>NC_141476.1:5385000-15385000 GCF_009769465.1 Tauraco erythrolophus
GTTTTCGTCGGCTCACTTTTGGTTTTTGAAGTAAAAAGGCTGTGGAGGGGATGGAAGGACAGCCATACATGCCATGGGTTCTGACGTGATTCAGGGCTGTGGCTGACCTCAGGGCATGTTGCTTCTGCAATTAAAACTCCAAACTTGCCTCCTCGCAGAAAGCAGCCTCAGTCTCTCCCTCCTGCCTCCTTCTTCCATCAGATAGATGGCTGCCACTGTTCCACCTTCCCTCCTGTAGCTTTCCTTCCTCCATTCCCAATATTTTTTTTTTTAAAAAAAGTTGTATGCTTGTAGTTTTTTGCACAGCAGAAGTAAGACCTTGCCCATCCCTTCACACTCACAATTTCCTCTAAAGGAAGAAGTGTCTCATTAGTTGAGCCTTATTTGATCTTACGTGGCTTCTACCTTTCCTTCCTCTTTATTCCCACATTTCTTGACACAAAAACACTGGTTTTCACAAGGATTGTGCAGACTTATGGAATTCAAGTATTGTGAGATTCTCTGAATCTGAAACAGCCTCAATGTGGAATAGAGCAAATTTCTAAGAAACATGCCTTTTTCCTCCCTTTCCATGCAGCTTTCCTAACAAGGCAGATGAAAGACAGACTTTGCTTATCGCATTCATAGGTGACAGTGCTCCTAACCCTCCCCCTGCTCCCCTTCCCTGTCTGGCTACTGTAGGCAAGGGCACGCAAGTCGCATCAGAGGCCAGCAACACTTTTACCCACTATTGCACTTCCAGCTTCTTCTGTGCCTTCCTAAGGTGTCAGATTCCTGCTCAAAGTATTTGCAAACAAAGCTCAAGGAAACTCCTAACTGTGCCTGGAGTCGTGCGTCATGAATATTATAGCCATGAAATAAATGGCTCTGGGAGGAGCAGAGATGCAGTCGGTAACCTGCCCCATGGCACCGAGCCGCGCAGAGCAGGGGGAGCAGCGGCAATCAGCCGCTCCGTGGGCACATACACTGCACTTTTCCTTCTCTTTATCAGTGTCTAATTAAATTTCAGTCAACCTGAACAAAAAGATCCATACTGGTTGCAGGCAGTAAATAAGGATGGGTTGGTAAATGAGCATGTATGAGTTTTAGCCACAGGTTGAAGAAGAATACATGCAGAGTAGCTGAATTATCAGAAAACTCTTAGGAGCTATTTGATAGCAAATGTTTTTAATAACAACGCTTAAAATCACAGATCATAACAGTGACATTCAGATAGCATTTTCCAACCCGGAATTAATCTAAAAGTGGTCCAGTTCATATTTTCTCTATACATGACACTCCAGTGGATAGTAACGGGTTATGTTAATAATGTTTTTCAAAAAAACCATATGACTTTAAAAGTGTCCTTTGCTAGCCTGCAACTAGAAGTTCCCTGGAAATATCAGCATATAAGGATTTAGATATGTTTGATACAAAACATCTTTGCCCTTGATTGGAAACAGGGGCAGGAAAGCAATAGTTTCCTAACTCCAATTGTCAGAACAAATGACTGCACCTCTTGTAACCATCACTATGGTAACAGGTGTGTCTCTGCATTATTGGGCAATTGACACAACACTTTTAATCACAGTTTGATTATAACTAAGCACTTAAATACACACTGGGAAAGAGTTTCATCACTGCCTGTTTTTTTCTTGGTGTTATTCTGCTCAGGATGAATAACTTCTAGTTTGGTGGTCACAGTGCCTGGAATTACAGATAACAGGGTTTTCCAAGCACTTTATGGGCTCTACCATCTTTTTAGAGCTGATACCTTCCATAGAGCAGCATGAGCCCATCTCACCTCCTTGCTGTCCCCAGGAGCCTGAATGGGCTTTGGGACTGAAGGGTAGGGAGAGGGTGCTGAGCTCCCAGCACATGGCCAGGGTGGAGGCAGCCCCCAGACACTTGGTTCCCACCACCACCTACTGGGTAATGGCCTTGGCTGGGCAATTCAGAATGTGGCCCAGGGACCTCACACACTTATCACCACCACCAGAAGCACCCATAGAGAGCCATAAGTGTTATAGCGCAGCATCATCCGCTCTTCAAACTTGGTGAGGATGACAGGATCAGCTTTCCACTCTCAGATAATAACCATTTCATGTCGACAGTTACAAGACCTATTTATAGGGATTATTTTAGCTGCCATCTTTACTCTTAAGAGGAAAGGACTGGTGCTTTGGACAGGTGGCAATTTCACACTACTCGCCAACCTCCTTATTTTTTTATCCGGGTGTGCAATAGGTGGTTATGTTTCCATTTGGACGACTTATGCTCTTTAGACGGTGAATGTTTTATGAAAAATGATGAAACAAAATACGAAGTTCAGATAGCCACTGAACTTAAAATAGGTTGGCATCTTCTGACTAATGACCCACCTAGGCCTTTTTTACCTACTCCAGGAAATTTGGGAGAGGTGTTTTTGATTAGCTGTTTGTGTAACCAAGCTATGCAAACTAGTAAAAACAAGTCGTGCAAGAGAGGAGGAACATTGACTGCTTTGCCATTGCTAAGGAAACTGCTCCCTTGGTAACCATGGTCAGTACATCTGTCTTATTTTATATCCAATTCTCACATAGACACCATCATGGAAAGAGTATTAACACAACAAAACTCCCAAACATTTCAGAAAAGGAAAAACTAACAAAAGCACGAGGTTTCTATTAATTTCTTTACGACAAAGTTTAGTGAGATTCTGCTTTGGTGTTGACTATGGCTTTGCCTTGCCTGAGTTGTGTTCCTTAAATATTAACTTATGCACGGTAACAATTTAGTGGTTTGTTGTTCTTTGTACTTCTTTAAAATGTGATACTTATTTTCTGTTAGGTCTCCTAATTTACCTAATGCAATTGGACTTTACCATAGGAAAGCCTGAAGGCTGAAAAAGCTTTTGCATCTGCCAAAGTAAGAGTTTATGTTCTTTTGTTAAGGAAGAAAACTCTTACTGACTTGAGCAGAGTAGTACAAATGGAAGTCTTGATCCAAAGGACAAGAAACTTTTGAGAGGTCTTTGAATTTTTTGAGTCACGACCATACGACATCAGCAAGAGCTTTCTTGACAGTCCTGCTTAAACCCATTAACAAGGATGAAACCCAGAAACATGCACAGTGAAATCTGCGGAGAAATCTTGGATGTAGTTTTTGCCCCTTTTTAACAGAAACAGGATATTTGCTTGTATCTACCAATAAATCAGACATGAAATCGTGATAGAAGTGCAACTCTACACACAAGAATAACAGTTATGTACACAAAACCCCCAAATCTACTGGTACATAGGATGCAAACGTTCCCTAAGGCTTTCCAGCCACCAGGTACAACAAACATCCTTTGGGTAATCTTTTTTCTTGATCCTGAGATATTCTGTCATCCAGAGGCAGTCAGGCTTCTCTGTAACTTTACAAGAACATTTTCCTGTTCTTGTAAAGCGGGGAAAAAACCTGAGCAATGGTGAAAGAGGAGATGAGATGTTACAAGAAAGTTTGAAAGTATCTGTCCCTGAGTTGGGCCACAGTGACTGCATGACACAGGGACTTCATGTCATATCAACACATAAAAACACATTTCTCCAAAAATTATTAATCTGATACCGTAACTGCTGGGGTTGTGGCTTATTGATTTATTATGACTGCATGTATAGCTACAGCAAACACCTGTTTGATAGGAACAACCACCATATCAGCTCAGACCAAGCACTTCTCTGGCTTGGCATCCCCTCTCTAACAGCAGCCAGCAGGAGATGGGCAATATCAGTGGTACCTTTCCTTGTGCTCTGCCAGTGTCCCAGTAAGAGGAAAGGAAAGGGATGTCTCCAATAGAGTCCATCAGGGATTACAGGAGTGCTCAGGCAGCTCAGCAACTGACTCTGGAGGAAAAATTTAGACTAGTAGACCAATTTTAATAACAGTGCAGAGGTAGCAAACTGTGGCTTCTCATGGGGTGTGACTGTGCTGACACCCCACTGGGAACATGCTGCACAACTTGTGGTGGGAATAAACTGGGAGTGAAAAGTTACTCATAGCTTCTTTCTCTTGAGTTACCCTATTGAAGGCAACATGCTATAGTAATGACTCAGCTTCAGCCGACACAAGCAATCCTGCATCCATTCCCATGGCATGAATGTTGTACTTGCATCATCATACCACCTTACTTTCACACCAGCTATTTGTGCATGAAGTATTCCTCCTTCATACCTGTTCTTTTAGGAAAGATAATACAGTAAGAGCTATTCTCACTGGTAGCTGATTTCCCACTGCAGAAGTTTTGAAACACTAGCAACACGAACACCCTTTTACTCCTCTATCATGCAGCCTGGCCTTTAATTTTACAGGCAGTCTTTGCAGTTGCTTTATTCATCCAAGCCCATTCACTATAAACAACATAGCAATTAGCACTCATGAGACATTGGGTTTAACTTTATCCAGAAGCCACAAACTGTTGCACCAATACCACTGGTGAAAGGGTGTTGCCATGAGTCATTTTTTCTACCTCTTTCCTTCTCACATCTCTAGATCCAGTAGCACACTCCACCATTAGCACACCTCACCCATACCACAGACAGACAGGCCAGGGTAGGCTGCTAAGAAGAAGCAATAAAGCAGCACCTTGCAGGTGTCCTGCACAACTCAGTAAGAAGCTATGCTTCGTTTTCCCTGTATGTAAAATGAGGGTAATAGCAATCTTATCCCTCCCAAGAGCTGAGTATGACTATATGGACTACCAAGCCCTTGGATATTATCAGGGAACAGTGAGGTCTGGCTGCTCTCTAATGGACAAGGTGCCAACAGGGACACCATGGCCAAAGGGGCAGCTGCCGTAGTGGGGAGAGGGCCCTTCACCAGCCACAACCCCTTTCCACAGTACCTGATCAAGGAGAGCAGGCAGACTTGCAGATGGTGGCCAGGTCCAACCAAACGCCCCGGTCATAAGGTAACACTGCAATAAGATCAAGCTGGGCAGTTAGTCTGTGGGTCAGGACCAGCAGGTCCACGGCTCAGCTGAAGACCAACATCCCCCAGCACAGCTCACAGAAAGGAGCAAAGGCTCTTGGCTGAGCTTTAATGGGCTCCTGGGCCCATGTGGGTGGAGGCAACAGGTGAGGCTGATCAGGACCATTAAGGCTTATCAGTCCCTCAGAGCCCTGAAAAATACCACAATAGCGGGAGTCAGCTGAATAAAAGATATTTACCGATCTACTAAAGCCTTGACACTTTCCTCAGCTTAAATGCTAAGGAAGCTCTGCTGACAACTTTCTTTTCAGCTGTTCTAGAAAGCAGAGCTAAGGTATTACTATGAGGAAGAGAAATTTTTGTTTTGTTCAAAAAAAAATTAAAAATTATAGGGGAAGATTTAAAAATATCTGCCACTGACAGGTTTGAGGATCCATATACACAAATATATTAAAGGTTTTCAGAAGACCACACTTTGGGAAGCTTGTTCTAGTTGGTCTCTACAGCTCTGCGTGCATATGAGGTCCTTTGGGTTCGGATCCAGGCAGTGTAAAATGGAGAAGCAAACCCCTTAGTTTAGCAGCACATGCTTTGAAGCGGACTAACTGGTGCCACGGCACGATGCTGAACCTTCTCGCCAGCCGCTTGCTAGGGGATAACTCTAAGATGAGGCAGGGGAAGGCTGACACGTGAAATCTGTGCCACTTACTTAACCGCTCTGTCAAAACAAATCGGGCTGCTCCTGGTGCATCAGCCTGGAGAAAGGAGTGGCGGGGGCTTGGCTGGCATATGCCGGTGGAGCGAGGAGCGAGCCTTTCCCTCCACGTGGCAGGGTGACAAAGCCTCCAGGGGCCCTCCACACCATCTCTTCGTGTCAGCTGAGGACCTTCTCAAACCAGTCTCTGAAGGCTGATGCTCCCACTCGGTCCGGTGCGCGGGAGCCCTTGGGTAGCATGGTGCCAAGGCTGCTTTGAAACCAGCTGGTCTGGTTTTGAGGGTGCCTGAATGACAACTGAGATGACAAGCTGGCTGGACAAGGGCTGGTGAGAAAGTAGGCCACCAAAAGTTTCTAATTAAGATAAAAATACCTTTGTAGTCTTTGTAGCGAGGGAGAGCCGTAGCACTCGGTCTAAATGTCTCTGTCCAAAGAACGAGCAAGAAAGAGCTTTCTTAGATCCTCTACCTTTGCTTAAAAAATACAAAAGATCATCTAACAGCAGGTTCATTAGGCTCACCTTCCAATAACGAGGCTGTCATAGGAGCTGCCTGGACTCTCACAGCTGAGCCCGTTGCCTGCACAACCACCTGCCAAAGAGCTCCTGCTACCTCCATGCACACACTGCCCTCTCTCTGGACAAGATGATCCTCATCTAAAAGAGGAAAACACCACAACAAAAAGCAAAATGGACTGTAGCCCTGCTAAGAAGATCTTATTCACAAATCCCTTTTCTGGACCCAGGTACTATTCATCCCAAGGGGTTGTTAGACACTTGGAGAGCCATGCTGTGCCTGGTGGCCAGGCATCCATCCGAGCTAGCTGGGAGAAAGGAGATGTCCCTCAGCATAGTGTGGAGCAGGAATGGTTTGATGAACTTCTGAAGACATAGAAAATAAGAACACAAAACAAGTTTGGAAGGGACATGAAGATCATGCTTAATCTGAAGGACTTTGCCCTCGAGACCCATGGAAAGGACATCAGCTGGCTCCAGCTAACATGTTTTCTCCAGCACTCCAGAAAAAAAAAAGCCTAAGTACAGCATGTACTAGTCTGCTGAGACATTTAGATTGGCTACCGATACTCTGCAAATGTTTACAAAGATAACAAAATGTGGATGATAGCCACTTTCATTAAAACATGCAGATTCAGTTCACCCCGAATCACAGGATCCCTGAGCCATATTCTCACCCTTTTGGAGACATCTGCTTCACAACAGCACCAAGGCTGTGTGACTCTTGCTGCTGTTTGGTTGCTTGATGGGTCTGTTACGTGCCGCTGAGAGTGGAGGCATCGCCAGGGCCAGGTATCTGCTCAATGTCTTCAAGGTGAAGGTTACTATCCCTTGGCCCTGCCACCTCAGTTTGCTTTTAATCAACTCAAAGCCAAGAGGAGGAAAAAGACAAAACTAAAACATCAAGCCTTACCTGCCCAGGGCAGTGTTCTCTCTTGTGTACCGTGTAAAACTGTCAAAGAATTTGGTGGCTGGTTCCTTGGGTGCAGGGATGCTCGTGAGCTTCCTTTGGGCTAGGCAGCACATCCTCTCTTGAAACCAGGAGTGTAGATTTTTTTTGTGATGTTCTGGGGGTGTTTCCTAGCTCTGTCCCTTGCTGCAGCTATTCACCCAGATACCTTTATGTCTGTAAAGCATGAGAATCCCATACTGAGTTATATATGCCATGCCCGTGACAGAGCCTTCAAACACACGGGAACTGCAGTTCTTGAACCACCGCTCTCTGTAACTGTCCCCCACTCCAACATGGGTGACTTTGCCAACCTTGCAATGAAGGAACTGACAACACTGATGAGAGCAGAGACATAATTTCATGTCCGGCCCGATAATTCTAATTACCGCATTAATGTAACCCTGGGGATTAATTTGGCTCATTGTGTGCCTGACTCCCCTCACTTGGCCCTTGCCAGGGCTGTGAACCACTAGCCTGAAAAGCCATGGCCTGGCACCCGCTGGCACCTGGGTCAAAATGTGTTCATGAACTATGAGACAGAAAAAAACTGGAAGCAGCTGTGCCAGGGTGCCTTCAGCCACCAGCAGCATCCTTTCACAGTGGTGCAAAATCAGGCTGGGCCACGGCATAAACCACAAAGGGCTCATTTCTCCCCTGCTGCCTTCTTGCACCAGTAACATTGTGGTCCAAACCACTCATTGAGGTATCAAACAATCCCATAGCAGCCTGCATGGTAAGATTTTGTATCTACTATGTGCAGATGGGACAAACTGAGTGTCCCCTCTCCTCACCAGGACGTCTGCTAGCTAAACCCATTTTCCTTCTGCCTCCTTGTCAGTTCCTTATCTTGATGCCTGTTTAGGTTGTGTGTGTGTGTATGTTCTACATGCTGGAAGCCTAATTTGAAGCCAAAAATGGTGTTGCCTCTGTCTCGTGGTGTCCCCGGCCGCCACACGTCCCACCCTCTCTGCAGAACTCCAGCCAAAAAAAGTCTGCTTCCCTTTCCGCGCTGCAGTGCTTTTGGATGTAAGAACCAGCGTCAGCCCTCTTCAGAGACATGAGCAACTGCTGTGAATTTAAAACAAATCTTTTTCATCTTAAATGCCACGGCAGGTCAGCTAAACAGAAAAGAATAGCTGGTAACAGGCTCCAAACGACAGCAGGGTGGAGTGTTTACAGCTCCATCAACAGCTCGGTGTTAATGAGCTGAGTCCGAAAATTACCTCCCTATTGACGGAGGAGGCATGGATGGAGCTCACAGATGAGGAAGATAGCGATTGCCTCCTGCGGCAGGCGGGACTTGGAGAGCGTTTGTTTTTCACTTTCAGTTGAACTATTTTTTTGGAGAGGGCAGTGAAGTTCTGAAAATCGCAGTCATGCAGCTGCCTGCAGCCTGGCACAAGCGTCAGCCCTGCAGCTCCAGCTCTGGGGGTGCTGGACCTCATCCTGTCCCAGAGAACATCCGTCTGTCCAGGAGAAGGAAGAACCTCAGCTGTACAGTCCGCACTTTGTGTGTGTGTGTG
This sequence comes from Tauraco erythrolophus, assembly GCF_009769465.1. Classification (NCBI taxonomy): domain Eukaryota; kingdom Metazoa; phylum Chordata; class Aves; order Musophagiformes; family Musophagidae; genus Tauraco; species Tauraco erythrolophus. Next base: position 5,393,634 of record NC_141476.1, read on the forward strand.
TTGGGAAAAGAAAGACATCTCTGGAAGATGCTCTGTTTGAACTTCCAATGGATCAGCCATGCAGACGGGAAGGTTTTCCAGGATAGCTTCTTTTTTCCCCAATTCAAATTTTGGGGAGGAATTTTTCCAATGAGGTCATTATTTTTGAGAGACCTTTTGCACAGCATCTCTCTATAGTTGACTGTTAATGTGTTGAATTGTGCTGCAAGTGAGGGCTGATGTGTTCAAGGTGAATGGCACGGTGCCACACGAGCAGTTCAAGCACATCAGCACTCAGCACTGCCCTTTGGGTCCCTGCTTATGATTTCTGAGGATAATTTTCTATGGTCGAGGCATTTCCGCAGGTCAAGAGAGGGGACACCTCAAGAAATTTCACTCTTCAGCTATTAGTGAAATTCATTTATAATTTCTTCCATAAATTTGGGTTAGTAAATGGATGATTTTGTTGATATTTGTGTGAGGGACAAGGGTTGCAGCAACCACCACTGTTTTCTTGTCCCTGAAGAAAAAGTATTTATTATTTTAAACAGCACTTTCTGCTTATGAGAAAATTCAAAGTGTATTTCTAAACACAAACAACAGAAATAGCTCTAAATGCCCGAAACATGCTTTTAAACAATTTAGCAATACAGAGAAAGTATATCCTGTTGAAGGCAGACTACAGAAATGTTAACATCCTCTCAAGGTAAATCAAGTAATGGACTGTTGGCCTATTTTTCAAACCGCTTCTCCTCAGTAACTTGACATTTGATAGGATTATCTATTACTGTTGGATTTTGGTTGACTCTCTGGTATGCCTGAGAAGATTGTCGTCTTGTGATTTAAAGATAATAGAGCCAAGCATGTGAAACTGCACACAGAGAATAAACCTTTGACTCAGAACTGACTATTTTGTTAAAAAAAAAAAAAAAAAGAGGACAACTTTGTCTCGAGCTCAGTTTGATACACTCGCCGCTAATGAAATTATCCAGCAATAACTTTCCATTCCAAATATTGCCGTGCTATTTTTAAAAGGCTCCTATGGCACTCCACACAGAGCGGCCCCAGCCAACAACACGAGATATCTGAAGAGGGTGAGTTTGATTAAAGACTTGTGACAATAGCTAATGTAGGCTTTAACTAAAAATGTCAACTCCGTTTGTTTTCAGCTTAAAGAGTTTCTGGATCAGAATGTGCAGGTAGGAGTTGTAACGATTTCAAGATTAGGTTTGACCTGGTAGAAAAGATGATCATGTAAAAAGTGACATAAACTGTGACTCTGTGCGCGTGCACACGTGTGTAAACACATCAACATCAGCAAAGAACTTCACCCTTACAGTTCTCCAAAGTATGCAACATCTATTTTTATTATTAAGCCTCACAACTGGCAATTTAGGGGGGGGGGAAGAGAAAAAAAAAGGAATGAGCTAGAGTGAGCTTTTTATTATGCATGGTTTTATTTCTTTGAATTTCAAAATTACCTAGCATGCATTTTAAACTTTGGTACAATTTGCAGGCTGTTTTCATTTCTATTTAAAAGGGCTGAACACTAAGAATGTGCCTCTGCTTTGCATTCTGATTGTATGTAACTGATTTGCACAGCAGAACAAAAACCTAATTTTCAGATTATGAATCACGCACTAAGAAATAATTATTGTTTTACGAGAAAAAAAAATGTTTTCCACATTTCCCCCCCTTGCCCAATTTAGGAGAACTGTTTACCAGTTTGCAGGTTGCCTGCCTTCCCAGAAGACCATCTATTACTCTTTAGGGACTCGAAAAAGGTAGACAGAAACACAAGGCATGCAACTGTTTTGACTGCATTCTTTTGCTTGCAACGTAACACTTGCCTTTTATTATTTTATCTTCAACAATCAAGGGGTGACTAAATGGTTGCAGGTGGTGATGAAAATAAAAGCCATCCATCATTATTTATTAGGCATGAAAAAGATACACAATAATGTAATTTAATCCCGGAGCAGACAATTATTTCCACATATTGATAATACAATGTGAAAACTGTCATGAATCCTAATGCGATGTTCGCCTTTATTGGTGAACCACTAGTAGCAATGCAAATAATGAAATTGTATCAAAAAGAAAAAAAAAAGTAATTATTTGCATATACCAATAGTCGTGTAGAAAAACACATCATTACCAACTTTGGAAAACATAATCATTATTCGCGTGTTACTTTGAGTTTGAAGTTTGCAAAAGCAGAGGTAAAATGTTCCTCTAAGTAAATATTTTATTGATTTCTGCATCATCAAAATCATTTCACAAGTTTTGAGAAGGGAACTTTAAAGCCAGGAACATGCAGCTGTATAATCACCACTGGCTAATAGGGACTTGCAGATCTCTCTGCTAATCTATTCACATATTTGTGCACAACACTTCCTCCATTAAAAAAAATTTAAGAAATATCTTTGCTCCATCTGGGCCCGACTCAAAGCCCATTTAAGTCACCGGAAAAACTCTCATAGATTTTGGTGGGTGTTAGACAGAAACCCTTTGTTGCTGCTTTCTATAAATAAAGTCGAGCCCCAGTTTGGGCAGAGCAGTTCTCACATATACATTCGCACAGACGACTCTCACCCCTGGGCAGACGCGTGTGCCACTTACGTCTCATTTCGAGAGGGGTGAAAGGGCCTTTCAGCTGGACAAAAATACACATTTTTTATAAATAGGCAACTATACATACAAAATATATCTGCAACTGCACAGCTAATTTACATTTGAATTACCATGTCTGGGCATGCAAATCAGGTAATTACTTGCTCAGGTATAACCGGCCATTTGCATGCACAAATACCTATTATATGCATTCGGTCACAGTAATGTGTCTGCAGCATTTAGCTGTATCTCAAGAGGAGCTACAGCAAGGAAGAGGTTTACATTATCTCTTATGGACTTGGTGTCTTCTAGAGTGATGCAAGTGGTATTTGAAACCATTAGGAGATCCGTAAACTTGCTGCATGTGTTGTCCCTCACACTGAAGCCTCTCAGACTCCAGTCTATAAGATGCTCTTCCTGGAGCACTTGTGGCAGCATAATCATTGAAAATTAGGGAGAATCTCCTTCCCAACAGAAACATATGGACCATGAAATGGTAAAACTCTACCCTGAGAACACTTCTGAACCCGCAAAGGCATTTCCAGGGAGCACCTTTGGGTAGCTGCTGAGCACATCTTGGGCAAGTGGCAAGGGCTGGGACCAGACGTAGAGGTGGGGTGGGAGGGATGGTGTCGAGGCACCCCTGCTCAGCCTCTCTGAAGCCTGGCAGCAGCCGATTTACTTCAGCACTGGATTTTCCCAGCAATCTCAGCTCCTACCACTCCATGCTTAGGAAGGAGCAGAGATGTCAAGTGTGGTTTCTCAAAATATTGGGCATTATTCGTCTCTCTGTGAGCATCTGATGGGCATCATCTGGTCTGAGCATCACCTGGAATGTAACAGCAGCAGCTGCTGTTTTCTTGGAAAGCACGCAAAATGGAGGCAGTGCTAAGAGCTGGGCTGGAGCGGTACCACATCCAAGGGGAGAAGGTCCAAGCATGCTCCACTGCCCTGGGGCAGGCAGGGTGCCGCCAGGAGGGAAGGAGCAGAGGAGCGGTTGCACTTTCACTTTTGCCTGTTTAGGCTGTTGGTAGAAGGACAAGTGGGCTTGAAAAAAAAAAAATACAATGTGAGTTGTTTTTCTCCATTAATCAGTGCATTATTTTTTTTCAGTTGCCTGGCTCCGTTACATTTGTTTGTCTTTCCCTCTCCAACTGAGCAGGGGGATCTGGTTTTCCCAAATTTGGCTGAAGAGACAAATTAAAGTTTTCTTTGTTTATAATCAAAGCAGGAATGATTATTTGAACATTTTGAAGGAATCACGCAGTATTTTAAGAGTCTAAAAAGACAAGAAAGGTGGTGGGAAGTAATCAGATGCTGTTTTCTTTAAAACTGCGTGGATGGTTTTAACAAAGTGAACCCACGACGTCTGTAGAGTTTCACCAAATGGCCTGGGAACTGATGGCAAATTTGTGAAAACATGCTGGAAATATTTTGTTGATATTCCTGCTGACATTAGGGGCAGATCCTGCATGTCACCACAAATATTTGGCAGTGGAGAAAACCAGAGATTTTGTTCAGCTCTGTTTGGAATCAGATAGCAAATTGATCTTGGAGGCTCTCGCTGGAACTCTTCATATTTTTGGAAAACAAAAGATTTTCAGAGGAAGCCCTGTTTTTATTATGCATGAGATTGTTATGGGAGGAGAAAAGGGAGTCTGAGACTTACACAAAAGGAGAGGGGAATCGGAGCTTTTGCTGGAATTGAACAGATTATTCCTGGCCTTGGCTTTGTGTATTTTTCCCCAGGAACACGGATTTTTATGTGAGAAAAGATTATTTCTGAATTATTTATTATTTATTTATTTATTATTCCATCTTCAGCGCCTCTTACAATGGGAGATCAGTTACCTGTGAGGTCAGTAAATGATCCTGCTGGGAGCTGAGGGAAGGGAGTGTGCCCAGAGCACACTGCAGTGCTGGGAAACGCTGCTGGGGTGGGATGAGACTCACGGTCAGCTAAGATGGGACACATGGTCCTTCCTGGCAGTGCTCAGCCACCCTTGTCTCCTTTGCTCTGCTCTTGCTCCAAGTGTATGATTAGGCTCAGAGAGTCTTGACTGCTCCTTTTGATCCACCATCTACATGACCTGGATGAAATCCCAGATCCAAAGAGTTTTTCCCTTAACTTCAGCCAATGTTTCACCTCGTCTTCCAGTAAGTGATGGTGTATCCTCTGCGGCAGCAAGGGTAGTGTCCTTGCTTACCACGGCAGTATCATCTCCTCATCTTCTAGGCTTCTCCCCTTGTTTATTGGGAAGAGACCAGGAGAGCGCTGGGAGGAAATCTCTCAGCAGTATTTCCCCTCTCTGGCCTAAAGAGAAGCCCAGGAAAGCTGGGACCCGGCACTCAGCAAAGCGACCTGCCCTCCCCTCCAGACACCACACGTTTCTCTGTGAAAGAGCTCGACTATGAAGTAGCAAAATTTCCCAGAGGTGACAAGGGAGGACCTTTCGAGGGACCATGCTGTGTACACTTGTATGAGTTGGTGGATTCCAGATGAAGCAAAGAAAACTCTCCATGGGAAGCTTCTGACTTCATAGATTGCTCAAACACTAACCATGTTTAGAACAGGGCTGGATGTGATAAACGAGATTCATACAGCGACCCAAGGAAAAAACAACAGGGGAATGTGGCAAGCAGTCAGTTTTGTGGTCTGAATCTCACAGGAAGGACATGTTTTCAGATAAGACCCTGGCTGTAACAGCTAGGCTGAAGTGGAAGGAGAAGCAGAGGGGCTTCTTCTTCTTGCATCGCCTTTGAGTTATTTCAGGACTGCCACTTTTGCTCTCAGACAAAGCTCCAGCCACAAGGAAAGGCTGCTCTGGACCCACTGCCATTCAAACCAGCTCTGTGTGACCAGACATGGTCCCACCATGTCTCCAGCCACTAGACCTGCCTGGAGACGGACTGTGCGTTTACGACACTTAGATACTGTTGTCTTACTCTGATTTGTCCTGCTTTGTGTGGAGGGGATCAGGAGGCAGATGTGAGACAAGTCACCCTGCCATAAAAAAAGAATAATCACGTCTGGGGGGAGCTCAGCTTGAGTGTCATCATCTGCTCTTCAGCGTGGTGCTCAACTGAGTGAGGACTAATGGGAAAGAATCCAATGGAGACCAGTAACGAGCTGAAAGACCAGGGGAAGAGAGGGAGAGAATTGGGTCTGGTCAGGGTAGAAAGAGGAGATGTCAAATACATAAAAGGCTGTTTCAGAGGAGCAGGGAATAACTATTCTCCCCGTCCATGGGGGATATGAGAAGAAGTTGCAGGCTTACATTTCAGTAAGAGAGCCTAAGTAAAAACTTTCTAATTATAAAAATAGCTCATAGTAGAAAAGGCAACAGATCCTTTATGGGCGCTGGAATAATCTATTAGTGTAACTAAACTTGTTGTTTACTTCCAGAAAAATGTTGGAAAGTATTCTTTTAAAAAGTCTTTTTCATAACTCACAGCAAATCTCCCTCAAGTAAACATCCTTTCCAATCTTCATATATCTGCTGCGTCTTCTACCTCTCCTCCCAGGCAGTGATGAATATAACAAAGTAGTAGGTGGGAGGAAACACAGATAAATACTTTGTAAGTAATGCACTATATCTATTGGACACAGATACAAATAGCATTGTGCTCATTCTGTTTTCACTCTTACCAGCACAAATCAGGAATAAATCCAGTCTCCAGATTCTTGCTACATATAAAAATGGAGAAAGTGAGTGGTGAATGAATATGTCGCAAAGAGTCGAATGTGAATTTTTTGGTAAGCCAGCATCTTTGTTTTATTATCGAGTCATGCTTCTGTGCAAGAAGACCGAGTCCAGTCATTATATGCATTTTTCTCAAGAGCCAACACTGTTATGGGATATACTGGAGACAGTGTGGGTGGAGCACAATAGTATTAAAAAATAAAGCAATGTCTCCTTTTTTGTTTTCCTGTGTAAGAACAAATCATTTATTCCCTGCTGGATTTCATGAGTGTGTTATTTACCACTGTTTACTGTAACTAGCTTCCTATTATTACAAAAGTTGGCAGAGCGAGCGCGGGTCTGTAGCTTGCCCAGTTGCATTCCAATTCCTTTCTGCCAAAAATTAAAAAATGGGTTTTCCATGCACCTATCACATGTAGGAATATATTTAACTACATTTTTTACTCCCACTGATGCCATCCTTGTAGTCAGAGTCATCAGGAACATGCCTAACCCTCTCTCTCCATCGAAGCACTTTCTGATGGACACCCTACAAGCACCTAGAGAAGTGGAAGCCATCACAGGGCTGCAGTACAGTGGCACAATACCCTAATTTAAACCTGGTTAGTTTGACTAGTACACACACCAGCACCTAACGTGGCCTGAGCTCATTTATCCCAAGGAGAAGGCAACCAGGTATTTCTGTACAACACTTCATCACTTCTACATAGACAGGCTTTACAGGGTGTCACTGCCAAGTGGATACGTCCAGCCTTCCCTTGGAAAGCTTTGCCCAATGCCATGCGAGTAGGAAGGTGTGCTGAACAGTGGGAAAAGCACTGCACAGCTTGTGCCTTTACTTCCCCAGGTATGCAAGGACAGAGATCATGCCTGATCACCGCATGCCCAAGTGTGGCCACAGAGGAAGACGTGAAAGAGAGAGTAGATTTGGGAAAACAGCCCAAAAAGAACAGGATTAGCCCAGGGACAGCCCCATGCTGGACACAGGACTGGCTTTGGTTTCTCCAAACACTGCTGGATCTACATGAACACACTGCAGAAAGTGACTTAGTGGTCTGAGTCGTCCCTCTATGAAGGATGAATAATGTTGAGCTGCATGTGTTTGTGCTGGAGAATCTGTTCCGAGTTTCTGTTTTACATTTCCAAGAGGCTTGTGCCCTTTGTAAATAGAGGGGTTGAGTAAGACACAGGAAGAGCTGACGTGCTTGTGAGAGCACCGGCCCAATAAATGGATATATATTTAACTCTCTGCTTGGTGTTATTTTCTCTCTGCTTGGGCAAACAATATTCTGACTGCTTCCTAGTCCTAATCAAACTGCAGGGTACTAATAAAACAAATCCAAACTAATAAAGCACATTTCATCAGTATTAATCCTCTTAAAGTTATCAGGTTTTCACATCCCTAGATAGGAGTAGTACTGTCTGACATAAAGTTGAGAGATAAAAGTAGGATAAAAGCACCATTACCGTACAACAGCATTAAAACAAAAATATAATTGCAAGGCTGAACTTGATCATTATTTAAAACATGTGTTGGGTGGAGGCACCAGCCGGCAGGAAGCATCTGATGCTGATGAACCCACACAACCTCAGCATGACTGACTTTTGTGTATGAATGTAAAAGATTTATTAATTTCAAATTTTAAGATGTTCTATTTGTTTTGAAAACATTTGGGCTTGGAAAACACATGAATCCTGTAACTATTTCCATAAAGCCTGGAACAGTGGATCGACATTAGAGGGGATGGGGGTGGGGAACATCAGTATATTTTTTTTTCTGGGAAGAATTTCCATTAAAATTAAATCTAGTTTAATTATAGCTCCTCAGCAGTGAGTATGTGATTTCTGATTATGTCCCTGGTGGATGCTCAGGTTGGTACTGCTGTGGTTGGATTGAGGTCTGCTCCATTTCATTACTTTTTCCTTGAAGAGAAACCTCACTGGTATTCGTGGAAACCATGTGTCAGTTTGTGCAGTGTGTCATTATGTATTATCATATCATACAGTTTAAAAAACATTGCATTGTTGCTTCTGGTTGGATTCTCTTTCTGTGGAATATAGATGGCATTATTCTAGGTAATTCTCTTTCTTAATTCCAGCCCTCAAGCCAATCAAACAAAGAGAAAATTGTAGATGGATATGAACAAATTTCTTGGTATATATCCAAAACCCACAAATAATTAGGGATGGGAGAAGCTCAAAAGCTCTGTAGATTTGGTTTGGACACACACTCAAGCTTGACTCTTGTGCAAAGCTGTAGGGGAACCTCCATAATTAAGGCTCTGCTCCATTACACTGGTGTAAACAAAGTCAGTGGTTACACCAGGGAAAGAGAGAGTTCAGAAAATGACCCCCTGGCTGAAGATCTCAGGAGAAAAGATTTTTTTGTGAGATTTCCATTACTTCCTGTTTCTGGTCAGGTTCAGGTCAAGAACAGCTTTCTCACAGTGCTGGAGCACTGGTGTTCTCATCCCCGACGGACCAGGAGGCACTGGGGAGCATGGAAATAAAGCCGAGACAGTCTTTCACAGCACAGGAAAGCACTGCTTTGGGCTGGGTCGGAGCAACGGGCAAAGGTCGATTTTTATTTTGTCTGAACTGGTTCCTCTATCCAAAGTGGCAGTATGGAAATAACAGTTTGAGATACGAGAGTGTAATGGGCTCTGAGCCATCTCACCTATACAGCATGACTTGGAGATCGGAAGCACATCTCGTTTGCAAAAGACACTAATGATGCTTCTTTCCTACTTGTAGGCAGAGGGTGTCCCTGATTTTGCTTTTGATAGTAAGGACAGTTGTTTTGTGACCCATGGCTTGCACAAGTCTTGCTGGTGCTTACCCATACCACCACCACATGACGTCACAGGACAGCTGAACTCAACAGAAATTCTTCACACCGCATCACACCCCAGGCTCGGTGCTCAGCCCAAGACAAGCTCCTGGAACGGCTCTATCTTTCCTGCTCCAGGTATGGGAAGAGCAAGGCTTGCAACATCGAGTTTAAGTTACCAGCTACACCACACCATGTTGCACTGACTTCTCTAGAGCTCTAAAGTTATCCCAACATGAAAGGATTGGTACAGCTTAACCGATAACCTGGTGTCCCCTTGCTTTGGAGATGTGGCCCATCCAGCAGATGTCAAAGGCTACTGACACCGTTCAGGGACAACCCAACGCTTCACTGCAAAGGCAGGGGATGCGAGCAATAGAGAAGAGCAAAAGAGCTTTAGCAGGAGGCCCAGTCCTTTCTAAGGGTCTGCTTTAGATAGCCACGTTCTCTGTCTTCCTTCCACTTTTCAGAAGCCTTGTTCCTAGTGCTGCAGCCTCAATAAAGAGCAAAACCAGCTGAAATTTCTGTATTAGCAGGCTAATTTTACTGCTTGCAAGGTGAGAATACAGGATGAGTGATTTTTTTATATGCCATCAGCTGCTCTGCTCAGACTCACAGTCAGGACAACTTGACAAAGGAGGGTTTTCTGTTGAGCGTTGCAGAAGCCTGAAGAAACAGTGTTAGAAAGGGGTGCTTTCATCTAAGGAAATAACCTAAACCACCGACGATCAGCCTGTGTGAATCTCTTATGTCTGAGTAAGATGCAGCATCAGACCCTGACATTGATGTGGCAGTTGCCCTAGAAAAAAGAAACAAAAAAAACCCCAAACAAAACAGCATTTTAAAACAAAGACAGCTGGATTGACAGCGACCTACACAGACAGCTGTGGCCAGCAGTGACACTGATTGAGACAGACTTCTCTAAACTGGCGACAGACTCCGAATGCCAGATCCCACAATCAGTCCTAAATGACACAAGATACAGCTTTATGTAGCTGCTGGGATTAGGGAACTTTACAGCAGGAATGTATGAAAATGTTAGATGCATTGTTGGCCTCCAAACGTTTTCCTTCTTGATCCTCCAGACAAGGATTTGGTGAAATGATATCTAACTTTAAATGGGAAACATCTTCATGAAGCTTTCCAGGAAAAATCTGCACTTAAACGAGGAGTAGTCATCCACCTCCAGCCGCTGGGGAAATGCAGCATCCTCGTGCAGAGGCTGCCTTCGGAAAGTTTCATAGCCCCATTTGCTGTGCTCATTCAGCTTTCACTTTTTCATGTTTATTAGAAAAAAGTGTTTGTGGTTTTTTTACCTGTTCTCAACAGAAGGACAGAAAACAGATCTGTGATGCCATTTAGGTTTCTGCCATACAAGTGGCAATGACGACAGTATCAGTGCTTTCTGCTGGCTGGAATATCAGAACCCCAAGCTTCAGAGGAGCTTGGGGACCACTGTGGTAATGGAAAGTCCAAGAGTTTGGATTCTAACCCTTCAATCCAGGGTAATGACAAGGTGTGATGCGGTGGCTCTTTGAGTACTCGTCCACAAGTATTTCACTGTAGCTCAGATCCTGTGGACAGTCTTTGGGATAAATGCCTACAGGGCCAGTGACTTTGTTCTGCATACCTTTGTGGTCCCCGAAGAGTGGCCTCCATCCTCTCAGTGCTGTCTAACACTGAGGTGGCCCTAACTGTTGGTCAGCAATAATTCTCTGCTTTTTTTCATAAAAACCTCATCCAAGCACCCTGTGATGGAGTGTAGTAAGAAGTGGAGTTGTGGAAATTTTAACCTCTGAAGCCACTCTGGGGTCCCTTAAGAAGGTTTTGAAAGATTTTCTTTTTAAAGAAGCAGTATTGGTGGGTCCTGCCTGGCCTGAAAGATGCTTAAGCAATGGGAAGCTACAATCGCATTAGAACTAGAGTTTTCAGCCACAGTGCCGTTGGGAGCAATGCACATCCAGATTTCTGAGGATGGATTTGAGATGCTAGAGATGTCTTTCTTCCAGTTCTCTCACAACTGTCTCACAACTTAGCTTGCCCGCAGACAGTTTTGCTGAGGGTGTGAGTGCTGGAGAGGACAACATGTGGAACAGTTTGTGCCAGCCTGTGTTCACCCTGATTCCATAAAATGCCTTCTAATTCTTATTAGGAGGCTTATGTCATGCCCTAAGTCATTCATCCCACTCACAAAATAGGCATGATTTCTAGTGGACATTACTCATGCAGCACCCTCCTCTTCAGTTTTTCTATGGATTCAGAAATTCTCAACAATGTCCAGGCCATAGTGCTTTTTTACCTATTCAGACTGAGGCCAAAGATTCATTCTGGATTCATTATGAATTCATGTGTAGACTATCAGCTGATTCAAAGTCAGATAATTGACAGAGTACATATAATTATTCACCTTTCTGTTTGCAAGGTCTCTGGATCAACAAAGAAACCTCCATTATGAGCTCTACTTGGATCCTACAATTTACCAGGGCAATGTCGGATTACCTACAGGCAGGAATAAGCTTATGTCTGCATTGATGTCTAACAGTGAAAAAACTCATCAGCCGCTTCCATGAGCAGCCTGAGACGTGGCTGAGGACATGCTGAGGCTCACTGACCTCATGGCCACATGTCCCGATGTCACGCTGGCCACCTGGCTGAAGTTTGGACCTATATGGGTTTACTCAAGATCAGTGTATCCATCCAAAGAGCACAGGAGAAACCAGCCATTTGCAGTCGCCTGTGCTTCCTCCATCCTTCCCTTTTCCCAGAGTCTGATTTATTGACTGGATCAGCCTTAAGGCAGTTTCCCTTTTTTATGCCACTTTATGCCAAGATGTATATAAAGACATCTCCATTTATATTTCCTCATAATTGCTTCAGAAACCAAGGACTATGACTCCAATGGATGCACATAAAGATCCTGGCATGCAGAGTAATTTCAGTAATAGATACAGCTTTCTTACCTTTCTGTCAATCTTAGTGCTGACAATACTCCTGAGGAAACCTTGGCAGATTTCCTCAACAGAAAAACACGACAAACTTCCCACCAACAGTGAGAAAAACTACAACATCTCCTGCAAACTTGGTTCCCAAAGTTTGGCCTATCTGCAGCATCCAAACAGCAAATATGAAACATGTGGCTCCAAAGCCACCTGGAACCTTGAACAGTCTCAAGCCTCTCTCAAAACCATAGTGCTCCTTGGGAAGATGGCCTGACTTCGCCTTGAAGCACTGGGTGATTATAAACTCTTCTGACTGCTTCATTTACTAGAAGGAGGAGGCCATCCATATGCCTCCATGTTCAGAGGAGTTATCAACTGCTGCTTCATCTACTTGTTTACAGCTTCCTCTTTTTTTTTTTTTTTTGGCCAGAAACCCCATTCCAACAACTTGAATCTGCTACAGGACAGAACTGCTTCAATTTATACTGGCACAGCTCAGCTCACTCAATACGATGCAGACATGATGCTACACAATGGGCACAAGGATGAGCATCACGTACATGCGTGAGCGACACTGTCAGCACTTCGAGGAAGCTGTACACACAGACCTACTTAGTTAATAATGAGATGTGCACACCTTCTGTGCACCTCACTGAACACACATTTAAGCATATGGCTGCTGAGATAGAACAGATCCTGCCAGCCTTTTTTCTTAATTAAAGTTATGCAAGTTATGAAATACTTTCCTTTATATTAAGCTCTTATTCCTGTGGAGAAATTTCTATTTGTTTTTATCTCATTTGAGCTTCAAGGTTAATCTTAGTTTAAGAATCTCGCTCGCTGTGGTAGCAGCCTCCTTGTGCTTCAGTCTGATCCGTGTGCGTGGGGGTGTGCGCATCCTTTTGTTTCATGCTGAGGCAGGATGCCGCTGGCTGAGTATCCTCTGCGTACTGGTTTGTGCTACAGACATTAGCAATAGGTGTAGGAGACTGGGAAAATGCTACATGAAGGGTATTTTCCAGATCCAATTTAGGGCCATAAAAACAAAACCAAAGGGGCAGATGCAGAATTCGTATCTTATTTTGCAAGACAAGGCATGCGTGAGATATTTCACTTTCTGATCTACTGTAAATAGGAGTTTAATTCTGGAATCCTGGATGTATGTTTGCTTATTTTGTTACATGACAGCAGCTAGCGATAATTTATTCCACCATGAAAAGAGACAGTAAAAAGAATAAAGAGCAAGGCATTTAGATCAAATTAATATACATGAAATAAAACAATAAAAATCCCTGCTTTATCCACAAATAAACTTTACATGTCCTGTATACTTTATGACGACTCTCATGTCATATCTTACATATGTATTGGACAAATACAGTAGCAATACTGAAATAATTGTTCACAGTTATAGGCACTAAAATGAATAATGAATGTCTGAATTATTTACACAAGTCCATCTTCCCTTGGACCTTTGGATCTGCAGTAATTTAGGATAATAGCCCAGCTCTTTCCTCTAGTTCATCACTATTATATTTTTGCTATTTTCTTTCCTTTTTTTTTTTTTTCCCCAGGATATGTAAAGAGTAACATTTTATGGAAAGATAAAAAGCTACTTTTAAATACTGCTACTACAGGCCACCACCTTCTCTTTCTCCATTCTTTGCAGGTACTATGGTATTTCTTACTCTATTTCTGGTCTCAAATTCTTCTTTCCTTTCCACGCATGTTCCTTCTGACTCTCATCTCAACTTCTCTATTGGCTTTTCCTTTTTTGTCTCTAATCGTTGTGCCTTCTCTCGTGATGATCCCTCGCCTACACATATTTGCTTCAGCTCTCTCCTCATTTATTCCATTAGGTCCTAAATGTTTAGCCACCAGGTACTTTCCATGCTAAAATCACATTCACGTACTGTTCTGGGTGGGAAAAGAAGTCCTGATGTGTTACACGCTGTTGTAAGGGCTCTGTCTTGAAAATACCCTCTGTCATGTAATAGGCTCAAACACAAACCCACAGAAATTCTTGTAAAATACCTCTGGACTTCCACCTGTGCACAGGTGGACCCAACGTAACATTTCGTCTCTGTTTGTGACATAGGAGGGAGAAAGGCAGCACGTGGTAAGAAAACAACATGTACACATGAGCAGTGTCGGCAGCCGTGAACCAACACTGAATTCATCCCCATGGCAGCGGGGTTGGAACTGGATGATCTTTGAGGTCCCTTCCAAGCCGAACCATTCTGTGATTCCATGAAGCCAACTTCTGACGGCAGAGTGCTTCGGTCTAACGGCTCGTGCTTTGAGGAGCGACAATCTCCAGCCCCTGAAAATCTCGACCCTCAACTGACCCCATGTTTTGACTGCAGCACATCCTCCTCCCTTGAAATATTGGACTACAAACTATGTTAAAAGCGGGGTGTTATTCATTAAGGTTTTTTCCTAAAGGAAGACAACATTTGGGGGCCAAAATGTGAGCTCTTTGTTGTACATAAAAAGGGCTCTTTCTGCCTTTATAGAGAGGGTGTGATTCAACACGTCCATTGTGTAACCCCACTTAACTGTCAAAGATGTTGCTGAGAACAAAAAGATAAAATATAGATCTACTGTTCGTTTTTTCCCCCACTTGATCTTTTGTGTTTGATCATAAATGCACATTGTGAAAAGATGTCTTATACCTCCAAGCTAAACACTGTTTGCTACTCATTAGTGATTTATAAATGATATTTTCTCCCTGGTGACATATCTTTTGATATGATTCCCTAATAATAACATCTACCAATATTAAAATAAGAACATCCCCATGTATTGTGATCACCTTCAACCACATTTCCTCACTAAAATTAAATTTTAGCACACCAACTGATATTGTATGCATATATTTGTCTACCATCATTATAAATCTCCTAAGGGTCTCTATAAAATGATAGTTTTGCCTCTTTGCAGTAATTCTACCTAATGCTCCAAAGCAAGAAACTAATTACATGCTGACTTTTCACTAACTTTGATCTTTCAAAACCCACACTCTGAAGTTTCTATAGGTAATCATATAATTACAACACACCAAGTGGGATGAAATTAGCGATCAACTTTTTTTCCTCTAAATAGCATTAACTCTTTTTACAAATAAACATTTAATTTGAAAATATTAATCATTCAATTGTTTGCTATTTACGATATCCCAATATATAAGTTTTCACATGTAAGATTTCAAAATAAAATCTAATTATATGTGCTAACATTTATAACAACTCTCTTATTCTACTACAAAGAGTTTCAGTGGAAGGGGCTATGCTAAGAATTCTTGAGAAATATGTTTAAGGAAGGCCAAAGATAAACGATGGTGGTGTTAGGAAATTACAGAGATTTCTCAAGGGAATCTTTGAGTTTCTCGAAAAAATGACCTCATTTGTATTTTCCCAATGAATTGGTATGATATTTCCTGTAAGAAAAATTGAAAACAATTGTTGCTTTCAGTTGGACCCTATTGCTACAGAAAAAAAAAAAAAATCTTGGATTTCCTCTTTGAAAAATGTAAGCTTAGTTTAGTTTTACTTTCAAGAATAATCATAAGAAAGTTTTAAAGGAAACAAGTCTCTCAACCTTTTTAGACAACAGAGAAATAACTATGCAGTCCAGTGTTTTTCTCCTTTATACTTTCAACCACAGTAGTAAAACCAAAAAATGCTCCCATCTGAAATGCCGTGGCCTCCTCCCTGCACTTCTCACACACAAGTGCCGACAGATATTAATTCCAACATGGGCAAAGGTGGTGTGCCTCTGCCTCTCACCAGCGTCTGCACCTACATTTCCTCACACGTAGGTGTTCCACTGACTGCTGCCAGGTCAGACTTACACCCCGGGGCAGACAATGAGGAGCTGAATTAACTACCTTTCATGCCTCCATCCATTTTATACCTTACTGCAAGGAAGGGACTGCCCAGCATGAGGAACGGTGGCCAAACACAGACTGATGTGAAACTACCTTTCCTGAATGAGCACTTACAATTAAAGGAGAGCTCCAAAACGATGCCTGGGCAGCATCTGTATGCTGGGAGGAGAAGAGGGATGCCATAGGGAAAATATTAAATCACAATTGCAGTTTCTGATGTGAGCAGTGGCCGTAGAGCTGTGCTGTGGGTGGAAGTGGGTGGTCGCTCACTGCAGCCCCACGCTGGCGGATGCTGCAACACCCAGAGCTCGGTGCTGCGCACTCACTGGGGTAAGAGATGGGTGGTTTGACTTTTCCCTGCGGTTTCCTGCACCCACTGGCTCCCACGAGCCCAGCCCCAAGGCTGAAATACTTTCTGCCCCAATGCGCAGCCTTCCTGGGAGAGGAGGGCTGTCCAAACCACAACTAAGACTTCGAGAGCACCGAAACGTCCCCGCAGACAGGGCCACTGTGCCAAACGCCGCTTGCCCAGGGTGGCTTTGCAGATGACTCAGCAGCGCCGAAAGGAAACACGTCGTCAGTGGAACAGGGCTCTACCTTTACTACATCCCATATGTGCACCTTGTTTGTCTAATAACATTCAAAACCGCAGAAAAATCTGAACACCACGTTCACTTTAAAGCTGAATAAACAAAATTTGTTTTGACTTATCATCAATCATGCCATGTGATCACAGGGCATATTGTGTGCAAACGGCAGTTGTTTTATCTGGAGCTTCAACCTTTAAAAAATTCAAAACAGTAAAATTGTTTATTTGACACCGGTCCTGACCCCCAGACTTTAGCACTGCATTCTGACAAAGTGAAAGAAAGAAAACACATTTTGCCTCTTCACTGCTGCGGCATAAAGGAAACTCGACTTCTCGGGAGACTTTTGACACATTCCTTGCATTTGAAATGTACCAATAGGAACTTTATCTTGTTCTTTTCTATTTTTCTAGAAACTAGAGGAAGAAAGGTGTTTACATGGTATTGCACATGGTAGCAACTCTCATTATGAGGATCTGCAGACACACAGTATGTGCATTTAGCTTTGGGAATTGCATTACTTAAGAGCCCTGTGGTTAGAAAGATGAATTCAGACAGACAATAAGGAATAACAGTTTGAAAGCCATACTCATGAGCCGCTTGCACAGATCCAGTTAACAAATGATAGGCTTGCAAATATTTTTTTCCGTGAACTAGCTTGAAAACTCATCCCAAACTATTCTTGAAAACACACAATCTTTTCCTTCCCTTTGTTTCCTCCATCAATAAATGGATGTTGTGAAGAGATTGTAATATAGTACCTGTATCTCATTTTTTGTTTACATGTGTATCTGTGTCTCTCTGGAAGAGAGAGAGTGTATTTTTGTCTTCAAACATCAGGAATGACAGAGCACCTAGAAAGGCTGCAGATCACTGAATCATATATGGCCATTAAGTATGATAATGAAAGTTTCTTCTTTTTTAAACCTCTAAAATTAACATCATAATTCTCATCTAAGAAGGAAGAGCAATTATACATCAGGAACACCTAAAGCTTTCAATCCATTCTGTACAGGCAGTTTTGTGCTACTTTAACTTCACCATGCTGAGGACAAACTTTCAAATCCATCATACGGCCCCTCAAAAAACCTGAAAGCATTCTGCTGTTTGATTCCTGTGGCATAAAGGAAAACTGACTTTGGGAGAGATATTTAACTTATCCCTTCTGTGCGACAGGGCTGTGGCTAAGGAGAACGACCAGGACTGATTTCTTCTCCAGACCTCCTATTTTATCTCAGATAAGTCTACTCAATTCTGTTTCCTCACGTTTTAAAGATGATAAAAAATAATAATTAACTTCCAAATAAAGATGGTGTGATACTATCTAGTGTAATGTTTTTAAAGTGGTTTGAAGTCCCCAGTTATAGGAATACAAGAGCTACCACAAATGTTCTCAAGGAAAGGCTTGCTGGGAGAAGTAATGTCTTTTATTAGATCAAATGATAGATTTGAAAAAAAATGGACCCGCTTTGGGCACACGCAGGTTTGCTGCTTCCGTTTCAGCTCTGAAAAAGAACCTATATAACCACATCTGTTGGTCTAATAAGGGATATCACATACGAACCTTATTCCCTTCCAAGTCTGGACCATGTAAACTTCAACAAACCTGTTCCTGCAACATAAATAATGCCCGCTAGGGTCTGTGCAATCTCCTAGACTGTCTCTGAGAACAACCAGTGCTGGACACTTTGGAGACAGGTGAAATAGCGCTTCTATTGCATTCAGTGCTGCATAACTGGCTCATCAGTGCTTCTTACTTCATAACCCCAGTGGATGGTCTACCCATTTTCTTTCTACTTGATCTTTCCCCTCACTTTAAAGTTGATGCTCACTTGCTTTTCAGATTCTTATGTGTGTTTCCATCTCAGATTTCATTTATCATGGTTTACACGCAGTCCATCGGGATTAAGCCTTAATGTTAATGGTTTGGCACAAATAACATCTTGAACTCACCAGTCTAATCCCACTGATTTGGTTTTATCTTCCTGCTCTGTCTCTCTTCAGTACATTGCCCTGTTACTGTATTGAGCGACTGCCACAGAAATGCGGTCCCTCCACAGCAAGTGTGTTGATGGAACTTCATCCCACACGGTAAGGAATGAAGTCACTTATGAAACAGAATAGGGAAAAAAAGAAAGAAGAAGAAAACAGACCTCATTCCCTCAAGACCAAGAGTCTTAATGTCCTTTTCCTTCCTTTGTGCTGCCCTTGGGAGGAGGGGGAGAAGCGAGGCTGTGGAAGATGAGTTGTATTTCTGCCATAAGTTGGAAGATGCTCTATTCAAGATAATGATGCACTGTTGG
This sequence comes from Tauraco erythrolophus, assembly GCF_009769465.1. Lineage (NCBI taxonomy): Eukaryota > Metazoa > Chordata > Aves > Musophagiformes > Musophagidae > Tauraco > Tauraco erythrolophus. The sequence goes on from NC_141476.1 coordinate 5,412,478, forward strand.
CTAAAGTTGGGTCAGGATCAGGTCAGACTCATGGAGAGCCTCCATTCCTCCTCCCCTCAGATTGGTGTGCAGTTAATTGTATTCGGATGAATAATTCTAATAAAGATGTGACCTTTAATGCCAATTGGTGGTTTTAATTTTGATTCATAATCAGTCACCTCAGTGTGATCCCTCCTCATGTGTGAGCGGCAGCGAGGCCACTGTGCATATTTACACACAAAAAACAAATATGGGCCCAGGGAGGCATCCCATGGGGTGAATGCATATATTGCAGATCTTAAAAAGAGATTTGTACATTACTGGATTCTGAGGCGAATGAAAGTGCATAAATTCCTAGGAATCAAAGATAAGTCAAAGGGAAAAAAAGGCATTCACAAGTAGAAAGCAGCCCCCATAGCTCATGAATAGCCTAATTATGAGAGAGCCCCACAGGCAAATGCAAAGTTACCAACACAATTGGCTTTGGAGCTCACAGAAGGGTCAGGCACTACCCTCAGAATATTTCTTCTGTAGCACAGCACCTGGGTCCTGTACTTTACAGTGCCATTCAAAAATCACACCAAGGGACAGTCTGAGGAGGTAAGAGCTGACAGAAACTCAACATGGACCTTGTTGTAATGTTTGTACATTTGAGAATCAGTTGCCTTTTCTCATTGTGAAGATTCTCATGGCACAAACGCGCTCAAAGCTGGTGGAACTTCTCTTCCTGAGATTCTCAGTTACACCTATAGGTAAAAGGCTCCTTGTGGCCTTCAGCACATATTGAGAGACACAGTATAGACAGCATCATGTGGCAGACTTTGTGATGATGGAGGTGCCATCTTCCTGCCAAGACACAAACCCCTGGTTTTCTCAACTTTGTGAAAGCAGAAACAAGTTTTCCCTGCCACCTACCACGCAGCGGAAAGCACTCATTCATCTTGGAGTTAAGAGTATGCTTGGAACTGTAATGGCAATTTCATTTCCTGGCCAAATATGTTTCAGCAAAATTTGCAACATACTGCTAAACTGTCTGGAGTCAACAATAGACAAGAAATGGCCACAGAAGTGAAGTGTACTGAAGAAAGGTGCTCAGACATGGAGACTTTGACGCAGAAGAAAAAGGATAAGAAATAAGGTTTGCCTGTCATCCACGGACCTCAACTTCCTTTTCAAATACAATCTGATTTGATGAAGGCTTCTCTTCGCCTCCTTCATTTGCTCCAGTCAGCCTGAATTTTGATCCCTTTCCACAGGCTCTTACAGTATGAGTTTTCTTTGGGAAATTTGGTCCTTGCTTTACTTCCATGGCTGCACCAACCAACCTGTGACCACCTGACTATGCAGAGTAAATATGACTGTATGAAGAGTTTGGCTGTTTTATACTACTCCTCTCTTTATAGAAATGCCCTTCGTAACCTGAGTGCTAAAGTCATTATGCTTGTCTCCAGATCACTTAACAGGGCTCATCTCTTTTACAATGCTAAGAAGTACCACCTGCTAATTAAAAGCACTATACGGTCTCTTTAAATCCTTCTCACATTTAATATCACATATATATTCGTGTGCTTAAAGGATACATGTACACTTGTGTTTCTGCATATTTCTGTCTCTCGTTAGATACTGCTTTTTGCCTGAGATGATGAACATCTAACTAATGCCCTGCACTACATTCATGAGCACAAGGAAAGGAGAGAAATCCTGCCTATACCTGTGTCCCTGGCATGTTTGTGTGTATAGGGATGTCTCCAACACAGGAGTGGATAGAGATCAGAGGCGCTTTTTGATCTGCCTCAATAGTATATACTGTACTGATCAGTAGTTTGAGCCCACTTCAAGGGGCCATAACTTCCTGTAGCGAAATACACCCAAGATTACAAAAAGCTAAATGCTCAGTTCACTCCTATCGTACTCAGGGACAAGGTGGGAGCACACTGACATAACCCTGTGATCAGTGAAAATGCACAGGGCTGGACATGCTTGTCTGGGATCCAGTGCAGTGCTGGTTGTGTCTTTTGTATACCACAGTAGAAACGTTGTTCTGTTCATTAGGAGGAGTTCAGGATGGGAAGATGTCAAAAGAAAAACCTTATCAGTTGAAAATGGAGCTTGCTAAGCTTACGAACAGAATAATGTCATACATTTTTCTGCAATAGCAGACTGGAGATCTCTTCTCCATGGTCCTAAAATTCCTAAATATACATATAAAGTTATCTATTTTTACTTAATGAAGAAGACCCATTTACCCATTAAACTATAGCCTGTTGTCCTATTTGCTGTGTTGAGATCCAGGAACATCATATGGTTTTGAAATAGGCAGTTTAATCAGATTCAGAATTCATTTCTCTCAGAGAGAATCTAGACTGAGTCAGTATATGTGGTTTTAACTAAAATAATATTTTGTTAGACTCTAATACGATGTTAATACCCATATGAGACAGGGTAATACCATTCTGTGTTCATCTTAATTAACTAACATTAACTATCATTAGACTTTTATATGGTACAATGCACTTTACTCCATAACTTCAACACAGATCACATGCAGCTAGATTATAATGCATAATATCAATCATGGTTTTCTCCAGGCTTTCCTAGCACCTAGCTTTGATTTTAAAAGTTAAGGTCAACGTTAAGTGTTACACTTCAGCTGAAAAAGTTAAAATCAATGTTAATTAACAATGTTAATTAAATGTTAATCAGTTGAATTAAAGCATTTTTCATCCATTTCACCGATAAATTGTGGTCAGGTAATCTTGCATACATTGTTTCAGATGTCATATGAATATGTCATCACCCTTGGGATGACTAGGAGGGAAGTCCAAGACAACCGTTCTTGCAAAGATAAACCAAATTGCTTATCTCAGTACAAAGGCAACTAAATTGCACTGGAAATTCAGACTCATGAATAGGAAATTAAAGGCACAGGAAGACAATATCACCATTGCTAGTGATGGAGACCATAGCAGTATCACAAATCTGAGGGGTTAAAAGCGTTTTGGGTGGTTGTGAGCCTTCGGCTCCTCACCCAGTCATGTAGCAGTGGGATCCCTGTTCCAGACCGTATCAGAGGCAAGAATTGCTAGAGTAATCTTCGTGTGCACTGAGGGCATGCCTGCCTGCATCAGCAGCCATGCACAGATGAGACACATGCAGTCAGAGACTGCCCTGCTCCAGTGAGTTTGTATAGCAGGGCAGGGAAATGGGGAAAACCTCCTCAGCTCACCCAAGATCCTGGGTGGGTCATGGGAGCTGAGTCAGGGCTGCTGCTGCTTCCTTGCTCTGGAGACCTGCGCTAGCCAGGGGAGCAGCAGATTTGGTAGGATGGCAAACCTGGGTTTCAGCCTCATAGCTGACTTCTGTGGCACTGAGCTGCAACACAGCATAAAGGGTCCTACTCACTGTCAGTGACAGAAACGGTCCGCTGTCCACTGAACATTGGTATAGTTTAAGACACACTTGATTATACCCAGGGAAAAACCTACTAAGAAGTATCTCATGTCCCACAGAGCTGGCAGCATAACAGGAAGGGACGGATGAAAGATGTGCTATTAAGACCATTTGAAAGCAATAGGTACACACAACTGGCCCAAAATAGAAAGAAAAAAAATCGTGTAGTTTAACCATAAATCACACTTCTGGCACATCTACCTGGCTAGGTCTGGAGCCTGGCATGCACCCTCCACCACACCGGCAGCTCCAAGTAGTTCTTGCTAGCACGCCTATAAATCACCCATTTGCTGCTTGTTGTAAAGGCGAGCCCTTTTCTCTCAATCTAGTCATAAATCTAACTGTCAAATTTCTAGAGCACTTGATGTCTACGCATTAAACAGTAATGTAGATAATGAATAATAGCAATTTGGTTTGTCTGTGTTCTAGAATTCTCCTCGTGTTTCATTCATTTTCTTGTGTTGCAATGAAGTGCAGTGATTGCCTCCTGAGAAAACAGCAATTTGGGGTTAGTTTAGTAAAAGAAAGTTAATTTTTTGTTACTGCAGGTCTTGTCTTTGATACTGCGGAATTCACATCTGCATGAAGCAACCATCAGCATCTCATGGGCTGAAGTAGTTGAGCATGGGTAGCCTTAAATTATCCCAACCCAATAGTAGCGTCTTTTATGTTAGTTATTCTAAAATATCAGATGAATACTTGAAGCAAACAGAATACTTGAAGTATACAACTGCTGTATCATGAGTTTATCATGTGAGCAGGCACAGCCTCGTACACGCTCCTAAAGCTCACAATAGTTTTCATTCAAGTTCAAAAATATTGTATATAGTATTGCACCTGGTGTGTATATATATATGTATACAGTGTGTATATATAAATATGCACTATTGTATATAATGTGTATGTATTACAGACTGGGAAATTCTAGCAAGACACAGTTCTTTGAATGCCTTAAAGATATTGCTTACAATTAATTAGATTTGAAATTTGTGCTCCAGCTGGATTTCTGTCAAACCCACAGTTCCTTGCACGTTACTGAGATGGTTCTTTTGGCTGAGAACTATGGATATACCCTGTCATGTAGAAAATTTATTTAAAAAATAAAATAATAAAACAGTGACATAACTTACCGTGGATATCAGCATTTTGCATGCCAGTGGAAATCAATATTTAAAGTGTGGTTCCACTTTCAAAAAGGTCCACATAAATATATTGTGCCCTCCTCATCAGATCTGTCTGGCCATGTGTTCAGGGAAACAACTCCTGTTTCTGCTGATCAAGTATTATCTTTTCCCTTGTCTTTTCCTTAAATTAGTACTGAAACCAAAATGCAAGTAAAGAAAACTTAGCGTTTCTACAAGTCCCCTGTGGGTAATGGCTTTCTGGTAAGACCATCACAGTCGCTCTGTTTGGCCTGATGTGAACACCAAGTGAAACTTTGGCTCTGCCTCTCCTCTGTGCTGGCCATTGGAAAAGTTGGGCCACAAGAGGAAAAGAGGGCTATGTTGCACCTCTGAAGAGCTTTGTATTGCCAGATTTCTTTGCAGAATCTCTTTTGGCACAGACATCCTAATCTTCCTACAAAGGGGATTTTAGGTGCCCACTGTTGCACAGCCATAGGTGCTCTGCCATAGGGCAGAATCTACAGCACTGAAGTTAGGTCCCTGGTCCCTTTTATGTCCATCAGGAATGAGCTCAACAGATGCCAGCAATTAGCCAATTAATGGGATTTGCTGTCTAAATCTTACCACTTTAAGGAAGACAGACGTTTTGCAATATGCAATTGCAAAGTGAGTACTACTCAGGAACCACTGCCTTGAAGTGAAATATTCAAGCCCTTCCTTTCAAGATGGGAGAAGAGAACAAACATTAATTCCTTCCTCCCTCAAAATTTGTATGAGATATGGTTAAAGCCCTGATATTTTTCCTGGTAAGTTAGTGTCTAGAACCATGCCCTGGACGTGAATCATCCCATACAGGTGAATCCACAGCTCTCTAAGACCATATCCCACTTTTTAGAACAAATATTGCTTTAAAGTGGATCCGCTTCCTCTCTTCTCCTGCAGTGATTGTCTTTTCATGGACTAATTATTTGTTAAAGCTTGGGGTCAGTGAAGGCAAGGACGATTTGAACACTAGAGTAACAACCAGTCTGATGGTCATGTCTCCCACAGGTATGAGGCAGACTTCTACTCCAGTCCATGTTCTGCTAACTATCTCATTGGTTTAGGTTATGTTTTCAAGGAAGAAGATGATCTTCAAACACAGCAGTGGAACTAGAGTTTAAGGATTAGATCTGTGTTCATCTTGGTTCTCTTTCTGTGCTACACAGATATTCAATTAACTCCACCAGGAGTTTCAGAAGATTAAAAAAAGTCCTCTGTAATCCCAGAAGTCTTCTACGATGCCAGCAGATAATCTCCTGGGAGTAAGGAGATAAAGATTCAACTATAATATATAAATAAATAATAATATATAATAAACTAAAGTTGAAAACCATCAAAGTGTTTTGACGGACATGGCTACGATCATTATCTCCCTTCCCTTTATCTATCTCCACCTGCCATGGTCTGAGAATTCATACTTGCACCACGGGCCAGATGAACAGAAGAAATGGGACTTGTGGAAACCAGCAAGGCTTGGCACAAGATAGATGCTGGACTGCCAAGCGTGGTGAAAACTGACAACATCTGGGTACGTCAAACTTTGAGAGGCTTAATGCAGTCTCCTCTGACTTTCAGTGCTTCTACTGTTAAGCAACCAATAATTGGGATCTTAGAGAATAAACTGTTGGACTAAGCGACGAAAGAGGCAGGTAAGAGTGTAAATCCTGGCTGAATGCACTATTTTGCAAGCTTAGCCAAAAAAAAAAAATCCAATTCTTCCTCCCCACCTGCCTAGTGTCAAGAGATAGACCACTCCTTTCTCTCCCCGTTTCTCTACCTTGGACACAGAGCTGCTTTCCTCCGTGGCACTGAGAGGCAAGAGATGTGTCTGTGCTCACCCCTCCCATTCCTAAACTCTGAAGCTGCCATTTAGGCTATTCCCGTAGTCATACATCTAATTGTTAGTGCGGGGAATGACCCTGGAATGTTTTCCCTTTTCTCTAACTAAGGAAACTCTCCAGGGGAGAGCACTGTTCCTAGCAGGCTAGAGAGTTTGTTCCACGCTGCTTTTGCTGAATAAGATCATTCTGGGAAGAGATCTTTGGCAGGCTCCACCTAGGACAAAGACAGCAGCAGAGCCATCATTCCTGCGTGATCACAGAAGAATGTCGGAAAACCTCGAACATGTACGAAAAACGCCTCGAATGGCTTTAATACACCAGCTGAATATGAATAATTGGTTGGCCATCATGGAAGAATGTAAGAAAGCGTTTATAACCCATACAATTATTTCTGAGCAGCCGACACATGACTGAACCCCAGGAGGTACGAAACAAGAGGTACAAACTTATGCAACAGCTATGGTGTTCTTGGAACCAAACGGCAGCTCGGGATATGCCAAATCATTCTGCCCTGGAAACTTCACAATGATGGAGAGAGACTCCTGGCCGAAAAGAGCAGCAGTGTTGATGGTGGGAGAGGGAAAAATCACCCACGCTGAAGGCCAGCATGACCCCAGGGCTCTGCACAAGTCAAACTTGTTTAAGCTTCGTTTGATAACAAAGCCTTGTTTTTAGCAACACTATCTATGCCGTTGTTGTTCCACATCCGCAGCCTTTCTACCACATTACCTCCGTGCTGCCTTCCAGTCGCATCCTGCCCAATACCGCACAAGTGCAAGAAAATGAACGGCATTGCTTTGGGCACAAACACAGGCTTTTTGTGCAAAATGTAAGCTTCATTTATAACGCTATAACCCAGTTAGCTTGGTTACGCCATCGGGCCTGAAGTGGATTTTATGAGACACACAGAATTGGGCTCACCCCCCCTTGTCAATGCAAGCCATCTCCATTTGGGTGAAAATAGAGAAGCAAAGCCATGGCACCACTGACTCCTCACCCTGCCAGGCTGGGCATAGGAGACACACCCACTTTGGGACAGCGGCACAAGGGTTGCAGATCCGCCCAGCCTTTCAGGCTGGTTTCTCATTCCCAACCACTCAGCACGTGGGAACTGCAGGAGGATTTTGCTTTGGGAAGAAAACAAGGGTGAGAACAAACGGGAGTGGTATTTTTTTTTAAATAGCTTTGCTACCCAGAGATCTGTAGCTGAAGAGGTAGGGAATAGACAAGTGAAACAGCTTTTGGGGTTGAAACGAAGGTGTCAGTCAAGGGTCCACGTGGGATCATGCAGCAGAGAGATGGGAAGCCAAAGGGAGAAAAGATTTGGGCTTGGATCCTTGTTTTTTGATGTCCTTGCTCCAGGATTCCTTTGGTACTTGGTGAGAGAGTATTTTTAAAATAGATTACGTCATGCTGCCTGTATATTTGGGAGCTATTCAGCGCTTTAACGACTAAAGGACAAAATAAAAGGAAAGGCTGTCCAGGATGAGATCGTGAGGGGTGGGAATAGGGGAGCTGGCAGCGAGGGTGAAGAGGGCTCACCCCCTTCCAGCCCTGCTTCATTCCTCTCAGAACTGATGGCACATATATGGACATGTTAAAATTGTCATTTAAATTGTCACTTCTTACTTACTATGTCGAAAAATCTCCATTCTATCCTATACTGAAAGCTTTTTTTTTTTTTTTTTGCATCTAAGAGGATGGTGTAGTAACAAACTGCCAAGAAAAGAAACCGTGGTGAGTCACTGAGAGGAAATTTAGTAGAAATGATAACACTTCACAAAAATGAAAATTATTACATTTACTGTACATGGGAACAGTAAAAAGTCCTCTTTTATTGCACTTGGAGCTGAATAGGAAAGGACTGACATTTCCACACTGGTATATAATATAATTTGCTTGCCAGCAGTTTGTTTTTCTCTTAAATGCAAGTTGTTTTGACAAATTTCTTAGCAATACAATACTCTTGTCAGAACCTGTGCATGGCCATTGTGACTATGTAGGAGTCTATTTTTCTGGCCTTTTTAATTTTAATAATCCAATATCTAATTTCTCAAAGGAAACTCCTAAGATTTCTGCCCAGCAGCATCTGGAGGTTTCTGTTTTGCAATAATAATAATAATAATAATAAAACAAACATGGAAAATACATGCAAAGTGTCTCTAACACCTTTTATGGCTGAGGATAAACAAAGAGATTTTTTTCCATTCATCTCTTCAACGAAACGTATCTGAGTAATATCCCTGCAGAAGACATCAAAGTTTACTATGTTAAATATAGGATTTCCCAGCTCTAGTCTCAGTGGAACATAAGAGGATGATGCATGGAGTAAAAAATTTAGTTACCTTATTTCTCATCTGTGGATTTGGTTTGCTTTCCTAACTGTTTTTGCTATTTATGGAACTCGCATTATAATGAAGCCTGTTTTTCAGCTACAATGAATAGGGCTTTCTGCTGCTGACCTGGAGCTTTTCAATCTAGTATCATAAAGACAGATGAATAATAGTTGTTTTCTAATATGTTGGGTCAGTGATCTGAAGATTCGCTTATACAAGGCTCCTTGGGTGAAATAAGCTTACTTAAAAGAGGACCAGCACAGACTACATGCAGCATCAACTCCTTCAGAGAAATTCACATTTTCAGTGAGTCGAGGGCAAAAGATTTCCTGCCTATGGCATTTGAGCTGATTATCTTGGTACGGTATAAGCAGGTCTTAAGTGGGGTTTAGGCCTTAGGTAGACAGTCTGTGCAGGTTAGAAATTTGCATTCAGTCTCGGACAGAAGTATGGATAAATGCAAACCAACTTGTCTTGAACAGAGAGGGAAGCTCCTCTACATGCAGCACAGAAATATGTTCCTTTGATCAACACAAACTAAAAGTCTGAGCTGGTAAGTTCGTTAAGCGGGGTTACGGAAAAGTTTAGCTCTGTAAAATAAATTAGCTCATCTCAACAGAAGCTTTTTTCCTCATCTGTACCCAGATGGGGTCTTTCTCTTTTAATTTTCAGATGTGATTTCTAATAGCCAAGCACCTGGAGCCAGGGTGCTCTGAGCAGGGGCTGGGGGGCATGGGGCATGGAAGCTCCCAGAGGTAAGAGAAGCTCCAAATAATACATGGAGAGTGTCTTTTGGAGACACCACTTCTACCATGAGGAACATTTGGAGAAATGGAGTTCTTGAATAAATATAGCCCTAAGAAAGGCCCATTGACTGAGATGTGCTAGTCAGACGTGTTTAAGTTACACTGCCTGACTTCAGAAAGAAGAGAAACTAAGAAGGGCAGAGATCTCTGATACAAGGTATTAGTTAATCAAGCCCAAATATACATCTAAGCTTCTCATTCCTCCATTTGTTTTTCCTTTGCAAAGTTTTAACAGCATTTTCTTTCCCATAGCTGAGTTCCCCTGGACTTTAATTTTCTAATGACAGAAGCCAAACACACAAGTTAGTTTTACTGCAGAGAAGAACTAGCTCTAGTGTGAGATACACGTTACAACATGTGAGAGCGGAGTGTTTGTTTTTGTAAGGTTTAAAATATTGTTTCTTTATTTTCCACCCTAACTCTGAGAACTTTGGCATTTGACTAATTTACCGTGCGTTTAAGGCTGGTAGCAATATTGGAAAAGAAATATGATAATCACATGCTGCCACAAAGCATTCTATACCTCGCTCTCTTTTCCAGCTCTAGTTTCACATGTGTTGGTTCAATGGAATATTCAATAGACATTTATAGGAAATAAATTGAGAGATGAATGTAAACCATATGGCATCTGGAGGTTTATTTGTAAAGCCCCTGCATCAAAGCTTTCTCCAGATCACACCATATTAGCTATGTTTTTCCAGTCCAGCAGAATCAGGAAGGTAACCACAGACTTCCTTGATGGGAAACACATGAAAAACAGAGCAAATCTTAATATGCAGCTAGAGCAACTGTTCAAGTAGCATCATTTAGAATAATTTTATTACTAATGTGTAAAGAGCATTGTTTAGTGATGGATTCCAAACCAGAAACTTAATGCAAATTCATTTGCTAAGCTCCCTGACTGTTAATTTGTGGAACTCAAAGACCATTAAAATGTATCAAACCACACATAATTAGTGTTTGTACTTTTAAAGCACTTAGAACAATTAGATACTTTCCTGACAGAGAAATGCTGCATTGGATTTATATAAAGAGACTTTTCCCACAGAAAACATTTCACAGCCAATCACATCCTTGTAAGTAATAAAAATTATTGATTGGACTGAGTGAGAAGTTGGTTGTCGATCTTATTTATTTTTGTAGCAAAAAAAAATTTAGGCTGCTCTCAACCCGAAATGCTTACTGTTTGCTTGAGTTTGGCAACAGCCAACATTGCATCTGAAATCAAATTAAACTGCATTCTCATGCAGTATGTTACATAAATCATTAGGAAATGTTGAGAGCTCATATATAGCAGTGTTTGGACTTTTTTTTAAGTTTCCACTTACTTTCCAAAATAGTTTTCATTTTTCAATGTCAACCTCTTTTCAGCCACTTAGACCAGCTATAATGATTTGTGTGTTAAATTTGCTCGTCATATGAATATTTTTAATAACTCATTTAATATTTAATATGCTACACATACTTCCTGGGCCAGTAAGTTACAAGGTGCGATGCCAACTCCACAGCAGCATTCCCAGCAGTGCAAGTGTTTACCTTGTGCACCAGAACAACACGCTCAGAAAGTGAAGTGAAGAAGACAGAAGAGTTTGCAGAGTGGTTGATTTATGTTGCCTTCTGAAACCTCGTTCAGGAAACATTTTTGCCTAAGATGAGATAAAGGACTAGGGCCTGTTTCAATACTTAACTTCTGGTAGACACTTAAGTCTCTTTGACTTTAATATTAAGCATGTGCTTAAAGACAGACATAAAATGCACTAGCATCTGTAGGAATCTTTCCACTGACTTTAATGGGCTTTGGATTGCACTCTGATACCTCAGCTCAAAATAGCTGTTATTACAGTAATAAATGATTTGTAAAGCCATTCTTTTGAATAGGTACATTTATACTACAAAATCATAATGACTTCTTTAAAAACTCTTAAACTGCAAATTCATACATTTGGGATAATTGCACTCCTCTTCATTAGGGCTTCACACTTCTGTAGCACTTTCCAGTCCGATGGTGTGAAATCTCATTATGGATTTAGGTAAGTATCTCTACTCCCATTTCACAGCTGGACTAACAGAGGCGGAGAGAGACAATGGGCCTCATCCAGTGTGGGAAGCTTCCCATCGACCTGGGTGGGTGCTAGACCGTAAAGTCCAGCCTTCCAGAAGATATATAGGCACCTATTTCACACCAAAATCTATGGAATTAAGTCTCTCAAATCTTTTCCATATTTAGCCAAAAATACTCGTACTCCATCAAAGTGTAAGAAGTCAGAGAAAGGTTTTATTCACAAATCCTACTCTCCAGTGATCTATTAACAAAGTAATTCTTCTGTAATATTCTAGCAATTCTGGCACAGGGAAGTGAGAATGGTATTGTAAGATCCTAGTTAATGTCAAGCATGAATCAACGAGCAGCGTCTGGATCCCAATGGGAAATGATCCCTAGTCCGGAGTGGAGAGAAGACCAAGGACACTCGTTTGATAAGAGGCCTTTTAGGAAAGCACACTGGCTCCAGCGGGACACCATAGCGCTGTATGATTAGCTACTTTCTAGGCAATTTTTTGATGGGGGGGGAATTTCCAGTTGGAGAAAAATGGCAACTTATAACATTGGACTGAGTGTTAGACTTCCTACCCAGATATTTTAATTCTTGCACAGCACCCAGATTCCTGAGTAAGCAGCAGTGAAGTCAGAAATGAAATAAACCTTTGTAAAATCCAGCTTTGGCTGTTTGAATTTCAAATACCTTCAGAATTCGGGTAATGTGTGGATTGAGCATTTTAGTTTGAGCCCATCTCTAGTCGAAACTCTTCTCCTAATCAATCTCATTCATTCATCAGCATACAGGTTAGCCTTTAAACATATGGCAGTCAATGAATGCCACTCACAAACCTTAGAAAATAAGTATGCAAGCAACATCAGTTTCAAAATATGCAGCTAACTGCTGGAAGCTATTAAAACCCAAATAAACAAAAGAGATTATACTTCAAAGAAATGTCAACAGTTTTTCCTCTCCTAGAACAGAGCAGTTTTCTTTGCTTCTATCCCTAGCCACATCTGGAAAGTGCTTACTGCCTTACACATATCTAACGATAAAATTAGTTTATTGATTTTTCAGAATTTCCTGATAGATTTATGCAATTTCCAAAACAAAGGTAAACTCACATCCCAGTTAAAAAAGATCTGGTGGTAAGTACAAAGAATTCACAAAATCATAAAAATACAAAGTTATGTAAAGGAACAAAACCAGCCACTTGCTAAATAATGCTGTACCTCCGTGACTACTGTTAGATAGCAAGAGGCTGCAATCTAAATTACTTCCTTGAATATAAATGAAAAAAAGAAATCTTATGGCTAATTATGGCGGGTGCAAAGTTGAAATGAACCTTCATTTCCGAATAAATTCAAAGAGATTTTAAAATGAAATCTGCATATGTCATGGGAAGAATTAAGAAGAAAAGGGAATCAAAAATCATGACTACAGATTCAAAGAAATGTAAAAAAATAGATCTATTAAAGGTGTCTGTAATTCTAAGTAGCTGAAAATTTAGTCTCTAATTTCCACGATAGTAAACTGTGTCATTTTAGGCGGTCCAAATGTTGGATTTTTAATTTGCTTAAAATTCCACACTTGTAGCAGCCAAAACCTGCAAAGACTGTTAATTTGATTTTGGTTTACAATTAACTAAGAGGTAGCAACTTCGCCTATACAGAACACTGCCAAGAAAAATGATATTGTTGGTAAATTACCAAGGATCAAAATGTGGACAACAGATTTTTCCCCTCCCACCCCCTCAGCCCCCCAACTACTTTTAACTGACAATGATAGTTTTGATAAAGTATTTAATAGAAAATATAATGACAAGGTGCAAATTTTGCAAAACCGTCCAGAATTTCGAAAGTAGCAGTATATGTCTAAAGGAGTCAAAAAAACCCCAAAACAATTTAAGCATTAAGCGTACAGTAAGTGTTCTGTAGTCAAATAAAAAGAAAATAAACTCTAACAAGACTGCTGCGGAATGGGAAAAAGCAGGTCTAGCTTGTTTATTTATAAATTGGTAACAAGTAGATTCTTTCGCACTAACTAAACCAGACAGTAATTATAAACACAGATTGGTTAAATTCCCTGCACCCTATCAAAGGAAATGAGTTCCTCTCTTTTCCAAACATTGTCATTTGTTTATTGAGCCTCTTTTGGGCTTGATTTCATTAAAAACGATGTAAAGTCCACATCTGCAACCCCCAAACAATGTTAACCTTGTTAAGCTGATCCAGAGTCCTCATTACAAAAAAATTTGCAGGCAACATAACCAAGCATTTTAAAAGGGAGCCACTGGAATATAGAGCAAAGAATTTGGATTATTTTTGTTCCATTACAGACAACTTATATTACTATGCAATAGAACAGGAAGCAAACAGTAACCGCCTCAGTAGTTCTGGATAATTAGTTACCTAAATTCTCTGAGGTGAACAAAATGTGCTTAGATGGGAGAACATTAGGGCTTGTGTGCTGAAATAACAGAGTAATCTTGGTTAAAATGAAAATCACAAATACAGGAGGAAAAAGTCATGTTTAAAATCATTAGTCTTTATCAGTAAAGTACAACTGAGTTCCTCATTAGAGTAACAGTTTTATTAAAAAGGGGATGATACTGCTTATATTAGCTAGTGTCAGATATCAGATTTCAACAAACTTTAACACTGTAGCCACTATTAAAACATCATTATTAGAGTTGTCATGCTTGAATGATTTGAACTAAAGTGAATTTCGTGTATTTATTGGAAGACAGCAATAATAAATCCTGGAGCTGGTAAGAAGGGACCTGAACTTTGCAGATAAAAAGTTAAGAAGTTTTGTCCCCAGCATCGTTGGGAGTGGGGTTAGTGAAACTGGGCCCTGTGCCTGCCACCACCAAAATCCTGCTTGAAAGAGCGGACACGGACTGAGGTGGTCCCGTGCACAGGAGCCCCCACGTATTGATACCATCCCTTCTCCTAACACGTTCTTTCAAGCCTGAAGAAGTGCCAGGGAGATGCTCTTACACTTGGTGTAGGTTCTCCATGGAACATGGCCAAAGCAGAAGAACACTCTGGGGAGTTACCCCTTTTTGGGGCAGATCCCTCCATCCCCATGGCTTGGCTGCCATGACTGCGGCATCCTAAGGGGTGCGTGTGATTAAGGCTTGTTCCTGTGACTTAAGAGAAAAATGGCACACTAGGGCAGCGGGATCAAAGACAGAGTAATGTGCATCACCTAATGCTCCCGGACCAATTAGCCTGACAAACTGCAGATGTCTTCACAGAACACATTGTATTTATTTACTGATTCATGGCAGCACTGAGCAATTTGCTATCACACGGTCAGGTAAACGCTGGGTATCTCCCATCTATGCTCAAGGCCAACCAAGGAAAAACAATCAGGTTCCCCAAAGGCAAATTCTTTTTCCGTCACTGTTCCTGCCCTCTTAATATTCCTGGTGCCTGGGATCAGCTCCCTGACCATGTATTCATGGAACTTTTTCATATGCAATCTGCCTAAAAATCTGATTTATGTCAAGTTTGCCCCTAATCTTACTCAGATGCTCAAATGTGGCAAGTACTTTGGTAAGATGAAGATAGTGTTTGCTACTCATACACTCTGCCGCCATTTCATGATACTAAATAAAAATGCTTCTAATTTTTTAACATTAGAATAAAAATTAAAATATATTTGAAGTTTATATTTAAAATAAAATAAAGAAGAACCATCAAGAAGAGAGCAGAATACTAACGACTCATTTTGATTTCTTTTGGTATATTATTCCCTTTGAGCCCCTATGTATAACTTTAAGTCTGACCCCATACTGAGATTTCCAGCTCAGCTTGTCGCAGGGAATTTGGGGCAATTAATGTCTTGAAAGATCGTGCTTTTAGAATAATCAGGGCAGGAACTTTGTCTTTCTAAATGCTCTGCTGTTTCTCAGGAATATCTGTGGATTCTTGAAATAATAAGTTACAGTAACACTGGGCCAGATCCTCAGCGGGTGCAAAGTTAGCTTTTCTTCATTAACTTCAAAGGAACTTCGCTGATTTACACCAGCTGAGGAAAGATGTGGCCCACAGTGTCCAGGTGGATTTAAATCATACACATGAGAAATATCTCAGTACATCCAGGTTTGTACTGAGGTTGAACATAAAAGGCCCGGGTAGCGGGAAATCCATCCCTTTTTATTTTTAAATGCTCAAATGTTTACCAGCTGACCTTCCCCTTTACTGCAGATCTGGGAATCAAGGTGCATACAATAAAGTTCAAACCAATCAACTGCTTTCAGCTGTTCTTGTGCAATGAATTTTTAAACATTTGATCATTAAGACCAATCTATATGCAGGTCAGTTTTCTGAACAGGATGGGAACAGTTTGGGAGCAGATGCCAGGGCACTGACTCATGAAGAGGGACTGCTAAAGAAACACAGAGAGTACATTTATCTTGGGCCACCCATCAGGTGAACGCTACCAAGACCATCTCTTTGCTGGATGGATGCACAGATCAAAACAGTTAATCTCCAGTATAGTGCCTTCGTTAACTGAACAGCGGCACGACGGCAGCACAGCGCTCACCAGCAGCGTTACGGTGGTTATCTTGCTGCAAACAAACTTCTGTGCACTTTTTAGTCCTTCTCCAATTGGTAAATTCTCTAGAAATAGCACTCCATGCTGTTATTTATTTATTTATTATAGAAAATTGCCTGACAATTGCTTATAAATATGTGGACAGATTTCAGCTATGACTGCTATATATTCACTTCCAACACTAAGCACTCTTTAATTCAGTTTGTGGCTGGGCAGCAGCCTCAGGCCATTGATCCCAATCTCCAAATCACTTCAGTTTTATCAGTGGCTCACTGCCTGTACTCTAAAGTTCACATTCACCCTCTCAGCCACATCGTTGGGTACCTGGGTCATGCCCTGCCCTTTTCCGAGCCTCTCTGGCTCACCTGTCCCACCTAGAGTGGAAGGTATCTAGAGGTTAGCCTCTCATCCAAAGGTGACAGGACTTAGATGAACGTACTCAATGGTCACACAAAGTCATGTGCAATCTAGGATGGGAGAAGAGCAGGTGGCTGACACAGGTCCTCTAGAGCTAATCATGCTCGGAAGCACATTAGATACTCTGGTCATGAGCGGTGTTGAAATGGAGACAGAATTTAAGCCTTTTATTTCTTAGAGATGCCTATGCAATATATCTGGTCTTTATTTCAAAGCCCTCTACCTTCGAAGCTAAGGGAGAAAGCAGGCCAATGCTGGCAGCACTAGGGTTATTGTCCATTTTCAGTTATTATATCTCTAGAGAGAATGATCACTGAAGCTTGCCTGATTTTATCAGATGTCTTAGAAGCAGGCCTTCAAAGGCAGAGCTGCTGTGCTGAAAACCCATTCCTAACGTTACATAGGAAGGTTTTGCAATTTGCCTAATCTATATGTTCATTGATTGGATTCCCTTTTCTTCCAGTTCAGTGCTCATGACTGTAATGCACATGGTCGCTTTTGTACAGACGTCTTTGCCTGCATACTGCGTTGCACCTAAACAAAGCATCTAAGCACCATCCAGCTAAGTTGCTACATTGGTGCATCTGGAAGCACCAACAAAAACATCAGAAGGGTCAAATTGATGCATTCGATTTAAGAATTCAATTTGCAAATCACAACTCTTTTCTCTCTTTATTAGCCCAGTTCTACAGGTACTTTAGTCAAAGCATGTAGGCAATTAATTGCTCAAACATATTCCCAAACATCACCTGCTTGAGCTGAGTGCTAAATCTGAGCCCTTAGAAATGTCAGCAGTGGACTTGAACTACTTGGAGAATTTTAGCAGAAAGATTTTTTTTTTTTGAGGATATTTGCAGGTGCTGAAATCTGTCGAGGTTTTTGTGGTGTATCCAGGCACCGTGATATGCTGGTAGCCAAACTACAGAGTATTTGTTTGACCCAGATGATAGCATTTGGGTCAAAGAACAGGTTGAACGATATGACGTCTTACCACAGGCTGACGGAAACTGTACTTGCAACTATATGAAGCAATGAGAAATAGGAAACAGAAAATTGAAGGTGCAAGTCTGATTCTAACACTTGCCAAACACATCATCTTGGCAAGTCACCCAACTTGTCTGTGCCTCAGTTACACTGTCTGAAACACTGAGATAATAATAATACTTAATCACCTTTGAAAAGAAGTGAGAGATCCTCAAACAAAAGCAGCGATAAGTGTGAAGTATTCATGATAATATTAAAGAACAGATGGCCAAAGCAGAGATCCAGTTAAAAGGACTGCACAGAGTTATAAGAAACCTCTCGCTGTGACGTATGCGCTTTACGATGTGCATTCCCTCAGACAATACATGATGAGTCGGCTGCAGCAGTTTATGTTCTGGATTAGAGCATATGCATAAATAAAGCTACGTTTTTATGTGATCCCAACAAATAAATGGGAAGCACGGACAGGAATGTCTAGCTGATGGAAAAATGAGACACCACAAACAAACCACAGCTTGATGATGAAAAAAAGAAGTCTAAGATTTATATGGCACAGCTGGCTATGTGTAGTGCTTTTGTAAGCCTACAGCATCTGGTCACTTGTTTTAAATGTCTGAAGAGATGGAGGCCTGAACCTTGCACAACTGAGGAAAAGGAGCAAATGTTTCATAGTAAGCCGCACTGCTACACATTTCACAACGCCCTGGCGCACGTGGAGATCTGCCCGACTTCAAACACCAGGTGAGGAGGAGGAGGTCTCCCGCACCGGCTGAACACGACTGTCTGTCTGCACGTCTGTCCTGGGTTCAGCCTATCACTGACATCCATGTACCTGCATCTTTCTGAACAAGCTGTGTTAGAACTGGAGCATGTCTTCTAGAAGGACATACAAGCACGACTACAATTGACAACAATTTTACCATCTCATTTCGGTAGCTCCACTGTTTTCAATGGAGTCATGCGAAATTGCACCATTGGAGAACCCGGCCCATTGTCCTTCAGCAGCTCTAAGAAACCACCCAAAAACATCGTTTGCGAACTAACATGAACAGCGCTTCTTCATCCTAAAAAGTAGGGTGAAGGGATAAAGCCTGTTACAGAGAGAGGAGGAGTCAGACCATCTTCATGCTTTACTTGCAGAGCACTCAAGTCTTCCATCCCCAACAGATGATATTGTTACTCAAGTGTTCAAAAGGGACATTGCACAACGAGTTGTGGGAAAAGCAGACTTTCAGCCATGGTGGGAGTCACTCAACAGAAGGAGAGGGCAGAGTTTGTTGAGCTGCAGAGCAGCACCATGGCAGTGGTGGGAAGGGCCAAAGGGTGGTGACAAGGTAGGAGGGCAGCTACATTTTACATTTGTATTCGAAAAAAGTCTATGGAAAGTAAAGAGGTTGAATGACAAGAAGAATAAAGAAGGCGCCTCCTTGCTCCAGAGCACAAACCAGCCCTTTGCAACAGCAGGAACATACTGAACACGACGAGCTAAATCCCAAATTGGTGCAAGCTGTTGTAGTCAATGGAAGAAGTTTCTAAGAATTAAAATATTTCTACAGCTTTTAAATCTGCCATGCTCTCACTGGAAAGGTAAGATGTGGTAGCCGCAACCTCTTCTTTTAAAAGGTCTCACAAAAACCCAAAGGTTTGCGCTCCCTCTGTTGGTTTTAGGAAAGAGATTTGTTTTGGTTTTGTTTTCCCCACAAATACCATCCTTCATTTTGTTCTGACATGAGTGGAAGGACAAAAATGCATTTGTGTGACGAGATGTTATTTACACTGAAGTTTCTCTTGTTTAAACAAGAAAATGGACGTGCTAATTTCAGCTCCATCCCAAATGCAAAGAAAATGAATAAACATTTAATAAACCAACTGCCAAACTGGAGGAAGATTAAAGTATTTCAGTACTGCTGAAGGAAATGCCACAAGCAAACGGGGGATAACACGGCGCACACGCACACAGAGTTATGTCACAGGTATCTGCCTGGGTGGGTGTCTGTGACACCGCTAAACAGAAGCCTACGCACCCCAAAGCGCGCGTTGCTCATAGTGGTTGTTATTGCACCTACTTTCCCTTTAGCAAAAAAAAAAAAAAAACAAAAAACAAAACAAAACAAAACCACAAAACATTGGGTAAGATGAAAAAGTGCAGTTTCAAAAATGAACTAGATGAGTATAAGTGTAAGAAGAGATGGAAGATGAGTAAGAAAAAAAGCACGACAGAAGGATGGATCAAATTATTGCAAATTTTTTTCCTTTGGTGTTAATTATTTACAATATATGTTTCTTATCCTCAATCTGTTTTTCACTGCATCTTTATTCAGCGCAAGGGAGCCCTGATCTTGGTGGGTTTTGAGCTGCTACTGCAACACAAATGCTAAAACATGATATCAGATACACTTGTTCAATTATTAATTTTTAGGAAGAGAATATGAAGTCCTTATTTGCAGAATATGAAACTGTTTTGGCTTAAATGGGACTAATGACTTAGGGGATGCTCACTGGAACAAAATGTCTGCACTCCAGCCCTGAGAAGAGGCTCAATCCATGGTCTCTGGGGACTAACCCATGGCTTTTACCAACGCTCCCAGTTTAAATGGAGGAAAATTGATAGGTGCAGGCAAGACGCGAGGCACAGCTGCACGTCAGATTATTTGGTTTGGGAGCCTTGAAAGTAAAAGGTGGCTTCCCAGCCTGCATCTGTAGCCACAGACTAAGGCAACACATTAAGGAAAAACTACCAGGCTATACAGCTGTTATCTAATGCAGCTGGAAAGGGTGACCGGGTGGATGGCCGACTCGCAGCTCTAACGTCGGTGACAGCAGCCCCAGTTTGGCACACCCTGTTCAAGCTGCTGGCTCTGTGGCTGTCCCCCTCCCTGCCCGGCAGAGCTCCTTAGTCGCTGGCTCCCACTCGAGGCTCGTGACACCGCAGTTACGCCGGGGTGGCATGCCGAGTCTGTGGATATTTCAACCCCTTTGCCAAAGCTAGAAAAATCCTGACTGAAGTGGAGCAGGAAAACAATTTGCTGAAACATCACCTGGAGCAGGAAGTTATTAGATGCTTGAGTGACTTCTAGAACAGAAAACTAGGTATGAATATGTACACGAGGCAAAACAGATGTTGTCTTGACCTCGGTGCACTGGAATCTTATAGCTGCTCTGTTTACTCTCTGCTGTCCATAATGCATCTTTAAGCCAGGTGCTGCCACTTATCAGGTATCTACATCTCTTGTTTAAACAAATGTTAACTGAACTTGACAGCGAAGGGGACCCCTGCAGCAACATCGGCAGAAGACGGCTTTAAAGCTACCGTCAGTTCTTACTCCTGAAATAACTGAAGTTTTGTGAGACTAGGTAAGGAGTAGAGGGTAGAAAGTTAAACTTTTGACCCCATTTCCATGGGGTTTCATACGTCGTCTGCCTGGTTCTCTGCCGGGGCGTAAGGCTCAGCTCTGCAGGCAGGAGGAGAGCTGGGTTTCAGGTTCTGGCAGGAGCCATGCCGTGGGCTCTGTTCCCTGCCCACGAGCCTCTCCAAGGTCCCCTGAAGCAGCAGATCCCTCCTATGGCTATCATTGCAGCTACTGCTTGCATTGTAACTACTAATAGCATCATAAACTACTCCTTGAATCACAGCGACTGCTTGCACCATGGCTATGGCTACCACCTTCCCCTGGGGTCATGTTCTTGTCTCCATTGGAGAGAGCTGCAAGAGTGCACTGTTAGTGCTGTGAGTCCAGGAGCTGAACACTAACTCCTCTTTCTCCCAGCCTCTCAGCAGGGTGTCTCTTTAATTTTTAGGGTTTTTTTTAGTTTTTTTTTTATCACTGACAACTTACACAAAAGCTTTAGGGCAAGACAAGGCCAGAGAGCTCTAGTGCCTGGTGAGGCCCCAGTGAGATTTTACACCATGTCCATCATCATCACCATGGCAGCAGAGCATCTCCACCAAGGGCTGCAGGCTTCTGCAGTCCCCATGCTCCTTTGGGAAATCATACAGCTGCTTCCAATAGGTGTGAAATTAAACCCTATCACCTCTTCGTTAAGGGCAGCCCTAGAACTGTTCATCCATGAAGCAAAGACAACAGGCACTCAAAGGAGGTTTTACAGAAGGCTTCTTAGCCTTGGCTCTTTCCCTCTCCTCTCCCAGACCCTGGCATATCAGCTGGGATAAAGGATCTTCAGACCCACACAAGTTCCTGCAAGAGATTGAGCTGCTGAGGCTGAGGAAACACCATGACTAACAAGGAGGTTGGTGTGAGGGGTTTGCTGCCAGCAGAGCGCCAGACAGCACGGTCAAGCCAGAACCCACCCATACTTATCATACCGCACGTGATGAAAAGCACCGTGGTTTCAGGGCTGTGTTACAGCCTTTTTGGTGCCCAGTGGAGGACAGTTTACAGGATCCGAGCACAGCTGTTTCACCATCCAAATGCTTCTGAAGATATAAACACTATTCTTATCAAAGCTAACAAAATACCCCTCTTATCAAAGCTAACTTTGAATTGAAATTGGTCTTCTGATTGATTGGATTCAGTTTTTCTTAAGTGTCTATCATTAACTCCTCCAAATTGCCTCAGGAACTCAGAGACAATCCAGCATGCGTGGCATAAATACCTGTATCTATATTTTTGACTATCAGTCAACCTATCTGTGTTTATTTTAATTAAACACGGGTAAAGGCCATAGAAAATAGGTCCTGGTAGCACTGACAATTGTGAGAAATAATGCTGAAACTCTGCCAGGATCCTGCTCATCAATTGTTTAGAGGGAGTTTAAGAAATCCTAAAAATTGGAGGGCAAGGAGTAGGATTCAGAGTTAGAGATAAAGCTCTGAAGTTCATTTCAGAAAACTGAAACAAGCACTTGTGTAGAACCAAGGGAAGACACTTTTCTAAACTTTACAAAACGGGAAATAATGTTAGCTTTTTTTATTCTGACAAAAGAATAGATCTATCTAGTAAAAAGTATGTAACTGTCCAAAAAATGTCTTTTGGATATCAAAAATGGTTGTGGGACAAAATGTATGTGCTTTTCTCCAGTCCGGGAATGCTGCTGGTTCACAGCTAGAGCTTGATGCCCAAGATCTATCTTTTGCAGCTTCAGTGACCTGTGTCTGCAAGCAATTCCAAGCACGAAGTTAAAGGTCATTAAAAAAATAAAACATTTTGCCCCTGCAGAGGCTCAGGGTGTGTACATGCTGAAATAATCACCTGGAGAAAAATATTCAATTAAACTACAGTTTTCTGTCTTACATCCTTCACTCACAGCCAGTCCTTCGCCCCCTGTCACTTCATCAGAAGCCAGAAAGGGAAGAAAGATCAGGTCAAATACCTCCACTATCACACGGAAGACAATTTCTAGAACTCATTCGTTCCCAAGGTTCCTCCTTTTAATGCCTTGCAGAAAGGAGGTCTGGTATAACAAGACTGCAACTTCTTTCATGTAACACAGATGCATACAAAGGAAAATCACATTCAAAGTACACTACCTGATCTCAGACAGTATAGTGAACTTAGCACATCGTCCAAAATGTACTAAATTACTGCTGAAGCTCAATATTGTGGATATACAGTATAAGCATATACTGTATTTACATATTCCTTCCTGGCTTTAGCTTAATAAACACCTCTTTGTGCTGGTGCAACCACTTTATGTTGGGAGTTTCTACTGATTCATGCTCACAGATCTGTTATACACTGGGGCAAACATTCCTATTTTGGCTGGACTGCCCGAGCCTTTTCTTGTTCTTCCAAGAAGAAAACAATGCACACAATTTCTTGGGGGAAAAAAGAATCTCTGTCGATGGTACAGGGAGGACTGGAATTTTGATCAAACGTTTAACTTTTCTCCTGTTATGTTTGGGAGGACACACAGCAATGATGGGCTGTAATCCTGACCTCCGAGACTACAAACTTTCAGCAAACACCTTTGCAGAAAGGTTACGCTGCTCATCTCAAAACAATCCTCAGGCTGTGTAGAATTAGCAGCTATGTATGCAGAACCACACAGCTAGTCTCTGCTTTGAAACAACGGCAGTGAAGAGGAAGAAACATGACAAACTCTGAATAACACTGATCACAGGGACTGGTAGAGACACCTTTCCATTGAAACCCACAGGTGGATATTAGGGAGACCAGGGATGTGTTATGGAAAATGTACTGTGCTACCTGAACATCAGAGGTTTGAAATTTCCTGCTGAAATGGAATTTCATCTGGTTCCCTCTGTCACACTGTCCATTTAATCCCAGCTAAGAAGGAATGAGGTTGGTGGGAGTTTACTCACCCCCTGGAGATCAGAGGGATCTGATGGGAGATGGCTTCTGTAGCCATCAAAGAGAACAAGGGAGCCTGTAATAGACAATATAGTGAATAATGCCTTGAAACAGAGGCCAGCTCTAGCCAGAAAAGGTAAAATATTAGGTAGATTAAATGGGTTGGTTTTGAGGACGCACAGATGTCAAACGTGGCAGTCTAATTCCTGGTGTGATAAAGTCTGTAGTCAGCAGAACTACAGACTGCCAGAAAAAAAAAGCATCAGTGACACTCGGGAGGATTTTAGAACAGGACAGCTTGTTCCTGCTGCAAGATGTGGGAACACTAAATGAGCTCAATAATTTCAGTCTCTAAACCTGTCGTTACCTGCCCTGCTGCTGATAGTGCTGTTATCTTGTTACTTCTGCATGCGCACTTCCTTCAAGGATTTGAGTGTTAGAGCTCTGAAAGGATGTCTGGTTTGCTTGAACATCAGGAGCCTAAAAAGCTAAACTGAAAGAAAACCCCACATCTTCAATGAGAGGAAAAGAACCATGCATTTCAATGAATGGAGGACATACGCTCCATGTAGACCTGAGTTTAGTTACAGAGCAGCTAAGAAGAGCACTAGATTCACTGAAAGTGTATAATTTACCAAACATTGAGGCTTTGTTAATATTCCCCTTTTACAGATTTTTTTTTTTTTTTTTGCACTAGCTGATTAGCTAATTAAAGTTGTAGGCTGTTTCCTTTCAATCAGAACTGTGAGCATGTACCAGGTGCCAAGCATCCTGACATGCAGCATGCAGAAAGGCAGACAAGCTCAGAGAGGTGTAGGGGTACAGAAGAAGCTCAGCCCTACCAGATTACCTCACTAGCAATGGGCTAACACATTGGGTTTGCCCCTTCATCCTGTCCTGGCACGAGGTTCACTATACCTCACAGTGAAAAAAATGCAAATATCATGGAAAAGCAGTACAGCATTTGGGTGTGATGGTCAGATAAACAAAGATGCCACTAAAAAATTTGCACCAGCTTGATGCAAGTATGGTTGAGTTAGACAAGAGGAATAGGGAGCTCTAGATTAGCATCCCTTGGAGCAAATTCATCTCCAACGAGCTTTTGTTGGATGTGCTGGCATGTGAGCAGAGAGCTGAGCCTGATCCAGCTGGGCACAGCATCTTCTAACCTGAAAATCCTCACTGACATCTTCACCTGGAGCTGTTCACAGCATTTGTAACAGAAAAGTGGGTTTTCATTGTTAGCAAGAAAAGATCAACAAAGAACTGATTCACGGCCCTTCATAGAGCAAAATCAGCACCAAAATTGGTTTCCTGTGGCCATACAGCACTGCCTTTTGCATAAGAGAAGGAAAAAATCTGGGAGCTCTTTGAGGCCAACTGAATCAATGCTTTCTTTGTTGTGCTACCAAGCAAACAAACTGGGTACCTCCCAAAAAAGGTGAGACAAATCTTTGGTCGGAAAGGTGATTAGAAGGTACATGCTTAACATTTGAATGTACTTGGTACATTTAAAGGTACTTGGTTGAGGTTTAAATGGGAGATGTGTTTTCAAAATCCATGTTCTCCGTTGGGAATTTTATGCCTCAATTCTGAAAAAGGTTGGTAGGTAAAGAAATAATAACACCTCCAAGGTGCATTTGACTAACTTAAAGAATACAGTTGGGGTATGGCCTGTAACAGGGTGAGTTGAGGTAAAAATTTCTCACTCCTCTTCCAAAATCACTGGAAATTGTTGTTTAAATAGAAATTGGCTGACTTACCAATTTAAACAATTTGCATTGAAAAAGGCAGTGTGGTATAGAACAGAGATACTTTTAGTCCCCTGATAAGGTGACAAAAATACAAAATATCAGATAGGAAATGATCAAGGCAAGGCAATCTAAGATTACCAAGTTTAAAGGTAAGCTGCAAAATGCTTTGCAGTGGAACAGAGAAGCCTTTAAATATTTAACTATAGCAGTTTTAAAGGCAGATTGGACTACGTTTTCTTGGCATCACAGATTTTTTTTTTCCATTTCAAGGCTAGCAAACCTCCTGGAATCTTACCAATAGGCATGAAAGATTTAAAAATTGAGTAACTGTGGTAAGAATGCGCGTAGCTGATAAATAGGAAGAAAATATTTGGACTTTCTTACAGTTAGTCCTAGCGTTTCCCAAATTTCTTTATCTAAAATTATGGCAACTGGAATTGCCATATCTAAAACTATGACAACTAACATTAAAAAGTTTAGCTAAGAGTTGAAATACACATATTTTATACAGTAGTAGTAATATATTTTTTTGCCCAATGGAGCTCACAATGTTATTTGCTTATAACAAGAGGGATCCAAAAAGAAATAATGCCAACATGCTAAACATATTTCTAAAATATTTTTTCCGCTAAAATGTGCGTCATTCCAAAAACATGTCTGAGTGGTTATATTTTGGGTGAGGAACAAAATCATAGAAAAAGTGTCAAATACATCTTTATACTACAATATTTCATGGTCTACTATAGATGTAAGATGGTTGTTTACACAAACAGAAGCTTAATATATACAAAAGGCAAGAGGGAAAAAGCTTATGTTTAGGATTTGCTAGAGAAGACCAGCAAAGATACAGATACACTGGGTAAGTCATTTAGGTCAAACTGGGTCACCAGCCTGGCTAAATCCTGAGCTGGCACCACACCAGTGTGACTTCTCCTTCTTTTACAACGGCTCCCACATTCATTGGATAGACATCTTTAATTTTGTACACTAGTTCAGTTCATCACTTCTGATTTTTAATCAAGACACTGGACACGCGTGACGCAGCTGCCTCCTCCGTGGTTCCTGTAGGTCTCTTGCTTTGACTGCATCAATCAAACTGCAAAACTGTTGCTCTCAGGTGGAGCTGGAGTCTGCGCATCCCACAGGGACCAATTTGCCCTCCCTGCCTCTCCTGAAGGTTGGTAAGACCATGACGGGGCTGTGTGTATGACAGGCCTCTGTAAATCCTTGTGCTTCACCTTCAGGGAGGGACGTTTTGCAGATCCATATCTACCTGTCAGGGTGCTCAAAACCCACCTTCAACACTGTCCTGGGAAGGGCTCTGGTCCCGTTGTTAGCTCTCCAGTTCCTGGCTTCCCCAGGATGCTGAGCAATTCCTGCTACCAGAAGTTTCTGTGGCTGCAGATTTCCCCCTTATTAACTCAGCTCAATAAGTAACACGTGACTGCAGGAATTTTGGCAAGAGAATTAGGAGTTAACATAAGAGAGAGCATAGGGAAAAGGTTACAAGGGCTAATCTAAAGTGACGCTAAAGGTTTAACATGGCAACAGCTAAAAAGGAACTTGTAAATAGTGGTTTTGAGAGTCTTTTCCGAGGTTTAGAAATGACATTTCCTCTATTTCGCCGTACTACAACAATAACACAGATTTGCTACGCGACATTTTCCTAGAAATCTTGCAGGACACTGAAAGCTGACTATATCCTATTCATCCTTTTTGCATGCAGAAAAGTACGTTCTTGAACTTTTCAAAGTTTTCCATTTGGGGGAGTAGAAATTTCTCCTCTAAGAACCAATTAATCATTGCATGCTGTGAGGCACCTCTAATGTACAGATTTAACGAGACAAGCCTTCCTGGTTTAGTTTTTTCCACCTTTGAATAAGTACTCCTTGACACATAAAAATCAAATATAAACAGCACTAGGACCAAAACCCGTGTTCTTGGAACTGCACCTAATTTAGAACTGTAAGAACTTGGGAATGTTTATATTTCATCCCTAAAGTCTTCATCTGTTTATATCTAAACTGCAATCTGAACTTAGACGCAACTACAAGGCTTAGTGAAATAGGAGAGTGTTCCCTTGAGCCATAGTCCTGGAAATCCACCATCTTTTTTCTTCATTAATGTCTAATCCCCATTTAGTAAGAATTTAGCTACTTTTATCCTGATGTGAAACTTCAGGGCTGCCTATTTCGCTCTACTGCCTGCTGCTTCTAAATACAGCAGTGCTGGTGGCGGAGGTGGTGATTGTGAGTCATAAACACTCTGTCATTGTAACATGTCAGATTTGTCCAAAAGAAACATATTTTTATATCTTAGATTATTTTATTATTAGTTTAAGAAGGTTCGTTTAGCTCCTAGCAAAGCCACGAGGAAGAATTATGCACTTAAGCAGTTCTATCTCTGATGTGTAATGCCTCGCAGTCATTTAACATGCTGAGACAAACAAGAGAATCCCCAGAGTGCTCATCTACTACGGGACTTATTTCATACTGCATCAATAATGTAAATTGAGATGTGAAGATAGCTCCTTGTTTTTGTAAGGTATGATTACACTAGTGCAGACAACATCCACTCAGCTTCACTGGAAACACTGAAGTCAGCTCCCTGATAAAAACCTGGCCCATCCTTTATCTTAAACAGAAGAAAAAATTATACTATCAACAGGAAACTGTTGGGAGCAGGCTGGCTATGTACAAGCAGTTGTTTGCTGAGACGTTTTCCAAGCACCAGGTGAAGTGCTGAAAAGCCTGATGCAGGGGTTAATATTTCTGTAAGTCATTTTAGACTTCTGATATTAGTTTTTGTTCTTCTCAGTGTACTACACTAGCCCACGTTTAATCACTGTGGTGAATGCTGATTCGTGTAGGTAAACCTCATACAAATTAATTCAGCTGGATTTTTTGAGTCTATAGGGCTCACCCATGAAATACTTGCATCGTCTACCTTGACGTTTTTGGTAGAAAATGGAAGTCACCAAGAAGTTCTTTTTTTCTCATTTTGACCTCTCGTCTGCCCTAGTAAGACACCACACAGCACTGTGTGAAGTTAATATACTGGTGCAGCGCCCATATCGACTATTGTACAATACATAGAACAAACATAAAAGACATCAATCAAAATCCTCAAAATGTCTTTTTCTGCCAAGATGCATAAACGTTTCCTATCTCCCATCAAATTATTTTAATTACAGCTGCTGAGCTTCATAATTATTTTTAGCCAGGCTGCCTTTTCTGTTGTTATCGAACATATGATATGCAATATATTGCATTTGTATGTCCTATTGGATTTTGTTATAGCAGAGCGACTCCTGTAGTTTAGACAGAGAACAGGTTTCCTGCTACCATGAAACCATTTGAACTCTCGCTGGGAATTTTCTATCTGTGGCATCTTACTAAGATATGGTTTGAGAGGGCAAAGGCAGAGAGAAAGGAAAATTTTGTATGCTCTGTCAGGTTGTTTCCTCCTGTAGCTTTCCTTCTTCTCCCCAAGATGTTTCATACTGATGAGTTGGGTTATTTTAAAAAATCCTATAGCTCCAAAACAAACAAAATTGAAACATGATATGGACAGATTCTTTCTGTCAAGAGGAGCCAAATTACTTTTTCTTTTCCATGGCTTGTTATAATCCAAGATCATAGAACCAGGACCTTTATCTTTTCATGATCTTTGTTTTCAACTACGCATCCTTAACTTTGCTTCAATTTAGGGTCTCTCCCTGCAGGCAATAAAACATAAGGTAATTACTGAAAGAAATAAAAAAAAAGTAAGCTTGGCTTCAGCTGAGTAAAACCAATTGGGTTTCAAATATATACCAGCAAGAAGCCTGTATGTTTGAGTGCTACTGAAACACATGCCATTTATAACACGACAATAGCGATACTCTTCTGAAAGACACTGCTAAATGTGCAAGTCACTTACCCAGGAAGAATTTGTATTGCATTTCTGAAAGCAAAATTACAACAGCTGACAAAACATGAAAGTTTCATCATGGTGGATTAGAATGTGCACGAGGAATTCAAAGGAATTTATCGTTACTCAACATTTCAGCTAGCGCACTCTCAACGCGTCTTCGGGGAGCAGATTTGTCTCTACACTCTATAGAAAACGCATGCACATAAAAAGGTTAGATTACAGAAACCTAGTAAATAATAAAACAAACAGCTAGTTAGACTATACAGCTGGATGAGCAAATATGTGTTGCTCCTACACTACTGATCCCAAAGAAAATGTATCTTTCTTTACCTCTAATACTGTTTCTTTGCCCAGGAACTTCCGTGACATGAAGGGATTGGCAGCTGATTTTAAGATGCCTAGGTTCCCTCCTTGCTTGTCATGGACCATGCTGGAGCAGGCTTCTTTACCTTTCAAGTAACAGAATGCTTGCGGATGTAAAACTTGCTGCCACCTCTCCTTGTCAAGTAAGAAATGCTCTCAGCATTTATGACCTCCAAAGATCTGCCTGAAAAAGGACAAGAAAAGTACGCAGCTAATATTTCTTAGACATAAAAGGTTTAGAAAAATAAACCAAAAAAAATTGTCCCATTGGCTGAAAGGAGACACAATGCCATTTAGAGGGGGGATAAGATCAAGAAACTATTTAGCAACCTTAATTTATTACTAAGAATGCAGACACAGGAGAGGAAAAGGAGAACATTCAGTTCTCAGTCAAGTAAATATTAGTCAAAGGTACAGCACAAAAACCCTCGTGGTAGCTACAGAATCACAGGATACAAGTAAACTTAGGAAAACAAACTGAATGAACTACCCTAAGCTCCATCCTGCTGCAGATGATACCTTATCTGGTAGCTTACAGCAAGCTCACAGATATGTATACTTCATACTGCAATGTAAATATGCCATTGGTCAGTAGACTTTTAATGTCATTGGCCTTCATTTTATGACTCCAAGACATTTGGATCAATAAACCAGAAAAAATCGTGGCAGCATTTTGTGCAGTCTTGTAGGAAATAGTTCTTGGCTTTATGTTATGCAAAATTAGTACAGATTGAGAGAAAAATCAGTTACTGCTGCAAAGCTCACAAGTGAAAAAGTATTTGGAAGAGCGGTAAATAAGTTTGAGAAAGGGCTACTGAAATTGAACAAGATTAACCATAAACCATCTGAATGCAAAAATCTGATTTAGAGATGTGACATCATGTGAAGTTATACATCTAGTAGTTCAAACATGAAGACCACACTCTCTATATGTGGGACACTAGTTCTGAAGAAGACATGGATACGATCCATTCAACATCCAACAAGAACAAACTCATCCTATGATGCTTAAATAGGAGTATACTTCAGCAGGCACACTTCTGTATTGCAACCTGCTGCTACCTCTGTGAGAATATCGTGTTGAGTTCTGGATCCACACTTTGAAAAGTACATTGAAAAATTAGGCAATTACAGTAGAAAGCAATAGGAAACATTAAAGAAATTGAAAAGGATGCTCTGTCATGGAAAAGCTCATTTAGCCTAACTCTGAGGGGATCACAGAGCAACTTTATCACAGTCTGTAGGAATTGTGCAGATACTCTGAAAGGAAGGAGCTGGAAAGCTCCTGACAGCCAGACCACTCGCCAGCCTTATCTCGGGTCGCAGTAGATCCTCTGTCGCTAGAAGTTTTTAAACTGTGATTTCAAAAGTGAAACTTCCCTTCACTTTTTTTTCCTGTTTCTAGCCTTTTTGGGTCCAGGTTGCACAGGAGGTCATAGCAGGTGGTCATGGTGGTCCCCTATGCCCATATCTGTGATTTCCTGCAACTGTCACTCACAATCCCGAGCATTTTTGACTTGCAATAATACCATTCAAAGACCACGGACTATCGCAGCAACTCACACACGTCAGCTGGGGTGGGTAACTGCCCCCAGCGTCAGCAAACACTGCACGCTGACATTATTCTGGAGTCAGTCTTACCCTTCTGCACATGGTCACCTAATTCTGCTCCCACTGGCATGTAGGCGGATGCCACTTTCACTGCCCGAGATGCTTTGCACTTAGAAAGACGTCAAATTTTTCCTAGATAAGAAAAATCCTCCGCTGATCCCAAACTGTCCTTCTCCATGGAGAATATCCTCCATACCATCTCCAGGAAGGATCCCTGCACACAGCCTCCCATCCACCTCTTGGCAAAGCAAACAAATGAGAATGTTGCCCTACACCCTAATATCGTTTATAATGCTTTTAATCATCTTACCTATGAAAACTGCTTTGTAAGCTTTTTTTGTCTCCTGGCTAGTTTAGTATTAATATATGATCTCCTCGCAACTTGTGACTACTTCCAGCTGGCACCAGAGAAATAGGAACCTGTTTAGATGCTTTCTCCTGTTCCTATGGCAAAAAGCAAAGAAAGAAAAGGAGAAAGTATATTGCAGAGAATTGAAAACAGGTACCTTTTATTAGTGCAGCTGATAGTGCTGTACAGTTCAGTGTTCTTGTTTAATTGAGCTACGTATTGATTTGATTGTGGCAATGAAAATAGATGAATGTTCCTTAATTACATTTTAAATTCAACTTTCTGAGGCTGAAGGTGCTTTTGAAAATGGCACGTAGCTGCCGGCCTCAGTGCAACACCGGTCGACTTAAAGTTGTGCTAATGCTGAGTGGTTATGCCCAATGCTGAACCAGAGCAAAGCCTTCATTAAAATAAAAAGCAGCTCTATAATGATATTTACATGACATTCAAAGTGCTCTTTGTTCTTACAATAAAATACATTCCAGATAATTCCACACTACCAACCATAGCTCCTATTATTCAATTTTGCGATTTTTCTTATGTAAGCAAAGTTTTTTTTGTAACATGTCCACTAATTATTACTTTTGTAAGGAAAGGTTCAGAAGTATTTAGACTCCTAGGAGAGTGAAGACAAATGCATTATAGAAATAATGCATTTAGCCTCCAGGAGTAACCCTCAGCTCACTTATAAAAGCTCTTGCCAGTCAAATCTACAGAATACGATTTGATTCAACTTGAGGGGAGGAAAGAGAAACACTTGCCTGCCTCCAAAGTTCAAGCAAAGATGCTTGAACTGCAGCTGCCAAGATGGGAGGTGGCAGAAAATGGAGGATTTGAATCTAGGGGGAGAGTAAGTAAAAAAAATATTTATACATTCTGTCATTCAGCTCTAATTGCTTCAAAGATTATTTATTTTTCATTTTTTTGGAAAATAGCTTGCAGCTTCTTAACATATTTTTCAAAGAAGGAGCTGGAAGGCATAATAAAAAGCAAGCAGGGATATGCTTTCCGAATCGACTGAAATAATTAATGTGAGAATGCTTCCGCTTGAGCATTTTTTATGAACAAAAAATACATTATTTTTGCTTTTAAATTGGAGATAATTTGTTACACGGAAGTGGTGGTTTCTTTAATCTTGAAATAATGCTAATTATAATGGTATTTGGAATCTGAATTTTTGCAAAGCTATTCCCTTGTTTGCTGCTGACATAACGAAGCTACTTTAAGACTTCAGAGGCTCATGGCACAGTCCCACTTTCTTTGCCCGTTGTCCTTCCTTGGCTTCCCAGTTCCAGACCTCATTACTCCCCTAATTTGACTGTCTGTGGGTTTCATCTACTACAGTTCAAAGCCACTCTACAAACGGTTGGTTAGGACAGTCCATGGCCTAAACACAATTGCCTTACGCTTCCTTCGTTAGCAGCAGCTCTTGCCAGAGAGCGCCCAGAGCTCACGGTCACAGCTAAGCCCAAAGAAACGCCAACGTCTCTCCACACCGCCTCGCACCACAGCACATTTTCAGGAGAAAGGTAAGAAGGTTTTGTCAGTTTATTGTCCACTGAAAAGCAGCTTTTACTTTTTTATGTACTGTGAGGTTGACAGGGAGTTTAGTGATGGAGCTGCACTAGGCACCCTCACAAAGAGAGACAAAAAGCAAAACCACTCTTTGTCCAGGTACATCTCTGATCAGATGGATGGACGTACCTGGACACTCCCATGGCATCCCTTTGATTTCAGATCAAGGTCAGCTTGATTTAGCACAGAGATGGGTCCTGAGGCTTGAGGTCCTGAACACTCCCTTCACATCCCACCCAGCAGCGCAGAGGTGTTGGCCGTGCTGTGGGGCCGCACGGCGGGAATTCAGTGGGTGTATTTACCTTCTGGAAAGCAAATGTGGACACTGTTTCTGCAGCCACAGAGTTTCGTTTGGCAGAGGAACTGGTACTTATCCACCAGTCAAGCCAGGCACTCCCTCGTCTCTAATAAGGGTTGTGTACACAAACAGAAACAACGTGCTGCAGGTACATGTATGCGCCGTGTTCCTTTCTCCAGGCATCTTTCATTATTCAGCATGTTTTCACTGCTGAACAACAAATTGTTAGTGGTGTAACAAGACAAGAACACGTGTTTGGGTATGGTGTGCTACCTGCAAACCCTGGCACTAGCTCTGCGTAGCTGCAGTTCTCCGCTCTGGCACGGTCAAAGCAGCAGCTAAGACAGCAACGCAGCTTATGTTGCTATTGAAAAAAAAGAGATAAGGAAGCCTGCATTTGTCAAGGCTAGCAAATAAGATGAAGATGATGAGAGGCTGTATTTTTAGTCATTTTGCGGGGCCAGTATTCCCTTTCCCCCATAAAATACAAATGCAGTCTGGAACAGAAAGCCAGGTGAGGTCCCAGGTAAAATAACTTCCAGGTTCTAGACCCGAGTTACCAATGGGCTGACAGTGTTATTCAACGTGATCAAAGGAAAAAGGGCAGGGGGAATTGATTATAATGAGATTTTTTTTTTAGCTGTGCTGAACTTGGCAGAGAGCAAAACATCTGCAATGCTACATCAGGAAAACAGGCCGAGCTTTTATTTTGAAGGGTGCTAGCTAGGTCTGAAGTAGGAAGAGGGATAGACCTGTGAATCATCAGCATAGAGGTAGTAGTTAAATTTGTGTTTGCAGATGAAAATGGATAAGGCCAAGCCTCTAAAAGAAAATCAGAAATAGATTTGTGAAAGATGAACCAGCAGAAAACAGAGACACAAGACCAAGAAATAAGTTTTAAGAAGGATGGGAATGAAGGGTACTCATGGTTCAAACCCGGAGAGTCAAGGGTTCTCAGGAGGTCAGCTGGTGCATCCCTCTGCCCTAAGGCAGGATCAATTATCCTCCGGTCTTTCCTTTCAGAAGTCTGTCTGCCCTGCTCTGGAAGGCCTCCAACGGTGGAGATCCCACAACCTCCGCAGGCAGTCTACCTTAGTGCTTTATTATCCTGATTGTTATGAAAGTTTCCTGATGTCTAACCGGAATTCTTCGCTGTAATTTAAGCCCATTATGTCATGTCCTTTCTATTATGCACAGATTGTTTCTGTCTTCCCTGACTCTGTTTCTTCCATAATTACTTTCATGTTCCCTCTCACGTGCTTATTATTTAGGCTAAACAACCTTGCTTGTCCAATCTGTCCTGCTAGGTCGGAGTTTCTAGACTTTGTATTTGGGCTCCTCTCCAAACAAGCGACATCCTTTCTGGAAATAAGCTTCCTAACCCAGGAAAAAGTGCTCCAGCCGGGGTGTGCAGCAGTGCTGAGAGAAGGGATTACTTCCCACATGTCACGGGTGATAGGTCTGTTTGCACACTGCAACTCAGCAACTATCTTTATGGCAGCAGGGTGCCATGGCTGACTCCTGGCCAGGTTGTGATCAGCAATGATCTCAAATCAGTCAGTTCTTCCTCTGTGTAACTGGGTAGCTTGTTATGCGTAAATAGCATCAATTTGCACCCATAAGACTTTCATTTCGATGTTCAGCTGCGTTCTGGGCAAGAGTCTACTCAGAAAGATCATTTAGTTGAGGATACAATGCATCTGTCCCGTGTACTATCTTACACACTGATTTTTGATATCGCTGCTTTGTAGAAAATTATAAAAAGCTATCAATCTAAAATAAATTTTTCCATCAGACTTTAATGCCTATTGCATCTGGGCCCAAAAGATGTTTAAAATTTCTGCTATTTACAGACTTCTGGAGTCTAGTAAAGACTCAGAATGACATTTTGTAAATAGTATTTTCCTTTTTTTTCCTGCAAATTTCTTTTGAACTAGGATGTTCCTCTATTTTATACATATATTTTTGTTTAAAGAGCTATGCCTTGGCGTTTTGAATCTATCAGGTTTTGGAAAAACATTTTCCATGACCAAAAGTGAATATTCATCTTTTCTTATCTAAATATCCCTTTTGCAAAATATCCACAGAAAAGCTTAGATTTCTGACTCGTGCAATGGCCCAGCATGACTTCATATCTTCCCCACTTGTCCCGCCAGACACTCAGAACAGCAGCCTACTCTACTGGAGCAAAACAGCCCACATTTACAGTTTCCCTTTTTTCCCTAGCTACTAGCTCTAGAAGTCTACTTCTGTTGGCAGCTCTTACTGCTATGTAATAATTTACTAGCTACCAGCACCCCAGCATGCCTGCTATGGTGTCGCAGCACAATCATTAGTTTCTATTCTGCAGTGGCAGGACGTGACAGGGAGTCTACGATTTCGGATGATTCTGGTGTCAACTAACTGTGACACTCCATCAAACCCTGCATCCTTAATGTCATGGAGAGTTACATCCTTTCATGGGTGATAAAGCATGGGCATTCTGACAACCCCGGTTTAAGTGTCCTCATTGGCCTCGCTAGGCTCATGTCACTTCACTGTTTTATAACTTAAATTGTCTCATATTGAAAATGAGGATTCAATTCGAGATTTTATTGTTAACCTTTAAGGGCCTTGGAGCTCAAAGTCTACTCAAGAGGTAAGCGAAGTTTATGCTCCAATTCTTAATGTACCTTCAGTTACAGATTTCTGCACACGTACCCCATTGCTTCCTGATAGCTGTCTGAAAAACTTTTTCGTTTTTAGTGACAAAAAAGAATGAATGTAGATCTTCAGCAGTTTCCAGGGATGTTTTTAAAGACAGGTTCATTTTTCTTCTGTTTGTTTGAATCTTGCCACTTGTTTCACCTTAAAATTTTATGTAAGAGCTGGAAAGAATTGTTCTTCTTGCCCAGCCTTCTCTTTGAGGAAAATGCTGTTAAAAAACAAAAATTCAAGGAAGCTTCCAAAGGGCAAATGCTAACTTTTAAATTGAAAATGCTTTAAATTTTAGTTTATAACAAGAATCTTCTTTGTTCTTCAAGTGGTCATTTTTCTTTTATTAAAACCCGTTATTATCACAGAAAGCATGCTCTTTGTGAAATAACATTTCAGTAGTCAAAACCCCAATTTTCCCTAAGGAAATATTTCAAGGGAAAACTTTTTACACGCCCTACTTAGCACCAAGTCTTCCCATTTAAACACCTCCACAAGTGGCCAAAGTTTCAAAAGAGATGCTCTTCCACTTAGGCACCCAAAGGAAGCGTTTGAATTCTGAGCAGCTTTTGAAACATCAGGCCACCTTGTTTGAGGCGTGTGAGAGAAAGACATGCCCTTTTCAAGATGTAGCTCCAATAACGGGTCCTTAAGAACTTTTGAAAAATTCCCCTTTAAGAAGAAGAGGATTAGATCAAGGCATGAATATTCCAGCCATAAATACAGATATAATTCTGAAATCCATCTCTATTGCACGTGTTTATACGCTATTACAGCTTGCTTTATCTCTGTGTTTTCAGTGCAAGTATTTTACATATGGACTTGAATGGATTACAAATAAAGCCATATTCAGAACGGCAAGAAAATTATTGCTGTTGAGAAAGATGTTGTTTTTGTTGCACGGAAACACACCTAATTTCTGTTTGTGCAGTTAAGATTTCTTGAGGCCAGGGCTGACATCCAGCATGCCATTAGGTACGGAAAGAGGTCCATTGTGCTCCAAACTGGCAGAGAGCTTGCAAAAACTAAGCTTAAAGAGAGGTGGATCCAAGCCAATCCCACTGTCAGCTCTCAGATCTACTCCCGTGTTCTTTCCCTGGAACAAGTAACCTTTTGCCCTTCCATTTTGTAAGGCATAAAGTAACTTCTTAATTAGGATTATTTTTTTCCCCTGCTGGGAAATGTATTAACAAAGATTTTTGTCAAAGCATAAAACTGCTTCCTCTTTATCTGGCACAATGCTGCTACAGAACAACCAAGAAGTTCACAGACCTCTAAGTCAAGGTGCTGTACAGTATTTGCAATAATAGCTCAGAGAATACCATGAAATTGGAGGCTTTCCATCATGCTAAGGAGCACTCCTCCTTCTTTCTTGTATTACCCTTCCCTGTTTTAACTCTGCCGTATGGACCCATCAAACTCTATTATTTTTTTCTAAATTAACCATATCTGGCCACTTCACTATAAACCAACCTGTTGCTGAGAATATTAGTTTGGATGTACTTCATGGGATGCTAAGAAAATATTAAACTTGAGAAAGGTCTCCTTCCATTTCCACAAGGCTCTGCTGCAGACAAGTCAACAAAACCTCATTGTCAATAACATCAAGGACTGTTGACAGATCTAATAAAATCAAAATAGATTTATTTTCTGTGGCTGTTGCCAAGTAGAGATCAGCAAGAGATAACTACCCCTATATTAAACACACATCTAAAGCCAACACAGTAGGGATGAAGGATGCTTGTGAAAGACAAAAACAGCCGCCTTCTGCTTGCATCATCCAGGAGATACTACAGAGATTAAAAATTCCTGTCAATATACGGGCTAAAAATCACCCACTGTGAACAAACTCATGAATTACGAAGAACTGGCCATAGCATCAACAAACTAGAAGATTTTATCATCAGAATGCTTTGCTGACTCCTCTCTGCTGTAAACTCTTGTCACACCAATCACAAGGAAGGCAATGGCGTCAAACAAAAATGCAGCAAGGACACATGTGAAACTGGGAGGGAGATTTTCCCATACATCCCCACTAGGACAACAAAGAAACTGGTTTTGTGGAACACATCAGAAGGGTAATCTGATAAAACACATTGCTAAAAGCCCTTCTGGAAAGATAAGCCCATCTGTTCTAGTAACAATACACAAGGAAAAACAAGTGCAACCCCCAAACAAACAAACAGCCTCTCACACATCACAACGTATGAGTGAGGAGCTTAACAGACTCTAGATATATTTAGTCTGATTACCAGAACTGTTTCCCATATATATATATATACACATACACATGCATATAATTGTTTTCAGATAGTCAGTGCAGATAAGTTATTGGACATAAAGTTAAACTGAATTTCCTAGTGGTTTTAGGTGTTGTATTTAAAAATGGCATCATGTTGGCTGCTTTCCAAAAATTCATAGATATTCCTGAACTACTAACCTACTCCAAGTGGAGAAGATAAGTCTGGTGATGAAAAGGAAGAGTACTAACAAGCCTTCTTTGACTTTGAGTAGATCAGTTCGGACTGAATTCAGCTGACTCATTCAGATTGAAAAGGTAAAGGTGGAGATGCTTCCAGTATGGGCTGAGAGACAATTTTGTCACAAGCAGAGCCGTCTCCTTTGAGAGCTGCAAAGCATCTGCTAGCAATACATCTACTACTCTCATCAGCTAAACCAGTAGTAAACATTAATACCAACAAGCAGTGAATTTGAAATTATTTCCCTTATAGGGGCAAACAGAGCTGGAGTGTGCTCACATATTTCTTAATAGGAAATAAGGCAAAAACTCATGGTTTTGTAGATTGGCTGCTACAAAACTCTGCATAAGAATAGAAATTGCCATCATCTCCAGTGATTCTCAACTGGTTTGGAGAAGTCACTGGAGCATCTCTGAACCGAATCGCTAAACACCCTATGGAGCTCTGAGAGCTGTCTCACTGGCATTATCTCAAGCCCAAAATTTTTGGTGGTTGCGTCTATCCATGGCTCCTGGCAAGTGACATTCAAACAATTGACATTAAAGGGCATACAGAATAATTTTAAATTAAATTTTATAATTAAAAGATTAATTTTAAAATTAATTCAATAAAATAATTTAATAATATCATAAATTTCAGTTTTACATTTAAATTAAAGAATTTAAAACTGGCAAATCCAGGCACTTCTTAAGTAAGAACATGAGAGAGGCCATACAAAGTGATAGCAATGGTTGTTCAAGCCTGGTATCTTGTTAGCAGGGCTGAGGAGAGGCTCTGGAGAAGTGTGCCTGAACAGGCCAACCAGATTGTGCCTACCTGGGATGCTCCTGCCATGAACTGCAGCAAAATGTAGAAGTGTTACCAGGAACAGCTTTCTGTGGCATTTCTGGGACTAAGAAATAAACATTTTTTCATTTAATTAGATATCTTGGCGTGTGCCCTCCTCACTGAACTAAACATTGTCTTGAACTACCTCTTTCACTTTGTCTACTTTCTTTTCAAATTACTCTCTGTAACATATATTAAATGATAACACATACCATTTAAAACATTGCCTGGTTTGCTACGTAGCGTCATCTGCCTTCTAGATAAAAACCAATAACGCTTGGTGTCTCAATCTAAATTTTAATTTTGCCTGTGAATTTATTTTAATTTCCTCTGCGCTTCTGGATCGCACTAATTATGGGAAGCAAAAATCCTATTTCCAGTCTGGCAGCAGTCCAGGAGTACCTGGAGCCTTGAGAAAAAGATTTCCTCCTCCACACCAGATCTCCAACCCCTTTCTAGTCACAGACGACTGAGCGCCTGTGGAAGCCCAGATGATCCCCTGGATGGCTCCAGTAGACACTGAAGACCTACAAGGTTTTGAGGCCAATCGGCCACTTGAGATGCAGGACTCCAGTTTCTCCTGTCCCCTTTCTCCCTCCTGTGCAGGCAGCCAAAATGGAGAGCAGTTCAAAAGCAGTTTTCATTTGAGCAAAGCCAGAGTAAAAAGGACAGTAAAGTACTCTACAAACCCAGATTCTCCGCTTAAAACGGGTCACTCAAAGGCACTACAGGGGTAATGGCAGAAATGCCTGGCCCATTATCCTGCCACACAGGCATTACTGCTTTCTCCTGTTCTTTGTTAAGTCTGATCCTACAAGCTCCTTTAGGAAAGCAGAGATGCAATTGCAGAGCACTTTTGCAGGGTGTCCGAGGCAGGGACTCCTTTCTGCAAGGCTTGTAAACTCCTGAGCACTATCCCAACCGTAAATAAGTTGCTGCAATAAAGGGTAACACTAATAGATTACACTTCTGCTCTGCGAGTTGTTCGGTGTTATTTGTACGTGGCTGTGACTTAAAAGCTGCAGCTCTTTTGATGGTCACAAACAGACTGGAAATAGCAGATGTATTTTTCATAGTAACTATTGTTTATCTGAAAAAAGGTTGCTGAGACAAACAGCAAAGCACAAGGATCATAACCACCTCTACTGACTAAAATGGGTCTTAAACACAGTAAGAGCACACACTAGACTTGATTCTCCTCCACCTTACACTTTTATAGCCTTCAATAGAGCCATGAAAGTTCCTTTCCTTCTATCATGAAAGCACTTAGGTTGGTTCTGCAGAAAGATGTGAAGTAACTGAAGAGGAAATCCCGGTTCCTCGTGGAAAACAGTGAAGTGTGAACTAATTAAATAGTGTTTTGTGAGACGACAGGTTTCTTTTTAGAGTTTCCTACAGCTCCATGTTTCCTGTACAGACGCACCACGTTGGATTACGATGCGAGGCTGACCTACTTAACCTATACCACTTGCAAAAAGCAGACTAGTAAGCTGCTGTTGTCCCAGCAGTCAGTGATGTACCTGGAGTGTGGTCAAAGAGGACTTGGGTTTCCAGTAAGCTTAACCCCTCTATGAGTGTAAATTGATCACTTAACATTAAAAGAAAGAAAAAGTCAATTTTGCATCTGACCCGTTCACCTTCATATGACGACATGACATCTTAAAATCATAGCAAGTATTAGAAAAATTATGTTTTAAATATGGGCCCTTGTATCTTTTACCACATTCTCTCCTGCGGTGGTTATTACCTAATAATTTTTGACACTAGTGATTAAATATAAAAGTTTTACATTTTATGATTCTATTTCAAATACACAATTGCTAGCATATATATCAAGGCAAAAATTAAGGCCCTTCTTAAAGAGTCTGTAATTATATTTATGCATTAAACTGTCAACTGTTTAAAATGAATGATTTCAAACAATATTTTTATGTAATTGTTTTAAAAATCAAACTATTAATCAGACTTTATTGTCAATCTCAACCAATGGCTTGCATTTCAATATTGTAGCCCGCTCAGGACATGGTCTAATTTGAGAAACCTTTATAAGCAACTTAAGCAGTTACTTAAACAACAACCACAACTAAACTGGTGAGCACACTCAGTAAACAAAAACTCCTTGGCAGCAGAACCAGGGCTATAGCATCAGCAAAACCCATCACCGAGAAAGCACTTCATGGCTCACAGTTCTCTGCAACACTCAAAATATGAGAGGAAGGAAAAATGAGGCCTTACTTGAGGAGTTCAGGAGCAGGAAACTTTTAAAACTTTATTTCAGCAGTGATTTATTTTTCTGGCCTCTGTTTCCTACATCTTTTTATACACTTGCTTAGGAGGCCAGATCTCCTTCCCAGCCAATAATATATAAACAAAACAATCTTCAAGTTCTGTTCTTCCCTAAAATGGTGTTGCTTTTGCCACTTAGTATATGTCATAGAGCTGAAATGTGTCCCCGAGTCAGTGATGTTGCTGTTTACTCAAATACCACTGGGTATACAAATCACATTGGAAATCACGGATATTTTTAATATCCATTTCCTAGATGATGAGCTCAAATTGCGCAATAATGTCCGGACAACAGCAAATCCCAAAGAATTTAGGACGTGGCAGCCAGCGAGGATGCCTAGCTGGAACACCTCGAGAATGATTTAGAAGAGGGGAAGTTAATTTATAAGTTTTTAAACAGCGTGCCAAGGGAAAAATAAGTCTTCTGTACATCTGCCTACATTTTTTTGAGATTAGATTTCAGTCACTGAAGGTTAAAACAAAATGAAATAAAAATAAAAAAAAAAAAACAAAACCAAAACAACAAAAACCAGATGAGTGGATTTGCATAGGAGGTGATTTATTCTTTAGTTTGCCTGCAGGAAAAAAATAAAGTGATATTGCAATTTGATAGGTACATATTTTCAAGTAACACATCTAGCTCAATCACAGGTATGGACTTCTGGATCTTAACGGCAGCTTTTAATTCTGCTTTGACAAATTTATGTAAATAAATAGACCAGGAACGGACAATCACTGGAAGTCTAAATCTCTTTTATGTAATGTTTGTCTGAGCTTCCTCACTGGAGGCTATCTGCTAACAGGATGTGAATTATTGCCCGTGCTTGTTTCCCTCACGAGTAGCACTCCAGGTGACTACAGCTGCTGTTTAAAGCAACTGGTTTTGTATGATGCGAATTGTAAAGGTAGCTGTGGCTGTTTGTGTGATTTTGCCAATTATCAGGTATGATTTCTGCAATTTCTCCAGTCCTTATGAAGACCCTTACCCTTGGAAGTGATCTTTGTATGGGATCACACTTGTCATGGGAATCCAATACCTCGAATTCCTCTATTAACTTTGGATTAATAACACCTTAAACAAGTAAATGGTGACTTAGCTACTCTGCCACGTTTCTCTTGGTTTCCACCCAAAATTATAAATCAGTCTGTATTTGTTCATACTGGGCCTCACATTGGTTGACAATCAGCCCACATTTGCTGAAAGGTCCATGAACCTCACTGAACCTGACTTCAGCTCTGGATTCGTAACAAAAGCTCAAACAAAGCAACCTTCACCCTGTTGCAGGTTTTATTAAGGAAACTTTAGCATTGCTCTAGGAATAACATTCTACTCGCTTAGAGGTTAACAAAAAGTTATTAAAATAATAAGATTGGAACTCACAGTGCAAATTAATCTGTCCGGGACTGGAAGATTGTTGGATGAAAATAAAGACTGGTAAATAAAGTATTTCAGAGGCTTTAAACTTGACACTGAGGGTGACACTTCAGGCTGGATTGCAAGACTCCAACAGAAAGTTGCATCGACCCCCAAACAGATATCCAAGGAAAAAATTACAAAGAGATTTTCAATCTACAGATCTGGCACGCAGCAAAGTTTGATTATTTTGATGAATTTGACTCAGACACTAAAGGTGTAGCCACAGGTAAAATGCAACGCACCTTCGCGTTCCACTTCTTAATGCTATTGGGTACAGAAGGACTGCAGTAAGCGG
Organism: Tauraco erythrolophus; assembly: GCF_009769465.1. Taxonomy (NCBI): domain Eukaryota; kingdom Metazoa; phylum Chordata; class Aves; order Musophagiformes; family Musophagidae; genus Tauraco; species Tauraco erythrolophus. The sequence goes on from NC_141476.1 coordinate 5,456,199, forward strand.
AAGGGATAACTATATTTTCTGAGCGCTGATGACTTCTTTAGCCTCTAACAGATAAACTCAATGGCACCAAACTGAAAAATAGTGTAAGAATGAAAGTAGCAATAAAGAAAGCATCACCAGATAGTCTTACATACTGCAGAATCAAATCATTTGAGCAGTAAATACTTTCAGTACCTTTTGATTCACTGGAGGGGTGATCCTCCTACAACTGAACTGCATCTCCTGTTTAACCCTGAATGTGGAATACACCAGGAAAGTACGTTCTTGAATAGCCATCTGAAAGGTGAACGGTTCCCCTGCCTATTACAGGGAAGGGGAACTTACAGGATTTGCTTCATCTACGAGGACCGTGTTCTTTTTTTGTCCCCACAGTCATGGCAAAGCGTTTGGTACGTTCTGCAAACGTCATTGCTTGCAGAAGGTGCAGACAGTTGGCTTTACTAGGCGATTTCCTGACTTTTAAGGCTGCGTTCTTCTAGCCAATCTTGCTGTAGTTTAAACTGCATTGTATGAGTTTCCCTTTCCTTTTTGGAATAGTATAATTTGCTTCATAAATTACATATGGTGGAAGCCTGTTGAATGAATAACCTTGTTGCACAGAAAATTAATTCTTTTGACAGGTTTATTCCTTTAACAGATATTTGGTGGAGGATTTTACTGCATTATTGTATATATTGTGGCTTGCTGCACAGAAAATGCTTCACAGTATTTCAGCAGATTTATTCCTTTAACAGAAATAACTATTCCTGTCCGTTTACCATTTGTTACCTATGAAATAAATTTCTTAGTTACAGATTCTTAAAAGAAGCTCACTTGTTTTGCTCTTGTATTTCATTTGAGTGCAGAGAAAATACATTTTTCCTTCAATCAGCATCCATTTAAATGCATGGTAATATATACAGTTGTAATGAACCATATTTTGTTTGATTATGTTAATCTGTAACAGTGTTAATTTCCTTATATATATGTTTATGTGATTTTTTTTTTAAATTAACATTTTACCATGCCTTACTAGAATATCTGGATTATTTAAGGCCCCATACACTATCTTGGCATGAGAATTACATAGCACAGATAGCACGACAGCAAAGGAAGTCAGATTGAATGCCACATGACCTGATTTGAGCAAGGCTAATTATGTAATTAAAATATTGAAACAGGAGCCAGAATATCTGTGTGCTGCTCCTAGTTTCACCAAGAACCTCTGGTGGGACATTTAGCATTTAGCTTTTCTGTTCACTACTTTTCCCTGCTGTGAACCGGGGTACTGACATTCAAAAAGTATAATCCTCAGAATAAAGCTGCTCTGGTGCACTGCCTGCTGCAGCTCAGACGTGCAAAGCGTTTGTAAAACAATTTCAGTATTTTGCACTGGTTTTTATTTTATACCTAACTCAGAGTAGGGACTCAGATACAGCTGTAAAGGAAACATGGTGTTTATTACTTATCCATTAAATTTAGGGAAGAATGGGTTGATTCTTCTTTGTGTTTCTTTCTTCTTTTTTTTTTTTTTTCCCCCTTTTCATTATTTGAATGCTTAATCTAGGGAATTAGAGATCGGTTGCTTTGAGATTTAGAATTTGGTGCATATACTGCTTAAGGAAACTGATATTCTGAGCTTGTCAGTGATGTCTACCTTACACTATACTGGTACCCAAGAAATAAGAGACAAAGGAAACAGACATGACAGGAGTTTACGACTGACTTCTCGCAAGATACCAAGACAAGAGACATTTGTGTTACATCAGTACAAACATCTGCACAGTCAATAAACTTCTCCAAATAAATGTTTGTAGATCACTGACATAAAGGCAAAAAAAAAAAAAAACATCCTGGAAATTGATTTTTTTTTCTTATAGCATGAAAATTTTTGAGTCTTTCCCCATCAATGCCTGTATACCTGCCACATTAGAACTTTCTTGCCCAAGACCGTAGGCCTTCCCTAAACTAATCAACACCAGTACAGTTTCTACAAACTGGGAAACCAGAACACCAATTTTCCAAAACCAAAAGCAATCATCACACACGTCCAAGACTAGTCAGAAAACTCTTTCCTCAAAGCAAGAGCAAAACATACTAAAAATATAAATCTAGATAGATGATCTTGTCTAGAAGGCTCCAGATTAACATTCATATAGTTCTTACAGAATAGGAGAAAGACAGTGGCATACATACGAGATCTTAATCCATCACGAAAATAGGCTTCACGTAAAAAACCTTGTTTATTGCGCTTTCTTTAAACTAAAGGGTTTAACGTAACTTAAGGGTTACATTGGTTTCACTATCACATTATTCTAAAATGCTTTTAAATACTTATCTTTGGACTATTGTCATGGATCTGATGTGAGAAAAATGGCAAAATAACATGAGGTGAATGTAAAACCAGAGACATGCCAAGGAGACATGAGTATGATAGGACCGCAGAGGGGAGTGCTACAGGACATGGCATGGACTCACATCATCTCATATCCGAGAATCTATACCCATGTGGATTTCCATGCTTGAGTATTTCAGAAAGCCTGCTCAGTCCATTTTCTGCTCTAACCATCAACGGTACGCGCAGCTTGTGCATGAAGCACAGGTCTCCTAAGAGAATGGTGTCAATGCTCAACCCAAGTGAGTGAAGAAACAGAAGCTTTTGTAGGTCATATAAATACCTGGGAGGTGGGTGGGTGAGAATGTGTAAGCCATAGTGAGCACTTTGAATGACTTCCCTACTGTCCTGCCTAATTTAGCAGCATACAGACTCATCTATATCAAAAACGTGACCTCTTGATTTAGATTGCATAGCTCTCAGATAGTACTCATCGCAATCCAGAAATAGGCTTCACACTCCCGATCCAGCCTGATTCAGGGTAGGGATCTGTAAAATGCTAATTACCCATGAATATGGAAAAAAAGAATATTCTTCTAACTAATAACTTCTTGCTACATCAAGACAACATCGTAAGTTCTACCAACTAGGTAACTCTAGTAAGGCAGAACTCTTTCAGAAAAGAAAAGTTACACCAACACAAACATCCCAGTACCTACTCGACGTTATGTTTCATTGAAAAAAGCAGAGAATCTGACTCACTGCTTTATAAATATAGAAAGCTGGAGTTATATGCCAGGGAAATAATCAAAAATCTAGGCTAGCATATGAGTGAATTATTCCCAGATACAGGCTTGCATGGTACTGGGTCAGGTGGCACTGGCTCAAGTGAAATTCTAGGGTGCAGGGGGAAATAATATGGACAAACATAGATTGGCTGGACTGCAGAGAATTATTTCAATTACATTCCTTTGCAAAACTTGAATCTGCAAAACACATACACAAAAAGACTGTGTTTTAGTCCCATTCTCCCCCTACATCATTTCTCCATACCAAGTCTGTACTTGCTGAATTTCCTTAAGATTAATGATCAACTCTGCAAGTGGCCACCACACACTCCTCGTCTTGCAATTTCTGGGGAATACCCTGTCTCAATTGCTGTTGTTTAATTGTAGTCTAGTAAAAAAGTATTCCAAAACTCTTCAAGAGCGAGGCCAGCAGATATATGGAAAACACATGAATATGTAATTTTAACAGCTGAAACTATATATATCTGGCAGGTCTTACCTAATGGTTCAACCGAATCCCCTTGGCAAGCTTATACCAATGTTCTTTTTACTGTTCCAGTGGTTTGTTATATATGTAAAAGAATAATATTTTATCCAAGTTCCAAGGCAGCTGGTCCATTCATGATAGGCCCAAAAGAGAGCTTCGAAAAGGACAAAAATAAATTGTTTCATACAGAGTAGCCAAGTGTCTGCTCAGAGGCAACTGCTTGTATTTATCTCCTTGAAAATCAAACAAATTCCCAATCGACAAGTTACCCACAACTAGAATCTGAAATGGTAAATTATATTTCTCCAACAGGCACACTGGATTTCACAGTAAGATGAATCTTTTTTTCTTCACAGAGACCAAGCCAAAACACATAATGTCAGGAAAATACAGAATTATACCTCGAAAGATTTGGAAAAGACTATTTTGCAATCGAGCGGCACGTTGGCACGCGTGTGCCTGCACGTGCGCGTCTGTGCGAGCACCACCTCGCATCTCTTCCGTTGGACTCGACTTCATCTGTATTTGCATCCAGCTGTCTTCCTGCATGATAAACCAGAACACCGGAAATTTGCTGAGGATGACACACACGATCAGTGAGGAGATTTTAGTCATTGTATCAAATTAGAAAATTCTCAATCCTGACTAAGATGCAGCTAGGAAACGAGCTGCCAGCAACACCCTCTGAAGCAGATGGTTCCCACCACTTGGAATGCTCCTTTCCGCGCACTCCAGCGACTCCTGAAATAACAGAACACTACAGACCAGGGAGGGAAGACAAGTGGAAAGTCAGACACGGTGCTGAGCTCCACTTAGCAGCCTCTTACTGGTGGTTTGGTCCATGTTCCTCTGCCCACTTGGGAAAAATCACTGGCAGGTGATTACTAATGATACATCTTTATCCTAGTTGGTGCCATTTGACAAGCATCTATTGGGCATCTCTCAGCCAGTATGACTCAGACTTGAAAAAAAAGGAAGATATTGGAGAAGGATGTCATAAAGCAGAGGCCACCTGTAGATCTTGGAATAATTGGAGTTTTAGATGGAAAAGGATATATTGTACAAATTGTCCAATAAAATAAATTACTTAGAAGGCATCTCAAAACGTGCTACAAAGTTAGGAATTATGACCAATATCACACTGTGAAAAAGGTGCATAGTTTTAATAGTTTAGATAATTAATGAAGGGCACAGTTTGCCAAGAGTTGTGGAAGGTTATCAGTCACGTGACATTTTAAAAATTAAGAACTCAAGTCTTTCTAAAAGCGTGCTTTCTTTGGGCCACGAGTTACTGAGATCGGTGAAGGAATAGCTAAATGAAATACTAGGGATTTTGCTCTGCAGGATGTCAAATTAGATTATCCATCCTTTAAAGCTATAAATACATGAATTATTACACCTGTTTTACAAATGAGAAAACTGAGGCATAGACAATATCAAAGGGCTTTATAAATGTGAACGACTCAATAACATTCTGCTATTGTTTATTATCCATATTCCTGTTTTTAAATGACAGAACTGAGGCACATAGAAATGAAATGACTATCTAAAGTCACACCAGTCTCCTTCTTTAACCTGGTAAATGGGTAAGTAGGCATGCCATTTTGACATACTAATATATGTGTTAAGGTATTAATTTCCCATACATCTTGAATATATGGATCATTGGGGAGCAGTTTCTGTTGAAAACAGCAACAGTCATATTTTTCTTACTTCAAACTTTTTTCATATTGCGAGACTTCTGTTTAACTGGAAAAAGTTCTTATTTTCTCTAAGCTTGGCAAGAACAAAGAATAAAAGGCGTAGTAGTTTGGGTGGTGGAAAAGAGGGTTCTGGGGCTAGAATAACACCGTGGTCAGAGCTGAGGGAGAGGGATGATCCACATGCACTGGCCTATAGAATATAGGTGGTAAATTCTTCTCGATCCATTCAGAGTGGACTGTTTTTGGTGAAAAATTAATCAACGGTGTTTCAAGGTATGTAGGAGGGCAAAGAAGCAATGTCTTTCCTTTATGGCTACACTGCAGTGATCAGTGCCTCTGCAGGTGTGTAATTTAAGGAGGTGCTAGGAAAAAGAAGAACATAAACAGGAAGGATACCAAGTGTATATGAAGGTTACTGTAGAGGTTGCAGCTGAATGACTGCAGGGCTGCATAATCCTCTATCAGATAATGCTTGAGTTTATTTGCCTTGATTTGAACTCTCTGCTTAGAGCCAGGACACAACGATCAGTGGTTAACGGGGCAATACTACACAGAACGAAATAACCTGCACAGAGAAGTTTCTTACAGAATCAGGCGTGACAGTCTGTATCCTGGCCGCTGTAAATCACTGCAACAGCACGGGTGTTCACAGAAACTCCCTGTGTTTCAACCATCCAGCCCAGTGCTGCAATACTGCTAAACGCTGCAGATCTTAGATCAATCCCAGCAGAACTAAACTCACCTCCCACAACCCACTAACCACTTTTTCAGTCTGGCCTAGAAATCATTAAAAAAGAAAGTTTTCTTAACGATGTTGACCTCTGTCAGAAAGCAAAGTCTTCGTTCATCGACTTATCTACCAGTGCTAATAGTCAGGGATATACCAAAAAGGAGAAGTGACTGACTTATCAACATTATTTTCCTTGTTCTTGATCTAGGTCATCAAGTAGATTAATATGTAGTTGCAAGCTGTTCATTCATTGTGGAGGAGCATGTACATAGCAGGAAATATCTCCCATGGCACTGATAAACTCTCAGAGGCTATAGGCCAAGGTGTTTATGCTCCAGTGGAGACATTTGTGCCAAGTACCTGCTCCCAGTGATATAGTTATAAGCATTAAAATCAAAATGTAACTTTAAAAATCTATTACGGTCTATAGCTTTTATTATTTCCAAGACGGACAACTGTGTTGGTTATTATCAATATGTTGTAAAAGGAGCTTTGATGTCTGGGATTTGGGGTGGGGGATGGGGATGGGGAAGAGGCACACGGGAACATTTAGACCAAATGTTAACAAACTGATAAAGCATTAGAAAAATGTTTGAGAGAAATGTTTCCCTTTTCCAGCCTCAGCTTTCAGCACGCACCCAGCAAGAGCAGTGCAAGATAATCTTTAACTGATAATATCTAAGCCCTTCCTTGCCAGGATCCCTCTTTGTAGATAGGATGGCAGCTGCTCCAGTCTCTCCATTTCTAGGATCTTCCGATCTTCCTTCAGTACTCCCTCTCCCAACTTATCCATCTTTCATCTGTACGGATCTCCCACAGCTGATAGAACTTACTGATTCACCCCAACCATCACTATCTCTGAATCTTCTCCACCTGCTACTGAATTTTGCCTTTCTTCCTCTTTGCTCTGTACCCTTAACTTTGTCACCTCCTTCAAGAACACGCCTCTTCCTCATGTCAGTCCTGGGTTCAGCATGAAACACAAAGCTGCCTCTTGGCTTGGAGGTTCTCCTCTGTTGCCAAGCTCAGTTTTCTGCTGGGAGCATCTCTCACGAGCTCAGACTCCCCCTTTCCTTCCTTGGATTTTCCCTCCTGACCTCACACTCAGCTGTAGCAGATTAACAGCCCCCTTGGTGCAACAAAGCTACAAGGGCTGCTTCTGGCTGGTGATTCCCTGTCAGGACACTTACCGTCTTCTTCAACACAGTGGCAGGGGAGAGGAAGGAGAGTGGGCAAATGCATGGTTGCAAAAGTTCTTCCAGAGCCAAGAGAAATAAAGAAATCATGCACAGAAACAGCAAAAAAATGGTAGACGGCGAAGTCAAATCATCTTGAAAGGAAAACATTTCCAATCCATTACGACACTGGAAGTCAGAATACACCTAGAAATCTCTCAAACTAAATTTGTGTTTTAACTGCTTTGGAGGACAAGGACACAAAACACATATCCAATAAGACGTTACTTTTCTAACTATATAAAAATGTGGAACATCAACAGCAGTGGGTGTTTCAGGCTGTTTACCAGTAAAATTGTTATTGCACCTGTTGTCATGTAGTATTACACCACTTTAAATGTAGCAAGCTCTTCGATGTCGATTTTGGAGCAGTAGTACCCACATATGGCAACAGAGAATTTGGCCTTCAATGTTTTGGAGACATAACACAGAACCAAACCCAAAAAGGTTGTGATTTCTTGTCCTGAATGATTTGGTTTATAGTTTTACAAGAAGAGCTGTAGCCCACTTCCCCTATGAAAGAAAACAGGCAGTTTTAAAGCTGCATATTTGGATTAGAAAAACATTTACACACATGGCCCTGTTATTGTCCAATGCTTTTAAGAAAGTAAATCTACACTGTTGAATCCACTAGCATAACTTCATTTGGCATGATGGTAAAAAGTAGATCCAGTCAAGAAAACATTTGGTTTTTATACGGATCCAGTCAAATGACATACTTGTGGCCAAACAAAAGTTTCCCTCTATAGTTGACATCATGCAAGTTTTCTAATTTCTTATGTTTAAATTCTGTATAGTTTTAATCTTTTGAATAAAATTTCTGATTCCTTTCCTTCACCCATTGATACTATAAGAAAAGAGTAAGCATTTACTTAGGCTCAAGTGAAACAAACAAGTCAGAGCTAAACTTAAGAAAATCACCAAGAAAAAGATCCTATAATTAAAAATAAACCATCAAGTGTTTAAAAAAATTTTTCAAAGACATCAGCAAAACTGTTTTCTTACCTTGTTGTGACATTATGAAGAAAACAAAAATCAGAATGCAAGCTTTGATTAAAAAAATCTGTCAGTCAACATGCAATTTAACATGGAGTGACATATACTGCTAAAAGGTACGTTTTAACATTAAAGACCAAAACTCCAATGATTAATATTACAGTGATGACAGAATGGGAGTGCCTTATTTTAATCCACTGTTTATCTCAACAGGGTAATTTATAGATCACTCGACATGTTTTAATAGCAGGCATGAAAAGGTACCCTCTGATACCCACTTGCTTGCAAGATCTGACATTTGGAGTTACGTGTTCAGAAAATATCAGCGACCGCATTTCTTGGACTTACATACAAATAACTAGTCATCCTACAGACAGTTTATAAAAAGTGATCTATTAATAACAAAACAGCTCCAGAGACATACGGTCTCTTAACATTCAGGTGGAATATCAAGTGTTTAAGTTAAAATAAGGGCAGGAGCACAAAGAGTGGTCAGCGCATTGATTTGGCTGCCAAATATAGTTTTTACCATCATAAATCTCCGGCTGACAACTGCACAAAGGCTGCTTTACCTAAACCCTGCCAAGGAAGGGTGTTTGCTGCCGGATTGCCTGATAGTCACTATGACAACTGATGCCACAATTAGACAAGTACAATCCCACTTTCAAACAGGCACACAAGTCATTAATTCAGCAGGACTTTTGTTGACAATATGTTATGAGGGAAATATTTAATACAATTCCAAGGCTGATATATTCTCCCGTTATCTATAGTAAAATAAATTGCAAGAACTGATGAAAACAACCATTTAATTAGTCTAAAGTGAGCTGGGGAAGCTACCGTGTACGTTTTGGTTTAATGAACTCACAGGTGCACAAAGCTCCTTAGAGTTGGAGTAAACAATTTGAAGAACATGCTAAGAAAGATGTTACATTTGAGGGGACAGCAAAAGAGAAAGAGAATAAAATGTTTTGAAAAGTGAGCAAATAAACGGTGTCCCCAGGTCTCCAATTCTATGAAGATATCCATGAGCATCTTTTCCCTTGTGGGAGGGAAAATCTCGCAAGGACTCACTCAGCTAGCTGATCTGAGCAACTGCAGATGAGTAAGACTCTATGGTGATCACCACTACAATGACATTTTCCCACCTAAGAGAAGTGACTTATTTACAAGACTGTTTTCTCACTTGATTTGTTCTTTGAGGCTGCTGGGAAGTTCAGCAGGAAAGCGAAAGATCCATAGGAGGAGGAAAAGGCAGAACAGAAAGAGACTCACACAACTGTGAGTACTAAGCTTAAAGAAAGACCTTGAAGGAGTCAGGAGACAAAGAGACAGATCAGTAAAACATTGACTTGGGCGTTCACAGTACCGATAGGGAGATATCTGAGATCCCTTGCTACAGAAGCACCATGAGATATCCTTCTACATAACCCATACACTGCTGTAAAGCAATTGCTATGGGGAGGGCGACACCAAGGCAAGAAGCATTTGACATTTGTGGGTATGGCTGGCAGGAGGAAGGTGAGTTGACCCTGGCTTGGGCAGGGGTATGGACTGAGGGATCTCTTAAGGTCATTCTAGCCTATAAAAAAAAACTACGTGCGGATGCAGATGCTGCATTTGAGTTGCCAGAGAAGAAAAGTTCAATTGCTGGAGCTGCTGAAGGCTCCAGGTGGTTATAGCTGAAGCCAAATCCAACCCATTTCAGCCCCACATGATCCAAATTCATGAAGCCTGTGCATTCCTCCCCATCCAGGTCCCAGTATGTTCAAAAGCCATATTCAGCACTGCTGGTGAGACTGGGCATGGGGATAGACCAAAGTGTGTGGATGATATTAATGTAGGCAGTGTGAAGCGCTACACCTTTTTGAGAGCGGATCTGGGCAACTTCCCAGGCGAGACATCCTTGCATTTCATTTCAGCTGCAAGAGCAGAACAAGGAGGCAGTGAGAGGTTGGTCTGGCACAGCAGCTCCTCTCCCCATCCCTGCAGTAAGTGGGCACTTTCCAACCACTCCTCACCTGAATGGCCCCAGGCAGCATGGCCAGGAGGCGGACAACGAGGCCATTTTGCACAAGGCATCAATGCCCTTATTTCTGAGGTTGCTGAAAGGAAAAAACAGCTCTAGGGCTGTTGGCTTGGGCAAGTTCTTCCTCTGGCATCAATTAATCGTTTCCCCAATAAACATTGCTCCTTACTATCTACCAACAGAAGTATAGGCAGAGTGGTGGAAAGTTGTGCTGTTCTCCATTGCACCCATAAACAGGCAGATGAGTCCTCAGTATTTTGGTATCCTGGGACCTCAAACCTGAACGCAAGGACATAATCACCAAAAGACAGGTTTTCTGGCTGAAGCCTCATCTAATCACTGAAGAAAATGGGCTCTGTACAGATGTCAATTTTTTCTCCATCCAGCCAAAGCTGAGATTCGTACCATAACAAGTGACATACATGCAGGGGGGTTGTGCCTGGAGATGCACCTATGTCTCAGCTGCCGCAGTTCAGCTCTGCTCTCTTCCATATCCCTACACAGGAATAGCTGTCCCTCTCCAGTTTCAATTATTAATTGCCACATACAGACAGGAAAGGAAGTTTCTTTCCTGACCTTATTAACCTAAAAGCATAGGGCATTCCACCTAACAGAGGTGATATCAAAATCTATTAGATGTTGCCTATGATCCCTCTAATAGACTAACTTTTCGATCTACAGAAAAATCTTTGTTTGCAGCCACTATGGAACGTGGGCACAAGAGCGTCAGGAAAGCCCTGTTGTACTGCTTAACCTGAATAGCTTTTTAAAAAAAAATAATTACAAAAATACATCAGTCATTTGGTGCGTGGTACAGTCAAAATATCTCTGGCCTTTGTTTTCCTTATACCGACACAAGATATCTAGATACTTGCAGCTGCTTCTGCGGTTCACAAGATAGAGCAGGATTGCACTAGTGTGTGCATTATAAAGAAAATCAGATAGAAACCACCCTATGATAAACAGCATTAGTCATGACACTTTCTTCCCTACACTCTAATGATTTTAAAAACCAAGCAAAATATATCATTCTCATTTAACATACACACACACAAACTAGTATACAGAAGTTAAACGATTTACTCAAGATCAAAATGAAAAAGAGTGCAAGTCTGCTTCTCAGACCCCTCTGCTCACTTATTACGTTCTCTGTCTAATCAAAATATGGATTAGAGTCAGAATAATTGATTCCATTCAGTAACAATAACCTGATACGTCCAGGCAGTTTCAGAACATGAGTGACACGTGTTTCACCAAAAATTGATGGTTGCATGGAAACTTCAACTTCCTTTCTACACAAAATTCCCCACATGCCATTTGCCTTCAGGGAAATTTAGTAAAGGCTTAGACCAACTTCATTACAACTAATAAGGTTTCTGCCTACTTAGAATCAGCTCTAACCGTTTTCTCCCCTTGCCTCCCTTGATCACTACTCATACTGAAGACTACAAATAACTCAACATCTATTGGTAGAGGAAACAAGCCAAGCTAAAACTATTGCACTAAAATAAATTTCTATGTTCTTATGCCTTGTGGCACTAATGGATGCCTGCCTGTAGGGTTTGCTGTGTCAGTTTTAAGTTTAATTAAGAACTAACTCCACAATGTGTCTGTTTTCTCCACCCCATTTTTTTTTCCCTCTACTGGATTGCATTTCACTTGCATCATGCCTCCTTCCTAAGTCTTCTGGAAGAGCTCTGTGCACCTGGCCAGCTTATGATAAAGATACCAGTTTTCCATCCTGACTCTTTCTCATGTATAATTTCATCATCCTCTTCTAGATAAGTGTGTTTGTTAACGACATTACTGTTCAATTTTAGCAAAGCAATTAAGGATGTGTTTAATTTGAAGACTCTCAGTTGTTTTATTGTCTGCAATTAGGTATATTAACTTCAGCAGGAGCAGTAAATACTAATAAAAATGCTTTGCTGAACTGAAGTTTTTCAGAAGGGTATACAGACAACAGAGCTGCATACTTTTATTTTACATATTCAGCATGATTTTGATATATGCAGTTATTAGAGTAGCTTCTATGCTTTTAACACAAAGGATCCTACATTGTAGCAGTAGATTGCATTTTCATTCCCCACCAACTTGGCTTCAGAAAACACGTGCTTAATTTGAATGAAAACTTTTTTGTTTCAACTAGCAAATATTAAAAAAATAAATCTACTGTGATTGAATCGATAAGGATTCCTGCCCATTACCCTGTTAAGTGGCAATATCCACATTTTCTTTTTCCACGGAATAAGTTTACTGCTTTTTCAAATGAATGCATGATGGCACTATTAGTGCCAAGTTCTTATGTAAGAGTTATTAGATATTTAAACAACAATGTTTGAAAGTCTGTTGTACACTTAAAATAGATGGCTGTCAGGTCTTGCAAACACCAAAGGAAAGCTGAAACGTTTATCTGATCTGAAAGCCATTTATTGAAACTATATTTTGTGACTTTCAAATGGTACTGCTATTATATAAGACGAAAGCTGGAACTAACACTGCAAAATCCTAATGATCCTCTCCTGCCTTGCAGAAGTCCAGTGGACCAGATCCAGAATTCATCGGAAGTGACAGGCGCCTGTCAATGCCAACCTCAGTGGTCGCTGGGCAGAGAGGAGGGTAAATGACAGTGATAGGGGAATTTCAAATGGGTTAGTGGACCCAGACAGAGCTTGATGAGGAAAGGAGTGATAAGAGTGACAAAAAAGGTTCCTCTCCCTGGTCCCTTGGCTGATGTTTCCATTATCTATGTTTTAGGGTCGCAACATTATGATTTTGCTGGTGGGAGATTTCTGGAGTAATAATAATAAATTTGTTTCTCAATGCCCAGGAATTGAGCTGTGGCATGATTTCACAGAGAGTCCCACCGTCTCAGGTGACCTCTTGGTCAAGATGATTGTTTCATGCTGTAAGATTTGTACTTTTAACATTTGGGTACTTGAGATTTCCTCAAGGCACTACAGCACTGTATATTCCAGTATTTACTAAAGGAATAAATCAGTGTTTCCGAACAGCTACCCAACAAGCCGAGCTATTAAAAAATAATGTTCATGCTGCTTTTATTTTGGTCTATGAATAAATATACTCTGCAACTTCTTTCCAAAACAAATGTCTTCTCTCACAAGGCCTGCCATGTTATGTTGCATCTCTGCACATTAAAAGTTAAAAAATTATTTAGCCTGAATTGTTAAAATTTTCATTAATGGCAATTTATGTCACTCAAAGAAGCCTCCTTGGGAAGAACATGGCATACTTGTACAGACCTATTATGAGAGTTGTCAGAAACATTTGTCCTTATGAAATATAAATAGACAGTATGTTAGATGATTTAGTGAGGGATCTGTTATTTATTTAAAAACAAACATGTTTTTTTCATTTCTCCTTTCAGGAAACCAGGTCATGTAGCTTAGACAAGGAGGTTCTCAGGCTAATGATAACACATCTGTAAATAATGCTTCAAACAGCTTATCCATCACTCCAAATGCCTGGTATCTGTAGGCTGAGTGGGTCAAGCTGCCATGAGCCCGGGGCTCAGACCTGTCCCAAGGCAGGAGGCATCACCTCGTTCTTTCTCTGCTTTCCCATGAGGATACACCACCGACTTTGTGAGGTTCCACTGCCTAGGAATTTCTAAAGCACCCACTGCTGCAGCATGGGAAGGCTTTTGGCCAGCATACCATTTTCCCAATGCTCACAGATCTTACTGCTTCCAAATATCACATGAATTTACCCCTGAAAAAAAAAAAAAAAGGGTTACGCTGCCTTCAAACTAGACCTGGATGGGTAAACAAGGGGAATCTCTTTGTTCTTACTGATAACAGTTCTTATTGATAACAAATCGTTGCGCAGAGCTCCGCGGCGATGTGAAACTTATTTTTTACAACTGCTGAGGTTTATAACCAGAATCCATTTCAGATGGACATAAAAATCCAGCCCAATATTTACTTGCCACTGGATACAAATGTTACCTAGTGAAGTCTGCACTAGTGTCAGAGAGGTGGATAAATCCTTCAACTTTGTTAAATGTGGAATAAAGGAGAGAATAACTTGAATTAAATTCCTGTGCCCACTTGAAATGATGTCTGGCTGTGCCTCTGTACCTGTGCCTGATTTTTGCATGAAAATATTCTCTTTGTCCCTATCTGGTGTTCTCCTTCAAAAAGGAATTGAGTTAAAAAAGAAGGCAATAATGTAAGATTTTTAAGCAAACAGTTCAATATTTCCTTTAAAATGTTCTCTGTATTCAAGAGCACTTTGATTTCTATCTTTTTTTTTCCTTCAGGCTTTGAAACTGTACCTCTTTTAAAAAAAGACCATCCCTGATTTCAGGCTTTTGTTCCTTTATGAGCTTTGTCCCCGACTTTTAAATGTGGAGAGAGTTGAGAGGCATGTTGTGAGAGGAGAGAAAATAAAAAAGTAAAAAAAAAAAAAACTTGCAAACTGTGTTAAATACACCTTTTGTTCATTACGTTTAATATAACATTCGCTATGAGGATTGATATTGAATTATACATTAATTTCAATGCTAAATAACTCTTCTATTTAAAAAACCCTTAGTTTTCTTATAATGTACAGTAATTAAAAAGTGAACCAAAAGAGGCAGCAATAAATCAGGGTGCACAATGCAGTAAAAATATTATAATTAATATTTAACATACGTTTTGATTACTTTTAGAATAAGTACAAGAAATATCAATTAGAATATATATTCAAACTTTGCTGCCTTTTCTCCATTATACTCTGCAAAGGGGCTATTTTTAATTCTGGATATTGCATACAAAATAATACATAGTCCCTAATTAAATATAAGGCTGCAATTCAATCGAGAGTTTCTGCTGATGTCATAAATAATAAGAGCACAGCTCGAGGTATCAATGAATGGCAGCCAAAGCCCGAGATTGAATTACAACTCCAGCATTCAGTCTGTGGATCTGTATTGTTATTTGTAATAGATGGAAAATGATTATTATTATTTTTTAAATACAGACAAAAAGAAGGAAATTTGAATTCAAAATCTGTGACTCGGTGGTAGAAGATTAGAAGTCTTGTGATTAGAGAACGCGGCTTATTGGAAATTGAAATGTACAAACGTGCCAGGCAGCAATCCTATATTCGAGGCTATATTCTGCCTTTGTGGGTTTTGAAGCCTGTGGGCTTCAAAAATTTTTTTCCACTGGTATAGTTCATACCAACGAAATCAACCGTGGGTGTCGGTCTCAAGAGTTTTGCCTCTACCTACCCAATTTGTGCCCAACGCCCATGGCTGGAGGTGCCCCGCTCTCGCCCTGGCCTGGGGATCTCATCGGGGAGCAGAAATCCCAGAGGCAGAACGTGCTGCCCGGCTGAAAATCAGGGACATGGGGTACCACACCCTGACCCTGCTTGTGGAAGGAGCCTTCCACCCCTGTGGTCTTTTACCCCCTGCAGGTTTTCTGCATAAAACCCAATTATTTATCATTTCCATTCAGGATGAATAAAGACTGTACACTCATGTGGACATTTTCCCCAAATAAATGACCCCTTAATAGCCAGAAAGATTTTTATTTATGTAACATATTGGATTTCAGTTATGTTATGGCAGCAGAAAGAAGGTAGTTAATCAATATGAAGGCTTGCTTTCAACAGATTGCACAGCACTCAGCATGACAAGAACCCCTTCTGCTACACCACAGGTCACTCGTTTGTATTTTGGCGCCATTTTTTCAGGCTTACCACATCCATCTAGCCATGAAGATGTACACCTCTCCATCTGACTTTGGCATGCAAAAAGTAAACACTTTAAAGGCGCTAAAATGCCACGAGTGCTGAGCAAGGAGTGACACACAGCCTTAATGCCATAAGCCACAACTAATTTGTTACTGGCTCTAAATGAGTTTGTCACCTAGTTTCTCCCCAAACGCAAAGCACCGCGAAGTCTCTTTTGATTACTCCCTCCTCTGCTCTGGCTTGGTTTGGGCAGATGGTTGGGGCTGATATTTCCCCCAGCCTAGGAAAAAATAATAGCAATTCTGGCATGGAGTCTGGTCTCCTTGCCTGGGCTATTACCTACGGAAAGGTGCTGTAAGGTGCCCCTTCCTTCCCTGGGTAGGCATGTATGAGGGTTATATCCCAAACTTTGGAGAAGAAAAAAAAGTTAATGGTTTATAGCTGGTAAACCTGTGGCTTCCTACATCTTGCTTGCTATAACCACCATGCTGCCTCTGACACAGGCTGGCTATGCCAAAATCCACTGGCATTTTGTTAGAAAGTATGTATGCTGCTGTCTAAGAACAAGTATTTTGTCTCATTCACACTAAGAACAAAGAGTCAAGCAACCCTGAATGCGTACAACGTAGCTTCTAGAAATGCAGTGATTTCTCTTCATACAGTAGGGGTTTTTTCAATATTTAAAATATCCTTGTGTTCTTAAACATATCAATTTTATTGCCTTTTCCCTAAAAAGAACTATTTCCTAAACAGTCATACACAATACAGTAATAATTGTCGTGATAACCTGATCTGCCTTTCAAACGATTTTCTGAAGGGCAAAATACATGTCTTTTTTCCAGATATTTGCAGTTAACTCCCAACAATCTGTAGCAATTTGGAAGGGTCACCTTCATAACACCTGAATAAGCACTTGGGTTTAGTAGTGCCCGTAACTGACCACACAGGCACGAGCCTCATGTTTTCCAAAGAGCTTTGCACATGGTGTGGAGAAACCTTGAGAGAACTTGTGAAAGTAGACATGGGAGCCACGAGAACAAGGTGCAAAATACCAAGATGACCCTTCCTAACACAGGATACATCTCAACGCTTTTCATCCAGACCAACGTGTGCAACATAATCTACTGCTGAAATAAGCCTGATGAACACAGATACTTCAATATTGCTGATAAACAGGCACTTCAATTTGTGAAATATGTGCTTACTTTGGTATAGGGAGATGTTAGTCCCAGGATGATATTTAGAAAACACAAACGGCTGTGTCTGTCCCCAGACACACGTAACACAGTAATAACCAGCTTCCTCCATGATAAGCTGCTATAGGTGTCTAAGTTACCTTTCTCCCATGTCTCACTTGATTCTGAATTTATCAGGATTACTTTTTTTCTTTTTAATCTTTTCAGTTTTGGAGATTATTTCATTTGGGCTAAGAAGGCTAAATTCTGTGATCTGTTGCATAACTCTTGGATTTAAACTTAGTTTTTTCAACAGTGAAAGGGAAATCTTTAAAAGCCACATCTCTTACCATCTCCTCCATCCATCAGTGACCCCCTGACATATGAAAGAAGCAGTACCTGGAGGCAGAGCCAAAGTCCCAGCTCTGCCAGTTGCAGCTTGAGTTTAGCCCTACCTGCACTTGGCTTCGACCTTCACATGTGACGTTGTGTCTTCAGCCACTGCTGCTGACTTCGGTCCAGCCAGGGCTACATCTGCAAAACACATCAGTAGGAAAGAGGTGTTAGATGATAGATTCTGAGGCTGTTTCATCTGCAGATTGAAGTAGCACTTCAGATAAAATGCCAGGAGAAAAATCAAGCAAAATAACGCAATGGTCTGTCACCCCACGAATAGCTGGTGCTGCTTTGGGGTGAAAAGCATCTGTGCTTGGAGAAGGAAGGGCTTGGAGAAAGCAATGCTTTTTCTTCTCTCTCTCCAAGGTGGTTATGGGATAAAGGGAGAGAAGGTAAAGGAGGAGAACGGGTGCATCTGACTGGGTGTCAAGGAGATGAGACATTCTAAGAGTAGAGAGAAACATGCTCTAATCCAGTGGTGTAAATTCACAGAAGGGTTTGGAAATCTAGAGGAAAAACAGCCTGTCGGGTCCACGCTGAGCTCCTGGGATCATGATGAGTTTCTCTTACTGTTGATTGTTGTCACCAAAATACATCTGCTGCTTTATGCAACTGAGGCTTCCTATGAAATGCATATATAGGCTCAATGACTCTTATAATTACAGGCTGAAAAGAACTTTGCATATTCATGAGTATCACACCATTTGTCACAGCTGTAGACCTCTAGTAAGCAATGCCTGTGATTAGGGTTTTGTTCTTCCCAAGTATATATTTTTCCACGAACCCTTATTGGTTCTGAAAAGTTATGATCTTAACTCTCCGCTCTTGTCAAACACAATTTTCTTTCTTTTTACTGCCAGCAATATGAATGAACTCCTGCTTCTATAGCCAACAACAGGACTAGCCGGAACTGGAATTTGCATTGATGAGGCAGTATTTTATTTAACTAATGTAACAACCTACAAAAATCTATAGTTGGAGCGACAACAATTTTATTATCCCAAGTAAAGAGCTGTTCATTCATTTTCTCCTCTGTGATTTAAGACTAGTAACCCCTAAGACCATAGTGCTCATAAACAAACAGGTTTTGTGGACCTTCTTAGGTTCACAAAAGAGGTCAAATGAAATAATAAAGATCTGGTGTGCTACAGGATGTACTAACCATTAAGCAGCAGATTAAAGATTGAAAGTTTTTGAAAGCTAGACAGCCACATATGAAATCTAACCCACCCCATGGACATTTCAACATAAAATGGCACTAGAAGTGAGAAAAGTAGACTTTTTCCCTTCTGAAGCTATATTTTTCTAACACAGAAGACAGAGAAGTGTAATCAGTCATGGTCAAAACCCTGCCAGTGAGTATTACTTATTTAGCCTCATATTCCAGGTGACTCACAACTTGTCTACCTGCCAACATCTGAAAATAATAAGTTATAGTAAAGTTATTAACTAAAACTATGTGAACTTTGAAGTAGCTAAACCTAAATTAAATATAAACATACAAAACAGCCTGGGGCTAATTAATCTAATTTGGGCTCA
Source organism: Tauraco erythrolophus (assembly GCF_009769465.1). Lineage (NCBI taxonomy): Eukaryota > Metazoa > Chordata > Aves > Musophagiformes > Musophagidae > Tauraco > Tauraco erythrolophus. The sequence continues at coordinate 5,475,297 of NC_141476.1, forward strand.
GCCACCTCACTCCATTTTTGTTTGTTTGCAGTTGTTTTCCCCCTTCCTCCTCCTATGTGGTCTGCAGAGAAGGACGATCTAGAAGCGAGTTGGAGGCAAAGATTGCATCTTTCTGCTCCTTCGATCAGAAATACGTGCTTGCTTTTCCAAGAAACCTCTCTCGACAACGGGCCAGTTTGCAACAAGCCTCGCACGCTCCTTGCCTCTTATCTGCTGAAAAGGAGGAGAGCTGTGCTGAGGCAGATGTGTACCAGCTGAGAGTCTCTGGGAAGCCTCGTGCCCACGCAACATGTGTGGCTGGAAGGGGAACCCCGTCCTCCTCCTCGCTGTCAGATATAAATTGCACGCTGGCGGCTTTGATGACAACATGGTGCTCCCTCCAGGAGCTTCCTCTGAAGCCGCTCAGAAAGCCGAGCCTGAAAGCAGCACCAAGGGAATCACCTTTTCTTCATTTTTTTTTAAAGCACATTGAGCTCTTTTACCACCTATGAGGCTCTTCTGCCATCCTAGGAAGGCTGGTAACGTGCCCAAAGATTACATGATGCTTCAATGTTTAGAGAGGTTACATTGGCCAGGCCATTTTTAGTACTTTAGAGGTTTGAAACTTAAAAAGTGGAAGGGAAAAAAAAAAAAGTGCTAAAAATAAGCTCTTGATTAGGTGTGGGAAAAGTGAAGATTCGAGGAAATCTCAGGGCTGCAGCCCCAGCACAAGGTAACAATAGACTTGAAACACAAAAAAGTGTCAGTGCAGTTAGCTTGTAAAAAGAGGAAAATGCATAATAGCACAACAGTGAGTTCACCTATTATATAATTGGAGGTTGTGTGTACATGTGCAGACAAGAAGGCAGAATAAAAAGCCTCCTCTAGGAAATCCAAAACTTGGCAGCTTTGGCCAGGTAGAGTATGAGGCGGGTAGTGTCTAACAACAAAAAGAAACAGTCTGTAACTAAGGTTTGAATCAAGCTACAGCTCTCCTTGCTAAACAGCAGCCAGTTTTACTGCTGCAAAACCCATAAAAACAAAGGGAGAATAAGTCTGGCACGAGAAACAAGGCACGGGGAGAGCAAGGCAGAAAAAGAGACGCAGCATTAAATGTACCAAGGCTGAGTTGTGTGTCTGATTTCATACAAGGGTGATTTGGAGAGCTATGCAAAAAGCGAGAGGATTTCATTCATACTGAGTTTCCACGTGGGCTGAAGTGCTTTCCCCCTGGGAGGGCCAAAGAAAACCCAACCTGCCCGACAGGAGGGACATGGGGCAGCCTCGGTGCCCTCAGCCTCCACCACCTCTGTGCTTTGCTTTGACATCTGGGAGGGCTTCCCAGAGACCTGCTCGTTTTCTCCCCTGAGCGGCCACCCCACTTCAGGGAGCTGGTGGGATCTGTTGGCTTCATACATTTTCTTAGCAGTACAAACAATCCTTGATTTGGGCTTGTTTATGGGGATTTTTCTGACCCCTAGAGCCTGACTACATCCAAGATGCTGGCCAGGTTATCTGAATGTTTCACACAGCAAATGAACAGAGATTCTGGTGCTCTTACTGTATCAGGATGAAATATTTCAATCAAAATATTATTAATCATTTTGGCAGAAAGAGTCTCTACAAGCTCTTCTCTTAACATCACCTATCAGGTCACTTCTACTCCAAAGGTGTCACCACTCTCTTCAGGCATCTTTGCTAACCCATATTAAAAATAAATAAAGCAGAAACACTTTCCTTAACACGAGTGTAGCGGTTTATGTATTAGTAATCCTTTCCTTCTTGTCCGTTATTCCTATTGCTGCATCTCCCAAAGCTCCCCAAGGTCTAAAGGAGGATTTGCACTGGATCTGCTTGGTTTAGCTGTCCATGAATGGGCATAGAGCTAACGAAGAGCAACTAAGGTAAAAAAACGGAGGGTATGGAAGAGAGGTAGAGCAGTCCCTTACGATGCTTATGGACAGACTAGATGTCCATTTTGGTGCGATCTCTGAACGTAAGCGGAACTAGGTTATTGCCTGGTCTCCAGGGTGGTGCTTTCTGCAATCGCTAGATCCGTTGAGGTAGCAGTCTTACCATCACTGAAATGCAGCTATTTCTGTGGTAAAATCAAATCCGTTGTAACATGCAAAGAGGAATGTTGCATAACACTTGAAAAAGAGAGCAACAAATCTATATGACACAGAAAATGGCGACTGAGGAGAGGTTCTGTCTCTTCACTGGAGTACCAGGCATTTACTAGACTGAATGTGTAACTCAACCTGCAACCATGAGGATGTCTTCCCTGAAAAACTGTAGCGTTCAGCGAGCTAACATGGAATGAGCCAGTTTGAGTAAGGACAGCACGGAGCTCTGCATGGGCTCACTCACTGCACCTGCTTTGGGCAAGAGGTAAAAACACTCCCTTCCTTTGAGGAATTGCGTTACCAAGAGCAGTCACAACTTGCTGTAGTTTAAATGGACTGAAAGTGAAGTTCTTAGATACATTTGCAAAACCCTGGTGGTATTTGAACATCTCCTAAAGTGCCCATTGCAGAAATTTGACAGCTACAACCCAGAGATACATGATTTATTGTCCCATGCATGCTCATTTCCAACACCATTTGCCATGATCCACATATATGCATGTTAGCCATAACAAAACTACCACCAAACCCATCAACTAACTTGTTTTCCATATCCACCGTATCAGTCACATCTCTCTGTCCACATCTTTTCTCTTTCTAGAGGGAAAGCTTTTGGAGAGCATTTCTTAGCTGTTTAGCACTTAGCATATGAAAAGCATACTAAAAATGCACTAATAGCAACAAAAACACATCAGTGTCATTTTTTATTTGACACACTTAATAGTGTTTTCTCATCTGCAGGAGTTCCCAAGTCATCCTACAGCTGTGCTACTGTGGTTTCGACCCCAATCCTTCAGTCAAGTTGATGGGGAACTGGTCAGCCACAGTGCTCTACCCCATCACCCTCGCTGCACACACGGATTGTGTTTTGAGACGTTACTAGATCATTTTAATGTTCCTTTTGATCAAATAGAGTATTAACTCTCAGATTATTTATGTATAGACACAAATGTGTATCTCATTGTTAATAGCATCAAGATTAAAAGGTACTTGAAAGCTAATCACTTCTTTCAATTTTAAAACATATAGTACAGTAAATACCTTACAAATTATGATGTATGTGCTCATAATTGACTCATTAGGTATTTGCCCAAACAAAAGACACAGGTTCCTTAACAACAACCTTTAAATAGTCAATGTTTTGTGGAATGTGGGCTGCATTTTAGCACATAAATGATTCCAAAACTTTCCTCCCTTTCCCCTGTCTGAAACTCAAATTCTTGACGTGCCCACTGATTTATTAGCCGAGGGGTTGGGTTTTGGGGTTTTTGTTGTTTGTTTTTTAACCAAACTAGATGACACAGATACAGGAAAACACTCTGAACAAATTCCAGAACAGCTGTTCCTACCCAGGTGTCGTTTCTTTTAATTTCCCAACTGCATAGAAAGTTCAGTGCGTTATTTTGGGTCTTTCATTTTAGCAGAAGGCTTTGTAGCCACCAGCATTGATACAGACCCTCAGGAGTACACAGGTAAGGTTGCAAAGAAAAAGAAACAAAAAAAAAGGGAAGTGCTTTTTTGAAAGATAGATTCAAACCAACATGACAAGCAAGCTCAGACCAAATCCTAAGCAGGATTTTTCTGCACTCTTTGCACCACCAGCTTGAAACCAGCCACCTCTGAAGTTTGGCCGTGTTTAACATCACAGACCCAAAGATGGAAGTTTAGACCTATTCTGTAATGTTTACCATTTCAGGCCAGCTCCTACAGATATGTAAATACTTTACCCGTGTGAGCAGTCCCACTGGGTACTATTTGCATGTGTAAAGCTAAGCACATGTAGCATTGTTTGCAGAATACGAATATGATTGACTAAGTGCTTATGACCCTAAAAACACATGAACTTACCAAGGGGCATTAACAGAGACCAGATCAGCAGCTAGGCAGCTAACTTCTTTAGCTTTTAAAAATGAGACTAGTCATGTATTCTCGTTTTTAATTGCTTAAATACGTTTGTAAATCTATCCATTAATAACTGAAGTTTAAGCTTCGGGGGCATATTCTCAAGAACAACTTCCTTTAGATCTCTCTGCAAAGATACTACTGTTTTCAGGAGAGTTATTAAAGTCCTGGCAGGTGCAGAATACAAATCTATACCGGTGAGGGGTAGAAGTCTGTTCATTCCTATTCATGAACTGTGTATTATTTATACAATGTTTGTGGGCTCAGCAAAGCAGAGGATATTTTTTAAATAAATGTTTATGTTCAAATAACTTTGCTAGTCTTATCTAATCTACCTTCATCATCTTAAGCACTGTAGGTGATTTTAAAAGTTTGCAAAACATTCCCTCATCTATTTTTATGCATCAGGTTTGGCAAAAAACAGTGATTCAAATATTTAGCAATTCTGACACACACAAAATTATCATGATACCATCAAGTATTGTAAATCTTCTGCAGAACAGTGTTTGTAATCTATTAGTGGGAGGACTTTCCCCTCCCTCTGTTCCTACCCAGCCCCTGACTCATTCACCTCTCTGCTGTCTTTAACAGGCTCGTCCAGTCCAGTGCTGCAGATGACAGGTAAATATTAGGCTCTTCATTTTCCATATGAAGAGGTGAGCAGCACAGACTAAGGCCTTGTCCTTGGAAATGCTCACTCACTTAAGGTCTCCAGAAGCTGCTGAGGGGTAAAGTCCTAAATACCTGCAAAGACCTAAGCCTGCTCAGCCTCCTCATGACCACAAAGAAATGGCATGGCACTCTGGGGTTTGATTTTGTAGCTGATTTCCCAGGTTGATTTCCTCCCCACTGGAGCATCCTTTCTCTCCTGAATCAAGTTAAGAGTCGCTTTCCTACAAAGAAAGAAAACCCATTTCTAATCCTTACTGGTTAATGCTGGCCCTGTAGCAATGAAGGATTCTGTCCCTTCCAAAAAAAACTGTGTTGTAAACTTGAGCAAAGTAACAATAGGATGTTTTCATTAAGTTTTATCCAATTTCAATTTTTTCTTTAGTGCCGTTACGTTCTTGGCCCCAGTAATCCCTGCTGGTTACAACGAGCTCTGCAGATCCGCGGCGCGTTGGCCACGCGTGCGCACTCAGAGCACTTTGGCAAAATGTCCTGGCAAAGCTTTCTGCCTGTGGATGCAAAACGTGCTGCCACCGCTGAGCTTTTACCAGTGGAGTTTACTACAGCCCCTCCTAGGGAAAAAGGGCACTTCAGTGAAATATGACGTCATTGCCACGCTACAACCACACTTATGCTGTCACTGAGAGCCCCACAGATCACATCATTCTCTGGGGTGACGACGCAATGGCATGTTTTGGTCTGCAATGCCAGTGTGACCACTGCACGGAAGTGACACCAAGCACTGTGACAGCCACCAGGAGAAAACCCCACGCCAACGATCAAGCACTGTTTGTCTTGATTTCTTTAAATTAAATATCTATATTTTTTTTATTCATTGGTGTTTGAAGAGAATGACCTAGGTGCAAAATCAGGTGTAGGCTGGGAAGAGGGGTAGGTGGAGGGGGAAGAGCTTGATCCTGTTTTGTAAGGGAGGTTACACGTATTTGGGTGTCAATTCATACGAGAAGTTTCACTTGACACTATCTGATGTGGTCAAAATACTCAACCCTGCCAGTTGGGGTTTGTAATAGAAATGCCCACTCAACCTTAACTCTAGCAGCCACAATTGTAGCAATATGATACACCATCACCGGACCTACTCAAGCTGCATTTTGATGATTTGGCTTACTCTTAACGTGCAATCTTTAGCAACTGCCAAGCGTCAGGGCTCTCCTGATCGTTAAAATGTTTTGTCTGAGCATGGCTCAGACTTGCTCATCTCATGAATGCTGTCTTGAGGGCTACTTGAAAAAAAAAAAAAAGCCCTTTATATTTAAAGCCACAATACACAGGAAAATGAATATATAGCTTATGAATAGCCACGGAGATTGTAGTGTTCTTTTTACTTACTGATTGCACACATGAAAATTACCCTCCCTGCAGGAAGCCTTCTCTACGCCTTTCAGACCCTCCAAACTCTGCACTCACACTTCCCAGCTACCAAGAAGAAAGTTTGATGACTCGATGCTCATTGTGCATTGGAAGGGGGTTGTGGAAGGAGTAAAACAGGCCTCTATGGTGTTTGGAAGCTGGCCAGGGATGAGGCCATTGGATCTATATTTAGGAGGGGTTTCACTTAATAGGGCTTGCAGCTGTGCATAGGTTGGGGTGTGAATTCCATCTCTCCCAGCATACAAAACCAAATCTTTATTAAAGAAGCAGTGAGTTTGAGCCTTTCTGAAGTACCCTATCATTTTCACTGCACTGTTCATCTGCTAAGGCATTTATATGACACATATAGGAAATAAAAGCCATCAATAAATCCTGTGTTTTGAGTATACTGATACAATGACCAATAGTGTTAATAACCTGAAACAACGTGAACAGAAACAATACTTTGTACCAATATCATTTTTTGCAAATGAATGTTCAAAAGTATCAATCCCCTAACCACTAGTGTCAGAGCTGGAAATATTACTACCTCCGTTTTATACATAGGAAAACCTGGAGCACAGAAAGGCTTTGTGATTACCCAGCCATACCATATCCTTACTTTCAGATCATTGCGTACAAAACGTAATGCCAGGGCAATATCTGTTGCTAGGTATTTGTGCATGGCTCAATTCAGTGGGACCCCAACCACAACCTGATGCTCTCCAAATCTTCTGCTGGCAGGGCAGACAGGAACACGGTAACGCCGTAACATGAGTTTCTCCTGTGCTGGTCCAGGCAAAACTCAGTGCTGAAGTGAAAACAGGTAGTTCCCTAGTCTTACACTAAATGCTAACTTGGGAGGAGAGGACTTGCCCAAGTGCAAAGTCTTTATTTTACAGATTTTCAGTTTAAAGAAGGCTTCAAAAAATATATTTTTTTCCTTTTCTGCATGGGTTGTTTTTTACTTGATATTTGTGCAAGCCCACAGTTAAAAGGAAGAACTTGTTCTCCATCTTTAATTGAGATTTTCCTCTAAGTCTTTACATATGGGCCCAGTCTTGCAAAACATTTCTGCATAACAATTCTCAGACATGACCTTTTCCGCTAAGCCGCAACACAACCGTGCGTTGTGGTGCTCAGCACTCTGTGTCCTGTCTCTTCAGCATCCTTTTTCTTGGCCTGGATGAACACGCTCTTACTCATTTGCTATACTGCCACAGAGATCATTGCTCCAACACAAAACTTAATCTCTCTTTGCGTCTTTCTTCTGATTGCCCCTTCTTTTCCAAACTAAAAATAAGTTGTTTGCATTCACTAAAGCCCTTTACAGCTTTAGCTTCTCTTTCCCATTGTCTCTAGTTTGCCCTTAAAATGTACTTAACGCTCTTAGACCATGACACGGCCTCCTTTGCTCTAGTTAAACTTTCCAACATGCATATTTCTGCTTTTCCCCAGTCTATCCCCACAGGGAGAGAAGCTCCTCATAAATACCTAAAGAGCAACCTCCTCCACTCGCTTATTTGTTATTCCTCTTCACCAGCTCGGCAGTGACAACAGGTCCAAACGAAATCTTTTTTCTCCTCCTGTGTTTGTGGTCTAATAATGGCCGTATGTTTGACCATGACTCATTGGATACCTATGTATTCTCCCTGGCAACGAACAGAATTGCTCCGTTTTTGAGACCAGACTAGATTGGGTTTACCAAGGACAACATAGAAACAGACCAGACTTCATCCTTCTTAAAACATTTCACTGTTCTAACTAAAAACAAGAATTGTAAGCACTTTGGGACAAAGACCATCATTCTGTTCAGCATTTCATAACACCAAGCACAGGAGAGCCCTGGCCCTTGCCTAGGACTCATAGCAATAGAAATAAAATAAATAAATAATAAAAAATCCAGCTGTTTGACTGGAGCCTGTGTTACAAGTCTCTGTCTTTACACATACAACTGGAGAAATAGCAACATGCCCCCATAGGTACCTAATAAACAAGCACACAGTTATGTAAAGTCACGTACACACAGTGATCACCATTAAAAGCTCTTGAATTTTCCACCTGCAAAGATAGTTCTATACAGAAATGAAAGTGATGCAAAAATAAAACTACTGTTATTCAAAACCCACCTCTTACAATATCACCTAACTTAAGTTGTTCAAATTACCTTGCTGTAACTGATTTTTTTTTCCAATTGGCTAAAATATCTATTGTAATGTTTAGCTGTGAACAAAGTGCAGAACTGAAGGGCTTTGAATTGTTTCAAATTAACGGCTATAAAGTATGACTTAAATGCTTTTATTCAAAACTAATTATTTGAGAGCAGGTATTCTTATACTCCTTTAACAGCAGGATGCAACATTTTTAGCATTATGAAAAAGAAGCTTTTGCCATGTAAACTCATGGGGTGAAATCTCATCCTTGATCTTCAAAGTGTGACAAAGAGCTATTGATTTGGAGCATATTGTCATTTAAATTACAATTAGGGATGGGTGAAAGGTGGTTATTCAACAATTCAAATCTTCTAAAAAAATGCTGTCAAGGGCAACTTAACCTTAACCTAAACACACACTTTTTAAAAGTTCTGAGAGTTTCAAGTGTTTCAGATAGCAATATGATGTGTTTAAAGCAACAAATCTGTAAATTTCAAGAGTAATATGTAGTGCATTTTATTAATGCTGTAATTAAAAAAGCTCTTCTGGAACGCTTTCATTCCGTGTTACCATGAAGCACACATTTGCTCCGAAACTGAGGGGGGGAGGTGGAAGGGGAGGTCTTTGCAATTTTTAATCAAATTGTATCGCTCAGTTCATCTTGCTAGAAGAGCTAATAATGTGATTTAAAATCCAGATCCAATTTCTACTATAATCAATGCAAGTCTCATTCTCGGAGGAATTTGGTTTTGATCTCGAGAGCCAAGTGGAGAAGAGCACTAGACTGGGTGGCTCTCAGGAAAGCAGATCCAATTTACAATTGCTGCTGACCAGCTGGCAACCTTCAACAAGCCACCACTTCTGTCCTTCACCACTTCTCTTCACTGAGATCCCAGGACCTCAGCCCAGAGCCTATATGGACAACCACAACACCCTCTCAAAGTGTGCAGTCATAGAAAGTATCAGTCACTACTGAGGCTGCCAGAGAGAGAAGCCCGTGGTCTGTGCTGAAACGTGCAACTGGGTGAGATTTTGCCCAGAGGCCAAGAAAACGTAGCAATCTCCCCAATAAACCACAAGCTGTCAGGTACAACCTGCCACTTGGCAACGTTTTGGGCCCTTGTTGGGGTCTAGGTCAATGGTCTACCATGACACAGCGAGAGCACCCCGCACGGTGTCACCTGGCAGCACGCTGGCAGGGCGAGGGAAGGGCCGTGCCAGTTTCTGATGGGCTTTTCTTCAATCTCATTAGTCAGTTTGAGTTCAAGCAGCTCTCCCCTTTCAGAGAGGATTACGCTGCCCTGCCAAGTTAGGAAGAGCATTCCTAGCCCTGCAGGACAAACAGCTTCCCAGACCTGTGTTTATTTTCTTGGATGGCATATGTAGCCCATTGTGTGATTAGGTAGCACAGCAGGGTTCGGAAAGTGGTATTTCCCAGGGTGCTCTGGGCTCTGGACGATCGCCAGCGTCGGGATCAGGGAGGAATGTTTTCTCTCGCTATACACTGGTGAACGTGGCGGAGTTCGAAAGAGGTTTTGACTTTCCCCTTTAGCGCTCGGGAGATGAGGACTCCTTTTTGCCACGTACAGAGCGGGAAGCTTTTCCTTGCCAATTTATTACACGTTTGGGTTGTGCTCCAAAATTACAATGAAACCTGTGGATCCTGTTATCTTCAAGTACCTTCATATCAGATTCCCTGTGGGCTTTTCTTCCCCTGATATGTCAGTTCTTTGGTGGAAAGGGCAGAACTCAGAAATCTCCACCAGATTGTCTCAGCTATCCGTGCTCCGTGGGCAGCACAGGATACGTGGCATATGGGAAAGGACTCTAGCTAAGGTCAAGCTTCCCGTATTTTGAACTTGCTGGCACGGACTAGTTGCAAGAGGAGGAGGAATTATTTTGAACAAAACCCCCACTGATCTGTTTTGGGAGTGGTGATAATCAGAACATCCTATTTAACTTTTGACCACAGAGCGAGGGAGAAGAGCCAGCAAGGTTTTAGGAGGGAGAGCTTTTATATGTTTCTTTCTTCTGATCTGTTTTCACACTGCTAAGTAATAGAAAGGGAATTTTGGTTAAAATACAGTAATTATAACACTTGGAACCATCAATTGGTCCAAAGAATGGTAGGTACAGTCTGTACGTCTGGGTTTCAAAACAATCATGACAAGGAGTGTCAGCAACGGAAAATGACATCGTATAGATCTTGTTCTTAAGTTTAATAAGATCTCTTTCAAACCCTGCTAAACTAAAATCTCTCACTAAAATAGTCCTGCTTTATTGGGAATAGGGACACATGGCAACAAGACTCGCATGGATTGCAGAATAAACCCCGCTCAGCTGGCCTTTGGTGACAGAGGGGCAGAGTGCGCATGTCCTGCTATTAAATATCGTTTCTCCAGTTGCATTTTACTACATGAGTAGATGAAACGGGAAAACTTGCCCTCCATACTGATGGCAGCAACTCTGTTCATGCTAACAGGACTGCTTGTCGTTAGGAAAACCACTTTGTTTTTCTGTGCCCACTTCTCTTCTCTCCCGTGTTGCTGTTTATGGACAGTTCAGTATGTATTTAAGCAGAGCAAATGCAGTAGGACCTAGATCACTTGGCTAGGCTCGAATTTGCAAAAATGAGAAGTAGCTTCATTTCACTCCCCAGATGTTATCAGTGGGAAAAAAGAAAGCGGAGCACACAAGTGTCGCATCCATTTGTTAATGCAAATAAATCAAATCAAACCCGTTCCTGCAACTTTCTAAACACGTAACAAAGACCAGGAAAGAAAGCCTAAGTAGCAAATGAATATCTGCCACAAAACTTGCAAGTCTCTGAAATACTGGAAAAGTACTAAAAGAATATTGTTTGTCACTGCAAATAGGCAATTTACACGATCATCATTTTAAAGCTCCCAGGATGCGAAATATCTATCGTACCGGAAATTACTGACAGGCTCTTAACGAGGTTAACTCCTATTTTGTTAACCCGCCACTTTGCATGGCAACTCAAAAATTTAGAGGCAGAAGTTTTTCGCCCAAACGCGTGCCAATTCCATTTCCGCGGGGCTGGAGCCGGAGCCGCGGCCGGCCCGGGCGCCGGGATGTGAGATGCGTCAGTGCCGCCTTGTGGAAGCTGCGAACTCCGACCAAAAACCCTGTTTACTCCAGCTCGTTTACAAAAAAAAAACCCTCTCCAAAGCAGGGGCTGTTTCATAACATTCGTACAAAGCACTTCTGCAGATAATAAATAAAACAAAGGCGAAGGAAAGCTGGATTGGATTCCGATGTGAGCCTGACTTAGGGCAGGGTGGCACACTAATTCGCACGGCTAGGAGAACTACATTTTTAATTTTTATTTTTTTTCCCAGTCACGCAGTTGCAGAAGTCTTTTTTATTTTCTCAGAAAATCGCGTTTCCGGTTACTATCACCAAAAAAATTCAAAACATCAACAAGAAAAACAGTAGGGAAAATGCAGTAGCTCCATTCCCCATCAGTGCTCCGTGCTCCTCCTTTGTGCTAGGGCACTGGGCATGTTTAACCTGAGCAGGATTTCATGTCAGCTCTCCAATTTTCTCTAGTTTGGGTTATCTTAGCAACTCTCTCTTACTGTACTTTTTTCCTCTGACCCAGCTATAATCATAATGAGCATATGAATATGAACTTGCTTTTAAGAAATAGTGTCCATCCTATTGAAAAGAAGAAAATATGTGGGTTGTTTTTTTTTTTTTTCATTCTCTGACAAGTTTTGGTTTCAGATGAGGTTTTTTACCAATATCCTATTTGATCTTCAGTTTACCTGAAATCCTTTTTCTCAGTTCAAGAGACACAAGTTTTATGACCATTTTATACTGATTACTAAACAGAAAATACCTTGCAAGACATCTGCCTGAGATGGGACTTGAGCCTCTCTCATCTAGCTCATTTCTAAGGGGTATCTTTTGGCTAGATGAGTTAGGCTACGACCGGAAAATAAAGGTTTTATAGCCCCTGAGAGCTTTGATTCCTGTACATAAATATGGCAGCAGACATATTTAACATTTTCAAACACTTATTTTCTTGGGAGCTAGGGAAGTGTTTAAACATATACTCTTAACCACTGCGGGTTCATTCAAGATTTTTCACAACATGTATTGTTCTCATGGGATAAGTAGCTGGATAAGTGACCACAAGGCTTCTGAATTATCACCCCCATGCACAATATATTTTGTTTAAGTTATAACCACATAATTTAAACTGCTTACTTAAATTATAGAATATTCCCAACCCCAAACCCAATGCATTTGCATTAAGTAACATTAACGCATTCCAAGTTTTTGTGGTTTCCCAATTAGTCCTCCAGTAACAGTATCACATTATCATAATTTTCAGGTGTTTCAAATATGATATCCAAATTAGAGATCAAATTCCCTATATTATGTGTTTCTTCCTTGAGGGCTTACCAACCAAACACAGACTCAGCAAAGACAGAGATGTGCTAAAAATGCTTGTTCTTCATATTCAGTCCCCAGTTTCATAGCAGCAAAGAGTGACTCTAAGAAAGGCTGGTTATGAATAGCCCTTAGATGAACACTTCACAAGGTTATTCCTGAAGAGCAGGGGAACCTCTGGAAGTGATCTTTAATTACCAGAAGTTCTCAAGTGGTAAATTTTCAATAATTTCACTAACATCAGCTTATACAACTGAGATTTGCTCAGATTCATTACTGGCTTACATATGACCCTGATTTCACGTGCAAACTAACCCCCAGTGCAACGCCTAAGCCAATGGAAACTGTAGAGTTTCATTTACTGTCACACTGGAAATTAGATGCTGTGACACCAAGCCATACAAGTAAGTCGTCTTCAACTCAAGATTGGAGAATATTATTGCAACTTTCATCAAATCGAGTAATGATTTCCATCTGTAACCTAATTCGTATAGCGCCTCTCCCAGTTCCTGGTAACTTGCTTTCAAGACACAGAACACTGTAAATGTTTGGATTTTTTGGCTGCCCAAACTTAGAAGAGAAAAGAGCTCGAGTTACCTTGTCAGCCCAAAATAGGAGAGGTTACAGTTCTTACAAGATATGTAACAAATCACTGAAACGAAATAGAATACAGCTGTATGCTAGAAAAATATACATATATTTGTTGAGTAAAAACTCAAACAAGAAGTCAAGCTACACCCACAGCAGAGGTAATCCCCAAATGCCTCCGGTCATACTCCAACATGTAGGTAACTGCACAGGTGAAAAGGGAAAACGATACGATCCTTTCTCCAGAACCACTGCCCATTTCTGCAGCAAGATTTCTTGTGCACTGAGTTATTCAGCTCACAACTGTAGGTAGTAAGACAGTTTTACTGTATCCAAACACCAAAGTTCATTTGTATACTCCTTCCTTGCAGCAAAAATAGTAAGTAACAAGTACCACCCTCATCTGACAATCTTTAATCAAACTTGGCATTGGTTTAAAGACTGATTAGGTACATAGGACATCAAAGAATAAACCTCAGGGAATGAAAATTAACAACAGCATTATTTTCTTACAGTGAGTTTAAGAATAAGTTGTATTTAGAGAATATTTATGACTCATATATAGCCACCTATTTTGTTTACGCCCCAAAATATCACAGAAATATTAATGAATCATATTAAAGATTATCAGAATGATTGCATGCTTTAATAAAAACACAGGAAACTCGATCTTCTAGATTTTTAGAAAGGAATGCAAACACAATGTTTTTTGTCCATTGCCTAATTAAAAGAATGATAGAGTATATAACAAATCAAGATGAAAATGTAGACAAAATTTTGTCTAAAATATTCCATTAAGCTCAGCTCCTGAAACAATTTTACTCTCAAGTTTTTCCTCACACAGAATTTACCAACAGTTTACTGTTTCCCTGTTTCAGTATTTTCAGAATAACTGAAGAAAAACATCCTTAAAAAATTAAAAACTGGTAATGTTAATTTAGAGGAAATTAATTTTTCCTCTCCCTCAGAGAAAGAAGGTTCAGCCCAACAGACTACTGAGTTCAGGATCATATAGGCCCCTACAGCTCACTGGAGCATTAATAACAGCAGCTTCAAACAGTCTGGCACAAATACACAGTATTTTTAAGATGGCATTGTTTAAGAGGGGAAAACAACTATGTAGAAGTGCTGGCATCTGAGAAAAACGCCATTGCTTGCCAGTGGTATCTGAGTTTACAAGTTGTCAAAACATAGTTCCTATTAGAAAATGATCTTTTTGATGGTTTGCCTGCCAAGTTCCCACAAGTTGAACTGGTCATTTCAAGAAAGCCACTAGAGACTTTGCCCCTGCAGAGCCTCAAACACAGTCTTTTAATTCAGCAGGCATGCAGAGAAAAAAGAAATATAGTGTAAAAAGCTTTTTTTTTTTTAGACCTCTTGCTCTTTTTCCTTTTATTATGTATTAATATTATCATTAAACATCAATCACTCAGGTTAACCTGTACATTGCAGGAGGTTAACCTGTATTTGAAACGTCAGTCAACAAATTGCATGGCTAACGCCACAAAAACGTTACAGATAACGCATTACAAACCTCCCTCCTTTCTCTGCTCAGATGATGCATTTCTACAAACCCCCAGCCCCACCAAGGCTACCAGATTAGCATTAAGAGAATCCACGCGTTTCACCTTCTCAACAGAAACAGCACTGACACGAGAAATGGGGTCAGCAGCCCCAAGCTCCAGCAGTGGAAGCCCAGCACAGACATGGACCACGAACCCCATCTCTGCTACCCGTTAAGTATAATCCCGACTAAACGTATTCACCCTCTTCCCTATCTGCACCAGGACTGAAGATGACTCCTGTGGGAAACGCAGCAGCTGAAGGACCAGGTGCTCACTGCTCGGATAATTATTTTGTAGCTGTCACAACTGGCTGTTAACACTTCTCTCCTGGCCTTCCAGCCCTGTGTACAGTTGACTGCACTGTTTTATTCTCTTAGATGTAATTTTTTCTTCTTTTTTTTCTTTTTTTTTTTTTTTTCTCAGTTGATTCCTGGTGTACAGCTCTCCATGGTGGGAAATACCAGTTCTTGGAGGGCTGTATATACAATGCTCTTTTAAGATTCAGAAAGCTTTCCCTGATGGCTGCATGATATTTGAAGATTGTATGAAAATACATATAAGATGAAAAACAGCATGCATCTATTTTTACATTCAGTTTACCTCAAGGTCTGGGAAATTTTGCAGGAGATTCTCTTCTGGAGAATCTTTTCATCAGCTCGCATGCCTAAACAGGGAACATAAAACATTTGGCCCCATAACTTCCAACTTTATTCTTTGTGCTATCAGTAGCACTGCTAATACCAAGGCAATCACTTGTGTGTTTAATGTTGCACTCAGGGTTAATTTTTTGTCAGGTAGCAGACTAAAACAACATGGTAGTTATCAGCCAGCTCCAAAAGTGACTTATGGACATGAAAAAAAAAGGAAAAAGCAGGTATAAAAAGAACATTTAGAAAACCAATGATTCTGAGCAAAATTAATACCCACAAAACATAGAAAATTTGCTTTTCTTTTTCCAGTGTTTTCCACACAGACTTGCATAAGTCAAATTGACAGCTGCAACTTGTAAGTAGAAAGGAGGCCATCAACTTTTGATAGATCCTCTCATAATCAACAGGTTGGTTTGGGGTTGGGTTTTTTTGAACATGAAGAAATATTGGCTCAATTTGCTTTTCAATATAACTCGAGCTTCCTTCAGTTCGGTAGCATAAAAAGGTTTAGCAAATTCAACACTCAGGCAGTGATGGTTTCTGCAATGCCCCAACATAATGTCATTAAGTGCTCAACAATGACTTTAAATAAGTAGCTTTTGGAAGTTATATGTCTTTGAAGTTTCATTAATTAGTCATATCATCGGGAATGTATGGCTAAAGTAAATTACAGTGTTTAAAATATCTACTCTTTCAATGTGAAAAATGAAAGGATCCAGCTACCTTGTCTTTATACTAATGAAGATATTATTAATTGGTTTAGCAAAAACATAGATCTAACCATAATGTGCAACAGTTATTAAAGATAATTAACTACAGATCATTGGTTTGAAACATCTAGTCCAAAATGATTTCTGAAGGGCACATTATTCTATGAGATAAAATAATTAAATTTCTAACAGCTGCATAAGACAACTGTGGCATATCTAGTGTTTTAATTTCTTTTGTTCTATCCTCATGGTACTCCTCTGTTTTAGATTTTGAAAATGCTACTAGTGTTTCACCGTGAACAGTCTGTACAGCATGTTAGACTGAAATATTTCATGTCTGAGGAAAAATGATGATTGAAAGAAAAGGATTAAAAATGACAGCACAGCTAATAATACACACACGCACGTGTGCATGTGCACACACACATAAAGTCAGTTACTTCTCTTTGAAGGAGAAAAGGGGACGATAGGAATCAAACGAAGCAGAGGGTTAAATACTTTTCCATTCTAACATTAGCTACACGAGTCCTGCTCAAACTAAACCAGCACATTTGCAAATTAAAGAAAACCTCAAAGATGAAGCAATGCCAAATACTTGTAGATTAATTAATAATGGAATCGTATACAGCCACATAAAATTAAGCAAGTACAGTGAAAAAAAAAAAAAAAAAGGGAAGGAAAAAAAAAGCAACCTAGGAGGAGCTGGAACTGAAGTCTGTTTATTAAAAACCATATGTTCCAGGTCCAGAATTTCTGAGCTCGTGTCTGCTCTGGTACCATTCCCAAAAATGTTTGTGGTCAGTATTTATTATACGTGCCAGTACTGGGTTCATCACCAATTTCTTGATCTCTTTTTAATAACATTAACCTACAAATGCTTTCAATAGACTGGATCTGCATTAATTAGAGCACTGTTTGCTTACAGCAAAAGATTTCTCCCCATGTTTTGTAAAAAAAATTGTGTCTCAAAATATTCCTCATTTGCAGCAAATTTAGCTGCTTCAGCAGAGAGTAAGATTTAGACAGAAAAGGCAGGGAGGCAGGAAATAACACAGTTTGGTCAAGATTAGGTGTGTTGCTAGCTGGTGTTGATTTAGCAAAAGAAAGACTGAAAAAATGCATTACCCAGTGCCCCAGAACTCATATGGTATAAACAATAACAATATGCCTTTGTATTTTATTTGGTTTCATATTCCATATTTTACTTTTACTATAAGAATTCTATTTCTTGTGATCAACTGGTTCTTCTGTGGCTTAAGAGGGGAAGAAAGTTATATGAGGACTTCTCAGGCTCTAAAAGTGATCTTTTAAGCAGCCTCTTAAACAGCAAACAGTGGCATCAGGCTCCTGTACATTACCCTAACCAGGGAGAGGAGGTACAACACAACTGTAAACATAATTTGGGGTAAAACAGACTTAGAAGGGTTACCAGTGGTGTAAAAGAAAAATCAGACCATTGCATTTTAAAAGAGAGATATTTGGAGGGTCATTTTGGGTGTTCCTTGCCATGAGGAACAATCCTGTCCCACGAGCGCTTAAGGAGAGATGAAACACATTACTCTGGGCAATTTTTGGGGTCTTTTATAAGAAATAAGAAACAACCAAATGATCTCTGGGGCCAGTTCCCTCCTGCATTCCATCCCTTGCACGGGAAAATAGAATCTATACAATTCAATGATTCTATGAAAATGGAAGAGGAGGTCCTCTCCCCACGTGATGGTTAGACCAAGTGCCAGTGTGGAACACTGGGACGCAAGTGCCCAGAAAACCCGAGGTGGGAGCGGGCATAGACCTGACCACGCTGCCCGTTGTTGTAGACCTCCTGCTTCCACCCCAGAAATATACTTCCCCTCAATATCTTGTGGTTTGTTTTGTTTTGTTTTGTTTTTTTTAAGTAAAAATTTCCAGACTAACATGTTTTCCAGTGATCTTACTTATAATTAAAAGCCTACAGAGGATTTTAGAGAGAAGAAAATGTTACTGCAAGAAGGAAAACTTTTCTTGGCAGGGTCCCTTCTTGCCCTCATAACGGCGCAGCGGTGGAAGGCACGCTTCTGCAATCTTAGCTGACCTATTTGTTGATGTGTTTCAGGTAGCCAGATGTCCCAGTACTTTAGGAATTCAGAAGAAAATGATATTCAACTGTTTGTCCTGGTTTCCGTGCAATCAGCCAGCTGGCTCTCCACTGCTCCCTTCCAGTCCTCCCTCCCCCACCAAAAGCCTCCGGGTCACTCGCTGACCCACAGCACATCCCTCCCTACCTTCGAAGATGAACCTGGGGTCCAGCTACATCTGTGCTGGGGCCTCTCGTTGTGTGTCTGGCACACAACGAGCGCGAGGCTCTCCAAATGTCAGAGCACGCCAGCTGATACACATTGAGATTTAGAGCATCACAGATTTCACTGCACAAACAAACGCTCAAGAACTTGACAGGGGAGTTACCGCCTTTACAAGGGAAGGAAAACTCGCCAAGGGTGATTTAGCTACAGGTTAGGAGAGCGATGAGGAGAGGAGTAATGAGGAGGAAGGCTGACCAGGCACTGGTGCAGGGGGAAACAGAAGCACGAGCAAGCAGCCTGCAGCCAGGTAGATCTCCTGTCTCACCCTCCAGAGGCTCCAGCTTTTTGGCATTCCGATTCCCAAAGGAAGAAGTGCCCCAGTCCTACTTTCAGCTGTCAAAATGTTCTTCTACCAATATGAGTTCACACAGCTAATGATGCACTGTGCCTTGCAAGCACAGGCATCTCATCTGCACCTAAGCGTGACGGCAAAACTCCATCAAAAGATCTTCCTTGAAAATTATTTCCTTCATTAGGAAAACCATTTGCTCAGGCTAAATGATTCATGTCCCAAAACGAGACACCAGCCCAACGCATCCCAATAAAATGTATGTTGTTCTCTGCTCACTCCCACACCCTCCAGCCTTTCCATCACCATCCTTCAGACCACCACTCCTAGTCCACACATCCCCCTGCCATCTTACACATGGTTTGGCTGTTGGGATCCACAATCCCAGAGCAGCAGCATTTCCTCAGAGCCTCTGCTTGCCAGGTAGCATCTCTCGGTGCTCAGGGTGGTGTGGTGAGCAAAGTGGGGAGCACAGCTTGGCTTTCTTGAAAGCTAGTGGTCTCCCAGCACTCATTCCTATGAGCAGAGCACAGGGTTTGGCAGAGTTGTGTATTTCCCTTTTTAACATAAACCTCCATCCTGCTCTGAAGCACCACCTCAGGAGACCTGGGGGAAGCAGCAATGAGAGTGGAAGGATGCTTGGTGAAACAGTCTGGGCTTCAATCAGGGCTTAGGCCCACTTGTCTCTCCACTGCTTCCTCTGCCAGGGGGTTAAATTAAGGAAAATATGGTCTGGCAAGAGCAAAGCCCTGTTTTCTGCAAAGGAAAGGAACAGCTGCTGAATACCTGGGACAGCAAATGTCAACAGGGCTCCATTAGTGTTCATTCCGCTAAAGGGCTGGATTTCCCTTCCCCCTAGTTGTATAACTCTAATTTCACTGACTACAGTGATTCCACCAGTCTAATTAGGCCCCCAGATAATAGTCAAAGTACTTATTATGTTATCTTTTCACTGATTTCATATTATACACATTTGTCTGTTAAATATAATGATTCGATTTCCCAGATTTACAAACTTCGGTTGGCAATCCACTTAAAAATCACAAGCTACCTGCTGCTGGTCTGCTCTGTTCTCTATTTACTGCAAGCCCAAATGTTTGCTTTATGCTGTCAACGAAGAGAAACTGTTTGGGGGAAAAAAAAAAATAATAAAAATAATTGAACATCAGCCACTGAACCAGCAGGAACGCAAAATATTTCCATGAAAGGGAATCTAACAGGACCAGCGATCTGTAGGGTAACTATTCTCAGTGTGAAGAGGAAAAGTGAGCCAAGTGCAGAAGCCAGGCTTGCTTCCTCTCTCCCCATAGCGTGTCCTATCCCAGTACTTTCTGGAAGCAGGGTACACGAAGTTCCTAGGCACGGCCATACTATTCCACCCCCTGCCGGGAAGCTATTTATTTTAACAGCCGCAGAATCTTTTCTTTGTGTGTTCTTGGTCTAAACAGTTGGCTGTGCATGCTAGAGAGGTACAGCTGCTCTTTTGCTGGGAGCTGTGGGAGCAGGAGAGGAGGTGTCAGGAAGGAGCAACATGCCCCGGCGCTCTGCCCTCCCCTCGCCTCCGCCAACGGCATATAAACAAAGTTACTAAAACAAAGGAACAACATCAAGTTCCTAGGTTGAAAATAGCCCTACGCTCATTCAGGAAAAATTCCCTTTCTAGTTAGCGGCCGCGCTCGCAGCGGTGATGGATGGCACCGCTGTTGCTGCGGGGGCTCTTCTTCGCCAGGGCAGCTGAGCATCTCCCTCCGACCCGGAGCCCCACGGCTCTCCCAGATTTGGTGCCTAAATCCTCTTTCCGAAACAGAAACCGACATCACTGGTTTCTGCACTGTTGCTGGAGGTTTATCCAGCAATACACTTGTGTTACAGAGATTCCGAGTTGTGGTAATTTGAGAATCAGTTACTACCAGGAAAAAAAAAAAAAAAAATAACAGAAAGTAGCAGCAGTCATCTCCATGGGAAAATCAACACTTTCTTTCTCATTGGCCATGAGCACTGCGCCTTGCTTGCCAGCAGACCTGCAGGTATCATTACACCTTTCTGGTTAAAGCAAGGATACCACTACCCCATTGCCCAAAATCTAAATTTAGGTTGTGAATTTCATACTGGTTAGGACTGAATAAAAAAATGCATTGGCTCGCTGATCTTTCAAAGGCATTATTCTTCCCCTTGTGCTTAAAAGTGCTTAGGATGATAAGATCTCTTGTCCCCATATCTTTCAGTGACTTATTATTGGATGCAATTTTAACAAATGTTTGCCATTTATTCACAGAACCACCATGGCATGCCTTTTTCCGAAACTTCACGTTACACCTCTGATCAGATGTCACTCAATGCAGGTGGGTTTAGTTCCCAGAAATACCAGGGCTTAGAGAGCCCAGGTGCAGGGAACAGCTGTTTCCCATGGCATCCCCTGGCATCACTGGGCACCCAAGCCCATCCCTGTTCCCTCTGGGCACGGCCCCCATCACCAGCAAGCCAGTCTGGGGAGCTGATTCAGCCAGGGAGTAACTCACTAGTCGTAGGGGAGGAGAAAGAGGTGGTTGTGTACGTGTTGCATGATCTCAGATGGCTATGAAAGATTTTACTTAAAAGCCTGAAAGATATTATTTATTTTAAATTGAAAGCAAAACAAAGCAAACATTACTTAACCGTGTCTATTTTCCCAGTATCCCCCTAGACTTGCCGAGGGACCCTGGAACTACAGCAGGCATTTTATCTTTCCCTCTTCTAAACAGCAAGTTAAAAATTAACTGCTTCATCTTCACATTGCTCACTCCTTAAGTAGTTTAAACTTACTTTTAACTGTTACATGCCAACAAAACAGGTTGCTTAATTGATTTGACCTTTCACAGTATTTTTTAATTTTCAATCTTAGTTTCATTGTTCCATCTGGCACTTTAAAACGGCATCTGGTTAACTGTACTTAACCAGCTGATCACTGTACAGTTATTTTTAAATGTAATGTATGCTTAAACAGATGTTATTTTTATAGATGTAGATCTAAACTGCACTTGTATACGTGCTATGTCTGCATAAGCTCTTTCTGCAATTCAAATGTTGACACCAAAAATTACAAGCCAGAATGCTTATGAACTTCACTATTATGTTACTGCACTTTTTTGCAGCTTGTTAGGTAAACATCAATTCAGTTCTTTTTTCTCTGTTCATTGCACATAAATAAAACATTAGCGTTTAGTTTATAAAGTGATGAACATTTTGCTGTGTTGGATTTAGCTTTATAAATACAACTGCTGTCAGCAAGAAAAAAGGATTTATTGAATAAATAATAAGAAAGCTAGAGGAAAATGAAAGTATATATATTATGCAAAACACGGTGTCTGTCCACAGGTCACGTAAGGGTCTTCCCACACATAGACATCCCGTGTGAGAATATTTAATAACAGTGCATTTTCGCAAGATCTAGTCTCCTGAAGCAAGAGCAGATTGGTAAAACACAGTAAACCACTGATAGCTGTAATTGTTAGCAGTAACTGGGGGCTCCATTTTTGACACTGTACAGTGGAAAGCTCAAGTTCAGAGGTCCTCTGAAGTCAAGAGTTTTACCAAAGGGATAAAAACTGAGAGTAAGATATAATCAGTCTAAAAGGACTAGCGTTGGCAATCTATTAAATACATACATTTCTATAATGATCACTGAATTTTACAGAATATTGCCTGATTTTACAGTTTCAAGTAAGTTCATCTTTATTCATTAAGACCTCATTCTTCCAAACACCGAAATTAGTGTTAGTACTAAGGTTTGGACAGAGGCTAACCCAGAATACCTATTTTTTCCATTCATTTAATATTGTTTTCTTAGTAAATTACAGTTTTTTAATCCATGTGTTCTTTAAATAGATCTGGGAAACGCAAAACATAATATAAAAGCACCCAATCTTGAAAACCCAGCTTGATTTTGAGTACAGCAAATACAAAAAGTTTTCCAGTCAGGACACTGTTTTATGTCTTTTTTTTTTTTTTCCAGGGGAATAATGAGTTCTACAATATCTAATATATTTTCTCCAAAAGAACTTAAAACGCAGTATCAAAAAGAATTTGTGCAGGATGCAAGGGCGTATGTTACTTTACACAAAGGAAGTGGTCGCGGCACTGAATATTTCACAGAGAACTTTTAAGTATCATTCTCAAGGTTAAAAATTGCTGTTATACATAATACCTCAGTAATTGATAGACATTTTCTCTCTCCAGAGCCCATTTTCTGTGAAAAACACCACATAACATCTGTTCATAAACAGTCCTTCTGTGAGAACACTGACACAGGTCTTGAGCTTCTACTGGCTCAATTCCCCTGCCATACACAGATGGCACGAGGTATTTATACAGCTGAATTCTTTGTAATACAAGCTCAACTATATCTTCAGGTAAGACTATGGGCAAACATGTGCTTGCACTATTCCGCTGACTTACCTCGAGTCATTCAAACAGTTCCCTCTGACACAAAGACAAATTGTCTCGTACCGCTATGCAAGTGTTTTGTCTCAAAATCACCTTCAGCAACCAGCGCAGAGCTCTGCAGAGATAAGGACGTTTTGGGACACGCAAAACCCACCAAGTTTCACGTTAACGAGTTAACAGTTATATTAAGATTCAAGGCTCAGGGTTACTCTCCATTATTTGGATGTATGTGTTTTCCTTTTATGGAAAATATTTGGTTTGATGGTATAATGCCTTGTTCTTTTGTGTGCAAAATGTTAAACGGAGAGACAAACCCTGGCGTTCAACTTTCACATACACAGCGACAGAGCGAGTCTGTTAGCCACGGTTTTCTGTACACTGTGTTGGTTATTCCCTCTAAGCAATTCTGAGTGAATAACACTTTATTATAATGCATTCAGAAATTGCTTTCCTATTTATCTCCATGAAATCATGGAAGGTTTCAGCTGACTTCTGAAGAAATCTAGGTACCATGACACCATCTGCCAGACGACATCCTAGTCCTACGCACACATATGCCCATGCTTTGACTGTGGTCTGTATACACTTGAGAAATAAAGCACATAAGTAGAGATTTGCAAGGTGAGAGCCTTGAAAACTAGAAGCTCTGAAACCGAAGACAGCCTGTCGGAGTTTTGAAGTGAGGGGGGAAAAAAGTAAACTTTGGCCAAAATTTCAAACGTACTTAATTGAATCTCCTTCAATCTTTCTTTCCATACCTTACCCCTAGCAAGTTACTGAAGTCCACATTGGTGATTTAGGAGAGTATCATCTACATAAAGGCATAGGAAAAAAGTCAGAATTCTTCACAAAAGAACCCTTTAATGAGGGTACATACTGATAAAACTTTGAAAAAAAGAGATATATTTTAGGTCATTCTTTCAAGCAGTAGAAGTGTAAACCTGCAGGAGGCTGGCGACCAACAGCTTAAACTATACATGGATTCTTATTTTACCTATGAAATGTTTAATAAAAAGGTTTTTCTGGGAACTACCCATCCTGCAGAATAAATCCAGATGTACTTTCCTTGCTCAGGGAAAGTACAGGACACGTTTCAAGTAACCTATGTCGGTGTGCTGGTTGGGTGACCCCGTGAAGGTGGGCTACGTCATGCACAAGCCTTTGGTACAGGGTGAAACCACCATGGAAGGAAAAGGTAAAGCAATGGTCCTAGGGAAGAGCAACAAAGCTCCTGTTGTGTGCAATGGGGCTGGGGCACCTTCCAACGGGTGCAACACAACTCTGCTGATTGCAGAGCTCCATCAGCAGTTGTGTCTCCCTTGGCATCTTTTAAATACTGAAGAGGAGGCTGGATTTGTACATTGGCACTCACAACTACAAGGTCTAGATAGGTTTATGGGGGAAAGCTGCGTCCCTTAGCAGGGGACCAAACCCTAATAAAAATTTTAAGAGTGGCAGTTAAAATACTAAAAGAAATCTGGTTCTGTTCTCAGCTGCACCACAGATTCCCTGCATGGTACAGGCATCTCACCAAACAGCACTCTTATTTCTTCTTTTGCCGTCTGTAAATGGGAATATTACGAATGCTTCCTGGTCTCAGGAAGATGTGAAATAAACCCATTTGTGTTTGTGATGTGCTTAAGCATTATAGCCATCAAAACCCCAATAAATAGCATGTCCTCACTAAATGTCTTTGTAATACCCTTTTTAAATGTGGTGGCTTCTCAGTTATGCTTGCTTTTTTTAAGCTGACGAGAAAAATACAGTTAAATACAGGTAAGTTTAAAGAGAGATTATGTGGAAATAGATGCTACTTGCTTTTTTTATACTTTATTATGTAAGAATTAACTCAGAACGATACCAAATGCATCATTCAATTTAAATATCGTGTTCGCTTACGGCCTGTAATATGATCTGATGCATTGTAAGCAATGTCTTGACACAGTATACGTGATGAATGCAACCCAGTGCATCAAACACCAACTCTACTAAATCCACAGTAATGCCTCCTTTCTGTAAGTTCTTTATGCTCCAGTAGTTTTCATTTTTATGATAAGTACAAACCAAACCAACTCAGAACATGTTCCACCGAGCGCTTGTTCTTTTGCAAGAATCAGTCACCTAATATTTATCAATTAAGGCTTGTAGAATAAATATGCAGAGAATAATTTCATAAAATTGATAATAAGAAAACATAATTCTCCAAATACAATTGGGCTTGGTTCTTTTAGCACTGAATTATTTAGATTTTTTCCTACCCTCTAAATTCTCCTCCCTGCTACCAAGCATTATTTTACTCAAATGGTGTTTCTACTGCACTTAATGCACATTATAATGATCATGTCTTTAGTTTTTTTCTTTTGAAGTTCTTTTTAATTACAAAATAATACCCTGTTTGAAGAACACAGCTTTGATTTCTCTCTCAGCATTTAGTAATCATAAACTTGTTCTCACCATCAATACATTTTGCATGTTGTTAGTTTGTTGTGTTTTCCTATTTTTTTTTTTAATACAGGAAACGTAACTTCAGTCACAAGGGGTTTTGATTGTGGATCACATGGGAAGTAGAAGTTCATTTCAGAACCCTGATGTCTGCAGTCAGGACTCAGTAGTCTATGACTGTCATCAAGACAAAAAGCCTGGATCAGATATTCGAGAAACAGAGTAGTATCTGGTGGCTGGGACAACTGTGGGAGTCAAGAAAACCAGCGTGGTCCATCAGTCCCACGGCATCGATCTATTGATTGAACTGCATTGTAACTCACAGAGTGAACACACAGCAAGAGATGTATCCAAAGCTAACCCAAAACTTAACGAAAAAGAGTGATTTACATCCCTCTCTCATCAGCCTCTGAAAAGCGATTGGCAATCTCTAAGCTTCATATGTCCAAAACAGAGATTTAAGTTATTCACATTTGCTAGCATCTTTGGGACTTCTGAAAAAAGATGTTTCACAAATGAAAGCTATTACGACATCCAACAACATGCAACAAAACCATACGTTTTTTAGGCAATGCAAATTAAGAGAACTGCCACACTCGAATTGAAATCTGCTGAATAATTTTGCTGAGAAGTGAAGTTTTCCGCTGATATCTTCTGATAATTTTACTGTCCATAACAAGCTTCTGCCCTGCTAGACCTCAGCATCACAGCCAGAAAGGCTAGTGATGTTCTGCAAGATCTCCTTGGTACATTGGAATCAAGCACACAAACACAGAAGGGTTAAAAGAGTGAGGTCTTAGGGAGGTCTGGGCAAAACTCATTTTCATTTGGATTTAGACCAGAATTTGCCATTTGAATAACCCTAACATATACATGACAGAGTATAACGTATGTTCTTTTTCTGAGCTGGTTTACATAACTGCCTCTGAAGACTATGGTCCAACAGCAGTGTCTTTTGGGAATTTCACTGTGGTCAGTAAGATCTTTGTTTTAATAAAACTGCATAACGAAATATAGCTTTTACTGGCTGTAAAATATTAAGTGGGAAATACAGTGTAGGGAAGCAAGTGTCACCTCTTGAATAGGAGTGACACTTTTTTAATAAAACTTCCACACAATCACAAGGTATTGGAAGAGTTTGATCCTTTCCCCTTTATGTATGCACACACTCTCTGATGCAGAGGAGAAATGTTAAGTTTAATTAGTGCTGCAGACCCTGCAGGAACGTCTTGTACGTAAGGAAAAAAAAAATAAAAAATCACTTAAATGTGTGAGCTAGAAAGATTTCATGCATCTATAGTTAGTCATATAGTTAAGTGTTTGCAAGATCACCCCGGAGATTGAAGCCACTCCAGGACAAGGACCTCATCTTCATACTGGCGTCTAATGCACCTAGCACACTGTTAGTGCTATAATAAATAATAATAATATGTTAGCATTAGGTGAGCATCTCTCGCATGATCAATTTCCTGCTGTTGCAGGAGGGTGAATGTTGGTGGACTTTGATCCTTCCGAGATTTTATGTTTCTATCATAAGAGAATCATAGCACATAAGCACATTTTTTACTAATGCAGTAAGTAAGGTGGCAATATATATTGCACTGACATTAAATGAATATTAAAAGGGATTGAAACCATTTCCACATCATGAGGGGAAAAAAAACCCTCCAAGAATTAGATCTACAGTAGCTATTCAACAAAGACACCACTTTTAACCTTCTTCATAGATTAAAAAAGTCGAATCCATTAGAAAGAGAATCTGGTGTTAAAGGTATGCACTGAAGTATCTTAAAATACAATTGTTGTTTTTTCTAAGGCTGTTTTTCCTACTGCCAAACCTCCCTCGCCCCTGCGCACACCCCCCATCGCTTCTCTGTTCCCAGCTCTCCCATCTCTTTGTAACACCTCAATAATGTATTACAGTACAAATGCTAAATGCACGATGACTTAGTTTAAAGAGAAAAAGTGAGATACAGCACTTCTGTGTATAAATAATAAAGGCAAATGTTTCAAAGATGTACATGCAGGGCAAAACATCTTATTTGTTGGAAGGCATCAGTTTTGTGTACGTTGCACACTTGTAATTTATGTTAGTTTCTTATTTTTGTAACATCTCTACACAGCCGTACATTAAATTAGAGATTTCAAACCAGACTGAACAGTCCTCTTTTTACCCCTATTTTGTTGCATCTTGCCAATTCAATGTTTTATTATGTTTTCTGTCATAATATTACTCTTGTCCTTAGAAAACATGTATTTATTCCCACTTGGAATATAGTGTAACTACTGTAAAGCACTGCTCAAAAGATGACTACAAATCCTGTCTGAGAATAGAAAACTTGAACTCTTCTATTATCCAAATATTTTTCAAAGATTTCGGTTTTGTACGCATGGTAATTGCTGACACACATAATGAGATCATGGGAAAAGCCACACAGCTGACCTGAACTTTTGGGTATAGAAGTAAAAAAACTATGAGATCTAATAAACCCAGTGCATGACCCCGTGCAGTTTTTGGGCTTAAAGAACTAAACGCTATTGTGAGAGGAATGCAAGACTACATATTTTTTCCTGTAGCATGGCAGAGTTCAGATGCCTTGTATTTACAGTTGTCTATAAATGTAACGATACAGCATGAAGCATATAGACATCTCTGGTCTCCAGCCTCACCGAGAGAATATCCCGACACCTTCTTGTCACTCGCAAGGCAGATATTATTTTTATGCACCAAACAGTAGGCAGGATGCAGCAACAGACTGACTCTGTGCTACCACAGTGTGTGTCTGAGAGGCTGTCAGCACATACTTTGCCTACTTAACATAGCTTTTCCAAATAATATAGAAATATGTTGGGCTTCGATTTTCCACCTAGCTCTTGATATGCCCGGCTAGGAAACAGAGAGTCAAAGTTTGGTGAATCATTTGAAAAATAACTTATATATAGAAACGCTGCTCTAGGAGACAGCAGTTATGTATCTCAGCTGTTGAGCTCTGCATACAAGACCAGCTATTATATGTAAGGAAAAATTTAAGATCTCCTAAAGATTATAAACTACCCTTAATTAACCCCCACGGATCCCATCAACACTGGAACAGGCATGCTTAAATGAAAGGCATCACTGTATAGAAGCTGGGAGCTGTGGAAATCAGAACTTTAGCATATAAAGTATATAGGACTAACTCTCTCCTCTGAGACTCAAGAATTATTTTGGTATTTAGGATTTAGATGAGCACTCCAGAAGAGTGCTAAATTCTGAGGGGAATGCAGAAGCCTATTACTGCTTGAAAACTTGATTTTTTTCAAACATACATAGACAGAAAAAATCCTTTTCCCCGACAGTATAAGTGATACTAACTTAGAAAGGATGCATTCTCATTGTAAGAATAAAATCAAGCACCAAAACTTAGTATAAATGGCAACGATCTAAGGCATGACTATTCCAGTAAGACTAAAAGGGATTTTTTATTATGTTAATTCTTAAGGATATTTTTTTAAAATGTTTCTGTTAATCTTTCAGTTTTTATATTCCATTAGTTTCCTATTTAACCATAAATAAAGAGTGAGTTAATGGTTGGTAATACAAACATGTTACAGCATAATCAAAGTGTTTATTTCTTTTAAAGTCTTACCCCTGTATACCTGGCTTCAATTAAATAAATGTTGAAGTGTGAGATAACAAAATATAAATACCTGCCTAAATTATAAGTTATATATTCATTTTAAATCATGGAAAAAATCTTTTCAGCCCTGCGTTAGCTAGTAGCTATACCCAACATTTGAACATTGTTTATTCTTTACTAACTAATCATCCTTCATGGTCTTTCAAAAGTTCCTGGCATTTCACTAGTTTACACATTGATTGAATACTGTTCCCAGAACTGCTTGTGGCACCGTGCCAAATGCTGTGATAATCAGCTGGAAGATTTATTCCAGTTGAGGAGTGTTATAAACATAAGGATTCATAAGGCTCAGCGCTGAAAATGAATACTGATGCTTTCTTTGAGATGGCTGAAAACTTTCTGTGAGCCTTCAATAAGACGCAACGATAGTCTTTACAATCTCCTTCTATACACAGGCTTTGGTTTGAGAAACATATTCATTGAACTTGATTTGATATAAATATTAATAACTATCAGAGGTTTTAACAAATTAAAACATAATTTTACAGTGGCATGTGCAGAGCAAATAGTACATGAAAAAACCTTAAGGAAATTCATGGATTAACTACTGTGCATGGGATCAGACACATTTGCTGCAACAGGATGTATTATTATACTGGTAGATGGGTGGAGAAAGAATACAAAGGAAGCTGAAAAAATTCAAAGGGAAGCAGCTGGCAGGTAAACGCACTGAGCCAGAAAGGAATAATAAGGAGAAAGGCAGTGAGTGGAAAACGGAAAGGATAGTAATTTCTTAAATAAAGAAACAAGAAGTAGAGAGAAATGTAAGCTAGGGACAGGAACGTTGAAAAAAAATACAGAACAGCAAACACTCCTCGTCGGAAGGAGGGAAATGCAGTCTGCTTATTGGACTAACTGTAACAGTAAACTAATATTATAGGGACCAAAGAGACTACACTGAAGGACTACCGGCTTAATTAAAAATCAGTGAAACCATAGAGCGTGACTGAATGGCATGTCCATTGTCTACAAGGCTAAAAAGAGCTTATGTAGAAATTAAAAGTAGTAGTAAAATAAATGAAGCAACTTCATTGCTTCATATGGCTGCTGCAGTCAGTGAAATGATACTGGCATCAGCTTAGGACACTGCAAATATGAAAGCCAAGATATTCAAAACTTGCAATTATGGGTGTCCAGTTTGATGCATCTGAGAGGCGCCTTGTAGTCTTCCAAATTTCTTTGCCAAATAAAAGGACGTCACTTCTCGGTGCATGCAGCTGCAATAAACTACCCCTTGATGACCAATTCCTCAACATCTTTAGAGCAGTGGAGTGTCCCTCTGCACCTTATAAAAACATTGCCTCTTGCACACGTGTTCACAATCACCCACACACTGAATGTTCAAATAACGCTGCATCGAATTAAACCTTCAAGCAGTCATTAGAGTCTTCTGCACTACCAGCATCTTTAAATATTTGGTCATACAAAGTTTATTGGTACTACTCAAGGATAACAATTACCTAATAAGGACTTGAGTCTTAGTCTTAGCATCCTATGATAATCCTTTCAGAAATGTTGTGAAATAATAATTCTAAAACTTACTCTCTATTAAATATGGCAAATGCAAGAGATGGACCTCCACAAGTATTACCCTTAATTCAGAAAAAATTGAACAGTGAGAAAGTTTTCAGGAGTCTCTGCTTTTCAAAAGTTATTACTTTTTTATGCCTTGTCTTAGAAGCAGGTAACAATTAAGTATTTAATGGATTGCTAGAATTGAGATGTCACTAATAGCTAAAAATATCAGAAGCAGCATACCACAACACAACCTTGATCTCCAAAACTCTTGGTTTATATTGTACATCTTCACTTAGATGAAACCAAGGTACGATATTAATGATGAAAGCCTTGTGTGGGAACTTGTGCTTTCTTCTTTGTTTCGTGGGATGTGTTCACCCAACAAGGCAATTTTGAGTGGTCAGTGGTTCTCTACAGCAATGCTGGAGATTGGGGAATGGGATGTTTTAGTGGTTATTCATGTGGGCAAAGGTGATGTTTCACAAGAAC
Organism: Tauraco erythrolophus; assembly: GCF_009769465.1. Taxonomy (NCBI): domain Eukaryota; kingdom Metazoa; phylum Chordata; class Aves; order Musophagiformes; family Musophagidae; genus Tauraco; species Tauraco erythrolophus. The sequence goes on from NC_141476.1 coordinate 5,506,611, forward strand.
TAACAGAAATGTACGTTTTGAAAGCTGCCAAAATATTATGCAGCTATACAAAACCAGAAAAATGTCAAACAGAGGACCTCAATATTTTAATAAGTACACATTTTGAACCATTTGAAGAAATAAGACATAAGCGAAGACTTGTATATTCTGACTGAGAATGCCTAGACATTTGCAGCAAGAAGGAGAATTGAAGAGGGAATGAGGAGACATGAATTACAAAGTTTATAAGAAAATAGTTTCTTGGCAATATTTCATCTTTTTAACATGATTGGTATAAGAATGAATTAGTGTCTTGCCTTTCAAAAAAGAACAAAATATTTTTGAAAACAGTAACAGTGTCTCCTCAATCCCTTTTGCAAGAGAGTTTTGGATGCAGACCTCAAGTACTCCTGAGTCATTGAGGTTCTGATATTTTATTCTTATGACAAAGACTCTGATAAGAACAGGAAATGGCAAAACAACAATCCATTCCTTAATAACGACTTAAAGGGAAGAGAAATAGTAAGACGACAACTAATTTACATAATATGCATTGTCATTTTGTGGATTTGCTCAGATGCCAAAGGAAAGCTTTTCAGCATGGGTAGAATTTAAGGGAGAGAATATGAGCAAAGCAGCAGTGTACTATCGACAGCATGGATCTCCGAAAAGTGTCAAATATTGGTAATCTGCAGAGAAGCACTGAAGACAAATGACTAAAAACCAGTCTCTCTCCACTGGAGTCACCAGAAATAGGCTAAAAAATAGGAGAGAAATCAGACATGTTTATGTGTCTAGAAGAATTATGCCTATGTAACTGCTTCCTGATGCATTGATGAGGACCACTTCCAGTTTGAAAGCCTTGTAGCCATAGGAATGAGGCCAAAAACATGGGCTAAGAAAGCTGAATCGTTTCTTGTGACTCTGCTTGGAATTCTCATGGGTATTCCCCACTCTTTTTGAAGTATGGATCCCAGAACAGGATGTATTGCCCTGTTAGTGGTCTCGACACTGCAAATGGTGCAAGACTATTTCTCTTCTGCTATTTCATATTTCTCTTTTTCTACTTTGTATTCGTGCTTTTTTTTCCTCCATGTTATTTTTTTTCATGCTTTATGGAAAATACAGCTGAAGACTTGCACCTGGGCTGCTAAGGTAATATGCACATTAAAATAGAGAGGGGTGAATATGATTTCTATTCTTACATAACATGGATGAGGTTCTCTGGATTAGGGGTCAGTTGGGGAAGAAGAGGAGAAGAGGGAAGAAATCTCTTGTACAGTGACCTCTGCATGAAGGAAAAATTACAAAGAACAAGGATGAAATCACTCAGAGTAACAAAACATATAGAGACATTATGCTACAAATTAAAAACCTACTCATGCTTTAGGCAGAATTGAGCTGGTTTGTTTGAATGGCAAGAGTTTCAACAGCAGTTTCAAGTCATGTTAACAGGTAGCCACTTGGTAAAAGAAAGCTTGTGATGTCCAGAGCCTGCTACGTATCTTTTATAGTCAGAGACTGTACAGATACGAGAGACACACAATTAGTTACTAAACATCTTTTAGAAATACAGTTATTTTTAACCTTAAAGTAAGCATGTCTACCATTAACATACTTGATGACTATACTGATACTCAGGTATTGGTTACCTAAGGTTGTATTGTTACCAGCCAAAGGGCTTTCAAACTGAAAGGAATAACGCCCAGTCACTACCAAAAAAATGATGACAAAGTTATAAATGTCTAAAACTCCCAGCCTGCACTTAGTTTCACATTTAAAATATTGATTATGTCAAAGAGAGAGGAACTGTCAGTGTCAACAAGAAGATCGTTCAGCAAATGAGTTCTCCAGAAGGGAACAACACAAACAAATTTATGGTTTTTGATGCCAGCGAAGAGGTATCAGATTCTTTTTGCATTGCTAACCAATCAATATAACTTATTAATCTGATTCTGCTGGAGAACAGCACAGTGCATGTATTGATGTTATTCAGTGCTTTGTTAGGAAACACATGAGAAACTATTTGAAGATTCTCCATAAACGTTCACAGATCATTATGCTTGAATATGACAGATATTTTTAAGATATTCTTTATTTGAACTATGGTAAACTAGGAGTGCCAAGTTTATCAAAATGCCCTTAGTTTATAAAAGGTAAGGTGGGACAGAGCTTACTGTGAAGAATGTACCACAGATATAGTAAAAATAATACCCTTCAGTTCATCCTCTGCAATTGTACTTGAAGGTCGCTGAAAGGCTTATCAGCTTCACGAAAACAGGTTGTTTTTTTTCCTTATCAAATAGTTCAAAACAGATTATAAAAAAACCTTCTTTCTAACATTCACAAATTAATGAAATATGACATTCTAAATTAAAGACTAAGACTAGTCTGAATCTAAACTAGAGACTGCAAATATCCATCACGATGGCTCTCAGCCCATAGGTAATGTTGTATTGAGTAGACGGCTCCCTGTATCTTATTCCATCAAGCAGCACATTGTGGCCTGAGACCTTAATTTTGCCTCTCCTACAGGAGAAAGGGGAGCTGGGAAGGTTGGTTTATTTTCCTCAACCCTCCTTTCATTTCTTCTCTGCAGAGATTGTCACAGAAGGGGAAACAGCCTGATTTCTGTGTTTTGTTCAGTCTTTCCCTCAATTTATCTTTTGAGAAAAAAACAAACACACACATATATTAAAAGGAGTTGTATCAGATAAGGAAAGATTGTATTTTGATAAAAATTTAGATTTTTGTTTTGATTTTGTTTTAAACAAACCAAGACTATCTGGCAGGTATTCTTGATGTCTGAACAGTAACTGTTCCTATTCCAAAAGTGTCCTTGACAGGATGAAATAGCCTATTATTTAGCTATCTATAGTCAAAGTAGAGATTAGTAAGAATTCTTGGCTTTGCAGCATTTTGAAAGAGAGAAGCTAGGTCCTCCATCAAAAGCAAAACCACAACGATGCAGAGGGCAACGCTGGTCGTATCCAAAAGGTGCTGTCCTTCCCCTCCAGTAATACTCCTGTTTTCCAAACTGACGTGTAGCTAAATAATCCTGTCCATGCTCCGAGAGCAGCAGTTTCCGCAGGAGGTGAAGGAGGCGTATTGCCGAGAGCGATTGCGAGTTGCTAGCCTACAAGGACTTTGCATCTGACAATCAATCCATAAACATTGGAGAGAGAGCGCAAAATTGGACCCTTTAAGTTATTTCCCCACATTTCAAACCTACTTGACAACAAATCTGAAAGTCAACTGTAATTTTAATCAACCAGTAATGTTTTATGTTAGCCAATTACAGTGCTCCAAGAGATTAGCTGAATGTTTCATGTCTGATAAATATGTGACTGGGACTAATTCACTGGACCCTTCTCTAACCTGCCTTAGGTATAAATGAGTAGAGCTTCACTAAAATCAATCGAGCTGTACCCAGTTATACTGTCACAGAAATTGGTGCTATAGACTTAGGATAATTTTCCTAATAAAAATAAATTTTAACCAGTAGATTTTTGACTCATACTTGTAATCCAATATTTCAGGCAATATACAGACCTACTAAATCATCCTCTTTCCCTGCATGCATTCCAGATGAGCTTTGCTATTCACATCTCTACCTACTAGCCAGAATGCTCATGAAACACCCCATAATTCAATTATAAGTACCTCTAGGAACCTTCTAATTATATGTTAGGCAGGTCAGAAATGAAATAGCCGTGCTACCCTTTAGTCTTGGATAACAGACTTTGAAATGGTGAAAAGAAAAGTTCATCTGTTCATTAAGAGGCCAATTGTAATACAGTTAAGGGCTTCGGCAAGCTGTTTTGTTGAGCTCTGAATATCCGTGAAACAAGCCTCTCCAAAGCTGGAAGTTTAGCCAGTCTTGCCTTTCAGCCACTGCATCAGCAAAGAACGGGTAGCTAGTCCGGAGAGCAGTTACTGTTCATTAGTCATTTGTTTTCTTTTACACTAAATTCCGTTGTAGGAGTTCACAGGATCAGAACGAAAAACAACTACAGGTACTTAAAGGTATTATTCTTTTCATAGAGATTTCTGCACTGGTCTTCATTAAATCTCCCATAGGATTGCAGGGCTTGAAAAAAAAAAAAAAAGATAGAAAACAAGAACGTGTCCATCAGGCAGGTTTTTCTAAGCTCTGACAGCTCTAAATGCAGGCAGCTGCAATACAAGCTTGTCCTCAAATCCTTGACAATGACCTTAACCTCAGGGTGAAAGATAATGTAGTTGCTATGCTCATTCTCTGCAGAGTGTCTACTGATCAGAGGCTCGTGGCAAAATATGTATATTTTTTCCTGATGATATAGACTATTGTTCACCGGCAACTCAAGTGATACCACAACATTATCTCTATGACAGTTTATTTTTTTTATTTATTTTCAAATGTGAAGGAACGGCACAAATTCAGGCAGACTCCCACTCCAACAGCTAGGCAAATGACTTTGTAACACCTTCCCGATTAACCCCTCCACAGCCACACGGCTGAATGAGGAAAGAAAAATTAAGCAAATTAACAATCTAACCCTAGGTACTTTTAGAAGGTACATCACACGGACACCTACACCGACGACAGGGCGATTTCCCATATAGAGGGATTCCTATTACACTTAGCACAGTGTTATTTAAGAGCAGTATCCTCCAGTGGTGAGAACTGTCACTTAATTGACTTCCTTGGAGTAATGACAGTTTACATCCTAAGGATCTGCCTCAAATCGAGAATTATTATTTAAAGGCAGACAAATTTGGAACCAAGAAGAGAGGGAGCCATGTAGGAACACTATAATCCAAGGTGCCACCTCATACTTAAACGACAAAGGAAAATTCCCACAGTAAAACTTCAATATTAACATTACCATTTTATTTTTCTAGTTATTATTGAGGTTGCAATAATAATTTAAATCAGTTTAGGAAGATGTACGGGAATATTCTGGGATGTAACCTGGGGGTACAGCCACCGCAGTGCCGTTGGCGGTGGGAGTGGTGGAAGGGAAGGATGTGCTCAGCTGCTGGGCGCGGGGGCAGCTGCGCCGCCTGCTCTGCCGAGAGGCTCGACTTTGCTCCGCGGTGACAGAACATATGGAAATTTTAGCTGCTAAATATCAAAGTCTTTGTCGCTCAAGTGCAAACCGCAATATCTGTCAGCGTATAACCTGGCTAGATTTTGAAGGTTTTCACAATAAAAAGCACATTATGACATAAAGGCGGTACCCTCACCAACCTTCAAGTCCCTGTTCTGAAGTCTGGGCAGAGCAGACTTGTTCAAAAAGAGCAGCACGACCGCAGTACTGGCAAATATTTCTCATAGGAGCATACAAAAATAGTAATTCCAAGTGACACTTGTTAAGCAGGGTATTTCTCATGAAGAGGAAAATCTTTTTCCAAAGGCATTCTGAACAAAAATAGGAAGAGACGTGGCTAGCACAGAATGCACTTACACAACACATACCTTTTGGTGGGTGTGCACTCTGTGAACATGTCTCTTCTTATTCACAGACCTAGGTTTTTTACATTACATTAGTCAGCTAAGAAATTAAAGGAAAAAAAACCAAACCATTTTCATGTGGGAGCCAAAACTAAATAATTTAATGCCTAAATGAAAACATGAAAAGAAGTTTCTTTATGTTTAATTAAATATTTTACCGTAAGGAAGTTTGATTTAGACATGAGATTCTTAACATTAAAAATGACAGAAAGCTAAATTTGGCCTTGAAAAACTAAGTAAGATTTTTTAAAAAATACTAAATAAATATTTTTTGGGGTATCAAAAACTAAGAGATTATTAACCTGGTCAAAAACCACTTATCATTTTTGATCCAAATGTGTATAGAGATCTAATTGCTTTGTTACAGCTGAATATTTTGGCCAAAACCAGTCCAACCCGACTTTAGTACCAGTGGGACTCTGATGATCAACCAAATATGTTACCATAATCTTCGCACTGATTTCGCAAATGACTGCCAGCCTATAAAATGTTGGATCAAACCCACTAACATGAGCTTGGTTTTATGTACAACAGGTATACAAAGACATGGTTACTTCTTTTCTTACGAGAAAAGAGAGGCAGAGACACAGCGCACACAGAGGGAAACTTTGCGTACAAGCATTCAAAGTTTTTTGAAAATATGGTCCAGTAACAAAATCATCACCCATAACTACAAATGATAGCATGTGCTGTTAATTATGTTTATCTACTCCCTTCTCTTGGTTATCAGTACCTACTGAAAAATGACTGGCCATCCCAACCCAAAGGGAAAAAAATTGGAGATACAATCCTGGTCTTCACTCATTTTCTCTCCACACCTATTCCAGATGAACAATATCAGCCAGATCAGTAATCCTCATCTGTGGGATCTGACCCTTAGGTTAAAGTAAACCTGCAAAAAGCTATAGCTCCTCTTTTCTCAAATGATTCGTGGTTTTGCATGCCATCTTTCCACTTTGAATATGTGTTTCTGCTTTTTCCAAGAGGCTATTCACTCGTGGCTGTTATTTTGTTAATTTTTAATGATTTCTTGAGAACATGGTTCACTAGATCGTAACAAAATATTTCACTCCTTGTGTTGCATCAAATTCTCTGCCAATCAACTCAAGATTTTACTTTTTACTTTGATCTTTTTTTCTCTTACATTTAAATCTCACATTAAAATAGAAGGGGAAATAGAATAAAAACTGATACCAACTTATAACCAGAAAGGTATATTGAGAAGGTGTTAACATGATATTGTCAGACATTTATAAACTTCTTCCAATGAACTTTGAATTACCCTGGTCCTTTCATATTTTCCAGTTAACATACATACATCTGCTCTGCCATGTAATCAACTGATTGTTACACAAGCATTTGCTAAAGCTATGACAAACTCAGATTTATGAGGTCAAAAAGTTCAAACTTAATCCATTCAATAGCTGCAATTTATCGTCTGATGATAATTGTATACACAAACATTGTAATGATTTAGATGACATAGTGTAAAGATGAAATCCGTTTATTTTAAAAGGGTTTCTAACCCCTGAAATACGTTGCCATGAACACCTTTCTAGGTCCGCTTTTAACAACATAGTTATTATTGTTTTATTGATCAGGATTTTATGACTGATTTGACACTTATATTTCACACTAATCGAAAAAGGTGTAATTTTTCTACAAGAATGAGACTGTAATTAATTATATCATTATTGTGTTTTCAATTCCTTCCATTTAAAGCGGTCTGGAAAAGAGTGCTTAATTTATCATACATGTATTATAAGGAATATGTAAACCTCTTTAAACAGACAGAGAGCATGATCCTTTTGGAGATGATGGGATATGACATAGGCACTATATTTATAGATTCTTACCTCTATAGTGACCTGATTTTACAGTGACAGCTATTGTGGAATGGGATAGTAAATTAGCAACTTTGAAAGCTTGAGTATCTAAAACTAGTACTATTCATTACTTTTATAAGGCTTATTAGTGACCATTCTCCAATACTTTCAACAGATAAGAAAACAACCTACAGAGAATGATACAGCAGAATAACAGTGTTACATATACTATATCACATGTGTAATTTTATGTATGTATTTATATACACACACCTCCTTGATTCACAAATTTAGGAAACAATTACCACAAATGGACAGCAGCTGTAGTCATCTATTTCTTCTAGACATAAAACATGCTAGTGATTGTAAATTTCCCAGAGACTCTAAAACAAGTAGCTAAATGTGAAATTTAAATTGATCTTTGGTTTATTGCCATTGATTTTGTCAATTTTCTAAATGTAACAGTGTTCACCACTGGGAACACAAACCTGTATATATATCAGCAAAATTTATGTTTTCAACCAACATAAACTTCACAGGAGGTATGACTGTCCTTGCTGTATAAAATAAAAGGCATGTGAAGTGAAGGATTTTCTTCTCTAATTACATACTGTATATTTTCTTAACATCATGTTAGTAAATTTACCACATAAATTTAAATGCTGTTAGCAATATTGCTTGCCCGTATTCAGTTTGGTTTCCTTACTATAGATTTTCACAAGTACTTTGTGATAATGGTATTAACCCATATGACCAATTCACACGTCGAAAGAAACATTATCAGTGCGAATAGAAACGTGCCTCTAAAATATTTTATAAAAACGTCAATGTAAGCATAACCTAAGCTGGCAGATACTTTTGTAGCTCTTAACGCTAATTATTGTTTTCCCAATTAAAATACAGGAGATTTACATTTTCATACTGTAGTACCCACTTAGACTACGAGTCCCCAAACACTGTGCCTATGTGCAACTCCACCTGCGAGTGGGGGTTGCTAAAACTGATGTAAGATAAAATATCCTGCATTTTCCAGTCTGCTTCTCTAAGTGACAAGTGTGGGATTTTTGCTCACTGATGTAGCCGAAGGGCTGTTTCAGTTAACACTAGGAACCCGCCCTCATCAAACCCAGCTTGATCAGTTAGGGAAAACAGCACAACCGTCATAGAACAGCACAAATGTCATGGAAAATGTATTTATTTTCTCAGTATTCAAACCAAACCACTTGCAAACTTGTTTTGTGAGCATTAAATATGTGGGGGGCAGGGGGAGAAAACATACAACCTATTTTAAAACACTGAGTGAAATAAAATCAATGGCTGAGCTCATTTTGTGTTAATAGTCTTCAAATACCTTCATTGTTCCACTGTTCTTAAGCAACACTTAAGACAGACACATACATAAGGTTTTATATTACCAGCCTCAAAAAAAGAACATTTTTATTTGCTGGTATAAGGTCTGATAAGATATTAGTACACAAAAACATTTGCCTTAAAAGATAAAGTCTCTTATCTTAGTACTGCCCCTCGTATTAACGTATCTGCTACATATGCACGTTCTGTCAGTTCACACGACAGCACATTTGTTTCCTCGAAAAGTGATTTTTTTAAGAGCATTATGAGCCTTACTGCACTTTAAAAGCATTATGAGCCAAACTGCAATACGAGCACACAAAGGGAGCAAAGAACCAGTAACACTTTCTGTTGTTCATATGCACATGACAACGCGATGAGCCTCAAACGAGGGGGCAGCAACCAGAGCTGCTACTCAGGACTACCACCCCCCCAAAAAAAACGCTCCAGGAACACAGACCAGGCACCTCGCTTAAGGTGCCAGCAGCACTCCCACCCTGGACCTTCACTCAGAGGAACACCAGTTCCTTCGGAGGATGGAGCAGCTTCTGTTCTTTCCCTAAAAATGCATAGACAATGTGAAGAGATGCTGCTGTTGCCTGTCCGCTCTGGAGATGATGGCTGGGAAGTACATCCCGTGTCCCACCTCCCTGAACGCTTGCCAGCCACCTCGCCAAAGATCTACCAAGCTTTGGGGGGGAATGACTGGAGTGCAGTTCCCCCAGGCGAAGGAGACATTTCCTGGGGGTAGCTCATCAGCAGAGAGGGGTTTTGTCTGTGCCAGCTTGTAGCATGACTCACTGTCTGCTCTCCTGCAAACTGAAATGCTGACTCTAGAAAATGATTTGGAAACAAATGCTCTACAGGTATGATGATAAAATCAAATGCAATTCCAAACCATACCTAGCAAGGTGAGACTTTTCTAACTGTGCCTGACCCACCGTCCTTGCGGCATTCACCCTGGGAGCATGCAGGGAAATGGTTAGTACTGTCAAGGCTGAATCAGGTTTTGGTGTCCACAGAGACAAAACTGGCTGTTCACAGCCACCAGCTTTCTCTGCCCCCTGCGTTAGGCAGAAGGTGAGTAAGATTTTCAGGGTTATAGTGCTTTACACTCCTGCTGCCATTACACGCGAGTACTCGAGTCCATTACTGGATGCAACTCACAGATTAACCCAAAAATGATACTTTTCCCACCTCTGGCCGTGCACAGAAGGCAAATAGCACAGATCCCTCTGACCCAGCCTTCGGAAGAGGGTTGCTTTTGCGAACAGAGTTTAAAAAACCAAAACAAACCAAACTGGTTTCGAAATACTCGAAGTAGAAACTGCCTTATGATGCAGCTAGGCACAAAACATCCATTTGGTCCCATCAAAGGGGCAGAGACCAGGATCACCCAGATAAAGACACTTGTGTTTAGAAAGACCAACGGACCTCACTGTTATCTCTGACTCCTCCCAGTGGGCTGCTGCCACCTCTCCTCTACTTCTTGGTACACACATTTCCCTTAAACACAAACCCACCCACTCACGTGTTTTACACAGTAGCTGCTAGCAGAGCCTGTCCTACTCGAGCTCTTTCCATCTCTGTGTTTCAGAAGGGACAGTGACAATGCAACGAGGAGATAAACAAGCTATAATATCTTGGGTTTGCTACCAAACTCGTTTTATCAGCACTGACTTTGACATGTGGTTGGAGCTCTCGCTTTCATACACTCTAGTTCTATTGTGCTTTTTCTGATAAGAAACCTCAGTAACAGAAGTGTACATCTGAGAATTACAAGAAAAAGCTACTTTTGCAGCAGCCTGACTGCATTCCCACTTCCACCAGTGCCACAGCAGCTCAAGAGTGGCTTCCAGCTGCATAAGAAACTGGGAAGATCAGAGTCAGTCTCCCAGTATATAAAGTCAGTTTGAAGAATTTGGCAGAAACGTCAGTGATAAAGTTTTCTTTTTACAAGAGCAAAATGAACCACCCTGACTTATTTTCTACAGAAAAGTGTAGAATTTATCTGATTGGGTAAAATCTCTTCTCACCTGCTCTGCAGCAAATGTGATCACCTTTGGCTTCAAAAGCACCACTCAAGCTCATTCTAACAGCGAAACGCTGCTCTGCCAATTTTAAATACACATAATTAACCCCTCCACTGTGAGTAAGCGAGGGGTAGTGCAGGCCAGGGTCTTGATTTCTGCAGCAGTGGGACCAGCGAGACAGATGTCAAACCTTCAATGGCAAGTGCCTGTGCTGGTTCTGTTCTCTTTTCTCCTACTCTCCAGCTTTTTCAAGCACTTGTTTTCTAAAGATTTGCTAGCAAACTACTGTCTCGCTTCCTAGATCCCACATCACCATTAGTATTTTCACCTTTCCTACTGTGGGCAATGTCTTGGGGACTCCAGTAGAGCATCAAGCATCTGCCACTAAAGTAAACAAGGCATCCCAGAGCCTTGGCAGCCGCAGAACAGCAGTAAAGGGGTTTTGCTTCTGCCACCTCACTTTATTGAGGCCATGGGGAAGACCTCATCCCCAGATGCACGGTTTGTTGTGAAACTAGGTGCAGTAGGGAGAACCCAGCAAGGCACCTGGGGATGGGGTGCAGTTCTGCCTCGGGGCACCAAAGTGCTGGGATAAGGGCTGTTACCAAAGCTGATGTTTTGCTTGGTGGCACACAGGCAGGAAGTGGACCTGGTCCCTCTGCTGAAGCATGGCCTGTCCACTTCCACCATCTGGGCCAGAGCAGACAAAGGATTTGAGGTGGTGGCAGGGCAGAGAAGTTCACAATATGCAACGGGCGGGCAGGGTGCTAAGCTCTGCTTCCTCCTGGTTCACAGGAACAAATCACAGCTGCTTTGCCCCTTTTTTTTGCATCCTCTCCTCCCTGAAGGGTTGTGTGATGAGGTCAATTTGAGCTGTGCTTACCTGGAACTTATGTTAGCAGAAGGGAAAACGTCAATTACTCGTATTTAAAAATAGACTGAGAGAACATGCTTTTCTCTTTTTTTTTTTTTCCCCCTCCCCTTACTGATTGCCTGGTGGTACTTATAGCTGAGAGAAAAATCAAAACACTATCACTGATTAGGCATTCAAGGCTTGTTTTTGTTTGGGAATCAATCTCGAGGCGGAATGAGATGCTGTCTGGTGACAAAAGGAAAGTACACCCTGCTGCTCCCTTCCAACCAGCAACAGGTTGAGTTTAACAAGTTTTATCATTTTGCTAGAAAGGCCCCATGTGCTCTAGCCCATGATTTCCCCCATGCCAACGAAGACTGGTACTCTCAGCACAATAAACAAGAACAAAGTAGTGCCCACAGAGTCGCAGCTGCCTGTTACACAGCTCTTCATGGCGGTAACCTTCACTTCTCAGAAGAGAGACCAAAATGCCTTAAAGATATTTTTAAAAAAAGCACAGAAGTAACCACGCCATTGGCTACAGGTGAGCAAACAAGGAGAATTTAGAAACATCCAACAATTCATTTCAAAGTTTCACTCTGATGAGAGAAGAATCCTTCAACCATGCGAAGGATGTTGCATCCACCCGGGGAACAGGGGCTCACAAAATGCAGCCGAGCTCCTTGGGTCGTATGAATTGGAAAACCCTTGGACTTCAAACGCTTCAGCTATTAGAAGTGGGTGCTTCTGAGACAAATCTAGCTTCCTTTTCATTTCGTTTCAGCTTTTGAAGCACATTTGAACAGTTCAGTTTTACAGCGATCTGACAGGAGTGCTAGGACAGAGCCATGCTTGCTAAGTTATCTCCATGTCTTCAGATATATTTTAGGGTAACAGAAATTCTAGGAAGGAATTCATAGTTATATGAAAGACAGACAGACTTACAGGCTTTGCAGCCAGTGTGTTAGGGTTATTAAAACACGCTTTGTTATCTTCACACATGGTAGGAGCTTTATGAATTATTCTTATGGAGATGATTCCTCATTTTAATGTTTAAAAAGCCCTAAAGTTAGATGACACTTTGATTGCTGCTTTCACTGGGTATGTACTAACAATATCTCTGCTTCTCAGGAAAATGAGCATTCCCATGTTTTCCCCAAACCAACCATTACAGACATGAAAGTCAACAATAGAACTTCTCTTTGTTTTTCAAAACTTGTCCAGGGAGTAACCCTGGACTTGCAGAGCATACACCAAACCAGAAAAGAACCACTATCCAAAGCCGGTGAATTAAACTGTACAGAAGACTCAGAAGATAAAGCCTTTAACATGTTAAGATACCATCTGGAGATGTTTGTGGTCTGTCTGTTACCCAGTCTGTTCAGGTTATGGAAGAACAGAAAGAGCAGAAGGACGTGTCCTTGTCCTTCTGACTCGGGAAACATTTGAAAGCTCTGCTATTAAGAACTAAACTAGCATCTTGCAACATATCTTGAGATCTGAGGAGTATCTGCAGTGCTCTTGACCCAGCAGTAGTGGATGGAAATGCAAGCACACACCTTGGGCCATTACAGAGATTATTAGGAAAACTGTCAGTGCTTCACTTGCTGCAGCGGCACTAGCTCGGCTGTACAGAGGGAAAGAAGAGGTAGAAATAAGGGACCTCCCTCCTCAGGGACCACCATGTCACACATACAGGGTGGGGGGGCGAAAGTAGCACATCCACTGCTGCCTCCAGTGGCATACGTAGCCTCTATAGGGCATGGGGACACAGGTATCTCCCAGGGCAGAATCACAGTGCACTCAACCTCGAACCCAACAGCCTCATCTGGTCTTAACGGATTTCAAAAAACAGGGATTTTTGAAATCCCTGTTTTTGAAATTCAGTATGCCAAAAACTCAGATATAAAACTTTGAACCTATAGAGGATTTTTAATACTTAGAAAATGTTTTTTCTTAGAGTAATAGGAGCAAATTACTTTTCTGTGCATAAAGGCATTAGTTGAAAAGTGTTTGTAAAGCGACTGATACAGATGTTGTTTCATCAGTACTCTACAGGACATTAGTAGAGTCAAACTTTATTTCTCCAGACAGTTGCAGAGCAAGTGCAAATTTAAACAATAAGCTGTTCTCAGTGTGTTATGGAGTGCCTAACCACCGGACAGAGCTGACAAATGTATGTGTACATTGGACGATTTCAAGAGGGAAAAGCACATGTTTGGGGCTTTGGTTTGAGGCACACTTTCCACAGGATGAGATCTCTGATACCCATCATTTATTTTGCTCTTGCCAAGCTAGAGAGGTTTCAAGCATGATAACAATTGTTAGAGTTTACTCTGTTAAAACATTTACTTAATTATCAGCAATACAGAGTGCTACTTGCAGGCTGTTCCTAACACAAAAGCCTATCATAGAATGGTTTGGGTTGGAAGGGACCTTAAAGACCATCTTGTTTCAACTATGATATTTTCTATAAAAATTATAATGAGTTTCATTTGGCTCTTTAGAAAACCAAATATAATTATTTAGCTGGTCATCTACACATCAGTCATTGTCACTAACGCAGAACACTGTTTAGATCCAACCTACACCAGAACCAGAGCAGGTCCTGACACATGAAGTCACCTTCGATACTGCATGAGCTTGGGTCTTGGCTGCACCATGCAGCTTTACATTGTCAAACTGGTTGCTGAAACCATCCACAAACAGTGCGGTATTCACTGACATTGACCTACTGGTTTCTATGTTACTGTCTTTCCAGTCATGACTTCTATATGGTTCCACTGAGCAGCAACAGAATACAGAATACCCAACAGGGTGGTGGGGTGGTTTGTTTTTTTTTGTTGTTGGTTGGTTGGTGTTTGTTTGGTTATTGTGAGTTTTTTCCAAATTCTTATTAACTAGCTGCCTTTTAAAAAAATCTAATCTATGGATTTTATTAGGATATATTTATCCAAGTTGTTATGGCAATGGTACATCAGAAATCAAATGAAATATTTGTTGGCATGACAAAATTAATTGTTGCCTAGGGTCTGGAACAAACACAACAGTAGAGATAACATGCCACTAATATGGCTTGTTTGAAGTAACAATACTGTATCAATTAAATTGGGGCTAAGCTACGCAGCCTTCCTAAGCTACTTAGCTGATGCTTGGGGATGTGAGACTTTACAGTCTATGCCAAGGGAAAATTGTTGGACTCACTGTGCTAATGAGTAGCTGGAATTTACCATTTTCTGTAATTCACACTCACTTTCTTGTCCGGTGTTTTGTACTGTTGCATCCTTCTTGAACTGGGGACATGAATAGTATTTCTGTGCCTCCCATAGCAACAGTGTTTCAGGAGTTTATTTCTTCTTTTTTTTTTTCCCAAGTAGCTTATTGAGTAAATAATATTTTGACTGAACTTGAGATAAATTTAAGTCACAGTGTTCAAACATCCAGGCATCAAACTCACAGGAAAGGCTGGAGTTGCAGGCCATTGCCTAAAGCCCTTGCTTTATAATTCCTGACCCTGTCTCCAGTTTGGTGCTGCTTGTAATCAAGAATTTCTTGCAGGGTGATCTCCTGACTAAGGGATACAGAGGACTGAAATTCAACTCTGCAAAGAGAAAACAAAGGCCAGGACAGCCCTCTTTTGGAGGGACTTAGTTGGTGTATTATTCTTGGCACAGGTCTTTGGAGAGGAATTAGTTTCATCCCTAGTATAGGACATAAATCTCTCCATAAGGATCATCACAAACACATCTCATTGACACTATGGAAGCTTTTAACTCTTCACACTCAACATAGCCAATGGACAAACTCAAGTTCCAAAACTTGCGAGGCAAATTGTGCTTCTCAGGTGAAGCATCCAGAAAGCTCGTGGCATGAGGGGAAGTCAGATCTCCCTGGTAGAGTTCCCAGCTCAGGTGTGTGAACACAGGATCTGGAAAATAACAGCCAACAGATCTGTACACTACACGTCCTATGTCTATCCAGGTAGCATTCCTGTGCTTTCTACCCTAAGGCATACCTCCCAGGTAGCAAGCAAATGCAAACTACTCTGCACTTAGACCAGTCTAAGCAGCAGCACATCCTCTTCATGCCTGTGTGCTACGGAACCAAGACTTCAGGTAAAGCCACCAAGGCCTGGGAGGCTTCACATGCCTTCCAAGTTCAGAGAGTCATCACAGGGACTCCACAATCATCCCAGGAAAAAAAAAATAAAATTAGTGGATAGGAATGTAGTGCCCAGAGATCCCTCTTATCTACAGCCCCTGTTCTCCAACGATGTTACAAAGACTTTATCCTCACTTTTGCTCTGTGTGACAGGAGGGTCTGGCAGTGTAAGCCACATCTACAGGAGAGCACGTTTCAATGAAAGTCCCACTTTCCCTAAGTTTTAACCCTTGCTCCTGTGGAGGTAAAGGCATATACGTGACCCACGTACTTGTTATAGTGCGTTATCTTAGATGATTCTGACAGATGTTGACACGAGATGCATTTTGATATGAAAGCTCCAAGGCTCTTATCTGTTGCCCAGAGAAAACACCTTTTACTTGCAAAATGCTTCTTTTTATTGGCCATAACTGGGTACAGGTGAGCCTTGTGAAGGTAAGGACTTTTTAAAACATAGACATTCAAAATCAGAAATTAGCTGTTCGCAAAAAGATCAACTCATATAGTGTAAGTGACGCTGGCCCACAAATATGGCCAAAAAGAAAAAAAAATCAGACTTGCTGTACACAGTTGTATTTCATCCAGTCCTAGGAAAATGCATGTTTCCTCTAGATTATGTTGTATGCAGCCAATTTTCCGTGCAGCTGTATTTACAGCATGATGTAGTCACTGAATGCAGCTATGATACCATATAGAAACCTTTAATAAGACACTATAACTTTTGTGTCCATCCACCACGAATGTGCTGCCAGGAGATATCATATTTACAATATAAAAGGGGACGTCTTTTAGATTTGTCCCAATTAACCTTGTAACGAGATGTATTGGAGTGCTTATTAATGACAGTAATGAGATGCAGACAAGACAATGTATAAAACATCATTGGCATATAAATTAAATTCATATACACAGATACCTTTATGCACTGGACATGAAGGGAAATTATTAAGAGGCAATTTTGTAGGGAAAAAAGGCTAATTAGAAAAAAATTCAATACTTTTTCTTGCTTGTATCCATCAACATTAGAAAACCTGTTTGCCCACTGACTGAGGAATTGTTCCCCCTGCTTTTACTGTGCAAGATAGAAAACTAATTTTATGATGGTTCTTTTGGAAGTATTTGCTACAAACAGCTACATACCCATTATCCTTTGACTATGTATTACCCCGTTGTTTAATTTGCTCTGGTATGGATGCACGATTTAAAAATAAAACATATTTTCTATTTTCTGAAATCTACTCTAGATATAAGCTTATTTCTCATTGACACAGGTTACAATCACCTTATTTACAAAGATCTCGCAAGTCTTAGATTTTATAAGGCAGCATAAAGGCCCCAGTCCCCAACATAAAAACTATGTGCTTAAATTGGTAAGTGGGAATTTCCCACTTAAAATTTCTAGATCTATTCACGTGAGTGAAGTTATTCACACACTCAAGTGCTTTGTTGAACTATGGCCTAGTTTTCCTGTTCTACCATCACATATCTTCATTAAAGTTATGGCTAAATCCCATCCAACTTGGAAAAATTTAAGGTGTGCCATTAGCAAAACGGAGTCTTTAAAATGATTGTCATGACCAGCAATAACAACAAACTGATTACCATGCTGAGCTTTATAATAGCATTTCACTTTCTTTTCATTATTAGAATTATAATAAACAGATAAATTACATCCACACATACACAAACAGCTAGGTAAGCATGGCTGAAAAAGTCAGAAAATCACTTTATCAGGGGAGTGATTGGATCTCAAAGGATACTAGAAATTATGTACGGTAAAAGTAATAGCTCATGCATGACTTATAGTGATCAGGAGAGGCAGGAGGCAAAGGCATAAAGCTTCAGATACCTCAGAGTCGTTCATATTATTACAATCGTATCCTGCCGTGTTACTTATTACTTCTTTAAAAATACTAAATGAAGGGAAAGTACTTTTTTTCAGCGTTGTTTAACTCTGAAAACCACCACACCTCCCAAATAACTTTCATGTCCTATATTTTTTAAAACTAGTTGGGAAGGGAGGAAGAATGAAGCCAAAGGGAACAAGGAATGAGAGGGAAGAGGATGGGAAGGCAGCAAAAGACTCGGAAGGGCATAATGCAGTGAATAAACCAAATCGCAGAGCTGATGAAGGACAGTCCTCCAAAATTGCAAAGCCTGTCTTCTGCCTCGCCTCTCTCCGCAGGGCTGTGTCTGTGAAGAGGGAAGGGGCAGTGCTACCCTCTGCCCAGAGACCGCTCCTGCTGAAATAGGATAGGACAGCTATTTCTGTCTGCCCACTCATTCAGCCAACTCCACTGAGGTTAGGATTGCGCAGCACCCCAAAGTCAGCCCCGAAAGGAGGGCATCTAGCAGAAGGGGGCTCCAGACATTGATGTGAAACAGACATTGCCCAAGGAGTCTACAATCCAAATGGAAAAACTATTAAAGGGGGCACCCTAGAGTCCCACTGAAGGCAAAATCATAGACTCGTTTGGGTTGGAAGGGACCTTACAGATCATCTAGTCCCAACCCTCCTGCCATAGGCAGGGACACCTTCCCCGAGATCAGGTTGCTCAAAGCCTCATCCAACCTGGCCTTGAAGACTTCCAGAGATGGGACATCCACAACTCCTCTGGGCAACCTGTTGCGCTTCACCATCCTCAGAGTAAATAATTTCTTCCTTATATCTGATCTAAATCTCCCCTCTTTCAGTTTAAAGCTGTTGCCTCTTGTCCTATTGCTACATGCCCTTATAAAAAGTCCCTCTCCATCTTTCTTGTAGGTTCCCTTTAGGTCAAGTCTTCTGGGTCAGTTTGCTATAGTAGGTTAAAGATCCGCACTTGTACCAGGACAGAATTAAGCTAAACTCATGGAAAATCAGTACTTCTCCCTCTAATGCAACAGCTTCTGATCAACAGATTTGGAAATCAGTGCTGAGAAAGGAGATAAGTCTGTTCCCTGAGACTTTTGTCTCAGACTGGTGCTTCTTTTCTAAACTGCTGTGGAGCTCTTAAAGTCTACAAAACTTCGCATGTGGTCATGAAAGGTTCTGTATCACACCACACATTGCTTGTTTCAAGTTCACCCTTCGAGTCGCCACAGACAGGTTTAGTGAAAGCTGTCTGGGTTTTACGGTCCTGGAAGACTTTACTGCTCTGTGACTTAGGGCTTTAAATATGGGCTAATGCCTACTGTGCACAGTGTCTTAACTTCTCCATTTTATTGTACAATATTGCACTGGTGAAATGATAAATGCAGAACAAGGAATGGCTGAATGCCCTAAGCACTGGGTTGGGACTAGCTGGGCTGCCAGGAGCCACAGGACTGAATCTCAGCAGGGTCAAGTCAGCCCTTCTCCCTCCATTTAAATAAATTAAACCTCACAAACCGCTACGTGGGGTCTTTCACGTGTCTTTAGAAAGAACTTGTGCAGATGGTCAAATCTCCTAGTGTTTGTTTTGTTTTGTTGGGTTATTTTGTAAAAGAAAAATTTATTTTAGCATTCTTGCTTCAGGTGTCACAGCCATATGTTATTTTGCAGAAAGTTGTGGGTTTCCCTTTATCTGGACTACTACACACCTGCGCTTGGCATCTTGACATACAGTAGTCAAGACCCTGGCCCCATGCTGAGAATCAAGTGGGCACTAACATCTACTGATATTTCCCCACCTGTATACTTTGGATTTATAGAAGTTTCACTCAGTTTGAACTCATTCAGTAAAACAGAAAACTCTGACTGCCATCACTACCTCCCCTTAATGTGCGGTGATTACTGAAAACAGGAGATCCAGTAAAGCAATTGGCAAGCAGTCTACTTGCAACTGATATACTAAATGCCAGGAGATGGGCGTCATCAGGAATCAAAGTATGTTTCATAAATTCTATTTTGTAATTCAGGGATTTTTGTTCTTTACTTTGTTTTTGAAAAAATCACAGCTACTAGGTGAACTAAGCATGGAAATCTTGCTACTGAACGACAAAAAGCTAAATTAGTTACCGAGTACCCATTGCCAAGGGCAACACGTTCAACAGAGGATATGATAATGACAGACGAATCCTCACTAAATTCTCTCTCTACAAAATAAGTGCACAATATCTTAGATACTTTCACTCATGCTGGAGTCACCTTCCTTCCACAGCAGCTGCTTGCAGCTCTGTCAGTGAAAGCCTATAGAGGTATGGTTTCCTGTCATTAATATGACAGATTCGCCCCAATTTTCAGCTGACAGCACTGGATTTTTATGGCTCTTCATGCTTTTTTCTTTCCTGCTCCTCCTTTTATTTTTTTTTTATTTTTTTTTTTTGCTGGGAATTTTGTTCTCTTCCTTTCTCTGTTTCCGCTATTACTGTCTCTTGAGCCAACACGGATTCCTACACCTTCTACATCCCCTTTTCACCTTTCATAGAGGTTGTTTTTTTTGTTCCAGACAACAATAGAAATGAAGCAATGACAGCACAAGGTGACTTCATTTAGCCCAGTATCTTTCAAACAGATCCAAAACACAATCTGGTCACAAGCAACACAATCTCAGCACTAAGTAACAAGAAAAGATTGGTCTGGTATGGGTAAAACTCATTCCTGAGTATTTGAAAGCCAGCAGGAGGGCAACTTTGTGGACCATGTGGTGGTGGGTCCTCTGGGAAGAGTTGATCTTCCATGAAGGGAGAAGCTCAGTAATCCATAAACTAACTGCACCCACAGACAGATTTCTGCTGCCAACCCTTGTTGACATGGATTCAGCATGGTCCCACTATCAGCTAAAAATTTTTATTCATCATGTACTCTAAAGGACCATAAATTTAACCCATCTCCATGTTTTGGCTCGGGATGTAAAAGTCCTGAAGCTGCTCATCATCCTGGCATGGGGACTTGCTAGAACCACACAAAAATCGAGGTCCTTACTCACACAGGCACAAATCTTGTTGCCTTTCTTGCAAGTGCAGTCCCAGCCACAGCCAAGCCTGCACGTAGCAATTATTCACTGTAGTCCAAGACGCAAATCAAACTTTCCCTTGAAGTTAAGCAAGCACGTTCTTAACAAAGCCATCAAAAACACTTTACTAATTATTAGAAAATAAAATCTTGGTCCGTGTTCCCAGGTTTCTGAAATTACCAGAGGCCAACAACCGATATCTAGCAGGAAGCGCATGAAAGTACCTTTGTTAACGTTCTTTTTATTCCTTCATCAAATTCATTTTGTTTAGAAAGAATATTTCTCCTTATTTTCTTTTGCCAGATAAGCCCAGAAATGGGGAGCTTTTGTAACAAGGGCTAGCAAACAATGTAGAGCGCTGGAAAGAAACCATGTTTAGACAGGCAAACCGCAGATAACAGTGATATTGTGTGTGTCAGGCAAGAGAAAGGAGGGACTGCAAACTAATAATGACAGGGCTATTTATTACTGAATAACCAGCCTCTAATTTTAGAAACATAAGATCTCTTATTTTCTATTGTTCATTTTAATTAGTATTTTCCCTAAATAGTCTCCCTCTTCCTATATGCTATTTATACAATTGCAAAGAAAATATAAAGTACATGCAATGTTAGCAGAATGGCAACAAAACTTGCCATAAGCGGTGTGTTAGCCATGCATTGTCTGGAGCAGGGGCAATCCAGGGAATGATATTGTCTTGTGCAACAGGACATTCTTATTTCCTTTTAGAGAAAATATTCTGCTGTTAGTATCCCACCACGTCACCGCATCCCACAGACACAGTATTGCAAGCGGTACATTTAACCCTGTAAAAAGGTTGAAACAGGTAAATATTTCCATGAAGAGCAGCCTTTGGCAGCTGGAGGAATCCAGCCCCGAATTGAGTTCTCATTCTTTAAAATGCTTTTTTTTTTTTTTCCCCTTACAAAGCTGACAAAACGCTTGGCAATGGCTCAGAAGCTGGTGCACTGCAAGATACCCTGTCTTGCTGTTTCCTTGCACTTCCCTCATCTGCTGTAACCACTTGTTTCTTGACATAAGCAGGCAAGAAACCTGTGATTTAGTATGCAGGGCCCCTCCGCTACGCCCTTGCGCTCACCCAACCAAGGGCATTTGGGAAAGGGATATTTTCATCACAGACACGCAGGGTTCACTTACCCTCCGAGTGTCTAAACATGCTATTCGGAATGATGTTGTGTTTCTCCTTCCTTTTCCTATAAGATGGCACAAAACTTTCCGTCTGACAGCAAAAAAGCCAAGCAATCATAACAATGGCTGAGTGGGCAAAGGTCCGTCTCACCCTGGGTCCTGCCTCCACCACCAGACACAAACAGATGCCTGGGCAGGAGGGCAATAACAGGTCAAGCTTATATAAAACTTCCTCCCCTAAATACTTCTTAGCTCTGTCTTTTTCTTAGTCATTTGTGATTTCTTGCTGTTTAATAGCACCCTGTAGATTCCTCTTCCAAGAACTTGTCTGGTGTCCACCTGCACTCATGGAAACCCTTAACATTAAAGGTGTTCTTCTGCAAGGAGCTTCTCATATACAGAACTACCACCATTTTTTGTGTGCTTGAACTCAGCTCCTGCTAAATTAATTTGATATTCACCCGTCACGCACTTGTATTTAGGGGTTTGAGAGCAGATTCTCTTTTGACTACAGCAACATATTTTCTATGCTCTCTCAAAAAGTACCAATGCCCTCAACTCTTATTAGTGCAAACTTCAGGTCAAAATAAAGGAAAACAGCGGAAACATAGCTGGCAAATCTAAAGGTGAGCACAATAAGTGCAACCTGGCTTCTTTCCTTTGCATATGGCCCTATACTAACGAATTTTTAAAAGAAATAGGTAAGTGATGCTGCTCATTTGTGCCAGCACAGTTCCCCACCTCACACAACAAACGCTCTGTAGGGAGTGCAGGCGTAACAGTTTTGACACTATCAGCTCTTACAAGTAGATACGGGAAAGGTGAATTTGGTTCCCAACACAGGGGCTCTGAAAAGAAGGTTCACCTAAAAAGAATTCACAGCAATCAATGTAAACTGCTGCCAGTTTCTAAAAAGAATCCAAACTTGGATATGTGAATTTTGTGCGTCTCCAAGTCTTATAAATGCATATCCCAGGAGGGGAAAATAAATTAATAAAAATCTATAAGAATGGTGTAGATTTTAGCATAAAACAGTCCCTGGGCTGCGCCGACCCCCAGGACCCCCCTGCCTGTATTCCTGAGGGTTTGCAGGAGAGCATTTCCCGTCGCCAGGACCAACTGCAGTTGGCTGCTCATCCCGAAGTGGCGAGAAAGCAGAGAAAGGCAGTACCATCATGGGATGTTTTCCCCTTGGGCAGGACTGAAACTCATGTAAGGACTCAAGCGTCTTCCTTCATTGACAGACTCGCTTCAGCCGTCGCCAAAAGTGCACTGCTTCTCCGAGAGAGCTGGCAAAAACCAGCTGAATATTCAGTTTCTGTTGTGTTGAGCCATGATCCTCTACGAACTATTGGTGCCAAGTTTTAAGCGGCTCCATGTGCGGCGTTTTGTAAATCACTTCCAGATATGCAAATAGCATCATTAAAACATTTGCATATACCCGTAACTTTCTACTTCAGGTCCATATGCCCAGGCTGTAGAAGAGGGCAGAAAATACGGCGTGGCACGGCGTGCGGCAGGTATGTGTGCGGAGGGTGGGGAGCGATGGGAGTGGGGAGGTGCAGACCATCTCTGGCTGCCCTGTGACAGCTGTCACAGGAGCCCCCGGGAGCTAAAACCTCTTTTGCAAAGGAGCAAAATGCAAAACGTACCCTCTCTGATCTACACAAGGAGCAACTGGCATGAGTGAACGATATGTGACATCTCTAGTGATGGGGGGAACTGTTCAGAGACACGCACAAAGTTGCAGCTTTTTACCCACTCATCCCTCTGACTTTAATACTCTCCCACTCTGCAAGACTTTGTGGCGTCAGGGCTTCCTCAGCTACATAAATACAGCACAGAAGCTTGAGAAATGTATTTGGAGAAAGACACAAACCACCCGTGTACAATCTGAAGAGTCATTGCAGGGCTAGAGACCATGAGGACCTCTGAGGAAATGAACAAACTGGGGTGGCTTAGCTTTAAGAAGACAAGTCAGGGCACAGGAGAGCAGCCTTCAAACACATGAAAAACTGCTGCAAAGAAGAAGGGAGGAATCTATTTTCCATGCCCATGGCAGATAGGAGAAGCAGTAATGGGATTAAATTGCGGCAAGAAAGATTAAGGTTAAACATTAGGGAAAATTACTGAACAATGAGGCTAGCAAAGCACTAGAATAGATTGCTCGGGAAGGAGGGAGAGTCACTGGAGATCTTGAAGAATAGATTAGACAAGTGTCCATCATATATGACAGGTACAGGTGGTCTTGCCTTAAGGTGGAGAGATGGGGAAGATGGCCCTTTGGGACCAACACCTGTCCTGCAGCCTGGGGAAATAGGCAACATAATACAAGCCATATCTATGCATGCTCGCAACCTGCAAAGACATTTTAAACAACACTTTAAAACTACTAAAAAAAGATAGTCAAAATTGTAGACCTCTTGGAAAAAAAAAAAAAATCACATATACTTTTACCTGCAATGCTCTGATAATTGTTTCACAGCCCTGATTTTAGTTTTCGCTGGTTTAGGTTTTTGTATCATTAGTTGTGCTCTGATGAAATCCTTGGGATCTCTCAAAGAGTCAATTTTGAAAGATTTCTGTTGCTAGAGGGAGCATTTTCATTATTATTTTTCCTAACAGGAAAAGCATCAGGAAAATAAATTATTTCAGTGACCAAATATCATGAGGATTTTGTTTTTATGATTTTGTATTTTCCTCGATCATCTTCAATAAATGCCAGTTACATACTTAATTCACTGAAGTCATAAAATAGAAAAACAAGCTGAAACTGTCAAATTATTTTTTGAAGTACTATTTCTTTACCCCAGCTCTACAGTGATATGTATATACTGATCCTGTAAACCTTCAACACTTGCTTAAGTCCATAATAACCTCGATTAACTGGTCATAATGCCTTATTCCTAAACTTCCTGTAATGCGCATATTTGGTAGAATAAAATACCCAAAGTCGCTATCCAGAAAAGACAAAACAAACTGCACTGCACATGTTAATAGAAAAAATAAATGCAGTGCTTTTTTCAGCTTCTTGTTCTCCCAGAATCCAGAGCTGTTAGAGAACTGAGTATTACTAGCCATATTTTTGAAGGATAAACCAAGCCTGTGCAGCTCGCCCCGTCCCACACAAGGAATCTGAGTCTGGAGAAGAAGCTGTCAGAGATTTTTGGATGTATTTAATTCAATGAGAATGTTCCATCCACTCCCATGAAGCCAAGTTTTCTCCCCAGATCTGCTGTTGCTCCAACAAGTGAGGCGTGCTGTCATGTGGCTTCCCTTACTCAGACGTACAGACCTAACACAGATGAGTCTATTTATGGCTGATTAGAAATAAGCCTACAGAACAGAGCCCTGGAGGAAAGTACAGGAGAGATTCGCAGCGCCATCAGTCGCAGACCGTAATCTGGAGGGGGACACACACTGCAAAATCAAGCACTTCGCGGGACGGCGTTTGAGACAACAGCGTAAAACAGTTTCAGAACAGTGATCAAAGAAACCTGAGCAGGCTAGCGGAGCTAATTTGTGGCTTGGACATCCACGTCGAAAAGCCTGTCAGGTTGACTGCAGTGCTCGTTAACCAAGAGTAGTGACTAGCACGGCTGCTTGCAGACCTCCTCTCCTGCCCACGTAGGAAGGGCTGAACATCTATTGGCTCCTTTACACAAACCACACACTTTTATTGTCCCGTTATCGCACCTGAGCTAGTAAGATATAACAGACCCAACTTTCACACTGCCAACTCTATGAACAAATCTTTAAGCCTCGGCCACAAAACATCCACAAAAACCCTCCTGCCTGGCATTAATTCATTCGCATCGGCCCATTGAAGAAAACGCACCTTTCTAACGAGGCTGTAGGAAAGAACACCCACTTCAACAACTCAGCTCAAAAGCAGACCACTTCACTCGGAATAATAAACCCACAATTGCCAAGATGAAGATACCAACTCTACCTCGTGGCAGTATTTCTACCCAGAAGGCACGCTCTGTAGACAAGCACATTTTTCTTGTCTTAAGAGTCTGAGACAACAGGAAGGTGTGTAAGTGATAACGAGCCTAAAAAGGCAAGGCTAAATTCTGAAAGAAGGGATTTCATAGAAGTGGGCATCCTCCTCCTCCATCCCTGCAAGAACAGGGAAAGGTGCAGAGCTTCCCAGCTGACCTGGCATACCTTTCCTCTTTAATCAGAGTAAAATATTTAAACAAGGGCACAGCAAAAAGGCATCACGGAAAAAGTAGGACACACTAATTCTTGAGCAAAAAATGTATAATTTGGCATGAAAGTTACCAGTTTGTCAAAGACTTTTAGTTCCTAATGCCCCAAATACTTTGTGAGCCATGTCCTATATGACAAGTTCAATATGACACATCCCTGCGGGCCAACACAATCTTCTGCCTGTGCTAACAGGTCTAGTGGATAGCAAAAGGGATTTAAGGTTGGCCTTTCAAAAGAAAGCACGATTCAGATTACTCATTTAAGAGCACTAGTTATGCAAGTTTCTGTGTCAAAAGAGTTTCTGGAGAAAGAGTGATCTGTGAAAACAACATTCTAATTCGCTCTCCAATTAAAGTAACTGTAGGAGTAGGCATGTTCTCTTAAGAGTCAGGCTTTGGTAGGAAACCTGGTCAACTAGCAGAAGATTTGGCTATGGAAGTCTGACTAAGCCATTCCAGAGCTGGTATACGCGTGCAAATAGACCAAGTGAAACTTATATACATACAGACTCAATGACTGATCCCTTTACCAAGAAGTCAACATTCAAAGCCTGAGATATTTGCTAGTGCTTGGTGGAGAGAAACATCAGTGCCATGCTAGTGTTAAAAGAAGCAGCAGACTTGTGTTGTGTGCAGAACGGGACCACCACTGCTTGTGAGCGAAGCTGAGCTGGATGGATCTCTGGTGGGACAGAAAGGAAGGCAAGAAATGTGCGTCTTGTATCTAGTCACTATATGGATCAGCTTTGGTGTTGAGCTTGTCATTGCTTGGAGAGGCATGGAGAAAGACAACAAAAATGGGTCTTTGAGAGCGATAAAGAAAAAGGTGATAAAAATGAAACAGAATGAATCACTGAAGACCACACAGAAAGAAATACCAGAACAGGTGGCCATCCAAAGCTATGGAAAGATGAATTTCCAGTGTAGTAAAAAGTGCTAAAGGAAGCATAACTACACCAAGGAAAGCATCTTATTAGTAACAGATTTTTTCAAAATAACCCTAGTTTTAAAAAGCAATTTTCAACAGTGCTGCAAACATCTCAAAAGTTTAAAAGGATGATTTCTCGTATTCTCCATACACATATATTACCATATCATTTAGCACAGAATAAAGACCCATCAGTTTAATTATACTGCTAAAGACAGGTGGTTGTTGTTGTTTTCTTTGATGATGCACTGCAACAATAAACAGGCCTGTTATTTTTAAATTAGCATATGGGTTCTTTCTTTGATGATACAACACCTGTGGTTAGAGTGTATGTTGAACCGGAGAAAATACCTCCTGGAAACATCTCCACAGACTTAAGGTTTCAAATTTAGAACAACAAAAGCTCCACTTGAATCCCCTGTTGTTGGAAGGAACAGCAATTAATTATTAAAAGAAGGAACCAAAACATTACCATCAATCCTGCTGACAAGAGGTGGTGGTGGTTACAGTGGACAGGGACAATTATGCACATATCACAGGGCTACAGACAATTTCTGAATTACAATTACACCAAGAAACTCAATACAAATATCACAGATGAATACTACTGAAAAACATTATCAGGACTGGCTTGAAACATATGTTGCATTAGTGCTGGGGGAAAATAAAGCATACACCAACTTCAGAAAAGATGTCTGTCTAGGCAAATTCTTACATCTTAAAAAATTCTGCAACTCTGGAGCCTGTGCAAAGAAATTAAAAATAATAATTATGTGGTACAAGATTATCATTAACTATTTTTACAACTGTAGGAACATGTCCAGTTTGGACTTTTTCAAGTGCGAGTAGAAGAAATGCACATTTGCCTTTTTTCTCTGATGATGATAGACATGACCATGCTGACGAATGCATTGAAAGAGGATGACCAAAGGATCTTTGCAAGATGCACTGCAACTTGAACAAGCATTACTACCCCAGATGAGCTGTCTTGGCCTGCCCATGATCTGCATCATTTTTAGGCTATCCCACTTGTGATGCTATTTGCAGAGGATTCTCATCATTCAAGTGCATTGCAAAACGGGGAGACAGAAGAACAAGGAAAAAACACCACAATCAAAGCAGAGAAGCCATAAATCAACTGGAAAAAAAAAAAAAAAAAGACATTCTTTGAGGGAGACTCTGAAATGGGACACTGCTTGATATTTAATATCAATATTTTAATATCAAGTAGGATAAAAGTCCTGGGTATTTGCTATAATGGGTTAAATTGTCTTTAGTAAGAGGTAGAGGAAGTAGTAAACTCAAATTAGCTTACACATAAGATCAATTGAAATGACCTAGCCCTTCTTTGTGTTAGCAAAACCTTGGGTGAACAGAAAAATGACTAAAGCACCATCTGTACACAGAAAATGGGGAAGAAAGATAGAGGGATAAAATTGGAAGGCGATAATTAAAGAGATGCGAAGAAATCCTATAAATATAGATTCAAAGATGGAAAATTCAGCAAACAAACTTCAATAGTTGGCATTTTTTATTCTCAGTCCAGGTTTCCTTCCATCAGTGGATCTCAAAGCAGTTTACAAATATTAGCTGATGAAATTAGTTCTTCTGCCAAGTTCCCATTGACAAAAATCACATCTGTTAATGCAACAAAGTACTGGAATAGAGTTTAGTCATGAAGATTTGAAAAGCTTTTGGATGTTCATTTTCAAAATATCATCTCCAAAGTTCCCTAAAGTAGCTGACCTGGGAAAGGAAGGCTTGTAGGGTGCTTTTAAAATGTACAGGTTCCACGTGCAGGGATTTTGTATCAATCCTCCAGTGTCCCAGTAAAATATCAAAGTAGTGATCACTGAAAAATAACTCATATATGATAGCATAAGCCTAGAGGTCTTTTAATTCAGTCCTTACTAATTAGACACTAAATAGTTCAGCTTGCAATTATGGATTACTTTAGGTTTGCTGGTTACATCCTCATCTGCTGTGAACTGGTATCCCCATACCGATTTCGACAGAGAGCTAATACTTTATTCCAGTTGAATATCAAGAAGAATATCACTTATGAATGTCTCCAACTACAGAATTTCTGTCTCACAGCACACACAATTTAAAACTCACTCTTTCGCCAAAGTATTTTAGATAGCCGGTGTTAAAGCAAAAAAAAAAACACAAAACCAAAACCCAACATAGTCCAGAGTGGCATAATAGCATTCTGTGATTATGCATCTTGACATCATTTACCACTTTTACTACAATCTCTTTTTTGCCATGTTCCCATTCTTCCAGAAAATAAAATCTATAATATGTAATAATTTAGAATTAATATCTTGATTCCCTAGATCCTTTAATGAATTCAAATGCACCTAGGGAATCTAACCAAAGACATCTGTTCATGAATAGTGAGAATTATTACCAAGTCCTGGTGGAGACGGCAAGATGCCATCTCTTCCCAAAGTACCTCCCAGCTGAGAAATCAACTGTCTCCTGGCTGAGTTTTCTTATGTCAAGGTTTTACCGTGTTACATCTCTTGGGATTACTTAACTAACAAGAGCTCCCTCCCAAACTTTTTCAACCCCCAGAAAGAGAGAAGATGAGTCTAGCATTTTTTTATTGTCCAACTACACACGCATACTACCTTTATCATATAAAATAATGATGGCCTCAATTAATACTAATTACTACTCCAAAGTTTCACAAATCCCTTTTTAATCATCTTTGGGTTTAACTGATTTACCCTAAACCCCTCTGACTGCCAAAAAATTAACATTTCATTAGACAAATCATAACCTACTCCCTATTCTCCAAAATCCAACCCATCTGGAAATATTCTACCTCATCAAATGTCAGACTAGCACAGTATAATGGAAAACTATTTTTATTTAAAAACCACATATACATACACATAGCCAGTGTGATATATCTATATTTATAGATGCAGATCTAGAAATATCACCACACCCACATCCCACCCACCACTCACTACCTGCCAGAAGATGTCCAGTGCCTTCACCAGTTACCATTTTACTTCTTCCTTGCTCTTTGCAAATCTTTTCTCTCCCTTCCAAACATCCATCACAGATTAATTTACTTCTACTGTCAGAAATGTAAACCATCAGCAGCTTGTTATATTGAAGAGGTTAAATGAAACTTTTGACATGACTTGTGTTTAAAATCCATCTTTAGCTGATGGCATGTCATCAGCTAGAAAATGTGTAATCAGGAGAGCAGACCTGAAAGTCTGAAAAGTCAGAGAATGCAAAGTTCTGCTAGAGGTTTTTCTTTCCTCTCTCTTTTTTTTTTTTTTTTAATTTAACAAGTTCTAAAATATATTTTCTATTTTTGGCTAAGTGTGGCTATGGTCTGAACAGTGACTGTGTAAAAACGGCACCTTCCTACTCAAAAGATCTGCTCCCTGTGTGAATTCTGAGGAAAAAAAAAAAAAGCTGCTTCGGAAAAACTATGGACCTGATCTCCAGCTGGTTAATCAAGGTATGGGAATTCAACATCAGTTCGAGATCTCTCCTGTGGTTTTCCTGTTTTGTAATTTGATAGGCCCACGTAAATAATACACATAGATGCATATATTTTCATCTTTCTCTAAATTGTTTTGTCTTTCAGTTTTGTGTTGTGTGGGTTTTTTTTTTCTTTTTACAAGTTCCTGTTGCGCAGAAGTCAGCGATGCATCAGGTAGTACATGGCAGGATGGGACGATTACAACACAGGTCCACGTCTTGTTTACACACATTCAGCATCTCTTGATACTTTTGGCACCCAAAGCACTCAGACTCACGTAGCTACAGGATTTTACCTTAATTCTGCTTGAGATGTTATTACCTGAACAAGCACCTTGGCTGTGCCTTCATGTCCCAAATGCCTATCTCAGACGAGTCTTCTTGACAAAAGGTTAAAGTACAAATTACAGTGAGCTTCTCTTTACCTTCAGATTGTGGTCCAAACAGTAAAACACGACCACCTAACTCCTTCTGCAGGAGCTCGCAACCCTCTTGTGCCTTCCTCACTCTGATAATATCAAACATGAAGAAAGGTGATTTACCCAGGACACTGCAGGTCCACAGAGGCCAATATATCTGCTTCACCCTCAATGGGCAGAGCCTCTTATTTTAGCTCAGTCCACAATGGTTCTTATGGAGATACTGAGGACCCTATTTCAGCCTCCACGGCCAGCAGTACAATAAGTACATGGGCTCACGCTTACAAGACACCAGTTCCTCAGGCCTCTGCTCCGGGATCTCTCCCTACAAGATTTCTAACAAACCAGTGAGACACAGCAACCACAGAACCCCAAAAGACCTATTCCCATCTATTCCCAAGCCACAGCCATCGTTTAACTCTTGCACTACTACCTCCCTGACCCCACTGATTCACAGCCAAACCACCTGTGAAGCACAGATTAAGGATGTTCAACCACTGTTTGATATTATACACATATTCTGATATGTTTCGTGTTTTTCATGCTTTCTGACTCACTTTTATCCACAGTACTTTCATTCCCCACTAAATTATCCCAACGCATTTCATTAAAATATCTCATCATCAGGCATATTATTCTCCACTTTCTACGTTTTTTACCTCGTGAGGATTGATTAAATCAGCATGATGGTAGCTGAGCAGTGTTTAGGACTCAGTGTGACCACATCTGATTTGTTCATAAAGGATTTTCCTTTCTCTGGATGTCAGAGGGGTGCAACTTGCTGTTCACTTATTAGTGCCTTTTCTATTTAGAAAATCAGCTGCTGAAATTGTTCCAGATTAGTTTGTTTAATCAAAAGCACCAGATAAAATTAACACAATATTGACAGAAAGAGAACTTTAAACTCTGCAACTGTGCCAGTATTAGGTGCTCCAAGGTAATTCTTCCAGTCTCGTTGCAACTTGCGGCAAACTTCTGATAATAATACCTTAATAATAATAATACCTTAAATTCATACAGCAGTTGTTCTCCCAGAACTATCTGAAGGCACTTTAGTGACTATATATAGTCATTACTTCACCTACCACCACACTGCGGCTACCTTAGGGATGGAAGAAAACACTCGCTTTCAGCAATCTGCATCTTTTAAAATGCAATGGGAAAGGAAAAAGATATTCTCCATAGTTTCTGGTGAGCAGCTAAGTGCAGAGAGCGCTGATCTCCGGGAGAACATTCACAGGACATCACGCCCGGGTCCTGATCAGAGTTTCCATACTTTGTTAGATGCCCCCAGTGCCTGGGATTATTATGTTTTCCGTGTACGTAAAACACTAGTTGTCTCTCTTAGTGGAAATGTCTCAACCTGCAGCAAATCTGTGACTTGAGAATAATGCCCAAGGGACTAAATTACACCACAAAACCCTTAGAATTAATATGTCTTTTCCAACTTGTTAGTCCAAAGTCATAGCTTCCCGATTTTTGCAATTCCAGATTTCCAATGTGTTCAGTTATTTTCATGATAATTTGCACCAGAATTTGAGGCTTTCACCATGCGCTTGTCACTAACTGTCTCGCTGATAAAAGTGGGAAGATTTCATCTTGTTCCTAAAGTCCCCACTTGCAAAAATACCTCTTTCTCTGCATGCAAACAGCAGAATTTGTTGAGTGAGAAGCCTTATTTCTACATGTGCTCACGCTCTCTCTCTCCCGCCCGCCACAGTCCCTACATGGCTACTCCGTTTCTTGGCTACAGCAGCCACCAGCAAGTTAACAACATGTCCCCCTACATGCTTGGCGAGGATCCACGCCGTATCTGCTGGCCCATTCTCTTGCTCGAGAAATGCTAAATAGCATTGCTGGCATTTACACGTCTCTCATCGCTGCAATGCCATCGGCCCAAACGCTCCTCCTTTCCTTCCCATCGGTTGCCGAAGCGGCGGCAGCACCCGAGGATCGTCATGCCCCCAGTTCACGCGGTAATCCAAGCCTCGGGCTTGAACGACCGTGCTCGCTGGAAGCCTGTTTCTGGAGACGGTGATTTGCAGAGCAGAAGAGTGGTCTTTGGTGGAGAGACCCACAGCAAAAATATCGGATGCACCATGGTTTACAGCACTTGTAACTGGTAATCTGCCACAAGAAACTGCTTCAGCCGTATGGTCTCTCTCCAGAAATAAACACATTACACTAGCTAAATGCTGTTTCTGGGCATGGGGAGTCATTTACCCTCTGGAGAGATGCGATGTTCTCTGGGACGCGGCGAGAAGCCTGAGATCAGATGATCCCGCTGTTACTACCAGGTGTTGTGGTGTCACCCTGAGCAGGTCCTTGTAAAATCTCCATCTCTTTGTCTCCCCACAACCACAAAGGCTTGCTGACTGAGCCTCAATCCAATTTGGATGTGTGCAACCAATGGATTTGGAGTAAGGCCGTGTTCAGCCTTTTATGGTTAGACTGAACCGAGAACAGCACACTCAAGGCGTCATTCCCCACAATCGAGGCACATGCAATTAGATGACGGCAATGGTATTACAACAGTGGGAAAACGTTTGCTTCAGAGCTCTTGTACCTGTTGGAGCAAAGTCCCCGTGAGATGTTTACGAATGGTTTGTCAAAACAGAGCCCTAAGCACGTACACGATACCCTTCAGAGACACTGCTCGCACCGGTTAAGGAGGTAGCAGCATTTGTGACGCGCTGCTTTCACGCTTCGTGTTCTGCTGAGGGTACAAGGTGGCACCAGACATGTGTGGCATTCGGTCCCATGGAGGTGCTACAATCATGTTGAGGCACCCGAGGTTGGCACTCCATGAGCAGCGACCCACGAGTGTCAGGGGAGGGCTAACTCTACCTCCAAACGGAGCGAGACCTGTATGATTAACTCTTAAAGGAAGGCTGCATTGTGCTCAAAGGTAATTCTACTCTGGCATTGATTTGAGGTGTAATTTGAAATTCATGACAATCTATGTAAATGTGCTTGTGACACTGAAGAGACACACAGTGCGGATTATGCGTGACATCTTAAGAGCACACAGATTTTTTCATAAATACTCGTACAGTGTCTGCCTTTTAGACATCCTGGACGTACTCTACTCTCAAGTTACATCCATCACATTTAAAATAACTCCTGTGATTACATCAATACAAAAGAATTTAGCCTGGCCTCTAATTCCACCTGCAGATTTAATAATCTTCTCTGTGTAAATGTAACAGAGAATAAGAAATTTAAGGGTCACAGGTACCAGTCATCTATCTTTTAAACTCGGAACTATAAGAGGAAATGGAAACGGCAAGGAAGGGAAAGGGAACGCTGGAGAAAGAAGGAAGGAAGCAGCACCCTCTCCTCACCACTGCTTTCCTCAGCCTTAATTCTCCCTACGCATTGATAGATAAGATATTGCTTGAACACAAACAGGAGGGTGGTGACATTCTACTGTTTCTTGTTAAATTTACATTTATTCCTTAACACAGCATGGCCTTCCAATAAAACACCCATAAAGAGTTAGGGACAGACACTGATGTCCTAAAGCAGACAGTGCCCTGACACTGTAGATAACCTTTAAGGGGTTAAATCTGAAGCAAGTTACAGAAAGAGACTCTTTCATGAGAGATAAATATGACTAATGTACTTTTACTAGAGATGGTTAAAAATAAAACCTTAAAGAAGAAAAACATGCATTCATTTTACACGACAGACACTATTATTTCTACGTATTTCAGATTCATTTGCAAGTTAGGAAAATTGTGACTGAAAAAAAAAAAATGTCAGCAATCACGTTTACAAGCAGAAATTCTACTGTGTTGAGTCATAAACTGCCCCCTTGCCTCAGCGACGTTACGCTCCAGAGTTAAATCTATTCTTGAGCTTTTTTTCTTCACCTCATTTAGCAGCGGGTATATCTTTTGGATTAATTAGAGCAATCCTCTCATTCAATAATAGTCAATTGTTTTCTGTTCAACCATTATGCATAATTGTTTTCTTTGATCCATACCAATGCCGGCTAATTCTTCATGCTTAATTAAGCCAGCCGTCCCTCCCGCGCGGAGCTGCGCGGCGGGGCGCGGTGCGGGGCGCGGCCGGATGCGGCCCCGGGGCCCGGCCGCCCCTGCACCATCCGGCGATGCCGGCAGAGGGCAGCCAAGCAAGAATAATCCCGGCCCGGCAGAGATACTCGCTCCAGATATTTGTCAGCTCAAACAATTGGCCTCAAAAGCGCTTTTTTTTCCCTTCCCCGGCTTCTCCCCCCCCCCATCCTTCCTGATAAGCGCAGCCCGGGCACCAGCTCACCCACTGCTTCCTTCACCAGCTCTCTACACCTGAATAGGAGG
This sequence comes from Tauraco erythrolophus, assembly GCF_009769465.1. Lineage (NCBI taxonomy): Eukaryota > Metazoa > Chordata > Aves > Musophagiformes > Musophagidae > Tauraco > Tauraco erythrolophus. The sequence goes on from NC_141476.1 coordinate 5,541,774, forward strand.
CACCTCATTGCCCAGGTAACTGCTGAGATGTTTAAAAAGACGTCTGCAGGAGGAAAAACAACCAAAAACTCCCCAGAAAACCCACTCCAGAAAAGGTGACCAACGGAGCAGTAACCGGTGTTTGCACCAGCTTCCAGTCTCACCACACCATCTAGTTATAATCAACGGCAGGAGAAAAGTCATGCTTTTTATCTCCAAATTATAACAGCAAACAAAGGGGAATGTATTTTTGCGGCGGAAGACCTGTTAGTTAAATCCTCACCGGAGGATTAGTTAGTTAAATCCTCACAGCTAAGGCTCGAGCTTGAAAACACTCATGCACATGAAGATTGATTCTTCTGTGACTAAAGTGACACGTGTATATGTTTCTATATATATTTATAAATGCAAACATACTTATAAAAATACATGCACACATACATTTATTAATCCTACTCAATAAATAGAAATTTCCAATTCCTTAAAATTTGTGTGTGCTTATATATTCTTATATATTATATGTATTCTTATATATAGATATTTTTAATGAAAAAAAAATCTTTAAAATAGGATTTCAACCATCAGAAATGAATGTGATACATCAGCAAAATAGCACTAAAGCATCATCTTAGGGAAAAGCATTCAGACAAAACCTACAAAGTTACGGGGATCAACCTGAAAGAGGCTCTCTGAACTACTGTGAATGTTCATCATAGTCAGGAGTAGTCAGTGTCTTCCAACCTATTTTACTTTAACGGGATGACTACTTGTAAAAGTTTCTTGCTCTTGCCGATGCAGCTTTAAAATAAAGAAAAAAAAAAAAAAAAGGCTTGATTTGAGCAACCAAAGCCATTAAGAGCGCAAATCTTGACCAAAATGACTGCTTCAAGCTGCAGGTTTTACTCCCTCCCCACCACAGTTTCCACCTGCTGACAACCCTGGAGAGCAGGAGGGACCCCAGGGTTGCTGCCAGATCCGCCTGTTCTCCAAGACTGGATCCTGCTACTCCTTTCCACCTCCAGCCAGGGAAGCAGAGCAGGGCCAGGATGTATCCCAGCTTTGTGCGCAGCCTCAGCAAATAGCCTCCACCTCTTCCCAAGCTTTCTCCTACCTGGGCTTCTGGCCCTTTGGTTTTACTAAACCATTTTTGCTTTAAACTACGAAGCTCAGTTCTTGGCTCTGCTCAGGTTGTGTTTAAAGGCACTAAGGACTTCCTGGGTCCAACAAAAAGACCCACCTCTAACTCTGCTTTAAAGCATCGCCCATTGGGATGGGTAAATTGAGGCAATCCGCAACCTCCCTGGGTCCTGGTGCCATCCCACTGCACCCCTCCAGCCCCTGCAGAAGCAGAGATGGACCATAACCACCCCTCAAGTACCAGCCATGGATGTGGCCCTGCTCCCACAACACCACAAAGCAATTACAAATTTTTAGAGTGGAAATCTGCTAGTTTTAGGGTTTTTTTTTTTACAGGTTCAAAGCTAGCTGCATCCCTCTATATCGACTCACAGAGGATGGTCGTTGTTTTCTTTCCTTTTCACAGAAACCTCTAAGCAGCAGACAAAGCTACTGTCGAAAAAATGTTTTTACAGCAATGGAAATAATCAGTGCAAGGCTAGTTTTTAAAACCTGCTCCTAAAGTGCTTGGAACATTAAACAATTATTTATGAACACTTGAAACATTAGCTGTTCCACTTCAAACCATTGGCAGGGCTTTAATAACAGGCCAAGCAATGCTCTGGAAGCAACACCAAGGACTCTCACTAGTCACCAACCCCTTATTTCATTTTTAAAGCCACTGTTGCTGTGCACCAAAATTAAAAGGTTTATCACTATGATTAAAACAAAATCTCATCGCCGGCGTGAGCATCTATTCCCTTCAATGCTCCACTGAGGCGTTCCCCTCACTTTTTGACTGTTTGGCATGCCTTTGCTTTTATTCTGCTTCTTCCTGAAACAAGTTATTCCTGCAGAAAGCGTGACTGGGGAACTGCCCGCCCTCTCTCCCAGGATTCAGGCAGATTTTCACATCAAGGAGACCAATTGACATCAGGTTAAATAGATTTCCTAATCAGGATTGCAAAGTCTTTGAAAATACAGGTACCTAAAACTTGTGTTATTTATTTAAAATAATAATAATCTTTCTGGTAAGAGAAGGAAAGGGGAATTCAATGACAGAGATTGCTCAATGACAGGAAAGATCACATTTACTAGAGTGTGCAGGTGTGTTTTTTTCTTGCAGTCCACCCTTCCCAGGGAACCAAGTGTTCAAAGCTTTTTAATGTCTTTTTAATTATTAACATCAAGACATTCCAACCCAAGGCAGAATCCCGTTACCTTGGGCGCAGCACAGGCACACAGTCCTATCCTCGGGAATGGTATGTGTTGGAGAAAAAGGGAAGGAAGAGGCTTGCCTGCTTTGCAGTGAGGAAAGCATGGTATGGAGAGGCTGAGAACCTGGTACGGAGGTGGGTGCCCATCCTGTAGGATCCCCAATCCTTCAGCAATCTACCTTTGCTCCTGCTCTGGTATTTCCAACCAAAATACAATCTAAAAATCCAGCCCTTTCAGTACTCAGCAGCCTAAACCCACCCTACACAAAGACCTGAGGAGGGAGATGTTTCACAATCCCCTTTTAAATTTAACAGGTTTTTAGTTAAGCAATTTTTGTCCAGGATGTTAGAAAGCTCTGACCCTGCTCCTGGCTTGGGAAGACACCAGCCTACATCCCTCTGCCATAGCCAGCTACCAAGCAGGGCTAATTTCCCATTCTTCATCATATGGTGACGATGCTGCTCACAATTAGGTTTCAGGGTTTTTTTTTTTCCATGGAGGAAGACACAGGCAGGCAGAGGGTAGGAAGGTGTTTCCCACCTTGACAGTACATGCTGTTGGCCTCATGTTAAGTAGTCAAGCAGGGATCACTTGACCACAGGTGCTCAAACCAAGGCTAACAAAAAAGGCCACATTCCCCTGGGTCTAAGGAAAAGCCTGCAGCACAGTGTTAAGAAATAACTGAGGCAGAAAAAGCAGCATAAAGAATCTGAAAGACATGAATGCCTGGGGAAATGCAGATTTTGGGGAATCTGTGAGTAAACAGGCATATGACTGACTGAGCCAAAATATATACAGGATTTCACAATATTTAAATCATGTATCTTTGTGTTCTTAAAAATAAATTAAAACTATACCAAGGCTTGCACATGGGGAACTGTCGCGCGCTGGGTGCTGCTGAACCTGCAGCCAACGGCCTCATCCTGCAGCCCCCGCGCAAGCGGACCCAGGAACCTGTGCACAGCACCCGGGAACCTTCGCCACAGACACCAGTGGGAGCAAAGGTGAGCCAGATGTGGGTGGGCTTACACTCCTTTGTGAAAAGCCTTAGTGTTGGAGAACTACACAACAGAACGTGCCTTATCTGTCGTGGACCCCGTGCCCTCTTTTTAAGATGGCTGTTAACTTGCAAAAGTTACTGTGGCAAAGGAGTGGAAAAATGATTTGATCGTATTCAGTGATATTGCTAAGAGCAACAGGGAAAGATGTTTGAAAAAGTGGCTTGCAGTCATTTATGTACCTCTTTCCACACGTTAACCATTTTTACTTTCAATAACCATGCATCAGCGCTCTTGCTGCATTACCTTATAACTCCTTTTCTTCTTTATGGTCCTTTGTGGACACATTTTCAGCTGCTTAAATCTCTGCATATCTACTAGGAAAAAAAATGTGAGACACACAGGTACTCGGTCCTGAGTTATAAATATATTAGGGACGTGGAAATGTGATCACAACCCTCGAATGCAGCTTCACTGGCTCCTGCTACAGAGATACCTTGTGACTTACTAGAACTGCACCAGCCAGAATCTGGGAAGGTTTCTGGGATTGGTGCTCCTCTCATCCAGGTAAGTTATTACTCAGGGTGAGCTGATCTTATTAAAAGAGCTATTCTTCCCTTTATGACTGTTTGCTGCTATGCTAGTTTTCCCTAAAGAGATGTAAAGCCCACTTTGCTCATATTGACAAAGTAAGAGAGAGTAATTTTCTTGTTGCAACTCTGAAGCTGAAACTCTGGACGTACAAGGCTGCCAACAGCTGCGAAACTGACTTCTGAAAATTTACCAGAGTAGGTTTGGCCACCTAGAACAGGGGCAATATTTTCTGTAAATCTTGAGTTTGCAACCAAAAGACAGACAGCTACCCATGTTTCCTCTCCCTTCCTAGTTTAGGTCCATTCACTCCTCCTCTCTAAGCTTCATCTCTCCCATTCATCTCTCTCCTTCATCATCTGCTGGAGGTGTCGACCCCAACTCATCTTACTCTTCCTTAACATAGTTACACAAACAACAGAAATCTCTGTAACACCTCTCAGGCTCTGAGACACCTGGCATTATTCTTGCTGACTTGGAAAAGATTTTCAATCCTTCCTGAATGACATTTTCAGAAAAATGCTGGCCCTTCTCTAGGCACCTGTGATCACCACATGTTCAGGAGGGCTCTGCACCTGGAAAGGCAGGCTCTCTGGGAGTCTGGCTACAACTGCCACACATGGAGATGCTAGCCTCGACTCTTGTGCTAATCCCTACCCCAGCTTTAGGCATGAAAAAGAAAATTGATGAATCTGAAATAGATTCAGATTGAAATGGCACCTTTCAGCTCATGTAGGACTCTTCTCAGGTGCCTCTAAACTGCCTGCTACGTAGATCTCACACAAGGTACTCCTGAGTTTAATGATATTCCTTTTAGCATGGCAAACAGCGTGCACACTCCATTTTCATGGTGCCTCTCTGTGGTGGTATTCGTCACGTGCTCACACTGGGTAGAAACATTGCTTCAGATTTCAGCAGGATTTTGGGGAAACACACTCCAACAAGGGGCTGGTTTCTTCATTGTTTCCTGTACCCTTTCTGATGAATTCTTGCAAACAGCTGAAGCTGGGAAATCCTTGCACCTACGAGCAGCCCAGTAAGGAGCACTGAGATCTATGCAGATGTGGTTGAAAAATGTTGGGTAAAGCTTTGGTAGAGCATCTACACAGCAGCCAGAACTTCCTTCTATCTACTCACGTTGTGTGTCCTTAACAACTGCCTTTGGTAGATTTTCCTAAAGAGATGGACTGAAAATGCATACGTGTGGTTGTGCAGCAAATAGCTTTATCAAGGGTTTCATTTGCAGTCCAGAAATACCAAAGGGCTTCACAATTCAAAATGTTAACACACAATCTTAGGCCCAGGGAACGCATCACTTGGAACTGAAAGTATATGGAAAACAAAAGGAATGAATAAAATGATGAGGGTGAAGATGTACAGAATAAATTAAAATTTGTCTATCACATTTTAGGACACTGAGGTTTAGCTATGGTTCATCTCTTTCCCAGTTATTGATCAAATTGTAATTTACCAGTTCTTTATGAAGGAGACAAGACCGTTATACTACTACGTATGTTTGAGAAATCAAAATATCACCAGCATATGAAGTAGTTGGATTTCCAGTTATGAAACATGCATTTGACTCTTAAGAATGCTGGAGGCTGAATAAAGGTTAAAAACTCAGAAATAATATTGTTCCTGCAACTTTTGCAGAAATCTGAGAGATGAATTTAGCAATATGTGGCTTTTAATGGTGTTACATTAAACAGCAGGATTTCCATATGGCGTGAATCTGCTGAATTGTATCAAAGATGGGGATTTTGTTCCAAATTTCTATGGCATTCTGTGATTGTGTCATTAGATACCCGCAAGCCTTTGCTACAATGAAGAGTACAGAATGTGCCAAGTAAAACAATCTTGAGTGTGCCTTCCAAGGGAAAATACTGAGACTAACGTTTAAAATTCCCCAGCCCCATTTTCTTTGAAACGCAGCGAGTTTTTTTGTCAGAAAAGGGTTAAATGGAAATGTGTCATTTTCATAATAATAATGTGTTTTATATTGAAATTTGTTCTTCGCGTCTTTTCTTTTCAGTATAAGTGTTGGTGTGTATGAGTGATATGAGGATAAGTTTGTGAGGGCAATTACCCATTATTGTTGAGTAGCTGAGTAGTCCCCTGAGCAAACTCATGCATAATTTGTTTGTTCATAAGATACTGTAGAGCTGAGGCTGCAGTATCTCCTATGCCCCAGCTTATGGGAAAATGGAAGCTTTTTCCCACTACTCTGCATTTCTTACCCTATTGTTTGAACTCTGATCATCCTTCTTGCCCCTCTATTATGGGCACCTCCACTGAATAGGAATCGCATATCAACTGGGTTAAGGTCAGAAATACATCATATAAAGGGAATTCACTGTTTCCCCTTGTACAAGATTCATTATGATAATCATGTCCAAATACATTATTAGAAGCATTAAAGAAATCCTTTTCTAATTTATTTTTGTGCCTCTTAGTATCTGCATATCCTTGTTATCTAAGGGAAACAGTGTGGTCTGCAAAGTTGGGGTTAAAAACGTGCAGTGGTCTTGGGATAGACAGGACTGGCTTGAGATACAACTTCAATGTTAAATAATTTTCCACTTTTTAAAAAACTCTAATCTTTCCTTACATGGTTTTCTCCCCTTACAGCTCTCTCTTCCCTTATCTGTAAGAGGACTTGCCCTTTTCCTCAGGTAGCAGCATCCCTATTACCTCTTTCCCTTACACACTCTAGAGCAGTGATTTCTTGCTTTACTGATCAGCTCTTCTGTAGCTTCACCCTGGAGAAGCCCCACAATTTAAATGCTGTCTGCAGCCCTTCTCCTCTAAAGAGCTGCACACATTTAGCATCATGCTGTACAGGCAATGTATTTTGTTATTAAAATTACTGTAATAGGAATGTGCACATTTCAGAACAATTCACATGCACCAGGACAACTGTATGCCTTGATTTGTAAGGGTTTTCCTCCCACCTTTTTTGTTTTTAAGCCAAGGCAGTTCTATGCTATACCACAAGGAAGGAGGCAGCCTGATAAACAAGATATCTGTATCAGGAGATACAGGAATCTGGATCAAGACATCTTTCTTACGTGAGTTTACTGTTACCCAGAAAACACTTCATTTTGCACAGGGGCTCACAAACTCTTTATCAGTAGTAGCTCAGAAGTTGGAGGCAGCACCAGAAGTAGTAACAGGGACATGCCAGGCTGTGTGCCTATTCGGTATGGCTGGCATACCCTATTTTGGAATTTTTTGTTTTAGCACAGAGACATTTAAAGGGTTTCTATCAATACTGTTAAGAGACTACGTCTAAGAAACATACCTGCAATTCTTAGAGTACATGACACTATTTCTGTAACTGATTTCAGGAAGATTTTCACAAGAGATTAGCTTTGCAAAACCTGCAGAAAAGCTAACCCTAGTTTTATCCTTCTGTAGGAGCAGTACTAGGACAGCACAGAACATTAGACAATCCCAGCATTACATTTTCCTATTTGGACAAAGCATTATTAGCTGGAATGGATTATATCTCTGTTTCACCCTTACCTAGCACATTTTTTATCATGACAAATCACTTATTTCTGAAAGTAGTGGTACAAATAGGACAATGAAACATTAACTGATACCCAGATGTCAAAAATATGAAGTGGGTTTTTTTTAGTAAGACAACAGTTTGGGGAAAATCCTTATTTCTTCATGAGATACCTTCCGTGTATTCTCTCCTGTTGGTAAAGTAGGAAAGAATTTAGTTGAAGCCTGATCACAGGATAGCTCTAACATGATTTGTACCAAGTCTTAATGCTTCAGTTTGGAAGAAATGCTAGACCGACATGTGCATCCGTCCCTATGTAGCTCTCCTTGGGGAACTCCAGCATAAGGCATCTGTCAAAACAGTCCCTAAACTCACTTATACCTGAACAGAACAAGCTGAACATTCAACAACATAACTCTATACAAGAAAGAAATAAAAAACCCAAAGTGCCTGAATTCAGTTATCAGACTCTGCTTATGACTTGTGGAGATATGCTAAATATCTTCGTTCTAGCTCCACAGAAATTAAATGCTCTAAGAAGTTCCAGTGTGGGACTCTGACCAGATTTTTCCAGATGAAGTTTCAGAATAAATACATTAGGCTTCCAGGCTGATTCAAACACAAAGCCAGTTATTAATTTTGGTGCAAACTCTGGATGAGCCCTTCAAGACTTTATGACACCTTCCTTCACACGTGGAACTCTGCCATCAGCGCTTTTATCTCCTCTTTTGCTCTGGCTGATGTTATTAGTATCAGAAATGCTGTTTGGATGGAAAGAAGAAATGGAGATACAGCTAATTTCTTAAAAGGTGGGGCCATTAATCCTGTCAGAGGAATATTTGGATCTTAAGGAAGTAGATATTCTCAAGCTGGTAGCTGTAAGTTATAGATGAGCCTGAACACATGGTCTCCAAAGCCAGTGCTGTCACCACAAAGCCCTCAAGTGTAAGGTGAAGGCATAGTCTTTGTGGAAAGCTAAAAAAAATATCCTGGTAATACATGGCACATCCAGTACTGGTGTAAGAGCAGCCGCAGCCTACACTGGAGAAGACTTTCACCACCATAAATGGGGAGGAAACTGGTTAAGAAAATAGCAGATTTTAGAACCTGATATATTTGAAGAAAGGTGTCAGTGGTGCTATGATCTCCTGGGGTCAGGATAGCCTGTCTGCAGCCCAAGAGGAACTGGTCTGCTTGTGGAGAACTGTCTTCAAGGTCTGCTTCAGCAGCTGATGATGAGCTGCCAATATCAAATGTAAACATAGCTATGGGTGAGTAAATATTTATAAAATGTGTTGGTTACTTATAAGAAGGCAACTTGTGCCAAAAAATAAGAGATCTATTGAAATCACAAGCAAGGAACAGGGAAGAGCAGCGGGACAAACATGCCTTAAATGGAGAATTAAATACTGAGAAAATGGATGGTTTTGTCCAACATTCTCTGGTAACCCTAAAAGTGATTCTGGGAAGGGACTGATGTGTTCTTCAAAAGAGAGTGAGTCTGAAAGAGCTGTGCTGCCCTTCATGTGTCCTGTGTCCATGGCTCTCTAGAACTTTGTATTACTTGCAACAGCCAAAGTTTGGTGGCAATAAGAACAAACCCTGAGGTGCATGAGGCCTTCCCTGCTCCTGTTCACTGTCCTGTCATCTTTTCTTTTCCATCTCACACAGCTTTTATTTCAACAACTGAAATGTCCAACAGCCTGAAAACAGATATGGTACTAATTATGATAGTCTTAAGGTCTTCATAGATTTTGTCCCTAGCTAGATCACAACATATGATCGCTGTCTCTTTTACAGATGGCAAAAATACAGTCATTTAGCCAGATCACTCACCATGCAAATGGTAGAACAAGGACATGATCCTGTATTTTCAGAGTCCTTAGCTGGTAGTCAGTCCTTGCAATACCACATCTTATCTCTAAATCATTATTAGTTACACTAATATATTAAAAACACTAAAAATCCAAGTATCTTTACCACCATGAACCCCAAAGAGTGAACGGATCATGCTCCAAAAGATGTACCAAGACGACTTGCTACTGGGGAAAAGAAAAATATTTAGATCATATCATACAAAGTCATATTTAAAGACTAGAAATTTCTGCGCTATGATTATGTGAGATAAACAGCAACAGGAACACCCTGACATCTAAGATACTTTATCTGAAAATTTAAAAGTAGTTCTTGATGTCCAAGACAGTTCTGTTCCTCAGCAAGAACTCATAAGAGCTGAGAGGACACTGGGGAATCACTTGGAAAATATGACTTGCAGTTAAGCCCTTGATCAATCAGTGTAGTGAAAGGCGCGGTATCACTCTTCGGAAGTTAATTAGACACTAAGAGTAATACTCTAGAAAGCTTTGAGAGCAGATTGTGTAAAGACAGCTCCCCGTATAAATCATTACTATACCTCAACTCTGAATTTCCATTAATTATTAAAGCTTTCTAGGCAAGCTAAGCAGATATTCTAAGATGCATATTTCAGAAATTTCCACATGTTAAAAATTAAGTACTGTCGAATAAGCTGGGCCAGGCAATGAGAGCCTTCAGAGGTCTCCATCGCAATGTACTCATGTCACTCATCATCATCTCCAAGGGCTGCGTCAGGCTCCCTGCTGACGCACAGCACAGCCCCAGACATGGCCAGCTCCCTCCATGCAAGTCACCACCCTACCCAACCAATGAGTTTGGGTTTCTTTTCCAGGTATTTGGGACAGACCTAGTGATACAGGCTTATCTGAGAATGTTCAGAGGTGCTCCTGGGTTCTTCAGTGTACTTTGTGTCTGCAGGGCTTTAGATCATGGCACAGACTAAAGGAAATGGGGTGTGAAATACAAGATTGGGCACAAGGAGACTATGGAGAGCAGCTTGTGTGAAGAACCAAGGCCAGGCTAGATGGTAGGAATGAGGCTCTTCCCCTCATTCTTCAAGTTTTCCTATGATGTTTTCCTTGGTTTTGTGATCAGACACAGGAAAAAACAGACCTGGACCAAAGATGTAATTTGAACAAACCCTCCTGGCATTCTCAGATGTCGAGAGAAGTCAGACTTCTTTGACCCTCGACTTTGTTTTGCAGTTTAATTTGAATCAGAAGTCCACTAAAGTGCTGTCGTTTGGGATGACTGCATTAAGCCCCATCTGAGCCCAACTTCCCAATAAAGCACTGGGAGCAGGGGTCTTGTTGCTGGTTTTAATTAGATTAATTATTTTCAGTATTTGCAGCTAAGACTAAGAAAAACACAGCTTAAAATATTCTGAAAGAGATCTACATCAAAGGTAGATATTTCTCATATTCCTGCAGTAAAATAAAAGAAGAAAATCAAGGATCTCATTTAGTCATTGCAAAAATGTGGGAAGATAATCCACCCATTCTATATTGTGGGTCTTTTTTTTTTACATTAAATACAAGAGTTGTTAATTTTATTTGTAAATAGTATGTAGGTTTGTCCTTCTGTTGGAACAGACAAAAACAGAGAAAGATCAGCAATGAAAATGTTCGAAGGAATTGGAGGGAATGGCAGACTTTAGATTTGCATGCAAAGCTTTCAATGTGATGAAATGTGCCCAAATAAAGTGTCTCAATTTTCGATTATTCAAATCAAGATGCTGCAATATTTTTGGACACTCAAGACTTTGAGCTGTTTATTTATTCATTTTCTTTCTTTACTGCCTTTGTCCCCTGAGAAACCTAACAGCTGAAATATAGCAACAGTGCAGAATATTTATGGGAGAAAACAAGCACTTAACAGGATTGCAAAAATTCCAGGTTCTCGAGAAGAACAAGCGATAGGCATTAAAACTAAAGCTGCTGATACTGTACTGCTTTTTAGTGTTACAGATAAATGAGGCATCTTTTGCTTTCAAGAAAACTAGGCATAGTCAAAGAAGAGCGTTAGGCTGCTTTTCATCCAAACTGCACAGGACATCTTTGCAAAAATAAACAAATCCTGTGTTTTACCATCTAGGTAATATTTGAAAATACAATCACTACTGAATTAGCTAAGAACCACTGACTATTTAGGTAGAAAACCAGTTGAGAAAATAGAACAGCCATGGCAAGTGGTTTGAAACATTTTAAGCAATGACATCAATAGTATTTCAATTGCAATTTGAACATGGATAGATGGTGCTTTACAACTAAATGAAGAAGCTGACTGCTCCCCAGAAGTCAGTGGACACCTGTCTGGTCATAGAGATGCTGCCCAAGGTGAGAACCACAGCTAAAGGAATGGGTACCTGGAGCCATGGGCTGCCTGGGGAACCCTTGCAAGGGTGAGAGCAGAGAGTGTTGCCCTAAGAGGGCAGAGGGTCTCCGTGCTGAGACCTCACAGACAAGCAGTTCTCTTCAAAGGAGATTTCACTCACATTTGACAGATTTTTCAGAATGGCCACATACCTCCCGCTCCTTGCATTTTCAGCAAGGCACGTACAGCCTTAGAAACGCGCTCCAAAACCCTGTCCCCAGGCTTTCCATGGTAGGACAAGCTATGCTGCACAAACCCTTGTCTAAACCCAAGATACGATCTGAACTAAAAATTAGTAGCTTCTATTATATGATCATCTAGTATGTTAATGAATGAGAGAGTAGAAATAAGGTTGCCTGAGCAACCTCAGTTCTGGCATTGCGTAATATCGGAGTACTTGGCTAAGCAACAGGAATAATTTTGTTTTAATACCAAGTGGGTTTCTTGGACAGATCTAAAGAGCACACCACCTTCATATGCTACTAGGAGCAAGGATACAAACATACATATCTCACTACCACGTCTACCTCGGCAGATCTGGAAAGGATCCTCTCAGATTAAGGTCTGAGGTCACCCACAGTGCAGAGCAGCACATCCAAAATGCTGCTTGAGCTTGCACCAGGGCAACCCATTCCCCAGAACAGCTCCAAAGCACATTTCCACTCTACTCTCGCCCTTCCCTAGTTTGTCTCACCGTGAGCTGACCAAATCTGGCAAAGCATCAGAGCAGGCTTAGCCTATGAGAGATGAGCTGAAACTCCAGGGCAAATTTTAGTCTCCTTTGTATTACTTGCATACTGTTAGGACTGATGACAATTTGTTATCTATGTTCAGGTCTAGGGTTGATTGCAGATATAATTTAGCTCTATTCTCATCTGCATGCTTTCTATATATAGCACTACTATTTTTTTTTTCCTTCCCTTCCAGCAACTTAGGCAATTCTTTTCAAGCTCAGGATGGAAAGAAATGCTGTCTTCAAAACAAAACAGGAAGAAAAGAGCATGTTTCAAATAAAAATACTAATTTGATACTATTTCACCCATGACACACCTTCTACACCCTCCTCCAGCCTGTTACATACTTGAAAGAATTTGATACTTTAAAATACAATGAATACATACAAATAACTTTAAACCTTATGATTGTTTTTGAAGTATCATGCTACACTGAATCAGACAATTCTCCTCTTTCATCTACACTCCAGAGAACTGCACTTTTTTCGTGAAATCCTATAGCATTTGAAAAGAAACAGTCCCAGTTTAGAGTGATGGCGCTCCAAACAGTTCCTGTGTTTTCCATTAATTTTCAGTTGTATTGGTATTCTGTTCAAATTAGTCTCTGTTAGTGCTTCAAAGCTCTGTCTTATCTGCAGATAACATCAAAGATGAGAGCTTCCAGTTTTAATTTGGGTTTGTAGTTATTTTAAAGATACAAAGGCATCATTTGTGAATAGCTGATCAAATAGAATAAATACTTTTTTGTTTTGGCTCTGAAAGGACCAGAAAACTACTTCTATTTTTTTCAAGTTCAATTTCATTTAGGCATCAGGCCTTAGTTTCAGGGTGCTGAACTCCCAGAGCTCACGTTAACTTCAGAAGCAGTTGTATGTGCTCAGGTGGGAAACGTATTTTCCTCTTCCACAAAACTTTGAGACTTCACAATTTTTCTCATTTCATTAGTCCAAATTACAGACCTTTACAAAGCATTTCACAGAAGCATTAGCAAGAAAGATTCCAGGTAACTCCTGTAACCACCAACCTATCAGTTCCTTTTGGATGAGTTCTTAATCTCTCCTGTTAGACCTGTTTCACTCCAGCCAGAAACTAACACAATCATTCAGAAGGAGCTTGACCTGAGGTTTCTGGTACCCCAGGGAAGCCCTACCGAGGAGTTCACAAGGTTGCTGTTTTCTCTCTATTGCTGTTTTCTCTCTGGCCTGATAAGGATTTAAACAAAGGCAAATAAACTTAGCAAAAGGACAAGAAAATAATTTCAGTAGTGGTTAGCTGAGAAATAGTAGTGCTGTGTTCAAGGCAGCTACAAGTTCCCTTGACAACTTCCTGAAATAAGGTAGAGGTCTAATTTTGTCTTTTTCTTATAAGAGTAATTTAAACAAAACCCCTCTTTCTCAGCTGCAGTCAGCACCTCCGAGAATGTGACCACATTTCAAGCACTGTTGGGAAGCAGCTTACTTAAAAGCATGAAGGGAAAACACTTAAGTCAGTTTTCTCCCTGTTTAAAAAGCACAGTGCTTTCATTGACATCATGTCTGGGATAGTGCTGTTTAGGGAGGTGCTGTCAAGCTTTGCCAGTCAGCAAAGGAGTCCATAAGTGCTCGGATTCCTCTTCATTAAAAAATACTTGCCACTGGCTTTTTACATATGACGGAATACGTAGCAAATCACTGTTGCACCTACCTGGCTTGAAAATAACGTTAAAGACAGTGTGATCTGGCTGTCAGCAGTCCCAGCATGCACTCTGTGCTTGCTGAAAACATGAGGGATTTTTCTCCATGGGCTTCCATATTTACTTATGGACACAGATGTGTTGTACCAATACTCAAGAAGATGTCTCTGTAGTTTATCAAACCATGAAGAGCCAGAGATTAAAGGTATTCATGAGGAACAGGATGGATTATACACCAAACAAGTCAACAATTTCATGCTGTCATGAAAAAGACAAACATACTGGGGTGTATGAACAGGAAGAAAGCTTGTAAAAGATGCCAGTAACCTCACTGCTCTAACCCATGTGGGCAAAGTCTTAGGAGGAATGTGACCACTCTTGGACACCACATATCAAGAAAGGTGAAGCTCCAACAAAGATCATAATATTGATCATAGACTAAGGAATGTGATCTACATGTAAGTCTTGAAAAAAGCTGAGGGAAGACATGATAAGGTTCCTTTACTTGCTGAAAGGATTGTCACAAAAGGATGGGAAACTCAGCTTTGCACAGGCAGAACAGAAAGGACAAGAGGTAAGGGGTTGAATCTGCAGCAGAGAAGGAGTTACGTTAGATATCAATAAGAGTTTTTGTATTTTTTATCAGGTTAGAAAAGCACTGGAGTAGACTACCTGGAAAGGGCATGTAGCTGGATGTCTTTGTGGGACCATAAGAACAGGTTGCCTGCGTACTGGTAAGGAGATGCACAGAAAATTGATCCTGCATTGAGCTAAACAAGGAGTAAATAGTCTCCTGAGATTCTTCAAAATTCCTGTAAAAATATTCAGCCAGAGACCTTGCAATAATCCAGGATAGTCAGTTTCTAGACAGTAGTAATGAATGGTTGCAATGAAGACATGACCTTCATTTTTTGCACCTGTTACACAAACTCCTGTACATTCCCATAAAAGTCTTGTGACTACTGTTGGTTACACCTGTTTGTCAAAGCAAGCCTCCCCTCCATCATATGTCACTTTTATGTCTCCCTTATCATAGTATACACTGTGATACAGCAATTACACCATTCAGCTAATTTGTCACTACACCTGACCAAGTCTTTCCTAATTTTTCCTGTAATGACCCAGGGGCTTTCAAATGTGTGTCTGGAAAGGTTTCCTGCAGCAGGTGTCCCTTGGCCTGGTCCACCCAAGGGCCCTGTTTCACCTGCCTTTCCAAATGCACCAAACTGAGCCTTTAAAAGGGAAAGTTGTCCCATAACACAATACGTATCAATTTTTTAAAAAGCTTTTGGGTTTGAGGTACTTTCCACCCAAATGCACCCACTTAAATGCCGGGGCAACATGGAAGCATCTATAAAGACAGCACACAAACAGGTAATGGAGAACTTGACCCATGAGAGACAAAACATGAAACAGCACAGGAGGGTTTTCTGTTTGAAACCAGGCTAGACACAGGCACACATAGCTCACTTTAGTAGAAAATCATTCTAAAACCTGGACCTTGAATTTGACTGGGACCTTTAAGAGTTTGCTGCTGGCAGGATGAAAACAGCCAAAGCATGCTGCTGCATTCAGAGGCCCTTCCCCACCTTGGACATGGTTCTCATGGCTCCAGGGTTAGAGGCTGGTTCTGTCTGCCTTCCCCATCCCAGCACCACGCTATCGTCCTCTCAACTTTATTTCGCACTTGTTCTTCATCCTGTTCTCCTAACATTGTTCCCATCAACACTTTTTAGCGCAGACACCAGGTAGCCTGCCTCCTGCCCTCTTGGAAGATGAAAGACATGCAGTGTCTCTCTTTTCTTTACCGTTCAGTAGAAATATGAAGCATTCTTAATCTTACCAGTTTGTACTTCCTCTGTGTTATTAGTGACCTCTATGCTAACCCACCTTTGCAACCCTTTTCAAGCTTTTATTCCATCCTCCAGTCTAAGCATATTCCCAGACATTCACTGACCTACAGTGGCATTGAGTGGAAAAGTGAAACAAAGCCCCATGTCTCCCCTTGCAGGACACAGAGTTATTGAAAAATTATCTAGAGTGCCTATGAGGCAGAGTAATGGAGAGTAAAATCCTACTGTCTTTGTACTGCTCAGAGCCTCTGCAACATACAGATCATTTGTCAGTGTCAGTTTGAGGTAGTCTCTGTAAACAGGCTGTTTTGCATTTGAAGCACTCACAGGACATGATGGTTCGGCTAAAAAACCATGCATTTTACATGTAACCACCAGGATAATTTGGCTGTATATCGTGTTCCCACAACTTAATATTCTACCTACGGATGCATGATCAAGAAGAGATTCCTTAACTTTGACAGGGCACATCACATTATACTCACTTTATTATTGGAAATGATCACCCCAAGGTGCAAAAGGGAGCAAAGGCATAGTTTCATCATACTTTTTTAAAAAAAAAAGCCACCACACATTTACTGCAGCGTGGGGTATTCCAAAGCTACAGAGCGCCACTTGCCAGTGCAAAAGTAACTAAATTTTACCTGGATTGAGCAAGAAAGAAATAACTGCTTAATCTAATGTTGTGCTCTGGAAAATTAATGCTGGAAAGTGCAACTTCTAGGCACACAGTTCATACCGTCAAGTAAAAAGTCAGTTTAAGTGGTGAAATATAATGTTGTAAATGCTGTACTCCTGGATGCAACCAAAAACTCTCCTGGCTACAGCTACGTATCCTCCTTTAGACTCAGGACAGGATCTGATTCTGGACTTCTGACCTACCATTAAGCAGAAAACAAAACCCTGACAGTTTCGATGCTTGCTAGGACCAACATTGAGGGGATTTTTTCCTCTGCTTTAATGGTTATTACAACCTATTAAAGTTTCCTATTCTCCAACTCTGCAAAGACTTGAATGCACTCCCAGTTGAGTAGACCAGAAAAATATACTCTCAAATCTCAACAAGCACTTGATACAGTACATTTATCTGGCAACGGATTGATATCACATCTATTTTGGCATTATGATTTTTTTTTTTTATCCTTCATATAAAAGCCCTATTTCACAATCTGGAAAGAAAAGGAACAAGTGATGGCCCATAGCTATTTAATAGCTATAAAATAAAACCTATAAAATAAAAGTGAAATGAATTATCAAACCATAAACTAAAGTTCGGTGTTTAAAATGGGCCATGGCTTTAAAAATTCAATTACAGCTTTAATAGAAACAAGTTTACTCAATATTTTAATGACCTTCTCTCATAATGTTTTCTTCCTCCTTTGCAAAGCCTGGCATTACTGAGGATGCATGGCAAGCCTGCCTTTCCTCTAACTACTTTAAGATTGATTAGGAAACAGAAATATTGATGCATTTATCCAAAATAACTTAATTAAATGAGGCAAAAAATAGCATACAGAGACACATCTCAGTAGAAAACTGGAGTTGATCGAGATTAAGAAAGGTTGCACTTAATGTTCCTGGATTGAAAACATTAGGACCGTTAATTGAACGTCAGCAATAGAGAATACTCCGAATAGGAAACTCGTCTAATGTTTTCTTAGCTCGCTGCTGGGCTATTTCCTGAGGTTCAGGTTAGGTAACTTCACGCAGATTCGCATGCTACTGACATGCAGAGGGGTTCTACAGGGCATCTCAGCTGAGAACAGCAGATGAAGAGACAGTCTCAGACCAGAAATCTGCGTTATCTTTGTTGGAGCACAGATATAAAGCCAGGTTTGCGTTTGCTTGGTTTTATGAAATTGGTATTGTCATGGTTTAGAGGACTCTTTTAGCAATGGGCTGTCATTCAACCAAAGATGCTGATTTCTTGCACTCCTGGAGGCTGAATCCAGACTCATTCCAAGCTCCTGCTAGGAAAAAATAACCTTAAGGACAAGACTTCGGGGGCCATTATTTCAAACAACAGCAGTTTTCACAGCTGTGGTTTTAGGAGGGGCTTTTCTGGTCTGTTTTACTTTCTTCAGGAAACATCAGGATCTTGACAAAATCTCTAGAAAAACAAGGAGGGGGTGCGGAATGAACTAGAGAGAATATTCTCTCTAGTTTGTTTCGGAAACAACCCATATCTTCATTTTAAATAGTGCTTCTGAAACGCGCAGTAGCATCAGGTCCAAGATGCAATCAGATAGTTCTAGGCTGATCTGTGGGGGGCCCAGCTGATTTTATTAGGACCCACCAGGAGCTCTAAAGCCTGCCCTGACAAATTCAGCTGAAGAATCAGCACTACTGATAAATTTAAAGCATTGTAGGTGCAACAACATGGAAAAAAAATAGGTAAGCATTTCTGGGAGAAAGAGAGGAACTGCAACTGAAAATACATGATTCTCAAAGCTTCATCCAAGGGGAATGGAACACAGATCTTAAAATATTACCCCTAGATGTTTCCCCGCTGTGGTTGCAATTATTCCCAAAGTACCCTGCTTAAAATAGGTTTTCAAACCATGCAAGACTAATCATTGCAATTTGGAGATGTAAGTAGGCACTTACCATGCAATTCACAATTAGCTAAAGATGGTAGAAGAATCTCAGTCATGTTGGCACAGGAGATTTAAAAAAAAAAGAAAGAAAACATTTTTTTTCTTGTAAGAATGACATGTGAAGGGAGAGTAGAGGAAGATAATTGTCATAACAAAGGGAATATGTTATTATTTATTGGCCACACTTAAGCACTGGGATCTTGGATTACGGTATCTGGTGACAAATGCTGCTTGAAATTTTGTAAATATTGCTTAAAAGGTAAGATAACTGAGTAATTCTGAATGTGCTCTGCAGCCAACACTTTCAAAATTCCATTCTGGGAAGCAGAGAAACATTTTCTTTTTGTCCTATAGAAAAAGTAAGATGCAACATCTAAACAGCCTAAAATCTTGTTCTCTTTGGGCTTGACTCTACTCCTACTAATATTAGAGTGCTGTTGCTGGTAACTATGGCAAGAGAATTTTTAAATCTAACTAATAACCTTAAGTTTTTAGTGCCTTCAAGGTATAGGGTAGTCCAAACTGTTGCCCTGCCCTGGGCCACTGTCAAGCCCACCCAGCACAAGGACTATTCCCACCTGAGGCCACTGGGCCTTATTGCACCAGAGGTAACAACTGTCCATCTCTGCAGACCTGCCCTCCTTGGTGATGATGGATTTCACCCTCCTGAGCTCAGGAGTCACAGCACTCAGCTCCCCACAGGATTAGACCTTGACTTTGCCAAAGTGGCAGCTGTAAATAGACATTTAGGGTCTAATTTCTACATCCTTCGTTATTTTGACTTAGATTCAGCCAAAACATTGGCACATTTATCTGATTTGTCACTATTAATTTCCTAGTTCCCTTTTTCTTTTCTTCCTCCTCTTCCAGATTCACTGGGTTATGAAAAGCAGTAATAACCTTTCAAAACCGATTTTTCTTTTTTTTTTGCAAAGCTTTTGATTTTTTTATCACTCTACTAGTGCTGGGATGCTGATTATCCCCCTCCTTCCCTACCTTACCCAGCTCTAGAAGTGCATGCAAACAGAAAAGAAAAAAAAACAAATAACAAAAACAAACCACACAAACCCTCAGCAATAAGTTGGCTGATTCTGGCAGTAAGACAAATCTAGCACCACACAGCAGGCAGGCAGAGAGTGCACTGCTCATCCTTTCGATTTTGTCAGTGTATGGGAATGCTGGACATCAACACACAGCGAGGGATCCGGCCGAAAGCACTCCTCCTCGGCATCTGAACCCCACTGCTTTCACCCCCGGTTGGAAGATACAGGTAAAAAACAGAGAAATGCTTTAGCTAACTGGATTCAGTGGAAATATAAAGCAGTTAGAAGGAGCCCGGACAGCCTAATCTTATTCCTAGCAGGCAGTGGAAGTAAACCACAGTGTACGGGCTGATAGCTACTGTATACATAATACCCTCAGGTACTGTAACTTGCATGTGATTCTTTGCTTTACAGCAAATAAATTGTTGCAAGTAGCAGTAAAGATGATTTTTTTTTTTTTTTGGATACACTTCGTTCAAGTTGCCTTTATAAATATTTATCATTATTTACTTAATTATACCTCTCTCTGACAGCAGGCTTTATGGCAACTTTGAACCACAATGAACAGGCAGACTGGATGCCTCCTTTTTAGCTAGACTGTACCTATTCTGTGTGTTTTATGTACATCTATTACCAGCATGTTATGAGCATATCACTCATTCATTTCATAATGCAATTTATAGTTACATTACAAAAGAATCCTTCTACAAATAGCAAATACGTAATATCGATAAAACATTTAGGAACAGAACATAAATTTAATGACTGAGGTATAACATAGTATCAATAATCTGCAGGGAAAAAAAAAAAGTATGTAAATAATCACAATTTATTATAGCAGGAACCAAAACAGAGAACATATTTCTTTGTCCAAAACTTTTTTTAAAGGGACTTGACATTCACAAAATTCTTTTTTCCCCCACAGATGTCAGAAGCCGAGACAGACAAGGTAAAAATCAAACCAGCAGAAAGTTTTGAACATGACAAGCAAAATGTTTCTTGGCTGAAGAAAGGTAAGTTACATTGCTGAGTTATTAGTTACCAGTTTGCATTCAGATATACTTCTTATTAACTAAAAATTCTTTTTTGAAGAAAAAGACGTAAGAATACTTTAAAGGCTTAAATATGGCCAGAAATTTCTACCACACAAATTCTACAGCTTGACTTCTATGAAACTTGCATGTACGTTTGCTTATGATATGGAAAGACCTAGATTACTCAATTTTAAAGAAAACTGAAAAATCATTTTTTCTAATACCCTTGCATTCCTGAAGAAGCTTTATTTGACCTGAACTGTAAGTCATTAAGAAGTTCAGACGGTCACCTTAATTCTGATGAAAAGTTTTTATTAACTCAAGCTATTACTGAATTAGATTCATATTTGTTTGTTTTTCTCAAACACAAGTAAAGATCAACCCTGAATCTTTGGATTTGTCAGTGTGTTATCTTAGAATAAAGTAGCATCAGTTGACAGCGGTTTATAAAACAGACTCTCAGAAGCAGAGAAGTTATAAAAAACAAGTATAGGAGAACTTTCCAGTTTTAAAGACCAAAAAATGCTGAGTATTAAGTAAATAATTTGTGTCAAATACTGGTATTTCTATTACGACATTCTATTAAACTATTGAGAAGACAGACGTACAACTGTAAAGGTTTTCTTATCGCATACGCCTGTACGCACGAAGAAGGAAGATTCTTAGGATATATTTCTTGCTGGAAAAATTGATTTGTTGAGTTAGTATGTAGCTTATTACGTCTTTACTGATGTTTGTTGGTCATAGAAGAGTTTCTTTACTGTAAATTGTGCACAGACAAGAACAATACAAATTGAATAGAGTCTCAAAGCAGAGATTTTCGAGATGCACATGACGCAAATGAAGTACCTGTGGTTAGGTGCAAATTATGTTTTTTAATGAGAACAGATATATTCTAACACTAACAAAAGTATTTTGGGAAGACTCAACAAGCAATCTTGTATTTTGAAAACATTAATTAGGGGGATGTTGAGGAAAAGGTTCGTTTATAGCTGCTATTATGTCATCTGTAAAACGTGCATCACTATTTTAAGCTCATGTAGTTAATTGTACGTTAGATCGTTCAGCTGCAAGAAGGGCTGCAATAAAGTGGGCCGAAATTAATGTCTCTGCCTTGCACTCCTCATTGTTTATGCAGCACTTCCACAGAATGAAAGTGGCACGCTCGAGCAGAGCTGACTGGCCAGAACCCAGGCTGTTTGGCTGGACACCCAAAATCCTCTGCTTGCAAGGTGTCAGCTAACTTCAGCAAAACCAGCAAACAAATGGATTGAGTGTGTGTTCCATCAGAATAGGGTAGAGCACAAGAGATTTTAAACTTTACAATATGGGTATAAGGGACTTTAACTGGTCCATCTCTCTGAGCAGGGTAAGACCAATGGCTTATTGGTTATCTGTCCTCTGGTCCAGACCTTCTCCAGTAGCCAGTTGGCATCTCTCACACCTCTATGTTCCTGAGTCCATTTCACATAAGTGATGCTAATCCACAATGTTTTATTTCGCCATTTCCTAAGAAGACACACCATCCAGAGTTGCTAGATCATTAGTAATGTTTTGATTGTTTTGTGGTTGGAGAAGCCAACCTCTTTCAGAAAGAGCCAAACACTGTCTATTGACATCTCTTCTCTCTGAAGTGCCATAAAGCTGTATTGGACCTTGAAGGTCTTGTACAGCAGCAGAGTCAATAAATAGCTGAAATGTCTCATAAGGAAGGGAAATTTTCCCTGATATAAGAATATAGACTTTATTTTATCGTATATTGAAATTTGATTTTTAAAAATTTTTTTCGTGTTTCTTTGCTTTAAGTACTTCTGCGGTATATGGTGGGTTTTAGAATATGGTGAACCAAATTGTCTGGAGCAGAAGCTTAACTTCTATGTTTAAATGTTTTAAAAATACCTCATGTATAGATTTCAGGCATTCCAATAAACAATGAATTGTGGAGAACAGACTTGCACTGTTTCCGTCAGGCGCAGTAAGAAGACTATATGTTCTTTTAGCATCCAGTTTTAAAGAAAAGTTATTTTTATTCATGGTTTTGTATTGATTATTTGTTCCTTCTAAAAGAAACAATCATGAACCACATAGTATCAGAAATAAACAAAAAAATATAGACTGGGCTGTGGCTTTAGTATCTTTCCTAGACTTCAGGTTTTTCCTAATGCTTTGCAAAGTAATAGCTCATGGACTGGTAGTGCAATGGGTCAACATCAAAATAAGGTACCTATTACTTTTTTTCTTGGCTTTCAACATTAGAAGCTGTTTAATCAGGGAAGGGGGTAGGGGCATATTAAATTGATTGCTAGTTATTGATCTTCTAGGTTTTTTGAAGAAGAAGAAATTTTTTCTTCTGTCTTTAAGCCTCTAAAAGCAGAAATCAAAGCCTCATTCTGAGAAAACTTCTTCCACAAAGGAAAACAGAAACCAAACCAGCCTTGTGAAAAGTATTATAGAAGAACATTAGGCTGTGCATATAGGATTGTATCTTATTGTATCAGCAGGAAGAGCATAAATGATCCTACTCATGCCTCTACCTCTAAGTCATCTGCACTGACCGCTGTGCTCCCGCACCTCTGCCATGAGTGTACCAGAAGACTGAGAGGAGCTAAAGATGATATGGAAAATAAATAACTCTGCACAAGGTAGCATAGTCTTGGAGAGAAAAATCTACATAATCATGGCCCTAGACTGTCTTTTTTAAATGGATATTGGTATATTTTCCCTCTCCTTTTATTTCTTGCTTATCCCAAAGTCTTTTTTTTGGTGGAGGACCTGAGGTCCTCCGCAGCACCCAGAAGTTTAGAGCACTATAATGAAATAATAGTAAAAACAAACAGGGAAGCAAACTGGTAAATGTGTGCTTTAGTTTTGCTAGACTAAGTCCTAAAACATCTCTGTACCTCCTAAGACACATAGCACTTAAATCTGGATGTGGACAACAGGAGAGGGTCCCTGGGTTGAGAGTGATAATGAGGATGGCGAAATGACCACAGTCCTATGCCAAGATGTCTTGGGGTGAAGAATTTATACTAGCAATCATTTCTGATAGTATGGCATGTTTCTATTGTTTCTAAAGATCACACAACAGATGAGAAAACCTGTGTTAGGAGGGTGTGCAGCAGATCATCATGTCCACATCAACCAGAATTAGTATGAATGAGCATTGAGAAAAGGCAGCTCTTGGTCTCTTTTTCTGCTTCTCTGCCCTTAGAACTGGTGAGAACCAACTCCAGGAGAGCCTGGGACATAGGAGTAAAGCCTAATGACTTCTATTTTCTGTAGGAGCGGAAGCAGTTTTCTCTGCTTGCTTCTTCCCAGGGGGAAGAGTTCATCATCAGAGATGGAATGCAGTTTTGGATGGAGATAGAAAGCTCCCCATCCAACACTTACAGAACATCAGGGCAGAGTGAAACATGGACTCAGTTGCAAAGAAACATTTGCAGAGTTGTCTGCATTTCTGCCCTGAAAAACTAAAGCAGGAATCCTCAGCACACATTATCGCCACTTACACACGTTTTGCCCTGACATTTGCACAAAACGACATAAATGACAGTGTATAAAATACAAATACACATGTATAAGTAAAGAACGACCAATGTAACTCACAGGTAATATTAAAGAAATGTCCTCTGCATGGGCCTGTGTCTCCACCTGTTTCATGCACCTGGCAAGCTGTGTAAGCAGCAGACCATTACACCCCAAGCAAGAAACATCTCTGTGGGCTCCTAATGAATTATAGAATCATAGAATGGTTTGGGTTGGGAGGGACCTTAAAGATAGTTGTAAAAAATTTCTTCCTTAGATCTAATCTAACTCTCCCCTCTTTCAGTTGAAAGCCATTGCCCCTTGTCCTGTCACTACACGCCCTTGTAAAAAGTCCCTCTCCAGCTTAATCAAACACAGTTATTGGAGAGTCCTGTGAAATCTGGGAAGCAGCACAAAACATGCTAACACTGTCCCAGCTAAAACCAGGACACATGCCTTCAAAAATGCAATACTCAAGGATGAGTAACACTGTCAGGGGCTGACTCAGGGATGCTCCCACCTTGCACAAGCACAGCCAAGACCACAGAGCTGCCTCTTCCACATGGACCAGGGCTATTTCCACCATGGTGGTGATTTAGTGCCAGCTTAGCAGCCTGGGAAGGGAGGTCAAAGCAGAGTTAAATTCACACCAGCATCAGCATGTGGCTTTTGGAGTTCCTTACAAACATTTAATCTCTTGGTATCACTCAATGATTACAGCCATATGGATACACGGGAGCAGGCAGGAGCTTATCTGACCAACATAAAGCTGTAAGAGGTGACACTGATTTTGCACAGGGGCCAGCAGTGGTCTGATCACTATTTCTGCATCCATTACCAATGCAAGGGAAAAATATGTGAGGGCCTAATACTGCCCTCCCATGATTTCATCCAAAACTGGCCACAGCAGCCTAGGAACACAGCTCCAAGTTGCTCAGAAATGAAATTTCATTTCAGGATATTTTCACACAAAGCCCTCCTGTTTTATGCTGCCCAGCTGTGTACACAAATGCCCTCCATATATAACTTCCAGTGAAAAGTTAATGAAATGGCTTCCTTGCTCTCCTGCCAAAAATATAGCTGAAATTCTAATCTCAAGACTTTCTCCAGAATAGCCCCTTTCTGCACTAAAATTCTCATAAATCAGAAACATTTTTGTCTAAAATAAGCCTGTTTTCATTGTCTTGCAAATAGTAAAAAGTCTAGCCCCAATTTCTTTAATCAGCTGCTCTAGCCAGCAGATTTTCGCTGTAGGGTGAAATTCAGTCCTGTACTGAGGGTCAGTACAAGGTCAGCACTTAAACCATAAAATAGGGCTTAAGTGGTAAATAGAGCCTCTGTTCAGGATTATATTTCACCCCTCCAAGGACTATACTTCATATGAAAAGGGAGATTTACTCCTATCAGAAACCTGGCTGTAGTGGCTTTATTCACATTATTCAAATAATATCTTATTCCAGAAGCAAGCCCATTGGGTGAGATTGTTCCACATTTCTTAGTGGTACATCCCAGAAATCCAATGCAGGACAAGACTATTCCTAACTGCAGCACACCAAAACATCCCACAGCCTGGTCCTGGGGTTATATTCCTGGGGGTAATAACAAAACTTTCCTATATTACAGCACTCAGAAATGCCTTTTCCCCGACATGCCTCTCTCACTGGTTACCCAGGGGATTTAAGAGACTTTTACAAGGAGTGATAAAGTGGGATGGACATAACGCCATGAGACTGGTTTTGCAGAAGAAGAGTTGTCCTGGAGACACCCAGGGAGTTTCCCAGCTCTTTCACAACCTTCCAGATTTTCACTTGTCTTGCAGGGGCTGGAGCAACTGCTACGAGGCTTGTACTTTGGTTTCAGGGAGATTATTCTCAGCAGAGTGTTCTGATCTGACAGGCATCCTTCCACTTAAGGACTTAAATGATATTTTTAGAATATCTTTCTAAAAACTTAGAAGTCAGTGAATGTGATTTCACATACATGCTTGGACACTTGTTTCCTGAATTTTCTGACTTGGGTCCAGAAGCTTTTTTCACTCTCTTTTTCCAGCCTGAATTAAGTCATTGGGTTGAAAAGCTTTATAGAAGATTGATAGCAAAGAAATACCTCTCAGTTTTATGTAACAGAAAATGCCAAATGCTTATAAGATGAATACTGTAATCCAAGCAGACTGCTTCCAGATAAGAACACCACATTAAAAAAAAAAAAAAAAGCACATTTAAAAACTGATGACAAGGATCCCAGGGGGCTCAAATTCCTGGAAGATGCCTTGTCAGCTTCAAGACTATGACCAAATGAATTAATCAAGACAACTCTTCCTTTAAGTTGTAAACCAGCAGATTTAAAGACTCTCTTCCAATGGAGAGGGAGTATATGAAATCCGCAATGGTCCCAGCTCACCGCTCCTAATTATAGTTTTATAAACTGAGTGGTCCTTGATCTTTGAACTGGAGGGTCCTTGGAGATGTAAGACTTTGAATACTGCCACAAAAGTGGAATGAATGTACAGTAAAGATAGTGGTACTTCTCTCAGTGATAGGGCTAAGTTTAAAGTCGCACTCATATGCTGGATATTGACCATAAAAATATAAGCAAAGGTTTATTTAGGTTTGATTGCCTTCAGTAAATTTGCTCTACAAAGGAAGAGAAAAGTCTATTTCATTCAACTGCCAATGTTGAGGAAGACCTGAAGATATTGCTTCATTCATGCCTGGAAGTTTTCCAGATCAATTCTGTTCTCTGCTGTACTTGGGCAAAATATTCAGGATTTCACCCTCCGTTGTACTGATAGAACAAAACATGCAATAACAATACAGACACTCATTAATTTTTGATTTTCTCAGCAACATACATGTTAGAGAGCAATACACATATCCAAGGGCCTCCATAGCGCTTCCTACTTAAGATGGCAAACTGTGGTGCACGGAAAATCTTAGCCTAAGGATCAGTGTCAAAGCAATGAGTAATTCCATTAAAAATTCCATTAAAGTAACAGAGCTGCATTGGCTTGCAAAAGATTTCATTTGTCCCAGTATGTTTAAGACAGATACTTGTAATCATCTTGGGGCATCAATGAGGCAAGAGGAATGAAGCAACAGGTCTCATTTTTACCATTTCAATTCATAGAGGGAAGGGTCAAATGCCAAATTGGTCTCCAAGATCTAAGGCAATACAAGCCAGAAAGATGCCTGTACTAAACGGAATTACTTCACCTGGATCATAAAGCAAATTCTGTACTAATAAAAACAACCAGTATTTCAGAAGCTCCATGATTTCGGTGTTTGATTGTATATCTGGTCCTTATTAGAGATGTTGTTGGCCTTAGATTCCAACACATGTATGACTGTCTCAGAGCAGTTTGCTTCTCGTCAAAGTGGAGCCCAACATCAGTTTCTGTGGTCAACTTAACTCTGGGACCCTGGTGTCTTCTGGGCAGAAGGGCATATGCAAAAATTAGATGCTGAAGCCCTCAGTGTCAGCTGAGTTTCTTTATAGCTCTTACTAAACTGAGATTCATCTCTTTGAAGGCCTCTTTACCACCTGAACAATATTTAAGTGGTAGAGAGATCTTTGCTATCTTCCTAAACCAAATTAATTTTCATTTTATAGGAGTCAAACAGTCTTTTAGGGTTTCCTAATTATATAGTCTCATTCTAATTCAAGTCTTTAATCTGAATAAACACATTAGAAAAACACAGACAACTAATCATAAAGTCAGATGGATTGTTTATTATCTGTCTACTTAATGTGCTTATGATTGCAGCAGTTAAACATGATAATGTTTTCTTCTCTCACATATAAATTAATATACACAGTACAGAAATATGTGCAAGACGACAAACTTCTGCCTGAATATGTCAGTAGGCTCCAGAGACAGAGAAGTAGATGTGCTGCTCACTGCTGTGCTCTACAGAAAAACACAAACATTGCCATGATAGTGTTGAGACATCTGAGAACTGAGTACTGACAAATTATCTTCTTGCCGAAATGTGCCTACATGCAATTTCAGAACAGAAAAACGCTATTGCAGCGGCAAAGGTGCAGATAGGAACACGGTTTTGCTATATCACTGCACCTGTAATTTAAAAGCAGTAGGTGTAGATTTTGGGTAAATAAGTTCACCTGAGCAAAATAAAGCTCAAATCACTATCTTCCTCCTGAAGCAAACTCAGACATCAGAGAAAAGTTTTCTGCTGTGTGATCTTCATAAAGATAGTTGTCTTAAAAGGGGGTTAAACCCTTTTAACACCAAATTGCCTGTTACATGCCCATGGCAACTAACATATGTGCCAAAATGCTATCCCATATCCACAAATACTCAGATGCCATAACTAACGTTGGAATATGATCCTTCCTGTTCCCACAGCATATTGTAAGTAAGTATTACTTCAAGTATGCATTCAGTAAAATCAGTGATTATTACTCAGATAGGCTTTTCTCTATCATTAGGCTAATTTTTTTAATGGCCACTTGGTATACCATAATGAAGCTATATTTGGCTTTGGAATATTCAAGTTTTAGCTAAATTTAAGACACACTACACTTTTCCCCCCAAACAAGAGTTATTCGTCATCTTTGTTGCCTCACTGTTGGTTCTCTGATAAAGCAGCCCCAACCGCGTGTTCTGATTATGTATCACTACAGCTAAATTCAAACTGGTATTTCCCATCTCCAGCCTTTCTAGGGTTTGACTTCTGTGTATCAACAATCAGAAGAAGGGTCTTCGAGGTTAACCCATGCTTCATGCTGGTGCTCTGCGTGATGCTCACTCTTACTACATAGACCTTAGAAATAAGTTGAGAGGAGTCTTAGAAAAACAGAGTGCATCCTCAGGTCATCATAATTTTGTAAGACTGCTTCAAGTAGCATACTCCTATCAGATCCTGCTCTTTCAGCTTTCCACCATGTGGGCTGTCCTTGCTCTGCACACTCATTGAATATCAAAGTAGTCAACGCCAAACTAAATCACAACTTCTATCTTGTTGGTTAATAGAAGCCCAATATGCTGAGCAATCCACATTATTACATGTATAATAACTCTGAATTTGACTCAGACCGAGCTGAAATCTAGTGGCTTTAAGACTGTCATATAGACATGCCATGTATGTTGACTGCTGGTCCTAAACTTGCATCATGGCTGATAAATCAGTCAGTATTCCTGAATGAAGAGAGCCCACTTCGATAGCATGTGGGCAAAGCGTAAAATAGGAATGGAAACTCAAAAGTTAACGTAAGCTTCTTCACTTTCATTTTCCTTCTTCTTAACAATTTCCCTCATCTATAAATGCTACACAACCAAATAAAATTCTATGATAAGCTTTTTTTTTCCCCTGGTTAAACGTAAAAGAGAAGTTGTATGTTACTGGAATTTCAAATCTCTGAAATCCATGCTTATATTCCACGAGTGAGCAAAACAAGAGAAGAGATGGTGAGAGGCAGGAGAAGTCAAAAGAACTGTAGGAAAAAGCAATTATGACACCTAGTAGTCGTTCTGGTTAGACGAAGTTGTGACTAAATATGTTGTCATCTTCAGATATTTTAAATGTTTAATTTCAGCTTCCAGCTAAGCAATGATTTTTTTTTTTTTTCCTAGCTTATGATTTATATGAGCTACAGGTAGATACTCACTTGACTCACACTCTTGGTCCCTAACGTTATGACCAGCCCTGTCCCATCAGAGATGGATATCACTAAGCAAGGAAAGTCCAAACAGCAGGAGAAGCTTTCCTAGCTCTCGCTTGGAGGGAGTCACCAGTTGTAGGATAGTACAGTCTCCATGCCTTAAATTTTTTTCATGAAAAATAAATAAAATATAAAACTGAGCAGCAGTTTTTACAGTATGACACAGCAGTATTACTTGCATTAGGCCAATTTACCACTTATGATAGCAGTAATAGCACTAAAAGCCAATAAAAGCGGTCTGTTCGTTCAGAGATTGGCTTTTATGGCTTATTCTAAATATTATCAAGTGAATCAAAAGCTGTCATTATAGTGTCTAAAAAGCCTTCGTACCTTGTAAGCAAACAGTGTGATTTTGACAAATAATCATTAATATGCCTGTGTGAGACCAGGGCTAAAAAAGAAAGAAAAAGGAAAACCCAATATTTCACTTTACATAAGTTATTAAGATCATTTCAGTTAAATCTCGCACAAAATAAAACAGGTTTATATGTAAAATGCCATAGTTTTCCCAAGGTTTTGTTTTTTTTTAATCTGTGAACATACTTTTTCATAAAACAAAAACTTGTCAGATAACTAAGCAGTGAATGATTGAACTGTAATAATATATTCTCATCATCTTTGGAAAAACAAATGATGCATGTGTCTAGATAGTGCCTTCTGGGCCAACATCTAACCTAACCTTCCCTTGGCTCACATCCTGCCTGCCAGAAGCCCTGACGAGTACTGCACCACTTCCCCTCTTCTTGCTTCACAACAGAAGGTATGTTCCCATAGCACTAGAGAGGTGTAAATTAATTTATCTCCTGTCTCCTACCTGGCCAGTTACCCTTGCAAGAAGCTCAGGGAAGCAGAGCCAAGGCTCTGGCAGCTCTCAGCTACACTCCACCCACCTCCTGCCTACTTGAATGTGAACAGGACAGTCCAGAGAGAGAACTGTGCTCTCTACTGTATGCAGGGCAGACATTGGATAGATAGGGTTTCCTCTTTGCACTATTCCTTGCTGCTGCCCAGCAATACTAGGACAAGTTCTGTTCAAAGCTGTATCACCCAAGTTCCTACCATTTGCCATTTCTAGTCTTGAAACCTCTCGAATGGCACCACCCAGTGTGCAATCACCAACAACAGATCAGGATGAAGATTTGGGCTTACCACTGGGTACCTAAGACAACTGTTACTGACAACATTGCAGTGATTCACATGTATCTTCTTGAAGAGTTTGAGAAAGGATGGAGACAAGGAGACAGACAGGAGAAACACCCTTATTCCTGCCGTTGCACTGTCACCATGGCCAACGTTGCTTCTTCATGCTCTCCTTCTGCATAACCTGATGAACCTTACGGATGTGGTACCCAAGGTCACACGCTCCCAACTGGGTAGACCTGCTGGCTCTATAGAAGTGCCCTCATCTGCTTCAGATCCCTGTGGGTAGGCATTACCTGGGCTACCTGGAGACAGGGCAAGATGCACAAGGTGGAAGCACAGCAGGAGCTTCAGGATGTCATGTGGAATGGGACATCATCTGGTGCTGGGATGACTCCATGAGTAAACACACCACATAGAGAGGGTAGGTACTGGGAAGGTTAGGTGTAGGTTGTACAACAGCTCCGACTATATAATCAAGGCTTTTCTCAATCAAAGAATTTAGTCTGTTAAAACATTAACTGGACTAACAGTAAAATCTTAGCTGCGCGCACACTGTGTGCCCCTCCTAGTCATAGAAAGACTTTTCAGTGCAAGTCAGCAAGAGGATTTGGGAGCTCCAGTTATTCTCAGAACCCTACAAGGAGTCTGGCTATAAGTCTGAAGGCCACAGAGCTTCTTCAGCCCCCACATGAACTGCAGCAACTTCTTAGCCATGCTGGCAGACATCCAGGCTCTCGACTCAAGACCAGGGTATGCAACCATGGCAAGTTCCTGGGAGAAACTAAGTGCGCTGGGCCAGGCATGGCCACCTGTCCAGTCTCATGCATTGAGTACAAGCCTTGGGCAGTTGGCTCAAGCATTCATGCTTCCACAGGGAGTGCTGTGTCTCAGGGAGTTTTCCTGCCTACTGCTACTCACTATTCTTGGGGCCCTGCTGGAATAGCAAGCTAGCGTGCTTGCAGTTGATGGTGTTATGTGATACGTTGTGCAGCTGCACAGAGTTCACGGGCTAGCAGGAACATGTGGTGCTGCACTGCCAGGGGAATTATTCCCCCAACACGGCCCTTTAAGGGCCACATGTGTTTTGCAGGCAATTTATGTGAGCAGAAAACCAACAGACCTCCCGTTCCAAGCTTCTAATTTCTTTGGCTATTTTTTGGCTATTTTTTTTTCCATAGATTAAAGAACTTTCCAGAAGCACTACATTAACAGCAAGGCAGAAAGATCCCAGGTAGAAACTGGTATACCAGGTTTTACTTAAGGTACCCTAAAAAACAGTAGGAAATTGTGTTAGGATGCTCTACACACTTGTATTTATCCAAGAAGTGGTGTATACAATTCCATAAATTTATACCAAATAGAGCTGCTTCGCTAAAAACTCCACTGAATTATAGGTCTGATTATTCCAATCCAAGGAGTGAAAGAGCAGGTGAGATGTGTTTTATCTACTCACAAGAATAAAAGGACTTTGGTCCATTTGAATCTCCTCTTTCAGGCAGAGTGTCTAACAACTACCAAGCTCCCTTCTAGACCCAGTACACAAACTGAACATCTGATTTTTTGTGCCCAAGCAGAAACTGGTTCAACAGAAGGCCAACAATCAAGAGCTAGAGAACATAAGCCGCCCATTGAAATTAATCATGCCACATTCCTCTTCTATTTCCACCAACAGTATTTTGCAGTACTGATTTCAGTCTCAAGCATTCCTATAAAATGGTAAGAAAAAGTTTTATAGCACAAAGGTTCAAGTGGTTTGGCCTGTTTGCTTTTCATGTCACAGGTCTGCAATGCATGTATTCATCATATACAGTTTTCTTGTATTATTTTTCCCAAGGGTTCAATCCCCCTATACTTTAGCCCCACCTTCATCTCTTTGTCACACACAAGTTCTTTATTATTGCTGAAGAAAATCAGAGCACAGGACTCTATGGGTTGGCTGTGCTGCCTGAAACAACCTATGCAACACTGGCAAAAAACAAACATTGAATAAGAGACTCACGACCAAGATTTCAAGTGCAAAGTCACTAGAATTACTCATGTTCTTGAAGTTCGGCTTGTGCTTAGGCGTGCTGCTGAATCTGCTTCTGAGATAAGAGGAAGATGAACAATGCCTTGGCCTAGATTAGAGGCCACATCTTCTGTATAGCATTGCTCTGTTTCTAATTGCTAGCATAGCCAAGAAACCATATCCTTCCCTCCACTTGAGAGACCACCTGGAGAAATACATTTTTCCCCTCAAACTTTACACAAGAGCCCAAAACTTGGCTTTAATATAATATATATTTTCCATCTTTTTCCCCCCTCTAATGAGATGTATTGATATTTTTACCTGCATGTACTGTGTTTTGTTAATGGGAAATGTTTCAAACACTGTGTGGTAATGGACTGTGGGATATGGGATTATATATTTATTAATCCCCAGAGCACTGTGTAGACTGTACCAGTAAGTTACAAGCAGACTGGCAGAACCGGGTTTGAGTTCTGGCAGGAGATCTCTTCCAAGCTTGCCCGTTAGGCTGCATTTGGCTCTGCACTAAAACTTTATATTGAGCTATAGTTGCATTGGTCAACTGCGCTACAAACAGACTGCACTGAGCAGTCTGCTCTGGGTTGGTCGTGGCAAAACTAGGGTGACCTGGTGGCCAAGGAGATATGCTTTGAGCAGCTGACTACTATGGTTTGTTGCATAATATAAAAGACATTGCTATACCCAGAGATAACAACAAAAGATATTAGTCACGGTGTGCTTCCATGGACAGAAGAGAGCCCTTTCTGACCATAAAGACTGTATTTATACTCAGTGATGTCTAAATCTATCTGTATGTGAGTTTACACAAGCATGCTACAGTCAAATACGCTCTCACCTTCTCTCCTGCCACAATAGGTCAGCCTAGATTTTTTCAACGTGGTGGCTTTTACAGAAGTGAAAGGTGTTTTTTGCACAACTGAAAGACTGTCATTTTGAGATGGAAAAGCTTACATTTCCCCCTGAGGGAAGGTTGGAGGAAGTTTCATGGATTTGCCCTTTGCAATATTCTGGTTTGTCTGCAGTAAGGGGAGGAAATAAAAACTAATGGAAAGAGACTTTTTTCTTGGATCGAAACTGAATACTTCCAAGAATGCATTCTCAGACTATACTCAAATACTTAAAAGAAACAATTACTAGGCCAAATGATTCACAACATCCAACTCCACTCAGGCACTTTATTTTTCCTAATCAGGTAAAAAAAGCTATGACAAATTTTTACTTTTCCTGTGAGGGGCTCAAATCCTTTTCAGTCATTAACCACTAAAACAGCTTATTTGCTCCATGAAGGTGATTAACAGAAGTGGAGATGAAGCAATGACTTAGAAGTGTGAAATGCTTTCCTAGATTTGGACATCAGGACAGTAACATCCTCTACAGCAAACCAAGCAAAAGCTCAGCCCAGAGCCTTTTTGAACTTCAGAACAGTTCAGACTCGAACTTTGCAGGAGTGTTTCATCTTCCCCTGTGCCACCACTTATCTTGATGAACTGAGGCATCTTACAGATTGAGACAGTAACAAACTTTTATACCCAATGCTGAACTAAATCTGTTAGATATGTGTAATGCCTAGATATTCTAAATTTCCAGCTGTCTGGGTAGCTGACACCCTAGACTGAGGTTGCCAGTGCTCAACACTTCTTAAGGAAGATGAGCTCTGCGTGTTTCCAAGAAATAAACAGAAATAATTGTAGCACCCAAAATTGGTAGCTGCAGGTGAGGTAGAGATCACAAAGGACTGCCATTGATTTTAACGGCAGAAAGGCTGAGCCCTTAATAAAAATGCTAGTACTGAATTATTAGAATCCGACTTTCCCTGATTCTCAGTCTCATTTTCTAGTATTTGTTTTATTACTTTTTCAATTCTCTTAAAAAAAAAGTGGCAGTACCTTCTTTTTTGGCCTGTGATAATCTAGTTTGTACAATGACAGCCTATTCAAAATCTTCCATTTAATTTTATGAGCTCTGGACCGTGGCCTGAGAATTGGTTTTAAAACAACCAAACTTTCCCTTCAGAAAATACAATACTTGTGAGACAACAGATGCTAACAGCCTTGTACATAAGTTTTAAGAAGTCTCTTTCCAGGGCTGGCCACGCTGTCGTTCTCCTCCCATCGATGTCCCACTGGAATGCAGGTTGCATGTAAAATTCGAACCAGATCCTATAAGCACCTCCAAATCACTGATTCCCTTTGACTGCCAAGGAAGTGACAGTCATCATCAGCCAGGAGCAACACTGGAGTTACTGACATGCAACACAGCTTGCAATGGATGTAAGTTTACCCTAAAGTTATTTAGACAGCAGATTTCCAACTACTTTCTTCATCTGCATTGTCCATAACACACATTATAAAATCCTGATTTGCCCTAAGGTGAAGAACCTAAACTGTGGCTAGATAAGAAGTCTCTTTCCTTTGTCTAAATAGTGCAAGCTCTCCCATATCCAGTGATTACTGGAATTACTGTGTGATCTTTTCAGCTTCTAATACATATTAATTTGTAATATACAAAACCATTCAAATAAATAATTGCGCAGACTGAATAAAAAAGCAATTTAAACTTTTTCCCCCTAACCGAAGACACTTTTTACAAATAGTTCTTTTAAGTAGTCTTAATAGTATCTCTTTAATATTGCCATTAAAATTCACCAGAGTTCAAGAGCAGAGCAAATTTACATCTGTTAAAATAATGGAATTGACACTGATATTACATCATTGCTATTTTAAATAATCATTCTTCATAATTCTAACCTACTTACTTTAAGTTGCAAATAAAGGGCTTGTTCCTTCTTTCAAAGTCGACGGCAAAACTCCCTTTGGCTTTCAGGGAGCAGCACCTGCCTTTAAAGATGGAGGTCTCTGGTGCTACGCGATGGGATTTGACTACATTCACTAGTGCAAAGGATAAATCCCTCTGAAAGAAAAAATTACTGGGGATGGTTCTATAAGCTCCAGACAGACAGGATAATTGTACTACTGGACCAGTCTGTTCCCAAAAAATCATAAAACTCTACAGACTACTCTGAATTCCAAGGTAGTTACAGTTCTTCTGCTTAGTTTCACAAGAAAGCAACATTTTATATAAGTGTTTTTTGCCATTTTAGTGCAATTTTGTGGTTTTCCTTCTGTGATATTTTGGAAGAGATTATTTGAAAAGAAGCAAATGGCAACCCTCAAAAAAATTAACTTTCTCTTGGGAGTACATTAGAAGTCTCACTGAAATTACATAAGTGGTGTTCTATGAACAATTCAAACTGAACCTAAAGGAATTAAAAAGACACACTATACACAGCTGGAAAGCACCTAGAAAATGAATCAACATAGTCCTCTTTCTGATTACAGAGGAAAATGAAGCAAGGATTTTTATAAAATACAGAGGATAAAGGTTATAACTAAGCCTCTTTAAAATTAGAGGAAAATATGCTTTTTAGTATCCATTTAACACTCAGAAAGAACAAAGTTCTGTAGCTGGTTATTCCTAGGATGTCTTTGTGTTCTTCAGAAAAAAACAAAAAAAACGTGTCCACACTGCAGTTTATCACCTGTAAAATCATTCACAATTCAGCTGCCTACATAGACCTCAAGTTTTCAGGAACAGGAATGCTTCAACTCTATCTGCACTGAGCATCTAGTTTGACAGATTTCTGGCCATGGCAGAAATCACCAGTCACTACAGTTAACTTTCTCCCAACACATTACTAAAATGTGTTGTACATTTACTGGACAATAACCACCAGCTGAGCCAACCATAATTTTGTGCTGCTGTATGGGGCCTGTTAGATGTTATCTGGGAACCAGAGAACTTTATTAGCACTGTCATAAAAGCTAAAGCAGAATCAATCCATCACTGACACTGCTTATTATAACAAAACCTTAGTAAATTTAGGTCCTAACTGAAGTGGCAATTATCTCAGTGTCTTTAAGACCAATTTGGCTTTCTGTAAAGAAAAGCATAAATAAGCAGCACCACCAAGACCATCTTCTTCCATGCCAGTGAAACTAACATAACACAATGTCCAGAGCAACTCAGCCTTCAGGACAGTCTTGAACCACACAGCAAACCAGTGTTGCACAATTAAATATGTTACAAATATGGCTTTTGTAAGCAATTTAATTTTTTGTGACTTTCCAGCCATGCTAATAAGAGGAAACAGCATACATCTGGCATGGATGACCAGTCATTGACACAACTCTTCATCATTATGGAATGGAGGAATATTGAAATATGTCTGTCTATCTAGTCAAACATACATATATTACAGAGTATTTTTATATTATAAATGTAGAGTCTAGGTTCTTCATTCCAACACTATTCTTTTCTCATCTAACACTAAAAACTGCTTATCTGAAGACTTCACATAGCTGCAGAAGTCTTCATGAGAGGAAATATGTTCTCGTGTCATCTATTTTTGGCTTTCCATGCCGTGACTAAATGGAGGCTGGCCTGGTGTTTCTATATATGAACGCTTCTCAGGTAGCAGAACGGCTACCGCAGATTGCCTGGCGCCTGCTCGAGGATGAGGTGAACAGAAAGCAAAATGAAAGTATTTTTGCTTCATCGAGAACATCTTGGCCAAGCCATATTTGTAGAAGATAAAAACTGATGAAAGTGTAAATCAATGGGGAACGGAATCTTTTAATACTTTGGGAGCATGAAATGGCACAATCGGAGTTCTGAACTTGGACAGGTTTAAGATGGAGTGGGGAAAAAAATGGCAGGTGCTGGGGACAAATATCTTCTTCAGGATAAGTATTTCCAAAAACCTGGTAGCTACATTTTGTTAGTTCTCATCTTTTGAATGAAATAAGTTGTGAAAAGGGAATATAATAATATGGAACTTGAATGCCAATAGAAACATATTTTAAGTACGATACTTCACCAACAAGTCTACTGCTGCTGGGTTAAAGAAAACACTAATGCACTTAAAAGAATATTTTGCTTTCTAATGCACTTTTTTTTTTTTAAGATTTGACTTGAATAGAGCAGCTATTAAGAGAAACTAATTATGATTTGATTTTTAAGGGCCTGGATTCTCTCTTACACATATCATTCTAACTCAGGAGTAAGCCCATTCAAGCAAATGAGATGAGGTTGGTGCGAACAAATTTAAATGTGACCAGAAGCAGGCCCCAAGATATTTATGGATGCAGTGAGTCATTCTTGATCTGGTTGGATGATTACATCAGTGGAGAACTAGTCTATCATCATGTAGGGCCTGAGCCTCCTTTCTCTTACATCACCATACATCAGAAAACATTGTGTGAAGTTCACCAGTATTTCACCAGCCTAAAACCTGCAAGATGGAAGAACTGAGCCCACAGCCCCAGTCTCCAGTACAAGCTGTGCATTGACTACAAAGAAGCTGCCCCCATTTAAGTGAGCAGATCATCTGGTCTTTGTTCTTTAGTCTGTTTACCTACTAAAACTTTCAAGTAGGTTATTTTAAGATCTGTTTCTCATTTAAAATATTAAGTAACTGTGGTCTTAAAAGAGGACACATTCTTTTTCTGGCATCACATTCAAGAAATAACTTTTCTTCCATTGGTCTCCAGTGACACATCTTCAGACATGGTAAGGAGAAATTGAACAGATAACGTAAAATGCGACTACTCAAACTCCCTCTACACCAAATGCAGTTCTGCAAGAAATCTTTAGCAGTCCAAGTTTCTCAGCATTTTAAACTATTTCTGTGTCAAAAAACTATGCCAGACCCGACAGTATTATTCCCTTTTTAGGCACACACCAGGTCTGGTGGTGCTAGAACAACATGTGATCCATCCATCTTATCTCTAAGAATAGGCAATACCAGCTATTCAAGGAGCCAGCTCAGGAAACATTGTGGTGGGCTGCTGTGAGTATCTAGAATAGATCATGAGAGGAAAAAAATGTGGTTGGAAGATCTCCAGCAACCATTGGAGTTCCTGAGAAGTTTTTCCCTTATGGCAATCAATTTAAGGCTAATTAGAAGCAGGAAACCAAAATGGCAGCCTACAAATTCCCCAGACACCAGATGTTTACCAGAAAAATCTGTTCCCCAGCCACATGCTGTCCTGATTCTCAATGGTTTCCATGGGCCTCTCCCCTACCAAACACTAGGCAGTCTGCCTTCCCAGTACATCTGCACACTTCTCACTTCTGAGAAACGAGGATTAAAACCCCCTTCGAAGTGGGGAAAACAGAGTGTGGTTGTTTCTCAGATCCATCTCCACAACCCCCAGAAACTGTTGGAGAATCACGATGATGTTTTACACCAGCTTCATCATGCTGTAGACAACTACAGAGCACCTTGTTTTGCTGCTATCCTATCTCTGGTCAGGCAGTGGTCTGTCAAGGACACTGAGCTGGAGGACTTTGGTTTAAATAATTCCCAGTGCAGTTTTACTTCCTACCATTGCACCTTTTCTCAAGGCATTTAGCACCAAGCACTGCAGGTATCAGTTTTATATTCATGTTATACTTCACTAATACCATGTAGAGTTTCTCTGCATCGAGTGGTGTATTTTATCTTTTCCCACAAATAAGAGATATCTGCACCGTAACATATCCTATAGGCAGCTCTTTTCATATCTAAATCCCAATGATTTTTTTTTGAAAAAAGATTATATATTTATTCAGAAATTAAATGAGATTGTTATTTGTAAATTACTTTCAAAATTATTAATCAGCCTCTACAATGAAGGTCAAAAGAAAAAGGACACATTAGCAATTGAATATCTTCCCTCCCTTTAAAGTTTTAATACTGCATACCTGTTAATAATAGGAAATATCCTTCTTCAAGAGTAGCATTTTCAAAAATTGGAGGATCCTTTTGCTAATTCTAATCTTCTTTTAATAAAATAATTTGTTAAAAAGGATTATAAAAAAGCATGAAAATGGAATGCCAATAGAAATGTACTGCCTATACAATAAATAGTTAATGTATTTTCTAAATGAATGATTTAAAACAGCTATTAAAGTAAAGAGAATGAGCTTATGTTTCTAGTAATGACTTCTCTGCCTCAGAATGAAATCTGTAAATCCCTGATTGCAATTTCACATCCCAAAAGAACAAGCAGTCCTGGGACCAATGCTCTTGCTGCCTTTATCGTTCACACTAGCATACCACATGTGATTTTTATATCACCGATTTGAATATTTAGATTTATACTTGTGTATGATTTATATTTTAAATCTCATACAACTATTCTGACACAAAACTAAAGCTCTCCTACAAGGCTTTTTTGTATGTACGTGCATACATGTATACACAGACTTTCAGTACAACTACAATTTTATTCAGAAGAGTGCATAATGATTCAGGCTGTGATTGTTAATAAAAATGCATTTCTAACCATCAAATTTGAGTCTATTATTCTAAGTTAATTGCATTTGCCCTAAAGAGACTTGCGACTGGCTGTCAGCCTATTTGTGTCAGTTCCATTTTATTCATCAGTCAATCTTGTCTCCTCTTTTTTCACATCCCATATATTGATCAAATAGATTTGTTAGCATGCCTCTGCAGCTTTAAAAAAGTTTTTGTTATTTGTCAGGTTTATTTGATTACTATATTAGTTTGCATGTTATCTTAATTGTTATTTCAATAGAAAATAAATGCCCTTTGATAGTTCCAAAGGATTGCCATCACATACAATCCATATAACAAGTTAGTGGATGGAGCAAATGTGGTAAGAAAACAAACACATTAAACATATTTTTAAAGGTGGTATTAATCTGTAGCTGTATTGTACTTGATCCAGAAGACAGGAGTAGTAGTAAGTACAGTGTGAAACAATTTTGATAAACATCAGTGCCGTATCATTGCATATTATGCTATGTATAAAATACTTTAGGAAAAAGACGTGCGATATAAAATAAACTGAGGTCATATCTGGAAGAGTGGGTTTTGTGGTTAAGTGTGAAATGGAATGGTATTATATATGGCTTTAGATACTAAAAATTAGGCTAGAGAGGCTGCAAGGAAAGGCAGGCGGAAATGCTGTGTTACATGGGAGAAGTTTTTGATATGGAGAGAAAAAAAACAGCTTTTGGGAAGGTATTTATTGGAGCAGAAGATAAACATCTAAGCAGGTAGTGTCTGCTTTCTGCTTCTGTAAAGATATGACACATTGTTTTAATGAAATAAAAGAGTTTAGCTAGATTAAAATTTGAAACAGCATCTTGTGCACATTAATCACTCAGTTTCAGCAGTGACTTCATGAAAACACAATTTTCACCTGAATCTTCTCAGAGGGGAAAACGATGGAAACAGTTTTTCCATACAAATGCCTCAGAAACCTGCCTCTGATACCTGCATTATTAGCAAGGCTACAAAAGTCTGGCTCCTTGCTTAACACTGAATCTGGGATCCCCCCAGCTGGTACCCGAGAGTGTCAGTAATAAGCACTGTGGGAAATCAGCAATAATGAGCTGGTAAGCACATTAAAAAAAAGAAATTATGAGAAGCCCATGTGACTTTAAATAACCACCCAAGACATAGAAGCATTGTTTTAATAAAAATTTTAGGAAACAAAATTTTGTGCTTTACCTGTACCTAAGTACACGGACCAGCCCCATAGCTTTCTGAAACCAAAATGTGCAGTTATCAAAGTTTTCCAAATTTCTTTGTGAAGAGTTAAGTTCTTTCATTTCTTTGGCCAGGATTAGTCTTTGTATTATCTAAATTTAGCCACCTGGAAGTTTAGTTTCTGGTTTGGGCAATTATCTGTATTTTTCTGTAGCCAACTGCAGGGGAGTGGGGTTAGAACAGGGACAAAACAAGTCTTCCAAAGAACAATTTTTTCCTAGCTTAAATTTTTTTATCAAGATGGGATGACTTGCCGGCAGGATAGGCTTGTCTCTCCCATTGATTGTTTTAGGAGTTTAGGCCAGACTGAACACCTACCAGCTACAGCTGGCAGGATGAACACCACCCTGAGGGGAACCTATCTCATTATAGCAGGAGCATTTTTAAATGCCTGTACCCATCTGTAGACACTTGAATGTCCAACTCCTAGATTATTATTTTTCATCTGGAACCTCTTTAACAGTATTTCATACCAAACAACCATGCTAAAGCCTCAAATGTCCTAGAATAAAGCTCAAATTCGCAATCGTCCTAGAGCAGTTAGCAACACTCCTGCGATTCAGAAGCACACGGCGTGATGATAGTTTCAAGCTAAACTGTTATGACCAGCTAGTATGGAATATAAACAGGAACAGATGAGAAGAATACAGCCTCAACATTTGAGACAACAAAGAAAAAGTGAAATGATTGCTACATAAAAGGCGTTTCAAAGACCTCCCAGAAAAGCAGGAATAAAAATCCCCAATAAAAAGGCTCAGCAAGAAAACTGTCACACCCCCTAACCCTCAGCAGACTTTAACAAGATGTTCGCATGAGCCAGAGATTGTCTCCTTCCCCAGAAGACAAAAGGCACAGAAAACAATACTGTCTAGCATAGGATTAGGAGGCAAGAGATAGATAAAAAGGATTCCTGAACCTTACAATTAGAAACCCCAACTCTCCAGCCAAAAGGATAATCAGAAACAGACTGAAAACTTGTGTCACAATAATTGCTGCATCTTTCTTTTACTCTTTGAAAACTGATATATTTTTCTAAAGATTTTTTAAAATTTATTGCCACTCCAAGACAGATTTTGATGGTCACTTAACTACAAGACAACTGCTGCTACCAAACCACAACTCAGCACACATGGCAATAGCCTTTTATGTCCCATTCTTTATATTCCCACCACCTCAGATCAAGCAAAAAATCAGATTACCAATGCTTGTACCAACCTCCGAGCACATTGTACAACTACAAGCAGAATTGTATGTAATGCACTAGTCTTCTAACAAATGATCAGCTTACTGTGCCCTCAACCAGACACATACACAGATTCTTCGTGCCAAATCTGGCATAAGCATGTGCTCTGATTAAAAAGGAAACAACTTAGTTGTTATAACAAGCATCTTTAGCTTTATTTGGTATTACTAATGCCTTTAAGCAGAAGGCAGGGTACTGGCAAGAGTAGAAAACAGACTTGAAGGGGGAGGAAATCTACAGGCTGGAAAGAAACTACAGTTTCCAAAGTTTGACCCTCCTGCTGTAGCTAACTAGTGACCATAAGCTGTAATAGCTGGAGAAGTTTGCTGCACAAAAATTTAAGACTCCTTCTGAAGGCAAACAAGGCAACCACAAGAGATTGAGAACTGCATTTACAAAGCATATATTAACTTACAGACATTACTTCAGAGCCCAAACAATGATACACAATTAGGAACTATACACATTCCCACTTTATAGGGGATGGAGGCACACAAGAATTAAATGGTTAGTGCAAGCACTCATTGAGGGACAATCAGGATTGAAGCAGTCGCCACCTCCAAAGGGCAGTTGAGGTTTCTAACTTTTCCCAGTCTTTCTAGTGCCATCAGGAAAGGAGCAGCCAAGCAATTCCTTTTTTCTCCAGGTGCAGCACACTTTCAAACTATCACTCCATACTCTTGTGATCCTACTATCTGTCCATTGGACCTTATACGTCCTGCCTTAAGCTAATGTTCAGTGGTCTTGTTCTGTGCAAGTTAGACACTATCTCAGAGCTGCCTCATGTTCTGTCGTAGATGAAATAATCCCTTTAAGTAAGCTTCTTGAAACCACTTAGAAAGAGGTTGGAAGGATGCAACCTTAACAGTTGTCATTCGTTAGGGAAAGACGTAAACAAATCACACTTCCCCGAAGAATCATGGCTTGAAATAAATGCACAGAAAAAGGCATACGTTTCTGTCCTATTTTCAGCAAAGCTCAAGGAGAACATAAAGTTTGGCCTGCACACACTTGTAGAAGAAAAGGGAGAAAAGTTATCTAGAGATTTCTAACTTTCTGGACCTTGGTCCAGATGACAGCAAGTAATTCACTATGTACGTCCCCAAAGGATGAAGCTAGCAGCATACCACGCAGAGCAATACAGGACATGAATCACCGCAGGGTAGCAGTGGTCTGCATGGTGACATAAGCAAATTAATCTCTTCTCAGCCACACAGTAACCCAGGAACTCCAGGTCTTGCTTGTGGCATAGCGTCAGAGACTCACAAGCCTTCGCCTACAA
The DNA here is from genome assembly GCF_009769465.1 of Tauraco erythrolophus. Lineage (NCBI taxonomy): Eukaryota > Metazoa > Chordata > Aves > Musophagiformes > Musophagidae > Tauraco > Tauraco erythrolophus. The sequence continues at coordinate 5,585,832 of NC_141476.1, forward strand.
GCACACTGTCCCCGTGCCATGAGGAGCTTCACTACTGTCCTGCTGAACGGTCAGCCATGCTTGAATCAAGAGCCTGGCAATAGGAACACAGCAACCTGTCTGTTGTCTCAAAATTATTTCCAGATCATATTTCCCCTCAATTTATAAGCAAACAAGCTTCTGGTTGCCACTATTACAAGCACATCATCAGATTTACAAGGTAGGCTAGTATTTTTCACAATTCACATTCAGATCCAGATTTACCGAAAAGACAGCAGAACATTCTTTGAGTGACCCCTGTGCAGCACAAAATCTCACATCCAGTGGGATTACAACGCCACAAAAATATTCAGTCCTTTAGATAAGACCTACGTCTTCCCCTTCAACCAGACAAAGGCATAGTGCTACAAAGACCACAAAGTTCTCTGCTTTGCCATCGTTATTGATTTTGAGATACTCAGACACCGTGGTTGTGAAAGGCACTGCAAAGCACTAATAAACCCAAAAGCATAGGAAGCATTGCCATGCTGAAACAGAAAAATAAAGATGGGTGAGCTAAACTTGAACCATCACCATGTCCTAAAAGCATGGTTCAGAAAACTAGGCTGCCTGTATTGCAGTGGTTATTCTGCTAGCTTCAAGAACTGGAAGCCCAGCATCTTCATATGTACCATTGGCAGGAACAGGGATGTGATGAAGCATGCAGCGATGAGGTCTGTATTCAGGTTCATTACCAGTGTTTTCCTCGGTTGCAATTATTTTAATGAAGATTTTGTCTAATTAAGATTTTCATGATTTGGCATAGGAAGCAGATACAATACCTGATATAGTATGCCCTGAAGCCAAACATTTCCATCAGCTTTAATGGGCATTAGAATGGTCCCTGATGGATCAAGGCAGGGACGTCTCACCAATCCGGTGCGCAAAGACAATGCAGACATGAGCCACCAAAAAGATACAGCAAAAACCATAAACTTTACTCACTCAGAAGCTCAGGGATGAACGCTGTGTTAGTGAGCCAGGATCCTTGGGGAGTCTCTGCTCCTCTGGGTGAGATCGATTGTGTTGACCATATGAAAACCGGCTCTGTCCCTAGGGAAAAAAAAAAAAAAAAATCACCTCCATGAGAGGCCAGAGGACAACAGATCCTTAAAGGGAAAAGGTATCTCTCAGTTTCTATTAAGAGCTATTTTTTCCATATTTGTGAAGTAAATTAGAGAACTAAGTCTCCAGCCCCAGTAGCTTGATCTTTCTCTTTTCTCTGATAACAATACTGTTCTCAGCAGTTCACAAAACACTGGTGTCAACGTGGGATAACAAAGCCACTGAGAAGCTTTTCCTGTTTAGTGAAACCTTCCTCTCCATTTCTTGTTTTCTAGAACTGGACAGCCCCATCCTACAGCCCCTTGGAGACTCAGGTAAGTCCCCCACTTTCTCCCCACAATGCATAGGCCATGGCATTGCATCTTTGCAACTACTGAAGCAGCCTCTTTCACACAAGAAAACAAGCTCTACATTCTAATTCAAATTCTACTCCCATGGGGAACATGAGAAACATTTTTTGCCTTAATACTGACTCATCATCTGGTTGAAATCTCAACCTATCTTTAAAAGGAGACCATTATTTGTATTAATGACTTGTAGAAACATCTTAAGTTTTACATAAAACAGCAGAACAAACATAGAAGTGCTGTGCAGCAGGCTAAACCTACAAAGCTTTTGAGTATGAGGATAAAAAGCTCTTACTCACACAACGATTTTCTTGTGAAAAACTGAGAAAGAACTCCGAAAGAGTCAGCCTAGGAGCAACACAAAAATCTATTTTTTAGATTTGCAGGATCTCAATAGATTACTTTGGCATCAGGCAACACTCAAACTGGCACCTAGCCATCTTACAAGAGCTGCTGATTCTGCATCTTACCTGGAGAACAGCCATAACACTGCTCTCTTCCCCTTGCCTTTATTTATCTGCTGAAGAAGGAGGAAAGCCCATGGCCTCCTCCCTCCCCAGCTGAGGATGTTTTCCTGAGTGAGGGTTCTCAAACAAATTGGTACCATGTGAAAGTCTTTAGAAGGAGGAAATGTGTTAATTTATCTGCTTTCTACTCAGCTGCAGCAGAAGTAAGTAATGCTTATCTGCTCCCTTTGCTTCTAATGATGACCTTTATTTGGAGAGTCTCACCTGAAGCCAACCTGAGAAACCTCTCAGATATCAGCTGTGGCCCTCAGAAGTCCTCACCATGACTATTAATTGGGGTGTCACTGCTTAGAGGGTGAGCACACCGGGCTGTGCAGCACCCCCAGGGTAGGCTCTTCAGTAAAGGTGACCTGGCTGTGTTAGAGACCATGTCATCTTAAAGAGTTTAGAAAGCACCACGTCTTCATGAGGGCCTTTCTTAATAGGACGTCCAAGACCCCATTGTTACAGGCAAAAAGGCTGCACCCCATGGCTCTGGATTTATTTGTATTGCAAACACACGTGATGCAACTTTTCCTGCTAGTTCGAGGACACTGCTGGGGGTTTGGTAGCCAAGGTCAAGACGACGTTAGTCTGCTCTGATGAAGCATGAGGAGGTAAATCATACTGTGCTACTCAGAAGTCATTCAGGTGGTACTTTTGGCATTCCCCCCCACTCTCCCAGCTTTTGTTCTGTCAGTCTGAAGAGAACAGCTCATGTGATGTAATTTAGAATAGAGCTTTTTTAAAGCTTTCACTCAGGAAAAGCTTCAGGAGCTCTGGGGGTATAGCTTAGCTCCGAGAAATAGAAAGAAAGCAAGTTTGCATTGACAGCTTGATCCCAGAGAGAGGTGGCTGCCTGCTTGTCTAACAGGTCCTCTGGGTCTGGATGAGGCAGAGACAGAGGAGCAGTCATATTAAGTGAGCGCGCGCTGCCAATGTTAAAGGAACAATTACCATTATTCTGCATAGTTCACTGTTTGCTACTGCTATTTCCTTCAATAAAACCTCTTTTCACTTGCCAATTGGAGCTTGTCATGTAACAATATTTCTTATGCACAATACACATACTAAAATGCCCCTGTGTTTTTAATACATTTATAGTTGTTAACAATAGCGGTATAGTGACAGAAAAAACGTACTTGCTTTGAATACAGAACAGATTGAAAAAAGAACAAACCAGAGGCCCTGCTCTGAAGGATTAATGGGGGTTAGACTCTGCCTAATCTCAGTGCTAAAACACCAACGCCTCTTCCATTTCATTGACACCCACGTTTTCCTCTCTGGGCCTGGGCTGTGACCTCCTTGCTTGGAAGGGGTTGTTCACCTGAGCCTTGAGCAAAAGCTTCGGTGAAAGTTTTGATAGGAGGAAGCGTGGAGGGGAGGATTGAGCTTTCCCCAGCCCATGTGCCGGGGCAGCCCCGAGGGGACAGACAAAAGGTGCTGCTCCCCGGGGCTTTGGCGAGCTCAGCCCACTGAAGGTCACCCAAAGGACCCTTTGGTCTTCATGCGTGGTCCACAGACAGGTGGGAGCATGCTGACTTACCATCCAGCAACACCTGAAACTGCTGGTGTTCACTTATCACAGCCAGCACTCCTCTGGAGCGCGGTTCCTTGTAGAGCAGGACGAAGAGCTGGTGCTGGGGAGAGGCTGGTGTTTCACTGAGGCTGCCGGAACTCCGCAGCTCTCCTCTGAAAGCTCCGACAATGAGGACATTGTGGTAGTACCGCACTTGCCGGCATCACAAAGCCAGGTGGAAATGACTGCGGCGAAGGTGCCACGGCGAGAAGAAATTACGTGTTGGCACTTGTGACCAGGCTGAACCTAGTATTTCATTCACCCCAATGAACAAGCAGCTGTTTGGAAACCTTTGTAGCAGAGTCATGAAGGAAACTTTATTTTGCCGTAAGATTAATGTTTTCTAAGAACACCATTTTGTTCTGAACAAGTTAATATATTGTCATGGGTTAGGCCGATCTGGCAACTAAACCTCACGCAGCTCTCCCACTCCAGTAAAATGGAGAGGAGAAAAACGTAATAAAAGAACTGAGAGTCGAGACAGGAACAGAGGAGCACCCACCAACCACGGTCCCGGGCAAAAGAGGCTGTTTTCTTAAAGCAAAGCTATTTTTTAACAGCTACCTAGAAAGAGAAAAGCAAACAAAAACGGTTACTTGAGAGGATAACAAGAAAACAAGGCCAGGTCTTAAAAACAACACCACTCCCCCCGCCTTTGCTTCTTCTTCCCGGCTCTACCTCCTCCCCCAAGCGGCGCAGGGGGCAGGGAATGGGGGAGTGCAGGTCAGTTCATTCCAAGTTGTTACTGCTGCTTCCCTTAAAGGAGAATGAGTCCTTACACCATCGTCCCTTGCTCCAGTGGATCCCCTACTCACGGCGAAAGCGTGAATCCTGCCCGCTGGGGGGCAAATCCTTACCCCATCAGATTGCCCCAAGTACGGGCTTTACCAGCCCTGGGCTTTTAAGGAGCTGTAGCCACTCGCTCTGGCGTGGGTCATCATACCGACCTTAAATGCGTCTCCGCACAGACTTAGATGCATAAATGCGTAAATGCGCCTCGCCCTGTGCCCAGGATTCACAACAGTCTCAGGCTCAGGCATCTCCTTTAACGAAACACCTCCCCGTCGGCGGGGGCATCCCACGGACTCTAGATGCACCGTACTCAGGCTCTGGCATCTCTTCTCGACATGGATCCTCCACGGGCTGCGAGTGGGGCTCTGCTTGCTCCACCGAGGGCTGGCTGCAAAGGGTTCCATCTTCACTGACCTCTTATCTGTGTGGCCGTTTCTCTCAGATCTCAGTCCTTTCTGGGTGAACTCGGCCCGGTGGGCACCCCGGGAGCGGGGCTCTCCCCGAGTTCCCCAAGCGGCTCCGCCGCCGCCATCCTCGACGGGGCGGGCGCCGGCCCGGCCGGGCGCTGGGAGCGGGGGCCGTGCCCCCCTCCCGTCTCCTCGCTCCTGGGCACCGGCACACCTTTCCGGTTCCTTTGTCCCGACGTAAATAGGGCAATTCGCAGAGGCGCCGATTGGCTCAAGCCCCGAGGGCAATGGGAGTCTGGTGTGATGGGCAGCTTCTGCCACCCGGACCTCCCCCCCCACTTCAAACCATAACATATATACAAAGACACCTTGAGTGTTCCTGGACAATCTTAAGTTATCCAGGAATAGTGATAGACTGAGAGTTTAAACACATCCTTCCACTGCACAGCGAGAGAACTGTATTTAATACTGCGAGCAGAACTGTTACCATGTTTGCCTTTGCCAGAGCAGACAAGAGTGTACCATCCTGAAAGTACTTATTACACTACTAAGAAACCATAGATGTCATCTGTGTGCCCCTAGAATACATCTTCTGCATCTCTGGAGTCTCCCAGGAAAAAAAATATGCATTGTGAAAACGTGTATAGTATGATACATCTTCTGCTTCAGATATTGCTGATTGCTTTGTCTACGACTCTTTCCGAGGAAAGGACCAAAGAAACCCAGAGAAGGCTACCGTATCGGAGGTTGTTTTGGAGCCTCATTTCCTGAGCTCCCTGGAAGTCTTTCCATCGACATCTGCTGATAATGGACCAGGCCCTTGCGGAGCTAAATAAATGGCTTTCCAGCATGGTTTTGCAAAGGCTGCTTGGCACCACCAGGGGAGGTGCTCAGGTGGCAATAAGATTAATAACATTTGCAGTAGTGGACAAGTCCAGCTGCCAGTAGTGTTCTGGTATGGCATGCAGCTGAGAGGGAAAAAATGAAGGCAATTGCTAGGAAAGTCTCTAGAAGACATAAGACTCTCACAGATTGCCACTCATCATTGGATTCAAATCAAAGAAAAGCTTTTATAACTTATTAGAAGACATCTTTTTTTTTGTAGTCATATGTTATCACATGCCAATTTACCATGAGTAGAGCTTTAAGGGCCGTCTATAACAAATGCTGCATCTTCTGTGATTTGCAGCTCTATTTGACAGCATTTAAACTGTTTGGATATATTTTAAGAATATATGTGGTTTTGATGGTGTTTCCCCCACCAAATCAAAATGCTGACAGCCTCGGATCTCCTCCAGCATTAACGCTGTGCAAGGATAGCTTTGTGACCATAACCGTGTGTAATACCTGCTTTGGGAATAAACTCTTGGCACATAACTTCAGAGTCATTCAGAAAGCGGCACAGATGCCAAAGACCTTGGGACATGAAAGGAAGACACTGTGCTGTCTATTCATTGGAAAGTTCACGAATTCTGCCTAGAGATCCCTCTGATATTTTTGCTTTTCAATAGATAGTGCTTACCAAAAATAAAACTGAGAATTTTAAGTGCTTTCCAGATTTAATGTCACAAAGTTTTAGGTGGAAAAAAAATTCCTTTGTAATAAGCTCAGCATTTTCTGTTTTACATTATCTATAAATTTCCCAAACTAAACAGAGCGAGCAATTGCACAAGCATGTTCATGGATGAGACTCACCTTTAGGTACTGTGCCAACATGTTAAATAACGCCCTGTTCACTTCTGGCTACTCCATTCTGGTTAGGATTTTGTTTCTAAATCTTGATCATATTGGCACAGAGTCTTAAGCTCATTGATGGGGTGAGTAACTGACCATGAGAGGAAGGAAGGAAGACTGAATTAATGCAGCAGTGCAGCCAAGGGAAGGACTGTAATAATAATAATAATTTAATAATAATAATAACAACAACAATAATAATAATAATGATGTTTCATTTTTCTTTAGTTTGAAAACACAATTAATTCAGATAAGATAATGCACCAAAATCTCCAGCTTCACACTCTCCAGAGAGCAACAAAGAGAATTTGAGAGTTTTGAGCTATCCCTGCAGTACAAGCAGTTGACCAGGAGAGCTGGGATGGATCTGTCCATGCAGCCACATCAGTGGGGTGACCTCAGGGGCTCTGCACGGGGCTGTGCCTCCCAAATCCCTGCAGCCTGGGGAGGGGACTGGGACTGGCATGGCCCTGTGGTGTCCGGGGTGACCTGCTGACATTAATAAAAATAAATAGACGCTTAGCCCTCCACTTGGAGGGGGAAGGACAGGGCTATGTGATTTCAGTATGGGTTGAGTTTGAGACTTACTTGCTCTAAGTTGGTTTAATTAGCCCTTTTAGCAAAATGTCAGGAGAGTACAGCCTTGAAACAGAAAGAAAGAAACAAAAGAATGTGGAAAGCAGACTTTATTTTTCTTTACAAAAGTTTTTTAGGGCTGTTTCACGTGATTCAGTCACCACTTACAAGATCCAAAAATCCAACCTGGGGCTTAAATTCAGCTTCCAAAATAGGCACTCCTTCTCAGAGACCCTCAGAGAGGATGAACTCTTTCAAGAGCTGCTGAAGTAACAACAGGGTGCCAGGATGCCCTGATCATAAACTGGAGGAAATTAATTCAAAATGGACCAAAGAAAAAAAAAAAAATTGTACCTATCATCAAGCAGTACATGAACTGTCAAGAGATCCTTCCGTTCTCTGGACTAACCCAAATTACTGTAATGGATTTATTTTATGGAGGTCACTTCATACAGTCACAACAGCCAGAATGTAAATAGAGACCTAAAGAAAAACTTGGTAGGAAAGAAAAAAGTGGCTGAAACAGAATTTGGAAGATACAATCCAGAAGCCAACCTTTGGGGCTCTGCCTCAGCTCTGCTGGAGGATGCACAGCTGATAGTGCACCCTGGCCCGTGGGTTTCAGTGATTGCATCGCCTGTTGACCAGCTGAGGTTGTGTTTCTGCTGCAGTTAACACTTCATACCAAAGCTGTGAAGTTCCTAGGAAAATCTGGTGATTTATCCTGGTGCTTATCAGCCGAGGGCTCCTGAGGACGTGGCGCCAAGCTCTGACACAGAGCGATGGGGAGTGCAGGGCTCTGGACAGGCACCTGTAAACCATCCAGCAAAGATGCTACAAAAGCAGCTGTGAATTTTGCTACTGTGTTCCTTGAGAGTATGAATTATGTCCGGTGTCTAATGCGGATGATGATGTCTGATGCAATAGGGACTTTTGAATTAGCACATAAAAACCTTTTCATAAAACGTTGGATCCCCCTTCTTGTGAAGTCCTTTACAACTCTAAAGCGTAAGTGAACAACGTAAAATTCACACTGATCCCTTCGATTCTTTTTTAAGCATCCTTAAATCCAGCTTTTTTTTCCCTACTGTACATCTTTTTATAGTTAAAAGTAATTTTAAAGCAAAAAAGAACATAAACAATATACAGTGACTCTTGACACTCCATTGCTTTTTTAAACTAGAATAATAAAAATTTGCAAATGAACAAAAGAGTGGGAGGAAGATATCTGATTTACAATGTTTTTGAGATAAAGAACACTGTAAAAAAAGATCAATGTGAATAATAAAGCATTGTTAACTGAGTCATGACATTTCTATTCTCAGTGAAGATTTGAACAGTAGAGCTCTGCAAATGAGCACCTTGTGCCATTTTCAAAGTGGGAGGAAGACATATAATTATAATTTTTAAAGTGAAGAGAATTTTAAAAAAATCTCTGTGAAAAAGTTTATTGAAAAACATATCGACATATCAATATGACATATTACTTTAATTTTATTAAACTAGGAGGGGGGAAAACCTCTTTTTGAAGACTGGCTGCAGAAAGCATTCCTTGAAAAGAATTTTCTTTATTAAAAACTCTTTTGCTAAGATGAAACAGCACTGAATGTCAGCACTACCGTATATTTATTCTGTAACTCTTCCAACAGCTGAGATCTATAAAAGAAACATATTTTCACAACAGTTTTAACCTCCATTGTCTTGATCATTCGTATTAACATTTTTCATGTCACCTATTGAAATCCCTTAAAGGAACCTTTTATTCAGTCAAAAATAATGAAGCCATTTTCTTAAACAGCCTCCAAAAAGTAAAAAGGATGTAATGTTGTGCATTTTATTTGACGTACGTTTTCTGGCATTTCACTTATTTGTGTGATGAGAGCAAAACTTCATATTTAGGCTATCAAATCTGCAGAGAAAAGCGGTTTTGAGAGAGAAGGAAACTAACTGCTCCTGTTGTGTGTGCAATTTAAATCCCCAGTGAAAATATAGCATTGATCAGATTACTCCAATCAAGTCATTTAGTGCTTTGGCATTCCTGAAGTTAGGGCCTAGCTGTGAAATCATAGTCAGGGCCAAACTTTGCTGTTAGGTGAGTGCACATGGCTCCCATTTTCTTCAAAGGGAATGACACACATGGCCAATATTTAACTTTCACCTCTTCCATTCTTCAGCTAGCAAAGCCAGAACCAATGGACTATATGCAGGCAATTTAATAGAATTAAGAATATAATCAAGATTTTCCAGGACTTACTAGTGATTTGGGCTATATAATTCAATACACCTCCAAGAGCAGATGTTCAGCATATTCTGAAAATCAGGCCATCTCAAATGTCTTTCTTTAAGCAGGTAAAATCATCAATCGCCTTGAGTATTTTGGCCATTGCATTCTAACAAACAGGGTATAAGATACCTCTTCAAACCCATAAGGTCCAGTTTCTGGGTTGGCTGGGGTGCCTGGGGGACTTACCACACCCCAATGCATTTTAAGTACTGCGTTTGCACACATCTCTCCCCTGCCATTACCATTATGGGACTTGAACACAACGCAGATGTCCTTCTGCAGCTGCTATCCCTGCAAGAAAATCTAGGTTCTGGTTCTGCTGATCCACTGGGATGGCCCACAAGACTTTCAGGAATAAGTACCACAAAAAGAAAAAAGGATGCATCCCAAAATCTAGCTGCCCCATGGTGTATGCAGATCTTCATTTCAACTCAAGGTCAAGTGGAAAACTTTCCTACCATCCTTGCTGACTCTCCTCTTCACTTTCCCCCGGCTCCATCTGTTCCTCACCCATCTCCTTCGTTCCACGCTCGCCTCCCTCTTCTTCCTGTGTCCATCTGTTCCCTCCTTCCTCAACACAAGTTGGGGAAGGGAAGTAAATTCAGTCATTCACTGAACAGATTTCAAGATGAACCCCCTCCCTCTCCAGTTCTAACTTCATTCATCATGGTAAAAATTATAATGAATAGAAATGTTGAAGGTGAAAATTTATTAGGGATTGTGTTGCTTTCTTATATCAAAAGCAGTTAAAGCTGCATATAAACATTGGCTTCATTCATTTTTCTTAATATATGGTATAATTAGTGAGAAATATTAGTGGAAGTGCTTGCTACACAGTCCATCAACACATGCCTGTCAGAGTTTAGGATCTAAGCCAAAATTTTTTGCCAGTCCTGTGATAGATTTATAATAAGCCTATAGAAGGCTTTACAGTCAGCTGGGTCACTAATTCATGAAGTTAAAATGTATGCAATGAGGTCAAAAATTCGCTATTGATAAAATCCCCCCTCCCAGGATTGCACCATTAGCTTTGTTACTGCAACAGCAAAATAAAATAAACTCAAAGCTCCTGCGAATTGCCAGTCCATCATCATAAATCACAAGAGAAGCACTTGCACGAGTTCATGATGTCATATGAAGTCCAATGTATATTTATAGCCTTGCGTACTATTTCCTGTTTCCTCACGACGAAAATAAACAGTCTCTAAATCCCCTGTATCCTTATGCCTGAGCTCAGCAAAATGTAATGGGCACGAAACTATGAAAGCACCCATGATATATTAGTCTAGAGCAGCTTGCTTCAGGTTGACCTGTGACACCCAGTCTCCCTCTGGCCTCTCCTACATGGATGAGAGCAGTTCCCACGGAGTTTGCTCCCTAGGCTACACTTACTGTAGGGATAGTCCCACACCACCTCCTGCTTTGCCTCCCTGATCCTGGGAGAAAGAAGGAAGGAAGATTTAAGCCTCCAAGCCCTACGCATGGAGTAGCTGGCCTGGCAAACACAGCAGAGGTGGAGGAGCTCAGCACCCATGTGGGGATCTGGTTTGTCACCATGAGGACCTTGGACATCTTGTCCATTAAGATGGCTAAGCCACAGAGGTTGGAGCTTGGGCTGCAACTTCCTCTCTCCTCCTTTGTTGATGATTTAGGAACCTCATTTAAGGTTTCTGGGATGTTTGGGCATGGATGATGCCCCACGTTTCATCGCAGACCTCGCAGCTCTCACATTTTCTGCGCCTACCTGAAACAGAAACTTCTGTTTGCCAGTGATCCTCTTCCCCTCTTCTCAGATGAAACTTTCTCTCTTAGCTTTTTATTTTTGGCTTCTTTTCCAGAAATGAGACAGAGGGTAACAGAAACAGTGCACCATCCCATGTAACCTCTCCCTGCAAGGAAGCATGCTTGCTTCTATTTGCCTCTAAAGCAACAACTCCCAAAGTCAATGACTGTCACTAAGTGGCTGGGGGTGGTACATGTGCCAAACCACCTTTATTTATGGTGTCCCTCTGCAATGTTGTTTTGTTCTTCCACCAAGACAGCTGCACCAGCTCCCTGCCTCTCCCACAGCTCCCTGAAGTGACACTGAGCAGCCAGGACCATCCAGGTGACCTGCTGGTCCAACGCATGTGTCACACCATGCAGGGATGATACCCTTGGCATCCCCCCTCAGTGCCGCTGTAAGACAAATGATGTCCTTTAGTCTGGCAGGAAAAAGTATTTTGTTTTTCTTTTTACTTTTTCTTCTTTGAAACATGGTCATTGAGACCTGAGGTTTTGGTTTCATTTTATTACGAGTCTTTTAAAAACAAGTGAGTTCATTTCAAGCCTTTATACTTACAAGTTATCATCCATCAGGTCTGATGTAGCTCTGCCTGCTTCATCTCGGGACTGAATGGACATGGCACACAGCTCTTTCCGTGACGAGCATGTGATATATTAAATAGACAGGTAGCGACAGCGGTGCATGGGATAACGAATGGCAGGGAGATCAGCCAGGCATTCCTTCGACTCTTTCGCTGCACTGATACACAAAGATGCCTCACGGTGAAATTAAGAAGTTACATGTCCTAAACCGCTAAGAGTTTTGCACGCAGTTCACCATTAACCTTTGGGAATCCTTGCTGCAGGGCTGTGAGGCAAAGGGCCACTGTCGAGATGGATTGGAAACAAATGCCACCAGCAAGTAAAGCCACAGGCTCTCTTGTCCTTTGCTTGTAAAACGTGTATGAGCCCTATGTAGGGTGATAGATCAGTTCTCCTCCTTCTCTTGCAGTGGCAACTTCCCCTAACCAGTTGCTCTAAGCAGCTCTTTGTCATTGCCCATATTGCTGCAGTCCCTGTTCCGCAGAACAGAGTGCCTCTTATCCCCTGTCTCTTGCTAAAAAACCAGACTCAGAGCATTTATATGCCACTATATAAAAGCTGGTTTCAAAAGGATGCCAGGAAACTCCAGCCTTCTATTCTCCAGGGCTGCAAGACCCTGGTTTCTGCTGAAGTCAATAAAGAGAAATAGAGGTCAGGGGACCTACTGCAAATGCCAGTGTTGGTATCACTGCTCCTTGCTATTACTCAGAGGGATCTGGGGCTGGCATCAGTGGAAAGGAATTGAGGCAAGCCCCAGCTTCCTCATATGAGGAAGAAAGTTGCTACTTCATGATAGTATTTAAAAATGGCACATGGTGGGGGTTTACCTCTAGCTGCCTCTGCTTAACAGTCTAACACTGAATAATCTGAGCTTTCTTCATCATGATACACTTCTTTTTCCCTTCTAATTCACTTCAGTGGATGATTCCTATAGGTTAAACTCACAGATATTCGTGGATATCTGAAGCTGAATAGATGCTCCTAAAAGTCACTAACAAAGTTTGACCCTCTATCCATCTCTAATTGTAATTTAGATTTCTTTTTACATTCTCATTTAACAGTAATCTTAAATATCAGTTGTACCTAATATATTTTTAAAGCCTATTTGGCTCCACTTGTTTGTTCCAAACTCAACTTACAACTGTTCCATGCAGCAACAAACTATAAAAGAAAAAAGTGCTAACCACTTTTTTTTTTATGCTGGTCTAGCATAATCTTTATTTCTTTAGACCCTTTGTGCAAACATTAAATTGATGAAAGACATAATGTAGATGGACCCACAGCTGAACTGAAGGTAATTGCATAAAAATGAAATGGAGACCTATAATTGTACACTGCTTTAGCCCCTACCGCACTGTTTTCTGGAAGCAAGGATCTCGCTTGTCATAGCAAGCTGCTCGTTACGGTGATTGCATGAAGACTTGATCTAGCTGTACAAGACAAGTATAACATTACTTAAAGGGAGCTTTTCAAACTAAGAGTCTGACACTAAAATGTACTGTATTTTCAAAGATGTAGTGTACTTTAACAAACAGAAGAGTTCTTGAATGACAGCTTTTGTTACCCTTTTGTTTGATGGTGCTGAATTGAAAAATTCAGGTTATGTCTATGCCTTTCTATTTCTGGTTTTGATTTCTCTTCAACAGCACTTCAAGAATAAAAATTGACTCGAAGCATGAATAGTAGAAGTCGGTGGATACAGTAAATGTTAGTCTGGCATTTACTGATTACTTCCGTCTGACTTTTTTTCAGTCCCATTTGTTGAATGCTTAAATGCATTCTGTGGGCCATTGTATTGCTGCAGAAACGGGGAACTCCACAGATACATCGTGGTTTAAAATATATCCAGTTTAGACTTCTGGGCCAATTTTGAAAGTGGAAAATGATAGAAATCGTCATTCTTGCCTAGACCTTTCAGTCTGATCCATGTGTATTCAGCTGCTCAGCCTGCGTGTAGCTCTCAGCCTGGACAAACAAGATCCATTTGTAAGATTGGCACCCGAATAACAGGTGGGGCATGTGTCTTTTGGACTCACAATTCTTATCCAATAAATCCAATGCGTAAGCAGGACATTGCTTCCTCCAGAGCTCTGCTACTTCAATTAGCACAACTTTTCCTGGAGACAATATATTAAAAAAGCAGGAAAAAAAGAAAGTGCAGGAAAAATTGTGGCATGCCACTGATTTATAAACACTGGAAAAGAGGTTACTGTACATGTAAGTACATAAAAAATGAATGAATTTTCACATTTTGGACTCAAGAGGCTGGCCAAAAAAAATCGGGGAGGGGGAAGCTATATTTACTTACTCTGGGGCAAAAACCATCAACAAATTATCACAGATGGGCAAAATCAGACGTGTTTGCCCAGGATGCTGGTTTCCTATGACCAAGTGTACAGCATGCAGGCAAGCACCACTGTGCTTTGCACTACTGGTCTGTACTCAGAGGAGTCACCGCTCTCCTGCCCTTCCCAAGTCTCGCCCGTGGCTTTCTTTTGTCATAACGCTCACAAAAACTGACAGTTACAGGTTTCTGAGACTCCTCTCTGCACCGCTGCTGTCTTACGGTCTCCTTCTCTCTGCTTCTCTCTATTCCACCAGTTACTCTCTGCCTAAGGCCAATCCATAAACTCTCCAGGACAGGGAAAACCCATGTTTCCTTCATAGTAGACTTTGTCATTATTACAAGTTCAAAAATCTGCCAACATACATTTTTAGAGAAGTGATTTAAAGTTAAAATAAAAACAATAGCTTAGTATTTCTTCTTATCCTCCCCCAAGGTCTTACTATGCTTATCTCTACCAAGCTTTTCTGCTTCTACATATTTCACCACATGAAGATGATCTAAAACTGCATGAAATCTGACTATGAGTAAAAATTTAAATTAATTTCTTACTCATTCTGTAAGTAGATAGAATCATAGAAAATAGCTTGGAGTAGACTTCTAGAAGTCACCTAGCAAAGAACGGTGCTGGATGATGTCTTCCACTTCATTAACCAGAGTAATGGAGAAGCCAAGACCTCAACTCCTTCCAGCAGCACACAGTGGTAAAAGGCTAGGCCACTGCCACAAGCAGCAGCAAGGGCGACTGGGGCTGCATATGGGAACTAGCCTTTGCCTCAAACAAGGGCTAATTCTGCAATAAGACACTCCCCAGTCTCATCTGGGGCTGCCCTGATGCTTTACACCTCCCATGATGAGGAATTTGTTCCCATATGCAGCCCCAGTCGCCCTTGCTGCTGCTTGTGGCAGTGGCCTAGCCTTTTACCACTGTGTGCTGCTGGAAGGAGTTGAGGTCTTGGCTTCTCCATTACTCTGGTTAATGAAGTGGAAGACATCATCCAGCACCGTTCTTTGCTTTCTTTTCTCCAGGCCAACAAAACCTAGCTCCCTCAGCCTCTCCTCATACATCAGATGTTCCAAACCCCTCACCACCTTGGTGGGTTTCCTTGAACTTGCTCCAGATATGTTAGACTTCAAGTCCTTGCTTCCCCTCACTTTAAGCCAAATAGTCCCAGCGGTTTTTCACCTACCTTGCAATCCACTCATCCCATCCACATTTTGTCCTTTTAACTGCAAGGATGCTATGGAACACAATCAGAGTCTCATTAAGGTTTCACTCTATATCAACTTTTTCTTGGCTTTTCTTTAATATATGTCAGGGGCCAAAGGTACCTGAAAAACGAGAGATATGCAAGGTCTCTCTTCTGGCTCCTTGCAGCCAAGCACAGACTAACTGCTTTAGAGCACTTACTGTTCCTCTCAGAAAGTAATATCTGCAAAACTGAGGTGTTTGTAAGGATTGATTTTCTGTATATAGCTCAAGAGCAAGCATATCACAAGATTTAAGTAAGATAAGAAGTGAGGCTGTGCTTGATGTGAGGTGCAGGAGTTAATCAGTGGTAGATAAGAACTGATGAGGTTTTATCATCCCAGCCATAGAGACAATGACTGTGTTTCTTGGCCTCTTGATCACTTCAGAGAGTAAGTGAAACTATATATCAAACCATGTTTATCTGTGCCTGAGAAGTTCTTCAAGAATAAATTGAGCTCAGAACTCTTCTTAACCTTTCCCCTAGTTGGGGCTTAAAATTAAGCTCTCCCTCTGGTTTTTGAGCTGCCTCTCTGGCATGCTGACAGCATGTGAAGTATCCCATCTTCTAGTTGACTTCCAGGCCAACATCACAAGTGTGGACGAAATGATGAAATAATGAATCTGGATGTTAAACAGAGACCATCTGGCTTGCTTTGCTACAAGATTATGAGCCACGGAGAGCTGGCACATCTGCATCTAGGTACTACCTACACATACATTGTTGGCTGCAAATTTAGGGAAACAGAGCTGCTGTTGAAAAATAACAAAATAATTGTTTTGCCTTCTTTTATATCACAGATTAAAGTTCAGATATCGGACTCCAAATAGATGTAAACTGAGGCAATAGGTTTGTTCTCTCTCCTAACCTGATCCCACCCAGTGGAAGTGAATTGTTACTTAGCCCCTGAGTCCACTGGGTTTGAGAGAAAAACTTAAAATGCAAGTTCACAAATACTTATACTATGAATAAACTTAACTTGCTTAAAGAGACTGAAATCATTAGGTAAAGCAGGGTTAGGCCTTGGAAGTAAACAACTGTAGGCTTGGAAATTCTGCATATGTTATTCTTTCAGATCTCTGTCTTAGTATTGCAAACAAGTCTTTTTTTTTTTCCTAATCCCACCAGATAACCAGCTTACAAATGAAAAACATACAGATGAAAAGCCTATGAAAGGTATCGTTATGAGTTCTGTCGCAGAATTCAGCATCACAGACGCTTCATCAAAGGGTACCAAAACTGAGAAGAAATTGTCAGCTGCGAGCACATCATCCATCGCTTCCCTGGAGAAATGCAGAGAATTCACTTACATCGAAGATGACGCATCAGTACATCAGAGAGACAGCGACGGTATGTTTTATAAAACAGATCACATTTAAGCTGATTTCTAAATAGTGCCCATTGCAAGAGCGCTGTGTGTATCTAACTTGAAATAAATGCTTACACGCTGAACGGGAGGTTCAAGAACCCAGCCAAAAGCAGCATGAAGTTGCCATTCAGACATTTTTGCAGTAGACGAGAATCTGTAGAAGATGACCTTAAATTGTCAGTGGTGCTAAAGTCATAGAAGAGGAGCTTAGAAGCCTGTTGTGCAACAGAGCATTTGCACCTTCGTAATGAGTGTTTGCACAGCGGTACTAGTGTCGGTACCAGATAAACAGAGTATCTCACGCGCCATTCTGCTGACCCATCACCAAACCCACACAGCAAAACTCATGAGGATGAGAAGCTCTCTTCATACTCTGCCCTGATGGCTCTGGGCCAGGCAGATATACATAGCTAGGACTCCTGGTTACTTCAGTGTGCATCGCGTTTTGGGAAAAAAAAAAGTGTTTGACAACAAAGCACTATGATGGGTAGTTACAAACCAAACTTGCAACAGAAGCCCTGTAGTTCTTTTTTGCAAAGAAATAGTGCAAGTGCATTTTCGCAAATTGAACATAAAATGCTTTTGAGCTAATAATCAGAGCTGTCTTACCTTTTTCGAAAAGGAGCTGATCCTTTTTGTTGTGCAAAAGCACAACTTAAAGAGTCAAATACCTATGTTATGTTTTGTAAGAGTTTTAGAGGCAATAGTATAACCAAGAGTTGAGGAACAGAATGGGTTGTGAACACTCATTACAGACCAAAGGGCATGACTCCTGCTAATCTCAACAATATAACACCTTGATTTTAGTGGAATTGTGCTGTGAACCAGCTGTTCCTGGTTACTCCAATGGATATGAAAAGAGTGCATCTATGAAGCATTTTTGAAGTTTCTCGTGTGTGCCTTTTGCAGTAACAGATTAGTGTGTTATATCTGATGGAGTTGGGATCTATCACGCATATCATACTAACAATCTCTCAATTAAGAACTTCTAAATATAGACCAACACAGTAAACCACCATACTCTCCAGGAACCATCACCATCTCCATTGTATCACTGATCCTGTAATTAAAGGAATATCTCTGATCCATCTATTAGAATACACTCAATTTCAATGAAGGATCTGAAGTACTTACTTCATTTAGGGGACTTGTCCTCTTAGTCCAGACACTCACTATTTTCTGAGTTTGCTGACTGTCCAATTGGGCCCCTCAACCATTATTGGCATACAGGTATGTACCATGTGATGCAAATAACAGATTGCATACTCCTTAAAAAACCTAAAAGTGAAGGAAATTAGCAAAAAAAACCCCACCAATCTGTGCTCAATTAATAATGTTAAGGGCTGGACAGAAGCCAGGAAAACCAAAGGAAGCCAGATTTGTGGTTGTCACTGCATACTCTGCTCACTCTACTCTGACACGTTACTGCTTATTCCACACACACGAGGCCAAATCCTGTTCACTGGTGCACGGAGCACCTCTGAGGACAGTGGTAGCTGAGGAAGTTGAAGATTATTTTGTTCCCTGAGCTCAGAGAGGAGCAGATCCAAAGCTCATAGGTCTCACCAAGGGTGACCATCGTGGCTGCCGTGAGCTTTGGACTAGGTCTGCTCAGGGCATCCTCTGCGTGAGCAGAAAAACTTAGAGATGAGGCAGGCTAGAAAAATTATTAGGATTTCTTCTTTTGTGCTAATTAATCTACTAATGTAGAGAATGAGAGCTGAGGTCGTCATTCTCACTGAGATAAACACAGTAGTGCCGTTTCGCAAACAGCAGGGAAAACAGAGGAGGAAACAGGAGATTGCATCTTCTTTTAAGTAGTTTGTGGCTAATTTATTTTCAAATATATAAATGAATGCATAGGAATGGATGTTTAATTGGTAATATCTATTATTTATATACATTACCCCACTTAAAACAGGACAAAAAAGCCTCACACATGCAGATTTTTCGAAATGTGTTACATCCATTATCACAGTTCATGGTGTGTGCTCTGATGGGAATTTAAAAGCATCTTTACTGCACATCACAGACTCTGTGCTGAAACATTACTTTATTATTAAATTCTTGTGCTTTTTGTGTGCTCCCTTTCCTGGATGAAGCCCTAAGAATCATGTCTATTCTCTCTAGATTACATAAGCATCATTATGGTTAACACATTCAGGGAAAAAAAAAAACCACGTTATTAGAAAACAGATCTTTGGAGAGAAAAAAGAAAAAAATTGAGATATCCTTAATTGATATGTAATTTTGAATTTAATCTCATGTCTATGTAGAGAAAGGAAATTTTATAAACATAAGATATCTAAAAAAGAATAGTCTTAATTACACCATGGACTACTGGATAAAATGATTACATTTTCTACACTGTAAATTTCATACAATTAAATGCAGTGGTGTCACCTTATAGAACGTTTCAATTTTATAATTATTTCAGTTCATTTAGTTAGAAAAAATATATAAGCATGAATTTACTAAGTATCATCCAAATCTAGTCATTCTTATTCTACAGAACTGACTTAGAAGTTAGTTGTGCTTGTCTGAACTTAAATAGATCTTGACATATTTAAATAAGTATTAAAATTGATAACACTGGTGATGATATGCTACTTAGAAAGAAGTTCTATCACATGCTATTTATTCTTGCTACCTGCTTTAACTGCCTTTTTTTTTTAATAAAGAGACGAATGATTTTGTAATTTTGTTTTTCATCAAGAAAGCTTAAAAAGAAAAAAAAAAAAAAAAGTATAATTCTGGAAACTTCCTGGCAGTGAACTTTATGTTACGTGAGAGAGAAAATGCCACAACAGAACCAATGCAGTTGAACGAGTTCACAGTTAGTCATCCTAGGGCAAGAAATGTGGTTATAACCATATGCTTTCCTGAAAGAACCAATGAAAAGGCATTCATATTGTTGAAGGCATTTTTCCTTTCCAAAAACAAGGAGGGAAAAAAAATTAAAATTGAAAGGTCTGGGTCTTTACGCTCCAACTGGATTCACACAGTCAGAATCTCACACCTGCTCCGAGCCCCGCGCACCCGCAGGCAGCCTCCCCAGATGCTGCCGCCTGAACGGTGGGGAGTTAATGAGTTGATTCTTGAGGGGAGCAAATATAAGACAAAGTTTTCATCACAGTGGCCAAGTTTTCAGGAATGATCTCTGATTCCAGACACACATCCCAGCTGATACTATTTTTCCAAACTTTTGTCTCCTTTCAAAAATCAATAAGTCTCTGAATGAGAAGCCTGTTTCAGGGGGGAGGTGGAAGGACCGTAGGTTGAGAATCTGTCAGCACACTGCCCTCTCTCCACACTGTTCTCCAGACTTGCGTTTGCTCCCCGTTTTCAGTTAGGCGATCTAGCTGTCCTTAAAACATTTTTACTGAAACAGAATACTTTTACAAACAAAACTAGGAGCAGATGACAAATCCGTACTCTTTTTCTCCCCCGTGTGCTGATCTCGTCTTATTCACAAAGTCATCTCAGAAGATTGTCCAGATGTCATATGGAATCCATGAGCCAGGGATGCCCAATCCCATGCATCCAGACTGACCATGAAGAAAAGCAAGAATTAGACCTGGAGAGTCTGGGGGCCCCATCCACTCTCCACAAAAGCTCTGGGTGCTTGCACGCTGGCTTCCAGCAAGGATTACATCAGACTATAACAGACTGACAGCCCAGAAAAGTATTCTTCAGATAAGAAGGAGCCAGTTCTGAACTGTTCACATGCAGGTTAAAACAGTCCTGAAAGTTTTTTTAGGGTTTTTTTTGTTGAACTTTTTTTCCTTCCTAGAAATAGCAGGAGGAGTCTGATTATTTTTATCTTTAATTGGAAATTCTTGTGGAAGAGAAGATAAACTCCAGCATCAAGTGTGCTGCTCAGGCAGCACGTGGCATCACAAAGCAGCAGCACTTCCAAACTCCTGCAAGGCTGCAAACCCCACAGCACAGCATTCTGGCTGCGTGAGGTCCGCTCCTCTGCGGAAATTTACAGCCCAGATTCTTTAAGAGCATAAAATCACAGAATCATTAAGTTTGGAAAAGACCTTTAAGATTGTTGAGCCCACTGTAAAGTTGGTATAGAGTACTTGTTCCTCTGAACTTCACTGCCACAGAATATTCTCATTCAAAGTATTCTTATGTCACTGTTGTTTTTCCAGCACAAATAACACAGATATAAATCCTTTCGTTTGAGGTTACGGAAGCAGTTATCATCAATGTATTTTTAGCCAGCCCTGGGTGCTGTCTTGTATCTCATTTCTGTGTAGTGACACTTAGCCTGAACCTGGGTAACCAAGGATGCCCTTTTCTTATGTCTCACTGCTTTTCCTTTTTCATAGATGAATGCGCAACACTTATCCTGGCCTGCTTGTTCTGCCAATTTTGGGACTTTCTTATAATGCTGCCTGATACGTGTGAACATTGGCTGACAGATACCTGTTGTCCATCCAATAGATACTACCAGACCTCCAACGAAGACCACGCCAACAACGACTGCAACTGTGACTGTGACATTGATTGCAGCCTTTTTGAGTCATGCCACGAGACTGGGGAATGCCTGGAACTGGCCATGGAGATTTCTGAAGTCTGCTATCGCTAACAGGAAAATAAGTGACAAAATTCCTCAAAACTGTCTGAAAGTGAACTGAGATCAAAGTAGATCTTTTTTTTTTAAAAAAAAAACAAAACAAAACGAAAGAACACCCCCATGAAAATAATACCCAGAGTGTTTGCCAACCAAGACTATGTGCATCATGCTGCTCCTGCCCTGGAGGTCTGTACATCTGTACCATTCCGGTTGCATGATTTCACAAACTGCAGAAACCAATAAAGGACAAAAAAGGGTCTTCTCCTTTGCCATAGATGACAACAGAATTCCTAAGTGCCAAGTGTGCTCGATGCTTTACCCACTGTCAGTCTGATTCTTTTATAAACCTCTAATTGCTTTAAACACGGATTTCCCCATTCATAAACACAGGACAAATTAGGACATTATTTTAGGACTGATATATGTTAGTTCATCTTCCTAATGGATTCATACCTAAACATGTATTACATATTGTTGGTTATTATTAATAATGTATAATACAGCATCATTTTATAATTAAAAATTTATTTATTCAATCTCTTAAAACACACTCATACTCTCAGTTTAGGTAGAAGAGAAAATTAAATGAATTAGAAACCATGCTAGCGGTAATTACAGCAAATGTCTCTAAAAATCTCCAGTGAATTTTGTAGAGGAAGCATTTTAACAGGGCAGCGCAATTCGACAGCGTATTAATGTGCGTGCCTATGGTTATGTAATAACAGGTTATGCCTATTGTTCATTAGTTATAGGAAAGGGCTCCTTAAGTGTAATTAGCCTAAATGGGAATTGACTGCACACTTCCAGAGGAGAATTACCCCGTGGACAGCCAGTAACTCCTTCGCCTGATTTTCGTTTGGGAGATTTCTGCAAGCAGCAGAATATTGCCACCTATTCTATTGGAAACAGGTATCTCCACCTGTGCACAAAAAGATTACAAAATGACAGTATCTATCCTGGCTGTGCTTTCAAACTCCCTTTATCTCTTTTCTGATGGCAGGTCTGATTAATAAAAAGGAAATACATATCGCACATTACACATAAGACAACAAAAGCATGTAAATTCAGCTGCCTGAGGGTGCAGAATGCAGGTATTAAGCACAGAGGAAAACACAGAGTTGCTTGCTCACGTTAGATATTTATAGACTGACACCAAAGACAGTGTTTGCTTTGCATAGGCACTAAAACTTCTCAAATTCCCACTGAACTCAGTGCAGAATTGCCTGGGGAATTCCGAACAAGAACTCTGGACAAGCTGCTGGGATACTCAGGATTGCTTAAATCATTGAAGCCACTTGTTTAATAATTTGAGTTTCAAATCTTTGGTCTTGACACAAGAATATTTAATGGAAACAAAAATTCATGTGAATTTCCTTTTTTTCCCCCCAACTTCTGGAAAACTCATGTTTTCAAAAAAAATCAGAAAGTAATAAGTAGGTAGGACTGCTAACAATCTCTGTACAGGCATCTTACAAAGCTTAGTGACCTAAGGACAACAAGCCTTAGAAACACAAGGAGCTGCCCAACATACCTTGTTTCTGTGCTGCTTCCAGGACATCAGTAGGGAGCAAAAGAGGTTTGCTTACATTAATTGCAACGCCACATTGTCAGCTGAAGCCACCTGATGGAACAAAGTCATTAGTCCTTAATTGCCACACCTGCACTAACCTGCCTGGACCCAGACCCAGAGAGCACTAACCACCGTCATCTGGGAGGCACTGGTTTTGCACAACCTGGGCTGGGCAATGCTGAGTTTTAATGCTTCAGTATGCACTCTCCCACAGATTTTTGACCTTAAACCTTACAACTGAGCTTCACAACTACACTGTCAGTGCTTGGATCATTCCACTTTCTACCATAGCTTGTCCTCAACAAAGTGGCAAGTGGCCTGTATGAATAAAGACACTGACTCAAAGCATCTAAGAGTCAGAAAAGGAGAAAACCTGCCCCACATACCATTTTTCAGACAAATACCAACAGATATGCACATTGTTAGTCCTGGCTTTTGATGCCACTATCCAAAAGAGGAGATTTCACATGCAAGGGCTGGAAGGAGCCCAAGAGAGAAAACCAGAGGGTGGCATACCCCAGAATGCTGCCAGTGAGGGACCCAGAGATGGGGAGCTTGTCTTATAAGCCAGAATGTCTTCTTCTAGCTCTAGGCCTGTAAGGTAATATGCATTGACCATACTGGAATCGCTCATGACAAGTGAGGTCTCCATACATCAGCTGTGGAGCTGAATTAATGACTATTGTCACAAATATTTTTTTTCAACTCTTCTCCTAGGAATCATTATTCAATTACAATCCATAGGTTGGCAAACTGAGGTCAAGTCTACTGTAGGGCATGGGTAAGGTCAAACACAGACTTACAATGATCATGGCCATAGCCATGGCTAGACAGGATGTCCCAACAATATGAATTGAATCACACTGTGGGATAAATTGAGAGCTGCTGTTGTACTGAACGGTGACATTTTAAATAATGCAGCAATATCTCCTTGCCTAATGTATACAATGGCACATTGCTTGGTTCCCTGCTTTAGGAAGTAGGTTTTTAGAGGCCATCTGTATGAGCAATGAAGTTTCAAAAAACATGTAATTTTGTACAATGTAGTAGAAGCAGCATTTTATGATGACTTTCTTTTCTGCCATGAAATTATTAACTGCAGCATTGTATTTTCATGACACACAAGAACTGTTTAATACATTGGCACCAGAGAAAGTCAGTCAGACTTTTCCATTAACCGGGTTTCTTCTTTGGAGAGCTGTCCCATTCCCACACTAAACTGTCTCCCTAGGCCAGAGAAATACCCATATATCAGATTTGAACATGGGTAGACATTCCAGTGAAACAGAAATATTTGGAACGAGTCAAGGCTGTCTCTATATTTTTTATTTACTGGGAAGGAAGGTCTGAGTGCTTGAGTAGGAGGCGTTTGGGTGGATGGCTGTTCTGAACATGTTGGACTCAGCTGTGCTCCCGGAGAGATGTCAGCTCTGCAGCATGTGAAACCAGCTCCTCAGAACAACAAATAGAAGTTACCATTTTGCAAACGGGAACATCGCTCCGACACGACGCCTCTCCTCAGCACCATAAATGCGCTGACAGATTGGTTGGGGGAAGAGAGAGACAGAGATAATAAGGAAGAACTATATTGCTACCTTCTACAGGAAGGGACCATGGGATGATCTCTAAGAATCTCCTCTTGGAAATGACCCAGCAGTCTCATCCTTAGAAGGAAAATGTCTTTTCACCTCCTTTCACTGTGTTCTCAGGTCACAATACAGATTAGGACATAAGCACTTTACAGCAGAAATTGTCATTTGCTAAATATTGTACTGCACCCCGCATGCAGAGGACTGAACATGATAGGCCTCAAGGTGCTTCCAAAAGGTTAAAGACCAGTTGTCTCACAGGAAATTAATTCTCTGACAGAACACAAACCCTTCCATAATGTTGTTTTGATGCCTTACTCTCCATGCACACTATGAGTCTTTTTAGATACGAGGCTAACAAAAATTAGCCCATGTACAACCTCAAATATAGGGACGGAGAATATTTTCTTATCTTTTGACTTTCCTCTGCTTCCTAGAGAATTTCGATTGTTCATACTCTCTCGAGCAGTCACACCCAGAATGACCAACATCTTCCAAATGTCAAGACAACGCACAACTCTGCCTTAACTCCAGCGCTGCTTAGGGATTCAGGCTGAGTGCCACAGCTGAGCTCTAGAACACTTTGGTTCTCAGGAAGAAAGCAAACTATAGGAACAATCAAGACATTCACAATTGTAGTTCTCCTGTTGTTATGCTTGTACAGTATCAAAAAATGTTCAATATTGTTGGACTATGAATGTATGTATCTATTAAATTTTTCTTTTAATTACATGAAATGGGTAGTTTCATTGCTTTAATCTTCATCTGTGTCAAGCTGCATTTTAGGTCTCAAAAATGCTGGGTAAGTTTCCTATTATTCAAGAAAATAAGTTTACCAAACACACTGGGATTTCCAGGCACTGTTCCACTACAATTCACAGTAACTGAGTATTAATCATGATTAATAATCTATCATTCCTGTGGTTTAAAAAAAAAAAAAAAAAAAAAAATTAAAGGAAAGAATTATTGAGAAACTTCACTTTCTGTTACCATACTTCATATAATTACACAATGGAACAATGCTATGGAATTCATTATTCTACTGGTAACAATCTAGATTTCCTTAACATTGCACATGAACAGGAATCGTTGCCATCTGATGCATGTTCTGTGGCCTGTGCAAAACGAGTTGGTGGGTGCAAGCCAATTCATAATGGATATATGCCCACATCACAAAATCACCATTATAATTGGTACCCTTAGGAAAAATGCCAAGCTCCGAGTGTAAACAGAGCACTTTCTGTCCCAAGAGCAAGCTCTTGCATGGTCAGAGTTGAAGAAAAAGAGAAAGAGCAAAGCTGAACTGCATCTGCTGCCTCTGTAAAGGGCTTCAACCTCCTGAGGTATCAGCTGCCATCTCAGATCTCTTTAAAATAAAAGAAAAATCACTCTTAAATTACACACATATTGGGCCCTTCCCCCTCCCCCTTTAAATGATGACCCGTTAAAGTCATCGTGGAGGTTGCATTAGTATAAAATGAAACAGAGACTGGCTTTGCCAGTATATAATTTGCCCTCTCCCTAGGTGTATCCAGAAGAGAGCTGAGAAAAATCTGTTGTCACTAAATATAAAGCATCTATTCATCAATCCCCATTTGAAATCTAAGAAACCTACAAATCAGAAAATGCTGAGAGTCACTGACTTATCCAGCTGTGAGCCACCATTCTCCTTCTATTGAAGAGGGACCGTGGACTTCCAACAGGTAAATTCACAAGCCACTAGAGTATTCTGCCTACAAAATAAAAAATAAAAGAAGACGTTTCATAGACATTCTTTTGATGGCTTGCCTGAGCAGAGCAGTTTAAGTGCCAAATATTGAAAAGTCTGCTTCCTTCTTAGAGAATCTTGCAACTGAAACAGTCATTCACGCGCTCATGCCACAGTATATTAGAATGACCATGGTACAAAGAGAGAAGAAAAACCCACCTTACACAAGTGCACAAGAAAATCACCATCAATATCATGAAAGCACAGACTCAATTTATATTGCCAGTTTTGTCATGATTTCTACGAAGTGAAAAATAATGCCAGAGAGCAGTGAAGAAAATATGATTAGATCAACTGTATAAAAAGCATGAGTGATTCTATTAGCAAGCACGGCTGAGAAAAGACAAGATTTAAATCAAATCTAAATATGATAAGATTATACAGCCAAAGTGACATGTCCATTTTAGAAAACATACAGGGCAGAGAGAGAAGAAGCAAAACAGAGTA
The DNA here is from genome assembly GCF_009769465.1 of Tauraco erythrolophus. NCBI lineage: Eukaryota > Metazoa > Chordata > Aves > Musophagiformes > Musophagidae > Tauraco > Tauraco erythrolophus. Next base: position 5,612,432 of record NC_141476.1, read on the forward strand.
GAATTTTGGTTTTAGGCTGTAAAACCTGTTCCATCTTATGCAGCATTTAAAAATCTGATGTGAAGCATCCTGTTAGCTCCGCAATTTTATACTGTACTTTTTCTAGCTAAGGTGTGCAGTTAATTTACAGGACACCCTTTGTTCATCTTTATTGCAGTATACTTGCATCACTCATTTCTTCAGAGCATCAATGTGCCTTATCACTTGATACAGTCATTGCACACACAAACTCTTCTGCTCAGGAAACAGCAAAGCTCCCCACAGAACCACAGTTTTCAGCTCCTAAAACTTTTGGGGTGTTGTGATGTGTCTTTGTTCCACGTGCAGGGTGAAGCAAAATGTGCTGCAGGTTGGCGTTACATGGGACAGTCAGTTGTTTAAAATAAAAGGATTAGGTTTTCTGATCTGTTTTCTTTTGGAACAGGAGAGCTCACCCTGCACTTCATGAGCCTTTTCATCAAAAACGTATCCAGAAAATCTCTTTCCAACAAGTGTTTTTTGGATAGTACTGTGTCCAACAAAGTCTAGTCTAGAGAGAAAGAAAGAGAGAGGCAGGTAAAGGATTAAGAAGCAGAAAGAGAAGGAATAGCTTTGGATAATGTAGCTGATAGCAGTTGCTACTAGCTCGTGATCTCCCATTGCTCCCTGGAACAGTCTTCTCCTGTCAAGGTAATCTTTGTGATTTCTGCTGCACCAGAGGCAAATGAGCTGTGGTATGAAAGCAGGACAAGCCTCAGCAGGTCTTTGCCCCAGGTCCCAGAGCTTTCTGTTTCCTGCCCACTCCTGTCCTCAATCACATCCAGATGATCTCTCAGAAATAAGTTCCATTTGTAAAGGATTTTAACACAGTTCGAAATCAGGAGCGGAGAAGGACATGCATCAATATTCATCTTCTCAAAGATATAATCGAATACTAATCCATTTTAAAACCCTCACTTTTTCTATGCATTTCAATTTTTCCTACAATCTATAACCCGTACACACCATAAAGTCATCACTGAGAGGGGAAGCTGGAAAAATCCAGCTACCTTTCCAAATGGAAATCAGAAGATATATTTTTAGCTACATTAAGCCAACTGCATGCAGCTCTGCACACTTATGTAATTCCAACATAAAAATAATCCATAATATTCCACAGGAACAAATCCAATTCTTAGTCATATAAATTTTCATATAAGTCCACCAAAACCCATTCCAAAAATGTCTCAGTCTCTCTGAGCGCTATAGTTGGAACAGAAGAGCGAGTCCTTTAAAATGCCTTTGGAGCTTCCAGGGATGTTAAATCTAATTGCCCTTAGCATAGCACCGATCCACAAAGGTTGAAGTCATGGAAAATGTATTTTACCTTTATACAAGATATACTACGCAAAGTTTATCATGGCACAGCAAAGTCAGATCTAACTTCCTGCAAATTTCAGACAGAAGGAAATTAACCTTTGGTGCTTCACTTTGACTAACCAGGCCATAAAAATGTGACTTCTCATTGCAGACGCGCAATATTGTATTAAGTTATATGACACAGTATGGTATGATATGATAAAATATCAATTTGTGCACTTGAGTGTATCTGTGTACGCAGAAATCCATATTTATACTCGTGGATATTTATAGCAATGCCTCTACGTTCCAAGAAGCAAGAAAAGATGAAGAGTGGGCAAAGATTAATTGTGATAGAAACCTTCGTAAGACAAAGCCAGAACCAGCATTATTTGTTAATACCTTTAGAAGCTGTATAATTATCAGAGCTAAAGTTGAGCAGAAGTTTTCCAGTAAAACAGCTCTTCAAGACAGAGCAATCGTTTGCTAAAGCAGACCTTGAGGCATCATGGGCAAGGTAGCATTGGGTGCAACTCATTTCCCTGGAGGGCTCCACAGAAAGAAGATCAACCTGGGTGCTTTCCTGGGAGCCTGGGAAGTCCTTGAGATTCACGTCAACCATCTGTTCCATTTCATTAAAATATAAAATAAGAACTGGAACAGAAACCTTCCTTTTTTCCAGAATGAGTTGTCTTTCATGATCGTTCTGCACGAGTTCTTTCATTTTCAAATGTCTATCTGAATCAGTAATTCCCCCAAACTCCAGAATCTCTGATGGAATAACAATCTCTAGCTTTGTTTGTAATAGCTCTGTCACGACCAGCCTTTTAGAGGCTTGGAAGGAGACTATGTCTCACCCAGAGAGCTCCTAACTTTAAAGGCAGAAGAGGGAGAAGTATAAGACTGTACAGTCTGTGAACAGGAAATCAGGACAAAGCGACCGAGGGTGAATTTTTTTTCCTCCGAGAACTTTATTTCTTAGCTAGAAATCTGATCTGCAGCGAGGGGGGCCAAGGGACAAGCTGCGTTTATAACACAGCCAAGGACTCTGTTCCCTCGGTTCAGTCCCCGCGGCACACTCCACGCTCCTAAGCTGCATCTACTCTATAAAGGCCCAAAAAAACTTAAACAGCCTGAAGAAGAAAAAAAAAAAAAATTTGCAATGGCACATCTTCTTAACCAGCATCATGGAAAAGTCACGCTGCTCTGCATATAGCCTTCAGGATTGTGTCTGTAACACTTGAAATCCTGCCCAAGTCTGGCTTCGCTCGCACTAACAGGTACTCTGTGTGCTTCTGCATCTTTTCCTACAAGCAAATGTTGCAACTTTCCTATTGCGACAGCTGTAATAGGCGTTCATGTTACTCTGTTTTTCCTTAACACTCCTGATTCCTTTTATATCTAGTTGGGAATACACTCAAGTGCTAATGGCACTTGTTCAGCCATCCAGAGAAGGCACAGCGTCGCCTTTCTAGCTATTTGTATTTCTTCATTTTGCAAATCTGAACTTTGCCAAGATCCAAACGCCTGATATTTAACTTCGATTCATCCGTCTTAAGGTCAGAAAGCACCATTAAAAATGTCTGGCAACACAAGATCGGCACCTACTTAGAGAAAGGAGGTTTTAAATCAGTCATTCCTTCCTCTTACTTCTGTTTGGGCAGTAAGAGGATTCCAGGTGCCAGATAATTAAGTCACCACTGACAGATGAGACGAGTGATAGACCTGCATCCATATGCTATCACTTCTAGTTTGGTAACCTCAAGGGATGTGGCTCCTGATTGTGATCTACAGCTGCTGGTGTTTGCTCATCGGTCAGCACAGGCTCCTTCTGCCACCGCCTGATGGAAAAGTCCTAAGGGGCTGAGCAGAATTGTAGCTTTTAAGGCTCCAAAGACATCATTTCATGGAAAAGGACCTGCTCTGGGGTTTCAGACCATAAGCAGTTCCTGCTGTCAGCCCTATGGGTTGGTTCAAAGCACTGGGAACGGCATCAGTGCGGTCCTGCACAACGGCAAATAGTCCAAACTGCCTTGCAAACCACTTCCAAATCTTTGAATCTACACGTGAAAAATGGCTTGAACAGTACGAGAAGAAATGGTCTTAGTAAGCCCTATGAAACCCATTGGTAAGGCAAAGCAAGGAGAGCTGTAAGGGAGATAATTGAGTGTGGCAAGAGCCAAAAAATTCAGGAACTCCTTCAGCAAACAGGGAGAGAGACATACCACTGCTCAGGCAGGTCTGACATAAGGGTTTTGAACAGGAGCCTTCAAAGTTTTATTACTAGGCTCCTTTTTGTAGGGCAGGGCACAGCAAACACTCCGTTTAAGGCTTCTGTGGAGTAGAACCAGAAATATCCAGCCTTGCAAATATCCTCACCAGCCAAGCGCAGAGCCGAGACATGCAAAATGAGCGCCCGTCAGCTCGGTGCCAGCGCAACAGAAGGCAGAAGTGCTTCAAGGAACTTGTGACAGGTTCTCTGGATGCACCAGTTTGAGACGGGCCAATCCCTGCTCGAAATGTGCAAACTCTCACACTCCTTGGCATGACCGCGCAGCCAAAATGCACATTTTTTAAAAGGATTCAGAGAAAACACGACCAAAGGGACAGGAACGCAGAAGAATTTGGCAATGGGAAGCAGATGCTTCCTAAGGAGGAGACAGGACTTTGTTCGAAAAAGGTTTGAGGGAAAACTTTATATATAGAAATGAAGTTGCTGAAGTCTGTTTTATTGCAGAATACCCAACTTATAGAGGACTCTGCTCTAAACAGTCACACCTAGGAAGGCAACTCTGTGGAGCTTCACTCTGAGGCACCTTAAGTGGTATAAATACCAGTGCTGTGGTTTACCTGCAGCAGCCACTGCTGTTGGATGCTGCACCCATCCACCACAGCCCAGGTTACCCAGGTTTTGTCATTCGCTGCTCTCTAAGAACCCCTCCAAAACCCTGGAGGTGATGTTGATGAGAGGGGATCAAAACGCATATGAGACACAAAATAAAAGTACAGAGACCCAAGATAAACTCCGAAGTTGCTGGCAAGAAAGAGAAACGTGACCATCAGTTTTGAGGAGGGAGGTGGTCCAGCGCAGGCTTGTTCCTGGCTAGTGGGATAGTTTTTGGTTGAACTTTGTCTGAGAACTCTAATGGTGCTAAGCACTGAAAAGGAAAGAAAAGGAAGGACAGGATGACCTGTGAGTGATGGAGTTACCTACCTAAAAGAGAGAGAAATGACAGATTTTAGGGGAAAGAACACATAGAAAGTTCTATGAGAGAAGGAAGACAAAGAACATCATCATTTTCCTTTGTTGCACTAAAAAAGTGTTTGCCTCCATCCAAACAGATCTTTATTTTCTTCTCATAGGCGAGGATGAAATACGCTATTCCAAACAGACAGCAGTCACATCCTGAGCCGAGCCTTTGCATCCATTGGTTAAAAAAAAACAGGACACTTGCAGTTCTCTGGGCTTCAGTCCTTCTCGCACTGGTGTTAATTTTATTTTTCAGGCTGAACAAGATCACTCCTCATTCACATCTTAGGGCCTCCTCATAAAATTAGCCTGAGAAAGCAAGACAATTGGACTGAAGATCTTTGGACTTGCCTTGGCTTTGGAAAACTCCTGAAAACTTCATGTTTCCTTGGAAATACTCCCACTTTGACCAAACTAAACCTGCTCTGTTTCCATTAAGTGTCACAAAACCTCCCTCCAGCAGGACCAGAGAATTTCCTTCCTATAAAGCCGGGTTTAAAGGCCAGCTGCACTCCCGAGGCTGCAGCCTCCAGCACACCGTGTGCCAGAAACCAGCATCTATATGGGCTCACAAAGGCTGTAAAACATCTTGTGCAGAGTAAAGGGAAAAAAAAAAAAAAAAAAGAAAGAGAAAAATGCCAGGGAGCTTTGCCAAGCGCTTTCTGCTTATTTGCACCTCTGCCAAATGCTTTGCAGTCTTTTGCAGGGGGCATCAGAACGTCACCCTGCAGCAGCCCTGGGAAGCAGGGACGTCCCTGCTGCCAGAGCCCTCGGAGAAGGGCTGGGGCAGAGCTCATGCTCCAGAGGAACTGCAGTAGTTTTGAGATGTCTGCATAGAGGTTAGGCTGTCTGATGCCCTTGGGGAGAAAACTTTCATCAGAGGTACAACTTAATTCCAGTCCTGCCGCAGAACCTATTTGCAACCCTGCTGATGTACATAGGACTCTTGCCTCAGTTTCCCCATCTGGAAAAAAATGTTAGTATGTCCTTTACACAGCTGTCTTGGGCACTGACGGGACATCCACTTCTGAATCACACAGTTTGGAAACCAAGAAACAGAGAAACAGGAAAATACAGGACATGAGCTATCCTCTTTTTGAAGAGCACTTGAGCTTCTGCAGCGGTTTGGCATTGCTGCCCACACTGTCCTGTTGAAACCTGTGAAGCCAGCTCTTCCCTAGACCTAACACAAATCTTTGGCTTCAGGAGAAGCAGCTTTTCTCAATCTAGGATGTAGCAGGAGAGTAAGAAAAGGAGTACTGACCAGGTAAAACCACAGTCTTCCAGTACCTAAAGGGGGCCTAAAAGAAAGCTGGAAAGGGACTTTTTACAAGGGCATGTAGTGGTAGGACAAGGAGCAATGGCTTTAAACTGAAAGAGGGGACATTTCAATCAGCTATAAGGAAGAAATTTTTTACAATGAAGGTAGTGAGGCACTGGAACAGGTTGCCCAGAGAAGCTGTGGCTGCCCCGTCCCTGGAAGTGTTCAAGGCCAGGTTGGATGAGGCTTTGGGCAACCTGATCTAGTGGAGGGTGTCCCAGCCTATGGCAGGAAGGTTGAAACTATATGATCTTTAAGGTCCCTTCCAACCCAAACCATTCTATGATTCTATGAAATAATTTCTCTTCTTGCCCAAAAGGAACAAAGCTCAGAGAGAAAGTGAACCAAGGGGAGAGCTGACTTAGGCTGTGCCCTTTGCTGCTTCCAAAGGAGCTGAGGGGAGATGCGCTCCACCTATTGCAGAGAGAGAAGAGACAATTTTAAGTGATTTTTAAGCAGTAGAGAAAAGCCAGTGTCCTGGTTGACGCAGGTGATCAGGAGCATCTTGCAGTGCATGTGGAGCAGGAGACACAGCAAGGCACCGGCCAAGCGCTGGTCAGATGAAGAGTGGTGAAGGTAAGCACTTTGCAGAGGGATAGACTTTACCCCGATTGACTTGTTTTCTATATATTTTGTTTCCTTTGCTAGCAGTCATTCCCCACTGGCTCGGCCCGGCAGTCTGGGTGAAGCACCGGGGCCCTTCCCCTGGCAGCAGGGCAGCCCCAGCTCCTGGCGCTCCTGGCGGTCACTGCGAAGCCTTTCATCATGACAGAGAAATTTCTTCTGCTGGAGGAGTATTCAAAAGCCACAAGGGGCAACAAAGACATCCAAGAAGGCATAAGTCTGTTTGAGGAGCTCACAACATAGGAAGGTGACAACAACGCGAGAGAAACAATGGGAGAAGGTACAGAGAGGGATACAGGATGCTCTGGGGTTCAGGCAGCCGGTCAGTAATTCCTCATGTCACTGTGGTTTTGTTATTTCTCTACGTAACCATTTGCTTAACCAACCTCACGTCTCCAGCAGTTAGCTCCCCTCCAAACACACCAGAAACACTCAGTTCTGAAGGGGAAAGACAAAGCACAAAGGTGCCTTCACACCTCAGAGCCATCAGCCTCCCTCAGAAAGCATGAGCGAAGGCAGCTCCCGATCTGCTGCCCTTGTGGGTCAGCCCAAACCTGTCCTTTGCCAGGCATGGTGGGCTTTGACTTAAACACAGCTGTGCTTTATCCTCGGCTCCGGCAGCTGGTGGCCACGTGCTGCAGTCAGGGTCCCTGCTCACCGCTGCCAGGGAGGACCCGGCCCCCACACCCACGGGTGCTGCAGAGGACGCACCAGCTCCCTGATGGCAGAGGATGGATGCTCCCAGCCAACCCCCGACCAAGAGGACATCCCTCCCCATGCCTGCCCTCATCCCTCACATCTCTTTTCACCAGAATCTGCTCCGATAACGAGATCTGGAACCGTCACTTCTGACATGGGGCTGACTTTTGTCAAAACCTGTCATTAGGACTCTGTTTCCTCACTGTTTTGAACCTTCTTACGTACAACATGGAAGCCTTGGATTTGTCAAAACATGCAAAGGTGCTGCCAGAGCCTGAACAACTCATTTTAGTCCCTTTACAAAGTCATTTTAAGGAAAGAAACAACATGTCAGGGTGATGCCAACAACTGACTGTACCAACAAGGGGAGATTTGACGTACTTTCCTGTGCTGCAGTGACTGTTATAATAAAAGACAGCAGTGCATTAGTGAGAGATTTATGCTCGAATTTCAACAATGGAAAACATGAGCTTTGCTGTACTCCCATTCACATCGAGACAGGCAGCGAGGGCATGTCATGTAACACTATTTCCAGGAATGATGTTACTATTGAAGAAACGCTGATTTGCTGGTACAGGAAGACAATTCCTGGAAGCAGGAGAGACCCTTGTATTATTATCATTGCAGAGGGAGAATTTGACTGTACAGCCTCTCATCCCAGGCTGTTCAGGAGGGATGGCTTTCCTGCTCCTGAAGGACGGGAAGAAAAGGTGAGCCAGAAAGCCTGGGAGAGCTGCTGCTCCGCTGTGGCCCCCTCCGCATGGCAGCAGCCTCCCTGGCACGGTCGTCAGAGCCCTCCATGCCAGCAAGCACAAGTGCCAGCTAATTGAATTTGCTAATGATACATTCTCTCGAAACCCTTCGCGCTGCACCCACCATTTTGCGCTCGCAATTAAATTTCAAGGAAAAAAAAAAAAATGCCATGTGGTGTCATTTGACATTTAGATGTCAAAGTAACTGATTGACAGGGAAAAAAATCAACAGCGAAAGGCCCGTTCCTGCCAAAGCCAGTGGGGAAGTTGCCAGCGGCATTGGGAAGAGCAGGATCGGGGCCCTTGTGGGCCAACGGGATGAGGGAAGGTGGTGGAAGAGTGGATAAGCAACCCCCGTGCTGGGTTATCCTGGTCCTGAGAGATGCAGGAGGAGGGAAGCCATCACCTGTGGGAGCATCCTTCTCCATCCCCCATCCTCCAGCATGGGAGTTTGGGACCCAGGGAGGGGGGGAGGGAAGAGACCTCGATACCTTCATGGGAGGGTGGTTCTGTGCAGAGCCTGGAAAGATGGAGTTCTCCTTCTTTGTCAGAGGTTTTGATGTCTCGGTGTTTTTTTCTGCCTGTGTTCAAGATAAAGAAAGGAAGGGTTTTAAAAAAAAAGTCCTTCAGCTGACCATTGAGAAAATAGCAGAGTTAAAGTAAATCACTCGTTTTGTGTAATTTTGAAATCTTTTCTTCAGTTTTTCACCTTACAGAGATATTATTGGTTTTAGCATAAAGAATAAAGCAACAAAAATTTCAAAGCAAAAAGGAGAATTTTTAAATGTCAAAACCTGGACCGTTTTCATGGTTTAAAAAGCTTTTTTAACCAAAACCTTTTCAAAGAGATTCACCACAACAGACAGCCACCCTGCAAAAAGCCTCAGCAATGGTAAATATGACATTTTCCCAATGGGATTAAAGCTTCATGTCCAGATTCCTAGGGACCTGAAGAAGGGAGACCTGCCTCGAGGTCAGAGAGGTAGGAAGGGAACTTCAGAGCCAGAGTTGGCTCCACACACGCGTGCACGTCCGCACGCTCACCCCCGCAGCCTCCATCGGCATCCGCGCATGGTCCAGGAGTGTGAAGTATGGCTACAGCCGTGGGCCTCTGCTTTGAGAAAGGGAAAAGAGAAGAAAAAAGAAGGAAAAAGGGAATTGCAATTGCACCTTTCCTCTTTCCCAGACCTCACGTGGAGGTTGGGTTCATAAGTGAGGTTTTGGGTCACCCACTGCAGGCAGCCCCGGATCCACCCGCGCGGTGCCTCAGCGGCTGGAGGGGTGTGAAGGCACAAATTCCTATGAGGGAAGAATATTAACAATACAAAATTAAAAGCTCTCTCTCCTTCAAGCTCACTTACACGCTGTCTGTAGCAAACAAGGTCCATCAGTGAGCTTCCCCGTCCACCTCCGTCCCTGCCCGCAGCAGTGGTTTCCCGCAGATCCCACAGCCCACCAGTGCCGCAGGTTTCGGTGGGCTCCAGCTCAGCCCCCCGCAGACCAGCGCTGGGCAGACTGTGAGTTCTGGCACTGTGTGTTTTAATGGAATGGACGAGGTATGTACTTGGAGTTAAAAATAAAGCTTTGGGGCTTTTTTACCTTCTCTTAGATGCAGGTGGGGCTATAAAACCCTGTTAGCATGAGTCAGAGAGCCAGACTTGGCAAAGCTTGGCTTGCCACTTTAAAAACAGAGCACTAATTAAATCAAGTAACAACAAGGAAAAAAAAATATCTCTTTTTTTCCAATAACTAATCCTCCCTGAAATGAATTAAAAATATTTTACCTGGACTCTATTCATGTACAGAATAAAGCAAAAAAACATGCCTGAAAAAAAAAAAAGTGCTTGGCAAAAACCTAATGCAAATTGCTCTAACATGAAAGCGCAGACTTTTTAAGCAGTTTAGATAGATTTAATCAAGAAACTGAAAACCTCCTTCTTCTCAGAGGAGAGGCCAAACAAATAGCCCTTGCTTGGGTGTTCTTTGTAGGGGAGGGAGGATGGGACCATCAGGGTCATTCTGAATATTCCATGATGAATTGCTACTAACAGGCAAAAGCGTATCCTTTATCTTCCAAGCTATATTTTACATCCTATTGCCACTGTCAGAGAGGTTGTGAATGGGTTCATTAAGGTGATGTTAGGGCAGAAGTTTAGGTTTTGGGCTGGTCCTGTATCCCCCGCGCAGAGATCTGACGTCACTCATCAGCCCTCGCCGGGCGATGCTGCTCTCTGCCCCAGAGTTGTCCCTGACACGGAGAGCTGAACGGTCCTTGCACCACATCTTATGGGCACAGTCAACCCGAAAGATTTTAATAGCCATTACAATTATTTCATTCCCCCATGTTCCTGCTTCATGCAAACATTTCAGGAAAATGAGATCCATTCTGAACCCGCACCAATGCAGAAAAACGTTCATAATTCCCGTGCTCCACAGCTCCTTGGCACCATCCTTACAGATTTCCTTCCAGGGTTTTTTTTTAATCGTATGTTGTTTATAAAAGAAAAAAATCTTAAGAAATGTTAGTATCAGTGAGACACAGAAAATTAGTGCGAAAAACACAGTAAAAATACTAGAATGTGACGGGAAGTAATTTATTTTTAAAAAGCAGCTAATTCCTCCCGAGCATGCCACACTTGCAGAATTAATTAGCAACAGTCAGGCTTCACGCAGGAGTCACGGGACGAAGTTATACAGCTTGTGTTGTACAGGACATCCGATCGGCTCGTCACGGGATTTCACTTGCCTATAAAATTACTTGAGGACGAAACGATGCACAAATCCAGCTCACTGTACATGACAGCCATGCCATTAACTCCAACAGGAATCCGCTCGACCGAATAAAACAAGAAAGACTTGCCGGGGAATTTCTACCTGCACCGTGAGCAGTAATAGATACAGAGCACACAGCCTCCAGTTATTCATTCTGGAGATTTGATTGGGAGCTATTTACAGAAGTACCTGCAGCTGCACATTTGCGGATGCTCAGGCCAGCCTGGACCACGGAGTGGTTCCCTAGACATGATCCCAAGCGCGGCAGAGGCACTCTGCCTCCTTTCCCCGTCTTTATCTGCTGCAGCCAGTGTTCTGCGTGCTCCATGCAGGGCTTATACCTGCACCCAAATCTTTCATTAACTTCAGCAAAGAATTTGGCTGCCAAATAAAAGCAATGTCTGGTCCGCTCGGCTGGGTGGGTGGGTGGAGTAACACCGTGTGCCATGGTAGGGTCTATGTTACCCTTGAAGTCTACACAGAAATCCTGTTAATGGTCATTAAAATTCCCAGCTGGCGTTGGAAGGAAAATAGACATTGATTGGTATGCAGGGGAGTTCAGGGGGAGGAAGGAGGCACCAGGGAATGGTGCAGCTCCCGATCTGCTTGTGGGGGTGTTTCTATGGGTCAAACCTGGTTTGGGGACAGCTCACTGAAGCACGGGACCCACAACCACGGCAGCTCTGGTGGGCACAATACCAAGCGCCATTGCAACTTCTCCTTGAACTGTCCCAAGCATGGCTCCTGTACGAACGTGGCTCAGTGATATTTCTGCAAAGAATAGAAAACTCAAGGACCACGCCCAAAATCACAGGGGAAAAGTTGTGCAGCCTGAGACTTTCCAAGTCCCGTCCCCTGCATCTTTTCACTGAAGGCATCTTTGGTTTTTTTGCAAGTGTTCATTTAAATTACATTTAATACGATAGGCACATCAGATTTTGTTTACAGAAGTTTACTATTCAAGTCAGTAGGGAAAATAAAAATCTATCGTCTGTGGCTTTTAAACAATAAGAACACAGATTTTTTTTATTAGCGCTCTATTTCAGTGCAGACAGAAACATCACTGACTGTCGCTGTTGTTTACTGTTAAAGGCACAGCTCCTACCTCCTTTCCGCACATAGAATATTCCCATGGCAATCAATGGAAGTTTAGCATAAAGAGCAAAATATACTCCATCATGTTGTCTCTCTATATAGTAAATGCTAATTTCTTGCCAACTATAAACTTGAAAATTTCTTGCAGTACATTGCAACACAAACCTATTCGCAGTGTGCAATTTAAATTTTCAAGATGTGTACATTCCCAGTGGAGAGTCATTTGTGTGCCTGTGTGTGTGTAAGTATGTGTATAGAAGAAACGAAATGTTAATGACTTCTCCATCTACGCTTCTATGCTTGTTAGCTTTTCCTACTAGTTTTCTTCTGCCCTTCAGAGTGCTAATTGTGCCAGTAAAAGTCCAGGAAATTTGTGTCAGAAATAGCTTCTGCCTATTATAGCCAATGAAACACGTATTGAGACAAATATATGGGACTGAATCACAAGTTATTTCACTGAAGTCAATGGGGTTACTCTGCGTTTTGATTTTGATTTGGCAAAGCATGTGGTCTAAAGTTGGTCTTGGAGACGGGAATAAAATTAAGCACATGCATATGTACTTGTCTGGGGCTTTTTTTGTTTCAATTGATTCCATACAGAGAGCAGAATTTAGCTAAATATATTTAATACAATTTCCTTCTGATTTTCATCACGATAGATAATCGCTTGTATTAGGAAAAGCGTACCATAAATATCACACATTTGCCAGAGTGGGCAAAGAGGAAATACTGACGCTGCACTTGAATCAGTAGCAGTGCTGATGCTGATAGACAGGTTATTGCCATCTGGCCATTAATTTTGCTCATTGGTTAGAAAATAATATGCTTTACTGTGTAAACTAGTTAATTTTGTATACAGGAGTAAAAAAAAAATCCTTTGGTTTCCCAGGTGTTCAGAAGTACGACTGTTTCTTTGTCATTGCCTGTTCCCCAATATTTGGGTGTGATACCCTCTTTGGTGGGTATATTTGACCCTTAAAACTAAGTTACCCTTATTTTTTTCATGTGGTACAGAATTGTGTTCATATGTGTTTTTAACAAAGGGCACCCGCATAAAAAATGTCTATCCTCATTAGATCCATTTTCTCAATTAAATTCAAGTTTCTATGTCCAAAAGGCATAAATCTGGGTATTGATTTAGTCATAAAATAATGAAACTCCCAGCAGTCTTCTAAACCCATTTTACTTGGGTGAGCATATAAGCTTTTAAATATCAAGTTATTCCAGTATTTAATACACATAACTGCTTCCAGAGGTCCGAAGGCAATAAGGCATATCTTCCCCACTCCATTTGAAGCGCTGCAGTCAGAGCTAGCCAGTCCCTCACTACCGGTTTTAAGGCTTTTGACAATTTTATTCAGTGTGAGTTTGAAACTTTCTCAACAGGGGCTATAGCCCCCGAAGCCAAAATCAATAACCTATCAAATCAAAGCTCTATAAAATACCAATGGGCTCTTGGTGTTTTGCTCCTATAAATACAATCCAGCTTACCTCTATGCTTCCAAAACAGGCTGATTCTACATTTGCCTGCCCGTTCCAACAAGTTAACTATATCAGCAATGTGTACTTCCAAAAATCTCCTTTTTAGACAATGAATAATGCTCTATCCCTTGTAAAGTAAAGAATCAAAACCAATTCCACTTACTTATATCCAGGGGACGATGTTGAATCTTTTTTTCTTTTCCCAACGGGACAGTATTTTGCTGTGCCAGTGCACCCTTTACCCTGTTCAAGGGATGTGGCCAGCTGAGCAAGAATAACTTCTGCATGGAGATAACAGGAGCCTGGGTAAAGCATTTAAGTTTCTTATGGTCCTATTTTGTGTGAAACTGGATTTCATAGTGCGCAGATCAATGTTGGTAAACAGGCTTTAAGGTACATCGGCCTCTCACTCAGCCCTGTCTACTCTCAGGGCAGTTTGAAAATACAGAAAGAATAGTAAATGGAAGCAAATTTTTAAAATGCCAGTGTGCTCTATTTTAATCTTTTCCACTCCTTGCACACGTGCTGAAGTTGCTGCTTGACAAAACAAAATCTCACAGAGATGAGCATTGTATGAGCGAAGAAACTTTCTCTTCTACCATAAAGTGTAACTGTGCAAGGAGTAACTTATCTTGCTAAACCAAAACAAATTCAGCATACAATGCTTTTCCCAAGTTGGCAGAGTTTAGCAAACAAACTTGCCCTGCATAAGACAACAAACATTCTTCTGATAACTGGGAGCAATGTTTCAAATTCAGTGGGTTTGCGAGATGTTTGATCTGCTGGTGCAAGCTTTGGTTCCTTTCCTTTCCTTGCTTGCCTTTCACACCAGAAAGCTCCATTTGCTGTCACGTTATTCCAGGGTTTACATTGCTACACAACTGGAGCAATGGGAGCTGCTGGCTGTTTTCGAATTATTTCAAAAGAGTTGAACTTTCAAGTTTCACTGAAATTGCACACACAGAAAACTGAAGGAATGTGGTGATGAATTATCCTCCAAATACAAGTATTTTGTTTATTGATGAATATGAAATACAATTACCCCTAGCAGTTTCTTATATACAATCTTGAGTCCTATTGAGCAGCAAGACTAGTTTCTAAATATAGTCTTGAGGTCAGCATGTGAAAAATGTAAAGTGTGGCCACATTTCAAATGCAGTTGTGTATCATAAATCAAAATTAATGCCAAAACTTTCATTTACATTAATGTCTTTTGGTTCTGCCACTCTTCTCTCTGATTAATTCTTCTCTGATAAAGATAGTGAAGTAGTTGCTAATTTTTTCTCTGGATAGCATTTACATAGTTCCCCTACAGCAAACATCACAGGAACTTATTTATATATTGATCTCTCCGGTGTCCTCCAAAAAACCACTTCTTTAATACTACATTATTCCAAACAGGTCCTTATATTCTTGGCTCTGTTCTACAAAATGAGTAAGCACATTTTCTTTCATGTTAACTTAAAAAAGTCTTGGAGTGACTGTTCAAACCCAGCAATATCATCTGGAATAATCTCCTTCCACTATTAATTTCATCTCTGCAGCTAGCAAGGACAATGTTCAGATTTGGAGGGCTGAACAGCTGCCGAGCAGGACCACAACCTTTGTTCGTGACATCTCTTGCTTTGACCCCTGCTTTCTGGTCACCAGAGAGATGATTGACTAAGTGCGCAGGGAAGTCCATTTTTAGTACGGTGGACCGGAGCAACGGCATGACAAACTGTGATGTCCTGAGTTTTGCGTTGCACCATCTGGCCTGCCATTCCAGAGCCTCACATCAGAGTCCTGATGATGTATGTTTAAGCTTGGCACTATCATTTATCTCGTATCTCGTGTTTAAACAGATGCAAGCTGAATATAACAGAAAAGGAGACCTTGATGCAGGAGTTCGCTGCAGAAAGCGATGCTCTTGAGCTGTCTACAGACTCCAAGATTAAGTGTAAAATCTGACAGGGAGGATATGTATTAAAAATATGTGTTGACAGAATGATTTAACTAATATTTTAAAGGCAAAACATCAACTGAATTTCCATATCATTTATAATGTTAGTGAACAAGGTACTACAAAGCAGCTATCCCCTTCTGTCACCATCATCTTATTCGCAACTTTATTTTACAGATCAAGAATGTTTTAATAAAAGGAAGCTCTGGGGCCTGATTTTCAGCTGCTGTAAATCAACCGATAGCAGAGGGGTAACCGCATTAACGAAGTGATGCTGATTTACATCAGCTGAGGATCTGGTTCCCAACTTCTTACACTAGTTCTTGTACGCAGAGAAAACCTTGCTGCATCGTCAAGAATGCAAGACCCTCAATGATTAAAATGAGCCCTTGAAATGCCGTGGGTGAGAATCCACGACTGCACGGTCCAAACCAGACATGTTCATCAGCTCAGGAAGAGGGGGAGGAAGGGCGAGGGTCTGTCCTGTGCCACGAGGCCATGTGGTTGGTGCTGGGTGTGGGGTCCCCGCTGTCCCAATAGTGCTCAGCGATTTTTTCCTTCATCTCTCATTAAAATACACGTCTCCTCCTGGATCTAGCTCACATAAATCAGCAAATTCGATGGAGGAATGACATTTTACAACAGCTTTGCATTCAGCCCCTGAAGCCTAGGTTACATTCACCAAACTGTAGAAATTCAACTAATTGCAACGTTTAAATTAGCAGTCCAAGACTGAACTCCTAATCCACCAAAACACGTAGGCACAACCAGGAGGGGATGCAGCCCTTTTAAGACATGAAACATATCTTAAATGAGGGGTGTAAATCTTGTTTCACTGACAGCAAAGGGAGTGTTGGGAAACCATGTTGTATCTTGGACACCTGGGTCTTGACATCTGAAAGAGAAAATACCCCAGGGCAAAACAAGCTAATTGATGGTGGCAAATGGGAACTTCTGAGGGACAAACTGGAGGTTGGAAGGGGGAGAAAAAACATAATGAACTGAATAAAAGAAGTCAGTAATTGAGATGTGAACAGTTTGGGAAGACTGAACTGTACAAAACCTAGATATCGTCACCCTCTTACTCCCTCGACATTGCTGTAAGCAACCACAGCACTTCCATGATGTCCATGGGACATCCCGGTGTTGAAACTGGACTAGGAGCAGCCACAGTGCCGGGAGAAGGAGGCAGTAGCCCCCAGGCAACACACACCCTGCAGTAGCTCCTGAGCAGACAATTTTCAGCCCTTATTAAAACGTTAGCACTTATTTTGTGAATGGAGCGACACTTTTATTGCATGCACAATTAGCCTTTCGTATTAGCAACTTCCCAGCAACTCTGTTTCTTAAAATAGGGACTCACAGTGCAAGCTTTTATCTTATATAATCCCTTAGAAAAAGATAGCTCAGACACCTTTTGGGGGTTTTAAACATCAAACCTTCAGCTTGAGACCTGTCTTTATCAAAGGAACTAGCAGCTCTATCTAGGGTTTATGTTCTTTAGAGGATTTCCAAATTGCCTGTTTTTTATAGACTACCTACATAACAACCTCCTACAGTATTTAAATTTTTGTAATTTTCTACTCCTAATGTGATCTGCACATTTAAATGCACACAGAGTATTTTACATTTATCTATTTAATATCATAGTTATGCCTTTCTTTAAATGCCTGTTATTCAACAACTTATTAATAGTGAACTGTTTTTTTCCAACAGAAGCCATTTAAATTTAGTTAGTATATGGTGATTTCTTGTATCTTTTCAGCCAGGAGAAAAACTTTAATAGCCTAGAAAGACTGTATTTATAAAACATATTTGTCTATTTAACCTCAGATGTATCATCATTATGAGAGGACTAAAGCATTTTTCCTGACTGTTCTTCTCACAAATATTTCATTGCTGTGCGTTAATACATGCGACTCCTCTGAAACAGGCTTGCTGTTGATCACCAATCCTTAAAAATTGTTTTGGCATTAAAAAACAAATACGATCTCCCTCACAGAGTGTTTAAAGTCTTCTCGGGAAGCTGTCCCAAAGACATAGGTCATGGCAGAGCTGTGCTTACCTTGGCTGTCACACTGCTATGGGGTCCCACTGCAACAGTCTCTCAGCCATCAGCTGCCAGACGTGACCCCGTCCCAGCGCCCCAATGCCTGGGTTATGCTCAAAGAAACATCATCTTGTTAGTGAAAAGTATCTACCATCTCCTAGGCAGGAAAAGAGAAGAGAAGAGAAACAGTGTAGTGTCATTTAGCATCACGTTCACCCCTGCAACCTTCTGACTCCTGTGGACTTCCATTTTGGTGGACGGGTGGGCCGTAATCCAGAGTGAAGCCGTTGCACATGCTGTAGTTGAAGAGCAGAAACGCTCACAGGCTTTCAAGGACGTCCTTGGCCACTGCTCTGCATGGGGCCTCCGAAGGCACGCAGCAGTGAAATGTGTGTTTTCCTGACAGGCTCTGGCACGCATGGAGAGGAAGAGATGAGGGCTGAGAGAAAAATGGGATCAGCTGAAGTGCTGTTCGTAATGATCTGCACAGGATCATCAGTGGTAGCTCCAGTCAACGGTGTCATTGATTTCACCTACATTGTTGACTCCAGAGCATCTCCCAGGCAGAAGGGAGATGAGCCACTCACTCTGATGGGTGTCTGAACATCACTACTCTGAAACAGGCTGAGCAGGAGGAAGCAGAGGGTTCCCCAAGGACGGGGA
The DNA here is from genome assembly GCF_009769465.1 of Tauraco erythrolophus. Lineage (NCBI taxonomy): Eukaryota > Metazoa > Chordata > Aves > Musophagiformes > Musophagidae > Tauraco > Tauraco erythrolophus. The sequence continues at coordinate 5,630,399 of NC_141476.1, forward strand.
CAACCCAGCTCCCTGTATTCCTGCTGGGACCACAACATCAAGTGACATCTGAGAAAGGTTTGGCTTTAGAGGTAGCCCCGAGTGCAGAGAGGGCCTCAGACCTGGAGCATCTCATTCACCTCTTTGGGTCATCCTCCTCCCTGCAGGACCTGAGCCATTCGCAGGTCGTGCAGCTCCTGGTCTTCTCCCTTGTTATGGGTACCTAACAGCGAAACTTCAAGGAGCCCTTTTCCTCCTTTTTATTTATCTACCAAGTGTGCTTTGCAAGGCCTAATTTATTTTGAGCAGCAGTGTGTATGAAGGTCTACGCAAGGCAGCTCAGCCTCCAGAAAAGTTACTATGTGCTTTGCATTTGCTGTCTCTAATTACAGGAGGGAAGAGGGGAGGTACAGCCCTGCCTGCCTCTGCATGAGCCACTTTGACTATTGCAAAGCTAATTAAATATGTCTCCTGTATATAAAATATATCATCTCCAGATAACAGCATACTGTTAAATTCTTCATCTTATTAAAAGCTTGCATTAATGCTTTTCCAACATAAATTTAACTGTGGACAGGTACTATTTGAGGAGCCTGACAATAGGACTGACCTAGATTAGGCTGACAGTGCCAAAAGATATATCACCTCTAGCTGTCTGGGGGAGAAGAAGGATGAGGAATACATTCTCCATTATTGCCTAATGCTGATGTGCAGGCATTATCTCCAGAAACCCGGTGTTGCTTTGCCTTCTGCTCTCTGGGTACGGCAGGCGGCTATACCACGCCGAGGAACGGTACTCTCTGCTTGCCGTCTCTTATTTCCCATATTATAACTCAGCTGCAGGGAGATTTAATGGGGCATTGGATAATGATTTTAAAGCCATTGATAAGTCCCTCTAGAGTTTACAAAATTATGGGTGAAGTCAGATAATTCCAGGTGATTGGGTTTATGCAGTAAGTTCTCGCAGGCATTTAGGTCACGGCTGTCGTCTGTACAGGAGCAGAAAGGAGTCTGCCTGTGCCAACGCTCAAGCCTTTGCAAATTAAATCTTCTCTAAGGTTGCTTGGACTCTTCTGCTAGGCCTGAGCAAGCAAGGAGCAGTGATGACAGGTTTAGAAACCACAGGGAGTTTTGACACGTAGGGAACATTTTGTTCTTTTAGTATACGTGCACAGAGCTGATCAGAGATCTTTTCAAGGCATCCTTGTATAAAAAGGAGACAGCAAGTGGGTTCATAAAAAACCCTTTACTGTCACACAACTTCTAATGCAGAAAACAAGAAGACTGCCGAAGAGCAGCAATACTTCTCACATGCATTACTGAATATTCAAAAGACATGAAAATAGCTTTAAGAGTCTAAGAAAATAGAAAATCCAAATATTAATAGGAACTCTGCCATTGATTTTAGCACAGAGCTTGCATTGACATTGTGAGATTGCTCAGACTTAGACACTTGATTGACACAGTGATGGCTCATTCAAAGTGTATGCAAAGTCAGTGCAACTCTATTAGGCTTTTTTCTTGACTTCAGGTTTTTTAACTTTTTCCATTGACATCCCAAGGGCCATTGTATTGACAGAATAATACTTCTGTTACAATGCTGGCGTATGAGAGACTTTCCTTTTGGGAAGGGAGAAGGGAGGACTCTTCCACTGCTGTCCTCCTGGATGGAGAGCTCAAGATACAGGGAATGAGGTGCAGCCACAGAGTCTTCAGCCCATGAAATTCTTTTTGGACTGATTGATGGGTTGCGCACTCAAAAATTCAGTGAAGATCAGTGGGAGCTCCTTCTACAAATCAGCATTACTGAAACGAGACTTTATATGTATTCTGCTGTTGGGACGATAGAGCCAAGGATCAATTTTGGAGCCACACCTCTTTAAGAGTTGACTGTGATGTTTCTCAGAGATGGCTCAAAACTTCTCAGCAGAACAGAAGAAAACGAACATTGTCATGTCCCAAAAGAGGACAAAACTGCTACCCAGGGTGCCATTTGGTATGTTTCCTCCCCACATACCCAGCGAGTCATCTGCTGTAGCACAGACCTGTACCTTCCCCAGGCAGCGAGCTCATGGCACCTGGCAGGGACTCATGGACTAAGATACCAATGCAGACAAAAGTGGTCTATTCTAGAGGGGAAAATAGTACTTCATTGCCACCTGCTTTTGCTATAAAACTAGGTGAAAGGCAGAGAAAAGGGAAAAAAACTGATAAATAAAAAGCCTCTCTAAGGGAAAGTTATCCCTTGAGCACTAAGACAATGAAGTAAAACATATTGTATCTAGAGATTCTGTCTGATTACAAGAGAATTCAGGGCCAAAGCAAAACTGAGGATTGGAAACACAACAAGCAAGAACCGGAAGGGTCTCAGGATCACTTCTTTGGAAGGAGTTAAGTGCTATAACTGCACTGGATTTAATACCAGACAAGAATATGTCAGGTATCTATCAAAAATGTCCTGTAGAAACAGATGTTTCCACCTACTCAGAGATATGGACAAGAGTTTCAGTTACCCTAAATCTCGCTCATGCACTTCTAAATATATGCCCATCATATGCCCTTTAAAATGTGAGAATGATGCAAGGCAGACTGCACATGTATGAAAATCTTATCCTGGATTTTTACAGGGAAAAGCATAATTTGTCATTAAACTTTTCCCAGCAGTTCCACCGGCTGTGGAAATTCACCTCCTCATTTTGGAAGGGACATACCAAAATCTAACTCAAGGAAGAAAAATGAAAATTGACAATAAACCATCATAATCTGCTTGATCAACTGGAGCATAGAAATAAAAAATGCTACCTCTTAAAAGAGCAGTCTGGGTTATCTTGATTTGTACATAGAAATAAGTGACAACAACTTCTAGATAACACCACTTCCTAGCCGCATATTTAAACTTAAAAGTCAAGGTTGAGTGAAAAAATATTGCTGCCTTGAAAGATAATTGTATTACTTATATTAGCTATAACAGGAATATGTGCTACTGCATAAATATTTAAATTCAGATTTAGAAACTATATATTTTGAAGAAACCAAGGCCATAATATTGGATTATAAATTCATATTTACAATTTCCTCTAAAAAAAACCCCCACCTTATTATTTCTGTTTCACTGAACTGGGGTGGAAATAATTTGTCTGTGTTGTACAAATGCTCGATTTGCACTCTGTTCTCCAAGCTAACATTTCCCATTTCCTTTTAACCACCAGAAAAGTGAAAACATTGCCCTGAAAAATTTCCATTCAAATTTCCTAGATTAAATCACATGCTTTTAAATCTCGTTCTATGACGAAGACACTTTTTCTGCAGCACTCCAACCCAGCTAGTTGAGAAGGATGGATAGTGACAGAGTTGTGCTAATAGAGCAACGTTAGTTTGGGATAGAAAAAACAGAAGTGCTGCACAGTATGGGCAGCTGACAGAGCCCATTGCCAAAAGACATCCCTGAAAGAAGGATTTTAGCAAATTTTATTTTATTTTTTTTTAAAAAAGAGGTGGGAGGAAAAGACCATTGTACATAATTAGAGCAGAAAGGGCTTGAAATGTCTTAAAACATAAGGCATGCACCAGCCTGTAAAGAACACGAGCAAGGAGTAGGCATTTCGTTTGGCCTGCTCTTTCATTTTGACCTACTCTGAAGATGACTGCATTTAGCTCCAGGGCAGCTTTACGGGTCATTTTTGCCTACGAAATTAGGTCTCCATAGCCTGGGGTCTTCATATGATCTGATGGTTCCTACGTTAATTACTGAAGACCAGGTTCTTCGCTTCTTGCTCGGATAAGCTGCTGCTGGTCTCTGATGGTGCAGACTTTGAGTCAGAGGATTTATAACTGTGTCAGGGCAGGAGTCAGGAAATGATAAGCCAGGAATAACAAAGAAAAAACTGAAAATTAACTTGGCAAATGCCATGGTACTAAAAGTTTAAAGTATGCAAAGGATTTATAAAGTTGAGAAAGAATATAGACTCCAGTCATACAGATTACATGGAACAAAATGCTTTTTCTTAAGTGGGAGCTAATAGCGAACAGTCAAGGAAGAAAATAATCTGGTTTCCTATTCTGCAAAGCTACATTTGCAATTGTTCAGGCTGGGCAAAATCGCAGAGGGGTGAAAAATCACGTCATTGAACTTGTGGAGTCCTGTCTCCTTGTGCTGGAGCCCCATGTTAGTTCATGGGGGGAGCCAGCACCTCCACGCAGGCATTAGAGGAACACTCAATCCACCCTAGCACAGCTGATGGTACGAACTGCACATCGCTCTGAATTTCAGAAAACGATTGCTGGGTTTAGTTGCTCTTTTTGGGTGGCTGCCCAAGAGAATTGATTGCCAGAAAGCAAAGGCTTGGGCTCACTGTGAATCAGGAGCTAATAAAATGTCCCAAGGGGCAGGTGAAGGCATGCCGATTGTTTTTGAAAGTGTAGGCTTTTAACATGACATGACTGCAAAAAAAAAAGAAAAAAAAAAGAAAAAAAGAAACAAGTTTTGCTCATAACCAGTACAATAAAATATCTGATTTCGGGGGGGGGAAAGAGAACATGGATTTTCCGCAAATTCCCACTATTAAATTACCTCATTTTGAGCACCTGTAGTGCTGACTCAAATACATCAGACTTCCCCCTCTCCCCAGGAAAACCTAGTTCTCTTTAACATTCCTCACCTTTTCATTCTACATTTGACTGTGGCGACAATGTGTATGACTCTCGCCCCTTACTGGACCATCAATGACGTACGGACCATCAATGATCGTACAAAAGTAAATGCCGCGTAGTCGGCACCTTGATGGAAAGGGAAACACAAATGACGAAGAAGTTTCAAAAAGCCTCGAGATAGATTGAGTTTTCACTCATTTGAGCTTCTTTACCGCTCTTTCCAGCAAGCTTACCTCAGCACTGACAACTCACTGCATTCACGTGAAGCGTTGACATCGTGTCCATAACCGTAAATGAACGTTGACAACACGTCTGACTCTCCGGGACGCAGCAGTTTGACCACTTGGTTTCCAAATCCTCCCCTTCTCAGGAAGTTTTCACACTTGTTCATTAATACTTAGCTCAAAGGGTAATTTGCTGCCCACGACTGTGTGGACAGCATTTTTAATAAATAATGCATACTGTGTAATAAGGACAATAAAGGCCAAGGTAAAAATGTAAAACATTTTTATGGGGTGTCTTGATGAAAGCTTCCCATCACCTTCTCTAAATATTTTACTAATGATCTTCTAGCTTGGGGAGATTATTTTTTTTTTTTGTAGAAACAAGTTCATAATGTACTAATAATATGCTGCTAATTGTTGAAGTTCAGATGTGTTATTCCAGCTGTTCTCTCTAAGTGTTCTTATGTCACACACCAAAAGCTTCGGTGGGGTGTAAATGATACATGTATAGGGTCTTCTTCAGGTCCTCGCTGCCTGGGAGAACTTCAGCCTCTCAGCACGAGGGTGGATTCCAGTTTTCAGGGGTGGAATATGGAATAATGAAGTGAAATAATAGCATTAACCAATACCTAATTAACACACACATCTATTTAATTTCCAGCTCCCACATTAGGTTACTATTAAAGTATATTTAGTTGGCCTGAGTAAAACCGCATTATGGCAGCTTTTCAGAGTCAGGCTATTCACAGGGCCATTTGCAATTTTCATTTCTCTTCTCTCTTTAATGTCAGACTTAACTTCATGAAGGTCTAGAGCAGGTTAGCACACAAGATTGACGATTACAGCCTAATAGGTTTTTTTTACTTGGCCCCTCCACAGCGTGTATTAGAAACCTGCACAGATTCAGGGCAGCGATACGTCTGTCTTCTCCTGGCCTCCAAGGTAAGGGGGAGCTGTATTTTAGGTAAAAGGAACAAATTTCCGGCAGAGCTTTGTGGTTCTCTACTAGGCACCAAAGTCTTTAATATATTTGGATATGCAAACAGGGCCAGTGCCTTAAACCTAGTGTTCATGGAACTAACAGGGTCCCACCCACTGTGTGAGGACTTTCCATCCAATTGCAATGCACAATGCGTTACATCTCTTTCGTATTCCTACCTCAGCTCTGTTAGGGTGATGGCCAAGGCCGTACTTGTCCACGATGTGTACAACTCCAGTTCTGCATCCCACTGAGTCAAAGCACTGTGCTTCCTCCTGACCAGGAAGCCAACTGCGTGCAAGCTCCTGCTCGTGCTCAAGAACTGGCACGGTTCATCTGCTGCCCGTGCACTGAGCAGAGGGGATGGAGCAGCACGAGCAGGTCCAGCACTGCAGTGAGCACCCAGAGGAATCTGTGCTTGCAGCTCTGGAAACCAGACCAGGTGTGTGCTGGGGCCAGGGTTCAAGCCAAGCACATTGTAGATAAGTCCATCAGCATGCGTTCCCTCTCGGTGAGGTCTGGGTCATGTGCATTCACAATTAAACTGTTCCATCTGCACCAAGCCTGGCTGTGGTCACAGATATTACAGTCAGCAGCTGAGACCTTGGGGAGACGCAGTCCCCTGTTCTTCCCTGCCAAGGACACCCCACAGCAACGGTCCATATACTTAGTTGCTAACTTCAGTAAATCATTCCAAATGCTGCCTAGCCCATATTGTAAAGGACAGCTGTGATTTAGTAAGGCTCTCAGGCTGGGCAGAGCAGAGCTGTCTGTGTTACCTCAAGCTAGAAAAGGATGAGTTTTCAACAGACCTCCTCAGGATATTTTAATTTGTGTAAGTGCATTCAAAGCATGAAAGCAGACGGACAATATGTGAATTATGAACTAATTGGGGGAAGATGGAAATGAGAAGGTAAATTTCATTTACATTATCTCCCTTTTTACGCTTGCTAAGGTCTAAGGTAAAGGCTTGGTCTCTTTCTGGTCCATAAAATATGGATTGCTATTTTCAAACTACATCAACACTGCTAATAGCCATTCCCATTAGTCAGCTGTATAACAGCATTATGATGCTATGAAATATTGACATGATAAAACAATGTAAGCCAGAGGTTACTGACAGTGCACACTCTGATATTGACAAATAAATGCAGATTTTTTAATGCACTCCTTTTGCCACCTTTCTACCTGGCTGACAGTATATAAAAACATTTTTTCCAGATCCTTCACTCACTATTGCTAATGCCAGTTGATGGCAGAGGACCACTGAAATCAATGGGACTATTCCTGCTGATGTTTTCCTGTGTGGAAAAAGAATTCAGGAATTTTTCTAAAATGGAGCCAGCGCTGAAGATTTTATATCTCAGCCAGTGCAGTGTGAGGGAGGAGAGATGGGTATGGAGGTGCAAGAAAACCATCCAAGCAGATGCAAACTCGCAGGATAATGCCCAGCTGTTGGAAATGTGAGCTCACAGAAACACTCAGAGGAGGACAAAGTGAGAGACCTGGTTGCTCCAGCATCTCTTTCGTGCACCCACACACCTTCTGTGGAAGGGAGCTGCCCTGTGCTGCATCTCCTTCACCAGCCAGCTGCAAAGTCATCTTTCTGCAGAACAATATACACAAACATATATCCAGCTACCCCAAGGGGAGTGTTCCATTGGGCATTTTTTAAATATTAAAACCATTAGAACTCTTGTCAGTGCCTAATTTTCCACTCTAAATCATACCTGCAGTACTTTTTATTTTGTTGGGTTCAGGCAAATTTCATGTAACATTTGATGACACAATATAGATGAGCGGGAGATGCCTATTTTTCCAGAAATAATGATTACTGGTCACCTACTAGACTATATTCCAGAAACATTAGGCCTTAATGAAAAACATATCTTCTGTATCAGAGGCTCCTATTCATCAGTGTTTTTTTAACTCTTGATTATAATTATACCCATTTTCACTCTGTTACTCTTCCTGCTAATCAAACATATCCCACACAAATTTCAGGACATGGCCTTCTCTATTTTCCAGTGATTCCAGTGATGCCTCCACATTTACAGATCTATGTCCCATCAGAAACTGTGATAAAGACACCTTGCAGGCAATGGTGCTTGGTTCACTGGTGTTTGCAGAGCAAAACCAGTTCTCAGGTGCTAAGGTCCAGAGCCCCTGTCCTGCGTGTGGTTCAGGCTTCCTTTGTACCCAAGAGGAGCCCGGCACAGTTCTGTGTTTCTCCTGGAGAACATGTCTGCTGGAGTCACTCGTCACCTCCCAGGAGCCCACCCTAGGACTGAGCTCTCTCCTCATTCCTCCAACCCATCTGTTTTAATGATGACTAATTTCCACCACACATAAATCACCAGCTCCCCTTCATTTTCCTGGAAGAATCCTTATTCTGTGGTTCATACCTCCTTGTCTGTTCCTGTAACCAGCTGTTGTCCCTTTGATGGTTTCTACCAGGATTGCTACACAAAATCCCCAGACTCCATAAATCCTGTTCTGTGGAAATGCAGTGGTTTTGCCACCAGGGTGTCCAGCCCACTCCTGAGATGACAAGGCCTGAGGAATGGTCCACAACAAGCACTGGCTTTGATGTTGTCTTCCCACATGCTCTGTCGCCTCATGTCTGAGGCTGTACATACTGCAGGAGGGTACGACAAGGGCAGCCTGAGGAGAGCGTGTCTGGTGGGCTCGTTCCAGGAAAACGCCTATTTCTGGTCCCCATTATCTGCAGGAGTCAAACAGGGGACGTGTCAGTGCGAGCCGATGGGTACTGCTGAGCTAAGGAGAGCACAGCTGCGTCTGAACAAATACAGCTCCTGGGTGCCTTCAACAACTCGCACTTCACAGGCGAGGGCTGGATGACACAGGAAATTTCACCGCCAGATGCTGTAGCCTCTACCTGCAGGCACGGACCACACAAGGAGCAGGGTAGCACGGGGTGAAGAATGGAGGGAGGGTAGGATGGGGTCACTGCTCACCTAATGAAATAGGAGCAATGAAGGAAATAAAAAGAGAAAGGAGAAGCTCAAGTTGGCAGGGGATGTGGTTTCTCCTCAGCTATTGATGATGAAGCTGTGAAATGGGTCCCTTTGTTGACCTCATATTACGGGTGAGTCACTGCCATCCCCACCTGCCAGACGGACCTAATGGGGCAGCGAGTCCATCAGCGGGGCTTGAAGTGGGGCATCACGGTGGGCAAATGATTCTCCCGACAGGCACAAGTGCTTGCTGGAAATATCACACTTCCTCCACTGATGGCAGAGGGTCACAGCCCCACACCCAGACAGGCTCTCCGGTCAGCCAAGGCCACCAGAGGGTACAAGCAATAGTTTGCAGCTGTGACTGTTGTAGTGTTGTAAGGCTCATAGAAATCCTGGAGAAAGATTACATCGCTGCTAACTGCAACCGTTCTCCCTGGTCTTATTCAGGAGACAGGTCATGAAGACGGGCACTCAAAACAGACCTTCTTGTAAGACTTAACATTACTGGACTTTAGAATAGGTTTGAAACCTTGCTCAGACTAGGTAAGACACTTGGAACTCTCCTGAGTTAGCACTTTGCTGATTTGGCTCCTTACTTGAGCAATGCTTAATAGCCGTAAAGTGGTAGAAAACATTCCAAGTCGTGTGCTACATTGCTGAGCTAGTGGGTGAAGCACGGGCAATTAAAAATGTAGTCAGAAAGAAGTTTTCAGCCACAATAGATGAGAGAAGTGATATGCAAAGCGGTTGCTTGTCCTTACTGTGTACCTTGGTTTTGAAGCTGATGGCAACCCTCCAAAGAAACGAGTTTAAACTGAACACTGAGCTGAGTTTAATTAGTTTTAAGGTATTGACACCACAGCAAGAACCATCAGACAAAACTTCAGGGCTTGATCAAACATATGGCTTTATCTGCGCACGATGCGAGGCTTTTGCTGCCTAAACCCAAAAACTTCTTATCGCTTAATGGCTTGGCTCGAAAGAGAGCTAATTTGGGATGGTAAGTGGATTGACTGACCATTTTGTGTTTTAAGACTAATCCACATGTGCTGCACTTCACAGTGCTCCTTGGTGAACTCCTCACCTTGTTCTGAAGCTTTCTGTATAAGCTATCTTCCGTGACAAGTGCAGGGAGATGCAGTGAAGAGTTAAAAGTGAATCTCCTGCCTCTTTGAACTGTTTTCTCAGTACTGCGTGTACACAGATACACTTTTGATGTGTTAACTAGAAAATCTGACTGAAAAAGAACAAAGCAGCTGTCACTGAAAGGAAGACACTGACGAAGAACCACACAGCCTTTTATTGAAGAACTGTCAAGATTGATCCTACAGCACTCAGTTTGTCTGTAGTATTTATCAAAGACCTAGATCAGATGAAGGAAATTAAAAAAATAATATAAAATTCTGTCCACTGGACATTTATAAATGGTATCTGAAAATGCATTACATTTAAAACACCTATGAGAACGTGTTTTTTTAACAGTTCAGGGACTGGAATATAAGCACACTGGCATTTTTCACAAGTCTTGGAAAGTAGTAATTTGTCATTGTTGAGCAAACCCACTTAATTGCTTGCAAAGTTTTAAGTAGCAAACTTGATTAAAAACCATTCTGTTCTAATAAATAAGTGAACTCATAAAAAGTTCAAAATCTCTTACCTTTAAAGGAGAAGCAAAGCATGCAGTTCATCCTTATAAGTACTGACATTTGTGTGACAGTTGCACCACGAGAACTCAAAACCCGATCAAGGCACAAGTGTGCCAGAACCTCCCCAAACAGCTGGGTAGGATGCAGATGGCCACATGAGCAGAGGGATTAAGGCGTTTGCCCAAGGTCACACAAGGAGGCCTTGGATAGTCAAATCTGCAGCCCTGAGGGTTTCAATCCCATACTCTACCACAAGGCCAGCTGCTGATCAAACATCCTTGCTGGCCTAGGGATGAAGTGTGTGATATGATGATGAGAACTAGGGTGATACGTATCTCTCAGGATTGGCAATGACTGCCATTGAAAGGATGTTCAAAGCCAAAAGCCTCTCTGGTTTAATATTGCAGGTCCTGGTCCTGCACTGAGCTCCTAGTGAGAACTAGCACTCCCTGGTGCATAGCACAGAACCTATGGTTACTGTGTGCTCTCTCTTGGCAAATGAAGTTTAATGATGAAGACTCTGGAGATATCTCCAACACAGAGTCAACACGACAAGTTCTTCTCCATCGACCTCTTTAAAAGTAACAAAAATACTGTCATTTCTTCCAAAGACACAATTGCTGCACAAAGAGCTCTGAAGTACTATGCAAGTGTTAATTAACATTCAAAATCTACTCATCTACACACACACACAGAGCTTTGGGAGGGGAGGACAGATCAGGCTTTCTGTCAGCAATGAAAATCAAAGTTACACTAAGGAGACGCGGAAGCCCATGTTAAAAAAAATCAAATGCTTCGTGTAGTTGCCCTTTCTGGAAAAGTACCAGTAAATTCTGGAAATGTTGGTGTGCTATTCTGCATCCTGGGCCATTTCAGGCACTGTTTCACACGGGTTACAAGAGTGGTTGCTGGCCTTTCTTTAGCCAAGGCTCACCTGAAGAAATCGGGAAGAAATCTGCACCTCACCGGGTCCAACTCCTTACACCACACTCATACATATCAGTTGTGACGGTTAATACCTCCCAGCTCCCGAGGCTGCCAACATTTCCACCTCTCCTTCCAGTAGAGTAAAACCATGTCCCTGAACAGAATAGGGCATATGGCCAAGAAAGGCATATCTATGGTACATCAAAGAACTGTCCATATGGGGGTTCATGCGCATTCTCTCTGCACTGGTAAGGAAGATGCTTGCTAATAAGGTAGTCAGGCCTTCATAATTAATTCATGAGCACAGCACTGGCCTGCCTCTCCCGCGAGAAACAGCCCTGGGAGATATGGCAGTGGGTTAGGCAAAGCAGGGGTTAAGGAGTTGGATTGGGAATAGACGTGTGTCTCAGTTTGACAGTCATACGCTAACTGGGGATGGCTGAACAGATGCTCTCCGAATGCTAATGTCACTCATGGTGTTCTACTTTGGGCAGACTTTCTCCACCAGCACAAGTCATCTGGGAAACGCCTGAGCTTGGAGGAGCTGGTGGCTGTTCTCCTGGGGCGCCGGGGCTCTGCCCAGCCAGAGCTCACCTTGGCACACATGGCCATGCTAAAACCCTTTGCTCAAATATTATCTGAGTGTCTTAAACCAGCACTGCCCCTTTTTGCCAGCCCTTAGCACGGGGTGGATTTCTATAAATCTCCTGGAGAAGGGGCCTTAGCCATTCAGATACTCTTGGAGGAATTAAAAAAAATACATTGGACTTGCCGTGTACACTATAAAAGACACTTAGCAAGTCCTTAGCCAGCATCTGTTCATTGATTTAGACACCAGTTCTGCATTCAGACTCCTACTTGTGGAGCACTTTTTGAAGCTGAAGGGTCTGTGCTATCAAAGCCAGTGCATGGTCAAGACCTCAAATAACAGGCTGCTTACATTGGAGATGTACGCAGTGCCACGGGGACTTGTGATATTGTATAGCAATCATTAACAAGACTTACTTAAATTGCACTTGGAGAAAACATATATTTATATAAACTTGGAGCAGAAGACCCCGAAATTGTAAAATCACATTGGAGCTGTCCGTTATAAACAAGACAGCAGAGCTCTCCTCTAGCTCCCCTCATGTACACTTTTCCTGAAATTAAGCAGGAATTTGTGCGGGTGATTACAGAGACATGGGACTCTGGCTTGTACAGGCAGAAACTTGCTCACATAGGATGCTCTCAGTGGAGTAACACTGATTGACACCACTGAGAATCTGTCCCAGAGATTTTACTTTTTCTGAAAAACACTTCCCGCTGTGGCAGACATAACGCCATACCAAAGGCATGTGCTGTAATACACAATAAAGATATAGCTTTCATAATTTTCAATTACACTTCCTCTGCAATGATGTTAGTGAATCTCACCCAAAAGTAAATTATTCAGTGCAGATGATATAGAAATCGTTTGATGAGTGTCACTTTTCCATTTAAAGTTTTACCAAGATCTTCTTGGATAGGGGCTTTTTTTTCACATGACATATTTCACATTTTGTTTCTATCCCTCACCTTCATTCAGCAGGCTGTTTCAACTTTTTAATATACTTTTCTAACAAAACATTGAGTAGCCATTCAAATAGGTCTATTCAGGGGAAGTGCTCATTCATTCAGGCAGAAATACTGATATATATGTTTTATTTAGTTTTAAGAATACTTTTTTTTTTTAATTTTGAGAACATTGAAAGCTAGAGCCAAATATGAAACGGCAACCTTCTTTCAAGGCAGGCTTGGAGGGAGAAGTATTGTGGGCTGCACTGGGAATCCTTTTCTTTCATGTAAATAAATAGTTCATTTACAAGAGCTTTTTAAATGGAAAAACATATCCAATACACCAATACATTTAAACTCAATCATATGGTAAAATATAGCAAACTGAAAAGCTGAATTCCAGAATGTTTTATCTTTCTTTTTGTGAAGCGACATATACATTGGAATCTAATTCAAAAAAAACATTAAATGTCCCTTTAACTTCACAGTTATTTTCTACTTGCTGTACTTCAGATATGTACAACGATTAATCATTTCATTTTTCCATCTACTCTTTCTCTTCTACCAAGCTCTTCAGAATCCTGCCCACATGACATGGCCAGTAAATTATGTTCTAGGTTTATTTTTATACAATGAAAACTCCTACTTCTATGTCTGGATCACCCATACATTCTGTATTACCTCAGCCATACTGGTCAAGAAGCACCAGGTATCAGTACTGTCAGTGCTATGTCAATTACTCCGGTTTGGAAATGGATGAATAACACCTAACTCCAGCCATAACTATTTTTGCAAGCATGGGAGAAAGGGAAGGAGCTGCAGGAAGAAAATGAGGCTTGCACATTGTTGCGGAGTTTTCAACCAACGTACAAGGAAGCCTTTATACTTATAATAAGTCAACAACAAAAAGCCCCATCCCATCCCGATCTACTGCAGAGAGGATGGGGAGATTTTGCTGATGAACACATATATCAGGATAGACCAAGAAGAGCCTTGAACAGGAAAATCAGCAGCTTGTGTCTAAGACTAAAAGATGCAGCAGCAAAGGAGATAAAAGATGATGGAAGTCTGGATGAGAGAGATTCAGTGTGCGTTGATGTACAGGAAAGGCTGCACCAACCGTGATGGGAGGAGAGGCGACATTCTTCACTGCTTTCCTCCTTCTGCCTTAGAGGAGTACCACACCTGCCTGCATTTCCCTAATTCTTTTAAAAAGGCCTGCATCTATCTGCAGCTCATGACAGGTGACACATACCCGTGCAAAACCCCCAGATTCAGCATCTGTCACTGCACACATCAAAAGCATAGCAAAGTATACCTGCTTACCCTGGCATTTATCCCGCACTTGCCTTAGTTTTGGCACCACTTGGGCAGTGCAGCGCGAGTCTGGTTCCAGCATGCTGTAAATAGCCCACAAGCAAAGGTCAAAGACACTCTTTATCCTTTGTGTCTTATATACCAATGGTATTTTTCTTGACACTCTCGAAAATCTTCCTGAAGATTCAGATTTCTCACTAGTGCAAAACACACACTAATTTTTATCCTCTGCTAGCAATAATCTAGCAACAGAGACATGCAACACTGTCTGAAAAAAACAGGCAGTTTTCTGGTGGGAAAAAAAACAGCATTACGCCACTGAGGTCCTTAAGTCCAACTGAAGTTCTGCATCTGCAATTGACGTACGATCTTTGGGAGAAGAAACCACGAAACATGGCGAATTATAGCTCCAGTGTACGGATCAGAACTGCTGTGTTATGGGCTAGCACACCAGTGTTACTCAGAGTAGTTCATAGTTGAGTGACAGGATGATCAAAGCTATGGAAGAACCCTTATGTGAAGGGCTGGGAATGACTTGGGATGGTTTACCTTAAAGAAAGGGCATACAAGAGAAGTGGGTAACAGAGATCACTAGGACCTTCTGGACTTGCTGACTCAAAACATAAGAGGAACATTAAATATGGGAAATTAAAAATTGATAGGTACTCATTTTCCCATTTTGCTCAAGTGCAACAGAAAGTCCTTGAAGCCTACAACCTCGTAAGATTCAAGAAGACATTGGGCATTTGTACAAATTTCACAATCCAGAGGAGTTCTAGCTCTGCTTAACACCCATCTGCTAAACAAAAAACATCATGATTTCAGCCATTCTTAGATTTTGAAAAGGCAGACAGGTGTGGAAAGCAAAAAGCTCCTATCTCCCTGTTGTTGGGTTTTACATCACAAATGTTAGAGTTTCCAGACTTTTGGGGCTCATGGACCACCATAAATCCATTGATGTTCCTACTGATTCCCATCCTAACAATGGAGAACTGATAGATTTACTAGTATTGACATCTAACACAGATCCATACATCAGCTACAGATCATATACCCTTGCCATATAACCAGATTGACAGCCCATGCTGGGAAAGCTGGTACAAACTTTGACTACTGTTGGCGTGCTCCTTGTACAGACTTCAACTCAAATGTGCACAGTACTCAAGTCACGAAACAAGACCATGGCTCAAAAGACAACAGGACACCCCTTTTTGAAAGCAGGCTTGTCTCTCTAAGCCAGCGATCTATCAGGAACGTGTTTCCTCCCTACCACAACCACTCATCTCTGAAAGAAAATTTGTAATTCCCGTTCTTGATTTCCTTTCAACCTGTTTCTCTCAAACAATCTTCCCCTCAGGCAACGTGAGTCTCCAGCCTTTGTTTGGCTGAAGAAGTAAATATTTGGGCACTCACAGATTTGATATATAATACATATTTGTTGGAACATTTACCACCTGCTATTCAAAGTTAAATCCATAGATTACAGAAAACAAGTTCTTTATCGCTTTTTGTCTAATGTAAAATTAAAGACAGCTGAAAGCCTACAAGCTTTCTCTTGCTTGTGAGTCAGCTGTAGCATAATTACCCCTCTAAGGCTTGAATAGCAACGAAGAGTCAGATCTTTGCAAAGGCCCATCATCCCAGTGAGAGCTCCAGGAGCTTCTGTGCTCCTGAGGACATTAAAGCAGAGGCCACAGACTAATGAAAACTCCTCAGCTGTACTCTGCATGAGCTCTCACCTGCCAGTGATGAAGGCTTACTTGGCTCCTGAAGCAGGGAGAACCACGGTCTTCATAGATCATCATATGCTTCCTTCTGAGACGAACGCAGATAACACTGTAGTGGTGCATTGCAGAGGGTTTTACCAGACCTGTTCCCAAAGCTAAAAGTGGCTTTTAGAGGTTTGTGAGATCTTTATACCGCCAAACCCTTCCTATGTGTGAGGTCAGGTCTACCAAACCTGCGTTGCTTTCCCAGGATGGTTTTTCTTCCATATGGCACTGAAGCAGTACTAGGTCCACCACTTGACTATGGGAAGGTTTCTCCTCTCATCAGGCATCTCAGAAACTTCTTCAGACTCAAAACCAGATGAAGCATCTGGGTGCCCGGTTTCAGTCATTGAAGTGAGATTCTGCCAGCACTCAAAAAAGAAAACAAACAAACAAACAAAAAACCAAAGAGATGTGTTTGCCAGGAGAATTGTGCTGCATTCTCATGCTTATTGTTTTCATTAGGTTTTCAGGTGGTGACCTTGGGTGGTATGAGCAAAGGAGAGCTGACTACATAAGAACAGGACAGGCATGTGGAGTGTATACAGTGGTACAGCAGAGCTGATACAAATAGAGATGTAAACTGCAGTGATGCCATGACCTCCAGTATCAAACTGGGCTTGATTCTTAGTGCTACATAGAGGTTCCTTTAGGCTCATTTCACTCTGTGAGCTTTCAAAATACGCTTGAATAAAAAATTACATCCCTAAAGGAGACCAAGTTTACTGTAGACATTTCAGAATTTCCCAGTCCCTTGTGACTACTCTCAGTAAACAGATACCAGTGCAATTTCAACACTCGCATCCACTGCTGGCATCCTTGTTCCGAGCAGAAAACCAAACTGTTCACCTAGAAACTGCTTTTTGCACTTAACTGTATACGTGCAAACATTTGTGAATACCCAGCTATGTATATGGGACTCACATGACGTACACCTAATGGTACACACACAGTATAAGCAATATCCCCCAACTGAGAAGGCTGGGAAATCTGAGAAGCAGAACGACTGATGGCTGGTGATTAAACTGACTGTTTGGATTTGACTGTTATAGGAGAGGAAAGGTATGTCTCTACTTCCTAATGAAAAGGATAGACAGATATTGAAGAAGAGTAAGTTGGACTTTAATTACTGTTTTTGACGTCTGATCTATAACTCCCTAAAAGTTTTGTACAGGAGTAATATGGAAGCATCAGAAAATTCCACTGGGATATAGATGAGGTCCGGTTTGCAAAAATATCCTCTTCATAAAGAAGCTCAATGCCCTCTTTTGCTTGGCAAACCATCATGAATTTATGATGCATTGCATTTGGAAGGCAACGCGGCGCACAGCTGAGGCAAGTTACTGAAACGCAGGGAGAGTAAAAGCAAAATGTTCCGAGAGTGAGGGTGCATATGGGGATATTTGAAAAAAATTATATATATATAAATATACACACACATTTGCTAGAGAAAATGTATATGTATTTATAAAAAAATCTAAACTTCTCACCAGTCAAAAGTTAGAAATGATGCAAAATGCATCTGCTTTGATAAGCCTGTTAAATCTCACAGCTTGAAGCTTTTAACTGACCCTTTCCAGTTCATGAATATTTTAAGCGAACCCAGTTTAATTTAAAACAACTCTGGATCAATATATGCATTTATTCTGGCACTGCCCAAATTTCAGGTCCTTGTATTATCAAAAATTGTATCATACATCTCCCGTTTGACTCCAAATCTAGGGTTCATTCAAGGCTGGAGCCCAAATTAGGGGTAAACCTACATGGATTGAAACCTAAAAACGTCTGTATGGAACCAGGCCAAGCAAGACAATTTGGCCAACTATATTTAGAGCAATCTCATGACATAAAGTCTCTCCTATTGCCTGAAGCTGATGCTTAGAGAGGCACACAAATGCCCTGGGGAATAAATGGTTTCCAATATCACTTTGTGATGGTGTTCAGCATGGGATATCAGCAAGGAGACATTTCTGCATGACAAGGAAGTCCATGCTACCTAGCTTCAGAAAACCTACCTGCTTGTTCTCCAGAGCCCTGATGGGGAGAAGAGATGTCCATCCCACTGAGAACTGACACATCCAACATAGACGGGGACACCTTCCACGCAAAAATAATTTCAACAACCCAAAACTTCTACTGTCCTGAACACCCTTTGGAAGCATTCATCTTGGCTGTATGACACTCTTCTTCATCCAGGTGTTCAGAGAGTCGTAGGCCGAGAACTGCGAGGCTGACAAATTATTCGTTGAAGCTTTTTGAGACCTTGGAGCATTTGTATGACTTTGCAAGACTTGCAAAAAGCAGCTATTTATAAAAATAACTCCAAACCTACTGCCCAGTTTAAATCTTAATGGAATTAACAACTGTCCACTGTCTCCCAGTTCAGTGTTCTGTGCTTCTCATCTTCATGTCAGTGAGAGGCATTTCTGCATATCTACAGTGAAAATTTAATCCTGCCCTCCTCTTAAAGATGATGAGAGTTTTGCTCTGAGGCATCATTTATGTACTTACGTTTTTCCTTTCTAGTATGGTTCATTTTTTCAAAAGAAAGTCCTCTTGAAAGACACTAACGTGTATTCTACTGCACTAAATATGTTTTTCATTTTAAAACCTCTCTTTCCATACATCTCCGTCCACAGCAAAATTCATCTGGTGCCACTAACATAACGCAGATCCTGTATTAATCCGAGCAGTGTAACGCTGTTAAATTTCGTAGCTGCGACAGCCTCCTGGCCGTCATCCCCTCACCTGGTGCCCGGGGCAGCAGCCAGCTCCCGGCTGCGGTCCCTCGGGCACGCTGGGACACCCTTGCCAGCACAGCACCCTTTAGAGACTTCCCAAAAGCGTGGATCCAGATTTACAGGTGTCTATGGGAAGGGCTGTGGAGTTTCTCACTTCTCAGGCATAATTTTAGTGCCTGAAAAACATCCATTTCGGTAGGAAGGACAGCCTGAATCAGCTTCCAGATGCTTTGGTAAAGAGAAAAGCTATTGGTCACTTAAAACACAATGACTAACAGATCCTAAGCTAAGCCTGCATCACAACGCCAACCTTTCTACCTAATCACACACACTAGCGGTGATAAAAAGGCAGAAACACGGATCGGTTTTACACTTGAGGTGCATTTGTGGGGGCTTCCTCAGTGCATAGATTGTCTGTGTAACCGGCCTCTAAGGAAATACCTACACAAACATCCAGCCTGCGACTTCATTAAGATGCTCACTGACTCTATGGGAAGTCCATAATAATCTCTATAGAAAGAATCAATATGTTATTGAGAAGATAAGTCAGTGTCAGCGCTAATGTTTAAATATTCATATACTTATACCAACATTGTCTGTTACTGAAACAACAGGAATATTCAAAGATTAACTCTACATAAAAGACTCGGTAATTTTTTTTCTCCAATTCCTTGTTTTTCTCTCGTCAGTTCTACGAACAGTTGTTAAGTAGAACAGGTTGGCATTTTTTCATCAAAACGTTACTTATTTGAAAAATGGGTCTTGGAACAAACCAAGACTTTTGCAGAAAATTTTCATTTGGGGAAATTTTTCAGCTTGTTGTCAAGAAAAGTGAAAACTGAAAAGAACTCATTTTCCAGGATACACAATAGTTCTGAATATATAATCAAAAGAGCTAAAAGAACCAGACGGTATTTGTTTTAATCCAAAGAATTTGAAGGGAGAGAATATAAAAGGACTCATATTAACTGCAAGCACATTTATAAAGAGCTTCGGAAGAGAGAAGATTTGCTTCTTCGTAAAGGACCACTAGACTAACTCCAGAAAGTACCGGAGGAGAGAAGGAACGAGGACAACTTCCTAGCATTTGCGACCCACTCAAGCCATTCCTGTTACTCAGAAGAGACTTCGCAACATTTCTGCAGTGAAAGATCTGTTTAAAACTAGAAAAAAAGGAAAAACCTTATGTAGAAGATTAAGGAGCACGTGAAATGCTTGGACAGAAAGCTGCTGAAGTTCATTGAAGCTTGTGTTCTGTGTGGTGCTGCTTGGAGGCTCTAAATATAACCAAATTTCTGCCACCAGAGGCAACAGCCCCCTGCAAAAGAGGAGAAAACTGATCTCCCAGATGATCACACTGCCCTGAAAAATCCTGCTGAAGAGCATTAATGTGGTTTCATGCAAGACAGTGAGTACATCTTCCTGAGATCTGGAAAAAGTAATATATGGTAGCCAAGCTGGCCCCACAATTAATTCATCTGTTTCAGCATAGGCACTGTGCAGCACATCAAAAGTAAATCAACACTTCCAACACCTTGTTCACAGGTAAGCACTAAAGTAAAGTCTGTTACCATTTCTTAGGTGGAATTTGAACATGAGCATTGGATGAGTGATACGACAATAAGCGAAGCAACAGAGACAAACCACACTGTCATCAAGAGAAGTTTGTAATGGAATAGCGTAGTGTTTGCCATTTTGCTATTTACCAAAAGCCTTGTTTTAATCAGGGCTGTAATTAAAGCCCTTAATCATTCTGAGCAGTTTCAAATGAATGGTTTCTCTCATGCGTTAACATATCATTTATGCAACAACTGTCCATGTAAGGCAGTGTCAGGAGTCTGTCCGGACATAGGAAGTAGCCTATGGAAACATAAATCTATTTGTCGGCATTTTAATACAAATCTGAAAATGCTAGTTTACACATTTAAGAAGCTGTTACAAACTGTCAAGCCAAAAAAATATGTATCTTGTGAATTAATGAGGCTTCCTAAAGACTCAAACTGCATATCTACACAGCATGCTATGTTGGTGAAAGGGGAGCAAATAGAGCGTGGCAGAAAGCGCTTGCAGCTGTAGTGTGGGGATGTGTCCCGAAGGACATCTTCCAGGGGAGGGCATGATTTCCCCATGCCCAAGCCAGCAAGGGTTGGATTAGTCCTCATCGAGCCCCAATTTAGGAAAGACCTTTAACAAAAGTAGGAACAGGGATCTACAGCCTTCCCTTATGCCTGGATAAATTTTCAGGCCACCCCTGGATTCAAGAACATATTCACATATTCAAGTGGGAAGGGATTGAGGGGGAGTTACTTGCACTCACCCATGAACAAGAGTTTTCCTGCGTTTGCTACCGCTGATAAAGTCCTGGTACTAGAAGCTTCATGGATTGTGATGAAGTCACTTGGCATGCAAATAAATGAAGGCTAAATCCAGGCCTTGGTATTGAGAGGTATTCCTGGGTAACCCATGTGTACTGTCAACCCTCTCCACTCTTCTCCGTTTGCCTTGGTGTGATGGGGCGACAGCAGCAGCACTGGCAGCAGAGCAGGGGAAAGAGGTCAGATAGGACAAGAGGGGAAGGGAGAGCTCTACAGAAAGAAGAAAGAGGTACTGAATGGAGAAAAGACATCAAGTAGGTGAAAATCTAGCAGCAAACACTCACTGTGGTTTGAAAGTTTTGAAGAACTTCAACCTGTTCTGATGAGAAGGCATATGCTGTAAGACTGCACTGAGGTTCTTCAAGGAAGAGCAAGTTTTCCTTCTCTGTTTTAAAGAGTTAAAACAGTGTGGAAATTAATATATGATCAGATTTATAGCCACAGTGTAAAACATGATATTACTCAAGGCTGGGAAAGGTATCCAGGTTTCAGTCCTCAGCTCCTTGTGTTTCTCCTCCCAACAGCTGTTTAACCCTCTCTCTTGAAGATCATATACCTCTGTTCTCAGGTGCTACTGCTCCCTTCTGTTCCTCTGTTGGCTGGGCAGAAAGGCAGCAAGAGCCTTCCAGAGCTCCTTGCTCCCTAAAGGGGTGGGAAAGGCAATCCCTTTCTACCTTGCTAGCCAAAGGTGCAGGAATTTTCCACAAAACCTTTTGCCCTAAGGGAACTGCTGCATTCTTTAAGAAAATGTTCCAAGATGGATTTTGCTGAACTTCCAGCGAAACATTGGCATGTTTCTGAAGAACTGGTGGTCTTATAGTGCTGTAGTGGACTCCGCAGGGTAGCCCTAGCAGAGGGATGGAAGTCCTCAGCAGGGCACGTCAGTGCCTGGGCCTCCCAAAAAGCAGAAAACCACAAGGACTTCTGTCCTCACAGCACCTAGTAAGTCGTTTTCCACAAGCAGCAGAGAGCCCTGAGAGCCACATCTCATGGTCCACAGTTTCCTCTCCTGCTTCGCACTGGGAATGTGAATGGTCCCCACCGTGTTAGCTCCAGTTATGTGCTGAAACAGATACCTAAAATGCATCTGTATGAAACACTTTACCGACCTGCTGCCCCTGGCTTTGCATACCTACCTACCTGAGAGATCCATCTCCCAGATGTTCTCCAGCATGAGAAACGTCATGTGTGTGCTTCAGGGCTGCAGCACAGGGTGGGATCAGCAGGTATTCCGGATCACTGATCCTGGGTCACCAGATACCACCTGCAGCACCTATGCCTTCGGAGGTGTCACCTTAACACATTTTTTTCAGGGTGATCAATGACAGATGGATGAGCTAGAGGTATAAAATCTCCCTTTTTTCTCTCAGAGGCCACAATAACATTCAATCCCACTTCCATATCAATCTTGAGCCTATGTTTTAACATAGACATCGAAGAGACTGTCTTAAAAAAAAAATCTAATATTATGCTTTTGAATAGAGAATTTACCTAAGTAAATAATTATTTTTAAACCCAAGATTTAGGCAGCTTAGTATTCCACATTATGCTAATGTTTGACAATTACTAAGTGTGGGTATCAGCCAGCATTTTTTTTTTTTTAAGTTTAATTTAAAGCAATTTGACATGGAAAGGTTATTACTTTAGTTGCCAATAAAAGCTGTACTTTTAACATAAGTGTACACCAAGCCCTAGGGTATGTGACTATTATCTTTTCTGCAATTATGTGGTGTTCTACATAAATGTTTAAAAAAAAAAAAACCCTTAGAAATATTAAAAGTACTAACTTAGCTAGGATATAAAAGTTGAAGAGCGGAGCCGGGAAGCCCGGCTCCCGCAGACACAACGCAGGTTGAGGTTTCCTCCTAGAGGTACCGCCGGGAACGGCGCCTCCGCCCGCGGCCGCCCGCCCCGGCCCCGCTCCGCACCGCCGGGCTGAGCTGCCCTGACCAACCCCATCAAATACAGGTTCTGCCATTTCGCAGCTTCACCTGCACTCCCCAGAAAGGCGTCTTTTTTCCAAAATGTTTTGGGGTTTTGTTTTTTTTTTTATTATTATTTTTAATTTCTTTTCCCTCCAGGTCTTCTGTGCTAAGAAGAGGAAAAGGCTTTTCTTCCATCCCTCTTTTCTGCTGTTCCCTCGTAGGGGGAAAGCACAGCTTCTGCTTGCTTTGAGGCTGTGTTGCCAGAAGAGACCCCCTTGACCGCAGCAGTGAGCCTCCCCTCCGGCACAAGGCAGGGTCAGTTCTGCACCCAACAGGGAGCCCAGTATCCTGCTTTTGAGAGCCCAGCCCTGCTTTTGAGTGGAAATCAGCCTTTTCCCCCAGGAAATTACAAGCAAGGCCACAGAGCCAAAATGACATTGCCGGAGCCCCTGAGCAGATGAAGCCCTGGGTACAGGCATGTGGAGGGGAGATGTGAAGGTCTGTCCTTAAGAGGATAGACCAGCTCACACATGCATGGGGAAAGGCATTTCCCTCCTGACAGCTGCTCTCCTCCAAGAGTCGTCTCTTTGGCCGAAGTGAAGACACCACGCAAACCAAAAGAGCCAGGAGGGTGTTTGCTCATCACCCCGGGAACTCAGCACCGAGCACCCTGTTCCCTTGGGCCACCGAGTCTTGAGCCCCTCCTGTATCACGGGGTGAGAAGGCCTCTGCCACCAGCCGCTCTGGGCCAACAAGAGGCAGAGCCGCGGTCCGGGTGGGCGCATGGCCGTGTCTCCAAACAGGGTCCCAGCCCCACACTGGCCTGCACAGGTAAGCTCGCTCCTCTCTGCTCTGCCCGCTCAGCCCTTCAAAGGCAGAGCCTGGGGGAAAACGAATCTGGAATCCAAGCGAGACAAGCTCTAGTCCAAACACAGGAGACTGCTTAGTTAAGAGATCTTTTTTAGGTTTGGTTGTTGTTTGTTTTTTTTTTAAGTCTGGGGTTATTTTTTTCTGTCTGGATTTTGTTTCTAAAGTTAATTTGAAGCTTGTGAAAGTCACAGCACGACCCTTGCTGGCTGAAAATCTTCTTCCCAAAACCACGCAGCACCAGGGCAATGAACTTCAGCTTCCTGCAATGCCCTGCCAGCGCCTTCCGATGCAAACCTGCAGCCACCTCTGCACAGGGGAAGGGAGCTCAGCCTCAGCAGCCCGTTCAGCCCTTTTGTCTTTCTGCTGAGACAGTGAGAGCATTGGTTACAGTTCCAGTGCCAACTGCAGTTCGTGTTTCAAATTAGCTAAAGTTTGTTATTTTACACATTAGGTAGGAGCTGCAACAAACTGTTCACCAGCAGTCCAAGCAATAGTATACAAGCCCCTCTAGGATCCCTTGGAAGAGCTCCTGATGAGTTCACCAATGTTTGCACATTAACCTCTGGGTGAAAAGCCAGCCAGAGGGATGTGAGAACTCCACCGAGCCCTCCAGAGCATGACACAAAATGATGCAAGTGTGGGAGCTCGGAGAGAAAAGGTTTTGCGAGCCCAGAAAAATAATAAAACGTTTAAATCCTTAATTGTTTTTCTTGAAGATCTATCCAAAATCGAGCTCTCCTTAAGCCTGTGAGTTTGCAGAGCATTGTCAATAAATTAGATCATGCACATAAGGCAGGGATTTCAAGCCAAAAAGCTCTAGCCCTGAGTCGCTTAACAGCAACACTCCCCAGAAAAACGACTCGAGATGAAACATGAGATATGTATTAATTATCAATGGTCTAATAGAAAATTTAATGAAGACAAGTATCTTCTTGCACTTTATCCACGATAACGATGATAGTACGTCAGCGAGATGCATACCTTACAATGTGGCGGTGAATGTCAAGTCTGAAGCCATTACGGCAATTCACCACAATAATGGCTAGCCAATGTATGGACTTGTAGCACTTAATCAAAGTAATGACATTCATCCACAATTATTTATGTTATGGTAACAAAGAGCTGCCAAACGCAAAACAAATGACATGGGGATTTGCAAGTGAATTCCTTCCCGTAAATTCTCCTTAGGTTATGCTTAAAGGCCCCCAGGACGGAAGTCCGTACAAATTCAGAGCGTTATCGAAACGATGGTGTTACTGTGCTGCTTTTTACTGCCTGTGAGCAACGAACCCCGTGCTGTTGCCCAAAGGAGCTCTTCAGCCAAGAGAACTGTATTGGTATCATTTGAGCTGGCCGTGATTTACACCAGAAAATTGTCTTCAGAGTTTTCCAGGAGGAAAAAATAAAACAACTTGGAAGATGACCTTTGCTTACAACTGTCTATCAAAGAAAACAAAGACCTAGTTGTATCAACACTTACACATGCATTTAACTTTAGAGTATATGAGCAGTCCCCACGTACTGCAACGGGCTCTGGATGAGAGCCGTTCTAATTACCAACCATGATTAAGTGCAGTACTTTTCTTTCAGGGCATTTATGTGGGTGTTTGTATAAAAACACTGTCAAAAACTAAGAACACCAGTAAATATCAAATGGCAACATTCAGGTTCAAATGCAATGAACTAATTTATTTTTTTTTAGTACTACATCCAACTGTTTTTCACCACTCACAGATGTCACTGGAAGAAGCTGAATACAAAAAATCGCCTAAGAACAATATGCTACACAGGCCAGCTAATATTGATTGCTTTAAAAATGCCCCCTGTTAAACTAAATAATAACCAAATCTCACTGCAGTAAATGTGCCTTTATATCATTAAATACTAATTTAACAGAAATCTGAGTGTTTAGTGAAAAACACAAAAATGTTGAAAACGAAGGATTGCTTTTTTTTTTTTGCCTTTCTTTTTGCAATTATATGAGTCTCCAAAGCAACATCTGAAAGAAGAAAACAGTCATTTCGTATTAACCAGCCACTTAGCCACACCGGCCAAAACTGGGACTAAGCTAAACTCTAACCCACACTTTCCAAAGTGACCAACACCCCAGAGATGGGAGGCTGAAGAACGCCCCTCACCACAGACTCTGGCCTCCCTCGATGACCAGGTTATGGCCCGTCATGTAGTCTGAAGCTTCGGAGGCCAAATAGACGACAGCAGCCTGCAGGTCGGTGGCCTGAGCCAGCCTCCCGGCGGGGATGTCCCCCAGCCAGCGCCGCACCAGCGGCCGCAGCTCCTTGGAGCGGATGAGCGGCGTGTCCACGATGCCCTGCAACGAGCACACACACCGAGAGCTTAGCATCAGGTTTTCCCCAGAAGGAAAGGCAACACTTGCAGGTGATCGAGATGTTAATTTGGAAGGAAAACTATGGAATAGCCTCTGCTGAAAGTCATGACACAAACTTGGGTAGCGCTTCTTTCCTATGGCCTTTCGCTGCCGACAGCCAGGCTTAGAGGTTTTCTTTAAAGTGAGTGCACGCATACAGTCTTCTTAGCTAATAGCAGGACCTCCTCCTTACTTTTAAGTTACTCATTGTAATCACCAGCATATTTTTTTGTTTGTAGAAAACAAACATGGCATTGGAGCCAAAAGCGCCTCGAGCCTGGTCCGTCGTGGCCCTCGGGAGCTGCCATACTATGATTTCTCTTCTCATCACTTTGCAGCATGTTTGTACGTAGCCCAGAAACCGAAAACAGCCCTATTTCCCATATATCAAAAAATGAGGGGAACAAAAGCCAGAGCCCTTCCGGGCACCAGACCCTTTCCGAACAAAAAAGGAGAGGCAAAGATAAGCACAGCACGCCCAGTGTGATTCCCCTTAACCCAATATCCCAAGAAATCACATCATATTTACCTGTCTTGCCTCTTTTACATTAATGAGTGACTACGCCATTTATTAAAACTCTGCTAAGTTCATTTTCTTCAGGTGCCCTAAAAATGAGTGATGCTCCGGAAGGCACAACGCAGGGCGAACATTTGGCTGGCTTTTATGACTTTAACTGCGACTGATTTGTCATACTCCTCCTTAACAACATATTTGTATTTTGCGAAATGTATAATTTTTTTCAGCCCCTGAACAAATATATTTACATAACTGTGTCTAACGAGAAATTACATTTAACTTCTCAGAAATGACAATAACTAAAACCTGAACTGCCAATTCCACTTCATTAGTGTGGTAGAAATGCATTCCAAATGTTAATAAAAATTCCAACATGCTGATAAATTAGCGCTTCTAAGGAGCATGTGACACCTTGGTTAACATATTCAACCTCAATTATATTTCTCTTCAGCACCCTGTTATCTGGAACCTTTGCTGGCAATCAGAGGTGCTGTTTTTCAGCGGCCAATTTTCTAGATAATGTAGCTTATCAACACTGTGGGTAAACTTGCCAATGAAATCAGGCTGCACTGAACCACACACACGCTAATTGCATCTCTTTTTTATGCATATTTACAGACTGTCACTTCAAAGAAATCAGTGGCCCATTGAGGCAGCCAGTTAGCTGGAAGAATTGCCTCTTGCAAATGAAAATTAGCAAACAAGCTAGTGATAAATATGAATGAATAAAGTATAAAAATACCCGTTTTGTTCTGAAACTTCATCGGCATCCCAATTTATACTTCCAAGGAAATAATTTTTTTGAGACACACTGGATTCTGGGTATGAGATTTACCTTTTGTTTTAAACGAAGGCTGAAATCTGCTATTTACTCTGTTACAAAGTGGAACTAATTCAGACTTTTCCCCAAACGTTTCTGTTTTCACTAATCGGGCAGGATTTAAATATGGGCTTTATTTTTATTATAATTGTCAATAAACACCAGAGCAGTTCAGAAACACTGAGCGATGCAACTCGTTTAAGCTCTGGCAGCGTAATAAAATCAAACACATTCCAGTATGGGACTGCAGGTGGTTTACCTATTTCCCTCAAGCACAGCCCCTGATCCCCCAAACGCCTCGAGAACAGATTTTCTCCGGAGAGGAACATGCTCTGAGCAGCAAATGTGAAAAACGTTGGGCTCCTTTCCCTGACGTGCCTCTCGCTGTGCTTACAAAACCATCAACATAATCATTCTGGCTTTACACTATCAGAGATCAGAATAAGAGCCATATGATTTTATCATTTTTGGAATTTACATATACGTTTTAACCCCGAGGGAGCACAGATCAGGGAATACGACACACAGTCCTCCAGCACAACAGATTTTGCTAAAAAGAGGACATTTTTCAATCTGTTCAGAAAAAAAAAAAAATTATCTTTGGTCTGATCGCTGCAATCTGTAAATCAGAGCTCTGCACCTCTCGCTGGACCTTTCTTTAGGTTCTCTTCAAGTAGCAAAAATTTAGATGTGTAGCAAAATTTCATTATAAATTTTGGTTATATAAATGAGAAAAAAATCTAGCACAAAACTTAAAAGTTGCAAACACACATACTGATGGCACTATAAATATTAGGCATGTCATTGATACTACACATCTTCTGGGAACGCTTTGGTGCCAAGTTGGGCAATTTAATGTTGTCGAACCCTTTTAGGCAGATTTTAGTTGGCTTCTAACCAGTTCCAGCAAAGACAACTGCCAATGCATTAATTCCCTACCTCATCTCGTATGCAGTGCTGAGCCTATCAGTACTTTCTGTTGCATGTCAATGTAATATCAAACTGCTGGTTCCTTAACGTTAGATACGAGCATCAATATTTCATTATTGATACACAGGACAATTTGAGACATTAGGAAAAAAGAAAGAAACCCAAAACCCAAAAAAACCCACACCAAACTCAATTGCCTAAAACGTTTCCACTTATAGAGACACATTAGGAAAAATATCACTTACCAGATACTTAACTGGAATTGTTACGTGCGCTCAATCCCCAAATGAGAGCAAAAAAAGATTCCATCTGTGTGTAACTTGATTTCTTTCAGATGAGTTATTAATTTGAATGAGTTAAGTACACTCCACTTAATCAGGAAGTGTTTAATCAAGAGATCCACTTAATTGGGACATCTCCCAAGGAATTAGATTTAAGTCCAAAGATACTTACCAGCAACGACTGCTTAATGGGCATAGTAATGCTGCTTAATTGGGACGCCTTCAGGTGATGCTGGAGTGCTCCTTCTGCCAGCCCTTCCTCTCCTTCCCCTGTGATGGGGTACACCCAAAACCTGCAGTGATCCTGCCCTACCCACTTTCTGACTCCTCATACCCTAAAAGCCTGGTACAGCACCATACGGCTGCCTCCGTACCATCCCAGGGGAGCCAGGCAGGCATGCAGGGGATGAAGCCTCCTTGCCCATCGCAGCCCAAACCCGACTCCCTGCAGCCCAGCAGTGGGGAACATGGTTCATCTCCTAGGACTGCTGAGTTTCACTGGGTCTCTGACAAGCTGGCGTGGCTTAGAGCTGAAAATCAACTTCCAGCTGCCCATCCCAATGGTCATCACATTATGGCATTTTATGCCTTGCAAATGAAGCAGAGAGATGGGATTAGCCCCCAAAATGGACACTGATTCAGTGCAATGGCTGCAAAAATAAAGCGTTCCAATGCTGCACATGTCAAAAGCTAGAGGCTCTCAGAAGTCTCCAGCTCCATCACACCCAACACTTCACGTGTGCGGGGACAAGGAAAGGGACTAAAACACACCATGGGCAGCCAGGCATGGGCCACCAGTCAGTCCTCTGCAAAGGTCCCTATTCACATCCAGGTCCCTTCTGCAGCCCAACCTCCAGTTGCCTTTGGGGAAGACTCCAGCACCTTCTTAATTTTGCACAGCATCAGCTGTGCAGGAGACCACGAGGCAGTTGCACTAGATGTTGGCCAAAGGACTGAGCATGGTTTCCACGATACACGGAGACGCTTGCTGCTGCATGGAGCAACAGGCAAAGGGAGCCAAAGCATCCAGGCAGTCTTGGCCACCTTTTCTCTATGGGCATGAGGCTTGCCTGGCCAGCATGAGAAGCCTGAATCTTCAATTTTATACATGCAATAAATCATCCTAAGGACTCTGCCGTAACATTTTATGCATTGATAACTTTTATGCATTGCTCTGCATAAGTTTTATGCACTCATTAAGAAATTAAGTTGATAAAAAGTGACCAGATAGGAAGAGGGAAAAAGGCCAAAAGGTTTGCATGGTGAAATAATGTTGAAGGCCAGAATGGAGTGTTTGGAGCTTCAGACAGAGGTACGCTGAGAGAGCCTTAAAGCATTAATGCAACTGTGAGTGGGAAGAGCAAAGGACTTATGGACATGCTTAAATATTTTACTAATCCAGATATTATCTTGGGTACCATCATGCCTTGTAGCTATCTCTGAGCTCCTCACGCTCCTTAAAATCCTCTCCTGTGATAAGATAGTTACATGCTAGGTTGGACATCTGTGCTCAGAAAGACTTGTGCATTCAGGACATTTTTCAACCCTGCAGAGTACTCTGACAGCATCGACAGATGCACTGTTGCATTGAGGGTAGTGCCAGGTGTTGGGTACTAAGCTCAAGTGGGCTGAAGATGCCCCTGTGCCTTGGTGAGTCACGTCAAGAGACACGACAATGAGACTGGTGGGGTTCTAAGGATGAGCCCAAACATGCACTGGAATGCAGGTTCACATCTCACACAGGCAGAAGGGCAGATGGGAGTATTTATTCACTCTCAAGCATGTGTGGGTTTTGCTCGTGGTGAGGAGGGATCTGAGCTATACGAACGGCTGAAGGTTCCTTCCTCTGAACCCCACCCAGAGCTCCCTGGGCAGCCCCGGCATGAGCCAAAGCTTTGAGCTGCTGGAAGGAGAGCTCTGCTTGGCTCCTGGAGCGGGTCAGCCCGGGTCCCCAGCTGTGTCACAGGGGAACTGCTCTGTCCTGAACGGGGGACCTTAAAGACAGCAAACACATTTGCCCTCCCTCTGTGCACCCTTTCTGGCTATTCCTCCACAAAGAAATATCCCCCTGCCTGTTACAGGACTTTGAGCTCAGAGCTAGAGTTTAAGACAGGTAGAGATGATCAAAATACAACTGGTTTGTCTTGAAAAGTAGAAAAAGAGAAGTGTGACTATTTTTTTCTCTAGGCTCTGACAATTGCCTTCAGAAACATAACTCCTTCTAATACGAGCGTATGCTTCCGACTTGTACAAAACAATGAGTTTTGATCATTCAGAGGATATTTTTTAAATTTATGTAAGCCTTCTAGAAATGGATAATTCCTCATCTAAGAGCCTTCTCAGTGATTGCTGTGAACGTGGCACTACTATCCCACCTCTGTTGGTACAGATTACCCGTGTGTTTTCAGACACGATTCCTGCCAGGTCCTGCTGAGCTTCCCTAATTCCTTTCATCTCCCCTGGTTCCCAAAAGCCAGTGTAAATTCACTAGCGTTAGTTGTGGGAACACTGTTGCAGTGCAGCTAGCATCAGCATGGGGAAAATCCCATTACGAAGTAGGACGCTGTTTAAAGAATCTGTGGATCACATAGGGAGACGGCTGGAGTCACTGGTATAATTAGTAATAAATAATCATAAGGAAGACAGCTAGCACAAGCAAGTGGAGAGCAGACAGTAAAAACAGAGACACTTGCCATTGAGCCCTGTGATTTATTTATTTTTTTACTTCACTTGGTGGATTAAAATATGTAATTTGTTTTTCCTAGTTTGTTAAACTTTATGTCTTCATTATTACAGTTTAACTCCTGGGTTAAAATCCTGCCCTTCTTACCTACTCTGGTTGACTTCAATGGTCTACAGAATTTGTTCACTTCCAGTTAACACTATCCACTTGGGTTTCTGCTTAGCACTATCATGCACTGTTAATTGTTTAATAAAATGACTGTGTTGGGTATGTGTGTGAGAAACAGGGAGAGAAAAAGTGAACACTAAAAGAAAACTTTTCTTTGTGAATAAATACCATAAAATAAAACATACAGCTTTAAGCCTCTAAAAATAAGGAAAATGTAATTTGTAATAAAAATACATATATATATATATTTTTTTACAAAATTATACCTGGCCTCCTGTGATTGTCAGAGCTGAACAGTATCTCAATTACAGCAGCACAATGGTGGCTTTTAAAGTGCCTATATATTTGTCTCAAGTAAAAAGGGGAAAGAAGTATTGTCTGTTAAGTGTCAAAAGCCTTTTCTTCAACTGCAGAAGGCTTGGACAGACTAAGGAAATATTTCATCTGGAAGAGAAATGCTAAAAACTACCCTTCACGTTATTGGAAAACCTATTATCAAATGTTAAAACCTCTTCTTAAATCCCTGAGTATACACAGCAACAGAGCAGGCTTGGTTCTAAGTATTTAAACCTTTGTTAAGGAAAAGACAACATAAAAAGGGATGCAATCCACCTGCTAATTAGAAACTTTATTTGCTGAGATACTGTTCATTTGAGCTTTTTAGAGCATTTCATTCTCTTTGTACTTTCGAAACGAGACTACATTTTACTTACGGGGAAATGCAGTTGACTTTTACTCCTCTGTCAATCCACTCGGTTCCTAATGTCTGTGTTAATTTTACGACCCCGGCTTTCGAGACGTTGTACGCCAACTGCTTCTGCGGGTGTGGGACTAGAAGAGATTCAGAAATAGATAATTATTTATTCTCCACAAATTAAGATAGCTTAGGCACTACGTGGACAATTCCCTGTACTGAGATGAACTATTTCTCATTTTCCCTGATACTAGGCAGGGAGCAAAAGAATTTAGCCACTCACAACACAAAACTCTAAATCTGTATTTTGCCATTTAATGTTTTTGCCTCAGCAGCTGGGCTAAAGGGGGAAAAAAGAGGAAAAATGATGAAATACTGACATTTAAAAGTCTCTGTATTTGGACAAAGCCAAAACCCATGCATTAAACAAATATGCAAGGTTTTATTACTCCTGAGAAAGATAAACAATCATGTACACACATGCACTTTCTAATATTATACACATATGTATTTTTATATACAAAATACTTGTACAATGTAATGCTAATAAAGTATAGTATCACATAAGGATATGATATAATTTGATATGATATAATATGATTATAAGATATAGCATTATATAATATGATAGGATATAATGTAATATGATATGATATGATAGGACATAAATGCATAATAGACTTTATATAACATATTATATTATATATAGCTTCTTGGAACAAATTATTCTCCTTAATTTTTACATTATCTGTAGTCTGAAGCAAACACATCATATTATCTAACCAGTGTTTGTGTGCATGTGAGCACAGGTGCATCCCAAAAATTGAGAACACCCATCACTTTCAAAATCTGAAGCTTTTGAAAATGTTTCAGCGATGTCACATGTCAGTCAGAGAGGGAGACGATCAGCTTGCTAATTACAACGTTCAAGCTTGTTAGTGCTGTGTGCTCGGGTGGCTCTGCCCCTCCACCAGCTCTCATGCTCACAGTATTCCCAGGAAAGCTACTTAAGGACAAATCCCCAGTGAGTGTAAAGTGCTTTAAACCCATGGGAGCCAAACCAAACCGGTCCAGCTGTTGGGATTTACACCCACAAAGTGTCTCTCCTTGGACTTTTTTGGCTGCCATCGTGACTTTGTCAAACAAATCCAGCACAAAGCATTGATCCATAATTAGCACCATATCAGTACTGAGTGTCACTGCGTTGCTGACTCTTTCCTGGAAGGAGCATGAGGGAAATCAGTGCTAAAAATCAGTAATGGCAAAGGCAAGCAACGGTAGGCTGCGGGGTTGGGTAACACTGAACCCTGGAAGCAGGTGGTTGACTGTTTGTGTAAGGGACAGCAGGAAAATCCCACAGCGTTTTGATAAAAACTCATAAGCTTAACTGGTAGATGGCATTTAAGTGGTCTTAATTTATGAAGATAAGCCGTTGAATCGTTTCTAGATCACCACTGTCTGTGGAACCCCAACATACCCACAGTTGCTTTTGTTGACTAAAACTGTTGGGTTTGTCTATGTCCATTTAAAGGGTGAAAAGAAGATGGTGAGAAATTGAGTTATCCAAACCCTGAAAGAGCAAAAAGCCCTGCTGCAAATTACTGAGCATGTGAATAAGGACTTTTGCCTTGAACATAGATGTTTATGAATAGATTTAAACCACACACATGACGGGAACAACCATGAGTGCTTCTTTTTTCTGCGTGTGCTGAAGGTTCACTCAGAATTGTGAGGCCTGTTGCTTGCTACAAAGAGCATTTCACACCACGGCCCCCCTCTGACAGCATTTATTCTGTGCCCATTTTTTGTTCGATATGAAATAATGCCCATTTCCAGCGGCAGAGCCGCTTTGCCCTCCGCGTGTGCCCGTCGCCCCCAGACACAGCGCACCGTGTGGGCTCTCGAGAAGATGCGAAACGTAATTTCTTGATTAATTGCCATGCATCAGCTCCAAGTTACATACAACTTGGGTAGTTAACCTTGTAACCTCCCAAAGCAGTTCTTTGCTAAATTTTCCAAACATGTCTGTTTGTGATAATCATTCAATGTTTGCTCAGAGGAGAAGAGTTTTGGCACTGGCTCGGCACCTCTAGCACTCGTGGGTGAGAGCAGCAAGTTGCTGCAAGCTATCAGAATCAGCTTTCTGATTCGGGTGGGTGCTCAAGAGTCCTTCCTTGTAAGTGTTTTTGTCCTCATAAGAGAATCTAAGGAAGGTAATTCAGAAGATGAAATTTCCCTCTCCTGAGACACTTGGCCCCTCTCAATTGGAAGAGCTCAAGAAGAAGCCAACAAGCCCTGCAAAGTCCTGGCTCTGGGTGGGCTTTCTGTAGCCGAGCACCCCACACTGTCTCCTCTTCCCTTACCTAAAGTGGTCTCTTACAGACAGAAAAGCA
The DNA here is from genome assembly GCF_009769465.1 of Tauraco erythrolophus. Taxonomy (NCBI): domain Eukaryota; kingdom Metazoa; phylum Chordata; class Aves; order Musophagiformes; family Musophagidae; genus Tauraco; species Tauraco erythrolophus. Next base: position 5,665,190 of record NC_141476.1, read on the forward strand.
AACCCTCAACCCTCCAAACTCAGACTAAATGGGGGTAGAGCTTGTGAGTAAAGCTACGCGTCACCAAAAAAAGAATCTGAATTTGTAAGGCTCCTGGGAAGGGAGGACACTCACATCTGTTTCAGATGGAGAAGATGGGAGGAAAGCAGATAAAAAAGCTGCCAACATCAGTTGCATTACATTTTAAACACCTGACACTATGTTTTTGCAGCTCTGTGCGGTGCGTGGGGCTCCTAGGCTGACCTCGAAGCAGCCGTGTAATGTTACTGAGAGGTGCACACAGATAGAGGAGACCAGACCACCTACCACTAAAGAGATTCCCAGTAAAAATTACGTATCTGAGTTACACCTGTGCAAATCGCAGAGCCGCAGCAGCCTTGTCTCCGCTGCTGAAGCATACGTCTGGAATAATTCCAGTGAAATATCGGAATCAAAATGCACATATGCAAAATGTATGCAGCTTATCTTCAATTAATTAAAACTGATTCTGAGCAGTGTATCTGGAAAAATCACAAACAAAATCCTCCCTATCCTCCTAAGAGTCTCCTCATTTTCGTGTATCTCTGAGGAAGGACTCAACCTACGACAACAAAAAAAATATCCCCTAACTATTTCTAGAAACATTTCATACTATGCCAGTTGGCCAACATACTTAAATAACCAACCAACCAACATATTTATTTAACATTCAGCAGATGGACATGATATGAACATCGTGGTTTTCAGTCGTAGTTTTATAACTACTAGATTTTCTCAATGCCAAGATTCAAACAGGTTCAGAAGGTAAAACATCTCTTGGTCTCTTAACTTCTGGCCCAACATGCACTAACTTTCAATGACATTTAAATGCATCTTGTGATGACCCTTCCAGCCTGCTCTCAGGGTTGCTTTCCAACGTTCGTTTCTGCTCCAGGACCGACACTGCCCTCAAACGAGATCCCCATATGGGTCTCATTGGGCTTGGCGCACCAGCCAAGGTGGTGCAGCCCCAAGCTGGGGCTGGGATGGATACTGTGATGGAATGGCATCACCTCCTGACTTAGCAGACCTGTGCCGGGGCCTCATGGAAAAGCTGGGAAATGTCTCTCCTTAAGCAGTGGAGAGCAATTCTGGGCAGCAAGAGCGAGGCTGGGAGCAATGTGCCGAACCAGCAGACCCCCAGCTTCTGGCAATTTCCAGAGCTTCCTAACTTTCTCTAGGGTGGAATACCTCTCAATAAATTTTGCTTTGCGACAATGATGTGGATGGTGACAGCCCAAGCCCCACTGTGCAGAGCAGAGCATGAAAGTCTGAGGCATTTGAAATTTAAAGCTCTACATTCTTTCTGAAACTCTTTTTCTTTGGGAGATTTGTAACTCCACAAAGGGATGGAGGGATGGTGCCTGTGTTTAAGCGTAAGTAAAACAGCTGGTAAAGACACTTGAAAAAAATATTAACAACAACATTATAAATGCATTTTTGAAGAAACATTCAAAGTTACTGTGCAATAAACTGAGCAGAATGTCACAGAATGTCAAACTGGGCACAGTAAAAATAAATGTTATTCCCAAGGAAATAAAAAGACTGCATATTTATGTAACATTCAGCAGATGGACATGATATTAATACAGGGGTTTTCAGTTGTACTTTTATAGCTACTAGATTTTCTTGCCTAACTTGGCAACCCAAGGCACCATTTGATTTTTGGATTTGGACAATACTGCAACAGATGTCCAGACCAATAAAATAAATTCCTGAAGGGCTATGCTTAATTTGTGTAATTGATCAATTTTTGTTACATGGGCCTCAGTTCACCAGCATGTAACTGCCTTCCAGATTAGCTCAGCAGTAGGGATTTCATTCCATATGTTACAATGGTTTATTGGCGCTTTTGACGACACTGCTGATTCAGCAGCGTTGGTGGAGACACCTGTTGGCAACGACAATGAAATAAAACCACGGGTACGGGGGCGAAGACCGGCACAAAAGCTTTTGGGTGTCTTGTAAACATCACAAGGGCACAGCTTCCCACAGTCCAACGCGTTTGCCCGAAACTACTGGGGAGGCACCAGCACCTCTCCCATACCGTCAGTGCGCCGGAGTCAGAGAAGGTGACTCCGCCTCTTCTATAAAAAGTAATAAGTGCTTTAAAACATAGAGGACAGATAAATGTTGAAAAATGATATCAATAAAAATTTTGTAGTACATTTCCTCTAATACAAAATGTCAGTGATTTACTCCTTCCCAATACAGGTTTAATTGATTCAAATAGCATGGGTAGTAATTAAAATATGGATTCTGAAGCACAACTGTTAGCTCTCATCACTCACCTATTAAACTTGCCATAGATGCTGTGTTAATTATCTTCCCATATCCTTGATTCAGCATAATGCGGCCTGCAGCCTGTGACAGAAATTAAAGGAAAGACCAGTGACCCTTTTTGTGATTGTGCTAATAATGACATGATAATAAATTAGTCTTCACTTTTCAGAAGAGTTTATGTGCGAACACATTTTTTTTTAAGCACTTGATATAAAAACTTGGTATAAAAATGGCTGATACAGGAAAAATCCCATTGCCATTTCAGACCCTCTTCACCGTTGGCAATTTTTTTCAAAACAATCACAAATGTTGGGAATGGACCCCAAAAAAGTTTTCTGGTTTTCAGGACGTGTCAAACAACCACCCTCCAAAAAGTCTGGCCGCTCTTAAATGCCTGGGGTTGGGCGGTCAGCAAGTACCAGCTGCTTTTGAAAATACTGACCAAAATCTGTAATCAATGTAAAGCAACTCCACCAAAACTAGGACCAATTTTATTGTGATAATTAGTAGTAAAGCGTTATTAAATCTTGGTAAAGGAAATGCTTAGAAAAATATTACCCATTTGCAAAACAAACCGGTACAGCGTCACAGACTTACTTGGCAGCACAAAAATAATCCTCGTAAATTAACATTAAAAGTTTTGTCCCATTCTTCCAGGGAAGTCTCTTCGCTTGCCGAGTTCATGTTGATTCCCGCGTTGTTGCACGCGATGTGAACTGTGCCCCAGCGAGCCACGATTGTGTCCACCATCCTTTGCACATCCTCGGGTTTGCTTACATCTGCTGCAAGGGCGATGCTTTTAATCCCTGCAGTCAAATAAGAGTGGTGAAATCAGTACAGGAATTCACAGAGAAAGAAACAAATACATATTTTTATGATTATTTATTAATTCATCTATCTATATATGTATTTTAATATGTCACCTTCATTCATTGCTCCACAAATTGTAGCAAAATGTGTTTGTTATTGGAATGGTGTTACTATTAAGTTGCTAACTGGTGCGAGGTTGGTTTGTTGGAGTCAAACATAAAGCCGAGGTAGGAGAGTGGAGTCTGCCACTGCACCAGGACGAAGCTTTGGTCACTGCACCATCTTCTGTCCAAACCCTCAACTGCAGCTTCCCCATCGGTGAGCGGTTCCAGAGACCAGCACTCGCCAGTGGGTGGTAAGAGCTCAGGAACAAGATAAAGCAAAAGACTCCTTCGTTTACTCAAATGTAGATGTGGTTTTATGTCAGTTCTTCCCTAAGATACTGCAGAAATCAAAACAACTTGCCCAAAAAGTGCTCTCTGGATGAATTATGGTATCCCAACAGCTGGGAGTCTGGGACAAAATCAAACCAGTTTTAGGTGGGAGCTAACCAGGAATACCTGCAGGTTCTCAGGTATGGTAGCCACAATGTCTGGCCTTATTTATTGTAAACCATACAAACATTCAGAAGTTAAGAGATTTACTGGGTTTGAAACATACAGAAGTTGTACTTTTTTTCCTAGAAAAATTCAGGCATTGACTTCTGCATCAATGCTGATACATAAATAGCTTCATTTAATCTATTGTGAAAATCAGCTTTAAATATCATTATTACTAAACAAAACAAGCAGCCTACTGAGGCACCTGATGCCAATGGAATTATATCCATCCTGAAAGTCAAACAAGGCTACCCCAGTTAGGGCTGTGGTGAAATGGGTCATAACTCACAAGAAGGGAGGCAGTCACTGGAGTTGAACCATAGATCACCAGTCCATAAGCAAACAGCACACAGGCAGGAAGTTACAGCTGTTAAAGTAAGATTTTTTACTTCTATTTAAACAGAAAAAATATTCCCCATTGCTCCCTCTTTTAGATCATTCTAATAACAAATTTAAAAGAAGGCTTAAACCTATCCTAGGAGAACAGAAGAGTCTCCCAAAATGAAGCTTTGAGATGGAGGCTTCCGTGACAGCAAGGCAAAGCCATATCCGCCCAGTCACATCTGAAGAAAATTACAGGAAAGAGGCTTTTGGATGGAAAAGCTCCTCTTGATCTCCAGTATCTCCAGGAGCCTGCCAAAGCACGCACCCCAAGGTGATGTTGGTCTGGGGTGCTCTCCATGCTGGACTGTGGGAGGTAACGTCCCCTCTGGCCTTCAGCTACGGTACAGTCCCCTTGCCCTCTGCAGAGGAGTAAAAGGCAGACCCACAATGCAGCCACCTACGAAAATGAATGCACGTTCTGCCACAAAACAAGACCCCTTATTTTATTGCAGATTTTATGATAGATATGCTGGAAGAATAAGAATAGCCAGACAGCCCCCATTGATCCTCCTAATTGTTACCGAGACATGTAAGGTACAAGGAGGTGCTGCAATCTTTGTTATTCAATTTACAGACAAAACGGGTGCAAACGTGTTACTAATGGTAACAGAACGAGGCTTTTCACCTATCCTCCAACTCTCACCCCATCTATGGCTTCATCTTGTACAACAGTTCACAAAAACAAGACAAAAGGTAACACACGTGCCTAGTGAAGAAGCAGCGAAGGCACGCTCACTCCAAACCAGAGTCCCACACTCAACTTTAATCAATTCAGCTGATATTCCTGCACTCTGAGAGAGGAAAAAAACACCCCACTCTCTGTCTCTCCACTGTACCCCCAAATAATCTGATAAAAATAAATTAATTAATTAAACTGTGGAAAAATAGCTTAAAATCAGTATTACTAACCAAAGGTAAGAAACCCAAGACATGACCGTGCTGCTACATGCATGACAGTACCAACGTGCCTCTACAGTCCTCAGTTTAGTTTTGTGATGCTTGTGAAGGCCATTTCGTGATGGATGAGAGGGGCAGGAGAGGAGCCCTGTGGCCCATGTGCTGAATGTGCCCGAGCTGCCCTTCTGGAGGGGACATGTACACGGCCCCCTGCCACGAGCTTCATCTCTAGTCTCTCGGTTTAAACGGGAGTCATACATTGCATATAGACAAGAAGATCAGAAGTGACATTGTGGGGAAGGCATTTGCATAGTTTACAGTGAAAATGTACATTTTAAAAATCCCATCGGACTAATTCTTCCCTTAAGGTACAGGCAGTGATTCCCCTGAAGACAGAGGGGTATGTAGTGAAAGGTAACCCTTAGGAGTTTTTGGTTATGTTTCATCGTTTCTGGTTCTTCTGTCAGGATCCATTAGCAACTGTTGAAAAAGGTATTCACACAGGATCTAAAAACAAAGCCCTCCGTAGTCAGGGGAGATACACTCGAGCTGTCTAACAAAGCTGAAACTGAGATCACAGAGTTCTGATGTTTAAAACTCACCAGGAAATGATGGCACCATCCCAAAAGACGGTAAAGGGCTCCTTGGTGCAAGAAGCAAAGCAGGTTTAAGAAAGCCAGGCAAAAAGTTCTGAAAAAGTATCAGTATGGGAATGACTTGGGGCACTGCGTTTCCAACTTTGAGTTAGAGATCCACAACCAAAGAGGTGTATGTGTGTGTGGGGAAATCACAGCTCCTTTGCACTTATTACAGCAGGAAAAATATGTATTAATACTGAGATTGCTTCGATTTACTCTTGTGAATATTTTGAGAGTAAAGCTAGCTGAACTTTTTTGTCAAAATTTATTTCCAACAGAGTATGTTACTTCTTTGAAGCCAAAATGTTTCGTGGAAACATATTGATTTCAACAGAAGTTTTCAAGGGAAAGCTTCTGAGGTCCAGGCTAGACTCTCTAGTTACCTCTGGAGAGAAAGAGATTGAAAACCTGACCTTTTCAGATCCTTTCCAAAAATGGGCATTTGGATCTAATTCCTTTTCACAAAAGCAATACAAAGTTTGGGTTTGGTTCCAACAAGGACTGACAATAAATTTGAAACCTCAAAAACCATCATGAGATGTGCCCTGAGCAGCTGCAGTGGTCAAGTTGATAGAGAATATTTGACCTCAAAGGATAAAGATGTGTAAAGACTGAGAAGAGGGATCTTTTACTTTAGACTGCAATAATATTTGCTATGCTTCATGACCTCTCCAACTGCATTTTGTAACATCCCCCCACCTCCTCCGGGCTTGCATCCCACCGATGCAGGAGAGAGTAGGGCAGCCATTGAAGGATGGATGAACAAACTCTACTAAAAACACCCTAGAGAAAAGTTACATTCTTTTTCAAACGGCATCCAAAGTCTCGTGGCTCTATCAAGTAGCCCAGTTCTATCTGAATAGCTCTACTTGACATGCAGGATCTCATGGTGAAAAAACGTCCAAAAGACAAGTTAACTTCTAGGGCACAGCTACTTTGTGCCAAGACCATATGGCTTCAATGCATAAGAAAATGAAAAGCTTCAGGAAAGGAGGAACTGGATGACTCAAGAATTTGTAATAGGAGCCGGACACTTTCTATTCTAGGTGTTTATTTGGGATCAGACCAGTAATCAAAGCTGGGATCATACAGACTGAGACTTTTTGTTTAAGATGGTCTTTGTGGAGGCTCAGGATGGTATCAAAACCAGATCTGAACCATTCCTCACCCCTTCCTCAGGCAGGTGATTGAGACTGGGGGATAGATACATCTGCAGGGGCTGGTTTTGTTGGAGAATGTGGTTTCCAAGGGCCCAATCCCTTTCTGAAGTCAGAGTGGAAACAAATACTGGTGACTTTATCCAAATGAGAATGTGAAAATTTCCTGGGAAAAGCTCTGTCTTTAGAGGCAATGAAGTACTGAACATCGAAGAAGGCTCGGTTATAATCTCATGAAAGGAATTATAAAATGAGTAACACTTCCTTTCTTTTCTCATTAAAATTATATTTCCAGTTTTCTTTTTCCCCTTTACAATTGCAGTTTAGCATGACTCCAAGGGGAAATTCAATTTTATGTTACATTTTCTGTTTTTACTGCTAAAATAGAAGTGGCTTGCAGAGAATTCTACCTCTGGTTTGGAATTTTAGCTATTATTGTCTATTAGTATTTGTTCCTATATCTGATCTGGCGTGTTTGAAAGAACTCTAGCTGACCGTTTCAAAAATGACTTTGCTTCGGTTTGAGCGCACAAAGAGAGATTCAGGCTGACAATACCACGACCATGTTTGGTGTTTTGGCTCATGATCCAGACATAAGGTATGGAAGAGGTGAGAGGAGAGAGTATGTGCTAACGAGTTTGTAGGCCATGTCTGTCATCCATCCTTAGTAAAATCTGGAGTGCTTTGGCTGCTGCGTGATCTACTCCGAGGAACATCAGAGCTGGATGAAAGAGAATTGCACTGCAGAGAAAGGGTCTGGTGTGAACAAGGAAAGCAGCCCGTTACGGCACTCATCGCCGAGTCCTGCACAGCAGGACCTGCAGGTCAGTCCCGTGCTTACCTTTGAGGCTGAGCTCACACACCACTGCTTCTGCCTTTGCAAGGACCAGATCTACAACGGCTACTTTAGCACCAGCTTCCCCCAGCGCGTGAGCAAAGGCTCTTCCAATTCCCTGCCCTCCGCCTGTGACGTAGGCCACCTTGCCATCCAAGCGCAGCCGGTCAAGGATGCGGCGCCTGTTGTAACCCCAGAAGACGTCATCCCTCACCACTTCTCTCTAAAACAAAAGCATACACACATTGCACAGTAAGGTGCAAAGCTCAGTAACGTGATAGCTGTGAAGGACTGTACCTGTGAGAATGAGTTGGGAGCGTGAACAGGGATCCGTATCTTCTTGGTCCATTATTTAATACAAAAGGTTTGACTAATTCGAGCCAAAAAGCACCCTTATCCCCACAGATATTAGCCTCAATAGGAGCACTAAGGTGCAAGACAATGGAGCAGGAGGGCTGTGGTTTGAGGAGATGCACCGACCACTCTATTTACAAGCAAGTAGGGTATTATATTTCCTGACTCGGCTCCCCATGAGAGACGTGTCAGGTACAAAGTCTAAGAACATGACTGTTTAAGTCTTCCAGTTATTTCACCCTCAAGGCCCAATCCTGCCCTCAGGCTCAGCTGGCTCCAGGAAGGCACGGAGGCTAAGAACAAGTTTCCAAAGGCAGGATTTGGCTCAAGTGGAGTGCAATCAAAATATCTTCACAAGGCTGGTGCGCAAATAAAGATATCAGCCAATAACTTAAACCAAGCTGTCATCTGATCGGCTGCCATACATCATTTCCCCTGACTGGAATCGAAATGGAAAATACAAGATGTTTAAAGTATTGGGTTTGAAATGCCAGGAATTGCCAGTGAGTGTAGCTTTGGGAGCACTCAGAAACTGCAAAACAATCAAAATGTTTTGGTCCGGATTTACCGAGTTAAGCCATTATGATTCCAGATGGGAATTTCATTACAGCTGGACGATGCCCACTACATGAAGCAGAGAAAGATAAAAGCACCATCTTTTCCACAGGACACACAAAATCTAGGGCCATGAAAACATTCAGCTCAGAGACTATAGGAGGGCATCAGATGCTGCCTTTGGGCTAAAAAAGATCTACTTCACAAATATTGCATTGGTTCATTACAGCTGGGCCCCAGCTCTGCCTGCCCACGCTCCCAGGCACGGGAAGGACTGGAGAGCACCGAGCAGATACTTGGTAAGCAGCACGCCAGCTGCTCTGGGGATTTATCACAGCACCAGCATGGCTGATCCAAAAGACTTTGCAAGGAATCATCATTTAATGGCTTTAGTGTAGCCCTAGACTAGCGAGGCTGATATGTACCAAGCCCTAAGCTGGCAGCTCCATGCTGCGCAGCACCACAGCACGACAGAACGTGAGCCTGGGCTCTTGCCACCAAACCCCTGGAAATTATTTTGTCACTGTCCTCAGTAGAGTCAAGATTTTCCCAGAAGTGCTCACAGAGAGAAAATACACACCTTGGATTCAATCACTGCATCTGGAGGAACAGGGCTCCTTCGAATGATGCTCAGTCCACTCTGAACAGGTAAAATTATCTGCAAATACAACACATACAGTTCTCAACTGCTTTATACCTGGCTTTCTGTCACCCAAATTCCACTGCTATGAAGGATAGCCCTTTCTTCCTTAGGCCACAGCAGTTTTTCTCCTACTCCTATTCTTTAGCTGAAATTCCTTCCAACACAAATATGTCAGGCATTTGTATTTGCTCGCATTTCTCTTCCAAACTCATGGGTTCCACAAACGCCAGGAAAAAATGCAATTTTGTCTCTGTTTTCTAAATCAGTACCAGCTGCTGAGGCTTCTGGGTTTCCACTGCCTGGCTAATTCTGTCGTGAGGCTATTCTAGTCTTATCCTTGGAGCTCAGCAAAACATAATAGCAACACTTTGGCATTCTTCAGCATTTGCTAGAACATCTGTCTTGCACCCATAGATGAGTGTGAGTGGATTTTGCCACCTTCCTTCTCTGATACCATTATCACACTTTAGTGAAAGCTGCACTCATTGTTGGAGATTCAACACTAACACCAAACTATTAGAACATTAAATATGGAAACACCATTCATTGAAGGTTAACCGTAGGATTCAGGGCATGTAAAACTATCATTAGTCTTTCCCTCTTCTACAAAGAAGAGCTGTTGCTCCTGGTACATTAGCTGATAGTTGTGTTGACGATAGAGTAAATGCAGAATCACAGGAGGCATCTCTAGAGGCCACCTGACCTGCAGATAGACAAGGACCTTGAGCCCATGAGGCACATACCAAACACCCCTGGGCATGAACCTCACAGCTTTGTGCCATAGAAAGCTATGATGGAGCGTGGGAGGGGGTGCCTGGGAGGGAGGTGGCAGACCTCACCTGTCCCACCATCGGACCAGCCTTCCAGTACAGAAGGGCAGCAGGGAGCCTTTGGGGGCTCCCCCCTAGCCACAGCAGCTTCTCTACCCCTCTCTATACAGGCATGGCATGCAAGCAAGCTTTGCAGGCTGGTGGCTACTGCCCTGGCATGCCATCATCCACACCTGCTTTTAAAGTCCTGGAAGATATTTGTTTAATTTTGCCTTTAAAACCATAGCATATCGTTTATGCATCCTATCCGCACTTTTTTTTTTTTTTTTCCTCCTGCTAGAGGAGGACTTTGTTGACTCCTGTTGTGCTGGTGATGCCCTACAGCCTCTAGAGCCCTTAAAGTGGAGCGGCGGTTCCTCGGTTGTACTGTAGAGCTGATGATTCACTCTTAAGTGCTCCACTTTTATCTTGCCTTTAACACTGTATGTGGTGTAGATAGAGAGTAGGGACCACCTCTGAATATAGAAACTCATGCATTGAGCTCAAGCAAGGTGAATTATAATAGAATTTGAGTTCATTTTAGGTCCACTGCATAATGACACCAACAATGGAAACATTTTTAAAGAGTACTTTGCAAAATCCATAGATACAGTACCACGGGCACCTTAACCAATTGCATTGCACTAACCTGCTGAACACGAGGATCTGAATTAATCACTGTATTTAATTTTCTGACAGCTAGTACATTTTCATCAGATACATTCTCCAGGTAGACTTGCCCTTTCATGAGTGTATTCTCTACACAGATCACTCCATCCATTCTCAGCAAGTGGTTATCCATGACAAAGCTGTAGTAGTTAACAGCATTTCTTTGATCAGCATCAATAAAGACTATATCAAAGTGCTCGTCCTCAGCATGTAATGCCTGGGAAAAAAAAAAATATTGCAGAAAACACTAATTATTTACCTGAAAATTTAAAGTCTTGCCATTAAAATGTCCTTTGTATCAAACCCAAACAAGTGGGAACCCTGTTCTTTTAAGGTAACATGGTTAGAATTACTTCTGGAGATCTTGGGTGTTTTCCATGCTTTGCAGACAATTCTTCAGCAACATCAGTGCCCAAAACTCTGAACCTCTCAAAGAAAATCAGGATATGAAAGCGGATGGCTTGTGGTGCTGAGAGTTACAGCAGAAACATCTGTATATCTAGAGTCAAAGGGAATTGATCCATCAGGGTACGGGAGAGGACTGGCATCAAACCCTGCGGCTGAGGTGCTGCAATAAGTTATCTCTTCTCAGAAGAGTAACTATCAACAAACTGAAGAGTGGCAATTATATCAGCCTTTGGGAAAAACAGGCATAAGGCTGATCCTGGGAATTGCAAACTAGTGAGTCCCACTTCAGTAGCAGGCAAATGGTTGAAAACCCAATTAATAATAGAATTATAAAGCACATAAAAGAACAGGTCATGATAGAGATAAAGCAGCACAGCTCCTATGAAGGAAAATGATGTTTCTTTAATCTAAAAAATGCTTTGGATGGCTCAGCAACAGAGAGGATAAAGAGAACTGGCTGCTATCATCTAATTGGATTTTCAGAAATGTGGCACACCTTCCCTCCAAGCAGGCTGCTGATGATAATGTATAAAAGTGTTGATGGATGACCAGATGGGAGCCTTTACAGCCTTCTCCTGTGGCAGTTAATGCACTCGCTGCCCAAGAGGCTGCTATGGAATATTTCAGATTCCATCTGGGACTATTTAACTGCATCTGTGTGCGTTGCAATGAAACAAGGGCTCATCCACCTATCTCGGCAAGCAGAAATGCTTTCAAGTCTTGGCATTTTGAGTGAAAAGAGAAACAATTATGTTTTCCAGAACTCACTGTTTCTACCACAACTTTTAACAGCACTTCTTGTGTCCAGATTTCCCTTTTGTGTTTGGAGACATTGTGTACAACGAGTGATGAGCGATCCCCTGAGATGTACTAGAGAAAGCATCAATAACAAATGGCAACAGAATGTGAAAAACTAATTTGTTTTCAGGAGTGAGGTTGATGGCTCCCAAACAGAGATTTCAGGAGCCTTTCTGAAGCAGAGAGTGTGTCATTCAGAAGAGGAGATAGAGGGAAGTGGATCATTCGAGTTCTGAATTACTCTATTGTGCAAACTGGTGTCATTGTGAGCTTGTTAGTGGTTAAGAAATTAAATCTGCCGGAGAGCCTGGATAGTCACACTTAACTGCAGATGCTTGATAGCACAGAAGCTCTGCCAAAAGCATTCATGAGTCTGCATTTAGGACAACTTTCAATACTACACTGTAATGAAAGAAGACCTTAAGGCCAAATATACTGGTTTATAATGTAGCAGAAACTGGGACATCTGGTTCCCTGGGATTCATCTTTTCATTTCATGACCAGTAAGAAAATTTTTCCCTGGTTGCCTCTTGAGCTGTATGGGGGAAAGCAACAGGAACATTTTTGCTACTGTGGAAAAGCATCTTATATCAGGTTGCAACTCAGTCAGTCTGTCTAATGTTGATATTTCAGAAAGGGTCAGAAGATGAAAATTGGGAGGAGGAGTCTATCAGGACGAGAGACTAGAGGTCTCACCCCCCAGAGAGAAAAACCAAAATGAAATTCAAGTAATTATCATGACTTATCACTACTTTCTGACTTGTAACCTTCCTGGGCGGAGGAGGTGGGGGGCAGACATTCAGAAGCAGATGTGGCGATCTCTGAACATATGTTACTTCTGCTCCATGGTATGGCTCCCTAATGAAAAAGAATCCCACTTTTGCATTGACTTCATTAGGTCCATATGGAGTTGTGTCGCTCTTTGGATATTAGCTGGGCTTTCTCATTTCAGACCTCTTTCCAAACTATCTACCTGCTGACAGCTTATCTCCTTCTTATCTATCTTCTGATACAGATAAACCACCTTTTAACTTCACAGCTTTCATCCCAGGAGGGTGCCTGTGTTGTATGTGTATCCAGCACACGCCTGTCTTGTCCTTGCACGGCCTGGTATGAAAGGCAACTGTCTGGAAGGGATTTCTCTTCTGCAAGTTCGAGTCCTGAACGGCCAGCCATGAAGGTCACTTGTGCACCTTTCATTTCTTCTAGAGACTTAGTACTAGATGCCTACATGAAATGTCTGACTCACTGCCTTGGAGTTCACGCTGTGACCCTGTCATTATTTGAGCTTCTTGTTTCCACAGCTTCAAGACTGCTGTTGGGTTTTCCATTTTTAGTTGGAAACAGCTCCAGGCCTAGAAGAGGAATCCATGAAATTCCCTGAAGACAGCTTTGCCTCTGGAGCAGCCTATACACAAGAGGAAAACAGCCACAGGAACAGGAAAGTGCTCTGTTTCCTAGAGCTCCTTGTCAAGCAGAGCACAGGTCACCCTCTCCAGGTGGTCACCATAGCCAGGCTACCACACTGGAGAGGGTTTCCTCCTGCAGGAGACATGCCTTTCTGCCAGCACCAGCTGTTGAACCAAAAAAGCCAAAAAGAAAAAGCTGCCTTACTGGTACCTCTGTCTGTGGCGTTAAGCACTGGAAATATTGGTGCAGTGATGGAGAGAAGAGCAGCCCTCACTGCGTCTGTCTCAGAATGGATGAGAGGTTTAAGAGAATGGATTGACCACCCTTCTGCTCCCAGAGCAGACTGGGCCAGGTCCTGCCTGGAGCCTCACAGCACGTTGGAGACGCCTTTGTCCTTGCTAGGAGAGAGGCAGAGCCCAAACATCTCCAACTGTGAGGAAAGCTGAGATCCAGAAGGAAATAATCTGCTTGCAAAATATCCCGCTGAAACTAATTTCCTGAATGTTTACAGTGCAATCCCTGCTCCTTGCTACAGAGGCATCATAGACGGTAACAGATGGCAACAAGAAGTGTCTTAATTCAGAGCAAACTTGGCTAAAATTAATGTTTTTGCTTATAGTGAGTCATTAATTTCCTTTTGGGTTAAAAAAGAACCACCAACTTGTAGGACTGGATTGCATAGAGGAGATGCACGAGAAAGGGCACAGCAGCACTATTGACGGATATGGCAAAAGATCAAGGAGAGGACATCCCGAATAAAAACATGAATGAATCTTCTGCCAAAGCTCAGAGAAAACACAATTGGAGTCCTGATGAGAGACAACACTCTCTCATAAGGCTCACACAAACTCAATCAGAAAAAATGACTGTCCAGTTCCTTTGATATGGATCCTACAGTCAGCATATTTGTAATAAAGATTACTCAAAACTTATTACCTTCCCCGTGCCTTGTTCTTGACCTAAATGTAATAGCAATCCATCCTTAGGGTACACAAAACACATGAAAAAGTACAGCTTCCTTTTAAAACACCATTAGAATATTTACTGTATGTGGACATACACTCTTGTTACTCCTAAATGCTATTCTATTGAGTACAGTTTATATTCACCAGCAAAGCTAAATCTCTAGGGAAGCTAGAGAGGGAATGCAATTTCTAGTAATAACAGCTCACAACAGTGAATACTATCCACTTATCCCCACAATTTCCAGCTATTTTGGACTCCTTTCTGAATTAACCTTTCATATCAAAAGGAGCAATTCTGCACACTAGAGACTCCGACACAATTTCATGCATAATTATTCACTCAGTTCAACATTAAACGCAGAGTCCTTGACTTTGTCAAGGTGGATTCTGTTGGCAGACTTCACAAGCAGCAAAACAGGAGAAATGAGATCTGCAGCTCAACCTCTTCACCTATTCTGTCTGGTAAAAGGAGGGGAAAAAAGAAAAAAGAAAACCTCAACATGCTTACACAATGCCCTGCAATCAGTAGAATCTGCTGCAAACATGGCGTTATTTTTGTGCTGTGTTTTCAATCTTAAAATGGAAGAAGCAAAATCATGCATGGGAATAATTTCCTGGTAGTTTGCATTCCCTCCGGACTCCATCCTGCGTCCATTGTTCAACCGAAAGTCCACTGGGAATTAAAGGAAGCTCTTTGTGCAGGATCAGGCCTCTTGCTCACAGCTGATGCATGGCAAGGCACATTGAAAAGGCAGCTAATTCCCACTGAAAGCACTTGTATCGGAGGCTGAACCCAAGGAAAGGCTCCCTCAACTCCACATTGCAAAAGATTATGTCAAAATTACTGAGATCATCAGGCACAGAGGCTCGTGCCATGGTGCATGTGAGCTACATGCTTTGGTGGGGACCTAGCCTAGCTTGGCAGCCTGTCCCTCCCGCATGGGAAAGGTGGATTTTTTTCCATTGTGCCCTCAGGTACCAAATGAGCCCCACTGCGTACCTGAGCTCTGCAGCTCCTCTCTGGTATTTAGTATCCTTTGACAGCTCAAAATCCCAGATGTTTTGCAGCTGGCTCTGATCTGGGACGAGACAGGGAGACTGGCTGTCTCTGTGATAACGCGAAGGAAGGAAGAGCAAGAGGCTTCGGACAGCCAGGTCGAGGTGCTGTGATGATGGGATGTGCTGCCTTCGCACTGCTCCCTGCTCGGTCCCAGCCCTGGCGAGCCACGGTTGCAGGTGGAAGAGCCAGAGCCACGTGGGTGCCACCAAGGCCCCACTGTCTGAGGTGAGCTGGTACAGATGTGTCGCATCCTTGTGGCAACTGCTGCAACATCTGGCAGCTTCCCTTGTAAAGGGCATCGACTGCAGATGTGGGTGCAGCACTGGACACGTTCTGCAGCACTTGGATGGTATCCTCTACCTGAGGCTAGGATGTAACTCTTGGGTGGACTAGAATGAAACCAAGAACTGTAGACACCACAGACAACAAACAAAGCCTTTGCCAGGGCTTGTCCCAGCTCTTCTGAATCTCACCAAGTATTCAGCAACTCTCACCCAGCTCTGCTCTAGATAAGCTACCTGCAGATGATGGGGGACAGAAATGCACTGTTGTGCTCTCCTCCATGAAGCTGAGCTGTGAGATCTTGGCTGTGCCACCCCGAGCCTGCCTCATCCTCCTGCCTTTCAGCGTGCCCACGCAGCAGTGGAGGAAGCCTGTTTGGTCGCCATCCGAAGCTGGTCTTCTCTAGGAAGGAAAAGGCTGCACACCATTCACCGCCTGAGCCTCTCCCATGCATCCAGGTGCATTACCACCCGGCTTCTGGGCAAACTTTAATGAGCCTGAAATGCAAAGGCACCAGAGAGGCCACCAAACGTCACTTCACTGTTTACAAGACATTGTGGATAAAGACCTAGAGACCCTGTGTAACAACCCCAATTTCCCAATAGCAATGACAAATATCTGCCAGGTTGAGCAACACAAGTTCAGAGCCCAGTGAAGAAATCCTGCACAGAGAGGTGTCCTGGTGCCAGTATGTCTCCTGCCGAAGACAAGCATCTCCGTTCCCATCAGCTCCAAGAGCTATTTCAGCCTGAGTACCTGCAGAACCGGGGTCAGGATACTCCTTTCCATTGCAATCGGAGGATATCGAATCAATTGCAATGTTCTGTTTCAAGGATTTAATTTTCATGTCTTTGCTCCCTTCTTTAATCTCTACGCAGCATGTTCTCTGCCTGCCTCTAGATATTTTAATTCAGGTCGCAGTAGTCAGTTGCACAGATGGGCACTAGAGGAGCAACAGCAATTCAATTAATTTCACACTCACTGCGGGGGAGCTGGGGTTGTAAATGCCGCACGTTGCAGGTGATCTGTAACATTTCGTTTATTCCTATATTTGGCAAAGCTCTTTGGTTCTTTCTTATCAAACTTGGAGGTCATGAAAGCCAGAGGTCAGAAAGCTCCTGGCCGTTTCATTTCAGAAACAAATACGGTATCTGTTAATGCAAATACAATTACAATGAAGCTCGCACCGACACATCCAGAGTGAAAATGGAATGGGATCAAATTGGTTTGCCTAACAATAGAAAGGCTATATGTTTAATGAACCTGGCATGAGCATCACCTGTCAGCGTGCTGGACCTGCAGCAACATCCTGGAGATGCGTAAAGTGGAGTCAAATGTGAAACTCCTCTAACTGCTGGCAGTCATGAGCTTTTCTCTTTCTTGGACAATGTCAGTAGGCAGAATGGAACAACACAGCTAACACATTTGAGTGTCTGAGCTTATCACCTTGCTCTGGAGGTGACAAACCTGGGCTGTGATCTCCCATGGTGTTTTCCATGGGGGAAAACAGTGACAGGTTGTGGATGAATTACTAACTTCTGCAGGACTTTCTCAATTCTTGTGAACATTGGGACTAAAGCTGTCCTTCTCAGGGCAGGTCCAGCAGGCACAGATACACTCTTCTAGCTTGTATGTTTGGAATTAGGACCCTGAACCAAAGCCCACCCACGTTAAGTAAAACTCTGCCACTGAAGCCTATCAACCTACATTTAGAGCTTGTGATCCCTCTGATCAAAAAGCTGCAGTATTTTAGTTAAGAAGGGAAAAAGCTATCTTGTACAATGGGGCTGTCCCATCGTACATCACCATGAATAAGAAATAACTCCAGTGCAAGAGCCCGCTCACATATTTGCAAGCAAACTAGAGTCACCACCCAGCATCCTCTGGGCAGAAATTAGGACCTGCCTGAAAACTTTTAATTGCTCTGCACAAGAGCTCCCAAACTCCTTTGCCAACTGACTTACCTCCAAAGTGTCTGCCATCGGTCCCACTTGCATGCTTATCTTTATACCATCTGAAGAATAATCAAATGCTTCTTGGCTGTTCACGATCCGAGATATGGCACTTCTGCACACGCAAGATTTTGCCATCATCTGGCAATTCTTCTGCGATAGCAAGGATACTGTAACCTTTAAGCTTGCCAATTAATAAAATCCTCCTGGCTCTAATCATACGAACAAACATCCTAAAAATTTGGCCTGTTAAAAGACAAGGATGAAAATTTAAAATTAAAACCATAGGGAAGACTGTTCACAATGAAAATTAGGTACACTTTTTAAGTGATCATTAAAAAAAAAAAAAAACTAAACTAATTTTAAAACACTTTCAAGAAGGGTTTAAAAACAGAATTTGACAAATTTCATCTAAAATGCAGCTAAAAGACAACAGAATAAGGGACTGTTTAAAATGTAAAACCTTAATCATCAATGCTGCTATTGTTCAAGTGCTTGTTACATAGTGCTTGAATTATTGCATATTTTAACATTGCCCCCATATGAAAATGGGGTTTAAGATGTCTCCATATTCTTTCTGGAACCCGGTTTAAAAAAAAATCACTACATTACCTTGCATTTGCTCTTAGAGTCATTATCCCTAGACAGCACCATCATTTAAGAAATTTATCATCAGTGGTGTCCTTCGAACAATGTATTAGTGTAATACATTATAAGAGTACTTCACTGTGATGATATATTACCGAAAAGATGGGAACATCTGGGAAGAATGAATCTAGGAATAGATTTAGTGTAATAGGCTTTACATGGGGATACAAGCCTGGGTATTGCTACTTGAAAGGGTACAGTGCTTGGCCACAGGCCACCTCCACTGCAGAGAAGCGTGTAAACCCCATCAGACACCATCAAGCTCAAACCAACATGATTTTTTCCCTTCTCCTTCCATAGTGAGGACAATGGTGTCTTTGCTGCTCGCTAAGGGTCGAGGCTGGAACTGTGAATTAAAGCACTCAAACGTGTGTGTGAGCGTGTGTGCGTGGGCACAAGGAGGTGAGGGCACAAGGAGGTGAGGGCACAAGGAGGTGAGGGCACAAGGAGGTGAGGGCACAAGGAGGTGAGGGCACAAGGAGGTGAGGGCACAAGGAGGTGAGGGCACAAGGAGGTGAGGGCACAAGGAGGTGAGGGACAGGGAAAATTCATGCAAAAGGAAGATCGAAGCCTACAGGAAGGTCCTATCTCTCTTTTAAGTCATTTTCCACATTTTCTGAGCCTTTCCATAGCATTCATCCTATCCCCACTCAAGATGGAGTAGAGGATGATGAACTTCAGTGATAACCTTTACAGCAATCTGGTGCAATTTTATCCTCTTTCTTGACCAACTTGCCATTCAAAGAGCCAGATGCATGCTCTTCCTGTGGCCTAAGTCTAGTTTCAGTTCCTCCAGCATCCTCTGGGCCATGGTCGGGTGAAGTTTTTCTGGAAAAAAGAAAGAAATTTCAACATTATGATGACAACCAAAATCTGAGTATCTTGCATTAAAAAAAAAAGGCAACCAAGAGAGAACTCCTGGAAAAAATCCACCTGTGCATTAGCATGAAAAATCAGCCCAGAAGCATTACAAATATCCCTAAATTACATTCCTAAGAGGACCTGGCTTGATGATAGGTTCATCTTGATGCTGGCAGCTGCTCCAGCCGTAGGGGCTTGGGTAGAAAGGGCTGTGGGGCTGAGGAAAAGTGTTCCCCACTGTTCAACCCCAATCTTTCCCATTCCAGTTGGTCCCAGACAGGTGTCTATCTATCTACTGGTCTGGAGTAAACGGTTCCAGCTACCCTGGCCAGGTTTTGCTCAGCTCTGGGTTTCGTTCTTTTTTTTCAGGAAAAAAAACAACAACAACAAAAAAAAACCAAACACACACACACACCACCAGGTTTCTTAGGTTTCTTTGCAGAATAGAGACAAAGATGTAAAACATAAAATTTTTTGCAAGACAGGAAAAAAGTAGTTTTCTACCCAAGCTGCTGAGAAAAGCAGGGTGTCTCCAGATGCTATTTCACAGAAGCCAGGTCTGTGACAGCAACTTTGGATGAAGCGAGATGCTACCTATGACAAAAAGAAGGGAATAGACAACGAGAAGTCCATAGCCTCCGGTCAGATTAGATTAGCCTAGCTGAAGCAAGTAACCACCAGGAATGGCGGTGATACTTCTGCGGGCCAGAATTTAGTCATTTCAGCTTTCTCTTTTTTTTTTTTTTTCCACCTTCCCCCACTGCTCCTCAGTAAAATGAGAAAGAATTCATAACCCGTGTCAGCCACACTCAGCTAATCCAAGACTTAAAGAGTAGAACATTTCATGTAACCTCTTTTCTGCCCCTCACAAATGCTTTAACAACTTTAATAAGATAATGTATAGCTATTATCGTACAGCAAGAGTAAGTCAAACAACTATCAGCTATTATTTCAGCAACAGAACGAATGCTCCGCGTTCCTGTAATCCACAGCCTGGAACAGTTTACACATTGTCATTTTAGACAGAACTGGCTTTTCCACATATCAAAACGTACACTGATAAATGGGAGTTGTTTAGCAGACCCCACATGGTGGGTAATATACTGTAGCTCAAAAAAGAATAATGAGGGTATCAGTTGGACTTCTGAATTAATGATACTTTAAATTAGTTTAATTAATTAGTTTAGTTACTGGAGTAATTTAGTTAGCAGATTAATTAATGTTTGTTGAGTGCTTGGAGATAAAAGCTGCATATAAAGGCTGTTATTATAGGGTGGATCCAGAGGTGCAGGTTTTCTTCATTCTTTATTTATCCCAGCACCAATTTGATCCAGGGGGTCATTCTTCCAGCCTTTCAGCAGGCACAGTGTGGAGGCTGGCTTGCTGATTTTTCACAGGATATGGTCCAGCACAGACATTGCCATAATCAATAGTCAATGAGTAGAGTATCTTCCAAATTTGGAGTTAGGACTTTTTGTTCTCACCTCCTCTCCTCCCAGCCATAGGCACACACAGACACACACACACATCCATGCACATTTTGCTATGTGTTGGGGTGCAGTTAACTTTCATTCTTCTTCCTGCCACTGTCCTCAGTGTTTATGGCATATTCTGAAGAGAAATCTAAGAACATATTCTTACAATCACAGGAAAAAAGCACAAGGTTACAAAGGAGTATCCGTACCTCTTGAAGTTGCCATTGCATCCAGGTAAGGGTCTAGTCCAAGAGCAACATCAAGAGCTTTTTGTAGGTAGTTCTTGAGCTGTTCAGGAACACGAGAGTCGTTGAGGGCTATTTCTTTGGCTTGAGAAGGTTCTCAGCAATGAGTCCAACTGGGGTTTCTGAAATGGAAAATAAAAGGAAGAACAATGATTTCATACTGCTTAAATCAGCAGAAGAGGAATTTAGACTGAAAAAAAAAAGTGCCTTTTTTTCCCATACAAAATACTGGTTTTGAAGGACTACAAAACAATCATGGAAACCTTTCCCAAACTGAAAAAACATTATACTTCCAATTCATTTTTGTCACGTGTTCTCCCTTTTTTCCTTTCACAGCTGATCCTTTTCTGAGTGGAAAAGCAGAAGAATATTTCAGCAACAGGAATTTTCACTTTTGAAGCTCTGAGACAAACACTGAGCACCAACAACTACATATGAAACCCATTCCTCCAGGTAGTGTTCTCCTTGGAGAAAACAGGGCTCTTCTCAAACCACCCTTGCAAAACCAGGCAGGTCCTCTCAGGCCAGGACACGCAGGCACCTGTCTAGCTTTGTGAAAAGGAGTATCTCCAACCAGCCTGCACATCAACGGGTACACGAGTCCCCCTACACGTGCCCATGCCACAGAGGCTGCTGTGCACAAAGTCTGCAAGAGCAACTCATGGTGCTCATTGCCTAAAATACATGGTACCTGTCATAAGGCAGCCAAACTAACAGGCTCTCAAATAAAAAGTTATGTGGCCAAATCCACGATGGCATAAAATCAAAGATACTCTTCAGCTAATGACTTTTAAGCAGGTGATGGAGCGATCACCCTGGCAGGAACGCAACCCACCCTTCTTCTGCCTTCAACCTGCCACAAACAGTTCACCGGTAGTGACACCATCCTGAACTCTGTTTCTCAGGTCACAAAAACTGACTATGCTTGAACCCATCAGCACCACATAGAAAATCTCCCAGCATCTCTTCACAAGCCAGACCCTGCCAAAGCTGATCATTCAGGTGGAGAGAGAAACAGTTGTGCACAACACAACAACATGTCAGCGTTTCAAAGGGCTGTGGAAACGTCTCCAGATCAAGACGACTCTGCCCGGGTAATAAAAGCAATGCTGCCCATGGTACTGTATTTGCCTTGAGACCCCAGAAAAACCCATATCACCAGGTGGTAGCAATGCAATGATGGGCCCTGGCAAGCCATGGCCCCACTGAGCAAGTCATGGCTCAGAAAAACTCCCCCACTCCTCAAGTGTAAGCGCATGTGCTGGGTTATGAAAGCACTGGCCAGACACAGGGCAAGCAGGCTGTGGAGTATAACTGGGGTGGAGCAGATTGCCCCTGGCAGCATTTTACTCCCTATGATAGAAAAGCTGCAGGCAACTAAATGAAGCGGTTGAAAAGAGGACATATTTACTCTGGGAGACTAGCCCAGACCAGCCCAGCAGCTGTGGGGCAAAGCCCTGTCTATGCAGAACCGCTGTTGCCACAGGCACCATGTCCCCCTCCCCTCCCCATGGAATCTTGGACACCACAGAAGGCACCCAGCTGCTCCACAGCCTGCCAGCAGAGCTTCGGTATAAAGCCACTGAGGACATCAGAGCATCACCTCATATAGCCCACTGTTGAGAAAGACTGTATGAAGGCAAACACAACAGCGTATTTTAGGAATAGCTTTTAATCAGAAGGTCATTAAGGATCAGACTGCCAAGTGAAGATACATATGTGCCTCTGACTTCTCTGTTCTCCATTTCTTTCCTGTCTCTCTACTTAAAATGCCACCTTGGATATATTCTCCAAACACTGGGTCTTATGGGTGTTCTAAGCCAGGCTCAGTGGTGGCCTGGTGTCAGCTTCTAGCCAAGTGGTAACATGACAGAAGGGTGTTTGGTTTTTAATGTCTTCTTGTCTGAGCATTTCAAGGGATAAATCTGAGAGGGATACACTGAGCAGCTACATATCCTCAACGCAGGATGTGAGAATAGGTCAAGTCTCCTCATTGCAGATGTGACCACTTGAGTGAGTTTTCTACAACCTCCCAGCACATCAAGATGAATGGAAATACAGCAGATGATCCCATCACCCAAAGAGCACCAGGGCTTCCAGTTGCTGGGGATCACTTCTTCCTCAGGTGCCAGAGGCACATATGAGTAAACTCAGGTCTCTGGAAAAGGGTCTAAACCTCCCCAAAGGTCTGCTTCTCAAAGCAGCGTTTCTCAGCTTTCTGTAGCTACTAATATGACAACTCTTTTTTTTTAGACAACTTCACTGATTTTCACTATCCAAATTACAAAAAGACATGAAAGCAGACAAGGAACATGTGCTTTTTACATGTTTTTGGAATCCAGGAATTGCCAGCCTGGGCCAGACTTAGAGGTCATCTAAACAGCATGCAGGCTTGTGGCTGTAGCTCAATGTGACATACGAGGAAGGCAGATTTAGGCTAGCTATAACAGCCCCGATTTACATCTCATGACAGTCGTTTGCCATAGGGGCAGCTTATATCTTTTGCAACCATTTTATAATTATTGCAATTGCAAGAATAACCATCCCCTTCCCAGACCATCTTAGTTGTTGACTTCAGCAAACCCCTCAGGCCAGCTACATGTTGAATGAAGACACATTGTCTTTGTGCAGCAATTTCCCCACTGCATGAGCGAGCATCTCTCTGGCTCCTGCCATGCAGCTGCAGGATGCTGGAGGTCGGGCTCTGCCACGAGGCTTTTTGTTAATTTAGGGGAAAACACGTGTCTATAATCATGTCAGATTTTAAGTAACCGTCATGTTACTCTTCTGGATGAGTAACAGACAGGATCTTCTGTCACTCAAGGAGGGGGAAAACAAGATTTACCTCCAGCTGTTTTGTAACCTGTGTTATAACACCAAGAAGTGCCAAGAAACGCTACGGGGCAGAGGGAGCCCGCAGTGCACGCCAAGATCAACTCTCTGTGTAAGATTATACAACCTTTCCAGGAAGCGCCGCATTTTTTTACAGCCTGATGATGCTTTGGGCCAACGGCAGAGGTCAGAATTGCCTTCATTTATGCAAGAACCCAACAAGTCAGGGCAGAGCTCAGGGCTGCTGCTGGGCCCAGCCAAGCTGCGCTCAAGGCTCTGAGCACAAGTTTCTGTGACTACGTCATTTTTAACATCACTCCAGGAAAAGCGCTTTGTTTTAGTGCGTAGTTTGCACAACCTCAGCAAAGCTGCTGGACTATATTAAGCACTAAACTAGTTTGCTTGGTTGCCTCCTCACAGCTCTATCTATGTTCAGACATCTCTTCCTCTTTTCCTGTCTAGTTGGGCGTTATCTTTCTCATGCACACGAGGGAGATATATAAAAAAAAAAAAAAGGCTCCCTCGGAGTAGGAAAACGCTGCCAGGTGCAAAGCAGAGGAGTTCAAGCCCTACCATGAAACAGCTGGAAAGGGCTGCTTCAGCCTACAGCACCTTCAGAAAAAAGATAGGTGGCAGCTCTTAAAATGGACCATAGTTCCCAGCAGGATGGTTCCCAGCATCTTCCTCAGTAGATGCTGAGAGTGCAGTCAGCCTGTTTTACTGCTAAGCGGGATAGAAGGCGGCAGCTTCTGCTTTTTCTGAAATTAGGCACTTTTGGTTCATACTAAAGTCAGGAGTCAGGATTGTGGGTGGGGGCAAGGTTGTAGTAGGGGACATTAGTGTCCCCTGAGCAGGGCGAGGATGTAGCCCCATGGAGGGACACACTGCTCCTAAAGCGAAATTAAATTCTGCAGCTTGGCTTACATGGCATTTTTTGGGTGAGGGAGCTGAGCCAGGAAAGTGGAGGACGCTGTACTGTGTGCAGGGTGCTGCCCAGGAGAAGGCGTGGAGACAAGCACACGAGAAGGAAGCCTGGGTTTGGCAAAAACAAAGCGAAGAGGTCACATCCAGAGATGCAGGACCAGATCGTTCGTTCTCGGTTTTGGCTATCCTCATTTCACCTTCCAGCCTCTAGATCTACTTTGCAGCCCCAGAAATGACTTCCAGAAGAGCTCCCCTTCCCAGTCAGGGCACAGCATTGAACCTGATCCACCCAAACACTGTGCTGCCAGAACGGCTTGGTGCTTGGGTGCCAAGCACTTCAGCAGGAGCTGCTTGGTGCTAAAACTCTTGGAAATCCAGTCTGATAAACTCAGCTCAAACAGTTCCAGCCATCATATTCACCAAGGCACCTCAGGCAATGACAACAGCTTATCATGACACTCATTACTTCATCTTAGCGGGTAAACACACCTCAGGACGTTGCATTTACCAAGCAATCCTGTCTGTAGAAACCGTAATCAATCATAGAATGGTTTGGGTTGGAAGGGACCTTAAAGATCATCTAGCTCCAACCCCCCTGCCATGGGCAGGGACACCTTCCATTACACCAGGTTGCTCAAGCCTCATCCAACCTGGCCTTGAATGTTACCAGGGGATGGGGGCATACACACTTCTCTGGCACCTGTTCCAGTGCCTCACCACCCTCAGAGTGAAGATTTCTTTCCTTATAGCTCATCTAGATCTACCTCTTTGCAATGCTCGAGCTATTGCCTTACCTACACAGAACCCTGCATACAAAACGGCAGCCTCTCAGGGAGACTGTGCTTTCCTTGACCCAAATACATCAAACCCAGCTATGATGTATGCCCACCGTATGGTGAAGCTGTAGCAAGAAAAGCAGGATTGTGGTTGTGGCATATCTGGGGCGGCTCAGTGGCGCCAAACCCACCATGCACGAGCCCGGCAGGGCCATGTGCTGGCCACACGCATGTCCTATCCAACGTGGGACCAAGAGTGGGCTGATATCATGGCCAACCCAACTGAGTGGCCATTAAACATTGCAGGGGGTCCTGAGCAGAGCTTAGCTGATGCTTAGCCTCAGCATCAGTAGTGCAGCCAAGTCAGCAGTGATGGCATGGGAGAGGTAGTGGCTTAGGGGTGGAGTGGGAGCGTGAGGAGGAAGAGGAGGAGGAAGCAGCCAGGGTGAGGAAGCTGGCCGCTTAGGGCAGGAACAAGGGTGCTAAACTCTTCCTGAACTTCAGGAAAGGTGTGGAAAACACGTTGGCTGTCGTGTTTTCTACTGGCTCTACTGCTGGAAAAGAAGTAGAAAAGCTGAATGGTCCCCAGTGCTCCTCTGCCTTGTAGGAGGCTCTGGAGTCACTGGCAGAGAGCACACAAAGCGTATGCTTATTTTCATATGTAACAAAAGACACTGCATGCGGCAGGGGTAAGCGGACACATGGATCCAAAGCCCAGGCAGTCAAGGAGAGGCTTTCGACAGCTTCAATGGGCTTTAGATCAGGCTGTGAGAGCGCAAAGTCTCTCCGTTCAGAGCCACCTGCATTCCCACACTCAGCTGTTGATTTCAGAAACAGCCAAAAAAGGCAGCAAGCATCTCGCTGCATGTGCCGCGCCGGGCACACGTGGCTACCACAGAAAGCACCGAGGCAAGGTTAAAGCTGCAGAAAAAATATTTATAAAACAAGCATCCCAATCCATGAGAAAGTAGTCACAGCCAAAGTTCTCTTGGCACCACAAGAGTCCACCTTCCCACCCATCCCTTTCTCCCGAGAGCATCCTCCTCCCTCCACTTCAGGTTCCTGCAGACCCCCCTGCCCCACTCAGCCTCAAACTCCTCTCCCCAATAAACCCGTCTGCTCCTCTCTGCCAAACCACAGAGCCTGTAGGTCACAACTTAGCAGGGCAGTGAGGGACCCAGGACTGGGACATCACAGTGTCCCCTCCAGTCCCTCATGGAGACATCATCCCTCCTGGAGCTCCCTACCCCACACAGGGAGTTTACCTGCGGGATTATGCATGTTGCTTTCTTGTCCCCCGGCCTCAGAGGATGCTGCTGTGGGTTTGTTGCCTCTGCAGAGCAGCACGTTGGTGCTCAGGTGTCTGTCGAGGGGACGGGCTTCTCCACCCATGATCATCTGGGCAGAACCCCAGCCCTAGGGAGAGGCTGGGCAGGGAGGATGGCTCTGGACGGGGCTGCATCCGCTCCAGCTGCGCCCACCTGCCCCCACCCAGAGCACAGGCAGAGGGTGATATCCAACAGCATCTGGCATGAAAAAAAAAAAAAAGAATAGTAGAAAAAGCCAACTTCAATGCCTTTGTTTTATGTAAGAGTCTTACATATGTAAGTTCACATTCTGACCTCGGGAAGCTGCTGGCTCTCAAGGAGATAATCAGCAATTTCAAAACCTTCTAGTTACATAGCACAGACATGTGTCCTGCCTAAATCATCAGGTATGAGGCCAAAAAGTCCCAGGACTTTGAACCCCAGAGTATCTACAAGTGGTCCATAGATACGAGGTCACCAGCAATCGCATGCACCCAAACATGGGAGCACCCACTGCTCTCAGGTGCAGCTTGGAGATCAGGTCTCTGCATGGGCTGGAGGAGGTTGTGTCACATGGGTATCAGCAGTCCTGAACCCCTAGAAAGGGTCTCAGGAATGCACTGGCTGGAGGAGGCATCAGGAAAAAACACTGGGAACATCCAAGGTATCCAAAAGCCTAAGCTGGGCTGCAGCAGAGTAGGAGCAGAAAAGGCTGATGAGGAAATAAAGCAAAGTAATTAAAAAGCATGTGATGGAGTTAAGGTTGGATGGCCGTCTCCTCTTCACGCAGACAAAACACAAACCAAAGTTAATGAGGAAACATGGACAAGCCCATAACCAAAGCGGCGTCTTTCACCTCTGGGATGTATCACCCTGTACATGTAGCTGATGTAGCTCAGTCAAGGGCCAACCCAACATACCTGCAAAGCCTGCCAAGACAGCCCAGAGCTGGGCAGAGGAGGTGAAGGGACTGGAGGGAGCAGGTCTTCACTGCAAGTCTCCTGACAGCCCTTCTGCAGGACAGATGGTACAAGAACATGGCAGTCATTGGCCATGGCAAGCAGACTGAGATTAGAAAGTTAAGTTGTCACCTTCTAAATGAAACAGAAGTCATTTCAATGCCCCCAGAATAAAATTGGGAAGTATAAGTGGAAAATAAGTAAATGCACAGAACAAAAGAGTAAAAGAAAAGTAAATAAAATAAGTCCCACTGCTCAGTAGATTTGTATTAATCAAAACAAATAAACAAGATGAAGAAGACAGACCTCCTTGCATACCTAAGATTATTCCATCTTATGATTTAGTAAACAATAAACTGCATTAGACCTGCAGCCCCTGTGGAAAGCAATCCAAGTTGTGTTTGGATTAGGAGTTAAAATTTCATACGAGTATTTGCTAAACAGGCTGAGAGCTTTAGTATGCCATCTGGACTGCCCCCCACTAGCTTTGGAGGTGACTTTGGGAAGTTGCTTCTCTTCTGGTGACTCTATTTTCCGCTTCTGTAAAAAGGGGATAGCAGTCTGTCCTCTTTGCAAAGCGCTTTGCCATCTGGAGATGAAGCCAGCAGTGAGAGCTAGATGTTAGGAGTTTCCCACTACTGACCCTGGAGCAGGGCTACGTGACTTCAGAGTTTATTCTTGTAGCTTTGTCACAAATTTGAGATAAATGTAGGTTCCTAAGTGAGTTTGGCTGCAATTAAGCCTTCTGTGCAATGAGAGCTCGCTCTTGTCCCATGGGCAAGAAGAACCGTTTTTTCCAGCCTCTGCTTTTATGCCCGTTCTCCGTTTCTTGATCTTTGTTTCTGAACAAGGACAGCTTTCAGAAACATGACCAAGGAGAAGGCAAAGACGGGTTTGTACCTTCAGGCACTGCTGGTGAAATCAAGGAAGATCTTCCCCTGCACTCAGCACACAGAGCTGTGTGCCAAGGGAGTGTTTGGTGTGGCAAGCTGAGCCCAGGGCCCTCCAAAAGCCCCAGCTGGAAGATCATATGGAGAAGTGTCTTTGGCTTTAGGGAGATAGGGTGTCCCCAAGTATGCAGGGGGATACTGGCATCGTCTTAATGAGACAAATAGGTGACAATTGCAGGAATGTCTAGGACCCAAAAGGCAGGGTCATTGAGGCTCAGATACCATTGCTTGGACCAAGCTGCTGATCCTGAAATGACTCCACCGCAGGGAAACCTCATCATTTCAGAGTCCCACAGGCAGCTGGGCAAACGAATCAAAATTCAGCTCATCCACCAAACAGCCCTTCAGGAGATAAACTCTCTCTGATTATTTTTTTAAACCCATCATAAAAGCTAAAAAAAAAAAAAAAATTCTGTTCCTCCGCACAAGAGAATCCCAGAAATGCGAGCTCAAAAAAGGCTTAGCCAGCTGGTATCAATCCTGTCCCCATGCTCCTGCTCTGGTCTTACCCCATAAGAGCAGGTTAGAGCCGCAGTCAGATCAGAGGCTCTGCACAGCAAAGGAGTTTCCTGAACGTCGTGGAGAATCACACAAATGGCCTTTCATAACTTTAAATTTGCTGTAGGGCATCATGTTGGAAGTTACGTATGCACTCCTGTTGTACTACTTCAGCATTATAAAACCAGCTGATTATACAACCCCGCCTTGGTCCTTGCACGTGTCTTCAAATGCTCCTACCACCCCTAACATGTATTCCAGATTAGATAATCTTAGTTTTGTAATTGGTCTCCCCTGTGGAGACAAAACTCCCCTTCCAATGCCTGGTCACCTGGAGCCTTTAAAAAGCACCTCAAAGGCACCCAGTTACAGGAGATCTCTTAACAGGGAGATCTTACCTTCTGGAAGCATGCCAGTGTCAGAAGAGGCCTTTGCTCCAGTGGCCCCAGCCACCATGCCCCAGGAGCCCCAGCAGACAGACTTCCAGCTGGTGCGAGTCAAGAGCACATGGTGCCGCATCAAGAAAGGAGAAACCCTTTCCGACTGCAAGGACAAGATAACTCTCTCCGAAGCAAAAATGTAAGTATAGAAGCCCACGTTGCTCATTGGCGAATCTGCTGGATGGCTCTGGCTAGCCAGGCTTTGCGGTATGCCTGGTGGGATGCATCTCAGACGGAAAAAACCATCGTGTGTGCCCTCGTGGCTTCAACCCATCATTACGTATACATCCCTACAAAAGTGGGCTTCAAAATGTGTGAAATATGGCAGCACAGGTATTTACTGTTCTCCTTGGCATGACTTGGCTAACTTACGGAGGGAATTTTATCAACAGCCTGAATTTTTGTAAATGGGAAGTTCCTTTAAACTTCTGAAAAGCTTACGTACAGAATTCTGAATGCTGCACTTGAGCTTTTCTTACCCTTTCCGTACATGCATGGAATCTTTGTGTTCAAAAGCTGGTGCACAGCCATGGGAGAAGGACACATTTATAGAGAGAGTTGCAGGTAAATGAAATGCCTAGATGGGAAAAATAAACACAGTAGGTCACTGACAGAAGCAAAAACTGTGATGCATCTCTCAAACTGTAGAAGTCACCCAACGTTTCTTCAGACAGAGAAGAGAGATAAATTTCCCCCAGGGATATACACAGCTCTTTGTTGATATTATCAGTTAATTATCCTTTAATTACAGGATACTACTTATTACGAGCACACGGAGCCCCGTTTTTGAGGCAAGTCTTCCTTAACACGGCTGTTTTGCCTGTCAGAAGTTTTCTAGCACTTGTCATACTCAGGTTTTAACGTCACAAGTCTAACCCTTTTCCTGGTCAGGTCAGAGGGATCTTTACCGGCGCTGGCGGTGGGCAGTGACCGCGTGCATTGCTTGGGTAGAGCTGCAGTAGATAAAACAGGACTTTAGCAGACTCAAAAACAGTCTACTGGACCTCAGTGAATAGCAAGATGAACCCAGGGCCCAGAGCACACCCAGAAAAGTCCTCAGCTGACATGCACTCCAACAAGGGTATGTTGAGCCTCAAATTCACTACCAATTTTCACACAGGGAAGGGGTTGCACTGGATGCTAGTTGTGCCATTCCGCACCCAAAGCTGGTTCCATCAACTAACATTTAAAACCATCCTGTCTCTTAGAAGGGTCAAATGCCGGAGACAGATGCACATGGACATAAAGTACAGCTATAAGGTATATATTTGGTGCATTATGACATACATGGTGTTGGGTTTTGTAATACGGTATCTTAAAAGCCCAGAAGATATTTTCTGGAAGGTGTAAATCCTCACTGTTTTTCTTTAACACTTAAAAAGGTTGGGGCCAGGTTTAGAGGCAATTTGGTAAAGAAAGCAGAGAAGCATCTATTTAGAAGTATGAGAGAAAGTTCAGGCATGTGGAAAGAAATTGGGCATGTATGGAAATCTGATTATACAATGAGCCATCCGCTCATTCAAAAACAAAGCAAAGGTTTGTGGAAACTTTAAATTTTTACCCAACTGCAGATCAAGAAGAGATCTCATATAAAACATTTTTTTTTTTTTAAAGACAAAACAAAACTGCAAAATAACACCCAAAAACTTTTCCTGATTCCCAACAAACTAAAAAGTCTCTTGTTTTTCACCTGGCTCCCCCTTCCCAACAGGAGAAGTAATAGCTGTGCAAGGCTGTGTTCTTCACTGTTTTAGATAGATACTACATGCCAGCTTTGTAGGCTTCTAAATTTATCCTTTCAACCTCCACTATGGAAACCTTTTCCAAATCGCAAATAATTACTTTTTTAATTTTAACTACCTGGGAACACTTCCTATTTCTATCATACCTGTTTCAAGGTAAAGAGAGCCACTCTTCCCCCCAGCTACATCCTTAAACTAATTCAGACATGTAAAGCACAAAAAGAGGAATATAATGATTTCAAACCATGTTTTCTGATCCTTGCCAGAGGTGAATGTGTCTCCGAAGGTGGGATTTCCTGGACAATTGAAGCTCCCATCTATTTTGCTACAAAGTGGTAGAAACATACAATATTCTGGATCCCTCTAACACTACTCTGCTCTGGGTCACATTACTGACGCCCAGCAACTAGAGTTAGCCACTGGTAGCAAAAAGAAGCTGAGGCGCTTCATTGTCATAGATGAAGTCGTTGATGAACTTTATGGCTCCAAAGTCAGAGAATACTTTGAAGAGAACAACGTTCAGCACAAGATCCTCGCCCTGCCTACCACTGAAGAAACGAAATCCATGGACCTGGTCTTGAACATCTTGCAAGAAGTCCAGAACTTCAGCATTGACAGGCGAACAGAGCCCATCATCGCCATCGGAGGCGGCGTCTGCCTGGACATCGTAGGACTAGCCGCGTCACTCTATAGAAGACGTACCCCTTACATTCGGGTCCCAACAACCCTCCTCTCTTACGTTGACGCCAGCGTGGGGGCAAAGAACGGGGTGAATTTCCTGCAGTGTAAGAACAAGCTCGGGGGGTACACCCCTCCGGTAGCGAGTTTCCTGGATAGATCCTTCATTCAGAGTATTCCTCGGCGACACATCTCCAATGGCCTTGGTGAAATTTTAAAGGTATGAACTTTTGCAACTGCAGTTTTCAAAACTGAAAACATAGAATCATAGAATATTTTGGTTTGGAAGGGACCTTTAAAGGACACCTAATCCAACCTTCCTGCAGTGAGCAGGAACATCTTCAACTAGATCAGACTGCTCAGAGCCCCATCCAACCTGACCTTAAATGTTTTCAGGAATGGGGCATCTACAACCTCTCTGGGCAACCTGTGCCAGTGTTTTACCGCCCTCATCATAAAACATTTCTTCCATATATCTAGTCTAAATCTACCCTCTTTTAGTTTAAAACCATTACCCCTTGTGCTATTGCAACAGGCCCTACTAAAAAGTCTGCGTCCATCTTTCTTATAAGTCCCTTTTAAGTACTGAAAGGCCACAATGCTGGTAAGATGTCCATCAGCATCCATGGCATTGCATATATCACCCTATAGAAACAAGAGTGGGCCATCAAGGCCACGTGGGGACTTTTAACTCTCATTGAGCCTATGTATATTTCTACAGCTGCTAAACTTGTTAGAATATCCTTTACACGCAGTGCCTAGTGCTAACCCTGCAGAGTAAACTTCAAAACTCAAGGCTAGACGTAGACACAGCACAACCAGGGGAGAAAGCATCTTCCCATTGAGGCTGATCCATAGTACTCTGAAATGAACTGCTGGCAGAGAATTTGAGGTTCATTATACTGAGGATTAATAATCTGCAAGATCATTTGCACCTACCTCACAGGCTATGTTGAGTGTGGTCAATCAATCTCCTGCCAGACAAATTCTATTTCTAAAATTACCTGGGAAGTGCACAGTAAATGGTTTTATGCCTGAAGAGCTTTGAAAACTTTTGATAAAGCAGATTTCAAGCTATTGAAGTGTATTAAAGATGAGTTCACCAGTAGCATTTCTCTGTGCTTGCACAGTGGGAACTCCCCAGGATATCTGGAGGTTTCTGGCAGGAACTGGGAAACTCGCAGGTCACCATTCCCCACTGCAAGAGGGAGCTAATGCCTAAGTCAGAGGGTGAAAAATATGTACTTGCAACAATGAAACCACTTCTGAACCCTCCTATTGCCCATATTGCAGTGCTTTCCCACCTTCCCTTACCCAAACAGCAATTCCAAGGATTAGATGAGTTGTCCTGGGGATGGCCACCATTCAGCTGAGACACTCTCAAGTTCCCCGCCAGGCACACAAACAGCCAAAGCTCATTACAAACTCTCTGCTGGGCTACTGGAGTTTGTAGCAAGCTCACAGCATGGTCAGGGTTGCACAGTAGCAAGGGAACTTGCCCACCAGTGGTCCCATCATCTCTGCCATTTAACCAGAGCCCCACTGGGCATTTCCACACTGTCTTTTGCCTGCATCTTCACTTACCATAGGCTGACAACATGTATAAAACCACCAGGTCACATTTCCTAGAGGCCTGAATACACACCGAACTGGTATATCCTCCCTACACCTACAGCGCCAGATACATCCTACCAAGAACTGTGTCTAAAGAAATACTTTTGCATGTTGCAGAGGTGGAACTTGTCCATGCACCAAGTGTGTAGGTATTTTTTTGCTGATGTATAGCACGGTGTTATACTCCAGTCTATTGGAACATTCCAGTTTTCAACAGCACCTAAAAGGATCACATAATTATCTTTAATAACCTCTTCTGTTCTACCCTAGATGGCACTCATGAAACACAAAGGGCTGTTTGACCTGCTCAAGAGCCATGGGAAATACCTGCTGGACACCAAGTTCCAGTCCTACAGTGGCTCTGCTGGCCACGGGGATGCTGCACTGCAGACTACCAGAATTGCCATCGAAACCATGTTGGAAGAGCTAGCTCCCAACCTCTGGGAGGATGACCTGGACAGACTGGTTGATTTTGGTCACCTTATAAGCCCAGAGCTGGAAATGGTGAGTACTGGACTTTATATTTCAACTCTGTTTTTTTTAAAAAAAAACAAGTTTTCAGTTAGCAGCATGGAAACTTTATGCCAAAGGAGCTGAGCCTGGTCCTGTTGGATAGAGAGCCCTCTTTCCCTGTCCCATTCCCCCCACACCTCCACCCATGTTTCCTATTCAAACTGCAGGCCAGTTACTGCTTCTCACCACTTACCAAAGCACAAAGATGACCTGGTTTCAGTGAAGCCATTAGAAATTACCAACATGAGCTACAACAGTGAGATGGTGTGGAGACCATAGCCTGTATTACTGGGGAGGAATTGCCACTGAGGAATAACCTCATGCAAAATTCAGAGCTCTTCTCTCCATCCCATGGTGTTCTTCACCAGTGATTTGAATGGGAGGAGAATTAGATCCTGGATCCCTATGGGAGATTTTACATGCAATTAATCACCTGTAAAAGAGATCATCATCTGCAACCCATAAATCACAAGATGCTAACATCCACCAAATCTGTACCTCTACTGCTGTGAGTCGAACGTCAATTTTCACATGTAGCTTTAAAAAAAGCCTCCTTATTTACTATTTGCCAACCCAAACCTTTCCCCCCACCCACCTTTGCGCCGTTTCAGAGGGTTTTGCCATCGCTGATGCACGGAGAAGCTGTGAACGTTGACATGGCGTTCATGACGTACGTCGCCCACGCGCGGGGGCTCATCACTGCCGAGGAGAAGGAGCAGATCATCCAGTGCATGAGGGGCCTGGAGCTACCGGTCTGGCACGGCGGCTGCAGCTGGGCCCTCATCCAGAGAGCCCTGATGGAGCGCCTGAAACACAGCGGGGGACAGCCCCGGATGCCCCTCCCCACCGGCCTCGGCGTAGCAGGTACTGCATGGGGGGACACCAGGGAGCTCCTGAGAGCGGGCACTTGGGGGGCAGCGGGCATCCCGCTGGGAAACGTGCCCTGCAGTTCTGGTGCTGTACCTTTCTGGTTTTCCTTGTGCTTTTCTTAGTATCTCCATAAACCCACCGAGAGACAGGGTCCTTCTTTTGTGTGTAACCACCAGAACTCAGTTCAGGACTGAGGTCTGATCAATTGTGCTACGATTGACCAATTCACTTTGCAAACGTTTTTGCAAACCGACAGTCTAAACGCAGTGCTCTGACAGACAATGCCATAAGGGAAAAACAACTCCTTTGTTATTCTCGAAAATATTTGAAAATATATGAAATATATTGAAAAAACATATAAAATATATATTGAATATATATTCAATATATTTTATATATTATAACTATAAATATATATAAATATATATAAAAATAATATATAAATATATATATAATCCTTGGCAAAAGGATTTTGATGTATTACTTTGCCTAGAACTAATAGCCGGAAACTAAATAGTATCTGTTCAATATCTGGGGTGAAACACTCTTACTGATAAGATTTTTTTAAAAAAAACCCCAAACAGCCTTAACACAGAAGCAATGCATGGGACCAGATAGTAATCTCTTGCATCAGTATCCATCCAGGCTACTTCCACGAAGCTCAGTCTCTACACACTCCCAAGGAAACAGACTCTCAGAAACTGTTTGAAGGAGCTACTCTCCCCCCTAGTGAGTTAGTGTATGCAAGCAGGAAAAGCTTCTCTATCCAATTCTTCTAATGTCCAGTTAACTACAAGTCTTATTTTACAGAGATATTCAATGACACTACTGAAGAGACCCTGGAGAGGGCATATAAGCTGTGGGTCAGGGACTGCAAGACAGTGCTGGAAGAAGCGCCGGCTGCTGTCTGAGAGCTGTGAGCCCAGAGCAAGGGTCCTGCCCCAGGAGTGGAGTTGTTTGACATCGTAAATTAGTGGGCAGGACTGAACTTTAAATAAGATAAACACAGCAGCACCTGTGAAACCACTCCAGAGCTGCATGGAACTAGAAGCATATTGGCATTTGACCTGATTTACCTCTTTCGATTGCTCTATTTGAAAGGGAATTCATTAAATCTGTGTAGTGGTCAAGAAGTGATCACTCAGAATGAAAGCACCACGCACCCACAGCGTAGCTGATAGCAAGCTGTCTCCTTTGGGAGAAAGGGAGAGGCGTTTATTCATTCATTTGGTTAATCCAACCTGAGGGCTGCCATGGGTTTGCACAGTGCTGTCCCACCAGTGCTTGCTGTTGGACCCCTGAAGTCAGCAGGTGTATCCAGCTCATAGAACATGTAAAAGAAGTGGGGCATCTTGACAGCACCATGCAAAATCTCCATGCTATATAAAATGTTTGAAGTGGGTTATCCTTTTCACTGGTTTTGGCATTCTGAGTTGTTCTTGTTTTCTCAGCTCATTCAAACTAGCAAAAAAAAGAAACTCAGCTGCCAGCCTTTGCTCCCAGTGTAAGGGAACGACACACTCCAATTACATGCACCATCACATAGCTACAAATGGGCGGATGTCACTGATATGAAGCACAACGGAAAGTATATCTTGACAGCACGGCAGCTCCATGTTTTGGGACTCTTAGATACCAAGGACATGGTGGCAAGACGCGTCTTGCTGTCAAAAAATTATAGCGGTGGTTTTACCGTGTAACCCCTGCAAGCCACCGGTGTGACAAATACAGTATGATTTCCATCAGTGTCGCCTATGAACAAAGCCGAGCCCCAGGCTGTATCACAGAACCCTTCAGCATCCCCATGGGGCATCTGTCGTGGGTCTCCTCGTACCTGGATGGCCGGGGATCCTTCCCCATCATGGTACTTTCCGAATAGATAAGGTCAGCTGAGGGGAAACCAAAAGAAATCAGGGGACACCAAGTGAGTTTATCATCTTCAAGCAGCCTCAGTGCCATGTCTCAGGATCCTGGCAGACACAGAGCAGGTTATATACCAGATGCTGACTATGAAAAATGTAAAGGCAATGTCATCCTTCTCCCTGGAGGTCGAATCAAAGGAATCACAATCAACAAACAGCCTTTGAATTATTTACGGCATTATATTATTTTTTTTTCCTTATGTCATACCCGTTTGCGCTGATGTGCTGGCTTCTGTTTTGCTGAAGTAATAAAAGCTATTAAAACTGGAAAACTTCTAAAATAATAATTCCATTGCTGCACACAGTGTGTGCCTGTGTACATTTGCACGTGCTTGAGAGACAGACACACACTAGAGGAGTGAGGAATAGAGCCGACACAATAAATCCCTTTTCCTCTTGAGTATGGAGAAAATGCGCCTAAAAGTACACAAGAAGACTTCCCTAGCTCTTCTCCAGAGCCACGCATTTCTCCAGTACGTACAAGACATACATGAACTTGAGTTGCTTGTTTTAAATGTCCAGGGAGAGACCCTCAGAGGCCCATAGGCATTTAGCACCCCGGTCCCATGGAAAGCCAAGCAGCAGCTTAGCAGGGTCCAATCGAACCGAACCCAGAAGAGCCACAAAACCACACGTACCCATTAAAAGCCCAACACCTCAGGCTGACATGCTACTGGTGACAGCAACGTGGCTGCAGGTCACCTGCCAGTTGTTCCCAGACATTGGCTGTGCCTCCGTCTTCAGGAGCCGGTGTGTGTGTAACAACATATCAAAGGAGCTGGAGCAGAATTAAGACTGAAAAGTGAACACATGATTATTATTTTTTACCCTCCCTTCTGCCATGGGTGACAGAATACAATCAACCCCTGACATGCTTGGTTGCTTAGTAGCAGACAGCGACATTTTTAATTATATACTAAAATATGCTAAAGAACATAAAACGGCTGTGTGACTAATACATGTGTATCAAGAAAGGCATGTGACAGCAGCTAAATTACTTCAGTGTCTGATAGAGTGCCTCTGCCAGGCTTGTCATCGGAAGATCAAGGGAAGGAGGTGGAAAGTATTATTAATAAACCAGTGACTTTTTAAAATACACCTTTGTTTGCAGTGTGTTGGGTTTTTTTTAATGTCTAGCATGAATTTAATTCTTTTCCATTTATTTGGCTTTGATTTAATGCCTGCTTTTTCAAATGGAGCTATTATCATTAGACCTAAAATCTCTGCTTATTTTCTTATTACCTTCAATGACGTATTACTCCAAAGAGAAAAGCAGAAAGCTGTACGGGACCCAGCTGCGTGCTCTGCAGCACAAGTTCTTCATGAGTTGGTTTGAACAAAATTACTTTAGTGGTCAGAGAATAGAAATTATTTTATTATTTACATGTTCTGAAGTAATCTCTTTTGCAACGACCTGCTCTGGAAACTGCTTTTCAGCAGGGGGAAGATAAAAAAAAGAAATATCGTGAGCTCTGATATTTTTAAATAAAGGAGTATCTAAGCAGCTACTACTCATTTTCAGTTAATAGTGGCATTCAATGTACCCAATGTAAAATGAGAATCAGGCCAGGGGTCTTGAAGACACTAAAAGATTTTGACTAAACGTATTTAAAGCAGCTAAACAAACAGCGCAGAACGAAACAGCAGCTGCCCTGTTCCTCATCCAACGCAACACGTGCTCAACGGTGCCGCGCTGGCCTGTCCGGAGCCGTTACCGCTGGTACAAATTCCACGCTGCGTTTGGAGAGAACGACTTGCAAATGACAGGATTAAACCATAACTCACCTCGGAGCAAGCCGAATCCGCTGGCCGGTGCTGGGCAGGAGCCGACGCGGTGCCGTGAGGGGATGCAGCCGAAATTCTCACTCCGGCGGGGTCTGAGCCCGGCGAGGGAAGCCTGCCGGCGTTCAAGCTTCACAGCCAGCTGGGAAGGGTGCAGCCCCACAAGAGTGTGCTGTTCCTCGCTTTTTTAATTAATGGCTGACTCTCGCTGCCATCAAAGGCAAGGGGAAAAGCCAGCAGAGCGGGGAGCTCTGGAGAGGCACTGTTGAGCTGGCAAAGCCTTTGAGCAAGAACAGAGTTCCCAGAGCCACGTGCCCCATCTACTGAACCCCACTTGGAGCCCAGAGCATGCCCTGGGGGCCCGGTGCACCCCTGCCAGCACCCAACCCTGCCCCACTCCCATGGGACCAGCACCACGCTCGGACACTGGGTCTTGCGCTGGAGCCAGGTGCTCACCCTCCTGTCCCGAATAATCATGGCTGCCCTGTCACTGGCCACAGCGAGGCAGGCTGTGCCCACCTCCCGAAGCTCTGATGGTGTCCTACGGCCACCCCAGATGCCCAGTGCAGCTCTCCTGCCCACAGCAGATGCTTTAGGGCATTAAGGATTTCTCCTGTAGCTCCTTTCAGACAGCACCCACAATGTGCAACCGTGTACACCAACTCCATGGTGATTTTTAGAGGCACATTAAAAAAGTAACCAATATGTAGATGCTTTGCTGCCCTGGCTCATCCTGCTCGTTGCCTCACACAGATCTTGGATAGCATTTAACATAGAGGTCTGTCACAGGAACCATCGTTTCCCTTTCTGACCATAGAGCACGAAGGTGCCTCAGCCCCAGGAAGCACAGGGATGGGTAAGAGAGCGGCAGCACGAGGGGCTGGGAGCTGCCTTCTCCAGGGAATCGCAAACGAGCGCATCCGTCCACGGTCAGCATCGCCGGAGTTTGAGTGAAGTCTGCCTGCTTCTTTTCAGTCTAGGTGAGAAAGTCATAAAAAGGAAGAAACCACAGCTTCAGGCCTCGGTGGAGACGTGAGCCTCGACACAAGGCCATTAAGAGAGTCACTCTCAAAATCTTACTTAAAAACGAAGCCGTTTCAAGTAAGGGTGCACTTTGGGTCACAGGCAGAGACAACGGTGATGGCCAGTGCACATATATTTAACCTGCAAGCCAGCATCCTATCAACCCTTACTGATTTTAGCAAGTCAGGGTCATTTTTTCAAGCCATTCCCCTGCAATTTTCAGCAAGTGCATTTCAAAGGAGCTGGAGAAACAGCGTACGACCACCGCTGAGTGCCAGGACTGCCCCCAGATGCGATAGCAAAAGCAGCAGCAGCTCCCGAACCCGCTGAGGCAGCGCAATCACCGTCTCCTTCCCGGCGTTAGGAGCTGCTGAGCTGCCCAGTGCGTTTCCTCAGAAGGAAAGCACAATGCGGTGACATGCTGACAGGGTCCTGCCATGCCACCACACCATGCAGCCAAGCCCTGCAGCATCCCACAGCCCGGTCACGGGGCTTTCTAGTAAACCAGACCCCACCAAGGGTCCGCAGCCTCATTTTTAACATCCACTTTCTCACCCTGCACACAACTTTTCAGGCTTTTCCAAAGGAACTAAAAGGTTTCAAAGCAGACCCGCCACCACCACTTTGCTGGCACACATTGAGTAACCACGTACACCCGTTACCCCCACAATGGGTTTTGTTTCCGGCTCCTCCTAGGGTCTGTAATCCACTGACAGCAAAATATTCACACTCAAAATGCAGTGCTAGCACAGCTGACCACCAAAATGAAAGCCAAAATACATCAAAAAACTCAAACTTGGAAATTGTATTCTAGGCTGCTGATAAACAGATTTCCTACTGCAGTACTACAAGTCCACATTCTAATACTGTGCTGAATTTCTACAGAAATGGCATTTCAAAACCCGCTGGAAACACAAGCTTTAACTCAAGTATCTCCTACAAACAAGGAGCAAGGCTTTTCTACTGTAGTCCTAGCAGAGGCAGGTAGCTTTGTCCAGTGCTTTTTGTTTGGTTTCTTTTTAAATGGAGCATCACAGGACAGCTCATCATTTTTAGTTGCAGGTGAATTAAGTATTTTCTACTCCTAACAGGCATTGGATTTTCAAGACACAGGCCAAATTCCAAACTTCTGCTGTTTGTATTCAAGGATTAAAACCCGTGAGATAATACACATTAACCACCACTGCTGCTGCAGCAACGTCCACAGAGACAGCGAGGACTCCACGCTGTGAGCACACAGAATGACAGCCCGTCGAAGAACAAGATCAGAAGGGATGAAAGCAATGGAGAAACAGGGAAAAATAATGAAGATGAGAAGACAACACAAGACCCCAGCTGGTTCCTAAGCAGCACAAGCAGCTGCAGTTCCTAGCACCATCCAGGAGTGGGGGTTTCAGAAGGGGCAAGCAGAGCAAGGGCTGGGATCTCTCCATGCACAGGTCAGCTGGAGAAGCCAGTGAGGTGCTTCTGTGTAGGTCCATTGGGGATAGGTGACCTCGCAGGAGTTACAGCATAATGAAGAGGTGTAGGTACCCCGAGGCCTCACCAAGCCCATGCCTACACAGGGTAGCTGGTGGGAGGCAAAGGGCAATGCAGCCAGGGGTGGTTTTGGCAGATGCCCCTTTGAGAAGGGAGGTAGGCAAAAGGCCATGGGAGGGGAGAGGAGCAATGATTTTTCCATGTCCACCTGTTTTCTTCCTTACACTGCACCCTAAGATTTGGATCTATCCACTCATGGTGTGTATTGGCAAAGCCCAAGTAGGGCTTCATCAGTAGCTCCATCCACCCCGTGCCACCACAGTACGAACACAACCAGACAGCTCTCGTACAACCAGGGTTGCTGACTGACACCAGGTCAGAAACACGGACACATCCACCGCCAAGTCACAAAGACAGGAGCACTGCTGGGACTTCCAACACACAGAGGAACAAGATTCACTTACATGGAAAACGAGTGGATTACACAGACGTATGTGAAAAACCAAATGCTTTAATCCATCTATCAAGAACAACAGTTCAAATTATTTCATTGGATACATTAATATTGATCCATCATTTACAGTGCTATGGACCATACACAAATTATTGCTGCAGTCAACAGCAGATGAATATCAACATTACAGTACCAAGCATCATAGCAAG
This sequence comes from Tauraco erythrolophus, assembly GCF_009769465.1. Lineage (NCBI taxonomy): Eukaryota > Metazoa > Chordata > Aves > Musophagiformes > Musophagidae > Tauraco > Tauraco erythrolophus. The sequence continues at coordinate 5,706,917 of NC_141476.1, forward strand.
AGGCAGTAATTAATGTCACTTTTTCAAGAAATATAGGTATTTATACTATTATCAACATCGGCTTCCCCCCCAGTGCATTTTATGTCAAACAACATAAATGTAAGTGCATTATTTTGTGCTTTGTGCTTTCCTTATGTACCTTCTTTTTGCTTTTACAGGTTGCTAGAGTTAAATATTGCTTTACAGGCCAAAAGCAGTAAGGAAGAACTTCACGGTACTCTGCATGTTCCTGCTTGTTGCACGGCTTTGGCAAAGTGAGAACTGGTAGGTAGCCCGTCCACCTGCTCAGGGAAGCCACTGCTGGCCCAGCGTCACACAAGACACCGTCATCAGACTGTGCAACAACTTCTGTCCATCTCACTCCACCTAGTTCATGCCAAATCCAGCCTCTAATTGCTGTCTCTGTCCTCTGCTGTTGATCCCCTGTAAAATGTCACATCCACACGTTCCATGATGCGCAAACAGACTGAGACATCTCCAGTTGGCACCTGCCTGGAGGTCGGTGTCTCCTAGAGATGTCCCCACTGCAGCGCCAACATGCTTCCACTCCAAAGGTGGGCAAACTCAGAGGGGAGCCATAGCCTAAGGAAACATGGAGTGAAGAGCGAGCAGGGCACAGCCGAGTCACATTACCCCAGAGCAACACAACGTATGGGGAATATGCAATGCAGCTGCTGGGGCCACAGTGGCTTTTATCAAGAAATCCAGCTCTTGATATAAGTTTTCCTTGAATCCTAACTCATCCCCACACAGCACATGGCCAAAAATCAGAAGCTGTGGCTGTCAGCGAGTACCAGTGGTTTCACGTAAGCTTGAAAAATACTTCTATACCACAGTCTAGACTTCAATTTCTGAATGCCCAGCATGGACATCAAACCAAAAGCCTTATTCAATATATTCAGTGGTTTTCAGTTACTACACTCAAGCGTGCACACTCAGATTTTGTACAGTGCTGCAGAGCTGTCCTATTTCAATGGGGAAGGGTAACACAACCCTGTGTTACAGCTACAAGCATTTCACAGCCCTTATTTTCTTCACCTGTCACCATCACCAAACAGCAGCACCAGAAGCCTGTACCCACATACTCAACTCGGAGCTCGCTATGGCACAGCTGCCTTGCAGGGAATTTCCCTGCCCGAGGACCACGACAGCTGCAGGGCATCCTGCAGGCTCCCGAGTCCTGCCCCGGGCCAGAGCTTCACTACCCTAGGAAAGACACATTCCCAAAAGCTGTCTAGAGTGGGGGGGGGAGAAGCATCATTATCTAACTCCAACTCCTCCTTCAAAAAACAAAAAAGGAAAAGAAAAAAAAAAGCCACAACCCAGCGGTTGCATCGATGCCGACGCATGGCTCACTGCTCAAGCAGAAACGGGGACAGCTGGACGCAGCCAGCAACAGCCACAGAAAGAGCGAGACGAACACAGAGCCCAGAGTACCATTAACACCAGCTGCGTCCCGCCGAGCCCCTCGCCATCAGCGGCGGGACGAGCGGTGCCAGGCTGCGGACGCTTCAAGAACCCTTCCGTGGGGAAACGTCTGGGTGAGAGCTCGGCGAGCCACGCCACGGGCTGCGGGAACTCCCGACGCTGTCCCACCACCACCCGATTCACATTTGATTTCCGAACACTAACTGCCGCCACCGAGGTTTCCTTACGGCGCCGGCCAAACTGGCACTCAAGTCACCAACCGTTTCGCTCACCCTACGTGATTCCCAGTGTAGCACAAAGGAGAACGGGAAGCTCTTGTTTTCTAGATGTAGGCACCATGCTGCACTTCAACGTCCTCTAAAACGTCACCCTAAAGCGCTCTCCTACGCCACACTTCAGTCAGTGCTAGTCGAGGAAGACTACAACTAGAGTTTAAGGCACTTCATTCTGAACGAGACACGCTGCCTGCCGCTCGCCAGTCAGCTGTAGGCTGCTATGGAGAAATCCATTCAATCCATCTGGCTCGTACCACCACATCACCTCTGTAAAACACCCAGGCTTGATATAATACAAGTAGAACTACCGTTATTGCATAGGACTACACTTGAGTAGATAATGCACCCGACTACTTTTACAACATTGTTGCATGTTAAAAATTAATAACGTTGTTATCAAGTAACAGTTATTTGCAGATACAGTAATTTACTCTTTTTTTTTTTTTTTTTTTTTTGTTGTTTGTTTGTTTTTTTCTTATGTCAGCCCCAGTGCTGAAATAAAACACAAATTACTATAACAGGTATATTAACTACATAGTTATGTTTCCAAGCATATTACTACTTTTTTTCTGTATCACTAAAAATAAATATGTAAGTTCAGTTTCTCTAGAGTTGTTTTGTTACCTAATCTAAATTTGTACTCTACCTTAAATGTGTTTAAAAACATTTTCAAAGTGAGACTGTAATATACAAAATATTCTCAAAATCTCTCTTAAAACACAGAACCCTGCATAAAAGCTTCCTTTCAAGTGTTTACAAAGAACGCAGAAAACTTCCGATGAGTTTTAAAAATGTCAAAAAATTGTTGCAATATTAAGAGGCAAAAATCTTACAAATGAAATACAAATATATTTAAAACAAAAAGTCAAGGATAACTAAGGAATCCATGCAAATCAAAATGAACTGTACAATGCAATTTAAAAAAAATAAAGCCAATTAGATATATACAACATAATGTGCCCAGCTGATAAAATGTATCTTTTTTTTTGTCCAAAGAGCATATACCAACTTACAGTGCTCCTGCTTGGTTTACTGTTGGCAAGCCATCAACGCGTGTTACAAAACAAAATAAAAACCTAAGAAAAACTCGAATCATGATCAAAAGGAAACCCCAAATCAGCTCAGAGTAAAATTAAACGGCACCTCTGAGAAAGAGACTTGCATCTCCCTGCAATTTTCAGCAACAGCATTTTGTACCTCGATCAACACAATCAAGATGTCTTAACACTTTTTTGTTTGTTTGTGTTCTGAGGGGAGTGGGGTGGGTATTTTTCCCTAAACACTTGTCATGTAAAGACCAACATTTGAGGGACACTGTATCTTTAAGGCAGCACTATTCAATTAATACAATTACAAATTGGACCTTTTTTTTTTTTGGTTTCTTTACATTCTTTAACTTTACATTTTGTTTCCAAGTAAATAGGTTGCATTTACAATTCTACCCTGCCCCTTCCCAGTAGAAACAGACTCTTCATTTGTAATTCTATTGCTTTGAGTAGATTTGACCAGTTCAAAGTTCTTGGCGAATCCAGTTCACAGATACTGTACATATGCTGTACAATATTTTGGAGGCATTGATAGTTTTAAAATAGAATATACAAGTTTCTTCACAAAAATTCTAAAAAAAATCCTATATATATAATATATACACACACGCGCACACACACTGAGCTACTAATGAAGCACAAGGGAAAAAAATCAAAAAATTCTACAAAAGGTAAATTATTTAATCTACTGATCAAGAAACAAAGCAGTTTATGAAAGGTGCGCCGAGTGTACGCTAACAAGCGTGATCGGTGTCCTCCATGCTCACGCTGCTCCGCCTGCTACTCGTCTTCGATGCTCCAGGAGACACAGAGGAAAGTAGTGGGTCAGTTACTCCGACTGGGGAGAGGGTATCGTCCATCAAGATATCTTCCAGTTTGGATCCCATTTTTGCAGGAACGCTGTAAGTGCCCGTCGGTTCAGTCACGTTTCCGAGGTTGTCACTGAAGGTGATGGTACCGTCAGTGAGATCGAGGGTGGTAGTGCAAGACAGGTCTGTGTGGTGCGGCATGATGTCTTGGTTGCAGTTGTCCAGCACAGGCTCTTGTTTGATGACCCTGTTGACCATATCGGGGGAGCAAAGGCCTGTAGATGGAACAAGGGACAGTCCGTGTGCCCGAGCTTGCATCTCAAGTTCCTGTAAAGGAAGATAAAGGACAAATTACAAACAATCTGAAAGCAAACTCTGTCATCTTACGCTCTTGTGTACTGTGACTTTCTATTTCCTTCTGTTGGACACAAACCATTTCCTCCCTTCCCAACAGCGACAAGTACTTGCACCTTGTACATTTCTGCCCTGCAGATTTTCACCTGAACGGTAGTTTCTCGAAGAGGTGGGTGACCACCACCACACACTGGTCCTTCACACTTCTCCTCAGAACCTACACCAGCGCCAAGACCCAGCACCCTGTAGAACAGACACATGCCCCCTCAGGCCTCTTCTCAAACCAGTGCCATGGTAGGCAAGTTTGGCATCAGGTCAGGTGAGGAAAGTATTTAATCAGTTGAGAAAAAAAATGGAAATAGCAGAAGTGTACACTTAGTACTTTTAAAAAAGTCCTATGTGAAGGCACAGCATGCCTATATGATGCTTGTCATTTCCTGCTAAGACAACTGGAAGGGACATTTCTCATTCTACAAGTCTGGTAGAGCTGGAAGTAAAGAAGTCAGTCAAAACAGGACAACACTATTCCTGCTCTGAAAAATTATAGGCAAGTCGTAGGAAGGCTTTCGACTTCCTGACAAACAGTCAGGATTCTTCAAATCTCCATGAAAAGTTTAAATTCCACCTTCATATTTAATCACATAGATGCACTTGACTGGAGACAGGTAATAAAAGAATTCACTTAAATGCCCTTTCTCAAATGCAGCAGTAAGAGAGATGTTTTGCTTCTACTTATGCATTAGATTAGGCAATCACAATCACTGTTGTGATTGTACTGTTTCTGGATATTTCTACCACTGAGGTTGATTAATAGCCTTTTTTCCATTTTCAAGCTAAGGCAACGAGTTTGTAATTGCACACTGCAGGATCAACGGAGAAGGTGGAAGAAGGAAGCACTTCTTCGATCAGTTAATGTGCCAAAATCAGGAGTTCTTTATTCTGTGCTTAATCAGAATCAAGGCAAAAGGGAAAACACAGAGTTTAAGTTATTTGTTGCCAGAGGTATTGCCTATCAAGGGTCTGGTTTTTATGTTATTTTGATTGAAGAAGGAGCCAGAGCAGATGGATAACGCAAAGGAAGATGAAAGACGCTTCAAAAGTGATCTGACTTAGCTTTGAAACACCACTTCTTGATGTTGCTCTGCAGAAGGGTCACGTCTTTATCGCTGCACTCTAGCAAACAGATTGTTCAAGAAAGTACAAAAACTGCGCTGAAGCTCATCGCAGCCTGTTCTATTTTAAAGCTGTTTACTGCCGTGCTTGACTCTCAGGTATTTGTAGTTTCATCATCTACTTTGTGGATTAGCCGTGAGGTGGTTCAGGGGTCTCCTGAGACAGCCAGCCTGGCACACTGCAGCCTGCACACAGCTGTCTGGCTGCAGATGAGTAGTGACATGAGAATATCTGGGACATCACTGTCTCTGTGTTATGTGTTCTTACACCCAGTTCTAGATATACTTCTATAATTACCCTTTTATAGAGAGGGGTGGATATCCAGCTATCTTTGCCCACCTGGAGAACAGAGTTCACAACTTAAGCTGTGTAGCTTGCAAGGCTAAGGTTTCCTATCCAGCTGGAGGTGAAGGCAAAGGAATTAATCAGAGAAAACAGAGTTCTCACCCCTAAATCTCCGTGTAATACAGGCTATCAGGAACCTGGGTGAATTTAACAGGGCAACAGCCCAGAGAGAAAACATTCATGCCACCTACTGCTTTTCAGTGTTGAAAAGGAGAACTGTTTTAAAGTCCTACAGACTTCAAGGAACAAAGACAACAACCAACCATAGCTCCTTGGCCAAAAAAAAAAAAAGAAAAGAAAAAGCAAAGCAGCTCAACATCCATAGCTCTTGGCTGTCTTGCAGCAAAAACTCTTGGAGCCCTCACATCAGGAGTGCTTCTCTGCAACTGATCTCAACAAGCCAGGGCAGCCTCAACATTACATACAGCTGCCAGTCCCCAAGATACCTACAGGGAATTCAAGATACGGTGCTGCAGTGTCTGTCACTAACACTGCCCTCCCTGCCCATTTTGTCCTGCGAGCAGTGTTCACCCTCCACCAGAAGGCAGATGGTAAATTCCTGCAAAGCATCAGGGAGAGGCGGATCGAGAGAAGAAATAAAAGATCAGACGTAGAAGACTGCAATCTGCAGAGCTTCTCTGACAGATAGGGTCTAGATTGGTCCCCAAGCAATCTAGAAAACCCACAAGCAAAACAAAAATATTTCATTTATTGCCATTCGTCTGAAACTGCTTCAGAAGAAAACAAGCACTAAAGCTACAGGTCAAAAAAACCTCCACAAACAAGACAACCACAGTAAACATGCTCCCAAACAGTTGAACTGAATGCGATTGCTATCAAAAATAAATCATATACAAAGTCCCAATTTCTTAGGTCTGGCATCTCCCCTCCCCCCCCCAAAAAAAAGAAAAATTACCATACAAATCTTTCTTATTGTATGGTTTGCAACTTACACTGGACACAGTAGAACAAAAACAGACTAGTTCAGACTAGCCCTAAATGCTTTACTAGAGTGCTGGGATTTTTTTTTTTTTTTTAAACTAATGTATCCTGTTTTTTTTTTTCCTGGAGAAATCTCTGCATACATCTCAGCATTGGTCACCATTAATTAAAATGGTGGTTCCTTCTATCCCACACTCCTACAAACGAGCTTCAGTTACCATTATTTGCAGCCACACACTGCAACATCAAGAGCATTCGCAGTTTATTTATCAGCAAACCTGTATTCTGAGCAGTAGGTGCCTGTTGGCATGTTCCAACTTCTTCTGTCTGTTCTCAAGCTCCTTCGTGCGTTGCTGTTCTCTTTGCAGCTTACGGATGTAGTCCACCGATGCTTTTAGAATAGTTCCCTTATTCCAGCGCATATCCCTTTGAAATCAACACAAAAGGAGAAGTTAAGGCTCTCAGGAAGGCTTTATTTTATAGCCAATACCTTCACATCGGCAGCTATGATTACATCTCATATACATACAACATCTGGCTAAAACTTACTCCAAGCTTATGAATACTCTAGAAGGTATCTGAGATGCACTAGAGGGGGCCCGAGCGCAGCTATTACCAAGCAGACTGCAGCCAGCCCCTGCCCAGCCGAAGGGTGCAGAGCCCAGGAGTTGTCCTATGTCCACCCATGCTTCCTGCATCCCCCTGGGGCCAACCCCCTGCCTTCTGCACGGTTTGGGACCAGCACCGTGCAGAGCCACTGAAGCCCAGGGGCTCCTTTCATTGCCTTATGGCCAGGCTGCAAGACAACAACAAAACCCCACAAGACACTTCTCAAGTGCTGCACGGCTTGTCTGGGTGACACCTGATTTCAGTTGGGGAATTAAAAGGACTGCATATGACCCCATGCTTCTGTGGGAGAAACACCTGAGGCCCTTTAGCTCCTAAGAAGCAGCAAGCCATAGTCTTCCTGGTGGCATCATATCACAGCCGTGTTACGGTAGGAAGAGAAGAGTCCAATACAGCAGCATATTCAGGTGCTTTAAATTTAAACTCTGGATAAAAGCCAAATGCCACTCTGCAGCCTAGGGGTGATGGTTCAGCAGTCAGGGGGTACGTGGCTCCCATACTGCTTCTCCCACTTTATTCCTCCCACACTTGCTTTGGAGAGCGAGGCTGCCTGCATCATCTTCTGCCCCACATCATCTTACTTTGTTTAAATAAAAAAAAAGTTTACTACAGACTATCAGACCAAAGATTCACCTGTCCCGTTGTTTGACCCAGTGCAATATTGTCTTGCTTGCCTTAGAAGAAGCTAAAGAGCCTCTCTGAAGAGTAGCTATGAATTAATCCATGAGCAACTGCCTTAAAATAATGGACACTCTCCTCAAAAGCATCACGGGGCATTGATTCAGATTTAACTGAGACCTTCAAGCTCCACAGCCAGGAGGGCTCCTTGCTACTGAATCGGCATTGGGAAAGTGTTAAGACAAGTTAGTGGCAGTAAAGTTATCTAAAAGAACTACTGGGAAATCACCACAAGCACTGGCAAATTATCAGTGAAGAGACACTCAGTTACACTCTTTACTTTTCTTCTTTTTTCTTGGAGGGAAGGGGAATATGACAGCTTCCCAGAGGAACTGCCCTCCGTTTTCACAGAAAGAGGGATTGGTTTTGTCTTGCTGAGCTATGATATCTAATAAATTAAAAGGATCATTTTGCAAGACAGGCAGCCAGCTAAGCAGCAAGACTAGACTAAGCTTTCACATCCTGACAGCTCTGCCCCTGGAAAGGCAGGCATTCCTAGCACCAACCCCAGCCCTGCCAAAGCACAGGGTCCTGCCGGCTGCTGCACAACAGGACGGTGACTGTTTTGTGATAAAAATAATCAAATTAATATAAACTTCAGCAAGTTCCAAAAGGGAAAAAACAAACCCCAAAACGATCTTCAAAAAATAAAACAGAACCTTCAAGCATTCCTACTGTCACGGAGTGCCAAGACTATACAAGAAAACTCAGGTTTGGGTTTGTTTTGGATTTTTTTGTAAATGATTTTTCTCTCCTAAGATATCTTTTTTTTCTTTTAACACTTCCCTCCCACAGTTTCCTCAGGCACATTATACTTACGGGTCATTTGACTTCGGTATCAAAGTGCCTAGTTCTTTTATACGATCATTAATATTAAATCTTCTTCTTCGTTCAACTTTAGGAGAAACAGCACAGATGTTACAAGTAATATTCACATTTAATTACAACACATAAAGTGTTCCATCAAAGATTTTAAGTGCCTTTGAAATGTTCACCTGAAACTTAAAATTCAGTGACAGAGTAATTTATTTTGCTGTCTTACACATGGACACACTAAGACAGAAGTTCTGTCTATGCTGTAAAAACGCAGGTCTGCTGAAGTGGCAGTTAAGCTGAGACTTTGAAAAACACGATGGCTGTGTTATGTTAGGGTGCAACTGAGAAGGAAATGTTTTCCTAGGGAAAAGCATCACAGCCAAATTCAGAGACAAAAATTTAGATGCTCAAGGACATCCCAAAGCAGGAAAAGGGACAAAATGTATAGTCTCTTTTTTAAAGTACTCTTCCAGATGCAATGTTGTAAGGATTCAAAAGTCAAATACCAATTTTCTTGCATTAGTTTTTCATGCTATGGAAAAGGCTTCTGAATAGCTCAAAGCATGAAAAAGTTTTTTTTCTAGTAATATAAAGGACCCTTAAGTTATCCTTTAAAGTCATAAGATGCTCATTATTTTAAAATGTTGGGTTTTTTTCCAACTTAGAAATATGCATTCCCTTCAAAAATGGAATTTATAAAACTGCCACACTGAGGATGCACATTGACGTTTAAAGTCACAAACTGACCACATAGCTAAGATTTTAGATTTAATTTTTTTTTTTAAAAAAAAGGGGGAAAATCATGCCAGGTGGATTTGTTAAAAGCCTCTGGATCAAATGTTGTTCACAATAATTCCATTGATAACAACCACCCGTTCATCGGGCTTATTAAAAAAAAGAGTTTAAAATTCAACAGTATATTTAAGCACGTTTCACAAGAATTGGAGATATTTGATCTACATGAATTAACATAACGAACTGGTACTATACACTACATGCAGTGTCTCAGTCAGATTTAAAACACCAGCATTCAAACACTTAACGCCTAAAAATCACTTCTAGAATCCGTGGAAAACGCAAAGAACCAAAACTTACTCAAGTTGTGATTGTCTTTCTTTTGCCTCTCCTTAGCCAACGCTCTCGCTTCCGACTCTGTAGGAAAAATACATGCTGTGCATGTGAATGAAGTAATTAGAATTAAAGTAATTCAAACATAACGTTCCAGTCTGTGAAACATTTGCGCAGGAAGCCTGATTGATGCTTGTCCAACTCATTATTACACCCATTCCAGCAAGTGAGAAGGGCCAAACACAACGCCGGTGTCAAACTTCACCCCCGGCAGGCGCCGAGCATCTCTTCCCACACTGACTTCCATGACGACAGTGTTTCCCACGGAGGCCCTGATTCAGCAAGGTATTTGAGGACCACAAACTGCTGAAATCCAACATACCTTCTACGTTTACACACAGCTGGCACGCTTACGTGCGACGCAGAGGCGGAACCAGAGGAGCAGCATGCCTATTGCATTGCTGCCTGCGCAGGATGTGAAGCAGTCGGGAGTCAGAGGCTCTACTCACCGGAATTAAGGCTACGTCCTTTTGTGGCACGTGCACGCACATCACAAGACTCGGGTAGAACTTAAGTGACCCATTAAAAATACTGTGTTTTCCAGCTACACTAGCTACGCTTTTCATTATATGAAAAAAATTAACACCTTTATTAGCAATATTGTTAGAAAACAATGGTCTTTGCTTCAGGAAAAGCAAAAAGAAAAATAATGACAACAATAGAATCATAGAATGAGGTCCCTTCCAGCTCTAACCAAAGATCATCCAGTTCCAACCCCCCTGCCATGGGCAGGGAAACCCTCCACTACACCAGGTTGTCCAAAGCCTCATCCAGCCTGGCCTTGAACACTTCTAGGGACGGGGCATCTACAACTTCTCTGGGCAACCTGTTCCAGTGCCTCAGCACCCTCAGAGTGAAAAATTTCTGCACATCAGTTGTCTCCTCAACTCAGGACTGTTCTTAACCCTGCTCCACACATTTATTATCGGATTTCAGCATGTAATAGTTCAGGTAAAAGCATAATTAAATTTGTTATTTTCAGTTCTCATTTGATCTTACATTTCTCAAGCAATTTTTATTATTTTTTTTGTTTGCTCTGTCCCTTTTAGTGTTTAAAAAAGATAAAGTAATTAATCCTTGCCCTGTTGCATTTAAAACTCAAAACCAACAAGCGTTATTTAGTCTTGCAATCAAGTGAGGACAAGTGAACATGTGATCTACTATCAGAAAGTCCACTATGGAAACAAACCCCCTCACTCATTCCAACACGTTTCTTTCCTGTATTTTTATTTTTATGGAATATGGATTATGTCCCACCCAATGCAAAATAACAGGTGATAAGGGTTTTCCTTGGAGTACTGGAAGTTGACTGCCTCACTGCTTAGGATACAGAGCTACTCCAATATTACATGCAGTATAACAAGACATCTTCTACACTAGGCTCCCAAAGGATCCCCAGAAAAGCTTGAAAGACTATTGCAGGTCTCAGTGAAATTTGGGCTTAATCTGACATTGCCTTATGAAATAGATATGAGGTTTGTAAAGCCAAAACCAATAGAAACTGCACTCCTGGGTGAGCAGAATTCCCATTAAATGCTTCAGTAACTAGAGCTGAGTACTCAAAACCATCATCAACATCAGATGCTGGGATAATACATTTGACTTTTCTTGGTTCTTTATCGTTTTGATATTTATACAGTAGGATGGAGAAAGGTTTCTGACAAATGCTAGATTTAAACATCGCAAGCTCTCGCTAGCCTAGTTCCAATAGCAAAATCAGGAAATGGAGAACCAAAAGACTCCTGCCTGCAACAGCATGCCAATTTTAAAATCACTGGCTGTCAGAAAGCACCATCAATAGTGCTTTCTGCACAAAGGCTTGGCCAGATCAATGTCTAAGTGGCTGTTGTTACATTTGAGTTTAATTCCTAAACCTTTCCTAATCTTAATGCAATCTGATAGCATACATTTTGAACAGAAACAGCATTCATTTAAATTGTTTCCATGTACAGGTGAACGTAGCATATAGACATTTAACTTAGTTCATGTCTATTGTGATGTACTGAGGACTTCCATAAGACCACTTCACTCACTGATTTCCCCTCTCTTTCTGCCTTCTTTGCCTGAAGTGTTATGCAACTGCCTGCAGTGAATCCACCAGCCTGGATATCTGACAAGTTGGATGTTTGGTTGCAGTCTACAGCCACCTTTCTATAACTGGGGCAATGAAATTATCTGTAATGCAGGATGTTGAGTAGTTCTCACCGTCTTCCCCCACCTTAACACAGTCCCAATGCTGTACAAGCTTTTCTTTTTCTAGGAGCCACAAGTTGTGCAGTTTCTATGTGGCTTCATTTAATGCTGAACTCAAATTTTGTGCAGTCGTGTATAAATGCAAATATCTACTAGCTCAGAGATGTGGCATTTCCTCCTGAGAAGCTGACTCTTGGGCTATTTAAAACTGCTCTACTTAAACTAATTCCTTCCCAGAACCTGCTTTGCAACTGAGTCAGCCTGTGAGTTTTCACAACAGAAACCCAGAAAGATGACGAACAAGAAAGAAATTATGCCTCTACCATACTGCATACAGTATGACTCCCTGTTGGGCTTAAGAACAGCCATTTTTGGCTATTAAGATGATTTTGTCATTGTTTCTAGAATGGATCTCCGTTTGTTGCTCCTTGCATACTGTACCCTATGTGTGGTTATATCAAGTGAAGCAGAACAGCAAAACTGGAACGTGCTTGTGAATATGAAACTTCTTATTTCTTCCTTCAAACTATTCAGCTTCTGTACACATGTGCTTAAGAGACTTTTAACGTCCCCCTTCCCCTGCCTCCCACAGCTTGTTCAGAGCACTGCTGGAAGAACAGACATGACAAGAAATTTATAGGATACTTCATTTTCATCTTAATTTGAGAGATGCGTATTCTCAATCTTGAGTGCCTAATTTTACATTTTATAGGATCTAAGTGTCCAGATTTCATATTATAGCAGGCCATTTGTTCATTACTGCTCTCCCCTACTAGAGTAAAGCCTCAATAGGTAGCATTCCTTGACATGAATCCCACAAAGACTCCAGATTCGAAGTTGTTAAAGTTTGGTGTTGATAGAGCAAACAATAAGCCCAAACTAGAAAACAGCTCAGAGAGATGCATGGAAGCTTCCTGTGACACGTTTTCAAGGTGCAGATTTCACTCTAACAACTAAGGACTTTATCTCAATTTGCCACAGTGAACGCACACATGCCCACACATGAACACAACCGCATTGCAGGCTAATACGTCTGCTAACAAATGGTCAGCAAAGCAAAAATTAACTATCCATCCATATATTCTTTCTTGTAACAGAAATTATGTCCAGTATCACCTGAATTCAAAACAATTATACTATTGCTCCAAGGTGGTATTATAGACATACTTACCTGTGAGCTCCCTTTTTATATTAGGAAGATTAGCTGGACATGAGTTGCTGATGTTTAGTCCTGGAGGAGGCATGCTTTGGTTGCCATAAAGGTCAATCAAATTGCCAGACACAGGCAACTGAAAAAGATAAACAAGGAAAAGGATTACTCATTTTGCCTTTATGGAAATCTTTGTACAGAAGAACAGTTAGGACCTGCTACGAAATCTGTGTTCTTGTCCATGTGCAAACAGAGCACGCAGTAAGGTCAGCAAAAGTCACAGATATGAGGAATAAAACACCTACAGTGGGAAAATTCTGTCTTCTCACCTCAAGAACATGCAGAAGATGTAACATGCTGACAATACTGCTGTATTGTTGCTCCTATTTTTCAGTGAAACTATTATGTCTGTACCCCTATCAGTTCTCTTACTGAAAAGATCTGAAAGAGCCTACAGAACTCTCCCAGAGGAAGCCCCCATTTTTCCAGGAATACGTGAGTGGAAGTACTTCGCAAGTTGTCACATGCTTGAGGGAGAACACTGTATTAATCAATCACATTTTTCATGTGATTTGAAATCTACCTACACAGAAAACATTTAAGTTTACTTTAACTTACATAACAAGAACACACACCAGTAAGAGGAAGATTATTTTGACACTAAGTTTCCTCAATCATTTGTTCATTTTGCTATTCTTATTTAGGTGTGTTTCAGCACAGAGATTTGTACAGAAATAGGATAGTATTGTAACAAGACTTATCAAAGCTATCCCTTTAAATCAAGGTGTATTTAAAGAAGTTTATCCTGAGTGGATTATTTTACTCATCTCTCTTTTATTGTCAAACTAGGTTTTGAAAAGACAGGTATAAAACACTTTCATATCTTATCTGAGCAGCAATACTTCTTATCATAGCTGCTGCAAAGAAAACCAATCCCTCCAAGACACTGATCTTGCAGAGATTAGAGTATTAACTTTACACCCATGTAAATAATGCTCTTTAATACAATGGAGTGAGTCACAGCCTGGACTGTTAAACTCCTACTGACGGTCCTTGCCAGACTGAGACCTAAGAAAATTTCTCTGCCATCAGGAGCTACCATAAGAAGCAAAGCTGATGCGCATCCATTAAAGTATTACCAGCTAGAAGCCATGCTGATACTTCTCTTGAACACACAGTGGCCAACAACAAAAATTAAGTCCCTTGACTCAATCTTTAAGTGACAGAAGAAAAATGTAACTGAATTCTCACCAAGATCCAGCCTTACAATTCCTCATCCTCCCCTTAGCTCTTGAATACAATAAAAATTAAAAAAAGGGGAAAAAAAAAAAGAATATCTATAATAAGTCTAAGGTCACAGCTGCCCATCACAGACTACAGTCCACGTTGGGACGTAGCCACGTTAATGTCATGGTGACCACTCACTCTCTCACTGCTCTACAAGGCTGATCCTTGTATCTTTTTGCCCTTCAAATGCATCCTTGACACAGCACAGCAATAGCGTCATACACCCTTCTGACTTGGATGCGCTTTTTCAACTGATGCTCCCAAGCATGGAGAAGAGCACAAAGAACTTGTTTGTAGCCCAGGGACTTGAAGTTCAGAACCAGACATGTGAAATCTAATCAGGAATTTCAGGGAATTAAAAAAATTATTTTTTTCTTCCAGAAATCTAGAAACTAGCATCTCAAAGACTGAGTAAACCAGCTAGGTAATAATTAAATATGGAGAATAGCCAAGGTCACCAAGTTGCTTTATTTACTGCAAGATGGACCCTACTTGTTACACCAGGTTTGTGGGTTTTTTTTGTTGTTTGTTTTTTTTTTTTTAATTCTTTTTCCCTCAAAAGGTGTCCACACTGTGCTGGATTTCCATGCAAATAAATACGACCTGCGCAAGCAATCACCACGAAAGGGGAATGTAACGCAGGCGGCAGCTGCTGAACGTGCACGCTGAAGTCCTGCAGAATTTGCAGGCAGCAGAGGAACCCAACCAAGAGCTGTGCAACCACCAAAGCACTAGCACTGCTGATGCAGCATTAGCTAAACCAAGGAAGATGAAGGGAGAAATTTGCACAGCTGATAAATGTTGCAGGTTTGTATGTCCACATGAACGCTTATCAGGGAAATTTACATTAGAGGTAGATGCCGACAATCTCCATTTAAATCAGTGATCCATAAACAAAGAGACTGATCTGCTTCTCTCTCTGACTATTTTTCTCAGCAATGTGAACCCCACGGGGCAAAGCTTCAGTTCTAACATTTTACTACGTGTGTGACTACACGTGTGGTCCACACTCAGTATAAGCATCACAGGCCTCTTCTCTGTGACGGCTGCAAGTCACATCTTTGAGACTAACTTCATGTAGCCCCTTTCACCTGAAAAATATAAAGTGCATACAACACTCCAGCTCATCTCACATGGCTAAAATACCTGCAGTTAAAGATAAGTTAAAATTGAGGCACGTCCTCTGTTCCCAATTCTATTCCAGGTCCCAGAGAAATAAAAATTAGTTGACTTGTAAGGTAAGACCAATAGTTATTAGTGCAGAGTTCAGAGAACCAGAAAAGGGAGAGGACTCCTGTGCTGAGGGCATTGGTTTGAGATGGACAAGTCGGCAGCAGTGCTGTGAGCACACAAAAGCAGTCACTAGGCTGAAATGGGAGGAAACAAACAAACAAACAGAAGAGGCTTATAATGGACACAGTGCAGCAACACCTGGCGTTTATTTCAAATGCTTCCTACTGGAAGAAACTGGAAAAAAATTAACACTGTTTGCAAACATTTCAGCTCTAACCTATTAAGACAGTCGAGCCTTTCATCGCATTGCTTCCCAAAGCCATGGGAAAATGTTCAAAACTCCCACAGCCATTTCATTGGAACAATGTGAGTCTCAAAACTGAGAAAGACATGAAATCTGATGTCCTTTTTCTGGTGCTAATGCTCCTTCCCTGCCTTCACCAAACTCTAGCATCTTTCCAATTTAAATATCCTTCCCTTAAGGCTTTTTTAGTCACTTCTGGCTAAGAAGAAATTTAAATACAGCGTCCTTCAGATCATCCACCTTTTCCTTCATTTACTTTTTGGGAGAGTAGAGCGGCTTATGCCAGGCTTAGCTTGTTATCTTCATTGAAACAGCGTGGTCTAAAAAGCCTTCGTTCAGAAGATTTCATATTTCTAGGCCTTGGTTTCACAAGGTGCACAAACAAATTACTGCTTTTATACAACAGAAATTTCAAATCTGATAATTTTACTGCAGATTCATCATAATGTACATTCAGGGGAGTCTGAGGCTTTCCTTTCTCCTCCACTACACATTCAGGTCATTCAGGCTCTATATAGATCAGCTGTGTGATCAACAGGGCTCTTTCTAAGGTACCAGTACACACTGCGAGGGATTCTGTTCCCCAGCTCGTGCAGCCTACAAGGTATTCTGTTGTTCCCTTACCTACAAGCACATGCTCAGCGATAGCCCCTGAAGTAAGACTCCTCTCCACTTCTGAAGTTTAGCTTCCACAGGAAAGTCACGTTCAGAAGCGGAACTGCATGTACTCACACGGCTTTCCATGTCAGAAAATTGATTAGCTGGACAAATTAGTTGTCATCTCAACTTGGCATACAAGAGTTCTTTACACAGGACATAGCAATTCAATTACTAGGTCACATCTATGCAGAAAACCCTCTTGGCAAGCTAGCACCATTTGGTGGTACCTTTCAGCACAGAAGCAAAGACAGCTAACTTGTGACCCAACACCAAAGTTTACAAATGCTTCCACAAGCAGTTGATTGCAATGAGCCCTTTTCAATTAACAGGTACTTGGAAACTTCCCTTAGCTTGCTCTACACAGAAATCTCTGATTTTGCTTATCAATTAAGTAAGTACTGTTACCAAATGTAACAAACTGGTCCTTTTGTTCTTTGTTGGTTATGGAACAATAGCAGCCTTTGTTGTAGTCTCAGCACAGCTATTTATAGGTTGTGTCTTTTAGAGACCATTTCCTCTCTTGATTCCTTCCACCTCTACTTAGCTCAGTCTACAGACATTAATTCCTTATTAGTAAAATGTTGAGTGTTTCAAGAGCTAGATCCTGTTCCAAAAGAAAAGCATCAGGTTCATTTTTTTCCCCAAACCAATTGTTGGGAAACATGGTTTGACTTCTATCTCTTCAGGATTGGTACTAGGTTAATTCAGAGACTGAAATATGCTTTTTGCCTCCAGCAATTTAAATTAGTATTAGTATAGAAGTCTTAATTCTACTATTTCATATCTTTATTTTACAGATTTCACCACACACAGTGGGCAATTTCTGAAATTTCACAGCAAATGTGGATCAGGCAGTCTTTACAAGGCTTGTTGTCAAGCAGCAAGCAGGAGGGATGCAGGCTACCCTATATATTGACTACATGGAGTCCTTGCACCAAAAGAACGCAGAGCACCATTATGTGCTTGTCTGGAAGCAAAGAGCCACTGTCGAGGTCCCTCTGAAATGAGATACGAAGAAAAGTACAAAGAAATCCAAGTCCCCTCTAATTTAACAGGTCCCAACCCAAGGGAACTTCAGAGAAAAGACTCCAGAACCACCCAAACTCTCAATAAAAAAAAAAAGAGTAAGTATCTTGAAAACTATCTTTTTATGAGTTTTTAAGTTTTACTCTCAAACTCCAGGACAGATGCGCTTTTCAAGTCATCTTAAATTAAAGGAAAAGTGATTCTTTCCAGTAGGACTCTGCAGTTACTTCTCTGTCTACTCAAAGGGCACTATTTAGCAAGGGATGCCGGTGGGCCGTTTCCTGCGGCACGCACCACATCTCGGAGAGGGCTGTGGGAATCTGTGGGAGCGTAGGACTAGGTTAACATGACATCAGACAACTATTGTCAGCAAATGCAAAAATATGCCATAAAATCGATGCTATGCAGTAAGCTGCAAATTTTGGCACCTGATCAAAAGGAAACAGACGCCAGCGCTGGCGGACATGTACTCGGCCAGATCTAACAGCACTTAAGCTTAAGGCAAATAATTCACTGGAGCTACCTTCCACAAAAGATCAAAATAAGATTATGCCAGAAGTACGATTACATTAATGCTCGCAGCAATGTGAACCAGGAAACAGGAACGGCAACTCAGAGGTATCCTGTGCCTTCCCTCGCTCACCAACTTTCACATCTCAGTGTTCTCATCTTTTGCCACAAGCTT
Organism: Tauraco erythrolophus; assembly: GCF_009769465.1. Classification (NCBI taxonomy): domain Eukaryota; kingdom Metazoa; phylum Chordata; class Aves; order Musophagiformes; family Musophagidae; genus Tauraco; species Tauraco erythrolophus. The sequence goes on from NC_141476.1 coordinate 5,725,076, forward strand.
CCTACGTCCCCTTCCCCCTGTTCTGTTTTTAAGCTTCTTCATTCCTTCATCTTTTGTTTCTTTCGAGGGGTGGTTTTGTTCTTTAGATTTTGCACCATGTTTTTTGTCATTTAGCTATGGGCCTCTCCCCGTTTGAAATCAGGTTAAGCTAAAGCTCTGATGTCAGAGCTGACAGTTGAACTAGAGCAACTTTGGACAGGGATGCTAATACATGCTTAAACGTGGTGTACAACTTCTTACTTGAATATGACAAGACACAGGAACCTGGGGTGCCAGGGGTTCCTTCTAGGCTTTCTGAAGCCAAGTATAATGTCCATGGCAATCTTTGATATGAGTGGGTATGAGCTCACTTCTTTTAGTTCAGTTCACTCCTCTGTTACAATCCCCTCACTAACTTGACTTTGAAATAAGAAAAGCAAAATTGTGCTTTGTATTCCCTCAACCTGACTCCAGTTTGTGGTTTTAAATTCATGTTTTTCGTTGTAATTCTATACCTTAATCTCTTCTAAGAAAACGTAATTATCCTCTATGAGACAACACAATAACCACTTAATTGCTCAGAGAAAAAGTCAGGCTACAGTTTTGCATTCTCTCAAGGAAAGACAATTAGACTTAACAGGGAAACCAAAGGGAAAGGATTGTTGTACCGTATTTGCCATTTGCAGGGCTGGGTCCATCAAGCCAAGGATTTCTTCATTGTAACTTGACTCCAGACTAATTATGTCATCAATCACATCATCCATCTGCAGCAGAAAAGGTGAGCAAAGAAAAACAAAACCGTTATCAAACCCGCTAGAATAGAGAGCCCTGACAAAGCACTGCAGCCACGCGCCGGCTCTCTGCAGCACGGGCCGTGCAGCTCTGCCACGTTCCAAATCCAATCCCTCAGCCATGACTCCGGCTATTCAGCCAGGTCAGTCAGGTCATGACAAAGCTGAGGCTTCATGGTCCAACCCACTCCTCCCACCAGTAGTTACCCTGCACTACCTGCCCACGACGTTCTTCCTCCCAGGAACAGCCGAGGAAGTAGCTCCCCATAGAACGAGCTACGCTTATGACGCGAATCCCTCTGCTCTGCCCCGTGCAGCACTGCCTGCCTACCCTCCGCTTCTTTCCTCTAATTGTGGGGTCAAAACCTGCCTACAGACAGTAACACCCAAACCCTGAGATGCAGGGGAAGGAGAGGGAACAAGGACTTGCTGCTGGGTGACAGGCTGCCCACCCTCAACAACAGAATCCGTTGGATTCACATTCCTCACACACTCTTCCCAGGAAGCACCACCCAGGAGCAGCTCGGAGATGACTTTAGGTGGTTCAAGGCATTTTCTGGGGCTGGGCTGGAAGGTGTCTCTGTAAGCTCCTGCATGGTCAGGAGAAACAGAGCCCTCGAAAGCACCTGTGCAGGTGCTCCAAAATGTCCTGCAGGATTGACTATTTCATTTTTGCTCACTATAAAAAAGGAACTTAAATGACAGCGATCTACAAAATCAATGCATAAGAAGTTAATGGTAGAAATAGTAGCATCTGGGATTTTTGTATCAGCTCAAGACAGTGTGATCAGAACGAATTACACTGACTGGAAGCGAAGGCAAGAAGGGAACAGTTACAGCCCATATCTGAAGTCTTGTTACTAAAACCAAAAAACTTTTAGTTCAAAAGAAAATTAAAAAAAAATAAAATTATAAGGATGTCTACTGAGGACGAACTACCATGGATGGATTAAAGCCTTTTTGTATTATTTTTTTTAAAAACAAGCATGATCTGCATAGAAACGTGGTCTTAGAAACTATCAGGACAAGAACATACACATGAAGTCTTGGGAAAATTGCATTAGAAAAGGTTCCCTGAAATGAGACCTTAAAGCACGGCTGCTATGGTCTCCTGCTATAGTGCTAACGTGCTAGAAAAGCACTAATCCTCTTCAGATGTCTTAATGCACTTTTGACATCGATGCTAATAAACAAGGTTATTATTATGTTCCTTAAATACATTTTATATTCAGATTCTTAAAGACACTATGAAGCAAGTTTATTCTTCAGCATAACTTCAAAGAAACATGCTCATTAGAAAGGGGACCTGTGCTCCAACTCCTGTGTCATCCAGTACCTGCATGCATGATGCTCGTGAGTGTGTATTCAGAGCCGGGCACTCACTCTCAACCCTGCTTTGCTCTTCAAATTTATAAAATCCCTGCAGAAATAAAAAGGAAAAAAAAAAAAAGAAGAAAAAAAAAAAAAGCAAAGCATGGATCTGAGTTCATGGCACAGTCTCAGTCCCAAAAAAAAGCACGATTAAAATAGTGTCATGCATACATGTGCCTGATGACACAGCAAAGTGAAGCTGTAAATATCTTAAGGAAAAAAAAAGATTTGGGTGCAACAGGGATGACAGGATGGAACTATTTGATTTTGTCTTTCGAAGCTATGGAGCACAAGTCATTTCTCTTGCAAGTGCAAAACGCATTCTGTAATAATTATTTCTCAAAATTGCATAATGTTTTCCTCACAGAGTATATCTGTACTAAAAATCTGTCACAAAGGCTTAAGGGGGAAGGATAGGGGGACACAAGGTGCTCTACAATTGTCTCCCATTTGTCATGTGACAAAATTATTGACGTAATTCCTACACTTGTTAACATCTTTCAAATCATGTCACATCCAACCAAATTTTTGCCAGCAAAGATTAAGACAAGGTTGCAAAGGACTTCTAGGCATAGGCTAGCGAAGTCATATATCTGCAGCGCCAAGCTCATCATGAAACAGCAATCAGTAACATTTTAGGATATATTAATTGGGATAATCTGGCCTTCCAGCTAAGCAAGAGACTTGCTGAAATTTTTCTGCAAAGATATCTAAAACGGTTCAAAAAGCTTTGTGTTTTTCAGTTATTTTTGCTATGCTCTTTGCTCTTTCTATACTGAATGAGCCATAAATAACATTATTCCAGAAAGCTACAGCTTACAAAACTGCTTTGTATTCTCTTTGTAAGGTCAATTATTCACCGCATGCATCAAGCAAGGAGAAAAAAAAAAAAGTAGTTTTAATAAGCATAAATTAGCTAAAATAGTTCACAAAAGAGGAAGTTAGAGGGACGCAGTTCTTTTGCCAAAATGTTCTGTGCAAACATATGTTCATCAGGCAGACACAGAGGTAGCAGTTGCATTTTCAAAGAGAACAGCTCAGAAAAGACAAACATAACAACTTAACAACAAGCAAATACGGTTTAAAACCAGAAAGCCAGCAGACTGCAATTCCATTTTACTGACAAACATGCACAGGATATTACCTCTTTTTCACAGTTGGAGTTAAGGGTAAGCATAGCCATCGGACTGTTGGGCGCGCTGCTTCCAGTTCCAGGCGGCATGACATGATCTCCAGGCTGGTTTGGACACGGCAAGCTCAGGGCTTGGTTGGCATGTTTATTTGCTAGAGTGGTAGAGAGGTACTGCTTTACCTGCTGCCGCTGGGCTTGCTGAATATGGTACTTGGTTGGATTCTCAAGGTGAGTCTGCACCTACAGGATGCAATATAAAAAGTGCTTTATTGTTTTACAGCATCATTATACGTGCTATCGATCTGAGCTATACATTTGTGACATATACACCAGCTAAGCATCTGACTTAAATACAAACCTGTGCAGCTCCGAGGGAGCCAACAGCGCTTCGCTAATGCGCGTCCAGCAGCAAGAAACCAGTTTGTGAGCTCGTGTTTCAGTCACTGACTTACTAACGGTAAACCAAGAAGTTCCACTTATTTTTCTACAACGTGAGATTTTTCACTGAAGACCAACGCTCAGGTTTTCCAGTTTATAGAGATACTCCAGAACAGATGGCTCTCCGTTCAGACCTTCAGCTACGCGACATTTAGTTTTCACTAAAATACGGAGAAACAAGTTGCACTGCAGGACTCATTTTACTTCTTAGTAACGACCAATTAAAGTCAAATAGTATGGATTGCTATTCTTAATCAGATGTCAAGTAACAGAGATCAAGAAGTTTCTTCTTGGTTTGTTTTTGGTTTTGTGGGTTTTTTTTTTTCTTTTTTTAAAGTAACACATTGGTTAAAAAAAGAAATGCACCATTTTTTTGCCTACAAATTATTTATATCTCAGATATATAGCCTAAATCATATACAAATAAGACAGTCTGTTTATAAACACATAATGCAAATAAGATACAAGAAAAGAAGTGTTTCAGCTCAGATCAATCACTGTCCTCAGCAACAACTATTTTTGTATTTTAGATAAGCTTTTCAGTACTTAGAATTTTTTTTTATATGCAAAATACAAGAAACCTCATAATAAACTATCCTCGCACACCCTAAACAAGGAAAAGAAGAAAGGCAATTTTTTTCCATGCAAAATTTTCACCATATCCTGGAAAATCTTTGCCACCTTTCTTTGATCATTAGTATTTTTTATCGGAAGGTAGAAAACAACCCAAAATATAATATTACTCTCAGAAGTTTGTTTTTTTTTTGTTGTGGTTTTTTTTTTTTAAAAAAAAAAAACAGTTCCATTAAAGTGGTTTTTGCTGTTACAAGTGACCGTGTATGTCCCCCACTTATTTTTGTGGAAGAAATTAAATAAAGCATACTAGATACCAGCGGAAAAGGATTTCCTACATACCATAAGCCTTCTTAGCAACAGGTTTTAAAACACATCTGCAATAATGACTCACCTGATAATGATTATACTCAAGCATTTCCAGCATACTACTTATAGGTTCTGAGAGAAGCGACTGCAATATCCTTTGCTCTATGCTAGTCCAGTTTGAGGGATTCGCATATGGAAGCACCATAAAAAAGCCACCCCAAAACAGCTGAAGGAACTTGAACGCCACTGCTCAGACTTATAGTGACCTACACTAATTAGCCACGGCATGTAAAGAAACAAACAGTTCACACAGGGGCTCTTCTTGGAAGCTGTGCGAGTTTAGCCTTAAGTATCGGTATTATTTTTTTCCCCTGGTTTTGACGTCATGCTTTTTCATAAACATAAAAGGGCCTTTTAAGCGATGGGCTATCAAAGTCAGATTGACAGTTCGCCCGAGGCTAATTCGCTATTCATCTTTCGTTCCAGTCATACTAATAGACAATGGTGTTTTTCTTTAGCAGTAAGGTTAAAAGTTTTTAAATACGGAGTAAGAAATAACTGAACAAACGCCCTACAAGCGTAACTCGTATCCCCCGGCAGTGGGGTGCACTGGATAAGCCCACGGGGCTACACAGTCCCATCTTCAGCTTCCAGGCGCAGCAGGCCACCATCCTGCCCCACGCAGCCGCCGATCCACCCTGGACCTGCAGCTGAACACAAAGGATTTGAAAAAGCTCTACCCACATCCTCAGCCTCCCTGGGGCTTCAGAATTCTGTCCCAGTCTACAGCTGGAAGAGGTTTTCCAGTTCAGGAGTGGTTGATAACGGACTAAAGCATGTCCCAAATACACTCATCTGCACTTGTCCACACAGTCACTGTACCATGCACAGGCCCTGCACCTTCCAGAATTTACTTTTTCTTTCTATCCAACTCCTTGACTCAAGCACAGGCATCAAAAACTGCTCAACCCGCAATATTTTCCCAAGTCTCTGCTGCACAGGGAAGCACACTCGAGACAGCGTTTCGAGAGAGTTTAATCTGATTTGTTGCACTACAACACAACGCAGAAGTCTGCTGTGATAAGTACGGCACTTGCTTAGTCAGTCCCAAACGGCGTTATCCATTTTCCTATCACCACTGGTAAGAGTTACACTACTCAGATAAGTCTGTTTTGCACTTAAATTTTCATCTCCTGAGTAGATAAAGTTAAGAGTAAACGAGTTATTTTTGTGACACTTATCTTTGACTATGTTATTTTAAAAACAAGCCCTACTTCTCTGACAGAATTTGCACATTCCTCTTCCTCCACAGGCATCAGATACCACGGCTGTTCTCCCTCCATCCAGCCAGGGTGCGGGGATGGAGCAAAGCCTCTCCTCTCCGCACCCATCTCCTACCCACCCTCCACAGTCCCTAGAGAGGGACCAGCAAAATTCCAAGATCCACATCTCAACTGTGCATCATCAAATATTATTTATAATATATACTGAAATGACTTCACTACATGTCTACTTTCAAAACACACTGCCTAATTGACATAGGATTTTTGTTGGCAAAACATGTACTTATTTCACAAGAACATACTCTCCCCAAGATTTTGTTGTATTATCCTATATTAGAATAGTTTATGTTATTTTGCTACTCCATAATTATTTTTTCTTCTTTTTTTTTTTTTCTTTTTCAAATGGGCTGTGCTGCCCTTGGTATGTCAGGGAAGGCAAAAGAAAAAAAAGTTGTGAACCTTAAACAAAGTAGTTGCATTCTTTCTCAAACTTTTAAGTTGCAGATTTCTACTTAATACAAAAGTGTAACTATTTTCTGAGAATTTGAATCTTGATGAGAAGTGTGTCCTCTTCGCTACAGGGCAATAGCTTTCAGCTGCAGTTCAGAAGCTACTGTCTGCTTTTTTCTTTTTCCCTTGTTGTTTTTTTTTTTTTGCGCAGGGGAGAGGGAATTTTTCTTCCTCTGCCCACCCTTACAGTGAATGTAACAGCTAGATAAACATTGCTGCATATTTCTGTGCAGCACAACTGCAAAGCAAATTATAATCTAGTCAATTTAATTCCTGACATGCCACACAGCCACTTTGGCTCACAGAAAAAGGTACATCCTTCTGGAAATATTCTGAACAGAGTTATCCAGTAGACCACATTTTCATGGAGAGTCAACTCTTGCTACACAAGGGCAAGAAGTGACTCTGAGGAGATTTGTTTGCTGTCAGGGGTCTGCGCTTCAAATCAACAGCAGCAGAGAAGATGCTCTACTGCTTTTACAGCAAAAACCTACCAGAACCACAGTCATTACACACTAGATATGCACAGTTCTCCAAGGATGCGTCACCTTCCCACACAAGTCCAGCAGTGAACCGAAGAACACAGAGAACTGCCTTTTCTGTCACTAACTTGCTCTGAAATGATGCAAAGGAGAGGTTTAGGGACTGAATATTTTCTTTTAATCCACAGCTGGTCAAACATACCATCACATTTGACTACAAGAACATACAATTATTTTCCAAATGGAAGAGAACGCAACATAATTATTTCCACCTGCACGTCAGTGCGACAAGGACAGGAGCTCACACACCTTCCTTCTTGGACAGACGTACCAGTTTCAATTACCCTCGCTCTGGCCAAGTGTGAGGCCCAACAGGCTACACAGAAGGCATCTGAGAAACTTCAGTTTGATTCTTTGTTGTGTCTCTTACTGCCCTCTTGAACTGCCTTATGAGCTCCATCGTGAAAATCTCTATGAACTCAGTGCTTTTTTTTGAGACTGTTTTGGTTTAGAGCATCCTTTTCTGCAGTCTCTACATCAAAGAGAGCTCAAATGTGCCTACTTGGGAAAGTGTCCCAAGATGTACTGGTCATGGTCAGGCTGCAGATAAGCCATAAAAGTTTTACTCTTGACAAAATATCTCTCAAGCAAAGAACTGCAAAACAAACCCTAAAATGAAATTCCACTACCCTGAATTTGAAACCATGAATAAAAGCTTTGACTTAATTAAGATCTAATTTTGGTCCTCAGTCCCTTCTTGCCTTTAGGGTAAAAAGTAGTTCTTGTTGTTCTTCCAAATTCATGAGACACAAAGTGCAAGATGACAATTTATTGGTTTGGATACGCTCCCCAAGAAACATGTCTGAATAGAGACATGCAAGAAAAATGGGACAATTTGAAACTGAATTCTCTGGATCTTCAACCATCTATCTCCAGGAATCTCAACCCAAACTTTGCTGTAATATTACTGAACTGAGTTGAACATTGTTTTTTGAGCATTTTGGTATTGGCAAGCAAGAAGTAACAGAATTATCATCTGCAGAACTTTGGAAATTATTTAAGACAAGATGACAAAACCAGCTAAATTTATCACACCATAGTAATAAAATAACTTGGCTATAAGGAACTACAGATCAAAGATGGTCAAGTGGCAGCCTACAGACTCGATTCAGCAAAGAAACACCTGGAAGAAGGCTGTACTTTCAATTTGTATTCAGGTGCATTTCCAATTTACATGAGTAATACAGAATAACACTGCCTCAGAAGTAGAGGCTCAGAACTGGTTTCATGCTGGAAGACAAACACCAGCTCAGCAGCATCTCTACTAATCTCCAAGGGCTGACTCCATGCACAGTTAGAATTGCCACTGCATCAGGTACTCCTGCACTACAAGTCTCACAGCAGTTCAAGCTCCATCCATTCTTGCCATGCTTACACTGAGCTAGTAAACGTCTTGTTGAGCTGAAGTACTGAGAAAAGCAGCATAAAGAAATCAGTTTGACTGGAGTCATATGTAACCCAACTTAGGCCCTGCAAAACTGAGCTGGGCTGGAAAAGTTTTGGATGGAGCCATGCTGATTACTCAGCACTCTTTATTACTTATTTATCAGCACTCTGATCACCCCCTCGCTCTTTGGAGTATCTTGGAGAACAACGCTATCTCAAGCAGGGGAAAGGCTTTCTCATACCTTCACTAATCTCAACATCTGACTGCTAATTCCAGTACATACATCCAGTTCAAGTATCTGAGGAGGGGAAAAACAGTTCCCAAGAAGTTGCCTATTTTCTTCTACATCACAGAAACAATAGTAATAACCTATATATGCAGAGCAAATTTCCCCCAGCCCTTGGCTTTAGCGTCAACCAAGCAAACATTTAATCAATGACTTTCACTACCTTTAAACACACACACCATATCAGTGGGAATTTTAAGGGCACTTCAGATTACGTTCTTCAAAATCCTTGTATTATGTTACAAATCGGCGACAGGACTCCTAAGTAGACCCACATACTTCCTTCAATTTGAAAAACTAAAAGTGTTTCCCGTTAAGGTGATCAGGGGCTCAGGAATTTAAACACAAAGCATAGCTGTGTGCTTAAGCACAAAGCAAACTGCTCCAACAGTTCCTCTGTATGAAGGCAACACAAGCAACTGAAACAATACCTCTGATACTTGCTCCTCTTGTCAAGTCTTGCTGGGAATCACTCAGACTTAATTTGCTAACAACTTGCTAACGATGACAAGAACTTGGAACAGTGTGACATGGCAAGAGAGCAATGCAGCCCCACTCCCTGTGGGTATGCACGGACCAAATCCCTGTTGGAGAGGCATACAGAAGAGTTCACTCTTGGGCTGCCACAGGGCAGGGAAGCCTTTTTGCTCAGCCAATGCTTTTGCACCATCTAATCCAGAAACTAAATCACTAATGATTAAAATAACTGGGAATTTATACCAGAATAAAAATCAGTAATTAGCTGTGGCTTTACTACCAATCATCCTCTAGGAAAACTTCAAGTTCATAGAACCATTTAGGTTGGAAAAGACCTTTACGATCATTGAGTCCAGCCATAGCTGGAAGTTGATTAATTGTTGTAGGATCAAGCTTTGACCCACCAGTACTTCTGGATGAAGGTAACTAGGCTAAGTTAGTTGGCCTGTGTGATTTATATACTTATGAATTAGTCCATGCGTGGGTTTGATTTGTTTGAAATGGGTCACTGCAGGAACTACATACAAACCCAGCATATCTTGTCTTAAGAGTATTCCTTCAAGGTGGGAATGCTGCGTCTTGGTTTCGCCATCTCAGTTACTACTTAAAATCCCAATGTGTTATTTGTCACACCTCCAAGTACCATGGCTTTCAAACTTCTCTTTCCATCCAGGGTGAAAAACGAAAACAAGTGTCTATTTCAGCGTGATCACAGAGTACTTTTCTATGAACAGCTTTAGGTGCTGAATTATTAAAACAAAAAAATTCAAACCAACAACAACCCACCACAAAATACTGAAGTTATAAAAACTCTGAAGCACTTAATAGTTGTTTTACTCACTCGTGGTCTTTCCTGTAACTATTGAACAATTAAACGCACAGCTTCGACACCAAAACTTTTGCAAATATCCCCATTACTACTGGTTTACTCATGTTCCCACAAACATTCGTTGTGAAGAAAAGGCAACCAGGCCGAGCAGAATAACCATCAGGAACAAAACAGTAAATGAATTTGAAGAGAACAAAGCCAGTTCTGGACTAGTCACACTTGAAACCCAGATGTCGGAGGAGGACTTCTCCACCCTGAGGCCAGCGATCCCATCCCATCTGTGCAGCCAAAACAGCTTCCCTTGCTTTCCTCCTCCTGTTTGAGCTTACAGGACACAACAGCCGTTTCCCAAAGAACCAGGACATGGAGTTAAGCAGCGGAGACCTCATGCCCGCGCATGCAAAGCTGAAGTTGCCCCAAATCCTCCGTTGGCACAACACGTCAGGATGCTCCGCTTCTCTGGCCTCCACAAGCTGGGAAGGAGCACATTCCCGTTCCCTAAACCACACAGAAGGAGATTTTTCTCACCAAAAACATCACTGAACCTTCCTGTGAAAGTAAAGCCAAACCACTTAATGCTTCATTTAAGCAAAGCCAGGCTCGGGCACAGGGACGTACCAGAGATTTACAGAGGACAGCGAACCAAGGGGGTGGAAGACTTTTCTCCCCAACTCCATTTTTTTTAATTAAAAAGACCATTTGTTTCAAGTAAATTGCCTTAGGACTTACAGTTTATAATTACAAATAAAATACTTTTCAGTCAGTTTTCTTGGTTCAATAGAACTTTTTGTTGCTTAAACGGCTAAATGTCATGGGATTTTTAAAAAAGGTTAAAATTCTGTGTCATTTAGCAATTAATGGTACCCAAAGAAAGAGATACAAAACTACATCCACTGAAGTGTTCTGCAAGGGCTACAGGCTTCAGTTGGGTCCACTGCAGCAAGACAACTGTTCAACATGCTAGTCCAGGGCTTCAAAGCTGCTTTTTAAAGCTGCTTTGACCCATCACTTTCAAGGATCAAAAAACCAACAGAAGAAGCAACAATTTGTTTTCTAGGATTCTGAATAAAACCCGAAAACTGTATAAATAGGTGTCTATCCTTTAAGGCTAGGGGGAGTGAAAAAAAGAAAACTGAGGAGAAAGACATGAGAAAGATAATCAATTACTGCCACTTGCATTAAGAATGACTTATTCCCCTGGAGTTTTCTAATCCAGGTTCAAGATTCTGCAAGTCATATTCACCACAGCTTGATCCACTAAGTCTGAAAATCCTAAAGACCATAAAAAACTTCAATTATTTCACTAAAATATTGATCATGGGTTTCACTGCAATGCCAGGAAGAACGCTTCTACCACCCAGCTCAGTAATCCAAATAACCAGCCAGACAATGGTTTAACTCATTCTCAAAGACATTTTCCCACATGCTGCATTCAAACAACAGCATCACATTTTCCCCCCTAAGGACGTCAGTGGCCCGAAGTAGCTTCGCATGAGAAGTTCAATCCTCTTGCTTTCAGAAGCCTTTCGAGTCCTCCAAGATGAAACAGCTACTTCATTTTAAATGTAATCAAAATTAAGTCGTTTGGGTTGTGATATATCATTCCCATAGGTCCACTGTGAATTTAGTAATAGATAAATCTATTCAGTAACATCTCCAGCTGCTGTTCTCTGCTTCCCTCCATCTTTTCTAGAGCATATTTGCTCCCCTTTCTTTTAGTCCATAACCAAGGAAGATTGGCTAGAAGAACACTGACCAGAAAGCCCAAAAGCAGGAAAAAGTTAATAGTTACTTGTATTGACTGGGGAATGACAGGCAGGATAAGTTGATTTTACCTTAGGACATAGGTAAGGTTTCCTTTCGACGCAAGGAAACAACATCAGTTAGCACAATAAAACTCCCTGGTTACTTGATTCATCTAAAAAATCCTCTGAACTTGAAAACCAAGGCAGGTACGAGAAAGTTATTTAAGATCTGGCACCACGATTACAGTCTAAGTGGATCCAACAGTCGTCTTCAAGCACAAATTGTTTTGAAAAAGAAAAGGCACATTGTACAGAACGAGCATCACTTATACAACTAGGGGTTGTTTCGCCCATCACCAAAAATTCCTCTGTATAACGTGACTTTTTATGCAAGGGAAAGACATGAAGCAGACAAAAAGAACAAAGTTTTTGTGGATTAGTATTTAAAAACTGTGCTTTAGCTATAGAAGCACATGACAACAGAATCTAAGGAAATTAAAGAGGGGTTAGCCAAATTCGCTTAAGGCGACAGGAATTGATGTAATTTGCAGGTTAATGGCATGCTAGCTGCCATTCCTCAAGTGCGGCTTTCAGACAAGATTCAGTCCTTTGAACTCCTGCATTTTTTTTTTTTTTGGTTAGGAAAACAGCATTTCAGCTGTTTACTTCTTAACACACATGCCATAAATTTTTATTTCATACAGTTATTGAGAGGATACCAAAAAGCATCACAACATGGTAGGACAGACAAGTAATTGACTCCATAAAATGTCAGCCACAAATCTTTTGCTGTGATTTCACCTACCCCAGGTGCTTCAGAGCATAAATATTTTATGACTAACAGGCAACAGTATCAGCCACACAACTGCATCTGACAGGCAAGTTTGAATTATAGTACTGCCAAAGTGAAAAACTTAATTCAAGCACCTCATATCTACATCCACTTCTGCCATCCTCCTCTCTCATAAGGAAGCTGGGCAGCACTTTCATCGGCACTGGAGGGTTTGCAATTGCTCACAGTAGGACACGAATGACTCTTTCTTACAAGAGCCAAAGACAGACATAAAGTTGCTTCCAAAATCTCTCTTGCAAGATCTGGCATAGGGATGTGAACTCAAGAGGGAGTGGAGTCATAGAACTACAGCCACTTCAGCTGCCCAGGAGACCAAAGACAGTACAGATGGTCTGAAGCCATCTCTGCTCCCAGCTTCCCCTTGCAAAGCCTTTTATAGCTCAAGCACAATCATCCTCCTTTCCTACAGCCCAAGCAACGCCAACAGAAGATTTACTGACCACTCTAACACAGTTCACTATCGACTTGAAAGAGTCACTTCAGAGAGGTAAAAGTATCTGTTCAACCTTATCTTTCTCCGAAGGTTGCCAAGCATGGCATTAGCCAGCGCCAGCTTTGACTTGCAGCCACATATTTAGAGCCTGAGCAAGACTATCAGTTACGTTTCACAGGGGTTACTAATCCAGTCACCGTTCCAGCCCTCAGTAACCCCTACTAGACCTGCTCAACAGAGTGTTTCACTTCCAGGTCTCTGGTCCACTGCAAGCCTGCTGGAAAAACTGGCGTCTTAATGACTTCACTCTACTGCATTTCCCATGGGAGGGAAGAGGTGCAGAACACTGACCCTTGTCCCCAGCAGGGCCTTGACAAGTCAGATTATTACTTAAGGCACATCAGCCTTCACACATGCAAATGATTTAGAGATATTGGATACATTTGTAGAGTCCACACCTGAGACAGTATGCACTTCCCTGTACTAGAGGAGGAACATGAGTTTCCTCAACTCCTGCAATGCCCCAAGGAGGTAGATTCCATGGGTGAGACGAAGCGTTCTTCTCTATGCCTGGTTTTCCTAAGGTTGCTCATCATTGATCATTTATCAAAGATTATTATTACCTTTATTAAAGGTAAAGAACACAAGCAGGATTGGGTAAAAATACTGGCATATTTTGTAGAAAATGAACAAAGAAGGAAACAGAAATCAGTTTTATACAAGGTGTTGAGTAAAAAAGTAACCAGAGTTAAGCGTAAAACAGAAGGAGAGACAGCACACGCTGACTTTAAAATAAAAAACTTTATTACCAACTTCCTAGAGACGTGGAGTTACCCACACACAGAATGGGACAGGTTGTTTGCTCATCCAGACTTTAATAAATAAAATTCAAGAAGCTTTCAGTCCCCATGCCGAAAGCAGATTTTAATGCATTAAATCTACTTTGCCCTTGCATAGACCCATCTTAATGTGTGACATGCAACACTGACTTTTCACAGGTGAAATTTAAGCTAAAATAGGCTACTTCGCTCAAACTGCAAATAAAAAGTACAAGAAAGGGGAAAAAAACTCAACTTGTAACTTCCACCATTTTTAAAAACCCATATCCTCAACACTGGTCTCATTTGTCACTCAGGTTTGTGCAAGGTTGCTCAATTTTACAGCATATAAGACATAGTTTTGAGCCAAGATAGCTTCAAGTGTTGAGGAATGTAATCTTCAGCACTTTGGAGCTAAGCAAGTGAGTTTGATTTAAAAGTCTTTCAAATCCACAACGCTAGCTTGTGAGAAAGAACTGGTGTTCGGAACATTGCCTGTGGGCTACTGAAGTATTTATTTACAGAATTTCAACATTCAGCACAAACACAAGATAGGGAAAGAGATGTGAAGATGGCACCGGATCAAAACATATCAAACACCCCAAACCCACAAACAGAAACAGTTGTATCCTTCTCTTTTTTAAATAAAAGCTATTTGTAAACTCAAATGCAACTCTTGAATTATCATATTCAAGGAAAATAACCTCCCCACTTCGGAGGCACGCTGCACATCAAAAGGCCATCATAGAACAGTCTGGGTTGGAAGGGACCTTTAAAGGTCATCTAGTCCAACCTCTACATCTTGTTGCATACTTGTTTGAAGACATCTACACTTGTTGCATGCTTGTCTAAAAATGATTCAGGTGAAAGACTGCTACACTCATTGTTCACACAATTACATGGGGACTGCAGGGTTGGCAGCACGTTCTCAAGGTCACTTCCAAAGCACGTATCAAGAACATGCCATTAATCACAACCCAATCATGAAAACACAAAACGAATACACCAAACCCAACCAGTGCCGTGCAGCACGTGTTGGAACAGCTTGGCCTGTGCATCTACTGAAAATCCCTCCTACCGAAACTTTTAAAGAAGCATCCAAAAATAGGACTGAAAATAATTTCGAAAGGACCATTTATTTTAACAAACCACTTGGCAACACACTGGCTACAGCACAAAGGACACTTGTTCTGGAACATGCCTGTTTTGAGGCTATCCGCTTCACAACAAATACACAGCACCACGAGAAGTTAGCAAGAGAACGAAGATTTTGTTAATATAAAATAGTTTTACGCTGTTAACATGCCCTGAGCTTCTACATGTCACAGTTAATAAAGAATCAGAAAGACTTAGCTGGGCTCTATACCACTTTGCCCACAGCCAATGATGTCTCACGTCAGCCCCAATATGGAAGGCTTGAATAAGCGAAAGAATAAAGCAGTCTGGATACATCCATTTTATTCACGCTACTAATATGATCATTAGACACAGCCTAAAATAATAATAAATCGCTGACTGCATTTAAGTGAAGGAAATGCAAGCTGGCTTACCACCGAACTCCTTGATTTTTATCCTTCCGCTCAACGAGCTGTGATGTTATTTATGGCTGTATTAAAATCTACTGAGTTATAATAAAACAGTTTCAGTACCTCAGAGTGCTTGATCATCATGTTTGCTAATGTAAGATAATCCAAGTCACCTTCATGCAAACTCAGCTGGCTACGATCTGAAGCATTCTGCTAAATACTAGAACTGGGATTTTTTTAGGGGGCTTTGACAAGCCACAAAGGTGGGAATGCTCCTTGTGCAGAGTGGCAAGCCACCGCTCCAGAGACGAATTAACCCAGGGGACCAAATCATAGAATCACAGAATGGTTTGGGTTGGAAGGGACCTCAAAGACCATCTAGTTCCAACCCCCCTGCCAAATCGATGCCCTAGAGCATCAAAACAGAAAGCCAGTGCTGCAAGTGTTACTTTTGAATGGTGGTGGCTTTTGCTAAGGAGTGAGCACTAATGTCCAACAGCTCCATTACATCTTTTATTTCCTGACATCTCACTCGAAAAGTAGGTGCTACAGCAGACATCACAGTAAGGTGAGATTAAAGGTAACAACACTAAGAAATTAAGCATGTTTATTCCACTCTAACTCTAAAACCAGAATGAAACTTAGTGTTTTAGTTATATCTCAGCTAAAGGAATGTTGCCATAATACTTACGTAACACGAAGACATATTTAAGGCAAATAGCCATTAGGTTGCATGACCTCACCTCTACACCCCATGATCTTATTCCCACAACAGTCAGACGGTAGCTATCGTACAGCACCCAGAAAAAAATGAGACTAGCATCGACTCATTTATTAAACAAGGATGCCAACATTTCAACCCTTTTAAGATCTCGGGCCGTACATACACAGAGACGTAGCATCACGATCTATTTTATACCCACAAAAACAATGTCCAGCCACTCAGCCGTTTTTGTAACCTTCCCCACACCTGCCCCTCCATGTCTTCCAGAGACGAGCTGTTGAAAACTCTTCTCCTCATGTTATTTCACATATGGTAGGCAAATAATCAGCTACACTGTGAAATGAGAAGCTCCTGTCCACACGAGTGACCCTTGATCAGGCCAGGGGATGGGGCACTTGCAGGACCATCACAATCTTTGACAAAAAGTGAGTTAGCTGTCAGCAGCTCTGTTTATGGAGAAGCTGTAACAAAAACCTGCAGTCAAGATCATTATCTCAACAGATATTGCATGAGCTTAAAGACTGTGAAAAATAGGTTACATAAAAAGATGGTCTAAACTTCTGTCATGATGCTCTTCCAGTATACGCAAACACCCTGGCACTGCGGCATTTTCAGCATGTGAGCACAAATAAGACCTCCAGGCTCCAAGAGACTATGAGCTCTTGATTCTCTACTTACTGCGTGGAGTCCTGCCAAGGTTGGGGTTAGGGCTCTTTCTACAGGACCGGAATCACATTTTATTACATGACACCAGACAAATTCCACCTCCCAAACAACTTATAGAAAACTCTTTTCAATGATTTCATCTGAACTTCAAAAAAGCACAAGCCAGCAACTCACCAGGAGAGGCACATTCACAGAACACAAAGAAGAATGTGTGTTATTCCAGTTCTCCAAAGGTTAGTTGCAAATAAGAAACGCCAAGAAATTCAGAAGTAATAGTTTTGTCAGAAGATCAAAATGTCTTTTGAGAAAGAAATTCAGGGCCTCCAGGCTTGGTCTCAGAAGAATCCTATTTTAAACCGCACTTGACCCACACTAATGTAATGCTTCAAATGCTATTACAAGAACAGAACTATGTTCACAAGGGGAAACAGGCGTAGTATCTTCCACTAAAGCCATATTTATTTATGTAAAAAAATTATGCATCTCTCTTAACACTGAAAAAATACAAACAACATGACATATATTTTGCAACATACCTCTCATCACTGATTGATAACATACACAAAGTTTTAGCTACCCAAGAAACAGTATGGGAATATAACACAATTTAAGGCAACCAGATGCCAGAGTTACATCGATGTGATTAGAGATTATATGTGGATTAACTAGATCCTAACTCAATCTTCCCTACCTTCCTTATCCTTTTTTAAACCTCAAGTATAAACCCATTTTAGTATATCACTACTTTACAGGACGGAATAAATATTTTCAGAGATCTTAACACTTCAAAAATGCAAATAAGCTCACACTGAATGGAGTTTATTTTAAATGAAATAAAACTTTGAGCAGAGGAAAAGTAGAAGTTTGGGGGTTTTCAACACCTGCTAGGAGCCAGAGAAGATGCCAGTATATCCATGATAGCAAAACCAGTAGGTTTTGACAACGGCAGATATAGTTGCAGCCAGTCCCAAGAATGCCACAGCTAGCTGTGCATCCCCAAGCACCGCGGTACAAGACGTGGGACTCCGTAGGGGCACAGTTCAGAACACCATGTGCGTTTCAAGCCGTTGATGTCAGGCTGGCTGTAGTCTGCCCTCACAGATTGAACTCCCAGTAGTGGCTGGAGACCGTGAGGTCGTCTTGCTTAATTTCCACTGACATGAGTTAATTAGTACTCATCAACAGCACTGGGAAAAAATAAGCTAACATGTAATAAGTGGGGGTAACTGGGAGTTTACTTCAAAAGTGCTTTGCTACTCCACACTAAAGGCACAGCTGGCCTGAGAAGGTGTCCGTATTGACGTCCAGATGCTTGTTCTTGCCCTACCACATCAGCTCATCACCCTTACCCCTCACTTATGTAAGTACAGCTGTTTGCAGGGCTACATGGACCCAGGCAAGCAAAACCACTAAGATGATTAAAAAGAAAAAAAACAAACCTTTCCAAAAACAAGCCTTTTTTTTATATCTCAGACTGCCTCGGTAGTCCCACATAACTTTTAGTGTGGCCCCAAAAAAGCACGTATTGATGCAACCATGGGGGCAGCAACTACCAGGGCTGCAAAGGACACCATTAGCCATCTCTGCTGCCACAGTCAAAAAATAAACAGTACCCAAAAAATAAAAACAGGCACAAATAAGGAATTGATTGAGCAACAGTCAAAGCTGCCTCTGCCTTACCCCATCTGGTGGCCTATTGCTTTTATACAGCTGGTAGCAATAGCTAGTCAGGCATGTTAGCTGGAACTGCAGCTACTAGAGGAGAAAATGGAAAGTTGGATTAACTGTGCTCCTCTAACGTTCCCTGGGTCTCATAGCAGTCAGCACATTCCTCACTCCGCATCCAAAGCGGAGTGTCTAGACACAGTGTGCTCAGATCACACAGAGCCATCAAGAACTGACTCAGTCCTCGCAGCCTATTGCCTTTAACCAAAGCAGATAAAAGGAACTAATAAATTTTATGGGGGAAGATGCAAGTTCAGAGGAAACTGTTTTCTAAGAATAAGTCCTGGGAACCAGCAGAATCCCTGGCTGGAAGCTCTTTCCTCGTTACTTACGCTAAACGCTGGAGGGAAAGGCAGGAGGCAACTCTGAACGGTGACCCACGGAGGAAGCAGCACTTGCCATACAGCAGCCGCTTATTGAAGAGGCAGCACTCCAGAACAGAAGGCACCACTCTTCCTCCCTCAAAAAGCCAGTGTACATTAGAAAAGGATAAACTCTTTTGAAAAGCCACAGTAACATGATTAAATGCTATTTTTCCTTTTACACAGCAAACCATACAGGGCTGAACCCTTAAGGAATATATGAACTTTCATGTGAATGGAGCCCATTAACCACCATGCAGTGAATGGTGCCTATGGTCCAGAATTTCCTTTTAGAAAGGAAAGAAGATAGAAAGATTATGATTGATACACACAAGTGCTTACTCATTCAAGGTCATTTCACTCCTTCCCTTAACAAATTGCTTCTTTGAGACCCAGGCTATTATGGTACTTCAGAAGAGTATAGTTTTGGTGGGAGTCAAGAAGCAGAATTGTAGTATTTACTCATTTAAATTTACTTATAGTCACATTAATACTATAGTAAAATAGTATTGGACTACTCAAAGGATGACTTTTCAATTAGTAAGTTACGATAACATAGATGACAGCTGTGTTTTTTTTAAAAAAGAAGTTTCACTTCTCAGAATTTTCTGTTTAACAAGGCAGGAACTAACTTTAAAGCAGTTTCTGAAATGCTAACATTGCTTCAACAGAACAGCCCTACTTCACATGAGGCTGTAGCAGCATTAAAAGCAGCTCTGCTCCCCCAGCAAACACAAGCTGTCTTGCCAAAAGCAGGTTTATTGCTCCAGCTGCTATGGGGACAGCGATACTGCTTAAGGGCAATGCTCTCTGGGTCACGGATATGGCTAAACTGGAATAAGTCTTTCCTGAGAATATCACACCCTCTAGACAGGACTCCCAAAACCCAGAAGAAACAAAAACTCCACCTGCCCAAAGAGAAACCACAAGCAGAGAGAAGTCACACCTTTAGGTAGCTAGTAGAAATCATCTCAAAGACAAGGTTTACTGTGCTGCCTGTAGGTTCCTGACAGGACCTTTATAAAGACCTGGGATAGGCAGACAGGCTGTTTTCTACACCTCAGTCTTGAAATGGGTTTCTTTCAACAAAGCGAGTGTTTTTTAAAAAAGAAAATTGCCACTAGTTGCTTGTTTATAATTTCCACTGAAAAGAACATAAAAGTTTTAATTCATAGCCAATCATTACGTCCATAAACAGAATTTTGATGATTTCAGCCAGGAATTTCCTGGTTAGTTTTAGGAAGGAAGCCTGAAATACAAGCTTTGATTCCTCTCCCTTGACATACAAACTTCCTCTCAAATTTGTAAGTTATTTTTGATTCTAGGTCAGAATAACTTCTGGTTCAATACCACTATCAGCCTACTTTAATGTAACAGTTTACTGGCAAGTAAACTGACTTTCATTGTCACTAGGAAAGAAAAAGAAAAGTGTTAGATAGGGAGGGAAAAATACTCTGAAACTCACTCTTAGGATATTCTGGAGCTTGCAGCAACGAACCCTTAGGCCCAGAACTTTACAGATGCTTCGGTGCCTGACTGCTGCTCAGACTCCGCTCAGTGCCAGCTCCCAGCTCCGCTCTACGTTCAGCATCCGCAGCACTCATGGCCTGGGATGCTTCTTGGCAAGCGGATTTGCTGCCCTCCGTGTTTGAAAGGAGAGGATGGATAGCTAGAGGGATACAAGGAGTAAACTGCCCCAAGACAGAAAAACTGCTTTTTGAAACGCTGGTTTCTTTAAACACACAAGACACGCTCCTGCCGATGTCCATGTGTTTGTTTGGAAATACAAGATTCCAGCCAAGTCGCTAACAAAAATGCTGTTGGCAGAGTCAGGACTTCAAGCAGGTGGGTTGCCTGAAAACAGCTAATGGCTTCTGGGTTGTGTAAGTCACATTAATTTAGAAATATAGTGATATTTGTTACTCTTTTCTGGAAAGCCATCACATGCTCCTTCAAATTATTTTTCTTCTGTCAGCTCGCATTGTCTAGAAAAGTCAAGATTTGTAGCGCAAAGCAGGAGGGGGATATAGTTTAACACAACACAGTTGTGTCTTACATAGCTTTGAGGATAGGGAATGTTCAATGGAAAACACGCTCCAGTTTTATCGCTTAAGCTTTTTTAGTGCTCTAGTCTTACTTGCTGAACAGGTTTATTAATTCTAGTGGATGCCAGTAGCAGGTCTATTTAAAAGAGGCAGCCTGCCTTTCACAGACCGTCTGGCATTAATTGGTTTTCACATGTAATCACTATTACATACAGCATTTAACTGGTTAATGGCTTAAAGCTACCTCTGGGACATTAGTTGGTGAAAATAAAATACAGTAACACAAGCAAACAACACGATTAGAAAAATGTGTCAAAACAGTTTTTAACACCTGAGCATCAGCCTTCATTTGTGAAAGGAATAGTCTAGAAAGATGACTTCCCCAGGAGCTGAGAGCTTTCCCAAGAAATACACACGCTCTTGGAAACCGTCATGCCATCTGCTGAGAGATTATGAAAGTGCAGCTCAATGAATGACATCGCTGAGTTCTCAGGGCTTCCAGCATGTTGTGTACCAGTTCAGTTACAGTAGTATTAATGGGGAGATGCATGCTGCTTGTGATCAAGTTCCAAAGCAAAAAAAAAAAAAAAATTGCTTGAATTGTATAAGTTACTCAAGAATTTTCAGAAAACTAGCTGGAACTTCCAACTTCAGCAAGCTGAGAACACTAAGCCACGGAGGTCTATAATAAAATATTGCTCCAGTATGTTAAGATAAGAATGTGATGTAAGAAACCCAAACTATCAATTTGGCGTGGACATTCTTACTTTGCAAAAACGCTGGTACTAAATAGAGTTGTGTTTGTTCGTGAGTTTTTTGTGCCTTTTTTTTTTTTTCATTGTTGTGGGTTTTTTTATTTCATTTTGTTTTGTGTTGTTTGGTTCTTTTTTTAAAGAAGATACTCACAGTTTTCTGCTCCACATCATTACAAGCTGGAAAAGATGTATCCAGTTCTAATTCAATTCAAACTATAAAAGTTTATTAACAAGTCTCAAAATAACAAACAAGTGGGTAACTGGCATCCAGTGGAAGTGCCTCTGGTGACAGCCTGTGGGGCTGAGCTGTGGCCCCAAAACCCCAGCGCTCTCTCTGTTGGAGGCAGCAAGATATTTTTGTAGTTGGTAACAAAAGAATTGCCAAGAACTAAGGATTGGCAGAGTAATATTTCCACAAAGGTCATTACATTTATTTTGATTTTTTTTTTTCTTTAAGTTTACCAACCTACCAAGTATACAAAAGCAGACTGGCAGTTTAGCTGGGTCACAGTGGCAAGTGACAAACTCAAGCTTCCCCAGAACACGCACCATCCCAGGGGATGCAAAGGGGATGTACAGGAGATGAGTGAGGAGGATGTGTTTTCTTATTTGCGCTGAAGCACTACATCCAATTCTGCCCCAGACGACACTGCTGAGTTAGAAGAGGTCCAGAAAAAAAAATAAGTCTAAGAGATTCAAGACCTGACAAACCTACCATAAGCAGAAAGCTAGCACAGCCTGCTTTTCCTCTAGCGCACAACAGTTTCCGAAGTGTTGCAATCTGAGTCTGACATTAATAATTAAAGCAAGATTTACAGTAATAGTAACTTAATTCTTTAAGTCAGACAGACCGACCTAACCAGATCCACTGGCCAGCAACTGCCAATGTAACAAATTCCACCTGGATACTGCCACGCAGATATTCTCCCTGAAAAGCGCAAAGGCAGCAGCGTATTAATCGGGTTCAAGCCTGATCCTCTCATTCAATTTCTGAGTAATGCTATTCCTATCTATAAAGACAAAGAAACAACCCTGCATGAGGATTTTCCTAAGTAAATACAAACCAGATGAGTTCTGTCCTCAATTCAGGGACAATTTCCACCACAAGCACTGAAGAGATGCGCTACTAAAATGGATCACTTCGCTCAAAGAACAAGACATGAAGCTGGCACTCGTTTCCGAGAAATAAAGGGTTAAAGCAGTTACCCATTTCCTCAACTGGACGACTACTACTACTATTGTAAAGTCTGTATTCAGCTGAATTCCATCAGGCCATGCTTTCTTAACACAATTTGACACATACCTCTTCAAGATCTTGGATTTTTTTTTTTTTTTTCACTCTTCTCTGTTTCTCAGTAGTAGACACTAGAAATAAATACACTCAAAAAGCCAAATGGTAATCCAAATGCAAAGTAATATTTAATTATCAAGTTGAGGAGACAGATGACAGACTGAATAATATTTAAAAAAAAAAAAACAAACCAAACCAAAACACTCTCACCAGGTCCCTTACAGACAATACTGGGTTTTATTTCAAGTTCATAACTTAGATCTTAAAGTAGTTGATAATGAACCAGCAGGCATTATTTTAAATCAACCAGTTTTATTAAATGAGCCAGAAAGGAAAGAGGCAGGGCTAATTACCAACATTCCTTGATGAATTACCTAGCGGTGTGTGGTAAATCTCTGGGCGTCTTTGTCTTTATCCCCAAATTTATCCCTTACTTATTTCTCAAGAGGTTAAAGGACATAGGGCTAATTAAGGAACCAATCCAATGACAGACAGAATCATTCAAGGTAAGACTGGTTTTTCACTCTTTCAAGCTTTTGCATCTCTGCCTGGTACTTCTTAATCTAATTTCAAAAAAAAAAAACCTACTGCTGGGGAGGGGGAGGAAAAGCACTAATCTTGTCACGGTCAGGCAGGTTGAAATTGCCATGCAGTGCTGGGCAAAACGCTACATATTTGTAATTTAGCCAATAAGAAATTCCTTAAGCCTCTCTTGAATGGCAGGAATGTCTCCAGCTTGTCACTTTGAATTCATTCACTACACAGGTTCAGCGTCGCGGAGAATAATGCAGCCAAACTAGCCCAAGAACTGAAATATTTGCGAGTACACATAATTCCGAAAGATTACTTTAAGCAGATCTAAATTTTCACATTTTAAATTTAACGTCTAGCAACGGTGTCAGCAGAGGCCTCCCTGGACCCCCACCCGACTCCCCGCTCTCCAGCGCCGCGGGTGGCTCCGGGCACTATTTTCTGTGGAATTAAGCAGTGGAAGCAACAAGCACAACTGCAACCATCAGCACGGACCCTCTTCATACATCCTTGGCTCAACCAGGAAAGTGGAATAAGGTGGTTTTTACATTAATGTTGACTGAAAAAGGACTTAATACGAGCTGTTAAAACCTGTTAGCTGGTGGGCTGTGGAGCCTCATCAGTGCTTTTAATACCCACGACTATGGGCATCTACAAATCTTTGGGAAGATTAACTCATCTTCTGCAGTGCCAAAACAGTCAGTGACATGTGGTGAACCACCATTTTCCCAAGGTCTGGTAACTCAGCCGTCAGATAATATGGCTAGACAAAGGGGGGGAAAAAAAACACTCAAAAAAAAAAAAGGCAAAAAAAGTGTGTTGAAGCAGTAACAGAACAAACTTAGCAAGCTCTCCTTAACTTTGTGGATGTTACTGTGCCAGCAGGAAGGCAGTAAGTCCTCAAGACCACCAACTAGGGTATAAACCATCAAAAAACTGGGTGAAAGAACCTTTTAAAAGGCAACCAGAGCTCAGACTTTCTATACCATTTTGTACGAATATATCCTTATTCCTCTTTGTCAAAAACACTATTTCAAACTACCTGGTACCTCCTGTCTAGTTGCAGGGCGAGAGCACTATGAGAAGGAGCAGTTTCTCAGCTACCTTCCCACTCTGCTCACAGCATCATTTGCCCAGCAGACACTCTGGCCCCTCAGCAGCACAATTCAGCAGCAGCAGAGTTTATCCCTCAACTTTGGGAGCTGTATTTTGTGCCACAGTGATGCAGCTGAAGGGCCAAGGTGGAAAGATCAGACATCTTCATTAGCAACAGCACTTCTCTCAAGGAGCAACGCAGGTATTCGCATCCATAGGAAAAGGACTTTTGGGATGAAGGGCAAAAGCAGTGTTTTGCAATATCAGTCAAGCAGTCAGATACTTGTATGTAGAAGCATGTTACCCCTTGGAATTCCATGCATTTTTAATGTCTAATAACCCAGGTGTTAAGCAAGAGTTTACATTTTACCTCTATTGCTAACCACAGACATCTAGCACCTGTGTTCGTTTTAGAGTAGGTTTCAACCCACTGAGCAAGCAAAATATTTAAGGTCTGAGAGATACTTTTGCTTACATGAAGGCTTAGGAGACAAGGCAGGCTTTAGCGGTTCTGTTGTTAAATGCAAGTTTTCTTTATGAAGGACTTGCTGTAGGTTTAAGTTACATATACCAGAGTCACTGAGCATATGTAGCCTTACTTTAAATGTTCTATCTGTAGTTCACTAAGACTTGGTCTGGTAAATCACTTGTCTAAGTTCTCAAGTGCAAATACATGCCACGCTTACTTAACATACCAGCACACACTAGGATCTACCATTGTCAGGTTAGATTAAATTAACTTTTAATCAGGTAAGTGCGTCCACAAACACGTTTGCTGTAGCAGATGCTACCCCACGTTTATCTTAACATCCCATTGTTCCTGTTCTTCAGAACCGTGAGATAAGCCCCCTATACAATGAAGTTTTATGGTCATTATTACACTAAGAATACTATTGCTGACTGCACAGCCTTCCCTGCTGGGCACGACTGCATTACCACTGCAGGTCACTCTCTGTAATAAGCACACTGGAAAAGGACTAGGAGGAGATTTTTTTTTTTATATATCTATGTCCCTAGTCATTAACATCACTCAGAAGGCATGCTTGGCATTTCAATAACGAAGAAACACAGGGTATCTGATGCAAAGAGCTTATCGTGGTGGCGCATTTAAAGTCTGAATGAACAATGACACGAGGGTGACGGCGAGGGGCCAGCCTGGCCGCCCGCACCGTTCCAAGCAGCACGGCCGCAGCGCCGTGCTCCTGTCGGCATGGAAAAGGCTGCTCCAAGGGCAAAAACGAGCACGAGCTGCAGCAATGGCCAGGATGGCATGAAGACAGAGACGAACAGAACCACTCTGGTCTCAGTAGCCATCAGCCCACAATACGAGATGGGCAAAAGCTCTTGCAATAATAAAGCAAGAAGAGAGGAAATCCAGTAAACAGCATCTCGTTTGAGGCTTTGAAAAGAGGCGTCAGCTGGTTTAGGACCCCAGGTGAAAGAAGAAAGGCCACAATGACAAGATGTAGCAGTAAAGAGCTGTAATTCTAGCACCAAAGGAGCAGTTAACATCTGCCATGAAGACACCAATCCAGGCTGTGCAGAAGAGGGAATCCCAAGTGGGGCCCTTAGTGGCAGATAAATTTTAAAATATCCAGCATATTATAAACATTATTGTTAATAGCTTGTTTGCATACAATCTGTTAACAGTGAATATAAGAAATGACTTTTCAGCCTATATTTCCATACGTACGTTCGCATATGCACATCTCATTTTGGGGTGAGGTGCCCTATTAGCAATAGCAGGTGCTATGCAGGAGCACAGAGTGGAGACATCTCAAGCTGCAGATCATCAAACCAGGACTCACCTTGTCCAGATCCCCTGGAGCAAGGGAACTGTCTCCTCACTCTCCAAAAACAAGGATAAAGGGGATGTTAGCACCCTGAAAGGCACCTGTTGTACCATCTGCTGGTCAGGAGACATGTTTATATCTCATGACGCCCAAAGCATTTGTGCAGCATCCAAGAGACATCAGCACCACTGCAGGAACACACCAGCCCACGCAGCAAACACCCGCTGCAGGGTCCCACCCCAGCCCTTGAGACCGTGCTTTGCAGTGGCATCTGACGTGGCTCCCCCATCTCAGTGCCTACGCCGCTCTCAAATCAGCAATGGCAGGCTAACGAGGAGGAACAGAGTCATGAGAAGCCCAGCAGATTTCTTATTGTGCTACTCATTTGGTGTGACAACGCTCAGGAGGAGGGTGAGGTAAACCAACCACATCCTCGGGAGCGTTGGCATGCAGCACCTGGGACAGACCAGGACAGGGACCACACCATCTCACCACAACACATCCAGTTTAGGCTTCCATCAACCCTCGTGCCGTGGCCTGGTACCTCATGCTAAAAACACGATGGCACAAGTGTGGCATCTACGTGCCAACTGAGGCACACCAACTAATAACGTGGAGGGGCAGAGGGAGGAAGTGTTCACCTTCAGGTTTCCACCTTCCATCTGCTTAGTGAGACATGCAGAGGGCTGCCCACTGGTAACGTTTTCAATTCTGCAAGAACTGGTCATGTTTTCAAAGGAACTGATTTGCAATTCTGTGGGCTGATGTTGGCCCTGAATCTGCTTTCCTGGCTCCTGATGATGCCCCGGTGCATCTCCTCCCATGGAGGACACAAGCCTGCTCACATCGGTCGCAGTTTCTGCAACGCCACATTGTGTTCTGGGCAGGCAGGTCCCAAGTACTTTGAAGGCTGTGTTATGCTTGTTCTAAACAGTAAACTTTATCCAGAAATCAGGCAAAACAATACAAACCACACAGCATAGCTACAATTCAATTTTTGTAAAGTCTCTCAATGAGCAAACAAGCGAGTCCCCACGCCTCCTCTGGCCCACTTCTCTGAATTTCTGCAATAAGTTTACTTTCTGGACCACTGCAAATTCTCTAAATAAGACTACTTTGAGACAAGGGGACTTCTGAGAAAATAAAAAAAAATAAAATAGAAGAGAGCAATCTTCAAAGGCAAACCTTAACCAACATCTCAAGTCAGACTACTACTATCAGCAAAACTTCTCAAAGACTAACCTAAAACAGAAGTAGAGGATCTTGCAAGCCTTGCTCGCAGGAATAATGGCTGATAATTTTGGTCTTTAGAGCCATTCCTTGTTTTTTTTCTCCTGGATCTTTTATATGTTTTAGAGGAAGGAAAACCCTTTTCCTTATATGTCTCAAAATCACACAAAGGGTGGCGAGCACCATACCCACACTGCTGCAGCACAGCTTTGGTGAAGATGTCAGAGGAACATTACGTAAAACTGTGGTCACACAAGTTAGTGCTTCTGCCTGCTGAACAAAACAAACAAACAAACAAAAAAATCCTAAAATCAGCTGTCTGGACTGATGTAGAAGACAGAAAACCATCCTATAGCCGAGGCTAAGTTATCGCTGCCTGGCACAAAGGCAAGGAGTCATCCTGCTGCTGCCAGTAACTTGGCAAGCAGGAGATCACTCACTCTATAAGAATCCTGCGAGTTGCTTGATAGGAAAGGAGGCTGAGAGCAGGCAGGGGGGGCACAAAAGACATGAAAAGCAGAACCTAGCAACTATATCACATCAACAGGAGATGCTCCCTAAGTAACTGTCAACAGACAGCTGCTAGAACTACAGCAGAAAAGCTAATTCTGTGATATCAAGCAGGAAGACAGTAACAGAAGATGAAGAAGATGAAGCCCAAGACAGCTATGCGGAAACTGATTAACAGACCAGCTTCACTGCAAACCAAGAGTGTATTCTCTCCATTTCACATAGCCAAGGACTTCACCACCTTTAACAGATTTAACTTCACAAGGTATGGGATTAATAGCAGCATTGTTTTGCAAATGGATGATTGAGGAGCAAAAGGACTAACCTATCATCAGCTCTCGGTGACTACAGGCAGAGGGATCTGATGCACCACCTCCTCAAGTCCTGGGCTAACCCTGCTTACACAAACACAGCAATCAGTTTCAAGAGATCAGCTCTGAAATACTGAAGTTGAGATCTGCAGTGATGCTTCCGCTCCAATAGATAAGGACTCCTACCAGACAAGAGGACAACTGCAATCACCAACAAGAACAGCTTCTTGATACCTATTAAGTACACAAAACTAGAATACACCTGTATCGAAGAAGCTACTCCATAAAACAACCCGCTGAAGACATCTTAAGATGGACTCTTTGGAAAGTTAACTCTTTTAAATAAAAATATGAACTTACTTTGTACCTCAGGAATGGATCTTGATCCAACATTGATAGGGCTTAGAACT
Source organism: Tauraco erythrolophus (assembly GCF_009769465.1). Taxonomy (NCBI): domain Eukaryota; kingdom Metazoa; phylum Chordata; class Aves; order Musophagiformes; family Musophagidae; genus Tauraco; species Tauraco erythrolophus. The sequence continues at coordinate 5,753,806 of NC_141476.1, forward strand.
ACTCCAACGATCAACATTTTAAGTTACATGCTCCTATTTCCAAGGCAGAGCAAAAAAGCTGAATTGTAGCAGAAGCAAAGAAACTCGTGACATCTCTCTGTAGTGTTGGTCCTCAGCTACCAACAGGAGACAGATGAGAAGGAGCTTAGAGACAAACCAGCCTGTACATCCATGAAGCTAACATCAGCTCTGCAGAAGGGTAACTGAAATCCATAGCAAATCTTCCTTTTACTGTTAAAGAGATACTGTTTCAGATGCATTAGACCTACTCCTAGTCCATCTCTTCATTAGGCTGCACAAAGCAACACAAAATTTGAATTCCAACAGGTCATTTCCCACCTTGCCAAGCTACATTACTTGGCAGAGAAGTGATGCAATAAGAAGTCATTACTCAAGAAAATGAAATCCTATTTATTCATATGGCCTTGAGCATAGCACATTATGTAATTTGGAGATTCCTATGGAATGTGACATAGATTCACATGTATTTCTTTTTCTTTCTGTATTGTTTCTAAATGAACATCTTGAAAACAAATATAAAATTTAAGCTCATTAACACCTTCGGCTTCTTTTTAAACTAGACACGCAAGTAGTATTCTCCTTCTCACATTGTGAAATATGGGAGAAAGGGTAAATCACACCATGCGATTAAAAACCACAAAATGCTAAAATTTAACAGGATTGGAGTGGCGGTTTTTGATGCCAAGTTCCAAAACAAACAAATGAAAAACAACAACAAAAACAGCTACTACATTTGGTCTTATTTGTTTATGATTCTATAAAAGAGATCTGTTTGAATCAAAGAAAGTTGCCTTGCAGATCAACACTTCTGAAAAGTGCAAAAATCCCCTTTTTGTCTATCTCATTCTTTAAGGTCACTAAGTCTAGACCATCTGGATAATGAAGTTACCAACTCAGTTCCCCATTTATCTAATTAAAACTTCTGTACAGCTCATATGGAAAATTTGTCTACATCTAAAAAACAACTGAGGTGTAAAAAGCAGCTGCAGGGAAATGATGTCACTTGTACAGCATGACTGCAGGCAGAGCTGGCTGTCAGCGTATCGGCACCAGGAAGACCCTCATTTATTGTTAATCTCAGCTTTCAAGCCCAATAACCTTTTAAAAAAACAACCCACAAACAAACAAATCAACCCCAAATTATGTGGACCTTTCAGCCAAATCCTGCTCTCACTGAAGCATCAGTGGTAAATATTCAGCAAGATCATGACTAAAAGATTGATACTTTAAATCAAATTTTTTTTTTTTCTACAGAACTGGTCCACTTTTATGAGTAAGGATAAAAGGATGAATCTTTAGCTGCTTGCCCCCACCAAAAACACAAGCAGCAAAACTCTGCAAAGCAGTCCCTCTCCTTTCATGGGCAGAGACCAGGAGGACACGGTTTTGCCAATTCTTACCGTTACTTATGTAAATGCAGGTGATGTGAAGACAGGAATCGTTTTGTTCCAGCACGTAGCTCACATTTCCACAGCCATCACCTTCAATGCATGACTCTCTGTCGCCAAAAGGCAGCTGCTGTCAGTTATTACTCTTAATTTCCAAGCCAGTTAAGAATACATTCTCTTAATTTTTCGCTCTACAGGGTCATGCACGCTGCCATTTGGGCCACAGACGAGTGGAGGGGAGGTGTCCTCCCTCTTTCCAGGAGATCCTCCTCCATCAGGAGGAAATGGGGGACAGATACTTCTTTTGCAATCCTGAAGGATGAGGATTCAGGTTCAAGTCCTTCATGTGAAGTTCCCTAACGATGCTCTAGCAGTTACAGATTTGCATACAAATCCTATGACAAGCCAGTTCCCAGTAACCCCATGCATAATAAACCAGCATCACCTTTCGGCTGCAGCGTCTTCTGTAGTTTGCCCCTCAGAAATAAAGGGCTGTCTCCCTTCCTCTCTCAAATATGGCTTCTTTAGTTACACTCCTTCCTTAACAGTAAAACACCATCAGAAAATACTTTCCTACAAGTTTTCGAGGTTTATAAAAACCCTTCAAATTCATGTCATAACACATTAGGATGAAACAACGTAAAAATCTAACATATGTTTATTTAACTAAGCGCATTATAAACGAAAAACTATTCCAAAGCACCTACACATCTGCTGGATTTGAAGTATAACTACAGGGTCATAACCTGGAAACAAGTTTAACAAATTGTTATACACAAACACTGTGCGTAACAAACGTTATCCAAAATAGCTCTTCCCAGTCAATTTTGGACTCCTTACTATAGGTACACGCATGCACACTCAAAAATAGATCATATTTAATTTTAAATGGAAATGTATATATATATAGAGAGAGAGAATTCAAAATTCAACTGCTGCTTTTTTGCTCCTAGACTGTAGACCATACTCGAGTATGACTCTAGTGTCCCAATTAAGTATTAGTTTTGGCACTGGCAACACACCACCATAACGCAGATTCAATACATAAAAGCACCCTACGTTCCCTCCATAAACCCATCACACAGACTGCCTCGAAATCCTGAGCCTGCACATCTATTTTAAAACTAAATCTTTGAATATGTATCATTGGCACCTCACAGCGATGACCGTAACCAAGCCCAACTAACTTATCTGCTAAGACGACGCTTACCGACTGAAAGCGGTTACTAAACATCAAACTCAAAAAGATTCAGCAATAACACAGAGCAAACAGATAACTCTTCAAAACTAATGAAAATTTTATTTTCATGAAATACATCGGCATTTCTCCCAAAGGTTTTGCTTTCTTTTACTCGCACGTTTCACGTTGCTTTACTTTACTCGGGACTTACCCAGCGCCTGAAATTCTCTTTTCTTATAGCTGTTCACGTTTTCCCCCCCCGAGTAATTAGCAAGCTACATCCCCTTTGACAGAGGGATACTAACAAGCTCCTACAGTTTCCAGTAGGACAAGGAATCCAAAGCTACTAATAGCAAACAAGTCATTTAAGCAAAAAAGGATTACGAAGGCTCCTCGCAAGAGGCTGGAAACTGACCCGTATTTCAGATTAAGGCTTTCTGAGGAGCTCTTTTGTAATGAGTTTTGACTCCATTTTACAAAAAATATTTCATTGTTTCTTTTAAAAACCAAAATATTGATTTGAATATCTAGTATTAATTTCTTCTTTTAGAAAATAACTAAGCACTAGAAAGACGGAGAAGCGTTTTCCAAAGGGAAACCGACGGAAACATAAGTTTTGTAACAAAACCTACCTCCCGAGATCTCAAAGTTTAAAGAAAACAAAAGTCACACAACCTTTTTTTTAAAAAAAAGGTTTTCCATTCTTTGCTACCAGGACACCAAAACAAGCTGCAAATCAAGCCACAGCACAGCTTAGTTGCAAAATTTCATCGCTCAAAAATCCCTAGAACCACGTCCCTATTAAATAAAGTACGTTTAGATGAGCGAGAGCTCCTAAAAAGAAAGGCTTGGAGCCGGGCGTACCTTGAGGACCTCCATGGGCACCTGGGTGGCAGGGGGCAGGCTGGTGGGGACGCTGACGTTGATGGCAGGGGTCTGGCTGACGGGTACTCGCTGCTGCATGAACTGGGCTGCTTGCTGCTTCTGCTGCTGCTCCCGACGCTCCTGCTCCTGCATCTGCTCACGCATGAGCTGCTGTCGTAGCAGGATTCGTGAGGTCATGCTGGAGGAGCTTAAGGGAGGCTTGGAAGCGCCAGGATGCTCGGAATTGCTGTGGGAAGACCAAAAGAAAGACAGCTCAGCTTCCACAAGCAGGATCGCGGCTCCAGCAGTCGGAGCTTGCAGAATTCACCGGAACGCGGGGTGGGATGGGTCAGGATACACTGTCCCACGCGAGGGGGAATTTGGAGCCGACCTACTTCTTCAGGTTCTTAGCAGCCACGTTATGCTGCCTTAACTTGACTGCTGCTAACCATTTCCAAACGCCAATATCCAGCTGTAAAGAGCTATTTGCTGTTTCCATTTTTACAGCAACCATCCACGAGAAAAACAAACGCTTTTATAGATAGCGGCAGGTACTCGTAGTCTTTTTTTAAAAAGTAATAAAGTGCTGTATCAAGTCTAATGACAGTTATAGATAATACTCCAGGTCTAATGATCTAGCTCAAAAAATAAATAGATAAAATAAAGCCACCTCTCCAACATAACAAAGTTCAGTTATTTTCTGAAAAACACTACCTTGTGGTTGGATTTGCTGGTGGAGACTCTTCATAGCTAGAAACCAGACCCAAAAAAAAACCCCAGCAAAACCCAAACCCAACTCCCACTTCAGGCCTACCAGCATCTTCCGAGCGCAGTGAGATACAAGAACAGGCAGAATAAACAATAATAATAGCTTTCAGTCACACTTTATAAAGTGTATCAGGCCGGTCCAAGTGAGCACACTGCACTGCTTCACCATGTAAGAGCTATTTCTAAGCCACCAGAAAGCAGAGCTTCCACCCAGAGAGCATGAGACAAACCATGTGACTTTGCCATGGACCGCAGGGACACCTTCTGAAGCAACCCATCATTTTGTTAGCCCTCAGAACTAAAATCCATTTGTAAGACATTTCTGTAGCACAAGGTAGAACAATTATGGCATATAAATACCAAGCAGCCCATCCTTTGAGGGAAGGATGTTGGAAGTGGGTAAGAATATATGACTCCGTATAAGAAAGAGCCACAGTGTGTATAATTCAGGATATTTGGGTTCCGATTCTGACTGCTGCAGCTGACGGCCATCAGCCCATGAAAGGAAAGGGCTCATTAGTCTACAACGATGCCTGGGGAAGGCAGCAGCAACACTCCCAGTCTAGAAGACGACTGCTCTTGCAAAGCCCACCTCTGGCTCTGTTTAGGTGCTACCTGGAGGATGCTGACAAAGCTTGCAAAGGAGTCCAGGAGCCAGCATCCCTTCCAGGTCTCGCCTGGCATCTGCGGGCACCGAGGGCTACTTGTGCTTGGGCAACCGGAGCCAGCGCTGCTCAAAGTTTTGTTTAGGACTGATGTTCAGAGTAGAAACGAAAAAAGGAGATCCCACACTTACTCCCCTCAAGAGATCAAACTCTGCTTTTCCAGAGCACACGTTTTGGGGGCAGGGAGGGAGGGGACCATCTTGCTATTTAAGACCTGTCAGGTTGAAACATTCACAGAGACACTGATCCTTTTGATAAAACAAGAGAAAACCTTTGTGGTGAAACTAATGCAGCTGTGGAATAATCGCACTAATTAGCTGCCCAAGACAAGTCATTGACTGTGATACTTGTAAAAAAACGCCACCCTTTCAATTCAGGGTGAAGCATTCTCACATCTAAACCCAGCAGCGTGTTTCCTGGCTGCCCATCTGAACCACTTGCACAATTCCAAACAAAGGATGTGCTTTATTTCCACCACTACGATAGTGACAGAACAGGGAATTCTCAATTTTTTTTTGATCACGCATCACTACCAGGAAAAAAGTTTGAGCATGCACCCCCAATATAGGTATATTTATTTATTTATTAACTATATACGTATATTACTGAAGCACTAATTTTCTTCCTGCCTACCAATAGTATTGAGCATCCCAATTTGGAGACCACTGTAATAGATGAGGGAAAAAAGGCACTCGAATGCTCCTTTTAAAGAAGGATTCATTCTCCTCATGTTGAGGAAAAGGTTATTTTGTATCTTGTAAGCAGGATTCTCATTCATGTGCTATTGGCATTTTTTTTTAAATAGATACTTAATGCTGCAAAATTGGTAACCCAGCAGTTTCTCCCACCTCCTTTCATTTTGAACTGTTTCTCTGCCTACCAAAGCCAAGGATGCTGAAAACCATCTCAGAACCACCTTCCCATATACTAAAATCCTGGGGAATGTGAGAGAGAAAGAAGGAAGCAGAAATGATTCCCATGGCATTTCAAACAGCCCCTGCCAGGAACCTCATCTTGCTAACACTTTACCGCACCTACTCACGCCAACAACTCCACAACTGTCCTTACAGCTTCCTGCAGGCGATTCAGGGGTCTCCTGTTGATAGGAGATTACCAACAAAAGCTTCAAATATTGGGTCTTTAAAAGAAACAATAGTCCCAGAAAACACTGTTCTGCCAAATTCTTCCCCAAAGGGCAGAGTCGCTTCCAGATTCTGTTTCTTTTCCAAGTCTGCTCAATATTTTAATCATTCACTGCAAAAAATGGCTTAGATGTAATTAGGTAGGTAATGCCAGGTCAGCAATGTACTTTTTAAACAAGTATGAAAAAGAAGAGCACATCAGCAAGGGGTAGAAGAGTCTGATCTTATTCACATCCAGAACACCAGATTCTGGTGGCCAGACAAGGGGAGAAACCAAAAGCTTGAGAGGAGATTACGGAACGTCCTGTGCATCCTTATGTCAAAGGAGGAGCCAGAAACCAGTGTAGGTCCAACAGGGCCGTGAGCCGAGCGGCTGCAGCGTTCTCTAGTTTGTGCACGTCGTAATTTCAGGCGGTGTAGAAGAGCACAAGCCCTGAGCACAGGCAGCGGCACCTACAGCCGTCAACGCGCTTGAGTTCAAAAACCGCTTTTATCTGGGATAGAAGCTGCTGCACAACACCTGCCTGCCCGACCAGATGCTCCTGTTGTAAGCACTGCGAAGGAAACCAGACAAACACAAGACAGCTCCAGCCACGTAGATCTCCCGTTATTTACCCTCCAAGGCTGTAAAGCTCATCCCATGGGCAGGGTGGTCTCACTGCACCAGCACTTCTTCCACTTGCCATGAGTGTCACTGATCAAGTGTGGAAAACTGTTTCAAATTTTGGTATCTCATCCTCTAAGCCTGTCCCATGCACAACACGGACCGTCCTCCCGCCCACCTTCCCTTCCCCACCGTATCTACTCCTCCTCTCAACCACAGGTCACTCCATGTGAAGCTCCAAGGTGGAACGGAAGATGGTTTGGGTTTCATCACCATGTACCCTCCAGAGAGCAAAGAGGAGAAGGTTTGTCAGAAACTCAGTTTTCCAATCAAAAAAGCATTTAAAAACTTATGTCAAAGGCTTCATCAAGAGAGTTTTGAAAATTCAGATTTTTGAAGCTTCTTGACCTTTACGTGCTGCTGCCCAGGTAGATCTTTTCCCATGATCAAGCACAGTGCCACGTACCGTGGTACGACCCAGAACCTGGACACACGGCTTCAAAACTCCCATATGTGAACTGATTCACCTCGGGATTATGTAGAGGTGGTAACAGCACCCACACACCCACACACAACTGATACATGATGCGATTTAGATGCTTCCTGCAAACACGGTTTATGGATACCATTTAATTGCAATAAATGAAACCGACTCATCCTTTTAATTGACATATGATTAAACCGGTTATCCATTAGCTGTCTAATAAGCATAGTGTAATACAGACTGCGAGTTATTAGCTATGAGTGTCATGTGCCAATCCAATTAATCATGAAGCGATAACGTTTTATTAAATAGGTTTAAATTACATATCCTTTGCGCAGATGCCTGGGAAATGTTAGTTACTGCATACATAAGTTATAATGCAGATGGCTGTTGCATAATAAAAGGCAACTGATCAGATTAAAATCAAGTTTAATTGTGTTCCCATCAACTCAAGAGATTAGAGGCCATACCTTTTAGAGCCTAATCTACCTTCTCAGATGTGTACTGATAATTTTATCTCTGTCTCCTTGGGCAAAAAGACAAACTAGTCTTTTTTCAGAGTCTTATAAATTGATCAAACAAGTTCTGTGGTCCACATGCATCATTTACATGAGTTGTCTGGATTACAAACATTATTTTGCATTAGCTGTGTATGCGTTAAGTAACTTCTCTGGAGATTTTGACTTGGAAAAAATTATTGGACACAGATTTGCTTTTTAACTACTGTTTTAGAATACTTTTTTTAAGGAAAAAAAGCCTCCAATGTAAGGCTTCTTAGACAAATTACAATAATTAAAAACACAGACCAACTCCTCAAATAGAGATGAACAAGAATCAAATAAAACGCATCAAAAAAAACCCCAGCTTTCAAAACTACTTGCTCTGGCAGGATCAACTGCCCTGCTATATGCAGATAAACGGCACATGAGAGAGGCTGTTGTTCTCCTCTGTTCATGCCAACTATTTGTTAGTGGGTTAGCCCACAGAGAAATCAGCCAAAAAAAGCAGATTTAGCAAACTCAAGAAATCCACTGAGTTGCACCAGATCTCAAAGGTCAGAGGTAAGAAATAACATGGGATTTAAATGCTTGTGTTTTGTGTCTTACCCTTATCCCATTCATAATTACTTATAGAGAAAAGAAAGGCAGCCACATTTAAGTATCTGACACTAGCATAAAACTGCCTTTAAAGCAAGTAGATGAGAGGTTGCCAACGTTATGATTCAAATACTGGGCTTGACCTCCAGAAGGTGTTATCAGAAGAGACCACCGCACTGCTCCCCTTCCAACATCCCTCCTGTTCAATGACCACTACAAAACTCAAAACTAAGTTTGTTTGTCCAGATTTCAGTTTTCAGTCTCTCCACAAAGCAGTAAAACCTGAAGAAACTTTTTGTTGCCAGTACAATATACGTGGCTGAAACAACAGCACTGCTAGCAGCATCTAACCTGCTGGCTAGCATCACCGTTTGCCACACAGAGGGGTGACAGAAGAGGGAAGGATACTATAAGAAACAAGATAAATGCAAGAGGGAGCCAGATTACCCCCCAAAAAAACAAACCCCAAAGCCAAAAAAACCACAAACAACAAAAAAGCCCCCTACAAAATCTCCTCTCCCCTATCTCCAGCTGAAGCAAGAGATTCCAAATACAAGAAAACTACTAGGGCATCTTCCTTGGAGCACTTTGTACTTCATTCCTAAAATTTAATAATTGATTGTGGGTTACAGCGATGCTTCGCTCACTGTGCAAACTGGCTGGTGCTGCTCAAAGTATCAATGCCAAAAAAATCCAAACCAACAGTTGGCACCCTCCTACGTCCTTTTATCGCCAAGGACAGAGCAATTACATAAACAGTGCGGAGACCTTTATCAGCCTTTATAATAAAGCAAGGAGTATGTTTCAGTCCTCTATACGAAAGAAAGTTTCCACGTTTGAAGGCTACATGTTTAAAGTACCACATTGCCTGCTGTTGTATCTGCTCCATCATCAAAGTAAACGTTTTTCTGTCCTTCCCATGTTTTCTTATCCCAACCTGAACGAGCTCAGAGCTGCTCTCCTGCAGCAGCATCGCTTACCCTACACCACGGGCTGCACCTGTAGAACAACTCGCAGCCCAACAGGCATCCATCCATCTACTCAAATGCATTGAGTGCACCTGGTCAGCAGGAAAAAGGAAGAAAAAAAAATCCTCAAACAGGCACCATGCAGATTTGCTACCCAGGAGCTAAGGGTTGAATTACAAATCAAATTAATTCGGTGGATAAACTTGTCTCTAAAAAAAACAACAACAAACCTGAACAAAAACCAACCACACAAATGAGACACTTTATTTAATCCTTAGCTAAGATTTTTGTTTAAGTAGCTGTACACCATTTAGTAGTTTTCCATTTTTCTTCCTGTCTTTAAAACACACCTTCACAAGCTGCTGAACATAATGCTTTCTGAACTTAATGAAAACCTCTCTCATGACCCAGGAGCGCTCAGTAAATAATTATTAAGCTCTGGAGGTGGCTTTTGCATGAGTGTTGACTTAATAAAATGCCCTAAGTTGATCTGCTTGAATGCCCATTTACTTGGGGACACAGCTTGCAGTATAGCTTGGAAAGCTCGATCACCACCAGATTAACGAACAAGGAAAAACTAAAGAGGTTCAATATAGAAGCTGCAAAGGTCACATCTTACAATCCTTTACCACCGTTTCTGTTAAGATGGAGATGAAGAATTGCAAACCTAGGATAACCTCAAAGACCTCTATATAATAATCACTATAATGCATCAAGTCTTTTTATGCCTAAACTGAACCTCCATTAGCCCAACCGTGTGTTTGCCATTAAGTTTCAGAAGGAGAGAGAGATATGTATGTATACATATTTATAATTTTCTTTAAACATGGAGTATTTTATGAGTCTTCCCCTCCTGAAAGTCACCATCATTATCTCAGCTGGTCAGCCACAGCTGCTGTGGCTCTGCAGACGACAGCGGCCAGCTCCCAAGCACAGTATTTTTAAGTCCCAGAACACAACCTCCATCACAACAAATCAATCACGCAACCTGCTCACGGTGCCGCCGCTCCGGGAAAGCGTCACTTACAGACAGAAGCTGTCAAAGGAGCAGGGCATGAACATCTCAACTCTAACACCTTCCATCTTTTCCACCCCCCTCGTGTCCAAGGGCTTTTGCTGAGCACCCTCGGGTGAAAGTCAAGCGGCGTCCCGGCTGGCTGTGTCTCTAGGGGTGGCTCCAGATAAGGACCTGGCAACTCCAATCCCCACAGAGCAGCAACGTGGGCAGCGGTGCCCGGTGCCTGCCAGCACTGCAGACCTGTGCAATCCAGCACCTACCGAGGAGAAGAGAAGGAGTGTCGGAGCAGCCACGCGCAAGGTCTTCGGATATCATGAAAGGACTCCAAAACAACCCAGAAGTTCGGAGTCAGGATCTCACTACATCTTGCCTCACTGCATGGGAGTATTGCACAAACTACTGATGGAGACAGACAAATGCCCGGTGCTACCACGGGGCTGAACGTGGGCCATGCGTCCAGGTGGCTGTACCACCCTCACAGTCCCACGGACAGATGCCCTGCTGCAGGTCTGGGAGAAACAGAAAACGCTGCAGATCTGGGAGGAACAGAAAATGTGGGTTTGGCGTTGAAAGCACTTCTCCCATTCATTAAAAGGGGTGTGCTCAGGCCATTAATGCCATCAGAGGAGTGGATAAGGGCTGGCTCTAACAACACAGTTTTCTCATGATCTTTCTCGCCAAAAAGATGAAAGGGAAGGGTGGGTGCAAGACAAATTTGTTTTCTGGGACATAACTCCTCATCCAAAGTTCACCCAGGTGAACTTTGCGCATCTCAAGATCTAGATGTGCGTCTGTAATGGTACAGAGGCTCGATGTACACAGTTTCCTTAGTTCCACCTCTGCTCAAACAGGCTGAATCCCTCAAACAATCCCTCAAAGTGTCACATTTGTATGTGACACTTCCACATACAAATACCACAAGCTCCCAAAAATATTCCATGAAGGGTTAAAGGAATTTAAAGTGTAGCTGACCATCTTACTCAATATCAGTTTGGCGCTCTTCCTCAAACTTGCAAAGCCATAACAAACCTAGAGAAGATACTACAAAAAAAAAAAAAAAGGCATAAGGTGGATTTGTCTTTCACTTGAAAGCCTGACCAGTCACCTTGTCCAAGGCTTTTTGAACCATTTTTCAGACACCACATCTATGGGTACTTCCCGCTCTAAAGAACTCTACACACATTTGCAAAACAAAAAGCCAGATAGCTAAAACAACCAAGAGGTGATAAAAGAAAAAGCGAGGAGATAACACTGCACTAACACTCTTTGTAGTTCTTGATTTTGTAACACAGAATTTACCTTCTTTTATCTGCGTAAACAGAAAAGATAACACCATCAGGGAGAGGGAAGATGACGTATGATCACTGCACTTTTTGATACTTTGCAACTACACAGTGCCCAGATCCAACTCCGTATCACCTTTCCATCATATCTTGGTTTAGAAAGTACCTATCGCTTTACACAGTCGGCTCACAAGTTTATTCACAGAGGAAGTCCTGCAGAGAAGACTCAACCACGTTGTGTTCACAGCTCATACCCATCACCCACATGCTCAGAGAACCTCCCAGCCGAAAGCCACTGTGCTCCTTGAGCCTTACAGTGACCCAGCAATTCCCAGCCTAAACCATTCCACTCATCTGAGGTTTTCTGCTTATCGACTCCACTGTTACAGCACTATCCAACGCTTTCCAAAGACGACAAGGCAGCTCGAAGCCTCGTCTCGCACAGATGACATCTTCGCTCTGGTATGATGAGCAAACAGGATCTTAAGAAGAAAAAGGGAAAGTGTTTATGGAAGATTTGCTTGAAATGATTAAGAACCCCACACAGTCATAGTGCAAACCACAAAGTGAATTCAGTGCTCAGTACATGATGGTCTGTTATCAGCATGCAGGACTTGCTCCTTACAATGAATGCTACGTGCAAGGGGAAAAAAAAAAAAAAAATAATCAACCCCTAACACATTACTGCAATAACCCTAACATTAAAATAATCTTAGACAGATATTAAGCAAACTCTCACTCTCTAGCCACAGCGCTAGCTCCTCATTACAGGACCTGATCAGATCAAGGAGTGTCTTCAGCAACTTTTCTTTCTAACAAAGCAACTCTCCGGACTGCAGAAACCAATTCCACAGCATCCATACATTTTAAACAGACTTTAATTTTAGAGTCCTTAAGCATTGCTGATAGTTCTTCTACATTTTTGGCTATTTGTGGAAGAGCTACTGAGGCAAAGAGGATTGTTTTACTGTGCAGGCTGAATGACTGGGGGAGGATATAAGCCTTCATTCAGCAATGAGTTACTTTAGCAACCATTTGGATATTTACATTGCAATTGTGACTTGCAATTGCAGGACAGATGTACCAGTCTTGCTGCCTTGGGTATTCACAGCAGAGACAGGAAGGTGGGACAAGATCCAGCTGTCCATGTAAGAAAGCATTAGTGGTGTTTACAAACTTGCTAATTGAGGCGAAGAGAAAGATAGTCCTTCCCTGGAGGAATTGCTCAACTACAACCAACTAGAGAAAAGAGAGCTTTCCGTTCCCTTGCTTACGTCGTTTAACATGACCTACAACATTCCTGACATGGGGTAACCTCCAACCAAGGCTCCTGGAGTAGGCAAACCCCAGCAGTCCATCAGGCAGCAATGCTATGCGACCACGGCATCCAGCAGCATCCTCAGTACAGCCACGTCCAGCAATAAGGTCCCTCTGTCCCCAAGGACTTAACCCAAATCCCAACTGCTCCCAGTTCAGGAATTTCCCAAGATGGGCCCAGTTTCTGTGTGCTTACAGCCTTCGGGTATATGCTGAGGGTCACGTCAGAACACCTCGGGGTCTGCTCTGCAGCTGGCACAGGGTGGCTGGGGTAGGTCAGTGCAAAAGTTGACTAGAGGACTCTTTACCCACCATCCAACAGCCATAAATTCTACTTCAAATTCATGACATCTATATGAACTGCAGTCTTTCATAGAAATATTCAGTACTGATTTAAAGGTGGGAGTACTGGGGAACTGGCATCTCCAGGGCCTGTTCTGGCAATTCCCTCTCCATTCCCATTCCAAAAAAAAAAAAAAAAAAAAAAAAAAAAAAAAAATCAATCTGCACCTTGTTTCTAGCCAGAAACTGTTCATGAACATCATAGAGAGAGAAAGAGAAAAGTAATTTCTTAAACTTAGAGTCACATGTAAATAAAAGAAATATCAAATCAAAAACATGATACCGAACGAAGTCTCATTCAAAATAAGAACATGCAAGCAACATTTCTACTTTCTGATTTCAAAGTGTCAAAACATATACAAAAAGATCCTCCTTAATCTATTCAAAAGAGTTTTCTTAGCAACTCGTAAATACAGCCCTGTTTAATTTTATTTTGCCATCAGCCTTTTGTTCTGCCTCTGTCTTACGTTGCATCTAAAAACGCATAAGCTCTTCACAAGAGATGCCAGGAAAAATCTTCAGAAACAACTTTATGCAACCAACAAAATTCTGAAAAATTAATACAGCTGCTGCAGTTCTAGAAAATGCCTATTTTAAGGTAAAACTATTCAGCATGCACCATGTTTTGCACTGTTTCATAACAACCGAGACTCGCTGTCCATGTAACTTGCTGCAGGAATAACACTTCCGAATTTTGAAGACACATTACAGCTATTGGGTTTTTTTTTGAAGAGAAAAAAAAAAGCAGCAGCCAACTCAAAACTATTTACAAGCCTTTTTGTTAGACCCTCTTAATCTCTTCTGGCTGCCAGAAGCACAGCACTTGAATGGCTATTTCTGTTCAAAGCTATATTTGTTGTGGAACTACTGCAAACTCCTGAATCATGTAAACAGAGGCAAGAGCCAAAAAATATTTCACTGGGCTTGAAGTTCACATCTGCCTTAGTTACTAGGAAAAAAAAAAAAAAAAAAAAAATAAAGGCAGGCACTTAGTTTATAACCAATAAATCCTGCAAAGCCTACAGTTAATCATGAATTCTTGCAACAGGGTTTTGGTTAATCTGGTTTATTTAGCATTTGTGACCTTGGCAAAGTACCTGCGGCCCCCACCATTACTGTGGAGCAGCAATTCACACCTCCTGTTATTTTAGGCTACAGCAGAGGACTACACAGTCCTACATTAGTCAACCAGGTTTATAAACCTGCAGCAAAGTCACCTGGAAATGATGTGCAGTTCCAGACATGCTGGAGCCCAGCAGCCACTATTATTGCTGTCCCTAAAAAGTTGTATTATAATGGAGCTCAGCCTGGACTTACTAGTAGCTGCACATTTCTGCAAAACAAATGCTTGGCAAACATGCTGCTGGGGACAAAATAACCCTCCCTTTTCTTTAGCTTCTTGGTTGAGAAAGGTTAGCACTAGAAACCTTCCCCTCACCTCCACCTACCACTTTGGATACAAACTTCACTTTCTTTTCACTCACCTTCTTCTATTACTCCTGATCCTCCTCCAGCAGGAAGAATCCTCAATATTCCCAATATGTTGGAAACTATGAAAAGCCCCAAAACAACAACAAAAAAAACCACGTAGGTGCTTGTTCCCAACTTCCCACGGATTTCAAAGAGCTACTGCTACAGGCGGGGACAAATTCTGCCGAGTTGTCTTTGGCACTAAACTGTAGTAGAAGAGGTACTAGAGGTGTGTAGGCAAGCAGCATATTTTTGGATAAGAATGGGACATCATAGGTGGATTAAGGAAAACCAAAAAATGTCTCCTTCATTACCCACAGAAAAAAAACTGGATTAAATTGTAGTAGTCCATTTCTGCCACACAAGCACTTGCTGAATTCAGAAATTTAGTAGCTGCCTGATAGTGAGTTGCCAATATGTGTCTAATACACTGAAAATATTTTCCCATCCTTTTAGAGAGGCTGCTGCAGAGCCATATTCAAGAAGTGCAATTTGTTTTCCAAGTACTCAGAAAAAAAAAGTAATAGAAAAAATATCTATTTTTAGCAATCTCCAGAACAAACACAATGTTTTGTTATTGTCGTTTTGGTTTTAAAAGCAGATAATAAAATGTCTTGTCCATTTATACTTGCATTATCTATCACTTACTGTAGTTGAAGATGGCACAAATCAGTCAAAGAGTCAAAAGATATTTTACCTTAAAAGCATTAACCTTATATATCTTTATACTTCTGTGTCCCTTCTCTTCAGAGAGCTATAATCTGGGCTATACAATCCTTAATCTTAATAGCAGGACTTGAGTTTGCCTAGAATTGACATTATAGACTACTTCAAATTGTATTAAAGCCAGTATTAACCTCTACACACACCAGGGTACAGAAAACAAGCATCAGCTGTCAGGATGCCAAAGTTATTCAATTACACTTGCACAGTCAAAGCGTTTGCAATCCTATTCACAAGTTAACAAAAAAAAAAAAAAAGAACAAAACTCAAACACCAGAGAAAAACAAAAAAAACACACCACCAAAAACCCCACAAACCCCCTGCTTGGACTAGGGAAAGCCATCTTCTGCAGGATTTCTTCTTCCTTTGTTAGCTCCCAGAGACCTCCCTTCCCACACTAGATGGAGCTTGGTCCCCTGCCTCAGGGATAAAAGGAGCAAAGAGGCGAAGGGTGAAACGCTGAGCTCACCCTGGCAACAGCTCCAGGAACGGAAGGGCACGATACCAAGCGAGTATCCGGGCTCTCTCCGTGCCCTCCCTGGTCCTGCTCCCCTCCTGTTCCCATTAACCTCTCGCTAGAGCGCCTGTTTGTCATTTTCAAAGAATCAAAGACTTCAGCAACTCCAACTCCCAAACCATGCTGCAACTTCTCCCAGCCTTTACTATGGCCATGAGGCACCACCTTGAGCTTCCACCACATTAAAGTGACATTGCTTTTTCTCCCCTTACAAAAGGACAGCATTGAAGTTTATTACCAGATCACGCACCTGAGTGGCTCACTGCCTTTCCTGGATCTCTCTTTATATTCCCACTTATTTTCAATCTTCAATCTCCTCTCTAGCAACCTGAAACATCTGTACCTCTGCTAAAGCTTGGGACTTGGATCCATTGACACTTCTGGGAAGCAACTCATAGATCAGAGCAAAATTCCCCCTGGATTTTGGTCTGTATTGTTTCAGAACATCGTTCAGGAGAAACAGCTCATCCTTCTGGTAAGCTGCCACAACTCCATTAGGATCTTTCAAAGCACAACAGGATATGTTCCATCATCAGTATTTCTATGACGAATTTAAACTCATTGGGGCCCAGGGGAACAAGTCACTCCTAATGTGACAAGTGGCCAACGTTGCAACACAAGCCTACAGAGTAGCAGCCTCGGGTTGTACCAGACAAGGTAACACCAGAGAGGATGGAGAACTACTGTCCATAGTACAAGATGTCCATGTAAGACCTTGTGGGTAAGGGCTCCTGTCTGGACACCTCTACTCAAGAACAAGAAGCTGAAATTGAAGCAACGAGAGAAACAAGAGCCCACTTTATAGTGAGAAGCTAAAGAGAAGTTTGGCATTTCACTCTCTGAAAATGGAGGTTGATGGGGATGAGTGTTGCTGTCTATAAATACAGCACAGAAACAAACACCCAGGGCAGAACAACCCTGGCATTGCACCAAGCGATACCAGCCAGCTATGAACAAGATTATAACTGGTACCAACAGTCTTATTCTGAGAAGTCCAGTCCCAAAACCGTTTCCAATTGGAGGAGCAGCAAAGGAACAACTCACTTCTGTTCAGATAAAGACTCGTTGCCTAATCAAAGTAGGTCACCATGGAACAAAGCAGCCACTAACAAGTTACAGGCCACAAAAGATGCCCTCCAGCCAAAGGCTCCAACGGGACAGATGCAGGACAAAGCCAACTCTTCGGCAGAGCATACAGATCTGAAGTAGCGCTGGAATATAGTATTGCACAGAACAGGAGCTGTTGTCTTCACATACATCAGCATGGCCAAATGCAATCCTTCCGGAAGATGACCATGCTAGCTTGAATGGGCTTCTCAGCGGGTCCCACCAAAACAAAGATGCTCTTCTAGAGCTACCAGCTCATCCAGACCTTAATGAAACACTCCTCATACCATCTGGCACGCTGGGTCAGCTGGAAAGTGAGCGTCAGCAGTCACTGTGCTGCAATTTCTTGGAAGTCCTCTCTTCCCCCTCGCCCCCACCTTCGAGGATGCCATCGCCCGTATCTTCTCCTACGTTAACCCAGCTGAGTGAGCCAAAGTTCAGAAGGGTTGAACTGAAGCAGTAAATAATACCTCAAAAATGCAATCCCTCCTTTCCAACTAATTTAGAAATAACTCGAGTGCCTACATCACCACTTTGCAAGTAAGTGACTATTGTTTAGCTGACTCCACCTTTTCTGTCTGGCTGCTACACTATTCCCCAGATTTCTGCACTGAACCATGCAGAGACCAGAGAGGTCCAGTGTTTCCTTAATTTGGGGCAGCCACACATTGAAATGGAGTAAGTCAATGGGTAAGACTATGTTGAAGTACCAACATTAGGAAAAGGTCTGAAAATAAGCACCAAAAAAATATCCTTTTTGTCATGCAAAAGTTCCTCCAAGTCAGTATTTCTTAAATAGGCAAAAAATCCCATCAAGCGATACAAATAACTGACATAATAGAGCAAAAAGAAAGCTAGAGTTAGAAAACTGTGGGAGCAGGTGATGGAAACGAGAAGTTGTTATTCATCCACATCAGAACGATCAGCCTCGGTCCCTATTTTCTTTCTGTTGACCACACCATGTTATTCAGTTTAACTAGCCCACAGAGTCAGTGTCAAGAATTTTTGTCTAAATCAAATGTTCAAGGAGGTCACTAGTTTTGAGAAAAAAAAATATTTACTTCTTTATTCAGCCAAGGAACAAAATAAAATAAGGAAAACAAATACAAGGCACACCTACCATACTTTTTTCTCCTAGAAGGCCTCCCCTAGTTTCTAGGCAATGGACTCCTGCCCAGCCAAAGGGTACCTCTAACAGTCCAGACTGGACAGCCAAAACTGGTCAGTCAATTTAAGTATTTTTTTCAGGTCAGGATGTTTATCACATGCATATAATTTACAGCAGACTTTGATAGAGGAAGAAAACTCACACTCTCTCCCAGGGAATTTGCTTTGCAAGGAGAAATAAGCCAACTTACCTCTAAGAGTCTTTAACACCACATTTTCATTTGCCCACCGTTTTTGGGCATCCTAGAAAGCCAGAGCTCTCACGCTCTAAACTACCAGGCCATATGCGCTAATCTATAGAAGCTCACTTGTCTTTCCTCTCCCAATCAAAAACGGATAACCCAAAGATTAGGGGTTCTCCCCAACACAAACATAAAACCAAAAAACACCTAATACAAAAAGAGACAAAGCAGACAGAAGGTATGCAGAGAAAGAGATTTAATGCAGGGCAGATTTAAGAGGGACACCTTTCAAAGACAAGACAGCAACTCCAACAGCCACACACCATCTGACAAAGATGCCATCACCCGTAATGGCTTTCAACACAAGGATTGCGAGCAGAGCCTCTTGCTTAGGGACTTACTTGGGGACACGCAGTCTGAGCAGTAAAGACAAGAGTTGAAACCACATCTCTAAATCCCAATATCATCCATCCAATGCAGCCAACAGTCACATGTCTTTCATTATCCTACCCGGCGTTGACAAGCAGCAAAAGACATAACTGAAGGTGAACCTGCTAGGCTCTTGCAACACCTATTCACAAGTTTAGCAGAGAAGAACCTTTTCAGTCCATTACACCAGCATAAAAAACCCAAACCCTTGGCATCCCGTTACTGTTCAATGTCCTGGACTTCCCATCTAAAATTTCCACTGAAGTTCAAAAGCAGAGTAGAATGGAAACACCTTCACTGGCCATGTTATTTCCAGCCTGGGAACAAAGAGCTCCAGCCTGCAGTGCTCTCTGCATACAGTCTAATTTATTCTGAAAAAAAAGTAATAATTAAGAAGTACACAAAACCAAAGTATGCGACTTGAAAAACACCCTCCTGTCTGGCAGAGTAAACACTTCCTAAAGACACTTACATTAGCTCATGCTGCTAAAATTGTTTTTTAAAAATAATTGGGGGAAAGCAGAGACGAGCTACAAAATACACGATGTTAAGCTGAAAATGTTCCTTTGGGAAAAAAAAAAAAAGGCAGATCAAATACATTAAGTAATATGTTCTAATGATTAAGTCCATGTACACGTTGCTTGAAACTGAAGTCTTTCATATTTCAACACTTACGTATGAGTTTTTAAAAATCAAACAAGTGTCTAACACTACTAAAAAGCCAGCACATTACAACTCTCCAGACCTTGGTACTTAGTGACCTGGAACAAATTGCAGATGAAGCATCAGCAAGCACCAGCAAGGGAGGCCCCCAAGACTCCAATACCAATGGTCTTACAAAGCAATAAAACAGCCTCACAGTTATTACTTCAGGTACGTTGTATCCTTCCTTAAGGAAAACCTCAATCTACTGCCATAAAAAAAGGGCAATAAAAGGCTACTGAGATTCCAGCAAACGCAGAAGATCATAGGTCGAGCAGGTGAAAAGCCCTCTCCATACCCACATGCAAATAGCAGATTGAAGTTGGTAGGAATGGTCTGATTCACCTCTAGGAGAAGACCATGGCACTTCCAACACAGCCTAACAAGAAGAAGCTGAGAGCAGCATCCTCAAAACGAAACCAAGCCACAAAAATCCCCAAACCACTCACTGAACCATGGCAACTCCTAACATGTTACTGTAAGGACATATTACTACAGGGATAACTCATGGATAAGACCCACTTTCCAACATCACTCTCCAGTCCTGATAGTCTCCCCCTGAACAGAAATGTACACCCCCCCCAGTCTCGCTTCCCAGGGGTAACAGGTACACAGAGACCATGCTCCAGAAAACCTAAAAAAGTCCATTTTGTTAGAAATTGGCCTGCATGTTCTAGATTTATCTGCAGCAGCTTAAAAACACAGTTTCTAACTAATTTATTGTTTTGTCACTATATTATTCAACCTCAGCATCATTTTATCAACTGTCCATGTACTACCCTCCAAGAAGCAATATCCAAGAGCTTTTCTATAACAATGTTTTCTATCGTAACTAGAACAGCAAAACTAAAATTGATATTGGCAAAAAACTGCTGAAATTTTCTATAGCAAAGTCCATCTTTGTAATTTTTCATTTGATATTAAATGCAATAAAACTCTTTGGAACTAATAAATCAAATATGGAAATGCAAGATGAGACCCACCCTGCATGCATTTCTGTATTGGTTAACATTTCACAGGCATAAAAATTTAAACAGTAAACTTCAAGCCAGAATGGTCAAATCATATACTTTCCTCATTTCAATGAAAAAGGTGAATATAACTATTTCCAAAGGGTTTGGGAATCTATAGATGCACAGGAAGACAATAAGAAAATTAAAAAAAAAAAAGCCCAAACACCAAAGAACCTACAGAAAAACACATTTAAGACTGCATTTCCACATAGCAATAAAACAACATGCTGCTTGAAAACATCCTTCCACTCCTATTTAACATCATGGTGGGATGAATTACTGCCAAAGTAAACGTCAAAAATTTGTTTGCCATGGAGGAAAACCAAGCAAACTGAAGTTCTACACGTAGAATTCTGTTTGAAAAGTGTGAAGGTTTCTTTGTTCCCTTTACAACCAGGTCATTTCAAACTTTTATGTTTACATATTTTATCGTGCTTGCAAAACCTTTATCGGAAAAAAAAAAAATGAAGATTACAAATAAAAAAAATAATCCTAAAAATCAAGAGAGCCCTGCTAAATGTCCTTTGTAAACATATCACCAGGAACAACATTCTTCCTCTTCTATCTGTCTACTCCCAAAAGCTTGGCATCTGAAAGCAAAATATTATTTCATGTAGCAAAGAGAGAAGATTTGTTTTTTGAAAAAATGTTTGTGTAAAATCCAGGAAAAAGATATACTTACAATTTTAATAAAACACAAATTACTTAATCTATACTCTTAACTGGCAGTTTCTGGCCATTAACAACTGTAAATACAGATAAGACCTTTTATTCAACTATCATGCTAAATTTCAAGTTTCTGTAAGCAGCCTGATAAAGCAGCCCAATTATTCCTCCCTTGCTTATCTGTTATCTAAAAACCACAGACAATATCATTTCAGACACCAGAAAAATACTTGGAACTTTCTACGCTGTGGCTCAGCCGTCCCAAGAGATCTCTATGCACAAACAAGAGTTTTCCTTCTCCATCTCTGCTTTCCATTTAGACATTCTGCATTTCCATGGTTTTAAGTCCATATTTCCAGCACACAGACATCCAAGCAAAGGGCAATTTCTGAAAGTTACTTCAGAAAGTTTATGGTATTTATTCAAGGTCTTTCTGGTGGTATTTGTCCTAGCAACCTTAGGCTTTAAACTCAAAATTGCAAGGTCAGACTCTTAACTGCTGCAGGATTGGGGTGAAAAAGAGGCTGGTTTTAATGAGATTATTAGACAGCGAACTTGCACTGAGCGTTTAATGACAACATTAAATTCAAGCATACATTCAGCGCATTGCACCCAAATTTAGCTGGGATGTGGTCCCCAACCCAATGAAAACAATAGGACTATTTCATTCTTACTTCCCAAGGACTAAAGCTCTTTTGGCACGGACGGTGTTTGACTACAGCATTCTCAGCTGAGAACTCGCCTGCCCTTATGGCATCCGAGGAAACGGGACGGGAACGGCAGCGTCGGCCCCACCGCGTCATGAACCACCTGCCTGAACATTAAAGCACACACGAAGCTCTTGTGCGTGCTTGTTAGGCTGTTTTGTAGAAGAAAAAGAAACGAGCAAGGAAATACTTCCCACCTCATGTGGGTTTGGCTTTTTTTTGTTGTTGTAAATCAGCCAATTTCTTCATTTTATTCCTACCTGGGCTGGCAGGTAAAACAGAAATAAAAATCCTACAACACTGCTTGTTCTTCAAAGTCCTGCCAGCCAGCTGCAGGAGCTGACGTGCAAACGCAACCCTGTGCTGGCACCAGAAAGGACGATTGCTCTGTACAACTGCTGCAGCTCAGAGAAGAAAAAGGACCGAGAACTCACCCAGGGAATCCATCCTTTCAGGTTTCGATCCAGCAAGGCAAGAGCTCGCCGGGAACCGCGCTCCTGATGGCCACAAAACCAAGACTAGACAGAAAGGTCTTAGTAAGCACCGGCTTCCAGAAACTGCACTTCCACTCCTACCATCCACCTCCCAACCCCGCCGCTGCATTTGTGGCTGCCTTTGTTAGAACACTTCTGCAAATGAAAACAGATGAGTAACTATTGCTGCTTTAGCAAACTCCCAAGCCCATGGTCGCTAATAATAGCTTTGTTCCTTTTATTACTAAACAAAACCAAAAAAAAAAGTTTAAATGCTTGTATAAAATGCACATTGCTGAATGTTTTCTTTCATTGATCCAGTGCCGTTTCCCATAGGGGCTTAGGCCCAGGTCTCTCGAACAATTTATGTGGATAAACACGATGCGGAGCAATCTCAGGCTTGTTGAAGGGGGTGTCTCTCACAAAAAAAAAACCAAAATAATCAAGTTTTGTGCTCCTTCACTTTAGATATTAAGAGTTGAATTAAAAAAAAAAAAAAAAAAAATCAGAGATTTTCCCACTTTCTGCACAAACTTAAACCAAAATGCGTATCTGAGCTCTCTGGTACGTGACATCCCAGAGGTTGTGGATTCGGAAAGGCAGAGGTGCTTTGGCAGGCTGAGCTCCTGGCTCCCCGCCGGCACCCCGGCACGCTGCTGCCAGCTCCGACTCCGCTCCAGGAGCAAACAGGCGGGACGGGAGGGAAAGGGCAGCGTGCAGGGAAAAGAAAGTGGAGAAGGGCCACGTGAGAGGAAGAAAATGGAGAGAGTACGAAGCCATCACTGGAAAATGGCTTTTTACAGGGTGTGTAGTGGTAGGACAAGGGGCAACGGCTTTGAACTGAAAGAGGGAAATTAAGATTAGATCTAAGGAAGAAATTCTTCCCTCAGAGGGTGGTGAGGCACTGGAACAGGTTGCCCAGAGAAGCTGTGGCTGCCCCATCCCTGGAAGTGTTCAAGGCCAGGTTGGATGAGGCTTTGGGCAACCTGGTGTAGTGGAGGGTGTCCCTGCCCATGGCAGGGGGGTTGGAACTAGACAATCTTTGAGGTCCCTTCCAACCCAAACCATTCTATGATTCTATGAAATGACAGCAGGAGAATGATAACAAGAAATCCTTTCCTTGCACAAACCCCAAACTGGTTCATCACTGGTAAGAAAACAAAACAAAAAAAAACAAACAAAAAACTTTTGTTAAAAAATTCTGATTTTTCTCCCTAGAATCAAATCAATCACAAGAACTCCTAAAAGCAACAAAAATAACTGGCGTGCAGATCACCTGCCATGCTTCCACCTGACAGAGCCTTACACCACACACCTTGTTTGGCCCAGGATAGCTATAGCCCCCCTCCTCCTCCCAGCAGCCACACTCGCACCGGTGGCTGAGCAGAGGCCGTGCCTCTCAGCTTCCCTGGTCTGGCATGCGGGTTTTCATGCCGACCTTGGATTTAACCTTAGCACCACCAAGCCCAGGGCCACCGCTAGCCTGCACGATTCTCCTGGGAAAGGACTCGGAGCCACTGAGCTTTGGCCACCTGCGCTGGAAGGCAAGTAGACATCCAGGGAAAAAAAAAAAAAGATACTGAATGTTTAAAAGTTATGTCACAGAATTTTATTATTGTTCACATCCTGAAGCTTCCAGCACTTTTTAACTTTTCAGTTTATATTACTGGGTTGACTGTTGCTGAATAATCCCCAGCACCGCATGGCAAGTGTTTTTTTGACAGGAAGTAACCAAGCCAGAAGCAGCGAAAGCATCCTCTTGTTCTTGTGCGAGCCCTGGTTCTCGGGGTTTTTTTTTAGTTTATTTGAACAATGGCACCATGAAGCAGCTTACAATAATGACTGTTACAAAATAGGAAGCTGAATTATTAGGCAAGCTTCGTCTGCGTAACTCAATCAGCCTAGGGAGGATATGACAGGCACGATGAAGACAAAGGACTGGACTCGGTGACCCCGGGCATCTCTTTCAGGACTCGGTTTCTGCAACTGAGTTACTTCAGAGTTGAAGTTTGCTTTTGCTCATTTATGAGACGCACCATTCCTGTAACCTGGGTGCAAAAGCACACGTACTTTGCAAGCAGATCACCAAGCGTGCATGCAGAAAGGAAACACTTTGGAGAGGCTGTGATGAGAACTTTACCTGAAAATAAGTTACTAAATGGAAAAGCAAAGTTTAGTATTTAATCTTTTTAACGTACAAGAGGTACACACAGCGCGATAGGTAACTCGTGAGTTAGTCTCTAAGCAAACAGCCAGACATAGCTCTTGCAAACCAACAAAAAAATAACTGTTAAAAGTGATCTTTAAGTAGCACCAACATTATTTTCGTCGCACCAACGTTATTTTAGTCACAAGGTTCAAAGGCCCAGAATTTCTACAAGCCTGCTGAGAGCATCAGTGGGACAAGTTCTGGGGTGATACACCTTGGACCAGATGATCAGTACCAAAGGCAGACACTCACCATCCTATCACTACAATAACTCTGCTGAAACTATGAAAATCAGGTCTAAGTGCTCGTCTGAGTAGCAACGCTTCTGTAGATAACTGCAACACAAGTGCCTGAGCAACAGCAATACAGGAACCTGTAAGTGAATCATTAACGAGCAATGATTTCTCCATTACTCACCATGGATATAGAGTTACCGCGGGTAACATTTGCTTCTCA
This sequence comes from Tauraco erythrolophus, assembly GCF_009769465.1. Classification (NCBI taxonomy): domain Eukaryota; kingdom Metazoa; phylum Chordata; class Aves; order Musophagiformes; family Musophagidae; genus Tauraco; species Tauraco erythrolophus. Next base: position 5,778,768 of record NC_141476.1, read on the forward strand.
AAAAAAAAAAGGGAACAGCCAACAACATGAGTACTAACACATTCATCAAAGTGCAACACAACGCAGAAAGGAAAGAGGAAGGCACGGCTGTCGGTCAGGCTTTGTCCAAAAGAGCCGTTCATTGAGGAAAGCTCCACGGAGCAGAACAGCAGTGCTGGGCACAGCATCTCCTTCCACGGGGGTCATGTTCAGGGGCTCAGGCCAAGTGGTTGTTGATTTTGCATTACACCAGGAAATTATTAACTTATTCTACAAAAGCTATACATCTGCCAGGCTGGCGATACAGATCAATAGCCAGCAACCGAAAATGCTGACGGTTTGACCTCGAGGCAAGGGTTTCCATATCCCTGTACTCGCATTCTACAGTAAATACTCCTAGTACATTTTTCTCCAAACATTTGCGGTCTGTGCTACTGAAAATAAGCAACAGGAGAACCGAGCTGGCATTCTCAGCCAATCTTTAGGCAAGATTAGCAAGCAATTAAAGCTGTTGTATGAGGAATTTTAAGTGCTCTGTGACTTCATGCCAAACAAGAGCTAGTCAAGCACTGGAATTTATTTTTCACAATTCTGTTCTATACAGAAACAGAAGACAAGTTTAAAGAAAAGATTTTTGAAGCAGGGATTCAATCAATTACCAAAACATTTATTATAGCTTAAATACTAATGTATGCTGAAAGAAATTCTGCATCCAAAAAGGACATGCAAAGCATTGTGATTGCTTCTTACCAAAATGTCAAAGTTGATGCATTCCTACAAAACATGTCAATTTCACCCAAACTGGGAGGTTTTAATAATTCTTTTATTGTTTTGTTGGCAAAAGATAATTAACAGTTATGTTAATTGCATCCCAGCTGGTTCACATGCAGCGCAGCCAGGGAACACTTTAAAAGCCTAGAACCAAATCTCAGCCTCAAAAGCAAACGAGTGCTTTGCCACCGATTGCCTACAACCAGATCCACCAATACAGGTAGCAGAGAACACGGCTTTTGTCCAAAAAGTTGATTGTTTAGTCCCAGCTACATCTGGAACACCATGCATTTCATGGTTACAACAAGAGGACAAGCTCGGTTTTGAGTACAACAGCATATAAAGTAGATTTTGCAAAGTGCCAGCCACAGCAACAATTGCACAGCTTGCATGGGTTTGATAACATGGGTTGAAATGAATTATTTTCATAAACACACCACGTGGAGCAGAAAAAAACGTCACAATGAACAAAGCCACTAAAAAGTTAAATAAGGCAACTGAAGCCTGAGCTGCAGTTCCAGACTGATCTGTTCATATAAAGAACGCTCTAGTTGGAGATTAGGAGTGAGAAATAAGAACTCATTAGCTCTTCTTCAGGGTTCATGATTCAAATCTGACAAAACACACACTTCAGTGTTTCCAAGCTTAAAGAAAATTCCAGCAGGGTCATGGAAGATGCTATTTATAGCTGGCTTAATCTCTGTGCACTCAAACACAGCTTTTGTACATACACATATTTTGTTAGCACTTACAGGGGGAAAAATAAAATAAATCTGTGTTACTGAAAACTTAATCAGCCACAAGTTCTGAAAATGCAAATGAGTTTTTCCTCTTAATATTAGCTGCTCCTGGCTGAACTGCACCAAGAACCAGCCTATAGATTTTTTTCAGCCAAAACCGTTACTGGAAAAAATGGGTCCTGGAAAACACTCAGTGATAAAACTGAGAAAAAAGAAGGTGGAAAGTTACCAGCAATTAATTTCTTCTATGGGAAACAAACTCTTCCTACCCTCAATGTACCTATCAGTACAGCTGAGGCTGTTCTGAAACCTGGAACATCCAGGCAGGGAAAGGCTTTGGGAAGTGCCTGGCACTGGTAGCTGGGAGGAAAGCCCCACAGTCCTGGTCTTTAAGGTCATTCTGCAAACGTAAGCATTGCTAAGCCCTCTGACAAAAAGAAAAATACATTAGAAATCAATGGTCCTCCGCTCTGCCTTGATTCTTGACTGGCTGCTCACTGCAAAGATCATTTAGGTCTGGGGCTGTTAATAAGAAGGCAAAGCAAATGGATCAGACACCTGTGTAACCTGCACTGGGACTGGGGAGAGGCAACGGGACGGCTCCCGTGCCAGGCAAACGGTGCCTCACCACACTGACTGCCCTCTACGGTGAGACGGTCGGCTCAGCGCACAGAACCAGAGAGCAGATATTGCTGTTCGCACGACTACAAGATGCGAGGACATCTGGACAGACTGCCCGGCTCTACAGGCAGCAGTCAACAGGTCAACCCACACCAGATGAGTTGGTTAATAGTAGCTGTCTTTGGTGGGGGTCAACACTGGGATCAACGCTGTTTGATGTTTTCTTCAGTGACCCTTGGGAGATAAGCAAAGCTTGACTAGGCAGGGCTGCTTAGAGCCTTGCCCAACTTCGAACCTGCACACTGAGCCAAAGAGTTGAACTAGGTGACCTTTGGGGGTCCCTTCCAGCCCTAATTATTTTTGGTCCAGAAACACTGAAGTTTAGTCGTTGTCTCTTACATTACTTATCTTATACTTAAAAGTATTTAATTCACCCAAATTAGAAAGGTTTCAGCCATGACAGATGGGATCGAGAATGATGTGGCCCAGACACTGAATCACCCCTTGGAAAGATATACGAGAACATTTATAATAGCAACAAGACTCTTGCTACTCTTCAATAACTGCTCTGTGCATTTATTGCTGCATAGGCTCCACACAAGACATTTACTCACAGGGCCCTTGTTGTTATATTCCTTATTAATCCTTATAAGTAAGTTTGTCTGTTGACATACTGTATTTTTAAGAGATTCAGAGGTTAAACGTTCCTATCAGCCAAACTCTTTTAATGGAATTAAATAGAGATATCCTGCAAGCTTTTAATAATGTTGACAACTACTAAAATTCAGTTAGCTGAGCCAACAAGAAACCACTGAACCCTTACATATGTTCTCTTCTGCCCGTCAAGCATGCCCAGTGCAGAACACCATGTGGAGATGGCAAATTTCCCTAACTGCCTTCTTAAAATACTAACGGATCAAATCTGTCTGCAAGGGAACGGTGAGCAGCTGAACCTCCCTCTGTCCCCCAAAACAACATTCCGGTGAGTCGGCCCTCAGCATTTTTCCTGCTCAAATCCAACACATGCAGGTTGTTCAGCATACTGCTATTCTGCAACAGTGACAGTGCCCGAGATCACTTTTTATTACCTTTAAGCAAGTTTAGGAAAAGATTATAGGTTGGAGGAGCATGGCAGAGCATCTTCTTTACCAAATACTATTGTCAGTGACAACTCCTCATTACTTACACGCTGCATTTATGGCTTTGAGTTAATGGCTATTCAGTATCGAAAACAGAAGTACTTTACCAATGTACATGTACTGGAAAAAATTATGCAGAACCAGTCAGAATCTCTCCTCGTTAGTTTTCTGCAAGTGACAGAAATCTCCTAGCAGTCATAATTCAGAACCAGCCGTCATTTCTCTTAAGGTACACCTCAAGGAAACTTGATGTACATCCAAACTTCTGCAAGCTTGCTGCTTTCTGTTGGATGCATCTTTCATTTTCCCTAAGAGTGCAAATCATGTTCTGGAAAGGCTACAGCATGCCAGGGATACTTAAAATAGAAAGGTCTGTAGCTGGTGATACTGCAGATATAAATACAGCTATTGGTAGAGCAGTGGGAGTTAATAGCAGTGACATGGACCCAGAGCAGCCCCGCGGCCACACTCCGCTGGCGAGCTGCCGACGGCTCCCTAAACACAAGCAGAAGAAAGGGAACAGCCGTTTAACAGTCTGCATGAGCATAATGCAAATAAAATGAGCTGTGGCAAATTCACAGCACAATTCAAACCGTTGGACTTCAATGTTACTAAATTTAGGAGTTTCAGTGCAGGAAGGGAGCTTAAGAGAGCTACAAAAGTGCTTTAGTAAGGTGACGGTTAGAGTGCGAGCTGATTGCAAACCTGCATAATTCCGACCTTGCTACACAAAAAAGAAAGCATTTGCAGTGGGCAGCTGGGACATTGTGTCTAACTGCCACTTTTGTATGGCCAGGGAAAAGCACAACCACGGCTTTCTGTAAGAGCAGACTTTAGAGAAGGATACAAACACCAAACCAAGAGCCTCAGAGGAAAAAGCTGGACTGAGAAAGGCTTAGCCGCCAAACCAGCAAACCTTAAACTCTGCTTAAAAATATTAGATGTCAAAGTTATCAAAGCATACCACCAGTCAGAACTGTGTCCAAGGCTAACATAATAATGTCATGTTTATTTTTGTCCCCGACTCCAGACTAGGTGCTCCAGCTATATTTGTGCTTCTTGTAGCATTTTAAAGGAAACACACACACTGACCGAGCAGAGAAGCAGAGGGGGTATTGGGGTATCTATTTCAGAGCAGCCTTAGTGCACCTCTAAGTTAATAAGCACTTTCACGTCAACAGAAAGACCAAAGCACATACTGAGAAATACTTTTCCAAACATTTTTAAATAACTGCTTCTATTGGACTAAGAATAAACAATATTTGATAGATTTTTAGAATAATTCAGTGAGCCTTGTTTGGTGAACTAAAGGAAGAAATTATTTCAAAAACTTCATCTAAAAGGTGACTAAGCCTTTAGACATGCAATGACCCAGCCAGTGGTCAAAGCCACTTGAGCATACAGCCCATCTGGCAGTGTCATTCAAGCTATCAGGCGTTGCAAACACATACATCTCGACAGCAAGTCTTCCACAACTTCTGAAGAAAAGCAATCATGGTCTCTCTGGTTATTGCTGAGCACAGAACGACAGTGGGGAAAGGGGAGAAGCCAGTGTCCCAGCACTTGCCTCTGATTTCAGTTGCATTGCTGCTGACTAGAATGCAAGTACTAATTACTACGTAAAAAAAAAAGACAAGACAGAAAGGCTTAGGACAGAGATAATAAATAGTGCCTAAATGTTGGAAAATAAAGAATGGATGACTTCAGTTTAGCAGCTTCATCTCTACTTAGGGTGCACTGTCACACGTAGTACTTAACTTCCAGCATCCTCCTTGCAACCAACACACTTCAAAACCAAAGGACGTTCACCATGTCATTACACAGGGTTCAAATTTCAGGTAGAAACAGAAGTTGAACTTCTTGCTGAAGGCAGAAAAGACTGCTCCCAAAGGATGGCTACTCCTGTCACAAACAGCACCTTCCAGTAGCAGAAATCTAGCTTTAGGGACAATTAAAATATGGTTCTTGCACTCAGAATGATGCTTATCCATTTTAGGGTAACATCACCTCAGGCAAAGTCAGACCTGGAGCAAATCTGCTGGTTACTTTATAACAAACAAAAGCACCATGTTACTGAAGCTCGTTTAAAGTCAGTTCAAACAGACCAAAAACTGGTAAATAAATAAAACCTGTGCATATAATTTGTTTTATTTCTTAGTCTTGCCAGACAAAAAACAAGCCCCAAATCAAAGTATTCTGAAAAGAAGCCTAGGTAACAGGCTCAAAAAAAACCCAGCTTCACATTTGGTGCAATAACATTATATCTGGGAGATCTGAGAGAAGAGGTCTATGCCTGGCAGAAGCCACCAGAAATTGCTGCAGGAAACGTCCCACTGCACTTATTTTCAAAGATGCCAAAAACACAGAAACAAACCATCCCTTTCTGGTTTCCGTGTCAACCCTGTCCTCAGCCTTATGTTTGAGCATTTGGTCTGCTGGAGATAGTTTCTTTCAGCTTCTCATGAGACATTCCATGCAGGAGGTGGGGCCACAATTCAGCCCTTTCAGACCCAGTACTCCCTCCCGCACTCAACCTAGATGCCATGAACACTTTGTGCTTCTTGGGGCCTTCAGGCATCCACACAGAAAAGTCATTGCTTAAAAGGTCTTGGGCCAGAACAGAGAGACTCAAAGCAGATGTCCTGGACCACCCTTGATCAATTCAGGACAGCTCCTTCACCTTCTCTAAATATAAAAGAAACCAGGACAGATGACAGTGGGATGCATCCACAAAGCACTTGCTAAAAGCAGCCGATGAACAAATCCATTCGCCTGAAACATCAAAAGTTACATTCTTATAATAACAAAAAGTGATGTTCTTGCAGCCACCATGATCACAGCATATGAGCAATTCAAGAGTTTATAAGGAGACTACTCCATTAGATCAACAGAAACACCTGGCAGGTGGAAACATAAGCTTTTAATGGACAACTTCTCCATCAGGCTTCCAGGTGCTCACATCTAGCACCGCTCAGACCACCACCAAGCTCCAAAATACACCTTTTTTCTTTTGCTATTTCTCACACAAGACAGATGCGGAACAAGAAGAGAGAAAGGACTGTCCACTGGACAAAGCCATTTGTCTGCTGTGAGTTCAGCGCAGCTATATTCCAGGTCTACCAATTCTGGCATCACATGATTAAAGAAAACTACCAAACCATAAGAAAATGCTCGCTATATGGTTGACCCAATCTAAAAAACCATTAAGTGCACTGCTGTTCCAATAGCATGTCAACAGATGGATCAGCATTAACAACGCAGAGATTTTTCACATGCCATTGGTTGCATAAACCAAAAAAAACACTGCTGTTATGGAACAACTGAGATTTCTTACAAACTAAGAATTTAACCATAAAAATATTAATCGATTCTTTTTCACTACGTTTTGCAGAAGCCCAGTTCTTCAATGCAAAGCCAACTCCGCTTAGATTTCATTGGTTTTGAGGAAGAGCAAGGTGGGGAGACAGGAAATAATTAATCACTTGTGAACAGAAAATAAAAAACCTAATACAATCAAGTTATCACTTCCAACTCAGTTGGCAAGTTTTCTTTTACTGTATGAGGGGAACATGCTAAATCAAGTCACCATATCTGAATTCCTCCCCTTCCATGACAGGGGCATAGCGAGGCTTTAACATCACCAACGTCATGCAGCACAGCCTTCATGCTAAATGGTAGTCATCCCACTACCAGCCAGAGAAGCAAACAATTCTGAGTGAATAGGCAGAAGTAAATCACAGTGAGATGTAAGCTACAAAGCGCACATTACGACTGGTTTGGGCTGTGGACATAAGGATTAACGGATAATCAGAGGGCAAAAAGCAGAAAAGAGGCAGAGAGGTTAGAACCACTCCTTGCCGTCTCCTGAATCCAAAGCAAACTCATGTCCTGCCACAAGTACATGCTCTCCCATCCCAGGCTGGTCTCAAAAACGGCCAGTTTGCAAAGTCCTTACAGGAAAAAAGTCTTCAATATAGAAGGTGGGCTATCCTTTTCCCGCAACCTGTACCTAGATCTGTAACTAATACTGCCATTCCTTGTTTCTGTATTACTTGCTTTCTTACCCTTCCCTATCCCACCCAAGTTCAGTAAGTTCACAAAACTGGTGTTCTGGGGATCATGCTTGGATTTGTGCTGTACAAAACACTATGAAGTACAGCAAGAGGTACAGATGGGATTCCTCTATACTATGTAAATATAAAGAATCAAGATCTCGTTATTAGGTATGGAGCTACAAAAATTTCCTTGAGTCTTCAATGGTAGGGGGAGACGACCAAGGGTGGAATAAAGTGGAAGACTTCACAACAAAAGAATGAATCTGCAAGAGGCCTTCTCCTTCAGGAGAAAGTGGCACAGGAAAACGCAAGAAAAAAGAGAGAAAGAGAAGAAGCTGCCAGGACAAAAGTTGATGTGCAAGGAACAGCCTTGAAGGATACAGCACAGGTGGAGACCGCAGCATGAAGGTAGGAGCCAGATATTCAGACCAGTGAAGGAAGCAACAAGGAAAGACAGGGCCAGACAACAGTGTGGAGGATAAGACAGTGTCATTTATCTGGGTGTATGCAGAGAAAGACAGGTGAAGCAAGAAGTGCATATTTATGGGTCCAAGAAGAACAGCACCAGCTATTAAAAAAGAGCAGAATTCAAATTAAAAATAAAGACTACCGAAGAATTGAGAAAATAAGAACAAGAAACCCCAAAGGCTTAAGGCTTTCTGTTTAAGGAAAGGTCAAAGCTGCAAGTGTTGTGTAACAAAAACTAAATGACAGCTTCAAGAAATGAACTGGTCAGAGTTCACTTCTCAGTGCATGGGACCATGCAGGAGAACACTTCCCGGACTTGGCCAAGAGCAGACAGTACAGGAACTGTGGAGAAACCTTTTGGCCGCTGCAGCATCCTGTGAAAGTTCTTTCCCTATGCAGGCTAACTAAGAAACACCTGTAGCTCGTTACACTGGGAAAGAACGTTGAAACAGGTGCTGTAGCATTCAGCCAAAAGGTTTCTCCACAAGGAACCTCCTTTTCCAGTAACCTGAAGGATGAGAAGTCGCCTGTTGTACGTGTTGTTATTGTCTGCTACGTCTCTCCAACCCTACAGCTCCAGCACTGACTATTGAGCTATTCCTACCTGTCAAAGAATACCATTGCCAGTAGCTTAAGGCCATGATTATTGGTAATTGCAATCAAGGTAGCTCTGTCTGCTCAGAGGGAAGGGTTGTTTACGTTCCATAATATTTTGTAATAAACTCTTATTTTCAGAAGCTCACAGGAGAGCTCTGCTTGGTGACACTAACATGAGATGAAATAACTATAGGACTTGGCAAGGACAAGGGCCCCGGTTCCTGACTGCTGCTCATCTACATCACCTGAGGGGAAGTTGCTCCCTTTTCTGTTTTTATTTCCACATTTGCAAGGCAGGAATGATGATAAAGGCCTCTCTCTAAGGCACTTTTTGAATTGGAAAACACAGCCACTGTTGTTCAGGCACAAACAATGGTCCCTGTTCTAAAGAAAATGGAGAGAGGCCAAATACTTGGATGTATAACCCAAGCAGAGCTGCACTGAGAGTGTGAAGTCTGGTAGAAGGTCCATGGCAGGCTTAGAGATCTCCAGCAGCAACAGCTTTAAGGTGACGGGGGGAAGCACACACCCACACCCCTGATATCTCCCTCCCTCTCAGCACCACCCAGAACAAGACTCCATATAATTAACGTTTCACTGCACAAGCAGCTAAGCACTGGCTGTGCTTAAGTTGCAGACAACAAGGAAAAATCATTACGAAAAGTATCTGGGATGCTGGAAGATCTGCTTTATTTACAGCGTGTTGTATTGGCCTCTGCAGTTTTTCCTTACATCTCTGCCCAGATGAGAATCGAAACTAGTTAAGTAACAGTACAGTTCACCCTTGATGATGCAGAGTTTCTAATGAGGGACTTCCCAAGAAAATAATACTCAGACTTTGAGTAATAATTACTCATCCGTGTTATAAATAAACACAGCTCCTAATACTTCTAATTAGACAGTTTCCACCAAGACTTAAATATTTACATCCTAAAAAGAAACTATACATTTCTCCCTGTGATGGATGTTACTGGAGACCTCTCTTATTACAACTTTCTTCTTTCAGACTAGCTAAAAAATTGATGAAGATCAAAAGCATTCATTTACTCTACTCCATCCATTTGAATGAAATTGTTTAAGTGGGTAAAGGTTTTGCCCATCTGCATCAAAAGTCACAATTACATTTGAAAGTATTAAACAAACCAGTTGCTGAATGACTTGTTTCTGCAATTCCAACAGACAGTAACCCACACCCAGAGGCTTCTATTTTGCTACATTCCCTTGAGATATTTTACCCACTGCGGGTGGGATTGCTCTATCCCCCTACCTGAAAACAGCTTATTTATCAAAGTCACAAAACATCAGCTTTTTGGACATCTCCCCCCCATATATTAGCATATCATGGGGTTTGTGCACATTTACTCATAAACACACCAGTCTCTACCTGCCACATATAAGCTACTTAATTATTTGTTTGCACTGCCAGAGCACAGGAGCAGTCAACATCAATCAGCATCTGTACAAACAGCACTACACAAAGGGCAAACATGACCGCTCGTGTCCCAAAGAACTCATTATAGAAGATGGACAACGTAAGTACCATGGGGGGAGACAAAAGTGGGCCAGGTGACAGCAGCAGTCCTCATAATAGATGCCAGCCAAAGGGGTTTGTTTGTCTTTTTTTTTAATAATGATAAAAAACCCAACTAATTCCTATCATGGATCTTTTCTTCCCTTTGAAGGAAGGAGAAATACTCAAAGAAGAGGAATACTTTTTCCATCCTAAAGTTAATGGTAAACTCATTCTGATGTGACAAGGCCAACAGGACTTATTTGAAACAGCATTGTAGCTGGTGGCCTTCCCTCTCCACCCTCCCCAGGCACTGCTCTGCTGAACCTTCCCCTTAATTTTCCATGAGCGAAGTTAATTTTATGTACTGCTGCCACAGGAATTGTTGCGGCAGAAAGTATCTCAAGATTATCTTCACCTGCCAATTTACCCCCTGTGCTGTCCAAGCTGAAGATCTCAAAGGAAAGAATGGAAGACAAAGACATGGAAAAAAACGAGCTAACAAGACTGTTGCTATTAAGAGCATCTTGTCAAAGAACAAATCAGAGAAACTCAAGAGATGGGGCAGAAAGACCCACAAGAGAAAAGAAAGCAAGGTAAGCAGATTCAGGGAGACACGTGCTGTAAAAGCTTTGTGAGATGACTCACCCAGTTCTCTGCTCCTCTCTCCAGCTTAGCTCCACACTGGATCAGAGGGAAGTGCTACACATGAGGAAAAAAGGGTGGAGTTGACAAAACGTTTCCTGGGCCATCACAGAAGCAATAAGCAGCCTGTTTGTCCACCCCGTGCAAATTACAGGAACATCAACACTGCTCAAACACACACAGCACGCAAGAGCACCCTGAAAACTGCTCAATCAGCCCTACGCTGCCGGGATGGAAGAGGCTGGTTATAATCTGTCCCTGTGATAGCAAGCACTGGCGTCGGTGTCATCCACTGGCAACACTGCAGAGGTTCCTGTGTGTCACCAAGACAGTCCTAAAAACATGAACACTAACTCAATGCCAGTCTCTCAACTTACAGTTCATTAGTAAGACCACTTTAAAAGGTTCACGAGGATGATGGTCACAAAGCAGTGCTCTGTTGGACAAGGTGGATGAGCACATAGCCAAAGCTTCAGGAAGGAGAAGCAGATATGCTGTAACACAAGACAAGTCTACAATAGTGACTTCCAAGGTGGGAAGGGGAGAAGGTGAAGGACATGAATGATAGTATGGCAGCCAGTTAACTTTATCAACAGACAGAAACCCCTCCAGGGTGGAAGAGCAAGTATGGAAAGCAAGGGATGGGGAGCCTGGTGGAACTGCTGGGTTCTGGGGGACGGAAGACAGATGTGAAAGGATAAGGCAAGTTCTCACAGCTAAGGATATATTTGACCTATTTCAAACAAGAAAGAATGGACAAGAGATGGAGCCTGAAAGCTCCAAGTTCCCCTTAACAGATCACAGGGTCTTCTAGAGATGTAGTCCCACTTACTCTATAAGAAGGGCCAAAGGCACACATACAAACAGAGGGTCTGTAGACAGAGCAAGAACATTAAGCAGAGACTCACCTTGATATCAGCTCCCAGTCAGTTCCCGATGCCTGCCCTAGAAGCTTTCTGAACAAAGCTCCTGCCAGGCCAAACTGTCTTACGTGTCCCTGCTGCCTCATTACCCTTGGAACAAGACTCCCAATACCCCATCGTCTTCCCTCACATATCCAGCCGATACCTTCATATCCTCTGCTATTCATCTTTCTCATCTTCTTTTCATCCTCATAGCAGAGCTATTACCTACAACACTCCTAATCACGTCTAATTGGTGTACGCTATATGGAAGAGATCCATAATCTTCAAAGCATCTTCCAGACAAACTACAGCAGAGGAGATTTCCCCCTCTGCTCAAGGCAGTTGGCAAGAGCAGAGCAGCAGACACTACACCAAGTGGTCTTTTTGTTTCCAGTCCTTGAGTCACAACCCTGTGCCTCAAAGATTGATCCCACGCCTACCTGGGATGAATGAGCTTTCCTACATGTTTATGACATTCAAAGGAGGAAAAAAAAAAAAAGGCAGCAAGGGGAAGGTATGACTCACTAAGTATTTGCTAATCTATAGCTGATCTTCAGAAGTTATTACATTTGTATCATGTTTCAGAAATAACATTCAGATTTCCAACACTTATCTCAGACCTACAGCACACAGCACTATCATTACAGGCTACAAAACCACGCAAAATAGCCCTCTCCAAGAGACAAAAAAAATATTAAGTTACCCAGACCAGTCAGAAATAAAATAAAAGGAGTCCTTAAACAGTAATATACTTATTGATTAAAGTTGAACTCTTTATTGAACTCTTATTATCCTCTCTACTATCTCTTCTACTAGGTGTAAATGGCACCACAGGCTCAGCAGGCTCTAAATCTGCAAGGAGTTTATTTCTTTTTAACTACCAAAATTCTTCCCAGGTTTCGAGAAGGTCGGTGTTGTCTCTTCCCAACCTCAAAGGTAATTGGCACAAGAAGAGGCAACACCTATACCGTAACTGAAGAGATAAACTGTCTGCCTTGGCTGTCTGAATCACTGTTTTAAATTAAGCAGAAGAACATGGAAAATCCCAAGCTTTCCTTTGCCTCCCAATATTCCTACTCCCTGTTTCAAGAAGAAAGTCCTACAGAACTTCAGGGACCAGTTTTGCTCCCAGTGGGCTCCAGGCTCCTTGGCCCAGCTACGTTTTCTTCTCCCAACACCACTTTTTAAAACTACTTAGGACATGAACCTGTGCTAGAGAAGTGGATTTCCACATTGGCAGTCATTAGGTGAGGAAAGGGGCTGTGATGCTTAGAGCTGGACTTGAAGTGGTAGCTCCAAGTTTAGGGAATCTTGTAAGGACTCCAGCACAGATTTTTTTCATCTCTTGTTTAAGAAATGTTTGCACCACAAATGTTGTTGCAGCCTTTAAAAGTTGCATAAGAGAAACAACACTTTCGGAAAAAGTTTTAAACTGCTGAAAAATCCAGATGTTAGTGAAAGCACCAGAGTGGGGAGAGGACAACAGGTTGGACCTACCAGAGCTGGTGATCCCAACAAACCGAACCCTGGATTAGGAAGATGACAACTGCCACTACAGACCACGCCATCAATGCCACCATCCTTCACAACAACTGTTATCAAATCCATTAAAAGAAATTACAAGAGCCGGCTGGGAAGCTTATTCCCTGTGATTCCCAAAGCATGGAGAGCTGCATTCACTCTGGCAGATGCTCTCTTGCCTCAGTTATCCAAAAACATCCAGCTGTGCCAACCCCATAGCATCAATGCAACAGCAGTGATGTTTACAGAGAATTACACCCCATAAAGGGTTTCTTCTATGGAGCAAAGCAATACACATTATTCCATACACTTTTACAGAATTTTTTTTTTAAAACCATCCAAAGACTTAGGACTATGCTGTCCCATGCACAACAAACAACACAATCTAACAGTGTATCCTAAAACATGCACAAAAATTCCAAGACAAAAAACCACACCACCAACATTTATTCCAAATTATATCCATGGATTAGTTACCGGACATCAAAGCAGACAGAAGACAAGTAATTCTGCAGTGTTCACACCTGACCTCCATGTTCTGTTGCCACCTGCCAGATGTGATAGGACCCAGAAATGGGGACAGAATTACCTCCCCTAAACTCCACTGAAATCAAGGGGGGTTATTTTTTGTTCTTCCTCCCATTTCTCCCTCTTTCTGGCTTTACTTTAGCAGACCCAAAGTCATTTAGCTAGTTCTCACTCTTTCTTTTCTCCAGGCCATATTTTTCTTGTATGTGGGCACTTAACTTCTGTTTAATAACAAAAGGAATTAAGCACTCCACTACCTTAAAAACTGTGTTTCTTTTCAGTAGGTTGTTCACCTTCAACAGCTACTATGTGCCAAGCCCAGGTCTTTTTTTTTTTTTGAATGAAGCAAGTCTCCTGACATCATTGGCAACAGAAGCACTGTCTGAACAGAGAGTAACCACCAGTTACTCTAAATAGTGTAGGGTAAGGAATGAGACAATCCCCATTAACTATGGTTAATAACCACAGTTTCACACCCTATAGAAGTTCTGCCTCTTAGCAAAAGAGGGACAGGCAACTTTCAAATACCTTTTTCTTGTTTAAATACAATATTTTGTGCTAACTGGGGGCCAAATTCTGTTTGCCTAACTCATGAAAGCACTTTGTTTCTTTTAGTGGTAAAACTCTGATAATTGAGCTTTCAGTCAAACAACTAAACTCTTGATTTGACTTCAGGAGCTCTTATGGCCTTAATGGCATTAGGAAGGAGCCTGCTCTTGTCTTGCTAAGACATTTTATCTTCCTCCCCACCAGGTAAATTCTGCACTGGGTAACAGATGCAAAAGAGCTGGACGACAACAAACATGAATCCAACAACTGAAAATAAGTAGTTTGATCTGTTATTCCCATTCTTACCAGCAAGTGTTGCTGTTTACTAAGGGAACGTAAGAATAAAAAATGAATATAAAAATAAAAAAGATACTGCTAAATTTCCTTATTCTGTTTTGTATCCAAATCCTTCCATGCAGAATTCTGATTCACCAGTTGAAACTCAGTGTGGCTTCAGAAGAGCATGTTTCAGATAGCTTCTGAAGGCAGAAAGCTTGCAGACTATTTTCTGAAAAAAAAAAAACCCTGAACATGCATATGATCTTCTGCAATGTTGATAAGCACATCACAAATGCCTAAGGAGAAAATTTGTGTGGGGAGATAACTGCAGAAACTATTCTTAGTAACGGAGTTCTGCATCTGTTAAACTAACTCTGCTGGCACTGTGCTGAAAATTTATATTCATGAACACGTGTTCCAAATGTTGTGAAAAAGATACTATTTAAAATTCTGGTTTATGTAACCTGAAACATCTCTGAGGGCTCACGGAGATATTTTCATTGTGTATTAAGAAGCAGCAGAGCCCGGAGCAGTGGTTCCCTGCGCAGGACTCTCAAACAACACCAGTGGTGTGTGGGCATCAGGAGCCTGCAAGTTAAAAATTACAGCAAAAGGTAGAGCAAAGCCCGATCTTCCACAGAAAGAGGTAACACAGAGTCACAGGCCTGAGCGGGGCTGAAACCCACAGCTTTAGAACTGGGTTTTTGCTGGCTAACTGCCGCTCAGCGTGGGGAACTCATCTTAAGCGAAACATTAAGCAAGCCCTTAATGTTCAGTGTACCATGGAGTTCCATTTCCCATCCCCTCATGCAGGCAACGTAAGACTCTGAGACAAGCAGTAAAACCCCTAAGAGACCTGCAGATGAAAATAATGTGGTGCAAGGCTCACATGTGTGGCAGCGAATGAGATGGGAAACTTGGGCTGAAGACAGAATGAAGCACCAGAGCCTCAGTTTCCCATTTTCATAGAGAATTTTACTGATCAAACTTCGATACTTCTTTTAACTGTCTTATTTTAATCTGAAAACTAACTTTTAGTAGGGGGGAAAGTTCATTACAGACTTTTTTTCCACCCCTCCTTGCATCAGCCTTTTTTTTAAGTCTCTCCATAGCATTTTATTTTTGGACACTATGAGAAGCTGGGCAGAAGCTCTCTCTCTCTCTCATACACCTTCAGTGCCTTGTTAGTTAGACCAAGCAGAACATATGTTCTTTCTAATGTAACTTCTTTATGGTTATGCCTCTATGTACCAAACCGAACTGAACCTGTGGATGCATCTATAAATAATCGCTATAAATAAAGCACTGTTAATGGAACAAGGCCATTCACATCTAAATCTGTATCTGAGATCTCATCAGATGGCTGAGAGCAGTCTTTGCGTTGGACATTACCTGAGGACTACTACCACACCTTCCTGCAACACTTCAGTTTATAAGTGACCACAAGAAAAAAAAAAAAGGTCATTACCACCCCTGGGAATAACTGGAACCTATACTTGGTAGAGCAGCTGTAGAGAGGTCAAAGGCTGAAAGGATTCTGAAGAAAGAAGGAAGGAAAAGAAAAAAAAAAGCCTGCAAGTTGCAGGGACTTCAGCAAAAGAGTTTTCTAGTCGGTTAAACAGCCAAAAGCAGTGCTGGTCTCTACTACTCACACCAGACTTACTCATAACCCCTTCCTCCTGGCTCCCAGGGGCCATATTCTGGGGCTCATTTTGGAAGACAGCCCCCCTTCTTTAATCACCTTTTATTAAAAAGCTCTTTTTAAAAGCTGATGGAACAGACGGGGCCCTACAGCAGTCGCAAAGAAAGTATTTTTTTCCTGCTAACCCATTCTCATGGCAACAGCCAGAAATACCCTTCAGTAACCCGTACGTGTCAACAAGCTCCATTACAGCCCAGGATGTTTGGTATAGCAGTTATTTCACAAGCCTCTGGTGGGACTGTAAATGCTGGCAGTGTCAAATACATTTCCTTTTATTACAAAACCCATTTTGAAGCCATCAGAAAGATTTCTCATTTGTAAACTAGCACTTCTATATTTAGAATATTACTTGGATTACAGATTTATTTCTTCTTCCTGACGCTGCAGAAATGAAGAAAAAAAGAAAAGGCAGGAGCGCTAGCACAGGCAAGCAGGCAACTTTTCAAATACTGGAAAAGGTTTTGAGTTCTTGGAGAAGGGGATTGTTCCTCTGGCTTTGAAGGAAAGGCCTGATTCACAACTTCCAGCTAAAACAGTGTCCCAGACTTCACCCCGCCGTAAAATGGAAACTCTCCCTCTGGCCAGGCTCACCCGCGGTGTGACTGTGGTCTGCTTCAGAAAGCAAAGGGTCGAGGTGCTGCAGGGATGTGGGGTGAAAAACCGAAGGTCCATCGAGTACCCAGTCAGGAGAGGACCACTCACTTTCCTAACTCCTCATCTCTTCTCTGCTGGAAGCACAAATACAGCCTACGGACCCCAGGGCCAGACCAAGGGGAGACCACCACCCTCCCAAGGCATCTGCTCCCCCAGAGCCAGGCAGCCTTTTGGAAGTATTGGACTGAGCTGTTTTAACCTGTAGACTGAAGTACATCACGACATGGACTTTGTGAGTCAAACGAAATATGACAAATAGTTGATGGAAGAACAGATTTCAGTTAATCTAACTGAACTAACACATCAGGAGAATAAACAAGTCTCCTGTACATGCAGAGATGAACACAGCTTGGCATGAGGCGCCTCTAAATCAACACTAAGTCAAACTAATAAACATGACTGACAGGGTAACGACTACACTCCAAGGCACCATACAGCTCTTCCTTACGGATCCAGAGATTTTTCTTTCTTTGACTGAGTTCTCCCAACTTACATGAGCTTTTTTAATCAATTCTGGATTAACTGCCTCATTTATCTACTCAGAATAAATTATAGCCAAGCTTTTGGTTTCTCAACTAAAACCTGCTCTGCAGCTAGAACTAATACCAGGCTTACCCAAACAGCTTGGTACAAATAAACTGGGGGAGGGTTGCATATATTAGTTCCCAGATCTTTGGATATACTTTTTTTTTGGGGGGAAGGCACTGTTCCAATAGTTACTTAAAATTATGGCAGCAGAACAGAGTGTGAAGCTGGGTGGCATGTAGCTGCCAACACATCAAGCATTTGCAATGATTCATTAGCCCAGGCTTTGATGAGTTGTTCCTGGGTTTGAAATAACTAGAGAAAGAAGGAACTAGACGTCCAACCTGCCAGAGCTCAGCTGATGGGTACCCAAATTCCAAGTGCAAACCTACAGCATCACATTGCGTGTATCGACTTTTATTTTAACACAGGTAGCTATCTTGTCAAATGATGGAAAGGTTGGTCTGCATATTGAAGTTATATACATCACCTGGGAAGGGGACAGAGTAAACCAAGAGAACAGCCGTTGGCTAAGTACCACTTTAATGTTTCAGCACTTGCATTCAATAATAATCAAAATCCTCTGCGTGTTTTTCCTGAATGAAAGCATTACCATAATTTTGTAATTTTTGAACCCTGTTAAACCTTTTTTCCAGGCCTCCATCCTCCTTTTCTCCAGAGAAAGGGTCTTTGAAAAGTTTTTATCAGACATAATGTATAATTTAGCCGGCTATAGCTATTTCCAGATGGCCTCCAACCAGGCAAATCTATTCGCTCGCCATGAATTTTCCAATAGGGAAGAAACAAATGGAAGCAAGATGGGACTCTTAAAGCGAGAACCTCGCTAGTACCTCAGGAATTATAATACTTCATGTCTTGTAATAAAATCACACAGAATTGGATCCAATTCACAGAGACACCAAACGCTCCCCATGACTTCATCCTTGTCTCTAACTCAAACAGCTTTTTCATGGAAAGAGGGTCACATCATAAGCAGGTATTGAGATTGTTGGCACACCTTACTGGAATCTCTGGCCTGAAAATCCAGCCATTAACATATGGAGGAGTTAGAGCAAGCGCTTCTATTTTTATTATACACCATCTTTTCTGAGTTATCGTTTTCCCTGCATTACAAGGTATTTGGCAAAACAGACAGAAAACTATGGATTAGGATCAAGAATTACAGAAGAGACCTTAGCCTTCCCATTCGTGCGATGGTACTTTTTTCTCTACGGAATCCTCGTTCGATTTGTGTTTTGCACAGTACAAATAATACATGCAATTACACTTGAACCTTTTCTCTTCTTTGGAAGAAGGAGCTCCTCTATAGCACCATCGGGCAGCTCTTATAGAACAATGGTCTGGAATGCCAAGAGACAGACCTCCAGGTTCCCGTCTAAGGCCAGAAGCATCATTAAAGTCAGTATTTTTCTGTTTTGGTTACAACAGGTTTTGTCACTTCTCCATAGATGCTACTTCCTTGGCTTGTCAGGTCTTAACTGAGATCTGCTGCCACAAATCCCTGGGCCATAGTGAACCGCCACCGACTACCCAAGGAGACAGGGCTGGGGTCCAGAACCACCAGCTCCCGAAGCTTGGTTAGAAAAGCTGCAAGATGGTCACCAACAAACAACATCTACTCAGTGCTTTCTCCCATTTACAAAGGAACAGTCCTTAGAGGTAACTCCAAGCGTACCTACTCTCCCATCTTCCATCAAGTCTAGCTCAAGAGCCCTTTCCCGAGCAGGATGCCGACCAGGGTTTCGACAGCAGCGAGGCAGTGGGTGCGCTAGGACTCCTTCCCATCACGCTGACAGCTCTGCCTCATTGTTTCCCCCTGTAGCCATCTGCTTCTCGTGTCTTATTCTCAGATTGCAGATCTGCTGTGAAGCATCCCACCACCTTCCTTCATGCTCACATAGCACCTACCAGCAGCACGGGATGCTGGGTCCCAAGCAGGGATCCTAAGTATTACAGCAGAATAAGTCACAACACGCAGAACAAAAGCTGTTTACAGAGGACTTTGTTGTTGGACCTCCCCAGATATACTGCTGGAAAAATAGCAGGTCGTTTCATAATAATTTCCCTGACGTGTGCCAACTACGGAGGAGGCCTCTCAAACCAGTACAGCTCCAAAGTACCTCGTATCAAAGTCCTAGGTCTCTATACAATCCTGCTGAGGAGAAGCAAGGTTTATATTCTGATTAATTGTTCAGGATGAAAATATGGGCTCTGACATAATGTAACAGCTATTTTGGCACAACTTTTGAGAAGCATGAGTAAGCAGCCTCTCCTAATTGATGTGCAGATCCTGGAGTGGGTAGTAACTGCATAATAGCTTCATGGTGTCTTCTGAAAGTTAACACAGATGTGAACCCCATCAAACTAGTCCACAGCCACCAGCAGTGCCTACACACTGGAAGAATTTAATCCTGTTTCATCCATTATCCAAGTTTTCTGCCTCCCATGAAAGATGGATTAACACAGGACGACTTGGACATTACAGCTGCAGTCGAGGCAAGTGATTCCAGGTCTCAATGATGGCAGGAGGACTCAAGCAGCCGATCAAAATACCTTGGCTTAACAAGTCACCATTCAGCAGCCGAGCAGCGAGAGCAGCCACGTGTGCTGTTAGATCATAGCCAGTGTGTACCAAGACAACTTAGCTTAGTCTATGGTCAAAGAGGTTAGCGTTAACTTGCATTACATCATATTTGCTCGGAACCAGGACTTTGCACGCAGATAACTACTGCAGTATAGCTGACATCAGTAAATTATTACACAGAATTAACTAAACTAAGCTTGAGCAGTAAGATGATTAGGCTCAGTAAGCCAGTGTATTTGGGAAATGGTTCCTATGGAGTAAGCATTAAGCTTGACAAGAGAGTCCTGGCAGGTTACCAAACTGCTGGCACTACTGCTTATTCATTTAAGAGGCTCAGTATGTTAAGAATCAGTCACATGAAGTCATCAAACTGGACTCATTGGTAAAGACGTCGCTGAACGTAAGCATGGTACTTGTCACGCTTTCTACTGGAATGCTGTTATTAGGACAGCAAAATTCAGCCGCACACAGAAAGCCAACGACACGTCAGCCGCAGCACAACTCACACATCACTTTTACCACGTTTTTCTAAGGTCAGCAATAAGATTTTGTGTTCCATCTAACCCGACATAACTGCAAGCTGCTATGGAAGGAGGAGTCCTGCCTTCCCACAGTCCCGGTTCCCAACCCTCCCCTGGGCTGGGTCTCGTAACTGTGTGGCCGCAAGTCAGTAAGTCAGTTCTGTAAACAGATGGGAAACTTTTTTTTTTTTTTTAACTTGTGTGGTCCTTTCCCATTGAATCAGCGAGATAAACCAACAATCCCTGCAGCCATTTAGCAGCCAGCTCCTTCACAGGGTGCAGGACCACCGCTCAAGGCGCGGATGGGCATGGCCGTACCTTCCAACAGCCAGAGGAGACCCGACGTAGCACAAAACCACACCCCACGCGGTGCATAGTCCTTCTGTCGGCGTTCATAAGGTGAACTTTTACCCCATGTTACTGCTTTGGAAATAAAGTAGTTCAGTAACTGATAAGAGGCTATTTTTTCCCTTAAATCACTCAAATGATAGAAAGGACAAAGCCTCTGATTCCACATCTCTAAGCTACAGAGGAGACGGCTGAGCGAACACCGAGCCTCCTGCACCCCCGCCTCCGAGATCTACTGGAGTAGATAATACCCAAGAACTGGCAGAAGTGCACTTTACCATGAGAATGCACATCACGGGGCGAAAGCAGAATAGACAGCATTGCTCTGCAAACACCTTTGTGTTCATGTTCCAAACTGGTGCTCTTAAGTAGTCCCCCACACCCGGACCAAAAAAAGACACATAAACAACGTTTTGTGCATGCGATGTTCAGCAGAAACGGGAAAAACTGCCCCTTATCCCTGCAGTCACCCAAAACCTCTGGGCAGCAGAAACTAGTGCAGTTTTCCAGGCTGTTTGAAGGCCCATACCTTATATCCAAAGACAAATCAGCCCATATGAATCGATACACTGCCAGCAGGCCAGTCCTGAAAAGCATGGGATTTTTCTGGGGAAAATTAAACCCGTTTCCCCGTGCACAGCAGCTCTGCTCTCGCGGAGGCGAGCGGCAGTACGCAGCTATACTCCAACGCTGGGAGTAGTCAAACAGTTCTCTTGCCAGAAAAGCTGGGGACCACTTTTCTTTGTGACTGTAATGACTGTGGTAGGATGTAAAATACGGGCACAGCAGTATGAAGAACACTACCACATAAATCACAAAGGCCAGGCCAATTTTTGTGAAGCAGCTCTGCTGCCTGCAGGTGTAATTCTCCTTCCATGTACCATCCTTCTGTGCCTCTCTCCAACAATTAAATCAGCAGAATATGCTGGAGTGCGGGTTCAGTCTTCAGTTACAACAGAGAAGGGGATCTCAACTATTAGGCCATATTACCCAGTTGAACCAGGGGTAATATACATCTTTATACACTTTTCTCCCAGCCTCTGTGAATGCCTCACACCTTCTGGTAGTTGTACTGTTGCAGCCATCCAACATCCAGATTTTGGAAAAAAGCTGTACAATAATCCTAAATGCAATAAAAAGTCAGTGTGCCATAACAGAAATCCCAACTCTATTACCAATTCCCAACTTAATTCAGAACACTCCTTACCCATGCAAAAGCACAGGTAAGGCAGCACCTTCAAAATGCTTCTCATTAAGAACTCGGCATCTAGCACAGCTCCCTGTAAACTGCATCTAATCTAATTTTTGCACTACCCTGTTTCAGTTTCCCATTACTGAGTATCTTTCATGTTTTAATTCACATGACATTAGATTTGCTGCACTAAATGAACATCTTCTGAACTCCAGAATAAAATGGAGGTTAATTACTAAACCAGATTTTTAAGTGAGAGTAAAACTCTATTAATGCCTAAAGCAATGCTAAACTTGACAACTTAATTGAAGTTAAGCATTGCAGAGTTAAACTGCCCCAACAGCTTTATTCAAGGAGCAGCTCACACAGTGAGACCTCCCAGGATCCCACGTTTTACCCAGATGACTGAGGACAGGACTCTTCCTGCTCCCAAAATCTTGCATTTGCAGGGAGACACTTAAGCAGCACTTCGAGATGACCTTGTAAGCAAGGTCCAGACCTCTTCCCCCACCTGCCTCTCCTCATTCCCCTTGTACACACCACTGAGCCTTAGAATAAATATAGGCAGACAAACAGAAGTGATGGGGTAAAAAAAGCTCTCAATGCAGGTAGAGGTAGAGGCAAAAACTACTGTCAAGATTTGCCATCGTCCAGCATTCACATGGGATGAATTTTGTCACTAAGGCACCTAACAGGTTACTAAGCCTTACAGCATCCCGGGAGTGCACATCATCCAAAGTCACTCATTTGCATCAAAGAGCCCAAAAGGACTGCACAAATGCAGACATCACACTCATCTATAAACTTAAAGTAAGAAGGACCATTGACACTGCTAGTTCTCAGGTTTGCTGCGGCAATAAGTAATCAAGTCCCTTCCCCAAAAGCACTAGTCTGGGAAAGCACTCTTAACCTTTTGCTTATTTCTCAGTGGTTATTGGAAACGCAAAAGGAACAAAGCCTGGAGCAGCAAACATGGTTTATTTTCTGTACTCGATATTTCACTATTGCCAGTCAACTCCAGTTACACAAACATGTCAGAGCTTGACAGTACAGAGAAACGCATGCGGCCTCAGAAAATGCAAACCCGAGACCGTACAGTGAGCACACATCCATTCCTACATCTGATACCCAGTGAATCAAGAAAGACCGACACAGCATGGCACAGCACTGGACTCTTGCTATTGACCATGTCGTTAAAGACTTGCCTTTAACTGCTACGTTTTATTTTACCCTGGGAGGCACCTCTGAAGTAAACTTTTCCAGTAATTCCAGTACATCTTTTTGATGCTAAAAAACACATTCTGCAAGATCTCCAATTTGTTGGTCCTTGAAACTGCCAAAAGCAATCTGCAGAGAAGTGTAGCCCTAGATAACTGTATGACGCAGGACAGCCAAGGCAAGACTGGTCCTGACTGAAGCTTAGATACTCAATTCCATGTGATATTTATTTAATAAAGCTTGGCAGAAGTGTATTGACGAACACAGATGCAGCTGCAGGTTACAAAAAGGCACTTTGCACTTTGTGGGCAGCACACTGAGGAACCGATTCTAGAATCATCCCAGAGCATGAAATGGCCAAAGTTCATGTTTACTATTTTAGAAGTAATTTCAACTTTAGTGTATGAATTCATAGCAGACAAGTTAGTACTGGTGCATCAAAGAACTGGAATATTTTAGTCAACAGCCTTGTGGAATTATTATACATGTTAAACAGTTCAGATAACATCGCAAGCAATGAGCATCCATCAAGCACTCTACACAAACACCACCGAAGTGCAGTTTTGCAGCACTGGACACAACCTCTGCGCTGAAGCTGAAGCACTTATTAAATGTAACTTTGTGTTGTAGGGTGCTTTGCATCCATCCGCAAAGGGAAATGACTGAGCAAAAAATTAGTTTGCGTCAAACGAGATGGAATCAAGATGATGAAGAAAACCTGGCAGCCTGTGGAGTCTCTGCCTTTGGAGATACTCAAAACCCAACAAGACACAGCTCCGAGCAACCTACGCAGCATGAGGAGCAACGGAGCTGGATGAGATGATCTGCAGAGGCGCCACCTCAATGACTGTGATTCCACACAGCCACTGGGAAAAATGTAAAACTATTGAAAAGAACCCTTTTCCAAGTTTTCAGAACCTGTCCACGTGACACCCGACATTAGACTAACAAGGCTGTGGTTGGATTTCAGAATCACCTAGACAGGATTCAAAAAGCTGCAGTCAAATACAGCTCCTTTTTCAGAAGGCACACACACACACACACGCTCCAGGAACCGTTCTTCATGATTTAAGCATATGCAAATCTAAATACTCATCTCAAACACCTAAAACTTTCCAATGATGATAACTTTATCGCTTTCCTCCACCTCACTTGAAAAAAAAAAAAACACAACAAAAACCAAAAACAACCAACAAAACAACACACACCATCCAAAAAAACAAACCCATAAGCCAACACTATCATCAGGACATCAGAAACTAAAGGGGCAGTTAAGTCTCTGGAGGGGACAGAGAGGAGAAGAAAAATCTGACTGATAGTGCCTTCCTCTGCTAAACAGACTACACTGAAATTCAGTTAATTCTGCACCCCATGTTGAGAAGATTATGCATTTATCTTTTTCTATTGGGATTTTTTACTTTTCTAAGTAGTATTTCTGCAAAAGTAGAATATCTGAAAATCAGTGTCAGGCTCAAAAGTGCATCAGATTTAACAGCCTGCCATATGCTGAACACACTTCTCCCAACCCAGCAACATACTGAAACCACAAGCTGAAACTTAAGCACAAATAGTCTTGAACAGCAACAGTTCACGTGCTCAAGGTTTGCTGAATCGGGGTAGAGCGCTCCCACGTTTGTTACAGCCCTGGGGCTGCAACAAGTTTAGACCTACGAGTACAAAACCAATTGAATTATTTGGGATTCTGAAATAAAGAATACATGGAAGCATTTTGCTGGATGGAGGTTTGATCAAGGGAAGTCTTGAAACTTATGCTTAACTTTATCCGGTGTTTAAGTCCGATCTCTTTCAAAGAAGCCTCGGCATGAACGCTGGATGCTTTCTTCAGCTTGCAGCTCCCACTACGCCAAGGATTCAAAGTACATTGAGAGGGAGGGGAAAAAAAAAAGCCTATGGCGGGCATTTGCTCAGGGAGAATGATTTTGGGGGAGAGACAATATATCATTTTAGTATTTCAATTACTTTCACAACTTCAAACAAACCCAAGTTGTTTCTAAAATTCCACATCATAAACCAGCATATTGTTACCTCCCTGGATTTTAACTTGAATCCCCATCTTCATCTAATAAGATGCCAGGAAACAGAAAAGAGCTTGTTAACAAAAACTTTGGTAAAATTCAGTTAAATTATCCAGATGGTTTTCATTCCACAGAAAATACTAAACCAGCAGTTTGCCGAGCGTAGCATTTTCTAAATACACAAAATAACGAGAAAACAATACACAAGTGGAAAGTGCAAATGCTGAGCCCATTATGTTTTTGTTCCAGCAGAAACGCAACACGATCAATACAATCTTGCAGTTCCAGAGCACCCGTCTTTCTGCTGCCAAGGGTGCTCCGCAACTCAAAGTGCCACCAAGCAAAGTGCACACAGGTCCTAGTTTGACCACGTATTTCTTCCCATGCTACATGCAGAAAGGAGGAATCGCATTTCCATCACGTAGCTCCCAAAGCCCAGCATCCCCTATAGCACCACAAGAAACCAGACAGCACCTACTGAACAACCTCTGTAGTTTGGAAGACTCTGCCAGCAGCCAAATATAGCATTCCTCCAAAGCCTAGCCTGATTCTGCAGCTCTTAAATACAGGGAAGACTGTCTTAGATTAAATAGTGATTACAGAATTGGAATTCCAAGAACTGTGAAAGTCCCTGCCACAAAAAATAAACCCACTGAAGAGGCAAAAAGAACAGGTATTTTTCTGCACTGTGTTATTTGATAAACCTCAATGCAAAGGTATTAAATTACACATAAGAAACATGCATCAGGTAGTTGTCAGACAACACCAGAAATCGTTCAAATCCACCAACAGCAGAATCAGAAAACTGATGAGAAAGATCAGCAAGAGATGAGCCATGGAAAAATATGTCTGCAGTTACAGATGGATATTCATCCCTTTTACACAGCATCTCACTAAAACGTTTCATAGCAACGGGGCAGGAGTTATCAGATAGCAGGGGATGAGACTGGTAACCACACAAACCAGTACCATCCTCCAGCTCATAGGACACCTCAAATACGAGATGAGAAAACAGGCTAGCAAGCAAATCCAACACTTAAACAAGGAGGAGCTGTAAGAAATCACTGAAGCGTTTCTTCTCTAGATCATTAACATGTTTTTTCCTGCAGTACCACCGGTTTTCCACATCAGCCAGCCAGGGTGGCACAGACAAGAGCATCACCACGATCTGCTCAACATTGCACCACGACGATAGCATATTGATGCTCCCGCAATTCTTTGGGAGAGCAGGACCTGTCATCTTCCATGTGCCTACCTAAAATAGCTGCAATGCCCCAGCTGCCCAGGAAAAACTCTGGGTATGAAAACAGTGGGATTAGCAGCTTAGAGAGCAATCACCACCTGAGGTGCTCCAGGTTGCAGCTCACTGCAAGAGCCACCTTTTCTCACCAGCCTCCTTTGACAGAGCTGGCACGCTGGGCAACACTCGGCACAGCAGAATGGCATTCAGGAACACGAGATCATTGGACCTGTTCCTCCACAGGTCTATTTATAGTCTCAAGTGGTGCTGCAAGGCAAAAGGCCAAACAGTCAACAGTTTCAAAGAGCAAGTCCCTACAGACCCCACCTGAGACCCAAGAACGCGCAGACCCCCCCAGCTCAGTGCAGGAGATCACTGCGCACACTGCGG
This sequence comes from Tauraco erythrolophus, assembly GCF_009769465.1. Classification (NCBI taxonomy): domain Eukaryota; kingdom Metazoa; phylum Chordata; class Aves; order Musophagiformes; family Musophagidae; genus Tauraco; species Tauraco erythrolophus. The sequence goes on from NC_141476.1 coordinate 5,805,506, forward strand.
ACCCAGAGTGGGGAAATTCTGTGCTATGGCGATTGTGGTACCCCAGCACAACTCTAACGAGCACCTTCATTTGAAAGGCTAAGTGAGGGATAATTAACAGTCTCCTCCACAAACCAGGACTCCTTTGGAAATACAGTAATTACCACCTACTCAGAGGGATCTCTCCCAGAATACAGGAGGCTGCTGCTGTAAAGGCAGGGTGGTCGATTCCTTTGGGAAATACCAAAAAAGACTGTAAGAAAGACCCTCCCCAGCTCTGCAAACGTGCAGCAGCTGCAGGTCTCTTCCAGCCAGCCTCGTTTTCTTTGCAGAGGCAGCTCCAGCTTCTCAAAAATCCCTGGAAGAGGCAGATCCATTTCATGCTTTGCTACATCACTCGACACACTTGAAAAACAGAAAGTCCTTGCCGGCCCACAGCATCTTCAGGGCCAGCAGCTTCTAGAGCACAGCTTTGTACGGTAAATATCAAAAGCTGTATTAGCTGGAAACCAAATTATCACTTGCAGAATAGTTTTGCAATTAGATTGAAACTGTAAATTGTGCAACAACCTAAATCAAAAAAACAAGTTTGTGATAGAGACACAGACATATACTCCTATTTCATCTCCTGTCTTACTCACTCTACTCCTTTGAAATAACTCACTTCTACACAGATTTGAGCTTCTGCTGCTGCACCACAAGCAATTTCGCATTCCTAAAAAATTAAGCGCACTCAAGAATTGATATATACTTGTCTTCACTGTTAACATCCACGTTTGCCTGACAGCTTCCTCACCTACCACTCGGAGCGGCCCTTTGGCCATCAGTACCATCAGAGAGTTTCTACCACCCTTTATCTTCCTTGTCCTCCTGCAGCAATTCAGGAACCTCTGGTTCCCATAACCCTAAAGACATTTTCCCTTCATCCAACTACCTGTGCCCCAAATCTCATCACTCGTATTGCAAGCAGGTCCCCACATTTCATGCTGCCTTTTAGAAACAGATGGAGCTGAAAATGATCTAATTTCTGAGCACATCTTCCTTGCTTTCTGGTAGAGCTGTTCCACTTTGTACAAATAACTATTTTCTGGAGCGGTGTCAGAACCATCCCAGGCGAACACTCACTCCCTCACGTTACACCAAGCCACTCCCGCTCCTACCACTTCAATAAATACTATACAAGGCAAAGTGGACTAGCTTCTGCAAAAGAGACACCTCAAAAAGCCCATGGTTTACTGGTTTGGGCACTCCAAAGGATGGTGAACATGTTCAATCCCATGTTTTGAGTCACAGACAGGACTGGAATTCAAAACTTCTGTATCCCAGTGGATAAAGCTGGGGTAGGGGGATGTTGTACTACCTGCTCTTCCTCCTCTCTGTAAAAGCCAACCTGTCTTTGGCACGTCACTCCGAGAAAGGTTTAACAACAGCTCACCTAAACCAGACAACCAAATCTTCAAGAGACACCGTTCAACACCAACACCAGCTTCTTACACCAGTGGCAATTCCCCACTCCACATCCTGGTTTTCACAAGCCTTCTTTGAAGCCACCTTTCCCCCATGCTTTCTGTAAGGAACCCAGACACCTCCCTCATAAGTTGGTTGTTTTTTTTTTTTAATTCCACTAGGCAGCAGAACACATAAAAATGAGATGATGCAATGCTAAACCAAAGTTCCCCTTATGAATATAGCCCTAGGTGCCCAACAGGATGTGACAGGTGGACAGGCAGGTGAGCTAAGGAGGAGGATGAGGTCACAAAATGAGCAGTTGCATAGCATACTACCAATCTTAAATTCCAAACGCATTATGCACAAGCCTAACAAACAAAGGAGCAGCTTAACAGATTTACAATGTGCCTTCTCCAAGGGTGGAATAATTATTTATCAGATAGCAACCTTCGTGTTACAACAGCAATAAATAAATAAACGATCCCAGCAACTCTTCTGAACTATGCCACTAGACAGACTGACATCTGGGATGTGCCTTTAGCATGGCTGAGCTTGAGAAGAATTGTAAATATTTAGTACAAATAAAATAGAACTTGCTAGACTGAGCAGAAACCCAAACATAGTCGTTAAGAGCATTGCAGGGGACCCACTGCAAGAGCCCCACACCCCCCCGAACTCCTTCCAGCTTCCAATCGACAGCCCAAAAGAGGTTTTTCTCTTTGCTTTTCTGCAAGATCATCTCCTCCTGCAAGTGTACACATCTCGGTATTATTCTGATTTCACTCTCTCAGGTTGCAACTGTTATTTATTCAGGCTGAAGTCCACAAACATTATAAGAAGGGTTTGGTTCGTTCCCTTTACCTCTGTATTCCTAGTTTGGCTTTACAGCCACATATTACCACGGAGGGATACATCCAGAAAAAGCATTTCCAAAGCCAGTCATATTTTATACAAGCTCTCTCCTCCTTTATTTAGATAAAACCCAAAGAATCCTGAAAGGAGATAGTAAACGTGCACAAAACATGCTCAGCCAGACTCTCCCACTCGGTTATCTCAACCACCCTTTTCCGTCTCTATGGTACTATTCCGATTTCCCAGTTTGACACTGCAGGACGACAACCCCACCTTGCCCATACTCCCCATCTCTAGACATCCGACAGCTTCCAAAGTCCACTCCCGTTTTCTCACCCTGAAACAGTTCCCAGCTGATTTAGCTCCATCCCAAGTTTTCTAGCCAGCTAGCTGCTTCTCCTCCAGAAAGGATCACAGTAATTCCCATTTTCTGTACATGTTCACATGTTACGACAGGACAGCTGGCAGTAAGAGTAGTAACACTCATTCGTCGTTCCTGTCTCCATTCTCTGAAGCATCCTTCACTCCAGACATTCCAGCTGTTCCCACTTCTCATTACTCTTCTCCACTCTCCAGATCCCAACACCCCTGTCCTACCAGGTTTCTACTGTCCATACAGCAGTTTGTGTTGTCACATACCATGAAGGCAAGAAACAATGTCTGGGCACCCTGGGGTTACAGGCAAGCTTTGATAACACCGTATCTGTTACTGGCATGACGCTTTAAACACATCCAAACTGGCAAGCTTCCAGCACCTAAGTATCTCAAAGCTGATCAACATCTTTCCAGATACCTCAAACATTAATTTTTACCATGTAAAGTCCCTTTCTCACAGAATTCATCATAAATAAATTATTTAACATAACCGTAGGCTAAACCAGGCACATAATCCTTGCGCACAGACAAATGAAGCTTGCCTTTGTAGGTCTGAACGGATACAAACCTCCTTCCTACTCCCTGCAACTTCAGTGGTCTCTTCACAAACAGTCTCAGGAGATGGCCTCAGAAGACCAGACCCCCCAGTACCATCCACCCAGCCCCTCCAGCCTAAGCAGCCAGTTCAGGTGGGTTTATGCCCATTTTGTGTCAAAAGAACAGCACAAATGGAGGCACAACGTACCTGTGAAACTAGGTCACCGTTTTTTGGGGAGCATTTAAGAAGGATGAATCCAGTTCTTCCAAGAGATGGGAACTGCTGCATCGTCCCAAATGCGACTGTTTCCCTTAGCCGAAATGTCCCTACGAAATAACAACTGCAGCATTGATCTCCAGCTGCCTGACACCGTACCTGTGATACTCTAGAGTAAGAGAAACAAGGTCTGAAGAAGAGATATTTGTTTGTTCTTGACATTCATTTCTCCAAGAAAGACAGAATTCAGAAACTCCACATCTGCAACTGTATGTCTGCCTACACCGTAAAGGAATAAACTTCATGGGAATGGATTTAAAAAAAAAAAAAAAAAAGACTTGTTTACTGTTAGAGCCTGTTAATTACAACATTAAAATACTAGCCCGAACCCTACATTAAACTTGCATTCTGTTTTACATAGCAGCATACGTAACAATCATCACAGCAAGCAGCCCTGTTGGCTCATGCTGGAAGAAGTAATTATATATCACAGCAACACATTTTTGCCCTTCAACCTGCCAGTCCAGTCCACGTAGCAGCTGTGAGCAGCAGGTCAGGGCGGGGGGAGCCTACAGAGGGTTTCTACATAATCACTTACCACTGAAGGGAAAAAAAAAAAAAAAGCTATAAACCACCAGACCCTGGCTTGCATGCTTGGCAGAAAGCTGCTAACACAAACACTACAGCAGAGATGTTACCGGAAAAAATGAGCTCGATCCAAAGGCACTATTAGTGGTTGAAGTATTAGCTAGCAGTTGCATTGCAAGCCTTCCTTAACAATTTTCACCATTTCTGTACTTGTACCAGTGATACCCACACCGCCCTCTTTTGCTTGGATGCTCCTTCGTCCTCTTTGAAACACTTATCCTCAGGTGAAGCCCACAGACATCAGTGAGCGCAGTTTATGCAAGCTGCAAGCTGAAATTCTGGTCAAAGATACCGGGACAGAGCCCTCCTAAAAGGCACCCAAAATTGCTAGTGCCCATCCATAGCAAGCAGACCCTTGGCATATCTAACATAAGAAACCACACGTCTTCTGCCTTGGAGATGGGCTGGAAGACAGGCTGATCTGTTTACAACAGTCTTTGGTTCCAGTGAACCTAAATATTTCAATCTTGACACTTAAAGCAGCATTAGCTTTTTTACAGCTGTTGCAGATAAAGCAGTAGCATTGTTATATTATGAATATGCAACAACATTCCTTTTCCTGTGCTGTTTTTCCCCAGTATGAAATGAAGCGTAAAACTACATGCAAGCCAGTAATTGTCCTGTTATTGTTTAGCTGCTGGGATCACTAAAAAAAAAAAACCAAAATAATCACAGTTCTAGTATAATATGATAGTGATACAATAGTTAACTGTCCAGAAAAATCTGCCATGCCATACTGCTTAATCATGTTGTCTTTGTTCCAGCAAAAATGACATTAAAAGACAGTGAGTTTTACCAAATAAAAATGTGACAACCAAGTATTTCAAAAACTTTTTGAATCCAAAATAGAATGAGACAGACAATAATGGCCAAGAGCCTGACCAGCTTAATCGAAGTTGGACTCTCATTTTGTTCTCAACACTGAAACAGCAGATCGTTCTCGGAAGACAATTAACAGCCAAAACACAATTTCAGTTTCTAGCAGAAAAGTAAACAGAAAATTAGTCCTTCTGTTTCGTTTTCCAAGTCTTAAAGTGTGTTGCTTTGGAAGCAAACCTAGAAATAGAAGGACAGCATAGTAAGTGTCAGAACAGGTTTCTCCTGTACCCTCATTTTCAAGCAGCTGTACAGTTTTCTTCCCATTAAACCTTTAATCATAGAATGTGGTGAGAGGCCAAATTTGTTTATAAAATAACACATCTGCAAGTCTCTTCTGCTCTTGTTTCCCAATCTTCTTTTAGATCCTGACCAAACCATACAGCAGGAATTAGTCACGCTGCCTATCACCGTGCTGGAACAGACCCCCGATACACCGCCCTAAGTGCCAAATGAAAACATAGACAGCCCAGAATAAGCTCTGCAATGCCTTGTTAATGACAACTGGTAGGTTCAGAGCAGCCTCGAGAATTCTGGTCCAGAGGCTTGTGAAATTACCTTCGCTACACAGAGGGAAATGGGCAGTACCAGGGACACCCCAGCCATCCATCAGCAGAACTGTACCGGTTTATTTTCAGTCACTTAAAAGGCAGAAGAGTACACTGATTCCAATTACCCCCTAGATTTTGCAAATCATTCACAGCCAGCTAGGGAAGCTTCGGGTCAACAGAAAAGCATGGATTTATTCCATGCAGAGTGTATATGTACTTACACACAACCAATACAGCCAGCAGTCTGATAAATAAAAAGAAAATACACACGCATGCTAAAAGGTGCAAAGTCAGTGCAGTCAGCTCAGCCTCAAAACATCCGTGCACCCTCCTATCAAGCTTGGCAGCTAAACAAAATCCTCCCGAGGAAAGCAAGACTAGGGAAAAAGCAAAAAGGTGACGTTCAATAGTTCATATCAAAGCAAATGCTGAACTGAATTTCACGGGCTATTTCTGTTTCCTTGCTAAATAGAACAGGCCTACTGCAAATAACAGAGCAGAACAGAAAAGGTCAACCAGGATCTCTAACCATGGAAAACGCTCCGCCACAGACAGGGAGCAGCACCAGCTCCCAGTATAAAGAAATATAAAGAAATACCACTTATTGTCTCCACGTGTTTATACAATAGATGCTCCAACTGCAGCCTTTCCTTTTAAGACTATTTTCAAAAATAAGAGAGTAGGAAAAGATGTGGCGAGGGTTTCCTCCCCAGTGAAGCGAATTTGAGGTGCAGAATAAACATGGGATTATTGACTCACTCACAAAAATGTTACCAGAGAGATTTCAAAGAGACATACTTCTGGCTTAGCTCTACTCCCACTGACGTTGGTTAAGACTTTTACCAATCACTTCAGTCAGTGCTAGCCTACGTATCACTTTAAACTCAGCTATTATTACTTTTTAGTTTAAAATATGTAATGTTCCTCTGTAACAGACGGAAAAATATTTCAGGAACTTTTTAAATCTGTTCCTCCAAGATCCTTTTTTTTTTTTTTTTAAAAACACACTGAGACGCAGTTCCTGGATGCAAGCACATGTGACCTGTTCTAAATAAAGGATATTTTCCACTTCTTGCACAACTGGAACAGATATAAGCAGTAGCTTGAACAAACTGCATTGCAGAACCCAACTAGAATATAAAACACTCGAATAAGATCCATAAATAGCAGTAATATGAAAAGACTACCTCCAATAAGGCACAAACTCAATGTTGAGAAGCCTAATGTAATCAAGTTCAAATTTAATCACGCTGCAAAGTTCATTTACAAAATTAAATTTGATCATTTGCAGACTAAGGCACTTCAGAAAAGTCCTCTTTGGCTCCAGAGTACGTACACAGTTCAAAAACGTGTCTCTCTTTGGTGAAATCAACATTTCCTCAACAAACACTGCGTATTGAAAGGGAAGTTTTCACTAAATCGAGACTTCGATGTTTAGCGCAGCACTAGAAGAGAAAAAAAAGGGAGTGCTTTACAGAGGATCCTAATTGGATAGAGATGACTACTAGCTGATATAAGTAAAATATTGAAGATTTACATTTAAAAAAGCATTTGCACACCAGGAACTATGAGAATTTTAGAAAAACATCACTGCTTTAGCAATGACAAACTCTACATCTCAATGTTATTGCTCATAAAGTAAGAATAAGCTTCCTAAAAAAACATCATGCAACTTAAAAGCATTTCCTAATAATTTTTTTCCACTAAAAATACTCCAGTAACTGGATCATTCAGGTGCTTTTTGACCAGTCTGAAAATAAGTAAGCTGGAAAAGGGCAACAGAAAATAGCATAAATAGCAGTAATTTACCTGTAAGTACCTGGTTTTATTAAAAGCAAGGCAGTAAATTAACAACAATTTACAATAATTTGCTGCTGCTTGCTAGGTCGCGCATGCCACCCAAATGGACACACATTACAGAGAATCTAAAAAAAAAAAAAAACAGAGAAAAGCAATCAAATATAGAATTTTTTTGCTACATTTGGCACACCTGGGTTAGTTCAGCTTGCCCTGCGCAAAGGCAGACTGTAAAGTCTTTACTTCCAGATACCAGTCTGACATTCAAAACATCACTTTAGTAAGTCAAATGATTTAAGAATCCACATTAGTAGTACGATAGATGTAACTTGAGCCTACAGTGCCTCGATAACTGTGCGCAGACACGTCAGGATCTGTGTTTACTTTTGGTAATAACTGATTATTTTCCTCAACTGATTGCCTGAAAATAAAACTCCGTCGATTTCATTGTGCACTGCTTGTACTGGAAAAGAACTCTTATTTACTTGTTCATTACACAGACACATACATATTTAAGTGTATGTATTTATGAATTAAAATTATTATCCTTCAGGAGTATGGCAGGAGAGGAATAAAGTATGAATGTCAGGGGAAAAAAGAAAATAAATCTCCTTGCCTTACCAGCCAGTCATACAGCCTGGTTTCCTCCCGCAGTGAAAAGTGACTCTGGAGAAACCAAAGCGACTGAAACATCTTCTCAGTTTTCAAAGACATTCAACCACAGCAAATTCCAGAGAACCTTTAAATGCATCTAGCACTTAGCACAAGCAGCTAACTTCTCATGAGTCTGAGGGGTTTAGGAAATACGGTTGAAACTGATGCATCTCAGCCCCATGTATTCTCTCCATCCCTTGTGATTAAAGTTTTTTGCTGGGCTGACATTTTTCCTTGGCCTCTAGCATTCAGTTGTGGCTTGGCCTAAGTTAGTACAGTATTTACTGCAAAAAGCCTTTATTATGGGACCCCTTGCAGCTTTGGATTGCAGACTTGAGTTATGAAATATGGATGGAGTAACCACGAGCACACACTGAAGAGGAGAAATCTTTAGCTAGATGTCAGAAAACAAGCAACCTGGGAGGAAGCAAATAGGAGAGTTTTACTGAGTGAAGCACAGCAATATCGGCAGGGCTGAGTTAAACTGGGCAACAAAAAAAGCTTCTTCTTGGTTCAGAGTTCTTACATATTTCTGAGCTGGATGGCTTGTTCTAAGTACTCACGATTTCAGCTGCTTTTGCTACAAGTAAGCCAAGGATGCTTCTCACTTCTTATAGTTAAAAAGATCAGAGAAAGCCCTGAATGTTGCTAGGAAATTGGCAGTTCTCACCAGGGAAAAAGAGCAGATCACTGTTTAGACTCATCTCCTAACATCAACTACTGCCTCTGGTTTGCCTGCACCCCAGGCACCTTTCCAGAGCAGGGCTGTGGAGAAGATGGTAAGAAAGCAATTCCCATGGCCACATTCCCATCGCTACACCACACTGACCTGGTGCTACTCCGCTGACAGCTGTGTAATTACTCCGGATTTACATCCACAAGAGAAAGCAGCAGGGTGATGTCGGACACCCTTGATAATCATCAGTCAGACTGGTTTCAGGCCTGAGCAAAGCTGACGGACTACAGAAGCCCTCTTAGATTACAATCTGCACGTCACGAAGCAAACAGGTTTGTGAGCAACTTTTGCCTCCTCTTATCATCAAATTTTATCAGCCTGGCTCCAGGGACAGGTTTATACGGACCTGGCAGAGGCCCCTGGCTCCTTCACTTCTTCGTCTCCCACAAGGCCAGGAAGACAACTGAGACTCTACCTCGAGGTAAGAGCTGTACGTGAGCTGGGCAGGCTCCACGCTGAGGTTAGCATGGCAGTTCACTATCTGCCAGAAAAACCATGGGTTGTTATTCCACCCTCGGGGCTACCTCTTGTACGCATGGCTACATGTGGAGGGACAGGGAAGCAGACTGGAGCAAGCTGGTCACCTCTCCTGCCCAACAAGCTCTCCTGGAAACATCAGAGATGCATGCCTGAGGCACACTCAGGATGTCTGGATGACACAGGAGGGTCCCTTCAGACCCCAAGGGTGAGCAGTGGTGGCTCTGCAGGAGTATCGGGTGAGAACATGCTGGGGCCATTCAGTCGAGGGGAGTTTGAAGTGACATTTAAAAGATGGCCAAATACTCGAGTGCTTCATTACAGACTATCTTTATTCACTTCCCCCTGATATTAGTGAACCACACAGGGATGCATTCGAGTCCCCAAGCATCAAGTCAGAGGAATTAACAGTGGTTGGAACACCTATGCAAGGTCAAATGCAGACCTGGTATCTAAGCTCCATGCCCACATCATCTGAAGGCACAGATAAACTGCTGACTACAAAGGGGACAACCGTAAAGGGACAACTCCTGCACACCAGTTAGAACCCTCAGCTGGTGCAAACAAGGCTATGACATCAGTGCTCCATGATCTACCCCACAACTGCTGCACTCCACTGGGGATGTGGGCACTGAAGCCAAAGCCCTGTGAGTCTCCCAGCTGCCTCCATGACAGGTGAAACCCGCCACTGCTGGTGAACCCATTTCTGCTCACTGTCCTCTCTCTGCACATTAGCCCGGCTCCCAGCTAATTTCCCAGATAATAGCAACTTCCCTGCACAACCTTGGAGGGCAGAGGGGTTCCAGCAACTTTGGCTAGGTTGGCTGTGAAAGGCTGCACATCACCACCACTACCTGCACCATTTCTCAGCAATACCAAAGGTTCAGCATGAGGTAGGGTTGCCAAGATTTGCCAGCCCTTAAGAAAATGACAGCATTTTAACATCTTTTACTACAAGACCTTCAACATTTCTGAAACATTCCGAGTATGATCAAAAATTCATTTAGTTATTCTGAAGTGTGTCTGACAGGCAGTACAATCTAAGCTCATTCTAGCATATTTTTTTTTTTAAATATTTACCTTCCCATTCATTTTTCAGCTGCACGCACAGACATATGAAGAATATTGTTCAAAACTAAAATCCACGACTATAAAGACAGGCCAACACCACACTTGATTACAAACACGATACTCTGGAAGCAATGACCTTATATTCAGTGGAGCCGTGCTTCGGAGAGCATTGTGATGAAACGGAGGGTTTGCTACCGCCTGAGTACTTTGAATGAAAAACCAGAGGGAGAAACATGCCATTGCTGACGAGGTAGATGCCGAAGGCATGGGAGAGCATTTGCATTCTTTTTGCAGCACTAGGACAGAAAGCCGGTACCTAACACCCCGCAAAGGAGAGAAATGCACACTACCTTACTTCCCTTTGCAGACCATATCTATGCAACACAGCTGCTCCAGATAAGAATAAAGTGTCTATCTCGGGGAAAAAAAAAAATACTTTCGGAAGAAAGTGACGTCCCTAGGCGAAAGTTTCCAGTCTCCAAGCAATTACCAGTAACAAACCTGCTCTCAAAGTCAAACAAAAAAAACAAACCCCAAAACAGCCTCGCATGCTGCAAGACCTTGCAATAACTTCGCAGCTTCGCGCTGACCCCACCCGAGCGCCGCCGCACCTGCCGGGGGGGGACGGGCGTGAGCGGCGGCGGCGCTCACCGGGGGGGCAGGTGCCGCCGATGCCTTTCGCTCCCCCGGAGGAGCCCGCGGGCGGCGGGGCTCCCCCGGCGTGACAGCGAGGCCCCGCACGGCCAACAATGCCCTTTACATAACGCCGGCCCGGCCCGCCCTCCCGCCCAACAACGCCGCTATTATGGCAGGAAGCACTAAATGGCCGCCCCGCTGCGCAGGATGCCTCCTCTCAGCGCGGGGGGTGTTTGCGGGGGGGTTCTTTTAGCCTTTACGAGCCGCCCGCCGAGGCGCGGGGACCCGCCGCGCCGCCCCGGCCCCGCAGCGCGGGGGCACCGCGTCCTCCGCCCGGCTGCGCGGGGCGCCGGCGGCCGCCGCCTGTCCCACCTGCTCTTGAGCGGCTGGCTCTTCAGCTCGTAGTAGGTCTTGGGCTCCTCGTGGAACTCCTCGCCCACCTCGAAGTCCGGCACGATCCCCGACTCCGCCTGCATCGTCGCCGCTGCTGCGAGAGGGAGAGACGGGAGGTTACCGCCGCGCCGAGCCCCGCCGCGCCGCCCGCTCCCGCACACACACAGCGCCGCCGCCCGCCCCGCCTGGGACTTGTAGTCCGCCCCGGGGCCGGCCCGGCCGCCTCCGCCCGCTGCGCACTACAACTCCCGCCGGGCCGCGCCGCGCCGGGAAGGGCCGGGCCGGGCCGGGGCCGCGGCTGTCAGCCGGGAGCGCGGGGGGCGGGGGCAGCGAACGCAGCTGAACCGTGCCCGCCACCTGCCGCCCCCTCCCTTCCCTCGACCCCTGCCCCGCCCCCGAGGGCTGACGTCACGCGGCTCTGACGACAGGGCGTCGTCAGCGGTGCCGCGCGTGACGTCACGCCTTGTAGCAGCTGCACGGGAGGGGAGGCCGGGATTGCGGCCGGCGCTTGGCAAAGAGCCGAGGGTTCCCCCGGTTTTGCCAGCCCCTGCCCGCCGCCGGCCCCGCCGCGAGAGGGGAGATCCAAACGCAAAGGGGGTTTCGTCGCAGCCTTGGAAATGTCTGGCAAAGCGTCTCGTCAAACGTAGTGGCACGGCAGCACGTTGTCCAGCAGCACGGCAACATTCCTGTGCAGCTCCGGAAGCGGGCATTGGCCTTGCTGGGAGTTCGGGTGGAGGTGGGGGTGGCATGAAGCAGAGGAGGGGGTGATGGGTTCGAATGCAAACAACAGAGAAGATCTACCGGCGATAGAGGGTGCGACATTTATGAGAATTTATTTTTCCGGGTACAAAAGTGTTGGGCATTCACATCCCAGGACTGTTGGCGTTTTTCAGAGTAAGTCCTCAGCACGAGAATTTATAGCTGCGAGAGGCTTCCTTCGAACTTTACGTGCCTTTATAAACAGGCAAAAGCTCATAAACCTCATGAAGAAAGGTGCAATAAAATTAAACATTTGAGAGCCAGCTGGGTTTCAATTACTTGCAGCAGAAATTTTTTGATACTGCCTCCTCTTCCAGAGTGGCTCCTGCAGGATTCGGAAACTAAGAGCAGATATCTCTTAAGGCAGAGTGAAGTCTCTGCCACACTACCTTGTACCCACAACAGGTGCCAGGTCCCAGAGACAGCAGGAGCAGGAGGGCTGGATGGGAGCGTGGGCCAAGAGGTCTCGGCTCCGGGGGGATGCGGGTGGTGTCGGGGATCAGAGACGTCCCGTGCTTACTCAGCCCCTGTGAGTGGTGGGGTTGGTCTGTCCTCGGGTTCAAAGACCCTGGGGGTGGACGGCCCTATTCTGGACTTGTTAAATGATCCTGTTTGGGCTTTCTTGGTTTCTTCAGTTTGGGGTTTTGGTGCTGCAGGGAGTGGAGCTCTGTTCCCACGCTCATGAGGGGCTGTGTGTCAGCACTGACCGTCAGGATGTTCAGCTTTACAATCCAGAGGGTGAGAAAACTTCCTCGGCTCTGTCCTGTCTCCTTACCCGCTATGACATGAGGGTGCCAGGGACCTTCCAGTTCAGAAGTGCCATAGGAAGCTTCATTCATGGCATTTCCCGAGAGCTTTGACCTCACTAAATGAAGTCACAGCACAACTCAAAGGCCCAGGACATTTGAGGATGCTGTTGATAACTGGTGCCTAATAATTCTGGTGCCATTGTGTCACTCACAGCTAAAATCACGCCGTCCTGTTGTATCAGTGCAGCACCACTAACTCCAGCAGACTGGGTAAGCCAGAGAAGAGGCTTTTCCACCTGTCCTTTTCCTTGGTCACAGCTGCAGAAGCTGCCTGGTGCAGCACCAGGGACTGCCCACACCTGGACAGCCAGGACCCCCGCCCATTTCAGGTGATGCGAGATCTGATGAAATAAAACCAAGCAAAAATTTTAGCTTGGTTTAGAAATAGAGATCCCAGATTTTTATGCAGCTGCCAAACTCAGGCAATGACTTAATAGCAAGAGTAATTACATTAATGAATCAGATAGAACAAATTGGATAAGGCCCTGAAGAATGTTCTTTTGAGCCCACAGTGGCAGATGGCTGGGGTAGCTCAGCAGAGCAGTAGGCTTGCTAACAGTGCAAAAAAAAGCAACCAACAAACAAACAATTAAAAACAACTTAGAAAAAAAACCCACTGCTGAGATAAATTTACAGCCTGAGCTGCCACCATGGCTCCTTGGGCTGGGGGGTGTTGCTGATTAACTGTGTTTTCATGAGTGAAGAAACGCTCCGTGCTTTCATGCAAGGGAGTGAGAAGCAGGACTCATCTGTTTGTAATGAGTTTGCTTCTATTTTTCCAGGTGTAAAAATGAGATATTCTCTTCCTCTGTTCGAAATGTACGGCTTACGAGCTTTCAGCTCAGTTTTAATTATAGCACTAGTTCTAAGGAGCTGGTATGCAAATATATGTCCTAGGCAATGCTGCTTCACTTGAGATAGCGCAGGTTCAGCAAGGCTGGCCTGTACAGCTCACAGAGAGAGAGGAACCTGGTTTTCTTTTCATCAGACCATGAAGCTTTTATTTCTTTCACCCTTCCTCTGTGCAATGCAAAGTTTCTATTTGGTGTTCGGATGGGGAAATTTCTCATTGCACCTGGGCTAATTGAGACCTTCACACTGTTTTGCTGAGTCATACAAAGCTTTCTTCTGTTTGTAATAGATGTCATTGGTGTTTATAGTACTTTTTTAAAGTTTGTCTTTCAGGGTGAAGGAACAATGCTTCCACTGTGCCTAAGCAGGATACTAACATGTAAGCTTGCCCCAAAACAAACACGATGCTTAAAGGTGAATCCTATTATGGCAATGTTCCAGTTTGATTGCCATAAAGAAAACTAAATTAAATGCAAAATACATACTAGGTGAAATTAGAGATGAAGTGACTACCGTGTTGCCACAAGGTTTTGATTTCTGTATAGCTATTCTATGTAGCTAGATTTCTGTATAGCTCTGTTGAGTGTTTTCCATTCATGGATGTCAAACTGCGTTAGGGAGGGGGGCAAGAACGATCATCCCATTTAGCAAAGTGAAAAACAAGACACAGAAAGGTCATTTGTCAAACATCAAATCAGTAGCAGAACGTGAAATTCAATCTAGTGTTTGAAATATGGGCATAACCCTACTGAGACTCTTACCAGGCAGCACTTCTGTAGCGTTGTCACTGCACTAAGGCTGATGACCTATGAGCAAACCTCAAACACTCTCTAGGAGATAAAGTCGGGTTCCACTGGGGGTACAGCCACATAATCAGATTTAGGGATCACTGGGAATGCACAGCTTGATTTTCCATTGCCTGAAACTGGCCTTGCTCTCAAGAACGATTTAATACGATTCATAGCCAGAATAAAACAAACTGCATCTATATTGACAACTACAGGTTTGTTTGTTCTCTTAAAGATAATATTCCATTTGCCCACCTTTTTTTTTTTTTATTGTTCTCCCTTTTTTTCAAGTGGAATGAAATTTTCATGCCTTGTTAACTCCTTCCTAGAGTCACGGATTAACATCTAGCAATTTAGGCAATGCCTGTATGAGACTTCTGTCTTGTTCTTCACCCAACCTAACATAACCCCCAGCCTAAAGCCATGAGCTACTGTGTCTGGGCTCCCTAGCTCTGCTTAGTTCCCCAGTGCCATGCAGACATCCTCTCTCTGGTCAGCATTGTTCAACTGATGGGTCTGGTATTGCTACAGCTGTTAAAATACACGTTCAGCTTATTAGCTGAATTCTCCTTTTCAGACTGGATTCTCATCAAGTCTGAGAAAGAAACACAGAGGTTCTGGAGACTGAAGGACTTTGGCCATGCAGCTCCTGAGGAGAAGGGTTTATCAGGAGACACAGCTCTTCCTCATTCTGAACCAACATTTCCTGTGATTTCAGCAATGATTTTCAAGATATTGTGGGGTGCACAACTGAACGTGCAGGAAGCACGTTGGGCAGAGCTAGTATTTTTTTTTCCTGCATAATTACTCTTTGTAATTCCCTCATTTGTGGTATCTTCACTTACAGTTCTCATAATATGTATTTTTCTTCTTCTGGCCTGCAAGTACCATTTAAAATGATTCTCCCACCAGTAATGTTGCTCAAATCACAGTCTGGGGATCTCTAGCTGACAGCAGGGAGCAGCGACATAGATTATCTCTATAAGCAGGCAAAAAATTGATACCCGACTCAGCAGAGTTGACAGTTTGAAAGAATTCCCCCACACCATTTGTGCATTCATTTGAAGGGGAAAGGAAGCAGTCAGTACTGCTATTCAAAAAAAAAAAAAAAACCCAAACAGACATGTAATTTAATTTTGAAGAAAGTTCCCAGACCTTTGCATTCATACTCTCTATCGTACATTGTGAAATTCAGGAGGAGAACGCAATTTGCCCCTGCGGACTAAAAGACAAGAAGTCATTATTGCTCTTTATCTCCCTACAAGGCAGAAGATTTGTTTAAAACCTTTCAGCATTGAATATGGAAAGAAAGGTGGCATTTAAGTGAGAGCTTCCAGTGCCCATGGTGAGATTATGCAGTTTCATAGGAACTGTTCTGTTTCTTTGCTCCACCAGCTGCGTATAGTGCCAGTTAAAATCTCCCACCCCCAATATCTCATCAAAATTGTTTCACTCTCCCTGGTCAAATGCAGGAGAGCCCTTCTCTGCCCATGCTCTTTGTCAATCTGCCTCGTTCCTTGTCACAGTTTCTTTTTATCCAGCCACATTGTTTCTTTGCAGACCCCAATCTCTCACCCACTCTCCTTCCCTCTCTAGCCACCATCCCATCTCTTTGCCCACCCAAGATGCATTCCCCTATTTTGGACTTCAGCTCCCTTCACTTCCCAGTGATACCCTCACACATTTATTCAGCATCTAACCACATTTTCTGCCCACCTTGAGTTTTGTTGGAGCTTTGTCTCCCATAAAGTGAAGGTTTGATCCTTTCTGCTACCAAACTGAGGGATTTCCTTCTCACTCTCTGAGCTCAGGAAAATAAACCAAACAAGCGTGTCTCAGCATAAGCTCCCTACACACAGCAGCTCAGAAGTGTAACAGCGGGGAAATTCTGCTCCCGTTTAGGATGGAAAATGTCCAAGAGGGATGAAACCAGTGGAAATTTAACTGCTGCTCTCCTATGCATATACCAGTTACAGTTTTTCAAAGAATCTCCATTTAACCTGATTATCACAAGAAGAGCACATGGCCTATCTCTGGCACACATGAAGACCAGCAGCCACATACAGCGAGATAATTCCTCCAAGCTTGGTCAGCTCACATGCAGGGCTTTGCTAGACAGCCAGCGGCAAACAGATGTTTTGAGAGGGAATCCAAAAATAATTTATTGAGGGAGAACAATGGGCCAGTCGCTCCATGTCTCGGCAGGACGGCCTTGCTCTGCACAGCCCGCCCCACACAAGATGCTGTTGCCAATCATAGTAATTTCACTGCAAGGTTTGCATCTGCTTCTCTTAGAAAAAAAGTTTCAACCTCCCTCGTTACATGAACACCCCAGGAGAAATAAGCAGAATTTATATTTTAAAATATAGTTTCTAAGACTGTGTCATCAGTTTGGAACAAAGTCTGAAACCCTGTCAGTCCCAGGGTGGTTTTATCAGCAGAATTGAAGGTGATTAATTCTGCAGCTGGGGCTCCTGAATGAATTGTGTTACTCCAGTGAATCATCCACTAATTCCTAGTCCTCCCTTTCTTCATCTCTGCCATATTTGGATAGGTAACAGAAGGATTCAAAGGGGAGCTGGACAATCTCTGTTGTTCAATGCCCTTGTTTCGATTTTCCCATGTTCCTCTTTCCAGATGCTAACTCATGACACTGGTTAGCAACAGCAGCAGTGGCGCAAACAGAAGCTACGAGAGCAATGTCATTCTGACTTGGCTTTAGGGAAAAAAAAAGAGCCTAGTCTGGGGATTAAGTCATTCCCTCCGGTTCTTCCTCAAAAGAAGAGCTTTCATGATTTCTGCGTTAGAGACTGAGCTTGGTGCTGAGGGCAGATGTTCTTTGATCCAAACGGAGGGTGTTGAGGGGTCAGCTGCCTCTGTAGGGACAAATGGTTAATCTTCCCTGGTCTGGGGAGGTATTCAGTGAAGGAACTTGTAGGATGGACAAGGGACACCTGAGGACTCTCACCTTTGGTCCATGGCCTGGAGAGGAGGATCTGACCGGTTCTAAACCAGGCTCCCAGCCGGAACACCGGTCACCTGTGGATACAGCGATGCGTTTGCAAGCTGAGCAGTACGAAGTTGGTCTTTTCGTTAAGTGAAGGCTGAGGTTCTCCTGAGCTAATACGACCCTAAGAACTGCCACCTTGAGAAAAACAAATCCAAGGCCAAGAACAAGGTCAGAAGAGCTGGCAGCAGGGTATGTGTGATCGGCTGCTCCTGAGGACCGGAGGGTTATTCTCCCAGTGGGAAATAATTTGGGTCTGGCTTCTCAAAGACCACTGCAGGAAGCTCATCCTGCTGAGCTCCACTGGGCTTTTGCAGGCTTTTTGGGAGAGGGAAAGGCAGTGGCAGAAGCAGCCAGAGCTGGACCCTAGCAGCTATCACCGACTGGCACTCAGACACAGCCCTAGACAGGCTGGGAACAGCTGCTTAAAACTCAGTAATAAGTCTGTGGAATAAAGTTTGTGAGGGCAACCTCCTCTGGCTAGCACAGCATTGCAAGTCCAGTTAATTAAATTAGTGCAAAGGCCAAAGCAGACATAGATAAACCAGGTTAAACTCTCACTTATGCTGATTTAATGTAATTCGGCACAGTATCAGTGCTAGTTAAACTGATTATAGAGTTAACTGGTTTAAATACATTTGCCCTAAGCACTGCCTCTGGTTTAACTAGACTG
Source organism: Tauraco erythrolophus (assembly GCF_009769465.1). Taxonomy (NCBI): domain Eukaryota; kingdom Metazoa; phylum Chordata; class Aves; order Musophagiformes; family Musophagidae; genus Tauraco; species Tauraco erythrolophus. Next base: position 5,823,642 of record NC_141476.1, read on the forward strand.
CCTTAAAATCCACTTCTGCCAATGTTTCCCTGTTGTATTTAAACCAGTACAACCTGTAGAGACATGTAAGAAACTGCTTTCAACAAGGAGCAAAGTGCATTGAGAAGAGGACTTGGCCCAGCAGTGCTGGTCTCTGGCACCTTATTCTCAGCTTTCCTGAGAAACTGTGTCAGCTTCACATCAACAACACTTAGGTCTAAATTTGTTTCCTGAAAATCCTATTATAAAAGGTGAGACCAAAAGCACAGCCCATTTTTCAAGATCTGCATAATCTCATCGATTTAGGGGGAAGGTGTTTGTGTTCTTTTCCACTGTCCAATAATAGTTCTGAATGGAAAAAGCACAGACTTTTTTCGGTGAAAACTTTCTCTAGCTTTCTATTTTGATACAGTCCTGTGAATACTTCCTGTGCTTCATCTGTCTTTTAAGAGAGATTTCATCACAAGTCCTATTTGAAGAGAACAAGGCTTTTTTTTTTTTACATTAGAAATCTGAACATTTGTAGTTAATAGTCACAGCGAGCTCAAATACCACGACCCTCATATTTATGATTTGCACCGGCCTTTACACACACATCACGAAGCAGAAAGCCTCCCCAAATGTCTTAAAATACTCACCCATTGAAATCAGAATAAAATATTAAATATTATTATATTAAATGTTAAAATATTCCCCACCTGAAGTCAGAATCTCTCTGATTTTTCTCATCTGCAGTATTTCTACTGTGATTCATTTCTATGTCACCACCTAAAGAGTTTGCCTCCAAACAAAAACTAAGCACTGAGAGAATCAGAAATCCAAAGGAAAAAAAAGTCTTTAATATAAAAAGCCTGCTGAGACTTGTGGGGGTTTCAAAGCAGAGGAATTAAAGGATAAGGGCCAATTTGCTGAATTTTTGTGTTACCTTTCACACTTTTGGATGTGCAAAAAGGATGCCCTCAGCTAACAAAACAGTGTGGCAAGTATTTTAAATCTGTATTATACAGAGATAATTGGTAGCATCAAGGGCCAAAACTATGTATAGTTGAGATCAAAACTGCCCATACAAAAAAAAAAAAGGATTCACAAAACTCTTCCTGAGGGATCATTAAATGCTTTACTCATAACGTGTCCCTACTTCAGAAACCCCACAGGGATTGAATACTTTATTTTTTCCTTCTTTTCTCTCAGCAGGCTGCTATTTGATCAGAACAGGCAATGTAAGAGTGTGTCATTGTCTCCATCTACCTCGAAAGGATAATTTGCCAGAGGATTTTTTTTCTTTAAAGGCAAGAGGCTTTGTTAAAAAAAGGGGAGTTAAAGGCCTGATAACTCAGCCCCACATGCTAAACGTGGATCTGTTGGACCCATTGCCTACTTTGGAAGGAAGGCACCTGATTCATCAGCCTTGAAGAAAGGGTCCTCCTTCCCTCAGCGTAAATCCAGGGATGAATTTGAATGTTTACTTCAAACATGTGCGTACAAGAAGCAGAAAATGAGGCCATTTGCCCAGTAACATGCCTTTATTTTTACCCCTCTCTCTGCATCCCCCCATCAGCTCTCACTCCACATTTCTTTTTGTTCTGTGTTCAACCAGCACTCGTTCCTATCAGTTTTGGCCCGTGAAGAGGCACGGCACAATGCTCACTTCCGCTCTCACTTGGATCTTCTCTGGTCACACAACTAACACCAGGGAACCCAAACGTGGGAGCAGTGTTTCACAGCTCAGTTGCCCCTGGTGCTCTTTGGCAAGGGTCCCTTCGACTGCCGGACCGCCAAGGTAATGACTGGCACTAGCTTGGGAACCTTGGCAAACATCAGTGTGCACAAAACACACAGGCATGGCCCATGGGCTAGCTGTGCACATTGCAACTCCAACAGCATAGCTTGAACCACTGCTGCTCGTTTTGGAGCGTTCCTTTTGGCAGTCCTTTGGGAAACACCCATCCCAACACTGTTTTCTCTGTTAGAAGACTTGACAAAGAATAGCACGGCCTGGACCAAATTGCACACAGCTAAGTGACTCTAATATGAGAGCAGACACATGGCTTCACCTTCCACACCCTGCTGGATGATGTAGTGCATGAGAACAGGGTATTCAAACTGCTTCAGATGGCCTCAATTATTTGGCGCAGCAGCTTTCATGGATCTGGCGAAAGTGAGCTGACTTCTCTCCAAGGAGCTAGTCAGTAAGAAAGCCAGACCTGGAGCTCGTGTTGTCTGCTTTCCCAGAAGTTAATGCCATTACTGTGGCAAAATGGGGAAAAAAAAAAGTGCACTCTGTAGTGTTGTGGGAGAATGGAGAAAATACCCTCTAGTGATTTTCATGAAAAGTCATTGCACAGCAGGCCTTAACCCAAAGTTAGTTGCAACACAAGGGCCTTGCTCAGCCACAAGCTAAGTCTACTTGGTAAGAGCAGCCAAAGTTACCTGGTTGCGTTACCTGCCCCTGCTCACCTGAGTTGTCCTTGACAGAATTGGAGACATTTCTGTCAAGCTACGGACCTCTGTTTGCCTCTGGACGCCCTAGCAGTGAAAAGTAGCCACCACTTCTTTGGTCCAAAACTATAAATGAGTAGCCTCACACCCCTGACTGCGTCTAGCTAATTAGCCCTGATCATTGCCAGTACCTCTGTGAGTCATTTAAATTTCAATAAAGGCAAAGAGGAGGCTACTTTCTGTAGCTCAGACACATACCTGCAGGAGTTCCTGCATCAGTTACACCTGATCCTTATCAGGTAAGAGCTATTTCTGAAGTAGGTTGATCTGTTGGGAGCTGATAAAGCCTATCTCAATTTTCCCTGGCAGTGGCTGGATTTACTGGAACCAGGGATGTATTGAGGGCTACAAGTACTGTAGGATCAGAGTTCAAGATGTGTGGAAAGCCTGAAGAAGGTGCTATCCAAGCCAAGGAACCCAAGTCTCTCTTCTTATAAAGAGTTTGATCCGCCTTCATTCATGTCTGGTGATCACAAGACATCTTAATACCTTTCTACCCATTCATGGAAAATCATCTTCCCCACCATGAAGCAGGGTTATTAACCAGGTGCCACGTTTCTCACCCACTGCAACTGCAAAAGGGGCTACCTCGAGCTGCTGTGATGTCCTGTGTCTTGCTGAGATGTAATCAAATATGTGGTTGAGGCTGACTCTCACAACTCCCTGCGGAGCAATGCACACGAGGTCAGTTAGCACCTCTGCGACAAGGGCAGTTTTTTCCACTCAAGGCATGAAAGCCCCTCAGGTCTCTGCCACCAGGACTGTTGTGGTGCACACCTGCAGCTTTCACTGTTGCCTGCAAACCAGCCAAAGGCCGTGCACCCCTTTTCCACCCCCTGCTCCTGCAAGGCACTGGGTTTGACTCCTGCCCAACTGCTAAGCAAGAAGCACACAGTCACTGTCCCTGCTCTGCATGCATCAGAGGTGTCAGGACTGCTGGGTGCTGCTTTGAAAGGCCAAGGAAGGGCCACTGATAGTTCTCAGAAAATAGAAATACATTATTTATAATTTCTACATATTATTAGCAGAAGCAGCACAAGGTGCAGTCACTGGCACTTCCCTGTATCCTAAGTGTTCACAAAGCTTCCCTTGAAGTTAGCAAGTCTATTAATAAAGCATTGCAAGCAATCAGAACTGCTCCACCAGCCTGGGAGGGGGAGTGTTGGTGACATCGTGTTCCAGCTGAAAGTCATGTACAATCCTCCATACCTTCTTCTGAAAGACACTGGCATCATCAGCAAATGTAAATATGCAATCACAGCACCTTGCAATTACTGGGAAGTTGCCGGCCCAGTTAGCACTGCGGATCCTCTTCCACTGGTGGTGGAAGACGAGATTCTTGTCCAGCTTGAGCATTATCAGTGAGATTCAGCAGCGCATCCAAACGCAAAATAAAACTTAACCATATGCTGACCTTCAGAGGTTTGCTGTATCCTCCTGGTTTCAGTTGCATGGCTGAGCATGGACTGAAGCTGCCATGGCCAACAGCTCCCTTTGCAAGCGGAGAGGGCTTTGCCATGGGTTTCAGCAGTAGGGTTACGCCTTTGCTGACTGCAGACACACTTGAAACCCCACATCAGCACCCTGGGGAGATGCTGTCTGAGCTCATTGCGGAGTGCTAATACTGGAAAGATCATGTAGGCTTTGTTAAGAAATAGTTCTGTTCTTGAGTCTGTCTTATTTTTTAAAGCACTCAGGAGACAGCAGAACCACCACATTTCCTCTTTACGGTCAATTTTCTGATCAGGGGCCTGAAGTGCTCACTGCCAGATGTTGCCCTGTTTTCATACAACCCATGTGACACAGGCATCAGTGCCAGCAGCTACGATTGCCTATGATGTCAATGCACACAGCAGCCAGGAAAAAGTTCCATGAGTAGCAAACCAGGGCATACATGCAAGATCATATATTTTAGATAGTGTTTTGGTGGGACTTCTAAACATCTCAAGCCGCATGTCTTGCTTAAACCACCAAACATCAAGCTGCTCCTGCTCAGCATCACACCACCCCCATGCTTATTCTTTGTCATCGTTCTTGCACGGCCATCACGCTATTGATGATATTTACATATACTATTTTAAATTAAGAAATAAGTGTGGGAAAAACAAACAGCTATTTCTTTTATCCAAATTCTGGCCTGGATTTCTGTAACATTTTCTAGAAGAATGCATTATTATGGAAAAGAGAAAAGCATGTTAAAACTGTGCCAGTGCATATATTTACAGTCTCTCCTACACTCGACATTAAGAAATAATTCACCGCAAATAATGACATTCTGTTCCCATTCCAGCGTTGCCCACTTCGCCAGATCTCTGTGCAGCTGCAGCGCAAGAAGTGAGAAACAAGAGACATCCAGAGCAGAGGAGGGCAAGGAGTGCTTGCCACAAGGTATGGGAGGGCACATATGGAGACCTTGCCATGCAGGAGGTCCTACATCTGTTGGGGTGGCCGTGCTCTCTGCCCACCCACAGGCTGCAGCCCAGCCTGTCCGCTAACAGTGCTCCTCACCTACTTGATTTTCCTTCCCTTTGCTATTTAAGTAAAACCAAAGGAAAAACCCACCTGAAAAACCTTCACTCCAGCAGCACTACTGGCTGCTGTCAGGTTTCAGACCCATCAAAGGCTTGAGGAGAGCCCTCCAGTACCAACCCAGCATAGAACAGTTGAAGAAATGTGAAGAGTCTTCCAAGACTCTCATCTGGAAGACAAAAAGGATCTCTTGGTGTGCTGAAAATGGATCAAAGATGCTGAGCAAGGAGCTGGTCCTAGGACCTCACTGTTTCCTTGATCAGAAAAAAAACTCTGGACCTGTTCTCCTCCGCTGGAAAAAGAATATTAAAAATGAGAAAGCAACAGAGGGAAATTCCAGAGAGCTGAGCCAGGAAGCAGAGAAAAAAAACTGTATTTGTTGCATGGCTGGCATGCACCTGACTGACATTTCACTCTTAAAAATGCTCCCAGTAGATAAATTCAGATAAAGGGGTAGAAGTCTTATGACTCAAGCACGTGTTGAATGAGAAACCACATAAATGAAAATATCAAGGATACACTGACTGATGAGGCAATGAGCTCTATTCTGTAAACATTCTTTCAAAGGAAAATCATGTGCCTTGTAGAAAAAAGTTGCTTTCATTTGGCAAAACTCTATTCAAATCCAGTAACCCACATCCACTTACTCACAGTGGGATGTGAAGTTTGTGTTAGGCTGCTTTATATCCTAAGGACTTATTTCTTTTAGCAACATCGTTGTGTTCTCTCCATGAAGTGTCACCTTGTCTGTGCACACCAGCAGCAGCAGGGCTGCCAGGTGGGAGCCGTGGGGCTGCAGAACCACACACCCCAGCAGCCAGGGAAGCTCTGAACCTGGGCTCCTGTTCCTGCTGGCTCCCAGCTCCAGTCAGAAAGTCAGGCAGGCAAGTCCTTCCAAATGGTTGCTCACTCACCAAAATCAGGTCACTAAGGGGGAAGAAATGTCCCTGCAGACTGTAACGGTGAGAAACTTCCTACACGAATTACGTGGGACTGGCAGTGTCTATGAATGCCACTCAAAGCACCCTCCCACTTCCAGGCTTCTTTGGAGAAGGCATGGGCAATGGGATTTTTCCATTCTCTTAGCAAGGTTTTTCCTTTTACCTGTTCCCAGCTTCTCTGGAACACCTCAGAGTGGGATTTACGGAAATACCTGTGAACTGGGTGCCGGAGAAATCCATAATCTGTGGTGTGGGGGTGTGCCTGCAGTTGAAAGTCGCCATACTTGGCTGCCCAACATCTCTGCCCTGGACCCTCCTGGGGTAGGTGGACCTTTCTGCTGAATGGGCCCAGGCTGTCAAGCAGCCATTTGTGATGGCTTTGACTACACAGTCAACCCATGAAGCCACAAATACACTTGCTAGAATCATCCCCAAAGTGGCAAAACTAATTATACCAATATACTACTTAATTTTTCCAGTCTTCATGCACTGCAGGTAAATCTCTTTTGCTCAGTACTACTTTGGCTTTCATTTCTCCTATATAATGTACATTCTCTTTTTAGATTATTTAAACAGTCTTGCTCTAATTGACCTCTGCATTTCATTTTCCCTGCTACTTTTAAGGTACCTGTGCAACTGTCACTATCAACAGGCCCTTCTCTTTGGTCATCTCAAAGTTAGCTGCCCTGTGCTGTCATGGAGTTTTCCACCAGTGGTGCCACCATTTTCTCTCAACAACTCTACAAGAAACCTTCAGGACCCATTTTAACTCAACACCTAACTTGCAGAGCAGCTAAGACTGGGATGATCTTTACCCTATGTCTTCAAAGCATCATTGTGAAATCTACATCAGATGTGTGACATCAAGCCACCATAAAGCTAACTCTGTGTTACTGCTTGCCATGCTCGGAGATGCACATCTGGGTACTTCCTAGCATGAATTTGAATACCATGAGATCTATCATAACTATTTTTTGTATGTGTAGTTACTTTCTAAGCTCAGCCAACACAACTCGGACAACAATGGGAAGGAAATTAGTTTAGAACAGAAGAAAAGAAATCTTTCCAAATAGAATTACTGGAATGTCTTCATGTTTAGCTCTGCAGAAATGTCAACACAAACTTGAGGACATTTATCTGGAATTTCACATGAGTATGCATGTATCCCTAGCATTGCCCATGCACTTGCAAACCACAGGACTCTGAACAACCTCGTACACCCCATCACACACGTACAGCTATTTCTCACATTGAATATTAGTCTGCCGTGAGTAGTCCCACTGTAACCAGTAAGACTATTTCCTCAGAGAGGTGCTGCTCAACATGAGTAAGAATGTTACAGCTTGAGAGAGGGTGAAGATGTGCAATGGGACCAAACACCAGCATCTCTCCAAAATGCCTTTCCAATGCTTTTGAAATCTGGTTGACATCACTGTGTCAGCAGCTCTCTCTCTGGGTGTGGGGCCAGATAGGATGCCTCAGTCATTCTCAGGACACAATTTTATTGTTTTTCAAGTCGTCCCTTGAATGACTATTGCTAGACACCTCCCTTCCACCTCCCTCCTTGAAGGCCCTTGAACTGGAAGCTGCCTCTTACCAAAACAGCAGCTCATTAAAGCCAGTGGAAGGCTTCCTGCAGCACAGTACCATTACTCCCCAGTTTGCATCCACAGCCATTTTAAGCCTCCCTTCCCTACAGGTGTACCCCCAGGCACTGAGTCCAAAACACAGAGGCACCATAGCGCAGCAGCTGACTGTCAAAAGCAATATCTCAACCATCTGTTTAAAAATGTGTGGCCATTGACTCATTAGTTTCATCTAACTCTACCAGCACAATAAAAAAAAAACACCACACACGCCTTCTGGGGAACAATATCAACACACGTGGGAGGATAATATCTCTGCAAGATGGGGTGGGATGTTGCAGTTAAGAGCAACTTTCTGGGATTTGCACCAAGCTCTGTCAGGTCAGAGCTTCTGCAGCCTGGCACTGCCATGGGTGTGTTGGGGTCTGGGCCGTCCCCTTCCCTGGCAACAGGCGGTTTGGTTTGGGTCCTCTCCTTTGACCTGGGTTTTTGGTGATGGAAAGCTGGGTGGGAGTTTGTCAGCTTTTACCACTCTGTTTCAGAGCCCTTTTAAAGCAATTAATTTTTGAGCTGAAATTGCACAAAAATGATCGAAAAGACAATGTAAGCAGCAACCTCTCCCACCCTCCCTTTCAACTGTCCCAGTCTCGATTGTCTGGGACTGTAGTGATTCTGAGAGATTACTCACGGGCCGACCAGAGCCGGTCACAGCAACCTTTCCAGACAAGGAGGAGTGAAAGTTGATGAAGATTAGTTTGCCAGAGTGTGCCTCAGTCCGTGGAAGCTGCTGAAGAAAATAGAAAGAGGGAAATCAGAGCTCAGTCAAGTTCAACATTTGAAAGTTGAAGCTCATGAGCTCACCATGTTCTGCGGAGCAAGTGGAAGGAAAACATTTGCTCTCCACAGCGTGACTTCAAGAAAGGAAGTTGTGTGGGCAGGAGCACCAGGGTGACTCTAACTACAATGATGTCTCCTTCCCCAGCACACAGGCTTGGGAGCACTTCCTTTCTTCCAGTTGGGGAAATTTCAATGGCAAGATGTAGGGAGGAAAAGATTCAATGTCCCCTGCTTTAGAGACGTGTGTTTCTACAGCCAATTATGACTCCAGCCATCAACTTTTTATTGCCACCTCTCATGCAGTTTATTTATTGTAACTTCCTTTTTTGAGTGGGCTGTTTATTTTTAAGCAAGTGTTGTTACATTTTTCACTAGATTACTAATAGCCACGTGCTCTGGCTGCTGAAGCTGAATAAGCTGATGTAACTGTAGGTCAGGATCTTAGCTCCTTCCTTAGCCTGTCCCCAAAGTAAACATACAGAGGATGAACTTGGGCTTTCTCTAAGAGTCCTACCTACTTTTCACTTGGAGGATACGGCAGAGTCCTACTCCCAGCCTGGCCATCAGGCCTCTGGAATGCAACAAGTGGGACTGAGACTTACATTGAAATCTCTACCTACTGTCAAAAGGGCTTTGCAAAGTGCAGGATTCAGGCAGAATTTTGCATTTAAAATTGCTTTTGCAACAGCCCCTAGTTTATGATGCAACTCTTTCAGCTAAGAATAATTTAGGGATTTATCTCAACAGCTTTGGAGATTGTTTTCCAAGGCCTCAGCAGAAGGTTTACTATTCTCTCTGGCTCAGCCAGTGGCATGATATTGCAGCATACACCCCAACACCCTCCTGGCATTGGCGTTTGGGGTGCTTTGGTGCTTTCTTGGTTCAGCAAACCCTTGCCTGCATGACATGGGTAATCTCAAAGCCTCTTCTCCTAAATATCCTCCACCCACTAGGTATTTAATCCTGCTGAGTTTCTGACAAAATTTTTTGGAGTTATTTTGGCATATGAAAATGAGAAAATAAAATTACTCTGGGTTTTCTAAACATGCCTTCCTCTCATGAGAGGAGCTTACTGGAAGCACACATTCCTGGATAGGCCAAACAGCCCTGGGCTGTCCTTGCTGGATGCAGGGTAAGCCTTGTTGAAAAACAGTTTTGACAAGCAGGCTGCTTTGGGTGTCTCCTTACACTCGTCTGCGCTTTGCTCTCGGGGATTGTGCAAGATGGAGCGAGGCCAAGGCCCTCCGAGCATCACCAGCTTCAGAGACAGACCATCCCTCTGTGCCCAGGGGAGCTCACCAAAAATACTTTGTGCATCAGGCTGCTGAGGGACTCAGATGTTTAACACCTCCACTCTTCCCAGAGAAAAGATTTTAAGGAGACAATACACACCTACTAGCAATTTTTAGGTTATTCATGTTACAGGTCCCACTGAGGTAAAATGCCCCTGTCCTACCAAGAACACCATTTCCACGGTATTTTGAGTCACTGACATTAGTCCAAGATGCAGTACCTAAATTTTCAGGTGATGGGTGTATCTGTCTGGCACCTCCTGTATGTTTACTGAAAAACAAATTTGTTTTCTGTTGTTCAAAGTGAAGATTATTTGGATGAGTATACTCCAAATTCCTCTGAAGCTGAAGTTTTGGGATGGGCTTTGAAGCCAATATGCTTTGGATCAAGCCTTCAGCACATTGCTCAATTTTCCATTCTTTTGCAGGAAAACAGCTTACCAGCTACAGAGTGGAAAAGGGCAGCAGAGAGGTTTCCTAACAGCTCTCAGCTCAGCAGCATCAGTCCTCTCATTTAATGACCTCACTAAGTGCCATGACAGCTACCATCCAAAAACTGCTCTGTCTTACAGCTTTCACATACAGAGGTCACATCTGAACTTCCTCCTTTTATAAGCTCAAAATCAGAGGTTTTGACCAACTTCTATAATTAGGGCAGATGTATTTCCCTTTACCACTTTCCACTTGAAATGCCACAGGCTCTGTGGAAACTTGACATTTCCTATTTTAGTGAGACGGACGAATATAGAATCACAGAATGGTTTGGGTTGGAAGGGACCTCAAAGATCATCTAGTTCTAACCCCCCTGCCATGGGCAGGGAAACCCTCCCCTACACCAGGTTGCCCAAAGCCTCATCCAACCTGGCCTTGAACACTTCCAGGGATGAGGCATCTACAGCTTCTCTGGGCAACCTGTTCCAGTGCCTCACCACCCTCTGAGGGAAAAATTTCTTCCTTAGATCTAATCTAAATCTGCCCTCTTTCAGTTTAAATCCATTGCCCCTTGTCCTATCACTACATGCCCTTGTAAAAAGTCCCTCTCCAGCTTTCCTGTAGGCCTCCTTTAAGTACTGGAAGGCTGCAATAAGATCACCCTGGAGCCTTCTCTTCTCCAGGCTGAAGAGCCCCAACTCTCTCAGCCTGTCTTCATATTAAAGTTTGTATCTCACTTGGAGCACCAGCTCAGTCCACTGCCGTTCACTAAGGAGCACACAAGCTGTTCTATCAAAAAACTTGTCTCAATATTTATGTGATTTATAGCTCGGTCTGTAGTCGGTGTCTAAGCCCTGATCACAGAATGTTAGGGGTTGGAAGGGACCTTGAAGGATCATCTAGTCCAATCCCCCTGCCTGATGTCCATATTTAACTCCAAATCCCAGCAGGGACTGAGATGGAGCCTTTAAATTCAATTTTTTTTTTGCTGCATTCAGTTGAAAATAACTCACATCCAAGTATTAACAAGACTTCCTTTCCAAATGAGGGGTCAGAACCATTTCCCAGCTGCCCCGTCCTTACCGGTGGACACACGTCCGCGTCCGTAACGACCCGGGGACCGCGGGAGCGCGGCGCTGCCGCTCCCCGGCCGGGATGGCACCGTGGCGGCCGCCGCTGCCGTTCGGTGCCGCCCGCAGCAGGTGGTGCTGCCGCCCCGCCGGGAGCCCGCCGCGCCGCCGGCACCCGCTGAAACGGAGCCACGGGGAGGAAAAGGCCCCGAGCACGACGCCTCCCACCCGTTTTTGTTACCTGTCAAAGGGCCCTCCGGCAAGAACTGGGTCCCTGCGAGAGTCTCTGGCTGGAAAGCGGGCTGGGCACGGGAAGACTTTAGGATGAGTCAAAAAAAAAAAGATACATGCAGGGCGTTTATTTGCTAATATGTGTGAGATCACTTCTGGGAGTGAAAAAGTGGGGTTTCTTATATAGGTGTCAAAACACTTAAGATCCTATCCTAAAAAAAAAAGAAATACTGCTTTTGTCCTGACATTTTCCAATTTCCAATCACAGATGCTGCCATGTGCTCGTTTCTAATTTAAATAGGGCACCACCTTTTTCCCCAGTGAAAGCAGAGATTCAGGTCTTTCAGAAATGCTAGAAGAAAAGCTCATTTTCTATACAACACCACCTGGGCTGACTCCCTGCCCCTAGACTGCTCCACCACCCTCAGGTCAGACTGTCCTGGGACAGATGCCACCTCCATACAGCTGCCAAGGGTTTATTTTTCCAAGCTTGAGTGGAATAGTCAAAATGACCCTATGATTTTTCACCAAGTCAATATCTGAGAGCATAAATTCCTCACCACATAAAGCAACACATCAGTTCTAAATAATAAATGAGGTAAAAATGTACAGCTGGTTTAGAAAGACCCAAGACAAAGCATTACAACATCTACCTCAAATGACTGACTGTCACTGAATTCATAAAAAGCCTTATCTCACAATCAATCAGCAAATCCCACTTTTCTGTGTCATAACTCCAAATCCATGACGGCCATCTCATGTCCTCAGAGGGCCCTGCAGTAACAATTTGATATATGCTCCTTTTTATTAGTCAGCTTCTGTACTACAGCAACTGAGTCCCACCCTAGGCTGGTCCTCTCCACCAAAACTATCTGGCCCAAAGTTAATTTGGGCAAGTCTCTGTCACTGACCACAATTATATATGTATTATATATATACATAAATGACATCAGCTGGTGATGTAACAAAGTCTAGCAGAGGTACTATTGCCACCCCACTGCATCTTCTAGTCCCAGGAAGAAAGGGCTGGATTAAGGTGGCTTTATGCAAAGGCGAAGTCCCCCACTGCCAGGGCAGCAGCTTCAGTTCTCCGAGTTATTTCGCCCTCAACTTTTTCTAGCAGGCTGCCAGGAAGCCCTGCAGATCCGGCCAAACCTGCATCAGCTGGACAAGGCACAGGGTTCCTGCCATTACTGTCCATCCTGTCCTGCTTGTTCAGGGTAGTACAGCCCAAGCAAAGAGGCAGGACTTAAGAACCTTATTCTTAAAGTCATCCAGATTTCTAAGGAGCAGACAAGACATGTAAGACACAGTTTGAAGCTCCCAGGGAGCTAATGCACACTACAGAGCAGTGATTGAATATGCCAGTTGCAGGTTACTGTTTACCAAGCAGATGATTTCCACATCACTTTCTGGAGGGCTTTAAAGCTGTCAGGTGCTGTGTCAATGGTATTTGGTCTTCCCATAAGCCTCTTTCCCTCGCATGGACTGTAAAATAGACCAGTCTACATTTGCAGAACAATGACAGAAATCCCCAGAGCGTGAAAATTCTCATTTGGGGTGAAGATTTGCTGAATTCCCTTCCAACCCAGCAAACCCATCTATGATCTGATCTGTGCACCCAAGCAGGGCCTCCCTGAAGTGCAGTGAGCGTTTTTGCCTGTACAAAGCACCTTTCAGCATAGGGGCTTCAGTCAGCATTGATTGATGAACAGGTAGTTGCTGGCCCATAACCAGATTTAGAAGGAATATTTTCCATGCCCAGTATTATTTTGATCTATGTTACTAAGTCAGATTCACCTCTCACCCTCTCCAATCAGTTTACAAACCCCAGCACAATACCAGGGTGCACGAAGAAGACAACATAGCACTTTTGCTCATGCTTGTGACATTTCTTTTGCAGAAAAGTGACTTCTCTAGATTTACAGCCATGCCCTCTCCTTCCTTAAGCAAGCAAAGGGGATTTGCTAGTTCATCAAAACATGCCCACGGCTTCCTGCATAATTCCCTATGGCTTAGCAGGTTAAGGGTAAACAATCAGCCAAATCTTTCACTGATACATGCCATTGCTCAGTCCATATTAGCACAATCCTTATTCTGGGAGCAGGCAGGTGATGGCAGAGTCAGGGAAGTACAGCTGCAGGGACAGAGCTCCAGTCTTTAACCAAGTTGCTGGAGTTGAGGTCTGGGGAGACAAAACCAGCTCCAGTGATGGGTGCACCAGCTCTGCCAGGACAGCCAAGCACAGCAGGGAAGGTCTTTGGCACCTCAGCAGGTGCTGGCTGGGTGTGTTTAGACATACCCATTCTGAAAGAGAGGAGCCACACACAGAGAAAACAAACGTGATCTCTGTGCAAGTGTTATTTGAGAGTGGAGACTTTAATATTTCAAGTGTCCCCGGCTGCAGGTGCTGCACACTTAAGTTATCAACATTTGATATGACACACAGCAAGCTGATATTGACCCTAAGGCTTAATTTAGTAACAAGATTACTCAGAGAAAAATAATGTACCAAAAACCTTTATGGGACAAGAAAATATGCCAAAAGTAAACTTGGCTAGTGCACTTAATAGATAGAAAACCATTTGTTTCTTTTTGAGACTTTAATTAAATTTCCCATGAATTCATTTGTAATAACAGTAATAAGCACCATATATGGAAATCTTCAATGAGCTGTTAGCAAGGTAATTTCCTGAATTTGGCTTATATCTTAATAATGTCTAAAGCCAGCTAGATTTTAAAATACAGCTGGTATGTGTTATTCCGTTCAGAGTATGAGGGTGTGTATGGACTTACTTGCGAGCCTGGGTGTGTAAAATAAATTACTTTGGTGCTGCTTAACACAGAGTTTTATTGCCTGTAGAACGAGGCTCGATCATATTCTGAGAAGCAGTAAGGAGAGAGTTAAGATAATATCTTCTGTTTAAGAAAGAAGCCTTCAGGAGGGCAGTGCACGTACCTTACACATTCTGACACGCTCCTTGGATCGCTGTCAGTAAGCAGGAAGAGGAGGCTTTGAACCAAGCCACCTGGAATCCAACAAGGCAAGCTGTAAGCTCTGGAGCCTTCATGGTGAAATGCAAAAGAGAAGAACGTTCAAAGGGGAGCAGCCACCTCTTCTCATCACTAGAGAAGCACACACCCAACTCACAACCCTACCTGCTTCTCTGGCATTCTTCTGTGCAAAAACATGGTAAAAAGTCAGTAGCTAAATGGCAATGAAGAAAACAGTAGTTGCTGACTGTATGGAGGAAGGAGCCTTGCTCTCAGAGAAGGTGAGCTCCATCAGTGGGTGGAAGGAGCTTTCCCCAGCAGCTGCCCATTGTGTGCACACAGAGCCCAAATGCTGAAATAGGAGCTGCAATTAAAACATGGCCAAGGCTTCTATAACCTTAACCTCCTTGCCATTAATTTTGGATGGATTAAATAAGTGTTCCAGTCTTGACAGGGGTAAGGTAAGTCACAGTACAGTCAGACATGAACAATTATCTTGGGGCATGAAGCTGAGATGAAGTGGGTGACAACAATTGTGGCATACGAAGTATGTGGTAGCTCTTTGGAGGTGCCACAGGAATGCTGAGAAAGAGCTAGAGGAGAGGCCAGTGAAGAAAAATGCAGAACAGACATCTGCTGCAGAGGGGGCTGATGTTTCCCCTCGCACACCAGGCAGGGGAGCATTACCTAAATAACACAGAAGCAGAGCTCCTGCTCAGAGAGTGCAGCAGCCCAAGGGATAAGTTAAAGCCTATTTAAGTCACTGGGCTCATCCTCAGATTTCAGTGAGATCCAGACCCAAGTGGGAAGGGTGTCAAGAAAACCCCCAGGGAATTAACCCTGTGCTCAACAATGCCAGCTGCCGAAGTGCTCACATACCTCAAAAGGAAGCAGTATTATATTTTTCCATCATCAATATATGAGAACAAACCTTCTGCTCACTGGGAAGCTTCCTAAGCTCACATAGCAACTCAGTTCAAAAGCTGAAGACATGGCAGCATAGCCACTTCATCTATAGTCTCTTTTTTATAGGTAAGCCAACAACTCTTCATGTGGTAACACAGCTGCCTCAGGGGTTGGTTTGCAGGTCGGTACCTCCTTAGAAGCAAAGGTGGAGATCGCAGCTGGATCCTCTCTCTTCTCCCTGACTTGTCTGCTCCTCCTGAGACAACACAGGATGCTGAGATGTCCAATGGTGTCTGTGCCACAGGAAACTGCTGCTGTGCAGAGCACCTCTCCTTGGCACTTCCAGTGCCCCACTTTGGCAGGCAGACCCCTCAGGGGTCTGCCTTGCTCCTGCCTGCTAAAATACCCTGCCCTCAGCACTAGCCAACGAGAAGGCACAGCTTGTTCTCATTATCTATATAATCACTCTATTAGATTTGATGTATCTCCAGCTTTCCAGGGATGCTGTGGCCTTGATTGCCCTACCTGCCCAAGCAGTATTATTCTGCTATGACAAGCCCAGGGAGAACCATGGGCCACGATGATGGACATGGATCTGCTACACCCCGACATCCTTCTCACACCACTGGGGGTTTTCCTCTCAGTAGGAGATTTGTTATCGTTTTAGAACGATATTGCTGCCCCACTGTTTTGTGGGCATTTACTCAAGAGCTTCCTTTATCTGAAGGCAACACGCCCACAGTGATAACCTCTGATTTTGCCATGACGTCTGTGCTGAGGTCAGAGCAATCAGCAGCCTCACCAGTGATAGCTCCAAAGCAGACTGTGAGAACTGGGATGCGGCGAGGATTTCTACTGCATGTTGATGGCTTGCAAAATTAGTATAAAGAGTTCCCTAATGAAACGAGAAGCTTGAGCCTGCACTTGTGCTCAGGGAAATGCCCCATCTGTACTTGCTCCATCCTCCTCTGCAGCTCCCCACTGCCCTGCCTGTCCCTGCCTCGCTGCCCTGCAAAGGTGTGCTGAGACTGCGTAGCTCAGGGGTCCAATGTCTCGTCTGGGCGATCTCCTGACTCTCAGCAGTCAGGGGGAGCTGAGCTGGTGGTGCAGGGCCACTGCCAGTCCTCAAATTTCTGTCATTCAGCCCAGCTCCCCATCCATCAGATCCTCCAAACCACTTTGGCAAGCCCTTCTTGTAGCAGAAACTTCATCTCAAGGCCTCCTTGCTGAAGCATTACACGATATTTCTTGTTTCTTAGATCATCTAGGTGAAACTGGGAGAGACTTTCCACCCTGGGAAGCTCTGCTCTGGACCAGTTTCCTTCCTCCAGGTTGTCCTCCCTGCCCATTTCCAAGGAGTGGCAGCTGCAAAGGAGTCTTGGCCTTGGGAGAGCTGCCTTTGCTCCAAGGGCAATAGTCTGTTACACTGAGTGCATCCAGGCTCAGAAGAGAAATAATTCATTGACTATCGCTTCGCTTGTATGACCAAGAGGCAACCAATAAACCTATGATATTTAATGGTCAAGAAAATTATCTAAACAAACTTGCCATCGGATATCACAAAACCTGCTCCTGTTAATTTGTTCTTAGAAAGCAGCACACGTAACTGATACAACCACAAAATGAACAGGAGCTTAGCAAAGATTTTGTGCAAAAGGGACCCTTTGCATTTGACACGCTCTGTCACATCGAATTTTAATTACTGCTCCCCTCTGGTGCTGGCGCGGGAGGGGAATGCTAATGACGTGCAGGAGGGGCAGCACCGGGAAAGGAGCAGCGATGGTGATCTCCAGCCCAGTACTCCCACGAAAGGGAAGGTCCCCAACCTGGTGGCAAGAAGCAGCTAACATAGGTGCAGTCAAAATACAAATCTTGCTGGTTTAGTTCCACCTTTAGCTCCTGCTATTTCACCCCGAGCAGTGGGCTACTGGTTGGATTAAAACACATTTAAGTGAATTTAATGTATTAAACCATTGCAAGGTACAGCCTGTTTGTGACAAGAAACCCACTGCAGGAAATCAGGGTTTAGTTGAACAAATATGACCGCAGATCACTTCTCCAACAATTAGTAAGCCCTGGCTTTGAATTATTACAATGCAGTGATGCTACTTGCTCAGTGTTATGTCCATCAGGATCTTGTTTGTCAAGTTTTGGAAAAATGCCTTTGGGAAGCATCACTCGAAAAATGTTGTGTCACCGTCACTTAGCTCTGTGTAGGCTCTGTGCATGGAATAAGTGTTATACACACACTTCACGCTCTAAAACAATTACAGACAGCATCAGTAACATCCCTGCTGTTCTCTGCCTAGAAAGAGAGAAAATGTCTTAATCAGACAGTGATCGTTAAATATCTGCCAAGTATTAGCACAGTAAAAGCTTCCAAATATATGGGAAGCAGATATATAACTCAACAAAAGGTAATCAGGACATCAGGGGTCTATGCAAAGATTCAAGAAAGGACAAAGTGAATTTGGAGTACAAAACCCACTTTCGAAACCTGTATAGATATTTAGAGGCTACTCAGGCTATTACATCTCTTTGAGGTCTAACTGAAGTCAACCAGAGACATTCCCAGTATTCAGCTGGGCACCCTGTGCATTTTGAAGATATTTTAGGTTTTTCTTGCTCGTCCTCCTAAAAAAAAAAAAAAAAAAAAGAAATGCGTATTTCTCAAAATGATCAAAAGCACCCCATTTATTATTTTTTTTTATTACACTATTCATCAGCCAGCTTTCGCAGAAATGCAAAGTCTGCTTATCAGGACAATCAGCTGATCTACATGGATTGTGTGACAATTCATAAATCCTTGGGGATTAGAACAAAGACTTGCACAACGCTTTTGTTGTGAGAGTGCGATCTATTCCCGAGGGGAAGTTCTGTGTTCCATTACTGTCTGCTTGCACAACAGAATGATGTTTTGCCTGCATTTTGGAGGTTAGTAATGCAATGTTTGCTATTTCATCACTGTATACTCCTGCCAAAAGAATTTGTGTTACCTCATGCACTATTGATAAAATGGAGTTGCTTGGGAAAAAAATGTTTGACCCAGTGAAGTAAATCAGACAGGAGTTTTATAAAATGAAAATACCATTTAAAGCTATAAATTACCTATAAACAGCAACACATGTTGCCCTTTGTTCTTGGTTTCTGTAGTTTCTATAGCTTATTTTCTGTATTTTTTTTAGATTCTATAGTTTATTCTCACTTCCTTTTTCTGTTTTTCCATTCTCCTATTCTGTAAGTAATACTTAGCTCGTTTAAAATTTCCCAGTGGATAAATGTGACTGGTTTATGCCACTCCACAGTAGCATAAGATAAGGTACAATCTGTATCTTCTATATCGCAGCAACACTTCTTTAACCACAGTAAGAGCTTCCTTCACTTTAGCATCAAAGGTGCATACTTGTTTTCTTTAGCAACATTTCCTTCTGCCTTTTCCCAGAACAAGATACTACCAATAGAGCAGCAACACAAGAGAGAATGATCAGTCTTATTCATGAAGGATCTAGAAATTTGGAGTGGACAACTGAAATATTTACACATTCTAAAATGTTATAATATTTACATTACTTTTATAGGGTATAAAACATGCCCAGTCATTTTACATATTGCAAGATTTGGGGGGTTATATTTTGCATGAAAAAGTCAAAAGGAATCTGGAGGATTAAGAAAGTCCTTAAAAAAGGCTGACAGATTTCACAGAGCAAGAAGAAGCTAAACTTTCAGCAAAGTCGTGAATAATTTATTCCCCCCTCGTGTAAATTTTTGAAGGTGGTTTTCAATGCTCCAATATGGAAGTAGAAGAGCTCCTGGCGTAGTTCAGAGCATGACTGCATTGATGTAAGAGCATAAAGGCCAGCTGGGAATGTCTCTTGATTACAGAAGGATTTTTCAAAGAGATTTAAAGTAAAAAAATACTCATCCTTCTACATATTTATATATATTCATATATATATGCACTATGTTAAAGTATATTTGCTTTCCCCAGGCTGTGTGCTCAGCAGCACAGCCAGCCCCAGGCCAGCCCATATGGCTCCAGGCAGGCTGAGATGCTCTGGCTCACAGGTATGGCTTTCACATGAACCCTGCTACTCCCAGGTTACACGAGGAGTGAGAAAATTGAGCCCTAATGAATGGACCCGCATCCTCTCAATGCAGCAAAATAAGAAACATCTAATTCTACAGCTGTGTTTGATGCGATTCTCTCCTCCAGTGTTTCATGTTTTTCATGTTTATAGCCTATCCGACCAGGACGGGCGCTGAGCATCCACCAGCCATCAGCACAAGAGGGAAACTAAACCTTTAAGTAAGCACAAATTCCCATCAGGCAAACCTCTAATTCTTCCCTAATTAAGCTTGGCAGATGAAGCTGAATGAAAACCATGTTGTGTTCCATCCAGCATTTCAAGGGGTCTTTGCTAAATCAGAAATAAGTACTTTAATCTGTGTAAGGGGATATTTCAAGCACAAAACTGCATCTGGAAAGTAAAATCCTTTATGCATCCCTCAGGCACATGAAAAGATTCCCCCTGGCAGAGCAAGAGAGTGCTGAAATCTCCTATAGCAACTGGCTGCTAGCAACCATTAACAAACAGTCTGTTGCCCAATTAATTCAACTTTCTCAATTATTCTGTGAGAGACAGAGAGAGCGGGAGGCTGACTGTGCACGGGGCTCAAATTTTACACCCTCAAGGACTCAAGCCTTAGCTTGGCCAGAGACAGAGAAGATCATGGACTTGATACCTTTGTGCCTCAGTTTCTATTCCTCAAAAGAGGAAGAGCTTTTCATTTCCTTTCTCACTCCCACATGGGATCCAGAAATACAGGGAAGTGGATAAACCAGAGGCCCCACATGAGTCAAAATTGTTGCTTATACATATTTGTTTTGCATTTGCAAGGAATCCTGTTGGCTTAAGTAGGAATAAAAAGTTGGACAGATATTTCCTGGCATCCTGAGAGAATGGACTTAATATTTCAGTTGGTTTCATGTTTTGAAATAAAAAAGGGAGATTTTTTTTCCACTAAAAGGGGCTCACAAAGCTAGGCAGTTTCATGAGAGGAGGTTTCTGGACCTCTACATTAGAGATAACAGAGCTTACACCTATGCTTCTGCTATGCCTGTGCTGGAGACCCATGTGAAAATGAGACAGACCCCAGCGTTTCTGCAGATTGCAATGGCCAGTTCTCATCAGTTCGTGCCTTTCTGATGATTATTGGTTTGGGGAATTATCAATCAAAGTTCATCTTTTGAAGGAGAAACCTCCTACCACCCTCCAACTATATCCATGGTTGGATTCTCTGCTTGGGTTTCCCCCTGGTGCTGCCTAGAGCAGAGAGGAGCTGCCTCCCCGTGCTCCTCAGGGTGCTCCCTCCCTCCCTGCGGCCAAGAGGAAGGCTTGAAAATCCCCACAAAGTGCTCAAGGATCTGCTTTTGTGCAATAAAAAGATTACAGTCAAAGCAGATAACCTTTTTACTCGGTACCTGTGAAGCACATTACATACCGCCTCCGGCAACATCATGAGCTGCTGCTTGTAATGGAGGCTCACTTGACAAAAAAGAAATAATGGATTTCATCCACTCTGATGCCCGGCGGGGAACGGACGGTCTGCCTTAATAGAAATTAGATCTATACGGCCCTTGAAACACCTGGCTTGGTTTACCCTCAAATGTCACCAAAATATTCACATTTAATCGGGAAAATGTCAGAATGCCTTACCGTGAGAAACAAGGGCAATTTACTTTAAAATTAACTACTCAATTGGTTTTTGTATAAAAAGCAACGCACTGACTCCATCATGACAAGCTTGCTCATTTTTCATCTGCGTTGTCTTATTATGCAACAAATGATACCATTTTCCCTCCCCTCAGCAAAGCCCAGGAAAAAAAAATACTCTCCTATGCTAGCATTTTACATGTAGGATTTGCCCAAAAGCCAGAAAGCCAGAATAATATAGTAGTGATGAATAATACATAGCCAAAATGGATTGGTCATACATAATCTGTTGGGTTATGAATCTCAGCTTTACAGCTCTTCTTCATAATCCTTTCTATTTTGTTGGTTTCATCTGACAAAATTAAAAATAATCTTGTGACCCAAAATGGCATTTTCTTCCCATCAGTTACTCCTTCGCTCTCAGCGAGTGCTGAGTGGTGTCACTGCCGAGGTGTGCTGCATGCGTGGATGAATTCCACCTGCTTCTCAAAAAAAATGCAAAACGTGGACAACTCTGGTCCCACTGAGAGCCACGAGATGCACAGTCAAGTCATTCGTGTTTGCTGCGACCAGTTTCTTTCTCATGCCCATATGATGGGTTTGATCTTACATCCAACACACTCTGCCACGTGTAGGCAGCTCAAGATTGGACCCCAGGATGGACT
This sequence comes from Tauraco erythrolophus, assembly GCF_009769465.1. Classification (NCBI taxonomy): domain Eukaryota; kingdom Metazoa; phylum Chordata; class Aves; order Musophagiformes; family Musophagidae; genus Tauraco; species Tauraco erythrolophus. The sequence goes on from NC_141476.1 coordinate 5,845,317, forward strand.
ATGCAAACCAGAGAATAAAATATCCTCCTAAAAGCATCCCTTTGAGGCTGAAGGATGAGTGATGTAAAGTTTGGATATCTGGATTAGTGGTATTCCACTGTCAAGAAAGAGCAAGCACAGGGAAGGGGTCCACAGGCTTTCCTTGGAGAAAGTGGAGGTCAGTGAGAAATGGTATTTTGAAACAAAAAGTGAAAATAGTTTTAACTAGAACAAGATGGGGCTGATGTGAAAATCCAGCTGCAAGAAGCCTGGTGAGCAAACCTGGTTCACAGGAGAGTGAAGCCATGAGGTCCTCCAGCTACATCAGGCGTATTGCTGTGTTTTGGAATCAAGCACTTTGACTTTCAGCATAAATACTGGGGAGGGGGGTCTGGTATTTATTTTAACAGCCTTTAACTTTCTGCCAAAGGAAAAGGTTCTTTTGTTTTTCGTCAAACAACCAGTTTTGACAGAACTCTTTTGCCAACGTAGCTCTGGCTTCTGCACCAGAGAGCTGCCACGGGTTCCCGTCACCACCACTGCCACATCTACACTGTCTGATGCTGCTGAGACAGGGTCGTTTGCAGTGAAGGAACCCAAAGCAATAGGCTAACACATGCCTTTTTTCCTACTGTGCTGTCAAAAGCAGAGCAGCAGCTATACCAACAGCAACGCCCTCTGCTCCAGGAGCCTCGTTGTTCTCGTAAATCAATTTAAGCACATTATAGCAATGTCAGTGCCTTCTGAGATGGGCGACATGCTGTATGTAACCTGTCAAAGCAGAAAACAATTATTATATAACACATGCCATCACAGCTGGAGGTCAACACGTGTATCACATGCTAGGGTTAATGCTAAGCTTTCCTATGATGCATAACCTGATATGGAAAAGAATGTAACATCATGCAAAAAAAAAAGGAAAAAAAAAAAAAGAAAAGCCAGTGTTCTCTGTTGGCTTCTTGCTAGAGAATGAAAAGAAAGATACACAAAGTGCAGAAGAAAATTACTTTCAGTGAGTGACCTGATCTCAGAAGAATTCAGGTGCTTGTGTTCTCCATCACCTTTAAAAACACAAGAGGAAATCTGATAAAAAGAAGAATGGGATTATTGTAATTTGATGGTAACTTGACGGCTGGCCCCAGCCCATCTCTCTTTGAAGTCAATGGAGAGATGGCAATTTCATTAAGTCAGTGACAGTTTCATGAAGTCCTAGTGAAAGACTAATGTACGTTGCTCGTTCGTCCCTGGTTTGAAGCGTAGGGCGGATCACAGTTCTGTAAGTGAATCGCAGCGTGTCGAAGGATGTGCTCCTGAGACAGGTACGGAGGTACCGCGTAACTCATGGTGACATATCGCTTCCTTGATGAGCTGCTACTTTGCCTTTTTTGCCACTATTAAATCACTCCATCAGAACATGGCTCTTAGGGCATATATAATCTAAATGAGGCATTATCACAGCAAGGGTTGCTCTGGGAAGTGAAGGGACCTTTCTGCTGGCTGCCTGACAGAGTGCTCGGTCCATCCAGCACTAGGCAATGCTTTTAAACTCACCAGGAAGATTGGACCAGGCTTCTTTTACCACACAACCAATTCATACAAGGTTAAATGCTCCTGATGACTGTAATTGAATGTGTATCTTATCATATTTTTATCTGGAAGGAAGATGTGGGATAAGAGGCTCTGGGTGATACTGCTCAGAGGCACTTGCCATCTGAAAACCCTTCAGTGCAGCCTGGAACCGGGTCTTCTTCATTACTTTGTGAAGTCTGCTCTTGACAATTTCTCGAAACAGCTACAAGGAGATTGTATCAGGACAATACACTATTATATTTGAAGGGAGAAAAAATGAAAGAAAAAGCTCTTCATCGCACATGACTATTCCCATGATGGATTACATTCGTTTTTGACCCTGATAGAATAGGGCTCCTAATCTTTACTGTGATTAAAATAAGCAGGAGATCAAAATTAAGAGATAGGCAAGAAAAAAGGTGAAGAAGACAGAGAAACTAATTTTTGGAGTTTTATGTCTGGTGTGAAGAAATTAGGATTTGAGAAAACATTACTGAATAGTGCTGGGAGAAAAGTCAGCGTTATATTGCTTTGATACAAAAGGAAAAACGCTTCTGGAGTCCAGGGCCAGTTGCACCTTAGAGTTGGGACTTAGACATGCTTTCAAGGCCAACTTTTTCAAAGTAGCCTGTTGATTTAAGATTTTGTACAAGCCAAGAGCTAAGACCCGAATTTCAGGTAGGATTCTAGTCTCAAAACAGTGAAACCAAAAACCAGTGACCAAGCTGGACAATGCTAACTTCTGTCTCTGTCTGATCACCTGTTCCGAGAAATAGCTGTAACGCTCGCCTGGACCTCAGTAGTACTCTCAGAATGAGTGCCTGGAAAGGATTTGAAAGATTATTTGAAGTTCAGTGTCATGTACAAACTGAGGCCAGGAAATGTAGATAAATCATAAGGAAAATAAGGAGGCTCTTTCAGAAGTATTTTTATAACTAGGTCTTTGATTTAATTATTTGCCTGGCTCCAGAATACAACCCAGAAACCACTTCTGATGCAAGCTATTCAGTAAGCAGAAGGAATTGTGCACGATTTTGATGTATTGATTAAACTGCCACTGAATGATTTGAGATGAAGATCGAATACTCTGAAAGTAATAAGATATGATTGAAGCCGAGACCTTCTATGAATTAGAATAGGCAGCTTTTTCTGCTACGCTGTTGTCATTTATCAGAACACTAATAATGTTTATTACTTTAAGACTTACAGCTGGCTGGTTAGATTTAGACAAAACTAAAGCTGCATTGGCCAAGCAAACCAATTTACTCTTAGGCATTTAAAGCTGGACAAGGCAAAGTGTATGGAAAAATGCAGTAGGAAAAATAAGTGCGACTGATACAGCTCTGAATAATAGCTTCTGCCAGTGCAGAAGAATCAGGTCCTTTCTGGACCAGCTAATCCCAAGCTGGGACACGTGTCCTTCAGCCCCACTTGCTAGTCCGTCTGCCATACACCAACCTTTGCACCCATGGACTTGGAGCATCTTCATAGCACCCTGCTGAGAGCCAAGAGGCCACGACTCTTCCTCCAGACATCGCTAGAAAACCACGAACAAATTAGTCAGAATGGAGGACTATGGTAACCTTTACAATTTAAAATAAAGGTCCACTCTGCCTTTTGCTGGCCACACTCCCAGCTGCACCTCAGTGGCTGGGGAAGACCTGGTTCCCTCTCAAATCTTGTATTTCCCACATAAGACCCGACAGAGATGGAGGTTTGTGTCCTTAAAGCATCTGACAGCTAAAATCTGCAGAAAGAGTTATGAACTGCAACCATTCAAGACTCATTTTTTATCTGAAAATATGCTGGGTTTAAATTTTCTGTGCTCTTTCCCTTCCTGCCACGGAGGTTTCCTGACAACTTTCCCTGTCCAATTTCAGGAGATCTCAAGGACCCCAATTCTGAACACTCTTTCAACTAATTACACAGCTCCTCTCTCAATAATGTAATCTCCGTTAATAATTCATTAGATACGTTTGAGTCATCAGACCAAAAAGGTCGTAGAAAGATAGTGACTATGAAATGGAAAATGTGTTGGTCGAGTTGCTTAATGAATTGCAGATGCATGTTCATAACTTGGAAAAACTGAAGCACATCACATTTTGGGGAACAATAAAGCCTTGAAGTGCGTTATGGATTCATGACCACAAGCAAAGCTACAGCATGAAAAAAATATTGTCATTACCTAAATATGCAAATATTCCGAGCATTCAGTATGCGAGAGAAAAGCATATGTATTTGTCTAGTCTTATAAGCTGTTTGCGAACTAATGAAAATGAACTTTTCTGCATTATGTGATCGTGGAGCATGCAAAGAGCAATTTGTACTTCAATAATGTTCCTGTGGAGTTATGATTTAGGGGTCTTATTTGTCAGCCCCGCTGGCTCTGACGGGACTCAGCAGCCCAGGTCGTGTGTTCTGCAGTTTGTATGTCTAGTCACATCCCGAGCTGTGCCTGCCCCCAGCTATCAGATCAATGAATGTTTGAAGGTAAAACGCTTCTGGAGGAAGATTGTGCATTTTCAGTTGAACTTGAGGGAATTTTAAAGGTAACATTCCCTTCCATAGCTGAAATGTCTACATTGAGAAGCCATCTCTGCTTCTTAGCAAGTGCAAGTTTGCAAGGCAGTGGATTTGCTGTGGATTCGAAGATGTTGGGCTGTCCAGAGGCACTGAACGCACGCCTCGTGCCTCCCTTAACTTTCCAGCCGCCGCTCTGCCCGCCAAGGACACGTACTTGCCATGAGAAGGGTCTTGGCTTGTTCAGCTCTGAGAAAATTGCTCCAGCGATAGGTCCCTGTTAGTTGTGCCAGGGGTGATCGGGCAGCAAATTCAACTTCTGAACTGAAGCATTCAGTCCTGTCCTGCTTACTGGAGAGCGAGGGGAAAAACACAGCCCTCACGCTGGGATTTGAGCTTGGACGGTTTAATGGAGTGCTGAATCCACATCTCTGACCTTTCGTGTCTGCTGGGTGCCCTCCCAGTGACAAAGTGCATATCCATTTGATGAATAAAGCTTTAAGGACATAACTTCATGTTATCTAACATCAAAACTAAACATTCTCTGTGTTACAGGGCCGTAATTTGTTTAAATTTCTCACTGAAGCATTACGCCATAAAAGTCATAAATGCTGAAGGCCCCATCTGCTGAGGCAGTCAGGTGTGCAGAAGGGAGAGGTCACCAACATGCTGAGGTGGCCACTGATAAGCCATGCCTGCCTTTTGGGCAGCAATCACAGGTTTGCCCCTGGTTACTCTTTGCCATGAGCAAAACCCACTCGCTGTTTGCAGCTAGGAGGGAATTTCCGCCACCTAAACCCATAATGTGACCTTATGTAAAGAAATGAAGAGGGTAGCACTGGTTTGTGCCATCTGCAACAGCTCTGGTGTCTACAAACCCATGGTAAATAAATCATGCCAGTGTTTGCTGGCGATGCCCATCACGAGTGCGCTGGTAGGAACCGCTCTGCCCTCCAAGACCGTTCCATCATTAGCAATGAGCATTTGTCGTGCACCCATGGTCCAGGCCATGCTGCTCAGCCGAGGGTTTCCTTCTTAGAGGTCCCCAGGCAAAGCTGTCTGGCTTCACAGATGTTAATTATTTGCGTCTACTGTTAATTAGCTGTCTGCAATCGGTCATGCCGGAGCAGTGACAGCCTGGGAGCCTCTCCCCGCGGGCTTTGTTCCCCATCCCTCCCGTCTCCCCCTCCTCAGCTCCCAGCCAGAACATTTCATTTTAGTCACGGTGCCAGAGGCCAGACCCCGGAGGACCTTTGAAATTAAACACGTATGAAGTACAGTGGAGAGGGAGGGTGGGGAGAGGAGGAGGGAGAAAGGGGTGATTTCAGCTCCTCAAGCACGCAAGTTGAGAGCTTTTGTGATGCCTCTCAATGTATTTTTTTTCAGCTGGCCACAAATCATGTCCTCTGCCATCCAGGGGAATCTGTCTCTATGATGGAAATTGCCACACTCGCCTCGGTTGGTGTCCTGCTCTTTGTTCTTGCTTTGCCGCCTTCGAGACATTGTGAATAATTGAATTTTTACAGAAAGAAGTTTTTCCTTACAGGAAAGGAAATTCATCCCTGGTTTGCTAAGCTCAGAAATGCAACATCCAGGGTAAATTCTCCTCCTGATGCTTGCAGTTGCAGGGAAGCAAAAATTCTTCATTCACCAAAGACTCCGTAATTGAAGACACATCACATAATTCTCAGTAAATGAGGTTCATCACAGCACACATTTCCTAGCTGCATTAAGTCTGAATCATATTTCTTTTGTTAGGGTGTTTAACAAAAATAAGTGGTTTGGAATTTCAGCTACACAGCTGGGAAATAGCCTGGGAAAAAAAAAAAAATCCACAAGGAATAATTTATTCATCCCTTTCCACCTGCAAATTGCCTGAGAACAGGTTGAGTTCTTACCCAAATGTTACAGTGATTGTTAAAACGTTACCAAATGATTTTCACAAATGTTTCTTGCTTGGTAATTTCCTGGTGACCGAGTCACTGTAGATATTTCACATTTGAAATTCAAATTTCGAGCCCTTCCGAGGGGATGCACAGATCGCAGGAGCAGACCTGTGCCCCGCCGGCTGAACACTCCTCCGGTCTCTGTCGCAAGTGGTCTGATGGCACAGCCCCAGCCACTACCTCTCATTCAGCATCCCAAAGTCAAGACAAGCTCTGTCCACTCCGAAGGCAGCCATCATCACCCACTTTGCTTCTCCAACCTGCTTCTTTGGGCTTTTTCCCAAGCTGCATGGTCAGCTGCTCAGTCTCTCCTCTCCTGCCAAAACTCAGCATGACCAGATCAGCAGCATGTTATGAACATGTTGATCTCTCCGACCACTCCTGCCAGCACAAAGTCTCCTCTTTTCCCTGGGGTTCCCCAGCAGCTTCTCCTCCCATTAACACGTAAGCTCCTCAAGGCAGAGGTTGCCTGTAGCACCCACTTCATTCTGCTCATGGATATAACTCCTGGGTGCAGTGGTAACACAAGTAATAAATAATAACAACAAATTCAAAGTTCCCATCAGAGGCTACTCTTTCTCCTGAGCTCCTCAGAAACTCATTTGCTGGTGCATTTAGCCAGAAGTGAACACAAAGGACGTGTAAACCCACACCAAGCGTGTTTAAAAAATTCACATGAATATTCATGGAAATGGGATTTTTTTGCATTGCTCAGCTCCCTCTCCTTCTGTCATTGATACAGAAGTGCCACCTGGAGCAGGGGGGTGGCCGAAGAGGTCTGGCACTGTGCACAGCTGCCACCGCCGCTCCTGCGCCTCCGCTGCCTGCTGCACTCTGGGCCGTTGCATTTCGAAAGGGTAAAGCCGAAATGAGATATGCAAAAAAAGATTTTCAAGGACTTGAAATAAATATTTTGCATGAAAGCACCCAAGATTTGACAGCTAATAGTGGTCCTTGCTGAAAAAGCCCTGACAAATGCCACTGGGGGTAGCACTGCTCGAGGCTCCGTGGTAGGAAGCCAGTGTGATGCTGCAGTTACCTACCCTGCTGCCCCCCTCCAAATCAGGCAGTCCTGGTCCTAAGTGTTTCTTTCTTTTATGAATACAACTTCTGTTTCTGTAGGGCCCAAAATGTCTCAATTTACAACAGCTTTTCCTCTGCCCTCTCCCAATATTTCCCTTCCCTGCTCCCTAAAGCAAGGCAGCTACGCAGTGTTTCTAGGACGGGTGCTCCCCACAGCCCGGAGCATTAATGTGTCATTTAATGTGTCTGTGCCTTCACGTGTGTAGGCTGGAGTGTTTAGTTGTCATATACAGCCTGTGTGAGGTTCAGAAACTCCTTGATCCAAACATGCAACATTTGGAGTGCTGGGAATTGCAGGAGCAATCCCTGCTTCGCGGGACACGGCACAGGTAGGATTTTCAGGGCTTCCTGGGATGACAATGACAGAGCACTCCAGCGTCCCCCTTCTCTGTGCAGTGCAGGGTGCAGAAGTGCTTCTAGTCAGCTCCTAAATTGTCACTTTTGAGACACCCCAAATGCTGTTGACTTACCCCAAAGTGCAGTGTGAGGAGCCACAGCCTCTCAGGAGTGGTTCACCCGCAGTCCCGCAGCGGGGCGATGGGGGGGAGCTGCCGCAGGTAACCTGGCAGTGAAGTGGAGATGCTCCCTGGCAGTAAAGGTGAGGATGTAAAAACATCTTTACCATCTGCAGAGTGAACTGAGAAGGGAGAGCAGGGAGTCACCCCACTGCAGCTTTACACTAAACGAATTACAGAAGGAGAGAGTGAGGGAATTAACATTGGAATTAAAAGGCTTTAAGATAAGATGAAAAGTGGCAACTGAGCCAGAAGAACAGGCTGGAAGTGGAAGGATGTTTAAATGACATTAACAAAGCTTGAGGGACAGCGAGGGCAGGAGGGCTCCGAAATTACCTTAAGAAACTGCTGCGTGGAGAGGAAAGACAGCAACACAACTGTGGCCGTACCTGGGATTCCTGCGGGAATGCTTTCCAAGGAGATGGAGGAGAAACAGGGAGATGCTCCTCTGCTACAAGGCAGCGTAACTCTGATGTCTTCAGTGGAGCTGTGCCATTAGATCCATCCCACTGCCACCAGGCCGGTGTCAACGCTGGTGCAGGGCAGTGGGGAAGCGATATCAGCGGCTTTGGTCTGACCAGTTTGGATAAAATTGTGGAAATTATGGAAATACTAACCAGCTTGACTCTGATTAGTTGCCAAAAAACCTCAGCACAGCTGAGGAGACAGTCTGGATGGCACAACTGTCCTGGCAGTTGTCTTGGCAGGTACTGAGGGTGCCTGGCCAGCCTAGCACCGGTATCAAAGATGATTTAAATAAGTTAATGGATTGGACTGGATTGTGCTGATCTCTTTATATTGTCATTGTGGACCATCAGCTGTCAACGAAGGAAAACATTACGGAACAATATATTTGAGGCACTTTGATTTTGTGGATAGAGCTGTCACCAGCAATGAAAGAAACCCTTCTGTCACAAAATTAGAAAATTGTGCCCCAGGAAACAAAATGCTGGAAGGCATAATAACCATCTCAAACTTTCCACTTTGGGCTCAGTACTTGTTCACTTCAGCAGGGAGGGGAGAGGAAAAAGGGCAAAAACTAATGAGGGAAGGGTACTACATGTGTTAACCTTGCATGGCGTGGCAAGCGGATGGTGGAATTGATGCTCGGTCCTGGAAGGAACAGGGAGTGGGATCCCCTGGGACCCCAGGGGTTAAGGGCAGACGGGTGCAGGTGCAGGGGATGTGCGCTGACATCTGAACGCAAAGTGAAAAATCACCTCTTGCAGAATCTGGTAAGCGAATGGGGAAGCTCAACTGTGCAAGGCAACTTAAGCTCAATAAGTCTGTAAGAAATGGAGAGATAAATCAACACAATAAAATACGACGCAGCAAACCTGGGTGGCTGTTGTGGCACTCGATTGTTTTGCATGTCGGGTTCTGCTGGCACTCACGGAGCTGGCAAGGATGTGCAATGCAAGGAGCTGTGAAGAACGGCTCCCAGGAATGGAAAACGCTGAATGACCAGCTGAATATGTCCTGCATTAAACCTTTTCATACTGTCTTAAATGAGACAACCTTTTTCCTGTGTGGAATTATTCATGGAACCATTGTGCTATTTGTCAGCATTGTTTTTATACTGCTGACCCCTGTCAGAATGCCCCAGGAGCATCTGAAATAGAAAAAGCAGGAGCACCCTCACCTTCTAGCAAATATATCTCTGGCCTATGGCAGGACAGGAAATTAAAAAATTCACTTGTCATCTTCCAACTATGACACGACCTCTGCGTCACGGAAGAAATCTACCCCATAAGGTTAAATCACTACTTATCTGCTTAATGTCAATCACAGATTAAGCAGATTGACTGGGAGATTCGATTTATTTATTTTTAAATGGGAACCCAAACAACTTAATACTCCTTGATTTAATCTGCTGGCAGGCTGAGTATCCAATTTATTGTGTTTGTTTATTTATTTCTTTATGCCTCTTTTTGCCTCCTGGCGCCTGTGGGTTCCTATTGGAGTGGATGCTCAGTAACGGGGCTGTCGTAGCAATGGATGAAACCCACAACGAGATTATCCTTGCTGTATAGCCATCTGCATTGGCCACACTGACTTCAGCAGCAATTTTTAAGCATAGGCTCTTGCGGATTATCCACATGCTTCAGTGAATACAAATCAACTTGTAGTTAAGATTAAGATACAACAATTTCCATATCTCGAAAGTGTACGATTATTAATGGAAAAAAGTAATAAAGTGGCATACAGGTTGCAAGGTATAGTCAGCAATTTGAATAAATGGCTAAGTGTGAAGATCACTGGAACTGGGAATTCTTTATGGTTTAAGAAAGCAGAAAATGTAGATCTAAGATGTCATTCATTAAACATGACCCAAACTGTTCTAATCCTTTGCCATGAAATCATCATTTTCTAAGCTGTAACATGTTAAGTATACCTAAGAAATAAAGCTGATCTAATACTCTTTTATAGAGCTGTACCCCTGAAACAAAGGGTAGTGGGTTGACACCTCACTTTTATTTTTTTGGTCTAGGTTCCCTACTAGTTTGGTACAGATAAAGGAGGTTAGAGAGAAACTAGCAAGGGCCTGATGACAATTTAATCACTGTGGTGATTACCATGTGGTAATTAAAGGCTTGCTGCTGTGAGATGGTGTATACTTTCAGTGCCTTCACAAACGAGTTCTTTTACTGGTAGCAGGTAGTGTTTTCTAAATGAGCGGGGTGGGATTTTCAAGAGCATGTGTAGGAGCCCAGGTAACTTGAGTTTTAATGAGGCAGGAGCTTGTGGAGAATTTCTGGAAGCCCCATCATATTGTGGTCTAATCAGAGATTTTGTTTGTTTGCTTATACAGTATAAACTCCTCTTCCACACTTAAAAATCAAATCCAGCCTTCCATGCTAACCTACATGGGGCAGAAAAAAACACAAAACCTTTCTTCTGATTTTAAACTCTATTCTCAATTAAGAGAAGACAATGAAGAATACTCTGGTTCAAGTAGTCTCATTGCAATGCCTCCCATCTCTGTGAAGCAGTTACACTGCTCTGAAGTCAGATGTTAAAAATCACAGCTGACTTTAAGGTTTCTTCCTGATGCAGCTTCCAGTTCTTCCACCTTTCCCACAAGCAGACGCCTTCTGTATTATCTAAATCCTCCCTGTCAAACACTTTTCTGACCTCTTCTTTAAACCTTCTGGAACATGTAATGGAGATGAGTATTTGTAGAAAGTACAGAGTCTATTATGATTGTGGATCAAGCTTTAAAATCACGACATGAAATTGTCCAGGGTAAATCACGATATGATTTGAAAGGGTCTCTGACAGGGCCCTGATGGCACTAATTAGCCTTAATGGCCCTGACCAGCCTCAGTTGGTGCCTCCATCATCTCCCATGGGCCCAGGAGCCCATTTAAACTCAGCTGGAGGCATCCCCTCCCTTATTTGTGCCATGCTGGAGGAGTTCTGGTCCTCAGCTCAGACATGTCTAGCTGTGGACCTCACTGCAGAGACTGAATTCCCTGCTTGACCATGGATCTGCCTCCTCCATGAATTTGCTTCATGGTCTGGGCTCCCACCTGGAGCTGGTCACCAGCTCTGGGCCTGCCTTGCTCAGCTACCAAAGGGCTGAGTCCAGCCTGGCAAGGCCCATACTCTACTGTGGTGCAACGTTCTGCTCCATGTCCCTTAGGGACTTCCTGACTTTCTCTGCTCCCTGATGTTCTCCTTGCCAAAGGTAAGGTCAACCATACCAAATTCTTTCATGATGAACACTTTCCTAGCCTGCTCTCTAAACTCTGTAGAGCCCTTTTGCTACTGCTGCACTGTAGAAGTGATGTTATTGAGCGTGTATTGCTGATGCGTTGTCTGGAGGCATTGCGGAGTTCAGCTTATCTTGTGGCTTTGGTGGGCTTTGTGCTAATGCTTTTTTTAGTTGAAGTTGCATGTACACAGGATTTCAATAAAAGGGGTGAACATGCTGCTGAAGTGTGGCTTAGATCATGAGCGTTGCCATGGTCATTCTTAATAGGGTTTTTTGGTAACATTTAATGTATGACTTTGTCTTCATAGAACTACATGACGTTTTCCTTTGAATAACAGATGAGTTTCATGAAGGGCATTCCTGTAGGCTCTGTCCCTTGATATATGGAGAGGCCAAGACTCTCTATGACTGTAATTGCATAGCTGACTCATTCACCAGAAGTCATTTCAGAGTACCCATGAAGAGCACTCTGGAGGCTGAGAGCTCTAATGGAAGGTCAACAAGTTCATTTTAGATGCCTCAGGGTCAGAGTCTGATCTAGGTTGCATTACTGAAGAGACAGAGCAAATCTCATGGGCTAAATGTCATAATTTCTCCTTGACACCAGCATAACAAAGCCCTTTGGAGCAGTTTCAGCTCTTACGATCAAATAAACAGGATCCAACAAGCAGAACCTTGTTTGTCAGAATTATGTTCATTGACCCTCTTGTAGTATTTTTAGCTGGTTAAATGCCTTTAGTGTTATGCTGTTTTCCATCTTAATGTGTCTTCCTAGACTGGCTGGTGGAAGGGCAAAACAAAAAGCCCTCACATCAAACCTGTGTAGCCATCAAGATATGCCTGACAGCTAGCAGAGTAGCTGTGCTTCTGGTTTATGGCTGTCAAATGTGCCTGGAGATAGAAGCAAAGTGGCCTCAAGCTTTAGCCCTGATATAGAAGAACTAAAATAAATGCAAAGCAGTTCTTTTCTTGATACATCAGAAAAGTTTGACAACCTTTCCCTAGGGAGCAAACAAAATCCCGGGATGATAAAGTGGTGGACAACAGGCTTGGGCACAAGTTGGGTAAAGTTTCAAGTGCATTAACTTTATGGTAGGATTGAAGCTTAAACAGCATCTTGTAAGGGGCCTTCCCCTGTGTCCCAGAAGCACTGTGGTTACAGCCACTAACTGCACTAGCCATCCATGAGTGTTGAGCCTCCAGCCCTGGCACTTCAGGGCTAATGAAAGAGCCCCTCCAGAGCCCCATTTTATTAACCTCGTGTACTGGAGTAGTCCACAGTGACCGTAGTGAGTGTGATTGATATTTGGGTCTCATGTAGTTTAGCAAAGGCTTCATCTGAAAAGGAAAGTAAGCAAAGTTCTGCAGGCATTGTGAGCAAAAGACACACAGAAGGTGTGGATTTGTGTGGAGGACTGGGACTCTGGAGCGTGGCTTTCTTGCTGGTCAATCTGTTCCCCCTTCTGATCCTCAGCTATCTCCATTTATAAAAGATAAGGAAAGCTGCTAATACTAGTCTTGGTAATGTGCCTTTGGATCTCCTGATGAGATAATGAGTGGTGCTTTTATTAATACATGGCAAGGTCTCTAGTTCTCCTTGGCACTAGAAGGCCAGATTTTAAACTGCTTGTGTGACATTTTGAAATACAGGGGACACAACTTGAATCTTTAGGGGCTAATACGACTCCAGAACAGTCTGGGAAATGGTTTTCTAGGTGTATCTTTAAAAACTAATGGAAATTCTAAATCATTCTGAATGCACAAATGTATCAGGAATATGAATACAAAAACCTTTTACAATTTCTGATTAGATATAAATAAATAGGGATGCAGAGAAATACTCAGAAGCAGAATGCCTTCTAGCATTGATGATGCTGCAGACGTAGGAGTGTGTGTTCTCTAGAAAGACATGTCCTTGCTCAACAGGGGTTAGGAAACATAGTAATCGCTGAGTGAAATACTATGGCCTGTGGAGCGCAAGGTGGCTGGGCTGAATGACCATAACAAGCCACTCTGCACTTTGTAATCTGCCTTTAATTCTATGGAAACAATGATAGGATCAGTGAATAATGAAGCAGGAGAAATGCAAGAAAAGCCCAGTAGATTGTGCTATCAGCCATCAGAATAATCATCACTTCTCTGCAAACAGTTTTAGTGATAAAAGGAGCAACACTCATGCCTTCAGCTTGTTTTCTCTTGTTATTATTGAGCATAGATAAGGACAGGACCTGGGTGTGCTTCTTGTCCTTCTGTTATCTTGCAGAACTGCCTCTTATTTAGGAACTAGAAAAAGTAATGGCCTAGAAACAAAAAATTTGAAAAATCCTTCAAGTCTTTTTGCTGCCTCTGAACTCAGCTATTGTGTTAAGTCTGTGTAGGAGAAAGTATCTCATCTGCAATATAAACGGACAATATGGGGAGATAGAATAGATCATTGCAAGCTCAGAGAATGGGTGTGCAGGGAGATGCCATGAGTAAAGCTCAGGTTCACTCATCTAATTTTAGTCCCTTAAACCTGGGCATCAAAGTCAGCCTGTGTGAAGGACAGAAAAGAGGGATTTTATCACTAGATCTTTCTGTAACATGTAGAGACTAAAACTGGCAGTGGGACACTGGCTATAAGTGTCACTCACACATGTAGACAAGAGCAAATTATCAAGACTAGTGGTGTTTACAGTCATTATTATTTCTGATTGCCTTTGCAGCATTTTAGAATAGTATGCACTAACAGAACCACATTTAAACCAAAAGTTGAAGATTGTACAGCAATATTTAAGAGATTATTTACTCTTGGATATACCCTAGTTTTTGCTCCTGTTTAACAATGCATTGGTATAGCTTAGTGCCTTAGAATGGTATCACTGCACTTAAAACCTGCAGGTTTTTAATTATTTTTTGAGTTATCCCTTGCCTTGATTTTATCAATGAGTTCTTTAAAGCATAGGTATGGGCAAGACAACTTTCAAAAGTTGTGTATGGGCACATCATTTAACAAAAAGAAAGAATGCCATGTGGTGTAGCTCTATTTAATGAGGCTGGGCACAGCTCAAAAAGCCCACTTTCTGGCACTTAGAAGACCTAAATCTTAGTTACTTCTCTGCCAGAGTGATAAGGCTGGACAGTGCTATTTCTCACCTCCCATTTTTCCCATCTACAAACCAGGGAAATTAACAATGACCTTGTTTGTAAGGCAGTTCAGGTCCCTTCGAACCCTGTGCACAAGCCAAGGTGCCGTGACGGAACTGCTGCAGCTTTAACTTTTTACACAGAGTATTGAAAGCCCTTTTGGCTGGTGTCAATAACAGGGGGCTTTATTAAAACTGGACAGGGTACCAATAATTACAGTGTTATCTGAAAGACTGACAAAATCCTTATTTCTGGTGATAATCCAACATCTGGTAGAGAATATTCATGTCACAGATCTCATTTCAGCCACAAACAAGGCAGGAAAGACTTCGTCAGGCAAGGGTAAGAGCACTGCTGATACAGGAAGGATTTGCTTGTGTGCAGTGATGAGTGCTGACTATATCCCACACCCTTTATTCGATACCTGGTGTTAAGGGAACCAGCTTAAAAGAAGACAATCAGAAATTTATGGTTAATTATTTTGGACAATACACAAGAACCTACACCTGCGAGCAGGACAGGAGTTGTGTAATGGTGCAGAGGGGGAGGAAGAGACTTCAGCCCGGGCAAGCTGTGTAAAAGTGACTGGTACAAACAAGCTGCTTGCATCAGGAGTGTACCGGTGCCCCAGCAATACCCCAGGAGCACTGCTGAAAGCTGAGATTAAACATGTATGACTGTATTTGCTGAATTTGGACCTTGAACTTGAATCCTGGCATCTAGAAGTTGGCTTTGTAAAGAGTTTCTCAGGGCTCAGGTCTGCTGGTGTATTTTTATCTCAATAGTTTGTGTGTTTTGGCAATTAAGGTAAATTACATCATTTTGCTCTATCTTTTTGAATTCTATTTACCTCATTTCCTTTTCTAAAAATAAACAAAAGTTGACTGTTTGATATATAAGGCACACTTGGTATGAATCTGAAAACAGAGAGAAAAACCAGCAGCCCCTTGTCTTCTACCTCTTTGCTTAAAGTCATGATGAGGAGCAGACCTTAAGATATTTCAGAGAAGTGAAGGAAGAAGGAAAGTGGGAAGGATGGGATGGCTTCAACTTCCTTTTCTTATGGAGGAGGGTTGTGCTCAGGAGAGTGACCAGGCTGTCACCAACCTTTGTACAGCTGCCTGGTGAGCAGCTCTTGCCTGTGCTGGAGGCTCCAGTCCTCTTCGTGATAGAAACATGGGAAATCAGTTTGCACAAGCACAAAAGCAATGTGTATGGGGAAAAAAAAAAAATCTCTATCCAGCTCATCAGTCCTGATCCAAAAGAGGGGAAAAAAAAACCCAACAACTTGTAACTGGGAAATCATTTTAGATGGGAGCATCCAAATTGTTTTTCAGGATTGAGAGGCTTTTAGATTCTGCATCTTCCAGTTTAGAGTTGAAACACAACAGGTGGCTTGTGGCACTTTTGGAGCTTATGTGAGGTGGCTGTGGGAATTTGGAGTTGACTATAGCTTACCTTGAACTGTTTCTAACATGTTGCATGCCTGTACTGTAAAGGTTTACGCACATATTTGACTCCACCACCTGCTTGTGAAATGAATATAGATCACTTCCAAGCCGTTTGCTATCATTCTCTTCTGGAGGTTCATGCTTCACTGCAGGTGCACAGCTCCAGCATGTGAGTGCTCATCTCAGCTTTAGGACCAAATCAACCAACTTAGCTGAAATCTGGAACAGAATCGTCTTGAGCTAAGCTGGCTGACTGTGCATGAGAATATATACAGTTTTGTCAGTTGGGTTGCAAGGAAGAACCTCCAGCCATGGAAAGTGATTTATTGCTGGAGGGATAATCTTTTTCCAGCTCCAGAAGAACCTGAAAGGGGATTTTTGGCATCAGCTTAAACAGCACCTCTCCCCCAAAGCCCCCCAAATAACTGTATACCTGCTGCTGGCACACCTGGGTGAAGACTGGCTGTGCAGAGGACATGAAATACAGCAAGTCTGTGCCTCATTATCACTCAAGTGATGCTCATCTTAGGATCTGTGTATGTCAGTGCCAAGCTACATAAACAGCTTGTCCTTACTGGGGTCTCCCAGAAGAACACTGCCATGAGTTAGATGAGCGGTCCATTTAGTCTGGCATTGCACTGTTCATCCTAAATAATAAATGATACCCACTCTGGCAGTTTGTACAGATTAACATCAGTGGTAGATCTCAGCAGAGAGGCGAAGTACCTTTTTAAACATTAATATTCCTCCATTGCTATGACGGGATTTTGCAGAGAGCTATGGTCAGTGCTGGAGTCTACCTTTCACATGAGGAAAGTAGCATAAATTCAGCTGCTGTTCCCAAGAGCTGCTGTTTAACCCAATCTGACTCTCATATCCATAGGCTTTAGATATTTACTTAAGTTGGTGCCCAGAAAATAATGTTTCAGGGCTAGGAATGCAGGGTTTCTGTTTCAGACTGCCAAACCTTCAGGAAATAGATATGTTGACTAATTGCTCTGCAATGCATTTAATCTCCAAGTTTTGAATTGTGTAAATAGCTGTTGGCCAAGGAAGGCAAAAGGATTTAACATGGCCAAGGAAGGCAAAGGGACTTAACAGTGAAGTCCTACTTTAAGCTCTGCTCCCTATTATGGACTAGAAGTGGAATTTCTCACCAAACCTGAGGCATTTTAATGTGAGAGGCAGTCTGAGTGAGCTTGGTTGAAAGTGGGAGAAATTCTTTGTGTCTTGCTGTGAGACCTCGGGCAAACCACATCTTCAGGTTCTTCACTCTGTGCTTTGTTTGTCCAATTTCTCTGCTCTTGAGGGCAAGAGACCTTGTGGATTTCTCAGATGGGGTCCTGGTGTAGGCTGGTATCTCAGAGTCAAGTGCAAAGCCAGCAGAGGCTACTCAGCTGAAGAATTTTGCCCTGCATCCCTTCATCAATCACACTGGAAGGTCTTCTCTGCTGTCACGTGCTGCTATCACTCATTTTTCTGGACACACTTGGTTCAGGTGCATCTGCATTATTTTCTGTAAGCTTTTGATTTTATTATAATACGGCTATAAACCAGATAAAGAGCATTTATTTTGGCTACTATAAATATTGGCTGACCTTTTCTGTTCAAAGGGAAGCTCACTCCTCTGTCTCTAGACTTTGATTTAGGATTTTTTGTGGAAGGCAAATGGATGCATACATCACATGCAAATATGTCAGTGTGGTTTCCCCTAACAAAGTACTACTACATGCAGGAAGGAAAGAGGGTATGGTGAGTTTTAACAGTTGAAATAATAGGTAGCAATAGAATTTCTTGTGATAAAGAACAATCTTTTTAGGGATACTGCACAGTCATTGTTCATCTTCTGCAGTACAGATGCCACTGGGGGATGGCAGTCGATGGTAGCTGCAAATTAGGAAGGGATGAGACTACTAATAGTGGTACATGTAGCTAAAATAATCTGTTTAGTGGTTCTAGGGAGCAGAAACTCTATCACGTGAATATGCAGGAAACTTCTGAGGACCTGTGAGCAGAGCAGGCATAAAGGATCTGTAAGAGGCAGAGTATATGGAAGAAAGGCTTTGGAAGGTGATATGCAAAAGCCAGTGACCTGCAGTTATTGCATCTCTTGACTTGTGTCAACTTGGAGCAGGAGAGACAAATGTTGCCACCTTCTTGGCAATGGGAAACATCTGAGAGCACCTCTTAGTCCTCAAACCACAACTCCAGAGGAGCAGAAGGAAGAAAAAACCCAATGAAGCCAGAAGGCGGCAAAAAAACAGACATAGGGGCCCTCAGTTGTAAGCAGAAATGAGGGAGGAGAGGCAAAGGAATGAGGTGGATGAACACCATTAGTGTGATTGATGCAGTAAGTACCAAGAGAGCATGAACAGATCATTGATAAAATGGCGTGTGTGTAATATAGCCAAGGAATCTTGCATGAGTGTAGATGGGGATGTATGCAAGATATGTGAGTCAAGCTGTGTTAGTTCTTCTGCTTTAAGAGAAGCACCAGATAGTTGGGTACTATAGTCTGTAGATGTGATAAATAGGATGACCTGGCATTGCTGGGGCTAATAACTGTTATCAAATATGAGATAATTCTATGGGGGAAAAAAAAAAAACTATTTACCTAGGAGGTTCTTGTGATCCTCTTAATTTTGGTTAAATAAACTGACAAAGATTTGTGAAATCTCTGGAAAAATAACAGCATATTTCTTCATGGCAAAACATTAGAGTGATTATTTATTTATCTACACTAAAAGTGCTGTTTTGGCTGCAGTGATTGGTTTTGTGGAATATATAGGACTTGCTATGGTGCTGCTCATTTCAAACGGCAAGCCTGGTTTCTAACATCGTTTTCCAGCACCTCCAGTTTATCTGACAACCCCTGAACAATAGCCAGACTGCTATTCATTACTGCACTTCAGACAGCCCCATTTCCATATGGTAATTAGAAGCCTGCATTTATAACATACCAGCATGGGTATTCTTGAACTCATCTTATTGTTCTGTTTCACATTTCGAGGATGACAAAGGGCCCTTTACGAACGGAGATAGCTGGATTTAGGCAAATCCAGCCCCTTTCCCATTGCCCTGTAGCAATCTCCATCCATCACCTAAGAGGAGATGACACACGTCTTCTGCCTATATTGTGAATTGCAGCTGGGAGTAAATCAGAAGCAGGGGAGGACCTGGAGGAACCGCCAGCCTTGACCACCCTTGTCTGCGGAGAGCAGGGCTGGACGCGTCCCTGCGCTGCTCCGGCTCTTGCCGAAGTTGAGGATGAGGATGCTCTAACTTGCCCGGGTCCCCTCTCCCGTGCAGGGAAGCAGCCGCGGCGCTTTGTGAGGGGTGAGACCGCCTCTGCGTATGCACATGCACGCACGGATGTAAACACGACCTGAGCATCCATTGCCAGCGGCTCTCGCGCTGCTGGGAGCGGCTGCGGATCTGCCTGCTTCCCCCCCACACCCCCCGGGCGGAGCAGGGTCCCCGCAGCCGGGGGCGGAGCTGCCCCTCGCACCCGCCTCGGGGCCGGCGCCCCCCCCGCTCCCTCCCCGCTGCGGGCGGGGGGAGCCGGGCCGGCGGTAAGCCCTGCCCCGCCGGGCGTGCGGTGAGGAGCCGGCAGCCGCCGCGGGGGTGGATGCGCGGGGGGAGGCGGCCGGGCGGGGCGCGCTGGGCTCCGCCGGCAGCCCCGTGCGCTCCGCGGGCGGCCGCCGCCCGGGCTGCCCGCCGCGCTCCGCGGAGCCCCCGCCAAGGTAAGGGCCGGGGCGGGCGGCGCATTGTTCTCCGAACGGGGATGGGGGGGGGGACGACAGCGGTTGACAGGAGGGAGGGAGCGGCCGCCGTTCCAGCCGGGCGGCGGAAGGGATGCGGCGGCTGCGTGCGGGCACGGCGAGCCCGTCCCCGGCCGCGGGGCTCCCGGGGGTGGGGGGCGCGGAGCTGCGGGGTTCCCTCTGCCGTGACAACACGGGGGGGGTGTGGGAAACACGCGGCCACACCCACGGGAGCGGTCGCGGGGGGCCGGGTGCTCCCACCCACTCGTGGCTCTGCCTCCGTCCCCCGGAGCCCGCTCGGTTTAAGTTCGGGGTCTGGCGGAGCGAGGGGCTGCCAGGGAAAGCGAACCTGGAAGCGCCTGGGGAGGATGGGATTCCCCACGGAGCGCAATGAGGAATTGAGTGTCAGCGCTGCGATTTGTTCTCGGCTTGGGCCATAGCAAGTGTCGGCTGGTTTTCAGACAATGAGTGTCGTTTGTGGACTGAGGGGTCTGAGAAGTGTCCCCACCCGAACTTGGTCTGCCGAGCAGGAGGGGATCCACCAGCCTTGTCATCTTGCCCATCCCCTTAAATAAAGGAGCTGTACAGGGCTGTGTTCAGCCACAGCACAGGGTCCGTCAGGGCTGTGAACATGCACATTTGGACAGAAATCCATCCCCAACGGACCAAGGCCCTGCAGAGGAAGCCCAGGGCTCTTCCTCTGCCTTTGTCACGCTTGTTTGCCTTCCCGGCTTGGCCTCGCATCCTCTCTCGCTGAGAATAGTCCCTTTCCCCGTATTGTTCTCCGTGGGTTTCCTCTCGCCTCTCTCTTCCTCCACCCCTCCTTAGCTGCAGGTTCTCTGTGAACATGATACCCTGACGCGTGTTTTCCCTCTCCCCTATGAAGTTTTTAAGACCAGATCTACCCATTTTGAGAAAATTCTCATTTTTCCCAAGTGTACCAGCCATGTTTCAATTTGCCTCAAGTTACCTTTGTATGGGTTTGAACTAAGTTGAAATAAACTTCACTTAGAACCTGCCGCATGGTGAGGATTTCTGGCTGTCTACGCACCACTTGATATCAGTTTCAATTATACTGACCACTGTGTGCTGGTAGACTGGGTTTTCTATCACTGATATGATGTAAACTAATGCTTTATCTTTGACCTCAGTGCTCCCTTGTTTTTTTTATACATGAGACTAAGTGGTCTGTGGCTAAATGAATGTAGCTTTGTTGAATGTAGCTGAAGACTGTTATGTTGAACACATTGTTCCTGGAAAAAAGTTTGCGAGTGCCTATAGTGGCTGGAGGATGAGATTTAGGGAGAGGGCAGGTTAGGAACTTGATAGAACAGCGTCTCCAAAAGGGTCTAGTCTCCATCTTCTGAAATGTGTTGGTTTTCGATCTTCCAGTCTCCCTTTTCTGGAATGTGTTGGTTTTCAGTCTTAGATCCATTTGAAAGTGTTCTTGTGTCTCTGCTGGAACACATGGCAGTGCATAGCTGCTGTCTGGGGGACTCATTGGTGTTTCCTTTAGGAGACTGCGTTCTTAAAGCTCTGCCTCTCTTTAGAGCTTTGCCTAATGGCAAGCAAAGAGCAGCTCAGCTCATTCCTGTAAGTTTTGCAGGATTCCCAATAGCCGCAGTGAAATAGTCAAATCTTTAATCAATTTTTACTTGGCTATAACTGGGGAAATCTTTGAGTAGCTGCAGGGGCACTGGCTGGAGAGCTGTGTCTGCAGGCTGGGGAAGGCTGCAGGGCTTTAGCTACGCCTGGTTCTTAAAAAGGCAGGAACATACATTTAGAAAAATGTACCTGTTTTCGCTTGTGTTCTCTGCTTTTTAAAAATTATTTGTTGAAGCTCTTCTTTTCCTCTTGCCTTTTTTTAAAAGCCTATTCTGCAGAAGCTAGCAATGCTTGCCTTGGAAAGATTTATAGTGCCTGCAGCCGCATGAATTTCAAGGTTTGGTCTATTATATAGAGATTCATCTTGCTGATTTCCTTGGACTTGTATGTGTGCAGCTATGTCAGACTTGATCTTTTTAGTTTGATTCCAATGTATTAAACATATCAAAACCCTTACTAAGAATGTGCACTTTGATCCTTTAGAAATATGTGTGTCAACTTAGTCAAAAAAATAGAGATTGTACAGAAACCTTTCAGTGTGTTAACAAGCCCTGGAATCCTGTAATTTTGAAAACATGAGAGAAGGGAATGAACTCCTGAGGTCTAACATGCAGGTGACTGTTTTTCTGTGGTTTACTGTAAGGGATGCTGGGTTTGTATTCACTGAAGGTAGGATGTTTTCTGGCTAGTGAGATGAAATTGCTATAGAGTTCCCCAGAGTGAAGGTGGTGAATGCATCTCAGCTGTAGAAGTTGGGGCTCTTTCCTAGGCTTTGTGCTATAACATTAAAAACAAAACTACCTGTAACTTATTTCCAGTGCTTGTTATTCAGTTCAGTCTTGTGAATGCATGGAAGTGAAGTGTGGCATGAAAAGACTCCTGTGAGTGAGGCTCTGTCATCGCTGTGGGAGTTGGCTCATGTGGCTGTGGATGAACCTTCTTGGTGTAGGCAAGTCAGCCCTTAGTTTCTGGTAATTAAAGCAGGAGAAGGTAAAAAGGAGGCCCACTGCAGGGCTTACATAATTTTCAAAGAGCTCTTGCATATTTTCTGTATCCTATTTTCTTCCTCCAGTGCTTCTTAGCATCTGTTGAATAGCAGGGAGGAGGAAGGGAAGGACTGGGATAAATGGAGTATTCCGGGATCCAAGAACTCTGTGCCTGTTGCACCTTCCCAGGGAAACAGTGGGCCAATGTGTCAAATCCATTTGCAAGTCGTAGTATAAATTAAAGGTAGGGGATAAACAGGTTGGAAGGTTAATGATATGTGTGAACCTAATTGATTTTCCATACAAATTGGCTATAATGTCTTTTGTTTGCTTCCCCCCCCCTCCCCGGCATGCTGTGTTACAGCAGTTACATGGATATGAGGAGCAGCAAAAGGGTGGGAAGCAGGCGAGGCATGGCTATTTGGAAAACACGGCTAGGAAACTTTGGTCATACTGCCTAGGGTGGGCTGATGTGTGATTTTGGACAGAGTAAGGTAGCTCTGAATTGGGACCCTGCGCCCCTGTGTCTGCTGGGGCTCAGTGCCATGGACGCTTGGTGATCATTGAGCCGCGGACCGGAGTGTGCCCTGGCTGTTATGCAGAGCTGTACAGTCACAGGGTTAATAGAAACCTTTTATGTAGATCTGGTGTTGTACAGGCTAAGCTAGGAAGACCAGTAGAAGAGGAGCTACAATATGGTGTAAAATGATTTCTAGGTCCTAGAATCGTCAGGCAGCATCCCAGTCAGGGTGGCACTACTCCTATAAGCCTGTGCCTAGCTTTAAAATCTAGAGTAGTGCAGCTGAAGGGGGAGGATGGCTAATGAAAGATGTTGACTTTACTCATCTGGACTGGGAGTGCCTGACCTAATACTCAGGTAAGTGAGAACATGCTCAGGCCACCAATTTGTGGTCCTTCTTTTCTATGTAGATTTCCATTCCTACTGGGGAATATATTTGAGTTAGTGATTGGACCCACCCCAGTGCTCAGGGAGAGTGAGAGGAGCTGAGATCCTTCCAACCTGCACGGTTCCTCAACAGTGCTGATGTAGTTCAGTGCTTCTTCCCATCTGCACTGGTTTCAGCTGGCAGGATCAGCCCAGGAGCAGACAAGGCCTGGTCAGCAGGACCAGGCTCTGCCTTTCTGTGAGTCTGAATTGGGTGGTACAGCCAGCCCAGAGAAACAGCATGCTGGGAGAGGAGCCGACTTTGGAGATGCTCTTGGTCACCCCCTCCAAGAGTGGGATGGGGAAGGAAAGATATTGTGTGTTCAGGCTACGTGGCAATAAAAGTTACAGCTCTTCCTGAGCTCATTTGTTATGAGACCCTTGTAGTTAAATCACTTTTCAGGCTTTTCTTCTCAGATTATAGACCAAAATCTGAAAAATAGAATAGCAAATTCTCTACGGGGCTAACACTAGGTTTTGACTCGTGTTCTGTTGTTTTCCTAACTGGAGTACCACAATGAAACAGTTTTTGTGCTTAACATGGAAATTGATTGTGGAGGAAATGCGAAGAGTTGCCTGCAGACAACAGTTTTCATAAAGCAGTATATTTTGATTTAAAGGTTTCTGAGCAGCTGAGGACAGCTGTAGAGCGCGCACAACCACACAAGAGAAAGATAGATCAAGGTTTTTAGATCACCACGTCATCACAGGAAGGACCGATGGACGGGAGGCTTGGGCTGGGCACCTCTGCGTTTGTAATCAGGCTTCAGATAAACCAGTACATGCCATATGTTGCAAGATTGGTCAATACTTAAAACTATTTGCTGAGAGTATGATTAAGTCAAGAGCCCAGTGCGGTAAGTAGGTCGCTGGGCATCATTGATAAATGAGCTATGTCCTTATCTTGTGTACGTCACCAGCGGTATTGTTGACATTGTATGACAATGTTTAGTTGTAGGAACAGTTCCTTGGCCAACTTAGAGCATGTATATCTGTTTTTTTAACAGGCTAAGCAGTCTGCATTCGATATAATGGTGAAAAGCCACAGGCAAAGCTGCTATTGTTTGGTTGCAGCCATTTCAAAGCATTAAGCCTTCCTCTTGCCCCCAGTCCTAATGCATCAGTGCTTTCAGCAATGGTTAACAGTTCTGTGCTTAAATGGTGTAGGTTATAGAAAGAAGGGATTTTTGTTTTCTTTTGCTAATTAAAGCAACACAAAAAACCATCAAACCATAGTTCCTTCAGAATTGTAGTAATTTTTGGAAAACATAGGCTGCACATTGAATATAGGCAAACTGTAATTTCAGTGCTTTGTTTTCTGTGTAGTTTGTTTACAAGACTGTCTCCTGCAAAGTCAGGAAGGGATATATTTTTATGTGATGGCCTGTTTGTTTAGAGGCTAAACTCCTATAAACTCCTAGTAGGTCAGCTGTACGTAGAGCTGATGAACTTCAGTTTTTCAGCGATTGTCAAAACTTCAGTGCAAAGGAAGGTGATGCTGAAGGGGGAGAAGAAATGCAGTTCTACTGGGGTTATCTTGTTAATTATCTGGCAGTTTAGCAAACTATCATAAAAGCTGCTGTCCAAGAGTGTTTGCCAAGATACCCCATAACTCAAGTGTATGAAGCCTGAATTCACCTGGGTCCTTTCATTCCTCTGCCAGGACAAGATTGATGACTACCATGCTCCTCTAGTTCAAAACTGATTTTTTTCAAACCCTGTATGTATGTTTTGAGATCATATGATCTAGTTACTGAGCCAAAAGAATCACTTCAGCCACTGCTTGTTGGTCTTAGCACATGCAGGTGATCAGTTATTGCAATTATTGATCAGCATTGATCAGTTTGAATTGTCAAAGCCTGGTCAAACTCTGCTGTGTGGCCGTGCCTTTGCAGTGGGAGATGGGTATCTAAACCCCTTTCTAATACATGTTTAAGAAAAAAAATAGCCCTACAGTTTTTCTTATGCTAATGCCTGAGCTATCTTTAGTTCCTTTGAAAGAGAGTTCCATAGGCTGGTTAATCTCCCCATATATAAATCTCTTTCATACAATTAATCCTTATTTTTTTCAGATCTCAGTGTAGGAGAGATGAGAGAGATCCATTTATGTTGTGTGGCATTGAAAACAAACCCTTTTTACTTGAAAGCAGAAACAAAGCAAAAATGCAGACACATTTTTCTGCATGTTCTTGGCTATTATTGCTGTATGGTGTTCAAATAAAAGATTTCAGAGAATTATTCTATTCTAAAGCTTTCCAAGAAAGATTACTTTCAAGGCTTTCGTTCTTGAAAAATCTTGAAGAAAATCAAGTGACAAAAGATGCAAAATCAATGATGAAATTGTGACCCTCTTGAAGTTAATGGGAATCTTAAGGCCAGAATTTAGTGTAAAGTTTTGATGAAGTATCTCCTAGGGACACTATATTTATGCACTTCTAGAGATGTGGAATTGCAGAGTTTTACTGAAATACCAGTTCCCAGGTGTTGCAGCTTTATTTGTAAATGATCTGACTGATTATTCCCCCTCTGCCCTTCCTTGAAGTGAAGCATGGGACTAGAAAACACTCCTGGAATATTTCCATTACTTTTAAATAGCAGGTTAAGCAGCATCAGCAGAAGTTGTGCATCCTTTTCCTTCTTTCCCAACAAGTCCTAGAAGGACTTGGAGAGACATTAGAAGGATCTTGGGGCAGAGACTACTTTCTCTAGTGTAGAAACAAGTCTGAAAGTAATAAAAATAATCAGTGGATATTTTGGAGAGTGTTTTCTTTTGAGTCAGCCTGCCCTGGCGCCAGGAACACAGTGGAGGCTGTTGCTCTGTAGTCAGACCTTGCAAAGTAGTTTCATATGGTGATGCTCAATGTTGTCTCACTTCTTTGGTTTAAGGCTCATGTAAGGGAGAGGTGGAGGATGATAGATGCAGTAGAAAGATGTAAGGTTGCTTTAGACCAGGAAGCAAACCCAGTTTGGTAAAGGGGACAGGAGTCTAGAAAACCAGGACGAAGAAGAGGAGAGCGGCCAGGCAGGACCATCGTGCTGGACTGGGCTGGACACCACACAAAAGGTGGCTGCCATCTGTAATCTAGCTTTGAGCTGAGATCAGAGCGTATTGATGTATTTTATGTGACATAATACCTCCAGAGGCATTGCAGTGCTAAATGTATAGGTTAGATGAACACAGTTACTCCATCTATCTTAACAGTCTTGCTTGGATGTTATGGAAGGCAGATGTACGCATGTTCAGTAGCTATTGTGCAAAGAGAGCTAGAACTGAATCAAACTGGTAAAGAAAGTAGTTCTTAAAAGGTAAAATGTCTTAAATCTCAAAAGATTTTTTTTTAAAAAGATGTGCGTGTGTGTAAGATTAAATGAAGGTGAGAATGATGGAAAATGTGTGTCTGGAGCTTGGAAAGCATCTTCAAACTGTCCCCAGTGCACAGAGACAGCTGCAGTTGTCTAATGATTTGGGTGTTTTCTCCGTACTTTCTTCTGACATTTTCTCCTTACTCTCTTTTAGTTCAGCCTTCTGTTCCCAGTACAAAAAACAAACTACAAACCCCTCTGGATAGCAGGTCCAGCAGTTTAAGGGTATTTAGCTCTGATGCTGAGTTTCCTCTTGTGCATAATATGAAGGAAATGTCTTTGTAGGAGCACTGCCTGAGAGCAGGGCCTGGCTAAAAGCAAATTTTAAATGACCAAAATTTTAATAATATTATTTCAGTAAAATGTCTGTACGACATATGAAAACTGCCTATGGAGCAGAAAGGTGAAGCGTGGGAAATGTAGAAGGATGTGCTGCAGTAGGAGTCTTTCTAATCTCTACTATATTACTCAATTTTACAGTAAAGTAGAATAAGTGTTTCAAATCATTTGTTCCTCCTCCAGTGTCAGAAAAGCTTAGCAGAGAGCTGATAGAATCTAATGTTTTAGCACCTAAAATACAATCATAATTTATTGCAAGCATCTCTGTTAGTGGGATGGAGAGATGTGTATGTATTGTGTAGCTAATGTATTAAAGATTCTAAATGCCTGGATTTGGTTCATCCTTCTGTCTTTCATATTGAATATTTTTTTAATCTAGGTAACTAACATTTTTCTAACTTTGCTGTTGTCTCAATCATCTTGAAAATCAGTTGCATCTCTATCTGATTTAATAGTCCATACTCTTGTGCAGAGCAGAGAGTTTGGAGACGAAACCTTTCCTAATGGCTTCTCCAGCCCCACCTGACTTCACTTACATGGGAGGCAGAAATAGGAAGCTCCAGGAGATGTCTGTTTGGCAGCCTTGAGGCTGATGCGTTATCTGGCACAGAGCAAGTGGTTGTGTGCTTATCTGTCAGTATTTCCTAATGCTGACCATGTGAGCCTGCCTCTCTTGGCAACTGCATAACTCCCTTTCCATGTTTTAGCCTTCATTGTGCTTACAAGTAAATCACTGTAAGGGCTGGATGTGAGTATCTGCTGGAAACACGAGAGGAGCCATCTAAAGAGGAGTTTCCATGAAACAGGCAAATTGAAGTTGAAATATAATGTGTCCTCGTTAGCTTGGGACACCCAGGGGACACCAGCAAACTTGTTCAGCTGTTTTTGTAGGCAATAGCATGAGCCTGATACACACTAGTGTCAAGGCTTCCTAAGTTTGTCACTTAGATGAATAGATTATCATTGGGGGAAGGAGAGGAAAACCATGGGATTTCTCAGATTGGCCTGACAGGGGGAGTGGGGAGGGAAGACAGTGTATGTATCCATACTGGGAGTTACTGGTATGATAAAAGATCCTAATTTTCCCTTGCAAACTTTGCTTGTCTTTAAAAATATTAGTGACCACTGCTTCAGGACTACGGACATGCAGGAGAACTTGTGGTGATGTGCTGCACTACTTGTTTTAATGATCTTTAGTGATGGGGACTTCTTGATGGCCCACCCCTAGTCAAGAGGGAGTGTGGGTCAGAGCCATGGGGTATGCGGAGGGTATGGAAGGGAGAGGTGTGTGAGTATAGTCTAGATCTGCATGTGAAAAATCAAACTGGAGGAAGAAGAAACCTGGAAGGGAAAAAAGGAGAAGGTCCTGCCACAGTGTCTGGCGTGTCAGATGATGTCAATTGATCGTTAAGCAAACAAGGTTTGTAACAAAGCGATTTGAAGAAATGTTAAGGAAAAACTGTTCAGCCAGGCTAAAGTGAGCTCCACCTTTACCCCTGTTTTGCAGTACCTTGAAGGTATCTTGTTACCTTGAGTTAACTTGGCTGCCAACTTGGTTCCTTCCACTTTGAGCACTGGGGACCTGCTGTTAGTAGAGTAATTTTAACCCCCTTGTTCTCAGTCTGAATTTTTTTAACCCAGCATGACTAGCTTTGTTGCTGAATGACAGGGAGAGTTGTTAGCAATGCATTAACATCTCGTCTTTCAGAAGTTACACCCTGTCACTGCATCATATGCTTGTCAGGGCAAGCTGCACCTCTCCTCTCCCTCCAAGAGCAATCCTTTTCCTGCTTCAAACTCCTCTGTGTCACTTGAAGGGAGCCTGGGTTGTGCAGCAGCTGAGACATGGTATGTTTATTCAAATACATCGAAGTGTGTCATCTTTGCTCTCAACTAAAACATAACTGCGTGGGATTTTAGTGGCACCAGGAATGAGACTCCCAGTTTGCTTTAACAGTTGTTGTCTCCAGCTCTGCTGTTTAAGTACAGGGTGGTGGGGTGTGCTGTGTGGCAGACTGTGTGTCTGGCACTTCCTCTGTGAAGTTGTACTTGTTTGGGTTTGTTTTTACATACTGGTGGTGTTCTGTAGTCCTGTCCTCCTAAAATAAAATGTGGAAAAAAAAAAATCAAGTGAGAACAGCTAGCCATGGGTGGGATGGAGCTGGGAAGAGCAGCCAGAGGAGAGACAAAGGCAAGTGGTGTGAAATGAATGCGGTGGGGAGCAGCAAGTGTGGAAGCTTCGTAAGTGAGTCCAGGTGAGTGGAAACTTAATCTGAGATTCGTACTTGCAGACCATTGCTGTGCTGGGGGTGTGCAGTCCTGCTGGGGGTGTGCAGTCCTGCTGGGGGTGTGCAGTCCTGCTGGGGGTATTTAGCTCAGTAAAGAAAGATGTTGTCACTCCTCTTCCCTTACATGTGCAAAAGCATGAAATAGGCCTGGGAGATGTGATCCGTGGTCTCTGCTGAGACCTGAACTGTAAAAACCCAGGGGAAGATGCCAGCTGCCTGGGATGGGCACCAGGGTGGAGGTTGGAGCATGGGACTTCGTGTTTAACGGTGCAGCTCCTATGTGATACATCCTTTGATGTGCATCATGAAGGAGCAGTAGTTGCAGGCTCAAACCTCTATGTTGACATGCCAGAAATGGCATTTAACTTTTTTTAAGTAACTTCTATAGTGGTAATCCAACCTTTTAGATCTTACTACAAACTACTGAGTCACCGACTAACTCTTAAGTGTGTTGGTGTGTGTTGTAACAGCTAATCTTAAACAGTGGGCACGCTTTACTCCGTGGTGGAGCTGTTAAGTGCCTTCGGTGCACAGCAGGGAGGTAGTAGGTTATGATGGGGAGGAAGAAGGTTGGAGACTGTCTCCTAGCTGTGTACTCCTCCACACCCCTCCAACTGCAACACAGTGGGACCTGGCCCTCACACACCTGGATTTTAGGTACAAGCTTCCCTCTATCCACGTGGTTTTGTAGCCTCAGGCTGCGAAGTGGTGCTGTATGGAACTGCCAGATGTAACAAGGAAATGGCAAACAAAGCTATTTGCAAAAATTAAGATCCTGGTTCCTTTCTCACAGGAGGAGTCTTATTTGCTTCCTTGAAATTGGGAGGAGGAGATGAAGCCGCGAGTATAAGCCCCAGTCATTTCCATTTAGAAGAATGAACTGGTGGACCTAAGGCAGCATCTACTGGTGGTATCATTGGTTGTGCTGCTGAGATGTTCCTGCAGCGGTCTGTTCACCACACTAAAACAAATAGATTGTTTTAGACAACAAACAGGAGAGAATAGGGGGAAAATGGGATTTTTGTTTCCTATGAGCTTCATGCAGGACAGTATGGCGTGCAGTTATAAAATATACCATATGTGTGTGCGCTGTATTTCGTACTAAAGGGCTGTCAGTGGTGCTTCACCAGGGTGCCTAGATCATACTGTGATTAAAATGGATTTTGCTGGCAATTTATCGTTTGTGCCTGTTGTCTTCCTCTGTGAAACTCGTCTGAGTAAAAGTCCCATTCTGGGTAGTGCGTGACAGCAGTGCCAAGCCTCGGGAGCTGTTGGATGTGCTGCGGGAGTGTGTGTGCATGGATGCAGGATGGAGAGAAGGGGGATCTCTGCTTCTATCTCCAGCTCTTCTTCCCAGCACTTGCACTTCCCAGTCCTGTACCCCGAGGACTCTCCCAGATCAGGGCGGGGGGGTGGGGGGGGGGGTCAGGGTGGCTTTGCCTCCTGGGGCAGGTGGGAGTGGAAACTCCTGTTGTGCAGGAAAAGACGTCTGATATCGCTCTAGGGACTGCTCTGCCCAAAGCAGCTGATACCTCATGCTTCTGGAAAAGAATAAAAGGTTTGGGAGGAGGAGGTGGTGGTGTCTGAGTAGGAACTCTGTAGTAGATGAATTGTAACACCTGTGTGTAGCCTGCTTTCTTCCTCTGGGGCTAAGACAGGTGTAAGAGGAGCTTTCAGCAGCAGTGTCCATCACCTCAGGCTGGAGGGACTTTTATTTTAAGGCTGCACATCACATTCAGTCCCTGATATCACTGGCTCTTTTGCAGGTCCTGCTTGGGCCCCTGCAACTCACACCATGCCCCTCTGAGAGTCTCAGGGTCACTCTTGATGCTGGTTATCATGTTTGGTTAGTGTCACTTACACACACACCCTAAAAAAAAAAAAAAGGAGAGGCTCATCTGGAGTTAGCCCATCTTAACTGATTTCTTTATCCTGAGAAATTCTGCATGTTTGTGACCGGTACCTTCATTTGTGGAGCCTGAGAGGCTGTCCCTGAGGTTTGTGACTTTAAATTCAGAGATTAATTCTGTGTGGAAGAATAAAGAAGGTGAAAGATGCTGGTGCCTAGGGAGACAAATAATGGAAAGCTAAAAAGAAAGTGAAATCTGTGTGATTTTTTCTTTTCTTCTTGAGGATCTTGAAATAATTCCGTGTTTTAGTGATCTCTTATGTGAGCTGGTTCTTGTAACTGGTGTAACTCTTAGGGTAAATGATTGAGAGCTGCAATTCTCAGACAAGAGTGGCCCTTCACAGCACAGGCCAGGTCTGCAAATAAAGATCACAGCAAGAGGGGGGCTGTGCAAGGCAACACAAAGAAACACCGTGATGAATGTTTGATGGGTGCAAAGCTGAAGGCAGGAGAACTACTCAATATAGTGTCAAGAAGGGGTGATAGCACAGAAAGCTGAGGAAGCTGGTATGAGCCTGATTTGGGCTTGCTCTGTATTAGGGAATTCTTCAGATAAAAATCCCTGCCAGGCCCTGGAAAGTTGGTTTCAAAAACTAGTGGAGGAGTGTTCAAGGCAGACCTGAGGCTTTAAAGCAGATTAAGCTTCGACATACTGATGGGATCCAAAGGGGTGGGATTTTTTTGTGACTTTGTGCAGTTCTTCAATGTTAGCATCTCACTCCTAGTGACTGGCCTGGGCTGTAAGAAATATATTTGTACATGTAACTGTGTCTGTCCATCTGTAACTGTTTCAGTTATCTTCTGGTTTATTGTGACCAGATTTTTTTCTTGAAACTGTTTTTCTTTGTGCTACGTCCGGATGGTCTGGTGATGTGACCAAAGGTATTGGGTGAGGCACAGCATCCTACTCCGGTGGAGGAAGGATCCAGAGGTGTT
Source organism: Tauraco erythrolophus (assembly GCF_009769465.1). Classification (NCBI taxonomy): domain Eukaryota; kingdom Metazoa; phylum Chordata; class Aves; order Musophagiformes; family Musophagidae; genus Tauraco; species Tauraco erythrolophus. Next base: position 5,877,357 of record NC_141476.1, read on the forward strand.
TATCCATGGTGCTCTGTGCCCTTCTCGAGCACAGAAGGTTTTGAAAGGTTTGCATTTGCCACTTCAGTGTGCAATTATTTCAAGCAAGCAATTTCTCTGTAGCTGTGGCACCCATGTCCAAGGGGAGGATGGGGCAAGACAGGAAGAAAAACTAAATTAAATTCAAATTTACCACTGACCAGGAAATTCTCAGTACTAATATGACAGTAATATAACATTAGCAATGACTTTATTACCATAAAGCATAGTTCTTTACATACAGGACACCTTTTCTTACCTGCTAGAAACTCCTGGCATTGTTCTAGCTACCCTTTTTGGCTAAATAATACAGTTTAGAGTAGTCATTTACTGGGATAAATGTGTTCACTTTGAGAGTTTAGTGATATTTATTAGCAAAGGACAAAATCAGTTAAGCCATGTGCTTGTTTTTAGTGAAAACCAGGCAGCAAGGCAGTAGTCAGCCATTCTTTCAAACACTGCTCTTGCGATTAGAATCCAAATTGTTTGGGTGAGCTGGGCAGGAATGTGCTGGTATTTACCCAAATTTTGAAGATGACACTTAGCAGAGGAATGTGCTCTGCATGCTCGCCATTCCAATAGGAACCTTTGCCTATAAAGCAAACCTCAGGCAAATATTTGGAAGGCTGGGAGGGCTTCGGAAGAACAGTGTGTCCTCCAGATTTTAGGAAGAGCAAGTCATCCCCACGTACCCATTTGTCTCTTGCACTCTCTGCAAGCTTTGTCCCAGCCAATGCTGCTGCCTGAGTAGTTACAATAAACCTCTTTATTTCACTTTAATGTGTGTCTGTGTAAGTACCTGATATTCAGAATGGGATTAGGAGATGAATTGCTGCTGGAATTGGTAATAACAGAGAGCAAACCTGTTTGACAGCACCTGCCCTGTGATCTTCTGAGAGCAGGTAAAAGAATCCTTAATTAACTTTTCGCAAGGGTGGGGTACTGTTTTTGTGAAGGATTCATTTTGGAAAGTTACAGCATGAATTGTTGTGGCCCGAGTTAGAGTAGCCTAATGAATTGCTGTAAATTAGCTCCTAGCCTATAGGGAACACTGAGTTTAAGGCAAAAAGCAGTAACTTTTGCTGTGGGCTGAAGGGAGGGAGCTGACTTGGAGACACTTGCTAAAGGTAACACAAGAGTGTGGTGGCTTTCAACTGTTGTCAAAACATTTCCAAAAGCTCTTTGCACCACTCTTGTTTTGCTTTTTTGCCTCCTGTCTGCATGGGACACCTCAAAGCTGGTCAGAGGCTCTGGTGCAGGTGTGGTGTACGTGGTTGCACAGGTCCCAGGCCAGTTACTCTGTGAATATTTTATCTGACCAGTTGAACTCCTGGGAACTAGCCCAAGTCAGAACCAGTTTGAAGCCTTTGATGTTTTAGCTTCCAGCTTCCACAATGCTGGAAATCACCTAGTTGGTGGCTATTTGTGTGCACAGCTGTACCAGACCCAGAGCACTGGAAGCAGCAGTGTCTCAAGCTTGTCCTGCATGGTGCTGAGGGCTGGGTGCACAGACTGTCGTTGCTAATTGCTGTTGTAGCAGAAATGTATGTTCTCAGTCAAAGTGTCATCAAACTCGGCTTGTGTCTTGGATTGCTGCAGATTCCTGATTAAAAAGTAGAGCTGGGTGATGGGAAACGGGAGGTTATTGTAAAGCAGTGGATAATTAAATACTTATCTCTGTATTAAGTTCATGTTCCCAAAGAAAAAGCCTTGACTGACTGTTCTGTCAGCTGCTGGAGTAATTAGAAATGGGGGCTTCCCCTCAGTAAGGGCTGTGTCATGGTTCAACAAGTGTTGCTCTACTTGTGTCTCTTTGTCTCAGGAAGATTGATAAGTGTGTCCCCTCGGTGGTGTGGGGTTAGCTGTCTGTCAGAGGGGGCAAGCAGTAGCTGCCACAGGACTAAATAGTGCATTTTCATGCATATAATCTGATAGTTTGTGTAAAACAAGAGGTGTGGGGTAGTTTGAGGGCAAGTTGGGAAGAGCAAAGGCAGGGAGGGTTGGGACCCCAAAGCAAGTGTCCCTCTATTGTCTGTGTTGCAAGGATGGATCTGGGTGGCTCTACCTGTGGGACAGAGCTAGTGAGGGACTTTTTTTTTTCCAAGAAATCACTGTTCCAAAGCAAGGTACTCGTCTTCCCTGATAAAACCACAGGGGGTTATTTGAATGAGAGGCAACAAGTACCTGTACCACAAGAATTACTTGGGAGGCTTAGGAATTTTGTAATGCTTATGTTTTAGTGAGCTGCTGTACTGGTGCACTACGAAATTCTTATGCTTCTCAAGTTAAATGCCCTTTCAGCTTGGCCACTGTGAAGGTGTTGAAGACTTTGTACAAAATTAAGTCTCAAGTGAAGCCTGTAGAAATGTTCTGAGTGAATTGGGTAGTTCAATATCCCATCTCCAACAGCAGCCAGTACTGGCTCCTTCAGGATCTGGTATTTCAAAAGTCCTGTATGTGTTGGAATGGTTTTTTCCTAAGAAATTTTCTTGCTCAACTCCCAGTTAGAAACTGGCTTATGTCCAGTAGTATCCAAGTGACTTCCAGTCCTGGTAAAACTCCAATTTACTTAGACCTTGCTCTGGAAAAGGTCAAATATTGTCATGTCTTTATGCTTTAGAGGTGCAAGAATTTCATCATATGTGCATTTGTCTTGCTGGAGGAATGCAGTCTGAATTGTTGAGTTCAGGGAGGGGAAAAAATGCTGTAGCATGAATTAAACATAGCCAGTATTTCTAAAGGCATGGTGTTCTGATTGAATGGCTTTAATCAGCATCATTTAAATACTCTGTCATCACTTAGCAGACAAAGACTTATTTGACTCACAGAAATATTGAAAAACCAAACTAGGCAATATCTCTGCCAGGGTATTCTTATCTTCCCAATTTGGTTCCTATCTGCGTATACAAGTAGGATGAAAACAGGGCATGTGGAGGAGGAGGTAAGGGGAACTCTTCTGCATGAATACAGAGGTGCTTGTTTGAGATGTCAGTCCAGAAAAAAGCTGCCTGTCTGCAAAATGGTTTGAGGCCCCACTTGTAGAAATAGTCCTGGGTGCCTCCTGGGTTTTGCTGTGCAAGTTATTTGGGATTGAGCATGTTTTGAGCAGGGAGAGTCTGGCTTAAAACAACAGCTGGGCATAGCGGAGGAAGCCCTCCCCTTCAAGGTGTATCCTATAAAGATTCATTTAAAGAAGAAAAATTGTGAACATAAAGCTGCTTGTGCGTTGTTAAAATGCATGCACAGCTCTCCAGTGTAAACTGCTGCTTCTGCTCCATGTTTTGACAGTCTCTGCACGTAACCCTTGGTTCCTTGCACAGCCATTACGTTAGGCAGAGCGCTGTATTTCAGCTTGCCCTTTCCACGCTGCTCTCCTGCTTGCTTACAATGAACTGGGAAGATGACAAGTCCTGGAGGAGAGGTGTTACCAGGAGGTATGGCACATCACCCCTTGTTCAGTGGCCTTGGAGGCAGCTGCTATAACAACTGGCGGGCAAGTCGTGGCTTGCGTAGGGATCCCGGCCCTTCTAGAGGTGTTGGCACTTTGTTACGTGGCCACGGGGAGGGGACAACCGTGTGAGATGGGTGCAGCTGCCCAGATCTGAGTGCAGTGAAGCAGGAGGCTCACACGAATTGGTGCTGTAGGAAATGAATGCAAACAGCAGAGGAGACAGAGGAGGAGGAATTCCCATGTGGATGTTGAATCAACAGGCAAGAACTTGCTGGTTGCTGCTCTGTAGTGTTGGTCTATCCTAGGTCTGAATAACAGACCAAATGGTCTTGGTCCCCCCTTCCCAAGAGGATGTGTAAACATAGGCTCTGAGCCAGGATTAAGCCCCAGACTTTGACAATGTCTTTCACTACCTCAGATTAAGGCAATTTCTCTTAACAGATGAACACCTACTGTTAGGGTGTCCAAGGTGAGGATGCACAGCACAGCCACTCTGTGGGGACTACACATCCGTGTGTGTGAAGATGCCCGTGTGCAGGAATAACTGCATGGCTGTTCTCCAGGAGTTCCCATAAATCCAGCCACTTGTGCAAGGGATTGTGGCTGTTGCACAGCCCTGTGTGTAAGGAGACTGTTGTCTTCTGATGTCCCTGTGTTTCATTAAATGCCTGGTAGTGTTAAATGGAGTATGAATTCTTGAGGCTTTCCAGGCACGTTGGTGCTGTTACATGGGGATGCGTGCCAAGGTGCTCTCATCTGAGCTGCTTGGCTCCAAGCAGTTTCAGGTTTCACTATCTGCCTTGCAGAGTTGCTCTGAACCAATGAACCGAGGCTGCTACTTCCATAAAAATGCTGCTGAATCCAAAGTTCGTACAAACCTGATGGATTCAGTTGGAATTTAGGATCATGTTTTCAAGACTGAGGATTTTTCAAATTTGAAGTTTTTTAATTGTTCACTGAGGTGACTTTTTAATTTGTTACGTGTACCTGTATCGCTGTGTGCAGTGTGGTGCTGAGGAGTACATTATCGTGGAGTCTCTCTCTGTTAAAGAAAACCTAAGCCAGCTCCAGAATAACAATGCACAACCCTAGAAAAAGTGATGTCACTGCTTTGAGAGAGGAGAAATATGAGACACCAGTGTCTGTCTTTGCTAAATTATACTAGAAGCTATTTCAGTGAGCAGCAAAACTGTTTGCTGATGTTTCTGTGAGTTATGACTGCATTATCATGGTGTGTGTGTGCCGCTCCTGCGGATGCTCCAGGGCATGGCGAGTACAGCTGTGGGAGAATACAGCTTCTTTGGCACCTCTGCTTTCCTACAGTGATCCACTCGTTTGAAATATTCCTGTTTGTTTTTCTTGTTGTTTACACTCTTCACTATTATGTCGCCTTGTTCCTCCTTGTTTTAGGCTCTCTGTTTTGAAAACAATGTATTTTCAGATTAATCTTTCCCTCTTCACCCCCCTGCACCCTCCCCATCACTATCATCATGTGGTCTCTGAGTCTTCTCACAGCTATTTTGCTTCCTACATTACTGAGGAAAAGGAAAACCCATCCTCTGTAGGGCTGGTTTCAGGCCAAGCCCGCCTTGTTTAAAAACAATGTGGGCACTTTCAAAAAAAGGAATGCCAAATCACAGTGTTTGAATTACCACTGCACTGCCACTGACTGAAAAAGGACGAGTGAAGACCTACACACACACAAAATTAGTTGATGTTTTCATGTCTAGCTATGCATGTACATAATGTGAAAGTTTATAGCTGTGCAATGGGAACCCAATGCAGGTAGGTACAGTATATTCCCAGGGAGGTCTCTACCAAGGGCGGGAACAAGAGCAGTATCCTCCTTGCATCTCTTGAGCTGCTGGCAGGGAAGAGCAATGAGGTCACTGATTTTCCCAAAAGGGTTTTGTTTTATGAGGATGCTTGTGGCACACGTTCTCCTTGTGTCAATGGATATGGAGAGCAGGTTTGCCCTTCCCAGAGGTGTCCTTGGCCTAGGAGCAGCATCTGAGAACACAATGATGCAGGAAAGGGTTTAGAGAGAGCAGAGAGAGGGGCTCTGCAGTTGTAAGACATCACCAGAAAAGCATTTAATAGCCTCATTCCTTCATTTAGGATAGGGCAAGAAATATAAGCAGTGGACAAATCTTGGAGCTGGGTTTTTTTATTGAAGGGCTAGATATGTTTGTGACAAAGTTTGTTGCTGCTCTAATTTCTTGATAATCAGAGTCCTTTGCCGTGGTACGTAAGTGGTTCGCCATGGTAGGAAACCAGAAACATGCTGCAGCTGTGGAAAACGTACCTCCCTTGTTCATGCACTCTGTCTTCTGGACATCTGTGACTGTCTGCACTGGGGTTGTAACATTTCAGGACAAGCCCTTTTTTTCTGGTTTGGAGGATGAGCTCTGGGCCCTGATGGCTGAGCAGCTTGACAGGCACTAGGTGTTGGCCACTCCTGCTCCCAGCTCCTGGGACAGCTGGTATCTGCCCTGCTTCGGATGGGCTGTGACATTCACTTGCTACTGTACTTCCAGTTCCTTGTGGCAGTTGCACTGTCTTCCTCTGGCTTGCAAAGGGGTAGGTGTTTATTTTCCCCTTTGGAGAGCAGCTTCGTATCCCCAAGAGCACTTTAGAGGAGCCCTAATATCTTTGTTTAAAAGATATTGCATCTTCAGCAATGACAACAGGTCCATACCTCACTCCTGTAGTGAGAGCAATGGTAAATTATTTCACCAGTCCCACTAAAGCAGGGATGTGATGTTTAGTGTGCCGCCAAGGGGAGCAAGTGCCCTGGTGCCATTTTTTTGCAGGGATTGGCACAGCTCTGCTCCTGGATCTGTGTGTGCCTCGGCAGGGGCACGGTGAGCACGTGCTGCCGCAGACTCTCTTTGTTCCTGGTTTATTGGACCTGTCTAACAGCAGAGCTGGGACTTGCTCTGCCATGGCTTCTTCCATCTACTTAATAGGTGTGTGGGCATCTAATAATCAGACCCAAAATGAAATGCATAGGAAGGTAAGGTTGCAAACGGGAGATATATGAGCTTTCAACTGTGTGTGCGTGGGATTCGCATCTCCGGGGATGTATGTTCATAAATGCCACGTTTGTTGATGGCACAACAGAGACCTAATTACAGGTCTGTTCTCCGTCACAGCCGTGCTGTCCTCTTGTACAGATCAGGCATGAAGTTGGGTTTCCCAGGGGAAAGTATTGTGTGTAATTATGTGTGTGTTTATTTTAATGTTACACAAATAAGCTAAAACAAAAAAGAATTTCCCATCTCTTCGCTCTCTATCCCATCCTCGTGCCTTTCCTTTTCCCCCTGCCAGTAGCTGTGGATTTTTAGTATTTTGATTTAAGACTTTTGCCCTTTCTAATTTTGCTGTTTTGTACTCCTAAACTATAGAGGGTGCCTTTTTCTGGGTCAAACCTTGGAGAATCTGCAGGATTTCTGCTTTTGCTTATTGCATCTGCATGTCTCAGAAGTCAGCAAGACATCTTGACACTTTTTTCCCCAAAAAGTATTTTTAAAAAATGTCATGTAACAGTTTCCTGCAGTAAAAGTGGTTTTAAATAGAATCCCCCCTCGGAGCTACTGAACCTCAAAGCTTAATGCTGCCCAAGACTGTAAAATACAGCAAGGCGAGGGGGAAAATCTCCATGTTACATCACAATAAAGTCAAAGCCAAGTCACTTGAGTATCTCTAATGCTATGTGATGGATGAGAACTTCACAAAATAGACATTTAGATTTTTCTTTTTAAAAAAAGGACCTTCTTTCACCATGTAATTGCTGACAGTAAAACAGAAAAGCAATACAGGGAGTGAGCTCTTCCCTTCCTCTGGTAGAAGAATAGAACAAAATCTATTTTGGATTAATCTGCCATATTTCTTAAATGGGGCAAATGTTTTAAAGAACATTCCTGTCTGCAGGCATAAAGCTTGACTGTGGTTATCTTGGGCCTGTGCAGTACCTGGTTTGATTTCTGTGGAGCTGCCCAGGGCAGAAAATGGAGATGTGAGCTCAGAGCATCACCTTCCCAAAGGCTGTGGTCACAGGGAGCATAATATTGCAATGTACGTTTGTTGTGTTATTCTAGTTGTGGCATACAGTCAAAAACAACAAATCAAAGGTACATTTTAACTTCTGCTTTCATGTTCGTTCCTGATTTTTTCCCCGTACCCTTGCTTTAGAACCCTTGCACAGACTTGATTGAGCTGTGTTAGAAGTGTAGCAACATCAGGTCAGGCACCCATGGGGAACAGTCAGTTGCTCCTGGTCACCCAGCCAAGAGGCTGAACTGGCAACACCTAAACAGACTTGCCAATTCCAGCTTTGCAGCAGGAGCCAAGAAATGGGCAGAAAAAGAGGGACTAGGTTTGAACCATGGTACGAATTCTTACAAACTCAACCACTGTGTGTATGTGTGGCTGGTGGACACAGCCAGGGCTCTGCAGGGTGGAGATAATGTATACAGAGCGAGGATCTCAGATTTGTGGTTCACCCTGAAATCAGCACAGTGTGTCCTGAATAGCCCTGTTACTGCTAGTGGGCTTGTTCAAGGTGACCAGAGCTTTACATTTCTGATTTCACCTTTTTGGGGACTCATTTGAACATGTCTGGATTTATTCATGGCTTGATTTATTCCTTTAAATACTGTAGCAGTACAACTCAATGTTCTTTAGAATCAAAAGGTCCTTTTTGCTAGAAAATAGTACTTTATTTTTTGCAGGGGAGGAGGAATAATGCCCTAAACTTGTCCTGTCTGTTCCAGAAACAAGTCTGCTTGTCCTTCTGCATCTCATTTTTCTACGTGCCTTCAAATAACCAGTGTGTTTGGCCTTGGATTCCCAGGTCTATCTGAAGGAGGGAATGGCATATAAAGTAACTTCTATGGGAACAAGCAGTCTTTGAGAGAGTTGGTATGCTTAAACAAAGCTGTGTCTCTTGAGCAATGAAGGAGCTGATGGAAAGGCCTGAATTCTCCAGAATGTGTTAAAAATCTCACTGACTCTTAATGACAAGAGGTGATACAACTAGCTTAAGCAAAGTGCCATGGCTTGGTGCCTACCAAGTTAGTGGAAAATAAACAGCTTGAACTTTCATATCAAGTCCTAGAGAGGTTAATAGGTGCTCTGTTTTCTAAACTACTCTACAAAGTGCTACATCAGAACAGTCACTAGTCAGTGTGTGCCCTGAATTTGTGACTCGGAAGTGCAAATCTGAGGACATTAGCCATCCAGTGGCCTGGTTTGTGTGAAAAATTAATGGTTGAAAATTAAATTATGTTCATTGACCAGAAAGTGGCCAAATATGGGAGTGTGGTCTGCAGAGCTCTGAGAACTTCAGGGAGAGAGAAGCAAACTTGGCTGTCACCCATGAAGCTGATAGAGGATTTAGAGTCCAGACTGTGATTCTGTTGAGATTAATGGACAAGCTTGTGTTTCTGATTAAAAAACAGGGAAATTTTCGTAATGTGGTGACAGAAGCCTGTGTATGTAGATATCACTTACATAATGCACCTTATGAAGACATCCACTAAATTGAAAGTAGCTTTCTCAGCTGCAGTGAGCCACCTTTTTTCTGCTATAAATAATGAATCTATTTTTTTCAGCAAAAGTAGTCCCTTTGGGGAAGACTGGTCAAGGCCATTCCCAGGGTCTTGGGGCTTTTAATGTGTTTTGCAGCTGGGCTGCTTTGTCTGTTGTGCAGGTCCTCAAGCCCTGGCTAAAAATCACACAAGACTAAAGGTTTGCTGTAATACTGTTGGAGTCACACAGATATGGTGCAATGTGGTCACCCTGTAAAGCTGTACGGGAATGGGTTTGTGTGCCATATCTTGGGCTAAGGACAGGAGAAATCCCTGTGCAACTTCCCACCCATAACTTTTAACGTTGCTTCTAGTGGGATAGGAGTGTACAGTAATCTTAAATGCCCCTCACTTTGCCTGTGTCAGGTATTCAACCCTTTTAGGCTCTTGAAAGGGTCGTTATTTGGTTGGAGTTTGGTCTGTGAGGATTCATTGGTGTTTGTAAAGTAATCTGTGATCTCTTACTAAGACAAAATCATGTTTCCTTACTGTTGTGAAAACGTACCTGGTGTTGACTTTGAATGCAATAAGCCTTCTCCCAGGGAAGGCTTTCTTGGCTGTTCTGAGGATAAATAACTTTAGGAACACTCTATTATGCAGGGCCATGTAGGTGGGAAGACACAGTACTCTGGCATTGCATCAGTCTAGGAAATTAGAGGTGCTCAAAGGTGCAGAAATTCTAAACACAGCTCTTGCAGGGAAGATGTGTTAGTTGGTGGGTCTTGCTGAGAGGCAGCGTGAGATCTTTTGAGACTTCATTTAAGTGTAAGCTTTCATGCGAAGCAATAGCAGAGGAGTGGTGACTGTTGGGGCTGCAGTAGATGCAGTGATATGGCTTCAGCCTGCAAGCAGCTGAAGGCTGCTTCTGACCTTGGAGCACTTTTGCTTTCAGTGGTACTGCTGAAGACTGAAAAGCAGAGCTTGAATGATTAAATGTTCAATTAGCAAAACTCAGTTGAGAAGGAACTGTTTCTCTTGTATGCTGTGAATGGTCTCTGTCAGCAAATAACAACACTTTTGTGGTCTTTGAGTAAAACTTACTTTCTCTAAGTTAACTGCTTGAGACCACAGGAACATCAAAGTTATTGGGCAAAATGGGAACAGCCTCCTCTTAGTGTTATATATATAGGGGTATAAAGGGAAAAAAATCTAGAGTTTTGAGACAAAACTTTCCCTGGAAAGACTGAGGAAAACCTGCATTAGCTGTAGGTGCCTTGAGCTAAAATTTATCACTTTTATTTAGTAGTCAAGACTGAAATTATTTACTCATGCTTGCTTAATTCATAAAACGCTGAGGAGATAATACTCCTTGGAGTAAAGCGGGTGCTTTTGCAACTGAAGCAGATAGTTACCACATCTGCAGCAGCCTGGGCTGAGCTTGATCCCTAAACTCTGCAGTGGAAGATTGTGTGGGCCCTTTGCCTATGCAGATCTGGAGAAGCCCTTGTATTTGGTAGCATGGGTTAAAGCATCAGATGATGTAAATAAGAAACTCCAGTAACATAATGCTATCCTAATGATTTATATTAGCTAAGGATCTAGCTACTTATTTTTTAAGTATAGAACTGGGAACCAGGAAAACATCTGTGGTTCCAGGTTAGATGGTGGCTGGTGTCAGTAACACAGCTTAGGTGATACCTGCTGACCCTGTCCATGGGACACCATTTCTTCATGACCCCATCTTGTAATACTACTTCATGCCTCAAAGGCTGATTTTTAATTACCAGTGCAAGCAGAGCCTGGTAGCTATTGCCTGAGCCAGGAGAGGAGAAATCTGCCCCCAACTATGGTTCAGCTGCTCTGAAATCCCTGGAAGCAAGGAGGATGCTCTAGATATTGACATGCAGGTGGTAAAACTCCTCTGCTTAAAGCAGAGACATGAATCTATATACATTGCCCCTTTACTCTTCCACCCAGCGGAGGTGTTGGATGGCGTAACATATGTTGTGTGTGCTCTGGGTGGGCTGTGTGTGCCATCCCTTTGCAGCAGCTCTGTTGCCATGAATAATGGTGTTGGCCACAGCGTGCTGGCTCTTCCCAACAGTCAGCAGCAGCATCTGTATCAGCCTTTTCAAAAGCTGGCCCTGACACCACTGCACTAATCCTGCACCATGGGTGCAATGCTCTGCCAAAGATCTCCCTCTGCGTGCCCCCACCCTGGGGCACGTGGCTGCAAAGCGGTGGCAGGTGCTGCGCTTGCTTCTGCTGGTGGGTGCCATCGCTTTTGCTGCTGTTCTCATTTGAATTTACTCTCCTACACCAGCTCTGGGGTTTAAATACTTGCAAGTGTAATGGGCTGAATTGTGATCTAAAATAAACATGATACAGCTGCTATGAATGTGATGATAGAACTTGTGCTCTCACCATTGTTAGGTGGGTTTAAACAAAAGGGGGTGGATAAAAGTGGAACTGGTTTGTATTTAGAAAAAAAAGCTGAGTCCTCTTCAGAGCTGTAAATTTGTTTGACAAATTCATAAGTGCTTTGATTCAAGGCAAAAGTCCATAAGATACCCAAAACCAGGCTTTCTGTTGTTGCCTTGAAATCAAAACGAAGCCAAAATCACAGAACAGAATCAATCATCTTTGACTTAAATCTTGCAAGTAATGCTGTATAAACACTTTGGATCCAAAGGGGATTATAGGCAAATACTGAGCTGATGGAGGAGTTTAAGGATGTTCTGAATTGCAAAGCAGGCATTTAGAAAGCATTTCTGGAGCTCAGGGGCTGGGAGTGTGTGGAGGGAGAGGGATAAGGTGGTGCTTAGGGCATCAGCTAAGAGGAAATTAGACTTGGCTGAGCCTGGAGAAGAGTGAGTGAGAATGAAAGGCTATAGGGAGAGGGAAGATAATGCTGCAGAACCAAGAATGGCCAAGGGCCTGTGGGTCAGCAGTGCCTTACCCCCTGCTCCATCCCATTCACTCTGATGTGCTGCCTGTGCCAGTGGTGTTTCCTGTGTTTGGTTTGCTCCATGGACTTTGGGATGTTTTCTGTCAGGTATCTAGGCTGGTAGGGTAGGTGCAAGCCCTGGTTGCTCCTAGTCCCAAAGATCTTGGGCAAATGTCTTAAGCTCTGTATGGATCTGTTTACTCATCTGTGAAATGAGCATCAGCCATAGTAGGGAACTCAAATCAACTGATCATTATTAAATACTTGGGATGACATTTTACTTTGGATCACTCTGTGGAATAGGGGTATGAAATTGTGTGTAATCATGATGTGTTATAGATCACCTCATTTATTGTGATGAGAGGAGGAGAACAGCCAACATATGTATTTACTGTGATGAAGGAAGATAATTAGTGTATTGCATAGTTTTTAATTCTGTATCAGGACAGGTATTTCCAGAAAATCAAGTGTCAGAGTCTTTCTTAGAGAAGACAAATTCGGAGTTCTTCATGCTCTTTGTATCTCTGATAGGGTACATGTGATTAACTCGCTTAATTTCCCAAAGAACAGTAGATAAATCTAAAGTCTCCATTATCATCCTTGTTGAGGCATCTACCCAGATCTTATATTTGTTAGAGAAATTATTTGAAAAAATGTGTTGTTTTTTTCCAAGTATTTTGGAGTTTTTCCTCTGTTTGAAATGCTTTCACTTCTCTGTTATGATCTTTACCTGCTGCGACTTGTGGTGCAAGCTCCCTGCACAGTTTATTTCCTCAAATGATTTATTTACCAGTGACACAGCAGAGCCCTCAACATAGTAATCACAATGATGTGATTGTGCAAACATCAAAGGCAGGAGCCCCTGGTTTCTCATCTCCCTTATGCTGCTGCAGTCCTCCCACCTTTCCCTTTTTGCTCCCTCTTTGTTGCTTTATTCCTCTTGGGGAAGGAAAAAAAAATATGTTCCATAACTAGATAAAAACTGGGCAGGTGCTAGAGCAGTTCTGTATACAACTGCCTATGTGGCTTCCTTTAGTCAGAGGACCGAAATGCTGTGTTATGTCACTTGGGGTTTTGCTGTCCCTGTGTCCTCTCCTTGACCCAGTACTTTAACTGGCTGTATCCCAGCAGGGATGGATGGAGAACAGGGGTGTGCTGCCCATGCTGCTCTGCTTGGAGATGAAGTGGGAGAGTGGAGTGGGGACAGCCCTGGTTTGCTTCCTCCCCATCTAGTGAGAAGCAGCTGGGTTTGTGTCTCCAGGAACCAGCCAGGTCTTGTGGAGGGGGACCTCACTCCTTGATGGGCTGAGCAGGACCTGGCTGAGCTCCCCCTCCCCAGGCTGGGCTCAGCCCCTGCAGGAGAAAGACCTCTGCAGAGTCTGCAGCTGCTCCTCCCCAGAGCTGGGGTGTGCAGAGGCTCATTGCTATCTGTGCACAGCTCACAGACCTCTCTGGTTGTCCTTGTCACCTCTGCTATGTGGAGCCTGTTCCAGGCAGAAGTGATGCTCACCCTGGCAGTGACTGACTCTTGGGTCTTCAGAGCAGCCATCAGTCTGCTCCAGTGTACGCAACAGATGCTTGGGTACCGTAATTACTGCAAATAGGAATCTGAGTGTGCTGGATAAACACAACTGTGTAGCTCTGAGAAATGTTTTCCACTCTCCCAGCCCTCCTCTCTTTGCCCTTTCCCTTCATATAAGATGAGAAAATACATTTTGCAAGAGAAGATGACAGCTGGATGAAGCAGGATCAAAATAGATTTTAGTGGGAGGAATTTCAGTTTTGAATGTGCATCAGGAGAAACTTTGATACTTCAAAAGTGAGGCCCTTCAGTGGTCTAAAAGGGATTAGAGAGCTCATCTCTTCCATCCTCTCCTGTTATCTCTCTGACTGAGCAGACGATCATCTTTTCACTGGTTCCTGCTCAGCTCTGTAGCCCGATGCAGGTCCCTCAGCTCATAAGGTCAGTGGGAACTCTGGGAAGCTTCTGTCTTGAGAATAAAATCCCTAAAGAGCTTGAGTTTTGGAAACAGCTCCTCAGCAGGGAGCTAAATGTTAGTGTGGGGATTAAGGGCTGCTTGGAAGGAGAAAGTCTGGCGGCATAGCATGTTGGACTGCTAAATCATTGCTTAAGGCATGCTGATTTCACTGCCTTAGACTGAGACCATTAGTTAACTTGTTTTATGTACATACAAACCTCATCTGAGCATCTTACTGTTATTTGGGAGAATTACAAAAGGGGAAAAACAGAAGGGAAGAAAGTACTGGGCAACATGTTGATACTTTTTTTTTCTTTGTGTTTTGAAAAGCAATGGGAAGCTCCAGTCTGCTGAGAGCAGAGTGAGGGTTTCCCACTCCCTGGAAGATGTGCTCTGGGATTCGGAGGGACCAGCTGACCCAAGGCGATGATGCACTTACCCCTTGGCACAAACCATCTCTCTTCCCAGACAGCAGGATCCCAGGCAGCTGCTGCTCCATTACATGCTAATAGTCTGAGACACGAAATAGAATTCTTACTTAAATTATTAAATGGACCTAAAGCCTGCATCAGAAATCTCTTTCCAACAGCAATGGGAGCACACAGTAACAAGAAAAGCTTCAAAAGCAGGATTATTGCAAGATTTGTAATTTTTATATGCTACTTTAGTAGGGTGCAGCGGACTGTTTGGAGGAGGTGGTGTGGCTCTGGATGGGGCGCTGGGCTGGGACACAGCTGTGTTCCCAGCTCTGAAACTTGCTTTCTGTGTTGAGTCAGGCCACTGGTCTGAGTTTCAGCTGCTCTGTGAGAAGGGAATGAGGTCTGTGAGAAGGTCTTCATAGTGATGGAAGACAATTTATGACCTAGCTTTGAAACAAGAAGTGTTCTCTGTTTTGGCTTGGTACGTTGGCTTGAAAATACACTCTGATTTTCATTGCTGAAGGTAAGTACATCTGCCTTTGTAGGAAGGGTTATATCTGCCTTGGCTTGCTGTAGGTCAAATACTGCAGAATCTACTGCAGAAGGAATGGCAAATGGATGGTCTACAAACCAGTTCCTGAGCACTGGAATATGAATTGCAGCTGCAAGTGATACAGGCGGTTATATCCATCTGTTACATCACTCCATTTGTGCAGGGCAATCCATGATCTATATAGAAAGTGGAGTAGAAAAGCGTTTACTTTTTGAATTCTTTCTTAAGCTGTTGAATATGGTTCTTCCTACTTTTTTGTTAACTCAATTGCAAAATGTATCAACTCTAATCTAGTCTTTTGGGAAGCATCCTCATAGTGTTCTGAAGCTGGATATCACTGTCGAATTCAGCCCTGTACATGTCAAGTCCAACGCTCTAGGATTGCCATCCTGGAGAAAACAGGTTCTGTTCTTGTTTTGAAGTTGGATGCTGAGTGCTTTAAAATACACAGCAAAAGTCCTTGGTGTGTATTGACAGTCCTGGGGGCAAAAGTCCTTTCTCCAAGGGGAGGATGACAGATGGGATGGGATGGAAGCAGCTCCTAGATGGAAAATGCCTGGGGTTTTCAAATGTGCTGGCTAGCTTTGCTGCAAGTTTTGGTGTGGGGCATGTCCTCTGTCTCTTAGGGGAGCTGGCAGGACCCAGGGAGGAACCATCCTCTAACCTTCTCCCCCTACAACAGGAAGAAAGATCATATTGGAAGGCAGCTGCTCCCATTCTATTCCACGCTTCAAAAAAATGAGGCAGGACTATGTAAGCTTGCCTGCAGAACTATAGAGCAGCAGGGAAACTGCTCTTCCCAGCAGGGAATGCACGGTGGGGCATGGAGAGAAAGGGCATGTTTAGTTGTAAGGAGTTTGTTTGTGGCAGAAGCTTGGCTATCAGTCTGTGTGAAGGCAGATGGAAGTAATTTTAAGGGACAGTAGCCAGCTGACAGTTGCATCCTGATACAGAAGAACTATGAGCTAGCCAGTCCTTAGCGGAAGTTTTTATCCTAACCCCTGTCATTCAGTGGTTGGTCTGTGCCCTAAGAGTGAGTTTTTATACGCCCTTACTCTGTGCATGGGGTTTTAGATGCTGCTGCAGCTCCAGCCCTCCTTGGGAATGATGATCTCCCTGTTGTTTGCAGCTCTTAAAGGCTGGTGACCCTTTGTTTTTGTTTTCTCTTCTTACATCTTAAATTCCAAACTCCTGGAGTCTTGATATTGCAATAACTGCTCTCCCTTTGATAGCTTTGTAGCTTTCAGGGTAGCTGAGGAGACTTTGGAGATACGAATCTCAGAAGGCAAATGGAAAGAAGCCCAAATGATTATAACTTTATAATGCGTTTCTCACTACTTTATGATTTATCCCAGACAAAGCTTTATCTTTCATCCCATAATTATGTGATTCCCTGTGGGCAACTTTAAGCGAGCTTTCGATATCTATTGGATGCTTTTTATGATCTCCAAGTGTAGACACTGGTACTAGAAGGAAAATGTTCAGGGCAAAATCCTGTATTTTCAGTGAACTGCACTATGAGACCAGCTTTGAGCCTGTTTAACAGGATTGTCCACATTTGCATTTGTAAGCGATATGGTTAAGCAATGGGCTGCTTCCTCTTCCTACCTTCCTCTTCAGTTTAAGCTGTTGAGTGTATTTCTCCAAAATCCTGCTTTTTTGCCATTTTTTGCAAATAGTGCTAAATTTTTCATCCATGTCCCAGAAAACAAGTAGAACCCATAGATGAAACTTTTTTGTCTTGGAACTAATATTTTGCATTTTGTATGTGTTTTGCATTTTATAACGTGTCTGTTTTTATTGTCATCTTCTAGATTGTACTATGGGGAATGGTTCATACTAAAAGAAAATAAACATCAATAGGTGGTGGAGGGAATAGATGGTTTTTCCAGCCTGAATTCATCTGTAGCCGTGTAGGACAACACTTGCAAAGAGCAGCTTAGAAATGTGATTCAGGGTGTAGATATCGGTCAGACCAGTAATTACAGAAACCACGTCCACTCGTACCTCCTCACTTAAACCCACAGCCCGAGCTGGTACGTGGCCTTTCCCGAAGGAAGGGAGGAAGGAGCAAGCTTGTGGGCTGTAGGCTACAGCAAACAGATAAAAGCTTTGAAAGCAGAAGGGACTGCTTTGAATCAAATCCTGAAAGGGGGAGTGAAAGGAATTGGGGGCTGGTGTGCAAGGGGAGTGACTCACTGCTGTGGTCATCAAGGTCTCCTCTTACAGGGTTAGTAATTATTGCCCAAGAACATGGTAATTTATCAGAATACGAATTGAAGACAGAAGCCTCCAGCTGGAGACTCCTCAGCTAAGGCACAGGGTGCTCTGTGGTGTCATCTCGTTTCTCCAGCAAGGTCCTCCTGCCACTTCCACCAGGGCTCTGGCAGAGTGAGCCCTCAGCATGCTGCAAAGGGTCCTTCAGGCTCTCGGGGTCCTGCCAGCCCTGCTCCTCGGAAAATTATAATAAGCACCAGGAACCTCCTGGGATTCCATCAGGGATTAATTTGGCTGGTGCAGAGATGAAGTGAAACTGTTACAGTCTTTTTTTGGACAGCATCCCTGTTCTTAAAATGCCTGACACTATGGGAAATGACATTTGGAGGATGCTGCCGGCTGAACCTCTGCGCTCCTGTGTCAAAACATTTCCCTTCCTTTTGCCCCAGTAACTGAGTTCAGGTGCCTGGTACCCTGCTAGGGCAAACTGACCCATCCACGGGGTACATATGGATGTGTGTTGGGGAGGGACCCTACTGCTGTCTTCGGACAATCCCTTATCCCACAGCAGGCCCCTGCTCTATCTGAAGTGCAACATGGGTTTTAGGCACAGCTTGTAATCACCAAGTCTTTGCTAAGTCCAAATCTTGGTTTTATGTTGAGCTTTTTTTAACTGTAACAGCAGAGCAATGCTTTGTTCAGAAAGAGGCTTCTTGATAGAAAAATATGTGAAAGCGAGGACAATGGGGAGACAGTGGCAAGTGAGGATCACCTGAATTCACCTGAGTCCAGTTTTCTTTCCTTGTCAGAGGCTGGTTACTGCTGACCCAGCAAGCTGGGAGTGCTGCTCCAGCCTTCTGCTGAGCCTGGGTCTGTCCCAGCCCTCACCAAGATAACTTCCCACCTTGCATGGAAAGCTGCATCTCTGGGTGGGAGGTTCCCCAGTGCAGCCGTTCTGGCTGTCCACATTAAATCTTCCTGTGCTGGGAGGAGATAAGTGTTTGAAAACATGTGGCTGTGGGACCCTGAACTCCTCCTGCCAAGCCCCTGTTTGCCCCATGCAAGGTTGGTGCTGCACCTTTCCCTTGCCTTAATTTATAGGACAGGGGTTCTTGTAAAGAATTTGTTCAGTGCTGATGTGGCTGGTGTTAGTGGGAGCTTTTGTGGCTCCTTCCTGGCTGGTGGATGACAACTGATGGAGATGAGGACTTCAGGCCCCTGGTTTCCTTCCTGCATAATGAGACACAAGAGCAGCTCTGAATAGCCTGAACACAGCAGCTGCCCTGGTGTGCCCCCCTCCCCTGTGGGGGATTTGTCATGGGAACACTGGCCCAAGGAGGGGTCTCCTCTGGCACTGTGCTTTCTGCTGGGTGCAGGGAGGTTTGTCTTTCTCCACATGATGCTGTCCCTTCTCAGAAATGGCACTGTCACCTGTCCTGGGGATGACAACCCCAGGCCACTGACTGCTGAGTTTTGCTGTCTGTTGTGAAATGGAAACCTCTTTTCTTACTGGGGTCCCAGCATGTCCCTTTTGTGCAGCTGGGAGTGAGACCAGCTGAGGTCTCCCATTCTGGAATGAGCTGGGAGCAGTGGGGATGTGGCATCTTCCAAGGGTGTTGGTGAGTCTGCGAGTCTGCACATGCATGAGCTCTTCTGTCACTGCGTTGTAGATTCCCCTTGTTGCCCCAGCTGATGCAGGATGCTCCTCCTGAGCAGGTGCAGCTTCAGTACATTTTTTCCCCTTTTTGTTTTTCTTTCTCTAAAAAAAAAAAAACCCGAACCCACCACCATTGCTGAACACTTGTTCTCTGCCTGGTTAGAAAATGTCATTTGGAGAATATAATGCTACATGACAAACACAGCAGAACGTGGGGTTTTCCTCTCCTGAGGTGATGTGGCAAAGACTGCAAATCGTGTCGTGTATCAAAACAGCCTCTTTGGAGACTGTGCTCAGCAACTTGAGCTGAAATCCTTGTTGCCTTGAAGGGCACTGCAGACTAACACTAGTGTGAGACTGGGCTCTTACTACTATCTCAACCCCTTAATTAAAATAACTAATTCTCCCTTTTTGTTCCATGTTAAAAATAACAACTCTCAGAAGCCCCGCGTGTCTTTTTATTACACTTGTCCTCGCTTCCTCTGCTGCTCTGATAAGAAGGATATTCTCCCTCTGGGATGGAGTGAATAAACTGGGATGAAACTCATTTGTTTGGGCATTATGTGTTAATTAATTTAACACTAATCCCTTCCCCATATGTAGTTTCTTTTTTTCTTCTGGTTTTTAGATAGTAGAATACAGTCCTTCTCCAAGGAGAAGATGGGCAGGTTCTGCTGTGTTATAAAAGGGAGAAGCTTGTGTGGTCTCTGACCCCAGGGATAGGGGACATTTTGCCAGTTAATTTCTGGGAGGTTTCCAAAAAACCCATCCACAGCATCTCAGACTTTAAGATTCAACTGCAACATTATCTTGACCCTCAACTGTTGGATTGCAGCCTCTTGCCAGTGTGATTCCCCTGAGCCAGGTGAAGGGGGTGCTCCGGCATGGCACTGGCACTGCTGGGAGGGACTTGGCTCCCCAGCGGATTGCAGGCACTGTGGTCCCTGTGCCAGCACTAACAGTGCCCATGGTCCTGCACTGGGCGTGGAAGCACTTGGGTCATTGCCATATAATATTTTTAGTGAAGGAAAGAAACCCAAGAACAGGTGCACTTGATATAAAATTCTCTTTTTAGAATAAACTTAAATGATCTTTGAGCCTCTGGACAATACAGGCTGGTTTTCCTTTTGTACCCAGACTTTCCTCAACTTACAGTAGAATAAATTTGGGTTTTAAGTGGTCTCTCTAAACTGGTGGGGAGTTTGTCATTCAAGTAGAGGAAGACACAGACTCTTTATCTGATCTTTCAGTGATTAAGTGATTTTATTTTTTTCTTAGTCCTTTCTCTCACTCAGCAGTTATTCCTGGCTGCCACTGCATCCTGCTTACTTAGCTTTGTCCATTCTTTCAAAATCAATATGTGCTGCTAAATTGCTGGAGTTAGAGAATAAAATAAATAAATAAAAAGCCCTTCTGAGGTTTTGGCATGTGAGTATTGCTTATAAAGTGATAGGATGGTCTTTAATTTAAATTGGCTTTCTTTTTTGTTTCTAATCTATACGTAAGTGTCCATATGAGTGAAAAATCCGTGTTCAAGGAGAGGTAAAATAATAATAGGCTATCCTGGAAAAGGACTAACTTCATTCTGTCCCACTATCTGAGCTACTGTTGGTTTCTTGAGTGATGACTTCATGTGCTGCCGTGCTTGGTGAAGTCTTTCCCACAAGTGTGATTGCTCTGGGCTCGCTCTCCAGTAACAGAGTAAAGGATGACCTCTGTCCTGTTGCCTTGCTGAGATTTCAGGTGAATTAAGGGACAGACTGGAAAAAATGTGCATGAAACAAATCCCAGCTTGTCAACGTGCTCTTAAAATACACAAAGGAAAGCATCAATTATGGAGTGGCTGTGGACTGTGGAAAGGACATGCTCTCGTAGGGTATTTCTTGGATGCAGCATGCTTCGCTCCTTAAATGCGATGAGACACTTGGGATCTGACTTGGATCTAAGGTGTAGAATTGGGACCATGGTGGCCTGGAAGAGCTGTGAGCAGCTTATAAAATAAGAAAGATCATCTTCCACTTAAAAATCAATGTTGTTTTCTTGTGGTATATTTTGGATTATGTTCCATTATAGCCTGAGAGCAATTTTCTTTGGTTAGATACCAGTCTGTGAAGACTTAGTTGTAATAGAACTGAATTTGGCCAGTTAAAACCCGGAGCAGAAGTGACTGAAGGGCAGCCACTGCAAAGACGAGCTGGGGTCACCTGTGGAGCTGTGCTGGGTTTGAGCCCCGGCAGAACCACCCATTGGCCGTGGAGCCTTTCTGTGCTGGATCGGTCCCTCCAAGTGCCTCCAGTAAGCTTTGGGTCAGGTTGCTGGTCCCTCAAATAAACAGTACAC
The DNA here is from genome assembly GCF_009769465.1 of Tauraco erythrolophus. Taxonomy (NCBI): domain Eukaryota; kingdom Metazoa; phylum Chordata; class Aves; order Musophagiformes; family Musophagidae; genus Tauraco; species Tauraco erythrolophus. Next base: position 5,898,469 of record NC_141476.1, read on the forward strand.
TATCAGAAAAGGGTCAGTTGGGAATATCTGATCTGATTATTGATATAAGCAAATCAGTCCTGCTGGAGGTGATTACTGGTGCAAGCTTACCCTATCTACCTTAAATCCCTATTCCCATGATATTTCCTAATAGGATAATAGATCGTTGCCATACAATGGCAATTACACCCTGGTAAGAATTTACCAAGAGAATAAATACTTAAAATACAGAGTAAATCTCCCAGCAATGGGGTTAGATCTCAGTTTCTGGCTGACATGCAAGAGCTCAGCATGCGAGGTCGTGGGTGTTCCCACGCAAGAGGGGATCTTTCCTGGGGATGGGGGATGTGGGGTTGGTGCTGCTGGCTTATTGATTTGTTTGTCTGGCATAAGGGAGAAAAAAAATACGGCCTGCTTTTTAATGAATTGCTGGATTTTTTTTTCTGCGTAGGCAGCTGATTAACTTGCTGCCTCTCTCCTGGGATCATGGAGACAAATGTAGAGGTTTTAGTGAAAAGTCTATATTGTTCACGATATATTGGCACTTTTGTGGGGAGAGCCTTCAAAAGTGGGATTGAATATTGGAGCCTGGTGATCTGGTTTGATCAGTCAGGGCACTAGGAGCAAGGTGATTGCCTCTGTTCAAGAGCCCAAGCCTGTGTTTGAGCCACACCACATGCACACTATAGGGTTAATAAGGGTGTTTTTGACTTCTCCCTCACCACACCATTTGTGCAAATTCCATTTTGCCATTTATACGTTTATATTGGAGCCTTGGAAGGCTGTGCAAGGCAAAGTTCTCCGCTTGCAGAGGTTTGGGGCGATGGAGCTGAGCACCGGCTGCCCTCTAGTGAGCCGCTGCCCGCGACAAATCCCCGCAGGAGCGGAGAGCGTGGCTCTCCGTCCTCAAACCTGTCATCAGTAGTAATCCTTTTAATATCAACCTGGTGATGCTCCGTCTTCCTGGTAGGAGTCTGATTGTTGAGCAATTAAGTGGAGGGAGGTGTGTGTGTGTTAAATTTTGGTCATCTGGAGAGTATCACCAAGGTGGGAAGGCAGCTGTTGTGATGTGGTATCAAACCTCTGCAATGTGGTATCAAATATCTGTGTTCCCACTGGCAGTGGGGCGGTTCCTGCCCTATGCTTTTTGGTGTGATCTTTAGGTACTGCAAGGGGCCTACAGGAAAGCTGGAGAGGAACTTTTTACAAGGGTGTGTAGTGATAGGACAAGGGGCAATGGCTTTAAACTGAAAGGAGGGAGATTTTGATTAGATCTAAGGAAGAAATTCTTCCCTCTGAAGGTGGTGAGGCACTGGAACAGGCTGCCCAGAGAAGTTGTGGATGCCCCATCCCTGGAAGTGTTCAAGGTTGGATGAGGCTTCGAGCAACCTGATCCTAGTGGAAGGTGTCCCTGCCCATAGCAGGGGGTTTGGAACTAGATGATCTTGAAGGTCTGTTTTAACCCAAACCATTCTATGGTTCTGTGATTAATTTTAACTGCAGCGCTGCTGGGGACTGATCCTGGGGAGGAACTGCTGGTTCACCTGAACAGCAGACTCCTGCACCAGATTTCTGCCTGTATAATAAAACTGTAGGGTGGCTTTTTGCAGCCACAGGAGCAAATTGATGGACTGGGGCAGTGTGTGCCCCATGTGCAGGCTGGTGCTGTGCCTGGTGCTGACAGCCCTCACTGAGGCTGTGCCCTGTCCTCCTCCCAGCCACCCTGCACCATGGGACAGGATACCGGCACCAAAGCATGCTGGCATTCCTCTGTGCCATTCGAGCACAGGGAAAGATTTTACCTTGTTTCCATAGGGAAGGGATGCTTCAGGATGGGCTTTTTTGATCCTGTGTTTCTTGGCTGTTGATATGTTGTGTTGTGTGCATGTTTGGGGACGGTTGAAACTGCTGCAAGTCCTGTCTGACAGCTGCCATCATCATCATTGTGGTCACTAGGATCCAAAATACAATTTTGAGATGAGGTTTGCAACATAAAATCCCTGGGGGCCAGAGGTTGCCCAAGTGGTGTGTTGGGCAGTTCCTCCACACAAGTTTTACATGTGAGGGTCCCCAAAACTGTGTGCAGTGTGTGCTGCAGCTGCTGAAGAGAAAAGCCAGAGACAGCAGATGATCTCGGCAGCATTGGATGGTTTAGTGCTAGAGCTGCCCTCTCTGAAGAGCAGGTGTGCAGATGCAGGAGGGGCACCATAGCAAAACTCACCTGGGAGGTGAATTGGATGGATTCCCTGGATAAAAGCAGGCTTGGAACAGGCACCAGTGCCCTGGGCTGTTGAAAGACCGGTCCTGCAGCAGCAAAGTGCTGCTGCTTTGAGGAGCTGCTTGTAGGGGATACCCAGGGGGTGCAGGGGGAAGGACTGGGTAAGTGGGGTTAGAAGAGCTTAGTCAGGATGTGTTTTGTTTAAAGGATCTGCTTCAGCCTGACTTCTGTAATTAGGTAACATGTATATTTCTGTTCCTTGGAAACACTTCATTCGTTAACCTAATGGAGGGAAGGGTTATGCAGAGATGAACTTAAAAGATGTTAAGTAAGGTTGAGTTTGCATCTGGAATGAACCAAGGCATGCAGCAGTTGTAGCTGCTGGCAAGGGGGGCACCAGGAACATTATCAGGGAGCCGTGCTGCAGTTCAATCTGTGTGCCAGTGTCTTGGCCATGTACCTGGTTTCATCTGTAGATCACGTCTGCTGCTAGCAGGCTTGGACAGGGAGGTTGTTCTGTACAACCAAAAATTTGCAAATTTCAAAAGTTTTAAAAAATGTACCTGTTTAGGATGCATGAGATTTTTATAAGGGGAAAATAGATACTCTCTGTAGTGTCCCATGAAGAGACTGGATAAAAGGAAGAGTGAAAGAATGAGAAGGATGAAATCTATATGTGGTGTGGAAAAGTGAGGGTAAACAATGGCAGGAGAACTACAGGTGTGAATTGATAAGGCTTCTCCTAGCAAAGCTGTCCCATACATGTCAGAGATGTGTTCACACAGATGCTTGAAGTTGTTCTAAATCCTGAACTCAAAATTTCCAAGTCGAGTGTTCTGGATGCTGTAGGCAAGTTAGCAGCTCCTTGGGGGTGCTGATTTTACGCTCATTCTCTAGGGATGTACAGTGAGGTAGGTGAATCTCTCCCCAGATAGCAGCACTTCCCTACCAGGAGGCAGTGGGAGCTGAAATGCAGCAAAGCACAGACACTAACAGGGCTGCAGTGATAGACATCAGAGAGCTCGATTTCTCTCTAGGAAGTCATTTAACTGGGGGAAATGAGAAAAAGTGACTCAAGGGCTAGCGGCTCCGGTGCTTGCTGCCACCCAGTGCAGCCGGGCCGGCTCAGCCTGGGATCAGCCTTTCCCTTGGCATGGCGCTGGCTCAGAGCCGCAGTAGCCAGTTGCTGTGTGTTTTAGTACATTTGTATGGTGCATCCCATGTGCAACAAAACACCTACTGAAACCTGCATCCAGGAGAATTGAGATATTTAAGGCATAAGATGGGCATCACGGGTTGTACTTCTAGATGAGGTGAAACTTTGTTGAAACATTCATGGATTCTCTCTGTTCTTTCCATGGGAAGTCAAGAGGTGGAGGCTGGTCTTTTATAGAGCAATGCTGGTTGTCTTGATTCCTTAGACCCTGTGTGATAGATGAGGCTGGAGAGGAGTAGAAACAAGACTCCCCATGCCTGACTTTGAACAGTAAAACTAGGGCTGTGGAAGAGGAGGTGCATATATGTAAAAAAAAAAAAAATCTGGGAGGAGGAGGAAGAGCTTGTTTTGTGTTACAACTTTGGCATTGAAGTTCCAACTTCTGTTTTGTTCTTATTTTGGTCATCAAATATCCCCTTTGAAAATCTTTAGGTGAAAGTCTCAAATCCTACGAAACCACTTTCTTTTCTTTTTTCTTTCCAAGCCAGGGCAGGAGCAAACACATGATTTAAACACCTCCTGTGCCGAGCTGGCCTTCAGCATAGGCAGCAACAGGCTGAACCAGTTTGCTCATTGCTTTCGTCTCCTCACAGGCGTTCTCTTGTCCCGGGAGCCCTGGGAGGTGCTTGGCCTCTTCTCCCAGTGCTGCAGGAATTACCCTGCCTCCAGCCACCAGCTCGGGTGCCGCGGTGTGTGGCCAGCAGCCTTTGGCCGGTGGCAGCCTCACAGAGGCTTTGCAGAAGACCCCAGCTGAGGTTGAGGGACTGAGCGGAGCATCTGGATACAGAGTTAAGGAGAGGTTTTTATGGCGTGTGGCAGAGGGTGAGGTGTGCAAGCAGCTTTCACCTCCAGAAGGTACCTTTCTGCTGAGTCTCAGGTGAGTTGTTTGAGTTGACAAGTTGAGTTGCTTGAGCCTGGTAGACTGTTACTGCCTGTAGAGTTGGGGGTGCGTGTTCCAGCGGTTGGTGGAGGTGCTCCCGGGAGCTCAGATCAGAAGTGACTGACCATGAAAAGTATTCAGAAGCTTCTCTGTGTTACTTTGCCAGTGGCAGACCTGCTGCTGGTGCTGGGCTGGCTTATGGGTCAGGCGTTCATTTGGATGTGATGTCTACCATGGGTGTCACGGGGATGCTTCCCTGCCTTGGCCCAGGCACTGGAGCCTGTGTCGAGAACCTTCCAGGCTGAAAGTATTGGCTACTGCAGCAGCAGCCAGCACCACTCTGGGCTGCGGTGGGTCCTTGCTGAGCACAAAGCCTCAACAGCTGCTCTGCAGGCAGAAGAGCAGGAATTTGGGGCGAGTCAGGGGTGTGGGTTTTGCTGCGTTGCCTGCCAGGTCTGTCCTTTGGCAACAGCTCTGTGCCCGGAAGCGGCAGGATGGGGCAGCCCATCCTCAGCTGAGTGCTTGCAGGGCTCTGCACCCCTATCAGTGGGCCTGGGCACCCACCAGAACCCCCCGGGGGGATGGTCACCTTCGGGGTCCGCTCTGTACTGAGCTCCCTGGTGCTTTGGTTACTGTTTGAGATCTGCTTGAAACACAGACACAAGGAGCTGGAAACTGCCTGGTTAATGGCTGAGACTCATGTGTGTGTAAGTGTGCGAATTTGTGTACAATTCCCTTTAATTTCAACCTAAAGATGTGGAAATGTTGGCTGCTTTTCTCCTTCCCCTTTCTCTATGATTATGGAAAAGCTCATAGCAATCCTTGGAATATTTAGAAAGGAAATTGCTGATATAAACGTGCTCTGGCATAAGGCACAAACAGCTGGAAAATGTGCTATCTCCTGCAGTATTTTAAGGATGTGGAGCATCATCAAGGGCTATTCAGTAGAGCTGGCACTGTGAGCTTGTCCTGTGTGCCAGAAAACAAATGATCTGTCCCCACTTTTCAGTAGGGTGTATCCCAAATGTGCAGAGGGCAGGTGACGGATCCCTTTCTCTGATGACAGACGTTCTGCTCATCAGCTCAGCCATACCCCGAAAGGGATATGCAGGTAAATCCCTGCTCCGGTAGCTGGCAGCGAGCATATTGAGAAACAGATGGTGCTGTGCTACAATTTTTACCTGCTGTAAGACCAACACATAATTTGGCAATACAGAAACATGAATTGTATTCCAGTGGCTACTGTGTTCTTGTGGGATTTTTTTATTTGATTTAACAGTCAGCAGGAGAAAGAGGTAAAGACTATTATATGTAATTCTCTTTTCTTTTTTTTTTCACTCTCAGAGGATTTGGAAATGCAGCATCCACTAGATTTGTTTTTGAATCCCTGAATTTATTTTCCCCTTGCTGTTTTCCTAGGAATGGTTGTGTGCCGTGATGTCTGCTAAAGGAGCTCGCTGTCTGTGCAGATGGGGCAGATGCCCCATGTCCTGCCAAGGCCAGTTAGTGGATGGGGAGGGACAGTCCCCTCTCTGTGCTCCTAATAGAATCACAGAATCAGATGTTACTGTCTAGAGGCAGACCATGGTACACTGGAACTCCTTTTCAGCCTACAGCTGTGCTTTCTCTGCCCTCCAAGGCCCCAGTCCTGGAGTTTCCCCCCTCTGAAGCTACTGCCTGTCTCCTGACAGTTCCTCCAATCCTTTTTCCTCACTGTGGCCCAAATATCCTTGTTTGCCTCTCTGAAGGATGAGAAATATCTTTAGGATGTAGAGGGCAAGAGGTACACAGCAACCTCAGCTTTTGGTGGATGCTGGAGATGGGGCAGGAACTGGTGGGCCACCTGATATTCCATAGTCCACAGTGTCTTGTACTGAGAGGGACAGGTGTATGTAAGGAGAAGGAAGTTTGGCCCCTTTGTTCCTCCTGTGGCTTTTCAGGACTTGAGAAACAGGTATATGGGACAAGAGGTAATGAAGCTAGGTATAGCAGGGCTCAGTCAGCAGCAGCTGATGTAGGACTGGAGGAAGAGGAGGACCAGGTGCTCTAGTTTCTCTGGGCTTGATGTCCCCTGTCCCCTTCCCTTCCAACCACGTGTGCAGGATGGGAGCAGGGCTCCTGGGAAGCATCCTCCAGGAGCACCCGGGCAGGACAGCATGACCTGCTGAAACAGACGGGCAAAGGGCTTTTTGTGCTGTGGTTTTGCCCATTAACTCGAATGAGAATAGCAGCTACTTTTTTTAAATGTCAATTTGATCTTCTGACCTCAGAAAAGGCCTAGTATGAGCACTCCAGCTCTGTTTCCAAGCATCCTCTTCCTGCTCCAAATGGCTTCCTTTCCCTGGCTAAGCTCTCATCATGTCCTCTCCAAGGAGGATGGGAATACGCATTATAATTTTGCAGTCTTGGCAAATGAGGAATCACACCCATGAAAACAAATACCCGTTAATTAGGACCATGAAATGCTGATTGAATCACTGCTCTGATAATGGCAAGGGCAGTGTGCGAGTCTGCTTTATATCCCGAGGAGGGGTGGAACCACAAAAAGCAATGAGAATTTTTTTTAGGAAACCATTTCAGCCACTTCTATCCATCTATTTAAAAATTTCTCTGCCAGCAGGTACTACTCAGTTACTGTGGTGTTTTCATTTGAAGTATGTGGGGGAGACTGAAGTTATTGCCTAGGATAATTGTTAACAAATGCTGAATTTTAATTTGTGCCCGTTATAGCAGGAATAACTCTTTTAAGCTTATGGATGGTCTCGGATTAACCCCCTCCTTGGGGAGTTTATGTTGTTGCAGTACAGCCAGAAGAGAGATGAGGAAACTGGGGAGCCTGGCTGGGGTGAAGCCCCGCTCTCAGCGTGTCTGCTCCGCTTCTCTCTCTGCCACGGTGACCACGGAAGGGAGTTAAACAGAACAAAACTCTGGATACAAACTGTATTTAAAAGCCTTTTCTATTTTGCTGAAGATGAGTTTTAATAGCTCATGCTCTCAACAGCCCTGTGGTAAAGTCCACTGTCCCTTTCTGCCATCACCCCTCCCCTCTTATTCTCCCCAGTAAGCTACAAACCAAGTGACTCTGCTTGGTGTCATAGTGGGCTGGGGTAAACCACCCCCGTGCACCCTTATCACCTTCTATGTACATCCTCCCCAACCCAAGAAGGACACGGAGCTGCTGGAGCGAGTCCAGAGGAGGCCACGAAGACAATCTGAAGGCTGGAGCCCCTCTCCTATGAAGACAGGCTGAGAGAGTTGGGGCTGTTCAGCCTGGAGAAGAGAAGGCTCCAGGGTGATCTTATTGCAGCCTTCTAGTACCTAAAGGGAGCTACAGGAAAGCTGGAGAGGGGCTTTTTACAAGGGCGTGTAGTGATAGGACAAGGGGCAATGGATTTAAACTAAAAGAAGGGAGATTTAGATTAGATATAAGGAAGAAATTCTTCCCTCTGAAGGTGATGAGGCACTGGAAGAGGTTGCCCACAGAAGTTGTGGATGCCCCATCCCTGGAATTGTTCAAGGCCAGGTTGGATGAGGCTTTGGGCAACCTGGTGTAGGGGAGGGTTTCCCTGCCCATGGCAGGGGGGTTAGAACTACATGATCTTTGAGGTCCCTTCCAACCCAAACCTTTCTGTGATTTTTTTATATCCCAGGGTGAGGGGCTGCACAGCTTTACCTGATGGATCCAGCCACAGCTGTGGTGGCAGATGCGATGGGACTGCTGGGACTGTGCCACCCATGTCTGGTGGGGGACCATGAGAAAGGAGTGAAACATGGGGAAACCTTGCCTGGCAGGGACAAGGCTCTGTGTCCAGCACCTGCACCCTGCTTTCTGGAGGGGTGAGGTCCTGCTTTCCTCCTGCCTTGAACAGGCTGACTCAGCAGCTGGGACCACAGATGCTTCAGCCACTCCTCCATCCCCTCCGCCTTTCCTTCCCAGTTTCCTTTCTCATTGTTTGCCTTTGAGTTTCCTGATGTCCCTGCTCCCACCCTGGGGGCATCTGATAAAGCGTCAGGCCTTTATCTTGGTGCTTTCTTAAAAAGGGAGGGAAAATCAGACTGAAACTCCTTGCCTTTGTTCTTGGAGGGGCTCTGCCCAGCTTGAACATGGAAAATGTGTTGTCTTTACTCAGCCCATCTTTCTTGGCGAGAGGAACTTTGAATTTCTGTAGCATCAGTGCAGATTTCTTCTCCAAATACTGAAAGCTTCAGGGTAAATGAAGGTGGTGACTGGGGAGGACTGACCTGTGTGGTGGCTCCAGAAGGCACATCATGAAGTATGAGAGAGAGTTATGTTTCAGGTTTTCTATGCTGATATATATCTTGTGGGCCCCAGCTACGTGGGTGATTGATTCCTGACCCGACCATGTTCCTGTATTCCCAGGACTGGGTTGAAAATAAATTCTTTCAAAATAATTTTTTTCATTTTGATATAAAATAAATAACTTAGGATGACTTGCAAATTGGATGGATTGCAAAATGCCTGCTGAGGCAAGGAGAGAACTGAGCGATGGCAGGAGGAGCTGCGGGACGTGGTGGTGAAGAGTCGCCGTTGGAGGTCGGTGTGTTGGTGGGGCAGCGCGTGGAGCTCTCGCGGCATGCCTGGCCTCGCTGCCAGCCTATTGAGGGCCTCTGGAGTCTTTCCATTGATTTCAATGGGCTTTGGATCAAGCCCATGGCATGCTGCTTGTTTATTTTGGAGGCCTTTTGAGGATATAAGCGCCCTTTCAGGGCTGCTCTTTTTCCGTCTCCTGTGGTTCAGTTGCTCCTTGTGCACCGTGGCCTCGTGCTGTTGGATGTGCACCTATTCTCTGAACAGCCTGCAGCTCGTGTGCTTTGGAAAGCTTGCTTTAGTCCTGCTCGTAGCAACGTTCAGTGCCCCGTATAAGCGATGTGATCCCTCTGCAGGAAAACACCACGAGCTGCTTGACTTGTTTCCTTTTCTGTGGTCAAATGCTCAGCAACAAGGCTCACCTTCAAGAAATGCTTGCACCAGAACTCCTCTGCTCTAACAGTGAAACATACTGATCTGCCTCCTTTCGAATTCTAGATGGTTATTCCTCATTTATTTGTCCAGAGCTGGCAAAGGTGCACTGTACAGGTACTTGGTTAGTAAAATGAGGCACTAATTGCTGTAGCAAGAGATGATACATTGTGAAATTACCGTGATTTTTGCTTGCTAGCTTGAGAAGCACAGTTGCAGCAGGCCTGCGTTCTCAGAAGACATCACTGTAGCACTGAGAGTGCTGGCAACTTATCATATAGATTTACAGCACTGATTTCTTTCTGCTTCTTCGATTTACTGGTGCTGTCTTTCCACTGCTTTGTGATTCTCCCTCTGCAAAAGTTGCCTGGGAAGATGCACTGCTCTGGCTTGAAGGGCTCTGAACCCAATGCACCCACGGCAGGTGGTACAAGACCTGTTGACTTCAGGTTGAGCTGGATCAAGACCAAAATAAAAATGACAGGAAGACTGTTCTCTTAACTTGAGCATGCCAGAGCTTGGGGCTGGATGCTGGTGGTCTGGCCTGGGGGAGATGAGGCAAGTGCTGTGGTCCTGGGAAACCATCAGCTGCCTGTGACCTTGCTGCTGCCCTCTGCTAGCCAGCGACAATGGGGTTGAGGCTCGGTTACCTTAAATGTCATCTTTAAATCAAACAGAAAATTAAAATCAAACAGATTTTGATGAAAAGCTTATATTGGTATTGGTGCTTTGGTGTGCCAAATACTGAACAGACATGGAAATGAATCCTGCTCTGCTGGGTTTATGGTCTGAAACACGAAGGCAGGGAGAAAAAGCATAAAGGCGTCCAAGATGGTCTCTTTGTTCATGTTTAATAGGATGTAATAATCTAAACTGTCATTTGAGCATGTGCACGGGGAAGGACAAGTCCTCTCCTGGGTGTGCACCTTTCCTGGGCTAGGCATGACCCATAAAGTCTAATCAAGGGCAGAGCATTGCTCTGAGTCATGATTTTTCTGGAGGCTACAGCATCCCTGGGTTACTCATCCTGAGAGAATGAATGCACTGAGGATATAATTATAATAGTTAGACATCATTTATTCTCACTCTTTAAAAGATTCTTGTCAGGAGACGGATAGGTTTGGGTTGTTATCTTTGACTTCGTGGCCATATATATCATGCAAAATGCTGCAACTTTACTATCTCATTTATGCTGCCTCTTACAGTGTTGTAGATCTCTGCCCAGTATTTAGGTTACACAGTAATTCTGCCCCATTTGCCATAGATTAACGAGGCTATAAAATAATCATAAAGCTGGGGCAGCCCTGGATTTTCACGCTCCTCACGTATTTATATCTACCATGAAATACTTCATCCAAAAGTAATTACCTGATTTCTTCAGGCTCACTTTAATACTCCTTGCAGACTCAAAATGCAGGAGACACTGCCTTGTTTTTGGCCAGGACAACAGCAGAGTGATGCCAGTATCCATCATGAACTGGTGCCTAAGGGAAGCCAAGCAGGTTTGGTAGCTGTCGGGGAGTGCGGTGCCCATCCAAGTGAACGGTTGGCAGAGCTGGGAAAGAAACTCTTCTGCTGATGAGGCTGTGGGAAGCACTGGACAAACTGGTGGCACTAGACGTGTTGCCCTGCCAGCCCCTCGGTTCTCCAAGCTTTGAACCTGCCACTTCTCTGATAAGACCCCGAAGCATCTCATGGCTTCGGTAAGGTGATGGACAGGAAGAGTGATATCCATTAGTAAATGCAAACCACAGAGGTGTGTGGTGTGTTGCTCCAAGCTGCTGGGAAGCTGCTGCAACAGGTCTAGGTGGGAGGTGGAGGGAGCTGTGCTGACCCACCTGAACATTTGGGCATGAGGTGGAAACTTTGTCAGAATGGCGTGTCAGTGCACAGAAGCTATTATAATTTTGCCTCCAAAACAAGGATGCTAAAGGTATTTTGTGCATTTTGTTGCTCCCCTACCAGTTTGGGGGAGGTAGAGGTATGCGACCACTGGGACTGCGGGGGTAGAGGGGAAAATATACAGTTTTGTCCCTTCCTATCACTTATTTTTGTGGCATATGTCAGCTATCTGTCCCTTTGCTCTGCGGGGTCTCAATCCGTCTTCTGCAGAGGCTCCTTGTCTCTTTTTGGGCTTGGGGACCATCTCCATGGGCTGATTATCAGGAGAGGAGGCATGTGCACAATTTGCACGTGAGCAAGAGCGACCTGCTGCAGGGATGGGGATTAGGAAGGCAAATGGGCAGCTTGGGGAGAAATGGCTCCTCCTGCCACAATTTCCATAGGCAGCCATGGCCTCTCCTCTACCCCATCGCTTCCCACAAGTCCTCCCAACAAATGCGGAGGTAGGGGGGTGCCTCCCTTTCACCAGGACCTGGAAGTGGGCTGGCACAGTGTCCATCACTTCTTCCAGCAGCACTGTCACTGCCCGGTCACAGCACGGCTCTGGGCCAAGCCCTCGCTGGGCTTTCTCAGTAGCTCTGAGGATGTCCCAGGCTTCCACCCTGTGCTTGTCTGCTCTCTCGTTTCCTCCAGATGTGACTTGGGAGTAGCACTGAGCACAGGATGATTTCCCACGTCACCGGTGGTGACTCTTGCCTCCTGATGAAGCTTTCCTGGAGAAGGAAGCGCTTCCCGCAAAGCAGAGAAGAGGAGGATGGCTCTCCAGGCTCCTTCCCCATCCTGGAGCAGAGGACAGTGTTGCATTAATCCCGCAGACATCCTGACCCGCTGTAGCGTCCCTGGGGCAGGTCTCCATGCCTGGAGAGCTGCAGACAGTGGTGCTGGTGACTGGGTAGACAACAACCTTCTTGCAGATCCCCAGCCCGCTCAGCTTGCCATCGCCCGTGCTGCTGAGAAAGATGCATAAAGATGCAGTTTGTCTGAAAGCATTCACAGACTGTGTGTGTGATAGAAACAAATCCTCTTTCAGCTGGAGATCAATTTTTTTCTCATGTTTTTTCATCCTTCTTTCCCCAGAAGCCTGGTGAGGTGTTTCCCCTTATTACATCTTTTCTGTGCAGACTGACTTTACGAGGCTGTAGACTTCTACTGACTTAGAAATGTGTTCGTATAAAAATTTAAATACAATTAGCATATAGGTATATGTTACAGTGACACGCGTTAGAAGTCATGCTCCCTGCTGCCAAACTGCACGTAGACTTCTTGAACTACATCCTCACCTGATTATATGCATATGGACATAGGAGGTTTCACTGAAGCCGGTAGAGCTGTGCCCAAATTACACCCTGGATGCACCGGCTGTAAGGTACTGGAGGAGCTGGATCTGTGTTGTAAAAACTGGGTGACTTGTTCCGACGGCGATAGCGTGGTAAGATGATAAACCCTGACTTGTGAAACTGGAGCATATGCTACTTGTTTTGAACCTGACCTGATTTTGTAGTTCTAGGCATAGTGGGGAGGAAGGTTCACTGTTCGAGGGATCAGACTGCAAGCTGTTTAATCATTTATCAAGTTAAAAGGCAATGACACTTCGTTTCTGATGTGAAGTGCTAATTAGTTTACTATGGGATACGGACTGCAGGAAATTCATGTTTCTAGCACAGTAGCTGTTCATCTTTAAAAATGTGTTTATTTGTCACAGCATTACGTTTATATCATTAGTGCAATATATGTATAGCCTGAGCTCTTGGAGAGGAACTAAGAAGGTGGTACCTCATGTAGAAATATGTAAAGCTGCTGTTAAAGGAGCTTCTTAGAGGCTGTGCCTCACCCAGAGAGGAGAGCACGAGGTACCAAAGCCTCCCTCTGCACCTGAGGATTGTTTTGGGTGTAGTTGTGGCTTTCAGCTACATCAGTCACTTGACTTAGTGTGTTCAGTGGACAAAAGCTGGGAATCAAAATTGCTGGGGAGGGGTCCAAATACCTATATCGGATGATGATGTTAGCCTTAAAGGAGGGTAGTATGGACTCTTCGTGCAGGTTTCATTTGCTTTCTAAACTAAGGTTTGATAACGTGAATGGTGGTAGATAAATCTTCGTGGAACTGTAGACGTAATTCTGAGAGGTCTCTAAAATTTGGGCTAATATAAAAGATTAAAGTAGGTTAGTTAGGAATATCTTGTGATTATTTTTTTAACAATCTCAAAGAAAAAAATTTGTTTGCAAACACCTTTTACTAGAAGTCGAATCTTGCTTTGAAAGATCAGGTCAGGTTGGATTCCAGACTTTCTCTATGCACTGGTGCTGCTTTTTAAGCATCTTATGTACTGAGAGGTTACAACATGAAAGAGAGGATGCCCAATGACTGTATTTCACTTTATCTTTATTAAGTTGATAATTAAGGGACAGAGTGTAGCAAAAATGATTTTTTGAAAAGTCACTTCATCTTTATTTGGGGTTAATTGCATTAATGCTCACAGCTTGACAGGCTTGTTTCATGAGAGGAATTTAAAAAAAAAGTCAGAGGGATATGCAGCTTCACCATTGTCTGAGAAAGTCCTAATTCTCAAGTAATCCTGTTCATGCTCATGAAAACTCCTATAAATCAGCACCTTTGGGTGTTTTAAAATGTATTTTTAAAAGCAGTGTAATCATGTGCTTATGGCTTGTAACTGGAGCAAAACGGAGAAAACTTTGAAAATTAAACATAGGGATTTGTGCAGAAAGGAGAAATGTGTCTGGATGTAGCAGGATGAAGCAGGACTGCAGCTGGTTTCTGGTGGGAATTCAGTAGTCAATGTGATGCCATAGCCCTTTGAGCCCTAGCATGGATCTCAACGATGCTTATCATTGCCCTGAGGCCATCCCAGGCTATCAGGGCTTGAGGGTTTGAACCCGGGGAGTTGAGGTAACAGCAGGTTTCAAAATAGTGATGTGAAACATCACCATGAAGCAGAACTGTTTCTCATCACCTCCTGAGAGCTGTCTGTGGTTTTTCGGTCTTTGCTGAACTTCTCTGCTTGCTCTACAGAATATTATGAATTTTGATTGCAATCATGTGTAGTCAATATGAGGACAAATTATGAATTTAAGTGTGTGTTACAGCACCAGTTAGGACAGACATCTGTGAGCCCATATAATTAGGCATTTTGTGTATCTGCACAATAACTCACCTTTTACTGTTGAAGGTTCAGAGACCAAAAATTATCAAAGCTTCAATTTCTTTACCTGTCACTAGGGACTTTTTGTGTCTGCCTTTTTTCTTCTATGTCTAATAAAATGTTGTATACTGCTTTGTAGATATAAGGGAAGATTGATGCTCTTGTGTGGTCTCACAGGTAGAGAAATTCTCTATTCATGTGAACTTCATATGAGCTACTTTGAAAAGAAAAGCAGCAATTCAGCTAAGCCTTGTTGCGTTCATTTTGGCACAGAAGATAACATGCAAGGAAGCCTGAGAATCCACTTGGGATCATCTTTTCCTATTATGTTGGTAGCAAACCTTTGTTCTCTTTTTAATATTCGTGATTCTGGAACTATGATCGATAATGTAAGGAAAAGCATGAATCTGCCACACATCAAGTTTTCTGCCTTCTTTTTAAGTGATGTTCACCTCAGATTCCTGTTGTGTAGGCTTGTTCCTTACCAGAAATGAATGTTGTGTTGTTCATATGACTGTATATCAAATAGATTTGTGGTACTTTGAAAGTGGTACATACATTTACAAAGACTTTTTCTGAGATGTGTGTCTTCCCCTGCTTCCTCACAGAGTAGAGATCTGGATACTACAACCTTTGGAAACCATCTGAGTATCCTACTGACTTTCTCTTGCTGAATTTTGTGATCTCTGTTCTGACTCTAAGGAGCCTGGATATTATTTAGGTATTTCAAATTAACCCACTTGCAATCAGATTA
Source organism: Tauraco erythrolophus (assembly GCF_009769465.1). NCBI lineage: Eukaryota > Metazoa > Chordata > Aves > Musophagiformes > Musophagidae > Tauraco > Tauraco erythrolophus. Next base: position 5,913,560 of record NC_141476.1, read on the forward strand.
TGAAAGTAGAAGTCAATGAAAGACTGAGATTGATTTGAATGGGTAATTCATCAGCTGCATGTTAAACCACCAAAATTATTCTAAATTGCATTTTGCTGCTCTTTGCATCATAAACTTTCTTTGCTCTTTTTTGTTCTATGGGTGTTCAATGCTATGTCCTAGGTTCAAGGGGAACGCTGCACTATGGTGTAATTACTGCCTCGTACTTGGGTCAGCTGGGAAGGTGAAGTCCAGATGGCACTTGCTTCTTATTTCTTTTATCACTTACTTCATCTGCAGAAGGGAAGGCAAGATGTGTGAAGCTTTCAGTTATGAGACTGGGCTTGAAGTCCGTATACCTTACCATGTAGTAAGAGTGGGGAGAAGGTTCTTGCCTTGCTCTAGCCTGCATGTGGAGCTATGACTTTACTATAACAACATAAAGCCTGCACAAGGTAATGGAAATATTGATGGATAAAGCGGTTGGGAGTGCTGAGGAAGGAGGGCCTGAACTCATGGCTCTGGGTTCTGAAATGGAGCCACCCGAGGCCATCGCTCGGGCACACTGTAACTTGCAAAGCATAAAGAGTAACTGCAAAACGTGCAAGTTCTTATGTAAAGATACTGAGGATTGTAGACCAACTTAAAAAAAAAAATTCTCTTGTGCTGTGTTTAAACGATAAAATCCTCATCCTTAATTTTTCCATTCTATTAGGTAATAAGGAAAACAGAAAGGCACTTGAAGGCAGCAGGCACAGCAGAAGAATTTAAACTTTTCATAGTGAGTTGGTTGGATTTTCCTGGCGCAGGACGAGGCCGTTCCCTGTGCTGTTTCTTTAACTACAAAGCTCCTTTTCTTCTAGAAATGGAAATTGAAAATTGGATTTTCTTTTTATCTCTGTGTTTAAATTTGGATATGACTTGACTATAATGCACAGATGCCATTGGAGATTTCCGTGGCTGGTTTCTCTCCAAGGCAGTGTTATCTGAGGGAATGGCAATTACCTGCTGCTGAGCCGGGCACTGATACTGGCTTAGGTTATTGGAATAACTTTCTTTATACTTGTCACCACACACTCCCAGTGAAAAATGGAATCTTTTTCCAGTTTGAACATTCATGTTGATGTTAAAGTCCTCTAAACACAGAACAGTGATGATGGGCTACGTTTGAGGAGGATGAAGACTTCCTTGTGACCACAGGCTCTAAGGCCACATTTTATCTCATTGAAAGGAGAGTTAAAACTCTTGGGGTAGGTATCTGGATGCTGGATTTCAATTAGAGAGCCTGAATCTTTACTTGCCTCTTGGTATAACAAGCTGTATCTCTCTCTGCACCGGCTCACTTCCTAACAGTGTCTAATAATGTTTTGAAATATTGTTGTCATTGTTTTCCCCACGTGAAAGAAAGCAAGTCTTGGAGAGATTTAAACTCCCTGGTGGGAGCATAGCCAGTAGATAGCACCAAGAGGAGCAGAGCTGCTCTTTTTCGTTATGTGTAAGAGGAAAAAGTGTGATGCTTGGAGACACACAGGTCCAAAGCCTGTCTGAAACAAGCAGTCATCTATCTACAGAGTTACTTCACCCCAACTCCGACACAGGAGCTGACTGCGTGAGCATAGCTTCTTGCAATATGAAGAAGGCTGGTGAATATGGAACGAAATGGGTTTTGTGAATAGTTGTGCTGTGCTATGAGCAGGCAGGGTGTCTTCCTCCCATGAAGAGCACTTGGGACAGCACTGCTGTAACTCTGGTGTAGAGGTTGTTGACAGACAATGCCCTTGGGGAAGCAGCACCAGCAACACTGGGATTTGGCTCTTCTGTGCAGCCTTTATGCAAGCTGTTCCTGCCCCCTTTTTATTCGTTTTATTGCACAAGAGGGCTTACTTTTGCAGAGAGGCTGGTCTTGCTGATTGTTTTAGCCAAAAATCTGCTCCTTGAGTAGTTCCTTCAGCAAGGTGCTGATGGTGGCATGTGGGGCCTCTCTGAACCTTCTGTCCTAAAAAGCTTAGGAAATGTCAAATCCTCTGAGGGGTCTTAAAGATTAATTTCCCTTTGACTTCTACCATCCCTTAGCTTTTAACAGGAAAGAGCTCACAAATGAAAGGTGCAGCTTTGCCAGCATTAACAGTTTGAGGCAGAAGGGCAGGACGCTGCTTAATTTTATACTATCGAGGCAAGGCTGGAGTCTCTTCTGGGCTATTACTTCAGTGTTTATTTGTTGTGGGCTGTTTGCGAAGAGCAGCTTTGCTTTTCTCACGCAGTGGAGAAATGGAGTTGGTTTAAGAGTAGAGCAAAACCATCTCTTTAGCAGGTGTTGAGCGTTTAACGCAACAACCAAGGGGGTGGTATGGAGCAGAGAGGTGGCTCCGTGCCCTCGGGATCTGCTGCGGTCTGAGCTGGAAGAGAAGTTTGTGCATCTATTTCTACAGGACCTATTCTGATCCTTTTTATTGCTGAACTCTCTGACTCCTGAAGGTGCTTTAAAAAAAAAAAGTAGGATTGAGCACGGGATCAGCCGGGAGAAAACGATGACAGCTCAGTTCCCAGCAGGGCAGATAAGGAGGTGCCGGAGGCAGGTCGTGCCGTGCCGCGGGCACAGCCCGAGCGCGGCGGCGGTTTAACGGGGCGGGCGGTTTCCTTCTCCCGCGGGGGCGTGCGTGGGGGGGATGGCTGTCAGGGCGCGTGGCGAAAGGGTTAAACTTGAATTGGAAAACATCGTGGTGGCTCCTGGAGCTTAACAGAGATTTCTCTAAGCCGCTAAAGGCGAACGGAGCTGCCGGTGGGGCTGAGCTGCGGCAGCCGCTGGCTCGGCTTCAGGCGCCGGCGGCCGGGGCACGGCTGGGAACCTGCCCAGGAAGCGCCGTGAAAGGGGAGTTTGTTTTAAGGCTCGAGCCTGGCTCTGCGCAACACCTCTGCCCGCCGCCCGCCCGCCCTATAAAGCCGCGCTGCCGGCATGCCAGGCGTCTGAGCCAGGGAGCGAGACGGGCAGCGGGAGCCCGCCGGGACGCGGGTTTGGTTTCGCTGATGGCTTCGGTGTTCATGTGCGGGGTGGAGGATCTGCTCTTCAGCGGCAGCCGCTTCGTCTGGACGGTGACGGTGGCCGCGCTGAGGAGGTGGTACGCTGCCCGGTTGCGGGCATGCCGGCAAGCCCTGCGAGCGTGGTGCGGCCTCCGGGAGGTCTACCAGGTAAAAAAACACCATCCTCTTCCATAATGGCATCAGGTTTTTGTTTGAAAAAGCGTCGTGGTGCCTGGCGGACACGTGCTCACTCACCTGTCGGATTCCTCCGAGCGCGGAGCCCTGCCATGGAGGGGCTCGCCCGAGCCTCAGCTGGTGCCCAGTGCTGCTTGCGAACAGCCAGCGCTGCGCATCTGTCTTGAGTTCAGGGTTTGGGGGAGATATTTTCTATGTTACACGTTTTATCAGCCAGTTTAGATAAAAGCGTTCCGGCAGCCCCTGGGACCCTCTTTTGCTGCTGTCACCAGCCTTATTCTTGGGATCTGGGAGATCCCGGAGCTCAGCTCTCAGCCTGCGCTGCCATCCGGCACTCGGAGCACGATGCTGCCAGGGGAGAGACTGGCTGCAGCTTTTTCTGCTGTTTGTGTTCGTGTCGCTGAATAGTGGCAGACTGTAACGTGATAGTGCTTTGCTTTGCGGAGGGGTTGCTGTTTGGGGGGGCTGCAATGAGTCCTGAGACAACAATTGGGAGGCTTGCCTTCCTGCAGGCAAAAAATACTCGCAGTTACTGTGGTATCCAGTGTCAGTTAGGGTGGTGTCACTCTTTTTTGGAGTCTGTTTTTGCTGGCAGTTATTTATTTTTGTGTGTCTGCATTTATTTTTTTGCCTGACGTGTAAACTTGTGATGTGTGCCTGGTCACAGTGTCACTGTGCGTGTTTGCTAGATTATGTCGAATATTTCAAAGCTGCTTCTCCCCTTTCCCAAGTGTGTTGCAATACAGAGAATGACACAACTCGCAGCAAACAGCTCTCCAGAACCATCAGGGTGTAACTTCCATGGGAAAGTCATGGTAAAAGGACATCTGTGCCTATTTAATCCCAAATGGATCTGTTGCTATTTAGCTTTAAGGTATGCCCAGGAGCAGGAGAACAGCTTTATGGTGATAGAAGTGCTTCCAACTGCTCGAATGCGTCTTGGCGTCTTGTACAGATGATGGATGTAAAACTTTGTGATATGACACCTGTGTCACTCGAGGAATATGGATTATGTGTAGTTGGGGAGTGCAGGAGTACAGGCATCGTTGCTCCCCATTTGCCCACCTTTACTGACCTGAAATAATGTGAGATGCAGCCCTGGCTCCCTTCTTTCTCTATAAATAAAATCCAACTACACCTGTACTGTATGGGTGTCCCCCTGGACTGCCTTCGCTCCCTGCTGCATCCCCATGGAGACAAACCCCATCCCACCAGGGCTGGAATAATGGCTCAGTAAGGACCTGCTCTGACAGCAGCTGTATTCAGTCTGTTCAGCTGCAATTCTCTGAGGGTTGGCTCGAAGTGAAAAGAGATTTTTACTTTTTTTTTCCCCCCAAAACAAAGCGTGACTGTATCTCTGTCCAGACTTACTGTGTCCTGGTGACTGGTGAATTAATCTGTCTTGTCTTCTTTGAGAAGCATCGCTGACTTGTGCCTATGTCCTAGAATGAGAATGTGAAAATGGGTAAAAAGAGGAGAGTGGTCTTTCTGTCATTCTTCCAGACAGCACTTGAGGCAGGGGGTGGACAAGGAGTGCCCCTTCCCCACTCCCCTCTTGTCACAGCCAGGAGAGCACAGCTGGACTGCTGGAGACACACAATGACCTGTTGCTCCATGGTCACTGCTCTGAGAGTCATCCCCAGGAGGTGAAACCAGGCGGGAACAAGGTGATTCTCCTGTTTTAATATCAGGAACTTCCTAGTGGTGATTTGGAGTATATGAAAGGGAGATGGCTGAAAGAACGCCCTGCAGCTCTTCCTTGTTGAGTTGCATAACACATTGCTCTTTGTGCTGAAGTCTTGGCTCTTTGCTGTTAAAACCACTGGCAGTGTCCTGGCTGAGTCTGGTGGGTGCCGGACTAAGCACACAGCATTAAATGTCTCTGGTCTGTTTGGATATTGGAGACATGTAAGAGGTTGAATCAAATATTATTTCTCTTTTCCATTTTTTTAAAACTATGGGAACATCTAGAGACAGTAGCTGAATGGCCCCTGCATACAGAGATGTACTCTGAGCCATGCCATGTTAATACTTGTTCACCTCGGGCTGAGTGGAGCAGTACAGGAGCAAAACACGCAGTGCAGATGCCTCCAGGGGCTTGTTCCTCTGAGGAGGTGGATGTTGCAGTGTCTGTGGGACTGGGCTCTAATCTTGGACATGAGATTCTGTGTCCCATCATTACCATAGATCCTGCATTATCTTGGGCAAATTGTCTTCCTTCTCTGTGCCCTTGTTCTTTGTAAAATGGCTATAATGACACTCTTCTGTCTGCCAGGGATGCTATTTATCTTCTCAAATTTTTGCTAGAAGTCCTCTAATTAGTGCAGCCACATGAAAGCATATTTTTGCCTTGTGTTCTTACTAATATCGACACCTGGAGAGGTGCTTAACAAAGTCCTTTCCCACCTTGGCTTCATCAAGAACATTGATATTTCTGTAGCTCCTTCACATTCATGTTCCAGGTATGAAAAAATACCACGGGTTGTATATAAAGGCTCTTTAGTCATAACTTACACTTTTGCCCTCTCTGAGGACTCATGGGCTGTTCATGGTGTAAGAAATCAGGAAACAAGTCAGAACTTTGTCACTGAGCTACATGCATGGGACAAGGAGGGAAGGGTGAGGTGACAGGCACTTGGGCTGCTGGTCAGCCCTGGAGGCTTCAATTCACTTTGATCCATATTTGGTGTTCACATTGTTTTGTGAATCGGGTTTTGGGTGAGTTGGACAATGCTAGTAGGTCTCTTTTTAATCATCAGTACGTTATTGTGGTGGAAGGAAAGCTTAACTTTGGGCTGCTAAGTTTGTTATTGTGGTGGTGGAGTTTTCTGGTTGGTCTTTCTTTTTTTAAATATAAAATGGTTGCTAGCGGCATGGGTGACTTGAGCTTGAGTCCCAGCACAGAGAAGCCACTAACACCCTCATGCTGCCACACAGGGCTGTCACCTCTGTCTTTTGAGGTCAGCAGGCGCAGGGATTGTCACGCGGGCAGAGCTGGCTGGCCAGGGAAGGCTGAAATCCTCTCTGCCACTGTAAAGCCTTTACCTGCCGTAGCAGCTTTAAGTAGGGAAAAGAAAAAGCACCAAAACAAAAAACAAGAAACCAGCCTTTGTCAGTCACCTTCTCTTAAGCCTCCTTGTTTCTATCATGTGTGTGCACAAAACACCTTCCAAGGTCTTACTGGCTGTTGTTTCACCCAGCCCAGCAAGCCAAGCTCAGGTGCTTCTCTAAGCTGGTCTCTGCTCCAGGGTTCTTGCCATCATCTGTCTCATCTGCCAAAGGAGAAGAGATGTCCTGATTGCCCATAGCCTATTCATCTGGAGGAGTTTGTGAGCTGAAGTGCTGGCAAGGTGTCCCTTTCACTCTGAAATAACTTCTGCACCCATGTGAGGGGAGGAGGGTTGTACAGTATGGGAATTTATCCTTGCTGTGAGCACTTGGGTTGTATGCCAGGGAACATTGTCTTGTCCATGGCAAAGCACATCTGAAAGCCTGTCCTAGAAAAACCAGAGACTCACAGAGAAAGCTGATGGAAGAGCTGGCGCAGATCTTCTTCCAAACTGCAGCAAGTCAATACAAGCTATTGAGGCTATTAAGGCTTGGAAAAAATCCTAGGTGAGAATTCGGAATAGATGCCTTCATGCAGGGGTTACCCGTTTCCTAACAAGGGAAGGGAGCGAGGGCTGTATTTTGTTGTGGAGATCTGGCATGTAGAGCCCTGGCCTGTCAGCTGGGCTTTGGGGATCTTCCCAGAGCCCCCTCACCGATGCCCACAACGGGACAGCGTGGCACTTCTGAGTGTCTTGACACTTCTTCCAAAATAAAGCTTTTGATGGGGCTGTCCACATGCTGGTTTTATAGGCCACCTGTCCTAGATTTAATTATAGAGCAGTAAAACAGAAAGCGAAACTTTTTTAGATAAGTGAGGTTAATAAGCAGCAGCAAAGCCAAAAGCTTTCAGGATCAACATCTGTCCTGGGTTTAGTTACTTGTGTTACCACCAGCCTGACTTTCACTGGGACTTCAGCACTACTGTATTCTGGTGCATGTCTTGCTCTGAGGTATGAATACCAATTTTTCCCTATAAATCCCACGGCACAGTCATTCCTCATTGGCCCTTATGCTTTAAGCATGAAAGAAATGTTGTGCCAAAGTCTATTTGATAATGCAACCAATTTTGTAAATTACAAACTGGTCAAGTGAATGCTGAGTGTCAGGGTTAAAAGGCATGTCAGTGCATCTGCTCAAGGCAAGCTGGAAAAGAGAAACCAGGCAAACTGTCCCCAAACTCCTTGCAGGATATGACAACACATTCTGAATTAATATCTACTGGATGTGAAACTGGGTATGGGAGCATCTCTGCGATTAAGTTACCCAGTTACGCCGGTAATTGGCTGACAATCTCTGGTGTAGAAGTGTAAATGGAATTCATGTGACTTTTTGGACAAAGTGCTTTTTAACCTCTGAAAGGTCATTTCCTTTGTGTGAAGTGAAAAAGAATGTTGCTGATGAAGCACAATAAATAAGCTTTGTACATGTGTCTGTCCCATACGTACCTGGGGTGGAGGAGCGAGAGAGGAAGCGGTTGACTTCTGTTTCCTATGGTGCTAACGTAGTTGGTTTGGATAGTGAGGACCATGTTTCCTCTGCTACCACACCTTAACTTTTCAGTATAAAAAATGCTGACAACAAACTGGAGATGCTTTTTTTTTTCCCCCCCTTAACTTATCACAATGATAAGTGGTGCTGAAGCAATGAGGGTGAGCACAAAGGGGGAGTGCTGTCCAGACAGACCCCAGGAGCGATGTTTGGAGGAAGCATCTCACATGTCCTTATGGGTCAAGGATTTCCAAAGGGAGCTTGAAGACATTTTTCAAGGACACTGAATACGTGCCCCTTCAAAGATTTAAACTTGGGGATTACTGGTTGCTCTGAAAAAGCTTTGCTCTGACTGCTTTTATCCAGCTGTTTTTCTTTTTGAAGGGATCTGATCTAATGCTGTGACACTGCTCGTACATCATGTACAGAGCTTTGGCTCTGCTTGAAACCCCTGTCACGTCCAAACAGCACACGGAGGCTTTCCCCCTGGTTGGGGCTTTGGGGGAGCCCCTTGGAGAGCTGTGAACAGGACTGGCTCTGGGCACTGCCTCCCGACAGCTTAGAGTTAAACTTGGCTTTATGTGCTTCCAACAGCAGCTTTCCAAAGTTCTCTGCCAGACATATTTCCATTTGAGCTCATGATATAGCGTTTTCTGTTTGAGAGAGTTTATTCAAACAAAAATACGATTTTTGAACGGCTCCTCCCTCTTCCCTAGCAGACAAACTTCACAACCAGACTGTGAACTTCATCTCATTTCCTTCAGGGTGTTGCGGTGCCAGCTTCAAACAGTGCCTTCTATTCACTGCCCGCTTTGGCCTGTATAAATATTTTTTTTTTTCTTCGATCTGACGCAGTTCACAAAATACGTTAGATTTCGAATGTCGCTGGCGCCGCTTTTCAGAACCAGGCTCCTGAACAAAGGTGTCGCTGCGTGAACTTGCCTGGATAAATCTCCATCTTGGTCCTGTGCAGAGAGGCTGGCCAGCTTGCTCTGACTGGACAAGACACTTATGAAAAGGCAAATTAAAAGTGTTTCAGGCACATGCTGGTTTTTCCGTACTTCATTTTTTTTTGTTCTTCTGAGTGTTTAGCTTTCTGTCACTCCTTTTGCTAGCACTGTCACTGCAGTTCTTTGCAATCTCGGATGGACTGTTGGTGTACTTAAAATAACACTGTGCTATCTTTGTCTCTGCATTTTCTAACAATCAGGCCACCCTTGTACAGTCTGCGTTGCTCTTAAAACCTCTGAGTCATAATTAGTGGTTAGTAATTCTACTAATCTGTACAGATGGAGGCCAGTTCATTCTCAGACACTGCAAAGAGGATAAAGCTATCAGTGCTGGAATATATTAGCTTAAATACCCTCCCACACACAAATACACATATATGCTTTTCCTTGCTCATTGGTCTGTCATTCATTTAAACATGTATCAACTCTGGGTGTTGGGAAAGGAGAGATGAGGAGAATAAGGGTCATCAAAATGCTGAGAATAGCCTGAATGTGCTGTTGGTTAAGCCATTAAAAGCCATCACTGACAAGCCAAGCAACGTTAGGTTTAAGACTGTGATGTTTCCATGGTTGTTTTTTCCAACTGCCATAGAATATGTTGTGTCCTGGTGATGGGTGTCCCGGTGCTGGGTGCCCCCGGTGTTCATCTTCCTGCTCACCATCGGGTGCAAATGTGCAGTGCCAGCAGAGCTGGGAGTGGTGGTGGAGAAGTTACTGCAGACAGCACTAATACCATGTGGCCACTGCTAATTATGGGCTGTTTTCTGAGCACCCTGGTTTTACCTTTTGTTGGTTCGGTGGTTTCTAGGTAGGGCGATGTGGGCTGGGCAGAGGGTGTATGGTGTGGAGAAGACCATGCTTGTTGGTCTCTTGTGCAGGCAGGTTACTGGCTTGTGCATGGGTGAGGAAGGTGAAGGACTGGAGGATGAGAGTGAAGAAGCTGGAAGAGCAGGAGAGGGCAGCGCAAGAATTATGTAGCACAAAAAGCACAGGCTATGTAAGCAAGAAAAAAGAGGAGAGACCAGGGAATAAAAAAAAAAATTATTCTCACCCCATCCAGGTGTATGTCAAAGCCCCCAGTACTCCAAACTGAGCATGAACTTGCAAGAAAGTGTGGGGAAACAAACATGTAGGGGGGAAAAAAAGGCAGCAGAAGTGCAATAGAGGAAAATTGAGGTTGTAGATAGGGGAAAAAAAAAAAAAAAGAGAAGAACAATCTCTCTGGAAAGGTGAGTGCCCTAGGCAGAGAGGTCCCCATCATGGTGAATGCAGAGGTGTTTGGCTGGCACTGGACTGGACACGTCTGGCTGCCACAGTTGTTTTGGGAGCGCGAGTATGTTCATGTAGATGAAGCCCATGGGGAATCTGGCCGGGCAGGTGCACTTAGCAGGCGTGCAAGGTGGTGTTTGCTAAGCCGTAGCGAAAGTGGGAGTGAGTAATTCCTCTCTAATGTGAAGCACGTTGCATCTGTTCACCTTGTTCAGAGAGGCTGGGGTGTGCTGCGATTGCCGTAGGGTTACGTGCCCTTTGGCGAGGAGCCACAGCACTGCCATCCCCAAACCCCAGCTCGGAGCTCTTCTGGTGGCCTCTGAGCTACAGAGGCTTCTGCCTGCTCAACTCTTGCTGCTCCAACAGCTTCCCACTGCTGGAACCTCTTCAGATACACTGTATTTCTTTTAAACTCTGATTTTTCTTGTTTAGAAAAATCATCTGTGGCCCAGAGTACAGCTGAATTACACAGCTCAAATCTGTGTGTGTTTGGAAGCCCCGGATCCTCCAAGGAGCTGAGCTCTTCCCCTCCTCCAGCTATTCCTGTCCCTGTGGTTATCCCAGCAGGGCAGAAACTGGCACCACCCAGGTAACCTTCACGTCATTTCTCTAAGGAAAAATGACTCACTGTCTATTTTCCATCTTATTTTGGGGCTTTGGAGTCTGTGTTTTGGAGACAAATGCAAGTTCATTGCTCTGAAATACTTTCCCCAAACTGTCTCAGCTGCCACCCCTTAGGTTGCTGGTGCAGCCTGGACCAGCCAGCTGGGCCTGACCTGGCATCCTCCTGCCCTACGTGGAGCCAGCTTATGATGGTTTCATGAAACCTCTTATATTGAGCATTGTGTGGAGAGCTTTTGTAGTCTCGTAACTATGAGAATGTTGGCTTTTATGAAGTAACTTTGGGAAAAAAACAACCACTCTTTGTCTGCAGCTATTTAAAAGGTGGATATTTGATCAAAGCTAGTTCCTCTGCATTAAACAAGGAGGGTGAGACACCTCTGGCACCTCGACACATCCCAGGTGTCTGTGGTAGCTGGGGTGGGTTGCCCTCTGGAGGTGTCTGGATTGATGGTAATTGACAGAGGTAGCCCTGGGCGAGGGGAGCAGGGCTGCCTCACACTGATTGATCCTGTGGACCAGGCAACCCTGCCTCTCTTCCCAGCAGTGTCAATAAGGCTCTGGCTTTACATGGTACTCAACAGCTTAATGGAGCCCGTTGTTGTCCTCAAATGGTTGTTACATGGAGCTTCTGTGAGGGCGTTTATCTGGACCAAGAGGACTTGGTACCTTTAAGAAGTGGGAACTGTGCTTCTCTGATCGGGTGTTGCTTTCAAAAGTTTGACCCTGAGGTTTTTGCTTCCTATTCTGATAAAAGCAAGTTAGTTGGTTCCAGGTGTTGAACTGAACTTTTTTATTAAAATAGATCCATGGATTATAAAAACTAGGGTGGAAGAGTTTTTGTGGTTTGTCCTCTTTGTGCACAGTGGCCGCTTAGTTGGGAGCATAAATAACCAAAGGAGAGCATCCAGCTGAAGGGAAAGATCGTTCTTGCTCCCAGGTGAGGTTCCCTTGGTGTCTGTCTAGAGCTCCTCCCTGCTCTGGTAGAATTTTGAGATGTTCCCCCTGGCCTGTATTCTCCAGCCCATGTTGGATGCTGTGGTCCTGAGCTGTGTTGTTCCCCTGGCATCCCTTCCTACTGTAAGTTATGCAGCCAGAGGATGTGAGTCAGTGGTGTGATTTAAAAGCTGGAGTACCCACACTCACCTCACATAAAAGGAGATTAATAATGCTGAGCTGTGTTTGTGAAGGAGGAACAGGATTACATTTTAGATGTTGAAGTAACTGCATGTGTAGATTTGAGATCTTGTGCCTCTCGTGTACTTGCCTGGAGGTCAATCCTGCGAAGGAAGCAGCAGGTAGACGATTTACTCCTGCACCTCTATGAGCAGCAAATTGCATTCCTGGAGACCACCCCTGACCCCAGAACAAATTCAGATTGACAGCCAAGGGTGTCCCAGTTCCCTCCCCGATGTGCTGTAGCCCACATCGGAGGCTTTCCTTTGGAAAGGAGCTGGGGAAATCCAGTGAAACGCTGTCCCCAGGCAACCTGTCACAGCAGGGGACCACGAGATGTGAGCATGTGAGATGAGGGCAGGTGTGATGAGAGGACAAGCTCTGGTTATCGTCATTCACCCATACGCCTTCCGATGGGCAGACGAGCCTCCCTGCTGCCGGTGGGGGCTAAGCCCCTGCTCCCAGGAGTCAAAAGTGGAGATTTGAAGTTTTAGGAGGAGACTCAAAGTTTTAGCGCTGTGCCAAGTTTTAGCATAAAGGCCCCTTCTGTCCCCTGGGTGGGGAGGAAGAGCCGGAGGGGACGATGGCAGCTCCCAGCAAGCACAGAGCTGTTGGCATGGGGGTCCTCAGCCAGCTGCCGCAGTGCAGGGGGGCTGGCAGGGACCTGTGGTCCCACGGCGAGGTGTCCCACTGCCCCGGGGCTGGCACCTCGTGCTGTGCCTTCGGTTGGTAACTGCTGAGTTTTGACTTGATTTTGTTTCATAATAAAGGGGTTAATATTACAAAGGGGGAAAAAAAAAATAATTGTAGTGCTTTCCCAGCTTGCCTCCATTTTTAACAATCACGTTTCAACCTCTCGTGTCCCCTGACTCACGCTGGAAAGGCTTTTGTTTCTGAATCTGTAATCAGAGCAACAAATGCGAAGGTCACTTCCTCGAGATTATATGGCAACGGAAGAAGTCCGGGACCGTGTCTCCCTTCTTCCCCCAGCTCGAATGTACAGAAAACGTGAAGGCTTAGTACATGCACGTTGTTGAGTCCTTCGTGGGTTGCTCCAGTCCTTTTAGACGAGCAAGGCGTGTGACTTGGAGGTAAGAGGCTATATTTGAATTTCTGGTGCTTAACAGCGACAGATGATGGTTTTTAGTGCTGTTACGTTGCGTCCCCGACTCAAACACCATGCAGACCTGGGAGCTGTGAGCGCAGGAGAGCGGGCAGCCAGAAAGCAGCACGGAGCAAAGTGCATTTGCTTTGGGATACTTTGGAAGTGCAGGCTGAAACCTTTTTGCTTTGCTCTTTTCTTTGTCCTGAAAGATCAGCCCCTAAAAGTTTTTCTGCATCTTTTTGCACTCCGTTATGGAGATAAGGGGCTGTTTGTTTACTGCCAGCATTTACAGCTGCTTTTTCCTGCCTTTGTTGTAAGTGCTGCTTTAGGAAAGTGCTGAATCCAGGCTTGACTGTGGTAACTTTGCTGGAGAGCAGGTCTGTAACTTCTGATTACAAAGAAAACACTTTTTCAGAGATTACCCTTATAGGCTGCTCAGAGATATGATTTAAGCCAGACAAAGCACAGATTCATAAGTCCTGAGAAAAGGCGGTCAGTGCCTGGTACAGTAGCTCCTTTCAGCATGGAACTATTAAATGTCTCATCAGTAAAGGCCCCCACCCCTCTTGCCCAAAAAAATAACCGCCATGAAGAGGTTGGCACTGGAGATGCAGCAGTGCACATGGAGCTCGTTAACGGCTGTTGAGAAAGAGCCTTTGATCTGAAGTGCTTGTTTTGCTTTAAAAGTGGAGTGTGGAGCAATCCAAGTCTGTCAACCCCCCTTCTCCCATCCCCGAGTGCCTGGCAAGGTGCTGGTGGCTGGGTAGGCTGGCTCCTCGCTGCAGAAATGCTGCTCAGTGCTCGCTGCAGCCGATGCTCACTATTTTGCCTTCCCAAGAGCTCAGGATTTCCTTGGTTTATTTGCTCACTCTTTGCATTTTTTATAAGAGTTACAGAAGTTAAAGGCAATTCAGATGAACATCTGATATAGCCCTTTTTTTTAAATTATTTTTCATTGCCTGCTTACCTAATGTCTGTTCAAGGCTGGCGTCTGTGTTTCCCGAGGGGCTGCTGCCAAGCATGAGAGCAGCTGGAAAAGTCCAGGGGGAGGATGGGGGATGAGCTGGGTGCAAGGACCCCGATGGGGTGGGAGGGGAAGAGATGCAAGATGCCCTTGGAGGATGTGGTGCTGCCTGGAGAGGATGGCAGATGTTTGGTCAAGGCTTGCTCTGTCACCTGCCTCAGGTGCCTTCCCCCAAAAACCCAACCCAGGGGTGAGCAGGGTGGTGGTGGAGAAGATGGAGGAGAAGCTGTCAAAGGGACGGGGAGAGCTTCACGGCTGGGGAGAGGCAAAGAGGCATCAAGGGCATGGTGTGGGTCTATGGAGATGGGAAACCCCCCACTAAGGGGATATTTTTTAGTCTTCTGTATCTATTCCCGTAACAGGGAAAGGTGAGTTTGTTTCATGCGGGTCAGGGATGGCTTCTGGTGTGGGGTAAAACAAGAAAAATTACCAGAAGCTCTGTAGGAGTATTCCTGAGAGATATTTACTGAGATTCATGTTGTAGAGACTTCAGCAAAGAAGTAAGAGTTTAACTGATTTGCCTCCAACCTGCTGGTTGAGGAGCGAAGGTCCGAGCAGGCTGCCGGAGGGCAGGTGTCCAGTCCTGCCCCATGGTGGGTACTGCTCCTTCAAGGGCAGAAGATGCTGCTGTCTCCACGCAGTGCTCTTTCCGGGGCCAACACTGCCTTTTCTCCATTCGGTAGAGTCAGGAAAGCTCTCTGATCCCACAGGATCTTTTTTTTCCCCTCAGTTCCCAGGAGATCGCACTGGAACAAAACATCACCACGGGCTTGCACGCGGTAATGACCCGCCTGCAGTGCCTCAGTGCTGTTGGTGATAAGTATGTCTCCACCAGACGCTGATTTATTAGCTGTGCTCAGCCAAGGAAAGCAGCTGTTGGATGAAGTATTTCATTGACTTGATATTTGTGGCAGATTTGCGCTGATAGTTTCCTATTAATTTTCCTGATTTTTAGGATTAGCTGTAGAGTTGCCTGTCTGTTCTTTTCTTGCTGTTTTTTTAAATACGTTGCAAAGCGGTCGGACTGGTAACATCAGCACCCGTGGAATGACGTGACCTGTTTGAGAAACATTTTGAGTATGAGACACCTTTATTTAATATAAGGAGAATACTGGTGCAACACGAGGGCTGTTCCTTCAAGAAGAAGGCTAACCTCTTCCCCTCCATCAGAGGGACTCGGCATCTGTTTGTGGGGAGGAGAGGGGTTAGTTTCTTTATATTGTACATTCCCAGTACAGACCAAGCAGCAGCAACTCTCCTGTTTTTTTTGCTCTTGGCAAAGGGCTTTATCTCCTGGCTGGGATACTGTATTCATCATTTTGAGGAAGACTGAATTAATTTGTTCCTGGGATTTTCATTTATTGCTGTTCTTCAGTTTCATTTTTTTTTATTGCAGTGTGCTCATGGTTATTTGGACATTGTGTTTGAGCCTTCGGGGAGAGGGGGATGAGATTGAGCCCCATGACCACTTCCAGTGAGTGGGATCTTTCTAATGACCACAAAAGGCTGTTCCTGTTGTCCTGTATGAATCAGCAAACCATCAGCAAAGGGAAAGAGTCCCTTAGATTTGCCATCCCCTGCAATGAGAAATAGTAGAATAAATGGGGAAAAGGAGAATCGCATGGAAAGTGTGTTGGCACTTGGCCCTGACAAGCCACAGTGCCTGCGGTGAGGGAGAGCGCTTGGGCTGTTGCTTTGCCAGATTTTTGTACTGGCTCAGCTGGTGGGGCTTACATGAAAGTCAGTTGATGCTCTGCAGGAGCCAGTTTTTTTCATCATATCTTCAGTTCATGTGGCTATTTTAGGAAGGTGCCATGCAACCCAGAAAGCCACTCGGCCCCCAGTTCCAGGCAGTGTGTTTCATCTCTAACTCTTTGCCAAACTTCAGCACAGCCAACTTTTCCATGGAAAAGCATCATCAAAGGGACATTTGTACCAGCTCACGCTTAAGTAAGTTTTCTTCAGCCTGTCTCATCTTAAAACATTATTTCTGTGTGTCGTATTCAGTCTGGTCTTTAAGTGTCTGTCCCTGCTTGGCTGCTCCTGAGACAAGAACAAGGGACACCCTGAGATCAGGAATGGCTCAGTACAGTCCCTGCAATTGCTGTGGGTAAATACCCCATGAGTGGAACAGGAGTGTGCAGAGCCATGGTGGGCTGTGCAGCCCTTGGGAAGGACACGAGTGGCACTTGGAGTCACCCTGGCAAGGCAAGATGGGTCCTACGAGGTGGTTTGCCATAGCACGAAGGGTGAGAGACGTAGCCAGCCACTTCAGTGCATCACTGGCTATTTAACATTAAGCAGATACTGGCTTCTGTTAAGGTTAATAGCCAGATAACAAATGATTTAAGGCAAAATCCTGGCCCTATTAAAGTTAATGGCAAAACTCATTGACTACATTGGAGCCAGGACTTCAGCCAAAGGTTTCTTTATGACTTGAAGATTAGGAAAGAGAGGCAGTATGTCTGGAGACATGGTCTGCCCCCCATAAAGCTGGTGGTAGCTCTGCTGTCTCCTTCAGAGGGATCACATCAAGTTTATCACGTCTGCCTGAGCCAGGCTGCAGTGCTGCGGCAGGAAAACCACCGGCTGCCTGGGCTGGTGTGTGCGGAGACCGGGGGCAAAGCTGAGTTTTCAGCCTCGGAGCCAACCTTTGTGCTTAGCAGGAGGTATCGGTGAGCCCGGGAGACTTTGTGGAGGGGAAGGTGGCCAGGCAGGAGAGGCATCACTTGGAGGCTGCTCTTGCACTGTGCCCTTTGCTGGCAGAAGAGGTGATGGAGACGCGCAGTGGGATGGGGTGCAGCAGTGGGACAGGGTTGCTTCCAACCTCCACTATCCATCTGTGTGTCCCCAAGTGCCACCCACAGCAGGGCACTCAGTGATGGGCACCTACACTGGGTCAGGGAGGACCCGTGGGCTGCAAACAGGTTGACAAGAAGTGTGCATCAAGACGTTTTTGGAGACCTATGGGGATCCTTTAAAAAGTTTCCATTGAAATGCTGGTAATAAAACCAAACTCCTGCCTGTTATTTTTCTGCTTATTCCTTAAAGCTTTGAGCAGCTCTGGGTGCTGGAACACGACGAGGCTTTGCTCTCCCAACAGACACATCAGGAAACTCTGAGGTCATTCCAAGTATTATAACTTTTTTCCTCTTCCCCCCCAGCTGCATGCAGGCCCCTTCCTTCCAGAAGAAGGACAGGCAAAGACTTTTATTTTCCAGAGATGTGCCTAGTTAGGGCAGCTCTATATTGCAATACATTCTTGCATCTTATTTCATATTTTTGTCAGGCTGTACACATTTATGGGCCAGACATAAGCTGGCCAGTTGTATCAAAGTCAATGAAGCCAGGCTGATCTAAGGCAGCTGAGGATCTCATCCTAAATGCCTTCAGGACTGAAGGGGGAGAAAAAAACCCACCTAAATACCAATGAAAATCTGAAGTCTGTGTAGAGGCTTCAATATTAAGCTTTGAAATCTCTTACAGGCTTATGAGTTGCAGAAGAGGGGTTGGGGGGGAAAAAAAAAATACCCTTACAGGAAATTACTGGTGATACCTTATAGCTGGTTAACTGCAGCTCAGGTAGGGATTTTGAGATTAAATTCTCTTTTAAGTGCAGGGCTGGTTCTCTGGGCTCCTACACCTGCAAAGCAGCACTGCTGCCTCTGAGTCACCGGTCAAAAGCAGGACAGCAGGATTTTGGGAGCCCCCCCATGCCACAGGCTTTGTGAAGGTTGGGTCAGTGTGGCAAAGGGAAAGCGTGTCCGAACTGACCATGTGCATCTTGTAAGCGAGTGGGAATATTGTGCTCTTGCTTTTTATTATCCATATAATTTTCTTCAGTGCTCCACAGCGGCTCAAGTAGTCGCTGTGCCTGTTTCAGGAATAAAGGATCCAGTTTTTACGATCCATGTTCTAATGACGCACCACAGCCCATTTTCTTGCTTCTAAAACGGCAGGTTTAAGGCTTTGTGTGCTGGCTGTTTTTTTAGTGAAAATGATTCCTCTTTTTCTCTCATCACTGGATACATCAGTGCATTTTTTTTCTCCCTGTAAAGTATCTTCTGGAGCTTAGTCACCTGCGGTGAAGTTTGATTTCACGTGGTTACTTTGCAAGGAGCTCATGGAAATCACATGGGCAGTTCTTTGCAGCTGGGACTGAATCCATGGTGTCACTCCAGTGTTTTCCAGGCAGAGCCCCCACGGGTGCTCAGGACCACCCATGCCTGAGCAAAAGGGTTTATCTTGAGAGAAAGGGAAGAAGTTTGCTGCTTCCAAAAGATTTCTTGTGGAGTTTGGGGTATTAAAGATGTGAAGCCTTACTGAATGGAGGAGTGGTTTTAAAACTTCCAGCAATGCATATTTACGTGGATGCAGGATGCTGGCACAGCTGTCCAGTCCCTGGGCAGGTCACTGTTAACCATCGGTGCAACATGGTTGTGCCAGAAGCCTGTGCACGTGGGCTGCTGAAGCCCAAATCAGGGTGCATCCCGAACGAGAGCAGCTGGGATTCATGCACAGATCTCCGGGCATTTCAGTGGTAGAAACAGTTCCCAATTTTGTCTCAAAATGAAGTGCAGCTTATGTATAATCCTCTCTGGCCACAGAGTTTTTTCGGCTTTCTCTAGTAGCGAAGATTCCAGACCTATTTTTAAGCCTTTTTTGTTTTAAGGAGGAGTCAGAGACATATACTGCCAGTTACGCTGAGTGATGTCTCTGTAATTTGCCCAGTTCTGGAAGGTGAAATCTGGTCTGGAGGGAAGTGCAACACATTCAGGTTTGCTCCTGACATGAACCCTTCCTGATTCCGTTCCTAAGCTATGCTTCAGGAGATGTTATTCTGGCAGCTTTTTTTTGGCTTAAGTTTTTTTGAGGTTTCCTGTTTACACCCTCTCTAATTACTTTTTTCTTTCTTATTTTTTTCCTAACTGGATGACACACATGGATGTCTAAAAATATTGCATGTAACAACCAGCTTCGAATAGGGAGGATGTTTCTGCTGAAGAGAAATAGCATAAATATCCTGTATATGTTTGGTGGGATTTTTTTCCCAAATAAACATTCAGGCTCAGGATATCACAGGGAATTGACTTAAGTAGCCAAGAAGTAGTTTTTTTTCTCTCTGCCTTGTTTTTTTTTTTTTCCTTTTTAGAGGACTGATGCTTTAGATAATATGCCTCGATGACTTTAGGTGGAGAATGTCTTAATTTTTGTGTTACAAGTGAGATGGAGGAAAAAATGGGTTTGTTTTCCCAACTATATGAAACCTTCTGAGCCTGCTGGCCTGCTATATAGAATCACAATTTCACCCTATGCTTTAATTTCCACACAAGGAGATTCTAAGAATTGTGTGTTTCTCTTCCTTCATGATTTCTCCTCCTTTAGTCTTTTCTACTGAAGATCTGAATAAATCAGGTTCTTGCCGAAAGTCCACTACCAGTACCTGCCTGTGAGGAGGGCTGCAATATTTTGATATGACCACATTTCTGCATTGGACAGTGTTTGTCTCCTTTCATTCCTCTCCATTTTTGAGTTTTTATCACTTACTTGTGTGCAGAGCACACGAGTGACTTTGGGAAGCAGCAAGAATCCAGCATCCCAGTGTCTCAGTAGGATTTTGCCAAAAATGGGGCTGTGCGTTAACTTTGCTCCGCTGATTTCCTATTGGGAATGAGATGAGATACGAGGACACTTCATGAATTTTATGCAGCTACTTCTTTTACTGGATAATGGCTTAGCAGGCTTTTAAAAATAACTGCTAAAAAGACCAACTTGGGGGCATGTTGCAAAAATATAACAAAATTATTCATTTGTACAGACAATGCAAAATCAGTGAGAATAAGCTGAAAGCATAGATGGGTGTGTATATATCTCAAGACTGCTCATGCCACCTCGTAACTGAGCCAGACAGCTGTGCTCATCTCACGATGGATTTGCCCAATGACATAGAAAATCAATTATATTGTTCAGATTAGCAAGATGTACTGAATTAAAGATGGAAATGTATCTGCAAGGGGTTCCTGGGTTCCCGCCAGTCCCATGAGAGCTGGGGAGTCAAACGTGTGTCCCTTCCCAGAACCCAAGGAAACAGGACTGTGAGTGGATGTGCTGCAGAGAAATAAATCACACCGGTGTCATTGGGGGAGTTAAAACCGAGTCCTTTGCTGCTTCTGCTCCAATAGTTCAGTGTCTTCAGTCGCTAATCTGGTGGCACTCTTCCATGGCCAAAATCCTTTATGTATCCAGTGATACTATGGTGGTGAAGTCCTCTTTATGAAGCTCTGCAGTGTTTCCTCAGGCAAGAGGAGAGGACTAGACCATTGATACCTGTGACTGTGCTGGAACGTGTGGCATTATGCAAATGAGGGTTGCAAAATATGAGTGCTGTCTTGTGTATAGGAGCCCAGCCTGCACAGGGGGGCAGGTCCATTTGAGGAGAGAGTTGTCTCCTGGAGATGACCTCTCTGGTGGGCGACATTCCTGATGCAGGATGGGCTTCTATTGCTCTGAGATAGTAGCTGGGAGCGATTTGCTTCTGATTGTGTTTGTAAGTACAGAGTACGCCAAGCGAAGTGCTCTCTGCCCCATCAGGAATGGGGTGGGGATACTGCAAGAGTGAGCTCTTGCACAGCTGCAGAAACCAGAGTGCTGGTTGCTGAAGCCTTGGGTCTGCAAGAGGAGGGTAAGGGCTGATGTTTGGACTGTGCCCGAGTTAACACTGCTTTGTTTAGGGATTGAAACCTTCAGATGCCAAGCTGGTAGTCACCCCGGCAGGTTTGCGTTCCTCGACCGGGCTGTGGTGCCACACAGTGAGTATCCATGTTGTGCCTCAGCCCAGGTGGAGAAGGCATCTTAGCAGGGATGTGTGCATAGGCTAGGGGGGCAGAGGAGTGCAAACAGTAAATAGAGAGGGCTCCAGAGCCCTTCTCCTCCTTTAGCTACAGCCAGCAGCAGACGCTTCATGGCCCTGGACGTTGCTGTTGCATCCCACCATGCGACAGCATTCCTGGGGTGACACGAGCCCATCGTTACATAGAGCTCTGGGGACATGTGCAGGAGCTGAGAGGTTTGTCACAGGAATGGCATTTCACTGTGCTTTGCTGCCCAACAACCTGGCATCTTCTGCAACTTCTTGACTGGGCTTTCTAGTACTCCGGGAAGCAGCTGTATGATTTCTTCTCAGATGAGATTTCTGCAGACTCAGGTACTAAATGTTATCTGTATCTATAGCTGTAAATCAGACTTCAAAAATGTGTCCTTATGTTTTTCTCATTAATAAAATTGGGGATAATTATATTTTGCTTATCTTCAGGGGTGTCATGAGGTTTAGTTACTTTACTTTTAAGGTGCTTTACAGCTACCTTGGTTAGCTGAAGAGACACACAGGTTATGATTGGTATTTCTTTTATGTTTTAATCTTCCCAGCAACCTTCCTTTCTCCCCAGCACAAGGCTTTGCAGATGTGTTTGCTATAATAGAAACCTTTTTTACTTAACAATAGACAACTGAGGCAATTAAAACAGTCAGAAGTGATTAATGTGATTTCACTGGGTGAAAGCTAAAGCAGCTAGCAATTAAATAATGGCAACCCTTGTGCTATCTCAGAGCAACAGATGGGGAATGATTTAAAAACACTATTGGATCAGACACTTCACAACAGGGGCAGATTGGTAACAGTATGTCAGAGCCAGAAATAATGCACCACCTTGAAGAGTGCGCTGATGAAATGATTAGTTGATGGTAACATGCGACTTATTTATGAGTGTGCGATGGCAGACCTTCAGCTCTTGGGAACAAATGGACCCCTGATCAGATTGTAATGGGTTTAAGGGTTCCAGGCGGCATGTTTGGTGAGCAGATAAATCGTAGGGAGCATGCCGGAAGCTGGAATTGGGATGCTGCAGCTTTGCTTCTGAAACCTGAAGGATAAAGCGCTGGAAGTGGTACCCAGCTGGGAGCAGGGGCCTGGAGCTAGTGCAGCTTTGGGCTGATGCCTCCTTGGGGTGCAGTGCTGTGGGGTGAGGCCATGGTTTGCATGGGCAGCATCGCTGCTGTCTCCATGGTGGTGCAGTCTCTGCTCTGCAGCCCTGTGTGCACAGCAAGTCACTCTTCATCTGGCCTCAAGTTGTGCCAGGGGAGGTTTAGATTGGGTATTAGGAAAAATTTCTTCACTGAAAGGGTTGTCAAGCATTGGAACAGGCTGCCCAGGGAAGCAGTTGAGTCACCATCCCTGGAGGTGTTTAAAAGAAGTTTAGATCTGGTGCTTAGGGACATGATTTAGTGGTGGACTTGGCAGTGTTAGGTTAATGGTTGAAATCCATGATCTTCAAGGTCTCTTCCAACCTAAACGATTCTATGATTTCTATACAAATGCATGTTCACAGCAGTAGGAGAAATGAAAAGGAAGGGATTTCTTTCAGTTAAACTTGCTCTGCAAATGGTCCTTTTACCAGTACTGCTGTTTTGGTGAGCGATGTGATGATACATGTTTAGCTGTGCCATAAACTGCCAGTGCTGGTGCCACAGACACTGCAGCCCCGTTTTCCCAGACACTGGACAGCATTGCACCCGCAGATGCTCATCTCTGACTCGTTTGCAGAGCTCTTCAGGAGGGGGCTCCCGCCTGGGCTTCGGTCAAAATGAGCTCAATTAGTTGAAACAATAAAGCTTTGTTAATTTGGCTGCTTGTGGCTTGAAGGGGCCGACTGGTGACAGAAGAGGCCATGTCTCTGCAGCCCTTGCTGTGCCAACAGCCGTGCACTGAAACAGGGGCAGCACTGGGGGAGGCAGGAGGGCTCTTCGGTTCTATGCAGCCATTGTGTATACATTATATTTATTTTTTAAGTCTTTATAAGGTTTGGATGTGCAGTATCACGGGGCAGGAGGTGGTGAGGGTGTGCTGGTGGGAGTAGAGCTCAGCCCTGTCCTTGTCCCCATCCCTGCGGAGCCAGAGGGATGTGAAAGCAGAAACCGCTGTGTGTTGCGGTTTAATCCCTCCGGGAGCCCCTATCTAAGCAAACCACCCTCGGCCTCTGCTCACAGCTCAGAATTTATAGTCCCTGAGAAGCTTGTGCTGTCAGGAAAATGAGTTACTCTGAGGCTGGGAGAATAAATATAAAAGCCAGGTTTCCTTCCCCAGCTCTCGCCCGGAGCGTGCTGTGAAGCCAGTCCTCACCAAAGCTGGCGAGCAGTCCAGAATTAGAACAGATTTTAAATGATGCAAAAGCTTTCGTGGAAGTGTATTAGATTTCAAAGGGCAGATATTAAAAGGGCATAATGTGCAGCTATTTCTGAATTGCTCTCCTCTTAAAGAGAGAAAGACACATTGTTTGCAAGAGATAAATGTGATATGAAATAAGGGGACCAGATACAACATCAGAGGCTGCAAAGCTCGTCCTGTTCTTAATCGTATTCAGTTCAAGCACCTGTCTTGGCATGTGCAACCACCTGTATGAGAATCCTATGGAGGCAATGCCATCTAATGCTTGTGAAAAGTTATCTGAGGGAGAGCGTTGATGTGCCAGTAGACTCCAACTAGACTAGAGACCAAGTCCTCTGTCAACAGACCCAATCCAGGCTGACCCATCTGCAGGGAGGGTTGTATCGATGAGGGTTTCTTGGGTCTCTGGTCATCTCTGCTCCTCACCGGAACAAAAGGCCGTTGCTGCCACTTGTAGCTATGGCACTAGCCAGGCTGGTTCATCCTTAAATTAAATTCTCACAGCATTTATGTCACTTTTATCTGATCCTGAGCGCTGCTAAGCACCCTTAATGCTGATTTGAAGTTGATGGGAGCTGAGAGTGCTGAGGCAGCTCCCTAGACCGAGTCCTTGGAGAAGGACGCTTGGCTCGGGTATGGAGTCGACTCCCTCATGAGTGCGGATTAAACGCTCACCACACGCCGTCCTCGCCGCTGAGCCGCACGTGGGCCTGTGCAAGCCAGGGGAGGCATGGGTCTGCCCTTCCTCATGGGGCTGTCTTGCTGTCTTTGCAGATGACAGAGGGCCGGCACTGCCAGGTGCACCTCCTCGATGACAGGAACTTGGAGCTGCTGGTTCAGGTACAGACCCCTTGCTCTTGGGCACCGGTGACATGGTGACCAGGTTTCTCTGCTTGTTCTTTCTTCTTCTTTTGAAGAAAAGTTTCATCTCTCACTAGAGCAACTCATAGAAGTGGAATAGACAAGTGTGCTTTCAGGCACACGTGCCCTTCCTCAGACTTGAGTTAACAAGAGGGTTTCCCTTGGGCATTGGTGCATGGTGGGAATACCTGCCAGCAGTTCCACATTCAGCTTTTCATCTGCTTTCACCAAAATTCATAAAGTGTATTAAACACTCCCCTCGTGGTGGTGATTTTTTTGTGATTCAGAAAGGAAGAAAAGTTTGTGGGTTTTGGGGATGTGTTCTATTCCCATAACAGAACCCAAAGCACGAGATGCTCTAGTATGCAATATTTTCTTAATTGAAAAATCCCTCCTGCTTTAAGTGCAGGCAAGCCCGAGCTGCCACCTTTCTCCCTGGGAAGAGGAAAGCAGCAGTTGGTCTGTGCACTTCAGCTTAGGTACATAATACTTCTCCTTGCTCCGCATGTCCCGTGGCTCCACAGAGCCACCAAATCCAACTGCCCTGAGTCTGAAGGAGCCACTTCTGTATTGAGTTGTACAACAGGGTTTTAACTTGGCCATGTGTACTTAAATGTCAGTATTTGCAAAGGAAACTTTTGATTCATTTCAGTCCAGGCTTCTCATATATGATTATTTTTGTTCTTTCAATAGCCTAAACTCTTGTCTCGGGAGTTACTGGATCTGGTGGCTTCACACTTCAACCTGAAAGAAAAGGAGTATTTTGGAATAACATTTATAGATGATACGTAAGTATGTTCATTTGTTTTAAACAGCTGTGTGATTATTGCAGTGTGAAACCTCTCCCTGACACCATGGCAGCTCAGCGTGATGGAAAAATGACTTTTTCTTTTGAAGAAGAGAGATTTTTCTACCTTGTGCTTGTGGTTCTCTGCTGAGGAAAGGGGAAGGCACAAATTAGAAAATATTTGGAAAATATCTTCTGGGCACAAGCCAGAAAATACTTCTAAAACACCTTCCTGGTGCTTTAACTTTTCATGTTTGTCTCACAAGGTGAAAAAATTGATTCAGCAATAACTTCCCATGTGAACACCCTCAGCTTTCTTACTCCGCGCTTTTAGTAACAACAAAAAGTTTTTGCATTTATTTTCAAAACGAATTGCTCCTATTGCTTTGCACTTTAATCTCAAATGTATTATTGAGTCTTTCAAACCCAAATTTCCCTAACAGCAGTGAAATATGAAGTTAGTCCCTCTCATAAACAACTCTCCTCTAACTTCCCTATTACTTTTAGGTATCCGAGCTATTCAGCAGACTGCTAGAGAGCTGCAGAAGCAGAATATGCTCGAAATGCACAACCCTCCCTTCCTGGCAACAGGACTATTGCAAGTGCGTGGTGGTGTTGGATGCAATGTGTAGCTGCCAATGCCCATCCCCTGCCACCCTCTGCTGCTGGACAGGCCAGGCTCCAGAGTGCCGGGGGAAGCATGGCATTAACCTGGAGTCGGCTGGGTTAATTGTAATCTCAGCTGGTGTTTTAGACTGGGCTGACAGCATTGCACTGAAATGCTTCTCCAGGGCCAGCGTCTCCTTAAAAGTTACCTTCAGCCCCCCAAAAAAGCTGGAGCAGAGCTGCTTAGGGCAGAGTTGTGCACTAATACAGCCCCTAAATAAACCTCTTTTTGTCTAATGGGAATAATATTAGTCCCTGCCGCTCTCTGTAGCAGCTTTTTATGGTGTCCTGGATGGAAGCCTTCACCTACAAATGGTGTTGGAGCCGTGTTTGGGGCCACCCTCGGAGGCAGTTCTCATCTGCAGGTGCAGGACTGGTCCTGGGCAAGGGGCTAGTGTTTACGGAGCTGGTAGGAGCCGCTTGCTCTGGGGCCCTGACCGCACCGCTGTTATTTTTACCAGCCACTCTCATCTTGGGCTCTCCCTCAAATATATTTACACATCCTTGTCCTTTCAAGTGTTGGAAAACACTTTCTTCCAGCTCTTCTGTAAATCCCTTGAGGATGCTGTTTCTACTTGGCTTATTTTTTCCCCCCAGAAGAGCTGCCATGAAATTCTTTTGGAGGTTTTTGGTTGCTGGCGCTCCCTCACGGTGAGCTTTAAAGTGTTGCCAGGCGAATACCTAAAAACTGTTGGCTTCCCCAGAAACACCAGTGGGACTCCAGAGCCTGCCCTGGGTGTAGGGTGCTGGGCTGGGTGCTTGGAGGGAGCATGTGGCCTCTGGAGGGCACCCATGCCCCAGCCTTTTGGGGCAGCCACGGGCTTCTGCTGCCTGTCAGCCCCAGGGTTCTCAGGGAGGTTATTGGGGTTTGGGGGGGTGTTTTTGTATTCCTTCTGGCTTCCTTCCAATTTCAATCAGGGCAGCTGCTGCGGAAAGAACCGTGTTTTATACAGCTGCCTCATTAAATGAGTGTGACTGCGGTAGAGCCCTCTGCTCTGAAGTGGGATTTTGTGTCATGGTGGGACTGGGGATGGTGCAGAACAGAAGTAATGGGGGATGTGGCAGCTGAGCTGTGTGGTTCCCGTGCGGCAGAAGAGATCAGACCCATTTCTGCTGTAGGCAAATGTCCAGCCCCTGCTACAGATCAGATCCCTCCACCAGACATGAGAAGTCAATGGAAGCGTCCCCATCTATAGTGAAGGAGGGTATTTCCATAATGTTTAGTTTTTCTGGGTGCTATGCTATGACTTTCATGCTGCGGCTGAAAACGACTGCAAAAAGCGTTTTCTACTATCCAAAAGTGAATTACATCAAAATCTGAAAGTTAGGAAAAAAAAAGGAAATAACTTGAGATGTTCACCTGCCTCAGAGCTGAATCTTGCACTTTTTGAAGCGACACTTGGAGTAAACAGGAGCACTGAGAAGACCCCATTTCTGAATTTCCCATCCCAGTTTTTAACCACCTCCCCAACCTGTTTCTGCAGAGGTCAGAGCGTCTGGCTGCAGCTGGATCACCGAGTCCTGGACCATGACTTGCCCAAGAAACCAGGCCCGGCAACTTTGTACTTTGCCGTTAGGTGAGTAACTGTTTCCACAAAGAAAACATTACCACGGGGGTTTATTTATCACCAGGGGTTTTTGTTTAAAAGAACTGATTACAGATTTGATTAAGGAAATAAATGTCAAAGCAATGTGTTATTTTTAGAAGGAGATTAGGTCCTGGATAAGTGCTGCTCTCTTCTGTATTTAACTATGAAATAAAGTAGTTTGAAACCTGCTTTAAACTGTTACTAAGACGCTGTTCCTAGGGGTTTTTTTGTTTAAAACACTGTATTTTAAATACCATCTTTGCCTGACTTGTCTTTAATAGTGCTAAATTTTAATACAGTTTATTTAAACAATCATACTTACTTTTTTCTTCTTATGTTTACTTAAGGGTTGTCTGTACTTGAAAGGGATTGCTGATGGCTTCTTTGCTCACACAGCTTAAGCTAATCCCCAGGAGAGAATAAAATCCCTGGCAAAGTGATGATTTTGGCCAATGTAATTGCATTACTTGAGGGTTTTTGCTGGCAAAGCTCTGCTGGTTAAGGGCCTGAAAAAAAAAACACATCCTACGAGACAGAGCTCTACTGGCAGAGAAGACCAAGCATCGTATTCTTAATATTGCTGGAGTTTTTGTTTTCCTTACAGCCTGTGAGGAAAAGGAGAGCAGACTGACCTCATTCACTTTTCATATTTCAGTAAGTTTATGCCTTGTGTGCTTAATTATTTGAAGCACTTCCAAGGCAGAGCCTCTTGTGTGTAGTTGGGTTGGTTGACACCGTCGCCTCACCATGTCCTCCAAACCCTGGTCATTGAAGGAACAGTTCAAACAGGCAGCACTTCGGTTTTGCTGAATATGTGCTCATTTGAGATGGAGTTCAGAGCTTCTCTTCCCTTCCCCACTTTTAACAGAGAGAAAAAAAATCTATTTTAAAAAAGGTGATGGACTCTTCAATATATTACCTGTGTTTTATGGACATCTGGGAGGCTAAAATCTACAACTGCCCCCGAAAGCTGTGAAGCAATTGTATGACTTGAGAATAGCTTGTGTTGGAATTAATGCTGTTGGGTTGTAATGTTCATTTTGGCCCTCTCTGTTGATGATGGCCTTCTGTAGGACAGGGTGTGTGGATAACTGGGCAAGAGTTAATGTGTGAGGAGTGGGCTTGGAAATATCAACTTCTAGAAGCCAATTTGATTACTCCAAGATTGTGAGACCCAAGCCAAGCAATTAGTAGCCAAGGAGGTGAGCAATGAATGAGAAGCAGAGCAGGAGGAGCGGTATATAGACATAATTAGCAATATAGGAACTGTCTGATCTGTAGAAAATAGATATTCCAGCAGAAAAGCCACTTCAAAACCTGCAGCCCTACTTTGTTACGACTTTTTGGATAAGTAATTGACTCCAGGCCTTTGCTCCATGACATATGCCTTGGGTGGTTAGCTCAAACACTTATCTCCAGTGAACACATTTGCCTTGTGGTAGCCTATTCCTTAATTAAACTCCCACGGGAGTGGCCAAAATACGCAGTTGCAGCTGTGTGTGCCCATGACTTGAATGGAAAAGAGTAGTTGGGCGTGGGGCAAGTGGCATGGATGGGATGGGCAGAGCCCCAGTGCTTGGCCCTTGCTCCCCTGGGCTGGATGGTCTCCAGCTGTGCATGACTTGACGACAGCGGGTGCTGCTGCAGGGACAGGGTGTCCCTTGGGCTGGGCCAGCCCCCCTGCGTGGGCTGTGCCTTCTGCATGTTTGAAATTAGGTTCAGACATGAAGAGGATACATACTGCTTGGATGCTGCTTTTGTCTGAGATGCAAGTGTAATGAGGCAGGGCTTGTTACTTATGAGGAGCTGCTTTTCTCATAATGAGTAGCAAATGTGCAGCAGCATCAGTTCTCAGTGTCTTTCAGCACTGTCTTGGATGGTTTCCAGTAGCAATACTGGAAATGGGGGGGGGAATCCCCAGATACCTGGTTATGGATCTGCATTTGTTCATAACTCCTTGGCCCTGAGCTTTTGCTGTTCAGTAATGAAACACGTGATAATCCTTTCAGATTTTAATTATTTTTCTTCAGCTGGCATAAATCCAGTCACATAAGTTTTCGTACGGTACATGCAGCTGATGAAGGGCTCTACAGTGCAGATTTAGGACTTATAAAAGTGTCATTCGAGTTTCAAGGATGCTGACAGCATCGGAAATAAAAGCAGAACATACACTTTATGGTGTTCCCCAGCCTGCCTGTCATTCCTTGAACATCCTGAACTCTGTGATCCAGTGTTCCTCATCTGTACTGTGCTGATAAGAGCATACAGCTTGTACCATGGAAGAAATACAGCATGTGGACCTGGCTGGGGCAGGGGGCAGCCCCTTCGTGGTGCCCTCTCCCTAAATCCATAGATCCTACAGGCTCCTGCTCTGTCCCAGCAATGACTGGGAGAGCCAGGGGTACTATCTTGTTTCTCAGGATTAGTCAGTCATGTCTGACTCTTAGCTGAAAGAAGCTACAAGTGCAAATGAGGTCATTAGTTGAGGAAAAATCACCAGTTTGGTGCAGTGGAGGGAGGAGGGCTTTAGCAAGCTAAGGAGGGTCCACACTGTGAAGAACAGTTTGAGAAAAGATGAAGAGTGAGGCTCCTGCCCTCTGATGCTCAGCATTTCTGGAGAGAAATGCTCAAGTGTATTTAAAGTGATGTTTAGCAAAGCTATTGAAAAAAAAATTGTCAGGTGCAATCAAGAGAGAGTGGAAATACCTGTGGCTCGTACAGTTCTTGGTGAAAAGTGAGTGATGGAAATGTAAAATAGCCTCTCCAATGTCTGGCGCAGGCTGCTGGGCTTGAGTCTGTCCCTTGGACAGGCTACATGCCTGTAAAATGGGTAAATTATCTCCTTGTCCTGCAGAGGCGTTCTGGGGAGTGCTTTAGAATTAATTTGATGAAACATGCTGTAGGAATGCAAAATATTAGAACAATTACTGTTTAATATATTGCTTGTCTCAAGTCACAGCATAAATACTGTATATGTTCCCAACAAGTGCAGCAGGTGCTAGCTGTACTGCTTCCTACCATGTGCTCCGTGCTGCGGCTGTGGACTTCTTCCAAGGTCTTGCAAATCATCTACACCAAGAGATCAGCGGCTGGAGCTTGAGGCAGTGAGGACTCTTAGGAACACCATGGGGCTGCGGGAGGGACTGGCCTGGTTCTGATACACATAGTGGGCTGTGTGCCCTGTGTTGGCCATCCAACCCTCCTGCTCTCAAAGACAAGACATTGAGAAGCCCTAGTGTGGTCTGCACTGCTGGGGCAGTGGTGGTGGCCCAAGTCTTTGCTTGGCTGGGGGGAAAAAAGCATACTTTCTGCCTAGCATCAGATGGGAGAGTCTGAACCCAACACATCCATCCTCCGTAAGGACCTGAAGCACAGGTATCCTGCTTTCAGCTCCAGCTGAAGAAGGATTGACAGGACCACTTTCACACAAATTTGTCTCTCTTTAAACTGACTTGGCAGTTCCGTGCTTCTCAAATTATAGATGTGTTTTCTCCATGCCACTTAACGCATCTCAGCGCTGTTTGGTTTGATGCCCTGAGTGAGTCAGAGGAGTGCGCAGACAGGTTGTGTGCCATTTTGCAGAGCCCCAGTGGCATAGTTGATGTTTGGTGTAGCTCTGGAACAAATTGGAACCCAGCTGCTAACCTTGGCTGGGCGAGAGTAACCAGTCGTGGGATTGCTTTAGTTGGTGCGTGCCTCTGTGATGCACCCGTGGCCTTGGGAAGAGGAAGCCAGGGATGGAGCAGGGAGGAAGGCAGTGAGCGCTGTGCAGAGTGGTGCCTGTAAGGATGAGCCAGTTGCAGCCATTCCATGTAAACCCTTGCTTTTGGGTCATTGGGATGGGATGGAGCTGAACCTAAAGCATTCCTTGTGATTTTTTTGCTTGTAGCAAAGTTAATGGCTCTCAGCCCATGGCTGCTCTCTCCTCCTAGAAGAAAGATGGTCCTGCGGGGCTGTTGCCAGCCCCTCTCCTCCAGCACAGTGCCAGGCCAGCTTCCCAACCTGCAACGTGCCATTTGGAGTTACCTTTTCCACTTCTGTGGCTTTGGCTGTAGAAGAGACGGGCTTTGCTCCTTTAGCATTCAACAGGGTTTTCAAATGAGATGAAAAGTCATCAAGTATCTACGGTCTATTGAACAAGGAGTTAGTCGTTCCCTGTGTGCTGTTGGCCCATGATTTTCTGCTTGTTCCCTCCTAACAGGCAGGAAATTAAATGCAGTAGCTCATAGTTCCTCCGTGCCATTTTGTTGCTAGAGAACAAAACATTGAGGAAATAAAATGATTTGGGAGGAAGATGAAACCTATTCAAAAAAGTAACTGTTCTTTTTTTTCTTAATTTTCAGGTTCTACATTGAAAGCATTTCCTTTCTCAAGGACAAAACGACAGTAGAGCTGTTCTTTCTGAATGCCAAGTCCTGTGTACACCAGGTAAGGCTCAGCGTCCTTCGGAGCTCTTTGTCGCGCTTCCCCCTTTTATTGCTCCTGTGCCACCTACACGGTTCTGCAAACTTGCTAGGAGCTGCACCTGGTTTCTAGACCTTATCGAAGTATTAAGATCTCAGTGTGTTTACTCTCCTCCTTCACTGAAATGCTGATGCTTCAAGCAAATGGGTAAGGATGACGATGGTTTCCTGGTCCTGTTGTTGCAGCCTCACTCTGTGTTCACTGCACTAGAAGAAGTCTTAAGTACTCAAAAGTTGTTTGAAGTTTGGGTTGTAACTTTGCAGGTAGGCTCTGTCTCAGTGGCGTATCCTTCCATACGCTGCATGGCAAGCATCTCTTTACTGGTCTCAAGTCAAACTTTTCTCAAGAAGAAAAGATCTGCGAGGAACGTCCTCCTCTGTGAACTTGGTTCCTAGTTCCCTGATTTCCTGCTTTAATTCAGTGAAGTAGTAAAGTAATAAATCCTATAAAGTAGCAATAAAAGCCAGTTACTAAAATACTTTCTGTATTTACTCTCTGGTTAAGAAGCTTCCGCTGTTTTCTTAAAATGTTTAGATTGGTAAAATATATGTTTTTAACTTCATGATATGCTAGCCAAAAACTTTAAAAAACCAAAAAGTTGATCTGCTGCAGATACAAAAGAAAAAAGGTCTGAAAAAAGAGTGGCGTGGCTGCCACCTTTGCAATGATAACCAGCAGCGTGATAGCAGCTGCAGTTCAGTGAACTTTACTCTAGCAATGCCTGATGTTTCTGAGATTTTTCCAGTTAATGTCAAACTCAGCACTTGGTGCTTTTTTCCCTTTACTCACAGTTCAATCAGTCTAAGAGGGTCACTCGGTTCTTACAACACTTTTCTTGGAAAACAATCCTGTATTATTAACTGATGGTGGAGCTCAGTGTAGCTGGCCAAAGTTTTCACCCTTAATATGCTTCATAATTTAGAAGATTCTTATTCAGGATCCAGTATTCATTATTTTATGGTGGAATCAGAAACCTGACATGGCAGTGGTTTATGGCAAAATTAAGAGAGCTTTGTACAGGAATTGCTTTCTGGAAGAGTGGAGGAAATTGGTGCCTTTTTGCAACATGCTGAAGTTTTAAAGATGCTTGAAGAACTTGGAGCCTCACTGGTTAAGATTAATAGAAAGCAAATCTCTGTTTCCCATATCTGCCATTTTAAATGAAGGATCTTGGCAACTTGTAGTCATTCTTTCAGGGAAAACTGCAGCAGTTTAAATAGACAACACAAAATTTTAGAATTGGAAAAAGGGTCTGGTTTTAGGATAGAATGTGAAAAATGCTACTGGAACAAGTGCTAGTCAACATGAAAATATTGTGTATGTGTTTGTGTATGCATAAAGTGTAAGAGAAAGGAGAAGAGGAGCATAAAAAAATTGCCCTCCCTGATCAGATGCACATGTCATCAAACCAAGAAAGAGTCACTTCTGGCCTGAATAAGTATTATTATTCAAGCAGCATAACTTCATATTACTGAAACGCAGCGCTGATAGGTCGTGAAGCGGTGGTGATGCATGAGTGCCACAATATGCACGCTGTGCATCATCTGGCTGCGTTCAGGGCTTTGGGAACTGGGAGAGATTTCAGTGAAGGCTGGTTCATGTTTCCCCTCATGGCTTGTGAGCTGTGTGCTCTAATTCATAGCAACCCAAAGTGCCAGCTTCCCTTTTCCTGCTGGCAGAACTGCCTGAAGCAGAGAGGGTTTTCTGGGGTGCTCAGTTTCTGTAGGCAGCGGAGGGATGAGGAGCATCGCTTCCTCCTGAGAGATGGGTCTCTGCAGGCAGTGCCCAGTGATTTGGTAGCCAAGAGCCTCTGCTCTTGCCAGCAGCACTTTATGCTGGGCAGCTTTGCAACCTGGCGTCAGTAGAAGCCAGTTCTTTTATTTCCAAGATACATTCAATCCAGTGGCTTTTAACCTTCAAATTAGATCTTTGAAAAAAATTTTATCCCACTCGGTAAACTTGTGGTCAGTCTTCAGGTTTCAGGTAGTGCATGAAGTGCACGTGGGACTGATTCTCATATTTAAGCCCACGGGACGTGGATGAGAGGATGCACAAAGGCACCTGGGATGTGCTCGCACAGCGCGTGTGCTGCCGCGGTGCTGCCAGGCTCTGCTGGTGCTACAGGGAAGGAGGTGAAGGATGCGGGGCGGGTGGTATCGGCTCTGGAATAGGAGCAGATCCCCAGCTCCCGTGAACCAAGTGGCTGATACTGGCTGATGACAGCGAGGAATGTTCCCTGGTATTTCTCAGTCGTTAATCCAGCTCCAGGAGGTTAGACCTGCCTCAGTTTAGCTTCTCCTCTCCCCGCCCCCCCCCCCCCTTTTAATCACTCACACAGCAAGAAACCCCAGAGTCTCAAAAAGCAGCAGCCCACGTGCACCCCAGCACTGGGGTGCTGCTCAATGCCCAGGGCGTGCTGGAGGATGCTCTGCCAGGGCCATATCCTAACCTGGATCTTTGCATGAAGCTTCTGCTCTGTGCGGGCCAGGAATGTGGCTTGGAGGATAAATGCTGCAACACCGGGGTGTGAGAAGACCTGCGTGGATAAGATTACTTAAAAGCCAGTCGTGTTTTTTGCTTTCGCAAAGCTGTTTCCAAAGTTTTCACGGTAGCTTGCTCCTAACAGGGCACATAGTGGGTGGAAGAGCCCAAATCCAGGGTGATGCAGAGGCCTGATGCTTGAAGGAGTCTTTGTTTGTCTTTTACACATTCCTGAGTGCAGGCATGTGTTGACAGCACACCCGTGCTTCCATGGCTTGTGTGCTTTAAAGGAAAATGATGCTTTCCTGAGCAGAGGGTGAGCGGGTGACATTGCCCTGTGTACGAGACGGTGTGTGTCGGGGCTCCGCCGGCACATAGGACACACCATGGGAGCCAGCAACGGCGTAGGCAAACACAGCCGGAGCGTTGGCAAAGCTTCCTGCCAGTCTCTCTTCTGGAGCAGATTTATCCGTGGCTTATGAGGCTCAGAGAATGCATCAGAAATGTATTTACAATATTCTTTGAGAGATCTGCAGGCAATCCTGTGTGTGAAATCCTGTAAGTGGCTGTATCTAATCAAGGAGAATGGTATCTTCCTAAGGAAGTCCGGCATCTCTGGGTTCAGGCTGGAGCTGCTGGGCACTGTGTGTCGGCCGTCTTTCCCCAGTGAACTCCAGAGAGGTATTGCTGCCAGCTGAATAAAAATTCAGAATGAAAAAAATATAGCATATTAAATATATTATGTAATATATTGCAAAATGTGGATTCTGGATAATAAATAATGGAATAAAAACCTATGTAACTGTTCTGGAAAGGGCAAAGGCTGGCTTGGTGCTCTGTAGTGCACAGCCGTGCTGCTCTTCTTCACTTCGCAACTCCACGTTCCTTCCTGCAAATCTCTCCTCTCCTTTCTGCAAATCGGGTACCGCTTTCCCCTGCCAAGGGCTGGAGGAATCTGGGGCTTGCGCATTTTGCAATTTCTGTAGATGTTTTGGCAAGGAAGGGACAAGACAGACAATAAACTCTCTGCTGCCAAAAATGTTTCTTTCTACTACCCACCCACTCCCCCAGCTCTGTGTTTTTCTGTACAGTCAAAGCTCCTTTGTGCCTCTGGGACCTTTTCTGCCACATGCCAGGTTTGTGCATCCTCTACGACCTGCGTTGTTCTCTGCGCAGTGTCCCTCTGCGTTGCTTTCATCCCCTGCGAGCTGCTGGGGAGCTGGGGGAGACCCCTTCGCCCAAAGCACAAGAGGGCTGGGAGCTTGTTTTTACTTATGCAAATCATGTTTTAGCAGCATCTTAGTTCTGCACCCAGAGCAAAGAATCGCTGTGCGCTGAGCACGAGGCTGCTCCTTTCCACTGCATCCCCATCTCAACCCACCACCGCATCAGCACCGGCATCTTCCTTCCGCACAGTGTAACATAACGCTGCTTTACACGCCTGGAGAATAAACTTCCCCTGTTGCATTTGCCAACATGACCTGCTCAGCGTTTGCTGGCCTTGCCTTCCCCGCAGCTCCTTGCGTATGAGCCAAATGCAACGTTTGCTGTTGGACTTGTGAGAGCACCCGGTGTTTCCTCACCACTCCAGCACGCATAAACCTTGGCCTCCAGACAATATAACAAATGCTGCCAGTGCTCACATCCTACACTCATCTCGTGTTAAGCTGCCCGTTTTCTTTCCCCCGGTCTGATGCTGCCCTCTCGGTCCTGTGTGGTCCAGCCAGCTGCCTGGCTCCTGCTCTCCAGCATCCCCACTCTTTGGGTTGGAGCTTGAAGGAGCCACATCTGTTGCCAGAAACA
The DNA here is from genome assembly GCF_009769465.1 of Tauraco erythrolophus. Lineage (NCBI taxonomy): Eukaryota > Metazoa > Chordata > Aves > Musophagiformes > Musophagidae > Tauraco > Tauraco erythrolophus. Next base: position 5,949,427 of record NC_141476.1, read on the forward strand.
GCTTGGGCCTCCAAGCAGGAGGTGGGAACAGGTAAAACTTAGATCTCCAGGTCTATGGAAGGGCCTCCCAGTGACTTAGTTATAAGCTTGTTCATCTATGTGTATTTTGGGAGAATGCAACAGCTGGAAGGATGCTTTGTGTATGTCTGGGCTCTGTTTTCTCATGTGCCTCTCTTTTTCAAGGCTTTGAGGGCTGCTGCCTGAAAAACCTTCAGTGGTGACAACTTCAGTTTAAAACCTTTCCTTCCCATCACTGAATGTAAGAAGCTGGATTTAGATTTATAGCTATCTCTGAAGTCTACTGTACAGCTGGAACTTAGAGCAGTGGAAGCCTAGTGCTTGGTTTCAGGTGAAACGGGCATCTCGGAATTGATGTGTTTGCACAGGGGTAGGAGAGCTTTGTAACGTGTTCAGTGTGTTATTGCACAGCCCGTGACCATAGCTGGGATACTTTTAAGGAGGTGGGTCAGAACTGGTCATGCACATGTTGATGATAAATTTGGAAAGATAAATTAGTCTTTTCTTCTTTCAAAACAGTCAAGTTTGGAAAAATAACACCCTACTTGGCTAGCAAATCCCTGTCAAGTTTATTATGCATTAGAGCTAACCTCCATATAGCTCTGCAGCCATACAGTTGATTCTCTGCCAGTCCTTAAAATACGTTCTGTAAACTAAGATCTTGGTCAAGTTGGCTGTGTTCCCCTTTTCCTCTCTATATTTGGGTGTCGGGGGGGGGGGGGGGGGGGCGGTACTTAATTTCCCATTTTTTCAAGAACTTGCAAGAACTACTTTAAAAAAATTTTAAAAAAGTTAAAGGAGATGGAAGTTTTTGGAGGAGTCTGTAACAGTGATGGCTTCGTGAACGGCAATGCTTGTGAGCACTTGGCAGCCTGAAGACCAGTGCTTACCAAGAAGAGCTGTTGAAACAGACCCCTGGTGTGAGCGTAAAGCCTGGCTGGCTTCCAGCTCGTGGAGAGCGAAGCAGTCATATATTAGAGAGCTCTCAAAAGTTTTATAACAGATATTTCCTAATTCTCCCCCTTCTCAAGGGAGAGGGGAGCATTCCCATGCAGCCTTGTAACACTGAGTAGCCTGATTCTAGCCAAGGCTATTAAAACATGCTGTGTCCGTTGCCTCTATTTGCTGTTCTGCTCCTGAAGATGGCTCATGTAAAGCTCAGGATGAGGATCAGCAGGACCAGTCGTTGGCTTTCTGTGCCTTCAGGGATGTTGTCTTCCATGGGTGCTGGTAGCCACCTCCATGGCCCAAACTGCCCCCCAAGGAACATGTCAGCAGATAAGAAGGATAGAGCATGGTTATGGCTGTGAACAAAATGTGACAGGAGGAGGAGGCAAGACCTCCATGCTGATGTAAACTGGCACATTTCCATGGAGCCCCCCTGCTTGTTACCCCATGAGACCTCCCATGGGGCTGCGCTGGTGGCTTGGGGAGGGACTTGGCCATGGTGTGGGTATAGTCAAAGGACTCCACGTGGTGCTTCTGAGAGTGGTTGGTTGAGGTTGGTCCAAGGCTGCCTGCTGTAAAGGGTGATGGTGCCCCAGGGACCTGTTGAGGCTCTTGCCAAGGGGAGGTGTAGGTTGTCCCAGCTGGGCTGGCCCATTGCATAGGAAGGCTTAGTTGGTTTGCAGCCAGAGTTTCATACCTCGCATCTCTTGATGCAGTCACCTCCTCCTGGGTCTAACTACTGGTGTTAATTGCAATGGAGAGTTTTGCACCTTTGATCTTCTGGCCACAGGACAAAGATGCTGCGACAGCTCAGCCTGTTCTGTTGTTGGTGTGTGTTGGGTATCTCACTGCGGTGCTGGGGTAGGAAAGCGAAAGGCTGTGATTATACATTAAGTCTAATGACGCTTGTCATATACCTGGCTTGCAAACAGGGAAGTCTTTATGTCCTTCCCCCATTCTCTGCTTTTACTCTTACATTAATACAAAAAAAGCAGCACTAAATGTGCTCCTGTTGCACTGAACTGTGCAGACGAGTCTCAGAGTAGCTCCTGCTGTCCTTGGAGCTTCATCTAAGTGCTGGCTGAAGTGCAAAATGCAAGTGAGGGAGGTGGATGAGGGTGGCTGGCAGGGACAGCAAAATAAAGCATGTAACAAAAAACTTCCAGCTTTTGCTCTCCACGAGAGACTACCAGCTTTTTTTTTATTGTCTGGATTGGCCTAAGCTGCTGAGGTGGGAAGCAGCAGGTCCTGCCAGGACAGAGCCATGGTGGCCACTGCACATGCACTGAGCTGTGTTCGGTCTCAGGTTGTGCTTTCATGGAAGGGCTGTGGGGCTTAGTGATGAAATGAAAGATGTCATGGACCATCTAAATGCTGTGAGGCCTCCTGAGCTATCCCATGGGATAAATACAGCATGAGTGCAAATCTCAAGTGCCTTTTTGAGGAGGGTCAGAAGGACCAGCCTTTAATCTGCTCCTGTAAGGGCTCTAATTCTGCATCTCCTGCTGGTTTAGTGCTTTGCTTTCCCTCCCTCACGTGCTGGAGGTGGAACCTTGCTTTGCTGTGCTTTTTCTCACCCCAGCATCTGTCTTTGGAAAGTCGGTCCTAGTTGAGATGCTTGGCAAAGTTTGGAGCTTCCGATGCAGAGGGGAATAGGATGGGGCATCTGGTGCATCACAGGTGCTGCAGTGTGAACAGCAGGTGACACCACTGGGATTGAGACGTAGGTGTGAATGCTGGTAATCAGGACAGGTGCTTTAAAGTTGGAAGATTATTTGTTTGCTGCCATTGTTTGTCTCTTGGGTATAATTACCCAGCACAGCCACACCGACAGAGCGAGTTGTTGAATTTGCCTGACCTAGTTCCTCCTCTGCTGCTCAACTTGTGTCGTGTAGCAGGTTGTGGCCAACAACCCCTCCCCTCCCCAGCCTGTCCCAGGAGCTCAGGCTGCCCCGTGCAGCCTCTGCTCTCAAAGAAGCCTTCAACACTGCAAAGCTGCTGAGATTTCTGCACTGCAGGGACCTGCCTTTGCATCCTCTGGCTGTCAGGACACATCGTGGGGACACTGGATCCCTTGTGGGAAGTCATGGTGGTGCTGGGTGAGGGCACAGGTGCTGGCATCGCTTTCTTCACTTGTGCTGCATCCACACCCAGCTAATTGTCTCCCTCGGTTTGAACATCTTGTAGACATTTGGGTCCCTCCTTTCCCTCTGTCTAATTGCACCCTTCTTTCTCTCAGCTTTTTTTAATCACCTTTCAGTAATCAGAGGTAATTTATATTCAATATTGTGGCTGTCTCGAGGCTATTTGATCATAGTGTGTATTTATTTGGGGGCATCTTTGGTTAATATAAAATTTTCAAGGGTTGGTTTGAGGGAAGATGTGTGTTAGTATCTCAGTTCTCAAATCTCCACCTGAAATGTTTTTGCTGTCAGTCTTTAACCTCTGGAGGTTACATGTGCTTTGAAGAAACTGTTATCAGTTTTCATTTCTTGCTCTGGCTGTAAAGAGTTAAAGATGACAGTTCCTGTGTGTTGTGTACTTTTAAAAGCTGCTTTAATCTGAGTTTACAGTCTAAAGATTTGCTTAGCACAGTTAACGCTCAGCTGACTATCATTCTTGATCTGTGTTTTCATCAGGATTTCAGACTCGTATCTCTATGACAGTAAATTCTAGTGTTGTTGCTGTGCCTAATGAGGGTTCACTGCTCTATTCATGACCGAGCTTGTGATTTTTATCACATCTGTAAGTCTATGTCTGTGCAGCAAAAGTCTTGAGCTCCCATCTGAATCAGGGGCTAAATTCTGCCCATGGGCACTGAAGGCAGGAGTTGGTCTTTACTAGCTGCTGAGACAGTGACCTGTTCCTGCTCTACAGTAATTGCCACCTGGTTTGGGCATCTGCTACAACCTTTTATTAATATGGTGTTTGTCAGCATGACAAAAGCCACCATCTGAATCTGCCGGACCAAGCACAGCATTTGGATAAGCCAGTGGCCTTCTGGAGAGCTACACAAGGGGCTGAGTCTGTCTCACTGGTTAAAATGATTGGTCCCTGTGCAAACTCTAATTGAAAAATATCAGTTTCATCCCCTCCCTGGAGCTGCACCCGATAGTCTGTTTAAACTTATTTACATCTAAAATGTAAAAGACTCAGATTCCATTATTTGAATTACATCCATGTACTTAACCTCATGCTAGTGACCTTGTTCTCACTTGGGATAAATCTAGGAAAACCTTCCATCTTCGTCTCCAACGCATGGCCATGAAAGCAGTTGCTGTCCTGGCTCCCGGGGCTCCCTGCCTGCTCACTGAAGCCTCTGAATTACCCTGGCAATTGCAGGCACTGCAAATGAATCTTCTTACAGATATTTTTCCCCATCTATTTTTGAAATCTGACCTTGCTGTTAAAACGGTGCTAAAACAGAGAACCTTGTCTGCCAGCCTCGGAGGCAGAAGGATGGTTTGGTTATAAAATCAAAGTGTTGCCTGAGTGAGTGGGAAGAGTCCTGAGTGACACATATCGCTGTATGGATTTGTGTCAAGCCAAGGGCTGTCCAAACTCCTTGACAGCCCAGGGCTGGATGATGTTATAGCAATGGCCAACTGGGAAACCAGATGGCAAATAATGTTATGTTATGATGGCAAATGATTCCAGGCTGAGGGAATTATACAAGTGACAGTCTCTTGGACAGCGTTACTTTGTTAGCTGAAGGCTGAGCTGGGCTTTGGGATTCCTTGCTTCAAATCCTTGCTCTGCTACTTAGCTGCTGTGTGACCTCAGGGCAGTCCCGTTCCTTTCCTGTGTCTCTTGTTTCCTTTGATTTTTAGCCCCTTTAAAGGGTAGGGCTTCTCCTGTTTGCTCTTTGGGTTTTTTTTGGTGCAAAGCCTCCCTCAGAATGGCCCCAGTCTCCTGCCACTGTTACTGTGCAGTGATACAGGACAATAATTAGGGCTGGTCCACCCTGTTCTGAGGTTTGCAACAGCTGGAAAGCCATGGTGCCAGCCCTGTGCCTGGGGTTTCCCGTTTGTCCTCTTTGCTTTGGTCAAGACACCTTCAGCGTCTTGTTTGAGAGAGGTCAAGTTAGGGCAGGATCTTCTTACCTGTTCGTTTCTCAATACAGCTCCTAAGCAAATGTGTCCAAAACTGAGGACATCAGCACAGCAAAACCCTCACCATGGAAGCAAAGATGGAAACTTCATCACCTGAAGAAGGCAGTTCCCCTTCAGCCTGTTTGGTCTCCTAAAACCCCAAATGAAGTGGTTTGTGGGATCACTTCTAATATTTGTGGCAATGCCATAGCAGCCTAGCAAAGTGACTGGAGTTTCTTAACGCTTGTATTTAGAACCAAGTAAATGAATATGGAAGACCAGCCTCATAATTACTATTGCTAATTAGTTAATGGTTGTGAGGTGCTTTGAAGATGAACAGTGAAGGAGTGCTTGGTTATTAAGTGCCAAATAGCCCTATGATGCCAGCAGAAGCTTCTGCTGTGGGTCAGCAGAGACTTTGTGCTGCAGTAGCTCACCGAGAGCTCCAGAGTTTTTCTTGGAGCTGGCAACAAAGAGGGCCTTTGATGTGAGAATTGCATTTGGATAGCTAAATCTCGATGACTTTCTTGTATGCTTAAAAGGTGATGAGCCCCATGTAGCTGATTCCATCTTATGATAGGGAGTTGGTCTTGATGAGCTTTTAAGGTCCCTTCCGGCTCTGTTTTCCCTGATTTTTGTGGTCCAGGGACAGCTTCGCTGAGCTAGAGCTTGTCTTTCCTGCTGAGCAGAGGTTCCCTGTGACAGCATTTTCTTGTGTCTGGTTCCCTGTGTGCCGGGGCAGGAGAGGGAGAGTGTGGTGCTGGGATGAACTCCTACTGCCGCAGCTTAGAAAAAGGCAGCTTTGATGTGCATGACAAAGACTAACCTGATACAGACCTGGAAGTAACAAAGTACCTTAAAATTTCACCTATGTGAAAAGTTTCTGGGCTGCAAATCTTGCCTTTTCTCTTAAGAGATCTCTCATGAACATGAAAGAAATCCAAAGGAAGGATGAACTTAAAGCTTTTTTTCTTCTTCCCCTCCTAATTTGTGATGTGCCCCTCCTTGTCTTCTAATGAAATACATCTGGGAATGCTTTGGAGGCTACTTTTGCATAGCTGTTGCCACACCTGTTGGGAAGGGGAAATTCCTCTTGGTCTGCTGCTGCGGAGCTGCCCGGGGGAGTGCTGCTGCTGGAATGTTTTATTGACAAAGCTGGCAAAAAAACCTTCCTTTCCATGAAAATTGAATTATTTGTTTGTTCGCTTTTGAATTTGGTCTCTGTGGGCCAGACCTGCAGCTGTGGTAAATTAGCTCAGCTCCAGATGTGCCCTATATATTTTGAGATGTCATTTCCCTGTATCTGTATGTAACTCTGTAGATCTTCCTGCTACCCTTGTTTTGGCACTATTTCAGCTTTCGGTCTGCTTTTGCCCCTTGTTCAGATCCTGGGGAAAGAGGATGTGTTGGGATCTCGGTGGCAGGAGACAGGCATCGTGTCTGCTACCTTCACTTGCAGAAGGTCAATAAGGGAAAAAAAAAATAAATCTCTGTTCATGGGGTGGTTTCTGGGCTCAAGTTTTGTCCTTTATGCACGGTTTGCAGGATGCAGTGGGTGTAAAGGGTAACCCGGGAGTCGAACAGTGTAAGTGCTTCTCCTGTACTCTCCTGGTGTCACTGCTGGCTGGTCCCAGTATAGAATCAAGACCAAGACTTTTTGCTTGGAAGAAACTGACTTTGAAAGATCACACTTAAGCTTGCAAGTAAGAATAAAAGGATCCCTGTGGAGTTTTGAGGATTTGGCATTTATCAGCTGCATACCTCTGAAATCACTGGGTGCAGAGTGCTGCTGGGACAGGACTGGTTTTGGAGTGGGAGTTCCATGCAGTTTTTCTGAACATTGCACTACAACTACCCTGTACTTGAAGAGGCTGCGAGATCCAGACTGTGTGGGGCGAAGGAAGCCGAGTTGTATTATCCTTGTGATTAATAAGTGTCGCTTATCTCGCATCAGGGGTGTGCGTCTCCACCATCACCAAGAACCGCGGTCCCTGCCCTGGGGGGGTGGTGCGCTTCAAGCCATAAAAATTCCTCTCCAGCCCTTCCTCACTGCTTCGTGGGAAGTTCTGCCGTTGTGTTTTGCAGCGTGCAGGATCGGGGCCCAGCCGGGGCGTGCACAGCCAGATGCAAATAAAATAAAATGCAATAAAAGAAAGATTTCTGATTAAAACACGCGAGGGCGAGAAAAAGGGGGGCGGGAGGAGGAGGAGAGGCGCGGCCCCGGTGTGTGTGCGCGCTCACAAAAGGGGGTCGCAGCCAAAGGGACGCAGGAGGAGGGGAAGGGACTCCGGCCCCGCCGTCTCCCGCGGGCGGAACCGGCTTTCCTGGAGCGCCGCGCTGGCAGCGGGAGCCGCCGCGGAGCGGTGCGGAGCGGGGAGGGTCCCGGCGGCGAGGCGGGGCGGGCACGGTTCATGTTCTGCTCCTTCCCTGCACAGGGGCAGATCGAAGTGGAAAGCGAGACCGTCTTCAAGTTGGCAGCCCTGGTTTTGCAGGTAAGCGGCAATTCCTCCTGGGTTTGGTCGGATTTGGGGTACCGGTAACTTGGACTTGTTTTAGTCTTTCTGGTTTGGTGTCGTCCCGTCCCCCCCCCGTGAAGGCAAAACCACGCAGCGTTGTTTATAGTCTCTGTAGTTGCAAGGGAAGAAAAGCTTAGAAAGCTGGGAGTTGTTTTTCCTCATATAGACAAGTGAGAGAAATATTTGTTTGAGGAATTTTAAATGGAGAGAGGGAAGGAAAGAGGAAAAACTCATCAAGGGAAGTAATTAATTTGGGCAGGTTTCCATCCAATTTATCACTTATTTGAATTTAAATGCGTTCTGGTGGACTAGGAAGGAAAGAGTATAGTACTGTAGCTAAATTTGCTATATTATGCCTGTAAATCTTTCAAGCATATGTTTTTGATACCTCTGTTATGTTGAAATACATTATGTCAGTTTTTCCTCTCTTTAATCAAGTTTTGTTGTCTTCAGATTTAAACTCGGGTTGTTTACCACTTTCTATGAAATAAAACTCTGCCTTTAAAACATTTGGGTTTTTTTTTTTCCCCCACTGCATTCTCAGTAGCAAAATGTTACAGCAAAGCTGCAGTGGCTTGGTCTGCCCGAACTGTTTTCATCTCAAGCACAGCTCCTCTCAACTGCTGACGTGCTGGTAAAGCCAACCTTTAGCTGGATGCAGTCAGCCAGAGAGAGAATTGTATTTCACTTCTCATGCAGTAAAAGTGACATTTGATTTGCAAGGTGAAATTCATGCCTGTTTTGGAAGCGGTTTTATTTATGGTATAGGTAGATTATCTACAGCTGGAACCGTAAAGTACCAAATTCTGTTCTTGAGCATGTGCAGGCAGCCTCTAGGCTTTGCCTTGAGTGTAACGAGGGTCAGGATATGGCTACAGAGCTGTGGGAGTGGGGAAGTGAACAATGGTGGGAAAATCGAGGACCTTTGAAGAGATCATGTTTTAATTCTGTCACTGTTTTTCAATTGTAGGAAGCTAAAGGAGACTATTCCAGGTAATAACATTTTTCCTTTCTGATACTAGTGTGCTTGATGGATGTGTTTTTCTGTGTTGGCATTGTATTGCAAACAATCAAAAATGGGGGTGAAGTCCAGCCGAGAGCAGTGGCTGAAGAAAGTGAAATGCGCTGCTGGGCTGGATAAAATCTGAGTCTGCAGGGTGAGTAATGCCTTTTGTGAGCAGGCTCTGAGTCAAAACATTTTTTTCAGACCATCCCGCTTTGTTCCCCTCCCCGAATGCCGGTGCCGAAGTGGGATGAGGAGAAAGCTTCTGTGCTTTCCTGTCAGAAAGCCTGTGCTTTGCACTGCAGCTCGGGTCCATCAGGGCAACCCTGCCTGTACAGTGGCCACGTGTGTGGGGGGACATGGAGCCCATCAGCTGCCTGCACTGGAGATCAATGAGCCACTTTTCTTCTGCAGCTGCTCCATGGAGTCTCCCTCTTCCCGCACTTGACCTGACAGTTGTGTTGTAGCTGGTGTGCGACCCGGTTGCTGGGCTGTAACTGTCTGAAAATGCATCGTCAGACTGTGCTTGCCCTTGGAAATTGCTTTTTACCATGCACTGGTTACAATAACTGGCTGGGGAGAGGAGGTGGGGTCACACTCGGGCCTGTTAGAGCTGGGGGAAAAGACCTTCAATTAGAAACAGCTCACTAAGCAAATAGAAATTCAGAAGGTTGGCTGTGGTCATGTTAATATTTTACTACTTGCTGAGTTTCCCAATAGGAAGAGAGGTGTGTTTACACTTCAGCTACAACAGCTTTCAAAAATTGTGCTTTGAAAATACTCGGTGAAGAGCTACCTGCTCAAACGCAAGGAGCGAGTCACGTCTGATTGCCAGAGCCCGCAGCAGGGACACTCTCGGCTTCTCCTTCAGTGCACAGTTGTCAAATGAGTGCCAGTGCTGCTGCCCAAGAACCTTCTTCTCCAAATGCCAGTCCCTTCTCCACTGAAGGACACATTCTGCGAAGTCCATCACAACCTCCTCCTCCTCTTTGCTGGCGAGCTATCACGCCTGCAGGGAGGAAGAGATGCCCTTGCAGCTGAGACCAACTGGATGGGTTGGCTGTACAGACAATTTCTCCTCCTGTTCATGCTGTAGACCTGCTTTGTGACCCACAGTATATTGCTTATAGCTACAATGTGCTGTGTTTTTCTCTGGAAAGACCACTCATCTTGCCTGATTTCACAGGGGCACCCTAAAACACCCTAAGCTTAACTCAGTTTAGGCACAGATAACCAGAGAACTGCCATTCGCTTGACAAGAAGTAACTTGTTAAGCTGTAGCAACTGGTGGCACGTGCTCTCAATTCTCAAGAGAAGGAGTTAAGGTTAAAAACTACCTTTGTGGTGAAAACCTCCTCTCTGTAGTTCAAACTTAACACCAACTCCTTATCATTTGCCATAAATAGGCTTGTAAGTATTGCTTCACATGCCCACGAACTGTGTCCGTGGTTATTTTCCATGCCTCTGCAGACATGTCTCAAGGAGTGGATTGCCCGTGGTTACCTTCCAAAGTATTTAAAGAAAATTCGGGGGAAGAATAGTGTGCTACAAGACTGATATCCTTTGCAAGTGCAGCTCTTCCCCTAACAGTTGCCTTTTGCAGAAGCATGTAGTTGCAGCAATTGTTTCCTCTGTTAAAACCCCATATGTTATGCCACCATGGCAGATGAGCATGGCCAGCTGTCCCAGGGCCTGTGAGCACACCAGAAGTGAAGGAATGCGATGTTACGTATCACAAGTGGTCATTTGGACCACTGCTGATAAAGCACTAGCTTAATTAGCAGCATATCTTAGGAAGATACTGTGGGACTGGTCTCCCCTGCTCAACTCGCCTGTGATACAAAGAGCACGTCCTTGCAGCGGTGCAGTTGTCTCCGTTTGCGGTGTCTTGGGTTCGGTGTGTTCGTTTTTCGCTGTCGTTTGGCGATTCCACTTTGAATCACTTCTGGAATGTGGCTCTTGCACCATTTCTGCTTACGTGAGAACACGCAGGTTAAATTTTTTTCTTTTTTTATATGGGATTAGTGCTGCATGAAGTCCTGGTAAATACAGGAATTGCCTGAAGTCCTACAGATTAGCTTTCTGGAAGTGAAAAATGGGCCAGTCCAGACAACGCTGGTGATCTCTGCCTGGCTGCTTTTTCACACATCCTGTAGGGAGCTTTTCCATGAAGACACGTCCTGCGGTGGGGTCACTGTGCGGCATTCCCGCTGACTTCAGCTGGAAACAGGCACATCAGTACCAGGGTCCAAACACTTCAGACTCCTGTGGCTTTGCAGTAACCCCTTTCCCAATCCACTGCTCAAATTCTCAGATAATGTCTTGATGGCCAAGAGCAGTAACCTCCCGAGAAACAGTCTCCCTTACCCCGTGCTGAGTGGGCGAGCGCATTCTTTTCAAATCTGTTGATTTTCACTGAGCAAACCTGACACGTGAGTGCTTGGAGAAAGTGAAAACTTTCGATTTCTACACCACAAAGGTTGCTCCAGATGGACTTTGCACTCTGGTAGCACTGACAGCATGAAAATATCAGGGTCTTTGGAGTTCAGCCCTTGCAGGTGGTTTGCAGTAGGACCTCAGGGTCCTGGGCTGGGCTGTCACGTCAAGGGTATGTGCCTTATCGTTCCAAGAGAGGCTTTGTGTAAGATAAACTACCCAAGTCCTGCTTTGAGAGGGCCCTGGCTTTTAAGACATCTTGATAAAACTTAAGTACGTGCTTCAAAATTGCACCCGCAGTGTGTCCGTTGTGTATGTACCTGTTTTGGACAGCTCTGGTTTCTCAAAGGCAGTCTAAAAATGACTGCGGGCCACAGAAGGAGTGATTAACAGAGAACTACATGATTGGTGTAGCTCACTGCATACACAGTTCCTTTTCCTGTTTTGCGAACTGGTGATCCCAGCCATGATAATCGCCCCCATGTGTGATGAAGAGCATTCTGCAGGGATGCTCGGTGAGCTGTTTCTCAGCCTCTTACACAGGACAGTGTCAGGGCTGTCACGGGCAGAGCAGCTCCTCCTGAGAGCCCTGCAGCTGTGATGTTCCCAGCAAGTCTGGGATGCTGCAAGTCTGTGGCTCTCTGGCTTCCTGGGCATGTTTTGTGCGAGAGGAGGGTTGTGCCACTTTGCTCATGTTCCCTTTTTGTGACTCGTCTATGGCTTCCAGTTGACTGCTGCTGTGTTTAAACTCAATTCCTATCAGTTTTTCTCCTGCTCCTGTAATAAGAACACAAAGCAAAGTATTAGTCATTAATAGCAGTTTTGAAACTCAGCATTAGTTAATTGCACTCCTCCGCTCTTGTATTTGCAAATGAAATAGAGAAAGCTGCAAGCCTGGTCTTACAAAATCTTGGGTTTTAAACTCTGTGCAAGGGTTTTAAAAAGAGATTTTGATTCAAGTTGCAGCTTCTGGCATGGCTCAATTTTGGGGAAAAATGTCCGTGTTCTATTTATCTTAGAAATTTTATTGAAATTTTAAAGAAAGCTAATGTCTTGGCAGGCAAGCAAAATTATAGATCAGTCTGGTAATTATTCATCATGTAAATATGCAACGTATAAAGTCTTGCCTCCGTGGGAAATAAATGATTTAGCTGGTTTTAGTTTACAGAGTAAGCATCTGCCCTCTAAAATGCTGTACAATAGCATATAGTATTATTTTTCTTTGTTGCTTGATGAAGGAGACAGTTTACAACTGAGATGAAGACTGACAGTCTAAGTGCTGTCCTTCTAGCATTGGAAAAAGATTTATTAAAATCAGACTAACTGCAAGGACTACATAAGGAAAGTAACTTTTAAAAAAAAGTTTATTTCCTAACTGATAATCTTGGATCATATTTTCCCCAGTAACGTTTCCAGGGCTGAAACCCAGCCATGCTCCCTGAAAGTTAATTAAATTGCTGGAGGAGGGCTTCCATTTTCTTTAAATAGCTGACGCATTCGATTTTGATTCTGGCCTGTGGGCTGCAAAGATAACTCCCGACTGGTATAACATAACACAGACAGAATAATGAATTCCTGATAGCTGACATGTGCGAGGCACCGGGGTTTATCATTACATGGGTGATAAACGCAGTTTGTAAAAGGAAAAGGTTTGTGTGAAAGATACCCCTGCAAACTGCAGCTACGGAGTAATTGGTTCAGAAACTCACGAATTTGAAAGCTTTACTGAGGGAGAAATGAAGTGCTTGGTCTAGGTGCAGAAAACTGGTATGAACAATTTGCTGCTAATTAAGAGCGAGTGCTCGCTATTACATTTTTGGGTAGCGTTTGCATGGGAAGATGACTGTTTTGCCAGACAAACTGAAAAATTTCTTGGTAGAAAAGAACGTAGAAATGGTAATGTGGGCAGTGCTAGAAAATAGCCGCTTGAGAGAAGTTAATAATTGTCTGATAGTGAAGCGCCTGTTCACTGTACCTCTTACCCTGAGATTAAGGTAGCTTCAGAACCAGGACACACCTGAGATTTATTGGAGGCAGCTTGTCCAGCCTGTTTCTGGAAATCTCACCAGGTTCGTATGACCAAAACTCCAGGTATGGTCATGTCCAGGCCTGGAGTCAGAGCGGAAACACAAATTTGGACAAAATCACCTGGTTGTTCCTACTTCCCTCTATCAGGTTTGCATTCTGGAGACATCTCAGAGGGCTCAGGAGGGGTCTGTGTGGCAGGACTGGAGCCCACTTTGTGTGGTGAGCACTCAGGCTGCAGGGCCAGGCTAGAGCTGGCCTAAAGAAAGCCCTGAAATGGGTACGGCGTGGGTGTCAGGTCCCCAGCACAAACCTTTTTCCTCCACAGACCGGCTCCTCTTGGGCTGCGCTGTTGGGAAAGGAGATCTGTTGTGAACTGTTCACTAAAAGCTCTTTTTCAGGGCCATTGGGATTGTGGATGGGTTACACAGGGACATCCACACTGATCCCATGTGGAGACCAAAGACCTGAGCACCGTCTGGGTGCCTCTTTGAGCCCCTGAGTTTTCCTTCCACGTCTATCAGTGGATGACACAAAAGAGCTGGTGGATCACCATAGGATTCACTCCCAAGGCATCCATCTGGTGCCTGACATAGGCAGCACTGTGGTTTAGTTTTTGATTTCCTTTTCCGTGCAAATGAACTTTTTGAATGCCCGTGCGCTGATGTTTGCAGAGGCTTTCTCCAGCGTGACCCACTGCTCCCCATGGGATGGGTCTGCCTTGCTGGAAATCAGTGCTCAGCACTGGCGCTGAGGTTGTGCTCCTTGTGCTCCACCGCTGCTTGTTTGCCCAGTGAGTCATTGTGTGTTTTGCCTTTCAGCTGCACTCTGCACCCTTGTTCTTTAAATACCTCGCTAGGCACTTGCTCGGGAACCATTAACTCTCAGCCATGTGCTTTCCTGCGCTTGCTCTTTGACGATCACTAATTTGAGACGAGATGAGCAAAGATTTGTTGACTTAGACTCTGTTTGCTGAGGGGGTTGATTATTTATTTCCCTTTATTTGGGATCATCTAATGATCCGAGGTAGTAAATAAGCAAGTTTAGGGAAAATCATGTCTGATGTTTCATACAATTCCCCTGATCCCCCTCTTTGACAGGTATCAGACACTCGCTTTCCCAAACAGTGCTCTCTGCTAAATGGAATTTTATACCCTCTTCAAAGAAAAGCTGGTTGAAAACCAATGATTTTTCTCTAGCAGTGCACAAGTCTTGCTTTTCTTGCTGAGTCCCTGCAGTTGGGTGTTGGGATCCTACACCCCAGTGTACCATGAGGAACGGGTAGCTGAGGGAAGGCAGCAGGCAGGGAGCTGCTGAACTCCGTCTCCCTGAGCACAGACGCAGCAGTTCTGGGACAAAAAAGTTGTTCTCTCCTGGTGTTTTATTTTTTAATAAAAAATGGAAATTCATTGTATAAACCAGGTGCAATGACAAAAAAATATGTAGCTAAGACCCTAGTTTTCTGCTAGCCTTTTAACAGCAAGATGTTTTTTTTCTAGTAGTGCTACTTGTAGATTCATATGGTTCAGAGCAGACCAAAGCATATATTGTCTCTGCAGTGATGTAATTTTAATGTTTTTTTACAATTTCCTATTGTAAAAGGAAAGCAGTTCTGTAAGGGCTCCCTTACAGAAGGAAGGGAATTTGTATAATATGCTCGTTATGCAGCAGATGAATTAGGCTAAATTAGGTGGAAGCACTTGTGGGTGAAATGAACAAAGAATTAGATGGGGAGAGAAAAAAAAAGGATGTTTTGAGTAATTTAATAATCTGATCTCATGGGGTTTACTACTTGCATATGGCAGTGCAACTTTAATATTTACATATAATTATGGCAGTTTGGTAAGGAAGAAGCATTTTTGGATTTCATGTGCATGATGTTTATACAGTTCATACAAAGGGGTAGCAAAGGGGTGATTGTGTTTTGTCCTCTTTAAGTGTCCCTCCACAGTCCTTTCTTTTCTTTTTTTTCTTTTCCATTAATGCACTTTTAACCCAGAGGAGTGCTATAGTGGGTACAGCCCAGCCACCTAGGGAGGGTTTTTGTGTGTGCTCTGCATCCAAAGCAGATGAGAGAAGGCAAGCGTGGTGCCAGAAAAAAAATCCATCATCCCTGAAGTTGTCCCCCACAAGGAAGTCAGATGTGTTGCTGTCGTAGGTATTAGGCTTGGAGAGTAGCATCGTGGCAAAGCTCCATAGCCTTAGCTAAAAGATGCCCTCCTCCTTGTCCCTAAAAATTCCCTCAAGTAGAGGTTCAGTGTTAAAGGACACTGCCTTTTCCCATTGTAAAATTGGATTTCATGGCTTTTGCACTGTAACATATCCAACTGCCTTCTGTTACATATCTGGAAAACTTCATCAGGCCTGCAGAAAGTTTCTCCAGTCTTGCACCATCAGCTGCGAGCAGGAGTTGGGGCTCTGATCTGACTCAGAACATCACCTTCACTTTGAAACAGAAAAAAAAATATATATCTCTTATGCTTTTCCTCCCCGTGGTGGCTGGGATGTGTCACATGGGGTGTATTTTGTGCTCTGAGGAAATGAAACGACAGCTTTTCAGCCTCAGCTTTTTCACTTTTGCAGATTTGTCAGGTCTTTATCGTTATTTGGATACTTTATTTTTCTTGTGGTTCCATGTATCTCTGTATCAGCACGCAGGGCTGTGATAACAACCTTTCAACTTTGCTGCTGTACTCAGACACGCTAAAACCCCACAACTAATATGGCTAAGCTGACTTTTGTGTGCGCAGGAAGAGAGCGTGAATGTTAGAAATAACAGTCTGTTGTTTGGAGGAAGGGTTTGGGATCCTTCGAGCAGTTGTACAAACTGTGAACAGTCATCCTTTGGTCTGCAGTAAATCCCCAGGTATAGCAGAGCCATTCTGCTTCCCGTCTGGTCTGACGGAGAAGCTCTGCTCATGCCTGCTTTTGATTCAGCAGAGCAGCTCTGTGGTCGGGGATGTGCTGTGTGGGATCCATGGGGCTGGGAGCCATCACCAGTGGTAGGTGCGTTCTTCAAGGGTCGCAGGGTTTTATCTTCAGAACATTCATGTTTTTCACATTGAGAGCTGTAAAAGAACAACTGAGAATTTAGGGCAGGTTCAGGTTGCAGATTTTCTCCAGCCATGGAGAACTGCTTCCTCAGCACCCTGTTCCTTGTCTGTGAGGTGGAAATAGAAATGATGCCTCACCCGCCAAGGAGCAGCTCATGCCTTCATTTGTCTGATCTCCATGTCCTTGGATAGAGAGGTGCATGCTGAGAAGAGAAACGGTGCTTTTTCTGTCGTGCTCTTGGTCCACCTTCCAAAAGCCAATGAGTCAGGTCACCAAACCCCCGTGAGATCAGTGGGCACTGCTGCAGCTCTTCCAGAGCATCAGGTAGGGTTCAGACAGCAGAGAAATTAGCCTAACAGAGCAGAGCTGGAGCCAGAGGTCAGGCCTGAAGGTCCAAGGCTGTGGTCCTGCCTGTGCTAAGAGTGGGGAAGGGTTGCCCAGCCCCAGCCACGCTTTGTTTGATGCGGGCCCCTCTTGAGCTGTGAAACTAAAGTCATTGCAGCATGGCATGGGTACCCACAGCACGGCTGCGGTGTAGGTGTACAACAAGCCTGGCACTGAAAAAGCCATCTGCACTGTTTATCACGTTCCTTTTCATGTACGGGGTTTGGAAGGCTCTTAGAAACCTTCTTCAAATACCTTTCTGAGCAGGCGGTGCCTATCTGGTGTTCAAGTGGCAGACTGCAGCCCTGCCCGGGGTGAAGCTCCCCACCGGCTGAGGGCTGAAGGGTCGGCTCTGCCTGTCCTGTGCCAAGGGGAGCCCCTTGTTCGTGGCCTTTCCGGATCCTGGTCTTCCTTCAGTAGAAGAATAACTTTCTTGAGTGTGCCAGCAGACCATAAACTGTAAGGTTGGGAAATGATGGGAAACGTCTGGCGTTTGTCACAAAAGAGGATTTGTCAGAGAGCGCGTTTCAAAATCCTGCTGCCAAGATCCTGCTGCTCTGACATACTTGAAAGCTGCTAAATCCATCGGCTCTTCTCATACCTTCCCCGCTCTGTTGTCCTTCCCTCCCTTTTTCTTCTTGCACTTTTAACCTCACTCGTTTTGGTTTTTTTTCTTCTCCATTGCCTTTCCGCTTCCTCACACCTGTTTCTTGTGGTACCTTGAAAGGCAGGCCAACCTCCATGGGAGCACGAGGTTGCCACGCTCTGCCCTTCTGTTTATTTTAAAACAAAACAAAAACCTACAGAAAAGGCACCTGTTGCTGAAGCAGTCCAGCTGCAGCATGATGGTCTGTGTTGGTGGCTCTCATCTGTGAACGTGAGGAGTAGGGGCACCTTGGAGACCTTGGTGATGCTACCCTAAGTCTGGTCACTTTGGAAAGTCACCTTAGGATCAGACTGAGGTGTGGGCAGCAACGAGATGTTCTTGTACTGTTATAGCATTGCTCGTAATCACATAGCAGAGGAATTCAGTGGTTGTCCTCAAGAATAGGACCATTACTAACATCATCTGAGTAACCTGACCTCTGAAAAATTGGGTTGTTGGCTTTCAAGTATCTAATCTAATCTAATTGTGTGCTGTTCCTATGTATTTATTTTTCTAATTCTAAATGTCTTGAACAGTATAAGCAGAAGAATCCTAATTGAAAGTTTTTAAAGCATTTTCACATGCAGGGTAATACTATATGGTCCTTTAGCTGTGAAGCTCTGCCTTTCCTTGTATCTCACATGCGAGTCTCAGAAATGCATGCTGATTTTTAGGTGTTTCTGACATACCTTTCAGAGATTCTTTTTTTCTAAAAACAAGGCCATTGTAAATTCTACCTGCAGTGTGCCTAATATTTGTTTCAAGAATTAACCGTGTATAAAATAGTGACGTTCAGAAAGACCCAGCAGTGACTTATTCTAGTGATCACACTAGATCATACAAGAGTACGTATTTATGTGAGGTCAAGAGGCTTCGAGAATAGATGAAAATCACTATACAATGAACTTTCCCCAGTGATAAATGTCCTGCCTTACAAAGTGTTATCAGCACGATTCAGCAGAGGCAGACACACCTGCCATCACTTTTCAGTCAGTTGAAAGTTGTCTGAAGTCCTGTCCTTATCAAGTTGTTAATATTTGCAAAGATGATGTGGGCCAATAAGCTTTTGTGTTGCAGTTCGGTATATTGCTTTCGCTGCTCTGGGTGTGTCTATTGCTCTTCACTTTTTATGCTAATCTCATTAGCCACATCTTACTACATCTGAGCTCTTACCTGCCTTAGCAACAGGCATGAACTGTTTTTGACAGTAGGCACAGGGAGAAGCCTGGGCAGCCATTGACAAACGGTCCTAATTAGCACAGTTGTCTAAATCTTTGTCTAGCAGGGAGTGTTTATCACTCCACGACAAGCTGTGAAGATGCAGTTTCTGGGAGCATAAATATGTAAGCCGTCTTTAATTTTCAGTAATGTACTTTAGATAGTGTGCCAGGATAGTCTGGTTTGGTTCCTTCCAAGATTTCTGGTGGGGTTTTTAGCAAGATGCCTAAAATTTCACTGAACCATCAGCAGGTTGTAGGAATCGCGTGGGTTTGGTCCTGGTTTGCTGCTAGAGATAGTAGTGTGAATGTGGGAACTTCTATTCATAGTATGGTACATAGTTAAATATTGCAGTCGGTTATTTTGGAGACATGCTGCCCTTCCATCTCCATAGAGCTGGAGCCGATGAGCGGGGCGTGCTGATGGGGACAGCATCTTGCTCAAAACTTGTTCCTACCAGGACAGAAAAGTCTGGACAGTACCAAGAATGCAAGCTGAGATTCAGCGTGAGGAGGGTCTGATGTAGATTTTCATTCGCATTGCCCAGATCAGCTCAAGTTCTGCTCTACCAGAGAGGAAACTCCCAGTTAGAGGGTGGAATGGAGAGGCGAGCGAGTCAGTCTGCTGGTTTTCTTCAATTCTTCTCCATAGTGGAAAAATACTTCAGATGAATATACTTCCTATATTTTCCTCCTGGGGAATAAACAAATCTTTTGCCAAAAATGTTCCATCCTATTGACTCAGGGCAGTTTAAGTTTATGTATTGAAATTTTGCCAAGAACCATCAGTCAAGAAGCCCCCTCCGTAGCGGAGGTCAGATTAGATGCAAGTGGGCCTCTCCATCCCCACAGCTGAGTCCTTCTCCTGCCCTGATGAGAACCAACCGTGGACATGCCAGATACAGCACTGGTGTGTTTGGTTGGTAGATAGTGTACATGGTTGGACATCTGGAGCTGGGGCTGTCTGCCTTGTGATTTCTGTATCGTCTTGTGGTCGTTGTGAAACCAAACAGGAACAGGTAATAATTCAAACCGTAGCTCCTGCTATCTGGAGTTGTCACCTCTGGGGAACGGCTGTGTCTCGGAGGGCTTGGGAAAGTGATCCTGAAGGTCAAGGGGAGACGTGCTTGGGCTCCTCGGTGCAGATGTAGTGATAATGAACTCTGTGGAAGGAGGGGGGGGACCATTTGAGGCTTTTTTTTATTCCTGAAGCCATGAATCATCCCAAACGTTAATCCTTGGGCATGCAGTCAGCAGACCTGGGCTGCTGCGTGCCAGCCTGCACTGTCTGAAGGCATTCAGCATGCAAGGAGCTGTGCCCCTGTTTCTCCCAGGTCTTTTGTATTTTTTCTTGGATTGTTTCATGCTTTTATCTTAAAATTATGCAGGAAAAAATAAAATCCTTGTGTGGCTTCTCGGAGACTTTCAGACCTTAAAAGTTCATTTTGATGGACTCCCTCCAGCTGCAGATGGACAGGATGGTGTGTCTGAACCTTATGGTGTGAGGTTGGGTCCCTTCAGGAAGTCAAGTCTCAAGCGCCACAAGCCTTGTCGGGGAGGTGGGTGTGCTGGCCGGCGCTTGGTTTGAATTCAGTGGTAGATGTTTCCTTATTGATGAGCTGCTACTCATCACTCAAGCTTAACTAGCACCCTTTTGGCATTTGATGGGGATAAAGTAAGCAGCTACTCAATCAGATCCAGAGGTGAGGGGCCCAGCGACCAAACGGGAAGGCGAGTAGCCCCACTGGAGACCACGAGTTGTGCAAAAGGTGATGTTTCAGAGCATGGTAGGACACAGCTGCCAGGATTCGTGGCACTTCTGCAGAGTCTCAGTGATGGGGAGGCTACTGGCACTGTAACTGTTGCCGAAGGAGAGCTTGGGACCTCTCCACCTGGCTGTAGTGGTGACAGCTGCGAGTGTCACCTGTCCCCCCTGCCTGACTGCTTCTGCTGGAGCTCAGCTCTTGCCTCCCAGTATCAGCTTCATTAGTGCTTCAGCTCTCTCTTGGGCGTTTTGTTTTTCACTGGCAAGAAGGTTTCTAAATAGGGGTTTAGAGACCAACGATTAAACCTCTGATTATGAATATTGTGGGTTGAAAATCTATATTTAGAGGAACAGCCCTTTTGTTTGGCAAAAATGAGCTATTTTGTTACTGCTTCCTTCCAAAGCCTCTCCTTCACTGCATTTCCCTGCCAACCCTGACTGCTACAGCAGCCATTGCAGTCATGAGTCAGGCTTAAAAATGGGAGGAAATTTATATTTTAATAGTCAATTATCCTGTGAGCCTATGTTTGAAGTTGGAAGGGACCTCAGGAGGTTGTCTGGCCAAACCTCCTGCTCTGGGAGAAGTCAGCTGTGAGATCAGGTCGGGTTGCTCAGGGCTTGATTCTTTGGTTTGGGTTTCTTTTTTATTTTTTGCTTAGGTTTCTGAGGCCTCAGGAGGGTGTGCTCTGTCTGCATTTTCATGTGTCCCCGGAAACCCCTGCTAATCTACCTTTCTCACTGCAAGCTGAGATGTCCTGCAGCCTTTTGATACCATCAAAAAGAGCTTTTAAGGGGTGAATAAAACCCAATCAGCTTTTGTAGGCATTGGCCGTATTCGAGTGTTGAGAGGAGAGATCCCAATTTTCTACCCAGATGTCCCCGTTTGTGGCACTTGGGTGCTGGCCAGCTTGCAAAGAAAAGTGCATGTTCCTGGCAGAAGAGTGTGGCCCGGCAAAGCTCAGCAACAACAGCTCCTCGATGCTAATTGACCCCCTTCTTGGCAACTTCATCAAAGACGCTGAAGAATAAATAGGCTGTTGATTGAACTGTTTCCTCGTCCCCAGAGGTGGTCCCTCTTAGTCAGGGTTGAGGCACGTTGTCAGGGCTGGGGAAGAAGCTTGCAGAGCGATTAGCCCGTGTTCACCGAGGAACAAAAAGCTTTAATTCTCTGCACCTTCCATGTGACATCTGCCGTGTGAGATGGAAACATGGTTTGCTGCCTTCTCCATCCGCGGAGGTTGATCCGTGGTGCCCACAGAGCAGATTTCTGTGCTCTGGACCACTCTCCTGATGCATGGGGTGCTTGTTTTGGGGGACGAGGGAGAAGGTAGCTCAGATGAAACCTCTGATAGTGGAATCTGATGAAAACAGAGGTTGGGAGCAGGAAAACACCTTCAAGGAAAAAGCTTGGATGCAGAAGTTGAGGCGGATGCTGATGGACGTGACTGATGCATTCCTTACATAGAAAAGTCATGTTTGTGCTTGTTGGCGCTGCTGCGAAGGCACGCAGAAATCCTGCAGAAATGAGGCGTGCAAGTTCCAGCTGATTAATTAATGGAGTATATAAGGAGAAAACATTAACCGTTTTACTGATGCCTGTAAAGAAACTTTTAAATATTCTGCAGTGGTTTTTTTGTGACAAAGCGCATTCACATACTTTATCCCCCTTTATTTTGTTCCAGACTGGGCCTGGAGTCAAAATATTTGAACTTTCTGTAGAATGAGCAGTCCAGGAAAACTCTTTTTAAGAGGAAATATTTTAAAGTATATGAACTGAAACCCTTTGTTTTGAATCAGATCAGTGTTAAACTCTGAGATTTGATGAACACCATGCTGCTTCATGAGGTACCTCTTCTAGAGGTAGGGGTTTAGCTAAAGGCAGAGCAAAAATTAGCCCTACAAGCCTTACTTTTGGGCAAAGGCGTTCCTTGGGCAGCTGTTTCGGGGCTCGTTCTGCACTCAGGAAACAGGGTGAGTGTGTGCAAAATAAATATTGATACGGTGCTCCCGCCACAGTGGCCCGAGAATCACGTGTCTGTATAATGAGTTACAACATGAGCCTGCATGACACCGTATACACCACTGCCATGTGAGAGGGCCTCTAGAGTTACGTTGCTGTGAGAGCCCGATATGGGGCAATGCATCATGTTCTTGGGTAGCAAATACAGCCCTTTCCTTCTGCTGAAACCAATGACTGCGTTTCTGATTCACCAGCAATGACTCTGTGCTGTTTTTGTGTTTCAGTGATGAAAACACTAGAAAAGACTTGAAGACGCTGCCGGTCTTTCCTACCAAGACACTGCAGGAGCATCCATCACTTGCTTACTGGTGAGCTGTTTAATTTAAAATTTAAATTATTGCTATGAACAGTAATGGTAAGATCACTTTTAAACAGTTTTGCAAGCTCTTCTAAAAGTTTTCAGCCTGTATGATACAGGACTTGGAGTTAATTGCTCGTGTTCAAGCATTTCCAGTTTTTAGAAGGTTGTAAGTTACGCGAGATCCAATGCAAATCCCTCATTGATAGTTCGCTCAAATTAAATTGCTGGATCAGAATATGTCGGGATCATGCATGAGAAAGAGCTGAAACTTGAACTCCAGCCAAGCCTGGGTTTGCAAAGAGCACCTCGCTCTTCAACTGTCACACAGTAGAGCCTCTGTGGTGGGTTGACCTTGGCTGGCTGCCAGGTGCCCACCCAGCTGCTCTCCTCGGCAGGACATGGGGAGAAAATAAGCTGGAAACAAAAAGACAGGTCTGATTTTATCGCTTGAATCTGCTGTAAAGGAACACAGCGTTTGAGAGGAATCAACGATATCGTTTCCTTGGAATTGATGCTTTTTGTGTAATTTTGACTCCCTCATTTGTTTTGGGTTTTTGTGTGTACCCGATGGATTTTTCGAGTATATCAGTACTTGCTTATGATTTGTTTTTTTCAGGATGAATACTGCTGTGTTTTTATTTGCTTTCAAGTGTCTGATGCTTAAATGCATATTCTATTTCACATTCCACTAAAAGAAAATGTTGCAATATACAACAAGAAAAATGCAAAAAGGCCATTGCTGACAAACCTGTATTTTTTTTCGCCTACGAAATGTCAGAGGAAAAAATACACTGGAATGGAAAAGTTTCTGGTTTAACCTCTTCTGTCTTACGTATGGACCGTTAATCATCCTTTGAAGTTTTGGTCCTTTAGAACGTGAAAATGAATTTATACAATTAGTACCATTATTCTGCAGCAGCATCTGCAGCAGAGCAGGCTGATCCGAAACCATTCCTTAATTAGTCTGGAAAGCGACATGAGATGGTGAGGATCAGCCAGGCAGCTCCACACTGCTTAATGAAGGGTGGGAAAGAAATCAGTAAGGAACAGAATGTAAACCAGAGCGAGAAACGTACAGAGGGGACACTTTTCTGCATGCTGAGCAGGCGTCTGGATTTCGACAGATGCCATCACACATGAAGAAAGTCACTGAGCCTCTAAATTGAGTTTCGTGCTTGTTTTGCAGTGAGGACAGAGTAATTGAGCATTATACACAAATTAAAGGTCTGACCAGAGGACAAGCCATTGTTCAGTGAGTATGACACTTGTTAATTTGTGAAGACTATTTTTACTTTTTTCTTCTTTTTTGTTGAGAAGTGGCAGTGCAGGCTGGTTTGGTCATTATTGCTTGCACACTTTACCATTTGTATCTGTCAGATTTTTTTTTAGTTGAGTTATATTTCAAAGTTCAAATAATTTAAGTTTCAGATTTCAGAGGCTTCCAGTTCAGGTTGTATGTCCTCATTCAGATACCTCAAATATAAAAAGTTATCTGGACCTTACTTTGTTGAAAGACTCTGTTTGTTGAAATGTTCAGAATTTGGCTTTCAAAAGAACAAGGTATTCCACGATGCATACAGAACCTGTAGCATTCTATTTCTAATATAGCATTTATATTGCTGTACTTCCTACAGGCAATTGCAATGGGATGCATTACGAACCGAGAAGATTGAGATGATTGCCATGGTTACACATTGTAGACAACTTGTAGGTTTTTCTCCTGTACCTTGATGCCTGTAACTTTGTCTCAATAATTCAGGGGCTTCTTTCCATAGGAACAGGGGAAAAAGTTGTCTGTTCAGTGATTGTCCCAGTTGCCTCATGAAACAATCATTCAACCGCATAAACACTTTCATTTGGAGCCTATCCGTTGTAACCAGAGCACCATAATGGAATAATTATAGGCAGGTCCTTACCGCCAACATTTCCCAAAAGACTCACATGTTCAGTTCAGAATTCTTGCTTTCAGTTCTCTGACCTTCTGATAAGAGATTGAATGTTTCGTTGTATGATAGATTTTCCATTCCCTTTAGCTAGGCCAAAATAGCACATCTTTCACCTAGCCAGGATGCTAAGTTTTTTTCTGAAAACATGGACCTTCACTTAAGACCTTCAAACTATGCAAGTGATAAATGACGTCTTGAATGTACGTGTGAAAAAAAAAGTATGTTAATAGATATTATTCCCTCCAGAGAAAATCATCTGATATGCTATAAATCTGTCTGCAGGTACATGAAAGTGGTAGAAGCTTTGCCAACATATGGAGTTCATTACTATGGAGTAAAGGTTAGTAAATGCCCATGGATGCTGTGATTGCTTATTACGTGTGATTGCATTCTTGTAGGAGTAGTTTGATGATTCAGTACTCTTCTGTCAGAATTAAACCCCTTGTTTTTCAACTTCTATAGTTTTTCCCTCTTTTATATTCTTTAAAAATAGTTTCCAGAGAGCAGAAAAGCATTATGTGCTACAGAAAACCGAAAGGACTTTGTAAAACGTCCTGTAAGTTCCTATCAGGAGCTAAATTCATATCAGCTTAAACTGGATATCACTTCTAGATCCAAAGCAGTGAATAGTTTCCCCAGAGACGATCCTAATCAAGAAAAAAAAATACAGTGTAGAAAAGATTACTCCTAAGTGGCAGGTGATCAGTGGGTGCATACTTGGAGTAGGGAAATGCCGAGAAGCATTTTTGGAGAGTGATGGAAATACACCGTTTCTTCCTGTTTGTAGAGCAGAGCCTTGGGCCAAAGTGTTTTGTGCAGAAGAGCTCGGCAGAGATGATGTCTCCTTACTTTGAGTCATGGCCATGACTGTGGTACCTGAGAAGCTGATGTTACGTGCTGTGCTCTCCTCCTGTGGCTGTCCATGCCTGAGTTTAGTAGATGCAGTTAGTTGCCACAGTTTTTTCTGTCCCATATCCTTCCCCCCCTCACAGCCACTCCAGCAACAAATGACACCCCCTTGTTTCAGCAGCACTGTCGCTTTTTTGTCCACTTTGCACAACCACCACATAGTTTCTTGCCTCTGCCTGGGCAGGGAGGCGGAGAAAGTTCTGACATTCACCCCAGCAATCCACTTCACAGCGATTCGCTTGCCAAAAATGTCCTTGTTTTCTACATACTCGTACTTGTCACAGAACAAAACAGGCTCTAATCTTGGAATTGCTTAATTTTTAAGTAGCTCTCGGTTCATGTGGACGTCCATTTTTCAGGATAAACAAGGAATCCCATGGTGGCTTGGAATAAGTTACAAAGGAATAGGCCAGTACGACTTACAAGACAAAGTTAAGCCCAGAAAAGTAAGTTTTTTGCATCTGAATTTTTTTCTGGAGGGAGGTGGGGTGATGTTGTATGTCAGAATATACTTTATTAAGCTATTGCTTATTAAACTATTATGCAAAAGACCAAGGGTTGGAGGAAAAAGAAGAATTCTGCTGGCACTGAGGCAGTAAAGCTCTCCCTCTCACATAGGTGGGGAAACTCCCTTTGGGAGCTTTGGCTCGTATGTTGTCTTGAGTTCGGTGATCTCAGGACAGTCTGGACAGGAATTTTGACAGCCTCCAGGGTCAACTACACAAGTATAAAGCCATTGGGTTTCTGCAAGTCCCAAACTGAAGGTCTTGTACTCAAGCAGCGTTTTCAGTTGGCTTTCATAGGTGGATTTTTGTGTGTGCGAAGTGATAAAAGGATCCACTGATATCTGAAATACGAGGGGAACTGCGTGAAGCTGCAGGCCTCCTCAGGCAACTGTATGTTTCCATGATGCAATGAGTTGTAAGGGGGAGTTGAGAGGAAATGCCGAATACTGGAGGTCGTTCTCTTTTTCCACCCTCCTGCTCCCCAGCATGTCTCCTGCACAGTGAACTTTGCCAACGACCTCCCTTGTTGTTTAAACAGGGCAGAGAGTCCTGTACGGCACTGCTGGACCCCTCAAAGCCCCCCCCATGAGAGACCCCTAGCAGACTCTTCTGTTGGTGCAGCCTTGGAAACCCATCATGCAGTCCAAGTTCACGGTGCACTGGGAGCTCTCCCAGTCTTGTGGCCACATACGTTTCCTTGGGACAGGACTGAGCCCTGATGGTGTTTAAAGAGTTTTTTAACCCACTTGGCTGGGGGAAAGAGCCAGGACTACACATGCAGGAGGCCCACTGTTGGACTGGGGGTGTGTGGTTTCTTTCTGGTCATGTCTTTGTTGGAACATCTAAGCCATAAGGAGATGGAGACCTGGGGCTTTTGTTGTTCTCCCTCCCTGGGAATGATCTGGGCAGGAGTTCACATGAAGTGTGTGCTTTCTGCCAGGGAATTTTACGTTTGCAAAATGATATTGTTTAGTGTATTTGTGCCAAAAAAACGCAGCTTAACAAAACTTTCTTTTAAGAGTAATTCCCCTTCAAGCTTCCAACTTGATCTTCTCTTTTTCCAGAGCAGGCTATGACTTGATTTCTTTTGGTATATTTATATACCTGTGTGTCCAAGGTTGAACTCAAGTCCTTCCTTTGCTTTGTTTAGTAAAGCGCTTAGCTTAGCCCCGCTTCTCTCTTACCATGCCTGTTCTAAACGACAGTGACACGAGAGGAGCCCTAGAAAATCAAGTCAATGTTAATGCAGCCGTTGGTCATCAAAGGAGAGCATCAAGGAGCTCCTCTTGCTCCTGAGCACTTCCCTGGTTTTAGGCAATATCTATAAGATTTTTCCGGTCAGGTCAACCACGGATCATCCTCTGAGATGTCCAGCTGTGACCAGCAATGCTCTCCAAGAAAATGCAGCCTGCCTGACTGGAAGCATTGCTTCGCCAAGCACTTTTTATGCTTGTGGGATTTCAGTTTACAACATCACCCAGGCAGATTAAGAAAATTTTTTAAGGTCAGCAGGGCCCAGATAGTCACACCCTGCTACAGTTCATTACGAGGCGTTGCCTTTGAACACAGCAGGACTTTTGTTTAAGAAAAATAAAATAAAATAAAAACCAAAGGTCACCTCTGCAGTGGAAGTATTACAATGGAAATGATAAGTCGTCTGCTTTACTGTGATTATAATTGTGCAACAGAGGATAGAGATGAAAAGGGAAGGTGGGAGAGAGGAGCTGAAATGCAGAGGGAGGGTTTAATGCCCATAAGCTGCTTGAAAAACTGAGGGTGGATGTGGCTGTAGTATCCTGATGGGTTTGTGTCTGGTGCTAATAGGAGAGGACAAAAATGACTTAAGCCACAGCTTGTCCTGAGTCATGACTACTTTTAACATGTGGCTAAATATGCAAACAGTTTCTTTATAAAAATGGTGTTTCAGGGTTTGGAATACAAAGTGTACTTCTGATGTGATCCATGGAAGTAATCGGAATCAGATTGCTTCTGGGGAGGTAAAGCAGATACTGGATCTAAAGAGGCACCCACGTCCAGACTTGTTTTGGAGTTAAAATATTGAGATAGTGCTGTTTATTCCAGTGTAGCTATAGCCTTGCTGCCTGTGATGCGGCAGGCAGAAGTTTCCTTTTGACCAGTATTGTTGTTTGTTCATATTTATGAATGTATTGGAATATATTTGAGAGAGAAAAGTCTGTATAGCTTGCCTGAACGTCCGAGGAGTCCCCAGGCATAGTACTTTCCAAAGCGGCAGGCAAGAGAGGAGTGGGCATGTAAACTATGCCTGCCTTTGGAGCAGAGGTGCTAGTTTTGCTGGATTTAGCAGGATTTTCTTGCTTTGCTTTTCGGGATGGAGCCAAACTCACAACTGCCATGTGCTGGTGTTGTCCTGCTGTTTGTACTGTGGATGAAAAGTGCTGTTGTGTTTATCCCCAGCCATCTGGGAAAGAGCATCCTTATTGTGCTTTGCTTTTCCAGTTAGTGGTGTTTAAATATACATGCAGCTGATTAACTCAATAAAAGGGAAAAGCCAAGTCCAAGTCTGAAGACCAAGCTGGCCCTTCCTAATTTTGAAGATACAAGTGATCTCTGGGTGTGCAGACCTCTGGTACTGGCTGTGATGGGAAAGCTGTTGAGTTTCAGGTGGGAGGGTTTGAACAGGAGCTGGTGCCTGTGCTCCAGCTGAATTCCCATCAGTGGGTTTTATTCTGCTCCCTGTGTCTTTTCTGCAATGCTAATGGCTGCTGACAGACATAGCTGCGTTTGTTTGATGTGTTCATCATAGGCATCTGGTAAGAGCCAAATCTATATTCAGAATAAAATTTTTAAAGTAATAATAAAATAGAAAATTGACTGCACCCATTAATGCAATGTCAATTAAATCCCAATAAAATATAACCAGCCTCCTCAAAAAGTGAAATCTTTTGGCTTTATCCAAGTAGGTCTTTAGCCAAAGACAGCTAAATATGAGCCTTGGAGCCACAGTGGTTATCCCAAGATTTTGTTGTTGGATCAACACTGTCGCGCGAAGCCCAAGGTTGAGAGCTCTTCACAGGAAACAACTTGCACGGCAGACCTGGATGAAGCAATCTCCAGATCCGTATTGCCCGGCCTTGCCAAGGCTTGTGCACGTAACATCAATCATCCGTGAGGGGAATGTGTGTTGGAGAGGACGGTGTGTAATGCAGGGCTGGACCAGGAGAACCTGCCGTGTCTGTCTGTGTAAAGCTGGCTGGGGAGGTTTGAGTCCAGCTATTAGCATTTTGCTGGTTGACCTGCGATGGTTTGGGGAAAGGAGTTTTGTTGCTCTAAGTCACTCCTGAAAGCCTGTATTGCTTTGGAAGAGGTTTCTAGTGAAGCGAGCCCGTGTCCTCCCCCTCACTTGGGACTGCGAGCTGATGGGAGCCAAGGGGAGCACTGTGCTCCAGCACTGTAATAGGCTGAAAATGGAGAATTATTTTTTGTGTGTCACTTAGAAAAATTGTCTTTTTAGATAAAAGCGGTGGCTCCACACTGGCTGGAGGTTACACTGGGCTCAGTTGATTGTAATGCTGAAGGTCTCATGGGGCGTAAAAAGACTGGGTTTGGCAACCCTCATTCAGGTTTCAGCTCAGACCTGGGATTAACTCTGCAGTCCTGTGGCTCTGCGAATGTATTCAATCTTCAGCTGCAGTTAATGCCCAGAGATGCCTCCTGCTTGGAGAAGTGCCTCCTGCTTGCTATGGGGGGGGCATGCCAAGATCCTGTCCCCAGTCTCCTCTGAATAGATTAGGAAAAGCGTAAAATATATTCCCAGGATTTTGTGTGCTGTTTCAAAGCAGAATAGATCTCCCTTTTATCTCTACCCCTATTCTTCTCACTGGTGAGATAAACAATGTGTTGTCTTGTTTATGGAGCATGTATTACGGTGTGAGTTGAGTTTATTCTGCGTTCAGCCAATGCGTGGTGATTCTCCGAGGGATGGGAATTTGAGAAGGCAGCTTGCTGGCTTTTTGACTTCTTCTCCTACTTCATTGTGTTTCTGTGGGCAACTCCCTGGTGATAAATGAACTGTAATGTCTGAAGAGAAGAACTAATCTTGCTATGGTATTGTTTCAAATCTACAAGAATTTTTATCCTAATGCTGGTTGTCTTGAATACATTATGTTCTCAGGAGTGTTTTTGTTAGAATACACTACTCTTGAAATGGGTAATATTTATGATATTTTTCTTTTGAGTCAACACATACTAAGAGCTGATGCTGAAAGTTTTCCCTTGCGGAACATTAACTCAATGTAAATTTGCTGTCCTGCTTTGCCGAATGGTTCAGAACGCAACGGCGTTCATATGGGCTTCTCAGCAGGCAGATCTAATTAGGCAGAGTTTTCTTTTATGGTGTTTATTTCTCACCAAGTAGAAGCCATCGATTTAGACATAAGATTCTAAGCTCACATAATTATTTAAAATAAACACAGAGCTGTTACAAGACTGCTCTGAAATTCAGTTCCTTCCAGATGTGCAGGAAGTAGCTTGAGCATCACCTGCCCACGCAAAACATGCGCTTTGGGACACTTTGGTGCCAAGACATCTCTGATTCTTGTTAATGCTAAGGCTAGTGAGAACTGAGCAAGGATGGATCCTAATGCATTAGAAAAAAATGTGATTTTTTTTTTCTTTGTGAAAAGAGGTTTCTAGAGGAATTTCTTAAAAAGTAAGAGGTGAAGGATGCCTCCAGGTGAGCTCTGCCAATGTATGCTGGCGCGGGTGGGAGCTGTCTGACACCTCCTCTCAGAAGCTGCTGCAGGTGGGGCAGTTTGGCTCTCCTGCCATCTCCTCAAATGCCTCCCTCTGCGGCCAGGCACAGCAATTTAAAACAAAAATATTTCAGTTGTAGGTAGCATGCTAGACAGCAAACTGCAGCAGAGAGGCTGAAACGCAGCCTTTCTTCCAACGTTACCAGCAGGGTGGTAATTTTCTGTGTTGGAGTGGGGTGCATTCCTGTGGGCAGAAATCTTTTATGTTTCCTTGCACTGAATTGCCAGATTTGTTGGGAGGTTGCCCTTCCCAGCCAATTCCTGGGATGCTGGTTGCTGAACCTCCTTACAGGCACTGCATGTACCACAAGGTGCTTTCAAAGTGCTTCCTGAGGGAAAAGCTGCTGCAAACACTGCACCATGGCTTGGCTTGCCTTGCCTAGTGATCCCTTGGGTGAAAAATCAGAGATCTGCGTAGTTTAGCTCTTGGTAATTTGTAATCAACCTTGGAAACATCCTGGGTGCAACCCTGGCACACGCTGTGTCCAGGACTGGTGCAGCAGTGCTTGGCTGTACAACCCCTGCAGACAGCTTCTCTGCAGATTTTCACCCTCTTAGGGGGAAAAGGAAAAAAAAAAAAGAATTTTCAAATCTTTTTAAACAAAATGCATCAAGCTGATATGAATATTAAGCAAAGTGCCCCTGAGAAGCTCTCCTGCACGATCCTCAAGGCAAGGGCTCTGCCAGCTCCTGCCTGTGATCCTGATGGGGCCGTTTTTCCGAACGGGTGAGCTGCTGCTGTCAGGCCCAGACAAACTTGCATTTTATTCAAAACTGGATGCAAGATAGGCCAGGTGAAAAACCAGCTGCTTCTTTTATTAAAGTGTCTCACTGCTTAAGCATTCTGTGTCTGCTTTGTGTCTTGTTAGACTACAATTACATCTCTTTTTGTATGGGAAACAAGGTTAGGAGGGCGATATTATTTTTTTTTTTGTTCTGTAGTATCTTGAAGAGGATCACAGTAGAAGTGCAGGAAGCTTAGACTCCTGGGCTGGCAAAAGCAGCAGCTGGGTGGTAGAAGTCTGGCTGATGCACAGGGATGCTTGAGTAATGAGATATGATCAGAGATTTGCACTTCTG
Organism: Tauraco erythrolophus; assembly: GCF_009769465.1. Lineage (NCBI taxonomy): Eukaryota > Metazoa > Chordata > Aves > Musophagiformes > Musophagidae > Tauraco > Tauraco erythrolophus. The sequence goes on from NC_141476.1 coordinate 5,981,085, forward strand.
CCTTCTCCAAAAAGACCCAGAAAACAAACCTTGACCAGGCCAAATTCTGCCTGTAGAGTGGGTCAGGCAGCCCCTGCTATGCTCAGTGGGAGTTTTCAGGAGCCTTTAAGGATCTGGCAATCTAAATGGATGGGAAGGCTATTAAGGAAACATTCATTAGCTCAGATGGACCTAATAATCTGGTTAAAGGGAACAAACATTGCAAAATGTCCACAAAAACATTTTAATTATTCCTAATTGTTCTTCCAGCCCTCAAAAACCAGTTTCAGATTTCCAGATTATTTTTTTTTTTACAACTCTCATCTTTTAATATGCATGTAGTTTAGGTAAGAATGAAATTCAGAATGATTTAGAAACATGTCTGTACAGAGTTAGGGAGTATTTGAAGGGACCAGGAAAACTGTAGTGCAGTGACAGTTTTGCAAGTATTGCCTTTTGACTAGAATTTAGGAAAAAATTATTTGAAGGAATGTTTTAGAATTTCATTTGGTTTACTCTGGTTTATTATTTATTACTTTTTTCCCTTTTTGTATTGAGGCCTTTTTTTTCCTCTTGTCTTCATGAATCCAGACATGTTAGGCAGAAACTTGTTAATAAAATCATTCATGATTATTTTAAAGTGCACCAATATAAATAGTCCACAACTTACTCTGAAGCTATTCAGATAATTATTGGTCTTTTTTTTTTTTTAAGGACCTGACTGCAGGACAGTTTGTCAGAGGGGTTGATTGCTAAGGAGCTTATATTGTTCTTAAGTGAGATAGCTTAAGGACAGGACGCTTTTCAGTCCATAAGAGCAAAAATATGTGCTGCTTGCAGAATTTCAAAGACCCCTTCTCCATGGCTCCTGCCGCCGAGTAGCAGAGTGGGGAGCTGGAGTTGTCCCAGTCCGGTGTGTCTTTGCGCAAGGAGGCAAATGTCTTTGTGCTGAATGTACCCGGCTGCAAATGCTTCGGGCGCCTGTCAGCTCCTTTTTGGGCTGGGATGGATCTCACAGGGTGGGGAGGAAATGGGGCAAAGCTCTACCCACATCCTGAGGCAATTCCATGCAGGGTTTCCTTACAAATGCAAAGGTGTGTTGCTTTTTGGTGTGTTGTGTGTGTTTTTGTTTTTTTTTTTTTACGTTCTTGGCACCACAGATGATCAGGGACGCATTTCACCAGGGGCTGGAGGTGGATTTGCACAGGCAACTCCTCATGGAAGGGTCCACCCAGACCCTTGGAGTGCTGGTGGGTCCCTCTGCCTGGGCAGGAGGCTGCTCGAGGTGGTGGGGCAGCTGCGTTTTGTCCCCCTGCCAAACGCGACCCTATTCACCCTCACTGCCCCTGGCACAGGTGACCGCATCTCCCGCAGCCCTCGGGAATGCCGAGCGCATCCGGAGGGGAAGAACCCACGGGAAGTGATAAAGGGGACGAGGAGTCACCGCCCGCACCCGATAAGAGGCAGCGAGGCAGTTGGGTGGTTTTTTTTTTCTTTTTCCAGAGGTCACGTTTGAAGCACGCCCATCGTGTTTTACGAGCGTGGGAGCGGGACGCCCGGGAACGCGGCGCGATGCTTCTGGTCCAACCTGTTGCCTCTCGGGCGTGATGGGCGGCGGGGCCGGGCCGGGGCCGCGCCGCAGCCCCCGCGCCAGGCTCGCTCCCGCCGCAGCCCCCCCTCCGGGCCGCTGGGGGCAGCCCCTCGGTGGGAACCCTCTCCCGTTCTCTCCTGGGTTGGGTTTTCCCTTTACCCGAGGGGAAGGGCGGGTCGGGGAGGAGTCGCTGCGGGGAGGGGCGGTGATGTCAGGCGTGTGTCAGCAGTGGGAGGGGAAGGCACCGGCTGCCGGTGACCGGGAGGGCTGGCACGGCGGCCGCCGCTTGCTCCGCTGCTCTCATGTCGCCCTTGACGCTTCCCGGAGCGGCCGGCGGTGCCGGGGAGAAGGGGCCGGTGATGCGGGGAGGTGAGTGCGGGATGGGCTGGGTCGGGAGGGAGGCGGTGGGTCGCGCTGGGGATCCCTGAGTGCTGGAGCACCCGTGGGCACTATTGCTCAACGTCCTGACATACTGCATGAGCTGTTTTCTTTTCAATTTTTTTTTTTTTTTTTTTTTTAATGCGTTTATTTCGAAGTTCAATACCAAGTTATAAAGAGGGCACTTCCAAAAGCCGCGTGACGGGACAGGGTGGCTTTAGTACAAAGATAAACTTACTTAAGCAGCAGAGTAAAACTTCCACGATTTTTCAGGAGACACCTTATTAGTTCAAGTAAATGACATTTCCCTTTGCTGCATTTTTCATATAGCAGGATCTAATAATAAATAGTAGTACTAGAAAGGAAAGTTTTAACTAAACAGAGGGATGGGTCACTGAAAGAGCCAGAATTTCCCCACAAACACGTGCACTGGGTTATGTTTCAGTTACTGGCCATGTTAAGAACGTTTGAAACGCAGCTTGGTGTAATATGTAATTTTTTACAAAACTTGAAGTTTCTCTGTAGCTGGAGTGTGGTATGTTGGGTTTTGGCGGAGGTCAGCGGGAATGTCACCTGTCCTGGGGACTTTGGTGTGGTGGCTGCAGCCTTGAAGGCTTTTGAAAACACTCCTGTGGGGAGGGAGGAGATCACTGTAACTGCCCGGGTGTCTCAGCCTGATCACTGGTGTCGCAAGCTCATGTCTCCCACTTCTCAGCTGCCCGCCTGGGTGGAAGGACCTCAGGTAGCTCTGCACGGGCTCTGGCTCCGGGATGTAGCTGGCTGTAAACTACAGCGTGTGCTGCTGCACCTCTGCACCCATCGTCTTCAGGTGACGTCCCTGGGGACTCCTGTACTGGCATCTGTGTGCACCCGCACGCCCTGGCACTGTGGGAGAGAGGGCAGGAGGTGGTGGTGGTGCAGAAACCTGCGCCGACGAGCTGGGGAACAGCTCAGCCAAAGCTGGGCTGAGAAGATGCAGCCCCTGATGGGTCATCCGCTGAGGGTGGCTAACGCTGGTGGCAAAGGGAAAGCGGATTCGTGCGAAATTCTGATCCCACGGGTGCAGCTGCCAAGCCCCGGCTGACTTTGATCTCTTCTCCCAGCTGGCACTTTGCAGGAAATCTGTGGTTTCCTTACAAAAGTATGCGTTGTGGGGTGGCTTCCTCCTGTAGCTGTTCTTTCTCTGTACGTGTTGTACTCCTGCTCCAAAATGTCTTGCTGAATCTCTCACTCGGTGTCTTCAGAAGAGAAAGGTCTTGATTTTCCCCAAGCTGCTGCCATTCCCTGGGGATATTCTGACTGAGGGAAGAGACTGTAGGTGTCTATGCAATTACTTTGTACAGAGATTTTTGCATTTAATCAGAGTTTAGTTGCCCTCCCAAGATCTCTGTGAACTTCTAGCAGTGAAATTAAACGTGCTATTGATGGAAACAGATGTTGTCACAGGCAAAATCCTCAATCTGCAATGCATTGTCTATAAGAGTGTGAAATTATTTGAGGTGCATACTATATGTTTGTATTTATGTGCTTATTTTAATTGATGTTATGAATGTTGTTATTGCTGAGTCCATGCCATAGCTGAAGATACACAAGACTTGTAATTTGCTGAAATTGTATAACCTTGGGGGGAGAAAGAAGATTAGTGAGTCTTGTAGTGACAGTGTTCTGCTTCTCTCTACCAATTCTCCTAGCTATTTCAATGGAAACAGCTGGAAAATCTCTATTTCCGTGAAAAGAAATTTGCTGTGGAAGTACACGATCCCCGCAGGTAAGGCTGGAGAAGCCAGTTGTAGCAGCAGGATGAATACTTACCCAGACTGGAAATTTGTCATCTCGTGTTAGCAGATGGGGATGGGAGGTGTCTGAGTTCAACTCAGACATGAGTTTACTCTGGACTTTGTGACTCTGGGCCTGGATCGGGGCTACGAGTGATGGATGAGTAGTGCTGTGATGTTGCAGAGGGAAGGTCACAGCCAGAGTGAGCAACCTGGAGCAACCGTTGATGTGTTACAGCTCTGGATGTCCTCAAATTGCCTGTGATGTCCACTGAGGGAGTTCTTGGAGCAGAGGGAGGACTATTTGTCATGGCCAAACTTGCTCACTTTACAAAACCCTTCCCCAAGAGGCTGCTGCAATGTGCCTGTGCAGCAGGAGACCCGGGAACACAGCCAGCAGGACCCAGACATGACTTTCTTGTTCACCTTCTGCCCACTCCCAGCGATGCTCCCTCCTCTGAGCTTGAACCTTCAGGTGCCCAAGCACTGCTGGTGGGAGCTTTCCTGTGCCTTCCCCTCAAGATCCCTTCCAAGAAGAATGAGCCTTTGCCCAGAGTGAATTTCTAACTGCCTGCCTTTCTGCTGCTGCTATCCTTTCTACCTCTGGCACAGGAACGCTGTGCCTCTCAGCTGGGCCAGAAGGAACAACAAGATGTCCTACTGATCCCCCATCCTGCCCAATTGCTCCTTTCAGGGTCCCATGGCAGTCTGCTCACCTTTTCTCGCTTTAGACCGTACTCAACTGTTGGTCTCGGCAGCACAATTGTGCTGCTGAAATAAAGGCACAGCAGTTGCTACTGCTCCATGTTGCAAAGCTCAACTAGGAGGAGCTTCAACTTTAACTTTGTAAAATCAAGGTTAGGAGAGAGGAATGATAACAGCACCGGGTGGTGGGGAGAAGGAAATCGTATTTTCAGATCTCTAAAATAAAGGCTGAGCCTTGCCCGGTTAGGAGAGAGGCATTTGAGACTTTAAACCTCAAAGATCCGGCTTGAAATTGCGTTTCTTTTCCCCTCAGAATTTCAGTCTCGAGAAGGACCTTTGGCCAGAGCGGACTGGTAGTGCAAACCTGGTATGCAAACACTTCCCTGATCAAGTCCATCTGGGTGATGGCAATCAGTCAACACCAGTTTTACTTGGACAGAAAGCAAAGCAAAGTAAGTTATAAGGTGTTTTACTGTGGGCATGAGTTTCATCACCTTTTCTGTATATCCTTCAGTGTATGTTTTTCCACAGATTAACTACTCTCCAGAGAAAAAATACAAATTGGTTTTGTCAGCTTTTTGAGCAGTCTAATAGCGACAGGATTGTAATTCGATCCATTTTAGCCTGCCTGCAATTAAGGGCTATGGAAGTGTAATCACAGAAGAGGGAATTTCCACGTCTCAGTTTTTAATCTGCTTTTTCTTTTGTCTCCTTCTTGTGTTCATTTAGAACACAGTGCAAACAGCAAAGAGAGTTTGAACTGGGAGATGGTTCAGGCTTTGGGGGCGGAGGTGGGGAGGAATGCCAGCACAGCCCTCTGCACCACGAGCTCCAGCGTGATGCTCTTGCTTTAGCCCTTAATTTTGTGGGAGATGAGGTGTGAAACGTCATCTTCTGTGACCTCGTGTTCCAATGTTAATTAGAGGTAACTCGATAAGGCTGGATTTTTTTTTTTTTAACTCCTTCAGGCAAAAATTCCTTCAGCCAGAAGTTTGGATGATATCGCCATGGATCTGACAGAGATGGGAACACCAAAAATTTCAAAGCTAGTGACTTTGGAGGCAAAGAACCAGCTTATTATGGCCAGCAATGGCAGTTTGATCTCATCAGGTAATGCTTCATGTGAATGCAAGGTAGTGGAGTACGGTGGGACTTGTATGATAAAAGTGAAAACGAGGCTAGCTGGCCATAAATAGTGACATATGTGAAGGCATGTATTAGTTATGTATCTGAAACAGTAACATGGTATAATCTGCTGATTTCCCCCCCATCCCCAACTAAATAAGGAAATAAAAATATGCTAGAAGGATAAACATCCATGTACTGTTAGTCCATGAATGATTCAATACAGTTTGTCACTCAGTCCTTGAATGACTGTGTCATCAAAGTCCGAGGGAAATTTCATCCAGGCTAACTTTAAGCACCTGTACTGGGAGTTGAATTGCCTCAAGCTTCCTCAAAAAAACAGGAGAGAAGATAAATGCTTCCAAATAAAGCTCAGCCCTGGAGCAGACTTTAGATCTCTCCCTTGATTGTGGAGGAGAGGAAAAGCAGGGGGAGGTAAAAGCCTGGCTGCCACACGTAGGTGCCTCGAGGTGAAGCCCAAGTGAGGAGCCTCAGTCTGTCTTGAATGCAAAGCCAAAGCTGAAATATCAAGTACATGGTCGATATCCCTAATGCAGTGATTTATATTCTGGGTGGTGGGTTTTCAGGGTGTTGTACGCTTGGGACTTACCATGCAAATCATATACATTGGGGGGTTTATCATATACATTGGGGCTTTGAAAAGTGTGAATTTCCCAAAAGCCTGCTTGCTGGATGACACAAGTGCTGGACATGGCATTTTGAATAATTTGTTGTGCTGGACAGGACTGCTTTGGGGAGATCTCAGCTTACCTGACCAGGAAAAAAAGAGGCTTTTATCTGCAAATCCTCTGATACAGAGTGTGTTTTTCAGGCTCTCAGGATTCAGAGGTCAGTGAAGAACAAAAGAAGGAGAAAATTATGGAACTAAAGAAAAAAGAGAAGCTCCTTCAGGAAAAACTGCTTCAGAAAGTTGAGGAGCTGAAGAAAATCTGCCTGCGAGAGGCGGTGAGAACTGCACCTTACGCTGGGGTCGGGGCGGGCGAGAGCCCTTCTCTCCCTCCAGACCTTCACGTGGAGCCATCTCTGTTCCCCAGGAGCTGACGGGCAAGATGCCCAAGGAGTATCCTCTGAGCGCTGGAGAGGAACCTCCCCAGGTCAGAAGACGTGTTGGCACGGCGTTCAAGCTGGATGACAACCTGCTCCCGAGCGAAGAGGTGAGCGCTGCGCTTTGTTTTTGCAGCAGAGGTGGGGTGGCCGAAGCCACTTGGAAATAATCCAGCTCTTGGCTGATAGTTTAAAAGAAGGCAGCTGGGACTGTTGCTTGCATAGGCTGGGAAATTTAGATGGTACCACCCTTGTTTCAGCCATGCTGCCTCTGAAATGACCAGGAAATTGGCTGTTCCAAAAGGTGTTAAAATCCCCTGATTTGGCCATGCTGCTTGAATTTTAATGGACATCTTGCTGCTAATTAGAGAAGAGCAGGTTCATAAGGCTGTTCAGCAAACCACAGCTGTGAGCTTCTCTTGAGTGTTGATTTGTGTCAGGTTGAGATTGTGTTTGAACCCAGAACGTGGCAGGAGTGTGCGCTGTGCCCTTGCAAAATCATCCGTTCACAAGCATAGTTGTGTGACAGGTGACAGCAGGAGGACATTTATCTCTGATTTAATGCAAGTTCCACTTCAGTAAAAGCTGTCTGTATTACTCAAGAAGCTAATATGAACTTTGCTGGCAGAGGCTGACTCAGGAGATACAGTAATTCAGATATATGCAGTTTCTGGACACATACTGAATTCCCTCTTATTCCTTGTGAGATTTGTTAACAAGCTGTATCATCCACATAATATATGCCCAGTGTTGGGCACTTTACTGCCTGTCATCAGAAACTCACTGCCCTGGTTTACCAGACTGGTGTAGTCCGTGTCTGCAGCAAACTGATTTTATGTGGACTGCTTAAATGCTATTGGGGAAAAAAATCCTGCTGACCAGATTTAATAACGTGTTGCGTAACATCTCCACAGCGCCTTTCATCTGAGCCTCTCAAAGTTGTTTACAAACAATTAATTAAAGCCTTCAACTCCCTGTTACATAGCTATGGTGATTTGAATTTCCATTTTTGTTTTCTCTAAAGCGGAGAGAGATTTTTTGAACAGAGATTTTCAGGCTTGGACTTGGAGCAGGAGGTTTAACAGCCTGCAGGTTGGCTTCTGTAACAGAAGGGTCTAAACCTGAATTTAGGTGTCTATTTTATATCACCCAGGCTTGAGAACTTCGGACCTTTCTGAAGAGATTTCATAATCTTACACTTGTCAGAGAAATAAGATGCAAGGATTTAATATGCTTAGATTGTCTTGTGTATAAACTTTGGTATTTACGTGTTTTGTGCTCAGGATTTAAATTTGTTACCACAAAAATAGATCTTCTATCTAATTACCTTTGTTGATAAGTTCTACTCAGAGTAGAAGGAAATAACTCATCTCACGAATTTTCAGGATCCCGCTTTGCAGGACTTGGAGAGCAATTTTATCATACAGCAAAAGCTGGTGGAAGCTGCAAAGAAACTTGCCAGTGAGCCAGACCTCTGCAAAAACGTGAAGAAGAAAAGAAAGCAAGAGTATGCTGATGCTGTAAAAAAGCTGCAAGAGATAGAAAATTCCATAAATGAGTATAGAATCAAGTGCGGCAAAAAACCAACCCAGAAATCAACTCTTACTCTACCAGGTAGGCAAGAGAATTCCCGGTGTTCTGATGAAAATAGACCCCCCCCAAAAAAAAAGTAACTTGGCTCGCTTACACGGTTTGTTTACATCTTCTCTATATGATATTTATCTTCTCCTGAGCAGTTAAGTAAGAAAAGTAGAGATGCAATTGCTGCATCTGATATAAGTGCGCTGCTTATAGGCTGAGGGCAGAATAAGCTGCAGTTTTAGGAACAAGCGGAGACACGTTCCAGCACCAGGTACAGGGCGAAGGTGCTGTACTTAGGCTGGCAGGAGCATCGCAGCCAAAGCTGGTGTGGTGTCTGAATTCTTCGTGTGTTGAGTGCAGTTGTGTGTCTAAGCTGCCACGTGCGAGATCTCTCTCCCTTCCCTTCCGCAGCGCTGCAGTTCTAGCAAAGACAAAATATGTAAGTTTTTCTACAAGATGGAGGAAATAAGGATCAAAGACTTTGTTTCTTGATTAAAAATTACTGATTTCCAGGAAGACATCAGCAAAGTTCAGGAGTTTATGAACGCAAATAGTGGCAAACAGATTTTTGGCTAAATGCATTTCCCATTGATCAGCACAGCGAACGCAGATACCCTTGGCCCCTCCATTCTGAAAATGGTTTTCCTGAGAGAGAGGAGATTCTTGCTGCTTCATAGGATAAAGCATGGAATCTTGCTAGTATCCAAGCCAATTGAAGGAGTTTGGGAATAGTAAAAGATCATAGGTATTGCAGGCTTTTCTAGTTTCCACAGTGATTAACAGTTTTAGGACATGTTTTACTTCTCCCATCTGTGGAAAAAGTATACGGATAATTGTTAATGTTTAATTGATTTCTTTTTCCCCTTTGTCCCAGAGGAAATTCTGTTGTGCGAGATTTTTCCTGGGAATTGCAAGGTGGAAAAGAAAACGCAAGATTTCCTGTTTATATTGATACCTTCTTGCTGACCCTTGAGATAAGACCTCTTGCCAACGTGTATTTTACCTGGAGGAGACCCTCCTCCTGTGCGCTGCCAGGTTTCTCATGAGGAAACCTTCGCCATGCCCCGATCCTGTTCAGAGCTTGGTTTGGATCCTTATCCAGCACAAACCGTGGGAGCACTGGGCTAACCATCATCTCAAAGTGCTTATTTTGAAAGGTTGATGATTGCTGTTTAATGGGGCCCAGCTAGTTCCTGGTTGACAGAGATGAGGAAAACATCTGTTTTTCCAATCTCTTGCTCGTTTTTCTGGATGCTAATTGTGAGAGGTCCTGTATTACCTGGGACATGTGATGTGTTGTAACAACCAGGGACCTACTGAAGGCCCACGAGCAGTGAGAGCCCCGTGAGGCAGCATCCGCACACAGTCGCTACTGCTTGGTGCAGGCTGGTTTTTTGTCCTGTTGGGCAAATAAAGCAACTTAGGAGTTGGGTCCTTATATGTTTAGCCCATCGTCTTGCAACATTTGATACGTGACATCCTTGTTTGCTCTCTGGGAAGGTGGACACAGCCAGAAGGGACTAGACTCCGTCTTTCAGAGGGTCCCCCTGCAGGTAGGGACCGCAAGGCAGCAAATAGCTAGCAATAAGTTAGCTGCTTTCCCTTCCAGTTCCTGACTCTTACACCGCAGCGTTTATTTGTTTATCTATCTGAAGCAGAACTGGCATCTGCTTCAATAATTGATTTTGTGTAGCCATTTCACCATCGCTGATGGTACTCTCAGGTTCAAGGTGCAGGGTTTCAGAAGGCCAAGGAAGTGATGAGTCACTTGCGTCTGTGAATTTGAAGAATGACTCGTTGGAAATAATGTGTTAAATAATAACATTGATTTATTGGATCAAAACATAGCTGTATTCATCCCAGCCCCTGAGGGCTGGGAGGTGAAGGACACACTGGACTGTCTCCTGCTCCCCGTGTTCCACTCTCCCTTTCCTTTTCTTCCTCTGTAGCCCAGAGTTTCTTCCACTTTTTCAGGGAATTGCACAGATTTAGGATTTAAATTCATAAGCTATATGTCAACATTGCAGACCCCACGTGAATTCAGCAGCGTAGCTTTAGACTGGCTTTTTTGGTTTTTTTTTACCCTAGGTAGGTTTTTTTCCTCCTTGCACTGGGCCCAGTTCCATATTTCACCACCATGTGGTCAAATTCATGTGAATAATAAGCTCCCCTGAAACTTTTTTCCAGTGTCGGGTTGCAAGCAGAGCTGCAACCCATCCTCAGTGGTCTGACAAGTCCCCTCAGGGCAGGGGCCAGCCGTGATATTTTTCTGTTCTTGAAAAGCTGCTCTATTTACCAAATTCTTGTAACCAGACCTTTCCTCGTAGCAAAGTACAACAGCGAGAGAGCAAAATACGTTGCATATGCTCATGATGAGTGATGGAGAAGGCAGGTGTCATACATAAAGTGGGCCACCATCGTCTTCTGTTGCTTCCTCTCTCTCTTGCGTGGAAGTTCATGTAGACTTTTTACCCCACCCGCCCTTTGTCTTGCCAGAAATGGCCTAGGAACAGATTTTTCTGTGGGTTAATTGTGTTGGTTTTTATCAGCAGCCTAATTTCTCTGCCACTGTTGGTCTGTTCTAAACCTTTGCAAGGACAGGCTGTTTCTGAGTGAGTGGTAGTGTGTAATATCAAGGTGAGAGGACAGGCAGATGCAGTAAAGAACTTTGCATAAATAACAAAACATAAAAGAAACAGAAAAAAAATTGCAATGTCCGTGCAACAGTTCCTGCTCTCTGTGTTGTTGGAATTTGCAATAACTTCACTGAAATCAGTGGAATTATTCTGGATTGATACCAATTTAATTGAAACAGAATTTGTATGCTGATGAAATATTCAAGACTGAATGCCAAATTTCAAAAGGCGTTTCGTACCTACCTGGTGGGATTTCAGGTGTACCTACAGGAGGTTAGATGCTGGCAGCCAAGATCTACGTGTCTCTATAGGCTCCTGACTCCTATTAAAGCACCAAAACACCCTGTGAGATCTGTTGGAAGCTGAGTGGAAAACACCTTTGTAAATCTTGGCCTGATTCCCGCTGCACTTGAAAAAAATCTCCTTTGATAATTACATAGGTAGCTTGCTGAAGTGCAGTGAACACAACTAGGTCATGATATGCTCCAAAGCAGGACTGTCTTCAGGCTGTTGAGGGCTAAAGCGTACAGATTGGAGAGTTACAGATAGCAGCTTGCTCTGAAGCTGCAGAAAATAAATTCTCTGTGATATTTGAAAATTAATTTTGAGTCCCCTGTCCTTAAAGTGTTTGTTTTCATTTACAGATGATATAATTCCATCTGAGAGCAGCTCTTTGTCTGACACAACAACCTATGATGATGGTATGTTGCTTATTCTTTCCTTCCTGTGAAGTGTGCCTGTTCAGAGACGTTCCTTTAACCTACTACTTTAGTGTCTTTTGATGACAAATTACTTTATAGCAGAGGAAAAAAGCTTAATCAGGAATGTCTATCTTCGTAATGGGTTAGTTATTGAAAGTGTCTGCTCTATGAGTGGATCTGAGTGGTCGTTAGAGAAGGCGATCGGTTTTCACATGAGCAACCTGCGAGCTGAAGGCTTTGAATTTCAAACAAACCCTCCATCCCTAGGACCTGGCCAGAGGTGGATGAGCGGCTGGAGGAGTTATGAGCTGGGAGGATTTGCCCAGCCCTTCTGTCCTCACAGCTACTATTAAACTTATAAAAAAAGTGGAATAGGCACAGATACTAACGATCTGTTTACGTTTACCTGTTGCCTGGTGAGCTTGCATCTTGCATGGGTATGGTGTTTGCTCAGCTTACTCATTTTGCTCACACACCCACAGGCACACACATTCACGCCCTGTTCCACAAGGTGGAAGGGACTTGGCTTGCCTCTCCCTTAAACTGGATAATCGTCATTTGGGGACAAACATTATCTAAATTATTACTCGCTTTTCAGTTAGGGCCTGACTCTGATCTCACTTTGTCCCAGTTTTAGACTTGTACAACCCATCTGGTGCTTTAAAGTGGAGTTACACCTGATTCCTGCTTGTACAAGTAGAAGTAGAGCCAGGGCTTTGGCTTGTGAATGTGTTCCCTGTGATGCTCGTCCTGTATTTACATGTATTAGTTGTTTCCTGTTGGCTCTGTTGGGACCTGGCTTGTGCCCTAAGCAAAGTGAGAACAAGGATCAAACCAGTGTCTTCCCAATTGCCTTCAGCCAAATTTGTCTGTCAGTCGTCTTTGCTTGTTCAGTCGGTTTTGAAGTCAGTCCCTGTTAGGTTGTATTTCAAAACTAATTCTTAAAACGTCACTTTCAAGTGAAGAGCTGGAAGGTGAGGGAGAGGAGCTGTCCTTTGCAGAGGCTGAGCTTGTCTGCTCGGCTCTGGGAAGGATCGTGCTGCAAACAGGTGTGTTCCCAAGGAAGTTCCACTTTACGATCTGGCACAGCGCCAAGCTGTGTGTAATCTCCGTAGGAGTTGATGCTGCCGAGATCTGTGCAAGCCTCCGCGATGTCCCGTCTGCGTGGAGGAGAGCTCGGTGCAGGCAAGAGAGCCTTTCTAGAGTCACAGCTTCTGTCCTTGTCTCGAGTGCGAACTGTTTTTGCTCAGGGGCCACAGATTTGCGTGTAGGGCAACTACCGAGGATTTTGCTAACAAAATACATGTTCCTTCCCAACAGTCAGTGAATCGCTTCCTGTGCCAGCACAGAGACCCAGCTCTGCGCAGCTTTCTCCAAGGCTTCCTCCACCAAAGTCCCTCGGGGTGGAGAGAATTCATCTCAGGAAGTCATCCATAAACGAGCAGCTCTTGGAAACCAGACACTCCAGGTACGGCACGTCTCGCTGCTGCCGTGCTCTCCGCCTTGCTGGCGTGAGCTCCGTCCTGCCCCTGCCAAGGCTTCTGTTACTGTGGGCACTGCAGCGGAGCCTGCTGCCTCCGTGCCCCTCTGCCATTACAGGATTTGGTGACGGGAGATAAATTTCCTGTTTGGTAACAAAAGCGTCGATAAGTGTATAAGTAGTTGTCATGGTCTCTGAAATTGTAGGGTAGCGTAGTCTTTGTGAAGAGGCTCAACACAGGTGAGAAATTTAATAGCAAGGGCTGGATTTAAGGACTTGCTCATGCCCACCAGTACTGTCATCCTTTTGTCTCCGTTTCTGTGGTTTGTTTTCAGTATTAGTTAAACAAATTGTAGTTTTCCTGATGACTGTGCTTAACAGCTTCGGGTAACACCAAACCATACCCAGCCCTCCTGATGGTATCGGTATTTCAGCAGGTACGTTGTCAAAGCCTACAGAGTTTGCCTAGGTCCTGATGGGCAATTCTCCGTGTAAGAGCAGTTACTGGGATTCAGCCACCTACCATTGTTAGTGCCGGCTGCAGTGACTGGCTGAGGTTCCTGTATATATCCATGGGATTTGGGCACTTTCTGAGCTACAACAGTTCCATGGAGTGCATCAATAGCAGTAGCTCTGCTGATGGTTGTGTGATCATGTTATATGGGTCTGATCTGGTGCAAGTTGTTCTCGGTGTAAAGATTCCCACTGATATTGATATTTCTTGGGCTGTCTCTTGTGTGAGCAGGCTGTTGAAGGCACGCTTAAAAATGTTTCGAAGTTTTGGGCAAGGTCATGTCTTTGCGTTTTTCTAATCTGTCCTCCAAGGTAAGCAGAAAGCTCCTCCACATGAAGTTCAGAAGCTGAATTACAGCCATATGTAACCATTTAGCTGTGATGTGCTTCATTTTAAAACTCGATTCCTTTACTTCTCCGTTACCCGCTCTCTCTTCTGCTTCATACTTCTGTCCTTTGGCAGCAGCTTTTCCTACTGGTCGTCTTGTGAGGACCTCCCTTGAACGACAATGAGGGGTTGAATTTTAATGCCTGTTTAAAAATTATTTTCTTTATACAGGGAAGCACATCCAGATATGCCCTTACCTGTTTTTTCCACCCGTTGTTTTGTTTCTTCAAGACTTAGGGTGCACGTATTCTGTGTGCTGTGACTTGCATGGTGTTTAACCTAGCTGGGATTGTCTCCTTCATTACAGGGATCCACTTTCGACTCACAGCAGTCCTTACCGAACCCTGGACCGGCCGCCCCAGCCCCACGGAGGGAGAAGCATGCCTACAACCCCCGTGCTCACACGCAACGCCTACAGTAGCAGCCACTTACAGTAAGGAGGCTTTGTTTTAACCTTGATGTCCATCTTGGGCAGAAGAAGAATAAATGGTGTTAAGAGGGTAAAGGGCCCTTTGCCGTGTGACTTTCTCTGCAGCAGGGTCAGGTTCTCAAAATGTCTTTTCTGGATACTGGAGGCACAAGGTTGACATCAGCCACCACCTTCTGTCGCAATCCTGCATCAGCTTTGTGACATGCAAGTGAGGGTGTTTATGTGAGCACAAACCCTGCCTGGGCAGATAGCAGCATGCACAAATGGGTGTCTGCAAAATTAGGAGTGAGATGGAAGCTGGCACACAAGCATTGTCTATCTGATCCTGGAAGACTATAGGAGAAGGGTCATTTCCAGATAGGCACCTATAGAAAGTTTTAATAAGTAATGCTTGTTCAAAAAGTTTCTGTAAAATACTTGTAGCCAGAATTTATTTTATTCCTTTGTAGCCTCATTTTCTAACAAAGTGAGGCTTATGAAATTGTATTGTACATCAGCTAGTGGTTTCCTCACAAAAACTTATTCATGAGCTGACAGATGTCTACTATGGATTACATTTCTACAAGCCTCCTGAAAAAGTAGGTGGCCAGAGAGAGGGGAGAGATCTCAGTTAGTACCCTTACTATGGGAAAAGAGCTGCAACGTGAGCTCACCTGTGTTATTAGACAGCTGAGAATCCATACTGGGGAAGGAGAGATGCTATGAATCTTAGTGTTATCAAAACCTCATGGTTTATTTGGCTGGGGTAATGCAGCCTTGAGAAATGGAGCCACAGGAAACCCATGTTCCTATGTTCTGCTCCTAGCACAGTTACTTGTGTAGACTTTTCCTACTTAAAAGCTGAGAGTGGCCTCCTGTAAATCATTAGAAAACGTGAGCTTTGCTGCGTGTACCCCTGTCACAGGTTAACCTTGCTTACCATGTTAGATTTTTATGAGAGAGATCTACTGTTGCAGCAAACCGAAAATTCAGCCAAGCTGAATTTCTTGCAACGCAGATATTCTGTGTGGAAAGATAAGACTGCGTTTGTGTTGTGCTTTGACTGGGGAGGCAGCATGCCTGACCTGCCCATGCATTCTCTCTCCGTCTCTGTGCGTGTTTGCCTGTGACTGCCTTTAACCAACCTACATCTGTGTTGCTTCAGGCCAGATGTTTCCCCACACCATTGCCGGCAGCGCAGCGGAAGCCTGGAATCCCAAACCCACCTGCTCTCCGAGACTCCTGCGGAAAAGGCAGCCTTCACCCTCTCAAAGTCCCAGCGAAGCAGTAGCACAGAGATCCTCGATGATGGATCATCCCACACTAGCCAGTCAAGCGCAGAGTATTACTGCGTGACACCTACTCCCAATCCGTATTATACTACTCAGACACTTGACAACAGGACCAGAGGTCGAAGACGGTCAAAGAAACAAAACATCTCTGCTGCAAATTCAGGAAGCATGCCAAATCTTGCCCAGAAGGACGTCCGCAATGGTGTCTACCACAAAAATCAGGAGCAGCATTCCTCTAGTTACTATATTTCTGGATATTCCCCATACACCGAATCTGACGTTTATTACAATGGAGGATATGTTTATGAGAGTGATACGGAGGGACAGTACAGTGTCAATCCTTCCTATCGCTCATCGGCACATTACGGATATGACCGTTACAGGGAATTCAGGTCTTACCATGAGGATGAAGTGGACCGGGTACCGCACAACCCATATGCAACCCTAAGGCTTCCAAGGAAGCAAGTTGCTAAAACGGAGCATCATATAACCAAAAACATTCACAAGGCCTTAGTAGCAGAGCATCTCCGTGATTGGTACCAGCGTGCCTCCAGTCAAAAGGAGCAGGGTCATAGCCTGCAGGCAGGCTTTGAGTCTGACAGAGGATCTCAGAGGAGTTTGGGCTTTGCTGGTCTGCAGGTGCCATGTTCTCCTAGCAGTCGAGTGTCATCTTTCTCTTCAGGTAACGTCTGATTTCTTCTGTGCCAAGTGCTTTTGTTAAGTCTCTGCTGTGCATCACATTCTGGTCCCCTCTGCGGCCTCGGTGAAGTCAACAGAGTTAGAAGCAAGGCTAGACCTCTGTCCTGAAAGGTAGATGAGGAACTGAGTAGGATCTTCTTGTTCCATGCTTGGGTGGAAAGACTTGCCTGTTGCCTTCTCCTGTGAGTTGACCTGCCTTTCGCTCTTTTTAAGCACGGGAGTCCAAAGAAGAGCAAAGAGCCATTGGGTTTCAAACAGGCGTGGTTACCAACTAGATGCAATATGTGAAACTTCATGCCATGTAAACGCAATTGCCGTGGTGGCTTCCAAAATACAGAACAATGAGCGTCACTGAATGGGTCAGGAAGATGTTTAAAGAGATTCCCTAGCTCCAAAACACCGCCTGCACGGTGCTTTCCTCCCTGCAGGGCTTGTAAATTGTATTTTGTGTTTGTGTTGTCTGCTTGTGCGTCCTGTGGAAACGCATAGAGACAATGAGAACTGTCTCATTTGTCTCAGCTGATTTAGCTGCAGAAAGATCTAATTTGCTGTAATTTTTTTTTTTTCATTCCAGCATCTTCTGCAAACACAGCTGGGAACTGGCGAAACCCGCTTGCACTGGGGCTTTCGGACTATGATACATTGTCTCATTCCTCTTACTCCAGCTGTTACGGGAATGTTTATGGCAACCTTCCTTTGCAGAGCAGGTGAGTCTTAAGAGTACATCAAGATTTTCTGCCCTTCCTCCTGCGTTTCACAGGCTGTTAAATTTCCTGAGAAAATAAGTCTGATTTCAAAGGGCAAAGATGAAGAGTAATTATGAAATTGATTCTGTGAGAGCAAGTCTTCTCTGTGCGGAGTAAATCAGCTGGACCACGGATGTTCAAGGGAAGGGGAAGCAGTCGTAGTGCAGGACGATCTCGATCTTGTTTGTGGCACAGCCCTTCCCTCGGGCTGATGCTGGACCACTGAAGATCTTGCTCTCCCTGGTAGCTGTGATGTTTGGAGCAGTGTTGCGGACAGAACTCCCACTGAGCCCAGTCCCTGTCACCCCCTGTGACAGGGGATCTCTCCTGTACCCCATCAGCAGCCCGGCAGGACACAGTCCTGTTGTTTTTCTGAAGCTGTAGCACCTGTGCCAATAAACTTTTGGAAAAACAAGGAAAGGAAACACCTTTCTTCAAGCTCACATCTGAGTGCTGGCTTTCGAAGGCGATACTGCACCTGCCAAGCACATCTGGCTTGGTAGAGCTTGACCCAGGAGCCAGGCGGGATGCGGTGCTGCTTGCGGAGCCGTCCTGCTCGTGGGGGCTCTCCTGAGGACTGCAGGAGCCCAGGGTCTGCTCAGTCCTTGCAGAAATTCCTGCAGCTGTCTCGCTGCTTCTATGTTGTGTTTTCGATCTCTTCCCTGCTGGCTGTAATCCGTGAGAGCAGAGACCTCCTGCCCAGGGGAAGGGCTCTGCCCCCACAAATGCCCTTGTGTTGTTTATGCTTATGCTAAGCGTAGCCAGCTGTAGTAAATACTCCTCGTTTGTGCCTGCTGCTTTGTGGGTTGCAGTTTGTGCTTGCTGCCAGGCTGACTGGCGCGAAACTACTGAATTTTTAATTTTCTTTCTTTTAAAGTAAATGAAAGCATAAGAAAAGATATAAAAGCTTCTGCTAGATCCTAGTTTCTAAGCTAAATGCCATGGGCTTTTTTTTATTGTAGTGATTTAAAAGATCTACAGCAACAGTGTTTAAAAATACAGTGTCTACTAAATTCTTAACTTCCTATAATTGGGCTTTGAAAACTCTGCTTATTTTGGCAGCTTTGTCTAAATGAGGTTTATTAGCTATTAATTTTCCATATCATGAATCACTTGTCTGATTGTTCATCTGTTTTATTTTCTATTTTAATGCAATTATGGCAAACGAGCAATCAGTACGCCCCTACAGTCTTGACAATTTTGAGCAGCTGAGATCCTGTTGCGCACAATTTGACTAATTCCAGCACGAAAACTGGGTTTGCGTTTGGATCTGAATTTTGCTGGGGTGAATTCACAATAACCAGCTCAAAGCCCAAGGGAGTCGCGTGAGTTTGTGCAGCGCTTGGGGGTCTGGAAAAGACTCTTGGCTCTTGCTGATCCCTGATGCCGTGTCTTTCTTACAGAGCGTATGCAGAGACGAGCCAGCTGGGTGACGACGATGAGAGCCGGTTGGAAGAAGACTTGCACAGCAGCGAGCAGAGGTTGTTCTGGCACGAGGATTCAAAGCCCGGGACGCTCGTGTAGATCGCCTGCAGCCCCGCGTTCGTACCCCTGCGTGCCTTGCACAAAACGCTGTGACTCCGAGGCAGATCTCGGGTGGAACTTTCAAACCAAGGAAGAAAAGGAAGCATGCTGTTTTGCTGGGAAAGATCACATTCAGTGTTAAGAGGGACTGTAGTGAAATGACAAAGTCTTACCACGAATGGCGGTTCTTTCTGAATCCAGATAGCCTACACGAGCAAGGGCAAGCCACAGTTTAATCTATGACTAGATGCAGCACTTGGTTGAAGTATTTATATTTAGCAAGCACTTTTTTTGGAAGATTGGAAGGTGTCGAAGGCAAACCTCAGAGGAGAAAACAAAAATGTGAAAAGGAGACTCTTACAGAAAAACCAGGAATTCTAGGAGCACAATTGTGATGTCTGAAAGAAGAAATGAAAATTTATTCTGCCATGGCTTATGATGACCTGGAAGGACTTTCATAAGCTTATGAAGGATAGATACTGTGTGTGTGAGTGAGGCAAAGGGTGACTTAATCAGTATTGGAACATTACTTGAAGGAAGGCTGGATTATTTTTTTTATTATTATTATGGAGGTTTGAATGAGTTTATCCAATTCTGGGGGTGTGGTTAAGAGTGTTTGTTAGCACCAGAAGCAAGTTCTGGAAAGAAAAGAATTTGCTGACACAGTATGTCGTGTAAAAACTATAGGCAGTTGTGGATTTTGGAAACAGAAGCAGTAAACCTTGAACTCTCTTTTCCATGATAAAGTGTAATTAACAACCTCCCGCTTAATGACCTTCCCATGGTACAACTCCACTGTGCGGAGGAGTAGGCAGGTTCTCGCGGTGGCTGCCCAGTGACCCCCCGTTCATGGGGTGACGTTTCCGTTTTGCTCTGCCGCAGTCCATCGAGGATCCGCGGCGGGGAACCGCTCCAGCGATCGCTGTGGCGAACAGTTGGGTTGTGAGGGCCAGTATTTTAAGGTGGATGCAAACACAAACAGCCAAGTGGGTGCCTTAAAGTGAGGGGCATTCGGATTGTGCCGCGAGTCATCTGAGCTGCCAGGTGCGTTGCAAAGTCACTGAGTGACACAACAGCGTTTTCACGAAACCGTTTGTGTAGGAAAAAAGTGCGACTGCAGTCTCGATCCAAGAGGGATAAACCTACCTCACATCATCCATCTGCAGGAACAAATTGGCATGGGTTACCTTGCGTGATTTCCGACAACCCGTTTGCTTAACGGTAAAATCTCTCGTTTCTCAGCTGTACTGTGCTTCAGGATTCCATAAATGGTGCTCTTTTTTTCTTTTATACAAAGGATTAGTTACTCCTTGTTCATATTGTGAATAGAAATGTTTCTGATAAACTTTTTTGACGTTTTTTACCAATATCCCAGAGCATGTAATATATACAGAAGGACACACTTGTTAAGCTGGTACTTAGTCGTTTGTATTATTAGAGTCGCGATTTGGAATTAAACGAACAAAACCGAAATAAAAAATAACTTATTTCCTTGGTTTTGCATATTTGTATAGCCTTCTAGAAATGCGAAAGCTCTTTTTGACTATTCTTTTACTACTTCTGAATTTTTTAGACCTATTATTTTGTATAGGTCAATAAACTAAAAAGTGTGCTACCAAAACTACTTCAGCATTCCTCCTGTTTCTACTCGAGTGCTTGGAAAAGTGCAGCGTGTGTTATTTCAGGGCTTTGAAGTAAGAGAGGGTAAATCACCATGGTCTGATTTCTTTTGGCCTGTGGTGGTCAGTTGGTTGCAGAGGGTGAGTGGCCTCAGCTGGGGGAAGCTTGGCCCAAGGCAGTTCAGACTGTCCCAAAAGACATCTGTAAGTCTGAGTTTCTGATGAAGCAAGGGGAGGGAGCAGCACTGCTCGGTGCCTTTGCAGGGGCCTCTCCGGCACAGCTGCCCCGCGGGAGAGGAGCTGGGCTCATGAAGCATCTCTGCGGGAGGGTCACTGTCCCTGGACCTGATACACAGGCAGAGGTGGCCTCGTGTTTCTGGAAACACTTCTTGCTCATCTATCCTTGCACCTAAAAATTGCGGCAGCATTTCCCATCTGGAGCATGGCTCTGGGACTTCGTGTTGCTCATCTGCTGGGTCCTCTTCTGAGTTTGTGCCCTCTGAGACACTCACCTTCCTGGAAGAGTGACTTGGCTTCTAGAAGTATAACTGGTTTTGTACCCTGGTCACCAAGCAGTTGAGGTTATTCAGTCTTACTCTACAGTCTTCAGAGTTACTTGTCCTTTCTTACTATGTGTGGCATCCATAAGCTTCACCACCACTGAATTTTATGCATATTTTCAGGTTGCTGGTGGAAATAGGTGTTAACAAGAACTGGCAGACGTGCCCACTAAAAATACCCCCATGTCACCATGTTTTTCCATTTCTCAAAGTAGTTTTTGAGGATTGTCTGTTCACAAGTTCTTCATTCATTGATTCGTGCTTGCTGCTGCTACAAAACATTGGTGTTTTGAGCAGGAAGCTGAGTGGTACAAAGTCCAGTACTTTACCCAGAACTAATGGTATCAGTGGAGGCTGGCAGTTATTTATCAGCACTCTCAAAGCTTTTCATTTAGAAAAGGAAATGAGGTGTGAGACAAAGTCTATGCCCCATTTAAAGTGGTGTTTGCATTCCTTTATTTTAATGCTGTAGCCATTGAGTTTGGTATTGGCTTTTCTGTTGGCATTCAGGATTTAGCTCAGTCTTAACACATCTGTGTTGGCACAATGCTGGCACTTGGCCCGGCCTCCCAGCTTGCTTGGACAGGACAAAGACGGTTTTGGATGATGGTATTGAGAAGATGGGGATTTGAAGTGGGTTTGGGTTGAGGACGGTTTGCTATATTTGGGAATATTGGGCATAAAACCTCTAGGGCCAGAGTTCAGAGCCTGGCTGCAGCTTCCAGTGAGCAAGAGCTGAGGTGCAGAGAGCTGGAAATCAAGGAGCTGTAGCACGGCAGGCGCAGCATGTGTAACACCTCTTGTTCTCTGCATGCCTGGTCTTGCAAGAGTTCTGCTCTTAGAAACTTTTGTGAAGGGTGGAAGTACGGGGTGAAGAAGGAGGCCCAGAAGAGGAGAGAGTAAGAAGATCCAACTTCTCTTTCTCAGATGTTGCCTGGGGCAGGTAGCAAAGGGCTGGGGTGGAGCTTGGGTGGCTCAGGGAAGGAGAGGGAGGGCACAAGGTTCTTGTGGCACCTCCTGGCCATCACCAACAAGGGAGCTGACAATGCTGCTACCAGCTTGTGTAACACCTGATTTTTTACCAGTTGTTCCCCAGGACCCTCAAGTTTCCCTTTTGTAGACTTCCAGCTTCTTACTTGGTTGCGTTGTGTTTCAGGAGCGATGTTTTGATGCACTGTGCATGGAGACCAGGTCTGTATAATGCAGCTGAAGAGGTAATGAAGACATATTTGTAGTTATTATGGTATTTGTTCACAGCTGAAATACAAATTACCTGGGCTTTGTTTGAATTGCTACCTCATCTGTGCGTTCTGCTGTGTAACCACAGCCCTTCCTCACCAGGATTACTGGGGCCATCTAGGGACTGATCAGCAGAATTGAGAAGAGCCTTCCCACCTCTCACACTCCTCTGAAATCATTCCTGCCCCTTCCAGTTTGAAGAAATATCTAGAAATTAATATTTAGTATGATCCAGAACAAAGCCAAGAGGTGAACAATGTGAAACGCCAACGTAAAACACCCACAGACCCACAGGGTTCAACT
This sequence comes from Tauraco erythrolophus, assembly GCF_009769465.1. Lineage (NCBI taxonomy): Eukaryota > Metazoa > Chordata > Aves > Musophagiformes > Musophagidae > Tauraco > Tauraco erythrolophus. The sequence goes on from NC_141476.1 coordinate 6,003,393, forward strand.
TGACAGTGTCACGAACATCTCTCTCTAGAAAGCAGAAGAGGCTGCTGGTGAGATGAGAGTGTGGAGGGGAAATAAAAACCCACATAAAACTGTACGTAATGGAGCATTTCTGAGTGCTTTTTAGTTGATGGATGAAGAGGAAAAACCAGTCCTTGCCAGGAATCCTTAAAAAGGCATTAGGGCAGTGTGCTAAAATAAGCTGTGCCTGATGTTTTTAATTGCTATCTGCTTTTTCTCTGTTGTTTTGAACAGAAATACTCTGAGATGGAGGAGGATAAACTCCCGTGGGAGCTGCCGTGAGCCTTTCGGGGAGGCTGGTGTCTGACATTCCTCCAGCACAGGGGCCAGGGAGGGACCAGGAACCCCCTCCCTGAGCACAGGCAAATCTTTAAAGCTCACAAATCTTTAAAATTCACCCAAGTACACTTGGGCGAAACTTGTTGGCCAAGTTGACTTAGTAAGCGATGTGACTCCTGCAGGTTTCTGCTGACTTTTCATTTATGACCTTGGAGTTGTTCAGCTTAAACGTGAGCAACGTTGCAGAGATGTTTTGTATGCAGCAAGGCTGCGTGGCTTCTGAGTGGGTGAGAAGACTCCACTGCGGCCCAACTAGTCCTGAGAAGTTTGCAGGAAATCCTATAAAGACTGAAGGTTTGCTCCATCTCCTGGGCTCTGGGCATTAATGCAGGAGAACTGCTTCTGCAAGGAGCTTCTGAGCCTGGGGAGAAGGAAGCTCCCCAGCCCTGCGCTTGCCCGGCACTTTCTGGATAAGTTAACACTTCTCCTAGGAAGATTTCTGCTTTCTATGCTATTTTTTGATCTCCTTTGTGCTTTTCTATCGTATTTAATAAATTTCTAAGTTAGAAAGCTGAGAGCTTCAGCTATAGGAGGACCTTAAATATCAAAATCTATCAAGTTAAAGCAAATAGGAGCAAACTTTTAATTGTGTTTTATTCAATTGTTATTAATCTAAGTAAAATTATGTTTTCCACGGATTTTTTTTTTTTCATAGGGATCTTGTGCCAGGGGAAAAACTCTGTGTCCTTCAGAATGTTTTATCTTGTTGGTAACAGAAGCTTCCTGGAGTGGCTTTCAAATTACTTCTGGCGCTTTTTGCAACTCTAAGATAAACGTAGTAGGGGAAAAAAGATAATCTTGTTTTATTTTGAAAATTTGTGAAGATGCAAAGACTTCTGTGCGCTTTTTCTCATCGTCCTGCACTGGGCAGCACACCTCTCCCTGCCACATCCCCTTCTCTTGCCCTAGTTCTCCTCCTGCCGAAGGCACCAGGCTGCTGGCACCGACTGCCTGGAGAGCCCCACATCGTTCCTCAGGTCCGGGGTTGATCCAGCTTTCCAATCAAGTGAAACAATGAACACGGTATTTGTGTAGAGCAGCAGAAGGGGACCTACAGCTCTAATTTGGGTGCAGCCCACACTTTCCTACTTCATGCAGCCTTCAATAGAATCGATTCATATCAGATTGTATGTAACTTGTGTAACTGCATATACAGATGTTTGCTGTTTCACCAAGCAATGGACCTTCATCCTGGCATAGATGGTGGCGTTGGGCGAAGGGATGGGGCTGCACGTGGCGTCCATTCGTGTTTACAGGTATAAACTTTGTACAATGGATTTTGTGGTGGCTGGAGGTTCCAGAAATGGTCCTTGCCTACACCAACACGTAGTTGGAACTTTGAAAACTCTGGTTACTCTCTAAGCCTAAAAAAACATGCGTTGTATTTTCAGTAGGATAATCCTTTCTTGTTGATATTATTGACATTAATTACAGGTGAGTCACAGTCAGAATAGAGGAGAGTTATCTAAATAATTTATTTTTTATGTATGAGTGGATTGAAGATCCACAGCCAATGTTCACCTGTACGACGTCACCGTATGATGGCAAAATTTTTTTTGGTCTCGGAGAATTCGAGGATACTGGAGCAAGTCATGGTGACTCTAAGATAGCTGCGGAGATGTGTAGATGTTGAAATTACTTCAAAACCAGGCTTCATTTTCAAAGGGAAAGGTTTGCGTTTGGTGTCTTGTGCTTTTTTGTATGAACTCACTGACACAGTGAACAAATGTTGGGTCCTCCAGGGTGTAACCTCAGGGTTGGTCCCACTCTAGGCCTGGACAGAGGAAGAAGAGGCAATTGTGTGTTTGCTGTATAGTCATCTACCCTCTTCCCCTCCTGTTTTAACTCTCTCCTCCACCTGCCCTGCCCTGTCACAAATTGGCCAAGTGCCCTTGCGTGCCAGAACAGCATGTCCGTCATATCTGGCTGAGCTTTCCAAAGATGACACTTCCACCCGTTCTCAGCATCGCAGTGACGCCCATGCTACCAGCGGGTAAAGGTGGTGACACCTTTCTAGTGCACAACACCCTGCCTTGTCCCCTTCCCCTCGTAGCTGTTAGACACATATTCAGAACCACATGGATCATCTCCGAGGACAGGATTTATCATCAAATACAATTACCCCACCCTCTGATGCAGCAAGTCAAACCTGATTTGATGTTTCCTCCTTGAAAGTAGCAATGGTGTGAGTAGTGATCGATGCTGGTAGCCCAGGAGGACACAGGACGCAGATGTTAGAGCTTTTGTGAAAGAGCAGCAGGACCTTTAATCAAGTAGAAGCTCCTTGCCATCCATCCAACTTTGTTATCCGGGTCTGTCCCTCGTGAAGGGAATCACCATAAATCCGTCAGCAAGTCCTTGACTTCAGAGGGATGTACTCCATCTCCCAGGGCATCTCCTGCCTGTCTCAAGAGCAGCAGGCATGAATCTCAATTTATATTTAATCGTTGGAGTGTCATCGAAGAGCTGCAGATGGAGAAGAGTTTGCAGCCAGCCGGGGCTCAGCTGGAGTAACTCTAGAAGAAACCCTTCCACCTGTTCCTGGGCTGAGGTTAAGGAAGGACGTGCCCCATACGTGCATAATGAAATGGCCACGTGGCCTTGCCAGCATCGTTGCCCACAGGCACGTTTTAGGGGCAGGATAATACGAGGTATGGGGCTGTGATAGGTTTGAACTCTATAAAAGAAAAATATACCATGTTTTTATTGTGAAGGGTGACATTGTTTCCCAGAACGACTCCGTTTCTCATCATGTCTGATCTGGCTAGGGCTGAATTCGGCCTTTCATAGAGACGTGGAGGCGACTTCGTGTTTAAAAGGTTATGATGATGGCTGTCGCTCCTCCAAGAGTCCTTGGTGTTGTGTTATTACAGTTCTGATTTGATAATACTGGGATGCACCATTCCAGGGAAATTATAAATGTGACCGCAAAAAGGAGAGGACGTTTTAAGATTTCATTCTAACTACTGGTTTTTGTGTGAGGCTTTTGTTGCTCCTGAGGCTCTGCCATGCAAACCTGGAGCATAGGTAAATCCTAAGAACAAAGGTAGACTTAATAGTAAATAATTGCTGCATTGGACGTGCTTATGCCCCCGTCTCCGCTGTGCCGCCCCGTCCCCATGCCAGCCACCGCCGTGCCTGCCCGTTGGCACAGGGGCTTGACTTTGCAGCTCCCTGTTGAGCAGCTTGGGCAAATACCTCAAAAGTCAGATGTCCTTACTCTATTTAAGCAACAAACTTAATCTGATATATTTATATCTGTAACGGTTTGGAGATGTGGTGGGTTGGGTTTTTTCCCAAGATGATCCCTGGTGTTTTTCCCACAGGGTGTCTCTCTACGATTGCTGTCGTTACTTAGTGGTTGTTATTGTTAAGATCCCATCATCTGACCCTTTATAATCCCCATATTGCATTACACTGCGTTGCTGGACATACTTGGTATATGCTACTGTTTGTCAATTTTAGACTGCCCCATCAAGCCTACGAGTTTCTTAAAAGTGATGCAAGGTTATGTTACACTCCGACTCGTTCCAGTTAATGCCTTGGTACTTGGAAATGCTATGATTGGTAATAAAAGGAAACAAATGCATTGGGTTTATAAGCAAAAAAAATGAAAGCCAACGTTACAGAAATTTCTCTCAAGCATTTGGCATCAGCATGTGTCCCATCAATTACCTTAAAAATAGAACACATTTGAAGTGTGGTTTGATGGCCTGCTTCACGTCAAATGGTGACACAGGGGTCTGCCTCTCTTGATATTTGAGTTGAAAACTTGTCAACCCTTTGCTTTCCAGAGAGATAGATTGGAATTTTTGAAGAAAATGCGAAAATGAGAAAAATCAATGAAGTGAAACAATCCTGCACAAGAGCCTGCTGGGTTTCATGAAAGAGTTCATCCATACGTGAGTACCTGCCTTAGAAAGAGTCAGCAGTAAGTATGAGTTGTTCATTACCCAGGGCAGACCTTTTCTTCTATCAGTTTGCAGATAAGTGCTTTTATTTAACACTTGTTAGGTATCTACCTAGCATGAATTTTGAGCTGCTACCCATAGGGATAGCTTGGTGAATGCTGCAGGTACCTCGTGTCTTCTGCTCCTGCTTTGAACATAGCTGCTGGCACAGCTCTGCCATTTGGTAACGAAGCACCTCATGCAGCAGCTCATTAGTCCGGGGATTCCTGAGCAAGTGTCAAATTGGCATGAAAATAGCAAGTGCTACCGATGGAAGTGGCTTTCCTGCTGTAATGAAGGTTGTGGAATGAGTGATTATTTTGGAAGGCTCCAAGGGGAATGCCCACAAACTTAATTGAGAAGAAGATGGGAGTTTTGTCTTGGAAAGGACTTCTAGATTTGGCCCTGAGTATGTCCCTAGCCTGGAGGGTGTCATTTGTTGCCTTAACGTGCCGTTTCCAGCACATTAAAACACTAAGCAACGTGTTAGAAAAGGAAGTGAATCCTGTACTCAAGGTAATTTATGGAGGAGACCTAAAGTAGGCAAAATGTGATACCCACCTTGGAAATCTGTGGGATTAGCACCCGTGTCACCAGGAGAGGTGTCACCGGGCAGCCCTTCGGTGACTGAGAAGGCATCGCTCCCAGAAGTGTAGTGTTTCCTAATCATGGTATCGACAAGTGATACATTTCTCCTTAGAAGAAAACTGGCCTTTCAAATACCCGAGAGTGTTCTCAGTATCCATGTTTTCCTGCTTGAGAGGACTTCATGGGTCTGACCCTACTTAGCTTAGCAGATCTGACAAGACCATGGCCCAAGATGGCCTGGCTGAAGATCATGGAAATATAAGAAGGTAGCCAGGGGCTTTATTTACAGTCAAGAAATTAGCAAGCGATAAGTAACCACTGAATAGACATCTTCTGTGACCCAAACAGCATCGTTTGGGAGAATAACATACCAGCTACCGAAGAGCATTGATTTATTTGATAACATCAGGAAACCATTTATGGACTCTATTATGGACAGCAATTGCTGGGGGTTAAAACTGTTAGACCAGATAGATTGATGTGTGGGTCTGCTGTTGTGCTTGCTACTGCATAATATAAAATAAGGATGTCCCCTGAAATACCAAAGGGGTAAACGGAGTCATTACATTCTTGGCTCAAGTTTTTGTTATTTTTTCCTTTACCACTTATTTCGTTCTTCAGTTTTTGCCCTCTTCCCCACTGTGTAACAGCATTAATTTAACGAGGACCTTTGGATAATGGCTTTTTAATAGAGGCTAACAGGGCTTTGAACACCATGTTTCTTGTTACAAAACACAGCAAAGAGAGACCATCATCATGTAGAGACTATTTTGCTACTGGCAGACTCCAGCAGAGCGTGGTTGAGACTGTAACAAGAAATATGGCTTAAAAATTGGTGGGGCTTGGCTTTACAGCCTTTCCTCTGTGGTTTCTTCCCCATGAAAGATGCATTCGCAGTTGCAAGACAAGGATTTGATTTAATATCCCCTGCAAAGATTATATGAAATTGTGAGAGGGAATCTTCCTAACCAAATGAGCAGTCCAAACTGCACTGTACTGAAATTGGTAGTTGGAAATTATAGTCGAAAAATTGCCCATCCGTGTTACTCTGCTTTAACGCAGCAGCCATGAGCATGGTGGTGTCAGAGATATGGCTTTCTGGTTTGCCATGTAAATTTAGGAGCCTATAAAATACTCTGAACAAAGAAGGAGGTACTTCCTAGCTGGAATAGACATGCAATGAAAATAAGAATTTCAGGCAATCTACAGTTACATCAGTTCTATGAATATCAGCGAAGTAAATCTTTGTAGTTGCTTATTAATTGTGTTTAAATAAAATAAAAATTTAAAAAAAAAAAAAAAACTAGGAAAAGGATGAACCTGAGAAGAACTGTCAGCCAAGTTCTGTTGAAAGTGCAAATAACATCCTTGATAGAGACAGGCCAGTCAAGAAACAGGGCGTTGGCATTGCCCCTGGGCACACTGGATGGGAGCAGGACATGGACGTGCTGTGGGAAACGCTCCCTATGGGGCTGCTCGGGCTGATTCAAAGGGCTGGTGTCTGTCCCTGCCCCAGCCTCTGTCCCCAAGCACAAGGTGTGTGTTGTATTGACTGTTCACCTGCCTTTTTCCATCTTGGAGGATTTCACCTTAGCCAGGATCTGGTGTTCGGAGCGCTCATCGGTCGCACGATGGCTGCACTCCCACCAGAACCTCCTGCAATATTCAGTCAGGCTTTAGACCTGGCTAAAGGCAGCAAAAACCTGCAGTCCCCAGCCCTGCTGAGGTATCCGAGATATTACGGATACAGAGACCTCGCTGCTTCTTCCCGTGGTGCAGAATTTCACCTGCACACCCCGCAGGTACCATTATGGTCAGTCCCTCCACACACGAGGGGCAGTGCTGAAAGGCGCAGTGCTCTGGGAATCCTCTAGAAAAGGGCCTTCTCCTGCCTTTCCTCAATGGGGGACGCACCAGCTGCACTGAAATGTCAGAAGGGTTTGCACAGCTGACAGGTTGCTGAAAATGGACCATGGCAGCATCGCCATAAATTCTCTTTATCCAGCCAAGTGCAGCTTAATATAGACTTAGCTGCACAGTCTGTCTCCCACACTGAGACCGAGAGCTGCCACAGCTCATGACCAAAACATGAAGTTGTCGATTTAGCCAAATGAACTACTGCTAGTAAAGGAAAAAAAAAAAAAATCCTTTAAGATTTATCTTTAGGTTTAAAAAGTAGTAGAGGAAGAAGAGAAGAAAGAATATGTCTGAACTCAGCCAAAACTCTGATGAAGAAGTGTGTCCTGAGGACATTGATGAAGATGAAATCCTGGCAAACCTGTCCCCTGAGGAGCTAAAGGAGCTGCAGTGTGAGATGGAAGTCATGGCCCCAGACCCCGAAGTCCCAACTGGGATGATACAGAGGGATCAGACGGAGAAACCCCCCACGGGGAGCTTCGACCACAGGTCCCTGGTTGACTACCTGTACTGGCAGAAGGCATCGAGACGCATGCTCGAGGATGAGAGAGTTCCCGTCACGCTCTTGCCCTCTGAGGTAACAAGCGAAAAATCACAAATATTTATTGTGCATCTGCTGTGGGATCTGGTTTATAGCTTTAATACCTTAAACTGCCTCTGCTCCCGTCCCTTACGTAAGCCATGGTACAAACAATTTTAAATTCTCCTTAAAAGCCTCAGTAATGTCAGGATCCAGCTTGAACTGATGTCAGGCTTAGTAATTTTTTAATTGCTTTTCCTAAAAATTTACTTGAAGTTTTTTAATATAAGAAAATCCTAATTCTGTTTCAGTAAAGCAAATCACGGAGAAATCGTCATAAAATCAGTTTGGAGGATGTAACTCAAATTTGTGTGACTTTGCGTACAGAGCAACACTGTATTGCTTTTCCATAGAAGATGACATTAATCGTATGTATTAAACTAAATAATTGACAGAAATGAATGTCACACTGGACAAAAACCCAAACCGCTGTATTTTAACAATGTAAAACATTCATTAACAACCAAGCATGCAAACTAGTCCAGCCCTTTTCAATACAGTACTGAAATTTATTTTACTATCTCTATGACTTTGAAATAAAGTTAAGGTCATACTTAGATATTTTTTAGGATGAAGGCCACACTTAAAAATAGGTTAATAGAATGGAAACTTGGCTAGATGAAACACATCCATATCCGAACCAAAGTGAATTTGAAGTAACTGATTTTTATTTTTTTTAAACGCTAATGGTTCTGCTAATACAGAGCAGCACAGTACGTCACGGACATGGCAGGTTTCCTGTGCTGCCTCTGGAAAAGGGGGCAAAATCTGTGGGTTTTTACCTTCTGTAACACTCTTACCCTCAAAGAAACAAAATTTTTTTAAAGCTTTGGAGGTTAAATCTGGAATTTGAGTGTAGAGCCGCCTGCTGCATTCACAACTGGTCAAGTGATACCGGTGCTAAACCCATCCACCACCACAGCAAACAGGAACCACAGCCCCAGGGACAGAATTGACTTTGCAACCCTTTTGTCTGGCTTTTGGTGAAGCACAAGCCATGACACCGCCCTGCCTGAACTAGTGCAAATCTTTTAAGAAAATACCTCCATCTTTATCAGGGCTTTATTAGAATTTCTCAGTGATGGAGGATCCACTGCAAAAAGATGCTTGGAAAAAAAAAAAATCTCATCTAGGAGGGTCTCTGGAGACGGTGGAAGTTTGCAGCTAATTTTATTTGGATGCTTTAAGCCCCACTGCCTTGCAGCAGCTGTGTGCAAAATCCAGTTTCCTATCTCTGGACTGAAAATAAAGCAAAGCTAATATTTTGCTTTATCTTCAGTGATGTGCTTCCTTAGCTGTGATGCTCTGGCAGGTAGCAGAGCAGGCCTAGCCTCATTGTCTCATGTGCTGGGTGACACTGCTGTTACGATGTGCGCCCTTCTCTCCTCCTTGGGCTGAGCAAACAGTCAGTGGTCAACACTGATTTCCAATGTTTTGTGGCATACGAAATAAACTTTCTCCCTCATCAAGGAAACGATAAAAATTACACAAAATCCAGACACAAACTTTGAATCAGACGCAGTTAATCCCCAGGAGGGTTCAAGGACCACCTTAATATAGCATTAAATACATACAGGATTTAATTGTCAGGATTTAATTTAATAGGCAGAGATGAGAAACTGGTTTGCAGCCACTTTAAGAGCAATCGTTCCTGTGTTCCCAAGCAAGCCAGCACAGCCCTGACTTACAGGTAATGACGCTTTTAAGGCTTATTCTATAATTTATGGACACAGAGGTGTCTAAATCCAGCTGCTACATGTTTATTTGAGCAGAAAGTTCATGTAACAAAGCTGCCTTCAATTACTTCAGCTGTGAGGTTTTGTCTTCCTCAGAGAAGCGCTGCGGAGGAGACAGAAGGAAAGGCCGGTGGCGGCGGCGAGGTGCCCGGCGGGAGGATGCCAGGAGCAGAGGGGAAAGAGAGACACTACCAAAACGAGCACTTGTCCAACTCAGGAACACAATTTGGGGAGACAAACAAAGGCAGAAGTGAAAAAGGGACAGAGGAGAAGGAGGAGGAGGAGGAAGAAGCAGAGGAGGAAGATGATGAAGAGGGGGATGGAGAGGAAGATGAGACTGAATTGGAAACGAAGGAGACTTACACCAATGAGAACTGTCAGAGTGATCAGATAAGTGAGAAACCAGGTACAGAATCAGGAGAAATCACAGAAAAAACAAACGAAAATGAGAAGAAAATATCAAAATTAAACATCCCCAAGAAGTTAGCACTGGATACCAGCTTTATGAAGCTAAGTGCCAGGCCTTCGGGAAATCAAACCAATTTAGAAGAGAGTTTGGAGAAAGTCCGAAAAAACAACCCGGACATGAAAGAGCTCAACCTGAACAACATAGAAAACATCCCCAAAGAAATGCTGATAGACTTTGTCAATGCCATGAAAAAGAATAAGAACATAAAAACGTTCAGCCTCGCCAACGTGGGGGCCGACGACAACGTGGCGTTCGCGCTGGCCAACATGCTGCGGGAGAACAGGAGCATCACCACGTTGAACATCGATTCCAATTTCATCTCTGGCAAAGGGGTGGTTGCTATCATGAGATGCCTGCAGTACAACGAGACGCTGACGGAGCTCCGCTTTCACAACCAGCGGAGCATGCTGGGCCACCAGGCAGAAACAGAGATCGCCAGGCTGCTGAAAGCCAACGCCACCCTCCTCAAAATGGGGTATCACTTCGAACTGCCGGGCCCCAGGATGGTGGTGACCAACCTGCTCAGCAGAAACCTGGACAAGCAGAGGCAAAAGAGGCAAGAGGAGCAAAGGCAGCAGCAAATGAAAGAGCAGAGGGAGTTGATAGCGATGCTGGAAAATGGACTTGGGTTGCCTCCTGGGATGTGGGAAATGCTTGGGGGACCGCTGCCCCAGCCAAGGACGCATGAACCCCCGCAAGCCCCGAAACCGCCCGTCCCAGCGGCTGTGTCTCTGAGCAAAAGGCAGGAGAGCGCGAGGCAGCCGGCCCCCGAGCAGCCGCACAGGGAGAAGACCGTCGGCTTCAGAACGATCAAGCTGAAGAAGATCCAGCGCAAACCTCCTGTGCCGGAGTACGTGGAACCAGCCGAGAAAACCAACCTCAAAGATGTCATCAAAACGCTCAAACCGATTCCCAGGAGAAGGCCACCTCCCCTCGTCGAAATAACCCCGAGGGATCAGCTACTAAACGACATTCGTCAGAGTAACGTCGCTTATCTTAAGCCGGTAAGTGCTCGGCCATGGTGCCGAGGGGAGGGAACCGGGCTCACCGGCGCTCCAGAGCCATCCTTTGAAACGTTGGCTGTTCGGTGGGAATTGCAAACACACCCGCACACTGTGCCTCATCCTTTTTCTGCATCAGGCTGCCGTTCCTGGGATGCCGGTGGCTGTTTCCCCCGGCAGCACTATGGTAGGGCTTGCACAGAGGAATGACAGCAAGCGCCGAGGCTGCAGCCTCGCGCATCCCTGTCTGCATCCATAGAGGTAAAAGAAAGGAAAAGCACTCAGGAGGTAAACAAAGCCACAGAAACTCAATGCCAGCATACTAGTAGTAGCGTATTAGTTACAACAGACAAATGCTATCCTAAGATGTTTGCTTCGGGAGAGCACGAGGAATTATTTTTCATGTTAGTCTGCCCTCAGCCCCCTGTAAAGACCACGTTTCTCTCCAGCAGCCGTGTTTTTCCTTAGCCCTCACTTTACACAAGAAAGCACCGTCACTTGGCCCGTTGGTCAAGGGTAAACTGAAACACAGGCAGCAAAATAACTTACCCAAGGTCACTGAAGAAACTGCACAGAGGCAGGAACTGGATTTCCATGCGCTGGCCACACTCCCCCACCTCCACCTGAACCCGCTGTGGGTTCCCAGGCCCCCGGGGGGAGTAGCCATGCTCCTTCGGCGCTGCTCCAAACCCGCCGGCCCAAGGCTGTGGGAAGCAAGAAGGGTCTGCGGTACAGTCGTGGTCTGGGACTGCCTTCGGTTGGTCTGGTTTAAATGGAATTCAAAGCTTTAGTGTGAAGGGGAAGTCCCAAACTGCAGTAACTGTGATAACTGCCTCGTGGTGATGCTCTTACCTGGGTACCAGATTCACGGGCCACTTCTCAAAATGCTGGCAACTAGATTTAACCTTTTGCTTTCCTGAAATGTTATATTTCTTTGCATTGTACTGTTATTCAAGAAATACTAAAAGCTTGGCTGATCTATTTGTAGCTAGTGATGTTGATGCATCTGTTTGTGTTGCTAAGGCTAGAGGAAGAGGACAGAAAATCCTTTGCAACTGAAAACGGTCAAGTAGTATTTTGTAATTCATGTTTTGTTTGATATTGACATTCTTATATAGTGGGTCACATTTTGCTTTCATTTATACCTACACAGAACAATTCTTTCCAGAGTAATTCTAGAGATTTGTCCTGAAATTTTGGCAGGGGCAGGTCCTGCAGTGATCACTGACTCTGGTCCAAGTTTAATATGGCTGTTCTGCCCCAGAACTTGGTCTGGGGCTGTGGTTTCTGCTGGCCAGTCCAACTTGGCTGCAGCCAGGGCCTCTCCTCAAGGCATTTCTGGCCTTTCTAGATCTCGGCTTAGGTTTTGCATGTCGGTGCCATGTCTAAGATGACAAGACCTGCTCTTGTAAAGGTCACAGTTTATCTTTTCACGCTAAGATGGTGCTTGTGACAGCAGGTTGGTCCATCACTGCTGCTGGATCTGCTGCCTCCCCTCCTGCTCAGGAAGATGGAGGACCATGGTGGCGGCACAGCCCTCACTTTGCATAGTGATGATTAAGAAATCCGGGTGCTGCTGGGTGCCAGGGAGCAACAGTGAACCCCAGCCATTCCCCCAAAAAGCCTTGGGAGGTTTTTATAAATGAGGGCTGTGGGGTTTGGGGTGGAGGGGTCAATTCATGGTCTATCTTAAACAGACCAGGTAGCAATTGCTATCACAGCCCATGGAAAGGTGAAGCAATGGACACATGTTGGAGTTTTGGAGTTGTTGTTTCGTGGTTTTTTGGGGCTCTGTCATTGAGCCAAAAGGGCTTGGATTTGGGGCATTAGGGCTTTACTCTCACACGTCTGTGTGATCTTGGTAACTCCCTATTTGCCTCGACATCTTTAGCTTCGTCTCTAAAATCAGGTTTTACTGCTTGAGCTGAGCTGCGAGTTCGTTCGCTCTGTGGTGGGACTCATTGCTTGCAAATTGATTTCCTGGGCATTAAGAATCGCAAGCAGCAAGTGGGGAATTACAAACAAAAGAAATTCCCAACTTGAGCTCCTTGGAGCTCCCAGTTATTATGTTTTTGATCTTTTTATAGCTTCTGAAGGTTTGTATTAAACTAAACTGGTTTGGGAAACAAGACTGAGAAACTTCCTCCTCCTAATACTCACTGTCCTTATCCAGGTGCCATTGCCAAAGCAGCTGGAGTGAGAGACCAGACTGACCCAAAGAAAACAACTTGGAATAAAGACTATTCAAGTTTTGCCTACGACTGTTTCAGCAGATGTTTTCTGCAGAATCCAGGTGGTATATACGACTCTTTGGGAACAAAGCTTGTGATACACACTTCTGTAAGTGTGGTGAAAACTGCTGGCATGGGAAAAGTCAGTGCTAAGCATTTCCATCAGGTATCAAACAATCCCAGTGCCATCTGTCTGCCAAGTGGATTTGAGGCTCCAGTTTGTTGTGGGAGTATTTTCTCAGAGGCATCAATAACCTTGTCTTTCCCGTTTGTCAGCAAACTCTTTTGCTTTCACGTTGTCCTTCTGCTGCCAGATTCTGCAGGAACATGCTGTGCTTTATCTTATCTTTTTTTTCCACACACATGCTCCTTTATTATATTTTCTTGTCCATGAGAAATGTACTTAGTTTCTGTGTATACAGCTTCATTTTTTAGGCTAAGGAAACAGAAATGAAATAAAGCACTCTCCATAAGACGCGTGCAGCACTTCCATGGCTAACAAGACACTCAGAACAGAACGGCTGCTCTGGTAGATCAAACACCTCAGCTTGATGGTTTCAAGCTATCTCTGTTTCAGAACATGGTCTAGTTGGTATTGTACCTGATTAGCACATAAAAGATGATGCCACGCTCTGCTTTGAGAGCTATAGTCTTAATTCCCTACAATTCATCTCTATCCATGATGTAATCCTTAATTACAGCCACCTTGGAGTGCACTGAAATGCCATTTCAGGTTTCTCTCCACAATACTCTTCAGCAGCAGGAGGATGACTCTCACCCTCCTCTTTGCCAGGGGTTTAATAAACTCGTCATTCCTCCTAGTACGGGGTGTGAATAGCACGTCTTCCCCCTGGCAGGACCACCTATGATGGGGTTAAACCTGCATATATACAGTATGTTTTCCTTAACATTTTTGTGAAACCTTTTCTTCTCCCCTTTTTTAATCACATTAGATGTTTTTGCTGCAAGTCTTTTTTGTAAAGCAGGTATGGGTAAGTCACGCTCTTGTGGAAGCCATCCACAAGAGACCAGTTGTTTTTAGTGATTTGTTTGTTTGGTGGGGTTTTTTACGTTTTTTTTGTTGTTGTTGTTGTTTTTTTAAAGCAAGCCATGCAAAGCTGTAGGCCATAGGGAAAGAACAAAGCCTTTCCCTTTGCTAATGTGCAGCTCCCCTGCCTTCCCGTGGCTGATACACTTGCTCAGAAGGCAGTTTTGCAGGATCCTGGCAGGATTTCCTTCAGGTGAGTCTCTCTTTGCTCCTGTCTATAACTCTTAGCAATCTTCCCCTGGCAGCTAAATCCCAGTCCCACCCTGCTCCCCCCTTCCCGCATTTATTATAATAGTCCTGTACTATCAGCAACATCCAGGACCTCTTTGAATCCAAAGTAGTCTCCACTAGCACTGGTTCAAGTTTTCCTTTATCCTTGTCCTTTTTCCCTCTGTCACCCGGTCTCTTTCAAATCTCCACCTTCCAAACTTGTAAAGCTCCTTCTCAGCTCTGTTCCAGTCTGCAACTGTAATTGCAACTTAGGCAATACAGCAAGCAGGTTCCCCAAGACATAGCAAGTAGTTTTTAAGTATCTGTAAGGGACAGGGGAGAGCCATTGCTGCGTGGCAGAGACATAAAAAAGGAAGTCACGTTTTCATTGCAGGTTTCATACAGCCCTCTCTTTTTGTAAAGGGTAGTAAGCAGGAAAGGGAAGGAACTTGGTACTTTTAACCAAGCCCTCACATAGAGCACAGCAGCAAGTGACAAGCGCAAACAGCAGCTCCCCCAGAAAGCTATACTGAGTTCAAGGTCAGGCTACTGCAGCTCAGACAGGGAAGTACAGAGGAAAATAAAATACAGCCTTTTACAATCGCCATCAAGCTGCCAGGCAGAAATTACTGCTGCACCTAGAAGTGGCTAAAGCAGCAGTGCTGCAGCAGCTGACACGTATCACCGGGGTATACACAGCAGGGCCTGGGAAGCCCTGCTCTGATCCATATTCTCCCACCAAGCAGCCTCTTGTGTGATCACAGGAGGAGGGAGGCAGCCACATATCGAGATCGCACCATTACTTTGACCGCAGCAGATTTGGCTTCCCATCACAGCTCCCAGTAATCCTAGAAGCAGAAATCCCTCTCAGGTAATTAAAAGAAATGTAAAATCCCTGTTAAGTAGAGTTATATAAGAGACTGAAACAGCATGAACAAATGCTTAAGTACTCCACCTCTGTAGAAAAGCCTTTGTAAGGATGCAAGAGCAAGGATGTAACGTTCCTGCAGCCCAGAGGTCCCTCGTGCCTCAACAAAATTACTGCAAGTACAGAGCATTCAAAGGCAGCAGCTCATTACAAGTACGGGCTTGTGGCACAAGCTGCAGCGTGACAGCTGATCTCCCACCATCACTCTAGGGAGTTCCACCAGCCACAGTAACAGACAAGCTCAAATTTCCAGCCTCTTTTCCCAACCTGAAATAAACGCCTTCAGTAATCACCATTAGAGTTTATTTTTCTTCATAACTGTGCAGTTTTTAAAATTCTACAGTAATGATGAACTCATAGGCTACTACGTTCTTTAAGTGTGGAAACAGTTTTTGAAAAACAAAGACCATGCACTACGAGTGAAGAACAGGCCATTGACTCTTCAGCTGGAATATACAGACACTTGCAATAAATACTGATCACTTTAACACTTAAATGGAATGACATGTTCAGATTTCTACACAGTCCACTATGAAAACAGCATGGTAAGTTACATAAAAGCTTCAACTTTAAGGATCCTTGCCTTTTTGTTAAATTGATTACTTTGTTAGAAAAGAGAAATGCAAGAATATTTGAAATGGAGTATCACCTGTACAATTCTTCTCTCCCATTGTTGGTAAACTCCTGTTATCAAGGTAATTCCATCAGAGCTGGCAGTTAAAATATATTGTATATAAAAGAATCCCACACACCACTTTCAGGAGTTGTTACAGGCAAATATCTTCATGAATTTGGAATGGGTTTCAAAAAACTGTATCTTGATATTTATTGCTTTACTTGTAAACCTGAAATCCAGTTTATTCCTTTGAAGAGTGTCAAAAGTACAGAGTCGGTGAGATGCATGTTTTACTTATATCTTTGCATTCTGGTTAAGAAGAAAGAAAAAGATGACCCATGCTTTAGAACACACATGTACCTCCATCTACAAAACAGCCTATACAGACTAAAGCAGAACAAGTCCTAAAGTAGCAGTATTTTAAAACATCAATAGGGTGGAAACCTAGCTCATCCAACATACCTGAAAACTTCTCCTCCTCTCATACTTAGCCATAGTTTAGCTGGTATGCAAGGAAGTTTGGCTGTCCTGCCAAGAGGAGCAGTTTCTACAGATAAAGATTTCAGAGAGAACAAAAGGTGCATTTTACTGGAACTGTATAGATTCTTCATGCTTAGATCTATTTAGATTGTTTCCCTGCTGCTAAAGGAGGAATGTAAGGTGAGGACAGGAACCCATCTTTGTCACAAGTAGTGCACAGTTTTACCACTTGCCAGTTAAGCTAGCAACATGGTCTTGATGCAGACTACTCAAGGTGAGGGCTTTGGAGGATGTAAGAGACCTACTTTTCATACATTCCAGCTCACCTTGAACATGCCAGCCTGAAGGTGCTACCCAGCATAAACCAGCTAAACTGCCATCTTGTAGAACTGAGATGAAAGGGCTGTTACTTTTAATAGACAAATTTGCTACAAGACAGTTGGACAGACTGCATTCCCTAGGTTTCTATGTCTTCCTCCTCTACCCTCCAGAAGAAGAGACAAGCAAACATGTTTAAGTTAGTATGCATTTGTGTAAACACCAGAACATTTTGCTATACAATAGAAAAAAGTTGCTGCTCTTATGTTCTTAGAGGAGCCCTGAAAATCTTGGAATACCTGTACCCTGCAATTATTAATCTGTACCACGTGCATTTCTTGTTTTGTACACAAACTGAAAGCAAGCTTGAACAATAGTAAATAGCAACTACACTCCTGCAACAGGTAAAAACGCCACATTGCAGCTTCTTACTCCTTCACTTTAGATATGTAGTCAGCCAGTTTGTTGATACTATCCTCTTGCTGTTCTAGAGCATCCAATATGATGCCCATCGGAGTCTTCTTCAAGCCTATTCCTTCCATCTTGTTCTCCATCTTGTTCTTTAGGTTTCGGAGCCTCAGAGAAGCATGGACAAACATCACTGCATGATAGAAACACACTTATTAATTGTTAATGCACAAGGCATGCATAGCTCTTGCAGCACTCATTTTAAGACACTCTAATGCATGACTATAAGATGAAGAAGTCTCTATGACCGCTTAAGTAACTGCAGGTATTCATTTAATAACAACATTAAAGATGGCTTTTGCTGTTTTGTGTCTCCCCTTCCCCTCCAGTTTTGTTTTGGGATTATTTAAATAGAGACAGTAAAGGCAACAGCCAATTTATAGTCTGCAGATCTGTTTGAGAAAGCTCAAGTCACACACTCCTAGCCCCCCAGGGAAGAGGAAAAATACTTACAGAGGAGAGGAAGCGTGATCCCAAACATGAAGACCATGACATCTCCCAGATAGGAGATCAAGAAGTAGCTAGACAGCATGATGACCACTACGAATGTGGTTGGGTACTGCTTCTTCAGCCTGCGGAGTATATCCTTGTTGTGTGATACCCAGACAAAGCCCATGAACACCAGCACCACCACAGTACCACCAATAAGCATATTCAGGGGACTCAGAAATCTGCAGAGAAGAGGGAAGAAAAAAGAATAAAGTGTTCCATTTCAGAGTCTTCATGACTTGTGTCCATATAGCAAACATCTGTCTCACTGATAATCTGTTACTAGGGAGGGTAAGGCACTAAAAAGTCAGTTGTTGCTGTCAAGACCTTTATCAACCTCTGATTTTTAGGCAGAAGCTAAATAAAGCAACAAGTGCAACTGAACAAACAACCTTTAGCAGTGAATTTAGACAATCTTGTCTTTGTGTCCTCTTCTTGAGCATAGCTCAGGATAATGAGAATTTCTGCAGCACCTCATCAATAGCAGCACTTACCGCCTACCTGTGCAATCAATGCGAGACCAGATGGAGCCAACAATAAGTTGCCCAAGGGGTTGATCTTTTCCCTACACATGACCAAAACTAGGCTCAGTCTAGGCCTTCAGATGAACTAGCTTTTCATATTATCCTGTCTAGGTTTGCAAAATGGGAAAGGCAGGGAGGGTAAAGTTGAGTAAAGGAAGTCGAGTAGAGGAAGTTACTTCACTATTTCTTATTTCTGAATAAGTCTTCTTATTGGTTTACATCCAAACAAAATAACTGCATGAACCTGCACAAGGAGCTTACTTCCATCAGCACAACAGATGTAAGCCCAGTCCCAAGCATGCCTGAGAGTCAGAAGGAACTGGAGAATGGGACAAAGGTCTTGCAAGAAGACGACCCAGGCACGGCAAGAGGGTCACGGTTGAGGTTTGTGTTCTATTATTGTTATCAGAGTTGCCAAGCAAACCAAGCCATCGAGTATAAAGAGCAAGTCCCTTTTTTTGACCAGGGCAAGAACATCACCTGCTCCAACCACTTTCCCAAGTATTTAGAGCTTGTTTGGAGCCAAGCTTTCATCAGTGACTTTGCTTAGCTTGTTTCTGTACTCACACAAAGACCAGGCTCTATTATACTTCACTTATATAGTAAGAAGTTATGTGATTCCATGTGCATTCTGACTTACTTGCTTGTATGTGCACTGACCTTATCACACAGCAGCTGAGGGCTCTGAGCCATTACAACTATGACAGCAGCATAACACTGCCCCGATAAAGCCAGATGCAGTCAAGATTTCCTCTTGTAGGCTTTGCTTGTACTGTTCCAAAGCTAACAGACACACTGACTCACCACCCCACCCCACTGCTGAGGAGGATGCTATGGTTTGTGGTCTGCGCTTCATATCCGGCACAGGCAGAAGAAATCTGTTGCTGGACTACTGGTATGCCAACGCTCTACCTGCAGCGCCAGAGAGCATTTTCCTAGAGAAGGAAGAACCCCCAAGAATTATTTCAAAGAATCAAGAGCCAGTCTCTCTCTAAGTCAGCTGTGCCAATAGGAGACAGGATGACTGGATGGCAAGAGATTAAAATTTAGACTAGTTTCCCACCTGCTTCTGCTACTCATGCTGAAAAGCCAACAGGGCTTTTTGGAAGTGGTGATAGGGCAGACTTGCTTGTTGCATCTGAGTCACTCCCTGTAGCCAGCCAGATTATTTTTAGCTCTGAATTGTCAATCTTAAGTTTCCAGGCTGGAAAAAGTGAACAGCATTGCTCTGGAAAGAAATCAGTTTTATTTGTGCTTCTTTGCAGCAGGAGTAGAAGGGTGACTCATGACTGGACCACACTAGTGCCTGGTTTATATAGGTACTACTGGACATACAAGATTCTTAAAGCAGAAGTCACCTCTATGTCACAGCTAGCTTGGAGCAGGAATGGCCAAATTTACTGAGACAACTCATAGCAACCAATTTTTTGTTCCCAAAAAAATAGAGACAAGATAATCCTGGAAACAGCAAAGGGGTAGGCAGGGCTGCACTCTACATTTTCCGTATGTCTGGTAAATACTCTCAAACCTTTATCTTCCCTACCCTTCCCTCTACTCTCATTACAACTTCAAAAACTGGTGGTGAACAGCAATCCCTCCATATTTATAAGGAAGGGACCAAAGACTTCTCTGCTCTACATTTCTTTCTGGTATTAGACAGGTTCTGTAACTAACTGGCCGTGAGGGATGTGGGGGGAAAAAAAAAACAAAAGAGAATGCATTCAAAAGATCCCATTTCCCTAGGGAAAGTTATTTGAATTACATGTTTTCTGCAGTAGGCTGCATTCCAACACGTACAAAGAAACAGTGAACATAAGTATCAAATGAAGTTATTCAGAGCCACATGAAAACAGATGGGAATAGCAGTTGCCACTAAAAACTGGTATTCAAGTTATCAGCCATGTGTCCACAGACTGCAATACTGTTGATTACAGTACTGGACAGGGTATCATATGCCAAGCTCCTCTTTATTGCTCAACTCCCCTACAGTGTAATTCACAGCACTATTTAAGATTCTCCTAGAAACTCATATAAAGAAACAATTTCTCCAGCAATGGCATTTTTGGGGAAGGCAGACCTTTATTATTCAGTTTTGCTCAGATCTGTTGGCACACTGCTCTTAATAACACAATAGGTAAAGACTAAAAAGGCAAAAACATGGACGTGTGATTTTAGAACATCAGTGTCTGGGGAAAAGAGAGCTGTATAATAGCCCTAGAAGTCACCTTATAGTTGAATCATCAGCATTGATATTGGCCTTATTTATATACAGATCCAAACACAGTATGCCAAATTCATACTCAGGCAAGAAGACTAGAAGTCTTTCAAGGCTGCAGAGACAAGGTAAGTGACCAGCCATTAAGTATGTCACGAGATACTTTCTATGTGTAATTCCCTTTAGCAGGGATTTATAAGGCCTCTCAAATACCTAAAAATGTAATGCATGGAACTATTAGCATGGCAATGGTATGGTAATTTGAGTTTACACTGCTCAGATGACTTAGGGGAAGAAAAACTCTTTTGGAGTTGGAGAAGAAAACCACTAACTTTCATCACCCTGAAAGAAGTCTCAGTATAGCAGGACTAAATAGCATTTGGGGATGCTAACAGCCCAGAGCTCAGAGCACCCTAGCTGGATGATCTTCTGCATTGCCCTCTGTGGTAGACAAGGTACAACTCTGATAAGATGCTGTGACTTCCAGTACAACTGGACAAACTGGCAAGGAAAAGCTATCACCTAGATTCAGTTCCTGCAGTGCTGTAGGGCGACTTGCCAGTTACACTCCTGCTGCCCTTCAAAGACCAGGTTTCCTTCAGCATCTGATTTGATACAAAGTAAAGAGATGGGAAAAATAAAATAAAATTAAAAATAATAATAAAAAAAAAACCACTAGCTAGCAGCTGCGGGTGCAGTTGTGCAGGAAGAAGCACTGATAGCAAAGCAGCTGCCTCTGGCCAGCAAAACCAGATGAAGATGAGATACTTTTTTAACTAGATCCACAGTTCAAGACTCTGCCCTACATGTATTGCAAGACAGGTTCGATTTCCCCCACAGGTGCAGGAAAGCCCACAGAGCTCTGCTTTCAGTGACTTACTACATCACTTGACAGGGTATTTCACATCTGCACACTTGTGCACAGTCTTACAGCAAGACAGGTGAGCAGCTACTTGGAAAATGGATGGCTATAGCATAGGGAAAAAAGAGCTAGGCAAGACAAGAAGCCTCCAGCAGCATGACCCCAGAAATAAGACAGGCCACATAAAAAGCAAAAGCACACTAGCTCCATCTTTAAATCATCTCCATTTTAGATGACTCTCAGAGTGATTATTCAGCAGTTGCTGTCACATCTGTTTCTTTTGCGTGTGACCAGGCAAGTTTGAACAAAGGCACTGAGTAGGAGACTTCCAGTTATTGAGAACAACATCTTTTTACTTAGAGTAGCTCAGTTAGGTCATTACATCAAAGAAGGATGAAAATTCCCTTTTAGAAGACCTTTTGCTCCACGTTCCAAGCAGTGCGCAGGTGAGAGCGGTTAAATGGTTCCTTCCTCATTTGTATTAATTCAAACAACATTAAAGATAAAGTTCTGCCTCCTCTCTCCCCATACTTCTGGCTTCAATGAGGTTTTATACCTGTAACTAGAGGTAGCATGTAAAAATATATATAGCACGTTGTCCCAGGTGATAGCCCTTAGCATCCACAGGTCTAGCAATGCTTCTTTTCTTTGAGAACAGGAGACAGATTCCTCTCTGCAGAATTGCCAGACCTTTATGAAGTTATGTAGTAATATTATTACACAACATATGTTTTAGAGTGATGTGTTTTGCTCCCTCAATCTTTCATTAGGCATTAGAGAAACTAAGCATCTTGCTGCTCTCGAGTCTTTGTTTCAGCAGGGGAATTGGTATAAGCATGTCAGCTAAGGTACTGGTCTGTGGGAGGAAAAAAAAAAAGAAAAAAGCCACACACAGTCGTTGAATGCTAGGGCTTGTGCAGATGGACAGTAGATGTTTTAGAGAAGAAGTGGCAATGGAAAAAGACATTGACCTTCAGGTCACAGGGAAGACATTATGCCAGAGGAGAATGAAGACTCCCTTAGATGCAGCACTCTGAAATCCAGTACACTTTAATACCGTCAGACTTAGAAACTAATTTTTGGCAAGTACATGGCAACAAAAGCCTAGAAGAAACTACATCAATCTAAGTAGTTAAGTTTGAACTACCAGACAGAGAAGCCTTGTCAGAGTAGGTGAAAGCACAGACAAATGCTACTTATTATCCAAGCTGATTGTCTGAGGGAGAGTTACAAGCCGTTGTGGGAGGCACTAATTTTAATAAATGTCTGTCCAGCACGAAAAGACAGGGCCCTGGCTCAGGGTAAGAAGAGGCAGTCCAGCTTTCACACAACTGGGAGAAGGGGCACAATTTGATTTAGTAAAGATCTGGGGTTTTTTTTATCAGCGGTCTAATGCAACAGAGTTGTATAGGGGGAAAAATAAACGCACATTAGTCCAGCTTCATTCTTAAAGGAATTTGTAGGGAGGGGAGGGTGGAAGAGACAAGGCTGCTAACACCAGCCTGTATTAGTAAAGTGGCCCTAATTCAGTAGTTTTAGTTTCTTGTTCAGTGATCTATCATAGTCTATCTAATCCTGTAGGCTGAAAGTAAAATTTACATTTGTTGCAAAGCACAGAACATTATTTACATGTAACAGTAGCTATCAGAGAAGGCAAATGGGAAAGGCAGGGAAACCATGCAGTAGAGACCATTACAGTTCCACTACATTCGCAGTAAGGTTATTCCATACCTTGCAGAGAGATGGTAAAAGGCTGGAAAGGTCAACTTTATTGTACGAGAGGCAGTAAATTGAAGCTGTGGCAATAAGCACTGTACTTCCAGGATCAAGAAAGCTCTAGGCTACAATTTCCTTGTCAGCCTAGCACCACCACAGCTACCAAGTACTGTAATAGCTGAAAATATCACCTCTTCGTTACCAGTCTGTCTGTACCATTAGATGGTTTAAGAACAGGTAGAGTTGGTCATGGGCTAAGTTTAGTTTTGATCACAGGAAGACCACTGCATTAGTTGTTTCAATAATCCTGCCCTTAGGCCTGTATATAGCTCTGGAGTTTCTAAAATGCCATGATTCATCACTTATCACTCAGGGACTCCTGCCCATTACAGAACAAAGTGCAAGGCAACAACTTAGTCATCAATTTAAATTTATCAGGAGAACTTTCTTTACCTTTCTCCCAAAGCCACAGTCTGGCCAATTGAAAAATCTTTTTAATGAAAGAACTGGATATTTTTTTCTCTACTGAAGTGTTATCCTTTTCTCTTCAGAGTTCTTATCCCATCCTCTTTTACTTCAGTGTTAGAAGAATCAGATTCATCGCATACCAAAGGCTTTCAGACATGCAACTAAAAAAAAAAATAAAATATTCGAGATCAAGTTCCCATTCCAGGTGTTCCTCATCCATAAGTTTTCGACTTGGAGGGTTACCACTCAATATTAAGATATTAGAATTGCAATTCTGATATTAGTCTGTTTCCTGTAGCCATCTTCCTCCTCCACTTCCCACTCCAGCAAATAGTGGGAAATAAGTGGGAGATATATCACCCTTGGTCTGAAGAAATCAGAGTTCGAAAGCAGGAAGGAATTTAAGAGACTGAGTAAGAACTGCTGCCATTCCAGTTTTCCAACCTGAGATATCAAAACTGTCCCTTTTTTCCCCCTCCACTTTCCTGGGGAAAAGAGCAGTCCCACTGCTTTCCAGGGCCCCTGTGATTTACTCATTGAGAGCTGGCTACAGCTAAACAAGGGTAGATGAACACAGAAGTTTAGACTAAGGTAGTACAAGAACAGCAAGACCATGAAGTCCCATTTCACCAGTCCAGCAGTCTACTGAACTGACTGCAACATACGCTCACTAAAATTAAGAAGAAGAAAGCCTACCCTACAATGCAAAACCTTTAACCATCATATGCATCAAGAAGAAACAGCAGCAGGGTTCTCAGCCCCCCGTTTCACAGAACATAGGCCAAAACTCCCTGCAACCCAGAGAATCTTCACCAACTTAGATGCTAGGTCAACAGCTCTACAGGTCCTAACAACATGCAGACTGCTTAACAACAACAACAACAAAAGATTTAGGGGAAGAATTTCAAGCCTCTGCAACATACAAGATAAGATACACTTCAGCCAAAACCACTCTGGCCTAGCAGCTGGGCAATTCTCCAATTTGAGCATTTGCACGTTGTTTGTTGTGAGGAGCGGAGCATTCCAGTTTCCATGTTAAAAGCTTAATCACCAGCCTCTGCTGCATGTCTTGCTCGAGAGCTTTCCGATCAAAGACCCTAGAGCCATACTTGAGGAAGAGTCACATAGGCTTTGATTCAAAAGATGACTAGAAGGTGATTTCCCGATTCTCTTTAGGAAAGCTGAGTCTTACAGAACGCCACAGCAGAATATGGTCTTGCCTTGAAGGTATCAATCCTGCCCCCAAAATGAAATGAACGAGTACCTTACTTACTATATATTAAAGGTTTTGCAGTATGAGCTAGCTCAGAAATACGAAAGGCCGGCTCTGTCCCCTGCACGTAAGCTTAAAACTGCAGCAGAGAGCAGAGTTCATCTGATTATTATTTTTTTTAATTGAAAGCGAAGCTTATCGAGCAGCCACAGCGGGCAGATGTAGCGAGGAAATGCAGATCCCCGCGCAGGATGCGGCTCGGTTTTTCGGGGCGCAGCGCCATCCGAACACGAGCCCACCGCTGCTTTCCGCCCGGTGCCCTGCGCCCGGCCGGGTGCCCGCAGCCCTGCCCTTGGCGAGCAGCCACGGAGGGGGACGAGCAGAGGGAGTCCTCGGATCTGTTAGACCCCCACCAATAAATACGCAAATCCCAAACCCTACTCAGCATTCCCAACCTAACAAGCTCCCCCTCCACAAGTGCAGCTGCAACCAGGCCTTAATTTTTTAAATACCATCCTCATCATCAGCGACAGCGGGCAGATCAGAGGCTTAAGGAGGGGGAGAAGAAGAGAAAGGCAGTTTTCCTGCCCCGACATCCCGCCGGCCCTGCAGCGCCCGGGACCAGGCTGGACCCTTTCCCATGGCACCGGGCCGAGGAGCAGCGCTGCCCACCCGGGGGAAGGGACCACCCTGCGGCCCACCGCCCCCCCGCGCTCCCCGGCCCCTCCTCGGCCGCCGCTGCCGAGGCCCACGCACTGACCCCACGATGGAGACGACAGCGGCGGCCACCATCAGGTAGTTGGTCTGGTAGTAGAGCAGGTTGCTGACCACCCGGTTGTTCCATTTCGAGATATCCTTGAAGTCGGGCCGGGCGAAGCGATCCGAACCGGGGAAGAAGTCGTCCCAGGCCCGCAGCGGCGCCACCTGCACCTCCATGGCTGCTGCTGCCGCCGCCGCCACCCGCGCCCCGCCGCCGCGCAGGCCTAAGAGCGCCGCGGCACCGCCCCGGGGCGGCTCCCGGTCTCAGTCCCGGCCCCGGCCGCTTCTCGGCGCGGGGAGCGGCGGCTGCCGGAGCAGCGCAGAGCTGAGCAGCCGCGCTCCGCACGCCCAGCAGAGGCAGCCCGGCAGGGGCGTCTCGCTGCTGCTGCCGGCGGTCGCTGCGTGTTCGGTGTGGAGAGATGACGCACGTTTAATAATCGCACGGCGAATCCAGTCCACATCGCCCGTGAAACAGAGACTCGGGGTTCCGGAGCAGCTGCCTCGACCCAGGGGCACCTCGGGCGTGCCGAGCCGCCAGAGGAGGCCCCGCTGCCAGGCCATTGCACCCCGAGCCCTCCGGCTCCGCAGGGGCAGGCTGGAGCCGGCCGGCAGTCCCTGGGGGATCGGTCCATCCTTTCACGCTCCATCCCCCGCGGCTTCAGCGCGCTGTCCGCGCGTGTACCGCGCAACACTCCGCGGCTGGTGAGGCCGCGGGTCGGCAGCGGCTTCTCACAGCTCCGTCTGCGCAGGATTTAGATCCCTGAGGTTTAGGGAAGCCCGAGGCACAACCCTCGCAGCCCTGCTCATCTGCCTACCCCCCTGCGCTCGGACACTGCTCCTGGCTCAGCTTTGGAGCGAAGCTCCTGTGTGCAGGCGCTGCTTTCCGTGTGCTCCCGGGACAGCCCGCGGGCACGGCCGGAGCGACAAAAAACTCTGGAGAACACAGCTCCGGCGGCGGAGCCACGCGGCCGGCGGGCAGTGACTAGCCCGGGGCTAGTGTAACCTCCGCGTTTCGTCTGTTCACCCTGTCCGCGTTAAAGCGCCGCGATCCCACACGCTTTGTCCCCGAGGATGACAACCGAGGCTCCCGGGAAGCACCAGGGAAGGGGGCACAGGGAGAGCCCTCGGCTGCGCGGGGCCCCTCCGCGGGCCGGCTCTCCCCTTGGGGCTCCATGAAGGCGCTCCGCAGCGCGGAGGGAGTCCCGGTCTCTACTCGAGGGCTTGACGGGGAGCAGCTCCCCGCCCTTCCGCCATAGCGACCGCCGCCCCACCTGGCGGGCGCTCTATCCCCGCCTGGCGACCTCCGTAGGCCGTGGCGGCGCGGGGCACTGTGGGAAGCAGAGAGAAATATGGCGGATGGTGAGGAACCGTAAGTGCCCTGTATGTGTGTGTTCCGCCGCCCCTTCCCTCGCTTCCTGGGGACGGGTGGGCCCCGGGGTCCCCTCTCCCTCCTCCCCGGTCTCTGTAGCGCGATACTGACCCTTCTTTTATTCTCTCTCTTTTAGGGAGAAGAAAAGAAGGAGGCTAGAGGAGCTGCTGGCGGATGGGTTAGTGCGGGGCTGCGGGCGAGCGGGCTGCCGGCCCGGGGCAGGGGCAGGGGCAGGCAGCGCTTGCTGAGGGGCGGCTGGTAGGTGAGGGCGAGCCGCAGCCCCGCAGGAGAGGTGCGGGCTGGGAGGAGGTCGCGGGTTAGCTGGGGGCTGCGAGGCCCGCTGGAGGCCTTGGCGGGGCCGCCGTGCGTGAGCAGCCCCGGAGGAAAGGCGTTAGGTGGGTCAGGGCGAGGAGGGGGAACGCGAAAGGGCGCTTGGACAGCAAGGACTGGGGAAGAGGAATCTGCTGGGGAGAGGACCAAGGGGCTCACCCGGAGCTGGGGTGGGAATTGCGGGGCTTGGAGCTTGGCATGAGTAAAGGCTGGTGTGCTGGAGAGCTTTGTGAGAGGAGTGGGAAAAGCTGCATTGCTGGTCGGGGACCTGGGAACGGCCTCTAGGCTAGAAGCAGGTGACTAAATTTTGGCTGAAAATTAAAAATTCAGACTACAGAACAGTTGTCTCTGCTTATTAAAACCCTAAATTCCATGCATCCGTCTTAACAGCCTTGAAAACTAATGCTCAGAAATCTTTAACCTCATCTCATCTGCTTCCATCCCCTCGCTATTCCCTTCCATCTGCTTGTGGCCCTCTTCCCAAAGGTCACAAAGCAGACCTGCCTGCCTGAGCGGTGGACTCACAGGCAGCGCATGTGTGTGTTGGGGTGAGGGTCACAAAAATCCTTGGGCATGTTGGGTTGGGGGAGTGCATGCCAAGTCCCTCAAAAGCATGGAGCTCTGGAGTTGTGGAGGTGGTAGGGAAAAGTCTGGGCCTAATGCAGCTTAAGGACTGTGGTGCTCTGATGTTTTAAACAAGATTTAACATTAGAGTGATTCGGTGAAATAAGTAAGGATTAAACTCTAGTAGTACAGACACTTGGTAGTGCTGTAACAACACAAAAATTAACACTTGAAAAAACCTGTCTCTGAACCTAAACGTAAAATCTCAGGTTGAGTTATTGAAGTTTTTCAGATCTCCACAATGTCCAACCCTGTAGTATAATCGCAAAAGTGAAACTAGATCTTACCATTTTATCACTTATAAAGGAAAATACACATCTAAACAGAAGAGGAGCACTGCTGCTTAGTGGCTGTTTATATAGACTGTATAAAAGGATTAAAAAAATTGTTCATAATGTCACCAAGCACAGCTTCTGCACTTGTTTCCAAAGAAGTTAAAAATAACCCATAGAACCAGTTATTGTGATGTATATTGAACCGTTTTATTTGCTTCAGTTAGTGCTTAATGCACAACCTGAAAACTGGTGTACAGCAGATGAACCCAGGGCTCAGCAGTGGGAGTGTTATATTCACACTACTTCAAATTATGTGAAATATGTGTATTTTCACATTAATGTGAAAACTGGGGGAGGTACAAAACTGCACATCAGAGATCAGAAGACCCTTATGAATTCAAATAATTTTTTTAGATCTTATTTAACTGCTATTACAGTTAGTTAGTTTACCTAAAGTCAACAGTCAACCAGGAATGTGTTCAGTCTGCAATCAAAATACAGGCAAATTATGATGTATTTATTCCTGCACTTTAGCAAAGTTTTTCCCTGTTATTGAAAAATCTTCTGCAAAATTATTGCCTGTAAGTTAAAATTACTGTGGACGTACTGTGGTGTCCATCTTCTGAATTCCGTGAGGATAAAGGCATTTCGCTGTCTAGATGTTTCCACTACATTTTATTTTGAGATGAGTTACCAGGAATAATAAATTCTAAACATTACCTAACAACAGTTATTGATACAAACGTTCTTCATATTACTTCATAGGAGGATGCAAATAACACTTCTTACCAATGGTGCCACAACCTTTTATGCTCAGGATGGCAAAGCTCTTTTATTAGAAGCTCAGTTTTGTATTAATGTAGAATATAATCATCCATACATATTGAGTGGAGCTCCTATGTGAAAAGGGAAGCGCTTATGTTAGAAAAGTGAGCCAAATGGTTTTGAACCGTTTCAGTAAGTCTCTTAAGAACTTAAATTTATTGTTAGGTACTCCTAAAAGTGACCTGCAGAAGAGCAAAAAAGGGTGCTGGAGTATTTGATGTAAAATTCTGTCTCAAAAATTTAAAAGAAAATAACTGCAAATCTTCCTTTTTTCAAGTCACATTGCTTCCATTGACAGGCTCAGGAGATGGCTGAAAAATGGGGATGTTCTAAATTACAAAGAACTAATTGAGGGTGAAGAGCATTCAAGATTTGTATTTTTTTTTAACACTTGGTTAAATAAACTGCTGTGAAGTTTCAGAGGAGACAGTGTTGGCGTGTGCTCCTGTTATTTATTCAGTGCCTCACAATTGCAGTTACGTACTGATAATTCTAAATCTGATTTATGAACTTAAAAAGTCTGTCAAAAAAAGAATACAAGACTTGACTGATGAAAAAAACACCCTCAAAATCTAAGGGGACAAACTCTTTTTTCTGTGTCCTCTTTAAGTATGAGGAAAATAAAGGCAAAAAGACTAGACCCTTTTTTCACTTCAGGTCAACTTTTACTGGTAACAGCTAAATCAGTGGGATTTATTGAAACGCCTGGGGTCTTTCCCCTCTGTGTATTTGTATTATTGCCTTCTAGTTCCACAAATCACACCCACTCCTGCAAATATTCATGCACATAACTTACATACATAAATAATGTGCAAATACATTTGTATAAATAATTTAGGTATTTTTAAGATCTATAAAGAAAATATTTTAGAGGTGTGGCTTTTTCACATATGGTTTTGCAGCTGAATTTACTGTGTTCTGTGCAGAATGGCTGTTGATGGTGGGTGTGGGGACACTGGAGACTGGGAAGGTCGCTGGAACCATGTAAAGAAGTTCCTCGAGCGATCTGGACCGTTCACACATCCCGATTTCGAGCCAGGCACCCAAGTGAGAAACACTTTAAATAATAAATTATTAGTGTGCGTTGCAAAATAATGTAAATAGTTTCATTAACTGACCACCAGCAGCATATGAATTCTAAAGCTGCATGAAAAGCTTATGTTTTAATCAATTGAATGTTACGATTCTAGAAGAACATGTTGTATTCTTTTTATAAGCTTGTTTTTCTACTTTGTACACTGTCAGCTGTGAGCTTGCTGTCATCATATACATTAATGTATAGCAACATGTGAGTTATGCTGGGTCACCGAGTTCCACATGAAAAGTAGCAGCATTTATCACTGGTTTTAAGTAATTAGATACAGTAAGGAATTTCTTGTACTTCAAAAAGGAATTAAGGTTAAAATGAATGCTTACAGAATCAGGAAAGATGTTTAGTAGGGAAAAGTAAAATTTAGACTGTTTTAATTATTTCTTCTGCTTTCCTTTTTTGGTGTATTTTGTTTCAGAGCTTATAGTTGGATGTATTTTACTGTTACCTTTTTAATGTACTGTTCCATTGTTTACTAGTCTGAGGCTGAGGTATAGTAGAACAGTTCACAGAAAGGAGTTATGTAGTTAAAAATTTCAGTTCTTTTTGACCAGCAATGTTGTCTGTCTGCTTAGATTTATTTCATATTATATATCAGTAAAACATTTGGAGGAAGAAAACAATATATCTTTAAACTGAATAATAATAGAAGTGAACTTTGCTTTATTCATGGTCAAAATTAATATAAAAAGAATGCTGATGCCAGCAAAAGTCTTGCTTTACTGTAGGCTGGGGTGTAGGAACTGCAACAATCGATTAAAGTCCGATATGTAATTACTCCTGCAAGCACAAACTGTTTTATTGATCTGAGTTGTTTCACGTGAAACTTACTAGGCACTGAACATTTACAGTAACACATTTGTATTTCTAAATGTTACTAAGTGCGGGACAGATTATACTTTTCCTATTTAGTGTTTTAATTTTTTTGTTTTATGTTTTCCGCAGGCTCTTGAGTTTTTGTTAAGCACATGTAAAGTACTAGTTATTGGAGCAGGAGGATTAGGATGCGAACTCCTGAAAAACCTGGTAATTACTCAGTTTTCACTCTTTGCTGCTTAGAATGTTCTTTTTGTCCCTTGAGGAAATTATCTTTTCTGCTTTGCTAATTTGGAATTTTCATTTTATATGGCTACTCAATAGAAGTTCTAGTCGAACGTATAGAATATATGACAACACAGACAATAAACTTGAAGAGTGCACTCTGTTACTAAGCTTGGAACGTGGTAGTCTAGTATGTGGCATGTTACTTATTTAGTTATCTCAAAGCTTATCCTGAGGGACAACATGGTGCCGTTTATGAATTGTAGGCAGAAGTTCATTGCAGCCTTAGATAGAGTCTAATGTGGGTAATTTTCCTTAATTACCAGATCTAGGGAAATGAAGTAAAGAACAAGTCATGCTCATAATGGTACAAGGAAGGGTTGTGTGGAATACAATGGCTAAAATATATATTTTCAGACAAAAAGCAATACTTCAAACTGCCATAAGTAGCTAGTACAAAGTTTAGTACTATCAGTCAAAGTTGAATTTAATTTCAGTTTCTTTTACATCTTTGGATTAATTCACAGTGAGGTTAGAATTGCTGGAATTATTCATGCTCTTCCATAGTGAAATCAGTAGAGCCAGACTTACTGGTCTATGGTGACCTTCATGTCCGTGCAATCTGCTTGGCCTGCCTGAGTCATGGCTCTCAGGTTTTCCAGTTCCTTGAGACCAGTAAACCAGAGGTTGGCTGCAGAGCCTGAACACACCCTCAGAGCTGCATCTGTATTGCCGAGTTCAGCCTGTGTAATAGCAGCTTTGTTGGGTCAGGCCAACGTGCACTATCCTGTATGGGAATGACTAAGGAGATACAGGCAATAGTGTAAGAACAGGGAAGGAATATCACAGCACTTCCCTGGAGTACAGATCACCAAAAGGTGTTCTGTGGTTTTCTTCATATGGTGTTAGTTTATAACGTCATCTCTCGCTATGTGTTCTGAAAAGCAGTTTTTAAGTGTTTAAAATGCACTCGCAGGCTCACGTGCTGTCAGACATGTACCCAATAAATGGGTAGGAATTTAATTATCCTATTAATGTGTTTTTTATCTTCACAGACACTCGTATTTATCATAGTATATCACTATTACCATCTTGTTTGAGTTTGGTAATTTAGACTAATGTATTTTTCCATGCTTCTATTTAATAAGAATTAATTTAAAGAATTTCTTTAATAAGAAATGCTTTAATAAGAATTTTGATAAGAACTTTACAGGTTCTGTGAGTAATATGTGGATTGATACAATAACTTATTATGAAATAACTTTTTTCCTTAATTTATACCAACACTTATGCATTACTGTACTTTACTATAGAATTTATGTACAATTTCAGTATTTCCACAGATTAGCTCCAAGCTTGAGATGCTTGATAAATCAGTAGCCTCATTTAAAGCCAGACATTCCAGATCTATTAACTCGGGGGTTTTACAGTTCCAGCACTTGTGTATACACTTGTTCCCATTGCTGGTTTGTTCCTTCAATGCTTGAACAGGATTTTACTTGAAGAGACTATGACAGCTCCAAGGCAGTTTTGTTCTTTGGGAATTTAGTGCTGGTGAATTTAACCTTTGCCCAGAGCTACTGTTTTATGGGTTTATGGGGACATAACAAGTTCAATCTGTTGATAGCTCCTTGAGGGGGAGGATTTGTATGGCATGAGGGACTTCGTAAGTCTGCTGTATGCAGTCAGTTCCTGCCTCTTCAAAAAGGTTTTAAATTATTGTCATGTATTTTTATCATTTTCAGAACAATAAGCTCATCAGTAAATCTAGATTCTGTTCACATGTATTCATGTGTTTGGGACAATGAATATAAATTCAATAGACTCAAATCTGTATGTTCATGATGTTCCAGGCTTGCTCTTCTCTTTAGCAGGCTTTTCCAGTTTGCTTTGATAACAAACAAATGAAAACTGAACATATATCAATGAAACAAGATGATTGTTCAGCACCAGGGGTATCCAGTATGAAATGCAGATGTTCTTGCTGCTTTTCTTAGAGAAATTAATTTCTATGCTGGAAAACTTTAGTCTTGTTCATTTGTTTCATTAGTTTCCTGGTACAACATTTTAAATACTTATTATGCATGGGATGGCTCTGTTTATTCAGAAAATATACAATCATAGAATCACAGAATGGTTTGGGTTGGAAGGGACCTCAAAGATCATCTAGTTCCAACCCCCTGCCATGGGCAGGGACTCTTTCCACTACACCAGGTTGCCCAAAGCCTCATCCAACCTGGCCTTGAACAATTCCAGGGATGGGGCATTCACAACTTCTCTGGGCAACCTGATCCAGTGTCTCACCACCCTCAGAGTGAAAAATTTCTTCCTTAGATCTAATCTTAATCTCCCCTCTTTCAATTTAAAGCCATTTCCCCTTGTCCTATCACTACATACCCTTGTAAAAAGTCCCTCTCCAATGAAAAGTTTGGAAGGAGAAAAGGTAGAGGACGGAACTCAAAATTTTTTTGGGTCATTCATCACAACACGTTTCCTTTGTCTAAAACCAGTGTTTTACAGCATTTATTTCCCTTTAACCACAATTCACATTGTTTCTTTGTGCGTGACAGATGTTATTACTTTATCAGATCAGACCCACAATACAGTTTTAAGATAATTTTACTTCCAAGTTATTTGCCAAATCTAGTGATGGGCCGCATGCAGACAGACCACACAGAACTTCTGTCAGATGTTTGACGTGTGCTTAGATAGCGAGGTGACTTTCTGTGTTTGCCTTCTGTTCCAGCATGGAATGCGGTGGGGGATGCTGGCTTATTTTGAACTGTGATTTGAGGGTGGACATACCAGACTCATTTATGCCAACTGTGCAAATGGTGAACGTTCAAAAATGTAAAATTTTAGAGGAATTAAACTTTATTTTTCTGTTCCTGCCAAGCAAGGAAATGCTTATGGTATTTCTTCAAATTCTGTGTTTTTTCCCCCAGTGAACAATTTTGATTCACTTCATTTGTGAGGGAATACTGCAAATTCCCCTTATGGATCAGCTTGCCATTGACTTCCCAGTGTTATGGTTCGGCAAGCTGAAGCAATATTGCGTTCAGTAGAACATTTGAACCAGCTTTGACCATTGAAATGTTACTAATTCCATCTGTCTAAATATCAGCATGAGCAACGCAACAAAGAACAACCGCACACCCGTTTGTACAGAGAATGAAGAGCAAATATGTTTGTTCCTCCAAAGTTTGCCTTTTTGGCATGTAGAATGAATTCTGGAGCACTGTATGCGTTTAATTTCCTATTAATGAAGTTGACTGTCTCTTTTCACAGGCACTGTCTGGCTTTAGACAGATCCATGTTATTGACATGGATACTATAGATGTTTCTAATCTTAACCGACAGTTTCTCTTTCGGTAAGTGATATTTTCACCATTTGGCTTCTGTTTTTTCAAAGGTACCTAAACAAATGGTCTGAATACGATCATTATTTTGGTTGAACAAGATACCATTAAAGATTACTGAACTTTCGTATCGCAATGGTAGTCATAATTAACTAAATGTTGCATGTGATTTCTTCCTGTTTTGAGATCGGAGGTGTCATAGTTTAAGTGTGAAGAAAATGAACATACGTTCCTTACCATTCAGATACAGCTAATGACTAATGGAAAAGATGACACCAAGGAATAGTGCACGTAGATTGAGATATCAATTTTTCTAGTACCCTTCCAAGCAAAATGTAAAATTGTTGGATTTATTTTGGTGCTGATAACTGTAGTTCCGTGGACATATTTAGATAACTCTGGGGCTCTCATATCTGATGCTTTACAGGGATGCCTTAATATTATCTATATCAATAAATTGTCCTATGGTAACAATTAGTCACTTAATTCAGTATTGTAATGCATAGAGTCTGGAAAGATTGGATCTGCTATGATAATGCATTTGAAATTGCTTGGATTTTTTCCCAGACCGAAGGATGTTGGACGACCAAAAGCAGAAGTTGCAGCAGAATTCCTAAACAGCCGCATTCCCAACTGTGCTGTCGTAGCGTATCCTTTTCTAGAGAAGTAGTAGCCCTGAAAGCTTGCAAAAACCTAGAAAACTCTGTAGGTGGTAAGACTATCTCAAGTATTTTGCTGCCTTCCTCTCTTTTTCATACAATAAAGAACAGATTCATTCAGCTGGTGATTGAGAATTCTTTCTCGGTGGCATTAGCATACGGGAAATACGTGTGGGGAAAGAAGGCTAAGCTTTAAGAAGCTATTTTGTATGTTTCCACTGAATCTTTTTATTCAAATGCAATATTCTAATTTTCCCTGAGATACTAGAATTACAGATTTATTCACCAGAGTGTTTTGCATACGTACTGGTAGAAGATGTTAGTTTATGAACACAGAGCAGCACTTACTGATACAGGACTCGTGAGAGCACATGTTTTGAGCTTCCTAAATAGCTTGCCTGCTGAGCTTTCTCCTGTGTAGGACCATTACATTGTGTCCCTTACTTGTTTTGTCAGATGCTACAGCTTCAGCTGTGGGAATTTTGGATCAGAGAATCATTTATTTTTTTTAAAAAGCATCATATAAAATTATAGTAATAGATAATGTTTTTGCTTTAGGTTAGCAAATAGAAAACAGTAAACTTAACTACTTTATAAATGTATTCCTTTACTGGGCTTACATTCAGATACTTTAAAAAGATTCAAGACATGGATGAAAGCTTCTATCGACGTAAGTGGTATTTGTTTGCCTGCCAAACACCCACTGGTGCTTTAGGGGAACATTGCTATTGTAGCTGCTCCCTGCTTTTCCTGGTAGTTAGATTGCTAATTATTTTAGTATTCTACGGTATACTGGAAGTAGAAGTAACAAATAGACAAAACTTAAATGTGTCTGTCATTTAAATAATCTAAACTACAGTCAGTTCCTCTAGACTGTTATGGACGGAATACTTTGCTTGTCTTAAGACCTATGCATTAGTATAGACTTTATAAAATTTATAAATTTATTTAAATGTGATTTTTTTTCCCTAGAGTTTCATATTATTGTTTGTGGGCTGGACTCTATAATTGCAAGAAGATGGATAAACGGCATGCTGGTAAAGTCTTCAATCTTTTTAAAGCCTGGTTATTCTTTGAGTATAGATAACTAAAATTGAACAGATTTGTGTAGAATGTGTCATTAAAATGAAATGAGAGCTGCTGAAATTCTCAGCTTTCCGTATCTATTTCTCTTTTCTTTTTTCTTTTTGTGAACAGGATAAAATGCATGCTCTCTTACCTGCCTTTTTCTTGAGGAGTGTTAGCCAGCATTTGTGCAGTGCCCTGCAGGGGTAATTTCAAAGTTAGAGTACATTGTTTGTGGCCTTGTGCAGTCAGCTTTTGAAAATTCTAAGAAGGGAAGTTCCACAGCCTCTCGGGATGCTCCCATTGTGAACGTTTTTTTTCATTAGCCAAACAGTACTTATTGTGCTGCAACTTGTAAATGTCATCTTTTGGAGCCCTGCTGCTACAAAGTCATAGAAAGCTGGTCATTGAACTAGGTAGTTTTGTCATTGTGACTTTGCTTATAAAATAATGATCTTGAGTATTAGCCAATATTTAGGAAAAAAAACAACAACCAACAAACCAAGAATCAAAATCCTAAATCCTTCAAACGAACCAACCAACCATCTGTTCTGTTATACTATAAAGAAATAAAGGATTTATCAGGGGGCTGAGGGGAGGAGGACGTGGAAGGTGAATGTGGTAGATGAAGTCCTGTGCACTGACAAGTAAGTAATGTTTTATACACTGTGTACCCTTCAAATAAAGTGTATATTAAGCGCTCAAACTTGTGAGGTACCATTAAGAATAAAATCTTCAGGATTTTCTTTTCTTCGTGCAACTTGTTTAAAAAGAAACAAGCCCAAACCAAACAAAACCCAACAACCCCCCCAACTTTTGTTTGTTAGATGTCATTTTTACATTATGAAGATGGTGTACTGGATCCAAGTTCCATCATACCTTTAATAGATGGAGGGACAGAAGGTTTTAAAGGAAATGTTCGTGTGATTATTCCTGGTATGACAGCATGTGTTGAATGCACGCTTGAGCTTTATCCACCACAGGTAATTGCAACCAGTGATATTTCCCTTTTTTGTATTCCTCTGATTTGCCGATTTCTTTTCTTAATACTATACACAATGTATTACATGTGTTCTTCTGGTTTTCTTCCCCTGCCCACACCAGGTCAATTTTCCCATGTGTACTATTGCATCTATGCCCAGACTACCAGAGCATTGTATTGAGTATGTCAGAATATTGCAGTGGCCAAAGGAACAACCATTTGGAGGTAATTAGTGTATTGCACTGGTGCTAAACTGGCGTTTCTCCTTTTGACTAATTTGTTTTGAGTTAGATATACACAGCTACCTTTAATAAAACAATCCTGCCTTTTAACTCTATGTGGCTTGTTGTTGTATTGAATCTAAGGCTCCTCTGAGCTGGTGATGGATTTTCTCTTCTCGGACTGCTCTCCAGTTCCGTATTTGTTCATGAGTTTCTCTTTCATATGGCACAATGTCTTTCGTGACTCAATATGTAACCTGTAACAGCTCTATAAATCTGTCAAGTTAAGATTGTGTATAGACTGTGTTAGAACTTAGGATATTTGTAGAAATGTTATTTTGATTATTTAAGGTGTCAGGTTTTAATAGCTTAATGGGGTATTCATTTTAACCCAAATTAAAACAAAGGGATATTTTGTTTTAGACAAAAATAATGCTGTATTTCTGAAGACCTCTTATAACTGAAGCTTATCTGTAAATTCTTAACTTTGCTGTAGAAGGTGTTGCGTTGGATGGAGATGACCCTGAACATATACAGTGGATTTACCAGAAGTC
This sequence comes from Tauraco erythrolophus, assembly GCF_009769465.1. Classification (NCBI taxonomy): domain Eukaryota; kingdom Metazoa; phylum Chordata; class Aves; order Musophagiformes; family Musophagidae; genus Tauraco; species Tauraco erythrolophus. The sequence continues at coordinate 6,040,930 of NC_141476.1, forward strand.
TTTAGAAAGAGCATCACAATTTAATATTAAAGGTGTTACGTACAGACTCACCCAAGGTAAGGGTATGGCATTTCACTAAGTTTGCGGCATTTGGAGTTAGGCTGAATTGGCATTCTTTGTACTTGTTATGACTAAAATGGCAGCTCTGCTGAAAAGGAAATAGTTCTTTTCTCCCTTAACGTCTTAAAAGAGAAACAAGCAACTTGTTTCCTGTGCCAGCACAAATATTTTTATGATGAATCAGGATGTTCAGGCATTCATGGTGAATCAGAGGAACTTATCTGGGACAAAATTGAAAATTCTTTTTGCCGTTTTATTTTTAACCTGGAGCAGCTCCACTGTTTACATTACACTGTGACCATTTTTGCTGGGTCAAAGAGAAGGAACAATAGAATGTGATTGCCTCTTTCAGCAACAGCAACACTTTATGCCAGTTTAGGCTGCTTAAGACATCTGTTCTTCACTGCTATGTATGCCTCTGTTTCATATGCAAGTGCAGAATGCTGCCACTCATGTAGTCAACGTTTTAAACGCTAACCAAATAGAAAAGAAGTGGAGAATCTCGTACAGAATCTCAGAATTTGTGGTAACTTCAGTCCATTTGATGACTCAGTATGGAGAATGCATTTGAAATGCTGGGCTTGAAATGTCACACTTGAACCTCAGTGTGTGCCTTTCTATCAAAAAAGAGCAAACTGATTCCTTGTGCATCTTGCTCGGATTCCACCTACTGTGTTGCAGATACTTTTTTTCTTTGCAGCAGTTTATACTGGCTTCTCTAGTAGTATTTTTCTGGTACAGATAAATACAAACTTCAGTTATGAAATATAATTATGTACATGCAAATGGCTGCCCAGTGTTCACCATTTGCAGATGGCTTCGTTACAGAGTACATAGAAAGAAGTAAAAGATAAAAGTTGTGTGCATGTTTTCTCAGGTATGAAAGGATACAAGTCCATAATGAGAAGTTAGAGGAACTTCAGACTACTTAGGAATTTTCCGTCTTTTTGGCAGGCCTGGAAAAACAGATATCCTCCTTGTTCCCGATGTACAAACTTGCATGCACAGGAAATCTTGTTTTATATTGGTGTATGTCCTGTGCTGTTTGACTGGATGTGCCCAGTAAGAAGAGTTGGATGAAAATGCCAATACAGTTTGGCAAGCCTGTTCTTGCAGAAGGAATACCAAAACCAAATAGCTTTCCTTTATGCGTTTCTCCAGTTAAACAGGAATAGAACTGAGTTTTAAATTAATTTTCAGTGCTAAATACAGAATTCTTGTTTTTAGAATTTGTCCACTAGTTCTCTTTGCGTGATACCTTCTTTTTCTCAACATGCTTAATTCATTCCTAAAATAAAAAAATGCTGAATTACTAGAGCAGCATGCCATTATACCTTATTGTTACGGAAATTCCTGGAAAGTTTAAAGTACCTTTGGGTACACCTTTCTGTAGTTATTCTGGCTAAAGGTTCTCTCTCAGTGTAGTTTCCTGCAAAAGACAAAAGCTATATGTTTTGTTTTCACAGGGGTGGTTAAACGAATTATTCCAGCAGTAGCTTCTACAAATGCAGTAATTGCAGGTATGCTGAAAGAACTCGTGTCACTTCTGCGTTACACACTTCAGAGTTTTGTAAGGCAACAGTTTAGAACAGCGAACTCAAGGAGGATAGTAGTCATTTTTAAATGGGTCTGATTTATTCATTTTCGCTTCTCTTTTCCATAGAGAAACTGCATGTGACTGTGTAAATTTTAAGCTCATGTATGCCTGTGGGAGTGAGCAAAAGTAGTTGAGACTGGGGGAAAAAAAATAATTGGAAAACACAGTATGTAAGCTTAACGTAGTTTCACATTAGTGCCTAATTATGGTGTTAATGCATACCTTGAGATATTTATTTTTCTCTTTACAAAATGTTATAATTGATTTTTTTTTTGTCAGTTCTTTGGTATAACTCTGTGCACTAATGTCTGCGTGTTCTAAAATAGAGCTAGAAAGTGAAGAAATTGTTTTTTTCTCATTCCAGCTGTTTGTGCCAGTGAAGTTTTTAAAATAGCCACAAGGTATTTCATTTCTTATTAATAACATACATGCTTTCTAACAGAATGACATGTATTAACACTAACATGTTTGTCATTATAGTGCATACATTCCTCTTAACAACTACTTGGTGTTTAATGATGTGGATGGATTATACACATACACGTTTGAAGCTGAAAGAAAGGTCAGTGCCATTAAAGGCTTGCGGGGTTATTTCCTTGGTTTTTATTGAATTTACTCAGTTTGTCTGTATTTCTGAAATCCAATATTGAATCTCTTGGTCCCTAGCACCAAACAATAATATTTCTGAAGTTTTAAAAGGAGAAACTACAATGTTACTAGTCTGCTACTTCTTCAAACTATTGTTTTCAGCATGTAGGACTTTGTTTTTTTTAAAAAAAACTGTTATTTTGGAGTCTAATAGTGGTGGTCTGTCCATGTAGAGTACCAGGACTGTTTACCTCCAGGTCAACGGGTGTTTTATTTGATGTCCTGATAATGAAACCTTTTCTTCTACCCATCGGTTTACCAAAAACTATTTCATAGTATATGTAATGGCATATTTAATTTTTGCCTGTTTAACCAAAGTTTCTTAATATTTGGAAAAGCAGCTTCTGGTATAGGGAGGTTCTTCAGACAGCAGTTTCTGTGGTGACTGCTGGTGCAGCATTGGTATCTCAACTGTTTCTGCCGTGCTGCCTGCAGAGGAAAACAGTACTTGCCTTTTTTTGAAAGTGAATCCTGAAGATTTCCCCTGTAATACAGGAAACGTGGCTTACAAAATAAGATACGCAATCGTAAGAAGACTTGTAAGCAAATCTTCTCAAAAAGAGGTTAGGACAACAATTGATTTGAAAGTTTGTAGTATTTTATGTCATATTAAATCTGTAGTTCATAAATACTTAGCTGCTGTTGGGGGTCAGTCAAACAATGACAGACTTCACGAGGAATTGGGGTTTGTCATTAATATTTGCAACAGTATTAATGTTTCTAGAGCTATTTTTTTTTTAATAATTTTGAGACCTTCTTAGCAGAGGTTATGTTTAACATAACCTGCATTCTTGTGCTACTTTGCTGTAGGAGAACTGTCCGGCCTGCAGCCAGCTTCCCCAAAACATAGAAATTTCTCCATCAGCTAAATTGCAGGAGATCTTGGATTACTTGACAAATAATGCTTCATTGTAAGTGTGCAACTATTCTGTCTTATTTGATAATTTTTGGTAATTGTGTTTCAAAAAGGTAATGTCTAAATGTATTTTTACCTGATTGCCTGGTTTATTTTTTAAAATGTTTTATATATAGGCAAATGAAATCCCCCGCAATCACAGCGACTATGTATGGAGGAAATAAAACACTTTATTTACAGGTAATCTGAACGTATTTAATTGTCTTTAATAATCATCATTTGTTTAAATTTACTTGCCTGAATTTGAAAGGAAATGTTATGGCTTTTTTTCTTTTTTTTTCCACAGACAGTAGCTTCAATTGAAGAACGAACAAGGCCAAATCTTTCCAAAACACTAAAAGGTATCATGCAGCTGTCACATGTAGATTTTCAGGATATTGCTCTAAACAGGGAGTCAGTCTGTTTCACCCCTCTTTATGGCATGTTTAACTTTATTTTGCACAGTGCAGTACAGTGTGCTGCATTGTGCTTTTCCGTGCAGTATACCTTTCCCAGGTTGCTCAGGGATGAGCTTTGAATTGCTTAAATACGAAGTGTGGGCAGGTGCAGAGAAAAACATTGCAACAAAGCAAGCTGGTAACTGATGTCAATTAAACATACTTCAGTAGTGGTTTATATATTTCTTGACAAGGTCTGTTGGTTTCCTGGTGTAATTGGATGAATATTAGTTTAGCTAGTGAGCTGTTTGCTGCCTTATTTCATCATGTTTAAGGTTTGTGGGAATTACATTTATAACTTTTTTGAATTTAAAAAAGACAAATCACATGGGTTTGCTGTATGTAAACTGTTCTTTCTGTTTCAGAATTGGGGCTTGTGGATGGCCAGGAGCTTGCAGTTGCTGATGTTACTACACCACAGACTATGATGTTCAAGCTTCACTTTACCACTTAATTTGTTCATAAGTAAACTGGTGTATACAGTGAGAGAAACCAGTGCCCACCTTGTAAAACAAACGTGCTCTGCGGGTGTTAAAGCAACCTGAAATGTTCATGTTAGTACTAGCGTTGTTGAAGGTTAGGTAACACAAATGAATCGCCATATTCCAGAACTGTACGTAGAAACCAATATTTGGTGGATTATATTTGTATAAATGCTTATTAATGTACAGAATTCTGATGTAGAGGAATACACTTCTTTTCCCAGTTTTTGTTGTCAAAATGTTAATGCTAATATACTTTCAAACACATGGAAAGTTTAAGGTGGCCAAAAGTCTTGTTTTTAACAGAGGTGTGTACACGTATGTGCAGAGAAGACCCTTGGAAAGGAATCACAGCCATCTGGTTTTAAATCGTAGCACTCCTGTACGCTTGCTGAGTCACCTTAAAACCAAAAGAAAGCAGAAGATTATTAAAATGAGCGTTTTCCTTTTACTTGATCTTGATTTGATCTATTTTGTGAAAGGTCGTTAAGTTTGGAGGATTACTTTGTTTGCCAGCAAACACAAGAAGACAAAACGAACAGCTGTGCATGGGAACACAGACGTGCCCCCTCATGGTCCCCGAGCAGCCGCTTCCCGCAGGATTATGTTCAGCTGTCACTGGTGCTGTTAAGGTATTTATTAATAAAAAAATCATAAAGACACCTTAGTTTGTGGCTTATCAGTGGACGTTCAGGAGCGTTTATAACCTCGATTTAAAAAATCTAGGGCATCGTTTGGCCGCTTTAGTCAAGAGACCAAAGTTTTAAGCAGCAGCGGGTACCTCGATGTGAATTCTCTGATTTTACTTAACGCGTGTCAACTGTCTTTAAACTTTCCACCTTCCCGCCTTGCACTTGAACTCAGGGAGACGCTTTACTGCAATTTTTAAACACGATTTTTAACAGCTCTGCAGCCTTTGGGAGTGTTGAAAGGTGCCACGGAAGCTGTGGGACGTAAAGCAGCGAGTTGAGGCGCGGAGGTTTACCAGAGTATAGGCTTGGCTCGTTAGTTGCTTTAAGAAACGTGAAGTTGTCTTTTGAGCATCTGAGCTGGCAGAGCTGCCGCGGCCGCGCCCCCACCATGACACCTCCCGCGGCGGGGGGCGTGGCTCCGCCCCTCGTGACGTGCGAGGGGCCGGGGCGCGGCTGCGCGCGGGCCTGTTTGCGACGTGGAAGGCGGCGGCGCGCAGGCGCGGGGTCCGTCCGCGCAGCTCCCGTCACCTCAGCGCCGAGCCGAGCCGGGGCTGCCGGCCCCGCCGCCCGCTCTGAGGGCGGGTCGCTCCCCGCTCGCCTCGGTGCTCGTGGCCCTGTGCCGCCGCCTGGGCGCGGGGCCGGGCAGCGCGGAGGATGAGCTGGTTCAACGCCTCGCAGCTGTCCAGCTTCGCCAAGCAGGCGCTGTCGCAGGCCCAGAAATCCATCGACCGGGTGCTGGACATCCAGGCCGAGGAGAGCCCCTGGCCCGACGCCGTCATCCCCGACTACGGTGACGGTAAGCGCGGGCGGCCCTCGCCGAGCCCCCGGCCCTCGCCTGGGGCGCGCCGAGCCGCCGCGCCTCACGGCCTCTCGCCCGGCCCCGGCAGCGGGCTTGGCCCGACGGCGCCTCCCCCTCCCCCGCCCCGCTCCCCTTGACCCGAGGCGGGGGGTTACACTCGAGGAGGTTTAACCGTCCCTCTCTGTCCAGAGCCCGTCCCGTATCGCCTGTGGTACTTCTCGTTCCCCCGACAGGTGAGGGAGGGAGAACACCGACAGAAAGCTGAGGAAGCCTCAGCAGCACACGCAATACCTGGTGGTTGTCACCAGTGTCGTGCTTTTGTCGCGTGTTTGTTTTTTGTCGAGGGACCAATAGGTGATAAAAACCCCTCAGTTAATAAAAAGGGGGGACGTTATGTTCTTTCAGAGGCATCTGTGGGTTTTTGTGGCAGGAAGAGCAGAGTAGAAGCTGAAGGTCGCGTCTGTGTAAGCCAAGTGAAGTTTCTGCTCTTTGTGGTGTTGAGTTCATAACCCTCCAACATCTGTTGAAAGGAATGTGTTGGTGGGAAAATTGTCACGGCTTGGTTATGAGGAGGTGTCTGCGTTGTATGTGTGCTAACATAGAACATGAATGAACGGTCAGTCCTACATCGCTGTTTGGAAAAGAAGAGCAAAAGGAGCCCTTTTCCCGTAAATAGTACCTTAAGGATAAGAACGAATAAAGAAAAGGCTGAGATACTGAGTCATCTGGAATCAGTGTCCTTACTGCAGCTACATCTGGAAGAACTGTATGTATTTGTAGTGGGAGGTTATTTCCAGGTATACCCACAGCAAAGTTAGACTTCCAAAACCTGAAAGCTCTAACAATTGAAAGTGTTTTCTAGGTTGATAGCTCCGCAAAGGGTGGGGTCAGTTTTGTGTGTCTTTGTCCCTCTGTGGGAGCGAGGGCTCAGCAATCACTTGCTTAGTCCAGTGTCATCTTAAATTATGGGAATTTTTTATGGAAGACTCTGTTATACTTAGTTTGTTAAGACTTCAAATTTGTCCAAACTGGTTTTTAATTTAATTTATATCTTGGTATTTATAGTAGTTCTGTAGTTCATAAGAAAAACAGTAAAGACCAGCTCGTATCCTTGTTTTTCAGGGAAAACATGCTTGTTTTTAAAGAAGTCAAAATACTTTATGAATGTTATAGTTCATTCGCAGGGCTTTTTCTGAAGCTATTGAATCACGGACAAGTAGTAATAAATCAGCTGTTTGTGATATTTTTGGAAGGAGAGCAGTAATTATCTGAATTTCAGATCTTCAGGCCAGTAGCTATGAACAGTTTCTGAAAATAGTATTCTACTTTAAATATTGTAACTCAATGTTTTTAATAGATACTGTTGTATAAAGTAAGGTAGCCTGAAATAGTTATGTTATCCACATTATGTTTGCACGTCCAAAATCAAATTGGATATTATTTTTGTATTTGTCTTTATTTCTTGGGATGCTACTGAAAATCAGTGATGGAATTCTTACTGTCCTTGCTGTTGACAAGTCCTGGAAAACCTGCAAGAAATTGGATAGTAGTAACTAACTGTTAACTTTGTTGTAGGGCAGCTTCAGAACTAATCAAGTCAGTGTTTCTCCACAGGAGAAGAAAACTTATCATCTTAGCCGGGCTGCTGACAATGTGTGTTGTCAGCTTCAGGCTGTTGCTTGGTGTGTGAGGAAAAACATGAAGCCTGCCACAAACTGAAAGGGCAAGAACGCTTCTTATAGTGTAAATTCTGCAAATATTTTAAGCTTTTTCCCCTGTTTTCTGTAATGGTGTGTGAAGTGTTTCTCTGTGTGCTACTGGCAGATAACTTTTAAGACCTAGTAATTGCTTCCTCCTTTTGTAATCTACATAATTCTCCACCTTTAAACTACATTTTTTCAGATTGTTTTGCCTAGCCCCCTCACTAGTGGAAACAGAGGCCATGTTCCTGCTCCCCTGTTCCCTTCACAAAAGAAATGCTGGCTTTTTGTGCCCCCATAGGCTCCAGACTTGCCCTTACAGCTTTCAAAATGCTGCATGGGCTCATGTCCCCTTCCCAGACACTTCTCTCCACCTTCTTTCTGAAATTCTCACTCTTGACTTTACTGGAATGATCTGTGTATTGTTTCTTTCTGCCTTTGCTCAAGTTACTGTTTGATAGGGAGAGAGCAAGTTGGTTCCATTCAGGTACTCCTACTTTCTAGAGTTGTCTGTGTCCAGACAGTTCTTAGAGTTACTTTGTGTGTCCTTTAAGCTTCTTTTGCTTTGTCTAAAAATCTGTTCCAAGCTTTGTAAGGAAGTAGTAACACAAATGATGCTGTTTGTGATCATGTATAATATTCACTTTAAGTTACATGATATTGAAGACTTTTTCTGAACTGTTGCATCTAAAAAGACAAATACTGAAAAATAATACGTTTTAAGTGTTCTTGGCCTCTCTCTTTTTTATTGTTTTAGGAACAAATTCTCTCATAAGTGGAGGATGGGATACATCTTCCTGGGGCTTAAGTTCAAATACAGAACCACAGAATCAGCCAACATCACCAACAGCAATCACTAAGCCAGTGAGGAGGACGGTAGTAGATGAATCTGAAAACTTCTTCAGTGCCTTTCTCTCTCCGACAGACGTTCAGAGTATACAGAAAAATTCAGTGGTGTCCAAACCACCAGCCAAATCACAGCGACCCAAAGAGGAGGTGAAAAGCACTTCAAAGGAGTCTGAACACTCCAGTCAGCTGGAAGTACCAGTGACAACAGAGACAGAAGTGAAAGATTCCTCTGTAGCTCTCCCAGTGGACCTGCAAAACCTCGATATTCCCAAGGAGGAATCAGAAGAGAATTCTGTGCTTAAATCTAATGCCAAGCCTGAAGAAAGCACAGGTGAAGTTACTGACAAAAAGGTATCTGCTCTGAATTCAGAAGTACCTGAAGATGCTCTTAAAGAAAAATCCAGCGTAGGAGAGGATGGAACGAGAAGTGTACCAGATAGCACTTCACAGCCTCTTAATGCAGATCCCAAAGACAGGGCTTTGGAAACTAAGGAGCGAAAGACTGAGGACAGGCAAAGCAATACACCATCCCCTCCAGTCAGCACTTTCTCTTCAGGGACGTCCACTACCAGTGATATTGAAGTTCTGGACCATGAGAGTGTAATAAGTGAGAGCTCAGTAAGTTCAAGACAAGAAGCTGCAGATTCAAAATCCAGTCTTCATCTAATGCAGACATCATTTCAGCTTTTATCTGCTTCTGCCTGTGCAGATTATAATCGTTTAGATGACTTTCAAAAAATGACTGAGAGCTGCTGCTCCTCTGATGCTTTCGAAAGAATCGATTCGTTTAGTGTACAGTCTTTAGATAGTAGAAGTGTGAGTGAAATCAATTCAGATGATGAGCTGCCAGGCAGGGCTTCTGCTTCAGCGTCTGTCGCTGTCAGTCCTTCGGCACCGAAGGCAGAAACGGTTGATGCCCTGAAAAATAAGTCTGAAATCTTGAATGAAACTTCTGTTTCACATGCTGAGGAAGCCGAGATGGAAGAGAGCGGGAGAAGTGTGACTCCCGTTAATTCTGAGCAGCCAGATGTTCTGGTTGCTGCTGTGCAAACTGTTGAGGAACAGATTGTGGAAGAGGAGACTGAGCCACAGCAGGATGCTGTTGAAAAATTGTTAGAAGAGGACACTGGAAAGCAAGAGTTTAAAAAGGTAACTTTTGCAAACCTGCCCTTTAATTACAAATGAAACTCCTGTCATCTCCTTATGTAGGTATTAGCTTCACCTTATTTGAATTAATTAATTGATGCTGAACTACCTCACCTTGTAGAAAACTGTCCTTGATATTCTGCAGTGGAGCAATACTGGTGAAATTACTGGTGGAGTAATTCCCAGTCTAGTTTCGGGTTTCACCTGATCCACCTAGTTGTTGTTGCGAGTCGTGAGCAGTGCTAGCAAACAGGAAGCCTTGATAGGTCAGATGTGGTGTTTTAATTATTAGATGTGATTTTTTTTCTGTGAAAGGTGGAAGAGATTCCTTGAAGTATTTTGATTTGAATTATGAAACCTTAAGCCTTTAGTATTTCAGCAATGATCAAGATAATATTTTTGCAAGCATTTTTTTCACAGACTTACAAACTGTCAAAATTCGATTACATTCCAGGAACATTAAGCATGTTCTTTGAGGATAGCAGCAGTTAGTGTAAATTTATTTATTTTTTACTAGATAAATTAACATTTGTTTTTAGCAGAAATCATCTTTACTTTTAAAAAAAAGGTACACTAGGCCTTTTAACGAAGAGGACGAGCATAGTTATGGGTAGTGAATAGATTAAAAAAAACTTGTATGGCTAGTTTAGATCCATGGAATGACTAGAAATGTGAGGAAGTAGGATATTTGAGTGTGTGGAAGGCTAAACTAGAGCTTTGAAGCAGTGTGTTTTGTCCAGTTCTGTGAGTGTATTGTATGCACTATCTTTTTTGTCCCATTTCCTTTGTCACCTTCCTGTCTCTCTATTCTTGTTTTTAATTTCTGAGCTCCTTTGATGTGCATTTTACTCTATTTCTTTGGATTTTGCTTTGCTCGTGGTGTGCCTAGTATGTGGCATAGATGGCCTTGCCGTGTGGGCATGTTTGCAATACTGATGCTGTTTCTGATCGTAATAAGGGAGAAGCAATTGCTTATGGGAGTTCATAAACCCCACTGTAATCTGTGCCTTAAGGAAACCATTTTTTTGTGTAAATCGTACAGAATGTCAGTATAAATTCCTTAGGGAACTCCAAAGCCATGGACTGTTACCGTAAGTTTTTCTAATTTAAATGATTCTACATTGTGGGAAATAATGGACCACAGCAAATTGTCTTTCATTTGCCATATTGAACAGATACAGAATCTGTTTCATTTGTTTATATTTGTATAATTGCATGTATGTTTCTGTTATTTCTCCTTATTTAGCTTTCTAAAATCTGGTATTAGGAATTGATGATGTGAGCTGAGAGCTCTTGACCCTGCCTGACAGTTTTCTTCCCTCATCTGATGCTGTTTTGCTGCTTTGTGCTAACGTTAAATTATTCTGTGATCCTGTAAAGAGTGGTCTAAGAAGCACTGGGAGTCTTAATGGTTAATGTTAGCTATGGTTTTATAGGCTATCAGCTCTGTTTAAAAGCTTCATTTATAATTAATGTAACTATTGATGATTTTGTTGAGGAACTTAGCGGAGCCACATGTGCTTGCTTAGTAGGATTTCTACACCTGTAGAAAACAGGTGTCTTGTGTTTAGGTATTGCTTAGTTCTAAATTAATGTGGCAGAAATGTGGTAATCTTCACTGCCTTTTACCTCGAATTCCTATAAACATTAACAAGTTCGGCTTTAAATAGTGTTGGGAGGGAATGGTGGGAGGAAAGGGGAAACCTGCCCCTCCTGTGTTTTAATTGTCCCATTCATCTGATCTTTATCTATAAAAACATTGTCCAGATGATTGATTCATTAACTGAGAAACTGGAGAAGAGGGAAATACAGTTATTAAGTACTAGTAAAGAAAAGGCGCGCCTGGAAGAAGCTTACGATAACCTGAAAGAGTAAGTATGAAAATACCCACAGCAGTGGGTGGAACTGTGACTTTACTGTTAACACAATCAGTAGACAATATCGTGAAACAAGGAGCTTCATAACTAGAACAAATATTGAAAGGGATGTACACTGTTTGGGAAAGGCGGAAATAATGATCGCATGTGCTGTCGTGGCATTGTTGTTAAAGACACATTGTTTCTTGAGGCCAAAATCTCTTTTGGGAAGAGGCTAGTGAAAGATTTTTTCAGTAAGTAAGCAGTAGGAATGACAAACAGATGTACAGACTCAGACTTGGTTACATTAAAAAGATCTTTGTTATAAGACTGGATTCAGCTGTTAAGGGAGACTGACTCTACTGGTGCAGATGGATGAACCTGATTTACTAAGTAATTTGCTAACTGAAATGTAGATAGCAAAAGCGTGGTAGAAGGGCTGGTTGTAGGGAAAAACCTGAATTCGTTATTTAATTCAGTTAAAATAGAAAGAAGAAAAAAGAAAAGTTAGATTTACCAGTTTACTGATCAAATATCAAGTTTAAAAATTTACTGATAATATGTGAAGGTATGATTTAGTGACTAAATTGATCTTAACTTTAAAATACATTTAATCGTTTGCCCTGTATGTGATACAGACTATGGTTAATCAGAAAGAACTCGATTAAGGGGCAAAACATTAAGGTAAATCACGTATTTAATCATTTTCATGGGTAAATTACTGGATTAATAAAGGTCTTTGATTAGTACTTCTAATAAGGATGTGTTGTTTTGACTTCTGTGTGACATAAAAAAAATAAAAACCCAAACCCACATTTTAAAAGCATTTAAGACAACCTGTTTCAAACTGCTTGAATGTCACATAACCATGCAACTGTTCTGAAATGTTAATTTTAAATGTAGCGAAATGTTTAGAATGAAAGAAGAGAGCAGTAGCCTTTCATCTCTTAAAGAGGAGTTTGCTCAGCGAATTGCAGATGCTGAAAAGAAGCTCCAGCTAGCCTGCAAAGAAAGAGATGCAGCTAAAAAGGTAATTTTTAGTGAAATTCATGTATTTTAGAACACCATTAAATTTCTTGAGGTAACCTCAATTCATAAAAATTAAGCTGGGGAGAAGCGTGGGACTGACAGGTGCTGTCTCATGGTGTTAGTTACTAGCATCAGCTGATTCTAGGCTGCTGTTGTTTCCTTGTGTTGACCTGTGTATTCTTGCAGCTGTGTTGTGAATGAAGTTAGGGAACTTATTTAAGTTAAAGTCAGTCTAGTTTTGGAAAAACAGGGTTTAACATCTGCTCTGGTTTCCCTTGTATGTGTGTTTGCATTGATGTGAGGGAGAAGAATGGCCTGGGGATGTGGGGAAGTGGCCAAGAATGGGAGTGGCTTCTTTGGAGGATTAACTGGTAGGAGAATTAAGAACTGATGATGGATTGGTGTGGAATGAGCAAATAAGTCTGCAGCAACAAAGTTTATGGAGTTTAAATGTTCTTAACCAGGTATCACAGCCTTGCATTTCTCTAGCTTATGGCTAATCTGCAAAAAGTAAACTCAAATCTGTAACAGGAAAAAAAAATATTTTTCACAGTTGTTTTGTCACTGTTGGCACAGTAGTGAGTTGAAATGGAAAAGCTATCTGTGTGTGAATATAACAGTTTGTTTTTACTATATTGCAGAAGTGTAAAGTATAGAATATGAAATGGAAGGAGGAGTTGGAACAAACTGTACAGAGAATTTATGGAGTCTTAAGCCTTGGAGATTTTTAAAATTTGGTGGAATAAGGCTCTGAGCTATCTGATTTGATTAGATAATCTCCATAGTTCCCTTCCAACCTAAATTCTTTTAAAAGAAAAGCCTTTTGAGAAGAAGGGGAGAAGAAAAAGGTGATGAGTGTAACTTACTGTGCGTTTTTCCCTGAATATATTTTAATAAATGGTCCTAAGTATTTTATCCTATTATTTAGGAAGTTAAGACTGTTAAAGAAGAATTGGCTACTAGACTGAATACCAATGAAACTGCTGAATTACTGAAAGAAAAAGAAGAGCAAATCAAAGGATTAATGGAGGAAGGTGAGAATTAAATTTTTTTTACTAGTAAAAATTTGTAGGATAATTTGAAGTGTACTGCCCTCACATATGACCCTTCTTTATGTAGAAGAAAATACCATGCATGTCAGACGTTTCTGAAGGTTTGAACTGTTGAGCTGATAGCAGAGAGCAGCAGGAGGGATCAGTCAAACAGATGACTAGAGGGGTGATTTCTGCACCTTAAAAGGTGCTGTGAGATGAAACCAGCATGCAGTACAATGCTCCATGTTCCATTCAGCAGAAACCTAACCAGGGCATTGTTCAAGGCATTTCTACAATGTCTCCCTTACTACTTTTAAATTTTGGAAGTAAAATATAGTTACTAAATTAACAGGCCATTTTGGTTTTTTTTTGTGATATGAGTTCATTTGCTTTACTTTCAAAGCCTTTCACTGCCTATCCTATCTCACTATAGTTTAGTGTAGAAAGGTTGTCTCAGGTTAAAGTAGATTTAAAATTCAAGAAGTTGCATGAAAAAACTTGATAGTAAGTATGTCCATACCTAATTGATTATTATTTTCACGGGGCTGAAGAGCAGGGGGAGGTGTGAATAGAGAGAGTTCATAGGATAACAGCAATATGCACCGGCTTTACGTTCTTTTTCTTCACAGGAGAAAAGCTTTCCAAACAGCAGCTGCACAATTCCAACATTATTAAGAAATTAAGAGCCAAAGAGAAAGAGAGAGAAACTATTAACACAAAACAGAACAAAAAGATTAAGGAATTAGAAGAGGAGTTGCAGCATTTAAAACAGGTGAGATAAATATTTAAGTTTTTGAGTTTTTTTAAAAGCTTTTTATATTAGCTGCAGAATAGCCTTTTGGGGAGGCTCTGATATTTTTTTCTTTTCTGGAAGACTTCTCTATTTGCTATTATTGGGACACTGAGATGTGTTTTCTGTGAGAGCAGTTTAAAACTGCAGTCAGGTGTCTTTCCAGCTGCTTGTTTGCACTTGCACTGCTGGTTATCAGGTGGGCTGACCAAATTCAGTATACTAAATTGGAGTTGGAAAACATGTACCAGCAAAATTTGGGCAGTTTTCTTGCTCAGTTAGTGATTGAATCAAGACCTTACAGGCAGCAGCCCCTGTATGAGGAAGTATGTGAAACTTGGAGAAGAGCCCTCTCCTCTGGGGAAGACTGGGAAGCAAAACCTTTCTCTTGGTGAAGTGTTGGATTGGTTTAGTCGTTTTGTGTAGCTCCGTCCTGAACCAGTTGCCACTGTCCTCAGATGGCATTGTCTACCTCACGTACTGGGATTAGTTTCGTGCTTCTTGTTTGCACTCTGATAGGTGCTTGATGGCAAGGAAGACCTTGAGAAGCAACATCGAGACAGCATTAAACAACTGAACAGTGTTGTAGAGCGACAAGAGAAGGATCTTGCTAAACTTCAGTCGGAAGTAGAAGACCTTGAAGAACGGAACAGAAGTGTCCAGGCAGCACTTGACAGTGCATACAAGTAAGCAGATGTTTGTGTGCCTGTCTTCAACCACACATTCAACTTGTGTGTCTGTTTCTCGTGCAATGCTTGTGAAATGCTTAATAAATAATAAAGTGATTTGCAGAGTCACTGTTGCATTATATAAACTGTAAAAAGCATTATTTTATGTTTGGTTTTTCCCCTCCCCAGGGAACTTGCAGACCTTCATAAAGCCAATGCTACAAAGGACAGTGAAGCACAGGAAGCAGCCCTAAGTCGGGAAATGAAGGCAAAGGAAGAGCTTGGGTTAGCTCTGGAGAAGGCACAGGACGAGGCACGACAGCAACAAGAAGCTTTGGCAATTCAGGTGGGTCTTAAACGTCGTGAATAAAACCTTTTTGTCAAACAAATGAATGTGCTCAGGTGGTGCGTGCATCTGGCACAATGAACCAGATCAATATAAGGGGGAACTGTTTTTTGTGTACTGAGCAAACACCCAGTGGATTTCTTTCCTGTGAACCTGTTCAGTCCTTAGTGGCAGTTGTGCTAAGCTTTCAAATTTTAATTTTATTAAAAAAGTACTTTAAATTTTACTTGTCTAAATAAAGGGACTTTGACAGGCTCTTATGTTAGGTTTGTAGTGCTCTTACCACAATGCAAAGATCAAGGAATGCAGTCGGACAAAATTTTTAGTGATAGATAAACGAGTGGAACTATTTGTGCCCGTGACTTGGAAACAAATGTCGGCTGTCTAACAGTGTTCAGAAGTGGTGCAGGACTGCAGCAGTGGAGAGGTGCTACTTTGGGTGACAGACTGGTGATGGTGTCCCGTTTATTTAGGTGGCAGACCTGAGGCTGGCGCTGCAGCGGGCAGAACAGCAGGCAGCAAGAAAAGAAGACTATTTACGCCAGGAAATCGGTGAACTACAACAGGTGCTATAGCAAGTAGATGATGGCAACGTGAATGTGACTTCCAAAAACTGAAAAATGAAATGTTAGCCTGATATTCATAGCCTGAAAAAGAGGCATTTTTTTCCTGGTTACCTGCAGTATTTGTCCTGTGTAGAACAGCAATAAAAATATTATAGGAAATGTTTTTTAATCACGTATTGAAAACAAAATAATGTTTTTTTATCATACCTTTTAAATGTAATGTTATCCTTTTAGTATAAGACGAAGTACAGCCATTAAGTTTGTAATAGTCCTCGAAAATTGCTACCAAATATGTTTTAAATTACTCTTTAGCTGCTTAAGAATATTTTTCTTGTTCTTAAGATTGAGAAGATAAATAGACTGTTGTCAGAATCTTGTTTCAAATGATGTCCAGAGGGCTCTTGAAATGTAAATTTCTGGGCTGTTGCTCTATTGTGTATCTAAAAACATTAGGCTTTTACATTGAAATGTCATACTTCACTGAGTCTAAACATATGAATTTTAGAATGTAAAGCAACTGCTACATGTTTAGCTGAATTCTGTATTAATCTTTTAATCCATCATACGATTTTAAAGCTTAATTATGTTTAATTTGTGATTTCAGAGACTCCAAGAAGCAGAGAGCCGGAACCAAGAACTCAGTCAAAGTGTTACGTCTGCTACACGGCCACTTCTCCGGCAAATAGAAAATCTGCAAGCCACACTGGGTGCACAGACTTCCGCATGGGAAAAATTGGAAAAGAACCTTTCTGACAGACTTGGTAAGATGTTTTTAGCTTTTACTGAACAGTGAGGCTCTTGATGATGATGTGAGATGACTGAAGGTGAATGAAAAGGGCTTGACACTTACCAAAAGGGTAGATGGTGTGTCAGGGGACATGAACACCAAATGCTTTTCTGTAAGAAAACAGTATATGGGTATTCTGCCAAGGTTCTTGGACAGGTAATTTATAGAATCACAGAATGGTTTGGGTTGGAAGGGACCTCAAAGATCATCTAGTTCCAACCCCCCTGCCATGGGCAGGGAAACCCTCCACTACAGCAGGTTGCCCAAAGCCTCATCCAACCTGGCCTTGAACACTTCTAGGGATGGGGCATCTACAACTTCTCTGGGCAACCTGTTCCACTGCCTCACCACCCTTGGAGTGAAAAATTTCTTCCTTAGATCTAATCTCAATCTCCCCTCTTTCAGTTTAAAGCCATTGCCCCTTGTTTTATCACTACACGACCTTGTAAAAAGTCCCTCTCCAGCTTTCCTGTAGGCCCCCTTTAAGTGCTGGAAGGCTGCAATAAGATCACCCCGGAGCCTTCTCTTCTCCAGGCTGAACAGCCCCAACTCTCTCAGCCTGTCTTCATAGCAGAGGTGCTCCAGCCCTCGAATCAGTTTCATGGCCTCCTCTGGACCCGCTCCAGTAGCTCCATGTCCTTCTTGTGCTGGAGACTCCAGAGCTGAACACAGTATTCCGCTGTGTGGTGGAAAATGCTGAATTTCCTTTGCAACAGAAAACAGTTCTTTTTTGGGTTTGGTTTTGGTTTTGTTTTGAAAAAGCAAAAATAGTTTAATCTAAAAAAATCTGAAATTCCATTTTGATGCTTAAGTAATTGGCCTGTATTATAGATGTCTGATCAAAAAAGCTGAATTCTATGTTTTTCTTTACTTAATATTAGGTGAGTCTCAAACTCTTCTAGCAGCAGCTGCTGAAAGAGAACGGGCTGCCACAGAGGAACTTCTTTCTAATAAAATTCAGATGTCTTCTACTGAATCTCAGAATACTCTTTTAAGGCAAGAAAATACACGCCTTCAAGCTCAGCTAGAAGTGGAGAGAAACAGGTTGAAGAAAATGGAAAGTGAAAACAGTAGGTGAGTCGCATTTTTGGCTAAAGGCATCTCTTTAAAATTGTAGTGAAACAGCGTAAGCTATCTGCAGCAGATCTCTGCAGGCTGGAAGACTTGGTGGTCTAGAGTGTTGATATGACTGCGCAAAATGATGACAGCTGTTGATAAAGTTGCCCAGCTTGTTAAGGATGCTTTGTTTCATGATAAAGATTGTCTGAAATATGTTACTTTCATAACGTTTTAAAGCCTTGAAGGTACGTTTGTTCTAGAAGTATGTGAATCTCAGGTTAACACAGAATACTTACTGACTTGCTCTACCTCTTTCTTTCCTCAATGTAGGTATGAGGTTGAACTAGAAGGACTCAAAGATGAGTACGCCAAAACCTTGGAAGATGCAAAGAAGGAAAAGGTACTGCCTACTTCAGCTTTTAGCTGTGTTCTCGTCGAAGTCTCAGTTAGCAGGAGGCTAACAGCCTGTGTTTGGTTTTGTAGACACTGCTAGCTACTCAGTTAGAGATGGAGAAGATGAAAGTTGAACAAGAAAGAAAGAAGGCAATTTTTGTGCAAGAAGCAGCAAAGGAGAAGGTACCAAAAGCTCATGTTTCTGTTCAGTCTTATTGATACTGCTGTTGTTTTAGCAGATACCTGGAACCTGAAAGTGTCCCAAGCACCAAAGTGGAGTTAGAGCAGTGTGGTAAATACTGTCAGCCCAGGTGTCAGGGACTTGGCTTTTTATAATTGTGATTGCCTTTTATTTCTAGTGAAATAAGTGCTTGTGAGATACTCACCGAAATGAGTCTTGAGTAGTGGTCTATTTAACCTGAGAAGAGATAAAATATGGATAATGATTGGTTTAATCTGCTGATTTTTTTCAATACTCTTGGATTGTTTTTCTTCTGAAGCTGTTTTCTTTGCTTGCACTGCGAGCATTGCTGCCACTGAATTCCTGTTTTGTGTTCCACGTGACTGTGTGGAATGTACCACATGCTTTCCAGCACAAGTCACAGAACAATCCTCAATAGTCCCTAACTTTGTTCCTGCTAATTAGCAGTTGATATGCAAGTAAACCTGTTTCTACTACTGGTTTCTTAACCACCTCCAGTTCTAAAATCTCAGTGCTGTATCTTTCAGAGGCTGGCATGCTTTCAGATGCTGCCTGTAAAAAGAGGAGAGTCTGTTTGGAAGGTATGTCAGGAAGGTATTAACGTGTGAGAAACCTCAGAATTTAATCAGTACACCTTACTTTAAAAAAACCCCAAACCTATTAACATGCATTCTAAAGAGAGGCATACTTCTGGGTTTAGGATATTCTTCCTGTGATACATTTGAGCATACAAAACTGCCTCTGAATCTCCCTGGGCAACTGGAAAAACAAATTCTTTTGGTGTAATTTGCAACTTCTGTCTCTGTTTCCTGAAAAGTCTGAGGACTTGAACATAGGCTGGAAGTGTTAGTAGCACAGTAATTCTTCATTGTTGAACTTCCATGTGTTTTAGGGATGGCAGAAGGGGAAACGTTGTCTGTCACATTGTGTTCTATAGTTGTTCGTGGATAAAGGGCCATCTGTTCTTTACAGAATCTGTCTTTCACCGTCTTGTAAACGTTTTTATCTAACTGGATGTGTTGTGTGGGTGTGTTTTGGGGGTTTCTGTTGTGTTTTTAGGATCGGAAGTCGTTTACTGTTGAAACTGTTTCAAGTACTCCAACTATGTCACGCTCTAGTTCCATAAGTGGAGTTGAAATGGCAGGTCTTCAGACATCTCTCCTCTCACAGGTATCATTTATCACTTATATTGGCTTTTTTTTTGACAGACTGCTTTTTTTTCCTCTTCAAGAAGTTTTATTAATGTAGAGAATGACTCTTCAAGAAGAGTATACTGACCTTAGACAAGGTAATTCCTATGTAGAAACTTCTAAAACTTGTAAGCAAGATGTCCGACTGTAAAGCATCTGTGAAAGACAGTGTGAAACCACAGTTGGTGCTGAGTTCTACATACATGTGTTGGTGCTGAGTTCTACATGTCTAATCTCATCTAGAAGAATTGGATAACACTAGTAGGAGTCGAATCAACAAATATATTTTTACTGGCAATCCTGGTTTAAGGGACAACCCTGCTCCTTAGATAGTATCGTTAACTGTTGTGGTCTTTGTGAAGTCTACTGCTGCTTTCTTGTGGATATGGTTATCTATGTCCAAGTTAAATGGCAGTTGTAGAAGTGACATGAGAACTCACCAGTGAGGAGCTATCTTGGATTGTGCCTATTCACCTTAAGCTTCTGTTTTAAAAACAACCTTTAAGCATTGAGATGCCTGTCCTAGTAACAGTATAATTTTAAGTCTTAAATGAAACAATACTTTGCAAGAGGGAAGATTCCAAAGGCTGCACACTTGTGTCTAATTTTAAGCTTCCCTAACTTTTTGTTTGTAGGATGATCCTCATGATCACTCATTTGGGCCAGTAGCTACTAGTGGGAGCAATCTTTATGATGCTATAAGGATGGGAGCAGGTTCAAGTATAATTGAAAACCTTCAATCACAGCTAAAACTAAGAGAAGGAGAGATTTCACATCTACAGGTACTGTAGTTTATCTTATATAACCAAATACAGCCTTTATAAGCGTAAGTAATAATGCAATCAATATTATATTCAAATTTTATATTCAATTTAAAATACATGCAATCCCTTTTATATTCAGGGAGCTTGGTCCCTCTCCGCACAGCGCAGGGTGCATTCACTCTGCTCCTTTCAGGACAATTCTATTAACCAGGATAGCCAGTGGAGGTTTGTGTAGGGAAGAGCAAGAGAAGGATTTGTTACTTCCTTGTTAGTTTTGGCAAGGAGCTATCCAGAAAACTGAACTTGTCTATCTGAAAAAGGAAAAGGAAAAAAAAAACCCACAAACCACTGATCAGATTTGAGAAGAAAGTGAGAGTGCTTCCAGGGTGTGCTTTTTTGTAGTCTGGCTTAAGAAAAAGCCTTAATTACTATATCAAAATATTTTGATACAGTGTTTTATAAATATGGTAAATTCTTTCCTCCTCCTAATTGTTGCAAGTGTTTACCTTAGCTGGAAATTGGAAACCTTGAGAAAACTCGGTCAATAATGGCAGAAGAACTGGTTAAATTAACAAATCAAAATGATGAACTTGAAGAAAAAGTGAAGGAAATACCAAAATTACGTGCACAGTTGAAGGTAAGTGTACTTTTGGTATAAATCTGGTGTAAAATTGGCATACTTGGGATTTTTTTTAGAAATATCCCTATGAATTTAGGATTATATTCAAATCTGTCCCTAATCATAAGTGACTGAAGAGCCTGTTTTGGTTTGTGCTTTTTTTTTATACTAAAATCTGAAGATGCCTACTCCATGCTTAGGTGGTCACTTCAAAACGCAGTCTCTAGGGATGTGCACTGTGCATAAGATTACATGCTGGATCAGGGAGAGACCACTTTTCCTCTCACTTAAGACACTTGTCTGGAAGTAGTCTTTTTAGAGGAGGGAGTGTTGTGATAAATAGCAGGGATTTATGAGAGTTTGATGCAGAAGCTGAATGAGTGTGCAGTACTGATGCTCAGGCAATAGGACAAGTACTTTAACCCTCTGCATATTTAAGAATTTAAATTGAAATATTGGAAATAGTTTTGGAATAAGTTTGGAAATGATCATGGTTCTTTAAATGCAGAATGTTGAACTTCCCGATGAAACATTTCACAAACTGTTGTCATTCCTGTAGTAAAACTGAGTGCAGTTTGCCAACGGCTTTTTAGTGCTTGTAGCAGTTGAACTTCAAGGTGCTTCAGTACGGCCTCCGCAGCCAGCACTAATTGTTTGTAGTCAAGGATCTTTGCCTTTGGAATGTCTGCCTTTTGTATCTGGATTCTAAATCTAAGAGAGTCAAAGCATAAAGTGTTTTTGAAGAGTTTACTATGTGCTTCATAGTAAAGTAGTTACACTTTGATAAAATAATGCTATGCTGATTTTCCCTAGTAGTGTAAAAGACTATCCTAGCAGCACCGTTTTTTAAGTTGAAAAACAGTCAGATAACAAACTACGTGTCCTTGCAGGATTTGGATCAAAGATACAACACAATTCTTCAGATGTACGGAGAGAAAGCAGAGGAAGCTGAAGAACTCCGATTGGATCTCGAAGATGTGAAAAACATGTACAAGACTCAGATAGATGAACTTTTAAAACAAAGACAAAATTAATTCCTGCTGGAACTCTTAACGTTATATGATAACAGATTGTAAAGATAATTGTTTATGTAAATGCTGAATTTAAATGCCTTGTAAAAAAATAACTGTATTTTAGAAAGTGTGACTATAATAATAGAGTTCTTATGTTGACAAAAAATCAATGCTTTAAGTGTCTTGTACTGTCTGCAGTTAAATTATTTGTGCAATATTTAATTTTTTTTCTCAGTCATCCCTTTATTTAAATTTTTGCTAAACAGTGGACCATTTTAGTTGTAAACAGTAGCAGAAATAGTGATTGTTACCTTGTGAGACCAGCACTGGAAGGCACGAGTTTTGCTGAAGCAGCCCTGGATTCATAAACTCTGTATATCTGTGAAAATGACATTAGAAGTATTTTTTCAAGTGTTCTTAATAGGAGCTTTTCTAAATTCTCATCAGTAAATTTTTAGTAACAAAATAGCAGCAGCTTGCTATATGAAGCATAATTGGTGAGTGTTTTTAGGACCAGAAAATCTCATATTTGTACTCACAACATCTGAACACGTTAGGATGGTAATTCCGGATGCCTGGACAAATTGGATTAGTCTGACTGTTTCACACAGAGTCCTCCAAGCGGAGTGTGAGACTCAGATGAGACTTTATAAATTACAGCTTCATCTCGTGTGTCACTTGTGTTGTCTCAAGAGCTGTCTGGAGACAGCAGCTCTGCTTGTAATTCTAAATGCGTTGAACTTCTAACACCAGAAATCTGAAATACTGAATATTTGTTCGATATTTGGATGCTGATTTTTAACAGTAGCTAAAACACTTCAGAAGAAGGCAGAAAAATGATTTTTTTTTTAATTAATTGCTGCTGCTCTCATGGTTCCTTGTATAGAACCAGCAAGGTTTAAACTTTTTGCAAAATTGTACTGTGACTTAATGTAGTTTTCAAGCAAGTCTCCAGTGGCTGCAGAGTATTTCTCATGCCATTCCTTAAGCAAGGTGTTGGTCAAATAGCATCCACGCGGCTCGACGTTCAGCTGCATTTTTGGTGATGTCAGAGGAAATGTTTGAATTGGACCCTTGGGAATGCTGAGAATCGGGGAAAGAAGCTTCGGCCTTCCTCTCAGCATTCCAGACAGCAACTATTTTGCTACATCTCGGAACTGTAGCTGTGACAGGCACTCCTGTGAAATACTTGGCAATTGGAATTCTTTGCTTATCGTACCACTGCCTCTGTTGTGAGAGGTTTCTCACATCTGTGCATGTTTTAATTGTGTTGGAGAACTCCGTTCCTGCTTGTGCGCTCAGTGGCCTGAGAGAGACCAAGGATGTGAACGATAAGAAATTGCTTCTGGAGAAAAGCCTCTCAGTAATGCAGCTTCTCTATGGTGTTAGGGATTCGTTCCTCAGTGGGAGAACGGTTAGTCACTGAAGTTACACAGGCGAGGATGTGTTGGTGGAAAAGCCTAGTTCAGTTGGAGATTCAGGCAGTTTTTGTGAGGATTTCAATAAAGCCATAGAGCAAGAACGCTAAAATTTGTCTTAACTCCCCATCTGTAATAGAAACTTTAACTGCTTTAATAAAATAAAAGATTTTTTTTTTTTTTGTCATGGGGAGGTGGGAAGGAACTACCCTCTTACTGTCTTAGTTTCAGTTTTGGAAACCAAGGTGAAACCATTTTCCTTCTAAGAACTCAGAATGTAACACTTTTTCTTCCTATTGAAGCATGGTTGGTTGCTCTTAAGTTTCAAAAAAAGAAGCCAACCCACACAAAAAACACACTCCATATAAAAGGTGTTACTGGAACTTACTGATTTGCTATGTGTTAGAACTATGGTGTGCAAATATTAGAAGCTCAGCCTTTTCTTAAAAATAGAAAACTTTTTATGATGGTCAAAGATTAGAAATCCTATTCAACTTTTATCTACCACAGTGAATCAATAAATTACTGATTTTCACCATTTTTTTACAGTCTTGCTAGCCAAATGCTGCACTAAAAAAAAAAAAAAGTAATAAAGAATCCTTTGAACTTTTGTTTGGACCTATTGCTGCCAGTGCTTTTGAAGGTGACATTTCCTGTGTAATGTGTGAGTAGATCCTCTGTAGGGGCTGACACGGGTGCCATTTTGGGTATGTCTCAGACTATCGTGGGTTTTCAGGAGGAGCTTAGGTAAATGGGAAATTTTAACATGCAGACAGCATTAGCTGTTTTAGATATAAAAGCATTTGTCAGAGTATTAGATTTTTAAATTTTACAGAAGTAGATGTAAATATTTGTATTGACTATTTTTGGATTCTTTATTCCCATTTAGTGCAACCTTTACAATTACACGAGAATCAGGTGGCCTACTGTGTCTTAGTCATCAAAGCCTTAGGAAACAGAGTGGCTGTTGGAAGGTAACGTAGACTCTGGAGTGCTCTGTTTTGGTCATCTTTGATACCAATCTTGTATGCTTGTCTTGAAGGAACAGCAAGATGTCTGCTTGGACATCCGAATTCATTGCCGTTACTGAGATCGCCTGGAAAAGTAACATGCAAAATGGAAGGACTTGAGTCGGAACACGAATGTCCACTTCTGTTGAAATTCATTGTTTTAGAGTATTCCTTCTGAAAGCAACTAATTTATACCTCATTTTCACTGCGTGTGCAAGCATGAAGAAACGCTGTTTAAAGGTTACTCCAAGTACATTGTTTGGAGGGGGCTTATTTCCTAGTCCAGGGAAGGAAACGGAGAGGCCCCCGTTACTGCGGGTGGGTTTGGATGAGGTGTGGTGGACACTGGGCAATGTGTTGCGTCCATAATGAACACAGAGAATGACGTTCCGAATCCTACACATCCACACACCAGAGAGGGTCAGGTCTATTGTTTTTTTGTTGTTGTTCTGCTACAATTTGGTTGGAATTTGTGTGTGTGTGTTTCACTAAGGGCTATTACGATCCTGAATATGAAACGAAATGGCTTATCATGGTGAAACTGGAACCCTTGGTTTCTGGTTGTGTGTATAAATGTGAATAAACTGTGAAAAGCACGGGTCAGGGTAAAATAAAATTTTGTGCTAAGATTGTGCGCTGGTTCTCTTTGAGAAAAGACTTAAAGATAGTTTTGTGGTGATACGAAAGGAAAATATTGCTCAAGTTAGAAGATACCAAAAGTAGCGTGAATTTGGAATTAAAAATGCCAGTTAATCCTGTGGGGTCGCGGATATTTAGGTACAAGCAGTGGGTTTATTTATAAATGCACTGCAATAATGGGATTAAAGATAACGGAAATCAGTCTAAACTTCACATTATCCCAGTAAACCGGCTCTCTGATCTACTGGTGTCCGGGATGGGGGCGCGCACATCCGCCGCGGACCCCGGGGCCGTCGGTCCCTTGTTCTCCCGCGGGTTTCCTGTCTCAGGCTGGGCGCCGGTCACCGGCGTCGGGACCTCGTTTGCCACCCGCAAACGAGGGGAGAAAAAGCCTTTCCTGCGATGGAAGAATTCAAAGGACTGGAGTGTCGGCGCCTACCGCTCCCGCGGCGCTGGTGCAAGCGGGAATCGCGCAAAGCCGTGAGCGGCGCTGCGGGCTGCCATTAACGACAGCGCCGGAGCGGTGCCGTGCGCCTGGCCGGCGTCTCGGGCGAAGCAGGGGGTTGATTCACCGTGCGAAGGCCGGGCCGGCCGGGGCTCCCGGGGGGAGCTGGGCAGGGAGACGCCTCAGACAATGGGGTGCCGGGACGCTGCGCTTCCTGCTGAGCGGCGGCAGGAAAAGGCCTTTTTCCTCCGCATCCTGAGAACGCCGTTCCCGGTGCGATACGGCGGCAGCGCTTTATTTCCGGCGGCAGAAGGAAGACCCGCCGCTGCCGCACCGCTTTCCCTGCAGGGGCCGCGGGCCGTGCTAGGGCGGGGGTGCCGCTCCCGGGCAGGTGCCGCACGGCCCAGCCCCGGGCGGCCGCGGCGCCCTGCGCCACGGCCCAGGCGACGCCGGCGGGCACCGTGACGGCTCCACCTGACGGCCGCTGGGCCGGGGCGCTGAGAAGCGGCGGCGGAGGCCGACCCGCGCCCCCCGCCCGGTTTCCGGCGAGCGGCGCCGCCGGCCCGGCCCGGCCCGGCCGGGCTCCTCCCTCCTTCCCCGCCCGCCCCCGGCGGCTCGGCGCTCCCGCCGCCTCCAGGTGGGGCGGGCCCCGGCGGCGGCAGCCCTCAGGCCGCGGTCGCTCCCCGCTGTGGTGGACGGGACGGGGTGTGGCGGTGCTGCCCGCCCCGCTCCGCTCCCGGCGGGTGCGAAGGAGGGGCGCGGCGGCAGAGAGCAGCCCTCCCCCGGCGGCCGCCTTTCCCCCGCCGAGCCGGGGGAGGCCGCGCCGTCCGCGCTCCCCCGCCTAAGACGGCCGCCAGCTGCCGCGGCGGCGGCATGAGGATTAAGGCCGTCGGCGAGCGCGTAACGGGAGGTACGGCCGGTGCCGCGGGGCTCCGCGGGGCAGACGGGGCTGAGCTGCGGTGAGGTGAGGTGCCCGCCGGGGGAGGCGGGACGGGGCAGCGGCGCCGCACGGGGCTCGCCGCGGGCCCGGCACCGGGTGCTGGGCGCCTTCCCGTGGTGACCGATCCTCAGAAAGGGCCCGGGGGGACGGGCAAGGGGCAACGGCTTGTTGGGGAGCCGGGCAGCGCTGCGCACTGCTGGGCTTGGGCTGGGGATGGGGTGCGGTGCGACCCTCCGAGAACCCCCCGACGCCCCGGGCGGTGCCGCAGGGGAAGGGAAGGGTTTTCCTGCGAGAATCCCGGTGCGCAGTCGGGTCGGAAGCGCTCCCGGGCTGCTGGAAGGTCGCTGTCAGTGCTGTGAATGCTTCTCGAGAAGCAGGACTGTGTTCTGGGGAGACCTTCTTTTGCGGGGCGTTTTCAACTCTGCTTTCTTTCCCCCCCCCCACAGGTTTGTGTGCTCGGGAAATCTGAAGCAGTTCTCCTCAAACCAAACAGGTAAAACTACTTGTGTTGTAGGAATATTGCTAAAGGCTTCAGTTGCAAGCAGGCATGCAAATTTTGGCAAATTATAATGCCAAAAAAGGATTTTTAGATGCAGGCCATGCTTCTTTTTTTTTTTTTTTTTTCTCAGGAAGTTTAATGGTTCAGAGCAGGGATGCTTGATGAGAAGGTTGTGTTACCAGAAAGGTATCTAGACCGCCCTAGAATATATTGATAGTTGTGGACCTGTAGTTAATTTTACGTGTATAACTCAGTATCCAAAGTTTCTTTAACATGATATTAGCTACTATAAACAAGCATCCTGAAACAGACTTAAGTTTGACCATTTGTTTGTGACTGCGTAGTTTTCCTTCAGCTAATGATTAATTTTTTCCGAGGCGGACAATGTATTATTTTTATACTTATTTTTAAACTAAAATTCCTCTTCTTCTCCCCCCTCCCCCCCCATACTTCTACATTTTCTTCCCACTGACTGGATATTATATGCTCTATACTTAGTTTCCACATTTGAACTCTCAGGATCCCTTGGGATTTAGCTAAAGTAAACACACCCATTTTAGTTTGACTGGGAGTCGGTAGTGCGCAATAGCCCTCGATGACTAATGAGTCAAAGATAATCCTGAAGTTGTGCAGTCTAGTCTCTTAGTGAAAGTTTACTTTTCCTAGGAAAAAGAAACCACCCCAGAAGTACAAGTAGAAATTCTTTGAGTATGTATCTGACTTTGGCTGAATATTGTCTTGTATGCTTGAGATGTGCTATGCTGCAGATATGTTAAGTGTGTTTTTGTTGTTTGTTTGTTTTTTTTAATAAGTACAGAACTTACAGGTTGCCATGTTCATGTTGGTTGTGTTTGGATTGTTACTGCAAGAAATTCTAGCTAATTCCCAAGCTGAGAATCTTACTGAATTCAGAAACATTCCAGAAGAGCCATTATACAGCTACAAAGCTATCAACTTGCCAGATGAACATATTCCATACTTTCTGCACAATAATCAGCATATTGCTGGCATCTGTAAGCAGGATTCCCATTGCCCGTATAAAGTAGGTTTGCTTTTTGTTTGTTCAAATGTAACGATGGGGTGGTTTGTTCTTGGAGTCATGGCAGCTAAAGGTGGTGGTGAATTGGTCTCCTTGCCAATTAGTCGATTCCACTCGGAATTGGAATTGTTGCTTTTGAAGTAGTTGTACGGGGCTCTTCCTGAATCCGATGCTGTCGCGAGACTGGATTTTTAACGTTTTGTTTTGCAAGACTTCTATTCCCCCCTCTTTTGATTGTTTCAGATCATCGTTTCAGCTCTGTATCTGGATGACTCTTGTGCATGTGAAAGACGTTTGAAGTACAGTTAGTAATTTCTAGGCCTGTGATTTTTAGCAGTGCTGTAGCACTTTGGCGGAAGTGTCAAGAGTACAGGCAAATCAATGAAATGCTGATTTCACCTTCCCCTGTGGTTGCATGTAATGCATTCACCTGAAGCAGGCACAGTGAACCTGGGGATCCAGGCTGCGTGTGGCTCAAGAGCAGTTCTAGTGCTCTCAGGCTGGAGCTGCTGCATCGAGCTGGGGGTGCGAGCTGTGCTCCCCCTTCTCTGGCTTTCTGCAGTGCTGCAGAAGCCCGTGTTTCTAGGTTTGCCTGGCAAGCGGTGGTGCACTCAGCCTGGAGCACTGTGCTTTGTGGGAGCTTGGCTTTGCTACCTGTATCTGTCAGTGATGTTAAAATTTTGGAATCCCGATTCGGTTATTCTGTGTTACAGAAATACTTGAAGAAACTAAGATCCTGCTGGGGTTATGAGAAATCTTGCAAATCGGATCACAGTTTCAGCTACCCGGTGTGCGATTATGTTGAGACTGGGTGGTGAGTTTAATTTTAAATGTATAAAGCACAGCATGTTAAAAAAGAGTATAGTGCTCACCTTCATATTAGCTGTGAAGTTAAAATTACTGTGATATTTAGAGGTTAAAGGATGATTCTTTGTGGAGATACGTGTATTTATGTGTGTGTATTTATAGATAACATACGTCTTTCAACATGATTTTAAGAATTGAACTTTTTAAGAAAGAAAATACTGTTTGAAATGCTTCCTGCTGCAATGTTTTCATTATTCTGATTTAGCCTTGAATTCAGATTCCTAAAATAACTCTGGATTTCCTTTCTTAGCTTTCTTAGCTTTAAAAACAGAGGAAAAATGTTTCTGAAAAAACATATACCCTTTTACGGGAGAATAGCTTTAAATTGTCATTGATGTTTTCAACTTACATGCAGCTGATAAGTTGCTTCCTGTTTTGCATCTTAAATGTCAATAAAGTAGCTGGCTGGCTCTTCTGGTCCACTTTCAGTGGAAAAAATTTTATCTGTGAAAGTTATTACTAGAACTGAACAACAGACTTGTTTTCAAACAAAAACAAAAATCTGTTTTTGTTTCAAAACAACAGATTTTTTATTCCCGCCCCCCCCCCCCCCCCCCCCCCCCCCCCCCCTCCTCTCTCCTTCATACATCAGGGCAAGTGACATTGAGACAGCCCAGCAGATATTCTGGAAACAAGCTGACTTCGGTTATGTTCGGGAGAGGCTCAATGAAATGAAAACCCATTGTAAGCCTGCAGCAATAGTAGGTGTTTCTGATACATATTATACTTTTTAAATTACTTTTAAAACATAATTTTTGTTATTGATAAAATTCTGCTTGTTCTTTTCTCAACAGGGAGATTCGTCTCTGACCTGTTCTCAGTACCTTCAGCATTGCAGAGCAACAAACTTGTACATTGATTTACGAACTGTGAAAAGAAACCACGACAGGTCTCTGATTTACTTATGCTATGGTAAAACCAAGGGATGGCAGGGAAAAGGACTGCAGAATTTGTTTAACAAAGCTGGTGTGCTTGTTGCCGTGGGCTTTCCTGCTGATCAGCGACTTGTTACTGAAGTCCTGTTGAGAACTACACCTCTTGATTGCTGTCTGCTGCTGCTGTCAGCAGTACGGGTTGTTTAAAAACCTAAGCTCTAATTTTTTTTTTTTTCTTCTGGTAGAAGAGAGGAAGACTTTTCTGTGTCTTGAGTCACATCCTTTCTTGATCAGGTGATGTGCAAAGTAGAATTGCTTTTTTTACGAGGCACCAAGAGGACCTTTCCTTTGCTAGGTGCCAGGAATTGCATTTTTAGATTCTGAAACTGAAGAGAGATCTGAATCTGGATCTCCCACATCCCAAATTAAAATGCTACGTATTGGAAAACTAGCCAAAAAAACTGTACCACTGATGCTGACATCACTCATTTTTCCTTCTGCCTTGTCTTTGAAGTCAGTGCCTTGGGCATGTGACTTGAAAAGAGCTGGTTCATGACTGTGACGCTCATACCCTTCAGAATGAGTTTTGTCATCTTCGCAGCCTGTCCTAAAAGCTAGTTTAGACAGTGCTTTTAGCTGGCAGTTTGTTTTTATGAAATCTGTTCTTGCACCTCACTTCTTGTATGTTGTATGAAATTCTTAGGTTGCTAACTGAGTTGTGAAGTCTGAGGTGAATTTCAGTGAGAAATTGTTACTAAAAAAACAAACCAAACCAAAAAACCAAACAAAAACCCCAACTAATGATGCTCCTGTAAGTAATCATGTAGCAAAATCTGATTAAATTTCTCATTTGGGTCTGTGAAAATTATTCCTAATAACAATACTGCTGTATTCTAAATTGATACGTAGAGCTCCAAGGACACCACTATATTTGGGAATTGTGGGAAATGCTTGATTTATGCTAAAGAAAATACTCAGGTTTTAAATATGTATGAAGTACCTTGCTGAATTGAGATTAGCACTGGCTTGAGACTGAGATTGCAGAGCACTTGTAGCACTGTTGCACAAAAGCTGACAGACTTTTACTCATTTGCATTAGATTCAAAGAAGACTTTTTGCAGAAGGGAGAAATTGGAGGTCATTGCACCCTCGACGTTCAAGCATTTTTGGCTGAAGGTCAACGCAAGAGCCCTCTGCAGTCTTGGTAAGAACCACTTGTCAAGGCTGCTTCCAGGTTTACTTTTTAATTTTGTTCATTGGCACTGGCAGCTGGGGGGGCGGATTTCATACTGAGGAAACAGTTGCTCCTTTCAAAGGTCAGTTTGAGAGTTCATATAAGATACCTATGGTAATTACATCTATGCAGAATGTTCTGAACTATGCTATGTGTAGTTGTGTCCTGCCTAATTTACAGCATCAAAAGATCTGAAAATGTCTTGTAATTTGAAGTTGTAACCTTCAGGTGTTTTCTGGACAAGATGCTGGTTGGACGCCTGATCTGCCTATAGAAGGGGACAAATATTGAGAAATGCCTCCAAGTTTGCACTTGTGTCTTAGTTCACACAGTCCTTGGTAGTGTTGGGGCTAATGCAGTGACTCTGATCTGGATATACATTCGTACAGTGTTCTCAGGAACCCTGTGTTTGGAATGTGAAATGGGCAACAGTCTACAGGACGAGTAGAGGGTGCTTTGTGGTGGCTGGTTAGGTATCATGGCTTGCGTGTTAGCACGTCAAAGCTGCATTGATGAAACATGAAGGAATATGAGCCATTAAAGTCCATGTAAGAATTAATTTTTATGCTTTTCTCATGTTTTCATTTTTTTCTCATTTTGCATTGGTGGTCAATTTCAGTTAAGAATAGCTGCAGAGGAGGACAAGACTTTTCTTCTCCGCCTGCTATTGTCGTCTCAACTGCTCATACTTGTTTAGATCCAGGAGTAATAAATATTGCATCTACATTTGTTATTCTGGCCAAAGCATGAAGGTCTTGCTGAAGTGTCTTTGGCAATGCAGATCAAGTTAGATAGACCCACAGATCCAGGCTCTTTGTTACCTCTCTGCTGCCTTCATTTGTAGATCAAAGATGCTGTTGGCTCCTGAGATCAAAGGCGGTGTTTAACCTCTTGAAGCTCACAACCTAAAGAACTTTCCATTACAATTTCACATTATTTTAATTGTCAGACTCTATCAGCTTTCAGCAGTCCTGTTAAATCAATTGGACTGGGTGAACAGTTATTAAATCTTAGATGTATGAGGTACATTTGTTTAAGTGTGTTAATGCTAAAGCGTGTTCTGTGTGTTTGATTCTCTGTAGGTTTGCAGAACTCCAGACATTTACAGCTTTAAACTTCAGGCCTCTAGAAGATGAGAAGTGTGATGTTGTTATCGAAAAGCCAACATACTTCATGAAATTAGATGCAGGTAATTGTTGTGTTCAGTTTAGTTTTTTTATCCTACAGTACTGCAGTAAAAAGACCCAATATCCAAGACTACATTATGCCTTATTGATGGTCAAGTTCGCTTGTAATGTATTTTAGGTTTTGAAAAACGATGTGACTTTTGAATTCCTTTTTTCAGTAGTTCCACTGATGAACTTGGAAACTTAGATTTAAATCCATACATTTTGCCACAGATAATAAATAAATGAACAAATCAGAAAAAATTTCCTGCTGCTTGTTTTGCACAGTCATTGACTCTTGACTGTGTTTTGACGAAGTCTGACTTTGTGCCAAAGACTCTTCTGTACAGAGTTTTTGATTTTTGACTGTGTTTCTGGATGACAGTTTTCATACCAGGAAACACAAGGTATGGGTATAAGTGTCTCACAGAATGTAAGGATTCTCACAGTAATTGAGGATTCTATGTGTATTGAGTTATATGGAGGAGGAAGCAGTATTCAAAGACAAAGTTCAAGGGAATAAGTTTGTTTAGTTGATTAAAATACTTCTTGTCACCCACCTCAGAAAAGCCAAAACACATAAAACTAAACACAACCCTGTTTTAATCTTAAAAGTTTCAAATTTAGGTGAGAAGCCACTACAGGAAGAAACTAGCTCTCTCATTAGAGAGCTGTGGTGAATGCTGTGCAACACTATACCAAAATTCAGGAGAAAGGCAGCACCTGAGCATCTTTGAGAATCAGCCAGTGGTCTCTTTAACATTTTTTGAAGTTCACCAACATTTTTTGTTCATGCAGCATATCTTGCAGACAAATAAATGCTAATGAAAGGGAGTGTTCAGGTTGTAGACATACAAACAAGCTGCTGTGGAGTAAGCTGTGGTTTAAACTGGATAGCTGTCTTCTGCGTTCTGACGCTGTGACATACTGCAACTGTAAACTGGGTTGCCCCTCTTCCCCTGCAGGCCAGTATCCTGTATTTTAAGCAAACTTGTTGCAGGCCCCTGAACAGTGACAGCATAGCGATTCTTCCATGGTAAATTTGTACCTTTGAGTAGGGTGATCTAGCTGTGGCTCAGGAGGTGATTTTGTCCGGCTCCTTTGTTTTGGGGGAGATGGGAGAAAATTGCAGTTTGAGCCGTACAGGAAGCCCAGCAGCTCGTTCCTATCATGGCAGTGTTCTTTGGTCAGGGGTTGTGTGCACATAGTTCCAAACCAGATCTGGTCTTCACTAGCAGGAAAACTGGACTATGTTACCTCCTTTGTTTCATGGTAGTTTTTCATGCTCCATAGTCTCAAGGTATTCGCTTAAGAAACCAAGAATGAACAAGAACACACTGAGAAAAAAGCTGAGGAATTACTCGGGCTTTGGCTCGTGTGCAAGTACAAGTTCTGTCTTGTAGTCCTGCAGACAGAGCTTCTCTTATCCCTCACAAAGCAGAACTAAGATCAGTGCCGAAGGCCTGTTTTTAACGTTTCCTTTATGTCTAACTAACTATTGTTAAAGCAGTAGTTGCTTTCATGTACTTCAGAAAGCAGCTGTACTTCAGAAACCGTAACGAGGAATAGCACGTGAAACTTTTCTTTTTCTTGTGCTGTCTTTTGGCCGCTCTTCTAATTTCTCTGAACTTCTTAAAAACACATTTTTTTCTTCAGGTTTCTTACCTTGATTCCTTCCCTTTGAAGTTTTGCTTTTTTAAGGTGTATAGGGAGCATTCAGTCAGGAACAGGGGAAAGGTAATATAAAATTCAGGATACTAAGGACAAAATGCATGAACCAGTAAAAAGTGGAGCAAGTAATGTAGCATTTTGCTAACAATTCTTTCTTTCTCAGGTGTTAATATGTACCATCACTTCTGTGATTTCGTCAATCTTTATATTACCCAGCATATTAATAATTCCTTCAGTACTGATGTCAACATAGTCATGTGGGACACTGTAAGTCTGCTGTGCTTTTAACCGGTTTGTAATGGGTTGTGTTTCTGCTTTATAGAGACTCTGAAGCTCTCAGTAGCCAATCCTTAGCTTTGTTGTGGGCTTAGCCATGTGGAACTGATAAGTTTTCGGGTCTTGTTAATACAGGTGCATGAAATAGTTAGATAACAGATTTTCTACAATAAACCATGTGCTGTTTGAACAGTATTCCATAGCTTATCTTTTGCTAGTACATAATTATGCCTTTCTTTGGTGTGACCTCAAAAATAACACAATCTGTATTTCTAATATGTGGCATTTGAACATTTCATGGTGTTTCTGTAGAGTTTTTTCTCTGAGAATACTGAAGTAGATTTACTCAAAACCGTTTCTTCCATATTTAAAAAGAAATGCAGCCTTGTGTCTTTCAAAATCAGTAACGTGCAGCCTGTAATAAAGAAAGCAACTAAATGAAATCCTTATATATCAAAACAGGGTCTAATAATTAATTCCTTTAAATAGCCTTCTTGCAGTTACTTCTCTCAATCACCTAGAATGCCACGACGACGTATAAACCAAGTTTTTGAGTAGAGCTATTTCTGCTGTACTGCTGAGTTGCAACCATGGCTATGTTTAAGAGTAATATTAGTTTTACTGGCCAGTATTTAAGTTGTGTAGGAGAGTGTTAAACTAAACAACGAAAGACTAGGCAATTTGTAACAGATAACATGTATAATCAGGTCCAGAAATAACGTAGTTCTTGACTATGATATTGTCCCGTGCCTGCCTTGTTCTCATAAAATACTGGGTTTTCTTTCTGAGTGTTTACTGCTAGGACAACTCATATTCAACAGAGAACTGTAAATGTCCCCTGCTTGCTATTTAATGAGAAACCTCTTTGGCTGGAGGAGACCCTTTTTTCTAGTTCTCTTACATTCTGAAAGCTGAAATAAATGTGCCTGCCAGATAAGCAAGCTCTCTAGATGTTATACAGGGACCTGTTATGACTTTCTGAAAAGATCAGATATGTCAGACAGCACTGTAAATACCTTGAAAAGCAACTCTTTTTTCTTATATTATTGAATCAAACAACTCTTTCAAATGTACCATTCAAAGTAAGTACTGTCACAGCACTATCGTTTTAAATGAGTCTTCATCTCAACCTGCTCGAGTTCTTCGCTGTGTACAACCAGGTGATGGCACCAGCTCACTGCTGCTGAACTGTCTGTGCTGATCGAAAGATGGACTTAGTATGCATTTTCTCTCTTTTTTTTTTTTTTTCACCTTGATGTGATTAGATTTGGCCATCCTTTCTAGCTACTGTAGAATCAGTGCACTGTTCTTATTAAACAGTAATGCCCTTAGATGGAGGTTAAACAAAGCAGAAAATGAGGAGGAAATCCACTGGGTGTTGATTTGCAGACTGTCTCTGCAAATGCAGGAAAGCAATGTTTATAGAGCACTTCTAAGGAGAGCAGATAGGGTTAGAAAGTAGTACTTACAGCTCTGAAGATCAGTTCTCTCCTCCTAATCTGAAAGAGCAGTTTTTGTAATACAGATGGCCAGAAAGTAGTACAGATTGTATAATTCATTAAAACTTAATGGCAGAAGAAGGAATAGGAAGCACCTTTTCAGCTGGAGGAAATCTGGTGCCCTTTAGATTCTTTTACATTTCACTAGATGTCTGCTCTCTTCTGCAGTCATTTGTAGTCTTAGTCTCAAATTTCTTGTTGAGACTATTTCCACGTAACTTTCCCAGCAGCCTGAACCAGCTCCGGAGTTGAAGGGAAGCTTTAAGCAAGGATCCGTACCAGGGCTACTGAGGTCATATTTAATTGCGTTCAAAGAGCAAGAGATGGTGACTCTTAGCCCTCAGATATGTAGGAAATGTTAAAAGTTTGAAGGCAGGAGCCCCAGCTGCTAGGCCAATGCTGCAGGGAGTAGATGGTTCTTAAAGGTTCCACAGAGCGTTGCTGCAAAGGGTGAAGTTTTATACTGCCCTGTAGAGAAGCTTCTTGGTCGCTTGTCAAAGTAATGCAAAAATAGTTTCCTGGCACTTCCTTCCATCAAATCAGATCATTGCCTTCGGTTTGTCGTGTAAGTGCCCATCTCAAAACAGAGGCAAATGTGAAACAGGCTTGTTGGGACCTTTTACTGCAAACATTACTGCTGCACTTGAATTCCCAGGTGATTTTTTTAGTCTCGGGAGTCAAGGTTCATGCCTTCTACCATCCCTATGCTTCTGTTACTTCAAATTTAACTTTTGTTCAGTTGTCTTTGGGGAAAGTAGTAGGTACTCCTTGCTCCTAACTCAGAAATTCTCATTTGCTGCTGAAGAACTTGTCTAGATTGCGAATTTATAGAACTGTTTTATTAAAAATTAACTACCTGACAGGTAATTTGAGTTAGCTGCTATTGTAAACGCAGGGTTTGACATTCTGTAATGTCTGTGCTCTGTGCTAGGCTTTCTTAGGTCCCGTGGTGGTGATGTGCATATAAACTGTATGTTAAAACTCGTATACAGAACTCGTAAATCATGAAGAGAGTTTTTATATGCGTTTATGTAATCGTTATGCCCTTGTGTTTTTTTCCTTTCCTCCCAGAGCTCATATGGCTATGGTGACCTGTTCAGTGAGACATGGAAGGCATTTACTGACTATGAAATAATACACTTGAAAACCTTTGACTCTAAAAGGGTATGGAATTTTATATTTTGTTTTAATTCGTAGTTGCTAGGTAGTGAATATGACAGCTTCTCAAGCCACTTGTGGATATGGGTGTTTCAGAGGAAAGCTTTAATACTTCCCATGCATGTTTAATTTGCGTAATATGAGTATTCTACCTTATAAACAAGAGACCAAGCTGTAACTTAATTCTGTGGTGTGTCTATGCTTTATATAGATGGACCTAACTTTTGTGTCTTCTGAGAGGTGATATTTATGTATTGGTTTCATTTCTGCAGGACCCACTACTGAAATCAGGGGTTTTCAAATGGTACTGTCTTTCTAAGTCTTCTGATTCCTACTGAAGTGTTTATCTTCCCCTGCAGCTGTTAGTATACCTGCTGCTTATCATTAAAAAAATTTTTACTCTCACCAAAAAATGTACCTATTCATTCAGAGCTTATTTTAGTCTCTTCAGTCCCTTAAAGCCTGTCTTAAACTCTCCACTGTCTAACTGGTTTTCTTCTACTTAGTTCATGCTTGTTCTGTTTTGGGGGTGGTTTATTTACCTCTTCCCACACTTGCATCTGTACCACCCTAAGTGAGAGCTCTTTTGGGATGAGGATTGTCTTTGTTCTATTCATTTGCACTGTCAAGGAAGCAGGATGTTCTTGACAGGAGCATGTAATTGCTAGCTCATTATAAGCAGTGTCCCACTGAATGAGCGTGGGATGTGCCAGCGGAAGGTAGCAGTGCCGTGTAACTTCTTGTGATCTTCCTTTGCAGGTATGCTTTAAAGAAGCAGTCTTCTCGTTACTGCCTCGCATGCGATATGGCTTGTTTTATAACACACCGTTGGTGAGTCCTTTTTATCCATCCGCAGTGTTACCTAGATGTGTCTGTGACAATATAAAATCTGAGCTACTGAATCTCTCAAATATCTAGCTGAGTTATCATGAAATGTACTGCCTTGAAAGTCTGTGCAACTCCAAATGAAGTGATCTTCCCTAAAGATGAAGATTTTGAAGTTCCTTTAGCTGTTTGTGTGCAATCTCCTTTGTTGCAGTTCATGAGATGCATGTTACTCCTCTTTAATGGGTGGGCACTCTGAACTTACTGGTATTTTTGCAGAGCACAAGGACTTGTGTGCTGACAGACTTTCCTGGGAGTATTAGCTCATTCTTTAAGGCTGTAACACTGTGGAAACAGTTATATTTCTTTCTAAATGAAAGTACCACTTGTGGTGAATAGTGACGTGTTTAGCGCAGTGCATCATACCTGGCCTTTGTTCCACAAGAATGGCAAGAGACTGATCACAAAGAGAGGTTTTCTGAGCAACAAACTTTTTGTATTAACAATTGCTTTCTTAATTTCAGATCTCTGGCTGTCACAGTACAGGGCTATTTAGAGCATTTTCTCAGCACGTGTTACACAGATTAAATATCACACAAGAAGGACCAAAGGTATGATAACTGGATAATAAAGTTGTCATATGGAGCTGATGGCTCTTACCAGAGAAACAGCATTAGCAAGCTGGACCCAGTGGGGCATAAGGGCATATTGTGCACTTTTTGTCCTTTCCTGTGATGCTCGGGACTTTTTTTTTTCCAGTAAGTCAGCCTCTTCTATAAAGGCTTCAGCAAACATTTGTGTATGTTTGTGAAAGAAAGTTGCCCTCATGTCTTATTTCCATAGGACACAGTTTTGAACAACCTCCTCCTGACCCTAGGATCTGTTCCCCATCTCCATTCTCTGTGCTCAAGGTCTTTGTGTCCTGCCTAGTTAAGCAGGATACGTGGTGCACGGTCTCTTCTGGAGCATGCTGACAAGGAGCTACCCTTGGGTCTAGCAGAGGGGATCCCACAGAGCAATGCAGCGAGCTTGCTCTTTATTGATCCTCTTAGGTGCTGCTGAGCTCAGATCAGAGAAGGAAATGATTGAATCTGGTCCTTCTGATCCCTGCCCAGTACTATCTGTCTGGCCCTGAGCTTCTCTGTCGTACACGCTGGTAGTTTTTGCAGGTTGTTGCAGTGGCTGCATTGATGGATATGGCAGTCCTGGGCTTCTTGGAAGTGTTTGCTAGAGAGTAGCTTGCACGTTATCGCTGAGGCACACGTTCAAAGCACTGCACAGGCATTTAGTTACGCTTCTCCTGCTGACACTAATGGGAGTCATGCAGTTAAATCTCTTTATTTCACTTAGAACATTTACCCCAGTGAGTCCAATTAATTTAAAGAGGTAAAAGGAGGAACTGTTACAGAAGTAAAATATTTTTTTCCAAGGATCTTGTGCACAAGCCATCCTGAAAGCTGCTTTCCTGCTTTCCAGAACTGCCATATAATGTGTAATACAGAGGCTGTTTTGTATTGAATAAAATAAATTTTTCAGAAAATGTTTTATTCTTTGTTAATAGACTTTCACAAAGATTTTGACACACTTTTCATCTGTTGGAAAATACAATGTGAATTTTAAGGGTTACATCATCCATTACATGGGAAGGAACATATTTAGTTGCGCAAATAATTGCTAAAAGTAAATGTGGAAGTGTTTGGGGGTTTGTCGAGTTTTTTTTCTGTGTGTTTTGTGGGGTTTTTTTGTTTGGTTTTTTTTTGTGAGGTCTGCCTCATAGCTAATACACTGCTGCTGCTTTCTTTTTAGGATGGGAAAATTCGAGTCACAATACTTGCACGCAGTACAGATTACCGGAAAATATTAAACCAGAATGAGGTGTGGTCCTTCTTATTTTTAAAACAAATTTATCAGAAGTTAGATTTTGCTCATTGAATTGATTTTTTTTTTTTTTTCGGGTACAACCAAGACATCTATCTGCTGACAAATCTTGGGCAAATATGTTCATTGCCAATATTAATTTCTTCTAATATGTCTTCTAGCCAGTCTCCTTTTCTGTACACCAGACACTGACCCTTGCTGCCCTTTTTAAATACCCAGTGGAAGACTACAGATGTAATACTAAAAGTATTTCCTCTTAACAAACAGACACTGCAGAGCTTCTCATAAAATTGAATTATTTCGCTTTCAGATTATCTCTTTTATTTCTGCCATCCCCAGTGTTGAAGACTCTAACAAAAACCTTTGTTATGCCTGCAGATTAAAATGCATAAGCTGTTGTATCTGAGTATGTGCATTCAAAACTTGATGAATTTTCATACTGATTCACATTTTGGAATTGTGCAAGTTAGTGGACTTACAGTGTAGCTTCTCTTGTGGTAAAATGATAATATCTAATGTTTTCGTACCTGTCTTCACTCTTCGCTGCTAGTGCCTGACAAACATGGATTGGCATTATCGTTGCTGCCTTATGTAGGGAGAAACTGAGGCTTGTTTGGTGCAACAGCTCGGTGGCAGAACAGACAGAGCACAGATGGCTAGATTTGTGCCTTACCTGCTAGGCTGTCTGCAGTGCGTGCCCACACTGCTACCTGTAGTGTGTTTTCTGGTAATGAGCACATGACAGAAAGGGAGAAGTTAATCTTATCTTTACTACGCTTTTATAAAAGAAAATACTTGGCTCTTTCTCCCTCTGCTGGTGGCTATAGATTGGAGACTTACAAAAAGTCCTTTTAGGTTAGAGGCTCAGGCTCTACCCTGGCTTCACTTCTCATGACAATAGGAGTCTGACCTAGGAAGGTGTTTTTGAAAATCCTTCTAGCACCAATTTGCTTCTTTAGGTATTGGAATATGTTCTGGAAATCCAACCACATCTTCCCACTGTTCCTGGCAAAACTCCTGCTGTTTCGAGTGGTTTAGGATTGGGTTCTGCAGCATGTAAAAGTCAACAGTAGCCTCTGTGAGAGTGCAGGAGATCTTCGTCTCCTCTCCAGGAGTTGCTCTTCCAGGAATAACATAAGTATCTTAGGTGGGAAGGCACAAAAGGAGGAGAACTGCTCCTTTATATGGCACTGACAGTATATTCTGTCTCACTCGTCGTAATTCCCTGGTGCGGAGGAGGAGTGTGTAACATGGTCAGGAGTGCAGGGAAGGAACGAATTGAAGGAGAACCCCAAATGATTGCCTTTTTATTCTTCTCCTTAGCTCGTGAATGCTT
Source organism: Tauraco erythrolophus (assembly GCF_009769465.1). Lineage (NCBI taxonomy): Eukaryota > Metazoa > Chordata > Aves > Musophagiformes > Musophagidae > Tauraco > Tauraco erythrolophus. Next base: position 6,081,347 of record NC_141476.1, read on the forward strand.
TGAAAACAGTATCAACGTTGGAGGTCAAAGTGGTAGACTACAAATACAAGTACGTAAGTTGATAGAAGAAATTAGTGTGATCTCATGCTGTGTATGGCTGGTGTAAGCTGTTTGCAGGCAAGGCCGTGTGTGCCCCAGTGTCTAACCTTTGCAAAATCCAAGAACTGGTAAGGAAGGAATAATGTTGCTGAGGGAGTGGTGGGTGAGCTAGTTAAGCGCTCCCATCCTATGATGCACTACTGAGGAATGAATCTCTAGAGTTAGTAGACTCAGGTCAAAACTACTATGTGATGAGAAAATTTTGAAATCACTCTTCTTTCTGTTTCCTCCCCTCTCCTAAAATCAGCTGTGTTCCCATCACCCTTTTGGATTCGCTAATGCTCTGCGGTAACTGTGGGTCAACAGAGATTTCTCTTGTATGACGCTAGTGTCTTATTTTATATGACCTCTGGTTTAGTAATGAGTAGTAGCTCAGCTTATGTGCTGCTCTGGTGGCCCCTGAAGACACCACATGATGTCAGTTTGTGGTGCCCGAATGTAGTAGGCACTGTCCCAGTAAGAAACAGCTTGAAGAAAAAGTTCTTAAGTAGCGTATGCCCGTGCCAAATGGCAGCAGCTCCCATCTACTCAGTGGTGCTGTCATGGATCACGCAGGAAGAATGAGAAACGGGAGCAGCAGTGAGAGATCAGTGTTTTGACCAAAGCAGAGACAGTGTGAGGAAGTCAAGAGTTGCTTCTGATTCCCGTGCCAATGAAAGCACTTGAGCAGTTTAATAAGGGAAAAGAGGGTGGATACCCTTGAGGGGGCATCTAGACCATCCCACTGAAAGCACAACCAAGTGGTACTTCCACAATTCCCATGCTTTTGAAACTGTTAGTAGTGCCATTCAGCGTTACAGATTTCTACAGCTGTCCTGCAGTATCGCTGTCATAGTTAGAAGGGTTTTCCTGGGGTCTGCCCTGATAGCAGTTTAAGCAGTTTAAACTTTCTTAGTGCAGCTTAAACCATTTTTTTTTCTCTTCCAAATCATCAGAGAGGGCATTGTTCTCTTCTTTTTTAATGAGTGAACTGTTCCTACACAAATGAAACTGCTTATTTTAGTTGTCTGTCTTCTCTTACAATTGAGTATCTTTAGTCCATTCTTTCCTTATGTGCTCATTAAACACCTGGCTATTTAAAGAGAATACTTTATTTGGAGCTTACAGTAAAAGGATGGGTGAGACTGACAGTTCCAGGAGCTAAAAAAAGCCTGGTCTCCTTTCTGCTTGATGCTCTGTGCATAAGTTCAGGTTGGATATCCACATCTTTAGGCAGGAATTATATACTTCTACATTACTTTAGAAAGAGTTTAGGTCTTTTATGTTGTGGTGTTGTTTTTTTTGAAGGAGGTGATGCTTTTTTTTTTTTAAAGGCAAGTAAAGAAAACCCCAAACTTAACAGAAACTTTAACTTGGGGAAAAAAAAATCAAATTTTCAGAAGAGACTTTCATGAAGTTTTGAAACCTGTCTGCATTTCTTTTAATTCCATGCTGAGTTATTGCTGGCTGCAGCATTTGTGGTTCTTTGTATTGTTCCTTGAAAAATCAATTCTCTCTTTCAGTATTCCCTTAAGTTAATTTTGCGCTTTCTACATGTAACTAATTCTTGTTGAGATGGATAGGCATGCCAGATCACCGTTTTTGTTGTGTTGTCTGCAGGGAACTTGAATTTTCAGAGCAATTGAGAATTACTCACAACTCTGATATATTCATTGGGATGCATGGAGCTGGACTTACCCATTTGCTCTTTCTACCAGACTGGGCTGTTGTTTTTGAACTGTAAGTCTGTTTCTCTCTCTTTCCCCTCCATTTTACATGCAGCTCCCAGTGTCTGTTCTTGTGTGTTAATGAAGCACTCTCCCTTGCTAGTATTTGACTATGAATGTTTGTCTTGCATCCTCATCTAGACTTCTTTTTTGACCATCTCTTCTTCTGGGAATCGAAAGTGAAGGAGCTTTCATTATAAAATATACCGTAACTATATCATCCAGGTTTAGCCTGTGATTTCTTGAGATGCCGTGGCATAAATAAAATGCAGCCTGGTCAACAATTGCTTGGGGAAATGGGGAAAAAAAAAAAAAAAAGAGCCTTGCTGATCAAATTCTGCTTAGTGAATTTGAGATTTAATCATATTTTGGTGATCCAGATGAATTGGTTGTGTAAGATGCACATCCAGCATCTTAAAGATCCCTCTGAAGGTTATATATATTTTTATATATATATATATATTCCTTTCTATGCTTAGGACAAGAGCACCAGCTTGCTATGTGTCATTCTGTTTTACCTAAATTTCTCTAGTAGCTTCCTTCTAAACATATTTTGTTGCCACGTATGGTTGTTAGTAGACACTCCGGTTCTATAGAACTAAAAAAACCATGCAGCACGCTTCTGAGAAGAGCACTGAATTCCTGGGAAATTCTGCTTAAAGCCCGTGCTGTGGGAAGGCTGTGGAGCTGGTGCTTTGCATCATTATCTTGGCTTGAGAGTATTTTGTCCAATCTCCAAATAAGTTCAGAAACCCAGGTTTGTGTTTTTTTTTCCATGTCCAAGAGCTGCTGCAGCTGGACAGGAACATGTCTGCCATGCAGATGTGCCTCAAACTGCCTTCTAGGCTACATCTTAAGAACAGATGGTAGCCCTTGTTGTTGTTGTTTTCAGCGGAGCAGAGTTTGTCCGTGGTTTTGGTAAATATGATTTTTCTGCCTGCCTCTAGATACAATTGTGAAGATGAACGTTGTTATCTGGATTTGGCAAGACTGAGAGGCGTTCACTACATCACTTGGCGAAAAAGGAATAAAGTTTTCCCCCAAGATCGGGTAATGATGGCCACTGGTGGAAGGGTGGGGTGCTATAACTTGAAGCATTTAAAGCTTAGGTTGCTTTACTTACCTGTGTTGTGATATTTGAAATATGGTTTTCATTCTTTAGACGAAATTAACTTCCCTGCTGCGATTAAGAAATCGTTTGATATTAATGGCTGAGGGAAGGAGAGAAATGAAATTAATTGGCCATTAATCCAAGCCATCCATAGCATCGCTGTTACGCAGTTACTTTGCAGACTCTTTTGCTTCGGAGCAGATCAGTGAATCAGAAATAATAAATTAAAATGGCAGATGCTCAATTTTTTTCTTGCTTTTTGAATGGAAGAGGTACTGAATTTTTCTTTTCTGTCTAAAAGGCCTTATTTGATTTTTCTAGGGACACCACCCAACACTGGGAGAACATCCAAAATTTACAAACTACTCCTTTGATGTGGAAGAATTTATGTACTTGGTGCTTCTGGCTGCAAATCATGTTTCACAGCATTCCAAGTGGCCGTTTAGGGTAAAACATGATGAATTCTAAATTAGACTTCTGACTGAAATATTATTTTTAAATAACGCTCCATAAAAATATTGTAACAACATGAAGCAAAATGCTGGTGTGAAACGCGTAAACCTCTACGAGGGAAACAACCCATTATTGACTTGTCAAACCACTTCTTAGCACCATACCTTGTCTTTATAATCCTTTTCTCTAATTCTGAGAGTTTTTCATAGGTAAAAACTGTTTTTCAGAATTCTTTTTGGTTTTTGCGCTGTATTTTTGCATTCCAAACTCTGAAATACTTGTCTTCATACAAAGATATGTCCATCCATTTCATGTAAGATTTTCTGGGGTAGGTACTAATCTTGTAATAATTTGTGCCTGCTATTATGTGAGGAAGTGCTAGAGGGTAGAGTGTTACAGCTTGATTTCTCAGTATAGTCTCTCTGGGAGTGAACTAGGCCTGTCAGAGCTTCTCAGTTCCTCTTTTTAAGAAGCTGGATGCTTTTATGCTACAGTCCTGTACCTGTAAGTAAAAATCTGAATAGGAATTGCCTTCTTATTGTAAGACACTGCCCAGTATGCCATTTGCAGTTGAGTTACGTGACGCATTAGTTCCAGGATGGCTGGTTAGTTCTTTCCATCACCGTCCACGTCATTGCTGTGCTTGTCCTTCTATTGTTTCTAGGTTTGAAGATCTTCCTTTGTGTAGTAGCAGTTGTAAGAATGAAGTGGTTAAGCAAGCTTTAAATTCTGTTGTTTGGTACAACAGATACTGCAGACTTCTATTTCAAGTTTAGAAACGTCAAGTTAGAGAGCAGTATGCCTTATGTTTTTGCATTTAAATATAAACTTTGACTCTTCTCCCTCTAGCTTTAAATGCTAAAATATAACGGGTCTGCTCAGTAGGTTTAGTCAGCCTTCTGTCTCAGAGCAGGTAAATCTTTTTCCTAAGTGAATGCTTAAAACATCAGGTAATCTGGGTGTTTCCTACTTTTTCACATAAAACAGCACTCTGTTAAGGAAAAAATTAGCAAATCAGAATAAAACTTGAGTCTTTTTGAGGATGCTAAAGGGAATGGACTTCTAGTTTTTTATGACAAATGACAAGATGTAGAGAGTGTCTTTCAGCTGCAGCTGAAAGGTCATGAGGAACCTTGTTCTTGGAGTAATTGAAAGCCTAATCTATTAATAGTCTTTTTTTCTCAAAATGTTGAAGAATCAATCTAGAAAACTTTTGAAAATCGTTCCAAAGCCAGTAGCACAGCTCACTGCCTTCAACAAAGAAAATTTTAACCTAAAGCTGAGTTCTTTATGAAATTCCCCCTGGAGTTGACATGTTGGTGCTAGTGGGGGGAAAAAAAAAGGAGTAGTTCTGTTGTCTTAAGTGGGGCCAGAAGGATGTGTGGAATAATCAAGTTCAGTGAGATAAAAAGCAGAGTTCTATGTTAAATTATGTATTTTTTTGAGAATATATTCCCATGATAGACTTGCAGTATAATCATACAGTCTCAGAGGCTTGAAGCAGAGCATACATTTGTATGTAAAATACAAAAAGCAAGACAGTTACAGGAGATGTAAACATTTCGCTAGTATAATTGTAGATATTATTGACTTCCATTCTCCAACAGTCAGAGCCAATTGCACAGAGCGTAGGTACATTTACTGACCTGCCCATACTGGTAAAGATGAGTTACTGTAAGCATAATTTTCATATAGATCTCTCATGACCTGAAGCAGTGCATAGGAAAAGCCAGATATAGCTGATACACAAGATATATTGAGGTGTCTGGCGCAATTCTTAGCGTAGTGTATTGTTTTACTGATGGATAAAACTGTTTTACTTTTAAACACCATGGAAGCAAAATTGCACTTCTTGACAAAGAGGAAGAAAAAAAAAAAACACCAAACCCTTGAGAAATACAGTTTCCTGTATTTATGTTTGTGTATGTGTGTGTGTGTTTTTTTACCTTATGGGATTTTTAAAGAAAAAAATGTATAAAACAAGTCAGTAAAATGTTTGAATTCAAATAAAACCAACTCAGAGTAAAGAAGACGTTTAACTATGAACTGTGCACAGATATTCGATAACTTTTTTTAATAAAAAGCTTTTTAATGAAAAAAAAAAAGTGTTGTTAAATTTTTGGTCATAGTTTGCCAGATTTTAGAAACAAATACTGTTAATTGCAGAGAGTCATGTGTCTCTGCTTTTTCTTGCCATGGCAACCTGCCGTTCTGAGGTCCAAACTGATACTCAGATTTGTTTATCTGGGCATCATTCAGAGACAACACTGTCACCTTGCACTGATGGCTTTACTGCCAGGTATTTTAAGACTGGTTTGTGGAAAACATTTGTGTGTGTTTTAACTTTCTGTGCTGCAGATGATGCTGTTGAAGCCAGTGTGTGAATGCAGACATGTGCGTCAGTCTGTACACAATCGGCTAGTGAGGAGCTGCTCGCTCTTTGAGTTAGGACTCACTAAAACAAGTGGTTGAGCATATGCCTGAATGCCTGGAGACTGGCTATGGGGTCTTAATCCAAGGGCAAAATATTCTGCCAACTTTGTCCACTTTCAGCAAATTTGAGTGCAGCATTGACAGTTGATGGCCAATGTATTCTTCAGCCTTGATGGCTTAATGTTACTGGGATGAAAATACTATTTTGGTTGATTAGCTTTACAAAAAGTCGCAGAATTATCTTGGCAGCAGAAAGAGGTTTGGTTGGATTAATGGGATTTTGCCAATGAATCCTGAGAGAGAATTTGGACAAGTGCAGAGATCTGGCTCTGGCTTTTTTAAAGAGGGTCTGGGCCATCTCGATCTGCCTGGAAATTGGAATTTGAGAGAATCCATGAGACTTTTGGGCTGCTTGTTCTTTCAGCAGGGTATAGCTCTGAATTATATCGTTCTAACAGACTGTAGGAATCTTGTTCCTTCATACTTGTGATTTTTTTTTTTTTTTATTTGTCTCTCCAGTTTACTGAAGTTTAGAGTCTGTATTTATCTGGCACATTGGCATCCATGTGATGACTTTAGTTTTGGGATTTAGTGAATGTTGCCAATCCTGAATGCTTCTGGGATTGCCTGTGTTTCATGTACAGTGTGAATGGAGAGCTGGATTTGAAATAAAAAATAATTTATGGGTGCGCATGGTGTCTTTCCTTTTTACTTCAGAAGTTTTCAAGATGTATTTCCCCTTTTTTCTTTGTGAAGTTCTGTGGAAGTTGGGTAAGTATGAGAAATGGTTTGTGATGGGGAGGTGGCAAATCAGGATTATTAATCTAAAGAGTACAATTATAAATATTAAGGCAATAGATTTTTAAAAGCAATTAAATAATAATGAAGTTGTTTAAATTTTGCTGTTAATCTTGCCAGTTGTACCATTAATGAGATAACTCAGGGTTTAGAATGTCTCTTAATCTTTTATTTTATTTTTTTTACGCTGGAGAGAAACTGAAGGAAACGTTCTCCTTGAGAGCTTTTTTTCTGCTCAGAAGGATAAGACGTGAGGGGATAATTTCCTTTGATTTCAACATTGAATAATTGTTTCAATTTGCAGTGTTTGCCTTAAAGTTGAGCTTTTACTTCTGCTCCTTTGAACACACGTTTCTCATGGCTCGGGCTTTTTGTCTGAAATAAAAGAACTGCTACTAAACGCTCTTCTGACTTTGGCCCCGAAACGGCGCAAGCAGCTTGGCTCTTCATTATCCAGTCATGGATTGTCATCATCCTTCTGGCGTTTCAGTTCCTCATCTCACAGCGTGGGTGCTAAACCTGCAGCTACTGAAGCTTCTGACCTACTGGGATGGGAGCTGCTCCTCCATCCTACAGACTGCGCTGGTCAGCTGGTGTGAGGGCTCTCTGACTCGTTTCAGTCCGGGTCAGCTGCCGGAGCAAAATCCTGGCATTCAGACTGTTTGCCATAGACTTGTCTTTGCTGCAGGTGAGGGCTGTGGTGCAAGGGATGGCTGTGTGAGCCGCTCACCTGGTGTGGTGCTACCTTGGAGCAGGTGGACAGGTCTTGGCTGTGGTTGGGATAACCTTTCTAGAAGAAACTAGAGCTGGAAGAAAATGACCGAGGCAGTCTTGGTGAGCCGAGGTTCGATGTTTTAGTAGCTTCTGTGTTGGTGGAAGTGAGCAGTTTACGGTAGGGGTATCTCAAATAGTGCAGCTGGTAGAAGCGCTTTGTGGAGGTGGGGGGGGAGGCGTGCAGAGGGAATGAGAGGGGTGAGGAGGAAGGGGGGATGAATAAGTGTAGGGACTGCAGATGAGTAAAACGGGCAGAGAGTCATTCCCAAACCTGAGTGTCAAAAGACCTTTGTGAACAGTTATAAATCAAGTGAAGTGTGTGGAGACCCTGTTGGGACAGAGCCAAAAATGAGAGTGGCGAGAATGTTGTCATAAACTGCAAGGAGATACAGGAGGAAGAAACAAAAGGACCTGAACTCCCCTGGGTGAGAGCTGGACGAGGAGGGGAGCAGCATCCATGGGCAGGTGGGGCTCTCAGGGAGAAGGGCCAGGGCTGAAAAACTGGATGATGACTTGGAAGTTGTGCTGGAGAGAGGAGCTGGAAGGGGCAGCGGAGGTTGGCTGAGGGATGCTTTGCCACAGCCTGAGAGAGCTGGCAGCACGTTCTCAAATGTATTTTTTTAGTAGGCTGCTGTCCTGTCATAAAAAAGTGAAATATTTTTATAATACAGCAAATAAAATATAAAAATAATATTGTATATAAATAAAGTATAATAAATATGTATTAAATATAATATAACTTTAACTATTTTTGTTATTTGCATTGTCTTTTGGGTAAGAGAATAAAACTCCACAATAAAGATCAGACTGTGTCTCTTTCATTTAGGTTTTCTTGGTTTTCCTTCCCCTTCCTATCTTTCTATGGCAAGTCAAAAAGGGGGAGAAGTAGCGAAAAAGAAAAATGACACTATTACTGAGAATAAAAGTACTTGAATTTGGTTTGAATACGTATAACCTCTAAAATGGCATTGTTGACTTGGATTTTTTAAAAATCAGATCTAGTATTGGCCCTTAGAAAAATATTGGAAACAACGTAGTAAACAAAATGTATAAAGCTTTTGAGTAGAGGGCGAGAACTCAATTGTCAAGAGCTCAGCTGTCCCATTGCTTAGAATTTGGGTTTGTTTATTACTTGCTGAATATCACCAGTTCAGAACTTGAACTCTGCTTTGCCTGGCCACGTGTTTGCGGTCAGTAGTGGAGCTGTACATTGTGTTTAAGTTGGGTCTCGTTGATCTCAGCTTTCCAGAAGAGCACGCTGGCATTCCCTGTGAAGGTGGCTGCTGCTTGTCCAGCTCGTGTCTGGAAATATCTCTTCCTTTGGGGTGGACATCCGATCTCCAGGTAAGGCAGAACAGCATTTACTACCTATTTTAGCAGAGTGCAAGTAGATGGCACCAGAGCCCTTTCCAACCTCGCCTTGGCTGTTCAAAGGGAATCTCATTTCAAATGCAAAGAGTCAGCTCACAGAGGAGTCCAATAAAGCTGCTGCCGCTGCAGATGATGATTTTGGTTTTCCCCCTTCCTGTTTGTAGGAGGAAATGCCTGGAAAAAATTAATCCGGGGAGATTTCAGGTTTTAGCGTAGGATTATTCAGATGCTATAATATCAGAATGTTTTTCTTTAAGCAACTTAGTCAGTATTGGAAAATAATTTTCAGGTAATCTTTTGTAGCAAAATGCTGTTCCTCATTTTCTTGTAAAAACATTTTGTGGCAAACTGTCACTTTTTAGCAGCTAATGCAATTCCTGTTCTTCTGCAAAGTCTTGATTTTCACTCATGCAACGGCATTACCTGGACTCGCAATATATCATGCACCTTCCACTACCTAATTACTTCTCCCATTTAGTTCACTGGGGTTGTGTGTGTGCATATGCCTCTGGTGTAATTGAAAATGTAGACCACTGGCACTCAGAAAATAGTAAGAAAATACTGGAAAACAGTAGAGTTGTTCTTCTGTTTTTCTATTAAAAAAAATACTGTGAGGGCATTTGTTTTTAAAGAAAAAGATTTGAGCCTTGGAGATTACCCCTTTACCAAATTTATTCCACAGTTGGTCATTAAAAATGGAATTGATTGACTTTTGCAGCTTTAAAAACCTTTGAGCTGCCCTGGGGAGGGATGTGGTGTCCTGCGTTGCCCCTGCTCAATGCTTAAAGCCGGTGGAGTTGATTTCTCTGCCTGCCATCTGACCCACAGCTTTTGGCAGCTAGGCAAAATAAAAATAAGCTTTAAAAGTTAATACAGGGCAATAACTGTCTGAATTACCGTGCAAGAAGGATGGAAAGCAGGTGAATTTTGTAATATGATGGAAATATTGAAAGAAGGCAGACGCTCTCCCTTTCCGTGACGCAAGAGCAATACATCCATCGTTAACTTCGGTAGCTGAATTAGGCCCCTTTGGAGTCCTTCTGTGGGCAGATGTGATGAATCCTGGAAACCATCGTTTTCCTTTCAGTGGTGCAGGGGTGGGACAGACCCTGTGAAAAGAGGAAGGCCATGGTGAAGGTCAATAAGTGACTGCTACAAGTTGGCATCTCTCCTCTGTCGTCCATGGGTCTGTGTCAGGTGAGGAATGTGGGCAGATCCTGAACGTGCGGTGCAGTGTGTGCAGCTCTGGTGGAGACCACAACAAGGACTATCCCTGTTCTGTATTTGATTTATTCTTTTTTGCATCTTGCAGATAACTAAAATCCTTGTTGCGGTCACGTCTCAGGTGCGGGAGGCTGCCCTGGCCTTTGGGATGTGCAGGAGGTGGCCAAGGGGCCGTGTCTGTGATGGGACGGGATGGTGGCACTGGCCAGGGCTTCGTGAGGATGCCGGGTAAGCGGGTGTGAGCACGGCAGTGACCGCCGTTGGACATCATTCATTACCCCATCAAGGACTCGGCACATCAGTCAGTGAAAAGGCGTGTGTATCGAGCTGACAGCTCTGAATTGTTTCTTCACCAATTACCACGCCAAAGCCTTGATAGCGTAATGAAACATGCCTCCTACCCATCACTTCATCTTTGTCAAACTGCCTGGGTGTTCTTAGTTTGTTATGACTGGGAGAACTTCAGCAGCATCAGAAAAATAAGCAAGTTTGTCTCTGGTGTAAAAGGCTCAAAGGCAGAATGGATGCTGTTAAATAAAGACGCCTCAGTCCGGATGAAAATGTACATGGAAAAAAACTTATGGACCAGCTGAGCCCTCAGCTCGATCTTCGTTTGGGACCCACTGGGGGATGAGAAGCGTAGGAACTTTTTCTTTTGCTAGACATCTTTGTACTTAGTACAGTATTCAGTCTTTCTTATAATTTATTCATTGTGGTCTAGCATAGTCTAAAATATCAGACCTTCCCTCTCTGTCCTTTTACATATACCTTCTTTGACGCTTCTTAATTCATTATTTAAGCAGCCTGCGTTCTGCTTTACAGAACTCCCTCCTCCCCAGCAGCTTAACGTTCGCGGTTACTTGTGTACCTGTGTCAGCAGCTTTCCAGCGGGCAAGGGGCAGGGTGGGGTGCCCTGGTCCCTCTGCCCTCGCGTCCCATGCCCACATTGGCTCTGCCCCTCGGTGCGGAGCAGAGGGCTTCACAGACAAGGGAGCTGGGCAGCCAGATCTCCAGTGCTACAGCTCTGGCAGAGCGCTTCAGGATGCGCTCAAGTGATGCTCGAACGTGTGTCGCTTCGAAGCCTGGGAGCTGTTCTGAGTGGGAAAGTGGCTCCGTGGCACTTTGGGTAGGGTGGGGGCAATGGGGCACCGTGGCTCTCAGTAGCCAGCCCAGCTGGATGAGAACCCTGCTCCCACTGGGACCTGGAGTCCCGGCACATCCCGTCCTGCAGCAGCAGCTGAGTTGGCGTTGGTGAAATGCAGGGGGTTCCTTTGCTGGAGGTGCGCTTGGAGTACCAAGTATTCCCTGCCTTGCTGTTAATTACCGAGTTGGGTGACTGTCTGTGGGAGCAATAGCCACTGGAAAATGTGTATGTTTTGAAGCCTGAGCGATGCTTTGATTTGAACTCTTGGGAGCAATCCGTTTGCTCCCTGGGTGCGGTGTTTCAGTCGCTGCCAAACGTGCCGTTCCCTCCCCCCCACCCACCCCTGGTTTCTGTGTAACGTCTGGGCGGCCAGTCTGCATCCGGGAACGGGGAGTCTGGAAGGCGTCATGTTGCTCATAGCACTGTCCTTTCCTAACAAAAGAAAACTAGGTAGGTAGTTTAATGCAAAACGTTAAACCTTTTTTTTTTATTTTTTTATTTTGAAATAAAGGAAGCTAATTAAATTAAGAGGAACACAGATACTCCAAACCTCCTTCTAATGCCTTCGGTTACAAAACTGCCCTGGATATTATCTATTCAGTGTTTTTAACATTCCATCCAAAGAAGAAGTTGAGAATATATGATGTTTTAATGCATGCTTCCAAGAAAATATTTCCAAATTATATGTATCAATCTTTACTAATAACCGTAACGTTTTCCTTTCGAGTCAGGAACTCAAGAGAAAGTCTAGGATTAAAAAACAAAATTGACAGCTCTCTGGTCATTTAATGTAAATTGTATTTTATTGATCAGATTTGAAAGCATTTACTATTAGCTTCGTGCAATGACATCAATTGAGGATGCTGTTGTCACTTTGGAGACAGAGGAGAAAGTACAAACACTGTCTGCATGGCAGAAGCTTGATCTCAGCAGAAGGGACTTGGCTGAGGACATCCCAGATCCCACTTGACTCTGTACTCACAACATTTTGCCTTATGTTTTGTAAATACTAAACAATTTTGCTGAGTTCTAAGGCTTTCTGGGTTTTGTTCCCTCTTGATGAACCAGTGTTTCCTTGTTCTCATGTTTACTTTCCAACAACTCTCCAATAGCACATTTACACAGTCAATACTCTTCTACTGGCCGGTTATTTTTAACAGAGCAGTTTATTAAAACGTCTTTAACAAGAATATATGCATTGCAGTGCTGTGTCAGAGCACCGCTGTACGAGAAAGGTTTCTCCTGAATGCAGTGGTACAGCGACTTGCTTGTCAAATTTTGTGCTTGGGACAGTTAAATGAAGAAGGATAAAAAGGATGCGACTACGGATCCCACGTAGATCCTTGTGCAAATCCTGCTGTGGGCAAAATCTTGCTGGACATCGACATGTTGTGAAGTAAGTACAGTGCATTCCTTGCAGCTTTTTTGTTCCCGAGCATATTTTTCCATCATTTTTTTAAATTCCTGTCATCCAAGTTCTTTTTTTCCCTTTTTTTCCCCCCTTCTTTACTAAGAAGAGATGCCCAAGTGTCTCTCCTTGGGCAGGTGTCAATTTACCTCCAGTGTATTCTGTTACTCATCTCCTCTTGGAGTTAACGAGACCCGTACTGCTTCTTCTGGTGGTTTTTTTTTTGTTAATTTGGATTTCTGCCATAGGTCCAAGCTAGAGGGTGAAGGCTGGCACTGCCCTCCCTCCACAACTGAACCCTCCTGGGACTTCAGCAACACTAAGATTGCATCAGAGGTGGAGGCTGATGCCATTTTACATGGTGACAGTTCTCCTGGCAGCCACTCCCCCAGCCAGCACTTCACAGATAAAAGTTTTGGCAGGGCTGTTGGCAGGGCAGCTCCGTTTCATTTTGTTTTTTCACTATTAATTATTACTGGAACGAGTTTTCAATGAATTACGGCTCATGTCTACCAAGGAGCAGGGCCGCACCGTGCTCTGGGTGTGTTTATTTTTCTATATGTCTATTCATGTAGATTTCCTGAACCTTTGGAGTTTTTCTAGCTTCTCTCTAGTACTTGACATGTATTCTTTATGTGCTTTTCTAGCGCATTAATTTATTAAACATCAGTGATGATGCAGGTCTTTGATCCTCTTAAAAATTAACCAGCTACACCTGTCTCTTAACCAGTTCTCAAGCCATGGCAATGCTCTCTCTCTCCTCGATACTTCACCTTATCAACAGACCCTTACCAATGCATTTGCCCAAGATCATACGATTTATATCTATTTCCCTTATTTTGCAGGTTAACTTGCATAAAGGTGCAGTTTTTTTCTCTACAGAAATATATTGCCCACCAAGGTGGTTGTAACTTTGAATGACCTCTCAAAATAATCAACTTTGTGCAAGGAAGGAAAAAAAAATCATGACTGGGAAATGGATTTGTCTTCAGCATTTCCCAAAAGAGAGGGACACCTGAGATTACTGAGAGGGGATCTCTGTGCCCGCAGCTCAGTTGCTCGCTCCTTGCAGAGCTTTTGGATGAAGCCATCTGGCCCTGATAATCTGCACTTTCCTCTGCTGCTGGCTCAGGTGATGCTGTACCCCTCTTCTGCCAGAAACACCTGGGCACCTCCAATGCCAAACCCAAGTCTCGAATATCCTCATATACAGGACTGCTTAATTCCTGTCCATGTTCCCAAATCTTTTTTTTTTTTTTTTTTTTTTTAGTGTGATCTATTCCTTCTTATTATGGGGAATAAATTACTTCACTACAACGTACTGCAGCCCCTAAAACCTAATGGTCCAGGCAGAGTTTGCTGCTAAACTTCAGTCCCTGGAACAAGCCCTTCCAAAAGCCGCCTCTGAGTTGCTAAGAAACAGCTTGTCACTGCGGCATGGGCTGTAATCAGTTGTACACAGGTAATTAGAAGTCACTACTGCTTTATTATTAACTGTTTGTTGATTTTTTTTTTTTTTTTAATTTTCTTTTCTATCCCTGGAGCCAACCGTACAACACCCCTGGTACATCTGCATCAATTATGCATCGTCTGTGTGATTTTTCTTCCTTTGGAAACTTGGCTTCCAGAGGCTCTTTCTGGTGCTCTAGCCATGACCTAACCCTCTTTTGCTGAATAATTCCTACCAAGACAACACAGTTTCCCTGCTGTGTTTTCCACGCTACCGTGTTTCAGCAAGGCAAATAAATCAGGCTGTCTCCCATCACCGGGCAGCCTTGTTTGCTCAATTTTGCCGTTCCATTTCTTGCTTTATTGAATAAGCATGTATTTATGTACCTCGCGTCCTTTTTCTGCCTGCCCATTTTTATTGAATTTCTCCATCGGCCGCACAGTTGGGTTTTCCTGACAGGGTTTTGGATCTTAAAATGCTATTTCTTCAGACCAGCTGTCACTTCTGTCCTAACCTTGTCCCATGAGATCTCTGTGCATCGCTTACGTGTCTGGCCCTGCCTGCCTGATCTAAGTGCCCCCTCACCTTCTCCTCAGCTTTTAGTTTTAATACCTTCGTACACTAAATCTCGCTGGTTTTTTTCCCCCCACCTTCTCTTTAGTTAAGGTGACCCTCTTCTTTTTGGCACTGTCCAACACAAAACTATTCCCCCATGGCCTGGTGCTCAAACTGCTCTTTGTGCCAGTGCCATGTGCAGGCAGCGCCGAGCCCGCGTCTGTCCGGGGACTGGTGGGGAGAACACTACTGCACCGGCCCCGCTTTTAAATCTTTTCCCAGTAATAGAAACGCAATCTCCAGCCACAGACCGACAGGTTTATTTGGACACGCATCGGTCTGCAACAGAGCCGTAGTGCTGCTCCCAGGGCAGCGACCGGCCGATGGCTCGTGGCTGGTGGGAGCCTCGTGCTCCGCTTTGCTGGAGGGAGAAGGTGTGGGAGCGTTACCCCCGCAGTGGGGATCTGCTCTCGGGTGATGTTATGATATCCCCCACCTAATAGGTTCAAACTTTAGGACTGGAGAGGAAGATTTTTCTGCTGTTTCACAGGTTTGGGATCGTGTCACTCGGTGGATTTTCCCCCCAACTCCCTGTTTCTCTCAGAAGGGAATTATGGAGCTTTTGGGATGTAGGAAAGCAGAAATCCTTTCCCCTAATGCCTCATATTGCTGCTTAGTGACTGCCTGCCAAATTCGATGTGGGGAGATGCTGAGATCTTGTAGGGTGAACGTTGGTGTCTAATGAAGGGACGTCAGGATGCGAATGAGGTTTTTTGTCCTGCGCAGCCAAACACGAGGAAGTTATTTATAGCTGCTCGCTCACACCATAAGCACCTGTAGAGACTTTATTCTTCAGCCCCTCAGTGGAATCACAAATGACAGAAAGAGCTGAAGATGTAATGACCCTTGAGGTAGGAGAAATTATTTACCAAACCGTAGATAAGACGACTGTTATCTCTTGTACTGTGTTTAGGGCGCCCAATCTATTGCAGATGTTACCGTAGTCATGCTGTTTAATTTAAAATTGTCCTGCATTCCTTGTGTCTCAAATTCTTTTCTTGGGAAGCTAAATCCTTCCATAACCTAAATGCAGCACAGGGGATGAAAAGGGCTAGTTTGTGCGTGTATATGGCCGTTCCAAGGGAGCTTTATGTAATTGTTTTTTAAATAGAAATGCTTGCTCTGGGTTTTTTTGGTCTGGTTCATCCCGGTTTTGTTGTTTGCCATATGTTTTCTGACATATGCTCCTTGTCTAGCAATGAAAAGCTACCAAGACCAAGAAGCCTTCATTAATTTGTAACAGGCATAGTAAGAGCTCTTCTCATTTTACTGATTTTGCAAACTCAGTCGCAGATATAATATAATACAGGGATTATAAAGGAGTTCTTACCATTGGTTTCCTGGAATAATTTTCTTTTTGCATGGGTCAAAAGGATAAGGATTAACAAAACTATTAGGAATTGGAGACGGTGGCCCCGTCTGTTTGCCTTTAGCTTTTAAAATCCATCTTTGAAAAGGGCAGGTGACTGGAGGGAGAAGACCTGCCACTCTCTTGAATTGAACATGGTCTCTACTCCCAAAAACCTCATTCACTTTAGACAAATCTCTCACCACCAAACAACTTATAGGTCTTTCTCTGCTGAAATCAGGCAAGCATCCCAGCTTCGTCTATGTGTGGGGAAGTGCTTTATACTTGCCAGACGTTATACGGTTGGTCACATCTTGTATATGGGCATTCAGCGGCAACGCTGAGCAGCTAGTTGTGTATGTCTCTCCAGGGTGAGCTTTACTTACGACTTACCAATCACGTGTGAACCCTAATTTTAGTTTTCCTTCTTCTGAGACAAGGTTTTGGAAGCGCTTAAGGGATGCCAAACACATGCAGCGAGAAATAGCCTTGGGGATTAATTTCACCCGCAGCTTTGTCAGTCGTCTTATGAGACCCGTGATAGAAGAAGAGAGGCCCTTTACCCACAGATCCTGACCTGTCCTTCCTGCGACCTGATGGCGCTGTGCAAATCAGGGCGTTTTCTAGAAAACAATGCTGCACGGTGATCATCATTCACACGCTAATGGAGTGGCAATCAAAGCTGTCAAGGAAAACGATCTACATGCCATGGCTTGATTGTATTCGTCCTGAGATACTATTGCGTTAAGGGTTTTTCAGGTTTTAATCGGTCTGCATTAACTGTGATGCTCTTGCAGTTGATCACGGAAAGGAAGCAACTGTTGATGGTACTAAAAGCATTAAGTGACCTCTGCTAATTAAAAGATAATGTCAGTGCGACTGAGTAGAGTGCCTGGGTCTTTAGCCTTTTAGGTAGACATTAAATGAAAATCCAAGAGTTTGTAGGAAATAAATGTGGTAAAGGTAAGAGACTTGCTTGTGGAAATAGCAGGTCATGTTTCAGTAAAAGTCATTTAGTCCATTAATGATACCTAATATGCCGTAAAGCCCGCAATTTGTTGAAAAACAGCAAACTTCCTCCTCAGTTGCGAGATGTCTTCACTTACTCTACCTTGACTGGAGCATTTCACTCGGGAAAGCCTATGACATAGTGAATCCAGTGTGTCTCTCAGTTGTCCATAAATAAACTAAATGCATTTTCTCACAAATGCATGTCACCTTTTAAAGGACCCAGACGTTCTGTGTTCGGTAATAATGTGGTCAGTGTCTGCAAATGCAGTCTGTCTTGCCTGTTTTCATTAATCTCTCTAGGAGAGAAAACAAAAAAGGTGGGATAACTACGTAGGAGTGCATCTCTTACTCCTTGGAGACCGTGAATGGTAAACAGCCTCTTCTGCTTTCTACATTCATATGGATGCAGAATGAAACCTCTTTGGATAGAGAAGCAATGGCATGAATTCTGTATGAAATCGCCTGAAGATGTTGCCAATCATTGTCCTCCAAGGAGCCATGGTGGCCAGAGAGCTCTTGGAGGAGATGCCAAAGCAGTCAGTAAAATTTCGATTTTGTGCCTCACTCTTTGACCCCTTCCTCTATGAGAAGAAACAGGAAGAAGGTCAGTTAAAATAATTTTTTTCCATGTGGAAGAAGTTAAATCACAAGAAGGAACATAGAGAGGAACGTAATGGTTCAAATTCTGGTATTTGAGGATGAGGTTGGCTCTGAGCATAAAGCAGAGGCTTCGCAGGGAGGAGAGGGGAGGTCTCTGCTTCTCTTCAGATTAAAAGAAATGTTCTTGAAACCAAAGGTAATCTCTTCCTAGGCAGTTTGTAACCAAGCTTTACAGCTGCCAAATTGTATTTGATCACGTTCGGCATCTCCAGCTGAGGAGGCTGCAGGGTGAGGAGCAGCCACGTCACCAGGGTATGAAGGCATCCGAGCCAGCCCTGGCCTCGGTCCCTGTCAGAGGCTCCATCCAAAGTGTCTTTCCAGGCAGAAGATGATCTGCCTCTGTACTTGAAAGCTACAGGACGAGGTGGGCTGAGACTCCGTGGTGCTCCTGATCTTTTGGCCAGGAAGCCAGTGCTGGGATGAGCTTGTGAACTACAGACCCAGCTATTACTGCTCACGATGACTCCAGCATCTGTGCCTTCCATCCCGTGGTGCTGTGGGTAAGAGACCCCCTTTGCTGGCATGTGTCTCCCCCTGCACCAAGCCGGCTGCGGGGAGGGCACCTTATGCATCGCCATATGACACTCACCTCGGACGAGGCAGCTCTGTAATTGTCTCTGACAAATGCAGCTTGGGCTCTTCGGTACCCACCACGTTAGGCTACCTAGAGCAGGAGTTATGTGCAGCTCTCCGCTTGGTCGTGCTGGAGGAAGTCAGAGGCACAGATTTGGTTTAGGGTGGGTGGTGCAGGGGGGCAGAGCGGCAGCCCCAGCACTTTGTCCAGCACCCTGCCTGCAAGCCGAGAGGGCTGGTGGCTATGGAGCATCGTTTTAGGGCCAGCGGTACCCTGGCAGTCAAAGAGGGTAACAAGATAAGGAGGAGGTTTTTGAACAGAAAATAGTGATTCTTCTCAGTGCTGACCATCCACCTTACAAAAATATTGTCTGTCTGAAGGGAAATCTAAAAGGGAGGTTTTGACACAAATATTCCCTTTACTTTCCCCCCCCCGCGCTCAACCTCCTTGGCAGTAGAAAGTTACATCTGCTTATGTGAAACTCCAAAAACTTTCACTCTGAAAACTTTCAACTTTGAAAAAATGGGCTATTTACCCTGAGCACTGAATTTCACGGAATCCACTCCTTTGTTGTATTGTAGTCAGAAGCCACTGCTGATGGGCAGATCTCTGGTCTCAGCAGTGCCTGATGTCTTGTTTCTCTCTTCGGTGTTTTACAATAAGCTCTTATTTTCAGTGTTGTGTTTGTTTGTTTTGGTTTGTTTTGTTTTAAAAAGCAATACATACACCTGAAGGTATTTTGAAGAAGCTATTTAAAAGGTTATAAAAAATAAAATAAATACTTGGCATAGAGGTTCTTGGAGTGCATGATGAATATTTTAATAGTTAAAAATCTAGCCAGAGAGAAATGAAATGATCTAGTGCTCTAAATAAGTTATTTGTGGGTTTTAATGTGCAAAAATGGACAACGATGGCTTTGAAACCTCTCCACAAATACTTACATTTATGCCCTGGTATACTTTGTATATGTTATATCCGTAGTCAGTAATGGTCTGTAACATCTTTTTAGATGCTGAGGGAAGGTATTACACCAGTTTTTCTCCTCTAGGACTTTGCATAACAACCTTTAGGTTTTCAGCAGAGAATTTTGTCTTTAGAAAGACAGTCATGGTTGTAAAGCTGATCCTCAGCGCCTTCATTCTGAGTTTTTGTATCCGTGTTGGAAACTGGAAGCCAGAGAGGGAAAAATTTTGGGGAGGTTGGAAAGGGAAGGGAAATCTGGGAGCAGATCGTTCCCATACTGAGTGGCTGAGGCAGCAAAAATTTCAGGTATCTCTGTGCTCACATAACTTTTAATTGTCTTGTGACAGTAATATATTTCAGACCAAAATGGATAATATTTGGTTGTGTCACTGCTTAACATTTCAAATTCTTTCCTCTCTCTCACACACACAACTCCACATATCTGGAAAAAGGAAGCTTTTTTGAATATCAGCTGTGGCAGAGGTGGAGCACTTGAGATGTTATTCATGTCATTGATCAACAAACTAGCTAAGAAAGCCTTTAACTTTTTTTTTTTAATTAACCAAATGTATTAATGCCTGTGAAGCTTGTATTCCTGAGTTCCATTTCTGTAAAATAATATCTTTCACCTGAGCGAGAGTCCTTCAGTCCTGCTGTAAGGCTGCCTTTCTGGCAAATCTTCCTGCTAATCGAATCTTCTGTATTTTCTTCCTTGCTTTTATAGGAATTCCTGTTGCTAAATGTAGTGAATGCAGTTGTTAAAATGATGGTGCCAATGTAAATTATTAAGATTACATGGAGTAATAAAAATGTGTTGTGTATAAAAAGATACAGAACAAGGCAGTAGGACTTGAGCTTTTAAGCTACTTCAGAAAATTCCCTAGTGTCTATGATATGGGCAAGCTATACATTAATTACAGTGGGGTTTTGTCTTTATGTGTTTTCTAAAGCAAAATGTTTGGATGTCTTACTTCTTAGACTTCCAGCTTTCCTTGAAAAAATGAGATGGTGAGAGGTCTTCTCACAGGTTTTTGATAGTTTCGGAAAGCATCTTGGGTTAGACGCTTAAAAACAGTGTCCAAAATCATAAAGTGCTTCTGAAAACGTATGTGGGATGTTTATAACAAGGAGCACTGAAAAGATTTAACTGTATAAAATCTGCTCTGTATCTAATCTATAAATTCATTAATTTAGTGTAGAATGTCTTTCTTTTTTATCAAAACAGAAAGGTTATTCAGAATCAATGAAATAAATAGAGCCTTTGTCACCTACTAGCCCCCTGACCTCATGATAATAAAAATAAACAGTTTGACTTTTTCCTTTCTTGTAGCAGGCACTCAGAGACTGGATATGGGAAGTGTTATGGAAAGTTGGAAAGAGAAACTAAACAGCACAGATGTAAGGTCGGAGTTATACGAAAAAAAGAGTACAGCGCATAATCTCAGCCCTTGATGGAGAAGATATGGTGAAATGTTGACTTTAATTGCCACGGGACATAGATTAGCAGATGGTCCCATGGATAGACTGCTCTCCATGTCTATAAATAGCGTAAGTTAATTTATGCAAGATCTTTCTTTTCTGTTATAGCTATCTCCCAATGTGTCAATATCTTTCTGGCAAGGAAGTATCCAGCGCTGGAGCTAGAATATAGCTCCTCTTTAAAGGCCTGGTATCATGTGATTATGTTACAGCAAAAAAGCATCTGATCAAGTAACTCATGATTGAGAAGACAGGCTGTGACAGCCTGATCCGAATGCACCTTCATTTCAAAAATAACTATCGGGTATCTGCAAGTCAGATGGAATAATAGCTGTGAGAAGCGGGAAGGCAGCGCGGCTCCGAACGGGGTCAGGGAGCTTCGTGCAGTTTCCCGTCTCGGGCTGGCGTTTTGCTTTGCAGGTCTCATCTGCCTTCAGCTTCCACCTCCCCACTGCTGGATGAATTTCTTTGCTTGCAGACAAATCTCATTGCCACAACCTATTGCTTATGACTGCTCTTTCTAGCTGCTCCTGCACAACTTTGCTTGTTTGTCTCCTTCCTCTTCCACTGCTGGCATGCTCAGGTTTTGGGGCTGGTCCTTGTGTAGCTGCAGTTCTCGGGGATGTTTGCCTAATTTAGGGCAACCACATTAACCTAACACTGTCGGGGTCCTGCTGCTCCTGTCCAGCAGCTTGATGCTCAGCAGGACCAGTGCCTGCTTTCTGCCATCTCACGGGCCAGGGTCTGGACCTCAAGCTGCAGACTTCATTTCCAGCCCTGACTGGAAGAGGTGAGTGGTCCTGACGAGGCTGGTAGAAAATCTCACGTCTCCAAGTATCCTCCTTCGCTCAGGCTGAGCAGCAAAAGCTCTCGTGGGTGACTGAAAGGCTTTAGGTTGCAGGTACAGGAGATCCTGCTCCTCTAAATAGAAGAGACCTACCAGAGGGTCTGTCACTTGCCATCTCCTGCACTGGGTCAGCAGTGCAGCCCCCACTTCTGTCTGTGGCATGTGCAGCCCGGGTGCTACAGCTGCCTCTCAGCCCCTCCTTAAGGCAGGAGCACGTTTCCCTCATTACTGGGCTTTCCCAGGCCTCCCGTTTGGTGTCTCTCTGTTGATAGGTTCTGTAATAGAAACCTCGCTTTTTGGTCCATAGCTTTGGCTTCTCTGTCTTTCAGGAAACCTCGTGTTAGCAGGCTTGGCTGCAACTGTTAACGAACAATTGAGCACCAGATTCCCACTGGTATTTATGTTTTGGGGTCTTTTTTGGTGCCATTTGTGCCTCATCTGAAGAATTCTTAGAAAAAAACACTTTTAAGCAAATACATCCATCATCAGCAATATTTAGTATTATAAATCATCTGAGTCCAAGCAGTCTTTATGTCCAGTTGTCCCTTGCTATTACATCAAACTAATGTAGTAAATAAGAAATAAGCAAAGAATTTGGTTAAGTGGCACGTGTAAGTAGAGGGAGTATTTTAAGACAGAGCACTTTCTTTTCCCACCAGTAACACAGTATCTCCTGGCCCTGCAGGAAGGCTGAGCCATCCCTTTGTTCACCCCCTGGACAGGTAAATGAAGACCTGGCAGAGGACCTGCAGAGTGACTGACTTTGTGCCATCTCGAGCCTGATGCCAAGCAAAACCAGCCACCAGAAACGTGCATCGAATGATCGAAGTCCAGATCCTGCTCCACGAGAAATCTAAGCCCGCTTTGGTTCAAGAGGGATATTCTGGATTTACCTACACATAATTTAGAGCAGATTTTTGGACCCTGCTCATGAGCATTATGCCTTTCTCTGCAGGAAGGAAGATTGTTTCTGACCTTGCTTAAACTAAGCAGCTTTAATCATTTGGTATGGAAACACCAAGACTGGGCTGGGGGCTGGGGACGCAGACATGGGAATCCTATAATCTTTGGTTAAGTTGTAATGAAATTGTCCAGGATGAGAAGGAAACAGATGGATTCTGATTAATTTCTCACAAGTGTAGACCTCAGCATCCGATGTAACATATGTGGTGAGCAAATGTCACTCATGCCTCCAAAGTGCAGAAAATATCACTATTGTCAGGATATATTCATTGGCATATTGGCTGTTGAACTCCCAAGGGTATAAGGATGCTGTGCATTACATTTAGTCCTGAATTAAATATTCAGAGGCAGAGATACCTAACCCTTTCCTGTATGCCTCACTGGTTATCACAGTTGAACTTAATGAATTGAAAGAGGGAGGGGAAGGGAGATTTTCCCCCCTCCTTTGTAAATCGTTATTTACTGTGGAAGGAATATCAAGATGGCTTGATATTTCTGCTTTACAGAGTTCAGTCGACTTAGCAATACAGCCTGAGTTAGGGAAAATAGTGCAGCTTTGAGCTGTAAATGAGCAACTACACTACTTTGATCTCATACCGATAGAAATCAGAGCCCAGCTCTGTGTTTGTGGAGTTGTTCTGGGTTTTGTCACTTCCATAATCTATTCCGTGTAATTGCATATTTAAAAAAAAATGAAGTTCATTTATTGATTGCTACTATATTGTGTAAGGCAGGTAAGCATAAGAGGCCAGAGCTACTTGCTCTTGTCTCCTTATAGTCTTAGGAAGTGGAAGAAGCTCTGCATGTGAGTAAAGTGGGGCCCCATCTGCGCCGAGGAAAGAGATTCATTACAGCTGACTTGTCCTGTTAGAATTACTGCCCCAGACTGTTTCTCAGAAAAGGATGTCACTACGATATCTATTAGAGTATTTCATCACCAAACTTGGGAAATGAATATTGAGTGGAGGGGCTCCCGTGTAGCTTCCCCCTCTCGGTCAATCCCTCTGCAAAATCAAGCAACATTAACGTCTTCTCTTCTAAAAATGAATTTCTCTTTAGAAAAGTGGGGGAAAAAAAAGGTATTTTGCTCTCTACTTCAATGTATGTTGAAATTATATCTGTCTTAACTTGTGCATTTCCCTCTCCCCCTCTGGCAAACACTGCTCCGGCTCAGGTTACAGGCTGGTTTGCTTGTCGTAATGATCTCCTTTTTAACAAGTGAATGTACATCTTCTTGTAGGGAAGCTGCGTCACCTCCAAAGGAGCTTTATTTCTGATTGAGGAAGATGTAGCTGATAGGGCTGGGCAAAATTTGAGGCATCCGCATTGGCTGCTCCCATAAACTGGCTGAAGCTCCCTTGCTCTTTCTCATGCAGTGGTTTGGTTTGTTCTAAATGGAAGATGCAGCAAATCTCGGTAGTAGCTGGGACTATAAACGTCACCCATCTGCTCAAGTCATAACCTTCATTTTAATTAAGACCCTTAGTTTTGGAAAACTTGACCCGAGATTCTTGTTTCCCTTTTTTTACCGTTTAATGTTGCCACCTGCGCTGGCCTACAGGCTCCTTCCAGCTTGCGAAGCACAGCAGTGTTTTGTTTGACTTCTGCATTCATTAGAGACAACTAGTAGTCTCTATGCTAAAACCTTTAAAAATTCTAATAAGACAATCAGACTCTGATTCCTCAGGAAGCTTATATGCAATTGCGTATTGGTTTTGCCGAAATTCCTGAATTTTTGCTGAAGTTGGTTGTTTCCAACAGTTTTCCACTGTCGTTGCCTTAATTATGTGCCAGAAGGGAGGGAACAACTTGTGCATCTGCAAACTTTTAGAACAGCAGAGCTATCCTTTGTCAGCTGGAAATTTCTTTTTGCTTTTTTTATTTTTTCCATGGTTCTTGATGATACGTTGCTTGGAGTTTCCACCGTGAAGCTGTTATCAGTGGTAACGGAACTGGGTTTGATCATTGCTTATTGCATCAAGAAAGCACAAAGCAACATCACGTAAATCCTCTGCTCATCTCCAAAACCACTGAGCAAGATCAGACTGGCTTTTTCCCTTGTTTTATCATATGGCACTGGAATATTCTTGAAATGCACAGTCCCCCCACCCCTGGCTTTGCCATCCTGGAGGCTAGAAGCTGCACTGGGACTCCTTGGCCAGTAAGAGTGGTGACACTGCAAAGCTACATCAGAATTTTTTGACCCAGCTGGTGTTGTGTGCGAACCTCAGAGGCTCATGATGCCATATCCCAGCTAAACGCGTGGTTTGCTGAATGAACCTACCTGCTGCTTTGCTTGGCAGAGGTTTCTGTGGATAACCAGGAGAGCCTGAAGCCACAAGAAAAGGTGAAGCCAAGGAGAGATGTGGAAGAAGGATTTATAGGGAAGCTAAAATGGTGGGTGTGGAGATTTGTGTTAATTAATTGCAAAGCTAAGGAGAAAAGGAATATACAACCGATACAGAAATAGCTTGTGGCTAAAAATAGTTCCCTAAATGAGTTTAACTGAGACTATACTCAGTCAAGTGAAGCTCTTTCCAAGGTGTGGCATGATGAGAATGGGACCTGAGTGCACGTTGCCTTTGTCTCTTCAGCTGAAGCATTGCACATGAAAGTCCCAGTTATTACTTCCTGTGTGCAGCAAACCAGTATAGATATTAAACTGGGGCATAATGATGAATGAAACTGTGGGATGTGTCTTGATTATCCTAGGTTTCTAATGTATAATTGAATTATTTTGGTAAGTATATTTCAAGCCCTTTGATTTCTGATCTCTGTTTTTAATTACTCAGCCCCTTCTTGCCCTTGTGCATTATTATGCTATTCATTAGCATTCAGTGAGACTACAGAAGTTTGACTTCTGAATAAAGTAGCACACAAAAGAGAAGGGATGCTTTTTATCTTACCACTTAATAATTTAAATGGAACCCTTTTCTTTAATCGACGTTTAATAGTACAATGGTTGTTTATTTAAACTGCACATTGCCTAATTTTGCAAACAAAAAAAGAGAGGAAGGATAAACACGTTTAGAAATAATGAGCTTTGTAACCATTGTAATCTTCAAAAGATTCAAAATATCTGCAGCACTTACAATGTCGGTTGAGCTCAGCGAGACAGTAACATGGGCCTTTAATGCATCTGTATCATTTATGCAGTGTTAAGTAGTACAAGCCTATTTTTTATTTGAGGGAAGCAGAAAACCTTGCTAATTGCAAAACTGAAAGCTACTCAGCAGCGTTAATATCGTTGGCATGACCGCCAGCTGTGATGATTAGGATGTGTGACAGAGGGAGAGATAATTTGATCACAGGCCTGGGGACTAGAAGCTCCTGTGTCCTGCTCCTTCCCAGCACACCTACAAAGGCAAGGAAAATACAGGGAGAGATTTAGTCCAGCCCCACACTGCCCACACTTTATGGGGGAGTCCTGCAGTGCCCAGAGAATGCCAGAAATATCTGTGTAACACCAGGTTTCAGGAGGGGATGGGAGCTCAAACCTAGACATTACCTTGGCAAAGGAAATAGCTTTACAGGGGGTTAGTAATCAGGTGTGGATACACTGCATGTTTGATGCCTGCTGTATGTCATCAGCAAAGCGTGGCTTTGGATGTGACTCGGTCACTGTGGGACAGCAACCGGGAGCCTGAGCCATGGCAAGGTCAGGGGGGCCCGCAAAACCTGACATAAAAGAGATGGACTAAAGCATCTGTCCCTCTGCTCGGCTTCCTCATCTGTAAAACAGGAATTGATCAGGGATATCTTGAGGATTTAGAGATACCTGGAGACCGCTTTGGAGGCATTAAAACTAGCGAGCATAATATCTGCATTTCAAAGTACTCTTTGGACATCACTTAATTCATTTTGACAGCAGCCCTGCGCAAGAAATGCGACTGTCTCCATTGTCTGGATGGGAAAACTGAGTCTAAGAGACGAGCCCGAGACAGAGGTGGTTGGGGAGGGAGATGTGAGTGCAGGACAGAACAGGGTCAGGGAGAGTCGTGAGCTCCTGTGTCCTGCAGCTCAGCAGCCCGGCTGTAAGAGCACCCAAGGCAGTTGAACGGCTCCTTCCACGCGTACCAGGGGGTGTTGATCCTACATAATCCCTGTCTGATGTCCTGGCTAGCCTGCTTTCAACAAATTGTTCCCTAGGCAGCAAGACCAGACCTTTTTCCTGCTGGTTCGTGTCTCCTGTCCTCTAAATCTTTCCCTTTCCTACCAGTACATCCAGTTCTCTCCTTTTTCTCCAGATCTACTTCTCTCAATCCTTGGTGCAAGCTTGGAGCTCCTTTCCTTTTCTGCCTTTTCTTTGTCCCCTTTTCTAGGCTTCATGGAGGTCTGGAGGAGTGTTAAGTGTCAGGAGCAGCAGGCAAGAAGGCGGTAGCTCCACGTGTAAGGAATGAGATGGAGAAATGTGATCCGATACTGTGGGCTTGTTCCCTCCTATTTTGACTGTACTGTGGCTCCTGTTGATTAAAAGAGTATAGCAAAGTTATGCTAATGTAAGGCAGAGCTAAGGCTGGGAGTTTGGACACTTTCAGGTTAAATGAATTTATCCAAGATGTGAGAGTCTGCTACTGTATTATTAATTTACAGTGAACTGTGGTGTGAAAGCTACTGAGATTTTTACTGTTTTTCACATGCGCACTAGAAAAGTTGCCCATGGACAACTTGAAAGGCAGTATGCAATTCTAAATCAGCAGCTGAGGAGTGACTTCCTTCGATAAAAGTAGCCCGCCCTGTCCCACAAGGTGTATTTTCAGTGGTTCATCCAATTTAAGGCATTTTTGTCCAGGATGATGATGATGATGATTTGTCTCACAATAGCATTTAGGGAATGTAGCCAAGATCCAGCCTACTGTTGCACTGAGCTCTACGGTCACTTATGGTGAGACACTGCCCTCTCTCACAGAAATGAGACCCATATCTATAGATATTTAAATGCCTGACTCCCACTGGAACGCATATTTCTGTTTAAGCAAGCACCAGAGCTACAGGAGAAAGTGAGGGTGTAAAGTGAGTTGGTAAAGGTTGTACAGCAAGTCAGTGTCAGAGCAAGAAACAGAATCTGCTTCCCAGTGGCTGCTGGAATGCCTGTGGAAGTGACCCCGGCTTTTGTAGTCAGTGAAACATCATCCTTCACTTTTTCATTTAAACTAAATTTTTGAAGGTGATAATTTATTGATAACTCGTAGGGCCGTGGTGTACGGGGCAGCAGTGATCAGACAGGAGATAAGAGGGGGGAGCAGGTTGTGTCCCTGACCCTCTGCACCCTTCTCAAGTTGCAGCCCTCTCCAAAAGATGCTGCGAACTCCAGCCCGGCTGCGAGCTGAAGAACCGTCTCCTGTCTCTTCCCTCGGCGGAGCGGAGCCCACTCGGATGCCGAAATAAGGTCAGGGCTCTGCGAAGCGGTTAAAAGCCCGGGCTGAGCCCGGTGCGGTTCTGTCTCTGGAAGGCAGCGCGGTCTTCCTCTGCATCATCCTGGCTGCCCGGAGCGGCGGGAGCAGAGGGCACCCTGCCCCAGCGGTTTTAGCTCCGCGCTTCACGTGCGCGGTGGAGCCGGGTACTGGGGGGGGGGGCAGCGAAGGGAGGGAGCAGAGAGAAAGCGAAGCCGTAACACTCTGCTTCCTCCCCCTGGCTCCGAAGAGGAGGAGCGGGAGGGGAAGCTCTAAAGCCACTTCGGGCGATGCGTTCTGTGCGGAGCGCCCTCCTCGCAGCTTGAAAGCCGGCTGCGCTCCGCGCTCTCCCGTGGGTGATTCCCCCCTTCCCGACACGCGTGTTCCTGCCTCCGTCGCGCTTCAGCGCAGCATCTCCTCGAACGAGGCGGCGGCCAGGTAAGAGGGAGCCGGGGAAGCGGAGCTGGAGCCGGGAAGTGCGGGGGTCGGGGTGCCGAGCCGGGGCTTCCCTCCGGCTGCCCGGGCTGGTGCTCGGCGCTGCGCGTCCCGGGCGGGCTGGAGGAGCGATCGGCGCCGGGGGTTTGGGAGCTGCCCTGGGAGAAGCGGGTTTAATGGGCGATGTAACTTGTATTTAGAGTGCAGTTACCAGGAGCGAGGCGGATAATAGTGATTTCTGTTCCCGAAGTGGCCGTCTGGGTCTGGCGGGCTGCCCCAGCCGGGAGGCAACGGGCAGACCCCCGTGCTGGGAAGTGTCCGGGGTGTTCGTGTTTTTGAGTAGCTCCTTAGGGAACCCTTCGGGCTGGGCAAGCTCTGGCATTGGGTATGTGACTCTGTGAGTGTCTGTAACGCTTCAAGTATTTGTGCTGTAGTTAAATATCTGTATGTACTGGCGCGTGTGTACGTAATTAATTTACTGCCGCAGTTACTCTAGCCATAGGGATGTCACTCGCAATCGGACAAGCTTGCTTTGTAGTTATCACTCTTACTTTTTTTTTTCCCTTTTTAAAAATGTTTTTAATTTTACCTATCGATATTATAGCTCCTGAAATACTTTCATTTCCCAGATCGGCTGATTTCTCACTACTGGCACTTTTACCCTTTTGAGTGGGAAATCTTGAAGATTTACTTTCTTTAAAATAGAGTTATGAGAACACCCATCCCTTTCAGTGAGGCATGTGATATTTCCTGACCCCTCCAACTTCACTTTCACAAAAAAAAAAAAAAAAAAAAGCTGGAAATAATCCCTGAAGAGATGCTACTTTCCCGGTTTCAACAAGTTGCTTTATTCTCTGCTCCAGTAATTCCCTCTAAGACTCGCATTCATTATCGTAAGGTGATGTGGCGATATGCGTGATGTTAAACCTGCAGTCACTGGGGATTAATGCATGGGCATGACATCATCGACAGCCAATGAGGTGGTGGTTTTGGACACGTACTGACCCAAACTGTCTTCCAAACCGGTGTGATGATCCTGCCGTGCTCCTAAGGAATAACACAAGTTTGGACAAACGGAGTGGTTTCCTAGCACGGTTTCATTGTGTTTCCCAGTCTTGTGCCCCCCTGCTGAGATAGGGCATCGCTCGTTAAATAGGGTGGTTAGTCTGGTTGATCAAAGTTTTCACTTCTTGGGAAGAGGTTGTTGAAAATGGACATATTAGTTCACTGTTGTAGAGAGGGACGATGTGACTGAGCTGGTTGCTGGCAGAATATAAACAGCCAAAGAGTTCTCAGCCTTTGTGGCCAGAAGGCTGTCTGGACAATGTGTTTTGAGCCCACAGTGGATTTACCTGTAGTAAATTGCCTCCTTTACCTTAGTGCTTGGAGTAGAGCTGCTCACGTGGAGGTAAGCACAGACTCTGTGCCAGGGGAGCGAGGAAGGAAACCGTGCAGCCAGGTGGATGCTGCTGGAGCTCGTGAGGCAGGAAAGTGCGTGTTCCCCCCATGTGCTAATGGCTCCTGCTGTGCTCTCGCCTTCACCCCAGGACCTCGGACTCCGCACTGCCAAGGTCTAGCAGGTTTGAAGCCCTTGGCTTCTGTTCCTGTTACATTGCTGTAGGGTTACTTAAAAATTCATCTATCTTGGGTAGCTTTTGCAGAATCACGACAGATGTTGCTAAGCATGGTCTGGCTCCTGAAACGTGCCTTTCTGAGTTCAGGCTGCCTCGTCTAACGTTTCCTTAACCTTCATCGTTTTGCAGCAGACTCATTCAAATCACCCCCAGGTCAGTCGGGGGCTCCCCCGCAGGCTGTGTGAGACCCTTTGTGTCACTGTCACAAATATTTGCACGCAAATCACTTGTGTTAGCTTCACTGTTTTCTGTTTGCTAGAGTTCTTAGTGTTGAACGTAAATTTTTGCGGTCTAGGGTTCACCCCTGAAGTCTTTTAATATTTTTGTTTGTAATTTATATGTATGTACACACGCACACGCTCCCTCATCAGTACCCTTACACCGATAGCCATTTACATGGAGGGGACCACACGGAATATTAGCAGCACAACTGACATGCCTCAGAGGTGCGCGTGATTCTTGCGCCTTCGATGCCAATAAGACGTGACAGGATCCATCTAATGAATTACCTTTAAATTAGAAAGCAGTAAACAAGCCATTATTGGATTAGAGGAATATTAAAATTAGAAGAATGTTACCGTCTTTTGATATCCTGTGGCACATTTTTACTAGCTAGGAAATGACACGGGTTACTGCAGAGAGAGAGAGGGTCTCCAGAGAACTGCAATAATTTTCATCTGTGTGAAATAGATTTTTTTAATGGCATTACTTACTATCTTATGTTTAGATGATGCTGTAGCAGATATCTTTTTCTTTTTTTTTGCCTTCTAGTTTCATATTGATGTTTGCTATTATTTTTCCAAGTGACTTCAGTGCTTGTGAAAGGTGCAGGTTTGATGTACTCTATGGCTAAAAGCTCCTAATTATTGAGGAAAAACACAGGCAAAATGATACAAGAGGCTTGGTGATAGATTTCAGTCCAATACTGAAGAGCTTTCTGCCTTGCCATGGTGCAGAGATAGTCTGGGTCCTTGCACTTGTTCCATGGACTCTTTGCTCGGCTGTCTAGAAGACTGCTGCAGCTCTGATAATTCTAGGATATGATTGAAATTGTGTAAAAAGATTCCTGTTAACTTCACTGAGTTTTATATAAATTCTGAAGAATTAGATTAAATCCACCAGTTGTCCTGGTCTTGCATCTCACCGTGCAGACATTACCTGGTATTGCCTTCTAGATGTGACTGCTCTGAATTAGATCTGAACTGGCAACCAGTTGGTGGTACTTACCTGGAGCAGCTCCTGATCTCCCCATGCCAACCTTTTATTAATCTAAGGCCAACACCTGCTGTCCTCTCTCAGGCAAGCTGCCCAGTTAAGGACTGGGCTTTGAATGAAAAGGACAGAATTTGGCCAGTACTCCTCAAGTGTTAGAAAAAAATGTACATTTAAGATTTAAACAGTAAAATATTTGATGGAAAGCAGTTCATGCTCAGGTTCACATAAAATAAGGTTTATAAGAAATCTTGAAATCACCATGTGCTTGCCATGCCACCTAGCTGTGTTGGCCAATGAAAAAATTAAGCTCCTAGTCTAGAGCTAAACTTAAATTTGTGGGTGCAAAAAATTGTTTTGTTTGGAGTATCAATCTTTAATAAGACTCTAAACCAAATATTTTATACTTTTAAATTCACTGTCAATATGAATACGGAGCAACAAGATACCTTGGAGCACTAAGCCTCGTTCCAGTCTCCTGAGGAAAGTCTTGAGGATACTGTTTTGTCCTGGATTTTGGAAGCATATTCAGAATAAAGAGCTCTCCTATACACTTTTCATGCAAGTTACTGGATTTTTCTTATCTCACGCTCACAGTTTATGGCTCTGGGACTCCTTGCCCCGCTTCTCAAGGTCTAGGAGAACTCCTTCAACATCTCTTTTTCCCTTTGAAAAATTTGATAACCATCATGCAAGTGGTTGTTTTGAAGCCAGTGCCAACCTGCAGATCGGAAGATCACAGCACACTTTCACCTGAGGTTAGGCAGCGTGATCTGAGCTGCTTTGCAGTGGCAAAGCATCCTGAATACTTGCAAGCTGTGGGGATTTCTGTTGGTCTGTGTCACTGAAACCTCTGTGCTGTTCTAAAGAGGCTTGTAAGGAGGAAGAAAGGACTGTGGATTTCACTGGTTTCACTTTATTTTGTGTTTTCCAGCAATTATTTTGGAAAGGCTGTGAGCTGAAAGGCTAATTTTCTCGGACTTGGTACAACTATGCCAGAGCAAAGCTCAAATGAAGGAAAGTAGAATCAGGTATCTCAGTGACTCAAAAGGTGACCTGTTGTTTTTATTGCCCCTTCTGTTGTGTTTCAATTTCAGTTACACTTTACAGGGAACATCTATGGAATAAAAACTCTGGTGGGGTCAGGCTTTTCACCTCGGAGGATATTTCCCTCTGCACAGCATCAGTACAAATTTTCTCCCTCTTCCCTTTAAAATAACAGATGTGTTATAAGTGCTGCGAGATACAACAGGCAAGGATAAATATATCGAGGGGCAGCGATCTCAGCCTTGGTGTTACGTGATGGTAAAAGTCTGGTTAAAGACTGGAGTCTCCAACCCTCGATGCAGAGCTCTTGCCCCTTTCTTTTCTCCAACCAGCCTCTTGCAAATCGTGGCTCGATCACACATTTCATCTCTGAGCTGAAGGACATGGTATAACTGGACTGAATTTGCTGCTTCTGGAAGCAACTAACCCCTTCAAAGGACAGAGCAGAACTCTGATGTTTTAGCTCTTAAAGCATTCATAGGTTTTTTTCCCAGCCTGCAAAGAAACCGTCAAGTAAACCAGAAGCGTTTGAGTAATGCCTGGACGTGGATAAACCAGTTAACATGAGTTCTTTTAGCTTTTTCAAATCAATTGCAAATCTCAGGTTCATATTTGTATAATTCAGGTTATTAGTTCATGTGTTTGCATTCCCTAAACTGTGTGTCAATTTCCCTTTTGGTGCAAGTTTCAGAGTGTTAATCTCAGTGTTAAGGGGAAAAGGAGAAAATTTAGTTGTTGTAGGCAGCATTGAATGGTTAGTGATTTTTCTTTTCAACAAAATTAAATGAGCTGCTTTTTTTCTGAGTCATTTCAGTGTCACCTCAGGTATTCAGTGAGAAATTTGGAAATTCTTAATTTATAGGGTACTCAGTCTTTTATATGTGCATCTCTGGGATCTATACATATTTATTTATACATACTGCAAGTTTAATAAAACTTCCAGCGTACATTCTGCACATGTGTAATTAAGGAGTGACTATACTTCGATGTCATTTGCTGTGTTATCTAGATTCCAGTTATGGGGACGATGGTATTTCACGTTGTTGTCTGCAAGTAGGATGAGTGAATCTGTTTGAAGGACCAGGCTGTAGCAGTTTTAGTCTAGAGAACACAGTTACCCATAGATTTCTTTGCTGCTGCCATTATTCAATGAGAATTATATGTGTTTATGATAGTTTGATCAGCAAATAGGATTGCATTGCAGGTGTAGATATATTGTGAAGTACAGCAGTTTACTTTAATAGGAAGGATTTATCTTGTTGCAGTATTGAATTTATGATGCTAAGCTGCGATATTTCCCTGTTTCAGAAATGTTACATTGCAGTGAGCTGATATCAGAGTAATAAAATAAATGTTTCTTTTTTAATTTAAGCCACTGTAACATGCTAATAACGCTGGAAACAGGAAGAGAAATGCCTAATTTCAGAAATGAATATAATACATCCGTATTATAATTTCCTAGCAAAATTCATTTAACTTAGACTCCTAAATGAAACTTCTTGTTTTGTTTAATCTAGAGAACAGATGAGGTCTTTAATGGAAGCATGCTTTTGGAGACAAGCCGTGGGGTTAATACGTCCTACTTTAATGAGTCTTTGAGACTCTTTTGTTCCCTGTAACTCTGAAAAGGAAATAGAGAAGCTGTAGTTGCTGGTGATGATCCCTTTGCTGGGCGTTCAGGCAGCCCACGCTCCTTGCTGATTTCCTTCCAATTTCCTGGCAAATGCTCAGCCGACAAGGTTACTAGGAAAGAAGGAAGGAAGAGTCGTCTCTTCCCCTTTCCTGTTATCTCCTCTTCTGGACATTGCCAGGGCCTGTGGCAATGCCAGGATATTCAGGATATCTGGTTGCCCTGTTCCTAGAAAATACAACAGAGTGTGAAGGAAATCTTTGTGATGCCCCATGAGTCTCTTTCTCTGCCACCTGTGTGCTACATACACCAGCTCCCGAGGGAGCCAGGAAGCCTTCCCCCGCGCCGCCCGGGCACACTCCCTGGATCGTGCCTTGTTGAGCACATGGGGAAGGGGATTCTTGTCAGCCATGCTCATACGGTTGAGTAGAGAGAAGGTTGTTGTGGCTGTTCTGCTCCAAAACCCAGCTCTGGGGCCGCAGCACTGCTTCCTCCCCAAGGAAAACGGGGATGCAGTCAGCAAGTGAGGTTAATGTTGGCATTCTTGTGGGGCTAAACCTTTTCCTCTTTGTATACATGCAGCTGTGCCTCACTCCGTGAATGTTTTATGGATTTCGCTGGAATTGGCCCAGCATGAACACAGGTAGCTGGGAAAGACTGGTCCTGCCTGTCTGGTGGGCTCGTGTCAACTGCGTGGCTGCTAGTACTGAGCACTGGCAGTTTAATGACTGTGAAGCACCGTGGTAAGAAGTCAAGTGCTATAAAATTTTTGCCAAAAGCACGTCTACAGCAGTGGGTGGACTTGCACATAAAACAGGCCATTGAATCTGAGAAAAGGATTAATAATTTTGTGGAATACAGAAGGATTGTCATATGTGTGTGTATACCTGTTATATTACTTAGTTAAGCAGTGTCTCTGAACCTCGGAGTTAATATTCATTATTTGGAAGGATGTAAGAGAGTATTTTGACAGTGGCTTGTTTAGCTGAAAGGTGTTACTGGAGTAACAGTTTAACTGGGTGTATAGGCTTAACATGAGTTGAAGGGGGGAAAACCAAAAAATAATTATTTTAGTACTAAATTATCCCCATATTTTTGGTTTTCTGGTAAAATGATTCATTTTGTTTTTGTTTAATTACAGATCTGTTTCTGTTCAGGGACCATTAAAAGAACAAAATTTTGTTAGTTACTTTTAAAAACCTGCACTGATTCTCTTTAAATTGACACAGCGGGATGGAACTGAGGTGAAGCCGGACAATTTCTGGCAGAATGAGTACAACCTTCCACCTGAGAAATGAATAGGTTCATTTGGTTCATTAAGTGTTAGAAATTAATTGATATTGAGCTTATCCACATACTTAATAGCCTTTCCCTCCAGAACATTTCCTTTCTGTAGATGTTTCTAATGTATTTTTGTGATATATGTTTAGGTTTAACAACAGAATAGACATAGAAGCCCTAAGCCTTTAAGGATAATTACTCTTTGTAACTCTGAAAAAGGTGCAGCAACTTTAAATACAGTTACTTATTCTGCCAGTGTGCACCATTTACCCACCACATGCTTCAGGTTATGCTTGCTCTCTAGTTGCACCCCAGACTGAGATGAGCTGTGTTGAGTGGATGAACAGGTAGCTGCATTCACCCAGCATCTTTGCAGACGGTTGTAGGAATGAGCAGGAAATCAGATCTTTTCAGCAAAACTCTTGATTTTTGCATGCGTTACACATTCATCTCTGGAACAGAATCTTAAGCACTGAATAAACTATTACTGTTAAATCTTGTTTAGAAATGTAGTGGAGAGTGGTAGCTATTTGTAATTAGCCTACTTAGAATATACATAGTTGTGTTATGGGTGAAAACTTGATACATTTTCTGTGTTTTTCTTGTCTAGAAGGAAAAGTAAAGACTGAATAAAGTCAAACTGGTCTTGTTTTAAATGCCTTTTTCTACAGCAGTAACATCTTCTGTTACGGTTAATGACCATTGTGTCTTTTGTTTAAATTCTTTGTTACAGAGGCTTAGAGCAAGAGAGCTTTAATAATAAAAAGTCTGCCGTCTCTGGAATATCTGTCTGATAATACTCTGTAAGATTTAAAAATAATACTGTGAAATAATTGGTTTTCAAATGAATAATTGTGTATAACTAATTGGAGGGCAAATGGAAAATCTGCATCCTCCAAACAAATGTAGTGTGTCTCTTTAAATATCCAAACAATTTTTCCTTCTATTTCTGCACCCTCAAGACAAAAATAATATCAAATCTCATTCAGGATGTACTTAAATATGACCAAATTGATAATTACATTATTATAGAGAAGGGTAGGATAGCTGGAGGATATGTACAAGGTGCATTAGTCCTGCAAATAGAAGCTGATTTACTTATTGATAGTAAAGACACGTTTTAGTCACTTTATAGAATTAACAATTGATCAGCTTGTTAGGTTCTTGTTCTTCATAAGCACAGCATGTTTATTCATTATTGTCATTACATGGTGCAAGCAGCTGAGATCGTGATTAGTAAGACAAAATCTAAAAATGTTTAAACTTGCTTAAATGTTAACTTTTGCAACAGGCAGTTTTTGAGCAATGCACTGATTCTCACTTTTCAGAAATAAATATAACTTATACCTGCCTGGTTAATTTGCATCTCATTTACATTTCTCAGAACCACCAGATCTATTTGTTTTCCGAATGCCAGTGATTCAGGCTTGTAAAAGTGTAATAAGATGGGCACCACAAAAGCATTATTTTCAAATTGCCTTGGTCACTGTAAATATACACCCATATATAGCATTGCAACTGTTAAACTAAACATGCTGCTGGAGGAGAATGGAAAGATGTTATTCCAATAAATATATCATGATTGTTTGCTGCTAAGTGTAAGTTATATTTTCTAAATCAGCATCGACTGAAGCTTGAGCAAACTCGATAGCAAAAATTCCCACAGAGGCCTCTCCTGCTACATATGACTACTATATTAAAGAAGATAAATAGTCATTTTTAAAATTTATTACGCAGTAGGGTTGAACACAAGAGGAAACCATTTTACAAATTGAAAGTTAAGGTCACCCTGAGAAGAAAAGGACACTTAAGATGACTAGAAAAAGTCCGCTTCCTCAAGAAATTGAGATTCAAAGTTTACTCTTTTCACGGTATCTTTTATAAGGCTTTAGAATCCCAAGTGTAAAACCAGAGTCTATTTTGATGTGCAAATATTTTAAAACTGTATACTGGATAGACATTTAGACACTGGCATCTAAGCAGTGCTACAGATTAGCTTCCAGGCTCTTAATTCATTATAGACTACGAAACTTTTCAGTAGTGGTTTTTATAATATAGTTCAGTATTAGAGATGAACTCTCTAAAATATTTCATTGAACTGTTTTAATATTTTTTAATAGTTTTCTCCCTTTTCTATTTATAAGCTTTTTTTTTTTAAAAAAAATCCATTATGTATATTTTAGTCATACAGAATACCATTAAGCTTTTAGTTCATAATTCAGACTTCTAGTAGTATGACAATGTGCTCAATAGCATTTTCTTTGGGCTTGTTAATAAAGTGAATGAATTATTTTTCTATTAGGCTCTTATCTTAGCTAATACTGCTTGCTTGTTTGAACTGTAGCAAATCAGGACAACATTCATTATTCATCTCTTAAAGAAAATCAAAGATCTACTTTCTTAAATATGTAGATAAAGATAAGTGACTTAATTAAAAAATTATCAGTGGAAGGTAGCAAGATGAATTAGTTGTTTCAGTTTGTTGTATATGTCAATATGTTGTAACGTAACCTGGAGTATTACATAAAATCCATTTATGATATCCTTTTCTTTAATTTTCAGTGTGATTTCATAGTGTCTTCAGTTGCTTTTTCTTTTGAAAATTGCTCATGTATTCAGAATGTTAAAATCGTGGAACTATGTGCCCCAACTTCAGCTTATGTGGGCCTTGGCTCTGCAGACGTTTAATGTCCAGTGCAATGCAGCCTGATGAAAAGAGTTCCACTCTGGTCAATAGGAATGTTTATGGGCTTTGTCTTCTGTGGTGGAAGTCAGGTTATGAGCCTGATTGTTTTTTCCAATGACTGGCAAATTCTGTTCTTTGATCAAATGTGCTATGAATATCAGAGCTGGCAAGATTCCAGGCTAAATTGCCTGCTATTTTTCGACTAGCTTTACAAATTATACATGATGAAAAAGAGACATCTCGGGACCTCTGTCTTTCATCCAGTGTTGCTTTTGATATTGTGTAGCTCTTGTCAGGGTACACCCTGTAGAGGAGGAGCTGCTCTATTAAGAGATGCTAGTAGATCTTACTAAAGGAGTGGATAAATGGCCTTCTGCTGGAAGAGCTGCTCTGTGTCACAAACTCTTTTGGTTTTTCTTTATCTTGCATAATGGAGTAAGCACCCACACAAGTTCCACTGATGGATTCCCTGGTGGGAATAATTGTGTATAGTACTGTGCCTTGAATAAGACTTTCACAATTCTCATGCTTAAATTCTAAGTGTCTCCTAAGTCATGTTGGTTTTCAAGATTGAAGATCCTGTTTTTCAGAATATGTTTTCTGAAATCTCAGTGTGGCTACAAATACATCATTCGACAAGCATGGCTGAGCTTCTGCTTCAGGTCCTTGGGTCACTGCCTTTCTCTTGCAAATGTATTGTCCAATGGTTGTTTTGAAGGTTAGTTATTCCTGTCTTTTCTACACATCTCTGTTAGCTTTCTAGAGTAAGACAACAGCTTGTTCACAAAGACTTTCAGATTTTGCCTTCTTCTAATGCCAGACTCATGGCTGCCCTATTCCAAATAATTCGATAGGGTGATGGGAAAGAGGGGTATGTTGTAAGTAGGCCATATTTATAACGGGAAGGGATTGGAGAGAGACTTTATAAAATCTCTGGGTAAGGTATAGGTTGGTAGATAAGACATGTGCTGAGAAGTCTGTTAGAATGTCTCTGTAGAGCTTCCATGGGTCAGTTTGACAATACAGGGTGTGATTTGGGCAGAAAAATTTTACTCTCTGAGGTTCTACACACCAACACCCTGCCAAACTGCGAAGCATTGAGGGTAGGCTGGTGCTTCAGGCTTTACTTTGTTTTGTCTTGTTTTAGTCATTTTGCCTTGCTTCAGCTTTTGATTAAACATAACACTTGTGTCAATGAAATGAGTAGCAAACACCTGCCACGTTATGGATTTTGCTACGTTAAGAGTAAAAAATGGGAGCCAGTGTTTCTCATTTGGAAGAGGAAGACTGCCAGAATCAAAGATGTAAATAACAGCCAAGGAAAACTAATTGCAAACTTGTCAAGTCTGGTCTGTCTTTATTTTTATTACATGGTGCTCAGCAGATCTTTCTTAGAGATGTTTTTTTTTTTTAAAAAAAAATCCTGCTCCTTGTGCGAATTCAGCTGAAACTTACCCAGTCACAGGGGAGATACTGCTACTGATCTTCTGTGCCAGGGGAACGACCTCTGGATTTTTGTTCAATGCTGTACAACATACAGATAGGATATGGCTGTGGTTCTGCGCTTTGGGATATGAGGGTCTGGAGACGGGCTGGCCAGAGGTTTCTGGTGGGTGAAAGCTCCAAGGGGTCTCAGATAACCTACAGCTATGTCTGACTGTTGCAATGGAGCTTAAGCCAGGCTCGAGCACGGTATTCAGAGAGCCCTGCTATCTTAGCATAGCTCCGAGCACAGAGCAGCAATGACAATGCCAAAACTCAGCCTGCCATCTCCCCAGTGCAACACTCATGCTTCTAGCCCAAATGCTGACAAAGAGCATGTGGGTCTTGGCTCTTCAAGGGGCAGCCAGCCTGCTCTGGATCTCTCCTCACACTTCCGTGTCTCTGCTGGAAGAGGATGCACTGTCATTGACTGATCTATTTGACCCTAAATCCTGAGTGGAGAACAAGAAGCTTCAGAAAGTAATACTTTGCACTTAGGGTGACTGTCATAGGAATATTTCATTATTAAATTAGAAATTTTTCCTATTCTTGAAGACCAGATGTTGAGATCTTCAGGTTAAAAAGGCAATAGATTATTTATGCAATACTGCTATTCTCAGGTAATGAGTTGAATGGTGGTATTGCAAGCAGAGAAGTGGTGAGGAATTCTTGTACAATTGAGCAGTCAAATTAAAAAGGACAAAAATCATGTTTTAAGAAACAAGCTCTCTTTGGCTGGAGTGCAAAAATAATTTAAAATTATAAACCATGCCCTTGACTGGCCATTTAGTCTGTTTTACACAGTAGTGTCGGTGTAACAAGAGAGTTATGCCCTCTCTGACATATATATGCTATAAACCGCTTCATACTCACAAATGCCTCCTCTAAATTGTACAATTTTAATGAAGCTGAACAGATAAATACCCAAGTATTTATCCTATTTGCTCAAAGCCATCAGCTTAGAAAAAACACCAAGAGGGTAAAATAAGGGTGGCTGCAGTCTCTCAAAAAACGTCCTTTGGGTGCTCACCAAACAGTATCTGTGAGCAGAGAAGGGAATTTTGACCATTGTCTGAATTTTAAGGGAGAATAGAGGTGGGCAGGACTTCACCCCTGGTTGAAAAACGAAGTGTTAGACTAAATTGGCAGTAGATAGCTATGTGAAAACAAGTAGGGTCTGCCTGAGACAGTGCGAGGCACAGCTCTAAATTAATAGTCTGTATCTTTCTTTTTTGAATCAGTGGTACCCTCTGGTGAGTGAAGGTTCGGTTACCTGCAGCCTCTCTTGTTGATCTTGGCCAAAACGCTTGTTGTTTGCACGGAAGGAGTTTTACTTGGAGAGAGGAAAATATAAATCCAGTAGGTGATTTTTTCATATCCTCCCTCTTTTTTTTTTTTTTTTTAATTAGTGTTGCTGTTTTGCATTTAATTAATGACCAGTATTAAAGTAAAAGGCCTAACAAATTTCTGCTCTGGTCCTTGAGATACAGTGCGTTTTTAATAACGACGGTTTTTAATCTAAAGCAGTCCTGTGACTGTCTTTGCTAATGGCCTTCTTTCAGCTTGTGTCACTCTCTTGCCAGGCTATGGAAATGCTTTGTGCCATAACCCTGGAATTAGAATCAATGATGCAACTGCTCCATAGGCCTCTTTAAAAATGTATCTCACAGTGCAGGAAACTCAGATGGGAACAGTTAAATTGAGAGTTTTTCACTTTTGTGTTCCAGTTCATCAATCTTTAAAGAGACACCGGTAGGTCAAATGGGTCTAACACTGATCGATTTACAAGAAGAATCCCTTTTTAAAGCGAATCACAATTCGTCTCCAATGGGCAGCTGAAAAAATAAAATAACAAAAAAAAATACAACCGCTGGGGGCCTGGTGGGGGAGTACTTAATTAGCTCAGCCCCTCACACACTGTTGCTAATTCTAACATGATTGAAATTTGGAGGTTGCTCTCTTTATTGTAGTTAAGTTTTATTGTAGTTAAGGAGTACTGTTTTCCCCCAGGACAGTATTCACAGTTCATTTACTCAAAAATGGAAAAAAATGTGTATTGTGGGGATCTGAAAGACAAGATTCTGTGAACAGTCAGAGATCAGAGAAATGGCAGATTCCTGGAATCGGTTTCCTTAAAAAAAAAAAAAAAAAAAAAAGTTCAGCAGAAATAACTGAATGTCCACCCAAGGTGGCTGAAAATCATAGAATGGTTTGAGTTAGATGACCTTTAAGGTCTCCTCCAATTCCAACTCCCCTGCTATGGACAGGGACACCTTCCACTAAACCAGGTTGCTCAAAGCATCATCTAACCTGGCCTTGAACACTTCCAGGGATGGGGCATCCACAACTTCTCTGGGTCAACCTGTTTCAGTGACTCACCACCCTCAGAGGGAAGAATTTCTTCCTTGGATCTAATCTGAATCTGCCCTCTTTCAGTTTAAAGCCATTGCCCCTTGTCCTATTGCTACAGACCCTTGTAAAATGTCTCTCTGCAGCTTGCTTGTAGCACCTTTAGGTACTGGAAGGCTGCTCGAAGGTCTCCCCGGAGCCTTCTCTTCTCCAGGCTGAACAACCCCAACTCTCTCAGTCTGTCTCCATAGCAGAGGTGCTCCAGCCCTCGGATCATCTTTGTGGCCCTCCTCTGGACCCGCTCCAGCAGCTCTGTGTCCTTCTTGTGTTGGGGGCCCCAGAGCTGAACACAGTAAAATACTGGTTCTTATTCAGATGCCAATATCTACAACATCATCTAAGCTCAGGAAGCACAATCCACAGAAAAGGAAAGGGCAGTTATTTTCTTTAGCTCTGCCATGGCGAGTGCAACTGTAGACAAATTGTATTTGGGGGAGGTGAGAGGAAACAACAGCCAACATGGGACTAAAGCTGGAGGCCATGGTAAAAGGACAGCGCTCTAGGAAATAGAAGATAGAGAAAACCTTCAGAGAGAGATTTGGAAGGGGAAGAGCAGGGCGTGCTGGCTGTGATGAGGTGTATGAGTCAGTCAGCACTCAGCTTTGTGGAAAGATATGAGTATTGTTCAGTTTTTCATGTTTTGCTTCCCCACCTCTCTGGCAAACACCATCTCATTGTCAAATGAGTAGACTAAATATACCACCAAGTAAACCTTTTTTCTGTGAATCTTGAGATTTTTTTTTTTTTTCATAAAAAGTCCCAGTTTCCTGGATGAAAATAGTAGAAAAATACATTTACTTTCTGTTTTCTAATAATTTTTAAGAGAGTTAATAGCTCTCTAGTGGTGAGGAAAAGTTGATTAAAAGCTGTTTGTTGCCTAGCCTGAAAATAAACAAACAATCAACAATTTATTACTTTCAACAGATCTTGCATCTTTAAGGCAATCACAGTTGCGTTAAAGCGAGGCAGAGAAAGTGGGGAGATGTCATACTTCATTTCCAGTCCTGACCATTTCAAAGCATAATCAAAATTATGTCACTTAACCTCCCCCCAGCTCCTCCCATCAATCATGCACACGGTTATGTGATCATGAAGTGGCTTGTGCATGACTGAAGGTACAACACAAAAATAAAAATCCATCCTAGCAGACTGGGAAACGAAAGCCTGAAGTTCAGCCTTCTCTGAGCTTTGTGAAAAAGAAAATTCTGTTTTTTATTTTTTTTTAAACAAATAGAGAAGAAAGTTTCTAGCTTTAGCCATGAAGAAGACATGCTGTTACTCATGTAAAGGCTGTTGTCTTACTTCAGTCAGAGTAACTGATTGAGCCTCTGCTATGGAGACATGGTACTTCAGCTGCGACAGCTACTGGAAGAAGGACCCTCTGACAATTCAGGTGCTTGAGGGGGAAAAAACATGCTAACACCTTCTCTTACTGTTTCTGGAGAGCAGTTACCAGCTTGGTGTGACTGCTGCTGTCCTGTCTTGGTAGTGCAGCAAAAAGAAGGTTTCTAGGACTATTGTTCTTACTAACCCCTCAGCACCTTTTGAGGTTTACTCCTTTTTCATTGCAGAGAAAGCCAGAGGTCTATCTGGTTTCCTCATGCCTGTGAAAGGATGAAAACAGCCATCAGCAGATGATTGACCTGCTCTGAACAGGGAGATCTTTCTTCACCAGTGATCTCTGTGTAACTCAGGTGAGGTCTCTTCCTGCAAACCAGACCTCTTGATGCTCACACATGTGCTTGCTGCCAAGTAGGTGAGCTTCCCAGAGGAGGCAAGAAGAGATGTTGTGTAAACAAGAAACAGAAAAGGTTGAGAAGGGACAGGGAAGGAGACCTGAAGGATTGGGCTGGAAGATGAAACGATGAAGGAAATCCTTTCTGGAGGTGAGGAGACAAAATGTAATTTATGGGAGTTCTGAAATTCTCTTGCATCAGGGTATGCAGTAACTGGTACTGCTGGAAATCAAATACCTGAGAGAGCGTGTTACCTTAACATATTCATACCGGAATTTGGAATTTTTCTTGTTACAAAGAGAAAGACGAGGGCCTGCAGGAGAGAGAGTCACTCTATGTGCGTGTGAGTGGTCTGCCAGGGTAGCTAAACCAGCTAGGACATGCTGCTTACACATCACAAATGATACATCTTTTGAGATCTGTTCACTTTTTAGATTTGCTTTTTCTTCTAGCAATGTAATATTGATTCCAGGGCCACAGGACCAATGTCTCAGGAGATAATTAACAAATATATCTATCTGCTCATTTTTCTTCTTGACTCAGTAGCAGGCTGCTGTCAGGAATTAGAAAACCTTACATGACTCCTGTCACCTGAAGAGCACACACAAACAGTGTGCGCCTGCGGCCTCACCCAGGTCTCTCAAACTCCATGAGAGCTAAACCCAGCTGTGCCATGCCCAGGTTGTGACTGCCGTGTTCCATGGTACGATGTTGAGAAGAGACCAGAGTTCAGGACTCAAGACCGGTGCTGTCAGTGCTGGAATAGGAGTGAAGTTATCCCTGGCTCAGACAGTGCTGCGTACAGTGCGAGTGCACTCCGTGTGATGGTCAGTGCTTCCATCCAGCATGATGTTGCCAAACCGTAGAAAAGCAAACGCAACTCTCAGATTGGTTCTGAATATGCTTTTGTTCCTTTAACTAGGATCAAGATGGAACAAGATTGGGTTCTCCTTTAAAGTGCAATTGTTTATTGACCCAATTCCAAGTCTTTGTGCCATACAAATGCCTTGCTAGCTTATTTGCGATATTTTGCCTTTGTCATTCAATGACAGAAAATGAGGAATGATATTACATGTTTGTTTTTTTAGTACCAGTTCCTGAATTGGTGGGTCAGGAAATCAGTTCTGGAATTTTCCTATTCAGTAGAGCAATGATTTTTTAAAATAACTTGACGAGCAGGTTCCAATAAGCAAACAATGTTTTCTAACACCAGATAAAAAGCTTGTCCCATGGCATGAAAGTCAAGTGACAAAACAAGATCAAGAAGCTGAGTTACAGATCTTTGGTCTGTGCCTCTCCCCTTGCATGCAAGTTTTGTTCT
This sequence comes from Tauraco erythrolophus, assembly GCF_009769465.1. NCBI lineage: Eukaryota > Metazoa > Chordata > Aves > Musophagiformes > Musophagidae > Tauraco > Tauraco erythrolophus. The sequence continues at coordinate 6,126,044 of NC_141476.1, forward strand.
TCACTATTGCCACAAGAGATTCTATATGCTAGGGGCAGAATTTTCAACCAATCCCAAGCTGACTGTATTATCTTTGTACAAAAATGGGAATATAAAAAATGTTACCTTTCAATTTGTTAGTAGTTGTCCTATGTGCTACCCCAATACTGATAGAACAGAGATAGCACACCACGAGACATTTTGCTATTGACTTATGTAGCTGATAACACAGGTGCTGAAAATGTACGTTCAGCCCATAATTACACTTCTGGAAATTTAGTGCTGTATTTATGAAATGCTTTTCCTTAGAATCTTGTAACAATTAGCTAATGAGTCCCAAGTGGAACAATTATCCCATATACCCAGACAGTTGGGATTCTTCATCAGCCAATGTGCGTTCACTGCTCGTAAAGCAAGTTTGTGTTCTAAAAGCAAAACTATTCTGTGCTTTCCTCTTGGAGTGTTGCATTAATTGAAACAAAAGTGCAGACCAGATCACATTGGTGACTCAGAAAGGGACAGACCTTGTTGCAGTCAGGGCAAAATACAGCTCAGGAAAGCATGAGTTGGACGTGCTGTAACTGCTGTGGATGAGATGTTTTGGAGACTAGCAAGATAATATAGTATTCTAATGCAGTAGAATCAGAAAGAACCAAATTTGGTTGCATAAGGACCCTCAGAACCACTAAAAAGATATCTAAATATAAAATGAGCTGACACTGTCTGCATGAAAAAAAATCAATATATGTAGGAGGTATTTTCAATTTCTTTCTGCTGCGATTTTCCTCCACTAACCTCTGACTTGATGACTGTCTGTGGTCAGGGTACTGACGATGACACTGTGAATAGCAGCTATTTACCTTGCATTTATATTCTAGTGCTTTTTTAGGTCCGAGGCATAAAGGAGATGTAGTCCTGTTACAGATCCTGAGCAAACATGTGATCTAACCCTATGGATGGAAAAGGGAGCCTTGACCATCCCATAGGGATTCAGCCAACTTTTAAAAAAACTCCATCGAAGCAGGCTCCATGAGGTTTTTCTGAGCAGCTTGTACCACTAGTTGCCACATTTACATACAGAAAGTTTCTTCTCATCCAAATTGTCTTTGCAGGACACTTTATTTATTTTTATGCTATTTGCAGTAGCTACAGAGAACCTCTTCTTTAAATCACGCCCTTCTTTAAAGCAAACCTCTTCAAGGGGACAGTTAGCATGTCTCAAATAAACTGTCTTTTCTCAACTAAACAAACACAGCGACTTCAGCCTTTCTTTACTGCTCACACTTGCTGAAACTCTTAATTTTCATGTTACTTCCTTGGTATTGCCTCTTGTTCTTAATTTGAATGGTCACCCATAGTCAGTGGTCATGTGCTTCCTGCATGTCAGCCCTGGCCTGCCCACCAGGCACCCAGAACAGGTCTGGGACCTCCCAGTGCATTATCCAGAGGCACAAACTGACATGAGACCCCCTCCTCCATCCCTTCCCTCCCTCTCTTCCCAAAGCAATCTCTGCAAAATAATCTACCAGCTAGCCTGGGTCCCTGGTGAGTGGGAAGAAAGGTGAGTGACCTGCTCTATAACTACTGGGTCAGTTATCTTTTCCTTGCACGGGAGAAATGAAATTCTTCCATCAATTCAGGGTATGGAAAACAGTGTCTTACTGCTCGAGGTAATCTGTGCAACAACATTACTGCTTTGCTACCTTGCAGGCAAATTTTGCAGTAGGGGAAAACACGTATTTGCCTTGTCTGAAACATCCTGCTGAAGAGATTTCCTTCAAAGATGTTTCTCTCCACATTTTTGTGGTATGCTGCCCGCTTTAAGTGAGTCCTGCTCTGCTCAGGGGAGGTCAGCTGGGAGTGGTGTGGGAACTGTCTCCGCTCTGCCTCCTCTTTGAACAGGGTTGAAGCAATTTCTGTGCTTCCTTGAACACAGTGTCTGCAAGTCTGCCCATCTCTTCAGCAGCCCATACACCGGAGGGTGGGGAAGATTTTGAGCTGTAGTAAAGGACTGAAAGAACTTGCATAATCCCAATGAAAAATTCTCTCTGATAAACGTAGTTGAAAGAGTTGAATCGCTGGGCTGTAATGAGGAGATATCCTGTGTTGGCTGACCAAGTTGGAAAGTCTCTGCACCCTTAAAGGTAAAACCTTGATGGCAATATTTACTTCTTCAGGAGTTTAATTTGGCAGAAGGGTTATTTGTGAGATGAGGATGAATAATAAATAATGCTGTATGGAGAAAAGGGTCTGTTCTGCCTCTACTTTACAGCTAGAATAGCTGTACTTTGTTCTCTGAGCAGTCCTGTTGGTCTTAGTGAACTTTTTCCTGGAGGAAGGATGAGGACTCACTTTGAGTTGAGAGAACAGGTTCTAAAATGTTTTCCTAAAAATTCCATTTCTAAATGAGATTCTATTTCATTTATGAGATGAGGTTTGTTTTCATCTCTAAAGGAGACACTGAAGACAGATACACCCCAGAGAACTCCAAATGCTGGTGAAGACAGACACATTTCCCTCAAAACACATGGCACATAGGATGTCTGTCTGTGTGTGGATGGTCTGGCTGCTGGTGTGGTCGATACCTCATACTATGTGAATATAATAGCAGTTCATTACTCCCTTGTTAGGAGGTTGTGGGTTTTATTTCCTTTAGCTCTCATTGGCATTGTTTTCTTTTCCTCCCCACCTCCCCCAGTGGCTGTTAACTGAGGTTTTGAAATACTCCTATGGAAAGGGCTGACTAGTGGTGACAGACTGAGCTGCCACCAGCAGAGACTGGTGTCACAAATGGGATGTAATGTCGTAAAAAAGCACTTCAAAAATTGCAGGTGAAGTGTGTTGGGAGTCTGCTGGAGTCTGAGAGGTGTTGGGAACTGCCATGGCTCCCGGTGATTTCTTTACTGCATGTCTGGCTTTCTTAAAATGAGGAAGCACGCTTGCAATTTGCTGCCACCTCATTTAGCTAATTTTCTTGCTGTCTGAAGAGCCTTCTCAATTCAGTTGCCTTATGGAGCTTGATGTTATCAGGTGTCCCTCAGTGATACCTGTGGTAAGCAGACACAGCAGAAAGATTGATGTTTACCCTGGGAGAAAAGGATAGAGGAACTGGGCTCAATAAAGTTTTGCTTTCATGCACTGTGGGAATAGTCTTATGTTACTACCTGCATAACTTCATGTCCTTCTTTGGTTTGCATAGTGCCTTCCTACCTGGTGTAACTCAGTGTGAGAACAGAACTGAGACCTTTAAGCACCTTACTTGTCCCCGTGCGGTGCGCCAGCTGGGTAGACAAGCAGGATGTATCAGCAGGGACACGAAGTACAAGCTGGAAGGTTTGTCACCTCTGTTTGTGGTATTGATAAAGATCATCTCTGGTTACCGTGTCTTCTGAGGTTCACTTTAAGATACCTGATGTTTAGAAGCTGGTGGTGACACAGAGAAGAGCTCTGTGGTGGAGTTAATGGTGCAAAGCCCTCCAAGGAGAGGCTCCCTCCATCCCACTTAGGTGAAAGCCAGGGACTCGACGGCGGACTGTGAGCAGCGGGTGTGGGCAGAGGTACCGGCGAGCGGAGGTTGCTTTCATCTGCCAGCAAGAGGCCTGATGAGGTCAATGTCTAGAAGCAGAAGCTGGACATATTCAGTTTAGAAATCAGGTGCAGTATTTGAAGAGAAGTTGCGTAACTGTTGGAATAACTTAGCTGGGTGGAATTTACTGCCACTTGGAGTCTTCGGATGGAGCTAAAGTTACCTGACCCGATGCAGAGATTTCTGGGTGAGAGCCGAGGGACTAAATTCAGAATCCGAACAGCATTGTTTCCCTCTGGCTGGCCCGTTTCTGTGGGCTCACGGGGGCCCTGAGGAGCCGTGGCACAGCCTGCGGCAGCGCGGGAAGGCACCGGTCCGGCTCCGCCAGAGGAGTGTGAGCGGAGGAGTCCTGTGACAGCAGCGTCTTAATATGATTAATGCCCAAACTTAACTCGCACTGGCAGTTCATCCTGGCACAAAGGAGTGCTTGGAAATTAGAGGCTTTGCAGCAGGCGGGGGCCTCCGAGGGGATCTCCCCGAGGGCCCGGGCGGCTCCAGTGGGGAGCGATGCGAGGGGTTCGGCAGAGCCGTTCGTGCGCGGTGCACGGATGCGATTTAATGGGATTTTTCGAGCGATGGCAAAAGTCGGCAGCGTTTAACAGCTCGGCGCTGAGCGATGCCAGCGGCCGCGGCCGGCGGCAGCTCCGCGGGGCGATGGCGGGGCGCGGCCGCCAGAGGGCAGCAGCGGCACGGCCGGCACGGTGCGCTCCCGCCGCCGTCGGGGCGGCCCCGATCCCGTCAAACGCGTTTGGCACCGGCAAAAATAGAGTTACTCCGCTCGGACAAGGCGATTTCCCTGCTGCTCTGTGTTCTCTCAGCGCTTTACTCAGCGGGACATACGGGGTTTAAGGGCCGGCAGTGGGGTTATCCGTACTCGCTTCCTTCTTACCAGTTGCTTTGCAGAAGAGGAGTCTTTTAAGGGATGCACTGTCTTTGTTTTAAGTGAGGAATTATTGAGAATGGAGAAATTAGGGCCTTTTAAATATTTAATGGGTGGAGATTTTTCTAAATTATTTAACAGCTTATTATAAAAGATGGCATAAAATGGTTTAGTAATTTATTCTTCACAGAAAGTAGCTGTAAGAATTATTTTACAACATGTAAATATTGGTGGGAAAAGTACCTAATTTAAAATGCTATCTTATTCTGTCTGTCAAAGGAATTATACAGTGCCTATATGATTTTCAAGTAACTTTAGACCTTTATTGTTGCTGTTTTTGAAATGCTTTTCTGACACAGAGAACTGCTAGTTATACCCATTTTACAGAACTGCAGAGGCACAGAGACAGACAGACTGTGCTGGGACTGAGGCGCAGCAGATCTGACCATTGCCATTCCCTTTAGATACCTGAACCCACAGTCTCAGTTCGAGCTTGTGGGTGCCCCAAATACTGACATGGCAGTCGTGTGGCCTGAAGTGGGGTCTGGGATGGCTAATGTGCAAAGCAGGAGTTGTCCATGGCCAGCCATGTAAATGCTGAGAGCGAGGCCCTTCCCCTCTCCTCATTCCTTCTTTTCTTTACTATAGCTTTGCTAGAGATGGAGGTGGGGGTTCAGTTGCCTCCCCTAGAGCTTGTTGTATAAAAATCACCCCTTTCTTCATAACGAGTAACTTCTGTTCAAATCCCTTTTGTGTAAATCAGCCCTTCTGCGTTGAAGTCGAGGACTTCATCCACGTAATCCCAGTTGTTGTCAGATGTATTGGCACCTCTTGGGAGGTGATGCTGATTTTTGTTTTGTTTAAACGGTGCTCAGGTTGCTCGCAGGTGGACAGTGGGGAGGGCTGGTGCCTGCTGGTGCGAGCAGCTGCCTTGGCAGGCCAGGCTGCCCGTGCACCGCTCCTGGCACAGGAGGTCAGGAGTGTGATTTGCTTGTTTGTGCAGCCTGCAAATAAGGAGCTCTGCTTTCCGAAGTAACGCTGCGCCCTGAGACGAGGCAGGCACCAGCGTTAACACCACCGGTCACAAAATATGCACAAAACCTGGTTTCCCTACAGGAAGCCTGGAATTCCTGTTACTGTTATTAGCCAGGTGAGCTTCTTGCTTCTGTTCTGATCTGCCTCCTTTATTGACATAAACCAGCTGAATCTCAGACTTAAGATTGCACTGTACGAGTTTGCCTTACACCCCTCTCACACAACTCTGTTTTCATAAGAAATATTGCTGCCTGGAAGGCATCAGAAAGCCCCAAGATGTGCTGGTGGCTGTATCATTTGGCACTTTTGCTGTATCCATTTAACTGGAATGAGTTAGAATAATCAATACTTCCTTGTCTTTTACCAGTGTTTAACATGTGTTTACAAAACAGGTTACACTAAAGTTAGTATTTACCTGTAGATGCATCTACAGAGTTGTGTTTTTTTTTTCCTCTCTGATAAAAATTATGGAACAGATAAGCACTAAAACCCGAGTTAGTGTATTGCAATATTGATTTCTACAAGAGCATTGTAAGAATATATTTATCTATCTGTCCTATTATGAAATGGGTAAAAATATACCGCAAAACCATTTCAGTCTTCAATACTATATTGAAAACCCCTTTTGTTTGCTTTTTCTCAATAGGTTTTTAGAGGCACACTGATTTTTTTTGCTTTATGTGTGTTTGTGGAAGAAAGGATTAGTACAGGATGGTAGTGCTTTGTCTTAAGACTTTTCTTTGCCCACATTTTGTTTTGATTATAACTGTTGCATTGTGATTTTGGCTCACTCCGAAACTCTCTACGTTGGAAAGCAAAAATAGAGTAAAATGTGATTAATTATAGATTGCTGGCCTGGTACCTCTTTAATTTCAGCAATTACTCTGTTTTCTCATGGCATTCTGAACAGAAAAGGAGCTGAGTGTATTGAGCCGGGGGCTTTCCTGTCCTAAGCTTCTGAAAGGTGTCTGCCTATGTGCTTTTATGACCCCAGAGATGCTTTGCCCTCCAATGTGGTAGTGTAATTTTGTATTTCTTAAAAGCAAATTTCTAATTGATCAAGAGAAGAGTGAAATGAAAAGAGTGGTGGGAGAAGATGAGAAAAGGTTATTGTGATCGCTCCGTGGATGAAGACCGCATTATTATTACTCTCACAAATTGCACTGTGTTGTGTTTTCAATAGCAGAAGGTCAAGTTGAGCCCAGGGATAGAAGTGAGAGAGCAAATATAAACAATAAAAGCAAAGAGACTGGAATGTCTATGAAATGGAGTGTTTGAGCTCATTATACTGTGGAACGTGTGTCAGTGCTGCTGCAAAAGTGTCTCCATATAGCCGACTTCAAAGTGTAGCTTCTGGGTATAGGTAGGCTGGGTGTGAGATGTGATGCTGGAAGCAAGTAGAGACAAAAGTGTTCGAGGGTGCTATAATGCATTGATCACACAGACACGATTCTATGTCTATATGACCCTACAGACCCTCTGCTCCTGAAGCAGCCAGTCTCCAAGGGACTTGGTCAAATCTTTATGAAGACGATAAAAGATTTTTTCCCCCTGTCTTTAGTAATCTCTGGTTCAAATTGTTGGAGGTTTCAAGAAAGCGTGTGGAAATCTGTTAGCACTACGGTGGTGTCTCAGACCTTGCAGCTTTCACAGCAGCTGGGCGATGAGAGGGCAGCACGTGCTTATAGGACACAGCAAGCTGTATACATTATGTTTTTAATTTCTAGTGTAGGGAACTGTATCTAACTCTGCCTTTAGTTAGATAGTGATATTTCAGAGCTGTCTTATCATAGATTCTTGGTGCTCTTGGAAACAAGTGAAAAGAGCAATGTATGGCTGCCGCCTTTTGCCTTGGATTGTACTGTAGATGGCACTGTGAAACAATGATTTTGGTAACAAAGATCTATTCACAGCACCATTCCAGACGTTAATTGCAGTGTAATATGGCTTTCTTTCTAGGTCCCCAAAGTGAAGGAAAAATTCTGAAATGCAGAAAGGCTTATTTGCTGCCGCAAATGGGAATCTGGAATAACTATGAAAAACACACTGAAATAATTGTGTTTGACTGGAACAAAATTCTTGCAAAGTCCCCAAGGTAAGAGCACTTTTTATCTTTCAAATGACACTGAAGATTTGCTGTTCTGGTTAGCAACAATATCCACTTGAATCCAACAGAGAATGAAGGCTTGACATTTCTGAAAGTGGCAGCCCACTGACGCTGAAGGGCTCAGCACCCCTTGCTGCATCTGTCTGCCAAATTTCATTTTTTTCCCTGCCTTTTGAAAGATGCTCTTGTATTTCTTTATATTAGCAGGCTGAAGACTTGTGTCCTGTCTACCTGCAAGGCAGACTAATGTTGCAAATATTGTATCATTTCAATGGTACTGGATGCTTTTAGCAGCCTTTCAGTTTGGATATAACTAACTTGATGCTTTGTAGTGATACACTTATTCCTGGACTCGAATATACTTGCAGAGGGGTAAGGTGACCCTGTTGAACTGATGAAACCTGGTTTCGCATTCCCTGTCTAACACCAGGGCTGTGGTTTCAAAAAAGTCAAACTCATAATAATCCGGGAAAGGTTTTGAAATGAGGTCAGCACACAACCATTTCCACTGAGACTAGATTTGTTCCTGCACTGGGAATGGTGGAAATACCTGGGTTCTCTTACATGCTGAAATAGCAGCTGTAGAGCATGCAGTGTATGATTTGGGACTAATTACCTGTCCTTTCTATCAACTCACACCAGAAAGGGCAAGCTCAAAATGTCTGATCTGTGGTATTTAATTTCAAGGGTTAAATCCTGCTTTCAGTCACACCTCAGGAAACCTGAAGGAAGGTCTCTCTCTTCGTTATGGTACTACAGAGTGACACCAGAGCAGGGGTCTCCACTGATACTTGGGTCAGATTCCTATGTTTGCATATGGAGCAAGAGTGATGATATTGCAAGACGAGCAGATGATAATTTCCTATCTAGTGGTAACTGGTGCATGAGGTGTAAGCTGTGTGTTTCTCACAGAGAGAGGAAGAAAACTAAGGTTAAATTCAGCTCTCTCCTCAAGAAAATGAGGTTCAGTTACCTGAGGAAGATTTGGGTGACTAAAATCTGAAATGGTAGGTTGATTTCAGAGCTTACGGGACAGTTTCCTTAGACTAATATTGGATCAACAGCAATAATAACATTTATGCTGGTTTCACAGTGACTCAATCCCATTAGCTGCAGTAGCATTATGTGGTTCAGCTGGGTGCAAGAGGTGAATTAGGTTCATGCTTATTAGCTGAAGTGTGGCTGCTCTGAATTAGCCTGGGAGTGCTCCATAAGAGGTTACTTGTAGGGAAGGAAAGGACCAGTGACATCTTTATCTTCTGGGCTTGATTCATGCTTGCAGAAGCCTCCTATATGCTGCTGCAAAAGAGCCTTAATGTGTTTTTTTTTTCCGTACTGGTCCATTTGCATTCAGGGTAGCAACATATATAAAACAGAGCACCTTCTTAAAGCAAGGAAAGATCCCTTTTTTTTTGCCAAATCAGTCCTTAAAGTGTGGCTTCTTTACATGTAATTTTTTTTTTTTAATTTAAATCTGTGGACATGGTGACTTATTTTATACCAATGTTTCTGTAGCTTTTTAAAATGTTTGTAAGACTGGAGTAAAGTCTTCAAGGACAGCTGAAGGTGCTGGGTTTTTCACCAATGTATTTTTTTTCTCAAGTGTAAAATAGTGTTTGTTGCTAAAATGTATTTACATCCAACAGGCTTTTGGTCTCTTAACTTTTGATATTAATAAGTGCATTTGTGATTTGTTTGGGCTTTATCAACATTGCCATTCATACACAATGAGAGATCAAAATTGTTTTGTGATGCATGAAAGGGAAAATTATGCAAGCACTTTTAAATGGGAAAACATGGCATCTGTTTTGTTTTCTTTGTAGATGATTATCAAATTTGAAACAGGATCCAAGTATTTCACCTGGCTTTGACAGTAGAGCTGTCCAAGGCATGAGATTTTTGGTGTTATTTTTTTTTTTTTAAGCTATCAGTCTATTCAGCACTTGAATATTGGATTAGCTGAATAATCTCAGGTGTTCTAAAGATATACAGATAAACAAATTATTTAGAAAATACTTGGAGGAATCAGAACTGGAATCTGCAGAAGAAAGAAGTTCCCGAAGGACTTTTTGGCACAAAGCAGCACACTTATGATAGGCTTGCCCAAATCCCAGCGTGCCGATTAACTGCAGACTAACGTCACTTCCATGGAAGTGGTATTTAGTTCAATTTATGCAAATCTATAAATTGCCTTTAATTAATTTGATGTATTCCTGCTTACAGCATTTGCTGAAAGTGTGGAACATTGTATCTAAGGGTTCAACTGCATAATGCCCATTTATGTATCACACAAGTATACATCATCATAACTGAGTTTAAGAAAATGATTAGATTACCTTTCCATATGATGAATGGCATAACATGAGCTATTGAGGGATTTAATTGTAGATATTTGCAGCAAAATTACTGAGGATTTGTGGTCTTAGTTCTAACACTAACAGGAGTAAGACTAACAACATCTGCCTTCTTTAGAACAACTGTTTTCTGAAATGCAGTTTCTAACACACTGGCAGAGCAGCGAGTCCTTGCGTATTTGACTGAGGTGCTGTTTTCATCAATGTTCAACCCTCTGCAAACTTACTGATCCCCAGGAAAGCCAGCAGATGTTGTGTGCTTGGGAGATCTATCCAGTTCATGTGTGTGGCAACATAGGGGTTGGTAGCTTTAGCAAATATGTCCTGAGAAACGTTTAGTAAAAAGAACGTTTTTCTGTGATGTTTCCATGATTTTGAGGCAGGTGCAGTTTAACAATGACTTATTAAATGTGTATATTTAAATTAGAAAGTGGATGGATCTTAATCAAAAAAAAAAACCCAAACCAACCCCGTATCTCAGATTTGTAGAGATGTATTGCACTTATAATGTGTTATTATAAATATGTGTTTGTGGGTAATAATGATGTGTGACAGCCATTGCATTGCTGCTAATTATAAAACGTGCTCAACAAAGAATCGATCCCAACTAAACCATGAATATGGTTTTGTCAGTGTTGCCTTGTAATAAGCCATATTAGTTATTCTTCAGCATCTTTACAGCTTCTCCTTTCCCGTACCATTTGAATGTTATTCCCTACTCACATTGTTCTTTCACTCAACTGCTTCCTTTTCTGCCTCCAGGATGAGATTCTGTGCCAAATCAATGCTTCTGTCTGACTGGCTGTTTCTGGTCTATGTGTTAATGGTCTGCTGTAAATTGTTGTCCGCCTCTAGCCACCATCCCCGGGGGCACACAGGTAGGAGCTTTTAAACTCATTATGTGCTACTGAGACCAATTAATACCACTCGCAGAATGTTAGAGCCCACTTTTTAGCAATGGATAATTGATGAGGCTGTTGACAGAATGTTATAACCAGTGCAATGGGTTAAAAATGCAACAACAAGAAAAAAAAAGTTATTGTAAATTTTGATTCCCCCCCCCCCCCCCCCCCCCCGAGTAATTTAATGTAGTGAAGCTCACCAGGCAGTTTTGGAGTGACTTCATGACTGCTAGGACTTTGGGATTTATTGTGTCCTTTTGTTTTATCCTTATCCAAAGATACTCTGAAATGTATCTTTATCTTCTCCCTCTTAATCCAGTTGTTATCAGAGACTTTACAAAGGTATTGTTGGCTTTGGTGGGCAATAGATCAAAGCACTCAGACTTATGTTAGCCAGTTCTTTCACTAAGTAACACAAATACTCAACTGTGATTTAGTTCTGCTTGTCGCATGCTCCTTCTTTTCATAACCTGCACAGTGAGGCAAGCAGAAAGATATTGCATTTAAGAGGATGCACTATTGTAGCAGGGCATATCTACCAGGCACAATGTAGTATCTTACTATAAATGACAGAAATAGCTCAGAACAAGCTGGGTTGGCTTACGAAGAGATACTAGACTGGATCTTCGAATTAGCATCTCTGTGCTAGGATCGTGCAGGCACATCAGCTTGAAAGCAGAAAGAAATATAGATGTACTAAAGCTAATGCAAAGATACCAGTGCAAGTCCTAAAACTGGTTAGCTGAGTTAGCTCTGTGTCACCTTTGATCTCAGAAGAGGGAGAGGTAAGTTAACAAAATACTGCCTGTGAGCTCTGCTTTTTAGGAGAGGTCCAAAGCCTGGCTGCAACACTGTGATGAGATAACTGCATTCTCGGTACCGTAGTTAGCTTCATGCTGGCTTGGGGATTTCTGCAAGTGTTGCTATTTGAGGTGTAGTCTCATTCTTAAATTAGGTTTATGCCTTAAATCCATATGTGATGTTCTTAGCTCTGAGCCAGACTCTTGTGGGTCCGGGTCTAATGATAGCATCCACTTCAGCTCAGCACTAGGAAGTGGGGATGCGTTTGTGAAAGGCTCCATCCTCCAGATGAGACAACCTATTGATCTCTTTCCTGACTGCTTCTGGTGATTGTCTAGGTAGGAGCTGAAGGGTCCTCATGTGCTTGTGAAAATCTTTTCAGTCCTGGCAAGCAGGACTGGCAGTGTCCTCCATATACCTGCGGTGTCAATCTACATGCTCATGGCACATCAGCAGTACGTATATCTAAGAGCTACATAAAACACCCCTTTGCCTTACCCCATCACCAGCTCTGTCCTCCCTGGTGCTCTGAGCCACTCCTGTGTTTGCCATAAAATGCAGTCACAGGTTATGGAGAATAACTGACATGTCACAGAAAAAGCCCATAAAGTGATTCCAGTGAATACAGTGTTGGAGAACGATCTGTATTACTGTTCCGCAGGTAGCTGTTATGGAAACTGGTTGAGTCACTTCATTGAAGAAGGGGGGGTCTATGCACAATGACAAGTTGATTAGGCCCTCTTGACCTTTCCTGTAAACAACTGCTGCTTAGCAGAGCATTTCAGAGCTGACTAGGCAGCAAAACCTGGAGAACACCCTTCTGCAGCTTTTGTCGTACGGGGAAAAGTCTTGTAAAAGTAAATGTTATTCTTGTCTTTTAGAGATGTACTTTGCATGTGTACCTAAGGGAAATACCTGTAACAAGGCAGTAGTGATCCTGTGTTGTGGGCTTGTATGATGAACACTCATTATGTATTATGTAAATTGTGAGAGTCTTTTTAACATAACATTTCAGAACGCTTGACTGCATACTTGCAACTGACACCAAGAATTCTTTCCCTTGTATCAAAGAGGTACTGTTAAAACACAATCAAGCTGCCAGACTGTTAAGCAGATTTGTGTACCATGCTGTCTCTGGTAGGCTAAAGAAAGGTTCTGCTCTTCATGAACAGTTTGGTCAGATTATGAAACTCTTTTTCAAATAGATGGCCTTGAAGCTGGAGCCTTCATTCACCTTTTTAGGTTATGGTGCCATATTCTTCCTCAGGCATGAGTTTCTCTTATGTGTACTCTGAAGTGACCCCATCCCACTTTATGATTCCATGTAGCAGATGGAGCAATCACCCCATTTTTGATTCCTTGGCTCCCCGTGTCTGATGTATGGCATGCTAGAGCATTTAGAGGGCTTGGGGGGGTATCCTCAAGGGGTCTGCATTTCCCAGTCTCATATTATCTTTGCTATTTGATACAACACCTAGGTCGACCTTCTAATGAATGATCAGATCTGTGATGGAATCTGATATGTGAGCAAGACAACATCTTATTCATTAGGAAAGCAAGTAATTCAGAGCTTTTAGTGTAGCCCGTTTTGTGGAAAGCAAATAATTAGCCTCATTTGCTTAATAAAAAATTAGCATGTTCTTGGATGGCAATTGAGATAAAATTTTTGCAGTCAATAGACCATGTTAACATTTTTCAAAGTAAAACGTCCTGAAGCATATTAGAAGGATGAATTCAAGTGTTGGGTTTGGTAAAGCCGTTGTCCTACATCCCTCAGGTCAAGCAGCTGTAACCTAACAGGTAGTTACTGAGGTGGGGAACACATGCATGAGGTGCCTAGCCTGGGATACTTTAGGAGGAGCTGTTTTTTGAGAACATACTGTATCTGCTCCTGAAAATCAATGTGTTTCACACTATCTAATTGACATATTAGTTGCTTTTGAAAAAATTCTTACTCGTTAAAGCCGAGGAAGTTTATTAACAAAGAGCAGACAATAGAATTTAAGGTGAAAAGTGGTGATTGACTTTTTTCTTTTTTTCTTTTCAAAATACTGCCATTTTTAAAGAGCCTAATCTGGGAAAAGACAATTATTGACTTCGGTCATGTTAGATGGTGCCTGAAAGAATGACATTGGACAGCTATGTCTGCAATATTCAGACAGTAACAAAGACTAGATCTTTAAGGACCCAATAACCATCCTGTTGCTGAAAAGTGAAGAGAATGCCATCGAGCAATCTCTTGGACAAAAAGGGCCTCTTCACTGCAATAAAGTGTAAGACAGACCTGGTTCTTCTTTTGTTCTGCAAAATATTCACCACCATCAAATAGCTGTTAGTGGAGAAAGAGACTGTTCGATCTAGCAAGCTAGTCCTGCCAGTGCTTTGAAGCGTTGTGGATCTGGAGCCCAGTTTGGAGGCCACAGCCTGTTTTTCATTCGAACGCTGTAATTGCTTTGACTGGCAGAGTTAACTAGGCAAAAGGTAGAGGAGAAATGCTCTGTCTCATTACCATTAGATCACCAAAGGTGCTGTTTATGCAGATTATTTCAGCAGGCTCCCTGTACATTTATGTAGAGAAGACACTTCAGAATATTCATCTGACTTTGTTGCTCTGAATTACCTTGCTGAAGAGTTCATCTTTTGCATTGACAGTAGCTGAGGGAAGCACAAGCACCAGCCTTACTATGGCTATTTAAAATTAAGCAGTATTTCAGGCTCCCGGAGTACCCAACTGATACCGATATAACTATCAATTCCATGCTGTGCTGAATGAAGCAACATACATTTAGCACGAGATAAGATTTGTTTTCACATCACTGCTATAAGTCAGGATCCACAAATGATGAAGCATTGAAAAGACACTTCTTCAGGTCACCTCACGTGGGGGCTGGACTTGCAGACTGTTAATTGATATAGCCAGCTGAGCAGTTTTTGTCATGAATTACTGGTGCAGCTTGGCTTTTTTGAGGCTGCTGTGTTTTATTTTTATGTGATAATGCTCACCTGAAATGCTTCCAGCCTCCTTCTGCTGGCCAAAGGGTCTAGATATTTGGAAAGTCCGTTATTATTAACGTGCCCAGAATCCATATATTTAATAAACATCTGTAGCTTAAAGCAGGGCTAAATTTGTCTCTGAATTGTCTTACACAATTCATGTTTTTCTCTTTTCTTTGTGATTTTAAGTGAAGACTTCAGTGGTAACCCTAATGGTTTGCTTGCTGACCATACTTGCAGGATCACAGGGATAAATCGCTGTGTGTGAGTGCACTGGGACAGCTTGGTCTTTTAGCCAATGGAAGCAATAAGTAGCAACAACTTTTCATGGAGTTTATTCCTCATTGCACTGCTGACAGTTTGATTTACGGGATTATCAGAGATTAAATGCATGAAGTCTTGTTAAAAACGGCAGTGACAAGCAAATAAGTGTAACTGTGGAGATTGGGAAGTGGATTCAGGAGGGAATTACCACCAGCCTGAGCTGTTGTAAACTCTACGTCTTTGCTTAGTGAAATCCAGCTGAAAATTTGTAATTTGCGGCCTGACATTTTAGATATGATTTCCAGCAACCATAATGCTGTCCTAGCTGTTTTTCAGAGGACTGGTGATTTCCATTACCTGTGAAAGACAAGCTGCTTTTGTAGACTCTGCTGAACAGGGCCTGAACTGGGACCTGAGATAATTTTCTGGGATGCCATGAGTAGTGTTCTTTGTTTTCTTCTGATTCGTGCTTGAACAGGGAGACAGATATGCATGGAAAGGCTCAGCTTATGTAGGAGCAATATAACTCAATCATACAGCAGTGTGCTTGACGCAGAAGACAAAGGCTCTCCTTGCTGCTGCTCCCGTTCTACCCTTGCTATGGCTCAAGGAAAGCAGTCTTTTTCTGAATGTGTCTGTCTCCTTTTTTTTTTTTCCTCTTTTTTGGTTTCTCTCTGAAGAGGTGCTAGTCTAACCTATCAGTGGGATGGTCAGAGTCACTTGTTTGTCACAGAAGCAGACCCCCTGTCATTTAGTAACGGCAAGTATTGTGTGTGCATGGACCTGAGGCAGAGACCTACCCTTGATGGAGAGCAAGACCAGCTGAAGGGCAGTACAGACAACATGTGTTGTGCTAGGTGTTTCGTAATTCTTTTCTGTGTCCCAAACGGCAAAGAGAAGTCAGTACACTGGAGGAGTGGAAGAATTCCCCCTAAACCTAGTGACCACTCTAACACACTGGGAAAGTACATGCTCCATTGCCCTCTGTTAGGTGGCGAGAGAAGATAGCAGCCTATGATAGGGAAAATCTTGATGAGTTGTCACCATGGGGTGCGTATCAGTAAAGCAGGCATTGGGTGGAGGCAAAATGAACATCTGTTCAATCAGTTCATCTGAAGGATGAATAAGGGATTCAGTGATGCTGCTGGGCTGGACTTGGGAGCTGAGTGGCAGGTGGTCATAAATGACAGTGGGAACATCTCGGCAGAAGGTTGTTCCTTGATGCACACCATAGCAATTCGTGGGAGCTGAGTGGCAGGTGGTCATAAATGACAGTGGGAACATCTCAGCAGAAGGTTGTTCCTTGATGCACACCATAGCAATTCGTGTGCTGAGGTATGTATCAGGCATAGCTTTGGTCTGCAGGACCCTCCAAGTCTGCTTTTTTAAACTCTAAATGTGAAATGTCAGCCGGAATTCAGACCTGTTAATACCTCCTGATCATGCTTTTGTTTCAGGTGGCCTGATAGCAAACTGGATTGTTCCACATCAATTGTAGGATTTCACAACTTTAAGGACTTTGTGGACAGAATCCCATCCCATTGGAGTCAGAGGAAAAATTCCTCCCTTACACAGCTCCAAGACTACATCTACTTAAGTGAAGGCTGTGTGTCTGAAAATACAGCTTTCTATTAGAAATATTGCTGCTTTCAGGGGAAAAAGGAAAAAGCCAGGCTTCTTGTTCTCCGTTATTTTTGGGTTGGAGTGTCATTCTTCTTAGCGATGCTGTCGGGTTGCCGGGGGCACGGTTCCCAGTTCCACCAGAGGGCCCTGCAAGGCTGCGAAAGGGGCCCCAGCGCACAGCTGCAGCCAGGCACCTCGCTCGCTTCCCTCGGGATTCAAACCATAGCTGTGCATTTTACTAATTAGAATTATGAGTCCTTTTGTATTCGACAGGTCAGACATGGTTAGTGCACAATAAGCTTTAGCCTTTTGTTCTATTTAACTCCTTTTATGTCTTAATGTTTTATTCAGTGTGTTATTTATGTGTTTTATTATCCGGCTTCTAAATATAGGGTAGCTACAATATACAGTCCTGGCTGTAATCTCTTCAAGTAATGAGGCAGGGAAAGCAATTCAGTTGAGCAATAGATTCCCTTTAAGACAAAAAGGAGCAGAGTTTGCTGTGTGAAGTTTGCTGGTATTTATTTTTGAGGGGAAAAAAAAAAGAAGAAGAGAGACTTCTTATTCCTCCCCCCCCCCCCTTAAATAACTGTCCTAGTTTCGGCTGGGATAGAGTTATTTTTCTTCCGTAGTAGCTAGTATGAGGTTGTTATGGGATTTGGTATGAGAAGAATGTTGATAACATCCTGATGTTTATAGTTGTTGCTAAGACATCAAGGACCTTTTCAGCTTCCCATGCTTTGCCAGTGTGCAGGTGCACAATGAGCTGGGAGGGAGCACAGCTGGAGCAACAGACCCAGAACTCCTAGTTTAGGATTTGAGTTTAGGTTTAGGATCAAGGCCCAAATTGGCCAATGGAATATTCCACATCATGCAACGTCATGGTCAGTATATAGATGAGAGTTGGTCGGGAAGCTCTTGTTCTCATTCTCTCTTCTGGATGGGTGGTGATCTATTGTGCTATGCATCACTCATTTGCATATTCTGTTATTATTTTTATTATTATTTTACTCATTATTACTTTATTTTATTTTTTTTCAATTATGAAATTGTTCTTACCTTAACCCGTGAGTCTCATTCCCTTTTTGCCCTTGCGATTCTCTTCCCCATCTCCCTGGAGTTGGGGAGGGCGAGTGAGCAAGCTGTGTGGTGCTTGGTTGCCAGCTGAGTTAAACTACGACAATACAATGGGAACTTTTGGTATATATCTGACAGATTTTGACAATGACTTCAAGTTAGATGCATAGCTGTGTGACCAGCAAAGAGCAATTCAGTGTTTATTAGTCTTTTATAAGGTAAAACATAGCTTCTGTATAGTTTTCCATGAATGTGCACGTAAGCTGCATGGAATGTGATTGCATATGAAAAGATTTGTGTATTCCAGGAGTCAAGGGGAAAAAATTACAGATGAACTGGTGAATGTGTAGGTTTTGCGTACCATATTTCATCGTGTTTTGAAAGGGGAGGGAAAAAAGAAGATGGAGTCTCATTTAACACCCAAATGGCCAAGTCCCGTGTATCAATCTGTATAGTAGGAGGCTGAAACCAAGCTCTTTGCTGCAACAGCAAAGTGACCTTATTTTAAAACCATTTGGGAAGGCTTGTGAAAAAACTGTCTTTATTTTCTTCATTTTACATTGACACCATCATTTTTTATATGGCTGCAATCTGCAATAAATGATAATCTTTACATTCCATTGACTAAAATTCTAACCAAGAAGCTTTCTTTGCACTTTGTCTTTTTTTAATCTACTCTCCCAAACTTAGAACTTATATTATTAAAAAATATTATATTGCAAATAGGTAGGCTTGTGCTAATGTGGGGAGAGAGAAATGGTTGGATAAGTGAAAATCCACAATAGATGGAAAGCATCTTGTCCTAAATGTTTGTTTGAGTGAAGTGATACAATGAAAAGTGGAACATGTTCTATTCAGGAGCTCTGCTCTGGGTTTACATGGAGGTCAACATGCTGAGTCCTTGGGAGAATGGATGCTTGAATGATGGAGGCAATAGATTGAAATGTAAAGGACTTGCATTGAATTCCTTGCTCCGAAATGATTAAAAGACCTGCCTAAGATGAAGTCCTGACCCCACTGAAAGGGGAGTTTGTGATCTTCTGTGATTTAGTTTCCAGCCTGCTACCGGATATGTCATGGTTTTTGGTCCCAGCAGAAAAGTGAGACTTCATAGTTATGATTTTATTAACGCTTAAGCCAGTCCATTCTTACAGAATTCATCACTCAATGTTTTGCAAATCACTGCCATTTTGAGGGATGGAAATTGCTTTAGGGCCTGTTCTGCTATTGATCGACACGTCTGTGCTTACTGCATGGGCTGCATTGCCACAGCCTTACAATTCCATTAATTGTAATCGCAGCACAGAGCCTGTCCCAAACTTAAAGTCCGATTTTAATGTCCATTCTAAGGCCTTGTGCTACTGGAGAGTTTCAGCCCGAATGGGTGACTGCACAGGCTTGAACAGAAGTCCATGGAAATAGCAGTTTCTGTTGATTTGGTGATTTAGACTCGGTGTCTCTTTATGTCTGTGGTGCCAGGTAAGGGTGATTCAGAAGCAGGCTGGGACATGCTGACCCTCCATGCTGCTTCCATTTACCCTGGTTTTGTCTATAGGTGGGTGCAAAATATTCACCCTGTGTTTAAGAGCAGGAAATCGGTTGTCGTGCCTGGCCGTGGCATCGAACATGCCCCACCTATGCCTAGTCCCACTCCGACTGCATGCCGAAGTGCTCAGCTCTGCTCTCAGGCCGAGCATGGCATTTTCCCTTGCCACAAGCTGCCCCTCCATGTTAGTTTGAAAGTTTACAGTGTTGATGTGTCAGGTTTCAAGGATGTGTTGAGCAAGCATTTCTTCTTGAAAACAGAAAATGTTTAATTAATAATGGAAGAACTTGGAGATGGATTTTTTTTTTTTGTTTTATTAACATTTAAGTATTTTGTTGGTGAAGAACCTCCAGATTGCTGCCAATAGCTCTTTGCTGCAGCAGCTGTTTTCAGTGTTTGGCAGCATTTTTGCATTCCTTCAGGAGTGACAACTGGTAGAGGACAATGGATTCTAAATCAGGAGATTAAAGATGTCTTGTAGGGTTCAGCCAGGGTAATCTCTCCTCATCAGACTGGAGATGCTATCCATCAGTACAGGAGGAGGCTACACCTGACTTTCATTATCTTCCAGGGTGGCAATCTTTAACGACACCCTGCAAATGACAGGAGTATGAGTGGAAAATTCTAGGATCAACAGTTCTATTACTTAGTGTTCGACTTGCCTTTATTTATTTATTTCTGCTCCTGTCTTTGTTTCCAGTTTTGTTTCCCTGATTGACGTCATCCATATGCCTTGTAGTCCAGTGACGGTCACTATTCTTTGATTTATGTCGTTGTTTTAAGAAATAATAACCAGATAAGTATGAAGCAGGATTTGTCTTAGCATTATTTACTGCTTGTATCTTCCTGATACCAGTTCTTCCATTAGTTTTACACCTGTGTTTCATTAAAGTAGCATCCTAAGATGCAGTGAATATTTGGAATAAACAGACTTCTTTTACTGTCCTTTTTTCACAGAAACAAATGGTTGTAAATGTGCTTGGTGTTACACTTCTGAAGTGGAAATGGCAGGATCTGTGTGGAACAGATCATGATTGTGGTAACAGGTGTTGTAGGGTGTTGCATACAGCTGATTTTAGTTCCATGTTGGCTCTTGATGCCTGATAGCAAAAATGAAATGATAAGCAATTGTAAAGCAAATATTTAAATGTATGAAGGTAGTCTTCCTGTGTGTCTTGTTTCAGGTTGGGTGAAAAAGCTTTGAGTATCTCTTGTGCTCTGTATATCGTTTCTTCTATAGCTCCCTTGTATCTGGGGAGATTTCCTTCTATGTAGCAGGAAAGAAAAGCTGATAGACAGCATGCTGACCTTCCTCCTTCGTGCTGCCCCTGATTGTCAGTGGATAGGACATGAAGATGATGGAGTTCAAGGGCTTTAAGGTGGCATTGGCCTACTTGGTTAAGCACATGTCTTTCAGCAGGAAACAGGGCAAAAGGAGAAAGAACAGCATGAAATTCCCTCATTCCTAGCTATGACTTTGTAAGTGCCAGGTTGGATCCAGTGCTCTTCCTTACCTGATGCACAGCACAATGAAAGAGAAAATCTTTTGAAAAAGAGCATGGAAATATCTATTTTCCCTATAAATACATATTTACATCTCTCTCATACTATTTTATGTGCCATACAATTGGAAGTATCAAGGCTCTCTAACACATTCCCTCTCTCTGTCCCGGTGATGTCATTTGCACAGTTTGGGACATAATAAAAAGTATATTGAGGCACTGGAAGTTATGGAACCACATTATTGCATTCAATGAAAAGGCAGTAACTGTACAAACATTCTGCACCCTCCTCTCCTTTTTCTTCTTTTTAAACGAGACACAATAAATGTTTGGTCACCGGAAGGCTGGTGTCTGTCCTCTTATGACTTACCATTTTGAGGAGATACCCTCTTCAGAAGAGATCAAGCAAGAAGATCTTAGACTGTATATCGTCCCTGATGTTTGCTGCTACTCCTAAGTATTCTTAGATTGTCTTTAGAAATATAATTTACTGAAAGGATGAAAATCAAGTCACAGTATAATTTGAAAAAAAGTGCAAATTACATCAGTTGGCATAAATCACCCTAGCAATATGAGTGTCTGGCCTAAATTGTGGATATGCTAATGATTTTTGTCTATTGAGTTCTTTCAGCAGATGCTGATATTCCTCCAACTGAAAAAAAAAAAAACCCCAAACCAAACCAACAAAAACCCAGACTAAATCAACTGAAATTTTTCATCTAAACCAGTTTGAATATAGAAAGAGGACCCCACTGCTCTCTAGGTGCACACTGTTGGATTTAGCACTGTTGGGTCACCGAGGTACTATAATGTAACAGATACTTTTATTTTCAGAGTTTCTAATTGCATCTCGCTTTAAAAGAAAGAAGAAGCCTGACTGCAGTGGAAGTTGCCTTTTAGGACTGACATTTGCTTGACTGTGTGTCCAAATGAGTTGTCTGGTTTTGGGAGTGCCCACTCATATAGAATTTAATAATTTACTTGCATTGAGTTAATTTTCAGATGTTGTTCTACATCCAAAGTTTCAGAAATGTGGAGGGAACAAGATAGTGGATTTTACTATCAGACCTATGCTCAGTTTTTTTCTGTTGTTTGAACTACAAAGTAAAAAACACAAGTTTGACATTTGATTTGGAAATACTGTAGCAGATGTGCTATTTTTCTCCCCCCACCACACACTATTTTTACTGGAAATATAAAAACTCTACAACTTTGTGTTGACATTCTTTAGAAATTGGAGTAAAATTGCTGCCCCCAGCAATATGCAATTTACTGCAAGGGATGCCACAGTCCCAAACAAGGAGCCAAGATAATTAGTCTACAACTGACAAATAAGTCTGCTATGCTATGTAAAGAAACATCCTTTTATCAGACTGTATCACATGGTAGTTTGTGCCAAGCTAGAGAGAAAAGAGAGTTTACTCTGAAAACATGTCCTCTTCTGGGGGAACAAATCTAATCCAAAAGTGACTATGGGAAGCATTTTCCTGACCCTTCCCCAGTATCAAGGGATTTGGATTAACTGAATTCTGGATCAGAACCAAGGCCTGAGTAGGTTTTTTTGCAAAATAATTTCCATTTTTCTTTCAGCTGTAGCAAAAACTGCGTTAAAACAACATTAAAAAGAACTGTGGCTGCAGAATGACCAGTTTACCAAAGGCTAAAGGTGATCCAGCATTTTCTCTCTGTATTGCCTCTCAACAAAAGAGAAGGGTCTCTGCCCTGAGTGCTTCAGCCTAAATAAACAGTGATTATGCTGGAGTAACTCTGCTCTGGCAGCCTGACTCGCTGAAATCGAAGCAATACAAGGTGTTTGTCAGTAGAACACGACGTGCTTTACAAATGAAGTGTGATTATTCTTGTTTAACAGATGGGGGGCTGAAGCACACGTGTGCATGGTGAATGCTTCCAGGTCTTGGGTACAAATTTGACTCAGTTGCAGAACGGTGCCAGAGGTTATATTTAGATTGCCTTGCCTGGGACTTGGCGGCTGGGCTACTGTTTATGCAAACAACACAGAGCACTACTTAAATACCATCATTGCACTGTGCTGGCCAGCTACGGTGAAGGTATACACCTATCAAAGCTGACAAGCGACTGGTAAGCTTCTTCCCAAATTTATTCCCAATATTTCGTAGTCCAGAGTCCATTAGCTGAGTTGGTCAAAAGGCCATGCAAAGAAATGACATTTTTTAATTATTACAGTTTGCATTGAATGCTAAATACTTTATTCTTACTGTTATTAAGTTTTGCTCACTATATTTTTCATGGAGTATGACATGGGCTTTCAGTCTGAGATCTGTTAGATAATAAACAGTATTAGCAAGGCTGTTCCTTGACCAAGGAAAAACTACATGTTGTGAAATGATCAGTCAGGGGACAAGGGATGGAAAGATGTCTCTTTTGTGGCAGCCTCAGCAGATGTTTGTAATGACACAATGGATATTGCTAATTGCCACTGCTCTTATATTAGTGGGTTCGCTAAGAACTGGTTTGCCACTTGCCTGTGAGATGGGGGAGAGAAGTGGGGTCATTCTGGTTCAGATGAGGTGATAATACAGTCATTGCATATCAATAGGATGGAAGGAACCTTAAAAATACAATCAAGTCCTAAGAGAGAATCAAGCTGTGTAACATTCTGGTTCCTGCAAAACAGTAAATAATTTCTGGTGAAACACATTCTTTTCCTGTAAAACTGGAGTGACTGCTTAGTTGAAGAATGAGATTACAGGCTTAAACGGAAGCAAGGTACTTTGATCCATACTGGAGATACCAGACAGGACAAGAAGAACGAAAAGAAGATGCTGATCACTGGAGTTACCTGGATGCTGTGGTGTGTTTTAGCAGATGAATTACACTAGCATATAAGTATGTATTTCAGATCTTAATTCCATTCATGTTGATGTGTTTCTTAAATACCCTGTCTTTCCATTTCTTCTGTACCTTCTTTCTGTATCTCTTTGAATATCAATAAGTAGTATTTTTTAAATAGGTCATTGACGTTATAACATACTGTAATAAACCATTAAGCGAAGAATTGATGACTATAAAAAGACAGTATGAAATACACAAGGACAAACACTGCGCTTCAGTAAAAACGTGTATAAGGAATAACATCCAATTGCAAAGTGCTCTCTGGGGCAAGGAGAGCTACTTGTTATTTTTTGCATAAATCTGATGACTTAAGCTATCTGCTCTGTGAAAGAAAGATAATGTCAGGCTGATTGATAGAGTGAACAGGACATGACAGTCTTGAAGAAGAAGAAAGGCAGAAATCATTTTCAGTGGAGACAGGATCTCATGATGTCGTTGAGCGCTTGATAAGCCAATTGAAATTCAAAAATCACATTTAAATTACTGGATGATGAAATAAGAGGGAGATAAATAGATCTGCACTAATGATTACATACCCTTTTGACTAGAATTGGAGATTAAAGAGTATATTATGCATTTTCAGTTAATTCTGCTGTCCTGTATCCAAACAAGTATTAAAGTTTGAAACATGGTTAAGCAGTAACCTGGTAGAAATGTGCAAAGCTGAGATTATTCTTCATGTTATGTGCTATGCAACTGTTGTCTATGCAATGTTTGTACGAGTGTGCAAATTACCAGAGCTTTAATGCTACAGTTAATTTTTTTAAAAGGTAAATGGGGATTTTGTGTTTCTAGTATAGAGGTGAATCAAGGATAGCTGTTCAATGAGAAAACATAACTATCTTAAATTAATCTCCTGAAATTAAGCACTGGGAGGGTCCTGGGCTCGACGCCTTGTTCAGACAGAGCTGAACTGAACATACGGCAGAAAATAAGGGCAGATATGTTGCAGATTCTCTGTAGAAAGCTGACTTGGTGCTTGGTGCAATGCATAGTAAGTAATCACAGGGCAGCTCTGAGTTTTGCCTGTGACTCTGGTGTAATATTTATAGCACTCAGTACTTGCTGGAGGGTAGAGGGGTTCTGATTGTATCGCTGCTTTCCAGGAAGGTTAACTGTACAGGGAGGACAACACGTATCAGTCTTTCCAACTGCTATACAAATCCCAAGACAATCAAAGTGTTGGGCTGCTGTGGATAAGCCCTCAGTAGTCAAAATAGGTAGGTGAAATGTGAATTATGATTCTCCCAATCTGCTGATGGTGTAGTTGAATGTCAGTACTGGTGAATGGTGTTTATTGGGCCACGGTTCACCTTCTTCCTCCCCATACACTAGAAAGAAAGCTTCATCCCCTTCTTTGTTGGCTGCTACACCATTACTGCTGTTTGGGAGGGTTCTGCCTAGTGAGATTTGATGCTGTGGATTAAATGATAATTTTATGGTGCTTGTAGTAATTTACAGGAAATGTTATGAAGGTATGGAAAATATGGACATAGAGGAAGAAGAGTCAGTCTCAGCAGCATCTCACAAAGCAGAGTGCTGATTATGCACCTGAACTGCTGAGGAAAGGTTGTCTTTCCCTCTCTCCTAGTTCGAAGTCAGTCCTCTTCCCCTGCTCCCCTCCCATTCTCCTTGATTTGCAGGAAGAGTTCTTGCCTATTGATGTCTTGCTGTGGAGTCCTATTAGCAACAGAAATTTATCTTCTTCATAAATTGCAGTGTGGACTGTACCCTGACAATTTGAGTTGGCTTTAAATTGTTGCCACTGCCTCTGCTTCATCATCCACAAGTAATGATGTTGATAATGAAAATGTTATGCTATCATTTACCAATTCTGAGGCCCCCTGTTATCTATGAGGGGATGCTAAGTAGATAACAGAGTATCAGAGTCTCATTTTGCTCTACACATCTATATTCTGAGCTCCCAAGTACAGAAACAAGGCAGATAGGGCTTTTAAAGCCAGATTTAACGAGATCTTTAGATATCTATCACTGCGGATTAGCAGCCAGTAGGATTTTTCAATGTGTGTATGCAATGCAATTTGTAGATTTGAAGACTTGAAATTTGTGATGGTATAAGCTGAGATCTTGCATGTTACACAGCTCTGTGTAACCATCCCTCTGTCAGCTCCAGCATCTTAACCAGCTAACAGCTGCAGAATCAAAGCAGACCCAGTCTACAGAGTGATTTCACAGGCAGCACCGGGAATGAGCCGGAGCAGCGGAGTGCCTCTTTTGTCCTTGCGCAGAAGGTGTGGACTGTTACAAAGGTTTCTTATTCAGCAACCTGTTTTATTTTACTTTCTCTGAAAACTTTTATCTCAGATGGCATTGACAGCAAGGTGCAGACTAAGCAATCAATCTGTCGGTGACTCAGACTCAGCCCTTGTTAGCCATCGATCTTCACTCAAGCGCTTTCTACTCAACCTCCCCACTGGATGGCAGCAGCAGAACACATCCATACAGTCCTTTTTTTTTTTTGTCTCAATAAGTAGTGGGACTGTCCAAGTTAGAACATATCCTCCCAGCTTTCATGTGACTTTCTCCCTACTTAATAATCTTCTGTTGTTTGCCTGTATCTCCCGGAGAGGCACAGCTTGGTCTTCAGCTGCTTCTTCTCACAATGTCCAAGAATGTGTATTGCTGTACTAGATCTTTGAAGAGCCGGGCGGCAGTCGGGCAGGGAGTAGGTGATGTGCCTGGTGTGGGTCAGACTGCAGCGATGACCAGCTCAGCTCGCTGAGCATCACCTAGAACTTTACCTGTAAAGGGAACTGAAACTGAGCATGAGCGTTTCCCTTCCAATTTTTATTAGGCTATATCAACAGCAATTAAAACAGGCAGGTATTTACTGCCAGATAGCGTGGACAAATGATTTAATTTCCCACTGCTTAAAAAATGATCCTCATCTTAGCAGGCTTTGTAATTAGATTTGACCTTGAGCAATCCCACATTCCTCATGTTACTTGAGTAGTATCTGAATTTTTGAGTCTATTTAAAATGTAAATTATGTTACTTAGAGTCTGTAACGTTTTGTGTAGCATCGTGCCTTTATAACGTAACATGTTTCTTAACTAAATGTCATGATTTTATGCTGAGAGCTTGGACCTACAATGCTTTATTTGTGTGCCAGCATTTAAATGGGATCCAGCTCACCTCTGAGGCTAGCAATCCGTTAGAATGGAAGTGTGGGCAGTTCACCTCAGTGTAGGTGCTGTATTTTTAGCTATTTGTGTGCTGAGTCTGTACAGTAAAAGAGATTTGTACAGTTAAGGCTATCTCTGCAGTATGAGAAAGTCCCACAAAAATTAAAATTCTAATGGTGATGGCATTTTTGGGTATCCAGGTAGAGACTGAACCTCAATCTGCAGAACTAGAGCTTTTTATTTTTTGACTTCTGATGTCTTGCAACTAAATGTTGATATATATTTTTTTAAATTTTTTAACTACTTAGTAAATACTGTAGCTGAAATGACAGTAAGATGTATTTCTGCAAATATCACACCTGCTTTCTTTGCAGGTGGTTCTAAGTTTAAGAGGAAATACTTGTATTTACTAGGGGTCGAATATGATCTGAAGTGGGTAGAATAAAGATAGTGCTGTTTGTTGCAAGCAGGAAATTAGAGATCAAAACACAGACTATTTCCCTGGGGTGGCAGAGCCTATAAATGCCATAGCAGTGACACCCAGTGACTAGATTGTTAACAGTAATTCCATAGTTGTTAACACAGACTCACAGATGGTTAACAGTAGTTCCTTCTGGATATGTGGAAGAGACTTAATCCCAGCCACAGGTCCTAGTGATGGTGCTAGGCAAGAATGTGGAGATAATAAAGTACAGAAAATTATGATGTGGGGAAAAATTCAAGCTTGGAGCTGGTACAGGCGTGACCTCTGTAATGGCCCTTAATCTTGGGATGAAACAAGATTTTGGCAACTTGTTCACCTCCTTCTGAACTTGCTTGCAGATATAATGACACAAACCTGTTTGAAACTTATCAACACAAGCCATGTGCACTGGCTGAATGTGTTATCTGATGTTACACTATGGAAATTGGGACGGTTTGACTTATGAGACTGTCCCAGCTATTGGATTTACCTGGTTGGCTTAAAAGCCTAAAGGAAAAATCGCTTGAAGGAGAATTTTTTAGCAATAAAGAGATCTCTTAATTAGGGTTCATTGTGTCATTCAGAGAAAGTAACTGGTTAGCATTATTAATCTAGTTCTGTGGTTGACCTTTTGGGAGTGGTGCTGTGTATGCCCCAGGTGACGGATGATGGAAGATCCACGGAGAGGACAGAATAGCTCTAGCTGGCAGACACATGAAATAATCTATATGAAATTGGGGAGTTTAAGGGGAATTTGGGAATTTAAGGGCACAGCATAGACGTGTACTGGGATTCTCTCCTGTACAGTCATTAAGAAATGATACAGTACAATCGAGATGATTATGTAGTTGGTAATAGTTGTGTAAAAATGCTGCTGTTAAGTAGATCCCAATGTTGGTGTCTTGTTCCAAGTATCGGGATAAGCTACAGGTGACAAGAACAATGCTTTGGTTTTTGTCCTGAGCAAGTTGTTTCTTCCTTCTCTCTAGTTAGTCTGTTCTGTTTCAGTTTGCTCTTGTGTATTGTGATACTTGTCAGTCCAATAGTCCAGCACGTTCTGAATTAATTATGAAATGGAATTACTTCAGAGTAAATGGAACTGAGACCGTTGCAGAGAACAAGAGATGGCTGAGTCTTACTGTGTTTAGTGAGACTGTTTAATTCACAGTGCTTTCCAAAATGAGAACCATGTGTACATCTTGCATTTCAAACACCTCTTAACCCTGAAGGACTAAAAGTTCCTAAAGGAGCAAGACATACATAATTTATAGTCCCTCTAACAGTCACTGACTCCTCAATAATTTTTTTTGAAGTTTCTGGGCCAAATCCAACCAAATGACGATCTTAAACATGGTAGGGTTTCTCAGAATTTGAACAAAACCAACAGTGAGGTACATTATTGCCCCCAGTAAGAAAAAGCTGTAGTGTAATTGTGAGGGTTACCTGTCCTGTGTGTGCTGGCAGCTTGCTGATTAATACATCCCTAAGCTGGAACTAGCTCTTGCCTTGTTGTTGCTAAGGGGCACAGAAGATGCCTGAGCACTGTGACGTGGATGAAAATGGAAGCCTCGCAGTGATGTAGGATGGGGACAGAAAACAGACATGTCACGGATGCAACTTAGTGGAACAACACAATCAATGAGGGATTGTTTCTTGCAGTCACCTCAAGAAGAGATGGTCACCTCTTAAATGGGATTTGGTTTGTTTAATGTCAGAAAAATTGGTTTCTTTTGATTCGAGAAGATGGTGAGGGTTTGAGTGCTGGTTTTCATGGCATTGCTACCGTGAAATGGGCCAGATGTAAGATTATCTCTGGGCAATTCCATCTGTCCTGCAGTGACAGAGGAGCAGGAGCCGGTATTGCATAGCTTGAAGACTCCAGTAAATGCACGCATGGGCAGCTGCTTATGACTGCGAGCTGTAGCTGTTGTGTCAGTGTGGACTGTGATCCCAACACTGAGGTCCATCCCTCCCAGCACAACCATTGCCACTCTCACATATGAGCGTCCAACTCACACTCGATTTCTGTTCCAGTAGATTCTGATTATTAGGTATCGTACATTTGAGTAGAGGCAACAAATGCTGAGTGGGAAAGATCATTGTTTTCAGTGGCCCTGGGTGACCTTTTAGGCACTTCTGAAAATCCTGCTTGCAAAGTCTGACTCTTATTAGCCACTTTTATTATATGGGCAGTGTCATTCTTCATTCTCAAATGACAGGGAAACATCAATGTCAGCTTGCCTATTGCATCTCTTTAATCTTGTTTCACGTTCAGTGCCGAAGTTATAAAATGTAGTTAGCAAAATCCTGTAAATAATTGCAAGCTGAGAATGGAATAATGATGGAAAGTAACTGTTTAGTTAGCCAGATCATATAACTGCAACGCTATGTGTTGCCAGGAAGGACTTACTCCAGGTTGCTTGCAGAGTTGCTGTTTTGAACCTCCTCCTAACCTGGAGGAAGTCTAATTTGAGAAATTTTATGGATTTCTTTATGTGATAGTTCTAAGAAGCCTTGCCCCCAGTGACCTAATTATGTCACCTGCATGCTGCACAACTTTGTACTCAAGCAAGACTGCCACAAGGCATGTGAGCTTTGTAGTGACTTTTTTTTTTTTTGTAAATTGGATTTCATCCTTTCTTTCCCGCCCTCCCACTACAAGCTGCTGACTTCAACATTTTACCTGAGGTTGGAAGCTCCACTGATTTTTGTTTTGTTTTGGGTTTTGTTGTGTTGGGTTTTTTTTGTTTCCAAAAGGCCAAAGATGCAATGATAAAACTCATTTGTCTTTTTAATCTTTACCTTGTAATTAGAGCTAAGAGAAACTGGGAAGAGATGCCAGGCAAGTAAGCTCTTTTCCTCTAAAAGCTCTCCGGGCACATAACTGAGTCTTGGGAGAGCTTTAAAGAAAAGCAGTAATGAAAATCCTGCAGAAAAGGAAAAATAAGCCAACAAAATTAAGACTTAAGTGTGCTATTTTTATTCAGGACTGGGGGTAAAACAGACTCTGGTACCTCCTGGGTTCATTCTCAGATAAAACGTTTGAATCACTAATTATTTTTCAACGTTCTTTTCATACAGATGAGCTTCCCTCTTTGTTTCTGCCCCACTGATTTGAGGTGATTGAAGATGATGTTGATCTTATTTGGAGGTTTTCAAATTGTTTTACTCCAACTTTGATAATCAGGTTGTTTTTACTGTGAGATCAGTAATTTTTGTGAAGTTTTGTTTTTCTAGAAGGCAAAGCACCAAAACACATAACCTAACTTACTTAAATCTTAGAAATCCTATAGCTGTAGAATTTAGGTACCTGGATCTCAGGAAATGTTCAAAAAGGCCACACCTTTCAGTCAGGCCGAGCACTGAGTTACAAACAAAGCACGGTCATGGTTGTCCTTGTTTATGACTGTAAAGAAGGTGATGGTGGTGGTGAGAGACTGAATGGCAAAGGGTCAAGGCTGCAGTGCTGGTCTCTCGAGAAGCTGAATAACAGTGTTTATTGTGCCTTTGAGCAGGATTCTGCAGTTTTAGGTCAGTAGATTTCCAATGACAGAGCAATGCAAAGCTGTGTTCGTGCATGGATCTGCTGATAGATTTGCTCTAGCACAGCCGATTCTTTGTTTCTAGGAAACGCATATGCAAAATTTCCATTATTTGTTCCCTTCTGAATGCATTTACCACCACCAGCACAGTGAGCTCCAGAGCCTTTCTTTTGCCAGCTAAGAGTCCCACGACTTCTGCTCTCAGTGGCTTTTTGCTTAGTCTTTAACATTAGTTGTATAAATACTAGTTTGGAGAATCAACATGATGACTCTGAATGTTGCTCTGAAGGAGTCAGATGCTGCAGAACTAAACCAGGTTTTTCATTACCTCATCATGCTGCGCATGAGACTTAATGGTTTTGCATTCCATGTATGAGAAGGAACATAAGCCTTGTCTTGTGCTTGCATTCCTGAGGACAAATGAAAATAAATGCTTTTGAACAAGATTTCTTTTGATAAACCAGATACTCAGTTAAAAATGAAATTCCAGCCCATTTTTACTTATGCGACACTAGCTTTTAGTCTTTCTAAGGAAGACGTACTCAGGTGAAAACACTGGGCCTTAGATGGTATTGCTTAAAACTGGATTATTCCTCTCTCCCCTGGTGGGGCCACGAATGGTTACCTTTCCTTCATTTTTCTGTTTCTGGTTGAATGTGGAGGATTGCAATCCAATCTGGTTAGATTGTGGAGGAAAAAGTGATTTTTCTCTACCTGTTGTTTAGTAACTTTGTGTTTTTTGAAGTGGTTTGGGTTTTTTCATTCTTTTTAGTGGTTTAGTGAAGGCTGCTTTCTCTACCATCCTAGACGGAGAAAAAGGCTGAAGCTCAGTGGCATGTCATCTATGGTCTGAAAAGACAGAAGGACAGTTAGCAGTTATGATTTGTGAGCTGAATGGTAAATGATGGGGATTTTTATTTTTGTAAAACTAAATTTTGGAAACTAGCAAAATCCCCCATCATCAAGGGTGTTCTCGACTATGTGCCTAACTTACATGCATTAGTTTTTTCCAGTGATGTCAACACAGTCAATGGGCCTGACTATTTTATTACCTGTGCCTTCATGCAGTCACTGCCCTGGTATAAATGCTGTCATTTGGACGTTAGCAAGCAGCTGTAAACCTCTATTCCTTATTGTTCCCTTGTAACTCCGTGCTATGATGCAGCTCAGCATGCAGATTTTTGAGTAAGGAGAGGCAATAGTTTTCAACATAAACAAGTCCGCTGGGTCACATTAACCTCCTTCAGTCTCTGTGTTAAATAATTAAAATAAACTAGGTAGTGTTAACTATACGTATTTAGAGGCTTACTGGAGGAGCTTATTAGTTCAATATCCTAACACAGTGTCTTAAACCTTTCTGAGCTCCAGGATCCCTTATTAAATATTTAGTGCATATTGCTGAAAAAGTCAAGATTTGCTTTATTTTTTAGAGGCAATTGCTATTCTCAAAATTCTTTTAGCCCTTAAAATACTGGCCATCTATAAATAGTACTTTTCTCAAGTTGTCATTTCTTGCCACCGAAGAGTATTTTTTAATCTGTGCTGGTTTAATAGTACCCCAGGAATTAATACTTGCAGAAGGCTCTGCAATGCTTCCTTGCTGTATTCTTTAGAACCGCCTCAAATACCTTTTTAAGCAATTCATTTGACAGCAGCTCCTTCAGGTAGAAAGAAGACACGTGTCAGCTGCTGACTGTGGTTTGGAGATGTCAATATTTCTCCTCTTCTGTTTCCAAAACTGTCAAAATGAAATTAGTTAATTGGCGAGTATTTTTGTGTAGTTGCTGTGGAATAGTAATTATTGGTGACAAGGGCTGCTGGAGGTGCACTAATACAGCACAGCAAAACCTAAAATTTGAAAATATAAGGCATTATGCTGCACTTCTATTATGACTAGTCATTTTGCCATAGCCTGACTTGCTATAGAGTCAAACCTTCAAGTTCAAGGTCGTCTTGCCAGGAGAGAGAAGGTTTTGCTTTGTACATAGCAGAGTTTTATAAGACTTGCCATGTAGCTAAGCAAAGGCAACTTAGTGGATTAAAATAGCATCAGTGATGTCTCTTGCCTCTAGGGTGATGAATTATGAGCAAAGCAAAGACCTCCAGGAAGGGATTTTGTTTCTGTGGGGCCTCTATTAGATGATACTGTATAGTAAACAAATAACAAATTCTTTCACTGAGTCCCTTCTCATTTTGCCTAATTGCCTGTCTTGGTTCAGTACTGGTGAAGGTAAGACATAAGCCACATAGTATTTACTTTTACACCCAAGGAGTGATTGCTTACTAAAAAAGACTGTGTTTTCTCTCTGCCTGTAGCTGGAAACTGGTCGCTCCTTGCTACAGACTCTTCTTTAAAGATTTTAATTCAGCACTTTCCGTGTTGTTCCATGGTCTGAGGTGGCAGCTGAGAGAAAGAGTCTGTTCAGCTTCAGTAAAAGCGCCAACTTTCTAGTGTGAAGGTATCTGGGCAAGCCATTTACAGAATGCTGCAAACAAAGATGTTTTCCACTTCTAACAGTAAGCCTCCATATATTGTCTGCGTGCCTTGAAACATAAATTATCTAATAATCCACCTCTATCCAAATGCTTAAAATTACTTAAAAGCTGACAAAGGAAAATGTGTTGGACTGGCAGCATGTTGAATCTCTAATCTAGGCTCTATTCATCCCAGTAATTGCCATCCACCTCTCATCTGAATCGTACCTGTTCTTTAAGCAGTGAATCATGATCAGTCAGAACACTGTTCTTGCTAATATTAGGAAGGATGTGTGAGAAATTCTTTTAAGGATGGTAGTCCCAATTTTGCCAAGATACTTCATGCACAAATATGTCTGGTTTTTCCCTGTGGTATTTTCATGCTTTATGTGGTCTAGATTAACAGACTTTTCCTCTACTGGAATTTCTACTGAAATTTTTACTGAAATTTGATGTACGTGTAAAAACTTAGTTTAAAAAAAAAATCCCTCTGGTTTAAACTTACAGGAACATTCAAAGAAATAGAAATCTATTCTCTCTTACTCAATTTCAGTGTTGATTTTTTTTGTTTGTGTTGGTTTTTTTTTTTTAAAAACCCCTATGTATTATCAAAGTTTCTCATAAATATCCATGATTTAAAATAATGAAAAAAAAGAAACAAGTTATAATTTCAGAGTGACTGCACCTTTTAATTTCAGAGTGCAAAATGCATTCCTGCAGGAGATAAATGATGCAGTTTTTTCTAGTCCATTGAAAGTAACTGTCAAGTTTGTTGCCCAATAACATGTCTGATTTCATGTCTAATAGTTAGCAAAATTTAATGAGTACAAACTGAAAAATGGAATAGTTCTCAGTAGGAGGGTAGCTGAGTTCTTCTTTTGACACACCCCGTTGCTCCTTTTATTGTAAAAGATACCTACAGGTGGCCATTCAGTGCTCTCAATGCCTCACCTGTGTTAAAGAATGAATGTGAAGCCAGGGCACCTTGGCAACGAATCCACCCCAGCTCGCAGTCTGAATAGATTTCAGGAGGAGGGAAAGGGCAGCCTTTGTAGCTAACAACGAGGGCGTTGGTGGTCTGAGATTTTTCCTATTGATATTTAAGGTACTTGTACCTAAAGCTTAGGAAGGGAGTGAAATTTAATTAGATACAGTGATTTAGTCCTTCAGGTGCCTAACTGTTGCAGTCAGTTTGGAAGCCATACTTGAAAACTTTGCCCAGATTTTCTGCTGGGGAATCATCTGCCGTCCGGGATCATCAAAACTCAGAGTGCTATGGCTTGAGTGGGCTCTGTGGAGAGGCAGCAGAGAAGTCCTTGTGAGAACTATTACACTTTTCTTTGAGTGTCCCCTCCCTGACCGATGCAGAACACATGGTTCAGGGACTCCTCTTTGTGGATGTTATCTTCCTTGGAGCTGTCACGGTACTTGGGGGAATCACGTTTGTCTACATCATTATGATGGTTGATTGTTCAGGCTTTGTCCCTAGGATGTGTTAAAAGTAGTCCCTGAGGAAAAGGTGATCCCGAAACGTATCATTTAGCTACCTCATGTCTAGGAACTGTAAGTACTAGGAATGGATGTATGTTTTGGTGCTTCCTTGCTTTTTTAGTGAACTTGCATGGCAAATTTCCTTCAGTAAGTATAGGATATTTTATGCGAAGTGTCAGATGTTTGTGAAGGCTATATCTGCAAAGCTGAGTCACTGTGTGACTTGGAGTTAGGGATATGCTAGACATCACAAAACTAAATTTTGATCGTGTTGACCGTCATGCCTGCCATGTAGCTTTGAGGTTTGTGATTAGAGATGGATCACTATTTTCTACTTCTCAGAGCACAGGATGCTTGGAACTTGATAGTCGAAAACCTGCCTTTCTTGTTTGTGGGTGAACTCTTTTGGGGTTATGTTGCTGAAGACAGATATCTTCTAGGCTAAGACCACTTCCAAAGTGTACATATTTATGATAAACTCAGGCCATCTGCCACCAATTTCAGAATGAATAAAATATTCATCCTAGATGCATCCTTCCTTATTACAACTAGTGATTCACAGCAGAATGTATCTTTCACTGTATTTTATTGTTTTCAACCCAATAACTATTTTATACTTGTACAAGAATTTTTTAAATCTTTCTCCTCTCTTGCCTCTCCCTTAACCTTTGCACAAAAATTAAAGGCAATTTTGTCTTAACTTCTGTATTGCCATTTTTACGTTCTCAGGCGCAACTTCTTCGAGACCTCAGTTAAAATTTCCTCATTTCCTATCTAATACATGAGTAAAATGTGAACGACTGGGTTAGAAGTATTTAAACAGGAAGCTTGTGGGCAACAAATCGTATATGAAGTGACAAAAAGACTTTTGAAAAACCATTTCTTTGTCAGCATTTTTATGCTAAATAATGCCATACCTGTTGCCCAAGAATAAAATTTGGGAATATTTTTAAAGCAAAACTCATATTTTTATTATTGGAGAAATGTGGGTATTCTTATATTACAAAATTCAGACTATTTCACTAAAAAAGTTACAGCAAGCCACTCCAGGTGTGTGAATTATTTTCCTTAAATGTTCCGTTTGCCAAGGTAAAATTAAACTGGACTAGCCAGGACTGTCAGTTTGCTGACGGTTGAGTTCTCTTCATGGAAGTGGTAGTGCAGAAACAAATATGTTATTATGTTGCTTAGTCCCCAGTGGTCAGGTTTGCATACTCCAAAGGTGTATAGTCACTATAAAGAAAAACTTGCAATTTCTTGTGCTTGAAAGTGGCACTTGTAAATAATTACAGATGTAATCACATGAGAACAGGAAGCCTCAATGGATTAGTAATGAGAGACAGAGCCTTTTGCCTCAAGGTCATTGTTTCTAATCCAGATCTTCTTGGTAGTGTTTGGAAGTGCCATCAGACAGGTGGTTAGCGGGGAATTAGTTGGAGATCTCAGTGTTGTTAGCAAAGTACATATCCACCTGAGAAAAATTGCTGTGGCTGTAGTTTTCTTTCTGGCTGTCTCCTTCGCCCCTATCTAGATAGGAGACAGAATTTCTGCTGTTTCAGTGTATTGAGTCGACTGGTAATATTAATGCGATTCTGGCCAGTTTCACTGCTGCTGAGAGCTACCTGCTGAGCAGTGATGATGCTGTCAGGCTTGAGTCCTCTGGTGTGGGCACCGGAGGATGTCAACAGAAGGAGGTAGTAGAGTAGTTCATGTTAAAAGGGGGAGGCTAGTCAAAGAACAGTGTGAGGGAGGCACTCCAGCCACACACGGTGTCCTGGAAAGCTCTGAAAATAACAGGAGTTAAACAGGTGCGAGCAGAAGAGAAGTCTTTTTCCATGACTGATTCAGCCAGTGTGCAAGCTTGCTGTAAAGGCTACAAAGGGTTTCACAGTTCATTAATGACAGTGACACTAACGCAGTTGTTGCTGACCTCTGCTGTGGTGATTCACCACAGGTTAAACTCACCTTTTCTTGGGTTCCCAGGACATTCAAGCAAGGAGGGATCTTGCAGAGGGATCTGCCTTTCTGAAGCCATTACGTAGAACAGCTATCATGAGCAATGCTAGTTGTTCCTTCCCACTCTGTCCTTGGTGGGACACTGAGTTAAAGGAAGTACCAGAAGGACATTATACATAATCTGATGAGTCCACAGACTTTCAAGTTAGTTACCATTCTGACAATTTATCTTGCCAATGAATGTGTAATGCATCTTTTAAGATCAAGAAAAGCCAACCACATGAGCAGAAACTGTTTTGTAATGGGTTAAAGTCAATATAGTTTTTAAAGGTAAGAGAAATAAGCAGTGTAACTGTTGATTTAATTTTTTGTTGTTGAGAATATGATTGAAAAAAACATATTAAAAGTTTCCCCTTTGTAATGTGCACACTGCAAGAGGAAAACCCCAACTGTTTTAATTAGAGTACCGTCTTTGTGGAAAGACAGTGGATCTAATGACAACTGTACCGGGTCACCTTTAATCTTATTCAGGCAGGAGAGATGGTGGAGCATTGCTGTTAAAGTCAATGGCTCTTGGGGGAGTCTAACCAGCATTGTATACGTTAGCGGCATGTCCTCTCCTGCTACCTATGGCTGCTCTATTATCCTTGAAAGCAGCCATCAAATTTGCACAGGTTTAACAGGAACATCTGCTTCTCTCCCCTGGTTGTTTCCTTCACATCTGCAGTGGTTTTGACAGGGCACATGCTCTTCTTCGTTCACCCTTGTTGCTCTGACCTTTCGTGTGGCTCATTTTTTATGGTCTGCCTTCTTAATGACTGTTCTAATTCATCCCTGTATTTGCTGATAGTCTCATTAGGGCCAAGGGAAAATTCACCGCGTGAGGAAGCCTGTTGTTTTCTGGTAAGAATAAAAGTTTGTCAAATCTGACAGGCTGGCTGGGATACTTTAGAAAGACAATTTCACCAAGTTGTTTCTGCAGCTTGCCCAGTTGTGACAAGTGTTCTGGCTGAAAAGGGCAATCCCTCTCTTCTGTGGTGAATGACATCCGCTTTCTGGCTGACTTGGGATTTTTTTGACCAAGATCTAGAAAGATATCAGAGTGTCCTCCTGCTCTTTAAGCACCTCATTTCCATTGTTTTCAAATAGGTTTCCTTGCCAACATAAGAACTGGAGATCTAAAGCCCTTGGGAATCTGACACTTCTCGTTCAACTCTACGTCCCTTTGAGCCTCCGATCCAAACATGCTTTGTCAAGTGGCCTAGGACTAAGCCAGTGACTGTTTTGCTACGTACAGGTGTAGGAAAGTGCTGTCACTGCAGCTGCTACATCACAAAATAAATGCTATCAGTTATCAGGGAGCAATTTCCATCTCAGGACAGAAAAACTGCTTCCAAATAAAAGTCTGTGAGAGTCAAGAGCCTTCTTAGTTCTTTGAGTGATGACAGTGAGGCTTGAATATGGTTCAGGGATTAAACTGGTGGACTTTTCCCCAGAGTTATAGTCTCTTTCTGTCAAAGCCAAGACATGGTGTGGAAGGAGACTTTTGAAGTTATTCTCCAGTCTGTTCCTGTTGTACAAGTTACAAGATACAGTGGCTTCTGTGCCATTTTGAAGTTGCATTTTAATTTTTAACTTTAAGCTGAATGGTTTAATTAAACGGAAAATCTACTTAATCATTTTAAAGGACCGTCCGTTTTGATAAGAGTGGAAGAAGGGTTGGGTTCTCAGGTGCTTGGAAGAGGATCTGTGAAACAGGAAAAGAATGTCTTAACCTCTAGTTTTTCCATTTCTAGAGAAGGGTCTATTAACACCGTGTTTCTTCTGATTCATACAGCTTTTTCATAGCGACTCACATTGTAAGCGTGGGTCAAATGTCTTTATTGTTGCTACTTGCCAAATGAAA
The DNA here is from genome assembly GCF_009769465.1 of Tauraco erythrolophus. Lineage (NCBI taxonomy): Eukaryota > Metazoa > Chordata > Aves > Musophagiformes > Musophagidae > Tauraco > Tauraco erythrolophus. The sequence continues at coordinate 6,164,547 of NC_141476.1, forward strand.
AAAGCCAAATTTGGCTAGAACAAGAAGTATACTGACTGTAAAAAGGCCTTTTGCTGCATAAGATCATAGCGTTAATAATATAAATAACATGGAGGAAATAAGGTGAAAGATCGGTGTAGGATGTGTTGTGGCAGCACCCATTTGTGCATGCACCTGGTTATTGAACGTAGAGATCCAGGCTTTCCAAACTGCACCTCTCTGGGATTTTATTGGGCTACAGCCTGCAACTGACATGTCAAAATTTTAGATTTGCACCTTTATCCTTAGGTAAAGAATATTAAAAGGTGAAAGTTGAGAGGCTCAAGAGATCTGCAGAACCTTGAAAAGAAAAAAAAGTATTAATGATGAAGCTTTGAAAAAGAGTCATCAGTATGACATAGGAAATATATAGACCCTCACAACTTCTGAATTCTGACCTTCTTTTTAATTGCTATTTTATTGTTGGCTGTATAAGTCAGGGTCATGAATTATAATGTGGGCCTATGGGAGATTGTTATCAGGTTCTGATTCTCATTTTATTTCATTGTGACTATAGTTTATTGTTGTCTCTCTCACTGTTACAGTGTAGCATAAAAGGGTGGGCAGTCTGCAGGGTTATTTTTTTTCCATATAATAATAAAAAAAAAATCATTCAATAATACTGACTAAAAAAAGTCTATTGGCATTCTGGAAACCTCACTTATGCTTTGTGCTTATGGATATAATAGTTACAGTAGCTTAAGTTCAATTAGCTGTTCAGCCAGGTTGGATACAGTCTACACAGGCTGAAACCATTTAAAAGTTCTCATGCCACTCGGAATTAAAAATGCATTTGTGCAATTTAGTTTTATGGCCTGTTATTGCTTAACTGGCAGCTGGATCTTGTACTTGGACTGCTGCGATGCTTTCCTTGTCCATTCCATCGGAATAAACCCAAGATAACCATTACAGCTATATAAAACCTGATATAAAATGAGGCAAACTCTGAAAATAATTAATCAGTGGTGATCAAGACATAGGGGCTTTTCCAGGGATTAAAGACCAGCTGAGGAGCTGATGGCCTGGTGCCCAGTGCATTAACCGATCTGATTGCTTGTAATGTTCCTCGAAATTCCATTTGCCTGATTTGCCTATTGCATGAAAATTTCATCTCACTTCAGCAATGAAATGTATCATTCAAATTTGCAAATTATCCATGGGTCTTGTTTTTTGCAAATTCTTCTAGTAACAAACAATACTGTTGTATGATTTTAATAAACACAGAACAATTATTGAAAAAGAGACATTCCGGCCAAAAGTCAGTCTTTTAAATGAAAACTGTCAACAGGACAATCAGAAAAACTTTTATAAACTGTAACATTTAACGACAACAGTTATGTCTGGATCTTTCTTGAATAGATTCTCAAATGAGGGTTAATTAATAAATAATTATTCACTTGCGTACTTCTAATTGCCCAATTCAGTCACAGCCCTGTTACTTTACAGTCCGATAAAAGTAATTTCATTTAAGGAGGGAAATGCACTTTTGCATTTAAAAAATAAAAACTAGAAAAGCAGAAGTTCTTTGTACCTTGTAAATTTGAGCTGATTTGAGTACTGAAATGGAACAAGTACGAAGTTCAAGTACGAAGAATACAAGTTTCCTGTTTAGCCTCCTCAGTTTTTCCCACTATAATTGGACATGAGAATAAAGATTCAGTTTCACTTGAAATGAAGAATATTGTTCTTTCCCAAATATCTACTTTGTTTTCTGGCAACTGCCGTATACTTAATCTGCAGAGCCCAATGACTTAGATGACAATCGCTGTTTCATAGTCTCTAAACAAATATCATTCTAGTCTGATGAATGACCTTGAACTGAGTTAAAAATATCTCTCCTATTTAGTAGATTACAAACATTCGTTTTACACAGCTAAGTCTAAAATCATCATTTGATATTTCAGGTGATGGAGGAATGCTTGGAATGGCACAAAGCCTAATCCTCAGAATTTATTTTGTTGCATACATGAGACAAACTTAAGGGCTTTTCTTTTTTTCTTTCTTAAAGTTTATCATAATATTAAAGGAACTTCTGGCATGCCATAGATGTGAAGTAATAAGCTGTATAATTATAGTACTGAGTTTGGGTCTGGTGAGCAGCTGCTGATGGCAGCAAGCTGCTGGCGACAGCGAGCTCACCTGGGTCGCAGTGCCTGCTAGGGCTGCCTTAATGACATCTCGATCAGGATGGCTTCTGCCATCCATGAAGAGCTAGTTATGGATGTGGATGGGATAGTCCTTCCCAGTTTGTGGTCCCAGGTATGCTACTTTTGCTTTCCTAGATTGCCCAGAGAAGCTGTAGATGCCCCATCCCTGGAAGTTCAAGGCCAGGTTGGATGAGGCTTTGGGCAACCTGGTGTAGTGGAGGGTGTCCCTGCCCATGGCAGGGGGGTTGGAACTAGATGATCTTTGAGGTCCCTTCCAACCCAAACCATTCTATGATTCTATGGCAAGAGGGCCATGAGCCCTCATGATTGGGGCAGAAAATTTAATTTTGCATACAAACTAGTGAATAACCATAAGCCTGGCCTATACTTAGCACCACGTTACTCCAAGGTACTTCACGAAGTTTTACGCTTTTAGATTTCATTTGTACAAGTGATATGTGTGCTTGAACTAGGACGAGTATTACTGCCTGGCTGAAAGGGAGTCGTTATTGACTAACTTCAGTGTAGCACCCCAGCAGGTAGAGAGGCTCACGTCTTAATTTGTTTTTCCTTCCAGGTCACCCTTCATCCACCTTTCTGTTCATTTGCAGCAGCTTTTTCCTCCTCCCTCCCCAATTTGCAGCACCTGCCTTGGTCTCGGCTGTTTTGATTTATCGACCACTCAGATGTAATGCTTTGTTCCTTGGAGAAGTCTCAGTGCTTGTGTCTGATCTAAGGTCACCTATGCTACTTATTCCAGAGGACTTTAATCTCCATATGGATGTGACCTCTGACACTTGCCAAAGAATTCACTGTATTACATGATTCACTCCAGCTGTGTCAGCATGTTCCTCCGCCTGCACTGAAAGGTTATGCTTTTGATTTCATTAACTTTTTGGGTCTCATTATCAGGGTTGAAGTCACTCACCTTTTTTTTTTCTTTTCCAATACACATCTAGATCTACAGTACCCTTAGGGTTCCTCTCAAATTGGTTGCTTGTTTTGAGAGTTGTTTTCCTCGGGTGTTACTTCTTGCCCAAAACAAGTTAGAGTGGCTCAGTGCTGGTTCCTGGTTATCCAGTTGAAATGCTGATTGTGATTTTGAACACGCCATTTTACTGGCTTCCACAACTGATGAAGCACAAATGTCTTGACTGGAACAAAGACTGTAGCTTTATGGGCTGTGAGAAACTCTTTGGTTGGAAACCAGCACATTGTGTGAGCATCAGCCTCAATTCCTTCATCTGGGAGATCACTGTATCTTTGCTTGCTTGCACTTACCACTATGTATTTGAGGAATGTGAGAGTAATGGATAACAAATTGGATTCCTTGCCCCATTATGGTTTTTTTTGGGTGTGTGTGTGTGCGCTACATTTTACTTTGCCTGTTATCATGGGCAGGTGATTATGGAAAGACATTTCTTGTCTGTTTATCCGTAGAGCCATTGAACTGGCTTTTTGTGGCAGTTCTGGACTGTATCTGAACAGTCCCTTAGTGCCAACAAGTGCAAGGTAAAACTTTACAAGTGAAACTGGACTGAATTGTATATGCAGAGACAATTTATGAGAAAGTATATCTATAAATATTGTATATTCTTGAGGAAGGAGAGCATCTAAGTCAGGACCTTGACATGAATGTGAAATTATTACGAAAAAATCCAGTGGCTGAAGGAATGGCAGTAGAAAAAAGCAGTGCTGACAGTCACAGCCTGGAAGATGGTGTGTTAATTTTACATTCCAATGACTTTACATTCCAAGTGATGGATTCTTCTCATGAGAAGAGGCATCATCTTTAAAAACACCCCTTCTCCCTCCCCCCGCCCCCCCCCCTCCAAAACACCCCATGAGCTGGAGAGGTTCTCATAAATATGTCTGGTAAGAAAAATGTGAAAAATAGCAAATATTATTTCCTTTAATATATTTGTTTTTCTAAGAATATTTGCCTCTTGGTGTGTGCTTCTGTGTGTTCATATATTTGTAAGAAAAAGCCAGCGTGAGGTGAAGGTGGAAGAGATGATGAACTGGCACCAAGGATTTTAGAGTGCTTTCCTCTTCCAAACACCATCAGTGCTGACTTCTAAACTCACTTCTTTCCCTTACTGTTGCCTGCAATATTAGGTTCCACAGCCATTCATCTCCCTATTGACAGATATCCTCTTACTCTTTAAATAAATGATGCAGTTGATTTTGTGCGGATCAAGCTTGCTGGCTTTGAGGCTTATTGAAGAATGTGCTGAGCTAGGGTCATGTTGTCGTGCTGTCTACATGTGTTGCTTTCCACAGTACTAGATGCTTTCTTCATCAAAGAGGGCAGCTTATGAGACAGACACACAAAATCGCTTTAAATATGCCTTTTCTATATATTTCTTAGCTAAGAAATTAGAAAAAGAGGAGGTTATTCAGGATTTCTGATAAAGGCATGCTGCCTGCATGTATATTGCATTGAAAGAGTACTTCTTGGGAGTGATTGGAATTAGTCACAAAGACGAAATGGATGTGGACAGAATCGGCTAGCAACCTTCTGAAAGCCTTCCTCTTTCTTTGATATTTTCCTTGTAGTTTGAAGTACATCGCTGTGATGTTTGATATTTTATTAACAATAATTGTATTTCCCTCTTTTCATTTGAGGATTTCAAAGAGTTTTAGAAGCATTAATTGCATATCTGCCCTCTGACTTCTATGAAGAACGTGAAAATAAGGTCTTGTCAAGTAAGTTAGTTAAAAAAATGTATTAAACTGAGAATAAATAGTTCAATGGTGATTATTCAGTCAACTCTACTCACAACATTTGTGCTGGCTTGTAATGTGCAAGCTTAATAACTTTCTAGTTCGCACTTTCTTGTTCTTCAGAGATGACTACCTTCTTTGAAAACTGTGAAAGCTGCTTAGCAGCTCTACACAGTCTGCCATCTTCTGGTCTGGAAAGCCCACAGATAAAGGCGCTGTGACTGTTTCTTTGTTGTGTGGCCAGTCCATGAGGTCGTTAGGAGGCATTCTGGATGTGGGCACCTGAAGGCTGTTGTTATCTGTAGGTATCTCATTATGATGAGATAGGTACAATCATAGGGAGTGTCCTGGAGGTTGCTTCAATTAGTGAGCCCTATCGCGTTGTGTCTGTGCCCTAAATGGAGAGATAGGGAAGGTGTCCTTAGTGAACTTGAGTAGCGTTTGTATTTTTAGGGAAGCTAAGTGGTAAAGAAATTGGGATATGGAGACCAATGCATGTGCCAGACTCCTGATCAGAGGTAACCTGGAGCCCCATAGTTTTTGACATTCATCCTCTGTCCTCGCAGTGCCTGGCTGGCAGACATCCCCTCTTTGGTATGCAGAAGGTGTTCTACGGCAGGAACCTTTCTCTGGTACTGTTGCTGATAAAATGTATCTTTCTTTGGAGAGTTTTCTTATTTAAATGTGAAGATGTAACTGAATTTCAACTGCAAATATTGACACCCCTTAGGTTGCAGATCTGAATAGGTTTACAGGTGAAGAGCTATGAATTTATGGGCTCTTTATAAGTGAGCCCAAAGGGGCTTTGCTCTCCAGAGCCTGGCTTTCTCCCTATCTCTCATTGCAGCTCTCCCGAATGGCTTTCCTGGTGTGTCTAAAGTAGAATTCACTTACTGTGATCTTTACACTTGAAAAATTCTTCAGTCCCTGCTTCTCTAATGCCTTGGCTTCCTGAGAATCCATTGATTATAAAATATTTTAAGGCTGTTTTTGAGTTTTTTCTGTCATTATGCTCTCAGCTGTACCTTAAATGTATTTTAAACCTGAGATGAAGGTTTATCTAGCGCAGATAGAGATTAAAATGTGCAGGAGAGTATTATATTCTTTCTTTTTTCTGCCTTTGGGCACCTGAATGTAGATGCAACAGGTTTCAGTAGATCTGGGTAGAGAATAGACTGAGTTGATGGTTAGTTTTTAAGATATTCTGGGAGTTTTCTTAAATCTGCCAGCTGCTCTGCAGACTGAGCGCTTGTCCTCTGGATCGCTGAACACTGACAAAGATGGGACAGAAAGATAGCATGTTAACACTCAGCATTTGTTCACAGATGTGTCTGAACATTAAGAAGAAATGCGTATGGTGTTCAGCAGAACAAAAAGTGCTAAGATGTGCGTGAACAAGCAGGAGGAAGTATCGATGTGAATATGTAGGAGGGGAAAGACTATTACAAGGGCAATCCAATTAATGCAAATGATGCATGCAGGTGTCTTTGGCTTTTTAGTAGCTTTCACCATTATACTCCGTAAGAGCTGAGCACCAGGGTCAAGGTAGGAGAGTACTTTCAAACCTCGGCATCCTACCCCTGCCAGCAGTCGAGGAGGGGACACCTTCTCTTACCCACTTGTGTAGCTGCAAGCATGCAGCGTGAGTGGGTATGCATGCAAGCATGCGAAGCATGAGTAAGTGTACAGTAAAACAGCTACTAACTCAAAGGATGCATTCACGAGGTAACTAAATTTTGCCTTCTGCAAACATCTGTGTGCCTGTTGACTCCTGGCATTTCAGGGGAGCACTGTCACTGCTTTAAAATCCAAACAGGATAATTGAAAGTGAGCCTCGTGTTTTTTGGGCTGCATGCTCAGGGCCAACCTGTTTGATTTATTTTGGTATTGACTTAACAGGACTGTTCACCTAAAGGAAGCAGGATTTGGGCTTGAAAATAGAGATTCTTTCAGCTATGTATTGATCGTTGGAGCTGGATCTAGTCCATCCTTATGATGTACTTTCTGAAAAAATGGCTTCTACTGTTATCTTGGCATCTGATGTCTGATGAATAATGACTTTAATTAAAAAGAAGACCTGGCTGCTTGGTCTTTCAGATGAGATACATGGAAAACTCAAATATGTGGCCTGAGCAGTTGCAAAGTTTTCCTTTTTTTTCCCCTCCATTATAAAATCATCTTAAGAGACAATCCAGACTGTGACCTCGCTCTGCAGAAGTCAATAGAAATTTTGTTGTTGACTTCAGTGAATGCAGGACCACCAGTGCAAACACTGTAGGAAACCAATGGAAATTTTCCCTGTTTACTCCAAAAGGTTTTTGACTCAGGCTGTAGATCTAATCAGTAAATAAAAATATACTCTTTTAAATAAACAACCTTATTTTACAAAAATCTTTTCTGTCGAAACCCCTGGCCATCTGCTTATTATCTCCAAACATTGTCATGAGAGGTGTTTCGTAGAACAATACTTTGAAATGAAGTGACATATCCAATTTAATTTCTCTATTTGTGTATTTATTTTCCATATTGACTTACAGGGAAGCTACTATCCTACAAGCTGGTAGCTGGTGTCATTTTTTTCATGTCTATTATGATATGGGTATTAGGTGTCTGCATGAAAATTCACAGTCTGCCAATAAACATATTACAGTAGCTATGTAAGATACTTTTATGCTGTCTTCAACAATTTTCCAACTTTCTGTAAAACATATTATGAATTTTTCTGCTGTAGCATATTTTGCTTAAAAGTACTGTGTAGCTTTTTCCTCAGAAAAAAAACCTAAACCATCTCTGTATATATAATTTCTTTTTACATGTTGAGTGTGCAAATAGAAGACTAAATTTCCTTTCCAGGATTGCATAGACATAGTTTCCTGTCCGTTGAGGTTGTTATGAATAAAAATTTAGCAACGAAAGTCAGGCAGCACTTTAGCTGTACTGGAAATCCTTGTGAAGCCAAAACACACACAGCAAAGCAACATGCCAACTAACCTTTTAAAAAGTTATATATGTGTATATATATGTATATTTGGATACTCTTCTTTTTTTGGAAAACCCTCTTAGAAGCCTAAATTGCACTGCTAACTCTTTTGGAGGTTAAGATTTCCCCCTAAATCAACTCATAAAAGTTTCTATCCCAAAAGCACAGTGATCTTAGTCACTCAGTCAGATTCCATCTATAAGGATGTAAGCCTCGCTGAACTGCATCAGATCAAGGTGTTCATTATCTCAAAATCCTATGTCTGGTATTAATTAGTAACAGATACTGTAAAAAAAGCCCAACAAAAGACCAAGGCAAGCATGTAGTGAGTAGGAAACAGGACAGTCCTCCAGGCTTGCCACAGAGGACTGTCTGTTTCTGAAGAGTGCTCTCCCCTTCACCTTCCTTTCTTTATTGTGCCGTACCTTTGCTATTGCACACACCTGCACCAATATCTGTTGCGTATTCTCTTCTTATGTAAGGAGCCTGTACTGCTTTGATGGTGAATATTTTTATTATTCTCAGTGTTGTCTCTGTCTAGCTCACTTATTAAAAAACCCACCCTGTTCTGTAGTGCTGTTAATTTACAAGGTGCTTTACAAACATAGATAAGAGTCATCCAAGGCTCTACTATAAATAAGACGAGACAAATGCAAGATGAAGCACTTGAAGGCTGTTCAGGAATGCCAGGACTTGGAAATGACTTATGCAAAGAGGAGAAGGGTTTTTGTGAAGTGGGTTTCTGAGAAAGGGTTTTAGGCAGGGCAGAGAATAAGTTTGGCAGTGGAGGAAAATTGTCAGGTGCAAGGAGCAGTGGAGCTAAGATGTGAAGGCAGGAGCAAGGAAAGGAGAGGAAGGGGAAAATATACTCAGAAATAGGAGACAGTGAATTGTGAGGAAAGGCACTTGAGAAGAAAGCAATAAGATAAAATATTTATCACAGGTTTCTTCAAAATGGTCTGAGAGTGAACTCAAGAAATCCATATAGTGTTTGGTTTTGGTTTGTGTTGCTTTTTTTGATAAAAGTTGACTATCTATGACAGCTTTTCAGACTACTTTGTTCTTAGCCTACCTGCAATGATAGGCATAGCAAGCAGTGCTTACATGTTGTTATGTTAGAAAGTTTCTCTACTATTTAAGATAAGTCTCTCTTGCATTAAGTATTATCCTGTCCCTTGTGTCCATTTATGAAGGAGAAGAATTAAATATAAAACCTAATGCAAGACAGGAAGCCAAAGGAAGAAGGAGTGTGCTCTGTTTCCTTTTCTCCTTACAGCTTTGTAAGGGCTAGGGAAGACAGATAGAAAAGTTGACTTGTTATGATGAACTGGTCGTTATCATTAAGAATAGGATAAACTCAGGGAATAAGCGAAATCCTACAAGGTGCTTTGCTGTTTCATCTTCCTGGGGTTTAAACTCGTGTTTGAGAGGTTCGGTATCTCGTAATACTGTACGAACTTGCTTTTTCTTTGTGCGCTGATGTTCCGTTTTGCTCTCCATCACTTATCTCTGCAATTATTAGGCCAGCACCAAGTCAAGCAAGGGACGTGCGAAGTCGTGGCAGTGCATCGTTGCTGCAATAAGAACCGTATTGAAGAACGATCGCAAACAGTCAAGTGTTCCTGCTTCCCGGGGCAGGTGGCTGGTACGACGAGGGCTCAGCCCTCATGCGTGGAAGGTAAGCAGTCTCCTGCTCTCTCATGGTTCATTAAGATTGTTTGAGAAGTTTAGTCTCCTTGATTGTTTGACTTCCTACTACCTCAAAAGCATAATCCTTCCTTTTGTTAATTTTGGAAACATCTCTGTGCATTGATGATAATGAGTCTGTGCATAAATCTGGGTGTAATTAATCCTCTTAATATATGTACTCGTCCATTTCATGTCTGTGCCAATAAAACTTTTTTTTCATACAAGAAATCTCCTTTGAAACTAGTCTGAAAACAGCATAAGCCAAGAAATTCAAGCTTATGATATTAACCCTTCCAGTTGTCTTTAGACTTAACAGCTTGACTGAAAATTCACTGGGTAATAAATGCAGCCCTAAGATTGGGCATGCAGAGAGCGCTGGGACATCTGATTTTGAGAACTGTTCTCTAGATGAATGTTTCACTGTTTTACGTGCCTAATGGTCTCCTATGCTGGACACCAGTGCTATAATGATGCCACATGTCTATTCAGTTTTGTGTGTTGTAACTCCAAATATGTTAGAGTTTGGAGAGCAGAGCAAGCATACTGCTGCACAGGACCCAGTGTCTGAGCTAGGGCACCTATCTGGTGAAGGAAAAATGTGGTACAGTTACCTTAATCCATCACCTTCCAGGCTAGGTATTGAAATCCTCACAGAGCTCAACATTGTCATCCTTACACTTTTAGCAATATAACTCATTTGAAATTAAATTGTTATATATACTAAAGCTAAAATTATGATTGTAATGTTGACCAGGTATTCGGGAACTATATAAAACTTGCCTCCCTGGAGTTCACTCTGCATCTCACTCCCTCCATTTTCCTCTCTGTCTTACTAGCAGTTCAGAAATTGTGGATTACCCTTCTTTCTCTTCCCACCAGCAGAGTCTGTTCCCTGGAGAGGCTGGTGCTCTAGTCGTTAACTGAGTAAACAATTAACTCTAAAACAGATTTTTTTTTTTTTAAGAAGTCTAGAAGTTACCAGATGCCCCATTTCATTAATTCATAAGCAAGACCCTTCTGTTTTCCTTCATTTTCACACAAAATCGCAACCATTACAAGTTAAATATAAAACAAAAGCTTCAAAATCCAATTTTTAATCTAACATTGGGAGATATTTAGTTTTAAACAGAAAACTCTAAATGTATGTCACGTCTGGTATTTTTAACCTATTAAGTGTTTAGAGAACCTCTTATTTAAGAAAGATTTCTTTGTTGTTGTTTTGTATTTAGATGCTTAGTCTTTTCATGCCTTGTAATTCAGGAACACTGTGCAATTTGTTAAGTAGTTTTCTTGTCAAATCAGAAGTACCTTCTGTATTTTTAGGTACATCAAACAGCAGAAATACTTTTACATACAACAGAGAATAAGAGTCAGACATTGTTTTAAACTCACTTAAGGATTGTAAAGGTGACACTGTTTTTCCATTACAGAAATAAATAAATGCACAATACTATAGAAGCTTAATTCAGTTTGTCAGTGCAAATAGTTGCTGAAAGAATTTGGTAGCTGTTTTTTCTTCAAGTATAGTTGAAATTAAATACAACAAAATATTATGAATGTAAGATTTTGGTTTCTAAAGTGGAAGCTTTGATTCATCCTCACCCCTTAGGGCAGTACTTTAACATACTTATTTTTACAAGCATCTGGGACTACAGTCAGTGTTATTCAGTTGCTGTAGCATGGAAACTATAACTATCTTTCCTTAGCCTCAGGATTAGATGTGTTTTCTCCCACTCTGAATGTATCCTTCAGAAGACTTCAACACTGTGGAAGCCAGAAACAGTTTGTCTTGGATTTGCATATTTTAATCTGATACAGATATTTAATTTCTTTTCCAGTACTTTTTTACTGAATGCAGGACTGTTTAATTTGCCTGTATTTTGCCCTGAGCTTAAAGGGAAAGACATGCCCAAAGCACACAGTTACTTTTCTAACCAAAAGAAAAGATTTTATAGAGCAATTGGCTTGAAGTAGTCTTAAAGTATTTTTTTTTTGAACTTCAGACCTTATCCAGTAGTAGTTATCATTTAGATTAGGTCAGCAATTGTCTCTGTTTTGTTGGTCATGCACAACATGCACATGGTAGTTGGTAGCTGTAGTTCCTGTCGCAAATCATTGAGTCATGGAATATCTCAAGTTGGAAGAGACCTATAAGGATCATTGAATCCAACTCCCTGCTCCTCATAGGGCTACCTAAAACTAAATCATCTGACTACGACTGTTGCCCAGACGTTCCTTGAACTTCATGCCCTGACCACTTCCCTGGGGAGGCTGTTCCAGTGACTGAGCACTCTCAAATTATTTATGTGCTAAACTATGTCTGGACAAAATAAGAAAACAACATGGTTCCCATTAATGAGTGTGAGTCTAGAAAGTACTACTCACCTGTTGTGTCAGACTACACAATTTTTAGTCATACACAGAGTGATGCTTTTACCTATTGCAAGTCTTAGTAACAGTAGCTTAGTGCTTAGTAGTTTTTTATAGCAGATAGGGTTAAGTATATTCTATTTGCATTTAGAAAGTATGTTCTGTTTAGATTTTAGCTTCTTCTATATACTCTCAAATAAAAATAACTCTGTACCAGTCATACTGGAAACCAATAGTAAATGGGATGAAATCAGTCTCTCTCATGTTGACATTGGCTGTTTTTCAGGGTTTGCATGTCTCAGCTGCTCTTGGGCAGCACCAAAAAGACCATTGGAGCAGAGTAGATGGGATCGTATTTCATGTTCTATGCAGCGTAGCAACCTTTATAAAGCTATTGGAATGTAATTATGTTTTCCTTTCTTGACCAAACAAATGGATGGTTATATAGTTAAATAATTACAACTAATTTTGTCGAGATCTGCATGGTGATTTTACAGAAGCCTTCTTCTTTTTGCTATTTTTAAGTGAAGGTCTGATTTCCCTTTTAGTGTTAACAACCCAGGAAATGATGAGTTGATTCTAGCTTTCCTTTAGGCCAGGCAAGTCTATCACTGATCATAGATTGTAGGTGCTCCATGAGAAATTAAGACTACTGCAAGAAATAGATTCTCACAGAATATGGAAGACTGCAAAGGTCTGGGACTTTAGCAAAGTCTACACAAACTATACTTACCATTCTGTTTTGAACTTGACATTGAGCAGCTTTCTGCTCTGTCATTCGCATCTTTTTTTTCCCTGGTAAATTGTAAGTAAATTAAAAGAAGCCTTTCTCATTTGAAATTTATACATCTGGTTTTAGTATTTTACAAGTTTTTAATTTAGCTTGATGTTATTCCTTAGTTTTCTCAGTCTTGCAGCATAAGAGTTTGCTGACCTAGATCCCACTGGGTTTCAGTGACAGCTTGTTTGTTAATTTGGGTGGGGTTAAAGCCTAGTTCATGAAACAGAGCTTTTTGTTGATGAGTAATTGGGCATTGTGCCCTTTTGTATGTATAGGCCATGAAACAGGCTTATAAAGCCCATCATCATGTTTTTTTTTAGGATACAGTCATAGACCAGCTGGATATTTACATTTTGAAATAGGTTGACAGATACTAAAGAATTTTACACAAGGTCAGATTCAAAGCAGCAGTTTATTGGAGCAGCACTACATGTTAAGGCTAAGGGCTGCTCAAAGAGATAGCGAATGCTTGTACCGTTACTCACAGCTGCCAACGTTTCAGGAAGGCCTCCCATTTGAGCCAAGTCGTAATGGATGTTGGCGTAATTGCCTTCAGGCACACACCTACACATAGAAGGGACATTTTTTCTCATGATATGTGCTAAGGAGGAAACTAAGTACTTGTATTACAGAAAAAATCATAGCCAGGTGAGTTCCAAGGAAAAGATGTTGTAGTGGTGCAGAAAGAAAAGTAAAAGTTAGTTAAATCTTGTAAATATATAAAGTGAGTCTTAAGTGCCTTGATTGCTACAAATCAGTCTTTTTTCATGTTGTGCAGTAATACTGTGTGATGGGGCCTAACTGACACTTATAGAGTGCTTTGCATCTCTGAAACTTTAAATATTGGTAGGAGGAGAAGTCAAAGTACTTCATTTAAAAAGAAGGATATGAAGGTAAAAATCTATGTTTGTTACAGACGGAGATCTTCCTAGCATTTTTACAAGCACAGTAAAATCAGTCGTCAGATGGGAGTACAGGGCAAGAACTCTTTGGGTCAGGATATTTTTTATCCTTTGCCCGTGATAACACACTTACTTAGATAATTGCATTTTGGATGCATCAAACAAGAAATTCCCATTTGTGTGTTTGAACTTAGCTGCAAAAGCTATTGACAAGCATTGGCAAACAAAAAAAGTGAGCCTCATTCTTCTGTGCACAGGCACACCTCATTTTCCTGGGGTCCTTTGCACTTCCTAGCACAGGCTCGTCTGATACTTTGAGAAATGTTGCTGTAGATAATCGAGCCACTAAACTCAGAAAACAGCAGAGCATATGAAAGAAAGTATTTAAATATTCATAGAGGACATACCACGCAGCTTGTATACCCTGCCTTGAGTTGTGGCTATACTACTTGATTGCAGCTGTAGAAAATTTTGCTTAGCAAAGGTCAACTCGTTCTTCTGTCAACGACTAAATTACATTTAAAGTAGTCATGAGATTTTGTTTATACCCATTTTCTTTATGGAAATAAACATTCTTGAGTAAGCACCTCCAGCTCGTCTAACAGCTACTGCCAAGAAGATAAAACATTAATAACTTTTGTCTGTAAAATAGCGATCTTAGCTAAGTGCATTAAATGCCTCTAAGTAAATCATCACTAGCCAAATCATCTTCCATCCAGGCAATTCTATTAGTCCTAGAGTTTATGAGGAGGAGGAAACACTCAGATTGGAAAAAGAATTGTTTAAGAATTTTCTGTAGGGCCAAAAAGCTGCAATGAAAAAAAAGGACAAGTTTGACTGAGAGCCCACCTGGATTCCAGACTGAAGGGAAGAGAGCACGCAGAAACAAGAAAACAAAAAATCAATACATAAGAAATAGATAAAAGAAGAAATAGCTGAGAAGATTTTCCTCCCACTGTTTTTGAATGGATTTCAGAATACTTCAGAATTCAAAAGGATGCTAATGCTGTGTCAGTATTCAAAGAAAAAAAGGAAATATACAGTAGAATGAATAGTGTACTGAAAATTTATATGGAAGAAAGCTTCATCCAGTGGAGTAGGAAAGACATTTGTATTTGTCCAGACTAAAGACAATATGAATTTGCTTGTTCACATAGTACATACAGAAATGCTTAAAAAGAAAAAGTCTTGGCCCATAATGTGTGAAATATTGACATTGTTAATGCTGAGGAGATCAGTATCGCAGTTCTCTTTTTGGTAAGTGACAGGGTGGGGACGTACTTTCTAACTTACTATTAACTACAGAAGGTGCTAACCAACATCTACTGGGATAAACTTTTTTTTGTTTGTTTTGTTTTTTAATTCTGATCCTGGGTAGTTCAGAGTCCTAACAAACTGACTAATATATCTCTACTCAGCTGTTGTAGTTCAAAATGTATTTCAAAATACTTGGGGTATTCTGGAAGAGCACTAGTATTCTGCCAATTTTGAGAGGGTAGATAGCATGGTCTAGATACTTAGGGACAATTGAGACTGATCTCAATCCTGTTTGAATAACTGAGAAGCTGATACGATATCCAATTAGCAAGGAACTCCTGGAGTATGTATCACAAGAGTTTATGTGGCTTTCTGAAAAGAGATTTGCCAGACACTACCAACTTCATTTCCAGGGTTTTCAAAACTAATACAGATAGTTTCTGGGTTTAATCTATGTAAGTCCAGGTTTTCCAAGTTACCTTGGAAGATAATGTATAATTTATTCAACTAAAGATTTGGTTACTAAATACATTTGAGGATTTAAGTCTCACTTTTTGTGAGCTATTTGATTTTGTACCGTATGCCATTGTGTGCACTGCTCAGTGTCAGTTACCTAGCACACCTCAAAAACACATTTCTCCGTAGAGTCATCAGTAGGAAGTGGTAGTCAAATGGCACATACCTACCGGGATTTCACAGTGCTCAGCTTTACACGTGACACTCTGCAACATTTTCAGCAGTGACCAGAAAGCAAACATCTTTTGTTTGAATATCTCCTGACAAAAACACGTATGGGTTTCATCCGGTGGGGCAAAGGAGTAATTAATGACAAGCCCAAGGCAGTCACATGGCAGAATCTTACTCAGAGGAAACTGAACCTGTTTGAAGAAACGATGTTAATAAAGACAGATGCATTGTGGTGCAAAACTGGAGAAGTTCAATCAGCTCAGTTTATCAGGCAGAAGATTGAAAAGTTACTGAATTACAGCATGTTCAATATCTCCATAGGGAGAAAATGATGATTGCTAACAGGTGCTGTAAAGTAGGAGAAGAAAGCAAAATGGAGGAAGTGGGAAGAGGAAGAAAACGAAGGCTGTGTGTTTCATGCTGAGATTGACTGTCAGAAAAAAATGACAATGGGAGAAGTTTCTTTCTTCACTTATTCCAAGTTGGCTTAGAAGACACTGTGTAGCCAAACACAACTGGGGGAACAACACAGTGAATTGCGTGAGGCGAGACGAAATGATGTATTGACACCTTTTGTCTTTATTCTCTACGAACCTACTGTTTCCACGGAGTCGTTATCTAGGGAGCAATGTCAGCAGAAGATTTACTTCTGGCAGGGTTTCTGACAGGTTTCTGGCTGATTTCCAGCAAATCAGCTGGCTAATGTCAAACTAAAGCAGTCGTCTTTGCCATCACGATGGTGGTTGTGTATGACAGTGACATAGCTGCTCTCATTTCTTAGAAAAGTCATCTTTTGAAACCTCTTCAAGAATATGATGCCAGTTAAAGAACTCTTAGCTATGAAGATGAGCCTAAGGCTCTGATGGAGAATTGAAACGGACTAAGCTCAAGGGTGTGTTTGACACAAGCAGCTGCAGCCAGTTAGGACATATAGAACAGCAGAGCGGACATTACAACTATAAAGAAATTTGACATAAAATGGATGTAAGAATTAGTGGATTGCTGCAGCAAAGAATTGGGGATTTGCTGGAAGCTGATGAAATGAGATCTGTATTAAGTATTTCAAAGTGTTGCCATTACTTGGAGGAGAGGTGTCTGCACAGAATAGAAATCAGTCAACAGAAGGGTGGGAGTCACTTTCTGTGAAAGTATCTAAACAAGTGGTGAATAGAAGGTGAAATATGCAGTCTATTGAAGAGCTTGTAGATCTTGTTTGAGTTACAGGTTGACTCAACAATGTTTCCCGTTCACATCTATGCTTGCTTTAATGGAAGATGGTGCTTCTGAAGATAATGGGCCAGTTTACTATCTTCAGGTCCACATGGATCAGGAAGTTTCATGGGCACAGTTGGTCAAGAAGGCTGCGTTAACCCACTCCCATGCTGCACTTTTGGCCCGTCAACTAATGCATTTTTTTTTTAATCAGGTGTTAGGAGCAGATTGGTGCAGGTTGTAAAGATAAATAAAAAGTGCCATGTTTGGTGCATTTTCTGTGGTCTCGAAACACATTGCAGCCAAACCAAATAAAAAAGGTTGGATCTAAGGAGGTGTTAGAGTAACTGAGGCACAAGGGATTCTAGATATCTGCAGGAGACAGGTGATTTTCAAGGTCTGAAGCTGAACTACGTTTTTAGGGTAGTATTAAGTACATGCAAGCATATTCACACATCAGAGTGGAGGTGAAGTCTCAGCATGTCACCACATCTGCACTCACAATAGCACTGTGCAGAGCTGTGTAATGCAGTAGCCAGGCCCCCCAGGAGGACTCGCTGGCTTTGAAGCAGATCTCTGCTCTGAAGACACAGCTAGCTTGCTACCAGGATCTCCTGCTTGCTTAAGGACCTCTGCACATGCCCTCAGTCTTCTTAAATCTGGCCTTCTGGACTTGCTTATGTTCACCTGAACAGAATGTGATATAGAAATCAAAACAAATTTAGAAAGTAGCAGAGATATAAAATAGATGACTGGACCATACATCTGGAGTGCAAATGATCCCTCACCTCCTAGGAAGAGCAAAGAAGTCTGATCTGTTTTGTTAATAATCAATCAGCATTAATGCAAATGAGCTAGGATCCAAATGACTGTTGAAAGGAATCACACGTTTATTTTACAATTCTATGAGATTGAAAGAATAGTTTATAAAAGCCAAACTGATGTTCTAGAAGTATATTTTTGATAGTGCTTTTCACATAGACTTAGAATGAAAGCGCAAAACAAAAGTAATTGAATGAACGTTTCAGCAATATCCTGATGTCAGCTTCCCTGTGTGTCACCTTAATTTGAAGGCTGCAGAAATACGAATCTACCTTGAAATTAAAAAGAAAAAAAGTGCTTTACAAGATGTAGGCTAAATTATTTTTGTTCATCTCTTGGATGTGGTATCTTTTAAAGCATGCAATTCAATATGTTGTGCACATAGTAACATAATACAGACAAGCTAAATTAACATTTTAAACCATATTTTATTTTGAAATCCAATTTAGATTATGTAAGATTGTGAACTGATATATTTCATAATAATTTCTTGATTTGATGCATCCCATGAACAGTGCAAAACTGAGAAATGCATGCAGATGTTTGCAGCTGTTTGTGAGAAAGTATGTCTGTTAACAGCAGTATTATAAAGTCATGACTACATTTGTAAAAATAACAGGCATGGTCTTATTAATGAAAATGGCCTTAAGAGTAGAAAATTAATAAATTCACACAGTTAAGGTGTGCTACTGCAGTCTTCCAAAACATTCTGCAAACCTGGCAGTGTAACTGCAAGTAGATTTTTAGTTAATAATCTAATGCTTTCCAACGGTTTCCACATCCTTATCTGCAGTATTTGCTGACAGACCTCACATGCTTAAATCTCTGTGCAATTCTATTTTCTCAGCCAGTGAAGGGAGAAACTGGCATTTCTCTGTCCAGTCTCGCATATGCATATCCTTGTTAAAGAAAAACCCTTAGTTTCATTCTGCCTTATAGCAGTTATTTGGCTGAAGCATGTAAATGAAGGAGGCAAGTCATCTTCGCAGTCAGCAGAGATGGAAAGGCACTTCCAGAGGTCAGTTCAAACATTGGAGTCAGTCTCTGGCAGTGCTTGCCTGTCTTCACCATTTGCATGTGACTTTCACCCTTCTGTGTGCTGGGGAAGTTTTTTAGCCACATTTTTAGCTCAAACATAATCAGTGTGATTAACTATTAGAACAGTAACTATTGATGCTACCGTTTGAAATCAAACAATTGAATATTGTGCAGACAACCTCCCTAATAAACCCAACAGTAATAAAGAAAAGATTGTATTTTGTTTCTCTTTCCTATTTCTTTTTCTAGCTTCCATTGTCCTACAGAAGTGGTGGTGTCATATGAACCCCTGTTTGGATGGAGAGGACTGTAAAGTACTACCAGACTATTCAGGTTGGTCTTGCAGCAGTGGAAATAAAGTCAAAACCACAAAGGCAAGTACAGAGATCGCCTATATTTAAAGGTGGCAGTCTGCTGATAGCACTTGCTTATTGCCCTGCATCTGCAGGTGTAAGCGCCAGTACAGGACTCTTCGGTGATTTGGAGAGCGGTGATTAATGCAATTGTTCTCAGAGAGGGAAATGTTGGGTCAGAAGTGCCCCTTCACTGCTGGCCTAGTCAAGTTATTGAGTGCTCGAGTCAAACCGAAGAAGGCCCTGCTTCTGTCTTTAGTGAGCAAAGAAACTATTCAGTTGTCACCAGTGCTAGAGGGATAATCATGTTCCAGGATCAATTCTTCAGTTTGCAGACTGAGTACATGAACCCAAGGTCTTTACCAGTGTCACTTAAATTTAGATTCCTGTGCTATGGAAAAGCCCTTTTAGCTTTTGAAAGTACCAGCCTGTTTTGGGAGTTGTTGAGAATATGCACTGATGTCAGTGGGAACTGTGGGACACTGAGCACCACTGGAAACAGACTGGTTCAGATAATTTCTAATTACAAGCCATCTTGTAGATGGCCTGCTTTTTAAAAGAAAAAGAACCACTTTGCTGTGCCATCCTATTTCTTAACTAATGGCCAGCAGAGAGAAAATATCGTGTCCTCTGTCTGCTTAAAAATCAAAAATGAATTCAGTGCATTGAAGTTCAATAAGTTATAGCAAACTGTATATCTCAATATATCATAAAACAGGAGTCTTTAGCAGGTAATAACAAGGAAAGACATGTGCTTAGCTTTTCCCTTTACAGCCTCTTCTAGTTGAGAACGAATGTTTTTGATTAGGTTAAGCAAATACTGACACCAAATGTTATTTAATAATGACTGTTCTAAGGAGTGAAAACTGTATTAATTTCTGGATGAAAGAGAGAAAAGTAGATGGTTGGGTAGCTGTGGTGTGATACTGGTGGTCTACAGACATTGCACGGTGGCAGATTTGCTGGAAAAATCTGATCGAACCAACCAGTCTGAAATATTCTATTCTTGTTTTTAAGCTCAGAGGAGTTGTTGCAAATCAACGTTATTTATCAAATGCCAAAGTTGTAGTCTATAGTGTGCCTAGGTCCTGCTGGTCTCCTGTGAAGAATACTACACCCAAAAGTTGACCTGCACATGCCAGAATCAGTATGAGTAACTGTAAGTCAGTTATTGCAAGATATAGATTACTGTTAGCCTTTATTTTTTTTCACAGGCACTGAATTTTAACTACTCGTATCTAGATAAGAGGTAGTGTTGTAGCATCACACTGAAGGGTGCGACTGGCGAAGCAGGAGTTCTAGATACTGAATAAGACAACTTTGTCTCTGGGCATACCAGAAGAGCTGGCAATTTATACCAAAAGGACCTTATTGCCAAAGAGTAAACCAGGGTTAAATATCCCTGATGTCTTCAATAGGTACTAGAGGGCTGAAGGGTAGAAGAAATAACTTTATGTTGGCGTTGATCACTGAAGGCCTGAGGCGTCAAACTCTCATTTATGCATCTGTCTCTTCCTTCCTATTCATTGAGGTCAACTGACCACCTGAGTCATACAGCCTGTGTTCCTGACTCCTGCTCTCGAACAGGGAAAAGAAGCAGCCCGAGTCAGTGGGAGTTTACTAATAGAAGGTCAAATTTGGCATGGATCGTTTGTTTTATTATCCATGACAAATATTGCAACCAACAAACTACAGAATATGGTAATGCCTTCTGATGAGTTTAGGGATGTTTTTATACAGCTAGAGTGGGACAAATTATCCTGCTTGCAATTAGACCTGTGCAAATTCGTCAACTCCCGTGAGTTTGTGTGGGTCTAACAGAGGGCAGAGTGTAGAAATATGAGTGCAAATGTTGTTTCATTAAATTCTTCCTCTACTTTGCTGGGATGTGGAGTAATGCATTTTGCATTGATTTTTATCACCATAGGAGATTTCTTTGAGGGGCATTTAATTGAAAAGATAAGCAAACCACTGGCACTTGTGCGTAGATGTGAATCATTCAACGGTATTAGTGATAGGAGAACCGTTCCTATTCCTTGCATGGTTGTGTTTTCCTTTTGCTGCCCTGTGTTGTTTTAGGTTTGAGCATGTTAAGGTAGGACTGTGTTTTCTTGTGCATGTGGTTAGCAACAGCATGAGGGAGATGCTGATTCTGATTGGGGTCTTGCAGCACTGCAACAATATAAATGTAGATATGAATCACAAAGTTAGTGGTTAAACATTACACAGAAATGACACGAGAGAGTCCTAACCTTTCACTAGGGACTGGCCATGTTAGAGAAGGGAACAGGCAGACTTTCTCAAAGGGCAGATCCCTTAAAAAGGTGTTGCAGTCTCTCCCTTTTTTATTACTCTCTGCTAGAAATTCTTCCATTATTTGCTGTATGTGTTTTATGTGTGGGTACTTCAAGGAAATAATTACTTTCATGCTTTTAAAGAGTTTGGTTTTGACCCATAAAAGCTTTTTCCATGCATTTACCTGTGTTGTTAGTAAGTGAACTCTGGAGAGTTACTTTTGGAGACTGAGATTTAACATAACTATATCCTCAGTAGTAGTGGCATTTCCAGAAGGTGAGGACTTGTCATACTATCACCAAGTTGTTGTACTTCTGTAGTTAGCTTTTAGTATTGTACCTTTTGAGAATCAGTCTGAAATCATGAAGTTTATCTTCTTTATTGGTCCGAGTAAGAAAGGACATGATTTGTCCAAGGTTTTGTGGGTGAGATTCATAGTGCCCAGCTGCAGGCATGTGTCCATCCAAGCTGAGTTAAGATTCTCCAAAGTCATGTGCACAGAAATGAGTGAACTCACAGCATGACTGTGCCCATCCATAAAAGTGTTCACACAAGTACTTCTTTCTTTCTACCACACCTTAAGGAAGCCCTGGATGACAGGCTTCTACGTAGATGTCTGCTTGCTAGACAGCAAAAGCTGTGCTACAGAATCTGTCTGGAACATATATTTCCGCTGTAGGTATTTTGCCTGTCTTGTGGGTTGCCTTCTCTGTCTACCAAGATATAGTTGCACAAATATAATGAGTAATGGTAACTCTAGATTCTGAATAAAAGCTTGTGGCACGGGCAATATTGAACTGGAACAAAAATAGAATGAAAAGAAAATTGTCCTTGTTATAGGGAAAAGGAAAGTATGATAGAACTTTTTTTTTTATTTTAAAAATGAAGGAAAGATTTTTTTCAAACTCAACTCAATCAACAAAATATATATTAAATGCATTATTAAAACTTTACACAAAGAGGACTGTATGAATTGTCAGACCAGTAGTCCAAACCATAGAGCAGCCTGTGTGTCTCAGTGCTGGGATGCTTAAATCAGAAAGACAAAGCAAAACCCTTGTGGACAATTATAGAAAAATCTACACATACATGAAATTCTTTCAATTTCATAGTTAGCTTATGTCAGAAGTACGAGAGTTGAGATCTATTCCCTATTACAGTTTTTTTTCTATATTATGTAGCAAAGATGATCTCATTACCATTTAAATTTCTAATCAATTTTTAAAGCTTTCTAAGACCTTGGGATCAGCGCTAGTTGGGACAATGACTTCCACAGGTTAATTATATACAGAAAGAGGAAATGCCATTTAATAAATATTAAGTCCTCTATATTGTGAAAATATTAAAGTAACTTGAAGAGTAGGAAGCACAGGAGACTCCTGATGCTACTCTATATTTAGATGAATAGTTAGTAGCTGAGTGGGACAGTTAAAATGTGAAAAGCTGAAGAGCTCATATCTTACATCAGTTATCTCAGGGAAGGAAATAAAAACTTCTTTATGCTGAGTGTCTGTTTAGTTTTGTAACACATCTGGGCACTACAGATCAGGGCTGACAAGGCTTTCCTCCTTGCAGGCTGCCTATTCTCATCCATTTCCAGGATGGGAAATCTGACAGGACCCCTCCTCACCATGTAGCCAGACCCGCTGGGTTTGTGCACTGTACCTGTGCGTTAGGGCTTGCACATACATCCCCTGAAGCACCGGGCTGAGCGTGCATACGGTTGTGAGAGGAAGAGACCACCGAGTCCCTTGGATGAAGTGCTATCTGGGAGTGGCTGCTTCTTCAGGAGCAATTCATCCTCTCTGCAGACCATGCTCTGCCTGATCCCCAGTTCCCTCCCATAGGATGGACCACTGGGAATGGGTAGCAGCTTGCATGAATGGTCCTTTGGGCTCTAAGTCGTACACTTGTGCTGCAGGCATTGGTGTTGAAAATGATGCTAAGCAAAACAAAGCAGAAGATGATTTCCATGAGATGCGGGTAGCAAATCTAGTAGTAAATGACCATTTTTTTAATCTGCAAATCTCCCTTATACTACTGAATAACAGTGTAATTAACATTTGCATATAGATTCTGTTTATGTGCAAGGTATGTAGGTATAGCTGTGGTAAGTTCCTTCATGATGTATTCATGTGTACAGTTCCTTTGCAGTAACAAAGCACATGCTGTCATCCTTGTTTGATCAGTTCTGTGTAGGTAACTCTTTCCTCTTCTTTTATAGGTAACACGGTAGCAAAGAATAATCCTGTGGATCACTGCCAGAACAATGACATGTGCAACTGTTGCTTGGCTGTTACACAGAGACCTTTTTTTGTGATGATACTATTGACTTAATTCTTTGAACTTGCAAAATTAGTCAGCAAAAAGGACAAATACTTCTCCTTTCAACCATGACTGCAGTTCGTGAACTTGGATTTTGGTATATGGAATGGTATGTTTTAATTTCACAAGCAAAAGCAAGGAGATTTGGTTCTACCTGAAACACACCTTGGATTCCCAAGGATCAGACACGTGGAAGAAATTTGTGGAAGAACACATCTGAACTTCCGCGGTGCATCAAGGATAAGACTTTCTTAATTCCACTAAGATGTATAAAACTGTTTTAAATGAGTTTAGAACAAAAATGTAACTTAAGGGGTCATAGAAAGAAAAGACTTATGTTAGCGATATAGATGATCTTAAAGGTCTTTTTCAACCTAAATGATTCTATGATTCTATTGGTTGGTTTGAGATACTTCTCACATACAGCACAACATAAAAATACAAAGCTTATCCCAATGCTAAGAGTTGACAGAACTGTGTTAGTAAATTATGTCTTAGTGTATTTTCAACTGTGATTTAGTAACTATCAAGGTTGTATGAAGGTGAAAAGATGGAACTTAAAATCAGTAGCAATTATTGTAGGGCATACTTTGGTTATATCTGTGCAATTAGATTTATTTCCTTAGATAGTCCTAGGTAGTTTAACTTTTACATTCATAAGTATGGCAAGAAAGCACGAGGAAGAGACAAAGTTTGAAAGCAGACACAGTTTTTCTTGTCCTAAAATAAATCCGTTCTCTAGGGGAATAGCAAAGTATACGTATTCCTTGCCGCTTTGAATCTAGATATGGAAAAGAATTTAGCCATTAGCTAGAAATATTCATTCAGATGCCTCAAAAAACAGGAGAGCATGCTTGTACTGCATAAGGAAGACTTACTGGAAGGAGGGTAATTTATTTGGATTTTCATAGCTTTGGTTATATCCTAGTAGGTAACATACTTAAAATTCATAAGCAAAATTCTAGATAAAAGTGAATCTTCACTTTCAATTAGTTCTTCTTTAGAATGATTATAATAATTAAATGTCCGGTTCCTTGACAGACTGAATTTCCAAGTGGTTACATTTTGTGACATATAATTGTTCCACATTATTGTAGATGCATTTCATACCGTTTCTCTTATTTGTCTGCTCCAGTTTTTTGTCATCAGTCTTCATAAATAGAGCAGTAAGTAGAGGTGAAGCTGTAGCCAGTCTGTTCCCCATGACATCATTTTGTGATTCAAGATGCATTGAAACAGACTAAAATGCAACAATGCAGATGGCTATCGTGCAGATGAACTGCTGCTGACCCAGCCACTGAATTCATTGTTATGCTTTATGTAAATATTAGGGTAACAATGTATATCTAATTTTTATATAGACAGAAAAGCCCCAAAAAATAAAATTGAGTGCGTTCCACTAATTTAGGTTATTGTATATAAGCTTTCTAGTTTACGGAAAGATAGCATCAGCAGTGTGAAGCTGTTCAGAGTAATAATTGTCAGCTTTTGATTTGCTGGAGTGAGCGGGAGTATTCAGCCAGTAAATCCACTGAAGTCAGTGGTGGGAAGATCTGGCCCTGTGTTTTTTGGTTTTGATTTCTCTGGTTTAGTTCACTTTCTATTATGTATTTGATTACAGCTGGGATCATAGTGGTCATTGTACTCAGTGATAAGTAAACGAGATTTTCTGCTTTGTGCTTGGACAGCTGAACACTTACCAGACTCTGCTTGCTCTAATGAGCTTTACATTCCTAATATTTTTCCATTGTTTCAATTTTCTGATTAAATTTTAAAATTACCTTTACTATTTCTACTGTTTCTGTGCATATGTATTCAACAACATCATCAGTGAAGATCATTTTCGTTTACTATTTGTACAATGTTGACCCATAACTGGTATTTATTTATTTATTTTGGTAAGTGGTCTACAAAGGAGTAGTAAAAACCATTGCTGAGTTGTTCTAACTAGACAAACAAGAGTTTTAGAGAAAAGTTATTATTATTATTTTCTTTTTTTGAAGATAAATACGAAATAAATAAGTTACTTGCCAGTGGTCATACACTGGATTTGTGGTGAAATTGAGAACAGAACCAAAACTTCTTATGTCTAATTAAGTAATTCCCATTCAAGACACGTAGCATACTTACCCAAAAGCAGTACAGTATGTTACATGCTTTAAAATAGCCACTTGGAAGGTGCTTTCGCTGCCACTGAGGAAGGGGGAAACTGCAGTATAGGTTTGATAGCATGAGATTATGAAATACAGCCCAAATGAATGACTTGCCTTCCTAGATCTTCAGCCCGTGACAGAGATTTTATATTCCTAAAGCAGCTCCATTCCAGAGAATCTTGGGCTGATTTACAGCTTTTTCTGACTCATTGCACAAATGCCTGTCTCTTTTTGGAGGATTGCTTCTTCTTCTAATGCTGTTGTCTGGCATCTGACACCAGCACTGCCGTTCTGCTGAGCGATAGCAAAATTAAAGTCTTTGCCAGCAGCTCTGTTAGTAGAAGAGATCAGGGTCCCAGATTCTTGGTGTGTTCTCTATGTAAATGGCTTAGTTTATGTTTACCTACTTGTTCTAGAAGAGTGTTCTTTGTAAGCAGTGCACTTGCAATCTTTTAGAAACCTCATCCCACTGTTAAGCTTCTATGGGGCTAAAACCTGTGGGTCATCATGTCCAGGCTTTTGTTCGGGCAGGCACTGTCTCCTACAGTCTGGTTCAGAAAGTAATCCTCTTTGTATGGCAAAACACTGCCACTTTAAGACAATTTCTAACAAAGATTGTTGCAGACACTCCTCTGATGAGATATTATTCTAAAATCCAGGCCAAACTGATTAATATCCTGATTATACCTATATCTTACTTCTTAACTGCACTTTTTTCTCCCCTCATTAAGATGATCCTGATGTATTTTCCTTCACCCAGGTGGCATTTCAGTAGGCATAAGATAACCATGGCATCTCCGTCTCCTTTTTTCTCTGCCTATCTTTGCAGCCCTCTTTGCATCCCTTGCAAGTTAGGTGAATCTTTTTTTGAGCAAGGATTGTCAGAATTATGCGCTTTATTTGACATCTGCCATTGCCAGTTTTCTAGAGTGTCATTAGCACTTCCCCATCTCTGCTGCAAATACTTCACTTTCTACAGCCTGTGTTGCTTTTGCCTTTTCGTAGCTGCATCACACTAGCAATGCAGAGTCAGCAAATGTTTGACTAATATTCTAGCCTTGATTTTTCAGCTCAGTCCTCCTTGCTGGTAGTGTGTTCTTACCGATTCTACCTTGGAGAACGGCCTTGAAGTTTGTGCTGCTGAATCTCACCCACTGTTACTCTGCCAGGCTGAGGTCATGAGGTGCTGCCTATTCCCTGTGCCGAGTTTTTCCATGCTCCTCTTTGCAAGGCCATCATGATTGAACTGATTAAGGTCTGAACAAGGCCAAGGTCCAGGTCTGACTGGTGAGGAACTCCATCCTAACTTGTTTTGAACAGAAAGTGCCATTATTCACTCATTAGCCAGTTCCGTACTACTGTCCTTGTCTTCTCCAATTAGATAAGGAAATATCTGTGGTATCAAAATCAATGCTTTGATATATAGATTAAATAAATGGAATTTTCTTTACCTAGAAAATAAATTATCTTAATAGAAATCCCTGCAAGGTTCCTCTTGCATCCTACAACTCTGTTAAATCCATGATACATTTCATTTTCCATTTACCTTTGTTATCTTCAAGGATTTGTGTTAGATTTGTACCTAAAGAGAGTGAATAAAATTTTTACGTTTGCTGTAAATTTTCTCAAGGGTTAGTTCATAACAAACCTACGACAACAGGAAATGCCTTTGAAGACTAACAATTTGCGTGCAGACTGAACAGACCCTGAGGTAAGAGAACAGTTAAGACTTCTGTCATAACAATAGATGCTTTTGTATCTATTGAAATATAGATGATCCTGTAACAAACTTTTAATTATTTAGGATAAATAAATGCCTCTAAACTGTAGAAATGTCATTTAAAGGACTGCTTTTCATAGCACAGTGTCCCCAAGAACTGCATTGTGGTAATAATTCTGGGCAGACTCAGAATGGATCTGCTCACCTTGGAATGTGGAATATGCTGGTTATATTGAGTTCATGAGGATGTTTTTTTGAAGGTTACAGCTGCAGGGATTCTCACTGCATGGAAATGAGACTCCTACACCTGAAGATGTGGAGCGTGTACTATTTTCCACTTCAGTTTTCTTAGTGTTTAGTTGAGCAACTAGATCCCTTTTGCAAAAGCAGGATTATCTAGACAATGATAAAAGGTAGAGTTTTTTTCCAAATGATGATTTTGTCTTGATGAATAAGCAGTACGTCTCCCATTGATTCTCTTTGTGCCTTTTGCTTGTTAAACAGTTACTCTTTTAAAAAAAAAAAAAAAAAGAATCAAGCGCCTAGGCAGTGTTTTCAGCTTGTACTTTAAAGTCTAGAACCTTGTAGGGATATGTTTCAGTTACTAGATTTTTCTCATTTAGATGAAAGTTCACAAAGGTATTCAGTTAGAATAACAGCCTGTACCAACCTTCAAGAGACCTTTTGCATTTTATAAAGTACTGTAGCCTTATTATTGTTATGAAGACAAAGTTACCCACCAGGAGAAATTAATATTGCTGTTAGAATGCTTTAGGGGCCAGTCTACTCTGCTCTCTCTGTGTGTTAACTTTCCCATTAATACTAACAGAAATTGCGTGCACTCAAAAGAAGAGTAGGTTTGGTAGCATAGATAAAAAGTATTCATTATGATCATTTATACAAAATGATCATAAATTAAGTTTTCCCAGAAAAATCACTACAGGCCACACTGAAGCTGAAGAGTCAAGCCTGCGAAATGCCACAGTTGCATTTCACCAGCCCAAGACGGGTCCTGGAAATGAATATGGCTTTCTGGTCCTTTCAGATGTAATGCCTTGCAAAAGAGGCAGACTTGAGGGAGACTAAGTGGAAAGTCAACTCTGGCTTCTCTCTTCTTGCCCGTTTCACACAATGAAGAAAGAACATTGCGTATTCAGTCTTTGTCTGCCTTTCTGGGACTGAAGTTCAGAGGCTTATAGATCTCTTCTAGCCAATATAGGTTTTTCATTTTGGAAGATATCTAAGGGCATGGTCAGATCACAAGTGATCAAGCAGTGCATCTTAACAAGATACTGGTCTTTAGCTGAAATGCAGGTACAATACATACTTATGGTCTATGGAGATGCGAAGTAAAGTGAGGAAGCTTAAACTACTATGAAGGTTGCAGCTGGGGGGCAGTAACTTTTAAAGATATATTAACTGTGATTTACAGTCATCTGCCTCGGCCTTAACCTGCATTGTACCTGCCTAGTAGTGGTTATTTAGGGACATTGGATTATCCAGCACTAGCAGTGACTTCTTAATTTAGGGTGTAAAAGAATTTTATCTTTGTAAGTGAAATTTTGCAGAACTGACTCTTTCCATTTAGATCTTGGTATTTAGTCTTTGAAGACTTCTCAGCAGAGGAATAGGAACACAAATGTTTTGTCCACTCACTGGAGTTATATTCCACTTTATGACAATGTGTGCTGACACAAGGTTGTACAGATTGGTAAGGGCATTTACACAAAAATGTATAAATTGTAGGAATCCAGACTCCTTTCTGCTCTTTAACATATGCACTGGGTGAAGGTTTGGTAATCCCACTCATGGCTCTTGGCTATAGAGTCCTTGTTTGTGTTCTCTGCAATTCGAGATTGTGGGTGGATGCACTTTCTTCACTTTTTTTTTTTTTTTAAACTTGAATCATCAGGGAGGTTTTTCACATAAATGCCTTCCAATCAGGAAACTTCTTGCTGAGTCTTCTGAGTAAAGGGAAAGTTTGGTTCAGACGTGAAAAGAAAGCTAACAGGGACGAGGTTCATCCAATCCCCACATATGATTTCTACAGGGAGCCAGAAGAGTAACAAGGTAACATTGGTAAGATAACTCTACCTCAAGATACTCCATATTATTTATATAAAAGGTTATTCAATAGACTCTCAAGGACAGTTGACCTGTAGCCTTCATACACCTGGGACCTCAGAGAGCCACAATAAATGGAAAAATAATTTTTGCGCACCTTAAAGGAGCATCTACAATGCCATCCATCAGCCACCACGAGAAAGAGATGAGGAACATTGCAGAAGTGGAATAGTAGCCTAAAAGATAACAAAAAATTCCGAACAGAATCTCTTTGCCTGCTGTACAGTAGCATGCGGATCCGCCCAAGCTCATGCGTTGAATGATTTTCCTGTTTACAGAAACACAATAATTTTTTCTTTACCACATTTTTAGACGAACATGCCAATTGCTTGAAATTCACTAGAACAAGTGATTTGCAAGCAAAACTGCCAACTGTTTGCTTACCCTTTAAATTAAGTGGCCCACAAAGTAATCTACTACAGTGGTAAAATCAATGTAAAATGCATTACTCCAAGTTCCAACTAAATAAAATAGGTGTTTTGTTAAACAGCACCAGTATTCGCAGGACTAAACTCTGCTGCTACTTGGATTCATATGCAGCTCCTGGAGTTGATGAGTTCACACAGGTCCAGATGAATGCACAATGATGTTCTCTACTCTGTCTTTTGAAGTTGTGCTCGCAGACAGCGGGAGGCATTAGCATTTCCTCTGAGGAATATTGCAGGAAGAGTAGAGGAATGGTACTGCTACTTTGAACAACTTCTACACAGTGTTTGGAAAGGAATGGGAAAATGGCTTTATTCTACTATAGCCACGGCTTTCACAGCCTATGGATTAGGCCCAACCCCTATAGAAAACGTGACTGTCTGAGAGTGGTGAGCAGTGAGCTGATGGCTTGCTGACAGTGGTTAGCGCACAGTTATTTGACAGAGACGGTGCAAGTTGTAATGTGACTGTGCTGAGTGTCTAAATATGTATTTCAGGTCCTGTAAAGAAGAGGTCATGGGAGTACTCTGCACCCTTAACAGCCCAGATTGATTGGGGGGGTGTGAAAGAATTGAGCTTTCTCTCCACATGGTGCTGTGTCCCTAGACATTTTCTCTGTACGCGTGCTACGAACTCGTTCCAATCTTCTGACAGCAGCAAAATACAAACAATTGCAAAGAGGATGTGAATTCTTGCAGCGAGGGCTAAAAAGAACATTTTTTGTCACTTAAAGTAAAGCAGAGAAGGTAGTATATCCCGCAGGACACTAATGAGCCACCTGATAGCACCAAGTGCACACCTGACCTCTTGACACGTGAAGCGAAGATGACAGATGTACTGTCAAAATACAAATCTATCAACTTCATCATGTAAATCTACCCACAGATGCCTTACAGTAGAGATCTGAGGGGAAACAAACATTTTAACTTACAGAGTAACCTTGTAAACAGGAACTTTTTACAAAAGACTCCGGTTAATAATTTATGAATTGTTAACAGTGTCATGAGAGAAGGATGGTAAGCATTGATTTTTGGCATTGAATGACAACAAAGCTAATCCCCCAGTTTCCACAATAACGATGCATTCACTGTTCCAGTGTTGGGGTGTATTGATATTCATAATGCATTTACATAAAATCCTGTCTCTCATCTTTTATATTATTCATTTTGTGCTCTCCATCTCTTTCCCAAATGTGTTGAGTGGCTCCCTTAAACACACAGACTTCTGTTCTGCAAGTGGGAAGCATCTCAGAGTCACTTCAGGACGCTGATTTTTGCTCTTTAATTAGGTTTGTAAAGAGTTTGGTACTTGGAGCAGGAATTAATTTTTTTTCTTGTTTATAAGTAATTTATTGTGACCTCTCCAAATGATAGCACTTGCCCTGTGTGAAGACAGTTAATTTTCTAAGATGTGACAAGCATAGTTTTTAATTAGATTGAGGTAATCATGTCAAAAAAGGAACTTTCTTTTATGAAGCACACAGATATTTGCATTCTTTTAGCAAAAGCTGTGTTTGTTTTTTTTTTTTCCTCCCATGATTGAAAATTAATCCTAGCAACAAAACAGATCTGGAGTGCTGGAGTTTATGCAAGAGGAAAATTTTTGAGCTTTTTATATCTTTCAGAACTATGTTCACAGTGCTGCATTTATGGTACAATATGTTTATCTATGATGAGTGTATCAATATTTTAGCTTTCATTTTAGAAAGGTTCTATCCAAATATCTGTAAATATTTTTGCAGAGAAACCCTCAAAATGACAATTGCATGTCACTCTGATTGTTGTGTCTTTATTCCTTTGTGCTCTTGCCCTTTCTTCATTTACTCACCCATCAGGTTATATTCTTCACCACAACAGGTTGTCTTCTATGAAGGTCATAAAGATCTTCATAAAGGTCCTTCAAAAGACCTTCATAAAGTTCTTCACCCTGGGTTCCTTTCTTGACAAGCAATGATGAGGAACGGAGATCTGCAAGTGACTGCTGAGACAGAAGTCTTTTTGGTGCAACTGCTGTGGCCCCCAGCACACAAAGGTGAGTTCAGCACATTGACTGCTCACGAGTCTGGTCAATTCTCCTTTCCCAAGGTTTTGCCTCCCAAGCTTTGCCTCTCTGCTGCACCACTGAGGACATTGCACATTGGCCAGGGCAGGGGGAAAAGGAGAAGCTACAGAAATTCATGGGCTAGAACTGGGTGAAAACAGAAGGCTGTAGCAGTTGGTCTTTCCTCTTGGCTCAGGAAAGAAGCCTGGCCACATCGAAACCAGCTGCCCACCACATCAAAGCAAGACTCTGGCATTGAGAGATAACGTGACAAGTTCAGTCCCTTTTGGACATCCTCACTTTGGGAAAAGGCCCTGATGGTCATGAACTGGGAAGGCTGTCTGGGCTGTGTGGGGAGGTTGTGCTGTGCTGTGTGTTGCATTGATGATTTCATTAATGAAATCTTGGTTTATCCATTTGAGCATCCCACTGGAGTTCTGTAGTGATGGCATGTAAAAGGAGTGGGGTTTTTAACACGATCTAAAGCCTCCATAAACACCTTTGAAGATATTTTAGTTAGTGGTTCTGATGAGGTTATTTCAGTCTGACAAATCAAATCAGACTTTGCTCCTCCTTTAGAGACATGTACATTTGCAGACCTATCGTTTAATGGACTGATGGCTATTTTAGAGCTGCTACAGTCTGCTGAATTGCTGCAGGTGCACTGATGGGTTAGACCCTATAGGCCTATTCCGAGCCATTAATATTCGCCATGTCAAGAATATTTCAACAGAGTTATGTTCCTGGGTCATTGATCTGGTAATCCATAGAATCCATGTAGATTTATGTTCTGTCAGACAAACTCTGAAACAGGCAGGAATGTTTTCTGTGCTCTCCAACAATATTTTTTTTTTTACCTGATGAGAATCTCAATTCAAGGATTGCTTTGGAAATTTCAGGTTTTTTTAATGAAGGAATGATGTTATTGAGCCTGCCAAAGGTGTTCTCCCTGCTCAATAAGTAGCTATATAAATGAATAATTAGCCTCTGAAATTGTAAACTAAATTCTTTCCTTAAAGTTTTCTACCACCGCACAGTAATTTCTGGGTTATGATTCCTTATATCCTCAAATCTAGGAAAAAGCAATGTTTGATGAATAACAAGGTCAATCCTTTGTATTTTTTTTTCCTCTGTCAAGTCCATACATGTCCTGAGCTGCATCATGGGGATCAGTTCTCAGTTGATTTCATGGAGTGACCAAGCAGGAGACTAGGAGAGAGGGTCAACCTGCTTAAGAGAGATGTGAATTTGGTTCTGTTGTTAACCAGACTCCTGAAATGGAGCTTATATTTGAGATCCAGTTGCAGACACTTATATACAAAGAGTGACAAGATGGCTGAATAAATGTAGATAGTCTTTTAAATGCAGTGGATATCTTAGTGTGCATGTTTATCAATAGAAATTCTGCATGAATTATGGAGCCCAAAGGTTTTCAATGTCTGAAAGCAATTACATCCCCCTCTGCTTTATTGCTTGTGACAGCGAGGGCTAAGAAGCTGGCTGAGGCTGTTCCCATTCTGTCCCCAAGGCACATGTCCAAGGGGGAAGCCAGACCGTACAGCTTGCCTGGTGTGGATTCCTATAGCCTGCCTGCCTACAATCTCAGTCTGCTGTGTAGTAAGTAGGTAATGTAAAATGTAAGAAGCTGTGCCAATTTGTCTACCAAATATTGACTGTGCGCAGCAACCATGAGGCATTACAGGATATGCAGGGAAAGAATTGGCTGCATGGTTAAAAACTACATCTATACTTATTCCACTCGTGATGTAGACCCAAATTTTCCTCATTTCTGTTCTTCTTTCCCTTCCCTTTCTTATATCCAAAACACATTCAAAAGGCAATGGAGAGGTATTTGTTAAAGCCTCCTGCACTGCTGTTGCATGGACAGAATTAGACGAGAGCCGTTTTTCCTTTCAAAATAGCATATTTTGTCCTTCAAGAACATTTACAGTATTGTGCAGCAGGGGAAGCTCTTCATAATGGCATTTGGTTCTTGCAGACAGGTGCTGCTGTATGGTTTCCCATAAAGGATGGGCTTAAGGTTTGCCAACTGCTCCACAGCTGCAACCAGATGTCATACTGACGCAACATAGCCATCCGGGGAGCGCATGGGAAGCTGTTAGCTTGCTGATGCTGCTCCCATTTATCTGTGACTGTAGAGATCACATCAAGTCACTGTGGAAATCCATAAGAGGATTTCCTTTTATGAAGCTGGAAAGGGTTTTACGTTCTAATGCTGTAGTTTGCATGGCACAGCATAACTTGCGTTATCACTTTTGCTCGTCGCCCTGTTTATAGTCCTTGTTGGGCCTGATTTGGATCAGTGGTAAATGCATGCTGAAGGCAGGCAGACTGGCATATAGTGGTGAGCCCAATGTCAGGAGGGAGACAGAGGTGGCGATTTTCCAACGGCAGAGTGATCAGCCGCTGGCTTTAATCAGTCTCCAGCACTGGCTTAGCCAGTTGGATGCTGCAAAGAAACAAGGAGTAGCCCAAATTTGCCAGTACTTTTCTTATTTGTATGGCAGGGAAGTACCGAATGCACAATGTTGTGCTGCCATCAGGTTGCAGTGAGGAAGAGACAAGACAGTGTCATATGAGCAGCAGTGAATCTAAGCGATCCTTATTTCTTTTATCATCCTCCCACATGTTTTTAAATTAGCTTGATCTTCAGTGGTAGATTGAAGTTGCATTAACCGAAGGCAAAATGTAATATTTTATTAGATATTATGAGCAGCAACCCTTTTATTTTCACTTCTTTACTAAATAAAATGTTAGATTTACCAAAGTGTTACTTTAAGATGTATTAAGGAAAATCTGAAATTTATTTATTTAGCTTTATAGGCCAACATGAACTTTTCTTACTCTGTTTTTTGTTTCTGCAGCCCAAGGAGACTGGCTTCTGTGGCCCTGCAGACGTCCCTGCAAATCTTAATAAATCCTCAGACTTCAGTTAATGTCTTATGTATATTAGTCACATGCGAATTTAATCACCATTATGAGAGCCTACCATGGGTCATGGTCGCAAAAACCATTTCCCTTGGAAATAATTACCCTCAGCTGCAGTATAATGTGTTAATAGAATTGCTTTAAAGCAGGATAGCAGCCCTATTAACACTTGTCACAGCTCTGCGTATTTTCAGGATGTCTTTCTTTTCTGTTGTGTACCGTTAGGATGGAAATGGCTCGGATGCAGTAAATAGTCTCGTACACACCAGCAGCTGTGGGCAACGAACTGACAAGTGATTTATCCAAAAGGAGACATCTAACACTCCAAAGGTGGTGGTTTCCTAGCCGTACTTGGACTGATGCAAGGTCCAGCTCTGCAGCCCTGCTGCTGAGGATACGCGGGTGAAGTGGTCTGTTTGACTGCTCTTTTGCTGGCTGCTGCTTCTTGGTGTTGGTTTGTAAGAGCTGCAGAACCAGGCTGTACAGCTGCACATGCCAATAGTGGTCCACAGGTGAGCTTTTTGTAGTTAAAACAACCTCAAAAACCAGAAAATGGAGCAGAAGTGTGAGCAGGAGGTTTCTCAGACTCGTAGGAGAGTGTGCAGGTGCTTCTCTGTCTCCGTCTGCCCCAGTAATCCTGGATCTGCCTATGCAATGCTGAGCTGCTTCAGCTGGTTGTGTGAGGGTTTCCTTCCTACACCAAATGGCAATGGTGTGTGCTGCTGAGCTTTGAGTTGAACTCCTTCAGATGGAGAAGGTGATTGACCCCCATGTCCCACGTCCTGTGAAAGAAGTAACCAGTGAGCAGTACGAGAGGTTCAAGCAAAGGGGAGAATTTGCAAATCTTTTGGCTGGGTGACAGTTACACTCGGAAACAGCATTCATTTTTCATGGCATCAGCAATCTTCCTTCACCAAACACTCTGTTCATTATATTAAATTTGAAGCAATTGTAGAAAATACATGACTATAGTTCAATATATTTTTGCATTGCTTTGCTTTTGCAATTAACTTGTTGGCATAAAAGTCATTATCTGATGACGTCTGGGAACAAAAAAATTATGTTGTCTGGGGCAAAGGAATTCTGCCCATCTTTGAAACAGACATTAAGACAAACACTTATCTGATTTTGTGCAAACAACCTGATCACTTTTTTGGCAATTTAAATCAGCTGGCTTCATCACCGTGCTTCAGACTCCATCCCAAAGCCAAAGGTTGGGAAGTAATAAATGTACAAGTCAAACCTGACCTAATGCAGCCCTCCCAGAGCTTAGAAAAAGCTCATAATATTTCAGCCACAGCAGGTGCATTCTGTAATCCTTTATTAAAAACTCCTGCCACACACACCCCCAACATATGATGGGGTCTTATGCAGATTAAATCTGACATGCTATGAAGTCACTACAACCTTTTCCTTACTCCTAATTAAAGGAAAGAAAGCCAAAAAAAAAGGATGAAGTACTTCTAAACAGAAATGTGAGGCAGGTGGGCAGAGATGATTGTGTCGTGTTTGGCAATCACTAGGCCTGAAGTTCACAGGATGGGGACGGTGCTTGA
This sequence comes from Tauraco erythrolophus, assembly GCF_009769465.1. Taxonomy (NCBI): domain Eukaryota; kingdom Metazoa; phylum Chordata; class Aves; order Musophagiformes; family Musophagidae; genus Tauraco; species Tauraco erythrolophus. The sequence goes on from NC_141476.1 coordinate 6,201,118, forward strand.
CCTACTGTTCTTCCTGTGTGTGCGCTTAAATTAAATCGTAGGCTTTCTGTGAAAGGTAACTGACATTGTTTAATTAAAAGCCTCTCTCCTGTTCTACCTGGACTTCTAATTCCAGTGCAATGTGTGGGCACACGGTGCTTTGTCTTCTCAGGGTATAATTAGACTTAGTAATGCAGCTGTCCTGTTTACAGTGTAAATCCCCCTAATGATAAATGGAGTAGACTTATGGAGAAACCCTGACGGTGCTGCAGACAGGGAGTGGATGATCTTTGCAAATAGCTGGTGGGTAGAAAGTAAATCATTATCTGCTAATAAGCCTCTGATTGCTGAGTGTTTTATACCATGGAAGATTAGAAAACTTGACTTTATATTAGTCCTGGCTGCAGAGCTGGAGCACGAACAAGGAGTAACTGGTTCATTTATGGGCAAGATTCTGACCTTGTGTCTTGAGAATCAGAGAGTTCATGTTAGAAACTTTACGGTGCTGCTGGTGACAAAAAGGCTTTAGAAATGGCTAGTCAGTAGTGACACGGGGAGCAGGTTCAGCTATCTGTGTTATGAAAGCACCCTGCGACCCCAATTGCATGTGGTGCACTGCTTAAGTGCTCCGTAGCTGAGTAACACGAGACCTCTGTGTCCCAAAAAGCCCACAGCATCAGGAGATGGAGATGATCAAGTCTGGGAACGGGGACATGCTTTTACCCTCATTCGCAGGTGTGGATCTGGTTCCTGAGAGCACGCCAACTGCAGTCACTGACTTCTGCTGAGACAGAACTGGGGGCCAAGGAGGAGGAGGTCATTTCAGCTGTCAGATTTCAGAGATCAGAGACTGCTCAGCAGGGAAGAGATGAGGAACATATGGTATGGTGGGAGGAGGTGACAGTGGCACTGAAGAGCAAGAAATATAATGAGAAGCAAACTTTTGGTAGGGTGACGACTTTAGAGAAGCAGGGACTGGTGAGAGCATGGCTGTGTGTGCAAAGGAAAATCAAAGCATGTAAGCATGGTGAGTCCTGGGAGAGAAATTTTGGTGGTCAATTTAGCTTCCATCATGCACGTACTTCTCGTGGCGTATGTTAGCCTGGAAGCCTTTGGAGTTATGACATGAATTAGAGGAGCATTTTGAAAGGTGGATGATCTATGCCCATGTGTTGCTCTCCAGAGGAATAAAACTGAGGTCCTCTGCGGATTACTTTCTAGCTCTGATTTTAATTCAGGATGGTACAGGAGCTATTTGTCTGGCACGCATGATTGTGAAACTACAGTTCTGGAAGGAGGGATAGGCCACGGTAGGAGATGTGCCACCAGTCCTTCCTTTCCCCATCACGCCTGGCGTGGCTCACTGGGGCCAGAGGAGAAGGCAGGAGCAGCTCCAGAAGAAGCAAATGGAGAGGAAGCAACTGCTGCGGAGGTCCTTCAACAGGCCTGAATTCCGTGTCTCCTTGCTCCATGCTGCTTGAGCTACGTGAGATCAGTTGGATGGTATTACCTTTGTTAGTCATGTGTTACACCATATTGTCATTGTCACTGGTGCAGCTGCGGCACAGAAGAATTTTCTCTGCAATGTCTAATGCTGATCCCAGCTGTGTTCAACCCTCCAAGGAGACAACTTGCGAAAGTGTTCATCAGCATGTTCACTGACCAAGGTCAAGAACTTCTGGACATCTGAAGAACTGCTAAGGAATTGTTTCAAGCAGTTCACCATTTCTTGTAGAGTTTGTGTCTGTTGTGGCTCAATGGCAATTGTTTACCTAATCTATGAGAAATTTAAGATTTGAAAAATATTTTTGTCTCAAATTAAGGCAGAAAACCAAAATCTCAACAATATTGTTTGAACAGCTGGGGAGATTTCAGAGGAAGGAACAGGCTCAGTTGAAAAAACACATTTCAGAAAATGCAGTTTGAGTTCAAATTAGGTATAAAAGAATTATTTGCTGATCATTATAAATTTCAAAAGAAGAAAGCAGTTCTATATGAAATGCAGACTATTTCAAGTAAAAAAAAAATATATTTAAAAAGTAGTTTAGATTATAGTTTTTTCCCCTAAGTAACAATTTTTTGAAATATCCTTTGTCTACAAAATGTTTTGATTTAGGTGAAATGACATTTTCTGATATGTTACTTCAAAAAATTCCCAACCCATTGTCCTAATGACCTAACCAACAGCAGTATTTGGGGGATTTTTGCCAGTATGTTTTTTCACATATAAATATACTGCTATTATGTTAAAAGTTTTTTTTTTTTCCATAATGAAAATAACCTCAAGAGGGACAAAAATGGATAGAGAATTGTAAATGAAACACTCTGCAAAAAGTGAAAGTTGAACTGCAAGTAAATCCATGCTCCACTTTCAGGTCTGAGATGGTAATAAATTGAACACAGAGCATTACACAGACAGCGTCAGATATAAAATATATTAATCTTGTCAGAGAGTGTACTAACTCTCCCAGATTTATGATCAGGTGCACTTAAGTGCTGTTCTTCTCATTAATCTTGATTTACAAACAGTAGCCTTCAGAACAAGGGGTCAGAAGAGACAAGAGAATCATAGATGTGTCACTTGGATAACTCACCTTCCCCAGCTACCCTGTACCTTTCAATGACATCCTTCCATCTTTAATTACTGAGAGGTCTTTAATCTTGTCTGCGTAAGGGCAGAATATGATGAATGTGAAGGGTTGCCTGTGCCACTCCGAGTGTGTTTTTAACAACTGATGCCATGGATTTTGGTGGGAACAGCAAGGTAATTGCATCTACAGTTGAGATGCTGAGAAACTTGAGTGGGAGAGGGATGTTCTGGGAAAGGGAACAAAACAGGAGGAGAATGATTGAGGCTAGTTAAAGCAGCCTTGTGAAAAAATGCAGTTCCTGAAGAAACTATGTGTTGAAATTGGCTTAAGGCACATGCCATGTACGAAAATCAAACTTTGCTTGCGTTCAGCACATTCTTCCTGTTTTCACTTTTCCTTACTTTCTCTAAGGATATTAAACTGATGGAGCATCTGTACGTTGTAGGCAAGCTCAGTGGCAGCATTAAGTCTCTAATGGACTTCGTGGAGCCTCTTTCTGTTCTTCACAAAAGGAGTAGAAACTCGTGAAAGTTTATATGGTGAGGAAGTTGGGAAGAATTTTGAAATGAAACAGGAGTTGTGCATTCGAGTTAAGAAGTAAGTCTGGCTTAGAGATATTATGCCTGAAGTGTACCAGAATCTGGATTTGCCTGATCTCCACTAGAAAAATATTCTGTAACTATTGATAAAAAAGGCCTGTTTTCTTCACAGATCTTCTTGATACTTTGTTCTGAGCTTTAAGACCTCCCGAAGGGGCACCGTTGCCATAGGTGTTCATGGATGAAAATTCAGACTTTGATGTGGTTGAGTCTTGAGACACTAATTGCTTTGAAAAACAGGACTAAGGCCTTAAATTGGCATTAGATACTGACCGGGAGCTATGGGAAAGACTTGAGCACAAACCAGATATGCCCTTGGCAGCATATAGCCGTAGAAAAAAGCAGTTGTTCCCCATTCCCAACCAGCTGGAGCTGGTGTACAGTTCCCAGGATGAGCTTCAAAACAGGTGGAGTTATTACAATCCAGCCCAGAGGTGACAAATTCATGTATTACTAACGCTACCTAAGCAGCCAGACTTTGCAAGGTGTCAGACCCAAGGAGCAGCTTTGACAAATGTGGGCAGTGTGCTTTTCCACAGAGGAGGAGATGATGTTTCCATGAGCTGTTTAAAGAAATCCTTCTTCTCATCCTGCATTTTGGCTGTGCTTGGATTAATTCACTTCAGCCTTGCTTGGATTCAGTTCAAGCCATCTGCTCCTCTCCAAAAGCTATTTTCCTGGAGGTGTTCTGGCGTGCTGTTAGTGTCAATGGCTGTATCTGTGCAGAATGAGGATGCTGACTGTCATCCACAGACTGTTGTCACCCAAGCCTGCAGCATCTCTCCGTCTCTCCCAATCATCTTGCATAATTAATGGACAGAAAGAAGGATTATGTGGATGCCTATGGACTGTTCAAGGAAGGCAGAACAGAACCTGTCTCCACTCTAAGCTTTGCAGGACACCAGTGACAACAACCACAGTGACGATGAACTGTCTTGTTCTGGTACATGTTGTTATTAATAGTTTCTCCAATCTTCGTATCAAAGGCCGAAGACTGATTCAGGATGATATGTACTTCCAGTACTTAAAGGGGCCTACAGGAAAGCTGGAGAAGGGACTTTTTACAAGGGCGTGTAGTGATAGGACAAGGGGTAATGGATTTAAACTGAAAGAGGGGAGATTTAGCTTAGATCTAAGGAAAAAATTCTTCACTCTGAGGGTAGTGAGGCACTGGAACAGGTTGCCCAGAGAAGTTGTGGATGCCCCATCCCTGGGAGTGTTCAAGGCCAGGTTGGATGAGGCTTTGAGCAACCTGCTGTAGTGGATGGTGTCCCTGCCCATGGCAGAGGGGTTGGAACTAGATGATCTTTGAGGTCCCTTCCAACCCAAACCATTCTGTGATTCTATGATAAGGATGGTGATGGCCACAAGAACATCTCTGGGTGTCAGCAAAGCTGTCTGTGTTGTTTCATGGGCTATATTCTCTCTGTGTGATATACAGGCTCTTGGCCAACGTGACACAGTTGGCAGGTAGCAGGGAGGTGGTGAGAGAAAAATGCTTGTAAGAATCTTCAAGGTCAAGGATCAGCTTTTGAAAAGCTTAAATAAACTATTTATTGTTGAAAGAAGTCCTTTGAAGACTTGCTTTTTTTTGAACATTTAGTTTAACTCCTGGCTTTTTTTAGAAAAGTTATTGTTTACTTCTCTTTATAATAGGACATTTTTATTGTTCACTGACTTTCATCAGACAGGAAAGTCATCAATCTCTTTCAAATGTAATGACTCTAATTTTTATTTCATTTTTTTCAGAACTTGTAATGTTCTGGCATGTGTGATGGGCTGAACCTAGCTGGAGCAGGGAAACGTAAACATCAGTTTGGTTGTAGGTGAAAGTTTCTTTTCCAGGAAGAGCCATATGTACATGATTAATAAGCTGACACTTCTCCACAAGTATTTGTTTTGCTGGCTTGCAGAGTCATAGAATGACCTTCTTGGTAGGTATAAAGGGAATAGATGGAGTGAGGCTACCTAAACAGGAGCAGATCATGTGTAATGAGTTTATCTTTCTGGCTGGTTTGCTTGCCTAGGACAAGTTGAAGCTTCTTTGCAAGGCAAACCACATTCAGTTGTTCTCAACCATGCTAGTGTGTAGCTTAACCTCTGATCTCTGTTCGCATTAGTTGGTAATTATTCCGATGGTGTGCTACATTTGTAGTGTTTCCAGAATACAAGATTTCTGATTTTGTATTGAAAATATGATGCAAAATATGTCTGCCTCATAAGAAAATCCAGATAATAACACAATTTTCAAATCAGGAATGAATTTATGCATTCTCCTGCAGCTGAATGTCTTTATATGAAGTTTTCACATGGTGGTAGGCAATTGATCTGTAATTTCTTTGAGAGAGTTTGAAGGATTTCTGTCTTGAGAATAGGCTGTTGATAATTTTATTTTCCAGCTTGTTGTCTGTTGTTTGTTGTGTTGTTTTTTTTTTTAAAAATTACTCTGTGCAGGAATGCTTTCTGCATCTGAAGCTGGAAACCAGTTAACCACTCCTCTTTATTTGTCTGGTACATACTAAAATATATCCTGGAGTGTGAGTTAAGACTTTTTGATGAGAAGGAGCAGAAGTGAGAGCTATCTTTTCAAGAGTCGAAAGTATCGTGGAATCATGTCTGAATGATGCGATCAAGTTTAAATACAATGACCAGACTGGAATCCTGACTAATTTGACTAGTTTTATTGGCATCTGATCTTGCAGTCAGCTGTTAGAGCACTAGGCTTCCCCCCTCCCCTTCTCTTTTGTTTAATGGTGTTGCAGAATGAGCAACTGGCTTCAGAATTGATTCAACATATGGTGCAGTTGGAAGAAATATTTTCTGCAGATTTAAAAGGTTTAGGGCAATGGTATTCGAGAAACTTCATCCTGATGGTTTCCAGTTCCTGAGCACTGGAGGGGCTGGCTTATTTCTGCTCTACTGAACTCCATACAAGGAGATTTGCATTTGTTACTTAGCTGAGTACAACTGGTTTAACAAACTAAAGTATACTTCAAAGAGTTGGATGTTCTTGTAAGATGACAGAGCCAAATGCCCTAAGACCTTCCTCCCACTGATGCCACTGAGGCCAGAAATGTGGTTTGGAAGGAGATGGCCATCAGTGGTTAGGAAAAAAATTATTCAGCCAAGCAGCATCCCATGCTAAACTAGCAAGTGTTGGTGCACGTGCAGTTACTACCATCCTTGGTGCTCAGATCTACCAGCGCTTCTCTGTGTATTGCATGAGTGACACTCATGGTGAGACATAATAGCAGGTTTTCAAGTTACAAATTTACTGGTTTTTAAAATATGTAAAGCATAAATTAACACATATAATGAAAAGCTGAATTATTTTTATCCCTGAGAACCGCTGCTCAGAATGTTTCTTTGTTTTGTCTGATTGGAAAGGCATCAAATTGTTTTATTCATTATTTCTCCCCATAGGATACTTCCCAACTTTGCGTGTGTTTTGCATTGTGTAGTTTAGAATCTTTTCAGACTGAAAAGTGCAGAAGAAGAGACTTCCAATTTGTTTTGACAGTGTCTAGTGTATTTTACACACTTGCTTAATGCAAACACCACCCAATGATCCCCCCCCAATAATAAAGATCTTTAATTAGATACCCTCCATGGAGCTAGAATTCATATAAATCCTGTGCAAGGACCAAAACGTGCGCATAATAAAAAATATCACGTCTAAATACAAGTGCATCAGGATTCACTCCTGGAAATTCTCAGAATAGCTTGAACAAGATCTTTCATGAATACTTTAAGCAGATATGGTCCTCTGTTGGGATTGGGGAATAGGCTGGGTAACATTTTTCAGTGTTCCTCTGGGTCACTGCTTTAAATTTATTTCCAAATATGGAAGGATTGTTTTTATAAGAAAAGCTTAGTAACACTCCAGCTTACTTGGTCAGAGAAGCATGAAGAATAGGATAAATACACCTAGGACCAGAGGTTTCCCATGAGTTTCAGCAGGACATGGGTTAGGCTCGATATGGAGAGGGATCAATGGGACATAAAGACTGAGATGGATTTATGGGTATCGTTATCTAACAGTAGCTTTTGGCTCTCGAGGTCAGCCCACATGAAGTGTATGTCTATAGTGATGTTGTAGAGGAATAAGCCATAAACCCATAAAACGTACAGCAGGATGTTGGGTGGATTATTACTTTGACAGACTCCTGAGACCAAAGAACAGATGAAGCCTAACAGCAGCCGATAAAATAAGTGCTGACTGCTAATGAGGGCTCCCAAAGTGTAGAACTGCTAATACTCCAAGGAGACCACTCTTTGGGTAGGAGACGTTCCTTCTTGCCACCTTCCAAGGCTAAGAACAGGGCAAGACACTCCTAAATGGTAGATAACCCCGCTAATCCAAAAGCTGCATGCTCTCTCTATCCTTGCCAAGCTGTGTGATTTCCACCAGAGCTCCATAATCCCTAGTGTGAGTGAGCATACCTTATGAAATGTTGGAAAGGCTGAGGATAACATCCCATACAACGGCAGTCTTGGCAAGCTGTAACCACCAGTGCTGGGAAATCCCAGGCAGAAAGCAGAGTGGGGAGAGGAAAAGGTGCAGGGGGTTTTGGTGTGTTTCTTGCCATCAATAGGGAGAAAGGAGTGAGTATGTTGAATGCTCACCACCATCCGTTGCACCTGAAGGTGGATGGGAGGAAGCCAAGCGTTGTTCCTGATCTGCGTGCCAGATAAAGGTGGTGTGCGCTGAGCGTTTTCCTGCACATTTTGTTCCTCCTCCCTTGGAGGAACCGTTTGAGTTTGTCAAATAGAAAATGTTACGCTGAGATATGGCTTTGCTATCTTCAGTAGTTCCTAGGGATAGGTTTTACTGGCAGTGAAAGCGCTGTGTACCTTTCTGACTAAGTTGATGGCATGAGCTTTGCAAAACCAGATTAAACTATTTTCTGTTCACCTGAGGAAGGGATAATTAGCTGGGAACAGAAAAGACAGGAACAAGTCACAAATACTGCGCTATCAGGCACTGCCTTTGGTCGTGTTACTCCGAGGTCTGCAGTCCCAAATTGGGATGTTCTATTTGCAGTGGATGGAGCTTCGTGCACCTTGTGCTCAGAGTTGTGTTTTTCCTTGATTTCCTCTTCAAATATCTTTTTCTGGTGCAGAGATTTCAAAGCTACTGTGGGCTCAGGGAAACTGCTATCTCCAAATGAAGTTGACAGAGGAGGAGGTAGCTTTCCCAGTCTCCAGGAACACAAGATTTGCCTTCACTGGATTTGAAATAAAAAGCAGGCTCTCCTCTGTGTCTCATGGAGCTGCTTACTCAGAACTAAAATTAATTATTTAATCCTCTGCTTGTTGAGACCTGTCTCTGTTCTACATGCTAAATGTCCCTTCTACATGGCTATGACAGGCCGTATGGCTAGTGAGTGTCTAATGAAAATAGCAAATGTAGTCACAGTTAGCAAATACACTCGGTTACCTTAACTGTGAATGGTGGGTACAGCTGGGGGTCCTGGTGGACCTCTGAACCACACAGACTTAATGATCAATCTTGTGTGTTTTAGTCTGTCCTTCCTCCAAGTTCTGGAACAGTGGGATTAGGAAAACCTCCATTTCTATCCTTTCCAATCCTTCTGCTCTGTCTGGAGTACTCTCTGCTCTTCATGGTAGAGCTGATCTCCAAAGGCTATTGAAGTAAGTTTTGTGTTTGTGCCCAGAAGGGATGGATGGTGGCCTCCTTCTCTCACTAAATACCAGTGTTTGCTTTTCAGATTTGCTGTGGGTGGTGACGGGGAAATGTTTTCAGAAAAAAAGATATGTCCACAGGTAAGTCCCCAGAGAAAGGTCCTGATGACAAATGCAATGAGTCCAATATAGGAATGAAAAATAACCAAATTCTTTTTATATTATGAGAGACAGAAAGGAGGAAAGTGAAGGAGAGACTCTGGGGCTGCTTTATCCTATTGCTTTTGAAACTCTGAAGGAAACCCTTTAACATGCCAGGATGGGAGACTTAACTCCTCTGTTAAGTTTGAGCCTGCCAGATCTGGGAGACAGCTTCTCTGTTATCAAGTCTCTAGCAACTAAATCTGATGTCTCGGTTCTCTGGTGAGGGCCCTGGAGGGAAATGAAGCAGCTGGAAAGCTCTTTGCAAAAGCTTGAGAAAAAGGCAGTGAGGCTGTCATGGTGTGGAAGTCCCCATAGCCCTTGCAAGGATGCTCAGATAAATGATTCAAAAGTAAATTCCAAGGGAAACCAAAGGCAGGAGGCCTTCAAGTGTCAGGAGAAGATAGAGGATAATGCTTGTAATGCTTCATCAGTCTAGCATTTGGAAAATTTCCCTCTGGGACAAGTGTTGGAGAGGCTTGGGTTTGAAGTACACCCATCTGTAGGGCTCAGCTCAAGCTGTGAGCATTTCTCTTTCAGCGCTGTATGTCCTGTGTCAGGGGCAGGTAGGTCAGCCAGGAGGATGACTGTCACGTTTCCTCCAGAAAATACTGAATCCTGCATAATGAATGTGCCCCAAGCACAGTCAGGTCACACCTTAGGTGTAAAGATTCCCCAAAATGTTAATTTGGTTTGAAATAGGGGATATTTTCTGTCCAAAAACCTGGAATCTGCTTTTACAAAACTGAAATCCAGGCATTTAGACCTTAGCAACATAAAAATATCCCCTCTCGGAAGAGGTGTGATAGACTTCTTCATGGAATTTGTCATTTCACATTATTGATGGAGAACAAAGAGACCGATTGTGCTGAAACCGTGGGGAGATGCTGATGACAGCAGTTTTGCTGTGGAAAAGTGGGCTACATCTGATGGAAATGAGAGACATGTAGGTGGGAGCAGTGGGTATGAGGTATGCAGCAGCTGCAGATTTTTTTTCTTAATTAGTTGTACCCATGAGCAGCTGGAATGAGTGGTGGGCAGCTGTTCGTCTATGGTATCTTCTGTGTATGAACCCCAACCCTCGGTGTCTCAGCTCCATGCCGGATAACACAGAAAGCTTCAGGTGCCCTTTGTGTATGGGATTTCTCACAAGTATCCACACCTTCCTGTGCTATGTCTTTCCTGTCTGTCTTCAAGACAGCACTTTTTTGGGTGGCCAAACCCCTGAAAAGGACTGGGGACTATGAGACTACGGCAGTAGGTTGACTTTGCATCATTTTCCATCCTTTTTGCCTCATTACAATGACAAAGATTGTATTAGGAGTTGAGCAGCTCATAAATTCTGAGAGTTATAGCTGTAGGCAGTTCATGAAGGGGAAATTGGGACTGGGTAGGGTTTGAAATTTGCATACACACCACACCCACTGCTATTTAATTTGCATTTGATTTGCATACATCACTATTAAATAATACCCATGCAGTACTTTTAAGGGGTAAGGATTGTTTCAGTTTGTCTAGGATTTATATAATTTTTGCTTTAAGTATAATTTTATAGAGTAGTTTGGAGAGCGTGCAGCATGAACTTAAATTTAGTTCTGTGAAAATGATCAAATAACACTTATCAGCCATAAATATCCAGTTCTTTTAGAAAATGAATGTTGTTTTCATAAAGATGCCAGATTAACAGCACTGCAGGCTGAAGCCTACAGTTTATCAACTGAAAAATCATGACACAATACAACTACAAACTTCCCCACGCGTTGCAATTGTAATGACACCTGCCCTGAACTGAGTGGGTATTCAGGACATGTGTCTACAATGGTACGTGACTCTGGCTCCTTTAGGGACTGTGAGTTTGGATAGTGGGTTAAAGTATGTTCTGTCATGGTTTGCTTTACATTAATGATCTGTTTCAGGCTGAATGCAGGAGCAGAGTGATGGTGTCTGTCCATCCCAGGATGGCAAGTGACTATAATGTAATAATTAGACAATTGTGGCTAGTGTCCCATTTTGGAAGAGAGAGGCCAAAGTTATTTCAAGATGCTTTCACATTGTTTTTTTATTTATTGCTTTTCTAACGTGAACTTGTCACAAATTCAAATGTAGAAAGTAAAACCACATGCTACTGTTTGTTTTGTGCCTGTCCTGATGGCTCAGAAATTGCAATATCCTATTCATTTTTTTTTTCCCTTTTAATTTTGTAACTGTTCTTTAACACAAAAGTCTGGTCTGCAAAGGCATTTCTGCATCTTTAAGATGAAGAGAGCACTGATGCAGCAAAGTGCTGTAGTCATTGTACTTCCCTTGACTGGGAGGACTTGGAAATTCCACTAAGCCCTACCCAGGAAAGCTTTCTTCCTCCAAGATCTGGGCCCGTGTGCTTCTCTGCATTTTTAGGGACCAAAATATCTTTTAACTCTAAGTACATCTTTGGTCCACGCATTAAAACCCTTGGAGCGCCAGGTAGTGCCATCTCCTCCTCCTCTGCACTCTCTCAGAAATCTCACACTGTAACCACCCTCTCTCTAATGAGAAGGAACAAAGACAGCTCTTTCCAGGCAGCCCAGTAATAAATCTGCTCTGAGACAGAGAATATTTCTATATGGCAAAACAGAGATCTTTGTGTCCCTTTGGTGACAGTGGCCCACAGCCGCACAGTGCTCTCTGTTCCTGCTGTCTGCACCCACGAGCCCCTGCCCATCGCTGTGCTCTGTGCTACCCATAACAAATAACAACGTGTCACTCTGGAAATCTGAGCTTAAATTGGTTTGAGTCAGTAAGAAATGCTCTTGGTTTCTTTCTAACCTCCCTGCACCAACTAAAACTCAGTTCTGGATGTGCAGCCTGTTATTGCCGTAAGCCTCTGACACGTGAATGTGAAACCTCCTCTTAACCTGGCTGAGCCTTTGCCAGCGAGATGGACATCAAGGTGGTCTGCTCTGTTTTGATCAGCATCAGTGTACTTGGGATCACATCCATAATCGGTCGCTGTTGTCAGTGCCTGAGTGCTTCAGTAAGGCTTCAGGAACCAGCAGGCGATGTCTCACCTGACCTCTCATTTTGTCTCTAACTCCAGACACATGTACGGACCCTATCTGGAGGGGAGGCTGGAGAATTATTGTTACACGGGTTGCAGATACTGCAGTTAGCAAAACAGGCCAAGTTCAGTTTTGTGTACTTGAGATCCAAGAATGTTTCTTAGAACTTTATACACTTTTTGTAGTGTTATAGGATTCAAAAGGAATTTCTTCCAAAGTCTTGAGTATTAATTTATCCTGGTGGTATATTGCGTTCTGATCCTCATGAGAGTCTTTCACCTTTGCTGCTTTGTTTCTGTCTCGTGTGTAGCATCAAAACCAGTGTACTTGCTGCTTCTCTTTGTCCAGGTTTTTCAGATGGCCTCCAGCTTCTCTTTGCGAATTACAAATGGATGTCAGTCTTCTCTCAGCTTGCATTTTATTGATGGAGAAATAGGTGTGCTCATGTAAGCTCAGAACAAGCCCTTTAAGTCTGTCTCCTAATGATCTGGGTTTGCACTTGAATGGCATTTATTAAATTCAAGACGTGAATGATCAAAGGTGTGGAAGAATACAAGTGTGGGTTTGCCTGGTGGACTGCTGAGCAGGATTTCTGAATAAAACCTTAGGGACTTAGGAGCCCAAGAGCACCTTTGAAGATCTAAGCCCTTGGAAACAACTGTATGGAATGCACTGAAAGCAGTTGCATGGCACTGAGTGCATCGCCATGTGCCTTTGTACCCTTCTGGGAACTGTCGTACTGAGATGTTATGCTATGAGAGCACTGAAAGAAGAGAATGGTCTGGTTTGTCCTCTCTCATAGCCCTCGTCTGGCAGCCCTTGAAGATATAAAGTGTCACCTGCTGGCTGTGGCATTTCTGAGCTTACTCAGGTGTTGCTCCCTGTTTACCTGCAAGTGTCCTTGGAGTCATCGGCAGCTGCTGTCTAGTGCCCTGATGTGCTCATGAGCCCACAGCGATGGAGTTGAGTTGCTTTCTGCCTCCGTCTGTCCTTTCACATGGCTGGGGCTGCGGCTGCGTATGCGTGGGAGCCTGTGTGAGGCTTAGAAAGCAATCTGAAAGCAAGCCAGCCACTTGGTGTTTGCAAAGCAACAGGAACGTGCCATAAACATGTACCCTTCCAAAGTCTGAATAAGATAGAGCAAGACACTAGGTCAAGCCGGAGACATGTGCGGCAGAGGGGGAAGTGAGAAAGGAATCTATAAATATTCAATGAAGGAAGTGGGAAAACACATTCTGAGTACAACTCTGGCTCTAATGTATGCAAATATAATAGTTTCCTCCCCTACTAAGGAATCATGTACTACATACATTACATGATGTACTACTGTGTAGCAACATAGTTTATGACTCCTAGGAGAAGAAAATCATAATTCACAGCCATTAACAAAAATAATAGTACTTTCACCCAGAGGAGTTTTCCTTAGAAAGCCTGTACAGATTCGATCTAACCTAATCTAAGCAATGTCATGAGTTGGAACAGATCGCTATCAAGTCTGTCATGCTTGTCATAACATGGCACTTGAATAGAAGACATCCCTTCCCAAGAGAAAATCCCGTGAAGGAACTGTATTATTTAATGGAGTTTAAGATTCCTTTTAAGTTTCAGAGCTTGTTTATTTGAAAATTGCTCCAGTAAAAAGCAATCGTTAGCCAGGTTTCATTTGAAGAGGAATGACTTTCCGTGTGTGTGATTACAGGCTGCTATTGCTCAAAGTTGTAATTAACCGGGGGCTGCAAAGGGGAAGCTGCAGAGGAGCGGAGCGCGTATCACGTGCTTTGCATCTGGCGTGTATTTTCTCAGGGACAAGGTTTTCTGGAGCCTGTGTGTGGATACCAGCATTTACATGGAGAGACGTTCCACCGTGACAGCCACCAGTCTCTGTCACACCTTCCCTCATCCCTCCTCCATTTTGTGAAAACAGCTAATTATTTGCCAGCTTGTAGCGTGTAACGAGGCAGAAGGCTTAAGAAGGAAATGCGAGGCTATGGTCTCACCCCTCCAAAAATACATGATGTCAGACAGCATCTTAATGAGTATGTTGGTTTAAACCCTTGCATGGCCATAGGCTCCAGCCTGCGACTGCTTGTTTAAATTCTGATTTAAAGAGGCAACGATGACTGTTACGAGATGTAGAGCACGTGTGGGCTGTCGTCGTTTATCGTGGCTGCTCAGGAACCTCCTGTTTGCAGAAACTTTGGCAGCTTGTCACAGCGTGTCAAGATCTGCTCATCTTCCCATGTGGCGGAGTTTATGCATAATGCAATAAATAGAGACGGGGAGAACGGCGTTACTTGCATTTAGCTGATTTCAGACTATGTGAGAGGAGTTAAACTAATGCCATTCTGTCAAACTCTCAAAACATTTAGTCATCTTCTGTGTTTACTTCCTTCACTCCCCTCGTTTTTATTTGTACAACATCTTTCAGTTTTACATCTCAGTTAAAAATTAGTTGATACCATTTTCTTTCAGGATCCCTTAGAGATGTTAGGGAATACTTGAAAAAGAAATATAATGGGTGGGACAGTGAGAAGGATGTTCAAGGAAGTAGAATTGCAGGGAAAAAAATAATCTTTTCTTCTCCCTTTTCCCCCTGCCCGTTTCCAGACTTCTGTGACCAGACCACACGGTCGCTTTTGGAAACTGGTGTCTAACTCTGGAGACGTGTTCAAAGCAAAGCCTGTGGCAATATGTAGGGCTGATCAAACCCCACTGAAGTCAATGGAAAGGCTTTCAGTAAAGGCAGTGGGCTTTGGATCAGATGCTAAAAGTGTTATCATCACTCCCTGGCTGATCCTCTTGATACCAGTTTTCTCATCAAACCCTCTGACAGAAAAACAGAGAAAATCCAGTCCCTGCTGGTTAAAACAGCAGCTAAACACAGAGTTCTGACAGATTTGAACCACTGCTATGGAGGAATCAGAGTTTTTCAGTGCACAGGTACATAAACACAACTGCTCGAAACTCTTTTGATCTTCAAAGCATCCTGTGCACCCCAAATTTCCCAACGTCAAGCTTTCTCATGACCAGGAGTGGTGGTAAAAGCTGAAGGGGTTTGCCTTCCATTTTGCCCAGCCCATGACAGGAGGTCAGGGAGAACCGCCATGGGCATGGGGCTCTCCCTTGGGGGCTGTCGGGGAAATGTGGGAATGTGCCATGGTGGGGAACAGGGCTCTGGTGGGGGAAGCTGAAAGACAGGGCAGTAGAGAGAGGCACTGGGATATCAGCCTGAGTCTGACGATGGGAGAGGGGAAGACCGAGAGCTGGCGAGCCATAACCAGAGGAGGGAGAGGGAAGCTGAGCCCATAGCCTGAAAAGGAGAGATATATAATGAATATTCAAGACAAAAAAATGCCGTGAATAATCAGAGTTGATCTTATTCCTAGTTGTGGCGTCTTGATACTAAAGGAAAATGTAGCAGAGAGGACATGAATCCTGACTTTTGTTCCTATTTTTACTGAAAAGTCTCAATTTGCAGGTTCAGTGGCTGGTAATGAAGAGACAACAGTTGGATGGTGGATGCAGGGGCACAAACCCCAGCTACACGTTTTTAAGCAGCTTCTAACTTAAACAAGAAGACAGAGCTAAATAAATCCCTCTTGATTCAATCAAATACCTCCTTCCAGCCAGCAAGAGTAACAGGCTTTGGGTGTTAGATGGCCGGCCTGAGTGGATTAATAACTTGCTTTATATTATCAGCCCAGTCTCATCTAGAAATAAATCCTGTCTGATCTCTGTGAACATGACACAAGATTATTCCAGCAAGTGCGGAGGATGAGATTTCTGCGTCGGAAGCGGGCGGTGAGCGGGGCTGTGGAGGCAGGCTGCGAGAGGGGCTGCGGCAGAGGGGGTCTGCCCTGCTCAGGGTTCTGGGGACAGGGAGAGGGCTGCAAAGGTGCTCTCTGCTCTGGTCCTGAGCTGCAGAAGCAAAGTGGCAGAGGCTGAACACATGATATAACTCTGGGACAAATTGCCCTATGGCAGCTGGTAGGCACTTCATTGTAGCCCAAACTGAGCCTTGGGACATCCAAGGTAAATTTCCCATGGAGTGGAGTAAACCGCTCCGCGCCCAGGTTGCATTATCCTGAATTAACTGACTTGATGTGCTTACAGCCCTGCTTGGTGAAGCGTAAGGGTATGGGGACAGTCCTCTCCTCAGCTTGTTTGGCTTTCGGCTCCAGGACAGGCAATAGCGTGGTGGTGGGGTGCAGCGAAGCCGGGGTGAGACAGGACAGTGGAAAGAAGTGTGGGAGAGAATTTAATCTCAGAGGGGAGTGGTTGCGTCCTGTCCCTCTCTCAGGCTCACGCCACAAGGCTCAATTTTCATGATTCCTCCCATGGGAAATTCTGCTCAGTGTTTTAATTAGCAACAGAAAGACATTTGAAGAGGCTTGAGGCTTCTTACTCCTTACCCATGCTTTACTCATCCACTACACGCACCTTGCTTTGGCTTTTGGTCTTTGTCTACGTTTGCTGTTCCTGTTTGCTTTTTTTTTCCCTCCTGCTTCAAAACAAAGAAAAGTAGAACAAAATTGTAAATGATTCGGTTAAAGAAATGCATTTGGGTTTTCAGCTAATTTTTATATTAACTTTTCTCTATGTTTCTACAGCACCAACACCCAGTTCTAGGTGTTGAGCCCTGCGTGATCCCCGGGCAGAGCTCATTTAGAGCCTGCAGTGACAGCAGACTGAGTCCATGATGACGCTGTGGCTTTCCCTGGGATTTTGGAGGGCAGGTTTGGCCATCGCTGGACACCTGCAGCAGGACTCGATGTGCTGAGCCTGTCTTGGACTGGTATGAAAAGGTTCATTTCCAGGTACTGATGGGACCACTGAGGTGAGTGACAGCCCTTAGCCTTCAAAACAGGCATTTTATTTTATTTTTAACCCCCATGCCCAAATCAATATGAGACAAAAATATATAAAAATACCTTCCTTTTTCCTGAATAAAAAAAATATGGATTTTTCCTCACCAAAGCACTGTCCCCTCCCGCAGCAGCAAGTTGCTCTCTGATTTGGAAGTCCTTTCTCAGCCATCAGTTAAGTTAAAATGTCAGAGGCTTTTGATCTGATCAGTGCCCTCCAAAGGATACCTGTGTTTATTTTTAACCTGTCTCTTTCCTTGTTTCCCTTTGTCTTCTTGGAGCTGTTCAGTCAAGCCCTCCAGTGGAAACAGATTGAAAACTCAGTCTTTTCGTCTCTTGTCCCATCTTGCTTGATGGTGTTTCTGACTGTCAGGACTGTTGCTGTCATTACCTCCAAACCCACCTGTTCAAAGCTATTGGTGATGCTGGAGATGCATTGACCCAGTGTCATCCCTCAGCCCCTGGCAGCAGGAGCTGAGAAAAGACAGGAGGAGGAACATTAGTCAACATGAGGTGGAAGAGTAAGTGCGATGGTGATGGGAGATCACGAGAAGGGAGATGGAAAGGGACAAAGATGGGCAAGTAAAAATGAGAATGAAAAATAACTGGGTGACCCAGCCCAGCTTCAGTGGCACTGGTAGCGGTGAGGGTGCGAGTGGACCTGTGCAGGTCACTACAAGTGTCCAACTCGCCTTGGTCAGGGCGTGCTTCTGCACCAAGGGAAAAAACCCAAAGTTTTGGGAAAATTAATGCAATGGTACAAGCAAATAAAGCTCAGCAAGCTTTTCCCATAATTGTGATCCTCTAGTTGGCAAAAGCTCAAGCTTTCCTTGATTTGTCCAGCAAACCTGATTAGGACTACACAGCAGAATTTTTTCTTTTTTTTTCTTTTCTTTTTTTTCTTTTCTTTTTTTTCTCTTTTCTTTTTTTTCTTTTCTTTTTTTTTTTCTTTTATTTTTTTTTTTTCTTTTTCTTTCCAACTGGAAAAATATCATTTTCTCTCTGTCCAAATAGAAAGGGTGATTTTCTTGTCAGTCTTTAAATTGGCCTCCTTGGGAATGTACTCTGAGACGGTGATGTCTACATTACAGAATAGAGACAACTCTTGCCTTACCAAAAAGGAAAATAAAAGAAAAATGGTGATTAATGGAATAAAAACTCAGTTCAAAAGACATTATAACAAAATCTTACAGACAGAGAGCTTTCAAGCTGTGCCTTTTCTTGGGATCTCAGCTATGAGTTCTTCAGGGACTCTCAAAACAGATTAAACCCCTAGGGAGATTTATATATATATTTTTTGTGTGTATGTAAAATATATATGTACATGTATATATACACACATATATATACATATATAAAAAAACCACATGAACCTGTAAAAAATCCGTAAGATTCTTTGTATTGACTTCAAAGGTATTTAAATCCATGGTAGTAATGCAACTACATATTTGTAGCCGATTTGAGGATTTAGGGAATCTCTCTCTGAACAACTTATGAAGGCTGTTTGAGATTACAACATTACTCCAGGTGGCTCTATTAAATTACAAACCCTGCTCTGATTGCAGTCCTAGTCTGCCTGTGCTGCAGTCTTTTTATTTCTGTCTTGGACTGAAAGTCCCAGACATAGTGATGCAGGATTAATAATGGATTACGCTGCTTCTGGAGCAGGACTTGTTTACTGCCCAGAGGAACCAGGGAGTTGGGAAGTGACAGGTCATTTTGAGGGGAAGGAGTTAAAAGGACATGTATTGTGGCTTGTCACTTGCCCAGGGAAGCTAGAAGGTAACCCAGAGTTTTGAGGACCATTTCTAACAGTAGAGAAGTGATGAGTCAGTATTGTGATAGAAGAGGAAGAGCCAGGAGGTTCAACAGGGATATATTTTTAATGATTCAACATATGGAAAGCATTTGCATTGTTTCCTGCTAACACAGAGATTTTGAAGCATTCACAGGCAAATTAACTCATCCAATGATAGTTAGGCAAAAGGCAAGGATGATTTTGGAAAAAAATGTGTTTTCTATTAGTAATCTGCTTACTAAAATGGACAAGCAGAAACACCAGGTATTCTCCTTGTTGGAAAGATCTTTGTGACTTTGATGAAGTCAGATGACAAAAGAATCTCCCATAGTCATAGTCTGTTACAAATACACCTGAGATTAAAGCACTATAAGAAAACAGCCAAATGAACAATAGGTTCATTTTCAGTATTTGCAGTTCAGATGAGTATAGGTGTAGGAATGTTTATGAGTAATAGGAAATAGGGCACTATTTGGGCTTTTGTATTATTCAGGCCAACGTGACTTTTGTCACTGTCATCCCTGGGCTACACTCTATTCAAGACATCTAAGACCTGTGGCTTATGACTGCGCCTTATTTGAAATGAAATGCAGCTGCTGGAGCTGAAGCATCACATGTGCATCTGACCCTCATCAAACTAGCTGCAATACATAATAAATTTTCAAGTTGAGGAGAAAGTAATGAAAAAAGATGCATTAACTCATGTTTTGAGTCTGCTCTAAATTACACTGTACAAGGGAGAAAGAATAAAGGAGATTAGTTGAACTACTGCACTTGATGGTACGTGTGGGCAGATCTGTGGATGAAGTCTCTGTTCCTGAGACATGAATATTTAATAACCACTTTTCTGAGTACAGGATGGACATTATTAGTGGGTAGGAAAGTGTGTGATGGCGCAATGGAAGGAGAGAGAGGATGAATTGTATATAGTGTCTTATGATGCTGTTGAACTCCTTGGCTGTATGATAGTGATTGTAAGAGTAGCAATGAGGCCCTTCCCAGAGAAGAAGAAAGACCCTGAGTCTCACAAACAGCATCTTTGAAGCTGCTGATGTTGGGCACTGACATAACCTCCAGGATCAGAGTCAGAACAGGTAACAGAAGCAAAGACTGACTGCACTAAAAACCATCTTGAAGGCAAAGTGTACCATTGTAGTACTACACTAACTTCGTGGTGTAACACTGGTACAATGTTTTGACGTTCAAGGAACATGGAAGTGTGATGATGCAGAAACCAGGATTTTGAGTAGGATAGTCACAGCTAGTTGGTATCTTTAAAAAAAAAAGGTTTTCCTCACTTACTCCTGCATCATCATTGCCCTGGTACGCTCTTTGGCAGGAAGAAGGTTTCCTTGTCTGTCTTTCTGAGCTTATTTTCAAATGGATTTTATAAAATAGAGCAGGCTCCTGAGCCTTGTGTAATCTCACCACATTAGATACTGAAATGTTGCTGAATCCTGTTACGCAATTGCAGGCAAAATAAAACAAAACAAAGCCTAAAACCAAAAGAAAAATAAATCCATTCAGGGATTTCACGTGCTTCTTCTGCTTATAGTGAGTGATACTGTGAGACAGGACAGTTTTTCTGGGAGAGAGCCTTGTCCTGGAATGGCTAACGTATGTGCTAATCGTAGCCATATAAGCTGCATGTTGCACCGAAATCACGAGATGAGGTTTTGTTTACTGCAGGGGCTTTTTCCATTCTACTGAACTCTTTTTTTTTTTTTTTCTATTAGCTGATTTATGCCTTTCAACCTAAGCTATATCAAAGTCAGCATTTAGCACTGTATATTTACTTCAGTTTGCATGCAATTTGCAAATGATATACTGTACTTTTATATAGTTAATTTGTTCATTCCAGTGTATAATGCATCCATGAACTTTCTGAATTTTGAGCTGAAAATATGATTAAGTGGGTTATATTATGCAGTGAAGGAGCTGTTATATGAAAACACTTCCATATCATCAATTATGTACTAGCATAATACAAAATGATATTAATACATGAATCAATGAAGGAAGTTGTATAATAGGATTCTCATGAGAACACGAAGCTGATGTTTATTAAAGATGTAAGTTCCATGTTAAGAAGGAATACTTTATTTTACTCATTTATTTGATAAGCAGCTCAGCTGCCCTGAATGGAACAATTTCATTGTATATTCACAAGGAACTCTCACGTGTGTTTCTCATATTTCTCACAGAGTTCAGAAATTTGATAAGCAATATAGATATCATAAAACCCAACTACTCATTTATGGTCCACTGTATTGCTTCCTTTGAGCAAAGAGAAACTCAGCAGCTTTGGAAATGACTCCTCAGACTGCTGCACGCTTGTGTTTAAGCTGGGCTGCCCCAGGGGTGCAGGCTGCTAGAGCTGGGTGGGATCTCACTCTGGTAGAGCTGGGTGGGATGCTGAGGGGAATCCCTCCTTTTGGCCCGAGACTCTTGTACTTCTGCACAGTGTGGTCCAAGCAGCCTCAGCATTATTTTTGCAAGGTTGCTCTTCAGCTTATTTCACCTGGATCTCAAATGTTGTAACTGTTCCACCACCTCTCCACCTTGAAAATGTATTTCAGAGCAGGCTGCAGACCCAAAGCCCAAAGGTGCTAGGGATAAATTCAGTAAGGTGAGTATCTGGAGGTAAGAGTGTCCTTGAAGGTGCGTAACATGTCTGGGTTGGGTGGTTGGGGTCAGCTGCAATGTTTTGTATTGAGGTGGATGTATCTCCTTATCTATTAGCATGGAATGGAATGGAATAGAATAGAACAGAATAATAGAACAAAGGTAGTTCAGTTGGAAGGGACCTACAATGATCATCTAGTCCAATTGCAAAAAAAAACTGTATAAAAACTAGCACACTCAGAGCACAGGAGATGAGCCTTGCCTTGGGAAAACCACCTGACTGATCACACTGTCTCCCCTGCCAGGTAAGCATCATGGAATGTTGGATAGAAGCACAGGTCAAAACAGTTTTTAAGACTGGAGGAAAATGGAGGTTTAATTCTGCATATTTATATTGAGAAGTTAAGGCCTCCATTATACCAAGGCACAAGCTTTCCTTTAAAAACACTTGATAGGTAGGCACTAGAGCCTGAGCTTCTCTAAGAATGATCAGTAGTCAAGAGCTAACTTTGCCAGTAGTGCCCTTGGTTTCCATTCATCTCAGCTTTACCAGTATTAGGAACCAGAGCTAACACGCCTTGAGATAAATGGCAGCCGTTGCATACTGCGTTTTTTCTCATTTGATTCAAATCCAATAGGTTTTTGAGTACCACATTTGATGAGACAGTGTTTGTTATCGTTTTTAACAAACATTTAGATGTTCTGGTGATTTACAAGCTGACACAACCACCCTGTCCTGGTCCCTGTGTGCAACTGGCAACTGTCTTGGTGTCTCTCGTCATTGCAAGGTGCTACAGACACCTGAATACCAAGAAGAACCATAGATATTTTGAAAGAAAACTCTACACTGCTGGAGGAGCTAAGAAAAGAAATCCTGCAAGGGAACAGCACAAAATACTGCACAGACAGTCATAGCAAGAAAGCAAAGCTTTGGAAAGCTTAACACTGGAAGAGTCAGAGGGAGCTTCAGGTAAACAGTACATTGCAAAGATTTTGTAGCACAGATTCTATGGAGAAGAGTAATTTACTGAACAGCAGTGGGATAATACAAAGAAAAGCTTGTACAATATCTAAAACAGGGTAAGAGAAAAGATTTAAGACTGTATGACGATGGAAAGAGGGAAAGAAGTGTGTCTGTGTGTGAGCAAAAGAATGGCAATCAATATTAAGAACTGCACCCAGTTTGTTGAGAAAAGTAATGGGATATACAGGAAAAACATAATCAGGGGATGATGGAAGTATGGATGAGCTGATGAAAGAGCCCTTGAGAGTCAGAGGGAATCTTTCCCTTGCCAGGCATTTTCTAAGATGTACCCTGCAGAGAGCTCCCGGGCTAGCAATTTGTTTAATATGGCACAGACATTAAAGATAATTCCATTTAAAAAGAATAAATAAATCCCTGCTCCTCCTCGAAACCTTAGATGTAGTTGCTTTGGGGTAGTTGAA
Source organism: Tauraco erythrolophus (assembly GCF_009769465.1). Classification (NCBI taxonomy): domain Eukaryota; kingdom Metazoa; phylum Chordata; class Aves; order Musophagiformes; family Musophagidae; genus Tauraco; species Tauraco erythrolophus. The sequence continues at coordinate 6,223,906 of NC_141476.1, forward strand.
ATGGAAGTCACTCTGAAGCTGTTTTGCAGAGGTACAAAGCAAGAAAATTGGTTGCATAATTATTAATTTCCTTTCCCTGCTCTGCCAGCTTCCAGCCCCCAAAATGAAGGACCACTGCAGAGGTAGAGTGGGCATAACAGCTCAGGACAGTATGTCCTCCTTCTCCACTGATGGCCCAGTTGGCAGCTGGGGACACTGGAGTATGTCCACACCAGCACTCAGCTGTCCAACTCCATTTCCCAACCCCGCTAAAGTTGCAGGCAGGGACTGGTCCCAGCAATTGTCACTGGAGCAAAAGTTACCGAAAATACCATCCTCCACGCAGTCCTTGAAGGAGGCATGAGGAGCGGCCGAGTCGGTAGGAAATCTCAGTTCGTTGTGCGAGTTTATGTTCAATTTCTTGTCCCCAGCGTGCCACGGTGTGATGGATAAGCATCCAAACCACAGAAAAACCTGAAACAAGGGAGTACTCCTATCACTAATGAAGATGCATCGTCACTAGGCTTGGTTCAAAGGCCATTAAAGTTTCCGAGTAGTTCCAATGGGATCTAGAACAACCCTTTTCCTGAAGACGTAGAGACATATATTAAACCTTAATTGGGAACAGTCTCCATGAGGATTTTCCCTCTGAGGAAAAGGAGCTTTTTGCAGATATAATTGTTTTGGAGGGAGTAATTATTTCATGGACGCTTCCTGAGGTGAATGATGGCTCTTTTTATATTTTTTTTCCCTGAAAGTGGGAAAGCTATAACAGTCTTATCAAGGACTGGTGGCATTACCTGGCAAGCAGGGGCCAGGCTGCTGTTTCAACATATATACACAGCAGTAGGAAGAATTTTTGTGTGGTTTGGCTGAATATTTCTCTATTATTCTTTACCCTGCAGCACAACACAGTTTGCAGCAATTGATTGACTTAGCTGGACAGTGTGATAAAAAAAACCCCACAAATAAGACAGGTTGGAAGCTGTTCTTCTGCTGTGATTAAATGTAAAACAGTTACAGCGAGAGCCGTGTTTTGCCTGGGGTCAGATCAAGAGACCACAGATTCTGGGGTTTTTATGTGTTAATTTTTACTCAATTTCAAGAGGGCTGGAAATTGTCACCCTGAAAAACTCTTCAAGTGATGGAGCACAAGTGTCGGTGTGAGCATCAGTGAGAGCTACAGAATAATCACTTTTTCCTCCCGATCCGGAAGACGTTGCAGGGAGATGATGTGCAGGAGGGAGAGGCTGACTAAGATGGGAAAGAAAAAGGGACATAAAGGTTCCTCCCCATCTCTTGCTGGGGACAGCTGCCACTGAGACATTGCCTGAATAAGGAATGAGTCAAGGCTGATCGTTCGTTAGCATAATCCAGCCCTCCTGGAAGAGTTACGGCAAGATGCAGCAGAGGCAAAAGACACTTGAAACGAGATAGCTTAAAACCATTTCGTAACTAATTTGCAGCAAAGTTTTCTTTCATCATTTCCCTCTTTTCCGCCCCAGCCTCCCTATTTGTCTTATCAAATCTTGGCAGAGATATTTGCGCTGAATAGGGAGCCGCTGTTGAGAAACTGTGGTTTCAGCTCTGTAATAAAGCAGTCTTACTGCAAATGAATTTTAAAGGCTATTTTGGCTGCCTCGAGAAATGCTGATTTATGACTTGAATGCGTCATTTTCTTAGCAGTTAGCAGGACACCGTCTCGAAGTTACAGAGCATCTTAGGCAGAAATAGACAATTGTCTTTTTTTTCAAGTTATTTTTCTAAAACCTTTCCTTTCCTTCAACCAGCAAGTTAAATACTCTCCATTAATAAAGCCGCTCCCACATTCAGGCTAGGAAGACGTTGCTAGATTTTTCTTCAAAGTTGATAGTATTATCAAGTATTGCTCCGTGCAAAAAGTGAAACTCATGGGCAGGTTGGTTGATTTGTTTGTACCATCTGTACTGCCCCCTTGGGCAAACCCATAAGCCTCATCCTGAGACCTGGCAAATTCAGTTGCGTTACCTGCTAATACAGCGGTTGCAAGAATAGTGGTGCCAAGTGTTACGTTACTGTAGGTGTGAGTAGCCATCTACATCACATGGTATTATTAGATACAGTGGCAGACAATGAGATTGGCTAGAATGCCGCACAATTCATTAAGCAAAATAGTTTTCATCTCGAGGCATTCAGACCTGTCACATTTCTTTTAATGAAACCCTGAAATTTTTTAATAAAAATGCTTAGCAAAAATAGAATTTCAATAATGAATCTGATAACATATTCAAGCAGATATCAATTAAAATTTTCATTATAAGGGACAGTTTTTCTTGAATTTTTCACAAGATGTTCAATTTTTAATCAGTTATTTCTGGGGGGAAAAAAAGGGGGTTTTTTTTGAAAATAAAAAGTTTAGACAACAGCTGCATACAAAACCCGACTCATGATAAAGATGCTTATGAGATCTTTATGATCCATCCACAAGGTTACATGCCTTTGTGCTAACATTCTTCACAGAGTGTAAAGAATACTTCTATCTCTATTTTTATTTTCTTAAAGGATAAACAGTTGATGGTTTAGTATAAACTGCTAATTTAATGTTTTGATGCCTGTTTCATCTTTACTCCAGAGAATCATTTTTTGGAAGAGAAAATCTACTTCCAAATCCAGATGATTTCTTTAGGGGATGGAAAATTCCAGGTGAAACAGCTGGTTTTGTGGCACATCACCCTCAAGCCTGGAGGATTTGCTGGGTGAGTCATGAGGAAATACAATGTGGGTCTTACAGAGACCCCCAGTAAAACCGAGATAATTTCCCACAAAACCTGCAGCCTGTGTGTGGGGAGAGCCACGTGCCCTCTGTGCAACACGAGAAACATGACCCGGCTGGGCATGCTGGCCTTGTAGGAGATACAAAACTTCACCTCCTGTGAGGCAGTGAGGGTAGATGTTGCACCAACCTACAGTGTTTTGTTCTTGAAAAGAGCTGAAACTTTATGTTCAAAAATCCATTTTTTCAAGATGTCTTCCATTCTATTTCGGAATGGGAAAGAGAGGAAAAAGCTTGTTATTTTCCCAAGGACAGAAATTCTGAATTAATATAATTGCATTTTGTTGAATGTCGTAAAAAGAGAAAATCAAGGTTACAACAACCACTTGATACATTGTGAGCACATTTACCACAAATCCATCAGCATCATCCAGCTTTGAATAAGGCTCTGCTCTTGTTACAGGCAAGATTTCCTGAATTTGCTATTAAAGCACTTCCATTAATGCTTGGTGCTGGCGTCACTAGGAGATACCATTGGATGAGGAGAAAGACAGAGTGAAAGACTAAGCAATGAAGAGGATGTTTGCCTCAAATGTGACATTTGGAAAATGGTGAGTACGGAGGAAGCAGGTGAGCTGTGCAAGGCTAATGTGAGCACTAAGTCGTTTGCTTGTGCCCCATCCCAGTATTAATTATTGAAGATAAATAAAAAAGAATAAGTTTCCTGGCCTCTTAAAGTTATGGAACAGAAATATGGCCCATTTTGGCATTTGAAATAAACACATTATCCTTTGCTTTCCTATATGGAGCTGTGGCTATTTATAACAGGAATCATTCATAGTTATTACAATGGCATTTCTCCTTGCCTCGGCCTGATTAGCTTAGGTACCTTCTGGCTCACTGTTAATGCATATTGCCTCAATGAATACCTTCATAAGATGGGAATAAACGAAAGCCCAGTGTTAAACTAGTCACCGCATTCACAAACATTTGGTTTATCAGACTACTGCTGTGTCTGTTATGTGCAGATTTTGATGTAGGCAAGTGTAGTAATGTAAAAGTGGAACATGCAAGCCGTAATGATGGCTCTGGCTCGGCATTCACTGTATTTACAGCGGCAAAAAGTCCCATTTCAAAAGCAAAATATGACCTCGGGAAATGTAAGGTTTATATTCCTTCCAATTCTTATTGCACTTTCTCAGGGAGGTGTTGAACCCATTATCAGTCATCACGGACAAAATCAGCACTTCCACCTTTCAATGCTGTTTGATTGAACCTACATTGTGAATGACAGGCTTGAAGTAAAAAATGGGTGCTTTGCACTTCTGTCCACATGTGCATGGAGCCCATTGGGATGAAAGGCTCAGCCTACGCTCCACATATTATTAATCATGCAGCATTGCTCCATAAAGCTGATTTTCCTTTGCTTCTTTGAAAGCGTCCTGTAATTGCTGCTTCTACTCTTTTCTTCCTAGTTCTATAGCGCATATAGAGAAAGACAAATTATGATGTTGAACAATGATGACTTTCTAAATTTTCCAACAATTTTGTTACAGAAATAAAGCAAGGAAATGTCATAATCATTTCAGTTAGATCAGCTAGATATGGAGCTGTGTCTTTCAGCATTTCTTGAATATACAGATTTTATTATTTGGTCATTTTATAATAGCATTAGTTGGAAAACTAGTTACAGGGTACATTGTCTTCCTGTTGTTTTCATAGAAACAGGACATCACACAGCAGACTATGGTCTGCTCACCTCTGCCAGAGAGACTCCATTGCTACGTTTTGTTTCTAAACCCTCTGCCGCCTGGGGCACGTCCAGCTTTGAGACAGGTAAATAAGTTTTGGAATTAAAGAAGCTGGACAGTAGCAGGCACAACAGGCCAGGAGGGATGCAATGCTGTGAAGCTCACATGTGGGGTTTGCAGCGGACTTCAACGAGACTGAGCCACGAGTGTCAATGTTAAAAGTGCTTTTTGGAGAGAAATCAAAGCCCCGTGGAAGTGTTGGTTGATAACACGACTCCGCTACTCTTTGAGGTAGGCAAGAAACATCCTGTTACCACCTGACACGTAGATACATCGAAGTGCACTTACGCTTGTACTTTCAAGACTCAGTAAGGCAGAGTGGTACAAAGAAGTCCTAGAATCAGAGAATTAAGCCCTGAGGCATAAAGGCCAGATCTGTACTTGAAATAGCTCCTTTGTGTTACTCTGTTGGCAAACCCTCCTAGAACCATCCCTCATGCCACACAGAGTAGGAAAAGAGTTTTTATACGGGTAATACCCAGCTTTGTATGCCAGGACTTGTGTGGATAATACCGAGGGTTCACAAAAGATGTGAAGGTCACTGACTAACCTCGCTGCGCAGGCAGAAATTCCGGAGTGGCTTAGCAGAGGCTGGTATGAGCAAAGCAAGCTCCTGCCAGTTTTGGCAGCCAGCTGAGACCTCGCTGCCGTTCGGGAGACGGACCAAAGGACACTCTCAACAGCAACCTGTGGCCCTACATCATCTGCTCTGAGGCGGCACTTGTTCTTATTCCCATACTGCTTTTATATTCTACCCAGGGATGTGAACCCCTGGGTCCTTTGTTGGATCAAAATTTTTCCGGTTCCTTTCTCCTCTTCGTTCTTTCATGTCTCTATTCCAAACGGCTATGCTTCAATCCTTTCCTACTAGGTAAGATTCAAAGTTGTTCTGCTGACTAAGAGCCAGCAATCTTATGGGAAGTTAGTCTGCGTAACGGCGTGGTTGTACCTCCTTTCCCTCCTTACACAGCTGGAGTGCCAGACAGTCCTTCAGAGCAGAAGCTGTCTCGAAGGGTAGGTCTCTTGAGGAAAAGGAGGTGACTAAGGATATTTCCTTTTGAGTATCTGTGCAAGTTCCTGTCTGCTTTTCAGAACCACAATTCAGCAGGAAAAAAGGAGAAACCAAACTGGTGACAAGCAAGCCAGAGCGTACTGCTGCTCATTTTATGCAGAGCTCAGAGCTTTTGGGTTTGTGCCTGCAGAGTCACCATATTTTAAAAATGGTAATTTCTGAGACCAATCTAAAAGGCTAATTGTTGCTGTTACTGATCTGCTGTAAAAGCCATGATTAAAACCAAAGTGAACAGTCACAATTCCTGCCAGCTGTGGGAAGCTTTGCGGCTGCCTTGTCCCAATTACAGGGTTTTTTGTAGCAAGCACACTGTGTTAGCATAGCTGCAGCTCCCTTCTAACAACAAGTAATCATGTGAAACATTTAATGGCAGGTTTTGGACCATGGCTGTCTTTCTTTTTCTGTATGGTGCTAGGAGTGAGGGTTTCTGGTGCCCCTAAAACGTGTTTGTTTTTTTTTTTTTCTTCTAGCTTAATAATAGGTTTGGAAAAGGAGAGTCAAGGTTCAAATTTATGTATTCACTATATTTATTCCTTTTTCCAAAAAGAAGTAGCTGTCCCAAGGTTTAGGTGGCAGGTTTCATTTGTGCATCCTAAGTGGCATCACGCTCTACTTTTACAGGGAGGGCAGAAGGAGCAGAGAGGAGAACTTGCCTTTGAATTGCTCAGAAAAACCCTCCAGCTCTTTACTCTCCTGAAGCCCTACCCAGAGAATTTAAGAGAGGGAAAACAACTATGAGTAAATGTGATTAGTAACACCCAGGGTTGACTAGATCACAGCAAAAGGAAGATTGGACTAGACCAGGCTGTCTACTCCCCGTCCAGCACTTGCCTTCAACAGCCAACAACTCAAGAAACTGCCTTCAAAAACCAGTCAACCAATCCTCCCAGTAGCCCAGGCTCTCCGTTAGAAAGCTGTTCACTAACAACACTGCTGTCACAGGCAAAGGAGTCTTCTAGGAACAACATGTTGCAGGAACACTGTCTAGTTCAGTCATATCCTTCCTGGGATGTGATCCAAAGCCCACCGAGGTCAATCAGAATCTCCAATTGACTTTATAATGGCTTAAACTCTGCTTAGTTGGAGCTCCTAATCCAATTTCCACAGCCAGTGCTACTGTCTGTGAAGTCCCACTGCTGGTACATAAAATCTAGGTTAATGCCAGCAGTAGCATCGTTACGGTTCCTGCTGGTCTCAGCTCTCTCTGAAGCAAATATGTTCATATATCTGCAGCCACAGAAACTTGGTCAGAAGTCTTGCGAGGTAAGCTAATTTGGGCCTTGTCCATTGTGAATGGAAGACCTCCAAGAACAGCCTAGGATATGGGTAAAATCGACCATAATAATTCAATAAAGTGGCACTCTTCTGCTCAGTGCTTGTCCAGTGGCTCAGGGCAAGTTCCTCTGCTTTGAGAGATGTCACTTCTAGGAAGAGATATGAAAATAAGTCGGTAGAGGCTATCGAACTCCTTGTCCGAAACAAGGGCCACTACTAACCAGGTTTGTTATCAATTTCCTCAGTTCTTTGAACAGAGAGATCTGAAAAGTCTTTTAGTACTTGAAGGTGTAGTACTTAGCAGCCTAGTAGGGGTGTTGTACCAACTCAAGGGCAGATGCAGCCTTTTCCCCAGAGACCTTACAAGACTACACTTACCTGTGCTGGAGGCCAAGAAAGCATGACATGTTGTTGATGAGTTTCTCAAATTAATTCCTGGTTTAGACAGTTTTATCTTCTGATCTGACTGAAAGCATTTGAAATTTCCTCTCCCTTCTTTTGATTATGATTATCTTCAGGAGCCACCCAGGTGGATGCACAATTCCATGGCTCAATAGCTAGTGTTTTCTCACTTATAATTCCCTTCCTACAAGCATTTAAGATGTGAGCTTGATCCTTTCAGTGTTCATGAAGAGTGAAAACGTGGACATTCAGCAGAACTGAAAAGAAATTTATTTAGAGACTCAGATTAATATTAAAGAATTGTTTGATTCAGCTACCATGTCCAGCTAGACGTGAGATGGAGTACACTAGTGTTATTTCTTGCTTTTGACACCAGTTGTGCAGGACCACAGTGATGGGGCTTCCCGTAGGTAGCACTTAGCATACTTTAGGGACCCTTGGAAACAAAAGGTCTTTATGACTGGAAATCAATATCATTCACAAAAAAGGGCATCACTTTCACAGCAAAATGGCCATTGAGCTGTGGAGTGTCCTTTAAGTTATTGTTGAAGTTACTTGTGTTTCAAGATTTCCTAAGTTTCTTTTAATTTCCAAGAAACAGGAGATGAAACAGCCGCTATAAATCCTGTAAATCCAAGTGTGCCAGGTGTGTAACAGTGAGTAGTTTATCAACTTCTGTTTATCTGGAATTTCTTAAAACTTGTCAGATACAATGATGATCAGCGCTGACTTCCTACCAAACAGGTCAATAGAGGCTTCAGTCTGTGATTCAGATGCCAGATGAGTCGTCCATGAAACATTTATTAGGACACAGACCTCAGGTGCAGAAAAAAGACAACAAACAATTTCAGGGACTTTCTGGAGTAAAAATAATTTAAGCCATGATCACCTGCTTGCTTGGAAATATCTGATAAAATTGGCGATATGATTTCTTGGGATGGCCTGCCTGTTTTGTGTCAGGAAGATGCAGCCTTGCAATGTCTGATTAAATGTTTTTAACCCTGTAGCATCACGCTAACAGAGAACTGTTTTAGCAAGACTGTTGTGGCATCTTTTTTCAGGGTAGGAGTGAAATGCCGACCCCTGAACGTTGCTGGGAAGCATGCCATGGAAAGGAAATCTTTCTCTGGAGGAAATCTGCATCTGGTGCTCCTGGGCCGTGTAAAGGTAATGAGTGGTCCTCGAGAGTAGTTGTACTATGTGCTGCAGACCCAGGAGGTTCCGAGTAGCAGTGGGATAACCTAATACCGTAATCTGAAACCACGTTTTTCTATGGAGTCATCTATTATGTTGTTAAAATGTGATAATTAGAATCCACACATTACCAAAGAAAAAAGACAATAATTAAAGCCCAGACACAAAGGGGAATTAATGCTCCAAACCCATTTTTTGCAGAGGTATTTGAGGGTTTCAGCAAAGTAACTCTTTCTGTTTCCTTATGAAAACCCTTGCTCTGCAATACATCTTTCGAACTCTCTGGAAAATAATCTAATTATAGTTAACACTATTATGTTCTTTGGTGCTTTTAATGGAGCAGTGGGTAATGCTATGATTACTCCAAAGCAAATAGCTATGTGGTTCAATCTGACATTTCATATTGATAAAAACACAAACATTTTATTAAAAACAATGGATAAGGGAAATTATTCATTTTCTAGGTAATGTAACAAAAGAAGGAAAAACACCATTGTTTTCTCAACAACAGGAGAAATAGGCTTTGCCAGACTCTGTTCTATAAATATGTTTAATTAAAACATTTTATTCCTCCTCTTGTGCACTCTAGGAGAGAGCAGGTGAAATCTAACTTTCTTTTTCCTGAAATCTTCCCATAGACCTTCCAAAATAAATTAGTATCTTAAGGGTAAGATGTTCTGATCACTTGAAGGCTTATAACCACACCTGGAAAAGAAAGATTAAATACGAAAGAATAGTATCAAGTCTGAAAATGTACATTTAAATCTTCTAGTTCAATCTCAAACAGACAGACCTCATTTCTATTTTTTTGTTGTTGTTGTTTAATAAAGCTCTAACTGGAAGCCAATGAAGTTGAAAATGTATTGACTTTGTTTCATTTCTGGTATAATTAGTCGCATATTGTTGAATACTGACGTTAGATGACGCAATACCCACCATCAGCCCCTCTAAGAAATGAAACACAATTTAAATTTGCTGCTGTCTCTGAAGGTGGTTTTGTTGAATCTGTTTTATTTTCACAGCAATCCTGCTGCTAAATTTTCCTAGACCGGGAAGATTGAGTAACCTTATGTAAGTGTAAGATGCCACCTTCATGTAGGCATGGCTGCACAGACAGTTCTTCTGGTACTTTGATTCACAAACCAATGTCTTTTGGTAGTTATGATACGAGATGTATCAGGGAATGGGGCTGGAGATGCTTCAAGGGCTGGTGTTAGGGAAGGCTCTTAGCAATCCCTTTTCTTCCCTGTGGGACAGCATGGAGATGGTATCAAGGTGGAGGGGAAAACCCACCGAGGTCATCCTCTGCAGCCTTTGCTGGTCCACAGCTCCACAGGCACAACACAGCAGCCTCATGCATGGTTCATGAACTGTTCATGGTGAACATGCTCTTCCCAGGCCACCTCTGCTACCACAGCTCCGTTTTAACTGCAATCCTGCCCACCCTCCCCTGGCCAACCTATTCCATTTGCACCAGGAGGATCTGCAAAGGGGCTTCTTGGAGGTGTTTGCACAGAACTCCACCTCTACGCCCTGTGAAACATGTAATAGAGTAAACCCAGACTTCGCTGAAACTGCATTTGAGAGGAAGCAAACCTGTCTGCTATTTGACTAGATGACTGACACGTTATATCTCCCCTTGAGAAAGCAAATATTTTTTCTGTCAAAATGTCTGTAGTACAATCCATTCTCCCTCTTTCCTTGGTGCAGAAGCAAAAGCTTCTATGATTTTAATCAGTGCTGGATTTTGTGCTCCCGCTAGTATTAGAAATCCAAGAACATACAACCCTGTACTCTGGAGACAACCAGAACTATTCTTTTTTAAGGTCACAGCAAATGTAATAATGCCAGCAGCTCATAGTGCTCTTCATTAGGCTGTGTAACTTTCCAACGCATCCGTCACTCAGTGGAGGGTGTTTACTTACTTTCTTTAACAGAGTGAGGGTTTTTTTTATTGGTAACCTACTTTAAATTCTCCTTTACGGAATAGGCATGGCTGACCCCATTGCTGTTGGGAATTTGATGATGCAGAGCATAGAGGCAGCTCTGGGATTTCACTATTCCGATGAGGTTAAGCCAATCAGGTACTCAGAGCATCACACATTCCCTGTTCCTCCCTTCCATTGTGGGGCTCAGCACTGGGGTGGATTATAGCTGAATAGGTGGAATTCGGACTTGAAAATGTCTTCTCTTTTTGTGCAGGTCAGCCCTATACTGAGCCTCAGCTGCACCCCAGGAGTCTTTGAAACTTTGGAAAGAAGGTTTTAGTCTGTTGTAAACCCTGCTACAGTATTCAGGTTAATGAGGTACCTGATGCTGTAATGCTGGAGTAGATAAAGCAAGCTGGGTTTAGTTAGTGAGCCTGAATTGCTGCTCACTTGGTACTTACAACCCAAAAATCTTTGGAACTGATAATGCCAGGCTGCATTTGCTGTTGGCTCTGAAGGACGTAGGTCAGGCCCCAGGTTTAGCTCCCAACAGCTGTCTTGTGCTCAGTGAACAGAGGTTCAGCATCTCCCCATGGGCTGCGTAAAACTTCTGGTGGGAGTTGTCAGTAAATTGGTCAAACAGATGAGCAGCAGCCCATCAGCTGCAGGTGAGGATGAGTGTTGGGTATTACTGCTCCAGGCTCTGTCTCCTTCTGAGTTGTTCTGTGTTTGTTTGTCTTCTCTGGCCCCAAATAGCTGTTCCTAGGGGAGCTCCTCTTCCCATTTTCTGGCCAAGAGCAGAGGATGCTCTCGCAGCCATGCTCCAGCTGGGGCTTCCCAGCACGGATGCTTTGCCCACCTTCCAGGTGTCTTTGCATGCATTAGGCACATTGGTGTTTTTAATCAGAAATTTGGGCTCGGGAGTTTGTTTTGGGTTTCTTTGCTCTTGTTTTCTTAGTATTAGTTTCTAGCTCCTGGGAGCTGACTGCAGACAGCTGCACTGACAGCTCAGGGCTCTGGTGTGGTGCTGGTGCTCGCCGAGACTCCCTGCTCACTCTTTCTTTAATTGAAGGCTGGGGTGAGGAGAAGGCTTGGCTCACACCCCTTGTGAGACCTCACGTGTGGAGACCTGTGCATGTTAAGCAGGCAAAAAGAGCAGACCCCTGCCTGAGGTTTGGCTTTTTATTCCCAAGTCCTCCTTGGGAAGCAGGGAAGAGCAGCAGGAGAGAAGACCTAGCTGCTTCCTTGTGTAGGGATTATATATTTACACATCAGGCTTCAACAGCCTCTGGTTACAGAAAAACACACACACACACACACACACAGAGGGTCTGGGAAAAACACTGGGCATGTCCCCACCTGCATGCGTGGGGCACTTGGAGCAGCAGCTGTGTGTGGGGCCAGGAAGAAAGAAGAAAGGAGACCGAAACCCTCAGGTACATGTCATGGCAGCAACACCCACCACATCACTGCAAGCTGAGGAGCGCTGCTTCCCACTGCAAAGCATGGTGCGATATATGTGGAGGACAGGTAGGAGTAATGCGAGTGGAAGCAGCTGTAGGAACGTGGTAGGAGATGGTCCACGGCAGACCTGCCCCACCAGTTGCTGTGTTTAAGTAGTCCCAGCGCTGTGGTTGTGCTGGACAGCCTCCCTGAGAAACAGCACTAAGCCAGGAAGCTTTCTAACCTGCTTTGTAACCATTCACAAGCTGTTCTCATCTATTATCAAATGTGTAAAGTCTCAGTAGATGTGTGAAACTGAAGTAGTGCCCAGTGTGAATGTGCTCGGGTTACAGGTGGTCTTAATTTGGTTTGATTTAGTCACATTGGAAGTGAGACAAGTTATTGCAGGCTAACAGACAGCTGACAATTATGTGAATGCTCTCAAGCAGAGAGAAAGAAAATGTCTTTTGACTATATTTGGCCTTCACTGGCCGGGTTAAGTTTATTTATAGGCTGGGAGCACGTACACAAGTGCTTAAGCTATCGGGACAATTTCAGTTTTCGCTAAGCCTGCTCACACGGAGATTTTAATGCAGCTTCGTTTCTCCTAACTTTTACTATTTGAGGAGAGTTTCTGGTAGTGGACATGGCATGTGGCTCTGGCACAGGGGCCATGCCACCCCCAGCCTCCTGTTGCCTGCAGCCCCTGGGATCCGCAGCCCGGTGTGCACCCCGTGATCCAGGAATCCCCCTCCTCAGCCTCGCCACTACCCGAGAGAGAGCACCAAAAGGCAGGTGGGACGTGTTTATATACTGGAAAGAGGAGGCCAAAAAAGACTTTTAGCTTTAAAAAGAAGTTAAGTGACGTGCTGGAGGAAATCTCTAGCATAGGTTGGAAACACTCTGCCCTGTTCCTGGCTTACAAGACCACCTCTTCTCTTTCAGAGGTGCCTTGTGATGGTCACACACCTGTCCAGACAAGTTTCTGTGGGAAAGCTCACCCTGCCTGTCCATTCTTCCACTGCTTGCTACTTCAGATTAGTGCCAGTTCTCAGCTATGGCAAAAAATTGTCGAAATCTTCAAACACCCAAGCACCAGACCTTGACCACCGATGCTTTCAGTTTTTACAGGAGAGTAAACTAGCTGGGGAGCACATTCATTCCATGCTGAACATATCAGAGCTGGTGCTTGTGGTTGGGAGAGCAGGAATTTCTTGCAGTAGTTTGCTTATCTTGCTTTGAAAACTCTGGGTAGACCCCACTGCTGAAAATGTAGGAGCCACTGAACAAAGGTTTGGTGCTGTTTGGTGGTGCTGGTGATTTTTTAAGTTGTCACTTCTCTATTATGGGATTGTGTACCCACCCTGGTGTCAGTTCTCCAGTCTTTCAGTTCTACAAATGCTGATGAAGCTGACAGGCTTTCCAGTTTAGTGAAGAAAAGAACTGCAACACGGTTTCTCCCTCTTTTTTCAATTTCATCAATATGAAAGGAACTCAAAAATGCAGAAAGAGAGAGCAGAAGTTGGGGCTGAGGTTGCAAGGGGTTAAGAGGCACAGGTTGACTAGAGATGTTGGCACAGAAAAGATCAGCCGTGGCTCTTCAGCGGGCACTGGGCTGCTGTGACTGAGCATATTCCTCCAGAAACCAGTGTAGGCAAAAAATGAACGTTTTATTTTAGCAAAAGGCTCAGAATGTACCGGGTTGTCTGAACCTAGGGTAGAACAAAGGGAAGGAGAGGGGCAAGGCAGACGGACGATGAAAAGATTGTCATGTTTCAAAGTGCATGGCCTTTGGCTTCCAAATGGCACATGGTCATGCTCTTCGTCAGCGAGCTCTTCACACCGGCCCGGCTCTCAGGAGAGCAGCACGTACATCTTGGGGAATGAACAGATGGGAAAAGGTTTACTCAGGAGCATGGGCTGAGTAGGCTGATAACAAAAGCAGATGTATATTGTGTAGATCCACTCTGCAGAGCTCTGCTTAATACAATAGTATGTGCTCGGGTGACAGACTGCTCCGGCATGGCTTCTATTGTCTTACAAGTGTGGCAGGCATCCATACAGCAGCTGGGCAAGCAAGGAGAAGAGCAGATTTCTGAATGCCTTCTGCTGAGTGCATGCAGGGCTACAATACAGCACAAGCACTCCATCTACCTGAAGTGTAGACCCACTGCTGCCAGTAGATTAGCCTTAATGCCCTTAAATTTTGATTCAGATAAGCAACCACGTTTCTGACTGTATACGTGAAGCATCTCTTTGTGGTGGAAATCTTCTTTTTTGAGAGATTATGTCTGCGGATGCCAGAAGGTACTTGGCAATAAGTGCCTTCTGCATCTGGCTCCTTGCACAGTCTCCATAATCCACTCGCTGCCTGGAGATGGTCTTTACTTGCAAAATTCGGATCCCCATCTTAAAACACACTGCCATCCTGGCACTCCAGATTCCAGAAGTTTAGGTTTGTCTGCTCAGTATTTCTTCAACTTGGGAATTTGGTTTGGGACTAGCTGTTAATAAATTAAATAGCTTAGCACACTTTGGGTTTTTTGGGTAATGCTTTTGCAGCAAAGGCCCACGAGGGAATATGGAGATAATCAGCTCGAAGAAAATCCCGAGAAACCTGTCTGCACCTCTCCAAATGGGTCACTCACCAGGCAGCATCCCTGAAAATTGTATGGGGTGCCTCTGAGATAGCCTCCAGATTATTTATGATGTTATAATTCAATTAAGTGGTGGCAGGGGATCGGTGAGGGTGGCTGTGAGGTCCTCATGTACTAGATATTTTTGGAACCTACAGAGAAAGAAATGAGAGTATTTAGGATTGAGTAATTACAAGGGTTAGGATTTAGTAGGGAATTTATACTGCAATCTGCGGATATTAGTTTAGCTGAGTAACTTCATACAGAGGCACAGTAATGAAAGCACTCATCGAACAGGTAACTAGGATGCTGCCTATAAATAATCAGTAAATGATCCATGGGAAAAGAGAACGGATATGCTTGGACAGTATTTTATGACCATCTCTAAATTATGGAGATAGATGTGAGTCTGTCTTATAGGCAGCAGCTTTTTAGGTCAGTAAAGCACAAAAAGGTTATGGGTTAAAACCAGACAGATTCTGTTCTGCAACAGACTGAGAGCAGATTTTCCTTGAGTCATTTAAAGGAAATGGGCAAAAAATATTTAGCTGGGAGAATAATGTGTGCTTTAATGTAAGGGACTGAAATGCTAGCAAAGCACTTTCCTAGGGAAAGAGCATTAACTCTTGGGATCAGAGCTGTCCTCCTGGACGTGCAGATGAAACATGACTGAGCTGAAAAAATGAGCAGTATCTTGCTTCAGTTCAGCTACACACCACAATAGTGAACCACTTGTAGTATTAGTCCTCTTGCACGCTGGCCAAGGGTATGATACCTCTTTCAGAAGCGTTACTAGCCTTCCAAACTTTCATCTCAGCGCAAGGCGCCTTAGAATAGCAATGAACATTCCACATTTGCTTAAACCATGAGGTTTCACTAATCAGGGCTTTCTAACTGCTTTGTGAGACCTCTGCCTGCATTTCCTCATAAGCAATCAAAAAACTATAGCTCACTGAAAGGTTACTGTCTTATCCTCACCTCTACTGGTTCCGAAGTGAATAGACATCGTTTCCATCCATTAATCCTCTTGGTGAGGAGAGAGGGATAGCACGGGTGGCACTTCTGTGTTTGGCTGCCATGGGGTTTCTGTGTGTGGCTGCAGAGGATGCTGTTACTGACCTTGTCAGATGCTCTTGGATTGAATCAGGACTCATCAAACTCCGAAGTCATTTGGCTGGTCCCATAAAAGAGTGGTTGTGTGTTTTTAGTCTGAATTATGTGTGCACACAGGCGAGCAGAGCCCACTTCCCAGTGCTGTTCGGGAAACCCTGCTACATGCTCAGCAGCCAAGGATGTGCTGCTCCTCTGACATCGGCAGTGCCTCCTTTTGCCTTCCCTGCAGAAGGTACTGGCAACAGCTGTTTCTTATTTGAATTCAAGGGTATCGCTTTGATAAATGGTCGAATGCAATCCTGGAGGTGACAGGATGTCTTACTGTCCTGCTAGGACTCTGCAGTTGTGGTATCTGTTATTGTCTGCGTGACAAATGCACATTTCTAAGCCCCACCAGCCATCAGTAGTGAACAGCAAATCTAATTTATCTCTTGGAAAGCCGTGAGTGGACATGCTTTGGAATGGAAAGCAGTATTTAGTGGTTGAGGTCCTGCCCTGAGATGCAGTTAATCTGGGTTCAGTTCCTGCCTCCATCACAGGTGTCCTGCAACCAGGGCAAGATTCAGAATCAGGATGTAACCCCCAAGGATGGGACTGCAGAACTGTTTAGGATACTTCACACTACTGTGATGCTCATTTAGGTACCATATAGCCATAAAGCTCATTTTTCTTCCATATCGGGTTGCGGAAAAAGGGATGGAAGACCACCTAGTCACTCTCCTGCTGGGACACTGAGGAGTTAAGACAGAAAATCAATGGGGTCAGGAAAAGGCAATAGGCAAGACGGAGCCTGAGTCTTCAACTTGGAGAGAAAGGGACCTCCAGGTTCTTTTCTCAGCTCCTGCAAAATTAATGTTTTTCATGAAAATATACAGGGAAATTTTGACTTCCTGTAAAGCAATTCAGCTAAAAAGTCAGCATCTTGTGTGGTTATGCTTATTCTCCTGTTTGTCTCATTGCACCATGGCTCACCTTCAGCAGGAAGATGGAGGCCAACAGCAGCACCTCATTAAATGGGCCATATGTTCAACTTGTCGTGGTGGGGCAGCCTTGGGACATGCTTCTTGGGGGGCACCTAACATGTTGGAGCCACAGCACAAGGAAATTCCACCTCCTGTTCCTCAGACTGGGCAGGTAAGTACCAGCAGCTCACCTCGAACTGGTGCACTCCTGAGGTGTACTGGGTCTTGAGCACCTCTGAAACACGGTGGTGCCAACTGGACACTGTGGATGAACATCAGCTTGTGTAGACATGGTCTAGACATGTTTCAGAGAGGGAAGGTCCCCAAATTTATGACTTGGACTCTGAAAATAACCCTTATTTTTAGTGGAAGCAGTCATATCATCCAACAGTCATTCCTGGAAACCACAAACCTGATAGACAATGACAGAACTGAATGGAAATTTATGAAGAGACCTTGTGAGACAGAGAGGATCCCTGAAACGGGAAGTTGTGCTGTATTAGTGGTATAATAAAGCAGCTTTATTAGAAACTATCCATGAACTAGCTGTTCTCTGGACAATCAAATCCTCCGACCGTCTACTCACGCTGCTTTTGTCAGGCTGGAATACTTCAACACACAAGTAAATAAGTATAATGAAAAAATAACCCTGACATGCTCATTTGTCTATCCTGTCACTGGTGATCTATATTTTTGAGGATATCCTGAGATGAATGGAAGCAAGAAGACCCTGATCGTGTATGAAAAGCACAGGCTGTCCTTTTAAGCAAGACAATAGATTTATCTGAAGGCCAAGTGTCTCTCAAGCAGTAATTCATATCTGTTTTTAGGAACAATAAGAGCTGTTTTGGGCTCCTTCATGGTGTCTCTATGATAAAGAAAATATATCCAGAGTTGAGGCTATCCAGCGCTCATATGCATATACAGAGATGTGTGTGTACACACACCTGTGAGTTCCTGTCCTTGGTGCCCTGCCACAGCATAGGCACCTATAGGTAGCCTGTAAACAGCTATAGGTTGCCTAGAGACAGCCATAGGTAGCCTGTGGACGAACAAAGGTTGCCTGCAGACCAGCACATTAGATCTGTTCTGCTTCTGAGAGCCTTATCTACTCACTATGTGTTGCAACCGCTCCAAATCTGCTCTAAACCCAGGCAAAGTAAAATAAGTCTCAATCCCAGACAGGCAACAGTTTGTTTTTTTTTTTTTACAGTCCTGCATTAAATTACAGTGGGCCCAGATGAGAACTGTTAAAGTGAAAATCTGACTTTGTATTACCATGAGCAGAAGAAAAACCCCCAAATATTTATCTGGACCCAAATCTCCAAAGATCTACCAGCATATCTGGATTTCCCCAGTGGTGATAACTTCTGTATCAATAGAAGAAACTAGAAGAATAACAGCAGTATCCTGGTGTAAACCAGGAAATTTTGGTTGTTTAATACTGTGGTAAGAGCATATAGCTCTGCCATGCTTCCAACACGCACCAAGAGAAGTCACTCCTGCTCCTCCTTTCCTCCCTCTTACTGTCTCTGGTCACTATTAATCATTAGGCAATTACATTCTTTAAGATAAATCACCACAAGTTTCTCTTCTGTAAACAGACAAACAGCTTTTCTTTGTAAAGATTGATTTAGTTGCCCTGCAATTTCCTGTTTAATTAAACAGGATCAGTCTGACAAATGCAGGTTTTTAAGCACTTTGTTTCTAGCTTTATTTCCTTGTCCTAGGAATATATAAAGGATGGACTTATTTTTCATGGCATTGAGAGGGTAGCTAGGTTAATACCAGTCACTTTGCCCTTGGGCATCAATTAATATCAGCTATGTCAGATAATCTCATGTAAGTGAACTGCCAGAGTGATTCTCCACCATCCTTTGTAGCCCTCAGCTGGTACAAAATGAGTGTCACACCTTCCTGAGCAAATAGATGTGTTTTGTCCAGATGTAGGGCATTTTTGCTCTCCTTTCTCAGCTGCACTGAGTCCTGCTCAAAGGGACGGATATTTTGTTGATCTGTATCACAGATCTGCATGTTGGGTAAGTAAAAAAGAGTCTCCAGGGCTGCATCTTCTTCAGGGAGGTAAAAGGTCTCCTGAAATGGGGTAAGAGATGTGAAATCTGCAGGTGCATAGCTGGAGCTTATTCTTAAGAGAATTTTGGGCTACTGGCTTAAAACAAATATGTTCCCAGACACAGCAGCAAAACAAGGGTCTGGGCTGGGAGTCACAGGTTTGGAGAGGAGACTGAGAGGTACGTGGCCATGGGTTGCCAGATCATGAGAGTGGGCGATGCAGCCAACATGTGTCATTCAAAGTCAGGGTTTAGGGCACCCTGTGAATGTGCAGGAGACTGATTTTTAAAGGAAATTTCTTTGTGCAGTAGGCAGTGAAGTGCTGGCATGTGCTGCTGTGGGAGCTGTGGGGATGGATGGCACAGGTAGGTCCAGAAAGGGATCAGCCAAATAGACCGGCCCCAGGCAGGTAACGGGGACAGCGGAGGGCAAGAGGTTGGGGCGGTCAGATGGATGATGTAGCAGAACTGTTGGGTGTATTTATCCGGGGGAACTGGACGTGGGTGGAGGAGGAGCAGGAGCGCAGGGCAGCAGCTGCCAGAGAGCTGTGCCATAACGGCAGCGCTGCTCTCCTGGTGCCCACTGCTGTGCTAAAAAGGATGTGTGCCCGTCTACATCGGTGATCGTCTTATCTCAAAACAGTCATCAAGATGAAGTTATATGGCCTGGGAAAACAGCAGACTGTCACGTTTTTATTGACTTTCGGATAAATGTTCCCTGACACCGAAGCCATCTGCAGATTCAGTCCTGCCACTCCTTTTATTCGTGCTTCTGTTTAAAGGATTTCTTGAAAGGAGAAATCCAAGGGATCGTTTATCTGCTTTCAGCCTCTTCCTTTGTATCCACCTGAGAATATCACTGATCACCCAATAAACAATTAGCACTCAACCTTGCCGTATACTTAGCACCATTACTACATCAACAAGACAAAGGTGTCATGTTGCTGGTGCTTGTTCTTGACAATAGTAACAAGAGTAGGGACTTTTCTGGAAAGACATTCTCTTAAATTTTCCCTTTGGGATTTTAAAATGATACTACTGAGTGACCTGAGATAACCCTACGTTGTGTTGAAAGCTGCTTGTTTTCTGTTGTTAGCTCGGTTTTGGAGTAAACAGTTTGAAATGTCCTACCAGTTCATATTAATCCCATTTGACATTTGGGCTGCAGTTGTAAGGTGTGGCAGAGTAATTCCTGATGTAAAGATGTGAATGGAATAAAGGGTGTTTTGGGGATTCGACAGGAAATGGTGGTAAAATTTCTTGTAGAGGTGTAGGATGCACTCTCCCAGCTGCCTTTTGCTCCTTTACCATGCAAAGGCAGAAGGCAAATTGTGCATGAATGTTGTGCAAACACATGGCTTCGTGTGAGATGGGAATAACAACAATAGGGTGGGTATTCGTGCTCACTGGCACATCTATGGCATCATTGCCTTCCAGATACAGCTCTGGTCTGCAAAATATCATAGTTCTAGAAGCTCGTAGTGCCCTCTTCTCACTTTCTGCAAGGACGTCAGGTCTACCAACATGTGAGTGCTCCCTAATCTGTGTCAGACAAATGGCTCCAGAGGAACACCAGCACATCGGGGAGGCAGATCATCTTTGGCAGGGAGGTGGTGATAACCTCCAGGCACCGTAACATCGTCTCCTGGCACAGTGGGATACAGAGGATGTCTGACCACAGAGTAACACTGACAAAAGTGACTCTTATCTTCCCAAGAGTTCAATCTCTCTGCATGAAAGCAAAGGTGAAGAGGTGACGCAGCAGGAGCTATCGGGCTGTGCAGGAATTTAGCAGGCTGTGAAGAGCTGGCCTTCACCGCCGCAGCAGCTGGAGCTGAAAGGGAGCGTCACACGTCTCTTTGAGGTTTTCCTTGCTGCTTACCCTGCTGAAACATCTTCTCCCTCAGGCTAAGTGGTTCATGGCTCTCGGCTCATTGCTGTTACAAGACGTTTATGTTTCACGGCAGATGGCCTACTGCACAACTTGTTCTTTATTTTAACCAAGGTAGATCAGTAGGCAGTGGTTCAGTCTTGGGCAGCTCTGGGTTGAGAATTCAGTATTATCCCACATCTCTTTAAAATAAATGAAAGGAAAAAAAAAAGAGGGGGCTTGGGGGACAAATATTTTCATAAACACACTTTTTATAGTGTATTTGGCACGTATTTTGTGAAGGCCAAAATATGATGTCACAAGCGCCTTTAGAAAACCATTAAAATACAAAATAATGAGTGAACACTACAATGCTGTGTGACTGAAGGCATGAAAATGCACTGACTTTAAGCTAAGTTGCATGGAATTTGACCTTGGCACAAAAGATGGAGTTTCTCCACCTGCTTTCTGACCTGTGCCTTTTCAGATGCTTTGTAGATTTAATTTACAATGCATTTCCATATACAGAGGAACAGTGCTACAACTTTATCTGTCCGTGGAGTCCCAGCAGTCTCAGCGTACCATATGTTCCTTACTCATTTAAACAGTGCATTGAGCTTTGCTTAGTATGATAATTTTGAAATGCAAGGAGTACAGGGACACATAATGAAGAGTTAGAGGTAGTGGCTGTAAGGATAAAATGTTTCAAGGAAAAGATCTATTGCCATGTGTCCAGCTGCATTACCATAACTGTGGTATTAATTGTTGTGGAAACACCTACAGGTCACTACGAGTGTAAATTATGTTTTGATTTCTCTTCTTAAGAATAGAAACCTGATCAATAACTTTCATTTAAAAATAGGACCTCACTGCAGGCAAACACTTTATTTTGACTCAAAGCCTTGTGATCACCAGGTTGGTTTTGCTGCGGCAGTGATTGCAATGGGCTGAGAAGAAGGTTTGTCACCCATTGCACAACCCATACCAGGGCTGGTGGCAGTCACTGGCCTGACCACTGGCATTACCTCTGAGCACAAAACTGCCAGACTTACTTTAAGGGGACAAAATTTTCTTGCTGCAGATGAGGGAGAGTGTGAAGAATGGTTTTTGCAGACACATCTTCCTACCCCTAGAAGCAGTAACAAATGATCTGGTTCTCCAGGGATTGACTCATTTTTGTAGCAGTCTGGTTTTCACTCTATTTGCTCCCTGTAGCAGTCCAGCTCGGGTCAGGAATCACCCTCGGAGCAGCTAAACGCGGTGCTATTTCCGGGATTTCTGCAAGGGGCTCTGGTGAGTGCCATGTGGCGGAGCAGGGATTTAGGGAGTTGTAGTACCTACAGGTTGAGAAGCAATCACTGATGAGGGCTGACTCACCCCCTTTCCTCATCAGAGAGGCTGGAGGTGCCCACAGCCTCTTGCAGGATGAAGATGGAGACTATTCACAGTTACCCTGCAGAGACCTCACCTTAGAGGCTTCACCATGAGCTTCCCCTCCAAGTCCAAGAAATAACATGGAGAGAGAGTTATACCTTTAGAGGAATAGCTCATGGTGTGACAGGACCCTCCAAGGGACATGGAGAGGTTGAGGGGCACCCACAGTGGCTGCTGAAGGGTGAACATTAGCAAGCTGAATGATGCTCATTTACTCCAAGGTCTGTGCCATGCCCTGAGCAGGCACAGCCATTCTCTACCTTGCTTCAAAATAGACTATGGACACAGCCTAGAGTCAGGCAATGGATTGAAGGGAAGTTTTCAAAGGTAAGGGCATTGACAAACCTTGGAGAGCCTTCTTGAAAAACAACAAGATCAGTGAAAAAAAGAAATGTCATTTTCACCCAGTTCACAGGCAAAAATACCCAGCATTTTCACCAGTTGAAAGGCAAACCCAGAGTTCATGTTTCCTAAAGAAGTTGAAATCTAAGAATCCACATAGTTATATGAGTATTTTCCACTTAAGGAATGGTGGATATCTTTATTGGGATCCAAGTTTCTTAAAGTTTAAAATACATTCAACTCCCCTCCAATAAGTTGCTGAAATAGTAAAAAAATTCTCAATCTTATTCAAGTTCGCAGTAAATTATCTTTGCTATGTATTTACAGCAAGGTCAATTTTTTCTCCCTGAATTTTCTTGCATATAATTCATTTGAGTGGGATGGCTTCTATGTCATCTTTAATCTTCTAAATGCATCTTATGTTCAAATTATAAATCCTAGAAAGGAGTGACCTGTAATGAATTCTTAACCACAACTTTATGGCAGAACAAATACACTTCTCTAATAAGCAAACTGTTAAATGTTTTCTTATCATACTAAAAGTGTGAATTAAATTATAATATGATGAAAAAGTAGCAGTTTGCAGTAATTCCAAATGTGGCAAATCTTCAGTAGTGCATAAAATTATTCAGTGAACTGTGGAAAACATCAGAGCAATTCTAGCCTTAAAGCTTTTCTTCCAACAACCAAAAAGTGCCAAAAACAAGCAAGCATAGCTAAGCATTTCATCTTGGAAGCAGCTTATTGAATTAATAAGACAAGTCAATTAATGTAATGCTCTGTTGCTTCAGGATAAAACATGAAAAGGAAAAATATGGAGCTGTTTACTGTACTGAGATCAAGCAACCATGAAGTCTGTAAAGCTAAAGTCGCTCATTTCTCTAAATCCTAAGGAAATGATCAGCATAGCCATTGTATATACTCTCTTTATATACGACACTTGTGAGATGTGAATCTTCTGCTGTCCAGACACTGGTTTTAACATCAATTTGCTCCTGTTATGAGTCTGTTTGCCTCTATACTGCATAAACTTGAAACTGAATATCCAGTATCGTTCACACTGGTGGATGTTGGGTTATGTTTGATGGGCTCACCTGTGTCTCAGGGCATCTAAGTGCTAACTGGTGAGGAAAGTCGCCATTGAGGTGTGCAGGGTGCTTTGCATGGGTGCTGTTTTACACTCAGTTTAGCCTGTGCATTGCAGAGCAGTGAAGAAAATCGAGAGCTGCAGTTAGAAACTCTCCTTATTTCAGCAGATCAACCTGTGTTTAAATCATGGCAAGGTTCCGATAAATTGAAAGTTAAGGTTGGTAATCTTTGCTTTCAGGTCAGTTCTTCAATTTTCATTTAACTTAATGCTAGGCATGTATGTGCTCAGAAGTCCTGATTCTAGGTGTCTGAGAAAAAGTGTCTGAGAAGGATGGAGTCAATTAGTGATGAACGACTGGTTTCCTATGTAATAGACCGTATCTTCCCAGAAATCCTCATTATGCAAACTTTGGGTTTGATTTGAAAAAATGATAATAACCCTGATCAAGAACTTTACCTGTTGTGAGCTCCCATTTTTCAAATCTTCTACCCAAACCACTGCCTTTGATTGCAAGGGACTAATTAAATCAGTTTAAACAAGGCTGCTGTGGGTTAATGAGGACTACAGAAAGCAACTGACTGTTGATAGAGACGAGTGCCTCAATTATTCAGGCATAAGATGACTTTCATGTCTCATAGCAATTTGTAGAGAACAACTCTCCCATAGCTGCTCTGGTCAAATTCTGTTGGGAGCGAAAGGGCAGTAGTTGAAAGGGAAACTGGGGGCAGCAACACACTGACCAGGTCTGCACTCACTTTATGTGGTGTAGGTGGTTTTTGGGGCTCCTTGGCCCAAAAGTGTTGAGGCTTTGAATGGTGTAGCTACAGGAGGTGCTTCAAGGTGGAGTTACTATAGCATCTGGGTAGATATGTGGAGCATTAAGGGAGGACTGTATGATCACTGTGTGCTAAACCATTTTTCAAGTTACGGGCCACTCTTCCTTATTCTGTCCCCAGATCTTGAACAGCACTGGCTGTAAGAAATCCTGTCATCCATATTTTCCTTTGCAGCTTTATTCTTTGGTGGAGAAAAGGATATATTGTGATCCCCTCATAAGTATTTTTTGTAGGTTGCTGCTGAGAAAAGCCACTGTGGCAGATTTGAGAGCTTTTGAGGGATGTCTTTAACTCCAAGGTCTCATAGATCATGTGTAACAAGCAGTTCCAAAAGCCACAATACAGATAATTATTGGAAAAAACCCCAAACCAACACATTCTTAACTCAACAGTGAGACTGGAAAGCAACATCATGAACCAGCAAATACTGTGGGTCAAATCCTTTTACGAGGGAAACTGATGTACTTTGGCAGAAAACAGATGCTGATCCTTGCTATTCAGTCCTCTGGGGTGAATTTGGTAACTTCAGTCTGGAGAATCCTTCTAGGCAGCAGGTAAATCTACGGGTGCTGGTAACTCTTTCCTATTTTTCTCCTACCACTGTCTTTCTCTTAACCCTGCTGGGCATTGGTGAATTTTGCTGCACCCTCTGTTGAGGTCGGTGACTAAAGGATAAGAACTAGCATTAAATATTAGACCATCTAACACGTATTTTAATTTTTAAAATATGCGAATGCCTGGACTATCAATTCAGAGTTGGCTGTTTCAGTTTCTGTCACCCAGGGATGACGTTGACTGTCACAAGATGCTGCTGGAAAGAGCATTGCAAGGTGGAAGTTGCAGGTTATATGGACACAACATCCATAGGGTAAAATTGTAAGCTCGGGCTCACAATTTTGAAATCTCCATTCAATTCTGCTCAAATCAGAGAATTAGAAATGGGTTACAGGAGCTAGAGCTGTAAACAAATCAAAGTTGTCTAATGTTAAAAAGAAAAAGATGGGATATAAAAAAGTGTTTCAGTTATGGGAGCAGGTTGGAATACTGCTTACAATCCCATGGTGAAGAAGCGATGAGATTAGCTTTACTGAATAAGACCAACAGGCTCTTATCATCTGTCTTGTTTTGTATGTCAGTAAAAGAATAGGCTTTTGTGTAAGCAGAATATAATTTTCTCTGTCTAGGACAAAGGAAGGGTGGAGATGGGATGAAATGGAGATATGCTATAATAATATTTAGAAATCAGGTGCTGAGAGAGTAGAAAAGCTATCAGAGAACATGATATTCTTATAATAATCACATCTTAGCACAGCTGGACAGAAAAGGCCACTGTAGGCTTATAACAGTTTTAGGGCTTCGGGTGCCAGAATTTTCCCCTGCCCTTGCCTTTCTGAGTCTTCCCTTTCTCCTACACCAGCTCAGGAGAAAGCAGTGCAAGGACATACCACTACGGCCACTGTGATCTTCCACCTTTTTTTCCCATCTAGTCACTGTCTGTGCTGTTTTGAGCCCGTCAGTTCTTGGAAGTCAAGGTCAGAAGAAAATGAAGCCAAATGAATGAAGCATTCATTGAAGCTGCCTCTTGGAAGTACGCATCCACACTATGATACTTCTTTGTTGCATGAGCAGTTGCTACTTAGCTCATATGTATTTGAGAATCTGATGGCCGAACAGGATGGAGGAAAATAGCCAAGCTCCTTAAGGAAAAGCATCATAGCCTGATCATTCCTCTTGAGCAGCTTTGAACATATATGCCACCAAACGCTGCTAAAAGAGCAGGTAATTATAATGAGGTCGTATGCCTTCCTCAGTAGGAAAGCTTTATGTTGACTGCTGTACTGTGTTGGAAAGTCCTAAGTGCTGTTATCACACATACCCATCAAAGTCAGGCCAGCCTTAGATTGGTGAAAGTGAGCAAAGATACCAATCTGCTTACAGTGGATCCGGTGCAACCCCTTTGGCAGTAGGCACTCAGAGCTAAATGCTAATCTTGCCATTGGCAGAATTAAAGAAAAGCTGGAGAGTGCCTGGAGGTAGCACTGAGAGGCAGCCATGCCTTTGTGACAGGTCTCCTTCCCTGCTTATGTTCATTACTAAGACTTAAATGGGTCTCAAGGTGACCCATTAGAAGCAAAGCTAGTGGAAGATTGGACTAAGGGCTCAAATTCAACAGCCAAGCACATTTTGTCTTTTAGGCTTTCTAGCTGATCTTCAGCATTAATTCAGTATTGAGGTTCTTCACGTTGCAGAATGCTTTGAAGGTTGACATTTTGTTTCGAAGATACTTTCCAGGAAGATTTATTTGAAGCAGAGGAAGGACACGGAGGCCATTGTCTTCAGCCTGTAACATTTCCTAACTGTTGCTTTGTTTTACATTAGTATCTGTGAGATACTAGTAGGGCGTTAGGGACTTGATGCCAGGTTTGTAAAAACTCTGGACCACTTTACATGAGGTATCATGTCAGCTCTCAAGTCTAGATAGCAGAGTTGTTCAGAAAGAAAATGCAACTGAAAGAGCACCAGGAAAAAAGAGTCCAGAAAAAAACCTAAGGTGTCTGTGCTTGGATCCCATATTGTGCACTTAGCAGCAACTTGGCCTG
This sequence comes from Tauraco erythrolophus, assembly GCF_009769465.1. Lineage (NCBI taxonomy): Eukaryota > Metazoa > Chordata > Aves > Musophagiformes > Musophagidae > Tauraco > Tauraco erythrolophus. The sequence goes on from NC_141476.1 coordinate 6,250,717, forward strand.
TTCTTCACTCTCTATTTCAAGTCCAAGAAAAATCTGATCAAATTGATAGTGATAAATTTTCCTCTTGCAGAGACATAAACTAATGGCAAGCCCTCAATTGTCACTGTGCCAAGTTCTTGGTTCTGATCAAAGGACATGAACCTGTAGGAGAAGCAACAAACAGGAGAGGTTCAGTGAAGGTGAGGAGCTGACAATTAACAACTCTGCTGCAAATCAAGTGCCAGCAGCATCTGCTTTGTACAATTGGGCACACCTGAGATGGACCTTGTGGCCCTGAGCCGGGAATTGCTGGTGCAGGCAGTGCAAATACGGGGAGCTGCTGGCACAGCAGCTGCAGCGAGGTTGGGATCTCACCTTCCAAAGTTCACAGGAAAAAGGAAAAGAGAGAAGATCATATAAATCACTGCAGTTGAGGGGAACAGATCCCTGAACCGGGTCCTGACAGGACAGCTGTATTTCTTTAGTCTGTGGGGTAGTAGTGGCGATAAAAGACTAATAGAGATGGATGAAAATAATTAAGAGGTGTGAAAGAGAGGGGCTGAGATGAAATGAAAATGAAATGAAATAGGAAATTAAGAGGAATGGCAAGGGGGAGGAAGAAATTGCGTATTCCTCTGAGCAATATTTTAGGTTATGGGTAGTTTGCTTCAAGCCTAGGTGGATCTCTAGCCCTCATTTCTAACTGAATCAAGGACAGTCATCTGACAAGGAAAGCAGATGAAAAATAATAGGAATCAGGTCAGTAACCTGATACTCAAACAAATATATTGTTTCTGGTCATACAAATTTGACCATATTCCTGCATGGTGGGAAAACAATAATCCAACAATGATTGCTGAATGAAAAGATGTCGTACCCAGGCCTGTCATGTGGGAAAGACCTCTGTACATTTCTGAGCTGCACTCAGGAATCAGAGGTACTTGTCAAGCAACAGCAAGTGCTTTCATCCAAGATCTGCCAAGTGTGCTCACAGATGAATATTTGTCAAAAATAGTGATTTTTTTTTCCCCCAGGACAGTTAGCCTGTGTAGTATTCTCCCCCCCGGCAGTTGTCCTCATGTTTTTCAGTTGAGAACAAGTTATTTGTGCTTCTTGTTGACTGGTTCAGGCATTTTCTGGTATGAGGGAAATGTATGCTTTCTCTGCTCAAAATCAACTTTTACATGAAAATCGTTCTATCAGGTGGGCATCTCTGAGAAATTGTGACTTCCAAAAGAAGGACTGTTGGCTAGACCTGTTTCTCAGCCTACCAGGGGTACACACAGCCGTTTCTGCACCTTCTTCCATCTCTGCTTTGATCTGAAAGGTTTGAAGCAGCTTCCACTAAGGAGCCATGAAACCAAACCATGGCAAGACTGCGTCCCTGTGGGAGCAGAAGATGTTAGAGTAGGTCTTGTGGTGGTCTTCCGTGCACCAGTGGTTTGAAAATCCCAGCTGAAGGAACGTGAACAAGCTTTGAGCAGTTGGTGCTTGCAGATGACTGTCCACACTTGACTGCAGGCACCCTAAATCTGCTCTCTGTGACCTGAGCTAAAAGCCAGGGTCTGCTGTCAGTGAAATTTTGCTGATGTGAACTGTAGATGAACCATCTGCAATGATGACCTAAAATCCAGGAGTCCTCAGTTCTACTGCTGGCTCTGCTGCTGTTTTTTAGCATAACCTTAGGCAGGTCTCAAGTCTTACAAGTCTCCATTTCCTACCTGCAAAGCAGAGGATTCCATTTCTTTTCCTCAGAGCAGCACAGTTGTATAAAGTACAAATATTTGTGAAGTTAAGCGTTTTGACTGTGTGAGCATTTCAGAGAAGAAACCATAAATATGTGTCAGGCCTATGATCTGAATTCAAACCGGTGAGCTAGAAAAAGTGTTGACAGCCTTAAACCAACTGCCCTGTACACACATCTCCTTCTGTCTACCTGAAAGATTATTTGTGGAATGTGTTTCTATTTTTCTCTGACAAAAAAATAGAATACCAAGCAAAGAAGCATGACCTATTTCTTTGTCAGGCAAGCTCTAAACCCTGCTTACTGGGATGTGACTGAGGTATTGATAAAAGAGAAGCTCATCTCAGGCCACAATATTCACCCCACCACTGAAGAAGAAGCAGAGAATGTCACCTTCAGATGAAATGGATGTGCTTTCCCAGCCATATTTATCTCCTCCCATATTTATCTCCTCCACAACTTCTCTATGATCTGTAATTATATTTGGGCCATATAGTGAAACAGAAAAGTGGCAAATGAGGAGAGTCAGGAGCATAACAAATCATTTTGTAAGAGGAAAATGTACAAGCAATGCACCACTGAAAGTATCTGCAAACTCTGTTAATGGGTGATCAACAGGGCTGATAAGAGCATCGCTCACCATAAACTGTATCACCTTCAGTAATTTTTGACAGTCCTTTCTCTGTGTAATGCCAAGTTTGGGTGCACATCATGCTGTTCATAACAGTTGGCCATAGGAATAGACTTTCTCCATGGGTCTTTTTTCTTCAAATATAGCATGTAGCATATTCAAAGCAATTTCAAGTCATACCACACTGAGCTCTTTATTACCAGAGATTTTTGGACAGAAGCACATAATCTAGATTTTCTGAATCAATAGGCAGATGGTAGCTACTTTTTTTTTTTTTATCGGTATTTTCTCCAACTTGTACATTTTAGATTTACATAACTTGGTTTCACACATCTGAAGAAGAAACACTGACATAAATCTAAATTTATCTTCAATGCATTTACAAATATTTTTCTTTTTTTTTTTTCCCTGATATGTCTCTGTCTAGACTTCTGCCAGAAAGCAGGAACTTTAACTTTCTCTTCTGTTAATGTGAATACCTTTTAACATTGTGCAGAGAACGACATGACTCTCACTTTCTTATGAGGATGTGGGACCCATTCACTCCATCACTGAAACACACTGGGTTTCCATCGGCCAAGGTAAGCAGCTCTGACATCTTCCCACTAGACACTGTGTTACTGTGCATATCCCTGAAATACATGATCATTGTGACTCCAGGCTGGTTGATTTTTTTTTATTATTGTTTTCAATTTGGTTCACTGAAACAATGAAGGTTAGCTGCATCCAGCTTTTAATTTGACTTCACGTTTTATTAGTCATTATTTTTGCAAAGGCCTTAATTCCCCTCTAAAACATTTTAATTAAAACAGCAATTTCTCAGTGCCGCACTTCATGAGCAGATTTTGCAGCAACTTCAAAGAGACGCAGATGTTTACTGAATTCGGTGTGGTGATATTTGAGGCTGCCTACTGGCAAAGAAAAATTCATAAACATCTCTAAGAAACTTTGCTGTGGTAATGACAACATTTCCTTCTTATATTTTAGCAAGTCTAATATGTCCTAATTCAACAGGCATATTTCATAGACACAGGCATAAGCACCGTTATCTACTCCCAGTTTGAGCCACGTCAGATACACTGCTATGGGGTAAATACCTCTCAATGGTGATACCTTAAGAGGCCATGGGTTAGTTTGTTGTGTGTGTGTCTTCTCATAGGGCATCAGTAGACTGGGAATAAGGAAACTGAAGTTCAATTTCTGCTTGATTTTCCATAGCCCTCCAATGTGATTTTTACTGGCCATTTGGCTTTAAGTGCCTCCGTTTCCACTGGTAAAGGGATGATGACATATCCTGGCTTTTAATCAATTTATCTCCTGGTGGCAGGATCTGTCTCTTAGTGCACCAAAGCCTTTCCAGCTCTAGAGGATGCTGGGGTTTTCTAAAGTATTGTTCTAGTAAAATTGAGAAATGCTAAGGATTTATTTTGGAGGAGTTTCTGCTTTCTTGTGGCAGGTGAGCCTGGAGCTGGTCTGATGATCTCATTTTGGGACCACACCTTTGGGTAACCAGGCAGGAAGTGGTCCTCTCCGAATTGAGGCAATGGGAATAGGGACACATGGCCATGGCAGACAGTTATCTAAAACACAGACCAGGGCCTAGGTATCTTTGGTGACTAGGCAGGTAGCTGTGGCCAGAAAATAGGTGACCTGTCCATCTGGGCCACCAGTGAGGCTGGTCTTTATGTGCTAGGACCTACAACTGGTGCTGAGGCTCATGCTCCTATTTAGTCTTTCTGTGCATAGAAGAAAAACAAGCTTCTTCCTTGGACACTTTTCACTCTCACATCTTTTTGAAGAGGAATTAACAGAAGTACTTGGAAACAATATATCCATTTCCACTGTGAGCATCACGCAAGGACCAGCACGGACAGCCGGCACGGAGTATGGCGTGACACGTCAGGTAGCTGCTTTAATATACAGTGTAATTATAGTGACAAATTTCTGCCTCTTGAAGCATCAGAGATTGAAGTGGTTGCCCTGAAGGAGAAAGAAAGTTAGTGGGAGAATTTGACCAACTCTAGGTCGGGAAGTGCAGCGCTTCCTCTGCATTGGATTAAAAGTGATTAGCATGGCCAAAGGGTCCTGTGAGAGACAGGTAAGCAGGCTGAAAGGAAATTGGAAATATTAAAGAAATGAAGCTGGACTGGATAGAACAAGTTTTACGATTCCCTATTTCCCTTTGATTTGGTAGCATTAGGCATACTGAAGGGTAGATTGCACAGACTTATGCGTGACAGCAAGATACTTTTCCACACGAATAAACCCCCTGAAATTAATTGGACCGCTCACGAAAGTGCCTGGGAATGTGAACTAGACTTGCACATTTCAGCCCTCAGATTTGATCTTTCTTAAGCAACTCAAGGGTCAGGCTGCACGGCGAACAGCAAGAGCTTAGCCAGAAATGTGAATGCAAGCTGCTCGCAGTTAGCAGATCAATGTCTCTGTGGACGCATCCTTTCTGAAAAGCATCTCACCTCAGCTGAATTCACCTTAGTAAGAAACAGATTCAAATTAAACTGAAAGAAACTATTCCTGAAACGAAAGCAGGGCTCAGACACAGTTTGCTTACCCCAAACTGTTGTGCGTTTGCTGCCCCACGGAATGGCCCACGTGTGTGCTTTGAGCTGGTGGTAAATGATCTCGATGCAACTCAGCCTGGCCTGCAACAAGGGAAGCTTAAATTTAAGTTATTCTCCCCCGTGTGCTGTGGGATAAGAGCACACAGCCAGGCAGTGCCTTGCGTGTGGGTACGCCTGAGCGTTCGAGCTGTCCACAGAGGCATTTGCTCAAGCCGAAATGCTTTTTCACCAACTGCAAATGGGCTCGTGTAAAACCAAACCACAGGTAAAATCCCTCTCGCATGTTTGTCTGGAAAGAAATAGCTTTGTCGTTGTGTCAAAGAATTAGTGAGCGAACAACGCAAAGCTTTGGAGTTGGTTACTGGGTTTTTACTGCAGTCTCTACGAGCTATACAAAGTCTGAAGACATTGTATGTACAGTACATCTTTAATAAGAAGGGAGCTCACAGTCTACCAAACTCTGCCAAATAAACTTTTAATACATACTGTACTTCACTCAGTAGTTGTCCATCTCTTCTTCATGGAATATCTAACAGCTCTAAAAATATTTTCTTGGAAGAGGATAGAATTATCATTGTTATATATCAATCAAGTATGGTTAATGAAGCAAAGCCAGCATGCTAGTATTGCACAAGGGGAAAAGCCTCCAGAACACAAAGTGGAACAACAAATGCCCTCAAAATTCTGCCGAAGGGAACAGGGAGCTCTGGATGCCGCATCGGTAGGATTCGTGTAGCTCTTAGGCGTCCTTGTACTGCAGCAGGTTTGCTTTGCCTCTTCACTGCCACATTTCTCCCTGAAACAGGTAGGGATCTTCCAGACCATTACAAAAAAAGAAAAAAAAAATCTACAGCAGCTGCAGCAAAGTGTGGTACTATTCAATTTCTTGAAGAATGAGGCTTTTATTTCAAAATATCATATATTAATATATATATATTTCTATATATATATACTTTAAATGGTATAAAGTAAATTGTAGATCCAAACTTATACTGTTGTTCGTACTTCGCAATCTTGGAAACATTACCAAAGGAACCATTTTCTTCATTTTTATTTCCAGCTGTCAAAAATCAGGGGCATTATTTCCACTGAATACTTTCTTTCGCACAGTAAAGCCACTGTTGTTATCTGGTAAACAGTCAAAGTGCAAATAAGAAATCCATTTGGCTTGTAAATGCTGAGATGGTTTTAAACTTTCAATACTTTGTCCTCATAAATCAGCAGGGCTTTCATTGTCTCCGTGCAGACGGCACTCTGTTAGGTCCTCGGGTGGATCTGCCGTAAGAAAGTGCGAAAGAGTCAGTTAAATAAAATGCATTATGAGAGGGAAGAAAGACCCAGGCTTCATGGCACTTTGCCCTGCTTGTGATATAGCTGAGTTTAAATTGCAATATTTTGCAGGGGTTCTTTACTCTTGGGGCTGCAGGGATTTAAGGATGTGCAAGAGGCTGACCCTGAGCAAGCTCCTGCCTGTGCCTTGGGAGATGCTGGATGTGCATCGATCGCCTGGGCTGGTGGTACAGGACTGCCAGGACAGCTTGGGGCATGGGGCCATGCTCACGCCAGCCTTCCACCCTCCCCTTCTCAAGAGTGATGCTAATAGCTTCTGCTAGACAAAGACATGCAGATGGATCCATCTTTCAGGTTCATTTGGACCCACCACCAACCCACTTACCAAAAGAACAGCAGGCTAGGAGTGACAAGCTATAAAATAGACTGGAAAGGCTGACCGAATTCGTCTGTGCTCCTCAGGTGAGCTAACACGGCCGTAAAGCCATCACTCTCTGACTAACACCACAATTGATCTGAGCGAGTGCACTAATGGGTTGAAGAGGAAACACCACTGCCCAGAGGTATTTTTTTAGGATGCTGAAATAAGAGTGACTGACCAGGAGCAAAAATAGCTCTCTTGAGGAGAGGTTTTTGTTTCTTTCCCGTGCTGATACACACAGTTGAATGGCACAAGGGATCCAATCCTTTGCTAGTCGACTAGGTCAGCAATGAAACTCGAATTGACTTGAGTACTAGCAGGCTCAGGCATTAAATCAGGGCTACAAATTATTACCCAAGCACTAGATGAGATGATGAAATGCAGCAGTAAGTCTTATAGCAAGAGATATTTACTATCTTGTGCTCTACTGCTTTGAATTGACCTCTTAATTAACAGAGACTTTTATCACAAAAATAGAGGGGTTTCTTCATAGCTCTAAAGGAAAATTAAATCTGGAAATCATCTAACGTATTAACCTAGTTGGACAACTTGATAAAAGAAAATAAAACTCTGGAATCATTTACCATTTCCTTCCTTCCCCCACTTCCCATTTTCTTCTCTCCTGGTTTGCCACTGACGAGTGACCCTGCTGGGTTTTCTCTCTTGGGAAAGAATACATCCCTTTCTGGTTTGTATTTTGTACTCTTGTACACTGCCTCAAGGATTTGTATGGTCGGTGCAAGGGCAGGGAACGATGAGGGACCACAGTGCCAAGGGGCTGTGGGCACCTCAGGTGCTATTTGCTGCAGCGTGAGACGAGCAGTAGCTGCAAAGAAATGTGATGCTCAGGTGCCTCAGGGCACAGTAAAATGTCCTGCATTTCTCTGATGGCAAAATGTACGGTAACCCAAGTGTTACTCTGGAAACTGCAGAGCGGGTGGGCTGTGATGGTGGGTGCAGGCTGTGAAGCTGGAGAGATACTCCAAGTTGAGCTGCTCTGCCAGTCCCCAGGTACTCAAGACTTTGTTTTCCATCCTCCACAGTATCAGCAGAAAAACAGCTTGTTGAAGTATTTAGAGGGCTACTACATGAATGTCAGGTGTTATTAGTGTGGATTACTTAAAAAGGGCATTTTGCAGTGCACTGGGCACATGAGCCCAGGCAGAAAGCCCTGAGGAAGAGCACTGTGCTCCTCAAGGGCCCCCCAAAGCGGTGCAGAGAAGTTCATGTATAGACATCAATCCAATGTCAAGAGCTTGTGAGTGACTCCCTTGCTCAGATGGGAAGTGGCAAAACATGGGATGCACGAAGAGCCATGTTTTCCTGTTTTGCAGCAGCTCTGGTTCTTACAGGCATTAGTGTGCCCTCGTGGGCACCATCTCCCAGCATCCAGACTGAGACTGTGCTCTTGCATTTGCCCTGGTGCCAGTGGCTCTGCTGAAAGGTAGTGATGTGATCTCCAGCCAGGTCCTAGTACAGCTCCAAGAGCCCCACATTTTTAAAGAAAGCATTGAAACTTATGGTCTTAAAAAAAAAGGAGTGAATAGAGATTTAAAAAAGCATTGAAACTGCTCCAAAAATTGAATTGCAGTGTTTTGTCACCTGCTCTGACCATCAATAGAAAACAAATTGATTTACAGAGAGTGTGAGCTTTGTCTCTTTGTTTTTAACAACTTAATTAGTGAGCTATGCTAAAGGACAAAACACAGGAATAAATGCATGAAAAGGAATGGAGGATGTGATGGCAAAGCCTTCATTGGATCTGTTGTCCACCTTCTTCTGACACTGATCAGTATTAATCGCAGTAATACAGTACACTGTAAAATCACATATATTATGTATATACGTGTATTATATATACATACACACATGCTTATATGTGATTTACTGTGGGCCTTGAAGAATACACCAACAGCTATTTTAATCCTGTGAGCCATAAATGCGAATGTTTTCCTTGTCAGGCCAGCAGCTGCCTAACGTAAATGCATTTAGTGTAAGGAAAAGCCTTCATTAAAACAGTTTACAGTTTACAGCCTATGGTGACTTGCTCTAGCTTTTTGGCTAATCACCACAGATGTATCTAGGATGCTGACTGATTTGTCTCGTTTCTTCTGCTTTCTTAACTTCCTTAACTGCATAAATTAGACACACATGGCCCAATCTTGCAGCCTGGGTTGGGGTCAATACAGATTATAGCGTTATCTCGTTCTCTGATGCCATCTGAAATGACAAAACAAAGTAAAAAATGCCTGTTTCAGGATCCGATTGCTTGTATTATTTTATATTTATGTTGCTAGACTTGACACAGAAGTACGGATTCAAGCAAAGTTTCAGGGATTATGAAGTAGAATTGTTGTTTAGAAAATGCAAGAGACGGTTGCTAAGCTCATCATGTCATGTTGCCTTTGTCAATTGGGTTTGGTAATGATATTTTAAAGCAACAAAGCAAAATTCTACTGGAAGCAGCACCATAAGGTACTCCCTTCACAAGCTAATTAAAATAACTCCTGTGGGTAAATGAAGAAATATTTTTTCCGTTATGAGCACTCAGTCTGTAAGTATTTAATTTAAATGAAATACAATAATGCATACTGAATAGATTGGACCGTACATCTGCATATTAATGAAGCTGCTAAATTTCTAGCAATCACTTCTAGATGCAGACTATCGCCTAAAACTAGTTTATATGATGAGGGTTGGGTGAGTTAAAAGCAGGACAATTTCACAGAAAAAAGCAAACGCAATTCCTAAATTATATAATTTGCAGACAGACTGCAGAAATATTGAATTATTGTAATTTAACAAAAGTATAACATACTTCTTCATGTTGCTTATTACTCCTTTAATATCACTTTCTTCCATTTTAATTCCCCAATTCAGTGAACAAAATGTTGCCTCACTGAAAAGGACATGTAGTGAGATTTTTTTTTGGTTTATGTTTAATTGCACTGCAAGGCACATACACCAGGGCACAATCTTCCAGTGGTGTTTCAAGGTGGAGAGATCAGTTGTGAGCACAGAACGGTTTGCAGCAACAGTGACACTGCAGGAAGAATTTGAGTCCAGGAATCACGGTTCCCTCCATGCTTTCTCCTTTGCTCTGGGAGATGACAAAGGGATAATACACATCCTGTTTCATGGGCCACTTGCTGCCCTCTGCAAAGAAAACCTCTTAAATTAATACAGCTCCTAGTAATTTAATGTGGTGGTGAGATTAGCCGTGCCAGAAGGCACTGTTCAAGAAACTAGGACTGCAATACAAATAATTCATCCTGAGGTGATGGTATGGGGATCAGTTGGGGTAAAAATCTCCTCCTTCAACAAAAGCCCTAAAAGACATGAAAAATGACTAGGGTTAGGATTGTATAAAAAGGAAGAAGTCAGGAAATCCTGACACTAAGCTTCGTGTTCCTGTGAATTAGTAGCTGGTAAGAGTATGTAGAATTTCTTAATAAAAAGGGAAAAATTTCTTGAAAATTCACTTTTCTTTTCATTGAGCAGGTTTCAAAAGTTATTTTCTACTTCACTGAAAAGCAAAGTTTATTCATTTATAAAAAATACTTTGAGTTGACAACCCTGTAATTTTCTTGGAAAAAATTCAATTGTGGTATGAAAATAATTTAATCAAAATTGTTGAATACAGGTATAGGTGGCAGTTTTAAGAAAATGATTGAGAAATAATTGCACGATGCAAAAGAAAAGCTAGGATCTATTTTTTAAAAATATTTTTTTTCCCCAAAGGTAATCTCATAGTGGGAGAATTTAGTCACCTCATTCACACTTTCTCTCTTTTCAGCTGTATCTCTGCATTTTCCTGGCAAGGCATGGTGAAAATTGTCGTCACCCGTTGGCCTGTGTTACCTGAATCTTCAGCATCAAAAGAGTAAGTCAGTGCATGGGGCTAGAGCTGCTCTGAAGCAGTGATGTGCACTAGTTTTTCCGAGGTGACAAATGTCTGTAAGAAAGTGACCTGGTGATTCAGGAGCTCCAGTCTTCCAGTTATCAAGCTTGGGCCCAGCTGACCAGCCTGAATCCATCCAAATTTTCACTAAATTATGGCCAGAAGCATTGGGTGGCTGGGAAGGTATGCAGTGATCTTTCAGACTTTTAGAGCAGACATGATGATAGAAAAGATATGGGTGAGCAATCACTAGTGATTCCCCTTCCTATTAAGACCTCCTGGATATAGCCAGAAAGACGACTTACTCTGGTGGTCTTGATTTTATTGCCAGTCGCACACATCCATCCAGAATTATCAGGCAACGTCTTACATTCCTCTCCTTCTAGGCAGGGTTCCATCTCACACCACCATTTCCCAATCACTATTGAAGCTAAAAGAGAAAAGACAATGATCGTAACTATGTTATAATGAAGAATCTAATTAAATAACATCTTAAGGATCTAACACTGCATTTAAGAGGTAGAGTGTCCCTTCCAAACCCTAAATTGAAATTTAGTTGCAAGGATTTCACAGTTAACTACTGGTTTTGCATCCTACATTCTCTAAGACAGTGCACTGTTTTCCATAGCTTCCTTATCCACGAGATTTAGTCTACTATTGTGCTGTGGCTGCTGGGAATGCTGTGATGGCAGCAATATTGACCAAAGGACCATCCACCCTAACAGCCCATCTTCGTGAGTAGCCAGTCTGATCTGTATGAACATATATTAGAACAAGGCATGCTGAAAGAGATTTTCCTCAGAATATTCTCCAGATCTTCAGGACTTGTGGCTCAGGGTATTCCAGAATAAATGGTGTCTGCTTTGCTTTCAACACCTACAGTTGGCTTTTTCTTCTACAGATCTGTGTAGATTTTACTGAACCCATGTAGACTTTTAGCCTTCATGGTATCTTGTGGCAGAGAGCGTCACATCTAGAAATAGAAGGTAAAGTAATACTGAACAGCAGCAGAAGTTTGATCTGTTGAAACATGATTATGAATTTTATAGAAGCCACATTATCTCTAGCAGTAACTTTTAATTTCCAAATGTTTAACATTGTAAATACTGACAGTGTTTGGATCTTGTTGTTTGAATTTCATTGGCACATGTGTTTACAGCCTTGAGTGTACTTTAATGAAGTTTCTTGCATGGGAATTGGTATCTGTCTATAACCTTAACTGTATCTTAATGACATTTTTTGTCTGGGGATTTTGATAAACTTTAGCTCACCTTGCAAACTGTGACTAGCTGGTGCATGAGTGGCTCTGTCTGTCGTTTGTATTCCCTGGCAAGAATTAATTTCATGGTTGCACTCATAAAGCCTTACTGTCAAAGCTTCTTGCACACTCACTCCAATAGAGATGCTTAACCCTTTCGCGTCTCCCCCTGTAGCTGCTTCAAGCCCATGAAATATCTTTGAAGCAGCAGACTACCTTGCATCACACCATTCAGCTCTGGAAAATGCCCTGTTGTGCATGCATTGATTCAAGGACATTTCAGAGTTTATAATTAAAGTCTTGATTTATTTTTTAACTGGTAATCTGTTTATGCTTACAAAGTCCTAAGGAAAAAAACAAAGACATATCTGCAGCCACTGCTAATGTCCATCCCCTGAATTCATAGCAACACAGATGAAGCTACAAGTCCCTTTTTCTCTAATCTCTAACATATGACCAACTCACACTGAAAAACAATTGCACCAAACCCGTAGATACTCCTAGACTGAGAAGCGTGTATCATTATTTCATTTCCTCATGCAAGAAAAGGCTCTGCGTGGCATACAGAGCAGGATACTGTAGAAGAAACAGACTCAACAAGGCATAAAATAGGGACTCCAGCATTTTCAATAAGGCTTGAACTGCACACTTGTTTTTGTGTTAGGAGAGGTGCCATGGCTTCAAAGTTATGTAGCTTCAGCATTAGCTACTCAGAATTACACCCATTGCACTGTCTTACCAGACCTGCTGTTGTCCCACCTAAGCTGCTGACTTTATTGCTCCAATCCTAATTACTAGGAACAGTTCCCCTTTTGATCTTAGCTCTCTCATAGGACTGTTCCGATTCAGCACTTTGTTTTCCAGTGTGGTCTATGAAAAATGAACCACAGCCAACAGGGTCAGCCTTCAGCAACTTTGAACTATTCTGCCAACCTCATGTAATTGCCTCTTCTCCTTAATGCTCCCCTCACTTTCTGATCCAGCTTCCTTTGCTGCAGACTAACAAACAGCACACACACAGATGAAAGCATGTAGGTGTGTAATACTATAAATGTATATTTAAAAATGGGAGTTGTATGTACACATGCTTACATCTAAACTAAGCTAAAGACCTTATTCTTTAGGTAAGAATTTGAAAAAGAGAAATAATTTAGACACAAAAATATGTCATGTGCCCAGAAAGGAAGCTGTTCTTATGTAAAGCTGGTAGTAAACTGGGAAATCAAAATGGTAAATATAGAGTGGGAAGTCCTGCAAAGAAGGTCAAGTATACATTCATTAAATTTCACTTTTATTTCCTCTAAACTGTAATTAAGACTTCCTTTGGAAAGGTGAGATCTTTGGTCCTCAGATAAGCTGAAAAAAACAGCCTCTGCCACTTGTTGAGGTACACGGTTGACCTGAATGGCATATGGTCAGGATATTTGGTGGGCCATGCCTGAGAGCATTCAAGTATAGCCCATCTTAGTGAAAAATAAACCAGAATGACAAGCAATATTTCTGGGTCACGTAATGAACTCTAACGGGAAGCTACTGCAATTCAGGAGTCCAAGTTAGCATCTTTAAAACAGACCATCACTTGGTATGTGGTTGTATCAGCAGACTTGCTGAATAACTGTCCCAACAGGGATATGATTTTCACCTGCTGAGTTTAACTGAAACACAGAGAGAAACACCTTGGGTTTGAAAGCTCCTTTGGTCTGGAAGAAGAGTTGAGTAAGTTGGAGCAAGTGAGCTAAGCTTAGTGTAGAACAGAACAGAATTTAGAATAGAATAGAATAGAATAGAATAGAATAGAATAGAATAGAATAGAATAGAATAGAATAGAATAGAATAGAATAGTTGGAAGGGGCCTACAATGATGGTCTATGTCTGTTTTGTCTTTCTTATTTCTTCTCCCAGCTTATACTTGATTTTTATAATGTAATATATCATTTCTCCATGTATACAACACAAAAAAAAACCCTTTACACCTGTGCTCGCAAGGCAGTTTAATGATGCTATTCACACATCATTTCCAGAAGGGTGTCATTAATGATGCTAACAATGGAGAAAAGAGTTATCTCTCTTTGCTATGCATGAAAAGGCACGAGGGCTGAATCTGCACTCTAATAACAGATTGTACAGCAGGCAAACTGAAAAAACATATCCTGCTAAACACTGGCCTTCACAGCAATCATCAGAGCAGAGCAGCCTCTGAATACATGAGGAGAATCCTGTGATACGGAATCAGGAGCAATGATCACAATTATTTACTAGTAGCAGTGCTGTAGCATTAAATAACCATGGAGAAGGATCCTGTGGTGCTGGGTACTAAAAACCACAAAATTGAACACCCTGGCCCTGGGAGTTTACATTGTAAAATAGGTATGAGATGAACCCAGCCTGAGAGGCAGCATGGAGAAGCAATGCTGTTCTTAGCAATTAAAATGATCTAATTACTCACTGATGCTGTTAAATATAGCCCAAGTATTTAGATATTGACCTTGAAAAGTAATCAAGTGCAAAGTCAGTGCTGAACCCTAACGTCACCTGAGTCATCTAATAGTGTGCAGGTTTTAGCATTTGTATTCATTTGTGATCATGGTGCAGTTACAATCACAGGGTAGACCAGCCAAGGGTCCACCTGTCCCTACCCAGTATACCTGGGCTGGAGAAAAAGCTCATTTTATAAAGGGGGAACTAAGGACGTTTGCAGATGAAAAGCTCCTATTTCTCTCTAATATGTAGGTGGGCAAAATCCCTTGTAAGTCTGAAGCACTACAAAGCCCACTGCGGTCTAGTCCTCAGCACCATGCTGTGGCAGCAGCGTCCAGAGCCCAATGAAAATTATTTCCTTTGAGTCTTGTGTTTATAGGGTTTCTCTTCTATTAAGAGCTTTTTAATCTTTAAGACCAGTTGTCCTTTTTTGGCACTGCTGATCCTTTGAGGTCTACTTGTTTTCAAAGTTTTACACCTCCAGCTCTGTTCAAAGAGGCAGGAAAAAAAAACTTTGAAATGAATCACAGTTTGCTGCGTTTGAGATTAGGTTCACCTGTATGGGGAGGGGGGAAAAAGCTTCCCTGAGGAATATAATTCAGCTTCTCTATGTTGAGGTTACGTTGCTCTGAGATGTGCTGAAGCAGCCATGTGAGAGAGAGAATTATTAAAGTTAAGATGCTTTCCCTTGGGGTGGTTTCCAGACAAGATCTCCCAGATCTTGAGGAACCTGAGCTTCTCAGTGACCTGAACAGCTAATTCTGGATGAGAATTGCAGACTCCCATCAGTCACCAAACATCACAAGCTGTGAGAGCTCACATCATGCTGAATTAGATGCCTGTAATGTTTTGGAATGGTTTTCCTTGTGTTCCTCTCATTGTCTGGGGAATACATGAAGCATGGAGTTTTTTCATGCAAGGCTGATTTGACTGAGACACATACCCTCAACCATGGGGAAAGAAAAAGGATATGATATAAAAGAGGCTTGACTATTCCTGCTTTGTTTGTGTTTTGGTTTGGGTTTCTTTGGTCCCCAGCTACTGCTAGTGTAAACAAAGGATTGCTTATATCTAAGTTCTTTTCAAGAAAATGCCTCTTTTATAAGAATATTAAACTCTAAGCATATAAGTAATGGAGCTGGGGAGAAAAGCAACTTCTTTTCTTCTCTGAAAGGGTTGTCAGCCACTGGAATAGGCTGCCCAGGGAGGTGGTTGAGTCCCCATCCCTGGATGTGTTGAAGAATAGGGAGGATGATCTACTTAGGAATATGGTTTAATGGGGATTAGGGACGGTTGGACTCGATGATCTCTAAGGTCTTTTCCAACCCAGAAATCTATGAAATCTATGAAATTCTTTCAGAAAATTCTTGAGGGTTTTTTTTCCAGTTCAATTCACAGTTTTTTAAATCTTTGTTTGCAAAGCTATACATTTTTTTAAATCAAAATATTTAACTTTTTATGTATTTAGTCTGCGTGGATTAACAGCAAAAAAAGCGTTTGATTGAAGTGCCTTTCGCTCATCATGTGTACCAAACAGAGAAATTACTACAGAGAAGAGATCTGGTGGTCAGATTGAATATAGGGAAAGAGCAAGAGAATAGCTTATGTTTGCTAGTGTTTACACAATTCTATTGCATTTTAAAATGAATTTGTTCCCCTAATGCCTAGAGCCTTAGGTGGCTGCAGGGAACTTCCAGCTTAAACTGAATTCAGTGAGCTTCAGTCTGCAAAGTTCAAGAACCTTTGTAGGTTGCTTAAAGGTAGTGACCGCTTTTTGACTTGTTCTTGTGCATCATCTGGAGCACAAAGGTTTGATGCATGAAGAGAGCTGGCTGGGGATGTTTTTCTCTTGAATTTCAGTAACAAATTATTCCATTACGGGATGACAGTAAAAATGCACTGAACACCTTCAAATGTCTACACCTAAACTGAGATTGAATCAACATGGAAACACTAACCATTCTATCATCTGCCTCTTGAATCGAGCAATATCTGGAAAAAAATTACACAATCCAGTTGATTACAACTTCCTTATTTGTAGGTATTCCCAAACTTGTTGAGTTACTCATTCATCGGTCTTTGAGTTATTGCATTAAACTGCAGCTACTCAGTCGATCAAAGTGGGGACTAACTGCCCTCTTACAGGTGATTAACAGGACATGGGCAGCGGATGGTCTGGGAGAAAATGTGCTGATGCAGCCCAGAAACTTGCAGGCACTTGCTTGTGTCATGTTTGCTACTCTAGTGTGTATAAAAAACGTACAGACTTCTTTTGCAGCTAGAATTATCCTTTAACTTTTCTGCATTTGTATTTAGGAAATTGCTTCAACAATATGACACACTCTATATGGCAATAAGTATAAAGACATTATATTTAACAATGTGACAATACTCACAGAGTAACATATAACTTTAATTCATGTTTATGGAAGACTCTGAAATGTGAAAACAGCAAAGTATCATCATGCATTTTTCAACAGTTTAGAGGGAACATGCTATGTATTAAAATGTTCCAAGATTGCTTCTGTATTTACCATTATAAAGCCACTGCAGCTATCTCTTTTTGCCTGTGATACAGTGTACACAGTTTGTTTATATAGAAACAGGATACAAAGGAATGGAGAGATTAGATTGCGCTTCCCTCTGATCATAGGTATCATGTTACTCCAAGGAATAAGAAACAGAGTTCGTTTCCAAAAGCAGTATGACACTCGTTGCAGGATGGGAAAGTTTTTACTGTAAGTATAAAGCATTCCATTTTAATCTAGTTTCCACCAGAGAAGATTGATATAAATAAAATTTAAATAGAGAACGCATTTCACAGATGCCAGCAGCGAAAAAGACTTTGTCAGCTTAATGAAAAGATATCAATTTTCTCCACTTTATTCAATAAATTGTGAGTCATTTTCTAAATGGATTAGATTAAAGGAAAGTTCAAACTCCCCATGAGAGACTCTTGCACTGATGGAGACTTTTGGCAATGGGAACGGCACAGAGGTAGGTAAAATCTTTCAGGTAGTGTTTTGTGTTTTTTTTTTTTTTTTTTTTTTTTTGTTTTTTGTTTTTTTTTTTAAATACTGCTGATAAAAACTAGAATAGGAGAATCTGTAGCCCTGTGCTCACCTATTCCTTATAAAACAAAATCTCAGAGATTTGAATGAGACATTTAATATCTCTTACTTTATTGGGATGCCATGGGGTGTGGAATGAATTTCACGGGTGGGAACACACTTTCTAGAAGGATGAGAAAACTGGAGTGAAAGAGCATTTCATCTGAAGGGTTATGTATTTCATAAACAGACTGAGATACTGTTTACTCTGGGAGTTGTAAAGCAGTAGTATGATAAGTTAAAGAATACAAACCTGAAACAAAAGATTTCAGGTTGAATAATGCTGTCTAGGAGAAACACAGAATGTTTCCTATAGGGAGTTCATCAAACTATCTCCTTTAATTTAATCTTACTCAATTTTAGAAGCATCAATCTAATGCTCACACAGTGTAATACTTTGCAGACTTTGATAACAGACCTCTCACAACTCTGGGAAAACTGACATTCCTCCAGTTTAAAACACAAGCACAGTGCAATCAGCCTGGCAAGTAACGTCTCGTATCTCTAATTGCCTTGGATCCAGTCTTGCTAAGTTAATTTATTATTTTTAAATTGTAGTAAACATTAAAGAGAGATCATCATATTACATTTTTTTCTTTTAGAACTTTCTGATCTTTGCAATATTCTCTAGGTTTTTGAACAATGGTTTATTAATTCACTGGGAGAAACTTTAGAAATAATCGAAGGTTTTAATATCTTTTTTCCATCTAGGATTCTTGATTTTTCATTGCAATATATTCAGCAGCCAGAGTAGGATATTTTTAAGGATGTAATATGTGTCTGAACAACTCTGTGGGCAGCATTAAAATATACCCACAAAATATGAAAGGGCAGATTAGATGCAAAGAATCCATGAACAATTTCCATTTAAGATCTGCATAAACCAGCAAAAAGGGTGCTAATTCAACAGCATGAGAAGGCTCACTAGTGAAAAACCACTTACATTGCCGTTTTCTAACAGCTGGCTTACTGTTAGGTAAATCTGAAAAAATGACATATGCATGTTGTGTACTTCCCTCATAACAACATGACCGACAGAGATGCTGTTGGTTAATGGGCTAAAAATCAGAAACTCCCAAGGCTTGTTTAATCCCAGCTCTGCTTCTGACTTTCTCTACTACTGCAGGTAAACCATCTTTTTGCTATACCAATTTCCAATTTGTAATCTTATTTACTTAAGAAGACGAGTTATTTTTTGCCTTGTTTCCTTGTGTGTTCCCCTCTGTCTTTACTGACCTGTCGAGCTTCAACACTGTATTGCAGCAATTTTGGACTGACCTGTGTTCTGCATTTGTGTAACTAGAAGAACAGTGTCTTGGACTGAGACTGGCTTTCCTAGGTACTACAATAACAAATAATACTAAAATTATATGAAATCTGTGTGCATCCAGAAGGTTTTTAAGCACCTGCCTGACTTTCAGCTGAATAGAGATGGTCTGTTAAAGGGCAGATTTTATCAAAAATAGCTTAGATCTTGCAAAGGAATTTCTAGCCCTCAGTGGTGTTCAGCCTGGGAGGGTTGTACACTGTAGTTTTGTCATTTTTCCATGTCCCCCTCTTTGCACCTTTGGAAACAAATGTTGCTTAGACATATGGCAGAGTGGCATCCATAACTGAAGCAGGACTGTGATTTCTCATGGGTGGCACCTCCATGGTGAGGGAACGTGCATCTTCACTTCCATGAGTGCATTAAAAATGACAGTACTCAAGTCCTCTGAGTACTTACAAAGTGTGTACAAGCTGTTCAGGGGGAAAAAACTCTGAACATCCAGGTTTTAAGAACTGTAGGATTTGTGTAATTATCTTCTGAATCAGGTAGATCTCAGGGATCTCAGTGGCACTGAACCTTTAATGTTTAGCTACCAGGAAGCCAAATTTGCTTCACATAGATGCTCACAAGTAAAATCTCAACTGCGTATGAGACCTGCCAGTAACTGGCAAAACGTCCAGGCCAATGGAAAGTAATCAAAAAGTTTTCTTGGACCCTATAGTTCAACTTGTGAGATCTTTTCAAAGTCTCAGATTTCAAGGTAATAAAAAGTAAAGCTACTAGAAGCTGTCAGGTTTGGAGGCCAATGGGTTGTAGCGCTTCTTCAGCAGGTCTCAGGTCAGTCAAATTGTGCTTGGCAGCTGGCTCTCAACCCCTGTACAGTTCTCATTTGCTAATACTGTACTCAAAAGATGTCACTGGCTTTTTTAATCATTCCACATTCCACTGAGCTCAGACGTGACCAGTGCTTGATGTTTTTTTCTTACAGTTATGGATCATAGCTGATATTTTAGCTGAATCTTCACTGCATTATCTGTCTGGAAACTTGATTTCTACAATGAAAGGCAGAGCAAGCCTCGACAAAACACGTTTTTGCAGATATCTGTGGCAGAGAGAAAGGACATGAAATGATAAAATACACCACGTATGATAAACTCGTTTCCCCAAAAGTGCGTAATGTATTCTATGACCTTCCAGAGTGCTAGGACAGAGCCTTACACTTTTTTTTTCTTGGAAATTCTTGAATTCATCCACACCAACATACATCTAAGGCAAGCGTCAAGCCACCCACCTTTATTTATAGTTTTATTTGTGTGAGTTTATTGGTGTTTGACATAACCTCGCTGCAAAGACAGTGGGTCATTTGAGAGCAACCTGCTGACACTAATGAGTGCTAATGAGACCAATGAAAAAATGAAATGCTTACACGCAGGGAGCTGAAATGAATGCAGGTGACTGAGGATCCCCCCACAACCCGATGGGAAAATTGATCTGTTGTAGGCTAGGGAGACCCATCGCTGCTATTTATTACTGAAGTTTGGAACTGAATCCATCCCTTACTGCAGAATAAAGCTGAGAGCAGCCTGATAAAATATTTGTTCAGTGTAGCAGTGTTATTTACACCTATTTGAACTGCTTCTAGATAGCCTAGTGAAAGCTTAATCTTATTGTTATATATTTTATGAAACGCCAATGAACTGCAGCATAATTATACATTTTTGGAAAGACAATAGGAAGCTGCTTATAAATATTCACACACATGCTTCAGACCAGGGTTGAGGACGGGTGTGCCATCAAAGAAGAAAAATGTCTCTATGCAATGTGGATTTTTCATTAATAATAATTCATTAATAAAGTAAATGAATGAGTTGAAATGCAGAGAGAGAAGACCCAGGCTGTGAGACTGAGGATAAGGGAGGTACTCAGAGGTTTGTGGGTGGCCTTGCAATGCTATTCCTCCAGTGGCTGCAGGGACTCTAAGTCATATATATGTATATATATGTGTGTGTATGGTCCTGATGCTGCTGTGGAGGTGTTTATAATGCTTTGCTTGGAAACGACTGTGTTGAACCAGAGATATAATTGCTATGATGTTGTCCCTCATGACAGTGGAAACGAGCACCCAAGAGGAACAATTATTGCCTGTTTTTGCATTAGAAACCAATGATCCATGTTTAGGGTCTGATCCAACAGTTACTGAAGAAACAAGAAAAAGTCCTCCTTTGTTTTTGCAGGCTTTGGACCAAATCTGGTGTCTGTAAAAGCTGCTGTTTGCTCAAATGTGAATCCCCTGCGCCGCAGGAGGCTGGGTTCAGCGAGGTGGAATGGAAAAGCTGCATGATGGGCTCTGAAGGGTGAAAGTCTATTACGAAATTTTGACTGAATGAGGTGCCAGGAACATAGCTTAGCAGCAACGCACTCTATGAAAGAACACTGAAAATGGATAAATTATATAACTGTAATGCATTTATAAGGCATAACAAAGCATGCATAATATATTGGAGAGTTATCAGTTATGAAATTAAGTTCTGGTGTGCTGCTTGGGTATAAATCGTGTAGTATTTGTCCCCTGTTTCCAGTTCACAGAGAAGATTCCTGTAAATAAATAAGGAAAATTCTTCCATCGAATCTACAGAAATTAATAACATATAATGCAATGTAATTATGTGTTACCAGTCAATGAAAAACACCTTTTTTAGCCTTGTATATGTTTTTCCAGGGGAAAATGTTTTTTAGTGTTTTTTTTTCCTAAATGTAAGCTATTATATTGTCATTGTTTTTTTCTCTGTGAAAAATACTAAGTTCTCTGTGCTTTAAAGACCTAAGGCTGAATCTCTATGCTTAGAAAATGGCAAAATATGTGGCTGGGGTTCCAGGTGTGCCTCTGTAATAGCGAGGGCTATTACAGGTGGGTACCTGCTGCTGAAGAAAGTGTGTGGACAGGAGAAGTGGCAAAAGAACCGAAAGCACAACAATCAGAGAGGTGTGAGCAGTAAAAGGGTGATCTTTCTCCTTAGATCTGGATATCAGGGAATGTTTGGAAAAAGAAACTGCTAAGAGGTGTGAAATACATGAAGCCATTTGCTATTCTTCCCTTAAAAAGGATGGAAAGAGGATAATAATCAGAGCTGGAAAACTCCTGAATCAAACCACTCCATAATTTTGAGCTCATTATAAGAACCTAATGCCCTAAAAGGGTCTGAGTATCACCGCTGGTCTGAGGCTCTGGCTGGGTTGAGCAGTATGGGCAGATTCAGCAACACACTGAGGTGTGTAACTAAACACACATTTCAACCATCACTTTAGTGTTTCCGGTTTGCAATTTTATAGGAGAACACTTGCTTGAGGTATCATCCCTCTGGACGGGCTGACCTCACCTTGTGAGACTGGTATGGGTTAGGGTCTCAAAATTTATCTCAGAAGGGCACAGCTTAAAATCTGTGTGGAGGAAGCTGTTTTCAAAGGTTAAGTTAAACAAGCCAACAGCCACTCCACAAGGTAATTACTGATTTATTAAAAGTGTTGTATTCATTCAAATCTCTTTGTTCTGTGATGTAAGACAAGTCTAATTTTGTTTTAAAGATTAAAGGAACATTTTTTTTTTGTAAACAAATCCCGAGCTACTATTACAAATTACATCATGCATAATCTTGACATGATAGATTTGGAGATATTTCAGTGCAACAATGCCTGTGCAATCAGAACAAGAACTGCGGGACAGAACAAAAGTTGATGAATTGAGCACACGATATTTTGTATCTCATATCATAGCTTAATTACTGCTTCAATATGCATGGAATAAGAGAAGTAACTCAATTATAAAAGCTTATCAGCAAGACTTAAAAAGAGTGAAATTCATGAGTGGATATTAAACTGACCTTAACCAACAAGCTTTTCTTTGAAATTATGTTTTCCTTCAGTGCTCATAATACTTATTTACTCTGAAACATTTTAGAGAGCTGAGAAGTCTGTTACTGGGCACTTGAAATTTCATGGCCGTGTTGGTATTGGCACAGTTGATGTCTTTTTGCCTCCATTCAATTTAACTCTGAGTTGTATTATTTTAAAAGATGAAAATTCACTACCATTTGCAGGTTTTTTTCCTTTTTTTTTTTTTTAATCTTAGAAAAGTCCCTGGATTGCACTTCTAGATAAGTTTTTGCTATAAATAATTTATATGATGACCTTACTCTGTTGTCCTCAGAGTGAATAATCCTGAATTTATACAAGAATCATTATTTCTTATGTTTGCAATACACAAGATGTGCTCTTGAAAAAATAACCAGATGGAAGGAGCTGTGAGTCTTAGACTCCAGATACTCCAGGAATCTCATGCACACTCCTGTCAGATGATTCTTAGCTATGAAGCTGTAAGCTCTATTCTCATCACTACAAATAGGAATTTAACATTTTATTTTTCACAAACATCTGTCCTTGTTCTACTTGATCTCATTAATGCTCATACAAAATGAATGTAAATGGAGCCTGAGCATGCCCAGTGCAAGTTCTTTTACAAATCTGAGCATGAATTAGCATAAAATGCTTTGCAGAACACGTTCAGCTCTGCCAGTTGCAAAATGTATGCAAGCAGAAGCCCTCCAAAGATGAACAGCTAAACAAAGATACTGAGAATTGTTGTAGTTACTAGCAAACCAAACAGGAAGTTGCTTTATACAAAATTTTATGATACACTTTGTTCATCTTTTTCAAGCACAAGGTTGAAATAGCCAAGTTTTCTTTCTAAACAGCCACCTCCACAAATAAAAAGTAGATCAAATAGGAAAGATAATTGGCTAGTGAATCCCCAAATTCTGGGTATTACGTTGCGGTCCTCAGGTTAGTAAAATCTATGATTTTCTGCAATAACAGTGATCACTAATGGAAGAAAAGACGAATGGAGAAGAGAAGCAGGTGAGCAGACAAGTGTTGGAAAAACTGTAAAGGCTGGATACGAGAAGCTAATGTGAACTGTCATTCCTCATAGAGGGGAGTCTGTCTTTACAAGCACCTTGGTTTTATCAACCATGGTGAGTTCATGGTCTGAGACTTTACAGCAGGAGCATCTCCTGGTCTATCCTGCAGGACCATGAACTGACTTTACCAAGTTCTCAAGAATTCCACGTATCCACCTCAAGAGACTCCTTGAACACAGGATGGTTAAGAAAGCAGCACATGGTAAAGGGAATCATCATTGGACAACTCTTTTTATTTAACTAGATTAATTACCCATTATCTAAATTCTGCAGAAGTACTTCAGTCCTGATTGGCACCTGCCATTTATAAGGTATAAAGTTCTTGACAGCCAGACATGACCATGTGCATGAAGACTGGGACTCAAAAGATGGGAATGTCTACAAGGGAAGTCTTCACCTTATCAACCAACATGGCAAAACTAAGAACTCTGAAGCTGAAGCGTCCTCCCATCTGGAAAGGAATTTCAACGTTTTTTCCGGAGATGTTTTTGCTATCCTGCTGCTGTCATTTTTTATTCAATTTTATTCTTTGCCTGTCCTTTCTTATAACAGATCCCCTTGCACTGTTCAGGTTGATCTGCCATAGAGTCATAGGATTGATATTCTTCCCACTACCACTTACAGTATCTGACTTTTCATTCAATCAATCGATCTGTGTGAGCGATTTCTCGTTTCACTTGCTTCAGGCTTCTACTCAGTACCTCTCTTTCTCCTTCTGCTCATTAATTCAGTCCCCACACTTGTGATCTCAAAGTCAAGGCTGGAAACTGATAGCTCCTCCCATAAGAGAGTGAGCATGGGTAATTAAATTGTCACATACTCCATTGTGTGTCACATTTAGTAGAAACAGCATAAGACAGAAATTTGGGTATTTTGCTTTAAACTTCAGGTGCTGATTTTTTTTTTTTTTTTTTTTTGCTGCTACCTAGATATAATGCTTTGACCCTGGACCTTGTGATAACAGGCAGCAGAAAGGTCTTTTTTGTAGAAGGCAGTCTTCAAAAATTGGTAATTTAACTTTCAATGAAGGTAGAATATGATAATTTATTTTAAGCGCCTTTTGCACGGGCGTCCTCAAATATTTATAAACTCATTTAAATAATTAATCCAGAGTTTTAATAAACTGTTTATATTCACAAAAAGAATGTAATTTGCAGGAAGGACTGCTCAGGTGTTAGGAAACACAGACAGACCACATGAATTAAAAATACTGGCTTGCATCTAAAGTTTATATGACCTTTTTACAGTTTGTCTAGGGTTGCTTTCTTGGGGTGAAAAAGTGCTTCTATTGAGCTGGTTTAGCTATGCACCACACAGACTATTTTAGGAAAGAAAAAAGAATGACCTTCTATTAGCTTGGGGATTGTCAAGATCAAGGTTTATCCAAAGGAACAAAACAGATTATATTAATTTATTAATTAAGCATGTCAACATAAGTATTTTTTTCCTGTGGTGTGGTGTTTGTTTTTTTTTTTTTTTTAGCAATGGTGGCTGCATACTATTCTCAGCAAAGAGAAACCAGTTTTTCATTCATTGGGACAAGTCTGCATTTATCACTACAGCAGATCATTATTTAGTCAAGCATAAGCTATCTATATCAGCCTGTGACCATCCTAATATGGTTAATGACAATAAAATCCTATTAACAAAAGCAATTACTTCACAGGAATCCAGCCAGCTAGGGCTTCCCCATGCCGCCTGGGCAGCAGTGATTGCCTCCCTCTGCCTCTGGAGACAAGATGAGCACATAGCTCTTGTAGGACACCTCCAAGGATGTCAGATTAATGCTACCAAGGCTCAAAGGGGAGTAGCACACTCTCAGCTTTCTCCCATACGTCCCTTTCTATCAGGTTGTGGGATATTTGGCTTGTGTTGAGGTGAAGAGCCTGCTGAGCTGAGCACGTCCCTGGCGTAGCAGGGCTGTACAGGCTGCAGGGCAAAGCTTCTCTGCTAGTGCTGGGCGTGCGCTCTCGTCCTCTGAAACCAGCCTGGACCTGATGCTTAACTTCTGCACTACATCCATATAGCACCGAGAAAACTATTGTTTCCTGCCATCCTCTAGTTAATAAGTAATTGCCGTTGCTGGCTCAAGGCATGTCTCTCGATACATGTGTGGGAAACGCTGCCCTTCGCCCCGGTATCATTTATCCTCTTTGAGGTGAACTTTAAACTTTCCATGACCCACCTAAGCACGAGCAGGTGCACGTAGCTCTTTCTGAAACAGAAGCTATTGCAGGTCCACGAGCTCCTGCCTGAGCACTGAGTCTCCCTTATTCTGAGCCTTGTCCCTTTGAGGTGCCAACTACTTCTACTGCTCCAGGCGGTGTGAACTCAAAGTTGTATCACAAAGCCAAACTTTCACGTAGAAATAGCAGGTGGAGTGGAGACAGATTTCTTTTTTTTTTTAATTTTTCCTCACGTCATCTATAGAAGCACAACCCACCTCCCCCATACCACATTTAGAAAGGCAACCACAGATATTTCAAACACCAAACAAATCCATGCTTATCCTGTAACTTCTTCTGCTATCTTAAAACTCAAGGGTACTACGTTCTGCAAACACCTCCTCTTTGCTGCGCCAGTATAAATCACTAGCAGACTCCAGCTCCAACCCTGGAGAGAGCTTTAGGAATTAAACCAAGGTGGAGAGCAGAGAAAGAGAGGAATGTATGCAAATTTCACTGGGGACTCTGTAATTACTAATTCATAGCAGAACAGATCACAGTATTTCACGCTTATCCCATGTAGTTCAGTCACAGCAGTATCCATTTTACTATTAATTTTAATAGAATAATTACCTTTATAAAGAAGAAAGAAACTACTGTTAGGGGGTCAGATCCTCAGGTGAGGAAGATATGGTGATTTGTGCTAGTCTGATGAATTTTGTAATCTTCCTTTTTCCTCCCTTTGAAAAGGAATTCAGTAATTGACTAGTTGCCAGACTTACAGAGATAATCTATGCTAAATGAAGCAAAAGAAGAAATGGTGAAGTAAAAAAATGCAAACACTTAATGGTAAAATTTACATATCTGCATTTGAATGTTTATGTACATGTGTGCCTGGCAGCCACATGCACACACATCACACAAGTGTCTAAACAGGCAGTTCCCGGTTCATTCCCAACACCGTCTGGCAGGAGAAACAGTTCCCATAGTGACACACTTTGCTGAATTTGTAATGTCCAGATTCAGCTCTGCAAAACGGCAAGGAGTTTGGGATTCCAACAACATCCTTTTTGAGTATTAGCAGAGAGAAGAGGTTAGAATATGAGCTGTATAAATGACCTACAAAATAAGGAACAGACAGTATATTATTATCTCAAGAGCCCAGAGAGATATGCAAACCACTTAAAAATTTTGCTCTTGGTCACCAGAAACTTTTGATAGAGATACTTTATAACCCGCAGCTGTCATAGTTCATATATTTTTGAGAATAGGCTTAGACCTTACCCTCTGCCATTTGCTGTCCTCACATCCATTCTGCCTTTTTTTTTCTGTTTTCCCTAACATTTTCCTTTCCTTGTCTTTTTCTTTCATTTTCCTGTCCAGGCTCAGAGGACCAGCTCCAGCAGATCTGCCTTTTGCCAGAGATGTTGTGGTCAAGAGGAGATAGAAGGAGGTAGAGCTGGGCAGCTCCTGCATCTGCCTCTCATCTTTAACCAGCTTCAGCTGTTGTAATTTAGATACTTCAAGGAGCTGCATTATATTAAAATGAATTGCACTGAGAATTACTACCAAGATTAATTGAATTTATGGCCCCAGCCAGGAGTATATGCCCTCTTGTTGTGATTAAGATAATCCATCGCTTGAAACAGAAGTTAAAATACGTGTCAATTTTGTCAGTCAGCAGTGCTGTTCATTGAAGTTTTTTACCTCAAAAAAAAAAAAGGAGAGAATTTCAAGATAATTGTTTCCTTTCTCTCTGCTAAGGTTTCATATTCAACTATTTTATTTCAGAGTTCTGTTTAAATTGAAACTACTACAGCATTATATGCAAAGAGAAATCAATCTCAGAGGGGGAAAAAAGAAGAACCAAATATAGATTAAAAAGCTGCCTCTCCAAAGATTGTGAAATATGAGAAGCCTGGCTCTGCATGTAAGATTAATGACAGCTACGTGTGTGATGAATAGTTCAGCTCAAATCAGGGGAAAGTTTTACCCTAAGTATCTGCTGTTCCGAATGTTGAAAACCTAATATCATCCAGCCATACAGCAGGTGCACAGGGCTTCCTTGTTCTCCCGGGCTGCACAATGAAGCCAACAACAAAGAGGAATAATATGTATGCTTCTAATCAACCCACATCACTTTATGACAAAAAGGTAATTTCTCTCCCTGGATATCTTTTTTTTTCATTATTTTTATACACAGTAATATATCGGCTTTGTTCGCTTCTTATTAAGAAACGTAGATATGGCACCGGTGACAGAGACTTGTCTCACATAGCGGCTTATGAATGGAGCTATTCTTGTACTTCACATTGTAAGTATTTTTTTGAAGAATGGACAAAATGAATATTCAGTGACTGTGTATTCAGGGGCTCAATTCGTGGCCAGGGAGCATTCAAGACTTCCATTCTGCATTGGGAGCTCATGGGGAGACTTTCCAGCTCTGCCTCGCAGGGAACAACAGTCCTGGCCAGGGAAATGCAGAATGTCTTCTGCAAAGGAGTGTCTTTAGTGGCTGACGTGCTTCAAGATTTTGTATTTTAATATAAATGAATTATTCAAACAGTGTCAGAATTTGTTCATTAAAAAGCAGGTAGAAATAGGCAAACTAGGACAGCTTTTGACCTCCAAAGGCTTTTATAGTAATGGGGAGGCTCATGCTGCAGTAAAGTGGGTCCATCATCACACCACAGCAGTTTCCCATGTCTTTTTAGCACCTCCTCTGCAAAGATCTCAAAGCAGTTTCCAAGCCCTGCCTTGACACAGTAAAGCCCTCCCAAGGTGGAAGGGAAAGCATATTCCTGTCTTCAGATCACTATGGATTGTAGAAGCTGCTCTGAAGGATGTGTGCAGAAAGGGTAAAAATATCAACAATCCTTCAGTAGAAATACTGGCTTATATTTGTGTGCTCTTTTCTGGAGAGAGAGGTTTGTGGCAAGTTCCCTTCCACTTTCTGCTGGCAATTGAATAAAAAGAGACTCATGAATTCTTTAGGAATGGCCATAACATTTTATAGAGCTGTAAAAATAAGGTTTTTCTAATACTAAAAAAAAAAAAAATGACCCAAGAGAGATATATTTATTATTATTTTTTGGAAGGAAATTCTTCAAAAGCTAATGAGTTATGTAAACTTTTTTTAAAGTAATTGTATTTGCTATTACTTTCAAATTAAACGAGTCTGAGAAAACAAATTGTACCGTTGTTAGTGCTTTTTGGTTTAAATTGTAATTTTCTATTTAGAAAACCACTGAGGGTAAGCACTTTAGGTGCCCAAATTTGGAATGTAGATGACTCACTGGAAGCCCTCAGTCCTTAAAAGTGAGATCCTACACACTATCTTGCACTACAGAGAGAGAGAGAGAGGAGCAAAGCTATGTCTGCAACCTCATTAGTGCAGCCTGGTACGTACGTGTTCTGCGTCTGTCTTTGGCAGTCTGCAACGCTCCCCCAAATCATCACTCAGCACAACTGCAAACAGTTTCTCTCTATATATATACCTGAGGAAACTATACAGGATGGGAGAAAACAAAATCTAGACAACCCAGTAGCTGTGAAATGGATTACATACATATACACATCCATATTTCTGCGCTGTCTTTTCTTTTTTTCAGGGCACTGAAAGAGATGGGCAATAGGGACACACAACTTTGCAACATCATCTCCCCATGCAGATACCTGGCTCTATTGCAGTGAAGCTAAATCCCAGCAGCATTTCAGTGAGACCTTGCTAAACTCCAGCGAAGCAAAGGGGAGTCAGATCAGCTCCACAAAGACGATGTAGCTACCTATTCAGTACCCCTAAGGGACTGTCTGTACTGATCTCTCAGTAGAGCACGCTGCATCACTTTTTTGTTCTGCAAGGGTAGAGTAACAAATGGGGCTACCAGAAAGGGCCACAGATGCACATTCTGTCATTTTTAAGAAAACTTGACTTGTAAGAAGTCAGCCATACTGTATGCAAAAGAGAGTCTAAATGTACTGGAATAAGATTGAAGATTTGACATTTAAATTGCAAGTTTGAAATTCTAATGCCTTTTTACATGCGTGCTGTTATGGCTAGGTGGGCAGATGAAGGACAGGAATGAGGAAGTGAAGAAGTATTCACCTTCTGATGACGGCTTGCAAAAGCAAAAAGAGACATTGTTATTTACAGGAATGTTGAGCATATCTTTATAAAATGCACTTGCTTATCATTCAGGACAAAGATCTGGAAATCTCCTGATTTTGCAGAAATTGTTGGAAGATGTGTGCAAATAAGCGGCAGGGTTTCACACTCCTATTGCATTTCTAGTGACACAATGTAAAGAACTTGTCCCTTGCAGCATGCTATATGGTTTTCTTGCAGCTATAATTCGTTAGTTCTGCTGGCCACGAAATTAATAGCAAAGTTTTCCCTGGAAGCTGAAGCTTCCTTTCAGCTTCCCTCCAGCTGAAGCAGGCTGTCTTACATCTGCCAGTACCAATGTTTTGAGAAGCCTCACCAAGGTTCCACTGAAACTCTCTTTATGCTGAATGACAAGACAGAGTTGAAAACAATTTATGTGCAGAGTCAACACATTCAAATTGAATAGTTATGTGAAGAATATATTATCTTTACCTGAAACCTCCAGAAGCCCTCAAAGAGCTGTGTTTTGGGGAGGGGTATTTCTTTCTTTTGTTTCTTTTGGGTTTTTTTGGGAGTGTCATGTGGTGGGTTTTTTTGGGTCATAACTAGGGTTACTGTCTGGTATAGTCTCTTACATACCAGCATTTACAAAATAAGCCTCCTTTCCAATACGTCTTGCCTGACCATTTCTCAGGAAAGTGAGCTGTAAGCAGCAGATAACTTTCTAGTAATAAAAATGGTACAAACACACTTCTAGATCTAGGGCTCATGAGAAAAACCTCACAGCTCCAATCCTGATCCTTCTGCAAACACAGAAGAGTAGAGGCAGAACAGCAACACTTGAAGTCTCCAGCCTAACAAAGACGTGAATCATATATTACTGTAGATGGACTTCTGCCAAGGCTCTAAGCTATAAAACATAAAGTACTCTAAGAAAAACAAAAACTCCCTGCCCTGATTCAACTAGAAGGTGATGGCTGCAAACATGCTTTACAATGTACATGATGAATACGGGCAGAATTGAACATTAAATCCACCAGCACTTCATAATGCAGGACTTCTTCCCAACCAGAAACACAATCTGTTATCTTGCTAATTTTGGTTCTGTCTCTTTCTATCATCTTCGTTTTAGTGGTGACTAGATCTGATTAAGAATTAGTTTGCTCCATTTAATCCTAATTCATGTGTGTCTCTGAGACTTCCTACCTTGTCTGCCTTTCCTGGTGTGCATACCTGTAATGCAATAATCTATAGTTCGCAAGGTTTTAATGATCGCAGAAAGCCAGAGAAGAAGCTTCAACTGAGCCAAACCATACCCGTCATCAACACTAACATAAATGTTGTCTTGTTATCTACATGTCATTTGAAGATAGTCGGGGATTGTTGCAAATGTCCATCTTATGTAGAAGTTTGGACTGGACCTAGGCTGCTGCATGGTGCATGTGGCTAATTCACTTTCAAGAGGCTCAGAAGAAGCCAGGGGAGTTTCAAGAGACGATCAGGCACAGCATCAAAATATCCTCTCAGCTGTCTCTCTTCACTGCTCTTCCAGGGAACTGTGTCAGATACTTAGAGCATCTCCTCCAGAGGCTTCTTACGAGGCAACTCAAGGGTGATACTTCACCCCAATGCACAGCAAATCTTTGCTTGCTTAGTGAGCAGTTCATTTGTACCTCTCTTCCTCAGCAGGGTTGAATTGCTCCTGCAGAGTTTTTCATGGCAGTGGGTAGCAGCAAGAGACTGTCATGTGAGTTAGCTTTTGTTCGTACCAGTTGATCATGACAGAAGAAACCAAGATACACGTCAGTCTAGAAACAATACACAAGGGATATCATAGACAGATTAATCTGGCGCCTTGGAGACAGCATAATTCATTTGGATGAAAAGGGGATTCTCCTCAGTGACACAGAGAAAAATCTCCTTTTATCCTTTTCTTGGCAGAAGCATGAAACACAAGGAGAAGCTCTTCTCCATGAGAAATGAGGAATGGTATTATAATTGCTGACACCACCTTGGCCAGAGATACTCAATTAGTCCCATGTCCAATTCCCTTCTTGGCCATAGGTTTCTCTGGGCACCTGGGCTTTGTAATTTAGTTCCTTAAACGTACCACAGACACAACACCAACTCTTTTGTCCATCTGTCTGCTTGTAATGTGAGGACCAGTGATGTTGTGGGCACTGGTGGAATAACCAGAACAGGAGAATTTCAGGCTCTCCTGGGAGCTGGGACTGAGAGTATTGCACAATTCGTACCAGTCTATAACACAGATCAACAAGTCTTCCCTCTGTAAAGGTTAAGTCCAGGCTAACGAAAGTCACAGGACGTCACTGTACGAGGTACAGCTTCAGCACTGCCAAGCTCTGCCCTCCAGCCTTCCTTTGGAAAATACGTTACTGTAAGCACAGTTAATTCCTTGTAGCTGTCAAGAGGCTTTATTTTTTCTTCTCCTCTGTGATGAATTCCCTGTTAACCAAAATAACATGACAAGGAATAATTGTCAAAGAGGTAAATTCATACTCAGCTCTTTTGATGATTTAGCAGTTTTTGAATTTGCATAGATGGCAAGAAATGTTTTTTCAAATGTATTGGACTTGAATGAAATCTAATGTGCTCACGGTAAAATA
This sequence comes from Tauraco erythrolophus, assembly GCF_009769465.1. Lineage (NCBI taxonomy): Eukaryota > Metazoa > Chordata > Aves > Musophagiformes > Musophagidae > Tauraco > Tauraco erythrolophus. The sequence continues at coordinate 6,283,251 of NC_141476.1, forward strand.
CCTGTTATTCACATTTCATAACGGAGAGAATCATGGACAGATGTAGGTCAAGATTTCAGAGCAAGACTCACTGGATGTGTTGACTCTATTTTGAGATGGGTAACTTGCCATTCCCCGAAGATATTTGGTTTTCAGAGGGAGCATAGGTCAGCTCTCTTAGAAAATGAGACTTCTATGAAGGTCTGTCCATTTGATGCATCATTATGCACCACTTCATAAAATCTCAAGTAGACTCTTCTCTGCTCTAACTGCTATTTCTGCTGTAAAGATGTGCAAAAGGGGCTATACTCATTTCTCATCAAGAAACTGAATCAACACTCCTGGAAAACTCCCATTAGCTTGAATGTGAATTGCCTTGTGCCAATATAAAGTTATAAATATGGAATAGCACCACTGGCACAGAACTGACACTACTGTAAAATATGAGGTACGATTACCTTGGCCTGTTTTATTCTGCGTGCTGCTTCAGTAATACAGCTTCCAAGGCCTACCAAAGTTTGCAATAATCCCCTAATTTGCATCAGATGTCTATCCTCCACTCAATGGCTTTTTAATGTCCCTGTGATTCCACAGGGCAGTGACACTGGGCATACAGCTTTGGCAGGGGGCCACCTGAAATATGGTGTTTCCTTTTGCAGCATTTTATTAGCAAAAGACTAGGTAATGGAAAGAGTGTTTAAAGAGGTGTAAAAATAATAATAGCACTGAGATATTGATTTATAAGGAACTGGTTTTAGATTACAGCAGGATAAGCAATATAAGCAATACCTAAATTCAACAGCAAGTTAAAAAAAAAAGTATCTAAAATATTGCTATGGAGGGAAATGTGAGACACAGGAGTAACAACCTGAACAGCAGGCTGGAGAAGAGAACAAGGTGTATCATCAGCACAGGGAGTCCTAGAAGAGAGTACAACATATCAGCTTGACACTAGACCTTGGAGAAGGTGATTGATTACATTAGTGTTTTGCAGGCAGGGAAAATAAGAGAGATGAGCAACCTGCCCAAACAAGAGCTAGTAGAAGAACCAAGAAGAAAAGTCAAGACCAAGCCTACAGTCTTCATTTCCACTGGCTGTAACACTGCATTCCTTGGAAAAGGAAATGATATTAAAAGATACTAGTCTGAGAATAGCCCCTGAAGACACTCAGTGAGTGTGTGGCAGTGAGGGACATAAAGGATGGAGAGATCCTGGAGGGAAACGGTGTGGCCACAACACCAGTTTAAGTGCAAAAACCAAAGGGGCAGCTAAACCAAAACAGATTGCGTCACTAAATGACATTTCTTTCTGGAAGGGATGAAGATTAATCAAGACAGAACTAAAAGTGAGTCTTTGATAAAATGCTTAAGTGACCACACTTGAACTGCAAATTATTTGCATCTACTAGAGGATGAAACAGTAGTTTTCCATCATGCCGCAGGAAATAGTGGCTTGCTAAATAACTCTTTTAACTTTCTGCTGGCACCTATTGATTATATCCAATAGAAATTAAGAGTAGAAGGCAATTAAGTTCAAAATTTAATGGTGTTCTGCTCCTGTTAATTTACTGCCTGATCTGATCAATACGTTACACTGGATAATAATCTATTCCAGCAAGGCTTGGTTCCTCCAGTGTCCCTTCCACTAAAATTATAATAATGACGAACAATTAGATTTTAAGCAAAAAAAACCACCATAAAAATAATAAAATAACATATAAAATAATTAAAAATTGAATTATTCACTGTAGTGGTGAAAACAACAGCTTAAAACTAAATTGACTTTCACCACACAGAGTTTAGACTTTGTCAAAATATTAGATAAGCTACAACCTCAGCCTCGTAGAACCCCCTGGAAATCGAAATCTCAAGCAAGTTTTACACATCTCACATACACAGCAGTACAAAAACCTGCCCTTAATCTAGAGGGCAAAATTGAAGTGTGAAACTAAAGATCAATGGTAGTGAAAGAAACAATACTGTGCTGTAGTTGTTCTTTTTTTGTACATATTAGTTAAGGTCTCCGGGTGAATAAATACAGAACAGACTATGTATAACGAGCTCTACCAAAACTTGGAAGAAGTTCTGAGTAGATTTGCATTAGGGTGCAGGCTTTTTGGACCTCTCTCTAAAACCTTGTAAGCACTTTTAAAATAACTAAGCCATTTTCCTAAGAAAACAGGGATGGGGTGGTATTTGTCACCTCCTTTTACTCTCAAAGGTGGCACATGAGGAGATGCACAGAGGTAGAGTGAGAGACAGGTACTCGTCCATCTCCCGTCAACCTGCCTCACAGCTGCTGCCAGTTCCCACAGTGCCATGCAACATTAGGTGGCCTTGGGGACCACAAGGATGCTCCTCTGTCTCATCCTGCAGACATAATCCTTGAAGGGGACAAACCCAAACAATGACCAGCAGTCCAACATGTGTCAAACACAGAGCATTTCTCTGGAGGGGTATCTCTTTCCCAGAGCAGAATCCTCAAGTGAATCTCTCTCCCTCTCTGTGCCTACGTGCACACTTGCATGCCTATGTAACTGGCTGAATTTTATCACTTTTTTGCCAAAATTGAACATGTCAGCATAAAGTCAAAACAAAACATGATGAGGTTTTCTGAAAATATCCTTCTCACTGATCAGCTGTATTCCTACCAGCATTCACTGTGTAGCCAGCACACCATTAATCACTATGAAACATTTTCATTTATTTTGACACCAAAGAGAATTGGGAGGAAGAGTATTTTTGGATAGGAATGGAAAGCAGGCTGTAGGAATATCTCCTTTTACTTTAGGGTTTCCCCAGACTGAGTGCAGAACAGGGCCCTGTGGGTCTGCCCCTTCTCTGCCCCCCATGCTACATTTTTTATCTCATCCTTCATGGATACAGCAACAGCGATCCAAACAGCATATGGTTCAAATCTATTTAGTTACCACACACTTTTTCAGGTTTCTAAGAAAAAAATTCCAAATGTTTGAGGTTGTTTACTGTACCCAGTAATACCTAGCACAGCGAGAGCGCTCCCACTCCACAGTGTAAACTCTCTTCACTCCTGTGGTTCCCACAGCCCAATTTTCCCTTTTCCACCACACGAAGCCTGTTCTCTTGCCCTCACTGGATGCATACTTTATTTTGCAGCATAAACTAATAGTCTGTGGTTCCTTGTTAAACTGCGGAGTGCAAGCATAGCCCCCTTGGTCTCTGCAAATTCCTGGCAAGAACCTCTCAACATCTATGGTGTTGTTTTCTTAGTGAAAAACAAACAAAAATAATACTGCAATAATTCCAGGCACCTGTCATTTTTAGCTGAAAAATGTGGAAGGAAGCAGCAGCATCTACAGTCTTTGACATATCATAGTATGCCATGAAGCAAGCAAATACAAGGGTAGACATAATCAAAATATGTTGTACAGGCAGGGCACTACACAAACGTAGCTGATTTGTATTCTACAGAAAGCTACATTTAGCAAAGATCTGATATTTCAGGAAAAGTCAGCTGAATAAGTGCACAATCCATGCCCTGAGCACAGGGATACTGCAGCAAGCATTGCCCATAATTCTGCTTAAAATCTGTGGACTCAGCAGAGCCAGGCAGGGCTCTGGCTGGCCCTTTTGCTTCTTTTGAGATCTGCCAGTGCTACTAATGCTCCTGGCTACACATTTTCTCCAGGTCTATGACCACTAGACAGTTATATGTAGGAAGGGGAAGTAAAATACAAGAACATCAGAATGAAAATGCAGCAAAATTCAACAAAATGCAATTAGTACTTCCTAAAACGGCATAAGCATCCACCAAAACCAAACAGGGCTGGCACTTACAAAGGTGCTGAAGATGCAGTGTAACAGGTCATTAAGATCCAGGTCATCCTTACAGGATTTCTACTAATGATGCACTGTTAAGTCGAAAGACCAGATTTATTGCCTTACATTTTTAGCAGCAGTCAATAATAGAGACCAGTGCCTTGTATTTGCTTCTTATCTCATACTACGTAAAGCAGAGCCTAGCAAATGCCTCACAGTTAGCAATTTATTTGATTTAGGAATGTATTTTGTGTCCATGAACAATCTGCTCACTGATTGTGCTGATTACACTTTGGTTATTTTAGAATTATTTGGTGAAAAAATTTAAAAAGGGACACTTTTCTCTCCAGCTACTGTGGTAACATTTCAGGCATGTGCTACTGAGAGTTTATTAGCTGGCTTGAAATCCTTCAGTCTAAACCACAGCCAATTTATTCCTGTAACACTGCTTCCTCACAGGTCATCATCTGTATGGATTAGACATGAAATCTGGAGGTTGTTTAAAAATATGATTTTTCTATTAGTTTAATAGTAATCCAATAATAAATTATTCTAATCCCCTTTTATTTTCAAATGCCAGACTATTTTTCTTTACAAATACAGACAGTAAAGGGAAAAAAAAAACCTAACTAAAGAAGGTTAAATCAGCAGGGCAGAAGTTCCTTACAGGGTTTAATGTATAAAAGCATTCACAGATAGTTTTTTTCCTATACCAAACACATTTATTTTAACAGTTAGCCTGTAATATTTGTGACATTTCTGCCCCAGACTTCCATATTGCATCATATTCAGAGGCAAGGTAGCCTTTTCATACCACCCTCGACTGACCTTTACGGGACCAGCTTCCTTACCTCTGAAGACCAGAAGGAAAAAAGAGAAAGAAAGAAAAAAAAAAAAAGCCATGCTCAGTTCCAGCTGCTCCTGGTACAAGTGGTAGAGCAGCCTCACAATTTACCTTCTGACTCCCCAGGATCTGCTCAGCCAAAACATCCCAAAGGTGCCAATTGCCCACAGCTGCTCCCCACCGGCAGTCTCGGACCAGCAGCCTCTCAGGACACGGTCCCATCAAACTGGAGTTGGAAACGGTCGTGTGGGGCTCGTGCCTAATCAGAGCTGCTGATTTTGGAAAGTAGTGCAGAGCAGTGGGAGGCTGCCAACACTAACTTCCTAAAGGTTAATACTTACAACTACATTTTGGCTGATATTTTCAAAGCTGCCTAGAGGGAATGGATGCCCAGTCCCCATTAATTTTAATAGGAACTGGGCAGGCACAGCCCTTATGAGGCTCTGACTATTTCAGCCTATTACTGCTGGTGGCATAAGGTTTGATATTGCAGGAGGCTGATTACCTGCTGGGAGCACTGAAGCTAATGCAGCTCCTATATTTTGGCCTGAAAATTGAATATGCAAAACGCATCAAGAGTGTGGCTACGCTTACCATAAGTAATGAGTTTAAAATGAAAGTGGTTCACATGGAACGGGTCTAACCCAAAGCTTGTTCCTGGTTATTCCAGAAACATACTGGTTCAACACAGCGCACGCTTGCAGGAGTTTTCACTAAAGGCCTGTGCATAAGGGTTGCTATATTCAGAGCACAAGCTTCTAACCTGGTTTGTCAATTAATTCCTTTTATTAGGAAACTGTATCGGCTTTCAAAATGTTTTCATTGCCAGTAAACAGCAACAGCAAAACACAGATCTGGGTGGTATGTAATTACATTTGAATTTTAGGCATTTCAAACCCTCCCCCACTCATTTTATTTACCAAACCTGACTACACACAATACATTTAGACCACGTCCACTGCAACCACAGATCGTTTCTGATCACAGTTGCCATCCTGCCGTGTGTTAATGAGCAAACTCAGCTGCAGAATCTGCAAACTCAAAGTGATACATCTTGCTAGAATCCCCACTTGTGGGCACCAGGGGTCATTTGAAGAATACGAGCCAGGTAACGAGGCTATAATTTACTTGATTTGTGTTTGGCAAGTGCTAGGTTTTTTGCAATGACCCCACAGAACTTACAAGCACTCTTTCAGAGAAGTAGCAGAAGTGGATTCGGCAATATTCCCTCATTATTGCTCATCCAGGGAAGTCCGGCACTGCCATTTCCGACAAACAGAACAGATTAAAAAAATCTAAGTCAATACTTACAAAGGAGAATTAATTGGTTCCACTGCTAAAACTGATTTATCAGCACGTTGTTGCAAATAAATGGATAAAAAAAGATATCAATGTTGGCCAACCAAACAATAAAAAATTACTGTATCAAATAAAGTCAAACTGTCACTAAAGACTTCCAAATGGGATGAAACTTTTCCATATATCTGCTTGGCAGTTTCGTCCCCCTTCATTTGTTAATAAATTCACAACATTGACAAAACATTTTTGTTTTCAAAAATTACATTTCAAAACCATCACACAACCCTCCCAGACTTCATCCTTTAGTTGGTATGAAATGCAGCTGTCTGAAAACTAAACTGTTTTGTTTGTTATAAGATTTTATTTTTTTTTTTTGGCCAGATTGAATCAATTCTTGCTATATTAAAGACAAAGTACATACGCAGTTGATTGTGTCTCTAACGTAGGAATGAATTTTATGAGCCTGCTCTACAGCTTTTCTTGACTTATGTCAGTCTGCAGTACCTCCATTGTTCACCAGTATGCTGCAGTGTGATTTTATCAAATAATACTCATTTCTTTGCCTTTTGTGAGAATGGTAAAAGGCACTGGAAGTCTGCAAATCTAGCTGGCATCCCTACTGGGAAGCTGCTGCCAACCTCCTCTAAGAGTTAGGACTGTTCTTCTAATTTCCAAACCACATTTAATGATGGAGAGTTTATATCTATTAAATCCTCCTCTGTTTTCTCAGCCTTTCTCCATTCCTGCTGCTCACACAGATTCATACTCCTTCATTCTTTACTTTGCTGCCCTACAACTCTTTTCTCCCAACAGAGGCTGCCCGTTCTCCTGAGCAGCCGAAGCCTTTCTCCACACCTGAGCCCGCAAGTTAATCCACCTCCTTTTTTGAAGGTGAGCGGCCAGAACTGCACATCCATCCCGGGAAAGGACCCATCACTGTGCTACAGCGAAGCATTACGCTTCTCCAGCTCTGCCACAAATGCCTCGCCTGATTCCCTGCCTGACATTCGGATGAACCAAATCCATCACGATATACAGACAAACGAGAAACGAATAGCACCAGTGCAATAACGAGGCTGGGCCTTTGCTACTGAGCTGAATCCCAAAGGAAACACAACCTGTCAAAAACTATACGGATTTTCTCCTTTACTGCTTCGTTCCTGTGCTCTGTGGTTCAAAGCAATGGTCACCCTCCTTTCCCCCATCCCGCTCGGAGCAATAGGTATCTGTGTCCCTGGATAACAGTCTCACTAATGTGATACAAGTGTTCGTTGTACTAATGGGCTTTATTTTTATATTTAACAGGCACTACAGGTGCTTTTATTTTAAAATGTGTTCATCCAGTTAGCAATTTTCAAGCGGAGGAAAGGAAATTTCCAAAGGAAATAGAATTAGTTTGATATTTGCATAACTATATTACATACAATCGCATTTGATGGTATTTCGGGAGGGGTCTGAAGAAAAAGGAGAGGGCATTTTATAACATTCAAACTAATACAGAGATATGTTTTCTACTCTCATTTGAGTTAATGGGAGATTTGCCATTGTCCTCAGGACAGTGTCATTTGCTTCTCAATTTCATTCCTGAGTGATGTTTAGTGCTGATGTTTCACACCTTGCTCTTTGTGAGTTCTGGGCGCATTAGGAAGATAAAAAAAATGTACTGACCATGCACATGCATCTTGAAAACTCTCCTGTATGCTTGCTGCCTAGGAATTGTAATCAAAAGGAAATGATTACACAAGACGACATATTAAAAACAATCCATCTGCCTGCAGAATGGGTTTTATGTACGAATGACACAGGGCAGAATGCTGAAATTGTAGAGCACAGCTCCTTTCCACACCACTGTTTTTTGTATGATCGTTTCAAAAGGGAGAGGCAGCGCTTTTTGAATATTATTGAATTTTGCCATACTACATCAGCGCTTGTGCTTGTTTAACCTTGAGCAGTTATTGTAGTAAACTGAACGGTCTACGGAAAAGCTCAAGTCCCTAAGAGGAATAATGCTTTCTTTGAGGTACTGGGTTAGTAAACTGCTTTCTGACACCTACATATAAAGACCTCTTCCAAAATCTGCAGGCTAGGTATGTGCTGAATGGTACACATCCTTGGGACAAAGTCTAAGATTTGAAATAAATCCCTTACTTGCAATGTACTTACTTGATTCCTAAATGTAAGGCAATTCTGCGATCTTAATGCATAAAAATCACCCAGAACAGACTATGGGCTGAAAATTGCTGAGGGATTTGGGTCCTACAGCTACCTGGCTATATTCTGAGAGGAGGAACTGGAAATGTGTCCATGATCAATCTTATGGATAATCAATTCTTCAAAACCAATTAACCACTTGTTGACTTGTCCACCTCTAGTTGCAGTTGCCACATTAATTCATGTAGATCAACACAACAGACAATCCCAGTGCTAAATTAGTGACTCTTATTTGAAATCACTGCATTAATAAAAGGATTAACGATGTGTGTTATTCTTACAAAGATTTGGTCATTGTCTCTTTAAAATTTCAGTGTGTAATAACTTCAGGTTCTTGTCTCTTAGTTTAAAGAGAGCACACTATGTAGCAGCATTTCCCATTTTTACTTAATCATCCACTTCTTTTGTGTTCAAATCCTAATCCTACAAACCACATTCAAGCCTTGTGAACCAGCTCCATGTTTATAGATAGAAGGCAGCTTTGAAAGAAAAGCAAAGACGACTTAATGCTCGGCAATACTCCGACCACGTATTTTCTATACTATATCAGAGACACCTGTAGGCAAGCAGGCATTTCACAGCCCTGGTGCACTGAAAATACAGTATCTGATGCAGAAAAGATGTATGACGTGGGCTTATGCGGAATTAGCCATTCAGTAATGTGGTCCTTCCTGCCCAGATAGATTATCATCTGAATTACTGCAAAGATTTGGTGTAAGGGATACAGCACAGATGCCAACCCGACCTTAACACTTCTGTAAGCTCCTCTTGGCCACCGATGAGCTGAATGCTGGTCCCATATATTCCCGAAAGACCCTGAGCAAAGATTAATAACCAGTTGCCATTCTGTTCATTTTCCTAAACTCACAAACCGTGTCCTCATTTGGCACAAACTAGCAGGTCTCTGTGGATTCAAGAGCCAGTTTACACCAGCTGCAAATCTGTGTCTGGGTGTCAAACTGCCTTCTGAATGCATTTTGAATGTTGTACTCGATGGCAGACGTGTGCTTTGCTGCACAAGACGCAGAGAAACCCAGTGTTTGTTTAAAGGCATGGTGTAAAGGTTTAAACCTTTTACTCCTGAGACAGCACACATCTTGTACCAGCTGGCAACACCACTCCACCACCACTCTGCACAGTTTAGCAAATGGTAGCAAAGCCAAAGTCTTTTTTGCTTTTTATTAGATTATTATTATATATTATATAGATATATACCTAGATAAATACCTATTATATTATTACCTATTATAGATATTGGATTGCCACGCAGGGTAGCTACAGACTGGACTCCATACCTTGCCGTAGCTGTGATGGATAAGAGTACATCAAGGGTCTTACATGCAAGTTCCTTCTAGATATTCAGATTTTCTAAGCTACTTCTGCGTTTCCCCCCAAGCGGAATGTTTTGGCTCTGACGCAGTGCTGCTCACCCCAGCCTTGTGATCTCTTCTTGGACACAGGCTTTTCCATCTAGTTCCTGACATTGGAAATCTCTCTCTCAGCATTGCTGGGTGCCTGCTCGTTGTGCGAGGAGCCTCCCTTAGCATCGCTGAAGCTTTTTTTCCCCCTTACATCTATCATCTGTAGATCTGCAGGGAGGTCGCCGGGGGCTGCTGCCCATCTTCTGGGCTAATCTGGGGTCACCGAGGTAGATCTGCACGTGCAAAAGCTGCGAAAGCTCCTTCTCTTGGCTGTTGTGCGTGCTTGGCCAGGCAGCATGCCTGATCCTTGTGCTACCTGAGCTCACGGGCTCACCTGCATGGTCCTGCCTGTGGCTTCACCCCTGTGAGGGAATTTTCTTTACTTTAGGCTCTCTTTTCCCACCCAGCTTGTGCTTCTTTTTTTCCCTGCCGTGCCTGGCACATCAGTGTGGCCAACTGTCCTTCCGTGCCTACACCTCCTGCCTCCAAAACCCCTTACAGGCTCTTCCAGTGCTATGATTAACACTTCATGCTACCTATAAGAGGAGAAAAACTCCTACTGTTTTGTCCATTAGCCTCTAGTGGGCTTATTGCAAGTATTTTAGAGAAAGGTTACTTTCCTCTGTACGAAGGTGAAGTAATTATATGTTCTGCATGTCTTCACGCTGCTACGCAGCCGTGCCGTTCTCTAATTTCCCCATAAGGCTCCTGCTTGTGCACCTTGGCTGGCTGCGAGGGCTCTGCTCCCTCCGTGTCAGCACTGGAACCCATCAGCTGGAGCATGGAAAAATGACCACCCCTCACGTAGATGGAGATAGTGCCATGACTTATGGCTTTTTCCCACTCTTAAGTAGAAAAAGGAAAGGTATTTTTCTGTGGAAATTGGGATTTTAAGTGAGCTCTCTGCACTTCATCAGGGGTGGATTAGTCAGCTGTTCTATGGGCTTGTATAAAAGGGTGGTTGCTTTGCTACGCAGGAAACCGCAATGTCAATTGGAAAAGAAAGAAATAGAAGACATAGGTAGGGAGATAAATTATAGCTGAGATGAAGATGTACTCACATAAACCCACAGTCAGACGATCTCATTAGCCGACCGTCTTTCACACCAGAAAGACATGATCATCCGTCTACTTCTCCCTAATGCCTGGCGGATGCCTGCATGCGGCACAAACAGCGCAGCCCTCACCCGGAGATGGGGAAGCGCCGGACTCCCACAGCCCTCACTGCCCAATTTGGCTCAGGTCGGCTACAAATCTCACCCTTTAACATCTCCCCCTGTGTACCTTAATCACTGAAAACACATACGTACACGTCTGAACAGCATTCTGATGTACTGCCCATGGCAGGACGACCTACAGCGTGTGCACAGATACACCACACACGTATGTAAGTTATACATAACTCGCTCGGGGTTGCTCACGGGTGGTCTGGGATGAGGGAGGAACGATACTGTGCTCTGACACAAAAGCTCACCCACCATCAGCAGGGTCAGGCACGTACCTCCCTCTGCTCTGTTCAGCCTCTGCCCTGCAGATTAGAAGGCAAACTGGTAATGAGAGCTGCTGTGCCTTGGTAACGAACTAATTACTCTGCGTCGTCACTGACAGTTTTGCTTTTGCTCCCCCTGAAGTCAGCACCTCTCAGGATCTGGCTGCAATTTCAGGGTTGTTACAAGGGTGTTTCAAGAAGACATGTTTCTAGACAAAAGCAAAGTCTTAAAATATTTCCAGTACACAGTTAGGCTTCTCTCTCTCTCTCTCCCCTTTTTTAATAGTGCACGTGATATGTTGTGACTTTTTTTTTGAGCTTACTAAATGGGAGTCAGTGGGGAACAGATACATTTTTTTCCTCCTTACAAATGAAGTCATCTGAATTCACCAAATCAAAAAAATACAAGTCTTCTGCTCAGTTCCAGTGGTGCTGCAGGAGGACAGGGCTATAGATTTTCCCAGGAGAGTGGAATAATTCACCAAGCCTGCTCGTTATTCATATAGACAGTGCATTAATAATAGGGGACCCTGAGATCTCTTATCTAGGCCGAAGCACAGCTAGAGGGATGAGAAGCTGACTCCTTGGATTTTAAAAAACATTCTTTCCCCCTTCTTCAAGAAATAAGAATTGATTGAAAGTATTTTCACAGAGTGGAAAAAAAAAAGGCTTTCTGGTGATACCACCTAAAGTACACATTAGATAAATAGAAACTATTGGAACTATTGGCTTTGTGACTGTGACCTGTTTTCACCTGATGTAAGTGTTGATAGATACAGGATTATATCTAACAAGCATTTACTAAGGACCTGACCCAAAGTCAATAGGAGTCTTTCATTTGACCCTACCAGGCTCCAATCCTGCACTCGTTCCAGGGAGAGCCAGGAAGTTGCCACATCTCCCGTGCCCATCTCTTAGCCAGTGCAAGCTGGGGTAGCACGGGTGCTGTGGGAGGATGGATGAGCTGAGCACCAGCTCAGGGACCCACGGGGGGATATGCTGCACCTCTGTACTGCAGGAACACAGCGCTCTTGAATTATGAATGCTAGCTCTACATTAGGCATCTTATCCATGATTCAAAAAAATACAAGAAATTAGCTCATGCCAACAGCGTGGCTGTACTTTCTGTCTGCCCAAGGAGTTACATAGTAGGTGAGACTTTTTCATTTGCAGGTCCTGGATGAGAGAAAGGAGGGCAAACACCAGCAAAGGGAACAAGTGCTGGTGAACACTGTCCTCTCCTGCTCCCACTATTGTGCATAGCAAAAGGAGGATGTGCAGTACCAACCATCCCGTAGCATGACTGGAGAGTGTGAGGTGCTGACCAGAGAGGCGTTAGAAGTCACGGTGCTCCCAATGGCCATTAGGACTTGTGTTTAGTTTGTTAATGCTGTCCTGAAGAAGTCTGATGTAAATTCACAGGGCTGCGTGGTGGCTAACAATGGATAATCCTCAAACTCATAGAAATCTGAAGTATGTACATGCACGTTAATATTTCATATATTACGGAATGATTTGAAACCTGATGTGGTCCAAAGCCAGCATGGGAGAAAGGGAGATACTGGATTAATTTCATTTTATTGTTCTGTATCAGTGAGTGATTCCTCTTTCCCTCGATGAATGACTGGTACAAAATAGGACAACAGACCATGGAGAGTTAAAACACTAGTCCTGCTGCTTTAGAGCCAATGTTTCAAATCTTGTGCTGCGGACAACATGGAACCAGATCATCTCAGATCTCTGCAGAGACCTTTCTTACAAGAATAATTTAGAGGGAGAGATACTGTGCAGCATTTAGTAGCACCTTCCTTTTTCCTTATTTGTTTTGACCAGTGTAAAACCTAAAAGCACAGGCAACATGAACAACCTTCATGAAAATCTCTTTGTGACTGATTTCAAAGCCAGTGCAGGTGCTTTACTGCTATTCCATACTCTGCGGTCCAACAAATTTCACAGATAATTGTGCAAGAAATATTGAGGCTACATCTGAAAGAGTTTAAAGAAGACTGGAAGAAGGCTGAAGAAAAGAGGACAGAAAAATGCAAGCATTAAAAAAATGTGTCCTGAGAGCATCATTGACTGTAACACAGTAAACTTCAGTATGGATGAACAGATTTTGTGTTCAAAACCCTCAAAGAATACATGGACATAACCACCTACTGATGGTGCAGAATGGTCAATACCACTGTGAATGGTACGGTACAAAGCACATTGTTTCACAGTATAAAAGTAACAGTATTAAAATTATAAATATCTGTATTTTTGTTACATTTTTATAGCAATCATATGAAGTATTAGAACTGAGAGAACATTATTAGAGCTTTTCTGTAAATGTTTACTCAGTAACCCATGGGTTCACTTAGCCTCTGTTCCCACCTCCTTCACACTGGCTATTTGTGACTGGTCTGTTTACTGATATTGTGGAAGGAACGTGAGCAGCTGCTGCAAAGTGCAGTGCAAAGTAAAAGTGTGTATCCTTACAGGGAATGGGGAACTTCCAAGTAGGAGGTTTTTCATATACTTTCAACTAGAGTGTAGAAAAGGTGGAGGACTCCCCGTCCAATCAAACATTGATGTTGTTTACACCAAGTACTAAAATGAACTGCTTAAAAAACCCTAAAACAACAAAACTACAACAAAGAAAAAATAAACGAAGTGGCCACAAGACTGTTTTGCTAATGAAAGCAACCAAAGAAAACTGCAAGTCATGTGTAGACAAGCCATAAAGGAAACAAACAAACAAAAGACATTAGTGTATTAATCAATTCCGTGCTGCCACTTGCTCATTGTTGCTCTCTAGCTCACACAGCCAACTTTATTCATGCCACAGAAGAGAATTTTAGATTGTTCAGGAAAGTGACATTAATTTTGCATGAGGATTTAGGTCAATGAGGAGTGAGAGGTGGACATTACAGTCCTGTCCCCTAATATGACAGTGTTGGTATAACCTTACATTGATACTGTCACAACAAGTTATTCTGAAGTTATGAAACCCTGTATGATGCCAAGATCTGGTAGAACCACCAAACTTGGAGCAGTCTGCAGCTTTTTATTTGAAGAGTGTCTTGGGTGTAAGAAAGCAAAAGCAAAAGAAACATAGCTATTCAGGAGGTAGTGTGAATGCAAATCCCTCAATAATATTGAAATATTTTGAGAATATGCTGAGTACGTCTAAAAAAGGTTCAAATAACAATTTTAAAGGTAGTTAAAGTCACATTTTTTCATCAGGGTTTCACTATGCTCAGTGCGTTCCATACTGAGAAGGAAGATGGGGCAGGAAAAGAAAGCTCTGATGAAGTAATGAACAAGATTAAGAACACCAGATACCTCCACATTATGCCATGAACAATAGAAGAAACCTTGGTTCCACTTGATGTAAAAGATATACTGGGAATGGTGAAAAATTCTAAACAGACAAATATCTATAAAAAAAGATAAAATATGAGATTTTTTCGTTTTGTTTTGTTTGGTTTGGTTTAGTGAATTCTTTCAGTTTTACGTGGAATAACAGAAAATTAACTTCAGAAAAAACAACTAGAATTTTGGAGCCGCTGACTGATGTTTATTCACAGAGGTGAACAGATTTTCTACAGGATGTAGGCTTGACACCTGAAAGGACAATCACCATGTGCCTACTGACCCTACCAGCAAGAGGCATTGCTATAAAGAAGCAGAGAACATTACTGGGAACATCTCTCTTAGATAACCGCAGTACCAAAACAAGAAATTGATTAACAAAGACAAAGGGATAAAAACCTCAACCCACAGGAGAAATTTTACTAGCCATGTGATGGCTAGCGAGGGGACAAATCTCAGCTGTTTGTGCTGACACCTGAGTGCCTTCACAGGCCCACAGAGCCTATTGCAGGAGGAGAAAAATTCAGGGCTTCTGGAACGAGAAAGACAAGCTGTTTGTAAATTTAGTGGAGAGGGAAGGTGCGAATTCAGAAGCGTGGCTAAGAAACCCTTGCAGAAATAGCCTGCGTATCACACAAAAAGTGCCTGCAGTAACAGGAAAACGAGAGAAAGGAGGTCCATCAAAGTGTGAAGCTAGAGGGGTCTGCACATTAGTCTGAGCTGCAAATTCAAGCCTTTGCTGGCCCCAGCTATCTCTGAAGTGTGTGGGAAGGATGGTCGATCGGGAGTTGTCCTGGTACCTCCAGAGAGCCAATGCGCACGCTGTGGTCCAACGGCATTCCTGCGGAGTTGGTTACTGATGCTCTAAGCTGCACAGGTCCCCTGTGCTCTGGAGGGAGCTGGGGGATCCCTGGACATGCTCGACATTGCTTTCTCCAGAAAAAGGGACCCTCTCAAGCTGCTGTAACACAAAGTAAATCCATTTGGGACTTGCTCTGGAGGAGTATTTGGGCAAATGGAGAAAATAGTAACAGCCACAACAGAGAGCTGAACAGACTGATGCCCATGGTTTGTGCTGCTGCCAAGTGGTACACAAGACAAATTGTAGGGAGGGAAGGGAGCGTTCAAAACCATCCTTCAAAAAAAAAAAAAAAAAGCCCTTGAAGCAGTGAAGGGAATCATGAAAGTAAATGTGCAACTGAAGAGGCAAAGAAACAGAAACTGACATCTCTGTTTCATGACAAGATTTGGCTTTGTTTTGCTACTATGTGATTCATTGCCGATTGAGGCAGGTTTTAGGACAGTGTCTACTGAATGAGCTGCAAGGAATAATTTATAACTTCTGAGGCTGTCACAGCCTGGCCTTACTTTACTTTTTTAAGATGAGGCCCCAAAGAAAAAGTTTTCTGGACTTGGCAGGAAGCAATGCTTGGGAATATACGGCAACTTCCCACCTTTCATAGCACCAGTAACACATACTCAGCCTGAATTTCAGCTCATTCAGGAGGAGGACTGCATACGTGGGTCCTAGGTGCTATGATGGTGTGCTACCCATGATCAGATCTCACAACAAGAGGACAAAAGGACCATTTATCACCCCTGATACTTATTAAAACGGTTATGCTGACTCCTACGTATAGTTGTATTCTCTCTTAAATGGAAAACAAAGCCAGCTCTCACACAGTCCCACCCACGCAGCCCGGTTGTGTCCTGAAGCAATGGCTGGTAGGAGTGGAAGGGAAGGCAATGCAATCTCTCCTCTGTAACAGAAACTCAAACTGTCAAGGCATCAGCATCAGATGACAAAATTGAATGAGAAACACAAAAGCTGGATTCTGATCCCATTAAGTCATAGTTAGGCCAATGGTATAAACTGGGCAAGGACTGAGGTTCAGCTTGCTTTATACGCACTACTAAATAGTCATCAGGTGGAGGTGGAGGCAATAATCATGACAGATGGGAGTCAAACTGCTAGCATGGGATCTCCCAGTCCTTGGCACCTCTCAAAGGTGATCAGTCTGTTCGAGTGTGAGTATACTGCTGTACCTGAACACCACGGATTTTTAATTAATGGAACCCAAGCAAGCTTTCTTAGTGACAGATTATGGCTTGAAATCATACAGTATAAACCCAGTGTGAGATTAAATCATAGAAGCATTGAATTATACAATGTCTTTGGTTCAAGGACCTTAAATTATCCACCCAGTTAGAACTCCCCTGCCATGGGCAGGGACACCTTTCACTAGATTCAGGTTTCTTGAAGCTTCATCCCACCTGGCCTTGAACACTTCCAGAGATAGGGCACCCACAACTTCTCTGGGCAAACGGGTTCCAGGTCTCAACAGCCTCAGAGTGAAGAATTTCTTCTTAGATCTAACCTAATCTACCCTCTTTCAGTTTAAAGCCATGCCCCTTGTCTGTCACTACACGCCCTTGTAAAAAGTTCCTCTCCAGCTTTCTTGTAGGCTCCCTTTAGGTACTGGAAAGATCTCTTCGGAGACTTCTCTTCTCCAGGCTGAGTAACCCCCAACTCTCTCAGCCTGTCTTCATAGGAGAGGTGCTCCAGACATCTGATCATCTTTGTGGTCTCCTCTGGACCCGCTCCAACAGCTCCATGTCCTTCTTGTGTTGGGACCCCAGAGTTGAACTCAGTACTGCAGATAGGGTCTCATGAGAGCAGAGTGGAGGCGCAAAATCCCCTTCCTCAGCCTGCTGGCCACACTTCTTGGATGCAGCCCAGGGTACACTTGGCTTTCTGGGCTGCGAGCTCACATTGCTGGCTCATGTTGAGCCTTTCATCAACCAACACCCCCAAGTCCTTCTCCTCAGGGCTTAATGGTCTTAATCCTTCCAATATGGTAGGTAAAGAAGGTAGAAAGTTGCAGATGACCTTCTGAAATGTCTTCATGTACAAAAGAAACAGCAAATCTCAAATCTTTTTGTGAGTTAAAGTACTGACGTCAATGGGACTCCCATGGGAAGTTTTGGGAGTTGTCTTAGCAAGAACAGAACCACTAAATAGGTCAAAGTTTTGACTTAAAACAGGTCAGTATGTCAAAGTTCCAAAGCAAAGTCTGGGATAATACAAAGGCCAAAGAAAATGCCCCTTCCATTAATTTTTACGAGCAGCATATTGGGCTTTTGAACTGTTCACCAGCCATCTACAAAAGAAGCTATGGCTGACTTACAACAACTAGACTTGAAAGGGGAAGACATTCCTTTGTAGTTCACGTTTGCTGGCTTTGAAGTCACTGTGAGTCTTACCAGTGACTTCAATGGGACTAGCTTTGCACTTTTATATTAGCCATTGTTTCATCCTTACTCCTTTCAAAATTCCAGACAATAACATTTCTTTTCATTGTAATCCTGACAGAGCAATTAGGCTCCAGTCCACACCTGCACCCAACTTTTTTCTTAACACAGCATTCTTTGAGCTCCTCTTCTCTGAACAGAATGATAAGATCTGAATTAACGGTGTCTCTCTGCTCTATCTGGTGTCTCTGTTTTTCATGACCTGCTGAAGAACATGAATTTCTTCAAGGCTTATACGGCTGATCTTTGGTTAAGACCAGCTGTAGGTTTCACCTAAGGTTCTATGAGTGTGCTTAACAGAAAAAGCAAAGCTTCTTTTTATCAGGGTAATTAAGCAATAACAGAATGACAGAATGTGGATTAAAGCATAATCATTCACAGGTGCATTCATAGCATGTTTTTAGTCATGAGTTCAGAAGCTGAATCACATTCCCAGGGAAACAAGCTATGAAATTCTGCTTCATAATTTGAAAATTTGAAAGCATTTTTGAAATAATAAGACATTTTCATTCTGTTTAATATATAAACCAGATATGTACACAACACAACTACTTGTTGAGAAAACATGAGGTTCTCAACCCTTCAAGGCACCCCCAATCTCTCATCTTTTTGGTGTTGAACATGTAAGCCTCAGAGCTTTTTCTACGCAATGCTCCAGTCCACAACAGTCACCAATTACTCTTGTCTAACTTCGGGCTACAACTGGACCAGCCCCTGCTCCCTTGGAGGTGCCTTTGCAGCATGAGATTGAGGAAAGGGATCCAGAAGAAACCATTTTTCCCATGTTTGCTTGTACCACTGCCTGCTCTCACTCACTTAAGGGGAAGGTGAATGCCAAACGATAGACTCAAAGAAGAAAGTTGGGTGCTTCCAAAACCTGCACCTACACCACCACCCTTGGAAGCCCAGCCACAGGAAGGACGAGGAGAGCCCAGGGAAGAGCCCACCTCGACCTCTAGCCCAAACAACCCTTGGGTCTTCGAAGCATGTTTGGGCTGTGAGGTGGTATAAACAATGGCACAGATGTTTACCATAAAGAATAGTGAGGAATTTTTACAAGATACTCTGTTTCACAAAGCTGCTGCACAGAGGCATTCTGCGGCACGGAGCAGCTTGTTTGGGAAGGGTAACTAATGGGATTAGTACCACTTACTCCCCGCCTTCTCATGCGATTTATGTTTTGTTAAGCACTACCAAGCCACGGCTCTCTCCCCAGTTGCTGCATGATTTCACCCTGCAGCAGTGGCAGGGGAGCCCCAGAGAGGGATACACCCCGTGGAGCCAGACCTGATAGGAAACCCAGACACAAATAAACACGATGTTTTCCTTCAGAAAAAAATCCCCATGACAAGAACAGCACCAGAGATTTCAGAAGACAAAGATTTTTTTCTCAGCTTTCTGCAGTGTTCGTTACAGGACAATACCACAGGATTCATCTATTTATCTTTCTTGCCACTGACTTTTCAAATGGCTAATTAAATTGAAATGAATGGCTGTTGTTCTTTGAAATATTTATGAATCAAAACTAATGTGGCACCAGGGGGGCCCCGCGAAGTGACGCAAGGGATAATTTTGTCCAGTTATTTATTAAGGGCTTAATCCTGCCACAGAATCTGTTATACTTATCTAAGTACATGTATTGAATGCTGTACTCTTATTTTTGTGAGTAAATCTTAATGTGACATGTGCACAGGACCATGAACTAAAATAGCAAGCAAGGTGGTGTAAATGTATGCTTATGTTTACAGATTTCCCTGTTTTGTCAAATAGAGAACACAACAAAGTTCCTATGCATAATCTATAGACTTAAAGCTATTTACTGGATGGTACACAAACAGAGACATATAACAGGAGCAGTACTTGCCATCAACACAGGAAGGTCTGTTTCTTGTAGTCCCAGCCACTTTCCCCAGGTAGACAGGAGCATTTTACTGTTTGTGATCTTTCCTCAAATCGATTCTTATTACAGCACTCTGTGTGCTGCTAAACTTCACACGTTCCTCCTTCTGGCAAAAAGAAAAAAAAAAAAAAAAAAAGAAAAAAAAGAAAAAAAAAAAAAAAAAAAAAAAAAAAAAAAAAAAAAAAAAAAAAAAAAAAAAAAAAAAAAAAAAAAAAAAAAAAAAAAAAAAAAAAAAAAGAAAAAGAGAATATTGACAGTCTGATTAGAAAGAGCAGCAGTGGCTAATCAAAGCACCCAGGCGTTGCTTCTGTCTGCATCTCTGCACAGCCTCTATACAGGTGGGACTACAACGTTATTTCTCCCATTATGCGTGCTCCTGAATAAGCCAAGTGCTGCTATACTTCAGTTTTAATAGGAAATGCAGATAAATGTCCCTCTACAGTAGATATAGCTTGCCTGTCTTATATTAGAAGCTTCTTTGACAACAGCAGAATTTTTGGCCTAAAAACGACCTTGTCAAGATCTGGTCCTGAAGAAATGTAGGCAGCATACCACAGTAACCTGCAACAACTGGTTGGGTGATTTTATGCTTGTAATACTGGAGGCCTCTTCCTCCAGATATTCCCTCGTACAAGGGTAGGGGCTAAGGGAATACATCTAGAAATAAGCTTTTTCTCCAATATTTGATTCCATACCAGTTCTCAGCCCTTAGAGAATGACAGTCAGCCTCTGCAAATTACAGGATGGTCCAACAGCACTTCCCTTTGCTACCCCACTCACTAAATTGGCAGTTTTAAGGGCAGGAAACATTCCCATTGTGTGCGAGATCATCAGGCTTAATTTGTCTGCTCCCTAATTGTTCTTTAGGAACATTTGCAATAGTTTGATTAGGTGGAGAACACAAAGCAGTGACAGACAGATAGACAATGGCTTAAGGTCTACACACACTTGGTGCTTGTGGCACATGCTATGCACAGAAACGAAGTGCCAAGTATATTATTCCCATTCACCTTAGCAGTGCAGTGCAAGGAGATGAGACACCACAGTGGGCTGATGCACTGCCCAAGCAATTTCTTGATTCCTCAGTTCAGATTTTATCTAGCTCATAATCACCAGGTATTTAATAGTGCCAGTCTGTTCCCCACAGATATTTGGCTACTTTATGAAACTGCAGCATAAATTTGGCAGGATTTGTTTAAACTTAGCACAAAACATCATGCAGAGCCTACTAAAGAGCAGGAGGTGTAAGAAGGTTTGCTAGAAAAGCATTACTACTTTATGCCACTATGAAATGCTAACTGTACATTGCTTTTACTATAGCATAAGAAGCATTATTCCTGTCTTTGGTGTTTACTCTTCTTTCTGAAACAACTTTGGGAGCTTTTGAATACTATAGTAACCCTGCAGCCAGGTAGGAGAATAAGCAATGCGGAGATGCTGATCCACATCTGGCTGTGAACAAGGGATTTTGGAAGAGGTCTGGGAGTCCAGTGGTATCTCTCTGCAGGAGCAAGTCTTGTTACCTGGTGATTCCACAAATGCAATATTTCTGTAGTGAAGCACTGGAGGAGACGGACACGGAGGAATCTCCCTTGACTATAAGCTGTTAAGGTCATACGGTGGTGTGCCATAAGGTGTACCCACAGTAATAAGTGGTACAAAAACTACCAATGAACAGGGACTCCACAAAGTGTGGAAATGTTTTATATTATTAAATTTTCAAACCATTGACCTTCCAGGGTGAGTCAGTGGATGAAAGCCTGTGAACATCCATTAGGGTAAATGAGCTTAGGTTGTGTGGTCGTGGGGTTAAGCACTGATGAGTTTGCAAGCATGAGACAAGACTAACTCTGCAGTAAATATTTAACTCATCTGGAGAGAAATGCTGCTTCATGTATTAGTTATCAGGTGCATTTGGCCCACTGACACTAGCTTTTTGAAAGCCAATAGGTGCCACAGAAGAGAGATCCCAACAATTCAGAAAGCCATCATCTGACAAACGATCTTTTAAGTGTCTCTTAGGAGTGAGAGGAACTGTGACAATCAGCTCAGCCCCAAATGGTCGTATTTTTCTATGAAGCATTTCTTCAGATAAACTCCCTGTTCCCCCATCCAAATCACACTGAAAGCAATGAAAAGATTCTCATTGGCTTAACTCATCTTGTGGTCATGCCGTAAGAGAAGAAAGATTTATGATTTTATTGATTGCAACCTCAACAATAAAGATAATGTACGCAGTAATAAGTGTTTCTAATTTTAGACTACATAGGCTGTATGGTAAAGATCTGTGAAAAAGCTAAAGGCTTAATTTTGTCTATTAATTTGCTGTATGAGTACTAATAACCACATGAGCTAGTCTTGCTTGTTTGGTTATCTGTTCAAAATAATGGGTTGTGGTGTATGAGCTTTATAACGCCTTTAATTGTTATGTGGAAGCTCAAGTTGCTGCAGCAATAAAGAATTTAACTCAAAGTGTATAGTTGTTTCAGAGCAGCAAAACATAATGAAACTATAAAAGCAATGAAAAAAACACTTTTTTTTTTTTTACCACTAGACAGTTAAGTACATTAATTGGAACTTTTATCTGCATGGAATATAACTGTAATGCAAATAATAATAATAACAACAGTAACAAAAAGACCCTTTATAGTGCTGACACAGAACAAAAAATCCATCTCACATGGAGAAAGTTGGGTATGTTACACACCCAGTTTTCCTGGAAAATTTGTTAAGTGGGATCACATTTTTCCATTAAAGCATGTTTAGCCTACGAAGGACTACTGGACAGCATTGCATGCAATGTGTTTTGCTGGTGTATATTTTAGCAACCATGTATACACATGTTAGACTTTCTAAAAGCCATATCTGAAATGCGAATAGATAGTGGTACCCACACAAAAATGATCGGACACAGACTAGGAAAAAACCTCATTGAAACAGCACACTGGATTATGTTAGTCACAGAAATATATATCCCACAAATATACTAGGGGACGCACGCACACGTTCAACTTAACTGACTATTGCAGCTGTACAGATGCGGAGACAAGTTAGAGCAGGGAGAGGAACATGAAACAATCCAGTTTCCACCGAAAAAAAAATTTAACATGTTTAACATGTATATGTGATGTATGTATTCATTGTGTTATTTTTATTTTTTGCTTCCAACTTTCAGTTTTTCTGAGGGGGATGGGAGGATAGGGACAGCACCAAGAAATGCCGTAATACCAACAGCTAAGGACTTCTGCTCCTGATTTAATGATTTTTTCTCAGTGGTTCTTCTAGATTATGGAAGACATAGTGAGATGTTACAGTGCTGGGAGTCCTAAAAAAAACATGAATTATTGACCTGATAGGCTGTGAGTGCAGCAAAAGTTCAAATCCTTGTCACAAAACCCAGAAATGTCTTTTTCTGGAAGTTTATGGTCTATCGAGCTAAGGTAGCTTCTGGCTTTGTTTCCACAATAACAGCCTCATCCAACTCATTCGAGTCAATAGAGGATTTGTCACTGATCTTAAAAGGAGAGGAAAGGGCCCTAAAATCCTCTAAGTAAGTGTCTTCTGAATGTTTTGTTGACAGTTACATTTCATGAAGTGGCTCCTTCATCCACCTGGTACGAAAAATAGCTTATGTGATTTTTAATTCCCTCCTGCCCCAAGAAATAAGAAAAGAGATTAAAGATGAAATAGGAACTTGCAAATCAGAAATAGCTTTGCTCTTTCTACAAGAAGCTTCAGAGGTAAATGAAAATGTCCTAACGTGGCTTACACCCTCTTCACACCAAGCATTAGCAGGACTTGATAGTAAGAACAGCCGACTCTTTATGGGCATTCAGTTCACAGGATGCCCTGAACTTTGCATGAAGGAAATGCGGTGCCTACCAAAGCAAGAGGGACAGAACTGGCTGCTGGGAAGGATTCTGGGCCGTTGAAGATGCAGCTATCTGTGGCATTGCAACTCTGCTCATATTTCATAGCCTTTCGGAAGTCTTTGTTCTGCATAGGCTTAAAATACAGAACTGTAGAAATTGTCCATCATCATGATGGAAATTATCAACTACTGTAAAAGAGGGACAACTGTTTGTTACTCCTGCAAATGGTTTAATTCTAAATGGAGGACACTAAACTCCTGAAAACATGCTCACTTTTATTCTATTATAAAGCCACCTTAAGTTTACACACTGCAGAGTGAAATATTTTATCATAAGTAAGAACCTAGTGTGGGTGGCTGTGATTTAAAATATCTAATCATCTATAGGGTCTGAGTGCATGCCTGGCAGAAGCCAAAAAGCCATCTTCTAGTCATCTCTGTTTTTTATATCTCTAGCTGAGAGGTAATAATAAAAGCATATTTTGCACTTCAAAATTATAACTCGCCTCTGTATTCTAGCCAAGCCTGAACTTATCAGTAAACAAACATAAAAAAGGCAAACAGCAGTACTGATTTGTGTTATACATTGTGGAAGCCATTAACTATGACTCAGGTAGCAAAACTTATACGTTCTCTCTTTGACAGTGATGACAATTTAATAGTATTTGACTCCGCTGACTTACATGGAGCATCCTGCAGCAATGAGAGAGGTTGTTTATCATTTTGATAAACATGTTTTCATTTCCTCCTTGGCTGCACGTATGTGATCAGAAGTCTAAGGCCATCAAGAATTCACTTATTCTGGCCACCAGGCAGACATTAAGCTATTCAGGACCATCTGTGCTTGAAATGAGTTCCACTTAATGGACCTTCCTAGGGCAGGTCAGTCATAATGAATGCATGTGTGCATGAATGCATGAGCAAAGCACCGCTTAGGTGAGACATCTTGGGCTGTTCAGTGCAGGCACAGACGGCTGATAGATAAGATATGCCTTTCTTTTTGGGGTCGTACGCTCAGTGATTTTAGAATTCAGATCCTCTGTTACATTTGCTTCTATCTCAGCGTCAACGCTCCGTGTAACCTAATCCAGTTGAAGGTTGTTGTAGGAACTTGTTCATGTTACTCACAAAAAAATAGTGTCACCCAAACAACTGCATAGGCTTTGCTGGTGAAATTCTGCCCTCTGTTACACTATAAGCCACTTACCATGGGAATATAAGCAAAAGAAATCATATAGACCAATTCTGTCAACATCTCTAGAGAGTTCCTTAGAACTATGACTGTTTTTTCTAGCTCTGTTTATTTACAGAGCCTCAGCTAGACATGTTCCAGTGTTGTCATCCTGTTTGGGGTCATATACCCAGTGATGTTATTCTCATAAATGCTAAAGTATATGCAGATGTTGCTAGACCTAGGCGATCACAGAAAACTTTAGAGAGAATTGAAGCTCTTTAGACTTCAAGCAAATGTTTAACAACATGACAGTAAAAAAATTCTTCAGATAATTGAAGACTGTCTGAAAAGGTGCCTATAGAATCTAATGGGTAAAAAATTTGCCACCTCATGTCTTTATACAAACATCTTAGAAACAAAAAAATGCAATCCTGTGATAGCCATTTTTACATTTGCTAAAAGAATTCAGATTTGGGGGCTGCAGTTTGAAGAGTTTGCAGTTTGAACAAGCTTTGGAAACTTCCCAGGTGTAATTAATACATTCATAAGCTTTAATCAAAATGTTTACGCCAGCTAATGTGCCAGAACTACAGACTACACTGTGCTCAGGGGAAAATACTATACTTTATTTTACTTTAAGAAATAATAAGCCTCTACTACGTTACTTACAAAACAACGTTTTTGCTTCTGACGGGGATATGTAACAGATGGATAAAAAAGTCCCATGTTCCTCCACGAGCCACTTCATAAGTGAACAAATAAAAGACTTCTCTTAGCCACAGTGCAATTACGCTCCAATTTGTGTTTTACGTATAATTCGCTGACGTTCTGTATCTGCTCTAGAAGGAAAAGGATCAAGCCTACAGGATGCATTTCTGCACACAGCGGAGTGTGCCTTTCTGTGCATGGAGAGTGACGATGGCTGCAGAGCAATCAGACGGGGCTTAGAGTCTTCACTCAATTTTATAAGGTCGAGGCTAACTGCACCTCAGGTGCCTGAGTGCTATCAGTTCCAATGAAGTTACAAACCAGCTGAATTTGGCCCATGAACTTTTAAGTGGCACAAAGGTACCATCGGGAAATGGACCCGAGTATAAAAAGTTAGCATTAAGCCCTAGTTAATTCTTTTCCATTATGACAACTGATACACACGGATTCATGGGCTAGTCATTATATAGGGAGTTACAATAACTGTGGGAATCTGTAACGTGCCACACACGCTCCGCAAGCCTTCTGGTTATATACTGCATATTATTTGCCCAGTGGATCAAAATAGACTGCAGTGGTCTATTTCCTAAATGTATATTTATATTTTCATTAATATTCAGTATTTTCATTGTTCATTATGTGGGATCTACATCACTTTCAGTTAGGGAAGGCTCTATGCAACTGCAGCAACATAAGCCATTCCTGCTGTGAGTCATTAAGTTTTAGGGTGGGATACTATCTTCTCGAATGTTGTTGCTATGAAAGGGTTCTGAAGACACAGGGCATCTCCTCTAAAGAAAATGCTTTTTGTTTACAAAACACCAGAATAAGTAGTTCCAGGAGGTATGTGGTTAGTGAAATTTGGTTTCCAACGGATTTGCATCTTGTGGTTCATTTTAAACTCCAATTGAAGCTTCTTTTGACATCTAGTTCACTTAAAAGAGTACTCATGGAGCTCACAGCTCAGCCAGGAGCCCATGGGACTCTTTCCTGGTGGGTGGTGCAACACTCTCGTTCGATTCAGGCCCTGATTCCTGCATCACTGATACAACACCACTATTTCTAGTAAGACCAGAAATGTTATTGTCTTGGTTCATGTTGACCCACTGCACATGTGGTCAGAGTCTGGAGAAGAACTGCTGGACAAAGCAGGTCAGGTACAGACGGAAATTAATTTCATACTAAGCCAAAGTTTTGATTGATTCTGGAGTCAGCATTCAAAAGCTAAGAGAGGCAATGTGCATCCTGCACAGGCATCTCTGGTTATTTATGATGCTATAACACAATTTCCTATGACTACTTTTGACAGAAAAGGCCATTTCCATGAAATCAAACTTTTCTACAAAAATCCGTAACAAAAGAATTTCTAGAGAAAAATAATATCTTTAAAATATTTTGTTCAGTAGAATGTTAATATTTCATTTGAATAGTAACTCTTCTTTTCTTTTCATTTGTATTTTATTTCCTATTCAGTATAATAGGGGAAGCAGGGATATGCAAAGCTCTAATTAGCACATGGATTTGTAGTCTTTCACAATTTTCTACTAATGCTGTCTACCATCAGCCACAGGAGGCTTTTTATCTGAGAGATTTACAGATTCTTATACTTAAACTCAGAATAGACTGATCCTCAAGAACTGGTTTATTCGCAGAAATTAAAAATAAGTCTTTTTTTTAGCAGAGAACCGGTACAGATTCTACTCTTGTATTCACAAAGAAAACCCAGAGCACACCAGTGTATAAGATGTGGGTGGATCTAGGGCAGGCTTATGGATTTCCATATCAAACCAATATACACACCAGAGAATAGGTCTTTCTATTAAAGAGCCTTGCAAATTGATCTCCTGAGAAATTTGCACAGGACCTTATTCTTATGCATATTTAAAAAACAAAAAAATCTGTTAAAGATGAATCAAAGGAAAAATGGTATCCCAAAAAACAAGGCAGTCTTCCAGCAGCTACTGCCTCTGGCACATTGCATCTCAAACTGCAGTGCGATAACCAGCGTCGGCTGAGGTATCCAAGAGGACAACAGGGCAAGAGTGGCTGGAGAGGAATGCTGATGAGGAATCTGCTTCTAGCTCTTATCGAAGCAGAGTTATGGCTAGTTTTAATTATGATTTTGCATGCACGTGTACAGTATACACCTACACCAAAATGACAGAGTTTATGAGAAAAATCTCACCCATTGTGTGTGTATGCTGTCCCTGACAGGCAGCAGAGCGAAGGCCATCAGGCAGAGCTGCCTGCAGAGGACCATACACATACCCCACACGTTTGATTGCTTTTTTGTCATGGGGAGTATTGAAAGTGAATTGTAATAGGTACTATTAGCATTCTTGTATTGATGAACTACAAAAAGCAGATATGTAGCCCACAAGGCAGCCAAGAATCCAATGTTCTCCTAGTGGGGATCTTCAGTCTTTTAATGAGATTTTTTTACTTCAAAGGGAGAACAACTTACAGCAGGTTTGAGAAATGGAGGTTAGAAAATTAGAAGTTCTGGTGGGATTTACAGCTCTGAAATGCCATTAAGAGATGCATATGAAAAGGCAGGATTTCGAAAATTCAGAAAGAGAAGAATGTTATTTTTGAGAAATAACTTAAGTTCCATAACAAAAAGTAATAGGCATTATGACTCTAAATTTCATTGGCTTTCAGTGAGATATGACACTCCTAAAGGTCTATATCACTTGTAAATGGGATTTTGTGGTCTAAATGATGTAGGCCTAGTAAGGCTGAGCATAAAATCTGGAATTATCTTTAAAAGAATCTTGCCCTTAGTCACTTGGGTGGTTTGGAAAATTTAATATCCGATTTGTCAGAGAGAATAAAAAAAACCCACAGTTTGGGCAAAATAGATGTAATACGCTGCATTGAAGCAGTGCTCCTCCTTTAACTTAAACTGCAGCCAGCAGAATAAAACTAGAGATTAAAAAGACCTACTATGCTATTCTGATCACTGCTTTGCAGCTGCACAGTTCTTCCCCAGAACAAATTTTCTAGGTAACATAGCTGTGGAGAAATGAACATTGCTGCTGCTGAACAGAAATGAACATTTCCAATAGTGACATCTCCAGTTCCTTGCCAGAGGACAGTAAAAATCCAAAGTGGAATTAGGCCTGAAAACATCCTAAAAACAAAATTTGAGTGAACCACAGAATATTGTTCTTGGGGCCTCAAAACACTGTTCTTCTAACTGCTGCCAGCAAAAGGCCTCCAAACAATGGATGTTCGGTTAAATGAGTCTTAGAAAAGGCACACAATGAAAGAAAGATAGGATAACTCTCTTTTCATATGGAATAATTAGACTGATAAGAAATATGTGATTTAGATACAGCTGCTGCTGAAAAATGAATATAGAAGCGTGCATGAGAAGTAGTTACTAAGAAAGGATTTAGAAATTATTCTATGTCAACCATGTGAGCACTGGTCCTAACAGAGCCTGGCTTTCGCCCAACAACAGGCTTTCCCCAAGCACCTTGATGTTTCCAGATCTCTAAAACTGCCTGATCCTTTTATTAAATGCCTTTATTTTCAGCCTATTCTCCAAATTAGGAAACTTTATTACTTTTCCCTTCAAACTCAAGAGACCCAAAATTGCTTATCATACTCATAACACACCCTTTACTGTTTCATATGATACATAAAAATCTCACTTTTAGGATTTCTTCTTCATAAATAAATCTACTGATTACAAAGAAGACCAGCAATAACCAACTTCAAAATTCAGGCTTTCAGTAGAGGCAAAATGATGGAAGAGCAGAACAATACTGTTATATACAGTTTGTCTTCTGATATGATTGCTGCAGATAAATTCATCCCCAGATAATTTTACCCACTAAGGTGATTAGCCTATGGAGAGTCTATGATGGGTTTACGGAGCAGTTACATAGTTTATGGTAATGCTCTTGTCATGCTTTATAAATGTGTGAGGTGGGTTTTATGAAGTAGTTAGATAAGGGGTGGTGAAAGTAATGTGATCCATAAAGAATGTACAGTGATGAGGAGCTAGAATTGCAGAGATACTATAGACAGGCTGATATAGAGAATTATACCCAGTGTAGAAGCCGCATTAATCTTCCGAAGGATGGCAATAAATAAAATAACAAGGAGGAATGGGACTAAAACCATTTGGCCAATGTATAAAACTGAGATGTTAGGGAGGGATCAAAGTGAAGATGTTTTGAGTAGAATCTCTTACAGACAAGTTGCCTTGTTATAGTGGCAGTAAACATTTTTGTCAATGGGGTTGACCACATGTTACAAAATCCACAAAAAGGAAAACAAAGGACCATAAGTTACAGCATATGCAATGAAAATGTCAGTGTACAGGTGCTGTGTGCCATGAGCAGCAGCAGTAAATTCTATACTTTGCTGTAGCTAAGCAATGTCAAGCAATCACTTCTCAGTCATTTTTCAGCGGACAAGTGTGCACATTATCCCACTCCATGTATTCCTAGCGTCATTCACACTGTGACCACCAGCAGCTGGTCCTGCAGTTGAGTAGAAAAGGATACCTTTGCCAGGAACTAACTGTACAATGGTATGGAAGAACAGAGGATGGAACTGAAGGAATGGAAGCAATGAGTTGTTTTTGCATCGAAAACGTTTTGCACTGCATACATTATCCATAGCAGAAGAACCTGGTAGCCTCCAGCCTAAGGAATTTATAACACACTCATTACTGAACCTTATTTAGCTTGAGGCAGAGTCAAACACTTCAGTAAACGTTACAGACTGGATACGTGAAC
The DNA here is from genome assembly GCF_009769465.1 of Tauraco erythrolophus. Lineage (NCBI taxonomy): Eukaryota > Metazoa > Chordata > Aves > Musophagiformes > Musophagidae > Tauraco > Tauraco erythrolophus. The sequence goes on from NC_141476.1 coordinate 6,313,368, forward strand.
AGCAATATTTTAATTTTCAGGCTACTATACTGTGGTTATAAATTAACAAGTTAAAAAAACTCTCTCCCAGAACAATCTATTTCCTTCAGACCTAAGCATGATTAAGCTGTTTTACTACCAGTCAGGACCTAAGTAAGTCTGAGGAAGAGAGAGGGAAGCAGAGGATGACGTGGGATTCAGATCTTACTGTCTTCAAAATTTAACTCTTCATTGCAGCCACTTCTATGGGAAGCCTTAGTGGAAGGGTGCTTGTCTCCTCCTCACCAAAATTTTAAGGGAGAGGACACTGGCAATATTTTACTTCATGATAACGCTCAGTTCCTCTTATTTTCTTCTTTTTGTTTTGTTTCAGTGACATTTGTCTCAAACAAAACAAGTCTGACTGATTTTCTCTTTTTTCAAACTACTTTAAACATTCCCCAAACCTCTTTTCCTACAGTCACTATCCTGAACTGCCTTTTTTTGTGTGTGTGAGTCTCCATGTTTTGATGTCTCTCTCCTCCCTGTTTCTGTTGATGAGCAATATTTTATTTCCTGTCACCTTGATTTGCTCTGTCTTTCTGCTCCAGCTCTCAATATACAATTCTAACCCTGATTTATTCTGGTTCTCCTCTCTCTCTTTTTACCTTTTTTGTAACTGCATTGAATGTTTTTCTCTTTGACAATTTCTTTCTCGTCTCTCTTGAAGCTCCTGGTGAACAACACAATGCAGTACTACCTCCTAATAATTGATCATCTGGCTCCTGTTCAGATTTGTACTGCTTCTTTGAATACATGTGCAATTCAGTTCACTCTGTTCCCTTATAATGTGAATAAAAAGGGCTGCATACTTGAGTGGAAATACATGAAGTCTAGTGAGCAAATAATTTCCTACTTTGAAAGCAACGTGTGATACATTACAGCATTGGCTTGAAATTCATATTAATTTATTTTTTATTAGTTAAACAGTAGCAGTGCACAGGGAGCTCTGCAGTTAGCAGAACCAAAGAGGCCAGGCAGAAAATGCGTTTATTTTTCTCTCTCCTGTTTACCCTTGGTAATGATCCGTATTCATCCAAACACTATCTTGAGAATTTGGAATCAGATTTTTTAATTTAAAGTTAGTTTTTAAGCAAATGGTTCTCCTTCCCTCGATTCTTCTTAAGCTTGTCCCGATGCATGTCCAGCTTTGTCTGCTTTCGAGGTAGGCAGAAAAACCCCATTTCATTCAACTCCAAATGTTTTGCCTCAGATGGTTCAGGTTTAACTGCCATTCCATGGGGTTCACATGCACCCAGGGTGTGCAGCTCCAGGTGACCCCCACCAAAGAAACTACCCTAATGCTCTGAGAGCCCTCAGTTCAGCTAGCTGAATTTCCAATCTTGAAAGTTTTGGATAATGTTGAATATAAACTGGGCTCTCATTACAAATAATTAAAAAAAAAAAAAAGAGAAATGCCTACAAACCAGAAATAGGGCATCTCTGCCAACTCTTTCTAATAGTATGTTGGAAATTAGAAGCAGAAAAGGTCATCTTACCCAGTCCTTTCCCAGTATCAAAATGTTTCCCTCTGCACACTCATGAGCATCTTGCTCAATTTATTTTCACATTATTTAAGCAATTGGGCTTCTGCTGGTGCAACAGGGGATCCTTTGAAGATATCATTCTGGCATTTAATGTGATCTACCATCGGGCTGAGCAGCGAAAAAACGTTCTGTGTTTTCTTTTGCTCAGTTTTCCTCATTAACCCTAATTGTAATGCTATGACCAACTGAACACAACTATTCCCTATTCTATGTTTACAGATGTCAGATATGTTTTAGATGGTCATCGCATCCCCCATCATCATTATCACCACTTATCCAAGCTGTGCATTTGCTGCTTCTCTTCATCTTTCTTCATAAGCCTGCCTCCATCACCTTAATTATGCCTACAGCTCTTTGCATTGACATCATTGGTACTGATGTTTTTAAGATTCCACTATATAACAATAACATTATTATTAACAGTGATAAAAATTCTGTCCTCTTAAGCTGATGAGTATTATCTCCATTTAAGAGAGGAAATCTGCCCTATTTCCCAAGCCAACATTTATCCCCAGTCTGTTCAGTACTGTTAACTAAAACATAGACAAGCAAGAGAAGTTAATCAAGTTTCAAAAATATTTGAGCACCAATGTATAAACTACCACATACACAGACATTTACCTATTACTGCTTAGGCACGTAGGCACTATGGAGATAGACCAGGAATGAAAAACAAGGGATAGATAGAAACAAGCACAGATCCTATGTAACAGAAAATCTACCCAACAGTCTGAGTGTGGACAAGGAATGCCATATCTAATTGAAACGGCGCTCTGTGCTTTCCAGCAGTGTTCTCAACAAGGGAAGAGACTATTACCTCCTGCTCTTTGAGAAAATGCCATCACTTTCCTATTTTTTTCATCCCTACTGTAGCAGCTAGCAATTTTCCAGCAATAATACTTGAATACTTCTTTTCCCAAGATGTATTAGATCACATTTTTCTAGTTCCACTCACATTATTTCCTGAGTCTTCAAATTTTTCTGATGCTTTTTATTATGAGTCTTGGACTTCGGTGACATCTGTCCTAACAAGTATTTTAATATCACTGGTAAATGGACAGAGGGTCTTTATATTTATTTTAAAACTTGAAAGATGAAAGTGATTTCTTGTTTGGCAGAAAAGTAGACCAGCACTTGCAATACCTCGGTGGCCCAAAATGGAGAAAGGGGAACAGAGTTTTAAGCCCAGCCTGCGAAGATATTCAGCACTGCAAAGATGTAGGTTTCTCTCTTTTTCCAAATGGAGTCTTCTCCTTAACATTACCAGACTGCACACTAACAAAGAGGGAATTTAACCCTGCAGCCAGGGAAACTGCTGGCTTTCCACTGAACAAACAAAAATGTAATATCAGAAATACCTTTGAGGCAGGCTTGGTTGACAAACAGGTGTTCTCTCTGTAAGACAGTTTTCTTATTGATCTGTGCTAACATCTTGCAGAAGTGAACAATCTCATTGCCATGTCAAAGGCTAACCATCTGTGAACAAGTAATGCAGCCAGAAAATCCATGTTGCTACAATAATAGTTTTAGGACGTGGGTCTTATTTCAATCACTACAAAAAGAAATCCACAGAAAACACCCACAAAATTCTTCTTCTGATAAACTAGTGTATCTAGAAAATTACGTTTGCTTTCATAAATTTCATCTAAATAAATAATGATAATTTACACACTATCAAGCAGGTAAGCTACTGAAATAATTGGAAAGCTCATTTATCCTATTCCTCGTTTGATACTGCTATCACCTTCTCACAGTCTCATGCATCGTAGTTCTTTTATTTAGAAAACACATCTCTCTCATTTGTCTCTCTGTGGGACAAATCATCTCTTCAATATCTGAATATATATGTTAATACCTTCAGGAGAAGACACTTCTTTCCACATCAATAAACAATATTCAGCCATACTGGAATCAGAATTTTAGACTCCAAGACCATTCTGAGGGATTGATATGCAAGCACAGGATCACACTGAGAGGCAGAATAGCAAATTAATAGTGCTGGAACAGAAATCTAATGGCAGGACTTTTCAGACTGGGAGATGGTCTTATAAGAAATTTTCTAGCTCAGTGAGATAGCACTAGGTCTTAAATAATTGTTATGTCAGAAGATGCTGAGGCTGCTGGGCACAGGTTTTGAGTGAGGGATTTAATAATCTGACTGCTCCCTTAAAAACATGAACCAGAAGCTTTCTTATATCAAGGTCATTAATAATAATAACAATAATCATCATTATTGTTATTATTATCTGCCTTTGAGAAGTTACTCAACATTGTCCAGTCTATATTGAAGTGTTATGTGTATAGTTTTATCTTTGAAGAATCTAAGGTTTTGGCTAGATCTGGAAGGCTTAAACTTTGTCCTCCTGCTCACTGGTCAAGCTCAGAGAACAGCCTTGCAGAGTATCACCAGTGTGGCATCCAGAAACTGTGGTTCCCATCCTCCTGAGGATGACCTGCAAGGAGAAAGGATGAGCTTGTGGTCTCTTCCACACAGGCAAGACTGGTGAGAGCACTTGAGTGCAGATGTTTCACTGGCACAGTTGAATACTGAGATGTTTGGCATAGCTAGCAACTCCTGAAGTGCAAATTTCTGTACCTTCCCATTTAGCTAAGATAATGGTGTCCGTGCAGGGGGCATGGAGCAGAAAGCACATTGGCTTGTAACACTTGAGCTCCTGGTCCTGAGCTACAGCAGAGATGGAGTCAGGGAGGGAATCCTTAACCCCAAGACTTTTCAGCTCAGTGCACAGTGCTAGAGAAAACTGGGTTGGGAAAAGGCACAATGGGATACCGCTGCCCCAAATTTCCCATTTTCCTTCCCTGCTTTGTTCGCTCATGTTTTCATTGCAGCAATCAAAAGCCTATCATCCCCAGCCAACAATGGCAAGCTATCTGTGAGGTCTATTCAATTTGTGCATAAATATTCCACTGTTTGCTGCTTTCCAAACAGATCAAATCTCCTGGGCATTTGTGGTCTCCTCCCTGCTATCACTATTTTGTTGACTTGTTTCAGCTGAAAATATGCACGAACTTGAAACACTGATTCCAATTCTTTTTAAAGTAGGTTGGATAAAGAAAGTATAGTAGAGTCTGACAATAGAAAAAACTACTACAGATAGAAAGTAAAAAATACAGCACTGTCAGTAATTCAGCAAAATCATGGTTCACTTTTCTTTGGCTCTTTCAACCCAAAACCTCAAGACCAACCAATTGGCACTTCTTGATGTATATTTGCAAACTTGTTTACTTTTCAAAGTAATTAGCTTTTGAAGTATTACCAGGGAGCTGAACAAATGTACCATATAGTTCCAAAAACAATACAAGAGAAACTGTTTGCATTTGAATGAATTTACTTTGCTGGTACTATGCACGCATCAGCCGAGTGAACACTTAATGTTGAACATTAATTATACGAACAAAAGAAATGGCACAAAGCTGTTGTCTCTGTTAGTTTTCTTCCAAGATTAATCCTTGTTTATGTTGGAAGTTTTGTGTCCTAAATAAATTACGTGACTGCTTCAAAAGGGACGATATTTAAGATGATTGAAAATATGCATTGATCAATGCCCTAGACAAACAAGCTCTTGATGCTCACTCACTGACCCTCACTCAGTAAGAAATTCTTTTTATCATGCTCTGAATTTCATCAGATGGTCATCAGCATGATGAACTGATGAGGCCCCTGCTCCCTTCTGGCCTGTTATCTAATATATGGACTTTCCGATCAACTGCTGTTGGTTTTATGGTTTTGTTTCTGATCCTTGAGAGAGAGAGAGTAAGCACTTGGGCATCAGAACAATACAAAAAAGAAAAGTGTAAAACTCCACTGAAACTTCTCGAAGAAATACAGGTTTATTTACAATGAATGTTTAAGCTAAACTCCCTAGATACATTTGTCTTGATTGAAAAAAAAAACAAAAACAAAAAAGCAAACCAGACAGAGAAAAGTCATTTTGTAAAAGATGATGGTAATCATCTTTACAAAAATGCAAGATTGCAAATGTCAATGGCAAGAGATGAAATCAAATCTCCTGTTTCAGCCAAATTCCCTTGGGTAGGGATGAAATAGTGTCCTAAGAAAACTCCAATCACTTCACAAAGTAGCAGACACCATCTCATCAAGATTATTTTCTGAGAAATATCATCCACTGCTCTTTGTATCAGTCCCATAAGACAGCAAAGTCTAGTTACTGACTGCCACCCTGCAGATTTCTGAAAGGCCTCCATAGAATTAGGCTTCACTAACCTGGTTATCAAGCCATGACGTCCATCATAGCCTCAATCATTGCTTCCTGATACCAGGTGCTTTTGGTATGTGTGCAACAGGATACACGAACTTTGAAGAGCTTAATCAGATTGTAAAATTCTTTGCCAGATGATTTAGGAATGTTCACAGCCACAAAAGAGTCAACCTCTCTACCTAGTTTCCTTCCATAAAGCCAAATCAGGTATCAGTCTCACTCTTCTGTATGCTATAAGAATTGAAATGAAAAAACCCACAATACAAATATCCTATTCCACTAGGCAAAGAAGACAGCAGTGTTAATATTCCTCATGGAACATTATGGAATGTTCCCTCATAGAAGATGCCTAAACACTATGATGGTGAACGCCAACACAACCCACTAGAAAAGAGTCAAGATTCTGACTTGGACTTAAATTCATGCTGCAGGTGAGGATACTCATCTCTTCACTCCCAGAACTGCATGCAGTTTGGCTGCGTGTCACCATGTCCCACCCCAGAGAAGACTGCACCATAGCATGATTTACAATAACTTTATGTCTTATTTCTTACTGCTTTGCATGAGGTAGAACACCTTTTACAAAGCTTACTTGGCAAACAGACCTAACATATCCTGGTGTGACTTCTCAAATTAATTCAGTTACATGCTTTCTCTCTTATCTGTAGAGGTCTGAGATTTCGGTATGGAAGCCACTACCAGAGAAGGGTGAAAATAAGGGCTTATAATTCATCCAAAGTTCACTATTAAAAAAAACAAGCTGCAAGAAAGTACATACATATCTTCAAGGGAAGGTTCATAATTCTGTGTTTAACAAACTTTTGAACATAACTTTTAGTTTCTCAGGAACAGTAAACGACAGTTATAAGGGCAGCTGTTACACACCACAGTCCTCTGAACAGCTGCTCTGACATACAACAGCAATTCTGCAGCGCTCAGCCTGCATGCAATGTTAGCACTTAACTCCTCTTTTAAGAATAACTAAATCAAGTTTTTCCACAGTACCTGCTGATTTTGAGTGTCTACTTGGAGATGTGCTAAGGGACCTGAGTGCTAGAAAAGGTTAAAGATAAACACACTGAAAACCAGGCACCTTTCAGAAACTTCAATTTTGGCCCCTAAACAGAGTCCTCCAAAATCACTTGCTGTTCTGGAAGGTTTTTTACCTTAGGTCTGACTTTATTCATAAAGAAGCCAATAAAAGTTTGTTAACAAAACTCCGTAAATAACAATATAAAGTGAATAAAAGAGGACAAAAAGTCAGCCACAACTCATTGATGCTCTATACGAGGAGATTAAGCTTCCCAATCATAAAAAGTAAATATTAAACTGGCAGTGACTAATACTAGTTAAGAACAAAATTTGCATGTTTCCAACCAGAACAAGAGTGACTTTCTGGAAGACTATTATTAGGAGTTCTGAACAAGAGGTGTGGTTTGAAATGGTGTGTAATCAGAGCACTGCTAAATGTCAGGGAAATATAAATTTTCACTGTGTCTTCCAGTACCAAATCCAGGAATTATGACAGAATGTGCCACTGAAGGTTCAAACAAACAACGGAGACTTTCTCACACAAGGCAGACAAACCGCAAGTTTTCCATGAGTTCACAAAGTGGTTAGATGAGTAAATGGGAGAAAACTCTTTTAAGAGTTATTAAACACAATCCCCAACTCACAAACTACTGAAAATTGGGAAGGTCTAGGGGGAAACTCCTTATTTGTTTATCACTTCTGTACTCTGCCTTAGCATGTGCTATGACTGCTACTGGAGACAAGATACTGGATCCCTTGCCTGACCCAGTATGGTTGCTTTTATACTCCCAGAGATTGTCCCGATGTCCCAGAGGTCATTCTTCTAGTCATCTGAAAATAGTAACCCACTGCAAAGTATCACCAAGTTATCTAGGACACATATTCCTAATAAATCATATATTGGGAATTACATATCCTTTTGCAGGGCTTGCATTTCCATTATTTCTGTTCTTATCCAGAGCCAATCTCCTTCACGCTTCCATCTCCTATATTCTCTTTGTACTCAAACTACATCATTTTTGACGTGCTCTCTCAAAAGAAGACTTGTGCTATGAAATGCCATCAGAAGTACACACTCAAAGGTTTATTTATTTCACCCACCATCTGACAACCTGCCTTGCGGAGCCTTGTCCAGAGTCACTGCTACAGGACCGAACAAGGAAGGAAATGTCAAAGTTGTCATGCACATTCCCCAAATCTCCCCCAGTGCTTTCATTTCTGCTGCTAGCCACTCCCTCTCCAAAACTTCTTTGTGTTTAGGCTTCAAGCTAAGGATGAATGTCCCATGCGTTGGAGAAATCCTCAGAGTGTCTCAGGGTCACTGTTAAATAGCCCTTAAACATGCACACAAATGGCACACAAATACTGCCACTCTAGATCAATTGCCCATCATCTGTTCTGCACTTGTTCTTACAGATGAAACACAAAAGGCTTCAACGGAACATTAAAGAAGCCCATAAATGGGACAGTTACAGTTTAGCCTCCTTACACACTTATATTCTGGGGAATAAGAGCTCCTATTCCTTCGGAAGCATTTTTAATCCCAGGCAAATTCATGATGTTCAAATGATCCAGCAAAATACCCATATTATTTTATGTCCCTTGTACTACCGGTATGCCATGCATTTCACGTACATTACACACTGTAGTAATAAATATTTTAAACCTGGTTCTCCACATCAGTTTCTGAAATTTCTTGAGTGTTTGCACTCATTCAGTAGGAGAGCTGCAAATATAACTTGTTATTCTGTGTTCCATTTCATGCCTCTTCATGAGTTTTTCTCTGCTGTATGTGGTCACTGACATGTCGATTTTCGCTCATATAAAGCTATTTCCTTGCCTCTCAAACCTATTATGTGGCTCCTCTTAGTTTTCACTGGTGCTTTGAATTTGATGATAGAAGGAGGAATGTGAATCCATCAGTAGATTACATCTTAAATTCTCCTAACGACATTCAGGAATTCGCTAGTCAATCCAGTATTTCCCACCCCATTTTTATCCCGGTGTGCTGGAGCAAGCATTTCAGTAGCCACCAGTTTGGGCACACCTGTTTCACTTTGATGCTGTTTTTTTCCCTGATAACCAATGCTTTCATAATGAATCATCCTCTGCAGTTTCACCAGTTGGGTGATTTTTCCCTCAGCACTACAAGCGCAGTAGGTGGCCCCAGGTGGCACCCCTGGGACTACTCTAGCTCTGCTTTGTAATAATTCTTGGTCTCTTTCTCTATTTTCTTCCTATCCTCTTGGGCTTGAGCTTCCGATATGCTATTCTGCAGTCCCTGCTAGCCCTTAGAAACAATTCACCACACGTTCCCCTGGGTGCTCTTGTCTCTCTGCAGTTTACATCTTGACAACATCACCTTCCCTAGTTCTTCACTTACACGATCCTTCACAGATCCATTATTCATTTTCAGCGCACAGTGTTGCTAACCACGTTGGATCGTGTCAACTATAGTGCACAGTGACCAGATGTTCTGCTCAGGAGACGAATCAGGTCTTTGAATTGAGTAGTTAGGATTTAATTAGAGCCCAGTGCTGTGAGGGACATACACAAGGACTAGCTTTGGCCTAGAGATGATCGTTTAAGCGGCACTTTGAATGCCCATCTCCTTCCATTGAATATAAAGGCAGAATAATGCCCCAAGGATAAAATTAGCCTTTGTGATTTTCCTTCTGTGTACAATTTTTTTTGTTTTTATCAACACTGAAAATCAACTGCTCTTGTAGTACCCATTCATCTAGTTTTCTTAGTCCCTATGAGACTTTGTCGTGTTCTTCAAGACTATCAACTGTATCAATTCGTCTCTCCATGTGCCTCATAAAAAATATTTTTTACGCTGTACTTTTCCAAACTTGCCAGATCATTGCCAAAACCTTTAGTAAATCTAATTTATGGTAAATACATCTCTTAGCACTGAATAATTAACATTAAAAATAAGATATAACTGTAATAAATATTTCTGTGTACCGCTGGAAATACTTGAAAGTAGTGTTAGCACATTAAAGGCATTATTGAAGATAATTCCATCATCTGCACATATGCACCCTCACATGTACACACACTGTTATATGAGCATTATTTCACTTTAATTTGTCTTGGCTACCCAAAGATAAGAAGGTCTTAATTTTAAGACTGGCCTGCATGCAGAGTGAAAGAATTACTACAGCAGGGATCACACACACATTTTAGCAGTGGTTGTGTATGTCACACTGTAAAAATTCTGGATGTACATGCACAGGGTGGGCGATTGCGCACATCAGCATCCATCCAGGTCTGCCACTGTCAGTGCTGAGCATGCCTGACTGTGGTCTGTGTGCAGATATAAAGCGTTTCCCATGTTATCCTCACAAGAAAATCTGTGTTCATTAGGGGTGAACAGTACATTTTTCCATAATTTTTCAGAGCATTACAATATGTTCCATAATATATTTTTAGCTCGGTCCATTAAATACGTGCACAAACATGCTCACATATCTATAATTCCGGCAGGCTACTCTTACAGTATTGCTAAGCAATATTAAACACTGCGTACTGCATATTTTGTGTTTTACTGCTACTGCCTTGAGCTTCACAAACTTAATTGCCAGAGTGACAACATTTCAGACAGAGCTGTGAATTGAGGCCGTTGTTGCAAAGGCTGTGTATTACATCAGAAGTGGTGGAGGGCAGATATTTGACATCAGGGGGTTTGTGTGGAAGGGTTAGAATTTTATTCATGGAAAGCCAATTCTGCTGAATACCGTCCATGGCTACAAGGTGTTGTACGTCACTAAGGGATATATCAAGGCCTTTCTACCACACTGCTGATTCTTAATGCTAATCATCAAAAAGCAATTGGAGAAAAGACAAAAAGCTATCACTCTTGTATATGTTTTTTTAAAACATACTTCAGACTGTGGATAAGAGATGTTGATTCCCCTTCCCAAATAAGGCAACAGGTTAATGCCCTTATGCTTGAGCCTTTTCACAAACTAGCTCCTGTCCACTTTGATTTTCCCTGTGATTGCAGCGGGTCACATGCACATCAGTTTAACTGAACAGCAACACCAATAAATATCTGTAATGCTCAACTCAGCTTCAACTTCTCAGTCTCAAGCTAGGTGATGCGTATGGAGTGAGGAGATATTTCTTCATTCCTATACCTGCTATAAGCAAAATAATTATTGAGTGTCTAAAACATGATTCACAAGTAAAACAGAAAGGAAAAGCTGTCTCTTATAATACACTAGAATCAATAGCAATAATTAGCTGATCACATGGTAGCAACATACAGAAGGAGTGGAATGAAGAAAGAAAAAAAGCTCAAGTTCATAATCAGTAGCATCAGGAATTTGAAGAAAATAGACATTTCCATCTCTGGCTCAGCTCTCACTCACTTTGAATTTCCCCAGTTATTTCAAGCATATGCAGCAAAATCCACTAAAGCACCTTTCTGAAATGCTTCTCAGGAATTAATGTAGCTGAAAAGAAACCTAACTCATCAAGACAGCACATAGTGGTAAAGCTGACAGGAGATTTGCTCCCTATATGCCACACAAAATCTCAAGGTGAAATCCTGGTCCCACTGAAGAAATTGGCAAACGTGGGCAGGACTTCGTTCTATCTGCTTAATTATTTAAACTGAAAACTGCCTTATTTATGGAATGTGGACTGCACAAAATTAATCTTCCTTCATTTTATCTCTGTAACCTTTTACAGCCTGTGGTGAAAGATTCCAACTTCTAAATGCAAGAAGGTAAGTGGAATTCGGAAGTTAGTTTTGTGGAATTGCTCCTTTCTCCCCTGTTCCAGGCTGTAAACGATTCAATTACTATGACATCATCAAAAAGTCATCGAAGTTTATCCACCACACTCCCAAGAATCCAGGTCTTTTCTTAGTTAATTTTGTCACACAGAAGTATCTTTCCATATGTGCTAACCTCCAAGATTGGAAGAATTTATTGTTTTCATTTTCTAGCAAAATAGTTCAAGGAAGAAAAAAGGAGGATGAAATAGAATGTTCAAAGGAACATGCAACGCCAGATCAATGTGTCTGGCTGTTGAAGCTGAAGGGATCCAGCTAAAAAACCTGCTCTACTAAGGGCAGTGTTGCATCCCTTCACTGCTTCTAAAGCAAGGCCCCCAAAATGATGTGAATCAGTGCTCCCTGAAAACTTCAGCAATCCCATAGTATTCTTATGACCTTTGCCGAAGCTTCCCCTTTAATATCAAGTGTTAACTACAATATAAAATATCAGTTGAATTATGCCCTGATAGTTTTTGCTTGAGTAAGATAGACAAGGTTTTACTCTTGGTTACAGTAATATTTAATCTGGAGTAAATTCAGTGTCTACTCTAACTATAAGAAAGAGTAAAATGAAGAAATTAATGCCATATTGCCATTAAGGGATGCCTTCTACCACAACTTGTGGATTTCTTTTATGCGGTGCATTTCTACTCTCCACCAGTAAAACGTCACACGGGAACAACAGAAACAGCACCATGGTTGATTTATGAACCTCTAATAATTTGATTTTGTTCTATCTGCTTAATTATTGTCCAAACCTAAGGAAATGATTACAAAAGGAAATACATTATTTTCATTGAAGTATGTTAAAACTGTTTTTTCCCTCTTTCATTATATTGTCAATATACTGATTGTGTAGTACAGTGGTTTCTTGTTCAGCATAAACCAGTAAGATTTCCACATAAATCAGTCCTTTAAGCATCTTTGTGTCTTAGTATGATGCTAAATTGTGAATATAAATGGTTGCATATGTCATATTCATTCGTACAGAATGTATTTCAAGTGACTAACTAGAACAATATTAATAATACAAATTTAGCAAATTCTCAAGCTGCTGATTGAGCCACTGCATCACAGGGCAAATCTAGCAAGTAACTAATGAAGCAAATTTTGCCCTTTTTCTTCCATCTGTAAACTCTTTTGTCTCTCAATACTTATCAGGTGACAATGCAAGTTGGCATATTATTATTGTAGGAAGTTTTGAATTAGCCATGACAATAATACCACTGAGATCTGATAACTAATGAGTCATGTCACTTACAGCTGAAACAAAGTTAAGATCAGGAGTTAACCAGGCAGCAATCAGCTCGGTCCCTGACAAGGTACATGTTCTCAGAAAAGGCATTTTAGGTGTTCAGGTGACCACTTAATAAGCTTTGATGTTTGCTTTCCAGTCCTCCAGCTTTGCTATGGAACGGCTCAAACATCACAGACATGTACAAAACATTATCAAAAGGTGTCCTAACTGTGACCATATAGTATCCAAACTCCTTCACAATTTCCTTCAACAGCCCTTACAAAACTACTCAAAAGTATGGGTGAAAATAATGAATACTATCTGTACATCATAACATTTGCCTTTTCAACTCTGCTGAAAATATTGCAGAAAACTGAAATACTTCCAAACAGAACATGGTTTTCCTAAGAAAATTCATAAGCTTCAGGTATAAAATGTTGAAACCATTTGGTCCTGCATGATGTTTTTACAAATTTGGACAAAATTATACACCACAATTCCCAAAGCTTTTTGAGTAACACATCATGAACAACTAGGAAACTTTCTCATTAGATCCCTAACATCTAATTTTCGTTAGAAATAACATTATGCAATAATTTAGTTTTGACATTGTAGAATTATACTCCTCCCTACATGAAGAGCTCCATCACGTCTCTAAGGGCTGTAAGCAGTGATCACTGCTAGGGAAGAGCATTTCTAGCAGTGCACATCCCACACTAACCCAGCACTAACTGCTTTAGAAACAACTATATCACCTCTTCCCAGGGATCTACTTCCCAGGGATCCATACTAGCAACTCACTGCTATATGCTTAAATTTACTGTATTTTCTTAAAGGAGAGGTTGTTTGTCTGGCTTGAGACAGTTTTCTACCTGGATGAGTTAATAAAGTAACAAAATATCATTGTATTTGAGAAAGGTTATTGTCACAACAAGAATGACCAGAAGGTACTTGGCAGCTTTTTTTATTTTTGGAAAGAAAACAAAGTTTCAGAAAGAACTTGATTCTTGGATTCTTGCACTTAGCTGGTATGGCTGAGATTTTCCCTTTTTTACTACAAGAGTTGGGCACTAATACAAAATGTTTAAAATTGAATGCTTTTTCAGTTGCTTTCACTGTTTTCCAGCTCAAGCAAATGACTATTAAAGCTCATTTAGAACATGTCCAAAAAAGAGTCTTTATTATCATAAAGTAATAATTATATCTTACATAAAAACCCTAGAACCTTGATAATGGCTTTTATTGGGCTTGCTTCATTTACTATTTTGAGTCCAGATAAAAAGCACTGTCTCATTAAAGGTTACTGATACCCTGCATCGCCTGGAAGGTTTCCTACAAACTTCAAACCTCCCTGCAGGACCTCTTCCTGCCTGGGCTGGGACCATCTTTAGCTCTCAGCATTTCCCAGCATGGGCGAGCTCCTTCCCTGCCTGGTGGGTCCACTTCTTCCCTAACCCCATAAATTCCCTTATGAGTAGCTTCTGAAATGGTCCAGGGAGGCAAGAGATGTTGCCTCTTCCCTCAAATATAAGGATGCTTAATGGCAACATGCACACAACTAATACAATCCCATCCCCAGGAACTTCGTGAGATTATTCTGTAATTTTGCTAATTACATATTTTAGATTCACCAACATAATTTGCGTGGTGTCAGTCACTGTAGAGCCTATTCCCCAAATAAAATCAGAATGAGCCCTTTTGTTTGTGGGGTTTGTTTTGCAGATGGAGCACGACATTTAGTCATCATTCTTCCCATCACAGGTTGTAATCCCATTTTCTTAGTGACTATGCCTCTCATTATTTATCTGCTGCTTTCTTGCTGTTCCTCTAATTCTTTTTTAAACTTTGCACTATCCTACAGTTCCTGAATAGTGATGTCTCCTAGAGTCTTTGTCCCTTGAAAAGCCAGATAATGCAGCAAGTAGTTGCTATAAAAGCAAAATAAAATACTTAACCACATAACCATTTGAGAAATACCACCTCTGTTAAAGCTGAGGAAACCTGTTTCAAGTCACCAAATAGCAGTTATTATGACTTTCATGCAACAGTAGGCTGCATTATGTTTGTTCAAAAGACAGAGCAACAGAAGATAGTAAGAGGGTCATCAATTAATGCTAAAAGATATTATTTATTTTCACCTATAAAATCAGAGACTGAGTGTAACTTCATTCCCTACAATCATCTTTGAAAAAAGTAAATAAAGGAGAATAAGAGAAATGTTATGTATTGACTTTAAGCAGGGCGTATTCTGTACTTAAGTGGAGATTATAATGCCATTGAAGGATGTATTTGCACACGCTTAGAGTGAATATCTCTAAAATCCGTGTACATGTGTACAAACACATACTCATTTTTAAACATACATATGCATAAAGGTTCAGCTAGCTTAGAATTTAAAATTCAATTGTATTTCCCTCACGAGTCTCTGACTATCTTGAAAGATATGTGCAGTTCGCAGATAGCTTCAGGTACATTCAAACAACTGCTCTGCCTTTACCTGCTGTTATTATCAGAAAACAAGAGGAAACCAAGCAATGTCTTCTACTCTCCATCTAAAAACACCACAGGCACTAGTAAGTGTTTTAAACTATCTCTGCTAGAATAGCTTGCTTAATGTCATCTGGCATATCCTGACATTTACTAGCTATTTGCAACTTAGGTAAAAAATTGAATGTATAGATTATTCTCTACAATAAAATGTCACATTTTGGTTATAGTCCTAATTCACTCAATGAATACTAACTTCACATACATCCAGACAGTAGAAATGATGATCCATTACGTTAATTAACTTCATCAGAGTTAGTAACTCATTGGATTATTTTTCTGTTCTCTACTGTCTGAAAAGCAGCAAAATCAGAATCCTGAAATGGATCCATGACTAATGTGAATCCCCACAGCTGTTATTGCTTGATATGTCTACTTGATATAGCTTCAATGATTTAAAATCTGGTTCACAAAGCTAACGTTGCCATGAACTGGATGCAGCACCTCCTGCAAAATTATTCCCTTTCCTAACACAATTTGGTATTACTCTTCTTTATTAGTGTCTTTTAGGTCTTTGTTTTAACATGTCAATACACATAAAACTTATGCAGCTTATTTGGTTGTCATGTGTTATCTACATGACGTTACCAACATTATCAAGCATCTCCTGCCTGGCAGTAGCATTCTGCGCATTAGATCATGCAAAGCTTTTGACTGCAAGGGGGTCTCTGAGCTCGGGTGTCAACATGTGTATTGTAACCATCCAAACCACCGTGAAATTAATCTCTCTTTCTGTGTCGTAACAGAGAAGGGAATATTTGTGGGGTTTTTTTTTTAGCATCTAGCCTGAATTCTTGTCAATTTCCAGGTTTGGATTGCCCTAGATAATTCAGACTAAGCACACATTAATGCTCTCATTCTTTGGCACATGTTGAGATTTCTTTTTTTACAGTCTGTTGCACAGTCCTGACTCACGATTGCTTATTCCTGGTGTTCAATTCCCTTGTTTCTTTGTTTGATCAAAGCCCAACTATGTCATCTACAAATTAGTTGTGACAGTTAAATGCAGCAAATAATGTTTTCAAAGCAATTTTGGATACAGAAAGCAACAAGTTTTAGTGATACAAAGAGAGACGAAGACTTCGTCTGCCTCAACGTTTCAGTCTAATCTTTGATCTTGCTGCTCCATGTGTATACCATTATAAAATCATCACCCACGTGTCCCTGAATTCTCATGTATTTATTCTAGTCCTCACTCTTTCACTCATGCAAACACTTATTCGCACAAGTTCCTCCTGTAGATGCAGCAACCGTTTGGTGTAACTGCGGAAAGCAATCTTCCCCACCGCCTCCTTTGACGTTTGGAAATGATGGATAGCGGGGAAACTGTATCCATCTCCCGCCTGCGTGTCTGTGGCTAATGCGCGGGCACACACACCTCACAGCCTTACAGCCCTCATTACGCATCATTACAAAGCATATTCCCTTCTGTTACAACGAATATAGAAAGCAATCCATATTCATGTTGTTATGATATCAGGGAGGATGGATAAAATCCTGCAGCCCCACTGAGGTGATGAAGTCAATGGGATTTCTATTCAGTAAGAATTGAAACAAAGACTTCAGGAATTTGTCTGATACCACTAAGAGGTCCTTGCTGTATTACCCACTGTTTTCAATCGCAGAATATTTTACAGTTTGTCATATTACACTGCGTGCTGTGTAGAAGTCCTTTCTTATTTAGCAGCTCTTACCACTTTCAGATGGAAGCAATTGGACTCAGATCACATGCAAATCTTTGAGGTGTTATTAAAGACATAAAGAATTTGAGGGATTATTGGAAAAAATGAATTTTATGTCTCTGCTTACCACATAGGCAAATGCTTACTTTTATTCCTGTTTCCAGAGGCAGAGCTCCAAAAATGTTTGAACTACTTAGGAGTAAGCTACCACTTACCATGGTCTTTGCACATATTAGAACAGTAACATTAGAGTGGTGCCAAAGAAAGTCCATACACACCCATGTGGAGAGGTACACAGATGAGTATACATAGATGCACAGCACTACTCTTCAGTCCTAAATTGCTCCTGAAATTTGGATACATCAGATTTCAGATGAATATTTATATTACATCTTAAGGCTCTTCGCTACAAGAAGTAAAATAATTGTTATTAAATTCTCAGCAGATTACAAGGCATCTCCAGAACAGAGTGCAAAGGAGAGACTGGGCCTTTGTGGCTTGCAACTTACTGAGCACTGGGGAAGTGGATTTTGCTTTTTGAAGGATATTTGCCTCTAGCATAATACCAATAATGGAAATAATATCAGATCATATAAAGCTGAAGCTTTTATTCTCTATAGAACTAAGGAATGATGAGAGAAGTACTCTGGGAATTTTACCCTTTAGATTAAATATTTGAGTCGTGAATGTCTGAGACAATCAGTTTCAGTTCTGAAATTACCTTGCTATCTCAAGCATAGGAAGAATAAAAGACACTTTCTGTATTACAATTAAGACATGGAAAATCTTATTTTCAACAATATTTTATGCTTAGCACAAGAGAAGAATTTTTTTTTAAAATAGTGCACATTCCTTGACACCGGCTTTTCCAGCACTAGCGCAACTTCAGCCTGTGTGTTCAAGGAACGACCCCACTGCAGTCCGTTCAGTAGAGAAACGCACCATTTCATTGGAAAGCCATTCAGGAGACCTGCTCCTGGGAGCCGGATCGCTACCCACAGCGCGCTGCCAAACCCTGCCGTGCAGTTTGAGCTCATCAGCACAAACACGGCTCCTTTAAACCGACACCACACCTGCTGACGGTGCCAACCTCATCCCAGGATGAGCCACCGCAGCAGATGTGTAGCGAGGGGGCAGTTAAAACCTTTGGGGTACATCACAGGGGCAGCACATCTCTCAAACACCCGTATAGTGCTATAGTGTAATACGGTGTAATAATATGCTTGAGAAATGTATGGTGCCTATTTATTTATGGATGCAATAGCTTACAAGCTTTCGAACTTTCAGGTACCTAAACCTGTACTAAAATTTTCCCAAGGTATTGGACTTTTTGAAAATGAGAGTTTTATCAGCAGTTTCTACAGACATAGGTTCAGGGCATAAATTTCCTATTTTGTGGAGGTTTTTTTGTTTGGTTTGGTTTTGTTTTTGTTTTTTTTCCTAACACAACTGATAAATTTTACAGTGTAGTTAATGCAGTGTGTTGTTTCAAGTTATTGATCATCCCTTCTGCATCAGAACTAAATAAAGCTCCTTCGCATACTTTTCTGTAGCATGGTACTGGCCACAGGATGGTCACATTTGGGTTTCTGCTCTGGTTGGTTACAGAAAGAGCTCCTCACCAAACAGCATTCAAACCCCAGCCTGATGCCTAATGAATCCCAGCCATCTCCCTACCCCGGATGGGCTGGGAAGGACCCCATCTTAGGTCTAAAGGCTTCCTTGTCCTCTTGGAAAGCATCAGGCTGGCCACCAGCATCCTGGGCAACTCTCAGAGCCAGCAGGCATACAGGATCTCTGGCTATCAGTGGCGCTTGGGGAATCATGGCGGGGCTTTCAGAAGTGTTTAGCTCTCAAGTCACAGGTAAGTAGAGCACCTTTGACAAAAGGGTACTTTTTTTTTCTACCATATTTGGAGCTCAACATAACTATAGTGTAATTTCTTTCTCTTTGCATTTTACTGCAGCGTTTCAGGCTAGTGGACAGATGAGCTGCAGATGTCCTAAACAGTTTACCAAAGGTTTGCTCCCAGAAAATTATACAAATAAGCATAGACCACATGTATTCTGTTTTCATTCCAGCAGGGTTACTTCAGTAAGTTAGGATTTTCTCCACTTTATAAATTTGATCTATAAAGCTCTTATAAAATTTCTAAAGAGATTCCATTGTCTAAACCAAATGGATTATAGACATAGACATGATCGTGAGAGAGGGATTACAAATGTTTGCAGAAGTAATACTATTTATTCTCAGGGACACTTTAACAAGTAGAGAAAGTAGTGTGGGACTAGTATGTGTGTGCACATGCGTATTCAGAGGAGTACATTGTATGTATTTTCTTCACTATAAAGAACACATTAGATGCTAGTTCCAAAGAAGTGACATAATCTCTATGTATGTAAATAACATTAAAAAAAATTTAAAAGATTGATATTTTGAGTAAAAATGGAACATGACAGAGGGGATTTGCCAGGTTGAGAGGGGAGATTCAGTTCATTTCTCCAGTTCATTGGCTTCTGCCTCGGTAAATATGCTTATTCAACAGAGTTTACGATGCTCAGCACTGAAAGAGCTGGATGAAATCCTGTGACCTATATTACCCAAGAGAATGGAATACATAATTCTGGTCACACTTTCTGACCTTAAAAATCTGAGTCAATGGAATAACTCTGTAAAAAAAGGAGGTTTCATACATCTTTGAAATCCTGAGTCCGCGAACCTTGGAAGGATTAATCCCATGTATTCCCTTTTTTAGCTTATTTCCCTTTTTCCATTGCTAAAGGATGTTAAAGGCGTCCATATACATAGGAGATAAAGTCTAGAATTTGATGTAATAATATTTCTGCCTAATTCACTGAAGTCAATATATAATACAAGAAAAATACTTCGAAATATCATAAACTGTGCTCATTAAAATGATAAAGCAGAGTCCGTTTATTACAAAAAAAAAAGGAAAGCTGTATGAAATTTTTGGCAGTAATTGGGAAAAAACTTATTTTCCATAGTCACACCTGAGTTACAGGTATGAAGTATTGGAGCTGGAACATACTGATGCTGAATGGAGACAGTTTCATAGCTCAGCTGCAAGTACAACGGTCTGAGCTTCTCTTGGCCTAAAACAGGCCAACACAGATACTCCAGTGGTCTTCAGAGCTACAAAAGGATGACACAAGCTTGTGAGGTGGAAGGCATGCTATACATGGAGCTACCCAAGCTGCTTTCTGCAGGGTTACAAGGGAAAATCCATGACTATGAAGAAACTACAGAAAAATGAACAAGAATATTACTTGTATACATTATTCTTCTTCAAAAGAACTGTTTGCCTCACACCACAGGTATGGGTGGGCTTGACGATGAAAGAGAAAATGTTGCAAAATAGGAAGGGCAGAGAATTACAATCAAAGAAGCAATAGACTATGTATCACTTGGAGACAACTGGGCTACTTTATGATGAGGCTGAAGGTGTGGAGCTTTCTCCAAAGGCTGTGCAAAGGGAAAGAAATTCCACTCACATAATTAAGCAAACTCCAAGAAACAGAACCTTAAATCTAGTGGAAACAGAGACTAGTATAGCTTGACAGAAAACTTCTAAGTGATTTGAGGACTAACCAAGTACTTTTTAGAGGCATAATGATCTTCGGTAGGATGGCCAAAGACCTTCATGCAGTACTTCGTCTCCACTACTACTTGATTGGAACTATGGAAATAGGGTAAAATGTAAGCTTGACTTATACATAGACCTTAAGTCCTGAATAAATAAACAAACTGGACCAATCCTACTATAGCTAGTGGAGACAAAATAAGCTTCTGGCTTGAAGTTAAGCATTTTTTTTTTTTTTTTTTTTTTTTTAAAGAGAAAGCAAGCTGCAGGTAACAATTTTACCACTTCTAGGTTTCAGCATATGGTTAAGTTATTTTCCAGAAATGGGGTGCAGTCTCAGTGGATTTTGGGTAATTAGTCATGTGCCAAGGGAGTAGTTGCAAAATTCAATCCAGATCTGTACTGTTAGGTGCTGCCAGGAGTCTTAAGAGATCACTGATTTGGAGTTCTGCCATTTTGCTAATAACAGCTAATTACCAAGAACTGCATTGCATTTACTGCCGGTGAGCAACGCATACGTACAGAAAAGAAAATTTGTATGAGGAGTAACATAGTTTATAGAACAGGACAAGTATTGGTGGAGTGAGGGGAAATAGCCCCCAGAATATTTCAGCTTTTCCTCATTCCTTCTGAGTTTGCTTTCCATATACATTTATTACTTACGGATTTACTTGCACAACTTTGAACTGAAAGCTTTTGGTACCTTACAGAACTGTTCCCTCTTATCCTATGTTTTCTTGATTCTTGTAGAAGTGCTGTATGACAAATGACATGTTTTTCTGGACCACCTTCCTCCTATTATTTACTCCCACATACATGCTACCGTAGATGCTGTTAAAAGAAAGGGAGGCAGAAGTAGCAGTGCTTTTGGTTTTCTTGACATTTAATTTTATTTCTAAATTAGATGAAAAGCAGGGAAATGATTAATGATATTTTTTTCCCAACTATTTTCCTTCCAGTTTTAGGACCAGAGCTTCACAAAGGCATGCCACAGGTGGGGAAAAACAAAACAAAACAAAAAAACAACCAAGTTTGAATGCTTTGCCTAAGAACAAACTGTGCAGATGATTGTCAGTTAATGAAAATCTGAGATTTGCAACGTTGTTGAAAGGTTTGGGTATCTGAATTAGCCTCACTGAGGGCAATTCTTGTTTATGCAGGCACCAAACATCAATTAGTTCTATGACAGTGAGAAGTGCTGCGTTTAGCAGGCAAACGGAGTAGAGTCTATATGCATAATACATGAAGACAGAGGAAATTCCACACCCCATTTTGCATGCAAACAGTTTAACCGAAACCTTCAGTACAAATGAAAAAAAAAAAAAAAATCGTGAGCAATGCCTACTAGATCTGATCTCCCACCTACCAAATGAAGGGAGACACTGTGGGCAAACACTATATCCAAGAGCCCCATGACAGGTCCTTGCAAGCCCAAGAAAGCCATCAGCTCTCCACACACAGGACCTCCGCAGCTGGACTAAAGAGATCCACTTCTTTGTGATAAGCTATCAAGTTTTGGAAGCAAAGATCAAACAGCCCAAAGACAAGCTTCATAAAATCATGTCAACCATGTTATCAGCCCTTGATTCATCTAAATGAGGAAAGCTCTGTAAAATTAAGATATACTGTATGTTAACACATAATGACATTTGGGTCTGATATATGTGTGATGCTGTTTGAATAGCTACCGTTTTGTCTGGATGGAGATAATTGTAACTTCATGTTGAGCCAACTATTCACAAAGACACCAGGGGACTCCCATTAACAACTAGCTAGCTTCCAAGTTTCCAAGTGAAAGCGAAAGATGCGTTTCAACTGTTTGTCTACAAATATTCAGCAATTATACAGATATGAAGAGATTCAATAACACTCAGTAGTCATGGCAACCTGCTTTCGCTTTATTTGAAATTGAAATGCAAAGAGTTATTTGACTGGAATAAAGTATGCCATTTTTTATTCTTTATTGATTTAGGAACATGATTTTAAAATTTTGTCCTATGTCGTGAACATGTCATTATGAATATTATATCCTGGCTGCATTGTTGCCTTTTTTTTTCTATTTTCAATTCTCTTTCTATTTGTATAAATAATCTGCATTTTTCCTCACTGTCTCAGTTTTACTTCAGATCTGATGGAAACGCACTGATGAACGGGGCCCTTCCACCTGTCGGCCCTTAGCTTTCCCTCCACGTACCCTCACTTTCTTTCTCTCCTTTTTCTTCATCCTCGTACGATGAATCGCATTAAACTTTTAGATGTAAAGACCATAGCACCTGACAGCTCTGTGCTGTTCGTTTGAAATTATGTTCTTGTTTTCGGCTATAACAAAATGCAGCTAATTTCAAGCCGCTTTATATTGCTGGTTTTTTTCAAAGTCACAGAGACAACGCGGACACAGCTTCTTGGTGCAGATAATGCCTCCTCGCATCAGGGGATGTCGTCAGCCAAGGCAGCGCTAAATGGGTGCCACATCAGCCAGACCAGGAAGATGGGTAAGGTACCAGCTACCATGATCTCACATGCTAGCCCACTACAGAAACTGTTTTAATCATACAAGATAACACACCAAACTGTGGTAAAAATCTGTGCTAACCCACAACACGGATGCTTGATTTGAATCTTTCACGCACCCATTTTATACCCTAACATTCCCTCCACATATTTGGGAACAGGAATCCAACCTTTGAGGACAAAAGGGTACACACATATGAATCTGACAACCACCATTAAGAATATAATATTCTACAACTGGGTCTTGTGAAAAACACAGCATGCTTTAAATTTGGCTGGAACAAACAGTGGTTCAGAATTATTCTGAACCCTGAGAGTCCTTGGTCAATATTGTATTGGTATTTCCAGGCTTGAAACCACTCATCTCAGATAAAACTGGTCATACTTATTTTGCTTTCTTTCTATAAAGCAAACAACTGCCTAGATAAAATCTGAGGGCTTTCTTCTATCTTGCTCTGAAGGACCAGCGGAGGGCCGCAGCTGCTGAAGAGGGGCTGCTGTGGACTAATGAAGGAGGTGGCACGGAGAACATGCATTCACAGACTCTGCCTGTTGTGCTTTCCCCTCTTACCAGCTTCAGGGACGGGAAGGATTTTTTTTTTGCTTTGTGTCAGATCTGCAGGGCTTGCAGGATGGTTGTGCCTTCCTCTTTAGGAGATGTGAGGTTTTCTTGCTGGGATCATGCAGGTACCTCCCACTTCAGAAGGTGCCTGGACTCTCACCCCTCTCCTGTCCTCTGCTCACCACATGCTATTAGTGTCCTGAAGGCTTTGCAGTCTCAATGCGGGATATTCCGACAAAACTAAAAGCACAGCAATTAAGGGCAATCTAAGGAGAGGAAACAGTCATCTTTTGTACCTTACATTCCCTGAAACTACCCAGCTACAAAGGTGGATATAGGCCAATAGTGACTTTTCTGCATGCAAGAAGAATTGAAACAACTATGAAGAAGTAGTTGCATAAACTTGCAAGGCAATAAGCCAGATAGTTTTGCTAAGATCATTTCCAAGCAATGTTCCATTCCCAGTGGAGGTTTCTATTGATCAGTAGCTATTTTTGCTTGCATTCAGCCATAGGCTTGAAAAGCCCCCACCTCTCTAACAGAGTATCTTCATAAAGTGCATCAAAACCAGAGAGGATCTTTTGATTACAGTGTACATCCACTTGTTATTTTATTTCCTCTATCTGCCTTCTGTTTGTTTTTTACTATTTTCTTTTTCCTGTTGCCTAGAATCAATAACAGCTCTGCCACAGTCAGACACCTGATTTTTGACATTTGAGTCGCAGCAGGTAAGGGAGCATCAGTCCCACATCACCCCGCTGAAGTCAGTGGTACTCTGTGCAGAAAAGAGCCTCCGCCAGTGGATACCACTGTGGAGGAGGGTGTAGACAACTGGGTTTTCAGCTGACTTTGTACAGAAATAACACTTTGGGTGATTGCCTTCGACGTGCTTGGAGTAGCCTGGGAGTCTGCATACTGCTAGTGAGGGCAAAGGCAGAGTTTATTTTGTAGGAAACTCCACACCTAACCAATGTTTGCATCCACAGGTCCTTCTTTGCTGTTGTGTTCTACTGCAAGAATGATGTTGCCTATGTGAAACAAATACGTATTTGGCTTTAACCACTGCTAAACGTAGATCTTTATGAATGCAGGTTACTATAGTTACACTGGCATTGTGGGTAATTCTTTCATTATAACTGCTGCATGTTTGTATATAAACAGCTGAGCTGCATTTTTTTTTTACTTTAATCTAAGAAGCCACAGGAAATGCTTTGATTTAAAATTTGCTGATCAAGCCTGCAACATTAAAAATGTGAGATCGGGGTGAAATCAGCACAATTTACTGCTTTATTATTTTAAAACTTAAGGAAAAATGTGCTTCAGAAAGCTGAAAAAATGTTAGAATGACATACACGAGTGAGTCCACAATCCATTATGATTAAACATGTGCTTAACCGTTTCACAGATTCAGATTTTAATGCCAAATGATAGGCTTCTGTTAAGCAGACCATGAATATAAAGGCTTGCTGTATGCTAGTGCTTCTGTGATACATCCAGATCTATTAAAAAGCAAATCTTCCTGCTCAAATTCAACTGTTCAGGGTTTTTTTTGAGGGGGTTTTGTTTTGTTTTTCTTTTTATGGCGTGACTAATCACTACAATAAAATGCTTCCTATTTTAATACACTTTAAAAAGAGTCAATAGCAAATTAGTATTTTCATATTAACTTCAAAAAGAAATGGAAGACCCAACGTAATTCTTTAACTACTTTTGGAAAGAGTCCCTAATTCACTACGCAAATTTTCTCCCAGATGTCACTCTCATTTCTTATTGCACTAATCTAAGGATTTGGTAAGAAGAAAAGCCCAAGATAACATCCTGCGCTTCTTGCAAATGTCTTAAGAGCATCTCTGCTTTGTCTGATGTGCAGCTGTAACCACAAAGCAGGGGTTGAACAGCTTTGAGCTTCCAGGAAACATTGCACAGAAGACAAGTGAGACAACTCGAAAAAGAAGAGCATCGTTGTCTGTAGCTGGTGTCTTGTGCAGAAAGAAGCACAGGGCAAGAGCGAGGAGGCTGAGAGGAAACCACAACATGGAAAGCGTATGGCTCCAAGATCAGCTGGAGGAAAAGGGTGGGATTACTGAGCTCCTTCAGGTGCTCCTCTCTCAAGGACTCCTAACAAATCAGAATGAAGCAACAACAGAAATACCAGAGTGGTTTGCTGTGGCCACTTATTTCAGCCAACAGAGAGAAAAAGGTAATAAACAGTTTCTCACGAAGGCAGACCAAGACCAGTCTATCATCAGCCTATCCATCTCAAAATAACATGACCTCGATTTCATTGACTTCCCCTTCAAAATCAGCATGAAGTGTGATAAGAGAGCATGAAAGTCAAAACCAGCTTTCCATCAGGAACAAGCTGAGTGTTTCAGGAACCAGACAGACCTGCTTAAAACCGGTCCAGACCACTGCACATGTGGTGTACAAAGCACTTGTATCAAAAGCAAGGTAGGATAATGAGGGTTGTAATATCTCTTGTAGTATTAACTATAAATGAATATATTGACTCCAAATCAATTAGTGAAGTTCACTAAACAGAGGGACATGGCTTATTGTCCTTAAACTCTTCATTTTGGGTTAATTAAGAACTAAGGCACTGTGATTTTGTGCCTGAGATTCCTGCACCTCAGTAATGGATATTAAGGAATAGAGTTAAATGGATGATAATTGCAATCTGAATGTCCACCCCCATGTAATCCAGAACAGCTCCTACCTATCTGCTCTAAGATTTCAGCAAAAGGAGCAGCTCTGCTAATATCAAGATCTATATCAAGTGATAACCTATCAATAGTTTAAGATACTTTTGGAACTGCAATAATCAACAGAAGAGGAGAAACCATGCTCTTTATGATCCATGCTAACTTTCGCTGAATACACATGAATTAGTTTAAAGGTTCAAATCCTGAATAGGATTTTTGTCTAAATCAACCTGCCAACCACTCAAGACCTGAACAGAAACCCATGTTGCTTCCGTGGATCCACCAAACTCATTGACAGCAAGTACACAAAGACTTCAACAGGCATCTTCAAAACAAAGGACATAGGATAAAAAATAGGGAAGAATTTTAGAGGGTTTCACCCCTATCTTCCAGCAATAACTGTTCCTACTAATTCTGTTCCTTGCATCTTAACCATTGTAATTCACATCTCAAAATTTTTACTTTTTTTTTAATTTAGGTCTCTTACTCTCAGTTCTATCTGTTGCATTTAATGTCTCTGACTTTATTCATGACAGGTAGGATTGCTTATTTAAAATAACATATTTTTAATATATGCATTAGTGCTGGCGTAGGAACAGAGTAGTCCCTACTTGGTCAGATTAGTGTATCTCTCATTTAATTACAACTCTAAAGGTTAGAAAGTTTTATCATGCACACATATTCTCTGGGAATTATCTGACTCTAAAATATAATTAATCATCCTCTGTCATGCTTTTATTATATCCACCGCTCTCTGGAGTCATTCCTTTATTTCTTCTTCATTCATATTCCTCTGACCTTCCTCTTCATTCTGTTACCACAGACCTCAGGTGAATTTTAGCCTACTGCTCAGAAATGAGTGGATATTGTTAAACCCATTTGTCAACCACATTATCAATTCACAAAAACGAGATCTCTGCATATGTTTAGCATTTTCCATATATAGCAGTCCAAGTATTAACATGGATGGCATCTGTCAATGTTGACTAAAATTAAATTTTGGAACTACTGTAAATAATAAAGCAGTCATATAAAGATTATTTCTCTGGAGCATAAGCTACCAGTAAACATGATTTGCATATTGTGCTTACAGCTGTTTCAACATGAACTGTTTGCTGTGGTTCATTAAAATGATTTGATTTGTCAGATTCCAGGATAGTTGCAAGTCTACATATACCAGCCTGGATGAATGTGGTGACAATTCAGGTTTTCAGAACTATGCACATGTGTACTGGATTAGTGAGCTAAATTGAATAATAAAGCTTAAGACGACATCATTAATCACATGTTTCTGATGAGAGAAATGAAAGAGGGAGTACCTCTGAGAGACATTCCTAAGAAACAAAGAGTACAAATAGCAAAGCAACATCCCCTGTGAAAAGAAAACTTCTTTTATAGACCTACATCTGGCTTCCATTCAACACATTGCAATCTTTTCTATTGACTTAGTGGAAGTTAAACTGGGACTTGAGCACGAAACTTAAATGATATTTCCTTATAATACTCTTGATCTAGATAATAACATCCTTATATCTAGGAAATATTTTACTCTAAGTTACAGTAAATCTGCACAAATAATTTTTTTTTTTATGAACGTTTTCTCTATTTCCTTCTCCTATCACAAGAGTCTGGATCTTCTCTCTTTGCTTCCCTTTATACATAATCACTGCAGAGCAGCAAAGAACAGGCAGAAATTTGATTTCAGCTATGGAACCATCTCTTTCCAACAGAGAAAGGGTAAGATGGCACAAAGACTGAATTAAAAGGAATCCTATGCTGTGAAGGCATACGAATGCACAGGTAAGACTCACCGACGAGCCACAGCACTCATCTACATGATTAGGGCCGTATTTTAGAGTTCAGCTATGGCAGTGAAGAGCAATAGAGAGAGCATCATTGACATCACTTAGAGTTTTGGGACTAATTCATCTTTATGCCAGACCCTCTGGGTGTGAGCCTGAGCTGGTGGGGCTGGCTGTGAGCTTGATGCTGGACCCCAGGTGATTTCAGCTTCCTTACATCACACCCCTCAGTACATTCGGTCCCAGGTTGTATGGGAAATTTAAAAGGCAAATATTGTGAGTAACTAGGACAACAGCAGCTGCCCTCTTTTTGGTTATCTAGCCTTCCTTTCCACCACCTTGTTATCCCTTCTTGCTCTCAGCTGTTGTAAGAGAACCTTATGAGAGGTAAGGTCCTAGATGTGCACTGTTTTTTCTCCCTTTGCAGAGTGTACAAGCAACAGAGAGCAGAACAGAGGAGAGGCACTGCCTGGCTTCTCCCTCTATTGCAGACACAGCAATAGACGTTACACCCACTTGAACAGCTGCATCCTGAGCAAAAACATTCCAATTTTGTCTTCTCTGCCTCTGCAACTCCTTGCTCTTTGCTGTCCTGAAGTACTTTTCAACATTACTGAAAGAGATAAGGATACCATAGTGTGGCACTAAACTTTTATAGCATTTGGACATCACTGAAAGTATCAGTGTAGCTTTTAGAGAGATGTGTTCCAGCCAGGAGCCAACTTAACTGGGAAAGAAATGGATGTGATTACGGAGGTTCTGCAGTAATCCTGATTAATCAGTGCTAACCTGAGAACTTTGGTTGTTAACAAACACATGTCATTTGACTCCTAAGTCTTCAGTTCAAAGATAATGGCGATGTTTCCACTGCTCACAGAACATTACAGGTATTTAAATCCTGTATTTTCCACAATAATCAAAGCTCTAACAAAAATACACATAGAATAACTGTTCATTGAGTGCATGTCCGAGGAAAGTGCTCTGCAAAGTATTTTGCAGCAGCAGAGTCTGTCTCAGAAACAACACACAAGGAAAATATTTCAGCAGAAGAATTCTCTTACTAGTCACAGACAGATATATTTGCTTCCAGGAAAACCTGTCCACTCTCAGAAAGTCGGCTAAGGAAATGTAATGCTTCAAGAACACTGAAACAGGGAGAGAGAGAGAGAGAAAAAATAGCTTCTTCTGTTTCCCAGTCAATTCCAAGATTGAGAAGGAAATTGGTTTAGGTCAAAACATATATGCTTTTCAACAACAACAACTAGACCTCTGCATTTAGCATAGGCACCATCTGAAATGCTTCATTTAACCTCAAATAAAGTATTTTATTGTGGTTTTGGTTTATTCAACTCCTGAACAAAAGATTGTTTCCTTTTTTAGTATGTAGAGCTTTTTAAAAAACTAAAAAAATGCTGATTTGAAGCAAAAAGCTAAGAAGTTGGATCATTAAAGCACTGAAATGAAACATCTTGGCATTTCCCATGAAATGGTTTTGAATTCTTTCTTGTTCCTATACTTTTCATCAGGAGCTATTTATAGGATTTGACCCAAATTCTTTTCTCCCAGCCAGCTCCTATTTTTCAACTAATTTATTAGTTGTCCAGTAAAGGAGTGCCCAGATCTAAAGGTAGCATCAGTTTAGTTACCTAAAGAAAGCAGTGAAAAAAAGACCTTGGACAGGGATAACAATGGGAAGAGAATATTTCTTAACTATGCTTCTATTTTTCAAAAGATTTCCTAAGAAGGGGCCTTCACAATAGACCAACTGTGTTCCAAATGCAGCTTCTCTTATTTGACGACATATTCCTTACTCCATGTCAGCCTGCAGGGATAGTTTTTAAGGCTCATACATATGCTGAAGCCCAAGTATTTGTTATGAAATCACATTAGCGCTCCTGCTCTGCCATCCTTAGGCCCTGATGATGGGATTTGGAGCCGTGCATCCTTCTTTGCAACGCACGCAACAAATTCCCACGAATTTCCATGCATTTAAACAGCAACTTGTGCACTGGATGAAGACTTGGGCAGCAAAGACCCTATTTCTATGGTCAATGAAACAGATTTGGGGTATGACAGCCATCAAATTTTCTTCTAGCAGATATGTTGACTGAACCAGATATTCCAGGTGCAATCTGGATTTTGCTCAGGAGCTGTGTTATGAGTGGCAGAGTAGCTACCAAGGTATGCTTGCTCACGTTTTTCACTGTTTCCTATCACTGCAATTTTTCCATACTCGTGTTGTTTTACAGTTTTCAATTTGAAGCAATTTATTGAAGCCAAATTCTTGTCCAGATGCTGACACCAAATAGCACTCTAGAAGTCGCCACAAAGACTACTTGTGGGTAACTGCTAAACTGGCAGATATAGACTCTTTTATTTTAGTGAGCAGAAAGGTTTTAATATAGTTCAAATTATATAACTACATTTTCTTCTAGAAGGAGAAAGACAGACCTTATTAAAGTCAAAATCAAAACTCCCATTTACTTAAAAGGGCCAGAAAGTTAGAAATCTAAAACTTTTGTAGCTTAAAAAGGAGAATCATAAGAGAACCAGCTATCCCATTCATTTACTGGATCTGTCTGAAGAGTCTGGCCTGACTAGCTTTCTTTAACCTCCAATTTTTTTTTTTTTGAGAAGATTGAAGAAAAGAATTGACTTGCAAAGAGGAAAAGGAAATGAATGATTTTTTTTTTAATTCCGCAGGGAAAAAAGAAAAAGTGATCTTAGTTTTAGGTGCAAGTTATGAAAAATCATTGTAATTTGTACTAACTCAGTCCCTACCCTTTCATTAGCAAAGGCTGCTGCCTGCACCAGACTACTAACGATGGCTTTGTGATGGCCATGGCACAACCAAACCCTCCAAACGTCACACTGAGGTTGTTTAGAATCACATGATGCAGCTGTTACCTTGTACTGCAACTGCAAATCTGATTAAATGATGCAAGCTGCCTCCATAACAATGAGTTTTTGAAAGCATTTATATACTGAAGTCATCAGTGTTAAAAGAAATCACAAAAATTTTAAAAAGAGTTAAGAACGAGCACTTGCAAATTCATAAACAGACATTTGCGCTGTCAGTCAAGTCGCCTGCAGCGAGTAAGGAGAATAAGGAACTGTATATTACCCTGCTGAAGGACAATATGCACAGGACCTTGACAGAGCATTAAATGCTGCAGATGGACAGCAACAAATATTAGGTATCTAAAACTCTCACAAATCAGCCTGCTAACAGCACATGAGCAGGCTTGCAATGACCTCAGCACCATCACACACACTCTTATCTGCTAAATTGCTTTGCGGTAACCTCACCTCATGTCCTTGACCATACTTTTAAAAGTATTTGTGTCTTGCTTTCCAAAGACTGACAGTCTTTCTCTGGGGCTTGGGAATATCAGAAGGATAGGGGTTTTTTTTAATTTATTAACTTGTCTTGCTTTTTCCTCTTTGTAGATGTAGTCCATTCCTCCTTTGTACTACTGATACACAACTAAAGAGCTAAATCAACTTTGGAATATGGTATTCATTAATCACATGTACAGCTACAGCTTCAATTAGCCAACAGGTAGTTGGCAAATGGAAGAATTACCTATGGTAGTTCATGAAATGGGACAGTTTCAAAGGATGCTGTAATAAAGCATCCTTTGAAAAAGAAAAAACAGTTTTTCAGAAAGGAAGGATTTAAAAAACAGAAGAAAACCTCAACACAAACCAGTCTTTTGTACGTAGGTACTTTATAATAGCTGTAGAACAGATGTTGGTGTTTTGGTTTTTTTTTTTTGACACACACTGAATATTGCTGCATGAAATAATGAGGCATTTCAGTGGGTTAACTAGGTGACCTAAGACTGATAATCCCACCTCCTGGGTTTGGTGTACACCACTTCACGGTGGATGTTATTCGCTGCCCCCTTGAATGCTCGTTTCAACTGGAAAGAAAATAGGCAGGTAAGTATGGCCCAGCCACATGCCAGAGTCAGCTTACTAAGGGGGAAAACGCACCTCTCCTACGGTTGTGGAGTCTCCTTAAAACCAGGCTGGTGGTGGTGGTGGTGAGCAACACACATTGGAGCCCCAACTTCTCAGCAAATGCAGAAAAAGGCTGACACTGGCTAACTCAAGCTGGTGAGGTATTACTCATGGGGGAAATATGCTTTCCTAAACCTTCCTTAAGGAACGTCTTTAAGACATGCTTGGAATGCCTGGAGAAAAGCCACTATCCAAGTGGATAATATGACTATAGTAAGTCTTTCTCAGTCCTTCCTCTCTTTTCTATTGTGAGTCTCTCTCCTGGTCTCTCTAGTTTTCTAGAATGAAAGTAATTGACTGTGATATTTGTCTCAATTTAGTTTTTTTTTCCCCTTCTCATTGCCTGTTCTACCCCCTCCTACCTTTTCTATTTACACAGCAAACTTTCTGAAGCAGAGACTTCTCCTGTTCTGTCTGTACTCCGTCTGAAACCAGTGTCCCATCAATGATCAGTCTGTTGGCACAACAATAATAGACTTGATAATTGTTATTGGTCCATGCTATTAAGTTACATCAGTGACATAAATGTGCAAAAACATCAAGCTGCTGGGAAGAATATCTGTAATTATCTTAGCAGATGCGATGTGTGTGCGAGAAGCCGAGGTAAGGAGCTAAACAAGTACAAATATGTTTCAAAATGATGAAAACGCTCAGAAAGGATGGAATTAGTTGGCACAGCACAAAATGGAGGTATCATGGTGCTAGACACTTACTTTACCTATCCTTGTTTTACATCAGGGGTCATACTCCATTACCTTTTGCTCCAAGCTGCAAGTCAAATTTGATTAGAGACTAATCTGATTCCACATAATGAGAATACTATTTAGGACGCATGCTTTAAATGTGGCTTTTAGTCCACAGTTTGTTAGGTTAATGAATTTAACAATTGAGATGATTTGTACGTTCCATGGATGATTTGGCACGGAAGGCATTTGTAAAATGTGCAAAACTGGCTAAAAATGGCATTTGAAGCAAAACAAGCAAATAATTACAGCTGATGCTACAACTTGCATTTGTCCTTCACTCATACATAGGTAGTTAATATTTTTCAGAAGTTTTTAAAAGTACAGTTAGAAATCATGAAATGAGGAAGAATTTCTTGGACAGATAAAATGCAAGAAGAATATTTGATTTTCTGAACAGACCTGGTAAGGACTTTGGTGCTACAACCTCTACACCCAGTGCCTCCAAATGAGAATGAAACATCCCATGCTTGGAGCACAGAGCATGTGAAATCAGCACTCTTGTCTAGCTAGTCATCAGCAGATGTGGGTCAGATGCAGGATTTATCCCCCACTCACCAAATACCCTACTCTCAGTTCATTTCTGTGGGAAGGTCCCACCCAGGACCTTCTCTGAACACACCCATCCAGAGCCTCCTTTCAAAACATGGTCTCTGATCAGTCCTTTAGCCTCTAAAATGTAGTTAATGGTGCTGGAGCTTTCCTTTTTGTTGCACAGAAGTCTTGTAGCTAAAGTATTCAACTAGCACAGCAGAGGCACACATGCCCTCATCATCCACCTCTGTTGAGCACTCTGGTCATCAAATGACGGGCAGAACAACCCCATGCTGCTGGGTAGTGAAGATAATGGGAAAGCAGATAACTACCTCTGGAAAGGTAGAAGCCCTTGATCCTGGACCTCACTTCCAGAAGTACTGGCATATTTTATCCAGTCACTTGAGGCATGCTGTTAACCACAGCATTTAGGTATCCCCAGAAGTGAGTAGCTGGAGGAGTTTTCAGAGTTGCAATTTCAAACACAGGATCCTGAATTTTGCCCAAGCCTTACAGTGATGCTCAAAATCTGTATTGGATTTGTCTTGCTCGTTCCTGCTCCAGGACCTGAGAGACAATTGCTTGTCAGAAGCACTGAAGGAGAGTGGTGGGAGGGCAAAGAAACTCTAATAGCACTACAAATCAATAATGACTTTTCTTATATTACAAGTTTTGTTGCAGCACAAAGCTCTGCAATAAGGTGCTGCACAAATCATTGTCCTTTTTTAAAATTTGGAGGCATGGGGACTGTATTGGTGGAGCTGCCGTGTGAAGCCAGCTATTCTAGGGGAAAGAAAATTGTATTTCCCAGGGCACCACGAGGCTCTTCTTGAAAGCAACAGCAACATGGCCATCTGAACAATGTTCTTACAAAAAAAAAAAGGAGGGGGGGGGGGGGGGAAATCATCTACCACGGTTACACTGCATCTCAGGGCTCACTCCACTGTGTTTCCTTAGAGCTCTACTACAAAGATCATCATGCTACCAGCATGTCATAAATTCCTACTCTCTCCTCTTTGAGTTGAAAGTAAAACCAATAGGGAGAAGTGGTGGCACCTCCAGACAGAAAGGATGATGAGTTCAAAAAATATTGGAGTAGGAGGAACCTCTTGGTGAAGAGAAGCCAGGATGCCTGGAAGGAGCCGCAAAACGTGATGAGACACTCCTTCTCCCTCGTTCTCACTCATGACACGGTGTATGCCACCCATGGCAACCTGCCTTCATTGAAACCCATTTGCCTTTACAGTAGTTTAAATATAATTTACAATTACGCAAGACATCAGGTCAGCCCTCTGTGAGTTTTTTGCTGCTTTGAGTGCAAGTCGGCCCTACTCTGCAAGGCGAAGAGAAGTTGATCCCCTGGCCATCCCTCCTGGGTGAACCATGGCTGGTCGGGCCCACATGGAAATACAGATGTATGGCATAAAAGGGCTTTCAGTTTTGTCACACAAAACCCACAAAAGCTCAAAATTATACTGTTCAGAACCACTGTTGTGTCATCCTATTTAAGGCAGAAACATTATCTCTTGCTTTGCTCTCTCTGTTAAGTACGCAGGGCATATCACAGGCTTCGCCTTAGGGCACAGACTGTAGTGACTACACTTCCTAGCTAATGAGCATCTGAGAAAAGGCTGTATAAGGAAGAGAAAAAGAAGTAGCAGCAATGCTTTCGTCAAATATCAGTCATTTGATCAATCTTATTCCAGCTTGATGTGAATACAAAAACATTAAGGTTCATGCTGTAACTTACTGAGCTACGAGTAGCAGACATGATCTGGGGTGCATCATGACTCTTCCACTGACAATCCAGGATCTGTGACTTCTGAGCAACAGGCTCAAGTACCTGACAACCTGATAGACTTTTATAGAAGTATACTTATTATGGGGTTCATCTTAACTGACACAAATGTACTCAGCTGATTTTTGCCAGCTGAGGATCTCTCCTTGGAACGATGACAGCAGGCCAGGCTGGAGGAACATAATGAGAAATAAACAGTTGGTGTAAGTTCTGCTGTTGTCTTGAAGTGCCTCAATTGAGTTTAATGGTGACTGTTTACAGCACAGAGTGCAATACCAGCCATAAAGTGGGAGAGCAAGTGAACAGATGATGGAGAGAGAAAGGGATATGCATTTCCTTTTCCCAGAGTATGTTACAGAAACCACAGCATTAATTCTCCAAACTTCTTTCCTTTGAGATACCTCCTTATATTGATCTGATGATACTAGGATGCTATACAGTCCAGCATTTATAGAAAATAGCTGGCAGGACTATACTAATATTAGCATTTA
The DNA here is from genome assembly GCF_009769465.1 of Tauraco erythrolophus. Lineage (NCBI taxonomy): Eukaryota > Metazoa > Chordata > Aves > Musophagiformes > Musophagidae > Tauraco > Tauraco erythrolophus. Next base: position 6,349,231 of record NC_141476.1, read on the forward strand.
GGAGAATTTATCTGCTTGAGTTAGCTTTGGACACATGCATTCTGTTGAAAAAGCACAGGAGGGGATGAGCACAATGCTGAAAGCAAGCCCTGTTGATTGCTGGATGGTGACCAATGCATTAGCGATCCCAACAGCTAGGTGTGTTGTGTGGATATTTAAACATATCTATTGCTCATATCTTCTTCACGGTTTGCTTAACGCTGGCCTTCTGATTTCAGCTACTCATAATAACCACGAGTAATTTGCCAAAGGTAACAATGGTAACAAATAACAACTGTACTTAGGTTTAGCTCCCTTATTGCTACAATAATATAACCGTATTAGCATCTGATGGCAGGGAAGTTTTCAAGTCCCAGCACAGTGAGATAAATGTTACTAAACGTTAGACTACTGTGAAAGATTCAACAAAACATAATTACCATGATTATAGGCTATAAAAAGTAACATTACAAAAGAGCTCACTTAATACAAAGGAGAAGAGGAACAAAAAATAGATTTCTGTCTAGAGGTCCCTTTCACATGATTACAGCACATTCCAGCAATCAATACAAAAAGGCAGGTGGTTGTATCCAGAAAAGCAGAGAGAATTGGGTTTTTCGTTAAACCAGTGTTATCTCCCTCCATCTTCTCTCCCTCCATCTGGTTCTACTGGTTTTGTTCTGATGAGAGTTATTTTGACAGGCCATGACCCACTTGTCACCCTACAAAGCCATTAAGACAATGTATCTTTCACATAAGGAGTTTCACACGACCCACAGCAGCAGATGAAATGAAAGAGACTTTGAAAGGGTCCAAAGCAAACCCAGAAGTAGTTGGAAAACCACATGAACATAAACATTCTACCACAGGCTATATAGAAATATTCCTTCTTTTTGGAGATGCAGAGATGGTTTTCATTAGATTTTCTGTAACCAGACCAGTGGGCTGGCCCCATGCATACAGCACATACAGCACACTGTACGTAACAGTAACGTACACGTCTATATTCAGTGCCACTTTGGGATAGCATTCATTTCAGAATTTGCACTCAAGTCTGCTACTTGAGTGAGTATCCACTCTTCCTCTTCACAGTGTCATCTGCATCAGGTCTATATTTCAGCTTTTGGCTCACTCATGAATGAATTTTGGGGACTTTTTGCTGTTCGACACGAGTGAATGTTTACCAAAATCTTGAAGCTGATCTCCTGTTACATTCCGCTTATATTTTCTCTCTTTCCAGCAGAAAAGCAAGCATACAAAGGCATCCCTTACTAGCAATGCAGCTTGTCAAAAATATTTTAACAACAGATGCTACTTTTTTTTCTTTTTTGGTCTCATCAGGCATTCTTCTTATCGATTACATTTTTCCTCACTGCTACAGTCCTGAGTTGCAGTCAGCTCAGACTCTGCTTTGGCCAGAATTAAAATCATAACCCAGAAATTCCTTACAAACTAAAAATGACTGCCAAAATAATTTAAAATTTTAACTAATGATTCTCTTGTATCATTTATACACACGTCACCATATTCTTGCTCTGGGTAACCTGTTATTTTTCCACTACGGGGAGGCTTTTCTTAGCTAGATCGATAACATTCTGCCCTGCCATTTTGAGAAACTGAAGGACACACAAAAAAAGTTTTGAAAACCATTTTGAGCCCTTTTTTGTGCTTCAGAGAACTCAATTCTCTGTGTGTACTGTAAGAACATAGATCTGTTGTGCCGTTCACAGACTGAATGCAAGCAGTTTGAATTCAGTGGTGATACATTAAAAGAATGCGTACAAAGGATATGGTATTGTTGAAGGGAGAAGATTCATATAAAAAATTGAGTCTGTTTTCTGTATCATGAAAGACAGAGGAGAAGGATGGAGTGGTTTTAAAGTCAGAGGCAACCTAAGGTTCACCTAGGACATGTGAGTTCATTTGAATCTCTGCTCTTGCTGCAGCCTTGATGGGAGCGAGGCACAGAGTGATGCTCTCAGAAGTGCTTGCCTGCATCTTTAGCTACCTAAATAGCATAGGTAATCTTAATCATCATCATCAAAATATCACGTTGTATTTACATGCACTGAAGGCAACATTTCTATTAAGTTCATGCCAGGTATTGAACAAAAGAGAAAAGCAGAAATGAAACCAGCATTTACTGTCTTTGCCTATAGTACATTCTCTAAGGGGTATTTACACAGCACGAGGAATGTCCCAAAAAACAGCCTCATTAGTGGTCTCCCACCTCCTCCTCTGGCTGCAATTTAAGGAAAGACTTCAATCATGACACAATCACAAAGTGCCGAAGAACACAAAGCCAGAAGTTGTTCAGAAACCCACAGCATATTCGTTAACAGCCCTGGGAGAGATGTGCATTCCTCCAGCAGCTTTTCAGGCAGATGCACGTATTGATCTCTGCAAGCTACCTCCTTCAGAGAGACTGCACAGCAGTCCTGATCACATCTTCTGGACATCTTCATCTCTTCTGGAAATAACCATGCTCCGAAGAGCAGGACATTCCGGTTTTACCCTCTTCCACCTTCAAACCCCTCCAGAATTCACTTTCTGTGTCTGCGCTAAAAATCTAGTTACAGCAGCTTCCATATCACCTTCCCACTCTCCCTTCCAAACTGGCATGCCACCAGAACCTCTTTTTTTCCTAAATTACAGCCACCAACAGGAAAAGCAGAGTGACGGCAATGGGTATTGGGCAGGAGGCCAGTTTCGGTGGGGTTTGGAGCAGCTGAGCTCAGCCATGCCATCGTCCGCTCCTTGGTCTGGGGAGAAAACTGCTAATGAGCCACCAGTATAATCTTACCAGGCTTGTAGACTGAAACAAGGCATGTTCTGCAGGCAGGACTTCGTTCCGTCTGCTGTCACTCAGGTGACCGGCCTGCCCACGTCGTGGCTCTGCAACCTTTGGTTTAGGCCTAATTATTTATTATTTTGCAACTCAGCCACAAGCACCAGGACATGGCCCGGTGGGAATCTTTTCCACATACAGAAGCATTTGAACTTCAGCTTTGCTTAGCATCACTTTACAGGATTTGCCAATCACTTAACATGAGTAATGATCAAATCGGAGGTAAAAGTTTCCCGTAAAAGTGATAAAAATCAATGAACGAAGCCTTTACAGTCATTCCAATTATTTTCCAAACTCAGTTCATAGGTGACAAATTAATGCTTAAGCATATTGGGGGAGTATGTGCCCTTTATTTAAACAGCAATATAGATATCAATTAAAGGACAAATTAGTTATACCTTTTGACTTATGTGCAAAGAAGAGAATTACTACAGTATTAAAGAGTTTTTAACTGGTGGGTAGTCTGGTAATTAGGGAGCTGTCAGAGCTTGTTATGTTATCTTGCAGCAGTTGGTGTTCAAAATACTTCTTGCCACTCATGATCTGAGTGGGATGTTGTTAATATGCAGCTACAGTCTACAAGAGTTCAAAGGGTAGAATTTAATTACGATACTGTAAATTCTTAATTTTCAATTACTATGACACTAGGGAACTGCCCTTGAGAAAGGGTAGATAAAAGACATTTTGGCATTTACAAATGTATGAATAAATAGGAAGCCAAAGAGAAATAATATTTGCAGGATTGATACATTTGCAAGTTCTGCAGTTGCTTTTTTAATTTGTTTTTGCTGTACTAGATCGCGAAACAGTTTTCCCATGTCAAGTTACAATGCATCATTTGCAGATATTATCTCACTCCAGGCAGCAGTTTCAAGGCCAACAAAAATAATACTTTGATCTGCAGTGTATTGTAAGCCCATGCTCATCTGATGGCCACAAAAGTTATGTACAGAAAACGCTTTTTCTAGGAAAAATCCTTATTTGGAATCAAATGCCCAGCTACCTTGCAAGTCTCCTTTATTGTCGAATTCACAAGACCACCTAGGCCAGTGATATGCAAATATTTGGGAGAAGACCTTTCTCTACCATCCAATTTTATCACCAGTCACCACTGACCTCACCACCAAACTCAGCAGCATAGAAATGATTCGGCTTCACCACCAGCCGAATCCCACCTGGACGCTGTGGACCACAGTGGAAATGATGGATCAAAGCATCCTCCTTCCTTGCTGATGCTCTGTTACTAACTGCAGTTGACTGAATATGCCCAACTCCAGCACACAAGAAGACTTTCTATGAAAGACCATAAATTCATCAAAAGGGGTTGAAGCATCACTTTACAGCATCACTTTACAGGATCACTATCCTGAAGTCGGTGTTAGTAAGGAAAGCAGAAAAGTAGAGGAAGAAAGATTGCCTAGATAAAATAATTAAGTTAAAAAAGCAAGTCACTTTTGCCTTGAGGGCAGTACTTCGGTCCTGTTTAGGAGGGAGAACACTGAACATTGGCCCCATGTAGCTTCTCTTAACAGGAGAGCATCATCCCTGTGCTACCACTAACGGCACAGCTGGTTACACAGCACCTACACGTACACCAAGCGCATGTTGTCAACCTGTTTTTCTCTCTGCTGTTTTCAGAAGTGCCAACACGAATGTTCACTCCAGGGCAGCGCAGCTCAATACAGAAACTTACATATAAGACCCTCCCTCGTGCCCGCGGCGAGGCGAGAAGCAACGCTGCTCGCCCTCATCCGCATGCAGAGCCGTGCGCGGCGAAGGGCTTGCTCACCACCTTTGCCTGGAGCAGGAAGGTTTTCAGCTTCTCTTGTCCTGGGAGTTATCAGAGACAGTTCTGAAACAATCCTTAGCAGACAGATAACAAGCAAATCCCCCACATAAAAGGGAAATAGGAAACACTCCATGACCCTGGGACATTTCTTTTATCATTCAGGAGCACCAGCGACTTGCAATTGAGATTTACAGTCAAGTTACTGTGGCAGAACAAGTTACACCAGGCTGGCAGAGGTGCACTCACCATCCGGGTGCGTGCTCTTCGCCTGCGGTGAGCGCCGGCTAATGCAGCTGCTCTGACACCGCAGGGAAACGGCTTATAGGAGAAGTCGTGTTACCTTGTGCCGGCCACAAAGACCGTAGACAGTTACAGGGGTTCAGCTGACCAGCTGTGTTGTTACTACAGCTTGCTGATTTATGGAGGACACTTCAGCAGACGCGTCACCCGCTAGATTTCTATTTCAGTGGGAAAACCGCGCATCGCCTGTGGAACCTGACCTTCCAGACCTGCTGCAGGTCTATATCCCGATATTCGTGCAGTTCTGAATACCAGAGCTACTAGTTTCACAGCTCCCAGTAAAACTGAGCAAAATCAAACTCATGGAAAACTTTGCATTCCCCTCTGAAGCTGCAGGTGATTCTGTTTTATGATCGTCTTTATGCCAAGTTTCACAAACAACCACTATCTGGGAGACTGCAGCAGAAATCATATTTGTGGGTGTTTCCTACCAAACCTACAAAATAAAGATGAACGCTCCAAGGCCAAATACCTAAAGAAATCTTTTATTCAAGCTGAATAAATAACTACAGTTGAATCCTGTGAAACAGACTGTCATCCGTGGGGGAAGGGATAAATAGCCATAATCGAAAGTTTACGTAGCGTGAGACTCCACAGTGGGAAACTGTGCTATTAAAGTATTTTTTCTGATGTATTTTTAAAACATTTATAATTTATATAAAAACACCAGGTGGTACCTTTAAAGTTATTTAGCATGAAAGTCCAATAAAAAGCTCCTTAGGTTTTAACAGCGTGATACAATAGCTCTCACAGTATGTATAGTTAGCCAACTCATATTCAGTAGTGTGGAGAACAAAAGCACAATACTTAGTGCTCTCTGTCAAATCAAGAAAAAGTCATTTCACCGCTTGCAGTGATTTACATGCATGGCAAGTCAGTCTAAAATGCAGGTGCCTTATCTGAGAAGGGAGAGGAAGTGCAAAAGGTCAGAAATACCATCACAAGCACTAAATATAAAGCAGTTTCATTAGGTTTTCACAGCTATGAGAGGCTGAAGGAAATCCCAACTGAAGGATGTCTTTCAAATAACAAACATGTAGCAATATCCTAATTTACTCAGTTATTCAGCAGTGGAGATCACGTCAGCTTGTTAACAGGTCAATCAGTGTGTGAGATGCCAACACAAAGCGGCAGGAAAACAACCTGTTTTCAAGTTGCAGGTGCACAGAAATAATTTATTTGGGGTCTTTAATTTCCAGTTCTGAGATCTGACTAGTCCCTTGCTTTATTTTTTTTTGCAGAATAAAAAATAAAACTAAGGCAAAACCTCTAGCCTCAGGTCCCACTGTATAATCTCTCACTACAAGTCAGCAGGAGTCTATAGATTGAGCCAAGGGCAGATTTCGTCTCTGTGCCTGTGATTAGCGATTTGAGGAGGTAGGAACAGCAAAGAAAAGAAAAATAGAAACAAACCTTATTTCATGTAGGACAGCTGCTTTTTCGTGCTCTGGGCCACTCTCCATGGCTCTAACTTTGACACAGAGCAGCTTGGAAAAAGCATGCAGTAAAAAGAAATCATGATTACACCGGCATTGATGGCGAAGGCAAATCTACTTCTCATTATTTGTTCTGTTATCAGTCAAGACTGGTGTCAACAGCACCAACAAGATCTAAGCCATTTTCCCCTTACTACAGCTGCCAACAGCTGTGTGCAGCGCAAGTCCTGCATCTCCCTGCACTCGGCGAAGGGACGTACTGTAACATTTTGCAGCGACAATCCTGCAGACCTGTTGAAAACCATACTGGCATATGAGGAAGAGGAGCATCATACCAACAGGAAGGGTATGCAGGCAGTACAAACCAAGGCCCCGGTAGTGCTGTGCATGCACAAATCTGTCGCATAATCAACCTGTCAGCCACTGGCATCACAACACTATTTTGATTGGTTTGATTTGTCCAGAAACCAATTATACTGGATAGGGTGAGAAGGGGTTTATTTTATTTTTTTTTAACCTCTGATAGTCATTTTTTTCTAGACCAACCCCCACAAACGTAATTTAAAAGTGTTTCCAGCTGGTCTTTCAACAAGCTGAAGTGTTAATAGATTATTTACTAGATCCCTACACTAATCCAGATAAGCATCATGCGTAGGCTGAGGAGAAATCTAACGGTTGTTGATAGACAACTGAGGTACTACCATCAATTCATTCAGCTCGGTTAATGGTCAGGGCTTGAGAGAGGGTGTAACAGTAGCTTCATCTTCATAGGGAATTAACTACCACTATTTATACTCATAATCAAAGAGGAAAAAAACCCCAAAGAACAAGCTTTTAAGTAGCAAGAACACAGCTCTGTTCTATGATACTTGGGGAAACAAAGGTTGACTAATCCTATCTGCTCCCAGATCTGGGTCAGCCCATAATACTATGAAGCATCTTCAATCTTCAAACACCAAACTGCTGCTCCAGCTGCCATAAACCCAGCTGTTTGCAAAGCCCTACCACTAGGCAAATCCACTGAGAATGAAATTGCTCGAAGCAGACTTTGGTCCATGGTCTGTGTCTCAGGATCTTCATGGTCTGTCTCAGGATCTCCCTGCTGAAGGACAGCAACCTGGAAAGGAGGGTTCACTGCTCACCCAGATGAATAATCCTCCAAGCGCAAGTAAGCAAAGCACAGAGTATAAAAGTATTCTGGTGTAAGACTATAAGGTGGTTTGCCAGGACTGTATTTCTGATGTTTGTGCACTTGTGCTGATGCAAGCACTATGAAAAAGGCAAGTAATAACTTTGTAAGTGAATGTGTTCAAAGAACAAATAAGGGTTTTTAATTTTCAATCCCAATATCGCATCCCTACTTCACTTTAGAGATAATACCAGAGGAGCTAAGGGCATTATTCTGTAAATATGTCAAAATAGAAATGTTTCTCTGTAATGGACTAGCTCGTCACCTAGGCCAACTTCTCCCTTGATCTACATTCCACATAGCCTCAGCAATACTGTAAGGGCTGTAAATCAGTGAAGAATAGCATCCTTTGAGTCTAAATCTCCCCAGCTGTTCAGAAGTCATGTTAGTATGTTGCTACAGCTGTAATGCACACGAAGCGACTGTCAGTCGGAGCTGTTACAATCGATGGTATTGAAAGAGAGAGCTGTGGTTAGCTACCGTATCGATCACGTTAAAGAGTGATAAACAATTACAACTATCAGCCCAGTATCACTGCACAGGACACTAAATGAAAGATTCCCATGTCTTTAAAGTTGCGGATTTTACAGTTCATTAGATCTTTGTTCAAATTATCGAGTTTTATAAAATCTGTTTTTCAACTCTTCCTAAATGATAATAGCACCAGGATCTGGAGGACAAACATCCTTTACACCAATAAGATGAAGCTGCACTCAGAGAAGAGGCTGTAAAAAATATCTTGTCAAGGTACAAATTTTCTCCTTCTCAGTAACTTTCACCATCTTTGAGCTAAACACCGAGTTTTTTTTTCTTTACCCAATAGCACCGTAGGCTTGACAGTCCTGTGAGCTCATGCCTGGGGCAAGCCTGGTAATAGAAGAGCAGAAACACAGCTCCAGGGACTTGGGAAACCATGGCCTGAGTTAATTTGACAAAGCCAGGACTGGAAGTGAAACCAGCTCTCTTCCATGGACGTGCTTGACACACAACACTGCCAGAACAGAGCACACGTTTCAAAGTTTGTCTTAAGTGAAATAAATACAATTTCAAGTACCTATAGGAAACACAGCCACTAAAAAGCATGCTTCATTTTCTCACCAACACACTTTCCGTGCTAATTTACACCCTTGAGCGTTCAGGAATTTCCACATCTTATCAAAAGGCAGATGAAATCCACCTCAGTACAGAGATGGAAAAATCAATGTTGATTTGTGCCATTGTAGACTACATACCGATACATATGAAAAGAAAAGAAAGGAATTCTCTCCTGCTGCTTCCTCTAAGCTATGTGTTATTTCTGCATTTCACATTATAAATGATAACGCAGCAAATTTGGCTTGCTCAGTCCTGATATAGCAGTCCACCAGTATCTTAACTGGATAACTGAATTGCTGTACAGGACCTGCTCTTTCTGATTCCCTGTGCCGATGTTCAGCTTTCAGCTGCCTAAGTTGGATGTATCTTCCAGACACTCCATTACGTCTTTTGAGCCAGAACAATTGGAGAAAAGTGGCTTTCTCCGGTTGATGCAGAACAGCCAGATCATCCTTTTTTTTTTTTTTTTTTCAATGTAAAATTGCAAAATTATCAGCCATGGGAGCAAACCAAGCAAAGAGACTGGTAGAAGCACTCAAGGGGATAAATGTAGAAATAAAAATTGGTGCCACTGCCCCTGAAAACAGCACTCCCACTATCAGCAGCCATTGATGGGTGTGCTCAAATCCTGTCCCTGGTTTAGTTTAATCCGCAAGGCTCTGCTGTAAACCACTTTCAACTGAATTCACAGGATCTCTTCCCTTTTTGAGCTGAGCAAAGGTAAACAGGGACCTTGACCCTTTTAATACTTTGCTTCATGAACGAAGTCAACCACCAGCACACCGTGAATTGCCTTCTGACCAAATCTCCCATCAGACCAAGAGCAAAACAAAGAAAACTCTGACCTGCAACGGCTGCCTGTTACTTTAGTGATCTTTGCAGTGTCTCCTGTGCAAAAGCATCTCTGTAAGCATTTTCCTGAGAAGTTTTAAAGCAAGTACTTCTCCATCAGTAATTCCTCGCATGTGATTCACTGGAGCTACTGCTGCCAGGGTAGGGCTGTGGGGGCAAGATTGGAGCTTTTCAAAATGTAAGGTCCCTTTTTTCCATAGTAATAACGGCACTGCTGACTGAATAAAGAAAGAGGAGTTAGGCCTCTTAGGCTCCCGCGTTTAAAAGCAGCCATGCAGCATGCGTATTTGCCCATCAGGGGGTAAGCACTGCGTGGGAGCCTTGCACACAAATCTTATTAAATAACCTGTGGGATGCACACCAAAGGCCCGTTCACCTCTTTAAATAAACTAGCATGAACATTTATTTACCATTTTCTTTTTCTGTGTCAGTCAGCTTTGGGGCAAGGGGAAAAAAAAAAAAAAAAAAAAGAGAGAGTTAAATTGTTGGTCTCCACAATGCCTCTGCACAGGAACACTGAACTAGATCGTTGTCTCCAGCATCTTTCTATGCAGTTTTTGACCAAATTTGTTAGCTGATCTATTTACACAGTGCGAAGGGTCTAACCATACATAACCATATAACCATAACCTAATCAAAAGCAAAGGTTGACAAAAGAAGAAAAAAAAATCCAAAATCACTCCGTACTGCAGTGTAGTAACCAACAAATAGAAGAAGGCACAAACCCAAGCAAAACCAAATCCTGAAACATTTTGGAAGGCAGACTTATTTACATAAAACAATTAAAACAATTCCCAACTAGGCATAAAAATAGAAGATTCAAGATTCATATTAGAAAGAAAGTCTCCATCCTCACTGCTCATTGATGTTGTGATTTGGCTGAGCTTGAAAAATAAAACTCCACACCACCTTCCCTCGCCCCCATTTTAAAATATTGCTTTCCAAAGCAATCAAGAATACCTCCTGGAAGAACCAAATCAAACTATATCTTGTCCTTGAGGATATTAGCTGTGAAACGATTTTTGCAAGCTACACTGTAAGGCCTACATTGATCTGATGACAGCTTTTGAATCTTTAGATAGAGTTGAACTTCGGCCTTTTTTTCATAATGCCGGCATGCCTGTCTCTGTGAAAGCCCTCAGAGCCACTTTTTTTTCTTGCCAAACACAAAGAAATAAATCTATGAATAATTCTTTTGCCATTTCACTTCACTCTTCCCATTTCTCATGCGAGTTTGCAGGCTTGCTCCTGATTTTTATCCTGCCATGCTATAAGCTAGCACACGCTTTTAAAGAAAGAGATAAAAGTAATTAGGCTTATTGGGTTTTTCAAGTTACTAGATTTTTAATTTTTTAAAGGAAATTAAATTTTTTTTTTTTTTTTTATGTTTTCTTATCCTAGGACAATTGCCAGCATTTCCACTTTCAGTGTGGGTACATGGACTGATTCAAAACTGCATGCAGAAATGAAGAAACGGAGAACGTATTGCCTAATAAAAAGCTTGTTTTAACTTACAAGATAGCAAAGGGTGGGATGTTTAGGAAAAGAAAATAAAAATCATCTAAGGACTTAACCAGGAAATATCATGTCCTCTATCCACCTGTAAGAACAAAGACTGCTGTGACCACCCTGCTGGCCACTTTCATAGAGTTTATGTCCTGCAAGCAAGAATTTCTCCATAGCTCCCTTATGGCTCCCAGCAGCTTCCACCAGCTGGGGTTTTAGTATCTAATGAAATCTAACAAAGTCTTAAAAAGAATAATTCATTACTGGGAAATCAATTTGATGCCAGCAAGAAAGAAAAGATAAAATAACTCTTAAATACATAGATAATTCCCAAAGAATGAAAAACTTCAGTGCTCAGCCCTTCCATCAAAGCCTGCTGAAGTCGATTAGAATACTTCACTTTGGTTGAAGTCTATAACTTAGCATGTGGTGAAGGCTCAAAGAAAACCATGAAGTTGGCTAAAAAACTCCTTTTTCTCCCATTCTCCACCATCTTTGTAGTCAGGTACCAAAATCAGTGAGATCTATGCTAAGAAATTAAAGTAAAGCCCAAAAGAAGGTTTTTCCTCAATCTTGCACCTCTCAGGCAGATTCTACAGGACTTTACCAGTGAAATCCAGAAGGATATGTCTGGAATCCATACGGCATTGAGCAGTTTAAGTAAAAGAATATCTATGGCACAATTTCTCTTAAATACATCTCACATCTGTCAAACATGCTCTGCAATCAATACTTTCATGACTGTAGCTGCAAGTTGCTAAAGAAACACAGCCGCTATCTTTTAAACTGGTATCAGCTACGTATAATGGGATATCGGAATTAACGTTAGCTCAGTCGAGCATGACAGTTCGGCGTAATGACTAAATGTCAGCTACTTTGAAAGTTTACATCTCTTTTAATTACCACGATTACCCAACCGACTGGTTTTCTGCTCATGTGCCTCCTCAAGGCTACGAACGAGCAACAAACTGTACGACAGACGTGCATGAGCAAAGTTTTCCTCTGAACTGCAAGGATCGGGTGTTGATCCTTATCAAACTGCTGTCCCCTGCTAAGAAGCACATTTTGGAAAACCTTACCGCTGCTTGGGATGGGGAGATACAACCTATTTGTGTTCTTTTACTCAACACAACAGCTTTTCTAGGCAGCGGTAGTTGTGGAAACTCGGTTGATCAATGAGTTTTCTTACTGCAAGGCGTCTTCTGTATCCCACCAAGTTTAGAGTTGTTGAAAGCCTGCTTGTTTTATTTCTAATTAGGGCTTCCCTCTTTTGTCTCCAGGCTAATACAGCTCTTCAAACCAAATCCTGTGGGTTACATATTACGCACAAGAATATGTTTTCCCCTGTGTGCACGGAGAGGCTGGAAACACAAACCTAACTTTTAATGAGTTCTGTTTTCAGCGAAAACACCTTTCACTTTGTCACCTCAAAACTACACAAAGCAGAAATTCCATGTGAGGGAGTACCAGGTAAGTGCACAGCTAACACAAAACCCATTTAATTGGTCAATCCTATACCAGACTTCTATAAGACAAACAGGGACCACTGAGTGCTGTTTCCAGGGAGGACTCTGGGAAACCTCTCCCTGGTGAGTGCTGAATTAGACCTTTTCTGAGAGATAGGAGCTTGTAGTAGGATTCAGTCAGGGAGGGACATCTCTTCACCACCTCTTCTGTCCATAAACATGCTTTTGCTTTCCTAGCCTTCACCCCTCAATTCTGTGGATTGTGTCTCAAGTGTACTCCCCCTTAATAAATTTTTGAAGCAAGTATTGCAAGAGCCATGAGGAGATGTTTTCGTAATGAGGGTAATTATCATTGCATTTTAATGCACTGCAGTAGAGAGCCATGGTTCAGTAGCTTTACTTTAGAGCAAGTGTTAAAACAGAGCTCTTTAGATCTATCACAAAATACATCTGTAACTAACCTTTGGTGCTGCATGCCAGGATTTTCTCATGCTAAACACTAATGAAGTGTGCTCTGACCTGCCTGCAGCAAGTGGATGAGGCTTTTCTAATGAGTCTATAGCTACAGAAAGAAAAAAAAAAAAAAAGGAAATAACTATCAAGTCATTTTGGCCTCTTTTTATATACAGTGCCATCTAATAACTCTAATTGTGACAGAACATTGCTTCCTAGAGACTGACACCACTACATTCCAAAAAAAAAAAAAAAGAAGAAATCAAATCAGAGTGCAGCAAAGGACAGGGGCACTCAGAGAAAAAATAAGATTAGCCATAGCTATGGCCAAATATCGGGACTATAATAGTGTTATAAATCCCATTACTTTCAATATATCTGACATAGTATACATGGATAGAATGTAGCAGTAAAATAACACATAGAGGTTCATTATTTTCCTTGGCATACACCACTTGCTGTATAGTTTCGTGAGAAGGGAAGGAAAGGGGAAGAGGATGTTTAGGGGATGGTGAAGGAGCACTCACCCATCTTTTTCAACAAGAAAAATCCTCATTTTGGACATGCACAGGAAGCCACTCAAAGGAGAGGTGAAGACAGTGACAACAACCATCAGGTACTACTGGCAGCTGTTCCAAAGCCTCTGAGCTTAGCCAAGCCTTGAAAATCCTTCGCCAGGCTGTCAAAGCCCAGCAAGGGCAGCTGAGCCTTGTTAGCAAATCGGCCAGGCAGAATAGGTAAACTTCAGTTATCCCCAAAAGCCAATTAAGAGGACTTAGGAAGCAAGTCTGGGTGGTCAGTAACAGAAAAGAGATTGGCAGCCTTGGCTTGGGAGGTAAGAGCCAAGGCAGCCGGGATAATTACCAAGGTTGTGCGAGTACATGATGCTCTTTGGGTCTCAGTTAAGAGCAGACAGGCAAGCAAGACACAACACAGCAGGAGACTTGGGTTTGTAATGCTCTTAATCGGAGGCTGCAAATAAAGCCAAGCCGGAGCAGAACTCTGCTCTGCCTTGCCGGGGCCCTGTGTGAAGTGTGTTACTTCTGCTGTGCTGGCTTGACCCCTCCAGCAATCCTGCTATTAGACGGCGGAAACATTAGACATGTCACTGTGCCTCCTGCCCAGGTCTGAGTTTTTGCTGAGAAGCAGCTTTTATGCATAAATAAATACGTGCGGAGAATCTGAGACGGAAGGCTCCACAAGTGAGATGAAACTTTAAAGCAAAGCCTGTGAAAAACCCAAACTGGGAGCGGTTTAACTACTGGCATCAGAGTTGGCGGGGGAAGGAAATGGAGCAAGGGAGAGAAAAGAGCACAATGCATAAATTTCAAGGCCTGGGGTCAGTTGGAGAAGAACAGGTAAGAAATCTCCTTTATTCCCACTCTTACCTATTGTGATTTCCCCTGCAGAAAGAGCTTTCCAAGTGAAGAAGCCATCAATGTAAGCCAAGTTTTATGTTGGCTGCAAAACAACTCGCCTATTAATCCTTCCTCCTAGAATCACCATCAAGCCCTTCCTGCACAACGCGACATCTCTCACGTACTAGAAGCTCCCTCCCTTTATGAAAATTGCACTGTTACTCAGTGGCATTTGCCAAGACAAGAGTCTGGCAGCTTCCATCATTTCCTGCAGGAAACCCAATCTCACCCCAATCGATCACTTTCCTAAGAAAGCCTTCCTATTTCTCCATCCCTCAAGGCAGCTAGAAGCTGACTGCAGTGAAGGCAGCACGGGTACAACAAACCTGTAAAGACACACGCTATACAACTCAGAAATGTTAAATATTATTAATGCATTAAGTATCACAGTAGCTGTTTTTGCTGCTAAACGCTTTAGTAATACACTAATCTCACCATCCGCATAATTCTTAGCATTTCCCCAGAGGAGCTGAGATTACTGCATTGGCCATATAAAGTAAAATGTTGCTTTTTCATTGTGATTCTACCCACAACTTCCAGCACTGCCTTATTAAAATAACTTGCTCCTGACTTTCACAGTATTCTGAAGGTGACAACGTTTTTAGACATGACATCCTTCTCCAACAGAGAGTGCAGTTACAGGAGCCTTCTAATGGCTTTTGCAAAGCAATAACTCTGCAACTTGGAAAAAAAAAACCCAAATATGAAAAAGCTGCTTTTATTAAGATCCTCTTTTTCATTAACATTTGTATGTTAGACCTGGAGATCATCCTGTGGATATTGATGGTAGAGAACTAGATACTATGGCACTGAAAGCATCTTCTTCTGGAGATTTATTTTACTGTAAATACTCATCATTTACTTTATTGAAGAATGAAAAAAAAAATGAGAAAAAGAACATTTTGATGTATGCTTTTTTCTCACGCTCAGGTGTAAGGTGTCTCTGGCAAGGATAATCTGTCAGTATTTAGAGACAGAATCAAGTCCATCACAAACATAGATGATTATGCTTCAATGTGTTGGGGAATTCTACCAAGAGGCACTTGGGAGCCCTATCCAAAAGAAGACTCCTGGAGATCAGAAAGAGATGTTTTTTTGGAAGTTTCACTGCCAGCAAAGCTGCTCTTTGTGCCAACTGTGCAGGGATGCTCTCCAGCAGACCCACCACTGCTGACAAAGTTCCCCGGTGGCCTCCCTGCACCTTCCTCCTCAACTGTTCCCACTATGATTTCATTTTGTTATACTAGATCTAAGTCTTGAATCTCCTCACAAGTCATAAAAACATAAATGCATTCACAATAAAAGCACTCACCAACTACCTTGGAAATGGTAGATATCAAGCTCAAGCTGCTATTTTTCCTCACATCCATAAAACTTTCTTCTTAAGTAGCTTGGGAGTACAATTTATTAAAAAAAAAAACCAACTGATTCCATTCCCTTTAACTTCAGCTTTGTCCTTGACTTTTCCAGCAGGAAGATTCTTTTAGTAATTTTACAATTTCAAATAACCAGCACTGCTTCCAGAGCTGCTCAAGTACAACCCCTCTTTTGGCAAGAATCCTTTGCAGGTGAGTTTAAATGTCTCAAGTGTCAGCAAACGAGCTACAGAAGGACATCCTACCAGCCACTTGATTTCACCTAAGCAAGGACAACAGATTTTCTTTTTTATTTTTTTTTTTTAAAGTTACTATGGTATTTGCAAATATCAACCATATTTAGAACTGCTCTGTGGATAATTTTTTAAGAGCATTTGATCAATAAATGCATCTTCCCCCACTCCCAAGATTGGTATCTGTCTCCCCAACACCTGCAGCTCAAATTTTTTTTTTGGCAAAAATAGTTACAGCTTTTGACAGAAATATACCAAGATCACCAACACACCAAAACATCTCCATTTGCATTCAGTGAAGTTATCATCTTTTTCTCTGATTTTTAAGAAAGAATTTCTTTAGAAGCATATCCCAAGGAAACTTCTGCAGTATTGTGACTAAATTTTCATACCATTTGCAATTCCTTCATTGTAAGCATGAAAGTCTGGGGAGAGCAGCACTCATCTCACATAAAGGCGGCTGTGGACTAACAGACATTGTTGAGAGAAGACAGATATAATGGTGAAGTAGGATTATACTAAAAGGGCCACATTTTCTTCCCACTCATCCCAACCACTGACAGAGCACATTCAGACCAAGTATGGCCCCAGCTGGGGAAACACTCAGCTGTCATGACATGCACAATGGGTAGAAATCTCCATTTTCTCAGTTCCCAGCAAGCTGAGAGTCTCTGAGGCCACAAAACAACTAGGGGCAACTTGGAGCCGCCCCTTCAGATGCTCTAATTGAAATCAAGGCTGGAGCAGATGGGGTTTGTGAGTCTGAGACCCGTAATCAGCTCCCTGGTACCCTTCCTTGCACAGAGCAGATCTTGAATCTGGGCCAATATATGCTGCTTTTAGAAGGGTGCTTGAAGTAGCTTAATTAGGGAGATGCATTACAAAAAGCTGTTCTCATACAAAATAATTTACTAGCATGAAGTATGGAAACAATTCAATTGGTTTCTACATGTCCATGTCCAAAGCACTCCATAGAGCTGAGGAGCTTCTTAAGAAAGAACAACAATGGAAATGATGAAAAAAGAGCCCGAGACATAAAAAATCCAGCAATTAAAAGCACCTAATATCATATTCATGCTTTCATGTATCAGATGCTCCCAAACTGTTCTTGCCACATGCCTGAATTCATTACAATGTGTAAAACTGTGAGTGATAGTCATGGTCTTAAGTTAAATTATCCCGCATCAAAAATCAGTGTCTGCACTTCTACCTCAATCTTGTCACGCTGCCTGGCTCCAAAGTTGGCCACTTCCCTTAATACAATCCTTATCTTTAATGCTTCCCTCCCTTCCCCCTCCCTCCACTTAAAAATGCTTTGTACTGCAAAACGTTGTGGCAAAGGATTTTAGGAAAAAGGGGAAAACATCACTGCAGTAATCTCTCCTCATATCCAAGTGCCAATTTAGAAACTCAAAGTGTCAAAAATCTCCCAAGTACCATTTTCCTCCCATATGTTTTCCAACGTTCCCTCCCCAGAGGTGACCCTCTGAGATGCCACATCCCTGGCACGAGCACACCACTACCGAACCCTCTGCTCTGGCTCGACACTGTAATTAGCAGGGAGGTGAGGGAAGAGTGCAGAGCGGCGAAGGCAGCGAGCCCCGTGAGCTGACTGCACAGTGCGGTACGATGCCAAAGTCTGTGTTCAGGAGTGACCCAGGACCTTCCTCATTTCAACCGATGCCAACAGAAAGCACCAGGATTCCCCTCAGACACTCTGGGAATGCCAACTGGCAGAAAAAGAGCTCATCTAGGCTAATTACTGAAAGAGCAGGACAAGTAAATGAGTCACAGCAATGGAAATCTCAGCAAAGGATGGCTGTGCTTTCATCATGTTAAAACCCGGTATTTCCGTCGGGAAAAATCAAAACCATTTCCCTTCTTTTAACGTTCATAAAAATCATGTCAGAAACACCAGCACAGGCTTACAGAAATGTGACTAAGTTTTAGATATGTGGCTTTTTTGGAAAGCTATTCAAACATGCTAAATAATCTTTAATCAATTGAATGCTTTGCACTTGATTTTTTGTGTGAATTGTTTAACGACAAGAGAGGCTTTTAAAGCCACTTTTAGGTTCATTCCAGTCCTATGATACCTCTTCAAAGTTCAGAGCAATGCCTATGCATTCAAGTGCTGCATTACTGACAAATGTACATCAGCTGGAAAATCCAAATGTTATCATATAGACATATGGAGATTATCTGGAAATGAAGATCAAGCAAAAATTTTCAACATGTACAATAAATATTAGGGGAGGATATTATTGTAAATGAACTGGAGAGTTAAATAGCATTATCACAGTGGAGAAAAAGTTAGTTATTATCATTTCAGGAAAGAATAGGTGGAATTTCAAGGCAGTGGGTGGGCTAAGATCCTTCCCATTGAATTCAATGACAGGCTTCGAGAGGAGCAAACTCAGACCAACAAAATTATTGCTTTGAAAAGCAGGGGGTTTCCTGCCTGGAGAGTTAAAAGATCAGAATCTCCGAGGGATCACTTTTCTGTGGAAACCCTCAGAAGTGTACTGCAGGATTGTGCTTTCCTCTGCACATGTAAGGAATCTGTATCACTAAAAAGGAGACTGATTCTGTGCCAAAATTAAGTCAAGTGAGATTTACCAACGTGCAAACAGCTGCTCCTGGAGGAAAGGTAGGCTGTGCAGTTTTTGAGACCACTTCAAAATTGTGGCCCTTTGCAGAGAATACAACATTCAAGTCCTGTGCTCAGGCACCCAAATAACTCATAAGCTTCCCCTCACGGCTCAGGCTCCTAACTCGGGGCATTCAAAATGGGTATCTAAAGTTTTGCATTGAAGTTTCTCACCCATGGGTTATTTCACTGCACTTACAGGGTGTGCTCTCCTCTATTAAAAAAAATAAGAGGGGTTTTCATCAGGGCAGATAATGCCCAAGCAAATATTTTGATACACTTACAGCTGCAGGAAAAGAATGAGCTAAGAACATAATGATCATTGTGTAATCATACGGATCAGATCAAGAGACTCTGTTGTCTATCAGGTTGGCTAATTGTTCCTCTGTACACGACAAATTTCTACTCAGATGAAAAAAGTCAAGTTTTTCAGTAGAACTGTAGTAAGCCATTAAACCCTGTAGTGTGTGAAGGTTTGAAATGTGCCTAACACACAATATCAAGGGTATTTCAGGTCTCACTTCATGTCACATCAAGTAATTTTCTTTTCTTATTGATGCATTACATTCCTGGGGTTGGGATGGCAGAAGTTGCAGGGAGGTCTCTGAGGTGCAGGTCTGGGTAAAACAGAGCATCGTGTCATGAGATATTTATCAAGTGATAATGTGAACGACCGAAAAAGAGACGAGGTGGGGACAAAGGCTTCTCTGGCTGGGAAGTTATCGAACAGTTGGAGCCGAAGAACAGATAGCTCAGTGGCAGCTGGCTGTCCCTGACTCCCTAAAAAATTAATCACTGCAGATAAATGTATAAAAAGACAACACCTCAATCTGTTTCCCACTGAAGTTGGTGGCAAAATTCCCATGTCTTGTTCTTACCCACTGTCCAATCTGTGCTGCGAGGCCCAGAGGTGCTCCCAGCAGTCCTGGTGTCACGTTAGAATAAGTGTGCTGGCACTACTGGATTTTCCCAGTGGTGTCAGTGGGGAAAATCCACAGGACCCATGTCCTATCACTGCGTACTCTCCCCTTGCTCCCCCTGCACCCTGCAGAATGAGCTCCCAGTGTTTGAGCCTTTGCAAAGCCAAATTTACAGATTTGGCCAGCCGTGTGGAGCAAAAGAACACAAGCACGAGCAGCTCACCTTAAGGAATTTGCTTCTATACCTCCAGATACAAAATCTGATTTATAGTGCATACACAGAAGATTATGGAGGTTGTGACTGCACAAAGAACCTTACTATCAGCCTTTCCTGGCATTCAACAAATTACATTTGAAGCCCTAAAACTCTGTTAACACTGGAGTAAAACTACTCGCCTAAGTTGCTATTGTTTTCAGTAGGCATTTTTAAAAACAATTTTTTACAATGTTAGAGCACTCTGTGATTTCAGAACAGGTACATGTGTGAGCACCAGGAGTAGCCCTTGCAAATATGCCTTAGTTTAGAAACAGTTATTCTATGAATATTTGAGTTGAAAAAAATGATATTGTAGAAATGTTCATAGAAAATTAACACAAGTGGAACACAGAATAGCCAAAGGAAATTAATTTACAAGTGTGATGGAACGAATATTCCCAGGAGATATTGAGCAATTGAACTAACCTTAGTTATAATAACTCTCTCTGTGTTTTGAACATCAGCATCATGCTTAGAAGAAAAATTCTTCTACCTCCAGCGGAACGACAGATGCATAAAGAGCAGATAATGAAGCCCAGTTAGGTATCTTTCTCCACTGGTAAAAGTATGTCTTGCAATTGCTGCATAAGTACCTATCCGGTGTGAAACTGTAGCAAATTCCTACTCCAGGAACACACACAAAGCTGACAGAAGTACCTTTACAGTCTAAATGGGACAACGCTACTTATTTCATCAAAAAGAACATTCAGCACTACACGGCTATGTAATTCCAGGCTGCCGGCAGCTGATACAACTCGTTTGCTGGCATTTCTATGATGTAGACTTGGCATTTACTGTGCCAGCTTTTTGGTTTTAGAGAAAGGTGGTTGTAAAGACAGCACCTGACAACAACATAAGCATCCATGGAAAACAGTTCTGGGGAAAAGCAGGATGGGATGATACAGCTAATAGGACTATGCTAGAGGTGTTCTCACCTCTTGCCCCCATCTCTCCATAACCCCACCACTTCCCTTCTTCCCAACTCCATTACATTAAAAAACCTGCATTTAGGAGCAAGAAGGTTTTCAGGATGTGCAGCCACGTTGAAAAGGAGGGAGCTGCCTAGCAGCAGCAACGTGCTATTTGGAGGCATAAGTTATGTGGATACTTTTTCTCAAGGAAGAGTATTGTTAGGGAGGTGAACATTATTTCTCGTGCTACTAGGAGTGAAACGGGTTGAATAAAGTAAGTTTGAAAATAGCCACTATGTTTGATTATCAGATAAAAATTTGATTTCGTTTGGGGAGATTTTTCCTTGTACACGTAGCAGTGATACCCAGCACCTAGTGAAGTCACGGAGGCTTTGCCATTGCCTCAACAGGCCAGGGTTTCCCTCTGTGTATACAGCAAACCATAAACATTTCCCAAATGATTACAATCAAATCCAAATAAATATATTTAATAGACCAATCTTCTCAAGATTGATTCTGAAGAAGCTCTATAAAATGTTACGTGCTTGTGCATATAAAATAAAGTAAAAAAAAGTTGGTTTTTTTTTCCTCCGTGTTTTAAATTACTGAATTCTTCAGACTGGTGCCTTTGATTTTAATCTACGAGGCTGAATTTGCAGATTGCCTAAAGATACATGAATATTCGTCGTCTGTCCCACTAACATTTTTCTAATATATTGCTTCTCCTTTTGGCAAAGCTGCTAAGATTTGCGTATAGTTTTTATCTCCTGTTGTAAAACCAAATTTGTTTTGAACGACAAATAATTCATTACAGAATTCATTTTTCACCTTTCCATGCCTGAGCCATCTTTTCAATGGTTTCAGGGCACTGTTGTAGTCAAAGCATCAAATCCGCTCTTCTATTTATTCCACCAAGCAGTGTGGTGTTTTGCTCTGGCAAGCTGCCAGCTGAATTAATTTGACATTCGCTGATCAATCAAACTGTCTCATTACTACCTTCTGCCCGCCTTGTCATCACAGCCCACTGTTGACAAGAGTAAGAAATGAATCGCCGCGAGGTCACCTTCAGAAAATCTTTTATTTAATTGTAGTAGACCTACTGCTAAGCCCCGGGGTTATCTGCCATCTTCCTGTGTGTCTCTCCTTTTTCTTTTACATGAGAAGTGAGTTATTTTCCATAGGCTCGTGCAGTTCACAGATGGAGCGACTCCAGCAGAGTTATTTAAGCAGTGGCCTTAGTAATTACACCGAGTGTTCGTATGAAGAGGATCATTTTATTTCAAAAACCACATGAATGACAGGCCAAGTGGATCATTCAGAGAAAAGTATTCAGAAAGGGGTACTGAGGAAAACTGGCAAAACCCTTAGTGTGGTGTTGTTTATGTTCATTACACAAGCGTTCACAAGAAAGCCACTTTCCTTGTTATGTAGTAAATTATTCTAATTACTTACTAGTTATGAGTGCCAATTGATAAGATGAACTTTGCCTAAAAAGATTGCAGCATTCCTCACCAGATCTGGTACTCTGCCAGAGGATTTCCAATTTCTGTTTACATTTGTCTGAAATAAATTGACACCTGTAACAATTGTTATGAAATTCTTACAAAAATAAAACCTATGTGTCCCATGCAGAAGTTAGAGCATTTGGAAGGAGATATTTCATAGATTTCATAGATTTCTAGGTTGGAAAAGACCTTAGAGATCATCGAGTCCAACCATCCCTAATCCCCATTAAACCATATCCCCAAGTAGATCATCCACCCTATTCTTAAACACATCCAGGGATGGGGACTCAACCACCTCCCTGGGCAGCCTATTCCAGTGGCTGACAACCCTTTCAGAGAAGAAATACTTCTGCTCTTCTGAATTTTTCTGAGTTGGTTTAAATTTTCCACAGGAAGGATGTGAGTCTTTTTCAGTCACTCTACAATATTTTGTCATGGAGATATTCCAGTTCACATTTTACATGAATGATTAGTGCATTGGTACATAGTACTGGAAAGGGAACTGAAGTCCTTTTTCTGAGATAAATACAGTACAGTTTTGGTTATCTTTGGTTACACATATTCATGGATTAGAAGCATCCTAACATTTATTGCCACTTACGATCACATATGACAATGACCTTTGTACACCACCAGGTTTCCCAGGCAATTAAACCAGAACATGGATTTGATATTTCAGACTGGTTCTTTTTCTGAAAAACATATCATGTTCCTCAGGCTGACTGTAAGATTTGGGCTGCTGTGGTGGAAAAGTAAGAATGATCTAATAAATAAGACTTGTTTATTTCAACACATTGCCTCTAATGTTGAATAGTTTCTCTTCCTTTTTTCCCATTTCTTAGAATTTTTTACTGAGAAACTTCTAACAAATAATTCAAGCAGTAATTTCTATGTTGCATATAATGCCTTCTCCATTAAAAAAACTTTTCTCTGTGTTAGGTATACACGCTGATTGGAGTTCTGTGTGTGTACACACAGCAGCCAACATGCCTCAACGTTGCAGGCATGCAGATTATTAATCAATTATGACATGATCACCAGCGTAACACAGAAACTCCATCACTGCCACAAACTCGGTAAGGATACTTTTGTAAGACATAAGCTGTACAAGGAATAGGGTGGATGTTTCAACAAGTCAAAGTCGTAAGACACCTTGGGACCAATTTACTAGGTACTTAGAAACCAAAGGGTATCATTAACTTTAAGAGGAAAGCTCACTTTGCAATAAAACACAAGACATCAAACTGGAGATGGGAGAGTTAAAGGAGTTATTAAAAGGATAGGAAGTAGTTTGGCAGCAAACCTTTCGGTGTACTTCCTGAATGCAAAGGGGAATTAAGGTACTGCCACTGCGGTCCCAGAGGAGAAGGCACTGACTTGCAAAGAATTTGTAGAAACATATGGTTAGGCCTACACAAGGTGCATCTAAAGCAGAATTAATAATCTGCAAAACTACGACACCAACAGAGGCAAAGTCGAAAGAACAGGAAAAATCAGGAAAAAAAAAAAGAAAAAGAAAATTTTGCTACGATTTGTTACACTGATAAGCACATTATTAATTAAGTCCTGAATAAAGGCATTGAGGTAGATGCCTCTCTTGCTGCATGCAGATGGGAAAAAACACTTTTTTCCTTGACATTCAGTCTAATGTCTGTTGCAACACATAATTTCTGTCCTCCTGGATCTTAAAAAGGGCTAAAAAAAGGTGGGTTTGAGTAAAAAAAAGACATTTTATTTTACTTGAAATGAGAAGTTTTATATGATTAAGTTTTCCACTTGATCACACACTCAAACACAACCTTCCCTCCCTGAATTATGTTTGCAAATTTACAACAATTTCACAGGAACTGGCCCCAAATACGCAGCTGAACTCATACTACAGTGGGTCCATAGGATACATCTAACAAAAACAATATTAATGTCACGGCTTAAGCAAGGGCCACCCATTAAGTCCTATTCTTCACACTCACTCCCACATCATACCATAGTCTACTACCATCTAACTACTGTGAGCCACTGCCAGGCAACAGGGGCACTTCTGGGAAACAGAACTAACATAGTGAAGAAAAACTAATTTCTGGAACCCATTTTTAATAAAATGTAATGCCATTTTTAATCACAGTTTACGGTTCATCCAAATTTGGAGGCTTGCAGCTTTTCTGCACACAGACGGATTCATCTGGGCCAACTGGTCAGGTTGTTGCCAGAATAGAACAAACTCGTGAGGACATCAGTCTCACAGGACATGGAAATAAACTTATGAATCACTTGCTAAAAATGAAAGAAAAGGGGTCATGGAATGCTTAAAATATGCTTATACATGAAAGAAAAGGGGACTTGAGCATCTTCACAAAGTGTTGCATTATTTTCATGGTACCATTCTGAAAATACGCTGCAGCTTCAAGAAGTAGCGACTCTTATTTCATTTTTCAACTGCGATTAGTTTGGATGGGCTTGACTGTCACATCTCCTGATTTTGAGCAGTGAGACAGGCATTTGTGTAGGCATGATAGAGAAAGGAGAGAGAGAGATATTGCTTTGAAACATGATCCAGGACCTCGCTCTGACTCAACGTACAACACTGTAGAAAAGCGCAGAAGACTTCTCCTAGCTTCAATACCTGGAAAGACATTCCATTTCCAAATAAGAAGTTATGGTGTTTACATAGCTCGTGAGAAATTACTAATTTGTTCCAAGGAAACTTTAATCCATTGTGCAAAGTGCTATTAACACCGTGATGGACTTCCATGAAACATTACTATTTGAAGCCCTGCCTTCCACAGTTTTCATTGTGTATTCTCAGAGCTGACTGCCACTCCAGTTAGGTGTTGCTGTGTGGTCTGTCAAAGGCATTTCAAAGGCCTGTTTGTCCTCCGTGAAGAAAAGTCTCTCCAGCCCTGGATTATAGGTTACAAGCCTCTGGCTCTCAGCCCTGCACCCTGAGCACTAAGCTCAAATTCATTAATTCAAGCAGAAGTGCAAGAGTACAATCATGTTTCCACTGGGTACCAGGAGAAATATTTGTTGACATCAAGGGAACGCCTGAATTTTGTTTCTTACAGTTAAAGCTTTAATAAACTGAGAATCCTTATATTTTCCTTCTATTTTACAGAACAGAGTTGCAAGACAGGTGGTAAGAACCCATATAGTATAAGGAAAAGGGGAGCTTTAATTGGCATTACTGTTAAAAGGATTACTGTTTGAGAAAGGCTTGTATTTTCCCCTACTAAAGGAAGGAAACTAGATCTTTGATGGAGGTTTAGTGTCGTGACTGAAGAAAGTATATATTTCATCCTTGGGATGGATGGTTTATTTACAGCTGGCTGTGTAGCATTAGTTTATCAATTACCTCTCAAAATGTGATTTACGTATCTGGAGGAAAAAAGTGTTGTTTTTATTGTCTCTAATGATTAGTTCTCACAGTTCTTGTTATTCCCAGCTGCAATAAAATAGTTCTAGTGACAGAAGTTTCAATGTGTTCTGCAAGAGGTTTACTGCTGTCAGCATAGAGTCGGCACACATCTTCTCTCCATCTTCTATTTTGTGCCATATTTCTTTTAGATTGCGCTTGTATTTGTAATGATAGGAGAAGAAATGTTGGAGGTTTTTTCCCAGCAGATTAATCTGTGTATCTTTAAAAAGGATATATTTAAAAGGAAACAAGTAAGGAACTGCCAAGACCACTGAATTCATCTGACTGAAATTGAAGACAATCTTTCTTCCAAGGCCCAGATAGGAAAACCCACAAAACACCCATTAGACATACAGTAGGATGCAAACCAGATCCCAAACTGTTTCTGTCACTGAAATCTCTTAAGGATTCAGTAAGCTCTCAGCAGTAACTGATCACGCACAAATCTCATACATTGTCCGAAATCTTTCCGTGGTATGATTCTAGGAGGATCAAATCTGATCCTGATTTGCCATATTCCCTTCCATTGGCTCACCAAAGCCCTAAACTCAACGTGCTACAGCTTTAACATCATCTCTATAAGCAATCATACCTATTGAAGGATGCTTTTTCTCACCTACCTGTGTTAAATGAAAAGATATCTTAGGGAATTTCCTCCATTCCCCTCGATTGGTGACAAACTCATCCCCAAAGGCAAAGGCTGATTCTCACCCTTTCCGCTGTGTTGACAGCAGGTTGCATTTCTATTTCATTTGCCTGTGGAGCTACAGGGAAACAGCTGGGATGTGACTATTTGGAATGAGCTCAAGAATATTAGGATTCAGCATACTAACGGCACAAGAGTGACCGCTTAGCATAAAGGGAAGAGTGAGAGAGATCTTGTTGTTATCAGTGCTGGTGACAAAGCCAAACGGAGCCAAATTTTGTACTGAGTAGCTTCTGGATGGAAGGAGTGAGCTTTTGCTTTCCCCTAGTTCACCTGTTCTATCTTTTTTTTTGGATTTGTGGGAAATAACAACATCTTGGCATGAAGTCAAGTGTCAATAAGATTTCTGAAAGCGTGACCATTTCAGTAACTTTCGAAGCGTAGCGCTTCCTATCTGGAAAGGACTTCTTACTATCTTCCCTGTTTTCTCCTTCTTTTGCTGCATACTGTTCAAGTGTTGGTAAATTAAGTCCTTCATAAGGCAAAGGTTGTAAGCATGTGATTAACATTAAAATGGCCTGTCAGCAGTCTCAAAGTGGATTTCATCATGGGACTACTGAGGTGCTTAATGTTCAGCATGAATTAAGTGCTCTGCCAGTTAGAAGTTCTGTTTGCCATGTTGTGCCTATATTACCGCTGTAAGTTAAATTACCACAGTCTATAAACCACCTTGTAGTCCATTTCTTCTGGATGAAAGGAGCTATGCAGAATAAATTGCAGTTTCTGAAACACAAACACCCACCTGAAATGACGATGGAAAAAAAAACAGGAAAATGGTTGTAGATATATTTTTATTCCATTTCAGTATTGAAAATTTCAATGTATTCTTTGTATCAGATAATTCTGTCTTGCTAATTTTGCAGTTTCACAATCACCAATTACAAGCAAAATGTCAAAATAACAGGAAGGCGAAGCGTCAGGGGTATTATTTGTCTATCAATAAGCTGTATCTACTCATAACTAAATCTAAAATACAGCTCAGATATTTTATGTCAGAAATCAAGGTAAGAAATCTTAGAAAGAAAAAACCCAAGCATATTTCTACTCTATGAGAAACCCACTTCAGACTAATTTTAGAACATGTTAGCTGTACATTAGAAGAAAGAGACGGAGCAAATGTGTGTATGCTAATATGGCCTTCAATACCACATTTCAAGGGGCATAAAAGCATGTCAAACTCTTCCATCTTTTTTGGCTGGCCTACAAGGAAATAGCATTAGTAAGTGGCATAAAATCATTCAATTTTGAGCAGTAACCTGACCCCTTGTTTTCAATTGTGTCAGAACTGAGAGCTTAAAGGGACAATGGGAAAAGATGGCACCCTAGAGACAGATAGATCACACATTTTTTTCTATCAATCAAATAGTCTTTGTGCTCAGGTGGACTGAACTCAAGAACGTGGCTCGAATTAGAATTCCTGTCATAAATTTATCTTGTGTTTGATATACCAACTACACTTTCATGCAAGGATTAAGAATTTTTCACTGATGTGGTGAAAGTGATACCTTGTTCTTTGAATCATCCAAAATGACTTAGAATTAAGCAGAAAAAATTGACTCTGACCTTGCAGGCTAGTTACTGAGGTGCTCTAAGGTATTCTGAGGTGGCACTGACCACCATATACATCCCATAACATATTGTAACCTTGCTGAGAAATAAACACAAGTGGAGTCAGTCGTACACGTGTTTTAAGATCCTGGCATGTCAGTTAGTAACGTCCACAGAGTTTTTTTGAAGAAGTTAAATGCTAAGGTTCTTAGTGGCTATTTGGCATTTGAAAATATTTTAAGACTAGCATTTAATTGATGCCATACTGTAATCAATTAAACTGACATCATTAATTTTACAAGAAAATTCAGAAACAGTTTTATTTGGCAACTTGGAAAAATTATTTTAAAATTATTTGCTCTCTAAAATGATTAAAATGATTTGTCTCAGGACAACAAAGGGAACTGGCTGAAAATTCAGTTTTCTTCAAATGTACTTAAGCGAATCTCCCAAATAATTGCAAAAGCCACCTGTTACACAAAGCTTGCAGTGATACTGACAGGACCCACAGCACTGAGCTTTCCACTGGACAGCAGTTGAACTTAACAGGATCCTGACCAGGTCAAAGAGACTCTTTCCTTGGTGTCTGTGGTCCTTCCCTTGGGTGCTCCCCGGGTGGGCACCCAAATATGTACCCCACGCCTGCGACGCCAACTCGCATCTCAAAGCGCAATCCACAATTAGAAAGTCCAATTGCAAAATTAACACTTAAATTGTGGTTTCAGATGGGCTGAGAAATTGAGGGTTATGGGCAAGGGGAAGAAGATATTTATGGCTGATATTTGAAAATAGATCAAGAGTTATTGCAGCAGAGATATGCCCACAGTTTCTTCCAGAAAACTGCAAAGAGGAGGAAATTCAAACACCAGCAGCTGTGGGTGTGTATGGGAATTGAGATGAAGTTTCTGTTAAAATAAAGGGATGAGTCTATGACAGAGGTATGCAAACCTTCATCTGCTGGAAAGTTTCATAGACAACTACTTAATATTCAGTCTTTTGGGCTGTAATGTCTGATCCGTTTCCCTGAGCATTAAACTGAATAGAGATAAAATGAGATTATATTTGTGCAATGACGTGCCTGATGATGAGTAGGTGGGAATTTGTCATTAATTTCTCCTTTTGGTTATGTATAATCAAGAAAAAAAATATATATGCAATATAGATAGATAGATACATAAAAATCTTTGCACCTGGTCCGTGGGAGCTTTGCAAACTTGTAAATATCATTTAGTGATATTTAACAAACCAGCCAGAGTTCGACAAAAATAAACAGCACCAGTGTGAAAGAAAGTAAGCATTTTCATTAAACATCTTCTGAAATCAGTTATATTTAACTTCCTTAAAATGGCAAAAACTCCAGTACCTTGGCACACAAACTGTGGTGGTTTGCTTGGCACACTACGTAGGCTGCGTCTCGTGCAAGGAAGATAACTTTGGTTCTTCATTTAAGAATTATAAACGATTTAGCATGAATTGATTTAAAAAAATATATATATATAACATATACACGCAAAAATATATTTGTGAATATGTAAATATATATTCAAAAGCTTTTAAATCCACATACGCACATTTCAAATGTGCACATATATATGCACATATATGGATAAATTTGACTTTCAAGCCTGTTCCCTAGCTACCACAGAAAAGGAATCCTGCTACATTTTCAAAGCTGGGCCTCGCATCACAGGCTTTTTCCCTTGGAGTTTTGTAAAAAGTCAGAAAAGCAATTTCAAAGCACTGGGACTAGGTTTTCAGTCTTTAGCTGGGAAAAATCAGCATAGCTCTGTATTCACTACAATGTATAAAGTCACAAACAGTTTGGTCACTGAATTTAAAGCCTTAAAAAAATCAGCTTTACTTCACACCAATTCACATAAGCTGAAATTCAAGGACCACAAAAGCTCTCAACTTGAGCAGGGCTTTGGAATCACCCAGTGTTGGCTTTACTGCCTTAGCGCTGCTGACTTAACTAGTGGCAAAAATATGTATATAACACACATGCTGTAATGTTAACTCTGAACATCCTGATAATATTAACTGAATCATGCAAATATATTATAAATGCTGAGTCAATCCTCAGCAAACTTCCCAAGAACATGAAGTAAAACAGAGACAAAACCTTAATCAAGACTACGTCAGACAGTAAGACGGTGAAGTGCCCAAACTAGTCAACCTCTGTTGGCACGAATCTCACAATGTCCTGCTCAGATTCAAATGGCAATCACCAGCCACATGAAGTAATTGTTTCTCTATTCCCTGTACTATTTCTACTAGCATTCTAGAGATTTAGGAAATTAGAGTCAATTCCTTAGCTAGAATCTCGCAGAAACTGGGCTGGAAGGCAGGTTAAACTTCCTGTAAGTTGCTTTTTTTTTTCCCCTAGAAGTGCTACATTACTGTCATTATGTTAATGAAGTCCACTTAGGTTGTGTGAATGGTCTCCTATTTTTTTTTTTTGTAAAAGAAGTAAATTTCTTTTGTGATTGACAGCTGCCAGGTAACACACAGGGCAATTCAACTACCAAGAATTGCTGCTGTTTATCTGAGCACCATAAAAACCTATTGCAAAAGCTGATGTTTGTGAAAGGGTCTCCTGAAACAAAAGCCTGGCAAACAACTGTTTTTATCATTTCACTTGCTTTCTCATAGTTTCCATACACGAGTTAAAGCTGTTCTGATCTGAAATTAATGTAAAGAAAAATCTAATAGCAGTGCAGAGCATTGGCTGATTTTCTGGAGCCAAATCTTCAGGCTAAGCAATCATTACTAGAGTTTTACGCAAAAATACTAACTATGCTATGTGATGTTCTTGTCACTCTTTCTTGAAACATTTAATAAATTTGGAGTCTATAAATATCTGGCAAGAATCAGTATTTCCCTAGAAAATCACTTCACGGTGGTGAATAATTTGCCATAAAGAAAGCACCCCATTTTTCTTCTTTGTGTATTATCCACAAGCAGATCATTGTTTAAGCAAATATATTTGTTGTGCACAGTTATTTACCATATAATTTCTGTAAATAACTAGTGTTCTTTAGCTTATTCATAAACGATCAGCTATAAGTTTGCAATATCAGAAGTGGGGTATGGTCAGCACACACTCAGCAGGGGCTAGGCAATCTTCGTGTCACGGTTATGTGAATTCTACTGGTTCTGTTTCGCAAATGAAATATTTTTCTTTTCCCAGAATCCTAACATAGTCCAACACACTGCCATTTCCAGAAACGCTCTCTCTTTTTCTGGAGACTAGGAAGGGTTACAGCATTTGGTCACAGTCCTCATCTGTGATCCTGGGCAAGTCCATCAGGAAATCACTTGCATATTTAGGTTCCTAAATACATTTAAAGACTCGAGGCTTAGGGCAAGTCTGTATTATAGATAATATCCAACGCATTGATCCCCGAGCTGAGGCCAACCAGCAGAATTAACTCTGCTCTGAAGGACTGCTGACATGGCGATGCTGCTCCTGTGATGGAGCCGGCTCACCATGCTGGACCGGGAATACAGAAAGCTGCTCTGCTCCCTGCCAGTCCCCAAAAGGCAGAGAGGGGACAGGGTTTCCTCCTGCACAGGGCAGCTAGTGGGCTGGAGAGTAGCAGAGAGATGCTCAGACTACAGCCTATTGGAAATCAAATCATCACAAATTCCACTCCTATTATTTATTAAATCATTCTATTAAATTGTTATAGTTTCTGTTATTAATTTGACTATAAAATAAATAAAAGATGCACATGCATAAATCTGTAAACAAAAGCAGTATTTCATTACAAAAGAGACTGTGTTCATTCATCACAATTTAAACTTTTCTTAAACAGATCAGGATCTTAACTAACCAAAAGAAATATAACACTATAATGGTCAGTGCAGGAATGCTGATTTACTCCAATTCAACGTCTTCCTAATGATTTGGAGCTGTCTAACACGACACTCCCACACCGTCTACTTGTCAAAAGCTCTGGTCCAGAAAATATTTTGAGGACAGAAAGCAGAGAGAGGACTCCCAGCCGTGCTGGGGATCTGCCAAAACAAGTAGTAGTGCTGTGCAGCTGGGAAGACTATGCTTAAAAGATTTAGCATTTGTTACTTTCATTTCAGACTTGTAAGAAATGAATAGTGTAAAGTTATTTTAAGCAAATATATTCTAATGATGCCACATAAAGTTGGTACCATAGTCTCAGACATAAAATTTTAAATGAACTAGAAGAAAAACATGGCATTACTTATTTTTTCATCCTCAAAATAACAAGGTTGGTTGTCACTTCAGCTTTTTACAAGACCTGTCTTTTCTGCTGTATCACAAGAGAGCAGCTAACAAAATAAACATGCTAAAAGATCATTTTTGCATTTCCTACTTAACAAAGGCTTCCACTGCAATTTAGCCATAGGAAGTCATCCAAACTCTCTCAGTTCTCTGTTCTTCAGGAAGATGCCAAGGTCACTAGGTGCCAAAAGATACATTTACAAAATGCCTACAGAGGTTGTGCTCCCAGGGAATTGGATGCCCAGCTTAATTACTGGTCTTGAAAATTGCTGTCTCTATCTTAAGATACTTTTATAACCTTGAAAATTTGGCCTTAAACTACTTCTGAAAATGAGATTGAGAGACATAATATACTGTTGGCATTTTATCTAGGATCTCAATACCAAAGAATGGGCACCTATTATTGAATAATTAAGGAGAAAACATGAATTATTCAGGAGAGCTGTGTTTCCCTTCCCAAAGGAAGCTGTTACATCCCAAATCTGAGCCTGCAGACAAACAAGCTTGTGTCCTGCTGAGTTACAGCCACCCCAAGCTGTATGAGGGCAATCGCTGCAACTGCTCCACCTCCCTCTTGTCGTCCATCGACATGTTGCCAGAGGCCATTGCTCCCAGGAGGGCAACTCAGGGACTTGTTGTAAGCAAGAGAGTGTGTTTCTGTCCGGTTAAGCCTCCTCTCTTGAAATCCTCACTGGATGGACCTTTTTCTCCTCACTGTCCAGAGACCCTACAGGGACTTACAATCCTCTACCTGGGGTTAAGTCTGCCCTGTAACAACCCAGCTTCTGATGGAGAGCCTACCACCAACCCCTCCATGAGATAGTATCTAACATCCATTCAAACTGGAGCACTTCTGCCTTGATGTGTGTTAAGTTTCCAAAAAAATCAATTCAGCCGGACAGCAGATAAGCCTGGGCATGGACATTGGCTTCCCTGAGGTGTCTGGAGCTACAGAAACTCCTGTATGATGGTCGCCGTAGGAGACCCCAAAGTCATGCCCACCACCCTCACCTGAGCCATGCCAGGTCTTGTTTTAACAGCAATAAAAAGCACTTTCCCCACTCCCATCCTCTGGCAAAGGCAATCGAGAAGGTCCTAGAAGCTTTTTCCTCTCCTCACCTACAGGCTTGATGACTTGTGCTAATATCTAATTAATTAATTAAGGTTAGCCGAGGTCGGGGCCTGGAATCTGAGCAATTAAACTGTTTGCTCCCCTGCTAAAACAAACCACGTGCACGAGGCGAGCTGCCAAGTTTGGTGTTTGTGAAATTTGACTCAGGAAAGGAGCTGCCACGTGCCTGTCCCTGGCGGGTGCGCTGCTGGGATCCAGCTTCGGCTGCGGGGCTGCACCGCGGGCCAGAGGCAGCACGGGAGAGGAAGAAAGAAGTCGTGATAACTTTTGTTTTAAGGATGACTTCTCCCGTCCTTATCGTGAACTTGAATATCTGGTATTTTAATTTTAAAGCCCAGCTCTTGAAATCGAGTGATTAGATGCAATATCTTGCCTTTGACAAGACAGCCTTTGTGGGTTCAAAGATGAGCTGGAAAATGAAAGCTGATTAAAGCCTGAAGGGTCAAAGCCAAGGATGGAAATAAAAGTTACCTGACACGGGCTTCTTTTGAAAGATCACACACATTTAATTCAATTGCATGATTTTTGACTTACATAATTTAGCGGTGCAGAAGCAGAACATGTAGTTCACAGAGGGACAAAGGTGACCTGGGCTGGGCGAGGTGGTGGGAGCAGGGGCTCTGCGCAGGGGGCTCTGAGATGGCAGTGCCTGCTGAGGTGAGCTGCCCCCCCAGACATTAATCACTACCTGGCCTGTTATAAATCTATAGACAGATGACTTCTGCTGTAAATAGCATAGAGCTACCAGCTGTGAGGATTGTACTCATCAGTTTAAAAACTAATAGTATTTTGTTGTAAGCATGTTTTTGCAAAACCTCTTCATACTCTTCAGGCAAAAGAGGATGAGCTGGAGAACATCCTAAATACCACTATAAACAGAAGACGAGCACGCAGCTCATGGAAATCATATGGTCACAGCTTGACAAAGCCCTCAGCAATTGGATCTGGATGGATCACGCTTATTATTGCTTGGATTTTCTGTCATTCCCAGGAATCTCCGTACTTTGAACTTGTTAATTAATCCAAACACCTTGTTAAGTGATCCAGAAAGTTTTTAGAAATCAAAAAGGAGAATTTATCAAAAAAGTCTGTCCATCCCCAACTCTCAAAGCACTGGCGAATTGATAAGGACAATCTTGTAAGTGGTTGGAAAGGTTGTACTCACAGGATTTCATTCCTATTATGGCATTTTAGACTAAACTATAACAGATTAGAGGTCACTTAAATAATTATAGTTGATATGAAATTAAAATAGCCTTGACAACACATCCCCCTCCCAATTTTAAATAAACTTTTTCAAATTAAAAAAACAGTTATTTACTCTAAAAGATTTATGTGACTCACTAACCTCTGCAGCGTCATATATTTTAACCAACAAACTATGCTGTTTATTGATCAGAAAAGACCTCAAAAAAACAAACAAACAGCAGAAAAAAACTCACAGGATTTTTCTAAATAAAGCAATTATTCAGAAAATGGTTTTGACCAGTTTACAATGAGAACATGCAGAGCCTCACTGAACCTGGAGCACAGAGGCCCACCATGGGAGCCCATCTCCTGGGCTAAACCAAGACTTGGAAAAACACTTTCAGAAACAGAGAGTTGCTGCCTCCTATTTTAAGGGCCTCCTCCAACTCCAACCTGGAACCGCCCTGCTACGGCAGAGGTCCAGTCTTCCTTATTCCAGATCAACAGTCTGCATCGGGGGGAACGGAGGCAGAAAGAGTCTACCAAAGACGCAGGGCTCTTCCGAAACACCCTGTGAGGGCAGTTTTAAAGTGAGAAGAAAGGAAACGTATTTCCTTCTTGCTTCATTTGACAAACAATGAGGAGGAATCTGGTCATCAGGAAGCATTTTTTGAAATAAAATCTGCTTTTGCATGGATTTCAGCTCTTGCACCCCTGAAGAACATATCTAAGGTTAACCCACTTCTGCAATGCAACACCTCCTCAGGCCCATTTCCTTCCTAATTTGACTCCCATTCCCCAGCTATTGATATACCAGGTGTGACGTGGAGACGTAACAAGGTCATGGACAGGTCTCTACATAAATACTGCTGGTGAACTGCCTCCATTGCTCGCTCAGGGAGTTCACAATGGATACACAGTGAGCTGCGACTGTAAAAACCTGCTGATCATCCCTTCTCCAGATAGGATGATTGTAACAACTTGATAAAGTCAAGATAAAGAAGCCTGTGTAGAAAAGTAGTCATTAAATAAAGTCATATATAGAATTCCCTTTTGTACTCAAGCCCACCCAAGATTTTTGCCCTTGAGTACTGCATGATCTGTATGCCCAGAAATAAATGTAGGGGACAGCTTGAATGCTTTTTATCCTGTGATATCTCTTGGATCTAGCATAGCAGGAACTAATGTCCCTAATTCCTTCTTTATTCATCCTCTATACACAAGAAGAGAGGCCTTGATGCAGGAAAATACTTGAGAGGCTGTTTGATTTACTTAGGTACATGCTGGTAATCCTGAGTGAAGAGCTGAACAGAGCTAGACTTAAGAATTTATTTAAGTATGGGACCAGGATGATAAGAATGGAGCTGTAGCAAAACACAGTGAAAATATGGTTAAACTTATATGGCAGATACATGTTAGCAAAACAGTAAACGGGGATGGTCAAGCTGTCATCTATACAGATGGTTTTCCTCAGCCAGAAATTTGCTTTATTCTGGCACATAAAAAATTAAAACACCTTGCTAAAGAATCCTCTGGTTTACAAGACAAGCTATTCTGGAGAAGAATATAAATGTGTTGGCTGCTTCATTGACAGTCTATGCTTCAGACTTATTTTTTTAAGATATAATGTCTGAAGCCATATTTCCCTAGTGATAAAAATCCCGTTAGTAATCCTGACAAAATCCTGAAGGGCTAAAAAGCAATGAAGAGGATTTCTAATGGTAAGTTATAAATCCTTTTAGAGAATATCTTGGTTTAAAATAATTCAGGGGAAAAAAAAAAAAAGAATCTTAGGAATGAGGTAGTTCTACTTAAAAATCCTTTGGCAAGATCAAGGACACTTAGGAGAGTTGCCTCTTCCTAAGGCAAGGAGATGGCACTGAGCAGCAGTTTTTGCTGGTCACTGGGCCAGTGAGGCACCAGGTACCTGAGGCCAGGATAAGAAGAGGAGAGATCATTTGTTCAGTGCTGTCTGTAATCCCCTCTTCCAGAAAATATATTGAGTTCTCCCCATTAGGTCAATAAGAAGATAAGTCAAGATCATGAGAAAAAGTGGTGCGTGCAGCTGCAGTAAATGGGGTCTTCAGAGCAAACAGTGGTGTTGAAATGGAAGGAAATAGCAGAGCATGGTGCATTTGGCTGATTTCTCCTGAAACACAGGCAAGGCTTCCTTAAACCAATTATTCTCATAGCGAGCTTACTTCTCTACACAATGTTTAAGACCTGATTTTCAGGCCTTTTTTTTTTTTTTTTCCACAGGGCTATTTGTGCCATGTAAATATCTCATTTATAATTTTAACTATTGCTCTAGAACACTTGTAATTTTTATCTATAATTTGTAGGTGAATTAATGCACATCTTCACACTCAACTGTAGCATGCACATTGTGAAACTCACACCTGGGGAATACAATAGTCTCTGCTGAGAGACAGAAGATATGTATGTTGAAAAAAACCCTGAAATAACTTCAGTAAACCTCAAACACTGCAAATATATAGTTCATTCTACAAACTAAATGGACCAGCAGCATATCTAACATTATTCCTTTGCTAGATTTGTAATAGACCTGAATTTGGCATGGAAACTGCTCATTGAATGAAATAGGGGTGGAGGGGAATTAATTGGGGTCTTTGCACCTTGTGTCATCAAAGGCAGAGCAAGAGCTGTGATTAATAATTCATTGCCTTCAATTATTAATTTATTAAAGAGGCTACATTCCTCAGTCACCTGGGTTTTAACAGGGATGAAATCAATTGGATTCCACAAGAATCGATAACCCTCCTAACATTTAAATAAATAATTATACACCTTCTGGAGATTTTTAAGCCCGTTTATAGCCTTCTAGGGCAGAAGTGCAACACTTGTTAAATTCTGCAGGCTGCAAAGCAACGATTACCATTCTTTATTGGCAGTGATGGTACTGCTTTTTACACGGCGAGTAATTAGAAAAGAGAGCCCAATGCTGAAACACACACGACAAGAGGCTGGGAGAGGCCAGGAAGTCTCTCAGGGACAGCCTTAGGAAAACGATCTCGATAAATTGGAGAAACGGACCGAAATCAAGAAAGCAAAATTCTCTGAAGACAAGTGCAAAGCATGACGGTGTGGAAGACAAATCGGATGTGCCAACACAAACTGGGACACAGCTGCCTCTGGAGGTACAGTGCAATGCAAACTGAAAATGAGGGAAGACTGTGGCAGGTTTTGTGGACACCTGCATGGGGGCAGGACCTGCGCAGGTGTCACCCACCAGTGCGAGCAGAGCAGCAGCGGCTGCTCCGTGGAGTGGGGGTCTGAAGGATGCTCACGTGGGCAGCCCCTGCCCACCTCCTCATGCTGCCTTCTGCTCCCCTTTAAATGCAAAAGTTTTCCTTGTGTGATGATAGCCCAAGCCCCCAATTGGATTTAGCCTGAAATATTCTGTTCAGCAGATTTGATTTCAGCCTCTCAGCGAGGAGTTTTGGGATAGCTCCAACCTCTATATGCGAATAACTTAAAACCTGAAAAACATTTGCCTAACCCTAAATCTAATCTCAACCTGAAACACTCACTGTGCGAGCCGTAGAGGGCTTTCAAGGTGGAAAGTCA
This sequence comes from Tauraco erythrolophus, assembly GCF_009769465.1. NCBI lineage: Eukaryota > Metazoa > Chordata > Aves > Musophagiformes > Musophagidae > Tauraco > Tauraco erythrolophus. Next base: position 6,387,251 of record NC_141476.1, read on the forward strand.
CAGGAAAATGAGCTACAGGCAGCAGTACAAAACTATACGAGTTGCATGGGAAAGCAGTGGGTAAGAGATCTCAGAGTGACCTTGCTATGGGATTCAGCCTGAGAGAAATTAAATCACACATGCAAGGGGCTACTGCGGGACTTTCGTGGGCCGCCTGGCCAGTATCTGAACAGCATCGTCACACTCTCCTCTGAAGTGTCACAGATGGTGAAATATATTTTAAAGGGACTTTTCATCTAACAGTAAAGTTCCATTTATCCTTTTTATAACTGCAGCAACTCCTTATCAGGATGTTCCTCACACAGCAATATATGGCACAATGTTTTTTTTAGAAATGGTTCTCAGTCACACCTTTGCTAACTCAAAATGAGAATGTAATGGTATGGGAAATTAATACTGTTTCTCTGCTGTGTCACATAAAACTTGTTCCATATTCATGTAATAGCTTATTACTGATATGATAAAAGAATATGGACACTGAAAAGCCATTTGTTTCAGAAGTGCTGCGAACATTAAGCCTTACAATAACTATATTGACTACTAAAACACATCGCAACACTTACAAAAAATCTTGCGTGACGTATTGCAATCAGTTGCTGAATAGGCTTCATATTAAACAAAAATAAAGTCTGGCATAATAAAAGTACTTTGTGATGAAGTGGAAAGGCTTCCTAAGTGCTTATGAATAACACGTATTGTGGAAAACTAATTAATCAAGTCAGTCACCTACTTAAAAAGTGATTCAGGGATCATGTACCTCAGAAGACATCTTAGGCAGGTAAAATCATTTATGCGTGTCAGCCTTTTCCATCTCATCTAGGGAAGCTGGTCCTGCCAGGAAGCCCTACCCAGGAGCAGTCCCTCTGTCCAGAAGAAAACGATGACTTCAAAGAACCATGAAGAACAGCTCACGAAGCTTCTCTGTCACTTTACTTGGCCTTGGATTAGGCCAGGCTTTGGATTTTGACCACGTATGATCCAGACACAGCCTTTCTCTCAACTTTTAGTTTACAATTATCTACAGATAAAGTTAAGGAGTGGCTAATTTATGACAATAGTTCAGAGTCATTGACTTGAACACACAGCAGAGAGGAAAAATTGGCACAATTGGAATGAATTTGATTCTGGAAGTCAAAACCTGGTTCATACAAAATTGACAGCAGTCTCCATGTGTCTGAAAGAGCTATCAAGCTAAGGCTACAAGGCTATTGAGATGATACTTATAATACAGCGGGAACAGACACATATTTATAACCCAGCCACATCTAGTACACTCATCCAACTATTATATGCAATCAAAAAAAGGGATTGCTCCAACCTGTACTTGAAATCTGACCTTAAATCATACAGTTTATTCGTCACCTAGAATTTTCCTAGAGTATCCATCTGTAAAGCATAACTTCTTACAGCAGATGAAAACACTATGCAGGCAACAAGAAAATCTACCTCTCACAGGAGTTTGTATTGGAAGATGAGAGAGACTTGTGGTTGTTAGTTAATAAAGGCTCAGGGGAAAATCATTCATAAATACACAACATATTTCAAAGCACCACAAAATGAAGAGTCTGAGACATTTTAGCAAACCTCCAAACTACGTTTTAAACTCTCAAGTTATGAAACAAATTGCTCCACATTGAGTCACTACTGAGAGGAAACTACCTTTAATGCTAGCAGAAAGAGAAGTGTATTGCAGAAATTCCTCACATCTGCAAAGTACCTTACTTAAATGATAATTATCTCCTATAAAGTGCTTTTACTCTTAGTCACTATTTGCTTTATCTATTCTGAGTCATATTAAGCTTAGTGTCTCAGCTGCAGAGAATTTCATTATACCATTTGTTAAAGCATCTTTAATAGGCCAATTTCAGCATCCATCTACTGTATCTCACTAAATGGTTTTTATTTGCTAAATGGTACAGTTTAGATGAAACACGCTTCAACAGGAGCTGTGGCTGTACTACTACAGATGTCACACTAACAGCCAGAAGATTTCTCCGAGATCACTGTGCCTGCTAGAGAAGTGACAGTCTGCAATCAGTGAGCTCAATTTTGAATCCTTACACTGGTAAAACTTTACTAAATTGCTTGGAACTAGAACTGAAATTTGACATTAAAACACCGTTTGGTCATTTATTCAGAAGAAATAAAAGTATTTCTTTGGTGTTTTAATTATAACTAACACACAGATTAAAAGGTCAGATAAATACTTCAAGGACTTTATTGGCTACTCAGTTTCAGCCATGGTATTTGCAGTAATACTTTGTATGGGAGCAAGACATTCAAGTAAAACAAATTAATCTTGCATTGTAAATAAAACACAGTACAGCAAGTCTTGCTGGTGCTGTTACCTGCTCTAATTCTCCATAGGTCTCTCCATCTACTTTTCTGTAATCAAGTCATTTATATTTCCAAAATTACATACTTCAAGTGTCCTTGTAGAAAAACAATCAAGTCCAATTCATACTAGAATATTTTTAGTCATGTATATCTGTAGCTAAGCAATGCACTAGTACAGGTAACAGCTATACTATTGCTTCAGCCTTGTTTTTTTAACAGTATTTTTTCAAATCCGTGTCCTGGCTTAGCCTGGACTAGACAGATCTGCTACTTGCAGGCTCCAACTCTACATGAATTGATCTTTATTTTACACTTTGCTGATTTTGTAGTGGTTTTGGTTCCTACATCTATCTTCCTTTTCCTTCTTAAATACCTGATACTTTCTACACAACTAAATCCAGGAATTCAGGGCCCTTTCAGTCTCCATTAGGTGAAGGAAAGAGAAATATCACTTCAGTTGACACCACTGAAGTGATGCTATCAGTTACATTAATGCCTAAAAAGAGTATCTCCACTGAGAGCTGCCAACAAGCAAACATGCCTTGAATTCAACAGTAGCTTTCAGGCACTAACTATAGACGATTTGGCCAACCTGGTTACTTACAATTTAGTTCCCTTATTTGACAGTACTCATCCCCTTCTATCCAAATAAACATATCTCTCTCCACCTGCAGGAGTCTTTGCACAGGGCCAAAGCAGGAAAGAAGCCAGTGCATGAGCTGCTGACTGGTGTTTCCTTACTGCTTTGAATTCGTGAGACTTTTAGACATCCCAGGCAGAGTCCTACATCCTGATCATCTCTACACATCACAGAAGTTTCCAACAATAAATATGTACATACAGCGTAGAGTTTGAGGTAAAAAAACACCGTAGATTTTTTCCTGAGAATTGGAGAAATCCACCTTGCTAAATAAGGTGAAGCATGTCTTACCGCTTTCTTGGACATGTTTGCTCAAGGTGAAAAACCTCAACAGCAGAAGATGCTGTTTGCAGATGAAGTCAAGGCAGATGTACTGCTGCTATGGCTTTTTGTGGCCAGCACCTGAGAAGATCTGACAAGTAGAAGTTGAGATTAAACACCTACAGTGTCCCTCGCTCAGCTCGAGCCTTTCCACCCCTCTGAGGGGGAAAGGAGGAATGCTCAAAGCTATCTTTAAAGATAACTAAGGTGCAATCAATGAAAGAAGCAGCTGTAGGGGCAGAGACACAATGAAACCCTGTAGCAGAGAAGTCCATTAGCCCCATGTCTGTTAATGGAGGTGAAAATTCTGCAGGTTTGCAGCTAATGCAAAAGGAAAGGTGGCTGCTCTCTGATCATCACCTGCCCTGGATTAATCACTGGAAAGCCAGCTCAGGTGAATGCCATGCAGCGATACAGAACCTTGAATTTTATGTGAGGCTGAGGTCAGCAGCAGCTAACGATGGCAGTCCTGGATAGAAACAGCCAAAGCAGCAGGTGATCTGGAATGCAGCTACCTACAATTAACTTCCCAGCGGACTTTGGTTTTGTGCTGGTTTTTTCCTCTCATTAATTAATTCCCTTAGGTAGTTAAAAGGAATATGAACTGTGTGTCCACTTTTAAGGCGTGAGGAAAAGTTTCCTCTTTTTTTTCCTCCTCCCTAACATTTCAGTGCATCACAGCATGTTTTGTACTTGTTGGCCAAGGACTGACAGTTGCTTTTCATGAAGCACGCTGATTTACTGACTTTTGATGCTGAACTAAATTACTAGCCCTAGCTATACCTTTGTACTGTTTTCTCCTGTATGCATTTTCTCTTTAATTAAAGTTGTTGGAGGTCATTGCACATTGTTGAAATCTCTGCAGGGAAAATAGTCTTCCTCTGTTTTGGTGCATTTGAGTCTATGACTCCTTTCTTATTTTCAGTGAATTAATGTTTTCTTAAAGGACAGAACTATGAAATGGGAGTTAAGCTGCAAATGAGTGCAGTTTTTGTCAGGTATCTTTGCAAAAAATTATGTACCCTCTTTATCGTTCAACCCAGCCAAGCACTTAAGCACCTGCTTAGCTTTAATAGCTCCACTGAAATCAATGAAACAACTCACATGCCAGCAAGATACTGATCAGGGGGTTTACTCCAATGGATGCTTTATGTCTTATGATTAAAAATAATTCCTACTTGGGAGCTGGGAATGCATTTGTTCAAGCCTGCTGTTTACTGGTTCCTTCCATGAATGTCCTCTTGATTAGAACAGCATAAGAACCACAATCTCCATATGAAATATTTGGAAGATACATATTTTCTATGTATCCAAGCAGTGCTTTTCTTTTAAATTGGATGGGAATGCCAAGGCAACTTTATGCTCCTTTTCTACTCAAACGCTCTGCTGCCACATGTCTGTAATGTTCTCTGGCAGGTCTCACGAGTGCCAGCAGTATAAAGTACACCTGCTGTGGCTGTCTCGGTGTTTTCTTTTCAGTTTTTGTTGTGGTTGGAACATATTTTTCTGATTACTGCCTAGCATCCTTCAATGAATTTCATCCTACTGAACCGATCTGCTGGATTTTTAACTACATCCAGCTCTTTTGCCAACATCATAATCTCAGCAATGTTTATTGTTCTCTTTATTTAGCTCCTGACTCCATCTCTTTATCACATGCCCTCCGTCCATTGTTATACCTGTTTTTCAGGTAAGAAACTGCAAAAAATAATGCAACTAGGTTCTTGGTGTAGATACATAGGAAAAGGTCTCTGATTACAAAGGCTGTGCTCAAGACTGCCCCTTTTCCACAACAATCTCTGCTGTCTCCGTTATCACCAGCAGAAGGGCAGAGAGAGCCGGGGCTCTGCCCTTCCCTGGCACGCTTGGGAATGAGCCCACTGGGTTCAACCAAAGCACCAGGTCAAGCTCAGACTGTGTCAGTCCTTCAGGAGCTACTCAGGACTGAACTGCATGACAGATGAGTCTGTCAGAAACTTTTCTGAGCGTCTTCTCCAAGGTCTGCAGTACAGAATTGAGTAGTTTTAACAATATATATTTTCATAATTCCTGTAGTTTTCCAGAATATTGTTATGACAAATTTGTCACTGAATTTCCCAGACAAGTTTTTAAGCCACCTCCAGGCTGCAACACTGAAGAATAGCTCATATTTATAAAATTACAGTAATAAAATCCACATATAAGGACTGACTCCATAATAAGACTTTCATGTTATTTTGCTGCTGAGACGATGTGCCAAAACTCATCCAACAATCAAAGAGGAGGTTTGTTGTCTGTGAAGATGCAAATCCTGATTCTATTCTTTGGCGGTGCTGAGAGCAGGAGCCCAGCTTGCGTTTGGTGTGAATTCAGTTAGTCTTTTATGACATTATAATATGCAACTCAAAAGAACTCATCAACTTGATCTAATCTAAGCTTCTCTACAGAAAACTCAAATAAGCTTGAATTCTTGGATTAGTCAATGTTTGCAGCCACTTGAATTACATTTCGTATATACATAAAGTGAGCATATGAATCTCAGCAGCTAAGTACTCTGCTGTCAATTTCCTTTTTTTTTCCTTAAGAAAAGAGTAAAACATATTTAAACTCATCACTCTGAGAAGTAGTATCTGGCTGTGATCTGATACAATCAACAGAAAGAAAAGAAATAGCCATATTTGCATCCATAATCTTTTTTATCTTGACACTGAAGGCTAATTGTCATATCGGTAAATGCAGAATGAAATACAGTCTATGTGCCTGAAGGTACCATATTTGCAAAATTGCTTAACAGCAGCTACTACTTGCTGTTTTGACAAAGATATACTCTTGCTGTCTGATAGCACATTTCTGTAGGAGATAATTTTGAGTAGTCCCTGTCAAATAAAGTTAGATTTAATGCAGCCTCAATACTAGTAATAAAGGGAAAGCATTGACATTTTCTTCTTTATAATTAGATGTTGCCACTGATGTCCAGAGCGAAGACACTGCTGTCCTGAATTGTGATTGTTGCTGGAATGTTCATTGCGTTTCCTGAAATCTGTATTGTCCCTGCGGGTATGGAGCACGCACGCACGAGTGTTGGACTTCTGATTGAACTGTCACAAATCTATCAGAATGTGACAGAACTCCACCAGATGAACCCCACCTGTGCACACGGCGAATATATCCCTCACTGCCACTGGTTATTTGTATTATATTTCACACTTTAGGGACAATAGTAATGTGCTATGCTCTAGGAAAGTGTTTTTTAACAGCCTAAAAATTAATAGGGGCTGAGATCTGCTTTCATACACCTCACATGCCTGGGGGGTTTTGTTGTTGTTTTTTTCTTCTCTGTGTAATCATTTATCTGAACCCAGTTATCAGTTGATGCAATGAAAAACAGACACAGCGTTACAAGAGTGCTGTGACAGCCTAATCAGGACCAGGATCCCACTGTGCTATGGGGTGTAAGAACATAGGAAATGGAAGGCTTGCTATCCAGCAATACCCACAGACACTGGAAAGAAGAAAAGTAGACAAAGTTTACATGTAGTGAGAGCAGAAATCTGTACTGCTCACCATCCCTAAGCATCTGACCACATCAAATACTGCGAATATCAAAGAGGTCTGCCCTCACTGCAACCCAGGTTCCCGGGAGATACGGGCACTTCCAGAGAGGTCAGGACTGCGTGGCCATTGCTGCGTCCAAAGAGTCTCCCCAGTGGTCATTTAGCCCCAGGGGCTGTTCTTATAAACTGAAAATAAGGAATAAAGATGGATATATGACTCTGTTCTTCAGTAAGCCTTTCCTAAGGCAGATACGTCCTACAATCAGTTTCTTGAACCAATTCACAGCATTACATTCAGCTTATGTTTATCTTACGTAAATACAGCGATCGAGAGAGATGGAAACAAAGGCAGATGAAAACAGAAAATACAAAATGCAGCTATAAATATTATAAATCCTGCAGCAACCAGGTAGCCTCATTTTATCCCAAAAAACAGAGAGATGGAACTGATTAGCTCTCGCTGAGGAAAGGATATTGATGTTTAATACTCTTTTGAGGCTGTTGAACCCAGTTATTGGATTCAAAGCAGGATACCTGACGGCACAGACAGCAGCATATAACTAGGTTTCCTTTCCTAACAAGGGAAGTCCGCAAGAAAATTACCCGTTTCAGCTTAGAAATGAAGGTGCCCTTTCGTTGACTGAAAATCATTTATTTATGAAACAATTTTAAATTAGCTGCCATTTGCAATACCAGGAAAAATCAGCACATTTCTTAAGCAAAATTGAAGTTATCTCTCTCTGCAGTGATGTTGAGAATGGCTCTGTAGTTTGTCATCTTTTGGGTTGAATTTGTTTTGGTTTTGCAAATGACAATGCATACTGTTAAGCCAGATTTAGCCAACACAGATAATGTCAGAGTGAAGATGGCTGGGTTTTCCTCTGGGGAAAAAAAAAAAAAATCTCTGAAGGCGAAAAGAAAAAAATAATGAAAAATGAATGACCCAAGAAATAAAAAATTGAAAAGTGAATAGTTTACAAACAGAAAATCGCCATTCTGGGGTGAAGTCCGTAAAGATTTTGTTGGGAAAAAGAGGTATTTATTTTTTAAAATTTGAAGTACTCATTTGGTATTTTCAAAATGAATTTTTATTTGTTTGCTTGTTTCAAATTAAAATCTGATTTAGCCACTCTATAAAATGCCAGAATATTAAAAAAATATACATTTAAAGCAGATTAAAATCCTTAGAAGTACAAACTATCATTTTTATTCAACTAAAATATTTTTAGTTACCTAAATTCAGACTTAATTTTTTTTACTAAGAAAAAATATTTTGCTCCAGAATGACGAAACTAAATAAAATAAAAACCAAAACCCAACCAAAACACCAAACCCAACACAAAAAAGTTCAGCTATCAAACAGACCTATCAATTATTTACGCAGCTCTGCGAAGAGCTGTTTGCAAACTCTCTAGTACAACTTTTATTCATAGAATATGGTTTCTAGCAACCAGACATTGTACCTGGCTCCTATTTTAAATAAGAAGACAAAGTGATTATAGAAATGACAACTGCTAAAGAATGGGCAAAACGCACCTGATGCAGAACATGAGACTTTGGGAAACAGAAATATACACACACACAAAACAGTAATACAGTCATTTTCTGCTCCTGGCCTCCAATCCTCCAAAGGGGAATTGAAAATAATATAGCCTAATTACAACTCTGAATAAAACAGTTTTATTACCAAATGAACTACTCTAATTCTTTGTTTGCTCTCAAATGATACGTGAAAATTAATACATGGCAAATCAACACCATGAAATTTGGGAGTGAAGGATTTTTTTGGGTTTCCCTATCTGCAGCGAAGGAATACAATTTCTCTTCTAGCATCACAGGCAAAGAAGAAAACCAGATTATAGTAATGATAGAAGTTATATAGGGCTTGCCTTACAACATAATTCAATCAATCAGAAGTCTTCATACCTACAAATGTGTGTAAAATACTTCTCTAAACTGAAATTCGACTGTATTACTATGCACCAAGCTTTACACCTCACTGGAGACAATGCAGAGAACCATAACAAGTCATGAAGTGCTCCAGTGCATGATAAGGCATGGCTTCTAGTTCATTACATCCTTACATTATGACATTGCTCTTCAGTACCAGGGCATAATTAGGCACTCGAGGTGCTATATTACCACATAATGAAGTCCAATTAAGATTCATTAACCTCTGACCTCCTTCGCATATTTGATGGCGGGTGAGCATCTTGGGGAAAAAGTTAAAAGGTGAACTTGAATGAGCTCAGTTCACTGGGTGACATTTTGAGGAGTTAAAGATACCTTAGATGATAATTTACATTTGATGCATCAAGGCATGTTGACATATTGATTGATAAATGGAAACATTACATGAGATGGTCATGCTGGCTGAACATTTAGAGTGATTTATGCTGAAACATTTGCTTTTTAGACGTGTACCGTTGTTTTATGTTAACAATAAAGTGCTGCAAATGTTACATTAGTAATAAAATATGTACTAGATATGTGCTTTATTGGTTTTATTTGTGTATTAATAAACACCACCACATCTATGTAAAAGTGATATGGAATTAATATACCTAGACTAGACACAGTGATAACCTGTAACTAACTTAAGGTAAAATTAATGTTGAAATCTAAATATAGAAGCCTGTACAAATCCAAGATGCAGGAGGTATATCTTAGTACTATGCTTAAGGAGAAATGTGTCAAAAAAAAGTGTTATTAGGAAAGCAGGAGAGAGGACTATGCTGAAGGAACATCACTCAACTCATACATGCCAGGGCTTAGATATAGTTTAGACTTTTGATGTTCGTTTGAGATTAATAAAACCATCACTTTATGTTATATGCACCTACACATGCAGAGTTACGCCACTGTCATATGAGACAGTGGTGTAGCAATTACAGAAATGTTAGAGAACTCCCAAGTATAATGATGCATTTATAGAAAACTCCAGAGCAGAGGTAGTGTTCCTTTGTGATTATACACTTTTTTCCAAATGTCACATACTTTTACTTTTTTCTTTTTTTTATTCCCCCAACAATGAACATTTTATCACTTCCTGGTGATCAGTCCATTTTCAGATGTAGCTGGTCTTCCTTCAGGAAAAACCACTTTGAAAGAGGGGCCAGCACTGGGCTTCCCTACACTGTGCACCTACAAGCCATATGCTCCAAACAAGCTTTCCTGGAAAACCAAGTACCCTGCTCTGTGACCATTACCCTATGCATGTCTTGCATATGCGCAGGTGCCCCTGGGAAACATCACTATTAGTGTGTATGCACAACGTAGATGCTCTGTGCACTTTCATACGTGACTGATTTTCCAGTCATGCGAAGTAAATCCAAAGATTTCATGAAGTCCAGGACTTGCTTTATGGGTTAGTCATAAATATACAGTGCATACACCCTATTGTCAACATTTAAAGGGTTAGCATGACTTACTGCACACTTGCAGTGCCCCTGACCTTCACGCATGTCAGTAAGACACACAGGAATTCTGGATATAAACGCTACCATGTAGCTCTAAAAACATTTAGTAAATGAGCCAAAATTTACTTAGAAAAATTTATAGGGTTGAAAAGGAAAAGAAGTAGAGAAAACTTCAGACATGTGGCACCTTGAAGTTTGACTCATGTTGTATACAGGAGATGGGGTAGATAGTAGAATTTGGAAATTCATCATAGCAGCAGTTCTGAGCCAGCAGCAAGGTGCTGCTTGCATTGAGCAACTTCACCTCACTCAGATCAGCTGGCTCAGGCATAGCCCAATGCTAATAATTTTTTTCTGAGCTAGGTGAGGAATCAGGATTCATGGAATAAAGAAAAGCCACGCAAGAGTGGAACTGTCGTGCAATTACTGCAGCACGTTGGGCTTAATACACTGAGTGCAAAGCTTCAGCTCTAATGCAGGTTGTCAATAGAGTATGGATTATCGCAGCATCACACACCTGGGAAGACACTGTGCTGTCCTGAAATTCAGCTGACTTTCTCTGGGATAATAAAGCCCTGACACAGTAGGGAAGCTCTATTTTGTTGACAAAAATAACCACCTTTGAGGGGACAGAAGGGATGCAGATCTTCACCCAGGGCAAAGCAGAGCAGCGCTTTCATGTCAGTGGGTTTCCTAAGGCTCCGGCCCCCCCCTCAACGCAACCTTCCCCATTACTTCCCTGTGCAAATTACAGTTACAGAGGCAGCAGAAACAGCATGTACCTTTTATAATCAAAGATCTCAATAGTTACAGAACATTGTGTAAAAACCATTTCTTCAAGTTCAGCAAGGACTAAGTGGCAACAAGGGAGAGGATGAAGCTGGGACAACGGCAATTAAAAGCAAAAGGGATTAAAAATATTCCCAAATGCCTCAAAAGTAGGAGGAAGAGAAGACCACTTAATTCTTAGCTAGTATTAGCCTCTTTACATGGAAACTGAGTCTAGACATATAAACTGTAGTACCCAGTGTTTCTTTGTTATTCACAACATACAGTGGTGATGTGAATTCGTGGAGGGAGAGGGATCACACACCACTTAGCAGATAACAATTACCCCAAGTACACGTAGGCTCACCCACGTTTATCTCAGACACACACAAACAAGCCTGCTGGCACATATAATGCACTCCACAAACCCAATTTGTTTTCACTTTGTTATTTTCGAATACATAGGGAGAGTTCTGGGAATGCGTGATGTTGCTATGCCAAATTCTGCAGAAATACAAGTTCTTTTGGTACTAACAGGAGCCTTTATACCATTTTCATTCTAATTTTCTGCTACAGCACTGCCAAACACCATTTAGCTTTGCTCAGAAAGTTGAAGCTTTTGTAGGCAAAGCCCCAGAATCACTTCTTTTTTTTCTTTACTCCTGCGAGCAGCCACATAAATCCCAGATGTTCTCTATTCTGCATGAAGTAAATATTGAAATTGTGCTAGGAGATATTCAAATAGAGTTGAGAGAGATGTGAGCCTGAGATCCAAACCGTACTAAACTTGAAACAGTTCTATCAGCAATTGCCCACTCTGACAGTGCTGCATATCCGCTGTCTGCAATCAGTACAGAGTGCCATATATCTTCCTAATCACCTTTCTTTCCAGTGACAAATATGAGCAAGTTAAAGCTAAGGTCAAATGAAAGTACTAAACACCTTCAATACATCAGGAAAGTTACCCTCACTCAGAACACGAAGCTCGGTATCTGGCAAGCTTGAGTGATGCAAAGCATTTTGGGTAGAAGGTCTGTCAAAATCACAGCATGCAAATAACCAGATGCCAAATGCCTCGAGGTTTGTGGAAAGCTGGAGGTGATTCACTCCACTGAAGCATTGTCTGTGAGTGCAGCTATCGACACATCAGACTCAGCCATGGCGTAAGGGGCATTGGTTGCCACTGACATATATAATTGGTCTTCTAAAAGGAAGCAGAGGTGTGGTTCCACGGGCATGTGTAAAAGTCTTTTATGCAAGTGCCACCGGTTAGTGAACTCTTGATAGAGGCTGACCCAGAGGGATCCTTCTCCCATCCAAGCCCAGCAGAGAGGATCCCTCAGGGCTGGACCACCGCAGCCTCAGCCTCTCAAAGATGCAATGAAGGGCAATGTCCTATCTCGGGGCAGCTGCCAGGACTCAGAGGCTTTCAGGACTGAGACCTGCAGATGTTCCCCACCTTCATTGCTCATCCCTACCCCTGCCTCACTTGCATACCAAGGGATGTCCTTAATTCCTGAAGAAAGCTGTGAAAAGCAGCTGTGAGACATACCTCAGTTTTTTGGTTGAGGTTCACGACGGAGCACAAGGGAGTTAAACAGTCATATGTTGATGACCTGGAGTTAGGTGACTAACTTCCTTCTTTCTTTTGGAATGAACAAGGTTTTAGAAACTTTCCTCAAGAAGAGGAGAAGATTAAGGAAAGAAAAAAAAACTACACCACCAAAAAGCCCCCAACTTAATTCCCTGTCTGAGCATCTCAACCAGATGACAGAATCACTTTAACTTGGAGTGAACAGGGTGGATGTAGAAAATACAACTTTTACCATGTACAGCAAGCACGAACAGGCACAGAGGTATCTGAATGAAAGTTTAAATCCGAACTTTGTGCTAGGCACTGTGAGTAGTCAGTAATTATTTATAGCTACAGGCCAGTGCCTTCTGAGCATAGCAGAAGCACTAAGCAAGCTACCTTTCACCATGAAAGAGGCTCTGGGAATATTTCAGGAGGTTATGGGAAGAATATCTGTTGAGGGGTCAGGGCTCAGGGCAGGAGGCTGCCTGGTACAGTATGAATTGTATTATTTTATTCTGCAACCCCAGAATGTTCTACTTCGTCTGTCACAGAGGCTGTCAGTCAGTTTTTTAGCTACAGCCTGTATCTAAGTGCATTTCTATTATTATACAAAGGAGAAATGGCTTTTCCTTCCCCCAAATGAAACCCTTAAACTTACTGAATCCACCACACAGAGTCTAAATTCTCAGAAACACAAGGAAGCTTTACCCGAAAAGCAAGGGAAGAGCAGTGCCAAACCCAGCAAACATTACAAAGACTAGAGGCACATTTTTGTTCCAAGCAGCTGCTGTGAGCGCTTGGGTTGGGGTCTTTGCTGTGTGCTCCACCACTCTTTTCCTCATCCTTCTCATGCTCTGTTGCCCCTTCAAGGGCTTTTCAAAGCAGTTTCAGATTTGTAGCTCCCCATGACAGGCAGACTGAACTCCTCTTCCTGCAAACTCCACATCAGTCTGAACTGACATCTTAACTGATATATTTGTGGCTCTAATTTGTATCAGTAGCATCCTTTTCCATACAGCTTCCCCCAAAGATGTTAGTCAAGAACAGAGGTTATTCCTCTTATAATCTTATACTCCTCATCTGAGAAAAAAATACAAGTGATGTAGTCTTAAAATTTCCAAATAGTTCATTTGCTAAATCATCAAACAGATTTTCCCATGGGAGTGTGCGCGCCGCACGGTCAACTAAGAGAAACTCCACCTGCTCCAAGTGGCCCCTCGTCCAAAATGTGGATTATTCACTGGGATATTCTTGACTGCACAGAAAACTGTTTTGCTTCCCCGCTATGTGAGTTTCAGCATATGAATTTGGTATCTGAGTCTGAGGGCTGTACCCTTGGCATGGTTCCCAGCTACCCCAGCAGGTCACTTGCCACAGTCCAAGTGGCCATGAAGCACTGGCACATCCCACGCACAGCTGATGCGTGGAATTGCCCCTCTCCCACATGTGCGTCCACAAAGATGCAGCTCTATGGAGGAGATCAGACCAAAACTACTTTAACCAAGAGTTATATTTCCATTATATTTCCAGTTTAGACTTGCCTCTAAACACCTTCTAGAAAAGCGCTGGTGACATGTCTGTTTGGTATTGTGCCACTGAGAATAAGGCCGTTGTAACATTCTTCTGGGTCTCCCAGGAAAGTCATGCTCCAATCCTCAACGTTACCCTGCGACGTACCATCAACACGTGCCACGGTGCTCGGTGTGCTGAAGGACACAACCGAACGAAGAAATGCAAGGGGTTAGAACGCAGCTCTGCCCCTGGGCTGCTCAGGGACCTGGTTTCCCAGTCCCACGTGCATCGCTCTGTCTGCCCATCAGTAGGTCTCTCGCCATATCTCTGCCAGGTGGCCCCACGAGCGCGCTGTGGTGCAGACAGCGAGGAGGAAGCCACGTTCCCACACGCAGACGCGGGCTTTGTCAATGAATTAGCCTTCTCCCCAGATGCGAAGGCGGCCAAAAGTACCCTGTTGTGTTACAGGGTAATATAAATGTTGGTTTTGGACTTTGGTGCTTCAGTGCTCGTTTTCCAATTATATAAGGCTCAATTGTTCATACGAAAATTCCTTGTTGACTAATTGGCAAAAACATATACACAGCTAAGCAGCACACTGTGTCCTACTTTGATGAAATGTGCTACCATTCCATCCTAATTAGAAATACTCATTTGCTCTTTTAATTGCATACCTTTGCATATTTACAGCAATTAATATACTGTAAAAGTGGAACATACTAAGTCGATCTAATATTTGCATTTCTGCTAGTTAAGTCCGTTAAGGAATCACTTCCACATTAGGATTTAATTATGTGAGGAATGCGAAACACCTGATGCCATGCTGGAACTCAGAATAATTTTCTTTGGACTCTTCTACCTGGTCACTGACCAAAGCAGTGTTTTCCCCATAAAAATTGGCTAAAGATCTACTTCCCATGGAATTAATGCTGTAATTGAATGCATTTTTCTAACAGGGTTTTATGTCCTTGAAATACTGATACAATCTTAATTACAGAAGTATGAACAATACCATTATCATGAACTGCTTTCTATTTTATGCCAATTATGCAAGTAATAAACCAGATTCAGTAAAAATAACACCTTTTAGCAGTGCTCAGGTCTTTTCTATATTTTTAGCAAGTTTAGGAGATGCTTATTTTTGCTGCCTGAAATATCCTGCCACAACAAATATTCTAACAGTAAAATGGATAAATGGTTTATTTCTGAAACCTGCTTATTAAACAGGCTGAATTCTCAGTTGATTCTGATTTGAACTGCTCTTTTGGTTTCATTGAGACAATACCAGTTTACACTAGCTGGGATCTGGCTCACCTGATAGCGTTACAGGAACTGGTCATGTTGGTATGGAAATTCAGAAGGGTCCTTTCTCTCTTAAGGATTTATTAACTATCAAAAGGAGGTAATTTATATATATTTAAAATGTTCACACACATGCATATGAAGACGTAAAACATCCACTCTATTTTAAACTGTGATTTGTTTAGCAAATCAGATAGCAGCAGGGAGGTTTTACATTCAACAAGCTCAACACAAGAAACAATGAATTATTTTCTTTATACCTTCGTACACACTCACTGCTTTCCAATATCTTACTAAATCCACTCACGACACTCTCATGAGATGGCAACCACAAGATTACTCACAGTCCTTGTTGCAGAAAACAAAAAGGCAGCTGACATCCCTGCCTGAAACATCTGGCTTTACATCTTACTCTGGATTAGGATTTTATCTGGTGGCATTTTACGTGGCTGCACCAGTGCCAGTAGAGCTCATCTGTCCAGCCGAGTTGAAAGCCCTTTCCTTGCCACAGCCTTTATTCTTTCTGGACTCAGAAAGAATAGTCCTTAATATAATAGGTCCAGCTCACAGGATTTTTTGTTGTTGTTCATTGCCTTGGGAAAATAAAGAGCATGGCAGGAGAAGAGAGCAAATACAGCACTACCAGCAGCAAGTTACTGAACCACTGTTTCATATATTTCAGCCTGCAGATAACTGGCGCTCCGTGGCAGCAGCGAGGAAGATGGGACATGAGCAAAGCGTAGCCTAACTATAGTTTTTCTCAGCATTTTGTGCAGGAAAGTCATGCCAGAGCAGTCTGCACCATGGGGCTGGACAAGGCACTAGCCAAGGTGAAACCAGAGCTGCCCGGTAAGAGTGAGCTGGCGTGTGCGGGCAGGGATGTGCTGGCTGGACACGGCCGAGGGATGACGGCTCCATCCCATGGCAGTGAGCAGAGTCAACCTTTCCAACGTTTCATAACACACATGTTGCTCAGTGGTTTCAGAGGTTGCATTTAAGTCAATTTTCTATTTATTTAATGGTATAAAACCAAGTCTGAGTTTCTTACGTCTTAAACCAAAATCACCGTCATTCTCTAAAAGTTATTTCTCACTCACTTCTCTACATTTCACATAACCATAAACATTTTAGCCGTAGTAACATCTTTATACGTTGCTAGAGAGCAGGATTTGATTAGCAAACTCTTCAGCTGTTATATTTTGCAGATAACATTCAAAATATCAGGCCTAGATGGGGCAGAAGCAAATCTTGCACCATTCCCTCCACTCGGAGGGTGTCAACCTCAACTCTGTCTTTTCCGATGCCTTTATGCCACCATATCTAAGTATGCAGTTATATTTGCATGCATTCATTCATTCAGAACTAAGACTGGCATTTGTAAAAACACATACAGTTGGTGAACAAAAGAGTTGTCTTATTTTTCGTAAGTAGAAATTCCAGATTTTAATGTCATAAGATAAAAAAAACTGTTGGGTTTTTTGTTTGTTTGTTTGTTTTTTTAATTCTTTCACTGTAGGGACAATTTTTTAAAAAGGGGATTTCAAATTAAACAAGCAAATTACGTTTGCACTGCAGCTTTCTTCCTTACCAATTTCTGATGTTTTCAGCATGGCCAGCAGGCCCAGGGAGGTGATTCTCCCCCTCTACTTTGCTCTTGGGAGACCCCATCTGCAGTACTGTGTTCAGCATTGGGGCCCCTAACACAAGAAGGACATGGAGCTGTTGGACCGGGTCCAGAGGAGGGCCACAAAGATGATCTGAGGGCTGGAGCACCTCTCCTATGAAGACAGGCTGAAAGAGTTGTTGGCATTCAGCCTGGAGAAGAGAAGACTCTGGGGAGACCTTATAGCAGCCTTCCAGTACCTAAAGGGGCTACAAGAAAGCTGGAGAGGGGCTTTTGACAAGGGCGTGTACTGATAGGACACGGGGCGATGGCTTTAAACTGAAAGAGGGGAGTTTCAGATTAGATCTCTGGAAGAAATTCTTCACTCTGAGGGTAATGAAGCACTGGAAGAGGTTGCCCAGAGAAGCTGTAGATGCCCCATCCCTGGAAGTGTTCAAGGTTAGGCTGGATGAGGCTTTGAGTAACTTGATCTAGTGAAAGGTGTCTGTGTTCAAGGCAGGGGATTGGAACTAGATGATCTTGAAGGTCGCTTCCAAGACAAATCATTCTATGATTCTACGAAAAAGGGGAGGAGAAGGCTATATGAAGAGGAAAGGGAAATTTACTCCAATGGTGAGCTTTCAAAAGCTGAGAGCACAAAGAAAACCTGATCAAAAACTTATTACCAGAAACTGGAATGACTGTGTGTGTCTGAGAAGAGGGAGAAATGCAGTACTCGCCAGTGAAGAAATTTCAAGTACGATTAAAAATGGTGCTGGATGGCCACTGGGAGACAGAATGATTTCCTCCGGACTCATGGGAAAATACCGTATGGATATCTGTACAATGGGTCACATATCTTGTGTCGAAACACCACCAACATTTACTGAGTTACATTCAGGTACAGGTAGGGCTTGGTTTGTAAATAAACATAAGCAAATTAAATGACAGACTTGCTGCTAGAGACCTGATTTTATACCAGAGACAAACCTCACCAATATGACTGCAGGTATCTGCATTTTTTGATGTGAAATAGTTTGGAAGTGTAAGCCAGATTTAATTTAAAATGATGCCCTACAGGAAAGCATATATTAAGCATTTGATTCTCTTGCTGTCTCATAAATTACTAAATGTTTTTTAAAAATTAGTATTTTTCTTCTCCATTACTGACACAAAATGGATTTATGCTGTCAGATCCCAGCATTTTTTAGTGAGCCCATTAAGATCAGCAGTGCATAGCCAGAAGGGCAGGGCCAGGAATGGTCTTGAAGGCTACTGAGGGAGAGCCTAGGATGAGCTTGAACATTTTATGAGGTTCACAAGAAACCACGTTGGTTCCTGACAGTCTGCACTCCCAGCCATACACATGCAGTAGGTAAATGGCTCCTTAGATAATGTACCAGCACAGAATTGGAGAGGTGATGTGGATGATGCAGAAGGAAAGCATGCAAGACAGGGTAAACTTGTTCATTTAAATAAATTTGCTCCCTCCCCCAGGAAAATGTTTAGTTTTCCACTGAAAGTTCTCTGGTCATCTGCAAAACTCCCAGAGGTGACATCAGACAAACCTTGTGAGTGTTTTCATAGGCAGATGCTCTCTGCGGAGCATGCCAAAATGCCTGAGACTGAAGATAGCAGAGGTGTGCAAATGACAGTGATATGTTTCCTGCAGATAGAAGACCACTCCTTTCACAGGAGATGTAAAAACTCAGTCATGATGAGGATAGTCAAGAAAACATAGCTAGAAAATCCCCTTCTTTAGAGTTATGCAAGAACAAGGTAACAATACAATTATGGACGCAATTTTGCAAATTTGGTGGAAATAGATCTTTCCTAATGTGTAATTTCCGGTTGATAAAACATTCCTAGCATAACTGGAAAATCCTCTTACACATCGAACAACAAGGCTATGATTGACTGTCTGCACAGAAATGAGTTATAATAGGATTTGGCACCTCTGAGCTGGGAGCACACAGGGAGGCCAGCAATTGTTTGCGTTTCTGGAGGGGTTATCCAACTTCAGAAGTGTTCAGCAGCGTTTCAATCAACAGCAGGAAAGTACAGCTATCTCCATTTTGAAGAAGTTTAATCTATGGCTCCGATCCAAAAAGACCAAGTGTCCTCTGAATTCAAAGGCAGCCAATCTTCATAGACTTGAGAAGAGATTATCTAGAGATTATGTTGGTAATTAACTGAGGAAATGGAAAGTTGGTCTAAACCCTGTGGATCTGTCTCAAAGTGACATTGCTCTTTTCTTTCCACAAAGGATGTGTGTTGGAGGCTGTGGACACATTTTAAAGAGGAGCACGTTGCAACAGGGGTAAAGCAACTAGGGGAGTCTGAATACAAGTGTCTTTCTTAGCTAACTATCTTTGCATTGTACTGGACAAGTGGGTGGTTGACAATAGATAATTTCTTTTGTGAAAATAAAATTAAAACTAACAATTACCCACCAATACCCAGCAATCATCATATCAATGCTAACACGTGTTACTGTCATTAGTAGCATTCATTCGAACGAATTTTTATTATACGACTAGTTTACTGCAATTACTCCCAATTAGACCTAGACTGTGAGCACCAGCTTTTACACTCAGTAAAGCCCCTGTCACATTCCAGATGAGCTGAAGGACCCCTCTGCTGCAACCCTGTTAAATGGATAGACTTCATTTTATCTTACTCTAGAAAGCTTCTCCAGACAAGCGCTTCATTCTTACATTACATTTTTTCCTCTTATTTGCATGGCAGTGCTTCACAGTTCTCCTAAATCTTCAATTACTCAGTAACTATTTTTCTTTCTCATCTGATAGCAGCGTGGAGTGTAATAAAAGAGTGCTGCATAGTTACCCACACGCAGCAGTCCTGCTATTTAGCATTTAGATGGTGCAACTGAAAGGGCTGATGGACCAGATAAGCGTTGGGCAGGTGGACTTGAGCAAGGACAGCTGGCTGGACAGAATGCCCTCTCTGATTTCTTTCACTGAGGTCCTTGCCAAAAACATTATGCCATTTCAGGCAGGCAGGGTAAACGTGCCTGCTTTCCACAGGTCTGCTCTAATCACTACATCCCGCTCTACCGACATTTCTCAGGCTTTAAGTCATCGCTGTTTTGCAGAGCAAAGAACAGCTGGAGACAGCTACAAGAGGGCAATAGAACCCCATGCACCAGGCAAATCTCTCGCTGCAGATCGAGTGTGTAAAACAGACATGAACATTGATATCCCACAATTCATCTTCACATAACCCCAAACGATTACCAAATCCCCAGTTCCCCCACCACAAGCTTAGCCTCTTAACCCAGGATATTCACGGATGCCTGTGAAGTTTTGGAATCAGTGCTCCATTTTAAATGATCCTTCCACTCTTTCCCACGTGAATTATTGTTATTTGCATTAGCGAACGCAGTCTATGCCAAATTTCCCACAGGCCTCTTTTCAAATTAGCCATCTGCAGTCATGTGAAGCTTTACATGCACACAAAGTCTGTGGAAGGATACCCAAAGTACCATCAAATCACATAGGTACTTATCCACCTCTTCACATATTTCATACACATATCAGCCATTTCAGGTAGAAGCAGTGTTACTGTGAACAGTGGAATAACATCTGAGCAACCCACATGCATGATCACGGATTCCTGGCCACCGGTCTCCAGTTGTTGGATTTAAGGAGGTGGTAGCCACACAAGAGGAAGCTCCCAACCCGAAGCATCCTTCATTCTTTAACAAAAAGGTGGTGTTTTTCCATTATTTGCTCCTTCACAACAAAACATTTAAGGTCTTTACTGCCTACTGCAGAGCGTTAATTTTTAATGGGAGAAGCTACACGCTGCTTGATTTCTTTAGCACAAGAAGCAGCCAACCAATCGTGCATCACCTGTAACTCCAGAAGAGCAATTTCAGCAAGGAGTCTTTACAGCTCAGAGCATCCTTGAGGGCTAAAGATGTCAAGCAGTTTAAATGCCAATGAAATCAAGAAGACACCAGGCTCAGATGTGTTAGGTAAAAAGGACAGGAAAATGAGGACCTCTACTGAGGACATAAAACGTTGCTCTGCATGAAGAAATAAAGACCCACTTAAAACAACTGTAAAGCACTTGCCTGGTGAAACGGGGAGAGGAATAAGCAGCGCCAATGACAAGTATATAGCAAATTTTATGACGAAAAATGAGTCAAAAATGGGCTGGAGGCCATGTGAGAGTGTCCATTGCTCACTCTGCTCTAAGACAGAATGAACTGCACCCGAGGTGTTACTGACGCATGCCTAGCCAAGCCTGTCCAGTTTGAGGTCTGATGATGGAGACCCTACAGTGACCCTAAGCAATTGGTTCCAAGACTTAACAATTAGAAAGTTTTTTCTAGTAATTCTCTAGAGCACTCAGACTCAGTGCAACTGTGCCCATTGTCAATCTTATAAAAATCCCAGGCATTCATGTAATATCAGACTTCCTACCCCTCAAAGTTAAAGCTCACTTGCTAAAACTGTTAGTTTGGGCATCCTCCCTGTCTATAAAGGCCATTCCTTCTTGGGGCATGGGCCCTTCTAAGAAAGACCATGTGGCTCCAGCCCCTGCAAGAAGTACAGTGCAGAGGTATCTGCATCTCAGCAGCTCCCTCTGAAACTGGAAAACAACCCTTGAAATGTACCAGATCGTTTCAAGAGATCAAGATTTCAGTGGATAATCTAAGCTATACTGCTGCAAAGGTGCAAAGGCATTTTTTTTTTTTTTAGCAGTAATGTTAACAGTTTTTTCAACTTTCCAATGTGCTTTGCAGCAGGACTGAAAGTTAATATCCATTTAAGCCATTGCCAGAATAGAGATATTTCTGCTTTTGTATCTTTAAAAATATCTTCTGGAATGAAACCGTGGTTGCCAAGTTTCAAGGTTGAGTGAATTTTTATAGCAAAATTATAAATCCCTGAAAATGCAGGATAAAATGAAGAGTGTTTAATAAGCCTTAACTGAAATACTGCTATCAGATGCCCCTTTAATAATTTTGATAGAAATGTATCTTCCCTGAGATTATCCTATCTGTAAGTACAACACAGGTGTCATTCTGCTGGTGGTCAGTATTTAAAGGTAGAGTATTTGAAACATGCTGGAGAGTGCATAAGACCTGTCAATAGCACTGTGGCTCTTCTGCAGGCAGAAATATGACAAAACACAAGCTGGGACAGCAAATTTCCCCTAGCCCACTTTCAGGCCAGTGGTTGTTGTGAGTTCAGCTCTGCCTTGGGGGATGAATCTTTTCATGTCATTAACGGGGTGTTGGATGCTCCACACAAGCACATACAGACTGGGTTCCCACAGCCCCAGCACAGTACAGAGGAGCACTGCTGATGGTGCTCCCACCCAGTGAGCATCTCTTTAGTCTTACCATGGAGACCTCAAGGTATAAACAAGTTGATGTTACAGTGAGAGAAGAGGGAACTACTACTGATATTAAGCACTTAGGCTGTGAGCAGCACCCTAGGAGAAGGGGAATTTTTCCTTGCCATGTGTGGTTTAATCATAGAATCACATAATTTAGTATCTTAATCTTCTCTAAATTACACTCTTGCCTAGAAGAAATGGTTACTGCCAACTGGGACGTGCCAATCTGAAATCGTGAAAGATATGCTTTGCAATTCCACATACTGACTTCAGGAGTATTTATGGTTGGCTACAATCCACTTTATCCCTGTAATTCACAGTGGTTTAAGTTCCTTTTGTAATGACATAATCACACTGGTGCACTCATGGGCATCCCTGCACTTCAAATGTTAGCAGCAACAAAACGCATCTTGATGATCAAAAATAATGCAAAAGGACAGCAGCGCGGGTACCAGTAAAGGGCTGTAGCCCCAGTCAGCCCTTGGGCTGATGGCTACGTATTGGCAACGATACATTTGCTTCCAAACTGGCACATGGCTCTCTGCTGTTACTCCACCTACGGTTATTTCAAACACTGGCTGTTCTTCAAGACGCCCAGGAATACCATCGGATGCTACCCAACAACTATTGAACAGAGGTATTGGTCTGCTACCCCTATAACATACTGAGAAATCTTCCCTGCAGAGATATTTTTTTTTTTTTTGGCACTTATGCTAATTTTTTCTGTGCTAGGTCAAACATTTACTCACACTAATTTTTCTGCATTCTCTCTTTGCTCAAGCCATCTTCAGATCAGTTCTTCCCAATTCTACAGAGAGGATATGCTTAAGTGAGGAAAAAACCTCCACCTTTTTTGGCCTGTCCCCATTTTCAGCTTCAGGCCCTGAGCAAATGAAAGCATATACTGACAGCACTGTAATATGCAAGACAGAACAACTTCAGCCAAGGCTCCTTAATGGAAATGGCAACTGCTATTGATTTCCTAAACACAGAGGTTGAGCCCTTCACCTCTATGACAAATCAGTTAGTAAAGACTTGGGACTCAAGGGAAACCCCTCGGCACGTAAACATGAACTTGTGGTCTACCCTTAACACAATATACTCTACAACTTCTTCTACAGTGAAGTCTGGGAAAATACAGGATGAGTCTGAAGGTGGCAAACAAACCTATTCACAGTAAAAATAAATCACTAATATAAATAGAATGGAATTCAACAGGCAAAAGAAACGGCAGGCACATAAGAATACCAAGAAACTGTGGCTGGCCTTTGAATTACCACTAAATTTATAATCAAATTTTTTAAAAAATCAGATTAATTCTTAGTTGTAATATAAGACATAAGGTGATAAAGAAAAATAGCTGTTATTTATCTTCTGATAACAATAAATTGCACTTAATGCAATTCAAATTAGTGTAAGAACTCAATTTGGCAAGAAGAAACGTCTTTATCATTAATGGCTGTCATGATAGAAGAGACAAATAATATTTTTCCAAACGATAAAATGAGGTTAAGAAGTTCCTCACTATTTGATAATATATTTTATGTTTTGAATATGAGGACCATCCCATTTAGTAGCAGAGCAACTTGCCCCTGAAACATAATTCCTTCATAACTAATGTTTTCACAAGCGTTACCGAGGATAGAGAATACAGGCAGCACTGGAGATGTTTGCAGCCCCTCTTCTGTCATTACTGACAGTAAAGCAGCATAAATAAAACCACTCACTGGCCTGGTGGTACCAGCAGAAAGATCAGACAGACTGCTTAGATGAATAAAACAGAATAGAATAACTTATTTCGTCCTTGAAACAAAAGGAACTTCCTTACACCCCTTAAGTTAATAACGCTTTATTTTGTCCCCAGCTGTTAAGTTTATAGAAATTAAAAGTCATGACTATTTGTCTTTTGCCAGCATGAATTTAAAAGTGCCTTTAAAAAATCTCATTATCATTGTGGTTTTTTTTTTTCAAGCAGATTCAATACAAAACAGATTACATCCTGCCTGCACTAGTAAAGTGCACATAAATTTTTCACAAACCAATTTATCTTAAAAATTTGTCTTTCCTCATCTTGATTCAGGACACAGTGCACAGCAGAAATAGTACAAGTATTTTTTAGATAACACAGTTTTAGAGATGGTGATGCATTAGTGTTTCTGGGGTCTTTCTGTGTTATAACATTATTTCCAGACCATCAGAAGGCACCTTTTAAGAAGTGGAATGATCTCATATGAAACAATTATATTACCATGAAATTTTAGTCTGATGTTCAACATGAATTTTAAGATCAGAACTACAGTATTCATTCACAGGTAACAGAATAAGAGGGTAAAAGTAATTTCCTTGGGTAAGGAAAGCTGGACACATCTGACAAATTGTCTGCAAGGGAGTTGCATAGATTCCCTGCACAATCATTTGGGAAATCAGCAGGCCCGCAACAACACAGCTATGGGACCACCACTGGTTCCCCACACCAACACCAGCGACAGCCAACCGTACAGTCACTTCATCAATGAACACAACATTTTGGAGGTGCAGGCCATCCTTCTTGAGACACAAGAGTCTTTAAGAGCGATGGGAAGACAGACAAGATTTCGAGCTCTGCAGGGAAGCTTTTCTTTGGAGAACAGCCCTTCCTCTGCTGAGATATTACTTAACCATGCTTGGGGATGGTCAGGAGGTACTGGTTGAACAATCACTTTCAATGAAAAATTACACTACACTTGGAGCTGGCAGAGATATTTATAGTCAGTTTTGTTTGATTTGCTGTAATAGCTGATGTACCACTTTTGTTCTACTAGATGGCTCCCAAAAAATCAAGACAAGGACACTTGTGGAGCAGGAAAACTTTCACTGCCACTTTTCACACAGCGTTTCTCTCCCTCTGGCACTGATGACAGCCTTTTCACAAGTAGCATAGCTGCTTTACAGAGAGAACAAGACATGAGCATCTGTCATGACATGAGCACACAAAAGACCGGAATAAAAGGTACCTTACACAAGTCTGAGTCACTTACTGTTAAGACATACCAAAATCATGAATCTCTCCTATTCTTTCATTTGCTTTCACTCCTGCCTAAGGAAGGTTTTTGAGTACACTTTCATTTTAGTTAATGAAGTGATCACTAGTAATGTATTTACAATTAATAGTATTGTTGACCCTTCGAGCAAGACAAGCACTGACTGTCTAGGAACAGTTAGTGAATAACTGGGCCCAGCAGAGGAGAAAGAAGTTATTTCTTGGATATTTGGGTGGATTCTAAATGTGTCATCTTATTCCTGCGTGGTTTCTAGTCTTGGAGCAGAAGTGGTCAGAAACAAGAGTGTGTTATTATCTTCTTTAAGAATCTCAGAAATAGATGGTCTCAAGAAACAATCCTAATTAGAAAGCAATGTGCAGAGGAAACAGTTCTTCACCCACAGCAGGCTCCTGCTGCAATACTACAATCACGGCGCTTCTGCTCATGTTTGAATATTTGCTCCCATACCAGGAAAAAGAATTTGGAAACCTGGAAGTAGTAGAATGACCCATAACACATTAAGAACAAAGCTGTTGACCAGATTTTTCTGTTTTGGCCAGAGTGCTTAGCTGGCCAGAAAGTAGAGATTCCTTTTGCTTTTTTTTTTTTTTTTTTTTTTTTTTAAAAATCACCCTAAACTATAAAGAAACATAATTCTCTGTGCTCCCCAGTAAAAGCTTCCAGAAAAAGATAAAAACTCCATCTAAGCATGGATGAAATTGCTGCCCTGGGGAAAAATTCTTGCACATTCCTTTCCCTCCAGCAGACAGGCAATGACAGTAACATTATGGTCCTTCAGGACAGCCTGCAGAGGTACACTAGAGAAAACTTGCAATTTTCTTTTCCACATTAATTTGCATTAAGCTGACATTCTTCATGAGGGGCATTTTCGAATTTGGGAAGAAAGATGTTTTCTTTTGGAAAGTCATTTGCCAGAAAATTCCTACCACCTAAACTTTCAGATTCCTCCTTTATCTTTAGTAGGGCTGCCTTTTGAAACACAGGTGTGAGAAGACACTTACCACATCTCTGCAGGTGCACAGTCTTTACCACCACTACATTCCTGTGCATTATAATACATCCTTCAGAAAACAAACAGTCAGAAAGAGTAAAATTTCAGCTTCAGGATGTTAAACCTTTCTTTATCACCAAAGGGCTGATGGGACACTGGTTAGAAGGAACCAAAAGGCAAAGCTGTTCCTTATACTTCCTTCTCAAACTGGATGCAATTAGCCCCCTCCAGCAATGTTTTGGCGAGCATCGACTCTTCTGCATTGCTGCACGCTAAACTGGGAGCGAACGTCCCACGATGAGCCCCAGGAGGCCACCTGACTCAGAGACGCATCTCTGAATCACAATCACCTACTCCCCGTGGGAGGGAAAGGGTACTGCTTTACCGCTGGCCTATACCAGGACTAAATTATTACCTCCCCGCACGCAGGTGCTGGCTCAGCTATTTCGACCCAGTGAGTAGGAGGGCTGAGCCAAGGTGTTACCCAGCCCTTGGAGCTACCCACCATCTCCTGGTCTACTCACTGGCAGAGGAGGTTTAAGCAAGCTGCAGAATGGAGGCTGGTTTATACACTCTCTTCCTACCTTCTCTAGACAGATGAAGCCACAAACCAATTAAAGTACAAACTATCCCACGCTTATTTTCAAATTAAAGCTGTGTTTAATACACAGTCATTGTGTGTTTCACACAGTGAGTTCTACTCTGAGAGCCTTTCAGAAAGCATGAACAGATAGAAGGAAGCTAGCAAAGTTAGCAAAAGATGTGTCTTGTAGCATCCAGAAATTGCCAGTATTGTTAAAAAAGAGAAAATTATTCTATTTTTATACACCTTTGCCTTCTATTGATGCCAAAACCAATCATAGTTCTGTCCTTATTCAAGACATACCAAGTTTAGGATGACTATCCTTGATATGTCTTGCAGAAAACCAAACACTGAATTACCCGTATTGTGTATCGAGCAATTCTGTGGTCTGGATAAGCCTATGTCACCGAAGCGTTTGAGTGGAGTGCAGCAATAAAAGACCTGAGATACAAGAGTAAATTTTCAATGTAGCAAGAACCAATTACACAAACAAGCATTAAGGTTATAAACTAAAGTTCATTAGTTCAGCATGCTTAGAAACCAACAGCATAAAGCAAATAACAATGCTATGTGGCAATGGCAATCATGAGCCTAAATAGAAGTGTTTTAAACGGCAACAAACTCCAGAAATAGGTACCTTTTTCTGAGCCAAGAAAACTCAATTTCCATTTGGCACAAAAGAATCAATTAGATACGGCACTTACTGGTCAACTGAGAGTTGGGTACACCTCTCCTCTCTTCTAACACTTCAGACTGCATACAAATCAATAATTAAAATAAATATAATCATACAAGTTTCTGAGTTTGTCATAAAGCCATTAATTTCTGAAGTTTGTTGTTGTGCATGAAACTTTCTCATAAAAACAGAGATAGGTGGTGTCATAACTAGTGTCCGTTGCTTGACGAAGGAAAAAGGAAT
Organism: Tauraco erythrolophus; assembly: GCF_009769465.1. Classification (NCBI taxonomy): domain Eukaryota; kingdom Metazoa; phylum Chordata; class Aves; order Musophagiformes; family Musophagidae; genus Tauraco; species Tauraco erythrolophus. The sequence goes on from NC_141476.1 coordinate 6,415,169, forward strand.
GGAAAAATCATTAGGTTTCGAACTAAAAACTAATTGAGCCATTCCCCAACACTGTATGACTTACAGGAAGACAAGGAACCATTTAATGACCGAGATATTTTACCTCTAGTCTAGGCAGCTATGTGGCTTGGAAGAGTATTTCATTTAAAGACAATTTCAAATGATGTGGATAGGCAGAGAGAAGGGCTAAATCCTGTTCCCTCGCACAGTGAAGTGGATAAGACGCCAGTAATGCAAATAACTTCTACAAAGGCCAGTGGAAGCCAAGTTTTAGAGGAGACTTCATCTGAGTCTAAGGAAGAAAAGAACCCTAACTGGAACTGGCTTAAGTGCAAGGCCTGGCGGAAGAACCAACTTATGAGATCTGGGCATCTCATTATCCTTACAAATTCTGGTATTATGCAGAAAAAGGACTTTAAAGTGACTCAACCGACACATTAATTTAATGGAATTATGCTTCATCTATTCTATACTTCCTTGGAAAGAACAGCTTGAATAAAGTGATTTGAAAATGTAGCCTACTGATAACATTTTTCTGCGTTTCAGTTGTTCTTTAATACCTCATTTCAATACAGTCAGTAGAACAGAATCATAAACCAGCCAAGTTGCCGTGTTAACTCAGGTTTCTGAACAGTACTCCCCCTAGTGAATAATACTCCCCTAATCTGATGTACAATAAACTCCCACTCATCTTTCCTCATTTCCTAGCCCCCTCCCCAACACTGGCAGTTCCTTTTTATTTTTTCTTCACTTTCTTCTTCATTTGTCTGCAATGTTCTTAATGAGCATAACAAAGAAACAGAAGAAACATGCAATTAACTTTTTAATCTGTTTTTAGACTCTAGCACGAGAAGAACATATGTACTTTGATTGTTCCCATGCAAACGTTCCCACCATTGGACACTCCGACACTTGCACAGATGTCAGGACAGACATAATCAGATTATTCATTCCAGCAACTCCTGTGTTTTTTGGAAGTTATTTACAACATTAATCCTTAATTCCTTCTAATTGAAGCTATCTGTCTTGATATCTGCCTCTTCCATCTGAGGAGCCTGCGTCCCCTTATGCAAGTCTTACTATTCAGATTCCAATTCATCTTCTTGTTTGACATTTTCCTAGCTGGAAACTATATCTGTAAAGCACCTCCAGAAACGGAGGTGTGATGTTTGGTAGTACTTAATATCCTAGATCAGCTGAAGAATATTTAGCTTGCTCTTACCATAACTATTACTGTGCAGTTAAATGATGCCAAGCCACAAAGTACATCATCTGAAGAGAGGGGATTAGTCCATTTTGTGACAAATATTGCAACTGCAAAAGCATCTATAACAGAATCTCACGATAAGGCCAGAAAACATTTCTTAGCATGTCATCATACTCACTCAGATCACAGAAACTTCTGAAATACTGAATTAACACCCCTCCCCCCAAACCTGCAACAAAAATTTTACACATCTTCGAAAATGTCAAGATGGATGGAAAGGATTCACTCTATTTTTGTCCCAGGACCTACATTTCAGGGCAGAGGAGTGACTTTATACAAGGCAGAAAGTGTATTCTAATAGCTAGAACTGGGAAAATTTTCCGGACAAAAAATATTTCACTGAAAATGGAATATATAACAAATTAATGTTGTTTCCAGGAAAGATTCTCAACCAACCAACAGGTTCTTCAAGGAGAAGAGGCTTATTCTCAAGAAATACAATACCTTTGAATCAGGGATGGAAACTACAACATTAGTAACCTATGGTAAGCAACTCTACATCTTTCTCGGACTCAATAATTTTGTTCTGTTTAGCTACCATGCTATTTAACTTTAGTGTGGCTTCTTTCAGATGTGTTGTTACATTTGTTACATTTGTGGCTGAATGAGGAAAATCCTTTGAAGTAGTGTAGAGATAAAAAGGAAAACTGAAACTTTCTTCAAGGAGAAAGCAACGAAGGGAAGAAGGTACTGGACTGTTGCCATTCATCAGAGACAAGAGGCAGCTAATACAGAGGGCAGGAACGGGCAGAGACCAACACTGAGAGGAGATCAGAGTATGTCTCCTGTGCTGATGGAAAGGTTTGAGTTTCCCCTAAGCAGCTTGTGGATAATGGGCTCATCACTCTTCCCCATGCACTCCCATAGAGACAGCAGCCACGGAGCAGTGTTCTCAGGGATGCAGACAGTAACTGAAGCTCTCCGTGTCGCCTTCTTTTCCATCTTTATCCTGTGCAGCAAAGTTATGATGTTTCTCTAGAGAGCCAGTTTACCCCAGACCTGTTGAAGCGATAGGCTTCTGCTATAACACCATTTTTTTTTCCACGTAACAAAAAGCAAAATAAGACATGCTGAAAGATGGGGAAAAAAGAAAGCCAGGGTATGACCTGTATGATGTGATTCTCAGTGCTTTGCCTGTACATTCTGCAAAATGCACTGATCTGAGGACTGGTTATAAGGCTACTTGGTTTTTGTTTCAATCCAAATGACAGGAATATCTAGAAGCAGAAGAGGAGGAACAGGCTGTGAATATTAAATACATATTTGTGCAAAATATGATGTCTGTTTTCAAAGTGCGTTCCCTAATCTGAAGGTAACTTCTCCAAGAGATTGGACTGGAAGATGAAAGGTAAAGGTACTGTATTTGGGAAGAGCTGAACAACAACCATCACCACTCAAGCATGGAAATACAGAGTAAGGGTTTCAGCAGCTCACATCCCTGAAATCAGTTATCTAATGATTCATCTTTGCCAAAATAACTGTTGCAAAAATCAATTCTACAGCTTTCCTCCAGTCTTGGGCTTTGCATGGAAAAGCAATTATTTAAATTAATTATCTAGCAAGTACTTTCAAGAAGTTAAAATACAGCATCCAGCTGTGCTGTCTCTTTATTTCACAATCATTTAATTTTTTTTAATATCAGCATCTCAGATACACAGATACCTGATTAAAAACAAACTGTTGTAAGAAATGTCAATATAAATAGTAGACAATGAAATACAACTTTTTGGTTCATTAATATTTGTATCTTAGGTGACTGCAGGTGCATCTTAATGAATTACATGACTAGTAAAATACAATTAAATGCAGCTGCATATGTTTACAAAACTGCAGAACCAAATTACAGGTATCAGTAGCGCCCATAATTCATCCATAATTGACAATTTTCATATTACCGGAATAAGGAATCAAGTCATGCAGATGATTACTGCATTTGCCTTTGAGCACTAGAGACCTAGGTTCATTTCCTATGCAGCACCACAAATGAAACAAATTACATGCTTTCAGATTAAGATAGACCTGAAAGCAAAAGCACCCCTGACTGACAGCCAAACCCCCGCATCATTCAGGTCCTATTTAACTGTCAATAAAAGTTCATGAATGGCTGATAGTTGACATAACTTAAACACGTTGTTAATGAAATATTATTCTTTACAGAAGAATCATCATGTGTCTGCTGTAGAACTGGGTCCTGACCTGAGTTATTCAGGGGTGGATTTTCTGGCTTCGGGGAGATGACAAGAACATAACAGAGAGGAGAATTTGTGCCAAAGATTTTGAGTTTCTTCTGTCTCCCCTTTTACACACAGCATAGTGATGTTCTCTTTTTTGGCAGGACCTTTTCTATTTCAGTAACTCCTGTCTGCATTTAATTTTAGTTTCACCCACAGACCTTGTTAGGACCTTATGTAGCATGGCTTATTCAGACATTGACTAGAGAAGCTCCTGAGGAGCCTGCTCTACGTGTTCCACTCTGAGCAGACGTTTAGACTAGATGATGCCCAGAGGTGCCTTCCAACTGACAAGAGCTCATGACTGGATTCCCTGTTTCTCTAATTATTTATAACACTCCCTATAGCAATATATTACCAGGGCTATATGATGTCCAGTCAACAGCACACTGGATATGGGACAGCTGGATTCGGGTATTGATCGTTTCAGCCGTATGAAGAGTTACTGGGGAGAAAATATCTCAGTGTGCATGCTGGCAGTTAAGTGTTCAGTATGAAACAGTGTCTGGTTTTGGAGACAATCTCAGACAGATCTCTTGGAACCCCTCTCCTTGCTGCACACCTCTAACTGGCCAAAGACCCAGCCAAGCACAGACACCAAGGAACCTCTGCTAAGGCAGGATTTTGGATGATAGCATCAAGAAAGTGAGCGAGGCAAGAAAGGCAGGCTCCCCTCCTCGTGTCTGCCTTTCCAGCTGTGAAATAGGAGCTGGCTGCAATGGGCAGTGCTTCCAGACTTCAGTAGTGTTTGTTAAACCACTTTGATGTCCTCAGAAGGAAGGTGCTATAAAGCGTTTAGTTTTATTTATTTAATTTATTTATTAAAATGTTGGTGGGAAAGGATTTTTTAACTTTTTCTGAATGTTTCCTAATTACTGTTTGCTTTACCCTTTCTTCTCCCCCCTTCAGCTCATTTCTCCTGCCCTAAAAAGAGCAGAGCTTGAAATACAAGGCTAAAATTATGCTGATATCTCTCAAAAAAACCCCAAAACAACCTCAAAACCAAACCCACACCACCCCACCATTTTTCATTATAGAATCCCTCTTCTTGGTTGTCACAAAACCTGTTTACTAGAAGAATATTGATGATTCACACATACCTTTCTTTTTGGAACCGATTAACATTCCTAATCTCCAAAAGGTTATGAGCTTAACATTTTGGGCTATATTGAAAAGCCCAAGCCCAGGTATAGACTAGTTTATTTTTACCCACTGCAGAAGAATTACATGACCAAGTGATGGGAAATCAGCTGTATTCTGGCATTTCACATGAAGTTCTTTCTCTGCCTTCCTTTTTGTTGAGGTGTGCAAGTAAATTACCAAGTCTTTTGTGATAATAACAGCATTTCCCCTTATAGGACTGGATAGTGAGGTGTCTGTTTGGGTTTTTTTATTTTCTTTTTTTTTTTTCCTGAGCTGAGCTACCAGAATGAAATTGCAGCCCTAATATTTTTAGTAAATAAAATGATGCAATATTTTATCTTGAACACTTTGAATCTAAAACAAATACATAAAAATTGATTTCCTGTTTCCATATCCTGTTTCCTGGTGTGATAACCAGTTTCCAATTTTGCCTCCGGAGGAAAGAATGGCCACAAACTTAGGAGAGTTACAGGAGGATGACAGGATCACCATTCTGTAAGCCTTCCTCTCAAAAGAAGAAAAAAAGAAAAGAAAAACCCACCCTCTCCTCTAGAATGAACTGCCCTTGGAATCCAATCTATAACCAAGAAGTGATCTAAAACCTGCTCTAGAACCAAGAAGATATCTAGATCCAACAAATTATCTAGAGCACACTCTAGAACCACAAATCGCTCTAGGCAATGCTCTAGAACAAGTATTAAGTTAGATTGCAATCCAAAACAAAACAACTGTCTTGACCCAACAAGTGAGCTAGAAGCTCAAGACCATCTTCCTGAACATGAAATTGAGTACATAACAATCAGGAACCAGTAAGCAAATCGAATCCCAAACTAGTTACATAACAATCAGGAATCAAAATGAATCCCAACCTAGAACCAAGAAGTGATCTGGAACCTGCTGTAGAACCACAAACCGAGCTAGAACCCCGTCTAGAGCCCTCTCTACCAAACTGCCAACTCCACAATTCATCCTTGATCTTGGGAACAACTGCACCAACACCACCCTCGATGAAAATCAGACTCGAAAAAATACGGACCCAGACTCCAGGGCCCCAGGTCAACAGCAAGCACACTTCTTTCTCCTTTTCAAGCAAAGGGAATGGGAAACAGGCAGATGGACACTGATATTGTCTGCCAGAAAAGTTGGCAGCACCACTCCAACACTGATGGTAACTATTTCAACAGGAAATCATCTACAGGCTATAGAAAACTGGATCAAGGCAAAAGGTTCTATATTCCTCAGGTGAACAACTCCACCACGTATTTAGCTACGTTTATAAATAATTAGAACCAACGTTACTTGGAATTAGAATTTTAAGTTACTTTGGGGTTTTTTTTTTTGTACTTTAGAGCAAGTTTTTCATTTTATCCTCAAGACAAGGATGTGTAACTCTTGAGTCTCTAGTTTCTTAGTTTACATGGGGTTGGATAACTTTCCTTATGGTATGTACTGCAGAATGTCCAAATTCACAGCACACGCCACAGAGTAATCAACACAGCAGCATGCACGAGAACATAAAAATGCCAGGTATGTTCCAAAGAATCTGTGCTTCCACTGAACAAAAGTGCATGCCAGGGTGCATGCCAACAATTAGAAAGACTCAACTTCTGCAAAATATTAATGCCGCATCAGTATGAAAATGCAACAAACTAAAGAAGCTTCTAGAACAGAAATCAAATTTTAGTGGCATTAAACCACAGTTGTTGTCTTAAAAAAAAAAAACAACAAAAAAACCCCAAACCAACACCTTATCTGCCATATATACGTAAAATCAGTATTCAAATCCAGCTCCTTTTTTCTTTTATAAGAGAATCAATAGGCACAAAATGGCCTTTCCAGCTTGGACAGAGTGCCGAATCCTTGAGGATCACCTTCTGAGGATTCCTTTGTAAGCCTCAACATGAGAGAAGTGGTGCTGCTACAGGCAAATCAGGAGCTACACTGAGAGCTTAACAGAAGGTGTTAAAAGTTAGAGACCACAAAAAGCTTTCCTAATCTGTTCACAGTTTAAAACTGGGAGGATGAAAAAAGTGAGTTTAAGCACATTGTAGTCTCTTCCATTCATCCTAATTCTTTCTCTGGGACTTTGCCTCTTCTAGATTTTGGAGCCCGTGAATATTTGCAGGGAATGCTTTTGGTGAGGCAATTAAAGTTTTTCAGATTAAAAAGTAAAAAAGTATCAGCCATTTTGGGTGACTCGGTTTGCCAGATTTTAGACTACAGCATTCATTTCTTTCAAACAAAATTAAACTTTGGAGTCCCCAACACAAGAAGGACATGGAGCTGCTGGAGGGAGTCCAGAGGAGGGCCACAAAGATGATCCGAGGGCTGGAGCACCTCTCCTATGAAAACAGGCTGAGAGAGTTGGAGCTGTTCAGCCTGGAGAAAAGAAGGCTCTGGGATGATTTTATTGCAGCCTTCCAGTACTCAAAGGGGGCCTACAGGAAAGCTGGAGAGGGACTTTTTACACGAGTGTGTAGTGATAAGACAAGGGGCAATGGCTTTGAACTGAAAGAGGGGAGATTTGAGATTAGATCTAAGGAAGAAATTTTTTACATTGAGGGTGGTGAGGCACTGGAACAGGTTGCCCAGAGAAGTTGTGGAAGTGTTCAAGGCCAGTTTGGATGAGGCTTTGGGCAACCTGGTGTAGTGGAGGATGTCCCTGCCCATGGCAGAGAGGGTGGAACTAGATGATATTTGAGGTCCCTTCCAACCCAAACCATTCTATGATTCTGTGATATGTGAAAAAATAATTATATGCAGCAGTCTCTTTGCTTTAAAATGGGTGATAGCCAGTTCACATTTTTAAAAGCAAAAAATAATACTTTCTGGAAATCAAAAAGGGAAAATAATTAATTTCAAATGTTTCTTGATGGTGCACTAGCTGATCTTATCTTTTTATTATACTAAGTAGTTTTATTCAAATCCTCCAAAGTATTTCAGCACCAAGCCCCAGTAGATTTTGGCGAGAAGTAGGTGCCTAAAATAGACTAGAGGTTGCTGATAGGATGTGAGGCTTCCAGGTCTGTCTTCTTCGGCTGTTATTCAGAGATGGTTTTCAGGGTGTTGGGTCAAAGGCAAGGTTGCTTCCTACTCAACACAGTGATGACCGTGTTCCCCAAAATAGCAACACGGGAGTGCTTCATGTAGGGATTGTGGTGCACCAGTAAATCCTTGTTGAGGAGCAATGCAATACCTGCGTATCTCCACACACAGGCATTTCTTCTTAGGTGCAGTTTTGGGCCATGCTCAGTAGCAAAACCTCCTGCCTGCCTGCCCCTGTGACAGCACACCCCTGGGCCAGCTCTGCAGGGGTCAAGCCGCCTGGGGAAATCAGAGTATGACCCATGCTTTGCGTGTCCTCTATTACTATGCCTGGAAGACAGGCTCAACAACCTTTTCTTATGTTCTCTACCCTGCAATGGGGCTTTTTGAAGGAGGAAGAAAACTGGGGTGGATATTCTGCTCAGAGGCAGTATGGCAACCGCAGATGCCATACATGCAGTAACCACCCGAATCAATTAAGCTATTCTGAGTGCATTTAAGTCTTCATAAAGCTAGGGTCCAAATGCTGAAAGAGATGAAAGGGAGGAAAGATAAAGGAAAGAATAAAAAGGAGACAAATTAAAAAAAGGGGTAGTAACACCTGAGATGCCAATAAGCTACTGCACATAAGCTATGCCTTCCAACAAGGAACTTAACTGACTACTAATTTATCCTTAAGGAAACATGTGACTTCACAGAAAAGAGCTGTTCATTTTATGACTTTTCCAGTATTTATCTTATCAACTGGAAAATTTTAGCTGGCTGCACTGTGTGCAGGAACAGTATCCAGAAAACCACTGCTATGATTTCCCTTTACAAAATCATTGTGGGTGAGATATGAGATGTAGCAAGTCTAAATTTCCAAAGACAAAGATAAAAAACAATTTCCTGAGATCATCTGTTTGAAAGTCTCTTTGCTGGATTTGAAGTGTAAGTTATCAGTCAGATTTTATTTTAAAAGAACGGAAGGACAATTTTGCAAATTTATACTGACAAGTAGGTGTTTGTTATCGCTTAGATTTTGTAAAATGCCATCGTTTTATTTTTGGTTGTTTCATGCATTCTATTACTGAAAGAAGTCATGGCCACTTCTCTACATAACCAAACGGATGATCTCTTCTGTTTCATACTTGCAGAACTTGAGATCATGATATGTCAACTCCCATAAAGGTGTTCAACTCCTTGAGCTCCGTCGTTACTTGTTAGAATTTGAGATGCGGCATGAGTGGATAACACTATGGGCTGAGGAACCTGTAATTCTCAGCACAGGATACTTGGAGAGCTTTCATACTGTTAAATCCTATCGTGCTCATTTGGTATCTGAGTATGCCCCACTGGTTCTGGATGCAGAACAAGGATATTGCAATGTTCTTAGCAGTAAAAATTGTTTCTCAGTCTAAAACAACATTTCTTCTATGCTTATGGAGACATAAAAAGGATACTTTTCCAGATCAATACATCTTCAAATACCTTCAGCTGGACAGTCACAGATGTGAAGATTGAAGGTTTCCATTCTTGGCTCAGCAAACCTTTCTGCAATGTTTTTTCCAAAACACCTATTTGCACCACGTCTCACTGCACAGAAACGCTGTGTGACACTACACACCATCAACAGCCCTTTCTTGCATAATCATGGCTGAAAAGCTGTCCCTGGCATGGACAGCTTTTCCTGTGTGGTGTAATTGTTTCAGTCCTAGCAGTGCTCAAATGGTATTCATGGTCACCATGGTCACTTCCTAACAATGTCAACAAATCCCATCATCATCTCAGAAATCCCAGAACACCAATTAAGAACATTTTAAAGATTACAAGAAGAAAAACTACAACTGGGCAGGAAGAAGCTCACCGTGACCCAAATGTCACAAACTTTAAGACAATGTAACCTTGAGGAGACATTGTCATTTCTGCAGAGTCATTCCTCTAGAGAAGATATGGGCCACATGAGAGCCTGGGACCTACTACTTACACAGACTTCCTCTAAGGTTGGATTTAGTGTCCCTCCTTGACCTCTACAGACTGATTAGTTTTGCTAGTGACTCACAGTGAACAAGAAGAATCCGTATCTACCCTCTGTGGGGACACAAAGGAAGGAGCTTCATATGGACGTTGCCCCAGAACATCCACACCAGCATTTCAGACTTGGTGAGGACATGATTGAAAGCTATTGTGAGCCTCTATCCACACAATTCTCCCACGCCTCTGCCCCCCGAAGAAAGACAGAATCGTAATACATCCCAGCCTTAGCAGGAGCTACTTATACCCTGTAGTAGGAGGCTTTACCAGCTTCGCTTAGTTTCTAAGTGATATAACACAAATCTGTCACCACAGATGGTCTAGCTGATAGCATCTGTGGCTGAAGTGCCGAGAAAGGAAGCCATGCTTCTTACCACTGTGTATAAAAAGAAAACTCTCCTGCAGTAATATTTCATCGCTGACAGCATAGCATCTTGGTTAAAAAAAGAAACACTCATGTATCCTAATATTCTGCCTTCCTAAATAATAAAATCAATCTCTATGTTAGCAGTCTGTCTAGTCAATATTTCCCCTATAAAGCTAACTTATATTCCTTTTCTATGCCCAGGATAATGTTTAATGGGAGAATAATCAACACATTAGAGAGTCCTGATTTTCTGTATGTTACAAAGATTCGTCTGTCTTCATTAACTAAAAAGGAGGCAGCTTGCAGGACTATTTTTCAACCTGACTTCAACAGCGTACACTATGCTGTTATTTTGTAAAGGTTTAACTTGCACACACAGATACGCGTGGAATTCACCTCATGGATTTCTCCTCCATATCTATAATCACAGTCATGTAATTTAGCCTCACATCCATGACTACATTGCCTGCCTGCTAATTCGTTTCTGAAATTTATTTCAACGTATCAACACAATGGTATATCTTCCTCAGGATGCTCTAATGGTCACTTTTAGGAAGGAAGGAAATCCCTAAAGTTATCAAAACACTCTTTTTTTTCATTTTCACGAAATGCAGAATGCCTCTTCACCAGTTGATATTCTCCAAGCCACAGGCATGCCTAGGCTTTGCTTTTGGCCAGTAAAAGCTTTTCTGGAAGTACAGATGTCTCAGTGTAAAAGTCCGTTATCCCACATCCCTTTGAAGATCTAAGCAAGGGCTCTTTCCTTCAGAAAAGATTGCACAAGCGTAAATTCAGTATGACCTGAAACTCCAGCCCAGCAAGTAAAACTTCTTTACTAGATATTACACATGCATTTAGATCTCAAAAGCATGAGTCTGCAAGATAAATGCCTTGACTCTTTTTGCATTCTAATAGGCACTTGAAAATTAAGATCAGTTTTAACTGCTTCATAAATGACAGCATTTCGCTTATGTGCTACCTAAATCTGGACATAGGATATAAATTTAACAAAATATATATAGACAGCAAGCCTAGCAGATACGTTGTGATGGAGATTAAACAAACATACCTTGAGAAAAACATTACACTGTAATCTACTCATGTACCTTCCATAGCCAGAAATGTAATTTGACAGGAGCATGTGTTAGGTTTAGCACATTTAACGGGCATTTTTAAGTTTAGAGGATATTAACAGATACAAAACCCTTTCTTTCCTTAACGCCTCAAAATTGTAAGCTGGACTCCTGATAAATTAGTTTTTCACATCTAGTCTACTGCCATTGTGTCATTAATTTGTAATAACAGCTGGGATGCTCTGATCTGAGGAGGGACCTAATACCTGGCTCGCTAGATGTTAATTGCGACAGCAAGATGACATGGTATGGCACGAAAAGGGTGCTACCTTGCTTATGATATCTCTTGCTAGTTGAACAACTGACAGAGATGGACTTGCCATGTTATCTTAAAAAACACCACCTTTCAAGTAGCTGTATGTTTCAAATGTGAACAGCTTTGAGGGGAAAGAAAGGAAAACTAACCTACAGAAACCTATAGAACAGGTGACATATTATTTTCTGAGAGCAAGGTAGATATGACAACCTTTCCTTCTTTGGCCTCCAACCATGGAAATTATGCCCTGTTCTCCTTCTCCCATATGCCCTGTCTCTTGATTTGACACACAATCATTTCTTCACCATTTGGATAGCCACATCCTGGGGTCAGCTGAAATTAGAAAGTAGAATTCCTTTAATTGTGCGGCACAAGATCTAGTTCGAGTGGAAAAGGTTTTGAGTAGAAGGATTTTTCTCAGGAAAGCTGCCAAAAGGTCACTAAAGATATTCTTTTATAAGCAATAACGACACAAAATGACTAAGAATGCTAAAGTTGCAAAGTCAAGTCCTTAGAAAGCGGGATCCAATCTGCTGTCAGGTCTAATCCTACAACGGGAATCCTGTGCATGAGCTGTACATAGCTCCATGCCCCCTGCTCCTCAGGACCCTGCCCAAATCAGTATGTAGTTCAGCCAGCAATGCAGACTGAGCAACATTTATGGCTCCCTTCAGCATTCCATGTGCGGTCCCTCTGCTTCACCCTTTGCTCAAAATCCAAATCCAGCAATAAATGAAACAATAAACTTGCTGAATTCCCCACCAAAGAATACTTCACTCACTATCCTACTTACACAAGCAAAGAGATGGGTGTCCTGAGGACAATACAAGCACGGAAGGAGGGCTGCCTCAGGGAGAGAAGCAAGCTCAGGAGGCTCATGGAGGAGATGTCACTTCGTCTAAAATCTGCATGGGATGGACAAACGGGATAAATGGATGCTTTAAGATCCAGCTGTAATAAAAAACAACGGCATCAATCATTTTATCGCTGCTGCAAAAAGGTGTTTCTCTTTGCCATGCGGGGGAAGCTGATCCTGTCTGAAACACACTGCCCGTGGAAATTCTGCACTCTCGGCAAAGGCGACCCATGGACCACAGCGAGGATCCCGCCTGCCGCCCCAGCTTTCTCTAGTGGTCCGCAAGACACCAATAAGCATTTCACTTTGACCATGGAACCACGTTAAGCCATAGAATGTAGAGGCTGGTTTTTTTTCATGTGATTTTTGGTTGTTTGGTTCTTGTTTGTTTTGTTTTGTTTAATTATTATTAAGTCTAGTAATAAGGCTAACATTGCAGAAATTACCCTCAGTAATTTTTGGTTTGTTGGCCAAAAGACCAGTACAACCAGTAACAAATGGTATCATGTCACACCCACTTTTATCCATTAATTATATATATTAAATCACTAATCTGAGAGTACTTGGAGAATTTTGATACTTCTCAATTAAATAGAATAGTCCACATTTCTGTGATAAAAATAACCTATTGTTTATTTTTTATTCTCCCGGTAGAGTGATATCTATCATTTTCAGCAGGAACCAGGGCTATTTGTTTTTCAAAGATAGCTCTTTGGAATTAATTACTCCAGTGTTAGACTAAGTGACAAAACAGGTAGTGCAGAAATGAGGGTAACAAGAAATTTTGTCTCACAGCTTTTTAGAGTCAAATTATTCTCCCAACCTGACTGACAGTATACCATTTAATCACTATTACAGCCAAGACATATTAAAAAAAAAAAATTACATTTTTCACTGCTAGTTATGCTAATTTCATTTTTTAATTGCTGGCTTAATTTTTTAATGCCAACAAAAGACAATCCAATTGGTGTTCAAGCCAAATATATGTAATGAAAACTTAATAGATGCATTCTGCTTAAGATTCAGTTAGAGGTTCTTCCATCTGATGGCACCATATCAAACATGACAGCTGCTCTTCACTGCCTGACGGCCAGCCCACCTGAGGTACCGCTTCTACATCGAGCGAGTTTGTGTGTTGTTTTGGTGATAGTCAGAACTGGCAGACAGTTAAAACCTCCACTGTAACGTTAATTATTAAGCTGTTTCCCAAGATGTCAGAGCTAAGATGGCACTTGCAAAATGGCTGTCAACATTTTGACTGAAAAATAGTAGTTTAGCTTTATTAACCACCCTCTCTACTTTGATTGTCAGAAAATAGCAAAAGGCAGTGGTTTATAGTGTACCAGCAAACTTGTGGATGCTGCCTGACGAGCTCTCTTTCTGATGCTGAGAGTTGCAAAGAAAAGAAGAAAACTGAGCAGCTCCTGCTGCCATGCATAAGCGTTGTGGCTCAGGGCACAGCGATAAATCAGGTTAAATGAGAAAGCTGCTTTATGATGTTCTCATCATCCTCCAGCAAACTCTTCCCACCTTCTGCCATGGTTTGTTGCCATCTTAGTTCTGCAGATAAAACTCTTTATTGGGTCATAATATAGACTGGATCTCTAAAAGCGATGTGCATTGCAGGGAGGATGAGAGCAGCATGTAACCAGAGGGGTGAGCAGCTACAGAAAGACAGACTCAGGGCCAGTGTTAGTTATCCTGGATTTGCTAAAAATCAGCCAAAAATCATCAGATGATCCTCACAAGAAAGAGCAGTGATTTAAAATTAAACATAACCTGCAAAAACTTTCAGAGGCAACCTTAAAAACGACAAAATAGCTCTCACATGGGGTGTAGTTCTGCTGAGAACAATTAGATAACATCTTTTATACGTCACATTGCGTGGGTTTTCAGGTGAGACAAAGGTAAAATGGCCTTATATATCAGTCTAAAAAAGCCACGTGTGAAAACCTGCCAGCCAAACTGTCAGTCAGCAGTGTTTCAAAAATCATGTCACTGGGACAGGTAAACTCATCCGCCAGAGTTTCCATATTCATGTGTTCAGCAGAAAGGAAAGGGCCCCATTTTACCCTATTAGCCTTTAAAATGTGGCTCAGCATAAGGAACTGAATACAAAATACCGTGCCCAGTATACAACGATAACCTGACATTAAGAAATGAATCAAAAAAAAGACCTTCCAAAAGGATATACTATTTCAAAAGATAGTAACCTCCAACAATAGAAAACTATTAAGAGAAGACAATTTCTTATGAAACCCTTGCTCTTGGAGTTCTGCTCAAAAGCACACTTGCCATACTAAAATGAAAAAAGAATATTAAGAAGAAAATAATTGGATGTTTTTCCTGACTATTGTATCACTGACAACAGATGTGCTTTCTAGTCTTGCAAAAAAGTACAATAGTCCCTTTTTTTAGGAGCAGAACTGCATGTGGAAGCATCATCAATGATCCAGGAGATGAGTCCAATGCGAAAGAGAATATCCAGCCACAGAATATTTTGCTCTCTTTACTTTTTAGGACAAAGGTACAAAACAAAGCAAGCAGCTAACAGGCCCTGACCTTCAGCTGAGCCATCTGACAAGAACGTAATTGTGAGGACAGGAGAAGTAGGACAATTAATTGTCAGATCGAAAGCAGACTGTAGCTGAAAAAAAGAGGGAAGAAGAAAGTTTGTGTTAAGGAACTGTTGGGGTGGATGTGGGATGATTGATCAAGTCAGCGTCGCAATGTCTCAGAGGCTCAGGAAGGAGACGTGGAAAGACAAGATAGCAAATTTATTTTTAACTGTATATGCTTCCTCCCACCCCTCCCAGGACCGGGAAAAGGTGGGGATGTGAATGGAGAGAAGGACATCTTTGGCCAAATCCCATACACCTTTGCTTGTGTCTGATTCTTTTCCTGTCTCTCTTTTTAGGGCAAAAAATAATTAAAATATACATCCTAATATGTCCTTTTTTAAAAAGAGGTGAAGATACAAGACTTATTTGAAGCAGTTGCCATGGAGAAGCTGTTCAACTGAAGAATAATTACTAGGGCAAAATCACACACAATATGGGGATTGATCCTTCAGCTTTTACCCATGCAAAACTCCCACTGAAGTCAACTTGTTATCACACATTTTTAGCAAGCCAGGAAAAGAACTCATACTTCACTCCTACTAAAAGCAAAAAGAAATCATTTGTTTATGCAAGGCAGCAGAGAGGATAGGCTTTTTCGACAAAAGTCATTTTTCTAAAGAAGACTCTGCAAGCCACCTTGTAGCACAGGTGGGATGTTTTCACTCTTAAGATCAAAGAAGCTAATTAACAAGCAGTAATTTTTAAGTGCATAGTATGCTCTTTCCCATACTATCAGAAATATTGCAGAATGTGTACTTGAAACAAAATTAGGTCCCTCTTTTTTATTTAACCAAAAATAATAATTGCAAAAGCAAAGAGAAACATTTTTAGGCAGGTTCCCGCTGGCTGTTGATGCTGACTTGCAGAAAGAAGCAACATTTCCTTGTCCTGAACACAGATAACTCCAAAATTAGAGTTTTGTCTCTTCAAATAATAGTTGTTACACAAAGACTCCTAATGCTTTTAACTGCACCTTGCACAAAAACTCCAGCAAATTAATTCCCCCCTCACCTGCGTTGCCTTCTCTACTCTTAACTTAGCCAGTCTCAAAGCAAAGCTCTGAGCCTGGGAGCATTCTCCTCCCAGCCCTGAAGGCCATACTCACAGATCACGCTGCTTCTACATTTCTTGAAAGACTTCCATGCCTTGGTTGTTTGATGATACACTATAATATCATCTTGCTGAAAGTGCATGTCACTCCATCTCTTTTCAGAATCTGTGATACTGAAAGAGACACATCCCTGCTAGATAACTCCTTTCAATTATTCTGCAGAGGGAAGAATTTCTTCCTGAGATCTCATCTAAATCCATTCTTTTCTTTCAGTTTAAAGCCATCGCCCCTTGTCCTATCACTACACACCCTTGTAAAAAGTCCCTCTCCAGCTTTCCTGTAGGCCCCCTTTAGGTACTGGGAGGCTGCAATGTGGTCTCGGAGCCTTCTCTTCTCCAGGCTGAACAGCCCCAACCCTCAGCCTGTCTTTATAGGAGAGGTGCACCAGCCATCTGATCATCTTCATGGCCCTCTTCTGGACTTGCTCCAGCAGCTCCATGTCCTCCTTATGTTGGGTACTCCAGAGCTGAATGCAGTACTCCAGGTGAGGTCTCATGAGAGCAGAGTAAAGGGGCAGAATCCCCTCCCTCAACCTACTGGCCACACTTCTTTGGATGCAGCCCAGGATATGGTTGACTTTCTGGGCTGCAAGAGCACATTGCCGGCTCATGTTGAGCTCATCAACCAACACCCCAAGCTCTTCTCCTCAGGGCTGCTCTCAATCCATTCTCCACCCACTTTGTATTTGTGCTTGGGATTGCCAAGTGCAATCCCAAATGTCACAGTGCATGTGTGATAAACAAAAAGAAAATAACCCTCATTCTGGAAAACATGGGGTATTTATGCTGGTACAATTAAAGCTGTATAATTACACTGGTGTAATTACACCACTAAATTTCCCCATGTGGAAAAGCCCTTAAGCCTCTTGACTCCAGTCGCTGCCAAATACCCACAAACTCTCAATGGCCTGTTCCCAAAGCAGCAATTACCATTTATGAAAGATCTCTGGAAAATAAGGACAATACTTAGAGAGATGATGATCTTAAAACCATTCAAATGGATCTCTCTGCTGTGTTTTCTTCTGTTAAACAGACTACACAAGGATTGGATTTTGGTGTACACCCTATGATTATAACACACCCGATGGGCCTATTTCTCTTCTCCAATATCCATTTCAGAGGAACAATAAAGTCATTACAAATTGGGATCAGGCTTAAATGACCCATGATCCTCACTCTGCAAATGAATACGGAAAGGAGTGTGGGGTATAGGGGTTCCCAGCAGTGGTACGAAAACCAACATTACCAACTGCAGGGCTGTTAGGAAGTCAGGTCTGACCCACCAGCCGCATCAGCCAGGACTCTCGGCATCTTCCCTGTGTTGTATCTGGCAGATGTTTCCCCACAGTCTGAAGCAGTTTAATGTTATGGGTATTATACTGAGGGAAACCTTAAATAAACAAACAAACCCTGCAATCCAGTAATAAGAACTAGATTTTTTTCTTGAATTACCCAGATTAAAACACCAGTTATTACCTTGTACAGCAGTAAAGAGAGAGCACAATTAGAAAATTTAATTAATTAGGCTGAAAGCAATGATACTTGTTTTAAAACCCTCAGTGCAGTTAGATTAGTAGACCAGCTCAGTGAAGCAGTAAATACTTTGCACTGAAGGAGGCATCAAGCCCATTCATTGGACTCTGCCAGTGGACAGCTGGCTGGGGTAATCCATCCCTCTGCAAATGAGCAAATATCCTATAGGTGTCTTCTATATTCTTCTCACAACTAGAGTTATAGACAGAACAACAGTTGCCCTCTAAGTCAGACTGAGCAATGTGAGAAATAACCACCCTTGGCTTGAGCTAGGCAAGGCAAAGCTGAGGATGGGGGTACAAATGTATATTTTATCATTAAAAATGAAGACATTGCATTCCATCGACAGCAATAAAAATCAAGTAAATCAGAATGATTTATATGATCGTAGAGTGTTAAAGGCTTGGCCGCTGTCAGAGATGAACCCTCAGCAGTATCAAGAAATGCAGTAAGGCACTATTAAAGCTGTAGTTGGACATTGAGGTTAAAGAAAATCAGCAGTAGGATGGTATCTAAGCTGAAAACTAATAGATAATAACAGTTAAAAAGAATTAACTACAGTCTTATGAGCTACACATAAAATAAAGGAAATCAAACCACAGTGAGGAGGAACTAACAGCATTATTCACTACTATTTTTATAAAATGTTGTCATGTTTGCACAGATGCTGAGGAAGCCATCCCAGCTTGAGAACCCAAATTGAGGTGGAAAATATGGGGCAGGATAGGTGCTGAGAAGGGTGACTCGGTTAACATCCATGAGGCAGCTGCTCTGCCGATTCCACACTCTTGCTAAAAGAAGGAAATCGTGAGGAAACCAACCAGAAAATCCATCACGATATTTACAAATTCTGTGCACTAATAGGGGGAAGGTCCAGATGGTGCAAACCCCATTTAGAGACAGAAGAGAAAAAGCGTGGCGTGGCTAAGGCAGATGGCTGAGTTGGAAGGGAAATGCCTCTTTCAACTGAAAACAAACCAGTGGAAGAAGCAGCGGATAACGGATGGGCTGTGAACTGAAGCACGGCCTTCAGAGCCTGTCCACATGCTCCCAACATCTGGTTACCCAAAAGCCACCAGGGATCAGCCAGCAAAACACGGTGGGTGGCTTCTTCAGAATTCAAAAAAATGTTCTTTTCTGTGCTGCTTCCACCATGGTAGAGTGTAAAAGCAGTTCTGATGTAAACTGAAATAAGCTGCTATGAACAGGAATAGCTGCACATTCTTTTCGTCTAGTTTGGGTAAAGTGGTGTAAACCTGTTTGTCAGCCGCAGCCCTGAAAAGAAACCAGAGTGCCAGGAAAAAGAGGGAGAGGAGGAGGGTGAGGAAAGGAGGATGGTTATCACCAGGAGAGCAACCATCCAGGGAGTGGAAGAGCCAGAGTAGGTGAACCACGAGGGTGTGCCTTTAAGGGGAAAGTAAGGGATGGGAACACAGAAAGGAAAGAGGGAAAGAAAGGAACACAGGGAAAGAGAAACAGCAGCAAGACATCTAGAAGAGAAATAGAAAAACTTTTTGATGAGTATGGGAAATAAAAGTGGCCATGGAAGGACAAGAAGAACAGCAATGAGGGAAGGATGGAGCCTGGAGCAGCATTCTGTGTCCTACTGGGGACTGACTTTGGAGGTATGGCCAGAGGAGAGAAGGCACTTTGATCCACATGGCAGGCGTTCAGCAACGGCAGGGATGGGCTCGAAAGGTGCAGAGGACACGTGAAGCTCTCACAGGAGTTCTGTACAGATCTGGGGTAAAAAAGCCTGATGCAGGAAATAGGCAGGGAGCAGCAGCCTACAACTTATTTTTTGGAACTGGCAGTAGTAAATACTCTTGTTTGCGTTACTGAGAGTGCCAGAGACATGACATTACAATGCAAGCAAGCCAGCATTTAGGAAATTTTTTCATTACTTTTTTTTTTTTTTCTAGTTATAACATAGCTTTTCAATAAACAAACACAATGAAAATAAAATGCGTACATGCATTTAGTGTTGTGGAAATAAGATTATTGAGAAATACACATGGAAATGAACTGATAAGTTACACCCAATTAAAGATTTCCTGATTTGCATTCTCCCATGATTTTCTGCTGACAAGTCTATAAAACTGATAGACAAACTTGAAATACTGCCGACGAATTCCCAGAAGTCCAAATAGCACATTTCTCAGAGCTGATATCTAGCTAATAGAGACAGAGAGAAAAGCAATTAAATAAAAATATAAAAGCAAACTCATCCCTCGAATGACTCATTTCTCACTTAAAAGGAGTATCTTTCCTCTGCCTCCACTGCCCTTTAATAGCTCCCTCATGCTGACATCACTTGAGATCACTAAAGGATAACAGTCCCAGTTCTTTTCTAGATGACTTCTCGTTATCCCATGCAGAGTGCTTGGTGTTGCCTTTTGCTGTACAAAGCTGACTCCTCCTCCAACCTGAGTTTTTGATTTCTCCCCCCTCCCCGGGGACTATTTTTGACATCTTCTATCAAGGATTTCCTTCCGTCAAAGAGCACTTGCTGATGCTCCTGCATATCAGCTATTCCATCAGAGCATAGAGCCATCTCAGGTTAATTTGTAGACGGTCCCTTGTTTTTGGGAAAGCCAAGGTACCCAAGGCTTGGCCGCGGGTGAGTGTCCCACTCCAGCATCATCCATGCTGACAACATTACTGCTGTACGTGCTGCGTCTTGTGCGTGTAGCAGCATTTGGTTTTGTGCTTGTGCATCCCCAAGGAACTCTAACACTCACAGGTAATTAACCTATAGACCCTTTGACATTATTTGCAGCAAAATATGTTTTAGATATCCATACAGGCCCTATGAGCATAATAGTTGAGAGATGGCCCATTCTTGCAGCTGATGATGTATGAAAATAACTTTCCATGACTGCTTCCACATAACATCCCTTTTCACTTGCAATGAGGAGTTGGATCTCCCACATTAGCATGTAAGGTCTTTGTTTCAGATCCTATTTGGAAACGTGTCAAAGTCTCACTGTTACTGGATAAAAAAACATTACATTGCTCCTGAGCACAGTGGTCTGTCTCTGGAAATCTGGACGTAGAGGGAGGTTGGTACCAAGAATGCTATGGTACCAAGAATGCTATACGAATGCCTGTTCCTGTAAGGATTAAAAAATCATGGGAACAGACACTTAAGTATTCCCATGTAGACGAGACATTTCCATCATTACTAGAGATGTCTTACATTCCAATTACAGGGCAGAGAGAGGAAAAGGTTATAAAATGCTGATTTTACTGTTCTGCCAGATAACACAATAGGAAAAATAACAATTCAGATGTCAATCTTTGCTCTTTCTCTTTTTATTTTGGGACAATGAATTACTAAGAACTGGCACAAGCAAGCAATTTAGTGCTTAATAAGTACTTAAGAGAATTAGGATTCTAATGACTACAACTGAACTACTCAACAGCCCCAAAAAATCAATGAAAGCATGGGAACAAACTGAAAGAGAAACTGAATTATGTTCTTCAAAACTATTCCCCTCTCTTTCCTTTTAAATTGGATTTAAAAGCTTCTTTTGTTAATCACTTGTATACCCATGCTTATCAAAAGTCAAATCGGACCATACCCTTGGTTTTCTGCCAAGAATGGAATTTTGGATGTTAGGGTTTTTAATAGCCAATATCACAAATTGTGAAACAGTTTTAGGAGGTTTTATTGTTGTTTTGGGACTTTTTTTTTTTTTTTTTAGCTTTTCAGCACTGAATAACTGTCCTTCACTTATCTTTCTGTTTAGGTATCAAAATGACATTATAGGGGCCACTTGCAGGGGGCTGCAGTAATGGGGGCTACAACCAAGGACATATAGGACTCTGCAGTCGGGTATCAATCTTTGTATTTCTCAGATCACGTTAGGATCTGGCAATTGCAGCAGACCGTACCTTTTTCCAAAGGGTTTATCAAATAGTTAAACACTAATATTGTCAACATATATTTCACAAAAACAATTACAATAATCCATTTTTCTGAAACTCCCCATCCCCGCAGTATTTAAATAATTTATGCAAAGAGTTGTGAAGTTAAGAGACTTAATCCTGAGTAGCCTTTCAGAACACAAAGACAAAACTCAAAGACAGGAGTTTCTAGCACTTGCTTCCCTGGGTCTTGATGCCAAAAGGCAAGCAGTTGCTTGGCTTTTGTGTGCCTACACGTGACTCTCAAAACTAAGGAGAAAGCAACGTAAAACTTTCAGCCCAAGAAAGTGGACTCTTTTGCATTTTAAGGAGAAAACACTTCTTGCGTTTTCAAAAGAAAAAAAAAAGATGAAACAAACTTTCTGAGATCTAAAGGCCACACAGAGTAGCGAAGTATCAGGAAGGCTGAAGTCATATGTTCCAAAAACCCAAACAGTAAGTGCTGCTTAAATTAAATATACAACCAGACTCTTGCAGCTATCAAAAGCTGCTTATTAAATTAAATAAACAAAAGCTGATTAATAAGACACTTGGTGTTAAATGGTTAGCCTCCTGCTTGCTCTGCAATGTTCATTCTACAACAATAAATGAAAAATCATCATGCCTAAGCATGTCTAAATCTGAGCTATAAGGATTCCTAATATATTCCTGCAGTGAGGCAGACTGAACAAAGCATTACTGACATGAAAGAATGATACAGCAAATACTAATGGAAAATTTGAAGCACTATCGCAATTAAAATGAGGTCTATTCAACTCTCAGTGAGGAAATAATGAAATTTGTTAGAAGTTTTCCTTTGTGGTTAAGATAAAATAGGATTCAAGGGTCCTACTGTCTAAAGAAGAGTTTCACAGTGGTTATGAGACGGAAGAAACCCAAGGCTACAAGTGTCTGCACACACAAAGGTTGTTCCCTGTCCCCCTTAGTGGTGCAGATGAGGACTCTAGTCCCAGCCTTGTCCTCCTTAGTCAGGTCTGCACCTGGTGCAAATGCCCTGAACAGAAAGATCTGGTCAGAGAAATCCCACTCAGTACAGAAAGCTGCAAAAATCCCTTTAGCTTCCATTGTAAGTAAATCAGGTTAGTCTTCTGTTTTGTACACCAATATCCCCAGAAAGGTTCGAAGTCCATCTTGGATAGCCTGAATCCCAATCGATCACCTACCTTAGGGTGTGAAGCTATAGCACCCACTACTCACCAAACTAATTAGACTAGAAGTGAAATACCTGTATCAGCATGGTACTAAACTAGTTTCTCCAGATAGCCAGGATAAGTAATTTTGGTAGAGTGCTTCTGTGACATGGCCATGATGCTTTGGAGAGCCCAGCCAGTGGGCATTAGCACGCTCAACACTGCTCTCTCCTGACACCACTGAGGTTGGCATCAGCTTCATTGCTCCTGCAGCAGATGGCGTGTGTAGATTGAAAACCTTATTTCAGGACTTCTTTGTGTGCAGAAAAAAAAATATTATAAGGAGCATTAGATTCACATGCGCGGGATGCTGAGCTTTCCCAGGTTGAAACAGGAATTACAGACCCTTCAACATCTCCTTTTCAAGAACATTCACTTGAGTCAAACTCAGAGAAACATTCACATTGCATCAACCAACCAAACAAAAACTCCTGGACGCAGTGCGGCTCACACTTCCCAAGGAGCAGATGAGAAGAAAAATACATACCAGGTATTAACCATGCTGCATAATACACACTGAAAGGTGTTTAGGTACATTTGTGGATACGTGGCTACAAAAACCTGCAGAGAATAGCAAGAATGACAGGGATGTAGCCAACACTGAGATCAGGTCTTTGCTTGTTGGATAGTCAAATGAAGTTTCCAAGACCTTTAGCTTAAAAATAATTGTTTTAGGGCTTGCCCTCACACAAAAATTACTGAGAAGCAAATTACCAACGTAGCCTGCCTTAACTACTCTACAAAAACTGTGAGGACAGCCAGGGCACAGTAAGCATAGGGCAGAATATTAAACTCACTTATACTGTAAAAACAAAGACAGACAATTAACTGGTATTGAGAGTTCCCAGATACAACAGCAGCAACAGATAGAGCACTGAGACTTTGTAAAGCGAATGACTTCTGTTAGTGCTAAATAATGAGCTTGTGGCAGATAAAATCTAAGTTATTAGAATGAAAGGTTATTTAAATAGCCAGGTAGTTGTTTGTTGATGATTTCTGAATAAAGGAAAAACTAGAAGGCAGAGGCCAAGTTATTTTTTTTTGCCTTTCAAAAGCAGTGCTCTGCAATTCAAATTGATGCTTGTCATGACCAATGAAGAAAAGGGGTTTCTAAATGTTGGTTTTGTATAAGCCATTATTCAGTTGGTTAATAAGAGAGAAAAAAAAACCACAGTGACACAATCTGATTTCTAAGAAAGAGTAACAATTACCCATGAGTTATTTGACAAATTTTATTTGTTGATTACACCTGGTGGTGGGTGGAAAGATTGCTTTGCCTCTAACACAGCACAGGATGGAAAGCGACATCTCCTGAAAGCGTGCACCTTGGCACTGAAGAAAATCTAACCCAAAACATTTAGATAGTTAAAAGCACCAAGTAGCGGAGCTGCACAGGAGTAAGTCACAAATACTGACCCCATTCCCCAGTGGGATGGTACCAAGACCTCCACACCGTACTAACGAGGGAAGTAATGAGTGTATGCAGAGGTGAAATGTGCATCACAGCCTACGCGTTAAAAATTTGGGTCTGATAGAAGGGGAAAAGAATTGAGGGCCAGTGAGTTATCCGTTCTTTGCATGCACTGAACAGAGGAAATTCAAGGGAGACCTGGTCTTTCCTTAGCATCAACATGGCAAAATACTCCTGTCCTGAGATGGAAGCTGTCTGTATAAAACACCAACAGCAGCATAAAGGGGACGGAGTCCTGCGTGAGATGCGACGTGTAGTCTATCTGCTCTGCATGCCATGCTTCAGCTGTGAATCCAGCAATTGGGAAACATGGCTACTTGATTATGACTGCACGCCCTGGAGTATGGTATTGCTCAGATAAAATTGCTTTTTCATTTTTTCCCATAAATATAACACCAAAAGAGGTATCCTTCCATCATTAAAAGTAGTTCACATCCAATTAAAAATTGGTCCTCCAAGGGAGTTTCAAATCAGGGCTTGGGCTTGATTTGATATCCCAGGCACTATATCAAGAGGCTGAAGAACAACTCGTTCTCATTCTGTGTGAGTCACATCCTCTCAGCATCTATGCACTCAGGCATTCCTCTAAAGAGAAAAAAACCCTATGCTAATTTCCAGGCATATGATCCTCCTCTGGGGTTTTTTTTTGCTCTGTTTAAGATTAAGCTTTTAGAGTTATAATGGATATTGCATCATCAGACTAGCTTTAATATGTAAAAGAAAGGCTAATTATATGCTGTTCAGTGGTAGCAGCAAAAATATAAAAATCAAAGCTGTTTTCTTTATCTTATTTTTCCTTTGGATCCTCATGGCTTAGGGAAAGGATGAAGTTGACAGCCTTGGGCTATGAAGAAACGCAGGGTGAAACTGGCCCCCATGCAGACTACAGGCAATAGGCTTGTGCACAACTTTCTCAGGATTGATGCACTACTGCAAGTTTAATTTTCATCTCCTAGAAGCAGGGGATGCAGAGACATGGCCCAGCTTTCCCTGTCAGGGAGACCAGTTCAGCCCATTCCATGCTGCTGTCCTTGGAAGTGCCCGTAAAACGCAGAGCAGCGGTGGCAAATGCCACCTGCCCTGGGGTAGGGTGTGAGGCAGAGGTGTGCCCTGGCCACCACTCTCCAGTGTCTGCGAAGCAAATATGGATAACACAAGGCCTGGGACCTGCTCAGCATAAGAAGGCATCTTGCATATCTTCAAAGTCTAATTCTGGTTGAGCCACCCCATGAAGGTCTGGACTGGAAGAGTTCTTACAACCCAAGAGGCTTTGTCACACAGTCTGGAAAGGGAAAGGATTTGCTTTTTTAAGGCTTTGTGCCAACTGAATAAAGGCTAATGCCCGTTATTTTTCATATTTTCCTGAGTTCCAAATAAATTTCAAGACTCTGCCAGAGTCCTGGGGCTTTTGTTTAGAGTGCTAAGGAATCAAACTGGGCAGACTGCAGGAGTTCAGCACTGTGGGAGAAACTCCTCTCGTCTCAATGCCCATGTTTTCTAAACCAGAGCCAAAGGCAGAGCACTTCACTGTGCATCCACCAAATATCAAGGTTTCCCTGAATTGCAGATTTTATTCTCCGGTTAATCACTAACAAAATAAATACAGGCATTCTTATTTCTGATGTAATGGCTGTGACTCGGTAAATCACCCCGGCTGCACTCTGGCATTGTGCCTCCGTCCAGTGCTGCATCCAGCCATACAGAATTCACCTCTTCAAAGTATTCTCTGTACTTCCTAAATATCTCTATAAAGGTACCACGCAGTTTATATACTACACTAACTGGGATCTGCTTTTAAGAAATAGCTAGATAAAGAAAATAACATGGATCCATCACACACTGAAACATATGCACAAACTCACACCTCAGTAGCTTCGGCATTTTTCCCTACGTTCAATACGATGGATAAGGAAATAGATGTAGGAAGAACAAAGCGAACAATGCAAAAAGTAAATCTTTGCTAGATAAGGAACACAAACACGCATTGTTTTGGCAGAGGTCTCTAAATTTAGTTTGGGTTTGTTTTGTATATTGATTTTGTAATTCCCCTACAATTCTCCATCCTAAGGAAGACAGCAAAAGTTGCTTTTTAATAGAGATTTAAATGAATTAATGGAGTTGCTGGGGAAACAGAGGTATCACGCTGCTCGACAGCAAGCACTTGCGAGCAAAGACAGGCTAACGTAGATCAGCAGCTTTCTCTGTGCCATAAAACAGAGAGCACAGACAAACCTCCTCAGAGCTGAACTAAACTACCCCCACAAAAAATGACTCCAGCCTCCCAGGGGAACCAGACATAACTGCACCAAACGTCTTAAGTGCCTGTTCATGTAAAAGGATGACATACCAGCGCTGTGTAAATCCTGCTCACCTGCTCCCTTCTCATTTATCGCGTGATTTACTGTAGTGAATTGCAGCCCGACTACCCGATCTCTCCGTGACGACGATGCCAGGTCGGGGTCAGCTTCATCACTCACATGGGGCACCCGGGCTAATTGGGGTGCATCCCACACCCTCCCTGAGGAACTCATTTGCCCCCTTTCACCATGTGAATGCTCTATGCACCACAAACTATTCTGCTGTGTGTCTGCCCCTCGCTAGCCCTCTAAAACAGAAATGCAAAGAGAGGACAAACTCATTGCAAAGCTCTGACAAACAAAAGTCACTCTTGGCTTGTGCTTCCATGGCACCACATCAGTGATTTCCAGGCAGGAACAGTCTGAGAAACCTCCCAAATTCAAACCCCACAAATTTGGCTTCCGAGCTGAAAAGCATCTCAAGTGCTTGGCTTCTCTTATAGCACCAGTATTAAATTGATTGTCCTTCCTAACATCCCTGTAATCCCATCCATTCCAGGCATGCTTGTTTGGAGTGATCAGACTGTGAGAAACATTTCTGCCCCATTCCTCATGAATGTACAGGAAAGGACATGTCTGACTTTGAGCTGCATAAACTTATTTTGTGACCATCTTCAGCAGAGGTGATCCCAAATACATCCCAGGAGTACAACTGTTGAAGAAAGCGTCACTTCTCTATTGTAATTTTTCCAAAAGCTGCTCCTTTTATTGAAACAAAACTTCCAGAAGCTTGTAACCCCAGATGCTTACTGCTCAATTTTTTCAAACTAAATATTCTGAAACTCTACAAGCAACAGATTAAACTGCTTTTTATATGGCAGATTATTTAAGAAACTATATTGTTAATATACCTACACGTAGTCGGAAGGTATTGTGTAGAGTTGACTTTGTGTAGGGAGAAAACGTAGATTTTAACTTGTGCTGCCAGTTACGAGGGAAAAGAATTTAGCTAAACTCATCCTTTGACTGACTAGAAGCAAATTAGTAGGAGGTTAAGATGCCAGCTTTGTATTGTCTTCTAGCAAGAAAAGAACTCAGAAAATGTAGGTTTCCCAGCTAAAGACTTCAAACATTGATTTCAGAAGCTGGCATATTTCTAAACAGCACTGGCAGGAGGAGGTTTTTTAATGCAAGTGCACGTAATTTGTATTATTCTCAGAGAACCGAGTGATTAATCACACAGGAGTGAAATTCATTCAGCTTTAGTGCAGCTGCTCTTACAGAAAGCCCTGCTCTCCTGAGGTGCCTTTCTACACCTGGGGCAGAGCATGGCTTTCACCCTGATAGCACAGGAACACGGGTCAGCAATAAAAATGCATAACCAGGAGCAGAGGAGACAGCGCTGAAATTTATGCTACGCCTTCCCCACGCCAGCTGGAGTAAAGCTGGCAATTGCACAGCTACCAGGATTGCATCTTTCCTGGGGCCACTGACGTACCTTCAGCCGCATGGGTAGAGTTTCTTCACACAGATATTTTTGTCTGTCCCTAAGGAGGGATACTCCTGGGAAAGGGAGTGAGTGTGGCTTACGCGTGCTCCGTTTGCACTGCGTATCAGGAAGGAAAGAGTGGAAAACACGGGTCTTGCTCGGTGAGCAGGGCAGCGGCAAGGATGAGAAAGGATCTAGAAGATGGCCTACAGTCCCTTTAGAAAGGCTCTATTTTTTAAAAAAAAGTTTAAATTCACCTGTCATGCACAAAGCATCTTCAATTTAGAAAGAAGCCTGCCCCCATCCCAGGTCTCTGCCTGCCCTCTCTACAGGCTGCATGTCTCCGTGAAGGTACCTGCCCTGAACAGCTCCTTGAAGCAAGACTGGGACCACGGGTGACAAATGCCACAGGTGAGGGAATGGAAAAGACCAGCTAGAGGTGAGTACATAGAGTGGGATCTTTTTTGTGAAAATATAAGACAAGCATCACTTGTGAAAGACCACTACTTATCCAGCAATATTGAAATGGGTTAATTCTACAGTGATTCTCTCTATTTGGAGTGGAGTTATGCTTATTTTCAACCAAAAAAATCCGCAAGAAGAAAGAAGAAAAAACGGTTCTTTGCACAACAAGAGAAACTTTCACAACCATTGCATAACCTATGAAACAAATTGGAATTTATCAGGCACCAAAGAGAAAAGCACTGCAATGCAGCGCATCCCTGGCTGATGTGCAGTGCCCGTGCCAACGCAGCCTCCATGCTTGTTATCGCTGCAGTGCAGAATGCCACCAACAGCCACCAAAGTGAATCATCACATTTATTTTCCAATTCCTGATTTGTTGGTTAAATCAAATCTGATTGCTATCCAGTCAAAGGCTTTTTAACCAGTGATTTCTATTTTTCCTATCTCTTTGTAGAAATACATTGCATGGTCTGGTTAATAAAGCTCTTAAAAAACCCGAACACCACCACCCCAAAACAATACCTATCAGATTTTTCTGAGGTGACTTGCACCACCAAGCATGAATGCACTTGAAGTTTAGTTTAATTTCAAGCTAAGGCAAAAATCAAGAGACTATCCTAGCTATTTTGTTTTTCAGTGCACAGCACTAATTTTATTTACTACATTGCTCGCAGGTATTTCCCTCCATCCCCTCTCAGACAAAACAATTAAAAAACTTCTGAGTTATATTCTGAAGAGACAATCAGTCTCACCCCTGAGTTACAACAGATAAAATATTTGAAGGTGTTCATGCCATGGCTTTCCTTTTCAGGAGACAGGGGTTTTATTTTCGTTTTTCCTTTTCAATATCAATACTGGCTTTCCTTGAAGCCCTGCTTCTTTCTGACTAGATAGTAGGGATATTCCTGGTGTAATACTTTACAGCAATTTAATTTAATTTCAGCTCTTATGTCGTCCCTGCCTCTAGGGTGCTATGTCTTCTTTTCACTTCTCTACACGTTGGCGTGATTTACTTTGCTTTTCTTTCAGCTATGATTTTTTTTAGCCCTTTCTCAGCCACATCCTATCTCCTTTTACCAGTCTTGCCATACCTCATACCTACTTAAGGGCATACCTGTCTGGGCATTGTAGATGGACCCGAGCTCTTCCTCTGTGGCCCAGCACTCACCTGGCAGCCATATAGCCAAAGATAACAGCAGCTACTTAAATATATGAATTATTAAACCAAAGGCAATTTACTCTTAACACTGAACTGGCTTGTATCTTTGCAGGTAGACATACGGACGGGATATACGCAGAGCTTTTTGTTCCCACAATGTGAGAACACCTCAAAACAGTTCAGGCATTTACCTTTACAGCATCTCACAACAGCAAGAGATAGAGGCAGTCCCACTGACAAAGGAGAAGCTCAAGGGGAGATACCATGAACGACCCCATGCCCATGTTGTTGAGAAATCTGAGAGGAGGACTAAAACAGAGTCAAAATAGATCAGACCTGTATATCCACAACTTACTCACCACTAAGCTAGACAAGATCTCTCCACTGGCTAGAATACATGACAGGAAATAGCCAAAATCTTGAATCTGATCAGTGCTCAGCAAAAAATGTGTGAATTGAATCTGTCCGACCTGAATAAAGTTTACATAGAAGTATGATGAATGCACACTTACTAGCACATTTTAATTTTTGCCACTAGTGACGTTCACTCATTGCTTATTTTTCTTGCCACTAAACATTTTCAAAGTGCAAAATAACCCAGTATATTGAAATGAATGTAGAGCGAAACAAATCCTACAAGAGTAATGTACTTTATATTCAACACACTGGTGCCAATTACAGTGAGTTCATCTGATGTTTGTTTGAAAATTTCTGAAGTGTTTAGTTTTGACAAGAGACATTTCAAAGAGAAGTTGTGTTTTATTAAGCTGAACCCTTTAACACAGGAATCACTGCAACTTAAAAGAAACATCATTTCCACTACAAGCACTGGACTGTAAATTGCATTTAACTCTGAATCTAAAGTGAGAAGAAACTGTGTAAGGACACATCACTTACTAGCTTTAAAGTAACTTTTTCCACGTTTTATTTGTTTTAACACGACTGGAGAAACCATGCCATTGCCTAAATTTGCATCCTACACTCTGACACGCTCTGTGAGTGAATGCCTTCAGTTTACCTTCAATTAGCAGATACCTTCATTAACCCAACAATCTTCAGAGGTCTTCTGAATGGCAGCTCTCTTCTGTTGCAATGGTACTTGGCCAAATTCCTGTACAAGTCCTTACAATGGATTGCTATTCCCAGCTGGGGCTTTTAGGCCCAATTATTTAAGAATAACAATACACATCACATATATATACAGTGCTCACAATTAAAAATTTAGTAATTTAGTATTTCCTCCAACAGTTAGAGTTATTTGAGTTATCATTTGTTTGTGTGTATGCCTGAATTAGCAAATAATTGTGGCGAGAATGCAGCATCTGTAAACAAATTCTGAAATGTTAATGGTAACCACTGTATCTGTGCAATATTATGTTGTGGTATGAATATTTAATTGGCACTCATTAGGGACATCTCCACTGCAGATAGTAAACTCCCAACGAACTTATGAAGGTCATCTTAAAGAAACGACTGTGAGCTCCTTGAAGTATTTTAATTCACACTACTTAAACATGAAAAAAAAATTTAAAGCGTTTAAGGTTAACTACGGTAGTTTTCTTTTTCGTTTCAACTCAATATCTGGTCTAATTTAGTACCAGGAGTACCTTTACACCCATCTGAAAGACTTCAGAAACAATTTTGCACTAAAACTTTCCATACACCAGTGGTTTATTTTAGGGTGGGTAACATACAACTCTTTGGAGCCTGATGTAATGACTTCTCATTTTGGGAAACAGGGAGCCTATTTCCATCTTCTAGTCCTGCAGGGCCACTGGAGACTGCACCTCAGCCCTCTGAAAGATCCAAGAGTGAATCCAGAAGCAACCGATCTCACGCCTCTGGTCAGACTGATTCCTCCCTCCGCTCCACACTGACAGAGATGTCAGAGAGCTTTTCCAGGGTACCTTGATTTAAATATGGCAACTCAGGTAAAAGAGGCTGAAGACTATCCAGTATTATTCCACAACAAAGTTTGTGAGCTGATTGTAGAGAAGGTGACTAAAGATGTGCATTGTATTACCATGAATTAGTTGGTTTTGTAATTTATGCAGGAGCATTACTTTGTACAGACAGCTAATGCCCACAGAAATATTTCTGCATCAGATAAGGAGGTTGAGCTACAATTAAATTTACACATACATAAATTTTGGTTTATATCCATACCCAGGTATCATATTATCAACAAGTTGCTATAATTGAAACAAAGATTAGAATCGCTAAGTAATATAAATGAAAATAAATCTTTAAGCAAATGCTTAGGAGAGCTCTAGCAACCTTTGCGGTTTCGTACTAATCACTTCGAAGTCAGACAACTGTGGTTCTGTATCCAACAGGCACAAAGGAGACAGTTGCTGGATTTCTAGCATGTAAAAAAGCACAAAGACACTAAACGACCACAATTTGAAAGCATGTAAGAGCTTTCATAAGAATTTTAATTCCAGATAGTAGACATTAAAGGCTGATATTATTAACCATTTATCATTATCAAAGGTCTCCATCCCTGAATGACAAGTGGCACTGACAGTTGTACATATCTAGCAAATGATAACCAACCCGTCAATCTTACAAGGCTCCAAAGGTAAAAAGCACCTCAGGATTGGCAGAAAATAATTCACAGCATTAAAAAAAAATAATCAAAACCTTAAAGAGAAAACATAACTCAGAAATTTAACTCAGAACACTGCCACAAAACCAGATTATTTTACGGCTTGGAAAGGCTTAGGAAAGAGCAGCAACTCAAGGGCCAGATTCGCAACAGTAAAACATTTACTAAAAGGAGCAGACATTCAGAGAGATTTTTGGTAGCATCTTCCTGCATCTTTAGATACCTACTTATATGTCAGTAGCTGTAGCCTTGTTTCCTGTCTCTACAGCAGATCAAGAAGTCGAGCAAGTGCTGTAGGACAGCAGCAGGGCTGAGATTATCACGTGTCACGATTTTTAGTCCTTTTTTATTTATTAGTGTCACGATTCTTAGCCCTTCTCCACGGGTCTTCATCCCTAAAATTGACCCCAATATACTTATGCCACCTTTACAGCCAATCCTGTAAAGCATTGAAGACAACATGGGAGGCTCAGTGTTTTCAGCTCCCAGGGGAAAATGAAGGGAATCAATCCTTCATAAAAAATATCTTGCATTTTGCAGAGTGTGGTTCTTCATCAGTTAACTGATAACCACATTGCGAGAGACTTGGCTCCAAGCCGGCAGAATGGTCCTTTCGACCTGCTCTTCCCTGTGGAGTAGATCTAAGAATATATAAGACGCCAGCCAAGATGTTTTTACTGTTTTCACAAAACATGTTGCCAAGCATTCATCTCTCCTGATACAGCAAACCCAGACAAAAGCACAATCCCTCTGGAAATGGACAGAATTAGGAATTTCTTTCAGCCTCAGACTAGAGGATCAGCTTCTTTGAACAAAGTGGGATTGTTTTCAGGGGTTCGTTTTGCATCTTGTGATTCAGACTTTGTGTAATTCTGATTCAAGCCTCGTACAACAGGTATCCAATAGTAACTAAGCCACACCATTTGCACAACACAAAGATTTCATACAGCTCTTAAAGCCACAAGTGCCACACTGGAAAATGTGTGCAAACAGAGATTCCCACCTCTGAGAGAGTAAACGCAGCCTTGGGATTTGAGAGGCATCTTGTCAAAGAGACCCTTCCCATTCTATGGGATGCAGACAAAATTCATGACAACCCTATAAGTGGGATAGTGTTCAATCATTAAATTTTAACCTCCATGTTTCTGATCAGTGTTAAGCTGTTGTGTCCATGTAATTTAAAATAAGAAGCTCTAAAAGACAGCAGAGGTGTCCACTCTGACAACTGTTGATGCCTCCAATGTACACTCTGCTCATTCTGGGGGTGATGGGTCCTGCTCAGGCAGGGGGATTGGACTAGATGATCCTTTGAGGTCCCTTCCAATCCCTAACATTCTGTGATTCTGTGATAGAGTTTTTTGACTAACTGCTCCTTTTTTTTTTTTTTTGACCTGAGAGATGAAATATGGGACCATCAGGCACATGCTTGAAGATTCCTGGGGACCTGAAGTGAAAAGCTGCCACTGTCACCATCAGCTCTCCAAAGAGCAACCTAATAGCATCACTTTGGTCATTCTTACAGGACAAAATTAAGGTTAATGGCTCAAAAAAACCTAATGGGAAAGGTGGAAATCAGGCTAAAAAAAAAAATCAATACAAATTGAGTTGAAAAGACTAGCTTAGATACAAAGCAAATGTTGGTAAATATCATTCAGTATTTGTTTATAAACAGGTTTAATACATCATGCATGTATTTGCCATGATAGTATTACATCCTAAAAAGCTACATTCCTTCCAGAAAGCTTGGACATAGGATACTGAGAGGAACTGAAAGCTAAACAGAAGATTAATCTTTTATATTGGATAATCTGAGATTAAGTGGCTCTGGAAACAAGCTAAACACATTGCAAAATAATCTCAAAAGTATTTGTCAAAATCATTGAAATTTCATTCAGTTCTTCCAAAGCAGCAGCCTGGCTTCCAGTGATGACCAGAGCTGAATTTGTGTGGTTGTTGGCAAGGGAGTAAATGAGAAGAGTTGGAAAACTGGGATAGGAATTTCTCCTTCAGATTATCATTACAGTGGTACTTTTCCCAGGACTTGAGAAAACAGCCAAAGCACCCTCTCTCAGCCCAAACTCATATATCTCTGTCCTTTCCCAGAATATATGGAAAACGCAGGAAACCAGGGAAAGATCGAGGACTTTTTCAAGATGACACATTAGCACAGGAATTGCCCTGTGGGTCTGTGCTCCCTCTCCCACAACAGCAATAAGGTGCTGTTTAGGGAAACCTCCACCACTTTGTGCCATCCCACCCCCTTGTCGTTCCCCAGCACCTACAGCCCTGCACCGGGGACATTCAAGGTGACAAGTGTCCTTTTAAAAATCAGTTTTCTGCTCATTCACTGGGTATCCATAGCTCTAATTTTGAAGGATGTGATGAACATCTCTACACTGGCTGTTTCTTCTGTCCTTGTGAGGTGGTAAGGCATGTCCATGTCCCCTTCAACATTCTCCCCTCCAGACCAGACCCTCAATTTGGTGCTGTGTCTGGAGGCACACTACATATGAAAATAGATTTGGCATCTTCAACCTATTGACAATAATCTCAGAAATATGCACATTAATAATTCATCTAATCTATTTAGGTTGACATCTACCACCCACTTCTCTAGTATACAAAGACTTGATTGTGTCTTGGATTTCAGATCATCATGAAATGGCTTTAGGAAAGAATAGCTCTTCCTTCCCTCTCTCCCACAATAGAGGCTGATTGAGAAAGAGCTAGCAAGAATAAAAAGTGTGTGTAGCACCAACATTCTGGAGTTTCTGGTAAGGACCTGAGTGTCATGAAGGGTCTTTTCCACCTTATGATATATTTGTTTGTAGAGTCTTGGATCAAAGTGCTGGTCTTTGTCAAAAAATTTACTTTTTTTCTACAAATTCTATTGACTTCAATACAAACTTCAACAAAGATATTGTGGAATATAATGTATTCCAGTTAGGTCTTTTTAACTGAAATTTAGAGGGTTTTAAGTGGAGTAGTAAAATAATGTGATTTATTTCACAATTTACATGGTTCTTATTATACTCATATTTTCAACATGGTGGTAGTAATATCCTGCACTATTTTACTATCGACATGCCTTAATGTATGATTTTTGTACAAGTGTCAAACATATCCTTCATTGCATCTCAAAGCAACTACTTTGCTCTAGGTAAAGGGTACTGTGATTTGATCAATGCAAAGCAATAATGATTTTTCAAAACAACATGGAAGAAGAGACAACATGAAAGATGAGTTGAAACAGTGAACTGCTGCTCACTCATATAAAAGTATTGCAAAATTAATAAATATAGTATAAAAAGCAAGAAAACGAAAGCTATTTCAAATCAAAAATTAAAATCCCACATCTTAAACAGCCCAAGTCCTGATATCCTATTGGATGAGAGTGGCTGTGGACACTCACTCACCATCCATGGAGGGGAAGAGGCAATAATCAGCTGGGACACTGCATGAGCATGAGCCACAGAACCTCCCAGCCCGGGGCATCCCGCTTGGCTGCTCTTCCCAGGACGTGTCTTAAAGCACAGTCAACTTCTCAGTGCTAAAACACTGACCAGTGTAAGCTTTGTCCCCATCTCAGCTGCTCAGTCAGTGCAACTGGTGGTAGCTACCCAAGGTAAAATAAAAGGCAAAGTAACAATGCAGCATATTCCAAAGGTACTGGCAGTTCTGAAAAGTCTCGTGCAGCAGTGAAGGGAATTTTGCCCATTCCCTCTTCTGCTATAACAACGCGTCACTTGTAAGCGCTGCTGAGAGGATCGCGGGAGGTCATCAGACTGGAACTCCTTACAAACGCTGCAAATGGAACACCACCAAACACCTTGTAACAGAGGAAGGAAAAGTGAGCAAGAACATTTCACTTAGTGATGAGGTAAAACGGGCCGTTTATCTAGTGCTTCCAGTGCCACCTGCACTTCGCTTGCAGGAACAAAAGAGATCCTGAACTGGAAAATAAAACTAAATGCCCATTTTGGTGTTTTCCCCTCTAGCTAGATACTGTAGGAAATGAAGGAAAACTGTAAGGAGGGAGAATAAATTTTAGAAGACGTTACCTGCTCTGTAGGAAATGTAATATCAATAATTATCGAGCGATTGATAAACAGAAGTCACCCCAATGATGAAAAATCAGGTGAAGCTTTGTGTGTTGTACACATTTTGTGAAATGGGAGTACTCCAAGTCTGATGATACTAAGGGAATAAAGGGTGAGCCAGGATAAATGTGCTTCCTGCCTACATGCCTCCGGATCCGTGCTGCTGAGGGGTGGAAGGCAGAAGCACTGCATATCCTCTGCTGAAGATACAGATGATGTCTGCTCCTTCTCTCCTGGCAAGGAGCATGGAAACAGAGGTAAAGTCATCTAGCAGGCCCTGGTAGGGCACTCGGCACCAAATTGCATTCAGGAAATAGCAGTTGGACTGATTATACATGTATAAGATTCAGGCCCTCTCTGGAAAAATTTAATTCCACACCTCCTAATCTCATCAGCATTTGTGGCTTAAAATAATTTTCAAATCTTTTTGCTAGCCTATAAACGTCATATTGGTTGAAGACATTAAAACATGACTACTGCCAGAGAACCAATATCATCTCTTCTTCTTGAGGATCATGCGATACTAAAATTTCAAGAAAATCCCAAACAAAAAACCAAACCCCTCCCTTTACCAACAGACACTCCCAAAAGGAAATCAGTCCTGTCCTGCCAGCAGCAGGACAGGAAGTGGGCTCCCCTGTTACCATAAGGACAAACTTCTGGTTAGAAGGTTACCTAACACGTTCAATATATTAAGGCATACTTGAAATTAATGAATAATTCTTAATATTAATGAAATATTAAGGCATACTTAAAATTCCTGTTTGCAGTCCACAATACTACAGCATTGTTCTCTCTTGCTTGGCCCTGAATTGCATTGTAAATTATGGTCATCCCTACTTTCTGCTACCAAAATTAATTATCTGATAAATAGAGTTAATACACATGGCTGCTCTGCAACAATCTGTTTGACGAAATTTGTGTTTGGGGCACCACAGATGGCCCTGCCAAGACACAGCCGCTGTAAACATTTTGGTTCTATGACTGGATGACTCACTGCGAAGCAATCCCTTCGTGCTCGTTAGGAGCTGAAGGGCTCTCCGACACTCGTGCTGAGTCTATGGACAGTCCCACATCTTCAAACCAAGCACCAAACTGATGCTTCAGCTCTAAATGTAAATATCAGCTCCAGGTGCCAAAACATTGCCTTCCAACATCAATATAGCTAAACACATCAGAAAAACACACATGTGTGTCAGTGCACAGCCACTTTTGCTTGGAGGCGGCCTGGCACGCAGGCAGTTGCTTCCATGAGCTCCAGATGCTTTGGATGGGAGAAGACAGAAAGAAGAGTCAGTCTAACATCAAACTGGGAAAGAGGTGTTTTTTCCCCACCACTAAATTAGTATGTGAAGAAAAAGCAACATCAATCAACAAGAGAGGCAGTAAACCAAAATAAAGTGTCTGAACTACTATGAGTTTCTTCAGCATCTCAAATCATGCCAACTAATTAATGCTGAAAACACCCTGTGGTGGGCTCTTCCCATTTCAAAAAGGAAACGGGAAGCAAAAAGGTAAAATGAGTAATAGAGTTCAATGCTAGAGACAGACCAGATTCAAGTAGAACAGCCTTTATTCTCAGCAAGAACAGACTATCCCATGATGAATTCCATGCTAACTCAACAAAAAGACACTTTTTCTCTCCGTCCTGTGATTGTGATGGTCTGTGTAAATGGAGATATTCAGAACAAAGCACAAGTTTGAGTGGAGAAAACAAAACAAGCTTGCGATTGCCAGTTCATGCATCCAGACCCAAAATGGTAAGTCCACAGCTTGTTCCTTCAACACAGCCAAGGAACTAAGCTGAGCCCTGTCCCCAAAACATCCCACATTTTTACCCATTTAAATGCTGCCCCCACTGTCATCATTCCTTGAGGAATTATCCCCACCCATTACAACCTGAAGTGACCCTTTGGGAAGTCCAAATCGCAAACACATCCCCCAAAGCAGCAAACCCAAGCAGAAGGATAAGTGAAAACTCCATCCCAGCACTAACGGCGCTGCACGCGCTGACGTCCGGCACATCGGCGTCGCCTGACGACGACTGACGCTCGACAGCCGGACAGATCCCTGATCTGCGAGGAGGAAATGAACGGGGCCCTCAGTAACCTGAGGCGTCTCTTTCAGCAGATGACAGTGACAATTTAGCAGTTTGTTATGGCAAATCTAGCAGCATTTAATTGCATTTAGACAGCCAAATTGGAAGAGCGGTTCCTTCCATACTGCGCTGACCAGCATTTCTTAAAGATCACAGTTAATGACTCGCTGTTTATTTACAAATGGTTTTGCTTTCAAACAACTGGAAGGAAGTAAAGCCTTTTCGGAAGCAGTTAGGGCTGTCGTTTTACCTGCAGATCTAACAGAGCTAGAATGTAACAAAACAGAAACAAGAGACTGTAAAAGAAACGTAAAAGCAATAAAATTGTGTCAAGATCCTCTATCCCCAAACATGCTGGAATGAAAAAGTGGAGCAACCTACATGAATCAGGGTCTGTTTGATTCAGAATAACCATATAAGCCAAGAGCTAATTATTCACGATTCATTTTAGTCAGTAGGCCAAGTTACAGTCGCCTTTCAGAAGTTTGAAGTAAAGAAGCTGAAGGATACAAGCATGAGAGCACTCTACATTTGGACGATGTAGGACCACTGGAGACGTGAAATCACTCTTACTGCAAAACAGTCAGGAGCCTGACTGACATTTCTGCCATCTCCAGATCCATGGGTGATGTCCAGTATCTCCTGGATCTCAAAACTTTTGACCTTTTGTCAAAGATCAAAGACATTCAATATGTTTTTTTAATTCAAAGGAAACCACTTTTTATAAAGTGAGCCACTGGCTTTCAGTGTCGCTCTGTTGAATGAATCAGATTGCTTCAATTAGTTGATGCAACATAAGCCTGGAAAAATGTGGATTTATCCAAAATGTAGCATTCCAAACAGGGAATGTTATGGGCCTTCAGAACATCAGCAGCATTGACACGCTCCTGCACCCAGGACAGCCTGGAGATCAGAAGGATGTCCCATCCCAGCTATATCCTGCCGCAGGTGCTACTCTTTCTTGGGAAACACTAAAACATTTAAATCTGCAAATCATGAAAGTTCAGAGAATGTTGCAAATTCAAGATCTCAGGAAGGCCTTGGGATTTCAAGGAAACAGAAATTTAACAGGATTCTCCTGGAGAAACAGTAGCAAGCCTGTGCTTTTAGAATAGGCTCAAAGATTCTCTGAACTCAGAGTCAGTTTCTGTATTAGTTGACGAAAACATACAAC
Organism: Tauraco erythrolophus; assembly: GCF_009769465.1. Classification (NCBI taxonomy): domain Eukaryota; kingdom Metazoa; phylum Chordata; class Aves; order Musophagiformes; family Musophagidae; genus Tauraco; species Tauraco erythrolophus. The sequence goes on from NC_141476.1 coordinate 6,454,725, forward strand.
ATGGCACTAAATTCGGAATTAAAACCAAGTCTTATACTGGAAATCTATTGCCTTCTGTAAAGTTAAGGGAAAAAAAAAATATGCACATCAGGGTTTTGGGAGCACTGAAGTGCCACCTACAGTTGAAGTGATTGACATGAAATTTTGTACTATTACTTTTCTCCTCCGCCTGTATAGTAGAGTGCAAATGCCATGATGCCACCTGTGTAATGCAGACACACGTACCATGTCACAGTGAATCAAAAGCCTTAAAGGAAGCCTTTTTTCAGGGTCAAATGTGTTTGAGTATCTAATGTAGAACAGAAGAATGTAAACAGGCACGAACTGCTAGGTTTCTGAAGGGCTTTTCATTCAAGTTCTCTTAGCATTGTGGGCATCAATGCCAGAACATAAAAAAATAACTAGAACAAAGGAAAAATAGTTAAACAAGAAAGAGAGCTTCAAAGGGATGATATGCTTCAGGCTCAGTTGGAAAATATATCACTGTTGGCAGATCAATATTACCAATTTCTATCTGCACTCCCATCTCTGGACAAAGAAAACTCTTCTAACAGTTGCCCTCACAAGAAATTCAGATACGAAACTGCCAACACTCAGATCATTACAATATTAAAGCAATAATGGTTAATTACACAACGAGTTACACCAAGTACTCGCTAAGGCCACTCCAAGAAGGCAATGGGATAATGACTGCACAAGGATTCTCAGCTTTTCAGTACTTATCTGATACTAGAGATGATATGCTCTGTAAAGCCACCATTCAGATACAAACCTAGTCATTCCCCTTTTGTCCAAAATCCCCCATATTCTTGCACCGTGGTTTTCGTTTGGTGAGGAAGAAAACAGACTCCCTAACCCAACCAGTCACAATTTCTCATGATCACAGTTCTCAGAAATTCACTCTTAAATTGAAGAAGTTTGGGCATGTTGAACAGTCAAGATAAATATTCATAGCCTCAGAACTGATAGCATATAGACCCAAATATCTTTGCTGCTCTGAGTTGAATTAAAAATGTCATGGGCAATTTATAATTAGATAAGTATTTGAATTTTTATAAAATGATAGCCAAAATGCTCAAACCTTAGACATTGACCTTAAACATTGGGGACAAGCTGTCTGACAATCTCATGAAACAGATTTTTCAGATACACATCTCTGCGTTGCGCCTGCGTCTGAGACTAGTGCCAAGCAGCCACGTGCAACAAAAGTGAGTTCCGAGCTCTTTCCAAGAAAGGCACGCACGGCTAGAGTACAAAAGCAAACACAAAATGTCGAAGTTCAACTGGTGCTCGAGAAACACCAGGCCTTTGTCCCTGAACAACATATCTGCTGCCTCCTCCTCCTTTTTGGAAGCTCATAGGGAAATACCATATGTCAAGCAGGATTTATTAGAGACTCGATATATACAATTAAGTTCTTTCTCAGCTTCAGGCAAGGCAAAATTAATTTGACTTTAAAACAAAGCAAATGTTAGTCTAATATGTGCATGTTTTCTGTTCTTCCCTTAGAGAGCAGATCCTGAATTTTGCAAGCAGTTGAGATTCCTTCTGAAACCAATAGGCATTTTGACTGATTAGTCACTAAGGATTTACTGCTTGGTGAACAAATGATGATATATTATCTAAAAGAAATGGAGCAAGTGGTGTCTGTAGAGATGTGTCTGATGACCAAACAATGAAGATAAGACTTACATCCCTGCAAAAGGATACCTATTGCTTTAGGTGGTACTATTTGTGTAGAAATACAAGCAGAAAATACTGTTTTCATTTGATTATTTTTAATTTCTGTTTTTCAAGGGTAATCAAACTTACTGTTTCAGCCCAAGGAGACACATCTGTATTCAAATTTTCAGTAAGCAGAGCTCAGAAATAGAAATCCTTGAAAAAACATGGCAAGAATGGCCAGTATTTAATCATTTTGAACTCAAGGAACTAGTTCATTGGATTTTTGTGCTGCATTGATCATGTAACCCTAATTACAACCTTGATTTAAAACTTCAGTTTCTTGGTTATATGAGTTAGCAGTTAATTATTATGTAAGTGTTAATTATCCTTAGCCTATACACATTTACTGAAGTCTTCAGGCTCTTTTCCTTTGCCTACAGATCTAAAGAAAGTATTTTTTCCTGCAGATTAAGCTTTTTCTCTAAGCTGTAATATCTACTTTGCCCTCCACTTAAGATGAGAAACTCTAAGTTTGTGCTCAGACCTCCGTATCGTGCAAAGAGGTGACCCATCTCCACAGGAAAGGCGAGGACAAGGAGCTGGGTCCTGCTGAGGGTGCTAGAAGCCTGGCCCCACCGCGGCAGCGATAAGCACAAGGATGTTCTGCAGCAATAAAAAGGGGAAAACATGAAACACAGAACAAATCAGCAACAGCAGCTAAGGATCCAAGCTGGTATCTCTGCACGCCACTGTGCTGTGCTCTGTGCTGATATTGGCCTGCTTGGAGCTAACCTGCTCATAACGCTGCATTACACAGATTGGATATTACCCTTTGGTACCATCACACCACAAATAAACAAGAACAGAGAACAGCGCATGAGCTTTGCACTTGTTCCTTGTTTCAACCTGTTTGAAGTCCAGTGGGATATTACAGAAGAATCCCAACTACCCCAGACCCTAATTAGCCCAGTTGATCATCCCAAGGCATGTATTCATTTACTTTTAAGTAGACCTGAGAAAAATCTGAAACAACTGCAGTCATCCTTACTTCAGAAATTTTTCTAATAACAAATAATTTTAATGACAAAAATTATATAATAGTCTCAACTGTGTCAGAACATTTTTCAGGTCTAAAACTATAAGGGAATGAAACGTTCTCTACAGCATTAATGGGCTTTCTCGGACAAGTTATGTTTCAATGAAATATTAATTCCTGATCATTTGTCATGTGTTAATTAGCAGAATAAGCTGTAGGAAGTCTAGATTACCATGCAAATGTTAATTAGGTCATAATTTATGTTAAGCATTTCTAAGTATAGGAGCACCAGAACCTCATTTAGGAGCAGCTGAACTTTAGAAAAAAAAATTTGCATTTGCAACAGCTATATTTCTATTTAAATTTGATAGTTACTATATTTTAATAAATATAAAAGATTTTTTTATTTAATTGTTCAAGGTGTCTTCTCCCCTTTCTACCTAGAGTCACACCTCAGCTAAAAGTTTGTCTCTGGCCAGGTACAATGAGAAGTTGGGAGCAGATGGTGAGGTTGCTTCCAACGCAACAACTCACAGGTGCTGTAGGAGATCTGGAGAAGAGATAATGCCTTTAATTTATATCAGGGCCAAAACACACAGCCCTGCAGAGGCAGCAATGCTGGCTCATCAGAGTGGTGCTGGAGCTCACCCCACATTCAGTCAACAGCAGCAGCAACACTCCCAGAGTCACCTCTTGTTTTTAAAATAAGTGACTCACTATGGCACTTTCCCAGGGAAGGGGATAAAGTAGGTGAGAGACAGGGGAACCCTTTTAAATGTGTCCCACTGCTCCCCTCAGGAATAAGGACACAGATGATAAAAAAAAATCACAGGGTGCTGATTTCCAAATCTGTGAGGCAGGAGCATCCTCCAACCTCAAGCTTCTCCTCAGAGGGCTTCACATATTTTGCTGTTTACAGGCACAGTTCCTGGCAGTGTTTTTTTTTGTCAACTGATAAAGCAGGACCTGCATCTAGCCCAAGGCACACGTGGCCATACAGGCAGCATTCAGCCCTGCTGCTTACCAGCCCGTTACCTGAAAATACCCATATACTGCAGCCTCTTTGAGGCACCGGAGAAGCTGGCTCTGCTTCGGTATTTTATGTGGAACAACTACTGAAATAAACAGCTGCAATGACACACTGTAGTGGGATGAAGATAAATTTATTTTACTATTTCCACACTCCCACAACTTTTACACCTCCCCACACAAATCTGCCCAAGCTGCTTCCACTTTGCTGGCATTATCAAAGGAGGAAAAATAGCACTGGGGCTCTGAAGGGAATACTGGCACTGCCTCCCCTGCTTCACTTTGAAGACCAACGTTAATTGTTATTTTCATTTATTGAACTGCATTTCAATTGATTTCTTTTTTCAGTTGTTTTTGTTTTTTTAAAACAGGGATGGGGGTAAATAATTAAATCCTACAAGAGTTAACAGAACAGATGCAATTCCATTCCAAGTCATAACAGTCAGCTGTACTTTCTCTAAGATATTTCTGAAGTAAACAATGTCAGGTTGGAAAAAAAATGATAGTTCGGCCATAATGTCAGAGAATTTGGGAGCTAGAAAAATAACAGCTTAGGAAAAAATTGGTAGAGAAGGAATATAGTTAAATCAGACTAAAAAAGGGTAAAACTTAAGATCCTCACCCTAGAAAAGGCAAAGTGAGAAAACTGGGAGAGACAGACACCAGTAGAAGAACTGAAGGGAATCAAGGGCACTAAACAGATTTAAACATTTCATTTCCAGCAGGAACAAATAAAGGGGAGGGACACAGGAAAGCATAAAAAAATAGCGGATGACATGGAAAGACCAAGCAGTTATTTACCATTCTTCAAAATGCAAAACTGGCGAAAAGCATTAAAAGACATCATGTATCAAACTGATTTAGATGGGTAATTTTTAAAGTGGTATAATTACTATATGCCACACTTACTAGTATTTTACTCCAGTAAATCTATGTGCTTTACTGCACAGTAATTACTTAGTTCCAGGTCACTACACAAGTTCAAGCTATCCTACCAAGAGGTGTAGAAAAGCTAGAGGGGAAAGCAGGACCCCGTATCCCAGTGCTGCAAAGGAAATAATTTGTTGTGTGGCCTCTGAACCCATCACCCGGTCACTGACCCACAGCACTGGCTGGCAGCAAGGTCTGAAACCCAGAACCTGCCAGCTCTACACCAGCCCTCAGTCGCTTTGTCTGTTTGGTAAGCAGTCCTCAGCGAGTAAGGGACACTTCGTGAGCACTCGCTACGTCTAGCAGCTGAGCTACAGAAGTAGTGAGCACCCATGGACATTTTTAAAGCTTCTCCTTTTCAGAGAGTTGTGTTTAATAAGTATTACTGATGGTATTATGTGTACTATTGACTGCAGCAATTTAAACCCCTCAACTCTGAGGGAATTCCATGTTCCACATTTATTTCCTTAAAAACAGAACACAGTTATTAATAACGATTATTTCAGTCGAGATGAGCTACAGTATCTTGCCTTTTTTTTTTTTACTGTCACATTTAAATCACTATGTATACTATGACAGTGTTGATCTCACAGCACTTCAAGCCAAAATAGCTTTCTTTCACACTGCCTATACATTCTTCAGGGCAGAGATGCAATCGATACAAGCAAAGGAGTCTGAGGAACCCAATAGGAACAAGAATAGTTTTTGTGGAACTGATGTCGCCATGCATCCATTAGCCCCACTCAGTAATTAGGAAATTAAAAGTGTCTGATTGCTCCCCTCTACTGAAGGTCACCCTTGAGGCCCTAACATTGGGTTTAGATGCTAATTAAGTGTTTGCTGACTGCTGCCAGGGCACAGGCTACAAACGCCAGCAGAAATCCTGTTCTAAGTCTCTGATTTATTATAAACAAATGCATGCACTTCTCTATAGGGGATATTTTCAAGAGTACCTAAGCCTCTGGTTTATCACCACAGTTTGTAAGGCAATAGCCTGGCCATACACATATACTTCACTTTAATATCATAGTCCTTCTTTCAGAGCAGCATAGTTTGGTTCAGATTAATAAACCAGCAGCACTCCACATTCTGCATGCTCATATACATAGGTGATTCAATCAATATTAAATTTTAGCTACACCTTTTAATAATAAACTAACAATTATCAACAACAAAATCTGAGAAACATACAGCACACACGTGTGTAATTAGGATAATCTTTGATGAACTCTTTGATAAACTTTAAAATACTGAATTTTGGTCTTATCAGCACCTAAACTGATATAATAGCTCAAAACTAGTCTACAATGAACACCTGAGTGCAGAAGGTGGTTTTGCAGTCAACACGTGTGATGCTGAAGAAGCTGGCCCAGCTCAGGAAGCCGGGCACCAAGTGAACACAACCACCAGTTCGAGCTAATATGTCCTGACGCACCTATGTTGGCCCTGGAGATACTGCAGGCTCCAACTAGGGCATCTCTGTTTTCCTTTGCATTGTGTGGATATGCCCAGAATCATCTTTTTATGAGAGGGGGATATTCAGAGGACTAAGACCCATTGAAATGAAATGCTTACACAACTGATCTTTTAAACTAGATTCCTGGAGACTCATGGCTGAAAGTCACAGCTGGTACAAACCTGCATTTGGGTTCCTAAACCAGTATGTCCCAAGAGATGCCGCTATAGATCAGACATGGTTCCCTGAGTTTAAGAATAATTTACCTGTTATTTTAAGTACAGATTTTTGATGATGGATTATCTGAAGAAAGTCTTTCTTTCTGCAGTTATAGAGAAGTTACTATAGAGTATCAGACCAACAGTTACATCCAATCCAGTATCCCAACAGCAGCTAAAACTATAGTGGCTTGGTACTTTAAAACAGTAAACAAAGTACTATGTGAATGAACCACATGAAAGCCTGCACAATATGAGATACACATGAAAGCATGTATAACGAGAAATAAATCTGCTGAGAATAGACCAAAGAGACTGTTAAAACCCCAAAACAAGCAGTTTACAATTGGCGTAATAGCAAAAGGGATATCAGGACAGAGGGAAGATGAGGTACAGGCTAAGGACAGTCTGCCTTATCATTGACAGACAGTAGCATAGTGTAACAAAACTTATGAAGAACAGAAAAATGAAGGTAGAAATAACCAAGGTATGACACAAGAACCTTAACAAGACTTCTGGCTGCACATAAAAACTTGAACAAGGGCTCGTGCAGCATTATTCAGAGGCAGCTAGTATGACACAAGCTGATGAGCTGAAGGTGACGCTCCTCTTACAGGCAGGTTAGAATTATTCACAGTGGACAATACTGAAAAGTAAGATTTGACACAATGATGAGTCCTGCTTTAGCCACAATAATAATTCTGTTCTAGTTATATTGCATCAGACTTAAGCCAGATGTCGTGGACATCAGAGAGACAAGGGTAGATTTTAGTGCAGACACAACTAGGATTTGCACTAGAGACATGAAGTTAAGGGGTGGATAGCAAGCTTATACTGTTAAAGTGAAGGTTATAAGCTAAAACACTGTATCTGAATGTATCTGTAGATGTTTTCATTAAACATCTAAATCTGGGGTTTTTTTGAATCTTGGCATATTGTTGACTTGTGATTGGAATAACACATTGCAAGATGGTCCTGTAGCTTTGGGCTCACCTTATTGAAGAAGATTGCTACCTGTCTTCCTTTTTGACTACCCAAACACTTGTCACCTGCAGAGCTGATTATGTACTGCTCACTCTTGTGGACCTGCAGAAGAGTTTTCATGACAGGTTTTCTACCTCAGCGGAAGAGATTAATTTTGCACTGGTTAAGATAAAAATGCTTTGATTAACCATTTACTCCTTTCTGTGATGGTTCACTTAACTCATCTGAAATCCCTCACATGAATCAAAGAATCTCATTCTGTAAGCAGGTCTAAAGGTGCTATTATATATAACCCTAGAAAACAGTTCTCTACTGCCTCAAGCCTTTCGGACAATGCTTGTAAAATGCCATTGAATCAGCATGGTCTTACTTGGTGCCTACGTTCTGCTGATGGAGTAACACTATGACAAAAACTCAACTGAGAGCCAACTGCCTGTTTTGGAAAGATTTCTTCCTTTTTTTACAAGAGTAGCAACTTCTTCCATCACCTTTTTCTTGCCAGTTTTGGAGTCTGAGTTCCAATGTTTGCACCACCTCATCGTTCACTGAGCTTTCAGAAACGCTGCCACCCTCACAGTTTAGTTCCTTCTCCCGCACACTTCCCTGCAGCCAATCTCAGCTGATTGCATCTGCCTTCTTCTGCACGGCCAAGCTACGGGAGCCTGGGCTGATCTGACACCACTGCCAGATGCAAAGAGTATCCTCAGCTCTGGTGTGTGTTGTATTTTTTAAATTGAAGGTAAAGACTCTGAGCCCTACAACTGAAACAAACTCCAAGAAACACTAATAATTCTATGCTAAAAAAAATAGAAAAAAATTTTTGCAAAGGATGGTCAAACCACTCATGTTGATAGCAAATTCTCAAGAAATTAAGAGGTGACAATATTTCACTTCAGAAATTCCAAGTAAACTGAAATACCCAAGTAATTGGATTTTTTAATTTGAATTTTCCATAAGTGTTTTCAGATACATATTTTTCCTCAAATGGGTCTGACAAGAGCAATCATAGTCACAAGCAAGTCTGAACTGATTTAAAAATATGTAGTCTTGTTAGCAGGTGATTTACTACAGCAGAATGTGTGTTAGATCCAATGGTAAAAGCAAATTAAAATACTTTGGTTCTTCCTAGTCTGAGTTATCAGGTTTTAGTAATCAAAAAAGATCAATACAGTGATATTCATGACCTCTACCCGTAGATGACAGTGAAGAAAACTTTTCTCTCTTCAGAAAATGAAAAATTCATGGGAGGCTCAGAAATTGTAATTAGTATTAATTGAGCTGATTGCTCACTTAGATAAGACATACATAAAATGGTTTCAGACTTTAGGGGAAGCAGACAGCTACATACACCAATTACCAAATTTTTAAAAGACCTGGAGATAAGTGATTAATTAGAGGAACCCAGGCAATAAAAGGATTCCAGCTAAAAAAGTCGGTGGCTCTGCAGACAGGAGCCAAGCAATCATTTCAAAGAGGACGCAGGACAAGAGAGGAGCAGACCCTCTCTGCAACGCTCTGCTTGCCAGCTCCACAAGCAGCAGGGATCAGCTCAGCTTAATTGAATTAAGCACAGTCACTATAGCTAATTGGGATTTCTTTTTGAGGAAATCTTTTTGTCTTCTCATAGCACGTACTCTGTACAGCTGAAGCCTTTTGAGGAGGAGAGCCGCTTGGCAGTAATTTTAATGGGAAAGAGTTGATCAGAAACAAGGCAGTTTTTGGTCAAAGGCACAGACAGACCAGAGCAGCCTTGTCAGGGCACTTTCCTAGACTATGAGTAGCAAATGAGAACTCTTTACCCCCGTAATTCAGGTAAGGACATAACTGCATTTCCCATACTGAACATCACTGCACCACTACCACCCAACATAGAGGCCCTTCAACAATCGATGGACCTTTATTTTGTCCCATTCTCCATCAAAACCTCTGAAAGACTTGTTTCATCATTAAAAATACTTACTTCAAAGCAAGAACTGTTTATCAGCCAAGTCTAATTGTGAAGCATAACTACCGCAACTTGAAAAATCATTTAGAACTACTAAATAGATGGGAAATGACTGCAAGCCAAAAGTTGCAAGGGTGAACAAATGAAAAAGTTCTTTTAAAAAGGGCTCCTGATGTCAGTGAATCTGTAATTCCTCCTTCTTTATATTGCATGTCCTTGTTAATGAAGAAATTGCTCAGCATTTACCAGTCAAAACCAGTTCTGCTTTCTATTCAAATGGCCAAAGACCTGTCTGGGCTGCAATTAGGAACCAGTGTCATAATGACATGACAATGTAATGTTACAGTTGTAACGAAAGCAAATTTAAAGGATTGCAGGGTTTTAATATTTCAATAAGGTTAAAGCAGGAGTATTAAATTATTTAAGTGCTGGAATAAGATATGAGAACTAGAGCAATATTGCATCCATACTCATGTATCTTTTCACGTGTAGAGGTGATATCTATGTGATAAATCGCAAGAGTGTGAGATAAATTAATTTACTATGCACTTGGATCACAATACCTTCTCCTGGCCTACTAATCCACTTCCCAGCAGACTTGCTTTAGCACCTCAAATCATGGAACACTTTCATTGCTGCCATTAAGAGCAATGTTTCATAGTCTACCTCTTTTTCACCTCATAGGCGTGGAAGTTTCTCTCCTTGAAAAAATAATAAATATAAATTAAGTTACAGAAAAGCACACTGATGAAACCTTTATATCTTCTACTCCTCCATATTATATAACTATATAAAAGAGACTTAAGAGAAAACATCTTCAAATACTGACAGCTGGGTGAGATGCTGTGATGTATGTGTTTCTGGTGGCGGAGAAAAATGAATAAAGAACAGATGTATAGCTCTCCAACTATGGTGATTTAATATTGCCAATAAAGAAATAATACAGATATATATATATTTCCTGGAAAAGCACTAGTAGTTAAACTTAATCTACAAATGTACTCACAATTTGACATTTTCAGGCTATAGACTATTATGCGATAAAAATGCTAATTAATATATCTATCACTGCCAGAAGAAGTGGGATGAAACCAAAATGTTTGGCAAGCTTATTGTAAAGAAAACTTGTTACTACCTCAAATCCCCACTCACTGCTAACTAGCAGGTCTTTATAACCCATCCGAAAAGGCAGCTGCACCACAGGGCAGCCACAGAAGCTGACAGAGCAGTGAGGGACCGGTCCCTCCCCAAGGAGGTCATCAGCATCCCTCATGTGTGCACACACATGCTGCCAGGCAGGAGGCTCCTGGAGCAGAGGGTATTTACCCCTTTCTGCCCACCAGGCTGGCAAGCAGCTGCAAATCCAGACTATGATCTAACCCAAAGCTGAACAAACTATAAACTCTCAGGTGTTATTTACCAGATCACCAAGTGGATTGATTTTGTGGATTTGAAGCTTTCGAATCTTACCACACATTCAGAAGCATATAGTGCCTTAAACCCCCATGAAAGAAATCTGTACAAATGTGAGGGATGTGAAATAGGATATGATGTGGCTTATGGTAAAGGTATGGATGTGTATACATACAAGCACCACTTTCCACCAGTTTACCTTGGCTTTGTGTACAACATGAATTGCACTTACACTACCATTAAATACTGACAGAAAGTCATGGCAAACTTAATGGCATTTTGGGCATTTTCTTCTTAAGTTAATATATATACTTTAGAATTTGTTACAAGAATCATAATTCAAAATGTAATAAGAAAAATGTTTCTTGAGAGAAGAAAGGCAGGATAATTGATACTGTTCCCAGGTTTCATACATTTATTCTTTTTGATTTTAAGTACTTCATTTAGAAAACACAATCCTTGTAAGCACTAAGGTCTGCCTAACTGTGGCCATCAGAGCATAGAAGATAAAAGTAAAAAAATAAATTAGAATGGGGTATCATCTTTCTTTGGGGTGAAGGTAGGCAGGTAACAAAACAAATAATGAATAAACACGTAGTTTGATAAATATTTCTAATCCATGAAGTGATATTTCTGAAGGTTTTCACTGCCAGGAAGAAAAAAATAAAGCAGATCACAAGTGCATATAAACTAAAGAGAATGAGAGAAGCCCTGTCCTGAGATGGCAACTTTTATTCTCCCAGGTGGGCTGGGACTTTGCCTTGTGTTGGCAAGAGACATGTACAACATCCCCTCGAGCAGGAGCACAGCTCACCAGCTCCGCTTCAAGCCTGGCAGGGCTGTGCCCTGAGGACAGGCAAAGCTGGACTGGCCTGAGGGAAAACGGACAAGAAACACAGAAAATTAGTGCGTGCAGAGCTTCCAGCACCACAGCAACATCCCTGCTGCTGCCCTGGCCAGCACAGCCATTGACACATCTTGCTTCTACAGCTGCAAACAGATGTCTTTACTGCTATTAGGGGAGCTGCAGAAATTCTTTTGGTGAGGGCGAAAAAAAAATACACAAAAAACCACCACAAGAGTCTGAAAGCAGCAGCAACATTCACTTTCCCTGGGCAGTGCAACGTGGGGATTTTCTGCTGCCCTTTACAATGCCATTCCTGCTGCTACTGTGGCCTGTGACAAGCCATGGTCCTGGGGGAAGCATCTCGTTCCAAGCTGGCACTCTGACAATGAGGAAAGATGCTCTCAGCAACAGCAAAACTCAAAACACTTCAGTCTTCATCACGACCCAGCAGAAACACAGCCAAACTCCAGACCCTTGTGACTATTTGAATAACTGACTGCAAGACTTGGTCAGTTGATGGAAAACATTTAGCACTTAGTTATCCGTTAGCGTGACTAAGACCTTGCTGCTTTGAACACCCCACTACGGACTATTTTGAGAAGATGAGAAATAAGGGAAGAGCAAAGGACAACATCCTATGAGGAAAGTAAGTACAGAATGCAGATCTGTACACTAAAATGGGTCTCTGCAACACAAGATGAGGTAACATACAGAGGCTTGTACGGGAACTTGGCTGCACCACTGAGAACACAAAGGTTAGACACGTCTGGCCACATGTGTATCCACACATTCTTATTTTGGGAGATGATACATTGCCACCTTCCTCCATCCTCCTCAAGGAGCAATGAAAGGAAATATATAAAACAATAGCAGCCACAAGTAAGGAGGCTTTGCAGCAGAACAAAATTAAGCCTCCTTTTCTTACATCTTTCCAAAACTTCTCGTTACAGAAGAGGGCGATGCTTCAAACAAAAGAGGGCTTCCAAAGTGGGTGAATTATTTACTGAGAAATAGTTACATTGCAGATGTCAAAGTATTCAAATCAGAGTACGATGGGAAATCTTCATCCTTTTCCTGTTATACAAGAGGTGGATTTTTGTTCTTTTGACATTTAAATGACATAGTAAAAGCAATGAGAAGAGATAGGCAGACAATGATATAATCCAGCATAAAAACACATGGGTTTGTGTTAAAAGTGTTAAAAAAATAAAAATTTAGCACTTTTTCCTTATGGCTTAATGTCCTGAAAATGTGAAGCAGCTTCTCTTATGGGATGGCACCACTACTTTCTGCAGATACTATTCTTGGGATGTTTCTCAAAACTTCACCACAAAAAAAGCACTTGTTCATTCACAGTATCCGGTAGCTGCCTCCGTAATTTATGGGTACCATCCTATGTAAATCGTTGCAAAAAGTGACAGATCTTAGGGGCTGTTTGTTGTTTAATCTCAGTTTGTCATGATTCAAAAAGAACGATGTGAAAATACAACAAAAGTCATCTATAATGGTAAAAAAAGATTCTTAGACATTCTTACTTGTTTTCAAAGAAGCATAAATAAACAGCTCTTTGTCAGCTGTGAAACAAATCTACATTTTTCTATCCCACAGGGTTGTTTTTGATGGCCCTTCATAAGTGTTTTACACCCCATTCTATTTCTGCTGGCACAAAGTTGGGGCTCTGCAAGATTTGACAGCTACAGATCGTCCACCAATCTGGGTAACATGAAAAGACATCATGCAGAACAAGGCTGGTGCTTTTACAAAAATCACAAGGCTCTGGAAAGAAGTTTGTGCTTTGTGCTGCTGTAAAACAGTCCTTTGTCTTTATGCTGTGCTGCTGCCAGGCCATGCCATCAGCTCGCTGTGTGCTGAACAAGTGGCTCACTGGTTGAATCAAACTTTCTCCCCAGGAAAGTAAAAATTCAGACAAAGTCAACAGTCCATTGAAAGACTGAGACTCAAGTCCTTCATCTGAATCAGCTTCCAGGGGAACATCTAAACCCCCACACCACTGATCATATTGTTGATAATATCTCAACCTCTCTTTTGTTCTGTTTTACCAAAATTTGGATCCTGCCATAACTTGCATGTTCCTACCAGAAGATTTGTATTTTTTGACAAGTCTATGTATTTCACTAAAGGTCTCCTCTGGCATATAATCCCTAACTCATGTACTGTAAATACATAACACCCAGTATGGCCACTTACGAATCCCACCACATTCCCCCCTCTCCCCCAAGAACTCGTCACAAAAAAGGCAGAAGCAGATACCGTTTAAATAACTGCTGGATTTAGTGATTAATATTAGAGCACTCAGACAAAGCTTCACTGCTGATAGACGATCACATTTTCTCCAGAAGAGAACAGCGGTGCTGTGCAAAGCAGAGCTGAGTTTACATAAAAACGACAAAAGCAGATGCTATCACTCAGATAAAGAAACACATTCCTAATACTAAGACTCGGCTTGAAAAAAAAAACCCAGAAGCATGTCTCAAAATAAAATGATATTCCAATCTGTGTTTCTTCAAGGACAATAAAATAATTAGAGAAGGAGTATTGGTCTCTGACATGGATAACTGTCACCTTGACAAGTGAAATTGGCTCATTAAATTGGTAAAGATCTTGAGATGACCAAGAAGCCAAACACCTCAATAGCACCACAGACAAACACCAGTTTGTCTGAGCTTTGCTCTCCCTCCCTGTGGGCTCCTGCTTCTTTCTGAACAGATAAACAGAGGCCATGAGTAGTGCTCCGCTGTGGCTGGGGTGCAGCCTTGGCCTCCTCCAAATAGAAGCAGAGAGAGAAGCCACAGTTCCAACCTTACATTCAAATGTAGCAGAAAAATAGCAGATCTACACCTACTGCTCTGTGCCGAGAGTTAGCAGGCAGGGGTTCAGCTTCCCTCTTCTCAAAGAAAGCCAAAACCATCCCAAGTATGCCCTTCCTAGAGGTTAAACTTTGCAGCAAGGTGTTTTTAAAATATCCATCCTTTGTTTGTTAAAGCCTCCTTTTCATGTGCATTTAATTCTCAATGACTAGTGTCTGCCACCAACATCCAAGAGCTCCACCAGCCCAGAACAGAGCTGCGTGCTCAGTTTTAGTGGCAGTGAGTTTGGAACTGTCTCTTCCATCTCTTCACTTTTTGGCAGCAGTAGAGTCCGTCTCAAAGCCGGTTCAGCCTTACAGAAAGCACTACATTAGCCATGGAGGCTGTGAGCAATGGTCTGACTTTTGTCGCCCTCCCACCGAAAATGGGAGAGAACAATCCTAATGTCCCATCTCTGCTCTCCTGATAGCATAATTATTTATTCAAAATGGAAAACTCAAGAGGTATCGGAAGCTTCTCTCTCTCTGCCAGCAATAACTTAACACCACAGCTCTACTTTCAGGAGAAATAAGATGGTCGACCCCTACAGTAGAATATAGCTTCTGATTAGAGATACTCTGAGTTAAATCTATTTAAGGAAAGCTGTACCATCTCTAGACTTTTTTTATTAATTTAATCTAGCTTTTTTCCCTGCTGTTCTTCCAGTATTTAGAAAAATGACAAATTGTTTCAGGCTTTTTCTTTTATTCTTTTCCAGTTAGTAAGAAAAACAAGCAAATTGTTCTAAACTAATTTCAAAATGGAAATACTGCACCAAACCAACACTTGATATCTTGCTTTGGCTGTCAAATAAAAAAAAAAATCAATTATTTACACTGCTTTAGTCACACAAGAAAAGAAACACTGCTTTGCAAAATGCAGAGTGTTAGCCTCTATTCCTTCAGCCTACAAAAATAAACAAACAATTGTCACAATAAAGAAGAAAATTTGCTACAATTCCTCAAGCACATGAAAGCTTATAACCACAAGAGGTTGAAATGATCAATTTTTACCTTAATTCAGCGATATGGATGGAATCAAGTCCTAATTTGATTCTCAAGGTCTAATAAGAGCATCTAGATACTCTCTGCAGGCCAGGCAGTGGACATCAGCTGAAGCTCAGTTGCTTTATTGCACAAGAGGAAAAGGATCCTGTGGAAGAGGATCCCTTGCCAGGACTCCCCAGTTCAATCAGGTGGCCCTGATATGAACTGAGACATGGATGCCTGCTGTGCCCCTACAACAGCATGAAATCCTGCCAGGAAACATGACAATACTGGTAAATAGCAATATAACCTCTGAGCTCCTGTGTTGCCAATACAGAGGTAAATAATGGAGAAGACCTCTCCCCAGCTTGGAGGTTTTCTAGGTCCCCGCATGCAAGAAGCAAAACTTCTGCAGTTGGCTCAAAATCCAATCACAGCAGCCAAAAAGGGGCCATTAGTGCTGAAGGACATGCAGAACCTTAACAACGTCCCAGCCCTACCAAGTCTCCACCAGGCCTTTGGCTGAACCAAACAAGACAGCATTCACACCTTCAAAGGTGATTTTCCATCTAAGACCCCCCAGAGCACAGCCCTCTTCTGGGACATATTCTAGGTCTTTCCCCAGAGCAATCTGTGTCTTTCCCCAGAGCAATCAGGAGATTAAGGTTTTTTCCAATTGTGGCAAGTGAAATAGTCTGAATTTCCCCCTCCCTTACTAAAAAATTGACAGGATTTATCTTGCCACAAGTTTTTATGCTGCAGTCGCTGGCCTGCAAGCGTGTCGAGATAACAGTGTGCAGTTAATAAGATTTGCAAGTCAGACATGTTACAAAAATTACACTTTGAGTTATGCAGAATCAGTGTTAAGCTGCCTGTAAAAGATTGGAAGCATCATAACTCTGGTGGGAAGCGTAGCCTTCAAGTGAGAAACGCTTAAAGCAGAAGCCTTTTTGTCCAAAGACAAGCCCAACCTTCTCATCTCTTAAAGGAAACAATTAAGTAAAAAGTGGAAAGCTCCACATTTGAAGCAACCACTGGACTGCCTGTCTGCATGCACTGAGCCTCTGGTTCAGCCGAGAGAACATGGACACGGGAAAAAATCCACTACAACAGTACAACTTGTTTGTCAATTGAGTAGCAGTAAGTGAACGTGAAGGCTCTTTACACCTCACAGCTGTGGCAGTCTGATAGATTATAGCTTAACCACCATGAAAGTTAAAGCCAGCGTGAAGTTGGCTTACACTAAAGCACTTGATTTCATGAAAAGAGGGAGCTGAGAGCCTCCATGATCCATCACCCAGCCCACAGCAACACTTGTAGTTGCACATCAAGCCACGCCAAGGATGGAGCGCACTAGGGACAGGATGCCAGCTCTGGGTACCAGCTGGGAGGACAGTCTGTCTGGCAGCCACCAGCCTCACTTAAAGAGGCTGTGTGAGGAAAATAACAAAACCTCACTTATCTGCATCTCAACTGCCCTAAAAATGCCCGTGAGGAGATCTGTTTCCTCAGATGATCTTTTCCACTGCTGGATGTTGAGTACAGACTGCACAGGGGGATCGATTGTCCCTTGGTTGGGCATAAAGAGA
The DNA here is from genome assembly GCF_009769465.1 of Tauraco erythrolophus. Classification (NCBI taxonomy): domain Eukaryota; kingdom Metazoa; phylum Chordata; class Aves; order Musophagiformes; family Musophagidae; genus Tauraco; species Tauraco erythrolophus. The sequence goes on from NC_141476.1 coordinate 6,471,690, forward strand.
AGAGAATCAAACAGAAAGGTGGGTGTTAGCTGGGTGTGCTGTAAAACTCTGCGCTCTTTACAGCGAATATCGATGTTCTGAGATCTGCATGTGTTATCAGAATACAAAATAATCCTTCCTGACAAAGGCATATTTGTGTTTTGTTTGTATCTTTGCTTGGTTCCTATGTGAAATCCGAACATTAAAGCACTTCTTTCAAAGCAGACAGGTCACAGTTTACAGTAGAACCTCTGAAACTTCAGACACTAATTCATACAACGCACATGTATTATACAGAGGCAACGATTTTGCTAATTTTGCAATAGTTACATTTAAAAGCAGGTTTGCATTTTAAACTCTATATGCATTTCCCCTAGCAGACTTTGATTCATAGGTTCCCTCAGGACTAAGGGGTAATCCCTTCTCACCTGTTAAAGAGCTCAGCCCCTCAGATGTAGGGAGCAGCATACTGAAGGCATACAACCCTCATCAGAAGGATTTCAGTGTAAACATGATACTGCTTGTGGTGTTTCCATCTCTAGACAATATAGATTACACCTTTTCCTTTGATACACTAGAAAACAAATCAAAACAGAATGTAAGCAAATAATTACATTTACACAAGAACAGGATTTAGGGGGGACTTGCATAGCCTGAACCTCAGAGGAATATGACTGGTACAAAAGAAGCACTTGATACCACACTGCTCGTAGGAGGTTCATCATCACAAAACACCGTGCAGCCACAGGCAGCTCAAAGCCAATTCAAATGCAATCTAGAAAGTCAGGCAACTTTTACTAAGGGAAACCATCAAATGATTCACACCGTAAGCAGAAATCCCTTTCCCTTTAATTTGCACCTATCTTTGTCACCAACATTTGTTCATTTTCAGAACTGGTCCTGCTCAGTCAAGAGTTTGCTTCCCAGAGCCTGCCTCACCTGGTCTGACCAGCGTGCTTATTATGCCTGTGATAACATCATGAAGGTGTCTTGACTACACTACAGAGTCAAAACAGGGAGAAACTTTGGGAGTAGGAAGGATGAAGGTCTGGTTCCAATACAAATACACAAAATCAAAGCATAAGGGCAGAGTGGGGAAACAAAAAAATCCCCACAACTTAGAAACCACTGTGATAATATATTGCCTTGCATATAGTCTGCTGCAGAGACAGGCAAAAAGCTACAGGTGAATTTTTCCCATTGGAAAATTCTGATCAACAGAAATAATTTTTCCTATGGGTGAAAAAACATTATAAATTATATTTTCCCCAGTTTTTGTTAGAAAATGGTGTCAGTATCAGAAAGTGGAAAATGCATTTTAGCATTTCAAATTTTTTGATCAAATAGCTCTGTTTTGATTCTTTCAAAATAGCAATGTTTGAAGCTATTTCATAAAGATGTGGGTGGTGTTCTAATTGGGATGAAGTCAAGTGGCATTTTGTTGCTGAAACACCGCATCAAAGCGTGTTGACTCTAAGAGGAGGTGGCTCAGAGAGCATTTTCTAAAAGTGAGAGCCATAAGAGCTCACATAAAGAAAGATTTAAAAGAAAATAAAGGAAACTGATTTAAAGGAAGGGAGATAGATTTAGAAATAAAATAAGCAGTGGGGGGGGAAAGATTGAAAAAGAGTGAAAACCTAAAGAACACAGCAGGTGATCTGGCTACACTGTGGTCCTTCCACTAAATTACAGCCTCCGTGTCCAGCACCCTCCTAAGGGTGGTTTGGGAGGGATGGAAATACAATGTGCAAATGTGCACAGGATTCTTCTCGTCCACAGACTGCTCCCAGTCAGGGCATCTCAAAATTCCCCTCCCACAACTGTGTCTCAACTGTTCCTCACACCATCCTTTGAGTGGGGAACTCGGTAGAGCCCACACTTACCTTTTATGACTCAAAAGTGTCTAACCAGGCTCATAAAGAAACTTCAGTAACAAGCACAAACGTGAGAAACACCTAATAACACACTGAATTGAACAAGTTGAAAGCAGTTATCACGAGGAAGAGATCAGCATTATACAATTATCAATTCTGTCCTCAGGAAAAGCAAAACATTTCCAACCAAGACACAGAGGAAGACAGATTCCACCTCGATGTGACTCACTTAAGCACCCTGCCCAGCAGCTATTCTGAGTCCCAGTGTGCTGTGACAAACTGGGGTACGCACACTGGAGTATCACTAATGGTTTTCTCTACTTTTGCCCAGCTGTGAGCCCCATCCCTCTCCTCTGCTGGAGGTGCAGATGGGTTTTAATAGACAAAGAGAAGGTCCTGATATCAAGTAGCCCTGGGAAAGCCAGGAGCTCCCATGGACACTTCTCCACTTAGCAGCAGTCACTGTGCACTACCCTAATGTCTTAAGATTCCAGCAAGAGGAAAAAATGGCAATGGAGGGGACAGAAGAGTGTCACCTTGCTTTAGGCATTGAATAATCTCATTCTGGGACTGCTGTCACTTGTGTTTTGGCCTCCTTAATTTTTCTTCCAAAGTTAGCATTCAAACACTCACCAGCTTTTGTCTACTGCTGTCAAGGCATTTGCATGGACTAATCCATGACAAATGGTTTCATTTGATGCACATCTGATTTCCTTGCCTGCCAACTAGAAAGAGATAATAGAAATACGGAGAGAAAAGAAATTAGAACGAAAGGAGGCACCTATTTGTTGGAGAAACTCAAAACAAGGTTAAGATAAACACCACCCAGGCTGCTGACTTAATGGAGAAAGCACAGAGGTTTCAGCCATGGAAAGATAGTTTCTAATTACCGGGGAGGGGAGGGAATGCTGCATTTTAAAGCCTCACAAAAATATTATATTACTACAGAAGAAAATATACTACAGACATGGGAGCTGGTGTGGACACAATCATTCTCTGTCAGATCCTGCCCTAGCACACTGAAACCAATTACAAACTAAAAAACTTCTGGTATCTTCAACTCAAATCCTGAGTTTTTATTTTAACCTACAAAAGTGACTTCTAGCTGACTGGCTACCCAAATCTGAAAGCACCCCATGCAAGTAACCAAGAGAGGAACTTCATGAGGTAATGGTATTCACAGCAGTGTTTAGTGTAGCTCTGTATGTGTATAGTTCTTTGCTCTGATAGCTTACGATTTAAGCAAGATTTTTAGATAAGGGAAATATGTTTTATTAGAACAATAGAGATTCGGAGAAAAAGGGAACTTCTGGAAACACTAGATCTTCTTTAAGTTCATTGCTGCTGCAAACCAAAAGAAGAGCTGGTACCAGCTAGAAGGACACAGAAGACCTTCACATTTGCACTGATATTGAGGTCCGTGAGGGCTTGATTTCTTTCAGGAAAAAGCTGCTGGTATACCTGAATACATGTTTCCAGACAGGATTTAGTAATGTAACAGGATGACAACGTGTTTCAGTTAACTGGTGGGATAACAGAGAAATCTTACACAGACAATTATTTTTTCGATGAGGAGTATCAAGGCAGAAAGGAATGCACAAAAATATCAAACTATATTTTTAATTTAAATTAAGAGTTTCAACTTGGGAAACTGATTCCTCAAAAACATTAAATCCTTGTAATTCTCCACTCAGTTATGATTTTAGCATTAGAACATGAAATAAACTGGTGTTTGAAAGCTTCTGAACTGTGAAATTAGCTGATTTTAAAATGAATGATCAAAAAGATAGGAATTACTATAGCATAGAAATACAATATAACGATATTGTATTAATATCATTATTATAGGAAATATTTATCTAGTCATATTTTAGTGTATTTCACCACAGCCTCCTTATCCAAAGCACCTTTAGTCAAATTCAAAATGAAGGTACGCTTTTACCTGAAATGCACTTTTCAGAATGCATTGTTCTGAACATTACCTTGCTGTTAGTTTCAGCGTTACTTCATCTCATTTCTATTTAGTTTTACATTTTATTTAAATTCATAATTATTCAGAATGTGAACATTTACTTCTTAATAGGTTTGTACAGGCAAATATATATAATACAGATACTTTTCCATCCTTGAATTTGTTCAAAGTCAAAACTGTGTTATTGATGATTTCTGGGCAGCATTTAGGGGAAGGTGCTAAACAATAGATTCCCTTCATTTATCCATGTTCTTTTAAAAAATAATCATATAAATCAATGAAACTGATTTTCCAAATAAACTATCCTTGCTTGCTCCCAACCACTTAAACACAATTAACTCTAGTTTGTTTTGGCAACCAATTAATGTCATGATCTAATATAAATAGACTCTGCAAGAAAAGATTATAATTAATAAATCCTTAACAATACAGTAAAATTACACTGAAGCTTGGCTTGCCAGAAATATTTCACAGCATTTTTGAAGAGCATTAATGAGGACACTAAAAAGTAGATAATGAAGTTTTATCAGAGTGTGTGCAGTGAAGATCCTGAGGCTCTTGTCTGCACTCAGACTGATCTGTAGACCCTGTTGGCTGCTGACATTATTTACAACATAGAAAAATCACAATTCCAAGTTCCCAACCTTCCAATAAACTGACATCTATCTTCATAGGAGTCTTCTGTTCAAGTTCTCCATCAGCATAACTCACTTGCACACAAGTTAACTACAGAAGTGATTTTTGTTTACTGTGTTCAGTGGATTCACAATGAAGGCTCGATTCAGATTATCTACAGAAAACAAAATCAATCTAATAGGAGCTTTGGATCATGCTTGAGGATGGATTAAACACATATTTTGGTCTGAACCAGCAGCTCTCCTAAGAGACCAGGATGCACATATGTAAGCTGCTTTTTAATTGCCTATTCACTTAGTGAAGGCAAGGTGCATGATATCCAAGTAAAACTTCACAGCTCCCAGGAGAGACACTTTTGCACGAGTTTAAAAAGCACTCCACGACACTTTTGCACGAGTTTAAAAGACAAGGCTCCACAATGAGAGCACCCTGGCAGTAGGAAATTCAGCCATCTCAGATGACAGACAGCCATGTGTTCCGCTTCACTTGGTAATTCTCAGGGAATCACATATCATCCAAAAACTAGTAAGGTCCTCCATTCCTGCCATCAATTCGGTTCCCAAGCAAAACTGTTCTCTCAAAGTGAAATAAGGATTCCAATGGAATACTATGACATGATTATTGGTTATCATATGATAGCAACAGGGATCCTGCACCCGCTGTTACTGAAGTGACCTTTCAAGAAGGGCAGGGCTGGTTTCTTTGCCTACTGCGAAGGAAAAAGGGAAAAAAATGTTGTTCTGAAAGGAATACAGAAGGCAAGAGAGAGATGTCAGAGAACAATCTTCTAAATAGAGCATAGAAATATGAGTCAGAGATACATACATGGGCTTTGTAACTTCATTCAGCTTAATTCACACCCCCAATTCCCCATTGTGCATCATTCACTCAGTCTCATAAATTCAGAGCCCAACTGTGCTGCAGTCCTCATGGTCCTTGCCTAGAGCACAATCAAAAGAAATCTCCAGCACTGCTCCCATGCAAAGAAATAAGTTTAGCTGGAGAGAACTGTTCTGTACAGAGCATCTGGAAATAGCAAAAATGCTGAATCCCATCAGGAAAATAAATCTTGCTCACAGCAAAGGTTGATTTCACAGCAGAGTGGAAAAGAAAACATTCAAAAGGAAATACAAAGATAGGGGATAGGATAAAACAATATGAAACTTAATGGGAGAAAACATATCTATCTTATGAGGAAATGCACTTGGATATTGCCTTTTAAAATATAAATGAGCCTTGGACTAAAGTAGGCTAATCATTAAAGGCACGTTTCTGATGTTATCAGCAGAAATACTCCAGCGCAGAGGAACAGAGTTTGCCTTTGGGGGTTATATTTGTAGGTGCCAAGATTTCCTTGGGACTTAACCACCAGAGTATGAATTCTCACAATCTCTAACGCCACAACAGCGAGCTACAAACAGTGCAGTGCACGGAAAGGTCCCTTCGTGACTCCCCAAGGCTGCTCTCAGGGCTGGAGGCTCAGCTCAGGGCCGTGGGAGGAGAAGCCACCTGCAGGGCCACCGCAGTGAGAGGTCCCTGTTTCCCCAGAGCAGCTTCTGCCATGCAAAGAGGGATGCATTTCACTTCTGCCTGCGTGGCTGCCTGCAGAGGGGCCTGAAGGAAAGTTGAAATGGCATGGCTTGGGGACAGGAGCACGGCTGGTAGGAAGGACAGAGGGACAGAGCAGGGGGGACCAAACGAGAGCACAGGCACTGCCAGTACAAAGCACACACGCAAGAGGCACGTCCTTTCTCCTGAAATACCACTGCCAGCACCTTGCCATTGCTCTTTTGCACAAGGTACATGGTGAGGGTGATGGCAGGGAACGCAGCCGTGCTTCCAGCAGCTCCCGCAGAGCCGTGCTGGGCACAGCGGTCTGCGCAGCGCCCTGCTGCACACCTTGGCCATGCTGTTCTTCACAGCCCATCAAGCTGCAACACCTGCTTTCTCTCAGGTTGCTTCATCTCCCTGGATCAGAAGTAACAAGGCGTCACGTCCAGCAGCATGACCCGTGACAGCTTTCCTCCACCTGCAGCCGAGCTGTGAGCCTTGCAGCTATGCAACCTTCTCCAGAGAAGGAGGTGGCTTCCTGCCTTTGACTCTTCATTGAGCACTGGTTGCTCCCTGGCAATGCCTGCCTACACCTTCCCCTTTACCCAAGGGACAAGAGCCCTTTAAAGTAACAGCTTACAGACCCCAGAAAACAAAACACCAGACATAGCTAGCGCTCTGGCTAGAAATACACCCTATAGTCAACATTGTTTCTCTTTTGGAGGTTGGATTTTTCAGAAAAAAAAATAAAAAACAGTGTGCAATACTTCTGATAAAGTCTACTGCTGTAAACAAGTGCATCACACAAGCACAGTAGGCAATTCATCACCATCATGCTGCTAGTAATCCTATCTCCTCCTTAAGTGATGATTTCACTACATCAGTTCTCTGACTACACAAAATACATAAATATGTTTGTCCACATATTTCCAAATATATTTTGTATGTGATCAGGGACAGAGTAAGTACCTCCAACCTGGATTTCTTTACTTAGCAGTTGGTAGTTTCATATTTTCAAGAACAGATCTTTCTGTTCGGTACACCTGGCCTTTACCAGTATCATGAGATGATTTCCAGTGAGTGACTGGAACAGCTTGTTGTGAGCAGGTTTTTCTCATCATGAACAAGCTGGGATATGCATGGTGCCTCCTGTGCATTTACTAGTGTAAATGAGACCTGAATCAGGCCTTAGAGCTTATCAATTTGTAGCAACACAGCAAGAAACACTCATTGTCAGCTTTCATGTCCATGACATGATCTACTGGACCCTGGCTAAGATGTTGCATGGCAATTTGGACACTGTACTAAAGGTAACAGTTTGCATGATCAATGGAATACAATTCTGGCCAATCACAGAAACCATATACATTTATACATTGACTACCGAGTCCTACACTTGCTTCTATCAATACCAAGAGCAAAAATTCTGTTGAATTCATCTTCAAAATCTCAGTTGCACTGCAAAGTAAAGACAGTTTACACTTACAGTTTCCTGAGGAATTAGATTCAGACCAATATTCTTCCCAGCCTGTTTTGAATGGAATAGCCACATATATGGGGCACAGGAAAACACAAAAACCTTTTGAAACTCGAAAATACATGTGTCCTGGTTTCAGTGGTTTCAGCTGAGACTGTTAGTTGTTCCTTTCTAGCAGCTAGAAGAGCTCTGTGTTTTAGTTTTAGTCCAGGATTTGTTATGAAAAGAATGTTGATGGCACACTGATGTTTATGGTTGGTACTGAAGCAGTAAAGACCTTTCAGCTTCCTGTGCTTCTGCCCAACAGGCTGGGGGGGGGGGGGGGGGAGCAGGGCCAGGACAAAGGGCCCACAACTCCCCTTAGGATTTGAACCTAGACCCAGGATTGAGGGCCAAATTGGCCAATTAAGTATTCCATATCATACAATGTCATGTCCAGTGTACAGATGAGGGTTGAGCAGGGAGAAATTCTTGCTCTTTCAGAGGCATTATCAGACTCTTAGTCTCTCTGGGAGAATCATCTCTCTCCTACTTGGGCCTCCCACTCATCCAGGATTGCAGTGTTGGGACTTATCTGTTTCAGAGTCATTTACTGGGACGGGACAGGCATTGGTAGGTGGGTGGTGAGCAATTATGCCGTGCATCACTTCTTTAAAGATATTACCAATGTATATTCATATATTATTTTATAATTAGTATTTTTAATTTCACAGTACTATTATTAAATGGTTCTTCTCTCACCCCACAGGTCTCCTTCCCTTTTCCCCTGTAATTCTCTTCCCCATTCCCCGGGGGTGGGGAAGGGTGAGCAAGCAGCTGTGTGGCATCAAGTTGCCAGTTGGACTGAACAACAATAACATGGTTCCCCCCTCTCAAGGCTATAAAAAAAATCAGCAGGAAAGCCAAGATCAGAACTAAGACTTTTTTGCTTACAGCCACAGACTCAAGTTTCTGCAAAATGCTGTCTACGGAGAAACATGCTCAGAGCATCCTTAGGTTGATATTGCTATGAGTTTGCATAGAATTGCAGAGACTGATTTTTCCTCCTTGTGATATGAGATACAGACAATCGCTTCTTAAGATGATTTTCAAGGGGCACATCATTAACTACTGCCACAATAAAAGGTACTTCATGTTTAGTATATGATTCCAGCCTTGATTCAGTCCATGATTTTTTTCCTCTGAACAAGCCTATTTCTAATTAGCATATTTGCAAGTGTCAGCATTGCTACAGTAGGTACATGTTTCTGTGTCTGCCTCACATCTTTACACTGTATGCAAGACTAACCTAGCACCCTTAACGTGTATCTGATTATTTTGCACAAACTTACAGGTCAGTTCAATGTGCTTTCCTGTAATTTTAAGCAACACGTGGTCAGCATCATCCACTGCAATTCAGTCCTAGCTGATGGTCCTCACCAGGAGCAAAACATCCCTCATTTATTGAGCAAAGCCAGGAAATTTACTAAGAATTGCATGATTGAGGGGGGAGTGGTTGTTTTTTTAATCTTTTAAACTTGAACCCTTTGCTTTGTTAATATCTTCCTGTCTTGCCAAACGCCAGCGCTTACTTCTTACCTCTGGGCGGTGTCAATCCTGCCAATGGGATGATCAATGGACTATCACAGCATTCAGCTAACTCTGCAAATCACAACCTGTCCACTCTAATCCTCAGGCCAATTCAACAGCTTTACAACTGCGTGTATCTCAGAGCCCCAAACGGCCAATGTGGAATTCCTCTCATTACTGTTATTTTTATTAAATCACACAGAAACACCATGCTTGAAAAAAATGAAGATTTGTTTCCACATAAAGTTATTTCCTATGAATGCTTTCACGTGTCCTTTGCCTAACATAATCTTCATGAAAATGAAATATAGTCATAAAAAAACCTGCAGAAAGCCATGTGTATTACCCAAGGGGAATTACACTGCAATGATATTCAGCTAGCCGCCTCCAAAGGTCTCCTCCAGATCCCAGCAAAGCAGCCTGAAAAATCTACCCTGCCCACCTCACCTATAAGAGTCACAGGAACAGCCACCAATACTTAAGGATACTTAACAGCAGCATTCAAACTGAATGCCAACATTTCACAGAAAATAAAGCTACAGTCAATTACAAATCCTGTCACATAAAGCAGTTTATCGCATTAGTTTTCAGGTTCATCCCTTCTGCTAAGTTGTCTAACTGAATAAAAAAAGTACTGAATTGTAAAACTGAAAAATTATATTGCACTGAAAGGAAGTTTTAAACTTTTGTGACTGCACAGTGTGTATAAATCTATTTCAACCCACTTGGACACTTGTTTAAGAAACTTTCAGAAAAGACAAAGAGCAAGCTCAGAAATCTCTGATAATAAACTAAGTTTTTCATATATTGCCCTTGATTTCCAGGGTTTCAAAACTCGATTAACCGCAGTGGTACAGACAGATATATTCGCTGTGCTAATCCACTGAGCTCTGTTCAAGTTTGTTATGCCAAATACACTCCATGAGGATTTAATCTTTTACCTGCACCTTCCTGTGCTTGGTGAGACTCTTCTATTCTGTAAGACAGGGTGGAACCTGCCTTCTTATTTATCTTGGACCAAGCAGCCCCACAATGGAGTTGAACAGCTCAAATTCTCTTATTTTAGAGCATCTCATTATCTCTGGAAGATCACGAACTGAAAGAAAAGGTATGCTGAGCATGCTATTGATTACAGCTATATTTGCCATGATTCAATAAGTTGAAATTTCATATAACAAATATTAAATTACTGAAATTATGCACTGGCTCATCTGCATCCATTTTTTATTCACTTTTATTTGGCTGAACGTTTTAATCTTACTTACACAGTGACTAACTAAAAGTAAATGACGCATTCCTAATATTATAAATATGAAAAATAGGGTGTGCTCAGGGACTGCAGTTGAATACATTAAAATCACTCAGTTTGCTAGTTAACATATTTCCATCCCTTTTATGTACAACCTTTCACATTCAGTTGGCAGATTGCAAATTCATGGCCTTCTAAAAAACACTGTCTTGATTTTCTGTTGTGACAACAGAAATTGTCCGAAATCTAACCATTTCCCTAAAGGACGTTCACTAGCTGGTACTTCCCAGGTGCAGCACAATCTGAATCTGAGGTGAACATCATGTCAAATTCCACTCATCTGTCAATGTACTGGATTATTTCTTGAGAGACTGAAATTGGCTGCCTGGGATCAGAGCACCATCAATCTTATTCACGTAGGGTGCGGAGAAGCTGCCTGAGAAACGCTCGCAGAAGGAAAAGCTTGGCTGTTTCTAAGTAGGTGATGAGGCAGCTGTAAAACCTTCACTCTATCTGTATCACATCTCTGAGTGAAAGATTTTGTAATTTTTCACATTTCCCCAACACTTGGTATGCATTCAGTGTCTTGCTGTTCTTGCTTCATAAAAAAGGTGATTTTTCAACCTTAGGCAAATGTTGCAGAGCTCTGAACCTGCCCAGCTCTCATTTTTTCTCATAATGTCACTTGTTTCAACTGATTTTGCAAAACAAGATTATATTTTCTTTTTACCTTTCTGTTTAGCTAGGCTTTTTTTTTTCTTATTTCCTTTCACTGAGGGACAGACTCGAAATTACCAGCATTACTTAAAATTGCATGTAAGAAATATTTTGTTCATTTCTTTGCAAGTCCCAAATAAGAACCTCACCACTCAAACTTCAAATATTCTCAAACTTCCAGTGCCAGCTAATAAAGATAGAGCACCAGATGAACTAATGCTCTTAACATAGCTACCAAGAGCTGGTCTATCGAAGATTTAGGACTATTATTCCTCCATACTGTGTGTATTTTATTACAAGAAAGCAAGACCATGCCAATACCTATGGCTTTCAGACGAGGAAAGTAGTTGAGAAAACTGAGTCATTAAGGTTGCTAAAGATCTGTGGTTGAAAGCATCTGTCTTCAAGTATGCCACTAGATTAAAAAAATAAACTATTAGTTGCCACATCATTATTAAATGATTCATCTTGTAAGTCAACATTTTCCATCTTTCATTTCTAAAGATCTTAAAACCTCTCTCACCTTTCCTTGGACCCAAATTTGTGAAGCAACATTCTTGGCCCATCTAATTTTAACCAGATGGTAATACTGTGCTAGAATATGCCAACTCCTCAATTTTTAACACGGCACGTATTCTTCAAAGCACAATTAACAGCTGAAAAAGTAACACGATCCATTTCTATTAATAAAAGCACAATAAAACTACTAATGTGCAGTCTCTGTGGATCACAACAGTCAAAGTGAGCTGCATACTCCACTGCTAACCTGTGGGATTTATTCTGACTTCACAGACATTTAACTCCATTGAAAGTCCCAAATTCTCCTCTGGGCTGTCCTTCTGCAACCCCATCAGTTTTCAGAGGTAAACTCAAGAACCTTAGAATTTGTGTGTCTCATTTATCCATTTATGCTAAGGCAAACACCCAACCTCCAGTAAATACCAGTGACTATGAGTAAGATTCAGTGCTAGGATTTTAAGTAACAAACCCATGTCCAGTTTGGGTCAGTTACTGCAAAGTTATCCAAACTTGTGCTGTCACACAAGTTATATACCCACTCCAGAACTGGACCAAAGGGGAGCAGGGGAGATGGAAATAAGGACAACGTAAATGTTTATCCAAAACAAGATTCCTGTGTTGGGAAGTTGTTAGAAGATGACTTTAAAGGATGAATATTCCAACATCACATAGCACAACACATTAGACCAACCCAAAAAAGATGCTGTGCAATATAAAGGCAAGCAACTCAAAGGTTAAAACAATAAAATATAGATTTTACAATTACTGAATCATTTATCAAGACAGACATAAGCACGGGTAGAAAGTCTGTAATCTTGTGGCATCCCACAGCTGATCTCAGTCCTACCTGGTCTGTGCAGGTGATGCTGCTGGAAAGTGTGATGAAGGGACCCCTGACAGAGCAGCATTGCACAGGCACTTATCCACAAATACAGGACCCAGGACATTGCAGAGACCACTGCCATTCTCTAAACAAAATATTAGACAGACGTTATTATCCATTGACTTGCAGCACACAGAATAGTCAGCTTCCATTACAATAGTATTTGTTTTGTTTATTTTTCTTTTTGACTCCTTTTGCTAAATGTCTTTTGTCTCTGGGTTATTAGTCCCTCCTGCAGGATGCAATTGTCATACAACAAAGGTCATGTCCAAAAAAGGACAGTTGAGGTAACAACATGTCAACACAGGAGCCTGGATAACTTTAATAATTCAGTGGTAAAAATGAAACTGTAATGATCTGAGTACTAAAAAAGCCAAGACCAATGTAAATAGAAAGCTGGAAAATATTCCCAGTGGTCCATAGCTGAATTTACAAAGGAGCTGAAAATAAAAATAATCACATGGCCAGCTAAAAACAAAATAATAAATGTTCAGACAGTATCAAAACTACTTTAAACACATTACAGATAGGCATACAACATCATCAGATATCCGAGATGCATTTCAAATACACACCAGCCCCAAGACTGGAAGGCTAATAGTGACTCAGAAGGTAACAGTTTATTGTTTTTGACTTTTGCAAGCATTAATTTTTAATCATGATGCTGTCTGCTAAACAAAGTAATTGTTTCTCAGAATTATGTTCTAATCCCCAGATGAAATCAGCTTCCTTTTGTTCGACCTGTGCACGTAAAGGGACTGGAGTATGGCCAGTCTGAATTTCACACGTACTCTATGGAAGATTTGATCTTTTCACAGAACAGATTGTGTTAAAATTATAAAGAGATTCCTATCATAAAGGGAAAGAGCAATTTCTTTGTCTCCCAGTGCTGGCATACTTTGCCATCCAATACAGACAACTGATTTTTCATACTTGCATTCATTGTTGTACTAACTGGCTAAATTTCCCTCTGACTTTTTAACTTCAACAGCTCTTTCTCAGTGCCTGCAAGGATCGGGAGGTTTGCAAGGCTCAGCTACGCTACACATCGTCCAGTTCCCTTAACAACACCTTCTGCTGCATTTCATATTGCCAAATTAATCAAACTTCAGGCACTCTCCTTATTCAGCCAATGACGTGATGCCATTTTCTGTCTAAGAATCCAATCGGCTGAACATCATTTTCACAGAGAAGGAAGGACTTTGAAAGATTAAATGTCTTACATAGAAAAAGCATGTCTTTAAACAAAAAACTAAAAAATAAAAAGTCTGCGTGTGACATATCAGAGGGATTACTGCAGTAGGAAAATTAACAATATTAAAATAATAGTGAGTTACAGTGGTAATAAAATATATGTATATAAAAATATTCTTTTGTCCCCAATTTTAAAGCTGCAGACAGTCTTTGGGAAGCTTTTTAAGTCTACTTGGCTGAAAAGAACCACATAAACTGGCAAGCATAATTAATAGAAAATACCAAAACATTATTTTGATCAGCATGAGGCTCTTCCTTTCTCTGTATTGAGTGTTCAATGCAGCGCTTAGTAGATAATTTCATTTTGCAGTACACAGTGTACTTTTTCTCCTCTTTTTTTTAGACCTATTTATCTTGCAAAATAGATTCAGTCCCCTCAGATCAGGGAGCTCCCAGTAGGCTTCCCGTGTCTTCAGGAATTAATGCCTTCTTGTCATATTTGGTGCTCCCATGCTTTTTATACACAGTAAGAGGGAAAGGTGACTCGCACATTGGGATAGTTCAGTTATTCAGGTTATTTAAACTGAACTTTAAAAATCCTAGCTGAGCAGCGAAGCAAAGCCCAACTTCTACAGCCTGCTAAACGCTCCTGTGTCTTTCCTCAGGCATCATATTCTCAACCACATGGACAGCAGACTGACTTAACCCACTCAGGCTTTATTATTAGCTCTCTGGTTTATTTTTTCCTCCCTTCTCTCTCCTCTTTTTTTTTTTTAATAGAAACCTTTCTCAAACTACACTATTTCAAACTACCTTTGCTCAAAACCCAGCACTTCTTACAAACATTTCTTCATGCACTTGTTTGTCAGCAACCTGCTGCCATACACACACTTTTACACACAGATCATCTCATCATTAGTAAGAAACACAGCAGTGAATATTCCTCCACTTATTATCTGATGAGTTCCAGATCTGCTTTCTGAATCTTAAATCCTAAAGAAGCTCCTTACCTGAGTAATCCAACCAAGAGCAGAGCACTCTATTAGTGTTCATTGGAAAGATCTAACACTTTTTTAAATCCATCTGTATCACAAATAAGGGATTTTTAGTAGCTTCCCAATAATCTTCTTTATCAGGATTAAAAGAAAAAAAAAATCTCTTTCGTTACAAATCCTGTTCCCAGAGTAAAGGAGACATTTGAGCTCTCAGACTCTGCCGTCAGAAAAGTGGCCAAGGTTTGAGGGATGGAAACCTTCTCATTTTCACCTTTAAATCATCTCCTAGCATCACCTTCTGCTCGACGAGACCTTTCAAGTGATCTTGAGATAATTTGCAGCTTGCAGGACACTTCAGGACGAGGAGCAGTTTCTGTTTAAGGGCAGAGCAGCCTCACTCCAGCGGGCAGTGCCGAGTAAGGCGGCTGGACGTACACTGCTACACGCTGCTGTAAGTACCGGAGCCTATTTCAATCCATCCCTGTCGGGAAAGCATCACATGCCTTAAAGCGACACAGCCCCCGGTTGCAAACCCCAGCCCGGCGCTCCGCTTCCCAGCGGGGCTCGGCGACGAGAGCACCCCGGCACTCGGACTTGGCGAGAGAGCGGAAGAGCAGCTGGTGTCGTCGGCGAGGAGCAGGTAGGAATGGGCAGAGGAGGGTGGGAGAGCAGCGGGGGGAAAAGGCGAAGCACCCGCAGCACCCACGGAGCGATCCGGAGCCGCGCTAATTCCGCCGGCGGAGGCTTTACTCCCCAGGCGTTGTCCCGGCACTTCTTCGCGGGAGGCGGGTGAGACTTCAGGGATTCTCTTCCCTTTCCCACGCTCGGGAGCGGGGAGGGTGGTGCAGGGACAGTGCAACACCGCACGGGGGGGCGGGAGGGGGCAGGAGGCTCCTACCCGCTCCCGTGGGCTTTCCGACACCTGGCCACAACTCTCAGGGAAATCTTTCCTTCCAACTCCATTTCCGCTGCAGTTCAGCAGACAATGGAGAAAAAGCTCTGATTTACTCCTCCTAAATGCTAACACTCAGATACGCAAGATTATTTATTGCAGTTATTTATCTATTCTCTGCGTCTTAAGTGGCCATTTACAGGAACAGAGTGGTTTCCTCTCCCTCTCCTACCCTAGGTAATGATTTTTTAAAGAGCCATTGTATAAACTTAATACACACCATTCACTTGGCATTATGGCTCTCCCATCTGCCTACAAAAGAAAGAAGGCTTGGAGACAAAACAGAAACTTCCATTTTAAGAGCCCGGGGTGGATGCTATAACATAATGTTGATTTCTTTTTTCCCACCTTGATAACCTGTGGTAGAAGTATACTACATTCCTCACCAACTCCTGACACCAAACAACAGTAAATAACAGTAATAAGTACCCTTAGTCTCAAGTACCTCTTCCTCAGCACCCAAGGACACATACCTCAGCAGAGACTCTCACCCAGCGAGTTTACTTGGCAGACCATACACTCCTTCAGAGCTGCTGCATTTCGTTGGGTAATGCATATTAAGAGATTGGCCCTGCAGACTGGCAGGAACTTCACACTGGTCTCTGCCA
Organism: Tauraco erythrolophus; assembly: GCF_009769465.1. Lineage (NCBI taxonomy): Eukaryota > Metazoa > Chordata > Aves > Musophagiformes > Musophagidae > Tauraco > Tauraco erythrolophus. The sequence goes on from NC_141476.1 coordinate 6,487,865, forward strand.
CAGTGCTGAGAGCAGCTCTTTATTATGGCATTGAAGCAATAAAGTAATTGGGGGGGAAGCAGCAGTGACAAAGCGGCACAGGAGAGCACTGGCAAGTGGAGCTCCTCCATACTACAAGCCACCACTGCAGCACAGCTCCAGCAGGTCCCTGAGCAGCCCTGGGAGTAGAGGGTGGCTCAGGACAAGCCTTGTGGTGACCAGAGATGCTTTCAAGTGGTCAACATTTTCTTCAGGTGCTTTATACGAAGACACATGGCACAAGTATGGTCAGGGATATAACATTCTGTTTAATAAAGGTTTTCTTGTTTTCCCTCAAGAATTTCCTTAGACGCTGGAAGTAAGCCAAGAACGGGGGCAGTTGCTGCTACTTTCTGGCCTCAGAAGGGTCTAGAAACATCAAAAAAAGCCAATGAGAGGCAACCAAGGCACACCAAGCACCATGAAGTACTGATGAGCAAGGAACCAGGACCTGGGCTCAGGTGCAGCCCGTAGCAGAAGGTGGTAGGTGGCAGGTTGCTACGGTTTGCTGCCAAAGCCCCAGAGAGGCTCAAAAACTTCCCTCTTTCAATGGGAATATGGAGGGCTTTCTGCAGCACCTGAGACAGGTAGGTGATGGGAATTTATTTTAAAATAACACCTGTTAAACAAGAAATGTTCCCTCTAGGGCTCATAGGGAAACTACAGGGAAAGCACATGGAGTGCAGAGGTGTGAAGCAAAAGGAAGGTGAGAGGCCTCAAGAAGAAAATAAAATCTTCTAGGAAACTGAAAGGCCTTGTGGACAGCAGGAGGGATCAGACAAATTGTGGCCGCACACCTTGGCAGAGTAGGCAGAGACAGATTTATGCAAGATACAGATTTATGTAAGGTACAGCAGAACTGTCACTCTGCCAAGCACCGCTAACTCCCAGCTCCATGAGGCTAATGCCACTGTAACCCCTGACAGATGCTGCTATTGCTCAGGACAAGCTCTGCAGAAACATGGGGCATGTTGGTTCTGCGGGGTAGGAGGGAGATCAGAGGGACAGAAGAGAATATTAAACAGGCTGCGCTCGCAGTCTCTTCCCTGCCCTGGCTCCCAGCATCAGACAGGAACAGAGGAGTCCTTGGCAAACCTTGCAGAAGCATCCTCACACCTGCTTTGATATCTTTGCTGCCAATTTTAACATTCAGTGGACCAACAAGACACAAAACGGCTCCTCTTACCCTGCTTTGAGCTAAGCACAGGGTCATCTTCACCTGATGCTTTAGTTAGCCTCCTCAATTCAGGAGTCGCTGGCTTTGACAGGAAAAGGATGATGGTTTATATGTGCCCATGGCTTTGCGTATTGAATGTGGGGCTACTAGAACTGACACACTAGAAAGAAAACAGGAAGGGAAAATAAGACTCTACTGAACACGCTGCACGTTTCAAAATGCTTTGTCATCAAAAGGGAAGGTTGAAAGAGTAGTTTGTCTCCACAAAGAAGGTAGATGGGCAAAAGGTTGTGTCAATCATCCTATGCAATGGCAGCTCCCATCAGCACTGGGGCAGGATGGATCCAGGCAATGCAGAGGGACAAGGACCCAGCCTTTGGGTTACATGGTCTCTGCCTCGCTAATGTGAGGTGAAGTGTTAAAAGGAAGCCCTTTCACCTCCACTCTGACACCTGATGGCAAACAGAAGAAAGGACGGAGACCAGGACCTGAGCTATCTCAGTCAGAGAGCATGGAAAACTGCCTATCCACAGCTCTGATTGAAAGGCTCCATGGGGTTGCTGACAGGGTTGCCAAAAGCAGACCATTACACTGACATGATACTTCCAAGGTAAATTTAGGTTATAAGGGGTCAGCAGGCATCAAGCTCTCCTTGAGACAAGCTGCTTCACACACAAGGACTGTATTCATAGGGAGAACAGCCTTTTCCTCCCAGTTCCACCATTCATCTAGAGATGCCAAGTGAGTGACAAAAATAGGTAAATAAAAATAAATGCTCTTCACTGCCTGAACCTCTATTTATCACAATTTTCTGTGCACACAGAAAAGGAGAGCATATGCAACCCAGGCAGACTCATGCAGACAGCAGATTGGTACTTGCACCCAAATAAGGGCCTCTGGCCTCAACTTTCTGCATGCTGCCTCCTCTGCCTCTCTCTTCTCCTCCCACACACACACCCTTTCCCCATGTAGAGATTTAACATGACAAATCCCAGGCATGTATTTTACAGGGTCTGAAGAAGGCTCACCACCTCTGAAATGCAAAGCTCGTTAGTTCTAGTGCTTCTGGGACAATGAAGCTTTGCTTTTCACAGATTGTGTTCTCCATCCCTCCCAGCTGCTTCCACCCACCCTACAAAGCTCTTTCCTTTAGACCCAAACTCAGTCTTGGCTGCTGCCTGGGCAACAGGCAGTGCACATTGCAGCTCCTCAGTACCTACATGTTCCTACCCTAGGTGAGCCAAGTGCAGTCTAACAGCAAGTTTTACTTTACCTCCACTGAAAGTCAGATTGCTGACTCTCTTGTCTTATGTCCACAACATTTATGGAAGCTTTTCTTAAAATCTGACAGAGCAGAAGTTTTGCTTGGCCCCATAGTCTCCCCACATAGCTTGTCTTCCATTGAAAACCAGCCCACATGGAAAACCAGCAGCTGAGTGTGTGAAGATTGATCTACCAATACACGATGGCCCGAACAGCAACCACAAAGCCCAGAGTAAAACCAGCCAAGTGGCAATCCTCACCCAGGGCCCTAAGCATCCCTGTGTGTTTCTAGCTCTTGGTTTCTTTCCCCAGTGGAACAGGGAGCACAAACACTAAAGCAGGATTCTTTTGGTGTAAGGAAAGCACAAGATCTATGGACTTCCTAGAAAACAGCTGTGGACACAGCTTTGCCCAGACAAACACTTACATGCCACATCCAATGCATACAAGTGGAGCAATATTCAACATTTTACATGCACATCCCCTCTGCTCAGCCAGATGCTCACTGGAATCACCTCTAGAAGGTGATCTACTTCCTTTCTAGCACTTTTGATAAATTCCCAGGAAAAAGTTCCCAGCCCTGAGACTTCCCTTTCTTAGTCCCCACTGCTTTTCTTCCTTTCTTGAAGGAGGTCTGGTCCAACCTCAGTGACTGAACTGAACTTATTTCCTTTCCTTCCTGTGTCTTCTACAGTAGCGTTAAATCCTTTAGTCTATTATTGTCAGGCTGTCTTCTCTTTTAGCTTCCCCAGCAGCAAGGGAAGATGCACTGATTTTCCTAAAGGCAACCATGCTGACCATGGAAAGCTCAGCTAGAAAGCTACACAATTTTTCACGAAGGAAAAACATCAAAGAAAGATTTGGTGATTTGTCTGGCTGTGACCACAGCCTCTGCCAGCCACACACAAAGACTATACACACAAAAAGTCTAAAGAAGCAGAGCTGAACAACGATATGTGCAGGTAAACCATTTCCCATGGGAGCCCAGGGACTGGTTCAGACAGTTATTGTCTCACATCAAGTACAGGGTGCTGGGAAATTTGCTCTGTTTCCAGTAAAGGTAGAAGGTAGGTATGTAGGTATAGGAGATCAGCTGAGGACACAGCAACACCAGGGAACAGCACAACACACTCAATGGAGAAGCTCCACTTGGCACCTAGAAACCTGGTGGCTCCTTCCCACCCTCTTATCTCATGGCACATCACTGCAACACTTCTCGCCTTGCTACCTCAGCCACAACAACCTTGCTTGGCAGAAGCAGCAGTTTTGTCAGCCATTCCCCACCTCCAAATGTACATGGAAGATCCAACCAGAAAGATGGCAGAGCCAAAGCTATTAAGAGAAAAAAAAAAACAAACAAGCCACAAAAGCACCATAAGTATCTTGATAACAACTACGAATTAAATAACAAGTCTGAATATCGACCAAAGCAGAGAAGTGAGAGCAGAGCACAAAAGGAAAGATTTTCCCAGCCTACCTTAAAGGTTCTGCTATTCCTTGTTAAAGGGATGTCTTCACAATCACTGTGTTTGAGAGGCAATGATTCTGCTTCTTGCAGTTTTTCCACGCCTAAGAGAGGAGAGAAAGAAAAAAAAAGAACACATCTATATTTGTCAAGGAAGTTTATATCAAAAAGTTTGCGTCCTAGTTATTTTTAAAGTATGTAGGACAACGCACAAAAAAATCTCAACCCTTATCTATAACTTGCCATTAGCCAACAAGATCAGTACTTGTGAAGGATTAACAAGATGAATTATCTGTGCAGCACGTTATCATCATGCAACAAAATCTCAATAGCACTCAGCATATTCAAAATAGAACCATAAAAACATGATTGTGCTCAGGATATCATGGCAGGTGAACAAAACCTTCATCTAATGAAGACAAGTTGTTTATTCAGTTTCAGTTCAGAGACACAAAAAAGCAAAGAAATCCAAGCCCTAGAGTGATGCTGGTCATGGTGTTCTTGTCAAGTAGTAATACTATTATCTTTTATCAGCTATACATTAGCTAGAAAGATCATCCTGATCTGAAAATCCAGAGCGTTCTCTTCTCTGATTCTCAACTTCTGCTTAGCATAAACTCAAGACTCTTCAGCCCAGACATTCTCATCGTGGCCTAGTTGAACCCATTACATGAAATATTGTTGAAATACTCATAGTTTCAGAATAACTATTACTATTGTCAGTCTGGAGTTGCCTTTCCAGACCAGCTAAAACCACATTACATGCAAGACCCATGTACAGCAAATAAATCACAGGCCAGAGAACATGAACTGAAAATTAGTGCGTCTATAGTCAGAGAGGACACTTGGTATTTGATTTATCAGTTTCAGTATGCAAATAGCAGTCCTCAAGCACAGGTTTAGAGTTTACTTTTGCTACTGAACAGTGAATTTTCACATGAAGGTACAGGTGTTTTTAATATTTGCAACATAAATAAAACAAATCTAACAGAAGCAAAGCAATTGAGACTCTGGGAAGCAAATTCACTATGGTGAGTTCAGAAATTTTCACTGGGCTGTCTTCTCTCCCTCCAGGCTTGCTATGTTCCTATCTTTCAGTTAAGCTTCACAAACAATAGGTCTTCATTACCCTCAAGTAATAAAAAAAGGAGGCTTCAGCAGCTAAAGTAAGCCTCTTCTGTCAAAGTTCGCATATTTCAGCCATCAGCATAGAAATGGGGCTATCTAGGAAGCAAATTTCTCCCTACAGCATTGCAGCAAGTCACCCTCAGCTTGATACCTCATCTTCTTCCCAGTTGCACTGTGGCAGACTCTCCTCCAGCACAGCCAACCTCCTACCTTCTCCTGGCATAGGGAAAATAGTTGGAAAAGCAGCCAGGAGCCATACCAAAAGGCTACCACACAAACTAAAATCCAAAAACACACCAACCCCTTCCTAGCCACCCCCAACCCTCCCATCACTGTGAGGAGTAAGAGCTTCCACAACACACCATGAAAGCCCAAACCCACTCCACCAGCCCCAAAAGCCTAGTTCCCAAGCACCAACCTCATAAAAAACAGGCCAGAGTTCTTGTTTCTGTCTCCCCTTAACTGAAAAACTTCTTTTTATAAACTTTTGGCTGCTTCCTCCACTTCTGGAGCAAACACCACGAGCAAACCCTACTCTCATTACCTCCTCCCACAGATCAGGAACTTTTATAAACTCAAACCACCTGAGCCTTCAAAGGGTTCACAGCCTGGCACAGGGATGAGCTGGTTTGAAGGCTCAAGAAACCACCAGGTGCAAAGTATTTTTTGATTAGAGTAAATCCCAGGTGCAACCAGGCTGATTTGAGAAATATGCCAGGATGGCTGTGCCGTGTGCTCAGGAACATTGCATGGAGCTCTGCTATGAGCTTGATGCCTCTCCTGGCTATGAAATGTCTCCAGGCACTCAGGTACACCTAGGTGCTCCAGCACATATCAAATGCACATCCTGGCACAACCCAGCACCTGCGCTCAGAAACATCTTATTTGAGAAAGAAAACTTTGGCTGGTGCCTCTGCAAAAGGAAAATGGAAGGAGCCGATTCAGCTCTGCAGTGTTGCACTTCTGGGCCAGGTGCTACCCTGAAAATAACACTTCAAAGTCTACTAACTCTGCATCGGCCCCAGCTGCAGAGGAAATCTCAGCTCTTATATTACACTAGGGGATTGACCAAATAGCTTATTTGCAAACCCGTGTATTTTCTTCCACTTTATCACAAAGAAAGCCAGTGGTGGAAAAAACATCAACAAATTGAGAGGTTTCTTCGCTACTTGCCCCCTGCAGTGTGAGCTCTTATAATGGATTCACTATATGATCTTAAATTATACTTCAGTTTATTACTTTGAAAATGCCCTGGATTCAGCAGGGACACGGTGTGCCTTCCATACACCTACTTTAGCATGCTTGGAGATCCTCAGATTAAAGATGCTACATAAGGAAATCTGTTTATGGATGAAATACACTAGTGTGCAATACTATAGCCTAGAGGTTGTAGGAAAATCCTTGAGAACATAAAGCAGACAGACAGGGACAATTCCTTACTTAGGTTATGTTTATGGAAAAAAAAAAAACCAACCCAACCATTCAAAAAAATTAGAAAGCAACACAAAAGACACCCTTAAATAGGTGGAAACGAGAGATTACTAGAACAAAAAAAGTGAGAATTGACTCGAATGTGTGATATACAGCAGCCAATACTTCCCTGATGCCATCACTTTAACAAACACAATAGCTAGAGATTTAATTCTTTGTCACATCTATGGGCTTTGCCATTATTTCAGAAAAACACTCCAAGCACTCTCTTTGCACCTCACCTACTTGTTTGCAGGGCTGGGCACAGAGCTGCAGCCAGAGCCCCTGTGCTGTACCAGTGCTGGAAATGGTTAGTTTCTGAGTAAGGAATTAGTGCATGAAATGAGCATGGAAAAAAAAAATAAAATCATACACTGTTCTGCCTTTTGCTTCAAAACAGGTTAGTTGATTGACAGCAAACCATATATAATAATTCCTTCCAGGCAGATGGCAAGATCACGATTTGCTCTTCAATTGCAATTTTCTGCTGCCTCTCACAAGCAACCCAGCTACATGATCTACCAAGCAGAGGGGTCTGGGCTGTTTTGTATGTATTTCACAACGCTCACATCAAAACGTATGGATTAATATTGTGACTAGTTCTCGGATTCCGTTTTGTAAAAATTTGCCTTGAATTTGCCTCCAACATCTCATAGCTGATCGAATATAGATAATAGCTTCAGAAATCCACACAAAAGCACCTTGTAAATTCCTACACCACCCCTGACAGACAATACTCTTTTGAACGTTTGCGTAGGTGTTGAAAATCTTGCCATACATCTCGAGCTCTCTCAGCACATATTGTTTTTAGGCTGCCATCTGCTAATGCACGGTTCCACCCTAAGAGAGATGCAGGAGCCGTCTCCAGTCTGTTCTGTTTTCAGATTTACTCTTTTTTTTTTTTTTTCTTCCCCAATTCCCAACACAGATTCTGCCATTCTTAACCCTGGCTCTAGTTACAAAGTTCATGAGAGCCATTCACACCATTGCTAATTTCCAGTGATAAAGAACACTTATTGAACACGTGTCCAGGCATTTGCTTTGATGGACCAAAGCAATGCTTCGTGCACGGGTATCCCTGGAAGCAGATCCATTTGCCTCTGTGTCACCTGCCATGTGCGTAGAGAGGTGCTGAGCCCATCAGGAACTTTTGAAGCACTCATTTCCAGCGCATGTATCCTAAAAACATGTGTATTAAGTTGGTGGCAAGGGAAGAAGACAACTCCCAAAGAAATAATGTGGGTAACATCTTGAATGAAGCAAGCCATGCACATCTCATCGCAGAATGTCGGGATCTAATTATCATAGTAAATAAGGAATGATGAACATTATACTTGACTGATTTTGCTCTTCACTGAAATTGTCAGCAGTACGCTTTTTCTTACTGCTGATTTTGCTTCACTACCAACCATATTAGCAAAATTTATACGATTATATTTAATTCTATTTTTTTTTGTTAGAAGATAAATTTATAAGGGATAATTTAGGTTAAGTCTGCTATGCGGGATCCATCACTAAAATATATTGGAAGCTACAAATTTAACTCTAGGAAACTGAGGAGTATGTTATCACATGCCAGTTGAAATTTATCTGCTTTGATCCTTTTTTTATATTCCTCTTCTCCCACACATCCCTTCTACTACCCCACCTTCTTCTCAGGTTTGCAAAGATTTTGTTGTCATTTGCTTCTGAATAAAATACTTGATTCTTTTGGCATTATAGGCTCTGTGCATCAAATTGTTGTTCGTGTCACACCCTGACTTCTGTGCACCAAGCAGAGAAGTCAGAATAAGTGAGCACACACCATGGTGCAGAAATCCTTCCCATATTGCTTGCAAAGCATGAAAGTGAATAAAAGAGGACCAAGCAAAGAAAATAGAGATTGGAAATGAAAATATAAAGGGGTGTATGTTTAAAGGAGGCACAACTAGTAGTTTTGGAATTTTTCCAGCTTGTACAGCAATCTTCTCTCTCATCCCCCAAATTGTACAAAAATGGTTTGGTAGACTTAAGTTGTATGTTTTCCTTGATTTCAGTAATCAAGGTAAGTCAGGGCAACCTTTTCTATTGAAAAAAAATTATTTTTACACCTAAGCAACAGTAGTAGTTTTAGTTTCTTCTATCTACGCTCCAGTAAAAGAATCGCAATTGCTTTTTACAAGCTTCTAGTTGCTAAAGATATAAACTCTCTCTCCAAAGTATGGCCGATGAATTCTCATGCAATGAAATATGATACCTTTCAGAGAGCCTGAAAGCAACTAATAGATTTTCAGGAAAATATTGAAAATTGGCTTAATGTTGCATAAACAAAGATATTTATGCAACCTGGAATGAAATTTTACCACAAGCAGAAGGCTAGGCCCTCCTTATGATATCAAAACCTTCTTTTGACAGTTTACGTGGGTCTTTAATGGACATGGGTCATTTTCTGGCCTTCTGAATCTCACCTGATACAGTTATCATAGCGAAATTTTAAATATGAATCATTTTCCAGGCAACACAATATCCAGTTGGCTCCTCCTTCCATGTCCCCACAGGGGGCTGAAAAATGTTAAACTGTTCTCTTCACAATTAAATTCATGAAACGCTTAAATTCTGTGGCAGCCAGACACCAAGGAACAGGAAAATCATTTCATCTCATAATGTTTTAGAGCCCCTAGGCAAATGTAAACAGTGTATGCTGTGATAGAGGAAGGATTTACTGCCGCTGCTGAAGAGAGAATCTGCTGATTTATTTTTAATTCCAGTAGATTTTTCAGGGTAATTTATTTATTACAGAATTTTGGTGGAATTATTATTTAGGAAGTTTGAACACACTAGATCCATTCGTGTATAAATGCATTTTAAACAAAAAGATACGGAATCCAGATCAATCTGTATTGAACTAACACTCATCTGTAATAGTGAATCATTATTGTACTCACTCTCCTGCCAGAGCATAAAAGGGGTTTGAGCTCTCTGGCATATCACAGCTTCTGGAGTCCAAGCAACATTTAATAGGGTACCACTGGAGGTGCTGCTGAAGCATGCTTAAGCTTAGGCAGAGAAGTGTCTATGCCACTTTTATATTGTTGCAAATATTTTACCCAAGATTAGTTTCATTGATTTTGCTGAGAAAAACATCACTAAACTCTACACACAAGTGCTGTTTTAAACATTCCTTTATATATGACTCAGAATGACAAAGGTTACCATTTTGAGTCAGTACATCTCTGTTAGTATATCAAATTCATAGAAGCATTAGTAAAAATATGACTTTATGTCATGCCACTTACTTTTACAGTAAGCACTTAGCTTTACTGGAGTGCACTCCTGCGCTTCAGCTGTACTCAGCAGCCTTGGGAACTCTTTGGAAAACTAAAGGAGGGTACACTCATCTTCACTGCAGTGGTCAAGCCACAAGTCTTCAAGACAAGTGTTGTGGGTTAGGCCGATCCGGCAACTAAACCCCATGCAGCTCTCCCACTCCAGTAAAATGGAGAGGAGAAAAATGTAATAAAAGAGCTGAGGATTGAGACAGGAACAGAGGAGCACCCACCAACCATGGTCCCGGGCAAAAGCAGCTCAGTTTCCTTAAAGCAAAACAGTTTATTAACAGCTACCTACAAAGAGAAAAGCAAACAAAAATGGTTACTTGAGAGGATAACAAGAAAACAAGGCCAGGTCTTAAAAACAACACCACTCCCCCGCTTTTCCCGGCTCTACCTCCTCCCCCCAAGCACGGGGGCAGGGAATGGGGGAGTGAAGGTCAGTTCATTCCATGTTGTTACTGCCGCTTCTCTTAAAGGAGAAGGAGTCCTTACACCATCATCCCTTGATCCAGTGAATCCCCTACTCATGGGGAAAGTGTGAGGTCCTACCCGCAGGAGGCAAATCCTCACCCCATCGGATTGCCCCAAGTGCGGGCTTTACCAGTCTCAGATTCTTAGGGAGTTGTAGCCACTCGCTCTGGCGTGGGTCGTCATATCGACCTTAAATGAGTCTTCATACAGACTTAAAACGCGTAAATGCGCCTCGCCCTGTGCCCAGGATTCACAACAGTCTCAGGCTCAGGCATCTCCTTTAACGAAACACCTCCCCGTCGGCGGGGGCATCCCATGGACTCTAGATGCCTACCGTACTCAGGCTCTGGCATCTCTTCTCGACGTGGGTCCTCCACGGGCTGCGAGTGGGGCTCTGCTTGCTCCACTGAGGGCTGGTTGCAAACGGGCCGCTTGCAAGGGGGACAAGGCTGTGGCACATGTTGTTCTGTTCCATCTTCACTGACCTGTTATCTGCGTGGCCGTTTGTCTCAGATCTCAGTCTTTTCTGGGTGAACTCGGCCCGGTGGGCACTCTGGGAGCGGAACTCTCCCCGAGTTCCCCAAGCGGCTCCATCGGGGCCATTCCCAGCGGATGGCCCCGGCCCAGCACGGGCCGCCTGGCCGGGCACCGGGGAGCAGGGGCAGCGCCCCCCTCCCTTCTCCTCGCTCCTGGGCACCGGCACACCTTTCCGGTTCCTTTGTCCCGACGTAAATAGGGCAATTCGCAGAGGCGCCGATTGGCTCAAGCCCCGAGGGGGATGGGATTCCGGTCTGATGGGCAGCTTCTGCCACCCGGACCTCCCCCCCCACTTCAAACCATGACAACAAGTTAGCAATGGATGTGTGCATGTAGGGACAGCCATCCACACACCAGATGTCTGTCTCTGTGGCTATCCAAGCTCCAGAAATGGTCTGTCATCTTGTGTCCTCCTATCCTTTTGTCCTGTCCAACCTGCTGACTCCTATCGCAATCTGTGGGTTACTACTTTGGGCAGAAGCCACCTGCTTCATATCTATGTGTATGAGATCTAGCACCAGTAGGCTGAGATGTGACTAGCGACTGTGGCCATGCCACAGCACAGCTAAAGAAAATCAGGAGTTGTAATCTGATCATCACCATATTTGATAATTCATCACCTATGTCTCCATTAAAAAGTGCCTGCATATTATGCAAGAAATTAAAAATGCTTCTTGTTCTCTTCTTAACCTCCATGCTTATTTAGTAGGAGACTTGTTTAAAAAAATGCATAATTTCTGAGTTTCATAGAATCATAGAATCATAGAATGGTTTGGGCTGGAAGGGACCTTAAAGATCATCTAGTTCCAACTCCCCTGCCATGGGCAGAGACACCTTCCACTAGATCAGGTTGCTCAAAGCCTCATCCAACCTGGCCTTGAACACTCCCAGGGATGGGGCAGCCACAACTTCTCTGGGCAACCTGTTCCAGTGCCTCACCACCCTCAGAGTGAAGAATTTCTTCCTTTATCTAATCGAAATCTCCCCTCTTTCAGTTTAAAGCCATTGCCCCTTGTCCTATCACTACACGCCCTTGTAAAAAGTCCCTCTCCAGTTCTCTTTTCAAAGATTCCAATTCTTCAGTTTCTCTTCAAAGATGCCAGAAATCACTCCAGAATATCTGCCAAACTGGCATTCCCCTGAGACTGCTTTAGCTCTTTGCTCTGGCTAACTTGAAGCAAGAACTTGTACCATATCTCAGATAACTGCTGTAGAAAATCAATTTTCAATTTCCTGCTGAACTTCAGATATATATTTAAATACTCAGTACTTCTGGCATCTGGAAAGAAACCAACAATAAAATCAAATGGTCAGACTACTCACCTGATAAGAGAAAAATCTGCAATGAATCAAACAAACAGGAGACTCGGACATGGGCATGAAGGGTAAATTTTCTCAGTACCAATGTAAAATCAGTGCCACAATCTTACTGTCTTTTTGACAAAAAGTACCCAGTTGCACAATGGCAATTTTGTCTAAACCAGAATATTTCTGTGGAATTCAAAGTTCATTTGAAGAAGTGTAATTTTTTAGTGGAAGTGAAAAAACAGATGAAGTTCATAGTGAGGTTGAAATCAGAAAAAGTGTTGATAGTGACTTAATTAGAAACAAGGCTCAGTGAAAGAAGGAGAACCTCTGATCTTACAAGAGAGATGCTGGAGAAATTATCTTCCTGACGACAATGAGAGTTTTGTCATTGTTCAGGGCCAGACCTTTATCCTAATAACAGACTCTGCACCTCGCTGTATATTGTTAGCAGGACATGAGTCTCAGCTCAGCAGTCTGCAGGTTGGCCTGCTGCCTTTATTTTTCTCAATCTGCGATGTCCTTAATAATAAACAAATAAGCAAATACAACAGCCCCTGAAGAAAATTCATGCTTAAAACAAGGCCATTGGAAAGGTTCATGTGAAAAGAGTTATAGCAGTTTTGGTTGTGGTGTTATTTGAACGAAATTTTACCAAATAGATCGGTGTTCCTCAATTACCAAGTGAGAAACAATGCTTCCTGGCTCAGCCTCTAAACAGACCAGCAAATGCATCTTACTGCATTCAGAAGACAAAATATTAATTATGCCCACGGAAAATCACAGCTGTGAGGACCTATTAAACTGGAGTACACAAGCTAGGAAGGATGATAGTAAAAAAATCACAGCACCTACAGTTGTCCCGCAGTCTTGCAAGGTGTTGCTGCTTTAAGGGAATCAGAACAATAAAACACCTCCCTCCCCTTCACCAACTGTTGTAAGGCTGTTTTTGGAAGCAGCTGATTGGAAGAATGAATAAATATTTTTTTCTACAATGCTCTGAATGTAGGAACTTGTAAAACACTTCTTTGAAGTCAAAGCGATTGCAAACTGAAGAGGGAAAGCCGTGCATACAGCATTAAACCTGCGTCTCTGGGAGGTTTTATTTCCAGCTAACCTGCTCCTGCAGTTTGTCCAGACAGCTGACATGCTGGGAGCCTGCTCCAATTTGCAACGAGCCATCAGCGTCTTGCAAAAAGAAAACAAAGAGAAATGACAACAAGGTATCAAGTATAAACTCATCTTGATGCCACCGTTCAGGAGGGAAGCAGCAAACAAAATAATAGGCAGACTGGTGACAACTTCTGAATTTTTTTTTGTTTTCAGAGGTGCGAGAGGAGAATTGGAAAAATTAATTGGGTTCCAATTTTACTCTCGCTCTGTGAAAACGCATGAGCAACTATGGGCAAAAATGCCAATAATAGTAATAGTAATTGTAATAATAAATATGACAGGAACTGCCTGAGAAATACTAATTTGCAAAGTTAGAGCTTTTCAAAATTCCTACCCGAGGGACCTTTGGAGGCTCTTTCTTGCAGAATGACAGAACATCCGTTTTAGTAGAGTGAACCAGGATCTCGAGACACGTCCTGCTGTGTGGTACCCCTGCAAGGCAGCATAGCAAGGCTCCATACTTCTGTGGATGTGGGGAAAAAGATCGGCTGTGTCTGAGGAAAAACAGTCTGTGCCATAATGCCTTCCCCTCCATCTCTGTGCACCCTGTCTGTTGCTTTCCCTGGCTTTCCAGGCCAGTTGGTGCCAGTCTAAATGCAAGAAAAGCAGTGGTTCTCCATGGCCAAAAGTGAGACAAAAGGAAGGAAGCCCAGCAGCACTCCAACTCAGCTTAGCTTAGTCATTACATCATCCCTAGGTTTTAAAATATGTTCAGCATTTTTTTTTTTTCACAGAAGAGGTTTGGAAAGCTGTACTCACTCTAATTCTACTCTCTGATGGAAATCAATAGCAAAGCTCCCATTGCTTTAGAAGAGCTAGATGCCTATCAGTGCTCTGCAAAATCCCACCCTGCTGTTGCAACGCCTTCACCTGCCTTGAAAACACACACATCATACATGTAAGTTGAGAATGTCCCTCTTCAGTAAGGGGTGACAGCATCGACACAGAAGAAGGCTCTTTGACAACCATCAAATGAACATCAGTGTGGGCAGACTTGGCCATCTCTTCATTTGGGGAAGTACGTACCCTGCGTATAGCAGCATGAGCTATGGAGGGGGCTTCAGGCGCTGCCTCCACCTTGGTCCGGAAACGGGTGGTAGAACATGGCCCCAGCAGAGAAGATCTTTTTGTGCATTAGTTCCACAGATATCAGTGGCGCACAGGGGATTGATGTAGTTAAGAAAAGAAATCTAATTCAAAGTCATTTGGCTCTAAGGATAATTTAACCATCCTGGTATTGCTGAGTGATTATGTATATTTGAAAGCGAGAAAAGCAAATACCCAAAGGCCTCTTGTTTACAATGTTGCAATTCCAGGAAGTTGCTATATGGCAGAACCGGGTGCTGATAACACCGGAGATAATCCGGTATGATAGTGCTATCAGCACCTGAGGAGTAATAACTGATCTACTTCATATTTACCAAACGTACCAAGCACTCCGCAGTATGTTTACCTAGTGATTAAAAGGAGCAGTAAATGGAATGACTTTCTTTTAATCAGGATGTCAGCTTGAGCAGCATAATGAAATCAGCCAGAGGTGAACATGGGCGTCTGAGCCAAAAGGGGCATTTCGTTGCAACTTGTTTCTAGAATCCGTAACATCATTGTTTCCATTGCAGGCCATTGTGTGATGCTGGGTTCCTCATTCAAATACAGCATATCCAAAACTAAAAAAAAAAAAAAAAAAAAAAAGCCTTGTTTCTGTATTTTAGTGTATCTACTCTCCTAGCTTGCAAGTTCACCAAAGTCTCAGACAAGGATTCTTGTCCTTTAAGACACATTTATTAATCATTTGTTCATGTCTACCTAGTTACACATGGATGACATCTGACAGTTTATCCCAGTTCTCATTAATAACTATTAATGACCCTGTTGTTACAATCAAGCTGCATCAACTCATAGCCTTACTTGCATTCATCTAATTTTTCATTTAATTATGAAATTCAGAATGCTTCTGTTACAGGCAAGCTTGCTCACTTGAAGGGGCAGGGATCTGTCCATTCGATTGCTTTTGGAAATGTGGTAGATTACACTATTTAGCTACTCTTATTGAGATGTGGAATATATAATGCGTTTCCCTAATCCTCAAATACAAGTTATTGTCACTCCCATGCAAGCTCCAGCATATGAAAGTTTTAGATGCAAACAAATCCAAATTGAAAGAAGACATGTTTTCTCAATGCTGAGAAGGTTTAACAAATTCATGTAGACACTAATGAGTATTACTAGGCTTATGTAGGGTCATGGAAAATTAGACTGGCTTTTTAAGCCATTATTACAGATTTTCTCATTGTTACATGCTAAACTCCCTACTATTCATAGAGCTTACTTTTGCTTTCAGCGATAGGACAATGTTTGAGGTTCAATGGCATGGCTCTCTTTCCACATTTTTTTTTTGTTTCTTTGGTAACCATGTGTTTTTCTCAACTTCAAGGCTTTGGCAGGATTTCATTTCTAACTTTAGCTTGCTGGTTTCTTCCAGAAATTTGCTTTGTATCTACTCTGCAAAGAAAATTGTCATGCAACACAGAATGCTTATTTACCTCATTTTCCAATCAGTACTTGGTGAAATGGTGTATGTCACTGCTGCTGTAAAAACATCTATAATAAAAATATCAGTGTCTTAAAGATACAGTGTTGAGTTCTGGCCTGATTAAGGACCACTGTACCACTGGAGTGTGCAGCTATTAGAGTATAAATGGGAGCACAATTTGGAAGTCTGTATGTAGAGTTAGCATACATAATATGTGTCCTCATTCACAAAGTATATTATCCTGTGTTTCAACACAGGATAATGAATCTGCCAGTATCCACAACTTGCTCAAAGGTGAGGAGCTGAGCTGTGGATGTATTTCACCCAGTGCAGCTTCTTGACATTAGAGGGCTCCATAATCCACGGAGTATGGCAAAACCAGTCTCATTTTGAGGTCAGTAGGGATGACACTGGAAAGAGAGTTATAGGCTCCTCTTGGAGCTGTGGTTTGATGGTACAGTAAATTCAGCTTTTGAAGCCCTAGTAAGTCAAAAGCATCACAGCTGAAAGTGTAAAGAGCTGGTCTGGTACAAAATCATTCTACTAGTTCATATTAGTTTAGAAAGTTTGAAAGGGGCTTGATTTTACCAAGAGTAGATCACATATCATGGATCTCTCTCTTTTGTATTATGACGGATCTGATGTTATACTGGTATCATCTATCTTCCCAGGACTCAGAAAAAAACTGCCATACACTGTATGTCAGGGGATCCTGTCAATGAGACACAAATGCAGGGAGTGTCCATGCTTGATACAGATGAAATCTGCATCTAAACTTGGCTATAACAATTTCAAAGACTCAGCTGCATGCCACACTTGTCATCCATCACTATCGGAGTTCTAGAAGGAGCTGCCTGCACAGTGGCATGACACCAGGCAACGGAGCAGGAGCATGTGGTCAGAAAGCCTTGGAATAGTGCATGTACAGAAGGGAAATTCAGAGGAGGTTCTGAGACAATAAAGGAAAATAAAGGTCAGGGCAATGGACTTGCAAGCCACTACTTGATCAACCTCTGGATAAGGATAGGGTAGAGTGTGTTTTCCAGTATCCCACCCTACACCCATAAAGATTCTTGAAATCACGCTAGAACTCGGGTTAAATATTTCTGGGTTATCTTTTGGCATAATTGACAAACTAGCATGCCTTTTTCTGTCTCCTATTGTTATCAGCATGGGTTATGTATGAGAAGCAATGTGGACCTGCCCAGGTCCATGTTTAGTGGCTATAGCACATACCTCTAGACTGAGATGGCACAGACACACCTAGAACAGTAGGGTACCATTCACATGACTACAGTACGGTAGGGTACAACAGATAACAGTTACGGTCCTTATTTTGCAGAAATCATCATAGTTTCATTCTATTATCTTGTCCTATTATGCTGAGGAAGAAATTTCTGTGACCATCACAGAATGCCACAGAGCAGAGTTCGATGTGCCTTCAGGAAGCCTCTATCTTTGCATAGGCTGAGCATAGCTATAAAGAATCACTTGCAGAAAATCTGCATCATGAATGATGAGCTTTTCCTTGACATAGATAATGTAATAAGGTAACCATTATGGAACAAGAACAAATATTTGAATGCCATTATCTCATCTTCCTGGCTCAATCTATTAGCAAAAAACACTTCTGAAATATTTTAAATGGCCAGACTTCAGAAAGAGCTTTTACATAATGTCATAGCCTTTAGAAGGTGCAACTTGCCTTTGTCGCGCTTCAAAAGTCTAATCCTAAAGGCATCCTCCTAAGGAATAAATATGCTCATGAGTTGAACTAACCCCATTCCATGGAAGATAAAAGAGCTTTTCCAGGTAGCACTTGTACAATTCCAAGCCTGCAAAAGTGAACTAGCACTTTATTGAGGCAGATATTTATAGAGGTGCTTCATTCAAGCCATGGGCCCACACACACACTCTGCCCCATCAGCCCTTCCTTTCTGCACCACCTGTATTCTGAAGAAGTGGCTACTGCAGGTTGATTGACTTCTTAGAGGCTACACAAGAAATCAATGTCTTGGAGAGAAAACTCTTTTTCTTGTGCTCAGACATGGTTTTCTGTAATTAATGATTTATATATTAGTGTAACTTTCCTGGCAAATATTGAAAGAGGGTTGGATTATTTTGGTAGGGAGAGCCAGATTATTACAAGCACACTGGTTTCCTAAAAGAAAATCAAGCATAGCTGGCTAAAGAAAATCTCATGCTGTGAATTTTTGTCCTTGTCCTGATATATGATCCGTGTTTTTCTCAAACGCTGTGGGCATAATTTGGTCACATATTTCTGAAAAATGTCTGTACAAATCATCATTTTACTAGTCAACAACAAAGACAGTAAAAAGGAGAAGAAAAGTGCTGCTCAGAGCACAGCCACCAGTAAAGTGTGGAAAATCTCAGTATCTTTTTCAAAGTTACAGAGCCGGACGCTCCAACTTCAGCACTTGCAAACTGTGTATACCCAAGATAGCAGGAAAATTCCCACCGTGAAAAGTAGCGTCTGCTTTTGAAGCAAATGTGTGAAATTTACACCAGCTGAAGATCTGGTACTTGTTGTTGAATTTATTGAGCTTGAACCAAATCCCACTGTAACCGATGGGGAAAAAAATGAAAGGGAAAAAACAGAAAACCCTTCACTTGAGTGCCTTACAGACCAGAGTTGCTGCGTGTGGACCCCTTTGGGCCATGTGACACAGACATCAGCAACTTTCAAACCATGACCATCTGATTAATCCAAGGACACTGACTCATTCCTGGTTTACTGAAAAATCCCGTAAGTAATATAAGTAGCATATATTTGGTCACAAAACTGCTATGAAATGCTTACAGATTTATATATCTGAAATGAAGCACTCTGAAAAATTTGGGGGTGAGAGGGAGTAAATTGTCACTTTCGCATCTGTGTCTGCAGTGTATTGAGGCTGGTACCCAAATCACAGATCAATAATGTTCTGGCAAGATGATTTCTCATCGTGCTTCATTTTGAGATAAATTCATGTAACGCGAGAGGCAGCTGTAGGAGGAGAGCAAATAAAAACCCAGTATTTCCTTATGGCAGTTGAAATTTTTGCTGAATTTCTAATTTTGTGTCTGCATTTGACGGGTCACTGATTTAAATAAATTAAAGACATAAATCACATAAAAACTGTAAGTGAGGGACTACTTTTTCACTTTAGGTTTATAAAGTATATTTATTTCATAGTGGTTTATGGCCTCAGCTGTTGTTATACTGAGATAGTTCCTTCC
This sequence comes from Tauraco erythrolophus, assembly GCF_009769465.1. Classification (NCBI taxonomy): domain Eukaryota; kingdom Metazoa; phylum Chordata; class Aves; order Musophagiformes; family Musophagidae; genus Tauraco; species Tauraco erythrolophus. The sequence goes on from NC_141476.1 coordinate 6,506,956, forward strand.
TTGGGATTTCTCTCTGCCTGGTTCCCAGAATCATAACCTGCCCATTTCAATAGATTAGGGGATCCCTGCTAGCTAGGATCTAGCTGTTTTTCCTGCCCAAATTCCACCATATGACAATACACCCTGAGACACCTCTGCCTGACAAGAAACGCCCTTTCTCTGATGACCCAGACATCCCAGAGGCTGCAGGCTCCCATCAAACTGATTTTGGCAGCCAGTCTAATCATAGAGTTTACCAGAGCACAGCTGGGACTGAAACCAAAGTGGCGCAGCGCTTAGGGATGCTACGACACTATGTCAAACACTGGGAAAAACCTGGGATAAATGCAACCATCGATAAGGTTTTCAGGGACCATCTGTGGCCAGAAAAGTGACTTTACCCAATGGTCTCCAAGATGACAGTGAGGTATCTCAGGTTCCAGGAGTTAGCGATGGATGCGGACCATTTGTACAGCTCCAAGCTTGCAGTAGCTTTCCAGATCTGCCAACAGCCATAGCCGGTTTGCACCATCCCTAACAGCCAACTGAGGAGTGCCAGACTGGGTGAAAAAGGCACAGAATTACATATTCTAAAAATGCAGATGTGACTAACATTCTCTAACTTGCCATGCAGCCCAGTCAAGAAAGCAAACTGTCAATGACACATCTGCTCACGCTTCTCCATTTATTAAATTTGAAACAGAATTTTGACAGCAATAAAACAGAAGGAGCAGTTGTGTGTTTGTATTAAAACATCATTTGGATAAGCAATAACCAGTGATTGGTGTAAAGGAACATCTGTGATATTATCCTGCTATTTTTGTCTGAGTCATGTCACACCGAGAAAGGCAAAGAAAAAAAAAGAAATTAAATTATCACGTGTGATGGTTCAAATTTATCGTTGTTAAAGACACACTCCATTCCATTTTCCAGTGCAATTCCCATAGAATTAAGATAAAGACATCTGTCTTTTCCATGGAATCAAATAAAAATTCTGGTATTCTGGTTTGACTATGAATCATGCTCCTAAAACATTTTTGGTGATTAATTTTTAATCCCAAATTGATAAATTCCTGCTCACAGAATAATGTTAACATTAAGATCCAAGTCTCTGTGAGCCCTTAATCTGAATCTCCCTTGTTATTACTAATGGGGTTTATTTTTTCTATGAGAAAAATAATTAACTATAGCAGAAAACGAGGCTGAGATGAAAAGGACAATAGGAAAGATAAGATTTTTAAAAGCTAAAGCATGTTAGCCTCTTGTTAGGTAACAACAAAGCCACTTTGGTTATTAGTATCCACTACGGAAAGACTGAGGAAATTTATTCTAGCCGCAGAAAAAGCACTTCCACTGTTGTATAAAAGCAAATATTTTCTTCATGTGTACTGGGGGGGGGGGGGCAGCGCTTAAAAGCATTTGTAGGACTTTCAGCTCATCAGAGTTTATGTCAGGCAAGAAAGTGATAAAAGATGTTGATTTTATTAATAATTTATATAGCAGCAGTATTTATAACCTGCTCAGAGTGTGGTAAATTGAAGGTCCACAGTAATAAAAAGCTCATTAGAAACACTAAGCATTTGAAGTGTTTAAATGTACAGGAAACCGTTCACAACTACATGCAAATCATTAAACCCCTTTGAAGGAATATATGCACATATCTACACGTGTCTCTTCCTTCTGGAAAGAACAATTTCACCTATTTCCCTTACATCTCCCAGGGCTCACTGCCTGCTCCATTATTCCTATTCCTGAAGGTTATTCACGACTGGCAGCGATGGTCCCCGAGGACCAGTGCGAAGCTGACCAGTGTGTGATCTGAAATGTTTGACCCCCACAGTTCACTGCCTAGATGTTGCTTCAGGTGTTTCTTTTAAAGAATCAATTCTTTATGATTAATCTGAGAAAGCATCTATTTACCCGCCCCCCAACCTGAGGTTAACAAGGATGGAGTATTGGGTCTACGCTTTTGATCTTAGTCCAGTGGATAAAAAATCCAACTTTTTTTTTTTTTTTTTAATGAAAACGTGACTGATAGCAATATTCCTCAGCAGGAATCTGTATAGTGAATTAAAGGAAAAAGCTCTTAGACGTAGACCAAATCTTCCTCCTAAGCACGGCTAATCTCTGTGTCCCAACGGCAGTTTATGAGTGACGCTGCTGTAACACATGATAAACTTTTTGTTAAACGTTTTGGGTGGAGCTTTTTCGCTGCTTTCCCTGGGTATTTTTCAGATATTGAATCATTATCATAGGGGCTGGAAACTAGGGCCAGTATCTAGTTCAGTCCCCAACTTCCACTAGAAAATCATTCAGATCATTTACTTTATTTTATGTCTCCAGTAAAATTTCTTAGCTGACACTGATTTATGAGGATAACGTTTCCTACATGATGAAATACTGAAAAGACCAGATATTGAAGTGATGTCAAAGTTAGCTAAAGTGTAAGCTGAAACAACTAATTTAAGACCTAATGCTGTAATGCTCGCATTGATCAAATTTCTACTACTGCTTACATTAAAGAGCTGCTTCATTTTGTGCATAGGTGATTATTATTAAGAGACTGCCTTTAAAAAACCTTTTCTGTACACATTAGATCAATAATCTGTCCAAGAAGCAAGAAGCTGTGGAAATGAATTATAGAGGGAACTGTGAAGATAAATTATATGGAATAATTAAATAAAAAAGCACTGCATGAGATTGACAGGAAGAAGACATTTTTGTGAATATCTAGTCAACATTTTAATGCATTTTTTTCATTCTTTAAAGATACTGAAAAATTCAAATTAGGCCTTTCCATTACTGTGGCTTTGGTACCTTTCTTAATTAAATCTAGTCTCAAGGGAAGGACTTGTTTATGATTCTATACTGTATGCAGGACTGCCTAGAGAAGAGCAAAGATATGAGAAAGACACCGGTACTTTGCACTCTCCTGGTGCAAAAGAAGCAGAAAAGAAGTGCCAAGAAGTTATAAAGAAATTGTAACAGATGGCACAGGCTAGAGAAGAAGAAGAGCAGGTCATGAGACGGAGAGAGAAGGCTGGAGCCAAATTCTCCGAATGGCTACAGGTCTGGGCCCACCACCCAGCAGCTCCCAGTGTGGGGAGCCAAACTTGACCCTGATGTCTGAAACTGGCCACCTTAATAACCCAACATGACAACTCTTCAAGTTATCGATTTGATGGAAAATGGAACAAATACTCATTTTCAAATGTCAAATTATCTTGTTAATTAGAAATACCAGCCTTCTACATACATGTCTTTTAGAAGAGACTTCAAATGTTAAAGAAATGCTTCTAGAACAGTAGGTTGGTATGGCTGCACTTGTATTATTTTGCTGCTTAATGGCCTAGAACTCAGGACACAGTGCATGTCTCAGTTTATTTTCCTGAGACAGCAATTGATAATATAAATTAATATGATATATGCTTTTTATTCATTTATGGGAAGCCAAAAGTGATGAAATCACATGATCTGAGTTTCACAGGCACAAGTCATATTTATTTAGTGTGCCCTATTTACAATGGATTTTTAAAAGCTGTAATCCACATGAGTGCCATTGTATTAGGATACAAGAAATTGTTCAGACTGTTTCCTGTTTCCAACTTCTGTACTGGGGAATAAAATGCTGTTTTAAAGATGTAATAATGCGTATGGTCGTTCATATTTCTGATTATTTTTATCGTACAAATATATTTATCACAGAGCAATGGAAAATGCAATAATTTGACATATTCTGTATTTAAATATGCACGCTTTGTATCTAGTATATACTTATAGACATCATGTTTGTATAAGTCTATCTAGTAAGTTAGAGGGGTTTATTAATCTTGGAATTACTGTGATAGGAAAAGCGTTATTTCTTTAGCCTCTCTAATGTTTAATAGAAATGACAAGTAGATCAGACATTGGGAGATGAATGAAGCAGCATCAAGAACAGTTCCCTTGGAAAAAACTCAATAAACATCTACTGTTGTAAATCTAACCACTTTTCTTGGCAAAACAACATTGAAGAACTGTTACAGAATTATGAAATGTTGTGAAGTGGTCTTTTTAGGACTGAACAAGAATTTTGTGCTGTTCTGTTAAAGAACGATGGCTGATCACAAATCAGTTTCTCCTTTACACTCTCCAACTTAATTCATAGAAATTACATACTTGTAACACTGGCTGCTTCTACCACTAAATGTTAACATTATTGTAAATCATATGACATTTTAGCCAGAGCCTAGTAAACCCAGCAAGGACTGGCTGCAGCACTGTAAGATCCTGCATTTAATAATGCAGTTAGTTGGGATTACTCATAGGAAATAAAGCTGAACAGAAATGTATTGTAGGCTTGTATTAGAGGGTGTATTATTTCCAGAAGATAAGGTGCACTATACGTGCTCCTAATATAGTCTTCCATCAATGCTCAGTCTTCTAAAACAGTGAATGGAAGTGACTGATCTACAATTTGCATTCTCTTTTCAGTCCATCAACAGAATATTATTAAAACCATTGAGCCAAAACCCATTAGAACAGCACTCACGTATGAAACAATGCACAGGTCTGCTTGTTCCCATTTTTATGCACTGCTATAGGACTATAAATATTCATCGTAATGTAACTGAAAATTATTGAAGTGAGAAAAAAGAGAAACAGGGAAGCCATTTGCTTCAATTCATAAACAGCATCTGTTGGGAAGTTATTCATAGATTGCTTCAGGGCCTGCTGAGCAGTAAGCCCATGGAAAAGGATGCCATTGCAAGCAAATTGGCCAAAACTGCAATGGAGATGCTATTAAACATGATTCACTGACAGCCAGGGAGAATGATCAGGCACTGGGTTGTTTTATGTCTTCTTTTATCACTGGGACACAGAAGTAGCCTCCAGCCAAAGTCTCATACAGTTCAAATTAGAAGAGCAACCTTCTAAGTATATTAAGGCCTAACGAGTGGCAGGAGAAAGTTGCATGAAGTGATATTATAGTGAATATAGTTGTTTATTTGTCCCTACCTGAGGCACATGTAAAATCCCCTTGCGAATCAGGGTGCCTATAACCTTTCCTACCATATATTTTTGGCCAAGAGGTGTTTAAATATCTTCTTGTAAAAACGCAAAAATGCAGCTGAATGGATAAGTGAAATGTAATTAATAATGTAATTAGCATCCTTTAGCTTCTCATTAAATTTCAAAAGACATTTTGGCTGAAAAGTGACATGACACCAAAGAAAAGTCTATTTGTGCAAATCCACAGGAGAGAGTAAGTGCAAACATTTTCAAGTATAGTTTATTATTGAGAATAGAATACCCAGCTGCCAAATTTTGTTCTGATTTACAGAGGAGAGTGGAAAGGCAAACCTGTTTAGCACTTCTGAATTCAATACAAATGGTGCTGCGTTTTCAGCTAATGATCTGGCTCAAATTCTTTTACCACCTGTGGGATTTATCATATGAGGAATTTGAAAAAAGTATTTACAATCAATATGTAGACAAATAATTCTCCCAGCTCAATTTGACCTCTTGTTGCAAATTATTTATACTTTTAATTAACTTCAGCAGTTCACTGACTGTAAGTAACTGAAAATGCAATCCCCTTTGTCATCAGGATGCTACATAGGCTCACAGTTCACAAGATGAAGTGTTTTCTTATGTATTTGCTCTGTTTTCCTATGCTGTAACAAACAGCAAGAGAGATGGAGCTATTTGAATTATCTTTGTTTTGCTTGTTTGTACCTGTTACTTTTGACTATTTTTAAATATCCCATAAGTTTTCTCTTTTCACAAAATTGTGCAGAAAGAGGTGTTCTTCAGCTGCCTGATGTGCATGAGGTGGGACACTTTCAGGTTACTGGTAGGCTTTAAATGAAGCCTGTAAAAATACCTGAATTTACAAGCAAAAAATGATATTTTCTCCTAAGCAAGCATTAATCATTTGTCACTTGGTATTTACTTTTTCTTGTTAAAGTACAAACTTGCCTGTGACTCAAGTGAGTGAAGGCCTTTTGCACATAACAAATACTATTTTGTTTGCATGCATTTTTGGAGGGATATTTGTGACTAGCAAATGCATTTGCACAAATTAAGACTGTTTCACGCAAGGGGAAAAAAAAGATAATTTATTCACTAAGCACCCTGGAATGTGATAACTAGTGGACATTGGTTACATCTATTCATTAGACTGCTTCTCAGGAAAGAGAAGTTAGCTTTAAATTATTCATTTAAAGGTTGACACACTCTCCAGGAACAGTAAGAGATGTGGTGGGTGTGATATATTTAAGGGGTAACAAATGCTCAAGCACAGACAAATCTCCACTCAGCCTTTAAATGGAAGAAAAACATTTTAAGAAGTTTCATCCAAATTTTCTTTATACTACCTTTTGCCATAATATGCCCCTTTGGTATTTATTTGCATGAAGCTGTTAGAACAACTGAGATTTTACCAATAAGAAATGTTACTGAGAAAATAGTTGTTGTCAATAAATTACATATCTGAACACCTACAGTATGAGGTGCACAGCTTCAGCACTGTCTTATTCAAGATGAAGAACTATGCCACATGATTAACAACACATAATCAAACAACATACCCTGAAAGTTACAGATCAGGCAAAACTATTCAAATCTGTGTGATATTATCAAGAACTAGTAAGGCTAAATGAGCAAATCAATGTTTGACAAGCAAAACCAGATCTTAACTTCACAGATTAATTATTCATTGCATATAACTTGCTTGTGCTTTCATCTCTCCATGCCCAGATTGTGTAATCCTGTTAATTCCTTGGACATCCTGATTTAAACACATGAGGATGTGATCTGGCAGTTCCAACTGGAGTCTAAGTGTAGATTTTCTAGCTCAGGGGCATCCTGGCCTGGGAGACAGTTTGGGATTCACAGGTAGGCTGCCAGAACTGCCTTCAGCCCAGTTCTGCCATGCTGAGTAAATCCTATTACTGTCCCTTCTCTGTCAAGTCTAGTACTAAAATTAAGGGCTCAAGTTTTTGCAGCCTTAGGTTCCATATTCTCCAAGGAACTGCATTTTGGGGTGTATTTATGCCTCTCCTCTCACACTTCTAGCACAAAACAGCAGAAGGTATTTGAACAAAACACTTGTACGTACAAATCTCCCTATTCATAACTTCCCTACTCCTCAAGTGAAGTTTCAGGGACAGTTCAACCAGAATTGGCACAAATTTAGACAAATTAAAGTTATTTTAAGTGTGACAAAAAAAACACCCTATTCTTGTTTACGGAGAAAGATAATTAATTTTTCAGAAATGCTACTTAATATATTAGAGTAGTTAGGAACAGCTCTAATTTGCACTCAGACTATTTATGGAGATTTCAATTTCTTTATTTATTCCTTTATTAACTAAGGGAGATGCCATAGCAATCCCTGTCACACACTTCCACTCATGTATTGATTCTGCATTATTCAATCTATGCAGGTTTTATTGTGGCCGTTGTCTCACCTTATGCTGTAGGCTCTCCAAATCAAAACCATTCATTGTAATCCTTCTGCATTTCAGGGCTCTGAATAACTTGAGACAGAAAAACAATCACCCTCAGGAAATGGTTTGGGTCTAAGAAGACTTTGCCTATGAAGACTTTCCCCAAATCTTTGCCTCCTAACCCCGATTTTGTACGATCTCCATCTAAAAAACCAATTAGCCCAAAGCTCAGTCATTCATCTGAATGAACCTAATTTATAGTGAGAGGGAAACCAAACCAATATGCCATCAGCTTTGAAACAGTCTTGCTTTGGCACATTTCCAGCAAAATTCTGTGCTCCTCATAGGAAGGTACTCTTCCAAGCAAATTATTTTATAAAAGCTATGTTTCTCAGTATGATTGCAACATTTTACCATTGTAAACATTTTCAGCCATTCACCAAAACGAGTTTATTCCCTTACGTGATACAGTTCATACCCTAAAATGATAAAACCTGGATCATCTCAGCTTTCTCGTTAATGCCACAAGTGACTCGTGGTATGACAATGATTTTTCCTCCTGCATATCAGAAAGAACCTATACAATAGTCCACTGAACCACTGAACCACACAATGCCATAGCATCACTCATGGGTCCATAACCAAGCGTGAGCCCAAAACACAGGAGCAGTTTAGTACCTATATACTCATAGAGCATGGCCTGGAAGTGTCCCACCTAACCAGCCATAAATTATGTGTCCAGCTGTTCTTAGGCCATTGTGCAACTTTCTGCTCCTTCCTGTAAGGAAGCTGGAGTTCAGTTTCCTGAGCTGGGATTCACAGTTCAGGAAATAGAAACAAAATACAAATAGAAATAAAGTAGAAATAAACATCAAAGTTTATTTCTACAAGCCCTGCCTCTGCTCTGTGGAGACGGGAGCTTACTCCTTATGCATACCAAGTCATTCCAGATGCCCCGTGACCACATCAGCCCAGCTTCAAGCCTGTCTCAGGAAAAGCAGAGTAAATTAGTTCAGACTTGGACACGCCTTAGTGTAATCCCAGGATTGAGAGATAGAGAAGGTACCTCCCCCAGCTGGCAACGGGGGCACAGTAAAGTCTCAGGTAGACTGACCCTTGAAAAGCACACAACTGTTCAGCACTGAGAAACTCTGGAAGACACCTGGGAAATCTTCCTTTGAGTTATTTACCTTCCCTAGGAACTAACACTTCTTTTGCCTGTTAAGGTTTTGATGCAAAAGAGAAGAGTTGTTCCCCCACAATGTGAGAGAAAGTTGGATAACCACTTTTAATGGCATATGGCATGTCCATCTGTTAAGGATATGGCACGTCACACATCTGTTTGCTGGCACTGGCCTGGGAGCAAAGCTGCTCCAAGCTGCTATCAACACTATCAGCTCCCTTTCCAAATAACAAGCGATGGCTTTCCCAGGAAGGGAGCATCGAGCAGTAAGCTCAAATCAGCATCTCGAGCCACACCAGTATGAATTATACAAGTGCTCGTGCCTTGTGCACACAGATTTGACGGGGTGTCAGCAACCAGCAATGAGAGCAGACTTTGCCCACGCAGACATCCGCTCCTTGTACATGTAAGAAATAGGAGAAAAGGGAATGAAAGAAAAAGAGAACAACTCTACTGTAAAAGCTTTGTTCACATCAAACTTTCTTGACAAACCTGACCCTAACTCTTCTCACCAAATAAGCTGTTAAGTAAAAGCACTGGTGACATTGTCCGTATCGTTTTGGTTTTCTGATCATGCTCTGAATCTTAACAGATCTGAATCTTAAAATTCCAGACCTGCATTGTGAGGTGCTTCAGCAGGCAGCTGTATCCATAGTTATATTGAAGACTCAAAAAACCTAAAGGTTCCTTTCTTTAATATTCATTATTCTTCCAGGAGGAGAACTCAAGAAGCACAAGACCAGGCAGTGATTAATTCTTAGGAAAAATCCACTGAGGCAACACCCAAATTTAACTAATCTCATTAGTTTCCTCCTTTAGGGGCAACTCTAACTAATGTGTGATGTCAGCTGAGGAAAATGATGGAACCAGAAGTCTTCTCACAAAAAAATTTTTACCAGGTTTAGAGGCTCTTTAGGATAATAATTTTACTAATCTAATTATATATCTAGTCCAAACAATTACATGAATAGGAACAAAAGTGAGAATTTCACACAGGTCATTTGAAATACTGTTCACTCACCAAAAAATGTAATCGATGTCTCGGAGGTAGTTCCAAGAGTGAACATATAATCATAAAATACGGGAACAGAGTGTGTTAGCAGGGACAGAAAAAAATCAGAACAAATGACATGGCTTCAGCATGTAACCCAGGAAACAAAAATATCTCATTCAGCTGGCATTTTTCAAAGTGATGTATGTCAATACTGTTGTTCCCTTGTAGGTTAACTAAATCTATCAAAAATGGATACAGACTAAGACTTGGTAAAACAGTCTTTTTTTTACAGCTTGCTTTCTTCAGAAAGTTCAATTTCTATTATAGAAGGCCAGCAGTTAGAGAGTCACATATCTCTAGCCTGCTATTCTCTGCCTGCTTTTGATTTTTATAAATTTGTGCCATAGTATAATCAGAGCCTTCAGCACTGAAAACACGCAGTCCCTTTTGTTAACACTTTAAAATTTGAAAACTCAGCAGCAGGAGGTTAAATCAAAAATTGCTTGTCCTTATTCTCTTATTCAGTGGAGGAAAAAATAATAATAAAAAGAAGCTTTTTGTTAGTGAGAGAAAGCAAGCTCTTTAGGCACCATGAACAGAACCAGTACAAGGGATTTTTAAACAATGGGCTGACAATTGCTGATCCTGAAAGGTGAAAAATGGCATGAGTCTGAACAAAAAGGATTCAACTGCTTCTTCACTTCTGCTTGCAAAGAGAATACGGAGCATCATGCAGCTTTCTAGCACTGTTATTACACATAAACAAGAAACAGAACATCATATGCCTTTCTAGTACTATTATTTTGCATAGTTAAAGCTGGACATACAGTACAAGGTAGTGACTGTACAGAAGATCCGAGTGAAGGGTTTCCCAAGGCATATGGATGACAGTGTTTCGACTCCTGCTTGTGGAAATCTCTGTCTTTGCAGAAAGATTATTCATGCAGTCTAAAAGACTGTCTGAAAGTGTTCATACAGTCCATCCATGTAATAGGTGAGGGTGAGCACATCGTACATTAGGAGTGCTTATATCCTGCAACTCTGTGAGTCCTCACGATCTAAGCGAGAAAAGGATATTTTGAATATTAAATAATAGTCACAATACAATGTACTCCAGAGAACACTGTACTTACCTCAAAAAATTTCCTCTTTCGCTTGCCTACAACTCAAGGATACTCAACTTCCATGGAGGGATAAACTATCTCACAGACTGCTTGGATTCTTTCCCTATTTGATGTTGTGCCAATTCGCTGTCATCCCTTTGTCCTTTAAGAACACTAAGTGCAATCTGTAGCGCCAGCGAGCTTTCTGTATAACTAAAGTAACTTTAAGAAAAAAACAAAACAAAACAGTAGAGGAAAGAGGTGGTGAAGGACAGAGTGGTATTAGCCTTTACAGCCAAGAGCAGCTGCAGCTGCCCAGCTCTGTGGCACCCCCAAACTGTCCATTGGCTCCAACACCCAGCAAGTGACTGGGTAAGACACCAGGAAAAAGCCACCACTGAGCTTTGTGCTGTCATGCTAACAAATCCAAGGCTTGTTAGTTTAATGCTGCCTTTGGTGTGTCTCCACTCCATAACATTCACAGTAGCAACTGCAGCATAGACTTACCCAGGGAGAGGCCAACAGATGTGGTGAGTTGTTGTCACAGCTAGAAGTGCAAAGTGTTTGATCAGCTGCATGCAGATAATTAGTTCTATAATTTAAAAAGTTTCTGTTATTCCTTAACATCCACGCTAAGCTGCAACTAGAGAAATGCTTCTCTCAACACTAAAGGCAGAGGAAATTTCTATTCACAGAAACTTTATTTTTAATTCAAGGAAGAACTGAAAACAAAACAAATTTATAAGAATGCTCAGAAGACTCACAGGCCAACCTTACATTATTTCTGTAAACTTTAATTTTTTTTAAAAAAAAGATTAATTCCCAAATGTTGTTTAAATGATCCAGTAAGAAGTGATGTGACAAACATGAAGCTAGGTGATCTTCCAAATTAAGTATTGACATCTTTTTGTCGGAAAATTTTTTAGACCACAACAACTCTGAACTTTGACAGCAGTGAGCATGTGTATGCAATATTGCTTGATCAAAGGAATGGAAATAGCACTTGCCCAATTTTTGCATAACACTGTATTTTAAGGATTAATGCTAACCAACTCTGTTCACTGGTCAGCTGCTAGAAGACTCCAGCTACTTTCTATTTTCTAGGTGCAATCAAACATTAATATCTGGAGGGTAACTTGCTCACAGCTCCCTTATGCCAGCTCAGTGAGAATTTTCTGTACGGAAAAAAACGGATACCCACTACAAGTCAAATTGTGGTTCCAGTCGGAAAAGAGCATACAAGAACATCTTTTTATGTGCCCTGTGTCCTTTTCACACATTGGTCGCCTTATCCTGTTGACTGTTATGACAGAAATTATTTTGATTGTTCTCTGTTCCTGAAAACCAGATCAGAGGTAAGAGAGGAATGACTTTGCACCAGCATGATATAAGCTGTTTAATAAGTTTTAGTCTTGTGCAGATGTATTAAAGAAACTGAAGTTATCGAGGTATTAATTTGGGCCTAATTTGGCGTAGAGCCTTCATCTTTGTTGTCAATGCTTGTCATAGAAAGCTTGCACCTTGACTTCCAGAGTACAGGCTAGAATTTGGAAAAAGGAACAGAATATATTTCTAATTATAAATTTAACAGGTTTTATGTTGGATCCTTGAGTGACAAACACAAAACTTTATAAATATCATAGTCATGGTCATTCATTGAAGCAGAACAGCAATGTTAAAAGCTTACATTTCTGATATTATATTTTTCTAAGTCCTGCATAGTTTTGCCACACAAAAGCTTGAAAATCTTTGAATGAGACTTCTGGTATTTCTCTACATCCTATTGATGAGAGCACTACTGTCTTCCCCCCCCCCCCCGAGTTTTTAATTCAAAGTATGCATCTCTTTTTGGAATACATAGAAACGACTGATTAAAGCACTGCCCAGTGCAGTGTATCTGACATTTAATCAACATTTACCCATTATGCTGGATCTCAATACCAACAGGAAGATAAGGACTTTTGCTGTTTTCAATCCATGCATATCTATGCATGGTTTTAAAAAAGAGTCACTACTTAATTTCTTCTGAATTGCACTGTTTCATGTCCAGCGTAAAGCATGGTCATATGAATCTGCTACTTTTGTGCATTTATGTGGAAGAGAACTTTAAAAAATGTCAGATTATCAGCCCATTTATGAAAATGAGCATGTCATTATTCAAGACAACAGCAACCCAGTGTAATACAGCAGAGTTCAGGCTACAGATGAGAAATGGCAAGGAAGGACTCCTGGGTTATACGCTTACAGTCCCTCCCTCTCTCTAGTTTTATGAATGTACCTGGTTGTTGCCAAAAGTATGACAAATCTCAGTCCAGGAAGGTTTGCTTGAATGTAAAGGGGCCGGATTTGATCAATCATCATTGCTGCTGTTTTTTCATCCATTATTCTTACTTTAGATAAAAGGACCCTAAGGCCAAAAGGCTATTACACTCCTTTGATGTCAATGAAGTCCCTTACTACAGGAAAGCCAGTAGGTTTGGGGCCAATTTAAGGTATGGACTGGACTATGGACATTAATGGGACAGTAACAGCATCCTTCAGTTTTGGAGAGAGTGGTGGCTGCAGATATATAAAGACTGAGTCTCTTGTAAAAATTATTTTGGAAATCAAGGGGAGAAAAAAATTATGGGATGATTTTCTCTCAATCAGTGAAATGATGCTCTGTGGAGCATGTGATTGCTTTATGCTGCCAAGTAACCTACAGATACACTTAAGAAGCAGGGGGATTAAGCGTGCTGTTTGTTTTGCATTTCTTGATAGATTACCTATGATAAAGACCTTGAGATTTAGATCTAGAATGCTTACTTTAAAAGTTTCCTTTGTATATACAGTGTCCTACGTGAATAGAGCAAAAAATATGTTCAACCTCTATACCCTTGTTTAATAATGTAGAATTTTCCTGTTAGTTCTGTATCAGTTTCTTGTAATTACGGCATTAGATGTCATTGTTACAGAAATATAATAAATGAACTTCTGCCTTCAAACTACCCTTACATAGCGCAGCTTTTTGCTGTAAGGGAGATGCATAAAGTGGCTGCTGTGTCACTGATGTTCCTTCATCATGCTACACTGTGCCCACCGCAGAGAAGTATGACCACAGAGATTTCTTTCCCCTTCTTCCATAAGGTACTATTACAATCTATAAGGGGTGGGAGAGTCTGAAATAACTCAAGGAAAATGACGTCCAGAGCAAATCTACTTTTTTTTTTTTTTTTCTGAATATTCAGGCAGAAAAACTAGAAATATCAAATCCTTTTCTTACCACCATTCTTGAACTGCACTCTGGTAACCTTTTATCTACACTTGGAAGCAGGGACTAGTCTTCAGCAACTGGTATGCAGTTAAATTATCTTCTTTGCATCTGTACAATACATGCAAAAGTTTAATAAACGTATCAGATGACAGAGTTTTTAAGGCCTTAACCCGGCTGGCAACTAATAGTAGTTCTCTTACCTGATGGCCATGAGTGCTTAGAAAGACTATTGTTTTTAAAACATTAATGACATCCCAAGGCTACTGCAGCAGCCACCCTATATATTAATATAAATGTTTCAAGGAACATAAGCACAGTCAAGCCCTCTTAAAACCAAATAGATTGACTTCATTTGAACTTAAACATATGCTTAGAGCTATGCATACATTTAAGTGTTCTGCTGAATGGCATTTTTCTTCAAAGCACAGCCCTGTTAACTTCAATAAGACTATTTATACGATCATGTTCTTCTAGTCTTAAAGTATAAATTTACAATCCATTAATTGCAAGCCCAAACCTATGAAATACCATTATAATGAACTTATTTAATAAAGTTCTCCTTTACTCAGTTCTAAGCCTGATAATATATCCGTAAGGAATCTCAAGAACATTGGATTGCAGTATTTAAAGGGCACTGAATATGGAACTTTAGAATTCGCATCCATAAATCAGCTTTTATCTCCTTTTATTAGCCAGGGTATTTAAAGGAGGTCTTGATGCCATCTCAAATATGATTTTGCATCCAAACAAAGGTACTTGGGAGCAACACATCACTGTTGGCTACTACTAAAACAATGGAAGGAAACAGCCTAGAAATGCAGAAACACTGTTCAGCCTTTTTATAAAACACATAAGGCAAGTTGTGTACCAAAGCTGTCTCTGAATTATGCTTAAAAATCAATTTTATTAATATTAAATAGGCCATATAACACCTTTTGATTAGGCAAAGACTTCCAGTTTTCCTGTGAGTGATAGAATCTGTTTATTCTCAATCCATGCAGTAAGATCCTTTGAAAGGGCATTCCCATTTGCAGGTGGCCATTTTAGGAAAGAGAATATTGTTCCTGATCACGGGAGCAATTAAACATGATCAGAAGAAGGTTTCAGGGAATATAGCATGTGGTGATCTGGAAGGAGCTGTGCACAGCAGGGCACCAGGAGCCTACAGCATGCACAGAGACCAAGATCGCTGGGAGCAGCCAGCTGGACCTTGGGAGTTGTAGCAGGGGCTTATGAGGGACCAGAAGGGAAGAGGTAGCATCTGCTGCAGCTCAGAAAGTCACTTAGCTGGTTTGCCTGGATGCAAAGACTCACCAAAGATATAGCAGAAGTGAGAGGGAAGAGTTTTTATTAACATTTTGTCTGGTGCAGTCACCTTCAGATTTATTTATGTACCAAGCTAGCACATCTCCTGGAATGAAACAGCAAAAAAATACATACATCAAATTTCAACTCAGGGCTTGCATGATGTATATTGTACCAAAACCTGAGGGATACATACTGGGGTGGTAGAAGGTACATGGAGACTCTCATCCCTGGCGATCCTGTGCATCCACTGGAGAAGGGGTGGGTTTCCCTGCAGCATAACTCAGAGCAGATCTGAAATGTGACATACATTCACCATGATGGGTTTTTTTGTTATATAAGTAACAAAGGAAACTACAAGGTAAAGCCAATGAGAAATTCACCACCTTGGATAGTGGATCCATCAATCCACCATGCAGAAGTCCATCTTTCCATGACAGAAATACATGTCATCCTTTCCACCTATTTTCCTTGATTAGAAAAGGGAAAATATTGTTTTTCTCTTTCAGTGGAAGAATTCCTTATTTCCTATTTTGTGACCCAGCCTTCAGTGGCTATTCCTCATAGCGGTGAGATTTGGATAGACAGCTGGAAGACTTGGAGGATACCAGCTGACTCAGGAAAACTAAAGAGAGACCAAGAGGGAAAGGAGACAGATGGGTGTGGGATGGGGGCATAACCTCATCAAGCAGCACAAATGCTGCAGAAGAGAATGTGTATCTGCAGCCTTACATTCAGTTATGGGGAGTCAGATGAGGCACGAACCAATAATATTTGTAGCATAAGTGGAAGGAGTATGCATGGATAGGGGCATATGAGTCTCTTAAATCCTTTCAGCAATCATGTGTTAAGTTCTGCTCTCACCGCCACAGAGTTACTTTGCAGCATAATTCTGGTTATACAGTGAGGTAACAGACCGAGAACCATCTGTATGTCAAGATGACATTACCTGTGAGTGATTTCAGATTTTCTAAGAGATTTGGACACTTAATTTGCTTGAAAATCTTAGTATTGGCTTTCTAGGAAGTTCTGCCATTGATTTCCAGGGTGCTAAGATTTTATCTATGGCTTCACCACTACTGTTGTAACACAGAACTGCTCTTATGTGTCTGGAAAACCAAACTGTTTTTTGGTTTATATCTAAATAACAGCAACACCTGTTACATTCATCATTAAGAATGTTAATTGTTAAAGTGTTAATCCTTTTAGAATAATATATGATTTACTCTTGAATTCAACTTCTAGTAAGATTAAAAGAAATGAAAACATGATGGTGAAATAGCTAGAACATTGGCAGACTTTCATATATCTTTCTCCTGCTAAAAGCAACATTGCTACTCATTCTCTCAAGTTTTAGTAAGTTAAAAGGTAGAATGAAGCAAAGAGAAGTTATTAGGTCAAAGCATTACATGAAGTACCTAAGCACAGAAAAAGCAGTCTCTTAAGAAAAGTCAGAACAAGGAACAAAAGCCTAATAATTTACAAGCCTGCTTCTAAAAACAGACACTGCAAAGTGTTTTCATTGCACTTGAGGCAACATTCCCCACTTTTCATTGAAAAACGAGGAAAAGAAAGGAATAGTTTGTCATTGCATCTATCAGTGGTGCTTGCAATATTCATCTATGTGACCTGGCACTGAGAGAGAGAGAAATGAATTAAAGTACTGTTGGAAAAGGAGGGGTAGAAACATCTGAGTGGGTATTGCACTTTGCTAGAAGCGGTGAGCTGTTCATATTGTATTTTGGTTTTGTAGACTGAGATAATTGGCAGGGTGCTCAGAGCAGGTGGATGGTTATTTCTAGTCTAGTCTATTCTGGTCTAGATCAAAACTAATAAATAAAGTAGAAAATGCACTCAGCCTCTGGGTCCTTAGATTGGTTTTGGTTTTATTACTTATGTACTACCTGCAGCCTCAACTATTTGCTTAGTTTTGGTGTGTAATGAATTGCTATTTTCATTTGTGGCTGTAAGCGTGACAGAAATCATTATATCATGCCTTATAAGAAGAAACCTTTTTTAATTTCACCCTGCTTCGGTGACTATATTCGGGCTATTGTGTGGCATAATCATCTCTTATTACCACATGTTGCACTTCAGAACTGGCAAAGCAGAAGTGCCCTTTAAATGGAAATCGTGTTCTTACCAACTGTTTTCAACATCCAAGGCATGCCTGCTTTTTTATCTGATTTTCTTTCTCAAGACCTGCCCCTCTTGCTATGAGTATCACTCAGCTGAACAGCTCTATCATTAGACTCTACAGAAAGGCATGCAAGAGCATCTGGGCAGGACTTAGCACGGCATGCCTCTGAGACAAGGAGTGAAAAATGTCACCGGCTGCATCTCAGACTGCTGACAAAGCAGGTGGTGGCTGGGGGAGGCAAACAGAAGCAATTCAGTAAATGATACACAGTCCCTGAACTGATGTATTCTGGAGTTAGAAAGGAAAGACAAGAAAAAGCAATCAGGAAATGCATTTGCCATGGTTGCTAACACTATTCCAGCTCATCATGAAAAAGGGAAAAACTCTCATTTAATATATAGCAGTGAAAAGTGTCATCCCCATTTGGCTGTCAGAAAAAGTCTATTAATAATACTCTCTACTAAATAGCTTATCTAAATTGCTCAAGCTGCTTTTTAAAGCTGATATTATTGGCTCCATTAAAAGGTCTGCCAAGCTGAGGTCCAGAGATGCAGCCTTTCTAAGACTGCAGTTCTTGGTTCCTGAATAATCAACTTCACATCAAAGCTGATTTTACTCTGTCAGTGCTGCAAGATGAATTCTGGGTTTGGGAGTGGATTTGGGCAAACTCATCCATGGCATCGTTATGCCTTCTAGCACAGGTAAGCTGAAGATGTCTGTATTCATCTCAGGAAGATATGGATTTGAAACCTGAAAGGGACTGGACTTGAGCTCATTGGTGCTCCTTCCAGTCAGACCACAGGAATGAATAAGTGCTCAGACTCCCTTCAGGTCTATCGCACTCTAAAGAGCTCCACATATGAACACAAAAAGTATTCCACCAGGAGGTAAAAAAAGAGCCCTTTTCATTAGATTCATCCTATATAAAACACACCTGCCCTTCAAAAGCACAGAATTTCTTGGGCAGAAGAAAGAGTGACCAGGGAACCTGACATTTCCATTAGATAGAGAAATAGCACATTATGATGCTCTTGTCTAGTCTCCAGGTCCTGAATTTTCTCTCTTTAAATGGCCATATAAATCTAGTGCCATAAGCAGGCAGTTTGTCAATGAATGAATAACCACCAGAGCAGTGCATCATGTCACCATCCTTCAGCAGCTATTGCACCTGAGAAGTATTTTTCTGAAAAAACTGGCAAATATATGTAGGCTGAAGCTTTCAAAAGAAACTAAGGGAAGTTGCACCCCTTCATTTCTAAATTAGCAAACTAATATTCCAACATGGCTTTTTCAAAGGTTAAAGATTTCCCATTAAAAATTTCTTTATATTGTAACTCTATGTTAAATCACGAACAACAAAAAGTAACTCTGAATTATTAGTACACATTCTTGCTTCTTGCTCACCAAAACCTCTGAGTTTTGGTGAGCATAGCTACAAGCCCAGCCAAAACAGCACAATATTAAATCTACTTACATGATCCAAAAATCACTGCTATGTTTTCTTGCCATTTAAAATGCTAAAACCTAAAAAAGAAAAAAGAAACGCTTTGAGCTCTCATTTTATACACTTCACACCTTCACAGACTACATGAGAGAAGACAACATTTCCCATCACAGAAGGTCATGATCTTGTCTCTGGAAAACAAAACAAAACAAAACAAGGCCAGAAATAATTTTTATTTCTAAATAAGCTTGAATCACAAACATATATTTCAGGCCACAGCTCTGCTTTACACAAGTTGGAATTCCAGGTAACCTAGCAGGAAAAAAAGAAAATTACTTTTTTTTTTTTAAAGTCTGACCTTCTGGGTCATAAGTTTATACTATATTCAGAGATTTAGAACTAGAAAACATTTTTCAAGTCTGAAAGATTTGGCAAAACCCAAACATGAAATGTGCATCTGGAAGATTTAGACAGTTAAGAGTTTTTTAACACACTCTATGTCAGATATCTAATTTCAGTGTCATGAATGAACTAGAAGCCCTTGAATTTTTTTTTTCACCAACTATATAGGAAGGTCAGGCTTCCAAATTTTGGGCCTCTGAGTAGCGTTTTGCAGAGATGCCTGAAGCAGTCTCAGGGGGGTGATGTGCTCGACCCTTTGCCACATAGCGCAGAAGCAGCATTTTGCAATGGAACTGGAGGAAATCTTGGCACAAACTGGTTTGCACCCATTGTTCCGAGATTTTTAAGAATTCTGAGACCAGCAGCTTGGTTCTCAGCAGCACAGACATTGGTGCCACACTTCCTGGGGTATAGTGACACAAATTGTACTTGCAAGCACTTCTAGGAGCCACAGTTTTACCTGTGCTCACTCCAGTGACATTCTATGTGATCTGTCATATATCACAGTCTCAGGGTAAATTAATAAAATAGCCACCAGTTTCAGTCCTGATTGAGGCACAATATGCAGACCTTTCCCACCTATATATTCAAAAATGACCTTGCATGACATTGCTAAAGATAATTTACAACACGGCAGTTGATGCCAAGGAGGCTGGGCATTGAATACAGTACTCTTTAAAGACTGGTATTTTAGCAAAATGACAAATATTTGGAAACAATATCAGTTTAATTTCCCTTTCTGCCCCATGCAAAAAAGATTTAGTGTGTTGGATTTTTTCCTGTAAATTCCTTAATTTGATTGATGTAGATGACTGAACAAAGGCTAAGGCCATTATCTTCATTTGTTAGCACATTTTTGTTTTGTGTAAATATTTGGTTTCGATTTTATTCAGGTTCTTACACTAGAGAACATTTTTCAAAAGCAAACAATTTTTACTAACAAAAGACTTGTCATCAGAAATTTCACTCCCCAAAGGTAAAGAGGAACTGACTTAACGAGCTAAATATTACAGCAATCTAAGTGAAATCAGAAGCAAGAGACTGACTGCAAAATGAGCAACGTGTTGGAGAGTGCTACTCCTCCTGGTCCCAGCAGCTGAGAAGCCACGGCTCTCATTTTGCCTTGACACTTTTTCCAGCATGTCAAACAGCAAATTAATACTTTATTTTTTGAGCTGATCCTCATTGGCTAAATTTTACTGAACTACAAGATCCACTTTGTAAAGCAGTTGTTCTTTTGGTAATTGTGCTGTGCTTCGTTTAGGAAAAATACTGAGCACAGTGAATTATGCCTATGGTGATAACAGGCATTTGGCTCTCAGATTTTGATTGTGTCATTAAAAAAAGGTGGAAAGATTGTTACTCGGAAAGAAGGTCTTGATAAATGTTATGCTAGAAGAGTTAGAAGCAGTGTAGGGTAAAGGACTTTCATTTGAATTGGCTTAATTATTGATTGAAGAAAAATGCTTTTGTCCTAGGAATATCAGTACCATAAGATGATGGTTCTAAAGTAAATGCGTGTTCTTTCTTGTTCACTGTGGCATTGCTTTAATTTCACAACTCAGTAGCCCTGGCATCACCTGAGTTCCAAAAGAATTGAATAATTGATCCATAATTAATGGATGCACAAAGCAGGAAAACAGTAGCAGGATACTAGTTAATACACTAGTCAACTATGGGGGACGAGGTTGTGTACCTGTCTAGTTTTGTGAAATTCTTTTATTAACTTTTATTGGATCTACATGGCCACACGCTGAAAGACACTTTTAAGAGCAAAAGTAATTTGAGAAAATGTTGTGTACAAATGCCAAATTACGTTCTATGAAGAATAACCTAAGATGTTTGGTAAATGGACACAGAATTGTTTGCATGATGATTAAAATTCACTTCATGGCCACAGTAACCAGGAACTTTTCTTTGTACAGACAGAATGAACTGAACAGGTGACACTTTCACATTGAATCACTGACAAGATACCTTAAAGTTTACATGAAATAGAAAATTTCAGCACAGAGGCATCCGTCCCGCCCTCATCTTTTCCCCAAAGTTTGATTTACATTGTCTAAAGAGCAGAGTCCTTGTTACCTGGCCTCTGGGCATGTTTTAGTATAACAAGTAAACCTTCCTTGCTTCCTGGGCTTGTGCAGTGTGGACCTTCTTGCTTCCAAACAGACTGCTGAGGCAGGCAAGATCCATTCAAAGGCTTCCCATATTTTGGATTTTCCCTGTCACCATCCTCATGCCAGCATTATGCACCCACATGCATATGTGCTCCATGAGTATGGGTATGTACTCTGCAATTAGCTCAAGTTTAAAAGACTCAGGTTACCATAACACCCAGCTCTCAGATATGAACAGATGGCATGTATAAATGCACAGGAACTAGAAGGTAATCCTCTAAAGTAAGTTTATTTCTGTAAGCCTTTCAGAGACATATGAAAATGATAGAGAGTATTAATCCATTGATCTGCTGAACAAGAGAAACAGAGCAATCTGGCTTGTCCAAGTATCTTTGGCTCTTAGTGTGACTATTAGCAAATGAAAACGTGTGTAGAAACCGACCTAGTTAGGTTATCAGTTATGTCTACAGTACTTATTTTGCAACACTGGCTACTGACCTGGTGGCTATCGCTCAGTCTCAAGCTGGTCTCATCCCCTATTTCTTTGAGCATGATTGAAATGTTCCCAAGAAGAGGAGCCTCAGAGAGCTGCATAGGAATATCCCTATCCTGCAAGGCACCAAATATCTCCATCATGATTGCTAGAAACTTTGGAAATCAGCCAGCAATGTGCAATTGGAGAACACAAATGAATAGGGTTAAGAGGCATGCACTTTAGTGAACAGACTAAAAACAAGGGTCCTGTCCAGCTTCAAGCGCTGTGGATCTCTGAGAGCCTCAAGATAACAGCAGTTTGCAGAACTGGATTCTAAAATAAAGATTCAATTTCCCATGTACAGCAGATGGAACTAAATGACAGAATGTGGATAAATATAGAGGACTGAAAAATATAGTATCTATTTGAAGTAAATAAATCACCATGCTCATAAGCATGCCAGGAAAGGTACCCACCGGAAGGGGCTGACTGGCATTAGCAAGCTCCTCCTGAGTCCAAGCTGTGCCCCCTCAGAAGAACACGGGCAATTTATTAGGCATCTGACAAGCACCTGCCTAAGGAATACTCCTAAGACGCCTGGTCTGTGGTCATGAGTGTTAGAATAACATATATAAAAAGTGGAGAACTTCAGACAGGCAGCTTTTCTGTTCATTGACTGCTGATAAAATTGGATCACAGGTATGTGTAACACGAGAGCTACTTTGAAACGAGTTGGTGAGCGTGTCAGCTAGAACACGTCAGGACCAATGTTAGTGCTCTTGCCTGGGATTTACAGTGATGGAGTTCCTGACTGATCTGATGATCCAGTGAAGAAAAGTACCCCCACAACAGGCAGAGGCACTTTGCCTTTTCCTGGTCTAAAAGTCTACACCAGATTTCATCTCCAGGCTTCTTGAAAACTGGTGAGTTAAGGTTGGATTTTTTTGCTTCATGCTTTTTGTTGATGCTAAAATTCAACAGTAGGTAGAATATAAATGCAGTCTAACATCACAATGGATCTGCCTCATTTTAAAGAATGCGCCAGCACTTGTCCATTCAACTGATGCATACAGATACAAAGTAATTAACATAAACACAAGTATCATCTATGTTATGGAGATGGATTCCTGTCAGGTGGGTGTGCACTGTTTCAGTGTGGAGAGCCAGATGCTCTAGTCATTGTTTTAAAGGACCTAGAACATTTATAATGATTAATCACATTTCTAAAGCACTAATGTATGCTGCCATCTGTTTAATTAAAGCTCATACTTCCAGACATACGCCAGTCAGCTTACAGGGTCAAACATTATTTCCCCCTTTTTTACATTAGAGAACAATTGGCTTACACCATTATACTTTTTATTCTGTCCTGGTTTTAGGTACCAACCACTAATAGAGATATGACTGACAGTGTGACAGGAGACAAAACTATTTTAAAACATTGAGGTCTGACCTCAGATCTTTTCTTCTCTACAATTACTCTACAGTTTTTAAGCACTCATTACTTTGCACCTGAGACAGCTGTAGGTATCCTACTCTAAAATGAACTAAAAGAACAAACTCAACAGGTTACGAAAAAACTAAACTACTCCAGAAACATGTGCTCATTTCTTCACACACTTGAGTCCACATGCCCAGAGGCTTCTGTTTCATTCCGTGTAAAAAGGATTTTGAAAGGGTTGTATGTAACATCTGATCCTGTCCATTGCAGGAGATTTGTCACTATGAGTTTTGAGTTGCCTTATACGCCTAAAGCCTTTTTCACCCATTTCTTTGTACTGATTAAGCTCTTGGTTAAAATGCTCAAAAAAAGTAGCCTTAGGGATTTTGAAAATTATCATCTCCTACTTTCATTTTGTGGAGATACTAAGCTATCTAGGTTTGAAGTATTACCTTTAATGTAAACTATTGAAGCATGCTTTATATTTCAAAGTGAACTTTAAATATCACAGCTCATACAGACCTGCACTTTATTAGCATTGCTACTGTGGGTTTTTTCCTTTGTTTGTTTGTTTTAATAGAGGAGTTGCTGAACTGACAAAATCTTCCATGATGCAGTATCTCAGGAGCATTCCTGCCCTCCAAACGGTACAAGCTGTTTGAATCCCACCTGCTGCCTTTCACGAGGAGTGTGCTAACCCTATCGTGCCGCTGGAAAGAATGAATGATCATTTCAACTGCACTGATTCTTCTCTGAAGTGAGAAAGATTGTTCTAAAACATAACTATTGCTCCAAATAACGTCTGATGCTAGAGTACATGAGTAGCTACTGAATCTGCTATATACACAAAAAGGGGAACTATTTCAATACCATGTACTTGCTATCAAGATACATCCGTTTCTTACCCAGATAACACTCTCACAAATTGGCCTGGTTGCCTGAAGGAAAATTACTGTGTTTACTTGCATGTATAAACTTGATGGCTGGTTTATGTTAGAGTGAAATTAAGCAGATTTATTACCTAGCTATGCTTGAGTCAAATCTTCACACCATTCAGTGCTTAGTAATTTTGTAAAACTATTCTTGAATTTAAACCTTAAATTCAAATTGTTTATTGAAGGAGAGTGACAACATATGTTAACTTCTAGTGAGGTGCTTACTGGAAAATATTTTGCTTATTTTTATTAGATGTGGGAACCTATTTATTTTCTTGTGTCTTTTCAATTTTTATTTGATCATGCCAGTATTTAGGAGAACAAGCTTTCCTATAGCAGGTCTGATCCTCATATCCAACAATGGACAGATTCAGTAGACGAGGTAAGAAAACTCTTCTGGGAAGAGTCTTGGCATAATGTGAACACTAACCTTTTAAGTGGTTGTCACCATTAGGTACTCTTTACAGGCATGGCTTGTAACTTCTGCAACATTAATCTTGAGAAATATTCCTTCTGCATACAGTAGTGAACTATTATGTAAATCTCCTTAAAAGTATTTCTAAAAGTCACACTAAGTGAGATATTCAGCCATCTAAAAATATCTGCAAGGCTGAACAGTTCCTCAGTCAGACCTTCGCACCCTGTTCTGATGTCTGCATTCACTTCTGAACTTACAGTAGCTACTCTAGCTTCATGCTGGGAGGAGAGCATATTTAACATCACAGTGTGCAGGCTGAAACTTTATTTGGGGTAGAATAGGAAAGATCCTATTAAGACAGAGGTCCTTGAGAACCTCCCAAGATGAACAGAGATGACAGCACTCTTTGTTGATGCAAGTACCACCATTACCACAGTTTCATTCTTTTCTGTTGTTTGAAATTTAACATTGTGACAAACTCTGGACCCTTGGCAAGGGAATGCATTCAGCTAATCCTCACTGTCACAGAGGATTCTTCATGGCAGAAGAAATTTCCTGTGTGCTTTGGACACTGAACGAATAGAAGAGTTTAGAAACTACCAGACTATATAGATTAATGGATCTGAATGCCAGAAGAGGATCCTGTCAGAATGTAGTTGGATTTGGTCCCCCTCTACAAGTTCCAGTTTGGTTTGATTGTTTCCAAAGGGGACATCCAGTACTGCTGGACATTTTTACAGAAACAAGCAGCTTACGTATAGATCTCATAATCATTGCTTCCTAAGAAATCTGTTTGGCCAATATCCCTTTACATAAAGAGATCTCTTTAAATAATTCCCATTATAAATATTTTAATAACAGAAACGGTTATTGCAGAAAAAAATTATCTACGATTAATTTTTCAAAGGGGTCAGCACCCACCCAAAAGTCACTAGATAAAACAAGCTTGCACAATTAATTGTTTAGTCACAACACTTGGACTTGAAGATTGCATGTATCAAGGTGTGAGACCTTACACCTGGTGTAATCCCATCTCTGACAGACTGTTCAGACAAGGGTAAAATAGAAGTATCACTCTTATTGAAGCATCAAATGTTGACGATTACTACAGCTGAAATGCAGGACTACACATTGATCTGCTAAAGTAATGTCTGTTCTGAAGTGTTTTATTAAGCAGGCCCAAAATAAGCAGGTAATTTTTAGAGCTAACTTCACAAACATTGCAAACCTAAGTCAGAAAAAAAACCTGCTTTTGGTTTCTCTGGAGGCAAGATTTCCACCCAAGTACCTAGTGAGTCTTGAGTTTCTCACATAAAACTCTTATAGTTGGGCATTTTGAGTATAAACCATAACCAGTATAGACATACATTAGATGAAAACAAGTAGGTTTACCATAATATGAAATTTTGGAACATTATAGGGCTTTAATCTCTCTGACACATCTGAGCTGGCACCTTATTCTGTTTCTTCTTGAACAGATGGTGACATTATAGTCACCACAAACACTGAAGAAAAATTGGAAGAAAAAATAAATACTTATACACACAAAATTTAGAGTTTGTGTGATGAAAAACATTGTTGATGCAGTCTAACACTCCATTTTGAAGTCCGTCCATATTTAAAACCTAAATCCCTGGCAGAGTACACAGCTTCAAAGCCTAATAATCTAAGTAAGATTGAGTTATTGGAAGCAGGTGAAAATAAACATCTCTTAAAAGTTACGCTAACAAAATTAAGTTTTCATCATTTCCTTTCCTAACATTTAGTGTTTTTTAGATTCCTCCTATAAGGAGAGATTAAAATAGCATCTGGATGAGACTAGAGCCAGATCATCTTCTTGTCCTGAAGTTTCTGCCAGAAAAAGCACTAAAGCAAGAAAACCTCTCCACAATCTCATGTAGATCCACAGAGATAAAATTCTTTAGAAGGAAACTGATTATAACCCATGATCTGAAAAAGATCTCTTACGGATTAGAAATTTGGAAGTTTGTCTACATGGATTCTCAAGCCTCTAAACTATCAATACAAACCACGTGTCTGTGCCCCACACGACAGGATGGGTTGTGTTCTGCCTGACCAAGAGGTCACTGCCCCCAGCTTTTCAAGTATCACACAGAGAGCAGATGTCACCATTGTGGGGATAACTGGATGGTTTGTGAGAAACCATCGGATACAGTAGTTTTCTATTTGGTCTATTAGATAACATGAGATTGGTTCACTTAATGCACCGACTTGGAAATGGAATAGTTTTAGGAGTCTTTTATAAGACGCTCTGGGTCCCTGCAAATAGAATGAAAACACATGTCAACAAGGATCAACCAGAGAGCTGGAAGGTCTAGGTGCACTTGAAATCCAATTTTAATTCCCCAGGTGACTGTTGAAGCCTCTTCTGACTGTTTTGGTCTTGTAAACATACAAACCTACACCTGCCTAGTTTGCCCCATCCAGTGAGAAAAACGTCAGATTGGCAGCTACAGCTTCGCTGAGCTCTGAAGCTGAACAGACACTTGCTCTTGGTTTTCCCAACAGATAGCCCTATTGGATTTAGCTGTCAGAGTTGATACTACTGTCCCCAGCTATGGCTTGGGCAGGTGGACTTGGTTAGCTGTTACACCTAGAATATAGTCAGTCATGGTCCAATAGTGAAATATTTTTACAGCTGTTAGTTTTGAATGCTCTATGGTACAGGTCAAAGGAAAGATTTAATATATAAAGCCTACTATTATACAAAATAGCAATCCTGCTCTGTACCCCACCAAGGTTGAAACTCAGGAGGGTAAAATAATTGCAGTATCTTTCAGATCAAGAACCATTCGAAACAATAGTGATCATCATAATGGGAAATGCATAACAGGGAAATATTAGGGAATGTAACCAAATGAAATAAAATGCCTCTGGGCTGAAAAGCAGTAAGAGAAAAGCTGAGGTAAACCATTGCTGCATTGGATTAAAACATGGAGTTGATCGGGTGATGGCCAGGAAAAAAAAAAAAAGTGCTGTGTAAGAAAAAGCCCCATTTATTACTGTTTGACAGCTAAAGCAGTGCTCTCATCCCCCAGTAACAGCTTAAAACAATTGCTAGCAGTTCTCTGCAGCTGGAAGGATTATCTGACTCTTACACAATTCCTGTTACTCAGGTTCATTTCTGAGAGATGTGGTTCATAAACCTAAAGTGATTGGTAGTATTTTTGGGATTGCTATAATGTAAAATTCACTGCTAACATGATTACATTCTGATCATCTGCTAAAGGAAAGTCTGAGTTACCCAACAAAAGTACAGTGTGCTTACGACTCAAGGCTCCAAGGGAGACTGTAGCAGCTATCGGACCTGGGGGGAATTAGATGCATTTACCAGCTTTGGAAAGTTTCCAGGCTTTATCACCGAAGACTGTTGGAAACACTCCTAAGAGCATCTGGAACTTATAACAATATTTTCCAAAGGTTTGCTGTAGTTCATGATCCTTGGGCAATTTCCAAAGATCCTGGGCAATTTTACAGTTATTAGAAAGCAATGCAAAAGCCAGTGGCTGAAATTCATTTCCCTTAAATTGCAGGATTAAAAATCTCAAGAAGGAGTCAATGGAGTATGAACTTGGCATACAACAAAATTGAGAGGTCCACCTGTGAACTGCTATGCCTGTGTTTCACACAAATCTGGTTCCATCAGAATAAAGTGGGCATCATCAGTATTACAGTGACTCAAGTCATACTCACCTTCCTCCTTAGCTGTCCTTCCACTGTGACTTCCTGTGGGGTGTTTCACATTCTACTTATAAATAACAGGAGAAAATCCTATTTAATAAGACATTTTAAGAACTTGTATGCAATATCTTGAAATCAATAGAACTGCAGTAGCTCAGCAGCCCTCAGGACACACTATGAAGCTATTATCACAAACTGTGGGATCTTATTTCAGTTCCACTTGGCCAGATAGCAATCATTCCTATTTCATGTTATTAAAATATACTATTTAACAGTGCTAACTTTAAGTCAGGGATGATTTAGATGGATGGGGGCAGAATAAATTGGTATAAATAACATGGTAGCTCACCTGAGAGAAAAAGTAGCCAGCAACCTCTGCTCAACACTGTTTTTCAAAGGAGAAGAGGTTCAAGAGTGAAATTAAAAAACTTGAATATCAGACAGACTTTCATATTACCAAATATCCTAGATGACTAGTGATGGAAACTGAGATGGAAGGCAGCACTATACTTAGAGTCAGTTTTTCAGATATTTACATGGTCTGAGACTATATCCCTGAATTCCTAAACCCAACATAATCTAGTAGTATAGCATAACTTAGTATCTTCACAATACCCATTCATTGCTAAGCTGCAGAGTATTGATGCAAAGTGCTGCTCTAAGTAATTACCCTCTTGGCAGCACTTGTAGGTAAGAGCTGTCCAAGGGTTAATCAGATGGGTAGATGCGAACAGTTACTGACAAAGCACTCAGAAATTTACATAGATGGAAAATTAAAATTCCAAGAAATGCAGCTAAACTAGATACATGCTTCCTCCCTTAAATCTATGGTTCTGATATTTCCCTATGTGGGCAAGACTAAGAATTTCTCTCTTATCTCATCTGAAACATGTCTGCAAGTGATAAAAATCCTCCTCCAGATTAACATCTTAGATATTTCACTCATACTGCCCCTTCCTTAAAAAAGCAAGCTTACAACTGAAAGAAACACTGCCCTCTTCCTACAATTAGGAAAGTCAGCTCTCTGATCCTTTATAAGCTGCAGGGACTGCATTATACTGTCTATTACTCACCTAGGAGAATGGACTAAACGAGGAGATAAGGTCTTTGAAGCATGATTAATTTCCAGAGGCCTTCTTCCTACAATATAAACTGTTGTACAGAAAGATAAGCACAAATCTTGATTTATTTTTGATACAAGAATGACTGCAGCAGTGGGAACAGTGGTTATTTGAGCTACTATATCTGCATCAGTCTTCCAAAGTAGAAAGGTCTTCAAACTACCCTGCAGTAATAGGGCACTTTTCTGCAGTACCAGATGATTTTGACCATGTATGTTCCTTTGTGCCTCTCAGTTGCCTGGAGTCTGTTCAAATTCGGCTCACATGATGTTCTCCCTTTCTGTATTCCGTCCTAACACCCCGACCTGTCATAGTCTTGTCTTCCATTTTTCTTCACTGTCCCTGTGAGCTACAGTTGACAACTTGCTTATTCAAGCTTTCAGTAATATGGAAAAGCAATGAATTCACTAGAAATTTTATCCTTTTTTTTTTTTTTTTTTTCTGTACAATGTATGGCCTAAATATCTGTTTGGTAGATCTGCAAAAAATCTGCTTGACAATTCCCCTCCTCACTCTCCGGTTCCAGACAGATTTTAGAAATGTTGTACCAAAGCATCCAATTTTTACTCTGTCTTACCTGCCACATCTCCACTCTACAGAAAACACTGAAGATGTTGCTGCTGTAGAACTTCACTTTATTTTCAGAGGCATCCTTCTGTTAGATCTCTGATAGCTGTCAGAGTGTATTGCCTTCCTGCCTGACATTTGCATGGGTCTTCCATCAAATATTGCCTTCCATGGCAATCCAACTGTCCAAGTAAGTGAAATTCTCCCTTTTTCAGCTATTTTCCTGCAAACATTACCCTTCTGTCTTTCTATATTCCTCCCACCTTCATCAGCTTTGATTTGGAACTACACACACACAGACTGTATACACAAATACAAAGATGCTAGAAACAACTGAAGAAATCTAGATGCCTCTCAAAGCACAATCATTCAGAGTTAGACTAGGAAATACAATGCCTACTTTATCACTGCTGTTTTATGCAGCACTACTAATGTTACCACTGGGTATGCCTCTTCTAGAAGATGGAAATGCTGAATTCCTTGCATGCAGATTTGTCCCAGAAATGCCATCACTTAGGTTTCACAAGTAGTACAAGACTGCAGTAAACTGGTGAACATGCAAAAACATTCAGCAGCTTTCTTTTTAAAGATGAGTGACATTTTAGCACTCGCAGCTTTAACGGAAGACAGTGCATCTGGCTCTGCTCTCCACCACATGAATTGAATGCTCTCTGTAAGGCCGGATAACAAATACAGTGATATGTTATCCGTATAAATTGATGAACTGGAAGTGATAAGCCTTCATTCTCATTTATTTAAGAAACTATGCCTTGTAGTTATGAACATCCAGTAATAAATTAAGGACTTAAGAGGTACCCATTCTAGCCTTCTCACAGCTTTAACTCCATGTTGGCTTAACTGTTTAGGGTATTAGTTCTTAGGTAAAGTTTCACAAGAATGAAGAATTTAAGAATTCAGATATTTGTCCATCTCCAGAGAGTCTCCACTTGCCTGGGTGAAATAAGATTGCTATGTCCAAACTTTACAAGCCATTCTCAAGGGCTGATAACCAGACTAATATACAGAAACAGCAAAGCATTCAGTCAAGTATCAGAAAAAGTATTTCCCATTGATCACAAAAGGATAATATTTACAATTCTTACAGAATAGACCTGATTTCATTTTTGGTTTTGATATTAAATTCTGTTAAACCTATTGATGAAACCTATTCATGAGTCCCTGAACTTTCCTTCTCCCTCCATTCTTCATAAGGAATTCAAACTATGAAAGACCTTAGGAACGTCAGCTGAGTTGGGTAAGATCAGACAGGAGTACCAAGCTCCTTCCATTGGTTGACTGAAGAGAAAACACCTCCTTTGCAGACAAGAGGTGTGAAACAAGATAGACTTGCTGCTTTTTAAACACTTTCTGACTGCTTTTCTCTCCTAGTCAAATGACCATGAAAAATAACCTCAACGGAAATTTTAAGTTTCTCTATGTTGCAGTAAGCATCATGACTTTCCCTCTGTTGTTGGTTATATTTTGTGTGAAAGTTCAGCTTCTTGTTTGTATTTTTCATAACACCTAGGAATCCAAAGAATTCACTGAGTGCTAAGCGTGAAATGAAAGTTCACATCTATATCTTTCCTCTAGTGGCTTGGACGATATGATTTCTGTGATGCTAAGGGCTTTCATGTATACTTTTGTGCTTCTTCTTTTCAGGGAGTCAACTCCCCATGTCTGGTTTCTCTCCTCTTTCCTAACCATTATGTGGATGCCTTTGCCGCTTCCATGTGCACTCCTGCTAGCTAACTGCTCCTTTAGCCCTTTTGACAGCTAAATACTTCTGCTCTTGCAGACTTCACATTCATGTGAGTGACAAGCTTCCAAAATCCTTGGGGTTCAGAGTGTCAATAGGTTAATGACCAAGGATAGGCCCTTTGAACGGAGAGAGGAATGTAGGAAATTCATAACACCAAATAAATTATTCTAGAGTAGTTCATTAATACTTACAGAGATGTGCAACAACAAAATATGCCACTGTGGCCTTGTAAGTATCACAAAGTATTTTGCATGCTCAAAGTAATGTCAGACATACTATTGGAGTCAGCTGGAAAATTAGACCTTACTAATTAGACCTTAGTAATTGGAGAGAAGCTACCTGCAGCCTAGTTCAGCTCCTAAGTTAGGATGCACTTTCCAAGTCTTTGGTTAAAACTGAAATATTTTTGCACTTGACTTTGCATCTGAGCCTGGAATATTTTATTACTGCTGAGTCATTCCAATGCATTTTTCTGAAATGCCTCAGGATAGTCTTTGAATGAATGATAAGAAGTTAATTCCAACGCATTCAGTGGCAGAAAAAAACCAAGCTGGCATGGAATAAGTTGATCTTATTTGTCATGTCCTGGTGAATTGACAGTCCTCAAAGACATAGACTTTACATTCCTTACTTAAATACCAATATCCCGTTAGAGCTAAAGGAGGAGAACCACCTAAGCAAGACACATTTTTGAAGATTTTATGTTCATAGGCTATTGGTACTAATTCCATGTAGAATATTTGGAGGAGGCTGGAGCTGAGAAGGTAAGAGCAGTACAAAGAGATAGATACTATCAGAAGGAGGAGAGAAGGAAAGAGGTCACAGAAATGCTATAAGCTGTTTTCAAATTAGGAAAAAAAAAAGGAAATAGGAAATTCTGAACCAGGCTTAGAACAAAGCGAAGGGGTACTTTGTGCAAAAGGCAGGTGGTCTGTGAAATCTTTTGTCAAAGAGTATTGTGGATGCTAGTTTAGGGTGGTTTCAGGGAAGACTGGAAAGTTCATGGAATCAAAATCTATTGAGGTTTACTAAAAACTTAGTACTCATACTGAGAACAGCTGGACTTTGGCAAGAGTTTAGGGAGGACAATCATATATACGCCCCTTCTACTGCTCCTCAGGTATCAGTTTTTGACAGCAGTCAGACAAGATATTGGCCTAGATGGACCTTTAGTTTGACTCACAATTCATTCGCATAGCAAAAGGTAGGGTCTGCAGCCCTGAAGCCAAGTGGTAAACATACACCAAGAAATAGCTGGGCAGGAAAATGACACTATTCTTCTTTCCTTCTGTTTAAAGAGGGTATAGGTAGGTAAGTTAGAGTGAGTGCATGTACACGGTACATGTGTGCACGCAATGGATGTCAGCAATTTACACACCCACCTTACTCAACAGAACATGCAGTGGAGATGGAGGCAGCTGCCCCTGAAAGACATGATATTTTGGAAGCTGCAAAGCGTTTTCACTAACAAATGGCAAGCTGTCTCAGTGAAACATATCTGTGCCTTGCTCCTGGTGAAATTTTACTGTGCTCACATAGAAAAGTCATCTTTGCTTGCAATAGTAGCAGCATTTTCTTGTAGAATAAATTCATGGATTCTTTGCAAATATCTCTAGCTTTGCATGCAAATACTAACAAGAGCAAAAGTGGGTCATTTTGCTCAGTTTAAATCTAACAAGAGGGAGTGATGTTTGAAACCAGCAAGCAAGAAACTGAGGACTGAAAAAAACAAACGGAGAATTTTTGTAAACAGCATAACAAACCCAGTCTGAAAATATCCATAGAGCATAGAGCACAACAAACTAAATACGAGCATAAATAAATACATAATAAATAAATACATAATAATATTAATACATAAATACAAGCATATTTGATTTTGAGATTTTCAGATACAAACCTTGAACTTCCTCTCCTCAGTCTATTCAGTTTGTTTGTTTTGCATAATAAAATTATTTTGGTTTGTCCCTTAAAGCATGCTGCAATTTCCTCAGAAAAGCCCACATTTCAGTGCAATGACATTAGCTCTGTGAAGACACATGGCTTATTTCAGCTGAGAAGTGTTCTGATCTACAGGAACTAATTAGAGCATTTTCTCGAGCCCGTTTCTTTCTTCTCATTACTGGTGACCAAAGACAACTGCTGAGACATGATTATTGCAGAACTGTCTGCTAGTGTATGCATTATCTTTTCAGAAATAAATCGGCAAATACTACCAGAGTAAAGGGTAGGAAGTGCTTAGGAAAACAGCCACTGGAAGAAAACAGCACCCACAAGAGTTATCCTAAGGCTACAGAAACTGATCTCTGCCAGAAACAGCTTCAGAAAGAAATGTTGTTGGGGAAAGGGAACACAGAAGAAATTAAGTCTGTGCAGGGTGATGCGAGTGTTTAACATGAAGGCATTCATAAAATGATCAGAGGGATGGAAGACTTCTCCTATGAGGAAAGGCTGAGAGAGTTGGGGTTGTTCAGCCTGGAGAAAAAAAAGGCTCCAGGGAGACCTTATTGTGGCCTTTCAGTACTTAAAAGGGGCTTATAACAAAGATGGGGACAGACTTTTTAGTACGGCCTGTAGCAATAGCACAAGGGCTAATGGCTTTCAACTAAAAGAGGGTAGATTCAGACTAGATATAAGGAGGAAATTTTTTATGTTGAGAGTGGTGAAACACTGGCACAGGTTGTCCAGAGAGGTGATAGATGCCTCAATCCTGGAAACATTCAAGGTCAGGTTGGATGGGGCTCTGAGTAACCTGATCTAGGTGAAGATGTCCCTGCTCATTGCAGAGGCCTTGGACTAGATGACCTTTAAAGGTTCCTTCCAACCCAAACCATTCTATGATTCTATGATTTCTCAGCGTGGTCTGCAGGTTGTTGCAACTGTTGGGTATTTCAACCAGTGATTTGAGGCATGTCAATACTTCTTGAAGGCTGAACAGCTTCATACAGAATTCTTGAGTTCAATAAATTACTGTTATTTACAAATTAGTTTATTTGTTTAGAGCCATTCCTTAGCACCATACTCTGAGTGATATATTTGACCTCAAAGTGACAGCTTGCTTCATCTGCAACTCCTTAATAGCTATGCAAAGAACTAGCAGTAATTACATAAGAAGTGAGGAAAGGGAAGGCATAAGCTGTTCCCTCAGTTTAAATGTGGCCATCAATACTAATGGCATAGAGTTTCTGCATTTCTGGTGCTTTTCTACATTTCTGCATCCCATGCCTTTTTTATTGTGTAGCTGTATGAACTTCTAGAAACCTGAATTAAGCTGTCATAGCATCATACTCTTACTGGACTGAATATCCCATGAAGTCAGCTGATATGTCTGCGCATTACAAAGACAGAATAAGATTAATGTGAGGGAAGTGCAGAGAGCTATTCACAGTATTGTCACCATCATGCCCCTAAGAAGTGTAAAGGTTGCTCCAGCTGTTCAAACAGTCTTGCCTGACTATATGTTTCAGACAAAGAGTGGGTTGCTTTGCTGAAGAGTGTTAATAAGACATGCCAGATCTTAACACAGTCAGTCAATGTGACAAATCCTGTAGTCTGAAAAAAATGGTCAGGGCAGAATTTAGCTTCAAAGAGCAACCCCACCATCAGGAACAGGCTCAAGTAATTATAAATCCATCGTGCTGCACAAACACACTCAACAAAGAGTATTTTAACTTCCCCAGTCCTTCTAAACCCCATTTGTTTCTACTTCCAGAGTGCAATGAGGCTTAAAAAGCATAAGTTTTCAAAAGTGACAGATTTAAATCCAAACCAAAATAACAACAACAGGAAAAAAGGAAAACATCACACCAGGTTTATGAGGGAGAAAATCAGATGGCATTTTTACATGCAAATGATGAATATCAGTGGGAAAGAATTCAATATGATAAATGTGCTCTGTTTCCTCTCTGCTATTAAGTGAGCTCCTGTGATGCATTTGCCTATTGTAGCCTTACATTTCCAAAGGAAATTGCACAAGCTTTCCCATGCAAATTTGCAGCAGCTGTATAGGGGGCACAGAGCACAAGGCCATGACTGGTTGACCCATCAGTCAAAAGTAACTGATGTATCTTTCTCCTACCAAGAAAGTCAGCTGAAAAGAAGGAGGACTCTTCTATGTTTTTTTTTTTTTTGTAGGTTTTTTTTGTTGTGTTTTTGGTTTGGTTTGGTTTGATTATCACTTCTAACATTACCAGCATTTTTCAGGAAGAACAGAGTCTGTCATAGTCACAGACTGAGTTCATGGACAACTCAGCAGTAGTTTCCCATGATGCCATCAGCCAAGACTACACTGAAAAGTTTAGTTTGGTCTCATTGCGTCTTTCAGGCCTGAAAAAAACTTACATACTTCAAAAATCTCCTCCAGAAGAGTTTAGTTTATATCATCAGTAGGGAAAACTTTTAGCATACGCTATCCCTTCACCAGATATTTCCACAACAGTACTATAGCACAGAGACCTTCAGAGTTGCACCCTGTGAGCTGTCCTTGTTTAAATTGTCTTATTTAAAAGATTGAATAACAAGGGAAAACCAAATAATTTTCTCACTTTCACAGGCAACTGATCACTTTCTGATTTTTAACACTTGGAAGCTAACATCCAAAGCCATCATCTTGCAGTCCCCAAACACATAGAATTTTCATTACAGCCAACGAAGATTTTGCCAGGAGAGACTGTAACAGTAAACCAAAGACACTGGATCTTACTTTCAGAGGGAGAGTCAAAATGAAAATGAAATGAGTTAATCATAGATATTCTTCTTGAAAGGACACTAAAACTTTAAGACAGTGCTAGAAACAAAGGGTTAGATTTCTGATGGAGAAATGGTACAATTTTTGTGTGTCTGTGTGCCTTAATTGGAAGACAAGGAAAACTTTTCCCACCACTGTAGTAGGCTCCTTGATTAGGAAAAAAAAAAGGAAGAAACAAATAATGACAGCCAATTTCCAGTGCTTTTAGGCTATTTCATATCAAACAGTGTGATGAATGTAGCAATATCACTTTTGGCTATAGCACAAAAAATATTATTCTCTATAGACGCTGCAGCATAAAACAAAAATGCTTTTATTACCAGTAGCAATGATGTGACATGCCTGATAAATGCGACTTTAAGACTCCTTTGGGTCCCAGCATCCCTTCACACTTATTATCAAGTTACTAATAGATTCTGTAGGTTTGACTGGCCATCATTTAGGAGTGTCATTTACTCTAAAATGACAGAAAAGTAAAATGTTCTAAAGCGTTCAATTTTTCTCTTTTCCCTGACTGAGTGACTAATGACTAAGAATAATAACTTTTATTCATGTTGTCTAGGTGATGAAATGGCCATTGTAGAATGATGAATATCAAGTAAAGATGTTTTCATTTAACATAGGCAGGGAAAAGAAAAAACATGAACCTTTAAGTCTTAAAAATATGAAAGAGAGCAGGCAGCTATTTAAGTATTCACATCTCTTGCATGACAACTGAGTCTGTTTTCCTTTGTTATTTGTTTTTCTTTGGATGCTTAGAAGCATTGATAACAACAGGGTCAGACATGTTACAGATTAAATTCTTATTTGTGAGTTGATACTGTCCAAAGGCTCCCACTGAGATTAACACTTCTTTATTCTAGCTACTGTATAGACATACCATGAAGGTTAATTACTGCAGAAGATCAGAGCAGAGAGAGATGTACAGAGAGAGAAAATACTTGTACAGCAGACTCATGGCAGAGCTGACAATGTACTATATTTAGATCAGGGATGATACTTAGGTTGCAAACACCTCAGAAGGGTCCCTGTCTTTGCACATCTTAAGCACAATACTAGTAGAAGACAATCTTCACTCACAGAAGGTTTCTACAGTATACTAGAGTACTAACAGAAATAAGAATATAAACCATCTTTCTGTAAATTTAATTAATTGTAACTAAGTGCCTAATTCTCTTAAGCCACTTCAAAAAACGGCATAAATTCTTGCCTGTATTAGAGGATTTGACCTCACCATGACAAAGATACAATAAGTAATTCTGTATTAACTAACTCAATATAAATGCTCACCTAACTCTCTGCTCAGCATGCCCAGTTCTTGTAGTGCAGTCTGGCCAGCAATGGGACCCACTGGGAGTTGATCTCTACTGGAAAGAATAAAACATTTAATAGTACTCTTTCCTTTCAAGAGTATAGATTTTGTCTTTCTCCTTATCTGGGAAAAAAAAACCCAAAAACTTAATTTCAACCCAGTTGTGTGTTTAATTGAGTATGTTTTTTTAAGATTTTTCTTAAAAATTTATCTTTATTTAAATTAGCTTGGCCTGTTCAATCCAGTGAGTTTACTTGTAGATCAAAGGCACAAAGCAACATGTGATTAATATCGTGTCTGTATAAACTTGGTAGCAAGTAAGCATATTCTAACAGCTTTAGCAGGATTACTTTAGATTTGACATGGCAGCAATTCCAATAACTTCAGTGGACATCTACTGATTTGCACAAATTATGTCCTGATTCAGTTTAGTTGACTTCAGTATTGATTTTCACCTGGATGAGTCCAGCCATCCCAGATCTTTAACTTTCCAGTTCTGCAGGGAGGTTGAAATGTCACTGAAGAGCCCAGTTTTGACAAACAGGGATTAAATGAGCTAGATCTGCGCAAGTATCTTTAGCTGCTCTCCTTGAGATGGAGAAGTTTCATCATAAAAAGGGCCTGAAGGACAAAGGGCTTTACGGTGTAGGGGATGAACGGACACCACCCTGATTGACTCACCAGGCAGAGGAAACTAGAGGCTGTGGGAGATAAAAGCATCCACTGCCACAGCCCCAGTAAAGGAGTCAACTTTGCAGCTCCTTCAATAATAGTGCCACAGCCTCTGATCCACTCTGAGAGGACTCTCATTTCTGCTGTGCCTCTTATTCATTAGACAGACTTTGGAGCGCCGGGCACTCAGCGGTCATTCTTGATCATAACAAGTTCCTTGGCAAAGAGGAGAAGAAAGCAAACTATATGATCAGAAAGATCACAAAATGCTGCTCTGGCTGTATTGCAGGCTGTGTAATGTAAACTCTATCAAATAAACACTCCCAGATATTTTCCTACTCGCTGATTACTGCACTAGAAATGCTCAATAATGTTCAACAAATGTACGAAAACAGCATATGTCAATCCAGCATTTCCTTCAAACTGTTCTATTCTGGGTTCCTGTTTTGTTCAATTAACACCACTAGAACTGACTCACTCTTGTTACATCTGATCTACTTGGGAAGACAGAAGGAGTTTTTGTTAGCACCGAAAATCGATAGTTAAGCAACTTTATAGCAGTGACACACACAGGTGAAAGTCAGAAAGATCTGAGGTCTGATCCTCTCTTCCTTCTCAAAACAGTGGCAGAAAGTATGTCCCTAGGATTGGAATTAAGACTAAGTAAACTCTGTGACTCTCTCCAGCCAGAAAAGAACCGAGGGAAAAAGTCCACATGTCGCTAGTCATCACTGTTGTATGTTAACAATGCTAAGAATGATAAAGAAATCTTTTTTTTTTCTTTTTTTTTAAATAAGTTTCTTGTGTGCACTACAGAAAAGTTAAAGGTCCAGGACTACGATGACTTCACTGAGAACAGGACTCAATGGTACACTTATGTAAAACATATTTAAGCATCTAATTACGGTTTCTATCTTAACCAAAAATACTTATGAGCTTGGCTGTATCAATCCAACAAAGTGGGAGAAATGCAACCGGACTTCAAACAGGGTTCAGATAAAGTCTGAGAATCAACAAACAGCACATTCATCCCAGACTCCCCCGCTGCACTGTGCGTTAGAAATCATTTGTAAAATTATTTTTTAGTCCTAAAGACAAATTCATTTTACACAAGCCTAGACGACTCTGTTGCTATTAAATCATCATCAAAAAAGGTCATTTTGTCAGTGTTCTCATTTTATATTGCTAGACTCAAATTTTCCTGTGCCTGCCTGGATCTCTCTGCCTGAGGCACTCTCTTCCCTTGTTGCTCAGGTGAAGCCAGCTGCTATGTGGATATATTTTACAATGTGTTTTGAAATTATTCTCTAAATAAAAATCGGGTTCTGTAGGCTGCAATAGGCAAGTATAAATAAGGAATGTGCCTCTGGTTTAAATACAGTAAGTAAAACACACATCCCTAATATAGAGTAAGAAACAGTTCTGGATAGAGGCAGGAAGGTAGGACATTGTGTTTTAAATAAAAGCTAACACTAATGAGCATTTCTAAGATGGATTTGTATTAAAATTACCCTGGAAAGATTTTAGAAACAGGTGTATTAAAATGTTCATTTGAAATTGTTATGAATTTTTGTCTGAGGAGCAAGTTGTCTTAAAGGTTTCATTTTCTAACACAGAACTGTTTTCACATTATGAAATATTTTGCATTATATTTTAATTAAAGTTATAATTACAGAACTAAATATAATTAGCTTCTTTCTTCAAAAGAAATTGGAAGTGAACTTACTTTATTAAATTTTCAATTTGTTTCCTGCAGTGTTACATAGTTTATTCTAATTAATTGAATGAGATCTCATAAATATTTTATCAACATAGGGATGTGATTAACAGCTTGAGTTTTGTGTGGGTTTCTTTTTTCTTTCCAGCTTTTTTCTTCTTCTCTGCATTACTATTCCTCCAGTTTTCATGTGCAATCTCCTGTCTTCATTGACAACTTAAATACAGGACCCCTGACAGAATCCCCCTCTTCTACAGCAAAATGTTGCATTTTAGCAGTCTTGGCCATAGGAAGCTTTTTTTAACTTCTCTTTGGGAATGTTTGTTATCTAAGGGAGCCCTCATATAACACAGACCATGGAAGTGACACTCATTTCTTGTGTGATTTATGACTTCCACACTGAATAGCTTCGTGCAGAATCTTCTCTGCTTTCAGTGTGTGTGCGCGTGCGTGCGGCACATTTGTTTATTCTCAGAGCAGATAAAGCAGAAAGGAGTGAAAAGGACTGTAACCCCCCATTAACACACCCTACTCCAGAGATTACAAAATGGAGCAGAAGGTACATATTGCACAGCTGCCTAGTCCCCATTAGGTTGCAAAGGGATCAATTTTTACACCGCATCAGTGAGATTTAAACTGGTGGGTGCTGAATGGAGCCATTGCGGTTCGAGCCTCTGGCTTGACCTGTTCAGCCTCCCATTCGCCACGTGGACGTTCAGCACAGCAGAAACATCAGCACGGTGCCCTCA
Source organism: Tauraco erythrolophus (assembly GCF_009769465.1). Classification (NCBI taxonomy): domain Eukaryota; kingdom Metazoa; phylum Chordata; class Aves; order Musophagiformes; family Musophagidae; genus Tauraco; species Tauraco erythrolophus. Next base: position 6,547,930 of record NC_141476.1, read on the forward strand.
GGCCCCTCTTACAAGATCAAGAGCTAGCATCAGGGGGAAAACACACCAGGGACTTCACAGGCTCACAAGGAAAGAGGCAATCCCTGCTTCAAAGCATGTCAAAGAAAATAAAGAGGGAAGGAGGACAAGGAGGTGAAGTGACCTGCCTGTAGTTACACTCTGTATCAGGACAAACATGAGAATTTGCTCTTGTAATCCCCAGTCCAATATTGCCTCCCTCCCTGCCACTACTGAAATGGGATGATTACAATTTATGTTGGAAATGCTGCTCTGCAGTCACAGCACTGAGTAGATATACTTATCAGTATGGATAGCTGAGCAAATAAACAGCATGTAGACCGTATCAAACAGAAAAAAGTGTCAGTACAATTGTATGTAAACTGAATAGTCAGAAGGTAAGAAGATAATCATTATGACTGTATCAGAATGAATCTGTCAGTCCCTAGTTTAGAGGGGACGGGGCTGGTGTCAGACAATAACATTGTGTTCTTTTAATATATTCGAGATTACATTAATTAAGCACTGCTTTAATATCAGAGATTCAGCCTTCGGCATGACCTTTATCATCCAGCAATATCAAAAGTAGGAGATAAATTGAACAAAAATGAAATCCATATATATTTTATCTATCCACTTCGCTCAGGCAGGCATTGTGTCACTTGCCCATCTTGTATTGTTGACAGTAACAGCCTGAGTATCTTTTAATATCTAAAGAACAAATTGTTTTCTTGCAAGCATACTTCAAAACTCCCAGTGACGCTAGCTGGAAGTGTATCCATTTCTCCCTCGGAAAAAAACCCAATCCCCTAATTGTTTTTCATGCTCATACATTCCTTTACTACTTATTCTTTAATTTAGGGCAAATTGTGGAAGCAGAAAAGGGAATCAGATTTATTTCTCATTCTGTATGTTGCACAAAACTGGGTAGTCTCCATCTGCATGCACAGTAATGTTTCTTTTGAATCCTGAAATAAATCCGTGAAAATCATGTTAACAAGAACCTTGCACTGATGATTCAGTGATCCTGTTGTACTGTTAATGTTGTTTTCCAAAGTCTAAAACTGTTTGCTGATCAATTCAAATTTGGATTGATGAAGTTAACCCTGATGTTTACAAGCATTGCTCGTAGAGGCTGGAGCTGTGACTGTTGATGCCAGACCTGGATTTGACCTGAGTTGCTCTATACTTATGTCTTGTAATGGCTCTAAAGCAGCTTTATTGTGCTTGAGTCTTCATCCTCTCTTAATTTACTTTACCTGTCGGAATTCAAGTAGATTGTTACTTGCACAGCTGCAAAGGCAATAATAACAGTGAATGCAATTTTTATGTGGAGAAGGTCCACATTTCTTAGCTTCTAATACACCAAGAAAGATGAAAAGGCCAGAAAACTTGTTCTGCTGTTAAAACGACAAGATTATGGATATTTTCTAAAATTATTACAAGAGAGGCCTGGGATTCACATGTAATATTTAAAGCACATCCAACAGACTTTCAGTATTGCATTATTAATGTCAAATGAAGTATATTCTCCAAGTATTTATTTACAACTCTCCAGTGTTAAAGCTCCGAGTGGGGATTCCTTCCCTTGGCTGTATATTCCGCTGTGGCAGATATCTTCCTCCTGCTCAGGGTAATGAAACCTCCCGTTTTCCTAATTTAGACTTTCTGACTTTTCATTCTCTGGGTTCTCTCCTGGTCAGAGCTACATTTTAAATGGTAAGTTGAGAGGGAACTTCACATAGTATCAGCATTGGCAAAGTCAGCTGCGCCAGCTCTCACATCCTTAAAATTCCCACACCACCACACTTCAACAAACTATGGCATCGTGGCACTATCACTTTATCTAGTAAAGGGTATTTTATCTCCTTCTCTTGTTTTAATTTGTTTTCAAGGCCACAGTCTTGTCTTTTACCTTGTAACATAACTTCAGATACTTTTCCTGTTACCAGATTCTTTACTGCCTGCTGCAGATTTTTTCTCAACATATGGAGCAAACAGTCTTCACACTTTCCTTTTCATCCACATCCTGACATAACGGGTGGTTTAAACAGTTTGCGTATGTATACACAATGGAAAGGCGAATCTTTGCTGACAGAGAGATAGATACTTTAAGCATCTTGTTGAAACAAATTTTAGAGAAGGTTCTACATTTTTTTTTTAAAGTTTGGAGCTGATTTGAAACCCAGATAGTATTAACTTATTTGTAAAGTTAACTCACAACCACTGGTAACAGTGCGATCATTCTGCATTTCTTCCACTGAGGAGGGACAAAACAACTGAGACCACTATGCTGGGCACTGGATAGGCAGGTGCTCAGGTCCCTCCATGGCAGAGGCTCCCAGCTTTGTGAGCTCAGATGATGCTTTTACACACTCACAACAGAGGGACACAGAAGCTCCATATAAAGCCATACTGGAAAGAGAAGTGCTGGTGCACATGTTCAGGGAGCTGACACATGGCACACTACATCGACTCTGCTGCATCCTAAAAAAGATGTTGAATTATGAGATGGAGAATAACTCATGCCATACTTCTTGCTACCCATTTGTCCAGAAGAGTTTCTATTTCATATCTCCTTCTTCTTCACAGTAAATATCTTGATGATAGAAATACTATGAGTTGGGTTATGCCAAGTTGGCACATTCTAATAACCAAGAGTCCTTGGAACAACTGCAAGGGCTTTGAAGAAAGCTGTGCTAAAACCAGCTCTGAATGTTTTCAGGTTGTAACCACTTCTGTAAGGGAGGAAAGGTGAATAGCTATTCTGATGTTGGAACTTAAACCAATATTATTTTTCTCTCTAACTGTAACAAAACCACAGTCTGGATTATTCAGCCTCTGGTTTTGTCATAGCATTCACATGGCATATGTACCACAGTATTCTGATCAGCAGGTAGCATCTATCTTGAAGTTTGTTCTATTTAATTTGATAAAAGTGGAGCTCATGCAAAGACAACTAATTGGGGAGCTGAATACACAACCTACCACCCACCATGTGTCATTACTGGAAATAACTCTACAAAGAAACCACATTTGGAGCTGAAAACCTAAGACAGTTTTAACTCCTGATAATATTCTCTGTTTCATTATGTCTCAGTGACTTGGGATGCTTTTTACAACACACACACACCACACACCCCCTGTGCAGAAGAAATTGGACCTAAAGGCGTTCTGAGTAAGGGAACTTTGAAATCCCATAGCTGCTGTTGTGCAGGCTTTACATTGACTTCAAGAGTGAGACAGCTGGGAAGGAAGATCTGGCCAGAGCACAGATACTCTCCCTCTGTATCATTTGATTTTATGACACCAAGATGACTATTGGAACAAAAATTTAGTAAAAAGCTGCTACATGGCCTGATAATACACAGGGCACAAACACTGTTTAATGCACACAGCAGAGCAATTCTCTTGCTAGGACTTCACTTAATGGGACAAAAGAGAGACATGACACTGGGACAGGGGCAGATAAATAAAGACCTAAAGGACCTGGTGGCTACAGTGTCACCTGTCTTTAGCTTCCTGGAGAACAACAGAGGAAGAGCTTTATAATTGTCAGGAAAACTCACTGCCCCAAGCCAACTTCCTTCGAAACTGTTGGGGAAAGTGTTGGCCACCCTTGTTCTCTCTCCTTGGCAATGATAGATGCTCCTCTCAGACATTTGCAGGGCTCTGCACGACTAGGCAAGTTTCACTACAAAGACATACCAGGTCTTTACAGTACTCCTGAGAGAAGTGAAGGAAAAAATAAGTCTGTATCTGGCTTTTCCAAAGAGCATCTGCACACGAGCATATCTACCTACATCCATGTCACCTTCAGTGACACTAATTCAGGGCATACTAGTTCAGATGGACAGACTACCAGGGGCATTCATCCTACCACAGTCAGCGCGTCAACACACCCAGGGCTTTAAACTAGCCACAAGAACCAGCCTCTGCTCTGCTCACCCATGTCGACTTTTGAGAGCATCACTCACCCAGGCACCCCTGAAGACCTAATTAGTTTGTAGCCGTAATTCAGGTCAGATTCCAGCTCATTCTCTTTTGTACATATTGATTCATCTCAACAGTTCTGTCTCCACAAAGTATTAGCGAAGCTCTCAATTTCCCTTTGCTTGTGTTTCAAATGGGATCTGTGTGGCAGTTTCAGATAGATGCTTTATTTTATTGTCACCTGGAGAACGCCGGAGCATTCCTCCCCCTCTTGATTTACATATAACAATATGGGATAAGTGGAAACACGACTTTTTTATTTTAGAGGCATAGTCACTAAAGTGTCTTTAGAAGCTTCCAGAAGAGTAAGACGTCATCTATTTCTTCTGGCCTTATGATTCACAGTTATAGAGCTACAAGCTACGGCTGAAGCCACTGAAAAAGGATATCCTTTTTCTGCAGAGATTTGTGTCACTGAGGACCAGCCCCCATGGCCTTCCACACCTTGAATCATCATAGATATATTGCTGAAGATTTGGATCCAAAAAGAACTAGAATCACCCAAAAAAGGACATTCAATCTTTAGTGAGTTATGTCCTTGACCCTTTATTGCCCACTCAAGTCCTTGTAACTTTGTGTTTAGGCACTATTTAAATGTCATATCAATTTTAATACAGAACTTCCTGAAAGTTCAAAAAGTCTACATCTTTTTTTTACTGTTACTAGTGAAATCCTTGAATGACCTGTTATCAAAAGAGGCTAGTTAGGCAGGATTTTACATTCTTCACATTACTTAGACACTTGCTCCTGTTGTTTTGTTTCTCAGTAGATTCTATAACTCTAACCATATCTCGCTCATTTAATGCAATTAGAATTCAACATGAGTCTTATAAATCAAGACAATAAAATCACATCTCACTGTAACTTTTAAGCTGTCACAGAAGCTCAAATTCTTTCCCAAAATCTTTCTTTTTCTCCAATTAACTATGATATATTTAGTGCTTATTTTCAAACATTAAATGCTTCAGTTCAAAAGTGCACTAAGCAAATAAGTAATGTGCAAGGCTTTTTAGCAGCACTCACAGGAAATCCTAAGAACCTGTGACACACTATTTTTCAGTAGGAAGAAAAACAGACAATTGTGGATAATTTAAATCAAACTACTTTGTAGATTTTTGAACACCACAATTCTAATTTTGTAGCCATAATTTTCACTTTATAATGCACTTTCCAGCAGCCAAAATGAAAATTTTAAGAGTTTAGAATACATGTGGGTGTGAAAACGTTATCAAGGGAAACATGAGTTTTTTACTGATTTCTAGATGATATACTCATATTTCAAAGAGCTGGATTTTTCCATCACCTTGCTTTCACCAAGCAGCTGAAAGCATGAAATAAAAAGAAATGGGACAGTGTAGCTCTGTGATCAAGTAAATGATGTGGAAATAAGCAAGTTCATAAATGGACATGATTATTTTGCAACTAGTTGCAGTTAGGCACAGAGGAAAGCAGATGTTTTATCATGCTGACCATTGTGAAAATCCAGTGTGACCCATGGCTTTTAACGCTGCGTGGGAAAGTGTTTGCAGTAGCTTCTAATGCCTTTTCTTTTGAATATGTTCAGAAACGTTTGGATGTAATATTTTTTTTTTATTGACAAATGTCAGTTATGCAATCTGAAACAGTTCACAAGAAGGGGTTAGTTTCGATACATTTCCCTCCACACATTTCTGACTCACACAAAATACCGAAATTAGCAAACATCTTGTTTGCCAAGAAGTTTCATTTCCTGGTCTAATAGACTGTCAGCATTTTCAAAATGATTGAAATGAGGATCTTAAGTGATACAGTACAAGATGCTCAAGTCGCCTTGGATTCTTCCATTTCTAATTTCATCCTACTTGAAATTATTACTTCAAAAATTTTACAAACTGCTGCAGAATAGGAAACCCATTTCCCACCCAAGTGCAGTATCAGGTACTCCTGCTTCCAGCAAAGTGTTCCCGCAAAGAGAGATGTGTCTGCTTCTACCACACACTCTCATTTAGAAATGATTATGAATTCCTTGATCCCTTTTTTTCCTCTCACATTGGAACATGTCGGTTATTTAGCACTAGACATTCAAGTTCTTCTGGGCATCTTTTACCCATGTAGGTATAATTCAGGGCTCAGGCATCAGGACATAGAGTTAGATGAGAAACATTATGTTCTGCCCAGGGTTTAATGCATATGGCTATAACGAACTCGGATATAACTTTGATATGAAAAAGGGAAGGGATGAACGGCAAGTGACTGCACAAACTTTAGGTAAAATTTATACCCACCTTAACATTCCCAATAAAGCTGTGCCTGTGCTATACTTGCTAACTTGCATCTCTCTTGGAAGTGTTAGCTCTGACCTCCTAGAAACAGTCTTGTATGTATTGTGCACTTGGGGGCCAAAGACATTTTACAACAGCACAAAGTGAATAGCCCATGGTAGCAGCATTTCTGCTGGGAGGACTAGAGATGGAACAAAACACATATGAACACATATGAACCACATATGAATACCCAGAAGGGACTGCTCACACTGGTGTCATTTTATAATCCCTTAAACTGCTCTCCGTGAAAAGGGGATAACTTCAAGGAGACCTCAGGAGACTCTGGTGACCATTAGCAACTCTATAAAAGGGGAAGAGGTTCATTAAGCAGCTTTTTATCAAAACTGAACAACAGATACTCTAAGTGATCTGGAATTCCAGCTCACCTTTATGAGTACAAAGCCACAGAACCGCGCCTGTCCTTTCTTCTGCCTACCTACAATCTTTCCTGGGACTTTGCAATCAAAGGAAGCAGGAATGGACTTTCCCCTACTAGGAGCAAAACTGGAAAAGGTTGCACTTTACAGAGCATATTTTCTGTTCAGTTTGTTCCTTACATGCAGGCTGGACTCCTCTTTGGTGAGGACTGAAAGTGGCATCTCAGTAGATAGGCTCACCAGAACAGATGTTGGTTTTGGGCTGGAGGAGGGAGCAGGGAGTTGGAGGCTCCTGCTAACAGATGTTAGAGCAACTCCAAGCCTGCTCTAATCTATGCCTGGGCAATGGTACCCGTGCTCTCAGCCCCATACTGACTTTAGGGGACTGAAACATGGCAGTAAAGAAGCACATGGCTTAGGAGTTTGCACAGGGGAAATCGGAGGAGACAGCTTGGCTGGGTTCAAATGGAGCATGCTAGTAGTGTTATTCAAATATTAATTACAGCTGCCGGAAATTTAGAAGAGCCAGCCAAGTTGAAAAATGTCCTGTGCATCTGCCCTTTTGTAACCATGTGCCCAAAACATATTCTGTCTATGCCAGGAGCAGTATTCCCTCTCTGCAAGGCATTACAGTTGGCACGAATGCCTACCTGGATCACCGCCGGTACCTGGCAAGCATGCTGCAGAGAGCAGTTGTTCTCCAGTCCCTAACCTCACCACATTCACTGAAACCCCTCTAACAGTGTCAGAGCACGGCCTGGGGGAAGAGGGGAAGTGGTTTCCTCTTCTCTAGACTGAATAACACAAGGAACTGAGGAGTTCTTACCATTTTAATAGCACTCATGGCTACTGATGGAAATATACAAGCATAAGTAAGACATTTGGAGAATTTAGCCTCTCATTGGCTACTGCATTTATCTCCTGCAGCTGGTTGCAATGATAAAGTTAGCTAAGTAGGGGCCATCAGCTCTTTGGATGGCTTAGCCTACAGCTGCCACACCAAAGGCATGTGATCCTTTCTGTTCAGTCAATACTTTCGAACTCCTGTTAAATGAGCTGTCTCAGGGAGCAAAACTGTGGTAGTCACCAAAGCATGCATCTCACCTCATGCCAAACACCTCAGCAGAGCTGTTGCTGGGCTTGTTAACGAATCCTATTATTAGGGGCTTCAATAGTCTCAACACTCAGGCTAGGTGGTTTAAATCTACCTTAGATATGTTTACATGCTCTATATTAATGCCAATGTAGACATACTCTGAGATTACACACTGATTACTTCCAGAAAGAGTGAGTAAAGCATACCATAACAATAGAAACATACTCTCAGTCTAGTGTGTTGTGTCCATCTGCCATCCGTTATCATTGTATTAACCTATTTTATTGCAGTCACATCGACAGTTCGGAAGGAAATTCTCAATTTCAGCTCCACCTTAACTGACATCTCGCAGTCACAGAGGAGGAGACCTCCATTGTCCCAGAAAGTTTGTGAGTGAAGGATATCAGACAGACAAAAGAGGACAAGGGAAGTGCTGGACATTGGCAACTGGCAGTGGTGGACAGAAAGTGCCAAAGAGGCAGGAATGAATGTAGATCTCCTGAATCTTAGCCATAAAATCATTCTTCCTATCAGCTCCTATCTGTGAACACTGCACGTTGGGTTAATGACTCTACATACTAGACTACAGCAGCAAACTCTGAACTGAAAGCTCCTGGATGATCTTCTTTAATTTCTATTTCTTTTCTTGATGCGTAATTATAAGTGCGTCCGTATGTCTTCATCACGTGTACCACAACTTCTGTTCAACAGCTAGGTTTTTTTCAAAGAGAGAAAGCAGTACAGCAAGGAACTTTTCCACTTAAAAGAATTCTGCTCCAAAGAATCATGGCTGTCATTTCAAAGCTATTTATCATGTTAACCATATTTTTCCAGAGACTGTTTCATTAGTGATTTGGAATGTAAGGACAATGTGGTGAATAAATAACCATGTAAGTCATAAGACTGAAAATCCACAAAGATTTCAGAACATTTGAAAAGAAATGTATTTTAAAAGATCCCGGACATGCAAAAACAAAAAGATTCAGATTAAATTCTCATAGCTGTAGGGCTTTTGCTTGCTATTCATGAGAGCTACGAATTCGCTTCTGCTTGACATCAGAAATGCAGATTCAATGAATTCATTTAAGACAAAATTGAAATCTTATCTTTTTAGGCTGACTTTTCCAGCCTTAAATGCAGCTCAGTTTTAAAGCTCCTAGATATCATTTTATGTAAAGCTGTTTGAGACCCTTTGTATTTTCTGCACTATATACATTTAATTTTATTGTATTTCGTTCATGTGCACTATAAAATACAAAGGAAAATAGTTGAAAGATGACAAACTGGATAATGGGAAAGGCAAAGTAGTCATTTGCTAATGCAAAAGGATAAACACAACAGAAATGGAAGGAGACCTCACAATTGTGTTCTTAAATATGAAGAAATATTTAGTGCATGAATATACCATAGGGATTTCTATATCTAATTTCTTTAGCTGCCATGCATAGCTGTGTGAGTATGGGGACCAATTACTCGTTTTATTTATAGAATCATAGAATGGTAGAATCGTTTAGATTGGAAGAGACCTTGAAGATCATTGAGTCCAACTGTTAACCTAACACTGTCAAGACCACCACTAAACCACATCCCTAACCACCACATCTACACATCTTTTAAATACCTGCAGGGATGGTGACTCAACCACTTCCCTGGGCAGCCTGTTCCAATGCTTGACAACCCTTTTGGTGAATAAATTTTTCCTAGTATCCAATCTAAACCTCCCTTGGTGCAACTTGAGGCCATTTCCTCTTGTTCCATCGCTTGTTACTTGGGAAGAGAGACTAACACCCACCTCACTACAATCTCCTTTCAGGTAGTTGTAGAGAGAGATAAGATCTCCACTCAGCCTCCTTTTCTCCAGGCTAAACAACCCAGTTCCCTCAGCCGCTCCTCATAAGACTTGTTCTATAAACCCTACACCAGCTTCGCTGCCCTTCTTTGGACATGCTCCAGCATCTCAATGTCTTTCTTGTAGTGAGGGTCTCAAATCTGAACACAGTATTCGAGGTGTGGCCTCACCAGTGCTGAGTACAGTACTAATCCTGTTGGCCACACTGTTTCTGATGCAAGCCAGGATGCTTTGGTTTAGTTCAATTTCTGTCTTTAGTTCACTAACAAGAGTGCCTGCTGCTGCCCACAGTCTATGGTCACTCATCTGCTGTTTAGCCCTCACTCCAGCCCCCTGTATGCTATCATGCTGTAGTACAAATCCAGCTACGGAGCTCAGTCCAGAATGCCCCTTCGGTGTGTTTGTTAGGAGCATGGAGCAAACTAAACGACTGATGCACCCACCTGCCTGTGTAACAAGGATTTGTGCTGTCAAACTCATCATGTGTTCTAACTGGTTGAATGAGCAGAACTCATTTTCTAAGGAGAAATGGGATTTCAACTAAATATTTTTCAGCTTTCTGGGAGCAATTTTCCATAGTAAAAATAGTTTTGCCCCAACCTGACAGATGCAGGCTGAAACTAGAATGTTTTTTGTCCCACCTTCACCATTCTTCTCCATGGGCGAAAGGACTGAGGAGGGCATGTTTCCCAGGAGACACACACGCATCACCGACTGCTGTGGTGCAGAGAAAAGGACCAGGTTCAGCCTCCAGCAACCCATTAGGTCTCCAGGATCAGCTATCTATAATACTCCTTTACCATCAATGAGTAAGCAGACGTGCACCACGCCACGTAGTCAGAATGATCTGCTGGAGGTCTGTTTGCCCACATTGCCCATTTCCCCTCCTAATTTCAGGGAAAACTGCTGCAGAGGGAAAAAAAAAAAATCAGATGAACTATTTTCATGATGCTACACCCTTTAATTAAAGATTCCTGGACTATAAATGGCACCTACACTCCTGTGCAATGCACATGGTGGTCTAGGTGCACGCTCTCACGTCAGCTACATATGTAGGTAGCATGCCATGTGACATCGGATGGATCATTGTCCTTCCCCTAAAACTGGAAGCGATAATAGCTTCTGACAAGTTATTTACATTACACTCCATGTTTTCTCTTTTGTAAAAACATATCCTCTGTGTCTGCATTTGCAACAGTCCATCAGCTCCTATCAGTTCCCTCTAAGGGTGCAGGACTACCAAAGAGGCTGCTCTGCCACTAGGAACTAACAGCACTGGGAGTCTTAAATTGTAAAAAAGGCATGTTTTCTGCAGGAAGACTTTGAACTTGTGGAAATGAAGTCTGAAAATTACAGTGGCATTAGTAATAATCAAAAAGCTAAAGTCTTTGCTAGGATAAATAAACATTGTTCTAATAACTTTATTTTAATTAGCCTACTCTAGCAAGGAATTTGGCTTATAATTTGTATTTGAATCCTCAACATCTTCTGATATTTATAATTGATTTTGGTACAAAATTCCTTTGGATCAAAGGCATGCAGAACAAAAATTGAACAGTTTCCTTAAAAAACATCAGCAGGTCTAAATTATATCATGAATATGAAAAAAAGCATAGCACATAGACAGCAGAAAATGAAAGGCAGACGGGTACAGTAAGAAGAGAGATCGAGGTGCAAAAATATCAATTCAAATATTCTAAACATGACTTAAATATTCACCAACTTGTTCTTCTGTAGTTTACAGTTCATTCATCTGTGACTTAAGGGTCACATGATAGCAGGCATGGATTGAATTAGGAAACCCATCTTTGCCAGCTTTAGACTCAGGTTTGCATGAGAAGAGGTAAATGGTATTTCCTTTTTCCCTGGGTTTCCCAAGCTATGCAATAGAAATAATGATAATTATCTTCCTTTTTAAGATGCTTTGAGATCTGTGATGAAAAACTGCTGTCAGAGATTAAGGTGATGTCGCAGGTAACTTTCTCCTTATTTCAATCTGTTTTTCTTTTTGCAGGCACAGCGTCAATCTATGTTAGATGCCCTTTTGAAAATTGTAAAAATTTCTACTTTAAACTCATGCTTCCTTTAAATGACCCCAGGTGTCTTTAAGGTCTGTGTCTTCATTCAGCCCCTCTGTGAGCACAGGTAGCCACTGGGCATGTTCCTGTGCACTCACGCTATCCCTGGCTGCCACTGAACTGATCAGGCTCTTGATGACCACCCTCTTCACACACTTGCTGGAGGGCGAGTCTTACATTTTGACCTGTGATAACGACCTGAGTTGTGCCATCAGACAGGGAAATGTGTTTGGTTTGTGATTCAGATTTAGTTCTGGAGCAGCTGAAAGACAGAAACTGCCAGGGCTGGAACCAGATTGTTTTTAGAGAAACCCAGTTCTGACAATACACTCTTTTTAAGCCAGGTAGACATCCTTCAGATTTGCTGGAGTCTGTGTACAGCCTTCCCACATTTGCACGGGTCTGAAACATAGTAAAACTCATTCCCATTGGCATGCTCCAGTCTAGACCACCTTCTGTACTTGGCACACATAATAACTATTTTCACTGCATCCTTGTCAGCTTGTTCTTTCAGGAAACGCATTCTATTTTCCATTAAGTCCTTCTTGCATAAAGTAATTCTTACATGAAGTAGTCTGCCAGGCTTTCTTTATCCTTGACTGACCTTTGCTAGGTTAGCCTGGCTAATGCCTTGCCTATCAGTTCCGTTACTCACAGTCTTTGTGCCATTCTTACTGAGAGCAGCGCTTTCCAGCAAGTACAGATATAGCACTACAAGCAGCTGCTTCGCTCAACTAATATCGTGATGAGATCTATACAGTGCCAAATCTTCAGGTTTGATCTTAATAAGAAGCTGCTTGCATATTTCCGTCCAAGTGCAACACTTCAGTTTTTAAGTCAGATTCTTGGTCCTCCCTGTGGATGGGAACAGCAGAATCCAGAGGCTGGGCACAGTTTTGCAGCAGAGTGAGGACCTGCACACCTCGCCATGCCAAAATGCCTTCATTCACACAGGGCAGAGAAGGCTCTATGGCACTATTCAGCACAAGAAAAGTCATCTGAATCCAGCCCTTAGGAATTGCATGCCAAATTTAAAAGCTCTGTTGCTTTGATGAATTAACTGAAATCCTGATTGCGCCAAATGAAGATCACACAGATTTTTGCTTTCTGCCAAGAAACAGCAGTCAGTTCATAGCTCTGTAGGATCTAAAAGACCTTTTTGTCTAGCACCTTGTGTCACATAGCTTTGTGAATTTTACCCAGCTATTCATGTACTGAGCCCGTTGCTATAATTGTGATGAAGGGTTAATATCTCAGGCTAGCAACGGCACTTGCAGGGTGTGTATATTGTTTTGAAATAAAAATCGTACAAAGACATCTAAAAGAATGTAAATTATATCACTGCTGAGAATCCAAAAAGCAAAGTAATGATTCCTCATCTTTGATCTGCCTTATTGTGTATTATTATATTTCTGAACTGACACAAAAGATGTTCATTTCAAGGCACCAAAATGTCTGAAATATTTAGGAATTGTCGCCTTGAATCAATTCTGGTTTCATATACTGTATCTTCACAGGCTTTATTTCTTCCAAATCAATTCCATCTCTAAAGTAATTGTTAAAAGCCATGACTTCATTCCCATGTTAGGGGAATATCTGTGGCACTCTCAATTAAAATAAAAATATTTACAGTAGGGTACACAATTTACACAGCAGTATTGACAACAGTAAAAGTTTCCAATGTAGATCTTTTGCCTTTGCACATACACAAAGCAGCTTTTTAAAGGCTGAAAGGCCTAGGTTAGAAAAACATACAGTACCTACTTCAGCACAAGAATCAGACATCATTTATAATTCATGTAAGTATATTGAAGTTTTCCACTGTCATCCAAGAAAGATGGTTTCAAATCTATGGAGTGCAATAAGCCAATATTCTGTGTAGCAACTTCTATATAGCTCACATAGATTTTACTCAGGAGATCATTTCTATACTGAGGTCTTTACATCTACAATGTGATACATTCAAAACCATCACTTTCTCTGCATATCTATCAGCATTAATTTGTCATTTGTACCCCACGTTATTTTCATAAATGCTTTAGGGACATGGATTTGTTGAACAGATAGAAGACAGAGTTAAATGTAATCCAAGAGCAATCAGAAGCAAAGGAATAGTTATCTCAATACTGCAACTATTTTTTTTTTCATATCCAATATAAAAACCAAAGAGAAATGAATGATAGCTCTGGTCAGTTCCTCCCACATTGATGGGCTGATGCAAAACTGCTACATATAATTCAGCTATTTCCTACAGCCACACGATTTAAAAACCCAAAAGGGAGCTGCTGAGCTAAGGGAAGTTCGTTACAGTTCAATCACAAACAGTTCAGCTCTGCTCAAAGACAGACTTAGATTATATTTGCCAGTATGAGAAATTTGGACTATGACTGCCTGCAAGGCATCTAACGTATCCAAGACATCTTTGGATCACAAGAGCAATTCCATTTTCAGCTCCTTCTCTTAATTCTCCAAAGCACGTAGTCTCTTAAATAATCCTCTGAAATTTTAGGACTTATATTAAATGATTGTGTCTAATGTATAAAATCCAGTTTTACACTTTGGTAAAAACTCTCAGAGAACTTGATTTCTAACAAAATTTTCCTCCCTCTCTGCAGCTGGTGATAGTATTTAGCACAGAGCAGAAAAGGCAAGAGACTATAATGCATCACAAACTACTTTATTGCTTGTGATACACGTAAAAAGGCTTTGTTCTGCACTTGATTAATTTGTGAAGTAGTTTATTTCAGATATCGAAGCTGCTTGTTCCGCATGATTATTGAAACTAAACAGAAGAAAGTATCCATTATTATCTAAAAATAATGAATGCAGAAGAGGCAGACACTTGGGACCCAAGGAGGTGACATTAATGTTCAACATCTCGAAAACAGCAGCATATCAAATTATTGATGCAAAGCATCTGACGACTGTCTTTAAGAGGCAGGGACATAGGCTGTCTAGACATAATCAGATATCAAAGTCTACGAGTTTTGCAATCTGATCATTTTGTTTCCCTTTTACTAAGGTAAAGAGGCGCCTGTCAGTATCTGACAGGCTGCAGACACAATGATTACAACAACAATAAAAATAACTGCTCTCTGTTGTACTATTATCCTCTGAATAACTTTGGAGGAACTCCGTTGGAGTTGGTTTGTTTGTTTGTTTGGTGATTTGTTTGGTTTTTATCTCTGATGGAGGGTAATGTCTGTATATTCTGTGACCCTTTGTTACAGCTCCCATTAGACGGGGATTTAGATACAGATCCCAAACTGATCTCCAGCCACAGTGGAGAGACTAAGTGGCAACATCTGTAGAAGCTGAATTGGAATATATTCCAAATTAGGCAAGTTGTTCTTTTTTGAACTGGACTTAGAGGATAAAATCTGACTTAACCCTTCACACGGACTAGAAAATTTCTGCAAGCTTCTTATCTCATTATTGTTTAACAGGCTGCACACACAACGATTATAACAATAACTGCTCTTTTCAGTAGCAGCCTATGATAATAGATTTCCAAGTGGTACGCCACATATTTAACATATGCCAACAGCAATTTTAGGAATTGCTGTGTATTTCTTTTATCATTGTAATTCAAAATATCTGCCAATGCTGCTTTTTTTCCCCCCAGACTTCATGGTTGTGCTTTTGTCAACAGAAAATGGCAATATTTTCCTCTAAGGGAAAATTCAAGGTCAAATGAAAGTTGAGATAGATAGAAAGCCTGTGGTAGCAGAAACTATGATTAGGGCATTTGGTTTAGTCTTTTCTTTGTATCAGAGTTTGTGGGCAGCCCCCGCTAACATATACGTAAGAACGAATTCCCAACTCAGTATTAGTATTTGATTTGATTTAGACAATGATGCTGATGTCACTTGGGTGAATACCTATAAGAAAAATAGGATAAGACAGCTACTTAATGGGAGATTAGCTGATTCAATGTGAAACGTCACAACTGTGCTTTAAAGAATTCGAATGTGTTCTGATTCCTTAAACTGAAACTGTCAAAAACGTACTCTATAATTTTATTTTATATTGTCATGTCCAAGCTTTCAAATGTCTCTTAAGTAATAATATCATACGGTGCTGCATTATGACATTTAAGCCTCTGGGTTAGAACACCAAGTCTGCATCAAGTCATGCTGTCTCATACCCTGATGTTAAGTCACATGCAGAGATTTTCAAAGGCTTTAAAACCAGGCTGTGCCCAACTGCTATTTATCATCACTAGGAACTGGGTTTCTAACTCCCACCTCTATGAAGGTTATTCACATCACACTAGTGAATCAATTTCCATATTGCAAAAATAATACTGTTGCCTGTTAGCAAGAGGACTTTAGACAGCTGGTCAGTAACCATTGTTCATAGCAGCCAGTGCAAACTTCTAGAACAACATCAGAAAACTAATAGGAATAGGCTTGTCATAGCTCACCTAGGAAAAATGTTTCCCATTTCTTGGCTTCAGAAGACTTTGGAGGTTAACAAGAGAGTTTGTGCTTTGCTTTGCAAAATCAGTACCCTGTTGTGTTAAGCATTAGATGCACACACAGTAGGAAAATGTTCTTGTCCTTACAAAGTTAACTACATAGATAGATCAGAAAACATCTTATTGTCCCATTTCAGAGCAAGGAAATCAAGGCCATTGTCTGAAAACTGCAGTAGAAGCAGGAAGTAAATCCACTTTTAAATGTGCACAAATCATCTTCATTTAGCATGAAGTCAGTGAGGGAAGGACAGGGAAAAGCGGTGAAGACTGCAATTACTTAGGCAACTGGGGTAGCATTGAGAATAAGGAGTAGGTGCCCTGTCAGAGATGTTAGCATTCAGGCCAGAGGCTGGCTGCTCCAAGGGCTGCATCCCCTAAACCCCATGACGGTTCCTTGGATCAGAGCTGAAGCCTGTGGCTTACAGTCTGAAATACAGTGTGGCCAGCAGTCCTGCTCTGCCAATGAACTGAATTCTTAAACCCCTGTGGTTGTCATTTCTCCTACACAGAGAATCCATACAGACATTCAGGTGCTCTAAGGTGCAATGGACTGTGTTTGATCCAGAGCAGTGGTGCATCCCCAACTCATCCACAGTTACTGCATCGTGGCCTGGTTCACACAGAAGCATGAGTGTCAATTGTGCTCCAGCTCCTGCTGGGACTTCAGAGTTTGAAGCAACAAAGCACACGAGTGCTGGGAAGGTTCAGGGAACTGAACTGAACCTTGTCCCAAGTAATGCCCCACCGCACACTGTGCAGGCAGAGGGGCTGCAGCACCAACTGCCTCAACCTGCCTCAACTGCTCAACTCTCATGATGCCAAATAACCCCTCCGATGCAGACACGACTACAGACATCCACACAGTCTGTAAAAACGCGGAAACCAGGGAGGGATGAAAGACAAAGTCTTGTGAATCTTGGTGTGTTTGTAGATTTTATTAAGCTTTTGTTTGCACATCTGAACTCTCAAATGCTTCCAAATTCTGCCCCTCGAAGTACAGTGCTGTTTCACAAGCCTTCAGGTAGCTGGGATTCCTACTTAACCAAAGGTCAGCCATGTCAGTGCCCAATCTACTTCTCCCCTTCTTACTCCACAGCCTCAATTCACTAAGGTTTTCTGATATCTCCTGAACTCTTGATCTGTATTGTGAATAATGACAAATGAGCAGATAACATTACCAGGCAGCCCTACATCCATCTCCAGAATCTGGTGAACTTTTGCTTATGTCAGTAGAAGCACTTAATGGAAAAAGAGCCTTTTGTCCCTGCAGAAGTCTTCGTCTATTAACCCCTTTTTACTAAAAAATGCATCTCTAACCTCAAAAGGGAAAGTCTATCGTACAAAGTTTACAAGACAAATGAGTTATTATTTTAAAAGTTAGTTAATAGCATTGCACACAACTGACCAGAAATGTCAATTACTAGAGAGAAGGGGCACAGGATACTACATGAAATCACAACTGTTGCTCCGGGGCACTTACATTTGAGTCTTTCTGACAACATCTACAACACTCTAATTGAACTGCCTGGGCATAGAGGAATTGCTTCTTGCTACTGTAAAATAGCAAGCAGAATTACAAAAATGGCGTATCAGAAAAATGTAGTGTATTTTCAAGCTTTTGAAATGTCACACTCCTGGGCACCAATTTATCTGAGTTACATTGCAACGTTACAAATAGCCAGCAAGTCTTACAGGGCCATTTTTCACAATAAAAATACTTTCCTAACTGCTATTTTAGTTCAGTAATGATTGTATAGACCTGTTTATTATGCATTTATATTTTTCCATAAATAATACCTTACTGCTGGCAACGTACTGAAAAAGAAAAAAGTGTGTAATATTAATGGGGCCAACCACTTGCTTCAGCATAAAAATATTTTTGACTTCAGGGGAAAAAGAGAGAGAGAAAAAAGAAAAACCTCATAAGAAATCCATAAAGAAAACAAAGAAATCCTTCAGCTATTTTTCTAATTTAATATCACTTCCACTTCTATCTGTTGTCTTGAGGATAATGGCCATTATGATCATAGTGAAAAGATTACATTGATTGCAGAGTGCCAGGGAAGTTATATTAAAGGTCAATAAGGAAAAGTGGTATATGTCTCTGCTGGAGCTATGATTCAGCCTCTTGAAACCACTTCTTAAGATATTTCCATTGTTTTCTGTTGCAGAAGTAGAAGCCACTTTTAGAAAAGCACAGCCAAAACCACAGGGAATCCAGCTTCTAAATGCTTTAATGCACCTGTGCTGTACAAGTTATACAGCATCAAAGAAACTATTAGGCATGGAAATCCCAGTTTTTGGAGACTTCCTTCATTAGCCCTAAGACAGCTGTTCTCACTGATATACGTCCTGCACCTGGCTAGTTTAGCTGGCTGTAAGGGTTGAACTTGGCATTCCTAGCTCAAATGCATAAGCTGTAGTGCTAGAGCAAAAATATGTTGCTATGTATCTGGCTAATTCTCAACTCTCTGTGGCTTATGCATCTCTTAGAGGCATGCAGCAGCATGTCTCATGAAATGTACACATCTGAATTTGATTTGAATATGTTCCCTGTGATTCCAGAGACTGCAGTAGTGAGTGAATTCCAGCCAAGAATGATACTGAACCATTTACACCCATGCATCTAGAGAACTATTTCTTCTTGCAGTTGTCCTGAAGTTATTGAATAACAATTATTAATAGTAAATTAACATGCAATTGGCAACAGCTAACTAATTAATTGTCTTAATAAACTGTCTGCATGCCCCTCTTACCACTCAGAAAACTGCAACTCTGGAAGGTCAGGACTTTATTTCAATGGAACCTCTACTATTCCAACTTCATCCTTTAATACATACACACACCTCACACAGGTAGTTTCCTGATGTCGGGACTTATAGACAGAGTTGACTGATTCTAATTCACTGGAAACAGCATATCTATCTACAAACACGTTTAAAGGTATACTTTCCTTAGTACTCACTGAAACGAGAAGCCAATTCCTAATTCTTGCTTAGAGTAGTTCCAACCTAATCAAGGAATAGGATAAATTTAGCCTATTATTTTCCTCAGACACACAGTGGAGCCTGCTTTTATCCCAGCTCAGCTCAGCATAAGCATCCACTCGAGGTGCCTGTGGTATAAGTAGAGTAATCCTACACAGCTTTTACAGTCCCTAGAAAAAAATCTGTATCTCCAGATGGTGGCTTAGTCTATTTCTGATCTGAATCATATCTGAAGAATTCAGCACCTCTCCATCACCTACAGGAGGAAACTAAATGAAAGCAACAAGTTAAACACTTAAAATTAGAGTGTATGAATACACACCCACTATGTCTACAAGCCCAATTTCTCTTACAATGGGAGGTTTGGGAAATCTCTCCATTGTGATTCTAAGTGCCGGTAACTTTCTAACAGAAGGAGTTGTTAAAGGAACAGCTCTGGCACTTGAAAAAATGGTTGTTTTTCAAAGAATTAATTGTCACCAGCTTGCTTGGCAGTGAGAGCAATGGAAAATAGTTGGTGTGTTTCATGTAACAGCAAATGGAAACGTTTTAGGACTCCTTAGCCTCCCCCCTGATGTCATGCAGAGGTGAGCAGAGACTAAAGATAAGTATTTTTTACACTGTAATAAAAAAAGTTTAAGTACTAATAACTATTGTTCATTCTGCTGGCAAGATTTTAGTACAGCACCCTTTGCCTTCGATTTTTAGAAGCATGATACTACAACCTGGGGAAAACAACATTTACACTTTATATGGACATAAAGCAATTCCATGCATATATTTTAAACATATGCCTCAGCACAGATTACTCCGCTGGGTGTGCATGTCTATAAACTGGACTCTTTAAAATAAACTCTGGGAAGCATCCAGATTAATTAGCAAATAAACCACATGGAAAGTAGTTCAGCCCACAGTTTCGTACATGAATAACATTCTCATAATAGTTTAATTTTACTTGTGCTTTTAAACTATATTTTAGGAACGGTTTGGCGAATTACAGTTGTTGCTACAGGGAACAGTGGGCTCAAGAGGAATCTTGGGATGAGCAAAGGCAGTCCAGAATCCACAAAAACAGAATCCTGGCTATTTTGAAGAGAAATATCCATGTGACTTCTACATCGTACAGAGGGGCTACCAGAGGTTACTAGTTTTCTAACATATCTTCCTAAACTAACTTCTCTGTATTTGTAACTTCTCCTTCCTGTTTTGCAAAGGAGGAATATCCCTGTGTAGCACAAGAGAAGGAGCTAAAGTGAGGATTAGGTGAGGAACATGCTGAGAAGCACTGACCTGCAAGATCATCTCATGGCTTTGAGGTTCAGAGCAGAAAGCTTAGATTATTCAGAGGGATGCTGAGATTGGTACTCAGCAGACACCAGCCTATTCACACTTGGGAATCTGACACTTGGGACAGTCAATAGGTATTGTTTGCAGTGTCTGCTCATCTCTAGGAACAAAGGCTCTTCCTTGAGTGGCAGAACCATGACTCTGCTTAAGGATCATCTAACCCACAGGAAAAGCTGTTTGAACAACTAAGTGCTACTGAAGAAGCCCAAAAGGAATTGCTTACAGTTCCTTGTCCTTTTACCTACTAGCATTGAGTATTAGTATATGTTTGTGAACACCAGCATGCTAATCCTTCCAGGAGAACTGATAGTTAACACCCAGTGATTTTTATCTCTTTGATCATAGAAGGCAGGTAAAAATTTCCTATCCTAATCCAAAACCTCAGCCTACAAAGGTAGATTCCTGAAGAAGGATAATGTATAATGGCACCTTGAAAAAATCTTTCTTTGTGATAAACAGACCAAGTTTGAACAGTGCAATTACCTGTGCCAGTTAAATCAGTGCCAACCAAACATCTAACACACCTTCTACAAAGCATTCTTCCAAGAATGTTACAGAACATTTGGTTCTATTTTCTTTTCAACACAAATTTGAACTTCTGCATTCTCATGTAACTCACAAAATCTAGAGGATAATCTAAGAAAATCAGTCAGGATAGAGACTGCAGACTTTACCTATCGTTTGATGAGAAAGACATTGTTTTATTAAACAGTGCATAATTAAAAGGTCAATATGCAAGGATGTAATAAAATCTCTGTAACGAGTCAATTTGTCTTCGATGCCAATGTCTAATTTATAGGAAATCAGTAATAAAATGTTTGTTTTCAATATTATCTGCAAAATGATTTGCATAAGATGAAAATAAATCCATATGGCTTTGGGTCAGCAGATAAACATTCATAGGTAAAGTTCTTGGGAAGGTGATCCAGCTTAGGCACTGAACTGAGAAGTGCTATTCAGGGAAGACAAATTATAGTTTACTTCTTCAGGTCTCTAGCATATTGTGCAGAAATGAGTTTAGTTCCTTTGAGAATATCTGTCATATCCAAGCAGGGAAGAATACCTTAATAGGCTGTGCCCATTTCATAATGCATACAAGATAGATGTCTCCAGAGGAGGGAGGGGAGGAGTCTTATGTTTAAAAGTTTCTGAGCACAAGCTTGTTAAAAAAGTTGGCAATCAATTATAGAAACTAATCTACTCAATTAATTACTAGTGTTTGTTAGTAAAGCGCCACTGGTGTAAAATAATCCTATTAACTATAACAATACACTTGCTACACCACGCCCTGGTCTTCATTTGCTCTAGCAAGCATAGCAGCCAGTTTTTTAAAGTCTGACATGAGTCAATGAGTGGCAACTATCTAAATCAAAGGAAACAAACCCAGTATTCCTAAGGATTTTACTGCCAAAGGAATTTAAAAAGAAATGGTACCTATTAGGGTAGGGCTTGACAGGGGCATGTATGAGAATAACAAAGGGAATCTACAGATTGAAACAGGAAACTTCCAAACAGTTCTTCGAAGTGCCTGGAAACATTTCCAAAAGGATTTGTTTATGCCAAGAAAAGCAGTCTTTTTTCCATTGTTGCTCAAGGTGCCAGGCATGGCACAAACTCACAGAAACAGGGCATGAAGCCAGACCCAACCAGCTCCTGTGTGGACTGGAAACAAGCTAAAAAGCCAAGCCCAATGTACAGAGCTCAAGCTGAGATCTTGATCTGAACTCTCCCACTGCATGGGTCAGTCTGAAATCAGACTCCTTGCTCTAGACCTCTCCTGAGCTTGTCTTGGTCGAATGAATTTTTTTTGTTGTTCTTCTGAGCAGAAATGAGGGAGTGATTTGACATGCAAACAGCACAGCTCTGCAGAAGCAAGCACATGAAAGATAAGAGACTTCTGCTGTAGAGCACCAGAGTTTGTTTGCATTTTGAGCAAGGACATAGCTACTGAGCTTGCAGTGCTACAGCACTGGGCTAATGGACCAGATCACCTGAGAAGGGGCTACAGAGATGGGAGAAACCATAGGGACTTGGTAGACAGATGGACTCCCTTTGATTCCATGATTCCTTCCATGTTCCTGTTTACTAGGCTACGGGACTGATGTGCTGATACTACAGCCTGCTGCAATAACGGCCATACCAATACTTAGAGCCTGAAGCACTTTCCAGACCTGCCCCAGTTTTCCCTAAGTGACACAACGAAATGCAAGTGTGCCAGTGCATTCAGGACAGGCAGTGTTTAAATTCTGTATCACAAATACCCTAACCCTACTCCAGACGAACACTTTCCCTCTGTGACTGTAGGTGGGCAGAATTAATTTCAGAGCCATGTTGAATCTACACATACTTGAGCTTTGAAAACCTGCTGCCTGGGGCTGAGGCATAAGGGGGGGTGGGGGTGGAGAGAGATAGGGTCAAAAGAGATGCCTGATGGCCTGCGCTTAGAGCAGTGGCAAAGCATCATCCTCAACATCTGTCCCCCCTTTTTAGCCTTCTGTATACCCTACAGAAGTTTACACTGAGTTGCAGTAAATTTCTCAGATCCTTCCCCTTCCCACCTCCCCACACACACTGGTTGCAGTTACACCATCTCTTGCAAAGACTTTGAAAATCTTCCAGTCATAAAAAAAGAGGAAGTAAGTTATTATTTCCCCAGCACATGAGCAGAAGCAGCACGCTGGTTTGCTCTGCGGGCAGTGCATATCTGTGCTCTCATTAAAGTTACAGTAGAAATTTCACCCTGCTGAAGTCATCAGGAGTTTGGCACTGGATTTCATCCTCTGCAAATGACTGTGCTACACCCCTTGAAAGCACTCGCTAATATCTCCGTGTCACCAGACTAGCAGAACCAGGAATTTCTAGTTTGGAGGAGATTATCTCACAGATGGATTAAGAGGTTTAATAAAACCCCCCGGTTACTTCAGCTAGGACACCTTAGCAAAGTATGTTCCATATTCCATAAACGAGAGCACACCTCCACATAGACGGTGACCACCCGTAGCCTATCACCCATAAAGAGTCTTCACAAGACTTGGAAAAGCTCAGAGGCAAAACGCTCACCACCTCTGCATCAGCAGGGAGTCCACTGCTGTGTCTGGCATGTCCCCTGCTCACCCAGCACGTCTGCCCAGTTGCACGCTGACTTTGGGCACACGTCCCCGGAAAGGCTGCACAGCCTTGCACCAGCCCCTGTCTGCACCGCAGGCTGCGCAGCCCCACAACGTGTGCGATAGAGAAGATCTGTCTCATCATGATATGTACTGACTGTTATTATTTTCCCATTGTATAGAGCCATCCGTTCAGCAACATTTGCAGAAAAATTCTTTGAAATAATTTTTAACTCTCTGAGCTTCTTTCAAAGTTTAATCTCTGTCTTAAAGGTCCCCACTCCTGGAAGCTCACCATTTTCTTATCCCATGTGTTTTGGAGACACCACATGTTTTAAAACACTGGGAAACATGGTGAATTTTTATTTTTCTTCTTATCTGCAAGCACTCAACTACTTAAAAGAAAATATATTTTTCAAATGTGTGCAGCAATGATTTGGCATCTTTATGTTAAAATTGACTAATTTTACGGTGTTACCTTCTGGCTGCTGCTCATGACAATTTAGAGTTTGCAGTTACAGCCCATTATAAAAGGGAAGGGCTGCAAGAGGGTGTTAACAGCCTATTTAGGATATAAAGCACCGTGCAGTACACAGATTTAAATTCAGGTGCAGTATAAGGTCAGCCTTGAATTGTATGTATAATATGTTTGTCAGGCACCCCATGTGTAAAACTGACAGCTCTAACCTAGTTGCCACAGGCTGTTTTATACAGTTGGGAATATTATGTCTCTTTGACTTCGGTGATGTACACTTGAAAAGAAAATTGTTTCATTTGGGGGAAACTTGGAAAGCCAGAGCCTACTGCAGTAATGAAATACAACATAAACTTTCTAGTTAAAAAGGCTATTTGGAATTAATTAACATCAGCTCATACCACAATTACATGCAATACATACACGTTAATAATAACAATAAAAGAATAATGAAGCTTACATAATTCAGTTTTCTTTTTGTATGAATTTGACACATGTAAAGTCTGGCTTTGCTCTGCTACATCGGGGATGTGAGCGGAATGCTTTGAGCACTCCGGGTCCCAGTGAGCGCTTGGTGCATGGCTCCAAGAGCAGTGCACAGAGCCAGCAGTGCCCACAGCTCTGTGCCTCCTGCAGTACTTGAAGCTCGTGTTTTCCCCACGATCCCGAAGTGCACACTGCACCAGGGTAAGGGGGCCAAGTTCCCACTGCAAACTTTGAGACACAAATTGTTTGCCCCCCACATACCACCATGCTGTGGAGCTGCGAAGCTGTGGCCCTACCTATCGCCAGCTGATTTGGTAATAAGTAAGTTTTGGTTTCCCTGTTTTACATTTAGTCTGTTCTGATATGGACAGAATAATCCAGTCGAGTGAAACATGAGCAATCCACGGCAGAGGTAATGCTCTAGCGTAAATTATCTGAATTTAAACACCAGACCACTTCTCACCTGCAGCAATCCTGCCTTTCAGAAAGAAAAGAACAGCGGAAAGAAAAAGGGTAGCTTAGAAGAAGCATGTTGATGAAGAAATTGAGGCACACAGTAGCACTGTAGCTTGCCTAAGTCATATAATGGATCTGGGACAGAACTGTTTCTCAATCTACCACCTCAGCAGAAAGTCCACTCTCTTACACCACATGCAATCACCAGACGAAATGGAGGAGGGAACATTTTACAACAATTGCAGAAATGACAAAGGTGTAGGCTCTGAAGAGATGAGGACTGACCAGTATTAGGATACCATCTCTTCATTATGCTCTATAGCTTTCTCCCAGAGAATGACAGTGCTGTTTCCAATCATTTCTCCCTCACTTTCTCAGAAGAAATGAGCAATGATTTATCAGGCCATTGCATGCTGATATAAAAAGTTCAGCTCTTCACAGAGTGGTTTGAAGATACCAAAGTTTTTTATGAGTGCTCTCGGGAGTTAGATTCTCAACTGGTGTAAAACAACACTCAGTAATGTCAAATGGAAACATGCCAATTTACATCGCCGATGGATTTTGAAGCTCTATTTCTTATATAAGTGTTCTCAATAACTTTCAGTCACCTCCCTAAAAGGTACAATTCTGATTGAATATTTATCATCCTTCCATATTTCTTATCTTCACTTTAAACTGGAAAAGAAAATAAGCTGTCTGCAGAGTAATCAATTGCTACAGTAAACATTACTTTAGCATACAATGCAGTACTTATCTCTGTTCTCTTTAATTAAATCTGTGGTGTATGCTGTCATTTGTCTACGTAGAATAAGTGTACTTTTCACCAACCAGAAACTTAACTCCACTAATTAACTCTTGGGTTTTATAACAAATTAGGAAAGAGGTTAAATTAAACTGATTTTCCTCAGGTGGTTTTCTCGTTTTCCATGTTACTGCAGAACAGTCATTTCCATCCCTCAGCACTTCTGATGTGTGCAGTCTGCGTGACTGCTCTGAACCAGCAAACTTCAGCACCCAGTTGTAATGATGGAAAAAATATTTATACTGTGCAAGAAAAGCCACTTTTACAGGCCTTATCTTCTAATGATAACGAATATCCCAAACCTAACACATGAATTTTTAAGTTGGGAGAATCACATGCAGGCGCTAAGTACCACTCATCAAGGGCAAAAGTATGAAGAAGATATTCATGAAATAGACGTAAGGCTGATGATTTCAAACACTTAGATAAACAAATATTTAGATCTGCATTGCTAATACATAAAACAAGTATCGGTGTTAAAGTTATAGGTCATTTGTTCAGCTGGTCCAAATGACCGAAAGGTCTTCCTACATCAGAGAAAATGGTCAGGCTTATGTGAGCAAAGTGTTTTGTCCCATGGTCTGAAGAGGAAAGCAGTATGCTGTCCTGGGAATGTATCAAAAAAAAAAAGTAACCAAAGGCAGGTTTTCCTTACATTGAGAAAGGACCTGGAAAGAAATTTTAACTGGAGGCTCTGGCTATTAAACCTAGGCATTGCTTAGAAGTGAGATGCCCAGGCAGCAGTGAGTAACAACTCTCTTCAGTAAAGTCGTTCTGCATCAGTTCAGAGAAGGAGCCCAAACAGCACAACGCTGTGTGCACAGCCCAGCAGCTGCACTGAAACCAGTGCAAACGAACGATGCCTTTAGCTATTATTCATATAGGTTTAGGACCCCCACTCTACCCCCAGATATGTGCCTTGGCTCAATATTTTACTTGAAACACAGTTTGTTTCTGAGCTCTTGGCTTCCAAATGCTGTGCTAGACCCCGAATAATCAAAAGTGGGACTATTAAAAGCAGTAACAACGCAGCGCTGGCTGTAAAATATTGCCTGAATTTTTTGTCAATGCACTTTGCAGATACGATGTTTTCCTCTTGTTTAACACTTAAAACAGCTCGGTCATTCCACAGAGTCAGTGCATATTCTTGGTACAGAGACATGGCAAACATTGTGTTGTTTCACATTTCTGTGGTAGGGCCCATGGGCACTGATCTAATTTCACTGCACCACAACAAGCCATCTGTAATAAATATTACAGCACAACCTACAACCAAGCCGAAGTTAGAGCAGCCACCGCGCTACTGGTGCAACCCTGTCATTTCAATTCTTTACGCTTCTTTCACCAGCCAAGTCTCATCTCCCCAGACTAATAATGCCAGCTAATAACCAATAACAGTCTCAGCAATGGAAAATCTACGGAAAGTGAAAGGAACAAACTGGAATGATGAAGCAGAAGTTCACGTTCTTGATTCTCAACCCTAAGTTGGGACAAGAAGAGTATAAAAGAGTCTTCTGATTTGTAATCTAAAGGAAAATCAGGAATCCATATTGTTCAGTCTTCATACTGGCATTGCTTAAAAATTACATCAGTGGGACTCAAAGTTTTAGGATGATAAAATCAAAACGAACCAGAGTGAAAATCTCTTTGGTTCAAAAGGTCACAGCTCAACTGAATTGACATTTGGATGTGCATTTTTTGGTTTCCATGAAAATAATGTTCCCTACAGAAAGCAGAAAATTTCAATAAACAAATAAATAACAATGAACCATCAGAAATACACGTTTTGACAGGACATTTTTCAATTTACTTAAACATAAATGGATTACGGTGTGCTTAAGTATTAGCTCAAATGGGTTTGCTAAGATATTACAAAAATGAACAGCAAAGCCACACAGTACACCAGGAATCTCTGCACATCTATTTTCCACATAAAATTGCACTGGTACTTTTATTTGTGCAAACCTATCATCTGTTCCTGGAGTAGTGTTCATGAGAAAAAAAGGTACCATAATTGATCAGTACAACGGACAATACAGTGGAATCTCCTTGGAAAAGTTTCATGTATTGAAGATCTCTTTCATTAAGCATCTCTCTCTGACCTGCCCTCTCCTTTTCTCCCCTTAGTAAGAAATTTTAAAGGAGAAAGAAAAAGATCAGCCCTGTGGAAACCACACAAATGAAGCAGTTTGCAGAAGGCTGTGCTGCTTGTGTGCACCAAATTGCATTTCCAAGCAATCTGCTTGGCCAGCAATGGAATGAAGCAGGGAATACAACCCTATATCATCTTTTCTTCAAGGACCTCAGTGTGCTACAGAAGCATAAATTAATTAAACCTCATAACACCTGGAAGAGGCAGGCAAAAGATCTGGGACTACTTTACCCATCCTAGAGCAGGAGCCGCTGCAGCTGTTTAACAGTAGATTGCAACAGCATACATCTGTGAAGGGAAGAGAGAAGAAAGATTTAAATGCCCCAAAAAATACTGAAGGAAATTTAATTCAGATTCATCCTTTACTCTTACAAAAATGGCCCCCAAACCTCTATTATTCATAGGTACTCAGGGCCTCTATTTTATCTCCCATCGGCTCCTCCAGAAGGCAATGCTGACTGCTCTACCGAGGCATAGCTTCTCCACCAGCTCATGGACAGGAACTGACAACTCTAAAATCAATTTGGCCTTCAGTTGGAAAAGCGTACTGCACCTGATGATTTTTTTAGTTATCTTACTCTGTAAGCTGCAAAACAGATTGTCATCTCAGCTACAGCACCTCTTTTTCAGTGCAACTACACTAGCTTTGCTCAATGGAAACGGCGATTAGTATCTGCCTGTTCAGATTATCACTTATTATATTATTACTATAATAATATTATTATATAATAATAATAATATTATATATAATAATATAATATATATAAAAATATATAATCACAGATTATTGTCCAAATAACTCTTACAGAGATTTACTTCAGTAGGTAAGATTTTACAATAATCTGGAAAAAAAGTAAACAAAATTAGGCTTCTTTATGAATATTTAGACTATCTTCACTATTCATTCCATGCTATGTAAGGTGAAAAACTATATGATTTCTTTCATAAAAACATTTAATTGTGAATTGTATTACATACATAAAAACCTGCTCTCCAGCTGCCAAAATTATTCTCCAATGATGCTAAATAATATTCCTTGTCATTTTTACTTAGACAGTATATTAAACTAATAAATTTGTTGATGAAATATTGCATAATGAAAAAGGAAGTATGTTTATTTTTCTAATAACTTTCATGTTTTTTAATCAGTTCAATGTGAATTCAATACAGCCAATCTTCTCTTGGTACTGCTTCCCTTATTGAAATCAATTCTTCAAAAGGAAAGGCAATAAAAAAAAAATATGTAAATGTCTGAATTACAATCAATGGAAATAATTCCATAGACCACTTCAGTTTTGGGAAACAAACTGACTGAGGGCTCTGCCTTCACATTTCTGCAACGGTAAAAGTTCTCTCCCAAACAAAGCATTCGGAAGTGATGCATCTTTGGCACCCATGTGTGCAATTCAGAATCTGGCCAGTTATCAAATCTGTGTCTTCTGCTTTTAGCATAATGAGCTACACAACTTTCCTCTGGGTGTGAAAACGAGTATACAGTGGCTGCCTAAAGCACTTCTGATGATTTCTTTGTCCCCCATGGCAGCCTCATAAGTAAACGCAAAATTCTTACCAAAGTCCATAATCAAAGTACTTCTGTTTATGATTTAATAGAAAACTATATAAAACAGTGTCATAAAATGTACAGAATAATTAAACAGCTTTCACAGTTCCCTATTGTTGGAAAAAACAGTCAGTTGTTGGTAATTTGGTACGATGATGATGCACTACAATTTTCAATGACCAAGTAGCAACAGATCCACTCAGCTAACTGCAGGACTTGGTGTAACGACTGTTCGATCACGAGTGATGAGAGAAGGTGTACCGCCAAACTTCGTGTCTGTCCACTTACATCCCCTTTATTTTTACAGAATGATTTACACATAGCCACAGCCGTTATTATAAAGATAATCCCACTCCACAGCAAAGAAATTAAAATGAAAAATTCTGTGTGGGGCGGTACCAAACACTGTGACTGATGCTTTAAACATGCAATTGTAACAAATATTCTGGGACAACATGACTGTTTAGCTTGCCATAAGATTAATTCTGGGGACTTTTGACATTGTCCATGCAGACAGCCGGTTTCATGCTCTACTATTTACTTCAAGACCTGAGAATGGTAGAGAGAAACTTTATTCAAGCTATGGGCCAAATATTATTTTACACAATTTCAAGTTCAGGATCTTGTTCTTTTGGTTCAGGATTTTGTCATTTTGGAAACATCTTGTTTGAAGGTTTATTTTTAAACATTCTCAAAAGGAAAATAATTGCATGCGTAGGAATTTAAAAAGTAAGGGTTATCTAAAGAAAGCAGTTTACCTTGTGATAAACTATCCTGTCAACACTTTAGCTGAACTTCATAATTTTTCATTCCTGTGATGAATATGATATTCTGGATCTCTCTCTGACAGGATTTTTTTTTTTTTTTATAAGAGTGGAGGCATTAGTATTTGCCTTTCTACAGAAGAAATCTGCCTTCTCATCTTCTTCTCAGTGCCTGGATCTCAAACAGAACTTGGTAGTTTACATCATCAGTTTGAGTTATGTCATTTCCACCTGGGAAAGCACATTAGCTCTTCCTTGCACTGAAGAAAATGTGGCTGTTCTTTGCAATAATTAAGAAAAACTGAAGTATCAAATGGACGAGATGTATCACAACATTCATGGTTCAGATGTGATCAGCAGAGGAGTAATATGAGGAGGATCTGCATGGCTCTGGAGCTGTAGTATACTAAGTGTAAGTCCGTGTGCTCTTGTCTGCTTCTTTTGCTAATCAAGGATGAGGCATAGCAGAAGAGTATTGATTCTCTTTCAACTCTTCCTTCCTCCCCTATTGTTTCAGCCTGTTCCAAATCATCCAGAAAATGTAACTCCAGCAGCAGAAACTTCACGTGTCAGATCCAAAGCAAGAGAGAATAGAATTAGCTGCATCAACTTTACACAGACAAAGATGCCCTCTAGCACAAGGTCTATTCTCCAGGTGTCAATCTGGCCAGTTAAGGCCATTTTGTACTGACTGAACTTAATGGACTGTAAAATATATTTCATTATAAGCAATTCTTATTCAAACCTAGAAGGTAAAAATAATTTCTTCTACCTTTTTGAAGCCAACACCAAAAGCCCCATGAGTTTCCTTGCAAACTGGCCACACTCTTTTCTTTCCCAGTGTGACGCCACCTTCTCCACTTGAGAGAATGATATATAAACAATTTCTGAAACATAGTATAAAAATATTATTATAAACAAACACACTCCTGCTTCCTCTCCAGGATTATCTCTGCAGTCAGGAAAGGGCATTTATAGACTTTCTTCTCCTTCCTTCATGGAGACCTGAACTTGATTTCTTCTTGTTCTCTTCAAATCCATTAGCAAACCAATAGTCAACCATGCTGCTACGTTAATCTATGATTTGCTGCTTGAAAGCATCTGAAGCCCAGAATAAAAGCCCTGGATCAAAGATATTTGGCTGAAGTAATTTGGCTGCAGAACAAGCCATCTTCCTTGGGAAAGATTTCCCATCATAATGGGAAGGATAAAGTGAACAAAAACTTGATCCTTAGCAGTGGTCACTATTAGGAAAGAGTGAAAACCACCATGAAGAGACAGGAAGAAACATCCATGCACTGGCCTAGAAACATTCAGCTGCTGCAAGGTTTAGCCACTGTTTTCAATACCCTTTGGCAGGCAGGCTGCAGTAAGCACTCCAAAACAGTTGCCAGGGACAGGTATACAAAAAAAACCATGCAGAAACACAGATGCCTGTGCTATATTGGCTTCATGCGATTAGCACTGATACTGGCCTGAAATATCACCTTTCATAAAGGTAATATGCATAAAAGAATTTGTTTTCAGAATCCCTGCTTGCTGATCAGCATTTGATTTTTTTAACGCATCGCAGGCATTTCCGACATTTCTCACAATCTTCTCTTGAAGGCATCTTCACCACTGAGAGTTTTTCTGAGAAATGGCAACCTCTCCCCTCATCCAGAGGTGTGATTTTTGAATGGAGTGCAGTTAGACGATTTCAGTGAATGGGTGTCTTCCAGAGGTAGACTCTCACATCTCTTATCCTGAGTCCTTACTTTCATTCTGTGATAGCGAAGGCCTGAGTCTATTTATTCAATTACCGTGTGTTTGAGCCTACAGGCTTTGTAAGCTTCTGCCTGGCTAAAATAACTTGCTGCACTGCTGAAATCTAATTGAAAGAATTCTGTGCAGTCCCATTATGAATTATTCTGTGTTATGCTAGGAAGGCTAGAGGTTGTGAAACTAGTTATATCAGCAAAGCTGGCATCTGATTTCATTAGCTTACACTGTAATTGCCTTACATTTGATGGGCCTGATACTACCACTCCTGCTCAAAGAAAATTTCCACTGTCTTTGTTTCAGAGCTGTCAGTTCCACTTTGGGAGCTTATGGCTCTGTGATCCCGCTCTTCGTACTACATAGAGCATCTGGCTGCCAAAAATATCCTAAGCTGTCAGGGTAGGAAAAGGAACATGGAAATGCCATATGTATGTTTTATAGGAAAATGCTTCTATTCGTCTAGCCAACTGTAGAATTAGCCCAGTCCATTTTAGTCCACTCCTAATCATTACAGTCCTTTCATTTCTTCCATGACAGGAAGCTAGGTATTCAACGCAGGCACGGTTAGAAAGAGTTTGCCCAGCAGAAACAATTCATTACAAGACCTGTCTGCATTGTGCAACAGTGCTCCAGGTAAAGCCAGACTGGTATGTCTCCACAACAACGCATAGTGCCAGATAACAATGACAGTTCTGAAAGCAGAACACATGGGTCAGTGATGGTATACAAGGAGTGACAAGGTACAAGTGTTTCCAATGCCATCTTCTTCTAGAAACCTTGACCAATGTGGAGTTTTCCAGTAGGATTTTGGGAAGTGATAAGGCCAGTATTAATGTCTCTTTCCCCTAGTGTTTTTTTGAGTATTGATATCAATCACTGTAGTATCCAAATAGTTGATCAAGTTTTGTCTCTCCTCCAGTGGGAAAAGCAAGTAGAATTGGGATCCTCTGTCTCTGCCATATAGAGAAGGATGCCATATACCAGTTATTAAGCTTAACCTAGATTTATGGGATGTGTTTGCCATGCAAGATGAAGACATTATCTACAAAGATTCTATGATTTATTACCTGGAGAGGTGATGCATCACTGAAGAAAAGGAAACTGTGAAGGAATAATAAAAGAGAGAGATAAGCACAGGCAGCAGTAAGGTGGCCAAGGTTTTCTTCCTTTGCCTACAGGAATTATGCTTCCTAATCCATGCACTTGTTTTAGCTCAAGTAAAGGAATTGGAATTCACAAGGATTTCTGCAGGCAACTTCAAATTGCAGCTAGAAGGCACACTCTTCTATCAGTTTCTTATCACTGTTCTCCAGTTCAGTGTAATATTTTCAACTGCCTTTTCCTCCTTTTAAATTCCCTAAGCCTCTTCAGCAACTATACAATGAAAAATAATAAATCCACCATTTCTGGAAAAGTTGTGAACTTTAGTCTGCCATTTTCTGCCACAGTTAAGGAGATCATGGCATTCCTTCTTCTGGAGCTTTGAAAGATCTGCACTTCGGCTCTTCATGTGCCCCTGACTGAAGCAGGCAGAGCTCCTGGGGATCTAGACTGCTACACCATAGCACCACTACTAAGAATCACAGTGAGAATCACTATCAAACATCTCCCAGCAAGCCAAATTCAATCCTCTCAAACTCCTGGAATAAGAACACTACCACTGTCCAAAATACATCACATTCTGTATGAGCTCTCCAGCTCCTTTTAAGTCTTTTCTTTGAAACTATACATGAAAGTATAAAGTTACTGGAACCTTTAGTAGAATGTCACTCAGTTTCCTCTGCCTGCTATTGAATGCTTATGAGCTATTTTGATGTAGTAAAAATATAATGGTTTCAGTAAAAAAAAAAAAAAAAAAGTAAATCATGAATGGTTTTTAGAGAAAAGCTATGAAACCGTTTGTCATAAACCAGCTACCTTGCTGCAGAACATAGGGTGTTTACAATACAAACTCTACAAAAAGGTCAAATGACTGAAGCGCTGGAATAGTTTAATACAGTTTTTGCCATTGTTTCTGTTGCAGGGGTAGAAGATACCAATACAGCAAGGGTACATTTTACTTGATGCTACGTACTGTTGGAACACTAGTTTAATTTATATGAAGTTTCCAGCTAGTCTTGGATTATTCAGCTTTTTTAATGCTTTGCCATGCAATTTTATGATAGCAAATTCTTCTGGAACGCATAGAATAATTAAGCTGGTCAAGCAACCATGATTTTCTATAGAAACATGTTCTAATGGGGTATAAATTATTGAGTGATCTTGAGGAAGAAAGTGTAATTACATACACAATGCAGTATTTTCAATGAAATCTCAGACTAGGCTTGAGAAAATGAATTTTCGAAGCATTTGATCATGAAGTCTAGAATGTGGAAGAATGAACCTGAAAAAAACAATCCAAACAGAGCTCCACAGAAAAAAAAAAAAATAAATCCAGCATTCATACCTGTGCAGATGGAACATAACTAAAGAAACGAGTGCATGTGCTCAGATCACATGGAAAGTAGCTGAAAATAATCAGGCTGGGGTACATCTGAGAAGAACAGCCACCCAGAAGGACTTCTTGCTGTAGAGCAGATATTGATGGCAATACTATCAACTACACTAAAATCAGAATCTAGCAGAATATTGATCTGCAGGATCTGAAAGCACTCTTAAGAAAGCCAGCATCTAAATATCAAGCAGTAGTAAACTACAAAATAGGTTCATTGCTTCTAAGTTCACCTGGCTATCAAAAGTTTCCACATCCCAGAAAATTTTTCCTAAGCTTATATAGTTTATTGTGGGAGTAATAGAACAAGTGAGTAAAATAAAAGTAATCTATCTTCTGTGTCATTCAAACACAATTAGATTCACTCAAAGAAAGAGTACCATAACAGTTTCCATCCCCAGTGTTAACATTCAGGACTTCCTCCCAGGTTTGCTTATCCGATAAAAGCCTCTCCATCTGGAATACGATATTAATTCATAAATCCCAGAAATGTATATAGAAAAGTTCACACTATTCAACTTAAAAAATAATAAACAGAACGTGAAGGAAGGATAAAACCATTTGGGGATAAAATATGATTTCTATATTTCCTTTGGAAAGAGTAACAATAGACCACAATCTCAAGGGAAATAGTAAATTCTCCAAGGAACAAACAAAATAGCTGAAAACTTTAGAGATTAATGATATTTGAATTAAAAAAAAATTAACAAATTAAATATTCACAACAACTCCACTGTTTATTTAGGCCTCAATATTGTAACGATGTTAGGCTGCAGCACGGAGATAAACAAGCAATGAACTGGAGACCTTTGGACCTAAATATATCAGCTATTTCTGCTTGAGTTTAATGACCAGCCCTGGAGCTAAAAGTGGTAACAGCATATCATATGTGGATTGAGACCTGAGAGGATAAGGAAAAGGTACTGACTGCTGGCCAATAAACACTTAATCATGTCTATCCATCTCTCTTAGGGTTTTATACTGCCGTCCCTCACTGTACCATCTGAGTGCCTTCATGTAAAATCAATAACAATAGTGAAATCGCTGGAGGATGTCACAGGAACTCTAGCACATCTCCTCTTCTGGGTCAAACTCTTGTGTTTGCATAGCCATATAGTCATGCTCTTTGATTTTAATGAGACTATTAATGAATGCTATGTTAAGGAAAATTCCCATAATGATACAAACATTACATTATTCCTCCAAATATTGTTGTTAACAAGAAGGACCAGGTTCAGATACTATGATTTTTTTCCTTAAAACTTGCAAAAATTATCTCAAAATACAACCCATAAACACATAAAAAACCTAAAACATTTTCTCCAAGCTCACCAAGAAGTATTAATTCTTTCTAGAGAGCTTTGTCTGATTCTGAAACTAGCAAATGAAGATGAAATGGATTTCAGCACTGGTTCACATCAGCTACTTAGCAATGTTTCTACAAAATCTTGATATTTAAAGTATTTCTGTTGCAGTTCCGAAGACAAGTGTAGCATCTTCGGATACACTGTATAACTGAACATTTGACAAACAAATTATTTCAGTGATTACTCATTAGCTGCATCCTTTTAATTATTTACTGTCAAAAAAGGGAATAGACAAATCCACAAATACTCTCAAGAAGGGCTGCCTCATTTCATAGAGAAAGCAATTTACTATCTCCCCCGTTTACTTCCTTTGTCAATGCTCATGCTGTATCATTGTACCTGAATGATGCTACTGTCATCTTCTGTCCTGCTCATGTCTCCACACCATTTTTCAGCACACTCAACACATCAGATCTGTTAGGAATAGATGTACCTACATATTCATATGGACTCAGTTTCATATACCACCCCATGAAAGACTGAGGTTCAGTTATAAGTCCTAAATACAGTTCTGGTTTTCTTCACCATACAAGTATAATGTTATTTCATTTCTCTGGTTCTCCAAATGTTAACGATTCCTTAGTGAACCAGTAAAAACGTCCCTCAGGAAGAAAGTGGGCAAATAAATACGCCCAAACATTTGCATACACATCTTTCTCTCTTCTCAGTTCAGTGAGAGATGGCAGCAAAGAGCTCCTTTCCCAAGTTTCAGAGCTGCCACAGCTTCATACACGTATTTTGTGAACACATGAGCTGGGTTTCTTTACAGATGGAGAACTGAAAGCTTCACAAACAACTGTGAG
Organism: Tauraco erythrolophus; assembly: GCF_009769465.1. NCBI lineage: Eukaryota > Metazoa > Chordata > Aves > Musophagiformes > Musophagidae > Tauraco > Tauraco erythrolophus. The sequence continues at coordinate 6,584,662 of NC_141476.1, forward strand.
TTTTCTTCAAGAGATGGAGTTTGTCTCTTACTGTTGCCACATTCAAGGAGCAGATTAATATGACCATTGATATATCAAAAAAACCCCCATGAGCTGTGCAATCATATGTGGCCTGTTGGAGTGGCATACTGAGGGCAGGCCAATGTTGGTGTTATGGTTCCCCAAGGAGAATTATAGCATCATATGGAGCTGCCTTTGACATCCTGACCTGTAGAACAAGTTATAATGTAGAGGTGGGCTGGCCAGTGAATCACTCCAGATCTTAGAAGAACAGCCACAAACCCAACCTCACTCTGAATATTCTCTATACACGCTACCATACACTGGATATTTATACAGGGGAACTGCACTTTCAGAGATAACAAACAAAAAAGGCTTGAGACAAGAAATAGGCCAGAGTATAGGGAATCCAAGCTTCCTACTGCCCACTTTGAAAACATATGCCAGCCCAGAAGGTTGAACAAAATTAATTTCTCCAATTCTGCCTGATTGTACAGTTCAGAATTGAAGTAACAGTTGCTTGAGTACACAAATATTTTGTTAACATGTTCCTTTTTTTTTTTTATATAGACTATTTGACTGTTGTTTTCTTGCCATTGAATGTCCAGACTCAAAATAAACTAGATTTAATTGCCAATTACACCAGGAAGAAAAAAAATAATGGAATGTCAGTGTATTGCCATGAATCTTAGATTTTCATTAACAATAAAAAAGTGGAATATGTATGTCACTAAGGCAGTACAAAGCTCATAGCTGAAAGAAGCATACTGTGAATAGCTACAGTTACACACACTATTTCAAGAACAATCTAATAAAGCCTAATTGGTTGAATAAGACTAGAAGACGGAACAGTAACTACTTTAAACTCACTGTCCCCAAGCAAAAAGTCCACGTTCTCGATAAAGCTTAGAACAAAAGCTCCCAGATACAGCTTTGGAGCTATCAAGCTATTTCATCAAACCTGCCCAATATCCAAGATCTCCCTCTTTCATAGATCCTCCTCAGCTATTTGCAGAGACCTAGTCCTTCTGTTATCCTCTCTGTTATCCTGTTGAAATCATAGGATACTGGGAAAAAAAAAAAAGGCTTGAGGTTTCTCCCACTGCAGCGTCTGCAAAGGCAGATGGGATTTACACGCAGGCTGAGTTCAGACGGCCTACAAAGACTAAGTATGGGCACAAAGATACTCAGCATCTGTCATTCCCAAGGCTGGTCAGTGAAGTTACCCAGCAGACATGAACAATATTCTTGCATTGCTGCGCTGAAGCAGAGAGAAGCTTTTTCTTAGTGCTCGTTTCATTCATTAAAATAAATGCTGCTAGTCAGTTACTGGATGGGAATTGAGTTCTTAAACCACACAGACTTAGTGTTGCTAGTTTTATGGTATGTACAATAGTATGGGTATTGTTTCTCTAATCAAATATTTTATAGGTTTGTATTACAGATATTTTCTGGATGCTTGCAAGGGAAACTGGCATCTTACATTTTAATTTGCTAGGCATACAGGAATGCTGGATATGGACGGATGAATCTTTACTAGGTTTGTCTCTTAAAATTGCCACTAATATATAGCAATATTGTCCCGCCCTGTTCTTCCCTTCCTTTGGGAAAAATGGTACCTCAAAAGTTCCTCCTTTTCTGCAATGGTCTCTAAGCCTCCTCTCCCACAACTCCACACTCCCAAAATAGTCTGCCCCGTTTTTGTCTCTGCTAACCACCAAACTTCTTCCTAGAAAGGTTTTAGCAAATTTTTCTTTACAGAATGTTTCAAAACGGCAGAAGGAATGATAGAAAACAGTAAAAACATTACAGCATATCATTTTCTTCCCCACCCTATAATCTCTGTAATTAGAAAGCAATCTCATTGCTTTTTGTTTTTCTCAGGCTTTCCAGAATAATTCAACTTTCAGCAAAGGAAATGCATTTCTGTTCTAAGCATAGAAATAAAAATGTTCTAATGAAAGTTAAGTTGCACTCTTACCTACAGCATTCCCTACTGTGAAGGTTACTGTTTAAAAAGTCTGGTTATAATGCACCATCTGCTTGGCTTCTTTACACTCGCTTTATTCTTTATGGTGTGCTGTAATTCATGAGACTTTCTGTATTATTACCATAATAGCCGATGTTTTTCTTTACAAATGAGAAGCAATAGCTCCCTGATGAAAATTTCAGTTTACTCCAAGAAATGAGGGAAATTGCCTTAAGGTAGGTCCGTCGTTTAGGTGTCATTGCAGTATCTGAGCAGAAGTCTCAGCAATACTGCAGACCACTTGCCTTGAGACACCATGAGAATTCAGTTATAGATGAGCTGGTTGAAGTTAGGGTGGCAACCTTGTCTGCAGAGGGGAGCTGTTGGATGTCTCTACCTCACTCTTCAGCATGTTACAAAGGGAACAGGACAAAACAAGTTAACACCACACCTCTCTATGAGCTTTTGCATCTACTTTGTTTGGTTGCTTCAAAACACATCACAACGATAATGCCACTAATGTCTTTTTGACTAGGAGGACAGTTTCTGCATGTTCTTGCTGCTTTTTTTTTTCTTTTTATTAAATTGCAGATCATCTTATCTTCCTGGGGAATGACTGAGTATTTTAGAGATACAAAACCAGCTTTCTTTGTAAAAAGAGCAGAAATTGCATAACATGCACCCTGGTTTGGTTTCACGTAGACAAGGGAGCAAAAGTGTCACACAACATGAAACGGTCCCTGGCTTTCAGTTCACCGATAAGCACACTGTCCTAAAAGGAAGGACTCTCTTTTTCATGGACTTTGACTTTATCTCTTTTCTTCAACTTTTGCCTATGACAAACACCCTTCATTCTGCAGACCACACCTGTACACATGAGACTTTTGAACTTGCCATTTAGTCTTAGCTGAAGTCTAAGAGATAATCAACAGAGGCTAAAATGGCCTTTGATAGTTGCTTTTCAGAAACTTAACAGCCTACCTTCAAAAACACATTTCTCCATCTGCCCATCAAGAAAAATGATTTCTGATGGTCTGTACTCACCGTTCATCAAGGACTGATTTTCTCATTTGGGTGGAGTTTTATGGAGCTGATTCTCACTCTCTCAGCCTTTCGGGTTATTAAAACAGACCTGTTCAATCTGACAGCACAGGTGCAACAGGGCAGGACCGGGCTACATTAACAATTCTATGCAATTTGATCTGTGTTATATGCAATTACATGCTTGCTAGCATCTCTGGAATATTAGGTGTACTGAAATTTCCTCAAAATTTTGAATAAGCAGGAAGAAACTAGAGGAATTAGGAAGGAAAATACTGCAGAATTCCTAACATCACAAAAAACAGCAGAAGAAAGATCCTATATAATATTTTAGTGTATATTTTAATATCAATATTTTGCGAGTAAATGTCTCCATTATATATGAACCTACACATACACACACAGAGAGAGACACACACATCTCTTCCCTGCTTTCTGTGATGCCAGAAATCTTTGACTTATTACTCCCACTGGTCTGAAAAAAATGAGTGACTTCTGCAGGATATACTGGTAACAAGTTTGTATAAAGTGCAGTGCTACTGCTTAAGTGTGTGCTTCTCATATAAGACAGCATGAACCTAACTGCTCCTTGCATTGAGAGCTGAGGGTTAAAATAAAGACTCATTGCTATTCTCCAGGAACTCTCAACAAGAGACAAATCCCTTCTCAAGCCTGTTCATTGTCTGTTTATTGACTGGAGCTCATATTTATACGCTGTATCACAAGATCATACTTAGCATTAAAGCTAAGTGATTAATTCATAACAATTATTGCCTAACAAATTCTTCTTCACAGAACATTGATGCAAATTCCTCGGTTATTTGTTGCTCTGAAGTAACAAATTAATTGTAATAATTTTCAGTTTTAGAAGGTGGTAATAGCTGTGTTTTCATTTGAAATGTGGCAGGCAGTTGCACACGTCGTACAAGTCATACAGTATCGTTTTTCTGTCATGGATGGCAATATTATATGCAATTAGTGAAGGAAACACTCATAAACTCTTACATACATATAATTCCAGCAGAATTTGGGGGAGTATGCAGGGGAAATATTAAAATTCTTTCAATAAAAATAACACTTCATGACTTGGGTATTCCTACTGTCAAAACCACTTTATACACTTGCATTAATATCTGCAGGTTGATTAGTTTTAGTAAGTTCAGTATTTTGTATAGAACTGAACCATGAGCCACAAACACTGTAATAACTATGTTCCCAGAAACCAGCAGAGATAAGAAAGTTTACTTTTGGCATTTATCTCTTCCAACTCTGTTGTTTGTCAGGAATCCTACTCTGAATTCCATCAAGCAAGCCACATGTAGCCTTGAGTAACAAACTGATTCATTTCACTATATAGCTCAATGCTCATTAAAAATACGTTAAAAGTCTAAAGAAGCTAAATCTAAAGTGAATAAAAGAGTGATTTTCTCACAGTGCTACACTTTAGATGCATATTACCTTAATTTTAAACTTAAAATCATCACAGCCTTTCAATGAGCTGTCCGTGTAGATTTTCTATTGTTTGTTTCCCTGAATTTTTATTACAGTACGCATTTTGAGCCTAAATGACTCTCAAAACAAACCACATACCTCCTACGGCAGTTGTTTTTAATGAATTGGTCTTCACTGGTTTTCTACTTAAGACAAAATTCAGCATTTTCTGAAGCACAGACTGATAGCACAAAAATACCCATTGGGGTAGAATTTTGATTGTAGACTTGCTTGTATGCAACAAAACATTCCCAACTTTCCTAGAGAAACAAAACCATCAAGATACACTTATTAAGGACAAACAATATACACAGCAGAAGCTATACCTGATAGTGTTAAATTTAACAGCTAAGCTTGCAAATGTTACTTTACTAAATCAGATGGATACTAAAACTATCAGTTGCTTGGAGAAATTTTATTCCAACTTCCTTTTTGACACAGAATGTAAAAGAGGACTTTTTAGGCTCTGCTACAGCCAAGCTGATGGCTAAAGCATTCCCATTTTGATCTGTTTAACAAATGCACATTAATTAAAATATGGTAATTCCTACATACTTTTGAAGAAGCTATTAAAAAGACAAGCCATGGGGAAGATCTTTTTGATTTCTCCTAGCTCTACTAGTAGAAAAAAAACTTTTTATTAGTATTTCCTGAAGCATGAAAAACCCGTAGTGTATATGTGTATATGCACATAAGATTTGAAGGTGTCATTATTTGTGTTTGTCTATATCTAGGAGTTCATAAAATTAGTGGAATGTATATTTTTTATTATAGATTATAACAATCTTCATAAGCAAAACATTTTGGGGTTCTTCTGCTTACAGGCTAAAAAATGTTTTACCCAAATGAAGTTGTTCCTTAGTCTGTAAATGACATGGCTTCTTTTACTGAATAAAATGCAGCCATGTAGAAAGCAACCATGAGTCTGTACCCTCCCTGCTAACCTGTTCATAAAGGTATTGTCCCATGAGGATGCAGCCTTTGCTTTTTGCCAGGCTTCCCGTTTTCTCTTTGACTTTCCATAGAATTTGCAAACACCATTCAAACAGTAAATACTCGTGCAGCTTACTTACAATCCTCTTTGTGCAGGGGAGGTGACGCAAATGTAGTAGGAATTCTGATCAACTATTTAGGCTATATGGTCAGGAAAATATTTACAGTCTACCGTGGGCATGGTCATTTCTTATTCGATTCTATTTTATGCTCTCATCAGGCTCCTAAAGGCTTCCTGCATGTAATTTGAAGGGACCTCCAGAAACATTCATAGCCTGTTTTTCCTACTCCAGAAACTAATATTTTCACTGCCCTTTCGCTTTCAAACAATTGATACTTAGCTGGTAATTGATACATTAACTAGCAAAAGAGACACCTGAAAGCACTCCTTACCAGCACTACGTGTAGGAAGATTGCTGTTCATCGATAGTTTCTACTCCAATTAAAAAAATAAATCACTACAATCTCATCTGTGTGGTTCCATTTGTAGATATTCTCCTTCTCATCACAGCTGGTCTCAGAGCTGAGCCCAGACAACACACCAAAAATGGAAAGAAATTTGCAAACTTTGGCCTTTTTATACAGAAGCACTTTGGGGGAATTAATGTTTAACATTTACATTCTCTCACTGCAAGCCCTTCAAGGCTTGACGATGACACTGTCCACTAACGAATGACACAAAGTCAGTACAGGAAAAAGTAAAAATGAAATGATCTAATGTCTAGAATACAAAGAGTAAGAAATACTGAAACGCTGTCTGAAGAAATGGAAGGAGGTGTAAACTGGAAGGGAGTAAGTGCAGTGAGGCAGTGAGACAATAAATTGTTCAATCGCAAATTGATGCAGGACACCCAGTAGGCCAGAACAGTCTGTACTGGTCTGATATCAGCACATGTAACATTCCGTGTACAGTATCACCCAGTGGATAGTCCATACCAGATCCCTGAAGTGTATGTGGTACAAGCCAGAGAGTTAAAGTTTTAAAAACAAGTTTTAAACCAGTTTTAAACTTTCTTTTTTTAATTTTTTTTTTAAACCAGTTTTAAAAACAAGTGCTATTCCAAGATCTCATCAAGGCATTAGGATCTTTTCAAATTACTGGTGATCCAGTTCACCTACAGTTGTGACTCCAGATAACACAGTTCCTTTAGGCCTAACTACTCTTGTCACCAGCTAAGGTGAAAAATCCTCCTTTATTTTACATACTTGCAAACGTCCAAATGCGCAGTCCATACAACAAAAGCACCAGCATGTGCACCAAACACAACAGTAACTGTTGTTATCCTGCTTTATGTCCAGGGAGTTTAGTTTTCTCCAGTGGTGCATTCAGGTTTTGCTATAAGATTTTTTACACAGCGCTGCACTTCTTCGTTAGGCTGTTCAGAAAGGTTGTGGTTTTCATGAACTTCCATGATCACTGAACCACTTGCTGCTGTCCAACCAATCGTAAGGAAAGTGAAACCTGCATCCATGCCAAAAGATTTGATTGAAATAGGAAAACACAGCAAGCAATCTACAAAATCCACTGAAATAGTATCCCATGACCCCAAACTAGGTAGCATAGAAAGCTACTTTTAAATCAATACTTAATTCGGCAGAAAAATCAATTTCTCTCCCTCTGCAATCCATAAAATTCATCAGGAAAAAATTACCCATCACATATTAGCAGCCCTTTCACCCTACAGGTTTAGAAATTAATTACAATAGACAATTTCAAGCCCTGTAACAGGTTGGGATGACATGCTATAAGGTATTTTGCAACCTGTGAACTAAAACATGGATTAGACGTGATGTGAACACCTACAGCTTTCTTAATTTCCCTAGTCTCCCTTTGGGAAAGGCAAACACTGCTTTTTTAGCTACAGCTGTCCACAGTCTCAAGCAGTGTCCAGGCGTCATTCCGGGAAAACACTCACCTTTCTGCAGATCCTGTGCACGACACAAACAATCCTCTGTAACAAAGCCTGTTCTGTCCGCATCCAAATAATTTCTCTTAAGGCAGCAATACCTCGTCTTTGTTCTTCTACACGGGTGTTCCCGCCCTGCTGTGAAATAGTTAAAGAGCTTTACTGCACGGCACACACAGAGTCGCAGATTCCTATCGGTAGGCATGTGCCCTTGGGTATGGATGTTCCACATTTGACTGTCTGGGCAATCTCTTCATCTGTGAACTTTCCTTCACACTCTAGATAGCTTGCTGTTAAATATGTTTTTAAACATAATGGCATGCTGTTAAGTATGTTTTTAAATACAATGTGCAGAATAGTATTGATCTAGCCAAGATTCTGCTTCATATTTCATAAACCTTGAAGTGTTTCTTTTTGGAATGTTTGCCCGCGTAACAGACTGAAGGGCTTAGCACACACATGACAGAGCCTGCCTTTTCATTACATCACTGTTTCGCTGCTTTTCCAACCTCCATTCCCTTCCCCCATGTAACTCTACCTTTTTTTTTTTCAGGCTGTTAGACATTTCTTTTCTGAATTTAGATTGTCTATACTTTTTAAAGGCTTCAAAGTCTTTGTGAGGATACAGTCACATCTCATCAAAGAGGTCCAGCCTCTGAGAAGTTGTTTTCTTCCGCCGTATCCTGCAGCTCAGATCTTTACACTTTTTGTATTCACAGTCCCATATTGTCTCTGACAGAAGTTCAATAAAATTGTCTTTCTACCTACAATATCAGGGTTCTCAGTGTTGTTGGAACTGAACGTTATAGACCTACAGTCTATCTGCTGAGAAACCCGCACTCCCAGGTCTGCCTTATTCTACAGTAGGCCGCTGGCAAAAGGTAGCAGCACATTTCTTGTAAATTGATGCTTCACTTCTACTGTTTTCAGCCAATTAATTTATGTCATAATTCCTGAATGTTTCCCTTTTACACAGAGTCAAATAGTGAGATATCAAAAAGGTGGAGCATTACTGCTACTATTGCTCCCCTCAGTATTGCCTCTCTTGCTATAAATCTTTTTAAAGTGGGTTGTTTCACTACTTTTTCTCTTTATTCTTGTGTTATTATTTTAAGTCCTCCCTGGTTTAGACACTTCTTTTCAGTTTCTAGCTTTAACTACACGTCAAAGTTGTCAGTTAGTGTTAAAATGCAGCACCCTGGCTTCCCACAGTATCAAACAGAAGATGCAAAGACTGGTTTAAGGCTTCACTTTATTCTTTTGCTCCCAGCCACATGCAAGTTCCACTACGTACAGCAGAGGTGCACACAATTTGAAAACGAAAAAGGTAAACATATTTACATAGATCGATGATGCAGGAATAGACAGAGCTCATAAATCTGCTGAAAACAAACAAAATTTGATCCCACCTAGTCAAAAACCACCCACCCCGCTTGCTTCCAGGATCCCTCCCATTATATTAATTTTTTTAACGAATGGAAATCTCGTGGCTGTACAGAATGACTGAACTCGGTGACCTAGGAGGTCATTTACAATTCTAATATGCTATTTTTCATTATTTTCATCCTTTGTTTTCTAGACTTGAATATTGTTTAATTTTATTTTAATCTTTCATTACCCTTCTGGTATTCATTGGTATATTTACCACTTATCATAAATTTTTCTTTCAGGTTTTACATTTGGAGACAAGCAGACACGACCAGAGAAAAGGAATGAGTTACAGTGAAGGACTAAGACAGCATCATAGACTGAGAGGGACTTGTGCATCAGGATTCACACTCTGTCGTGACACTGTAAGACTCAGTCTATGAGCTTCTTTCCAATTCTTCAGTCACCTACAGTGGGACTATTTTAGAGAGATTGTTGCAGTTTTACCACCCTCTTGCATTATTGCTGGGGATGGGGGGGGGTGTGGTGTATCTTTCATGTACAGATGAAGTAATTCTCTAGGAAATGTATGTGGATATCACATTCACGTTCTACAGTTGCCACAGGAATACTTACAAGGTAATATGCACATGATGAAATGTCTTTCAGTCCACTGTTCACGGTTTTCTGAGAAAGAGGCTACAACCCATCAAAAATACACTACAGCAACCATATTATCAGTGAGCAAAAGTGAAAGTGAGGGCTCACCTGACTCACAGGTACTCTACTGAAGTTGTAATACTAACTGTGTGATTAAGAAAACAGGTATTTGTCCCCATTCTATTTCAGTATAAATTAGAAGAGTGTCCTATTCATGAAAATGTAAATGCTCTCTGTTTCATTGCTGTAATAGTGGTTTTATTCCTGGCATGTATCAGCATGAGCTCTGATATGTTACTCAGGAAAAATATTAAGAAAAAACCCTCCATTCGGCTCTGCTAGCTATAACGAGTTTGTATTTGTCAAAAGGTTTTATGTTAAATGAAAGTTAATGATAAACAACCTTTCTGAACGGCTGGATACACCATCCATGTGCTGGGTGTGACATCAGTGAGTAACGGTTTGGGAGGTAATCTGTGTGGACGAGAAAACAAATAGATTATTTCACTGTTAACAAGTACTGTTGCACTGAAGAAGAAATGCAAAACCACTTAAAATTATGCTTTACCTGTCATAAAGTAACTTTTCTGTTTTTTAAATGTTTTCTCGTGAACGCTATCAACTATTTAGGCTTAAGGATAAGTTCTTAAGAGTTATTCTTTATGTGATTTTTTTTAAACTTAATTGGAAAAACATTACTGGTTGTTTTGCCTTAAGTAGACCACTGCTAAAAAGCTTAGCTACCATCTAGCTTTTTGCTAATCCTCTGGAAGATATGAGAAAGGCAGCACCCTCAAATGCTGCATACCCATGACAGCTACAGGGAGGAACGTTTGGAAGCCTAGAAGGAATGTACTTTGAAATCAGCCTCTCTCTCTCCTCTTTTTTATTTTGCAGTTCACTTCCCTTCCCTCCTTATTTGTCAGGATAGTGTGTTGGGACTACTCCTTAGCTGTTCCCAAATTCCTGCATCCCAGGTCAGTTTCCTAACAATAATTCATAACATGTACCTCTTCTCTCACACATCCACACACATGTCCTTGTACCCCAATCTCTAACAACACTGGCTCTTGATTGCTCTGCTAATTGCTTCAGAGACCTGTTTGATCTAAATTTTCTTTGGTTTGCACATACATAAAAGGAAACCGAATACGAAGACAATGAATCTCTATACCTTTTCTCCTCATACTTTAAAGATCAGGTATCTTCTACCCTAGAGACAATAACAAAAAAATCATGTCTTGGTGACTAACTTAGAATGTGCATTTGCACAGTTTTTTTCAATTTACTAAATCTAAGCAATAAAAATATAGTAAAGAAGGTTGTCCATTCTTTATATTATGCAGTGAAAGTGCTCCTCATAGCATTAAATGACAGTGTTTTATGCAAACCACACAATCCAAAAGCTTATATACCTGTTATATACCTAACGCAGACAGCCATAATAGTTTGTATGACTAGGAAACACTGTGCCTACTGAATCACAGTCATGAAACTAAAAATGAAATTATATTTCCTCCATCATAATACCAAAGTCAGTATATAATATTCTGAAAGAATAAAGACACAGTAATACCTAGGTTAATATTGGGTACTATATATTATTGCTCAATGCTATCAAAAAGCTGCATCTTCAGACTCTTTATTGAAACATATTACATTACTTAAATTGTCATGACAAAGACAAAAGTGTTCAATTTCAGATTTTCCTAGCACCTCAATTTTATGAAATTGCAGATTTCTGCTAATAGAAGTATAAATTATTTGCTGATTAAATTCCAATAAAGGAGTTGTTCAATCCCGATTTTTTTAAAAACACGTTTAGAAGAAGTGTAAGTCCTAACACGTTTAGAAGTGTAAGTCCTAAGCACTGACAGGAGCATTACCCTTTGTTCTCATTCACATCTTGGACTAGAAGATGGGGATTTGACTTTTGTTTATCCAACTATTTCATCACAAACCACTGAATAAATAATGTTCAGCACAACTAATGCCTGCATATAATGCTAAACTCTGCATGCTTCAATATAGGTGTATTTAAGATGAACTGTTGTGAAATTGCAAGTGTATCTCATTTGCTGCTCAATTTTCACAAATTTTGGTTTTCAAACCATCATTGTTAACCGGTAATTTGTGTGAACTATTTAAAGTCAACTCTCCATTACTCATAGGTGGATTATCCAGAGACAGATGCAGAAATGCTCAGCAGGCTCACATAAAGACGGTAGCAGCAAAGGTCATTGGACTCTTGAGCTTGCTTCAGATTGTAGACACCCTACACCTGTGTGCACACCCGCCCCTAATCACTACTGATGGATGGATGGATGGAACGAGGTATTTTCACAAATCTAGCTTCTAGAACTCACTTTCATGAAGTCACAGCTGAGACTGGGAACTCTTATGTTAGATTTTCTATCCACACGATGAGCCATGAGCTACCAGGGCTCTGGTCTGAAGCACCGTCCCCCAGGTGGCCCTGAATTCAGTGTCAGTTTTGGCGTTAAGCAACAGGTGTCACCTGTGGATGGAGAACAAACAGAGGAGTTTTGTGGAATTCAGACTAAAAGCTGAGTCCTAGCAGGACTCACTAGGGTTTATTAGCTTAGGTTATTTTACTATTTCCAATTTATATTCATTGCTGAGATCCACTGCATCTGAAGCTGTTTCGAAAACACGGCATTCTCCCACGCGCCTTCCCCGCACCCCGGCCTCACCCACGCACCCAGCCCCAAGATGTCGCCCCACACAGCCTCCCACCGCCGCCAGCCCCTCGCACCCTGCCCTGCGCCCGCCGGGGGCCGCTCCGGAGGCTGCTCCCGTCCCCTCTCCGCCCCTCCGCAGCGGTGGGCGCCGCAGGGCCGCGCCGAGCTTCCGCCCGCGGAGCGGGGCAGGGCGGAGACAGCGGCCGGCGGGAGGGCGCGCTAAGATGGCGGCTGCCCTGGCTGCGCAGGCGGGGGCTGTGCTGCGGGACCTGGCGCTGAGATCCGCCCGCCTGCGGGGCGGCTTCCCGGTGAGTGAGCCCGGCCCCGGCCGCCGTGTCCTGCCGGCTCTGCCCGCGGCCCAGGCGCTCAGGGGAGCCGCTCCTCAGGAGCTGCTCCCCGTCCTCTCGCCCGCCGCCTCCCGCCCGCTGGAGCCGCCTCTCCCCCGCGGCCGGCGGGGCGCCCCGCTCGCAGCCTCCCGCTGTACGCGCCCGGCGCTCGCAGCGTGAGGGAGACCGTTCGCTTTCGGGCTGCTGCGCGGGTTGTGGCGCCTGGAGCCGCGCGGTGCCTTTGGCGGTAGGAACGAGCGGAGCAAGCGGCCTCGCTCCATCGCGCCCGGCGTTTTGCGGCGCCGGGGCGAAGGGCGGGTAGCGGCGCCGCGGTCCGGGTCAGGGCTGAACCGACCGGAACGTGACCTGAAGCACAAGCTCTGAAAACCTCCCAGCCCCTAAAACTGACAGTTCTTCTAATGATTTTAATAGCAGAAACAGGCAACACCTTGCATGCAGTGGTATCGATCACCTAAACACGTGTCGAGTGGCAGCACCGAGTTGGCTTTGCGCTGGTGGCCGAGGTCAGGCTGGAGCGAGGATGCTCAGTTGCGCTCACCTGGAAAGGCCGGTGGTTGCTCCGGCTTCCCAGTGGTCTTGAACTTCGGAAGCGTGATGGGAGAGTAAATGGGCCTCCTTGGAGGGCTCATGTTCAGGAGCTCTCTTGAGGAGCAGCGGGAGTTCTTTATTCACCTCCACAGCAGAAATGCTGAAGGTAAAATGAGATGCATACATTTGGACAGCTCTGGTGCCTTTGGCAACCAGCCTCTTTATTTTGTCTTTTTATCACATCAGCAGCTGCATGGGAATCTACTTTGGTCCGCGCTTCTGAGCATAAGTATTTTCTCAGAAGCAAAAGCCTCCAGAGCAAACAAAGCTCGTTTCTGGCTGCTTCTGCTTGGCAGGTGCCGCTGCTGGGGTACGGCTGCGTGGGACGGCTGTGGGATAGAGCGTGGTGTTGGTGCTGAACGGAACCTGCATTGTGCATCTGCTTTTGTGTGGTTCATCACGAGGGATGTGAGCTAGCTCAGTTTTAAATCTGAGATCTTTTGTGCCCAACTTTCCTTTTTTAATGGTGGGAATAGTATTTGGCAATTCAGTGCATTTGATGGGTTGGTTTAGTGTATGTCCATTTTGTATATACACACAGGGAGAGTGTTTATGTCTGTGAATATATACATAAATGTGTGTGTACGTATATTTATCCTTGTACATACATACGTATTTAAATATTTTTGTGTCGATGAGCAATCCTGTCAGTCCCAGCAGCGTTTGGTGTGCACGCCTTGTGTGGTTGAACATGTGTTCCTGCCATCATGACTTACTTGACGCTACAATAAGAAACTCAGAGGTAACCTCCCCGTTTTTGTGCGCATCCCTGCTGTTTCTGTAGGGCTCTGAGATGGAGGGCTTTTGTAGGGCTTCAGTATGGAGTGCTGCCTGGACAGTCATCTCGGAGTGAAGTGTAGACGGTGCTTTGGTTGAGCTCGGTTTCAAGCCCTGTCTTTATCTGGCGCGGCAGCGGAGATTTGAGGTAGAGGTGGAAAGTAGGAGTGTGTGCTCTGTTCTGTCATCTCGCAAGGCATGAGGTGATCCTGTAACTTGGGATTCTTAAGAGTGTTCTTGGGATATTAAGGTGGCCAACTTTTTAAAAAACATTTAAAATTATTTTCTGTGTGTTACTTATGAAACAGAGACATTAAACTCGTATTATAAATCATATTTTATTACTCGGTTTCTGAACTCTGACAGATATGGAGAGCATCAGGCAAGATCTGTGCTTTCCAAGTAGCCTATTTTCAAGAACCACATCAATACTGGATAACAACAAATCAAGTTCGTAATTTCATAGTAAAACACTTTCCTGTGGAAAGGTTGTCATTTTTGCAATGTTACGTTATAGAATTCCTGTCAAAACAATCTCCTAACCTTTCACTGTCTCAGGCTTCAAACTACAAATAAATTCATCAGCCAGCCTGGATTCTGTGCTACAAGGATACAGCATCTGAGAATGAGAGTCCTTCCATTGAAAGAGTTTTTCTTATTTGTATCATTCCCTACTTAGCTCAGGCCAGAAGTTACACCCTTTTCTTTGTTTACCATAAACTGGCAAAACCTGACCTCTTCTCAAAGCCTGTCCCATTTTTCTTCTCACAGATAAGGGTCTTCCACGTGGTAAGGATCTAATCAAGAAATAGCAGACTTAAACTTTGTTGTTCTGTTAAGCCTGTGTGAATAGATACTTGGTGAGATTTAAAGTCTTTCTTCATAACCTTCATGGCTTACTGTTGGAGTGGTGTTTGTAAGCTTTGTATTCGTTGCAAAATTTCCTCTTATTTTGAAACTATCAGTGTTGTTCATAGCTGTGTCGAAAGAAGCTTTTTGAGAAGTTTGGTTGTATACTGGTGTTACAGTCTACACACAAACATTTTTCTGTGTAGGATCATTTTAAGGGTGGAATAAATGATACTTGATCCTATCACATGAAAATGTTTTATCATTCTTCTGCTTTTCCTTTGGCTCTTTACCTTTTTATAACTGTTGAACATTTTTTACTCTTTTTACTTTTTATATTCTTGATAGTTTCAGATAGATTCAGTTCCTTGTGCTTTTAGAGTTTAAATCTGACAGAGTGTTTCAAGAAGATAAAAGATAGATTTCAGTTGTCTGCAGTGCATGTGGACAAGGGTATTTAGACCTGCTCTTACAGGAGCAATATTTGTAAAGAGCTGTGACAAACGCTCCAGGGACCACTCTGCAGCAGAATTCAATCTTGTTGGCTAGCAACAAATAGGCTCCATTGAAGGCTGTTTATTTGAATGGGAGTTGGATTGGGCCCTTTGGGAGAATGCTGTGTTTTCGGAATAGCTTCAGATGCAGTGGATTTCGGCAATGAATATAAATAAGGAACAATTAAATCAGAATAATAATAAAAAAAAATGCTTAAGGTAACTCTCCAGTTTCCCAGTACAGGGAGCAGATTGGCTGGTGCGATACAACCCTGTCCTGGGGCTTCCAAACGGTCCTCGGTCCTGCCGTGATGTTTCCAAATTTCACGCGTGTTGAAAATATTTTTTTAAAAAATAGGGAAGGAAAAAAGATGGAATTAAACAGTATACCTGTTAGAAAATCTGCTGAGTGCTCTATATGTTAAAAGTAGGGAACTGCACAAGGTTGCTCGCTACGGATGCCTTCAGTTCCTAGAATTAAATACCTGTAAAGCCTCATTAATGCTGAACAGAGAAAGTGCATTGTTAAGAAGCTATCAGCTGTGAGCTTAATGATCTTCCATGCAACAGAAAACGTTACTGAAAATAACTTTCAATTCATGACTTCAGAAGCTACTTCAATGCCAAATTCTGACTTTTTTTTAATTTTTTTTGGTTTTATGTTAAGTTCTTGAAAGTTTCTTGAAGGTTCGCACTGTTTCCCTATTTGGCTTTTCCTGCTTACTAGTTTTGCTATAATTTTTAAGGTTTTAAAAACTGTAACCGGGAGGCAGGAAGTACATGAGCCTACAGACTTTCACAAACATTTTTTTTCTGTAGATACCTAAACCAAATGACTGCAAAGCCCCCTTCAAACTCCAGACAAAACTGAAATGCCAAAGTGGAGCAGATGTTTGCCCCACTCTTCCCTGGTAGTTCCATTGAACACATGGTTATCAAAATCTTTTTAGAAAGGAAATGAACACATAAATATAACATTAGGCTGTGGGGTTTTTTTAGTTGTTTTTTTTTTTTTTAATTATTTTTCATGTTGTTTTATACTGGTGGGACTTCTGTCTTAGGAGCAATCTGTCTCTGGCATAGACATTTGCAGCTTTTTCTTGAAGTGAAAAGCTTCACTTTGCTACTGTTATTTATCTTTCTCTGTACCTCGTTTAGGTGTAATCAGGGGATAGGGCTAATTAGATAAGAAGAGGCAGCCTTCATGAATATGACATTAGGTTGAGAATTAGCTGAGACACCTGTGGTCTTAAACCTGTCTGTGGGTAAGTAAACCCTTCCTCTTGGCTCTCCAACTGAACTCCCAACCAGTTTACCGAGAGACTCCTTGCCTTGCTTGGGTATGTTTAGGATTCATTGAAATTTTTGCTATAAAAGCAAGTGTTTTTTCATTGATCTGCCTCCTGAGGTACCAGGTGAAGTGTCAGTAGACAAACTCTGTGTTTTCTTTACAGGTATCTGAGAGAGTGTTTGTTTCCTTCTGTTTTTCTCTGGAATATTGTCAGTGTGTGGCATTTTTCCAGTTATTTTATTTTTTTCTAAAACTTTCATTTGGTCTTTCTGGGTAATGTCTGCCAACAAAGATACTATGAAGAATGTGTGAAGCTGAGATTCTTTTAGGAATACAGAAAAGTGAGATGAACGTTTAGTAAGACTTGGAGTTTGTTTCTTAGAAGTAGATAATTTCTCTGCTGTATTTTCCCCTCTCTTTTTTGGAAGGTTAATTTTCAGCGAAAATTGAAAATGTGTTCATTTAGTGCTTAGAGATATGATTTTCCCCATTTTGGGGACTCACAGGTACAGTTCCAGAATTACTTAGTGCTGACTGATAAATTATTTTTCTGTCATTGCTCTTGACCACACCTGTAGCAAGTAGTTCGGCTTATTCTTGCCTCAGCCAGTCCAATCGTTCTGTGCATGTCTGAGACTATAATCTGCAGCTTTGAGCATGTACTCTAAGGATTTTCTCCAGAAAATTTCCTCCTTTAACACGCTCTGCTGAGAAAGCCCATTTCCAGCCTTCTGCGAATCAGCTGTGTACTCCATAGCGTTTTCATAAAACACGGGGCACAGAATGTGTTATCTGTGCCACTGATGATGACAGTAACTTTGGAACTGGTAATTAAACATAGATCCATTATTAATAGCTGGTTATGGATCTTATTTTAACTAGGTAACACAGCAGGAGTAGGCATGAAACTAAGAGAAATTAAGATTGACTGTTGTGAAAAATTCCTTAATAGTGGAGGTGTGCTGTGCTGTTGAAGTCTCTGTTGTGTGAATGGTAGTTAAAGCAGATTCTAAACTGTAAGCTGAAGCCCTCCTTTCATATGGCAATTGAAATAAGAAAATAAGAACCCAAGAGTGGTGAGTTTTTTGTGGTGTGTGTTTTTTTTTTTTGTGATGTTATGCTGATGGCGATGATCTTGTATAATTGGTGGCTAAATATTGACTGTGAAGGAATTGAAAAACAGCAAGTATTTACACTTATTTATTGGAACACTTTCTACAATCATCAGTTAAAATTTTATACTGATAGCACAAAATATATTCAGTAAATAAAAGTTTTTGAGTTTCACTTGTTTTGTTTGTTTAAAAGGTGCTGGTTTGTGTAGCAGATTTACCCGTGAGCTTTTTTTCTTCCTGGTCTCTGGTCTCTTTCTGCTTGCTCATAAGTTTCCTAAACTATGAGAATGTATCCCAAACCTGAATTACCTTTTGTTTTATTTCTGTGATGAGCCCATGGTGTATAAGCTTAGAATCCAAACTCATAAAGCTCTGGGCGCTGTGCCTGTTGGGCATGAAATACAGGTTGGGCTGTTTCACTCAAAGACTCTTTCGTTGAAGAAAATCACCTTTCAAATATTTTGTGAGTGACACATTATTATTCATATGAATTTATTTACCTTGCACATTGGTAGTACTTGGTGGCAGATCAATTTCGGTCCACCATGTTTGTCTTTAATTTGTGCAGTAGTGCTTTATTGATTGGCCCTAGAGAGCAAAGTAGATTAAATTGGCCTCTATCATTTGTATCTTTGTATAATTAATGATTTGGATTTTAATTTTCTGCTTTTCCTAATAAAAAGGTATAGATTCTTCATGTTTACAAGTGAAGGACCAAAGGTTCTATGCACGTCCTTATCAGCTAAATTAGTTTGTACAAAAGGTGTTATAAATGTTGAAACTTTGCAGTGTGCTTTCTGCATCTGTAGAGTGAAGATGCGACTCTTTATACAGAGCATCTAGGTGTTTTAAGTTAATAAATTTGATGGCTTGTCTTAAGGAAGGTGGAGCAGGCAAAATACTGACCTTCAGGATTCAGTGAGCAGTAATTCAGTTTGTAACAAAAAGGTTATTTTATTTTTTTTTTTTAATAATTAAACTGTAAATGGAAGAGTTTTATTTGTCTGAAAATTGATAGATATTTTGAGAGTTTAGGTAGCAGCAACTTTAAACACCCATTTGTACAGTGTGCTTTTAGAATAATTCTGGAGCAATAAGCAAGCTCAGGGGAACAATAACTGGGAAAGATGAAAATTGTCAAGGTATTACAGGAGTAGATAGACTCTGAGGAGTATCAGCAATGAGCAATAGTCTAAATTTTTAGTCTCTACTTTTACTGTAGTTACTTCAGCTTTGGCGTCTAACTCTTGTCCACCCAAATCCTTCGTGAGATGCAAAAGTTTTGTAGGAATTGTCAGGAATGGAGAACTAAGGCAGATTTTTGATTGTTTGGTAGGTTTGTCTGCCTATCCAAGACTTTTGACTAAAGTATGAACCTGCAAATTAAACAGTCACAAATTACTAGTGGAACACTTCATCATTCTTTTGAGATCTTCCTCTGAGGAATCCGTGGACAAAACAACAGTTAAATTTGAAATCTGCTGATTTAGTGGCAGCCAAGAAAGTTTCTCCCTTGGGAGTGCAGGGGGGAAAGGTGGTCATACACAATATTGGTATAAAAGTGTCTGAGAAATTCTAGTTATGGGAAAAATTTTGTGTGCAAATTATAGGTAACAATGATAGGTGAAGGTAAAAGATACAGATAGATATTTATAAAAATCGTAGATGAAAGGGCTATTGAAAACAACAGAAAACTTTTTATTGTCGACAGATCAGTTGCTTAACTTTTTAAGGTCTGAAGATGGCATGAGAAATTTATTTTCCCTTACATTTGCTAGCTTCTTCAACTCTGCCACTCCAAACACATTGGAGACAGTGACTTTATTTAATTGAATTCTTTCATGCAGAGTTTCAGTCTGGATTTGTTTTTCAGTTAAATGACTGAAATTAAAATAGTCTTAAGTAATGCCATAAATTTTGGGAATTGAGGAACTGATTTTTAGAGCTTGCTTTAAACATGATGTGAAATATGATGTGAGAGAGCAGCTGGAATGGGTGGAGCTCCATCTAGGGAGAGTTGATGACCCAGCTGTCGGCCTGTGGGTCAGGATTAGGGGACAGACCAACATTGCTGACGATGCTGTTGTACGTGTCTGCTATAGACAGCTCAATCAGCAAGAATCAGGTGAAGCTTCAGACAACTGGAGGAAGCCTTGTGTTAGCAGGCCCTGGGCCTCGTGGGAGACTTCATTCACTCCAGTAGCTGCTGGAGTGACAGTGCAGCAGGACGCAATTAATCAGGTAATCCAGGAGGTTTCTGGAGAGCGTTGATAGCAGCTTCCTGATGGAGATGACTGAAGAGCCAACGACGGGAGACACTACTGGACCTCATGCATACAAACAAGGAGGAACTGGTTGGGGATGTGAAGATCAGGGCAGCCTGGATTTATGAAGGAGGATTGCTTGGCCAACTTGATAGCCTTCTCTGGTGAGATGGCTGGTTTTGTCAGTCTTTGAGGGAAGAGCAATGGATGTTATTTCTTTTGGTGGATACAGCATGGGCTGTAATAAGGTGCTGGGAATATTCCCAATTTCCTTAATCAGTGAAGTAATGCCATCATCCTGTGGGCTTGGAAGATCTGTTCCATTGGATTAAAACCCTTTTCCTTCCTCTCCCTCCGTGTAGTCAGACCATGTGTTTTAGTAAGTTTATCAGTGCCAGTCAGAGCTATGCATACTCTGGCTGGAGTTCGTTTAAGGCTACAGTTAGTTTACCTGTGAGCTTTGTCGTGACTATTATACATTTGGGTTTTAGGAGCTGCATAGATCTTTTTATGTCAAGCATCCACCAAGGGTAGAAAAACTCTAGTGCATAACCTGTCTATCTGGGATTTTTCCCATGTCCTCTCAGTTATTACTTCTCTGTGTAGTGCTAATGGAGAGCTTATTTTGGTCAGTCCATTTTCAAAATCTTCTAGCTGCTCGATAGTCTATCCAAGGTGAGAAAAATGTGGCAGATAAAGGTGTCAGTCTGTCAGACGGGGAAGCGAGGAGTTTCGAGTTCTCTGCAGACTTGCAGCCTGCGGATTTTGGATTGTAATGCCTGGTCACTTTTCAGTATTTTCTTCCACTGATGCAGAGATGTCTCATCCCATGCCACATTGGTGGCACCTGTTAAGAGTGAAATAAAAAGAGGTTTTGAGTGAGAAACAAAATACGTGTTTTTAAGTCCCTGACCACAGTAATACGTCTTATTCCTTTGAAGCTCTAGTAATGGATATTCTGAAAAAAACATTCATCATAGGCAGTTTGTCTAAGGGCTCTTTTAGACCATCCCTATAGCAGTGGGAGATTTGAGGTGGAGATGGGAAGTCCCACTTGGTGTTTGTCACAGAGGAGCCCAGGGCTGGGAGGAGCACTTGGGAGTTTCTGACTCTGCAGAGTTGGCACTTCCTTCCTCATCCCCCTCGTGTGGGAGGTTGGCTGGGGGGTTTCTGGCTGGTTACAGATTGGATTTCTGCCGGTGACCGAACGCTTTGTTCATGACTTTGCGTTTCGGGTCAGCATTGGCTTTGCTGGTGAGCTCAGTGGTGTAGCGCCCGATTGGTGTTATCAGGGGGTGGGTAGGCAGTGGTTTTAAAGAGCTGCTCAGCCAACGTGCTGCTGCTGAGGGATTGCTCTCCCCTACTCTCTTTGCTCACCCATTAGCTTTTACTGTCCACCCAGCTTCCAGTGTCTGCCAGTCTCAGTCATTTGGAATGGCTGAGCACAGGTGGGAACACGCCTTTGTTTCCAGGAAGCAAGAAATCAGATTGCTTTGTTTTAGGGATGACTTGAAACAGACTTTCATTTGCCTGGAGTGGAGCCAGAAATACAGAAGTTCACTCCGAGGTCACAGTCTTTGATGATGAAGAAACGATGTTGCTCTAGTGTCCTAGGCTTGCTTTGGGATTTGAGAATGGCAGCAGGGTGAATTTCTGGCGTGAATAATGGAGAAATATTAATAAAGAAATGACCTGCAAAGGAAGGAAAAGCGTTCGTAACTTCTGGCTTCCCATCAAAAGCATACTTTCATCGTTGTTCTGTGGCAGCTTCTGGTTTCACCCCAACTCTGCCCAAGCAGCCGGAAGGCTGCCTTCCTCTTGTGTGTTTGTTTGTTTGAGTTTGCTTCATGTCAGTCTAAGCCAAATGGTCTAATTAAAACCAAGATTTATTAACAGTAAAAGTTATGAAGCGTTCAGATTTAAACAAAAATTGTGTCATTTTTTTTGGTGCTTCCAGGCTAGAAGCTGTTCCAGTCCATTCTGGACTAGTTTGGTAAACCAGCCATGACTTAGGTATGCAGTAGGACTGTTTCTGTAGATACTTTTCTATATTTCTTTATGCTACTGCTGTGGGCATTTGCATCTTTATTGCTTGGGAGTGCTGTGCTGCTTAGTGCCTAAAGTCATAATCTTCTGTGATGACATAATTAGGTAGCATGGAAATTATCATGATTTGACTTAAAGTATTAAAGAGCTGGAACAAAAAACTGATTATGTTTCATATTTGCTTCTCTGTGATCAAAAATGGAACTCAAACTGTCTAAATAGGCATTTTATTGTTGCTTTTCTTAAAACGTCAGTGACTCTTAACACTTGAAAAAGTATTCTTCCAGGGTATGATAGGCGTGGAACACTTCTTTGATAGATGTGATTACTTGAGTCAGGAATTCAGAGATGTTTCTGATCAAGCCATTGACATGCTTTGAATTTCCTAATGATTCAGGAAGCTTAATTAGGATGAAGTGTACAAAAAATTAATAGTGGGGATACTCTGAAAAGCATACTCTTTATATCTCGTGGTTTGTGGTAAAATAGTTTTAGAATTATTTTTCCTGGTTATTTAATATTTAAATCATTTCTTCATAGTTGCATAAAAGTATAATTTTAATCTTGTAAAAAATAATAAACACTTAATATTTTTGTTCTTATCTTATAAAGTTTCCCCTCAAGATATTTAAAATAAAAGAATATTTCAGATTTATGTGGAGGAGATAGCTCATTTCACTTTTTGAATGCGAGGCATATCACCAACAATCTTCTTTCATTTGCAAAGGCAGGGAAAGTATTATGGTATTTTCTGCAACTGATTACGCAGTTGTGTATGGTAGCAAGTTTATTTTCATTAGATACTTCAAAGCCCTTACTTTTTAGGTCAGGAAAGTATTTTTTTCCTAAAGCTTTGAAGTTTTAAATAAGCAAAATGAACATAATTTGACTAAAATTAATTACTAATGCAAAGCAGTGCTACTGGTGGCTAGCACATTGACAAAAGCAGAAATTTCATCTATGAATTCATATTCTTGTTTCCTTTAGCCAAGCAAAGGCTCTGAAAATCGATTCCAGAAGCATAAAGCTTCTGTAGGCGTGCTTGTTTCTTGGGCACCTGTGGCTGTACAATAAGTATTTTTGGTACTGTTTTATTCTGCTGAAGTTTGGATAAAGAATGCAAGAAAAAAAATGTTTTGCAAATGTTTTCTGAAGTAAGCAAGGAGGGCCTGTTCCCTACCAGCACAAAATTGTTCGCCCCTTTCAGTGGGCTAGCAGCTTTGTGTTTGGGCAGGCTGCTTTGGTTTGCTGAAATCCTGTTTGGTACGTCACCTTAGGCGTGGTGTTCAAACCAGAAGGTTTTCACAGAATCTCCCAGAATAAGGAGACTGCTGTTTCAGCTGGATTTTCCAGAGTTGCTAATGATTCACTACTGAGGTGAACTTTGGTGGGATTTGAGCGCTCAGCTCTGCTCAGTCAGCCTTTAAATGCTAAGCAGAATGCATCAGAGAGCTTGCCAGTGTCAAACATGTGCTGTCACTTAATTTGCAGCAATTTCTATTTTGGTGTTTGCATGTAAATAGAGGGCTCAATATTCCCCTGGGTGGAGGTGCAGGATGCAGGTTGTTAGGGATTTGGCTATGTGCTGCTTAATTTGGACGTCAGTCTGTAGCAGCCTGACTGAAACAACTGCTGAACAATAGGCTGGCAAGGTATGGGAAATGGAGTAGAGAGGTCAGGGTCTTACTGTCCAGGAGGACATTCTTCCCACCATCTCCTCTTCTACTTTTGAGGACTGCAGTCCTACCACAAAACTGTAACCACAGACACCCAGAAAGATATCCACGTGGTAGCTGCTAGGATATGCCTTGTGGTGCACAAGCATGTGGACTCAGGTTCTGGTTTTCCAAGATAAGGAGAATAAGGGTGACAGAAGGAGCTCAAGTCTGACCCTGTGCTTGTTCCTGGTAGTTTACAATGGAGCTTAGTGGGTGGGAGAGTGTATTTACAGAATAGCTGTCAAAATCCCTGTGTGTAAGCAAGCTGTAAATAAGTCTATAAAGTATAATCATTACTGGAGTCTTTAAATCTACAATGAGTGAAGGACTTGCTTCAAGTTCATTCTTGTCTCTGCTTCCTTGCGTGAGAAGTAAACAGAAGGGTAAATCAGAAAGGTGAGTTTATAAATGTGATTTAAAGGCACACTGGAATGGAATTGTGTAGTTTCCTTTTTTTTTTCTCTCTTGAGCTAATGACCCAAATGAGTTCTGCAGTGCAAGAACATGACGCCACGCTGCATCATTTCCAGAAGAGTGCAGAGGTTAAGCTTGGGATCAATCAGTTTGCAATCAGACTGATTATAAAAGGTCAAGGAGGAGTACAAGATAAAATCAAAAGAACATAATAGGTCAGAAAGGTATAGAGGGAGACGTTCAGGAACCCTTGAAGTAAAAAGGTTTCTTGCAGTAGACAGCTAGCAGGAACATTCAGGAGAACTGCTAATGGAAGCGTTATGGTTTTGTTAAAATAACAGTTCAAGATTTTCAGCCCCACTTCCACTCTGAGTACATTTACTAAGAGACTGGCAAAGCTTAAATAATCCTTACCGTTTTATCTGCAAAACTGTGAAATGTCCGAGACATAACGGAGATGCTTCTAAAAGTTTATATTTTTCATGTGCATATTGCTATGACATAGGTGAAAGGGAAGGGTTCCAAAATACTGTTCCATTTTTTTTAATTCAATCTATATGGCTTTGTAAATCTAAGTTTCAGAATTGTGAATAATATGTGAATGAGTTTGGTGCTGTCTCGAGGAGTTCTCTTCTGTTTCTGTGGCATTCATTCGTTAGAGTGCAGCGAAATTATACTGTCTCATGTTGGAGCTGCTGTGGAAAGATTTAGAAGGTGAGTTTTAATGAAAGAGATAAATAAAGCAAAAAAAGCCACAACAGCATCCAGCCACTCCAGAACTGATGGACATACTCCATTCCCAGCCGAGGCATTCCACCATTGAGAGAGGAAAGAAAATGCTGAAACAAAAATAAAGAGGGATGTTGAAGTATCATTATGTATTTCCAAACAGAATATTGATTAGTATGTCATTACAGTTAAATATATATTTTTAGTGGCAGGTAGTGTTGGTTTAGAAGTGGAAGAGGTAAATACTCATGAGTATTTTATGTATTTATTAATGAATTAATTTTGAGGTAGTGAGTAATGAATGAAATGTTCAGTCCCTCCCAGTCCTGATGACATTTGAGTTTTAATCTTAAAAAGCTCAAATAGAGCCACATATTTTCAGATTCAATTACTTTGCAAAGTTGGCATTTCAGCTGGTGAGTATGTTTTGGGAAAGTTTACCCACTTCATTGAGGAAGTCAGGGGAGAGTGATGGAGTTCGATCCATTACTTTGCTTTGGGGTCAAATCCAGTAGGCTTATTCCTTTAGTTGAATTGTTCCCTCTCCCAGGTTAATTTTGACATTCAGGGATGGCTGTTCTGGTTGAGGCTGAAACTGTTCTTTTTCTAAATGGTTGCTGCAGGATCTTGCTGCTTTGAACTGTCCTGTATGGCACATAAATGTCAGACCTCCTCCCTCTGGCTGAAAGTGCACCCTGCTGCAGTCTCTTGTGTCTGTCTCTTGTATTTTCTCTTTAAAAAGCAGAAGTATGACTTATGTGGCCATATCATTTAGAGAGTATTTTACAGATGTTTATTTGATATCAATTGGTGTTTATTTCTAAGATATTATTGAAATGAAACTCCTTTGTCAAGACCTGAATTTTGAACGAGAAAGTAATATTCTCATTTAAATTGTGTATAAATAAATGGTTACAAATCGACAGATATTGCTTATAGTGATTCTTTTCTTGAATGAAAAAACAATTTCTATTTCCTTCTTAATTTAGGAAGTTAAAATTTTTAAGTGATAAAAAGAGAAACTAGACGCAGCCTCAACACAAGCAAAGAGAAATTAGGAGTTGAAGGATTAATAGCTGCTTTTTGTTTCCAAGGCCATGTTGCACAGCACTAAATCTGCAGATGGATAGTCTTTTACAACTCTATTGCTGTAGATAGGTTAGAATTTATTAGTGACAACAAGATGCAATAGGTGGCTGGGTGGAAAATGCTATGTGCCACGTTCTTCAGCATCTCTTATCTTAGTCCTTCAGCCTCTGCCCTGGTGAGCTCCAGATGGTGTATCATCTCCTGGTGATACAGCTGGTGTATCGTCTCATACCCAGTTTCTCAGACCCTCTCTACCTGTTAGAGCAGGTGTGTGTTAGCACATGCCTGATTCAGCATGTGCCTCTGCAAGGATTTATAAAGCACTGGCACTTGTATGCCAGCTGGGCACATCTTCTCATCTGTGTTCAGGAGGGTCAGGATTCTGGGCTGTAAGTTCCCGTGCACGTAGGTGTGAAGTTTTCTGCTGCAGCAGTAGGTTTTTAGTTCTATACAGTTCTGAAAACTTGTGCCTTTTTCAGAGAGCTCATCCTGAGGAGTCACTGACTACCAGGCTTTTATTATTCCTTTAAATAGTGTACAATATGTTTTGGTTTAATTTGTTTTGAAATAATTTAGCCATACTTTATAATGCCTTATGGAACCCATCAATACTGCCTGTATATCTGTCTAATAAGAGTTCAGTAAATTAGCATAATCATTAAACAAACAAACTCTCATTCTGTTAGTAATTGGTGACTGCCTGTTTCTCGACACACAAGTGGTGTCAACTGGCATTTATTAGTTTTTAGCACTCTTTGTTGTCCACAGGTAGGTAATGTGTAGTTTATAGCCTTACTTTATTATGATGCATTAGATTAATCACTGCTGCCTGCCGATGGAAGAGAAGGTAGTGTCTCTAAACTGAAGAGGATGGGATGACTAAATATACTGTCTTTAGCTTTTCAGTTGAAATAGCTTCCTTTTCTAAAATTGGCATATTACTGGTTCGAGAAGGCTCTTTCCTTTATTTCTTTGATGTTTGTCACCATCTTGATGTTTCCTGCTGTGATGCACTCTGATTCCTGCCTTCCTATCTCTGTTTTGCAGTGGCTCCTATTAAAAGAACCTTGCAACATGACAAGAGAAATTGGCTTTTCCTTGAACTGTGGGAAAGTCTTCAGGGGAGGATTTAACTAAGCGCTTGTTTTGATTGCATGAGCTAGAATTAAAATGGTGACACAAACATCTAATGTAGTAAGAAAAAAAGTAAAATCCTTTGACTATTTTAAACTGTAGACTTCTGAACTATATCTTTTCTGGAGTGTTATTGTCTCTACAGTGAACTCCAGTGGATTTGAATAATTGCTTCAGGAGGAGATGTGCAGTTGAGTCGTTCGCATGTAGTTCCCTGTTGTCTTCCTCAGGCTGGGTTTGCATCAGGCAGTGCTGTCTCGTGTCTGTGCTACTCTGGGGTAAGGGCAGGTTGTTGTTGGAAGGGGTGGTCCTGCCCTCACTGCTCTCTTGCACTGGCTCTCATCTTCACCTGGTCCTCTGGTGGGTTGGGTCGCAGCAGCAAAAGAAGCTTTCTGCTGGGATAGCTCCACTTCTGGCTCTGGGGACACGAGGGAGGGTGTAGGAATGAGCAGCCGAGGAGCCGTGGTGGCAACTTGCTGCCAGGGCATCTGAGCAGAAATGGGAAACCAGCCCTAAAGTAATGACTTCGTGCGGAACCTGGGCTTCTTGGCTTCAAGTAATACAAAGCACTTGGCTGTTAGAGGGGCTGTAGAGCTGTGTGAGGGTGCATCAGCGGTATGTGGGAGAGTGGTGGTGAAGTCTAAACTGGTGCCAGCTTTGGTTGGAAAACTGCGTAAGGCAGATAGGCGTAAAACAGCACTAGTTTTCCTGGATTGCAAAGCACAAGGGGAGGGATTGGTTGGTTGCTCCAGTGTGCTGCTGTTTAAACGTCACTGTGCCTATGGATTGAGCTGAAATGCTTTTCCATCAGTCTAAGCATGACTTAAGGGTGGATTAGTGTTTTCAGAGGCTGCAAAGTGCTCAGTTTTGAATGCGCTCATTTGGGTAATTGAAAACAATATTAAGGCAATGCCAGGCAAAGATTTTTCCAAAATAGGATTCAACTTTGGGCTTTGCTGTCAAGATTTGCTCACTCAACATGATGGCTAGGTTTTCAGTAATGGACTTCTGAGCAGAAACGGTTGCCTGTTTCACTCTTGAAATTGTTAAAGTTTGCAGACTTAAACCAACTTGCGCTTTCCAAGCTCTTGGTCATCCTCTCAACCGTTTGTCTGAGTTTAATATTTGTAAACAATTTAACAGTAGAATGTAAACAATTTAACAGTAGAATTTGTATTCCTTTTATAACCAAGCTCCAATTTTTCTATTTTTTTGGGCACATGAAAAGAATCATTTAGTTATTTAACTTAGACATCTTATTTCAAAGTCTTATATAGCTGTTAGGAGTAGTAATAGTTATCCACCAGAACAGGCTGTCAAGCTTTAGTAAACAGCAATGTAGCGGCATATTTCATGTTTGTTTTTGTTTATGTATTTATTTATTTATTTTATATGAAGTTGAGAGTTATATAAGCCTTAACAATTGCAGTGACAGATCTCACTCATTCTGAAAAGTGAGTATACGGTTCAGTACTATAAAACAGTAAATTGCCCCTACAGTTTATTGATCAAAACGTCGTAGCCTTTAAAGAACTGGGAAGTATGATCTTTCCGCCCCCCCTCCCCCCCTTCGAGACATACTGCTTTTTACTGCTCAAGATATTTTGTGTGGTGTATTTCAAGTAATAAATTTAGAACTAAAAGACCTGTAACTATTAACTGGAGTTTGTGGGTTGCCTTTGTTTTTACTCAGTTAAAATGAATTGCCATTTATAGGAATAAATAATGGAACTTAGCTCTTAAAAAGTCTTCAGCCCTACCTGTGGAGGATTTTAAAAATCAAATGCTGATGTTTAAGGTCAAGATTGCTTACAGTGTTTTGATACACATTATAACAGAAAATAAGCAATTCCTAACTGCTGTGGACAAAAGTATGGAAACTCTGGTTTTGTTAGAAAAATATTCAAGACTTCTTCCTAAAGTAGTTCACAGAATCAGTTTTATCCTTTATAAATGTGTTACAGAAGTCTAGATTGAGACTTTGATCGAAATGCTCGGTGTTGGATGAAGCTGATGGTCTCTGCTGGTACCAAAGGGACTCACTGCCATATTGTGTCCAATCTAAAGTGAGCCATTTGAGATGCTGATGGGAGATGGTTTCCTCTGTGGCATTTAATCATCTCTGGAGAGAACGGGGTGTGTGGTTTGACTCAGCATGACAGATCTTCTAGCCAATCGCTCTTACCATGAGTCTGTCCATTCTCTTTTGTGCTCAAAATACTTGGTTTCATACAGAACAAAGTGTAGTAATCACAATATATTTGCTTTTTATGACTTACATTTGTGAGAAACTTTTTCTGTTTAGTGTAGTGCCTTTTTTCTCAATTTTTGTTTCTTGTCAGACTGACTCTACGGATGCTTATTCCTTGCGTCAGCACTGCCGGCAAACTGAAATAAGTGGTTTAGTTTTTCGGTGGCTTGTGTGGTATATTTCAAGTATATGACCTAATAAAATGTGCCTGTACCCGAGGTGGTTTATGTGAAGGTATGCCGTTTAGTTGTATTTCTGATGGTTCCTTTTTTTATAGGAACTTCTGCAACTTTGTCAATTACAGTAGCTGTATGTCAATAAATATAATAAAGGTTTGTTTCTCATATTGATGAATGGTATGCTGTTTCATTACTGTCATCTTTGTGTATCTGTTTTCTTTCATATGCGCTTGGAATTGTATTACAGGTCAGAGTGCACAAATCGAATAAACTGTAGAATGTCGAGTAAGCAAATAGATTTTATTTTTTTTTTGTTAGATGCTTTTATTTAAGATAAAATACGCTAAATGCACTTCCTTTTTTAATTTGGATACAGGATGCATTTGGAAGACTTCCTCATAGACACCACAGTTGTCTCCCCAAATGACTTATTTCCAGTATAACTGTTACAATATAGTCCATATTTATAAAACTTGATACTCTATACATTTGACATGTAATTTACATTCATGCAGAGATAATTTGCATCGATAGAGCTGTTTTATAGTGGCACAGGATCTATTAGCATAGTTATAGCTACATTACTTCAGCGGAGCAGCAGAGGTGGAAGAAAGTAGCATGCATTTATTTGACCAGCTCTACTATCAGGTGATTTTAGGAGATCCACCTTTGTTTCATTATGTTGATACTGGCTTCCATTCATATTATGAATGAAGAGGGAATGTTGGATGTCACGAAAGCGTGTCTTCCTTTTAACAGTCATGCAATAAAATGCATTAAGCTTGGTTAATGTAAACAGTAGAGCTGCTCAAATTATATAGCTGTGTTGAGGGATGTTCAATTATCCCAGAAATTTGCTTAGTGATGGTTTTGTTTTTGGTTGTGGTTTTGTTTTCCTTAATAGTGCTGATTATCACTGGATTCTCTTCCCCTAGATAGGATTATTTGACGTTTTCCAAAAGTACAGATTTAACCTGAAGAGACTTGGTAAGAGAAAATAAATGTTTAAAGTGAGGGGGTTTTAGTGAAATTGTCTAAACTCCATCACTGAACTTGATATGGCGAAATATTTTGTCAATGTGGATGCTTAGTAAAAGTAGTTCTAGGTGGAATTAGGCATGAAATTGAACACATTTTTTTAAAATTCATTTTCTTAAGACGGAAAGGTCTTGGTTGTAATAGAGATCATAATTTGAATCTTTGGTTGGTTGTCAGACTTGACCTTTCAGTTCTTCTTTTCAACAGCTTCTTGTTACAGAACAGAGTTAAGTGACACATGCATGTTTAAAGAAAATATGTTGTGCTTAAATTAAAATTCTACAGGTTAGGTAGTGAGGTCTGCCTGAAAGCTGCTCTCCAGCCCTTGTTGCTATTTTCAAAAATGGTTTTGTTTTATTTTGCTTTTTGGAAGAATGCTGTCTTGTAGTAGTAGCTTATCATTGAGTTGAAGGGCAAGTGCAAAGTTTCAGCAGTTGATAATACTGCTGGCCAAAAACGTTCCCAGCACAGCTTCAGTTGTTCTACTGACACAGCTACTTGCAAGGTTCTGCTCTGAGCTCATTCGGCTTCAAAAAGCCACTGACTTTTTTGCATGGCGTGCGTGTCATCGTAGTGTTTTCTGCTTGTTTGTTTATTGAAGCTTGTTTGCTTATCTTGTTTGCTTATCCAGTGCGACACTCTTTGGTACCTGCTGCAAACGTGCTATAGGTCAGTGTTTATGTGAAATCGTCATTCTTGGAGTCATCTTTAGTGGTTTTACCCAGGAGGTCGCAGAGTGAGAAAACATTATACTGAGCTAATACTGAGCATATAGGTTCAGATAAGAAATGATCAGTAGTCTAGTTTGAAGCTTGCGTTTAACGATGCTGCTTTTGTTTCGTGGTTATACGGAGTATTTATTCCTGAGCAGAGTTTTGCCGAGGTAGTTAACATGCGATTTGCAAACTTCTTGGCGAATACGTTAAGAGAGTTTCTCCTGGTTTTATGTGTGTGTGTTTTCTTTTTTTCAAAAGCAAGCACTCAAAAGATACCTCCTGGGTCATCTGAAAGATGTTGCACATCAAAGTAGTTAATGCTGCATATATATAAAAGGACAAAAAAGTCTTTGTTGCAATGTTTCCTAAATCTTTTTTTTATATATATTGAAGTTGATTCCTGCTATAAAATGTATTTGTAGTTCCACTCATGTTAAACTATATTGTTGTTATTTAGACTCTAATATTCAAATAATGCATATTATTTTTTGTTGCCATAGGACAGCTCAAGATTTGGCAAACTGAGTAGTGAAAGAATTTAATGCAACTGCTCTCCAAATACATTATCTGTGCAAAGTCCTTAGCGTTTTATATAAAAAAACAAATGAACAAAAAAAAGATGGGAAATAAGAGATTATGCAGGCTATGTGATCATTTTTTTTCTCTAACAGTAGTAAATAAACCACTGATACAGTTATGCAACTCCTGGCCTTGTTAAGATGGCTCAAGGCCAAGTTGGATGAGGCTTTGAGCAACCTGGTGTAGTGGAAGGTGTTGCAGCCCATGGCAAGGCGGTTGGAACTAGATGATCTTTGAGGTCCCTTCCAACCCAAACCATTCTATGATTCTAAGATGGTCGAGAAGACATGTTTGATTTCTTGATGCATATTCCACTCATTTTAATGCTGCTGTACATACGTTGGACCAAACATGGTATCTAGGTATATAAAGAAGTAACTTTGAATA
The DNA here is from genome assembly GCF_009769465.1 of Tauraco erythrolophus. Taxonomy (NCBI): domain Eukaryota; kingdom Metazoa; phylum Chordata; class Aves; order Musophagiformes; family Musophagidae; genus Tauraco; species Tauraco erythrolophus. The sequence goes on from NC_141476.1 coordinate 6,616,798, forward strand.
GAAGGCTTGTTCAGAACAAGGTGTGCAATTACTAGTGGCAGTACTTTTCTGAAAAGTTCCACTTGCTTGAGTTTGGGGATTTTTTGATGCTATTGTCAGGCTCTAAGGAAATGTTATCAGTTGTAATAGTTGTATTTAAGTATAGTAATCTCTTTGATAAACACTTATGCTGTAAATTTTATCTTGAGAAATGTCTTATTAGGAAGAATTTAATTCCTCTTTAAAACTTTATTATTTTAAATAATAAATTATATAAAAACATGGATGTGTGCTATTAGCGATGTTTTTCTTAGTTTTATGAACCGATTTATTCTTAAAGCTTTTTTTGTGATTTAAAATAGAGGAAAAAAAACACCCTTTCATCTTATCTGGCATATCTGAATCTCACATAAGAGCTACTCTTCATCTGCAATGTGTGTATCAATACATAACACTCATAAAGAGCTCATATGAAAGCTATTTTTTTCTTGTAGTAATATCAAGTCTGTTGGAAGTCTTCAGCAGAGCCATGAATGATATTTATTTTAGCCTTTTAATAAGAACTTGCTTTCAAAAAACTAAATCCTTTGGTTTGGGTTTCTCTTTATTCTATTCCATGAAAACATGTTGTCTAGATTTTTGTTTAGGCTCACTGGAGTGATTTTAAGTTTTTCTTTGTTATAGAAACTGTAGGTAACATGCCAAGAAGTAAAATGCCACTTAAAAAAAAGGGTTTAGAAAGATGTATTTAAACCTACAGCCCTTCTTTGGGCTGTTCAGAGCTCGACAGAAGTTAATATTCAAGGTTAATGTGTTATTTACAGTAATTAAAATGTGTGTAAGTTTAGCAAGATGTTTTAAAACTTTTTTTGTTGTTAGAAAAAAATCTTAAGGATAGCAGAAAAATGCCACCAATGGAAAATTTTCTAGTTCTTGCCTGTCATCTCATGAAGATGAAACATAAGATGGCACATAGGGAGTCAGGTTTTAGTAAAGCCCACGTACTATTTCCAGTCTCTTCTTCACAGGCCGACGTGACGGAATGTGCGCCTTGTGCTCCAGTGCAACCTTGCAATAACGAAGCAGATGAAACACAGATGTATCTTAAACTGTTGGGACATATTGTGATTCAGTCTATAGGCAAAGCTGCACGGAAAGATCTGAGGGATACACGGTGTTTTCCAGTATGGTTTTCCGACTAGTACATGAGGAGAGATGATACAAGTATTCAAGCAGTGAATAAGGTGGGAACAGAAGGTGGCAAGAATGGCTAATCAAAATTCTTAAATGGTAGCCTCTGCTTTCCTGCACTTTAGTTTCCCTTTTACTTGCTTGCCCCCTGCCCCCTTTCAGATTGAAATTATTTTTCTGCTGGTAATTTACAACCTGGTTCCTCAGTCTGTCTTTTGTGAGAGACGGGGCTGCGCCGGTGAGTCTGGCAGTGCTGTTTAATGCTGCTGAGAGCAATTAAATTGCTGACGAGTAGAGGTGCAGCACGGGAAAATAAATAATACAAAGGTGTGTGACACTGGAGTTGTGCTCTGTGCCGTGTTAGAGTGTCTTCCTAATAAGCCTCAAGGGGAAGGGATGGGTTATGGCTGCCTGTAGAAGACTAGGTGTGGGAGATAGCTTACTTTCCAAACTTTATAGACTCTTGTCTAGGCTGTCCTAAGGCTGTAGCTTTGTGCAGTAGCACTGTTACGGTCAGTCTCAGGGGTATATTTATCTGTAGGATGCATGGAAATTTGTGATGCCCAAGAAACTTACCTATTTGAGGTCCATCTCGAATTCTTGTGAATCCTTTGTATAAATGTGTTTGGGAGAGTTGGGAACCTAATCTGGCAAGGATTTTGGAGATTCTTGTACTAATTGATTCTTCTTATTGCTGTCCCTTTAAAATCGTTCGGATACATATTTATTGCAAACAAAACGTCTTTGAGTTGGGAATTAGTTCATGGAATCATCTGTTTACTCACATTTCTAACAATTCATGATCACTTTTTTTTGGTGCCTTGAGCCTAAAATGTGTATGTTTGCAACTGTTTTGATTTTTCAAGATGGTCTTGAAAGAGAAGTTGTCTTCACAATTCAAAGCTTTTGCTTTATTTCATCTCTTGTAACTGCTTTATTTTGCCATATAGACATATGGTGTATATACTGCAAGTGCTTTAAAGCAAGTTTTTTGTATTCCTTGCTCTTCAGAGCTTCTAATACAGACATTGTCACAGTTAATTCCTTAAATTTATTGTACTCCCGTATACAGTGGTGGGCTCTACTAATTCTTTTTATTGAGTAGTTCATTCACAACCAGGAGTTTGTCTTTTGTGGAGAGTCTTGACTGAAAGTCTTCAGCTGGCACTCAGTAAGATGGTCTCTCTTAGAGTCGTATAATATAGGAGAGGGAAAAAAAGCGCATGCTTTTACTGACCTTAAGTTTGTAGGCTTTGCCTTTCTGTGCCAGCAGCGTGTGGCCAAATCTTTTTTTCATCACCCTTAGGACTGCTTTGACAGTTCTTTCAAATGAATTATTCTCTTATTTCATATGTGTTCCTCAGACATGTCTGGTTCATAATTTATGAAGAACATGTTAGCATAATATCTTAATATATTTTTTTATTTTTAGAAGAGAACAGACCTATGTCCATATGCTTATGTATATATGCACTATATGTATATGTAATATGATTTTTAACATCTCAGCAATGATTTGGAGTATCCCCATGGAACGTTTTGAGTTGTATTTTCAAGTTGTAAAACTGATGTATACCAAAAGCCTTTGTAACATGACAAGAGGGTGGTTGGAAACTGAGCTTTTTGCAGGTTCCCGTTGGAGCTGTTAGACTTGCTGTATTCATTAACTAGCTGGAGCTGAGTTGCACTGGAGTGAGGCACACCAGATGGGTGGCACTGGAGGTGGCCTTCATAAAGCAAACAGGGCTTTGGTTGCTTTTCTTATTGTCATCTCTTCCATATCTGTCACGTGTTGTGAGTTGTCCCTGGTGGCCTTTATTTAGGTGGTGGCCCTTTGCAGTCCATAGTATTTAAGAGAGTCCTTAAAAGATTTTACTACTTAAGCCTCCGTGGTTTGAACCAACAGTGGAGATGTCAGTTGACATTCCACGTTTTTTGCACTGAATTGCAAATTCCTTAACTACTTAATTCCTACCCAGACAGAAAATTTGAAAACAAGTTGTGTTGAAAGAGACTTTTGTCAAGCAACAGCAACAAAAGTCTGCCCCAGAATGAGGTTGTTTTCCTTTTTTTAATTTGGTTTAGATCAGCTTAGTAACACATGCATGTGAAACTGATTTATTGTTCTAAATGATGAATAAAAGCTGTTTTGAAGCCTTGTTCTTAAATTATAAACCCAGTGACCAAAATTTTATCAGCTGTATTACTGAGCTGTAGAAATCTTTACATAAACCATTTAATTGTAATTAAACGCACTTAAGCATAAGAGGAAAATAAATTGTAAATAAAGATACTTTTATGTTCTAAAAGAGAAATTCTTAGTAAAAAATAAACTTTTTTTTATTTAATACAGCAACTTTACTGTTTTTTTCTGTATTTATTTAATTCTATCCAAGATCACCTTGACTTTTCTCAAAGATCTTTTGACTCTTAGTAAAAACAAGATTTTTGTTTTTACAGATTACATAATTACATAATATAAAGAACTGTTTCTGTAAGATTTATAAATATAGAACAGATGAGCAAGAAGTGCTGTCAGACTTAGTGTAGACTTATTCTTTGTTTCAAATCACCTTCCAGCTAAGGAGAATTATCCTTTCTCCTGGAAAATACAGATCCAGAATTTGAGTATAATTGATTGTTTAAATCAAGATTTCTTCCTTTCGTATTTAAATTAAAATTTATGGTTTTGTTTGGTTTGATGTAAGTCAATCCGCTGTAACTAAAGGTGTGAGCTTGTTTTTCTGAAGCTTGGAAGTCAGATTGGTAAATTCCTTGTTGCTCCAGAGACATGGATTGAGAAATGTCTCTGTAGATGTTCTCTGGGCCTTGAGGAGGCAGCAGTTAGTCAGATGGATTTGTGTCTTGGTTTTTCCTCCTTCCTCCCCTCCCTCCCTCTGCAGATGTGGTTGGCTTCTCGTCACTGTTGGGGTGTTCTTTCTTTCACTGCTGCTTTCAGCTCAAAGAAGGGGCCTTTGGAAATGGAATTTAGTTTTATGGTGCTGGTCAAATAACACATTAGCAGGCTCCCGGCTGCCTGTGGAGATTCAGGTGATGCTTCTCTTCTGTGTGTATGTATGAATTATATGCATGTATCAATAATAAAGTATTCTGAAGTCCTTATAATAATAATTTTCTTATTATGAGGTAGTCTTTAGAGAAATAATGAGAAAGAGAAGGTTAATGATTGGTGGTGATAAAACTTGTGTTTTCTTCAGTCGCACTGAAAGTTCTTCTGTAGCTTGACAGAAACTATGGGCTTGTGACATCAGCATTTGGTTGAAGCTCCCTGGCCTTTTTTTATATGAGGCTAGAATTAACCTTCAGGGTCCCTCTTGGATCCTAGTGTTAATCTCCTTGTGGAAATGATTATGAATTAATAGCCGTTAGTGCCTAACAGAAAACTTACAGTAGGAAAACAAACTAAATGTTCACAATTATGAAAGCAACTTTAAACTTTGACCCTACATTTGAAGGCCTTGCATAAATGTAATGCCATATTGTCTGTGAATAACATGGAGGAATGTAAAACATACTGAGATGCCTGTATGATGCCTGGAATTAGAGATAGCCATAGAGCATGCTGACAATATGTCATTTTATTCTCCCAGAATATGTTAACCAGGTTGTGGTTAAAAGAATTTAAAATGTGTCGTTCTGAGCTATTTATAACTGTTTAAGTTCTGTGAGAGTCACTTTTACAGAAAATGTGGTTATATACTGTAAAGGATGGGTTTTGTATTTTCTTTATGCATCAGTCTTTTGTGCTATGTTTCAAAGAAAATAGGAACAGATGGAGGTTTGCTATTGATACAACACAGCGTTCAAAATTCTGGTTTGTGAAAAGGGTATGTATTATTGAAAGACTTCAGCATGGAGGTTTTTTGTTTTCAGTATGAAGTTGCATTAGAATAATATTTTTTTATCATGCTGGTAGAGATCAAAGTATTAGTATAGTAAATAATCCTCTTTGTCTAAAACATATCTAAATATATGCTGCCAGCTTGCATACTGTGCTCCTTATTCAGGAGAAACCAAGAATTGATTCTGGGCTGTTTGCCAGTAGAACAACAGTTCGTCTCTCCGTGTGGGAAGAACATCTTTTGCTGGCTCAAAATGGGATTACACCATTGCTAGGAGTCAGTGCCACCTTTGCCATTGTACCATTGCCGTTAGTCAGTGACAGCTCCTTAATTATTGCTTTTGTTTGTAACAATTTATCCTGTGTGGAGAATGTGTCCTTTCTTAAAATCATCCAGTAGTGATCTTGTGGCTTTTATAGTTTCTATAATCAGTGTTTACCACCAAGACAACCAAATGTGATGTGTGTGTGTGTGAGGTTGCCATATCTTTGTATCCATTTTAGATGTGTGTGTGTGTGTGTGTGTGTATATATATATATATATACACACACACATACAGACACAAGCATCTAAACTGCTTTTGTCTAGCCAAGATCACCCAATGAGCCTTCTGTAGCTTTTAAAAAATATCTGTAGCTTTCAGAGTAGTTTGGATGCCCAAATGTTAAGAAAAGGCACTTAGGTAAATCAATACGTATTTTACCTTTTGTCTGGAACAGTTTTGTGTAACTGCTGGTTTGAGGTACCCATAAGGTGGAGGAGCTCAGTTGGCTGTCTCATGAACTGTTCTTAATGACCATTATGTTGTTTCCCCCTCTCGTTTTTCTAGGCTGTTCAATTAACCCCTAGACGATGGCTGAACCTGCAGGAGTACCAAAGCAAAAAACTAATGGCAGACCATGGGGTTACGGTTCAGAGATTCTTTGTAGCTGATTCTGCAAATGATGCCCTGGAGGCTGCTCAGAGACTGAGTAAGTTGACTGATAATGGGAGGAATCTACTTCACCAGATAGCAATCTGGAAAATAAATTGCTTTCTAATAAGTTGTACACAATCTTCAAATTGATGCTTATTGAAAAGGTTTGATATATTATCCAGACCATAAAATACGTGAACAAGTTTATAGCAGTGATGTTTTTTCAGAACTTTATTTCTAAAATGTTTTGTATGCACCATGTAACATGAAGTCTTTAATTAACATTATTTATGTTATTTTGAAGAACTCAGAATAACTTCATGTATAGTTTCTGAGGAAGATAATTTGTTGTTGTATATTTGATAGAACGTAAGGAACTGAAGTAAATGAACTTGCACGAAAAGTTGTTTTCAAATGAAAATTTGCTGTATTAAAGAGCAAAGGAAGAAAAAGGTTATGGACTCTCCTTTTTTGAAGATATTCAGAACCCAGTTGGATACAGCCCAGTTTAGCTGACCCGTCTTTGAGCAGATAGGTTGGACTAGATGATTTCCAGAGGTCCTCTGCAACCTCAACTGTTCTATGATGCTATGAAGATATAAAATATGTAGCAGAGAATTATGTAAATATGTGTTTCTTCATGTGTATGTTTGCCCATATGGAGAGAAAAAAGGTCAGCTGAGTTACCTACCATCGCAAAAAGACTTGACAGTGGGTGGGAGAGGAAACCGTGTTTTTTGGAACTTCCTTTTGGTTCTCTGTAACATCCTCATTTTAGTGTGGTGAACATAAGATGATGGTGTGGGTCGGAAATGGATTTATGTAATACCTTTTCTCTCAAAAGAAAATACATTCAAATATGTTCATCACTGAATTCTAACTTTGAAAGAAGTTTTCTACTTTAAGTGAATAGTAGTTTGTGTAGTTTTCCTCTTTTCATTTAGCTTTTGTTAATATATCATACATCAAAATGCCAGAGGACAGACATTATTGTAGCCTAATTGTGTAGTAAGAAGTAGTTTTTTTTTTAATTTTATGTTTTATGTGATACACAAGCCACTTAGTTAAATACATTTCAGGTTTGCCCACTGGAAAGTAAATTAACACAACTTACTCATCTCAAAGATCTCATCAGACCTCAAGTAGCTGAATAGGATTAGCATAATGGCTTGCTAAATCTCTATAACTTTATTAAGGTAATAAATTTTTCAGTAATCAAAACCTTATGTCAAGCAGTACCTTTGAAAATGTATTTGAAACAAAAACATTGAATGCAACTGTTATGGTCGTTTGGCAGTGCGAACTGAAAAATACTGACAGAGCAAAGCTCATAGAATTGGAGGCTTTCCTCATGTCTGGATGTCTGAGAAAAACAGGAAAAGCTAACTGAAGCTGTGGCAGGTTTTTCACAAATGTTACAGCACTTAAACTCTCCTCTTCATGATTGAACCCACAAATGAATTGGTCTATCCAATAACTATTACTATTCTTGATCCCTGTAACTGTTTGGAGAAATAAATTACTCCATGAAAGGCAGTGAACCTTTTCTGGTTTATGATGCCAAATTTATTTTAAATAACTTCTGTAGCTTGCTTGCTTTGCAAAGCACAGAAATATTGGTCTATAAAAAGACCTGTTGAATTTTAAATAATCAAAAGTAAATTATAAAAACAAATTAATTACTTGCTAATTAAACTTTATCAGGTAAATTGTTTGTTTTTTTTAACTGGTTTGGCTTCTTAACACCTCAAAACACTATGAGTCAGTGGTACCATTCTTCATTTTATATAATTGCATTGCTGCATTACTGGACGTTAAAGAATTGTGGTTTATAGTGTGAGAGCTGTTTCATGTCGAAATGATTGACACTCTCCATTGATCCACTAAATAATTAACAACATCCTCGTTATCATTCTGAAAGTGTGCTGTCCTTGTGCTTCTAACATGCATTTTGAAAACTAAGCGTTAGGAACACACGTTTTGCTACCGTGGTCATTGTTGTTCCAAGATTTCATCAGATTTATCTTCTTTATGATCCTTCAGAGTAGCAGTATCTCTGTCACTCGGGTTTATCTGCACAATTTGATATGGGCTGCCATCTTCTGAATATGCAGCCACACAAAGTAAAAAGTTAAAGGAGAAACAAAAAACTTCAGCCAACTTCAGGAGGCACAAAATATTCCAAAATAAAATAACTAATGAAGGCAGCTTTGGGATCTTCTTGATAGACAGGCATTCTGCAGCAAAAGATGGTGAAAGGAGAGGCCAGTCACCCCTGCCAAGTCCTGCTGAAAAATCTGGTGGTTTAGATACTGTATGCCACATTGCAGCTGTCCTTAATTTTAGCTTCTGCAAACAAGAAAGGATGCTTGCCAATGTATTTATAAGATAAAGATAGAATGGAGTTATCAAAACGGGAAAGTCAGCGGTTCAGTATTTTTCTTGTAAAAGGAGGTTCTTTCTATAGACCTGTTGTCATCAGTACAAGAGAAACAATTATTTTCCTTTATAATCTTACAACATTACATCGCTCACATGGGTCCATGTGTGAGATAAAGGAGTACAGATAAAGGGATAGGAATTCCTGATGCGGAAGTCTTTACGAAGTGTGGTTTCACAAACTAATTTCACAATTTCACGAAATACTACAGGCTTGACAGAGCTCTCTGTACTGCTGCAGTGCCTGTGGTCACTAATTTTGCTATTGTTGGATTTCCTGTTGATGCAATGGAAAGAGGTGGGATGAGATCGCTTTTGCTGCTGTCTTCACTCGTCAGGAAGGTGTTAATGCATGTGTTCATGAAAGGGTTTGCCTTTATCCAGTATCAGCAGTTTGGTTACAGTTTGCTCATTTTCTCTGTTGCTCTCTCTATTTTTATTAATATGTACACTGAATATAGTGCATATTAATTTTCTCAGATAGATTTTCAAAACTTACCAACAGCACAAAAGGCAGTCTACAAGGAATTTTTAATGGAATTAAAGGATTGGATTTTTTTCTTCTAAGAAGAGAATGGCAGATGTGAAGAAAATTAGAATGACATCATTAATATTGACTTCAAAAGAAGTCGTGCACAATAAGGAATACGGAATTAGGCCCCAAGGAATTCATTGCCTTTTACGTGCTAAGCAATTTTCAGGTGTAACTCTTGTAGAGAAGGCAATATTTACAGAACACCAAGAAATGCAGTCACAAACGGTTTTGCCTTTCGTGTTAAAATTCCTAGGTTTTCCAGAGAGGAGAGAAAAAGGCATTGTACTGTTTTGCTACAACAGTATGGCGTTGCTTGATCTGCCATCTGAAGAAACACAACCTGTAAACGAGTTCTTACAGTTCTAGTGCAGCTATTTAACAGAACAAAGTGAAATATTTGGGAACTGAGTTTTTGTCTGAATCATAAGATCGTCTGGCTGTTCCTTCATTAACTCACAAGTCTTCTGATCTGATTCTCACTTAATGCAGTGGTACATTAAAGGCTTGTTTAGCCAAAGGCGGCATTTCCTTTCTTGCTATTTCTTTTCCTCATACTGTAGTACCGACATAAGGAAAAAAAATCCTTACGTATGCATACATATACCCAGACTGTTAGGGTGTGCATTTTCATGGCCTGTTTTGGGCATCATTTCAGGGTCCATCATTTTCTCTAGCCTTCCCCACCAGAGGCCCTTAAGTCTGATTCAGCTTGTGCACTTTCTTTACGTTCTGCCTGATGGAGAAGTTATTACAGGAACCATACTTTTAAACTAGTAGGTGGACAAAGCTGAGAGGGATTATAATTATGCTGGAGGGTGTTACTATGTGCTGTCAGTTGGCTCTTTGAATCAAGAGAGGACTCAGAGAGGTGGTTGGAAATGCCGACAATCTTAAATGGATGCTGGAAGCTTGGCACGTGTTTCTTTTTCTGATTTTTAACAAAAGCAATAGAGTGCTGCCCATTGCCACTTAGAGTGTTTCATTACGTTTAGGAATCAGTCAGGTGCAGTGTTCACACTCTATCACAGATAAATGCAATTGAATTGAGTGCAAGGCTTTTATTCACTCTTTAAAAAAAAAATGTATAACAAAATATAGTCTCTGCATATCCTATTTCTATTGCCTTATGCATGAGGGAACTCATAAAATCCAGCTTTGGACTAAAGGCATGCTTTTTATATCAGGCTGGAGAAGTAAACATGTATTTTATAAAGAACAGAAGAGGTTTATTGAAGCCTCTTTCCATGAGGTCATTTACCTGTCACCTATTATTCACCATTTTTTAGAATATTGAAAGAGTTCTCAGTCATGTGATTACCACTTTCCTATCTCAGCCTGCTGGGTTTTTTCCCTTGGCTATGTTTAATTTAGATGGAAGGCTGCATTTTTTAGATGCTGTTTTAGATCCAGTATCTGCAAGTTCATCTCTCCTGTAGAAGCTGGGAAAACGACTTGAAAGCAATGTATGTTTAGAAGGGATCAAAATTGATCTTTAGCTTGGTAATGTCCTTTTTTGCATAGATTATGAAGAAATTGTTGATAATAATGCTATCTTCATTTAATCTAAGCTTTTATGTTAGGAAAAATGGAAAAGATCCTTGAACCTGACGTTTCTGAGGATATTAGAAATGTGAATTTAGGTTCTTTTTTTGTTATACCAGGAAGAACTTTTCTATGAGTATCTTGAACAGACCAGCCCTCTGTTGTTAAAGTTATCTTTAAGTAACTTAATTTACTCCTCAGTCTGTGAGTTGGCTACTTAGCTGACCTTTCTTTACTGTCATCATGTGCTTTCCTTACATGATTTAATTCCTTGTCTTCTTCTCCCTGCTAGGATAAGTAGGAGAAGAATTGCCTTCTTCAGCATTTCTATGATTTCCATACTTTTTCCTGTTGCATGATTCACTGTGTAGTAATATTTTTTTCACCTGTGCATAATGAGCTATTTCTTAAAAAAACCTGTGTACTTAGTGGTTATAACTAGTTATTTTTTAGAACCCCTTGCATTATGCTTCTCTGCATACGTTGAAAAATCACGTGTTACTGAAATAGTGTTCCGTGGAGCTGCATGCAACGGACTTGCTAACTGGTAGGGAACAGCTCTCCCATAACTCCTCTTATTTTCTCTGACAGCTTTTATTAAAGTTCTTTCTACTTAAATTATGGCTTTCTGAAACTATCCTTTCAGGCAAAATAATGCTGTAAGTTATTGACTAATATGATTCTATTCTCAAATGGGTAAGTATTTAGAAAACCTTTTAAATTTAATAGAAAACTAGTGGTGGATGAGCTGCCTTTGGACCACTTTCAGCACTATTGAGCATGAGTATTTCTCTTTTCCCTTTAGTAGATTTTCAGTTAATGGATTTTGCCTTTTCTGAGTGGTCAAATCTAAGACTAGAGGGAATCTGCATTTTCCTGCAACTTCTCAGTGACAGGGAATACCTGTTAATACTCTTACTCCCAGTCTTCATAGGCACCTCTTGAATGCATCCATTTCAAAGCTCCACAGAATTTGCCATCATCCGTGGTTTTAGTCTCTTTCTGTCCCTTGTCCAATTTGCTATTTTCTCTTAGAGCCCTTTGCTCATTGTATCTGTTTCTCTTGTTTCTTCCTATTGTCATCTTCCACCTTATGAGTTCTGATTGAGAAAAGCCTCTTCCTTTTTTTGTGCTAAACAGTCAGTTATCTTGCCTTACTTAAAACAAATATTTAGTGGTTGTGTACCTCTAAAAGCCACTGTATGCTTGCGTGCATACTTTTTAATTTTGTTTGCTGAAGTGCTTTGCTTAGACCACCGATTTCTGTGACATGGCAGTCATAGAAATTAACGTTTCTGTGTATGATCAGAAAACAAACAATAATTGCTCGCAGTTTGAATAATATTTTTCTCTGTATTTGTCCACTTTGAAATGGTTTGATTTTTGGAAAAAATTGCTAAATTTAATTGTGCTAGCAATTTTAAAAATCTCACTAATTTCTGAAAATGATGAAAATAAACTAGAGTAAAAGTTATGAAGGCAATGCCTTGCATGTTACTGTTCTTTAAAGTAATTTTGTGTAGGAGGCTTAATAATCAATATGTCAGTGATCCAGTTTATTTACCCCATCTACTGGATGAAAAATCAGTCATGGAAAATCAGAGGAGTTAGGAAAGGTATTAAATGATTTTATTCACTGAAACCTGCTTTACTCTAAGGATTTTGTTAGAAAGTCGTGGTGAATTTGCTGTGATACAGCTATAGGGCAAAGCTGGAGTATAGTACTTATTTGATACTATTTTTTATGGCTATTCATTTGCTCTCAGATTGCTTTTAGGTGCTTTAACTTAATCTGTCTTGGAAGCTAAACTGCAAAAAAGGCATAATTAAGGTGGAATTAGGGTTTCCATTTGAGGATTTTGTACACAATGGCTGTTTGCACTGCTGTGTAGCAGGACCTTTCTCCCTGGACGTGAGCCCTAAAATTCTCCTGCTTTCTTCTCGTTGTGGACGTGATTTGTTTGGTTAGTTTTGAATCTCTCAATTCCTGCTTGTTCTCCCTCCCCCTTGCCTCCCCTCCTTCCTCTGGGTTTCGTGCTAAGAAACTATTTCACAGAGGCTGTTGAGAAGAGGTAAAATTTTAAGCACAACAGTATTTAAGCGGCGCATTATCCTTGGTAAACCCTGCAAGGGGTCTCTTGCTTGGCATTACTGCATGTCTCATTCCTCCTCTTCAGCTTAGCAATGTTTTTCCGCATAAGCCCTTGGCACCTGTGTGAAAAATGGGCAGCTGTCTAACCACACACGCGTTTGTTGGTAATGGCCACGTGTTGCGTCCTGCGTGCCAGAAAAACAGGCAGAAAAACTTCCAGCTTCCCTAACTGTGATTTTGAGTTTTACTCTTTTTGAAACAAAATGAATAAAAGATTTTGTCAAAGCTTACCACTGGGTATTGTGCTGTTTCAAGTTGAGCCTTTCTGTTTCAAGTTAAATTACAAATTGTTGCTTTTAAAATATTTTAGATATGCAAATTCTTCGAAGGACCCTTTGTCTGGTGAGGAATTACAGAAATAGTTAATTTCATATGCAATGTTATGAAAAACAAATCTGTTTTTTTCTTATCTGTTCCCTTTGTTAGAAAATTACATGCTGAGAGTGAGTCAGTAAATGCAAGCTTGAGACTGCTTACAATAGTTGGGTATTTTATAACCATTCTTCGTCACCAAATGTCTTCATATTCAATAGATTTATAGTAATATGAGTAATGGCTAGGGGGCTAACAAATCAAAATCTCATTTCAGATGTTTGACACTAATGTTGTGCTGACTTATTGTTCTCTGTGTTGGATTTCTGATCAAATTACCGAAATAACTACTTGGAAGTAACAACACAAAGTAAAAAATACTCTCGAAAGGAGGGACTGAATTTTATATTTAATGCGTGCCATAGAAAGCAGTCATTTACAAATTTCAGCTGTGTTAAATATATTAGTGGATTTTTGTTTATAAAAGAAGGAGGTGACAGAAGCCGTAGCTCTTGATTCAGGAATTTTAACAGGTGGTAAAAAATGCAACATTTCACAAAGAAGGTACAAGAGAACTGCTGGTATATATTCCAGGCTTGTCACACTGTATTTTAGAGTTCTTCAAGGTAGTTTTGCAGCTGCGAAACAATAACCAGATGCGTAATTGAGAAGCAGCTGCATGAAATTTTCATTTTTTATGGGTAAAATCAGAACCATTAGACACACTTTATGTGTAAGGTATGAAACACTAAACAACATTGTTTTCTGTGCATTGCTAGCAGCTGTGTGAAGGAGAGAAATCACACCTCTACGCTCTCTAGATGCCCATCTGCTTCTAAATATTTGGGGGCCGATTACTAAAACCAAACTTTTCTGGGTTTTTTTTGTTTGTTTGTTTTTCCTTGTTTGTTGCTCTGACTTGCTTTAGAAGCATTTATTTTGTTTTTAATTTGTAAAACCCTGTTGTAAAAAGGCACCTGTGACACTAAATAGTCTTTTTTGTTGTTGTTTTCTAATCACTGGTGTTTGTAGCTGCTGGTTTTATCTGAATACCATGGTGTATCTCCTTTTGGGAATGTCTGTTCCTGATGGAAGATAAATGAGTTGTGCTGATTTTTTAGGATTCTGCCATCACTGACTGCATGTGTTTCAAGGCAGAACTGAATCTGAAATTTGCATTTGATATACACCACAGCACTGTTGAAAGACATGGCAGCTTCTTTTAACAATCATTTAGTTGTCACTTGTATTTTAACAAGCTATATAAGACAAGGTGTAAAATAATGGTGATTGTCCAGAAGCCGTGTGCCACTTTGACTTTCTTGAGAATTCTTCTTTCAATTCCTGGGAAGCCTGATATATTTATTTGTTTAAAATAAATCTATCTGTTGATAGTTAGTACAGCTTAGCACATTTTTGGTAACAAATACTGCAAATATTATGGGTTTAACTTGTGATGGAAAAGATCAGGTTCTCAGTTGACAGTCTGTAGTTTTTCCTCCCTGGGCCTCGTTACTATGGCTGTATTGGTGACCTGATCTTTGGGCTGACTGTGATCAGAAGAATTGCACTTCTTTTCCTTACATGGTATAAACCCTCAGCAGACACATGGTTTAGGTATTAATTTTGAAATAGGGTTTATTAGTTAGAAACTTGAAATGAGACGACAAAGTTTCTTGAGACTGATGGATCTGCACTGTACAGTGCTGCATCTTCTCTGTGATCAGTCTGTCAGTATATAATCCCTCGTACAAGGGTGTCATAAAACATAATTGACACTTATGTCTGTAAAATGTGGGGTGTATAGGTTTTATTTTAAAATTTCTAATGGAAGTACTAGTAAAATCATGTTCAATTGGATTAACAGAAAATCTAAGAGCAGAGTAATGACAGTCTAGAGTCAAGGATAGTTTGTAATTAGCCCTTTTTGTAGGATTTCTTAGATCCTACTAGCAGAACTCTTTTGTATGGTCAGTAGTTTGGTAGTAATTTATTTGAAGAAATGTATAATCTGTTCCCTCCTCCATACTGTGGACACTTTTGTGCTTGAACCTGATTTTATTTGAGGCTGCGGTTTCATCAGGAAAGGGGACAAATATGACATTAGCTCTGATTACTGCCTCATTGCTCCTAGGTTTCTGGAGAGACTTTCGTTTTGTAGTCAGGCCCCAGATGAGTAGCCCGATGGAAAACAAGAGGAACTGGGCTAGTTTTAGAGCGAGAAAAACTGAGAAACTTTATAAACAGTCAAGTTTTGAGTAGTAATATGTTCCTTCAAATTAATAGTTAAACTTATGCCGAAAAAACAGCTCTTACTCAGATGCTTTTCTTCAACTGGATTCTGAATTATTGCTCCATCTTTTACCATTTCTTTTTTAGAGTGTTTAAGACAACAGTTCTGGTTATTGCTCTACTTTGATACTGTCGTAATTTCCCTGATCTCCACTAGTGTCCCCCAGGTGACACAAAGTATAGCAGGAATGTACTATTGTTAGATAACCACTTTCTGTATATAATTCAACTGAGGAAGTTGCATTTTTTTTTTAATCTGTCAATTGTTTCTGTTAAATTTGTTTTACCTTTGTCTTTATGGAATAGATGGTGGTTTAGGATGGACTGTGATTGATGTGTAAGGATATTAGCTTGTACATTTGCTGTAAAAGCACATGGTTTTGAACCAAGCCGGGAATCTTCTCTCACAGCTGGCCTTTCAACTTGTATGAAGCTCAGAGGACACGCAGCATACAGCCTCCAAACCGTGGTTCTCTTCCCCTCTTTTCCTCCCTCAGCCTCCTCCAGTCTATGAAGTAGTCTTACCCGGTATTTTGCAAAGGTTAGTACTACTTGCAAGAGCTTGTTTTATCTTTAAAGACGGGAGCTATTTACAAGCTGATATTCTGAGAACATCAGCAGTTGAGAAGTATGATCATAAGAGGTTGTGATATTTTTTTTTTTTTTGGTAGATAATCTCTACCTAAAATGGTAGAGCAGTTGTTGAAGCTGAGGATATTCTGACATTTTGTTAATCTGCTACTTCATATTTGAGAAAGTGCTGTGAATTTAAAATATGTTTATCTACATTTCTTCAAATATTTGCAGTTTAAGAAAAGAAAAATATTTCAACACACTTAGGAATATGAAATGTGTCATTGTAACCCTGCTGGATTCAATTGGGAGATACTATGTGCCTTCCTGCATCACAGTATATTTTAAATGAGGCTTTAAGCCTTGAGAATATCATAATGAAAAACATTTAGTGAGAATCATGTTCAGGTTAGTTCCAGGATTTAGCTATGCTCTTATTTTAAGTGATTTTTGTTTTGTTAAGAAGAATCTGAAGTTGACAGTTTTACGTATACGTGGTATACTCTACCCTGTCCCACAGCTAGTCAGCTATTGTTTCTTGCGTCATTGTGAAGGAGAACATTTTTCTTGTACTTCCCCTGGGCGTAGGTGGACTGCTCACCTGAGTAAGATAAATAGGGCCAAACTTCAGGCTATAAATCTTAAATATATTTATTGTTCTAGGTGCTTAAGAAGAGCCTCAGGATTTTTGCAGAAAGAGGAAAGAAAGGCAGCCTTGAAAAGTGTGCTGTATAAATAGTTAACAATATAAAGTCACTGGGAAGATTCACCATTACTGCACTGCACTTCCTTCTACTCCCTGCCAAGTCTTACCCCTCTCTTCCTCCAGTTATTCATCCGTGTATTTCAGTAGTAGTTTTCCTAATCTTATTGTGTGTGAGTATTGTGGTCCAGTGAAGATTATTGTCATAATAATCCTGATACTGTGTCTGCGTGTCCAACACCCCTCCTTGTTCTCGTTACCTCAGATAAATCTTTTACACAGGTTTTTGTTTTAGCTTGTTAAATGTTCAGTGTGGTTGATTTTCTTATTGGCCTTTCCGTGTCTTACTTTCAGTATAATACAGCTTTTGTTTTGGATGTGTTGGGATAAAAGTGGAACAAGAGAGGCTTGAGGTCAATTATTGCAAATTTAACTATCTTACAAAAAACTTCATATAAAATTTTTCCTCCAATAAATACAGGGTCATGTTTCATAAGACAAAGTAATCAGCCATTTAACTATGGTGATTAACATATGCTATAAATAAATTGCTTATTTTTATCTTTTGAATGACGTTCCTGTTTGAAGTGCACATGCAGTTAGCATTTCCTTAGTTTTTTCTTTGGTCCATAAGCTAAGTTAGATGCTTAAGAATGCTTTTGTACTCAAAAGTTATTTTACAATTCTGAAATGAAAAAAATTCCATGTATTTTCATATTTCATGTTTTGGTTTCCAAAATGAGACTCCTATCTCCTTTGAGTTTATTCAACTTTGTGTCTATTTTCACAATTTCAATGTTACAGTTTTCGATTTATGGCTATTTTTTTACGTTGAGTTTTTGACATTTAGTGTCTTGTAAATAGTGATATGTACACACTTCCATAGATTTTAGTAAGCATTCTTTCAGAAAACTCTAGGCTGATGAAGAAACTAAATAATCCAGTCAAATACTGGAAAGATTTGTAAGGACTAAGGTTCAGAGGTAATTTAACAGGAGTCGCATATCACTGAAGTTATCTATATGATGTGATACTTCTCAGTTGTGCAGAAAGGAATGCAATTAGTGCAGTTAACAGCAGGTAGGGCAACGTTAATTGTATGTTCTCATCTCTCTGTGAGTTGTTTTAGCTATGTAGATCCCTCTTCTTTTGCATTTTATTAGGTAAATTATACCACAGGAGACTTTCTGGGAGTTAACTGTGGCTGTTATTTGCACAGGTGTACTTTTTACTGCCTCAAATAAATTCTGAGCTTGACCTCAAAGTGAGAAGGTTGGAGTGGAAGAGACGATACAAGCGTGGACAAAACATCATGTGAAAATTTTGCCTTTTAAAGAAACATTGCCTTATTCTATACCTGACACTTCAGTAAAATCTGGAACTGTTTTCTGCAGAGTGGAAAAAAGTAATAATCTGCTGTAGCATTCTTTTCAGCGATTACCTGTTCTATTTGTAAACCAGGCAGACACAATTAAGTGACTCTGCACAGGACCTGAGAAGTGGGTTTTCTGATGTGGTTAAACAACTTGCTGACCTGAAGTTAATGAAATATTAACCAGTTCTTAACAGTTGTCAGGATGTCAGAGAGAGCATCTGTTTCTGAGGATTCATAAGAGGGGCCATTGGCACGGTGCTTAAGTCACATTTGTCATTTAAATAGCAGAGTAGCCTCACCTACAAACTCTCAGCTGGACCATGGTTATAAAGCTGGTGTTACAGATATGATCATCTGCTGCTGACAAGTTCAACACAGGTTTGATTCACAGTCCTGCTCATCTGAAGCAGAGAAGTTGTTGGACAGCACTGGGCATAAAGAATGTGAACATTTTGGATGTACTTGCTCACGTGTTATGTGAGTCCCTTTGTAGGTTCAACAAGGGTTCAAAACAAATCAGCTGCACATTCTCTTTCTTTGCAAACACGGTTGCTGCTTATTCCAATTTTACATTTTTGCTCAGAAAAATTCCCTTTATGTGTGAGTAATTGAGAAAGCTGCAGATTCCACAGTTTAATATGACTGCTCATTCATCGTGATGTTTAAACTGTGCAATTTCATTAAAATATGTAGAACTCAAGTTCCAAGCATAATACCTACCTGCAAAGTCCCCACAGAGCTCATCTTGCAGTAAGCCTAAATGAAACAGCTTTGCTGATTTCAACATCATATTGAGATGCATCTTTTCGTGTAAACGCTGACTGCCAAACCAAAGGCTAATGCCTCTCTATTGCTTTTTCATTCATTTTTCTAGGCTAATTTAGTGTTACGAAACCTGAAAAACATGAGGTCGAACCGTAATGTGTATAGTTATATTTTTGCTGCTGAGGTAGTGATTGGAACTTGAGACATAAATGCTAAGCTGTTAGAATTGGTGAATAGGGTGTTTGTATTCCCTCAAAGGACTAGGAAAGGTCTACATGGGACAGGCTATTGCGTGAGGAAGGCATGTAGGCTTCTAAATAACCAGGTCAGTGCTATTAATGATTGAGACTTGTGCCATGTGCCTACTGTAAGCATATGTAGTGCTCTCTGTCTTTTAACCAACTAAAAAGTGCCTTATTGGATACTAGAATTTGGTTGTCTTATGTACCCTCCCTCCTCTTTGCAAGTTCTAAAAAGGTAATTGTATATCTTAAGGAGAATCACAGTTTGTATTCCTTGGATTTAAACTTATCAGTGATTGGCCTC
Source organism: Tauraco erythrolophus (assembly GCF_009769465.1). NCBI lineage: Eukaryota > Metazoa > Chordata > Aves > Musophagiformes > Musophagidae > Tauraco > Tauraco erythrolophus. Next base: position 6,635,981 of record NC_141476.1, read on the forward strand.
ACTACAGACTGGTCATAATTATACAGAATTTGGTATGCTATCCAGCAAACTGCTCTGAATAAAATCCATGTGACAAGTCAAATGCTGAATTGATTCAAATGAAATGCTTGGGCAAAGATGTGTAAGCCTTTCCAAGTTCACAGAAAAAGAGATTGGAAAGACTGGAGCAGTCGAGGGAAGCTCTGCAAAGCCTGCAATGGGCAGGAGGTTCTTGTGTTTCTAAGTGGACATTTGTGAGGGTGCATGTCCTCAGCTTAACTGTGAGGTCTAAGAGCTCAGCAGTTTGTAAGCTAAGCTTTCTTCAAGGACTTAGTAAGAATTTATGCAGATACCAAAGGAAATCTGCAGTCCACATGTACCAATAATACCTGTAGGTGTTAGGGAACTTTTTTGTTTTCTGCCCATATCAACGCTTTGTTCTGAAATGCAAGTTGTAACCACAATCGAAGAAATGAATTATTAAATTCAATAATTTTGGTCACACAATGGGCTAAAGTATGTATTTAATAATCATAATTAGCCTATTATAGCACACAATATTTCTCATTTGATGATTAACCATTGTATTCAAATAAGATGACGGCATTATCACCTGATGAAAGATGTCTAAGAGACTCACTGACTGCATGGCGAGTATGGGAAAACTTCAAAACGTTTAAGTTACAAGGTATACCTTTGAGAATTATGTGAAAGCGTGAAATGGAATATAGTTTATTGTGCTCTAGAAGTCATGGCTTTCTCTAGTGACTCAAGATACTTCTTAAAATGTACCATACATAGTCTTCAGTGAGACAGGGGCAAGTCTCGTAGCATCTGAGATTTGCACAGCTGTTCTGTTGATTTTTACTTATGTCTTATTAGTACCGTATAACAGTGAGTAAAATCAGGAGCTTTTCTACCATCTAGTGCTTCTCACTGTAACCAGGTAGCCATGTAATATGGTGTTGCTATTGCTAGCATCAGACCCTAAGCTTTGTGCAGTTTGCAGCGCCTCAGGATTAAGGGTTGTCAGACTTCCTCTATCTGAACTTTTCTTGACCTTGCAACTTTGATTTACTTGGTTTTGCTGTAACAGCATTTTTTTTCCTGTTTGACCAGGTATCTGTGGCTAATTTGGCTTTCTTTTGTTTATCTTTGTATGATGCCACTGTGATTTTTGCGACTAATGTAGTGATGCAGTATGGAGAAATACAGACATGGTTCAATAAGAGGCTTTGAGGAGTGGAGACATAGGGTGTGGTGTAGCAGAGTATGGGTATGGAGTGATGAGAGACAGAGCACAGGCTTGATGCTGGAGATCCCACAGCTATGAATAACTCACTGATGGTCAGTTAAAGCAAAGCAGACCACGAGCAGGATAAAAGAGCTCTAGCATTAAACAAGGAGAACAAAGAACTGGTATGGAATATCTGTAAAAGGCACTGTATGTAGTAAATTCAGGTGACCATGGACCAGTGAAAAAAAGATTGAATTTTAAAAGTGTGTGGATCCTAGAGTGAGGAAGAAGAAATCATCAACATGAACGTCATATTCCTCCCAACAAAGGACTCCAGAAGGTGATGACTTGCTCTAACAGCCCTAGACCAGAATGAAACTGTCAGCCTTAGGACCCAGAAGAGCACTGGAAGGATGAGCGTAACACGAGGACAAGGAGTAGAAATTAAGAAAAAGTTGTATGACAATTTTAACTCCATTATTATTGAAACTTTTCAAATATAGGTATTGTTTCTTGTTTTATAACAAGTAAATCTGGAATAAAAATATTTCTTATTAGACTGTTAAGATTATGGTTATAGTTACGATATGTTCTTGGTTCTATATGTATCTAAATACGTAAACTGTGCTTTCTTTTTACCCATAACCAAGGTTTTGAGTGTAACGTTGCTAGTAGCATACGTTTATGCAAACACCTAACAGGTATGACTGCTGCTTCCCTGAAGCTTGGTTTCTGTAACTCTAGAAGGTTCATGAGTTGTGTGTGCTCCTCTGTAGGAAGCCAATTTTTTTGATTTTTAAACACATCCACCTCTTTTTTTGTTATGAAACCACAGTCAGGACACTGAGAGTGTTCCCCGCCTGAAAATATTTTTTTACAAGAACAAAAAGACAGTTTCTTTTGTGTATAAAGAAAGAAATAGGCTTATGTGCAGGAGTGAAGGATCTTAAATAAAACATTGTCCTTTTTCTGCTTTAGTTCAACTGGGAAAATCAATTTTCGGTTCTTCAGTTGCAAAGAAAGATCAAAAGGAAAAACTGACAATCTAAACAAAGGGCAAGGTGATATGGGCTGCTTGCACTCCTGCTCCCTGGTGTGCTTCATACAGGAACTTTTCCAAGCAGAATACGTTTACAGAAGAATCAAGGGTATTTTTTTTTTCCTCTGAATCAACGATGTTGGGAGTAAAAGTGACCTGAATATGAAAGTAAAAAAAATACTACTTTATATTAATTTTGTGGAGTTCTTTGGTGCTAATATAGGCAACAGTTCTCAGATGTGTCAGGTTCCTTATTGCAGAATACTTGTGTTTTAAAGAATTGTCATTGATTTTACTCTTCTAGAGCTGGCCAAAGCTATCTTTTTTTTTTAAGCACATTATGTGATGCAAGAGAAAAAATATTCAGTCCTGTGTGCAGTTAGACTAGTTTTATTCTTACTTGAATGTCTTGCCAGATACATATTTGAATCTTCATATAAAAACTAATTTCAGTCACTGTGGAGAGAAACTTTATGGAGATTGGCTTTTCTGCTTTGTATTGAATCATGTTTTAACCTTTAATAAGTAAAATGTGATTTATTCATATGGGCTTATTTACAAGAGGAGGAGATTAAAGTGTCAGCAGGAAAAACAGAACAGAGGAGTGCGAAAGTTTTCTTCAAAACACATAAACAAAACCAGCTTGGAAGACCTTTTACAAAGTGTATTCATTATATCCTGCATAAATGTAAAAAGTTGAAAATAATTACGAAGTATTTCACTTCAATGTATTTCCAGTTTTTGGAGAGAATTGGTGTGTAGGCATCACTGTTGTAACCATACTAAATGTTAACGGATACTAAAGCATAAAAAATAAACAGGCTGCATCTGACTTGAGGTGCATCTCTGCAGGAAAATATTTTTGTATGTGTGTTTTGTATCAGTATGTTTGGGTCTTTACCCATGCAGGCAGAATGCGTTTACGTTTGGGACTCTCTACTTTGGCATGTCTTGGCATGGTGGAGATGCAAATAACTATCTGCAGAATGCTCATTTCAAATACAGATGGTCTGAAGTTTCAAAAACAGCAATTGTAGCTGACAGCTCTGGGATATTTTGGAGAGTCTGGTATTTTCAGGGAAGGGTACTCTGCACTGCAGCGTTTGAAAAACAGAACCTTTAGAAAATGCTTCCAAATGATTGCCACAAATGACTAGTGATTTATGAAGTTTAGGCCTGTGATTTTTGATCAAGACTTCCTCAAGCACTGAGAAGCTCCAAGGCCTCCTCCTTCGAATCAGGTGTGTCCAATGAAAGCTTTGAAAGCAAATCCACTGGGCTTAGACCTTAAATTTGAGTGCCTGTGTAATAGTTTTGCAAGGCTGGTGTCAATATTACATGAGCAATAAAAATCTATCTGTGTGGATTTTGAGCCTCTTCAGACTACTTGCAGCTTGTTTATTGTGGAGTTACATCTTAACTTCTGATGACAAATAATGTTCTGAATTAGGTGAATGATAAGAAACCATGTAGAAAAATGGTGATAGTACTAATGAAATGTCCTTGATTTTCTGACTGTGCTCATTTGCAAGTTTTGTCTTTCTTTATCTGTTCACTTAATTGATTGTGTAACAGGATGGTTCCTGGGAGATGTTGATAGAAGCTGCCAACTCTACTTGCTCAGTCTGCGATGTCATGGAAGTGGCGTTGTGGTATTTTGTCACTCCACTTCTTAGACAGTAGAGCAGAAGTTTGCTGTAGCTCTCTACTGAAAGTAATCCATTCTTAATTTTAAATTTTATTTGTTGTCCTGTTTCTACTTTCATTAGCTAGGACAGTTGAGAGCTTTATGAAAAGTTGATTGCATGGAGCACGCATGACTATATGAGTCGCCAAGGTTAGAGCCTCAGATGTCTTGTTCTCTCTATCAACACCTTTTCTACACTGCTGGCTGAAACTTTTCTCTAGAGCTGTACTGTACAGAGCTATGAAACAACCCATTCCTAGGGGAAATTACTTTATTTCGCAAGATGGTTCTGGTTCATCACCGATATTCTTCTCTTGCTGCCAGGTCCCTTGTCCCTCTGAGTTTTTCCTAGGTTACAAGCACATTGACAGTGCTTTGCCCTGGGGATGGTGGGCCTTTATGCTTTGTTCTGCCTTCTGGTTTGGCCTTTTGAGATACCATACAGGCTGCCTTGAAGGATGGAACATTTCATTTTACACAGGCCATTGTTCTGTGACATACTAGGGTTTGATTTAAATCTGTTTACCTTCTAATAATGTTCTGTATGCTGACAACCCAGGAAATTTTTGATACTTCAGCTTTGCTGCAGGCTGCAAGTGAGAAGGACCTAACCTCAATTTAGTTGCTGCTGCTTAAAAATTTGTTTAGCAAATCAGATTTGGTTCTGCAAAAGTTGGCTGAGATAGTGTTGGAAAAGCAGTTTGGTGTTAGTCAATTGAAAGAAAAGACATGATTGTAGATGTTCACTTTCAGATCAGCGGTAATAAAGTAAAAGAAAATTATTGTGTATGTTATCTGATTTCATTTCTCATGTATCCACTATGTTTGGCTTTAAAACTCTAGTCCAGAGGCTATGCATCTGATTTACTTTGAAGAAAAATTTATTGATATCAGAACAGCTGCATTTGTGACAAATTAAAAGGCAGTCTTCCCTTGTGACACAATAGGAATCTGTACATACAAAAAAGAAAAAAACATTATATTAAAAAAGAAACTGATGAAAAAGAAAATAAAGAACTCTTCAGATTGCTGTGGGTTTGTTTAGGACACGTACTAGAAATAACATTTCATGGGGGAAAAAATCGGAAAATTATGAGTCTGATAATTTTTTTAGCCTTAATTTAAATGAAATCAATGATTGCTCTTAGAAATGTCACTTTGGGATAAATGACTCTACACCAAGACATACAGTTTTAGCAGCAGTGTTTTGTCAGTAATTTAGCAGGTAAAATGTGGTTTTTCAGTATTTGTTGGAAGTGAAAACATTCATGAGGTTTATAATGTTATTAATATACAAAGAATAACCTTTATCTTCTTTTTAGTTACATTTAGATTTTTTTAAGGTATAACAGTTTTTTTTTATTTTTACTGTGGAATTGTTAAAAGTCAAACACTGGGATTGTATTACTCTTTTACGTTTGGGACTGTATTAACAGCCAAAAAGAGTTACTTATTCTGGCTTTGCACTGTAAACAGACAACACAGGATTTGAATTCTCCCTCTATCCCCAGTCAGATATCTCATTAAAGTACAACTCGTATGAGAAGAGAAAAGTGTGAAGGTGTTTCATAGATTTCATAGATTTCTAGGTTGGAAAAGACCTTAGAGATCATCCAGTCCAACTGTCCCTAATCCCCCATTAAACCATATCCCTAAGTAGATCATCCACCCTATTCTTAAACACATTCAGGGATGGGGACTCAACCACCTCCCTGGGCAGCCTATTCCAGTGGCTGACAACCCTTTCAGAGAAGAAATACTTCCTAACATCCAACCTGAATCTCCCCTGACTAAGCTTATACCCATTTCCTCTTGTTCTATCACCCATCACTAATGTAAAGAGCCCTTTCCCTACCTCCCCACCATCCCTTCTCAAGTATTTGTAGGCTGTAATCAGATCTCCCCTCAGCCTCCTCTTCTCCAGGCTAAACAGCCCCAACTCCCTCAGCCGCTCCTCATAAGTTTTATTTTCCAGCCCCTTGACCAGTTTAGTCGCCCTTCTTTGGACTCGCTCCAGGAGCTCAATATCTCTTTTAAAGCGAGGGGCCCAAAACTGGACACAATATTCCAGGTGCGGCCTCACCAGTGCCGAGTACAGGGGCAGGATCACTTCCCTATTCCTGCTGGTTACACTATTCTTGATACGCGCCAGGCTCTGTTTATCCAGAGTGAATCAGATCATAAATTGAAGTCTTAAAATTACCTTGTTTTATTGGATAGGTAAAACTTGAAATATGAAACGCATTTGTTTCTTTGTATAGCCTTAATCAGCCAATTAGTTACAGGCCTCTTAAGAAAAGGTCTTCAGGAAATACTTAAATCTATCTCCTGTTAATTGCTTAAAACGTGTGCTTATGTGGGGTTACTTAGAAAAGTGTTGTCTTCTTTCAGACTTCATCTATTTTCCCTAGCAAAACATGATATTTTAGTTTAAATACTCGGAGAACTTTAAAAAGCAATTCTGAAAGGGAAAATGGACAAATGGTTATGACTATCTTTGAGATTGTGTATCCTGCTAAAATGTTGGAGCTCTTTTCTTATGAGGAATCACCTGTGGAGAGCTGTTTTGCACCCAGATTGCTGCCAGATATTTTCGACTGTTGTGTGTGTGTGTCATGTCCTGGTTTGGTTTGAGTCGTGTAGTCCAGATTGCAGATTCTTGAAAATCTAAAGCAAATACCAGCATGAAATGCCCAATGGAATTCCAAGGAAATAAAATGTAAGCAGTGGACCACATGAGTTGACTCACCCTCTAATGCAGATGTGTCCTTTGATTGCACCAACTGTATCTGTATCTATATACGTGTGTATCCGTATCTATATCTGTAACTCTTTCAAGGAAGAAAGATCCCAGTGCCAGGGCTCACTTTCCTGTCTCTCCAACAATGTACCTACAAGATTAGCACTTTAAACCAGGCCGATTTTAATACAGAATTTCAGATATTCATAGTAATAGAAAGATCTACACATTGCTTAATAACAGGGAAGCTTTTTACCACAGGAACACTCCATTTCTTGCACTGTGACATACTGTCTAGATGTCCATATGGATTTGACGTTACCCCTTCATGACGGAGCCGTAAGGTACAGCAGGAACTCTGTCTGTTTGGCTTGAGGCAGGTTGGCGAGATATGTTAGATCTACTTACTTCTCATATGTTGTGGAACTGTAGATTTTTGGGAAAAGATCATTACACTCGGAAGCAATGTTGTTGAGCATTCTGTTCTCTTTTAATAGCTAAATTTATAAGGTGTGATATATGTGTGTACATATATATATTATTTTATAATATATATCTGAATTATTTTCTAATGTATATCTTAATAGTTCTTGGGTAGATATCCTTCTTGCTAAGTGCTTTTTGGTTATGTTAGCACTGACTGAAGTTACGGGCTTGGCACTAATGAGTATTTCTATATTTATTTATACAATCAGCAGTAAAATAGAGCTCTTTTTTAATAATAATAAAAAAAAACCAAAAGAGAGCAATTTTACTCCTCTTTTGTCCCTTCAATCACTGTAATTTTTATATTCTATAATTTAAAGAATGCATATTCCATTTGAAGTTTTTAGATTAATGAAATCTTTCTGTTAGTAGATCTGCATGTAGGTGTGTATAAATAGAAGTAGTACATAGATGTTAGCAGGAAGAAAATAGTCCCATGAATATGAATTTGAAAGGATGCTAGATTTTATTCTCTTTGGCTTATCTTCAGTATAGGCTAAAAATATCTTCCCATGAAAGATGAATTTGGCAAAATCACACTCTTGAGAATTGACAGAGATCATAGTATATGGTGTTTCTGAATGCAAAAAATTATGCAGATTTAAAGATGGGTATGTTTTGAAACGGATACAATCCTTATGACTTTAAAATAGTCCATTGATGCCTAAGTTAATAATATATTTTCTTTTTGTTTAGAAAAATCTCGTTAATGTTATTCCCAGGTGATGTGCAGATGATAAAAATAATTTTTATTGTGAGCGAATGTGTTGACATCTGACTGCGCTAGAGGTGAATATCTCTTTTCAGGTGCCCACGGCCGGTGCGTGTTCTGCACGTCTGGATTCTCATGCCAGATGATAAAATACCTCTGCCTATTAGTTTGACTGCCAGCAGCGGCCAGTAGTAAAAGCAGTTATCCAACGTGCTCCTGAGGAAACGTCTCCTCTTACGTATGTCTGATAATAGTCCAATGAGGCAGGTAACCTTGTTATTTCTGTTTCACAGTAAGAGACATGAAGAGTTTATCTGACTTCGAGTACTCCCAGATCTAGTTGCTCTACAGTCAACACATACACAAGGCATAATAAAGGGCAGGAGGGAAGAGGTGGCTGTTAGGGGATCGTATAGACCAGCAGCTTAAGTTTCATTTACTTAGATAGTTTCTCAATTGCAGTTGCATTTACATTGCCTGCGTTGGATAGTGTGAATCCTGACTTGCTGAAAAATGACAAGGTCCTATAGTAAGTTGTCAGGCTCCCAAATCCCAGTCTAGTCTCTTGACACACGGACATAGTTTCTTTGACTGGTGGAGCTCCGCAGGTACTTACGACTGGGTAGGAACAAACCTGTTAACAAATCCATGCAGTAGGTAAAGGTGAAGAGTATCACGACGCAAATTATGCGACACAGATCTTCATACAAGCTGTGATAACAAAGTTCCAGTTTTAGAAGAAAGATCTTAATTATGATCTTTGGGGCACACACTGTGATTAATTGTAACATCCAGAGGCTAGCGTGGACCAGAAATGTGTGAATGGGGAAAAGGCTGAGGAAGTGTTTGAAGCTTCCTGGACATCTGCAGAGATTCCAAAGCTTAATTTTCTTCACGTCATTGCAACCATATGTATTTTTATTGTTTTTTTTAGTGCCTAAAGATTAGAAAATAACTTCTAATTGTTATTTATGAAGTGCCATATGGCTCTCTGTAATTTTGGCTTCTCATGGAATGAGGAAAATGAAATTAATTGGAAATCACACTCAGAAATCTATTATTAAGTTAACGGAGCTAACAGCTTGTCCAGTGTCCTCATACAGAGCATGTTGTAGCTGTGTATAATAACGAGCGACTCTTTATAAATCCATAAAAATCCTAAGGGACAAAGAGAGACTGAGACAAGAAGAGAAGCTGTGTACGTTGGAACAGTGCATGGCCATGAACAGTGGTTCAGCTAACAAGCTACTGGTTAAAATCAAGGATACAACATGTGTTTTCACAACAGCTTTACAGCGTGATCTAAATCGTTAATATTTTCTTTTAGGTTCATGAATTAAAGGCGCGTCTCAGGGGATAAAAAGCTTTTGTCCCGTTTTTTACTTTCATGTTCCTTCATAATGCTAAGCGAGTAGAAACTTGTTTGGTTCACCCAAGTAAATTGTTGCAAGCTCGTGTCTCTTTTGTGGCTTATGTTCAATAAGTAGCGGTAACAAGTTAAACCTCGAGTTTTTTTCTCTTAACCTCTCCTCATGTACAGTGAGTCTTCAGAGCAGAATCTGTAAAGCTTGCCTTATCTTGCCTCCACCAAACAATCAAGATTGAAGACTTTTAATACAATGGTGTTAAAAAGAAATCACCAAGATGAAAAACCATAGAAATTATCAAGCTATGAAAAGCACAGTGGGACTTGTTTTTTTTAAATCTTATCTGAAACATTCCTTAAATTGCCTTTTCCAGTGTTTTTAAAAGTGTCTGCAGATGGTGTGGTATTAAGAAAAATATCACAGAACAAAAAAGAAGTATAGAAAAAATATCTGAAGGAAGTTATTTTTCTTAAAAGACTAATTAATATTGGCAGGGGTGTGTTGTTAGGGCTGCATTCTGAGTGGTTTTATGGTGAATGTTGTGGCTCACTGCATGCATGTGACGGAGCTGTACAGGTTGGTTAACTTCATGGACTGTAAAAAGAACATCAGTCAGATAATAAAGATTTGACACTTGATCTTCTAGCCAAAATTTTTTTGGCTTTGAACCTAAATTCACCAGTGTATCGTTGATCAGTGACATGCCCTTTTTATGGAATAATTAAGTCTGAAATATTGAATTAAATATTAAGAGATTATTATAATGGGTCTTGTCTTAACCTTTTTCCAATATTAGATTGTTTTGGCAATTGCTTCTGTTTTACATACATGATGAGTAAAGAAAACTAAGAGGAGGATGATAGTACATCCTCTCCCTTGTTAGTTGTGCTTGGTGTATTACTAGTATTATGTGACATGCAGTTATAAACGGTTGTGCTTACCGCAGACGAAACTACTTCTGCCTGTAGTAGTTAATATTTACAGTTGCCAGAGGGCTAAAATATTTCTTTTTGTGCTGCTTAATGCAATAGGGCTTTTTATGAATTGAAAAGCTAGATACCATGAAAACTAACATCAGTAATCCTTAGAAGGATTTTAAGCAAACTGAGCAGGAAAATATATCCAGGAATAAATATGCTTGTTGTTCTGGTTGTGGTGTTTCTATGTTTTCAATAGATATTTCTCCATTTATTTTTGTATTCTGTTGTCTCTTTTCATTTTTAAATGTTGATGTGGTGAGCTTTCTCTGTCTGTTTAAAATTTGGATAACTTTTTTCTAGATCTGGAGCTCTAGAAATGACCAACCTTTTGCCCAGAAGTCTCCATTTGATGGGAATGAAACATCAGAACCAATTCAGATAGTTTTCTTCTTCATGGTTTTTCTTGTCACTCTAGGTGAAATTCATTGCTCCTCCAGGTGGCCAGAGCCATACCTATTCATCACTTAAGTCTCACTTATATCTGCAAAAGAACTGAAATATCACACAGCCTTGTGCAAGCCCTCTGCCCAGCAGCTCTGTTACTTGATTTGACTGTATGGATTTTACACCTGCTATTGGATGTCTGTTAGAAGCCATGCTGGTAAAAAAGTACTTCTTTAAAATGAGATAGTATTTTCATTGTGAGATCTGATATTCTTTTCTTCTTCAAATAGAAAATACCTCAGTAAACGTGAGTACATTGAGTGGTAAATACAGTGGTCTTCAAAATGTCCTCTTTTAAGTATGTAATTCCTATCCATAAGCAGTTCTTTTTAATGTGCAGAGGATAAGGTGATGGTGGGATTTTTTGTTGCTGGTCGTTGGTTTTTTGGTTGGTGGGGTTTGTTTTTTGGTTTTTCTTTTTAAGGGGGGGTAAGTTGGGACTTTTGTTTTTGACAGTGGGTAGCAAATCAGTGCTGTCAAGTTTTGCTCTTGCTTCAAAATCAGGGCCAGGAATCAAGGGTAAATGTAGACTAGCAGCTCCAAAGTAACTCTTTCCAACTTTCTGTCTTTAGCACTACTGAGGCAGACATAAATTCTTGTATGTGATCATTTTCCCATCCAGATGTTTCCCAGATAATGACCAGTCTAGCATGAATTTCTTCAGAGACTCAATAAATTATTTCGGCAATACAGTGAGAACTCTGTACTTAACTCCGCCACATAAGTTGGATAATGAATTGGATGACTGAAGGAGTTTTTGATATTACTGGGCTTGATTCAGATCAAAATACTGTCAGATTTGCAGTTCTTTTGTATATTTCTAGTTTTGTTGTGGATTGATTTATTTATGGTCTGAACAGCAAAATATGTGGTACCTAATGCAGCCCTACACAATGAAACAAAAATTAAAGGATACAAGACTAAAAAGTAGAGCAGAATTGTTTAATGGTAACTGTCTCTGGAAGGGAAATGTTAATTTTGCTAAAAATGTAAATTTTCAGCTAAGAGCTGTTCCATATTTTCATTACTTTGGGTAAAAATGGAAACTGTAGAAGAGCCTTTAGATTTGGAGTTTCATTAAGAAATTCTTCATGAAACTTATCAAAGTCCTGCTCAGGGAAATACTTTATGCATGCACTCATATGCCAAGCTGGCATTAGTGTGTGCTTAAAATTAAGCAGATAACTACCTGTTTGATGCAGGCAGCAGTATTGTGTCGCTGTAAATTATCGTAAAGAGGAGCCTCACAGACCACTGGTGATGTGATGTCAAGTACCGTGGAAGCAGGAGGTCCCCTGAGGCTGGGCAGTGCCTGAACATGTTAAGCTTTCAGGTCAGTTTGTCCTGGTAATTACAAGGCAGTAAGGAATGATGAAACTCTTTGAAAGGGACCTGGTCTTGCCCTAGTATTGGCAAATTTGCAGAAATTTGATCTAAAGCTACTCCACCTCCAGATGCCTGCCTTTTAGTATGTGGCCTGTTTCTCGTGCTTTTGTAGGCTGTTGATTGTGCGCCCAGCCACCACTGTGTGATGTGCTCCAAACTTCTTTTAGCTTTACCTTCCATTTTAATGCTTATTTTTTTAAGGATCTTGCCAGGCATAGCAGGCCTGTATGTAAAGACTGTGCTTGGCAAAGGACTAACTATCAAGTCTGTACTTGAACAGGGTTCACCTGCCACGTATATTACATTACGAATTTGTTAACACTCTTTAAGTAATGGTGGTAACCTTACAGTTGGCTTTACTCTCTGCATATTTACTTGCTTCTTTACCATGGGAACGCCCTGGTTTCTTGCTTAGATTTCTTGTTTTATGCTCCATGTTTGAAAACTCTAGTCTTCGATTGCAACAAGTCTTTTATGCTTAAAAGTGAGTTATGAAAAACTAATATATGTTCCTCAGTTTTTATATTTTCTACACTATGTACAAATTTTTCAAAATCATCTCTACAGTTCAATAACGGATAAAAGAATTAGAATCAGTTGGAGAAGACTTTTTGTCTTTTATGCCTTACACATAATCACAAAGAATGAAATTTTGAAAGTGTTCCAGGGAAACAGGTGCGTGTATTGTTGCAGCTAGGGGCGAGAACAGTGTTTGTTCGTAATGACTGCTTGACTTCAACACTACAGATTGCATAAAGCCTGTTCTCTGAACTGCATTAAAACAAATGGTGTTATGGTATTCGATCAAGAATTTAGGACACAGTTGAACTGCTTGAGTCTGCTAACTTTAAAATATGTTTTACTTTTAAAAAAGGAAAACTTGAAATCCCTGTAAGCTTTAAAAGGCAAAGATGCAAAGAAAGCTGTCAGTAAATTCATTTCACTAACTTTCTTAACAGTTAGTGAAACAGTGAACAGTTTAGGGAAACAGTGAACAGTTTAGGGAAAAGGGAAAGAGCGCAGAGAAATTACTTACTAAAAATCTAGTAAAATATCAAATTTTTGAATGACAGTGGTTTTAGAAAGCAGGTCTTGTGATGTATCTATATAGTCTATAAAGAAAAGAGGTCTACTAAACCATGTTTTTGCATATCCAGATTTCTCAGGGCATAATACATTATCCCGAGAAGCTTCCATGATGGTGTCAGGTAATAGGGGTCACAACTAATACACAAAGAGGAATATTTTTTGCTTGCCTTTACAGCCTCTTAAAGTGAAATCATCAGAAGAGGAGAAAAATGATATCGACTTGGGCATAATATAAAGAATATTATGAAGTCTAAAAGTTGCAAGAATGAAACTGGTGGGTATAATGACAGAAGAACAGTTTATCGGTTTCCAGGAATTTTTCCGTTTTGTTCAGTATTTACTATGCAACATGATGCAGGATGCCAGGTTGGCATTGCAGGTTACAGAAAGGCGCCTTCTCTGTTTTACCCACAGGGTGGATGTCGCCTGAGAGCTGGCAGAAAAAGCTTTTGCTCGCTTGTCAGTAGACTTAAGTGTTCTTCCACCAAATGAAGAACTTGTTCCCCTCCTGATTGAGTTTTCAAATGAGGAGTTTTTAAACTCCTCTTGGATTTGTAAGCAAATGTGACAAATAGTAGTTTTTCTAAACTATTACAGTGGAAATCTACATAAAAAATAATGAGAACTTAGGCTGAAAAGAGAAACTGTTAAAGGCTAGAAAATACCAGAAATGAGATATCCCATGGAGTTTTAAACAAGCATATACAATGAACAATTTTAATGTGAGAACTATTTTTTTGGATCCTTGCCTTAATATGCTTATTTTTCCATGCATTATAATGGTGCTACTGGATCTAGTGAGGCTCCGTTTGCTGTGTAAGTAATTTATCAGGTTTAACTTAAATGTAGGATCTGTGAATACTTGATTACTTTTACTCTGAGAAAGTTTAAGAGTGCAATATTAAGAGTGAGCTTTAGCTTAGCTGATTTTATCTAGCTTTAAAATTTTTATCACCAGTGAAGTGTGTAGTAATGGTTATGAAAGCAATTAATAACAGTACCGACAGAATCAAGAGACTGACTAATTTATCATTATAGATTTTAATGAGGCTTATAATCTGGCAATAAATATACAATACATTCAAAAGTATGGAGTTATAAAAAGGGTGATTTATTTAACTTTAATTCTAAACTAGCCTGGAAACCAAAGGTTGTAGAAACTAGGCATGTAAGAACATAATTCTTTTTGGTGTTACAGAAGAGAAGAATGAAAATAAGAAAGGAAGCAAGTTTAAATTAATATTAAAGGGGAGGAAAGAATCAATTGTTTAACTTCATTCTAAAGACCTTTAAGCATACCAATAGTTTTGTAAGTGTGGGAGGTATCTTCTTGTGGACAGCTTCTTTTCCCCTTCTCAATCTGCCTACTTGGCAGAGCGTGGGAACTGTCTCAGATGTCGCATCCCCCAGTCCTCAGAAGATGGGGAGCAGTGGAAATGGTAGCAATACTTGCTCCTTGGGAAAAGGTGTCTCAGATTTCAGAGCAAGTTTGTGTAAAGAGCCCCAAATGTGAAAAGTTATTTCAGCAACTTTAAGATTTAGAGTTCAATTTGGGAATTAAGCAGTATTACGATTTTTTTATTACTGTATTATGTTTATTATGATCTTCCTTATAGCTTTTACTCTTCTCTCTTCTTTTCTTATGCTGAAGTAAGTATACCAGAGTGTCTCTGGACAAGAGTATTCTTAAAAAATAATAAGCACCTGACAGAATCTTGCCTGAGCAGTGTAACAGGATGGCTGAAATTTGGAAAATTAAATATTGCCAGTCTTTCCCAAAGGGAAGCTAGAAACCCAGGTGGTAGTAGCATTAACACAAGAAGGAAGCAAGCAACAACAATAGAATAGGACAGATGAGATCCCAAAAGGTAGGTTTCGTTACTATTGGATCAGCTAGAGGTTGGAAAACAAACAAACAAACAAACCAAACCGACTTGACCCTTTTAGGGCTTGTAAGGGGAACCGCATGTTTTGAAAGACAAGCTCGGAGCTGCAGAGATGCAGTTTGGCAAAGGTTATCTAAAACTCTTACAGGACACTTAAGTGTTTGCGGTTTTGTGTCAACAGTGGTGAGGAGACTGAAGTAGGAACAGCATGTAGGCATTCCGGGTTTTGTTGATATCTTTATAGTTCTTGTACTACCCAGAATGAAATGAAATTACTGTCAGAAAATGTCTTTAATGTCTGCCTTGTTTTCCTCAACTCTCATGTTATGAAACTAAATTATAAAGCAGAGTGGGGGGAAAAAAAAACCCTTGCTTTGGGAAGGGAAGCACTGAATTTACTGCTCTAGTTTAGGACGTCAGTGTCCAGCATAGGTGGTTGGGAGGTGGAATTGGTCATCCGGTGGGAGTCCCAGCCAGTCCTTAGTGGAGTAATACTCTAGACAACCGTGAAAAAGACGGTGACTAAAGCTTGGCTGGCCGAAGGGGAGCTTAAAGTTGCACATGTCCAAGCATAACAGTGATTTGTGTCCCTCAGAAGAGTTTTACCAGGTAAATACATCATTAGATTGGCCTCTGCCTCTTCGTAGAGGTGGAGAGTTTGGAGCTGGTTGCACATTCATGTACCCCATCTAGCTCTTTCAGGACTTTGGGAAGGAGGATGTGCTTAAAGAGTTCAGCTCATCAAACAGCTTAATGACTTTAGTTAAAGAAGGGTGACTAGCAGATTTCCTGAAACTGGTCAATATCTGCCTGACTACATGAGGCTGGTCCTCCTGTGCGTACCGAAGGGTGGAGGAATGTTGTTAAGCCCTGCTGCCTTTGTGGAAACAGCTCTTGTGTGTTTCTAAACTCAGTGCTTATGCTCACGTTTAGGTCAGTAAGGAGACAGTGCTTCTGAAAGATGTTGATTTGGCATGTCCTCAATTTGTCTTCATTGCGCTGCTCCCGTGAGCTGGGTTGCTTCCATCTTCTTTGCAATGCGTGCTAAGCTCATTGCGACAGGGATTGGGGCGTTTTCCCGGGACACTTTGCTGCTGCCGCAGGGTTTGGGGTCAGCCCTTCTGTGATCAGTTGCCTTACACTGGGGTAAAGTTACACTAATATAATATTCTGTCTGGTTCTGCGTTTTTCAAAGAGGTGTAGATGCTAATTGATTTTCACAGAGCCCCTGCAGATAGAGAAGCCAAACTGCTGAAAGTCGCATGGTGAGATAGGAATGTGATTAGGATTTCGTGAGAGGTCTCCTCCCTTTCAGTCCTGTGCTCTGATTCTGTGGTGTAGGATGCCTTGCCAAAGTAGTCCTGAGTATTCTCGGATAGAAAATCTTTTGTTCCTAAACAGGCAAGAGTGAGATCTGTCACCGTGCAGTCTTACATCATCTGTTCTTTACAGTAGTTTATTTTTGATAAGCTACAGCAAATTTCAATGTAATTGTTAACATGCCTAATTTGCAATCGCGCAGTCGTATCAATAACAATGAAAAGTTGTTCACAGGTAATAAATTAGCATACCATGTAACTAGCAGAGCCATGGTTCTCAGTATGTTGTTTCATGATCAAGAATTCAGTAGTTAAATATACACAGCAGTGGGCTGAGAACAAGCTGTTCATTTTTACTGCAAGCAGTACCAGTGGACCAGAGTAATCATAGCTCCCAAAAGCAGGACTGATTTTATTGATTTTAAATAGGCTTTCATTATAGAACTGAGGCTATTACAATTGCAAGGAGTATCATTGCCATTTGTATTCACAGCACTGGCTGAAGCCAAGGAGATGTATCGTTGAGTGCAATGCTGAGGATGTTTGTCCCTTGGAGTGTTATATTCTGTTCTGCTGAAACATCTGAATTTATTTAAAAGAAAAGTACTCCAGGCTTTTTTCCTATGTGGTTAGATTTAATTTTTTTAGAAATGTGGTTAGACCCAGCTACATTTGTGAAGTTAGAGTTTTTAAACTCTGAGGACTTCTCTGAGGAGTAAATGTCTTGCTTGGCATCTGGCTTAGGGACAAGCTGTATCGTGCTCCATTTTTTTAAAGGACTTTTTGGAAATGTTCATGTCTCTCTTTTTCTGTAGATTAATGTAAAAAAGACAAATATAAGATCCGGTGAATAAACTGTTAAGTCTGAGATATTAATGTATTCAAGTTATAATTAGTTAAGAACACATGCTGGTACCAGAAATGCGTCATTAAGCTGCATCGAGCAGTTTGGGGCTATTTGCTGCTAAATTAGTGACACTTGAAAGCAGTCTTTTTTATTGTTTTGAATGATAAAGAAAACTTTAAATCTTAAGAAGCAGTCTGTTTTGTTGTTTGGGTTTCTTTTTTAGGTTCTGGATGGATTTTTTTGAATTTACACAAAGGCTTGTCAGTCAATGGACATAAACAGAAGTTCATTGAAGCCTTAATTACCAAATGGAGTGCTGCTGAAAATGTTTCCCCATACTTCATGGTGGTGTAAAGACATATTGCTTGTGCTAGGTTCTCTTCAAATCCAGTGTTTATAATTATGCAGCCCTGGTTAAACATATTTCCAGTGTAACTACAGCAGGTTGGAAGGGTGCTTATGGAAATTAATTAAATCTTTTTGTTTTTTAATGGGTTCAATACTGACTTTGCATACTGCTTTTTAGATTATTTATTTATTTTTATTAGCACCTACAAGTGAAGGAGAGTCACTTCATATATTCCAGCTAAAACCACGTTTTTCTTCTGAGATAGCCTTTTCATAACACAATTTGGGAATTCAGGCAGGAGATGGCATAAAAATGTGTGCGCCTTTCTAGAAATCGGCTCTTTAAATAAAATGGTGATGTTAAGTAGTGAATCAACTTGGTAAGTACTGAATGATCAAGCCTAGTTACTCTAAAATAAGATCTGGCTGGTTTACTTCATTTTACAGAGCTTGGGCAAATAACTATTGAATTATATCGCTTCCTGTTGGTTTCCCCAGGGCAAGAAGAACCTGTGCAGTGCCGTGCTGCTGTATTGATTAGTTCTTCAGTCTAATCTTTACATGGTTATGCTTACTTTCTAGTATGTTTGTTTATGGGTATGATAGTTGTTTTTCTGAAGTTATTGTATTGCCTTGATAGTCCTCTAGTGGATTATAAAAATGTGCACGTTAATTCCTTTCTCTAACTTCATTTGTTGTAGCCAAATGAAGACAATCAGCACTCGTGTAGCGTGCTGGTTAGGAATGAGGGTAATGATCACTCACAGAATCGATATCGCGTATCGCTGACGATCAAAACTCACATTGTCGGGATGGCTGGCACCTAAAACTGATCTAATTAAATGCTTGCAGCATCTATTAACAATACTATATTATCACAGCAGCTATTGTGATTTTAGAGTTTGCTGCTCCAGATTGGAAAGTGATTTATATTTTTAATTCATCTTAATAATTTGTGTGCTTAGGAAGCACTTGATATAAAACTTTTTGTTGCATTTAAATTTCCTTGTTATCTGCCTTGCAATGGCATGAATAATAGGGAGCCCAGAACATGAATATATTGGAATGCATGAAGTATTTTCAAGGAGAGTGTTTATAAGGTTCAGAATGATGTATGTCAAATGTTACTGAATGGATAAACACGTGGAGGGATTTTACCTTGAGAAGCTTGGAAATCAGGCATCTCTTAGTACAGTGCCACCAATAGCTATATTGAAAATACATTTCTGTCTTAATATAGCAAATAGAATATTTCATAATATTTATTCTGTCCTAAGATCCAGCTTTTTTTCTAGTCACTGAGATTTATTATACTGGAACTTTGACATGACGCTGTGTCAGAGCTGGTCTGCACCAAAAATTGCCACACCCCCAAACTTATGTTTAATCATCTGTAGAATATTTTTATGTAATACGAGCCTAGAAAGCTTGTGTGTGTTTGAGTGAAATTGTCCATATCCTTTGTGCCACTTAAACAGTAAATCTGTCAATTTAACAACAAATTCTCATGTTTTCTTGCGTAGTTGCATAGAATATTGTGCTTCAAGGCATGACTTAATCCAGATATCATTGAAATCAGAGATTTCCACAAACTTCAGCGAGAATGGACTCAATCACAAAAGGATAACAAGGGTAGCCTTTTCTAGTTGCTGCTTAATGATATGTTAATATTAGGATCTCACACTTTGCAAAATACCAGGCAGTATTATGATAAATGTGCAAAGTGGCAGTATTCAGTATTAACTAAACATCTTTCAGGCACCTGGCAGGTCTTTATGGTTCAAGAAGCTGCTGTGGTCCATGGAGCTGTGTAGACCATCAGTGATGTTTTTATGTGTTTTTTTTTTTTTTCCTTTTTCCCCCCGTTTTACTCTGTAACTGTGTGAAGATAGCTTCTGTTTGGATCGTAGGTCTTGGTGCAATTACTTTTGTCACTGTGTCTTGCTGCAGTTTCTTGTTACTAAGACACTGACATTGCCAAAGATTCCACAGATGCCTTGAACAGGTGAATTGTGTTTTCACAGCTACTGCACTTGCTCTGCACTTACCTGCCCTTTGGAGATGGGGATTTCTTCTTTTAGGGCCACATCTGTAGATTTGCTTATGTGTTTTCAGAGGAAGGAATGGAATTTATTTTCCCTGATGAGCACTTGATTGTTGTGCATTCAAGACAAAATCCAATCTGATTCATGTTTTAAAAACCGTGCCAGAGTGTGAGCTGTCAAACTGTACACTGGTTATATGGTTTGTTGTGCAGACCATGTAGCATTAGTAGCATGGTTTTGATCTAAATAATGATACATTTATCCAGCTAATAAATAGTGTATATTTATCCTTTAACTTCCTTTAACAATTCTTTTTTTGCAAGGTTGCCTTATAAAAGTGCTGAATTGACTCTTGTTTTATTGCTCACTAGTTACAAACAACTTTTTGTTGTTTTTTTTAAAGAGTCTAACCTGGGAATGCTTTTTAAACTTACATTAACAAACTCAATAAATGACACACAGTAGAATAGTAACGTGTTTCTCTTTTGCAGAGGCAAAGGAAATTGTTTTAAAGGCACAGATTCTGGCTGGAGGGAGAGGAAAAGGTATTTTCAATAGTGGATTGAAAGGAGGAGTTCATCTCACTAAAGAGTAAGTCTTAAAAATTGAAAAAGCATGAATAAATTACTTCTGTTGTAATATTTAAGCTGTTTGCAGTAGCTATGTGACTGTTTCTTTTAATATCTTTCAATAAATTAACCTTTTTTCCTTTGTTTGTAGCCCTAAGATTGTTGAACAGCTTGCAAAACAGATGATTGGGTACAATCTGTCAACAAAGCAAACTCCAAAGGATGGTGTGACAGTTAGAAAGGTAAGATTTTTGCTTCTTGAAAGTTGAGGACTGTGTTCAGCTGTGATTTTGCATTAATATGCTGGGGTGCATGAAACAGGTGATTTTTTTTTTTTTTTTCATTCTTTTTTGAGTACCTGATTGATTGCATCTAGTTGATGAAAGAAAAAAATGTTACTTTTTCTTTATTTGTGTGTAAGTATTTTGGCTATCAATTTCAGCATCCCTAGTGGTAGAAAAATGAATTCAGTTTTGCTACCTGTGTGGAAGAGAATCTTTTCTCATAGCTTCATCCTTCATTAAATACATACTAAGTGCTAGCATAACTGTATATAGCATAAACTGTACATGCTTATTGATGTTCTACTTAGAGAAGTAATACATACATGATTACCTGTAGTAATAATATTATCCATATTTCATTCATCATCAGCTTTGGGCAGCTGTTATTAAAGATAGTGACAGATGACTTCGCATGAGAATGATCTCAATTTAAAAAAAAAACACAAAAGCAAAACCAAAACCACAAACACCAAAAACATGTCTAAAAGTAGATTCTTCCTAACTGCTTGCAGGTACAGAATGAAATGTAGTCATGGTAGTGGTTCAGCTAATGTGTGGTAATTCATGTACCTATGATGGTGCATACTGTGAGGTGTCAAGATTCACTTCAGCATGAAGATATTGCTCTGTATTGACCTAAATAAGAGAAGCATAGATGGCCCTTCAGCAAGATTTTCCTTTACCTTAGTAAAATTCTGTATGTCAGGAAGTCCTAGCAATTGCCTATCTACTAAATGTATTTTTATCTCTTGCTTTGTTTTACTGAGCAAGGATCTTCATATGCGTATGTAGTCAAGAGTCACGCTGTATTTGATGCCAGGAGATAATTTGGCATGAGCTGAAAAGAACTGCAGTTCACTTTTAATATATTATGAACAGCTTGGTATATTAGCATAGATGGGGAACACCTGTCTGGAAAGATACTGTCTAATGAGGGCTGTGGGAAGGTGCTCAAGCGGTTCTTCTCTTGGGGAGCAAGGAGAGCAGATTACCATCACTCCTCACAGTTGTTGTTAAAAAGAAATACTAGATATTAAAAAGAAGGAACGGTATTGCCATTAAGGCATATCTGTCAGAGATTGTGATAATACCAAGGATATAAAAAAGGATATACATTTCCCATATTAAGGCACTCTGCTTTGAAAAATCTGTACTGTAAAAGCAGCTTTCTTTTATAAATTCTTTAGTTTTATTCTTTTGTCCTAGTTGACCTACTATGAATACATTAGTATGGGAAATTTCACTCTTTTGTCTGAATGCAAATCTGTTTATTCATTTATGTATTCAGTTCTGAAAAAGAAATTTATAATTTTCCTTGAAATTGATGGAAATGAAAGAAAGGTATGGATGTTGGGTTTTTTTTTTAAATAGTTTATTTTAAGATGACTTTCGTACCATATATAGAATAGCTATAGAAGATTTAACTTGTCATTGCTTTACTCCCCATCCGCATGTTGCTTGTATGAATAAACAATGGTCAGGACTAAGCAGCTGGGGCATATGTCATGTTTAAGGTGAAGTTTGCACTCCTGAACTTCAGATATTTGGTTTCGGTGGTACAGGAAAGTATATATCCTTGATAGATTGTGTATTTTTCCTTTGCTGTAGAGTTACATGGAATCTTTTCGGGACACAGCTTGCAAGTATTTTAATATTGATGCGCGATAAATCAGTGTGATACTTTTCACTGGGAGAAGCTGATCGTCTATTGTCATAAACTTCCATTCTGATTATAGAGTTGGCTTTTAAAAGCCCTAGGCCAATTCATATCTTCATCACATACATATGTAACAAGGTAATAGTGTGTTTTATGGTATTTTTGGTGTTGAGATCTTGATTCTTGTTAATTTATGGTAAGAGCATACACCCTGCTTTAAATTAATTAATCATGTAACAGTTTGACCAACATTATGCTAATGTTTTCCCCATTGCTTCTTAGGTAGTGAAGAAAGCATGCTTAAAATGATGCATCTAGGTCATCAAAAGACCATCTCCCATAAAAATTAATGTCTTTTATAAGCGTTTATCTTTTCTAAAGTTAGTTCACTCTAGGATCTTCAAAGTAGTTAAAGGAGTTGAGGCATTCAGGTTCGTAGTATCAAGACTACAGTGTCAAACACTGAAATTTTAATCAAGGGGCAAACTACAGTAGTGTGATTGAAAGTATGAGTTTAGCTATGTCTAAGATGTCATTTAATGCAGTGGGTACTTAATGCACAGAAAATGCTGGACAGACTCTCTGTGCTTGCTAAGTACAGTGGGAAAGTGGAGAACTAATAGCAGGCATTTTTGTTCGATTTCAAGGCTTGTGCTCTCTGTGTGTACGTAAGAATACGTGTGTGTGCATGTACATAAAGGAAATTGCAGTTCACAAAGAAAAGAAAAGGCATGTTTTTAAGTTTTGTGGCTTTTAAACTTTGTTCTGGAAAGTTTGAGTGAACTCATGTTTATTTTAAAAAAGGTAGTAAACATCTTTCAGAAGGGAAATAGTTACTAAGTCACTTTCTGCGAGGCAAAAAATGAGCTAGTGTCAAGTCAGTCAAGTCAGGGAGTGGAAGACATGTACCTTTTACATGTATTTGTAGGGAAGGAATAAAAGATAGACATTTGCTACAATTAGAATAATTACGGAGCAGAAAATGGAGTTTTCAGCCTTCTTTCTCAACTTGTGCACCTACTACAGAATTTAAAGCATGTTTGTGCTTCGTTAGATTGATGTTTCTTAAATATATACCAATGTCCTCAGTTCCCTTGTAACTTGGAAGCTATTTTGTGAGTTTACATAAAATCCTCTTACGGCAGCTTGGAATTTGGAAAGCCTGGTTATCTGAGAAGACAGTCTTCTCTTATCATGACAACCTGAGAATTTGCTACCTGTGTTTTCTCTCCAAGCAATAACAGAATTAACATTTTGAATAATTGATTCAGTATAAAACAGCTGTTTTAGTAACCCTCATGAAGCTAGATATGTGACTTAAACTTTTAGGTAATGATTTGTTTTGAAGAAGGAAAGCTTGAAGTTATCAGGAAGTTTTAATGAAAACTAATTTTTTCCCCAGGACATTTTAAATATAAACCTGATGTGGTGAACAGATAATGATGCATCACATTCTTTATCATAAGCAAAACAGACAAAATGTGGGAAGAGTCAACATTTTGTAGATTCAATTTCATTACTCTTATCTCTTCATTAACGTGTTTGCGTTAGTTTTGTCATATGAACAACAGGTAGACTTTAACAAATAATATTTTAAGACCTTGAACACCAAGTTCCCTGGCTTTGCTCTGCATCAGACAGGGAGGATGGTGAAGGAAAGTAACTGGTTTTGGTTATTAGAAATGAGAGATGTTACACATTCTGACAATTTTTACTCTACAGTAGGCTTACCTACTACAAAGTAGATAGACTCTCAGTAATAGTTTTGTGAATTAAGACAGAGAAATATTTGATGTTGACATGGTTAATTAGCAATAGTGAAGGACAATCACTCAGGTTGGAAGTAGCACTTGAAAAGGTACCTGATTTAATAATGTAAGTTCCACCTGCCATGCTCGCAAATGTATTCCTTAAGACTTGTTGAGTGGATTCCCATCCTAAGTCTGGCCCTGATCCTGAGCACTCTGGAAACTGTCTGAACAACGCAGACAAGGTCCAGTAGGACCAGCTGGTTTTATTTGGCCAATGTCTAAAGCAATTGACTCACGTTTTTCAGATACATTGATGCAGGAGATGTAAGAAGGTGAAAACATGCATGCAGGTAAAAAGTCTAATAGTAGCAAATCAAGGATGCTTTTGATATCTTTGCTTCTTAATTTGACATCTTGGCAGGTAGCTGAGCTGTGTTTCTGAAGTTGGCTTTTAGCATCCCTTTATAGTAGCCTAAAATAGGCAGATGCTTTTCAGTAGTACGGTAGTTTTCTACATTCTTAGTTGTCTGCTTCACCCTAGTTTTCTTTAGTTTGCTTTTGAACAGTTGCTTACTTGAACTATTCCTTTGCATCACCCTATGTTCTATGAATAAAGCAAGGTAAAAGTAGGAGGAAACAAAATTACTGTAAAGAAAATTTCTTCCAAGTCAAAAAACCCGTAAAGAAACAGCATCTTTGCTTCCATTCTGAGCACAGAGGGCTTTATTTAATTCCTTGTCTCTTACTTTTTTTTTCTGTTCTGTTAAGACGTACAGCCTGGCAGAAGGTAAGTACATTCTTTGTTATGCACTCCGGAGTAGAATGTCAAAAAAGCGACTTGGGTGAAAGTATAGTGCATCTTTCTTGTTTATAGTCCTTGAACTATGAAAACCCCAGGAATACTTATTTGATGGAATACATCTTGCCGGGTAGCAGAGTTTTAAGACTGCAGGTGTATATATGCCTCTTGGATCTAAGGAGTTTGAACTGCTGACTGATAGAATGAATTTCACCTTTTGTTTCATTCAGAGTGATAACCTTTGTTTACAATCATGGTTCAAAACTGTCACTTTATAAACAGACCCCGTTAGAAAGACATTGCCACTTAATCCTTTTTAATCATACTAATCTTAGGGAAGTGATTGTCCTGATTTCTACTACTTCCATTGAAACACAGGTAATAGTAGCTCTGCCAAGGGAGAAGATAGTTGATTGTTGGAAGGAGACGCTATCATGCTAATTAAATTGCAGAGGTGGCTGCTCAGCTAACTTCCAGGTTGAAAAGCAAAACTGTAGTGCAGAGCAGAACAATCTTTGCACCTGAGATTATGGCACCTGTTATGATCATAAGGAACAATTAGTAATGATCATATGCTGATTGTTTTTTGTTCTTTTTTTTAATAAGATGAACAACATCTGGGGAAATTTAGTATTCTTGCATCAAAACAGTTTTGTGAGTCCTTTACCAGGCATAAAACTACTTAATCTCTGAAACTGCTTTAATAGCTATTGTTAAACTATTGCAAAAATTGACAGTTTGGATGAAGAGCAAGATACAGTTATTGTAATACTGAAATGGAAAGGACTTTGGCTTTGGCATATTTGTTGGAGGAGAGAAAAAATTGTAACAAAGAATTTGTACGGTCCATTTCCCCCCCAGTTTAGTGTGAGTATTTGTAGATTCCCAACATGTAGGATTTGAATCATCTTTTTTTCTTGCATGCTGAGGTGTCTGTCAGATATTGGTATGAAAGGACTCTGAGTTTATAGTAATAAATAGAAATGAGTAGCTCTTTGGAAAATAAATTTTTGTGTTTCTAGAACGTGCCAGTATCTGAAGGTGACACATCTGCTTGTCTCTCTAAATTGAAAGTAAAAAGCTGGATGACAGAATTATCTGTATACCCATTTCCTTAGGAAATATTTAGACAGGGCAGGAATTCAGTACGGAGGTTGTAAGTGTAGGATGGCCTTGTGTCTGAATGAAGGAGAGAATTTAAGCCGGAGGCTTTGCTGGTAAGGACCAGCGCCACTGATGCGATGCATCAGGAAGTCGATGTACCCTCTCTTGCACCTCTGTGATTTCATAGAATCAGAGAGTGGGCTGGGTTGGAAGGAACCTTAAAGATCACCTAGTTCCAGCCTCCCTGCAGGGACACCTTCGCCTACATCAGGTTGCCCAAAGCCTCATCCAACCTGGCCTTGAACACTTCCAGGGATGGGGCATCCACAGCTTTTCTGGGCAGCCTGTTCCAGTGCCTCACCACCCTCTGAGGGAAGAATTTTTTCCTTATATGTAATCTAAATCTTCCTGCTTTCAGTTTAAAGCCATTGCCCCTTGTCCTATCACTACATGCCCTTGTAAAAAAGCAAAATTGTAAATTTGCAAGACTGTAATCCCTTATAACTCAAGTTTTATCTGGGGCCAGCATGTTAAAGTGCTTGTTGGGAATAAAAAGGTAATATGGAGGTGCCCTTTACAGATACAGCAGCAGCTCCAATTCTCCTCTTGGAAAAAAAAAAAACAGTAATTAGGTGTTCCTGGTTTACACTGCTTGTTACATGCCCCAGTGAGGACAACAGCATCAGGGCAGTCTCCTATTTAGAGAAAGAGGATTTCTTGGGGAAAAAATCACCAGGTTGTACTATCTTGTAAAAGCAAGGAAAGAAACGTTTCTTTTCAGGACAGCAAGTATCAAACTGCTGCATTTCAAGGCAATGCAGAAAACATGAGCCACAGTGTTCTTTGCTTGATAACAGCAGGGGGAAATACTGTCCCTCGTTGGTTCTGTTAATTTTTAGTTGCTTTTTACATTGCAAAAGATGTCACAACATTCGCTACTCTTGACACCTCACGGAAGCAATGCTATGTTCAGATTAAGTGTCACCAGCTGGATGGACCAGGCAGAACTGTTGCTGTTTTTTCTTTCTTCCCTGTATTCCTTTTCAGGTGATGGTTGCAGAAGCACTGAATATTTCCAGGGAGACATACTTCGCAATTTTGATGGACAGAGCCTGCAATGGACCTGTTATGGTTGGCAGTCCACAGGGTGGTGTTGACATAGAAGAAGTTGCAGTTACTAGCCCAGAACTTATCTTTAAGGTATTAAAATAATATTTTAGACTAAAAATCTTCCTTGTCAGTTATCCAAAATAATATCTTTTTTTTTTCCCCTTTCTCCTTCCATTTTTCCTCCTATGTGTAGAAATAAGACAATAAGAACCATAAAAATTCTGTTTCACCAGACAGGGGATCAAACCTGTCATCCAGCAGATAAATGAAGCATGTTTAATATCTGATTTTGTTAGTGTCCTGCTTGATTTAGAAAAAGAGCTTAAATCTGACTGTTATAAGTTAAATTTAATATCTGAAATGTTTTAGGAGTGAGTTTCCCTTTCAGGAAGGTACACAGTTTTTTCATAAGTGGTCAGGGCCAATATGGTTATTGTTTCTGTGGTTGTTTTTTCTAATTGACAGAATTGTTAATTATTTCTTTGTATCTGGATGATTTTTACATTTGAATTCCAACTGTTGTAATTGTTTTCTTAACAAGGACTACATTTAAGTAATTTTTATGTTACTATGGCATGATAATGAGTAGATAAGCTATTCATCTGGGAAAATAATTGATACAATCAAGTATAATTATTCAAAAAATTGTAAAAATATTTAATGTGCATTTTAAAATTATATAAACTTCACAGTGTTACTGGGCAGTGACACCATTGCCTTGAAAAGATTCCAGAAGATGTCATAAAAATTAACAGACTAAATATTCGTCAACGCCATCTGTACAGTAATTAAAAGTGAAAACTGGTGTCACATTGTCTTGTCAGCATGCCACCCTGAAGAATTATATATTTTTTGGAAGGACTGTTTCATAGTTGGTGTGGTAATTATAACATACCCTATAGGCAGCTGCTATAGACTTAGTCTCCAAGAACTTTGGCAAACAGCCATACTTTAATTACTAATTTGCAAATGTATACCAAGTGTTTTCCTTTTGGAGTTATAAATCTCCATTCAGATTGAATATTTAGTTATATTTATGCACATTATTGTTACAGGAGGAAATAGATATTTTTGAAGGCATAAAGGATCATCAGGCATTGCAGATGGCAAAAAATTTGGGATTTGAAGGACCTTTGCAACAGCAGGTAACTTGACTCAACTCCCTTCGTTTATACTGAAGGCATTTCAGCTCAGCTATACAGTAAATGCTTTCCAAATAGACATGAAAGACTAAGTGTTCATTAGATCAGGACTGTTTTGATATTTTAAATACTAAATTGCACCTATATAATTGTCATCAGGCTTTAGTAATTTGAGTAAGGTCCTTAATGTTCCACAGGGAAAGTCCCTGGTCTTTGAAGCAGTTGATGGCAACATGCTGTTACACCACATGGGATTCTTTTGATTTCATTGGAATTCCATTTGAGCTCAGTGGATTACATGGATAGAGATTTTTTGTAAAATTTGGCCCTTAATATGAGAAGTGTATCTTTCTGCATAATTGAAGCCTTTTTTTTTTCTGATCTTCAACTCAAAACCAAAAGGCTGCCAGCTTGTTGTCTTTTCAGTATCTTTTTTTCTATATATATATTGGTGTTCCATATTGTACACAAATATGCAAGATATTTTGCCTTTATGAATAATTTTGCAGAAAAGAGAAGGCTTGTTTAAGCTACTCTTGCCTGGTTTTTTTCATAGTATCAAACTGTCATTTTTGTATAACTCCTTTATTTTTAATTCAGCAGTTTTAATTATTTTATATCCCAACTGTGCAATTAACAAATACATAATCATTAAGTTGATTAACACACGTTTGAAGATTTAGCTGTATATCTAATGAGGAGGAATGATTATGTAGAACCTTTCAACCTTTGAAGAGTTCTGGTACTTAATAATTAACAGCAATATATGGATTTTCAACAATACATTTAAATAATGCTGCAGTGAATGCATTTCTTTTCTTGTGCTATCAACTCAAAGGAATTTGCTGAAGCATAGAGACATAGTTCTTATTCAGACAAATCATAATATTTAGCTATACATTCACTATTTCTAGGTTGGGATTTTATGCTTTGTCTCGAAGTGGCTCAGTACTTGTAGACCTTGAGAGAGAGAAATGTTGACATTAAGCTCCGCGATTCAGAGAGGTGCTGAAAGATGGAGCAGCCCTTAAAAGTGAAGCAGTTCTGGTGATCTGTTAAAATTACAGCAGCGTACTAGGGCCACAGTAGCTTTTCAGGCTGCTCAGAATCAGTGTGGGGTTGCACATTGGAACTTCCTCCCTAGCGTTACTGTAGACTGTCCATGCCAAGGACCTGTTGCCTTTGGTAAGTGCAGATTTATAACTGATGATTTTTTTAAAGTCAAAACCACTGAGAATGCTTCAACTGAAGACTTTTGAGCAGAGAAAACTTCATAAGCAATTCATATGCTGCTTCCAAACTGTAACTCTTTCCAGAGCCTTAGACGTGTTGGTCCCACAACTGGACACTGCACTCCAGCTGCATCCTTGCCCGCACTGAGTACAGGGAGATGGGAATGCCCCTCACCATGTTTTTCATGACGTAGTGCAGAATTTGGGTCGAGACCCTCCAGTCGTAATGTTTTCTTTCTTATGAATGATGTTGTAGGAGAAAACTGACTTCTGTTTTTTTTTATTCTCATTTACTTTGCTTGTTAGCAGAGATCCCAAATGTTTTTGGTTTGTGCCCCTCAGTTAACTGATCAGGAATGAAGGAACACATTTGAATGGTTCTTTATTAGTGCACTTCTTCATCTGCAAACTTATTTCAGCCGATAGGTTGTCAGTGTGTAATGAACCAAAGAGGTTTTTTTAATGCACGTTCACGTTGCTGCTGTTTAAGTTTTTCTGTTAATAGAAGAATGTTACAAGAACAACAGACTTGGCAGTTAGTAGTTAGCCATAATACTTTTGGCCACAGAACCAGTGACAGACAGATGGTAAGGAACAATAAGGAACAAGCAAGAGCATCTTGTAAAGAGTAAACAAGCATGCTTCTGACATGATTTCTTCAAGAAAGCGTTTGAGACTGATGTAAGAAAGAGAAATGTATATTTTTTTCTAAAGTCACTAATGTGCACATACTGCTTTATGGTTTCTGGATTTAGGCTAATTAACGTGAATGCAACTTAGAGCTCAGCATACCGGAGAATGTGTCAGTATGAACTGTTAGGCACTTTTCAAATCAAACTTGTCATAGTAATCATGCTCTTTGTTTTGCAGAAAATCTCCGGTTCATGTAGTCTTTAAATGCACATTTACTAAATGTTATGCAGTATCATAATGCTACATTATAGCTATTTTAGATACTATATAAATATGATTAAAAAAACAGAAATAAAAGCAGTAATTATCTAGAGCTAGTGTGCAATTTAATACATTAAAAATAATCATTAATGGTTTACCTTTACCTTGAAAACATTGACTTTTATTTTTCCATGTGGTAATTGTAAATCACTTGATCAAATTTAGGCAGCAGATCAAATTAAGAAGCTGTATAATCTTTTCTTGAAAATTGATGCCACTCAGGTTGAAGTGAATCCCTTTGGTGAAACTCCAGAAGGGCAAGGTAAGAAATTGAAGGAAACAAATGAATGCATTATAATTCTTTATTTATGCAAGCTATAAATTAAATTGCTTAGAAGGCTGTAGCAGCAGCTTTGCATTAATTTCATTTTGTACTATAATTTAAGCAACATTTATAAATATTCCCATGGCAGATTTTACATTTCAATACCTTTTGTCATTTCATCCAAATACTGGAAGTATCAACTTCTACATGTTATGCTTGGTGATAAACAACAACATTTTCTGCTCTTCTGCTCTTTGTACAAAGTTGGGCTTTTCTTGGTTTTGTTTTGGGTTTTTTTAGGGGCATGGGTTTGTGTTTTTTTCATTAATGTTGCTATAATTACTGAGATTGTGCAGAAACCTGTTATTTTACATTTGTAAACATGTGGGTAAGTGAAAATTTTAAGTGCATGACTGCAGCCCACTAGAGCAGAGGAGAAATTCCAGCTGGAACTGACACTTAGCTACATCCTTTGGGAAGAAAAAGGTAATTGATCTGCTTCTACCATAAATACAGGGCTAAGAAAATATAGGGTAAAAATAAGGAGCTGGGTTAGCTTTCACGTCATTCTAGTAGTTGGTTTTCCAGCTGAAACCTTTCCTTCCACTTGTCATTTTTGTCCAACTAACTTGGACAAAGGCGAAGAGAGAAGAAACTACAAGTGGCTTTGGCATATTGAAATAGAGCAGGTCTGATTCAGATGGATCATAGTTACCACCTCGCTCTTTTGTTTAATGGCTTAACGTTTTTACCCATGCATTCATTCCAAATGCCAATATTTTACAGTATTCACGCCTTTTCACGCCACCTCCTTTTTTATTTCTTGTCTTTGATTTAAATGGATAAAGATGAGAAGCTGTAGAGCTCAGGAGGAGCTAGCTGAGACTTCAGTGTCAAAGGCTGTGGTTCACAAGCACTAGTGACTTTCTAGCAGAAGCCCCACCTACAGTATCATGTTGTGATTTGAGAGAAGTCTTTGACATTGGGAAGTGCTGGTGGGTGTTTCTTGAATATTCTTATATCAATGTTTGACAGGAAAGACAATTCCAGCTTTTCACCAACTTTGTAAGATGTGTCTACAGATTAAAGTGGAAAGTAGTAAATGGAAAGGGAAAACTTTTAACTGTTTTAACAGGCATTAGGAACGTGGCTATTTAATTGCTGTTCTGGAAACTTTTGGAAAAAGATCGCTGCTATATCACTGCTATTTCAGTTAAGAACATAAATTCCTCAAAGAGTCAGTACCAATTGAAAGAATTAGCATTTTTAAAATACTTTTTGTGTACCCACAACTAGCTTGTAAAATAAACAGCTTTTCACTAAAAATCCGTATTTTTGGCTCAGTTGGTCAGGAATTCAAAAGCTGAATTGTGGCTAGAAACTATGCAGTCTCTTCCAGTTGTCCAACCTCATTTTTCCCTTTTTACTAACAAACCAAATGCAAAAGAATTGGCAGAGAATTGTCTTCAGCTTAAAAGGAAAGTTCTGCTGATAGGGAACTCTGAAAAGCTCTAAAAGATGTAAAATAAATCCTGCCCCACCCTGTTTTGTTAATGCATCTTAAAAGGTGCTACTCTTTGTTATAAAATAGGCTCTGGGACACTAAAATGCCCTATTGGAAAGTGACATTTTAAAAACAAATACAAAAAGGAATACCTTTTCTAGTGAAGTCTATGAGGATAATTTAGACAGTGATAACAATGATCAAATGTGTGCTCAGTTTTTTTACATAACGAGCTGATTTTGGGTTAAACTAAGTTGGAAGAGCATATTTATAGCCTAAATGTATCAATCCTGCTTTCACAGCAGACCTCTTCTAATTCCTTCTTGATTGGTTTTGTTGTTTATTTTCTTGCCACCAGAATCCTTTAGCTCTCTGGACAGAGTTTACCTCGTGTGAATGGTTCCCACTAAATACTTTAACTCTTTTTATCAGAGAATCTTTCGCAGCGCTGTGTGCTCAAATTTCCAGCTCATTTGAAGGACCATAATAATGTGGGCATTGAATCAATAGTTCCTGCATTGTAAACCTCACTCAGCTTAATAACTGTAAGTCAAATTCTTAGCAAGTGACCCAAGCTCCATTGGTCCTCACACAATTTGTGAAATGTGTGCTGGGGGAGAGAAACAAAAAGCCCTGCTGTTGACCAGTGTAGTTCTATTGTAGGCTGTATTTTAAATGGAGATGGAAAATTTGCTTTCGGAACCCAAGACTGTTGTTTTTCCCCACCATTTAAATAGATCCATTGGCCTCATTAAAACCAGTTGACAATAAGCTGAGAAGGACGTTTTCATTTTGTGTTGCACAGTGAAGTTAAAGCAGAACAATGAAATAGGGCCTGAAATGAATGGTCTGGATTTTTCAAGTGCTAGGAATGTGCAACACATGACGCTTTTGACCTTTTGAAGATGAATGGGACCTTTTAAAATAGGTACAACAAAAACTGCTTGAACTTTCCTGCGGATTATGATGTTCCCTTCAAAACAAATTCATTGGTATGTTTGTCTGCTATGACCGATGTACTTACCAGGTTTATTTTGTTGGTTGAAGACCACTGATATTGTAAAAAGTAAATTTCCTTCCTTGAAACTTGTTGAAATAATTTTTTTAGTAGAATAATTGACCAAGATATCTTAACGTTACAGGGCGGTATGGAAGGTATCCATTAGTCCTTATGCTCAGTCAGATGTCAAAACTTAGGACACCTATGACATTTGCCTTCTATCAGGCAGAGAAATGAGCTTGAGGTGAGCTATTTGTGCCAGGACTGGGCTGTTCTGGTATTCACACTTACTGGTTCCAAACTAGCTCAGCTGACTAGTATAGAAGCATTTTTACTGTTCTGTTATTTTGGCAGAGGAAAGTACAAAATCCCCAGTTCAGTACCTGCGTCATCTCTGCTGCGTAATCCTGCAAGGAAGACCTTTAAGTATGTCTTGAGTATTAGTGAGTGGACATATTTTACCGGGTACCAACACAGAGGGGAAGCTGGTAGAGAAATGGGGGCAAGTGATGGAGATGACAGTTGGGAATGAGAGGAAACAAAACTGGTGGTCCTAAAGTCTCCTAAGGTACCATGGTGATACTAACTTTGCACCCTTGCTGGAGTAATATGAGGTGGCACTGTGGAAAAAAGGAACTGATTTGGATAAGTTGCTTTTCTGGAATATCTGTGCATATTTGGTGAGCAGGGCTTAATTTGAGGGATGGTAGGAGTTTTTATTCTGGTTTCTCTGAGGTTTTTCCCCATGTGTTTTGCATCCAGGAAGCTGAGGAGCAGAAACAGAGTGGGTTTCAAGCTGTGAAAGCCATCTTACTAGCAGACATACACAGAAGTCTTCCTGTGCTTATTTCTTTTTTTTTTCTGACAGTTTCTCCATCTGAAATCTCTTCGAGAAGAATAAAGATATAATAAATGAAGAACATTCGAGTAGCTTAATGCAGTTATTTCTAATGATAAAATATAAGTCTCTGCATGAAGACTATTGTTTCTGTCAAAGTAACAGTTAAGATGAATTTATTTCTTGCTGTGTTTTGTGCACAAAATTCACTTGTGTGAATTTCCATTAGAAAATACATTGTCGTATGCATTTCCTTTTGTTTAATTTGTAGCAAATTCTTTGCTAACACTGTTGGGTCAGAAGCCTGTAACTGCCAATTCCTTTGGGTTTTTTTGTTTTGTTTGCTCTTAGTGTAAGCTGTTGATTTGGCAGATGACAAAAGTCCTGTACTGCTAGCAAAAACAGCAGAAGCACTCCATGAGTATAGGTGTTGGAGGTTTCTTTGATATTTTTTTAGAAGAAAAATTCATTTGTATAATCTATCATGCATGTAACAATGTGCTTTTGATGGTGAAAATGGTTTGATAAATATTAATTGGTGTTTTTCCTGCTACGTGGTATAGCATGGCCTTTGTTAATGATGAATGTTCTGTAGAAATGAGATTCTATTAATGTGACACTGAGGATGTTCATGTCTAAGGTAAACAGAACTCTGAAATTGCAGCTTTACTCTAGCTTTGAGTTGTTTTAGCAACTTAAGGAATTGAAAGCTTGAAGAAGAAAAAATGGTACAGGTCTTAGTTCATTGTTAAAAAAATTAAAGCAGCTCTAGTGCAGTAGAAGCATATTATGAACTTCAGACGTTTCTCCTTTTGACAGATTCTCAGATGATGGTTGACCAGGTAAGATCTAGACTCTTCCAAGAGAGATTTCGTATACACAAACACTTATGAATGATTTCTGAAACTGCAGTCACTGAAACTAAATTTGATCCTGTTTAATTTAATCTGGTGTTTGTTTACAAATCAAATGTATTTAAAAAAAAACAACCACAAAACCCCAAGCAACATCAGAAAGCCAAAACAAGAAAAGCCAATGCAAATAAGGACATATAATTGAGACTCTCCTATTTGTGTAAATGTTTTGTTTGCTGTTTGCTTAGATATTTTCTCCTAAGTTAAGCAATTGTGTATTTTAAAAAAAAGTATTTGTCCACCAAAAAAGTTGTGTAATTATTTATTCTGAGTATCTATACTAAAGACTAAAAATTGTCTTTTTAATTGCAATTGGCCTGTAGTTGCGGAGACGTGTACGATGCTCATGAGCAGGTGCACACATACCAGGTATGTGTTTCAATGCCAATATGAATCACAACATAACAGAAAGAAAAACTGTTAGATTTTTGTGGATGCAACATTTAAAGGCAATTAAATCTGACTGATTTGTAGTGAGAAATCAATTATACTTCAGTCAGTAATTAGAATCTGGATATAGCACAGGTCGAGTTACTTAAATAGTGAATATATAAAAGAATATACTCTTACGTTTACTTAGAGCATTTTGATCTAATGAGGTGTTTGCCTACGCAAACCCATAGAAATAGTGAGTCAGGAAATAAGCAAATAACCAGTTTACTTTTAACATGCATCTCTGTTACTGATGGTTTTATGCAAATATTACATTTACTAGCTAGTATTTTGTATCTGTTATCTAAAAGAGTCGGGTTTATCTACTTCTCAAATTGTTTTACAACCATAGCGGATGTTGACATTGACAAGAAGTTTTGTATTTACTTTTTGAATTTTCTTTATTTAAAAGTCACCTTTTGATAATTTTTAACATACATTGACCTAAAGTTATTTTAATTCAGATCTTTAGGGAAATAATGCAGGTATAGATAATAACATTATAAATTAAAAATAGGACTGAGGAAAGCATTTTATGTTGCTCAACTATAAATGAGTGCGTTACCAAACATCGCTTTGGATTGCTAACCTGTTACCTGTTATATCTGTCATACTTTCAAAATATTGGAAGTAGACTCTCTTATGAAATGACTGCAGACCACCTGTCCAAATCATAAAAACTGCCTTCGTAACTTAGGAGAACTTTGTTTCAAGCAAATACAGAAGATCATCCTGTGCCAAGGGCACGTGGCTGTGTAGCATGGAGATGCTTCCTGTGCCTTTTCTCAATGCAGGATTTAAGGAAAACTTGCCCTTCTCTACTGGACTCAATGCCAGATCATCAGCAGATCTTATATTGGAAGCAGCATCGGTCCCTAAGCAACCTTCTCCCCGTCCTTGCTGTGGTAGTTGTAATATTTCAGAAGCTCTAACTGTCATCTCTAAATGCCTATATGTTGTTTTTTTTTTTTTCTTTAGTTGTTTGTTTTGATGCCAAGATAAACTTTGATGACAATGCAGAATTTAGGCAAAAAGAAATATTTGCCATGGATGACAAGTCTGAAAATGAACCTATAGAGAATGAAGCTGCCAAATATGACTTAAAATATATAGGACTGGATGGAAATATTGCTTGCTTTGGTAAGAACAAATAAATCCAAAAGACATTTGAAGACAAATTCGTACTTGTTCAGTGTATAGGCTTTGTTTACATTCTGACATTCAATCCGCTGTTGATAGTATTTCAGTCTGTTTTGCTGAGGTTTGTCCTTCTGCAGGTTCTTGCAAGAATGAAACTAAAATTGTGTTGAAACTGTGATGAAGACCACCGAGGACAAGCAGGGCATGTGTGGTGTCACAGAGGAGGCAGACTGATGGGGGAGCCTGTGGGGTTTCTACCTTCTGAATTTTTAAGCTGATGCAATTGGCCTTTCCAGTAATTAAATCAAAACAAGAAAAGTCATCAAAATTTGATCATCAGTTCTAAAAAATGAGGCTGTGTTACTTAAAAGACACTGCAAAAGTACGTGTGTTAAAACACTGACAATTGAATATTGAACTCCATTTCCCTTTAAGGAAAGCTGCTGAAGAAGCTGCTTGGTTGTTAAAAGGAAATTACCTTTTTTTTTTTTTATTTTCCTGAATCTTCTGTAGAACACAAATTACTCTTATGTTTAAAAGAGATAAGTAAAAAAAGTCAGCTAGGCTCTAAATACTTTTCATTTTGTACAAATTCTTTTAGCCAGTACAACATCTTATTATGAATCCAATTGAATTAGGCATTTTATCTCAGCTTAGCGAGATAATGTCCAGCATTTACATTGCTTAGATGTGTACTCCAACCATAAATCTAGAAGATACTAATAATGTGTTGTAGTTGATTCAGTAATGACAGTGAGACTTTAATCTCAATTTAAAACAAAACAAAACAAAAAAAAAAAAACCCACAATAATTGGCAGCACTACAGTATGTTCTATAGTATTAGGTATTGCTGTTGAATTACAGGTGACACAGAAGCCTTACTTTGTCCAGAAGAAAAAACTTACTGGGAACAAATAATTCTTATCTGCTTTTCCTAGCTTAGAGGATGTTTGTGCCCATGGGAATGCTTCTTGACGGGTGCAAATGCAAAATAAAAGGCAGTTTAAAGGAGCATCTGGTATCTGTCCCCAAAATTTAGTTGTGTCTTTTACAGTAATACAAAGCATCACCTGCTGCTATCAGAATGATGGAAGGGGAGCTTAAGGAGTCAATTTGTCCTTAGTGTCTCATATTCCCAGAAGTTTTTATGTGTCTTTTTTTTTTAATCAGAAGTTTTTGCATTTCTAGTGCTCATACATGCTTAAGGGAAGGTGCACATCTAAGTCCTAAAGTCGATACAGTCATAAAGAAACCTGAATGTTGGTGCGTATGCACCAGATTTTGAATTATTTGTTGCATTGGACATCCTTGAATAGGTACTCGCCTATTTAGAGATAGCTATTTATGTAACTTTTTGAGCCATGTTATGTGGTTGTGCTGGTATGTTTTAAGCCTTTTCACAAGTCTTATATACTTTTATGTGAAATTTAAGCACTTTATGTTTACAATTACAGTCAATGGAGCTGGACTTGCAATGGCAACATGTGATATAATATCCCTCAATGGTGGAAAGCCAGCCAACTTCTTGGATCTTGGTGGAGGTGTGAAAGAAGCACAAGTATATCAAGCATTCAAGCTGCTGACTGCTGATCCAAAGGTAAAAAAGTTGGTTTGGACCAGAAGCTTCCTCGTGCAGCAATGCAGCTGTGTTATAGGACTATGACTAGTGTGCTGAAAAAATACAGATGATGATGTGAACACTGAGGATGAGTTACTAAAGGGGCAATCTGGG
Organism: Tauraco erythrolophus; assembly: GCF_009769465.1. Classification (NCBI taxonomy): domain Eukaryota; kingdom Metazoa; phylum Chordata; class Aves; order Musophagiformes; family Musophagidae; genus Tauraco; species Tauraco erythrolophus. Next base: position 6,674,000 of record NC_141476.1, read on the forward strand.
AGGAAAATTATTTCACTCTGAACTACGGGACTGGCTTTTCAGTTCCTGATCCACACTCAGGTTTGCTGGTCAGTCTTGAGTGGGTGCTTTCTCAAGTCAGTTCCACTCAGAAATGCAGATGTGGTAATGCTGAGCATTGCCACGTTGAATTTTGAACATCTGGCTCCTAAAGTGAGATTCGTGAGGAGGCTTAGGTACCTAAAATATTATTCTTAATAGTTGTAGTGCCACAGTAGAGTGAGAAGGAAAACGGGGATTAAGCAAATAGCTAATTCTAAAGGCTGATTTGTACTCTTTTCAGCTTGAGTTTTCTAAAATATCTGATTCTGCTCCGCAGGATAGTCTGTGCTTAATTAACGTTCACAGGCTGGAATTGTAGCCTGGTATGCTCTAACACTTCCTTTTGCAGATGGAGGTGCAGTTGCTCTTTTCTTTTTGAACAACAGGAGAAGACATTAGTCTGTGTGTATTGAGTAGAAGTTATTTCTAGAGATGCATATTAGCATGCTGAGGTCATCGGTCCCCTTTGCAGACAGAAGTAGAATATCTACTGAGAGAATATCGATCAGGCGTGGGCATTGGAGCAGAGCCAGCTGACCATCCCTGCCTACGTGGAGTTATGCTTTTGTGTGTAGCCAGAACTTAACTTGCTGTCGATTTTTTATTTTTTTTTTTTCCCCTAATGAAAATCTGTTGAAGGGCTTTGATCATCTTTTCCATCTCCTGCACCTAAACATCTCTGCTGAAGTTCCAATTTCAACATTTTGCTTCTTTTTGTGGATCTGACTTTATCTTTTTCGTCTCTCTTTTTTCTGTGCTTCCATCCATTTTCCTCACGTTGGTTGTGTCTGTGATATTAGCTCCTCTAAATACCACCTCCCTGTGAAAATTGCATCACTATAATTGTATACCCTGTGCAGCAGTGAGAAAATGTTGTGACTTTTCAAATAGAGGAGGATATTGTATACAGGAAAATTTCAAGGCAAAATCAGGAGGAAAATTTACAGTACAAAATAAGTGCAGGTCGAATGCATATTGTAAGCTCTTTGCAGCATTGACTCTCCTTGCCTGTTCTTAAGGCTGGTAGTACCTTGACGGTTCAACTCTAGTAGAGACAGTCATCTGCAATATTTAAGACATTCTTCCTGGATCCTTTTGCACTCCCATAGACCTGGGACGTGCTGACCTTTTGTTTGTAGAGGTCTATGTTTATGTTCTTCCCAGGACCCATAGGAAGAGAACTGGTTGTCTCCTACTTAGTCATCTTATAAGCTTCAAGTTATTAACATGCCTAAAAGAACACAGACCTGGAGAAGCAGAGAAGCAAGATATCTTGCCTGGGGCAGAGGGAAACAGGATGGGACTTGAGATTCATGCTAGAAAACCTGATAGTTTCCTTCATTGTCTGATGCTATTAGATACTGTTAGGCTTGTCTTCATTTGTGTCTCAGGGCATTACACAAAGATTTGTTGGTGTGTGTTTGAGTTGTTCTGCAGTGCGTGCTTCGTATGATGATCAAGGTTTGGCTGAGATGTAATTTAGTTCTGAAGCTTGTGTTAGTGGTGGAGAAGCAGGTGCAGTAAAGTCTTAGATACACAACTTAGCTGATGATTATCACTACGCTAAACAGGTTCTTCTGTCTGGTACAGCACAAACAGCAGGTATTAATTTTGGTGATGAAACTTACTGAGTTTAAACAATTTTAAAACAAAAACGTATTTCAGTAGCTCTCAGCTATCTGCACACCTGACATTTGACTTGTAAATGTATCCTCCTTCTATCATATATTCTGCTCATATATTACTGCTTAACACTAGCTGCTTACACTAGGGCTAGTGAAGCTATGCTAATTGAGACAGTGGAGCAAAGTACAAGGTAGCATGGAAAGAACCTCAAATAGTTGTTTATGTGTCTGTGCTCAGCTGTAGCTGTGCCACTCCTGTCTTAGACTGGCTGAAAATGCAGAAGGCTTTAGCCTAAGTGCAGCACAACTCATTCCTCATTAGTTTGTTGCCTCAGCTTTTCCTTTTGAATGCCTTGTCCGATCTCTCCATTCGCAGGAAGAATTGCGTAACAGCTCCGTTGCATTTCTCTTTTGCCTGTTCTCTTTATTGCACTCCAGGAAAAAAAGGGAGGATGCCTGCTTAGAGTCCCACTAGACTCTGTTATTCAGTGTGGTGCAGGGGAAAGAGGGTGCTTCTGAAAGATGTCTGCGCCAGGGAATGTAGTCCCCAGCCGACTTGGATGCATGTGTGTACATGACAGCATTGTTGGCCACAGACATTGTGGTTTTGTTGAGCTTTAATGCTGTTGCCCGTTTTTAAGTTATTAACATAAGTTCTTTTGAGCCTAGCCCTGCACATGACCAGTCATACCACAGTTCTTATCCCTGAGAAGCTTGTGAGGCTTAAGTGAGTCCCTTCTGGGCTGTTTCTTGTCAGCCCTTTCCATTTGACTGTTTTTTCCCTTTGCTTTATGTCACTGTGACCATCAGCAATACTGTTTCAGTTCCACATGACATCAGGTGAAAAACTTCTCTTAATGGTAACTGATGAAGAATATGTATGAGATTAAATTAGGACTGAGGAACATATGCTGATATCCTGGTACATAATAGGAGATTGTAGCAGCCCTGGCAGTTATATCAGCCTAGTTATAACCTTCTTTTTCTTACTGCTCTGCAGTTGAATATTAATATGTTTACTAGCTATTAAAAAATAAACATTTCATAGTTTATTTCATTCTGTTCAGAAAAGATAGTGAATGTCTGGTTTTCCTCTCCTCATACACCATACCTGTTAGCTTACTAATACAGTAAAATAATTGAATGAATCCTCTCTTTTCTTAAGTAATAGTAGGCTTTCAATCCCAAGAGTCATTTTGGCTAATGCAGCATTCACAGTTTGTATCTGGTCAGTCATTTCTCTGTAACCTTTAACCTGATTCCCACCTCGTTTGAGAAGATAAAAATTTGCTCCTGGGAACTCGAGGGGCAATTAATTGTTGTAAATGTCTCCAAACAACACTGAGCCTCTGAGGAATGACCAAACGAACAAAACAAAGAAGTTTGCAAGGCTGTAATATGGAGAAGATCTGTCTTTTAGTTGTGCTGAAATATGGCACTGGCAGTGTTAAGGACATTGCAAGAGAAGAAATCTTCCAGAGAAAATGTTCAACTGCACTTTGAAATAGATCTCTTTCTTTCTCTTTAGTTGTCTTTAAAATGTCTGTTTTGTGTTAAAGCAAAAAAAAAAAAATACAGGTATGTCATGATTTGATTTAGTGAAGCTGGGGCTATTGTTTTTGAGAAAAATAAAGAAAATCAGGTTTGCTGCTGGTTTAATCTGGCTGTTGTCAGTGTCTATAATTCTTTTTTTTTAAAAAAGGGGGTTTTGTTGCAAAAGGTTACCCACTGGCTTTTGGATAGAAATGCTGTGTCTGGAGTCAGTGACCCTTTTATTCTCTGCTGGTCTTGTTTGCAGTCTGCCACATCCAATACTTCCTAGGTCAGACAGGTCATTGCAATGGCTCTGAATTCCTTTCTTTTCACTATCTAAATTCTAGACTTTTCTTTGCCTTTCTTTTTCTTCTTCCTGCCTGTCTTTTTTCTATGAGTTTGTGCTGTGCATCTGCTTTGGCAGAAAATGAACCGTCTTCCCTCTTTCCAGGTAGTAACGGGAAAGGGGAAGATGACTCAATTCTGTGTGTTCAAGCTGCTTCATTGCTCCTCTTTGTCTCACAGTCAAGTAGAAGAGGTTGTTTCCTTTGGTATTTCAGAGGTTCTGAGTAGTTCCTGGCTCTCTCCTGCATGTTTGAAGTGCTGTTTCAGCCGTCCTCACTGAAGTCCTCATCCTTGAGTACTCTTACATCCTTACCAAGCTCAACAGGTGCTCGTTTATTCATGCTGAAGACTTGGACTATTACATTTACTGCATGATGACTATTTGTAGATTCAACAAGGTTTTGGAAAGGCTAAAGCTGAAAAAAACAGTCTTGTCAATAAATCTGCTGTCTGGGGCACTGAAGCTTGGTTTCCATCTCTGCCCTCTGCTTTGGCCTGGAGTCATCTGAGATATCTGACACTCCTAAATTCCTGCAGGTTTTTCTCTCATCTTTTTTACACACATTGCAGAGAGTGTCAACATCGTTTCAGATGTCAGGCCAGCCGAATCATGTTTTTGAAGACCCTAGTGAGTATGATAACCTATACTGAGTAGGCTCTTGGTGAAATGTATTTAGTGACTACAATTAGACAAAGGCCAGAGGCATCTTATCTGCAACCTGAAGCAAGTCACATCTTGTACCTTTTTCTCTTATGGTGTCTTGATAGAATAAAAATAATATTCTATAGGTTACTGGTATAGGAGAGTTGCCTATTAATGCTGACATAGATGGTATGTGCACTTGAGATGTGACCCCGACACAGGACTACATGGTCTTTCCTCAGGCTTTTGGGTATACACCATCCCCTTCCCTTGTTCTGTCTTTCTTGTAGGAGCTAAAATACAAAAATATGACTGAATTGAACTAAGCTATAAGCAGGTTTGTTTTACCATTGACTGGCTCTGGTCCTGAACTGAACAATTGACTTCTATCAGGAAGTATCACTGAAACACAGGCAGAAAAAGGCCAAAATTGTTTGTTGTGCTTATTCTACTTTTCCCCCTAAATCTCCTTTGACAATGTGTTTTGAAGCCCATCATTGATGATACAACTAAAGACTTATCAAAGCTATTAATGCTAACAAGTGTTTGCTTGTCGTGTAAGCAAAATACTATTGACAATTGACAAACATCTCTCTGGAAGAAATATTCCATATTGACATTTGTTAACTTGTATCCAGGGAATAATTAATATCAAACACACACAAAACTTAACTTGTTTTTTATTTTTTTTTTTTCTTTAGCTATTCTTTAGTCCAAATTCAAATTATGATTTTATTAATATGGAATAGACATTCTTATTCCTATTACTTTGCTTTGCCTGTTTGCTTGTGTCAGATGAATCTCTCTGTCCACCTCAGCGATAGGAAAAGTGATGGTACTGATGTGTCTTGCCATTATGTTGTGTGTGAAGTAAGGGTCTTGGGGCTTTTATTTTCCAGGCGTCTGAGAGAGTGGACAGAATTCTGAAAGAGGGTATCATTAAATTATAATTTTGCAATTCACTTATTTTCCAGCTGTGCTTCGTGTGAAAGTAATACAGTTTACCCATCCTTATATGACATTTTAATTGCTAGTTTATCCTTTTGGATTGATGGATTTTTAGTATTAGTTTTCTTAACATTGCAGTCTGTTATGTGGCAACAGAAGGGATAACATTATACTAAGAGGAAAGATTTGGGATATTACTTTCTCAGATTTCAGAAATAAAAATAAGGCTGCCTGGTATAATTTATTTGGTCTTTATTTTGGGTGAATTAATTAAAAATTGAGTGGGCTAGTTCAGTTTAAGACAATTCAGAAAGTCTGCAAACATTCCGTCAGTTTGGAGTGTAGTAACTGTATCCACGTGTTATTGGATTGTTGACTCTCACTCTGCAACTTTAAACAAGGACCTGCTCCCAGTTTTAGGGGAAAAGACTCTTTTGAGTATGGTTTCTAACTAGACTTGACTACATAGCGAAGGATTTTGTCCTGGAAGTTTTGCAAAATCTGTCTTATTCAGTGAGTCTGTGCCTGGTGTTTGACTGTTGGGCTGCAAGCCTGAGCCAAAAAAGGGATTTTGGCAGATAAGCTTCATAGGAGTTGCCAGTTGCCCGTTCTGTTCCCAACCAATTATTTCCTGCATCCTGCCCATTGAGGCATCATTTCAAACAGTCTGGGAGAAAAGAGAGTGGAAGAAGAGGGGAATGTTGTCACATGTCGTTCCCGATCCAGGATTGGGCATTGAGCCATTATAATCACATCAAATAAAAATAAAAATAATGTCAGCTGCCAAGTTGTGAGTGCAGGCAGTTTGCACAGCTGTTTAATGTCATCTGTGGAATGTCTGTTGCAGTATTAGTCGTGCCAATCAGTCAAGACTATCAAGTCCGTCTTAACTAAGAGGAAGAGTTACAGCTTGGACATCAAAGGCAACATCCAGAAACAAAGAACCAACTCTTTTGATTTTCTCCTAGGGCTGCTTTTGCCCATTGATGAGAATGGTTATTGCTGTTAGCCCTGGAAATTTTGTGTAGAGTGAGAAGAGGGTGCTTTGGAGAGCGGGAGGGAACTATTAAGCTTTAAAAGTCATAAATAAAAAGTAGCGTGTGGAGGTTTTAAAAATATGAAAACGGCCACACTTGCTATGATAGTGTGTCTTATCCTGGTTAGAGCACAGGCTGGTTGTGGATAGTTTGTTGTGCACTTTCTACATTTAACTAATTTTCAGTAGTGGAGTTCTCAGTGTTACAGTAATGTGAAACCACAAAAAGTAGGTCAGATAACCTTCTCTATCACACTTGCAGCCTGTGTCAGTGTGTGTATAATGTTGAAGGAAAAATGAAATGTAAATAGCATTCAGTTATGGACATATAATAGTGTTAGCACTGGACTTGTTTAAATTGTCAGATTACATGCCATTTCAGATGCTGCAAAGGAACCTCATTCTTACACAGTCATTAGAAACCTTTTTGCTTTCTCATTCAAATATCATGCACCCTTTACACACTTCGTTACCCAGCTCTTCTTTACACAGCATGAAAAATCTTTGTTCTTTGTGTGTTTTTCTGATTCACGCAAGAGGGTGAACCATCACGTGCAGTTTTCAGTACTCTAAAAGCTGTAGCTGAAGAGTTACTGTAGTGGAAAATACCTGTGCGTTACAATATAGTGTTCATGAGTGCTCACTGCAATTCCAGTGTTCACACCTCTGCGTAGCCCTCCATAGCTCCACCTGAGTGTTTGAAAATGGTGGCACTTGGATTTCGTGGCTGCTTTTGAAAGTTCAGGCTTTGACCGCTCTGGTTTTCCCCTCTGTGTGAACTGTGGGTTATAATACTCGTCTACCATAGATGACTGCTCTCAACACTGATCAGAAATTATATAGTCTGTTAAAGAAATCAAGCACTATGGAAATTATCAAAGTTATCACTGTTCCTTTGCTGCTTATTACGTAGCCCTGTCCTGCTGGCGGTTTTGTACTCAGTGTTATTTTTGTAGAAGTCAAATATTACATTTTAAAGAAGGAAGTCATAATCAATAAACCCATTGCAACATAAAACCAATTTTGACATTTGTGTACATAGTTTTTGGAAGCTGGATCTTACTATGTCATCTTAATATTGTCTCCTAGTAGCATGTAGAGAACCCCTTTTGCATTGGGGGTGTGTGAAGACGTAGGGCGAGACCATCTTTTTCTCTTATTTAAAATATACAAGAGACTCAAGGGTTGAAAGAGGAACCAGACACAAAAAGGTGAAGGAAACCTTCAGTTAACCTAGGTAATCTCTCTGGTGCTGCAGGTCGATGTCTGCCTCAGCAAGGCAAGAAGTAGTGAGGTTTAAATGCAGCAAAGAAATTTAGGTTAGCGGTTCTGAAAATTGCAGAAAAGGTAGTTGAGTCCTGCAGCAGTTAATTTTAGGAACTTACAGACTATCCAGCACTGCAAGTTTTTAAGAAGTAGCTAAGCAAAACTGTACCCAGGGTGTCAGGAAGAGCTGATCCTGCCTTGGGGCCAATGAATGGACTGGAGATTTTTTCCTCTTTCAGAGACAGCCCTAAACCTAAAGCTGTGATTAGTAGTTTTATATGGCCAATAATGCCTTGGTTTCTGAAGCTTGTCAAAGTTTGATTACTATCAAAGGATGACAGTTTGTAGAGGTAGAAAAGACCTATTAGAGCACAGAAACATCTTGTAAAGCTGGGAGAAGTTGACAAAGGCATATTGTATTTTCTGCCTGAGAAATTTGTACAAATACTTTGCCTTTAACCATTGGAGCAGCTCGTAGTTCTTTTATAGATACTGTAGGACTTGAGTTTATAGGAGTAATTTAGGAGTTTCCCCACATTTTTAGGAGCGTTGCATTGGTGAGGAAATATAGACTAATACAACTTTAACAAGGATTTCTTCTAATGTGGCTGTAGTTTTGCAGGAATTAATGTGAAATGACTAGTCATCTTTTAGAGCACTTAAAGTATTGAAAAGGCATTCTTTCATTTCACTGAAGCATTTTTAGACACTGATAGCATATTGCCAATATTTATGAAAATGTGAGGACAATTATGCATTTAAAATGCATAATTGAATTGTCTTGATTTATAATCAAGAGTGATGTATTTTTCAAGAGCATGTGTAGTATTGAGTCCTAAGTAATTGATATGTAAATGTACTTTAGCATGAATCTGCTGTTATTTATAGGCACTGACAAGTTGAATGCCTTTTGGCATTTTGAAGTTGACTATAGTGAATCTTAAAAACTGATTATGAAAATAAACTTACTAAGCAAGAGGAAAACTTGCAGAGATATTGTAATCACCTCTTTGTGGCAGAATAAGGAGAAATCACAAATGTTTCCTTAGAAGGTTAGTGATGAAAAAATTGTGGAAGAACCACAACAAAATTGAGCTGTTAGGTTTGGGTGGAATTTGAAATGTTTGTGAGGCAGTTACCCTTTCTGCAGTGGTGTCCTTTCCAAAGTAGGGACAGAAGAGCAGATGTTTCCATTTCCTTGTAGACAGTCTTCCTCACCCTCTTAAGATAGCTGCTGTGTGCTCAAGGCTTGTTGTATTTTCCTGCTTGTTTGGAGGTACATTTGATTAATGATCAGAGTAGTAAAGGGTTTGTTTTTTTTTTTATTGGCTTCTTTGTTCATTAGAGCTTGGGACTGGAGAATCTGGACTTTTCTGAGGTAGCCACTGATGAGCCAGAATGGCTGAGCCTGTGGTGGGAAGTGTTTAAGAGAAGTACATGGTAATGGTTATGGCATTGTACATGTCTCTTGTAAGGTCGTAGCACAATATTACCCCTCTCACTCCAAACTGGGGCCTACAGCAAAGGGCAATGGAAGCAGGCAGTACATCTCCCATCTTGAAAACCTTGCCAGCATCACCTCTAACTGCCAAATGCCTGATGTCATATCCAGCATGTGCAATGTAATGTGCAGTTATGTTGTGTGTCTTAGTATTGCCTAGTAAAAGGAAATGCCGTGCATAATACATCAGAAAAGTGTTTAATCCTTCACTGTACTTTACAAATTGATGAAATTTTGAAAATTCATATGACTCATTTCACAATTAGTGAGGATGAAAAGGGAAGATATTTTAGGAATCTCAATTTGGTAATTCATCTTGGTGAGACGAGTAATTTATTATGGATCTATTTATAGATCATCTATCTAGCGTACTTACAGGAGAATGAAAGACATCATTTGATAATATAGGTAGGAAATAGTATATTAAAAAAAAAAGTCATAGGTGTCCTTATTTAAACTCTCCTGCTGAGAAAATTGCGTTTTAATACTCATTATTTTTAAGTGGTTTGAGGTGTTATGGCTGTCTAGGAAAGTGTTTGTTCATTCCATCAAAACGAAGAAATTTAATCACCTTACCTCCATCTGTTCCTGGTAGAAACAGGCCTGGATGATGAACTGCATATTTCAAGTAGGTGCTTTTAGCCATTTGTACTGGCTAAGGCATACTCTTCTTCTGACAGTGAAATGAATATCAACTGGTTTAACTTAAAATTTCAGAAGCACCCTTGATGAATGGAGCACAGGTAGACAGAGCATAGACTAGTTAAAGAAAAAGACTCAATTTTGGGAAAAACTGGTGAAACAGGACAAAATTAACAAGCATTTTCCCATCATAAAATTAATTTTTTAAAGACAGACAAATAAAGGACCTGATCTTTCTAAGATTTATAGTGCAGAGAGATGTCTATACTTAAAAAAAAACCAAACCAAAACAAAAAACAAACGTGGGAGAGGAGAAGCAGTTTTTTAAAACTTTTAAACTTTTTGTCTCTAAGCTGACAAAGTGACCTGATACTGCAGCATCAGGAACAGTGATGTGGTTGGGGAAGAGGGGAGAATTGCATGAATAAATACAGATGTTGTGCTCATCTCTGCTCTGACACTTGTGCTCTGGTTTGCATCCTAATATAGGAAATAGATTATGATAGGTGATCTTGTTCTAACCTATTATTAGTAATCCCATATGCCATCTGAAATGACTGGCACCATGACATGATCAAGAATAATGTGCAAGTCTGGCAAATATATAGCTTTTAAATTCATTGGCATCTTTTTAAGAAAAAGATCTCTTAGAACATCCACCCATTTCTGTGGAAATGGGATTTTGAGGTACCGTGTATCTGATGATATTTTTTGTATTCCACTGTATCCACAGTGTATCCCCTCCCCTTCCTCTTTTTTTTTTTTTTTTTTTAGTGTTGGGGTTGGTAATGTATTTTTCCATAGTGTGTAAACTTTGTTTTTGGAACAGGATACATGCTGTCTTCTCAGTCAGAAGAATGTATTTAATTTGTATTTGAATAAAAAAAAAAATGCCTTGGCCTGTGTTCATCCATTCATTTGCATAGCTGAGCACAGAAGATGAAAAGCTTTGGAAGAGACAAAAATTACTTGAAATATGGCTTAATGAAAGAAGGAATAGCTATTTCTTTCCCTTGAATCCCTGTTTTGTTTCAGGTAGGACTGAATTATTTCACAACTTCATTATTCATGCTCCAATTCAACAAGATATTCAAACCTGTTTCAAGTTTTAATATTTTATTATCTATTATTCTGAGTGGATGGATAAAGCTGAAATAAATGAGCCTATTCACTTTTAAAGCTTGTCGTGTGCTTAAGTACTTGGCAAATCAAGCCCACATCTACCACAAATGAGTAGTTCTTACTCTTGTTGCTAGAGGTTTAGTTTCATCATCGAATAGAAAAACTATCCTTTTATAGGAAGCTGAAAATTAGTCCTATTTCTCAAAATATGTTATCTGTGTTTTACCCTTCAATATTTTGCCTGTCTCTAAAATCAGGTGTTTTCTTCAGAGTAGTGCAAAAAGTGGAGAGCTTATCTCTTTTGGTGCTTATACTTTTGATAGCAATCTGAAAAAAAACATGAGTTATTCCATCTCCCATACATTCTTTTATGTATGTGGTCTGGAGGGGAGGGGAATAGGAGGAATATTCTAAACAGACTCTGTGGGCATCTAACCACGGTTCCTTCAGTTGCACAGAAGTTCAGCTGATTTAGATGGCTCCAGTATTCGTGTTACGAACTGTGAGTGAGGAATAGTGGTGTGTAGAGTCTGTGTAAAGCAGCATGAGGGTGTAGAGGACGAGGTCTGTGGAAGTAACCACTTCAATCAAGAGCTGGGCAAAACTGTCTCTGTGAATGTACTGGATTTTGTGATTATCGCACTGCTGTCTTCATACACCACGCTGTTGAACTATCCTTTAGAAAAAAACATGTTATTATGTGCTGTTTATATCAGGGACATCTTGTTCACTTGATCTTTCAGTTACTGGCTTGAATTAAGTATATAGTCCTGAGCTTAATTAACTTTTAAAATTTTCTTTAGGGTTCTAGCTAATATCGTCAGGAGGGGAAACGATTTCCCTGTGGGTTTTGTTTCGTTGTTTTTTAAACTTTTCCCTCCATCCTCAAAATCCATGTTTGTTTGTTTTGCACTTCTAAACATCATAGCAGATTCTGGCCTAATTCTGGTGAACAGAAGGCAGGAAATTTTCACTTCCCAATATTTTCCCTCTTTTTGTAACAACTTGGTGGATGTTACTTCTCTGTCTTTTTTATTCAACAGAATCCAGTCTTCGTTTTCTATGTGGTTACCTTCTAAAGCACTGAAGGGGAAAGTAATCTTAAATAACTCTACTTAAGAAACACATTCCCTCCCTATTATTAAAATGAATACATGGATTCCTTTCTAAAATGAGGACTTAAAGTCTAGTGAAAACTGAAATGAGTAATTCAACCTTCTACCAACACGGACTGATTCATTCATAGAATCATAGAATCATAGAATGGTTAGGGCTGGAAGGGACCTTCAAAGGTCATCTAGTCCAACTCCCCTGCAAGGAACAGGGATATCTCCAACTAGATCAGGTTGCTCAGGGCCTCGTCCAACCTGGCCTTGAACGTCTCCAGGGATGGAGCATCCACCACCTCTCTGGGCAACCTGTTCCTACAAATCTGTAAGCAAAATTAGATATTCTTTTTTTTTAACTTGGTAAAGTGTACTTACAAATCATCTGGGTAAGGTTATGTACCTCCTTCTGGTGCTGGTACTTCTCATTGAATTACAGGGGAGTTACCTCTGGTGCTGAATGCCCAAGAAAGGGATTGTGTATGGAAGAAGGCAACAGATAGTCACGGGGGCTAGAAGCTACAAACTGGGCTACTGCAAGAGAAAAGCGGTCCCAATTCTGCAGCATTTTCCCATGTCTCTGTTGTAAAGCAGAATAGAAACAGTAAGCTGTTTTTTTGCAATGGTAGTGCCTAAATGATAACAGAAACTGGCATTTTAACTGCAGGATTTTAATTAACATCTGAGATTTTTTTTTTAATAGAAACTCTTGATTTTTCTTTGGGTTGTTTGAAGACCCCACACTTCTTCAAGGGAGGACTGACTTAATGAAAAAAGTTGAAAACTTAGGTTTTAATCAAAAAAATGAAAAAATGTTCACCTATTTTGAGCCAAATGGCTTTGAAAGTTCAAGCTAAAAGACAATAAGTGCCTGTGTGTGGAAAGACAGGTGGATAATGTCTGAGCAAATAGATTTTAATGAAATTCTGAAAATTATTCAGAGGTGTTTTAGCAGAAAAAAAACCAAAAATTTTTAAGAAGTTTTTTTTAAAGTAATTAGAAGAGTTGATCAAGAATAAGGTAGCCTTGTTGCAAATCATTACATAATTTATTGCATTCGGCAGAGTGGAACAGGTACTGCACTATTTCAGATATTCCAAATGAAAAAAATACTCCTATTTATACAACACCATTTTCACCTTCAATGTTCTGCTGTGGCTTAAAAATATATTTTTCTATTCTTTTTCACTTATGTACACATCTTACTCATCAAATGAGTAGAGACAAAGACAAGCTAGATTATTTTTTTTCTTAATTTCATACGTGTAGTTTACTACAGTGAAGTGTAAATGGCAGCATGTATGTGTGAGTAGCTGCATACATATATATGATTGCTGCTCAACGTAAGTTGTGTGCACGGTTGCACTTTTTCTTATATGTATTGTTGAATGTTGCTGTACTTTAGAAACCATTTCTAATTATTTAAGGTTAAGCCCGAGCAACCAGAAGAGCTGCAGAGCACCAGATGTGCGTTCCCCATGAGCATGGGGGAGAAGGAGTGCTCTGTTGCTGCTAGCAAGCTGCTGGATGCAGAGGAGCTGCCAGCTGTAGTTGTCATGGCAGAGCTCTGCCTTCCTCCGACCAAGAACCTCTGAAGTGCCTCGGTGTAAGCAACACAGCAGTCCTGCCACCAGTGCCATAAAATTGCATTTCTGAGTGGATGACATTTGAGCTGGTCATGTAAGCCAGTATTCACTTTACCAGAAAAGGGAATGAAATCTCTCTTGTGCCATCTCGACCAGATTGAGCTGTATTTACAGACGGGCTCTGGCTGAGAAGGTCGTTAGGCAGAACCTAACATAAAGCTCTGTCCTTTGCCAGAGTAATGCCAACTTTGTGATTAAAGCAGAAGCCTCCATGTAAACTTTGGATGACTCTTGTGCATGGTAGATTTGGAATTAATAGTGATAATAGGGGAAAAGAATAAAAGCATCTCATAAGAAAATAGATTACATACATGCTTATGTGGTGTAGACAAGATTAAAACTTGAAAATGCTGAGGATCTCTTTTCTTCTTAACTAAATCTTGATTAAGTCACTCTCCCAGAATACTGTTACAGGCCTGTAACTGGCAAAAAAAAAAAAAAAAAAAATCAGTTATTGGGTGGAAATGAATGAATGTGCAGAGTCAATATTTTATAGTACATGGAGAAAGTTGAATGCCTGGTGCCCGGCAAATCATTTGATTTAAAGGTTTGGGACTGTAATGCTTGACTTCTCATTGAAGAAATATAAAAGAGCAAATTACTATTTGCTGGAAAGTCACAGAAACCTTATCAGAATTGTTTAGTTCCTGCTGCTCCCTGGAGGTTTTCCTTTTCAACCACTGACTATGTGCTCTCTGAATTGTGAAGGATTTGTCTTTAATCAAAACTTTCATGGGGCCCTATGCAGTTGTTTTGGTTTTTTTCTGTGTATTACTTAGAGAGAATCTCAAATACATTTTTGTTTTCACTTGGTCTTACAAACTATGGAAGTAATTGAACTGAAAAGATAAAATAAAAGCAATTTAAGCAGAGAGGGTGCCTACATTTCAGCCACCTTCACTTAACTTTTTTAATAATGGTAAAAGTCCGTTGCACTTCAGCAAGAAGAGCAGATGAGTTCAGCCTGCCCTCCTACCGGTGGAACAGATTTCCCCTTATTGACCACTGCAGTTTTTGGCTTTTTATCAATCTTCCTTCGCCCACTTGTAGTATTAGCAGTCAGCTCTGTCTCATTCTTCTCTGTCAAGGAATCAGGTCTGCGGCGTATCGGAGTTGGTACTTCCATGGTTGCACCCTCCTTCCCTCCGTTTGCACCCGCACTCATCCAACACCGTGGTGAGAAAGCTCAAGGAGCTACACTGGCAGAAGACTAAACCTGTAGAAACAGAAATAGATTGGCTGCCTGAACTGGCTCATTATGAGTTCGGATGAGTAGTTCCTGAGTTCCTGGAGGACAGTGCTGGTTTAGATAAGCTTCAGTCCTTTGCGCCTGCTGTTGGTCCCTTGTTCGTACCAGACTCACGGTCTTTCTTGCACAGCACGATGCTTCCATCTTTGCATGCTCCTGCTGAGTCCAGTGAAACTACTTTCTGGTCATACATTGTTCAGCATAATCCTCTCCAAAAGGAATCTGATCCATTAAGGAAAATTAATCATTTGATATTGTTGAAGGGGATGATGATTTGTATATAAAAATCATCTAGTGTTAAGCTGCCCAGCAAGAAAAACAAAATTATGCAGCCATTCCTGTCCTGTGACTAGATTTGAGCTCTGATTAGAACAGGCTTCCTTTCTTCATTTCATAAATCACAGGTAGTCTGTGTACTGGGAGTTTTGACTCAGATCCAAGAAAAAAATGAATTTTGTGTGTGTGAATATATTTACATATTTAATGTCCTCAAAAAAAACCCCAGAATTAAGCATTAAATCTAGAGAGAGATTTTCTGCAGTTCACTCTGATTAGTGATCAAATGTGCTGTACTTTTCCACCCTTTGTTGACACCTGACTTGATATTTCATTTATTTGTTAGTTTTGCTGAGTTCAATCAGCGTGTGTTCCATAATGCTCACCATCAAGAGGCAGCCACCAAACCTACATTATTCATAATTTGCCTTTTAAAACCAAAGGAGCAGTTTTGACACAAACTTGATCGCAATAGAACCTAGTGTTAGTGGCATGCTGGTGTTAGTGCTGCTCTTCTGTATGGTGAGAGGTCTCCTCTTGGTGTTAAGTTGAACAATATGAGATTATCTCAGCAAGCCAAGAAGAGCAACTCCACCGTGGAATTCTCGGGTGCAGCGTCTTGTTGTATAAATCAAACCTTGTCTAATTGTAGTGCCAACTTACTGGTCAAAATCTTAGCCCCAGTGTTGAATTTAATTACACAGTAGATAAAGAGCATGAAGTACTTTCATGTTATGTAGAAAATCGTGGTCATGACTACTAAATAGCTTGTATTATTCCCTGAATTTGGTACAGGGCTAATTGTTTATCACTCACAAAGTCCCTTGTTTTCCCACTTCTTACTGTCAATGGTGCTGTAAGACCCCAAGAGGAGTCACAGTACCACTCTCAACAGAGGATGACGATGTTCATCAGAAATAAGGGGAACCTGGAATCAAGCTAAAAGTGCTGTGAAGGTGAGGGTTTTTCCCTCTCAAGAGAAGGAAAACTTCTTAGTGAAAATGATTGCATTATCTCAGTTCCTTCTCTGTTTCTGATGTACTTCTATCAGCTGATTTGCTCTAAAGTAAAATGCCTGAAATGAATTACCGTAACATAAAGAAAATACTGGTTTGGTCTGTTCTTCTTTCCCCAGCTGCATTACATATACTAATGCAAATTTTTGGTAGCTTTGGGAACTGTATTTGCAGAAAGTAGGGAGTTGTTTTGGAAGCCAGATATTCCCCTCTCTTTGAACACTAGGAAAGAGGGGTTGATTGGGGGTTTTTTAAAAGCATTTGTCAGGACAGAACAGCTCTAGAGGCTTTAAGTAAAGCACTGATTGCCCTGTCACTCAGGGTGCTGAGGAACTGGGAACTTCACAGATTGATGCTTGACAGAATAATTAGAAAACTGTCACTTGAAGTAACCACTCTGGTGTTCCCTAAAGAAACGTGCCCGTGCCAAATGTGTGCTGTCCAAATCTAGAGGTTAAATGTTCAGTAAGACAAAACATAGCATGTCACCAGAGAAAATTACTTCCAACATGCTGTGGAAGTGATGTTCCTCAAGCCCCTAAACAGTGACTACACAGTATATTGAGCTTACCTGCTTTGATCTCACTTGTATATTCAAGAGCTTTTCAGCCCTGAACTAGGAGGTTTAACTTAGTAATACACTGAGGCATTATCTAACATTTTAGATAACAGAGGGTCTTGAAGGGTTTGAGGCAAAAGCACTTAAAGCTGTAACAATGTTTTCCAATTCCGGAAAGGTTTTACAGTAATTCTCCAAATGTTTTTGAGTACCTTTCCCTAAAGTAAAAGGCAGGTAGTATCACATGCTTGTTTCTTAATCCTTAGCCCATAAGGAAACCTGGATGTATTTTTCTGTTTTGAGTTGGTTTGAAGGTTGCTCAGAGGGGTGCGGGACAGGGGCTGTGACATTTGTGTGCTTTGGTTTTCATTTATGTTAGTGATAACATTGTCTGTGTGGGGGCTGGCATATCAAATAAATGAGATTTATGCTGGGAAAGGTTGCCCTTAGTTTGTTGGAGTCAGTTCTGGAATCTCAAACTGGGAAGGTCTCTCCAGGGAGGATTTTTTGTGGTAGAAAGCTGTATTTGTTCCTGGCAGTGGAGCTGCTGCTCCCAGCTCTGCTCCTATGGAGTTAGGAAAACCTGATGTCAAAGCAGTTTCTGTAGCTGAATCTACCTACGTACCTGTTGCCTTATAGCAGTGGGCCAGGATCTGAAAAGTGATCAAGTACAGTGTTTGTTTTCAGCATGAAGATGTCGGTTATGGTTTCTGTATGGGACAGTTCTCCAGAGTGAAGGTAATTGGTTTGTCTTATGCCAGCCAGGCTTGCATGGTCCTTGTGTTGAGGTTTGTGTGATTTGCAGCTTGGAATTTATGGTAAGGTATAATGGGCATTTTCAGAGTTAGTATTTTGCCTAAGCTGCTTATGGATTCTCTAAGTAGTAAACACAAAGGATAATTTGAGATTTGAATTGGAGGCACGCATTTTCTTATTGATTTGGAATATTATAGGGACATGTGCTTTATTTTGTCACTCTGATGCCTAAGATCACTTCATCCATGAGAGCAGTTTCCTGATTGCTTGATATCTGTAGGGCTGAATCTTGAATTGTGCAATACTCTCGACAGGAAAAACTGCTTGAATAAGTTAGAATGAGTGAGTTATGGACACTCAGGTTGCGCGTCTCGACATTCGCTCTGGAGCTGCTGAGACTGTGTTTGCAATGGATCTGTCAGTCAGAAATGGAAGTGTCTTTTCTTTCAACATTATAGATACTGAAGGTCAGTGCTTCTATGGATTTAACTGAGAATAATTTTCAAATTTCTTTCCTCAGAGTTATAGATGAAATTTCAAAACTGTCATAGGAAGAGAAAAGATTTATTTCCATGAGCAGTCAAGGTCTGGTTCTTCTCTCAGTGAAATATTTCTATTAGTTATAAATCTCCTGGTACTGGAGTGTTAGTGCTGTTTTGCATTAATCTAACTAGAATCAGATTGGGTCCTTAATACCTGCTCAGTTCTTTCTTGTGCAGCATGAACTAAATTGATTGTTTTTTTCCAGGTAATGCACGTATACAGTTGTGTACATGCACGTATACGGAGCCTTAAGCAGTGTTAACATAACTGTGGGCACTTGGAAGCCAAACGTTGCTTGCTGACATTGTGACAGTTTGGGAGCGTGGGGTTTGTTTTCATAAACTGTAGATTCCACTTTGGGTTTATTTTCCAAATAGCATTTGTGACTGTAATTTTATAGTGCTTTTACAGCCTCAGTTTTCCAGAAGGAAACAGGCCGTGGCAGGGACAATAAAGTAAGGCCGCCGAGAAGTTACTAAAACTGCCTCGCTGCCTTGGTGGAAAACTGGGGCTCCAGCTTGTTAACACAACAGGGTTTCTATGGTCACAACAGCTCCATAGCAGCACTTCTTGGAAAGATCTTAGCAGGAGGATAAGAAGAAGTTTCTCATGCCTTTCAAGAACAACTGGAGTAATTTCATTCAGATCAGAAAAACAAGCAGGAATAGATGAGACAAGGATGATCTGGTTCTTGAGACTTAGAATCAAAGGCAGATAACTCGTTGAATGCAGGACTACTCTCTTGGTTAAGGTGGGATGTAAGACAGAATTCTTCCTTGGGAGTGTGTCTTGAGAGGTCCAAATTCTGCTGGAGCTGGAAATTTTTGAAATACTGTTCCTTCTCAACAACTGCCTGCCTGCAGGGTGAAGGGAAAGGGTTTCTTCATGGGTTGGGTACAGGACGGTGAAGCACTGACTGCTGGCTGGGTAAAGGTAGTTGGTGCAGCCACAGATATAACAGACTTCAGTAGAGTTTGTTTGGGGTTTTTTTTGTTTTTTTTTAACCAAACCGCTCTTCAGATTTCAAAATAGTATGTAAACTTTTTACTGACAGCTTTTCACATGCTGTGTTAGTGACAGAATTGTTTCTATAGAAACTGATTTCTTCAAAAGATCAACATCAAAAAGCGGAAACCAAATAAATGGTATGAAATAAAATGTGATGGTGCATGTGCTATATCTTTATGATTATTGTCACTCATGGGGGAAAATCCACGTAGGACATTCATATCTCTGGCACCCATAAGAGATGTTGTCACTCCAAGCTCACAGCAGTGAAATCTTTAGAGGTTCCAACACCATCTCCTATTAATTTTTATTCTATTTTTTTCTGTCACGCATACCAGTTTTCCATGCATGTTCTATACACATTTTTATCGTAATAGTTTCAAGTAAACTTCTCTTATCTTGCTGTTTTTTCCCATCCAGAGTTTTTTAAGCTCTATCGTACCTTTCCTACACAGAGGTACAGTAAAATGTTCACTATCTTTTTTTTTTCTTGTTAATATTTTTTTAAAGAAGGTGGTGAATTTTGGTTGCCTTTGGTAAACATGTGAATAAGGCAAACTTTTATTTCCTACCCTATAAAATCATTCCCATGTAGGTTTTGATAAATTGGACCTGGCATAAATGCCTTCATTTTTTCTCTCTGTAAAACTTCTGTATCTGAATAAATCGGAGAGAACATCAAAAATAGTCGAGGCAGGGGGTGAAAGGGTTATAGGGAAGCGTTAAAAAATTATACTCCCTGGGAAGAGGGACATGCTGAGCATTTTGAAGTGTATAAAAGGTGTAAACATGAGAGGGAGTATAGTTATTTAATCTGAGTAAAACTGGAACTAAACATTTTTAAAAAACAAAGAGCAGTGAATATGATTAAAAAAAAATCCTAACAGCAAGAGCTCTAGTTTAAGACTTTGATCCTGAAATAAGCTTGGTGTTTGCCCTTCCTAATGCAGGTGAGGAATCTGCTGAGTAGGTTCTGCACTTACCCAGTCTGCATTTCTGTTTGCAAAATCCTTATCTAAAATAAAACGGAAGCTATATCTCTGGAAAACTTTCAAAGGAAGTAGGCTGAAAAAGGAAAGATATTTCATGGCCTGTCAAGAGAGTAATTGGAACTCCTCACAGGTACTTCTTTGTTTTTTAATTAGTGATCCTGTTGCACGCACAGAAGATGGCAGGGGGTAAGTGCTGTTTTTAGAGGCTGTGGCACAATTCCAGATGTGCATCTGGTAACAGGATCTGGCTTCAAACTTACTCCCAGTAAGTTCAAACTTTTACAGGAATTACCTCTACAGTTCCTCCCTCTTCCTCTGTGTCTTCATCCTTTCCCATATGGGAACCTGTATTTCTAACATCTTTTCGTTTCTCCTTTACCAATTCTCCTTTCAACCCCTGTGCTCCGGTTTGTGCGTCCAAATACGGAGCTTTATCCGTCTCCCTGGTAGGAAGAGCTATCGAGTGTATCTGCACGGTTCAACACCTCACTAGTGGAGGAAACAAGAGTTACTCTGAAAGAGTAGTAAGGAAACGGGCATGGTGTCATTTAATGCCAAGATGTGTCTGGGTGGGGGTTAACTGGTGTTCCAGGTTTGGGTTGTGGGGGAAAAAATTAGCGTCAAAAACCAAAGGGTCCCGAGATCAGGGTCTCACAGTGGTTTCTAGAAGGTCACAGAGCTTGTTGGTCACTGGGGCAGAACCATGGCATAGACTTGCCCACGCTGTTTGCCTCTGACTCATTTTTGATATTACCTTTTTTAGAGTTAATATTTTTCAGTTAATCTCCTTGTTTGTGGCTTTTATTGCAGAAAGGAAAAGATAAATTTCTGTCTGTGCTTATTAATTTTCTATCATTTTTTCCCAGTCAACACACATCATATTTCTGCCTTATCTTAAAAGCAAGCTTTTTCAATGCTGGAGTAAATTTTCTAATTGAATACATCCAGTTGGCATTCTAATAGCTTGTCAATTTGCACATGTTTGACAGCTAGCCCTGTTGCCTCCACAGCTAATGCTGGTTGAGTGTCGATATAAATGAGTACGATAATAGTCTGAGATTATGTCTAGGCTTTTTCCAAATGTGATGTCGACATTTTTCTGAATCTGCTGTGGTGTTTTCCTCAAAGAAAATGATTGAGAAATAATGAAATCTTGCTTTGCGTGTCATATCTGTGGACACTGGACCCTTCAAAGAATTTTTCTTTGTCTTTTGAATGTCAGAGAATTCGAGTTGTGAACGCTTTGTGAAACAGGTCTTATTAGCCGGAGTATGACAATAAGAAAAGAATGTAAAACTTGATTCCATTTAAAAAAATAAGAGACAGGGAAAGAGAAAGGGGAAGAAAAAGGCAAAGAAAGGCTGCCCTTTAAATGACTGATGGGCTGTCTAGATCAAGTACAGTCGAAATTAGACACATTTGGCTAATTGACCTTCTGAATGGGTATAGATTAAATGTGGTTGATGATGTCACTGTTTGAATAAAGACTATTTTTTGCCATTTTTGCTGCTTTATTTTGTTAGCATCCAGAGACAATTAAGTATGTACTTTACCATGTACTGTGACTTTCCAAAATGCTAATAAATAAATAGTTTAGAGGGAAGGTAATTTTTGCATGCTGTACCACTTTGGTGTGCGAAGAAGTACCTCCATGTGAACGTTGACTTTAATGAGCCCTTGGAAGAGGTTTGTTGTTGTAGTACTGAATAGAAACCTGCGCTGAAATCAAGGTCTCTTAGTCAGCATCATACATTGGAGCTCTTTCTTTCCTTAAGCAATTTGATCTAAACAGGTAAAGCATGAAAAGAAAAAGGTCTCCGGAGGTGACAAGACTTGGGAAACACTAACTTTCCCAAGGTTATCCAACAGTCAGTGGCAGAGTCTTGAGTTGTGCAATGCCACGTCCTCTTGTGTGGTCTCCTGCTGTAGGTGTCACTGGTGCTGAATTAGGGTGAGGAGTGCATGTATATGTATTTATATAGGTATCAAACATCCATGACATAGTGTGTGAGCAGACTATAGCAGAAGTGTGGAGTACTGGTAGTTCTTACGTGTTGTTTTTCCTGCAGCAGAAAGAAACTTAATAAAAATTGTTCTCATTATGATTTTTTTTTTCCCTTCTGCTGACATGCTGATTGAAGAAGGTTTGATATCAGCATTTTGTCAGGAAGTGTACTGAATTGACAAAAAAGGAGATGATTTTTATTAGTGTCCAGAACAAATAAATGCAAATAAACACAAATAAGTGCTATTGTTTTGTAAAGCTGAGGAGAATTCCTATAAAACAAAGTCATTTTCATTTCATCTCATCTGTCTGCTTTGTTGAAATAGTGGCCTATGAAGAGAGAAAGGTTACTTTTTGAGATTTAATGCCCTGAAAATTTACAGGTTTGATGCTTAAGCAGTAATAAGTGAAGCGTTAAGGCATTTCTTGGGGATTAATGACTGGCTGGGAGGAGTTGATGGCTCGAAGAACAGCTGAGGACCATTAACCTCCACTGGTCATTAATCTTCAAAGGCTGCCTTGAATACTGAGGTCATTATTGCTATTAGAAAATAAATATTTGAGGAGGGGGAGAGACGAAGGATCATACAGCTTTCTAAAATACATGGTTTGAATGGTTTAGTAGCTACCATATCATATGTCATGCTTGGTGAACAGTTGCTAATAATATTAATCTACAGGATTAATAGTTTTAAATTTCCACTGCTCAGGTTGCTTTTATTTTATACACTAATTTGGGCTGTAAAGTCCATTAACATCAGGACAAATACAGTTCCAGAAATGTGAATGTAAGATGTGTACAGCTGCATGGTTGGAGAACAGGCCATGTAACGGTGCTTCTAACTTTGATTTCATGTTTAAATGAGATATTGTGGCTGCCATTAAACACCTTTTGTTCTGCAGCCCCATTCCCTCTTTAGGCATGTGGTAGGTACGTGCTTGTGTCTCGTTTCCCTGTCAAGGGACGTACCTTTCTTTGTCTTCATTGTTGAGCAGTGGTGTTCTCCACAGTTCTTTGCAGAATAGCATGGTGTAGCATTTTATTTCCTGCTAATCAGACTTGCTCTGGGTATGAAAAGGTCCAGAAGTGGCCTTCTGTGCCTCAAATACAGGAGAAAATCAAGCTGGTAATACTGCTGCTGTTTGCAATTTCTGTCCTTCAGCAGCAAGACGGAGCACGGTGTCTCTGGAATAGTGGATGCGCTGTGTTAAATGGAAACAGGTGTTTCCAGCAACCTCCAAAATGCACTGCTTTTGTATGCTGTTTGTACAACATGAGGAGTATTTTGCATCTTTTCCACGGTTTGTGCTATTAAAGGGGGTGATGTCAGATAAAAATCAGCTTTGTCTTTATGTTAGGGTTACAATGCCCAGGGTTACAAAACTGAGCCAATTCATGAACAGAACATTTAGGGATTTATTTCTTCGTCTTTTTGTTCCATTCAGCATAGCTTGCTGTATCTGCTTGGTTTATTTTCTAGGTGGAACTGCTTGCCCTGCTCTCATCTCGTGTCCTGCAATGACAGTGAGCTGTCAGGGGGGCAGCTGATGGATATACTGATGATCAGTCACCTGATTTTTGTGTCTACAGGCTGCGGCTGCTTTTAGTGTTTATTAGGATGATGCTATGTCACTCTCCTACTCTCAGTACCTTAAATTACTCTTCTTAACTACTACGTCTTGTAAAGACGATCACTGAAAATATGTGTTCCTTTAGAGTAAATGCTACCTGTGGGACCATATCTCCAGCTTTCTAGGACTACTGAAGGCCAGTAGAAGAATTTGAAGGGATAACCTTTTGCTATGCACAGCTATGCTGTGGAAAAGTGGGTTAACCTTTGCTCACATCCAGTCCTCATTTCAGTCAGGGGAAGATTCTCTTTGGATTCTGGGAAGCTCTAGATGAGGTTTTGGAGTAGCAGGTGAAAGCTGCATGGCTCATTTTCTCCTTGTCGCATCCCAGGAAGCACCTGCTATGTGCTCAGGTCAGTAGGAGTTCACCCAGTAGGAATGTTTAGGGAAAGTAATGCACGATGCCGAAGGCATATAGGAAAAAGGATCACTGAGTTAAAACCTTTAGGGTGTTACCTCTATGTTTTGCAGAAGCTTAATGTAACTTATTTTTTTTCATTTCTAGAGCACAGAGACACAAATACTAGGGAATGTTTCGGATTTTTTTTTCAACTTTACATTATTCATAGTGCTCACTTTAGAAGCTTGAAATTAAAGCTTCTTTCCGTAGTGATTTTTGCCCTTTTTCTATTTGGCAAACACTGATTTCTTCCCCACCTTCTGTGTTTCTAATGAACCCTGAAATTACTGTAGCCTCTTCTGTTTCTTTCTTGTTGCACTGTCAGCATCAGCATTGCAGAAGATGCCCTAGTTGTTTCTCTTTCTATGACTTTGAATGTATATCCAGGGAAACGCTAGCTTTGATTTACTTTACCTGCTTGAGAATCTCTTTCAGTTATTGTTTTTGTTATTACGGTACATATTCTTTTTGCATCATGTCAAGCGTCTGCCGTTCCAGTTCAGTGTTTTTGAACTCAGTTTCCTTGTATACCTGGGGTGTTTTAATGACACAAGCTCATTTCAAAAACTGTGGGTCAGCTGTTCATCTGGTACAGCCTTACCAAAATACATGCAGGTGAGCAGGCTTGCATCTGCTGGTTCTACACCCGTAACTAGTTATGCAGGGCAAAGCCAAGTAAAAGCTACCCTTTTACTCTAGGGTAAACCCAAATTTCTGTCTGTAATATCCTCAATATGTTAAGGTAAATGGAGGTTATACAAAACCAAATCTGTATGCGCTCCTTGGGACAGATTTGAAGATTAGGAAAGACTTTTAATATCATCACTTCCTGCAAACTCTTGACAAAAAATTCCTGCCTTGAGTTCCAAGTCCTGTGATTGAATTACCATATGTCTTTTTTAGAAGAAATTCTCAATCTTCATATACATACTTCATTAGTTTACGCAGCTACCACGTATACACCTGTAAGATTTTCCGTAGTTAATCTTTTTTTGTGCTTGAGATTGCTTTTTATCCATTTGAATTTTCAGAGTTTATGCTTCCTATTGTAGTATGTTGTTACCTTCTAAAGTTTTGGATATCTCCTGCCAAAAGTTATTCTGTAATCTTCCATTCAGTAGTGTAATAGATTGAGTTTCTTAAGTCTGGTGAATTTTTGAGATTCTGAATAACTCTTCTAGTTGCTTTCTCTGACTCCGTTTTCTTGCCAAGAATGTGAGAATTAAACTGAAGTCTAAGAGGAGAAATGACGGAGAGAACCATTGCTTTGTAGTCCTCAGATTTTGCACAGGAGGGAGTGTCCCAGAACCAGAAACTTTTCATAGATAGCAACAGCAAAATTAAGTTAAAGACTTCCGTAACAGCTGTGCATTAATACCAAGTTTGAAAGTGTGACAAAGATGCTGAAAGTCCTCTTTCTACTTCGGTTTGTAAAATCTGCCTCTTCCTACTAAAACATTTTAAATGGAAGACTTTACCACAAGTGAAAGATGAATTAATCAATTCAAGCCTAAGGCAAGACAAGGTATATGTCAAGTTACAGGTTTTTGGTGAAAAGCTGTCTGCTGCTGGGGTTGATGTGTGCAAGTTGCATAGCAAGCTATGCAGTGAAATTGAAAACTTAAGAATAAATACGTGTCTTGTGTTGAAAAGTGAATGAAACAGACTTGCACTGCCACTGAGTGCTCCCAGAAAAGACTTTTTCTTGTAGAAATGAAAAATTAATGAGAAACAGGCAACAACTTCAGCATCATGTTATACTGAAGGAAACTGCCACCTGTAGCTTTTTCATAATTGGAAAACCAAAAGAGCTATCCAGAAATCAATAAAATGGTTCTTGTTTCTTTGGAGATGTGTATGTAAGTCTTAAGATTTGCAGTTGTGTGCAGCCTTCAGCTGTGTCCATGCTTATTTTTTTGACATATGTATGGACCAACATGCTTTTAGAAGAATGCTTACAAATGCATGCCATACAAGTAAGGACTGCAGAATAACCAGTGAGTGAACTGAGAATCCGAACATCCTGGTGGTATCCATATTCAGTAATATATGAGGTGAACTGTTGCGGAATTCTGTGTTTTGAAAGAGCTTTTTTTTTTTCTCTTGCCGGTGATACAACCAATACTTGTAGCTGAATGTAGATCCTGACCAGGGCAGTTGTCTGATTTTGTGAGCTGACAATAAGCAGGTTTTTAGTTGTTTGGCTGTAAAATATTTGAAAGAATTTCAGTGCCTCCTTCATGTGAACTGTTATTAACTGGGAGCGTTCATAGCTTTGCCATTAGATGGGTTTGTGGAATTCGTGTGTCAAATAATAAATGTGGGGCATAAAGGAGGGTTGCAATTCCACAATGTTGGGTATGGTAGAAGAGTTCAAACAGATACAAGAAGGACTTGCAAGGGCTTGCTGGGTTTTGATTTCAAAGCCTGAGAGTGAAAAATTATTTCAAAAGTAGCTTTGTAACTCACGCATGAATTTTATACCAAAGGGAAAGCAGTGAGCTCTCGGTGTACAACTACTTTAACATTTTCTGCCAGTTCCAGTGTTTTCTAGAAGTCATCATCACAGCTGCCGCTGTAAGAGGGAATCGGTGATATTGGATTTGCTGAGGTCCTGGTAATCAAAGCCTAGCAGGTAATAATAGAGGCAGGTGATGGTGGTGATTAACTGGACCACAGTTGTTTTGTAGGAAGGGAAATTGTATGTGAACTTGAAGTCCACACCAGATAATAACTGAGATGGTGACACTGAGTGCTCGTTGTAAATAAGTGCAGAAAACAATGGCCAGTTTGAGGCATAACTGTTTAGACTAAGAATCCAAACATCCTGGTGACAGCGATATGTCACATCCTTGGTCTTGCCTTGGCAATTTGCATTAAAAGATAATGTCGAATAAGCCTCCTTTGAAATACCAATACGGTGAGCTTTCTGTACCCCCAGTAGCCTTTCCTTCATGGAAAAGAATACAGAATCAATAAACACAAGACCTGAGCAAAAGCTTTACCCATTTGGATCAGAATTGTCATCTCCGCTGGTTATTATCTCTCTGACGGTAACCTTTAACAGGTGGCTACTTAGAAGAATGAAAGAAACCCTGTAAGAGGCAATTACAAACCTGAAATAAAAAGTCTTATTCAGACTTCCTGAATTTTTAATTTTTTTAAATTTACGAAAACTTTGTATTGACTTTTCAACGATAAAGTCCATATACGTGGACTATATTTGTAAAGGTAGGTATGAGAATACAATTTCAATAGCAGTGACTTGTTTTAAATTGGTTTATATATTCTCGGTACTTCTGATAGGGGTGACTGTAAAAGAAAATTGTCTTTCTATGAACAAGTAAATATATTCATTGCAGAAGGATTAATGAAATGGAAGTGTAGCTATGTTGTTTGGTCTGTGAAGTACCACGCTTGTTTGCATTTGAATCCATTGCAAAACAGTTCTGCATGATATTTTTCTGAGTATTTGAAAACATATAGAAAAATTAAGAATTTTGTACATGAATTTAGGTGCTGTGTTATCCAAACTTGATTATTTGGACTTAGAGCAGGTGTAGATTTTTTG
The DNA here is from genome assembly GCF_009769465.1 of Tauraco erythrolophus. Lineage (NCBI taxonomy): Eukaryota > Metazoa > Chordata > Aves > Musophagiformes > Musophagidae > Tauraco > Tauraco erythrolophus. The sequence continues at coordinate 6,701,480 of NC_141476.1, forward strand.
ACAGGAAGAATAAAACACTACCAAGTACAATAATCTTACTATTCTACTTGAGCAGAGGAATACATGCACAGGTGAAAGATTGCAGGAACTGATAAATTGCATCATTTCAATATTGCTGTATTGTTGTTCCTTCTGATTTTCATCGACTCTAGCCAGTTAATTTGCTTTCTTTGGACCACTGACTGTTTGACTTCTCACCTTTTTAGAGAACTTGTACATATTCTAAATGAAACCTTGAGACATTCACTGCTAGATATCTGCCAAAATGAACACTGACCCTTTCATTCTGCTTTTTATTTTCTGAATCCGACCTATATTTTTCTTCGACCATGACAACGCTTTTTCTTCCACATCAACTCACTATGATAATCTCTTGCAAAGGAACCTTTACAAATGCTTGTGTGTTTTAATTATAACATAAGAGTGGCCATAACTTGCTGACACAGTTCATTCTTTCTTTAATTCTGATTCCAAAGCCTCCTGATACATTTTTAATCAAATATTTGGGGATCATCATCTGGCTAGTTGAAAAATCAAACAATGACTGTAAAGTATTTGGGTATTTATGAGAGAAAAAAACCGTACTGGTTGTTTCAACTAGAACGTATCACACTTTTCCAGTGCTTCTCATTTCTGATTTGCATCAGTTTTGTCTGCAGCAGGGTGTTGCCTGGAGTTGCGATTGGTAATCATCGCATTTCTGAGGTAACTTCCATCATGTGCTCATAGAGAATTTTGTGAACAATCTGTCTAATTCTGTATGATCAGAATAATCCCAAATGAAAGGAGTGATACAGTAATCACTGTACCGTTTACCTTGACTTTAATTTGTTGAATTTTTTTAAAAGTATGTATTCTTGTTTATGCCGTTTCAATAGTATTTCAGTCATGGTTTTGAAACAAAGAGAGTTTGTAACTTTAAAAAGGACAATATTTTTCTTCATTGATGTGAACAGTAAGTTTCAGGCATTTATAGTAAAATGGAATTATATAGGCAGTGGAACGAATTTAAAAACAAAGACTTTTTTTTTGGACTCTACTTAATGAAAATCTTTAGAGATTTAGATATGCTTCTAATTTGGATCAAAATTGGAACTGTTCAGAAGTTTTTAGAGCAAAGATATTTTCTTGATACTTTACTTCTGATATTTCTGAAATTTTTCATCCAGGTTGTGTTTAATTCTGAAGAGAATCAGCATTCCAGCAAACACAAGGGAACAGCCTGTTCGTTTTTCTGTTAGGTACGATATAGGGCTTTTTGGGTGTTTTGAAGCAAGGTTTTGAAACATTGCCCAGTTGTTTCTGGAAAGAATTAAATTCATAGGCTGAAGTCGAGGGACTAATTCAAAAGTGTTTGCCAGTCTGCAACTGGCAAAGGATTATAAATGAGTATATCTGTCAGCTGCAGACACCGAAGACAAACGACAAAGTGAAACTTTGATAATGAATGTATTATTATCTGTTGTTATTCAAGAATCATTCAGCCTACTTCATGGATTATAAAGTTAAATTGTTTCCCCTCCTTTCCCACTCCTCTTTCCATCACACCACTGAAAACTGGTTTGCAACACTATACGTGCGTTACAGGTTTCTAAACAAAGTCGTTGGCTTTTCAAGTACCTGTATTTGACTTCTGGAGCAATCTTGTGTTAAGTCCGTAAGGAATTAGTGTCTTGTTAGTTCAAGGGTTATCTATAATGGAAAAGAGGATATAGAAATAAGTGACATCACGCTATTCTAGCCTAGGTCTAGGCACATCTTTTCTGTCCTTGTTTGTGTTGTGCTTGTTTTGTTTCTTTCACCAAAAGAAGTTTTTTGTCTGTCAAAGGTATCGCTTGTTCAATATGCTTGCATATTAATTTTATTCTATTTGTATGTAATGAGCTTGTAAAAATCTTGTAAATTTACCTTTCCCATTTAAGTGGAGGGAAAAAGAAAGCATAAAAACGCTGCCATTGTATGCAAAATCGTATTCAAGCAGACAATTACATTTCTGGTCTATTTTGGATCAATATAACATTCCTGCAAAGAGTTTAATCTTTTAACATAAGCAGCATAGTTTACTCTGTCTTCATATTGACTCCTAATTGTTACATTTCAGAAGACGAAAATAAGGTTTTACAGGAAGTGTAATCATACAGTCTTTCAGATCTAAACATCTGTTGATACGGAAAGCAAACTATTCTTGCAATTTATTTAAGCCTGTGAAATTAAATAAGTGCTAATGAATATTTTTTGTATCTAATACTCAGCCTTTGTATTTTCAAAATAAAACAGGATTCCAAGCAGTTAATTCCAGTGACAACTTTTCACAGCTTAAGAGTTCCGTTAGTTTTACAGAATTAGACTTAACCCATGGCCTTTAACATTTTACCCACTCATGCAGGCATTTTTCAATTAATAAGAGGGCTGGCATCTTGGCAATGAATATAGATAGGGAAGCCTGCAATTAATAGATAACCTGAAACAATAATTTTAATAGCCCGTGATTGAGCTTATTGAATATGTAAGGAGATTTTCTCACTTAAAACAAAGAACGAGTGAACGTGTGTGAGATTACCAGCGTGCATCAGGGGTATGCCATTGTCTGGACTGAAAAGAGCCGCGCATCTGTAGATAGTTGATAATTCAGATAATTATTCATTTATGTGTAACTGACTATTTCATAATAAGAGAGGGGTACGTGTTTGGGTTTTTATTTTGTCTGAATTAGATAGGGAAATGATTAATTACAGAGCTGTATTTCGTGTCAAGTTGTGAATAAATATGTTTAGCATTCGTATGGTTGTTTACAAACAGGAAACCCACACCGCTTGCCAACAGTTGATTAAAAAAAAAAATAATCATTCAATTCATCACTAATTCTCTGTAGGAAAGATCTCTACATTTGTGTGGTTTGGCATATTGTAATTAAATTCTTTTAAAACGTTTTAATTAGGCAGAAGTAAACCAGAGTCCTTTCCTTTGCTCTTTGTAAGCACTCTGAGGTGTCACCGAGGTGAGAGCTGTTCAGAGTGCCGCGGGGTATCTTGGCTTTTGAAAAGTGCTCAGATCGAGTTTTTTAGTGTGTGCCTACACTAAATTGATAGAAGGCCTTATCAAATCAAATCGTAAATTCAAGAAACAGTCTTCAACCATGTGTTGGTGCCTAAAGAGCAAATGTGGTGGAGTAGTTTGGACTGACATCACACAGAAACGTGAATATTTGCGATGTTTTGCACCCGAAAAAGAGGAGCCTTCTGGAACAGGGACTTGTTGCGAAGGTGTTCTGTTTGTGCATCGTCGTCTTCGCAAGCACCACTGAGAACCAGAGTTCCCGTTCCTTTCAGAGGACCTGGATACCTCCATGTCACCTGCTCGCTTCACAGAGCTGTGGAGATGTTCAAAACATGCCTGGACGTGTTCCTGTGTGATCTAATCTAGGTGGTCCTGCTCAGGCAGGGAGATTGGACTAGATGATCCTTTGAGGTCCCTTCCAATCCCTAACATTCTGTGATTCTGTGTTTATGGCCAGCCCTGGTGAGCGTATCGCCACGCATCGCTGCAGTGGGTGGCTGCAAGTGCCAGCGTTCGTTTGAAGTGCTTTCCCGTGGAGGTGAATCGCAGCGCTGAAACGGCAACTCCAGTGAATTAAAAGCCAATTGCCTGTGGATTTGCTTTCAGGGCCAGTACATTAGTTCACAGTGGAAGCGCCGTCGTTTTGCAGCTGCTGGATTGGGTTAATTGCTGTGACAGTGCAGTGTCATTGCTGGTGTTGTTACTGGTAGTATTTCTTCTCTTGTATTGGCTCTTCATGGACCAGGACTTCATTGTGCCAGACAATATATCAATGCAGCATAAAAACCAAGTCTCTCATTCAAAGGCTTGACAGCCCTAGGATATGACTGTGTTACAGCTAAGTCATATTAGGTGAAAAGGCAAGATCTGGCACCTCTTTCCTTCCATTCATGCTTTATTTGGATTAAAGCCGTTAAAGGAACCTGTGCCCAGAGGTTCCAGTAGGGACCAACATCGAAGATGGAGATGGAGAGCTACAATCACAGTGGTTTCAGGTTGCTGAGAGCCTTACCTTTGTCCTCCTGTGAGGTTTTTGGGAGGTTGTAGACATCATGATTAAAAGGTGTCAGTGGAGTGGCATGGAGGAATCTTAATGCAAAGATTAAGATGACTGTTTAGTTTAGCATCACCCTGTTGATGCTTGAAAAGAGAGAGTGGAAAGGAGATTATGGTGGGCCATTAAGGGCCTTGAAGGAGAAGGCAAGGCTTTCCTGATTAATCAGCACTGCTATGGCAGACTGTGGCTCAGCGGGAAACACCCACTTGGAAATGTTTTTATGTAATCTCTCTTTCAAATTCTCTTTAGCTACTACTGTGCTTAAGTACTTAAAAAGTAATTAACAAAAACTACACGCAATACATGCATTAAATTGTTTCTGCCTGCATTAATTTCCTTGCTTATAACCATTTGTATTGTTTTCTTTTGAAATATAGACTTTGAATTCACTTTTATTTTTACAGCTTAGCCGAGATCATGATTGATTCTCAGTACTGTGTGAATCTGAGAACAAGGTGTGTTTCTCAGGTAATGAAATAGATTCTGACAATGGGAAATTTTTCCTTTCTGTGTATCATCCAGCAGTGAAATAAAAAGAAGTTGCCAGACGAAGATATAAACCTGTAATTTCACTTTTATACTACCAAATTGTAGAATAAGTAATCTGCTTTGGAGGTACTTGCTTATCTGCTTTTGAGATCAAAAGGTATGAGATGTGCTGGACTTGGCTGTTTGCTTAGCATTAAATACTACTATTGAGTTTCGCACTATAGTAAGGTTCTGAAGCAGTTTTTACTTGGGAGTTGGCTCTTTATTTGTATCTTTGGATTCCTCCACCAAGGAACTGCTCTTAAGTTGCCAATATAGTACAGTATTGATCACTGCAGAAAATCTGAATTTAGACAAAGTCTGCTACTGATGCCAAGTGACAACTTTTGGCTGTGTGATAGATGGTCAGTTTTATAACTGAATATTTGCTGGCTATTTGTTTTCATCGTGCATAGTTACAAGTGTTATGACTGCATACATTTGAGGCTCATTCTGATTTTTTTTTCAGTTTAATATGGGAGTTTTAAAACCTTGTAAGATTTTCTAATTCTCGCTGAAGTTAACAGGTATCTAGATTTTTTTAAGTAGGCTTGGAAAACTCAAAAAATGGCTCTCCTAGATACATTTTCCTTGACCATACTCAAAAAGACTTGCAAAGCAGGCGAGTATGGTTAGCACAGACAGTTACAATTCCATGTGTTGCTCTGTACAGAACTGGGTTGAGATATAAGAAGCAGGCTGTGATTCACATGCGTCTCCTATTAATTTTCATGTGTATGACTCCCCATGGCTGCCCAGAGCATCTCAACCTTGATTAATCTAAAGTTAAGTTCCTTTATGCTGGCTTATCTGTGATTGTTTTATGCTCGCTCCATCTGTTTCTTAATGTAGCTCTATAACTTCTTTCACAGTTCAGATTTGCTGATTATATCACTTTGGGGTTGTGGTTAAAACATTCAGCTCTGGTTTTATTATAAGATGCTTCGATAAATTTGGGAAAAGTGACTGGTAGATCATTATCAAATAATTATTTCTGTGAAGGTGATTCCCTTTTTTAATGCAGAAAATAGGTGAAAAAAGTGTACTGAAAGTGAAGATGATAGGTTAAATTATTAGGAGGAGTAAAGTGACATCACTGATTTGTACTTGTCAAAGAGTCAGGCCAATCTTCTTCCCCCTTGTTATAAGGAAAAAAATAAGTTGCATTTTATGATTTTGCAAGTAGCAAGACGATCCAAAAAGTATGTAGAACCACTTTGTAAACTCCTGAGTCATCTCATTTTGCAATAATACAGTTCTTAGCTTAGCATCCTATTTGTGGGAATGTTATTACTGGTCATTAATTTTTAAACTGTCATTTTTTTTTTTTTTTTAGTTTAAATTACTTTATATAAACCTTGCAGAAGATAAAGATCATTATCCATCTTTCAGCAGTCCTGTTCTGAGCTGAATGTCTTTAATATATAATGCTGGAACAGCCAGTCTTTGGAAGAGATGTTTCTGGGACAGAAATTTTCACTAACATTTGTTTAGGTGTTACCAAGTCCTGATGGTCACCTGGTGCAGACTGGGAAAGAGTCTGAGCTGATGGGTAGTGATCTGCCCCACATCTCTGCAGGCTCAGTTTAGCAAGGTGGGAGGAAAGTGTCCTAATTCTACTTGTGCCATCTTCCACTTGGGGCTTGGTACCTCCCAGGGAACTAGATTTGGGTCTGTCTTAATCTAATCTTCTGTCTCCAGTAGCAGCCAAAGGCAGCTTCCTAGAGAAGAACACAGGAAGCAGGCAGGTGTGTGAGTATATTCCTGATATATTCACTGCTTTCCAGTGATCTGTGATATCCTTGTATTTACCAGTCTTTGGTGGCATTCCTTCCATGAATTTTTTACTATATATTCTCAATTCATGTAAGCTTTTGACGTGCTCAATATCCTGAGGTGATGAGTTTCACACAATAACTACATGTTGTATTTAAAAACAACTGTAAAAGGACCCATTTTGTATTTTCACCATCTCTGACATTACATGAACTAAGGACTAAGCAACAAAATTACCTGGAGGCAGGTACAAAATGGCTGTACCTTGTTCCTTCTTCTCTTGCTACTTGCAATCTTTGCTCTATATCCTTCTTCAGCTTTCCTTTTCTAAGATGGAAAGTCCCAGGTTATTTAATCTTTCTGTATACAAAGCTTGTTCAGTATCTTTGTCATTCTTCTTTGGACCTTTCTCAGTTTTACTATTTCTATTTTGATTTACTAATGTGTTAATAGTTAGATGATTTTTGTACGGTAGTCATTTGGAACCAAACGAGCACAGTAATTCAGGTTTTTGATGACTACAATGTTACCATAAAAGAACAAGTTTTAATTATTTGGAGATTTCGGATGTGTATATGCAGTTCAGTACCCATGACAATGCATTTTTATACTTTAATTAAGCTTTTTGAAGTACAGAATTCTTTTTTAAAAGTTTCCATTGTCTCAATAAGAAAAACACTGTGACCTAGATAGGAGCTTCTATAGCGTTTCTTTATCTTCTGCGTGGGAAATACGTCAGAGATGTTTCTCCGGTGACCAAATAGGAAGATCCCAAGTTTTTCTTGAGCAGAAGAATAACTGTTCTTCATCTCTTTTCCAACCTAGAAATCTATGAATCTATGAATCTTTTCTCCCTTGTGATGAGTACGATTACTTAGTATTTTGATACTCCAGATAAATATAGTATTTATATTTCTAAGGATATTTCTAAAGAGGGAATAAAGATGACTGTTGGTTTCAGGAGATAAATCCTTTGCCATGATGGCTTGAAAAGTGGTAGTTGGGCCTGTCTGTTACCCAAAACAAGGTGTAGAGCTGAACATGTAATGATAGGAAAAAGAAATGACAGATGACTGTGGTGCCGTGAAGTCTTACAGTGTCAATCTTTCAACATGTGGAGTCTCTCTTAAAATTCCAGCTCCTGGATTCCTGTGCTTTCTTTAAACAGAAGATGAAATCTTCATGTAAAGAGAGTTCCTAGGTTTCAATATGGGGAGAAAATTGAAGTCTATGTTAAAGTTATTTTTTTCTTGCTCTCCTCAGCAGAAATGCGAAGGCACGATGATTGACTTGCCTTTCTTTTTTTTTTTTTTTTGTCTTCCTAGGAATTACTGATATTCATCAGACTCTTTGATTGCTAACTATATGTGGCCATTCCTTTAAGACCTCATTTTTCTGTCTGTGGCAGCTGGTTCTGATGCTTCATTTGCAAATCATTTTCAAGGTTATGTACTATTTTTGACCCCTGTTTTTGTTTTGGGGCTTTTTTTTTTTTTCATAATAGAAGAAAGGTGTAGGCATCAAGCATGTTCACAGAAAGATATTTGAATTTCCTACTTGATATTTTTATGGGCACAATTCTTACTGTCCAGACTGGGAGGTCTAAAAATTGTCAGACTAGAACAGACCTGACAAAACTTGTTTTGCTTTAGTCATTGCTTTCAAAGTAGCCGTTGCCAAATACTTTAGAGAAAGGTATAGTAATGTTGCCATGAACAATTAGCATTTCAATAGCTTGCAGGGAAAAATAGTTTTTACTGTTTCCAGATAGTGGATGACAGATATCTGAGAGCACAAGCATGAGATTTTGATACCTAGTAGACCTGTGGGTGTTCTTGTCAGCCATAGATGTGCCTTCTTTTGCAGAGCAGCTGTATTCACACAAATCTTGCCGTCTCCCCAGACCACTCCTGTTACATAGGCTACTTTGTTAGGATTCCATGTGCCTTTTGAAGGCTACGTATCAGATATGAAGGGACTCCAGAAACAAATACAAAAATGAATGTTTTAAAATAGTTTGAGTGACATGTTGAAGTGTGCTTTGGAAATTTCACTGGTGGCCCTCAAACATTATTCACACCAAGATTTGAGATCTTAGTGTGGTGAGTTTTTCTGTTTTTTTTTTTATTCCTTGAATTATAACGTAACTCTGTTTACAGTAAGGCACGTTCTGGCTGGACTTATGTCAAAGTCAAATCAATGGCCAACAGGTAGAGAGAAGGCACACCTTTAAGATGTTTCCAAATGTATAATACATATGTTTTTAATTAGTCATCAAATCAACAATTCTACTCAGTCAGGCCCTTCTGTGGATATTTGTCATTGTGTCATTTAATAGGATTGGTTTTAGTAATTTGCCAAGTGTCTTAACACACCGCAACACACTGACCAGTATAAGTTACTGTTTGACCAATTGATCCAACAGCAACCCATAACCCATGCTGTGGATTGTGTACTGCACCAGTTCCATTTTTATCACATATCCATGTTCTCCAGATACTCACTCTTTTAAGGAATGTTGCATTTTTTGAGTTCAAATGATTTGAAATAGTTTGGCCTCTTGCCTTCGAACACATCACAAAGGATGATGAAACTGTACACAGATGCACCCCAGGGCACAGCATGTTGCTGAAATAACAGGAGCACATGCTACCTGTTGTATCACATTGCTTAAACCATGATCGCATTGCTATGTTATTTTTCAGAAAGTTGATTATTGTTTAGCAAAAATCTAGTTTGAACTCCAGACACTGAGTGTTAGAGAAACTGTACTATGTCCCTTTGATTGAGAAATTAATCTGAAGTGCAGAGGCATAATTCAGCAAATATTGGATCAATTTTAATAGACTTTGCTATTGTGGAAGGACTGCTCACAGTCATGTTACTGGGTGAACTAACTTGAATGAGTGGATTTGGAGGGTATCTGTAACTGATCATGCTACTATGGTACAGTCAAATAACATGAATTCCATAAGTACTTAATGACCAGTGTTTATTGCATATGCCTACAAGAGGGGTGGCTTTGGGTGTATCTTGTTTTTGCTACAATAAAATCCCCCAAATCAGACCTAAACATGCAACTACCTTAGTTCTGAGTGCACAAAGAGGAAACTAAAAGAAATCTGAAATATCGCACTCTCCTCTGACACACAAGAACTGATCATGTGTGGGTTTTCCATCTTGCAATATATGGTCACGTAGGTAGTCTTCATCCCTTAGTTTTCTGTTGGTCTGTGTTCTGGTCTGCTCATCCAGGGGCTTGATCTCCCCCAAGCTCAGATATTTAAACGATAGTCAGAACTAATTCCTGTACTTTTATTCCTTGTACCCATGATTTGATAGAATAGTTATCCTCCCATATTGGCACCAAAAATGCAATTGTTCTAGCAACTACCAGCTACATTTTGTCCCCAAAACAATACTAAAAGCTGTTGTCCTGATTCTCAAATATACTTTGAAATAGTGCTTTGTGGTCTCAACATTTTGCTTTCCTTCTCTTTCCTTATTCTCATCCCTTATTATCATAATTAAGGATTACATTAGGAGGTGGTTGTGCTTCCTATCAGTGAACAAACATGCCTGCATGGTTGCAGGCACTCACTTGCCTGCTCTGCCTGTGTTCTGAAGTAGGATTAATTAGCTCACGCTCTGGACTGTATTAACACGGTGTATATGGTTTCTGGACATGACAGTTTGCATCTTCATAAACAAATCTGAAGTGTGATCACATATTGAAATGAAGGTTCTCAAGGTCATGTTGCTGCCTGCCATGATGTTTTGGAATTTGAAGGAGTCTGTGCGCCTGGAGTTGGAATATTTCTGTTTCCAAAACACAGGGCTCTCGTGACTGGGCAAAGGAAGGTCTCTGGGGACTGTTTCCAGTACCATACTGCTGTGCATAATCTACCAGCCCTCATTTCATCTCATACCATTAATTTAATGAGCTCTGATTCCTTAATTTTTTTCTTACATCATTGCCACAGAGGAGTAACACAAAATCCCAGGATGGAGATGTTCCTGGTGGTCCATTCTGGGAGATAGCTTTGGTATCAGAGGGCACCAAAGTTCTCCCTGCTACAGAAACCTGCTTACCTGCATGCTTTTCTTACCCCATCGAAGGGCAGCAACCTGATCTGGTCAATGAGCAGAGGATTGTTGCTGGATCATTTTCAAAGCAGCAAAAGCCAATAAAATTGTGTCCTGTTCTAGATTCCGAATTTGCTATAAGCAACAAAGACTGAAGACCGTGGTCTGACTGGTTCAGCACACCCGAAACCAGAGCCACAACGTTGTGATTTTACAAAAATGAGGTATCTGGGACTCGGTGTTGGCACCGAAGGAGTCGTGTTGCTGAAAGTCCTTCCTCCAGCGCTGGGCTGGTACGCAGGCCAGATACTGCCATCTCACCAGCCGTTCAAGAAAGGAGATTAACATTCAACAACTGGATGCAGCAGAAACAGGGCGTTCGCTCTTGGTGAGACTGGCATTCCTCACGAACCTCTTGAATACAGGCCAAAAATTAGCATTGGAGAAAATACTTAATCTGCTTTTCCAACCTGTCAGCCTCAGACAGAAAAATCTGAATTTTGTTTTGAGGATTCGTCAGAGTTCATTTCCTGCTATGACATAAGGGTGCATTAATAGTGAGTTTTAAACCTTGTCCAATTTTATAGTAGTATAAAACATTCAAAATTGCATTGTGTCTGTATTTCTCTACCTGATTGCAAGCTTTCTTGCTTTGCTTTTTGTTGATTCAACCTTCTTAAATTTATCACCTTCAGACTTTCAAAATTCCATCCCAAAGAGGCAAAATAATATTTTGCGTCATTTTTATAAAGTAAAATGAGATAGTTTGGCTTTAAGTAGAAAAAATAACCCTGCTCTTCTCTCTAAGGAGATTTTTCATATTCCTTTTCCACATTGAATTGCACTGTCCTCTAGTGGATATTTTAAGCAATTGTTTTGTGTTTTTAAATCTTTCATACTGCTCTGATACAGTAGATTAAATCTTTATTTTCAAATGAACCATAAATGTTTGATGTAAAAATCTAGAGGATTAGAGTAATATTTCAAAACTGGATAAGAAAAGCTTGCATTTGACCTGTAGTCCAAGTTATAATAATATAGAGACATTTAAAAATGTTTGTATCCGACTTATCAGTCGGAGCGGAAAGATACAGAGTGGAGACACGAGTGTATGGCATCCGTGTTTTATTACGTTGTATTGAGAGTTGGAGATAATCTGCTTCTTTCACATTGAAACAAATTCTGTAAACTGTGAATGAATGAATAATAAAGACCAATGGAATAACAGGAATGCATGTTATTAGAGTCAGAGTGAAGAACTCTGTATCCCATTTTACCCAGTGTTTTGTTGGGGTTTTTTTCTTAGTAGTGCTACCTACCTCTTAAAAGGCGTAGGGATATCTTTGTCTGGGACACAAGAATGTTTCACTTGTAATCCAGATAAACTCAGTCATCTCCAAAGGGTTTGGAAAATGTGCTCACCTCTCTGCCTCAGGGTCTGTGTCTCCCTAACAGATAACAAGGAGATTCGCTTTCTCTTCACCATGCGGAAAATTTCTTTCTTAATGAAAACAAGGTGTAGCCACAACAAAGTTGAATGAGAGAATGTTCCTTGATAACCTATACCTAATTAAATATATCTTCCTGAGATTCTCTAATCCTGGCGAAGTTATCTTCATGTAAGTGTGTCTTCCCTTGCGTGTCTCTAAACTGCAGCAGTCCTTGATGCTTTGCTGTTGGTAGAGGTTCCCACAATCTTCCAGCTCTGTGAGAAAGAAACTCTTACCTTTCACTGTTATGAAGGCGAAGAGATCTTTGCGAGGCCAAACTGCATCCTGGATATCCGATTTTAGGAGTGGTGAATACCTTTCTTTTTAACTGGGATTCCCTGGGACTTGAGGTGCTAAGCATCTCTGAAGATCAGGTTGATAATACGGAACTCTTAAGTGTCAGTGCTTGTCAGGCTTGTGTATGTTTGCAGTACTGGATCCAGCTGTAGGTTACAGCCCCTTGACTTTCCTTCCATGAGCTGGGAATACATCTGCACCTTCAGCACTTGTATCCCAACATCCTGCAAAGTGAATTTCCCCACGTTCTTTGATATGCTTGATTTGAGATATTGTCGTTCCACTGGTGTTTATTCTGTTGAAGGAAGAAGAAACGAATGCCTGGCAGTGTGCTGCTGGCTTGCTTTTCTTATTTGTTTTCTATCAACTTAATGATTTACTTCAGTAAAAGAATGTGTTTTTGCAGACACAAAACTAGACCCTGCTAACCAGAAGGACAGGGAGATATGAGACATGTTTTAACCTCAAAAAATGCCAGAAGCCTCCATGCAGGAACAAGTTTGCCAGCTGTACCATGCAAACCTGCTGTCTTCCATGTAGATGGGACCTGTGGCATCCTGGAGAAGAAAACTTGACACATATAGACTGGGTACACTTTTAGCTGATGAAAGAGTTAGGGGTGGTCAATAACTGAATTCAATTAGCTTGAAATGTAAAGGCGTTTTTTTCAGATTTCAATCAAAGCAAACTGTAAGCGAGTTCTCTGCTAGTGTAGCTTTTAATTTGCTGCAGATGTGGTTTTACTGACAGTTGCTGAATAGCTTGTTTTCAACTAAAATAAATGGATTGAGCTTCAGAGCAACAATTTACAGCAAGGTCAGAGATTGTATTGGTGATTTTTATAATCATATTTATAATTCACTGTGTGAGTGTTCATGCGTCTGTGCGTGCATGTAAGGGAAAAGATGCATACCAAAGTCAGGAGGTGTGCATCTGACACTGCTGGTGGTTGGAAAACTGTTGCAAGTCTTTCCTGCTGCCATCAGATGAGAACATAGAGGGAAGGTTGAAAGAGTTTCTCATAAAAAAGACACTAGCAGAAACTTCGATTAAAGGGATCTGAATGTTGGAGTAATTATGTTTTTGAGCTATCTTTGTGTCAGCCATCCTGAAATATTTTGTTAAAACACATGTTTTAAAACACATATTTAAAAAAAACCACCAGGCTTATTTTCAGTAGTATTCAGAAGAGATCTGTGCTGTACAGTCATGGTCTTGGTGATTTGGGGTTTGACTTTTGTTGGACAGTTCTCTTGTATTTCTGGCCTCGCATTTTTGTACACATCTAATACTCATTCTCATCCTGAAAGGCAATAGCTAAGAAAGTGGTTTCACAATTGGTTTACACATTCCCACCTTATCCCGGGTCCTAACAGCACGTTAGGAGTTCTTCCTCACTTCAAGGCCAGTGTTCGTGTGTCTGCAGGGTCAGTCGGATCCAGGAGCTGCTTTGGCATCCGCGTGGCTCAGATGCCGATACGAGCACAGGAGAGGGGTGTTTGTGTGCAGGGGGAGGGAGGGGGAAAGCAAGACTGATTCTTTGGGGCTGCCCATACTGAGATCATCTCCAAATGACTATGAAACCTCAGCCTGAGTTAATTTGCATTTGTGTTTTGATTCCTGGTTTGTGTGTGGTTCAGAGCTTTACCTTGTAGGAGGTATCTGCCGTTGTTCAGTGCTGCGGCACATTGTTATCCTAAGCCTGTTGTAATTGTGCTGTGGGGATAACGAAGGTGGGAGATGAGAGATAAGTAACAACTGCAAGTGTCAAGTTTTTGTCCTCTCTACTTTTGTGTGCAGAATTTGTGGTGTTTGCGTGGACTCTGAAGGATATTCAGCAGACTGGGATGCGGCGGCTGCAGACAGCGAGACGTCCTGTGTATAGATTTATAAATGGGCTGTAGGGGAGGTGGAATGCTTTATAGGGGCTGCCCCTATTAGTCCTTAAGTGTATGATGATCAGATGTCACTGTGCATTTCGTTAAGGCTAAGAATGTTTTAGAGAAAAAAAAAAAAGAAATGAGATAAAAATATAATAAATGCGTACACACTCTATGTATTTTTTGGAGTGCAGGAAAAAATGCTAAAGCTGCTTCTGCTGTACCTACAGTGCCCTTAGTTGCATGGAATCTGACAGCCTTGTGGAGTGTGTCTGTGATCCAATACAATTCTACCAGTAATCTCCTAGCACCACTACTTCAGTTAGTGTACAGTTACACTTACCTGGGGTGGGTTTATTTGGGGCCTGACATTCAAAGCGTAATTGCAGCTTTTGTCAAGGCTCACTCTAACAAAAAGTCACTGTAAATTAAAACTGTTAGTTTTATTAATAAAGCCACATGGTTTTAGATAGATACAGCTATACATAAATAAATAAACATAAATTTCTTATATGAAGAGAGAAAAGGCTATCTGTGTGTCTGCATATATGTTCATACAGCATTTAGGAGCTGTGGGATTAATGGGTATTGCAGTATTTGCAAAGATTCAATACCATATCTAGCACAAAGACAGTGTTAACGCAGCACTCGCTTAGTTTCTATCATTTTCGCTTCCCAGCGCTGATGCTTAGAGCTGGCAGACTGTGGGTTGTTACCACTGCTGGTGGTGATGTCTTCATGCTGTTGTGGGTTCCCTTATCTCTCCAGAGGAGTCCATAATCGGTTGCGAGTACGTTTGATGGTGATTCCACATCTGTCAATGGTTTTGGTGGATGGAAAGAGCCTAACCTGTGGATATACTGCTGTCTTCACTTTCCCTAATAATGTTGCTGAAATACAAAGTCGTTTTAGAAGGCACACTGTTAGGTACAAGTGGTAGTTATAATAATAATGCTATCAACTAACCTGTCTTATATGTAGACTGTTTGCCCTCTTCTTAATATGTCTAATGTTCCATATGCATTAGATACCGAACCTGTTAATATGTAGTGGTTCTGTTATACAAGGGGCGATTTATTTTTCTTGTAGACTTAAATAACACAGAGATTGTGCATTCTCTGTGCACATGAAATACTGAAAACCTTTTCATCCATGTACTGGGTCTGAATGTTAAAGTTCTTTCAGCTGGAAATGGAAGACCTAGTCAGGCCACAGAAGCATATATAAACAATGTTCACAAATTTCGGTGGAGTTAAAGTGAATCTCAGCATCATTTGGACCGATCTTTTGGCTTATTTGGAAGATTACAGTAAAACCCAGGATTGAATTCTCTACTTGATTCAGTTTCTTATTGATTGAATCCTTTTAGACTCCTCTCTAATTTAACAGTGTATTTTTATTAAAGCCGAGCATACAAACATCAATTATCCAAGCTGCATCTAATTTCCTTCAACGGTTTTTTTTTTTCCTTTTGCTGCCAATGGATTAGAAGACCTGATTAGAATTCAGCTTGAAAGCTGAAAAGCAGATCCTTAAATGAGAATGTCTGCATTAGGAATTAAAATATCTGTACTGGGCATAAAATCCTCCTCCTTATCTCTAATAATGTAAACACACTTGGTTAAGTTGGTCTGTCACATGCCTGGTGCACTGTCCCTAAATTAAGAACATGTATTAGAAAGGGTGGAATGGTGTCTGTGGCTTGTCCTGCTGCTAGAAGACATCACTAGTATATCATCACTAGTATATTTTAACATCAAAGTGCTTTGCATAAACGTCTCTCTACTATGAGAGTTAATGTGATAAGTGTTTGAAGGGCTGAATTTTTTCTTTATGAGTTTTTCCCTCCTAACACCAAGAATGAGCACAAGCAGTGTGAGCAAGACAGAGGAGGGACCTTCTAAGGTTTCACTGTTGGTATCTCCTACAGAGTTAAGGATTTTGTAACAATGCAAAGGTGAAATAAATAATTGCAATGGCATCACCAATTTAATATCCAGAAAACCCTAAACTGGTAAATGCATGCATTTAACATGAATTTAAATTGTTAGCCCATGTCTAAACTATAAGAAAGAGTTATAAAATCAATGAAATTGTATGTTGTTATTTGAGTGGTTTATTAATTTCCTTCTGATACCTGGTGTGCTCTGTCTGTGATGAGGAAGCCATATCATGACCCCTATGCAAGCTGTTACTGTGCAGGCTTTATGAACTGAAGCAGTTGGTGTCACGTGTTACCGAATCATTGTACCTGATTTCAGAGGGAGAAATTTGGATATTGAGATTTTTAAGGGAGTTTATTATTAATTACTGCTCTATTTATATAGCATTAGAGTTGTTTCGTGCTTTGAGAAGGCACACGAGAATTCTGTTTATAGTCTCAGGATGCCCAGAAGAGTGAGCAAACCTTAACTGGATGACTCCACTGCAAGTAGTAAGAGGAGACAAGTAGCAGGGGTAGGCAGCATCCTTGCACATCAGCACTAGATGAAAGAGTTGGTGTCTAATAAGCTTGAGAGGAGAAAATGGAGCTATGTCCCATATTGTCAGATGGGAACTGTTCTGGCTACTTTTGGGTGGCATCTGAGAGATGTCTTGGGGCTGGAAGGAGCAGTAGGTGATGAGGGAGATGTCAACGAGGTGGTCCCATTGCTGTTTTTATTTTACGACTGTTGTGTTAGCATTGGAGTTTGATAGTGCAGTGTAAACACTGCACCTGCTTATAGTAAGTAATGTTTTTCCAGTCTAGGGTACTGCTTAAGGAGTGAGCCAATTTCTTGTGGGGAGTAAAGTATTTGTTGAGATTTTTATTGCCTTTTTTCTTGCTGCATTGTGGATGGCAGTATTACTAACAGTGGTGAGCTTTCAATCTGTGTGTGTGACTGCACATCCCAGGAGTTAATTGTCACGTTGTGTCCGCAGAGAAATATTAAACCTGATTGTGCAGAGCTATAAACGTGTGTGACTGCAGGGAATTTTCTTGGTGCTGGTATGAGTCTGGCTACCTGGAGGTGGGCAAAGTGAATCTGTTCATCTTGTGCAATGAGTTAAGCATAATTGTGGTTGACATCATGCACAAGTGAAATCCAGTGATATTTCATTCCTTCAAACCTAATCCCCTCTTTATCTTGTCTTCTTTCGAGTCAACATGATTCTGGCAAAGCTTGTTTGTGATGCCCAGTGAAGCTTATTGTAGAGTACCCTGAATGTTGTGGATTAGCCCCACTGTGGAATGGGAAACAGCATAGCTGCGTCTGTCCCCCTTGACTTAATAAGCCGTGGTGGGAAGCCTGGTGTGTGAACTTGGGTTCACTGTTATACTGCCTTACCAAGGAGAAGGAAACCATGTTAATACCTTAAATGTATTAATGTCTTGTATGTTGCGAAAGGTAATTTAATTGTGAATTAGGTGCAGGAATTTCAGTTTCCAGAAACTGATGAATAGCATTTTTTTGAGGTTATCAGTTAACCTGTTGTAATGCATATTCTTCATTACATGCCTCTCCTTGTTAATTAGAAGGGATTTTTTTTACTCCTCTTTATCAAGTCAGGACAGGTATATTACCTTTTCCTCTGTATGGCTTATGATAAAGTGCATATCCAGATTGTTCTGTGAAGTTTTCACTTGAATATTTCATTTCATGTGCATCTGCGCATTCATACACTGTTTTCTGAGCTCCAACCTCTGATGATTATTCAATACATTAAAAAAAGTCCAAAAATATAGATTGTTTCATCTCCTTTTTATTTATACTTATCAGTAGAAATTCCCCTTTTCTGTGTAATAGTGTGTTCATTACATTAATTACCATGCCAGTTTAGACCAAGGCCATTAATCACTGCTACACACTACACAAACAATAGACTCAGGTCAAGTTCCCCAAGTACAGAGGTGAAGCTTGTACCTTCCATAAATGAGAGCCTGCTTGACAAAGGGGAGTCCATACCTTGGTTTGGATTGTTTACCTGTGTTTGTTTAAAAAACAAAGCCAAAACACAAACAAAAAGCCCACTTGATTCCTGTTCTATTTCTTTCCTACAGGTTGAAGCAATACTTGTAAACATTTTTGGTGGGATCGTGAACTGTGCCATTATAGCCAATGGTATTACCAAAGCCTGCCGGGAGCTTGAGCTGAAAGTACCTTTGGTGGTCAGACTGGAAGGTGAGTGCTAATGGTTTGAGACAAAAATCCTCCCTCAGGTGCACAGTAATCCACCTTGGCTTTCTTCGATCTCTAAGATCTAAACAGGTTAGTCCCACACAATGAGACTACGTCCAATTCTTCATCCACAGCATGACCTGAAGTCAATAAACTCTTTCCTTACATATTTCTGTATCTCTGGTCCCTGGTGGTACTTGAAGCAATGAAGTTTTGCAATGAAAGCATTACGGTTTTGCTTGTAGCATTTGCATTGCAAATAGAAATTATTTTGATGCAAGTTTCTGTTTACTGCAAGGTATTTCTTTTTGAAATTATTTTTGCTGAATGCAATTCCATTATTGCTAAACCTGCAGCAACATAAAGTTTTCTTAAATTTACTCCAATATCATAATTAAAAGAAAGATGTTAGAAACAGTATTTGTGAGAGGGCAATTACTGTAATATGTTCTGCTCAAATATCCAGTCCAGCTAAAATCCATTTAAAAACAGAGGATTTGGCAACGGTAAGGAATATATTTTTTTAGTACATCCAGCATTGTTAAACTGGAAGAAAAAAAGTAATAGGTAAGGAAGAGCACTCTTCGGCAGTTACTGGCTTTAATATAATGACAGTGGATGTGGAGTTCTAGCTCTAATTTCTGAGAAGTACTCTGAAGGAGGAAGAGAGGTTCTTCTGCCATTGAATCAAAGAGTGCTTTCATTTAAATTAGCACACACCTCTGGTAAGCTTAAAATATTCTTTTTTGCTAAGTTGGTTTGGAAAAATAGATGTTTTTCTGTTGTTTGGGGTTTTTTTTAAGGCCTGTTCCTCAAAAACATCAATATTCATGTTTGGATGTGTGTAAAGGGGGTAAAATGTCCTATCACTCAGCATTGGTGGTGAAAGGAGGACATGCATCCCTTTATGTACTTGAGATACAAACCAGTAAGGTCTTTTTTTAACACTATGATAGAAAGGGGAGGAAAAAATGGTCTGAATACAGCAGACTTTTTCCTTTTCAAAAAATATAGTCACCAGGACTCACGAAGGTGCAGATTACCCATGAAGCCCTTTGGTTATGAGGTTACTTGTTTTTCCTTTCATGAGAAAGCAGTTTCCCCGTCCCTCGTTCTCATGCTACATTGCACGTGATCCATAGTTCAGGTCAGGGGAGACCGCAGTCTGTGACATGGAATTTTGTCCTGTAGAAGTTCTGCTGTGCGTTTCACTGCAGGGTTTGAATGCTTTCCAGAGTGCATTCTTGGTTTAACATAGGTTGCCTTTTGCTGTAGTAAGTGCAGGAAAAATTTAATACTCTAAAGTGGGTTTTAGAAATAAATAGTGAAAATTTTCTTTGGATGATGCAGCACCACTAAACACCTTAAAAGAGTAAGCAGATAGTTTAATATGGATGAAGGAGAGCCTGATGGATGTTGGTTAGAAGCAGGAAAGTTTCATAATATAAAATCTCATTGTTTATCAGCTCTAGGCAATGTTGTTTAGCTTTTTGTCATAGTAGAAAACTTTTCCTGTCCATCATAGCTAGGAAAAAGTTTGTCAGCTCTGTAAGACTTCTCATCTATTGTAGCTGTTGTTTTTTAAGTAAAGATATTGGAAAAGCCGTTAGTCTTCCTTATGAACAAGATGATTGCAAGTTGTTTCTGTTGCAATATTTGAAACTGGTATAAGAGAAACAAGAAAATTGGCTTGCTCATTTTAAACTGCAGTCTGCTAGGTCTACCGCTGGGTTTTCTTGACCTTTCTCCAGTACTCTTGATACTTCCATGATTGTACACAGCTAAGGGTGACTTTTTTTTTAAATGTGACTGCTAGAAGATTGCAAAAGGCAAAGCAGTCCCTGGGCTGGATGAGGAGGGTCCCAGTGCTACTGCACTGTGGAGTTTGTCTGGAAGAGAAGGTGCAGAGAAGGAGAGCTTCTACCTGGGTGTTGCACAAAGCCTTGCAGAGGTGACTGCGTGGTGCCTGTTCTTCTTGTGCCTGCAGCCTTTGAGAGTCGTCTGGTGCTTGATCCACAGAGGTTGAAGCTGAATCTTCAGCCTGTCGAAGACAGATTTTTAATGCAAACATCTTTTGTGGATCATCTTCCTATGTTTCCTCACTCGTTTGTAATAATGCTTCTCCTAGGCTAGTTGCTGACTCCAGAGACAGCGATACCACATTTTCATAGAATCATGGAATCATAGAATGGTTAGGGCTGGAAGGGACCTTCAAAGGTCATCTAGTCCAACCCCCCTGCAAGGAACAGGGATATCTCCAACTAGATCAGGTTGCTCAGGGCCTCATCCAACCTGGCCTTGAATGTCTCCAGGGATGGAGCATCCACCACCTCTCTGGGCAACCTGTTCCAGTGTTCTACCACTCTCATGGTAAAAAATTTTTTCCTAATATCCAACCTGAATCTACCTCCCTCTATTTTAAAACCATTACCCCTTGTCCTATCAGAACAGGCCCTCCTGAACAGCCTCTCCCCATCTTTCTTGTAGGCCCCCTTGAGGTACTGGAAGACCGCTATCAGGTCACCCCGGAGCCTCCTCTTCTCCAGGCTGAACAGCCCCAACTCTTTCAGCCTGTCCTCATAGGAAAGGTGCTCCAGCCCTCTTATCATCTTCGTGGCCCTCCTCTGGACCCTCTCCAGCTGGTCCATGTCCCTCTTGTGTTGGGGACTCCAGAACTGGACGCAATACTCCAAGTGAGGTCTCACGAGGGCAGAGTAGAGGGGGAGAATCACCTCTCTCGACCTGCTGGCCACGCTCCTCTTGATGCAGCCCAAGATGCGGTTGGCCTTCTGGGCCGCAAGAGCACATTGCCGGCTCATATTGAGCTTCTCGTCCACCTTCTTCTTTTTCTTTAGGAAACTCTGTCCTGGTATAATACAGCAAACTCTCACTTTTGGATAATATTTATCTCAGAAGTTTTTTTTAATTCCTTCTCTTATTCCTAGTGTTACCCATCAATTCACCCTAAACAAAGAGCTACGATGTTTACAGCCTTCAGATGTTGTACTTAGAAACTGTTAGCATTTAACTCTTGCTTTCTCTGCCTCCTTAATCACCCAGCCAAGATATAGATTGATAGATAGATAGATAGATATATTTGGTTCTTTTAATCTTTCCTCAGAAATCAATTCCTCTGGATCCGTTATCATCTTCGTTTTTCTTCTTTGAACTCACACCAGGTTATCCAAACATAAAAAGGTTTTGAATTAATAATGAGTACTGTGGAAGTAATAAGGGTGCCCAAGACTTTTCAAAACATCCCTGATAACATTTTACACTTTCAAAAGAAGAAAAAGGGACAATTACATTTTAGATTTCCATTTTGAACATTTTTTCAACAGAAGGTTCATGATTATTCCCACAAATCTGACAGATTTGTGACCTGCACTTTAAAGACTCTTTGCCCGCATGGACTGTGTTACAAATGTCTTGATGACTAGAGTTTTAATCAGTCAAATCTGTCTTGATTTAGCAGGATTCTGTGGACAAATCTTTGTTCTCAGTTGTATAATAATTACAAGCTGTTTTACCAGTGGATAAAGAAAGGATTACTCTCCTCTTTGAAAATGGTAACTTTATAATTACATGTATTTACTTGCCTTATCAGTAAAGAACTCACCAGCTGAGACACAGGATTATTGTTGTTTAAAAGGCTCATGGACAAATGGAGAAACCACATATTCCAAATTTTATCTTTTACAGTAGAAAACTTCTGCTGGTTTTGTGCAGAATTTTTTTTTGCCTTTAATATGTAATGTATTTCAATTAAGTTTTGTGAAAACTAACTAGGAGCTCTGAATGGAAGCCAAACCTTGTTTCTCCTTTGTGTAGCTTAGTTAGATGAAAAGAGGAAAGAATTAAAATAGCACTGTGAATTAGATGTCCTCTTCCTATGTTGGAAACTTTACATTCTTTCCCTTTCCACAAATGAATTCTCTGCTTCTCTCATCAGAGGGCAAGAAGAATTGGGAGGAATTAGAACTACTTAATACACAGCTAAAAGAAAATTGGCTTTTATTCAAATGTCTGAATCCAAAATTTTCTGTTATATTTTCAGCCATATGATTCGTGACATTCCATGTTCCTCAGAATCTAAAGATTTTTTTAAATATATTCAGAAATCTTTTAGATACAAGTGCAATTTTGCTCCAATTTGTATATCTTGCTCAAAAATATGGTTTAGTGTGTATGCCTGTGATTTTTAGTATCCCAAATTGCCAATCAAGAGAGAAGAATGGGATATTGCAAAGTCACATTTAGAAATTTATTCGTATCAACCTCTTCAGACATCTTTCGTTCAACACAAATTTAAAGGTGCTTTAGTCTTTCCCAGTTTGAATGTAAATGTGGGGCAGAGGAAATGATGAAAATACTCTTTGGGAAAAGTTTAACATAGGAAAAGACAAATGTGGTGGACAGAATAGAAAGGGTTTAATTGTCTCTTATAAGTAGGCAGGGAAAGTTGGTTTGTTCTTGACTGGAGAGCTAACAGCTACAAGATGTGTGAGCCACCAAAACATTGTAGGTTCCCTAGCTAAAGATCATTACTGAAAGCTTATCACTAGCCAAACCTCAAATCAAATGTTGACTGAAGGTTAGCTAGCGATGAACTTAAAACCTTATCCCTTATTCTCCAGTACCTCTGTCTCTGAGACCTGGCAGGCTATGAGTTTCCAGTTTGTGGGCTAGCAGAAGTGATACAGGCTGGATCCAAGCCAGGGGGAGAAATTAGGCCCTTAATTCACTCCTCAGTGTAGCGTATCAAAGCTGAACCATTGCTATTGATAATGTAACGTGGTCACAATGCGTTCACATCGATAATAATTTTCAGACGCTGCATATTGTGAAATATTTTGTTGTAGCAGAATGTTTTGAGTAGATCCGATTATTTTTTAAGTTAGTCTTCTATTTCTTAGAATATACCAAATGTGTATAACTGTGTCTTCTCCCCTTATATCTTATTTACCTGAAAAGCTAGAAATGGCATTGCAGTCTTGCATCTTCCCAGCCATCAGCATTAAACAGTGGCAATTTAGCCTGTTCCTGATGGGTTTATGACAATGCAAGTGAGTAAATGAACATTATCGAAATCCTATTGGGATATGATTGGGGATGTTTTATTTGTTTTCATTCCACCTATGCAGTCCTCGTGACTCGCTTGTAACAATGTGTGCTGGTATAATCTTGCAATTTGTAGAAACATGCTTCAATAGAATATTTATTACTAGGATTTTTAAGTAATGGGTTGAACAGATTCGTTTTCCTAGTGATAGTGGAGATTTCAAGGTAATAGAAGTGTAAACGTGAGAAATTGCATGTACACAGACACAGAGGTTATTTCGGAACTCAAGTTTCAGAAGGAGGATATTTAGATTAAAAAGCCTAAAAGTATATGCTGATAAAATTATATCTTTCCTGTTTTTCCCTTGAGTGTCATTGACAGTTATATGCGTCAGAAGGAAAAAATATTTTTCTCATCAGAGAGCCATTGCCTTAATAGGAGTCAAATTTAAAATAACAGAACAAAAAAACCCACAACCCGAAGAAACTCCCCCAGCAACAACAGCAGAAGCCCCATAGCCTTCAGTCCTGTGAATTTTCACCGTTTCTCAGTTGGCTGCAGTGTAGGTGAAGGGCAGGTTATTTTGATAGCCTCTGCCTGGGATTCTGTTTACAGTTCTCTGACACCATCCAGTGGCAGCAGGTTAACGGTAGAATAGTGGGATTATTTATTTGTTTATTTGAATGTCTGCTGCAATAAGATGATACCCTTTGAAGATTCTTCAATGTTTCCAATGTTTTCAGACCATTTAATTTTAAAACTCTTACCTCTGCTTTCAGTAGGATCTCATTATAATTTGTGTATTCTCCATATATCTAAAGTACTTACCACAATGGGATAAAAAGCTTCTATTAAAAAAAGAAAATTTCAGCAAAGGAAATGCTTGCTTAAAAATACGTTTAGTTGTGTGGTCTGCCTATGAAACAGTATTTTATTTAATAAATAAAAAGAGTACCCTTACTCTTTTGACTGCAGTGAGATTTTTTTGCAGCTTTCATATTTTCATTTGTCTGCATAAACTCCCCCTCCCTTCTTAGTGGACTGTGTTTTGTATTGATTTTGTAATGCATGTTAGACAAGTGGTGTGTAGAGCAATCGATGCCTTGCAGAATAGATCCAATGTGTTGTTCCGACTCTGACCTGTTAGTAAATTAATATTGGCCACTTAGCGAAGAGTAAAAGTTAGTTTTAAATACTATGTGGCTATCACAAACAGCATAATACTTTTCTCTGTGGGAAAATTTTCCCCGCTTTCCGCTTTTTTTTCTCCTCATAATACTTTTGTCTTGTAGAATCCTAGTTGAGAGATTGGTACAATCTTGACTGTTTTAAATGTTTATCACACTTATATCTAAATAACAGATAAAACCTTCAAGACGTGATGAGAATCTCTATACAAATGTGAGGAACATGACAGAGGAAAGAACCTTTGTAATGCCTTCTGGCTTCCCTGTACGCTTCTGCACTGGCAATTAACAGCTTCCACATTACATTATACGGGATAGTTAAAAAAAAAAACCCAAATATTATGCTCTTTTTGCCCATAACATTCTTTTTTCTGTAGGAAAAGTCCTGTACAGTTCTGGATGTTACTATGCAACCAAATCCCTGTTCTGTCGGAGATTTCAGATGTCTTTGACCTTCCTGCACAGGTCCGCAGTGTGTCCTCTGCATGTCGATGGGAAGCATGACCTCTTCTGCCAGTGCTTTTAAACAGCTAGCAGATGGGGTCGCGCGTTCCTCTTCCAGACACCTGCCTCTCCTATCACAAAGTACCGGGGCCTGCTGCGACAGGGATGTCTTTGGTCTCTTTCAGTGCCGGGAGTGGGAATCCTGACTTGGGCACAATCATGAAACAGACTTTTGAATTTCTCTACTTCTGCTGTACGATTTCAGGTGTTTTGTAAAGTCTGCCAAAAAAACCCAAAATCACTCTTTAAAATGAGCATTCTGGAAGTTGCACAGTAGAGAGTATGTTCCTTGCTTGGTTAATAATTAAGGATGTAATTAGTGTATAGCTCCAAATATAATTAAAATTCATTTTGCTAGGTCTAGGAATTACAAAGTAATTAAGCATTTTGACATGGCAAATGAACAAAGAACTTGATGTGGAGGAGGGGAGGTAGAGTTGATCCTAAAGAGGATCAGCTCAGGGTTGTTCCTGTGCTAGTGGTGTGATCCCAAAGTGTGGATTCCACTTCCTCGGTAGAATATCTGGCTCCCAAGTTCTTCTGTGGTGCAGAGCATAGCAGTGATCAGAAGTGTCACTTGGCTTTGCTGGAGAAAGCTCTGGAGAATTCAGTTTTTCTGTTTGTTTTCCAAAAAGAATGAGCTACGGTAAATGGGAAGGCAGTGCACTTGTCTCTTATACAAATGTGAACAGTGGGGAAAATGTACTTTCCTGAAATATCTTTTTTAATTTGGTTGCTTGTTGTTGTTTGGTTTTGTTTTCCTTTACTGTGCATGTAGTCTGTTGACTAAATTTGAGCTCTTTATGTACAAAATGGAGCACTTGTACTGTATAACTGTACAGTCTCCTTCAGCATGGGATGATTTAGTGCAGCTGCAGAGGAGGGAATGATGTCAGGTGGAATGCTTCAGAGATCCCACTTTTTAGCAGAAGTGCAAAAAACCATATTCAAGAGCAGCTCAAAGCCAGTTAGATTTTTCAGGATTACCCAAATATTTGTCACTCAGCAGCGCATTTTGCAGCTTTCAGTTAACACTGGTGAGTTTTGGTTATTGTTGATGCACTGACTGCTGATTAGCTGTGGCTGATTGTTGCTAATAAATGCATTAAATCTTCTGAGTGCCTTAAAGGCCTGATACAGGGCCCATTATCCATTGCTCTTGCTGGGTGTCCCTACTGACTGGTGGATGTTGGACTGACCCTCTAATCTTCACAAAGCCGCTCTTGTGGATGCCAGTGCTGTTATCCGATTGCATTGTCTGTCAAAATTGTCATTGCAATTAAGAGTTCCTTCTTCTCCTCTCAGTCTAAACCACTCATTGAATCTGTTTTTAAACTGAACTGATGTGTAGTTTGAAGCATTAACTACTTTTATAGAGATTTAATAGAAGATGTTCATTTCTTCATTAATATTAATTACTAATTATAGTTAATGTTCTTTTTTAGGAACAAATGTCCATGAAGCTCAGCGTATTCTGAATGAAAGTGGACTCCCCATCACGTCTGCAAATGACCTTGAGGATGCAGCAAAGAAGGCAGTGGCTAGTGTGGTCAAAAAATAACATCTTGAAGATGTTCTTATGGAAAGTGTGTGTTTTACAAGACGTCATTCCTGTTGTAATTTCAGAGAGGATTAATGGAGATTTTCTAAGTAGTCAGCAGTGTTGGTGGACTTAATTTGTGATAATGGCAAACTCAGGCCATAGGTGTGCAAGTTAGGCTTCAGAAATTTTGCAGCTACGTTCTTGAAAGGTTTGTATGTCTTATCTAATTTTGGTAATTTTGTTTTTCTGAATTGTCTACTTTCCTCCCAAAATTGTCACTGATAAACTCATGATAAGATACAATAATTAACAATTGACTTCTATCAACAAGATTGTTCTTTAATCAAACACATGTAGTTCACCTATTTAACAATGTTTTCATGCATTTTTTTAATATTGTAAAGAATCAGCAAACTAATAATGGGTTTCTATTTTTTATGGACTTTTACAATAATGTAAAAAAAAGTGCTTACAATATCTATTTTTATTCAAATGAATAATGTTTATTTTCTTTTTTAGAAATCACACATTTTGCCTTAAGATTGTTTTCTTTTGTAGATGCCGAAGTATACCTCACAATAGGAAAAGAGATTGAATAGTTGGTAGTGAAAAGACCTTCCATTCTTACACTGTGCCTATAAACCAGCAAAATGTGATTAATTTTATTTTCTAGTTTTTGGAAATGAGGTGCAGTATTTCTAGGTGTATCAGTGCCATACAGAGAGCTCTAGGATGATGTGTCTGCCAGTAAGAAAATGGCTGCTAACTTTTAAAAATAACCTTCTTTCATAAGTATGTCACTGCTGTGAGGTTTTAAAATAAGATGAGAACCTGAAACAGTTTTCTGTCAGGAGCATGGAGTATTCTTCAATTGATTTACCTTCCAAAAGCCATTTCCGATTTTTTGAGAATAAAACACAAATGAACTTTTCCATTTTTAAAGTATTTGATTTCTCAGGCATCAGTAATAATATTAACAAGAAAAAAAAAAGTTTCAGTACTCAGATATTGACCGAGATTTATTTTGATTTTATATTCTTTTGTAACAGTCAAAATTCAAGCTGTTGGTTACACAAATCATTCTTTCAGGGAACAGGAGATGATACCAAATGGCTTGTGTAACTAAAGAACTCAGTGCAAATCTCACTCAGCCCGGGAATTGCATGCTGAAAATCATCAATAAATTTCAGTATTGAACAAATGAGTGGATATTATGATCTGGTCTTGTAAATGGGCAGAGAGGTAAAAATTTGTCTAATAAATTCTTAATTGTGATTTTTTGAGCGGCTCTAATCAATACCGTGTTCTACTTAGAAAAATGTAAATAAATTTTTTTGACATTTCCATTAAAACTGTTACATTCAAAATAAATTACCTGCACTAATCTCTGGCTCTTGACACAAATAGCATAGATAGGTTGTGGTCATCAATTACTGTAGGTTTTTTCTTCTCCATTCCTTTCTCTACATATTGCTCAAGGGAAAAATGTATGACCATTGGAATAGCAGTAAATATGCCACTAGGTATGTACTTAGTGATTGAATGAAGGAGAGGGGTATCGTCAGCAGATCTTGTGAAGGTGCATAGAAGCACGCTGCTTGGAAGGAAGAAATGTTTACCTCACCACGATAAATAAAAAAAGACACACTCTATTTTATATATTTTAATACTGGAAATGGAAGCCTTCTGTAGAAGAACTGTTTATGCAATGTTGTCGCACACTGGTCTCAAAATCATTCATTGTGTGTGTATGTGATTATTGTTCTGCAAAGATTAACACTATGTACACCGTTTTGTCAAATAAATGTAAAAATGAACCCCTTTAATAACTTTGTCCTTTCTATAAAACAGAAAATTGTTTTATTGTTGTCTCTGTTCTTCCATCCAGCATTTTGTTACAGGTGGGTGAAATCAAATGCTAGTTTGATTGGCAATCCGTTGGGTAATATTGGCATACTCTTATATACGTGCTTTTTATCTAAAAAAATAAATCTTTTTATATATATTTTTTCTTACATGTAGGCTAATGACAGCACATACAAGTTTTATTCCTCTTAAGCCATGTGCAGAATAGAACAGTATCATTTTTAATTTTCAGATGTAATAATATGGGAAATTTCATAAGCTCAGGGTTTGTATTTTCGAACGTTTGGCATTTCACTTGCACCAAGGCATGTTCACTTTCTGTAACGAGAGACTCTCTTTCTCTGGACTGGTTTGGTTTTGGTTACATGAGTCATTTCTCTGTGTATGGAAATGTGTAAAGTTAGTTTTGGTCTCCCCTGGAAAAGCATTTTAGTTACATTTCCTGTGATTTTTATAAATTGCAAATAAACGCAATGCCTAGAAGGGATGCTCTTGTCTTTGCTCAAGCATGCAGAGCCACAACCTGGCAAGAGTGTGGTTTGCTGTCCTCAGGAGCTGTCTGCCTGATTGCTGCCCCCCCACCTCCGCGGGGCTGGATGCGAGCTCCGCTCCAGCCAGCATGTTACAGCTTAAACCCAGAGGCACCTACATGAGAATTGCCCCTCCAGCAGAAAGCCAACAGCAGTGTAAGCAGCGGGTAAGTTCCAGTAAATCCCCAGTGTGAAAGTTTTGAGTGGGATTTAGTTAGCCTTTAAATCTTGAAATTTCAGCCTGTATTAATAAAACTCTGTGGGATAGGGCATTTAGAAGGGAAAACAGGAGGAAACTGTTAATGCTGACATTGTGTTACATCTTTAACAAGATACCTTTAAATTCTCACAGTGGAAGTGTAACAGCTGGGAGTTCTGGAGTAACGTCCTTAACGTGCGTTTACTATCCTATTTGTCAGGCCTGTTCTTCCCTACATCCGGAAAAGCAGCTGGTATCATGCAAAATTGCTGTGATTGGAACAGCATGTGAGTGCAGATCAGTCACCAGAGGAGATCCCGAGCAGGGCTGTGCCTTCGCTGCAGAGTCTGGAGCAGTGCACTGCCAGTTGCCTTGCCCTCCAAGGTGAGCCTCACTTGGTGACTGTGGGCATTTTCAGACCTGGGCACCTACAATAACCTCTGGTTGTGGCGTGGCACGTTGGCCTGGATGGTTCACTTGTGCTGGGTGCTGAACAATACTTGTGGAGTGTACTAAGAGTGGCCCAAAACGTGGGACTGAGCACCCTCACTGGGCTAGAAGAGCCAGGAGGTCTGTGTGCACAAGGCTGGGTGCTGGCAAAACCATGCCCTGTCGTTAAAGATGTCAACTTAGTTACACAAATAAAAAAAAAAACTCCTAGGCTTAGTGCTTTGTTACATGACATGTAAAATGCTAGTGCTAGACGCCGCTGTAAGCCTCTGAACTGATTGTGGGATTTCAGGCTTTGTTTTTCTTTCTGCCAACTTTTGGAAAATTGGAGTTTCTTTTGCAGTCAAGGTTAGCTGTAGCAAGGGGCAAGTGGAGGAAAGCAGGTCATTGCATGTTTTGATTTATCGTCTCAGATGCTTTTCCCTTCTTCTACTAAACTTCCTGTTTCCTTTTTCCACACTTCTCCACCCACGCAGCTCACTCCCTGTGCTTCCTCACTACTTACGGTGTCTCCCTCAGTGATGGCAGAGTCCACACCGCTGGGCTTCGCTAAGCTGGTGTGGTTGGGCTGTCTGATCTGGATGTGTTGTGTGAGGATCCAGCTGCCTGCCTGGGAACTGGGTGTGCTCTGGTCAGCCCGTCTGCCAGTGCCACCAGCAGATACCAGCGACCGGCTGCGGCTGGTGTACACCAGCCTAAAAGCCATCCTAGTGTCCTCTCAATGCCTCTTCCCTGCCGGTCCATTGCTGACCTGGGAGGCCAAGACCTTGACCTCCTGCCTTCTCCACTCACTTCTAGACATCAGGAACAGACGCGGGAGCAGAAGTGGGCTGAGGAGCAGTTTGACTTGCCTGTTAGGAGCGCTGGGCTCTGAAAAGGGGCTGTGTTTCAGAAAAGTTGTAGACAGGTATGTTCGTAAAAGAGAAAAAAGGAGTGAAAAGCATAGGAAAGCTTGACATGCACGTAAAGGACTGTTTTAAAGAGAAACAAAATACTCTTCTTCAAGGAGAAATAGTCTTCCTCAAGTCCAGTTGGGCAGGACATGCAGTGAAGAGCTTACCACTGACTATGGTAAGGGACATTTAGGTCAAGCTTGTAGCCATGAGGTGAGCCAAGGAGCGGGCTGTGAAATCGTCAGTGGGTGTAGATGAGCATCTGTCAGGGATGAGAGTTGATTAAGAAGAGTTGATTTTTGCTTCAGGGCAGAGGGCTGGATGAGGTGACCTTCCAGCTTGATTTGATAGGATTTAATGCTTGTTGGTAAGGTTTTGTTTTGTTATTTTCTTCCTAACTTGTAGGTACAGGGAGGAAAAAGGAGGACAGATCTGGTGGATTCTTGAAAGAGACTGGTTTTAATTTAGTCACCAAGAGTGATGTGCAGCTGCCAGGGAAATGAAAAGCAGATTATGCAAACTGAAGACTTTTGCTAACAATGGGAGCAGTGTTACTGCAATGCATAAAAGGCTGAGCAGAGAATTAGGGGTATCTATCAAGTTTAATATGTTTAATTTAAAAAGGAACAGGTTGCAACAACAATTTTTTTCTACTTAATGAGACCCATTCATAAGTAGAGTAACAGGATTTGCCTGTCACCCAGAGGAAATTGTGGTACCTGTGTTTGTACTTTGGTGCAAAACTTGTGTTGATCGCAGTGATTTAAAACTTTTTCTAGCCCAGCTGCAGTCAGTTTGATGTCAAGATCCTTTCATCTGGAGACAGATGCACCCTTGGTAGAATCCTGAATGCGTTTGTGTCTTTGTTCAGCCTCACAGAGAACCAGCTATAGATTAAAAATAAAAGTATACATGGATTATTGCATGTTATTCCTTGGAGATAACCACTATGAGATAAGATTTGACTTATCGAAGACCTGGTAGCCTCCTCCTGTGGATTGCAGAAAGATCATTAGTGCATACATCAATTTAGCCTTTTGCATTTCCTTATTCTCCCCGTATTTGTGGGTGCTGAGTGGGGTAGAGACAGTAATGGTAGAGCATGGTATAGCATATGATGCTCCCCACTCCTTGGGGCCATCACTTTTCTATAGGACATAGAGCATTGAAGAGGGAAAAAATTTTCTGCATACGTTGGAACACAGTGCCAGGCTGGAGACAGGAGTCACCTCCATTCTGGTGTGTGGAGAAAAGCAGGCTGTTTCCAATGAGCTACGCGTTCCATGTGCTGTTTGCTGAAGCACAAAGTGACCTTGATGGGTAGGCAGATGGCAAAAAAAATAGGGGGAACCCACAGGACTGGATGGGGATGGCAGGTGGATCCTCACTGGGCCTCAGGGAAGGCTCTGTTCCATAAGTCTTCTGTATCTCACACTGCTTGCAAGGAAGAAGCTCCGCATTGGATTTGTGATAGTTTCCCACATCTGCCCTCCTTGTGTCCTTGGAGTGCTCCCACATCATCAAGAAGGAGAAGGCAAGAGTAATGCCACGAGGACAGTATTCCCTTCTCCCATCGTCTTGGATCAGGAGATGCATCGCTCTGGACCTCCTTGTGTCTGTATGACGGTGAAATAGTCTGGACCTCGATTCCCAATTAAATCCAGGCTAATTTGTAGTGAAATCTAACAGAGATAGCCAAGCGTGGAGAGAAGGAAGCAGCTGACAGAAATAGGTTATTCCATAAATTAAGTGCTGTTGGGATGTGCAGCATGATGGGATTTGGAAATGGAGTCCTTTGTATTTACCAGAGCAACTCTTCTGAACCCACACTTGCTTACAAGCAGGCCATCGTCAAGGAGGTGACAGTGACAAAGTATCGGTAAGTGAATGTGGGAAAGGAGAGATCAAGTGTAGGAGTTTTTTGCATTTCTCTAGATGCAGAGATGGGAAAATGAGAAATTTGATCTTTCTATTATAATCGACATAAAGAATTACGGGGCAGCAAAAGGCCACACAGCTAAACAAAGCTGTTCTCTTTAAGTTTATTTCAAATGTCTCTGCTTCGGCACCGTGTCCTTCAAGACTTTCTCTCTGTAATTGCATGTGGCAGCCTCTTTACAGCGAGATGCCGATTGCTGCTCTCCAGCCGCTCCAAAACAGAAATAAAAAATAACAGGCAAGAAAGGGCATTGCAGCAAGTACTTAGGAGAGACGTTCCTCCTTTGTTTCACAGATGGGTCAGTAGAGGGGTTTAGAAAATAACATTTTGTTCACAAGCTCTGCTCTGTTTGGCTCCGTGACCCAACGCTGGCCAATACTCAGCAGCTCAGTCCCCATAACAACTCTCCCTTTTGCTTCCATTGAAAGACTTTACCCTGCGAGGCAGTGCAGTTCAGGAAATAAATGGTATTTGGTGCCCTGCTTTACCTGGGCTGCTTGTTTAGCAAAACTGACCTTTTGCCCCAGCTATGTAGGACTAGAGGCTTCATTCAAAGGATATTGGCAGCAGTGTGGTGTTAATCTCCTACAGCTGTAATATCCTGGTCTGTAGGGGAGCCAGGCTTGTGAAAACAGTCAACCTGCGGCTTTGGAGGGATTCATGCTGTGTTTCAATAGGAGAGCAGCAGCACTACCGTTGAACATCAAAGGGTTCATCCTCTCTCTGCCACCAAGCAATGGGTGAGATGAGGTTTGCCTAGCAAACGCAGACCAACACAGGTCCTGCTCTTTTGCACCTCTCCACCATGGACAGAGAAGCTCAAACTTTACTATGAAGGTATAAATCCTTTCTTTAGCATTAGAAGATATCAAGTGTAAAATTCTCGGCTCCTGCGTAGGTCGTCAGGATGTGCTTGACTTGCCTCTGAAAAGGGTGCTGAGCAAGCCGGTCGGTGTTGGCAGCTCTGTGCAGGGAGCTCCTGGAGATGCTTGGGCAAGCTGAGCCGTGAACTTGTCCTCTTTTTCCTCACCCTGAGTTCAGTGGGTACTTTTTGCTCTGCCTCTTTCATTTTTCCATTTTACTGAGGCAAACGTGAAAAGGGCTTTTTAGGAATTCTAGCTGCAGCGTTCCTAGGAGGCTTACCTGACTGATGCCAACAAAAATTGCCAGGGATGGCCCAAAGAAACCAGTATTAATAGGAAGTCAGAGAAATTCCCGGTATTCTTCTTGGCCCTTCTTAACCCGGCCATTCACTGAAGTTCAGCTTCATTGATTAGCACTGCTCAGCCAGAACCCCGAGTTCCTGAGGCACGGAAAGGCCCTTAGTGCCAGCAGCTTTTTCTACTGTTTTGCCAACTGCTTTTCCCATATTGCACAGCAGGAGGAACAACTCTTCAGATGTGAAGATGTTAAACTCCTTTGAGTTGTGCTCTAAACAAGCACGTGCAAAACACGGGGAAAAATGAAGTAATGCATTATTTTGCGTTTAATTTTCCATAGCTATTGTCTTGTAGCCCTTGTGAAATGTTTGACATAACACACCTCTGCAGCTTGTCTGCTGAACATCTGGTAATCAGTCCTTAAATTTGCTTCAGAGAATACTCAGAGCAGAAAGTGGATTTTCTCAGACATGCAAGAGAATAAATCCTTTTTCCATTATCACCACGATGATGGCAGGATACTGTTCTTCTCATGCCGATGTCCAGAATGCCAAGTGTTTCCTCATCAAGACAAAACTTTTGAGGACAACAGCAGACTAGTGTCAGTGTCAGTTCTCCATGTGTGCAACTCAGCCTTAGAGCTTCAATCCCATTGATTTCCTTAACATTATCCATCTATTGATTTTTCCACTATTCTCTGGATTACACCCATTGTAGAAATTGCTGCTCGCAAGCCTGAAGAATTCTTGCTGTCATGCTCCATCTGCTGCAGCCAGCCTGTTCTTGCATGACAGGTGCATTGGCTTTTCTAGTTGGGAAATTCCCATCTCCATCCTCATGAGGCTGGCCTTTGAAAACGGCTTGCTTTCAAAAGACACGGAGCGGTCTACCGGAGCTGTGCCTCCTTCTCACGATTGATTTCCAGGTTTCAACATTAAGCTTGAGCTTTTTGACGTGACAGCTTGATTTCCTCCCTAGTGTTTCCAGATCTTGCGAAGATCTGAAAATGTAGCAACACCAGCAGAAGCAAAGCCCATGTTTGTAGCCTGTATGGTAGGACTTTAATGTGTGGTTCCTTTTGTTCTGCTGTCTGTTGCTGGTGTAACAGAACCACCCACACGCTGTGTTTGAGTCTCTTCTAAGATGGGTATCAAAAGCGGGTAATTCAGAAAGTGCCTGTGTCACTCCCAGCCTTCAGAACCAGCTGTGAGTGTCTCTACAGGTGTCCCAGGCCCCCCTCTCTCTAACACGGTGTGTGTTGTTCACAGTGAAACATTAGTTTGACAACTCAAGAGTAGGTGCTACTTCAGTGCAATAACTCCCGTTCCTCTCCTAGCACAGCAGTACCGTGTCTGCTCTAACACTAGGCAGAGGTGGCTGAGACCCACCATGACTGTAAATCCCTCCTATTTCAGTGAAGCTGAGCTGCCTTTAAGCTGGAAATGTGCTCGCCAGGTCTTTCTACCTGATATTTTTACAGAGTGGGTGATGGAGACTGTGGAAAGATGCCTTTTGATTGTGTCCTCTGGTTGCATGTCTCAAATCCAGTCGCTGGAATATCTCTGCTGTAGAAAACCAGGGTTAAAATTGTGTGGTTTTGAACGGACATAACAGGTCTTTCAGCTGTGGAGGTTGAACAGCAGAGTTTACTTTGAACGGGTAAATCTTAGCTAAGTCTTGATATGTTCGCAGCACTCCATCAGGGGCAGCAGTAGGATTGCTTGAAGGATTTTGTGACCTACAAAGAGATGAAAGAGAATTTGATGTATTTGTTGATGGCAATGTTTGAAAGCTTTTACCAGAAGTTTTCATTCTTGGTAAAATGAAAATTCGAAGTGTGAAAATTTTGCCAACATTTAGATTTGTT
Organism: Tauraco erythrolophus; assembly: GCF_009769465.1. Lineage (NCBI taxonomy): Eukaryota > Metazoa > Chordata > Aves > Musophagiformes > Musophagidae > Tauraco > Tauraco erythrolophus. Next base: position 6,737,011 of record NC_141476.1, read on the forward strand.
CATAACCAAACTGTCGAAACTGATTTTTGGAGCCAAAAGATGGCAGGAAGATTCTTGCTTTTCCTTGTAGTATGCATAAATGCAATACTGTCATGAAAACCTTAATGGGTAGGATTTTTCCACCACACTTTCTTTCCCCCTTCAATTTTCATCAGTTCTGTCTTTCCCTAGAACAGACAAAAGAAACCAGATTGGTAAAAACAAACCAACTCTCTAACAAAATTCTACTCATTATTTAGTCACAGTAAATACATCCATAACAGTGTAATGTTTCGTTTCTCAGGCCTAAGCTATGGGTGGGAGTGCAGGGTGAGGGCCCTCACAGCCATTCCTGTTCCACTGGTCGTGGGGGCACTCCATGGTGGGAGCAGCTACTGCGGCCCCTCGGCTCCCGTCCCTTCCCCTCCTCTCCAGACTGGCTGGATACCAGCAATTAGAATCTAATTGAGAAGCTTTATAAATACGTCTCCTCCCCATTTCTTCTGCTCTGTTTAATCCTCTAATGATTCCCAGCAGAATTCTTCACCAGTGATTTGCACTGCCTTACTGTTTGCTGGGTGTTTGGAGTTAAAGCTGGTGTCTCAGCAGAGCCCGGCTGTCTGGGGACCCAGGAGAGACTCACTTTGCTGTCTTCTCTGCTGCTCTGTACTCTTGGGCAGTCCCTAGTTTTGCAGAAACTGGGATGCCACCTGGTTGCGCAAGCATGTCCACATCTCAGAGCTGGTGCACTTACTGAAACCAGTGTGGTGCCTGCAGGGACTTTGGTGGTGTGGAGATCAGGACACGGCTGTCTGTGTGAGAGCAGGTAATGCTGGCGGGTATTTCTGTGCTTTTCCCTTATCTCAGTTTAAAAATAAAATCTGCCACTATTGATAGCCTGAGAATTTCCCAGAAGTGGGAAGAAAGCAGCTTCATCTCCTCCTCACTGGCTTCTGGCCATTTCTGGACACATGATAAATGTATTACTGCATTCTTTGCCTGGCAGTGAGGAGCCCCAATCAGTGGCCGTTGTACCTGGCATTATTCAAACCAGCAACACTGAAGCCATGCAGTGCCTTGGAAAGCCAGCGATCCTTTTCTGGTTTGTAAGTCTTCCCCTGACTTGTAAGCCATTCCCTCTCCCTGTTAGTCCTCAGTGATAGATGTTTATTTCCCACATACAGCACAGAGGGAAGACAGTTATCCTTCCCCTTCCTACAGCTTCTACCCTGGCTCTGCACTTCCTTCCTGCTCCCTCCATCTCCTGGTACTACCCTGCTGTTTGTTTTCTAGTCTCCAGGCAATCCAGAATACTATGGTCAGGAGTGTGTAAGACCTTCATTTTCATCCTTAGGCTATGCTGACTCCAGGGAGTGTGGATCAGACACTGGAGAGCCACTTCCTGGCTTGGACCAAGCTGCTCACTAGCAGGGGGAAGATGTTGGGAGCACGTCTTGAATGCACAGAGCAAGCATGGCCACCCTCATCCTTCCTCCCCTGCCTAGGGTGTCTGCACAGAAGTGCCCGGGGATATGACAGAGCGGCTTTAAGTCACTTTACTTTTCCCCCTACTTGTTCCAATTCCCCAGCCCATTTACCAGAGGAGGACCTGCTTCCACAGGTTTAGTGCTCGCCTCTGACAAAGCCCATCAAGAGATTTATGAAAGTAACGTATTAAGATCGTGGTCTGTCAAATGTCAATAAGCAGAATAAAGAGCTCAGCACTGCAGTTATAGAGATCCAGCAATTAAAGCATTTGATGAAAGTATTTTATTGGAGTATATATTACCATTTGGTCCAATTATTCTGCCATTAAACATTAAGAATAATTGAACCAAATGGTGCCCAGTAGAAGGAATACATCTGCTCTGATGAATTCCTGCCAAAAGGCACTGGGAGTCTTAGTACAAGCATTTTGTCAACCAAGATAACAGTATTTTTCTCTCCAGCTGATAAAGCAGGGCTTTTGAATCTTATTTATGACGTATAAATTGGCTAATTTGTTACCAATATCAAACAGCCCATAAGAATCAGGCAGTGTAATAGCTAACAAAATACTGACAGCTTCATCACTTGCTGACTGCATGGAGTACAATATATGCTCAATTAATAAAAACTGCAATTATCACAGAAACTGTGAGCAGGAACTAATTATACAGAAGCCAATCAAAACCAGCCCAAAGCAAGGCGGGATGTATTCTCAAGAAACTTGAGAGCGATTTATTTTTTTCAATTCCTTTTTTTTCTTTTTTTTTTTCCCCCTTATCTCCATGTTTGCCTTACCTCCACGAGAGAGAAAGGGATGTGGCATCAACAGGAAGAATAAATCAGCCAAGAGCCTGGCCAAAATATTATGCATGAGCTCTAGCACAGGTCCTAATTTCTGTATGAAACAGAAAATCACAGTGTTTTTCTGTTTAAACAGATGCAATCATAGTATAACTAGGGATAACCAAAACACAGCTATAGCAGTCCTTTCCCTAAGGTATAAGAGACTTGCAGACAGTGACAGATGGGAACATTTTTGAAGGAAATTTAAGGACAGAATAACATCTCGATATGTATTTTGAAAAAAATGGTGCACTCAAGGAAGAATGTTTTAAACCCCTAGGAAGGGCAGCTTTTAATATTTGGATAAATACAGCACTGGCTTGTTAAATTCCTCATGGTCTCTTAAATACTCAGAAGTTGCTAAAGTAAGAGGTCATTCTGTTTTTTTTCACTTGAGTTGAAGAAAACAAATATATCTCTGTGAAAAATATTGATTTAAGCTATTTTCCTTGGCCTTCCTTTCCTGTAGCTCTCACGCCTTGGGTAATGTTGGTCAGTCTTGGAAATAAGTTTAAGAATACAGAAACCTGGAGGAAAAAAATAGAAAAATCCTACCAGAGGTAAATCCTGTGAAGGGCCAAGAAATTTCCAGTGTTTCAGATACTGAGAATTTTGAATGATCCTGGTTATCTTAAGTGAATAGCCCCTGGAATTGTTTAAATCTCTATTAATGGAGGTTTTAATTAGAAATGCTAATACCTTTTACACACCACCACACTTAGAAGCCACAAAAATAAATATAGTACAAAGCAAAAAAAACACCGACCATAAAGCACCTCAAATCCGTAACCTGGCAGTCACAGATAAACTTCTGCTCAGAAAATTCCTACCTAGAATTAGGAAACAAAGTGTTTTACTCACAAGTGGCTGGAAAATGATGTGGGTTTTTCTTCTATGAGAGCAATAATCTTTGTTTGAAGTACTGTGGTTCAAGATTTCTTTGTGCACTTGAAGATAGATGGCCATTTGGAACGAGTGGGTTTTTTCTGAGAGTTAGGAAATAACAGTTTATACTGAAACTAAAGGAATGTTCTGTTGGTTTTGATTGATTCAGGTGACAAATCCTGAGCTTTCCCACGGCAGAGACAAAGTCTGTTTTTTTCCTGGATGTTTTCTGATTTTGATAAGAAAACTTTGGATGCATGAGTTGTACTCTGCCTGTGATGTTACATTTTGGAAGCTGCTCTGTGTCCTTTATTGGAAAAGAAGCTGTTGGTCTCCAAGGGATGTCAGAGGGAGAGGAAGTCCAAACTTTTCTTTTTTCTTTTTCTTTTTTTTTTTTTAATTAGGCCAAAGTTATTCCCTGAGATTCTGGGCTTACTGCAAAACCTTTTAGTCCACTGCCTGCATTTTTGCATCCGTGTGTTCTCTGCTTGGTGAAAAACAAGGTTGTTTACCAGTGGAAATGATCAATGGCTCCTGCAGGCCTTGGTTCAGCACAGACATCCCGCTGCAGGAAACCACTTAAGCATGTGCTTTGCTGTAAGCAAAGATGGAAGACAGAAGTTGTGTTCCCTGACAAACGATGGATGGATGCTGATGGCTCTGTTAGTCCGTTTTGTCCTCTGAGGGGTTTATTAGACTTCCACCTACTTCCAGCTGTATTGCAACCGAGACCTGCAGAGGAGTTGATTGCTTGCGTCCCCTCAGAAGAGAGTGCCTTGTCCCGCTGCGTCCAGCTCCAAGTGCTGTCAGCCAACGCTGCTGCTTTAAGATTCAGCCCCAGGGCTTTTTTTTCTGCAGAACTGATGTTGATAAGCTACACCCACGGTTTAGTACTTGGTGACCTGCCCTGGTGGGAAGTCCCCTTTGTGATATAGAGTCCTCCATGGTGTGGTACTCCATATATTCGGGCAAACCTCAAAGCGCATCCACAGGGCTTGGTGATTCTCCCAGTGAGCTGAAAAATCTGGTACAGGTCCTGAGACGTCTGGGATTTGGAAGACAGAATTAGTGCTGCCCCGTGGCTGAGAATTAGCAATTGTCAGCGCTTGAACGGCTTAGCCTGCACGCTTGCTCCAAAGAGAGAGGAGTGCCAGCTGGCATGAAACCAGGGCTCGTGGGCTCGCCCTGCTGCAACGGCAACGAAGGAGCTCAGAACCTTGCAGAACTGAGCTCTGCTGTATTAGCATCAGCAGCAGTAGACACAAAGCTGTGAGGATGGGCAGCACTGAAATGCTGAGCAGGAGACCTGCCTTTTTGTTCATGACTCCCAGCTGGTCTCTTGGGGGATCAGGAGAAAGATCTTTTTGTTTCTTTGGACCTCAGTTTGCTATCTGCCAAAGGACATTGGTTTCTTTTGTAAAACCTGGGCTGAAGAGTGATATTCCTATTTACTGCTGTATGAAATTCACCATTGTTAGCTTATTCAATGTCATTTGTCCATGATTTAAAAAATACTCTGAGTGGTTGCATTTATTTTCTCCAAACCTTTGGAGTTGTGAAACCTTTTCAGTTTTTCTGACAGCTATTTAAATCCTGCTTTTTTTGATTTCTGGTATAAACTTCCAACATGGAGAAATGCTGGCACGCTAGGTTAAATAGTTATTTGATGCTCAATATCTTTGCACTTACAAGTTCTCCAAGAGCAGCCAATAGCACTCTGAACTCCAAAATGAGTTTTCCTCGGTCCATTTATGACTAATCACATTAATCTTCTTCTCTAGGTCTGATATTGATAATACAGTGTACCTGTGCTCTTCATGAGAAGCAGATTATCAGAGCAGCAGGGAATATCATATACATTAATGTTCCAAAGCGTCTCCCTCTGCCAACAGAAATTCCAGGGTTGCTACACTCCACATGGACTGTGAGGCTTGCAGAGTGGAGAGGATTTGGAAACCATAGTTAAACTTTCAGCAAAATGAAAAAAAGGTTTTCATAGACATTTCTTACTTTGCCTGACTCCTAGACACAGCTGTCCACGTTACATTCAGCACACAGAAGTCCCCAGGGCTGGCTCAAGGCTCCTCTGCAAACAAAACCAAAGGAGAGGTGGGACCATGGCTGGGTTGCTTGGGCGTAGGAAGGGGAGAAGTGCACAGAGGAGAGCTGCCATCAGGGAGGAGAAGGCAACGAGTGTTGTAGGGGGATGCTGTAACTGTTCTTTTATTCCCAGTGCAGCTCAGAGCTGTTCGCAGCTCGGAATTTGCAAAGGAGGGACTGGACTCTCTTTTCTGACTTGAAAATAGTATTTGACTGGCATGTTTGTTGGGTGCTCGCCCTTCCAGCTGGGAAGAGCCAGGCAGGGCATTTTCCTGCCCAAACCCCAGTTCATTTATCTACCTGCACGTGAGTGCTGCCCTCGCAGTCAGTGAGCCTCACGATAAACAGGTGTTAATGCTTTACTGGGTCAGTGCTAATGTGGATCTGTAAGTGCTTTCAATCAAAAAGGAGTCCAGACGCTCATTAGCACTGCCACCATTTGTCAAGAACATCTTGCAGTTCTCTCTGTTTCGCGATACGCTCCGTGCATATTTGATATTCATGTTTCCACATATGTGTCATTTGTTCTGTGGACAAACCTCTCCCAAGGTTCAGGGCCTCGGCTGTGGGCAGCTAATTCTTTGGGTTGTCTTCTCCTATTGGGACATGGAGATGTATGCTTGATCTATTCAAGTACTAATCAAGGCTTGAATGACTCCCAGTATCACTCCTGTTCATTTTGAGTTGGGAATACATCAACCGCGGAGCAAAACGGTGTTTCTCAGCAATGTGTCATAATGATTGGTGATACGGGTGTCACAACGCTGCAAGAAATACAGTAAGTTCAGTTCTGTTGTCAGGAGTGCTGCCTCGCGGGGAGGCATTTGTAACTAAAACTGTTGTTCATTTGCAGAATCTGTAAGAAGAATGAAGCCTTGACTGGAAATATGCTGAAAAGCTGCCGTAATAAATTTGACATAATATGCATGACGTGGATGGATAGATCCTTGTTCGCCAGGCCTGACAAATAAAACTGGTGTTGTGGAGCCAGAATTACAGGGAGAGAGAAACATTGTTCTACAAGGCATGCTTCAGATAGGAACCAAATTTGAAACAGCTATATATTTTAGTTGTGCTTAAATTGAATAATAAAGAAGGCTTGCTCAGAAAACTTACTGTGCCTTGGAACACACATTGATTTTTTTTGTTCTTGCGAACTTCTAAGAAAGTTTCTGAGTCATAAATAGAAGCACCTGCATGTTTTTTATTCCTTTTTAATGTTATTAAAAGATATTTAAGAAGCAAATACAAGATACCCAAGAAAGAAAGCAGAGAAACAGATGTGGAGTGATGTACTAGGGAGAGTTTTAGGACAAGCACTTTAAATTTCACTTGGGAGATCTTGCTCCTGTACTTGGTGCTCTCACAGATTCCCTGTATGTCTTTGGCAAATTACTCATTCTCTTTGGCCTGTGTTTTCAAAATTGATTTCCAGGTCTGATGTCTGGATTTCCAGCTGTAGCTGCTGTAGGACCTATATGAACTATATAAACATACTATATGAAGTATATAAACTCTATATAACAGTTCCACTTTGGAGTTTTGTACCATTACAAACCCATTTATCTCTGCATCTTTCAAATGGGATTCAGACATTTAGATGATACATAGTATTAAGAAATATAAAAGCTCTCAGTGAAATGCAATAGCAATGGGTAAAAGGCAAGAATTCGAATAGGTTGGAATTTCAGCTTGCAAAAAGAGGCTAGAAAGAGGTGGATAGAATTTAGAGTTTTATGGTAGAAAATAGCTAATTTTTGTTCTGGAGATTTTAGCAAGCTCTCCCTGGGAATGCAATACCACTTCTTGCATGTATAGGGCTTGATTCTGAAGCATGCTGTGGTGTGTTACACTCTGCTTGAAAGAGGAGCTGTGGGGCCATCCCAGCCACGTCCTGCTTCCATCCATGACTTCTAGCTACGACATTTAGGGTAACAGTTTTCAAAAGTTTAGAAGTGAACTAGACTTCGAAGACATCTTTAAACTGTCTGTGTCTTTACTGGGAACAACTGCATCTTACATGGAGGTGAGAAATTTCAGCAGACAGCACTACCTGAACAGGGGCAGCTGGAGGACAGAAGGTATTCTTGCTAAAGGAAGGGCTGATTAATTTTGTCCCCGAGAGTAGGAGAGGCAAAATCTAAGCAAGCATGGAAGTTGCTCTCATTAAACAGCAAAGCAATTTGCTGAGAACCAACTGCTACCGATGACATTCAGGGAGAAGTAAGTCACTCTTGGACTTTTGAAGGAAGGAATACACCTACAAAAATGCTCAGTGAGCACGAGCAGACACAAACCTATTCCCTCTCCCCTCCTGGCATTTGATGCACATGTTGATAAGGGGCCCTGGGGCTGTGCAGCACTGCCCAGCCCAGACAGAGCATCATTAATATTCCTGACTTGTGGCTCTGTGCTGCTTTGACACTGAGGAAAATGAATCAGTAAAAGAGAAGCTTGTTTTTCCTGTTTATTTCTACATTTGGGAGTGCAGTGTGGAAAGCAGTTTTTTATCTTGGAGTGAAATTTCATAGAAACGTCCTGACAACGAGGTTCTGTGCGATTTCCTCTGTATATTGCAGCTGTTGGCTTACCTGAGGCTGTGTGATAGGGCGAGCGGTGCCGGCACGGGGCAGGCGGGAGGGATGGCTTCCCCTGGGCGTTCCACCCGCATCCGAACAATGCTGGGAAATCAGGTGCACCCAGCTTCCCCTTCCACGCCGTGCCCCAGCGCGTCTCCCCAGGGCCAGGCGGTGACCGCCGTGCCGCAGCGGGCGGTGGGAAGCGGAGCCCTCCGTGTCGATGCCAGTGTTTGTCTTTGCGTGGCTGCCAGGGGGAAGGCTGAGCCTCCGGCACAGCGCGCAGGCACCGAGTGTTTCCGTGTTATTAATGTCCTGCCTCACCTCTAATTTAATTATAATCAGTTAATGGCCAGTCCAGGGCTTACTTAATTGCAGTAAATCATACCTTTGAAAGGGGCGGCAGGCACGAGCCAGGCTTTCTGGGGAGTGAGGGACAGGGCAAAGCTGTGCAGGATTGCACCTCTGAAAGCCTCAGCTCCTGCTCTTTGGGGAAAAATGAGCGGTGTTGGCCCTTAGCACCTGTTTCTCTGTGCCTGGATGCCCAGGTACGTGCCCAGGAGCAGGAGGAGGCTGACAGGAGAGGTGAGTTTACACTTTTGGGAGGTTTCGTGCTGCAGGACTGTTTCTGCTAACAAACCAAAATTTTTGGTCTTACCAAGGAGACTATAAAACATCACAGACAGTAACTGTTTGGGAAGTCTGAGGACAGCTACCCTTCTGCTTGTATAAAGGCTACTGTCTAACCTACCTGCACAGCAGCCACAGGGTCATTGATGGTTTTTCAGCAGCATTTATGGTCTCTTACGTGCCCATGGAAAATGGGGAGAGATAAATGTTTTTGCACTCTCACCAATAAGCTGTCTGTGTGAGGATGAAGGTCACCTTGCAACAACTCAGAGCAATTATCTGAAGGAGGTTAGATCTCTGTCCTCTGTCTTTATATTATTCTCATAAGCTGCATTTTTGGCATCACTTAGAAGCCAGGAACATATCAAACCCGCATATGTCAAATGCTATTGACATCAAATACCTTTCATCGAGCCCCAAGCCTCTTGGCGTCTTTTGAGCTCTGCACCCAGGAAAGTGGCTTGTCAGAGATGATTTTTCCAACTGAGGAAGCAAGTGGCATAATGAGACAGTGTAGCTTCAGCATACACCTTCCAACTAGTTTCCCAACTGCTCGGAAACCATACATGAGCCTGCATAGTAATTAGCCCATAAAAAAAGCTGGAGATACAATGAATATACAAACCGTATTAGCAAACTCTTTACGGCCCCTCATTACCCTTCTCCAAATGCATTTCTGTCTGCATTTCCCGTTTTCGCTAGCCAAGATCAGCTAGAAAAACAAAACAAAAATCAGAGCGTATCAAGCGGCACAAGCATGGTTGCAGCAGGAAATACACCACCCAGATGTGCCAGGTGCTGTACAGATGTGCTCAGCGCTCAGGAAAGCTCCCGAGCTGCCTACAGATCTCTTGCTTCTGGACTTCACAGAAATCAAAGTGTTTTGTTCCACCCAGGATGTCACACTGTGGTCTAAGGGAAATGCCCATCAGTTTCAGCACAATTTGGATTTGGTCCTAAATAACTTTGTTGTTGTTGTTTTTATTTCCTCTCTAGAGCAATAGAGGGTGAGCACTGACCTGGGAAGCTGGTGCCATCAAACACCTCTGTCAGCAAAGGACCTTGTAATGAGGTACCTTTTCTCATGCCGGCTTTTAGTTCTCCAGGTGATGGGAAGTGGTCAGCTGAACTGACTTTTTAAGTGTTACCTGAGCAGGTGAGATACTGTTACAAAATCTAAACTCACACAAAGAGACAGTCTGAAGAGATGGATGCATGCTGTAATAGACACCATGGGTTAACTGAAATCAGTCACACTTCATGCTCTGGACAGCCATAGGTCCTGCAGCATCTGAACAGCATATCTCACAGGTCTTTTCTTTTTTTCCTTTTCCTTTCTTTTCTTTTTTTTTTTCTCCTGAATTCACATACTTTAGATATGCCACACTTTAGTTTCATTCCTTCTCTTCGTAGGTGCTCAAATTAAAATATCAGAGGAAGAGTTTTCACCTTTTTTTCATGGTCATTTTCAAGGTTCCTTTAGTTTGGGCTTTTTTCTTACTGAGGCCATGACTCAATTCTGCAAGAGGGAAAAAATGCTTTTTGGGACTTATCTTACCTTCCTCATCTCATCTATGTGGTGTTGCATTCCACAATCATTGTTATTTTCTCTACAAATACAGAGTTTTTAAAAAGCTTTTCTTTTCAAAGCTGAAGAATAATATGTATATTCACAAAAGCTATTGACAGTGATGGAGGATACAGTTGGGAAAGGGAACGATAATTGACACATTTTTCTGGAAGCATTTTCACAGTCATTCCTGAAGACATTCATTTATTTGAGTATCCAGAAGAACTTGGCTTGGAAGAGTGTTTTGGTAAGTGACAAATATCAGCAAAAGTTTTTAGTAAAGTAATGGCATGGAAATGAATATGAAAACAGCTTAACAAGTAATCCAATTCATCAGCTACTTGTGTGCAACTTGTGTAGAGCTGGTATAAATATTTTGAAGTGACTTAACCCTTTGCTTGAAGATGAACTGGGTGAACCCTAGGTGATGTAAGATTTCACTGTGAACTCTCTTGTTCTCAGATTTGGAAGTAGGACAGGTTGCAACTAAAATATTACCTGCTTGAAGGTTTTGTAGACTGGTTTATAAGATCTTTCTCTGGCAGAGGTGGGTTTGCGTGTTGTGCTGAGTGTGGTGATCTACTGGACACCTTCATAATGTCTTTGAGGAATATATTGTGTATGGAAGGCCTGGGAGGAAGTGTGCTTTGGGGCAGTGTATGAATAAAGAGTGTCCAAGTGCTGCTGGAGAGGATGACGCAGGGTGCGAGGGCTCAGCTGTCCCTCCCTTGGCCTTAATGCCTCTGGCAGCACTGCGGAGGGGGAAAGGCAGATGGGCAAGGGCAGACAGTACCTGTCCCATGCTCTCTCCCTCCTTGCACTCAGAAAGCCCATCTCATGGCTCTTCTCTCTCCAGGGTGCACCTTCCACATCTCTCCTCCTCCCTCATTCATACTTGTGCTGAGAAATCAACCTGGCTGCATTGCCCCCAGCAGCAAAAGTCCTGTTGAACCTTTACCCAAGGCCAATTATTTTTACCACATCCTCAGGCCTTCTATATTGCCACAGCTATAAAATTATCCCCATGATCCACTTGTTTAATAGCAGAGGGCAGTTTCTTTTAAGTCCATGTCTTTGCTTTGCTATTTGATATAGACTGGAGAGTGATTCATGGACCAAGATTTAAAAAAGATGCCTCAGTTCTGAGTAAAGAGAGACAACATCATCAGATTCAAATCTAGAGATAGATGAATCTTTGCTAGCAGAAGTGTGCACATCAGCAAATCCACCGGCTTCTAAATCCTGCAGAGGAACAGTGTGGTGGCTGTGGGATGAAAGGCAGAAAGCTGGGAGACTCCTGTAGCTTCATCTAATGAGCTGTGTGTCTACTACCAGCTCTTCTTACCAGAAAGTAATGACAAGCAGTAATCAGGAATGGAGCAGTTTTGTATGATGTTGAATTCCAAGTGCACTCCAAAAACAGAAGAACATTTGCAGATGAGGAAGCACAGGAGTAAGGGATATCTATCCCTGCCTCCTAACCTTCCTTCCATTTCTGTAGTACCTGCCACTTCACACTGCCTCTGTGAGTTATTACTGATATTACACAATGGATACTATTCCTATATTTGCAAGCAGGACTATGCAGTATGGAGAGTGTAAGCAGCATGCCTTATGTTTCACAGGAGGTCATGGCAGAGCAAAGGCTGGAAGTTGGGTTTCCTAAAAAGCAGATTTAGCAATTAGCACAGAAATTTGTGGATAGATTGTCTTTCAAACTGCCCAAGCCTTAGGCAAAGTCCAAAATGGCTCTGGCTTGCTTCAACCTCTACAATTGCTCACAGAAACACCCTTTTCATCAGCTAGAACAGAAATCCTTGCTTTCCCTCTGCTGCTGTGACCTGTTCATTCATCAAGCTACTAGTAAACACTTTGCCCTTGCCTTTCCCCAGCCATCAAAGGTTCTTTCTTCTTTGCCCTCCTCAAAGCCTAAAACCATAAAGAAATTATACATTCTCCCTAATTAATATGGTGTTTTTCACAGAAATAATTTGTGGCTCTGTGTCCTTTACAGCTGTGAGGCTTGTATGCTCATTACCTTACTCCTTCCCTTTCTGAAGTTTGACTGCTGGTTCCAGTGGTGGCCAGGACTCCCCTCAGCAGAAAAGTGCTATTAACTCCCAACAGTGGGATGCTGAGTCGATGCTGAGCAGTGTCGAGCACTGTAGGATTTTGAGTCTCTGCTGGAGCTCTTATGCAGTGCTGGATGAAGAGGAATAGGTAAGCAAAAAAACAGCCCTATTGAGTGCTCAGGGTCACTCAGCACCCTAAACACCAATATCAGTGACTAAGGTGCCTCCCAGGTCCCTGGCAATTATTTAAAAGATTCATTTTGTATAAAAATAACTTACCTTGAAAGATTTGGTTTCAAGTAAGAGTTCTAATAACATGTATAAAGAGCAATAGTTTAATAGTTTGACACATTAGAAATGGTTGTTGTCTCTACTTCATGCTGTTACCGATGATTCATCAAGGTGTGTGGCGGTGGAGATGTAGGTCCTTTTCAGGGTTCCTCAGACTACCTTTTCCCTGGGGACGTGAGGTTTGTACCTTGACCGAAAACAAAATCTTCACCTGCAGTTGCCATACATTTCCTGTATCAGCCATTAAATGAGCAATGCTATTTAAAAACTAGTTTTGTTCTGAAACCCTCCTTCAAGGACTTGTTGGATTAGTTATTATTAAAATTATAGAACAATAGTTCTATGTAATAGACTTCTGCTGGGAGAGTAAGTTGCTCTACTTAATGTATTCATAGAAAGCTGCAGTTGTAGGTTTCTCTTTTATACAGGTCAAGCAGGGGGAATCACTGCTGAATCAATGTATCTGACTCCTTCAACGTCCAAATTTACAAAGAATACATCCCTGCTAAGATTTCTATCTGCTTTTTTTGATTGTGTCTCATCAAAGCAAATTCATATAAGGTGAGCCTTTAAAAGGAGTGATTTTCTGCTCCTCTTGACTACACGAAACATTCAAAAATTAATGAAAAAAAGCGACACCCATCTGGCTTCTAGGGCATCACATTTATTTCTGCATAAATTCTCCCAGGTCAACTCAAAAACAGTTCAGGGTCAAAATCTCATCTAGTCACCTAGATTAAAAACTAATTTCTCTAAAGTATAGCCTGTACTGAAGCCTTTTCATGCAAATAAATAGCCAAGGGCCTCATTCTCTCCTTCTCTATTAGTTGTGCATGTCATGAATTTGAACAGAACGTTTTGTCCTGTACTCTAATTACATGCATTATAAAGAAAAATCTATTCCTTGCATACATATTATTAGGAGCAGTTCAGAAGCGCCATTCCATCAGGGCAGTCGTCATGGTGGCTCATCCTAATATTGACAGTTTAATCTTTTTGTTTCATAGGAGATTAAAAGTCATATGATGGCCGTTCCTCTGTGGAGCAGACGGAGAAGCCAATTGGAGTCAATCCGTGTCTAAGTGCCGTTTCTGCTCTGAAAATGGACTTGCAGTTTACGAAATGTATTAGGTAATTATCAGTGGTTATGGAAGAATGATAAAAAAATATTGGGTAGATGACAGAGTAAATAGAGCTGCTGTTAAAAAAAAAAATTATGCTCATTTTGCTCACAGCTGTGCTGCAGTACATGCACGTGAGAACTAACTTAGTTGCTGTCTAATGTATTCATATGCATGATCATTAGCAATTTCCAGTCCCTTCGCTTTATCTCACTGGAGCGGGAGAGAGCAACCGATACACCAGGTGGCCACCTACACCCATTGCAATTAAAGTCGTCTTTTATCAAAGGAGAGTATAACCTCCTTGAAAAGACGCTGAGACTTTTAATTAGACAGCAAAATATTAGACCTCTACCCTTGTTTATTTTTGTTTAAAACATCCTGAATTCACTTTCAGAGGCAACATCTGATTTAGCCTCTGCCTTTCAAAACGCAGACCAGGGAATAAGCAGTGGTTCAGCTGGATCCATTTTTGGCTGCTCCGTGTGAGACACGATACAAGGGTATGATTTTTCTCGGAGGAGGATAATGTTCTCTAAAGATCAGTCTCCTCCAAACCAGCACACATGGGACACCCTGGATCACCTGTCACCTGCACAAATGTTGACTAGAATAAATTCCCAACGGATCCTTCACCTTACTGAGGCCAGGAAAGTATCTAGCAAGCTAAGAAGTCAGAGGTTGAAATTCAGTGTGAATCTCAGGTGAATATATCTCCAGTGTGAACGTGAATAGCTCTGTCCCTACAGCATGTAATATGGGAGTGCTGCCAATGCCTGTGTATGTATATATCTATCTGTCTAGATGGCTGCTGATTCAACTTATTTCTAGTCTGGGATAGCACAAGAACTTGGGTACTGTATTTTACTTTAAATCACTCAATTTATTTTTTTTATCTAGCGTGTTTCAGACATGATAGATACTCTGCAATTTCCAGTGATGTCCTTAAAAATTTAGAAAGATCAATGACTGTACATCAAGAAATTTGGAACTTGGCTCCCTTGAGTGCTTTCCTTTGGATGGACCATCTTGAAGAGTTTAAGCTAGTATGCAGTAACTACCTTGTTATCGTGAGAGCTCTGCATTTGGAGTCACAGCTAAAAAAAAAAAAAAAGGCAATAATTGATAAAATGTCTTGTATCTGGCTGCAATTCCTCTTGGGGTGGATAAAACAATTATTTTTATCTTAAATCACTTTTGGTGGAGTGTCAGAGAGGTACAGTTCAGCACAAAAAGGGGCTTCAGAATTGTTGAGGGTTTTCACTGTGCAAGTTCATAGGCTTTTTGTTGTGCAATGTCAAGGTATGCATGGTGCAAGCAAGCTAATGGCCCTGTGCTTCAGCATTTGCTTTCTCTTTGAAGCCGTGTTTAGCAAGAACCCAGCACAAGGGCTGAACTGTAACCAGGGAGAAGGTTTTATTGCACACTGAATGCCTTGCTGCTGGAAGAAATATTCTGGCTGCAGTTACCGGGCATTAACCTTTCGCTTGGCTAAATCAGCCAAAATTGCCTGTGTGCTGTCAATGTTTGCACATAGGAGCAATAATTATGAAAGCAGGATCATTTCTACTCTCTAGCAGAGTGCAGTCCTTGAGTAAATGAATTGTGATTGGGAAACAATTGGATGGTGGAGATGCTTCTAAGGAGAGCACCTTATTGACATTATTTTCAAACTAACAGGACACATCCTTGCAGTGCAAATATTGCTTTCTTTTGCAAATGTGAAAGAGTTATTACTTACTGCTCTGTAAGAGGACAGACCTGCCATCGAGATAATGGCAACTTAGTATTTTATTGTGAATCTTTCCACACAGTTTCTGTGATGTTTATCATAGCAATTGCATAGACAACCCATTCTTCATTTCCAGTCTAACTAGATTACAAGTGACAGCAATATAAAGCATGATGTTTAATTGCCTCAATGAACATTGACTTCCTTGAGCACATAGTATGTAGTCTCTGGCTGATGTTCTTTAGAGGTATGTGTCATTCTGAGGATCTGCATTTTGGGGTTCCCAGGTTGAGTCACTTGAGAGGGTCCTGATAGTCTGAAAACGCCTATAGTAAAAGACTTGTTAAATGGCTTGACAATGAAACCTTTTGCAGGTTCTCTGCTGAGGTCATGGCACAAGGAGTTTTTGGATGCTGCTGTTGATTCACATCTCCTAGGCTGTCTTCAGTCAGTGTAACTGTGACAGGTACTAGGAAGAGGAAAGAGGCAGCATCTTTCAAACAGATGAACTGTATTACTTTGGCAAGAATTCTCCCATTCAGTGGTGCACATCCATGTGCACACTTGTGATGACATCTCAGAGTAGCCTGCAAATATGTAAACCAAAACCAAACCAAACTGAAAAAAAATGTTCTTTCTGCTGTCGTAATAAGAAGCCTTGGCTTATCAGTGCTAGGTAAGTTGATACTAGGGAAAGTCTTCTCACAAAGACAGGATGAACATCAGACTTGATTGCTTAGGGAAGATGGCAGACTCTGTTATGGGAGGTTTTCAAGATCAAATTAGCCAAGCGTCTACCACTGAGTCAGTGACAGGATGATAGGTTCCCTTCCCAGGGCCATTGATTTGGGCTCTATGGAAGACCACACTGTTTAAGGCTCCTTCAAGGATTCCCTTCACTGAGAGCAATTCCAAGTAGCCAAAAGCATGCATAAGTGGTAAGAAATACATTTAGAAATTGGCTCAAACCTTTTTTAACCTGAAGGCTTGGGGATGCCTCTGAGAATAGTGATGTATCTGCCTGACATGCCTGCAATCAGTGCAGTCGCTTGTGCTAGGCAGCCATTCTGGGTCTCTGGCTGGTTATTACCGCTCCTAATGACCGTGCTCCTGATTCCACATTACGCACACTCCTTTCCAAACTCTGTGATAATAATGTCTTCTTTTTTCTTTTTCCTTTTCTTTCTCTCTCTCTCTCTCTTTTTTTTTTTTTTTTTTTTTTTTTTTTTATGTAGGAAAGATCAATGATGAAGGAGATGGAGGACTTCTTCCTCTGCCTGGATTTGGATTGAAACAGTATTTCTCTCTTTTTCTTACTCTATCTCCCAAGCTGTCCAATCATATCTTAAGATTCATGGAATGGTTGTCAAATGCCAACTTCCTTTTACAAATACCCCTTTAAGTCAATGAATCAAACATATCTCTTATTCAACCCAGACCCTTTAAGTCCTTCTGCTAGGAAAAATTCTGAGTATTTGGGAGCCTAAAGTGTAATAAAGCTTTCAACTTTTTTTTTAATGAATTAGAAATTACTGGAGCTATAACTTTTAAGAGCACTGAAGTTTAAACTGATGTCCTAAATTATTTAAAATCATATAAAGTATAGTACCAGTAATTATTCTGAAATTAAAAATGACACTTTTAAAGAATGTTTTGATGATATCTTATGTTCAGACTCTGCATGGCATGCATATAACACTGTGCAGTTATAAAACTCTTAATGGTATCATTTAATAAATTCCAGGGTGTGTGTTTCTGTATATATCTATAGCTGATCCCTATATATCTAGATATCTATATCAGATATAGATACCATAAATATTTTAATTGGAAAATATTCTTATACCAGCTTGTCTACTAAGACCTCATTAACTCTAGATACATGGTAGCCCATTTTAGAATGTGGATATACAAACTGATTTTATTTCAAGAGCAGAGAGTTCTGTAAATGTCCTCTAAGATTTATCCGCCCTGGATACTGAGTTAGTTTTTGATTGGTTTCCAGAATTCCTGAATTAAAGACACTTTAAACTGATAAACCCAGTTTGCGCAAACACTTGGAGATTATGAGATCCTATTAGACACAGAAGCAAAACACAAGTAATTCTAAACTGACTATTTTGATTTTACTGTTTACAGATTTCTACATGGAAAGGATTTGCCCTTCTCTGCTGCATATGTGCTTGTTTCAGAGAAAAACAATTTATTTCTGAGAAAATTGCTGTAAAACTTTTGGTTATGTTACTGTTACGAAATCCAATCTGAGAACAGGTTAAGTGCCCAGCACTCACCATTTTACTTACACAGTTTATCAGTGAATTGAAATAATATTGGATGATGTTAGGATTGCACATTTTTTGTCAGGAAAATAAGGCATCAAAGATCTCATGTATTGCATACAATGTTCTGTTCTTAATGATGCCTAGCAGTTTTCTGACTTATTTCGCTGTTTTGTAGTTCAATTGATTGTCTATTGTGTTCTCTTCTTGGCTTCAAAATGAAAAGGTTAGGAAGTGGGTGGCAATTGCAAGCAGTCTGTGGGAAGAAAAACGTAGAACTTCTCAGTTGGATGTAGATCCATTGAGTTGTTGGATTCCTTTGGTTTAGTCAAGGTTGGACATGTCTGCTGAGGACATGTTGCTAGAATGCAATCCAAATTCCCACTAGAGAGATTAGTATGTAAGTAGATATAGTCTGAGAGTGTGTCTGTGATAAATGTTGTCATGGGGAGGAGAAACAGAAGGAATTTCACTGTGCCCGAGTTCCATGAGTCTTTAACCAAATTTTGACCTCAGTGCTTTTTTCTTCTCTCTCTTTTTTTTTTTTTTTTTTTTTTTTCTTCTTCAGAGAACTTCATGTTTCTGGAACAAATAATCCTGGAAAGATGGATGGCCCCAACTTTCTGCTGAGTTTGTCATCATCAGATTCTGCAGAGCAAAGGTAATGCCCAACTGCTGCTTAGGGATGTTTCCCAGATGTAAAAGTTGGATGGCTAAACCTGTGTGTGATATACCGTGGCAGGGTTTCATCTGCAGCATTTCGCCTGTGCTTAGAGTGTGGCCGCCTGTGCTTAGAGTGTGGCTGCCTTAGTCTATGGATTTAACCATCTCTTGCCAGCTGTGTCCTTCACGCTTCACTTGACTCAGATGTCAGAGAGCATAGCATGGTGTAACGCCTGGTAGAGAGATATTGGTGGATTCATTCTTCCTTCTTCCTTCAAATCGATCAGGGTGATAAAAGATCCAAATTTTTATGACTATCATTGCCATGAAACTTCACAGCAATAACATATTAATATTGTAAATAAGCTGTGCACTGTGGACCAGAGATGCAGTCAGGTTGTTTTGCACAGCAAAGCAACCTTAATTCTAGTTAAGTGAATGCCTGAGCTGGGTTTGAGTGTCCTTAGGACATTACGGAGCAGCAGTGTTTGGTGGCAGACTCTGATTCTGTGTATTTAGAGCCTTGATTTCAGAGAGTTCAATCTAGAGGTTCCTAGCAATTCCAACTCTGGGAAACCTCTCCCATTTTTCTTCAAGATACCAGTAAATTCAAGCAGAGCAAGGTATTCAGATTGAAAAATGCTGCTCATGGAATGATCCTGCACTATGTATTATTTTCTTATTGAGAAGAAAGGCCTATATCTTGGTGCTGGCTAAAACTGCTTTAAATGGACAGCAAAGGTTTCTCTTGACATGGAGGGACATTTAGTTGATGCAGAATCACATTTGAGGGCTTGTTGTGTGCTGCAAGGGATACTTTGGGGAAATTCTCGAGGAGACAGAGAGATGGCATCTTCACTTTCCCTGACCAGTGTAATAAATCTCAGTGTAATAAAAGTTGCCCACAGAGATGGGTCCCACTGCTGATCTCAGTGGTTCTCATCCAGTGGCTGAGTTACAAAGTGGCAGTGAAGAATTTTATCGTCATTGTGATAGTTCTGTTCGCCATGGCTCATTTCCTTCAAGTTTTATAAAGGCTTTGCTCTAGACAGACACTCAACCCTGGCTGTAGCTAGAATGGCTGGTGTAATTTGGCATTTATTTCTCAACATGTAGTCTGGTTGAGGACTCAAAACACTAAAAGGACTTGCTCTTTGGATGTGTGAAGCACTGACAGACTCAGTCATGAAATCATGACACACAGCATAAATTCTCTCTGCATGCCATTGTCAGTACAGTCTGTTCTGCAGGTTATGTTCTGTAAAGCTGCATCTTGAGAATGTGTTAATATCATAATCAGAACTAGTTCATATTCTGGAGTTTTAGGTATTGTTGGTTGGTTGGTTCGGTTTTTTTGGTAGTTTTTATAACCCTCTGAAAAGGCTGGTGTTCCATTGTGGTGAAGCAACATACAAAGACTTACTGCCTGCAGTTTCCTATCTAAAAGGCCAAACAGGAGAGCAGAGCACAGGTACAATGAGCTCATGGGCCTTAATCAAATGAAAGCAGCAGAGCAATAGCAGGCACGTAAGAAAATCCCTCTCTTCTACGCCACTGTATTACCTACTGAGTGGCACATCATCTCATGACTGTACTGCCAAACGTAGCCTTCGTTTCTCTGTTTTTCCCCCCAAACAGCACATAGAAAGCTCTTTCGATATGTCAACCAAAAGAAAACTTTCTCTTATTCACCCTATTTTTCTGTTAGCCTCAGTGAAAAATCACATCACACAGTGATTCCTTTTGTTCGTATCCTCTTTTTGTTTGCAGAAGAGCTAATTTTCCATCTTAATGGAATTAATATTTCTGCTGATGTGTTTTGGAGCAAAAGCGCTGACAAAACTAATTTCTTCATGTAGACTGTGAGTATAAGCTTAACGCGCTACGGCACTGTAGGATGCAGCAATAGGTTTGATTCTTAGCATTTCGCAACATTAGTGTCCAATTATGCCTTTTTTTTTTTTTCTTCCGGGAAAAAAAAAAGTAAAGTAACAGATACACAGTTACAATGAATAGGAAATCCAGTTCAGGGACTACAACTGTTACTGAAGTTCTCATAGGAGGTCCTTGAGGCAGGTGTTTTGATTCTTCATGTTTATCTCTCCTAAAGCTTACAGGTCTGGGTGTTGAAGCTGGACTCGTGGAGGCTCCAGTGCAAAGACTGTAAAGAGAAGGTGAAGTGCATAAGAAAAAAGGAACAGGTGTGACCTGAAACCGTGGGGATTAAGAACAATGGCAGCATATTTGCTTCATTGGACAGGATGCTAGAAATGAAAAGACTAAAAATCCTTACTTTTTGTTTTTCTGTTTGTTTGTTTTACTGGAGGGAACTTAGATAAGCCAGTGGGAATTGTTCTAAGTAACAGCCAGCAGCCGTAGTCTTACTGCTGTCTCCTCTGCACTGCATCACTGTCTTTGCTCTCAGGGCTCTCAGAGGAAACAGGTTTTGCTGGCCACTTGGTCATTTTGATGTGGTACACCTCAGCCAGGATCTCAATTTCAGCTCACAGAAGTGAGAAAGAAATTTTTAAAAGGTGGTGTGTGAGCAGATTTTTTGGCCTTTAAATATGCATGTGGTTTCTACAGGGCTTTGGAAACTTTTACTGTAGCTTACAAATGTTATAACTCTAAAATGCCAACCTGATTGTAATTATAATGCCCCTTTCTCGTGTAACCTGCAGAGGAAAATAAATCAATTTAATAAAATCACTCACTGTTTAAACAAATGGGGGAGCAATTAAATATACAAGAATATGCATTCTCTTAACAAAATCTACAACTCCATCGTGAATAAATGACAGATTAAAAATAAAAGAAAAAAGAAAAGAACAATAGTAATTACTTTTGTGATCTTCAACAAGAATGTGCTCTGCTCTATCTGCTAGTTCTGCAGCTGTGGTTAACTAATAAACAGTATTCCCAGTCCTGTACTAACTCCATTTGATGTGGCTGGTACACAAACAAAGATGTCTTGGCAGAACAAGGTGCTACCTGAGTTGTAAAAGAAGAGCAGCCTTGTCAATTTTAGATCCGATGGAAGCAAAGAGGAAAGCTTTGCCTTTGCCATACAGAAAAATAAACAAGCCAAAAACATTTTACCCACCATTTTCTGAAACTGTAAAACAGGTAATGTAGAGTAATAATAGGAATGTGCTTGAAGCTATGGAGGACTAACGGTTTTAAAAGCACTTACAAGCTGTGATTTTCTTTTCCCTCTCTGTCTCCAGTGGCTCTATCAGGTACAACCAGAGGAAAGACCCTCCTGAAATGCTTCAACAAATTTTTCAGCTTACTCCAAAACCTTCATCTTGGGTCTCTTATTGCTCTGGGTAAGAAGGCAGCTTGCACAGGAGAATTCTGTGATCTGAATGAAACAGAGCTGCCTTTGGCCTCTTCCCTCCTAGCTCCACACTCACAGCCTCAATGGAGCTCCCAACATTGGGAAGCTTGTGTCCAAGAGCCTTGCCAAAAGATAACTTAGACACATCTGAGGCCCACTGAAAGCAAGACTTCAAAAGGTATTATCTCTGCTATGGTGCTTCTCACAGTGCCCAGATTTCTAAGCAAGTTGATTATTTTTGAGAGCTTTTCCCTCCCACAGGCTTAAACAGGAATTGCAGGTAACAGATACCACTTGTAAGCAGAATCTCTTTTCCATTTGCTCAGCTGTGGACTCTGTAGTTTCACTTTAATTCATAAAGTTTAAAATTATTTGACCTGAATGCCTTGGTTCGGGGATATACCAGACTTGCAGGTGGAAGGTTTCTCTCACTCTTGGATTGAAACAGTCGGCTTCAAAAGTTAATTACTCTGTTGCTGTCACACAGTTGTGCCTGAAGCATCATTGAGATTTTCTCTTCTAATCACTGGCAAATATTGTTATGCCAAAGTAGCTATGAGTCATGCTGGCAGCTACAGTATTGGTTCAAAACTGGCACAAGGCTTTGATACGCTGCTCTTCCAAATGAAAAGGAAAATGCTTCTCATAGAAAACTTTGCTTTATGAAATATTGCAGTCTTAGCCATAGGAAAACAAGGAGATGTAATTCTTTTGTCCCTTGCATTTGTTCTGCAACCATACAAAACCAGAGAGAGAGAATATACATAAGACCTTGTCTAAATGGAGGTTTTAGTATTTCTTTTGGGAAAGAATGATCATTACCATCATTAGAAACTAAAGTACATACACAGATACAGCTACATAATGAGCTTTCAACAAATGTTTCTTAGTAGCTGATACAAATGAAGCGAGGGGTCTTTACTGCTTTTATTGCTCTAAGTATGTGCAGAAGAGGTTTAAAAGAAAACAGTGAGCGAAGCAGGTAAAGGAGGAGAAGGCTGCAGCGTTCCTGTGTGTGCTGCCATTGCTGCCAGTGGCAATAGCAACTGGAGGGTATTTGTGCCTGTCCCCAGTTCTCCAGGGCAGGACTGCCTCAAAAGCACTCTGCTGTTTTCCCTCCCGAATGCTTCATTAATCTTCTAGCCTTCAGCTGCTTACACCTGATTTTCTTTGCCTTTATGAATAGCTTCATTCGGCTCAGTGAGCCAAGACATATTTAGGACCCAGACCTCAGCTTTCGGGCTCTCTCTGGGTGCACAGTGTGCAGAGTTCCCCACCGAGCAGCACCCTGCCCGAGGCTGGGAGCTGGCATCTACATCATGAGGGACGACAGGGCCTTAACACATACAGATGACATTTAAATTCTGAAATTAGGAGGCAGCTAGGGACAGCTGTGTCTATGGGAAATATAGGCAAGCTGAGACGTGTGTGTATATATATATGCAGCACATGCCCACACGTACAGCCATGTCAGGCCTCAGTTAGTTTCTAAATTGTGAGTGAACCTCGGGAGGGCTCAGGTCCTTGGTGATGTAAATCCAGCAAATTTACATCAGCTGAACACACAGCCCTGGGCCTTTCCTGGGACACAAAATGGAAAGGCAGAGAAAAGGAGATTGGTCTTTCTTCCCTTATGAGTTTCTCTTATTTGATCTCTCAAATGTAAAATTACAGCTCCTTCAATACACTAAAATCTACCATACAGATGAGGTCATGTTTTCGGTCCATGTGTAGCTCCTCTACAGCTATCTCCGGTGCCACACCAGTTTCCACCGCAGAGGATCCAGCCTTGTGTTTGTAAACAACACAATGATATAGCTAATCTAGAGGAGTGCACAAATGAACTGTATTCTGTACAGCCAGTTGCTTGCTAATAACTTTCTAAAAATTGTTCTCCAGCATTAATTGAAATCATAAATCCCAATCACATTCAAAGCATAACTACTGTATGCCATTGGCTCACTTCAGTTCTTAATCATAGTCTTCTCGGGAATTTTCTTGCTGCTTCTTCCTTCCCTCTGGAGCAGCCATATTTATTATTGCAGTTCAAATACCTGGAGATATTTCAGTTGAAAAGCCATATAACATCTCTCTAAGCATGTCAATACGTGTTCAGCTTAATATGAATGTCTGTGCCATTCCCACTGGAGAAAAGTAAAAAATGTCGAGGAAATATATTTAACTTGTTTCTGCGCAGATGCCTGCAGATATCTTGTATCTAAAGAATATTTAAATTCTGTTTTGTTAAGACAGGATACTTACATTATACAGTGGAGCAGCCAGGAGGTTATAGTCTCCACTAGACAATTTGCCAGACAAGAAAGATGGCTTAGTTGCAATGTTGACAGCTTTATTCTTGTGGCTTTGGCAGAAAAATAGGCAAAAAGATTGCAGAGGCGGCAGGATAGAATACAACACGAAAGTTCAGAAAAATATTAACTGGTTGTAAAATGAGTGGGTGGATGCACTAAAGGAGATGGCATTTCAGTTATATAACAACACTTATTGCAACATTTTTATGGCCAAATTATGCTCTTTTTCTGTGCTGTATTTTTGCATCTGCTGCCCAGCTCCAATGGTGAGGAACGAAATGTTTATTTGGCAGGAGAACAGGGCAGTAGCCATTCATCATTTTCAGCTGACTCATCCCATTGGTCTCAGTGAAGATTCCCCTGAGAATTTTATTGTATTTCTAATATATCATACACTGTGATTTTACAGATCTGCTTTTATTTTCTAAACCAGCCACTTGCATAAGCCCTCTACAGACATCTTTGATCTAAATGTGGGTTTAGAAGCTATACTGTGCAAGCTGGATGTAGGGTTCAGCAGGGGAGTGGGGATGCCAATGTAGTCCTCATAGGGAAAAAGCTCCACATTTACTATTACCACCTTTCCACCTGATGCATCTCCACAGTTACGTCCTTGGGCCATCCAGAGTGACGTGCTGCTGAGCATGACAGAGACAATTCAATTCTTCCCCGATAGACTTGTTAGCCAGAGCAAATTCAAAGGGGCTTCCAGGAGCGTGTAGTGACAGTTGCATTGAAGTTTCTTTGGACTTTCATTGTACATACAACTCTAAACCAGCTTTTCTTAGCTACATACCCCTTGCACACATCATGAGGAATCTCACTGGCAGTACAGTCTCTATTCTAAAGAGCATTAGGCATGAATAAGGGGAAAAAAATATAGGTAAGATTTCTCCCACTTCAGGAATGGGAAGTAACACAGTGAGGCATGCTTTCTTTTTCTTTTCCCTTTCACAAGTGTGGAGGCTTTTAGTGGAGGACCCTTGGAGCAATTGTAAAACTTTTTGGGGAAAATTGGTTTGTCTGTGCTTCAGGTGAGGCCTCAAGCGGTGAGTTTTATATGCTGAATAAACAGAAGGGGAGTTTGGAGTGCTCCATAGCCCTGCCCATTGTACTGTGCAGCACCCAGAAGAATAATCTCTGCAGCCTTGGAACTAGTATAAGTTGTTACTGCAAGCCCAGGGTTTCTAGAGCCACCAGTTCAGTCCCCTGTGCCTCCCTTGGTCCACTTGAACTTACTCTTTAGCTTCCCAATGCTACATAGTGCATCTATTCTGATTCTCTCAAGATCTGCTGCCTTGCTTTCCTGGGCTAGAATAAAAAGGAAATGTTTTCAAAACAAGAAGAAGTATTTACATGGTTTGGAGGGAGATAACGAAAAACCCTACCCAGTGAGATCAGAGTTTTGTAAATCACTGTTAAGGATTCCTTTAAAACTGGGGCACGGGGTAAGGGTGGCAAACTTGAAGACCTTAGGAAACAGTAGGAAATTTAATCACTTGGTTACACACATGCCTAAACTCAAAAGGTGACAGCTTAGACAATCTTCTCAAAGATGCTGAGTTTTTCTGTCTCAAGGATTCAAAGGTTATACGGGAATTTACTAGAGTAGAAAGGCGTAAGATAAGAAATAATGGAAGAGCCAAGGTTCAGTGACCAACACAGGGAGAAACAAGATAACAACCACCATGGGAAAAAGTGAACAAAATAAAAACTAAAAGACCAGGGACAACATACACTAAAAAGAATTGAATACTGGTGAAGAAAGAAACTCAAATAGCAGATAGAAAATTGGCAACAGAGTGATAGAAGATTCCAAAACCTGTTCCTACAACTAGAGAGAAGAGTCTGTCTGCTTTGATGACTTCCCTATAGCCCGATTTTCAGGGATCTGGGAGGCTTGATAAGGAGACAGCTGATAGGGAGAACTGGCTAGAAAATGGGTTTGATTTTTCCTGTGGAAAACATGGTGCTTTTTCTCTAAAACTAAAACATTTTTACATTTCAAACAGACAGCCAAAATATTTCCAGGTTACTCTCAGTGGCAAAATTTTGGTGAGTTAAGTATTAATTTTTATTAAGAGAAGTCATGCAAAAATGTTGTTCTCAAAGTACCAGCATAGATCCTCTGGATGCTGAGCTGCTGACAGAGTAAATAGTGAGAAGGGAGCACAGTTTTCAAGGAGCAAACACACCAAACATCCTTTTCCTGGTGCCAGGCTCTCTGATATCGTTCTAACCAACCACCTAAACCAGGCATTTCTTGATTACCACCAGCTTTTTATAGCCAGGATCAAACTTATTTACTGAGCTCTTCTCTATGTTTTCTACAATATTGTTTACTGGTTCAGACACATTTTCATCGCATGAACATTTTATTTCACATTTTTACAAGTATGCTGTGTGCAGTTTGGCTTACAGAAACTTATTTTTTTTTGATAGAACATCTATAGAATGTTATTACCAGATATTTAATAGAACATTTTTACAATGATGGAGTTTTGTCAGAAAAGCAACAATTGATTGTGTCTGTGCGTAAAACTGATGTGTGTGAATACTTCTGCCCTAGCACAAAATAAAAAGAGCATTTGAAGTTCTCTGAGAGGTAAACTAACCTCAATATTAGATATTTTAACAGATACAGTGCTTAAATTCCTCCATAAAAAACTCAGAAAACTTTCAGGGAATGTTAGACGGTTTTTTCTCCCCATTCGTCTTCATGCAGCTCAAGTGTTTGCTGTGCAGCTGGTGTAATTTTTAAGAAGTGCAGAACACCAATTTCCGTAGGACCATTTTTTCCCCAATTATTCTTTAGGTTTCCAAAACAAAAGAAAAGAAAGGCTTCTAGAACTAGTGAAGGAAAATATGACCTCTCCAGGTGTGACTGGGCTACCTTTCCTTCAGAGAGATTTCATTTTTTCACTTCTGTGCCTTACAAAGACTTGTTCCTTTACTTGTACATGAGATAGTTGTACATTACACCTCAAATAGGTACAGTAATAGGACATGAAGATCAAATGAAATAATAAAGTTTGCTTGTGGAAGTAATTTACCTACCTATGTTGTAATATAAAGGAGGTTAACTGGATCTTACATGACTTTACAGCTATTCTGAAATTGGGAATTCTGAAGGGGGATGCTGAGATACTCAGGAAACAGTAAATCAAACCAAAAATCTCTGGAAACCTCCATGGAGTTCAGAAGCTCAGACTGGTTCCTCATTCATTAAATAATTTGGTATTTAATTTCCATGTTGTAAAATGACATGAAATAAGCAGATGAACTACACTGTAGTCCTTGCTGAGTATTTCCCTATATACAATGATACAGCACATCAGTGGAAACTGTGCCTCCATGGCTTGTTCTGTAGGATGGTCAGTTCCTCCCACAGGACACTGCAGTGGTTTTAAATCCTAGACTTGGTTTCAGGAAACTTTCAATTCAATGTCTTGCAGAGAAATCTTTTACATGCATCCTACCCACTGGAAGCGCTGTGCTCAAAATGTCTCTGGGTTTACCTATCTGTCTCCTGCTTTTATCTGCCCTTCTAGCATGTTGTCAGCCATTCCTGACATGGGTAAAACTAGGGTTATCATGAAAAAAGAGTATTGGTTAAGGAGTATTGTAAGCAAAGTGGAAAGTAGTGCAGGAGACCAAAAAAAAGGGATAAAAATATTTCCTGTGTAATTCTTTCAAGAATTTTTGAAATCCCAGGATGTTATTGCAACGTTTGTTGCATTTTTATAGACAAAAGGGATATTTGCTCTGTGAGCACTACAGCAATGGGAAGATGAAGAGCTTTGGTTACTGGGCTGTTTGTGATCTCAGCTCACGACTCAGGGGAGACATTTTTGCTCCAATGACCTCTAAGCTGCCTTTAGTTTATTGATTGGCTAATAGGGAAAATTGATTTTTAACTAACTCACCAGTTTTGAGACCTGAACACAGTTGTCACTTCCAGTAAGTGTACTTTTACTCAATCATATAAGTTGTCTCAGTCATCAATTCGTTCTGGATGTAGCAAAAGGTAAGGATGTGCCAAAAGTTTTGGCAAGGATCCCAGACACAAAAGACACAGTCCAGGACAATCCATAGATAAAATGTGGTTAATATTATGTTATGCCTGTCATACATGCTCTGGTCTTGGCAGAAAACAGCTGCCTATGCCTAAGGAGTAATGGGCTGAAAATAAGAAAAGGCAAATTCAGGGAATATCAGGGAATACTAGTCAGAATTCCAGGGAGAGATTTCTGAAGTGAGGACTCTCACTTGTAGGTCAGCCTGTCTTGCTCTGAGACCTTTAAAGCTAGAGTAAAGAAGTAGCTGAAGTTGTAATGTATAGGAATATTGGCCTGAACTGATCAAGTAAGAAATGGAATCTCCCAAGGGACCTTTTCCAGTTCTAATATCCGTAATCCGAACTGCAAGATTTCACAGGTAGAATTGGCGCATCATACTTTGTAAGTGTCCTCCTGCAAGATCCGAGTTCAGGGTTTCCAAGTCTCATGTTCTCACCTGTTTTCAGCTCCCCTGTATCCTTGACAAATGCCAGCCAAGCTGAAAACCAGGCTGGGGCTATAATCTGGAGGTAATTGAGCTAGAAGAGGCTAGGGTTTGTTATTATTTTGATTTTTACAAACAACAAAAAAAGGAAATCTAAAAGAAAGGTCGTTTGGGGTTCATCTGAAATATTCAGTTTGCCCAAAGCAGTGTATTTTTATTTTCAGACTGTTTAATCAAAACCAGTTGCATTAAATTTTACAGAAAAAAATCAAGGAGCACAGGTTAGAAATGTCAAAATGAAACATGAGAAGACTAAAGTGAAATGCATTCCATTTTTTAAGAAGAAAAACACTGGAATTAAAGATTTCAGAATTTTTAGAAAAATCTTTGTGAAATTGAAAATACTTTGCTGTGTCCAACCAAACTGGTGAGTAGCTCTCTGCCCCTTCTTCCAAACTCTTATTCTCTAAGTTGGTTTACTATTTGTAATTCTGTATCTGATTCTGGGTTCAGTGTGTAAACGTTGATGTTTATTAATTAATGTAATCACATGAATGACTTCACTGACTTGACTGAAGTTGCTTATGATCATGGCAGTGTTTGCTGGGAAAGCTGTCACTAGCCTGGTAAGCTAAGTCTGTGAATCTGGAGAATTTGTGCCCACAGCAGCTGTGCAAACAAGCCATTTGGAAATCTCTTAGTTTGTAGGGTCTCATCTCATATATGAGGATTAAAATTTTGCAATCTGTAGGTGACCTGTAGTATACAATCCTATCACCAGATGCAGGTATGGAAATATAGGCTAAATTCTACAAACAGTTCCCTGAAATGAACTGTAAAATATGCGTGGATGGACCAGGGTCAGGAACTAAAAAAAGAACTGCTGATTTGGGACAAGGAAGTTTAACTTATCTGGTGTGGTACCCCTAAAATTCATGCTCATAAAAATTCCTGGGCCATCCATTGCAGTTCAGATCATAGAATCACAGAATGGTTTGGGTTGGAAGGAACCTCAAAGATCATCTAGTTCCAACTCCCCTGCCCTGGGCAGGGAAACCCTCCACTACAGCAGGTTGCCCAAAGCCTCATCGAGCCTGGCCTTGAACACTTCCAGGGATGGGGCATCTACAACTTCTCTAGGCAACCTGTTCCAGTGCCTCACCACCCTCGAGCAAAGAATTTCCTCCTTAGATCTAATCTAAATCTCCCCTCTTTCAGTTTAAATCCATTACCCCTCGTCCTGTCACTACAAGTCCTTGTAAAAAGTCCCTCTCCAGCTTTCCTGTAGGCCCCCTTTAAGTACTGGAAGGCTGCAATAAGATCACCCCGGAGCCTTCTCTTCTCCAGGCTGAACAGCCCCAACTCTCTCAGCCTGTCTTCATAGCAGAGGTGCTCCAGTCCTCGGATCATCTTCATGGCCCTGGATACTTTTGTTCCAAGCACAGACGTTTCCTGACAAATTTCTTTGGACAGATTTATTCCTCAGTACATCTGAGCTGCGTTTCCTCTTATGACAAACAAGACTGCAAACTGATAAAAGCCAATCTGATGCAGTGCAACCTGCTGCCACAGATGAAAAGCAGCAGATGAAAACATCTGAATTTGATGAAAATCCTTCAGCAGGATAACTAGATGTAGCAAACATGCTGCTGGAAAAGATGGAATGTTTGAGTCTCGGTTCAGAGTGGCAAAACCAGCGGGTTAGGAAGATCATGATCTAGAGAAAGAGTCGTGTTGCCTTTTTATTTATACATTGGCACATACTGAAATTTTCATTCTTATGGGTTTTTTCCTCTTTCTTGGCCTGTAAGCTACACAGAATTCAAATTTAAACATCTTTTTGAGCTCACAGCTAGACTACTGCTCTTCAAGAGATGGAAGGTAAAGAAAGTAGCAAAGCTCTAAAGCATTTTCCTGAATTTGGACAACATCTTAGCCCATAATTTATGAACACGGGGACTTGCAAATGGGGTGAAATCATATTGCAAATGCATACAGGCAGGATGTGGTTCTATATTTACTAATAGCTATTCTAAAATGTACATGCCAGTCTCCATCGTGTAAAGTGTGTAGCTAAGTGTAGCTGGCAGCATGGCAGATTTTAAAGGATACTTTTAATTGAATGCTGCAGATTTTGATTATATATCGTAAGATTTACTGTTGTTGTGTACTCCACAGTATTCTCCGGAGGGTGAGTGGGACTGCAAATGTGTTACAAGAACATTAAAAAGTAATGTTTTAAAATTGTGTCACACAAAGGAAAACTCTAATACATTTGTTGATTATTTTTGAGGAAATGTTACCTCTGAAATTGGACATAAATGCACCTGCAACCTGCACGCACTGAGTGCTCCCTTACTTTGCAGTAATCTCACTAATTTCTATGGAATTATTTGAGAACAACGACACTGATCTCTGGGTAAGGAGAAGAGTCTTCTTTTTACTGTTAAATACAAATCTTGACCTCATCACTCCTAGACCATGCTGTAGCTAGATCCTAGTTTATTAGAAAAACAGGAGCTGGCATCCAGCCTAAGATGTTCTTTTT
Source organism: Tauraco erythrolophus (assembly GCF_009769465.1). Classification (NCBI taxonomy): domain Eukaryota; kingdom Metazoa; phylum Chordata; class Aves; order Musophagiformes; family Musophagidae; genus Tauraco; species Tauraco erythrolophus. The sequence continues at coordinate 6,767,943 of NC_141476.1, forward strand.
AATCTCTTATCTGCATTTCTTTCTTGCATTTCACTGATGTTTATGGGTGTTTTAGGCTTTTTATGTCTGTGCTGAAGTGTTGCCCTCTGTCAGAAGCAATCAGACATGTAATGGACTGTGGGCAACTTAGCTTAGGCTGAAGCAGCTCATTTCTCAAGCCTCCAAAAGGCATCAAAAGCTTGCTTTTTAAAAGACATGCTGTATACATGCTGGTTTAGATTGTTCTCAATAATTTATTACCTACTAATTTTTTTTTTTCCAGTTTTGCTTATTCTCAGTGGAAACAGTGGGATTTTATCTGAAGACATGGTTATTGTGAGGCTGTGGAGTAAAGAACCCTTAATGGTTTATCTGTCAAGGCCTAGAGTTTCACAGACTGGGGGTTTCACAGAATATTTTCTTCTCTTCAATGAGGAATGTATTAAATCCATTTAAATAGGCAAATGTGGAAATAGCCAACTTTTTGAAACATTTATAACTGTTAGGCAAATATAGCTGATATCTGATGTTTATTGCTTTTTTGGTGTTGAATTTTGATTTGCAACTTCATTTAGAGGCACTAAATGATAGCACTGTCTGAGGCAGTACCTGTGCTGCTCCTGCTGGAGGATCACCACTGTTTATTAGATCGTGTCATGCAGAAGCATTTTAAAATTGCGTTTTACAAAATCCCATTGAACAATTTTAAACAGGATCACTGATTAACTGGATGGTCTGCTCTTCTGAGCTCTTGTTAGCACTGCTTGAAGTTCATACAGTTTTACTCACTGAATGAGTACGCAGAATTCAAACAGATTTACAACTCATTCACCTAATCATGTTTATTTTACAGTAGCCTACAGAAGTCTCAACTCCAGACTACGTTCCTAGTGAGTGCCCTGCCTTTCTCCCTCCTTGGCCATAGTGTATCAGAGATACATTACTAGAATCATTTATGTCATTCTGATCTCACCCATTTGATAAATTACATATTGCAATGACTAGTGTGAAACGTAGCTGAATTAACAGCAGATGCTGTCCTTATATTCGTATTGCATATATGTATGAGTGTGTACACATGTATATATAGGGTTTTTTTTCTGTGTTCTATTTATACTTTCTGGTTTTCTCATATTTTGCTTGCTCCTTTTCGTTAATTATACGGCTGTTGCATTACACTGAACTTGTGTTTTGGCATCTTTTACAGGAACACATTTTCCTACTGTGCAGTCGGTTGTCCAAAGGCTAGAACTCCTAAATCTTATTTTTTTTGTGTCCAGTGTTCTGAATTCAGATGTACAGAAAAACACGTCTTTGTTGGAGAAACCTTTTAGCCGTGATTTTCAGTTTCCACCTTTCTGTTATTTGTATGTTTTCATCGACACCCAGAGACACGGCTGGAATAGTTAGCGTATACTAAACAGTAGCGCCCCTGAAGTCTTTATCTTTGTTGTCTCCTTCTACCTTCAGCATTTTGATCGAGCCAGTTTATGCATCTTGAAGCCAGAAATCCCTTATGGAAACATTTCAGTTCAGCTCATTCATAATAGGTATTGATAAAACCTCTCTTTGCCTCTCTCAGGATTCAAAAAGCCCCTGCCTTTACCCTGGCAGCATCTGCCTTAGTTCCCCTCTCCACCCACATCTGGTGAGAGTGATGAGGATCATGCATAATGCAAAAGCCGAGCTGCGCTTGGGACGTGGCTTTCAAGGCAGTGTTTGTACAGAGATCTCACAGGTGGACGTGCTGGCCTGAAGAGAGCAGCCCTGGGAATCCATTAGGCAGCTGTTTGAGTTATCACTTTAGAAACATTTTAGGAAGTTTTAATAACCTGAAATTCAAACTGTGTGGCTGCTCGCTGCATTTTGTTTCCCCAAGAAACTCAACCTCAGTGGAAAATCCAAATAAGTCAGGTTGCAGGAATCTCTTTTCACTTAAGAAGAGATTCCTGTACATCTCTGGAGAGCTTTGTGGGCTCAGTTTTACTGGTGCTACATCAGCAGTCCACAGTTTCAGCTGTTCCAGTCTGATATTCAAGTACTTCCTCCAGCAGATTAATTACACAGGATTTATCAAAGAGATTCCTCTAAATCCAAATCTAAAGTGAATACATAATATGCCTGCTGTGGTACTTTCCGTACACTTGCGCTTCCTCCTCAGAAGAATTTTAATAGGTATACTTCATATTTATCAAGTCAGTGCAAAGTTTTGATTTGGCAAAGTATATTTAGACCTTCAAGTCCAAGTTCTTCGTTGAGATAAACAGAGTATGTATTAACATCAAAGCAGCTTACACCAGAAGCACTTCATTGGACTTCTGTCTGGAGGACAGAGGATGTCAAGAAGAGGTTTCATTCTCATTTAGTGAAAGGTCGTACTTGCTCTTTTCTGACAGACAGAGATGAGAGCCCAAGAGACAGAAAATTAGCTCTACTGATAGCGTTAAAAATTCCTTGTGTGTGGAGATGTCTTGAAATCTGAATAAAAACATGGTCCACCCAAGACTGGAGCTGCAAATTGAAACATCTGCTAGAACTGAAGAACTGTTCCCAGCACTGTGTCTGCAAAACCCTCTTTACTTCATTGTCTCCTTTTTTCCTAAGCAGCCATACTGGTACCTCAAAAGTAAGTGTCGCACAATTCCATCCAAAGAGAAGGTGTCTCTATTTGAAGGCTGGCACATTTTGGCTATCTAAAACCGATGACAGCGAACTCATAGGCTCCCGTTCCAACTTCTTTCTCTACCATGCTCCTGCAAATTATGGCTCTTGTTCAAAGCACTATTGATTTTGGTTTGATTCGACACAGACTTAAGGGGAAGCCAGAACAGATCAGACAATACCATCAGGACTGTAATAGCTTCATAATTAATTAAATCCCAGCTGTGTGCCAGTTTTGGCTAAATCTGCTTATCCCTTTACTGAGTAGTTATAATGGAGTGTGTCTGGGGCTAACAAGAGCACAGTCCTCATGCCAAATTCTTTCTGCTTCACATGGCACTTTCTGTCATACTTTATTCTTGCAGCATATGAATGCGTCTTTGTATTCGTTAAACAGCTGTATTGATGGTGAAAGGAATGATTTCTCTGACACTCTCTCTACACTGCTGAAGTTCCAGTGATATAACTAGAGGTCTTCCTGATTAACCATGCTGTACATAAGAAGAAAACCTGCAGGAACTAAGGTTTTGTTTCTGGCTTGCATAAGTCACATTCTTAAAAAAATGAAAATTATTCTTGCCAGACAACCTCTAGATGGCTCTTGAGGCTAGCTTTGTCCCTTAGTAGGCACCTGAAACACATCTGCATCATGCTGTATCAAGAAGTTTTCCTATGACTCTATTACTTCTTCATATGAGAGATGAAACCTTGGAGCCTTTTGCATGCCGCAGGAAGGCTTCCCTTCCCTTTTTGTAAAAAGCACCGAGAACTCTTCAGTTGAAGAGAGGAAAACTGTTTGTCTTCTTTCTAGCCATAAAGTCCTGATTGTCAGTTCCACCTGTGCATATTTTGCTATAGTTACTACATATTTATTCACTCAGGTGTGGAAATTACCACTCTTGATTGTAGCTTCTCAGGAAAAAAGCACAACTGTGTATTCCCCTAAATAAGCAGAACTGCTTGCAAACATCTGATTTATCCAGGGAAATCCCAATGCTTGGTCCTTTTAGAAAGTCTTCTTACTGAAGTACATCCCTTTTTCATATCACAAAGGGTTTATTCCTGATTCACAAAGTGAGGAAGTAGGGGCAGGAGGGAAGGAAGAAAAACATATTCCTAGATTTAATGCGAATCACTTCATATCAATCCATGCTTCATCCTAAACAGTTCCTGTGAATTACTTGCTGCTCAAACTATTACTGAGCAGATCATAGTGAAGATTATTATAATCCAAAAGGAAACTGACAAATAAAATGGCTAAAATCTGTTAGTAACTTAAATCTGTCAGACAAAGTATCTATACTGGTAAGTGCAGTACATTGCCTTGTTCCCAGTGAAGAGCTCACATGAATCCTATAGTGTTTCCTCCAGCACAGTAACTACATCCTTCAGTGCCTAAACCAGGCATTGTATGAGCTAGATACTTAACTTCATTACTAACTGCTTGAAATGAATTTTTTTTTTTTCTGGATAAAAATTTCATCATTGCAGAGAAAATATTTCTTCCTTCCTTAACCAGATAAATGGTCAAAATATTTTAAAAATACTCTTACACAAATTTGTAACATTTAATTGGAAAACTTAGTAATGCTTCCAAGACAATGAAAAGTTCAAAGATGCTGCCTGCAAGGAAAATATGTGTACATCTTCCCTTATGTAGTAAGAAATTACACACTGTTTAATAACACACTGAGATCCTCCACAATTAAAGAAAACCCAATGAGCTGATTTAACATTAATCAAGTACCATGCAGCAAAGATTAATTCAACACATTCTTTGTTGCAAAGGTTAATATCTTTGTGGGTTGTAAATTAAGAAAACTCGGAAGATATTTATACAGTTAAATGTAATACAGAACTGGCCATCAGCAACAGCTACTGTAACTCCCTATACTTTTTTTTTTTTTAAAAAAAGACATCTTTATACTTCAAATACTCCATCTCAGAGAGACAGATCTTTAGCATCTCCCCACAGCGATGGAGATGTGCCTCTGTACAGTAGTGAGGGATATAGTTCTCCCCCATGAATACATTCACACACTGTGTTTGACACAAATTCCAAATATAAGTCTCTTCTTTCTGGAGAAGTTCGATGAAAGGACTATTCTTGAACAAAGCAGGATGTAGAACTTGACCATTTGTCTGTGCTTGTACTTTAGCTCTCAGTCACCAAACAGTCTGTGCTTTTTGCTATTTATGGCTGAATATGCTGAATGAAAGGAAACATCACAAAAGATACTGATAAAAGAAATCAAATTCATGATCTGAATGTATCTTTTGAGATAAGCCTGTTCTGGATTATCTCCATCAGGGAATACTATCCAAACTGAACTGGGAGCAGCTATCAGTACTTAAAACTGAAACTCACATTGGCAACAATATGAATTCTTTCTTAAATTCTTTCTTAAATACATGCCCTTGTCCCATGAGTTTAACATAAAGTAATCAACTGTAGTATCTGCTTTGGCTTTATAGAAAAAGCATTGTGGCTTGCTAAGGCATTAGTAGGTGTTCCATTCTTAAGACAGCATACAGATTTAGCCAGCAGAAGCTCACTGAGAGCAGAATCTCATTTTTTCAGATACTGAAAGAACAGTATACGTGGGATCAATTTAGAAAAATCCATTCCAATGTCACTTTCTTTTATAGGCTACATAAATAGGTATATGAAAAAAAGCATGTAACCACAAAGTAATAACACGACCTGCAGATTACAAGGTAATTAAACTTGAAGCTACCAAGTACAATGCTCCAGGAATAATTTACCTTGTGGTGTGGGAAGCGGAGATATTCTGATGTTTCTTCCTAATGCAAGATGAATAAGGATTGAGAGTTCCAGCCTGCCAGAGCTAAGGAATTAACAGGTTCCCTACCTGTATCTTTCACTTCTTCACACTCATGATGACAATCTAATTTGGAAAGCAGCAATAACCATGTGGTAACTGTCTTTAAAAGCCACTTACCGTGTAATTTTATGGTCAGTGTTTGAAAAGATAGTGTAAGGGGCTGAGAGCACTGATTTGAAACACCACCTTCATTAGCTGGCCGTCACCTCGACAGAGACCTAGCATATTTTGCTGACACATTGGTACACTTGGTTCCTGGGTTGAGCCAGGTGCAAAGGAAATGCAAGAGCTATTGATAAATGATTTAGATGTGCCGTTAATTTCTAGGTGAGTAATCCAATCTCCTCCTCTCCTTGTCCTAGGAAAAAACGGGTACTAGAAGTGAGCTTTTTGGAACACAAAGGTGTGCTTCCCCAAAAGGAGGACCTTCAGCAACATAGATACATAACTCCATTTGGCAAAATACACTTCCAGTTTTTCACTTCTGACTTGCATCTGGTCATGGGAAGAATTGAGAGGTGAGTCCAGTTAAATTTAAAAGATGAAGGTGATTGCACTGATTTGCTGTGATGTACTGCTAGCTCAAATAGATTTCATTGATTAACTGACAATTTAAATAAACAACAGCGCAGGCAGATGGCATTTAAATAGGAAGTGGTTTTTTAACTTAAAAATGTAGAGTCTTTTTTTGTTTGTTTGTTTTAAATTGCTAATACGATGTGTTTGCTCAGGCTTCAGTACTTGGTGTTGAAGTCATTGCTTTATGCCCACACCACACGTGGTCTTTTACAACTTGATTCAAGAACAGCCAGTGGACATGTTCTTAACTCTCACCCAACTCAATGAGACTTAAATGAGTTTAAAGTGCTCTGCTGGCTGCAGGTGTTTTCTGTAACTGGGGCAATGGATATTTTTAGCATTTTCATTGTTTATGTCTTTGTCAGTGTGTCCCTGAGAGCTGATGATAGCATTCAGCCCAGTGCTTCCCTCTATGCAATTCAAAGGACACATTTAAGGTAGGGCTCACGAACCCCTCCCCAAAGATGTAGTGGGGCCTCTGTACATTACAATTATTAATCTTCCACAGCTGGATGATTTCTCCTCTTTCAGCCCTGCCCTAGCTTCGAACTATCACTCAGCTGTGCTGGTGGAGGCTGAGTGCCTTTCCATAAACCTTGCTGCTGTAAATGTCAGGAACATATAAAACTAGACTGTAGTCTGCAGTCACTGGACAGCTCTTACATTAAAACTCAAAATAATTTTGACACAGGTGTATCAGAAGATCTTAACCTGAATGAGATGACTCATATTAGTAAAATCATGCAGTCTGCATTTTGAAACACGTTACTAGACTCTATTTAAACATTACCTCTTCCACTCCTATCGAGTTCAATGGTAGCTGGACACAAGCGTGTGTGAATTCCTCCGTGACATTATGAAAGACAATACAGAGAATTTAACAAGATAAAGCTAAGCCTCATTAACTGTGTGTAAAATACACAGAAGCACTCAAAACCTCAAAATGCTCAGTGAATTGTTGCAATGATGGGTCTCTCTTAGTTTCCTTAAATCTAGAACAAAGTGAACACTGCTACAAGAAAAAAAACAGTATTTCAAGAGGCACTAAGCTGTTCCTCTTTGCCCAATGACATAAATTTGACACTTATTTCAATAAATCACACATTTTTATAGTGCTAATCGAAATATAAAGGACTTTCTTTTGTAGTGCTGCTAGAAAAATCCAGAAGCTGGCCAGTTTTTTTCTCTTCAATGTGCTAAAGATCCCAAGCTGCTAATGACAAGGTAGGAGAAAGGGAAGATAAAGCAATGTGAAACTCAGCATTACATCCCACTGTTTCTTGCTGATTTCTGTTTGAGGCCAGTCATTGAAAAAAAAAGTACTGTTGTCTTCCTTTCCTGGCATGGGAAATTTTTCTGATTTACTGCTTATGGCCAGAGGTGAGAGCTGGAGCAACTCTCCTCATTAATGTTTATAAATATGTAAAGAGTGACTGTCATGAGGATGGAACCAGGCTCTTCTAACTGGCATCCAATGATAGGACAAGGGGAAACGGATATAAGCTGGAACATAGGAGGTTCCACTTAAACATGAGGAAGAACTTCTTCACAGTAAGGGTAACAGAACACTGGAACAGGCTGCCCAGAGAGGTTGTGGAGTCTTCTTCTCTGGAGATGTTCAAAACCTGCCTGGACGCGTTCTTGTGTGATCTGATCTAGGTGGCCCTGCTCCGGCAGGGGGATTGGACTAGATGATCCTTTGAGGTCCTTTCCAATCCCTAACATTCTGTGATTCCTCATTAGAGGAGTTCCATAGATGAGCCTGGGAAGCTGGTATCAGAAATCGGTCCCAGCAAGGGGGACAGATTCTGCATTAGCCAGAGGTATTTGCTTCATTTTGTTAGACTTCTGGGTAAGTAAAAGTGAATTTGGTCTGCTGGACAAGGAAAGACAGTGCTATAGCAAGGGACGAAATACTAGTTTCCTCCCCAATAACACCAGATCTCAACATAATGTCAGGAACATAGTGGCAATGTTCAGCAAGGACAGCAGAGGACTGCGGTGGGCCGTAGCAGCAGACAAAGGTAAGAGAGAGGCTCTCTTGAGCAGGGTAAACTGGACAATTTCTCTCCGCTGCAGGTCTGCTCTGTGGGCTGAAATTTCCACCTCTACTTTCTTTTCCTACCACCATCCTCAAATACAGCTGGCAGGCGCTGGCAGCATGCCAGAGGACCGGTTCTTCTCTCATTGAGGTCAACAGAAAATGCTCCCTCAACACAAACAAGGGCAGGTCCAGCCTTCCGAAGGTAGCCTGCTCCCCACAGCTGGCATTGCAAACCGCTCCCTGCAGAGCTAATCCCCTCTCGGAGCTGTGCGTGCCACGCGAAGGCAGTGCTACCATGCACATCTCCCTTCCTCCTCATTTTTCTTTTGAAAAATGACAATGAATGCACACAAAGCCTCAATTACAAAAGATTATGGGCTTCAATTTAGTGTGTGCTGTAAAGTTGTATTAAACGATCAAATGCTAATGAGGAGAAAGGCTCTTCTAGAGAAAGAAGGAATTAGCATAAATTAATAGAGTTCCATATGTGCAAGTTTTACGGAGTAACAAAGTATCTCATCACAGAAGTATAAATATTTAATTTCATTCTTGCTGGGGCCAGTACACAGCATTACAGTCAGCACAGAAATATGAATTAAAGTGTGGGAGGGAGCAAGGCGCTACCCAATGCAGGTTCACAGAGAGGTCAGTGTGATGGCTCTGCTGTTCTTGTTCTCTGTTTTCCAGCTCACACGGTTTGAAGCCAAGTCCAAATGGCAAAGCAATATATGCATGGCCTCATCTGCAGTCTGGGGAGTCTGGCTTCACTCAGTGTGTTATCAAGTTCCTTAGCTCTGCCCAAGAGTATACTTGCTTGTTAGCATAGGATCTTCCTGCTTCTATGCCAGAGAGAAAAGGCTTCAGAGGCATTTTGGTGGTGATTTTACAGCACTTTCCCCAACCATGTGGAAAAGAGCTGCTGCACGTATAAATTCAGTTGAATTTGTAATTTACGTTCAGCCTTGCAGTGTTTTTCACATTAATGTTGTGAATGAGTTACTACAATTAAGATTAATTTTACTGAGGTGAAAAGCAAGCTCAGTTCTCTCTGTTACTTTCCTGAACAGCTGTGGCACCGATGAGCGTGGTCTGCTCCAAACAGTGCTCTGCACACTTAGTGCCACTGTAATAAACATATGGAACTCTTGGGCTGCCTTTTTCTTGTTTGTGGGACTCAGGAGAAAACCATGGACCAATACTGCTGGACCTCTATGTTCTAGCATTGCATTGCTGGAAGCAGCTGTCTTCAAGGATGTACATGTGTTCACATACGCATGGTGTGTGTTTAGTGTATTTAGTTTCTGTCCTGCAATTATGTAAGCATGTAGGTGTGTGAAAGAGTAAGTTTATTTCTACCTCCAAATAAGTATAGCTGTTGGATGTACTTTGCTGTGTTCTATAATTAGAAGAGACTATAATTCTAATCTGAAATTATATGTGTGAGGTACTTGCATGCTTGACACTTGGGATCTATAATTTTGTTTTTGAGAGGATTTTCATTTGATTATTGTCTTACATTTTGCAGCAGAAATATGCAGCAAACTGTTTAAATCCATGACCACAGAGGAATATGTCACCTTCCAAGTCCTTTTGGTCATTATATAGAGTCATTTTGTTAATACACTGTTTACCAGTTTCCTGTATGCTGGGCTTCAGGAAATAAGGCTTTTTACTAACTGTTCCATTTTCAATTCACCTTCTTCACTAGTGTGATATACAGCTGCTTGAAAACAAGGGAGAAATCCTGTAGTAAGAAGAAAACAATGCCTAAGAAGTCTGAAACATCAGCGTGTTTCTTCTAGCTGAACAAATACCCTGAAGACTGCAGCCATAGTCATAAGGTTTCCCATTGGTCCCTGCTCCATCTCATTCTTAGGCAGAAAATGGGACAAACAGCTTCACGGGGTACCACTTACTGAATTATCCTTCTCTTGGCTGAAATTTGCAAAAGGAATTTATTTGTGGAAAATCAAGTTCTACGTGAAAGCACTGGATTTGGTTTGTGGAGCCTTGGGATCATTACTCTAGCTCCAGCACTGACTTCTTTTGACTTTGGCCAATTCCTTTCATGACCAATGTCTCTGCTTGTCACCAGTAAAGCTTCTCTTTCCCTTTCCTCTCCTGTTCATCCTGTCTGTTTAGACTGTCATGTCCCCAAGACATGGACTACTCACTCTGGATTTTCTCTGCACATAGCTCAGTGGAGTCTAGAATTTTCTATTAAAATAGTTTTGAAAGGAGTATGCACTGTGGTGCTCCAAGGCAGGAGCCCCATCAGCATGAAGGGAAGCTGGTAACTGGTGCAGCAGGAAGATAGGGCAATTGCTTGCAGAGTATAGAGCTGCTGATGTATAACTGGCAGATACAGAACTAAAACCCCTCAAACCTCTTTGTTCTGGTGCGTATTACATCAAGGATAGTTGTTTTTCAACGGTTGTAGAGAGCAGAACTGATATTTCTGGTAGTAACACAAAAAACACAACTTCTGTCTGATGATATTTTGATTGACTTGAGTTGCTCTGCTTGGCTTTGAAAGAGGTACTGGTTTTGACTTGGCAGAAGAGAAACCAGGTCTGATATTAATGCCAATTAGACCATGTGTACCTGGTGACTATCCAGCGGTTTTCTGCTTTGATCTTGGCTTTTTCAAACTGATCCGCAACCAGGAACGTCAGTGCTGTGTCAGTGACACCATGGTGATCTCGTCATGGCCTGAACACACACAGGTCTTGGAGAGCACGTTTCCCCTTGGCAACTGAAGATGAACCTTGCTGCTGACAGACTGCGCATGCTTTGCATCTTCGCTTCGCATCAGCTGAAACTATTTCAGATTAGTCACTTTTGAGAATCATGATGTCAGAAGATCTGTCTTGATCGCAGAGCCTCTCTGGGCATAGAAAATGTCAGTCCTGTTCAGAGCACGCTCCTGACACTCGGTGACTTTCTGCCAGGTTACATGTTTGACAGCTGTTCTGGGGTGTGTGTTCCCAGTCACTGGCCTGACAACCATCATGAAGCCAATTACAGTCACAGGCAATTAATGTTCCCCTCCTCAGGTTCTCATGGAAATGATAACATAATGCAGACGATCAGCATGAAATCTGTGACCTTTGGAAATATAAGCTTGAGACGGGAGCTGGGCTTGTGTCTACAGCAACTGTGTCCAATTAAGCTCTTAAGGCATGGCAAGGGAGATGGAAAATTACATGTTTCATAAAAGCAATATGAACAATTTTTTCCTCTCATTTCCAAACACAATAGCTTCTAGTTGACCTGAAAATACCAGCTCTTCCCCCACGCTCTCCCTGCATCAGTTACTCAAACCTCATGCTTAGTATCCTCTCGCAAGAGCTGTAATTTTATACAGATTTTCTGTATTGCTATTGTACACAGGCCTGATTCCACCATGTTTCTTCTGTTCTGAGCCATATGCAGGCAACAAGCCTACAGGGTCTGCTCCTCCAGTGGTGTAAACCAATGTAACGCCACTGAAATGAAGAGACATATTGTTATCTGCATCCTTTGACCTCTTTCCCCAACAGATTTCAGTCTAACAGGAGAAAAGAAGATCCTTTCCAGGGTGACAAGGCCAATTAGCATGTATACAACTATGCCAGGGGTGTTTTTTGTTGCTATGTCCTCTGGCAAGAGACTGCGAGCAAGCAATGAGAAATTTCATTTCAATTACTGGATGACATAACTTTGATTTTTCTTTTCCCCTCCTTGCTGGCTGCACCGAAGTCAGGGATGTTGTTCTAGTTCGAGCTAGAAGTACAGGCACCTTTTTCTATAGTTGTCACAGTAGACAACGGTTTTCCTATTTTGCCACTGTATATGTACGTGAAATGCCCATTTCTGGGATTTATTGCTTACCAGTGGAAAGGAGCAGAGGTACTGTTTACCATGTAGAAAGCCAACAGAGACAGGTTTCAGTAAATGGTTTGGAATTTGGGGAATTTATTGCAAGGAAATTGTGTGAGAGCAACACCTAGAGTCTAGATGTTTCATCTGCTTTATTCCAGATTAAAATAGATTGTTCATCTGCTTTCAGAAGAGCAGGAAGTTGCCATGAAGCATATTGGGGTTTTAGGCCAGAATATTTTCAGGATAATTGGTCTAAAATCCTGTTGTCTGGGTAAAGCAGCCTGGAGCCTGGCCTGTCTAGCTGTTAGGTTTTTTCCACCGCATTTCACAATAAAATGTGCAGACTGAGAAAACATCTATTTTGACATATTTTTTAAATTTCATGGCTCTCAGTTCAGCTCTAGAATTCTTAAGAATCATGGTTTTAATTGGTTTAGTTTAGTTTTGGGTTTTTTGGTTTAGTATTTGCCTTTAGAAATATTGGTCTGATTGAGTCTGTTCCTAAAATAACTTCTGGATTACCACGATATAAAGTCGCAGGATGAGATCTGCAAAGTAGACAGTCCTGAATAATTATCCTTAGCATTACTGTCTTCTCAGTCATGACTGTTTGCTATGTTCTAAAGAACTCCAACATCAGAAGTATTGGGCATAATTTGAAAGAACTCTGTTCCCCCAAACAATGAAATTTGAAAATGCTGATTGTATTCTTCCATATCCAGCACACAAACTGAAAATAAATATTCACACTGGAAAATAGGATGAAGAGCACCAGACGCTGATACCACCAGCTATATATCATACACGGATGTGTGCATGCATGTCTGAGAAAGAAAGGAAGTGGCTGGAAAAGGAACAGGCAGAAAGTATTTCCGAGTGTCAAAATAGGTCATCTTATCTTTTTTTTTTTTTTAAAAAAAAAAGCACCACAAACGTGAATGTGTATTTCTGGGGGAAAGTTCTGAGGTTACCTTGCGTGGCCCTCCCAAAAGCTTTTGCGGTGGAGGGTGATGCTCTGCCTGCCTGGTGCAGCAGGTTTGCAGTACTTCAGGCCTCTGCACGAGTTAATTAGGACCAGCCTGTTTTAAGCCAAGTGCAAAGCTGGTTGACTGCTTCTAGTGCAGCCTCATGTTGAAATATTTTTCCTCTTTAATAATGAAAATACTTTCATGAGAAGGAGCCTGAACTACAAGAAAGGGATCCACAAATGCCATGCATATGGAGACCAACTGCACAGTGATGCATGACACAAGAGACTGTGCAAAGCTTTGTATGCACACCACAAAGGAAAACAATTTCAGGGTGCAGTAAAACATCTTCACTTAAAACCAGGCTCATCCTAATTTGGCAAGCCAGTTTTGTCTTGATGTTAACGAAGAGGGAAGGGGAGTGTGTAGGGAAGGGGAGTTTGGTTTTGTGTGCCCATAATGTTTAGGTCAGTGAGGTTGCAGAGATTTGAAGCACAGATGTTCCCACTGGTATGACACTGGTGGCTGCCCGGTGTCCTTGGGCTACAGATGTTTGGTCCTGGTGTTGATGTCCGATACGTCCAGCTATTGAGGCAGATGGTGAGCAGCAAAATATTTCTGAACATTTAGAAATATACCACCCTGGAGCCCAACGAGGGAGATAGCTGAAATTGGAAAATAATGTAATAGAATATTTTATTTTTCACAAAAGACTTTAAGGCTGGGAAGATTGCCATTTCTGAAAGGGCAGTTTGGCTGACTTCCCCATACTCTGCACAGCTTTACAACGACCCTCCATTTGCACCCCTTTCCTCTTTTAGGCTGAAACAGAGGTTTGTACTTCATTTTATACACATATACACACACACTCACAAGATAACAGCAAGCAATATTGAATTTGTAGACTCGTTTGAAAAAAGAAAAAAAAAAAACCACACAAAGAAGCCAGACTTTAGTTCAGTCTTTCTGCAGCAAAGAACAGAAATAACTTTTTGCATTGTGTGTGACATACTGAAATATCCAGCCTCTTTGAAGATGTGTACATTCAGCCATGAGTCTATCTGTCCTCTCTCCAGCAGGAGAGGAGAAGAAAGGCAAAGGAAGAACAATAAGAATTTTGATTTAACACAGACTTGAACATTTGTTTAAGGTCATGCAACTATATGGATATCAACAGGAAGGTTCACTTATTGATAGGATCCTTGATATCTGTGGATTACTAGTAGACTTAATATTAAACTTGTGCCTGACAGTTTTTTCAGGGCAAAAATAATTGCATTTCAATACTTTTATTTATTTTGTAAGTAGCAGCTTTTTCAAAGCATTACGTTTTTCTTTGGCTTGCAGGAGTTTCACTTCTTTTTCGCCCCGAAGGCTGTAATTATAATGCTATTGGGAGAAACTGAATTGCTTGCAGGCTTTTTCCATAAGAACAACTTTTCCGTTTTCAGTATTATAAATCCACTTTGAGGCAAATTCTTTCTTGAAAGAAGAGGCCAGATCTTTGTCTTCTGAGTAGTGAATAATGGAGAACGAATCATTGTTCCTGTTAATTTCTACTTGTTTTGGATTCATGAAATTCGGTAGTCAGACAGGATGGAAAGGGAGCTCCAAGCAAAACAATTATGATAAACAGACTCGATGGACTTGATATGCTTGGCAGGGGCATTTGCTGAGGCCCATCCAGGGATACCGCTAAGGGGAGGTTGAGGATAAGTAGCACCAAAGAAGTAACACGAAGTTGATGTGCAAAATATATTTACCAATTCTGCTTCCAAGACAAGTCATAGAAAAGCATTCTACATGCTTTCTATTTCTATGGTTTGTATTTTCTGAGTTCACTTTGGGCATAGTTTTAATACTGAATTTTGCGTGAATTCTACACATTAGTTTAATTCATCCTAGTGTTGCAAAATTCTGCAGTACAGTGAGTGGTAACTAAATCCCATTTGCAACAAAAAGTTTTAGAATGAGGAAATGAGGAAAATATGTAATTTTATTAGGGCAATTCTAGATGCATGAAGACTATGAAACAATCTGCTCTGAACAGATGTTTAAATATTTTTTCTCCAGAGTGTCAATTTGTTAATATTCTCAGCAGAATACACTGACTTCTCTGAGAATGGGAACCATTGCCTGAGGGCATAGCATGGGTTCAGCATGGGTTTGTGAAGCCATAGACAACAGCAAAAGGAAGCACAGTCAATCCACAGATCCATTTGCGGGCCAAATGACTGTGTAAGCCGAGTATCAGTGCAGTAACCAGAGATTGGTGTCAAGAACGTTTTTCCTATCAGTATGGCCACCATGGCTAGAGTAACATCTTATATATATTACTGAGTTTCTCCTCCCAAGATATTAGTGCAGCATAGAAATACCAGAATCTCTTCTTAATAAAAATTATTAACCAAGTATTTCACTCCATGCAGGATCATGCTTGAAATACCTAAGTATCTCCAGGAGGCATACAAGATTGCTTTCAGGGAATGATGTTATGGGTCCAAGAGGTTAGCATAAGTCTCAGAATCTATTCAGCTACTTTAAGACCATGCTAATAGTAATTGACCTTACCTCTGGGGAGGGCTATAGCACTGAGCACTTTTGGTGACAAATTTTTAGCATTAGGCTGGGAATCTGTTACAGCAGATTTTTACTAAAGGCAAGTGCTCAGGGCTTTTGCAACTGGGACTGCAGTGATGTTCCTTAAGGTTTACAGACCCTTTTCTTTTTTTTAATCTACTGTAGTAAATATAAGCACACACATACTCGAGATGTTAGTATGCATATGAACTATGTTTAAGCAGACCAATCTCTTTTTGCAGTATATCCTGAATATTAAATTTTTTTCTGGAGCTCATTGACATACATGTAACTGGATTTTCCTGCTATTTGTGTCTGTGAAGGTGTTGCTGACATGAAAGGTGCTGTTTAAATAAAAGATATAATTTCTAAAATTCCTGCTTTATGTTCAAGGTGCCAGCAGGCCAAATAAATTTTTGGTTTAATTGCAATGACTATTAGCTATTCATGATACTTATTGTAATGGATATAGTGCTTTGGATTAAAGGATATTCTCATTCCAATACAGAGGGATTTACATGTGTACGAAAACTTCCAATAACAGTTAATATGCAATTGTAGAAATCTCTCTGCATAGAGATCAGACCATACTCTGAGCCTTCACCATCTGTTCTGTCCTCTAATGATGAATCCAGCATCATAATATTCACTGTTCACTTGTTTAAAAAGCAAGGTACAAGTCATTCAAATGCATGTCTACCGTTTCTTTTTTTTTGTAGAGGAACTTGCCTCTGCCTTGTTTACTGAGAGAAAGATACACTGAACAGCACACAGGGCTGTTATTTTTCCTTGGTGCTCTGGTCCCAGAAGGCCCAAGAACTGACAATGCAACCAAAATTTCCAAACCTGAGCTTAGTGTTCCTCAAAAATAGAGTATGAATATTCACAGAGCTGTGTGTTTAAGAGTGTTATGAGCAGGGCTCTGTTAATGATGTGATTTTTTTTCTGATGCTGTCGGCCTCATTTCCACATAGAATTATAGAAACTGCTCTGTTTGGTTGTGATTCTGATGACAATAGAAGTTTAATGGCCAGTATAAAATGGGAAGAAAGAGGAGATTTGTTCAGCTTCTGAAACCTTATAGCCTAATATTACCACCTGACGCCATGCAAGAAGCAAGGAACTAAGCGGCGTCGTTAAAGTGCCTGCAACTCTAACGTATAGTGACAGAAATGCTTAAATATGTATGCACGCGTCAGAAAAGACTCATTTCATTTTTACCTCTCGCTAGGGTTTTTATCAAGGGTGGCAAAATTGTCAGGAAGGAACAATAGTGAAAAATAGAGCTGAAGCAGACGCAGATGTTTGTACAGCTCTCCCAGAGGTACAGCCTTCTTTGCTTCTCCACAGTGAGACGGCGCTGCACCGATGTGTGATTGCTCAGAGATGGAAGTACATTTTTAATGTGTTCATAGCTGTCTGGAGGCTGTTATCTGTCATGCTGACAGAGACAGAGTAGTCTACCAAAGCTGCAGTGAGCACCTTTCGAAGCACATCAGTCCTGTCCTACATAGCGGTGTGGCATTTACAATAAGTCTGGTGCTGTTCCTCCTCCCTTGCACTGGGTTTAAGAAATTTGGAGATGAGAAATGGAGAGTAGGTGGCTCTGAGTTGCTTTAAATTTCCCGTTTCCTGGATCCACCGTGGGTCCTCACCGACCCTTGCTGAAAGCAAGAGCAGCACTGCGTGCTCTCAGGAGCACAATTTCAGGCTGGAGCAGTGCGGGCAGAAGAGGTAGATGGCATATTGCATGCAAGGAAGGTGCTATTTCTCCTTTTTAATCTTCCTTTCTTCTCCCTATCTTCAGAATCCAGAGGAAGCAAAAGTCACCCAGCTCTGTCCCCTGTAGGCATGTAGTGATCGATTCCCAGGCTTCACACAGGACCACGGCGGAGCAAAGGCAATCGGGTGACCAGTAAAGCTGCTCAGGTGGGTAAGAGCTCTGCACCCAAGTACACCCATTACTCCTCCTAATTTCTACCCCAGTATCTGCTGGATACGGAGACCACCCTGCTGGTTCCCTAGCTTGGAAAATAAATATTCAAGCTAAGAATTTTCTGAGCGCGCCAAGGGATTTAGATGCATCCTTTGCATTAATTTTAATGGACAATACATCTAAATTACCTGCTGTGCTTGGGAAAGTCTCAGCCTGAGGTTTTATTTATTATTTATTGAATATTCCCTGAGTAAACAGAACTTATTAGCGCGAAGATGATCTGGCAGGAAGAACAGTCTTAAAAGGTACCCTATTATTCATGCAATTATGCTGCGTCGCTCATCCTTTTTTATTATTGTTTGTATTACTGTAGCACCTTGAGCCTCACAACAGCGATGAAGGTCTCTCCATTTCAGCTTCTGTTTGAACACACATTAGGAGCCAAAATCCATCCTAAGAGCTTCCAATTTAAATGGATAAAGCGAAACAAACTGAGAGAAGCAAACGTGGAGAGAAAAAGTGTGCTTGCCCAAGGTCATACAACAGATTGTCAGTAGAACCAGACCTAAACCCCATGTATCTTGAACTCTTTGGCCAGTTAAACTCCACTGCTCCTCTTCTTCCTCAAATAGTACAGCACACTGTGCTAATTCCTGCTCTTTGATATTTATCTGATGAATTTCACTAGTTCTAGTAGAATTATTATCCTTTTTGGCTCCTCAGCAGACTCGTTTCCAACCTATCAGTTTCATTTTGATAGGCCTAACATTACAGGGGAAGAAATATATATATGTTCACAACACAAAACTCCCGTGTTATTGGATTTCCTTAACTGGACACGAGGAAACACAGTGGAGCCTGATGCTTTTAAAAATCATAAATCTTTAACAACCTCTGCAAAGAACTAAACAAAGAATGAAAGCCCAAAATACAGCATAACAAATACGAAAATTATATACAATTTGGATCTAGTTCGCAATTTAATCGATTCATTGTCACTCCATGATGCTGATGCGGTGAGACTGGGTGTCATCCCTTCCTTCCTCATAAAACTGGTCGTTCTCACAGCATCCCTGTACAAACAATGTTGTCCTCAATCAGGCAACGAAACTCTTGGGGAAGAGACCATTAACTGAGGCAGGAGGAATTGTTCCCTGTGTTCTCTTACAGGGCAGGCAAGAAAGAAAAATAGTCCTTCCTGAGGCTCCTGCCTACTGGTTCCTACCAAGAGAGCCCTAACCTCTTTACGGCTATGTGGATATATGCTGCACGTCAAGGTTTACTGCACCTCCAGTGCTCTGTGCAGAATACATGCCCTGCCACGTTGTTGGCCTCTTTTTGCAAATGGAGCCCTGCTGAGGATGCGGAGGCTTGTCTTGCCTTGTCTCGCCTCTCATAGCACTGCCAGACGTGGGCTTCATTCCCTTGCCACGCAGCTGAGCGACACAGCAATCCGTCACAACCCCCTGCCGCAGAGGAGGGCACGGGCTGGGCACATCTGTGAGCACAACTTGGGTAAGGAGCAAAGCCAAAAAGCGAGCTCGGTGTATCTAAGTGTCCAGGAATTTTTTTTTCTCATTTACTTTTGGGCAACCTGGTGTAGTGGAGGGTTTCCTTGCCCATGGCAGGGGGGTTGGAACTAGATGATCTTTGAGGTTCCTTCAAACCCAAACCATTCTATGATTCTATGATTCAATGATTCAACAGTGGAAATTTGACTGTATTCACACAGCGATATGCGTCAGCAGGATGGTTATTTAGCTGCTGAAGTGCCAATTGAATAACGTTACCACATGGGTCAGGAGCCTTATGCACCTCTCATGTAAGGATGAGTGCTCTCTTCTCTACAATACCCCTGTATAAATAAGGGTTGCACATGGGCTTTTGCCTACTCACTGCATAATGTACTCCATGGAATAGAGAGGATCTAATCTCTCTCTATAGTTTCTGGTATGGTACTGGTCTTTCCAAGGTCCTCAAGGAGGCAATTTTCTATAAGCTCTGTCCAAGCCTTTCTCATGGTCACAAAGGAAATCTGTACATGGGATGGAACTGAGTATTACATTCCAGGTCCAACACAGTGGCCTTTAGCCCATTGTTTTGCTAAAGAGTTGAATGACAATTAGAAAGGACATACTCAAAGCCTTCCTCCCATCAGCCAGCTTGAAGTATATTGAGTTTTCAGTGCTTTGTTGTGCTTTCTGATTTTATCCATCAGGAATCATGAATAATTGCCTGTTGGAGAGGACAGATGTAGTTCTTTTCACATTCTGATGCCAGAGACAAGTGTACATCAACACTTTCATTGTTTTATATGGCCTTGTCTGCACATTTTGGCTGGATGGTTGAACACATAATGCTTTGCACATCTAGGCAATGTGTATGTGTGCTAGTATAAGATTTGGCACCTGGAATTATTTTGTTCTATGCACACTTCCCCACACATCCTCCTGTTTGAACACACAGTTGTGGAATGGCACCGCACACCCTTTTGCACATTCGCTGTGGGCATGTTGCATCTCTAAATGAATGAAATGGGTGAGACGCAGTTCTCCTGCCTCCTGTCTTGGGTGTTTATTTCTGAGAAGACAATGCATTCTTACTTTCGTTTAATTTTAAGACAGGGCAATGGTTTAGAAAAAGCCTTTTTATACATCAGTGTGGAGTTGCACTGAGGAGTTAAGTAGAAAGGCTGGAAAAGAAGGTAGGAGGAAAGAGGTTGCTGGAGGAAAATGTAGCTTCAAGAGGCAAAGGCCCAGGCTCTTCCACCTCTCAGAAACGCAGAGCATAACCCTACTAAACCGTTTCTGAAGCCCCCTTTATATTTAGCAGTAGATGGGTGCATCTGAGCTGACCTCTAATGTCTCTACTCTGCAACAGACACAAGAGCATAGGATGCTATTTCTTTTCCTGAGGACACTGGGAAATCTCAGTGCCGCACTGCAGAAACTTAATAATATATTTCCAAATATCAGTCACTGAGGTCTCATTAAAGTCATTCTTTCCCAGGTCTCCACCCCATTTTCTATCACATAGTTTATTCCCTGAATTGAATAATTAATAAGGAATGGTCAGATCTGTACCGATCTCATAATACTCTGTAAACTTTTAAAGACTATTTCAATATATATTTCAACAGGCCCATTTGGGAAGTTTAGTCCTGCACAGAGACAGCCTTTGGATTTGAGCAGAGTCTCATCAGCGGGCAGTTAAATCAGGTTGCCAATGGCAGGCAGGAAAAGGACAGGGACTGACGCAGGTAACAATGGATCAAATCAACTGAAGTCTATGTGAGCCCTTTGCAGGAAAGTTGCTGGATGAACCAGGGATCTGTCCCCTACAGACACCAGAGATTTGACAGAGCTGTAAGTGTTTAAAAAAGACTTCAGTACCTGTCCCTGGTCAAAGTCAGAGGAGACGCAGAAACAGTTTAGAATAGATGTTTTCTGAAAGGGAGAAGTCCATGAGCTGCTTAAATACTCAGAACTGTTCCTCTGCCTTATCCTACAATGGCCCAGCCATAGCAGGGATAACCTGAAGACCAAAGATGCAGCTCTGGGCTCTTGCCCTCCTCTCTATCTTGCCCTCTAGCCTATGGATCAGAGGCAGCCTGACTTTTAGCTGTACTGCCAATCCCCCTGCTTGGTGACTCCAACAATGCACGAAAGCAGCCCCTAATCCTTAAACTCCCAAGTTTACATATATTGCTTTTCCCAGCTATGCAAAATAAGTTCCCATTCCTCCCAGGATGTTTCCATTCCCTAAGACTGTGGCTGAATCCCACAGCTGAGCCCCTTCCAGGTTAGGCTCAGGGACATTAGGGAAGGAATCCTGAGCCAAAGCATCCTGTGTGCACCTATTGCCTCACCAGTCTTTCTGCTCAGGTTTGCACAGGGAGAGATGCAAAATAATTACATTAATAGGCTTGCTCAACTTCTTCCTCTCCAAACAACATCTCAGTAAACAGGGAACCATCGGCATGAGGAACAGACAGCTTTTTCCTGCTGTCAGGTTTCTTAGCTATCCCCAGGAAGCACCCATGTCGCGGGGATAATCTCTCTCTCTCTTGATAAGAGAATAATGTTCAGTGTCATTCCTCTTATATGCCATGCACGAAGCAAGAGCAGGATTTGACTCAGATAAAAGACTCAAATGACCCTTGTAAAAGCAGGAAACCATGGTAGCTTTCAGAGTAACAGAAGGATGGATAAAGCACACGTCAATACACCGTGTCCATGTATTTCACTATTTCTGTCTGACTTACAAATCACTTTTCAGGTAGTCTCAGCACTCTAGTATAGGGCAGAAATCACAGTAGGGTCATGTAAGTCACCAATTACAAAACCTATCTGAAGTTCTGGGAGGAAAAACCTCCTCCTTTTGAAATGTGCATGCTCAGAGTGCCCTGAGTGAAAGTCCTGCTTCACTTCACTGCTCTGAAACACACAGAAGGCAAAATACTGCTTTGTGTAAAATGTTTATTTCGGAGACTGTGTGTACAGGGAGATGACAATCCCTATATTCTCTGGTTTTGAAAATTAACCTGTCCTGGTTTGTGCATGTATATGGTTGCTGTTTCTGCCTTTTAAATGAAACAGAGAGGTGTCTGTGCTTAATCCCAATGTCACATCAAGCCTGACAGCAGGAGGCACATTTGAGTGACAAAGGAGCCAAAATAAATGGAGTTCTAGGGAGAATAGGCTGAGATTCGAGTGGGAGTGGGACAAAGCTCACTGCTGGAATGGCTGGCCCACAGCATAAATTATGAAAGCAGTGCTCTTCCTCTACCATGCACCAGATCTTTCATCCCGTCTATTGTGTCCATTGTTGTTCTCTTTATATCTTGTCTTGCCCTATATTTGTTCCCTTTTTCTAAAGCCCTGCTAAAATATATTCACAATTTTATAAGGGAAAGCAATGTATGACAGTTCCACTCAAATCGTTATCTCCTGAAATAAATTAGAAAAAAATCCCTCCCTTCTGCCACACAGCAACTTCCAAACTGTTACTAACAGCAGACAAAGTCCATAAATCATTCCTAAATTGCCTATCAGGCCGCAGTTGGGCTTTTATCTACAAAATAAAGTAGGGCAAATATAGAAGGTCTATAAAGTTTAAGAACATACTATTTACCATTGGTAATTAACACCCAAGTGCGCTACAATAGGCACACTATTACAGTGGACTCCAGGCTTGGGTAAATAGGCACAGCCCCATTAGCCACAACGAGGCAAATCACATTAATTTCAGCTGAAAATTTGTTCCTTACACATCTTATTTTGCTACCAAAAGACCAGGTGGTGCTTTCCTTACTTGCATTATACAACCCCAAATTGATTTCAATGGGACTATTTGAGTTGCAAGATATTACTTAGCTTGAGTAGGGATGGTTGTACGTGGCCTTTGGTGTGCAATAGATTATTTTTATTTAAAGCCTATAAAACCAGATATTTTTTTACATTCTCTTTTCAAGGACTATAATGTAAGTAGTTATAACTCTTCACATAATTTGTCTTTCTCTTATTTTAATGGTATTACAACAGATGGAAATAGTTCTAATTATGGAATTAGCTGGTGCAATTGGCTTCCGCACCATCAAAGGGGTTAAGACAATGGAGCGATCCCTGTCCCTTCCCGGGACGTATAGCGTGCTAATGTCAGATTTCTGAAGTCACACTGCTCTGTCAGCTCTCTCCCTGTCAAGCAGGTGGCGAGTGAAAAGTTATTCAAGGATGGTGTTATGTACCCTTCATGAATTATGCATCTTAAACAAACTTACATGATCTGAAGCACTCAAGTGGAAGCCTTTTAGCTAGAAGCAGGCCGCTGGAGAGCTTAGCTACAGATCTCCGATAATGGTTTAAAATAGCTCGCTGTAGTGTGTCTGCTCTCGTTCCCTCTTTGACTCGGTGGCCCACGCTTCGCTTCGTTTGCTTGCTGCGGCTGCAATGGAGCTTCCGAAATCCCTGTAGGAAAAGCCCATCTTAAAACATCTTCAATGGTTAAAAAGGCTGTCCTTCTTTCTGCTGGGGCTTTGTCTTTTGATGGGCTTGGCAGGGAAGTGCTGCTTTGGTTTGGTTTTGTTTTGAAAGAGGGAGAAGGAGAGACAGAAATGCTGCCAAGGTCACTGTTTTTTTCCCTTTCATGAAAAGATAATGAACGTTGTTTTAATATTTACTTTCAGTGAAAGAGAATCTTGCTGTGTCTTCATTGCAGCTACGAGCTGGTTGAGGAAATGTGTTAGTCACTGTGTCACCTAATCAGCCTGTGACAATATTACCTGGTGCTAATTAATTGTTTCCTCTTCAGAATACATTACTTGGGTGCAAGATATGGCATTTAATTTCTGATTCTCTGATGATGTTAATCTGGTGGGAAGATGGTTGGAGTGCTTACTTGCACTCCATAGAACGAGTTCTTTCAGCACCTGAAGTTCCTCAAGCACAGAAAAATGAACTTTTATTTATTTAACTTAATTTAACTCATCACTCTGTACAGTCATGCTGGAAGAAGGCTGTTTTCTCTAGACACTAAGCTGTGGTTTCATTATAGATACACACCAAACTTGCATTGATATAGGGCTTTAGTCCACTAAAAGGTTCCTCAGCCTGATAAAAAGCATTTCAGACAGAGCAGTAGCACAGGGAGGAGGACATTATAGTACAGCTTCTTACAGACTGATTTCAGGAGCACCAGTCATGTGGGATTCAGGCTGTGCTGGTGGTGTTAGTACTACATCTGGCTTTTCCTTTGGGTCTTATGTATCTCTTTGTCCCTCTGTGCAAAGAACACCAACACTTAATAACCAAGGACACTGTTTTTCCAAGCTTGTCCTGATCCTATACAACCATAGGAAATGGGAACTTCACTATTGATTTCTTTGAGGTAGAAACAAGCCCATACTCATTAACCACACTGTAGTGGGTTACACATCCTCCTCGCACATTGGCATCAGATGGTGGAGATCTGGGGAGCAACTTGTAACCTGACCAATCCCAAGTGGCCAACTCACCCTGCTCCTGACCAGTCCTCTGTGGCCAAATCATCCTGCTAATGACCAATCAGCTCCTGACCCTCCTCTGCTATTTAAAGGCTGAAAGGGGATATGGCTGCCTCTCCTCTGCTCCCACGTGTCTCCCCTGGCCTGGTGCCTGTGCTTCTTGCTTGTGTCTTCTGGCCCTGCTTTTTCCAGCTTGTGATGGAGCAAGATACACGCTTGGGAGATGCAAGTTCTAATGTAAAAGGTCAGATTTTAATTTAGTTTAATAGTGCTGTGATCGAAATTGCTTGGACTCCATGTGGCTTTTGGTGTGGGCAATCAATAAGCCTTGAGAGATGGCTTACTCGTGGGAGCAACCTTGTGGGGACCGTGAGCGAGTAAAGACTGCAAGTCAGAGATAAGAGACTTTGTGCAAACAGCATTGCCTGTGCACGGGAATGGTTATACTCTTCAAAATAGTTCTGCTCTTGCATCAGTACGTTTGGGGAACTGGCATGACTAGGTCAAACTGTTCTGCAGACATTTGAAGAAGCATCATTTTCATCTCGTCAAGCATTTTGTGAACAAAATCTTCATGGGGTATTTTGAAACTAACATGTAGCTTAAAAAATTCTCTCTCCAGCTAGTGTCAATACTTTTTTGTAAAACCACAGAGGGAACGTACTCCATTTTCTTTAATGGTTTGTAACAGGGTGGGGTAATGGGGCCTTTCCACAATTCATGTTGTCAAAGATGTAGTTTGCATAAGTCTGCCAAAAAAGCAAGAAAAGAAAATCTGAGATGCCTCAGTGGAAAAATAAAGAATTGCTTGGTTAAAGATTGCAAAACATGTTGATAAAACTTAGAAAATACTGAAATTTTAGTGTGTCTGTTTGTAGGGACTTAGGCTGGTAATGTGCCCTGTACCAGGACTTCTGAGTGAATAAGCAAAGCTTGTCAACTCCTGTAAGAAAGGCTTACATTTGGAAAATCTGGTAAAGAATGTGGGGTTTTGTGTGAGCTTCTGTATCCTACATCTGAGTGCTTGGGTCACCACTGAAGGGCCAGTGAGGTGGAGTGGGGCAGCTGAAGTGAGAGCTGACTGTCCTCTGAGGTGGGCTCTGGTTAGGTGATTTGTTTCAAAGGATGTTGCTACAGCTGAGCAAGGTTTTAAGGTTCTGGTTTGAGAAACAAAGGTTTTGGAAAACCAAATTCACTTCTTGTGGTGCAAAGTTGCTGGACTGGGTTTGGGCCCTTTCCCTTTCATCCTCAAGGTGATGTAGTAGTCAAATGATGAAGACTGCACTTTAAAATTCACATTTCCTATGAAAATCACAACTCATTCCCCGCCTGTGCACAGATTACCAGGCCTATTTTTGTCTTTAGATGTTGTGAAAATATTTTTGCTACAGGTAAAGATTTCTTGAAGTCAAGTTTCTTGGGGTTGCCACAACCTCAAACTTAACAGGACTGCTGTATTTATGATGTAATTAGCTGCTTTTATTACTGCAGTTTTGACTGAAGGACATATAGAATTTTTTAAGATGTTTATCTGAGTGTGCTGAGTGGGTGAGGAAATCCATCCTTTCACTAGCTTAACTGACTCTCCAGCCTTTTTGCAAATATATTTTTGGAAATACAGCTTAATATGCAACTTCAACAGCTTGAGCAAACGTGAATGACATGGAGAGAATTCAGATGACAAGATTCTAGATGTGCAGCTTTCCTCCATATTTCTAAACCGAGTCTGAGGCAGTCTAGCTAGCCAAGCAAGGGTTTAATTGCTGATGCGTCCTCAAGAGAAGAGCTGGCTTTATTGAGTGCAAATGCTTTTTTAAAAAAAAAAACCAACAGAAGAACAAAGGAGCTCACTTTGACCCTGCAAGATCCCCCTTTAATCACTACTTTGATCAGCCTTTTCCCCATGGAGCTCCCTCAGCACTGGAAAATATTCTCCCTGGCACGCAAGCAGGCTCCTTTTGGACTGGAGCACAGCGACCTGCCAGACACCCAGCAAAGTAGCATGTTCTCAAGGGTTCATACTGCACCAGCTCTGCCCTTTGCTCACCCTTATTGCCATTTCTGGACAATTCTCATCCTCAGACAAGGACATTAAATCCATAAAATCTGCATAAATCAAAACAATTTGGTTAATGTGTCTGTAAGTAAACTCCAGAAGACTTCTGAAAATGGATTTTAAAAATCTGATTTTCTCAACTGCAGGTGTAGTAAAAATACAAATTAGAAATTTGGAAAGCAATTACTGCAATTATTTAAGAGTGCTAAGTTGGCAAGTCTTTGCCTTCTTTGAGACCCACATTATTGCATAGCATGTTTATTTGGGGAAGGGAGAGAGGAGGAAATGGCAGCATTTGTCTCTTTGAGCATAAATTGCCCTTGATTTCCTTCACTGACTTGCCCACTGTTCACAGTTGTTCTGCTGTGACGTTTTGTCTTGGAAATTGTTCACATCTGCTCAGCGCTGGACACTTACTAAAAGGTTAAAGTAATTTCTCCGGTTGTACTTTGACCAAATTCTGTTTGGGGACTCCATGAGCCAGGCTGTGGCCAGAGTTCCTGATGGGAAGTTTGCACCCAGGTGGGAACCTCAGAGACCAATGACTTTGCTGAGACCAGCATTTGACCTTCTAGCTGAGCATGTCTCATTCATTCATATTTCAGCCTGCTTTTTTTTTTCCAGACCCTGCTAAGATGACGTTAGAAAACCAACCTACAGCTAACTAATCACAGTGAATAAAGGGAAATTATAGTTATATGATGAAATTAAGTCCCAGTCCCTAGTTACTTGAATAATCCCATGGAATAGAGTGGGTCTGTTACTTCTGTTTCCCTTGGGCATTACTGAGAGTAATATTCTTCTGAGTTTTTAATTGAGGATTTTCTTTCAGATAGAATTTTAACTTAAAACCAACTATTCCAGTTTTGTATGGTAAGTAAAAAAAAAAAAAAAAAAAAAAAAAAAACCAAACCACAAAATAAAACCAAAGTTTATCCATAAGATCAAAAAAATGATCCTTAATTGTCACAAAAATGTTCAACTAAATTTTTAAGCATGTGTAAGGTCCCTGATTTAGCTTGGAGGCAGTCTGTCAAACCATTCCAAAATATCTTTTAAAACGAACTGTCTGAACTGCATTAAATCTCTGAAAAGACAATCTTATAGAGTCAGACTGGATTTAATTGTGCTTACCTTAATTTACTTCAGAAAAAAAAAATCAAATTATTGCTCTTTTAATCATGAATAACCATGCCTATGAAAAGGTAAATATGATTCAATAAATTCATTTTACACTGGTGTGTAGTTTTAATTTGGATAAGTTTCCCTAGTTTTGCTATGTAGACAAGTTCTACACCAAGGTAAATTTGGAATAAATGAAAAGTTATTCCAGGATTTCAAAATTCAGCAAGACAGCTGACCTGAGCAAGCGTTGGCTCTTGTGTGGAGCAGGAGGTTGCTCTAGATGACCTTTAAAAATCCCTCCCTCTCCAAATTACTGATGTGCAGTAGTGCAACTGAGCGCACTGAGCCTAGTTGTCCTCATTGTCAACTTATTTTTAGAGCTGAATTTTTATAATGGGGCTCTTTAAATATTTCAATAGAAATCCTGCTGTATTTTTCAAGCTTCCAGATATATTTTTTTTAAGAGATGGGAAAGAGATGACTGTGTGGGCAAAGTGGCATTCTATCATATGATAATATCTTAGCTAGGTTTTAAAGCCCCAAACTTTGTTTTAAATGTAATCAAACTTAACAAGGAAGATTTATTCTGATAGTCTATTTATAGGGATAATGTTAAGGCCCTTGCTTCGGCATATACAAACAAAACTGGAAAAATATATTGATAAGAAGTTTAAAATGCTCCGGGGATAACACAGAGTCCGTTTAAATCAATAGGAAAAAAGTCACAAAATCTGGTTTTTAGAGGTTTTGGATTTACAAGAACCCTTAGGGAAGAATTTTTGGTAGCACTTGTGTTGTTGAATTACACAGGCGCTTTATAAATCTCACCCTTTATCTCCAGTAAAGTCTCACAAATGCAGTCTGCTGGGTTTGATTTACTCAGACGGGCAGGGTTTTACACAGCTTTTTCAGACAGGCATTTATTAGAAAAGAGGCAGAGCCCTCCCTTGCGTTTCACATGGTCTTCTGAAAGGTGATGACTTGTAGTTGCTGCATCTCAGCCAGACTGCCTTCATTTAGTCTAAAAGCTTTATGCCTCTTCAGAGTAGCACCTGCTTACCTTTATCAGTCAGCAAAATGTTTCTGATTACTTGAGGTAGAAGCCTGGTTCCCCTTCACACGAACACAGAGATGACCTTTAGTGTCAGTCCTGGTCAACTTTCATCTCTACAGAGACCTTACAGTGCCTTCAAACTCACCAGTGCCACAGGACTTGCTAGTTAAATGTGAAATTATTTTGGTCACAAAGCTGAACAGAATCATTAGTGTTTCGCTGAAACGCTTCATGTGATCTTGAGAAAAATAACTAGATTGACTTTCAGATCTTTTAATCCTGTCTGCAAAATGCTTTGAGTTCAAGTGTCAGATATTGGTTAGAATCAGAATGAGTAAGGAAAAATAAAACACAAAAAGAACAAGGAAATACCTTGTTTTAAAACGATAGATGAAGTTATTCATCTCTTCGCTCCTATGACTTTGCAGCTGGCTGCAACAAGAAGTTTGGGACCATGCGAGTGCTTGCTGAGGGTGCACAGCCCAGGACTCAAAGCAACCAGAACAAACTTTCCATTGTAACCTTTTGTCCCATCCTGTAACCAGGACAATTCCTATTTCGTGACCTCAGAGAAATGATCCATCTAAAACAGTACTTGGAACAACTAACCAAGAAACCAAAGAGTGTGTAACTTCCTTTACTCCACTGAAAATTACCTTATGTGCATCCTCAGAGGATCTGGCTTGTTTTGAACCAAGTCTTTCCCAATCTTCCCCTAGAAATATTGTTAAATGGTGGCTGACCTGACTGAAATAGAACACCTGATTTTTACCAGCTGAGAAATCTTTAGGTTAAGGAGAAATCTGTACTTATAATAGTCTTCCCAACAGACTTCATTTATTCCTGTCAGGTCATACAGCACCCATTTTTAGATGCATTGAGCTGATTGCCTATTTTTTAATTGCATCAGTAATATTTTATATGTGCTGAAGTGGTATTAAAATTTAAATTATTTCAACAAGCTAATAATTTATTTTCTACCTGGCAGACAGACAGTCTCTCATGCATAAGAGTAGACAAGAAGAGTGAGAGATGGTGTATTAGTTGTACTTTAAGACCAAAGCACCTTCTGCAGTCTTGGAGGGTGAAGAATAGACACTTTGATATAGTCATTGCGGTTTATTGACCCTATTAACATTATCTTGTGGTAAAATCAATGCTGGAGTTTCAGTCTTGCAGGAGACATGTAAATGAGAAGATGAAGAAATATGCCAAGGCAGATGGTTTCCTGATGGAAAAAAGGATATGAAAAAAAACAATGGGAGGAAGATATGTGCTAAGCAAACGTAGTACTTAATGAAAAGAGACTGAGTGCAGGACCTTGCCAAAAGTCTTCCTCAGTGTTTGATGCAGAACATGGTCTTCTGAAGAATCTCTTCACTAGATGGGACATGGCCTTGAAAGGCACAAAGTGCTGACAGCTCCTGTTACTTGGACAAACCATGGACCCATGTGGTCCCTCCTTGTCTCAGATCCTGCACAAATGGGGCTTTTCTTCAAGTCTTGCCCATCCTTCCATCAGTAATTCAAAACTAAATACAAATGGCTGTCACATGTCTGTAGGGCTTTAACCGGTTCCCTGGTCTTAAGAGAGGTTTTTTTCCCACTTCAGTTCCTTTTACACACTTATCTAGAGAACCAGACTGTCACCCTAAGCTCTTCTGCTGCACCTGCAGCCCCATGTTTAGGGTGATCTTAGCTCAGATCTAATGGCAAGAGCAGAAGGGAGACTGCTCAACCAGCCATCTCGCGTTGGATGTGCACCTTGCAACTGAAGTGTTCTGCGTGCCTCCCTCTCCTGTGTCTTTGGTGAATGCTGCAGACACAGAGTATTGGGAAAACCCACAGGTGTTGAACAGGAAAGACAATAACACGAAAGGAAAATCTTAGGAAAACCTTGCACTCCTTTTCAAGTGTTTTAAAGGATTTTTAGAAATTTTCAAGTAACTGAAACCAGCTCTAAGGCATTCACTTAAATCACAGCACTAACCTAGAGTGAAATAGTTCTTGCTCTTTCCCATTGCAGTTACTGAATATTTTATTTTTAACCTGACCAACTCGTTAAAAGCATCGCGAATTTGTGCAGCCATTTGGCTGAAGGAAGCTGCATTTTTAAAGGGAACTACGGAGGATGCGGTCAAGAAATAAAATCCTGCTCAATGCATAGGTTTCACTGGATGCTGAAATCCGTAGGTAGCTCCAAGAGCATCTTCACCCTTGTGCATTGCTGCAGTAGGGCAGCATCGCTCACAGATGTCAGTGAAGGCTCAGGTCTGCAGGCAGCGATGCACCCAAGCTGACAGGGCCAAAATAAATCTATGTTCTGCTATAGCTGGGCCTGAACATAATGAAACATCCATGTCCTCTAGATTTGTTTGGAGCAAATGGTGGTTTCTTTCTTTTGGAGTCTTGGGCTTTTTTGTTCTTCTCATGTCAAGTAGTCCACCTTTATAACAATGTATTCTTAATGATCAATTAGTGAGTTTCCGAGCCACAGTCCGTATTGCAGAATGACAAATCAGAAGTTTCTTGTCAGCTCATTTTCTGCCTGTAGTACACTTAAATTAGTATGGCTTCATTTGCTGGGCAGCTTGATCAGAGGAGCTGTCTGTGCATGAGTGTATGTATAGCTACATTGCCGTTTTTTAAAGTTCATTTGATGCGTAAAATTTCAACTTCCCTAGTTTCCAGCACTACCAGTTCAACCAGGAGATTAATGAAAGGAAAAGTAAAATTTTTGGTAGAAATTGCTGTGAGGACACATAAGTTGCACATTAAATCCTAATCTCCCAAAACCCCTTTCCTCAATACTTGCAAAACCATCACCTAAAAAAGAACAGAAGATGAGAGCAGCCATACAGGGTGTGATAAGTGTCCTGTCCCTGACAGCAACCAGCTGCAGGTGGTTAAGTACCCAAGGATGGGCAGGTCTAAGTGGTCGTTCTCCAACACCTTGGGCCATGTCTGTATTAGGGGCTTCACCAAACTGGCATCTGAACCATTAGGAGAAAACCTTCCAACCAGTGAGTGTCTCTTCCCTGTTCCACTTGTGAATCAATTTATATTTTTGGCTTTTACAGTATTTTTTTGACAGGAACTTTTGCAGGGATGTTGTTGCAGATTTTATTTCCTTTGGTTTGTTTCATGCCTGCTCCCTGGCACTTTCATTGGGTTCTCCAGAGCTCCTGCTCTTGTGAGAAACAGGGAACAACTGTTTCCTGTTCAGCTTCGATTCACCATTCATTGTAGATCTGTATCATGTTCTCCTTCAGTTATTTTATTTTTAATTTTAGGTACATAAATAATGCTATTGGCCTCTGCGCACTTAAAATTAAGCACAATTGTAAAGTGCTTGTCTGAGTGAGGGCCAAGGCTTTTGTGCCAGTTAGCTTCCTGTTCACCATCAGCCAGAGAAGTGTTTGGATGTGCAGGTGCAGCACAGGACTCTGTGCTCCCTTTTCCCCGCAAAAAGGCCTTTGCCATGCCTTGGGTCAAGGTGTAAGTAAAGGCACAGCAGAAAGTGTTTATGCTCAGTCCTGTTGATTCTGGAGCAAATCTTGTTCACTCTGTGCTCTGAAATTGTATTCAGGCAATATGAGGCCATAGACACATCTCAATGTTAAAGCATCTTTCCAATTAAAAAAAAACAAACCAAACAACCCAAACCCCATAGCTCAAAAAACCCCACAATGACTAAACAAATAGATCAAGACTCATTAATAACTGCAGACTCCATTGCCAGTTTAACATGAGGAGCAATTTAATTGGGACCTAGACTATTTTGTGTAGCTTCATTAATGTAATTGAGTAATGCATATTGATTTTTCATGGGGCTCAAATCTTTTTTCTTCATCTCGTATAAGAAAGCCTGTTAAGGAATTATTAATCACAGCATAATTGCTTTAAGATCTACGCTCTAATTAAAACCATAAATTCTTTATTACATCTTTATTTTAATTAGACATCCAGAAAGACAATAATTTTTACAAGAAAACTCGTACAATAAAATTACCTCACTTAGCAATGCTTCAAAGAGCCTCTGCTTAGGACACACAGACTCCAACAGGACTTCCTAAATGAAGATATGCGTGATTCTAGTCATAATCAGAATTAAAGATGCCCTCTGAATGTAATGAAGTAACTTTACAATAAGATCTTCTCCGTGTGACAAAACTAGGTTCATCCACAGGAGTAAGACTTTATTTCTCTTCTTGTTTTTCTTTTGTCTTTTAAAAATCTAGGATTGACGAAGCATGTTCTGAAATTTTAAGAGTCTAATCAAAGGTTTAAAATATAATCCTACTGTAATGAAAATCAGCTTATTATCATAACCACCTTCTGGTATATTCTTTTGGGTGTCTTTTTCCCTGCTGTGATAGGTACTTTTTACCTGCCAGAAGGAATTAAAAATAAGTATATTTCCTCATCTGTGTTGAAGGACCTGATACTTCTCTCATTTAACCTATTGGGAAACTAGGTCTTGGAGAACAGAGTCTAGCCTATAGTTTGTGTGGGTGGTTTTTAGTTTTTTGAACTGAGTGTCCAATGGTTCTTTGTCACTAGAATTTGAAGATGCTTTAAAAGCACAGTTTCACTACTTTTTTTAAAGATTAAAATTATTTCTGTAATGTGAAATAACATCCTGGTTTGGAATGTTAGCTAATCCACAATTTGCTCAGTTTTAAGTCCAAAACTTAATTAGAATGATCAATGACTAGCTGACTCAGATCGAAAACTTCTTAGTATTTGAGCATAATTGAGAGTTCACCTTACCCTTGATCAGGATAAAACATCTCATAGTGCTCAAAGTGTTCACAGAGAAAACTCATAGGTTCTCCACTTGAAGATGGGGTGCAGAAATGCTTAAATGATTCTGCAACCTGTTCTTGTTATGTATACTTTGTTTATGGCCATAGTCTCATTGCAGCCAGGTAAGGAACCTGGGCCAAACAAAACATGCTTTTATCCGTATTTATTTTGTGGGAGAAATGTACCAGTTCATTCCTCAGTCCAAAGCAGTTTGTAAACTGTGGTTGTGCGCCAAGCACCAGGTGTAAAATGCAGTGATATGCTTGTAACAGAAATGAATGCCTGTATCCCATTTTCCTTTAAGAATCTGCAGTGTGTCTCCTTTCAAATCCCAGAGCACCACTTCAGAGTGATGTGTTACTATTCAGACCGACAAGGTCTGATAGAAAAGCCAGCTCAGAGCCTGGCAGCTGGTAAATGGTACAAAGATGGCTTTATTTGCCACTGACTCCTCCGCCCATCACCAAAGGAAGCCGGTACACAGCCAGTGCATTGCCTAGACACATCACTTGTCAGATAATGTCTTGATGGTCACTTGGTGCTCATTCAAAAATAAATGAAATAAGGTGTTGCTGGAGGGTTTGTTATAGTGGCAATTAGATTTATATCTCTGACTCAGCTGTGATCCATACCTGTGCTAAGCAGTGACTGCTCATCTGAGTGATGCTGCAGAGATATCCAGGGGCTGCAGCCTCAAGCTGCTCTGTTGTGGGCTGAAACACAGAAAGAGGAACTTGTAAACATCCTGGTACTTTCTCTCCTCTTTTCTGCCTTTTTTTTTTTTCACACCTGCCATGATTTTCCAGCATTTTTATGCTTCTGTTCTTCTGTGGCTATTGCTTTAATTTAACCTCTGCTTATTTGTGGACTAGATTACTGATGGTTTCACCATCTCCAAGGCATGGCAGATACTGACACAGTACACAAGCTCAGGGCTTAGGTGCCTCATTCTCAAAACATTGCCTCTACCTGGGACTTGTAGCCAAATCCACTGGCCTGATCCAGACCAGATCATGGGCAGCCTTTCTGTTGGTTTCAGAGGGCTTTGAATCAGGATAAGTTGATACAGTGGAGGAAACAAATGAGGTAAGTGTGAATGGAAGTGTTTGAAACATGTGGATGTACTCCCTAGAAGAGTCTGCCTTGGCAATGCGTAGCAGCTGGTCAGAAGGATGATGGTACCAGCTTTCATCTAAGTGTTAATGGAATTATGGAGTAGGGGGATGCAGGAAAACCTATGCTTGAGATGCAGTGGGCTGCCTGCCACAGATAGATTAGCAAATAGATCAAACAGCATTGCCAGCCGTGCACTCCTCTGCCTCAAACGTTTCACTTATTCGGCAGTCCTTGTGAAGTGTGCAAGATGTATCTGCCCTGGCTCCCACTTTACAGAGTGGGAACATGATGGTTTTTTCAGGCTTGAGTTCTGAGGCTTTGCTTTCTTGATCTGTCTGAAAACAACTCAGCAGGTCTTCTGTGGGAATTAAGCAAACAGACTACAAGGCTGGGAGTACGTTTTGAATATTTGAGTTGAGCAGCTGAAGCAGGGAGTGAAGGAATGTGCATCAGCAAGAGCTCAATTTAAGATACATTCCCTTCTGTGAAGGAGGGTTGGCTGCATTTCTGGTTTTATTGTTGCTATGTAGGTAAGCTGGAGTAAAGCAGAATATGGTGTTATTCATAGCTTGACTAGTCCCCTCCAGCACGATCTAGCTTCAGTTGTACTAGTAGGGCTATTACAATTTATGAACCTGGGTTTTACTGATATTTTCTTGCAGAAAATTGACAAAGAAAGCCAGGATTTACCTTAGAGATTGCTAGCAAGCAGAGCCAGAAGGCTGTGGATGGAAAATATTAACTGTCATTAATTTATAGGTATATTTAAAGTTATTAAATAAATAACAGTTAATTTGTAGAGATGAAAGAACAGTGAGCCACTCAGGAGAATTAAGGTAATCAGTCTCTCTGAAAAGCATCCTCAAAAATGGGAAACTTTTAGACACCTCTATCAAGAGAGCAGATAACTATTTTGTCTTCTTGCTACCCAAATAAGAATCAAAACAATAAATAAGCTTCCCATCATATAGGAAATTACATTATTTAAACTGTCAATACATTTCAGCAATAAATCAAAAGGGGTTTTTGACATCTCTAGCATTTGAGCTCCACTAAATGCTTAAGACTTACTATTCATTTCGTGGGAATCCCTGGGTGAATATCACTCTCAAAGATTCAATATCTATTTCTTTAAGAATCAAACAACATACATTAAGCAATTATTTACTCAGATAATTTGTATGTATTTAGTATCCCTAAATCACTGATCTTATTATAGACATAAACCATTTTCCCCCTTTGAGAAGCAAATAACCTTTTTTTCTATTGCAAATGTCAGGAAATGGTTATTCTCAATTTCTCGTGAATTGAGGGAGGGAAATATCACATGGCACTATTGAGCAGAAATATAAATATATAAAAAGGGAAATTCATAATGAAATTGTGGAACTCATGGCTGCAGAATACTGTAGGACCAAGGGAATAAAAAACAGTGAGAAACTAATTGAAGGAAAGTACATTGGAGGCCATTAGATAATGTCTAGCTTTCAGATTTTCAGCAACTGGGGACGCTGGATAATTTAAAACCAAGCAGTAGTTGTAAGAAATAGGACATCTGTTACTGGACACTTTGGAGGGAGGATACTAGGCTAGAAAGGATCTTGCTCTGATCTATTTTGCATGTGTTTAAATGGTAGGAGAAGTAAATGAGGAACTTATAAATGATTACTTGTATGCAGCTATTTACCCTCAGAAGATGCTCTAACCAGCCTTGTGTGTCCAGCTGTGGGCAGGATTGCAGCTCTTCAGCTGCTGAGCAAGCCCTGATGCTACGGCTCAGGGGTGCTCAGCTGGGGCCGGAAGCAGCACCCCTTCAGCCCCGCTTTCGCTCAGGACATCAAGACACAGGTGCTTGCCAATTGCTCCGGCTTCCAAATGGGCTCGTTTTGGTGCCAACTCAAAGCCATTTCATGAGCAGTTCTTGTAAATGAGCAGCAAAGCACGAAATGTCCAGAGCAATAACTCTTATTTAAGCAAAGCCAGCAGAGCTGAGAACAGCAAGCCTAGCCAGCTGTGTTCAGCACAGGTCGATGAAGAGCAAGGTCTTTTTTTCCCCTCCACTCCTGACTCTGCCATAGGTGATGGGAGTAGAGTTTTTTTAAGAAAATGGATGATATTGAGGCCATTTTGTAATACTTTGCATTTTAAAGTGTTCATGGCATGAAACTAACTCCAAATTCCTGATTCCTAAGTAGTTCCTCTGCTCTGGATGCATGGGGTGACTCTGTCTCATATCCACTCAGCTTGCCCCCAGCCTTGGGGAATAAGTAGAGACACAGTCTTTCTACAGCTTTATCCATCTCCCCTTTGATCCTGTAGAGCTGATCCTTCAAACTGGGTAATTCCAGACCCCTCCCTTGGATTTAGATTTTAGGGTGATATAAAATGCATCTTTCCGTTCCCAGAGGGTTACATTGGTTTCCAAACTCCTAACCTGGCACATGTGCCAAAACACCTCTTCTCCCCTCCTGTTTTCTTCCAACAGGAACTGACTTTGTCATCCTAGCTGAGTAAGCCTGGAGCCTACAGGGACATGAACCACGTATTTGCCCATATTTCTTGGGGACAGTGTGACAGAGCTGCAACAAGAATAGACTGAAGACATTTTCCTCTATTATTACAGTTCCTGTCTGCACTATGGATCTTTATTGCACAATCCTGAACTTGTTCTGCATTCAAAATGTCTCCACAAATGTGGATGCAAATTCCACACATTAGTACACTGACAGGTATTTAATATGAACAGAGAAAGCCAAGTGAAGATTGAAATCTTTAATCCTTCAGACATCCATATGAGCAGTGAAACCGCTAACTGTTATGAATGCCTGTTGACAGTGCAGCTGAACTCTCAGTTTATAGCAGGAAAGGAATTTTATTGCTTCTGAGGTCTGAGAACACCTCCAAAGGCTGCTTGTGGTGGCACAGCTTGGCTAAAACAGATTAGGAAAATTGGGGAGCCTGTGCTCCAATCAGCTGCTGTTGGCAGCTCTGGCTCAGGTCCTGCCTGCCGGCCCTCGTTTGGGGATGAGTATAGATCATGGTGGCAACTGTTCACACAGGGAAACTGGAGATAATTTTACCTGCCTGATGATTGTGATGAGCTCTGATGATAGAAGACAATTAGTGTGGTAACCAGCAATTAAGTTGTATGGAAAGATGCATTTCTTACCTCCATGCTATCGGGAGCCAAATTATGCCAGAGAGCTTTACTCCTCTCTTCCTTCAACCATGACATCTCTGCCTCTCTTCCCTCACTCCTACCTGGCTGTGTGCTTTTTGCTTGACCTGCTGTCTGATCAGAGACAGAATCTGCCCTAATCCTCTGTTTGCCCCTCCTGTGAGAGCAGATGGAAGAGCTATTTTTAGCTGTGAAACCCCAGAAATGAGCGTTTTGCTTGTGGCCAAGCCCTCAGCTGTCAGTTTTGTGGTACCTGAGACCCAGAACTAACCTCCAGCCCTACCACTGCTGAGGATGGACCACTCTATGGAGCTTGTGCCATAGCAGAAGGAATAACACCCAGTAAAGGCAACGAGAGGGAGAGGCAGCTACAGTGCAGAAAGTGTTTTGTCCATCAATTACCCTCAATTCTTCATCCTGAAAGATTAAAGGCTGTTTATTTGCAGTTATGTGTAACGTCATGCTCTGTTTGTCATCTTAATAGCTCTCTTGGGATCATAAGACATGCCTAAATGCTACAGTGCCACCTTTCAGAAAACAGCCTACTAAAACTAATTAATAGTGCACCCTAGTTAACACATGCAAACTTGGCATTATTAGTCTAATTAAAAGGATTTTAACAATCTGAGTTCCCTTCCCTCTCCCCCTCACAGATTTCAACATATGCAAGTCAAGTAAATTAAACCCATTAATCACCATTGGTGCAAATGATATAGGTGCCTGTAACACGGGCTCATCTCTGACGAGAGACACTAACAGGCCTCATTATGTTTAATTTTGCTCCTTAGCAAAGGATAATAAATACAAATTGTAACATCACAATAAAATATTTAATTATTCACGAGTTTGGTAAGAAACATAATTAGCTTACTGGTATGTGTCTTCATTTGGGTGATAATGGATCCAATTTAGGAGCTTAACCATTTCTGGATAAAGGT
Source organism: Tauraco erythrolophus (assembly GCF_009769465.1). Lineage (NCBI taxonomy): Eukaryota > Metazoa > Chordata > Aves > Musophagiformes > Musophagidae > Tauraco > Tauraco erythrolophus. The sequence continues at coordinate 6,806,676 of NC_141476.1, forward strand.
TGAAAATGAGTTTTTTCCGGAACTTTATTGCTTAACCTTAAAGAGAATGAGCCCATTTCCACAATCTCGATTATCTCCCGTGGAGAAAGCTGTGTGGACATCCCATCCCCTACAGTCTAACAACGTGCTCTGTGTACCTGGAGCTCTCCTCCTCACTTACAGGCTCGGGCCGATCTCGTCGGTCTTGCAGAGGTACGGCAAACTGAGGGCTGATGGTGTCTCCAGAGGTGATACTAGAGCAATGCCAAAGAACAAGATGTTAATATTTTAACCTTAATACTGGTGGATTTTTCATTTGCTGCCTAAAGACTCTGCTTTGGGTTTTGCAGCTGATGTGAAATTTAGGGTTTTCCGTTCAGCTACATGAAAGCTGAACCACAGCTGGAGAAGACATGCCAGAGCATGAGGTTTAGGCCAGGTCCCATTTGCTAAGAGGAGTGAACTGGATGGAGAGCAGGTTTACCCATCCCACCTCCCTCCCTCCAGCCCATCTACATCCCTGAACACAAGCCTGGCCATAACGGAAGCATCCCAGGAGGTGCTGGTGGACAGGCCTGTGGCTTGCAGAAGCAGTGTTGGTGCAGCTCAGGGGTGCAGGGGTTAATCTGGAGCACCGCTGGGTGCAGGAGGCAACTGTGCTGGCAATTTAGCGACTGCTGTTTGCTTTTATGGGATCCTAATTTTACTTATTTTATGTTCTCCTTATTGCACGTATTTAGGTGACAGATGTGTACGTTCCTTAATCTCTTCCTCATTTCCCTATGAAATAGTAGCTGCGTTTTGACAGCTTTCAGGCAAAGATAAAAGAGTAGAGGAAAACTTCAAACATATGGAAATTTGCAGAGACCCTGGACTGATTCCTGGTGGGGAGATCACTGAACACGTAGTTAGAGGAATTAGTTGAGACCGGTGGCCTTTGAGTTCATGGTGTCTGAATGCAGATGCAAGGGAAAGCATTGCTCAAGCAGCCATGATCCCAGCTTTTGATTATGAATCATACAGGAGTGAAGGGAGCTTAGGAGTGGATTAAAGCTCTTAATAGATTAATTCAAAATTGTATTTCCAATGCACTTCTGCACTGTAACCTTTGCTTGAGGGGGGGAAAAAATACCAGGAAACCTAGGATGTCTGAGCACCTGCATGATGCAAATAGTACATTTCAAACTTGCTTTGCAAGAAAATTAAGAGTGGGGAGATTGATTGGTTTGGCAGAATACAGTGTCTTACCACAAAAGGAATGGGAGCTTTATGCCAAGATTAAGGAAAATAAGGCACTGTATTTTTGCTTAGTTAGAATTATTTTGCATTATTTACCTTGCCCATTTTATTTACCCTATCATGATGTCCCCTTTGCCACTTCCCATTTCTAAAAAGATTTTCAAAGAATCCCCTAAAACGTGAGTTATGTCGTCTTTCTAAAGAAGCCATTCGAATTAGTGCAAGAGAGTGTGAATATAAATTTGCAATCAACATTATAAATGTGGTGTGAGTGTTATTTCTTCCTCCACTAATTCTTCTGAGCAAGATTTACTGTCTCGGGGAGGTTTTTTTTTAAATAAATTAAATATAACATGAACTAGATAGTTGTTCACATGGAGCTAGAGCTGGAAAGGCTCATTAATCACTAGTTTAAATCCCAGAGTATCCAGTCATCCTAATTAATGATTCAGTGCTGAACTTTACTCCAGCAGTGGCAGCAGAACCAAGCTATTACCCATCTCGGCTGATAGGAACAGAGCGAGTCGGAGGAAATGAAACAGAGATTGGGGATGGTGCAGCAGGGCTGCTGCTACCCAGGCAGCTCTGCAATGACCTGCACCCATGGCATGGGCCATGCTGGTGCTCGTTAATGCCTAATAGCCCTGTTGGCAGCATTTGGCTGGCATAGGGTTCAATTGGAACATATTTATAGTGTATGAGGGTTTCCAACTCGCTGGAGTCCTGGTAAGGAGCTCCTTTTAGCAGAGACACAGGACCCCAGGAAGGGGAGCATTTTGAAGCCGTGTCTATGCACAATGCCCAAGGTCGTCTCTGAATCCTGTCTGGGGTCCTGACGCTTCATGCACGGAAAGAGCAGCTTTTGTGCAAGTGAGTGCATAATTAAAGGCTGCAGAATTGATATTTGTTCCTGTAATAGGAAAATCATAAATCATAATCCTATTATTCAAGTGAATTTACCTGCTCTTTAGGGCTACATTAGTTCTGTATTTCATTTATCTGTGTTTCCAAGCAAATAATTCACACTATTTCAGTGCTTTTTTGCTCTAATGTTTTAACATGTAAATGCTTTACATTCCTCACAAATGCCAAGGAAAGGATATTGTCTTTTGGGTTTGTTGTAGGTGCTTTGTTTATTATATATAGGCAGGAAGCTCCACTGGACAAGTGTTTCATCACGCCTTAGGGAACAAGGGACACACTCAGGCCCTGGATTAACAAAGCACCAAATTACAAACTTCTTTGCCTTGCTACAGTCCTGCTGTCTGGACATTAATTAATTAGGTGGTCTTGAAGAGTTGAACTTTGCTGATTGTGGGGACAGTAGGCTTTTTGTTTCTTTTTTGTTTTGTTACAGGCAGATTCTTACAGGAGAAAGTTAGCTTGAACGCAGTCTCAGTGCACGGAAAATCCGCTGAGAATGGGTTTTTGCTGTTGCGTTGTTGTTTTGGAGTTAAAGTTTTTGTCAGCTGTTGTTATAATTAACTGTGAGAGCTCTTAGGACTCTACTCTCCTGATTCTTAATGCAGAATCAGGGCCTTTGTAGCAGAAAATAATTTTTATTCTTGTTGATTTTTAGCCTGGCTAGTGGGAGCTGGAAAATGTTAGCATATGTAATTCAAATTATTTCATGAAACATTTAACAAGGCCCTATTTCATTCTTCACTAAGGCAAGTTGATATAAGAAGGATGATGTTATGGTTAATGTAAATCATAATTATTACCAGGTGCATCACTGAACTGGGAAATTGTGCTAAAAATGTAAGTTTTGCTCCATTTCATCTTGAAAAATTACTTTGCAACCTGACAGCCATTAATCTCTGTTAGAGGAATGTTATTCTTTATTTTGGTAAATTACAGCGCTAAGACATAACAAGGCATAAATTATCAGGCTGCAGGAGTCCACTTCGCTGAGCTACACTGGGCTCAGACAACCCCTGATGGTGAGAAGAAACAAGCCCCCTTACACCCCATGCCCCCACCCCAGTGCTGTCCACCCTCAGGGGGACTTCATCTCCCCAAGCCTTCAGCAACCCTCTTCCCTGAAACTTATGTCTTCTGGACATAACTGGAACGGTTTTTCCTAGCAGCGCTCCATCTTTGTAGCTCCCATGAGGCTGTACTTTGGACAGATTTGTGCCCTTGGTGCTCTTCATCTGTTGGCATTGCTAAATCCTCTCTAAAAATGGGTTTTATCATAAAACAGGTCTCCAGGAAGAGTTCCCTCTTTATCCAACAGCTTCATTCATAAAGCAGGGTGAGATATCTGTGTTTCGCATCCAGCTCTGAAGGCGGTACGCAAAACCGTATTCCTTGATTTATCCCCAGGGGATGAATTGGCTATTCCAAGGCAGAAGCTTGAGAAACTTTCTGACTTGTAATAAAGATGCTTTTCCAGAAGTTATTAGTTCTGTGTTGGGCTTGGTGAATGGGGAAGTGCCATGGCAAGTAAGACTCGAATAGTATTGTGTGTAGTAAGATCTCTTCTAAGAAATATTTATTACAAAATACCTAAACTTCCTCGGAGCAAGGTGCTGCTTTTCTCACTTTATGCCATAACATCAGAGGTATGGAGTCCGAGTAGTTTTTGCTTCATAAGCAGAAACAGCAATGAAATAAGTTTCCAATCACTGAATTATTCAATAAAAGGGCGTAGGTTTTTGAGATGATTCTCTGTTAGGTTTTTCATATACTTCCAGAGAAGTAGTTTTGGTTGGTGCTACTTAATTTACTGTGAATCCAGCTACTGACTCCATGAATGGTATGAAATTCAGAGTACTCTTTACTTTTGATAGATATATCTTTCTGCATATAAATGATACCTCCTCTCTTCCTTTTAAACACTTTTGGCAGCTATTCCAAATCAGTGTAATCATTGTAACTCTTCACAATAATGTTTTCAAAAAACCATAGGCTTGTTCATTAGCACGCCATCACCTGCCATGCAAAGCTTAAGTCTAAGTAGGTGAGGCTCAGGTGCTCTTTATGAAGTTCCTGTGTCTTCCATTTTGTTGAAGCTCAGCTCTTTCTACTCACATCAGTGTCCAAAAGTCCTGAGGGCCCTTCCAAAGCTTTTTATTTATTGTGCAAGCAATACTTCTCAGAACACTCTTTATTAAATCCACCCTCACATTTGTTCTGCACACTTCATCTTTGACAACTTCCCAAGACAGGATGAACAGTTTTGACAACACAACTGAGGGATAGACCAGAGAGAAGTCTGTCCGCCTTTAGTGACCATTTTTAATTTTCATTATGTCATCTTCAGGCTGTCGGGGAAAGGGGCTGGGGCGGATATGTCTGCGTCTTGGCATCTCTGGTCTCTTCACTTGCAAAAAGCAATATTGAAAGTGTTAGAAGTGCACAGCGAAGCTGAAGTGTAGCCTGTGAAAATGATGATAACAGCAAATGGGAAACCATTTAATACTGGATGTGTTGGTTAGCTTGACAGCACTGCAAAAATTTTGCCAAACCTGAAATGTATGCCTCGATAGTGCAGCGTCGGCAGAATGAGCCAGCTGAATCGCCGTGCTTGCATTCAAAGAAATTGCAGCAACAGATGCAAGTCAGGTGGCACTTCAGGGTTTGTTAGAAGCATGTGAGAGCAATATTGAGCTGCCCTTTACCTAAGCAAGGCAAGGAGGGAAATCAAATATATTTCCCTGAATTTGGCGACTCAGCCCAAATGGTGCTCACAGGCTCATTAGTAACTTACCTGATCAAATTTGATTTGCATAGGGATGCAATTATGTGCAGCTACCTTCAAATGATTCCTAAAAAATTATTGGCATTTCCCATACTTTAGCATCTGGCATATTATAATATAGAAGGCTTATTCCTCCTGGAAAAGTGTTGAAGTGAAAGGGGTTTTAGTAGGACCATTACCATTGGATAGCAGGGAATTCTGCACTGCAAACATTTCTCTATGTGCCATTTTCTGGGCCCTTAAAAGAAATCTTGTGTCTCAGCCAGAAAGAACAGATGTGAGAAAATGGCAAAATGGTTGCCAGGCATTATGAATTAACTCTGCTGGTCAGATGTTCGATACCCCCGGCTGGTTGTGTGCTAATCTCAGAGTAGAGTAAATCAATCATTACCCAGGCTCAGGATATCTAGGTAGACCATAGGAAGCCTCTTGATTAATACGCACATCCTCACCTAGATGATGGTTAGCTCTGCAATTCATGGTTAAACTGAAGGTGGAAAGAATTGCTTTTTAATAACCTTGGTAATAACCCTTCCGATAGCTCCATTTAGGCATCATTATTGAATAATAGCCTGTTCATGTCATCAAGTCCCTCTGACATTAGAAGAGAAAATACACAAATATCCTGGTCATGCCTCTGATCAAAACAAGACACAATTCCTCTTCTGGGGTAGATTAACATAGTTCCCTTGATATTAACAAAATGGAGTAGAATTTCTAAACAGACACCAAACCAAAGTGATGTTTAAAATTTTGATGCGGTATGTAAAAGATTTTATATGTATAAGATTCCTTAAAAAGCCTTAACTGCCTCTGTGCTGTCATTCTGGCATTGTGCAGCATCTAAACTCTTGCTCAGTGGATTTGTGAATCAGACGGTGAAGCAGATGGATGGACACCATAGCCAGGAGGGACCTGAGCCGTTGCAGACCACATAGGTGTGGGAAGACGATCAGGACTGTTACAGGGTGGCGAACCAAAATTGTAGATCTCAAAGGTTTACGGTCATTCATCACAGCTGCTGTTGTGGCAGAGGAAAGCAAGTCTGGAGGCTTGGAGAGACTGTTGGTACACACAGACCAAGAGAAAAACAAAATGTGGAATATTTCTGCACTGCTCAGAACACCTTACAGAGGGAGATGTGCTCATTACCAGAATACACTACTGTCAGCTCAGCAGGGCCAGCAACAGTAAAACCACAGTGAATTACATCAATTGATTACTCTCTGGTCCATGACATACTGCATCTGAGCTTGCTCCCAACACTGGAATATCTCTGCTGATTCAAGTGGGAACAAGACTGTGTCCAGCATGAAGTAGCTGGTGGTCTTTGCACAGTTAGCATAACTTCAGCCATGCATGGCATGTGAAATACCCATTTCATGGAGGCTTTTGTTTATTTTTTCCTCCATTAAACCAATTAGTAGCTAATCATTTTGTATAAAATAACACAATATGACATTATTAGATCTGATCCGTGCAAACCCTTTATGTATAACAGCTTTGGTTTAATTTCATTTGTAGGATTAACAAACAAATCTAATAGCAAAACTGACATTAATGAAAGCAAAAGAGAAGGAAAATAAATGTCACCCATGTTCAAGGCAATGTTAAATGATGTAAGTTTTACTTAAATTTTCAGCTCTGATGACATGAAGTTAGGAGGAATGTTCATGCCATATAGTCAGCAAAGAGAACTCAAATTATACGTTTGCATTGCATGAAGCATTTACTGGCGGGCCAGAGCGATGAGGCCTGGGTGAACAGCACAAATCAAAGGCAGAAGAGGAGAACAAAGAAGAAAATACAACTATCCAGGTAGATGGATGTGACAGCATGCCCACTGTTGCCTTCAGGCTGTGGGCCCTAAGTCTTGCTGACAATGGAGGAGCTTGAGAAAAGCCAGCTCAGAAGACAGAGCTGCAAGAGGTGCCACAGAGCTCTGCAAGAAGGTGGGATAAACCCTATCATTCACCATTGGGTACTGCTATGCCCTGGGGACAGTTTACCCTCACCCTTTCTGATTCATAAGCCATCATTTGTTTGATTTGCTGCTTTAAAATTCGTATCAGCCATCGATCCCAAAGACTTTTCCAAGGAGATCAATATTGTCCTCCAGTTCCAAACGGGCAAGCTGAGGGATGAGGAGGAGAGGCAGTGTGTCGAGGTTGCTCAGCATCTGCAAACCAAGACCTTTCTCTTGAGTCTCCCATACACCAATGGACCGCTCTGCCCCACAGCAAAGGCTGGGGAAGTCAAGGAGGTGGTAATGGGAAAAGAGGTAAATATTCAAATTGTGTCACCTGTTCCAGATGTGTTTAACCCAGGCAAATCTTCCCGATTCAGGAAACAAAATACATATTTGCTCCAAGTTTTATCCCCTGATTTGTTCCTCATAAGCACGCTGTAAAGATAAGAAGACAAAGCAATACTGCAGAAGAACCAGCCTTTTTGAAGGAGGATTTGAAAGAGCATTTGCAGGGTAAACATTTCTTATTGGCCTCACTCAGAGAGCTCTGGCTCTGTTAGGGATGTACAATTTTTCTCGAGCTTCTAAGTACTTCACAACTTGCTTTAGTCTGGTGCTGTGCAAATGCCAGTGAAAAACTTCCTAACAAATCAAATCCTAACCCAGCGAAATCGGAGATGTAAACTGAAAGGTGCCTATAAATCACAGGATGCTTTATAGCTCCGTTCATATGTGAACAATATGCTAGAGCCCCTATGTTAAGCAATGGAGCTGTGCTGAACAGCTCCGTGGACAATTCTGTATTAGCTGCCAAGAAAATACAATTTATCCTAAAGCTTTGCAAACAGAAAAACTTACACTGACTCCCAGGTGGCTTTTTTTCACCACCCCTACTAGTTATGGCAGAAAGGAATATTTTGAGCTGACAAGCCAATTAGCTGTCAATTAGCTGATTGATGTGCTCAACACTAAACACCATGCAGCAGAACAAATTGTCACAGTCCTGGAAACAGGAGCTGAGTTTTAGCACAAACCTTTCTGTCCTGCTTCTGAGTGAGTCTCAGGGTCCATCCGGGAGTAGAAACAAATTTTGATAAAATGTCCCCCTGGGCTGTGCTCTTGCACTGACCCCTCAGCTTTGTGTTTCGTTGGAGTTAGAAGGTTTTTGTGCCTCAAAGTTTTGACTTTGCCAAACTTCAGAACCCATGGTAGCAAGAGTGACTACAATGCCAGCATAAAATCATTGCTGCTTACTGGTTTGGGGTTTTTTTGTTCTATTTACATTACCTCTAGTAATCCTTATTTACAATTACATTTATTCCCAAGACTTTTGAGACAAACTGACACACTTAGTAAGGATTTTGGTTTTTTAAGTATAGTACCTTGAGTTCTTTATTTGCCTTCTCCTTCTGTGAATATGTAACATGCAGTCAGATCTTCTTATGCCTTGTTTACACATTACAGATTTCTTATTCCCTATATCAATGGCTGTTTATTCAGTTACACTGTAGAAGGAAAAGGAATGTAAACCTGCTAATATTTGTATCATAGGACCTAAATATACTCCTTTCTTGCTCTGTCTCTTGATGGAAGCTGACTTCTAGTTTCTAAGCTTCATGCCTTCAGAAAGCCATGTGATACTCTATATGTTGGCATCATTCAATAGCTGGAATAGTTTTTCTCCTTCTCTAGGATTTGTTACCCTTATATAATGAGATTTAAAATTTTCCAGTGATTTAAATCAGTATTTGCTGCAGTAATATTTTTTTTTACGTTTCTTTAGGTTTTTCTTTAAAGATAAAGACAAAAATCAATCCTTCTCTACAGCGAGTGGGTCTCTTCTCTCATTTATTAGTGTGATGGTTTTGTGGTGCTGATAGAGGACATTTAATCCTGAAGGACAGGAGTGTGACAGGAGAGGGAGATACTCATTTCACAGCCATATTTCCTGGGCACGTCCCTGGATCTGTGTCTCAGCTTTCCCTCCCTTTCTGTAGTGTTTGATGGGACTCTTCAGCAAAGCAGTTGTGTAGTGCCTAAAGTAACTGTGTATCCTGTCAGAGCACATGGGAGCTTGGGGAACATCCTGAATTTCTCTTTCTGATGGATGCTTGGAAGCACTTCTTGGCTATAACTGCAATACAGCAGAAGCAACTGTCTGGCAGTTTAGCAGGGCAAGGTTAATGGAGGTGGTGTGCACAAGTGGAGGAGTCTTTGATGTAGTTCAAGTGGGACGTTGTTTTCTATCAGAGTGGAGTGCCATTTTCATTTGAAGAGCAATGCAGGTTGGAGAGGATATGAAGTAGGAGAGCATGTTTGATTTCCTGAGCTGAACATGATCCGCAGTGCGGTCATTGCTTTCCATGCCCATTTGTGTACAAACCTGCCCACTTCTCCTTTCCACCTTAATGTGACAACTGTGAAACTCTTCCATTTGAGAAGGTAGAGGGACCCTGAACTTGCCTGCACTGGTGTCACAGGGAAGCAAAGGAGGGTGGAAATGTGCTGCACCTGGACAGTAAAAGCGGGGACAAAAGGAGCTACTGTACATGCAGGATGTCTTCCTCCTTTTCCAGCTGTGACATGATGTAAAGAAAACAGGGTGCTCAGGATGAATAATTTAAGGGGAAATGAGGATTATAAAATCAGTGAGCTGTGAATATGCAGCCAAGATAGCGACTTGAAGCTGTGTCTATGCATTGTTTCAAGGCAATATTGTATTTTAAACTCTTATCTCCAGATGTTAATCCTTAATGGGAGCAAAGCTGGAGCTTGGCTTCCACAACTCAATTTATGAAGTAGCAGCCGCATGTTCCCTTCATCCCTCCATTGTTTTTATCACATAAAATGCAAAATTGCAATTCCCTTGCTTAATTTTTCTCCTATAGAGTCTTCCCATTTAAAAGAGTTATCATCCAAAAACCCATTAAGCAATGTTTTTGTCTCTTATTACGGGAATATGCAGTTTTACTGCAAAGGGTTACGATTTTCAGAGAGTTGAGCTGGCCTCTGATTCTGCACCAGTTCATTCTGAGTCCAAATTATTGATCCACTTTGCATTCTAGAGGCCAGATCCTTACCTGGTAGGGACTAGTCCCAATCCTCAGCACACAGTGAGGATGCCATGGTACACACCAGCCATCCATATGTTCTGCCCTGCTGTTGCGGGCAACAGAAGATAACTGTCCTCCTTGTAGTCATTACAACTGATTTTGCATATAGTTGGCTGCACAAAGTGAAAATCCCTTTTATTTCCATGCTTCCATTTTTGAATGAGGATGTTTCAGTTGGTCTGTGGAATGAGAGATGAGCACTGATGCATATACAGGCTTATCCCTACAAGGAGGCATATCTAAAGTTCAGCCCCTTGGGTTTTTGTGTACCTGGGAGAAAATTGCTTCTCTGTCACAGTAGCAGTTGTTGAACTGGAGTGAAAGAGGATTAATAAGTGGTAGGTGAGAAATTTCGAGAGGATGGACAAAGCCATGCAATGTTCACGGGGAAATTGTTCAGAACTGATCTGGAGTCTCAAGCTTTGGGGCTGCAGGAAAGAGCAGTTGGAAGAAGCTGGTAAATAGTTAATACATTTTCCCTCCGAGGGGCTGACAATATCAGTGTCAGGATAACAGCAGCGTGACGGGAGCTTTGCCATACATGAGCTTGCTGCTCGCCATGTGCCAGACGGGACATCTGCTCTGGTTAGAGGGGAGGCAGAAACCCCTCACTCCTGTGCTTTGTGCTCGAGTTTCCTTTAGGTAAGATCTGCCTTCCTCCAGTTCCTCCAGGCCAGAATAAACTACAGGGAAAAGAGAGTGAGGCACATCTGGAGCAATGCAGCAGCTGGGAAATGCCTAATGCTGCAGGGGACGGTGGTATCGTGCAGATGGCTGTGACCTTTTCAGTATTCCAGATTTTGATTGATTGGCCATTTCCCCTCTTTCCCAAGCTGTAAACAGGGGAGCAGTGAAATAGGTGGCCAAAATAAACACGGAGTTACATAGGCTCAGGCAAATTTATATTGAATTTATGAGAGATAAAATTTTGCTACCTCGTTCCACCCATAAAAATTAAAAAGAGAACAGAAAGTGACATAAAATCAATCCATTTCAATGACAAAGCTCATTATGAGAAGAGAAAATATAGCCCCATATTAACTTGTTCTCATTACTGTTCTAAGATTTATCATGTCAGGTGCAATGTGCAAGAGAGGAAAGAAAAACCTTCCTTGCCCTTATCTTAAAAAAAAAAAAAACCAACAAACAGTCAAAATAAGCCAAATTATCCTCATCATGTTCAGTGAGCATCTATTTTGCCAAACCTCACAAGGGGCACAATTAGCTCAGAAGGTATGACTTTGAGGAGCCCTTCCAGGCTGGGGCTGTCACTTCCAAACCAGCTCTTCCCCTGACGACAGTGAAAACTGGCTCTCTGGGAGGGAGATGCTACTTGAAGACCTGACAAGATGAAGGAAACCACTTGGAGTCTATAACATCTTACCTCTTCTGAAGGGTGGCAGGAAGTGTGTCACAGATATTAAAATGCATGAAATTTTTTAATACTTATGAGAAAGTAACATTAAAGCAGACGTGTTTCCTTCTTTGTGCTGCTGCATTTATTCTGAAATGCTTGTTGAATGTAGCGTTTACTTGTTCTCTAGCAATTTACTGTAAATGCAGAAGTTGGGAATCTATAGAGGGCCATGGATATCTAAGGGTGATAATTATTTGGCTTGCAAATATACTAGAAAAGTTTTAATTGGAGGAGCTGCTTGGCAAAGCACAGAGCTTCGTAGCTCCAGCTAAAACCCTGGTCCTGCTCCCCTTGACATCGTTGCAGTCAGCTCAGATCTTGATTGAAACAGCCATGAAATGATGTGTATACAAGGTTCTTCACACTGCAGAAACCAGCCCGGACTCCCACATACAAATAACAGGGTAGCCCAAGCACTCCTTCAACCAGCTGAGCTCAAATACATCACAGACCAAGATCCTCTGGATTGCTTATCAGTGCTGGATGAGTTAGGACTGTTCTTTCCACCTTGTTTCCAGTAGCCTGTTAGGAAAGAGCCATCTTCCTTCTGGAGAAGGACTATGGGGACAAGCAGCTGAGCTGGAAAGGCTTATGCACACTGCGTCTCTGAACTTCAGCTAAACTTGATCACCCGCCGATGTGACATGAGGTACCTGTGCAATAGGTGGAAAGCTTGAGTGGATAAACCCTGCTTATCCCAAAAAGCCCAGCAAAGGAGTCATCTGCTCCAGCCAACTGGTAGAGCAAGGGGCTGCTGTAGATGTAACATGGAGTGTTTCGTAACAACACCTAGCTGGTGGGGAGTGGCATTTGGAGCAGGAAACGGTTGATGGAAAAATGAGAGCAGACATGAGCTGCTCAGCGCAGGGAAAGGGAATTGCCATGCTCAGGCCAGCCCCAAGGTCGGTTATTTTGTCTGACTGCTGTATTTTACCTGCAGTGCTCACCCTCCGCTCAGCTTAGGCAGAGCAACAAGTCCTGGGAGAGAATCCCAAACCTGTCTTTGCAGATAGACTCATCGCTGCATTTGCAATGCAAGTCCACAGCCCTGGCTCTGAGGGGCCATTCGCGAGTCTGGTCTCATCCTCGCATGCATTGCTCCTTGTGTGCTGCTGAACAGATGCAGTTCATTTTGGAGCTGACATCTGGTGCTGTCAGAGTACATAACTGGTGCTGATTTGCAATGCAAGCCGAATACTCTGACCTTTTTGGTGCGTTCATAAGAGATGATAGGCTGCACGCGCTGTATAGATAAACTAGTCAGTGTGTGGCACGTGCCTTCGTCTGCGAGGATGACAAGGAAAAAGTAAACGCGCAAAATGAAGCCTGCCAAACGTGGCCAATGTAAAACCTCGCTGGTCAGCTGAAGAAGGGAAGAGATGACAGACAAACGGAGGGTATAATGCCTGATAAACACAGGCATTTCCTCAAATCAGGATTACAAATGCTGCTGCTCAATTCAATCAGCCTCCTCCCTACCCGTGCAAATAACGTTCCCAGCCCTCTCCCCTGACTGCAGAAGGTAGCACAGAAACACTGAGATGCTTTAATAGGATGGTTGCCTTCATCATTCCAAAATCTGGGAGAGCAATGTGAGGTCTCACTGAGGCTGGGACAAAGGGGACCATGTCAGAGATAAGCATAAAACCAGCATAAAACAGCTGACCTATCCATGAAACCTAACCTGGCGCTGACTTGAATGGGAGCTTTCATACGGGGCAATGCAACATCCTGAAGAGTTTTGGTCTGGAAGTGGGGTCTGTGATTCTCTGAGGACAGGCTAGGCTTGATTTCTCGTACATGGCTCTGGGATTTATGTTGTTGTATGGCTGAAATTTCTTGAGGTCTTTGGTCTACCTATTTTGTCCCTGCTTTGTGGTGTGGTCTTTGAATATCTCAGTCTTTCATGCATTTACCCCACCGAGTCAGTCCAGGACCGGGGGAATGGAGAGAGAGGCTCTTTAGGGAGAGGCTTTGTTTTACTTGGCTGTTAGCATCCAACTCTTGCTCACCCCAAAGCCTGTTAGCACAGGGAAATGTAGGGTCACACAGCAGAGACCCTGAGCTATCAGCTAAGAAGGGCACTTTGTGCACTTGTGAAGTGTGAAATGAAGAAGGGATGGTCAAAGCGGCAGAGAGAGGGGCCAGGACCTCTCAGCTTCTTCTGCAGACTCTCAGGAAGTCACACCCCACTGGGGAGGCGACACGCATCCCCAGCTGCGCTTTGAACTTGCCCTGCATTTTGAATTGCATCAAGTGGTGGAAAGCTGAGGGATCACAGAGCTTGGCTGTAACGGCAGAGTAGCTTCAATAGTGTCAGTGCAGATAAAAGTGAGATACAAATGTTTATCTGCTGAGAAGCTTGGGCACTAAGTGGCATGTTTAAGGGAGAACTGAAAAGAGCTATCCAAAGCCACAGGTTAGAGCCTCCTTCCTCCATCCAAAATTAGTCTCATGCCCATCTAAAGACCAACGCATGCCCAATGAAGGGCAAGACGTGGTGCTGCCAAAAGAGAGTTGCTTGGGTCCTCAAGCCTAGAAGAGATGCAGTACACTGACGCCCAGCTTAGTACATTATAGGATTTCCCTCGGCTCCACCAAAGGTTTGTACTGTTACAGAGATCAAGCATCTAGCTCAAAATCTTCCACACCTTTAGAATAGAGGGCAATAATCTTGTCATTTTTCTGAAGGCACCATGGGGCCATCCTGGGTTCCCAAATTCATGGTAGCAGAGGGACTGCAGCTGTCCCTGGGGCCACTCTCCCTGTGAGCTCAGGGGGTGAAACACCTCCCTGGGATCCACGAGTTACGGAAAAGGTTTCACTGCCTGTATCTCTCCCACCGTGCCCTCCGCAGATCTGACTTCCAGCAATGAGCAGCCTAACAGATTATTGCAATGGCCTTGAGATCTGTGAGTAAACATCAAAAGTTAAAAGTTTTCTCCTCACAAAATTTGCTCAGAAAAGTCAAATTTTAAATGAGTCATTCCTACAGCAGTGAGACTAACGAACGCTGATTTCTTACAGTTTTATACTCTGTAGTTTGATTTTCTGATAGCCAGGAAGGGGCAGACTCCAGGTGAACATTTTCCTGTGTTTGAGGTGACGATAACACGTTTCCCCACATGGATTCTTCCATGTCTGCCTGGGGACAAGATCTGGTTGCAGACTTTCCACCAGCGGGAATAGCAGTGCCTGTTCTCATGACAGCCACAGGATCTCAGTTGCCTTTGAAACTGCTGTTCTCTTTCAAATTTGGTGCAGACAGCCCATGGATTCAAAAATTACTCAGGGAGAACAGACATAGACACATAGTGGTACACGGGGTATGATTGTGTGAACCTCGCTTGCTTGGGAAAAGAGGCTAAAAAATAATAAAATGCAGAAGCCTTGTTATTATCACAGCTGAACAGCTCTTTCTGACATATTCTATTAAGTCACTTCTGTTTCACTCAAATTTTGCATTACTGGCTCTCCTTTCCACGAATGACCTTTTCCATGCCAGGCTTTGTAAAACTATTGCCATTCTTCATTTAGAAATTTGCTAAAGTGTGTTTGCAGAAATCATGGATTTACTTTTTTTTTTTCTGATGAATCTTCCCTTTTTGGAGAAAGGAACAAAGAATTATGTTGCTGACCTTTCTTTATATTTAACAGGATCTTTTTGCAAGTTGAAAATCATACCATTGACTCTAAGTAGGGATAGTTCTTCCTATTCTGCATCAGTGTGTTTATTCGACCGTTTCTTAAGTACATTTGTAATGATACTTATAGCATATGTTTTGTGGGGAAACCTCACTTCCTCATTCCACATAAAATGTAATGAGAAACTGAAAGAATATTATTAAAATAGGATGCAAGGATAGGTTAATAGAGTGAAGCACTTGATGTCTTATATTTTGATGAAAGAGAGCGAAGTCTATCATTTATTAAGCCATATTTCAGTTTTTTCACAGCTTTTGGGGTATATCAGGCTTTCTATCTTGTGCACAGCATCACCACCTCCCCACAGAGCAGGGAGGGAGCAGGGCTCCCATGGCAGTGGTGAATTAATTGAATGTCTTGCTGCTATATTGCGTTGCGCCCTGATGGGTGCCCACACCAGCATGGCCCTACGAGAGAACAGGAGGTAAACAAGATTTAGCTTGACCTCCCCAGTTGTACAAAACGTTTGTTCGATGGCTGCATGTACACAAAATACTCGTTCTGTGCAGTCTTATTGCCTGCTCTGGTAGTGTTACTTATTACTTAGGTCATGTGGACTTTGTGGGTGTAGGATTTTATTTGCTGCATGAAAAAGCTACTGAACATTCACCTTTAACACTAAACTAGTTATTTCAGCCACTCTGTCACTTATCTGAGACATGTTACCCTTGCAATGTTACCTTAGCCTTGGTAATATATAATATCAACTGGTCCACTGAGCAATGATGCTCATTAGTGATCTGTGATCTCATGGTATGTGTTAAAGGTAGATGAATGAAATCATGCAGCTCCAAAGAGCTCATCCAACAGCTCCTGCTCAACCCAAGCACATCCCTTTTGTGCACCTGTCAGGGCTCTACGAGAGCAAAGCTATGGGTTAGTGACTTGGGTCTTCCTGAGATGTCATCTAGCGAGCAGCTCATGCCCAATTATAATTTGCTTCATCCTTTAAAACCTGGCTCCTGGAAGTCTCCCCAACTTACATCTTGTGTCATGATCATGCCGGCCATCTCAGGGATTCACCACTCCTGGTAGCTGCGCGCGGGGTTTGGAAAGATTGCTGGCTGTCCCTGTAAATCACCGCTTTCCGTTCTGTCTGGCTATATCCGTAATGGGTTTTCATTGTCTGAACATCTGGCTCGTGTCTCACAGCACTAAGCAGACATCTGAGCCAGGGGACCCTGAGGCATCGGGTTCAGCTTTTCAACCTCATACTCTGCTGTTAAATGTGTTTAGGACAGGCATACCTCATGCTGCAGCCCCTTCCCATGCCACGGTTCCCACCGATTGCCAGGGCTGACTTGCAAAGCTGCCATTGTTGGTGCTACAATTAACTGAGGGCTTCTTCCCAGCCAAGGAGTGGAGAAGTGGCACCGAGAAGTCCTGTTAACTTCAGCAGCATGTAGGTGCACAGAAGGACCAGCTCAGCCTGGGCTGCCAAGCTTCCCAGCTCATTCGAAACAAATCTCTTGTTCTCTCTCCTCGTTTCATGCAGTAAGTAAAAATGAATCTCCCAAGGACCAGAGCATTTAGGCTTAGCGTATTTTCGTTTGTTCAGACCACATCAGTCTGTTGTTCTTCCTGGCTAATCAGATAGAGCGGAAGCTAAAACAATCTCAATTTGTTGTTCCATTTTATTCTATACATAATCACTGCTTCTCGTTTGCCTCTAAATAGCTGCATAAATACACATTAAATGCAGTGACATCTCTTTTGGGACTCACTCCAGTATTTCCTGGTTATTTTCTCTCTTTGAAAGAGATTAGGTTCTCAGATAATCACTATTTTTTTTTTGTAAAATCCTCTCTACTGTGCACATGCAGGAATGGATATTATAATGCCGGCCCCGTTCTTGTCCCCTGCAGTCATAAGGGTTGTGGTGACACTAAATGAATGCAGAAGAATAACATGTGCCCAGATACCATGTGTGAAAGCAGAAAAAAACTCTCAATTTGGATAGCCATGATGGTTATTTTGCACTGACACTTCTTGCACTGCTCCCTCTTCTCTCAGCTTTCTCTCCTCCCACTCTGGCTCTGACTTTCAAGTGCCTGTCCCAGTTTGCGGGGGTCATTTTAGGTTAGCGGCTTATGGTTCCCGCAGAATGGCTGGCTCCCCTTTTGGTCTGGTTTCCATTACCAGACATGTGCTGTCACTTTTGGCTTTTCCAAAGAGCAACTTTCAACTCATCACAGGTCTAATGGGTGGCTATTAGCACTTTAGGCTTTCAAGATCGAGGTAGATACAGATGCCAGAATCTGAATTTCTGGCCAGCTGAACTGTCCTTCTAGTATGAAAAGAGTCATTTGATGCTGTATACACAAACCATCAGTTCTAGAAAACTGTGAGCACTCTGCAGAATTCATAAATTAATTTTGGCCATCTTCCTGTGCTTTCTGAACTCAGTTCCCAGACAGAAGCAGGGGGAGGAAAGTTCTCAGCACCTGGAGAGAGCAGCTTTCAAACTCACCCACTCAGGTATTTGCACAGCATTGTTTCCAGAGAGGAGTGACCTCAGGTGGGCATGTTCCTCGGGGGCTGCCACATCCAGCCAGCTCAGAGCAGGAGGCTGAGCCCACATCTGTCCTCAGTGTACCATACAGTCACACCAGTTTGTTCATTTTAACTGGAGAATCAGGAGAATAGCCTCATAAGTTTATGTCAATCCATAGGCAGGTCTTTGCAGTCTGGATTAATGAGAACTGTAGGGTAGTCCTGGGCTTGTCATGTCGCCTGCTGCCTCCGATCTTGGAGAGCAGGCAGCGGATTGGGATGGGAGTACCCTTGTAGAAAAGCAAAATATCCTTTTCCTTTGTCTGTTTTTATCCTTCCTCCCAGATTTGCATGTATTTAGAAAAGGAAAATGTCAGGCATGGCACTAACACAGTCATCTGACAGCAGATAGTAGTTGAGGCAGGGAGAAAAAGAGGAGAAACAAAACTCTAAAAATTAATAACAGTATAGTATATATTAAAAAAAAAAAGTTAAGACAAAGCAAACAGCCTGGGAAAGAGATGGAGTTCTGCCTTTCTGCTGCAGAGAAATGCAAAAAATCTCTCTGCAAGAAAACATATCTATCGTGGTGTCGGCCAATTAATGACACCCAAGCTGAAAGTGATGGGGAAAAGCACAGAACAATCTGAAAAAAAAAAAAAAAGCCGGATGTGAAAAGCCAAAGGTCGGGTGGGAACGGAACAAGCCAACGGCAACCAAAGGGTTTCAGTGCAGCGCCAAGAGCGGGGCAAGGCTGATCTCTAGCGGCTGCGGCAACGCAGCTGCTGTCGGCGGCTGCTCGAACGCTCCGGCACCTCTGCTTTGTGCAGGTGAGGGGTATCTTTTGGGGGTGTCACTCCCAGCACCGCGACCCAGAGCAGGGTGAAAATTTGTCCGTTTTTTAAATTTTTTTTTCCACCTTTAATTGACACACCAGGATGTGTTTTCTCTCGCGAAGAAGCTGTTTCTGTAGCAGCACTGTCGTGGGTCTTTTGGAGCAGAGCTCTGTCTCGAGTATTGGGCTTCTTAATAAGAATTGTTTGGATAAAAAAAGAAAACATTGATTTTAGGTCTTTCTAGAATTTTTCAGATTCTGGTTCAAAGCAATTGTTTCTTTTTTATTCTCTGTCAAATACTTGGTTTCTTCTTACTTTGTTGTGTCCAATCTTGTTCCTCCTGTGACTAATGGAAAGAGAAAAGGTGGAAAAAGGAGAGGTAAAAGCCAAATGTCAAGTATTTTTCATTTGTTTGAAATAGTTTTCTTCCTAGCTCGAACAAAGAAAAAGAAAAATTATGACCTTTCATGCATAAAATTTGCAGTGCTATTAACAAGAAAATAATAAAACCCCCCACGTTATTTCTTTGGAAGGAAAAAAGATAGTTCCTCTCCAATAGGAAAATGCAACTCCTCACTAAGCAAAGCGCATGCTCGTGCCATCAGCCAGGCAGCAAAGCGGTTCTTGCTCAAACGAGCAACAGTTGATTAGTGTCTGGTTCACGTTTTCTGGTTTCTCAGTCAGAGCCTTTGAAAGGGCAATTGGGAAAATCAGCCACCTTCTAGCCACCACTCACAGGAACCAGAAGGAAAGAATGAACCCAAAACACATTTCGAAATAGATAAAAATGATGAGTACTATGTACTTTGAAGGGCTATATAGTACTGGATTTGCCAGGAGAAGTCATTTCCCTCTGGATTGTGCTGTCCCACCTAAAACCACCGATTTGTTCTCAAGCTGCAAGACTAATAGTAACGATACTGTTGCTTTTTTCCCTGTATGTATTTGTGTGCTACGTAATGCTGACAAGTCACTGAAACAGAAACCACACATTCAGAGCATCACTGGTGTGATTGGATATGCTCACACATCCTTAATCTAAAGACTTTCTTTTATTAGCTGACAAAACATACAGCACTGCTGTATATTTCTGGATGTTTCATTAGCAATCATTGCTTAATAACATTTGTTGATGAACGTTGCACAAGTCTAGAGAGAAAAGCCTACAAACTTCAGGAAATTATTTCATCCATTGCTGTCCTTTGAAATGGGCCATTTTTTTTCCTGATGAAATATTACTTTTCCTTAATTAAAGAATATATGATTAAGAATACTTCAAATTGATCTAGCACAGATCATTCAAGGGTGCTTTGCCTCTCACATCCTTCCCATCCCGAGTGGTTTTCATTCTGCCCATACAGGCAAGTTTGTTTTCTTCTTTAAGTGTCCAACATTGGTCTAACTCTCTGTCCTAACAGGGCAGGTCGGGTCTCAGCCTTTCCGTATGATGTCCATATGTCCTTAATGTCTATAATGAAAAGATTTACTACATGGCTGTTCAGGTTTTAATGTCACTTTGGTGTTAAAGGGAGGAAAGTGTGCATGTCTTGCACAACGTAGTAGTTCATGCCATGAGCTGGTCAGGGCTGGGCTATGTAGGGGCTTCTGGAGGCCCTCCCAGGAGGGCACAACAAATAGTCATGCTCATGCCAGCATAAACTGGGAGTGCAAACCCGTGCAGAGGAAGCTCCCCAATTTTGGCACCTTTCCTGTAGCTCCTTGGAGAGCAGTTAGGGTTCTGGTGAGGCAGACACTTTCCCAGGCTCTTTCCATGGAAGCAGGTATTCAGGGCTCGCATCCCAGCGTTTCAAAGCAACCCTGCATGCTTTTTGTTGGCTTCAGAGCTGTTCTTTATGTTTTGCCACTGGCTGTCCCTCTCCCAGCTCCAGCAGCCGGCGCTGAAAGCGTTTGTCACCCTGTGATGAGGAGCAGCGTGACAGCCAACGGCAATAAAAGTCCTGCAGCAACCCACTGCTGTCTGCACAGATCCTGCGGCTGATCCATGCCTCTCTCCAGCAGCACAGGCCTGACACATCTGATCTTTCTGGCGTTAAGGAGAAGCCAGTCAACAGCTTCGCGCTCGGAGGCAGCAGCCTGTAGAAAACTCCTCTGGCTGAGTCAAGGAATCCTCCTCGTCCTGCCGTGCTTGCCGTGAGCAGCCCCAGCTGTGGAGGCCACATGTCCATTAGGTGGGCAGTTCTGCACAGGCAGATGCAGGGGAATGAAAGAACTGCCCTAATTCCATGCTCTTTGAGGCTCTTCCATAGGAGGAGTGATGTTTCCTTCATCAGGACAGGCCATGGTCCACCTTGGGGAGGTCACCAAAGGGAGTGGTGGCTCTTCGTCCTCTGACCCCCATCCTGATAAGGCTATTGTACTCCCTTGTTTGGAGGTCACAGCGATGGAAGACACACTTAAAATCCTTCTTACTTATTTATATACGTATTTATATGGCTGTTACGAGAGCATTGAAGTATTCTTTGTTATAGGCTTCTTCTTTTCTAGGTTTTCAAGCTCTTGTTAATGTCATAGTGTCATGACCTGCATTTCAAAGTAGGGTCTCTGGGGAGTGCAGATCATAGTCTGTAGATAAGTGTATGAGTTGCTATCAGCCTGACAATACCAAGCAGTGCGTTGCTGCTCTAGGAGTGTAGGGGCACTGGGACGGTAGGAGCCACCAGCGCAGCTGAATGTGGGGCGTGTGGATGTGCAGAAAAGTCATAGCTGGTGAAATGATACTGGCTAACAGACAGGGACCCAGTGAAATTTGAGCAACTCCAGAATACTTTTAAGCCACTTGGAAGCCCTAGACACAGCCTGCACACACATAGGACTCTCCATCACATGCATATGGTATCTGCTCCCTGCGTGCAGTGTGTGCACAGATAACAGTGTGTGTGGTGCACAGAATGCCCAGACACATCTGCACATCTGGATGTCCTGCACATTGGCCAGAGTTGTCCTTCCGACCAGGCGCCTGGGGCCTGGGCTTGTAGCTTAAAACGGCACTGGACCAACAGCCACGAGCTGGTGCAATTCACGCCCATGGTGCTACCTCGAGCAGTCCAGCAGCTTTGTCCCCTTCTGCCCAGCCTCTCTGAACCTATGCTTACATTTCTGTTTGCTTTATGCAAAACAGGAGCCCACTCCAGGAGCGAAGACCTGCTGCTCTCATCAGTGCTTGCAAACCACGTGTGTCGAGGGGAAAGCCCTGCTCGGCTTGGGCACTCGCCATCATTTCTCACAGGTAATGGCTCCTGCTAAATGAGCTCCACAACATTTCTTCAAACAGTGCTTAACTGCTTACATGCCTAGAACTAAACTACATTTAGCTGCCTGTATCGCTTTTCCATCTCTATTTTTACGCATTAAGATCAATTTCATGAGCTTGCCTAGGTAAGATGATTGCCATCAGCAGAAAGAATGTAGTAAATTAATTATAGATGTGTGTTAAATTACTTTCATTACCCCCCTCAGTTCTGGGAGGGAATCGTGTGAGCAGGATGACTGATGAAACAGTGTTTTTACATATTCCCCTGGTAATGGATATTTTTACTTGGCCGCCAGTGTTGTTTCTCAATTCAGAGAAGCTGGAATTACGCATTTCAGAAAATGGAGGTTCAGTCTAAAATTAACCTCCAAACATTGCCAGACAACAGCGACTGAGATAGACTTGCTGGAATACAAGCTGTCTGTTCAGGATCTTCTACTGCCGTTTCTCAGTGATGTGCAGAGGTGAACTTAGGGAGGATTCATTCTGTCTAACATTAAGCACATCCCAATGCAAGAGAGAGGGAGTCGTTGGCGTTTGGAGTGTTGTTTCTACACACTGTCAAAGACATAACAGCTTAGACAAAAGTCAACATGTGTGGAAAGTTATTTTCCATATTCACCTTATAACAACCTTGGTGCAGGGTATTTTCTAGGGATTAATGACCAGGCCAGTTTAATAGCTCTCTGCTGAACTTCAGGCTATCAACTTTTCACAGCCTATCATTAATCCCTGGAAAATATCTAGGTTCATGATAGATAGGAGTGAAAAATAATACACTGTGTGAAGGTAAGTATATTGCTAGTGCTTCATCATGTACTGGCCCTAATTACTAACTTCAGATACACTTCAGAATACAAGTAAATTAGCAACAGCTTAGTTACGCTGTAATTACAAAGCTGCTTCACTGCACTTCTGTTGTAATTACAATCTCCTCTAGCTGAAAGCTGAAATCATGATATAATTGTCCCTCATGTTTCATACTGGAAGGTACTACACAATAGTGCGTTTTGAAGGATATCTGTAACAGGCCAGTCAGAGACAAATACCTATTGGGTAAATGAATTCAGTATATTTCTAGCCACTGCACTCGTGATCTTTTCTATTAAAAAAGAAAAAAAAAATAGTTTGGCAGTGGTTTGCTAACAGAAAGAGAGGAAGAGAAAGGCAAACAGTCAGGCTGTTTTCCAAAATGTTGAGCTTAGTGAGGAGGACAGCAGCCTTCTGGATGTTTGGGATATTCTAAGCCAATTCAGTGACAGAAGTCTCCAAATGGAGGCTTATCTCCACAGAGGTGATGATTCCTCCTTGTAGAGGAGGAAATATCTGTTTAAACATTGTAATACAGATGACGTGTTTGCATTCCATGCAGGAGAAGACCCACATGGCTGTAGCCCACCCTTTGAGCAGCAGAGAGGTTTTACTTCTGGCCTTAATTTATCAGCATAGCCATCTTTATTAAGTACTTAGATGAGATATGAGGGCTCATTCATCTTCTCCATATAAACTCACTAGCAGTTATCTGACAGACTTTCTAGAGAACACATCATCTCATGAAGGAGCATGTGCGCTCAAAAAATCTTTCCACGTAAATACTCACAATCTTACAGTTAAGTTGACTTTTGGGAGTCAAAACAAAAAAAAGTCCAAGGAAGTAAGAAATATGATTCATCATACATCATGTCCCATATCTTGAGCTGGGAACAAACTTTATTATGTGGATTGTCCTGGCTGGAAGAGCAGAGAGGAGAGCCCAGCCATGTAGAGCAAGTTGTGCTGCCTCCTCAGTCGCTGGCTGTGGTCTGGGGCGGGGAGTCAGCATTGGAGGGGGCTCCCCCCTTGCTTCATATTGCAACTTGCACCTGGCTAGGACCCACCCGGCACCATCAAAGATGCTTTGAGGACCCCTCTTGCCACCATATTTGAGTGACTTGCAGTCTTTTGGCACATCAATCCTGACATCACTGGGGAAGGCAGCACCTGTGTGCAAGGCTTTATCTTGGGGATTTTCCTTCCGATCTGTTGGAGCGAGGCTGGGCCGTGAGTGCATGCATGTGCACACAAGGTAGGGACAATCTCGGAAGTCTGAAGCACATCAGAGAGATTTCCTTCCCCACACGGCCTCTGCAGGACCAGACCTGCTGTGGTTTCCATTAGACTTGTAGGAGTGCCAAAACCCCCTGTAGACTGCTGGGAGAGCAATTAGACTTGGCAGGTTTGTTCAACAAGCACTTATTATACCTAGTATTAATGGCTGATAGGTAGAGTCTGTGGTTATTTCACTTAATAATGCATGGATCCTCCTAGATATCCTAAGGATCTCTCTCTGGAGTTGTGTTTTGTGATCAGATGGCATAACTAATGGCCAGGGCTGATTACACACTGATTAAAAACTACTTAAGAATCTCATCTGTCCAGGAAGGGAATGTCAAACCCTGCAGTACGAGGGAAGTGCTTGTCCCTATTTCATCTCAGTTGCACCAGTTCATCTGTCTCTAGCAACAGGCAGTGAACAACTCTGCTTTGCAGGTCAAAGGGAGTTCAGGATACATAAGGAATCCAATGAGTTTGAGTTTAGTGAGAATTAGATCTTGAAGCTGACGTCTTTGATGAATGGATATCTTTCTCTCCTCGGAAGCCAGTGGCTTTGACCAAGAAAGCATAGAAGCATATTTTTGTTTGGTGCCTGCTCGAAGCAGCAACGTTTCCACAGAAGGTGGGAATTTCTTCAGGTGACACATTTTGATGGGACATCTTTGCACTGAGCAGACAAAAGTCTAAAAAACTTTAGAGAGCCTGTGGGAAGCCTGTGTTGCTCTGCTTTTCTCTTCCCATGGATTTAGTTTGGCATGAAAAATGACAAACTCATGGTCTGGGGAGTTGGTAGTGAAAAATGGACTGTTCGGAGATGATCATAGTGTGAATATGGGCAGTAGCAGCTGAGGTGTTTGCACCATTAGGAATATCAGATAGATAGTTTGAAGTAGATCCGGACTTTGACTCCGTTATCTATGGACAAAGTGCAGGACCCTTCCCTGTGTGTGCATGGAGAGGCACTCCCATCCTTTCCAGCGGAAGATACTTCTTAGCTGCTTTTGTAGCAATAGCCATATTTCTTCTTATCCCTCCTAAAATCTGCTGGGCACGTTTGCCTTAATAGGTAAGACATAAAACAGAGCTGCATTCGCCAAAAGGCTATAAACTACATGCTGGCCTGCTGGGACTGCCTCTAGCCTTTCCCACAGCATTGGCTGGGAAACACTCATTCAGCTAAATGCAAGCTTCTGGAGTGAGTTGAAAAAGCCCTTGCAGAGAAGTAGTTTCTGCAGTGCTGGACATGCAGTCTCTGAAGAAAGGTCCTTTGCAGTGTTCAGTTTACTAAAGATAGCTGACCATGACAGCCTTGGACACTTATGGCCAAATATCTGTCACTGAGTTACCTGTGAATTCAGAGAAATCAAAATGTAAATGCATCTTTTGAAGACTGGGAGGGACTGTTATATTTGGAGGATACAAACCTTGGTGCCTGTGCTAGATTCTCCATGAATTGCCCGATCCCTGCTGCAAGAGGCATGGCATTGCTCTTCTGAAGCTTTCCCTGCCTGGCTTGTACTATATCAGGTTTCTTAGGCTATCCAGCAAAAATGCATCTTGAATTTCTGACTGAAATATGATCTACAACTCTTAAACAACTAGTTTTTCAAAAATGTTGGAATAAGGGGAAAACATGCTTTTAGAAAGTATAGAAACAGCATGCTATGACAGCCAAGTTCAGTGTAAAGTTAGCGTGTCCCAATAACGTAGTTTTAAAAGAGAATAGAAAGGGAAGTCATTAGAGGAAGCATTTTCAGTCCCAATTCATCAGTAATATTAAAATTGAAAAGACGTGAAGTATGTTTTAGAAAGTAGTAACATATAAACAAAAAAATAAATAAATGCTAAAAAAAGAAAGGTTATTTTTAAATATCATCCAAGTTTACACCTTTTGGGAGGGAATGGACATACAGTTTTTCCCTTGCATAAATATCCTAACAGTCTGACGGTCAGGCTGAGGGCTTGGGTATCTCAAGCCATGTAGGGCTGTGTTTGTCTAAGCCTCTAGACATCTCACTGTCGAACATGTTGAAAGTTCACCTTCTGCAGACACACCAAAGTTGCAGGCACAAATGTCATAGCAGGGTCACACCCTGACAGGTGCTCGGCTCTGCAGGACAATGGGTTGTATGGTTTTTAACAGGGAATTCTATGATGCCATCACCTGTGATAACAGAGTCTTGACCGTGGTGACATAGAAGATCCCATTTACTTATATATGTTCGTTTTTTTGGTGTCAGCATGTAAATAAGCCTCTTTCCAAATACGAATGAAAGCACAGTAGGACTTCAGTGAGTGCCGAAGCAGACGGCAAATCAAGCCTTCGTTTCTGAGCTGCGCTGCCGTCATGGGAAGCTTTGCTGACGGTTATGAATGTCACTCATCGAAACACCCTCCCGTGGTCCTGATAAGTCTAAATAGTGCTATTTTATAGTCAATGTCACTGTCGCCGCAGAGGGCACGAAAGTCGTCTTTTAAATTCATTCCTCAGTGTAATCTGAACGCACCTGTATTGTCTACTAGGTGCTTTCTGAACACGGCCAAATAAATTTGGCATCAACTGCCATAGGAACTGTCCTTCTGAATAATCTCTTGTGTCATCTAAAATGATGGCGTGTTTCAAATATATAGGTTGGCACTTCATGTTTTTTGTTTGTTTGCTTGCTTGTTTTTAACACAGTTACTACCAAGTTACCTCTACTCATTCATGACTCCAGACTTCCCCGGTCTCCTCATGTGTTTTGCACTTTCTGGACATGGTTCATTCTTTTTGTTAACAAGAGAACAATTATGTTTTTCTCTATCGCTGCACATATTGCCAGTGAACATCCTTTCCTTCTGTGGCCATGAGCTCCTCTGTGTGCCCAATGTGGAGGACTGCCCAGAGCAGCATAAACACACACCAGTGATTATATTTAAGATACTAAGATATTTAAGACTGAAAACTGCAGCCTCCTGTGCTCACTTAACAAGACAGCCTGGTTTTACACTCTATTCTTTAAGTGCTGGGTACTGGCATCCTCTTGGCTATCAACCCACCAAAGAAGGTTTTCATTAGCAGTATAAAATAAAAAGCACTGAAGCTTCTTTGTGATGAGCTGAAATCTACAGCTGACCTTGCAGAGCTGTGTCCCCCAGCCTTGCTCATCAGTCCTGCTCTCAGGCAGTCCGTGTTGCCCTTTTCCCAGGCCAAGACAATGCTACATGTGGCAAAGCAGCATCTGGCACAACGTATGATGGCAGAAAAATGTCCCCTTCTAGTAGCGTGACACTCTACCACGTGGCACAGTCGCTGCTTTTTCATTCTGTTAAAAAGGGAGGTGGGAAGGTGTACGAATTTTACCACTTCAGAGTAAGTGTTGAAATATTTATATTGCTCCTTCATGCCTTTAAATTTGGAAACTATAAATAAGAAATGAGTATGGGGATAAATCTAAATCAAATCCATGGTACTTGTCACATCTCCCCATCAAACTCCCCTTGTGCCTCATCAGGAGGACATGGCTGCAGGAGCTGCCTTGTTACTGCATGGTCTGTTGGCTTCTTTTGTGGTTGTTGGGAACGATGGGTCAGCATCGAAATCAGGCTCTTGTAGACATTCGAGCAACCCTGGAAACAATGGGCAACCACTCCTAATAAGGTCACAAGCTAATGAAATATAAAAGACATCTAATAACTGCACTCCAATGAAAGTGTTAGCAATCATCCTTGCACGTCTGATACCCCAAACATGCCCCCTGTGCCTAGTACAGGTGTTTATGGTACAACGCTCACACCTCTTGACTTCCCTACCCAGGTGCTTTCCAGACTTAAGCATGCATGTATGAATGTATGCTTAAATATTCAAATACGAATACTGTGTTCAATTTGCCACACAAATCGCTAAATTAGATGCACAGGCAGCTTCTGCTCCTTCACAAGAGCTTTCTCTAATGGATATTTCATATTGTAGCAGTTATTTTTAATAACCGAAAATGTTCTTAGGAAAGTTTGAGAGTTTTCCAAGCCTGGATTACAGCTTGAGCCTGAAAGGTGTTGAATTCACGGGATTTGATTCAGTGAAGCATTTCTAGGGCTTTAAAGTACAGTTATTTGGCATTGCTTTGGGGCATTGATTAGCGAGATGATGTGATCAAAAGTTTGAAGCTGCAGTGGGGGCAGGAGGCAGGGTAATCGGGAAGAGACAGGCCACCCACCGCTGACAGCCAGCCAAATCTCCAAAACTGTACTAAAACAGCCTGGCTTCCTGCGTGATAGAAATAGTGCCAGAATCTTAAAGACAATATCTGTTTCTGTGACAGGAGGCTTGAGTAGGTTAAATGAAGTAGCTGCTTAATGTTAAAAGACTTCTGAAGCCATAAAGAACTACTTCGTCAACGTAGCATTTTTTGCCCTCAGGGAAAGGTTAACAAAGGTGTCTCTTCTCCAGAGGATTTTCATAGACAGCTGAACAAAAATACTTTTTATTGAAAATGTTATCTGTATTAACAAATTTTATGACCTGAAACGCTTGCTTCAGGTTTCTGCTAGACCAAGAGCCTTAGCATCAGCTCCTGCAGTATGGACAGCTGGGGATCTGGGTCATTGTTCCTAGAATTAATCGATACTACCCGGTGGGAAGGTATGAAAATTATCTTGTCAGATCCTTGCCAGGTCATTCTTGGCTAGTTTCAGGCTCATTATGGGCCCACACAACTAGAGGTCTGAGTTGGGCTGGCCCAAATCCCTGAAAATGTCAAAGAAACTGTGTGGCAAGGAGCTCCCAGTGGAATAAGAGGCTACGACCATGAGCTGCACTACCATGTACATGGAACCAGGACTAGAAATCTTATGAGGATAAATTCCTTGCTGAATAGAAAGGCAGCAGTACCCTACAGATCACAACAAGCAAACGTAAACTCATTTCAGTTTTTTAAGAGAGTTTTATTAAGTATATTAAAGCTTCCAGAAGGCATATTGGAAAATGTTCAGGACCTTCTATCAATGCCTTTTTTACTGAAATACCATAGATACATTTGACAGAAATAAAGAATATTAAAAACACAGCAACAAACGCCTAAGTGTATTGTATAGATTTTGTTTTTCAGAGGAAATGCAAGATACTATATAAGGATAAAATTTAAGTCCTACTGAAGTCAATGGCCAAAGACCATTATTCTTTAGTGGAACAAAAGATTTCAAAGAAAATGTTTTTTTGTACAAAAAGATATGTGATGTACATTTAAGAGCATAGTGTATCTATGAAAGCATTTTTACAAGGCATTCTTCATAGTGTGTATACAAGTGATAATTAAATACAGTTCTTCGGTGATGAAGTCATGTAAAAAACTTCATCTGATCACACAAGGGTGCCACTGAAGCAAAGAAAGAGGAGAGTCAGCCTACAGGCTGGTGTTAGCTTCGGATTTGGGTGACCTGCCTCAAAAGTCCTCATTTTTACCCAATCACTTGGAGATAAATGCACAAAAGGCTGATGATTCAACTACATGATGCCACGCTCAGCATCCACAGTTCCTGGGCAACAGCTGCTTGTTACAAAATACATCAGTGCTTGCTGTCAGAATCCAGATCTTCCAAGCTCAAAATTGTCACCACTGGATGAGAGGCTCCTACCTGACCTCAGCCTCAGCTCTGCATCACTGACCTGGAAAAACTTTATTTCATGAAACTGGATGGCATGAGGCCACCAGGTGCTGCAGTGTTAGCAACAGGGAGGTGCCTAACCCAGCCCAAAGAAGGGGAAGCAGCTGCATTTGGATTTCCTCCAGGACGGATCCAACTTAACCAGGTTAAAAAAATATGACACAAGGTCGCAGCTATAAGACAGTGTTTAAAATCATAATCCTGAGTAGTATGAAGCACAAAGTAAGAAGGCTGCATGGCAGAGAAGGTGTGGTTTAATGCACAATTATCCATGATATTTCCTATTTTCTAGCAGGGTGATACCTGTGCTCAACAGGCAGGCTTTCAGCTCCCCATCTCAGCTGTTTTCCTTCACACTTGAAGGTGGCCAAGGTGCCCCACTTAGGGCAGTGGATCCCATTGCAGGTCTGGCTAAGCTTTATTCACTGATGCAATGATGCCCATAGCACCTATGTGCTTCCGTTCTTCATTTGTACAATTAATTAATAGTAACAACACTTACTGCCTCACCAGGGCGTTGTAAAGAAAAAGCATGCTAAAAACCATAAGACAAGATATTGTGTAATAAGGGCTTTGTTACTGCCTAGGGAAAATTTTAAAGAATTTGCACTGTTTGAATGTTGATCAAAGTTCGAGCCCTTTAAGACTAAATTTCTGCCCCACACAGACAAAGGACCTGGAAGAAGAACTCCTGTAGTGTGTCAGCCTTGTGCTGGCCCCCTGCATAAGATCACCTTTCTCAAGGCATTTTCCTAAATGCAGAGGTCCCTGAGAAAGTCCCTGGTCAAGCCATGAAGAGCCATCTCAAGTTAGTTCCTTCCATGCTTTGGCCACAAGGACAGGCTGCCTTGCTGCCACTTGACCCACAGGCATGTACTGCCCTTGTTCTCTTCAAGCAGCTCTCATGTTGTATCTGAGTGGAAGGTCTCATTTACACTTCCATGAGACGGAGGTGCAAGTCACAGTGCAGCTGCCAGTGGAAGGCAGCACCAAATCCCTGGGATAATTCTGACACTGCAGTCAAAGAGAGTCAAAGAATTTTGACTGCACGATGAGAAGATCCAGCCACCACAGTACTCAATGCAAAGCCCGTTCAGGCTGCTGCACTGACTCTGATGGCCATTGGCCTTTTCACTGAGTAGAGCTACAATACAGGGAATAAAAGTGGGGTGTCAGTTACACCCTGCTCAGCCCCTCTTGGAAATGGGAAATATCTGAAGAAAAATGTTGCAGGACCTTTGGTATGCAAACGATACTGCACTGTATGTCCCAGCACTGTAGAAGAAACTAGACGTGTTTCTCTTCTAGTCTTCTCCAACAACAAAGAGGAGGATGCACATGGCAGAGCATAGGGCAAAATTTAAAAACCTAGTGTGATTTCACAGCTAGTGTCGACTTAAGCAACCCAGAAGTCATTTCCCATTCAGCCCACCAGAACACGTTTAAACTTCATTTGTGCCATTCACTTCCTTCTTCAGTCCTTCTCGTTCTTCTCTCAAAGGTTCCAGCTCAGGCCCATCCCGTACGGTTTCTTTGTTCCAGTTATTTCTGTCTTCATTTTCTGTCCTTACAGATTTAGGGTCCTCTTCTTTTGCCTTTCTTTCCTTCTCCTCCTTGGCAACCATACGATAATTATAATAATTCATGATGAACAGGAAGGTTCCTGCCAGGACCATCACAGCTCCACATTTTATGAACATATATTTATAGTCCCCAAAGGTATCGATAAGAGTTCCTGTAAAACATATATTTAAAAAATAAAAAAAAAAAGAAACTTAGAGGTGAAGGCAAGAATATTGTATTTTCAGATCCTAAATATAAAGGGACACCTCTGTGGCTTTAGGCTAAAATAATACATTCTTTGTACTTCTGATCTCACAAATACTTCACACGTGTTCCACTATACAGCCTGTGGGTAGTTAACATTGATATGAGTAATACTACCAATAATTTGTACAGTTAAGTAAAAGGGGACAGAGAACCTACATTGCAAAGTCCAGACTTTCAGGCACATCTACTTTTTTTCATGCAGAAACTAAGTCCTCTGACCACAGAGTCCACAGACAGTCTTTCCATTGACTCCAACGATCAACTACAAGGACATCCATGTGACTTGGTAGTCCTCAGGCTGCCAACAAAAGCGACAGCTTTCAGGAAGACTTTCGTGAGATGGCACCTGGCCACTGGGTCTTGTCTCAGACTC
The DNA here is from genome assembly GCF_009769465.1 of Tauraco erythrolophus. NCBI lineage: Eukaryota > Metazoa > Chordata > Aves > Musophagiformes > Musophagidae > Tauraco > Tauraco erythrolophus. Next base: position 6,838,344 of record NC_141476.1, read on the forward strand.
CTGACAAAGACCCGCTGATTTATTCCACCACGGGTCGTTCACCAGCACTACAGGGGACTCAGCTTTGGGTCACAGCTGCCCTTTCAGCATTTATACTCATGATCTAAAGATGAAAGGGCACTGCATGGAACTGGAAAACATTAGTTCCAAGGAAAGTAAAGATGATGCTGTCAATGTCAGATAATTTCAACGCCAAGACAAATGTGACAGATTTCTCTCAAAGGTTAATGTCTTTGCTACGGAGTTACAGAGTAATTGAAGGGAGACGGCTTAATTGAAATGTCAGTGTTCTCCATTATGTCAAAATGTAATGCAAATCTTATTGGGATTACGATCCTAAGCATTAATTCCCATTTACTGGTGCAACACAGACCATTCTTAACATCCCAAATCCTAATTAAAGTAAGACTCACTCCTAACCTGGCCTTCAAAGTACAGGCAGTCCTCCTGGAAACTGGCCCATCATCCATTAGCTCTCTGACTTTTTGGAATATAGTCTCCTCCTTAAAAAGAGGGATCCTTAATTACTTCCTGACTGACCCCTAATGTTGAAAAGCTGATGATTAATTATCCCACTGCATTACACTAACAAGGGATTTTATGGCCACCAAATAGACTTCTTGATCAAAGAAATAATTTTTAACTGGTTTTGGTCAATGGTTCTTCCTGAATCATTCCTAGATGCCTTGGTGCACCATTTTCAATGCACTGTGTTTTTCATGTTACTGGTAAAACATCAACCAAATGCTAATTGCAACAATTTTTTCCTTTTCTGCTAATCAGGATGACCTAGAGGTCTCCTAAATAGGTTTCAATGAGAGTTTTAATGAGTAGAGTATTGGAAAATTCAACAGTAGGATAGTCTTGCCTCTTTTCCTTTGAGAATAAGATAAAGTCATAAAACACACTGGGAACAATTTTCTTAGTTCATTAAAGCAGAACGCTGCAGTAGGTTATTAAAATGCCAAAGAACCAATAAATTTGCTGCTTATTAAAATGGTGGGGAAAACCCTACAAAACTAATATTACTGATTATTACATAGAACTGTTTTAGCCTCATTAGCAGTCTCTGGTCATTAACTTAGTCTTTCACACAGAAAATTATATAATTCAGAAAATAGTAATTTTAAAATTGTATTTTCTTTTGTTTGTCATTAATTAAATAATGAGTCTCTAAGACAGCAAAAGGATACAGCTGCTTCTGTCACACTGCACGAGCTACATGGTAACACAAAGAATTAAACAGCTCTGCAAGATGTGTCATACAGAGTATTAGCCAGATCTCAGTTTTGAATCCAGGAAATGGGTTTAAACAGTCTTTCTTCTGTGCATCCTTTAAATTTATTATGATACTGTCATATCAAAAGAATTAGGAGAGTTCAACTTTCATACATCCAAATATAGACAGCACATACAACCTAATCAAACATTTTATCATACTTAAAGGTGACCATTTTCCAAACCAGTTATTCTAGCATTGTATACAAGTGAGACGCACATTGCAGGACAGGGCACTTGGATAGGATGATATCTATACACTGAAAGGATGTCACCTATAAAGTCATTTAATTTGTAGACAACTCAGACTTGATAAGGACTGTGCTTGAGCCAAATGTAAGATTCAAATATGGTGTCTTCCAGACATGGTCTGTTTCTTGTAGAAAATGAAGCGAGCACATGCTATAGAGAGAAAGAAGCATAGGCTGTTAAAATCACAGGAGGTCACTGCTCCCACTTATCTTCAGATGACTGTAAGCCCTGCTGGAGGTTCAATGTTGTCAGCATGGACATCTGAGGGTCTCTGTCTTCTGATATTTCAAACCATGACATCCAATATAAACTTTTTTTTTTATTATTTTTGGAACAGCCTTAAATCTATCAGATGCTCTGAGATGACTGAAATCCCTAAGTGGAAGTATTCAGAGTCTTTGAGACAAATACCAAATACTAGGTTCGAGTCAATAAGGATTTCATGGAACTGTGCTTAAATTGTGATGGACTCCAGCCTTTTGCAACAGGCCCTCCAGGAGGAGAGGTTCTTGGTGTTGCACAAGTCCCACTCTGCAAGTTCAGTTTAAGTGTCTGAAGGGATCAGAGACTAAAAGATCACTCTCCAAACTCTTGACTTCAACTGGAGGACTACACAGAAAGGAGGAAAGAAGAAATACTGGAGGAGTCACCTAGGACCTGCCTTCCCCGTCCAATTACTATTGGAAAAATTTTGGGTGGGAAGCAGAGAAAACACATTTAGAATCACTTCTTACAAACTGTGCTTGCAAGAGGCTAAATGTAAGTGACAACTAAGTGGAAGGAGAAGAAGAAAATACACTCACCTCCAATAGGTGGTCCCAGCAATATCGTGCAACACTCCACAATGGTGACCAGACCAACGGCGCTTGTGAACCGGGCAGCTCCCACAAGGTCCATGAGCGTTTCAAAAAGCATGGCACAAACCATGCCGAAGGCCAAGCCAAAAAAGATGGAGTAAACGACGAGGCCCGTGTAGCCAGAAGCCAGTGGGCACAGAAGGTGGCAGGCACCGTTGAAAGTAATGGCGAAGCTGAAGAAGTATTGAATCCGTGGCCTCACCCACTTGCTGTTTGCTATGATGCCAGTGGTAGGTCGGGCAATCATATCCACAATAGCAAGAATCGAAAGGAGGAAAGCAGCTGAGTATTCATCAATGCCAATGTGCTTGGCATAGGGTGCCAGAAAAACAATGGGGGCAAAAAACCCCAGGAACATGAGCACATTTCCGATCAGGTAAATCAAGAAGCCTCTGTGCTTAAAGAGGGAAAAATCAAGGTACTGATTGAGTTTTTCACAACAGTCCTTTCTTCCTTCCTCTTCCGTTTTGGTCACCATAGGGATGTTTGTGGGGCTACTCATTTCCATGGCATCCTCCTTAGTGATCTCTTCTTTCAGAGCATCCTTCCGTTCCTCAGTCACCTGGGTTTTGATTGATGCTGTGGCTGCCCCGATGGGTCTGAAGAGAGCTCCTGCCACACAGCAGTTTAATAAAATTGCCCCAAGAATTAAAAAGCTGCCCCTCCAGCCAAAATTGTCAAAAAGGACCTGGTTGAGAGGAGCCAGGGTGCAAAGCATCACGGGGCTCCCTGCCATAGCAAGGCCATTCGCGATGGGTCTTCTCTTCAGAAAGTACTTCCCTATGATTATCACTGATGGCTGGAGGTTGAGAGCAAGGCCGAATCCTGGAACACAGAAATACAGTTGAGACACACAAAGGAAGATTTGAGACCCATTTATCCTCAGCTCATCATTTTAGGCAAATTCATGGATGGTTGGTCCACTGGTGGCTCTTCAACATGATAGTTTGGATGCAAACTCCACTCAAGATGTCCCTAAGCTTCTGGCTGCTGCATTTGGGTAACCAGACCCCAGAAAGATACTTTCAGTCAAAGAACACCCCTTCCTTTTGTACTGCAAATCTCCTGGGTGGCAAACCTAGGACAAAGAGTTTGCTTCAGAATAAACTGAAACTCTACCCTCAATGAATGCTGGCTGGTTTTGTCAAGACACAGCAGCCTTGTTGGAGGAGAGGATGGATCTGTTGAAAAAAATGGCAGCTCCCAGTTTGAGGAAGGTCGTTCTGGCTTGGACAGTGCTAACCACCACAGCACATCCTTCTCATGTGCAGCTGGGGCTGGCACCCCCTTCTATGGGTGGTGGGCACCCAGCACTGCTGCTGGGATGACAGACCTGCACAGAAAACAACATCATCCTTCTCAGCTGCTACTAATTTGGTGGTGTGAGCAATTCAGGTCTGATGGAAAAGATGAAGAGGTCTGCAAGTACACAGCAGAACAGCTACTGAGGATGCTAATTAAACAGGACCCTAGAGTGTTTCTTTTAATTAAAATTTATTTTTATTGCATTTAGATATATAAATGGTATTATAAATCTGCATTGCTAATTCGGTTAGCCAGCTTCTCTTGCACAGGTGAAATCTGAAGGCAGAGATACCGAATGCTGCGATGGTCTAAACGGTCCGTGGTTCTGTTTGAGAGAACTAGCATATAATAATCTCTTCTTTTCAAACATTTCTATGATGTGCAGTATTGCCTTAAAAATTTAAATTTTCAGAACTCCATCAAAACAACATTTTAAAATCATGCCACATATTTTCCACCCTATCATCCAGGAAAGAACAAGCCACATTAGAATAAAGCAGAAATGTAATCCTTGAAGTGATTATACCAGAGAACATGAATCCTGAAAATAGGGTCATGCAGATTTTTTCATGTTCATTAGTCTACATAATTAGTTTGTTTAACTGTGCAGTACATAATTAGGCATATTGCTTTACAGAAGAGAATTTAGAAAGGTCAAGGTCCTCAAAATTAATTAAGGAACACTATCATTAGTTGCAGATAGAGTAGAATCCAATTGATGCAGTAGAATTCAACTGATGTTGGATAGCTTCAGTCTGAACGGTTTTACGAAATCAAGATTTTTGCCAAGTCTGAGTTCTTTTTTATAAAAATTACTTGGAAGTTTACAATGTTAAAATAAATTTAAATGGCAACATATTAAAATTAGTCTTGATACGACACACATTCTCAGCATGAACTTTTCTAGATAGTCCATATATTTGGTAGGGCAAGTCTTTGGGAAGTACAGCCTGCTCATAAGGCATAAGGGGCCAAGTTCATCCCCATGAGAGGGCTGACCTGAGAAGCATGGAAGCAAACCACAACTTTGGCTAGAGAACACCCTTGACGGTGCTCAGACATAGGAATGCATCTTCTTTCACCTGAGAAGATGCAAGACAGTAGATTACAGTTTGCTTTAATTCCAAATTTCCCAGGCTGGTAGGTAAGGGCAGAAATCGAGCCATAATTTCCACAGAAACATTTTTGGTAGAGACCTACCACATGTTGTGCAGAGAAGGAAAATCAGACTGGATGCCAGCTACCCACTTAAACAATAATCAACTCAAATTTTTTATTATGTGAACATTCATTTGCCAGTCAAATCTAATTTAATATTACCTCATGCTCTTCCCATTAATTAAATTTAGAGAGTTTCAAATTGACTGACTGGAATTTCAATTTACTTTAAGCTTTTGGCTGACTTTAGTTGGAAATATTTATATCCATTTTATTCCAGTTTTCAGAAACTACACAGCAGCTTTTCCATGGCTGAAATTGTTACTCATATAACCACATTTTCTCCTGAGGGCTATGGCAGAGAGGCCTATCAGCAGTGTTGCATGAACAGAACCAAGCCTGTGCCAGAAGGAGCATCCTTCCCTAGACTAAATACATCTCCTTCATATAAGAAGGAAATAAGCTTCAGGAGTGAGCTGTGTAGCTATTGATCTTGTTCTTACTTTGTTAACAAGGGAAGATCCCATCAGGTATTTCAATGCTCAACACTAACAGCTGAGGCAAAGACTCCAGTCTCACTAGCCAAGGTACTTCACCCTAAATCCCATTTTGTTCACGGCTGTCTGATTGGTACAGATCAAACTACGACCAGTTGTTACTGCCTTGAAATTTGCTGCTACTACCTTATACTTGAAGAAGAGGTTGCACACCTAAACACCTATTTCACACATCCAGGCCAGCATCTATCCAGGTTGACAGCATGCAAACCCCATTTCTTTTTCTAAGCGCTATAGGGAAACAAGGGAGGAAGAGCACATAGGTTTTCCAGCGTATGCAAAGTGCCTCGTGCAGCCCACAGCTCGGTGCCATCAAGGACAGAGCTGCTTCAGAGCTGCCTCCGGCAGTGGAGCACGGTCCCTGCTATGCTCCCTGCTATGCATGCAAATGGAAAAAGACATAATCAAGAAAGCAACTGAGATTGCTGTGTCTAATCCCTCCACCGTAAACAGACACTTCCTGCTCCGCTCCTCTGAAACGACTTCTATTATTATGCCAAAGGCAGAGGACTGTAGCAGGGACCTAGTACCAACTACTTTGTTTTAATCTCCATCCCTTCAAGTTACAGGAACATGGTCTTTCACACCAGCCTGTTTCCTTTTCAGGATAGTAGGAAGGAGGCTGGAAAGAGTGTGATGTTTACAGGTCATTGAGAATCGCCTTTACAGAAGTCTCTCTCCTCGTCCAGTTACGCCGTCTCTGCCGCGTGATGAGCGGGCAGCTTCGTAATTGCCCTTGAATGCTTCCATGCCAGGCCTGACCAGCAAAAGCACTTCAGATGTAATTAGAGGCATCAAGCACGTTAGCACGTTAGCAGGATTACAAGCCTCTTCCTCTCGCTGTCAAATTAATATTCCTTCTCCAGCACACACCCCCCATGCCTGGAAATGATGGGTTATTAGCTAAGACCTCATCCATACAGCTGCCCTCCTTTCCCTCAAGCAGGAGGGAAAGACGTACACAACAAAAAACGTGCTTTGCTCTGAGGAAACATCATGGCTTTAAAGACGACAGAGACACAGGGGCGGCTTTGCCCCTGTACGCTGTCACTGGCACGAGAGTAACGGGCACATTGAGCACAGCTCGTACTGTCAACTCTCTGAGATGGGCAACGGACCAGAGTTGGACCAAAAACCAGCAGAGTCTTCATAAATCCTAGGCCCGCTGGGGTCAAGCACAAAATTCCTTCCTGGCACGTTTTTAGACAAGTACATTTGAAAACAGGAGTTAGTGCCTTCCTACAGCGCTGTTCCTTGCCTGAGCCCTTCTCCTCACCAAAATGCAGGTATTTTCAGCAGTTTCCATGTGCTAAACCAGAATTAGTCAACTTGCTAGAGGACATTTGTTTAGCAGGGAATAATGCAAGCTGATGCATCAATAAATACTGAATTTATCCATGGGAGACACTGGTTATTTTTATTTCTCATCACTTCATTTCTGGAATCTCTTTCAAGGGATCCGCAAGATTTATGTATTCAGTAATACCACAGTTTCATCTAACTACAGTGACTCTCCTTAGAAAGAGTATGGTTTAAGAGAGGGAATCTTACTTAGGGATTTATTCACTACTGTACAGATTTAATGAGGTAATATCGGCATAGGAGAACAGGTTGACAAACTTTCTGTCCCAATTTACTTTGCTAGTGGCTGGTTGTATTGATTTTAAATGTTGAGCTCGCACTTTTCATGTTCAGAAAGCAGCAACACTTAATGCAGCTGCAGAGAGATAGGGAACATTCATTAAAACATACACCTTGCAACCGCAAAAGCCAATTTTGAACTCGGTGTGTCATGATTTCAGGCAGATATCCTAGCTGGAAGAAACACTGGCTATACCTTAGCCAAATAATCAAACAAAAATGTTTACAATTAAGCATCTGTACTCACACAGGTGGAGAACTCCAATCCATCTACCTTTAAAAGCAATAACCCAGCACCTGCAGACTTTAAAGATGCTGGACTGAGCCTATGCTTTCTCCTGTTTAAGTTTCCAATATGGAAATTCATATTTCAATACTGAAAATTCAAATTGTAACTTCAATAAGGAAATATAGATTATTTTTTTTTTCAATAAGGAGAACATTGTGTATTTTCAATCAACTGCAGTGGTTATTATTTTCAGATAAAGGACGTCCTAACCTCACAAGCAGGCAAAGGGCAAGTAAATGAAAGCAAATCCCTTAAATCTCATTTCATATATCTCATAGGGGGAAGATAATACATAGTAATAGAGGAATACAGGTGCTTTCTTCATAGTCGCACTTGCATCTCAAAGGGCTTGCCTTGCCCAGGGCAGAGTGCAGTCAACCTTTGTTCACTTCAGCAGGAGCTGAGGGCACCGATGGCCACCCTCACTGTCACCTCAGCTCCAAAGAGGACATCCCTGCTAAGATCCCGCACACGAAGTTCAGCCAGGAACAGGTGATTAGCAGGGGGGATGCTCTTTGCTAAAGCTCACCTGGAACAGTTAATGAGCAAGGGCCCCTGTCCCACGAGGTTCCCACTGCATTCGGCTGAGGTACCCAAGAGAAGGTGCCCCAAGCCATCAGAAGTGAGCCTCAAGTGCGGGCGGAAAGGAGACGCTCTCTTCTTACCTGTAATGAAGCCCACGCAGATGTAGAGCTGCAGGATGCTGGTGCAGAAGGCGGCTGAGACCATCCCGATACCGCACAGCAGGCCTCCCAGTATAACCACGGGTCGGCTGCCATAGCGGTTTACTAAAACACTGCTAACAGGACCTGGGGAAAGAGTGGAAAATGGTCCTTGAGGTAGACATCTTCTGACAGGAGGGTATGCTTGACACAAAGCAGGTAAAGCTCTGCAATATCGGTGCCCCTGAGGTGCTGCTGACAGCTTCCAGGGTGACTTCAGGAAGAAAATGGAAAAAGAGAGAAAGATGATCTGCACTCTGCGGAGATGGCAGTGTGTCCCATGCCACACGGTGGCTGTGCAGCCGGTGACAACTCCTGCCTCCAGGACTTTAAAGTGTCATCAGAGAAGGCAAATGGCACTAACAAATCAGCTGAACGCATGGCCCCAACGTAGGAGCTTCTTGATTTGTTATGATGCTAAACCACTCACACAAAGCAGTGGTTCATATTACGAGGCTGATATCATGAATACTGTTGCATTTTTAATGCCTCTATTTAATGCAATTCCGATACTGCTGACCAGGACGGACACTCCAGCAGAACAGTTGTTAATTAAATCTTAATAGCAGTCTATGTAAATCGAAACAGTTTGGGATGATGGATTAGCTGGAACTCGAAAGAACCAGTTTGGTCTTGCGTTTATGTAAAGAAGTGGTTCAGGAAAGTGAAAAATTACGAAAGAGGGAAACGGCTTAACTTAAAAGACTTGCACGCTGAAAGCAAGCATTGAAATCTGAGGCAGTGAAACATGCCAGCAGCTTTGGGCAGAGGAGGAAAGAAGGGAGGTCTTGTGTAGAGGAGTCTCAACTAGCTGGAGGACCAGTCAAAATCAGAATCACAGAGCAAGATACACTGGAGGGAATTCGAAGGTCTCGGGACCAGCCTCCTGCTCAAAGCAGAGCCAACCCTGAAGTCAGATGAGGCTGAGAAGTCAGAATGAGAGAAAGCAAACTGAGCAAGAAAGAGCGGTTCAGAAGTCAAGCTATGAGATGTAAGAAAAAGACTCTATACTACCCAAAAACTCTGAACCAAAAAGCTGCAAAAACAATGCTGGAAATGAGGCAGGGGGATACAGGCAGCATTTAGTGTCATATCTTACCTGACTATTTCTGGTGCTCCTCAGCACACAGCAATGGTGTTTCGGAGCCCATGTGCCTGTTTGCCTTCATTCCAGCTGTTACAAAGCCCACACTGTCCACATAGACTACTGGAAATGGGTATTTTAAGCTTTATAGGCATCTCTGAAGAGTTTAACTGTGGGATCTACCTCACCACAGAGCCATTTAGTAGGATGTTTTCCTTTACTTAAATAATCTTAGCCAGAAATAGTGCCAGAGCTCCTTCAGACCCTGCAAACCATGGCACAGTTGGGCACACAAGCTAGTCCCAAAAACCCCAATATCCCCTCAGCATGGCTGACAGCATCCAAACAAGTTCTCAGCTGTTACAACATGTAAGAAAAAAACAAACCAGAAGGTAAGACTGGTTTAATTTAGGGAATGAAGCCCATCATTACATCCGTAACATGTAAAATACTTTCCACTGGATGTAAGGTCAAAACACTCATAAATGAAATACACACCAGCACAGCCTTAACAGCATCCCTGTAACTGCGTGATCTGTGAGCTGGTCCCATTCAATTAAAATTTCTGTGAGTGTATAATTATGTGAAGAGTTTTTTTCTCCTAATCCTGTAACTGGATTCACATGCACGCACCCTTTTGCTGCACAGAGCACTACAGCATTCAGTGAGAGGTTCTGGGGAAAGAGAGATATGTGTCAGATCAGCACGGCAGGAAAGGGACCCCTTTCTCACTGAGCTTCTCCTGGTCAGGGCCTGGACTTGCATCACGCTTGAGCCGGTCTCAGTGTGTCCTGTAATTCAATAGATCGAGCTAGTGTTCCTCAGAAAGGCACCAACACATTCAGCAGCAGCCTAAGGGCACACAACTCTCTCATTTTTCAATTTTCCACATGTCCGCGTTTCTCCAGAATCAATCTAATTACTCAACTAAGAAAATGTGGTTTCAATTACCCTCTCCGGCTGGAAGGAGACTTTCACATTAGCCCTAAAACTAGAGAATGTCGTACCATGGAGCAGAGCATTTAAAGCCCAGGAGATTTCTGCTAAGGCCTCTCTCCTGCTCTGATTTGGGCCAGCTCCCAGGGAGAGAAGCCCCTGCAACGAGAAGTAAAACAAATGCTCACTTATGTCCTACTCTTGAAACATCCACTTCAGGAGAAGGGGAATATGGATCCACATCCCTCTTACTCCAGTCAATACGCTGTCGTACTGGCTTCACCCACCAGTAAGGATGGGTTTGGACTGTGATGGCAGATGATCAACTGGAAGGGGCTGAGGGTGGGACACGCTCTGCTCTGCTTCCCGGCTACAGGGACAACCCAGGGCAGAGGCTGGAGTAGATAAAAGCAAAAGCTTATATCCTGGCCATTGGCTTCACAAATGACAGCATCCTTCCTGTGCCCCTGGGGCACCCTCCATGAACGTGCAGTGTCCTCAACCACATCCCACCTTCCCAGTGATCACTTATGAAGCCATGAGACTGCAATTGCTCCCTGGTTTTGTCTTGTGTGATCTCTCAGCAACACTTTACAGCAGATCTACATGACCTTCAGCAAACAGCCTCCACTGCTGTAACCAGCATTACCAGTTTTACAGGGGGATAATCAGTCCCACTTGTTTGCCGCTCTAGGTGGGAGAGTTGTGGTCTCAAAGGTGCTAATCTGTCTGGGCTGGGCTGAGCACACAGGGAACTGTGATGAACTTCAGAAGCAACATGTCTTTCTCCTTCGCAGTCTGAAACCTGAAGTCCAGGCCTTGTGAGCCTGCTTGGCTAAAGCAGCACAACATACGGGATCGCCGCGCACACTTGTGAGTGACAGCATTTGACGTCCCTGACCAACCTCACCCACAAAGGACTGGGGGTCGGAGACCTCTGAGATATTAAATGCAGCCAGTTAGAGGAGAAAACAGGAGCAGAGCACCTGGAGTAAACCTTTCCTGGAGAATCCACAGCAAAGGCCATGATGAGCACCCAACCTGCAGGGAAAGCATCAGCTAGACCTACACTTTACAAGACACCAGAGAAGCCAACCCAAGGTCTCAAACAGTTTGGAAACCAAACTTCCCTGAGCTGCTGCTTGTAGGCCAAAGGTTTTGTAGCAGTCCTGAGCAGACCTTTCAAATGCATTGAAGCAAATGCAAAATCACATCATCACATCCCCAAAATTACTTCCACTTAAGTCATTTGGGCCTACAGAAACGTCCATAGGCTGTAATGGAGCAGCCTTTCAAAAGCTGTCCCGTCTCTCAGCAGAACCTGGCACACGCGATGTGTCACATCGCCGTGCACACTTCGCCACACAAACCCTGCCAACGCGGGCAGGTGCACGGAGCACGGGCACGTACGCCTCCCCCCTGCCCAGATGTCTGCGGCCATCAGCATCACACCCAACAGACCTACACGCACCCCTCTTGCCCTGCTCTGCCATGTGCCACCTGCACTGTGCTTCTCACTGTGGGCTGAGTAGCCTTCAAACACCAGGTAACTTTAACAGCAGTGTTCCGGGGAGCTGCGGAAAACATCCGTGGCTCAAGTCAGGGCAGAGGAATTAAGAAGAGGGAACAACAAAGCCAGCGCCGCAGTTGCGGGAAATCAGAAACACGATTACTGCTTTGCTTGCAGCTATTGCAGAAAGGGGAAGTGTCACAGCCCCTGGAAACACGGTGGAATGGAAAACAGGACCTGTCATTGACCAGTTGTTCGGCCTGCATGAATAGAATAAAGATGCCGTATATTACCACACAGAAAGCAATTATGGTCACAACGTGTGCAGCTTAGATCCCAAGGTTCCTTTACTTGCTAATACCTGCCTGCTCAGACATGGAGGAACCACAGGCTCCTGGTGATGGCATCCAGACTAAATCATCCTTCCTTCCTTCCTGTGAGCCGACGGCAGGAGAATCTGACAGGAGTCAGGGTGATTTTTGCCTCTTAATTTACAGAGCCAGGTGAGGACAGGGCAAGAGAAACAGCTGACAAAGCTCTCAGAAAGCCGCCATTTACCTGGCCTGACCTTGCAGAAGCAGTCAAGTGAATGCTGTCTAAGTCCCTGAGAAATCATGGTGAGGAGCAAAAGCCACCTCAGCTGCTGAGGGTGTTCCCGATGTGTGGCTTCTCAGAGACCAGAGCAGCCACAGCTAGTGTCACCCAGCCAGCGCTGTCCCCACAACCCCACCACCTTGGCAGCATCGTAACTTCTAACTAGGAAATCAGAAGTAAAATTTAATCATGCCCTTGCACCCCAATACAATACAAGGACAAGGCTGCTGACCCAGGGGTGGCAGCAGCTGGTGCTTCGCTGTGGGAAGGGATGGCATTTCCACCCACCCAGTCACAGGAAACGAGGCAGCTCCTTCCACAACCCAGCAAGGGGCTTCCTCCCTCCCGATGAACTTCGAGCCACGGCCATCATTCATCATCCATCACAAGGCGATGACACAGGGCAGTGGAGGGCACAGGGGGATGCTGAGCCTTATCCTGCTGCTGGCTTTGCTCGGAGTTGTGCCCGTGGCTCTGCACCTGCCCTGGCTCACAGGGCACTGCTGGGGACACGCTCTGCAGCGGAGCCACCACCATCCCCTGGTAAGCGCGAGGACACCCTGCTCAGAAACACCTTGCTTTACACCCCAAGCCCTGACAGAGCAGAGGGCACCCAAAGCGGGTGTTCTGCCTGCAATAAAACTCCGCAGTCTGGAGAGTGACAGTTCGCACCGAATATCCCCGAAAGATGCTGCTGGGATCACGGCACTCCTGGAAGACTGATGTAATGTAAAGCGCTACTCTCAGCCCATATAAATCATGCTGGTTTAGTGCCTGTCCGGTATAAAGCCTCTCTTTTCTCATACCTGTGGCACATTTCCATTTGTTGTTAGCTGGTACATGAAAGGCCATGTCAAAGAAGCTGATCTTGGTGGCGAGCAAAACACAGTAACTCGCCAGTGGGAAATAAAGCAAGCCCTAACCCATTTGTTAGCTTGTCCAATTACTTTTCACCTTGAGTTTTGTGTTTGCAGAAGTGAAAAGGACCCTGAAGAGGAGACAGGAAAACCATAAAGAAAATGCAAAATACTCTGGACTCTCCTTTCTTCTCCTCCACAAAGCCAGGCCATCTTGTCATTTATTCTTTTTGAGCCGCTGAACTATGATCCAGAGAGGATGGTAACACAGAGTTGGCATTTAACAAGAAATATCAATCCAGACTGGCTTAAACTCTTGCAAGTATGACAGTGCTCAAAAAATAGACACATGAATTGCCTTTCTGTTTTCCTCAATAGGCCTTATGAATTTTTTATGAGCTGCAAAACTTCCAGTGTTGGTGCAAAACACCAATGTATTTTTAACAAGGACTGCAATATACTTCTCTCCCATACCACTGACCATCTCCTTTATTTGTAAAGTTTGGTTTGTCCATTTTTTTAACTTAACCTCATACTAACAGAAACAGCTTTCCCCCGTTTTGGTGAAACCTGACTTGGATGAATTTCTCCAGGGCTCCCAGAGAAGCAGCTAAGAGCTGAGACCCAAGACGGACCCCGTAACCCAGAGGCCTCCACGCAATGTGGGTTTTTTCCAGGTTTCGCAAGACTGACCTTCTGACAATGTAAAGAGGCGCAGAGCCATTGCAAACATCATTATGTGTGCTGGTAAGAACATTTGATGGCCATGCAGATGATAAAAGAGCAACACTTCAAAATAGTCCACTGCGTGGTCCCCAGTGCTGTCAGGTTTGGGATCAGCGGTGCCCCCATCACTGGGGCTGCAACGCGCAGCTCAGCTTTTCCCACCTTCCTGCAGTGAGAAGCGGCTCTGCAGAGCTGTTACTGCATGAAGACACTGGTCAGCACCAAAAGAACTGCCCAGATAGTTAATATTTTCCCAACTGCTGTGAAAACACAGATAATACTAAGGAACTCAGCATGACATGACTGGCGTTCACTATGTGGAGTCACTGGGGACGTACGAAGGAGCAGAACGTACTCAGCTGGGAGGAAAGGGGGGGAAATCATTTATACTAATAAAACAAAGTCTATTATTACACTAGTAGTAAAACAACGACAGGAGCTGGCCTGCAATTTCCTCAGTAATAATCTCATTCCCTTGGTGGAATAACAACACTGCCTTTGGCCTTGTAATTTATCCACCAGAGTACCAGCCCATTGTAACAGCAACCTCCTCATTACCCCGCAAATGAAAGCAAGTGCCCCCACGTTATTAACACACTGCCAGAACCCACCAACCTCCCAAGGCGTCAGCTATCAGCACTTGGTAACGATGCACGGCCCGAAAGGGAGGTGGGACTGACAAAACACGGGGCACAGTTGCATACGCAGGGGAAAGGGATGGGAAAACCTGCAGCCTTTCAAGTCTTTTGCCATGCTAGAAGAGAAGACCAAGGTCCAGGACCTGGAGGGTTTGTGCTCTTAAGTGTTTGTCACCAGGGCTTGGAGAATCTTCGCTCTGAGTGTGGTGAAGCACTGGAACAGGTTGCCCAGATAAGCCGTGGGTGCCCCATCCCTGACGGTGTTCAAGGCCAGGCTGGATAGGGCTTTGAGCAACCTGATCTAGGGGAAGCTGTTCCTGCAGGGAGACTGGAACTAGGTGATCTTTAAGGCCTCTTCCAACCCAAACCATTCTATGAACTGCTGCTCACCAGCCAACCCACATTAAATAAGCCCTGCACATGCCTGCTCCAGATCACCAGAGAAGACCTGATGGCACCTGGTAATAATACAGCACATTATTAGTCTCAGCTGCTTGGTTCAGATGCCTTGTTTTGCACATGCAATGGCTGAGGAGCCCCCACACAACTGGCAAACGTCCCAGGTGACAGCCATGGTATCAAATACCCCTCTGCCAGTCCTCAAAGGGCTGCTGCCAAAGACCTAAACTGCCCTGGTGCCTTCTGTTAGCACTACTTCGCACTGCAAATATCATTTTTAAGTAAGGAGGCTGAAGTCCAGCATCTCCAATAGCAGCTCCAACAGCTGACCAGTTGCCAGAAGCTGCCACTCTTTCTTCCTCATAGGTGAGGAAAATCATCTGTACGGTCAAGGCTCTTAGAGCGGAGGCAAATGCTGCAGTTTCAGCACAACCCCTGTGTGATGCACAAGCCAAGCATGGGAGGGACTGCCTGGACACGCGTTATCGGTCGTCAGACTGGTGAGACCAGGCTCTGTGGTGCTGGGTCTCCTGGGCAGGACTGGCACCGTAGCCAGCTGAGAAGGTGGTGGGGATAATGATCGGGAGCAGAAACCGAGCTGCGGCAGCCCTCCCTCTCCAGGCACATCCTTGGGAAGCCGCGGACCCTGACCTCCCATCAGAAACACGTGCACTTGCCACAGCAGCATCCTGATGTTAAAAACAGAAGAAAAACAAAGCAGAGGAGGCCCAAGCTTCAGAAAGACAAAGTGTCCTCTCCCTTATCCAGCAATCTTATCTGATCAGAGCTTCGGCATTTCAATTTCCAGATTACCCAGCCGACTCCTGCGGCGCATGGAGGAGCCACCAGCCACCAGCTCCAAAACCGGGGCTGGAGCCAAGGTCCTTCGTGTCACTTTGTATTTTCACAATCAAACAACCGCTCCTGCGAGGGGGTGGCATGGCGGGTGCCGAGTGCGCAGCTGCCAGCGCTCAGCGGCTTCCCCAGGCTGCGGGTTTGGATTTCACCCCCACAGCAGATCGCAGCCGCTGACCTTCAGAAGGTCGCGACTTCACGTTTTTGGAATTTCTTTCCCATGATTTTTTTAGCTAACCTTTTGCTTTGGCAGGACTGCAGACTTCTGTCCCTTCCGTCATCTGACGCCCAGCTGCAGAGCATGAGCTCTCTACGCGGCTGGAACACCTGTTCCCT
This sequence comes from Tauraco erythrolophus, assembly GCF_009769465.1. Taxonomy (NCBI): domain Eukaryota; kingdom Metazoa; phylum Chordata; class Aves; order Musophagiformes; family Musophagidae; genus Tauraco; species Tauraco erythrolophus. The sequence goes on from NC_141476.1 coordinate 6,854,338, forward strand.
GCGATCAGCAGCCCTTCGTTAGCGGTCTTAACGCATGGCTCTACATGCAAATCAGCCCCTACCTGGGCATGCTCTCCAAAGGGCTTTGTCCACCTCCTGGAAGCCCTAAATAATTTGACCGGGAGACAAGTTATGCTGAGGAGCCATCCAGGGACAGAAAAGCTGCCGTGCTGCCGGACGGTCGGCATCAACGCTCTCACACTCCTTCCTCCGGCAGCCACAAAACACGTGCTGTACTGAGTGGGGGAAAGAAGTTTTCACATGTTTAGACTTCACTTGAGGTAGTGGATCATAACTTACTCCAGGGCTTAACACCTGCCTGCGAAGCATTAACAACGCCCCAACCAAAACTCTTCGTTCTCTTCTTCCTAGTTGTTATTAATCTCAGTTTTTATTAAGTCTATCACATCTCTATTACTGCTGGCTGGTGACCTTGCTAGTTCCAATGAAGGGCAAAATGATAAAGCTTTGTGACCAAGTCCACGAACACAGAAATATTTCACCTGAACCTATAGTGCTATTATCGCTCTTAAGTAGAACAGGGCTATTTAAAAAAATAAAAAATATAAGCACATATGTTGTGACCTTGCAGGGCTTGAGCGCTCTCTGAGAGTCAGGAGAAGTATATGAATCTGCATCACCATCCATTACAGAAATCAAACCATTCCTCACCCGGCTTTCTTAACAAAATCCACAATCATAATGGTGCTGCTACCCCAGGGATTGCCCCAGTATGGGAAGACGTCTTTTTTCAATGACACAGGGAGGCTGATTGACTCTTGGTGGGACTCCAAGAGGCGGTGACAATAAGAAATAGGATGAAGTCCAGCACCAGGCAGCGGGTAGGCAGGGAGCACCTGCCTGGACTTTGGCCACGGTGGCAGGATGCTGGATATCCATCACGGATAAACAGAGATATTCCTTTTTGTTTCAGCCTACACAAAAGAATCAGGTGGAAAAGCACATGCCCAGGGAAATCCTAGCGAAAGCCCTACTTGAGAATTTTTGTTGAGCCAATGCTGTAAGCACATAGGTAGAGAGAGCTGACACATGACCCACCACTGCAAATACCGCCTGTCCTCCCCTCCTCTCTCATAACACTCGCTCAGCACTACGGGCTGATGAAGGATGTGCTCATGTCGTTTCGGACACCCTCGGGTAACTGAGGCATCCCATGGGGTGGTCAAACACAACACAGGACCCAGAGGACGCAGGTGCTGGATTTCCTGGAAAGATCTGCACTGCATCCATATGGGCTGAGCATCTCCAAATGCAAGCCATGCCCAGGCACTGAACTTTTTAATTCTCTGCTAAACCCAAGTTATAGAAAACAACGGGAAGCCCAAAGTGTTGCAACTCAAGCATAATGCACAAAAGATAACCTCTTTGCTTTTTGGGAGCAAAGCCAGTTGTGTGGGAACTCACAGGCTGGGGGCTCTGGATCTCTTAAAGAACAAGAAAAAGCCCCAGCACATGCTGCAGCATCTCATTGCTCAGCAGCAGGGGATGAAAACAGCAGCCGCAGCGTGTGAGCACAGTCCCAGCAAAAGGACACGTGCCTTGCAGAGATTATTTCTTAACCTGGACGATAGCCCCGTAGGATGCTCCACACATGCAAGCAGCTCTCTTCCCCACAGCGAGGGGAATGCCCAGCCCTTTGGGACTCCACGCACAGAAAATCCACTGCAAAATGCCTGGCAATGCACAACACACACTTTTGCCAGGCATCTCCATCACCCAGCTTTCAGCAGGTACAGCCTCCACCCGTCAGGGCACGTCCTGCCCAGGCACTTGTGATCCATCAGGCAACATCTCAGCCAAAACTGGCTTGCAGAGAGCTTGAGTTTGTACCTCCTGAGGCCTGGCCTCAGCCCTGTTACCCACTTGCTGCTTGTCCTTGAAAACAAAACCCTACACCTCCCTTCCCGTGCCTCAGTTTCCCCTTTTAGTGCTGTGGTACTTCCCAACTATTTGCAAGCACTTGGGATGGGTGGAGAGCCCCCGGTGAGGTCTTCTGGAAGGTTTTGGTGAAGTTTGGACCAGACCAGAAGAGAACATTGGCAGTTTTGATTAAGTTAAAAACTGCAGAATCAAACTTATTATTAATACAGCTTTATGCCACTGCATGTTGTAAGGTGCTTTCTAAACCTGTCACTGCGATTTATCATGCTAGCAGTGTAATAAAATACAGCTATAAAATTTTAGATTAAATGTTCAAGGTCAATGGTCGACTTTCAACTTCCCAATCTCTTCCTTGCTGCTTTAGCAGATGCTCTATTAAGCAGTTACAAGCTCTGGGAAAAAGTTTCTTTGGGGAAAAGACTCGGTTGCCGAGTACCTCCAGAATTAAATCTTCAGACATTTCATCCAATTACAAAACAATAAATAATAAATAAGAGAAGTAGTAAACAATGGCTGGCTTCAGGATAAAGCTTTTACTTGAGAAACGCTTTCATTTCTCTTGTGTTTGCAAAAGGTGGCTCTCTGCTCCTGTCTTGGAAGATAGACAGAAGGTGATTCCCTAATTTTAATAGAAATTTGGATCTGTAAGAACAGCACCCTGGAGATTCTGAGTGGAGTATTACAGCAGCAAATAGCAAAACTGAGACCAAGACTCCACTGCACAATGTACTGAATAAAACCAATGTATGGTCCTGATGCAACTTGGCTTTTTACGCATTAAGGGGCAACAGAAGCAGCACATATTTACATCTACAAACTGTATATAAATATGCACAAGGCTCAGCTGCACAGCAATTGCAAAAGAAAGAGTGAGATTCTTCAAAATGAAGGAAAACAAAAGGTCAGATACCTCCTGCTCTAGGCCCAGCTATTCAAGCTTATCAGCTGAAATGACTGTGTGGCAGGACCTGGTCTCTGAGTTTCACTCCAATGACGTCTGATGTTTTATTACAACGATGAAAGGAGCATTTTGGCCACATGGTCATCATAAAAAAAAATCTTGAAAATGCAGATACTGTCATAGGTTTTAAATTGCTCTCTCTATTCTGGCACATGTGCCAGAAAGCCAGCTCATTGTTCAAACTCTAACAGTTGGCCATAATAAAAGATGTTACTTCTTCCCATGATCCTTACCTCTCTTACAGCCCTGGAGGAGACTGTAACAGCTACAAGAACATTACTGTTATTAATTTAGTGGCATCAGTATTTCTTATTTTTCAGAACGTTTGGCTACTTCCCCCGATGCTGAATAGGGCAAATAAATTACTAGCAGATTAATATTGCTTATCTTTTCTTTCCTGGGAGCTCAACTGCCTCCTGCGTTCCCTGGGTAATGGTTATCTCCAGGGACTCATCTGTGGCCTAGCTTGAAATGTGTCACTTAAAAATGGGGAAAAAGCAGCCCAGTTTGGTATTGCGAACACGACACGGGCACATGGCCCAAGTCAGGAGGTGTGAAGGCCGATGGCTTTTGGTTTTGCAATTCTACTATTGAAGATTGTCTCCTTGAACAAAACTCATCCCTGCACCTGGGGCGAGACCTTGGGAGCTTTGGTCTCGTGTTGGCACAGCGTAGTCCAAGGAGGTAATTTGCAAAAGGAAACCCTGCCAAGGGCAGGCAGCAGCACAATGGCTACCCTTCGGTGCTCCAAATTTTGACAATGTTGGCGTGTCCTCATCACCCCCGGAGCCTGATGCTTGGCAGCTGAGGTGCAGCTGAAAGTACCTTTAGGGAAGGATGGTGGCATCTCCCCTGATCCCTTATGGACAGATCCTGGTTCCTTTTCTTTACAACTGGCAAATACTCTGCTCCATAATACTTTCCTTACTTGGGGTAAGGAATGAGCTCTACACCCATGACCAGAAAAAAACGTAGAAACACTACAAAACAGAAATCCTTCTTTATCAGATTGACAGGGTTTCACCCTGCAGGATTCGGTCACAGAAAAGCAACGTTCCCTTGTGCTCCTCACTCATCAACCTCTCGGTTTGCCCTCCACAACTGGAAATGTGGAATTGCTGAACATGAACACTGGCGAGAACTGCAAGTACCCGATCATAAACTCCAGGCTATCCACTTTACTGCACACTAATCTGTTTTACTACTTGTGTTATAGTGACAGAATTGTTTTCTGCAACCTAGTTCAGATTAAGAAACTGAGGGATAAGACACATTAAAACTTCTGCAATATATATTGCCAGAACCTCGGCTGGTGTAGAACAGCTTCCTAGGGAAATTAAGCAAAGAGTGAAGGGCAGAAACAGTCTCGGCTGCTGATTTTTCAGTCTTAGTCTGAAGAACTGGCACCGCTCTAGTGCTACAAGCCAAAGCCTCAGGTGGTCACTGTAAATCTGCATCCATGCTGTCAAAGTCAACAGAGCTACTCTGTTGAGATTTGGGTTAGTTCATGAGAATATTTTCAGAAAATACACTGCATTTGCATTATTTACAAAATGCAAACATAAGCTCTGTTACACAGTAAGCAGCACAGCCTAAAAACAAGTCTCCACACCAACGAGCACGCCAAGGAAATGAGGGACTGTTTCTAGAGGACGTTTGCAAACAAAAGCTGTTGTCAGCAAGAGCATCAGGCCCTCCGCACCCTGCCAAGGTGCTGGGTGGCATGGCTGCCCCGAGCTCCCAGGGACAGAGGGAGCAGAGCCAGCTGGCCAGGTCGGCCCTCGTGGGGGATATCCCCGTGTTACGATGCCAGCCTCGCTGCCCTGAGTCCTGGCTCTGAAAGGCAGTAGGTTTGGGAAGCAGGCACTAGTTTGGGAAGAGAAGGAATGGAGAAGCCGTGGCAATAATTACCTGGGTTAGTAACTCCACTTGTTACTCAGGACTATGTTGAAAGCTTACTTTGGCATTTCAGAATTTCTTTTCTTTCCAAAAAGATTAGCAAAAATCTAGTGTTAAACTATTATTTTCTAGTTTTTCAGCAAAGTAAATGAAGCTTTGCCACACGGGCATCCTAACAGCTCTAACGGGCACGGCAGCAGAGCGAGACTTGGGCAGCTCACAGGAACCGACTCCTTGTTCCTTCAATGAGAATTCCCAAATCACTGAAGTCGTTCATAAGTCAAACCCACTCTGGCGTTAAATGCCCAGTCAATCAAATTAGCTGTGTTAAATACGCTCCTGGGCACGCGTGTTTCATTTGTTCCATGTTCTGCAAACTCCCACCGTGGCCGTGTCTGCAGCCGCTGGGCGACTCGGTGTCTCAGCCTGGATCGCTGCAGAGAGAGGGACGATCAAACAAGCATAAATCTTATTCAAGAGCAGAGAAGAGGAGGGGAGGACTATTAAATGGACATAACTGAGCAAGGCAAGTGGGAAGGTACAAAGGTACAACCGCCTGCAATTAAGTCTAACGGTGCCCAGTTTTATCATCCCCCGTGTTACCGTATAATAGCATGAGGGGAGGTAAAGTTAAAGCTCCTGGCAAAAAGGCAGGAGACACTCAGTTAATTGGGATGAAAGTCCACTACAACATCCCAGGTGAAGAGCACACAGCACTGGCTTGAACACTTGGAGAGAAAGAGAAGAAAGTGGGTTGGAAAATCTGGAGGTGGGAGAAGGCAGAGGCGAGCAGAGCAGCATTTCACCTGCTCCAGTACCAGCTTTTTGGCCATGACCTGCACCCCAAGAGGCTCAAGCGCCCCAGGCTACACCCCTGCAAGCAACTTCAGGCACTGACAGGCCAGAGTTAAGCTGCAGAGCATGTTCCTCATTCAGCTGGGTCAGGCACGGAGCATCTCTGCCACACCAGAGGGTGTGGGGACATGTTTTTGTTGGAAGACAAAGCAGAGATGGCAATAACCCAGAGAGGCAGTCAGGGAGCCTCCAACCTACACATAAGTACTTTGGTGCATTTATGGCAGCATTACTGGATAGGCGATGGGATATCGCATCGGCACATGGCAGTACAAGGAAGGGACATGATTTCTGAGCCCTCTCTTCAAGGTCTCACCCCACCCCATGGCAGAGCAGGGCTTCCCACGGCTTCACTGGGGATGACAGTGTCCAAACCAAAATGTGGTTACTGCAAATTGGTTGAAATCATGAGACCATCATCAGCATGTCTGGAGCCCCAGCTAACACCTACCCAAGCCTGAGTGCAACAGAAGAAGCCGCATTTCCCCGGGGCAGAACACTTGCATGTACAATGCCCCGAGCTACTGGGAAGACAGAGGGCAATGTGTTGGGCACCCAGCCATCAGGGAGAGCAGCAGTCCCTGCTCTCCATGGGACACATCGAGCACACTCACCTATATTAAAACCCCAACCACAGCCTTCCCAACAAGTGATGTCCTAATTTTAGTACCAGATCACGAAATTTACAGCAACCTCCATTCATTCACACACTTTTGGCACCAAACATTAGCCATCTCTCTCTGACTTCTAAAACACGCAGCTTCCTAGATGCTCATCTGTAGGCAACTGAACACACCAAAGGCACAGGCCGCCTGCTTTTCCTTTTTTTCCTGCCTGACTGCTTCAGAGACATTCAACATAATTTACCCCAGCCCTTTAAAACAGCATTTAAGTAGCATCTAAAGGACAAGTGGTCCTTTCACCTGCCTCCCCACAACAGTGTTTCCCTCCCCCACTGCAACCCCCTCGCTCCTGTTGAGCCTATACAGAACCTGGCTGTTTCCTTTCCACTGCAGACTGCTCATTTATATTGCTGGGGCTGAGGGAAAAGTGCTTTTCTCTGCATTTAATAACGAGTCCCAGGGAAAATCTATCCCAAAGCTGCAGTGCTCCCCAGGGCTGGGGCTCAGCATCCCATCAGAGAGGCCAAATGGGGTAGCTTGGGACAACGGCACTGGCTTGAACGGAGGATGTCTCTTTCCAAATCACTGTTTGGATTTTGCCCTCAAAGTGCTCCATAAGCTTTCATAGGTAATGTTCTGGTTTCTGCGTAGGGGACTACCCTCAGCAACACAGGTCTGGGTCACACCACTACTTCATAGCCTCTCAGGAGCAAAGTTACCAACTTGTGTCAAAGGCAGGAGTCTATTCGAAACAGCTGGCCCATCCCCTTGCCATTTGGCTACAAGCAGCAGTGCTGGTGCCACCTGCCTTTGGAGGAACAGCGGTGCTGTGTGATGGGGCCAAGGCCACATTTTGTTCACGGTGTCAGAGAAAGCCCCCAGTGCAGCCTGCGGCAGGCAGCGCAGCCAGGGAAGGGGATGCAGCAATGGGACACATCATGCAGCTCAGCCTCTGGTGTGCAGGGGATACTGTACCCTTTTATAAAGGCTTCCGTGTAACACTGTACCCATATTGGTGAAACGAGCCCTATTTTGAAAAGCAGCAAAGGTGCTACAGTTTCAGCTGGAAATAAAAGGGATGTCAGCACCAAACTGGTCACAGACCACATTTTCAAAGGCTTTTGGAGTTTCTCACAGGCCCAAAAGGCAACCAGAGGGATCAAAAGACACCTGAACCCAGTAACAAATTCAGAAGGCACTGGGCCTGTTTGAAAATCCCAACCAACACCAAAAAACCTACCCCTTAGCCCCTTTAGGCTCCATATAGGACTTGTTTGCTTAAATGACACCGGAAAAGTAATTAAAAAATAAACCCGTTGATAGTGCCCGTGCAGATGGACACTGCTGCTTTCCCTGTACGCCAGCCCGGAGCGGGGATTCCTGCCTTATTTCTGCTTTTACAGCACAGCGCGCCGCAGGGGCTGGTGCAGGTTTACTCACCTGCACCGTACGTCGTGGCCAACATGATCGAGGAGACCCACGCGATCTCGCTATAGGACGTGCCAAAGAAATCCTGGATTTCTTTGAAGAAGATGGCTAAGCCTTTGGGGAAGGCGTATGCGAAGCCAATAGAAACGAAAGCACCGAAGACCACCACCCAGCCCCAGCCACCGTCCGGCGGGCCGGGGGCTCGCCCCGCGGTCCCTGGGGGTGGCATGGCCGGGCCGTGCCGCCCAGCGCTCCTTGGCAAGCCCTGAAAAACAAAGTGCAAAGGCGCAAAGTCAGAAGCTGCTCCCCCAGACCCCCCCCCCCCCGCAGCGACAGCATGTCCCAACGCAGCTTCCATCTACTCGGTTATTTTTAACGTCGCTCCCCACTCCTGCCGTTTCGCGTTGCCATTTAATGCAAAGAACATCCGCTATATGCTGCCTCCTGGCATCCGGGGTTGGGGGGGGAGAGGGACGGTGCCACAAACGCCCCGAGGAGGTGGATGAGATTGGAAACGGCGGCTCCGACCCAGTGCATCGCCCCACTCGCCTGTGCCCGACCCCCCCCACACCCCGGACCCCCTCCGCAAGGCAGCCCCCGGCCACGCGTGGCACCCCGCACCCCCCCGCGCCGCAGCACCCACCTGCGGGACCGCGGCGCTGCCACGGCCACTGGACCCCGCCGCGGTCGCCGGGACGGGACGGGGCGGGGGCGCCGCCCGCACCGCCCCACACGGGACGGGACCGGCCCGCCCGGCCCCGCTCCCACCCCGCCCCGGCACCCGGGACGCAGAGCGAGCCCGCTCCGGGGGTGCCATCTCCTTCTGCTTGTCCCGTCCTCCCCCACGTTATTTGTAATCCGAGCCCAGGCGCTGCGGGCAGCACCAGCACCCGGCCATCCCGCGGGCCTTAATTAAACCATCCTCAGTTATTTAAATAGGAATTATTCCTCCCCGCCCCGTGTCTCCACCAGCACCCCAGCTCTTTTCTCCTCCTTAGGAAGTTGCACGCTTCTCTTTTGTCCCCGTACCGCAACAGCATCGCAGACTTGTGCTGTTCTCTGCCCGCTCTTTCTGTTCACCAATTTGCTGTAAATTCTAGTTTTTACGTTGAGGTCCATCTGGGGAAACGTTAGCAGCGTTTGAACTTGCTGGAAAGTTTTAGTTTCGCTGCCAGATGCACATCTTGCTCAACCTTGATTCCCTCTGGGGTTGAGTAAGAGCCCCACGGGTCTGGGAGGAATTCAGCCACATGCCCTCCCTGCCTCGATTTTGGGGAAATTCATACGGAAATGGCAGGTGAGTGTCACCATCCTGTCGCCTCCCGCTCTGCTTCCAGCCTTGGGGAGAGGGAGACCTTCCCTCCGTGTGTACCCATGAAGACTGTGGGATGATTTGGGGAGATTTTAACAAATCGTTTGGGCAAAAGACACTTTTGCCTACAAATCAGTTACACTACCTGCACTGCAAACAAGGGCCCTTTCTTCCCAGCTCCCCTGAGCGGAGCTTCCATTCCCCCTCAGCTTCTCTGTAGTTTAAGGCTCAGACCAACTCTTCCCTAATCTCCTATCAAGCTGCATTCAGTCGGTTTTCAAACAAGACAACCTAACGCTCAACAAACAAGTCGCACTAGGAAGGTGTGTGGAAATCATCTGTTTGCAAAATCCGCATTTAAACACTGTTACTGTTGATGTTTTCCTTTCCTCCTCTTCTTTTTGAGCCGAAGGACACCTACCTGGCGATGTCGCGGGGGGCAGCGGGCTTTCCTGCTCCACCTGAGACAGGAGGTCCCTGCCTGCCCGTAGCCTCCGCATGGAGATGCTGGGATCACTTCCCAGGTAATCCAGGAAAGACCAAATACCTGTGCTCGTGAGGGGCTCTGAAAGACTTTGCTGCTGTCCCATCTCGCACCCTTCTGGGCCTGTACACAGCTCTTCCCTCTCCAAGGACATGGGAAGACAAAGTGCTGTTCCAGGCTGGTGTTTCTTCTCTACCTTTGAATTAACAACACGATTTTGCAGTGGTACCACTTTCGGTTCAGGTATAAATAGGTCAATCTCCGATGAAACAGGAAAGAGCTCCCCTCCTTATTTCCACCCTCTCTCCAACCCTTCCAAAATAGACCTTGTGTTACTGTAAATCCTGTTTTTCTACATATGTGATAAAGCAATAACAGAGAAGGGGACAAAAAAAATCAGTGCCTTGCTCAGGAATTTTCCTGGCACAGTTAACGTAGAGTCTTAAAGATCTCCTTACAACACGTCTGTAAGATGCTTTATTACTGCTATTTCTTTCTTCCTATAAAACTGAGTAAACTTAAAATGACCAGATCTTTACTCTCAGGTGCAGGGTCACATTGTGACGACCTGGAGAGTTTTGTCTTGGTGTAGCCTAGACTCACCTTACGGCCCATAAGGATCCCTGTTTTTACTGCATCGCTTGTACAAGGTCCAGTCCCGCGTGCACGAAGGCTCAGGACACCGTGGCGGCCAGTCTGCCATGGCAGGAGACAATTAAAGTCCCTCTGCTATGAAAACCCTGTCTGCAGCTGGACAAAGGGATGGCCAAGGGGACAGGGCTGTTTTCCTCTATTTTCCTACAGAGGGATGAGGGTTTGGATTAGTGGAGTTTTTCTAACAGATGGGAATGAGGTTTGTTTCAGCAGCTGTTTTCTGTGTTCTGCCAAAAATAAAGAATTAGACCAAATCTAAACAAACACATCTGAGACTGAACTTGGGCGCATCCTTAGCAGCAGTGCAGAAGCTAGGGAAGGGCAGATGGAAACCCCCAGGAGCAGAGGGATGAAGAAGCAGGTACAACCCCAGCCATGACCTTGGCTGGAAGATGGGACAGTTTCCTTCTGCAGAAATGCTAAATTTGCTGTAATGTTGAAGAATTTTCTCTGCAGCAAACCCTGGCATGACACCTTCTGGGTAAACGTTCACCCAAACTGGTGGCAAACTCAAAACTAAAACAGGAAACCAGTTGTAGCAGGAAATATTGGGGGGGAACAAATTATTTCTAGAGATGTCTGGAATCGATTAGTCTTTGTCCTCGTGTTGCTGCTCTGAAGAGAAGCTCACAAGCAAAGCACGACAGCCTCAGGATGGAGGGAAGGATTGACAGTAGAAATCTTGGGCTTACAAGGTCAAAAAGGATTTCCTAACAATTTGGGGAGGCTTGGGCTCATCTGACAGTAGCTGCCTATGTGAGTGCTTCCCCCCTCCATTTTTGGAGCACAGCCCCCCCAAGGTCAGGCTCCACTTACTCATCCAGGCAGCAGATGCTTCCTGGAGGGCAGGTTTTTTAATTTGTTGGCAAGCAGCAACAAAATTGATTAAAATTGCAAAATACCTTTTAAAATGACTCATTTCCCTATCACAGCCCTCCATGTAAATAAGTGACTGCTATTGTATTCCCAGTGCTCCGCTCCAGAGCTGTTGAAAGAAGAAGGGCAAAGGGGCAAAAGGGATCAGGAGCAAGACAGAATCTGAAACTCTTCCTTTCTCCCCAAAAAGGCTCATTTTCCAATCCTTTGCGAAGCTTTCCATGACAGTTCCCACAGAAGTCATGATTTTTAAATCAAATTAACTAACATCCTTCACTTATTGATGCCCAAGGTTTGATGAACGATATTTAAAATAAGGTCACATACAAAAAAAAAAATAGTGACTAGTGTTGACAACTTGAGTGTTTTTCTTTTCCTGAAAAAAAAAAAAAAAAAGGGAAAAAAACCCTGGGCTCCCTTGAGAATGCAAAGCATTTCCATTTATTCTCAGTGGACCACTTTGGTATTTAGAAAGAATTTTGTTCGAAGCCTTTTACACAAGGCATTTTATTGCAGCCAAAGGTGGGAGCTACAACTCTGTAACCCCCACAGTGTTTTTCCTTCATTGAGTCTTTGCAAGTCAATTAAAGGCTTTAGAAATTGCTTTCATATTAAAAAAAAAAAATAAAAAAAAAAATCCATACCTAAATCTGCTACATGAAAACAGTTACCTAAAGAGGTAACTGCACTTCTTTACAGCGTCTGTGACTCTCACTTCAATGGCACACTCGCATTTCTCAAAACTGTTCTGGTGTAATTTTCCATATGTCCATAAGAAACATCAGCAGTGAAATCCAATCCATAACCACAGCCAAAATGGAGCTTCTGAATTTATGAATGAGCTTATGAGTAGCAATTGTCTGCAAAACCACCGGGCTGGCCCTCGTGGCCCAGGATGCGACCCCGCTGCTTTCCTCAGTGCAATCTCTTAGGAGAGAGATATCCCAGTCCTCCAAAAATAGGCCTACACATTTATGTTCCTAATCATAGAATCATAGAATCATAGAATGGTTAGGGCTGGAAGGGACCTTCAAAGGTCATCTAGTCCAACCCCCCTGCAAGGAACAGGGATATCTCCTACTAGATCAGGTTGCTCAGGGCCCTGTCCAACCTGGCCTTGAACGTCTCCAGGGATGGAGCATCCACCACCTCTCTGGGCAACCTGTTCCAGTGTTCCACCACTCTCATAGTAAAAAATTTTTTCCTAATATCCAACCTGAACCTACCTCCCTCTATTTTAAAACCATTACCCCTTGTCCTATCATAACTGGCCCTCCTGAACAGCCTCTCCCCATCTTTCCTGTAGGCCCCCTTGAGGTACTGGAAGACCGCTATAAGGTCACCCCGGAGCCTCCTCTTCTCCAGGCTGAACAGCCCCAACTCTTTCAGCCTGTCCTCATAGGAAAGGTGCTCCAGCCCTCTTATCATCTTCGTGGCCCTCCTCTGGACCCTCTCCAACTGGTCCATGTCCTTCTTATGTTGGGGACTCCAGAACTGGACGCAGTACTCCAAGTGAGGTCTCACGAGGGCAGAGTAGAGGGGGAGAATCACCTCCCTCGACCTGCTGGCCACGCTCCTCTTGATGCAGCCCAGGACGCGGTTGGCCTTCTGGGCCGCAAGAGCACATTGCCGGCTCATATTGAATAACATTCTTAACTTTTTCCAAAGGATCAATCCGTGCTGATACAGATTATCACTTGGGAAAAGGCTTCAATTCAGCAAAATTCTTTGCTCTGGACCCCAACCAGATGCAATCACAAAACACGAGCCTGGGGACGGATCAATAGTTTCCTCCCCGGTGAGCGCAGAATTACCCTTATCCCTCTGGCTCTCTCCTCACCGCCGAGTGTGACCGGGCTGATACAACGCATTCCTCAGTGTTTAGCCACAAGACCTCCAGCATTTAGGGATTTACCACTAATATTTTCATGCTCGAGGTTTTAATTAAAGGGAACCTAACTCTTCCCAGCAGCTCCTGGGGTGCTGAGCAGCGGGAGGGATGCGGGCAGCACCCCACCAACGCGGCACCCACACATGCTCCAAATGGGGCATGTGGGTCAGGCATGGTCAATCCCTTGACATCCCTATGGCTATTTTGAGGAGACCTTTAACTTCCACACAGCCTCTCCGCAGCTGTGTGAGATGCCCTGCAGTGGGCAGAGCCAGCAGCCCCACACATCCCTGCACCTGGCAGCGGGATGGCACTGCACGGAGCCAAGGGACGTCAGTGCTGGCACCATTGTCAACCAGCCGGGATTCTGGTAGAGCCTCGTGGCTCTGCTTTCCACCCAGTAATGTTTTACAAGGGGTCAAGGAGAGGTCGAAACAGAAAGTTATGAAATGTCAAGCTTGCTTTTTGCTAAATCCCAGTATTAATAGTGCAGGGGCCAGGCAGGCAGAGGGATTCACACGATGTGAAATAACTCTCTCCAGAGCCAGCAAACCTCTTAGACAGCTCCAGCTCTGCCTCTGTGCCGTCAAACCAGGCAGGTGCTTGAAGCTGGTTTCCTGGAGATGATAACATAAACCAAGCAGTGACATCACTTCTTCTGTTTTTCCCCTGTTGCAAGAGTTTAATCAGCAGCCCAAACCAAAGCATTTGTGTTGGTAAAAAGATGGCTACAATTAATCTAACTCTAATAAATGGAATGTTTTCACTGGGGAATTAAACCAAATTATTCCTTTGCTATTGCATCTTCATCTCATTTACATTTTAATCCCAATAGGATCTTCCTCTGTTATATTTGGGAAATGACTGTATAGAAAGGGAAAAACAACATAGTTGAAGCACTCAAAGATGCCTCGAGAATTTAGCTATTAATTTTTATGGCAGAGGTCTGGCTAAGCCAAGCCCTGAATGACTGAAAATTAGGACAAATACTATGTTTTTTTTCCAAACACTGCTGAATGCAGAGCCTGGTGGCATTTCAGATTGTGGACACAAAGGCAAACAAACAGCTGAGGCAGAAGGCTGTATTGGAGGTGTAATTACTCATTAGCCAGAGCAGAGCAGGCTACTCTTTCATTTGTACCGAAAGTAAAGGGGACTCGTTACGGGAGAACACTGTGTGCAGAGGGAAACCTCTGCCTTCCCACGGTGGTTCTCTACTCTCAGACTCAAGCCTTGTTTTCCTTGCTATGACGTTTTACCACGGGATAACAACTTCATATATTTTTGCTCAAGGTAAACACGTAGTGAAGAAAGGCACTCTAGTGTTGTCGAAGTAAAATTAGTACTATATCCCATCTTATTCCAGTTTGCCTTCCCTACTTTGCCTACATGTTCTTATTTTGAAGCAAAAGCACACAAAAAAATACAGCACTTTCATTTCTGCCCTGTTAAGGATGAGAAGTCCTGGCAAACACAAACCGTATCACACGGGTACCACCCTGCAGACTCCCAGTGCTGTCACGGAGTAGCTGATCCCACCAGGGACACCTGGTTACACCAGCGACAGAGACAGTGGCTCCCTCCACCTCAGAGCATCTTCTTCCACTTTCAGCCAACTTTACTCAGAGTCACTGCATAATCCCAGTTTTACCTAGAATAATTATTTTCATATGATCCTGTGCATCTCTCCACTTTGGAAGATGTGAAATGGTGATAACGTACTAGAAAAGCACCTAAATCGTTGGAGTTGTTTCCAAGGGCAGTATTTGCCCCTGCCTTGAGTTCCCCAACACATACTCCACACGATTCCTGCTAGGTATCTTACGCCTGTTTGCTCATGAAGCTACTTTACCACATTTTTCACTCTGAGTGAATTTAGCTGATGTCCACAAGATCACAGCTTGCAAACATAGAGAGAGTTTCTGGGTGGTGGATGTACCCTCCATGTACTGCAGCCTCAGCATGTGGGCTTGGGCTCAACTCCACTGAACCCACAGGTCTCCTGTGGCTTCTGATGGAAATATTCTTGTGAGAGTTTCCTTACTCAATTCAGTGAAAAGGAACCAGGTTAGCAAAGATACACAGCTTAGACTGTCAAAACTAATCCAACGAATTGTGACTGCAGGCTCCAAACACATCCAGTCCCTCCACAAGCACCTTCTCCAAGGCATGGCCCTAAGCAGCTGTGGCACAGCTGGGATCAGAAGGCCACTGCTGTCTCCAGCCCACCTCCAAGACTATCCTGTCACGAATAAACTCTCGAGTAGTTGTCAACAGGACAGAAAAATCACCTGCCTCAGGGATATCTGAGCAATGCTTCAAAAAGGTGGAGCGCTTTAGATCTTGTTAAACCCTCCTGTTGTTTGAGGGAGGAGTGATGTTACAGGGTCGCCATGAGGAGCAATTCCCACTCCAGAACAGCAAAAAGCTGGAACTGCACGATGCTGGCTGAGCCTGAATTGAGGGTTGGCGGCTTGGGGACAAGGGGACACCACACCAGTTTGCAGGTAGTCTCTGGGACACCGTTGTTCGCAGATCATAGTACTCTGAGCCATTATATATTGTGCGTATTTTCCCCAAAAATTAACCCCACCTTGCCCAAGTTTCACGCTATTAGAGGGATAGTCAATTAAAGCTACGGAAAAGTATCACAAGGAGGAAGCTGGGGGGTTGTCAGGGGTTTTTTCCCCCATCAAATAAAACTGTTGTGACAAGCGATGATAACTCCACAAGGGCTTCTGCTCTTGATGTGAGTTCCCCCAGAAAACCTTCCTCTGGGACTGGGCGTCCTGGGAGTAGGTGCTGCTGTTTGCTGTGTAAACGTAGGACACCTTTAATTTGCTTCAAGGACAAGGATGCACCCAGCAGAAGCCAATTTTGGCCGATACGGCACAGCTCTCGCCACCAGCGAGGCTGCTAGGACTGCAAGCGAGCAGGTGGGACGCAGGACTGGACGAGAAAACCTGCAGCCACTCTGCACCTAACCAGCTCCTCTGCAGAGGCACAGGAAACCCAGCAACCTCTTTCACGACCTTTCCAATTCAGTTAAATGCTGGGATACAGAAACAAGAAACAGAATCAAACAAGGGAAGAGGTTAGGTCATGGATAACGCAGTGTGGCTAGCTGCGTAGAACATCACTTGAGGCTCATCAGCCCTCTGTGCCCTCAGCACAGGGTGATGCAATACACAGTCTTACTGTAGGTAAACTCAGCCGGGCTCCTGTGCCGGCGTTTTCTGTGCTGCTTTGCCCTTCTGGCTGACCGTTGTCCAGCAGATCGAGCACGATGCTTTAGTATTAACTTTCAAGGCCTTACACAGATTGTTCTTTAGGAGCTTGTTGAACTTTTGACGCCGTACATCCGTGTTACTCCACAAGATCAAAAAGAGGAGACTTTTGGTCCGAGTGGAATGTTTGCTCAAGCTTGCTGTAATCCCGGGTTTACAGACTGACCTTCCCAAGAGCCCCCTAAGTGCCACAGAAATGACTCCTTGTGAGACA
The DNA here is from genome assembly GCF_009769465.1 of Tauraco erythrolophus. Lineage (NCBI taxonomy): Eukaryota > Metazoa > Chordata > Aves > Musophagiformes > Musophagidae > Tauraco > Tauraco erythrolophus. The sequence continues at coordinate 6,870,724 of NC_141476.1, forward strand.
GGCTTCAAAGATGCAATTATTATCTAAGTCATGTTTACAGGGCACTCCATCGTTTCACATTCCTGGAGACCTTTGTGAAACCAAGTGTTTACAGACACAGAATTAATTTCTAAAGTTTCATCCAGTTCCCAGCCCCTCTTCCCAAATGCCGTGCTTGGGGCTGAAATTTGCTGGGCTTGTAGCACTAGAGATCAGCAGATCAAGCTTTGCAGCTGAAAGGTGAAATCCTGGCTCCACTAAAGGTGATGGCAAGGTGCCTGCTGACTTCAGTGCCATCAGAGTTTCACCCAGAAACAATATTCAATGTTTGTTGAAGCTTTTTGTGTGGTTTTTTTTTTATTTTTTATTACTCTAGTGCAAAGAAACACATGCTGTCCTAAACGACTGCTTTGTATACAGTTAGCTGTAGCGTTTCTGAATATTGTAAAACTAAAGTTGGGGTTTAAAGGTATAATTCTCCCTGAAAGAATCCCCTGCATGCCCTCAGCCACTCTGGGCAGGCTTCGCTGCTGCTTTCCTCCTCCCTCAAACAAAGCGTGTAGCTTCACTGGATGCTACAGAATTGCTCTAGATTTATGCTGATGTAGCTGAAAAGAAGATCAAACTCAGTATTCAATTACTTACACACTCCAAGATATTTATTCCCTGAGACGAAGCTCCTAAATCTGTTATTATTGTCATTCCCTCTTCTATTACTATTAGCATGCTGCTGCTTTCAGATCTATGGAGATGTCAACACCATTTACTGGAAATAACAACTGAAAGATGAGAACATGACAGGGAAATGTTTAGAATTATTAATAACTCGCGAAAACAGAGGAGATAATTGATCTTCCTTGATTCTAGAAGAGTCTGTAAGCAGGGATTCTTCCTAAGACTTTTTTTCAATATCTTTCATAGGTGTTTTTTTTTAACCCAGATGCTACAGTGATTTAAAAACAGAGTGAGGTGAAGAACAACAGCTACCACACCACGGGACAGACCCCCTGGAGAGGAAAGGTGCTCTTGCAGCAACGAACACAGGTGTTTGTGAAAACACCAGGAAAGAGGGGACAGGACCCCTATGCCAGCAGTGAGTTCTTAGCTCAAAGTCTGTGTAAGGGTAAATGCAGCACTGAAAAGGAAAAGTCATCTTGCTTCACAGCATCTCATATTTTCTTGCTTGCACAGACATCCTCCTGTTGTTACACACAACATCTGGGAAAGTCAGGTGCTGGCACACTCGGCTGTAGTTTATAATAAGAGCTCTGCAGCAATAAGATTTCATAAAAGTCTGTGTTTAAAGATGGGAAGATCAGTGATGAAAACAACAAGTTTTATACTGTGGCAGCGTCTTCCCCTGCCATGACCAGTGACAGCAGTTCCCTCACTGCACTCTCCTCTGTATCTTCACCCGGGTGTTGAGCGCCCTGGCTCAAGGAACGTGGGAAACAAACAGCCAGAAACCAAAAGCAGTCTGAGACATCTCTGATATTCAGTGCTCAGTTTCAGACATCCAGTTTTGGAACAGCCACCCTGAGGCAACAAACCCTCTAACAGCCCCACAGCCCGAATCGCTTTTCAGTCTCTTGCTCAGGCTCTGTGAGCCCTTCTCAGCTCTGGACATGAAACAGCCACCACAGGATACACCTGCATTGTTTTAAGGGGAAATCGGAACTCAGTAGAGCTGCTGATTTAACAACCCTGGAAGTGAACCGTTCTGTCTGTCTGCAGCAGAGACCGCAGCCCAAAGAGCCCAGCGAAGCCTCCTCGCTGCCCGGACGATCGGCTCCCATCACACGTAAAAAAGGCTCTTTCTGCAAGCAGGGACGAGATTCATCCCTCGCACCTCTCTGGTCATATACATCCCCAACCCCGAGCGTGGCAGTCAGCCTCTGTGGGTCAGCAATGGTGGTGCCTGCCCCCTGGGAATGGGATGAGACCAGCTGCTGGCTCGGTGGTGGTTGGAGCCTTCAGTCTCCCTTGACAAGGGCTGGATTTGAATTGGTGAGTAAAGAGTCGCTTGTTCCCATGCCAGCTTTCCAAGGCATGCAGTCATCTTGGGAATCACATATTCAACACCACCAGGCATGAGGTGTCAAACGAGTAAAGACACAAGTTGTACACGGAGCCACAGGCATTGCTGAGGGCACTGACAGAGCAACGTGTATCGCTGTCCCGAGTGCCAGGTGAGCCTTACAGAAATTTTATCCTTTCACCTTAGTCCATCCCATATCAGATGACAAAACAGCTCTTTTTTTTATTGCCACATAAAACCAGTTCCTAAAGTACTTGGGATGACTGTGCACGGCTTCTGTACATGGGGTGTACCCTGACGTTTGTGGTGTGTCACCCAGGAAGCCCCCAGACCACACCGACCTGAAGGTGAGGGGGTACTGAGAAGATCCCTCCATCTATGACTTGTTTGTAACAGTCTTTCCCAAAGTCTGTGTCTCTGGCCTTGTTTGAGAAAGAATACAGGCTTAGGTAGATGCGAGTCGGCGTGGCTATTCTTGTGTTCTTAAGTGCTAATCCTTTTACATTTTACCCTTGCAAAACAAGCTAAGAACCACCAAGACTCTGCAAAGAGCCCAGCAATAACCTCCAGCAGCTGCACCTCACAGGCATCAGCAACCTAAAAGCAAGATGGTCCTCTACTAAACATTAACAGCAAGATACACACCAGCTACTCAGATCAAAGTGGCAGGCTGATACCTGGCATCAGTGTCTGAGGCAAACATCCCACTGAGAACATCCACTTGGTGACTTCATCATGAAGACAAGCCACACCTTCCCACAACCTTTGTGCAACAGCAACTTCTGCAGCCAAGGTGCAAGTACTCAGGGGATGTTTTAAGGAACCAGTGGATACGTTCGTCCTTTCAGAAAGATTCTGCAAAGTAATCTAAACCATCATCCCTCAATAAATGACTTCCAGCAAGATTTTAGCAACAGAATTAGGGAATATTTAAGAATATATCTACATAGTATCTCAAGATTTAATGCACTTATACCATGCCTGTCCATCAGCAAAACTTCAGGTTTCGAGTTTCCAGCATCTTCTCTACAATTACGAGTGGAAGAAATACATATTTTGTTTCAAAAAGAAAGCCAAATATATGAACAGAACAAAAGGTGCAGCACTAAATATGCTGAAATAACCATCTAAGACTCAAATAATTCTACCACGGCCAAGCCTCCACCCACACATAGCAAGATTTCTGATGAAATAACAAGAATTGGTGACATCACGTATGTTGTCAATAAAATGCTCAGCAGTACTGGTTTTCTCTGGTTTGCCAGTGTACATCATCAGAACACAGAGAGCCGAACTTGCAGTTAGAGCTTTCCGAGTACTTTCTCAAAGAAATATATTGTCCCCTCCCCTTTTGTTATAGAGCTCAGACCTCCTCTTTTCCAAAGGAAGATACGGTCTTGCTTCACTTACCTCCTCCGTAGGTGGTAGCACACATGATGGATGTTATCCAGGCAATCTGGCTGTAGGAGATGCTGTAAACAGCTTGGAGCTCTTTAAAGTAGATTGTGAAAGCTTTAGGAAATGTATATGCAAACCCAACTGAGATGGAGGCTCCGAACACCACTGCCCACCCCCATCCACCGTCAGGGGGGACATAGCCCAGGTCCGAAGGGACTGGAGGAGACATGGTCAATCCAGATTTCAGAGCAAAAACCACTTCCCGGTGTCCTGCAGAGCAAAGGATATGTGTCTTTTACAGAATATGCATATCATGTGATCGGGTGTCATCTTAAAGCGGAGTAAAATAATTTAGAGTACAGAGGATCACCCACTCTTGAAGCCCTGATCTTTTGCTGGCAATCACTAGTTTTATTGTTCAATTCTAACACAACCAAAATCACCCTTCCCTCTCCAATAACCCCATCCAGCCCTTCCACCTGTATTTTAAATACATACCACCAAAATTCTCCCACGGCTTCCGTGTTCAGGGATGGACCTCATTCAGAACTGAAGTTGATGCCTCCGTTTCCTCTCCCACATCCAGCCAGTAGCTCAGTGCCTCACCTCAGGAGATGGCTCCTGTCGGTCGCCCCTCTCACAGTTGCTCAGCCCGTCCCTCCAGAGAGAAGCAGACGCCACAGTTGTACCGTTTTTAGGATAAACGCTCTGTTGTGTATTTTTCCGATGTGGGTAGAAAGACCTTATGATTTCAGGTTATCCCTGCTTAAAAGAATAATTCCCATGACGTGAGCAGCAGGTGATCGGTCCCACAGTGCGCCCAGTTCCCCTGTCCTGCAGCGGCCGCTCGCTTCTCTCAAGCCAACAAGCAAACTGCGAGCAACTGCTTGCAAAAAGAGGCTGAAGTTTCTTCCTACTTAGGGGCAGCAATTCCTCTTGTGCCTGGCGCCTGCCAGGTTAGCAGATTATGCTCAGGAGCAACACAGATCAAAGGGGGCATTCACTTCTTTGCATTCTTCCCATTTTCCCTGGCCATTAAAGTAACAAGAGAGTAAAGAGAAGAAAAGTAAAAACTACGTGTCTCGTGGGAGTTAATCCACAAGTCTCCTCTCAAGGTCAAGATATCAAATCAGAAGGGAGAGGAGAAGGTCCCACAGCAAAGGGTGCCAGGTAGGTACACCTGCATCTCTGCGGATAAAAGGTGGTTTATTGCCTTTATATATTGCAAACTCAGAAGCGAGGGAAGCTGATAGGAAAAGGCATCACCAGAGCTAATGGGAAGGAGCAGGCCCAGATACCAGCTGGACATGCTTTGGTGAACCTCAGAGATAGTAGTCAGCTACCTACAGAGAGAGGGGCCTTTGCTTACCTCGCAAGAAAAAAGAAAAACAACACCATAGGAAAAGTACAGTGTAATTTGCATCAATTTGAGAACTCACTGCATCTTCAAAGATGCAGTTTGATTCAAACTGGAAGTAGGAGAACACTACTGAAACAGTAGAGGAAAAATGATTATTTTAAGCTAGTGATGTGCCTACAGATACACTCCTGAATTCATGCCTTCTTTCCTCTGCTTTTACAGCTGAGAAGTGATAACACTAACACAGGGCCCTTACGCTCCAGGCTCAAGCTCCCCCTACGTCTGGACAACTGTTGCACACACAGTAGACGGAGACACGTTACGTCCTCTCCAACCGCAGCAGCATGCTGGGGCAGTAAATTCTCAAACTGCCGTAAGCGTTTATTCCCTGCTCCTCTCATGAAGACGTCATCCAGAGCCTCCCACTTCTCATTGTTAATGACAGACCGTCTAACTCGAGTTTGTCTACTTCTGTTTTATGATGTTTCTGTGCTGATGGTGTTATACAGCTCCAAGGCTTTCTCTTCTTCCCTGGTGTTATCCGCTGATGGTTTTACTGAGAGTAATCATACCCCTTTTAGCCTTTACTTTCCTAGGTAAAGAAGTTTTATTTTTCCCCTCTCCTTAACACGGACCATGGGAACAGAGAATCTGCCTTCCCTTGGTCACCTATGTCCACACTGCCCATCATTTTGGTGCCAACTAAAGGTGGTGAAAGGGAAAATAGCCTCAACCAAGGAGAACACCACATTGCTTTTGGACAAGGGTTCCAGATACACCAGGAAATATAGGGATGAGTTTAGGAAGCCCTTTGCAAAATATTCATCAGAGCTCCACTGAAAGTTTTCAATTCCTCCTGAAGGAAATCGTTGCTTTTTTCCTATCGCAACCTTTCTTCACCATCTGTTTTATCAGAGACTGAGACTGTTCACCTCCTTTTACGTTTTATTTAAGGGAATTTATGTAAGACCACGCTCAGTGTTTCAAAGGCGTCACCACTGGTTCTGGAGGCCCTCAAAGGTTATGCTGGAGAAAGATCACCACAGGTCAGTGTCATTCTCATCTTCCTCCCTCAGCATCCACTACCAGCCTCTGTCAGTGAGAAGGATTTGTGGTCAGATCCAGCCTAACAGCACAGAGCAATTGCACTGCACATGTGGCTGCAAGCTTTGCTCCACTGAGACCCATGTGAGGATTCATCACCATTTATAGCCCAGGATCCTCACTGGAAGAAGAGACGAAGGCGTGGAGGAAGAAGTCCTTTTGCCTAATCACCCTTCAAATTAAAGTAATTTTATTCCACTTCTTGTCTGGAATTATCACAGGTACGTCTGTACAGGCAAGTCCAAGCAAGCATGACTACTGCACACGTCTTGAGGTGGCCACATGCCTGCGGGTCTAGGGCAGGAGCTGTGCAGCCACACAAGAGCTGGGCTGTGCTCCAGCTAGCAAGCCAGTCCGGTGTGTGTGGAAACGGGCAGGTAGAGAAACCCATGTCAGTCCGTACCCTCATTCAGAACTCTTTAAACCAGCCAAGAGCTTCTGTGCTCTTCACTTAGTTGCTCCGAGGGCCACCTGCCAAACGCATACGTGACAACACTCAACTCGTAACACAAAAGGAAACCCCTATGGCCCTAGACCTCTGTCCAAAGCAGATGAGCAAAACCCAATTGTAACTGGAGGAAACATTAGTCTAAAATACTAATATTTAATAAATCCAGTCTTGAAGAACTCTAATTTCTACCTGGGTAACATCCAGGGTGGCAAGTTGTTGGCTTTTCTCAGATGTCATTGCTATATCAAGAGAAGACCAACTCAGAGGTCATTTACAGCAATAAAATAATAAATAATCATGAAAATGCCCTGCTACACTATAAGGGGTGCTATGTTATAATTTCAGCAGCAAGGAAGATTGCATTTGCAAATCCTGTTCTGATATTAAGTAATAAAATGGTCTGATAGAAATTTGTAGAACATTATTTTTCCATTACAGGAATCCAGAATATATGGAACAAGTTATTCTGATGCAGAATCTATTATCCTTTGTTATCTAAGATTTTCCGTAGAAAAAAAATGATTGTCTTTTAGAATTATATTAACTATACTTCATTACTGTAGAGTGGAATTTTAAAAGAAAACCCAAGTTGAAGAGTAACAGTGGTGATGTTGGAATGACTCTCCGTTGACAAGATGTTTAAGAGCTTTTATCACTTATCAAATACGGATTTCATTGCACTGTTTCCATTTACGGTTATTCTACCCAATTTAGGCCATTCAAATATTATGGAGAATATCAAGCTCCCAAAAATACTGACATATCCTAGAGGTTCTGAAATTAGACAGAATAATATTGATTAAGGGGTGAGCATAGTGAGGGCACGTTTCCTAATTTAACATTATGTTTGGTATTCACAATCTACCAAAGTTTAGGATATGCAAAAATTCTCAGGCCCCTCAAATTCAAATCTTTTCTGGCAGTCCTTTAAAAAGGTTGAGCCTGAACTTTAAACGTATTCTCAGGGATTAACAAGAAAGGTTATTTTTTATTATCATCAATTCATTCTGCTTGTAAAACTGTGACTAATTGTACACCACCTTTAAAAGTCTCTTGTTATGAATATGTTTGTTCATTTAATTTCATCTTCTGTTTAATGGGAGATTTATTGAGAAGACATTAGCATAAAATCAGATTATGGTATCAGCTTCGTTGTCCAGTTTTTCTATATTGAGGCTAATTCTTATATAGTACAGAAAACCAAAGAGAGGAACTGAAGTTAAATGAAAATGTAGCGTACGCCAAAAAATAAAAATCACATCAGTTTTCCTGACTGTAAAACAAGGCTTCCAGAGGTTAACGTGGAGGAACCAAGTTTAGGGATTATTTTAACAGAGTTCAATAGGCTGAGCAATGAACAGAGAGCAACGTGACACATTCACACTCTCCCCTCATTTCTCCTGTGGCACCCTCATGGTTCATGGGGACATCAGCACTGAGGAGGGCCCAGGACCATTCTCTCATGGGGCGTTACCCCTTCCATTACCACCCTCTTAGCATTGTCTTTGTCACCTTAAAGTTTCTCTGCACCAGCTCCCCATCTTCTACAGGTTTACTCTTAATTTCTATGTGGCACTTTAGCAGCTCCTTCTCCAATATCCACTTCAAGGAAACCTCTTACGTTTTGATTTTCCTTTTTAATAACTGTTCTCTGAACTGTTTGATGTCTTCTGGAAAGCCCTTGTTTTCTTATGCCAATGCCCATTTACCTCCAGGACTATGCTTGATTTTTCTCCTCAATATTGTTCAGGCCCTGACACATTACTGAAGTAGAATTAGAAACCTATAACTGTCCAAGTCATATTTAAAGGAATGGAGACATTACATTTCATTTGTTCTCCAGTTGCATTGTGCATGGAATTTCATTTGTCAGCTTTCTGAGATCATCCCATCTCACCCCATCCTTGACAGGTTTTACCTTTCTTTACCCAGAGTGTGTTGAAACCCCCACCTCTTCATTCCCCTTTTATTGTAGCAGAGAAAAGTCCTGAGAGTTGTCTTTGGATAGTCATGGTCTGACTCAAATCCACTTGTAGGCTTTCTCATTTTACCCCTATTTCCTTTTTGTGAAATTATATATATCCGGACTTCCCATTTCTCCATCTACCATTCCCTATAGGCTTCCTGCTTTATCCCTGTTACTTTTTTAGAGTCAGTTATTCATTGATCACATCTGGATCTTCTTTATCCACTATTCTTCCCTTCTCTTTAGGAAACTGGCTGAGGCTACTATCAACAACTTCAAAATAAAGAAATTCCAGGTCTCTTGCACAATCAAGACCCTTATGTTTCAATCAGGTTGATATCAGCATCTTCTTTCCTTAATTTATTGAACTTTTGTCTGTTGGAACCAACACATACACCCGCAGTCCTCCATTCTGTAAGCCAAATCAACTGGGGGCTATTCTTAGACTATACAATTATTTTCTATAATATTTATTTGCTTGTTTGGTTTTTTTTTTTCTTTTTAAATGAGAGCACCAAGACAAATCAAAACCAAGTCTAGTGCAGCTTCACCTGTTGATCCAGGAACTCTCTGGCACCAAGTTGCCCTCAACCCACGCAAGCCACCACGCACCAGACATGCAAACTCACTAACCGCCGCTCAGCGGGACTGCTCGCTCTCCGGCAGAGGTGGGCACCACTCAGACTCCCCTCTCTGTGGCACTCCGGTTCCTGGCTCCCCTGGCAGCAACTTGCTTAGCTTTTAAAACTATCTGCTGAACTCTTCCCCCCCTCCAGATGCAGCTGAGATCAAAGGTTGAGATCAGAGGGTGTATCCTCAGATACAAGCCCTTTCTGTGACTTGCAACACCCTCTGCCACCCGACCCCTCAAGTTACATCCAAAGGCAACCACATCCCACGTTAACTAACCTTTCATGAGCAGGGACGGTCCTCCACCCACAGGAACAAATTTCAGGGCAAACTCCCCATTTGCAGCGCTCAGAGTGCTGGCCTCTCTCTGATCTCAGTGGATGTTAATAAATTGTCAGATATCCCTCTTCCTTCCTCCCTCTCGTCCCTGTACATATTAACTTATTCTTTCTTCATGACACGTTTCTGCAGGCTCTGCTCCCATCCTCCTCCTGGGGAATTTGCATATGGAAAGCCCCTGTCTTTGCCCATCCTGCTACAGCAATCTTAACCTTCTGGCTGAAATTCTCTTCCATGACCTCTGGGTCATCAAAAATCCTGTGTCAGCCTTATTTTGATCACTCGAGAACAAATGAAGAGATTCACAGGCCATGGCAACACTTATCAAGGGGTAAAATTTCACCCTGGAGTGAGAGGAGGGGGTACAGAAAGTTCCTGAATTTCTTGCCAGTACTTGAGCAGTTGACTTGAACTAGTGAGCGAGCAACGTCCACAGCACCAGCCTGCGCTTTGCAGAAGTTTATGTAACCCAATTTCAGTAAGAATGTTTCCACAAGACTTACATAGCAAATCCTCATTTGGGGGATTTAAAACGTTCCCCTGCCGTGTTTATAATCCAGACACTGCAACGCACTACTTAAGCACAAGAAAAAACAGGAAAAAAGCTGACCGTAGGCGGGCCAGGGTCATGTTCTCATCCAATCTGAGCAGAAAACTCAGCAGAAAGGTAAACAGGGACAGAGAGAAAAGTGATTGATTCAAGTTAACTTTGCAAGTCAGCACCTACTGTAGCCCATATTTCCTGCCTTGTAGTCACATGCAGTCATCCATGCTATTTTGTATTGCCCCAGCAAAAATACCTTCCTTGCAAGGACATAATGAACTCCCAGTTTACATCAATAAGAAAGGCTGCTACCAGTGCTATCGCAGCCAGCTCAGATGTTCTTCTCAAAAACACAGGGGACACAACACACACCTCCCATTTAAAAGGAATTTCCACCACCCAATAGCCTCCAAAGGTCAAAAGACAGTAAGACAAATTCTCGGGAGAAATCCATCGAGGGCTATTGAAAACAAAGATGCCACCTCTGGCATTGAAGACTGCAAATTGCTGGAGACTGGGGAATATTGACAGCTAGTTCTGTTCTTATCTCCCAGGTATCCACCATTAATTCACTGTCAGGAAGAGAATATCAATTGGACATACCTTGGTCTGATCGATCTTAGGGTCGAGCACTTTCTGCGTCACCAGTCGTGGCTTCTACCAGTCATACTTCCTGGAAACCTTTTACAACCAGAAGTGTAACAAGCATATCTGGTGGTTTTCTGTCTTCTAAAAGGAACAAATCCTTAAATGCTGTTATAGATGCTGTAAGAATTCATTGCGTATTGTTTGAGATGCCTGTCCTCCTCTGTGCTCTGTCCCAGAGGAGGTCATCAGAAGCCACCTATTGAAGCAGCTGGAGTCACACCAGACCTAGAGTTCACCAGAGTCGTTTCTTTCAACACTACACCTTTAGGAATAATGTTATTGTAAAAACTTAATGGCATTGCAAAAGGTGAAGTTCTTTTAGAATTAAGTAGCTTCTACACTGCTGGTCTTTTTCTCCCAGAAACGCGCTTTCTCCTTTGCTTGTAGAGACTTGATAGTTCCCTTGGCTCTAAGCCATTCCAGACTTTGTTAAATTATACTGTCCTTCCTTCCACCTCTCTGTTCACAGCACTTACCTAAATTACAAAGGTTTTCTGCTGGTAGTTATCGGGCTCTGACCATTTGTATGCACTCCAGACGCAATAGCGGTTCAAACTATTGAGACTGCTTTTCAAAATCGTTTTGGAAAACCTTGGTCACCTCCATAGGTGGTTGAGATGGACAAGAGCAGCAGAAACTCTTACTACTTCATTGGCCTAGGAAAAATTGGAATTTGAATGACTAATCAGATGGCTCTTTCTTCTTAAGACTTGCTCTCTATATACTAGTTTTGACGTAAAATGTGGTATAGCTTTTATTTCTTTTCTTTAAATAAAAGCAAAAAGCAAATTTGCAGAGTAAATACAATTTAAGTGCTTCCCTTCATTTGTTGGCTGTGGGAGAAGATTAATTTGATGTTCAGCAAATATTCCTGGCCCTGAACTTATTTTTCATAGTGCTTGAAGAAACCTGTTACTGGAGGAATATAAGCAGAATCAAACTGGAGTGTAATAAAGGAATTCAAAATTTATTGGCAAATATTTTTCTGCAGCTGACCCATCACATACCATCTTGACTTCAAATTAATTAACCCAACTAATTTAAAAATTGAGTTTACAGATAATAAAAAACTCTCTCTCTCTCTCTCTATATATATATATATATGTATCCCAAAAAAAGAGAATCAAATGTTGGCAGAAGCCAAACATACAGTTCATACTTCTTACATTTGGACTGGACATTGTCAGTTTTCTGTGAAAGTAAGAGGGGCAGAACAGAGGTCACATGCAGGTCTAAGGAGACGCAGGACCACAGAGAGCATTCCTTTAAATGGATTTATTTGGTACTATTTTGGTTGATGTTTTACAGATATGTTATCATTGCTGGTACTCAGTGACACTTAAAGATCTAAATAAGCACATACTGTCTTTCAACAGGTCAGGCTCCACGCTTTAAAGAAGCTAACCAAGGCTATTGGGACACACAGCCTCCTCTCCCATTAACCTGTTGTGGCTGCGGGGCCAGGCTATGTCCTGGTCCACAGCTGTAGGGAGCAGTAGCACACAGGAGAAGCCTGGGACCAATTTTTATAGAATTGCATTCAGCAGTGGTCCTTCCACACCAGGAAGTCCTCACCACCACTCAGGTACTATAAAGAGTAGGACATCATGCTTCATCTATTTCCCTCTTCTTGCTCTTCAGGCAGATCTATGCCTTCTTTACTCAAAGCTTGTGACATGCAGGAAGCTGCCCAGCCCTTCAAAACCAGTCAAATTCAGCCAAATGTTCTCCAAGTGGGGATTTTTTAGTATTTTTTTCCATGAGGAAACACATGAGTATTTAGGGTTTTGTACATGTGCTCGATCACTGTCACTATCCGCTATCACACACCTCAACTTCTGAGGTAGCATCTGGTTTAAATCATCTTTTGCGGAGGGCCAAAGCTTTCAAAGACGTGAAGAGTCTGTACAGGCTTTGCATGCAATTAAGTGGCTAAAAAGAAAAGAGATCCCACTGCTATCTCCCGTCAGGGAACGCAGACGTACACAACCTTTGTCATGCTTCACAAAGTCTGCTACAGAGAGGTATGTCAGAAATCATTTCGTTTTGCTGCTCCTGAAATAACTTGTTAAACTGTAGCTGGATCACATCAACTTAGTTAAAGTTAATCAATAGCTGCCTCTTACAGTGGGTATTTGCATTATTATTTGCTTAAAGTACAGAAACACGTAAATGAGCAGTGAGGCATATGGGACCTTAACCAGATGTTACGAAAGGGGAGAGGTTCAAGCTTTGTTGGTCTCTTTCCTCTTTGAGAAGCAGAGTGAGGAGTACCTGTTGCAAAGAGATAAGGAGCAAGCAACGGCTGGGTGGTTATTTCTCCGTCTATCAACTGCAGACGAGTGCCCAGCTGTGAGATATTCCCCTGCACGCTGCGTATGTGAGTGTACTTCATAGCTTTGGGGCTATGAAGAACCAGAGCCTGGATTCATGGACTTGGACTGCCATGGAACAAACCTGGTGGATTATTTCATTTAAGTAATGCTACTTTCTTTTGGTGTGTTCCCTTCCTCCAGCAAATGCTTCCAAAATAACATGCCTTTCTTCCCGAAAGATGCCTGAAAGGAAAAACAACATAGCTGGAAAAAAAAAATTCCAACCCCCCAAGAACAGAAACAGGCTCTCAAGTGCCCATTTATTTCTCTCTTCAAAAAAACCACACCAGAATTTACTTTAGCATCCAAAGAAGGAAAATCCCCTGATGGGTCTGTCAGCACAAGCTCACCCAAGGGTAGGATCATCACGAAGCAGTCTCCAGAGAGGAGCACTCCACAGCTCACTGCACAGGCGGCCAAGGCAGCCAACCCAGTCCGCCTTACTGCTCATCCCTGGCAGACTTCATCCCAACGTGCACAACCACCACTAGCCCAGCGCCCTGAACTGTTTCTGCTGTGACCGAACTGCCAGGTGGACAGTCTTTAAATCACACCCAGACAAGTTTACAGGCTGGAGGGGAGGGACTGAGGGGGTGGAAGGGTGGGAATAATGCCTGTGAGAACCTGACAATAGGAGCACCTTCCCAACCAAGAGAACTTCCTGTTGCTCTCCCAGGCTGAAACAACTTAGCATCGCCGCTAAAGTCACTAGACGGTCTCCGAAAGGGAACAAACGCTCTCAGATAAAAAGCATGATTTACAAGCAGATGTGCTAAGTGCTATCACAACATCAGGAGCCACACATAACGCTGGAGTTTTGCTCAAACAGCTGGGGGAGAGGAGGCCTCTCATTCTCAGCTCTGCAGCAGACTCCTTTGCAACCAACATCACTCTGCTCTCTCCACCCCTCTTATCACCTGGGAAGTAATCTCTCTCCTAAGTAAGGATGCTGGGAAATTCAGTACCAAATGTTTAAGGGTTTTCTAATAGACAGTATTATCAAACTGAAAAGCCCTACTTGACATTCCTGCTGGGATGTCAGCTCCAGCCAAAGGTGGGGAGGAAGGGAAAGGGAAAGACAATGCCACCCGTGTGGAAGCAAATAAGAAGTTAGACCTGAACAGCCACAAGGAATAAGACAAAAAAGCAAACAAAGCACCTTCCACCTCAAGCAACAGCACAGTGCTGCCTTAAAAGCCATCGTGTCACATTACATGCAGCTGAGACACACAAGTGCAGAAACAGAACAACTGTGCAAGCATCAAAAAGTTGTACCATTGGGTTAATTTTCAGAAATTTACTAAAACACAACCAACAGATTTATCACAAAACCAGCTGAACTCCGTTGTATTTCAACAATAGGTTTATTTTAAGAAACATAACATGACATTAAGTAAAAATGCAAAATTGTGCAATTATGGCAAAATGTTTAAAAATCCACACATTTGCCCTCAGAGGACTACAGTACTTCTTACTAACATACCTGAGCACTGAATGTTGGATGCCATTTCTAAACAGCCTCACAAACAGGGAGCTCTTCGACTTCTCGTAGAACATACACACACTGCATGTTGGTGCACCACAACTGCTTTTAGTTATTCTAAGTTTTACTGATGGAATCAAGTGGAAATTACAAAATGTTTCCTTCTAAAGTAACTAATAATTTTGGAAAAGAGATTTACACTCACGTAAGTCCTTACAATGCTAGAAATTCATTTAATAAAGGGAAATAAATGAATGCAGAAAAAATACCAAGTGGGGAAAATGTACAGATTACTGCTTAAATATCATCAGTACCTTTGGTGCATTATTTTTTTTTTTTGTGCTGTGCAAGTTTACTTAAGCCTGACTCTACAAAACTTTACCAGGAATCTGACTCTCAGCAAGACGTAGAAGCATTTAAGAATTGGCAAAACGTCACAGCTACATTACTGTCTCAACAAACTCCTCATGCACAAGATTCAGTATATTCTACTCCCACGGCGAGTTCCAGGATTTAGCTTTTAAACACACCACAGACTTGGATCACACCCTCAGTTTGAATGGTTAAACAGAATGGAGATCTTCGTACTTTAGTGCAGATAAACAAAATTAACAAACCTACTGCAGAATTAACCACAGCATATTGTACTTCTATACATCACATGACCAGTCAACTGCTAACTCAATTCTATTTCATAGTTTCAAGTAATATATTGAAATTTGTTCTACTAAATAAATATAGAAGATTGTCAAAAAGCAGCAAGAAGTCTTGTAAATATTCAACCAAGCTTAAAAAAAAATGAAAACAAAAAAAAAACAACAAGAAAAAAGTTACATAACACTTTGCAAAAAAAAAAGGTTTTACACACAAATGCAACACTGTTAGGGAGGGTGCTTCAGAAAGCTTGCAGCTAGAGGCCTACAACAGCGCAAAGAGAGCTAGTCAAGGACTAAGGATAATTTTAAAAATGAAATTAGTTGTACTTTTTTTAAAAAAAATCTTTATTCTTGGCTATGGATATATATAAAACAGTATCTAGAAGAAAACTAAACACAGAAACAACGCACCTCAACACTGTTGGAAAATGCAGTCTTAGCAAGAATCATCAACTTCAGAAAAAAATTCAGGCGCTCGCACTTGAAAGAAGCAGTTTGGTGAATCTCTGGAAGATGAGGTATGTAATGCGAAGAGGCTTTTTTTTTTTTTTCCTTTTCATTTCACAGTTTTTTGTTTGTTTTTGCCTTTCAAACTTTTTGTGCAAGAATTAAGAACTAGAACCAGGCGAGTATTTTCGTGTATTAGAAAGATTCCATTAGGGAACTGTAAGACCACATAGTAAACAAACATTATCCAAATCCTCAGCCATGCCAGGGGGATAAACAATGAGCTAAATATTTGGCTTACTGAAATATCAGCTGCTAAGCCAGATAATGGTAAGCACTTACAGCCAGCGACGGCCGCTGCCATTTCAAGTTAACTGGTTTACTTGGGTCGATTTGAGAAAACAGGGAAGAGTAAGATAACATACTCACAGCTCTGCAAAAATTAGAGCAGCAACAAATTAAACCTGGCAAATTACAGCTGATACGAGTTTTAAGATTCGTCTTTTCCCTTTTTAAATCCAGTTTTCACTACTGAAGTAGAGGCTGAACTTTGAACTTATTTACTTCTTCAAAATAAGCTAAACACAGAGAAAAGTGTCGGGACATATCGGATCTCTACTCTACATTTGCATCTAAGGTTATTTAAGCCATGGACACGTATTGTTAATTTTACTTTAATACACTGGAAATGAAGACAGCTCAGTAGTGCAAATTTTCACATTATAGATCAGAATGAAGTAGAAAGTATTTGAGGGCTTCATTGCGGGGAGAAAAGAAAAACAACTTGTGAAGTTAAGCCACGCTTTTCCAAATAACTGGAGCACATGCCAACTCTGCACATAGCACTGTACTTTAGTGGAGACAGAATGAACACTCCACACAAAAAGAAAAAAAAAAAATCAGTACTATTAAGGCCATATCCTGTCACCATTCTGTGCAAGAATATCACTGCAGTAAAAACATTATGTTAAAAAAGACAATATGATGACAGGACAGGGCCTGAAGACAGACACACACTCCATGAAAAATAACAGGCTGTCTTAAACAGTAGCATAAGGCTAGCCTATTTCAGACAAATAAGTATTAAAAATGTACTAGCACCATCAACTTTTGGATTAAAGCCCTTTATGGGATGGAAAAAAGTTTTAAGCAGCGTTAAAAAAAAAAGTTTTTACAGCACTACATCTATGTGGCATAAAACAGGTGTTGGGATTCCCCCCCCCCCCATCATTAAGCTCAATTTTAACAAAAATCCACAGATAGGAAGTGGTACAGTAATCTGAACAGGCCTCTGTCCAGGGCAAGAGTACTCCATGTTCCAATTCTGACTCGAGTTTTATTCCCAAATTGTAGTGCACAAACAACATCACAAACATCTTAGCATTCAAAAAACAGTACAAAAAAAAAATCATTATGAATCAGGATCTACCATTCCTCTATGTACTTTCAATCTAAAATAACAACAAAAAAAAAACAACTTAGTGATATTGCCTCAAATTTTACCCGTATTTAAAAAAAAAAAGAAAAAAAAGTCACTTCAAAGCATCTTGGACATCCTTAGCTATTAATGCTAGATTTTCTTTCACTGTAGTGCATAGTTATCCTGGCTCTTCCACTTAATTTGCTCTTACCACAAAAACACCCCTCTAGTATGACATGATTAAGTGTTTACCAGAAAAAAAAAAATGCTGATAATTGCACTTTGTAACCTCCTTCTCATTTCCCAGGAAATATCAGTAAATATGAAACTGAACCAGTAATTCCCTCCCCAGACTGCAACCTTTAAAGAGCACCCATCCCCATGTACAAAAAACTGTCTGTTTCAGCTTACAATAAATACTGACAGAACGTCTTTGTTTTCTTTTAAGACATGTTTTCTCTAGCATCAGATTACCACTGCAATCACTAAGGCCTGTTACTGAAAAAAAAAAAAAATTAAATAACTTTCTGAAGACACTGCGGGTACAATTTAGCAACAACACATTCAAAATGCCGGCCTAAATCCCAGAGCCTGTCCGGAGTCTCGTACACTTTCTGCCATTGGTCAGTAACCTCGTCGTACTGGTAGAGCGAATTCTTCCTGCTGGTTCTGAAAACATGTTCCTCGACAGTGACTTGAGTAGCTCTGACAAACAGATGGAGTTTGTTTTTGAGGAGTACAAGTTTTATATACGGATTAATGGACTGATCACATGGAAAGTCTTTTTTTCGAGTCCACTTGTTCTGTTCAATGTCATAGGCCTCTACGGTAAACATACGTTGGTGGTTGCCACAGGTCCCAGCTATGTAGTAGATGGAGTCATTGTATACAGTTGCCAAGCCTTGGATTCTAGGCACAGTCATCGGGGTCAAAAACCCCCAGTAATCCTTCTGAGGATCATAGCAGAGAAAAAATTCCCCTGAAAAGAGAGGAAAAACAACACATAACTTATGCTTCGTTTCTAGAACAGCAATTCTGCAGCTACCAAGCTTTCAGCTTCCACAGACAGAAACGGTCCACCAACTTTTAAAAGCCTTGATCCCGTAACACAAAACCTAGCACCATCGCCTGCTTCCTTCCAAGTGCATTACAAAAACATCAATACCATGAGTAAAAATGACTTCAAGTTTCTATTTCAGCTGACGAAGAACAAATTTGAACCATATGCAGCCTTCCAGTACTTAAAGGGGGCCTACGGGAAAGCTGGAGAGGGGCTTTTTACAAGGGCATATAGTGATAGGACAAGGAGCAATGGATTTAAACTGAAAGAGGGGAGATTTCTATTAGATCTAAGGAAGAAATTCTTCACTCTGAGGGTGGTGAGGCAGTGGAACAGGTTGCCCAGAGAAGTTGCAGATGCCCCATCTCTGGAAGTGTTCAAGGCCAGGTTGGATGAGGCTATGAGCAACCTGGTGTAGTGGAGGGTTTCCCTGCCCATGGCAGGGGGGTTCGAACTAGATGATCTTTGAGGTCCCTTCCAACCCAAACCATTCTATGATCCTATGATTCCTATCAGAAACTCAATGTTTTACATATTTCCTGGCTATCCTTTACTACTTCTAAACCATGCTTAATAATTTGGGACAAAACCTTTCAAGATTCCAGTCTTGAAATGTCTGAAGTTTTTGTTTCATTCTTGAACATCTTCACAACATGTCACCTACAGATTGCGGAGTCTCAGGATTCAGCACTTGAAAGTTGTTAAATCTGAGCAAATACTGGTGTAACGGAGCACCTCCAGTGCAATAAAGAACACAGAAATAATACAGTAAAACGGGTGGAGCATAGCTTAAGTCTTACAGATAATACCTTTTTGGATTATTCATTTTTGGTTTACACTGCAATCTCCTATGACTGATGCCTGAGTTCCACTGGCATTTTAACACTCTCATCAATCCTTACTGACTAGTTCAAACTTACGAGCTTTCTCTAGAAAAAATATTGAAGATGAACAATTTTTTATACTACTTCAGTGCGACCCAATCAAGGTATTACTCACCACATACAAACAGAAAAGTTGCCTATTCCCCCAACATGAATCTTTACAATTTGCTAGTTAGCACAGCAAAGCAGTTTGCTTGTTTATGCAAGCAGAGTTGTTGTTCAAACCACTGAAACACAGAGTTAGTGCAGCTAAAATCTGTAAACCAGACGCACTCTGATTCTATAGGTTATAGTAATATCCACTTTCTAGCAGTTTTAAGAAACATTTAAAGGATGAACAGATACTCTACCAAGTTGAATATTCTTCAGCATTCCTTTTTAGCCATCTAAAGCAGATGTCTGACCCAACAGAGGAGACAGAGCGAGAAAACTTGCTACTGTATCAGAATTATTATTATATTATTAAAGCCACAACCAAATAATTATTATTATTATTAAAGCCACAACCAAATAATTATTATTATTATTATTAAAGCCACAACCAAATAATTATTATTATTATTATTAAAGCCACAACCAACAAGAGTCAAACTTGACACAGAAACAATGAAAGAAGAAAACTCTCTGCAAATCATGCGGACACTCAGAAACTTTAGCAAATGGCAGGAATGCAAATTCAAGAAAACAGGTTGACTTCTGGTAAATAACAATGACCTCACACTATCCTCTTTCCTGTGGTATGGAGAATGACCCAAAGAGGGAGCCGGTTTGGATCCAAGTCCCTCACTTCCACGGGTGATCACAGAGGTGGCCTGAGCAACACGTAACCAAGACACCCCCTTCTCCTTTCTTTCCATTTCTTGGGACTCTTACTACACCCTCACAGGCTAGTCTCAGCATTTTTAAGTGCAGACTGCTATATGGCTCATTCATATGTACAAATACATATTTTATATAAGATCTCCATAAAAAAAATAAAGGGGAGAATAAATTATTTGATCTGTTTCCATAATGATCCTTTTTATTCAGTTAAGAATCAATATCTAATATACCAATAAGTCTGACCATTTACTGGAAGAAAGGACGTTAAGGCAGTACTATAGTTACTGACCAAAGAAACAACTAACTGAGATAAATCATCTTTCTCAGCTACCAGCACAACTTCAGAAACACAGCAGGGCAGGAAACACAGGCCTGCAGGGGTTAATTGACTTTCACAAGCCACCAAGAATACAGACACCAGGAATTTTCAGAGGTTTAGCTAAGTAAAACGCAAAGTGCTTTTTCACAGGGCAATATCTTTTCTTCAACATCAGTGCATTTCACCCAGATAAAGAAGATTTAATAAAGAATTTTCACAGTAAAATCTAATACCACACTGTTGACTTCAAACACCACCAAAACTGCCATTTGTGGAACAACTCAATACCACAACTCAGTGACACATCCCCAAGGCATGAGAACCCAAGCAGCAACCTCACTCTTCCTCACCCACTGCTCTCCCTAACTTTCCTTCCCACTGCTCTCCCTAGCTTTCCTCCCATCCCATTGTCCCAGGGCACTCTTTAGAAAACCCAAGTGTCGTGGGTGTTTAAGGCAGAGTGCAGACAGTCAGACTGGACAATCCTCACTTCCAACAGAACACCACGTAGTCAGTCCAATCGCCTTACCCTGTAAGACATAGATGTTGTCCTTATATTCCACAGCACTGTGAAACTCCATTGCCACTGGCATGGGACAGACAGCTGTCCAGCAGTTCTCTCGGCTGTCGTAACACTCCACAGACTTGAGTGAGTTTCGCCCGTCTCCTTCATAAACGCGACCTCCTATGGCGTACAGCTTACCACAGCAGTGAACCAGTTTGCAGCCTATTCTGGCTCGCAGCAAAGGAGCTTTGGGAATCCACCTGTTGCCAGAGTGATCGTACATCCAAAAGTCACTCTCTGCTCTGTGGTCAATGGAGACCTCGCTGCTGCTGGGTCTGTAACCCCCCGCAATGTAAATGTCGTTATCAGGAGACACGAGAATTCCAACCTCCCTCAAGTCGTTTGGTGGCTTGCATAGTTTGAACACTCTCCCTGTGACCGAATCCAAACAAGGCACTGTTTGCTTCTTTCCTGAGTGTTTGTGGGCAGCATCAAAGCATATGATCATTTCGGAAGCGGTCATTCCAAGCCGTTGCGTGTAGCCATTGGCACTATGTTGTCCCTTTTGTACACAGCTTTTGGCCATAGCCTGTGCAAACACGGGAGGGATTTTCTCTAAAAAGGTCTCTTCCAACAGAGGCATACGGATGCATTTGGCAAATATCTCTGGAAGGTGCACTTCTCTCTTATCTTGTTCATGCTCAAACCACCTTATAATGCTGTCATAAACATGTTCTTCTTTGTCTACGTTTAAATCATCGCTGTCGAGTATACTTATCAGCTGGTCCTTTCTCAGCTGAAGAAATTCTTGCTCTTTGGTGACACTCAGGAACTTTTTACGAATGTAGTCTTGCGACCTGTCCTTGAGTTCCTGATGACCATAGTGATCAGCGAAGATAAACACCCCAATGGAGTTCTGTGGGTCCAAATGGCTGATCATGTATTTAGCACACTGGTCTTGTATGGAAGGGATCTGGAAGATACTGGCTGCAGTGAACAAAGCCTGGACGTTGGCCTCTGTCAGCATTACTCTGGAGGTATATGCATAGTTCAACACCAAATGCATTGACTCTGCTTCGACACCAACGATACGAACTTCCTTCTGGGTACTCTCCGTAAGGCCGCTAGTGAACATAGATCTACAAAAGAAAAACATTTAGCAGTTTATTTGTGATTACCTCCTAGCTACAGGTATGAGAAACAAAATGGCCTTGTATAGCTAGTCCCACCGCGTTTGCCCTTTCATCAGCACAAACACATCTATCACGGGTGTTACACTGTCCTGTTTGAGCACCCAAATGTAAGGCCGGTTCTAGACTTCCTGAAACAAAAGGGGCAAGCTGAAACCTCTTGCTTAATTACCTCAATAACCCGTATTAAAATTCACTCTATTCACAAGCAAACCTCTTGACATATCCAAGTCTTTGCAGTCAACTTTCAACATGTTACTTCATAGGCACATTCTAGAATGCCTGAATATATTTAAAAGAAAACAAGTGGCTTAAATATGCTGTTACTGTATCCAAGATATCCTCAATACTGGAGGCAGTTGTTTTTCTTTTTTTTTGGTTTTTTTTTTTTTTCGTTTTTTTTTTTTCCAAATCATGTGAGGTTTTCTCCAGTGAAACTCTCCTTTGATACGCAGACACTGATAACTCATTGACTTTAAGAGAAGAGTAACCTTTACTTACTGGGTGCACTGTATTACTGACAGTTACATGGAATATTAGTATAGGTGCAATTTTTTTCAAATTTTCACTAAATGAAAATAAGTTGTAATTCTGCTTTCGATCCCCACTAGAACAATGGACTATTGTACCTGAAATAAGGACTGATTGCAGCAAGAACATTCCTATGACAGGAGAATGTTTTCCCATGATCCACTTCCACTACAATATCTGTCAGCTGTCCTTCATCATACATGGTTTTAAGCTGCTGAAGAATACTACAGGCATGGAAGGGGTCCATTCCACTGCTGACTGTGTTTGAAGAAGGAATTCCGTTCAGTGTTTGTGAAAACTTACTGGGTTCTACAAAGCAAAATTGAAACTGTTTAACAAAAAGCAAACAAACAAAAAAAAACAACCCCCAAAAACCGCCACACATACAAAAAAAACCATGTACAAACAAGAATTAGCAGAAATTAATATTCCATACTTCCTCACTGTCACCACACACCAACAGCAAGTCTAACATTTTCAAGGGTGAATAAAGATACCTCTTTTTCTTCTTTTCTTTTCCCAATGTACATGTAGGTTACCATTAACATATAAAATTATATCCACTAATATTAAGGAAAAAAATCATATAAATAGTACATATTTATTACACTTCACTGAAGAGAGGGGAAATTACGTCAAGAATCACAATGTTTACTGGCTTATAAAATGGGAAAAAACAAAGAATGCAGAAGAATAAAACAAGACCCCAACCCACATCAGCATTACACAAGCCTTTATGCACAAACTCAACTTTACACCGAAACAGGAACCGGCTCCTGACTTACACCAGGGACAGTTAATAGCACAGACTCACCAAGAAACAGCCCTGCAGTAAGTGCTGGGCCACAAACTTAAATTCACATAAATATGATAAAGGGTCACATGTTTTTCTTTAGAAATAAAATGCAATTGCCATTTACAATCACTCAGGTTTGAAGGAGCTCATACATCATGTGAAAACATACGAAGTGGAGCACACGCTTCTAGGCGACATATGGTATGGCTAACAAAGTAAATCCCAAAGTGAAATTGGGCAACCTCTCAAGCACAAGAAACTGTTTCGTAAGAGCAACAAAATTTTTACGCAACGACAACAAAGGAGAGCCCAAAGGAAAAACATGAGGTGGTAAGAGCTGCCAATCAGGTAAAGCTGCTGACTGCAACAGAGAACGCTTCCAACGAGTTTTGGGCAACACAAAAGGGCGAAGAGGGCAGCGAACAACAATGCTGATGATGAATAGGAGGTTTAAATTCTAACTCGTGGCGACACACAGCAGTTACAGTTTCTCTTACTCAGAATTCAGACACAGCTTTGAGCACGGTCACAATTAAATCAGCAGGGAGCTGCTGTTGGGCACGCGCTTCCCATGGCAGGCTGGGGGCCAAACACTGTCAGAGTCTCTTCAAAGTGCTGTCAGGAAAAGCCTTCAAAACTTTTTTTTCAAATGGAATAGTAAGTACTTAAAGGTAAGGTCTGCAACAGGGGAGTTTACATTATCACAGTAACTGAGATGCAACATTCAAAACTAACCACTCATTAGGGAAGGGGAGAATTTGTAATTGTTCTTGTTCAGAAACGTTAATCACTAGCAAGCAAATTCCAAGTAAATAACAGTCTGCTAGATCAGTTCCAAGGCTTCCTACCTAGCAAAGCTTTGATGTACCAGAAAACTTTGATGCAGTTACCATTGCAGAAGAGGTTCATTTACTTCCTAACAGTGAAAAATATGCAAAACAGTTCCTGTCTGACCCTGCCAGCCACTCAGGCAATGAGCACACGCGATCAAGGCAGCTTCCAGCACTAGTGGGCTCAGCCAGGAAGAGATACTTATCCCCGTATTCAAGTTTTTCTGTTTAATCCTTGACACTATTCACATTACAGTTTTCACCCCGTAAAACCTTCCCAGACACTTTCACCATCTTCATTTTCTCTCTCTCACCCCAAACATCTTTTTCCTCTATTAATATCCCTCTCCCTTGCACCTCAAAATTTTCACTGTTTCTCCCAGACGTCACCCCAAAATACTCTCCAAATTAATTTCTCAGACACCTCTCTCTTCTCCACTCTCACAGAAGCCTTTCATCACGGACAACCCCATTCCTCCCTCCAGGCTCAGCTCCCCTCACACAGACCTCAGCGCAGGGGCGTCCCTCGCAGGAAACCCTCCTTCCACCCTCCCAAAGCACACATTCCCTGACGAGGTATTAATCCCTCCTCACATCCAGGCCCTCACTCAGGCGTTCTCTCACCTCACACCCCCGACCCCGTCCCCCACAGACACCTCCCAGGCACCCCTCTCCACTATCACTTTTCCCACCTGGAAGCGACGCCCTGCGCGGAAGCAAGCCCCTCACCCAAGCACTTTTGCCCCACCAGGCCTCCTGAGGCCCACCTACCCCTCACAGCCACCCCTCAGCCCAGGGACCCCGGACACCCCTCCCTCAAGCGGTGCTCCCCACGGACACCCCAGGGAGCACCCTCTGCGACACCCCTCAGCAGAGAGGCCCCAATACCCTCCTCTGTGTGGCCCCCACCCCCAGACACCCCTCAGCACACAGGCCCAAACCCCCCTCCCCCAAGTGCCCCCCCCCCCCCCCCATCCGCCAGCAGGGACCCCCCCCTCGGCCGCCCCGCCCCGCAGGCCGCTCCCTCCTTCAGCCCGCTCCCCCACCGCGGCGGCCCAGTCGCACCGACCTCCCAACGCTGCCATTCTCGGGGCCCCGCTCCGGCAGCGGGAGAGGGGGGCGGCCCGAAAGGAAATGTCACCGGCGCCGCTTCCCCCGCGCCGCCTCCTCCGCGCCGCCCGCTTCCTCCCGCGGCGGCCAACCCCGCTCCCCGCACCGACCAACATCAGCCGCGCGGATTGGCCGCCGCCCCCGCTGCCTGCCGGGAAATGTAGTGCGGGCGGGCGGCGGCGCTCCGCCCCTGGCGCGCGGGGCGTGCCGGGAGCTGTAGTTCCCCAGGCGGGGGCCCGGGAGGGGCCGTTTCCCGGAAGCGGCGCGAGGGGCGGGGGGAGCGGCTCTGCCCGTTGCGTAGCAACGGGGAGGCGGGAGCCCGAGGGCGGGGCGGCCATTGTGGGGCCCTCGGGCGGCAGGTGGGGCGTCGGGCGGCCCGCAGTGCCTCGCCATAGAAATGAATTCTCCCCGATTCCCGCTTTTCCGTGCGCTGCCTCTGCCCGGGCCGCTCCGACTTGCCCTGCCGGGACACAGCCCCCTGACGGGCGGCAGGGGTGTCCCGCCGGGGGAGGCCCGGAAGGCCAGGGAGCGCAGGCACCGTGGTGGCTGCTGGAAAACAAGCGGGAAAGGGAAAAAGGAAACGCCTGCCACCGTCCTGTCGCAGCCAGGATGCGATCAGAGACAGGGCAGTGCCGGGATGCGCGACTCGAGCTGTGCGAGGCTGAACTGGCCTTGAATGAAGAACGTAAAATCAGATGCTTGGTCGGAAAGCTCCTCACGCTGAGGGTCTTTCTTATTTTTCCAACGTTCATACCCCCCAGCACACTGTGGCCCACCGGATCAGCCGAACGAATCCTACATGTGGAGTGACTCCAGCGGACAAGCAGCCGTTTCATCGCCAGTGACCTTTAATTTCACAAAGCACATTTCTCTCCCCGTCCTGCGAGATCAAGTGGCTGATAGTCACCAGCTCTTCCAGTTCTCTGCAGCAACTAGCCACTGGTTTCGTTCTTGGGAACTGAGTCATTATCTAAAGTCCGCTGTGGAAGGGGGGAGGTCGTTCTTCTTTGTGAAATGCAATTAATGAAGAATTAACAAATACTGGAATTATTCAGCAGTCTGGTGTATTTTTCTGGTTTCAATCAAAATAGATTTAATACAGCATTTGGCTAGGAAGTTTGTTTTGTTATGAAAAAAAATTGAAAAAAACCTCCAATTTAAATAAGATTTTTTAGAATACGTTTCCATTTAACTCTCAGAAATAATGTAGCATGGATACATGAATTTAGCAGATGAATTTAAAGGCAGGAATAGTACCACTCGGCATCATCTTGCTGCTGCTTGTGTGGTTTTGCTTTCCCTGGCAAGGCGTAGCTCTTCCCTGGTTTAGCAATTACCAGCGGTGTGCAGGCGGCTGTCGATAGTAATGCCGCACAACACGGGAATGATAGAGACTCTGATGAAGGAGATGTAAAAGAAAATAGAACTTCACGTCTGCAAATCGATTCTGCAGCTTTCCAATTTCCCCATTCAGCAATGGCACGGCCGGTGAAATTTTCCCTAGAAATATAAAACGAAGGGAAGGAGAACACCTCCACTCTTACTTTTTAGCAAATGACATTGCCTGATACAGTTAATTTCCTCTGGTGCGGACACTTAGGCCAGGCTGGATCACTGTCCAAAGCGTGGAAGGGAAACGGAGAATGTTTTTTAATGCAGATACTGCGTTGAACCGGTACTTTGGAGTGCAAGCTTTCCTTACCTGTGTAAGGTTTTCGGTGAGGCGAATAAATTGCTTTACAAACGGGTTTAAACATTCTTTAAGAGGCGTTGATATCTGCACTTGTTAACACACCATCACCCACTCCTCTCTCTGGAAACCTTCCTTAGCGATTCCTGACACTCAGAAGATTCAGCATCATTCTGTGGAAGTCCAGCGACCCGGCATTTTCCCCCAGCCCTGCACATTCTTTGCTGGATCTCTCGGGTGCAAAATGAGAAGCACGTCACCTGTGCAATTGCTCTGAGATCCACAGCAGTCAACTAGCACATTAAATCCGGGTATTATAAATGGCATTTGCATTACACACAAATATCAGAGCCAGTTCTTTCAGAAATTGCAGGATGCTTAATGAGTTCCAGCTCCCTTTCCTCCTGCTGCATCCTTCTCCCGTCATTGTTTCGCCTGGGAAGTGAGGCAGGCCCAGTATTGGAGCATAGAGCTAGGAGTCAGAAAATTGGGCTCTTGGCATGGCGCTGACACTAATTTACTGCATGCTGTTGATCAAATAATTTCATTTCATGGATTTTGGCTTCCCAGGAGACAATGGGGAGCTGTGAAGCCCTTGGAGATATATTGTTGTAAATTCCTTTGTCAATAGTATAATAATTTTTGGTAGAGTGGTTTTGCTGGTGGGTTTGGTTTTTTCTTTAATTCTTCTGATCGGCAATGCACTGAAACCGATGATACCATTTTAAAATTTTGCAAGTATCCAAAATGTCCTGGTTATCGAGGGACTGGGATGTTTTCACTTATGCTTTAATTTCACACTTATTTTATCATTCCTTGAAAACATACAGCTGAAAACACTCAGTGGAGAAAGTGTTTTTCCCCCATTTGATATTCCAAAGGTTCAAAAATAAAAATGAAACGATATCAACTGAGAAGGAACACAGAGTCCGTGTCTGTCTTTCATAAGTGATTAGAAACATTGCACCCTTATGAACTCGGAACTGGCACTGCTTGTTCTGGGATTCTTGCCCTCGGAATAAAGAATGTCTTTGTCATGAGCCCAAGCAAGAAAAAGAGGGGAAGGAAAAATGAACAAAATACACACTTTTTCAGGTATTTGAGAACATGGAAGACACCAGAAAAAAAGTTTGAACAAACAATGGAGTTACTGAAAATGTTTCGCTTTTCCATTGCTCCGACAGAACAAGTTACGTAGAAAACTGTGGTTCAACGCAGGGACCAAGAGAACAGCGTAACTTTGGGAGCAACTTTTAATCCACATGAATTTTTCAGTTTTCATTTTGTGTATCATATTTAGTTTAAAATTGTAGGAAGAGGTCACTGCAGCCTCTTTTCCTTTTTTTCTTGGCCCTTCCCTAGATGGTGTTTTTTCACTGCAAAGTGGAGGGTGTCGTGAAAGGAAAGGCCAGCCTACCCCCCACACGTCATACAGTCCAAACAAAGGAAAGTAAAGTTTGCAGAAACTTGACATGACACATCAGTTTTTCAAAGCAACATTTTTAATGGTCACTTTTTCAATGAATTTCTTGATTTTTTTTTAAAAAAAACACACTGATTTCCAGTGAAATTGTTCAACCATAAAATTTAAATACACTGAGTAAAAATATATTAATACTACTTGCTGTCTCCCACTTCTGTCTCAATTACTAATATTTACAATTCTTTAGTTATTTTTACATGTTAATTTGTACTGTGAATCTGAGAGAAGTAATGCAGCTGTGATACAACTGCACTCTGGAAACCCCTCGTGTTTTAATTGGAAAAATCTCGATATTCACTGTGGAACAATCTAACCTTGAAAAACCATCTTTTACCAGTTTGTCTTTAAGGCATGAAACACTGCTCATTTTCTGCAATTCTGTCACCAAGGGGCACATTAATTTAGTTGCACAATAATTTGATACATCAATACATTGATTGAAGCGGAGCGGTTTTTCTTCAGCGGTTCCAAGAAATCATGCATTTCTTGCAGAATCTTTAAAAAGACAGTTTTTGCTGCAGTTTAAGTAGGAGGAATTGCAGATCATTAGGGAAAGTTACCCTTCAAAGCCGATCGATCGTGGCGTACTGAGCACAGTGGGCATTACATCAGGAGAGAGGGAAAGCTGGCAGGGGGCAATTAATGGGGCAGATATTGGAGTGCCTTTCCTGATTACCCCATACTGCACAGTGGATTTGGCCTTACTGAGACAGGCTGGTAGAAACAAGAACCCTGATGAGATATGGCTCTGCTAATGTCAAGAAGTGCCACTTCCTAGCAGCAGGAGCAACTTTATTGAAACCATCTGTTGTTTTGGAGGACACATGTGCGCGCGCACACACGTACTTCCTCCTCCCAAAGTGTTTAACCTTCCTCTTAAGGCTGACAGAAATTGCACAGCTCATCCCTCCTTAATCTCAGAGTGACAGGCTGTTTTCAGCAAGTCCCAGCAGCTACTGAAAATCCGAGTGACTGGTGGTGTTTAGGTGATGTGACAGTGATGTTTTCTGGAGCAGTCACTTTAGAACAACACACCCATTCATCCACCGTCAACCTAAAGTTTCCCAGAATTAGTCTGGGATTTCCAGGAGCCTGACAGAGAAGGCTTGGTTACCCATGTAGTGATGAGAATTCTGCACTCCGCCAGATCTGCTCTACACAGGGGACAGAAAGAGGAGATTCAGTGAGCCTGGTCCCAGTGAAACCTCATTTTTCAGCAGGTACAACTCAACAGCCCTATATGGGTTACAGCAGACTCAGAATATGAGCCCTGTTGCAATTTGTCAAGTCTCTGATTGTATTTTTATGATGATCCCTCCTTAACACGCCAGGACCTTGAAGCTTCTCGTGGCTGTGATACAGAGGTGTGCATCAGAGCCCCGGTTGCCAACAGAAAACGTGGCACTACCAGAGCATTCACTGAGACTGAATTAATTCCAGCCTCTTTGCAGGTGAAGTGTTTCTGTTAGTATTTCATGCACATCTGTGCCTGTTTAATTTCTTATTCCTAAAAACCATGTTTAAAAGAACCACTTAAAAAAAATAACTGGCTTCCTAGCTATTTGGAACAGACACTGCCTATCAAACCTGGAGCCTCCGAAATCCCTCTTACCAGTAAACATAACCCACAACCCCCCTTCTTGGCCACTCAGTAAAACAAACGGCACAGAAAGGGGAAATACACCCCTTCCAGAGCAGGAAGAGGTGTATTTCTGACCTTGTCTCCAGAACCAGATTTCAGTAAGTAGTTTTAATCTCATCTCCAAACCTGGCTACCTCCTCTCTACTTCCAGAGGGCCCAGATCAAACAGACCCTTGCGATGGTGGAAGATGTAACGACAGAGAAGAATAACGAATTCTTGCTGCCCCTTCTCTCCTCCATCCATTTTGCTTCTACCTACGTGTGTGTTATTAAAACTCTGCAGATTGCATGGAAAAACCCACACAGATCTCCAAAGAAACAGGTCACTCATGGCCTGGCCAGCTCCAACAGTTAAGAGCTGGGAATTCAATGCACTCGTGTAGATGTAAACTGATCCAACCGCTAGTCGGAATGTGATTCAACTACAGGAAAGGTGCAGACACTTCCCAAGGAGCACAGATGGCTAGAGAAAGCAGAGAGCAAAACACAAAGTGCCTCTTCTGCCTGGAATAAGCCAAGGAGGTTAAAAGCAAAACTAGTTTTCCTTCTTAATTGGGGGAAGCTGGCATAACTGCAACCACATTTGTTTCTTTTTAGGGAGAGTACAGTACACTTGAGTCACTCAACACCATCCTATATCCCTGGGCCATTCTGAAGTCATCACTCAGATCTGATGTGTTTTTCAGTTATTTCTCTCAGCAGTAACTTTTTTTGTGTTTTAAAGAACTTGAATATGGAAAAGTCAATCCCTGGAGCTGCAACAGGAAGGAAAGTATCTCTCCCCTGCATACTTTCAACCTGAAGAACACTGGAAGCTTAATACCCTGGAGTTATTTTCATAACTCAGAAGGCCTGTTTCTTAAAAAAAAAAAAATGCATCTCAGACATCTGATTTTTAATGGCTATTTTTGAGTGAGTATGATCTGACAACAAGATGGGGTGGGGTGATGTTACAGACCTATTCACTGAATGCAGAAAGGTAACAGCAATAAACAATCTTAACATCCTTGAAAAGGTAATGAATAGTGTGAATACTTTTGTAAGTGCCCCTGTATTTGCTTTTTTGTAGAGGAAAGCCCAATGTGTCAGCTTTTATAAGGAAATAAGTTTAATACATGGTATTAGGTTTTTAAGAACTAGGCTGTGATACAGATGTCTCATTACCTGCCCTTATTTACTTGATCTGCCCAAATTCAATGGCGTAATTTACATTCTACAGATTAAATTTGGAATATTTGACTGTTTATGAAACCTTTAGTTAGCGTATTTCTGGGCTCTGGCAATTTTTATTTTCTCTTTGTGGCTTTAGATCCTTTTCTTGTTGTGGTCAATAGCTTTATTATCGAATGGAGGGACACTGAGCTGAGGCCCCAGGAGAATGCCTGGCCTGTTATTGACTGTAAAAGCGTATTTAATGGTTATGTATTAAAAAGAATGAAAGCTTGTTTTCTCCAAGATCTCTATGCAACAGAATAAATCACATAACTAGAAGTCAGATAACAGGTGTATTCCTAGAAATTATTTGCAAATAAGGTGTTAGAATATACAAAACCAAAGATGACTCATTCTGGAATCTAAAGCAGTAACATGGACAACAGGGTTTTCCCCCTTTTGACCCCCACCCTCCCCCAAATAAGGTTGTACAGGTTTTACTCACTAATTCTTTTGCCAAGTAAGACCATGTCTAACTGCAGCCACTCAGCTTTAATCTGCCCAAGGAGGTGCCAGCTCTAATACAGACCAGCCACCCAGTTTAGGCTCCAAAAGCTGCAATGATAAAGCTGCTCTTGGGTCCCTGGGCAGGCGAAATTGTAGCTACCTGGGCTGTCCCACACATCCTGCCATTGCACCTCTGAAGCAGAGGAACCCTTCCAAACCGAATTCTTGTTAGTGTCTTCATTTCTCCTCTAATTGTCTGTCTTGATGATACGTGGGAAATAATTGCCAGTTAAAAAGGCCGTTTTGAAAACCGGCTTTTTGAAAATCCTCACACATGGTACGTCTTTAAAGCTTGGAACTGTGTTCCTTATACAAGAGGCCTTGAACTCTCTCTGGGCAGACCGCTTTCATATCCTCTAGGCTCATGTATTTCATGGTAATAAGCTGTGGGATTTAACTGTGCTGAGACAACATGCCTGCTCTTTAACTGAGTAGAATAAAGAAGAGCTTTCCAAGCAAAAATAGTTAAGATAAAGTTGTTCATATGATACTGGGAGCTAGCAGGGCATTCACTTTGTTCCTACTGGGTGGGAAGGGGACTTTGAATCTGACCACTTAAGAATTACACTGAATATCGCTATCTTGACTACTGAACTTTCCTGGGATGGTTTGATAAATAGATTATAAACCGACATATAAATAAAAGTAGAGCTTCATATATGGATAACTATATTATCCTACCATAACATCCATTCATATTCAAACTTAATTCTTTTTGTCTGAATTTGTTACGCAAATTTAAGAATTACTGAAGGCAACATCGGAGTCAAAACCCAGGATTCTTACTTGCCATGCTGTGCTGAAATGAAGAAGCTGCCAGTTGTTGTGCCCCACCGCCCCAGCCCCTTGTCCTGCCTTTAACACTCATTTGAGCTTCATACAACCATTTCTGTTTCAACCATGAGAGTTGTCACAGTTAGCCCTCCTTAGGAGGCAAGTAAGAAACAAATGAGGTCCAAAATCTGGAATTAGCTGCATCTTGGAGAGATTGTGGCCATTGTGGCCAGTTTCAATTACTGGGTCACCACATGGTAAAAGACACTTGCAAAATCCATCAATTGAGTAAAGAAGGGAACTGCAAGGCCTGCCAAGAGATTGGACAGCCAGTCAGTGAAGACAACCATCTAGCATATGGGGAATGGGAAGCTCTACTTTTGAGGCCCCATCTCAAAGGACTACACATAGAGTTTTTTAAGTAGCACTTTGGTGCTAGGTCAGATGCTCAGCTGAAGAAGCCTAACCCCCTTAATTTGGACTCTGTTGCCTTTTATTTTGTTTTATTGATAAGTGATAGTACATTAAGTACTTCTCTGCATAGCATATGCCCACCAGTGCTCAGAAGCTCCATACAGTAGTCTTTCCCTGCCTCATCCCAGGACAGGGCATTCAGCACATGCACAGTGAGAAGACCTAAAGGCTCCGTTCACCTTTTTCCAGCCTTTGCACACACTCATCATAAACCAAATGGCTTTGCTCTAAGTCATGTGCTAGGCAAGTGTAGGACATACAGTTCCCAGAGGAAATCTGAGATAGCCACACTGGAGATCCTCACCCTGGAGGAGCCATCACTACTACACATCTGCACTTTTTTTAAGGTCTGATGTGCCTCCAAAACTAAACTTATCAGCCAGAAAAAGCAAGCCTACAAACATGACTGCAGGTGTGGCTGGGCCAGCTGGGGCCCTGCATGCCCATCAGCTCCTTGTGCAATCTTTAGGCCATTTGTAGCAGCTCCTGAGCAGCCTCACCAGTCCCTCCCAAGACCTGGTTTGAGACGTGTTGGGAAATAGCCCATCACTCCTGCTGCCCCAATCAAACTGGAAGGCAAAGCTTGTCAGCAACACAAGGAGCATGGGAATTGAAGGGCAGGGAAAATGAGTTGAGACATTCATTCCTTTTTCAGATTAGTCATGCTTGCTTGTCATAGGCATGAAGAACACTTAGAGCTCAGTTCTTTTACTAATCGTAGCAATAGTATAAAAGCTAAAAGGGAAAGTCATTTTAATGCCACTTTCTTCTTGCAGAGACTGTTTACATTTCTAGCATGTGCTGTGCAGGCAAGATCTCAGGGTAGCTACTCTTATTCACCATTCTTTTCACATTTCAAATGAGGGGAAATTAAATTTTTCCTCTATTTGCCAAAGAAAATAGAAAGTGTGCTTTGGGGACCTGGTAAGACAATTACGTACCATTTTTAGCATCTAGCATATCCGCTTATTTCAGCTAAAAAGGTTCAAATCTTTATAAATAAGGATTTTATAAACTCAGATCCAAATAAAGATTCATCTTTTTATCATTAAAAAGTTTAAACCCAGTTCTATCACAGTCAATATAAGTATCCCTTTGAGGCAAAGGGAATGCTAGGACAAAATTCACTGTGAGCCAGTCACTTCTCCACAGAGCAGTGGAGATGAAACTTGGGGGCAGAACTTAATTCTTTCAGTGACAGAAAGATCAACAGTTTGGAAAACAAAAGCATGTATTTGTTGAGGTTGGCTCCCATCTGCTAATGGTAATAGTTTTCTATAGCTTCCTGAATTTATATGCAGACTTGATCCTGGCATGACAGCTTTCCTGTCAAGAGTAATGAACCAAAACATACCCACATTAAACATAATGTACGTAATTTCAACATAAATGTATTACACTATGTATTGTACAAATACATAGGCCTGGCATTCAGCTAAACAGAGATAGACCTGGAATTAGACACAATACTAATGCTTAAGTGTGAGGCATCTGTTTCTTCTACATATTAAAACCCTTACCTTTCAGACAGAGGCCAGGCTTGGCTCCCTGTCTCATTGTTCTTCTCTATCTAAAGCTGAAGTGTGGGATTAGTTCCACTCTCTGAATTCAATGCATAGCTAAGCTTACCTGATGTGACTTGAGGACAGCTACTCAGCAGGGAGGTTTGAAACCTAATAGTGGAACAGGAACAGAGAAACTCCCCAGCGACTACAGTGCACCAGCGTGTGAAAGCTGGAGCTGTCATTTCAACCACATGTCAGTGTGGGAGCTGTGAACTGGCTCTTGGCAACCACGCGTGATAGAATGAGCTGCAGTTCCAGGAGAAGAGGCTTGAACAGTATCAATAAGGGAAGGAAGAGAAACTCGGTGCCAGCATTTTGGAAAATTAGCTTGATTGAAAAGTTTGCATTGCAGAGTTTGGGATTTAACACAGCTGTCTCTTTCAAAAGCCATTTGGTTTTCCAAGAGCATCCTGGGTTTTTTTGCTTAAATGTTATGGCATAGAGAGAGAAAGAAAAGAAGTAGCAATGGCAAAGAGGAGATAAACCAAGTCTAGGTGCCAGAGGAAGCAGTGAATGTCACACTACAGTGCTCCACACTCAAAGAGCTGTGGCCATGTACTGACTTCTGTCACTCCATTCCCAGCCAAACCTCACCTGGTATGCCAGAGGAAGATTCAGAGTGAAAGAAAGAGCATGGAAAATGAAGGGAAGACACTGAACAACAGAGAGCAGAGATGCCTTGCAGAGACAGGCAGTTTGTTTCCTACAGCAGTGATCTCATTCCAACCTCTCCTTCACCAAATATGTCCACAGAGTTCTCTGCACACATCAACATTTCTCTGTTAAACCTGTCAACACGATAACCCAAACATACTCCCCTTCAGTGATACGCTCTTGCCAACAGGACTTGGCTGCTCTTGCATGCCAGTGATTTTAGTTTACTCAGAGAAAGAGGGCTGGTGCAGATCCACAGACAGTCCAAGAAGCTGTGTCACTGATTTAGTGACTTCCTGGGCAGGAGGAGCTCTCAGCCAAGGTGCCAGGCAGGTTTCAGGGGCGTGCCTCCTGTTGCCATCTCATCGGCTGGTGGTATTGCAAACCCCTTGTCTTACTTCTGTTGTCCTCTTTTTCCTGAGGTATGCAGGATGGATGCTTAATGGGATCACTAATTCAACTTTTCATTTTTAATTTAAAAGAAACAAACACACAAAAAAACAAAACAAAAAACCACCCAGCCTGACAAACGCTTCTTTGCATCACCTGAAGATGGAAGCAAAGAAAATACACCCACAGCCCTGCCTGTGCCAAGGTTGGCATTCCCATCTCACTTTGCTCTAAGCCAGACCTTTAGGGCTTTTGCCTCTATCCTGTTGATTTTGAGGCTAAGTATTTATGAACTGCAGCTGTGCAACTCAGGAGCCCTAACAGAGCCTTATTGGTTTACACCAGTGGAGCATCCTATCTTGAAGGCAAAGCTCAGGAGAACCCCAGCATGTAATGAATGCAGTCCAATTTCTAACCAACGATATTCATTTCAAGGCCAGGATCTTTCAAACTCCCTGTGCTGCCACACATGACCTGCCAAACCTTCCCACACTTGTGGATGGGAATAATACCAGAAGAGTTGATTAGAGCTAGTAAATAACATGGGATGAAAACAAATTAGGTAGTAAAAGGACCCTTGAGAAAACAGGAAAAAAGCTCTATGGCCTTTCAACTTATTCATGATTTACTAGAAAGTTGTATAATGTAGCAGGCCTAAGAGCTAGCTAAAATGCTT
This sequence comes from Tauraco erythrolophus, assembly GCF_009769465.1. Classification (NCBI taxonomy): domain Eukaryota; kingdom Metazoa; phylum Chordata; class Aves; order Musophagiformes; family Musophagidae; genus Tauraco; species Tauraco erythrolophus. The sequence continues at coordinate 6,906,676 of NC_141476.1, forward strand.
CTAAGGCCAAAACATCCCAATTTGCATAGCTAAGTTGCTTGCTGAAAGCCTGGGGAACTGTTTAAAGTAAGCTAAAAAGAAAACCGACGCTCTCCCTTCCCCCCGCCCCAAACCTTTGATTAAAAAAGCAACAAAAATGCTAATCTTCTGTGGTTAAGCAGAAAGGCTTAAAAAGCAGCTAACAAACAACATGAATTATTCAGGGACAAGGTTACTGCGATTCTACACACATCGCTCCAGAATGTGAGCGCAAAGCCACACGAGCACAATAATTTCTATGAGTGTCACAGTGATAAAATAGATTCAAATAACCTCCATTAATTGCATCAACATAATATAGCCTTTGTGAATCTTTAAGGGTCCTTCACAGACTCTCTAAAAATGGAGGGCCTGATCCCAGTCTAATTGAACAGGTTTTATATACTCTGCAACACCAGTGGGGCAAGTATTACTTTACATTGAATGGGTATGGTCAGAAGCAGCCCCATTCTTCAATCTGATGTTGGGCAAGCATCCAGGAAGGTTGAAGATCAATAATCAGATGAACCTATTTAGAGTTTACATGCTCACGATCATCACCATCTTCATTAAATCCAGAAGAAGCCTTGTCTCCTTGCAGGCTGAAGTCATGTATGTATGTGCATGAGTCACAAATTTTTTAGCAAGAAAAGTTGAGAAGGAACAGGCAGGGCTGGTTTAGAGCTGAGTGACCAGAGCAGTTGCCCAGATCTCAGGCCACAGAAAGGAATCTGTGCATTAAACTCACTATATGTGGTTTTTGAGAGGAAAGACGACATTAGCAGCCTCCACAAGCCTATCCATTACCCATCTTCCAACCTAGGTACTGTGAGGTCTCGCTGAGAGGCATCGGGATGCCTTTGTTCTGCTGTATTTTACTTTACCACCCACCACCCATCTGCAGGTCCCCTGCTGCTGTTTGATAAACTCTTCAGCTTGCTGGACAGTTTGCTGCCCTGTAGAGCTCATTGAGAACACAAGCTGTGACCTGATTGCAGGAATCAGGATAGGGGAATCTATTAATAAACTTTTCTAAGATGTCCACATATGACCCAGCATCTCTGAAGCACAAGGTAGAGAGTAAGGCAGCATATCCCTGAAATTATCTCTCACCAGCCACGTACAGAAGCAGGGGCCACTCAGAGCCATATCAGCCTGGCTTCATACTGCTGAGAGTCAGCACCCTCAGACACAACACAGAGATTTTAGCACATCGTAGCAGCTCTGCAGGGGACTCCCTTTTACCCCAACACATAGGACAGTCCTAAGACTTACCTTAACTCTGTGAGCCACAAAGTACTGCAATACTTGCAGCCCTGCTAAGGATGCCCTAGGCCCAGAAAGCCCATTTATTGCCACTGATATCTACACAGCTGTGATTATAGCCTCAAGGGAGACGACCTGGTGCTGGTCTCTCAAGGAAAGTCACCTGATGCTGCAGCACGTCAGGCTGATAAAGAAGCCAATGTGGTGGCAAACAGCAATGCTGTTAACTGCGCAGCTGCATGCAATGATTTGTTTTCAGTTAGTGGGTTTTGGGTGGGGATGGAAAGTAGAAAAACAGTCACAGAGAAGCTCAGTTACAAAAAAAACAAAGGTAAAGCTTACAATTAAACACATAGCAGTCAAGTTAAAATTATAGGTGACAATTACTGTAACTTGATCAGGCACAATAGCAAATTCTCTTCCCTAAATCACTTTCACAACTCTCCTAGGAGGTCTGAAAGATGTAGTATATGAGGTTCATTTAATTTCTAATGTAGTAATTATCACTACTGAATAAAAAAAAATAGCGGTGACAGACCCAGGAAATAAATTTAGCACTTGAGGTTTTAATAAAATTTTTATGTGCAACCCCGTTGGTTAGAAATTGTTTAATCAATCTTATCTGGTTCACAGCCTTTCTGCTGAGCTTTTGCTTCATGTTATTACAAGGCAATATGCTGCAGCACCTTCTCAGCATCCCAGGTTGCAAAGCCTAGGCACTAGTGCTATCCAGAGCTAGTGCAAGCTCCTCTCCCAGCCTGCAATTTTGTTCACGTGCTGCCAGTTGTTCCCAGGTTATGCAGCCAGTCGTAACTGCTGGTAACTCAAGAGCAGGGTGCAGCCCACTCTGCCTGGCTGCCGTAATGGGGCCTCTGCTCTATATGGTAGCTTATTTCTATGGTAGAGCTATCTAGTGAGCTTGATCAGGTTTTCAAGATCCTAGTGTGTAGGAGACACTGCCAGTCCTTGCTGGAGGTCCTTCATGTTCCAGGCTTTAGTATAACACTTTAGGAGGTATCCTTCCCAGCCTCTCCTGACCCTTCCAGGCTCATCCTGGCTGCGATGGGCACATCTGGAGGCCAGTCCAGTGGTTTGCTCAGGGTTAGTGGAGGCAGATGAAGAAACTAAGTCTGTGTTCCACACCTACCGGCATTTCTGAGATTTTCCTGACTCCAGAAGTTTTGCTTAAAATTTGAATTTTCCCAAGCTCCTGGGCACAGGCAGAGAGAAAGCTGAACCCAGGTCTCCTGTCCTGCTACTTGCAGGGTCACTGCCCTGCATAAATTAAGCTGAAATGGTTTATTTCTGTTGGCAAACCAGGTCAGTGTGCATAGCAGAGAGGTTAAAATGCAGTTATTAGTATCAAAGAGAAAAAAGACAATGTATTAGCAAGATTCCTGGACTGTTTCAGTATTTCTCTTATTTAATCTAAAAAGTCCATCTCTGTTGAACAGGCTACTTAAAATGCTCACTGTTTCAAAGTGTGCCAGTATGAATTACTTTACTGCCATTTTAATTGGGCTTTGGTACCATTCAGAAATCCAAAGAAGGAGCATGGCCAGGCAGGCTATCCAGCACAGACAGGACTGCCGGCAGCACTCGCTTGGCTTTCTCCATTTTTGTCCATCAGAAACAGGTCCTGCCCCCGCCAACAGGATTTAGCTCTGCTCCTTCTCTTTGCTGGCACTCTCTGCCCAAACACACAGAACAAGCGGTCATCCAAGCTGGGTTTATTTTCTTTTTTCTGTTTGCAGTTAGTGTACTAGTAACTCCTGGAGTGACCCAGTGGCTAACAGGTAGGTTGATAGCCTCCAGATCAGTAAAAAAATCAGTAAATATTTGGGCATCATCGTAAACAAAACTCATTCAGGAGATTAAAGCACTACAACATGGTAATTTGAAATGAGGGAAGAAACTGCTGCCCAGAGTATTAATGTAACTTTCTTCAGTTGATTTGTTTCAAGAAAAAAACATGGAGTAAGCAGTATTTTGCCCTGCTGCGTGTTGGTGTGGTTCGTAACATGTCCTGAAAGTCTTCTGAGATGCAGCCAGCCAGATCAAGCCCTCTTCATCTGACCTGTGAGGATCTCTCCTCCACTCTGCCGCTTTGTAGTTCTCCCACCCATGGGACACACACCCAGCACCCTGTCTCCCACCTGGCCTGCGGTGTCCAAGGAGGTTTCTGTCTGAGGACCACTGCAGGAGGACCCATATCCCCCACCTGTGAAGTCAGTTTGCCGGGTGAATGCTAGGTGAGGCCATTTCTTGACACAGCCTGTGGCCTCCTGGTCCAGCCTTCGCTCTCTCTGTGCCAAGGTTTTAATGCCAACCCCACTGAGGACCTTGGAGGCAGGTTCAGGCAGGAGGGGCAGTGGCAGGACTCACACCGTGGCACAGCGGGCAGGAGGCTCTTTAGCGGTGCAGCCAGTGCCATCCAACGTCTTCCAGAGCCTCTTGGGACCGAGGGTCAAAGATGCAGGATGCCACAAGTCCTGAGTGATCAACTGGGAGCCCCTCAGAGAACAGACAATTAGAGTTAGTAATCACTTTGACCACGTACCCAAAAATCCCCATGGCCTTCAAAAATCCTAATCTTTGCTTTCACCTTTCAATGCAGCACCAAAGCCATCAAAGCCATGACAAAATGATTAATTAAAGCAAAACTGAAGATAGGAATTTCCTTTCTTGACTTTTTAAGCTGGCATCTGTGTGTCATTTTGACACACTAAACGGCTACAGCATTGTCGTGGTTTTAGGCTGATCCAGCAACTAAAACTCACACAGTCTCTCCTTCTCCAATAAAGTAGAGAGGAGAGAAAAAAAAACAAAAGGACTGAGGGTTGAGGCAAGAACAGAGGGAGCACCCACCAACCATGGTCCTGGGCAAAACAGGCAGCGCTTTTCTCAAAGCAAAACAGTTTATTAATGATTACTTAGAAGGACAAAGGGAAATAAAAAACCGATTACTTGAGAGGACAGAAAGAAACAAAACCAGATCTTAAAACCGACACCTTCCCCCCCCCCTCCTTCCTTTTCCTCCCGGCTCTACCTCCTCCCCCCAGCAGCACAGGGGGCAGGGACTGGGGGAGTGCAGGTCAGTTCATTCCGTGCTGTTACTGCTGCTTCTTTCTTAAAGGAGAAGGAGTCCTTACACCCTTTTCCCCTGCTCCAATGGATCCCCTACCCACGAGGAAAAAAATCCACAAATTTTCTCCAACGTGAGTCCAGCCCACTGGAAACAATCCTTCCCCACAGATTGCTCCGGTGTGGGCTATACCACAGTCTCGGGTACTTAGGGAGCTGTAGCCACTCGCTCCGGCGTGGGTCGTCACGAAGACTCCAGATGCCTTTCTGCCTTGCCGTGTCCCCAACACGACCATCCTCGGGCTCAGGCATCTTCTCCCCACGGGCTGCGAGTGGGTCGCTGCTCCACCGAGGCCGTCCTGGTTGCAGGGGGGCAGCCTGCTATCTCACCATCAGCCGCAGGGGAAACTCGGCTCCGGCACACCTCCTCCCGCTCCATCCTCACTGACCTGCTGTCGATGCAGCTGTTTCTCTCAGATCTCAGTCCTCTCCAGGTGAACTCAGCCCAGTGGGCACCCCGGGAGTGGGGTGCCCCCGAATTCCCCAGCTGGCTCCGCCGCCGCCATTCTCCGTGGGCGGCACCGGCCCGACGCAGGCAGCCGCCCGGCCGGGAGCCAGGGAGCGGGGGCAGTGCCCTCCTCCCTTCTCTGGTCGATCCTGGGCGAAGCACCTTTTCCGGTTCCCTTGTCCTGACTTAAATAGGGTAATTCGCAGAGGCGCCCTATTGGCTCAACCCCGAGGGGGATGGCAGTCTGATCCGGTGGCCAGAACTAAGCTTAACCCGGATCCAAAACCGGGGAGGTCGCAGGGAGCAAAATCCCTCTCCTGCCACCAGAACTACCCCCCCCTCCACATCAAACCATGACAAGCATGTAGATACTCAGTGCGATTATATTTTGACAGTCCATGTGGGCAGGATGCTGAGCGAGCCCCAGCGAAGGAGAGCACAGAGGGAACCTGTCCTCCAAATATCAGGATGCAGAGGAACCCTCGGCCCCATCTTCGCTCAGAGCCGGCAGCGCTGGTGGGATCCGAAGGCCACTGCTGCCATCTGGTGTCACTGTCACCCGATGGTGGAGAGCTGGGACGTTGCAGGCTGGAGAAGTTGAGTTCGCTCCAGCTGGACAAACGAGAGGTTTGAGCACAGACGTTGACAAAGGACAAAGTCTTCCCTGGCAAAAGACAGCTAGGCACCCACATCTGAGCTGCCTCACATCCAGCTCCACTTATAAGGAACCAGCTTGTGTGCTTGAAGATAACGGAAAGAAACAGAAGAAAGAAGAAAAATTGCTTAAAAGACTTTTTTTTTTTTCTGAGAGGAGACGCTATTCAGCAGTGTGAGTTATGGATCAGCAGCTGTGGACATCCTGCTCCAGCAGAGCCACGGGGAAACGCTCATGGAAGGAGTAGGTTTGCAAAGCCATAGAGCGGAGGGGGAAGGTCAGGGCTCTGGGAGCTCCAACGGGAGCCATGCAGGGAGGAGGAGGCAGTAGCTCAGTGGTGATTAGGTCTTCTAAGCCTTGGTCTTAAGTAGTTTTATGTACGAAGGCAACATTCCCTTAAGGCTAAAATGCATCCTCACTGGGGAAGGGGGACCTTTTAGAAGACAGTGCTTCCATAGCCATTTGTTTTTGTCCAGCATTTTCCCCGATCCGTCTTTTGTGTATTTGCCAACCCCTACATGCCCTACAAGCCCCTGGCCCTGTAGCCACACCTCTTTCAGTAAAAGACACGGTTCCTACAAACATCCTTTGCATTTTTACAGCCTTAGGTCTGACCACCGTGGCAGAACATGCTCTCTGTGATGACAAGTTCAAGTTTCAAACTCACTTTCCTCCCTTTCCCAGTGCAATGCTGACTCCAGGCTGCCGGAGCAGCATTTGTCATAGGGGGCCGCAGAAACCTGGATTCAAGACAGCATTTGGGGCTGAGCGGAGTGCTTGGCTCCCAGGGACAGCGGGCACAGAGGGCCAGCCCAGCCGCAGGAGCCTGGCCGCAGCACTGGGTGCCACCACGCTGCCCCACCTCCCTGCAAGCACACACACAGCTCTCTGCAGCCCTGGATCATTTTGGAGCTGGGCAGGGGACACTGGTGGCATTCATTAGGTGACCATCTCCAGATGTTTCATGCAGTTTCTTCTGACCGTGATATATCACCATGCATATTTTCATCAACTTAACTCCCAGGAAAACAAATAGCAGCGATCTGGGAAGAGATTCCTTTGCATTTGCCATCAGCATGAGAGCTTGCAGGGCTATATCCTAGAGCTGCATGTGCATTTCTTCATGGGAGTTACCCCTCATGCACCAACATGAGCCTGAGGGAAGGATCAGGCCCCAGGGAGCACCAGGGACCCCCCTCCATGGCTCTGGGGCCAGCTGGCTGATGGGTTCCTTAAGTCTTGAATGCTCCTGAGAGCTAAACCCCGGCAAGAGCCAGGCTAGCAGGGGTGACGCATTTCTGATTTACAAGAAGTGTTTCTGGTACATGAAGAAGTGATTTATTTCAAAGAGATCAATGACAAAGGAGATGTTTGTGTCTCTTGTCACCGAGAAGGACAATCTCTCTTGGCGTGGACTAGTTGTTGAACAGATGCTGTTCCTGGATGCTGCAAGACCCAGGTGACGTCCTGAGAAAGGGGGCTCATGGCCTCCTGTTCCCCCAGGAGACAATTATACTGAGCGGGGAATCAAGCCAACAAGCCCAGGTATCAATTTTTTAAGTGGTGGCAATAGAAGGACTCACTCATTGTGGTCCCTTTTGCTATCTAGAGGTTGGAAAGCCACAGCTTCCCACTGAACTGCATAGCACTAAAAGCAGCTGAATCAATTCACCAGCAATTACAGATCCAGGGCACAGATTTGCAGTGGGAGAGATGCTTCAGGATCTCTCTTGAGGGATAGTGATAAAGCTAAGTTTAAGGCTATTTCCTAAAGGTTATTCTCATGAATGCCCACTTTTCCTGCCAACTCCCAGGCCTCGTAGGCTGCTCAGCAGTGATGAACACCTGCGTTACAGCCTTTGCATGGCCAACATTTGGTCCTGGCAGCTTCACAGGAGAAAGTCCAAGTTGTTGAGGCTGTTGTCCATCTCAGCCCCTGCAGCAGAGATCTGCTTTAAGGCCGCTTTTCCCAGAGGCACAGTGATATTCAAATATGCCACCCCCCTCATTAGATATGGTTATGGATCCACTTCTTTTTTAAAGTAGCAGTCATGGTGCATGTTAGTAAAAACCCCAAAGGGGCTGGGTTTCAGACCTCATCAACACGGAGGGACTCCTAAAGTGGCCCTGGGTTTGGACAGCTGTGTGGTAATAATCATCTGGGGTTTGGTCCTCAAATCTCACTTGTCCCCAGGGTTTTGTCAGTCCTGTAGCCACACAGACACATCTGTCCACTTGCATAGGCATAAGTGAAGGGATACAGTAGCAGTTGTTTAATCCCACCAGGACTTAGACATGGGCTTGACTTTACACACTGTGAAGAGCTCCAAAAAATTGCAGGAGCATGATAAATGGGGATTAGGATGATGGCCAAGAGTATGGGAAGAGCTGTGTTCAATGCTCTGCTTTGGCAAAAACCTCTTTTCCTGTTTTGAGCAAATCACGTAGGTCTAGTGCCTTGAAGCCTCGTGGGAGTTACTCTTTTACATCCCCAGAGACTTAACCTGAGGGCCACAGCTGTAAAATGACATTCCTCTGCCTCCCAAAGGGGCCCTGATGTTAAACCTCATCGTGGGACTCAGGTGCAAAACTAATGGGGCAAGGGGGACTGTAAGTCAAGAGGTGGATGTGTTTGGAGGGGACTGGGAAGGCAAGCAGCCTGGACAACCTGGAGCAGGCTAGTTAAACCATGGAGGTGCTTCCAGAAAAGAAGAAAATCTCTCTTGGGAGAGTCAGTGTGGACAGAAATGGGGCTTTGCATTCATTCCTTAGCTACTTTCTGCATCATCTCAAATCTCAGTGCGGCCAGTTCGCTGCAGCGTCCCCAGCTCAGGGGTCCGAGTGGGCTCCAGTGCTGCAGTCACAGGGGTCTCCGTGCTCTCTTGGATCCGACAGAGCCAAGGAACCCCAATAAGCAAATACAAAATTCTCCAAAACCTTCCATTTGCTGCAATTCCTGTTCTTCAGGCACTGCCCTGAAAAAAAAAAAAAAAAAAAAAAAAAATCCACAAGTTAAGCATGAAATAAAGCCAGCAGTAAGGGAATAATAATTATTTGATCAGCTCCCAGGGTATCAAATAGCAGTAAATTGAGCTTCAGTTTAAAAAGCAGACAATTTTCAGTGTCATACCACTGCACTTTCAAAGCTAATTTAACTATTCCATTAAAAAATGAAAACATATTCAAATTAAAACACCCATAAGATTTGAAAGGGGGGAAAAAAGCCTCGATGGAGAGAGGACATGAAATGCATCAGTAATTTCCCATCAGGCTGCAGTTCCCTTAACTGACCATGACAGTCAAAGATGAAATAGAAATTTCTATATCAAACAGGAACACAAAGGAGAGCTGACCTTTGATCAAATATCTGTTTGTAGTTTTGACAAGGAAATTTGCATTAAAAGAATTTATGCTGGACACTTACAGAAGAAGTTAACTCCCAGCATGTAAAGGAAGAGAGAGGTCAAACCATCCTTAAACAGCCTGTCAGATGAAAGCCACGCTCTCCTCGCTGCCGACCTGTGTGAAGTTTCAAGCCATTCAGGCTCCCTTTCTAAAATCCCAATGCTGCGGGTTTCGCGATGTGATTTTTCAAAGTGGTGTTTCTGCAGGAGTGGGAAAAACCTGTTTCAGGCAAACAAAGGCTTTCTCACACAAAGGAAAACCACTTTTAGCATAGCAGCAGAAGGCGTATAAAAAAAAATCAAAAAGCACCAATTGATTATAATATTTAAGCTATAGGCTTAGCTGATTCTCCTGGTTTTCCAGGAGGAAAAGAAAAAAGAGGAAAGCAGGCTGAGAAGGGAGGTCTGGGTCTGTATGGCCCAGAGCGTTGGTTCACAAGGGAGATGCAGAGGGGTGGAAGCTGCACTGGGGCTGCTGGAGAGGCACCACTCGGGCATTGGCCTCTTCCTGAAGGCAAACGTGAGCTCACAGCGAGGGTGCTCTGCCTGCAAGGTGGCAGGTGTGGAAATGTTCAGTTGAACAAGGTATTTTGAGGTAGTTACGTAAATAACTAGAGGAATTTGGGGAATTCCATAAAAAAAGGGAGATTTTGGGTTTTATCTTGTCAGGAAAATTACTGCTGCTTCTTTGAACTCTCACTGCAAACTGCACAATAACAGTCATTTTTATATAGATTCTAACAAAAGGACCCATGTTGTGCAGCTGAGAGATTTACCAGATTCCTTCAGCAGACGATGCTCTCCCCAATACATGGGATAATCTCTTGGATTGTCTACTTTCTTCCTTACGCTTACTTCTTTAATATTTCTGAGGTTGCCCAGTTTCCTCCCAGTCCTGATTTTGCAGCCCTTAGTTTCACTCCTAATTTTTCCCCAGTAAGAATTGCAGGATGGGGATGGATTTTTGGATGCTTCCAGTTCTCCTTCATCAAGGGTCCTGTACTGTGGTTTATTACTTCAATAATGACGACTTGCATGCCATGGTCTACTCGCAATCACAGACACATTTAGTTTGTTAATTAAAGACATCACTGCGGATCTCCTGCATTCCCCAAGCTGCCTCTGCCTCCTTTGTTGCCTTTTAACTAGAAGGTAAAACCAATCACTGCTTGCCTAGCGGGGATGCTTCCCTGGGCAGGTGCTTAGGGGAACCTGGTTTCCAGCTGGCTGGGAGATGCCTGGTGCAGCCCAGCCGAGCATCCTGACTCTGGCCAGGAGAGGTCAGTGAGCACACACAGAGAGCCCACAGTCTCCACATCTGGCAATAAAAGTATTGTATTTCACAAAAACGAACATTTGGCAGTTTCAAGCCATGGAAATGGGAGGCATCATCCCGTGGTACTAGAGGCTGGTACCAGAGTCAGTGCAAGATGCCCTTTGGGAGATGCACCAAGGCATCAGCATGACCTAAACCGGCAGGAGCTGGCAGCTGATCAGAGCCTGGCGAGCCCTCCAGATGTGCCCCCTGGATCAGCAGCTGCTTCAGCCTTTCCCATTTGCTCGACTGATTATCCTCCAAGATAAAAATTTCTCCTGGAAACATGCAGGAATCAGGCTATAAAATTAAAGTGCACAGTCCTGCTCGGGCTGCCAGCAGTGGAGGTGAAAATCTCACCCAGGGTCTCCAGGTGCCAAGTGACCTTGGAGATGAAAGCACTAAACTCTTTGAGAATGCTTTGGTTGCAGGTGAGACATCTCCAGCTGACACATTTTCTATTGGACTGTCTTCCCTCTCTACCTCCCAGTTAATTGACTTGCAAAAGCCCCAACATCCAGTGCTCGGTAATGGTAACAGTGGCCTCCGTAGCACAGTGGGGACATGGTGACACCAGGAGATTGCCCTCCAGAGAGGGGTGGGAGTGGGAAGAGAAACTGGGCTGGAGTTTTATAGTGACAGCTAAGTAGCCAGATTTCTCTACCGCATCTGTTCCTTGGAGTCACAAGTGTCATTCCTGATTCAATTAATTTTATGGATTCTGAGGACTCTCCATGAGCCCAAAACATCCATTTCCTAATCTATTAGTCTGCTGCTTATTTCGAACATTCACACTCTTGATGTTTCCTCTCACTGAGGTTTGAGTTCTAGTTATAGGGGTTTTTTTCTATTGTTTAGTATGGGTCTAGTCCCAAATCCTTTCAAATTATAAGAGTCTCTTAATAAACTTCATCTTGAATCAAGTGTCTAATTCAATCAGTGCAACACTATCAACACAGACCCTCCCTTCCTGTGTGGGGTTACAGGACAGGGTTACAAATACCATGTTGACCCTTTAACATATTTAGGTAATAGATAGTAGATACATGCTGATAACAGAAACACAGACACACTTGTCCTGGGGAGTGCCAGAATATTAAATTATTGTTAAGGAAGTGGAGTGAAATGCTTCTGCTGGGAGCAGGTGCACAGCTCGAATGCTATGGGGGCATTTAGGTTAGGAAATCTAGCAAAAAGCTTGCAGAAAAGTAATTTCCAGTATCCAGAAAGAGTGAGATTGGGACTCATGACTGAATTAAAGCTGAATGAAATCTTAGGGAGGAAGATCTGGGCTATGATCCCCACAAGCAGACTTGCCTTCCTGATCCTCTTTCTGCTGCTTCTTTAGTGCTCAGAAGAAAGACTCCAGCCAAGCAACGTCAGCTGCTTTTCCTGCTGCTTGGAAACTAGTAGCATCTCATTTCAAGCAGATATTATCTGAGTTCATTTGAGCTATACCATTTCATGCCAGCGACGAATCTTGTTCTCATACTCCAGTTATCTGAGCTGCCATATAAGAAAGAGACACATGTCCTAATCCACCTGCTCCTTTACTCCAGGACATGGGATTTCATCCTCTGACCTCTGTACAGAAACCCCAGGGATGGTGTAAATGGTGCCTGGAAAAAAACATATGTTCAACCAAGTGAGAGCCTTCCAGAAACCCCAGACCTGAGTTAGTGATCACTGGAAATGATCTTTTATGAGTCTGGAAGCTCCACCTGCTCCTGAAGGCCTGGGCATGCACAAGAGCGAAGGAAGTCACATCCTGAGCATCTGAAACTGCTGCAGCTGATTCCCCACTGTAAGCAAAGCTAGGGGTGAGAAATCACTGCAGTGCTCAGAAAGCAAAGTCCGAGTTTAATGGCTAAAACTTGTCCATAATAAATGCGTTTCCACCCTGGTTCCTGACTGTGAGCCAAAAGAAACCAAAAACGGCTTGTGAGTTATTACTTGCTGGCCTCTGTGACCAAAGATCTTGCTGTTGCAGGAAAGCAAAAACATCTGGAGCAGAAGACTGGGAAGCTTAAAGCTACCCAGGGCTAGGGCAGCTTTCTGAAACAAACCATATAAAGCCACAGGAAAAGAAAAAATTGTTCTGCTTAAAAACCCAACCCAACAAAACAACAAAAAAAATACAAAACAGAAAAAGTGTCATTGCATCGAAGAAATGATGGACCAAGTCTGTTTATGACATGGAGCAAAGTGTTTAGTCTTAGTAGGCAGGTGGAGTTGGAAGCAGGGTTTCCCTGCAGTGCTCTGGGGCAATGAGCAATGTCACAAGCAAGAGCGAGCAGTGGCCCTTGTGGCCAGTAGTTGCCCTCGCTGGAGGTTTCTGCACAGGCTCTATTACATCACCGTTAATTAGAAAGCAGGATGCCAAGTCATAAAACCCCAGATGTTCAAATAATACACATACACATAGCCTCAGCCACTAACATTTTACAAACTGGGGAGCACAGCAAAAGCAAAGCACTTCTGTCAGGAGCGGCTGATGTGAAATCAGAGAGCAAACTGCTCAGACAACTTGTACTTGAGTTAAAAAACAAAGTCGCTCGAACGCCACATTACAGCAGAGGGAGACCGGCCGTCGTCACTGCAAATGCAGCGGCAGGAGCTGATGGGAAGCAGAGAACAAGGTGGATGCCATTTCCCCAGAGTGAGAAATATCCAGAGGAGGATTTCTAACTTTGGATTTGTCAATTTGTCAAAAGTGTCTGAAGTTGACAATAATTCTCACTTATTTGGGGACTGGAGGAAATGAAATCTGCTGTTCTTGTGCTGCTGAATGAGAAGGAACCATGAGGGAGGGTATCAGAGCACCTTCACCTCTCTTACCACTTCCATTGGAGGAGTGAAAAGAGCAAACAGGAGAATTTGAGCACTCAGAGATTGACGTGAAGAAGTCCATCAGGAACACCCAGCTCTGGAAGGATAGCGGTCCCCACTATGCAAAGGCTGGGGCTGTCCAAGCAGGAACCCACCCCACTGTGCCTGCATCCCCAGGAGCTGGGCTGGCAGTTGCCTCCTGTGAGCACTTCCTAATCCACCCGCTCTAATCCACTCCAAATGAGCCACAGGAGATGAACTCGCAGCCCGCACTGCTTCACTTGCTCTCCCAGGAGAGCAGCAGTGCATTCCGTGTGCAGGGACCTGGCAGGGCAGGATAACCAGACACCCTCGCATCTCCCCTTTTAGCATCTCCCTGCACATCTGGGTGGGAGGAGGAAGCTCCAGCTCCCTCCAGTTAACCAAAGCCCCAGAGCCATCCCCCAAATTGCTCACGCACGCCGTGAGCAGGTGTCACAGACTGGGCACAGACGACCCATTGCCATTAGCAGCAGCTCTGCAGCTGATGGCAGCAAGCTCAGAGCATTTTATTTTTGGGAGTGACCTGACCTAGCTCTCAATGTCCAAATATTTCACTCTAGGGAGCTGCTGTCTGCTCTTCTCCCATGCCCTGTATACTCTCTCTGGTTTGGTTTGCAATCCAAAGCCACAGAAGCTGAGTGAGGATAGAGCTTATTTCAAGTGCATCCTTCTGTCTGTGTAGAGGCACATCATGAATCCTTCTAGCACTGAGAAGAAGCAAATGAAGTTCACAGCAGGTGGAAGGAAGTGCGTGGCCTTCTGGCCCAGCCATCCCTCCCTCCTCCACCATCATGATGGGGACAGCAAAGCCAAGGCAGTGTCAGAGATGCTTTCATGTCCTGCCAGCACAGTCCCCATGGCCCCAGCTCCCTCTGGGGAAGGGGTGGTGGGTCAAGGGGCCCTTCCTGCTCCTGCGCTGTTCCTGGAGGCAGGACTGAGGCTCAACACCCCTTGGCAGGGCTGTGTACCTACTAGTGTGACTTGTCCCCACTCCGTCCCCTCTTGTGACCACTAAAAGTGTTTTATTTTCCTCCCCTGGATGGTCCTCGGCTGCATCAGCTCTTTTCCTTGCATGATTAGGAAGGCAGCCAGAGACTATCATTGCATAGAAGAGGTTCCAAATAAACTCAAACCCAAAAGATTTCCAGCACACATACTCATAAGCACCGGTTGGGAAGAGGTTTGTTATTCCAGCAAACATTCAAGGACACGCTTAAGCCTCACTGAAGCTTGTGGTCTCCTGCAGAGAGGCCATGCTCCCAGAGCAAAAGGTGGAAAGATATCCCCTGGTCCATGGGTGGTATTTCCAGCCTTTTGTTTTTGGTTCCATTTCATGATTATCTCATTGCTACCAAATGGAGCTGAGCTCAAACAACCCTCAGTCTCTCCTCCTGCTGTTGTACACTGCGAATGTCCCATTCAGAGCACGGCCGGGGCAGTCACAGGCATCGTACGGGTCAGCTGGAAAGGAGGGAAAGCACTGAAGAACCAAAACAGAGGCATTTTGTAAGGAAAGCTGACAAACTCCTTGTGCTTTGCGAGAAGTGTGTTCACCTGGAGGAGCGCGGAAAGCTGAACCCCTGCCAGAGGAATAATCTGGTAAACTTCCTAATGAATATTTCTGCAACACAAAGTCTCTTTGTGGATTTCAATTAATCTAAAACACATTCATTAATTCATAGCTAAGAATTGAATTATATTTTGTTGCTGACCTCCATATTGTTTGTCTGTAACTAGATTTTCCCTAAAAGGCAGCAGTGCTATTTAATCATAATGCCAACCTTTGGATCTACTTCAGCAGCAATTACCCTGAGCTTTGACTTTGATATAATTTATATTTCAGAACACATTATAAATAACTCTTTCTTCTCCTTTCAGTATGGCTGTGTGAATGTGTGCGAACCCGTGGAAATACGAATTGCTGCCTATTTGTCCCGTTCAGACCATGTGAGTGAATGCTGCTGCCCCAACCACATGTCCCTGGCCACCCCAGTCTGCCCCACGGGGACTCTTTCATGTTCTTGTGGTGTGAGATGAGCACCGTGTGTGCTCGTCATTGAGCTCCACCAGCAATGCCACCGGGCAGAGTGGTCCCAGAGGTCCCATAAGATGGACCACAACCAGGCTATGGACCACAGCTGAGAACCTCCAGATCCAGGACATCACTTCACTTTCCTGGGCCTCAATGCCCAAACGTATTTTAAAAAGTAAAAAACATTAAGGAATATTTACTATCCTAACTGCTCATGTAGTAACCATCCTTACCCTCCTTACCCCTTAGACTTACTGGGGAGCAGCCAGTCATCTCACGTTCAGTTAATGGTGGCATGTCTTCTCATCTCTTTTCTGTTCCTTTCAGTAAAGCATCTCTTTTTTTTTTTTTTTTTTTTTTTTAAATGGAGACTAGATCAGGCCTTTGCTTAGATGCAGAAGAAAGATGAGTTTAGTGCAGGTTTCAGTTAGGAAGAGCCCTAGGACACAGTCCAAAAGCCAGCAGTATGAGATTCCCAACCACCCTAATAAGTTTAACCCCAAATCAACAAAAATTCTGTGAGATTTCTGCCATTTTGGATCCAGGAAAATCCCATTAAGTATGTTTGCTGTTTAGATGCGTACGAGGTAGTACTTTGGGTTCTGGAGAGGATTTTAATGTTTCTGTTCCCTACGAAATACAGGTTTCCATTTCTGGCCACTGGATTTTCAACCAGATATGAGCATGACATCAAAGAACTGTTCACGTGGGAATGGGCTCAGCTCCTTCACAAATAACTGGTATTTCCAGTGCCACTGGGCAAACACAGCCCAAATCCTGCAAACAGCATAAATGCTTCATGGCTCAGCTGCTGGCAGCCGTGCTGGGAAATAGCACTGGTAGCTACAGAGGTGCAATTAGCAGAAGAGATGACTTGTGCTAGAGCAAACCTGGTGGCAACGGAAGCATCTAGATACCCTGTGTTTGCACCACCAAGGGAATGTGAACCCTAATCATGCTGAGAAACACTCCGTGCATGGTGGAAACACCATTTGAATGCACAGGAGCATTTGCAGATCTGTGTTCACGAAGGAAAATAATAGCAAAGGTGCAGCATGGTCTCGATCATGCTGTGCTCTTCCAGCTGCTGAAACTAGGAGTCATTTGCTCTCAGTGAAGTGCAAGGATTTTAAATGTATCTGTCAAGACTGGTGGGAAGAGGGGAAAAGGCTGCAAAAATCTTAAATGTGCAACAAGCAGAGTTGGGTCTTCATAGAAGTAGTGTTTTTTTACTGTTATTTAGTTTGTTATGGATGAGCTTGACCAAAGAGGATGACAGATTGCAGAAATTATTATGCATTGATTTTTTTTTTCATTATTTTATCATAATGTCAAAATGAGACTAAAAAGTGCTTCTTCAGGAGTCCAACGTAGCCTTGCAATTAAATTCAAGTTGCTTTCATGAAGAATGACAGCCCAGCGGTAGGGAAAAAAGCAGGAAAAACAATGCTCAAGACTGTCAAAACAATCGAATAACACCTGTCAACTTCTGCTTAGGAACAAAACTCCATGCCTCTCCCAAAACCTCCTTAAATAATCAGCTTTTGCAATGCCCTGCAGATGGAGGGTAGCAGGAGAATGGCTGTTTTGGGCACAAGCCAGGTTCAGGTTGTGCCCATCAGGTGCTTTGCTGTAGTTTTTGCATGCTCGTGTAGGCTTCTTGGAGTGCCCACAAGAGCAGAATTTGAGTATCCGCACTCAAAAGTGAAAACAGACTCAGTTGTTGTCCGTGGCTGCCATCCCTGGATGCTCCAGGCATGTCCCTGAGGTGCTCTGCATTGTGCTGGGGCAGGTGGAGAACGTCTGTGATCTTGCACATCAGCATGGCTCAGCAGCACCACCAGCATGGCTGGAGCACCCTCCCTCTCCACCAGCACAGACCCTTCAAACCCTGATGAGCAACCAGCTCCAGAAGTGCCTTTTGCTCTCTATTGCCAAAAGCTGATCTGCGCCACAAGCTCATCCTGTTGCCATCCACATGTAAATGACTTGTGGTTTTTTATTTATTTTCACTGCACTGAATTGTTCATGGACTCCCTGTTTTAGTGACCAACTCTCAGTACATTGGACTGCAAGAGAGCTCCAGGCTCCAGCACTGAGGGCTGATGGAGGGAAGCCAAAGGTCCGTAAAAGTCAGTATTTGTCAACTCTGGTTATATCATCTTTATCCCAAAAGGAAGGCTTAACCTCAACAGGGACACAATAAACCTGCGTGGTGAAGGCACAGCTTTCACAAACCTAGAACAAAACTGATGGCTTCCCCAAACCCCAAAGTGTCATTTCACAGACACATTTGTCACTTACCAGTAAAGTCCAGTGGTCAGGTACAAACTCTGCCTTTTGGATACCCTGAAGTCAGTGGGTCCCAGTTGAGGCAGCCCCAGCCCAAAGTATGGCCTAAAACCATAAACACCTAAGCCCTAAATTTGGGTCTTTGAAAGGATGGAAAATTCCCATGAACCCTCATATGTTGCTCAGCCTGCATATGGAGGACCTGAAACATGGGGCCTTGATAACATTGAGATGACCCTTGTCTTTATGGTTCAATGTTTCTTCATGGCAGCTGCTGTCCATCATCTGTTTTGCACATTGACCAGATGGGCCCCAAAATAAACTCCCCGTTACCAGCTGTAATTATAACCAGCTTGCGTTGCAGAAGGCTCCTGCAGTCACCCTCTGGCCTCTCCTATCACTGGGGGAATTCAACCGGTGACTTCTGCATCAAGCTTAACGTTGTGCAGCTGGGCTGGTGGATCAGGAGAGAAGTTACTAATCCTAATCCCTTCAAATTAAAACTCGTGTTCAAGCCAAGCTCCGGCTTCTCAGTTTGAACATGGCTCCATCACCCCTTTGAGATATCAGTCCTGCCAGAGGTGCCTTTGCTGGCCACCTCAGGCAAGTCACCCGATGGCTGATACCACTGCATCACGCTGTGTTTAGGCTGGCACAGTCCTCGGGAGCTTTTCACTCTGTCTCTCAATAAAAAGCCTTCGAGTTAACAACCTGCATTTTTTCCATCTGATTATTCTTCATTGGGACCCTTATAAGTGAAGTATCATCCAGAGACAGTGGCCGTGGCCCATAAATTTAATTACTAACCTTTAATTCATAGGTGGCAGAAACAGTTCTTCAAGCATCTGAGTTAATCAGGCTTTGCTGACAGTGGCAATCAATTGTTCACTGGTCTACTTTTTGCTTAATTACTGTTGGACTACATTGCATTTTCAAAATGTCAAGCATCCTCTTTTAGAAATGCAATAAATCATCTCTACACAGCGTGCAAGGCTAGAGTAGGAGACTATTATTCTCTCACACCTGACCTTGGCTACAAGGAGTAGAAATTGATCATTTACTGTAGCAGTGAAATATCATTTAGGGAAAAATGAGTCTTAACTAAGAACTTTAGCTCACTATAAGGAAAGAAAGTTACTTTCTGGCTGTGTAAGAAAGATGCTGGCATGGGGATGTGAGTCTTCTCTCTTGAGAAGATGGAAGTCTCTCTTGATGGAAGTCTCTCAAAACTCTTCTGTTAATGAGGCACCATCTACACTGGGGATCAGGTATTAGAGTATCAACTGCAGCAGGAATTCACAAAGCACTTGCCCACAGATTTCCACTGTGTCCCAGGGAGAGATACCCTCATTCTTGTTCTTCTGATATCAGGCCAGGATATGTGTCAACCAAAGAGTTGCCTAGCCCTCTTGCTTTCAAAAAAGGATGTCCTGGTGGAGGCAACTTAGTCAGTTGGAACTTGGAGAAGACAAAATCTTGACTATTGAGGTTGCATTAATTCAGAAGAATTAAGGCACTTCTCAGAACATGACTTTTCCAAGAACATCTCTGGGGCCCAGCAGCCCCACCTGTGACATCTCAGCACTGGCTCCACAGTTGGCTGCATGAACCTGCATGGGTATGGGTGGAGGGGCCATTTGCTGGAGCTGTGGCCTTCACAGTGCCCATAGCTAGGACAGGCAGAGAAGAGACATTTTCTCCATGGCACAGCTCTGCTTCAAGCACCTCATCCGGCCACGATTCCACCCTAAGGGATAGCTGCCAAGGGTAGTTCCATTCCTGTTTGTCTCCATCTGCAACAAGTAGTGGGCAATTTTTAAATTGTGTGTATTTACAGCAACTAACGCAAAGGAAACCTGCCCTCTGCCCAATCCCCAGAGACTGATGGGGCAGAAGTAATAAATGACATCTTCCTTGCTGAGAAAAGGGAGGCATTTTCAGCAACAAGATTGTGCTCAAGTATGTTGAGAGCAGTGCGTGGATTGTGGCTAGAGTCAGCCAAAATGATATGAAGATAAAAGACATCCTCTGAGGATGCTGCCAGAAATAAGAAGGAAGAGGCTGTGTGGTGAATCATATGGATCAAATTTCCTCTCTCATTGTGTTTTAAAAGAAAAGCTTTTTGCCTTCTCCCAAGGGTACCGATGAAAATTTCCTTCAAAGCAGAGGTAGGATGGGGGTTTTTGGCTTTTTTTTTTTTTTTTTATTAAACTTACATGCATCCATAAAAAAGCATTTTTCCCTTCTGGAAAGCAGAGCTGATTCAAGCCAGGAGCCAACAGCAAATAAAGTACCATCAAGAAATGAAAATGAAGCAATAAAATGTTTAGCGCTTGCAAGACAATAAAAAACATTCTTAGAGGAAAAAAGAGAAAGACAACAGTTACAAAAGAAGTACCTAATCTAAATTAACATTGTTTTCTTAATTCAAAACAGCTTCAGCATTTCTCCCCATTTATGCCAATGGCAGTTGTTACATCAGGAGTTCGACTGTGTGTGTCGGGCAGCACCTGTTGCTTGAAAAGTGCTGACATAGTGACAGCGAAGTGTGACGGGTTGCGTGGGAGCTTCCCAACAGGAATATGCCACAAGCTCGCAGGGATCCCAGCCATCATATTGGGGACGTGAGGTACCACCAGGATAGGACATCCCTGCAGAGCCACCACCCAGCGTCTGCAAGTCTCAGATCTTCCTGTGACGCCAGGGGGGGCATCCCAGTGTTGAATGGGTTTCCTTTTGCACAGTGGTCTCAGTTTCTCCTCACCACTGGCCACCACTGATGGAGCTCCTCCATGGAGAAGAGCAACCATGACCCCATGCCCAGGGTGTTGGCAGAGCGGCTCAAGGATTTATGTCCGTCTGTCCGTGCCATCAAGCCAGCTCAGACTAGGGCTTTACTCTGACGGTTTTTCTCGTCGATATTTCCAGCGATATCCAAAGGCAGCAGCACTAGAGGGCAGTGCCTGCCCGCCGTGAGAAGGGGGGAAGCATCTCCGGAGGCTCTGCCGGGACACTCAGTTTTGGCTGTTCGCTGGCACCTTCCCTTCTCACCTGTGCCTGTTCTGTAGGGAAAGAACTGGAGCCAGCCGGGGCCGGTAATTTCGTTGGCTGCAAATGAAGCTGGCGGTACAAGATGATGCACAAGGTCACTCCCAATAAATGGTTTTGGTGAAACCGAAGTGAGGCGTTACCAGGGGTGTTTGTTACAGGCACAAAGTAAACAGTGAAACAACTGCACTGGTTTTCAGGCCAAGAGACGAAAGCTTGCTGAGGGGCCCCTCCACCCATACCCACACAGGTATGTGTGCCCTTCCCTGGGGTGCCTGCTGGAGCTGTGCTCAACCAAGCTGGGGGACCTCACTGCTACTTCTCTACTCCAAACCTGTCCTGTTGACAGAAATTCCCTTCTGGATCCAGCCATGCTGGTGAAAACAGCTCCTCCACCCTCACTCGTCCTCCTGCTGCAGCAGAAAAGCCCAGGGACTCGTGTCTGGAGAAAGCAGCTGAATTAATTCAGATTAACCCAAACTGGGTGGCAGAGTAGACCTCTGCAGGGTTGGCCTGGGTTGCAGGGAGCTCTTTTCAGCCTGGGCTACAGGTGACTGGGGAACTAATCCTCTTCCTTTGCCAAAAGCATCTCACGCAGCCCAGGAGGAGCCAGGCTCCCGCTGCCTGGCTTAGCCGGAACGTGTCATGAGTTAAAAGTCCTCAGCAGCAAGGCTGGTGCTTTAGTCTCCCTTTCTCTGTGTCAAGCCTGGTTGCAGCAGCATCACCTTGCACCGGGTACCACGGACCCTCACAGGCACCCTGGATATCACCCTCCACCCAAAAAAACATCAGACCTGGACAGTCTGCCGTGTTAGATAAAGTCCAGACAGAGCCAAGCTCCTCTGAGCTTTCCTATGGGGCCCTTTGCAGCTGAATTGACACTCCCGTGACTGATTTCTTCTAGTCTGAAGTATTTCCCTTGATGATCTGCCCTAATGGAAAAACAGCTTTTCCACCTTTCAAATGCAAGCAAGATAAAAAATGCCTTCCTGGTTTGAAAAACACGTGGAACTGCTGCCAAAGAACATGCATGTTAATAACATATCCTTTGTATGAGAAGGCAGCGCTGAAATTTCAAGTGATTTCCCTAGAATATAAACAATACCCAGAGTATGGCAAGGAGATTAAAATAATCCTTGGGTCGCCTTTCAGTTTTGATGTTTTTTGTAAAGTAAATAAGTAAGTACAAATTAGCAGTGTCTTACAGTCTTCCGAAAGCTCGTGGCTTTGCCCCCTCGGATTCCTGCTCTGCAGTTAATAAAAAACAGTTGCATAGATAACAGTTCCCTAAGGCTGAGGTGTTATTTCTAAAATAAATTGCTTATTTGAAAAAAATCGCAAGGAAATCATTGTGTTTGGAAACTTTCGAGCCTTTTCTAATTAATCCAGGAGTGTGAGGGAAAGGCACAGATCCCGCTTCACGACCTGGTTTCTCAAAGCGCTCACACACCACAGGGGCTGCTGCCGGGATGTGAAGCTGAGCCTGCAGTCCCAAGGCTGATGTATTTCAGAGGAGAAGGACTTGGTGATGGTGTTAAGCTACTTTTTTCACCAACCAGCTGATCAACCGGCTAGTTGTTTTGCTGGAATTGGGATCAGGGAGGCAGCACAGCAGCCACCTCCAAAATAAAAGGTACTTCTGTACAGCGACAGCCGAATCTGCCCTTTCTGGGGAGGTGGTACAAGGCATGCTTCCTTTTCCCTGACACCCCATCAGCCTTTCGGTGGGTGGGAGCTGTGGGGCGAGAGCAGCTTGAGAAATCTGCACATGCTTCACGCTGATCTTTTCTTTCTTCTGGTCAAAAAAGAAAACAGAAACGCTGGCATTCCCGAGATGGGGAGGTGGCATCCTGGCTCAGCAAAGTCACCTCCTGTGCTTTGTCAGAGTCCTTTTGACATCCCAGTGCTCCCTATAAAGCTCCCCAGTGGGGTTTGCAGCTCTGTGCCCAGCTTGACCCTATATAAGGTCCCTGGGGCTATAGCACTTCTATAGGGCACCGCAGCACACAGCGGGATGAAAACTGGGTATCTCCCCTATAGGGAAGGCATTTCTGTGGCCCCTCTGAGACAGGGCTGTTCCTTAAGGCACTGAGCCACAATGCAAAAGCCCAGGACGTCCTTTTGGCTTCGATTCGTTGCAAAGAGAACATTCTGATTTAATTAAAAATAAAAGCAATAGTCTGTGGTGGAACTGCCGTAAGATATTCCCTGTGACGCTTTTGCTGCAGGAGGAAGCAATGGACAGATTTGAGGATCAGCAAAGTCCACCCAGGAGGATAACGTCCTCCTTTGGCCTGGAAACAGTCGGATTCCCATGAATGAGCAAATATCCAGCTCCTTGTCTGCTGGGCTGAGGCTGCCTCCGGGATTTCGGCCTCAGGGAGATGGGCCCACTGGGCCACGTGCCTATCAAGGAGCAAACACAACCATGAAGCGTGAGATACATGGGCTGCACCTGGAGACCATGTGTCTTCCCACACAGCTCCTGCAGGTACAGGTCCTCCTTGGCAGAACCTACCTCTCCAGTCCATCACCTACTTCTGCCTGTGAACTCGGCCCTCTGGAAAATAAGATAAAAGTGAAAAGGGAACACTTGAGAATTTTTGCAAAATGGAGCAATTTTGTGATACTGAGATGTGGAAATGACTGTGAACTCTACTGCATTTATTTTTCAAAAAACAAAATCAAGTTTCCCATTTTTAAACTGATCTAATGAAAAAATAAATAGATATGGGGCCTTGCTTTAGAAATGTATATTTATAGAGACCACCCTCTTACCCTTCATCTTTGCCAGACTAAACAAGCTGGTTTAGCTTCTTCTCCTACAGGCTCCTCGTTGCCTTGTCATCATGCAGCCTTCCTATGCATCCATTTCAGCTACAAGTCTTTGAACACAGGTGACCAAAATCATACGCACTGCTCTAGATGGTGCCTCACCCACAGCTTCTACAAGCTCGTTACCTACATCCCTGCTCCTCCTGGAAACACTTGGCCTGCATCATCCTCAGAACGTGTTTTGTTTGTGCGTCATAGACTCTCTGCAAGAACTTCTACACTAAGGCCATTCCAACACATTTGCAACTGAAAAGGACATTAAGGGCTTCCGTTTCCATGTTTCCCATCCCCTTGGTATCCTTCTGGTGCCCAGTCTCCTTTCATATTAGTGACAGCTATGGACAGCTCATCACAAGCATGGGTGCAACAGTAGGGTGCGCTTGGGTGTGTTCATCTCCCAGCTCCTGAAATTTATGCCCAGCTCAGGGAGATAGACAGAGAGAGCTCATGTTGGTCTGCCATGAATATATATCATGGGAGATGTGCAGACAGACATACAATGTCCTCAGAGTTGTCTTTATTAGATGGAAATCACACTGGTTTTCCAGTGCATGTCCTATCCCAGAATCCGGCTCTCGTTGACCCTTTCCCAGCTGGCTGCACCCAGCCACGAACAGAACCGAGTACTTAGACCACCAGCCTTTACTTGTCCTGATTACACTGGCTGTACTGGGATTTCTCAAAATGCTTTAGAACAAGTGTACATGCGAGAGAAGACAATGTATGTGCAGCAGTAAGGGAGCCCATGGCCTCCTTTGTTTAATGGCCCTTGCAGTGGGCAGCACAGTATATTTTTACTCATTAAATCAAAGTGGCTGCTCCTTGCCCTTCAAGTCCCCGGAGAGCAACTATTCTCGATAACAGCCAGTCCCCACAGACTCATTAAGATTTCTCGAAGCTGTTTGCAGAGGCAGGGTGCTAATCTATGAAGATAAGAAGTCAGACCTTTCACTACGAGGACATTTTTTACTACTTGCCTCGTGCTCTCCCTTGTAATTTCATCAAAGGCCAAAACTAAAAACCTATCTAATCTGTCAGAAGGGCCAATCTAATCTACCATTATTAAACACTTTTATGGAGAAAAATGGATTGCAACATTAGAGAGGTTGTGATTTAGCACATGAAAGAGATGGAAAAATGTCTCTGAAAGGACAAACAATACAAAATCTGCTTTCCCAAAAGAACAGATTAGCTGGTGGCACAAATAAATAAATAAATACGGTTAAAACTCCTTAGATTTATAGCAAGAGGTGTAGAAAATGCCTGGGACTTGCCAGTGATTGCCTTTTATGGCAAAAGTAGATTTTAGTGGACAAATATCAAAATGAACCTTTACCTACTCGCAAGCTTTCAGAGCCGAGTGCCACGAGAGCAAACCTTGCAAGGTCTGTCACAGGGCCTCGAAAAGACATTGCAAGGTGGTGGGTGCAAAGGGGGTTGGTGTTTAATGTAGGAGACGTGATGGTGAGAAGATTAGTATTCTTATGGTCAGTGGAGAAAAACAGGCTTTTCCAGAAGATAATCAAAGACAGGGGCAAAATCTAGCTCGTAATGTCCTTGTGAGGCAACTCTCAAGCCTTCTCTCTCGAGGCAAAGAGCTGGGAGAGGTGAGTCTTCCCAAGGAAGGAGAAGGAGAAGGAGAAGGAGAAGGAGAAGGAGAAGGAGAAGGAGAAGGAGAAGAAAATGAAGAAAAGGAAGAAAAAGTAAGAAAAGGAAGAAAAGGAAGAAAAAGAAGAAAAAGAAGAATAATTTTTGCTCCATCATTTCCACTTGAACGGGGAAAGCAATGGCCTGGGTGCAGGAGTTTCGAATGCTCTGTGAGTCGGGATTTCAAAGTCTGAGCACATCTTGCACCCACGATTGAGATGCTCAGTGAGGTGCAGAGCTACCCACAGCCAGTGGAAAGGCTCTGGGACTCTGGGTGCCATGCTGAGCCCAGGGCTTTCTACTAGAAAAAGGAGTCTGATTTCAACATGGGGAAACTTGCCATTATCCCAGACAGATTAATTAGACTTGGCAGGTTTCTCAGTAATTGGAAACAAGATCGGTTGCCTTGAAAATGTGGGGAAAAAAAAGAGGCACTGGATGATTTGTACAGGGGATATATTTGTATTGCATGCCTGGCAGCCTGAGCAGAGGTTGGGAGGACTCTAGGAAAACCAGAGTCCAAAGCCCAGTCTTTGCATGATCAAGGCTAAAGACAGCACTAGGATGTGACAGCAGACCCAACCCTTCCTTCCCTTGGCTCCAGCAGGGTGCCAGGGGCAGGACCAGGGCTGGGGATGAGTTAGGTGGGCAGCTGTCCTTTGCAATGCTCCACTGTGTGCTCATTGGGAGATTAACCCAAGCTCTACCACACATCGGCTATCAGGCCATCAAACTGCAGCAAAAGTCATGGCATCATCTCTCTGCAGAGCAAATGCCCTCTCAACAGCGAAGGAATGTAGAGTCTGGCTGTGCCTGGAAAGGACTGAGAACACCGACATCCCACCTGCAAAGCAGGATACACGCCCCGACCCCTCCACTGACATTTAGGCGAGAAAGCTGCTCTTTAGCTGTGCTGAACGCTTCCAGATTTCCAGCATTTCAAGGGAGATTTGGCAGGGCTTGCTTGTGCTTGATTTTATTTCAGATGCCATAACATTTGGGTCTTTTTATGCAGCTTTTGGCTGGTGTTGAAGCAATTTCTGTCTGTTTCTTCTTTCTCTTCCCCCTCCCCTTTGCCATCCATGGTGGGAGACTGACAAAAGTCAGTGACTCAGCCCTAGAAGAGAATGGAAAACTCCAACAGGGCTTTGAATTGAAATGCAGGCAAGGAAGGAGAGACCCAAGGGGAGGCTGGAGAAAAGGAAGGAAAGGGATTGTAATGAGAAAAAATGTGAAGGGAGCACATAAGCTCTCTATATTGAATAAGTGACCAAGAATATGTTCTTACGGGAAAGTCACTTACACTCCACAGACTGACAAAAGGTAGATTTACACACAGGCAAATCCTAAACTATTTGAACAAACAAATTTGTACTTAATCAGGCTATAGGAATTTCAGTAGCTGAAATTCCTATAGCCTGATTAAGCACAAATTTGTGTCCCTTGTCCCCTATACCCTCACCAGTTTCAACACCTTTCTCTGTGGCTCTTACCAAACAAGAAGGAGACTGTCTTAGAGATAAAAAAGTGAGCAGAGGGACATGAAGGCAAGAAAAGGAGTGCTACAAAACCTCATGGTGTGCAGGACACATCATATTAAAATCCAGCAGTGGGCTTTAATGCCAGCCCAAGCTGCAAGCACGGTTCTCTAGCAAAGCTGTGCACCCCAGTGCATCCCAACCTTTCCCCAGTCAGCCTATGCTCTTCAGCAGTAGTGGGGACAAAGATCACCCCCTTGACTAGCGAGTCAGGAAGGTGTCTTCTGGCATCCATGGATGCAGGTTTGTCCTGAGGACAGCAAAGGATCTCTGTCCCCATGCACAGGGTAGTGCATCTGGTGTCCCTGCAGCCACATGGATATACAGCCTCCCCTGCAAAGCTGGATCTGACCCTATAGGAGTAACAGGGAACTGCTGCAAAGCCAAAGGTTCTCCTTCTATCAGATCTACTCATGTCACACAGGGACTCTGCAGGTTTTTCAATCTCTCTGAACAGCCAGCATGCTACCCCACAGTCTTGTAAGCGCACCGTGTGATTGATGGATGCGAAGATACCCATGCTCTCCCAGGCTGTCCAAGCACCAAATTACTCAGCCGTTTGCTGTTCTGGGTCCTTGACACATCTATGCAACACACCGTGGAAGCATTTCAAAGGAAAAATCTGCCATTTTGGGGTTGTGATTCTCCCTCAATGCCTCATTGTGCCGAGGAAGGGCGACAACCAACACATTGTACTGGCAAGCATTTCTCATCGCACTGGGTCCCTGGGTAAGCTGGGCCCACTCTAAAGAGCTGTTGTCTTTTGCCTGCCACCACACCAGCGTAACACATCTCACACGTCCATGGCAGCCTACTCGCTTCCCATTCACAAATTCCTCTGCTGAATAACACCAAAGAGTTAAGGCTCTGTCAAAAGGTTGCGTTATGGGAAGGGAAACAAGAAAAAATGGCTTTCAATGCAATGCAAGCATAGACAATACTGTTTTGTAACTGCGCCGTTTGATGTGCAATGACAGGAATTAATCATTCTACTTAACAGAATTACTCTTTGTTATGTAAACTTTATAAAGTCAGTCTCATGTGACCTCTTTCAATTAGGAACAAATTGTTTAAAACTGTCGTCTTTCTGAAGGCGCAGTATTCGTAAGAGCAACCTCGGGGATGGGTTGTCATTTCACCCTGGAGTACTCACAGCTGTGCAGTTTGACACCAAATGGAGACCAAAATGTACAGAATTACTCTTTTTCTTTTTCTTTTTCTTTTTTTTTTCCAACAGAGCAAGCGATCCCTCTGCGCTTATTCTCATCTGGGTCGAACATTTGTTTCCCATTTCATTTTCTTCGGTTCTGAGAGAGCTGGATATGTTTTTATAGGTTTCTCATCACCTCAGTCTGTGAACACCTCAGTGGTGTGAACAGACAGGCTTCCTAAGAGCCCCTTAGAGAAAAGGAAGCATTTTCCATCTACCAAGAGAGAACCCGTACCAGAAAAGACGAAGAGCCAAATCAATGCTTCAGCAAAAATAAAGTAGACCTGATGTCATGCAGAAAGTCTGTAGCAGGGCCAAGAAGAGCCTCCAAAGGCCCACAATTTCACCCCAGTGTCTCAGCCTTCTCTCCTGGCTCCCGTAACCTCGAGAACTGCTGGAGCTCCCTTTGCTGCAAAAATGATTCACACAAACTATTTAACCTGCGAAGGGCTGGAAGCATCCTCTGTTACGTACGGAACTGCTCAGGCTTTGCCATGTTGGCCGTATTAAGACATAGAGACTCTTGCCAGGCTGATGTAAGCACCACGTATTTGCTTTCGAAGCTGCTTGCAGAAACGAGGCAGCAGCAGCCTTAGGATGTGCATGCCCTGATGGTGCTGGAGATAACTGAGCCACGTCGCCTGGGCTGTGTATCCCGGTCCTCTTTGGAGATCCCTTTTCACCTCTGCTGCCCATTGAAGAGGCTGCCTATGTTCTTGCTCCAGTCATGCCCCTCCAAGAGGAAATCTCATTACACCTCATAGCCTCTCTCAACTGCATCAACAGGCCCAATTTTTGTCCTCTTAGTGCTGTGTAAAGCTAATAGCCAGCCCTGATCGCTCTCGCTGATAAAAGCATTTGCTCTGGGGGTTTCCCATGCATAATGCAATGTTTTACTCTCAGGTCCGTGCACTTTCAAAGCGTGGTTGTGCGGCTTTTAAATAAAAGCCCAATCAGAAGATACACCGCTTGGCTTTGAAAGGCACCGGACGAGCTTTGATCTCATTTCCCTGGCTGCCCTGCCCAGCCACATTGGCCGCATTAAGAAAAACGAACCTACCTTGTCCAAACGAGAAGGTTAACGATCTCACATCCAGGGACTTTCGAGTCTAGCTGAGCTATTATGTGCATTACCCCCTGAAATCAAACGTGGTCAAAGATTGCAGAAGGACCATCACCCGCCGGCGCCTGCCAGCTGAGCAGGACCTCCTACCATATGGACTTCCCCAACCTGCAGGTTGCCGACACTTCAGTATGGCCATAGGACTCACTTATTACTCACCACAATATAAAAAGAGGAAACTATGGGGTCTGCAATGGCTAGACTAAGAACTGGGGCCACATCCCTGTTAAACAGCAGTCCAGAGTTGCCCAAGGAATTAAACCACTGCAGTAGGTTTTTCTCATCTTCCCATGGGTGTAGCTGAGCATAATCCCCAGCCCATAGCACCAGGTGAAAGATGCAAAAAGATGAAGCCAAAAGAGATGAAGTGAGTGCATTGAGGTGTTCAGAGAGCCTGAAGCACAGCTCACCTCATAGCTGACATCCCCCAGGACGCCAGCCTGGGCTTTGCAGGATGGCGTCATGGGATGGAAACCGTGTGCACCCCATGCTCTGCAATAAACCAAGCCCTGTGAGCACGAGCTTACTGAGCAAGGCAGGCTGCAAATATCTGCAGGAGTTAATAATAGTGTCTTCCTCTAATGAGCTCATTACCTTCTGGAGCAGTGAAGTCATCCCTGCCATATTCCTCTCGATTGCTATGGCTATATCTAGTGTTTCTATTAAGGCATTTCTAATGGCTAACATTTATTGCGGTATTTCAGTATGGGATTTACTCCCACTCTCTGCAAAATAGCCCTGGTTCAGCCCCAGGAGATAAAAACAATGACCACTATCAGCACTGTTAAGTAGGAGAGAATTTTTCTTGTCTGGTTATGCCTATCCTTTACATAATTTCATCAGTTCTTTGTGAAAAGGAGCCCTTCCTCATTCCCTAGGGCAGAGGCTGCGTGTGCTGGGAACAGCCTCTCCATCCCAAGGGAGCAGCCGTTCACCCCAGGCTCAGCGCAGTGCCCCAGCATCACGCAATGGGAAACCACCTTGACTGCACTGTCAGTGGAAACAGGCTTTTAGCTTGACACCTCCATGGATGTATCCCTGCAAGCAACAGCCGGGGCTTTTGACCCCTTTGAGCCAAGGAAATCAGCCTCACAGCAGGGAACCGAACAGCGATCTTGTGAAAGAACGAGGCTTCAACCCACCAGAGCAATCTATCTTGCAACAGAAAGGTCAGACAAGAGGATGCCCACTCTGCAAAACCACTCCTGGGCCCTTAGCATCCTTTCTCAATCCTCTTCTGGTCTGTTTAGCTGATACTGTATTTACATCCCAACTATAGTTTTCATGTCAAATACCAGCAAGACCTGACATTTTCCTGGGAAGTGAAGAGGCCAAGGATGATTCAGCAAACACTTCAGTGCCTATTCTGCAATTTCTACTTTGTATCCCTTGAAAATCACTCTATATAATGACAGTTTTCTGAAACACATAAAACCCAATAAAAGTATCTCTAGGAGTAACTTCTGTTTAGCACCAATGTCCTACCACCACCACCACCAGGTGACAACAGCAGCAATCCAATGCTGTCTTTGTTAGAAGTTTGTAAAGGTAGTGACACACACACACATACAGAAGCTTTATGATTTAAAAAAAGGGTAATTTCTGCAAATTATATTATTTTTTCCTGGAATTCCACTTGATTCTATTTCATTCTCACTCACCAGCATTAAAGCTTGAAAAAAGGACATCAGTCCCTGTCACTAGTGGTTGCAGTCGCTGAAATCTAGAGAACAGAGCGAGCCGGGAAAGATACTGAAGAGAGGTGCATTCCCTGGGCAGAGAACATTTCATCCCTGCTGCGTTCTCCCTCAAAGCCCAGGAATTTCAGCACTCGAAGGCAGAGCCTCAAGGTTGGTTCTCTTGGGAAAAGCAACAGCAGGAGCATATTTAAAAGCATTGATGCTCTTAAGGGCTGCGCTTGGCATTAGGAGCAACCTGACCAAAAAGTGACCCTAAGGATGTCCTGGTAAGATGTGCCCCACAGCTTGTCTTGGCTGTGGAACAAACTTGAGCTCCATCTGCAGCCAAAAATGCTTGACTGGGAGGGAATCGAAGGTAGGGAATTGAAAATTCCAGTTTTCCCAGTTTAGGGCACTGCTGCAGACCACAGGCCATGAACGCTGCTTGGTGGAAGCCACCAGCATTGCTCACAAGTTACACCAAGACCAGGTACCTTGCGACATATGATAGTATTGCAGTTTCCTTCGCCTGCAGCATGTTTCAGCAGCGTTAACAGAAACTGTGGATGTTCCCCAGCCCCAAAAGAGATCATGTGGATAGAGCCAATGGTTATCAGTGGAGCCTGCCATCATCCCAGCCTCTTGCCCTGTTTTCAGTAATAAGCTCCATTCCTCCAGGGTTTTATTTTCACTAAGAATTCTTCATAACTTGTATTTATTTGCTCAGTGTCAGTTAGATGTCTGCCTTTCTGCCTGAACTATCTTTAGCTTCCAAAATATTTTGCATTTCAGGGAAGTATTTGAGAGACTTTTCTGAGAAGAAATAACACAGAGCGTCGGAGTGCAGACGCGGCGGCCGCACGCGGAGACATCCTCGGCGGCTCGGGGATCGTGTCTCCACCTTGGAAATTCTCCTATTTGCTTTTTTTCTCGTCTACATGGGAGAATCCATGACCTGTCCTGAAACAGCTGCGCGAGGCTGGTACCTGCGGTGAGATTAGAGGGACTCATGGAAATAGGAGGACGAGCATCGCTGCGCACAGCGGGCTGCACGGTGCTGCACAAGCCCCCAGCACGATGCACAGCCCAGCCCAGCATGGCCCAGCTCAGCACCTGCTGCACTGGGGCACTGGGAGCAGTTTTTAATTAAAGAAGGATTTCCATCTAATGCCCAGGGAAGGAATATGAATAAAACTGAAGTCCCAGAAAACCTGCAGGATTAGTTTTCACTTTTTGTTGTCACTGAGAGCTGTTTGCCTGTAATACCTGCTGCACAGTTTGGGTCCTGGCTTTCCTTCCCAAGCATTTTCCTATAAGAATCAGTGCCTGCACCATTCATACGTAATCATTAGCATGTTAATCTTCCTTTTCAATATGCCAATCAGACCTATTCGCCATTCAGATTTTAATTATAGCACATAAAAATAGAAGGAGAGGAAAATGTATGGAAAACACCATGGGACATTTTGGAAAGTGCTCTGCACACAGAGATGCAGGTGTGCCAGTTAGTATTAATGGTAGAAGGACCCCTTTGAGATGAGTGAGCTGGAGCAGTTGAACAGTGTCAATCGAGGATTGGGATGGTCCCCAGTCATTGTTCCTTCCCATACAAGCTGTCACATTGCAAAGCATCTTTGGTGAACACAAACCGGCGTCCATTCGGAGGAAATCTGACCATAAGCATCCCCCAGGGTGGGGGTTAACCAGTGACCGGTTCTTCAGAGACCTCTACCACTTACAGGGACACTGGGTCCAGGGCGCTAGACCAAATCTGGTCCTACATCAACCATCACACTACACACAGGTAGACCTGGCTCCCTGGGGGACTGTGCTGATGCCCAGCTCCTAAGGCTCCGTCCAAGGTGCAGCTCCCTGCAGTGCCAGCGTAGCTGGCAGGATCATTATCTCTTCAGCAAGCTGTTAATCAAAGCCCCCTCTTGCTGTGCGGGGAGATGTAGCGGGCAGCAGAGCAGGCCAGTGGAGCTTGTCATCATTAATGGGATTACACTCCCCTAATCTCACAGCAAATCGGATTTTCATGCTGTGTGCATTCATCGCGGGCCGAGAGCAAGAAGGGAGGCGAGAGGCAGCGCAGACCCGGGCTCCCCGGCTCAGCTCAGCGAGCAGGGGCTCTGCAGCAGAGGGGATCCATTTCACCTCTTTTAAGCGTTTATCTGTAGATCACTTCTGAAACCAGAGGGGAGGGGGCTAGTGGATTTTCCTGGGACCCCCAAGAGCAGGGAAAGGACCGTACCTCTGGCAGGGGAGGACACATCTCTTGGCGTGCCTGTCCTGCCTGAACAGCTGTGCTGTTTTCCACAGGGTTATGCAACTGTTTTGTTCCCAAATAATATAACCAGCGTTGTGTTTGAATTCATACCAAATCCTGTTTATCTTGCTTCAGTTTCACAGCGAAATCATGTGTGAAATTCTACCAGGGTCTGAAGATTGCCGGCCCCAGGAGCTGCGGTGCTCACCGCCTCCCGCGTGCCCTTTGATGCAGGTCAGGGGCTCTCCCAGCCCTCCAGCCCCATGCTGTCGAGGGGGTTTGCTCCTGTTTGGGAACACGGCTGCTTGGGTGATCACAGCTTGTGCTGTCTCAATAAAGGCTTCAATCCCACAGCAGGTCCCCCATGACAAAATCGTGTTGCCTGACCTACGCCAACGCGGAGCAAGGAGATAAGACGAGGTCCAGGGGAAAGGACCCGTCCAACGAGACCTAGCAGGGAGACCCAGTGCTCAAGCTTCAGAGCATCGCTCAGCACAGAGCAGATCTTTAGTCTCCTGGTCAGCCCCAAAGCAACAAATACATCTACTGCTGCCTGATGGGACAAAGCAGCTACATTTCTTTTGATACACTCATCAGAAATACGCTAAAATGCCAAGGTCCAGGTTCTGGTGAAGAAAAGAGGGTTTATATGGTTATATATAAAATGGTTATATATGGTTTATATGGTGATATATATAAACCCTCTGCGCTCTCGCTGCAGCCGAAACCACAGTCCTGTAAAGGTCCACACGAGCACAAATCCCACGTCCGCGGCGTCGCTGGAGGGTGCGAGCGGCATCGCTGCATGGGCTGGGCGGTAACGGCAGGGGCAAGTCACATGCTTGTGCAACTGCTGAGCCCAACCGTTCAGCTACATATTTAGGACAAAGTTGCAATAACCAGAGAGGCTTTTGAACTTGGGAACAATAGGAGCTATTTTCAATGGGTGAATAATGTTGAAAATCTGTCCCTTAACGTCAGCTCGCAGAATCATCATTTTCCCAGTAAATAATATAAAAGTTTAATTTTTTCTCAATGGGTTTCAATGCAACGTTTACTTTGAGACCATTTATTCCTCATCCAAGAATAGCAGGGAGACAGGCTGAAAAAGATGATCTTTATCATTTCAAATACAGCGATTCCAATATTTCTTTTAGCTGTCTCACTGTAGTTCTGTGTGTTTATATGCATCCCATGAAAACAATTTTAGGAAATTGCTTATTTTTGTGTTTTGCATCACTTTCCTTTGATGAAGAGAAATAAAACTGAAACTCATATAGATATTGCTACCGTTGGTGCAAAAAAACCCCACCAGTTTTCTATAGGAGAATGAAGCCTGTTCAAAATACTGCACTTCAGGAAGGTGTATTGATGTTTAAAGGGAAAGAAACATTATTCACTTGGATTCTTTTTCATGATAATAATTTATAGATGTTCATCAATGGCTTAAATATTGCAGGAGATACATATTTTGAATTGCATAATCTTTTGACACTACAAGCAAACTTTCTGAATAGACATGTTTTAGAAATCCAGCTTGGAACAAAAATTAATTTTGAAATATCAGAATCTCTCCAGTTTCAAAGTAGGTCTCTGTGTTACTAAGTACAAGTATCTCTTCTTAATTAAGAGAACACATAGAAGCATTTTTCATATCCTGGCAGCAGAGTGCTGGGTATTAGACTTGTATTGTCTTTTTGGCTGCATAGCACTTTCCTGCAACACTACTTGTGCACTTTATCCCTGTATAAAATAGGAGCAGGCTATGCTGAAATAAGGTTCTGATTCAGATATATTACAAGGACTGAGATTTTATAGCCACGAAAGCAGTTGTGCACAACAATTAAAAAATAGCAGTTTATCTAATCCTGTGTTTCATGAATGTGTGTCTTTTATTACTGCAATTCAAAGGTACTCTCCTTTTCATGTCAGACTTTGTGCTTGCAGTATTTGCTTTTTTGCTTCTTGTTGTACACATTTAAACATCTGTTTTCCATTATTGACCCTCTGAAACACAGCTTGCCACTGTAGCGCAGGCAAAAGCATTGAGGATGTCCATGAAAGCCCTGCTTTTGTTTAGAGCGGAGTTGCCAGATAAGATTATTTAAGCTGATATAAAACCAAAACAATCTCAGGGTCACCGATGTTGGCCTTCTGGCCAGCTTCTCTTTATTAGATAGTTTTGGCCGAGGGGCTTTGACTGATCTTGTCGCTGTTGTAGCCTCCTGCCCAATGATGATTTCATCTTCCTCTCGACACCATTCTTCTGTGATTAGAAATGATCCTCTGACAACATGTCTGAAACAGAGAGGTGGACAGGGTTTACACTTGCAATTAAATGAGCAGTCAGCACACAATGTTCTGTGATACCTGTTTCTATGCTGGCATCCTCTGGCACCAACTTGGTGGGTACAACAGGAGCGTCTTCATGCTGTTGTGTGCCACCATGCATCACCTTCACCTTACCAGTGAAAAGAGGTTATTGCCAATGTAAGAGCTAGTAAGAGGAGGTGGTAGCAAGGAAACCAGCCATGTCCTTTGGTGATCTGCTGCGTGTTGAAGAGGCTGGAAATCCCATTAAGTTAAAGCAAAAGGCAAGGATGGTGATGTCGGCTCTGCTGCAATGTTCATCCCTTTAGGCGATGCACAAAGCGGAGCTGGAGCAAACCATGTTTTCTCCAGAGGTCTGATAGCAGCTGCTTCCCAAAGCTCAGCTTCTGGATGACTGCTGTCCTTGAAAACCACCTGCTCTTCTGGACTGGGACGCGCGGCACTTCTGACTTATCCACAAGCAAAGCAATTTCCTGCCAGATTTCCCCTGCCATAAGAGAAAGTTATAAATGGTGCCTAAATAGCTGCTCCTCTGCACTAATTAACACTGTAACTCTACATAGTCCTGTTCCGGGCCCGTGGTTTCCATACTTCACAGTTCAAATGCTGTCCCAGCCTGATTCAGCACTCGTTTCGCCTCCGACGGGACAAAGGCAGAGTCCAGCAAGGAGTTTCCACCTCCCCTCTCAAGGCACTGACACACTGGCAAGCAGAGATAAGGTCTCTTGAGTATAAATTTGAACAAAACTGAGTGAATATGTCTGACTTTTACCACGAGTTCAAGAACATGGAAATTTTTAATGCATGTTTTGATATGTCCTGGGATACTCTATGACCTTTTGAGTCCTTTTTTATCCAAAGCAAACTTCAGAACATAATCCTGGCAGATTTCTTGGAATCGTGACGCTGAGTGATTTTACAGATATCCCAAGTGATGCTTTGAGAGGAATGAAAATATCTTCAAATTACCTCCCATGTACCAAGGGATGAAAGTGAACAGTAAATGCAGAGTGCTTATTGCATGGGAAGCTGTCAGAGCAATCAGTTTGTGTGACTATATTGTGTGTCCTAGTCCCAAAGAGATTCCTTGTGTATTTCTGTAATATTTAAATAATGTTGGCTCCTTGGAAAACAAAATGTTTCACAGTCTTTCATAGGCTTTTCACAGCATTTTGGGGGTAAGAAGTTCAGCTCTTTCTCAGAGTTGCACAGTTTATCTGAATTTTCCTGTTTTACCAGCATTGACAGTGTGCACCCAGGGCATCCCAAGGCACAGCTGACTCAGTACATCACAGCTAACTGCCCCTGCACAACTTTGTTCCCATGACCAGAGCCACGGGGACAAGCACCATCCGTATCGTGTCCTTCACCCAGAGCAAAGCAAGCTGCCTCACAGGTGAGATGGTACCTGTGTTGGAGACAGCGATGGCTGAGAAGGTTTTACTCAAGGACATCAGGACAACAAATTCTACTATAAAAGTTGAGTTGCTCACTGTGCGTGCAGAGCATGATGAACTTCTCATTACTGTCTCATTGTAAAAGTCAATAATTATTTTCCCTCCCAAGCTATGACCTGTCTAAGCTCCCTGAGGAATTCCTCCTGCAACATTTACCATGGAGCAGAGGGGATTTGGTAAAGAACTTCCAAATAAGATATTTTTACCACGGGCAATTTTGCTCCCCTGCACCAGGAACAGAGTTTCTTTCACCCCAAAATGGGTAAGCATTATGTTGTGACTGCATCTAAACCTACTGGTGGCCAAGATAAGATCATCCAGGCTTCCTCTAATGCTGAGTATCCATTTAACATACGCCATTTTAAATACATCCTCTTCAAAAGCTCTGCAAACACCAGCCAAACAGATCATGGCTGAAAACTCCCTGTCTTGTGGAGTTTAAATAGAAATGCACATCTATGCGTAGGCACAGTAAGCACCTTTTTCATTTATCATGGTCTCTGGAGTGTTTAAAGGATTAAGATGAACCTGTGCTAGATACCTGCTAGCTGATAGTTTGGGTCGGATGAAACTTTGTTTAGCTGCTCCCTTCATCCTTACTAAGGGAGGTTCATTGGTATTGTGATACCAAAAAGAGAAGACAACAATTTAAAAAAAAGACATAATAAAAACATATAAATGCAATAACATCTGTCAGAAGATGTTGTCTTAGGAAAAGGCAATGTTTGTGTGTGTGTTTGCTTCAAAATCACTTTGTTCAGCTGCCAAGACGACATCGTACGAGGAGCTTCCTTTCCAAGCATGGTGTATATGCCATCAGCCCTCACTCTGTCCTACTCCAGGCAAGCAAAAAGCTTTTTTGCAAAAAGCATATGATTTCCAAACAGAACAACTGATTGGACCTCTTTGTCTAATTTGTTCTCTTTCCTGTGGTAAAAAACACATGGTCTTGATTCTGGAGAGGACAGCAGCATGTGTGAAAGTCCGTCCTTGTTCATCAAAGCACTTAAACTTATGCTTAAAGCTAAGAAAACACTTAAGTGCTTTGATTAAACGGAAGATCTGCCGAATTGGGACCAAAAAGATGCTACAGTTAATTGACTTCCCTTGAGAACAGCCTGTATTTCCCCCAAAGGGCTAATACTGTAGTTCTTCTATTCAACTCAAAAGCTGTTCCAAAGCTGCAGCAAGTTTGAAAGGGTTGGCATTTCTTAGAAGCTATTTATTCACCCATGACCAAAGTATTAAGACTTGCTCTCTGCAGTACATATGCACAAGTGGACACACACTGGGAAATTCTTTGTCTTGTCCCCTGTTCTGCTGCTGAAGGAAGACACATGGTTTCAATGATGTCTTTGTTATCTGATCAAGTATCCAGTCCAATTTGCAATTTTAATGAAAATCAGACACCTGCACTGCAACTGATCTCCACTCTCAGGATTAACAACAACAAGGAAAAGAAGCATTCCCCCTTATCGAAAGAACTGAAGCCATCAGTATCCTGTTACCAAAGCCCAGGCTGTGATTTCAGATGTTACCCAGAAGAAAGGAACCCTTTATCCCTCTTTGGACAGTGATCTCCTCAGATGGAGAACCAAACTGAAACGACTAGCTAGCGGTAACACTAGCTCAAATGCAGAAGCACAAGCCGGAGAGCTCTGGCCGCACCACATCTCTGCAAGCTTCAGAGACAGGCCATGCTGGCTGACTCTGAGGCAGCACAAGTATTGCACCGTCCACAGAGCCAGCTCTCTCATAAACATCATTTACTCAGAATTATTACCAGGGCATGCATCTTTTGGTGCTGATTCAATTTGTTTTCCTCTTTTTAAAACTGTTCAGGGTCATTTTTAATCTGGTCTGTCTTGGACCTGAAGATGTCACACCCTGTAGCACTGAGTAAAACCCCAAAAAGAAATGGGAAGAGGATTTGGAAATGTGACAAGGGGCCTGGTTGCAATGCCACCCAGGAGAGGTCCCCCAGCACATCCCCATGCTGCAGCTGAGGCTGAGTGATGCTTGGGAGGGAGCACGGCCAGGTGCCACGCATGGGGCATTCAAACATCTGGAACGAAAGACCAGCTCAACACATGCCTGGAGACTGTTTGCAAAGCCACAGCTCCAATTAAAATGGGAGAGAGATACAACATGGGCAGGAAAAAAAAAAAAAAAAAAAGAAAAGAAATCATTTAATAAAGCGTATCAGGGAGACTTCCTCCACTCCAAGGCGCAAAGAAACCCACTTCCTCGGTGTTTTAGCCAATGTTTACTGAAGTACTTTCCAAAATATTTCCTGATTTCTCCTCTTGCCTGAAGCCTATTTCTTTCCATCAGCTGGGTTGGTGTTTGTCAGTGTTTATCATGTAGAGGGAGAAGGGTAAGAGAAGGAAAGGAGGAAGTAAAAATACTAGTGAGCATCTTCAATGAGCTGATAAACTTCAAAGACTTACCCCAAATCAAGAACTTCTAATAAAATTGGCAATTTTTCACACAGCCTTTGGCTGTTGAAAGACATTTGTTTCAATGGAAGCCCCTCTCAGCTGTGGAGATGCTCAGGTAGCTCTGACCAGACTGGGGAAGATTCAGGTGCTGGAGCTCTTGGGATCTTGCTTGTCCGGAGAAGAAAGTCTTATCTATTGCATAGTTTGTCTTGTTGTTGTAGCATGAGCTCCCTCTTTTGCCCTTCGGAAGGTAAGTCAGGCAGCTCCAAAGAAAGGGCTTGTCAAATAGTTTCAATCTGTGCCTCTCTTCCTGTCCTACAGCAAGGCAAACAATTTGGAGACCTCAGGTCAGCAAAGCATCACGTGTATTGCTGAATTGAGCTCTTTATGCGCATGGGCTTATGTTCCAGAGAGAGGCAATGATGCTTTTTATAGCAAGACTACTTTCTTTTCAACTCTGAGTTGGGCTCTGCTTTCCTAATAAGGATTTTTCACCCCATTTTGCAAAGGAAACTCTATCATTTTGAACCTACATTTAGCCACCCCGGCCTTGCAAAATGTTCTTGAACACACTGTGCACTTGAACCTACCAACCATGAAATAACAGAGGGAGCTTTTTCCCCGGGCTGTTTCTCTTTCTGTGCGGTTTAGGGACAGCCTCTTCACCCTATGGTCGGCGGATCGTGTCCTCTTGTAACACCTCCAAGCCCAGTGTGCTGGTGCTGCTGCTGAGGACCCACACATTCGTTTCTAATGTGATTCAGGGCTGACGTAAGTTGATGAAAAAAATCTCCTGTTGATTCCAAGGGAGCTGGACACTTCCATAACATCCCTGCACAGCATTTGGACATACCTGTGCAAGTTTTGCAGCAGCTGTAATATGAAGCAGCTCCTTAAGGACCTGTTGGATATGTCTGCCCGTTCCGCTGAATTACATCCACAGCGCTTATCTCTTCCATCATTTATCTTCCTGCTTCCTATAAACACCAAGCCTGAAAAAGTTATAAAACAACAACAACACATGTTTAAACTCCAAGTTCAGGTCCATGTTAAGTCTCAGATCTCTTCTCCAAGCCCCTCTCTCCATGTGGGTTTTGGGCAAGGAGCATTTGGACAAGGAGAGTCACAAATGGGGGACATTACCTGACAACTGAGAGACACTGTTTGCAAAAGCACTTGCAGGTGAGGTTACATAACTCAATGCTGAAAACTGGATATTTGAGTTGTGTCCTAAAGCTCAGTGCTGTGATTATCCCAACGGGCATCTCTGTACCATATGAGAGTCGTAAGAGGGGTCCTGGAAGCAGTGCAGCTGTGTTAGCTACTTATCCAGCGAGGAGCCGGTCTGGTGCAGTTATGCTTCTTAACCCTGAAGTTTGATTTTTAAGAGCTTCCAAGAGGATTTGTGACCATGATGTGGTGCAGAGGTACCTATTTTGGTTGCCTGTGCCTAACTGATGTCAATGCCCAAAGTTCACACGGTAATAAAAGAATTTTAGAAAAATCACAGGCAAAAACTTTTATCAGCTAGCGTGGAGGGGATGTCGCAGGGCTGAACACAGCTCCTCTGAATGTTCCTCTGCTCTGGGAAGGGCCAAAGCAGAAGCGAGCCTGTCCAAGCACAGTGCACATGTCCTGGGCACCGTCCCTGCTCCCTGCTCGCTTGTCACTGAATGTGCTCGACATAGCCCTGTGGGCATGGTGGGGCCATCTGGGCATCTTCTCTCCACCAGAAACTCTAGGGACCATCACGGTCCAAAACCCAATCAGCAACTACAGTTCTGACTCCCTCCAAGGTTTTTTGCAGTTGTGGTGTAACAGTTGGGGTGGGGGGAAATCTAAAGCTTTGTTTTTATCTTCCTCTCTCTTTTCTTCCTTTTTCTTTTGTTTTTTAAGCAGGCAAACATCTGCAGAGCGCTTTAAGATAACCATAGCAATGACATGAGGACAATTGGCAGGCACGCTCTGTGCTCCTCAGCTGCGCGCTCTGATTCACTGGTCCAGCACTCAGAGCTGCGCCCAAGTGGCCCAACAAGGAGGGACCTTCTTCGCATGGAGACCTTGCCCCGGGGTCAGAGATAGAGCACATGAGAGCTTTTATTGGAGCAGGACGGAGGGAATGTAGATATCAGGGGATTTTCAATGGAAATCACAGGTGTTTCTCCCCTGCCTCCTCCCTGCGAGAGGCCCCTCTATGTTCTGTTACAATTTGTTTTTCTGGCAACCAGCGTGCTCTATTTTTCTTGCCTGTGTTTTTATGAGTTATGTTTGGTTTCTGCTAAAACAACAGAAAACAGCACAGGGCTGGGTTTTTTGAGTGGGTTGTTGGGTTATTTTTTTTTCTTTTCCTTTTAGGAACTATGCAAAGGGTCATTTGGAAGCCTTGATTCCAGTAAAACTTTTCAGAAGGATTGATGGAGGTTTCAGATAGCTGAAGGTCACGGGTCAAATGGTTTAGCCCCCCAGACAGGCGAGAAGATGAGATTAGCAGCCATGCAGCCACAGCTAAGCCGTGAAGGAGGACGCAGGGCTCCACAGGACACGCATGGCAGCGGGAGGAAAACGAGCTTTTAGCAGCGGGCTTGCAAACCCTCATTGGCAAACATCTTGTTGAAAAGCCACTCTTCCACCCCATTTCAGCAGAGAAAGTGAACTGCGGCTGGCCAGAAGTGAGGACATGGGAAGAAGCAGACACATGTTCGCAGAAGAGTGGCAAAAAAAAAATACCTTGTTTTT
This sequence comes from Tauraco erythrolophus, assembly GCF_009769465.1. Lineage (NCBI taxonomy): Eukaryota > Metazoa > Chordata > Aves > Musophagiformes > Musophagidae > Tauraco > Tauraco erythrolophus. Next base: position 6,948,435 of record NC_141476.1, read on the forward strand.
TAAGAGGAAGAGATTTTTTCATTTGGTGGAGGACTAAGTTTTTTTAAAATATCCAATATTGTGTTTAAAAGCAGAATCAATGGCTATTCCATGCTGGCCTGAGCCAAAGGTCAAGCAGGGAGCAACAGCAAGTGTTTGATAAATCCTTAGAGAAGTAAAAGGTTTCTATTTTTTACTCTGAACATGAAATACCAGTATTAGTAATATGCATTCTTCACACACCTCCATCTTACCAGCAAAAGGCTTTGGCTGTGTTTCAGAGAAAAAAATCAGTGGCATATGGTCTACATAAAACGTAAGCATGACTTGCTTTTTCGGCTGGTCTTGGCACAGGGGAGTCATGAAATCATCTTTCAGAAATCTCAGCCGAACCATGGCAGGACCTCCTCCCGTTTTCATACTTCTCCTTACCAAGAACCGTATTCATAACCACTACCATCATCATCATGCCATGCAGCCTCCCAGGACCAAAAATTTGCTGTTCTGAATACTGAAGCATCTTGTTTTTTTTTCAATGAAGACAAGGATGGAAACTAAAAAAAAAAAACCACAAAACAACAGGTATTATTCCCCGATTATTCCCCGAGAAACGCATGTAAGACCTCTGCATCTTGTAACATTTCAGGTTGCTCTCCCCCATCCATTGCTGTCAGGAGGAGAGGACTCCGGGCTCTCCAGGGACAGCCAGGACCTGGCTCATGTTGCAGACCTTCAATATTCACAGAAGCAATTGCTACTGACAACGTGTCACTAGTCCGTGAGCCCTGTGAAGACGGGAGGTAACGAGCACCCCTAATTTTCATGAGTAACTCTACCTGTGGGACAGGTTTCAGGGGGAGGAGGGCAGTGGAAAGTCTGGAAACAGAATATGGAAAGGGAAAATTCAAGGCCTCCATGTTACATGAGATCATTAAGGTGAACCGCATACCTCTGTGAGCAAAACCAACAGTGCTTATTTGCATGAACAAGAATCCTTTCTCTGCCTGTGCAAAGAGTTTGCAAAGGCTTAATAGACTGGCTACTTCAAATCATGCAGAATGGACAAACCCTGTTCCTGTGGTCCCCAAGACTGAAGAAAATATGTTTTACACCTGCCCAACTGAGAAACGTGTTTGCATGATGACCACAGCATTTACATAGCTGGGAGCTATTGCATAGGGCTGGCTCCTCAAAGGAAGAAAAAGAGTCTAGGCTGCTTTTCTTCTCTACACAAAAAGTGATTTATTTAAAGCCAAAAGGTGTGAAGGATTACCTTTTGAAGCTGCCAAACTGGCTGCAGACATCCTGAAGAGCAGCTTTTATTATTTTGTATTATATTGTTTTTAAAAGAATGAAAGAAACAAGCAGAGAGATGAAAACTGGCTTTCCCTTGACATATTTATTCCTCAGATTGTGTGTAATCGTATGCTATATACACACCGCTGTAGATAATAGAGGTGTTAGCTGTAGGACAGTGCAACATCCAGGATGTAATTTATATTCCTCCTCACATCTTCACTCTCAAACATACGTGGCTCATCATATTCTCTGCCATTTCTGGACTTTGGCAGGGCTCCAGCATTCCAGAGGTCACTGGCTTCTTGAGTGGCTGATTTGTCAATAGCTACTTCTGCCATGTTTACCCAGGTATTATTCAGCTTTGTACCACTAAGACAAGCTGGTACATGCCGGTCCTGTTCCGTTCCACATATTGTTTATTCTCTGGTGTTTAGATCTTAGAGTTCATCTATGAAACATGTCCAACCAGCGCTTCTAGAAGCTGCTGTGAGGTTGTAGAGATGAGGGCAGGGATAGGACAGGACAGGATAGGATAGGAATGGAATTGGTGTTGGGAACACCAGTTTGAGCAAGATGAGTTTGACATTTCTATTAAACTTGATGTTTGCAAATTTAATACACAGCAGAGGCATCACTCCTCTGTCTCTAAAACTTACAGCATGAAGATCGATCACAGCTTGGAATCCTACTGAACATAATATTGAGATACCTCAGGAAGGTACTTCTTTTTAACTTGTTCTACATTTAAAGAGCACAATTTGTATCCCAAGGGGAAAATCTGCCTTTTGACATGCCAGCCAAGTACAAATCCAAGGAAAACTAAAGCAGCACAACACAGCAGGTAACAGCTGAAGCCCAACCCTGCTGCCTTCGTCGTGGCATGACCGTATTAGGACACCAGTGATGCTTTACCAAGCCCAACCTGCAACTGTGAAAATGTCTACTCCATGAAGATCTCCAAGGACTGAGTCCAATCACTTGCCAACAGATGTTTTACAAGTCAAAATTTCAGAGGACGGCTATTCAAAGCTTTTTGAAAATCAAGACCTTTAGAAGTTTCTTTAGCTCGACACTCAATAGCTAAGGCATCCCAAATCCCTAGCTATTTCTGAACATCTTGGCACACGGTGCTGAGCATAGGAAATGAGTGAGATTAACGACTTCAGCTCACACATTGAGCAGGATGTGAAGGGCTACATGTGCTATGTGCATAATACGTCCCTTTTGCCAGCGTCAATCAAATTTTAAAGCACAAAAAAGACATTGTACCCACTTGGAGAGCAAACATTTCACTTTTCTGGATCAAAATTTAAGGGAAAGATCTTTCTTCCTATCCTCCTGCCATCACGTGAACGGGAGAATGGACTTATCTAATACAAAAAATAAATAAAACAGCAAATTTACAAGCTAAAAACTCAGAGAGAACTGCTTCCTCTCGTTAAACTTCTTATGTTTTTGTTACCTGAGAGAAGATTGAGGTTTTCCAAAGGTGTATTCAAGGATCTCGCACAAACACGCTTTGCTGCACTAGACGTTTCTTATCAGCCTCGGACTGCGAAAGCCGTGATAGGAAATGTGCCATTCATTCACAGGGCTGCTGGTGGGGACCTGAGGCATATCTTGAGCGTGTTATCACACGCTTTGTATTGTCTACTCCATCCTGAGAAAGAAACACTCTAATCAGCTCGACATTTTCTCTTTTTGGAAATCACCAGTTAGTTTCTGTGCCTTTTGCCTTGTGTTGATTAAACACCTTCCTGTTGAAACAGTAACTAGACAACCACAATAGCAGCAAAAAAGACTTTGAAACTCAGTATCAGTTTCCCAGATTCCTGTTCTCTTTCACGTGAGAATAGAGTTATTCTGAGTGCATGGGCAGGGAAAATGTGGGGAAGGATTGGGAGAATAAATTTTGCTGCTTGGTTTAATAAAGATCACCTCCTAGTGCTATCCTATACGTATGTACAAGTGGCCTGGGTTTGATTCCTTTGGGTTTGGACCACGCTGCCATGCATGACCAGCAGGAAAGGATCCCCTCTGCACAAGATCTGCTGCCACTGGGCTCAGGGAGGCTTCTTCTGTGAGCAGTCATACACACTTGAAATATCAAGGCCAAAAAAATTTAATACTGATATTACACAGAAATTCTAGGAAATTTACAGTTCACTTAGGAAAACAAGATGTGAGTCTGAATTTTTTTCCAGCAGAACCTTTTTCCATTTTTCTACAGGAAAGGCCCTTCCCTTGCAGGAGCCGCATTACGCATTTAGATCTGCTCATTCTGATAAATCCCAGCTTTCCAAATACTTTGAACTGTATTTCCCAAGCATAGGATATTTTTTGCTGTGCCCTTTTACATCAGCTAAAGTGTAAAAGGATAATCTTTTCTAATAGGAAGGAGAACTCAATCATTAAAAATGTACACACACAAGCCACTAAGGCGGTATACATGCAAGAGTAACATTTATCTAATCATACCGATATCAGCTTAGTGTGACATTGCCTCCCAGAAAGGGGAAAAAAACTACACTAATGCTAACATTGCAATAAGATAAAGGTTTTTTTTTTTTAATTAATTGTGTTCATTCAATTAGCTTCTAGCACTTATGCTTCTAGGCTGCCCTCTTCTATAATTGTCCTTTCAATAAAGGTGGTTTTTAACTTCTCACCTTACTAAAACCTAGTGGAGGAAAACCAAAACTGCTGGTTTTTTTATCTAAACTGGTAAGCATATAGATGTCAGGCTGCTTCTGTGAATATCCAAGACAGAAAAATGCTGTTCTTAACATCTTGTCTATATGGTATATTAAATGTTCTGTGGATACCAAAATATTCCCTGTTTTACAACGCTATTCATCAGAAAGAAAAGAAATAATACAGTCCAGAAGTTATTTTCATTTCAGAAAACCCACAGAAAAATTCTAACTGCACAAGGAGAATCCTTAAACTTCTCCTGCTTATGTCTATATTAATAAACGAGTTGAGCACCTTCTCTCCTTTCTGGGCAAATACTGCATGAAGCTACATTATTGTCCTCTCAGCTGCAACTCTCTGATGAAAGTCCTTTGGTGTAGTGGGTTGCATGGACCTGATGAGCTTGTGAGGCAGCGATACGCAGAGAAAAGTCTGGGTACAGAAAAACTCCCTTGGAAGCCAAATGGCAAACCCAGCAGTCTTCCCCAGATGTTGTTCAACTCAATCAGGACCTTTAGGTGTCCTGGTAAGGAGTGATCCCAAAACTGAGTCCTCCTAGACTTCATCTCAGCTATGGTTTGGATCTCTTCTTTGATCGGTGCTCATGTTTCTTAAACCCTTGTTCTTGTCAGTCGAAGGTTTTCATCACGGCCATAGTAACACTCACCCTGGTATTCTTTAAAGGACAATTTGGGACAAGCATGTTTAGCTTGAGCATTGCCATATATGAAATATGTTAAAATGAAGAGTCAAAATGGCCCATGACTCCACTCAGTGCTTCTAACACTGTTGAAAAAATAGCAAATAAAGTGAAATTTCTTGCTTAAAAACTTACTAGCAGGCACTTGAAATCCTTACAAAATTCACCTTATACAATACCTTGGCTGAAACTGCTCATCAAATTCCACTCAAATCTGCCAAAAAAACAATTAAGCTTTGCCTAGAACAATGACCAGCTGGATGCTGAGCAGGAATACAGAGCTGACTGATACACACGCACGTACACAGAGACATTCAGAGAAGATTTAAGAGCCATCCTCTGCTGCAGCTGTTTCCATAATTTAGACCCAATGTTCTTACTCATTGCACGTAGTTGTATCGGTCAGACTTAAAGGCATAAGGAGGACCTCAAAATTGGTTCAAACCTAAGCCTTCCTCATCCATCTTAGTCATTTTACAGGCTTATAGCAGGAGTTTGTCCTTAGAAGCGTACGTACAAGCCTTTCCTTTGTCAAACCAGAGCTTTAATTTATTACAATTCAGCCACTTTGGAGAAGATGACAATGTGATGACAGCAAGCCTGTACCATCAGTCTTTCTGAAAGCGCCATGAAGATAACTCCTCTGATGTTTCATGAAATTCAAAGCTTCTAAAGAGCACATCAGAGTAGCATTAAAAAAGGGGATGAAAGTTTAGTCAGTAAGAAAGACACAACCCACTGAACTCATGGGACCTTGTTATCTGCATAGTTCCTACCGTAACCTGCCTGTCTTCAGGCCTCCAACAGTAACATGTTGCACAGGACATTTTACTGTAGTGTCAGCAAACCTGCTCTCGAAAAAACAAACACGTAATGGCATACTCTTATTTTTGCTGTTACTGATAGGTTTTCTAACATTCCCATCAAAACCTGTGGGATATTGAAGACAGTTCTCTTCACAGCAAAAATCAAGGGTAAAAATTAAGCATGTCCTGTGACCATTCCTAAGCAGATTTTGCATCAGCTCTTGCATTCATGATCAAAATAGACATCCTGTTTGTAGTGAATCACTTTCCAAATTATCAAGTGTTTTTTAATTTTTTACCCCACACAGGTTAGGAGTTCCCTCTCAGAGCAGAGGCTGTAGGCAGGGGGAGAACCACACAGAAAAAGAGAGTCTTAGGGATATGAGTGCAACTATCTTTGGTCTGATCCATTTCCACTGAAAATTGTTGGGTTTTTCAGGGAAATCCTAACCCTTGAGACATCAATGTAAAAATGAATTATTTATTTCATTTCTATACACAGCTCTCTCCTCTTGATCCTTCTTCATAAACCATGACATCGTCTTCTTTTACAGTAGCTTCCAAATGCAATCTTTAGCAGGGTTTTTTTTTGTCGGTTTTTTTTTTTCCTATTTGTCCACATTAGAAAGAGTTTTAATATGTCCACAGATCTTTGCAAATATATTCAGTATAATTCAGGTTTAATCTCCAGTGATTAGGGATGAGTCATTGCTAGAGAGTTTGCTTTGGTGTAGCTACCCAATTTTCTCTGTCGAAGAATATATGAGGTGGCTGTACCTGAGTACACACATTGTAAATCTAGCTCTGAATCAGACAGGAGAAGCTGATGCACGAGGCTGGGTCCCCTTTCTTTTTTAGATCACATATTACAAAAGGTTGCATTATTGCTGCATGTTCCAATTACTTCTGCAGTTGTTCTAGATACTATTGGCCTATAAGTCAATATGTCCAAGATACTCGCAGGATGTATCGATTCACTGCAACATCTCCTCTTCCTTCTGTAAAAGGAGGTATTGTTCAAATGCCAAAGCTACATGGCTGGATTTCCAAAAGCACTTACTCTTTGGATAACTTCGTTTGTACTGATACCACAATGAACTGTTGAAACACCAACCTACAAACTGAATACAGAGTGATTTCTCAAGAAAGATCTTGTTTTTAATGTAGCAAAATTCACTGATCCTGTGAAATGCAGGAGAAGGCCAGTGCATGGACTCTGAAGGCATCTTCTCCATCCCCATCCCCATGACAGACCAGCTCTCCTCCCTTTTTCATTGTCTGCAGAGGGAGCAGAGGGGACTGAATCCCTAATTTAACATACTAGCATTAGCTGACCGTGTCTTCGGAGGCAATGGGGCATGTCATGGTCTTGCAAGACGCGTATACTATGCTGCCAAGAAAAATCCTCATCAAGGACAGTATCACATCCTGCTGTTTTTACAGCTGTCAATTTTTTTCTTCCTAAAATGGAAGCAAGCCTTGCAGACAAACTCACCCCTGGTGTAAGTACACTGAAGCCAAGTTCAGTATCAATAAATCAGCGCCTTCATCGAGAAAGCAATTGCATAGTTGTTTTTATCTGCTATTATCTGTAAGTTTAATTGGAGTACAAAAGGTAAGTAAATTTTTAATGACAGCTGCATTCCCCATCCCAGCCTGTTGTATGACCTTCAGATATTGAAAACAAATGAATAATTGAAAACAAAGCTTCGATCATGCAACTTCTAGGTGTTTTTGAAGCTTGCTTAAGAGACCTCAAAAGAATCCTTGTTCCTACCAGAAAGCAAATACTTCAATCAATTATGATTTTAACCATTTCTCCTTCAAAAATAATTAAAATCTATTTCTGTCCTTCTCTAATATGGCAAAAAAAAAATCTATATAGAAGCTAAATTCTGCTGGTTTTCATATGGCTTAAGTCAAATAAATTACTGCAGATTTACACTGCACTAAGAATCCACTGTCTATATGTTGGGGGACTTCAGCTTTATTACTCATAAAATCAGTCCAAATTTCATATAGAAACACTGGATTTTCTTGCAGAAAGAGGGGAAATTTATTTTTCCATGAATAAATTAAACAGACAAGGTCAGAGGTTCTGAACCAGCCCCTGGTCATTTTAGCTGGTACTCTCTGTATTTCTCCCAGGGCACTCAGGCTGCCCCAGGAACGAAGCCACAGCAGGAGCTGTGGGGCCACCCACAGAGAAACCCGCAGATGCAGTGACTTCTCATCACCGTATGTGGAAACCAAACTAACACCCAGCTCAGAGCTGCCCCTCAGTGAAAAAGGCAGGCAACGTTTGGGTAAAATCCAGCAGAAAGTATCAAGCTTGCCTCCAGCAACCACTTCGAATGACAAAGGGAAAGGGTAGAGCATCAACCAAGCAGCCAGTGCCAAGACCTGTCCTCCGTCATGTGCCAAGCCATGGCCCCAGCAAAGCGGTACCTTGACTTATTGGAACATTGATTGTGTGGCCACGTATCTGCCCACACCCTTTTTGTTCAGGGATACGGGGTGGAGGAGCAACATCTCTGCCCATGAGCATCCTTGCAGGAAAAAGGACACACAAGCATAAAATTTACCTTCTATGTCCATCCAAAAAACCACCCACCTTTATAGAAACTTTCCTTGCTTTTTACTTTGGCTCTGCTTCCCAGCTGCTGCCTGAGAGGCTCTGGCACATTTTTTGGTGACGGACTGAGCCGGTGCGAAATGCTACACGTTGCAGCCATGCTGGGGGCACTCCCCAGTGTTTTAGAAGAAGCCCCTGAGATTTCCTTAGTTGGAAGAAAAAACATTCTCTGAATTCCCTGCTGGGGCTTTTGCTTAGAGGAAAATAGCAAAGGACAGGGAGGGAGAGGTCTCTTGTCCATGTTGGTGTGCAGGAGAGGAGTTACTCCTGGCATTGCACATAATTACCCAGGCATGAATCAAAGAGTCACAGGGAACTGCTACTTTCTGCAAAACCTGTACCTGCCTGTGGTGACAGATGACCACCCGGGAGAACAGGCCATTGGCAGCAGCACGTACATGTGCTTTATTGCAAGTGCAGTTGCTTGTTGCAGATAAACCCTAATCATCAGCTGATGTCCGTATGCACAACTCCGCTCTCACAGCTCTCCCCACAGCATCCCCCTCTCTGGGCATCATGGCCATTCAACTTGGAAGACCTTACTGTTTCAGGAGTTTTCTTGATTTTAAAAGCCTCCTCGAAAGACTATAAGTCATTGTGTCCTGCAGGTCAAATCTTTCCCACTGCTGCAGAACTAGAAGTTGCCCTGGGTAAAGTCCAACTGCAAAGGCACTTCTGGAAAAGCCAACATTTTGGTTTTGCTTTCTATTTGTTAACTGTGAGGCTTTACAAGGAAACAGCGCACGCAATAACATGAGATGTTTAATTTACATGTACTTCATTTTACGTTTGCTATCAGGTAGAAATTCAATGTCAGAGAGGACATTCTTCAGGGTAAAACAATTGGCAACTATTCATTTCCCAGTGTGGCAGAAGACACTCCTAGTCCATTATTTCTAGCAGATTGGTGCACTTTTACTAGCAATAGCCTCAGTAGTTGTTTGCTCCCACTTTAAGCTAGCAAGTGCAAATTCACTATTGAATTAATCATTATCCTTGGCAAAGCGGTATGGGTTTTTACTGAGAAAAGTATGAAACAGGGCTTTTTTTTTTCTTTAAAGTTTAGCAGATTTTAAACTGAATATTAAATGAAGTGGACAACTAGTATTTGACTTATTAGAATGCAATATATTCTCCTCTTTACCTACCTGGAGCTCTTTATGAAAGAAAATGATCTCTGTATAATTAGCTAACCCAAACAGCATTTATCCAAAAAGGAAAATGCCACATGTGGGATGTGAGCTATCAACAGCTTTCAAAATGAGTAGGAACTGAACACTAAATCCCTAAAACATCTTTGCAAACCTCAGACTGAAACCATATTCACATGCCTCAACCCCAGCTTGGGTGAGGCATCCAGCCCGGATTTCTCCCTTTGACCTGGTTTTCATTTTGAATATGCAGTTTACCTTTAAGAAATTAATCTTTTAAATATGAATTGGTTTTCTCAGATGCCTGGCTATCATAAAAGGCTCCAGACGCTGCCAGGAATGAGATTACAATGAATATTGGTATTTGTCATGATTTGTCTGCCTCTTTGCCTTTTTGTTTTATGTTCCAAACTCGAATAATCTAGGCCAGGCACATTAAGCACCTGTGGCTTGTACACACACAGGCACATCGGGAGGGAAAAAGGACGAGCTTGATTTCAGAAGTGCCAGTTGCACACCCAGCCCGCAGCTATGGGAGTAGTTGTTTCCATCTGTTCAGCGGGAAATGACTCTTTCCTTTGCCAGGTTTTGAGGAAACTTGGAATTCCTGATTTTGAGTGCAGCTGGCCAAAACGCATCCTCCCAGTTTCGAGATTACAGCCTGGTTTTGGTAGCGCGTTGCAAAGCCACACGTTGCAACTAAGGCCCAGGCGATGGGCAGGCAGCAGCTCCCAGGGTAACCCCGCTCAGCGTCCCCGCGCTTGGGGGGTGCTACACATCCCAGCCGGAGCCCAGGTGGCACCCGGCACCTCTGTCCGACACGATGCCACAGACTCTGGGTCAGGAAGGCTCTGAGCTACAGCTGTCTGAAGGCTGGTGAGGCAGAAATTGGGGATTCCTCCTTGCTCACCCCATCCCCACACTCCTCCCACGCCCCCGAGTTGGAGCCCAGCCTGCCGGGGCATCAACCAGCACAACCCATCGCTCTCACCGGCTGCCCCCGCGATGTTCAGAAAAAAACAGGAAAAGGCAAGTTAAAGCAAGTGAAGTCTTTTGCCTTCAGTAAAAGTTTCTCAGGCCTTGTTGACAAAGATAACATTTGTTTTTTTGGAAAGCAGATGTGTAAATCCCTACCAAAGGCTCCTCCTCCCGGCCAGTCGGATGGCCCTCAGGGGAGTTCGAGCGGTCTTGTTTGTACATGTTTGGTCTGCTACACATTCTCTGTGATTCCTCTTGATTGAATAAAGTATTAGTAAGATAATCAAAATAAATTCCACTCTTTGGTTGTCCCTTAAGTACGTCTGGAGCTACGCAAATCGTTCGATATGACTGCTGGAAGATGGGAATGGTGTAAAATCGTAAACATGGTGCCACATGGCTTACACGCAGTTCCATGATCAATCAGCATCAAATTAAAAGCAGGAGTTATTACTGAAGTTGAAATGAAGTACAGATAAAAAATGTGAGTACTTATAACCTCTGGGTCACACTTGAGCAAGGAAATGATCCTAAAAGCTGTAATTGATTGTCTTTCAAAGGGGCCCTTAATAAGAGCTCAAAATAAAGAAAAGAATGGCCATAAATTTAGGAGAGTTATGGGAGGATGACAGGATCACCATTCTATAAGCGTTCCTCTCAAAAGAAGAAAAAAAGGAAAGAAAAACCCATCTTCTCCTCTACAATGAACTGCTGTCCTGGAACCCGCTCTAGAACCAACAAGCAAGTCAGAATACAGTCTAGAACCTGCTCTGGAAACAACAAGCGAGCTAGAACATGCTCTGGAACCAAGTAGTAAGCTAGACTGCAATCCAAAACAAAATGACTGTCTTGACCCAACAAATGAGCTAGAAGTTCAAGATCATCTCACTGAACATGAAATTGAGTACATAACAATCAGGAACCTGTAAGCGAATTGAACACCAAACTAGCAGGGAGGTTGGAACTAGATGATCTTTGAGGTCCCTTCCAACCCAAACCATTCTGTGATTCTGTGATTGAGTCCTATAGCTTATCCCCTGAGACCAGGAGAAGGCAGCTGAAGGGGTGCACATCGGGGCTGGCTTTCCTCACCTGAGCCATATTTCTGGTGCTACCTCAGTTTCTTAAATCTGTAAAATGGGCTAATAGTCCCAGCAGCTTTGAGGCTGGATCAAAGCAAGGCACTGGAAGGCTCCTGCAGACCCGGCACACCGCTGCAGAAAGTAAAGCATGATCCACCTTCGAGGACTGAAAGGAGTCTGTAGCACATAGAGCCTAACACTGCCCATATACCTTTTTCTCACCACTCTGTGCCTGGGTGAGGCCGAAGGGAGATGCCACAGGAGCCACTATATTGCATTTCTCCCTCCTCCCTGACTATTTCAGCAAAAGGTGTCGTCCCCATCGCAATCCCTGCCTTTCATTGTATTGGCGCTGTGATTGCATTAGAGATTTTCCAGGAAATCTCCTTTGCAGTAGATTAGCAGGTCCCTCTCCCCACCCTCCCACCCCACCCCATGGTGCCAGGGTAGGGAGACCCTCTCTAGTCCACAAATTCCCGAGCAGTCAGGACTTCAGGGGTGAGAGGACAACAGGGTGAGGGCGGGTGCTGCTGCTAATTTAATTTTCTTTTCCCATTGCGCCAGGGCCCGCCATACACTGAGGGCTGCAGCATCCCCAGATGCCAACTCTCACTTATTTTATTAAAATTCGAGATTTTTTTCTTGTCAAAACAAAATACCTACTAGAGTCTTCAGGCAGCGTCTTAGAAAACGAGGTCTCCTTTGAAAAGCACATGAAGCAGACAAAGTCAACAGCTAGAGATGTGGGGCTCAGTGAACATGGGGATGTTTTGCAAGCTTGGAGGGTTTAGATTTTTTTTCCCAGTATTTCAGATTGGACTAAATGAATCAGGACAAAATGAGGATCAAAACTCTGCCAAGAAAATGACCTTTTTCATACAACTCTTTTAAAGGCACAGTTCTCCCAAAGGAGCAGAAGCAGGCTCTTGTCTTAGACCTCATTGTGTAAAGATAGGGAGAAATACATATTGACATTTTGAGTTAACGTGGAGCTTTCGGATTTTATCCTCTCACATTTAAAAATAGTGGAAGGGCATTCTTCGAGGTAGCTTGATTTGCTTTGCTGGTTTGCTTTAACTTCACTAATTGCTGGACAAAAATATCAACCTCATGTAACCAAGCCCTTCATGAGGAGAGCACTCAGACCTACCGCCAGCCTTAGGGTGGGAGAATGCTCCCACCAAACCAGCAACAACTTCCTGCAGGCAGCGCAGCTGCTGACAAGGCCAAGTGCTTGGCTGAAATGGTGCCTGAATAACTGGAGCTGCTGCCGGTTTCCCTGGGCCACGGCGTTTGCTCCGGTGCTTCTACCGCTGTGGAGGGAGGGAGCAATAGAGCGAAGGAAACTGCAATACAACTTAGGGCTGGGAAAAACCTGGGACTCCCTGCTGCTCTCACCAGGCTGTTTAATTATGAAAATATTCTCATTAATAAATGAGATACGAGAAGCAGGAGCTCCTGCTCCCCCTGAGCACTTTTCATGTCCTTATATCACCAGTCCAAACACCACACAGGGCCTTTCTCAAAAGCATCGCAAGCTCCCTCGAAACCCTCTTTGGTGTCCTCACCTGCAGCAACCTCAGCAGACTCGATCCTTTAAGGATTAGAAACCCTCTTGTTTTCTGCTTGTGTATGTCCATTTGCTCTGCTGCCAAAACTCATATTAAGGCATTTTTTATGCTATTATTTTCCAAAGAAACGTAAAGTTAACTCCGAGCGCCACGTCCCTTCACTTGAGCTGTGTTTTGGCAGAACCACAGAACTCCTGCATGTCAAGAAAATGCTTGTCTGACTTTTAACATTCTATTTCAACAAGCCCTTCAGTTGCTCCATCAAACTGAGAGGAGGGGAAAAAAGGTAAAGCAAACAAGGTACACTTTTGCCCCATCTTTAAAAGAGAGATCCACCCCGTGCACGCAAGGTTGATTCAGGCAAAACGCCAATTGGGGAGTTCAGTGAATTGTCACCTTTTAGCAGAAATAGGAAAAAAACCTTTCCCTCTTTTATTAGTCACCCTAATCCCACAAGGGCCAGACCTCACCAAATAGCTGCGGGGTGAGAGAGTCTCAGAGGAAGCAGCCTCCACGCAGTGTCCCCAGGTGGGGAAAAAGCCACCAAGGGGCCATGGCTTCTCCTCGCTCCCGGTCTGCGTCCAAACATGACTTGGGTCTGGGAGGAAAGCAGAGAAGGCAGAGTGGTTTTTAAGTGATAAATGAATAAATAAGGAATAAAACTAGCACTGCCAAGGGCCACAAGTCAGAAAACCCAAAAGCGAGCTGGAGCGTTATGAAATCCAGGCAAAATATGGAAGTGCTTCCTTCACTGTTTGCATTACACTCAGCACCCAAAAAAGTTCACACCTGTGCTGGGAAACTTGCCTAAAAAAAGCCCAGCCAATTATTTGAAACAAACACATTTTCAGACTTTTCTAACCCCAAGGCATTTTTGCAGGGATTGCCAAGGCTCTGAGTCAAAGCACGGAGAGGAGAACAAACAAAACAACCCTTGGCCAAGCCCAACTCGCCTGCCTCGTGCAAAGCCACCCCAGAGGGATGACCGCAGCCAGGATGAGGAGCTGGGTTGGGCCAGGGATGAGTTTCCTAAAGAAAAGGCTCCTCCAGCATCCTGGTCCCACCTCTTGCCATGGGTGTCCTAGGGACGAGCGTTATCAGCTCAGCATCTCCAGGAGGAAAGGAAGAGCGCTCTGATTTCAACCGTCTCTGGAGCTAAGCAGGACTAGATAATGACATTGCACAACGTTGCCATAAAATGTAAAAACGGACTTGAAATGATGAGCTGTGAGTTAAGCAAGCGAGCTGCATTCAGGGAGGTAATCTGCTCGCTTTCTCAGCGAGGTTTGACAGTAGCTTAGTAACTCCGTGTCACCAAAATATTGATAGGGTTTCCAACCTGGCAGAGCCCGTGTACTGCATGGAGACCAACTGTATCAACAAACAAAGCAGCCCCTCCGTGCTGCTCTCTGTTTAGTCAAGCGCATCTTCCTGACAGAGACAGAAAGGTAATTCCTTGGCTATTTATAGGGGAATTTACAGAATTAGTTGCTGCAAACAGCCCGCTTGCCCTTGCCGCGTCCCGCAGATGCCTGGGCTGTGTTTTTGCAGTCCACCTTGCTCAGTGTGCACGGTGGCTCCTGCCAAGCGGTAGCCAGACACCCAAGCAGACACAGACAATTAGCAGTGTCCCTCGTCGGACGGCTGGACTTTCTGTGTGGTCCTGCGCTTCAAAGCACAGAGACTCACACCCAGACCCATGCGGCGCGTAGGAAACGCTTGTAGGTGGTTTGTTGAGAAGACGAACCTCCCCGCCAGCCATCCCGCAAGGAGCTGGACTGTGCTGAAAGCTGCTCTGTGCATTTTCTGCCTGGCTCGGGAGAGGCATGGGAAGGGGAGCTGGCCCTCCCCGCCATCACTCATCCTGCCAGATGTGGGGTCAGGCATCTGAGTCTACTTGGCCTCATAATAAATGCTCCCCTTGGAGAACAGCGGAGGTCCCTGTGCCAGGCAAGCCAGCAGCTCCAGCAGATAAAACTAAGGTTCAAATCCATCCCTGTGATGCATTGATGGATGTCAAAGGCATTGGGCTGGATGCGAGCTCCCGCACGCTTGGTAGAGAGGTTTCGGGTTCAGATTTGTCCTGCTGGGACATCACCAAGAGCCTCGTGGTCCTCTGTGGAGGTTGCTGGCCACATCATCTCAGCGCTGCCGTTGGGCTTTCATGGTGGGGGCAAATCAGAGACAGTCACGTCGGCCTCGTTCCCACAGGAGGCAATGCTAAGGTGAGAAAAGACTATTGTCTTTACCAAACTTGGGCAACTTTCTAATACAGGACACCAGGCTCCCTGGATAAAATTAATTGTTAAGTTACAACTTTTGGATTTGAGGATTAAGAACTGATAAAGACCCCTGAATCCATTCTTCTACCACCACAAAGGAGCTCATAAAATCTCTTTCGAAAGCCAAAAATGCTTCTTTTAGAAAACCAGAGATTTTTAGCTGTCATTATTCATCCCAGGCTTGTAGGAGAGAAGGCTTCTGAAAGCAGGACTCAGCCCACCAGCATCCCCCTGCCCTTGCAGGCCCCGGACGTTCTTGTTGATAGCGAGGAAAGATGGATACAGTCAGGGTTATTGGGATCCCTATTGCTGGGAAGGCTCTTTTGAGAAATTTGAGAGTTTCGCTGCAGTGTTTTAGGGATGATCACAGTTAAGGAGAAAGGTAAATATTTCAAAAACTTCAAAAGAAGGTAGGAACAGCAGATCCTGGGCTGAGGTGGGCCAATAAACAGCTCTTGCTCCTGGGGATGGCTTGTGTTAGCCAAAGAGCTGGCTCAAGAGCTGAAGGTGAACAGCGGTGAAATAAACATCCTCGTCTCCTGGTATGTCAGGAAGACAGTAACACACTGCTCCACCTCCAGTTTGTGGTTATTCTGGGTGAGGATTCAGAGCCCTTGCTCGAATTAGCCAAATCTGTTAGCATCCAGACCCCATCTCCTCCTTTGAGCAACCAAAATCTGAATTCCTAGAAAGAAAGGTACTCGTAGGCAACATGGGGATTAAAGGCACTTTACAAATGACTGCTAGTTTTCCTGGTGGCAGTTTTCACCTTGGCTCCCTTGCAGGGCAGACTTGCTCCCATCCTAGCCCTGCAGTTTTCCAAGGAAGATGATGACTGTGGTTTCTTGCTAAGCTTCATCCCACCAGCCTGGCCTGGTCTGGCTGGCTTTATAAGTGGTTGACATGGTGCTCTCCACTGCTGATGGCATCTAAATCTACTTGAGTTATAGGCCACATGGTGCCAACGTAGGTCTGACTCTGCATCTGTACCAGTAACACTGACCCCAGGGCAGCTCTCCTGCACCCGACATCTGCCTTTTTTCTGTCTCTGCAAAGTGAAATGTGATTGCATGTTTGTGACTGCTGCACCCTCGCCGGAGTCTCAACAGCTCTGCTAGTGTCTGGGCTCCTGAGGGAATAAACAGTGAGGGGAGAAAGAGCCAAAACACCAGGGGAAATGAGAGAGGAGACGGGGAGCTGCCAAAAAAGACTCCCTCCTGCTCGTTCAGACAAAGCTTGTCTCGCAGCCAAAAGTGGCAGAAAAATGCTACCCCATAAAAGCAGGCAGGGAGTGAGTAAAGCAAGAGCTGCCCCTCACTCCTGGCTGGGCACTGGGATCTGCATGCCAGGGGAGCGGGGGGCTGGCTCCACCAAACCAGGCTCCCGGGGAACAGGCACACCGGGTCCTTCTGCACGTGCGTAGCTGCGAGGGTGATTTGCACCCTGTTGTGATAATGGAAGAGAGGAGCAGTGACAGATATCCAGCCTTCCATCTTCCTAAAATGCCCCTCCTGACATTAATGCAGAGAGGGAGCTTCAATAAACAGTCCTTTTTTAAAAGCTTCTGTCTCCATCTTTTCTGGATTAAACTGCGCCGTCTGTCTCCAATCTAAATGTTGAGTCGAATTGGCTACAACGCGTCTGCAGAAGCCCCAAGTGGGATCAGGGATAGTGTCCGGGTTTGAAAATACTCCGTTTGAAAATCTCACAAGGTTCGAAGCTCTCAAAGCAGAGCCCACCAGAGCTGCCGATAGACATCCCTCTCCTTCCTGCGGGCTTTTGGCTCGCTGCTGAGCTGGGACGCGGCAGAGCATTTGACAATAGTCCAGTTCTTTGGAGAAGACAGGGTGGCCGGGCAGAGGAGACATGCAGCTGCAAGTCAGGAGACCCAGACTGAGCTACCAGCTCCATGACTCTGAACGTGTTGTGTCCTTTCTCCATTTGTTGCTGACAGCATTATAAAGCCTTTTGCAACATCAATCAGCTTAAAACAATAAAACCCATAAACCAGACCAAACATCTTGCTTCCAAACACATCAGCATTAGCGACTTCAGATCTATATCGGTTGTAAGCATGACTCTGTTATGATAAAGTAGGCTCTATTAGTCCAATACCCTTAGCAAAGGCTACTTTAATGGGCTAGAGTTTATTTTCCTGGACTACTGCACACAGTCACCACTAAAGAGAACAGAGAGGACTAGATGGTACTCAAGAACTCACAGATAATGCTTTACAACTTCAAAACTGATTTAAGGCTTGCACATGTGTAACGCTCCTTGATGGTTTTAATTCTGAGAAGTTGCTCAGAAGGTTGTGCTTAGAATGTCCAGAGGAAAGTTTTATATGGGTAATTAAAACACAGAGACAACCCACCCGAACCAGCACAATGAAGCTGCATTGCAAAGACTGAGCCAAGTATTGCTTGGTCGTGGTGGCTATAGCTCTTCTGTACTTGGCACCCCAGCATCCAAGCCCATAATGAAGTCAACGTCAACTCCAAGAGCCCAGTTTTCCTGCCAGTTGTTATTAAACAATCACCTGAATACTTCCCATCACTTTTTGTTTTTCTTTTTCTTCTGCCCTTTTTCCCCCCCTGCATGGGAATATAAAGTTCAATTTCTACAAATCCTCATACCAGTGACATCCTGGCTTAAATGCTTGCATGCTGCTGCCAGTAAAACCTGATGGACTGAGTATCAGTGAAAAGTACATACAAAGGATGTGATCACAACTCAAGCAAATTCATGTAAAAACCTCAATGAATATTCCTGACATTTTTGTGGCATTCAGCCACCGCCAGCATTTTGGATTTCTCCTATCTGTACTGCAGCCAGTTGTGAGGAGGGGGAAAAGAGTTGCTCTTCACACAGGAGTTATCAACCCTTCACTGCTAAATCAGGACTAACAAAAATTGGCTCCAAATGCTTTGCAACACTTAGCACAGCCTGTAAACATCCTAAACACAACCCTCCATCCAAGACGCACCCTCCAGTCATCCTTGATGTGCTTTAGCCCTGCAGTCTCAAAACACGGGGCAAACATCAACCTCTCCAAATAATTTCAGATCCACTGACTCCTCTGCTAAGGACCAAATGGCAACTGAGGCACTGACTTTCTCAGAGATTTTACCTCTGCAAAACCAGCTCTGGTGTGGAAAGCACCTGGCACAGGGCAGAGAGCCTGAGCTCAGCCACGTCCTCTGGGTGCTGCTAAAATGCATGCCACTAATATTTTCTCTCACCAGCAAAAGTTTAAACAAAACCTTTGGATATGTGTATTTTATTCATGGGAGCCTTGCTGACTGAGAAAGTCTGTTGTAGGCGAAGAACTGCCACATTTCCTTCTGTCAGCTTCAGTCATCTGAAATACCATCTCTGAAGAAACATCTTCATCAAGACATAATATTGGCTTTCTGCAGTGAACGTGACAATAACATACATCTAAGCATACCGTAAAACTGAAATGGTACATCCCGGACATCGTGGCCACTACACTGCTGGGCACTTGGTTTGCTGGATCCACAAAGCCTTGGCAGGAAAGTCTCTAAAAATTTAGTCAGCTTGTGACACTGCAAGATGCCAGGTCATGTCCCTGAAATGTGTAATTTCATGAAAATTCAGCTTACAGGAGGTTAATAAACCAGCCACTGCTGCAAGAGAGCGGTGGTGTCTCTGAACACCACCACCTCAATGTTCTCCTACATGGATGTGAGGACACTGTTTGGGGTTGGTCCCAAAGATGGTGCTCGGTTGTAATTATGGCATCTGTCATTTGTAACTTGCTGGGGCTCCGACAGACCCACAAAAGCTTCATCATATTATTTCACAGAGGCAAAAAGGCTGGCAGCAACCCAGCAGGCAGACTGCCCTTTACTTGAGGACAAAGCAAAGAGAGGAAAGGCTCGGGCAGCCTCTGAAACCCTCACCAGTCATCAGCTAGCTTGAAGCTGGGCACACTGAAGGAATTGGAGACCTTTCCCAGGTACAAAGTGTCAGCAGTGCTCTTCTGCACCAAGCATTTACACGGTCCCAACCTGGCATGAGGGCAGCGGTGCCCAACAAAGGATGTCGGCAGGAGCGGGGGCCAGAGCCCAAACACCTGAAGGCAGCTGGGATGCACTGACATGTTTTTTGCTCATTTTCTGAGCTTTTTTTCCTGTCATCTGTTGCTGACATTTTTATTAATTCCCTCCCACTTCACCGAGTGCTCTAGCTGACCTTAAATTCAGTCCAAAACCCACCGGAGCTTTTTCCCAGTCTCCTTTGTGGGACGTGATAAACTTGTGCTAGTAAAACCGAACACAAATGGCTTCAGTCTGACCTGATGTAGCTCTTCTGGGATCAGTCTGACTTGGCCAAAGAAAAGACAAATATTCACTCCGCACACAAAACAAGACAAAGCTGCAAAAAGTTGTTCGACAGCTTTTTGTCATACAGAGGCACTTTCAGAGTTGTCAAGACATGAAAGAAAGCGCTATTAAATAATATTTGACTTGAGTATTATGTCACATGAAGTAAACATCATCTGTTGCCCTGATGGCTTGCTTTGGGTTGGAAAACAACGGCTGCTGCCAAGGCACCCAGGCAACTTTCTAGAACAGGCTCTTGCCCAAGAGCTTGGAGAAGACTTTTTCCAGCTCCATGCTGCAGCCGAGCCCCTGGCAGAACCAACGTCCTGGCTGTGGACGGATGGATGGACACAGAGGATGCCTGAGTAGCCTCAGATCCCATCGGGCTCAGCTGAACAAGCAGAGCTGATTCCCACTCGGACCCTTTTTCCCAGCCAGGAAGAGATGCAGATCTCCACAGGCAGCCTCTGAGGCTGGGGGACAGTTTGCAGCCCAACCAGTCGCTTAAATGGAGACCACAGACCTACAGCCATGGGAAATGTGGTGCTGAGAGTGCAGAGCCACAGGGAAAGGTAAAGGAGGTGTGCGGAGATTTTGGCTGTGGCAAAGGGCAGGTTTGTTCCACGTTATATGTAGAAGAGTGAAATCAGAAGAGGAATCACTGCAAAAATTCACCAAATTGCTTTAAGGGAGAAAAGGGATGCAGAAGGAAGAGTCAAAACCAGAAGGTGACATTTTGCTTGGGAGAGAAATACAACCTGATGCATCAATGAGAAATTAATCCCAGTCTAGAAAAAAATCCCAAGGATGAAGAGATGCTGTAAAGAGCAGTCTGGGGTGTACATGCACCTGAAAAGGTTTTTGTCTCCCCCTAAGGATGCCTTTGTCCAGGGGACACCGAGAGATGCAGAGGGGCTGACACCATCCCCCTCGGGCAGTGATGCTACAGGGACAAGCCCTTGAGCAAATCAGTCCCTAGACAGTGCAGTGAGAAACACGGTCACCCAAGGAACACCCAAAACATTGACAGCACCTTCAATTCAGAGCATATAAAGAACGCCTGGAAAAATCAGTTTTATTGGAAAAATTCTACCCCAGGGAGGTTTTGCACACGTAGACTCACTCCTGCATGGAGAGGTCACAGTCTTGGGACATGCACGCTTACCCCCAGAGATCCCTGCACCCAGGAAACTCCCCTCGTTCAGGGAAGCTGTCAAAGAGTCTGAGCTGAGCCCAAAACAATGGCGTTGCCTTGGGAATTGCTATGATTTTTACAGTGCTAGATTTGATAGATTACCAAGATTTATTCTGTTTGGGTTTTAAGGAAAACTTTTTATGGAACCCAAAATACTTCGCTAACAAAAATTAAAAAGCTGCTTACAGAAGGCTTTGTGAGCCACCACATAGACAAGTGTTATTAAACACAGTGTTTAAATGGGGATTAGCGACACAGACATTAAATACCAAGAGGCAACACAACCTCTAGCATGGGGAGTCCCTAAGCCATCTGTGAATCTGAATGATGCTGAAGGTGGTATCAGACCACTCATGCCTTTTCCTTAGATGTTTTCTCTTGGCATCTGCCCCATGGTTCCAAACACAAAGCAGGGCTAAACTTTTGTCTGGCCCATGGGGACGGTCCTAACCTATGTGCAAACACCCACCACATACAGGGTTCCATTTTGCAGTCAGATTGCAAACATCTCCTCGAGATACTGAGGCTTTTGCCTTTGGATTAAGTACAAAAGCCTAGTGGTAGTTTACAAATAAATGTCTTAAAGACAAACGCATGAAGTTTTTGTAGGAAAAGATGTTCTTGCAGGAAGCAAAGGAAAAGCAAATGTGAGCTATTCAGGGCAAAGGCAGAACAAATGAGTTGGTGGCCAAACCCTCCCTAAATTCATTGCCATAAAAGATAAAAATTGAATCAGTAATGAGAGCACAGCTCTGTCACAGTGGGAGGAAAACTGGATAAAAATTTAGAGGTCTTCTCACCAAACAAATCTCTTCTACAGGAGGAAAAAGGGGAAACTATAAGAAATACAACTATCTATCAACTGCTTAGCCAATTTTCTCTTGGTGTTCTGTATAACAAATGCAATTTAACACCTCGGGAATACAAAGGGAGAATTGTGTATGAGACCTGACAAACACATGACAGACATTAGTAATGGAAATTCAAGTCTTCCCAGCCAGGCAGAAATACACTAGGAAGGGGCCATGCTGTTACTAAGAGGGAAAGCAGAGAGAAGGAAAACAGAAAGATGAGCAAAGGAAGTCATCAGTAAAGTTGGGGGAACAACAACAACAAAATCTCTTAAATTAGTCCTGACCACTCTCCTTGATGCCTTTGTGCTGGTCCAGAGGTGCCTGGGAGGTCTGAGCATCTCTCCTAGATGTGCTTAAATAGGGCAGGTTGGTATTAAACCACACTCCAGAGCCTCTGCCGGTGCCCAGCCTGCCCTTGCAGCAGACCCTGTGCACGGACGACTTCACGTCTGCACTCTTGGACGGTTTTCTGGGAAATTATGTTTTTAGGGGAGATGAGGAGAAGTGAGTGGCTGCTAACCACGGCAGAGATAGAGCGAACGAGATGCTGGCCAAGCCAAGGCCAGGGCTGTGTGTCATTGTTAGCTCCACTAACGCTTCCCAGATAGCAAGAGTGTGGCTCGGTTGTGGCCAGGCTGCCCCAGTGGACCCCAGCCCCATCGGCCAGTGGGAGATTGTATCCAGTCCAAAAGCAAGGAGAAAACCACATGCCTAGATATATCCTTCCCCATTCATTCATTTGCACAACCTCCTCTGCACGTTAAATGACTTCCCTGGGTTTATTTTATGTAGTGCTTTTCCATGATTACACTTATCAGACACTTTCCATGACAAGACACTTGTTTTTCAGTTGCTGTTGCCAAAAGCCAACTATTGGGGCTTAAATTTTCCAAGTGAGCATCTGCTTTAGTCTACATTTTAGGGGGAAAACATCACTTGAAATATGTCTCGTGTTTCATAGAATGAGCTCATGGAAAACAGGGTTGTTTTGTCTACCTTTAAGAAAAAAAAAACCCAAACGAATCCTCACTGTTTCACAGAGAAACACTAACATTTCCATACAATAGAATGCAACATTAAAGTTTGCTGAAGGACAGAGGAGTTGGCAAGTTCAAAGCCACAAGAAGGAAATCATCGCAGCGGCCACGACATTTTCCTCATCACTCCAAACAGAGATCAGCCATCAGACGGACCCGCTCCAGGGACAAACCCAGCAACGCACTGGGGAACCGCAGCACGTCCTCCTTGGAGCAATCATAGAATCATAGAATGGTTTGGGTTGGAAGGGACCTTAAAGATCATCTAGTTCCAACCCCCGCTAGAGCCTTGCTGGATAGGGCAATTGCACATGTCCACATGTGCATCTGCGAAGTTCTCCCGTTGATGCTCGGCCTGAACATGGACTTTTTTGCAGGGCAAATGCAACGTGGTCATGTCTGGAGAGCACTGTGGAGGTATTTTCAGGCAGGCTAGATCAAGATGTGGCTGTGGTTACATCATTCATTAATTTGTGGCAGTAAAGTGACTGCAAAATACCAGAAAGGATAATTGGTTGAGAACAGATATAAATCAGTTATGTTAGTCTATGATAGGGTTTTAACTGGAGAGAGAAGATGGTGATATAGAGACCATGACAAATTGACAAGTTCTTCACTGTTTATGAGTAAAGGATGTATTTAAAAGAATAAAGAGCATTTTTAAAGAGGGGAGGTGTGAACAGGAGTATAGTTGTGTACAGTCCATTAAGCTGAGCGTGCTGCATTTTAGACTTGTCTGTCTCAAAAAACGTCTCTGAGGTACCTCGTACCAGTATGTGCTGCTAAACCTGACGGCTTAGTTCATACCCTATTGTCCAAAGCACTCCTTAAGAGATGATGATGTCTCCACTAGACTCAGTAGCTGCCTCCAAGCATACACGTATCAGTAATGAAATCCTACTGCTTTCTAAGTGTTTTGAAAAAAAAAAACAAAACATAAAAAAGGCATATACACAATGACAGTAACATTAGATACATTCTTCTGAATCTTTATAGCCTGTTTGGGAACAGTTATGTACGTGGTCTGCCATGTGCTCCACAAGGGATCAAACCCCACACACTCAAGTACTGTGCTGTTGGAAATAACATCTCCATAAGCTACATACCAAACCATGGATGCCACACTACTGTTTTAGTAATGGAGCCAAGAAAATCAAGAGTTTTAAATTCAATGAATAACTAAATAAAATAACTTCAAAATACCTATCAATTTTAAACCAAAAGGAATGTTTCAGGAAAACAGTCACCTCTCCTCCCTACCCTTTGAAAAACTTCAAATAAAGTCTTCGACACATGACGTGATTTTTCTTGATTCAAAATAAAACAGTTCACTTTTGGATTACTCAAACTTCTTTTTTAAAAACTTTTCTGGATTTCAAATTTCCTTTTAATGCTGGTCTAAAATACACTCAAATCTGAAGGATGACAAAATGAAGCATGATGATTTTTAAAAGGTTTTAGTAAGAAAAGATTCAATAAGTTCAGCCTCAGTTCACAAGATCTCCAGAACTTCCAAAATATTTTTTAAAAATAAACGTGTCTTTCCCTTCAATGACTCACCTGCCCCTTTGCAGTGCATTATATGGAACATGATGATAACAAGACTCAGAGAAGATGCTCAGGCACATCAGTGTGGGCACTGCTCAGGTCTGTCTGTGTCTGCAGGACAATTTCTTCTTGCTGAAGGACACTGGTGGTACGGGAGCACCCACAGCGATGCCATAAGTGACTACCAGCCCTACAACCCTGCAGCAACCTGCCCTAACCAAGAGAGCACTTGCAAATAAGCAGAACCATATGCTTAAAAAAAACCCCTCCAGGATTATGTAAAAAACATAAATGCACATTGGCCTGCGGAGTTTTGCTGAAGAAATTGGGCATATCCACATGACTGAACTTTGGAAATTTATTCTTGAGTGTTCAAGAAATGCCAAGAAGTATCTGTTTGATAGGAAGGCGTTCCGTTGCTTGCGGTACTGTGGGCTCTATGTCCTGAAGAGCTCAGAAAGGTTCGGGCCACAGAGAAGACAGGGACGAATCCCTAGGCTGTTTTTAAAGGGTATTTTAAAAATATGGCCAGCACGTGGAAAAAAATTGGGAACAGCATTCATAAAAAAGGTTTTGTTCTATCTGTTCGAGCGAAGATATTTATGGTGTCTGCTGTGTCATTCCAGATTTTCCATGGGCCATTAAATATCCACCTGGATATTGCATCATTTAACTACTGGAATGCGTAAGCATTTCTGCTGCTCGTGAAAGAGCAAGTATTAGCTGCATAGGGCATAAGTGCTCTGCTATACTTCAACAAATAAATCAGAAAGCGGAGCAGATAATACAACTGTGTTCAGTTGTGGTGGACTGACAGTTATGTGTATTTATTTTTTTTAGCTGATCATGACCAGAATGCGAGTAGTGGCTGTATATATTATTTCTGGACTTCCCTTGAGTTTGTTAATCTTCTCCGGGTGTCAGCAGCATTTTGGAGATCCATCTGAGGGAGTCCATTCTCAAACAAGACCCTGCACGAACACCACCAGAAGGCAGTCCCTGCCCTGGCAGCCTCACACACCAGTAAATGCCTGGTACAGACAAAAAAAAGCCCAACTCACTTCAAAACATGCTCCAAGCTTTATGTATCTGAAGGTGGAAAGCCATCACTCAGTCAAGGTGGCTCCAACCTGTCCAGATCTGGAACACGATTCTGAACTTGAGTCTCAAATTCTGCTCTTGTGCATGAGTTCACACAGAAACTCAACCTTTTTGACAATGGCAATGCCTCGGAGAGGTGGCCGGCCTTTGGGAGCACGCAACTTTACTACAAACACCAGCACATTAAAGTGGAAGACAAGACTTATGGTTACACAAGGCACTGAAATGGATATTTCCTCAAGAGAAAGCGTCTGCTGATGTATGCACCTCATGACTACAGCCCTCCTTGGTGGTCCTGGTTTATCCAAGATTAAAAAAAGATTGTAATGCCTCATCCTGAACCAATGGAAACAAGGTGACACTGTAGCTGTTGGCACATGATATACAAATCAAACGGGCCGGGACAGTCCTGGAAAGGGCTGGTGCTGCCAAACCCAGGGGGTTTAAAATACATGTTTATTTCCAGCCCTCAGTGGGGATGGTGGAAAGGAACCTAAGCCCTCTCCAAAATCAAAACGTAGTTGCAGAGTGCTATTAGGAAAATTAAGTGGTTTCCGTGGGAGGGATTTAGCCAGGTTGGGGGAAGCTGGGTGCAGATTTTGGGGCTGGCTCTCCCAGGGCAGCCCACAAGCAGAGCGCCCTGCTCAAGGTCCAGCAGCCCCATGGCCTTTGGCCGTGGCGCGCATCATCTGGCAGAGTCCCTGGGGGATGTGGATATTGGGAGTATGTCAAAAAGGTCAGAGAATCTGGCAGGTCTCTGCCCAGATGACATCAGTTTTGGAAGAACTGCGTAGGAATCAAAATCCCGCTAGGGAGAAAGCCAATGTCTGCAGATCTGCAACAGCAGGGGAAGGAGAAACTCTTTCTGCAGGAGGGTTTTCTGGTTGCTCTGCAAGTCACCCAGCGTGCCCAGACCCCACCAGACACACATGTAGTGCCTCCTGGTCATCACCAGAGTGGCAACAACAGTTTCAGAGGTGCAGGCTGGTCCCAAGTAGGATATTCCTCCCTCCCAGAGCAGCAGGAGGTTTTCTTTTGTAATTCCAAAGGATCAGACCCTGAATCTGACATGTTTCCTCTAATAAGCCGCTCACAACGGAGGCCCCCACCCACCTCTGATACCAGTAGCATGGAGCAGTGAGCAGGCAGAGGAAGGAAACTGAGCAAGGTCAAGTACCCTTGCAGAACAATTTTATCAGCCATTTCAAAGCTGTTCTACCCTTCCCAAGCCCAGAAGAGGCAGGTGCTCACAGTTTACTGTGAGCCACAAGAGAAGTGTGAAACAACTCCTACTGTACTGGGCCACATGGATAAAAAATCTCCCTCTAGGACAAACATATTTCAAATAAAACCATCCTGAAGACACACTCTAGGTTTTTAGGTCCTATAAAGAAAGCTCTACAGCACTTTTCTTTGGAAGGAGGGAGGGAAATTGTTTTCCTTGGCATTTCCAACCCTTTTTGCCTCAGCTGCAGACAAGAGGAAAGCAAAACACACATGTAGTCCCCAGGACTGTGGTGGGGAAAGGAGAGAGGAAGAGTTTGCAGGCTGAGGTTGGTATTAGGATGCCGCGGTTCTCCAGAGAGCTCCACCACTGCTGCTCAGCACAAAACCAGCAGCTTACAGCGATCAACCAGAGCAAGGACCAACAAGGTCCTCCTTTAGAAATAGATGCTGCAACAGATAGAAGAGGAAAGCCTTGGTAAAATGAGCAAGCAGTCTGTCAATGCAAGGCAAAGAACAGGCAAACAAATAACGCCACCAAATAGAAAAGTGATGTATCCAAAAATCCTATCATAACAAAACTATTGTCTCACTACTGCTTTGCCCACTTGGACTATATTACTTGACCTTGTCCAACAACTATTAAAGCCCACAGAGTGCTTAAAATTGGTTATTCCTTTAGTTTGAATACAGCAAGACACCACTCCACCAGTCATTACAGAGAAAGCAGGAACACTGGCAGCAGGACCCATCATAGAGCAACCTGTCCCAATAGCTAAACGTCAGCAGACAGCAACAGGTAAAAGTCAGGCTGATATTTGCTTTACTTCTTTCCCAGACCAAGATCTGACTAGTAACAGCTGCCTGCTTTATGGCTGTCTCTTTTTATTACTTTATTCCCCTCCATGCCCCCAAAAAAAGAGGGGAAAAAAAAGAATGGCTAAAATTTATGGCTAGAAGAACCCGATTACTGCTGGCAAGTGAACTGAAGGGATCAATTGTTCCATACGGCAAAAGCCAAAGAACTCAGGGCTCTATTCACAAGAAAAGACTGATGTGCTAAAGGGCATGGAAATGCCACTTTTATTGTGTGGCAGAGAATTTTCACATTCGAATCCAAATTCCATAGGAAAGCGTGGTATGCAAGAGACCCAGCTACAAGGGCTGGCCAGACGGCATGTGTGAGCAGAGAGCATCTGCGCAGGGAAAGCATAATACCCTGAGCACAAAGGTTCTGTGTTCCTGTCCTCCCGGCACAATGTCGAGCTTTCACACAGGCAGGGAATTATTTGCAAAATGCCTGGAATTCAGCACCAAACGTGCTCTGAAACGAGCAAAGCCAGAGCAATGTTCTCCCCTTCCCCACCCAAGCATGGACTGTTAAGTCCATTGCTCTTGGCGGTGCAAGAAAACTTGGTGAAACTCAAGAGAATCCCTGTTTTAAGGGTGGGAGGATAGAACACTTGTGTTTCTGTGCTTCAGGAGAAGAAGTGGCGATTCCTGAGCAGAGCAGGCTGAGGCCACGTGCCCTCAGATGGGAGCGGGGAAGCAGGGCAGGATGAGCGCAGGCACCGGTTACGACATGTCAGGAGAAGTCATCGGAGGTAGGACGCGAAGAAATATGAGACCTTTGGCTCAAGGACAGACATGCAAAATGTTTATGTGTTTGTACAGTGGGGCATGTTGATAGAGCAGTTAAGCACGAGGGATCTGAAGAAGCCAATTCAAGCCGTGCTTTTGGATGTGCATCAAAGGCAGCTCCTGATGGGGAAGCAGAGGGTTGGAGGCACGGCGCTGCCCCACCAGCACGTCTTGGCCATCTCGGCTTGCTGGGGTACTGTCCCCAAAGGCTCTTGGTGCTGGGTGTCACCCAGAAAGCAGGAACAGATGACTCCTGCTCAACACCAGGGACAGTTATTAATCACCAGATGATTCAGTGCTTTCCAATAGACAGCTGTACAACGGCAGAGAGTCACACAGGAATTTTGCTTTGCAGTTTTTCTATCAGACTATGGGAGTTGAGCCTGAATTTAATGAAACCTCTAATGACAGCTAGGTATCTCACTCCCTAAAAGGCCTTGGAAATGGCAGCCCTTGCTCAATTAAAAGAAAGAAAAAGGTTTTCAGACGAGCCAAGTGCAAATTCTTCTAAAGCAAACACCAATGCTGAGATCTCCCAGGTTTTGTTTTGGGATGCTCGGTCCGCGGGCATCTGAAACTTGGGACACACAAACGTTTATGTGTTTAGAAGGAGGCTCGTGGCTAAATTTGGGCAAAGGTTTGTGAACTGGAGGAGGGGGAAAAGGCACTGGGAATGACTTCAGCCTGTGTTAGTGCAGACCCGACGATCGGCGTTAGCAGCACAGCTCTCATCTGGGGCCGGCGCAGTGGGAGCGGGCGGTATGGATGGCTCTCTGGACGGCTGACAGCACAGATGTACTGCAGCTTAGCCTGTGACTAATTTTAACAAGCTGCTTGCACGGTTACAAAAGGCAGATCTGTTGGCATTTTTACTTTCAACCACCTGGTCTTGACAAACATTTTCTGCAAATAGCACATATGTCATGAAGCTGGGCTCGGGAGACGTGCAAGGCAGGGAGGAGTTTAAATCCCGAGGATGGAGGCAGGGGCTGGAAGTGGTCACGGCCAGGATGTATCACCAAACTGTGCAGGTCAGCGTAACCAACAGTGATCAACGGGCTGAAAAAAGACAATGTTCATAGGAAGAGGTGGAACTTTTGTAGAACAAATGATGCAGCTGGACAGGTCTATTGCTTATGACAGGCACTGTGCCTTCTCTGGGCATAGACTTGAGCAGGAAAACCCACAGCGCATGGACACAAGCCTTGTGTTGATTCCTGTCCTTGCTGGCTGCATCCCTATTAAAATGCCAGAACGAGACACAGCTTGAGAGAGAAAAAAGCCAGAAGATGACAAAGGTTCGACCTTTTGAAGAAAAACATGTTGAACAGTTTTCATAAAAGGTTTCTATTCAAAATAGCTCCCTCCATGCTAAAGCCAGCAGGGCAGGACACAGCTACAGAGCCATGGCGCATTCAGGGGTAATCCTGGATCAATTCGGACTCTCAAGCTGGATACCATCAAGCCCTGCTGGGCTCCCATGGGCAAGGCTGCTCTTTTTTCCATGAGATCCAGAGCACAAGCTACTCTGAGGGACCTAAACGTGCAGCAATGACCTCCACAGTTCTTTTTTCATCCTGCAGTAACATCCACCACCAAAATTCAGGGAGGAAGAACTGGCGTGAATTAGTGTTAGAAATGAACGTAACCAAATTCGAGCATTGTGACTAAGCACAAAGATAACAAAGGAGCTACTAACACAGTCTCCATCCCTTGACATCTTCACTGGCGGGCCATCTTGGAGTAAGTTATTGGGCTTGTTGCCAGGGTGACTGGGTAAATCCCGTGATTCATGAAATGTAAACTTCCGGTTGTTGATCTTGTGATATTTTCTGCCTTTAAAACTAATCCAGTTGTTCACAGAAGTTTCTTCTGGTTTCCTGGAGCCTGGCACAATGAGGGAGATGAAGTGCAGAAAAATACAAGAGTATAATGTCAAACCGGTGGGGCCACGTCTTGACTTGACTAATTCATAGGTCTCTTCTTGCAGATAGGGATGATGAGGGACTACTGAAAAGCTGGTCTTTGATCAGCCGAGGGAAGGGAGGAGGACACCAAGTAATGCAGAAACTATTGCAATGAAATCACGTTTTCTGCCTTTTTGGAGGATGAAGCTGGTTCTTCTCTCTGCATCCAGAATTAATTTACTTCAGGTTGGGCGAGGAGGAGTGGAGGAGTGGGACAGCCCTGGGAATCTGCAGACCCATTCTCCTGTTAAAACGTGTCCTGGCTCGCAAAGCTGAACTGTTGTTCCAGCTCGTTTTTGGGCTACACTAGAGCCATTTTCAAGCTTCAGAATAAACCAAAAAGTAAAACAAGCAAACAATAATCCAAGAGCTTATGTGTCAGATCAGCTGAAATGCTGGATCTCTCCTCCCCAGAAAATGGTCCATATTTTTACTGCAATATTACCAAAACGGGTCTCCACTGACCTATTATATAAAGCTCATAGTCAAAAAGCAGACCATTGCAAAATTTCTGCTCGCAGCCTCACCCCCAAAAAGGGTCAGTCAGGAGTTTCAAGAGTTGGTGAAACACTCACTTTCAATTGCCTACACAACACAGAAACTCTTCACAGCTTGCTTTAAATTAGTCGTGGGACAGCGAAGAGGAATGAGAAGGATTTGAAAAGATGGAGATTTAGGAACAAATGATAATTTATGTCTTCCAGAAAATGCAAGTCAAACCTTGCCTGTTCTGGCCCTTCAGCACTCCTGATGGGAACAGGATATGTGTTTAGCATATCTCCAAGGTATTCTCATATGAACATGACAACTGAGTGCCTACTGTGAGGACAGCTATAACAAATCACCCACATTCTTTTCAAGCCAACGCTGCAATTGTTCTTCTCGCCGGATCATCTGGCTTCAGTGTGGGCTCCCTTCAGTTTCTAACACGGAAAGTATTTCCAATAGTTGACAGATGTCTTTCCTCGCTTTACACTCCTTTCTTACCCTCTTCAGTGTTAGCCTTACAGGAAATACCGAGTT
Organism: Tauraco erythrolophus; assembly: GCF_009769465.1. Taxonomy (NCBI): domain Eukaryota; kingdom Metazoa; phylum Chordata; class Aves; order Musophagiformes; family Musophagidae; genus Tauraco; species Tauraco erythrolophus. The sequence goes on from NC_141476.1 coordinate 6,979,551, forward strand.
AATTGGAAAGATTAGGGAAGGTCTCCTACAGCTATCGGAGGAGAAAGTGGGAGCAGACAGAATGCAGTAAAGGGAGAGTAATTCCTTTAACATTTTATTTTAGCATTAAGCTTTAAATATTAACAGCCAGAGGAAGGAAGGGGTCTAAAATTATGTTGGATGTTTGTTATCACTCAGCACAAAGTAAAGTGATCTCTCTCATAATAATTTTAAACCAGTAGTTTAATTCCTTGCCCACATATAGAAGATGTTTTCCAAGAAGCAAACATTTGTAAACAGTTACTAGAAATACGATTTGATCATGCTGAGCAATACCACAGCGTATGGTCCAGCTCACTGGTTTATCCCACACACAGACCTCAGGTTTTTGCCTACTAATTTCTCTCCTGTGGAAGATGCAATATTAATTCTCAGCAGCAAAGACTACTAAAAGAAACACACAGAGAAATTTTTGGAGCATACAGATATTGAAAATTTCTATAGAAATTGTCTCTCACAAGCTCATTGGATTTGGAAGCAGGCAGGGTTTGATGCCAAAATTTCTAAAGGACAGAGTCCTCCCAAAGGATCCGGGAATGGGATCCAGGTTTTCACCTCTACCTTCTCTCCCTCATTTCATAGACAAAATGAATGGTACCAGTTTGATCTGGAGTCTCATTTGCTCTGATTTACAGGCTATATTCGAGTGTGAGCAGTTCCAAAGAATTTTCTTCCTGAAAGGACACAAAACACACCCTGCCCTAAATATCTTCTTAAATGTACTGGGACCATCTAAGCTGTTCGGACAGCAGGAGTCTACAGTGGTAACGGAGATATCTAAGCACCACTGAGCTAAATATATTACTCCTTTGGTAGTGCTGCTCTTGCAGCAAGACAAGCACCGTCCTCCTCAAAAGAGATTTGTAATCAGAGGGAGAGGGTGGAAAATGGACACCTCTATCATGCAGAGACCAGCTGCAAAATCCCTGCATGAGGAAACCGTACCAAAGGGAAAGGCTCTGCATGAGAGGCGCTGACCATACAGCACTTGGCTCCTTAGGTCCAGTGCGAGAGGACACAGAGATCAGACATGGCCGGAGTGTGGATGTATGAACAGATAATAAATTAAAAGCAAAGGTTTTGTGTTTAGACCTAGATGAGAAAGACAGACAATTAGCAAAGACATGGCAATTGAAGGTACAAGTCAGTGACAGTAACTGCATGGCTCTACAGTATCCTGGCAGGAAATCGCTTCATTACGATGCAGGTCTCGGAGCTGTTACCTCCATTACGACTGGTGGGGATAATTTGGGATAATTTTCAAGATCAGTATTATTTGTGTCATGCCAGTCGGCATTTATCCCGCAGGTCAAAAAACTCAGCACTCATTTAAAAGACATTTCAAAGCATTACCTGCTCAGGCATCTGGAAGTGCTTAGGTATATGAACCTGTTTGCTATTTACGGTGCTTAACTGTTCCCATGTTAGAGTGTGGTGGAAAGTTGTGTGATAGCAAAGAAAACAGTAAAGTGCAGGACCCAGCACCTTTCCCAAGGCAACGGGATGTTAAAAGTCCACTGGCAGCTTTGTTTGCTCTTTGGTTTCTCCTTATCTTGTGCCTGGAGAGCCCTGAGGAGCAAGTAACAGGACAAGAGAAGGAAAATGAAGAGTAGCCATTCAGGAGCTGCTCCAATGACATCAGGATGAAGACTGTTGAAATCTGATGGAGAACAGGAGCATCCAGAGTGGAATCTACAAGGAACAAGACCTTAACGAAGGACACCTCAGCTGAGGACACTGAACAGATGGGATCCAGTGAGGAAGGATCTTCTGCCAGGAGCCATAAAGCCTGAAGAAAGCCCATGAGAATTGTGACGAAGTGCTGCAAGAATGCTCCATGAGCACTTCTGAACTGCCAAAAAGAAGTCAGAGGCCTGCGAGTCATAACAAAACTACCGATGGCACATCCTGGGTAGTTCTGACTTAAAAGTTCAATGCAGTTTTGTGTTAATAGATCATACCTCCACATGCCACAGGTGGTGGCTGGCAGAAGGAAAGAAGTAAATTACAGCAGAAAGCAGGCCATGATGTGCAAAAGCTCCCAAACAGCCACGCTCCAGAGGCAGGACTATTGCGTTATGCAAGCAAAGCAATAGCAGCCAAAGTTCAGTGCTGATAGAGGCAAAACTCCATCACAGAGAGCGATACGGAGATAAGCAGGGATGTGCCACTCTGCTACAAGAAGTCCATCCCTGGAGCATGCAGGGCAAGGAGGAGTTCAGAGAAGCTGAGCAAACACTGAGGCAAAAAAAAAGTTCTCCTGTGAAGAGTCAGTACGAGTTACCTTAAAAGGAAACAAAAAGGAGGAGACAAAAGAATCCACTTTCTGCTATGTGAAGAAAGCTGACGAGGAATTTCTCTTTTATTTCTCCTGCGACTCCAGAACTACAGAGCAAGACCAGTCCAGAGGACAGCAAAAGGCATAGCTTCATGCCACCTCATTGATGGACGTGGAGGCCACTACCATAAGGTGCCACTGAAACTGAAGCCCCAGTGAGCTCCAGGAGACAGACTGCAAATGAGATGTGAACGAATATCCTGAATTATCACTGAGGCCTCGGGCTGGCACACGTGCTACACCTTGGAATCATTTTAGAGAGCAGTTGTAGAGATGCTGTGTACAGATCTACCTGCTGCAAAGTTTTAGCACCTTCCTCTAAAGTATCTCTCCCTTTGAGAAAGGGGTCATGTGCTAGAGAAAAAGTGAGAACTTTTCTTCCTGGCCCACAATTGCCCCAGCAGCAGGATGAGTCCCCCCTGGCAGAAGCAAGGACAGGCAGCAGACGCGGCAGCGCTCACCACCACGCTTTAATGCTGCCTCGGTGACACGCGTGCAGCCGTGCGGCAACGTGAGGACAGACACCTGCCAGCTCCCAAAGCCAACAAATTCCTGAGCCAGCGGCAGGAAAACAAACAAATACAACAATGACTTGCCCCAACAGCAACTCGGGGCAGGAGTCCTGGCTTGTCTGAAATATCAATAAATTGTTCTTCAGAAGAGCATGAGGTTTATCTGCTCTGAGAACACTCGAACAGATACTCAGGGGCACATATTTCTCCTTGGCTTTAGAGGTATTTTAAGACTTTACCCTGTCACCGTCCCTAGGCATACAGTGCTCTCCCACCAGTCCGCACTGCTCTGCATGCCACAACGTCCCCATGGGATCTTCTTGCTAAGGTGCCCATCATCCCACATCCAGACCATTTTCCAGCCTGTGAATGGATGCAAGGTGCAGCCACGGCCCAGGAAATCTTGCAGCAGGCTGACCTCTGCATCGTGACACCAGGCTAAAGAAGCCTTCCATTTTCACCCTTTAATCCACATTAACGTAATTTGAATTTCTAATATGAAGGTCTCTCTTTTCTTGTTTCGCTCCCCTTGAGCACTCTACAGGATAGTTGTTTACCATTTTTCTTTACCAGCTCAGTTTTTTGCTCTTGCTCTGCCAAGGCTATACTCAAATCTCAATTTGCCTTTGAATCCCATCTTGTAATTACCATTGTTATCTAATTCTTTTTTCAAGAGAAAGGAATGCCCCTTGGTCTTTAAATCAGCTCAGATTTGTGACCTGACTTTAAACACATTCAGCTGAAAGCCATTAGCAATTATTCAATTGCCTTTGCTGTAAAATAGCTTAAATTACTCAACTTTAGTCCATTATTTAAAGAAAAAATATCAATTAAACCTTCAGATTTAGAGAACTTAATGTTTCTACATTACAGGCATTTAACAGTATTTTTATTCTAAATTTTTTCCATTGGCTTCAAGCAGAGACCTTATTCAGAGAATGATGCTGAGTCTGTTGTGTGCTTCCCTGAGACAACGCTGGGTCCAAGTGTGCCATGGATTTGGGATGATGGTGGGTCCAATGGCATGCTTGGGACTATGGCTGGGCTCCCAGCTGCAAAGCACATAACCATGCCATAGCACATAACTTGGGTCCATGCCACGTGCCCTACCACGGATCTGCGTACCCATCACTGTACAAAACTCCTTCAGCTCTGTTGTGCAGCAAGAGCCTTATCTAACCCCAGTAAATGCTTTGCCTTGATGCTGTTGGCAGCATGGTTTGCTCTGATGAAAAGAAGGGGGAAAAAAAGAGAAAGAAAGAAAGAAGGAGAAAAGGTGGGAAAAGGAAGGAGGGGGAAAAAAGGGAAGGAGGGGGAAAAAAGGGAAGGAGGGGGAAAAAAGGGAAGGAGGGGGAAAAAAGGGAAGGAGGGGGAAAAAAGGGAAGGAGGGGGAAAAAAAGGGAAGGAGGGGGAAAAAGGGAAGGAGGGGGAAAAAAAGGGAAGGAGGGGGAAAAAAGGGAAGGAGGGGGAAAAAAGGGAAGGAGGGGGAAAAAAGGGAAGGAGGGGGAAAAAAGGGAAGGAGGGGGAAAAAAGGGAAGGAGGGGGAAAAAAGGGAAGGAGGGGGAAAAAGGGAAGGAGGGGGAAAAAAGGGAAGGAGGGAGGAAAAAGGGAAGGAGGGGGAAACAAGGGAAGGAGGGGAAAAGGGAAGGAGGGGGGAAAAAGGGAAGGAGGGGAACAAAGGGAAGGCGGGGGAAAAAGGGAAGGATGGTGGAAAAAGGGAAGAGGGGAAAAAGGGAGACAGGAGGGGAAAAAAAGGAGGGGAAAAAAAAAAGGAGGGGGAAAAAAAAGAGGGGGAAAAAATGGAGGGGGAAAAAGGAGGGGGAAAAAAAAGGAGGGGGAAAAAAAAGGAGGGGGGGAAAAAAGGAGGGGGGGAAAAAAGGAGGGGGGGAAAAAAGGAGGGGGGGAAAAAAGGAGGGGGGGAAAAAGGAGGGGGGAAAAAAGGAGGGGGGGAAAAAAGGAGGGGGGGGAAAAAAGGGGGGGGCGAAAAAATGAGGGGGGGAAAAAAGGGAGGGTGGAAAAAAGGAGGGGGGGAAAAAAGGAGGGGGGAAAAAAAGGAGGGGGGGGAAAAAGGAGGGGAAAAAAAAGGAGGGGGAAAAAAAAGGAGGGGGAAAAAAAAAAAGGAGGGGGAAAAAAAGGAGGGGGAAAAAAGGAGGGGAAAAAGGAGGGGGGAAAAAAAGGAGGGGGAAAAAAAGGAGGGGGAAAAAAAGGAGGGGGAAAAAAAGGAGGGGGGAAAAAAAGGAGGGGGAAAAAAGGAGGGGGAAAAAAGGGAAGGAGGGGGAAAAAAGGGAAGGAGGGGAAAAAAAAGGAGGGGGAAAAAAGCAGGGGGAAAAAAGCAGGGGGAAAAAAGCAGGGGGAAAAAAGCAGGGGGAAAAAAGGAGGGGGAAAAAAGCAGGGGGACAAAAGAAGGAAGGAGGGGGAAAAAAAGGAGGGGGAAAAAAAGGAGGGGGAAAAAAAGGAGGGGGAAAAAAAGGAGGGGGAAAAAAAGGAGGGGGAAAAAAAAAGGAGGTGGGAAAAAAAGGAGGGGGAAAAAAAAGGAGGGGGGAAAAAAAAAAGGAGGGGGGAAAAAAAAGGAGGGGGGAAAAAAAGGAGGGGGAAAAAAGGGAAGGAGTGGGAAAAAAAGGAGGGGGAAAAAAAGGAGGGGGAAAAAAAAGAGGGGGAAAAAAAGGAGGGGGAAAAAAGGGACGGGGGGGGAAAAAAAAGGAGGGGGGAAAAAAAAGGAGGGGGGAAAAAAAGGAGGGGGAAAAAAAAAGGAGGGGGGAAAAAAAGGAGGGGGGAAAAAAAGGAGGGGGGAAAAAAGGAGGGGGGAAAAAAAGGAGGGGGGAAAAAAAGGAGGGGGGAAAAAAGGAGGGGGAAAAAAAGGAGGGGGGAAAAAAAGGAGGGGGAAAAAAAGGGGGGGGAAAAAAAGGAGGGGGAAAAGAAGGGGGGGAAAAAAAGGAGGGGGAAAAGGAGGGGGGAAAAAAAGGAGGGGGAAAAAAAGGAGGGGGGAAAAAAAGGAGGGGGGAAAAAAGGAGGGGGGAAAAAAGGAGGGGGGAAAAAAGGAGGGGGAAAAAAAGGAGGGGGGAAAAAAGGAGGGGGGGAAAAAAGGAGGGGGGGAAAAAAGGAGGGGGGAAAAAAGGAGGGGGGAAAAAAGGAGGGGGGAAAAAAAGGAGGGGGGAAAAAAAGGAGGAAATAGTCAAATGAATGGTTTCGTGGCAGTGCTGACAAGAGCACCGTTTCTGCATACGCCCGTCCTCCCTGCTGCCTTTTGGCGGTGAACAGGGCTCGGTTTTCTCCCCCTCTGCTCTGAATTTGACTCTTCTCAGGGTTTATGATGTTGAAACACTCAGGCCCCAGCCATTAAAATCACCAGTTGTACACAGCACACCCATCTGGCACCAGTCGCAAGAAAGGGTGGCTGTAATTTTAATGCAATCGATTTGATTTCAGGAATTCAGTTTTTAATATTGCTAAGAAACCCTGAGCTGCATTTCGCCTCTATAAGCCATAGGAATAGATATCAAAATTTGCCAAAAGAGGGAGCATTCCCTAAACACTTGGAGACGGACTTTCCTTCCCAGCACAGGGTGCACCGTTCCTGCCACCACCATCCAGCCCAAAGCCCATGAGGTTTTGCAACAGGAGGAGCTGACAAAAGCCTACAGCTGGACACCATCGTGACTATATATTCCAGCCTGTGACTATGGCAGGGCACTAGGTCATCACTCCGCTCATGAGTGAACAAATGCAGCACGGGTTGCCAGCCGAATTAGATGTGAGGGGGCATGGATCGCCCTGGGGACCACAGCATGCATCTGGCACCCTGACAGAAACATCCAGGCTCAAGTTCACCCTTCAGGGGCAGCTGGGGCTGGATGCAATTGCTTGGGGAGCCCAGAGGCTACACAGAGTGGATATGGAGCAGGGGACAACTCCTTGCATGAGGTTTTGGGCCAATAGCACCTTCTTTTGAAGAGTTGCTCTGAAATGACACTGCTTAGATAGTAACTTTCCCCTGGATTCATCTTCAATGCAGTCTGGAGGCTGAAATAGTGTCTGGATACAGGGCTGATGTTAAATCTCTCGAAGTGGAAGAACAAAAGATCAGGTACGATGTCATTACCAACGCCATGAGCGATTCCGCTGCAGAGGAACACTTGGCTCACAAGGGTCTACCTTCAAATACGGGGCCAAATTCAGGTACGGCTTCTAAGAGGCACTGATCAAAATACATTAAAAGTTCAGAAAGAGGGGAAAAAAAAACAACAAATGCTTTGCAATGCATAAACCTCCCCTCACCCCCTCCCACCAGCTCCATCTCAGATATTTTCTTAACAGTTTTCCGGGGCCGACAGTCGCTGCTGCAGAGGAGGCCAGCACGAACCCCTGCACCGCACTGGTGGTTTGGCAGCTTTATGATGTTTTACATCACTTTTGCAGAGAACACCATAGCAATAAAATTTGTAGCTTTCCTAAACCCCCAGAATCCATTTAATCAAAACAGTCCGGCGGCCGCACCAGGGCATTATGCAAGTGCATGGCTGCTGCTCCTTCGGCTGCCGCAGGAGGAATTTGCTGACAAGTCAAGATTAAACTTTCAGTTCCTTCTGCTCTCCCCAGTCATTATGTGCCATTAAGAAGAAATTTCAAGTTAATTAATTCAATCTCAGGAGAGGAAAATAACACGCAGGATTTCTTTAACATGGTGCAGCTATGGAAGGGAAAGGCTGAGCGTGTTTACTGCTGAGCGGGAAGCAGTCCCTGCGCTTTGAAACTCCCTTCTCATCTTCCACTGCACAAGGGTGTTGTCATGGGGTAGCCTCGTTGGAAATCATTTCAGTTGAAATTAACTTCGCAGCCCCTAAATGGATTTGCACCACCAAACCCCTTGATTTCTGAGCTATTTTTTTGTCGTGCATTTTGTTTTCTTCCTGGGAACTGCCTGTATTCCTGGCCCATAACTTGGCAGGAGCACCAGGAGCCGCACCTCACCTCCTTCCAAGCCAGAAACTGGTAGAAAAGCGATACAGCCCCATAAAACACAATTAACCTTTTCATTAAACAACAGCTCCCAAAGTGAGAACCAGGCCTTATTGAAAAGGAATGAGACTGCTTTATGTTAACGGCGTGTCTCAGGCCTTGAAATAAAATATTTGTGCTTACATAAATAGTTGGAAAGGTAAAAGTGTCATAACACGGGCTGTTTGTTATTGGAGCCGGAGCTTGCCTCCTGCCTGCAACAAAATGTCATAACAAAACCCTCCTTGAGCTCACTGCATTTAGTCCTCCCTGCGCTGTTTAAAAGTCGGAGACAATCTCGAGTTATAAACAGAGAGTGTGACAGCCCACCCGAGGGATCCTGGCAAAGCAGGGCTTATCTTAGCGTGTCAGGGACTCAGCGGCATCTCAAGCGCACGAAGCTTGTGGAGATGCTGGGACCACAGCGTGGTCGGACCCAGCATCATCTCATTACGTAGCACACTTGGACCCAGCAGCATCTCAGGTGATGCAATGTTTGGATCCAGTGTCGTCTCAGGTCGGTAGCACACTTGGACACAGAAGCATCTCAGGTGGTGCAAAGCTTGGACCCAGCATTGTCTCAGGTCATAGAATGATTCTATGATTCCATGATGCTGGGTACAACCATGCTGTGGACCTACCAGCATCTCAGGAGATGCTGTTGTGTCCAAGCGTGCTGTCTGTAGCACAATTGGACCCAGCAGCATCTCAGGTGGTGCAAAGCTTTCACCCAGCATCGTCTCTGGTCCATACCACATTTGGACATAGCAGCATCTCAAGTGGTGCAAATCTTGCAGAGTAAGCTTTGCAGCACCTGAGATGCTGGTGGGTCCACAGCATGGTTGGACCCAGCATCATCTGAGGTCTGTATCACACTTGGACCCAGCAGCATCTCAGCTGGTGCAAAGCTTCGACCCAGCGTGCTACAGACCTGAGATAACTCTGGCTCCAGTCTTTGCACCACCTGAGATGCTGCTGGGTCCAATTGTGTTACAGACCTGAGATAATGCCAGATCCAGCCATGCTTTGGAGCAAGCTTTACCCCACCTGAGATGCCACTGGTTCCATGGCATGTTTGGGACCAGGGCTAGGATGCTTCCCAAAGCTTCCTCACCAGAAAGCTTACTGCAGACCAGCATGCCATCTGCTTTTTGCAGAGAACGTCTTCAACCCCAATGTGAGCTAAGCTGAGTATTTCAACCCACCCAAGCCCAGGGGAGGCTGCAGGGAAACTTTTATCACACTTGGCCATCAGCAGCAGCTTCCCAGCTGCTTGTAGCACCAGAGGAGGCAAGTCTGAGAGCCTTGAGAGCTTGATGCATCTCCTCCCCGCCAGCGAGACCCACCTGCTACAGCAGGACGGTTTGGCAGCATTTCAGCCTTGGAGTCTATTGATCCCATGGCCAGGAGAGGTTTTGGCTGCCAAGGGACTCGTATAACTCAGGTGTGCTGCAGAGCGGGGCAGGGGGATCTGCTGGGTCTTTGTGGATGATCAGCACGTCCCCTTGCCTCTAAGGATGAGGAATTGAGCAGCGGTGGAACACAAGTTGGATCACACAGGGCCCCCGTGGTCTGCTTTGAAGTAGCACTGCCCCAATGGTTGCCCCAATGCCATCCCCAGCAGTTCATTGCCACCCACCTACCTCCACCAACAGCACACAACCCGGGGGCCCGTAGGTGCCCGTGCCACGCACTCAGTGTCTGTCCCCCAGCTTCTATGCCTTGACTCACCCTGGTCATTCAAAGCCTGGATGAGAAGCAAGGAGAGATTTAGCCCTGTATAATCGAGGCAGGAAAACGCGGTGTGACCAGGCAGAGGGCAGGCAAACTAAAAGACATCTATATCCAAGAAGTGGATTGGCATCCTTTTTCTTAAAAAGTGCTGTAAGTAACCTACAACTTGTGACCTGCTTTGCTAGCACAGGCGGGTACCAGCCACTGTCTTGCGTGGGCTGGATGCAAGTGGTCTTGGAGAGCAACTGGCATTTTCTGTGACCCCCAAAACAGGGACAGCCCACATGGCTGTGCCTGACCACGCAGCGGAGCCTGTCCTCAGGACTGCGCCTGACCAACACACTTCTGCAGCTGCGAGCAGCCAAGGATTAATGTGTAGCATAAAGCAGCGTGATTCCCCTGAAACAGCTGCAGAAATACTTAGCCTAAATTAAATAAGCATTACCATAGCAGCTAGGTGCTTATTTACAAACGGAGACCTGGAAGCTGCAGCCAGACCCGCTCACCCCGGTCCCCACAGACCCCCAGAGCCAGGGCAGATGGCTTGCAGGTTTTGCATGGGGACAGGACTGGATGATGGATTGGAGGATCGGGGTTGTAGGCTGTACTTCCCCCTCTGTAGCTCTCTAGGGTTATTCAGGGGTTGGGTGATGATCACCAGGTCTCTAAAGGTTAGGAGATCCTTCCCTGAAGGCCTGAGCCGATGGCAGAAGCCACACCGCTGTCCGGCAGCTGATGCGGCAAGCAGGGCTGATGTCTTTATATGAGCAGCCCCATGGAGAGGGAGGTCCTCCCTGAGCTGAGGCACCTCTCCATCACCCACCAGAGATCCTCTCTCCTAGGCAAGGTGGTCACCCTTGTACCTGCACCCATGACTGTCCCCTCGCCTGCTCCCTCTGACTCAGGGATCCTGCTCTGCCCCAGCAAATCCAAACCCACTCAACCTCACAGATCCTTTCCCCACTGGTGCCTTTGGCATGTATTTTCAGAAGCAGGTGTCTATCCATGGGCTCTTAAATCCACACGAAAGCCCCTTAAATCACTCAATTTCCAGAACCCCTGCCCACTCAGCAATCTACTTGAGTCCCCGGAGAGGCATCAATCGTGGGCAGCAAGAATCTGTGGTGGGGCAAGACCCCCACGGCTGCAAGCTCTCCCTTCAAGAAAGCCCTTATTTGTTTATTTGCCCATCATGGTCTGCATCTGCTTCATGTAGACCTGTTTGCTGCCCCCCTGGCTCGCAGGGGCCAGGGACCAGCTGCAGGCTCATCTCTGGAAGGGGTGAAGGCAGGCAGCGAGCAAAGAGTGGTTGCGAAACATCGGAGGAACAAGCTGAGGTTTCTGTTGCCTTCTCCCACAGGAATTCAGGGCCATGTCGTTCCCACCAGGAGAGGACTCCACAGCTGTCCTCCCGCAGGGCTTCCCTGGTCCCAAAAACCTGCCTCACTGCAGCAGCACTTCAAAGGGCTTTGCTCAACACCGCCTGCCTGGAGAAGAGCGGAGGAGCTGGGAGCCAGCGATCCCAGGCTCCGGGTCTTTCTTAAATATCCCAGAGGGATGGAGGAAAACCCAGATGCACAAGAATACTGATGGGTGAAGGACTTTCCTGTTCACCAAGCTTGGCTCCCACCTCCCCATCGCATCACCTGGTGCTTTGAGGTTCAGTCGGTGCAAGGCTTTTGGCACGGCACCCGGGGGGCTTGGGGGGAGCCCTGGGGCTAGTGCAGGCACAGGTGGGCAGCACAGGTGGGGCCGGGGGGTGCCAGCAGCAGCTGGCTCTGGCGGGCAGGGAGCCATCACCGCTATCGTGCTGGAATCAAACCCTCTTCTGCGAAAGCACCTCGGCTCCAGCGAGCTGGCACCTTCCTATGGAAAAATTCACTTGGAAGCTCTCCAGCCGTCCCTGCTCCAGAGAGTAACTGAAAACCCCATTACCAGCCAGATACCCCGTATCGTCCTTCTTCCTCCCCACTGGGGAAGGACATTTCAGATCCTGTTCCCTCCCAATCCAGCCTTTCAGTGCCTTCCATTTCTCAAAAGAAATTCCTGCACAGCCAGAAGATTTTACCACTTTGTTCTCAGAATATCATAATATTTTCTTTTTTAATTAAATCGCATTCCCCATCTGCCTTGCATACATGTTTGGGGTAGTCTGCTTTTGCCAAACATAAGGTCAACATCCATGCTACTAGCTTTCTATAAAAGCGCACTAATGCTAGAACGCTGTTTTATCTAAAACCGATGTCTGTTCACAATTTTGACCGCACCCAGACTAGAGCTATGTGACTTCACAGCCTCAGATTCCCATCAAGAGCCTTTTAATACGAGGATGCTCATTTAGCAGCATACATTGTCCTGCTTTCTTCATTAGCAAACTCGAACCTCACAAGAATGATTTATAATATTTCCGTAACAATTATGAACTTGCAAAGGGAAGTTGCTGAATTTGATTTGGGCTGCAAGCAAATGAGCAGGGTTCTCACAGTCTCTAGTTTTTAAAGCTCCAGAATCGACTGAAATCAAGGGAATTCAAGAGCAAAAAGTTAAAGCAAGGACTTTAAAAGGGAGGCTGAAGGGGAGACAGCCAGGAAAAGCAAATCCCATCTGCAGCACACAGACCAGAAAAAGAAAGTCTATACAGTTGGTCTGAAAGACAAACCACACAAAAATATAGGTATAGCAGGGCTTTGGTGACAGATGCACCGATATGAAAAACCTCACAGTACTTCTACAGGCTTCTTGTCCAGAGTTTCCAACCTTTTCCAAGGGAGGTTGCAACCTCCAACTCTCATTTTACAGAACTGAAGCACAAAGATTAATAATTCATACCAGCTTCCATCTATACCCTGCAGTATGGAAAGGACAGAAACAAGCACGCCCTGGCCAGCGCATTACACAAGTCCAGAAGCTCTATTTAATTCCCAGAGGAAGGATTTTGGACAAGAGCTCACCCATTCACATGCTGTTGGGAAGCACAGCACTTTCCCTCCCCATCCTGAAGCTGAAGAATAGACTGTGCTCAGCTATAAATCTGGACTAAGATCTACAAGGCCAAATCAAGATAAGCACAAAGCAGATTGCCTGCAAGTATAAACTCATCTTCTTCAAAGCATTTCAGGCCCCAGCTGCAAATTGGTTTATTCCGAGAACAAATTGTTGCTCAACTACTTGGAAGCAGTCTTCACAAAACTTCGGGCTAAGCATCTTTGATTGAAAAGAACATAATATCACTGATAAATAATATCACGTGAGAACATAGGAGGAGGCCTCATCCTCTCCCAAAAGTGAGATAATTAACTGCAAGACATGTTCTATCACTTGCTGCTCCATACCAGCCAATAAGTTGCCCAAGAGTCTTTCCTGTGGTATTGTACAGAGTGTCCTTCTTCCTCTGTGCAACTCATAACAACCTTCCTCCACCAAGATAAACTCACACTAAAGAAGGACAAATAATCTCTCTCTGTTAACAGAGGGTTGACTGGCCCAGAAATTTGGGGTAAGCTTCAAGGACACTCAGAAAAAAAAAAAATATCCCATCAATATTAACTCCTGTCCTTGCCAAGGAGAGCACAGTCACATCTCAAGTGCCTAACTCCCTTTGGGAAAGGAGATGTCACACAAAGACAACAGAGGTCATCTACAAATTGATCCTCCCTATGCAGTTGGTGGCACTCTGGCTTCAGCATCAGAAATTCTGAAGCCCTCCTGAGCACCACCATCTCCCACCTGCACAGGTGTGACTACACTTGGGCATGGGGAGAGGTGGAGACCATGTCTCTTCTCCTGTTGTCCTGCTCGGTGTTGTTCATTGGCATTGTTTGAACATGCATGTTTAGAGAGTCATGGAGCTTTGCAGCCATGGCATGATACTCTTGCATGTTATTGTCTTATTCTTCCTTTTATTTTTTCCTACAGACTTAAAGAATTGCGGAAACAGTACTTTCTCTCCAATATACTCATTTTTTTAAGGTGAACAAATGTGTCAAACCTGTTCGTAAAAAATGGTCATCTCTTTCCTTCTCTTCTGTTCCATGCATGAGAAGGAGGGACAGACAGAACGAGGGAGGACCACAGGGGATGAAGAGGAGCCAGGAGGAAGATAATGTGAGAAGGCAAGAAAATAAATAGAAACACATGAGGTAAAACATCCCTCACTTCATCACTAGATAGCTCAGGAGAGTCACAGATGACATGAGGAACAAGCCCAGCAACCTCAACAAAATACAGGTTGTGTTAAGACAAGAGACTTCCTCCAGAGCCCACCACAATCCTGGGTTTGCCGCCACGTTGGGTTGGTCAGAGGTGGCGGCGCTGCCTGGAGGATTGCTCAGCCGTACATCTCCCCCACGGAGCAGAGCAGAGAGCAGATGCCTGTGCCAGCGTGGAGCCAGCGAGCTCGGGTATCGCAGGCACTCGCGGCAGCTCCACGCGCCAGGACTACGTGCACGCAGCTTGACATCTGAGTCAACACAGCCGGGGCTGGTGCGGTGGCTCCCGGGGTGACCATTCTGGGGGGACTCACCTTTGCACAGACGGACAAGATAAGTGATCTGCAGGCAGAACCACAGCCGAGGGAGCAGCCCAGAAAGGCAAGGTCTTCTTTTGCATTTTGCTGCTTGTATTTTTTAATAGAAGAAAATGCGCACAAGCCCGTCTCTTTAGGGATCGGGCCTTGGGAGCTCTCTGGAGCAACAGAACATCATCTCCCTGAAAATAAGTTTGTTGCTCATCAAGGAAATGAGAGGCACAACAGGGCCGTGTGGTCCACAGCCCCTCTCCCCTCAGTGTCCGCGTGAGGCCGATGGGCCACATCTGGGGAAGAGCATCCACCTGCACTGGATTACTCTTTTGCACGTTGACCTCATTTTGGCTCTCCCGCTCTGCGTTTGAAGTTCCTCCGCAGAATCAAATTCAACAAGGTCTGTACCTGGGCTGAGAAATATACGTCCCGGGGGCACCTTTCTCGGCCGTCCTGGCTTTCATTAACCGAGATTCTCCACTGTCCTTTTTTCACACCCATTAAACAGCACCAAAGGGAGCTGGCAATACGTTTTCTTTTGCCCTTCTCTTTTGTGCTACTCCTTGATGAATGGCTAAAGCAGATGCACAGTTGTCTTTGAAGGCTCTGGTGGATGAGCATGTTGAATCAATGATGGATTGGACCAAATGAATCACAGTGTGGGAGAAAGCGCAAGGCAATGATTTCTAAGTGGCCTTCACATCTTTACACTTCAGAACTTGCTTTAAAAGCTTGTTTTCTGCTTTTTATCTGGTTCCAGTTTCTGCAGTGCCTTTGCATATGTTGAGAGAGGTAGGGGGGAAGGAGGGGAACCTTTACATATAAACAGAAGATTCCACTTCTCCATCAGACAATAATGAAGCATTGTCATTTAGGGAGTTCAAATAGCTGGGAAACCACTTCAAGGCCATGCAAAACAACTGGGTAGCATCAGAAAGAACAGCAGTTGGCAAACTGAGTGGCGGAGTTTAAAACTCCAGTATAGCAAACTAGCAAAAAAAAAAAACCCACCCCACAGCTGGTTCGGTGGCCTACCTCCCCTCACTGCGACACCAGACCTGCTTCAGAAAGCAGTTTTAACGAAGCAACATTTTTAGGAGACAGTGAACTGCCAGAGATTACTGGATATAAAACCAGTGCGGCTTATTCCCAACTGAAACCCTGCGCGCTCAGCCAAGTCCCGCGTGTCCCCATCCACAGCGAGCAGGAGGTCTCCAATACTCGTTTAGAGCATCCGTCATTTCCAGCTTGGCTGCTCTCGGGCCCTCCCTGTGACTGATGACATGACTGTGCTCATGACACAGATGATTTTTTTTCCCCCCACAGATGCTCAAGTGTGGATATAGGAAGTCAAAGCCACTGATTTTGCAGGTGCTGCTGGAAGAGTGGTGTTGTCTTCCTGGGCACGGGAGAGCGACAAAGTTTGCAGAAAAAGGAAATTTTAGTCTGAGAGTGCACAAGAGGGAGAAGAATATGCACAGATGCTTTCAGGCCCAGACATCTGAAAAAATCCCAGCAAAACCCCAGGCTGGGTATCATTTAATATGGTTAAGTAACACGCCACACACATTCACCTCCAGGTCTCTACCATGCTTTCCTGCAAAGGTGCTCTGCACCCAGATAATGCTACCACGAGGAAGACGCTGGTGACTGATCTCTGCCTGAGCAGAGGTCTTCCCACAGGTGAGCCTCTGCGGGATCTGCTTTGTTACAGAGCAGGATGATGCTGCATGTGGAGATACAAGTGGAAGCTTGTTCAGAATGCAGAATTTGCAAAGCCTGTTCACTTAACCAGAGCTAATCATGAGCCAAGGACAGCATGGTTTGACTTCCTTTATTCTGGATACCCCTCTCCCTCAGTAGCATGGAGAGGCTGCAGCACCGGTGTTGGCAGCAGTGTCAGTGCTGGGCTGTGTGCACTGGGATGGGCACACTGGTGAGAGCTGCAGTCGGCACAGACAGGAGACGTACAGACTGGCAGCTGCTCCTATGGCCCTTGACGGAGACAGAGCTTCAGCAGAAAGCAGAGAAAAGGCTCCCAGAGGCATACATAGGGCTTATTCCTCCAGCATTTTTGCCCCAGAGCTGCCACTCGTCACCCAGTTACATTTGCACAGGAGCTGCCCATCTGCCTACAGCACCAGCATCAGTGTGCACCCTGCTGTCTACCTCCTCACCAGTGGCACCAGCGAGGGATAAATCCTTCTGCTCCAGAGATAACAGACTTGGATGAATAAACTCCTCTGGAAGTTGCAGGCTTGCCCCAAGCCCAGCTTCCCCGCAAACAGCAACTGCCTGCACTGTGGGTAAGGACAGATCCAGCTGCAGCTTACCAATAAATATTCAAAGTCCCCATGGCCTGGCAAACAGGGCTCTGGAAAGCACCTACTGCTCCCTACACAGGCAGCAATGCTTATGAAGCGCTATGAGGTTTGGAAGTATTATTTTATCCATGGACAATGGGCATAGGGACAAGCTGAAACAAAATTTGCTCAAGATTTTTCCAGCTTAACACCAAGTTTACAATGAAAACAGTGGAAAGAGTCGTATGAGCCTGTCTGTGGCCAGAGGACGGTACTGCAGACTCCGCCGGGAAGGGAAATGTGTGAAATAGAGGTGCTTAGGACAAAGGGAAGTCTGTTAAAGTAAGAAAAGTCTGAATAAACAGTTTCCCCACCCCCCCAATACCACTTTCAGCTTCATCCAGCCAGAGCTTAAAGATAAAAGAACAAGGAGCTGCTGATTTTCCAGCAGTGGAAAGGCAGCTGGTGGCTTCGGGGACATGTTTAAGCATTGCACTGGCACAACTGATCCAATGAGGACTTGGGCCCCGCAAGGCCAATGCAGTCAAGTTCTCACAAAGGTTCGGTCTTCTTTGCTTTGCGGACCCCTCAGACATCGCAAGAGGAATGAAAGCTCTCCAGCTGGAAGCCCCCAGGATCATGCTTCCCTCAGTAGCCCCACAGACACAGAGACCAGTGTCGGGATGAGCCGGGGATGCTGCGAGCCGCACACCCCGGGTGAAGCCCTGTAAAACACAATATCCCTGTCTCAAGGGAGTATTTACAGCCACCCCCATCACGTTTGTCACCAGTTCTCAGTGCTTTCAGATGCACATACTGTAACCCAGCGGGGTGCAGGCTCTGCCCAGCAACACCCTGTGCATCTGCTGGGCTACAGAGCACCGCGTGCTTTGAAGTTTTCCTCCTCCAACAAGAGCGCTGGTTGGTATGAGAGCTCACATACTTATTAGGAGGTGAAGATGATTAATTGCTTCTCTCCCCCCCTTCCCCTCTGAGGGGGTGGCTCCTCAACGTTGTCTCGCTGACAGTGATTTTTCAGGACCATATGGCACTTCCACATCCCATTAGTAACGCGCCTGCTGCACCCCGTCCGCTCCACACCAAGTTTCATCTTTCACTGCGCTGAGGAACGTGAAATACCGAAGCTCTGGCTGAAAACTTCAAGGTCATGAAGTTTAGGGAAATATGTTTAGTTTTCCACAAAACTTCTTTCTTGCCTACTTTCAGCTCTCCCCTCTGCCCCTATGTTACAGGGTTTCCTCTGGGGCACACGGGGATATTTTTACTCTTTCTTGGACTGGCATCAAGCCCCGATGCCCACAGTCCTGGGGGAGCAGGGAGCCTGCAGGCTTCATGGCCAGACACAATGCTGTGAGGCTACGGTAGTATTAACAGGTAGCTCGAGATTAAAACGACCTCAAGTTGTTCAGGTTGTTGCTTTTGGTTGGTTGTTTTTTTTTTTACTCCATGCACTTCATCGCTGTGTGTCTCGGAGCCCCTCTAACAGCATACCACCATGCTCACGCCTGCTTGGAACGGGTGCATTCACCTGACCATGGATGTTACAGAGGGCACCTATGAAACCAAACTCACCCCAAAAGCAATTCCTGCTCCTGGCTGCTCCTTGCCAGCACCCGAGCCTGCCACAGGCACTTCTCCCGCTCATTTTGCAGCAAAGTGCCCTTCGCAGCCGGGCACTAACATGGGTGCTCTGGTTCTGGTGGCCGGTGTGTGACAAAAGCCAAATCCCCCGGGAGAGCCGGCTGTGCTCCAGCGAGCGCCACGGGCCGGTGCGAGAGAACACGCACGCTCGCTAATCCGCACTGCACAGCCCCTTGGCAGGCAGCGTGGAAAATGCCAGTGCTCTCAGATATGGTCTCTAAGGAGGACAGTTTCCAAAACCTAAAGCAAAGCAGAAGGGGCTGCCCCAGAGGCCAGAGTGGCCAGGGGCCAGCACCCACCTCCCAGTCAGCCAGCAGCTCCCAGCAGCAGAGCGCTGCGGCAGCTGGGTCCAAACCCAGCATGCACTTGCCTCGCAAGCATTTTGCTCACTTATCCCATCTCTGGTTGCTGTTTTTACAGGAGAAAGAGTCCAGCCAACTAAAAAAAATAAATAAATACAAAAGCCAAGCAGAGAGCAGCTTCCAAACAACATTATTTTACCCGGTCATTCAATTCCCATCACAGAAGGGAATTGTTGTTTTTTTCTGGGGAGGAAACAGTTGTTCACCACAGCTCCATCCTCAGTCCATCCTGCCCAGGAGCTGGGCACCACCATGGCCAGAAAGAGCCACTGACCACAGCTGCCACCAGCTTTGGGAAGAAGCTCAGACCATCTCTGCAACCCCAACAAGCCCCCCAAGGACTGGGGATGGCTGTGTCAACAGTGCCCCAAGGACCCTAGCTGGGATCTGCACCAGGATTTCTGCCCCACAATCACTGGGAGAGTCCATGGCTTCCTGATCCAGTGGGCAAGGAGGTGGGGTCCTTCTTCTGCCAAGTGCCTGGCAACAGGCAAAGACCTCTCTGCCATGATGGTCCCAGTCCCTCCATGGAGGAAGCTGGGAAAACCGTCCCTCAAAGACCTCCAGCGCCATGTAAGGGGAAAAAGAGAGAAAGAGGGCAAGGGGAAACCAGATCTCTGCTGAACTGCAGAAGATCCCCGCCGCTGAGCCCCAGCGCCCACAGGACACATACCTTCCCCAGCCCCGCGAAGATGCCAGCAAACCTTGCCGCTGTCTACCTAATGTATTCCATGTGGAGCATGCACCTCCGAAACATTACTTAAAATGGGAATAAATCCTTCACGAGACCTCCACGTGACAGATACCACTTGATTGAATTGCCGAGCAAGGAACTTTTATTTTAAGGAAAAATCTACAATTAACCTATTGCCACTCCGCGGCAGGGGGAAGCAATAAACTGTATATGTCTGCTTTCCAACCAAGTCCAAAAGGTTTATCCACAAGCCCTTCTTAGCAAATCTCCTCCACAAGTTCTTTTGATACCTTATGGATTTGTTAAACATTTATAACATGAAAGTGAGAATATTATACACACTGCCCTGGCATAAATCACAGGTCTGATCCTCTGTATACACTGGCAATGGAAAGGGGACCTGGAAGGAGTAACAGGGTTCTAGGCTGCAAGGTGAATAATCAGAGAGGTTTTCCTCATCCCTCCATCCAGCACTAAATGCACACCAAGGTGTTGTGAGATGCTGGTTCTCCCCCAGCCCCTCCAGTTTTTCAAGTTTTACACCTGGGGAAAGAAGAATGAACAATCACTGTTAGACATCGGCGAGGTAAGCGCACAGGACATTTAAGAAGTGGAAAAACATCTGTTTAGTCCAGATAGAAACCAGATGGAGGTGGGGGGGAGGTGAAGGATGGAGAAACAGTCAAGAGGAAAAACAGAAACGCAGTCAGGAAGGAGGCTGCGGGAGAAGGGAGATGCTTCCAGGAGGCAAAAGTGTCCCTCCACAGAGACCTGTACCTCCTTCTCAGGGTAGTAGGCAAATGATTTGGACATGGCTCTTTCTAACAGGGCTATGGGCTGGGGGCCGCTCAAAGTGGCTGATTTTGGAAGCTCAGATGCTGCCTGGCCCCCTGGAATAATATGTGGCTACCAACACTGGTGAGAGCTAAGCAAAAGTCTCGCTGATGGGAAGGACGTCGGACATGGGCTCATTTCCAGCCACCAAAGAGCCACAGACTTCCCTGGGGGTCTCCAGCTCCCCAGCTCTGCCCTCCAAAGTGCTCCAGTGGTGCCTGGACCAAAGACACCTCCTACAAGATAAAATCCTACACTTGCAGTAGGAAGTAAAAAGGTCAGTTGGCACTACTCCCCAATCCTCTATATTCTCATGTTCACAACAGCAATCAAGGGCTTCTCTTCTGCCATAACGCAGCTTATTCCAGGGCTTTCAGCGACACCAGTGTGGAGCTTTTATGGGTGTAGTAGAGGCAGTAAATGAAAGCGATGCCTGGCAGATGGGGTGCAGCAAACAAAACCTAAAAGGGGATGGCATAAGGCCATGGCAAGGGCATGCAGACATTTGAGAGATGGTTGTAGTGCCTTCAGGCAGAGAACAGCAAGTAATATCAGCAAAGAGGGCTGGAAATCCCCCGGAGCTGAACCGTCAGGATTCTGGGGAGAAACATCATTGCAACACCAGGGACACGTTATCTGCGGATGCATTTGCAATGCAGCCAGCCAGGTTGGAAAGATGACTAGAACAGGAGAGTGAGAGGCACTGAAAAACACCCCCAAGCTAATAAGAGCTGTTTCCTCCTGGTTTTGTGTCTGACTTTGCTCTCAGATTCCACTTTGGCTGGCAGAGTGGATGCCAAAAAAAAAGGCAATTTTTTTTTTTTAAGTAGTAAAAGACCTCTCCAATAGTATCAAATGCTAGAACTGATGAACAATTTCCTCACTATACAGTATTTTCCCACACTAAAAAGAAAATCAAAGCAAACTTTTTTTTGCAGGAAATGTTTCGTTTTGAGGCCATTTTGATCCATTCTTTAAATCCAGGTGAAGTGTCTCATTTCAGGCAAATGCCAAAATTGAAGGTCCTTTTTTACATTGCTGCTCAAAATGCATCAGTTTCCAAAGCTGCAAGTAGAAAAAGGATCAAAACATACTCCTCCCTTGCCCCCAGACAAAACCCAAGTGCTTGAACTTGGTCACTATGCAATCATTACATTGAAATGAATAATGAAATTACATTGTTCAAAGGTCTCTAAAACATTCCCAGTTTAGGAAAACTACTTCCCACTCTGTTTTAAAGAAACACAGCACAAATGGCTGCAAGCTGCCTCTTAGCTTGATGAAATGCTTGGCATGAAAGGAGACCTCAAATGTCCAGAAATCATTTGCAAAGAGGCGAGAATAAACGGGCCCTCTTCTGACCAGGTCCTGCAGAGAATAAGGTGAGAGTACAGGGCCGGATCAGGGAGCGGGAATTGACTGAAAGAGCCAAAAATAAGAATGAAGGAAGAAGAATATAGAGGTGCCCCAGGAAATGAGCAGACCATGCTCATAATTCCAGCCCCTTGCAGCTGACCACTGGTGCCCCTGCAGGCAGGACATGCAGAGAGGTGGCATTTAGATGGTGCTTTTGAACCACAAACTGGGCAAATGAAACTTGAATTCTCCAATTCTGCAATCTCTAGCAGGAGCTCACCTCCTAACCAAAGCACATCCTTGCTTTTGTGGAGTCCTTCATTGCAGACGCAATGCAGCTGTGCATTTATGCCTTTTTTACTAGGGGCAAAGCACGGACAGGTCTCTCCTCTGCCCTGCTCCCTGTTTGCACTAAACCTATGGAAACCTAGCTGTCCTGGAGCCTGGTGCACATGCAAAACTGCTCTCCTGCCAGCTTCCTCTCCGGCCGGCTCCCAATTTGTCTGCAAACCACAAGTTTAATTGGAGTTGGCAAGTGTTTTGACTTCAAAAACGTCTGTAACACCTGGAAGACAACGCTCAGGTTTAAGGGGGGAGGAAACGGGATGATATCCAAATGCTATTGTCACGCTCTCGGCTGCCTGAAAAAGAAGGAATCAGTAGCTGCAGGGTCCGGTGCGCGCAGGCGATACTCAGGCACGCACGCAGCTCTGCCTTTCCCCAGCTACACACTGAAGCAGGCTTTTAAAGTGCTTTAAAAACGATTTTAAACTTCACTTTAAAACTATTTAAAGACCCCTTTTGCAAAAAAGAAAAAAAAAGGAGGCAGCCTATAACATTTGTTGAAAATTAAGATATTAATTCCAAGAACCAGGAAGATACAGTGATGAGGCATTCCTAGCCAAACCCAGAGACCATGAAGCTGACAAATGGTCTAGCAGCTAAGGGCAGCGGATGGGAAAGGCTGTTCTGCTGAAGGATGGTGGGGGGACACACACAACTCCCCCCCTGGGCTCCCTTTCAGCATCCTCACACGCTAGACAGTTAGTTTGGATCAAATCCACAGTGGTGCGAGTCTGCACGCTCCATTATCCCACAAGACGCAAGTTCCAGCTGTCAGGACTCCAGTTTTATGGTCCTCTCTGCTATGGTTTGTGGTGCTTTAGGAGAAGAGGTGTACAAAGGAGCCCGTTGGCTGTCATGGCTGGAGCTATGCCCTGGGAAGGGTCTGCCCTTCTGGTTTTTGGAAACTTTCTCTGAAAGACTTCAGTGCCCATTGCTTATTTGACCTGTTGCAGGAAGTGAAGTAACGGAGCCGGCTCCCATCAGAGCTGCCCCAGGAGTGCTGGTGTGCCTGTGAGTGCAGTCGGCCATCCAATTTGCTACTTTTTATGCAAAAAATGTTTATGGCCAAGTCTGGCTGAGGCTTTTCAAGACTGGCTTAGGAGGAAGGATTTATTGCCAGTGGCTTTATCTTAGCAGAGGTTGGAACAGATTTCCCCTCATTGGTATGTTCTTGCAATTTTGATCAGAGATGCTCTGCTAGTTACCATGGCCTTTCTTACCAGCAAGGTACAGCTGAAAACTCATCCTTCTCCCACCCCTCACCTTGGGGGTGACAAATATTAACCCTTAGAAGAGATCTAAAACAGGATAAAACTGCTATGATACAGAAAAATCCTGTGATGACACCATGCTTTATCACATTATGTAGACCTGAGAAAGAACGTAACCCCCATGCGCCAGCTTCCCCACCAAGTTTCACCTTATATTTTCAGATATTACATTACTGAAAGCCCTACTCACTTTTTCAGAAGGTCAGTTTATCTTTATTTAATGAATACGTAGATAAGGAACACCTAAAGTTTGAAAGTCTGATATCAAAGAAGTGAAATGGCCCTTTCTGCAAGTCTTTCATTCAAACCGTTTATCAAACCTTTAATAACAGGCACTAACATACGAGAAATGTTAACAGAGAATGAATGTTAAAAAAGTAAACGGTTTGCAAGGTGCTCTGACTACAGCCCCAGAGATCAGTCTGATTCATGTAACAGATTTCTCCCCCTTTCAGGGAACCAGTAACTTTTGCATCCTTGCTGCAAAAGGATACAGAGGGTTACTGACATTTTCCTGGTACAAAAGCAATGCGCACAACTAGAAATCAAGTAGTTGTTTTATTTTTACCCCATGCCTACACACATTGCATCTCATCTCTTTTTTTTTTCTTGTTGCATACATGCACTTTTTAAGCTGTTTAGTATATTGAGTGACTTTCTTAAACCTGAGCAAATTCCTCTGAGCAGATTTTGGAAAAAACCCCATCTGGAAAATATGAGTGATAATTAAGATTGTGATACTGGCACGGTTGCCATGTGAAGGGATAGACAGTTTTGTTCATCAAAGAAAAAAAAAATCTCAAGAACTTATGCAAGCAAGAGCAAGTATAACAAAAGCATGCACTGAGCTGTCTCCTATTAACAGCGCAGACCAAATGAGCCAATGCAACTGCTTCTGCTTTGCCTAAATAAATGCCTGGATCAGTCATCAAAGTAGGATTGTTTTCCACAATACACTTCCTTGAGCAACCCAGATAGCCTTTGTGTTGGCCCCAGTAATGATGTAATGGGAAAAACTTACAGGCATTCTGTCAAAGCCATGCAGATTGCTCAAAATACTATTTCCCAAGGCTCCAGCTTCGCAGGTGTGGACTCAGCAGCCATCAAGACTTGCTATGATTAATGACTTTTTCCAACGTGTTGCCTTACATTAATACAGCGAGCTCACTTTTATTAAATTAGGAATGATCTATTAGAGGATTCTAATCACCTGCAGGCTGCCATATGTAAGGAAGCTGTCGAAACCTATGCAATCTGGGTATCTCAGAGATAAGCCAGTCTAAGCTTTGTATTACCTGTACGCCTAGTGGTACTTATAGACCTCCTGTCAATATTGCCTTCTGCCTGTTTGCCTTCCACCCAGCTGCTAAAGGAAGACAACTAAGAGAACTACTGTTCCAGTCTCAAAGCCATCAGCCAAAGAGCCAAGAGAAACCTTCAATCCTTACAGAAAACATCTGAAAACACCTTGGACATTGGGACTAGCAATCCCTCCTAAAAACCTCCAAAACCAGGCAGCAGAGAATGTACCTGAAGTCCCAAGGAAATACCTTGCACAGAGGCACCATTTCAAACAACACAATAGCTCAGATGGAGTCACCCAGTCACAACTGGAGTTGAACAAAATAAAACAGCACTCAATAAATACCATTTTATCAAAATATCCAGAAGCAATTCTCATTCACTTACCCGTCACATTGTGACTTGGGACCACCACAGATATTCCAAGTGTCGTGAGGCTCCATCATGCACTTAAAAGCATCCAGCACACCTCAGAGGCATTTCTTCCTGCCTGAAACAAGGACAATTCCTAGGACCAGGAACAAGAAGCCATCTGAAGCACAGCCCTGGTGTTTCTGGCAAAACAGCCAACAAGGCCACAATGTGGAAAAAAATAGCATCTTTGGCCTGCTATTTCACCCTCAAGAATCCCTTGAAAGATAAAAGCTTGGGGCAGCATATATGGTGCCTGGGATACGGGACTGGCAGTTGATAACTTGCAGCTGATTTTCTCCCCACAGGTGTAGCCCATCTGGAAAAGCCAGGAGCCACAGCTTACAGACACCCTCTAAACCCCATAAATGCTGGGGAGAGCAGACTATATCTCTACTGCAGACAGCCCTAGTTCAAAGGGAAGGGTTGCACAGCCAAGGTCTTGTGTATCATCAGATGGTGCTGAGGGAGCAGAAGGGAAGGTGCTCAGCTCCTCTTCCTCCTCTCAGCAAGCCTATGCTTGCCCATGTCAGTGAGCAATAAACTTGTGCACTGGGGATGTGGCTATTTACTGCATCGCTTCCAGATGGATTCAATGACTGCAACAACATCATCAAGACAGTGGGGTAAGCAGGAGGCAAGAGTGATGTTTTTCCCTTTCTCCTTCCACCTTCTCATCTGGGGTTTCTGTTAGACATTGCCTATTCTCTAAGCTGTTTTCAACAAGAATCCAGTCTTAGTGCCCTGGAAGTAGCTGATGTTGCCCTAGCTAGGTGAGGAGGCAGAGATGGCTGGCTGATATGGCCTCCTCTTCAAGGTGTCTGGTTATGGATCCTCCAAAACAGAATAGATGATGTTATTGCCCAGGGTAACCAGAAAAAAAGAGGGTCTGGCCAAGTGAGATGGAAGGGGAGTAATGTAGCCCTCTTGGAGAAAAATATGGTAAGGAGCAAAAAAAAAATCCTGGTTTAATTTAGCTTCTCTTTGGAGCAGCACAGTTGTGAGACTAAAAGTGCTATGTAGCTTCCTCTAATGCAAGACACAAGTTACATCATACTGGAGCATTTTTTTCTTTTTTAAAATCGGGTGGCAGAGGACACGAGGCATCTTGTGCCTCTTCAAACAGTGCTGCCTCTGGATCACAAGTTGGTAACGGATTCACCCTCATTACTTCTGCATGAGCTCTGACATTACAGTGTGCCTTGCTGCCAAGTTGATGGAAACCTCATCTCAAAGGCAAAAGGAACATAATCCTCCTGGGATATAACAGAAACAGTCATTATGCATCCCTGCAACTTCCCGTGGTCGCTCACATCTTGTGGGAGATGGAGAAGGCATGTGAGAAACGCGCGTCACTGGAGACACAGAAAGCTTATGCTAAATCCTGAACATCCACCACTGCATCTGTGGACAAAGTTGTCCAACTACTGCAACGCTGGTGTGCTGGTGCGAAAGACCATATGCCATGGCAAACTCTGAAAGGAGTTTCAGACAGTTCCCATCTCCTTGTTTCCCTCCTGTTTCTAATTAGTTATGGCACTGGCATAAAACAGGATCTGTGTCTACTCAGTCTTCATCTGCTCTTCCTTATTCCCACATGAAGTCATAATCCTTCATGTCATCCCAACTGTGCACTATGGAAGTGATTTAGGATGTCTCAAACCAGAGGATAATGACCTCAGGTATTGAATAAATAGAATAACTGTGGAGGAAAACAACCCTTGTGTCACACACTGCTGGTACGAAGCACACTCGTTAGCAGAGGGAGATGGAGAGAGTAGCGGAGGAGAGGCTGATGTATCCACAGAAGAATTCGAAGAACAATCATGAGATTTTACACATGGCAGATGTCTAAGATATTTTGAGAGATTCTTCTCAGAGCCTCTAAGCCACAGCAGGGCCCTGCCACATATTTTGTTCTTCATATAATGACACTGTGCCATTTGTATTGCACTATTGATGCACTCCTGGGTGGTACCAGCAGGACAAGAAGTGTGGTTAATAGTTGGCTTCAAGGGCCAAACAGAAATATCAGCCTGTAGTTCAGTCCCTAGCCAAGAACTAGGCACTCAAGAGCAAGGAAACAGATTTCTTTTCTAAACAAGGGATCAAAGTATGATGAAGCAGCGGACAAGCCTTAATATCTTCCAGCCGGATGAAGCAACAAGAGGCAGTTTGGTAGTAATAGCCCATGGTAATCACAGAGGCAGTAACTGGGTACCAATAAAAGTTGTCACAAGGTATTTTGCCCCATTTCCAGTATGGATAAAGATCACGTACAACAGTTGGAGAAAACTAGCTCTGACCTGCAAGGCAGTGCTTGCTTGCCAGATCCTTCCAAAGTCTGGATGCTGTGGTCGTTCTGTGATCATCTTCCTTTAATTATTATATGGGATCTGGACCTTTGAGAACAGCCATAACTTGTGCAACCTTCAGCTAAACTTGCCTTGAAAATACTGCCAGGCAGAGACCACCCTTGCTGATGGTGCCCTTCATCTGTAGTATAAAGCCTTGACAGTGAGCTATTAAATAAACAGTCAGCTTGACAGCTTTTTGCGAGGGCACCCTGCCTTCACTCCATTTGGATTTTTCCCTTCTCAACCTTCAGAGCCCACAGAGAGGTGTGGGTTGTTTTGGAGGAAGGGGTGCGAGTGACTTTTGTCTGCTGTGAAAGTCACTGGAAGTTCTAGCCATCAACAAGGAAATACAAGCTTTACTCTGTGGCTCGTTTTCCTACTTACATCCAGGCAGGGGTTTGCAGTAAAGCATTTATTATTTTTCAGATGCACCTGCAATCACCTGCCCTTTCTAGAGGAGGCTTGTCCAAAGTGAAGAAATAATCTCGTTTTAAAGCATCCCTATCTGAAAGAGAAGTTAAACTCCTCCTCTGATATTTCTAAATCTTTTTCTATTATTCTCCAAGTAGAGGCAGGTGGCTCCTATTTTAGCTGTAGCTGGATTCCAGCTTCTTTGCTCCACTCGCATGATTTCATCTAACACATTCCTCTGGGGCTGCAAGAACTTCACGCTTCCGTCTCAGCCCAGAGGTGAAAGCAACGAAAAGAAGTTACACCATATAATTATAGTTATTATGCCAGTTAATAGAGCTCTTCATAGCATAAACACTATTAGTGCTCGTCACTGTTGGGAATAGCTGTGACTCCAGCTCTTCTCCCGCTGTCGGAGGCTCGGCACAGATCTGAGTCCAAGCTCAGATCTGAAGAGCAAACCCTGATACCTGCCAGCTCGTGCACGGGGCCAAATCTCTCCCTGGGCTTGGGGAAACTTCTGGATTTTGGATCTCAGGCGTGATCAGGGGAGAGTAACGTTGTGCTGAAATGTGTGATCCAAGCAGACAGACAGCGTTCAGACTTCAGGTCTACCAGCTTTCTTCCTGCTCTTGGAGTTAGTCCATGGCCTTGTCTACAAAAACATGCATTTAAGCAATCGAGCGTAAGCTCCAGGTTCCAGTACCACAGGTTGACATCCAAGCCCTCTCTCTCATCATGCATTTTGCCCATTCAAATGGCAGGCAATATTCTAGTGCTAACAGTCTGTTTTCTCTCCCCCTCCTGTCTCGACAGTAAATTGCTGTCATGCTTTTCTGATAGTCTACTTCTTAAAAGAGCTGATAAATAAACACACATTTGTACAAAAGTTTTAAAACAACTCATTTGGGAGGGTAAAATAAAAAAAAAAAAAGGATCAGAGGTGGCAACGTTGTGACAGAACATGGATTTAGTTAATTGGATCTAGCTATTTGCACCATCTTTTGCTAACTGCTTGTGCCAGTCCCAGGCTGGGAAAGCAATTTAACTCATTGCCTGTGAAAAATGAAATGACAGCAGCTCCTTGAGTGAACTTTCACATTAATGAAGCATGATCTGGTCTTGATCAAAGACTTTATGTTCCTGGAGGACCAGAGTTCAAGCACTGGTCTCTAATTTTAAGAGAAGAAAAGGCGCATGTGTCGTTGCAAGGCAAACTCTTCGGAGTTTAAGCCCAAGCTAAACTTTCATGTCAGCACTGCTAGTGACCCTATACTGAAGCTTGACTTGATCATCTCTTCCTTTAATTCTCACTGTCATATGCTGCCTCCTGCTAAGATGAATGGGCTTTATCCATTATAGCAGTGAGAAGTGATGTTATCGTTAGTCATTGCTGCTAGGCACTTTTGGATCACGTCATACATCTCACAGGTTGTTCCAACAAAACGAGCTCTGAGGAGCAGGGTTGGGATCCAAGAGAGACAGAGACCAGCTTTGGGTGGCAAGACGCCACAAAATTGTCCCTGCAGATCTGGTGTAACCAGATCAACTAATAAACCTCTGGAATGCTGATGCTTTAGTTGATCTGGTTGTACCGGAGAAACCATCTCTTACAACCTGGATGCCAGGAGCCCAGCCATGCAGCTTGCCATGAGCAGCTGATACCAAAGGCCACTGTTAGCTATGTATAAATGTGACTGTTGCTGTGCTGAACAGTCACTGTGATCTTGTACACTGTCTCCACAACCCACCGCCTACAACATTTTTAAGAATTTGTCATCATAGTAATATCGATTGACACATCAATGCACCAGGGTGACAATACAAGGGATTGTAGCCATGGCTATCAGACATTTTGCAAATCTCAGCACCACCAGTGTTGTGTAGAAAGCCATCATGAGCATTATTAGAAGAAGATAGACTTTGTAACAGAGAGATTTGTGGCCCTGCGAATAGGAAGCAGCACTGAGCTGGAGTGAAGGAAAATTGTCAAATGCAAGGATGGTCAATGTGAGCTAAGGTTCACCTGTTTCTATCTTAACTGCCTCTGACCTTCAGCCTGTCCCAGGAGAAGTCAAATACATCCCTCATGAAGCCTGAAAAGCATCGCTATCATCGTCGATCTAGTGTGTCACATCTGCTGGGGTTCTCTGCAGCCTCACCAAGGCTCCTGTTCAACGCTGGGTCTCGCTCTGAAAGCCGAGGCATTCATGAAAAGTGACTGTAGAGCCTAGATGGTTAAAAGTTATTTAGAAGGTCTAGCTTGCAAATCAAATACTCTTTTGCAAGAACCAGTAGGCAGAAAATAGTTTCATGTTAAAGACGAAGGGTGCCCTGCGTTCAGGGCTCGTGTGAGTCCCTGGCTGCAGCCCAGGTGTGTGGGGTCGCCCAAGGTGAGTCATCTGGGGCTCCAGTTCCCCAGCTGTAAAATAGGGATAATGCTTCTGTTCTCACCTCAGTTTGTCTTCTCTGTTTAGATTTCAAGCTCCTCAGGGCTGTGTCTTGCTACATGTATGTACAGTTCCCAGCTTAACAGAGTCATGATCCAAACTGAAGCCTCCAGGCATTCCTGTATATTATATCACTACTAATTTCACAAGAGGTTGCAATCAAATTCCTTTATTGGGCGAAAAAAACTCCTAGAAAAGAATAAAGCAAGCTATTAAAAGCTGAGGAACATTTTTGCTGAAATGGAAGTAATGGTACTTTGTCCCAAAATGTATAAAATATGTATTGCAATTAAATTCTCTATTGGCAAATTGCTCTACAATTAAAAAACACAGAAGCTTGAGTGAGGCAATTAGAATAATAGTAGTGTGTTAATTATAGCTTGATGGATTCTGCATGCTGTCAGCAATTACCTTCCAAGTGTGCACTTCTGAACCGACTCCAAATCCACAAAAAGACACCGGCAGAATTAGAAATATCTTCCTTGTTGGCATGCCTTTGCCGTTTTAAAATTTGTTTTCATAAATACTTTTGTAAGCTATTTAATTAGATTTAACGAGGTTTGAGGAAGAAACATCCTCTGTGCTGTACACAGGCTCCTCTCGAGCAAAGGCATGGACTCGGGTAGGAGGGAGAGCGCGACGGTGAGAACGGTCTCATTTCCCACCAACTGCCCTTCCTCAATTACTTTCAGCGCACGGCGATCCTGTGCAAATGTGAGGCGATTAGGACCAGTATCCAGGAGAGCTTCTTTTAGATATCTTTTCTAAAAAGGTTACCTAAAGCTTTTGGATCGCTCTCGCTATTGGAAACCCCATGACCAGCCCCTTGTTTTTGTCACAAGCGGAGGGGCTTTGGGGACGGCCACTGCAACGGCAGTTGCATGGTGCAATGCGAGAGTCCTGCATTGAATGAGTGAGGTGAAATCAGCAGGGTTGGAGGTCGGGGGTTGTGAGAATAATTTCAAAATGTTAAAATTAATTGTTAAAATTAATCAGAAAGCTTGGGTGTCAAATTTGAAAACACTGTAAAAGAACAAAATGTTTTTCCTTTTCTTGATGCCTTCTCTAATGGGCAAGAGAAATCTGCTCCATACAAGTGCCTTAAACTTTGTGGTTTTCATATTGACAAACTAAAGATATATATTTGAATCGGCTATATATTTGTATAAGACTGCACTATTTTCTGTAATGCATCCACCCTTTCTGTCCCAGGTGTCCTCCCCCGGGACAGGAGCTCTTGCTTTTAGTTGGCAAACAGCTTTCAAATAAACTAGAGGACTAAATGCAAGCCATTCTCCTGTTCTCTCTAGTTCTTGAAAGCTGAAATAAGACCCCCAAGCCCCAATAATGTGAATTTTTTATATATTTTTTTATATATTTTTTTCCCCCTCCCCTTGGTGTAACAAAAGCCTAAACCCCAAGTTTTACCTAGTGAAAGCCCCTGTCTGTAAATAGTATCTATTGATTCTTCCCGGAAAGATTTAGGGCTGGCCCACACAGCGTCTACAGTGTCTGTTCTTGTCATTGGTGACCCAGCGCAAGGCTGTGCACGACTTGGGGACAGCAATGGTCCTGCTGGCAACGCTGCCGAGGGTGCCAACACCAGTGAGCATCATCTGGGCTTGGCACACTGGATATTTGGTCCCCAGGAACGTGTGACTCGGTGGGACAAGATGCCTGAAAGTCCTGGTCACCCCAGTGCTGAGTGGGGAGAAGCCTTTGCAGAGATTGAATGTTCCATTTATCATTAATCTCTGCGATCTGATATGTTCAAAGCTGTCCTGAAGGCCAAACAGTTGTTGTGCAGGTGGACTGTCAAGGGTAAATGGAGAAGACCAGGGAAATGCTACACCAGTGATAGTGAACACTGTTTCTTGCAGTGTATGGTCGAGCTTTCAGGCGGGGATGCTGAAACCGTAAACTCTTCATCATGGAGAAAGATCTTGCCCCATCAATAAACCCGGTTTCTACATTTCATATCATGTCATCTTCTAAAGCTAAATCGTCCTCTCTCAGGATTTCCAGACTCCTTTCCCTTTTTCTGATTTTTTTTTGGTATGAGTTCTCTACATGCATCTTTTCAGTAGTGCACGTCGCACATGCTGATCCCAGAACCTGAAGTAGCCAGGAGGCACCAGGGCTGCTGGATGGTCCTCCCCACATCGCTTTAGGGTCCAGCAGAACACTTGATTGCTGTCTGTGGCAGGCAGCTGGCTACATGACCTAGAAGATCCCTTTGCATTATGTCAGATGAAGCTAATTGCTCCGTTGATGAATCTGTAAGAAATTTAGAAGAAAAGAATAGGCAGGAGAAGAGAAGTCCTCATCCAGAGCAACAGCTTCCAAAAATGGGTCCCCTATTGCACCATCAAAGTAGCATTTCACCATCGTGATCAGAGATGGCTGTGGTAGAGAATGGCCTCGCAAGGTCTCTGCCCAATTTTGGGACTACAGGCAGGAATACTGAAGCTCAGTCTTAAAAAGCCCCAATGCTTCATCACGCTGAAAGGCTGCCCCGTCAGCTCCATTCCTCTTCTGTCAGTTGATGATGATGCTTCAACGTGGTGCTTCCTCCATGCTGCAGGTTCCAATGCATGGGTACAGAGAGCAGACATGACTTCATGCTCTTCGTGAGACTTCAGAGGCCATCAAAACTCTGTGTCCTGCATGGCGAAGAGACACTTCAGGCTTTGACATGGGGCTTTCGCAGCCTGTGGGCCAAACCCGATTTGTTTCACCAATTGTTTCACCTGAATTGGCTCATCAGCCAATTCCACATCGCACCCTGTTTCTGAGCAGCTGACCCGATCTGTTCTCTAGATGGCACCCATCCAGCTTTGCCACCTTTGAGGAGGCGGCAGGTTCGTACCGCTCGGGCACCACTCTGAACCCCCCGAATGCAGCTCCCCTCGTACATGCTATTTTACACAAAGAGATACACGACTCCTGGAAAATGAGCAGCGTGATCAAAGCATCCCACCGTGCAATGCCCTGTCCTGTTACAAAAAGGGAACATGGCTCCGTTCCTGCTCCAGGGAGGACTCTGCAGCAGAAGGATGGAAATCTAACCGGAGGTACTTGGAAGCAGGATTGGGGTGTAATATGTGTTTCCCTAAAATATCACACTCCCTTCTACCCACGTCACTGTGGGTGCGAGGCTGGGCCGGTGCGAGGGGTTAAACCACATTCCCACCCTTTTCGGGTGCACTGAACCCACCAAAGCTTCCTCCCTGAGCTGTTGGATGCTCTCCACTAAGCTCAGGAGCAGCCTCTAAATCCAGTCTTTAGAGTGTATCGATGCTCCAAGATTAATTTTTCCTGTAATAAGCTCTCTAATGAGTCACGCTTCCACCCGTTTTGGACTGTGTGCTGCCTTGCATCTGGTGTGTGTTGGGCTTTCCAAAATCGGGGTCAATTTGGAACGCAGAACCCGCTGCTTAGGTTTGGTCTGAAGCACACGTGAATAATTAATCCAGTCCTGTGCCGGGCTCGTGGCAGGACACGCGTGTGCCTCAGAAGTGAGGTCACACGGCTGCTTCGTGGGGTCTGGAGAAGGGCACATCGGGGTGTAGGGGAGCCCCCAGGCCCCGGTCTTGCGGTAGATTGTCCGCATCTACGGGAGGGAGACTTTTAAATCACTTTCCGCACGGCGGAGCCGGGAGAGCGGAGGTAGGGGGGGGCGGCAGGCGCGGCCCCTTTAAGAAGGGCAGCGCCGGGGGGCGGCGGCCGCCCGCGTTCACACCTGGAGTGGGAAAGATGGGCGGGCCCTGGCGCCCCTGATTGACGGGCCGCCGGCATCAATGGGGCGCCGCGGCGCCGCGTCGGGGGGGTCTCCTGACCAATGGCGGCGCGAGCGGGCCCGCCGGAGGACGCCCGCCAGCCAATGGGCGGGCGCGCGGGGGGCGGTGCGGCTACATGTTGCGGTGTCGCCAACGTGGGTCCGCGGCGAGCGGCGCTTGGGCCGGGCGGGGAGCGGTGGGGCCGGGCTCTGCAGCGGCGCGGCGGTCGCAGCGGCTCTCAGCCCCGCGGGAGCGCACTGAGGAGGGGGAGCTGCAGCGGCCGCTGGGCCGGAGCCTTGTGGCGTGGAAGAGGCGCTTCCCGCGGCGGGGACGCGGACCCGACCCGGCGGTGCCTGCTCGCCCGCCGGCGGGTGGATGCCGGTGCCGTGACCGCCCCGCAGGGTTGCGCCACGCCGCCGGCGGCCGAGGCGATGCTGCGGGCGGCGGAGCGACGCTGAGCGCTCGCGGGGCCCCGCGGTGTTACCGCTGCGCTCCGCGCCGGGGCCGCTCCTGCTGCCGCCTCCTCCCGCCTCGGACCTTCTCCGGTGCCGGATACAAAATGGCGGTGCCGTCACGGGCGGGCGGTGGGGCGACGGCGGCGCTGCTGCTGCTGCTGCTGGGCTCGGCCGCCGCCGGTTGTCCCGCCGGCTGCGCCTGCGGCGAGGAGCTGCTGAGCTGCGGCGGGCTGGCGCTGCCCGCCGTGCCCCGGGACCTGCCCCACTGGCCGCGGCACGTGTGAGTACCGGTCGGGGGTCCGCCGCGCTGGGGAGGGGGCGCGCAGCGGGCGAGAAGGGGCCGAGGGCGAAGCGGGGTTTTGGGCAGCATCGCTCCGCCGGGGGCTGCGCGCCGGGGGCTGCGCACCGGGGGCTTATAAAACAAACAGAAGAAGGAAAACAAAACAACAGCAACAACAAAAAACCCTGAGACTTATTTATTTTAAAGTGATCGCTGCTGCCTTGTAGGAGTTGGGCTGCGTGGTGTGAAACTTCTCTCGCGATCCGGTGTCTCCTCTAGCTCCCACCCGAGGCGGGGATGGAGGTGAAGAGAAGGCGGCGGGTGCGATGCTGGTCCTGGGCGAGAGGAGCTCGGGGCTCCCCGTCCGTCGCTGGGCCTGGCTCTCCGCCGTACGGGTGGCTTGGAGGAAGGAGAGCCGGGAGTGGGCTTGGTGTCTAATGGTGGGATCCGCTGGAGATAACGGCGAGCTCGGGCTCCCGAATCCTTATTAGGACATCCCATCTCATCGCATCCCACGCCCGGCCTGGCGCTCCAAAGCGGGGCGCGCCCCAGCTCCGCGCCGTGCCCAGCATCGCACCCTGCGCCCGGGTGCCCAAATACGGGCCCCGACGCTGGGGCCGCGCTCGCCCGTTCAACGGTTCGAGCTGCCGACCCCGCGGTGCTGGTGGGGTGTTTGAGGAACAAACAGGTGGTTTCCAAGAAAAGCTGCGTGACCGACTGCGATTCCCTTCGTTCTGGTCCATGTCTCGGAGTTATTAACCTGCGGCATATCGTGTGTCCTGGCGGCAGCTGAGCTCACAGCC
Organism: Tauraco erythrolophus; assembly: GCF_009769465.1. Lineage (NCBI taxonomy): Eukaryota > Metazoa > Chordata > Aves > Musophagiformes > Musophagidae > Tauraco > Tauraco erythrolophus. The sequence goes on from NC_141476.1 coordinate 7,014,763, forward strand.
CAGCACCTGGTTGTTATACAGTGCTGTGGCTATTAAAAAAAATAAGAAAAAAAAAAATCCCTGGGAGAGTGTTTTCAAGTGTTCAGGTGCATGCCCAAGTGCAAGATGGTGTGATTGCCATTCCCTGTCCAGTGCAGTGGTTCTGCGCTGCTTGTGTAACTGCTGACCCGATAAGATCTGAAATATGACATCAGACATGTGAACCTCGGGAGATTTTTTTTTTGGGGGGGGGGCGGGGGAAGAATGTGCTCAGCTTTGACAGCTCAATTCATTTGACAGTGGCAGTCCAGGATTGTGGGGGTATGTGTGCTCGTAAACTTGTAAAAATAAGTGTCCTCAACTGTTAGCTAACCTTGGGAAACAAGGATCCAAACAGGGAGAGGGAAAAGTGCCTCAGTGCTTCTGTTGCTGGGCCCTTCTGCTGTTTGCAGAGATTTATAGATTATTGAATCTATAAAACCCCTGGTTGTAATAGATACTCCTCAGCTCTGCCGGGAGAGAGAACGGTCACAGAAGTTTTGCTGGAGATTGTCCAGCTCTTTATTAAGAAGAATTATTAGAGGTTTGACAGGTTCTCCTGGTATTATTCACTTTTGGCTGCAGAAGTGCCTTGTTTTACATGAAATTATCAGGTGTTGTACTGAGAGGAACGTGTGGCCTCTGCATTAAAACCCTGACTCATCCCGTTCACCTGTCGCTGTGTGCTCTGAAGGATCCTTCCTTGGGCACCTTTCAGAGCAAGTTTTCAGTCTTCTCAGCATAATTCCAGCATCCCCATGTGCCCCTTAAAATAGGACAGCGTATACTTGTTCATGCAGAGAAATGCATTAATAGCCCAGTCTGAACAAATTTATTGTTGTGTTTTTTCGGGAATGCTAATACCCAGGAGTCTCTTTCATATGGAACAGACTTTTGAGTGTCTTGAGTTCAGTTTAAATTTTATTGGTGAAGTAATAGCATGTATAAATCTACTGCTGTGGGCTGTTGATTGTTTTCTTTAACTGCTTAGACAGAATATGTTTTGTCATTTTGTAAATTCTAAACTAACCAAAAAATTAGCTAAAATGGATATTTGCGATGGCTTTCATATCTGACAATGCAAAATTTAAGAGTTTTTTTCCTTCTCCTAAGGAAAATAAACTAAAATAAAAAGCAGATATTTAAGCTATTGGAAATACTTTTGGTTTTAAAGTAATATTGTTTTTAAACACTAAAAATCCCTTAAGTCCCTTACTTCAGTTTAGAGGCACAAAGCTGAAGCTCACTTTTCATGCTTGGTAGAATCATGAATGCTAATTTCTGATGCAGAGAATCATCATCGAAGTTTTTTAGTTGCTTAACGTCCTCTATAAAAGCACCACGTGTTGGAAAAAAGTTACTCTATGCAACTATCTGTTGCTTTTTGGGTGGTTTTTTTAACATGCCCTTTTTAAAGAAGCAGAAGGCGAAGGCTTTGCAGCAGCCCCGGGCTCAGGTCGGAGCGCGGTCGGAGGGTGTGGGTCCTCCAGCCATGAACTGGGGTGAGATGGGCGATGTCGGAGCTCTGCGTCTCACGTCTCCAGCACTTCTGGGCGGGCTGTGTCTCCCACTGAAGGTGTCAGCTTCCCCGGGGTGATGAGCTTGGGCATGTTGGATCCCAAATAGGAGACGAGATAAATCCTGTTCTCGGTGACTTGTGCTGGCTGTGCTTTAACTTCGTTTAAAGCGCTATTGAAAAATCCCTCCTTAGCAGTTTATCTTTTATCCCTAATGAGTGCCACAAGGCTGAGGCAGTGCTTGGAGTTGGTTTTCAGCGTGTTGGAGATAAAGCTTTTGTTCATAGGGTGGGAAATGTGGCTCCGCACACTGGGGAGGGTTCTGGAACAGACTTAATTGCGCCGTGTATTTTGTCAACAGGACTATCAGTCCTGAGGAAAAGCACTGGGATCTTTTGAAACTATTGTTATTTCTCTGTTGGCAATAGAGCTTGGAGTTGTAATTTTTCTCCACAGCTTTCAAAAGGCATAACTGATACACAGAAGGGCCGGTGCGCTGCAGTTGCTCACAGTTAATGCAGCGTGGCACAGATATTTTTTTTTTCCTTAAAAGCAACGGGCAGCTCAGTACTGTGTGCCACTTACACAAACTGTGCGGGACTTGCTGGATGAACAGCTCTGGGTAGGGTACATTGCAGGACTCCAGCGTGACCTGTGCTGTCCTGGCAGGAGCTGCAGCCCCCAGTGCCTGCGAGCTCTGCAGCCGTGGGTGTCCCTGGTCCATGGGGGATGCTGGGAAAATCAAACTCCGCTGGGCAGTTGCTGTGCAGGGCTCCTTTGCAGCATCTCACTTCAAAACTGTTGGAGATGCTTCATGTCTTTTGGTGTTTAAGTCTGAAGTTTGTTTTTACGTTAGGGTGTAATACGTGGCATAAACTTTAGGACCAAGCTTAATTACAAAATTCTTCGTGCTCAGAGACGCGAGATGCAGGGTTCCAGCAGTGTTGTTGACATGGCATATCCACTGCATCCTCTGTTTCTCTCTCCATGCATCTTAAATTTTTGAGGAGAGGTAGAAGAGAGATTTCTTCTAGGCATCATGTATGAGAGAAGGTGTTTTTTCCTTTTTAGAAATAGAGGAATAGTATTTTAGGTACAGATCTTAATGGCAAGAAGGTCTTGGGGCTGTGGAAGTACAGTTGGATAGCTAATTTGTTGCTGGCATGGTCTGGAGGAATGAAAGCTTTTTTATTTTAAACAGATGTGTTCTGTGTTTTTTTTGACCCAAATGACTAAGGGAAATTTTTGGGTTACTGGGCAGCAGCACGGACCTGTTTGCCTCTGGGTCGGCGTGTGCCTGGCATGTCTGGGAAGAAGGCAGGGTCCTTGACAGTGCCCAGGAGAGCTGGGCTAAGAGCTGCTCCTGGTTTCCCAGGGAGTCTGGCTATATGGATGAGTTCCCCTGAGGCACCAGCTGCGTGGATGTTGGCTGTTTGCACCGGGCTGCTGCCGGGCAAAGTGTCTGAATGCTTTTGAAAATCCTGTGGGTGCCTGTCAGTGGTTTTAGGGCCTGGAAGTGCATTTGAACTAGGAGTCAGGAGCAGACTCTGGCTGTGCTCAAGCATATGCACACAAAGATTTTGTTGAAGGCAATGCAACTGAATGTTTGTGCTCAAAATTACATATGAAGTTAAATTTCGTGCTAAACTGGGGTTTTACTGTGTCAGATCTTGTCACTTTGCTCTTACGTGTTAGGGTAGCTTCTTTGCTCACTTGGTAGGGCAGAATGGGGCTCTGCTGCTCTCTGGAGATAGACATGAGTTGCTCTCAGGCTCCAGAGTAACTCATGCTCCTATGCAGATGCTGGAAGAGAAGGTGATGGAGGGGACTCTCCTGCTGACAGTGCCAGGAGGAGGGAGTGCCGCTGGCAGTTCATCCCCTGCATGTCCTACTTCCAGCCCTGCTGAAATAATGGAATAAAGATTAAGTAATTGTCACCCTGGGCTCACATCGCCTGGGCCCGTCCAGCTGCAGAGTCCTTGCTGTGTGCCGGCTGCCCGGGGGGCTGCTGGACTTGGAAGGATGGCTTGGCAGAGGGAATGCAGGTTGGTGCAGGTGGCTGGTCCCCTTCTCTCCTCCTGGGGAAGGGGAGCAGATACCCAAAGAAATTCTGCAAAGGCAGCAGCTCCCTCCTAGATGTTGGTCCAAGGAAGTTTTGTTTCTCAAGTGGAACAGTGCTGGGAGCTGGTAGTCCTTGCAGAAGAAATCCTCAGTTTACAATGATGCACTTGGGTTTGGTGCCTCCTGGAGCATTGTCCTCAGCACTGGCCTTGCCTGGTTAAGGTCTCCAGCCCCAGGGCTGTGGGATGGCTCTGCAAGCTTGCAGCTGCTCCTCTGGAGCTTGACCCCGGTGGGGTAACAGCAAAGCCTCTTATTGCAGAGCAGTGCCTCTGGTCCTGCTGCTTATGTACAAATAAATACATACGTTTAAATAAATCCACCTTTCCTGTGTGAACATACGTCGGTGGGTTTGCTGACCACCCTCATCATGCTGTGATGTTTATTGGTGCTTACTGAAGAACAGCAGTTAACACAAGCCCTTTGCAACTGCTGTCTGATCTTCTCATCTTAATTCCTGACTGAGCCACAGCTGGGGCAGAAATTATCTCAATCGGACTAGGATTAGAAGTACATGTGAGATTCATAATGAAGCCTGAATGGGATAAAATATCCCCACCAAGAAGCCTTTCTGGCTCTTGCAGAAGCCCCTGGCTTCAAGTGAAAGGTGCTGGGACCCCCTTAGCCTCCTCTGCATATTCCTCCCTCCTTTTGAGAAACTTCATGGCATTTAATCACTTCGAGGCTTTTCCTCTCTGCAGTGACTGCAATTTGAAACGCAGGGGTCCCATACAAAAGGAGCAAGTGCTCAATGGGCTGTGTTAATATTCAGTGCCATTTACAATGGATGCAGTTTGAAAAGGGGAGAATGGATGGTCTGGGAGCTGGGGGAGGAGGAGCCGAAGAGGGAAAATTCCCAGGGTAGGGGAACGAGCATCTCAGTAGGCAGCCGAAAAAACGAACACACCATCAATTGTTCTCTAGGAAAATCAACCATTATTATGTGTTAGATACAGCTTAATATTTTTTTTCTTTGCTCATTCTGTGGATGTGAGGTTTGGGGGTGGCTGAGCCTTGCAGGAGTTCCTACTTGGAGTGTAAGGGATGATGGAGCAAATGTGAGGTTGATTGCCTTGTCCCTTCACCTGTGGGTATCAAGAGGCTCAGGGTGGTAAACCGATCCATTTGAGAGCCCAGACACTTCAACAAAGCATTTCAGGTACTTAAATGCTTCCTTGAGCGTGGGTGAGATTTCACTTCTCTGCTTAAAGTTAAGCTGGTGCTGGAGTCTTGTCTCTGATGGGGATTTAGGCAGGTGCAGAAGCACTTCAGTGAGATGGGGCTGTAGTTGGCATGAGCTCTGCCTGGTTCAGGGAAGTCCTAGAGCACTGCTCCCCAGCGTGCAGCTTTAGCAGAGTGTGCTGGGAGGCTTCAATGTGGCCTTACGTTGAGGCATTCCCCCAGGTGCTGGGGAAGCACCTTCCTGACTCTGTCCATGCACATGGGCCCATGAATACAAGAGCAGCTCCCACTGGCTCTATGGGGCAGCTGGGAATTGCTAGGTGCTGGAGGCCCTAGCCGTGCCCAGGCAGTACCTGTCTTTGGTTTCTGCTTGCTTTCATCTCTTGAAGAGGGGTTAAAGTTGTGTCTTCAAGTTTGAGTGGCTGCAAAATGGGATGATGGCTTTCATTCCTCAGTAGCCAGCTCTGATGAGAACTTGCTATTGTCCCTGACTTGTCTGTCAACCACACCCAGAAACTCTCAATTAGGGCTGCAGGGCTTTTAATTGATCTTGTTGGCTGTCCCGTGAGACACCTTGGATTGAGTTAGTTCAGCTCATCAGCTTTTAACATAATCATTTTGTGCTGCTAACCTAATCGCCCAGTGTGACTCCCTTGTTTTGCCGTGTGGAGCTGGATGGGGTCATGTGGATGAATGGAGTAGAGATAATTTAGGCTAATACTTCTGGGAAGAGCCATCTGCAGAAAATCCAGGCTCCAGGTTAATCAGCTCTGCAGGACCAGGGCTGGGCAGGAATTAGCACCTCGTTCTAGGGTGAGGGGAGTGAGGTGACACAGAGCATGGCTTTGGTGAGTAACAGTGAATAAACATAGCGTTTTGGTCTGGGTTGTGGTGTCATGCAAGCCTGAGAGGCTGAACACCCACCAGCAGCTCTTCTCTGAGGTCCCTTGCTGTTTTTTAGGAACACATGAAGGAAGGAGCAGAGTGTGAGGTTGCAGGAAGAAACAAGGATGAATAAACCTGATTTCCTGGTACCTCCAGCTATTAAATGATGTGCTACGAGGTATTTCTTTTCTGCAGTGCATAGGGGCCCAAGTCAAGGACCAGGATGCCGTTGTGCTAATGCACAACACGGAATACCTAATATTATTGTAGCTGAGTCATCCATTAATAGTTAACCAAGTCCTGCACTGCAGGCCAAGTCCTTCAACCCCAGCCTCTTCCAGCTTCAGAGCAGGACCACAACATGTGTAATATGTTATGCTCCCTCATTATATTTTCAGCACGTTGTCTCTCAAGCCACAACCATATAATTTTGGAGAAGTCTAGAAGCATGCCCTGCTATTTTGGGGGCACCTCTCAAGACCTGATGACGTGTTGCATCCAATTCCAGGAGCGTGGTTCGCTTCTATGTGGTTGCATTTTCAGTTTGAGTGAGAACTGAAGGACGGCTCTCGCACTGTAGCCATCTGCTTAGTTTTTATGAAGGTTGACCATTCTGGATGCACAGGTGGGATGACTGGTTATTTGCACTTGTCACAGTTTTGTAGTTTGCTGCGACGTCTTTGCGTGGTTTTCAGCAGAAAAAGTATCAGAGGCCCTTTACACTTGAACAGCTTTACACAGAGCTACAGTTATGAAACATCAACTCCAGTGTGATGCACAAGTTACCTTTAAAAGTGCATTAGATGCCAAAAGTTTTGTGTGCAAGAGAATTTGTCGTGTTTGTTTTGTTAGGTTTTTTTTTGGAGGAAGGTCTGGTAGTCTTGATATTGCTGCTTGTAACAAGGCAGCAACTCTTGTGAATTTTCCTTTGGTGTCACATTTTGGACTTCCTGGGGCAATCTCATTAATTTTGGAAATCTGCAGAGGTACAGTCTTAATGCATTTTTTGTAAACCCTACTCACCTTTACAAGGCTGCGTATTGAAAATATTTCCTTTTTGTTGAAGGCACCTGTTTTTTTAGATGAATCCTTCCAGATTAGAAAACACATCCCTTGAATTCAGTGGAAAGTTAGTCTTGAAATCTGGAAATAATATGCTTTTTTGCTAGATCACCTCCTCCAGCTGACAGTTTTTTTGCTCCCTGCAGAAAGGCAGGACAAGCCCTGAGGTGCAGGAAGGAAACGAAAGATGCAAAATGCAGAGTCAGCTGTGCTGTTTCTCCACACACAGGGACATGGATCCATCCTCACCACTGTCCTGTCTCTCCCTGGTCGCCCAAAGCCTGTGCTTTTGGGATGGGCACCTGCCAGGATGGGACCCCTTTGTCTTTTGGTGCTGTGAGTACTCCTCTGCCCTGGAGAGTTTACCAACACCCGCCTCTCTCCAAATGCTGCCCTGCAAGCTCGGAACACTTTGGCTAGCTGGTGTAGACCGGGCTGTTTTATAACAGCACTTGAAGTGTGTTTTAGCCTGCCGTGCGCCAACCCAAACACAGGTTTTCTATGTTATCTGTCATCTAGAGAATACTTCTGAAAAGTGATGACTGGCCAGTGGGCTGGTGCTCGCAGCGCGTGCGGCACGGCTCGGCGCTGCCCGGCTGGTGCTGTTTGATCGCCAGCACAGATGGGTACCGGGATCGAAGGTGTTGAACTGGATGTGCCCAGGGTGTGGTGGAAGATACTCAGGTGGAGATGGCAGGTTTACTGGGTGTTTTCTGCTGGTCACGTTTGAGGATGTGATGCTGAAGGTGTCCTGGGTGTGTAGGTATGCTGTGGGTGATGTCTTCATAGGGATGGAGTGGTGGGAGACCTTGTGGATGGGGGAGCTGCTGGTCTGTGTGTTGTATCACAGGTAATAAAACAGCTATAGTAGGAAATTGCCTGGCTGGAGGCCCTGTGAAAAATTGCCCCCTAAATGTGTTCCAGTTGTCCAAACACTGGTGCCTCTGAGTGCACAGAGGGGAGGCTGGAGCTCCTCTCCTCCACCGCTGCCTGGGGAGCAGCCCTGAGCAGCCTTTGCTTGCTCTGCTGCGGCTCGGTCCCAGCAGCGCTTGGCTGGCTGCAGTCCACCCAGGTTCGAGAGCTTTGAAAAAGCACCAGTAGCTTTGCTTTAACACAGATCTGAAAAATACCTTCCAGCAGTCTGGGTGGCATGGGCTGTTCCTGCAGCAGCCTGGTCTGTGAGCAGGTAATTTGGCTCTTCCCCAGCACAAGGTGGTTGCTTTGAGTTGGAGCTGGAAGGTGCCTGGAGCCTATGGGGTTGTCTCTTTTCTCACAAAGGGGACATGGGGACAGGCAGGATGGCAGGGGTGCGTGTGTGGCTGATGTCAGCAGTGACCTCTTTGTCATTTGTGAAGGGTGAGGGGGCATCTCTTGGTGATCTGGGTGACACTTGGAAGCTCCCCACTCTCTTCTCCTTCTCTCATGCCAAGTTACTTCATCCCTCCCGTGCTCGCCTGGCGATGCCATGGGCAGTGCAGAGATGCCAAGTGCTGCTGACACGGGGAGGGTGGCTGGTGCTTGTCTCTGCTTTACTGCCTGTGGTCTGGCTTTGCTGGTGAGCCAGGAGAGCATCCCCTGCTCTGTTTGTCTGTATAACTCACCATAAACCTTTGTCTCCTGAACCCAGGGGGCAGAGTGAGATCCACATGTGTATTTCATTTGTTTTGGCAAAATGGGGAGACTTGTCCTGTTTTAGGGGATTTTTTTTAAGAAAGGTATGATGTTTTATTTTGAAAGGTGTCATAATACTTTCCACTTTTCCATTGCTAAGCATATTTTTGTGCTGTTCCTATCTATGTTAGTCTATAAACAACTCTGATTCTCCTTTTTCTTCCTTAAACAAGTCTTCTCAGTCAGAATTCTTGGCTTTCAAACACCTTTGGGTTATTTTTGAAGTAGGGCACGTATGCTGCATTAAACCAGTAAATAAGATAACATGTATTTTTGGACCTCCCTGATCTGGAAGCGTTTGTGAGAGTTCTGTTGTCTTTATTATTTCACAGGGTTTTAAACCATTTGTATATCCTCCTTCCCACTTTCCAACCTTTGTTATTGAGATGATTACCATCCAAAAGCTGTTGAGATTGATGACTCTGTGTTCATAAGAGCACGTGAATGAACTTTTCCTGTTATAGTAGGTTAGAAATTAGTTTAATGAAGATGATAAAATAGCGTGCAGGCAAACTCTACCTCTGCTCTGTAAGTGGGAGAGTTTTCTGGTTTGGGAGGAGGTCTGCTGAGCTGAAGCTTCACCCCTGGTTTCTAAGCACTTTCATCTTGAGTGGTGTCACTTGGTTTGTTGCCTGTTGAACCAGGAGCTGGCGATCTGCCTCCCTCCTCTGCAGGGCCATGTGCAGGACTCATTTCAGCTCCTGCAGTTTTAGTAAATACATCTGTTCATCTCTGGGGTTCAGTCCAGCTCCCCAGTGATGGTGCTTGGCTTTGACTTCTTGGTGAGCTGAACCCCTTCCAGGAGCTCTGGTTTCATTCTTACTGACCTTACCAGCAGAGATGTGTACTGGTCTTTGAGTTAATTTCAAAGTGTTGGGTTTATATGGTCTACTTGAAACAGCAGCTGGTTTTGCTTCTCCCTGGTTTAATAATCTCCGAGGCAGGTACTGCCTTTTGCCCAGGTTCCTTAGAAAGGAGGCTGTATGGTGGTGCACATGTCCATTCTGTTCCACAGAGCTTTTGATGCTGTTGGTCAACTTCGACTCCATTTGGAGGAGAAAACTCAGATTTTAAATTTCTGCCTTGCTCATAGGCAACAGGCTGGGGAGAGAAGCTGTGCCAGTATCCCCATGGAGGGAAGGGAAACAGTGTGAGATTATCCCATATGAGACATCAAGGAATCCCTGTGTGGGAGAACAGTGCTGTTAAACCATCCCTGCAGGAGAAGCAGATAATGGAGGCCCAGCTGTGAGACACAGCTCCACTGAGCACTGTGTTTGTCCCTGACAGGAGGTGGTTGAAGGGGGGTTCAGAGGCTTGCTCGGATGGTGTGTTGGTGTTAGCTAATACCTGTAGGAGCAGAGGGTTTGGTGCTGGGTTACCTCATCCATTGTTCTCATGAGCAGAGGATACCATGGAGGCAGCATCCGAATCCTGGCCTCTTTGGGGACCAGTGCGATGGTATCTCTGTGTATCAGATGATGCTGTGCATGTTGGGGCGTGTCTCAGCCAAAGCAGCCAGCCCTTGTGACTGTCACAGCCACAGCTGGGAGTCGTTTTTGGTGACTGTGATGACTGTGACTTGCTGCTCCCCTCTCAGAGCAGAGCTTCCAGGAAGAAGATGCTTTCGTGGCCTGATGGGTGTTGAGCAATCGGCCAGGGTGGGAAGTGGTGGCCCTGGGTGCCTGTCCATCGCCCTGCTCCTTGGTAGGGGCAGCTGCTGGGGGCTTCTGCCTGCTCTGGCTGCTTGCGGGATTTGGGCTTTATAGAAAGAGCAGGGAGAGGGCAGAGCCACGCAGCCAGGTGGAATCCTTGGGACATGCCAAATAGCAGCCCAAGCTGTTTACTGCAGAGTTTCTCTCTCCCAGTTCCCAGCACTTGTGTCTCAAGTGCTCCCACTTTGTGGTCAGCTTAAGGAGAGCCTGTTGAGCTGGCCTTTCAGCTGGCAGGGGCGATGGGACTGTGCCGCATCCCTCTGTGTGTCTCCCAGGCTTACTCCAGCTCCCAGGCTTTCCTTTTATTCAGGCTGCACAAGCTTTTTTCCAGCACCGTCCCTGCGTGCCCCTCTGTCCACCGCATCTGATGACAATCTTGTCCGATGGCCCCGGTGAGCCGGCGGTGCACGCAGGCTGCCTGCTGTGCTCCGGTTCCTGCTCTTTACTTTTTCTTCACCCTCCAGCTGTGAATACTTGAGCCAGCTCGAAGTGAGGTGTTCAAGCACCCTGTGTGCAAGTGGTGGGACTTGCTGGAGAACAGGCTGTGTGTAATTAAGCCATTCAGGCTTGTTGTATTTTTTTTTTAAAAGTCAACAACACAAATCCACCTTTTTTGGGGAGTAGGAGGAGGCAGTTGAATCCTTTTGGGCTGTGTGCTAATTGATGTCGCTTTGTTTGTGAGAGGCATGGCTAAAAGAAGAGGAACTCAGCACAGACTTATGGGCCTGCACATTCAGAAACAAAATGGGGAAGTTTCCTTGTCCAGCAATTTCCAATTGCTTCCTCTATGGTTTCCTGAGTAATTGTGGCTGCTGGTTGTAAAACTGTCAGCCTTGCCATTGCAGGATGCATCATCCCTTGAGTCTCCCTTTGGCTCACCAACTTCCCAGGCTGCTCCATCCCCTCCCGTCGGGCTTCTCGTGCTGTTTGCATCTGGCAGCAGGAAAATTCCTGATCCCTGGGAAGTCAATTTCCTGATGCTGCTGTGTGATGGACAACAGCAACAGCCCTTGTGGGACTGGAGTGGGATTGGGAGTGGATTGAAAATGTGCCTTGTGATGCTTTCAGGAGGTCTGTTGCAGCTGAAATGCCTTTTGATGGTTTTCCTGCTTTTTTTGGTTTGAAATGCAGAATCCTTCTTGGCTTGTTTGGATGGCTTTGGAGCCACCTGGATGTGCCTGCCCCACAGGAGCAGAGCCAGTCCTTCTCCTGGTGTTCCTGTGGTGTAGGGAGGAGTCGCAGGATTCCCATTTAGGTCTGGGTCCACAGAGAACAAAGATGGAGGATGAGATGGGAAGGAGCCCTCTGGCACTTCTCCCTCTGCTGGACCTTTGTTTGCTGGCCCCTTCCCTGTCCTCTGTGGCCACCTCCATTGAGGGCTTTCAATGGTTCACTTCATTGAAGTGAACCAACCATATGCCTCTGCGTGTGTGTAACACGAGGCACTGCTTTTGGGGCAGTATGTGGCTCTCTGAGCTGTGCCCAGCCTGCCGCTGTGGTTACTCTCCACCCTCGGTCTGCATTTGGCCCAGTGCTGTGACACTGCTGTCTCACAGCCTGGCCATCAGGAGTTGGGAACATCCCTCCAGTGCCCGGCTCATTGGGCAGCAGGGCAGAAATAGATGACAAGCTAATGCAGCAGGAGCTGGGACTTGTTTCTGCTGCCACCAGCAGACTGGTGGCTTGGGCAAGTTCCTTGGCCTGAAAACAGTCCTGCAATTAAAGGACCAAAGATCCGTCTCACCTAATGTAAGCCTATAAACATTAGGCTTTATGGATGAGCCAGAGGTCTAGTTTTTTTGATTTTTGAGGATGGCAATGGGTATTTTCAGAGGACAACTCAATTATTGTCCCAGGAACTGGGTGAGCAGAAGGCCAAGAGCATGCTTGCCCTTCGGTGCTGATGGGCAGGAAGGCAGTGGGAAATGGGTGGTTCCTGCCTGGGGAAGAAGAAACTCTCTGCCCAGAGCTTTCTCACAGCGCAATCATCTCTGTAAAGGCCAAGAAAACTTGATCTGAAAGTCTGTTTTATTTATTCATTCCTAACCTCCAGCCCTGCTTTGAGGGGAGCACATGGAGGCCATCAGCCTTGCTAGGCACGTGGACTGTCCTGGCACGGCCACCTTCCCGTGCTGGAAGAATGTGTTCAGGGTGATATTTGAAATGCAGCAGCAAACCCACACTTCCTTCAGTTTTGACTCTTGCATTTTTCATCTTGGGCAGACTTTAAAGTTTTCTGCAGCATTCAAGGGAACGTTTTAGTTTTCCTTTGCCCACATGTCAGCATTCCCAAACAAAGCAGCCTCAAGATTTGTTGTGGAGCAGATTCTTGAAATTCTGCGAATGTTTTGAGCCAGAAGATGTTTCCAGAAACTGCCTGACCTAAGAAAAAAAGAGTTGGTAGAACTTGGGCATGGCTTGGGGAAAATGAATAACGCGTTTTTATCCCTCTTTAAGTGAACATCATTCCGATCAAAACCACCATCTCTGGTCTTGGGAGCCGTTGTGCTCTGCCACCTTGTTGCTGTTAAACCACAGCTGTGTTTATTTGAACAAACCAGATGAAGATACACATTTTAAAAATGAGATTTGTTGCGCTGACTTCCCCACTGATCCTAACGATGTTATTTAAGGCTAGATCTGAAAAGGGTTTTAGATCCCAAAAGACGAACTTTGATGAAAGGGAAGCAAGGGCGTATGGCAGCTAATGTTCCTGCAGGCACTGCAAACTGGTGCTCAAACCCTGCTTAAGCCTCTTGGGGATGTTCTCCTGAGCATGTCCAGGGGTGATTCAGTCTTGTAGTCACCAGCACTCTATAGTCTGTATTCCTCAGCACCCATGGGTTGCTTTCCCAGTCTGTCATGGATGCTCCAAATGTACATTCATGTTGAGTTTTTGTGCAAGAGCATGGTGGAGGAGCCGCTGCTTTTGCCCAGAAATATGGAAGTGCTGCCCTTCCCCCGTGGCTAGGTGGCCAGCAATGGCATTTTGAACAAGGAATGTGACACAAGCTTTGCTCTGCTTCCCTCTTCTCAGTTAACTGTGCTTTTGCTAGTTGTTGGAGTTGGGGCTTGGCATTAGATGTCTCTTCCTATGAGTGTTTTATTACAAGCAGGAGAATGAGTGACCAGGAAGGGGACGTGGAGTGTCACATCAGCCGAGGCCGGAAGGCTCCTGTGTCTGGGACCGTTGACCCATGCATCTCAACCTCATTTCTGAAGGTGAAAGCAGCAACCTCAGTGCACACCCAATGCTATTTTGACTGAAATACAGGTTTTGTTTTTTGGTTTGTTTTTGCTAGCATGTTTCTAGTGTGCTCAAGGATTGTGATATTAACATTTTCTCTTCAGATAGGCTTGACTTAAACTGAAATTGCTGATTGATTCCCTTTTTTGCTCTCCCCCACCTCTTCCCGTTGAAGTAAAGAACCACTTCAAAGGCTCAGATGTGTTGGTGCCAGACGCTGTGCAGTTATTGTTAGAAGAATCTAAAATATAATTGAAAACAAACCTTTGTTCAGCCAAGCGTATCTGGCTGTAGGCTTTCACTTGTGGCAGAGATGGGTGCTCAGCCTCTTCTACTGGATTTGGTGTCTACACACTTGTCATGGCAGATGAATCGCCCATGAATTATCTTACACTAGTAGATGTTTGCAAAATCTGGAAAGTGCATATTTTAAGGAGGTTTTTTTCCTACCTAGGAACCTGTACTGATGCTCAAAAGTTAATAGCATATTTGTGGAATTCCTTGCAGTAATGAAATGGATCAAATTGGTCTTGGCAGGCTGATTTCAATAGAGGTGTTCCCAGGCCGAGTTCCTCTGCTTAGCAAGCACGGAGTTGTCCCGCTTCCTTTTAAGACTTGTCTTTTCTGTGGGATATATTGTTTGATGAAGTATCAAAAACATTTGTAAAAGCATGGTTAAGATAGATATCAGCATTCATTTCAGTTTTACTTGGTGTGAAAGCAGAGGTTGGGATAGGAGCTTGGTTAGTTCTCTTGGCAAAGAGAACTGGTGAAGCTTGAGGCTTCCGAGGAGCCCAGCAGACTTCAGAAGCTTTGCAGGTAGTGGCCCTTGCTTGCCTGATGCTGAGCACGAGCTGTTTGCAAACGTGATCTCATGGGGTGTGAAACACTGCGCGTGGTTTGCAAGATGCACAGTGTATTTGAGGTTCCTATTTGTTATTGTTACTGCCTCTATACAACTCAGAAGAGTGCACCAGGTCTGGTTTAGACCAGAATTTGAACTGCTGCTGTGCACATTAACCCAGAGTATTGCACATGCTTTGTGTGATGTCACGTTGTCCCTCCTTGCTGCAAGTACCTGGTTTTGGTCATAGAATCATAGAGTGGCTTGTGTTGGAAGAGACCTTCAAGATCATCTAGTTCAAACCCCCCCGCCATGGGCAGGGACACCTTCCACTACACCAGGTTGCTCAAAGCCTTATCCAACCTGCCCTTGAACACTTCCAGGAATGGGGCAGCCCCAGCTTCTCTGGGCAACCTGTTCCAGTGTCTCACCACCCTTATTGTAAAACTTCTTTAGATCTAATCTAAATCGCTCCCCTCTTTCAGTTTAAAGCCATTGCCCCTTGTCTTATCACTCCATGCCCTTGTCAAAAGTCTCTCTCCAGCTTTCTTGTAGCCCCTTTAAGTACTGGAAGGCTGCTCGAAGATCGCCCTGGAGCCTTCTCTTCTCCAGGCTGAACAACCCCAACTCTCAGCCTGTCTTAGGAGAGGTGCTCCAGCCCTTTGATCATCTTCGTGTCCTCCTCTGGACCTGCTCCAGCAGCTCCATGTCCTTACGTTGAGGGTCCCAGAGGTGAATGCAGTACTGCAGGTGGGCTCTCTGCCCCTCTACTCTGCTCTCATGAATCACCTCCCTGGGCCTGCTGGCCACCCTAGTGCTGGGGCAATGGTCTGCTGAAGTCCATGCTAAAGCCATTAGTGCAGCTGAGAGCAGGGAAGCACAGCAGGGTGCAGGGAGCTGGCTTCCTTGGGGAGGTTACTCCTGTACCCTAACTTGCAAAAACAGGTCCATATGAAATTTTATAGGTCCTTTAGCTGTGCGATGGCTGCTGAATTTGGTATTTCTTTTAATTTGTCTCCCCTACCAAAAGCCCTAGCCTTGTTGCATATGGCTGCCTGTCTGTTGTTTATTATCTCTGCTGCACTGTGGTTAGTGCTCACACATGATATTTCTTTGGTTTCAGTACAGACCGACTGAGTTGTCTGCCACTGGATCCAAAAAATGTAAACTATTTATAAATGAAAATACTCTCCAGTTTTAAAGTGCTGTGTTGTTCCCTTCTCCATCCAGCATGTGCACATTTGGCTGATCTCCTGTAATCCCACTGATGTAAATCCAGTTCTCTAACAATTTATAGGACTGGGGGCTGCCTGGAGAAATTTTGATGTGGCCTTGTACTTGAGGGGGCGGAGAACATGAAGCAAGTGATAGAAAGTAATGGAAAAATGTTATTTGGCCGTGTTGCATTCAGCACAGATACGGGCCCAAACTGTGATAAACCTTCCTTCAGAGTTCAGGGATTCTTGATTTTGGTTTTCCAGTTGGGCTCATCTCCATCATAAGCAAGTCTTGAAAAATTGGGACAGAAACTTAATGTGGCTTAAACTGACCCAAAACAACTAGAGTGCTTTTTTAATACTCCTTACAATTAAACTCTATTTGTTTTCTATCTTTTAAGCATGCACTTAGTTTTATATTGAACTACCAACTGATGCTTAGTCTTCCAGGGAAGAAAAACAAGTCAGGATTTAATAATATATTAAGAGGAAGCTGGGGTAAGTTTTCTGTACCTGTTGGGAAAGTAGGGCAAGAGACAGGACAAGGGGCAATAGCTTTGAACTGAAAGAGGGGAGATTTAGATTAGAGATAAGGAAGAAATTTTTTACAATGAGAGTGGTGAGGCACTGGAACAGGTTGCCCAGAGAAGTTGTGATGCCCCATCTCTGGAAGCATTCGAGGCCAGGTTGGATGAGGCTTTGAGCACCCTGGTGTAGTGGAGGGTGTCTCTGCCCATGGCAGGGGGGTTGGAACTAGATGATCTTTGAGGACCCTTCCAACCCAAACCATTCCGTGTTGCTGAGTGGGCCAGGAGGGGAGAGGCTGGACCAGAGGCTGAAATAGTCAAGTCCAGGGATAGGAGAAGAGGAGGCTGTGAAGTAATTACAGGATGTTTAATTGAGGAGCTTGTTAGCCAACAGCTGATGGCCTGCTTTTGTACAGGGCAACAGGAGACTTGAGCTGAGTGTGTTCTTTGGTTGGGATGAGTGTTGAACACTGGCCTAGGAGTGGTGGAGCATCAATGGAACTGGTAGGAGCAGAGGGCTTCACAAAGTGCTCCCAAAAGAGCAGAAATTATTTTGATCTACGGTGATGTGATTTTCCATGCAGCCGCGGTGACAGTAAATGAGGCAGAGCTGTCCTGCTTCCTGCTCAAATGTGGAAGACTAGAGGATAGCTGAAAAAACAGGTGGGATTTTCTGGGGGGACTGTTCACAGCGTTCCAGCTAGCAATCATTCAAACACAAATGATGGAAACTTTCTCATCGCCAGTGCATTTAGGCAGTCTTTGCCATGGAGCTATGATTAGTCTGTAAATTGTGTGAAAATTTAGTGTAACTGGTGCGTAAAGGAGTAAAGCATAATGAGAGGAAACTCAGTATAGCTTCCAAGTTTTCTCTGAATGCTATTTGCATTGATAGTGATAATCTCTTATTCTGTAAAATCCAATTTGTAGGAATATTGGGTTTGAGTTTTTCAGTTTTGAGTATTTAGGAGCATCTAAACACATTTGCACTTCTGTCCCCCACAAGACAGCACTTGTTGGAAAAGGCTGTTTCAGCCGAACTGGGACCGTGGAATGAAACTTTTAATGTAGTGTTTGCATATTAATGAACAGCCAAGCAGGCGGGACGGTGCCAAAAAGCAGCGAGTGAGAAAGCCAGCAATATCAGCACGAACTTTGCACTCCGGAAAGTGTGAAGTGATGTTGGTGAAAGGATTTTATTGCACAAGTGGAACACTGCGGTCCTCTTTGATGCCCAAATTCCTGTTCTAGTAAACTAAGCAAGAATAATTGTCCGATGGAGCTTGGTGGGTTCCCGTTAACCTGTTCTGTGCCCCACTCTCAAGTGTGTTTTGGGATATGGATGCTCACTCCTGAATGTTTGGTGTGCTGTGCCTGGCATATGAAGCCGCAGTACCTCTTGGAGTACGTGGAGTTACCATCCACATCTGGTTTGTATCACCTCCAGTGGTTTTTATTGCAAGGCGTAGCGCTCCGTCCAGACCCTTCTCCTTGCCCAGTTCTGTCCCGCAACATCGGGCAAGTGAAATCCTAGCCTGGAAAAAGCTACAAAATGGGCCAGTGTATGAATTAATGAATAGTGCAGCTACTGATATCAGCGTGCTTTTTCTGGTATTTGGCAGAAATTGGATTTCTGGGCTCTTGCCTCTTCATTAGCCAGTTTTCTTAATCCTCAGCTCATTACCAAGTCCCTGGGATGTGTTGTGGTTTTTTGTGTGTGTGGGGTTTTTTTTTAAGGGTTTGCTGCCTGTTTGGGAAGCAGAGGCTTCACCGCGGAGCCCGAGACCTGCCGTGGGTGAATGTCAGTGATAGCATGTCCCCACGGGGCGGTTGGGGACGGACCAGCAGTCATGTGCAGTGGCTTGTCAGTCTCCTCGATTATGTCTTTCTGCTCTGCAGCACCCTCCAGGAATGTGCAGTATTCAGCATGGGGGTTTGCGTCCGCTGTGCAGCCGGGGACTTTTCCATTGGGAACATTGGGAGTATTTAAGATGATCTTGCAAATATTTTTTTTTTAATTGGCCCTGGGCCAATTTTTTGCTTGTCTCTGATGCATAAAGTGGGTTTGAAAAAATGTTGTTTCTCCCTCTCCCCCCATTTAAACATTTCAGGAATGTCAAGTCTTGTCAGCCTTGGCTTTGCTGGAAAAAAAAAAAAATCCCATGAGGAGGTTGGAGTTGTTTTTTATGTGATCTCAAAAGCCTGAGGGAAGGTACAGGAGGGAGGGAAAGAGCAGGTCGTTAACAAAAACTTCCTTTATCCCAAATGTTAAGGAGACTTTGCCATTAAATAGCAGCAACCACACAAAAATTCAGCTAACCTGACTTGGTCCTCCAGTTTTCAACCCCTTGGTTTATCTCATGCTCTCACTTTCCTGGTTCCATACTATAGTCCTTGCAGCGTTTTCCATGGCAGATAAACCCCAAATTTGTAACATAAACCTGTTTGGAAACATGGACAGATTAAGAGAAGACTTTTTATCAGATTTTTCTGCTGCGGTTACTCATAATCGCCAGTAATCTGCGTGGAAACGGGCAGACGAAGTCTAGTTTCCTGAGAGGTTCTGACTCCAGGGCTGACTGAAGTTTTAATTGACTTCTGCAGGGTGTTCCTGTTATCTCTGCATTATGTTTTAGTATTGCCTTTCTTCTGGAAGTGGCCCTGGCCACTCTCCCTCCCCTGCCTGCCCTGGTCCTGCAGACTGGCCTGACCTTGCTCACCCTTCCCACCCCTCTGCTCCCATCCCAGCTTTAGACTATTTGGGATGAGGACACGCCTCTGCAGCCTTGTCTTCCTTGGGGGCAACGCTACAAACAAATTTCCTGCCCTTATTCCTTGTTTTTGCATGACAAACAGAGATTTGGTGGCTTCAGTGCATTTATCCTCGATTAGTAGAGCAGTGGGGAACTGCTTGGGGTTTCATAGAGCCCCTCTCCTTGTTTTTGGGCTGTTTTTAATGGAAGGCTACAGTGGACACCTGTCCCCTGGCTTTTCGCTTGCGTCTTCCGGTGCGATGGGCTTAGTGTGCCCTGTCACCACTGCCAGCCTCCCTCACGGATGGCTTTTGGGGGCTGTCGGAGGCGATGGGGAGTGTGCCGAGCTCCCTAAACTGTCAGCTACACCTTGACCTCATGCCTGCTGCCCAGCTGGACTTTGGAGCAGAGCTCTGGACGAGGTGGGGGGAACCCCAAAGAATGGAGGAGGAAATGTTTGTTTAATTCCTGACGTAGCATAAGGTTCAGGGCGAGCAGATTGTGAAACGGCGTGGAGCGGGGCACGGCCTCGCCTGCGGTTTGCGGATAACACATGCGGAACAGGCAGCCAGTGCGGGGCTGGGGGCAGGACAGCGGGGTTTACTGGTTTGCTTTTAATTTAAATAATGTTTCTAATTCCCCTCCCTCTGAATAGTAAGTGATTCCTTATTTATAAGGGCCTTACCTTATTATTTGGCCTGAAATACCGGCTGTGCTCCAACTTTTACGATCGGGATTAATTTTTTTAATGGGTGCAGGCAGGGGGTGGGCAGGAGGGCGACCGGGCAGCGCGAACCCCCCGTGTTTGTATTTCCTCCACTGTTGTGGGGCTTCAACTTCTCTCTGTGCATATCCCGGCCCTGGGGCCAGCTGCCTGCTGCCCTTGCAGCTCTGCTGCTATAAATTAGGCAGTGATGTATTCCCAGCTGGAGCAGGGCCGGGTAATTGCTCTGGGCAGGTTTATGGTGGGGAGGTGCAAAGTGGCAGCTGTATGTTTGTCTGTCTCTGCCTCTTGTGGAAGTGGGTCTGCAGATGGGCTGGGAGAGCAGTGTGGGAGAAAGGATGTTTCCTCGCCATTGGGAAAGGGGAGATGGTTTAGGGAGGCAGCAGTGGTGTTACCCATCCCTGGAAGGATGCAAGTCATGAGCCGTGGGACTCTGGTGCCCTTGCCTGTGCTGGGAGTGCTCGGTGGGTGCTTGGAGAAGCAGGCTGGGATGTTGAATTGCATCTCTGGAGTTTCAGACTCTGCATTTTCCTTATTAAGGGCTGGGGGGCCGGGGGGGAAGTGATAAAGGAACCATTTGCAGACTTCTCATAAATATCACAGGGGTTTCACAGCCAAGCACGGAGACTGTCAAAGCTGGTTGGGGGTGCCAGAAACTTTATGAAATAGTTGGATTTGATCAATGCTTAATCGCTCTCAAACTTCTTGGCTCAGCCTCACTCACCCTTTCCCCCATCCTGGAGGAGGCAGGGGAGCTCAGGAGTCAGCCCCATGTTCCTGCTGCCGGTTGCACGTGTCTGTCAGTGGTTGATGGCACATGAGGACATCTGTAAATGCCCAAGGTTAAATTTAGCAGGTGTTTAGCGTGCTTTCGCCATAACAAAGCAGTCGGGCTGTACCAGGTTGCTGATCCCTCTTTAAGTACAGAACAGTAAACAGTAAATTAAATGCTTTCTGCCCTCCTCCACAGAGCTGTGTGGAGCATTGCAGAGGGTTTGCTTTTGCAGGCAGCCTTGCAGAGCTTTTCCAAAGTGGCTCGTTCAGCTGCTGTTTAACAGGCAAGGGTACCCTGTGGTAAGGTTTTATTTGATGATGCTGTCTCATCAGTGCTGTTGGACATGTCACTGAAGGCAGCCACCTCCAACTGCTGCTCAGTTGGCCGCATTCACCTGTCAGAGCCCCATGGTGAACGGCAGAGAAGTGAATTCACGAAGAATGATGCCCTGAATTTTAATTACAGAGTATTTTTGGGTATATGACCTCCTAAAACCTCTTACCAATGCTTCCCATTTATTGTCCTCATGCAAACGGCTTCCCTGCTCCTGGCTGTCTAGGCTCATGGTGTGTCCTTGGAGGTCTTTTCTCAAGTTTGGAGGAGCTCTGTTGCTGCAGGCACACGTTTTTCTTCAGCGAGTCCTTCCCCCCAGAGTTGCACTGCTCTTGCGTTACCTTGTGGGCCAGCATCCAATTTTGAAGGTGGGAGAGGTGTATGGTTTTGATTCTTTGTGCTGAAAACCAGCTTGCTTTTTCCCTAGCAGAACTAAGCAGAAAAACTCAGATGCAGGTAGGAGCTTCCAATTAATTTCATAAAGTTATTAGTAAACAGTAACAGAACATTTTCAAGAGCAGCAACGTTTTTAAAAAGTTTGCTTGCAAGCAGTTTATTGATCTCACAAATAGGTGGATAATACAAGCCTGGAGGTGTATGATAGTTAATGTGTAACCATTAAGTAGACTTATTTGGGCACTTTTTATGTGTTCACATAGCAATTAAAGCTTATAAACGAGTAGAGAGTGTTTCTTATGTGGAATAAAATGAGAACCTTTATCCCAGAGAAGGTGTTCATGGAAAAGGTACAGTTTGTGTAATTGTATTCACGTGGTTTGACGTAAGTGTGGGGCTGCAGGAAAAAAAACAAGCCAACAGCTACTAGAGCTAATTCCTCAGGCTGATTGCAGTATCACCGTGTATTGGCTTCCCTCCCAGGGGCCAATCTGCTCTATTGAAATCAATGTCATTCCGTGTGGAGCATTTTATTGTGAGCCTCCTGAACCAAGGGTTACGTCCTTGCTCTTAGATTATTTTTTGGCTCTTACCCCTACTAGTTGTTTTTGTCTTGGAGCAACTTTGGTGGTTGTGTCAAATTTGCTGAAGAAAACATGAAATATTTTCCCACTGGCTGACCTGATCAAGCAGTAAACATGTCCTGGAGCTCCTGGGAAGCTCCATCCTGGTTAAAGCACTTCTTTCAGTGATTACATAGGAGCTCAAGCTTGGTGGGAATGTGGAAAAGCTTAGATTTAATTTCCTTGCCTCTTTCTTTGCCAGAAAGTTTATTTCATGGAAAATGAAGACTGAATGGGTTGTTGGAGATTCAGTAGATGAAGAACCAATGTTATGCTCTAGCTTCTTTTTTTTGACTAGAAGAAATGAAAGCTGAAAAACAGACTTGTTTCAGGTCTTTGCAGCAACACCTTGTCTACACTGGAGCATGTGGATGGTGGGGGAGAAGAGCAGCCTGGCTCAGGTTGTGTGGTTGTGATAGCAGAGCTCCAGGCAAATATTGACACCGGATTTCTTGGCAGACGTGCTGTTCCTGAGATGCCTTGGCAGTAAAAGATCCTTCAGTGGTGCTTGCTCTTGCATGAAGCAGCCCCTTCTGCGATGGTGGAAGTGGCAAGTAAAGAGGGAGAAGCTCAGTGAGTGTTAGTGGTGGAACTGAGAAACGTGATGTTAAAAGGAGACTTCACCCAGAAATACTGTAGTATTGCATTATGAGGTCTCTAACAAATGGATGAATGGTCTGATGGATGGGGGAGATAGGTGGGATGCCTTGGTATGTCTGCACTGTCAGTCTGGCACAGGTCTGAATGTGGGGGCTGCATGCATTTGCTCTGCTCTTTGCACCACAGGACAGCCATTATGTTTTCACATCTTTGAAAAACAAAATAAAACCCAACTGCCAGCCACAGAAGGGGAAAACTGTAAAATTCTGTTTTCCATCAGCGGTTGGCTGCCTGGGCTTTGTGCTGTGGCAAGGGTGTTTTGCTGAGCATGTGTGAGAGAACCTGCTTTCTCTGCTGCAGTTCTAGAGAATGCACCAGAGGATTGTTAACATCAGCCAGATACCTCTGTAGTATGGTTTGTAGCGTAGTCTGGACAAAAGGTTAAATCGGGCAGTCACTTCTGCAGTGTTATTTCCTATACAACACTCTGGAGAAAGTTCAGTATCACTTAGTTAACTTTTGCAGAGCCATTTCCTGTAGGCTTTGTTGGAGAAAAGCTAGATTATGTGTTTCCAGTTGCAGCAGAGTTATTTTCCCCTATAAAATGCACTACAATTTATTTTTACACAATTCTCATTGGTTTGCAAAAGGCTTTGAGGGAGGAGCCTGTGCATTTGGAAGATTCAGAAAGTTTTTTATTTCATACTTCACTTGCTGTGACAAATTGAGGAAAATGTGTTTTTTAATGTGGCGTTGCTGTAGTAGAGCCAGGCTTGGGATACAGGCTACGTTGGTGCATGCTCCCATGCTGCTGTGAGCTGGTGGCCTGTCTGCACCAGGGTTCTGCTTCTGACAATGCCCCTTTTTAGGGAGGGCTGAGAAAACTGTGTGGCTAAACAGCCAAGTTTGTGATCTGCCCGGTGGAAGAAAAAGCATCTCCTCCTGGTGGCTTCCCAAACGTGGTGGTGAGTTCCATGGATGTTCCTTTTCAGTGTTTTTTCAACCACATGATGTGCTATTACCCTCTTATCTCCTTGGACTTGTCCTCTTTCATCTCCTGTGACTCCACTTGCAGGGTGCCTTGGGTTCTCCATCATTGGTCATCTCAGGATTTCTTCATCTTCTGTGCATAAAGTGCTGCACTTCTCTTCCATTGTTGTCTGTGCTTAGAGCAGCAATGCTTTCCATTACCCCCAATAATTCTCTTTTTTGGATTACCATGAAATGGAGACATTTATTCTCCACATTCTCTTCAGAAAGATTAATTTATCTTTTCTCAAAAGGATGTGGTTTTGAATTCTCCAAGTGGTGAGTACACCTGTGGCCATCCCCGTGCGATAACAAACCTTGCGAGCGCCTTCTGCATCCATGTTTTTCAAATGGCTTTTTGGAGCGCAAGGCGTTGGTGCGAAGCCAAGGTGCCTTTTGCCCCGTGAGAGGTGCAGTGTGAGTGGTGAGCTCCTTGGCACAGCGCCTGGGCTTGCAAGGACCACTCGGAAGAGTGAAAGGAAGGGTGTTTCTGTTCTTGCCCTAACTGTAGTGTTAGTTTTTCTATTTGCAGTGCAGCTGAGCGGCCACCCACGTGGAGTTTCGTTATGGGACTCTATGTTTCGGAGGCCATCAGGCAGTTTTAAGATGGCATCTACTTTGGGTTATGCCCAAGTGAGGTGGGCTCAAAGCAAGAGAGAAGGATCTGCCTTTTAACATCTCCCTGCAGAAGCTGCTGTTCGATGCAGCCTTCACTCAGATAAAGGGGTTCCCTGTGCTTGAAACTGGGACTGGAGCCTCCACTGGCATACAAGCATCTTCTGGTGGGCAGAAACTAAGATGGTTATGTCAAAAAAAAATCTAATCTCAAATGCCAAGTGGAGCATTATGATTTCAGTAATAATAGTTTAAAAAAGATGAAATGAGCTTATGCAAATGCCTTCTGAATCCAGTAGTTCTGCAAAAGATTGGATCCTTAATTGCTTCCTGTAGCAAAAGAATAGGGAAATGTTCCCCTTCCTGTCTCTCAACAACATCAAAAGGATAAAAATCTATAGAAGAGAAAGTTTGTTCCTGGATTCAACCTTAATAACATCTACCCTCCCTTTGAATTAACTGTGATGCTTTTAGCTGAGAAATTGCACAAATCTGAGGGAGTTTATTGAATACTAAATCAAGGCATCCATCTAGTGCAGTACATCATAGCCCTTTGAAGTAGATGAAAAAATACCTTCCTGATCTGAAGGTGAAATGGGTGCTCAGTTTTGGTGCCTGAGTGGTGCTAATGCAGGTTTTGAGTTTGAGCTTAAGTGCCCCAGCCCAGAGTGTGGAGAGCAGGAGCAAGTGTGGGCTCAGCAACTGGTTGCTTCACCTTTGCTCTGCCCACAGCCCTGTTTGCACAGGATTCCTGAAAGGTTAAAAGACGTAAAGAGCGAAAAACTGCAGCCACTGGAAATAGGGACTGTCTTTTAATCCTAGGAAGTCCTGAGATACCAGACTTAGGAAGAAGCTCATTTGAAAAACTTTCTAAAATTTTATTTCCTATAACTTTTCCACTGTTCTAAGTGTTTCTGCAGTTTGAGTTGTACTAATAAAGTCTGACGTTCTGAGTGGAAGGAGTTGAAAAATAGCACCTATAAAAACTATAAAGCTCTCAAACTTTTTTTTAAATAGTGCTTCTGTAAAAGATGTGGCATTATATGCTGGGGCAGAGCATAATATAGATTTTTACTAGTACTCTTCACAACTCAGTCATGAGCTATACAGCTGTCCCAAACTCTTCTGATAAAACCTTTCTGCTTGTATGCATCACTAGTGATGTATTGCCTTGTGTGTATAGATGTGTACATTTGTTTGTAGCCACATATGCATCTGTAAATTTACATAGTGAAAGTTGTGTACATGTGCAAGTTATTTAAGCAAGAATATATGCTTATTTGTGACATTCTGCTGTATATAAGGAATGCGAAGACTGGCATGTAATGGAAAGCAGCAATAAATTTAACCATCCCCTAGAATTCTTTGTGGCATTCTTTGGGCAGAGACTTGAGCACTGACTTCTGCTTTGAAATCCTTGCCTGTATCCTGCTGCTGTCCCAGGGATAAACACCAATACAGGAGTTATATGAATGCTTGTTCTGATAGATGGCCCTGCTCTTAACATCAAGGCAGGAATGTGGCTTTCTATAATGCTGTAAAAGTGTATCTTCTGGAGGAATGTCATATTCTAGGTCATACTTACTGTAATTACAGTGGTCACTTACATGTAGAATCAATGCAAGAAAAGTGTTTACCATGTCAAATAGTGTCTGACCTGCTGGCAGGAGGTACGCTGTGGACCACCATTTGGAAACTCTGGCATCACACCGTTGCCTCTGTGATCTGCTTCTGCAGCCTCTTCCTAGCCAAAGGTGATAATTCACTCGTCTGCCATCAAGAGCTATAGTTTGTGATAAGGTGAGAGTAGAGGAAGCCATCTCTGCTGTTTTCAGGCCATGTGTGGAGAAAGAAGTTTATCAAAGAAAATAGCTCTGCTTATGACCTAAAATATGGAGTAAATTAACTTGAAAATCTCTTGTGGCTTTTCATTGTCAAGTGAAAGGTAGTTTCATGGTAGATTTATTTGCCTTGTTTTGCAGCAAATGCATTATATATAGCTTGGCTTTTATTTCTCTTGGTCTAGGTGGAAATGGTTTCTTTTAAATGCAGCCTTTCCATCTTGAAGGTCAATTAAAACAGGTTGGAGGTCAGATAAAATAAAAGGGGACAGAACATTTGCTTCTTGATGTATCTATTTCTGTAATGTTATCAATGCATGTGGTTTTATTTCTAGCATTTTGTTCTAGGGCTTCCTCTAAGACTGAACAAATTGAGTCAGTTGGATGCAATACAGCTTCTAATTTGGGGTTAGAAATCCATTAAATTGTTCAGTGCTTTATTGGCAATACAAAAGTGCTTGGAATGAAAGTGCATTGTGATTGGGCATTGATTTCTCAAAAGGAGAGAGGGTGGATGCCCATGTAAACCCCACACCTCCAGCCAGGATGGCCAGCTTAGGTTTCTGTAGCTTAAAATGTGCATTTTTTTTCTTTTAAAATGCTGTTTCTTGTTACAAAGAATAACTATTTTTAAACTGAAAATAGAGAGCTGTCCGCCATGTCTTTCACACCTCCAGGGGATTAGGACTGGCCCTGTGACACACAGCCATTGACCACCCTGTGGGTAACTGGTCCTTTAGCTGATGCCTTGAGGTTATATACATCATTCCTTTCCATGTGCAAGATCTTTGGATTCAGTCAAGCTCTCAGTTTCAACCCATGGCATTGAAAAGTGCAGGGAATGTCCTTGCTTGGGTGGGTTTTGAACTGAGGAAGCTTATGGTGAGCATAGCAAGGAGCCCAGTGGTGTAGTTCCATTTGGACTGCTGCTGGGATCAGAAAGGGATTTATTTCAGCTGTAGAAAGCTGCAGAGTTGTCTGGGTGTTTTGTGAGACTGGGGTTATTGTCACCAGGTGGGAAGAGGGGAGCAGAGCCTGGAGGAACTGACCACCGCCTCTGTCCTGGCTGGGACGGCTGAGTTGGCTGCTTTGGCTCTGGTCAGCTGGCTCATTAAATTTTGCTGTGGACCTAATGAGACAGAGCTGTGAGTCAGAATCTCAGTAAATGTGTTTCTTAGATGATGGCCCAGCAGGTGCATTGGGTGGCTGATGAGGAGCAACCACTGGCAATAGAGTGGTGTGGCACGGCCAGCCGGGGCTGATGGGCAGTGGGTGAACAGCAGTGCTTTCCAGGGAATGCCCCTTTGCTTTGGCACCGTTCAGCTGCATGAGAGCAGGAGGTGGTGTAGCCCCTCTCTGTGCTGTTGAAAAGCAGTGTCAAGTGCAGGAGAGGCAAGAGCAAGCTGGTGAGCCCCCGTGCCCGAGCTGCAGGAAAAATCTGCACGCTGTTTTTATAAGACTGTTTTTTTTTTTCTTCCCCAACTCTTTGCCTGACTAATTTTAACCAGTGCACAAATACTCCTTTGTACCACTTCCAAGCGAGTGTGTTTTTTGGGGAGAGATTGGTTCTTCCTGATTAACTATTAATAAGAAGAACCGCGAGAGAATAAAGCGCTGAGCAAACACCACGGGAGCGGGTTGCCTGCCCTCTCCCCACCATTAATGATTGACCGGGCTCCGCTCCGGCACGGCTGGGCGATGCCATGGCCTGTGCTGCTGCTGGCCCGGGCTCCGCAAAGGAGCGATACCGGATGCGTGCCGAAACTTCAGCATCAGGGTTTGGTGCTCTCCCTTCCCAGTGGGTAGCGTATGTGAATGCAGTGCTGCTTATTAATGCCATCATGAGAGCTGTGCCCAGCGATGTATTTACAGAATTAATGTTTCTGATAAATAAACTGTGCTGTTGGAGCTGGAAAAACATCTTCTCAGTGAGATAAGCACTCTGAGCTTACCAGAAATGCTTTGTGGACATGATTGAAGCCACTTGTATCCCCAAAGAGAGCAGACCACATTACGATTCTGTAATTTTAGGATAAAATGTATTTTAAAATATGGATTATCAGATGTTATTGAATGATTGTTGACCTCGGATGTTTTCTTAAACTGTGGAAACTTCTGAACAGTGTTTGGGGAATTTTGGAATTATCTCTTTTCTATCTGCTCTCGACCTGTAACCCACAGCTGGATTTTGCAAAGTCATGTGGTAGGGGGGTTAGGTTGCCAGCAGTTGAACGTGTTGCTGTGGGTCTTTCCAAGCATCTGAAAAAGCCAAACATGGTTTATCAGGTGTGAGTACTTGTGGAAAATTGCACAACTTTCAGATGAAAATATTTGCTTTTCAGAAGTAGTGATTTTTTGAAACTGTAAATAGCACCTAATGCTCATTTATCAATGTAGCTCTTGTTATCAGTTAATGGAGGCTTAGCAGTTGTTCTAAGGTAGACATGTATAGTAAATTATATAGTTGTTAATCCTCAATAAATTGGTTTAGTATGTTGAATACGCAGTGGGGAACGTTAATTGAAAATGTTAAAGAAGTCATGGCCTTTATTGATTTACTGAAGAAACACGGTGGTGATGGAAGCAGGAGCAATTTGTTTCATGAGTATTTTGTTTATGAGCAAGGCCTCCAGCCCTCGCCTTAGTGGTTTAAGACACAGTGTGTTTTGCCTTGCGGAGGCAAAATTGCTGAGAAAGAAATTTGCCATCAAATTAGAACAAGGTGAGTTTGCTCTTATGCAGTGAAGGAAACAACTTGTGAGTTTTGGTTTTAGGATATGTCTTTCTCCTGACAGTTGGTAGCGCTTTAATTAAAACAATAAACCCAGAACATACCCCATGGGTGTCTGGGCAGATGAAGGGTGGAGTTTGCTTGTGGGTTAAAAAAACTTCCACATCCTGCTTTTCCTTCCAACTGCTTACCTGTCACAGGTGGCAAAGCAGGATTGCTTTATGTTAAATTAAATATGGTTATTTTTATTTAGATGTCCGTGTGCCCTTTGAAATGTGTTTTTGCTTTGAGGCAATCCTTGCAGCTGGTGGCTCAGTGTGTTTTGGAGAGGATCAGTCTCCTTCAGGCATTGCAGCTTAATAGAACCAGCAAATAAAGTGAAAAATTACTGCAATTAAATACCACCTGCTCTAATCCTTGCAGCATCCCCTATCCCCTGCGTACAATACTGCCTTTGACAGGGCTGTCTTGTTAGGAGCAGAAGAACATGCAATCCTAACGGGAGGATTTGTAGCCACAGTAACTGCGGGCCATGTGGTTGCTACTGGTATTTTTCAGAAGCAGAGAAAGCATTGTTGAATACCTTGTCGTTCGTGCTTTATTTGTCCATCTTCTATTGGTGCAGATCCCTGCTGGCTGCCAGGAAGGGGGAAGGCTGGACATGTCGCCAGGAAGGGCCAAGGCTGTATGTGTCCCCAGCCACTAGTGGTCCCAGGGCTGGCGGAGCACTCTGCAGAGACAAGGGCTCACAATCCTCACCACCATTGAGGCTATTGGATGACTTTCAAGTTATTTCACTTCTCAAAATCCTACTTTACTTTTTTTGGGAGCATGGAGGAGTTGAAATACTGAGAACTCTTGGGTGGACCAAAATCAAGCCCTAGTGAAATAAGTATCTTTATGGCTCTCCTGATGCTGTAGAGGCATAGCAGGAGGTCTGTTAGCACCTGAGTTACCCAAGTGCTTGGCACATAGATTGTGCATGTGTGTGTGATTATGCAGATTAAGTTGAAACCAATCTTCTTTCTTTTTTAAAAAAAAAAAGTAAAACATTTGGGGTGTTTGGAGGAGATGGTCTTCCAAGCAAAATAAGAAAAGGTAGAAAAGAACTTCACTTGAGTTTTGCTAAGGTTATTAAAATAGGAGGAAATAGGATCCTAGGTTTTGTCAAAACAAACTTGTGTAAACTGAACAGGGCCTAAAATAACCTGCCTCTACCCTTTTTAGAGACAAATAAGCCTGTAAGGAGGTGTAGAAGCCCCAGCAGCAGCGTGGTGTTACCTGATGCTCCTGCCGAGGACCTCCCTATCCTTCCCCAGGCACTGAGAGCACGGTCGCTCTTCCCTGCTGTCAGCTGGAGCCAGGGAGCTGACAGCATCGTGTTCTGTACGTTTGCAGCCTCGTGCAAGCAGGCAGCTCTGGTGGTCCCTTACCCAGCTTGTACGTGCAGGTGTCTTTGCGTGGCCTCTGTGTGTTTGTGAGCAGAAAACAGTTGTGAGCACAGAGTGGCAGAGTGGGAGGAAGGGCCAGGGCTGAAAATGTGTCCCTGAGATTTGCTTGAAGATAAGATAGTTCCCTGATTCCTTGAACCATACCAACCACATGCTAAATTAAATTGTAGTCTGGCACAATGCTTCTCAGTGATGTGGTTTTAATTAGTGGCCTTTGCGTTAATGACTGCATGCATCTGCTGGAATCGGCATGGTATTGATTCTTTGGTGATCATGCTACAGGAATTTCCTTTAGACAGTATTGTTGGTCATGACTGAGAGTGATTCATGGTAGAGTTTTCTTGGTGTCTGGATGACCTCTCAAAGTTTGTCTTCGCTGTCAAATTAGCTCATATTATGGCTTGAGGGTTGCCCTTAAGTTGACTCCCTTCTGCACATAAAGCCCCTTACATGAGCAGGCTATTAACCAAAGCTAATATGCTGCTGCTGCTAATTTGAGCAAGGGCATAAGTAAAGCCTGAATGAGCACGTTCGCTTAGCTGCTAACAGGACCTCTCAGTGATGGGGCACAGCTTCACCCACACGGGTGCTGCTTGTCCTTCCCGTGTCCTCTAGAGTCCCCTTCTTCTCTCCAAAGCACTTACAGTAGCAAGCCAAGATGTTGACCTTCCTGGTGCCCTGTGTTTTGTTGCTCTTACCTCCTTTTAGGAGGTCACTGTTGGCGATGCCGGGTGTGGGACATTTCTGTGCCCCAACAGTGCCCCTTCCCTTGTATGCTGGGTGCCTTGCACAGGCAGACTGACCTCCTTGGTGTATGCTGCAAAAGAAGTCACGAGGACTGCTTAATGCAGCCGTAGGCACCCCAGAAATGTGAGCATCCCAGAGGCTGCACAGCCCGGTCGGTCCAGCTATTACTCAGCAGCGTGGGAGCTCATTCTTGAGGCTGACAGAACCCCAACATGTAGCGTTGGGGCAGAGCCCTTCAGTGCATCCTGTGGCAAAGATGTATTTCAGTTCTTTGACCTTCCTGATGGTGGGTCTGGCATGCTGAGTTTGGGAGCTGTGGAACAGAGGTCAGGGTGATGAGGGAGCTGAGGGGTGCAAGAATCTGGTTTCTCTGTCAGTTTAGCAGGTGGATTTAAAGGGAACCCAGGAATGTCAGTGGTGGACTGGGTGAGTGATTCCCCATGTCCGGGCTTTGGCTCCTGGCAGTGCATCAGCCCCTTCAAAGGAACCTGCAAGAAATCCTCTGAAAGGTAATTAAAGGACTGCGTGTCTAGTACGTGGAAGCTCCGTCTGACTCTCATCACTGTGGTGGCTTATGCAACTTATGTAGTGGCCGCTCGTTTTAGAGGGAACTGAAAAAATCCCATTTAAGGGAAGGTGTTGCCTTGCAGTGCAGCTGTGGGGAGCTGGCACTAGCTGCAGTAGCTGTTTGGCTGCTCTTGCCTCAAGGGAGAAGATTTTGGACTTGGCCTGTGCACAAGAAAAAATGGGCTAAAGCTGCTTCTTTCTGTTCTTACAGTCTGTACAACCACCTGAATCCCTGCAGACTCTTTGATCACTTTGTACTTCAGTGTTAAGTAAGCCTCGCATGTCACTGCTTACGAGGACTGTCTGGGAGCTCAAAAGCTTGTTTAAAATAGAAATTCAAGTGTGCTTTCTTCCCTGCACAGCTGTGTACTTTTAGCCTGGGCAGTGTGTTCCCTCTCTTGTTCCTCCGGTCCCCATCCCCAAGCTAATTCAGCTGCGGCCATGCTTTTCATACCCAATCAAGTGTGCATGAGGCCTCCGTTCCAGTGCTGTAAAGCCATCTACAAACATGTGGGAAGAGGATGGTGCCTATTCAGTGAGCTGTGGACTAGGCAGCTATCTTTCGACAGATTAGCCAGAGGAATTCTATTGCAGGGCTCGATTGTTCTGAACCCTCGGCTCCCTTTTGTGCAGGAGCCATGAAAAGTTGTGTTATGACAATGGTTGACAAAGTGTTTAATGAAAGCTGCAGCTGGCAGTGGCAGAACCTTTGAGCCATCCTCCTTTTCTCCAATGCCTGTCATCAAAAGGTGCAGAAACACTTTTGACATAATCTTCCCTACTGACAGATAAATGGTTTTGACAGAAGGGTCGGAAACCTTCACCTTGCTGAATGGAATTCAAGCATCATCATGGTGAGCAGAAACCCAGAGCCACATGTCTGTATATTCCTTTGTCTGGCAAGCCAGCCAGGCACCTCTCTTTTCAAAAGAGAGGTGACTTTTCTCTGCGTTGGCCAAGTTCCCAAAGCAGAGCCAAAACTTCTGTGTGAACTTCCCGTCTACCTTGCACCTTGCCTGAGGAGGCAGGGTTGGCATCTCATGGTTCAAAGAGCTGACTGATCCCTCCTCACTGGCAAGCAGGACTCTTTATGTGACAGCGTTATTACTTTTGGGAGGTAGTTTCAAGGCAGGCTGTATACCTGGTTATATTTAACAAGGCTTTCCTTTCAGCCACTGCAATGTTCAGTGATCCACAGTGCCATTTTCACAATGCTAGCTGAAGGCAAACACTGCTTTCTTATTTAGAGACTGGAATTGATGAATAGACAGAACAGGGGCCTTCCCGTATTGATTTAAGAGGCTCTCAGTTCCAAATCATGGGCATCTTAGTGACAGGAGGGGGAAAACCCTGCATTGTTGGATTAGCCAATATAAGGAAGACTTAAAAAAGCATGTCATGGATAAATAATGTGCAGAGCACTTCTCATGCCATTAAGTCAAATAAAGTTTTTAAAAAAACCCCAAGCTTCAGCCGTGCTTCTATTTGACAGGGAAAAAAACAATCTGAACATGAGGGGCCACTCAAGTTGGTAGCTCTGTTCTGTCTTCTCTGCTCTCTGTAGAAGCTTCAGACCTTTGTAGGCTGCTCCCTTGAACTTACAGCCCAGGCTCTTGTCGAGGATTCATATTGGTTGTCTGAGTTCTGTTTTCTTTCCACGGTTGCCTTGGAGGGATCAAATATCCTCCC
Organism: Tauraco erythrolophus; assembly: GCF_009769465.1. Lineage (NCBI taxonomy): Eukaryota > Metazoa > Chordata > Aves > Musophagiformes > Musophagidae > Tauraco > Tauraco erythrolophus. The sequence goes on from NC_141476.1 coordinate 7,047,640, forward strand.
ATGAGTGATTCAACAGAAACATATACCCATGCAGAGAGCAGTCTGCTTTCTGCATGGGTATGCCTGCATCCGGGCACATCTAACCCTGTATGTAGGTGGGTGACCACGCACCAAAGACATGTTCTCTTGGGACTGGTATAAAACACTGTAGATGCTTTATAGGCTGCTGCTTTGAAGAGATGCCCAGCAGTTGAGATAGCACTCCCCTAAACCATCTCAGCTGACTTGGGAAAGGACAGGGATTTGACTTTGGGTTTTGAGAGCTCTTTTTCTTTGAAGAAGGCATTTTGGAATACTGATGGCAGAAACACTGGCTCAGTGTGAGCCATTGCACTACTGCATGGCATCAGACCAGGGGGCTTCTTGAGTGGGAATGGGTTCTGTGTTATGGGAGAGCAGAAGTGTGAGAGTTTCCAGTGACGGGACAGCTGTGCCCCCAAGCTTGGTGTCGCCAACCAGCCTGCATTGCTGGTCTGCTCAGCTTGGAGAGGCCAAGCTGATGGCGACGTTGCAGCCACTGCAGCACTTCGTGCACTGCTGTACATTTGGGACCCATGCTCAGCGATGAGGGAGCATTGTTGTGCACCCATGACCTCAAGTTTTGAGTTCCCTTCTTTATTTGCATTACTGGAGCCCAACCAAGATTGAGGCCTTATTTCATCAGCATTGGGCAAATCGAGACAATACCTACCTCAATTTTATTTACAGTCTAAATAGACAAGACAGACAAAGGGTGGCTGTGGAAACAAAAGCTCTGGAGAGGTGATGTGACATGACCCGGTCACCCAGCAGGAGATTAAAAGAGCCAGGAATAGATGGAGGTTTCCTGACACCCAGTCCCAATGATCTATCTATTGGAGCATGTTAATTCCTTCTCCCATTTGCATGCTGTGACTAGCATGCCAAATACTGTATAGTGAGGGGAGCTGAGTTCTGGGAAACACATCCTTTGATTGCTAATGCTTCAGGCTAGAAATTCCTGGGCATTTTAATGTAAGTTAAAATACAGCTAATCTCAGAAATTGAGTATCTATTTAATTTCAAATCTCCTGTTTATTTTGCACTGACTCTGTATTTCTAGCTTTCATTTCGCCACCCCACTGATTTTTGAAGAATGTATTGTATGTTTGGTGGGAAGAGCTGGTGGAGGACTGAAGACTTTGGCGTACAAGAAGGTGGAGTTCACATGTGTTTCTGCTGCAACTATTGGAAAGTCTTTCTCTTGCTGGAGTAGGCAAAACGGGCTGTGCTATCCAAAGAGCTGGCTACTTGTGCAATGACTTTGATGTCCGAACTTCTTGAATGGCAGCGACAATAATCAGAAAGTTGTTTTGGACGATGTTAAACCATGGGCATGAAATCCTTTAATTTACAAAGAGCTTTGTTTTTTCACTTGTGAACTTCTGAAGTTCATGTCAGCATCACTCAGTGTTTGAGCGTTGGCTAAGCCAGGGATCGGTTCCATTTGAGAAGTGTAGGGACAATCAGTTTGGTGCCTGTGATTCTCAGTGCTCGATTCATAAAATAACCTCTTAGCCTGTTGCAGAGGAATGTTGTGAGGATAAATACGTACCTTAAGAAATTCAAAGATTTGCAGCAATAGAAGGCATAGAATACATTAAAACAGATGGGTTCATGCACGGTCATGACCGTGATTGTATTTCCCCTTACGGTTTGTCACCAGTATTTCTATGTCAGCTTTATCTTTATTGTGTTGAGCCTATAGGACATTACCTGTTGTATTTTCTTTTTTTGCCTGTACATCAGGCAGGGACAAGCTCCAACCTGATTTTGCTGTGCGGTTAGAAAAAAAAAAGTAGTAATGTAATCTGTGGGCAAATTGCACTTTAATTCGTAATTGAGCTATGAATATGGACTTGGCTTTCAAATGCACTCTGAGTTTAAACTGCAGTTTGACTTTTATTTAGATGAATGCCTTTGAGTTCATAGTGAAATGGATATCTGCTGTAGGCTGGTATTGATTTAAAGGTCTCATGAGTGTTTTAAAAGACAGTAGGGGCTTACAGGACAGCATATTTTAAAACTTAGATGCTTGGTTAGATTTTACACTCCTGTGTAGCTTCAGGTCTAGATTCTGTTAAGAGCCAGCTTGTGTTGTTGATTTGTAGAGCCTTCTTTCACAGCAGGTATTGGCAAAAAATTGAATGTTTCAGGCAAGATGCAAGGAGCTGTCTTCAGAGCTGACTGCTCTGAAATGATAGGGAATGGCGTGAGAACTGTCGAATGGTACCCGTTTGCAGGGGAATGCTTTTGAGGACTTCCCATAAATGAGTTACAGGAGGGCAAGTGATGAATAATTGCTTTTTAGCTTGAAAGAGGTGTTTATCGCTTCCTGCTAATTGTGCGAAGTTGGTGAGCTTTGTAGTCTTTCAAGTCTTGGTATTTGTAAGGTTGCTCTGGGCCTAGATTTCTCTTTGCATTGCCACAAAGTGTAGTGGTTAGTAATTCAAACAGGAGGTCTCCATCCGTACTCTCCTGGCAGCTGCCTGTTTGTGTGTCCCTGAGCTCTTGGGTCATGTAGCGTGGGTAAAAGTTCAGTAGGTGCCTCGGTAACTTAGGTCCTGTTTATCTGTTTGGGCGCCAGACCTGCTTGGGTTCTGCGGGCACAGCTTTGAAACAAAGAAAATATACAAAACAGGGAAGGTTGGCCAGTTTTCTAGTCAGACTGGCTTGGTGGTTTGAATCAGTAGCTGAACGATTGAGGGCTTATCTAGAATCAGGCCATGAATCTTCTGGGTCATGTTCAGAGGTGCAATAGAAGGGTGTAACCTCCCTGCAGAGGAGACAGGAGCGTTGAATTTTACCCAGGATAATATCCTGGAGCAGGGTAAGAATAAAGTCAGTCCCCCTCACAATTTCCTTACAACTTCTGTGGTTGTTTTTCTTGCTGCCACCATCAATTTGGCTCCTCCCTCTTTAGATTACACGCTCACAGGAACATGCCAACCCTGTGTACATCATGTTAATTAGGCCATTTGTTAATTTCTGCATCATTAGTCACATGGTCTTAATTGATCTGTGCTTTCCCAGTAAGTCCCTGGCTGCAGGTTTAACCTGTCGTGAGCGGTGTGCTGATAGTGCAAATCTAGGAGTGGAAACTTTGCTGTTGCGCTGTGCAATGCTACAGCAGAACACAGCAAAGATCTTGCTTTTGGTTTTCAGAGTCACTACTACATTATTGTTATTTTGTCTGTTTGTCCCTAGCAATCCTCACAGTTTGGTCCTTCCAGAACGTTCTGGCTGGCTGTATTTCCAAATGGGGATGTTCTGAGAGGCAGGTCTGCTCTCCCAGAAGGCTGCTTTCAGATAATACAGCACAAGTTATTTACCATCCTCTCCATCAATGAAGTCCTATAATATGATCTAGGTTTAGACTGTCAGGTAGCTGGAAAGCATTGGTTGGGATTGTTGAAGAACAAAGCATGTACCACTGTGTGATCAGCTGAAAGCTGTTATCACACTGATTTTAAAAAAACCCTCAATATTTAGTGATATACTAATAATATCGTATTAGAAAGCATAGACTATATCTTATGTTTGCACATAGTAAGTGTATGCACCTACCTGTGCATGGCTTTGCTTGTAGGTAATAAAAGGTGTATTAAAAAAAATACCCTATGTGAATATAGCTATAAAACATTTAGCAGAAGAGTTGCTGGTTTTTTTTTTCAGTTCAGACTTAAATTTGTCAGGAAATAGCCTATTCATCTGTGATTAGTTTTGTGGTTGTGAATAACCAATTGAAGAATAATAAATGTAATTGTGTAATATAAAGATAAATTAGAACCACGCTAACGCAGAAGCGGGAAGAGCTTAGGGAAAGCTAGATAACATTTTGATCACAAAACTGAAGTAACTTGTGTATTCAGCAGAAAAGTGCTGCCCTGCCACGTTGAAGTGCTCTTGTTAAAAACAAACCCACCCTCCTAGTGCAATCTGGAATAATTAAGATGACTGTGTTTTGCTGAGCACGGTAACTGCAGTATGCTGATCCCACTGTCTTATTTTAACAGAAACCTGAGCTACAACAAGTTGACGGAGATTGATCCTTCTGCCTTTGCAGGGATGTCAAACCTGCAGGAAGTGTAAGTATTCTTTCAAAGGTTTTAGTTCTATTTTGCCAGGGCGGCTTGTGGGCCAGGAGGAGATTGTATATAGTTTCTTAAAACAGTACCTTCCTTTAGCTAACTTGAATGCGCAGATCCAACTTAGTGTGGAGGTGTTTTTTCCTCCTCCATATTGTAGCTGTGCTGGTTTTTGAAATTAATCAATTAGCAGAGCACAACATCCCAGTTAAAACAGCATAGCTGTCACTGGAAATCATTGGAGTTTGCGTCCCTCAGTCTTGTGCAATGCTCCGAGGGAGCAGTTCAGCTAACACACCTGAACATACACACAAAGCTCCTTGCTGAAAGGATAACCCTGAAGCAAGGCAGAACAGCCTGGCTTGTGATACTTGATGCCAACCTTACCCAAATCTCTCAGGAAACAAAGGTGTAGTGTAGTGGATAACAAAGCACTTAACTGTGTCTCCTCCTCTCTGACACTTGTGCTCCTTTTGGAACCAGAACAAATTCTGTTTGAAGTCTGCTAGAAGAGGCTAAAACTGCAGAGCTGTCTTCTGCTTTGGTGGGGGAAGAGAAGGAGCTGGTGGAGGTCTGAGTGGTTGTGCCAGACCTGCCCCCTTGCTGGTAAAATAAACCTTGTTTGGGAAATCACAGGATTTCCTAGCTCCTGATCTGTGTAAAGGCTCAGCAGTTACCCTTGCAGGGCAGCTGTGCTTGTCAGCTATTTGTAGTGATTCCTGGAGCTCTGATTTTGGGTTTTGAAAAGCGAAAGTGACTAAAATTGCAAGCGGTGGGTTGAGGTAATGAGCTCGCATTTGAATGTTGAATCGCTGGCATACTTGAGGTTTGGGCTCTGTTTGAAGAGCTACTGATGCCTCATGGGAAACTGAAAAAACATTTCCTTTCAGAAACAATACTGTGCTCTGTGTATATTGTGCATTTTCTCTTGTCCTCTGTCTGTTTTCATTAAGTGTTGGCTCTGGGGCTTGTGGAGGGGCCAGATCCTGTGATTCTTAAATAGGCAAAAGGATTTGCTACAGCGGGAGTTGTGCCCGACTAACGCCTGCAGGATTGGACCATGGGGATTAATGTAGCGTTTTTCGCCTGCCTGATTGCCCCTGGCTCCCCTGCTTACACTAATAGTAGAGACTTGCTAGGGATCATGATTAAGTGAGGAATATGCATCAGGAGTGCCTGCGGTGCCCTGCAGTCAGTTCATCGTGATCGTCCTAGAGAGCAGGCAGGGAGGGGAGAGAAAGTGATGCAGGTGAGCAAAACCACTGCCTACAGGATCTATTTTCTCAACTTTTCTTTAAACTGTGGAAATCCTTAAATTGCTTTGTGCTTAGAGAAGAGAATCGCAGCCCTGATCCCTTGAGACTTCAGAGTTATCCTAACATGATTGTGGCTTAGCAATAGCTTTTATTTGTGGAAGCGCCTGAAGGCATGTGACTTCAGGGAGCATGGGGCTGGGAACTGTGTATGGCTTCTGATTCCTTAGGTGGGAAGCTCCCTTGTGCAAAGTGCTGTGCACATCACGAGCAGCACAAGCCCTGCACTGAACAGCCAGCTGCTAAAAAAGATGTCAGGGTTCAGGGGAGGTAAGTAACGCAGCCCTCAAAATAATGGCGCAGATAAGAGCTGCTTGCTGTGTCAGAAAGGCAGAGTTAAGGAAAAGGGAGAGAGCTGAGAAGCGAGTAGGAGGGAAAGGGCGCAGTCAGAAATGGGAGACTGGAAAGGAGGCAGAGGTCTGGAGCGAAGCCTGGAAGGCAGGCTCTGGAAAGTGTGAGGGAGAAGCTCTATTAAAAGCCCTATCTACCAATCTTGGTTGCTTTTTGAATAGCAGCTAAACCACAGACCACTGAAATAAACTGCATTTCACAAAGAGAACCACATCTGTACTGCCAGAGCATCTCCTTTCTGAGGTTTTCTTAAGCGCTTTACAAACATTCATGAATAAGCATCATGCTGTGGCATGTCTTGAGAGCAAGTCAGTGTTTTGCTGTGCGCGCTGTGCTGGGCAAACCAAGTCAGCCTCAGGGAAAGAGATTGCCCCGAATAATAGATGCATTGATAAGACCTGAAACCTCCTGTGATGCTTTGAACACTGTGCCTGTGGTTCCTGAGCGTTACAGATGAGGCTGGAAGCTCTGCGTGTGTCTCTGTATGTGAATAATTAGCGCAATACATTGTGAAAACCTGTTTTCCCTTAATTTTAAGAAACCTCTGTAAACCAAAAGATTTAAACTTAAAGCTTATCTTGGATACTGTGTGTTGCTCTACTAAGATGCTAGGAAGTAGTAGCTGTATTTACCCTACCTTTTTTCTCTTTCCCTGGGTTTATGCAGTTGTTTGTGGTGGCTTTTTTAAGAAGCTTTTTTTTGCCTTAAAAGTTTAAGTCTGCATGGGATGAAATTTAGCAGCTCAAAGTCATATGAAAACCCATGATTCTACATGCTCTGAAATAAGTAGCTTTGTGCTGATGGAGGCTCAGGTGGAAGGGGCTTGAGTGTGATGTTGCTTTCCTCCTCTACAACACCTATGTTTTCTCTTGTCTCCTTTGGTGGCTCCCTCTAATGACACCCCTCTGGGATCTGTCCATTCTTGTACCTTGGTGAAAGGGTGGGATGGAGGGTGCTGCTGCGGGATAGGCCCTGTGGTCCTTTCTGGAGTTTGCTCGGGTCATATATGGATCATGGGATCCATGAAAGTTATGGTTGCACTGCTCTCAGGCTTTCCAAGCTTGGTTGTAACAAAGAAGTAGTAACTGTGCTAAAATTCCTCTCCAGACAACTCACCTTTGATTTTCTAAAGTGCCTTTCACTGAAAGCTCTGGAGAGCTGTGCTATTCTTGAGCAGGCTCCATTTCAGCTTGACACCAGCCTGCAACTGGACTGTAAATATTTTATATGGGTGGCCCCCTTCCTCCTCTGCCTTAGCATCCAGAGGCAGTGGGTTTGTGTTGTCAAAGATGAGGGCTGGAAGTTTAAATTTGTTGAGCCTGGCTGATTTGGGTTGTGTTTTTTTCCTTTTTTTTTTTTCTCCTTTATGTGGGAGAAGGGGAAGATGAGAGGGGGAATCCTAGGCAAATACTGAGCTTCGTTGTCTCTTCTGTATTGGCAACTTGTGCCTGTGAGCCAAGAGAGAAGATGAGGTAGAGAACCACTTCTGACATGACAAGAGGCTGATAGATGAAAATCACACTGAAGTCAGAGGAGAGTTTGTCCAGTTGTTAGATGCCGATCAGTGTCAGAGCCACTTTACTGGAGCTAACTGAGGCTGGCAGAGAGTGAGCCTAATTATCCTTCTTCTCCCGTGCTGTTCAAAAAGATGCTCAGTTGAATGTTAATGAAAACATGGCACAAACAGAGGCATTTTAGTGCTCTTTCCAGCTTGCTTTGTACCTTTGAAAGCTCTAGACTGTGCTATAACACGGGCAACAATGAGCTTTTAGTTGCAAAGCAGAGCTCCTTGCTGAATTGCAATGCATCTGGCTTTTTTTCCCTTGCATTTTAAGGTATGGGTGTAATGTCAGAGGCAGAGCCGAGGCTGAGGAAAGCTTTTATCCCAGCGGTGCCTGGAGCTCCTCGTGAAATCAAATATCTTGCCTGCTCTCGGAGGAGTCTGAAGGAAGTTCTGGGATGGATGTATCGCTGCCCTCTCCCACCTGCCAAAAATAGCTTTAAAGGAAAGAAGAGAAAAAAACCCACATGGCTGTTAATTTAGGATGGCCCCAAGTAATGCCCACAGCTTGGTGCACCTCAGCTGTGCTACACAGCTGTGCCACGCTCCCCTGCCTGCCGTGGGGTGCTCTGTGCTCGCTCCCAGATCCTGATGTTTCTGAGATCCCCTCGCAGAGCCCTGCAGAAGGGGAGCGGTTTAAAGGCGGGTGGCAGCAGGAGACCCAGTGAGGCTCTGCCTCCAGCCGTGGCCAGCGGGGTGGCTGGGGGTTCCTGAGGAGCTGCCGCACTGCCCCGCTCGGCTGTAATGGCTTCAGCATGAAGCGGGCAGTGGGGAGCGGGCGAGATGGCTGAGAAATTAGGTAATTTTCAAGCAGCCAGACAAGCGACTGTTACAGTAATTAATTGACTAATTCGCCGTACAAACAAGGGCTCTTTAAACCAAGGAAGAGCCGGTCACATGGCAAGGATCTGTTTTCAGTCAGAACACCACTTCAAACATCAGGCTGTTGAGAGGGACGTTGTTTTTGTACGGCGTTTCCAGGAGTGGCCCCATCTGCCATTGCCATTAGCCCCGGGGGGCCACACAGTGCTCCAGTCACCTGTTTGTGGTGACATTGCTGTGCCCGATGCCAGTTCCGTCTGTGGTGGTGGCTTCCTGGGGCTGCTCCCGCAGGATTTCCAGAGGTTGGCCTGGTGCAGAGGCCCAAGGCCACTGTTTCCCACTGTCATGGCACTGTGCTGGGCCCCACAGCCTGGCCTGGCATGGAGGGGCAGCAGGGGCTGAGGTTTGGGGAGGGAGTTAAGTCCATTGTCCTGCAGCAGGGGGACGCAGCTATGGATGGGATGTGGCTATGGATGCAAATAGTCCCCTGTCTCAGGCTCAGCTCTCCAGTGGCTGGAAACTCAGGCTGATGGAGGGCTGTGGCACAGTGCCTTCCTCAGTGGCAGTTCACTTCGCATGAGGGAGCGGGTGGAAGGGGAAGAAAAGCCTTGCTTTTATAGAGAGAATACTGTGGGACCAGTTATGGTGGCTCGCATTTATTAAAGGATTGGGTTGGGAGGACAGGGTGGGCTGGCAGAGACACTCAGACAAACCTCTTGAGATGGAGACCTCTGCTAAAATGTTGGTGTTCCTCATCCATGCCCCCTGACTCTTTGGGAAGCACCACAGCTGTCCCTTGTTCCTGTGTGCTACTTGCTTCAACAATTAATTTCTGTTTGTTGCAGGCGACTGAACTACAACGAGCTGACTGTCATTCCCTCCCTGGGACCTTCTGCTTCCAGTGTCCGCTCCCTCCACTTGTAAGTCACTGCCACCTCTTGCACCTTTTGATTTTGGGCTGTTGTTTGTTGGGGGGGGTTTAGCAGCTACCAATTGAGAGTTTTGTGTGTGTCACACCTGCTTCTAGTGACTCTTCAGATTTCATTTTCGGGCTTATTGGCATCTTAATTAAGAAGAATCTTTCTGGAGTCTTCCAACTTGCATGAAGTTGAGTTCCATTAATGTTGTGCTTATGGTCAGTGGTAACTTCTGTCAGTAAACTCCACAGGTTAATTGCATATTGAGTAAATTATTTTTTGCACCTACATTTTTGATTGTAACCATTATGTCATACTTGTGCTATTAAAGGAGTATATAATTTTGTTTTCTTTGTTGTACTTTTTTCTTTTTTCTTCCTCTGGCCCTGTTTGATCGTTCCTTCTTTTCTCTTAAAGCCAGAGACCATTCACATTTTAATCTTTCAGGGAGCTCATTCCAGACCGGTTTTTATGTTCTCTTTCAACCTTTTTTCTTCCCTTTTGAGGGAGTGATTGGTGATTGTAAGGCTAGATCTGCAGAAGCTTTGAAGTTCCTAACTTGCCTAGTTTAGCTGCCTGCAGAAGTGTTAGACACCTGAGAGCCCTTGTGTATCTGCCACTGAGGATCTTGGGTTGAGGATGCTGCTGAAGGGAATAAAAAAATTATAATATCAAACTTCTTAGTACCTTAAGAGTGTGGATTTCTAAAATTATTTTTGCGTGTGTCTGCTTGTAATGCACACCGAGGAGGAATTTTGCCGAGGTATGCATGATACCTCCCAAGTTCCTGGGAAGGGGAAGTGGTTAGAGCTAATAGGGACTCCGGCAAAGTGCTTGAACAATTCAGGTGATGGCTTCCAGCATGCATGGCCTTGCAGCCTATACCTGCAGGCAGGTGTCTGTATTTGCCATGGATTTGCTGCTTCTTGTAATGGAAAATGCTTGTGTCTGTACCACCAGGTGATTGGCCTCTCATGCTCAAAAGGCTCTGACTTACTGTAAGACAACCTTCATCCGTTGACTAAAAGTACATTCCTGTTACTTAAATCAGGGACAGAATTGAGTGAAATGAACTGGCACTGTTCCTGGTCTTCCATTAGGTAGTGTTAAAATATGCAAAGCAGAACAGCTCCCTCACTGTCTTAATTCAGTTTAAGACTCTTAGGTTCAAATTGGTGTCCATGTCTTGCTCCTGGCATGAAGTGAGTTTAGCTTTTGTTTGAGATACGGTGCCTTTGATATGGTTCTTGGGCATACCATGTTCCTGCAGAGCTTACGAAGAGCCAAAGTGCTCCTCTGCTATCCATCGGTGCTGGATCTAGCAAGTGTCTCTGTTAAATACGTAAGTAACCACTTCACTTCCTGGGTGGAGGGGTGGCTTGTGTCTCAGCAGTTATCAGACCTGTTACATGTGTCATATGCAGTTGGTGTGAAACCATTTTGTTTGATTTCTGCCTCCTCCTGCAGCCTCTCCCTGCTTGTGTGACCACGTGTGAAGTCTGGATACGTGATCTGGGGGCTGCTGGCTGCAGAGCAGGGTGGTAACTCCCTCCGAATAGGGTCTGTTGTTTAAGGCAGAGTCTCCTGACATGAGAGGCCATCTGCCTGCTACTTGAACTGGGCTTACCAGGCTGCCACAAAACCCAGTGTGTTATGCATTGGGATTCAAAAAACTCCAGATACCCGATTTATAGGTGGAAAGCTTGCACACAATTTACCACCCAGGACATAGTTTTAGGCCTCCAGAATTGGCTTTTCTTTCTCACAGAGTCTATAAATGATCAGAGTTTCACAAACCCCTGTTGTTATTTTTGCTATTAATTTAGCTATTGGCAAAGACCAAATTGCTAGAGCTTTGGGGTTTTTTTTTATTCCTGAAATGAAATAAGCAGTTTGGAAAGGAGGAATAATGGCTGATGGAAGGCAGTAGATTTACAGCTCCTCTGAAATTTCAGAGTGGTGCAGAAGGAAGGGAAAGGTACAAAGCCAAATGATAAAAGGACGGTATTCTAAACAGACCTGCTTAGTATCACTTTCCAGAAATCTGTATTGCTTTCCTCAGCTGCTATGCATAAATAACTCTTGATAGTGGGATTTGTAATGCTGCTGTCATACCTCTGCAAGAAGGATCTCTTTGTTTAGCTTGTTTCTGAGAATGCCACTTTTTTCCCCTTGCATTTCCTTTTAATTTTTATCAGAGGTAAAAATAATCTGAAGAATGTTTTAAAGTACCTGCTTTAATCAATGTTGCTGACTAATTCACATTGGAATGATTTGCTGAGGAAGTGAAGCTTTCTCCATCCTTGGGAGTCTTTAAATCAATTGGATGGCTTCCTAAAAAAGATGGTCCTTTAGTTCAACTTTAGGTTAATGGGCTTGATACAGAAGTTGTTGGGTATAGTTCTTTGGCCTTTTGTAATGTAAAGAATCGGATTATATGGTCATACTGGTTTCTTCTGGCCTTCTAATCTGTGAAGTAATAATTGGGGAGACTGCCAAACCAAACCCAGAGTGAAGACTCATAATGAAGACTGTGTACTAAGAAAATGGTTTATGTTTAAGTATATAGTGTTACAGTGTGTTCTTACTGCTAAAGAAAAATAAATACATTTCCTTTTTTTTTTCAGTGTTTAGAAATGTGTGAAGTGTGTTTACCTCACGAACCTCTGAAGTAGGTTTTGTGTACTGCATGTGGTTAAGTATTTCCAAAGGACTGTGAATATATTATAAAAGCAGTGGTTGTGTATTTGTCAGTCAAAACAGCCCTTTTAAATGAGTTACTTCATCTCCTGCTCTTCCTAAACTGGGGAAGCGACTTTTTCTCCTTTTGGTGCTGGGAGAAAGAAATCTACCATACTGCCAAACTCATTTTTTTCCATAAAGGTTCTTCTAATGAGTTTGCATTCCCTGTTTTTGTTTCCCATACTTGTCTCCATCACATAAAACTTTCTTGACCCGACGTGTGTGTGGACTGTGGGCCAGTTATGTATATATGTAAGCATGTGGGAATCTGTTAGAGAATTCTCAAAGCCTTCTATGAATCTTTGGATGTTTCAGGCTGCAGATGGATGCAGGCGTAACATATGCATCAAACATGCTATGCCCTAATATACTGCCATGAAGTTTAGTTCAGTTTAATTATTCCTTGAAGAGTCAGTCTGTTTGTCTTGCACATTGAAAATACTGCCAAAGTCGTTCATCTCAACAAGACCAAACATATGAGACTTGATAAGGCTTTTAATAGAACAGAAGGGAAAAATAAGCTATGTACGGTTTACCAAATAAAGACAGACATTAAATGCAAACATCTGTGAGTGCGAACAAAAGCCAGGAAATTTAGCTAGGAGTGGGAGAGACTGAGTCTGGATTCGTTCCGAAATTACATCGGAGTAGCTGAGGGGAGAATCTTGCCTGAAATTCCCACAGCATTTGTAATTTAGCTACAGTTCCTAGACTTGGACGTTTGGGAGTTGATGGCAGGATGTTTTCACTGACATGCTCTTGGCTGAGGATTTCCCTTCCCAATGTTCTGCTGCAACTCAAGTGTGTTAACTCTGTAGGCTCTTGAAGACTCTGTTACCTGATCTGGTGGGGAAGAAACCATTTATTTGCAGCAGAACTGAGTCTGTTTATATCCAACTTCCTCACTAACTTGTGTGGAGAGTCTTACCCTTACTAGCATGCCAGGTAAGAGGAAGACCTGAGCTGCTGTCCGCTGTGCATTGGTCTGTTACTGTGGGTTTCCCCACAAACCCCTGTGCAGGCACAAACTCATCACTTACTCTGGGGCCTCTCTGTCACTGCTTCATCTACCTGTGTGTGGGTAAGCCTGTCCTGGAAGGCTTTTGGGATGATGGAGGTGGGTCCTTGTCCTCTGCCCTGGCTCTGAGGTGGCCAGCCTGATTCACTCAGCATCCACCAATTCAGGCACACCAGCGCAGGCTGTTAGACAGCTGTAGAGCTCGGCGGAGAGCCTGCTAGCCAGACCTCTGAAGCAAGCACAGTAAACACAACACAGTCTGTGCCACGTCCTTAGCTGGCTACGAGTTAAGGACTTTAACAGATTAAACACTTAAAACTAACTTTCATTTCTCTCACTGTAAGTCTTTTAAGCCTCCAGCCGTTTAGGAACAAAGGGGATAGTGACCCGTGGCAGTGAGCTGTATGTTAGCAAAGCTGTTTGAGATGCTTTGGCCCCGTGATCTTGTTCTGAATAAGCACAGATAATAAGGAAGTCAGAATAGGGATTTTTGGAGCAAAAGAGTGTGAAATAGGATTAGCTGATTCACAGAGGATGCAATGACACTTGGCAGCATATTTACTGGGCAAAGTGAAATCAATAGGACTGCTCTGCTGCCAAACTGAGCATAAAAGTCTCTTGAAGAAAATCAATCTTCTTTACAGGCTCATTAATGTAAAGATCAATTCACATTAAACTGTAATTAAACAGAGAGGGCTAATAGGAGAAGGGTAAGTGATCTGCTGTGCCAGAGGCAAAACATATCATGTAAAATTTGAAAACTAAATGCATGGAGAATTAGAAACTGGGAGTGGCAGGGAACATGCTAGGTCTGCTTGAAACGACTGGCGAGCTCAGATGCCGATTGGGACAGCATGGTCCTTGTGAAGAGGAGGGAACTCTATGGTATTCCATAACGATGTTGGGGTAAGACAAGTCAAAGACTACAGCCAGTAATTTCTGTGTCAGGAGTAACATTTCCATTTGAATTGCATGATTTCTTGGAGAGCTTTTCCTCTACCTTTTGGGGCTTTCATTGTATTTCTGGTTAAACTAGTCACATTGTTAGTAACGTAACCCTTGTTTCTTGTCTGACTTTGGCTTTAATTTTCATTGTATCTCATTAGACCTTTGTACTGGTTTAGAGTTGACTGTTCTTGGAGATCTCTAACGTGGCAGAATCAGGATCATACTATTGATCCTCCTCCTAGAACTGTTGCATCATACTTTCTCAGTGAAAGCTTGGGAAAGCAACTGTTATTTTACCGCTGTTGGCACTGCTTCACCAGTGCTGTCAACTGGGGTTTGCAGAGCCTCTTTCTAAAGACCCATGTGGTCCACTAGATTCTTTGAGCTGCTGTTTTGCTTTCACCCAAGACAAACGTGTCTTGCTATGTTAGCTGGAGCAGTGTGAGCTGTTGCTGTACTCTGCCAATCCAAGTGTGATCTAGCAAATACGCCTTCGTTTCTGCAGCTTTTCCCAGGAGCTGAGGTCGTGATGTTGAGATGTGTGACTCCAGTTTGTCTTTGCTTTTCAAAATAAGATGGTAAAGACTCAGCTGAGCATCACGAGAACTGCAGCTTCAGTTCCTGCCTATGTCAGCCTCTCTGGGTGACCCTTGCTAGAGGAAAGAGCTGAAAACTGCTGCATCTGTGCTGTTCATAGAGCACAGCTCGAGCCTGAGCTGGTCTCTACATGAGGGGTGAGCCCACTTCATGTTCCTGACTAGGCCAGAGTATAAACCTCTGTGTAGGCGGTGTTGATAGTTGAGAAGTTTGGGCTTAAATGAAGAATCGAGGTTTGAGCTAACATGATAGTATAGATGTAGCCTTGGAGACCACTTGTGGCTAGAGATCCTGCTGTGCTAATTGCTGTACAAACAAAACAGCTGCCTTGACCCCCAAGAGACTGAAGTCTGCAAGTCATCTTTGCTGGAGTTAAAAAGGATGATCTAACAATTAGAAATAAGGAGAATACTCTGTTAATTCCATCTGGGTCACAGCAAGCAGTTTTGTACTCATAAGCACAAAATGCAGATGACTCAGATGCAGCCGTGTGCGGGGTCCTGTTGAAGTCAGCAGGCTCTGCTTGTGTGCAGGATGTGTCGTGGGCAGCTCGGAAAACTAATTCTGAGTAAGGCAAAGTGGTATACGCAGGTGTAGATCTGTCAGTGGGAGCAGATTCGCCCCCAGCCCCTGCTTGCATCAGTTCTTACATACTGTAATGTCTGCAGGGACCAAGTGCCTGGTGTTTACTCTGGCAATTCCCTTCAGGCTGGAGAGAGAGTTGCTTTCTGAGGATTTGGTCCATGCTACAGGCTACACTATTTAACTTCTACTTTTGAATGTGAAAAGGTGAATAGAAAGAATGCTGGCAGTCAGGCTGTTCAATATGCAGGCAACATACAGACATAAGATATTCAGAAACCCACCTCTCCTGTTCGTTTTGCTCAGAATTCATAGTACGGCTCTGGTGCATAAAGTCTGCTAGTTTTTGAAGTCAAAGACTTCAAGAGCCTTTCCCAGTGGAGGAAATTCTCATTAATCGTGTGCTCCCAAGCACCAGAAGAGATGCTGTTTTGATGTCTCTTTTGGGCTGTTGGAACTGTTCTAGTCGTTTACGTGTCCTCTTCAAACTTTCAGATATAATGTGAGCACATGGAGATGGCAAAGGATCCAAGGCTGTTCTAGAAGAAGTGATTACTCATTTCCCTGGAAGAGCAACAGCAGTAAAGCACATAGTCCTCAGACTCAACAAAAGAGCATCAGAAAGCAAAGTGGGCGCGTATAGAGCAGTGTAAAAATTGGCCAGAGGAAAAAGATAGTAGAAGTTGGTGGCAGCTCATGGAATGACAGTTACCCCATGAGGCTACTTTATTATGTATTGACTAGTGAGGATAACTATTTTGTGCAGCCTTGACAACTTCTGCAAGTAGAGTGTTGCTTTGAGCTGGACTAGGGCTGCTGTGACATCTGTGTGCTGCTTATCAGGGCACGCTAGGTTAGTATTTGCTCTGGAAGGAGGAGAGGACACAAGTGGTCTTGTGAGAGGGAAGACAGGATAAGGAGTTGGAATACTGAAGCAGTATTTTTTTGTGTGTCCCCCATGTACTCGTGACACCCCGAAAACCAATTAAATTCCTGTTTGGGTAGGCCTGATTCCTCCCAGCTGAAGAGCAGGTATTGCCCCAGGGCAGATGTTACTCATGAATGTAAAGCATCTTCTGGTGGATATCCAAGAGCAGGTGCACAATGCACAAGGTGGCTTCCAAGTTCTGTTCCTCTGCAGATCAAACCTAGATTAGTAGTTAGGGTCATTTACGACCATGATCTTTTGTTAAGGTCAGTATGAAAAATAGCCTTGTATTTGAGCCTTAGAATAGCCCAAACTTGCTACTATTAATATCTGTGGTAGATCGACTGTCTCATTTGGTGGCATATGGCAAATAAAGCACATGTCGACAAAAGCAGTTCCTTTGTTAGCCTTCATAGGCTGAGCACATTTCAAACATAAATAACTTGCTGAGTTGAAAGTTTTTTTTAGCATAGTGGAGTTTCCTACCTAAAAACTGCTAGTAATGGCAATTTAGTTTGCCTGGGGGTGAGTAAAAGTGGAGTTGCAGCTGCAATAAAAGCAAATTAAATTATTTCTGGGTAGACTTCATTACTCATTTTTCTCTTTAGAAGCTTCACTGATTCAGTTTTGTTTGTAACAAAACTGCATGAAATCAGGAAACTATTGCTCTATGTTATTGTTTGTTCTCTCCTCCCTACTGAGATTGCCTAGTTAGTCCTCATTAGCAGTCAGCAGCTTATCCTGGTTGTTAGACCAGTGATGCTTGCTCAGAGCATCAAATAGATGCCTAGTGAGGAGTGAGATCAAGGGTGGGGGTGGAATTGTGATTTTGATTTTTTTTTTTTGCAGTATGGTGCCATAAAGCACTTTCAAAATCTCTCCATTTTGTTTACCTTCAAGTGTCCTGGAAGGCTCGAACAGGCAGTGTCTTTTAGTTCCTCTGTGTATAACAAGGCTAAAACTGTTTCAGCAGAGGTGTTAAAAAATGAATCCTGCCCATGTGGTTCAAAGCCCAGTGAGTAAAACATCAGTTTTGCCATTTACCTTCTGCTCTGTACGATGCTTAGCACTTCCATCGTTGCTTCCACTGGCACCATTAGGAATAGTGTGTAATTCAAGGTAAAGAAACACTAGTGTAAACAGTGTTCATTAAAATGTGATCCTACCATGTCTAGATTGGAAAAGATCAGCAAAAAAATCTCTAGAAAGCTCATTTTTAACTGCATAAAAGCTGGGTATGTGCTGGCCTTTCTGTTCTTTTTAACCCATGTTAAATTCCCCAATTAATTGCATAGATGAACAGTAGAGATCATGCCAAAAGCTAGAATCTTACTGTTGCAAAAACCGCCCTGCCGGAGGTATGTGGGGTGGAAAATCCAGTTGCTGGTTAAGGTAGATGAGGAAGTGATCAGTCATACCTTTAGATGAAGTGATCACTTAGGAGGCCAGCCTCCCTTCCAAGTGTGTGCGTAACTCTTGCTTGTTAACAGGAATTCCATGTGAATATTGATTGGGAATAAGTGGTTGGTTGAGTACATGTTCTGCCCGTCAAACCATTTAATGTTCAATTGCACATCAGGGAAAATAGCAAAGGCAGCTGGAAAATGAAACGGGAGCGCAGGGGCGTACGAGTGAAAAGACAACTGGTTTAGTGGTCAGATCTGAGCAGGGAAAAAAGTTGGAGAGAGAAAGAATTGAGTTGAGGCAAAAGAATCTATAAGTGGCTCATTGTTTTTAGACTTGCAATATCTTCTGTCTAATCTGTATACTGCAGATCACATGCTGTGTGGAGGCAGTTGCTGAATGAAGGGGTGATTAACGTAAACAACCAGGGAAAGGGATTGGACTTTCCATAAGCTTTCAGGTGGTCTGGAAAAGGAACACCTTTTGGTGCTCTTATTGAAGATGTGTTTTTTCTCTCCAGATTATATTCTTGAGACAGCTGTCATCTTTTTCAGAGTGAAAGGAACCAAAGAATTAAATGATCTTATTAAAGAAGTTTGAAGAATATGTTGGCTAAGTGGTGGTAAATCTTTCCACTGACTTTGCAAGATCTGCTCTAGGGAAGCTTGAACAGATAAGTGTATTACATGAGCCTGGCTTAGCACAATAGCAGTTCTACTTCAGAGCTCAAATTTTCTTTTCCCTGGATCTTTTGAAACCTTGTTCTGCAGTTTCCTGAAGCCACCTTTCCTATTTGACATGCTTTATTTATAGCAGGGTGCTTAGACTTGTTGAGAGGAGCTATTTTCTTTACTAACTTGACCATTGCATTTTGACATAGGAGCTATTCCTTCTTGGAGGCAGAACAGTCTCAGCTCACAGTGAAATCTGCCCAGAGGCTACCCCTGTTCTGGCGACCTTGCTGACAAGACAGATAAGCCCTTTCAACAGAGCACAAGTGTGTGTCATGTTGGAACAGCCTAACCAGCCAGCCTATCTACATCTCTAAAGTGTTAACAGGAGTTTCACTGGCCAGTCAAAAACGTGTTTCTTCAACTGCTACGTTTTTCAAGGAGGAAGTCTTTTAGCAACTTCTGCTGTGAATTCCATGAGGCTTAGAGAGTCTGGCCTGGAGAGCAGACGTATTCAAGTGTGTTGTCCTTTATTTACCTGCTTTAGCATCAGAGTCACAGAGCTCTCGTATTCAAGTGTGTTGTCCTTTATTTACCTGCTTTAGCATCAGAGTCACAGAGCTCTCGTATAGTCAAATCCACCTGTTTTCATTGTGCTCCTGTCAAAGGTGGGAAAAGCCCCTGTGTCACATCATGACTTTCAGGCACAAACAATGCGGGCTATCAAGAAGTCTTCTTGTAATTACAGTTTGGATTAATGTCCCAGCATCATGGGCAGAGTCATTACGTTTGGTTTGTGCTTAAATTGTTCTCTGCTTGTGTATTTTCCCCTCTCTCTCCAGCAGAGAGACAAGAGCAAAACAAAGCCACCCACAAAACACATGCACTCAGTAGGCTGTGGTGGATCTTCTCTACTTTGATCTTTTATTACACAAAGAGAAACTAAAATCAGCATCAGGATTTAAGGATAAAAGTGCCTACATGCTTCTGATCCTGGACCCTATTGGCTTTCAAATGAAAATGCTGCCCCTGTTGATTAGAAACACAAAGCTTGCCAGCAATGAAAAGAGGCTGCTGTCTGCTTGGGAGTGGGACACAGTAGTTGCTCCAGCCTCTGCTCTGGGTTAGTTAAATTGACATCCAGGCTGGATCTGATTATTAGTGTCTGTTCCTCCTTATCACAAACCTGACTCTTCTTTGAGGCCAGTGATAAGGATGTGGGGGAACTAGGCAGCAGCCCTGACATGGAGCCGCTCCTTGTGCTGAGTGCTGTGCAAGTGTGGGATTGTGGAGAGCAGGAGCTCATAAGAGCAACACATCAGTGAGGGTGAAGCTGGGCTGTTTCTTGGCTTCAAGGACTGGCTAATGCATTTAATTTGTGGTAGAAAATTGGGTTTGACTGGCATGTATCAGCAGCAGAAGAAAGCCCTCGCAGTAAAAGTGGAAGAGGAGAAGCCAATGGCAGAGCAAAAGAGTAACAGACTGAAGACATAAGATGTAGAACATAGAAACACTGACTTGACTGTCATCTGCCAGCAACTGAATGACCCCTATCAAATACTGATGCAGCCCTTCCTTCAAAAAGGCTCTGCTGAGCTCCACAACCCCATTCACATAGCTGGTTCAGAGCCATGTGGCTTCCTGCATTCTAGTGTGAAAACTGCCGTTTACCTTATGTGACTCTTTTCCTTCTATTCCCATAGGACGATTCTGCTCCTTCTTAGCAGAGTTCAGCACTCAGCAGGACCTTTCTTCTCCTTTGCAGCCTTTCTCAGTGCTTGCTCCAAACTGAGGTCAGGGAATGTGAGAAGATGGAGGATGACGAGCAGTCTGGACTGAGAGCTGGAGGAGAACGAGATGAAAGAGTAGCACAACTTGGAGTGTTCACAAATAGGCCATTTCAAAACCAGTATTGATTACACTCAATGACTTAGAGGTGCTCTCCCTCCCTTGTGCCAGGGAACTGGCCAAACTGCATTACAAGTTGGGCAGCCCCTGCTGAAGATCTCTGGCCCCAACCCTAGCAGGTGTATCATCCCGTTGAGGGATGCACATAGTGACTCTGAAAGATAATTGCTGAGATGTTCTGAGGTAGAGCTGCACACAGGGAGGCAAAGCTATGTGGTATTGAGTTCACGAGAGTTCAGGAAAGCTCCTTATGGAGAGGCTGTGACAGACAATGAATGATACTTTTCACAGCCTTTTTAATGGATCTGTGCCCTTTGTGAATGCATCATTTAAAAGCCTCTGTGGAGAGCAATCTTCATGAAACATCCTGTGTAACCAGAAGAGAGCAGAAACTCTGGTCTGCTTGGAACCACCCTGTTGCTGATGGGGGATACTGTGCCCATAACAGAGACTGTCTTGTCTTCAGGAATCTTAATTTGTTTTGATGTCATAACAGGTTGTGCAATCTGCTGAGGAGATAAGACAGCCTCTGTTTTAAAGATGACTAACTTCTAATCCTGCCTGTCCCACACGTTTTACTCTGCTAATGAGATCGAATGCCAAAGGCTTAGGAAGTTGCACGTTGCAAAAAATATCCAAAATCATGTGGTCACAAGTCTAGTGAGAGAGGAAGTTTTTAAAAAATTACATCACTTACCTCAGTGAATCTAACACACACTGTAAGGTCATCTAACAAGTCAGGAAGTTCACATAAGCATTTCTAGTGTGAAAATATCCTAGGAGAATATGCATCTCACTGGATGTGGTGGTTTTGGTTAGATTAGAAGAAAGGCTTTCCTTCATGCAGTTCATACTGAACCCAGCAAAAGCCCTTAATGAATGTTCATCAAATCCAGGCCCTTGGCTATGTCCAGCTGCTCTGAAAGCCAGCTTCTAAAGAGCGTGCTTGATTTCTGCTGAACTCTTATCTGGGTGGCTGCCTCACGAAAAAGCTACGAGAGTGTGCCTGGCAGGAGGGCAATAGCTGCCTATGTTCAGGTACCCAAGGATGCTCTGGGACCGTGCTTGGGCTGCACTAGGGTCAGCAGTTGCAGTCTCTCACTGTGAGAGGCAGAGGAGGCCAGTCCTTTGGGTGGCCACAGAGTAGCCCTTAATGGGTGAAAACGGAGCCCTTGAGTCACACTGGTCTCGCATGAATAGTCCTGTTGACTAGAGTGAAACTATTAGTGTGAGTAATAGTTTACTTGTGGGAATAGGGAGTTCAGAACCCAGTCCTTTGGACCCGGGAGCAGCAGCCACCTGCAAGTCAAGTCAGTGACACTGCAAAGGGATAAATGAGCAAATCCCATCTCCCAGACTGCTTTGTGACTCCAAATGTCTGTGACCTGGAACAGAAATGCAGTCACTTCACCATAAAAAGTTGCGTTTCTTTCTCTCCCTTTAAAAAACAAACAAACAAAAAACCATAAAATAAAAACCCAACACTTTTTCTTGACCCCCTCATCAGTCCCAGCCTGTATATAGCTATAAGTAGTTTGCTTTATGCTTGTCCATCCTAATCCACCAACACAAGGCAAGAACATAATCTGATGAATGAAAGCCACCTGAAATATATCTGTTTTGAAGCTAATGTACAGCAGATGGAGAAACGTCTTTAGACTTTCTACCATAGTTTAGTATGGTTGGACTAGCTTTGTCAGCCAGTTCTTGCTTTACACTTACATATGAGAGTTTTCATTTAAAAACAGCATAAAATAGTCACAGATTTTGTTTGCTGCATCTTAGAAAGGCTTTCTTCTGAAGGACTACTATGGAGAGGGAAGATGCTTACATACAGACTCAGGCAGAGCATTATAAACATTTAAGGAAAAGGTAGAATACCTGTAAAAATTACACAAGAACTTTCTTTGGTGGGTGTTTTTTGTTTGGTGGTGTTTGTTGGTTTTTGTTTTGTTGTGGTTTTTTTTTTTTTGTGTGGCTGACCCTGAAATGTGGTGTCTGCTTGGCCTGCCACTGCTCTGCTGTTGTGCATGCAGCCAGCACTTGAACAAACAGAGCTGTGTCTGTGGCAGCCTGGGAATCCACCAGGATTCCTTAGGGAAGGAGTGATTCAGAGCATCTGAGAAAAGTGGGGGCTGCTTCCATGCATCCTTGCTTCCTGCCTGGACAATAACCCATGCAGCCTTGGTCTGAAAGGACAATGGGGCTGTTCCCATAAGCAGATAACAGCGCATGTTGTGTTGGATGAAAGTGTGCATTCTTGTAACGGTGCAAAATCTTGAGCCTCGTGGATTATCCTGTCAAGGCTGACATGATAATACAGAGTGTCAGACAGTTAGTGGGGCTTTCCCAGAACGGTTGGGAAGCATTATGCACTTTGGGCAGTTCAGTCTTTCAGGGAAGGTCTTTCGTGCATCGGGATGGTGTTCCACAGATTTCCAGCGCGTTGCCTGCATGTTCACTTCATCTTCTGCTGCAGAGACAGCTTCACTACTCCAAAGCAGATCTTTCATGAGTTCCAGTACAGTAGAGAAATCTTTCTGCAATAAAAGTCTTTGGAAGCAAAAAAAAAAAATCATTAGTAAAATGTTAAAATCATGCAAGAAGTTGTGCATTGATAAACTGTACAAACTTTGAGTTAAAGCTGATGTCTGGGTCGTGATGACATTCTCTTCTTTCCTTCTCTCCATACATTAATAAGAAGCACTTGGGACAGATCTTCAGTTATTGATTGTAATAACATGACCAAAACAAACAAATGTTTCTGTTGCTGCTGTTGAAAACATAAACACATCTTCCAGATTATCAGTTCCCCTTCAGCCTTGTCAGGAAAATTGTTCAGGCATTACATTCCACTCTGAAATGATGATTTTTTGGGTTTTGTTTGTGGTTTTTTTTTTTCCATTTTGTGTGTGTGTAGTGAGTGATGAGCTAAACTCAGATGCAGATCATCTAAGATGAGAGTTTAGGAGTTGAATCATCTTTAATGTTTCTAGGCGGATAAATACTAAATCTCCATCTCCGATGGATTGAGAAGGTGGAGAAGGAGGAGGGCAGGTAGTTCCAGGCAACAGTTAGTCACAGTGTATGTGATCCGTCTCCTGTTATGGTGCCTTTGATCTCGCTCTCCTTGCATGGCCTGTCTCAGACACCAAACCTTGCCAGTCCTTCGGTAGCAAGCTCCATAATTTCTGGCTCCAGTATTTGGTTTCGTCAATACTTTCCCAGTATGGAAACATTAACCAAACCCTGAACTTTTTATCCTCTTTGTTTTTAGTCTTGTAATCTTCCCTCATATGCTAATTTGAAAAATGTGCTTGCATATTAATAGAACCCTACCCGAGGTGCGGAGCCTCTCTTTTGAAGCTCGATTTTATTTTTGATGCCTATAACAGGTGTTGGTTTAATAGGTTTGCTGTATTATGGCTTTTTTTTTTTGTGAGCCCAGCCAGCTCTGTAAGCCGACACGACATGAAGGCCAAGCATGACTTCTCCCTGCCTTTAGCCTCACTTCACACCAAACATTTGCACTGCAGACTCCCAGCAGCCAAGGCAGCCTTAATTCTAGCTTTGTCTAAAACAGATTTTGTGCCGATTGTATTTAAATCCGTCCAACCCAAGCCCCTCGTACGTCCCCATCTGAGGGTCTGCCGGCTTTGATTTTCCGTTGCCGGCTTTCTACCGGGCAGCTGCTGAGGGGAAGCGAATGTGGCTCCAACAACAAAGGAGCGTGTTCGCGCTGCTCTCTGCATCGATTTCACACACGTAGTTTGAAGCCACAGTCTAAATTAAACTGATTAGTGTTCTCCAAAAGACAGGCTTGCCACAGAGGGGAAGGTGAATTCTTGTCCTATTAGATCTAGTGGAAAAAGTTCCACAGCGTGTTTATCAAATAAATATTCACAAAGACACTTCGAATGAGGAAACCCACCGGGATTAAAGAGTAACTTTACCTCTAAAATACAAGCTGAGATTCCTGGAAATGCTGTGAGCTTTTGACTGTGTGCCACCTGTTGTTTTCCTGCCACCCCCTTCAGCTCCCTCCTGGCTTAGAGCAAACCCAAACACGCTTTGGCTTCGCTGGAAAGTTCTGCTTGTTTTTCTGTCTCGCAGCAGCCCGGAGGAGCGCAAAGTGAGTTCCTTTCCTGACGTGGTCCTCACGGGCTTGCTTCAGCAAAGAGCTGGCTGGGGTTAATCTAAATCTCCTGTAATCCTGAGGGGTCTATTCAAGAGCGGTGCAAAGTGCAAGGGCTAAGAGGCTGCAGTACGTCGGGGTGTTGACTGGGGGTGCAGGCGAGTTAAGCGGCGGTGGCTGGAAGGGTAACTTCCCTCCTCTCTCCGTTTGCAGCTGTAGCTGGTGCTGACCTGAGAGCGAAGCAGTTCCTGAACAAGTGCCATGCATATGCAGCTCACAGTCTGAAAGTAACTGGTTGCTGGAGTTACCTTAGTTTGGCACTGGAGACGTTACAGTTCACAATGTGCGTTAGCTGCAAATGGGATGTCTCCAGGAGTGAGGTTGGGTACGAGCTGAGAAGTTCAACTGTTTTAGCCAAATCCGCCTGCGTTCATGAGCAAACCCAAATGGACTTGGATGGGCTCCTTAGTTTCTATGATTTCTTTTTCACTTGAGCTACTTTCACTCCAAGTTTTTAGTCCTCAACAAAGGCAGTCCTGCATCATTCTAGTCCAGTATTACTTTCCCATACAGATTGGTAAACCAGAGGTAGAGAGGGGTTAAGAAACTTGCCCAAGGCAGATGAGTCAGTGCCAGAACTGGGAATAGAAACTAAGAGACTTGGCTCCTGCTCAGGGCTCTAATTGCTCAATCTCACATTGAAGCCCTGTTATCCTATACTCTTGAGGTAACACTGGCTGAAGTGATAGAGGGAAAGCTGTTTCCAGGCTGTGATACCTAAGGAGTGGGGAGAAGAAAAGACACCTGGAGGCAAGTTGGTTGTGGAAGCACCAACAATTTGTGCTTTAAAGCCTGGTTTCGGCAATTGGTACTAAAATCTGATCTGTCACCTTTGAAGCCAAGGAAGTGTAAACTAAGGAGCTAGTTGGGAAAAATCCAGCCCTTTTCCAGTCACTGCTAAAGGGGAGAGGCAAAGTCATAACGTCACTGGTCTTTTTTTTTTTTTTTTTTTTCCTGTAAAACACCCTGGCGATGAGATTGGGAGCAAAGACAGATGAGCTGAAAGGATCCAAGTAATAACAGGAAGGGTTAAATCACATTTTAGCTCTTCCTGAAAAAAAACCAAAAAATAAAACATAATCAAGCTAGTAAAAGGTTTGAACGATATTGCATTCGTATCACACGCTGTGTATAGGAAAAGTCAGCCGGGCTGGTTTTGTTTGAAGTGCAGTGCTTTGAGAGGGTGCAGTGCTTTGCAGCAAACTGTCTGACATTCCCCAGCTGGGACTGGCTGGGGATGGTGTTTGGAGCTGAGAGTTACATTTGGAGTCAGCCCATGTTTGAAGGAGACAGAGAGAGAGAGAGTAAGGAGCCTGTTTTTTTTCCTGTGTGAAATAATGCATCCATCTAATCTGCCAGCTGTAGCACATGAAAAGCAAGAGGCAAACGGACAAAAGTCACCTGGAAACTGTGAACATGGCTCAAACAAAATTGTGCTTTCCTGTTCTTTTCTTCTCTTCTTAAAGTCTGTCCTCTGGGATGGGCTGGGAGATCTGGCAGATGGAATATATGTTGAACAACTAAAGCGCAGAAATATTAATACTCCCAAACCCCAACATTTTCTTCTGAAGATCACTTCATGTCCAAACTCACTCTGTGCTCTCACTCCCTTTAAGACTTAGCTGTCCTGTGCAAGAATTGTCAGGTAATTTATAGATTCTTCATGTTCATTTGCACAAGTCTTCATTTCCTGTTCATTTATGGCCAGATTCATCTTAGCCATCACAGCCTAGATGAGATCAGAGCTGAACTCAGAGCTCCTGCTTCAGGAGAGCTCCACAAAACATGATTGGAGTTTGCTTTCACTTAAGTCTGAGTTGAGGTACTTTCCTGAATCAGTTGCACACACAGTTAATGGACTCTCTTATTTTGAGGAGGAAAAAAGATTGAAATTTTTGAACTTACTAATAATCAAGTCCTTGCAGAAGAAACTAGTCCTTGGGGAAGAGAAATCCCCCTTGCCCATGTGTTCAATTTGTGGTGGTCACAAAATTCTGGGTGCAGTGAGTTTTCCTGTATTTTAGTTACGCTGTTAGCATAAATTCCCTGGAGCTCTGTTCCACTATGTGCCATGGATGTGAAAATTCAGTCTTTATGGCTATGCAGCCATATCATTGTCTTTTATACAGTTTGTGGTTGCAGAGACCTGTGCGCCTGTAACCCATGGAATAACGAGTTCAGGAACGTAGGTTAATGGCTTTCCTTTGATTTTCATGACACCTTTTTGCACCACGGTACCAGCGCATTGCTATAGCGGTGTAAAAATTATCCTTAATGATTTGTGAGCCTGCACTGAATTAATTAAGTAGCATTTAAACTCTTTAGTCAAAGCAGCATTTCTGCGAATGGTTCCCCAGTGTAAGCGAGGATCGTGTGCTGCCCGTTCAAACGGTGAGTCTCCAGAAAGCCAGTTGTTCTGGGGATGCAGTTTTTACCCTCTTCCTGTTACAGACACCAGCAAACGTGGTGGTGAAACAATCTGGTTTTAATAACAGGGAGGGTAACGGAGCAGATCACAGTGCGGGGAGCAGGTCCCTTGTCATGTGCGGTTCGTGTTTTCTGTTGAGGGGAGAGGTTTTTTTTGAAAGGGGCTTGTCTGAACCCCTGGGAGAGCCTGAAACAGAGGTGAGGCTGGAGAAGATGGGCTCCCAGACACCCATCAGCTTCAGTGCCTGGAAGACTGTGGTTGGCTCACTTGTCAGGTTTTTTTTTTTCCAAAGATGCGATGCTTTATCAGGAGAGCTGGGACGTCCTGGTTTGCATTCAAGAGTGCTTTCACTGGCTGCTGTCTCCTCTCCTGGTTACTCAGTGGGTAGCCAGCCGGATTGAGGCACAGTACTTGTCTGAACCCTCTCTGCTGTCTCTTATTATTCAGCAAGTTCTCAAGTGTCTGGTGAGCGTCTCTGTTTGGAGCGCCTCACTCGCAGCCTTGCCAGTAATATCAGTGACTGGTCTAAATTCACATCAGGCATGTGCTCTACTTTGTGTGACTAATGCACAATGTATTTTTTTAATTGGTTACTGTTCTCTCTACTGATTCAGGCCAGAAAGGAGTCAGAGCAAAGGACTCGGGGGATTTTTAGTTAGACCTTCTTGAGTACAGTTGAAGTCTGGAGGTATTTAACTGTTCGATGGCTGCAGAAGGCCTGAGGACAGCTTGTAGTACCTTCTCTAAAGAAAAATGTAAGATTGAATCCTTCAGGCTGGTACTGGTGAGGCATCAAATGCAGGTGATCTTTATAGGCTCTGACCCTGCAGCTGGTGCTCGGGCAGAGCACTGGCACTGCAGAGTTGTCCTAATTGCACAGTGGGGCAAAGGTAGCAGAAGATGAGGAAACGTTTGTGAGAACATTTGCAAGCCCTCTTACAGTATTTCTGTGCATTACAAATCATTATAATATAGTCTAAAGCTGGGGGTTTTCAGAAGAATCCCTAGGAATTAAGGAAACAATGTTTTGTAGCTTTTGCTGAGATCATATTTACTTATTTCCTGCTCTGAAAGTCTCATCCTCTGTGTAAAACGTTGGCAGGTTGCTTAAACCATTGATCAGCACTCCTTGCCTGCGGGATTAAAATCCAGCTCTGTAGTCCTTGCGTGTAACAAATCCATTCCTTAAGCGCAGGCTCGTAGGAAACTGAGCCCGAGTTACTGGAAGAAAAACTGATGAATTGCGTCAATAGTTCTGGATAAGGGAAAAGTCTTGTATTATACCAGAAAAAGCATCTGGAAGCTTGCAGATATCTGTGAACTAGTCTCTCTAGCCGTACTAACATCACGGGGATTAGGGAAAATCTCTCTGGTATGGGTTTCTCCTTGGATAGCTGTTGAAGAAGCACCAGAAGTCCAAGTGTGTGAATTTGAGGGCAGCCTGTGGACCTGCTGTGGCCTCAGATATTCTTTCTGGGTTTTTTTAAGAGAATAAATTGTCTCTGTTTCTCCGTCTGACTGTTACAGGCATCACAACAGGATCCGTAGCATTGAAGCCAGTCAACTGAAGCCCTACGTTACCCTGGAAACGTTGGACCTGAGTTTCAATGACATCACGGAAATCCGAAACGGCTGCTTTCCGCAGGGACTTCACATAAAGGAGCTGTGAGTTTTTCTTGCTGGGAACAGCTTTTGTTGAGTTACCACAGCAGAGAAAAGGACCTCAAACCTTCTTAAAAAAAAAAAGGAAAGAGAATAAAGATACAAAATACGGGGTTATTTGTCAGGATTTTGAGTGTAAAGGAGTACATTGAGAAGGCAGCACGTTGTCCCTGCTGTCAGGTTATTTTTTTTGAGCTCTGTCTTTTTGGTTTCTGATGTATCTGTAAAGAATGCAGATTATTAATTAATAGTGTTGCATGGGAATGTTGCAACAGAGAAGAGGTATCTTGTATCCTTCAGGTGTGGGTGTCTTTACAGCTGGAAACCTGGAAGCCAGAACAACTGTCTGTCTCTCTTCCCCAGTGGGAAGTGTATATGCTGTTTCCCAGATCAGCCCATGTGCATCTGGAAGACGGGAGAGGGAATGACTATTTCATCATTAAAACGGCTACTGAATGTTGAGAACAGAAAGCTCTTACTGGTTAATTGAAGAAAACCGGGGGTTAAGCAGAGTAACGCCCTCCCAATAGCAGTGTTTGCCTATTCAGGAAACATAAAATAATCTCTGTTTTAGGTAACTTTGAAGAGGTGCAGACAGATAATCTGCTTGCATTAAAGTTTGCACCAAAGTTTCTGCCCCTCGTTGTAAGAGGATCTAAGAAAGTGGTATTGTGACTGATGTTTGCCTGTTGTCCTGTAAAAACAGCCTCTGTGGCTAAGACTAAGGTCCAGCTGAGAAGGAGCCCTGAGACAGATGCTGAGGGAAAAATGGGGAATGAATAGTCACCCTGCACTGGAACATTCTCCAGTTTCTGGCTTCTACTCCCAATTGCCTTGCTGAAGTGGGAGGGTATCAAAGAGCTCTTGGGCAGTGCACAGCACTTCTCCATATTCGTCACATGGCTCTGGGAAAGACACTATGCTTTTCATGCAGCCAGAAATCCAACTGGTTTGAAGCCACCTCTGTAATTTCACCAGCCTGTCTGGAGAGAGACCAAATGCTGATAAAAAGAGGTTTCTGACAGAACTGTTCATTTTTCTGCTGTGATTTATTGCAGTTACCTGGGGAGCAACAGAATCAGCACCCTGGAGCCTGGTGCTTTTGATAGTCTGTCACGGTCCCTGCTAACGCTTCGTCTGAGTAAAAACAGGATCACTCAGCTTCCTGTCAAGGCGTTCAGGCTACCCAGGCTAACACAACTGTGAGTAGAAATGTGCACTTTTTAATTAAACTCAGCCACACTTTATGGGGACAAAATGTCCCTGAGGATAAACACACCAAATGCCACCCTTTCTCACCTGCTACCTATAAAATTTAGAATACACTGTGCAGTAGTCCTCTGCCAGCACCTAGTAAAACACGTTGGGAGAGGGTCCTTTTTGTCTTGGAGCTATTGGCTTTTCAGGCCCTTCTTTTGATCAAGTGGGAAAGGAGGGGGTGCTGCAGCAGACATTAGCATCTCGTGCACTTGACAGCGTAAGACAAATTCATTCCCTTAAAAGCTGCTGGTGTCTGTGGCACAAGAGAAGCTTGGAAGATGCTTCTACTGCAAGTGGCAGAGCTCAGCTACCATGTTAGTTTTTCAAGACCACACAGGTATCTTTATGTGGCAATAAAAAAGTAATGACGGAAGGTTGTTAAACTGTGTGCTGATGCTTTGGCAGGGAAAATAGTGCTTTAGATGAGTTAACACACACATCGTTGTTGTCGTGCCTGTGGTCCTTAGCTGCATGGGGACAGACAGACATCTGCAGCTATAAATATGCTTCATGTGTAAAATAGTAGCACTAATGATTGAGCTTTTCCCTTCTGCTGCTGTTGGAGAAATGAACCTGGCCTGAGGCCTGTTGCAGTCTTTCCATCAAATTTGACAGGCAAAAGGTCAACCTCTGTCTGTTAACATGAAGTCCACAAAAGCTGTTGGAACTCACACCTCTAAATGGCAACCTCTTGATTGAAAGATAAATCCTTAACCCAAGATGCGTCTAAGGAATTGAGTGTGTATTTGAGCTTGACTAGGATTTATAGTCAGTTTGGGATTGAAAGTGTGACACAATAGCGTGTGCATCTTAAGTCTGTTGCCTCCCAGCCAGAAGTTACTGTCCGTTGACTGAGAGTTTGTAGTCCACTATGTTCATCTGCATCATGTGCCAAACTGTAATAAAAACGAGGGACAACTCAATCTGTTTAGGAGCAAAGTTTTCACTGAAGGTTGGAGTAATTGGTACAGCTGGTTGTTTTAACCCTATAGATAAACACGAATTAATTGCAAGTTATACAGACTTGATGTGTTTTAGAATTTGTCTGCAGTTGTTTTTCTGGCAAAGCGTAGTTCACTAATAGCCTAGGAAGTGCAGTAAGGCAAGAGTCTTTAGGCCTGCAAACTTTTTAATTGCTTACTTGACTTTAATTACACTCAACTTGAGTGGAAGTTCAACATTGGGTTTTTTTAGGCAGTTAAAAAGTAAGTTTGAAGTTTCTATGGCTTCCTCATCTTTTCAAAAACACGTTCTGGTGTTGTAACCTCCACTGTTTTCTTCAACACAAACACTAAATAGGGAACTACCCTTAAGTTAGGCTTGTATGTACAGGAAGTGTCCGTTCTACAAGCTGTTCTCAGCTTTCGTGCATTGTGTCCATGAAGTTTTCCGCTGATTTTATAGAACTGTTTTTTTGCCTAGTATGTCTGGGTCTAGCAGTCCATAGGACTGTTTGGTATGGGTTGGTAGACTGTGCTGTGTTGATGTTCGTATTGCTATTCAGAAAAAAGTATTCCCAAAATTTAAGAGTCCTTCCTCATACAGGGGTAAAAAATAAAAACAAAAAGAAACTTAATAAACCAAGTTGGAGATCTTTGTATACACGAAATACTAAGGCTACCCTGTTATTGGAAACAACTTGTTTTGCTCTTTATTAGTTTCTTACAGGAAAAAATGTGAAATTTGTCAGGGGAACCAAAAGCTTTCCTTTCAAACTTAGCCGTAAAATTTCCTCTTGGGCTCACAGTTCTTATGGCACCCAATTGTTTCAGAGCACATTTTTACCAGGCGATTACAAGTCTGGTAAAAACAATGAGTTGCAAGGGAGATAATGCTGATGTCTCGCTGTATCGGTTCAAATGGCGGCTCTGCTCGAGAGAAGATGGCGTGTGAAAATTGATGAAAAGGATAAATGGCTTAAAAGAAATGGGGAGAGGAGGGATGAAGAGGAATTGCTGCACTGTCTGTTATTTCTCTATAGTGAAAGTCTGTCACAGGGCGAGTTTATTTAAGCCATCACACTCAGCTGACTTCCCCGGCTAGCTCTGGGATTGAAAGTTTCCGGTGCGCTTCTGCTCTCTCCTGGGAACCATTGACAGAGGAGTTGTTGGCATTACTGTTCCCATTGTATGCTGCACAGATGATTTCGTGAGAAAGGACTGGGATTTAATAAACTTGTATGGCCTTGGTGATTTTAGGGAGCTGAACCGGAATCGCATCCGCCTGATTGAAGGCCTGACATTCCAGGGACTGGACAGCTTGGAAGTCCTGAAACTCCAGCGCAACAACATAAGCAAATTGACTGATGGGGCTTTCTGGGGTCTAGCCAAGATGCAAGTTCTGTAAGTTGGAGAGATGGTCTCTTTTTCCTTAAACAGCCTACACTTCACCTGCTATTGTGTCCTTCTCTGCATTTAGCAAGGACTCCCATCAGAGACCTGTGGGCACCTGTGCCAATCCTCATGCCTTTTTCTATGTCCTGCATGCACAGAGCTCTGCCATGCTACAGCAGCTTCTATTTAGTTGACCCACAGTTTACTAAAGCTCGTTGCTTTATCAGATGTTCAGTTAAAAAAGTCCTATTTTTTAAGCTGTGGTGGTATTCCTTTGAAAGTTTAATGATTTGAACATTGAGTAAGATCTCAATTGTTTATTAAATAAAAGCTCATCTGGCTTCTTTAAATTTATTTTGACTGATACATGGAAACTCTGTGTTGTGGACCTGATTATTCTGTCTCTTGGGGTACCTAGAAACCAAGCTGGCTTATCTCAGTGATGTGTTTTTTCCGTATAAGAGAACAAATTGAATAGTCCTTGCAGACAAATGCTTGAAACTTCCAACATGATTGGCTTTCAAGTGTGTTTGCAAGGTCACAAGTGATCAAGGCAGCATGCTTCTGGACGCTGCTGTCACAGCACTTGAGAGTCTGCAAATACAAACTTGAATGGGATGCTTTAAGCCCAGTTTGCATGCAGTGGAGCATGTCCAGTCACAGCTCATTCTGGGCATTTCCTTTGTGGTGTTCTTGAATTTCCATCCTTCACTTGCACAAGAAACGCCCACACGTGTGTATCCACATGGGTGTGTAGGAATGGCTGAAATCCTGATCATTGGTGGAAATTCTTCAGCATTTTACCAGTGCTGCTTATCTATCAATTCCTCCTGATTTTTCTCCACAGCCACCTGGAGTATAACAGCCTGACAGAAGTAAACAGTGGCTCTCTCTATGGCCTTTCATCTCTGCACCAGCTTCACCTCAGTAACAACTCCATATCCCGCATCAACCCCGATGGCTGGAGCTTCTGTCAGAAGCTGCATGAGCTGTGAGTTGGTTTCTGTTGTGGTTGGTTGGGCAGGGTTTGATGCTAACGTAACATCAGAAAGGGGAGTAAGGATTTTTCCTAATCCCATGGCTTGCAGCTCCTGCTGTATCAGCCTGTAGAAATGCCGGAACTGCAGCCTCCTAAGTGATGCCCTTGTTATTAATGATGTTATGACCTTCAGAGCACCCGATTAAAATACGTTTGCACCAGAAACAAAGACGAGAACCCACTAAAAGTGTCCAGTGCCAAAAGACCTGGAAAGTTTGTGATCTGCAGCTTGCCAATGCTTTTTAGCTAGCTGGTTGCAAGACATGCACGGCTTGCCATCTAATGACTGTACAGCCTGAAGGAAGCTTTGCTTTATCCTCTGTATTTACACAGAACAATCATGTTTTTAACCAGAAGAGATTTGGCCCTTTAAAGGCAATTCTCCTTGTTTCTCCTGTTTACACTTTACCCTTCCTGTAGGGCTCAGTTGTTTTAAAGTAAATATATTGATTTTGCTCTCCTGAGATTTCCAGCTGTGAATACAGTCTCTTTGATAAATGAAAGAAAGCCCTGCTGCTGAGGACAGCCCTGCAAGGGTGTCTTTTGGGTCTGTGGCACTGCTTAATGCCTTTTTGAAGAGACACACATGGACGCTTTACAGTATTTACAGAAGTAGCTGTCATCCCCTTGGTGGGACTGTGGAAAGATTGGCTTTTTTCTTTGGAGAACTTGACACGTGGTTAGCGGAACTGTAATTCATTCTGTTTGGTGCTCGGAAGTCTCTTGTTAAACATTGTTAGGGATTCTCATATCCAACTGGTATGGTAAAGCAGCTTCCTGCTTTCAGAGGCCTGGGTCTGGACTCAGACTAAAGGTCAGTATGTGCCTACGCAGCTGTGAGGCCCTAGTCTTTTGGGATGTGGAGTCAGAGATAGGTGGACATGACACGTGTCATTCCCTTAGGTTTGGAAGCTTTAGAGTTAATGCATTAACTCAGTGACCAGCTGGGATCTTCTGCTGAACCCAAATTATTCATTCAGATGTGGGTGATTTTTTGAGGGCACAAGGAAATATTTTATTTTTGGTTTTAGTGAAATACATGTGATTGTTTAATTACATAATTTTTCAAATTGCTGTGAAACTGTCCTAAAGGGCTCCTGTACTTGGCCCAGTGCTGTAGACAGCTACAGGTCCTTCACGGGCAGATCCTCAAGTGATGTTTTACTAGATTAACATTGTGTCAATGGAGAAATCTTCAAGGCAGCAGATGAGAATTGGCACCATACTCCACCTATGGTCTGCTTAAATCTGAAGCATCAAGAAAGGGGAGTCTGCCTTCCTAGGACACTCATGGTTGGACCTCTGGCATAGCCAAGTTCAGATCACTACAGCGTGTTAGTAGCACAGTGCTAGGAGATTTCTGCTCTCAGAGACCTAATATCTGATGCCTGTGTTGAGGCTTTATTTCAGCCTGAGTTCAGATGGGATGGGTAAGCCCCATCTTGCAGATGTAATGTCAGAATTCTTTTAGCGAGAGCTATGCTTGTCTTTTTACCTGACACAGTCTTTGCAAACCCTCAAGGTTTAGATGGGAGGTTGCAAGTCACGCTTAGTCCTTTATTTGTTAGGTATGGATTGGGATCTTTTGCCAACAAGTACTGCTAGCAGTGAGCTGTCCTGGATTAGAGGCCATCCTCTGCAGTAACTGCAGAAGCCCAGTGCAGGACTCACCTGCACTGGTGCAGAATGGGGTAGATTTGAAAAATGCCTGGTGATGTGAGGTGGTAGGAGCCACTGGGGCATGCTTGGCCTGACAAACAGGATTGTGCTGCAGTGTGAGGCCAGAGACGACGTTAGCTGAGATTCGAAAGGTGATTATGTGGGTGTTAGCACACATCCCTGCAAAATATTACAAGCTCTTGCAGGTGCTGCCTTTAGGGTAAGGCTGCTGCAGGGAGCCATCAGATACTCCTAACTGAAACTCCCACAGCCAAAGAGTACTTGTAGGAGAGGTCTGGTCTCAAATTGAAGGGTGAGGAAAGGAAGCACTAGATACATCTAGACTGCCTCTATGCACTTCTTTGAATATGTACTCTTTGTTCCTTATTAAAAGATCCTTGTTCACCCTTCCTATTGCTAAATCTGCTGGGTTTCAGTTATCAGAAAACACTGTCTCTGGTTGTACAGGGAATGAATTTCAGAGTCCTTGACCCAAGAAGGAGAGGTGGCCAGACCTCTGCTTACCTTTGCTAAGGATGGAGGTGGTCATCTGAAGGATGAGTTGTCTCTCCTTCAGTTGTTGGGAGAAAACGTGATCCCAGGGCTCTGGTCTGATGTAAAAGCTAACAAGGAAAGAGAGCTCTTGCCTGGTTATGAACATGAGAAAGGGCTGATTGTATTCACCAGTCAGGTGCTAGGGCATCAGCATCATGGAAAAATCCACAGTGGGAGCACAGGATTTCATCAGAGGTAAATGACGACTTGGCTGCTGAGTCTTTCTTTTCCCTTTTTACCTATAGTTTGGTCAATGGGAACGAAATGTGTTAGATGTACCTGGTCCAGAACTAGCTGGCAGCAGGAGCCCCAGGTGCACAACAGGTTTCTGGTTAACCCCTTTATGTATCACTTTTGGCATGCTGCAATGTGTGCTGCTCTCCCATTTCCTCGCCAGGCCAAAAGGGCTGTGTAGACAAACATTTCCACTTGTTTGTTCCAGTAATTTCTCACTGGTAGAGAGATGAGAAGGTAGGGGAAGGACCAGAGACCTGCTGACTTCTCTCAAGCCAGGTAATCCAAACTGCTGAGGAGGGGAACACACTGCTCTGCAAATTGGCCTGTCCCATTTGCAGGAAGCAGAGCTTTGAAATGTTGAAGGAAGCCGATGCCAGGTGCCTTAGCTCCTGAAACCTTCCAGCTGGTTGCAGCTACTGACAGGGCCCTCTAAAGACTGCTGCTGTCCCTCCATCTTGAGGTGATGTCAGGACGAACAGAGGGGAACATGCCTTCACCAGTTATGGCAGGAACTCTTCTGTGTAGAATCAAAAGGAACTATTTTTTTTCTCAGCCAGGTTTAGGATTACTTTTGAACACTTTTTTTTTTTTTAAAGCCAAATTCTTTAATCGCAGGTGAGGACATAATTTTGACTGCATGCCAGTTCTTCATAACTAACACTACAACTTCTTTAGGAATGAAAGTATGTTGTCCCATACCGTCTTCAAACTCATTAATCTTTGCTGATTTTTTCCAAAGCTTGCCCGCTGCCCACTGACACAGCTACAAGACAGCTCATTTGCCAAGTGAATGATACTCTCAGTACTTTGGAGTGTGTGTCTGTTTTGACTTAGGTTTTGGCTTTGCAGTGACTTTCATGCAAGCCCTAGACAGATTTTTAAGCAGAGTCATTAACAGGCAGTACTAGAAGAGGAATTTGGAGGTTTGGAACTCAGTGAGATTTTTTTTTGTTCTTGTTGTCTGCACAATAAGGGATTTCAGTGCTTGTTCAAAGCTGCATAACTCCGCTTTTCGAAAAGTTTAGCAGCCCAAACCCTTATGTCTTTTGGAGTGACTTGTGCCCCCAGGTCACTAAGGTGTTTTAGAAAATCCTGTGCAACTGCCCTTTGTAAAGACGTAAGTTTGAGAAAATGTGAGTAGTGGCGTGTAGCTGAATGCCACTTTTTATACCCCACCTGTCAGTGTGCAGGCGACTGAAAGCTGAGGCTATTGCTGGTCACAGTCACCTGCCAGTAGCCCTGCAGGGCTTATCCAACTGCAGTGACATCCAGAGATCGGGAGGAATACACTTGCAGCGGGGAGCTGTGGGTGGATGCTTCAGACAGAAGATCACTGACCAGTGACTCTGCCTGCTGCTGCCTCAGGAGGTCCCTCATTTGACGAGCCAAGCTGGCCTTCAACGTTAGCAACACTGTGGCTTTTACTGCTTGTATAGAAGAGGATTGCATATTGTGTGAGGTGTCTGCAGTGGCTTGTAGCTTCCCATGCCCTGCCCTTGGTGTCAAATCTCAGAAGCCTCATCTGCACCCTGGCTGGGAGAGAAAAACAACTTTCTTCCTACCAGCTTCCAAACTGCAACAGGAGTAGTAGTGCTTAGACGAGATCTCTAAAACCAGAGATAATACAGGCAAGAGGAAAGAGATGGGTGGAAAACTAGGGAAAAAACAACCCTCCAGTATTAATCACTTGTAAGTGGAGAAGATTTCAGACTACACTCCTTGACAAAAGGGAGCGGGAAGAAAGGCGGCTGGTTTACAACAGATGCCTCCTTCCTGTGCATGAAAGGAAGCGTTCAATTGCCGCGTGGTGAAATGCTTTTGGCTTTCGACTGGGGTGGAGCAGGCTGTGAAGACACCCACGCCCAGGCGCCTGGGGCTTGCTGTGCACAAGTGCGGAACGATAAGACACCTCCTGAATACAGAAGTCTGGACCCTGCCAAGAGCGCATGTGAACTTCAAAATCCATCTGCTTAACGTCACTCTCCACCTCGCAGGGTGTGGGGAAGGAGGGGACTGCTTTTTCCTGTAAGTTGCGGAGCGAGTCCAAATGGGAGTGAGGATTGAACACCACCAGGACTGATAGCTGAGTGTCACCTGTACATCTGGGGACTGAGGAGGGATGGTGCTCCCAAGCCCTAGCCTCACTGTACAGGGCGTGGAGGAAGAGTAGCTTCTCCCTGCCATGTGTGTTAGGTTATTGCTCTCATTCACTTCTGGAGGAGCTTCCCTCTGTTGCCTGCACAGAACACTTCCCTATAACTGGGTACCAAATGCATCCTGCTCCCTTACAGTCATCAGGACTTGCCCCATGGGTATCTGGTAGGAGTATTTGCAGACTGCAGTCTTGTTTCCTGTATCCACCCAGTACACATTGCCTCTCATAAGGTGGTTGTGGGAGGTAGGCAGTGGTTGGCATAGAGGACTTTGGAAAATACTGTGCTTTGGATTGACAAGTGCTGTTGTTTGTTTTTGGTTTTCCTCTTAGAATACTCTCTTACAACAACCTAACCAGGCTGGATGAGGGAAGCTTGGCAGACCTTGGGGGACTGCATGTACTACGACTGAGCCACAATTCCATCAATCATATTGCAGAAGGTGCCTTCAACGGACTCAAAAACCTACGTGTTCTGTAAGTTGCCCTCAGCTTTTGTCAGCTAACACCTGTCTTACCTCTACAGTTTGTGTTCTGCCAAACTGTTCTACTTTGCAGTCCCTTTGGGTGCTTCTGTCTCCCTTAGTGTACCTGCTGAGCTTCTGGCTGCTCTCCTCCCATCTCCAGAAGCTGCGGGCTCAGCACCTTCATCTGGCACGCCACAAGATTCTCAGAGCCCCTGTTATAGCACCATCCAAGCTCCCAGGCTGGTTGAGTTCAGCAGGCTGATTCAATTCTTCTTTCAAAATAAAAAACCACACTTTGATACTTTTATTCCTTTTCAGAAGCCCATTGTGGCCTGAGTAATTAAAAGGAAATGGGAACAGAAAGATCTCCCCTCTTTACAGTACTTTTTGCATCTTACTCTTTCCTTTATTGAAGTTCACAGTGAAGGAAGTGACTGGAAAGTGAGTTTGGTTTTTGTTTGCTTTTTTTCCTTAACTTAAGCCAAAGCCTTTCAGCCACTGGGCATTCAGAAAGGGACCTCTCTGAGGCAGCTGTCAAGACCGGAACTAAAGATTTCCAAAGAAAAATGGAGGGGAAGGGGAGCTGGTAGTTCTCTTTGCTCTGCAGTGAATGTGGAGCCTCTTTTATGTCTAGGGCAGAGGGGGGAGGCAGAGAGGGAGTGTGTGAGCGAGCTCTAATTTAATAAAGAGAAAGGCCTATTGGGTCCTGCACCTGGTGAAAAAGACCCGAGCATGCTTTAATTATGGCCTATTGTTGGGGAGCCTTTGGTGGGTGTGAAACTGCTGAAATGTAGAGCTATTCAAATAGAGGTCAGGCCCAGAGACCTCGGAGCACAATGATTAACAAGGCTGTGAGCATTCAAGCTCAGCCAGCCAGAAAGAATAGGAAATTGGCAACAGGGGCTGAGAGAGGAGTTTGAATACAAAGAGAGCTAGGCCAGAATACCCCACTCTTTTTTTCTCTCTTGATTTTCACTCATTTGTTAAAAAGGTTTTTATTCCTCTTTTCTAACACTAAACCTTTGAGTTGCCTCTGGATGAACAAGCAATACCATTTTCTCTTCCTTTTTCAAGAAAACACAATGTGTGGCAGTCAATTAATAAAAGTGTGTGTCAGAGAGCTCCTACAGGCTGTTCCCACTTGTCTGTCTCTGCCATGGGAAAGGGTTTGCTGGTCCAAAGACCAGTAGCCCGTGGTGGAACTGAAGAGGAGAAATGCCTGAGAAGGGATTTGTTCTTAAAAAAAAAGAACAGAACGACAGGCTTTGGCTTGGCAACCATAGGGGAAATGTAGAAACTTAGCTCCAGGAGGGTGTATTTTCTCCTGCCCCACTCAGATAGTGCTGAAAACGTCAGCAGATCAAACCGTCTCTCCTGGACTTGTCTCTTATGCCACCACAGTATTATGTGTTCCCACATCCCGTGGGGATGTTGGGTCTTTATCCATCCCTTTGGCATAGACCGACCCACAGGTCACCCTGACATCCACAGTGATGCTGGCTAAGGCCAGGGTTCTCCAGGGACATGGGATTCAGGTCTCAGGCTGAAGCCAGCTGAGAAACAGGAATTGTGGCTTTTGGCCATCTCCCTTCACATCTTCAGTTCACACACCAAAGCTGAGAAACAAGCAAAGACTGCAGCCAGCTTAGGTACTGAGAGTTAAAAAGTCTCAGCCCCATCTCAGCTGTGGAAAACCATGCCAATATTGAAACTGTGGGATTTTTAAAGTTTTTGTTCTCTTGTGGGTTATTGTGTATTTGTGCTGCATAGCCAGAAGCTACACTATGATGCCCGTGTCTGGAATGTTGGAAAATGCAGGGGACATTGTTGGGTTTTGGGGTTTTTTTTGGTCTTAATATTTTTAAACTGGAAATGTTCTGATAATAATCTTCAAAAGGTGCGAAAGGAGTACTTGGGGGTTTGAGGGGTTATCTGGATGGTTAAGTTTGCTTTGTTGTTGGGTTTTGCTACGTTTTAAGTCAGTAATGTAACAAAACCAACAAAGCCTGTTTTTCCTTTCTTTTTACTTAACATTAGAAATGATAAATTTCTGTCTGTGTTGCTGGGGTATTCATTGCTAGCTGGAATTAAGGCTAGGAGGGAAGGATTTTTAAACAGACTGTTTAAACAGCTTTTGTGGATCTCTGTGTTTGTTCTGTGTGCTTGTTTTTCTTCAGACCTCTTTGACTCTTGTAATTGATGGTCAATTTGAAAGCCAAAAGAAGCCAACTCTGAAAAAGAAATGTCTACTACTTTTTTTTAAAAGTGGTTATACAGAAAGTTAGGCTTGTGTAGGGATGATGGTGCTTTCCTTTAAGCTTTCAAATTCATTGCCAGAAGAAAAAATGCAGCTTCATTGAAAATACACCAAATCATCTTCCTAACATAGAACTATAACAAATGCATTGGAAGAGCCAAAGCTATCTTAATTCATGATACTGGCATGTAAGGACAGCTGTTTCTTTCAGTTTTGTTTTGGGACTTTATTTTTCCTCTTTTTCTTTGGATGCACAGAATTAGAAAAGTACTGAAACCTGCCTGTTAAGAAGTAGCTATCTGCTACTGCTGCTGTCTCAGAAAGAGAGTTCAGCTAGGGAAAAGCCGGGGCTCTTTTTGGAATGCACCATCTCGCCATGGGTCAGTGCAGGGAAAGTGAATAGTGCTGCTTTGCTGCAGGACTCTGCTTTTTCTGATCACTGTCAGGAGAAAATGGGAAGCTCTTCATGTGGCATTCTCAAACTTTATTCCATTTGTTTTTAACGATGGGCCTAGGACTAAGACAGTGATGATGAGCTCTCTCTTGTCCTCTCTGCAGGGAACTGGACCACAACGACATCTCAGGCACAATAGAAGATACCAGCGGAGCCTTTACAGGCCTGGAGAACCTAAGCAAGCTGTGAGTATCCCTGGTTTTGAAGTCCTGCGAAGCAGTTGTGTGCCTGTGTGGGGGTGAGTCTCTCTGACGGAGCCTTCCTCCTCTTTGGAACAAGATAAAAACGGGCAGAAAATCTGAGATGTAGTAGTTCTGCAGGTTCACTGCAAGAATGCAAACGTGGTTATCGAGCACTCGTGTTTCTCAGCAGGTATGAGGCAATTATAGTGATTTTAAAGCGATGGACGGATGGTGCCACATGCTGTAGTTCAGAGACACAGGAAAGACAAACTTGTTTTCCTCTCTAAGATTCAGCACAACTGTTCTTTGCTTCCAAAAGCAAACAGCAATAAAAAAGACCCCTTGCAATCTTCAGCAAAGCACTGATTGATGCAGCAAATAACAACAAATAGAAGAGAAAAATCGCCCCATTTCCTGTTACAACAGGGGATTGAAATAGGATTCATTTCTGTGGAATACTCTGAGAGTGATCTTTTGGGCTTGCTTCCATGTGCAGCGACAATAAAAGGCACCATGGGGCACAGGCTCTTAAAGAGATAAAAAGGAACCTAAGGCAAGCATGCGCCTTGCAAATGTTTATAGCTTGCTTGGCCTGAGCAAGTATTTTCACATTGCTCTGTGCTTGTTCCTATTCCATTTGAAATCGGCTGTATAAATCAGCCCTGTCAGAGAAGTCTCTGATGGCTTGTGACAAATCAAGAGTCTTTCTAATCATTACCTCTTGCCTTTGTTTAAGTTCTCAGCACCCCCCATCACGTTGTCTCTGATGCTGAGATGGCACAGTCAGAGGTGCAGTAAAAGTACCTCGATGGATAGCAGATGGCTAGAATGAGTCCTGGCAGGCGGTATATTGTCACGATCTCATTAGAGGCTCCTGGGGGAGTGGGAAGAGCCATGGCAGGATTTGTGGGGATGTAATGTTTAGATGGAGAAGAAAAATTTTGAAGTCAGAGACATCAGGAGCATTTGATCACTGTTGAGGGTAGTCGCTGGATCCAAGGAGAGGAGAACCAAGTTGTAGCTGCAAGTAAAGTAAGGCAAAAGGCAGAGAAGGACTTGAAGACTGGGGAAGTCGGGCAGGGAGGTAGAAGTGTGGGAGAGAGAGAGGCCAGTAGGAATTGCTGTGCACGTGGAGTCAGGAAATCTTCCCACAAATTGCTAGAAAAAAGGCAGAGGAGGAGATGTGGTGTGTGGCAGAGTCCTTGGTTGCTGTTGCTGAAGTTTTTGGTTTGTCTGAAGAAACCAGTGACACCATGTGAGTGGCTAGAAGGGTAGTGGGAGCAGAGACTTTGTCCAGGGGGATTTGCAGGCTGTAGGACTGTGAGTCTGTAGTGCTGCTTTGACAAGACAGCGCGAGCCATCCTGGAGGGACACCCACTGTAGGGCGTCCCTCCAACACGGCCACTGGCACGAGAGCGGAAGTGGCGGTCTTAAGTGACTGGGTGATGTTAGAAATCCTGGGTGAAACACTGGGTGCGCATAACAGGAGAGAGGTCAGAGAGCCAGAGGAGGCAGCGTTTCAGTGAAAGCATTGACTCAGCGACCGGGAGAAATGAGCATTGATGAGTTGTGGGGGTCAGGCAGAGGCCAGGAGGTACGGCAAGGAGCAGGAGGAGGAAGGAAGGGAGCAGAGGCAGCCTGCGGGGTTGTGTGGGATGTGTGCTCAGAGCTCTGGGCAGAGCAGCCTGCGCTCTCCTGTGAAATAGCCGTGGCCTGATCTGATATTTATCATCCGGCACAAGGAACGGCTTCAAAAGATGGCTGGTGTTGCCTGCCGGTAGCAAAGGATGTGGCAAGGGCTTGCGCAAGTCTAAAGGAGACGAAAGGTTTGCATCTTTTTTTCCTGTCGTTGACCTCTGTCTTTCCTTGCACGTGGGCCTGGACCAGATATGAGTCTGGTTGAACGCAGGGAAGGACACGTGCCCATGGTTTGTGGGGGGGTTGCAGTGAATTTCACAGCCTGGACGAGCGTGTGGATCAGGTTGGTCTTGGGCAGACAGGAATGGTTTGATTACTTACCAGTGAACCTGCTGTGGGACAGAGAGGTTGCCGGGATCGTTCGCTGTCAGCCAGAGTGTGAG
This sequence comes from Tauraco erythrolophus, assembly GCF_009769465.1. Lineage (NCBI taxonomy): Eukaryota > Metazoa > Chordata > Aves > Musophagiformes > Musophagidae > Tauraco > Tauraco erythrolophus. Next base: position 7,090,469 of record NC_141476.1, read on the forward strand.
GCTAGAAAAACCCTCAGAATGTGAGATTTTTTCATTATGTTTCTTGAGGCATTTTGGGGATGCTTGGGAGGGGTCACTTTGACAGGGACCTGCTCAGATCTGTTTTAGCCCATCAGCACATAAATTCCAAACTTGTAATTTCATCTGAGGCTGAAGTATCATTCTTAGTGGCAGGACTTTTTGGTAAATAAAATAAAGCATCAGCCTTTACAGCAAGCCTTTCACTGCATGATTTAGGGCCTGTGTTTAAACCGTCAATGGGCTTTAAATGCATTAGCATACAAAAAATAAATGGGCACTTCAGAAGAGACCTTCCAATGAATTAATAATCACCTCAGCTCTGTGGAGATTGCCTTAAAAGCCCTTCCCCTTTGATCTGGCACAGATTAGCCTCTGAAAGGATTTAGCACAGAGAGGGTTGTTCACAGAGATGAAGGTGTTAAACTGAGAGGTGGGGAGGCCAGCCACTTCAGCCTTCTCTGAATTATATATGAAGCTCTTCAGGATGGAGAGCACAGGCCTAAATTAAAACGTTGCTTCGAGAAAGAGGGAGTCAAGAAGCACCGAAGCATAAAAAGCATCAGTAGAATCACTGGGGAAGGACGAGTTTCCTAATTATTCAGGCTGCTAAACGTAACCCATTTTTTGATGGCTCACTCAGTGCAGGTGCAAAACTGGCTGGAGGAGAATTCTAATGACTTGCGTGCCTAGCGTGTAATTCCACTTATGCAATCACGGGGAGAGCACGCCGGTGCCTTGCCCTGCTGCCAGCAGAGGAGCGATCCTGGACGGCAACGGGCAGGCTCACTGTGGAGCTGCACACCACCGTGTTTGCATTCCAGTGTGCCACAGTCCTTTGCAGGGGGCCGCTGGATTCAAACCGCTTCAGAGTTGGAGAAGTGGTTAGTTGACATTGGAAAGGTGTGAGGATTTTGAGGAGTTTGCTGGGGCATGGCTTTGTTACCAGCGTGTTACGTGTTTCTTGTGTGTGTAGCCAGGAAATTGCAGGCACCTATCCGAGTGGTGTGTGCGTTGTGCATTCACATCTGCAGACATACTGCTTGTCTCCGCGCAGATGAGTGAACAGATATAGTCAATATCTCCAATTTTCAAAGTCCAGGATACACTGTAAACAATAAATAGAAATCCCCAGTTATAAAACCCACGCTCAGCGTAACACCCTCATTTAGGAACGTGGCTCCAGAAATTAGTGTGAATGGATGCAGCCATATGACTAGAGTTTACATATAGTAAATTATTTACTGTATTAATCATTCTAATGGATTTTTCAAAGCCTTCATTAATACAACATCCCTTTCACCAAATGATGGTACACATGACTGCACACATCCTTTGGTGCTTTGGGTATTTCACCCAGAGCAAAAAGCCACACATGCTCTCACGCAATAAATAGGACCTCTGGTGCCCTGGTTTTGGTGCTGTAACAAGGAGCTCAGTAAAGCTCACTGCAGTTATTTAGAATAAATAAATTGATTGTTGATAAAGCAGGTTGCAGCTATCTGGAACCCTTAATCAGCCACCAACGTGGCTTCGATAGCAGTCTTTATTCTTGCCTCAAATCAAATAATCAACAAAGGGATGCAGGTCTGAAAATTTCAGCTGTGGTTTTGTACCAAGGTAACTGCCTGTAAGAAAGGGCTTCAAGCCCGTGTCTCACTGTGGAGGCTGGGAGGTGGCTTTGCCTGAAACCGAAGCTGTTGGTTGTGTTCTGCTCTAGAATGGTGAGATTTGTGATTCTGGGGCCACAGACCTTTTGTATGGAGCTAGGATTCCTGTCTACTCAGGAATTAGTGGTGGTTCATCCAGCAACATCACTGTCAAGCTGATTGATTTTGTGAGGACCTTCTTGGGGTCATAGTGTTGCCCAGTGGCAGGCACCCAAATTCTCTCCAAAGACAACAGGCTGCAAGGATAGATTGTGATAGTGTCTCTGTCCTCACTGTCATAACAGCACGATGAGCCCCAACTTTCATTTCTACCCGTTGCAGCATCCACTGCTTCATCCATGCAGAAGCTGGGCTTTCTGGGTGCCAGTGCTGAGACACCAGATTATCCTGACATTTGAAGGGTGCTTTGTGGAAAGCCCTAACGAGCCCCTGCAAATGCGTTTGTACATGTTCCATCTTGTACCCCAGCCTCCTTTCCCCAGCTGGCAGCAAGCACTGGGACCATTATAGTTCTAGAGCCTTTTTAGGATACAGATATAGGTTGCACCCTATATTGAAGGAAAAATTTTGAAGGAAAACTCAAATCTAACGCAGCACCAGATGTGCCAGTTATTTACCTGAGGTGTTAGTGATGACTTGCATTGGACACCCTGTGAAGCAGATGGTGAGGAAAGATGCACCTGGAAGATAAACCTTAGACAGAGAGAAGCTGGGGAAGGAAAGCATTTCCTAGTTAGTGAGATAGGTTGATGTTTTATTACAACAGTTGAGGAAACCATCCGTTCTGCATGCACCCTGCCCCTCACCGATCACCACGGGTCAATATTTATAGAGAACTGTTACTTTGCAGATAGCAGCTGGGCTGGGATGACTCCAGCTGGCTGCTGCCTGCTGACAGTCGCCCTTTTGCTCCTGCGTAGCACTGTCTGATGGTTCGGAGGAACGCTCTCTGGTCACAGATGCAAGCAAGCACACTCCTCAGCTCCGTACCTTACCTTTCCTCTTCTTCCTTTTGCCCCTTGAAGTTACCACTTGGCTGTTACTTACTGCATCATAGTACTTTGCTGTCATGTTTCTAATAAGCCAAGGAAGGAAATCAGCAGTCATTTCGGCGAGCGGCTGTGTGAATGTGCAGCCAAGAGACAGCTCTCAGCCCTTGTGTGTGGATGTCCGTTCAGGCCAGGCAGCAGGGAATAAATTACCACTCTTCTACTATCCGGGAAGAAGTCAGAAATCAAAAGTGTTGTGGGGAGAGACCAAAATCTTGTTAAACTGTCATTGCACTTAATCCTGTCCACAGCCAGCCTGCAAAGAATAGAGGGGACCTTCTGTTACTCAGCAAGCTGCTTTCCAAGCGCTGGAGCATACCTGCCTTTTTACATGATATGGCACATTCTATTTTGTGCTGTCATCACTATTAAATTCAAATACAGATAAAAGGATTTAATTTCAGGAGTGGGAAAGCGAGTGTGCTTCAGCCCTCTTAATCTCCGCGCAGTTCGGGTTTCCTGGGACTTACACTGAGTGCGTATATCAGATAAAGCCACACTAATTGTTTTCCTTCTTTTTCTGTTCCCCCCCCTCCCCATTTTCTTTCTGTTTGTCTGGCACTGGATGTTTGGAAACTGCAGAACTCTGTTTGGAAACAAGATCAAGTCGGTGGCCAAGAAAGCGTTCTCAGGGTTGGAGGCCCTGGAGCACCTGTGAGTAACCCACCATGCCTCAGAGTTTGGGAAGGGGGGTCTGCCAAAAGTAGCTGCTTGAGAGATCTGCTAGCAATTTAATAGCGTCTTTGTAAACTGAGACACCAGTCCATTTGTGGGGGCCACCTGCTTCCTTCTCATTATAAGTCCGCCTCAACTTTGGCCTTTTTTTGTGCCAGGAACAAAGTTATAGAACATATGGCAAATCTGCATGCTCTTAATTTTTTGATTTGTTCTTGGATAAACATCGCCTTGACTTGCACATTGCTTCTTCGCAGGCTGTTAGCAATGGAAATACGCTATTTCAGATGTAGCCCTCTCTCCTTCTCCCTTGCCCCAACCAACTTCCTCCCAAGTCTAGGCTCTGGCAGTGACACGTGTTGCAGATGACTGCTTGCGATGTGGGCACCGGGCATCACGTTCAGCACAACTGCCCTAGAGCAATTCGCAACAAATAGATTTTGGCTGCCGCTAAGTAATTTTTTTTCCTGTGTCCCAAAGCTGACGATTCCAGCATTGATTCATTAATAACTTCCTTCCTGAATTAAGACAAGTTAAAGTATATCTGATTTTGTTCTAGATGTTGTATTGGCTGTTGATGGTATGAACTGTTATCACCATTGAGAGCATACAGAAGGGTCAGGGCTGCCTGACTGGGGGGTACGTTCCCAGATAAAAGTCCCCTTATTAATCCTTTAGTGAGGTTTTCCTCTGCAAGCAGTGCTTGTCTGTCCTGCACTTCACTTAGTAAACTCAAGCCATAATCTGAAAATATCCTTTTTCAGAGGACAAGTGAATTTTTTCATTAGCAATATTTGTGAGAGAAACTTTTAAAAATACCTTCTTTTGGAAACATTGCAGTGTTTTTCAAACAAATAGTATCCTCTCAAATCACTTTCAAATACCTTCTCAGATGCCGTTTGGTGCAAGTATTTGCTTTCTTTATGTTTGCTGAAGGTCTAGCCTGGGATACGACATTCCTGACTATCTTTGGTTATCGAGGGGGCTGAGGAATTTCTGAGCTGTGGATGATGGAGGTAGCGAAAGTGTAGAGAGAAGATGGGGTATGGAGTGAGTTAGTGATTTATTCCTGTAATTTTTGTTGGTTGACTATTGCTCGGCAATACTTGTTCAATACTGAAGTGTTGTGTGGAAAACCATTTCTGTGGTTTCTGCGAGACTTTGTCACAGACCTATCGTGCCTTTTGTTCACGTTGCTTGTGGTTGTGTTCTGCAGGAACCTTGGGGACAACGCCATCCGCTCAATCCAACCAGACACTTTTGCTAAGATGAAGAGCCTGCGGCAGCTGTAAGTAATCGGACTGTACACACCATTAAGGAGGCAGGGATCCTTCTTGCCCAGGACGTGAGAAGTAGCACGTGGTTTCCGATGGGGTGTTATCCGCATTACCACTCATTTATTTCCTCCTCCCCTCTGTCCTCCTATGCAGGGTATTTTTACACATGAGTAGAAGTCACAGGAACATCTTGCATTTAATAGTGAAATTAGATCATCGGAACAGGTTCTTCCAGCAGGTTTGCATCTGTGCAATTATTCATCTCCGCTCAGGAAGTCCAGCCCTGGTCCTGTTAGCCATCTCTTCTTCTGATGCTGCCGCTGATTTAATTCCCAGTGGCCCATCTGCTCCTTTGCTGTACCTATGTTCAGGCTTCGCATGCAGTACTGACATTTCAGCGATAAGCACCATTTGAACTGGATCCACTTGTCATCCAGACTTCTGGTGTAAAAATACGGATGTGTTATCAGAGCTGCTGCTTGTGCTCCAGGCTGGGGCTCTGCGCTGCTATCAGACTCTGTTTCCAGTCTTGCCTGGTTTCCTTTTCTTCTTTGTAAATATTTAATCCACTGTCGGTGCATTGCTACACTCTGGAGTAGTGCAATGTCTGTGGAACAAGAAATCACTTGTTTGGTATTGGGGCAGGTTCAGATTCTTCTTCTTGATGTTGGAAATGGGAATCAGATGGTCACTGCTAGCAGTGACGTTTAATGCAAGAGACTGGGGAATGAATAAACTAAACGTTGCATATCTGTTGTTTGTTCAGCCGCTTTATTTTTTGCACTGGCTCTTGAAACAAAACTTGAGGTGAAAGATGGATCTTATTAGAGAAGAGCTTGTGAGATCCCAGATATTGTGAAGGACCCTTTATACCATGGAGAAGGTGGCTTTCAGATGGAGGACCTGTAGATGCAGAAGGCATCGTACTGAAGTCTTAAATACTAAGGGTCTCTCTGACCTGTCCCAGCCAGCCAGCAGTGTTTATGTCATCACTTGTATTAGGTGCTACACATCATTCTAGGACAGCAAAGGGGACAACTTTAGAAAATAAGATTCCTGTATTCCCTCATTTCCTCCCTCTCCAGTCCATTTCTTTCTTAGTTTCAGACTTCAGGATTTCCTGAGGTTAGCAAGTCGAAAAATGGGAGGAGATTCACATCATCTTACAACACAGTGCTGGAGCTGGGATCCTGCTGTGCTTTTGATATCCTGCTCTTGCACAACTTGCCATTTCCCAGTCTCTGAGGCATCCTCACATTTGATATGGGGGGGTCAGACTGGGTTTTCCTAGGATCTTGGACCAAACCAGACCAAAGTCTGAATTCCCTATTGGGCTAAATTTGCAATTTTTCACTGGCCTCAGAGCTATGCTGAGCCAGTTTGGCCCAGCATATTAAAAAAAAAAAATCCTCAGGCTCCTCTTTATCTGCCCCTTTTTCACAGCTCTTTTCTTAACAGAAGGTGCTGTTAGGATGCTAAGAAATGTTTCTGTGTTTTGCTTTCCAAACTATTCACTGGGTTTACACAAAAGTCTTTGGTCATTTCTCTTCTGCTGCTTCTGTTAATCAGTAAACACAACATCAGCTACACCTCATATCCCTGGTGGTGCTGGTGTGCAAACACGTACCTTACAGAAGGCAGGCAGAGGCCTCCTCTCCACTTACTCCTCTGGTGTTGGCCACTGAGGGAACGAAAGGTCTTACAGCAGGAACTTGTCATCCTCTTGCTGCTCAGTAATTAAGTCCTGAATTCAGTCCCCACCAAAGATGCTCAGACCACAGAGGCAGAGACGGAGCATGCATGGTAATGACATACGAGGAATGGGAGCAGGACGGGCTGTGCAGCTGACGTGCAGCTCTGCTGCATGTCTCCTCTGTAGATGTTCTGCCTCGGTTTCTCTTAAGCCAGAGATGGCATTGCTCGTCTGCTCCTGGGGGTCACTCTGGAAGTTGGTTAATAAATGTAAGGTGCTAGGGAGTGTCACTGGAGGACAGGAGTGGGTTGCTCTGTGTGGAGATGAAATGCTGTTAAAATGTGTTATGTGTTTAACATCATTAGTGCCTCGAGGACAACCCCGCAGTCCTTTTTTTCCTTCCACTCATGCTGGGAGGGAGGGAGGAATGTGTCTAACATGAAAGAGCTGTAAGCCTTCCAGTCTGCTCTCCGTGCGGGACTCACAGCAGGCTCGTGTTGGTTTTGTTTCCCTGCAGCCACATAAACAGCGACAGCTTCCTCTGCGATTGCCAGCTGAAATGGTTGCCCCAGTGGTTAGTTGAGAAAGAGCTGCAGTCCTTTGTGGTGGCCACCTGCGCTCATCCTGAGTCACTGAAAAGCAAGAGCATTTTTGCTGTACTGCCAGAAAGTTTCGTGTGTGGTAAGTCTAGCCTGTGTGTTTTGAGGTTGTATGAAGGGTAGGACTCACTTGGCAAACATTTTCTTTGACTACTGGCATGTTATTATGAGAGGGTTTCTGTTTTGTTTTGTTATTCCATGGCATCAAAGGAAGCCCAAGCCTGCATTTTAAAAATTTGTCATTGGCTACAATTTATTTCCCACCAAAACCACAGCGCGCATTGCTTGCATCTAGTGTATTCCTTACAGGGCTCCCTGAGTATTAAGTAAAAAGGGACCAGTGCTTGTTCCAGTTCCAAATGGGGCTGCACAGAGATTTCTCCAGTCCCCTTGATTTGACACTGCCAAGACTGCAGCTATAAATTTTTTCACTCTGCAGTGTTCTGAGCTAGTTCTGTGACTGTTCTTCATTATCTTTTCTCCCTTTTGGAAATAGCAAAGAGTTAAAAAAAAGCAGAGGAGAATCTCTATTACAACTTCTTCTCTTAGGCCAGTCAGGCATTACACATGAACCAGCCAACGGCCAACAGTTGCATTATAATATTTTTTTTTTTCTCCTATGGTTATTTTTTTCTTCCAAACAGCACCTACTGCTGTTCTCCCTCCTGCACACTGCAGCTGATTGTGCACCTGAGCTGTGGTTGCAAAGCAGCTCTACTTAATGCCCAGCACACACAAACAAACATCTGCTACCTCTCTTGCAAAGGAAAGAAATGTAAATGATCAGAGGAGGCCAAAGTGATGCTGCTTATGCATCCAGCTTTTGGGCAAAATACAAGCCTGGTTTGATGAGCCAAACCCTGTGCTGTGGAGCCAACCAGTGTGGATCCTGAGTGGAGCTGCACGTGGCTGTTTGATGAAGGAAGAATGAGCTTTTGCAAACACTGTTTAGCTAAGTTGAATGCATGACTTTCAGCAAATGTGAAGCAAAAGCTTTGTCCCAGCTGCTGTCCCATGTCCCTGTTGATCCCAGAGTGGCAGGGCTCTGCCTAGGTGGCCTCTGTCTGAGCGAGTCTGGGAGGCTTGCTGTGTTCATCTGGAAGAAGAGATCATGAATGCTCCATCCCCACAGCAACATCACAAAGCAAAGCAAGCTTTGCTTCTCCGGTGCCTGCCAAGTCCTCCAGGCACTAGTACTCCTGGTTCCAGAGGCCTGGCTGTTTAATTAAACCTTAGTCAAATATTAAATTACACCATTTGTAGAAATCTAATAAATGAATCTGCTTGGAACCTTGCTAAAACCAACAATATTCAGGGTAGAGAGAGTGTGCAAAGCTTTCCACCCCGGACGGGTGACAGGCAAATACAGCTGCTTCTGCTTTGACAGTGCGTGCTGCAGTTGCTTTGCTTGTGAGCATTCACCCCTAGAGGTGATGTTTGCAGCCCTTCAGGTGTCCTCCTGCTCTCCCTTCCTGCTCCAGGCTAATGCAGCCTGGAGGTGAAGTTTTAAGTTCAGTATTGCTCTTCATGCAATGTAGGGAAGGGTATTGTCTTTAGACCATAGTGTCTTTGTGGGGTTCAGCTCCATTGGTGAAGAGAGCTGGGCATCTTGTGGGTCTTTGAGGTCACTAAGTGACCATCTCAGTCCACTGATGACAGAGGGAACCAGAGGAACAGGAGTCCTAGCTTAGACCAGCCACTCAGTGGAGCTGTGTGTGGCACATCTACACTACAGAGCTAGTCGTGACGGTGGAGTGCTCTGCCAAGGGCAAGCTGCCTTCCTGGCGTAGCCAGGACCAGTGGACCTAAAGGCAGACGTGCAATAAAGCCTGTCACTTACACACTGCTCGTTTCTCATCGCATCTCTTTGCCTGCTCCAGTCTCTTCTCATAGTCCGGAACTAACTAGGCCTGCTCTTTTCTCTTAGATGATTTCCCCAAGCCACAGATCATCATCCAGCCCGAGACAACAGTGGCTGTCCTTGGGAAGGACATCCGTTTCACTTGCTTGGCTGCCAGCAGTAGCAGCTCCCCCATGATGTTTGCATGGAAGAAAGACAACGAGATGCTGCACAACGCTGAGATCAAAAACTTTGCCCATGTGCGGGCAAAGGACGGCGAGGTGATGGAGTACACCACCATCCTGCACCTCCGGCATGTCACCTTTGCCCATGAAGGGCGTTACCAGTGTATCATCACCAACCACTTCGGTTCTACCTACTCCGACAAGGCCAGACTCACTGTTAACGGTGAGTAGGAAGCTGCTTTCTCGTTCCTTTCTCAGCCTAAGCTGGTACAACTCTCTGGGATCCACTTTTGGCAGGCAGTTACTCCTGATGGCGAAGAGCTCCTAACCTCTTCACAGCAGCTCCTTGCATCTCAGTGGATGCTGAGAAATGCCATGTGAGGCACATGCCAGGCTTGTGATGGCTGCCATCCAGCCAAGCACTTCAGCACGTTCTTAATGGCTTTGGCCACCTCTGGCTGTTCTGATGGAGTCTTTGCCAAATGAAATGGGCAAATGAAAATACAAAAGGATACAAAGAAGAGGGACTGTGGTGATTGAAAGTTCTCTGCAGGAGAAATGACGGGGTTTGTTTTCAGGTTAATCACAGAAGAAAATTAGCTTTGATGCCAACTCTGATGATCCTGAGTGGGGGAGTGTTGGGCCCTACAGACAGCTGTGTGCTGTAGAAATACAGGGCTAGTCCCCAGCAGCTGAGATATATCCTGCAAAAGCAGCTTACCTCCCTGTTGCCTGTGGGTCATTAGCACATCCAGCTCCTGCCTAGAGAGGAAAACAGTTAGAACTGCCCAGAAGATGGTGTTTTCCCCATGGAATTGCTCATCTTATTTTCATGTTTCTCTTCACCAGTGTTGCCCTCATTTATCAAAACTCCCCATGACATCACCAGCCGGACAGGGACAACGGCACGACTGGAGTGTGCAGCTGAAGGACACCCCACCCCACAAATCGCCTGGCAGAAAGATGGGGGCACGGACTTCCCTGCAGCCCGAGAACGCCGCATGCACGTCATGCCCGATGATGACGTCTTCTTCATTACAGATGTGAAGATAGAAGACATGGGTGTCTACAGCTGCACAGCACAGAACTCTGCGGGGTCTGTGCTTGCAAATGCCACCCTGACTGTGCTGGGTAAGATGTGTTAGCTCTTCAGCAGTTGCAGATACAGAAAAGGGACAAAGAGGCATTGCTCTGCATTAGTCTTGTTTCATTCTTTTACACTATAGTTAAGTAAAAAAATTACCTTGCCAGTTAAAAAAAGGAGCTGCGAGTTGCATTTCCTCCTGAGCCAAGGAGGCCCCTCCAACCACCCTATTTCCTGTCTGGAAAAATGATTTCAAAAGGAAATTGTACTCCATCTCTCTTGCCCTACAAGATTATTAATGTGTGTCAGCCATTGTCCTTGGTCCTCAGGATTTCTTGTTGGGAAGACTAACATCAGCTGGTTAAAGGAAGGCCTTGGTCGTGATGATTAGATCTGTTACGGTTTGCAGCCACCATGCTCTTGGGTATGTGGCCGTGTAGTCAGTTGCAGTGTATTTGTCTGCAGGAACATCAGTTACGTTCAATACTGTTAAAAGAAATCCGTTGTTACACTGTTCCCAAGAACTAATTTATGTGTTTATTCCCCTGCAGAGACCCCGTCTTTGATTCATCCACTGGAAGACCATGTAGTGTCTGTAGGTGAGACCGTGGCTCTTCAGTGCAAAGCCACAGGGAGCCCACCTCCCCGCATCACCTGGCTGAAAGGTGACCAGCCCCTGATGGTGACAGAACGGCATCACTTCACCTCCGGCAACCAGCTGCTGATCGTTAGGAATGTTGTCTTGGAGGATGCTGGGAAATACACCTGTGAAATGTCCAACACCCTGGGGACAGAGCGCGCACACAGCCACGTGAGCATCTTGCAGTCTCTCGGCTGTAGAAAGGACCGTACCACCGTGGGCATCATCACCATTGCTGTGGTGTGTAGCATCGTGCTGACGTCGCTGGTCTGGGTCTGCATCATCTACCAGACGAGGAAGAAGAGTGAAGAATACAGCGTCACCAACACAGGTAGTTCTGGTCTTCTGCTGAGGCTTTCTCTGACCTGTTGTGCTGTCCGACTTCCTGCCGAGGCTGGATCGGCATGTCAGGTGGCCACACAGTCGCACTGGAAGAGCAGTTGGCTTATCTCAGTGGTTCTCCTGGCTCAGAAAGCTGGAACCAGCTTTCACTTGCTCTGAAGCATGTTCAGAGCTGCGTGTCTCCCCTTGGCTTGTTCTCCAGAAAGGTCTTTTCCACTTGGCAGTAGTTTCACCCATTGCTTTGCTACTTTGATTTTCCATGACCATAAATGATAGCTCTTGAGACAGCCTGGATTATGTCCACGATGCTGGGAACCTGTCTTAATTCTTGGGAATCTGTATTTTCAAGAGACTTTGTATTCAAAACCTAGAAAAATTAGACTTTGAAGCTGGAATCCCTTTTTCCATGTTCCTGGTAAGAGCTGTTGTAGCCCTGCTGATGAGGGGCATCCCTCACTTTTTGGGGGAAGAAGCAGTGTTTATTGCTTCATGTTGATCTTCAAAGGGGATAATTTGGTGCTGAAATAAGTGTTGCAGCGAGAATAAACTCTTCTGGCCTCAACGTTCTACAGCCTCTGAAGTACAGAAGAACCAGCCGTAAGGCTTCCCACCCTGCCGGGATTTGCTGCCTTCCTATATTAACCTTAGCTTTCGGTATAGCACAGCCTAGGATTTTAAAAACATGAGCTAGGCAGGAAGGCTTGGATATCATGCGACCAGTGCGCTGTATAAGTGGGGTTTTTCTCCCTCTTTTTCCCTGTCCTGAAAACCTAGAGCTTCAGGCCCAGCATAATTGAGTGAGTTAGTATGACAGGGGAACCTGAAATTGCCTCATATAAAATGGAGAAAGCCAAGCTAAGGGGTTCAGACTTACTTGCCTGCTTAAGCGCATCAAAGTCCCTGTTCTCCAGAAGTTTTTACTGATGACTTGGGGAGACAGAGGACTTCAGTCAAATGAGGTACTCTGAATTTTAGGGGAAAAGGAAGGATTTACTTGTTCTGAAGAGACAGTTCCACCTCCACCTACCTTGTACTGGCCGTGCCAAATGACCCAGAATGGCTTTATCAGCACTGTACCTCACAGCTTTAAGCTTTGAAAAAATCAGGAGTGGGGCTTCTGAGGGGAGCGGAGTATTTAGGCAGGCCAAGTTTCCATTGCAGCTACAGAAAATACCAGTTACAGATCTGGTCCCAAATCCCTCTTGAAAATGTGATTTTACATGCCTTTGAAAACAGAAGCCTTTATATCCTACTAGGAACTGACATTTCTCTGCTCCTGTTGCTCTAGATGAGACTATTGTGCCTCCTGACGTGCCAAGCTACTTGTCCTCACAAGGGACTCTTTCTGACAGGCAGGAAGTGGTGGTCCGAGCAGACAACCAACAGCCTAACGGGCACGTAGACAGCACCGGTGAGAACCACTTTAATTGTTTTTTCTATCATGCTGTATGTGACCTTGATAGGAGAAGGGAGAAATCACAGTACAAAGTACCTCTGTGTGTGTTACGAGTTATCTGAAAGATCTTCACAATGTGATTCTCCAGTTGCTGCATTCATATGGAACAAGGATCTGTCTGTCACTTCCCAAAGCCATCCTCTCCCAGCAGTAACAGCCTTCCTTCAAGCAGGCTGCTTCACAAACTGCTCAGTCAGGCCCTAAGGACTATATTTTTGCTAATTTTGTGTCAGTTCTTTGGCACTAGAGTTACTACCCATGGTTAAGCTCTAGTAGAAAATACATTAGTGTTGCTTGTCCCTGCCTCCAGGTTAGAAATGAAATGCTGGGATTTCACAGTATTTAAGTGTTCTGAACTAAGATTCTTCTGAGATCGTACAGCATGTGTTCTGTTAAACACTAGCTTAAAATTTTCTATTATCTCCATTGCTATTTTTTCTCCCTTTCACAGCTTTCATGGTAGAAATAAAACTAACAAGTTATTCAGCTGAGAGCAGATGGTTGTAATCTTTAGCCAGATGGTTCGTTTGTTACAGGTATGTGTCAGACTGATGCTGGAAGGTGCCCAGATGTTGAAGCTCCCGCTGTAGGTTGCAGACAGCCAAAGCTGTGTATCAGCTATAATAAAGACACTTGGAAAACGGAAGACATGGCTGATGGAATGCTTGTTCCAGATAAAACAGGTACAAAACTCATTAATCTGGAAAGGTATTTTGTGTTTGTACAGATCAGAAAGCCCTCCAAGTCAGACAGCATTAAGACAAGAAATTGTTACCTTCAGGAAAAAAAAAAAACAACACAAAACCAAAAAAAACCCCAGAATGATTCTCAGGTGCCAGCACTGTAAATTTACTTTCTCCTCCTTTCTTTGATCCTCTGTCCTGCTTGGATAGTTTGAATTCAAGGAGCTGCCGGAGAGAGGCAGACTGAAGCTTGTGGTGGCCATTCCTGGCAGCTGACTGATGGGTGTTTTGATTTGAGCTATTCCTGAATGTGAGAGCATTTCCAAACTGGAAGTGTTAAAATTTGTCATGCTCTTTAAAGGGGCTGTCAACTTCCAAGCTCAGCTTTTTCTTATTATTACTTTCAAATCTAAAGGTTGTTTTGGGCACTACACCTGTCCCCCTGCTTTTTGCCAGTTTCTTGGTCTTACACTTACACTTCTCTGGTTTTAGGATGTGTTTTCTGTTCTCATGCTGTACTGTAACATCCCCAGAAAAACAGCCAGTGAAACAAATTTTCTCTCCAGGAGAAACCGTAAAGTTTAATAATGGAAAGTTGTCGAGTGCACTAAGGAAATTAACTTTAAACATTTTTAAAGCTCCTTCCTGCTTGCTGCTTTGAATTCTGCTCATCTGTTATTACTGCTAAACAGTAATAATATATCTGGAGATAAGAGTATGAGTTGACAGCGATCCCTGAAAAGCAGCAGGACAAAAATAAGAAAGGTAACTTGGTATTTTCAAGCAGGTACAGGAAAGTTCCACTTTTTATTTCTACCCTGACTAGACAGTCTGGAAAAGGAGATAAACGCAGTTTATTTTTAAAAAAGTTACAACTTCTTTGGAGTAAAACCAAAAAACCCCCAAACCCAACACCAACTGAATCTGTTAGTTGGAACTACCTTTAGCAAGAGCTACAGAGTTCTGGAAAAGGCAGGTACTTACTAGCCCTGTCTAAACCCAAGAAATGTCCGTGTTATTTAGGGAGAGATTCCTGCACTGCCGAGGGACAGATGAACTAAACAGAGCTGCCTTTTCCTTCCGCAAGTTGTGTGCTTCAGTGCTGACAGCTTCCAGCTGGTTAATCCTCGTTTGTTGCCGTCTTCCCTTCCTCCCTTAAAGGCTATGGCCTGCCAGTCGTGTGCACAGACTGCAGTGGCAGCACGGACAGCATGAATGTCCACATTTACCCCAAGGAGCCGGAGTACTACTCTGAGAGCCTTAAGACTATGGATAACACCTACCCAAATGCACTGAGCAGCAAGGAACGAAACAGGAAGAGGGGTGCAGGCACCAGCCTTCTTCATCCTCAGCCGAGCAATGGGATTGCCAGCAGCAAGAGGGTGGAAACAGACGGGACCCTCTACCCCAGCAACCACGACAGAATGAGACCTGTGAGCGCAACCAGCCCGCTGCTTGCGGACAAATACGGTACGTGTTTCCCTGGGGATGTCTTTGTCTCCCCAGATGCAGTATAACACCTTCTGGCCTATACCAGCGCCCTGTCTTCTCCCACCAGCTTTTTTAACTGGCTCAAGGGCATGAGTGATGGTGGTAGGGTCGGTTTTGTGAGGAGTGCTGGCAGGCTGAGCATCAACTAACCACGCTGGTTCTTGGGTTTTTTGCAGGCTCTTCGCAAGCAGTCGCAAAGCCTTCAGAGCTTAACAACCTTAATTTGGTGAGAGCTTCACCAGCAGGAGGGTCACTAAAGCAACTGAACGTGCTTCCCGAAATTTCCCCAACGCTACTGGATTTGCAGAGCGAAGCAGAAGTCAAACAGGCTCTCCTGTCCAACGGCTACGCGCCCACGCCGCGCGACTCCCTTCATGAGGTGAAGCCACCGAACAGATCGCTAGACTGAGAGGACAGACTGCCATGTGCAAATTAACAAACACATTATTATTATTTTTTTTTTTAACTATTTTTTGCACAGAGTATATAGGCTACTTACTTCTACCTCAAATCTTGAACTGATGACCTGTCTAAGGCAAGCAGCTGAGGTATGAGAAACAAGCTTGTATGGGGAACAAACTCCTGTTCGAGCGTCATCCGTCTGTACATAGTTAAAAACTTCCCTGAGAAGTATGAAGCGTTCAAAAGTTGACTTGCATATGAAGCACATAAATGCAAGGGATTATTGTGTAAAGAGAAAAGTATTTGATACAATTGTACATAAGAGTTTTCATATATAAATATATATATATATAAAAATATATATATATCTTTTACAGAGGCTATTTTAATCTTTAGTGCATGGAAAACTGAGTGAAATTTTACAGTTTTGGCAATATTGTTTTCAGTATCGGGTTGCTGTTAAACTTTGTGAGAGAAGTAATCTGGTGCCTTAAATGCGTAAGCAGAACTTAAAAATCCAGACTGTTCCAAAGGGATTGTCCTCTTTTCAATGGAAGTTCCTTTAAATCAAGTATCAGTTGGGTTACTTACTTAGCACAAATTTCCTTCCCCTTTGAAATTTATTGCACTTACACATTTAAACAGAGATCTTCAGCTGTTTCGAATGAAGTTTGTAGTGAGAAATCGCTTGGCAACCTGATTTTTTTCCTGTTGGTGGAAGAACTTAAATTCCATTACTTTTCAGAACTGCATAAAAATTAGGATTTGAACTGTGACTGTGTGATACGTTAACGTGGACCACACAAGAGGCACTAAATAATTCAGCAACAGCGCAGAGCCCCACAGCAAGCAGGCTGTGGTTGCAGTGAGCAGTCGTTACCAGAACAAGCGATTCATGCAGTAAACTGGGGGTGGTCCCACGGATCGCCCTGTGCAAAAACTTGGTGGCAGAAGGCACGATCTGCCTGTATGTCCTTTACAGCCCTGATCACCTACCCAGCTAAGTGCAGACTTTCCCCTCCCAGATGGACGCAGCTTTACCTGCGTAAGGTGGATCTAATGGCACAGCCTGGCCCTGTTCAGAAGGAAGAATCTGTGCCAGCATAATACCTTTTCACACTGGAAAAAATGTATTTATTTGTTCTGGAGGGGTTTGAAACTATAGAGCTGTTTTGACAACAAAACTAAAGTCACGCTCCTAAGCTGACAGCCGTACCGTTAATTCATCTGATACTTTATTTTTTTCCCCCTGCAACAGAATTTTACACTTTCCTGTGGAATACCGTTACCCCATCTGAGTCTCCGTATGAAAATATCTGCTTCAAATGATTTTATGCTGCTTTGTGTAGCAGTTCTGGGCTACTCAGAAATATCCTCATTGAGAAGGGAAACACTATACTTAAAGTTCTCTGTTAAATGGAAATGTCCCACGTGTTTTTATGTCATCTTTTAGGTTCATCCAGGACTGGGTGGGGGGGAGGAATGCCCACATCAGTCAAACAGATCTTTGTCACGTCTGACATCACTATGACGCTTTTTATTTATAGAAAGGCTGCTTTCTGTTGGTAGTGGTACCTGTGGATGGAGGACTCCCTTCCAGTTACTTGTAATTTGAGTTCTGCTGACATAAGGTTGCTAACTCTGGTGATGACTACTTCAGGGGAAGGTTTATTTGGGGGTTTTGTTACTTTTTTTCCTTACGAGCACCAAAAACGCCAGTTCCACTGAAGCCGAGTCTGGTGGAAATCCACCTTTGCTAGTGCTGTGGCTCAAAATATGCATCAGAGATAAGGGCAGAAACACTTAATTTTCTGTTCAGATCCATCACTTAGGGATCTGCTGGAGTGCTACCGTGCCCTGTCCAGCCTTACCTTGAGGAGCTGCTGGCTCCGGTAAGGGAAAGCCCTCTCTGCTGCGCAGTAGCCGGCGTGAGTTTCACTGTAGGGCAGCCAGCTGAAGGTGCCCCGGATGGAGCAAGGCGTAATTCGGCCAGGTACCTGTCCGTATCAGTCCTGACATTCCCACGTTTGCACTTTGAGACGGGTGGCTAATTATGCCGAGCGCCAAGTTCATCTGAACAAAGGAAATGGATGTTAGAAAATTGTAAACCAAGCATAATTTCCTCCTCTACAAGGGAAAAGTACGCTCCAGAACCAACTCGCAGGGTGAAAACAGGGGAACCAGGAACACAGGGAAGATGGGAATGATTTAATTGACTCGTTTTGCTGACGGAAATGTCATCACCATTGCAGATACAAAGCATATTTGCCACATTAACATTTGAAAGTAATGTTTCTGAATAAAGTTAACTGCCTAATGTTATGACTTCCACTAAATATGTGAATTTGCTGCTTCTAAGAGGCAATGTGAAAGAGGAAGTATTACTTTTGTGTACAAAGTTATTTATTTATTAGAAAATTTGGTACAATGTTGTACATTGAAAAACATGTAAGATATTGAAGTGTCTAACAAATGGCATTGAAGTGTCTTTAATAAAGGTTCATTTATAATATTACAGCTGTTTTGAAAGTGAGCTTTTGGGAGTTTCAGTTGAAAATTAAATAAAATTCTAATCCATTGCTATACTCTGCTGTCTTTCTCTGAGGGAAATGAGGACTGACTGCCAAAACACCCGCTCGTGAAATTAGACCCACGGCTTTAACAAGAGAGAGACTGTAGATGAGCATGAGACTCTGGCAGCCAGACTTGGGGATGGGCTGGAATTTGGGGGCTGTATTGCAAGATAACATGAGGAACTCGTAACAAATACATTTCTGATATCTCAGCTTGCTCAAGTGCCTGGCAAGTGCCCTTGTCTTGGCACTGAGAACAGAACAGATGGGGTGGTGCATGTGTGTGGAAGTATGCAAGAGAAACGGAGCCAGGATCGCACCAGACTCAGCTGCTGGTGTGAACCCACCTCTGGCTGCTCAAACCTGAACCCCACCCTCCATGGAAATTCCAGAGGCAGCTTTGGAGATAAGCTTGAATTCTTCCTTTAATGAAAAATCTCAATTCAGTTTCTGTGTATTTTAAAAAAAAAAAAATTTCCTCCTCTAAATAATAACTTTGGATATAAAGCAGCTTTTCTGAGACTACACTGATAACTCCCTTAACACGTGTAGGTGTTAATTTTTTTTTTTAAAAAATGGAAAAGGAGGAACCTTTAAGAGGCTGGTTGCCTGGTCTTGAGATTCAAGTTTTGTTATTCCATATTATCCCAGTAACAGGCTAAAATTAATTTTCCAAGTTTTGGTAAACTTGAAATAAACCATCGCTAAATCTCAAGGCAAACAGGCAGTGAGGGGAAAAACAAACCCAAAACTAACAGCGTCATTTCAGCAGGATTAGACAAACCGGTGTGCGCAGGACAGCCCTGGCCACTTGCCGCAGCTCTCACTTGCCTGGTGCCATTCCCGGGTGACTGTGTCCTTCCTGCAGTGGTCAGGGATGCGGAGCCAGTCCATCAGCACATGGGAAAGGGAAGCACCTGGGGTCCGGCTCTCCCTTTGCCCCCATTTTTAAATAAAAGCAGTGATGACAACAACTGATCATACAAATATTAAGTAAAAACAACAATCCGGCATTGGGACCCAAAGACTGAGGCGTGATTATTTTCAGCTCAAGTAATTAAATGCACCAACTGCAGTGCCAACCCTCTCACGATGTTTAAAGAGCTTTAATAGAAAATATAAGTTAGCTTTTAAAAAAAAGTAATAAATCCCCACCCCCAAATGCCCCTAAAATTGGCTCTGCTATATATAAACTTACGAAAAGAGCCAACCTTAAAAGGGGCAGTAAGCACCGTGCCATGGAAACGGGTAGAATATACCAGCCAATACGGGACTTGGCTGAAATCCCCCATTTTAATTGAAGATTATTTTTAAGAATTATGTCCTTTGTTCTGTATGTTTTACTTCTTTCCCAATTATTTTCTAAATTTTGGCCTCGGAAAAAGTCTTACTACCACATTATGGGACGACGGTGCAACAAAGCCTCCAGCCTTAGCCAGCCTGACCTGTGTTTGCGCCTGAGCCTTCCCCGTGCCCTCCCCGTTCACGCCCTCACCTGGTTTGGCATTTGTCCTCCCTCACCCGCACTCCTTACACCTCTGCGCCTCCCTAATGAGGGGAACAACCGCCAAGTTAAATTGCAGCACCCCAGGGGAGCGCGCCGTCACGGCTATGGCTTCATTAACTCGGAACGCTGCCGTGACCTGGAAGGTGCGCGAAGCCGACAGCTTCGGTGCTGCACGAGCCGGGCTCTGCCACCCCTCTGGAGCCCGACCGCGGGCACTCGGTGCAGCTGCCCCGCTTGCCCCATGCAGCCCCTGTGGTAGTCAGTGCCCACCTCCTCACCCCCACGGGCAAGGGGCCCCTCAGCCTCTGAACATCACAGCTTGTTCCAGGGCAAACGTGTGAACCGCTGCCGCCGGCCCTGGCCCCCCTCATCCCTGCGTCCATCCCACCTCCCTCATCCCACCGAAGGAGGGTCTGCGGCGTGTGCCGAAGGCGCTTGCTGCCGCAGCTCGGCTTTGCCAGCCCAGGCGTCCCCACGCAAACACCCTCCGCACCTAAACGTTTCCAAGCACCACTTGAGTGTAAAAGTTGGGGCCTCAAATTCGGGTGATAATTTTGAGTCATTTCAGTAAGACCTTTTCACCAAGCTCAGCCCTGAGCCACTTGCGCCACTACAGCTTCTGTTTCCTGACACGAGCAACAGCAGAGGTTTGCTCTGCCTGCCAGCAGCCCCCTGAGAGCCCTCAGGATCCATCCATCCATCGGCCAGAGCGCTTCCATGCCCTCCCTGCCTCGCCTTCCCCGCCTCCCTCCTGGGCGTCAGCATTTCCAGCCTCCTGCTCCTCCAGCTGCTGAGGGAGGAAGACCAAAGGAAGGCAGAAGCTGCATGTCTTTGCACAAGCACAGCTGTAAAATAATACAAGCCCGTGCTTTTACTGGAAAAATGTGAGTCTAATTAATAAAGCTGCACTGGCTGCCACACAGGAATGCTTGCTGAGCACCTGCAGGTATAAACAGGAATATAAACTTTCCCAAATACGGCTCCAATCAGAAACAAATGGATTACTGTCTTTTACAAAGCGCTCTCCCAACCTGGAACGCTTTCCGTGCTGTTGGAGGGCAGCGGCTGTAACCCTACCGGCCCCTTCCCCGACCAGAAGGACCCTCCCCGTGTTACGAGGCAGGTGCCCCTGAGTTATGAAAACTCGCTTTATTCCAGCCTCCCCGCCCAGCCCACCACCCGGAGGTTTGCAAACCATTCCCCGCAGGAGTTCTAATGGCGCCTTTCTCAGCCCCCGCCATTAGCTGTTTACCCCCCAAACATCACTTCTTTGGCACGACTTCCGCAGTGACCTCACTCGCTTTCCATGCAGGAAAATTTCATGTTTGGGAAACTGGATTATTGGAGGATTTACTTTTCTTTAACAGTGAAAGTGGTGCTCAGGCTGCTGAACAGCTGCTCCGGCACAGGGGCAGCAGGAGGAAGGCTGCGTTCACGGGTGGACTCCTCCTCCAGCTCGCCGGCTTCTCCAGCTCTTCGGTGGCCACTGGCAGGACCGGCTGGGCTGGGTCAGAGCAGCAGCTGGCGAGTCTTCTCATATGTCCCCAGGAAGATGAAGCCTCCCAGGCTGATGGCTGCCATCCGCGGGACAACACCTGCGAACAAGCTGAAGGCAAAGGAAAGGGAGGTTTCAGAGGATGGAGGGAGAACGGATGCTGCAGGGCTGGCTGCAGGGGCTTCGGAAAACTAAGCCAAGAAAAATTCTCTCTTGCTGGTTCTTAAATCCCACCCCGCTGCTCACTGAAGAAACCTGTCTGGGCTTCCCTGACAGACACTCCCAAACCTTGTGATTTTTAACCCCTCTCCACGCTCCTCAGGTGAAGAAGCAAAGGTGCAGGAGGCTACAGGCCACGTTACGGAAAGAGCTCAGATGCATCCCCAGGAAGGGCTGCAGGCAGATGGGAAGCATCCCATCCTCCGCTGCCCCCATCCAGCCTCGGCAGAGGGACCCCCTTTCTCTGCCAGGAGCTCCCCGACTGCAGACAGCCCTGCTCACCACAGTGGCTCATTCCCAATAATATCCAACGGGGCCAGCAAGGAGGGAGCAGGAATAGCTGCACGTTTAGCTGCCACGATTTTTAGGGGCCTGATCCTAACAGTTCTTGGAAGTTAACAGGAAACTTGTGCAAAGCCAATTGCTCGACGCATCTAAGTTCATGGCTGGTTTAACAACTTCAGGATAGGCCAGTGTGCCCGTCCAGAGGATTACAGGCTTCCTTCACTGCAAGCAAGGATTAAACACTAGGCTCAAGTCTGTTTGGCATCTCCCCGCTGATCTATCACCCGCACAGCAGAAGCAGCTCCGGCTGAGCTCCACAGGGATGCTGTCCTCAGCTTTTGCCTGAATCTTGCACGGTCTCCGCTAGCAGCGTGTCCACAGTGGGATGAGGTGCAATTCCCGGTGAGACCAGGGAGATGCATGTACCCCCAGGGCTGCTCAGGAGCTCCCTGCTCCTCTGCCTGCGCCCGGCTGCTCACACTGCGCTGGGGAAACCTCTGGCTGCAGGAACTCTGGTTTGCGTTGTAATGAGCTTTGCTAAGGAGCCTGGAGCACACAGGCAGATGGAAACATTTTATGGCTTTACTAGACAGCAATTGGGTCTATTACCATAATGACAGCTTTAAAACAGAGTAATTTGTCCAAGGCATGTATGGACAGAGCGCTGATAGGGTAAATCCCACAGTGCAGCATCGCTCTGGAAATGCGCCCCATCCTTCTCCTGCCGAATTAGGCAGCCGTGGTTACGGGAGCAGTGGCAGACAGCCCACACGAGACACAGCTATTACACAAACAGGGCAGATAACCCAGTTACCCAGAAGCTGCATCCCTGGCAACCTCTATTACTAACCATCACTTCCAAGAATCCCGGCCCTGCTCTCCCCAATTTCCCTTTCCCACCTCTCCCAGTCCACGCTTCCCCCACCGGCTCCCTTCTGCAGGAAGGGAGGGCTGAGTGGCTCGGGGGCTGCCCTGAATCTGGAGCGCTGAGCAGCACTGCAGCCCTGATCCAAACTGGTCCCCACTGGGCTCCACCTGCCCTCATCAGCAGATGAGATCAACTGTTTTTTTTTTCTGCTGGCCGCATCAGAAACCACTCTGGTGAGCACAGGTCTGCTGTCTATTTGTATTTGCTCCCTGTTTGCACTGATTCACCTGTCACTCCTCTCTCCCTGCCTGGGTTTTTCCCTTTAAGCAACTCTCCCAGTTACTGGTCGGACCCAGCACCAAGGGCTGGAGGGCTTCACCACTGCCTTCTCACCACCAACAGCTGCAATAGGTGCACAGCGTGTCAGTGACTGGCAAGGACCAAACGAAGGCCCTCAGGCACAGACACATCACGCTCTCCCCAGCCGCGCGAGGAATGGCTCAGCAGGAGTCACAAATCCTGGAATCACATTTAAATCCCAGGGTGAGCCCTGGCTGCAGGTGTTAAACCCGCACCGTGTGCCCTCTCAACCTGCCAGCACCATGATCCCCTGCCCTCCGGGGTGCAGCTCTTCATTTCAGGGATCCCAACCCAGCAATACACCCAGTCCCACAGTCCCAAGAGGGACCACAACTCCGCAAAACAAAGCAAATTCTTTCTCAACAGAGAATAACCAGGACTCCTGTCTAAAGTTAACCTTTGGAAAAGGCACTGTGGTGCCTGGACACAGCAGAGGGAGGCCAGTGCTGGAAAAGGTGCTGTGTACTTGGCCACAAAACCTCCATATTTGCTCCTGGGCACAGGGGCTGCTTTCGCCTCTTTCATTGGCACGATCCAGCAATGGAGAGCGGTGTGGTTAGTGCCCACTGTGCCATGTCCACCTCAACCGGCAAGTTCGGCCAAGGAATGCAAATCACCAGCTCCATCCCCAGCTACATGCAAGCCAGGACAAGTCAACTAGACAATCTTTAAGGTCCCTTCCAACCCAAACCATTCTATGATCTCATCGGATTTATCAGTCAAACCACCTCGTCCTCCTCACCAGCAAACTGTGAAGCTCCATCCTCATCTTTCAAACACCACCACTCCTTGTGTGAAAAGCGGTCGGACAAGATGTAAACCTGCTTTCATGCGAATGACTCGTCTACCATGCTGGCAAGAGTGGAGAGGCGCAGGGATCCGCTCACCCCATCCCTTTCCTACCTCCCGCCACAGGCCTGGCTCTCCCCGGACAGAAAGGGATACAAAATTCCTTGGCGTGAAGCAGAGGGATTTACAAGGTGCGGACCAGGAAGCTGAGCCCTGTGCTCTGGTTTTAATAAGGTGGCAATAAGCAACGTGTCTTTCTGCCCTCAGAATTCCTCCTCTTCAAGTATGAGATTTATTAGAGGAGCCATAAATCATTTCATGTTGCAACTGGCCAAAACAGCCCGACATTTTTATTGTTTTTGATTAATAGATTTATAATTGGCAGCAGGCATGGCAGCCTCCGCGTTTATTTTTCCCAAGACTTTCTTCCTTTTCCTCGCAGCTGACGCAGCTTGGCCTCCTTCACATGTTACTTTTTCTCCAGATCGCGTATTGTTTTGGTTTCATTGAATTGTGTTCCCTTTGGTCCTAGTCCACGGGTACTATCTTTAGGCAGAGTTTAATTCTGGGTTGTTTAGAAAAGGGCACTGCTGAAACACCCTGAAAAGAACACAAACTCACATTTTTATTTTGTGCTGGGGGGAGATTTCCCCAGCCAAATCCGTGCCTCTTCACACCCTTCAGAGCTCAACTGCCATCAGCAGCAGACGTGGCCTCACTTCTCCCAGCCCCTTTTGAAACAGGCCTCAGAGTCCACCAAGCTACGCAGGACCCGAGACTCAACCACTGCCAGGTCACCTCATCATCTCAAAGCAAATCCGAGTCAACCCATCCCTGAGCGCTGCCGGGGGGCACAGCCGGACGTCTTCCTGGAACTGGTGTTCAGGAACTTCCTGCAATTTGTTTTGAATTATTTCCCACATGTGTGGAAAGAGGATTGAACTTTTATTAGTTGGGTGAGCAGAGATCAGATGTTTAAGAGAAAACTCCCGCAAAGGCGCGACGTGCCCGCTGCTTTGAGCAAGTTTACAAATGTTAAAGCAGCACCTTGAAACTATCGGCCACATCAAGCAGATCAAAAAACCTACAAGAGATTACAGTGAAAAGCCTCAAGTAAAGCTTCCAAAAAACCTCCATTTCTCTTCCAGGCCAAGGGCAGGTGGGACATAAGCTCTACTGAAGGAAGCAGGGGCTGAACCTCACAGACTGGAGGAGTTGTTTAAGACATATATTCACTCCAAGTGGCCAATAACCAGTATGACTCACGTTCAAAGGCAGTAAGGTGGCGTAAATAAAGCAGGTGTCTAAAAATCAACAATAATTTATAAGCCCATAACACCTCAAAATGTTCTACAAACCCTAGCAGAGGGCTTTTTGTTCACAACACTGCTCCAAGGTCAGAAGAGCAATTCTCCACCTCAGGAATGAGCAAAGCGAGGCAGTCAAGAGACTGGATCGACACCACCCCAGAGTTCCCCGACCAGGCAGCAGAAAGCCCAGAACATGTCTGCAGCCCGGTCACAGGAGGAAAGCAGCCCGAGAGCTGCTCTGCAGCTGCTCAGACTCACTCTTGGCACTCAAGCCTGTCTCAGAAAATGTACATTTTTGCACCAAGTGCCTCACTGGAGAAATCAAAGTGGGCACATGCTCAAGCCCAGACCTGACGGGAGGCTCAAAGGACAAGTCAGGGAGCAGACAGCTCCCGTCCTTCTGCTTCAGCTTGTCCCTGCTGCTGGCACCACACTGGCATCCTGTGCTCCCATCACACTGTACAGTAAGAACAGCAAATACAAAGGAACACTTGCTGGTGTTTTCAAATCAGTAGGGAATTGTCAGGATGAGGAAAACACTGTCCATAAGGGACACACGGCTCCTGTGTTGACCTTCCCTGACATCTCAGGAGGGGTGATTCACACACCTCAAGATCAATTTGTGGCACTCGCTGCCACAACACGATGTACATGGCCAAAGTTTAAAGGGGCACAAAGCACAAATGCACACATTCATGGAGAAATGTCCATTAAACACAAAGCCACCCTCATCTCCGAAGCCTGGAGCTACGCTTAGACATTGCACCATGGAGAAATTCCCAATAACGTCCCATTTGTGTGCTCTTCCCTGGACATTACTCGCAGTCAGTGCTAAAGCAAGGACATTAGACCTCTCTGGCGGGACCTTCTTGTCCCTGGCCACCTGGCAGCTGCTCCCTGGCCATGTGTACAGCAATTAAAGTCTGTTCTGTATGAGAGGATTTAAATATCAGCAGACCATCCCGTCCTCTCCCACTCCCCAAAACAAACAGAGAAACAACAGATGAAACGTGCTTCTGCAGAGTGTCCTTACCCTGACAGGCCTTGTGTCCTCCAGATGCCACCGAGGGCAGCCAGAACATTCCCACTAGCGTTGCTGGAACCAGCCTGCACCACAGAGAGAGAGAGATTGGAAACTGTTGGCAGAGAGGTTTAGTTATTTACTGAGTTCCCTGCCCCTGGTTAGTGCTACTTTACAGGAGTTACAGACATCCTAACGACGTCCTTACCCCAGGCACAGGCAAAAGCTCCTTGGCTCCAGGAATAAGGCAAAGGGCAGAAAGGGAAACTGAGGCACAGAAGAACAAAATGATCACTCCAAGGTCACAGAGCTGGTTAGTTCAGAACTGGGTATCCAGTCTTTTCTGCACTACACTCAGCTTTATGTCCAGCAGCTGACAGTGGAGTAAGAATATAATAAAAACACACTCTCAAAGCACCAACGAGTTTCTTTGCTGCTCACTACAAGAGGATTTACCTGATACTTACTTAAAAAACCACAAGTAGCGTATTGCATGTGAAAATTGCCTTGAGAGCAAAACAGAGAGCAAACAGCAGGACTACAGACAATTAAATTACATGTGTGATCTAGTTAGTGAGAGATGACTAATATAAAGATGCTGCTTGAACGCTCTCAGAACATCCCAGAGCACCGTCATTCCCTTACCAACACTGACCTGGTTGCTCAGGACAGCAGCAGACAAACAAAATCCAGTTCTTACAGTTTTATCACCACCACTATCCAAAGGCAAAGAAGCTGCAGCAGGGACAACACCCAGCAATGAGATACACAGCACAGCAACACAGTGAGCGCAGAAGTGCGTGACTCGGCTGAGGAGGTGCATGTCATCAACAAGAAACACCCCTGTACTGAGGGACATGAGCAACAGGGTGAAAACCATCCACAGAAATTCCAGGATGCCTGGCCTTTGCCAACACAACAGCTCCTTTCAGGGCAGGGAAAGGCTTTAGGAATATCTGCCTGATGAGGGCTTCTAGCTACGTGGCTGCTGAGCTCTGCTCTGGGTCAGCAAGATGATGGGAAAACTAGACTTATTAGTAATTTAACTAATTACTAAATTTACTGATCTTAGAAAGCAATCTTCCTTTTGCCATGCTTGGCAGATGTAAGCCATCACGATCTCTATGGCTTAAAATTTTAGGACAGAAAATCCAGTAACAAGCTCTCCTCAGAAAAGACACACACACACTCTCTCAAGCCCAACAATTATCAAAAAAAGAGAGGAATAAATCCCTGACGGGAAGTTTAACTTTGGGCATCTGACTCTGCGAGGATTTTCTCCTAAAGACACTGCATGAGACTCTGGAAATCTAGCACAAGCGATTCTCAGATGGCTCCTTTGGGAAAAGACCACAAGAGCAATTCAAGGAAAGGAACACAACAAGTTCTTCAGTTCTGCATGCAGTACCTGTTTGCATCTAATCCTGCCTTCGAGGACAAGAGCAGAAATCATTAACAGGTGCTGGATTTCATTCTGTAATGACCATATGGAAACCCTGGAATTACCCAAGCCATTCACCTGCATGCCTGCTGGCCTCCTTTGCTCTTACCTTTGCCAACATAATCCTAGTCTTCGCTACATCCAGAGGTGTGGTGACTGCAGCTGCAAATCCACCTGAGCAAATTAAAACACCAAATACAAGTGAGACCTTGTTGGGTCAATATGAATGCCACACTGCCTATAATTCCCATGACTGTGGTCAACACTGCTCCATTATTAATGCCTACAGCATGTTTCCTCACGCCAGAGTCCAGGTACCTTTGTCCAAAGTCACAGAGTGTTTTATTCCTGCGTGTTGACTTAAGGAAACCACCCTATACCAGTTAACCGTAAATCCAAACATCCCCATTGAGATTATCATCCCTTTGTTTTAGACTCTGTACATATATGAACATACGAAGGTCGTACGGATAACAGAATCTACTTCCAATATCTACAGACAAGTTTGGAAGGAAGAACCCTCTTACTCATTTGCAGAGATGGGAAAACGAGCTCATTGTTCTGTGCTCTGTCTTGAGAATTAATTCTGACCATTCCAATGCTTGAAAGATAGAGAGAAAAGATGCTCTACATCTGAAATACACAGGCTTCAGGGGCAGAGCTATCCACAGGATACAGACAGACTGGATCTGGACTCCAACTATTAGACCTGGGACTGTTTCAAGGAAAAAGACAAGGCAGCGTTTGGGATGGAGCTCATCTCCAACAAATGAAATTACCTCCATTTTGGAAAATAACAACATGAAGCTGCCCAAGGGTCTTTGAAAATTGCCAGAAGTCTGCTGCTACAAGTGCCATCGTCTCCTCACAGGCGTTTCTACTCTCTCTAATCACTCCCAAACTTCACCCTTGGAGCTCATTACTTTCACTCGGAGCAGCCAGCTCAGCTGTGGCTTTCTTCCTGAAAGCCAGAAATCTTCAGCTTATCCATCTGCATGTCTCACTCACAAATGCATGTGTGTCTGTCTCCATATTTTAACCCTGTGGCTACAGCCTGGCCTCTCATGCTACCTAGGGACCAGCTTTGCTGCTTTTTCTCCCAGGCTCTTATTCCCTTTGCCTTATTTCCCCATCCTAAAATTAACTCTCATCTCTCTCTCCCTCCTCTGTTCACAGCATTTCAAGCAAGTAATTCATGCTGAGGAAAAGCCAAAGTGAAGGAAAATTTTAAAATGCAGGAGCAGCCCAGCAGCAAGTTAAGAAAGAAAGGGGAAGAAAGGGGGAAAGAAAAGAGAGACGTGTTCTGAAATCCCTCTTTCTTCTTCCTCCTGTTTTTTTCCTCTTAAGCTTGTATAAATCCTGTATCTGCTACAGCAGGGAACAAAGTGACTTCAAAGACTGAAGCCCACACAGTACCCAGGGAATAAGCTAAAAATAATCTATTTTTGTTCCAAGCTTTATGGAATGTAGAAAAATTGATCCCTCTTTTCTTGGGATGGGAGAGGGGAAAAGTATTTCTTCTAAAATCTGTAAAATAATGAAAAAATCCATCCTCCCCACTGGCTCATGTTTTTACCTGCATCTCTCTCTCTTAATTTAACATATTAAACCCCTGCTTTATGTCAGAAAGGAGGCTGGGCCAGCTGGCACCTCACGTTTGCCTTCTTACAGTTAATTAAGGAATGTCCCATGACAGCTCAGGAGATGCAGTAAGGCACATGTGCAGTCCCTTGGATCTCAAACAAGAAGAGCAGGCAAGCTGAGTTAGCCAACAGCCCCAAATGCCTGGTTGAGCAGCAGCTTCTGCTCACGTAAGCTCAGCCCAGCTGGTTCGCTCAGCCGGAAGCTTTCTAGCAGTGATACCTCACTAAAAAGCAGAAATATGGGTTGTATTCAAAAAGCTAAAGCAGAAACTATGAGCAAGTTAAACCAAATTCCAGCCCCTTCTTGGACCTTCTTTAAGGTCACAAATCTTTTTATTGTGAGCCAGTTTTTGAGTAAGTGACCCAAAGGCTTTGAGAGAATGGTCGGATAGAAACTTTGGTACTCATGTCAGCGATGTATTTTTAGAACAGTAAAAATAATCTCCATGGAAAATAGTGGCGTTACAAGTTTGGATGTAGAAGTCCTTCCTTTTGCCCACAGACCAAGATAAAATTAAACAGTGAACCACATGGCTGTCACGCCTGTATCAAGCAAAAAGATTTCGATGCATCACTCAGCTATATAGCTGATGGTAACATTTGAGTCAGACTAACTTATTTCCCTTATTGGATCCGGGTAATTTTTTTATGTATTTGTTCCTAACAGTTTCTTATTGGCAGGAGCTTCAATCCTGGATGACAGCGTGATTAGAACAAACACGATTTATCCTGATAGAGTGTTCCCAAATTCTTATCTGTAAGGTTTAATCGAGGCTGATTGGGCTTCATTTTTTCACCAGCTAACATCTGGATCTTTCAGACTCTTTTGTTATTAATGTTTCAATGTTTCTTTTTCCATCACTGGGAAGTATTTGGTACAGATTTACCAATCAATTAGGAATGACAACAGCAACAATAAAATGCTTCATAAGCACAACAAGCAGCAGGATAGCGGCTAAATTAAATGCAAGTTTGTATATGCTTGACAAAACCACAAGATTAAAGCTAGTATTTGTTGGGAACTGCATTTTATTGAAGGCACTGAGTCTGATAAAATGAATTTGCTCCAGCCTTAACCCTAAATGTCCAAGGTAATTTTAGAGACACCTCTCTCTTCAATGTTAGTACACAGGTATCCAAGAACAGATTACAGCACTAGTGAGGTACTGCTCAGTCCCACCTACTCTGGGTGGGTAAAGGACCTTAAAACATGACTGTTTCCAATCATAAGATTAATACAACAGATACAAAATAGAACAGCCAGAGTCTACTCATTCAAAAGAGGAGGGCTGTGCACTGCACTGCCTAATACACAGTTAAGTCCAACAGATCTTTAAATCACTCCTTTAGTCTATTCCTGCTGTCACTGAATTCTCCAAGAACTGCCATGTAAAGCTGGAGTCTGCTCAAGCAGTCAGAAACCAGGAAGAGCAGGTATCAAAGTATCAGGTGGGCAAGAAAGGCCCAAACACATCCAACCTTACGCTCCTAATCTTTCCAGCTTCTCTGCAGAGCTGCCTTATTAGGCACCTTTGCATGCAGCCTGCACCCAGACAGACAACCTCACCAACTCACTCCTGGAGAAGGCTCCTTTCTCCCTTGCCCTAGAAGGATCTGGTAATCACTTGGGCTCAGCAAGTAGGCATAAAGATGGATTTTCACATGGGTGAAGCCTCTCGGCTTGTTAATACTTCTAGCAGAGTCACAAACTCCTCTATTGGGAAAATAAAACTTCACGCAGTAGTGGAAAATTCATTACCTGTCTCCCAAGAAGTTACAATGGACATTGTATATTCACACGTCAGCTGAGCAGCTAAACGTTACCAAGCTCAGAGTGTTAAGCAGAAAATCCCTCTGCTACTCACACTTTCCCAGCGACCGTTTTTTGATGGAAGCGCTAGTGACAGACATCTGCAGAGAATGATCTACCTTCATTTGGCAATAAGAATAAAAAGTCTTGAAAACTGAAGACATTCCCCTAGGTTCCTGCTGGCGTTTCCTACCCTTTTTAGCTATCATAAGCAACTAAAAATTGAGAAGCATCAGAACAGAGTGAAATACTTCACCTGAGAACAATACGTAACTCTAGGTCCTCACAGTAAGGTGGCTGCCTGCAGAATTTGCTGTAGCTGCTATAGGAAAACGTTTCACAGGTTCTTTGACACACTCCTCAAATAAGATCCTGTGAAGGAAGGAACACAAGTTCTTCTTCAGATCCTGTATCTTTGTTTTCTGTGCAATTTTAACTTCTTATCTTTTTTAAAAGGGTCCAGGGAAACCTTCTAGCCATCACAGGGGCTCCTCCTGATTCTGTGTTTCTGTCACCTGGCCAGGTTCCTGGCACTCTCTTCTGCAACATCAGCCCAGTTCAATAGGTCAAGCTCGTTTCAAGACACAGGAACTTGTGCTTGACTAATGTCCTTGTGTGAATTAGCCCACCTGAGGAAAAGAAAAAAAACCCAGGCTGAGCTGTATTATTGCCTGTGTTCATTACTATTTTCTGTACTGACATCTGAAGGTCACACAGGACTGATTCAGGATTGAATCTCAAATCTGGGTTGAAAAACTGAGTCACACTGGTCCAGTACTAAACCTCACAGCATCCTCTTACGCTGACTGATTTCCAAGTTCACAAATTTTTTTTTCAGAACTCTTCAATACATCAATTTTTATTTGAATTTTTATTTTATTGATATTACATTATTTTTTTTTAAAAGGAAGTTTATTCTGGTCCTTTATCACTGTGGGAACCATACCTGCCAACGGTAGAGCAAAGTCACCCAAGAATCTCTTTGCATTTCGGCAGAAATACCAAGAGGCAAAGCACTGCTCCTCCAGCAATTTAACCAATTCAGGCTTGGAAGCATGGTCCAAGCAGACCCTGCAGTGAAATCTTGAGAACTACTCAAAAATTTATTCAGCGCTATAGAGTTAAAGAGGTTTTAGACACAGTGTGTAATCTTGTCAGAGTCAATTACATCAAAGCAAAAGTGACAGGAAGTCTTCCCTGTTAACGTGCAAAAAGCTCTCGTTAGTGCTTTATTATCACCAGACTTGCACCTCCATTCTCAGTGACTTTGTCACCACAGAGCATTAACTATTAATGTTAAGTCACACTTCTTTTACGGTAGGGAGAAAGAAGGCATCTTTAACAGAGACGATTTCCAATTGCACAAACGGACACTCAGGTTCTTTGACAAGCTGGAGATCACCTCACTGCTCCAGGAGAGTACTTTGCTTTCCCAACAGCCAATGCCCCATGACAGGATTTCCTTGCCACTGGTCCACTTCCATGGAGAACACATGAAACCCACCCAGAAGCTCTTCTGGGACAGCCCGTCCTGGTACGGTTCAGGGCTGGGGTGCAGTGGCCCAGCCAGGCAGCGTAAGTCCAGAAAAGATTCAAGCGTAGAGTGCAACCACAATCATGCCTGGCCTGTTCACAGCACGGGGACATGCTTCCCTCCTCTGCCTCCAGCCTGCCAAAGCCTGTGCCCAAATCCAGGCTGGTGGCCAAATAGCTCAAACATGAGGCAAGGTTTGGTTCAAATGCAACCTCAGGCTTACAATATCATGTAGATCTGCCCTTGGGTTCCTCCCTACTGGCTGCTCAGATATCACCTTCTCTCACTCCCTGACTGCTCCAAACATCTTCTCTAGTTAAGACACCAGAGATGATGATAAAGCTGGACGAGGCCTCCAGGGATGAAATTATTAACAGATGATTCAGAGAGGATTCCAATTCTCTGATATTTATGCTCCTGCCTATTACGCTTCTATAAAAAGCCCATGGATCGCATACATACATCTCACACGTGCGCTCAACAAGGAAGAGTCAGGCCTCTCACTGCACTCTGGCCAAAATTGCTGCCATTTCACAGGCACTGGGGATGGAATTCAATATATTGTTGCTCTTTGCTCTGTCTTCGCCAAATAATCAATTACGATTTAGCGAGGAACTAACCAACACACGCAGACACACACGTTTGTGTGTGTGCACCATAAAGGGAAGCCAAACAGGACTTTTCTTTCAGTTTGTTTCAGCTTATTACCCTGCCCCTCAGGACCTCTAACATATTTTTAGAAAGTATTGAATTCAAGCAAAGAACACAGGAGAAAAGCATGTCTGTGTGATTTCACCACCCCACTACTACCATGGTGGCATTTGACAGCATCTCTGCGTTTAAAGGCAGTTTTTTTGATAATCTTCTCGTTTTAAGGCTTATAAAATGATAATGTTAAATCCTCGGATGCACACATCCATCTTATTTTAGTCAGGGTACTGGTAGGGTTTTGATTTTTTTTGTTTTGAGGTGGAAAGGGAAAAAGAGACTGGTCTGGTTTTTCCTCTCTCATTTGAAGCTATATGTAGGTAGTTAATAATTTTTAACTGTGGAATCCATTCTTCAGAAAGCAGGAAATTGTTTTTCCACTGCCTCTATCGAGCAAAAAGGCTAAATATTTTCACAGAAACAGAATGGATGTGGTATCGGATTAGATCAATACAGGGCCTGCCGGTTACATGTCTGCAGAGGGAGGCAATGGAGACGGAAGAGTAAAGTTCCTATCCAAAACCAGTTTAACCTCGTGAGTTTTGAAGCAGGTCCTCAAAGGAGACATGACAGAGGCAGTTTAAAATACTGCTAGTGGAAAGAAAAGAAACAATGAAGATGAAAAATCAGGCTGGAGGAAGCGAAGCTGCGAGGATGACCCAGAGAATATATATAATCCCCCGTTACAACACCATCTACAAAGTAGGACTCCAGTTCTGCAAAGATGTGTGCTTGGGGAACAAAGCCTATGGAGACAGCTGGGCTGAACTGTCTCATTCTACCACCACCATGGACCTGGAAGTCTCTGTGCTGCTCCAGGACCCGGTGTGTCCTCCAGCACAGAGGGTTAGGTCTTCCCAGCATCTTGCCCAAGGGCAGTGAAGCGTTCATGCACGACCGTGCCTCTGGAAGCTCCTTGGCAATATTTCTGCTAGAAGGCAAGCAGATGCTACAGAACATTCATCAAGTAGTAGCAAGTCCAAGCAGAACTGGTCAGAATCAAGACATACAGAGAAGAAAGTGGAGGCACTGGGCTAGATTTCCAATTGAGGCACAAAATTGGACTTCGGGAAATTACTATGGAAGGCCTTGGGTAAATCAGATAACCTTTCCAGCTCTCTGAACATGCCTGAACGCAGTTTTTGTATCAATATGACTGTAAAGAAATCAACAGAGCTAAATTAATGATCCCATCTCACACCTGCAGACATATAGACTGCATTTTAAAGCATTTTTAGTCTGATAGCTTGTTTTGTTTCAAAACAAAAATAAACAATCTGTTTCAATCACTGATTTTGTTTGCACAGACTTGATGAAGTCAGTATCAAACCCAACAGTAGACCAAATTTTAAGCAGAATAAAACTCTCTTCCCATCATCTAAACATAGAAAATACAGCTGGACAAGACCACAAGAGTTCATCTAAAATATCCCCTCTGCCCCAAAATGGAATCAATTCTTCTCAAACCATTCCCTCACAGCTCCTGTGCCCAATCTACTGAACTGTGTGCAGTCACAGCCACGCACTTCCTCTCAGTCATGCAGTTACAGTGCCCACCAAAATGAATCCTTAGTCTCTGCTGGAATTCTGCTGCTATTAATACTTCAATTCCCCTAACAGAGTTTATTTTAAAAAAATTACATATGACGCAATGGCTCTGATTTTGTAAGTCCTCAAAGAACAAGCTTTGCTTTTGATAATCTCTATTTCAAGAAATGCTATAATTTCTTTTTAAACAGGATTTATTTTTTCCACATATTCTGTTACTGGTTTGGAATCTCAAAATGTATTTTAGCTCCTTGGGGAAAAGTTCTGGCTATCCATCTCTTAACTACTAATCTGTTTTTTCTGTTAAGACAGTTGAATCTCTCCTCCCTCAAACTTGTCAACTATACTGATGAGTCATTAATTGATTTTTTTTTTCCTCTTTTTTTTTTTTTGGAAACAACCACAGTAGGCTAAAATCAAGCGAGGAGCCTACTGAAGAATTCAATTAACTTCTGGCTTGTTTGGTAATAAATAGTGCAGTATTGTATTCTGCCACTCTTTATTCTTGTTCTAGGGTATGGAGATTGCCCAGATGTTTTGTCCTCCGTTTGCCTGGGGGCTGTGCAGTGCGCCTCTGCTCTCCTGACTCCAGTTAATCTACTGGCTGTCAGAGCTGTCACATGAATGGTGAATCATGGGCTCCCGCTGCAATCCTCGCAGCCCCTGGGGAAGTGCTCTGAGCAGACAGCTGCACAAACCCCCACCCAAGCAAAGTTTCTCCTGGACGAGGATTTTACAAATCAACTTTGAAATAATCGCAAAGCCTGACTGACAGGCCCCTGGTTTTTAAATAACCGAAATTTGTCAAAAACAAATTGGTTGTCTTTCAAACAGACACCCTGAGTCTTTTTTTTTTTTTCCCCTTCTCTTTCCTTTGCTGACTTTCCTGTTTCCAAACAACAGCTGGATCCATTTTCTTCTAAACAAACTTGAATTACAAAGGAATGTTGTTCTGCTATACTTAATAGATTTGCACATTTTTCCCTTTCTTCTTTAGTCTTTCCCAGTATAACATATAATCCTTTGCACCTGCAAAAGCTCCGCAGACTGCTGACTGCCAAGAATCCACCACGTGACCCTGCTTCCATGACCAGAGATCCTGTGTTTAAAGAGAAAGGAAAATAAAAAGTTATTAAATGTTTGAATCTATCTGATCCCCATGCGAGTTAACTCTGAGGATGGGAACTTAAGTGAAAAGCTATTTTTGTGGCATTTTTCAGTGATGTAATAAGTGATTTTTCCCAAGGAACTTGTGTACTTGAACAAGCAGATGGAGTGAGAAAGATGCCTGGAACTGAGAAGGGCTCGAAGCAAATTGCTTTCAGGGATTTCATATGTATGTATTTAAGCCTGCGGCCATGCAACTTTGCAAATATTTTGTGAATTTATTTTCTTTTTGGCAGATAAAACAGAGCAAAGCAAAACACTGAGCAGGGGAGCGGAATGCAAGAACCAATATCAGTTCAGCCCAGATATACCATTTAAAATGAACGGTCCCCAGCACAGAGAGACAGAAGTCCTGTTTGGCCCCCGACGTTTCTGAAACCAACCCTTCCCCTCACACTCCCGAAAAAACCCCATCGTTAAGAAATTACTCTTATCGCTCCCATTACATCCCAAAGCAGGTGTGTCTCTGTTTTTCACTTGGCGTCATTAGGGACCACACACCCTTCTCCTCTCCACTGCTCCCACACACCATGCTCCGCTCCATTTAAACACACACGTCTGAAAACACCACCAAGAACAGCGCTTTCTCAAAAACACGTATCGAGAACCACACCAAACAATTCGATAAGTCAGATCGGTATCAGCAGCAAAGGCCGAGGTGTGCTGGGATGGTATTTTTTATGCTGGATACGGTCACCTTGCTCTCTCCTCCTCCACCATGCTCCATCACCCCTTTCCCATCTCCTGAAAGGCTTAACAATGGAAGTTCTCTGGAGGACAGGCTTCTGGTTTATGATGTGAGGACCATCGCTGAGCAAAAACGGATGGGATCCATGACCCTTCTGAGGCCTACCATGGAGAAATTGGTAATTTTGTTTTATAGCTGTGGTGCTATCTCATTCTTTTTAAAGCCATATTACTTCCATACTATAAAATTTTCTGAAAAGTAATCCAATAGTTGCACGAGGCTGATATTGCTCGCGGGCTGCTGGTCCACAGTACAGCCACTTTCCACTGGGGCACGAGAACCCGCTTCCCTCCTTTGCTGACTCTTCGTTTAACACACTGTCCTTGTGACTCGCTTCTTCCAACTTGGCTGGTGGTTATATTCCAGTTGAATGTTTTAAAAATCAAACTGTTCGAGCAACAATGGCCAGCCACAGTGTTCTTTGGTATCCTGCCATAGCTGAATAGCTGACGCTCTGCTGTACGAAAGCACTAAAGGGATTTCTGTCTCTTTAATGCTAGCCATTCTTTTCCTGGTGTTTTCAGTATGGGCTTCTATTCTGCTGTCACCCACAGCAGAAACTGATTTTCATATTATAAATAAATAAATAGGGATTCATAATTCTTCAAACCCATTTGATGCTTTTCTGGAGAAACTTGGACACGCAGTTTTCTTGCCAGTCGGTTCTGCTGGATGAAGGACACACACCCCTTAAGACAAAGGGTGCTACGCTCCAAAGCATCTAGGTATCATCAAAGCCTAAATCCCACCTTCAAAACCTATTTTCAAAACACTTCAGGTGCTTAAGAAATCCCAAATTGAAAGTCAGGGTTTAGAAATCCAGCTGCTGGAGTCACTTGATAAAAACAGAATGACTGTATTTTTTTAATTAAATGTTCTCCAAATGTGTATAAATCTACAGCTAAACCCCAGAACTCAGAGCAGTAACTTCTATCATGCAAAAAGCACTATGGAATATCTGCCCAAGGACTCCAAGGAAAACCAGCACATTAATACAGATGTTCATGGCTTTGCCAGAAGCCCAGCCAATTCTCAGTCATGCTGGGGTTTTAGGATAACGGCATTGTCCAAAGAAGTAGGAAAAGGTCATTTTATTTGTTGGCATGTAGCTCTGAAATCTAGTTTCTGATAAAGCTTGGCTTCCCAGCACAGTTCTGCACAAAGAGCCTTTGCCAAGCAAGGCAAACGGGAATGAATTCCCATCCGTTATGCCTGCAAATTGACAACAGGTATTTGCAACAGTCATGCAATACGGAAAATTGTTTAGAAGGGTGGAGCCAGAACAGTTCAATCGAATTAAGGAAAAGGAGAATTGAGGCTGGAGAACAGGAAGAAAATTCCCCAACAGTGAGGTCTACCAAACAGCGGAGCCAGTCTCCCCAGGGAGGAGAGGAAAGCCCTCTCCTTTGAGTCATTTAAAAATAGACTGGGGAAGGCACTCAAGACTGTACTGTGGGGAATAACTGCATTGGCAAGGGCAGGATGAGATGACTTCACACATTTCTTTCCATCTCTGATTTCGGTGATTCACCCAGAGCTCCAAACCTGAACATGCAGAAGAGCAAGAGAGAAGCAAGGCATGAGGACATCATCCTGGAGGAAGCCGAGAGGAGCAAGTGTCACAGGGCCAAGAGGACTGGCAGGACTCTCGTCCAAATTCCTTCTAACCACACTCACACTGAGGGCCAAGCTGATGTGCTGAAGGTCACATGTGTTTTCTCTCATAGCCCACGGACGCACTAATTGACAGGGCTTTGCAGTAAGTTGGGCTTGTAAGCTCTTCAAAAACACTCGCCTTTGTGCTGCACTAAGCATGGTTTTAATGCTACCTATAGAGGGAAAAGCACAGAAGCTATCAGAGGCTTGTAGATATCGATAACAACATCATCACTGCAAAACCAGGGCCACATTCTTTATACATATATCCTCAAAACATTGACTTGGGACAGAATCACTGGTCATTTGCAGTGATACAGTGTCTAGATCACGCTCCACCATCCCAAATGCTGCACAAATTCAGAATAGCCTTCCCTCAGTCACTTCCACTCAGGGGGATAAAGAAGAGAGCTCAGGTGCTGCAGAAGATGGATGTCAGAGGCAGGCTCAGAGCCCGTGGGTCACTGCTCCCTGCTTGGAGCCTGCAAACAGGCAGAAGCGCCTGCAGAAGCCCTGCAATTATGCTGCTTTTCCTACACATGCTCTTTCAATATAAACCAGGAATTAGGAGCAACACAACGACAACAATTGGATCGGCCTGGTTTCCCCACCAACCACCACCAAATGGCTCCTACCTGCTCACACTGTGCTCCTCCTGCAGAAGGCAGCAGGAGATAACGAGACTTTTTCAGGGCAATACCCATTCCCACTAGCATTCAAAGCCTAGGAAAGCAAAATGACAAGGAGCACATGACATGAAAGCGGCCGCCATGCCAAGCCTGTGTCATGTGTATTCTATTAAGCTGACGGCTGAATAGAAGACTTTGTTTTCCACTTCAAAGGACCCCATCCCAATCTCTCGCTCTTCCCTTATGAATAACAAATTGGAAATAAATCTTCTGGCTGAAGTGCATGGAAACTCATACAATTGGGGCCCTCTGCAGCTTCCCAGCTCAATCACATGCTAATTTTTTTTGTAAACACTTTTATGTGATATATATGTAAATCTTGCTGTGCGTTGCTGCACCATATAAAGCAATACAACGGGTGTATCCTCAAGGGATGGGACACAGTGGGAAGCCTGAATGCAGATTTTCAATTATTCACAAGGATAATGTTCGTAGAGAGGGGTCAAGTTTTATATGCGGGCAGAGCTCTACTTTTCTTCCTAACAATCCCATTTCATATTGTCCCATAGGCCAGTGTCCTCTACTTCTCACCACAAACGTTATTGAGCTCTTTTTATACTGGGATTATAAAGACACCTCATTTTGCTGGGCAGAAGGTTTATTGGAAAAGTCACTCTTAGGATATACCAAAGGCCTTTCAATCTAAAAAAACCCAACCAAACAAAAAAGAAAATATTACCACCGCCTTTAAATATAAGGGGGAAGTATATGGTGCCCACAAACGTGGGCTTATCATGTGCTGAGCACACCTGGCCCCCAGATGGCCAACAACCTTTGACTAGTTCACACAACTCCTTACCTGTGCAGGCATGTCACCTTTGCCATATGCTTGTGGTAAAAGCTTGGGGCAGAGATCATCTGTCAGCTTTGTGCTCCCAACACAGTTGGGTCTTGGTCTATATTCAGGACTCTTAAGCTATGGTGATCCTGGGAAAGTGCAACACTCGCATCTCTCTCAAACCTGATGACCAGACCAACACCCCAAAACATTGCAGGAAGCATAGGAGAGAATGAGACATCTCTGCCTTGGCCTTGCTATTCTTCAGGTACCAAAAGGCAGGCACACATCATGGCATACACTAAACTGGAGGCCTGCAGCTGAGTAAATATTACAATTCACTGCAACGATAAGCATCTGTAGTGTTTCTACACACCCCTCTGTTCAAGGCAGCGTTCAGCTTCATGACAACACAGGGGAGAAAAATCTCTCTGAATCAATCAACGTGGATTCGTGTGCATGTGCAGTCCTGCAGACTGAGGAAAGAAAAGCAATTTTCACGCTTGCCTTTGCTATTGGGTATTTTACTTGCAACATGGCATTCTGCATGGCTGATCCTTACAGATGCATGGCACATTAGCTACAGGAGAAGCAAGAAATTCATAAGCTGATTGCAATTTCTATACATAAAGTCAGAAAGTATAGAGCCAAATGTCCTCCCCAGTGAATTTTTATGTGCATGTGTGCAGCATATGTGCAGTATATGTATATATTATCTTGCAGGAAACATGCAAACCCAAACATAGGAAAAATTCAATGATCTAAGATAACTGTTGACATAAATGTTGAGACTCCATTCGCACTAATGGAATTGTGCTGCTCACTTATGCCAGTACCAAACTTGGCCCTAGAATTAAACTCACCCAAATCCTAGATAAATTCAGAGAAAGAGAACAAAAGTTAGCTACATGCAACAGCATATTTTTCATGTTAAAAGCATTTCATTCTCTTTTTCTCTCCATATAATACTGCATTGATGTCTGTGACCCATTTGGATGTAAATCAAAATGGATGTGCTAAAAGCCTGGTTAAAGAAAATGTCTTCGAAACAGCGTTCCCATGGCAAGGCAGAACATAATATGCCAGCTACAGCCAGTTTCCATGGCACGAAGGGCCGTATATGTGTCTGGGGAGCACAACGGACTTCTGAAAAATCACTTTGAAGTTAGGATGGCTTTCCTTAAGCATCTGCACTGCTGCTACATGCTAATAAATCTGTGCTTCATGCGGGCTTGTGTGAATAAATTACGTGGAAGAATTACATGAGTCTTTTAAGGTTCTTCAGCAAGAAGCAAGTGTCCGAATCAAATGGTGTGTCCTTCACAATGATTACTTCTATACTCTGCCCACCGTCCCCAGATGTCACTGGCAACCTCAGCAACTTCTGGAGAACCGCTTGTGGTCTAGGCATGACCAAGAGCATCACAATCTGGCTCTGTATCTACAGACTGTGCGAGTCTGTTTTACTTCTGCCGAGTCTGTTTTACTTCTGCCGTTTCAAATGCTGCATTGATGACCCAAGACCATCTGACTTTCTCAAATGTGTCTGCACTGCTCTGAGCAAGGATTGCATTTGTTTCTTTCTCTTTGGTGCAGATGGCGTACAGCATTCCTTCGACTGTGCTTCAAGGCTGTGTGAATGACACTTATTGTGACACTAATAAAGCAGGGCTGTTTGCTGAACAGCTGTTGGGTACATTGTTCTTTTGTGAGAAAAATGCAGCCGTTATGCTAATGGCATGCACACGTCGCATTGGCTGCAAGTTACATCACGCCTTGAAACACCGCCATGGAAATCTCTTTTCCTGATACAGCACCTAAGCAAATGGCAGACACGTTAGTGTTATTTAACGATTAGGACTTAATCCCTAAATCAGCCCGATCGTTACTCAAAGAGGGAGCAAGGTATGGTAGAACACTTACTACACTGCCTGCAAGGAAATGGGTTTAAAGGTGGGCCTGGGTTTCATTTACTCTTGACTCATATGCAGCTGAGCACAGCAGAAAAGAAATACTAGACTGCTTCTCCAAGAAAATAGGAAAGCTGTCACCTACCTATAGAGCAGGGAAAGCCATTTTAGGCCCAGTTTGGTTACATTCCTCTATTTTCTACTTACCCTGTTAAACAGCAACAGATTTGATTGTAAATTTTAGGAGGGAAATAGCATGTGGTTTATTGTTTCAATGGTGGAGTTATAAACACGTGTTACTGCTGAGAACCCCAGCTGCCTGGGCAGAAGCATTCAGTAAACTTTTCGTTCTTATTAACTTTAAAAATCAGGTGCAATGAGCTCCAACCAAGATTAGAGTCCTCAGCCTTCATGGAAACCCACCAAGCAGTCTTTGCACAGCATGCTTCAAGGTATAGCTCCAAGGTATATCTGCATTGAGAACTACAAGCAAGACTGATCCCACCCTCAAACCAGACTTGCTCATATCCTATGTGGCCTATACCAGCCCCGAGCAGCTGAGCTTTCTGGAGAGGGGAACCAGCAGAACCAAGCAAACGCGTACACGTGCCAATGCCTTCATATAGATCTATAGTCCAGTCACCAGCAGATTTCCCAAGTGCTGTTCCTCTCCATACAAGTGCCTTGTGCCTGGCGTGGCAGCTGAACCTGGACAGAAAGCAAGGGACCTACAGAAGTGTAAGTCCAACCCCAGCTGTGCTCTCGATGAAGTGGGCAGAAACCAGTTTAGGAACAACATGGGGAACTTCTGTTCTGACCCAGCCAACCTGAGCTATTGCTCAGCCTCACAGGGGAATGGCCGGATTCTCCCCATTCTTTTTACTGTGAGGCCCCACTTATTTCACAGGGTGGAAATGTGCCTGTGTGTACTCTTCAAACCATTCTCTTCTCCCGAAGCCACCAAAGCATTCCTCTGTTTGTTCAGCATCTTACACCACTATCACATGCCACCATAGTCATTTCAAAATCCCACAAGAGAGACCTGCCCATGTAGCTCGGCCCCCTTTCTCTAGTGATTGTCTCTGAAGGTCCAACCAAACACTTCTCCCCAAGTAAAACACTTGTTAATTTGTGAGACTTACAGATTTGATTAAATCATTTTATTGCTAAAGCCAGTGATACAAAAACCACATGGGCTTACTACAGCTACAGAAAGTCTAAGAGCTCTAAGTTTTGCCCAGCACTGAGACAAAGAGGGAAATCCTAGTCCCATCGAGTGCCAGAAGAGCCAGAACATCACCTTGAGCATGGTCAGTCCAAGATTTTTATCTTTCTTTGCAGGTCCTGGGCCAGTGGAGCAGCGCAGTCTGTGCCAGCCCTCCCAGAGAGGCTGCGTGTGCAAGAGTAGGACCCACTGGCACACATGGTCTGCAGGGTGAAGCCAAACTGACCCTGATGTTATAAAGTCTTAGCAACATCCACATGTCTCATCTCAGAATCGAGCGTGTATAATGAAAAAGACAAAAGATTCCCAGGATAGTAGGTTTGTTTCTTCTCCTTAAAAAACTACCCAACCAAACAAAAAAACCTCTGTATTTTTCAAGTCTACTTATTTGAAACCTGTGCCTTCCTGTCCTGCCTGTTCCTTCCCTTCTCACTGGCTACTAGACCCTTTTCTGCAGACATACAATACATTTGGTCTATAAAGAGAGCATTCTCCACGTACAGCTGCGTTGGAGTAACTCTCAGAGGCTCTGAAGTGCAGCCAACATGCAGAAATATAAAACCCAAGAGGACTGAGTCTTGCTTCACCTGAGACGGGTTTATCTTACGCACAGCGTTGTTCTCTGAGGGAGCTGACCGTTTCCACTCAGACATAAGAAGCAGGCATTTTTGACAAGATGTTTCTGGACTCAAACCTAACCAGAGGCTCTTGATTTTGTGATGTGGGTTGTTTTTTTTTTTTAAACTTCACTTTGTTGAAAAAAACCTGATGCAGAAATTAAAGTTGTTGGGTTTTTTTTCCTCAGTTAAGTCTAAAATAGAAAAATTATGGATTAAAACACAACACGAAACAAATGATAAATCATTTATGTGCTCTTGGTAGGTACTTAGATATGATGATTAGAAGTGCTTGATAAAACACCTGAACAGAGCAGAACAGAAGATCACACAGAAGGGGTGAACTCCACAGTGCTACAGTCCTCCGGCTGGAGATCACACCCCTGGCAGCAGGGTGAAAGCGAGGGAGCTGCCCCAGACTCCCTGTAACCCACCACAATTTCATGCCAAATACACAGACCCTGTAATCTGAAATTCCCACAATGAAGAACACATATATAGTATTTCCAAAGCAAGTTACAGAGGCACCCTGGAAATTCCAGGGCAGCATACAAGGGGGACTGTATCTTACAACATTATTC
Source organism: Tauraco erythrolophus (assembly GCF_009769465.1). Classification (NCBI taxonomy): domain Eukaryota; kingdom Metazoa; phylum Chordata; class Aves; order Musophagiformes; family Musophagidae; genus Tauraco; species Tauraco erythrolophus. The sequence goes on from NC_141476.1 coordinate 7,134,055, forward strand.
CACAACTTGAACTAATACAGAAGGCAGTGTGCTCAGCTGGCATGTGGGAAGCACACCACAACTATGTTCTGCTGCCTTTCTTCATGGCCAGCTGGCTTTGAGATGGGATCAGCCCCACCTAAAGAAACCTAAACCTGATCAAACTGCCACAGTGGTAATCAGCCATGGTGCTCCTCCAAGGGTTGGTATAGCAGAGAGTGAATAAAATTTGAAATGTCCTTTCTTTTCCTGAGCTCTGAGAAGCCTTCAAAATTGTTTCAGCTGTAAGGCTAGGGCTAAAAAGACAGAAGTACTACACTAACTCATGCTAGTAGAGAAAACAATATCTGTCCTGAAATCCGATACATCATAGCACAGTTTCCTTCTCCCCTTTCGTTTGTATCAACAATCTGTGCCTAAATCAAAATATGGAAAAACGCAGAATTGGAAAGGGAGGGGACATTAAGCATGAAATATTAAGCATGCGCACATTCAAAAAAAAAAAAAGAGCTTTCTTTTTTATTAAAATCACCATCATTTCTTTATTATTGTTTCTTGAGTCATTGTGATCTAAGAAATTAGTCTGTTGACTGTTTCTAAATTATGTGTTCACCTGAGTAACTGGAAATAAAGGCAGTATTTGAAGCAGTGTCTATTCCTTGCTAATCTCTGCAATACCCCCTTTTTCAGCACACACAGTCTAAGTAACTTTAATCTATACGATATTCTCTCTTCTAACTTAGTTTAGTGCATGATACTCAAATTTACTCACACACAGGACAGGACAGCTGGTCTACATTCACAGACAGAAGAAAACTGTGCATGTAAACTATGTGACTAAAGCCTGCTGGAAGCATAAAGAAAAACCACAGCAGCTTGGAGCAAAGCAGAGAGCGAAAACGGGATTTAGAAATACCTGATTTGCTGCCTATGACAAGCCTTTATCAGGCTTCTTTAGGCTTAACACCCTGCTGCTGGCTTCAGCCAGTGCATATGTGAAGGAACAGGAAACTCTTCTTCCCTGTGTCTCACTAGCTGTCCTTTACAGTGGAAAGATATTTTTCCTCATTTTTATGGTGATTAGCTTGTTCAGGGAATTAAAAAACAGCCTATCATCCATCAATTCATGTAACTTTGTACTAATGGTTTTAAAAATGACACAGCCACAGCGCTTGTTCTGTTCTCTGTGAGATGATCCACACACAACTGCTCCCGCATTTACTTTGTCAAGTAATCCCATCAATACAGTGCGGAAAGTCCCTCAGACATTATCCAACCAACAGCTTGGTAAATTCTGCTGTGTTCAGGCTGCACACCATTTGGGTCTTCTCCTTTGCACTCCTACCTTTTAATCAAGGTCTCTTCATGCACCGTGAAAAGCCCTAGCCTGGGCCTATCCTATTGATGCTACTGGCCACATCCAGCCTGTTGATGGGACCATTATGGTTTTTCTCCTTTGTTGCACTGTCAGGGTAATTTTTTTTTTTTAAGAGCTTCATTCGGATAAACAAAACATATTTTGCTTTCACTGCCTGGCTTTGATGTGACAAACCTTGAGCTCTCTACACGTGCTGAGCCAAAGTGACTGGAGCATGCAAGACTGATTTTTGCCATTTTCCACTCTTGATACCACGGTCAGAAGAATATATTGCAACTGGTCCGTGGAACAAACTAACCTAGTTTTGTTTCTCTTCAGATCTGCATTGACCTCTTAAGATTAAACATGATGTCTCATCCTAAGTGACTCACTCCTGTAGCTAGCTAAAGTCAAACCGTCTTCTTTAAAGCCTGCAATCTAAACAATACATTTTATTGTCACAGCTACATGGACATTAGTTAAAACAACTTTACGTTTTGAGAACAGCTACATGATGTTGCTGGTTTACGTGGTTTTGGCAAGAACACTGCACGTTTTCTTTTTAAGCACTGCTACCTCTTGCTCCCAAACACGGCTTCTGCACTAACAATTAGCAGGTCAGGCCAGTATTGCTGCTGAAGAGTTTACAGAAAGCCATTCCTAGACACTGGAAGTGAGACGGATTCCTAATAAGGCAGCCAAAGCTACCCTGTGTAATGGGATGATACCCAGACACCGCGTCAGATCAAGCTCATGAAGTTCCTACGGATTCTTCTGCAAAACACAGCTCAGTTCTGTGAAAGCTCTTGATGTATTTCACTCTCCTCCTGCCTGTGGACTCCACTTTATATTTGACTCCCTGAAGCCTCTAGATGCAAACGTTCACACTGTGGGCTTGTCCTTCCAGAATAACCCAAGCTACTGACACACAGTGACAGGACAAGCTATTGTCCCAATCAAGCACACAAGGACCCAGGAGAACATAAGAACACATTCCCTCAGTAGAAGCACCAAGGGGCAAGGAAGATCATCACCAGTACCCATCCTTCCCAGTACCTCAGCCCAGTTTGGGTCTCAGTGCCAAGCTTTCTCTGAAGTCCAGCACCCTTAACAAGAAGAAAATTAACCTCTCTCCAGCTCCTCTCTTGTAAATATTCTATTTTGCTACAATGCTTTTAACAATCTGCAATAATTTTCTGTGCTTCCAAGCTAGGGTCTCAAAGCACCTGAGAAACCCTGACTTTCCTTCATCTTTTGCAGTGAGTTATAGGAAAAAATAGAGGGACAGAGACAACTTTACTTCGAATCAAACTCTGCTGAATAATCTAGACTCTGCCCATGATAAACAAAGCAACCCGCGGGTGGGAGAAGAGGACATCATTCTGAAAGACTGCATCATTAAAATATCATCCAACTGACACCTTCTTTAAGTGACCTTTGAAAGAGCGTATAGGATTGCCAGCGATGCACTGAGTCTCTCTCTGTCTGCAAATCCAGGCTCAACCGGTTTTCTCTGTATCATTTGCAATTGCATGTTACCTTGAGTGAAACGCTAAAAAAAAAAAAAAAAAAGAACCACAACACAAGATGGCTCCCACTTTAATCAGTAAAAACAGCTAGGGTAGCAGATAAGACTTCTGGCATGCTGGGGGGTAAAATTTAGACTGCATGCCACGTATCAGTGGTTAGATGTTCCCTGTTATTTTTCAGATATTCAGGCAAACGATGCTCACATGCACAGGTAGGTTGGTCCATGCTTCCTGATTCTTGGATGTGCCCATAATTGTGATAACCAAGTCAGATAAGTTACCGTGGAAAGGCTTTGCGAAATGTCTAACTTATATTTGTATCATTAAAGAGGACTTACCTTTAAGGACTCCCAGAGGGGAAATTGTACCAGTGAGAAAGGAATCTGGAGAGGTGGGAAAAGAAAAAAAAAAAACAAATAAGAACATAATGTTACAAAAACAAATTAGGTTGGCATGTTCCTCAACTGGCCAAATTAGGAACAGTTATTGTTCACTCAGTGAACTGCAGCTTACTACATTTACAAATCTTTAAGGACACTTTATATATGCTGCCATTAAATGACTGGTTTCACTAAAGCAGTTTTACTTTGTTTATCACATTCCCTGCTGAGAGGTTAATGTATTGTTACCAGGGTGGCCTAGAAGAGCAATACGCAGTATGATCTAGTGTAGGGACATTCTTGGCTTGATGCTCGGCCAAGAAACCCATAAGGATGGTTCAAGAAACACACTCCAGCCTGGCAAATAAAACATCTTCAGCAATACACACCGTCACAAATGCTGAGTTGAAAACAGTTGTGCTCCAACCAGGGCTTTGCAGTTTGGGCACCAGCTGCAAAGAGAAACTTTTCGGAACATCTCCTGGTGATCTCACATTAACCACCTCCCTAGAGAACTAAAAGCAGGTTCTGAGGAGCTACCACAACCCAGCCAAAACCCAAGGGAGATGTTTGGTGGTTCTCCTCTCAACACCTATAACGAGAGGTTCTTCTGTCCAACAACAGCCTGTATCTATTCCTAGGCTCATTCCAGCTGCCATGTGTCCTCAGCAGTGCCTGTGCATTTCCAGCTTCTTTACAGATTTTGCGCTGATAAATGCCTACTTAACACATGGAAAAAAACAAACACACATACGACTCCATCAGCTCTGTAGGCTGTGCAGGGATAACGTGCAGTAAGTCAGTTTTCACCGTTAACAGCGATTCTTTACAACAAGAAACATCACTTTTCCAAGGTTATGCCTTCCTTTACAGTTTCTTCCTCCTCCAATCTCTCCAGTAAGTTCTTCTGGCACTTCCTCCTCCTCCACCACTCTGACAAGCACTGTCCAATATCCTTCACCACTCTGACAAGCACTGTCCAATATCTACCTCTGGTACCAACCCTGCCTTTGCTGTCTCCAGCCTGAGTATCTATCTCAAGACCCCTGGGAGGAAGGAGTCATAGAGTCATAGAATGGCACAGGCTGGAAGGGACCTTAAAGATCATCTAATCCAACCTCCCTGTCATGGGCAGGGACGCCTCTCAAATAGATCAGACTACTCAAGGCTCCATCCAACCTGGCCTTGAACACCTCCAGGGAGGGGGCATCCACAACCTCTCTGGGCAATCTATTCCAAAATCTCACCACCCTCGTATTGAAAGAGTCCCTAAGAAAATACGAGCCCGTGCCAGAATTGCCATACAGCTGTAGCTGCAGGTCTGCTTTTCCCCTTCCTAAATGCTTCTACAGTTGTTTCCTCCACTTCAAAAGCCAGTCAGCCTCAGTTTCCAATCTTCTTCCAAGTATCTATTTTTTTCTCCTACACTTATCTTCCTTTCCCAAGCATGATGCAAGCCAGATTATTTTTCCCCCTCATGTAGGCTGATTTTGCGGTTTGTGCATCATTTTATTAGTCTCGGAAAGCACTTACGCACCTTTTGCCATGAAAAGTAGTACACACTCAAAATGGATCACACAACTAATACATAAATCTTCGCTCTTTGTAACACAAGTAATGTCAGGTTAAAAACATTCACTACAGAGATATGAACAGCTTATTAAATCCAAAGTCAAGCTACACAAAGGAATCTGGAATGATACATCCATTCAACATCACAAGAGTTAAAGAGTATTGTCTGCTTCACTGTGTTGCAACTAATGATTAATAAATGAGTCTATTAAGTTAATCGGCCAGGCAAAACTAAGCTTGACAGACACCTGCCACAGAAAATTTGTTATCTATTCAGGCAGGAAATGGCAGTGAGAAGAAATCAATGTCACTGCTGTACATTGAGCTGACAAACTGAAATCTCAGAGGAAGTTTGTCATCTTAAACAACGAGCAATATCCCTGGTGGCATCTCAGAGCTCCACAATAAAGGTCAGACGTGGCTCTTATTTATCAGAGGTTTGAAAGTTTAGCGTAGCAATTAAATTTTGTTTTTAATACTGGGTGAAAAAGTCCAGCTATTTGACAGTAATGTGTGGTAATATATTTATGAGAAGATATATACATCCACATGCTGCTGCATCATTGTTGAATTGGAGTTAAATGGCATAATTTCTTTGCAATGTAAAATGAAAAGCAACATAACCTTCTACTATCTAGGCCAAAAAAGAGAGGAAAAAAAGAAACAATACCCACTACATTTGCTTCAAATTTGTTAAAAGAGAGAAAAGGAAACGCTCTGTATCCAGCTGTAGACCAAACAAAACAAGCTTTCAAATACAGTCTCCAAGTTCTGCTTTTTTATACGCGCAAATGAGTGGTAAAATTATGCAGCTGTTAATAAGACAACAAGGGAAGCTTTTGACATAAACCCCTTTTTATCTCCTAGCTAGAAGCAATTCAAAGAGGAAATTTGTTCACAACTACTGTTTGATTTTCAGCATTATCAGTGTTTGCTTTCCGTGCACCGCGCAGTGGGGACCAGACCTGGAACCTGGATGGGGGTTCTGGGTTTCACTTTTCGCCGCGAGACGCTGTGGTGCAGAGGCTGCCACAGCGCCGGGGGAGATTTCGGATGTCTCTGTGGGATCTGCACAGCCACTGGGCTCCCTCCTCTCTCAGACACTTGAAGGACAAGGGCCTGAAACATTTGTAAGTCACACTTTAATAGCATTTGAAAACTTGCAAAACATCCAACCAACCAAACTAGGAAGCACCACCAACGAAACCAAGCAGAGCAGCACCTTTGCCTGCACTAAGATGATGCTAATGAGATGCCCTCCATTTCTTACAGTCGTCCATTGAAGCCTGTTTAAAAACATCCTGACTTAAAAGCAAAACCCACACAAGCAATTTCATGGGTACTGGAATGAAAGGGAGTCTGGCTTCCTGTGGACTTGGCTTTTGTCATCAGATTCTCTAAAGCCAAATAATTTCCAAGCCGAGTTGAGTGATCTTCCTGTGAGAGGGACCTCCATCACATTTCCTCTTGACATCTACTCCACAGCCCCTGTCGAAAGTTCTGTTCCCATTGCAAGCCTTCCCTCAAACCCCTTAATCACCTTTATTCTCTCCTCACACACATATTTTCAAGAAAATGATAGGAACTTCTATTTATCTTTGCAGCCTCTGCCTTTCCGCCACATTTCCGTGGCCAACATGTCCAAGGGCTGAGCAGGCTGCTGTGTGCTGGTGTGTGCATACACCCTGTTTGCATAAGCCTTGCTTCCCTAAGAGACCAGACTAAACAGCCCACACCCAAAAGTAGCATTAATATATGCAAAAAGAAATAGCTCTGCAAGGGTAACTCATCCAACAATGAAAAAGCCTGTAGATAGATGGCTTATCGCCCTTGATTTCTCTACCACAACAGATGTGATAAAATCTCACAGTCTGGGGACACATCTTAATTTGAATATTCACAGCTTTTCATTCCTTTTCATATTTTGCTTTCTGAAAGAAAAGCTCTTCGGCAATGAACAGAATCACACCCTGCCAGGCAGCAATATTTATGCCCGAAATAGGCTAAGGCAACAATAAAAATGTGGTCTGCACATGTGGGTAACTTTCTGCCAGCAAATATGAAATCCTGGCGAGCTCCACCAACCTCTCATTCGACGTTAATATAAAATAGACAGAGAGTACCAGTTCTCATGCCTGGCCTAACGTTACATAACTGTGCTGTTTGGTCAACAGAGTCAACTCTTACACAGAACGAAAAAAAAAGTTTAAAGCCCCCCAGATAGCTGTAAATCATTATTCTAAAATATGCTATGTGTTAGTGAAATTACCATTTACTCTGGTCCCTGTAGTCCTTCTACATATCTACTTAATACCCTCATACAGAAGGATTTTAAAAGATTATTTTTAATAAGTTACTTCTAGAAGTAGTTGCACCTCACAGCCAGGGCAACAGATACACACATCTCTACTTCTAAAAAAAAAAACAAAACCACAAAACCAACCTGCAAGTACTGAAGATTGATGACAGAGCAAAAGGCCTCCCACCAAATACTGTTTAATTAAATAAAAGAAATTTAAAGAGGAGCTTAATAATACTTTTGTAACTGCAACAGAACATTTTAAAGTAACAAAAAATTCAGCCGTTCAATATGTGACGCTAAATTGCAAACTGACATTGTCCTGAAGGAAACACAGCAGCCAGGGAGCAAGGAGAACATGCTGAAAGAAGTGGCAAAGAAGTGGGGGGGGAAGAACTAAAAGAAAAAACAAAAACCAAAAAACCAAACTCATCGGTCTCTTCAGAACTGGGATTCCCTTCCAAATATGAGAATTCTTTCACACAAAGAGGAAACAGATGTCCATGGCTGGAATTTGCATGTGGCTTTATTCTCTTCTAGGATACAATAAAACTACTCTTCTCATCCTCCGAGCTAGAAATTAAACAGTGGCATGTCATGCATAGCCCAGCTGTGCTTTCTACCTCTAACCTTTATTAGCAATATATTTAAAAAGAAGCAGAAAAGAGAGAGACAGAAAGAAAGAAACTAGAAAAGCATAAGAAATGAAAAACTATGCGGTATGTGTTCTCAAAACAATATAAAACCTACAGATGTTCTTACTAATCTGTGGCACATGTTTGTTTATTCAGGTTTTCTCTGTCTCCAGTTCAGCAGGCTTTGGTCTCCAGAAGATCTATCTGTTTTTACAAACGTTTGTGTAAATACTGAGGAAGAGATTGGCATAAACAGCCAGAAGAGGAAACAGGCTCACCTTGTAAGAGCTTTCTCAACGTCCCTGAAACCATACCTCCATCCCAGACATTGCTCTCACTCATACCTCCACTGTCCCCTACGTTAACAGCAAGGGGAGAAAAGCGAACAGTTACGATGAGGATTTGGACAGTACTGATATTGCAAAAGCCACTGGCAAGAACATCTGTTCCCTTCAGGGAGAGCGTACGGCAGTCATCACGGAGCAGCTCTCAAACTTGCACCTACCCTGTCACTTCATGCACTTTGACGAGGCTCATGGAGATGCTATCATCACTGAAGCCTGTATTTATGAGGAGTACTCAGTGTCTGAGCTGCAGGGGCCGAGCTGTGCCTTCTCCATTGTAAACACAAAGGAAAGTCTAATAACTTGCTCTGAGTATCAAAAAATGTACCGTTTTCCAAGGATACATAAACCACAAATTTCAGGAGAACACTCTTCCCTTTACCTAAGTCTCTTTTACATTCCTTTTTTTTTAAAAAAATCAGTTTCTTTATAAAAGATAGTTCTTTTCAAATAGGTTCAAGTTACAGTAGAATTAAACAACCCTGTCTGTCCACTGGAGTTAACACCAAAACATTTCCGTTAATAATCACAGTAAATCTGGTTCAGTGTCTTGTTCTCCTAAAATTCTTCACACGCTTGCCCAATACATCTGGATTTTGATAAGCTGATGTTCCAGCTATAAATATACTCTCTCCAGGATGGGATTTGAAAAGACAGCATGAAATGAGGTAAGCTTCTCCCCTGGTCACGTCAGAGGTCATAGCAGCAGACACCATTGTGAAGACCTGGACCTTTCCACAGTACTGACCGAAGATGAAGGTGCAGAGGAGCTCAGCGCAGCCATTATCGATGGTATACCGCAAAGCTGACAAAGTAGACTTATTTTCTTGCAAAGCTTCTATTAATACTGGCTCTCAGATCCTCCTTGATAAATTGCAGACTTCACAAGGAACCTGACGAAGGTAATTTGTAATCTTAACATGAATGAAAGACTGTCAAAGCCATCAGCCATGTTCCTACAGCTCAGAGAGATGAAAGGTGAGAGTGTGGTAAAAGAATGGACAAGTTTATATATTAAATAAATGATGGAGAGCTTTGTTAATAAACACTGACGCAATTAGAAACAGAACTCTTCAGGCAAGCACGACAACACTGGGATAGCAATGACCAGAGATGATCTTCTCCTGGCTCCATTCCACAACAGACAGTGAAACACAAAGTCCACACACAGCACCTTCCTATAAGGCTGCACGAAGCCAAAGAGAGGCGGAACCCCAAGGGAAGATGGGCCATCACAGGTAAAACTATTAAGTTGCATTTGCGACGAACAACTTTTCAGAGCTCTTCGGTGTTGAACGCATGGCTTTGCAGCACTGCTGGGGCGAAGGAACCGTGTTAACAGTGCCAGAAACACCACTCTGAACAGTGCCAAGAGTATCATTAAAACAAAGGTTTCGGCTGATGCACCAGCAGCCACCTGAGGTAATAAGCAATTCCCTCATTTTCAAGCAAATAACATTAACCCTGTGTGAGTTGAGAGAAAACTGCAAGCTATAAATGGAAAAAATACAAAATTCTTGAATTATAGTCATTATTCTGTTCAAGCATCCACTAACCCTCAAATAAGTATTTGCACCTTGTGTCTTCTGTTTCCCCAGCTCTAAACCCAAAGTATTTCCACTTGTCACCTGGCATATGTGAATGTTTGGAAGTAAATTCCTTTCTGAGATAAAACATTATGTGCCCCACAGGGTTGTTTAATTTTGTGAGAATGAGCTATTCTCACAGATTTCCTTTGGACCTGTGTGGCAGAACGTCATATACAATAGGATTTTCTTTTAAACAGCAGTGCACACTCGTTATAAAAGCAATATATAAAGGACATTATGTAAAGACAGATAAATACAAGGAAAATTCTATCCAGTTTTCCTTCCACTGGAAAAAAGTTTTATGGGAAAAAAAAAAAAAGAAACAAAAACTTTTTCTGGAGGGGCAATGTTGAGCAGCAAAGGGGAAAGACATGGTCAGAGATCCAGCATGGCTGCATGTTCCCAACACATGGGAAAAAGAGAAGCACCGAGGCAGATGCACAAACTCAATGCAAGCTGGATTGATTTAAGAGATCCTGATGATCACAGAGCACTAACTTTGCACACGCACGAGACAGACCATCATGGAACTATTGAAGGCTCTTTCCTCAAAGAAACGGCCTTCAAATCCCCACCTCCCCTATTGCACCAGCCCCTTATTTGCTGGAAGGATGGAATAAGTATTACAAATCGTACAATGTTAGCCACAGAAGTCGATCTTATTGGACTTTGAACATGAGCTGGACTGACTGGCCCCTAATTAGACAAATAATATCCATGTTCTCCCATTTTCCAACAAACGAGCACTAAAGGAGATGCCCATTTTGCTATTACTTCTCAAAAACAACATACCAAAAAAATCCTCAACAAGAAAACGAATAAGCTGACACCGATTTGTACACGCTGTTTTCAAGGCGCAGATAAAAATCTTGTAGGATAAAAGATGAGTTTAGCAGCTCTAGAAGAATGAAGGTATTGTTTAACAGGAAGCAGATGTATGTCAGATGGCAAACTCATTAAAGTGTCCCATCGTTAAAGGAAACGGGATAACAACAAGCCATCTGAAAAAACCTGAACTGATCAGGAAATATACAAGCCGCAGCTAATCTCCTATTTATTGGTAGGTAATGCCTCTAAGTCATGCACATGCATTGAGTTTAGGACCATGAAGGACTAATCTTTGTTCTCATGAAAAAAAACACAGGAGCAGAACCGTAGAGCATGGAGTGCAGCATTTCTGGAAAAAGTCTTCTGAGGAAAAACCCTAACATTTGGAGAAGCTATTACATCAATGCGTGAGTGCACACACACACGTGGTTACGTGCGGCTGCCCGGGCAGCATGTCAGTTCTCTAACTTTGAAGGCATTTGTAATGTACATTTTACATACATGTAACATTTTTAATGTAGTTACAAAAATGCCTCATAAAAGGTAAGTATCAAGCGAGAGCCTCCAAGTACAAACATATAAAAATCTAATTGAAGAAAAAATATTTACAGGCAGGCACTGGATTGACAGATTTGCGGTATCATAGAAGTTGAACAGTTCCTCAAACGAGAATTTTGCACAAGATACAAGGACCTGAGTACCAGAAATTAAATAAGCAGCACATTTGATTCACAAGGCAGGTGGATCTATGGAGAGGGCTGAGAGTATTGCTTCATCCAGCAAATACTCAAAGAAACTTGCAGTTGTAATTGCACAGATATCAGCATAGGAACTTGTGTCCTCGGAGTAATAGCCACAAAAAAATAACAGACTGGAAAGAAACTTGAAGAAACTTGTGTTTCTCCCTTCCTGAATGTACCTCAACCCATAGCAGTTTTGTTACAAATGTCTTCTTACTACATTACGATTGCAAATATAACACACCAGCTCCCTCCATAAAAATTAAATACATCTCTCACCAGAAGATTCCTGAATATCACTAAAAAAATTTCCATGGGAAAATCCATGTTTTCGTTTGCATACAGGCCTGATCCAAATTTCACTGAAATCAAGGAGAATTTCACACGTGGTTTCGATAGCTTTTGGATCAGGTTCCATGCTCAAGACAGAGAAAAGAGTGGGCACAAGAGTCCTGGCATATGAGACAACGATCAACTCATTCAGATCCTACCGTGTTCTTCCCAGAACGCACAGGCTCAGGGCGAGAGCAGGATCTAGCATGTGCTCTTCTTAACTTCTTCAGCAGGAACTGCTGCAAATTTCTTGTTTTTGCAGAAGCAGACACAATGGCCCTACTAGTAGCTGTACTGGATCCCAAACTGTGCACATATAAGTACATCTTGAAGTCCCCATGAAGTCAATGCAAACTAAACAAATTCTTTGGAATGTATTACCAAACACAAATTTGGCGTTTTGCTGCATCGATGGCCTGGAGGATTTGGTAAGGGTATTCCTGCATACTTGCCTTTTGTGAAAAACAAAACAAAATAAAACCCAACAGAACAAGACAAGCAACCAAATATTGCTTCAAACAAAACACCCCTCAGACACTATGAGAAAATTATTCTGCCAAGGCTAGTGCAAAACCAACACTGTGGAACGGCTACTATAAACCACCACGTTGAAATGTCTGTCTTTGAAGTGCATGATCCATGCAGCACTGTTTATGGATCTTACACCATCATCTCCATCATGTGGCAGAGAGAAAAAATGCAGATTAATGTCAAATCTAGGAAACGCTATTCATGTAAAGATATCTTACTTATTTTACACACATCTATACACACTTATGTGTACACACACCGAAAATTTTGAGAGTAACTCACAAAACGGGGCATTGCTAAGCCTCCTTCTGTGACTGCTACTTTATTTAGGAAGAGCCATACCTGCACCACACATCACAGGCAAAAGAAGAAATAGCCTTGTCCTGCAAGGTGCTGGAGTCTCACGGGCAGTGCCCCAACGGGTGCCAACGGAACAATGCTCAGAGGGAGCACAGGGGAAGCTTCCCCAGGCTGTGGTCAGCAGTCCGCCATACAGCAGCCCAAATGGAGTTAAAGGACTGATTTTCACAGACTCACTGAAATCAAGTTCGCCATGTGTCAGTTGAACAGGAGTTGGTTCTGCAAAGCACTAAAACACACGTCTAATATCCCACCTCTTTACAGAGAAGCAGCTAAATGCGCTCTTAAGTCCCGAACTGAATAGTCTGACTATCCTGTGTGCCTGAAATAAGACCGGACTATTTTCTCTGCCTTATCTACCATCTTTATTTTTTAATAAACAGTTGCACTGCCATAGCCCAACCACAAGACATGGTCTTGCAGAAGGCACTGAGTGAAACGACTTGCCTACGTTACCATCAGAGACCTACTAGCTTATGACAGTGATTTCTCCTGGCTTTCATATATTAAAGCATAAGCTTTCCTGAACTGCAGCTACAGCTCCACAAACTTTAATCTGATTCTACAGTACAAAAGACCTAGTCTAAAACTCATTAAAGAGAACTGAAAAATTGCAACAAGCATTTGATCGAACCCAAATGAACAGTTAGACAATGCATGTACAGATACAGGAAGGATGGTTCCTGTATTATTTTTTTTACCCTCTATAATTTTTCTTTGACAGTTTAACCAATTCTGCAGACTCTCTAACTATTTAAACAGGAAGCCCCCTGGACCTGGCAGACCTCCCTGCCTATGCAGCTGGAGAGCTACTCTGCTCCTAATGGAGCATTTCTTCCGCCCCCACCCAAGGTAGCAGCTGTACAACGTCAGGTCGGACACTGCCGGGCCACCTGGGACTCGCTGCCCTCCCAGGTGTGGACTTGCAGACTTGTCCACAGCAATGGAGCCCCTGGGAAAGCCGTCTCGCTGCCTGCATCCCCCGGCTTCCTGCCTGTCAGCAAGCTGGGAAAAAACTTTAGACAAGGCTGGCTGCATATGCAAATCCAGTGTGCGGAGAGCAGGAAGGGTTTGCTTTTGAGAACCTCTTGCAGGCTTCCTCAAAGGAGTCTAACCATGCTTGCACAATGGCACCACCATTATAAGACCTGCGGAAATAAAAGTCATCGCTCTCAAAGATTTGTTTTATTTATGGAGAAGATGCTTTCACCATAAGCCTCTGAATTCATTTGCATGTCTTTATACAGCCACCTCATTTCCGTTTGCCTCGAGGATCTATCATAACCACAACCTTAAACCATAAAGCTAAACTAAAACAATTTCTCACACTCAGTTACCCAGCTTGGACATGAGGAAAGTATGCCAAACTACAAGAGCATGGGAACAGGATCCACGGGAACAAGGATGCTTTGGAGGGCAAGAACTAAACAACTGGAACATCCCAAACACACACGAACACTTATTTTCTTCATTTGCTCACCCTGCAGGACTGTTCACACATCCCAGCCATAGGTTTGGGCTATCTTCAGAGCCTGATGGGAACTGAACTACAGGGCACAACAGTAGCTAACTCTTGTTCCATGAAATCCTGGTTATAGCTGTGATCAGCAAAGTAGATACCATTTAGTTTCCACTTTACCAGTATAAATCATCCCCTCCATGCTTGGCAAAGCACTTAAGCACATGCTTAACTTTCACTGTTGCTGAATAGGAACAAGATTACGCTTTAAAAACATTAAAGACCAGACCCAAACAAGTTTTTAGACTCTATTCTCTTCTTTACGCTCCCAACTTCCCATTAATCTAAAAGCTCTTCCAGAATTGGAGCTGGGCCAAAGTGTTTCATTGAACCGACGCCTAAATAAAGTTTTCTGCTAATTTGGTGCTGCAACCAACGTGGTGAATGAAGAGAAAAGCCAAAGAAAACAGTCTAAACTTTTCTGTGGGTTACTTTAGATACACAATAAAGAACTCAAATCGACCTCAAACACCCAAGAGAGGATAAGCCAAGGTAACAACACAACTGCAGCTCCACCAAGAGGTTTTAGCATCACAACTAGCAGTAGAAAAATCCAAGCAGCCAATGTAACTGCCAGGGCCCCATGCTGGGATCAGATCCCACCATTTCCAGCACGCTCCTCTCTCACGCAGCAGGTCTGAGCGCAGAATCTGCTGCACTGATGGTCCCTTTAAGAAACGTACTTCTGTGGAAAACATTGACACCAAAAGGAGAAAGCCAAATCGCACGCCCACTGCAGCATGGCCTCTAGAGAGAAAGGGATGGGAAATGCCGCTTTCACAGCTTTATTTCATTTAAAGGCCATTTCACATCCAGAAGGTTCCACTGAGATGATTTGTTTTCCTCATTGGTTTTGCAGCCATGTCAAGTGCCCATCACAGCCAAGGGCAGATTTACCAATTCGCTGCTGCCATAGGCAGATTCACAAAAGCCGCAGTGCAATGGCTTAAGTTGTGTTGCCTGGTATGGGCTTTTGTCTGTGATACACAGCAGCAGATGGGATATACATATATATGATTTGAACCATAGTCTTGCCAATTGTTTTCCAGCTGGGAAACAGAAAATCAGCACTGAAATCATTTTTATGCAAAGAGGCATTACTAGAGAGGAAAGAAAATCAAACACAAAAAGGTTGGTTGGGCAAATAGCCAGACATTCCCTAAGCATGAGGAGTCTCCAGAAAATTTACCTTTTCAGTGGACAGTATTTGAGTATTTGCTTGAAAAACCTGACGTTAGATAGAGCTCCAGAACAGTTTCTATTCGTGCAGCATCTGGGTGCCACCCATGGACCCTGTAATGCATGCATGATGCTCCTTTCACCCTGAGACAAAACTGCGAGGCAGCACCTGAAGAAAAAAATACCCATCCTGATCAAAGACATGGTGTCCCTGAGGTTGCACAGCACATAGCTGGAAAAGAACTGGGCAACAGGCAGTGCAGTAAAGAAAAATTAGCAAGCAAGGTAAGGACCAAAGAGAAAAGGAAAGAAAGCAATGCTATTGCCTAATACAAAGAATAAGCTGATCTCAAAGCAAATGCCTTTTCCAGCATAATGTTCATAACCTTTTGGGCTGAAAAGGAACAGACTGGTGTTAGCAGCACATAATATATCCAGGTGACTTAAAACAGGATTTTTTCTAATGAGATTAGCAAGATATACATTACAATTCCCATGCTGTTTCAGCCTCAAGGCATTTTAATTACATTTTTCATTTATCTTCCTTGTGATTTTCTAATTTGTGTCAGAACGCTTTCTTCACTTAAAACACAATTTTTATCTCAGCACAAGTACTAATAGATCACTTCAGACAAAATGACCAAAATCGGCCGAACTCTTACAAGAGCAAAAATCAACTGTGGCTTCCAATCAAAAGACATACTGCCATTAACATCTGTCTTTACATAGTACCACCAAATGCTGGTAGTGGTCTTTGGGATCATGAAAGGGTTAAGAAATCTGCAGAACCGTGCGCTGATTCTGCGTTCACACAAACAATTTTTAAAAGCTCAGCTGACATGATGCTGGTAAATGATCTCACTTCTTTTGGAAGTCCTGCAGTGACTATTACCAGCATCTTAGGCCTAGGACTCATCTGGAGTGGAAAGGAAATTCCCAAATTTGTGCTGAAATGCTGATAGACATGGGGAAACAGCCTGTTATGCTGGAAGGAAATTTCCAGTAGATGAAGAAACAGAATCCAAGATAGAACAAGCTCTACCTCCACTGTCTGTTTGCACTTCCCCTTCCAGCTACAGCCATAGGGATAGAGTGGTTGGTCGCCACTTTCATCCTGCTTCCAAGTGCTTATCACAACCTCCACCACACATTACTGTCCCCATCCCTCCCAAGCGCTGGTCTGGCTCCTCACACAACTGCTCCATCCCCACTTCACGCCAAATAAGCCAGCTTAAAGACGGTGACTGGCAGCTCTGCGCAGCCAGAAGAGGGTCTCTGAGTATGGCCTAAGGCTTAAACCAAGGATGAGCTATTTCCATCACCACCATGGTGCACCCAGCAGCAATCATCCCAGAAAAGACCCTGGCATGATGCCCTGTGCCCACAGACCAGCTGGTAAGCACCCATTTGAGAAGCGTAGCTGAACACTGGGAAGATCCTACCCTGAGCAATAGTCTTTACAAGATGTGCTGAGTGAAAAGAAAAAACACAAAAGAAGTAAAGAACTTGTGCCTTTGCTTTGCAACACGTAGCAACTCAGTAAGATAAATGACAAAAGCCTTACTGTGGCAGAATAGTTAAATATAATCACAATAAAATTCCACCTGTCAGCTCCAAAAGCACCCCACATGTAGAATTTACACAAGCTGAACTAGAGCTGGTTCAGGGCATGTCATAACAGTTAGTCATTTCTGCACTGTGCACTGTTAAAACTGGCCTCAAGATGAATTGAGTGCCTGTAAAGGGCAACCATATTTCAAGCAAACCAGGACATGCTCAGGGTAGTTGGACTGCCCCTTCAGCTGCATTCCAGAACGTTTAATTTTTGCCACTCGCTTTTCACAAAAAATATTTCCAGTACACTTCCAAAAAATTCTGCAATGCAGTAAAAATACTTTGTGGTAAAACTTGGGAGAAGGAGGGAGAAGAAAAGTATTAGTTTATATTGAAAGGATTTTGCATAGTGTTATTCCAACCTACGGTCCTAAGCAAAAAGTAAGAATCACAAGTATGTTTTGCTCACACGAGTTGTTTGCAATCTGTCAGTTCTCATAACTAAAATCTGGCATTTCCAATTTAAGAGCACCACGTGTTTTTTTGAATGGCGGCCTATTTTGTTTGTGTTTGTGATTCATTCCAGCAAAAGCTACTTCTGGTGTAGAAGACAAGATTACTAAAATTTAAATAAAAAGGGCACTGTAAATTATTTCACTCTTACTCCAGTTTTTTCTCAAGGGGCTTTAACTCAAGAAATCTTCTCACTGGGTGCAAAAGACTTTTGAATCAAGCCAGTGGTACTGAGCATCTGCATCCCTTGTTCAAGTCACCTAAACTTCAGGCAAACAAGTATGGAGGGAGATGCCGGCCCTTCCCAGAAGCTGTGCATTAGAGAAGTCAGCCTGACACAAATGAATAGAAATCCTCTTGGGCTTTCTCAGAAATTAATGCACCAATAATGCAAGATTAATATGTAATAATGAGACAATTTTCTTCCATGTCACACAAACTACATATAGTGTATTGGCACACCACACGCACTTTGAAGCCAGCAAATTACACTGTCAGCAACAAATACATTTCAGATGTAGATAATAGAAGAGTCATTAGTGGCAATTTCACAGCAAAGGCTGCAGTGAAGAATACGTTTCAGCTGTGTGGGTAAAGGGGATAAGTCTTCAGATGCTCTGGAGCACAGGTCAGACACTTCAGCGACGCATTTTTAACAGCGTATTTGCTTGATTTTGATGGTAAATATTTTTGTAAGCAATTCACTTTTAAGATGTTGCTATTCTCATATTTCTCTGGATTAAAATTTAAAAAATTGCCCTCTCACAACCTTCTTAAATAAATCTCTGACATCTTTAAATCCATACCACTTTAAAAATATATATAATCAGATATCTTTTATTTCCTCTTATTCCAGCTAACTTATACTATACGCAGTCCAGCCAACTAGTTCAAACTTCCTCCCCTTATCTATGTCCTATATCCAGTTCACAAAACACACAATTTAGAGACAAAATGAGAAATCTGATGGGCCAACTGGGCTGCACAAGGTCTGTGGTGTCCTCTGGGGAGGCCAGAGGCGCTTTTGTGGATAAGGCATTAAGCAGGGAACGATGGGGAGGCAAGAAGTGATCACACATTAAAGAAAGAGAACACAGAAAAGGCAGCCGTAGTTTCGTTGCAGGTCACGTTTGTACCAAACACTTCACAACCAACTGAAGATCTGCCCTAGGACCTGCAAATATGGGAGGGAAGGCAAATGTCATTGCTTAATTCACTTAAAAGAAACGCAGCACAGACACTGCAAGCCTAAGTGCCACTTTGGTGACAGTCCATTCTTGATAAATAAATCATTTATACACCTGACACAGCTCGTTCCTTCCTTTCATGATAATTATAGTTTTAGAAGCCTCATTTAAGGGGTGCAAATTAATTTCCAAATTCCACCTACTGTCAAAGAGTGTATTTATTAGGTGATTAATTACCTGCAGGAGCACTTCAGGAGACACCTTGGAGGCAAACAAGGATTGCTGTGACAGCTCCTTTAAGATATGGCTGGGCTCCTAAAGCCCGATGAGCCCAGAGATAAAATAACTGCATACAGGTGTTATCATCTACAGCACCTTGGGATGTTTGTGCATTTCCTCTCTAGAACATGCAAATATTGGCCTTGATGCTACAGCCCTTGCTTTGTGAGAAGTCCCATAAAGCACCTGGGGCTGGGTCCACTTCCACAGCGAGGCAGAAGGCACCAACAGCCATGGGGAACTACTCTTCCCTTGACCTCACTGTACTCCTGAAATCTTCTGCGGTCCCAAAACACAGACCACTTGGCCTTCTACAGCTCATCTGTCTGGACAACATGCAGCTGATTCCAAATTTCTGTGCCAAAAATACTTTGTGTAAGTTTTAGTTATGTCACTTACAGAGGTGGCAGGATTTATAGCAAATTTTACCAGTTTCCTTACTGTCACTTCAGATCTCTACACTGACCAGGGCCTCCAGCAGACCTATGTTCTTCGCAGTGTAGCAAAAAGACCTACACACGTGCCATGCAACTCCTGCTTGCAATCGAGTTTGGTGCCTGAAGATCACAGTGAGAAGAAATCAACACAACCCAGCACGTCTCATATACATGCCTATGCACCAAGTTCAGGGACCTCTACACAAAACGGTCATCTTGACACATCATTCAGGTACTGAAAAAGTCTCCACAGAAGAGCAACCCTTCCGGTAACACAAGCGGAGAAACACACTTTAACAAATTCTATAGGCTTTACCTACCTGTTTTACTGAAGCCTCTTATTCTACATGATACCCAAAGCACTGCTTCCTTGCATTTCTTGTTTGTCTTCTCTTAGATCTACACCTGCTTTTCCTGGGAATTACAGCATTATGGAGTAAACAAGATTTGAAGGCTGCTGACCAAGAGCAGGGCCTGTTCCCAACATGTTTGCCTAACCTATTTTAACAGCCTTTCATGATGGATGGACTGCACAGATGAGCAGCTCAGGTGCTGCTTTGTTGGATAGTTCCCCAGAGCAATTTAAGTCATTACTTTCTCACCTTCTCATCACAGGCATAGGAACAGATTCTTCTTTTCTCTTCCACAAAAAATTTTCAAGTACTTTATTTATCATTCTTCCTCCCTGTGGCTTTTCCAATGCTTTTTCTCCCTTTCACGCACAAGGACATCAGTCTCGAAGATTGACAAAGGCAATTCTCACCGTGTATTTCATCAGCAAGCTTAAGCCAGATTGTTAGCAAAAGCTGGTTAAGCCTAAACCAACATTAACCCTTCAAGTTCGGGAGTAAATAAAAATATAAAGTCAGAATAGTCTAAGAGAGATTCTCTTATCTGACCGCAATAAATTTCTTCTTCTGATTTTGGGCCAGTGGGATGTCACAATCTCCCTTCAGTATGCATGGAAGAAGGAACATCAGAGCTGAACATGTCTGAGGTGGGAGAAAAGAACAGAAAACCACATTTTGAAGATCTGAGAACTTATTACTCTCTAACAAAATAATAATGAAAGACAAAGTCTTTACAGAAGCATTTTGCAAAACTGAGGATACATAGCGAAGGGAAGGATTGCTCTGGACTCTGAGAAGACCACCTGAACCTGGAATGTACCTACAGCAGTTGTAGTTTTCAAGATGTGGATGCTTAGTGTGACTTTCTATTAAACAAGTATGACTTTCTATTAAACAAGTATAAGCCTTTGACATAACTCTCAGCCAAAACAAGATAGAAAACTACTTGCTGAATTTTATCTCTCTCTCTCTCTTAAAACAAAACAAAACCACAAAAATACCCAACAACCAACAACAACAGCAGCAAAACAAAAAACTCAAAAACCAACAACAGCACGCAAACTTCCCAGAAAAACAATCAGATCACAGTGAAGATCAAACTGGAGCTTATTGCTCCAAATCTGCCCTTGATTAAGTCTGGAGCCTTCCATCACTCAACAGTTGTTACAAGGTTATAGAGAGACGTCTCATCTAAAATGTCATATAACCCAAAAGTAATTAACCAACTCTGACAAACACTGTACTACAAACCTACTTCGATTTTAACCCATTTCATATGCTGGAAACTTCCAGTCGAACATTCTGTATTTTCTCGTTTGCCCACATACGCTTGTTATTAAAACCACATGCGGGCACTGAATCATTTCATGGTTCGTTTAGAGACAAACACGCAGAAAATTGTGGGAAACAAGTATAACCCTAAGAGTCTGTGCAAGCCTGCGTAGTCTGAGGCATGCTGTGGTGCAGAAGCCTGAGCTACAGGACTGTGTTATTCTGGAGCTCAAAAGCGAACAGGAGTCGAGTCACCCCATATGTACACTGAATTTCTGAGCTGACCATTAGCAAGGTCAGCCAGTGTGACAGTTCCAACCCTCAGCGCCTTGGAAAACGCCACGTGTGTGCTCAACTGCCAGTTCACAACAAAAACCCTTACATGGGGACAGTAGGATAGTCTTTCATTTCTGAAACTGCCTGGCAATGAGGAGAATTCCCCAACTGCACAGGAAGTTAGGAGCATAACCTCAGGCAAAACACTCAATCTTTCTGGATTTGACATCTGGGAAAAATGGTAGCCCTTCATCTTGTGCATCGCACTAGAGGTCATCAGCTCAAAGACGACCTTTTGCTGTGAGGACAGTCAGTAAAACAGTATGGCTTTGCTTTTGATCGGGTTTGTATGGATTATTCATATTACAGCAGTGGCTTAAGGACCCAAACATAATGTGCCAGCTCAGACGTGTAATGACAACGCACATGAAGTCTGCCTGAAAACGCAACCTCTTTCTCTTAATGATTACTGTTGCATTCGGAAGCATTAATTCCCTGAAGGGAAAAAAATTCTGGATGAGCGTTTTCTGTGAGAATACATCTCACCTACGGATCTTATTCCCCAGCAATACAAAGGACATTGACACTATGTCTGCAGATGTCCAATTTTGCTTTGAAGTCTAAAGCAGCACGTACATGATCCAGGTTTCTTGTTGAGTCCTCTATAAGGATTGTAAAAGGTCAGATCCTGACATCGTCACACAAACATTTCTAGTAGTTGCAGGATCTCAACTTTCCTCTTACAGAAGCGTGTGTACACACATACAAAAGATTTTCCAGGGAACTCAAACGCTTCGAGATAAAATGAAATCATTAAATTATTAGGCCTTCCAGGAACTTCTACGAGAAACCTCTCAAAGTCAATTCTGATCAAATGGTTGTCTACTACTAGAAAGCTTCACAAAGAGATCATTTGTGAAGAAAAACAAGAAAGATGATAAATGATAAATCTAAAGCTCTATGAACTGGCTGACCTGCTAAGGGGTACACATTTCTCACAAGAACACTGGATCACCTGTAGTCTTATAAGGACAGTAACGACACTCAAAAGCACTAATGAAAATTTCAGATCTCAGCCTTTCACAAATGTTTCCACCTTGCTCCTATTAATGTAGTGCTATAAAGTAGAACTTCTAACTGGTATTAATGAGGCAGTAAACATCCCCTTTCAGAAAAGTCAGCTGTAATTCCAGACAGCTGCATGTGTAAACCTCCATCTCACACTAAATAGCTGATTGCTGAAGAGAGGAAACAAAGCAAGCCGAGCCAGGTTCCTACAACCAAGACTTCTGATACTTCTGATGGATGGTTGGAACGGTGGAACAGAGGCGGGGAAGGAAGGTCACAAGATTAACAAGCATGTAAGAAACACAGGACAATATCTATCAAGAAGATTATTATTGCAATCATTTCAGAACTAGGGAAAGAGATGGCTTTAGTACCAAAATACCTAAGTATAAACTAAACTTGGTTTTTGACCAAGTTTTGGGGGTATTAGGAAACTGAATTCGCTGCTCTGTACTGCTCTAGGAAGAACTATTCATTTCCACTCTACTTGCAACACTGGTCAGTCGCAGACATAAGACAATCCTTTTCTCCTGTGTGTTTCTGAACAGAAATACAGCTTTTTCCATGAGGAAAATCCATATCTTTGAAGGAAAGAACTTTATAGTGCAATTTAAACGTTCATCAAAGTAACAGCAGGAACTTTGCACAAGGAGGCAGGTGGAATGAATAAGAATTTATGGGATGTCTGTAGACATATTAAATATCCTAAGTTCTTCAAAGCACAGATAACACTGAAATGGAGTTTGCAGACACAGTTGATTTAAAATATGCGCGGTCTCAATCTATACTCAATACCTTCTCATATTAAAACACATTCAGAAGATACCATCTGCTCTTTATAGGCACTGGTAATCAAAAGGTTTTCTGTCAGAGCAGGCACAGGCATTAAAGGATATATTGGAGTAAAGCTCATGCTAAAAAGGGAGCAATGCTCAACTCTGCATCCTTGCATCCAAAGGTACACCTGTATCCTTGATCAGAAAGTTTATTCAAGCTGTGGCATCTGCACTGTGCCCATATTCATGATACTTGAGTTTCCAAAACCTGCAGAACGCTTTTGGTCAATAGGATTTTCTAATGTTGTCATTTCTCTACCGTCAAAGGACAATTTGATCATTTCTCTGTTAGGCTACAAACTTTTATCTCCTGATTATTCTCATGAAAAAATACAAGAAGGAGAGAGACAAGGTACTAGTAATTTCCTGTTGATTCAATGTGTCTCATCAAGTAAAGAAACCAAGACATCTTCCATCGAGACACCTGTAAGCAGCCTGATCCTGCAAACATCTCATTCCAGCAGTTTGCACTTAAGTTAACAGGATCTTGGAGAGCAGAACAGCTCTTAATACACAGAAATGCCAACAGTTGTATTTTATTGTGATTTTTCTTTACTGTACTAAAATATTTCAAAACACGCTTGTGAAAAAATCTTTTCCATTCCAGTAACATGGAACGTTAAGACGTGATGGAACACAAAAGCTTTAGGGTCACAAAATACTATCTAATTTTACTGTCTCTGATCCAGACTATAGCCTGAGTATCCATTTTCAAACAGAACTATTGGGAGCTTTATGTTCTCTGAACTGTTATTAAGCTGCACTGTAAATTTAATTACAGAAACACCTTTGACAGAAACAAATAGTAGTGCCTTTAGTCAGAAATAAGATCACCAATGGTAGAAATAACACCAATAGATTTACATAAAACCTGACTACCAGTGCTAAATCTTAGAAGCAAAGTACTAGACATCTCAAAAGAAAAAGATTTCTAAGCCTATTCAGGTACCTGTAAGAGTTATCTGATACGTATACAACTACTTGAAAATAAACCAACAATGGCAAAACTCCACCTCTGCAAACATACAGCATTTGCAAATCTGATTCATTTCAACCCAATGCACATACAGCAGCATGCGATTCTATTATCTTAGCTTTAAGCTGTCCAATCCTCCCCTATAGGCTTTTTTTTTTTTTTTTTTTTTGCTATTTCAGGAATTTCACTATAATAAACTATGGAACTCTGCTCATAGAGAGAAAATTCCATAACTAAATCTTCAATTAAATGGTCTCATATCTACCAGGAAAAGGAAAGTGGTACCTCAGACCTGCATCCAGGTTTGGTTACTCGCAGACTATCCATAACAACTACTGAAAGGACATCCGCGCTGATGAAGTTTGAGGACATTTTGTACCAAGAAGTATTCCTTATTTTTAATACGCGAGTAGTTTCAGCAGTGCCCTGAACTAAACCTTCAACTTGTTCCTCTCCACAGGTATTTGGACTGAAGCCCACGTATTTTCAACTGAGACATGATAAATGACAATATTTGGTTAGTACAGTAAAATGCAGTGCCTTTGCCAACTATTAATATCATAACATGGTCCTGCTCCAATTTTCACTGGCATTTTTGGGTTTTGCCTCCCACCAGCTCTGACTACACAATGTCTAGATGGTAAAATTTTAGTTAATCACTTGGATAATAATACTTAATCAGTATTAAAGTTTCCATCTTAGCCAGTACTAAGGTTTCCATCTCCACCATATGCTTATAATCTGGCTCCCAAAATTAATTATTTCACTGCTGTACCAGTAAGTAACGGAACGTGAGCCATTCAATAGGATATTTACTGATGTCTTGTTTCTGACTGTACAGAGGTGCATTTTTTGACTGGTTTGCTATTGAAGCAGTGCATGAAATTACCCTCTTTTCCCCCTCCTTAGCTTTTGAACTCTTCATCTGATTTTAGGCAAATAAGACAGAAGTAGTGACAAAGCTCCTACGACTTCTGTGAACATCAAACATACATCTCAAATGCATCTGTAAGCATCTTGACTGGGCTGAGAGATTCAATTTGGCAACCCCACTTTGCAGGAAAGGCTGCAGAAGCAGCTCAATAGTTATTTGTGCAGTTGCCAGCCAGGCAATCAGTGGATACGCACAGGTGGGCAAGCAGCACATGGATACCTGGGGAATTGCCCTAGCATGTGTTACCACCTGCTCAAGAAACAGCTCAGGGCTGTAGGAGGGAGTTTTGGGGCACGAAAGCAGAGATTAAGTCAGTGCAAAAGGGAAAGCAAAGGTGCTGTGGATTACAGGTCCATAGGAAAATTTATTTCTGCTGTTTCTAGAACTACTTCAGTAAAGAAAAGGTACTATGGCCTTGAGAACAGGATGCTGGTCATGCATCGCACCACGTGCGGAGATGACCAGGGGCATGTACAGGGAAGGCGGTATGCACGCAGCTAAACAGCCCTTCAGAATTTCCTGCAGAAAACAGAACCATCCGAAACACGGGGCAGGGGGGAACCACAGATGAAACAAGAAAGAAAACAAAAAGCCACTGGAGACCTGTGTAAATAAATGGTGAAGCTGCTTAAACCCCAAGGATTTCTGGTTTGTGGTGCTGGATTAAAGACTAAAGCAAGAGCCTAAGAAATTCTGCCTGTGCTCTGCTTTCAAAGGAAACATAATGCACAAAAGAAAGATTGGCAGCAGAAAGAAGATCCAGTGTTTGGGGATCAGTGTACAACTACTAAAGCTGAAGTGCTCTTTAACGGGGTTTTCCAACACATAGCCTCTGTGGGGAAGCTCTGGAGACCATTTACAGAGCCCTTTCCCAAGCCCACGTCTTTCTTGGCCACAAAACATTCTTTCTGGCTGTTTAGGACATGTTCAGAGTTCTTTGTCCTCTCGACGAGATGGGGAAATCTGTGAGGCCAACAGGCCAGCAGACATCTGAGGAACAGCTGCTAAGAACTTTAGAAGTGCAAGGGACCTTAAAGTTGATTAAAAATAGAAATAATCTAATCAAGGTCACATTTGCCCTGAGAAAGAAGGAATTCTCTTTAAATATACAGTATTTTGTTATAGTAAAAGTACTCCTTGTGCTGGCAAATCATGGGCCTTGGGAAAATAAATACTTTAAGTTGTTCAAGGCCATCCCATCAAACATTAACCTCAGCAAGTGGTCCCTTGTTTCAGCGTCTCCTAACCCTGGCAAGATCTTCCAGCTACCTACTTAGCACAAAATTCATATTGGATCCTTGAGCTCGCTTCTTTCTAGCGACATTACCCAGCCCTGCTCTCTTTTTTAATTAAAAATGGGGGAAAATACCAGAGAAAGGAAATCTAGCAATGGGAATAGCTCCTTTACACACACACGAGACATTTCTAACTCACGTACCTAACAGTTGAAACCAGATTTAAGCACTTCAGCAGCCTTATTTGTTTCTGGAAGTACTAAGCTCCTCCCAGACTGTCAGTGGGAGCTCTGCATGACTGGTGGGTTTTGGGAGAGCATGAAGGTAAAATGAAATCCCAGGTGAGAGGACAAATTCTTTTCAGGTTCCTTAGTAATACACAGGATTCCTGTGGCCCGAATTAGTTAATTCCTAAACTGCTGGGACTGTCAAGAAAACCATGCTTTTGCATTCCCTTCTTTATGTTCCCTTCTGTTGAAATAAATTAACAAAAGAAGTTAGTTTGTCAAACCATGGATATTCATATGCTTAGCTGAGTGTCATCGCATTCGGTGGTCTGGAAATTTTTAAAAGGACACAGAACTAAACATGGTCTGAACGAAACGAGGAAAGGTACATTTAGTCACTCTGAGCACAGAGCACAAATGGACAGATTGCATTTTCCTAGCATTAGCCACAATAAATACATCCCAGGGCACGAGGGGTGACAGAGCGGTGGAACAAGGAGGTATTCTTGACTGATTTTGAAAGTTTTGTTTGTGCCCAATGGCTTAAAAAATTTGTTCATCCTTCCTTGAAGACTACATTTGTAATGCTGTACCATTGCCGGGGTGAGTCAGAGGTTAAGTCACTGGCCAGATAAATTCCAACAGCACAATTTATGTTCACCTGACCCACGGATCTGTGCAACATATTGACTCAGATATTAGAGTAAAACAAAGAACTAAAGATCTTTTGCGTCTTGCCTTTCACCACTCTGAACATGGCATAGCCTTGGAGGATCTTGGGCGGAATTCTCTCCTCATGGTTTGCCAACCCCAAACGTTTATTTTCAACAACTTCTTCCTTACGCAAATTGTTGTTGTTTTCCCTCATTTATTTTCTCTCACAGGCATCTGGAATATCTAGGCAAGGAGAGTTTGCTCTCAGTCACCATGCACAGAGACCATGGCAGTTCCCCAGCCTCTTAAATCACACAACTACACTGCCTTCTTCAAACGCCCTCCTAAAATTCTGAATCAAGCATCAACAATCATGAAATAGGCTCTAAAAAGTCCAGGAATGCAAACAAATACATCAGGGCTCTTTTGTTGGCTGGTGTTTGAAACTTCACCACAGCATCTAGTTCACTTCTCAGACATTTTTTCCATGGTTGTTAGATGTATACACACTTCTGTTTTTTTAAAAGCAGCTCATATTTTACATATTCACATCAGTCTGAGAGATGTGGATCATAAAAGGCACAGTGAGAAGACACAGGAACATCCAAGTTTATCCAGAAAACATTTATCCACCAGGCACATTCATATTGTCTCTCAACAGAGCGTATGAAACGTATCATAACATCAGGGAAGGGAATGCTTCGGTGATTTGTACAGGCATCATGAGCTTTATTCTTCTTCCAATCAATGGCAGTCGAGGCCAAAAGTGTTTGAACTGCCACAGAAATTCCTGGGCTTAGTTTCTAATTGCATTCTTTCTGAAACTACATGTTCTGAAAATAACAGTTCATACCATTAAATATTCAGAATAGGCATCTCTCAGCTATCTAAAATTCAAAACGAACAGATTAAACACACGTCACATGTCTAGACTTACAACCAAAGTGGAAAAACAATAGAGTGCATTGGTGACAGAGCTGTGAATCCAAAATGAAATTCCTACTCATTACCTTAAGGTGAAGTGTTAGCTCTCAGAAAACACGCACACATTGCAGAGCACCAAAAGGGTAAATAAATTGGGGGAAAAAAAGAATAACTAAAAAATATAATCTTGTGGGATACAGTTTTGATAAAAATATTAGAGGCAACTGAAAGAGGAATAATGTTCTTCAGAATATAATTCTACCAAATCCCAGAAGCTTCAGATATTAACTTACAAAACAAATCCTGCTGAGGTTCAATCCCAAAGCCCTAACAGAGGCACCTCTTTTACCTTCTCAGAGCATCCCTCATTGTCCTTTTGCTCTTCATCATACCCTCTTAGCCACTTCCAAGCCCAATGAGCCCATCTCCTCCCAACCAGACAAGCCAGAATCTCCACACCTTGAACAACTAGCTGAGCAAAATAAAAATTAAGTAGCTCAATGATACAAAACCAGTCAAGCTAAAGAGTAAAATTTCACTAAATGATTTCTCTTAGAAAATGCAGAGTCTATCAAAACTTCTGAAAGACTTAAAAACACAAAGACAGATGGTCCCTGCAGTGGCATTCTCTCTTCATTTTTAAAAGCCAGTACAGAAACCAAAGGCCTTTAGAACTGGCAAGAAAAAAACCCACCACACTGAAAGCATCCTCAAACATTTCTCATGTTGAAAATTACATGTGCTACCCATTTCCTTTCTGTAGGGTGTTCCCTTTGCAAAACACGAGGCCTCACAGCCAGCCAGAGTACATGACAAGAACCCTCAAGTGTCCACGAGCGAATGCATTGCTCCCAATGGGAAATCGATGGACATAAGAAAGCACAAAATCAGTTGAAAACTCTTCCATTGTCAGGTTTAGACCAAGTCTGGAATTAAACCCAAGATCTTACACAACGCTAAGAGTATCAATTCCTTTCACTGCACCTCAGCGTTCTCACTGTTCCCACTCTTCAAGTGTTCCTCGTCTTCTGCTGTTGTTTTCTGTTTTGTGACAGCTCCAGCTGAATTTTGATGTCAACTCTCATATCATGCTATATCTACATACCTCAGGGTTCTTCGGATGTGTACAGCTTCCCCCCCGCCCTTGACATAGAACTGAAGTCCTCTACCAAGCATGGCAGGTGTGGGATGAAGTTGTTCCAAAGGTGCCAAGAATTCTCATGGTGAGAATTTCTCTTTCTGAAATAACCTCTGCCCATAGCTTTGTTAGCTGTCCTTCTGGTTATTCCTTTTCACACAACAAACTGCAGTGTTCAAAAGACTTTGCAACAAAGGTGAGGAGCAACCATGTGGTCACCCTGGAGAAGCCCCTGCCACACAGGTCTGGGAGACACACGGCCTCGGGCTGTGCTCCGACTTGTCGGTCCACAATTCTGCTGAGAGAGAAGTCAGCAGGAAAACACTGATGGGAGCATGATTTGCCCTACAAACATTAGAAGTTTATCTGTGTGAGATGATGTCTTGTAAGGCAGGATACAGAAATAAATAGGGACGTTTTGGAGGAGGGTCTGAAAGGGAAAGATAAATGAGGAATAAGTAGGAAGGATAATTTGTTTTCCTAGATAATAAATATAAGCTGCCTCCTCAAAAAAAAAAAAGAAAATCAATCATTGGTGTAAGAAATCTCTGAGCCAGCTGCATCCATTTAAAAGAGTTAATGAAAAAATTTGGGATTTGTAGTACCTACTTCTACAGTCATTTTTGTTGAGGTGCTGGTAGGAACAAGGACTTGCTGAAGGAGGTTGAATGCTTGCCTTTTAACAGCTGCCAGCTGTGAGCCTGAAACACAGCAGGGCACCTTTCCCACCTCCTGACTTCCCTGAGGATTTCACATCCGGCTGCAAGGAGAGACAAGATACTGGACTGGACAAAACATGGGTCCAAACCTGTCAGGCAAAGTCTGCCTTGCCTGCTTGGGTTTTCTCATCTGCCACCCATAGAAATAAATGCTCAAGTGTGAGGTATCTGACATCTTATCAAGGGACTATAAACAGAAAAGGGACAGAGCTGCTTAGAAAAGCAGCTTGTCTTTCAGCTCAGTTTCAAGCTTATAGGTTTTTTGGGGGCATGGAGGGTTGCAGTGAATTCTCAATGAGTACAAAGTTGTATATTAGCGGTTCTATAGGACAGGAAGTTTACCTCAGTAGACCCCAAAGCACTAGGAAAACAACTCTTAGGGATTTGTGCAGAACTCAGGTAACTACACAGCAGAAAAAAACCCTCCATTGTACTACTGCTGAATGCTGAACTTTTCCAAGCAAAACATTGGGAGTTAAACTAGAAGCAATGGCGTTACCCGGCTGGAAAGCTGATGGCAAAACACCGAGATGGCAAAACCACGTGGCATTCCCCAAGTTCCTTTACTACCAAGAAATCATACAGCCCTTTCATAACTAATTGATAAGCCCAGAGGTAGTGCATTTAACAAGTTCTTGAAAGGCAATGTTGCTTATGGAACTAGATCAGCACCTGTGTATATCTTTAAGGAGTAACACACAGAGCCCCTCTGGTTATCTCCAGTCACTATCTGCTAGATGGCACATCCCAGCTCAAACCATCAAAAAGTTCACAACTAGGGAAAAGGCTGCTATGTGCAAGCTACAACAGGGAAAGGAGTTACTGAAGTAAGTTACTGCATGGTGCAGTAAAAATAAAGCTTTGGTTCACTTGTTGTATACTGCTGAAAGTGTAAATGAAGACACCCATTGCCAGCAGGTTGTAGAGGATCTGCAATACAGGAGTTGGTCGCTTTTGACTTCGTAAAGCATCTGCTGACGTAGTGTGGGGTGCACACCTAAGCAGAGAAATGTTTGCTGCTTCTCTTAAAACATGAAGAATGAAAAGAGATATCTTCGACAGCTTTCTCTAGGAAATCTCAAATCACAAAAAGGTTTATTAATCTGATTCAAAACTGTAACTAGAAGTGAGGTCTATACGTAAAAGCAAAAGTCATGAATGCGTTTGATGTATTTTAAGCAAGGCACTGAACTGCAGTTGTTATTTACAGATCAAAGAAGCACCAGCAGTGTCCTGAAACAATCTAAGTGAGAAATGCCAAAATCTGATTTCATCCATGTCCATATGTTGCTTTGAACTCATAATTCACAGAATTGGTCACTATATTGAACTAATTATCAAGCTTAACGCTTGCCAATTTTGATGGCTGTTCTTCCTTACAAAAAAGTCAGGTTTGAAGGGAAGCAGAATGATATATTGGAAGACATGCAGCCTTTATTGAAAATGGAAGGAAAAGCAACGAATATACAAAAAATACCCCCTTCCTCCAAAACTACACGATTTATTTTTCTAATGCTGCTGAGACACAGATTAGCAAAGAAATAGTCTGCATTAACCAATATGTATAAAAATAAAGCGGTTCATTCCTCCTCCCCCATAGTAAAAGTTTCTTGCAACAGTTAAGTGGAAAATATCTATGCTATCTAAAAATCTAATAAGGATATCTATTGTACATGTAGATAAAATTATAACAACCATTTTGCAGCACAGCCCAATACATTCAAATTAAAATCCTAGTATCTGTCAAAAGAAACACTGAAAAAGTATTTCTGCAGGCAGGAACACATAAGTAAAGTGTGTTCTGATACCAGTAAAAACTTTAAAAATTACTTTTTTGCCAATTAGTTACAGTGGTTGGAAACGACCACAAACATTGGTTTGCCAAAGAAGTGATTTCAGGAATTACACAGCTTAGGCTATAATTAAAAAGCAATCTATGGGAAATAGGTTATTACCAGTATTTAGCAGCTAATTTGTTAGTTAATGCCTTAACAAAGCTTTCTTTTGATTGCAGTGGAGGGGAGAACAACTTCAAGAGGATTATTTGCTACTAAGACTTGTACTCAAGTGTTGAGAGTGCCGATGTGCTCCTGCAATCACAATTGCCTAGCAGTCACCAGGAAAGCTGGAGGGATTCAGCCTGTGCAGCAGCCAGCAATTCACACATGCAGGGCAGAAGTTTGGCCTCTGAATTTGAAGGACAATTCACAGAGCACTCTCACAAATGTGAGTGTTTGCTAATTAATAGAGAGGTGCAAGCTGAATGATCCTGGATGCCAGTCACACATTTTATTTTATTGTCACTCCTATCAATGTGGGGTTTTTTCCCTTTATATTCTTCAATGCCACTTTTGAAGAAGCAGTCACGTAACTGCTGGAGTCTCTGGATAACATTTCTCATCACGATAATGTGATACTTCATTGGTTTTCCCTTCTGACAAAAGTGACAGAAGATATTTTCTGTTAAGTTCTATGAATACCACATTTAAGTCACAATACTGGAAATAAACATAACGGTAATCTACAAATATATTCCATGTACTGACAAGTTATAATCCACTCAAAGCTACCATCACTTGTTGCTATCTCCTATCATAGTTACTATCCTGCTGATCAAGGCAAGGAATTAAACACCTCACTAACCCCAGACTTACCTTCAGTCACAGGAAATGTAACCTACGAACTTCCAGGTTACAA
The DNA here is from genome assembly GCF_009769465.1 of Tauraco erythrolophus. Lineage (NCBI taxonomy): Eukaryota > Metazoa > Chordata > Aves > Musophagiformes > Musophagidae > Tauraco > Tauraco erythrolophus. The sequence goes on from NC_141476.1 coordinate 7,166,505, forward strand.
AACAGAGGGAAAAAAATTCAAACTCACCCATATTTATGAATTGCTTTTCCTGTCAATACTACCTCTTCGGACTCTTATTACCATATTTCAATTGCAAAGACTTTCCCATAGCAAAAGCTGTGAATGAAAATATATTTAACAACATAATTGAACCTAAGTCATACTTTCTATGTAAAGGTTAGTTTGAGGAGCTGTAGCCCAGCTGACACAGAACCTCAGGAAGCCTTCAGCTGCAGAGCAAAGCAGAGAGGCCCATTCATCATATTTATCAAGACTGTCTACCCTGGCTTTCATGCAGTCAGGGGAAATGTGCTATTCTACTTCAGCAACAAGGAGCAAGGCTAAAACAAACTGACCTAACTGCATGGGTCATTTCCAGAAATAGAACGTATACCAGCAGCACAGCTGTACAGGCCAGAAGGCAAAATGCTGGGAGGGTTAGAGAAAAAGGGGGGAAAAAAAATCCACCCAAAACTTGTGAGGTATGTAGCCAGTGGCGAAATTATACTGGGCCAAATTTTGCTTTAATTGGCATTCAGTACATTCCAAGTCAACAAGACAAGATTCAGCTAAGTGCCTCATGGTCTTGTATTTCATGAAACTCCCAAAAAGTTTTCTTGCACTTCAAGATTTCATATCAGCAGAAGAAAGGCGCAGATAACCTCCCACTGAGGTACGAGCATATTATTTACTCTGATACGTACAAACACGTCTTTTATTTGCTCTTTTTTAAAATTAAGAGACTGTCAATGTCAAATGCAAACACAGAATACAATGTACTAGCTGCTCTCCCATGGAAAGCAGGGGTAGTATCCTGGCTTATGTTTCTCTCTTTTTGGGGAGTTTATTCTGTCTGAAAGAGTATTGACAGGCCTCAGTTTACTCATGACAAAAATTAATCCATGTGCATCACTAGCAGCCTTTAACTGGGAAAGATTCAAGCCTGGGATAGCCAGATCCAGCAGAGTGACCCGAGCCTTTCTGTATCTGCAGCATGATGCCAAAACATTCAGGCCAAGCTCTACTTTATTGTAGCTAGACCTGCTGGTTTTGAAAAGCAAGAAAAAATTTTCACATATACAACCAGCATAAAAAAAGAAAATTTTCAGACCTTATACTTTATTGGCTTCTATAAAATTAACAGAAAAATAAAAGTGGGATAAGAGCATGGTTTAATAACACTATTTCCATTTGCAGCATACACACCAGGCCTGCTTTGCCCACATTTCTATAAAAATAATGAAAATCATGTTACACCCAGCTCTCCTGTTCCATCCCCCACATACATTTCCAACATACAAAGTGTCATGGGATTCTCAAATTAAGGTGCACACCATGTGGGGATTATCCCAGATTATAAAGCTTATTGTATTTTTCTTAAAAACAGATAAGCTAAAGAAATGCAGAATCTTGGCAAAAAAGTGATGCTAAAATAAAATTTAAAGTAGCTTACTACACCTATGAAGTGTCAGCATGGACACTGTAATGTGTTGTGATCATACAACCTCCTTTCTCTTCTTTATGATCACATGGGCATTATTTCACTGGGCAAAAACACATGGGGAATGCTACAGACCTCATTCAATCAATTCGTATCAAATGAAAACCTAGTCAAATTCAAAAAACAGGGATCTATAAAATCATTCCCAAACTAAATCTCACTCAATTTACTCACACAAGTTTGTCCCAGGAAATTCAATGGGACTAATCCCCAGAGTCAAATAAAATTAATAACATTTGAAATTTTATGTTTCCTTTGCAACTGGGCTGAGAGGCAGGATTAAAGCAAAGTCAATTCCAAGATCCGCAGGTTATCCTAAGATCAGAGCCCTTGAGATAGGCATTTCCTTGGGCTGGCACTGCAGCAATCGCAAGCATCGTGTGCCCTCTAGTGCATGACAGCTCGTAGCTCTGAAGTCAATATGCCCACAACAAGAACGACACAGAAGGTCCCTGTGCTACAATTTTTCCTTTTTTTTTTTTTTTTTTTTTTTAAATAGAAGCAAAAGTTCCCATGCCCAACATTAACTTCTTTTCCCTTAAACAGCCAAAACTTTTACTATAAGGATTGATTGCTAGCACGCCCCAAGATTCACCTTTAAACAAGGTAGGAAAGTTGTTTCATCTATTCGTTAGCTAAAACCAGCCAGATCTGGCCCTGAAAACATTCTGAAGCTAAATATGACTTTCAGTATTTTCGGTTTTGGGAGTCACTTCTCCTACACTCAAACCAGCCGAATCAATTCTTATTTCCTGCAAGATAATAATAAGCTAGTCTTTCAAAAAAAACTGAAGTATGATCTGTATCGAGCACTTGGAAGAACTGTTCTTGCAGTAGACTCTCACGAGTGCCTCTCCAGCCATCCTTCCAAACGTTATTACAACTGTAATAAATTACTTCAGCTCTCTGCCGCAGATCTGGTTTCTTTTTCCCACCTTCACCATAACCTTTGGGTTTCAGATTCAACTTTCCAGTTTCATATTTCTCAGTAGATGCCTAATACTTATTTATACATACATACCACACGTAATGTAAACAAGTAACAGGGTAAGTATTATATGCATATATATATATATATATATAAAAATCTAGTGACATGTCAGGGTTGGGTGGAGTTATTTGTGGCCAAATGAAGGCAGCGAGGTTTCAGCAGCAGCAGTCTAGATTAAAATCAGTTTCCTCTCTTCTACATTCTTTAGCTACATCCCTGCAATTCTGCTATTGTACCTACAGATGAAAGATCACGATCACTACTGTGTTTGAAAACTTGCACAAATGGTAGTTCAAGGGCTAAAGCTCCCACCAAAACCAGCACCACTGACAGGCACATTGTTTCGGATACATGCAGACCTGGATTTTCCTATTGAGCATAGGGATGACAGATTCCTAGACTCAATGCTGGGATGATTTAAGAGAAGATCTCAACTGCCTACCTCACCCCACTGCCAGAGGTCTCTTACTCTGTACCAGAACCAGCAGAAGCTGGCATATGTCAGGCCCTCCTGTGAACGCCAGCTCAAAGCCCATCGCTTTGTGCTGCTTCGATTCAAACTACAGAGGTGCTAAGCTGCCAGCAGAAAGAGGAGGACTCTCCCAGACAAATCACTGGATCCCAAGTGTCAATGCCCTCAGACCTCGCTCTTGCTGAACTATTGCAACAAGCTACAGAATATTAAAATATCATCTTTCTGATAAAAAGAGAAAAGCAAGATGACAGCCACCACTCAATTTGTGGCTGGACACTCCCAAGTGCTAAAGGCTCTCAGTCACTGCCAAGCTCAAGGGCAAGCAGAAAGCTGACAGCTTCAGCTCCTGGTCCGACGCCAGCCTCGCTCCCCAGAACTCCCACTATGTCCTCAGGTCTCTCAACCAGAGCAGACACTTGTGTCTTTGCATTAAAGCAGAACCGCTGGTTGAGATAACATCATACCAGGAATTTGGGGAAAAAGCTTTTGATCTTGGATAGCTGATTCTTTAAACCGTGCTTCTGGCTTTAGCAGATGGATAGAAACTAGGTAGTAGCAGCCCAAGTATGAAAACCAGATAATTGCTATTAATACTGACAGCAGCGTGATTCTGCCTGTGGAAGTATTCCACTGTAAAAATCATGTTTTGGTCTACTTCAGGCAAGAATTTCATCCTTGAAAGACAGTCCTGTACTTTTAGAAAATTGCTAAATTGCTTGTTGTTCCAGACAAATCACACACATTTATAGGACTAGTTGCTTCAGAGAGTCCAAGACCTTGACAAGATATTAAAAACAATACCATACTTTACATGTACATGCATCCATATGTCTCTTTGTACAGATTTTATATAAACAGATACACCACACACACTTCTTTTTGAGGTTAGAGAACTACCCACTTCAGCACAGGCATACAGAAATTGCTTCACCCACGAATGGAACACTGTCTTCCCCAGCTACAGCCCAGCAACCCATCAGCCACCAGTAGGATTACTCTACAACTCAGTGAAACAGGAAAGCTTGTCTCCCACTGAGAACTACAGAAAGAATTTAGACAGACAAAATACTGTTGTCCATAGTGGAATGTAGCTGTGGAATTAAGACTAAAAAACATCACTCAGCCAAAAATTCCATAAATTTTTCTTTGATTCTTTCTTTTTTTGCCTTTAAACAGTTGCAAGTGTTAAGGCCAGCCAACTTTTACAGACGTAGGCACAACTGTCTAATCTCACTAGACATGTAGTGGCTTCTCTGACTGCAGCGGCATGCTATCAGCCTACGACGACTGAAGATTCAAAGTTATTCCATTAACTCTAATATCCTTAGTTTGCCCTGGAAAGCTTTAGAGATGTTATTCATCCAATGACACTATCAGAGAGCGTTGTTTTTTTTTTTTTAAATACCCTTATAATCACTTTTATTTGCTACTTAGTACTTTTACTACTTTAAGCCTTTTCTCCTCCTTTTACAATGAGGACTTTATCTCTCGGTGCCTGTCCTCCCTCTTGTTACAGTCTCACCTCACCAGTGAAAGGGATGCTCTTCGTATGTTCTCCTTCACGAGGGATTTGCAACCGCTCCCTGATCCTTTGTCACAGATAATTTTATTTAAGTGGGGAAACAGAGTGAGGAAATTCACGTTCTCCAATGGAGATAGCATGTGGAGCATGCTCTCCAAACCATTGCGAAACATCTAAAAATCAAAAGCAGTCAAGGTAAATAAAATAGTTCTTGGGTTCTTTAAAATTAAAACCAAAACAAAACCCAAAGAAACAAAAATATATCACAGCATGCAGAAAATCAGAACAAAGTCAGGCATTTTCTTCTTCCCAACTTGTTCTTGCCAAAGCTACTGACCCACAAAACACATTCCTACACCACGAATGCTGCAGAAAACAGCTCTTGCAAAAGCGCTTTAGTAAGCTGCTCAGAGAACTTATGGAAACAGTATCCCTATTTCAGGCATGCAGTAGAATTCGCTTCCTGCAAGACTCTGCTTGCATACACATTCATTTGGAAAGAATCTCCATTATCAAATCACGTACACTGTTTTTAGAGCACAGTTTGTTTTCAAAGTGGTTTTGCCGTTCAGAGACGCTAGATGCAAGGCTGTAGTTTCCGAAATACAGAAATACTCTGCATTTATGAAACTCTGTTCATCTGAAGATATCCACTGACGTCAGACAGATGCAGTGCTTGTACGCTCCATTGGTAAACGGCACATCGATGGCAGCAAGGATGGCTGCATCCTGATTCTAACGAGGATAAGTGGAACTGCTCCTAGCCTGAGAGAGCGTTCCACTGGAAAATCTGAGATCATTGCACATGCTTGACAAAAAAAGAGACACCTCCACTCCCTCAAACTTCAACAAGGAATTTGCTTTAGGTCTCTGTCTACCCTGACCAGTTTATTCACCATTCAGGCATGTCACAAAACCTATTTCCCGCAACTGGTAAATTAGAAAAAGCAGGGTTATTTTATGGTCTGTAAAAGTCATTTATAAGTGCTTTTTGAGACCTCCCTTTCAATTTCCAAGTACTGTTCCAGTGTTTGCAGGGAGAAGTAATGAGCATAACCTACAACAGTGAAGGACAGTTACTCCTTTTGTTCATTTATCAGTGTTCCAGGTCATGAGCCAGGATGGGCCTGAGCCCTTATCCCAGAGCAAGTCTCCTGCTCTTACCCCACAAGAATTACCTTCAACCCTTATACACCTTTCAAAATGAAAATCCCTGGAACATAAATATCTAGACGGATACAAGTGTACAAGTGATACAAAAGCTGATACAACTCCAGTGATAGGCTTTCCAAGACATAGTAGTGTTAAGGGGGAGAAAGCAGGGATTTATTTTTCAACTTTCCTCTCATTAATCATGTCACAACTTCTGTACAATTTTCCACATGGCAGGGACTACCTAGTTAATCAATTTTACAGTTCCTATCCCTTTCCTGAGACTGTTGTTGTTCTATATGGAAACACTCAAGCCAAAGAAATGCTGGCTGCTCAGTAAAAGTCAAAACCCCAATGTTACAGATTCTGCCTGGCAAATTCCTGGTTAAACCTAACCTATCTAGAATGGCAAAATAAAATAAGGCCAGCTCAGAAGGTAACAAAAGACAGATACTGCACATATTTCATTAAGGAGGATGTTTATTTTTCCAAATATTGTATTAAGATAGCGTCCTGTTTGCCTATTTCTATCGACATCTGCTCTGTAATACACAAAGAACGATAGAAGATCAAAGTTTTAATTGTGCAAGTAAAAGAATGCATTAATAACATTCTTTCTGTCCTACAGCAACAGAGATAAACTTAAAAATCCTCTCACAGCTAGGAGAACAGGATATTTATATAAAGATGTCCTAACAAAAGAAAAGCATGCAAAACTACCTCTAGTAGATAAACAAACTGGGCTCCCTGTTTGCAGACTGTTCTCTGTCGAGCTCAGCCCCAAGGAGAGATCCTCTCCCTCCTTCAGTCAACAGGGTCAACACATCTCAGCTGGGTTTCACAGTTTTATACAAACCCATCTCAGCATCCTTTGTTCATCGACCCCTTACGTTAAGGAAAATGCAGCAGGTGTGTCTTCAACACCCATTTGCTGCTGGTTGCTTTAGCTAGCTCCTCCACCGTTTGCATAGCCTGCACTGCGCGTCCTCCATATCCCTTCAGATACACACCCATTGTAACAGGACACTGGTTCCATGGCATCCGTACAACAAACTGTACTTCCCAATTTCAGAAAGCCAAGAATAATGTCTCCTGAGGGGGAAGAGCCTGAATTTGTTACCTGTTTGTCACACTGCTGCCACGCATTAATGTGATAGCATACTTTGAACTAGCTGTCCTTCTCCTCCCCAAAATTAATACAGCATGGAGCACTCCCTCCCAAGACAGCAGTGGCTGCCTTTATCCACTTACGGTTCCAACATACATACATTGAAAAGAATAAAAAAAAAAAAAACACAAACAAAAACAAAAAACCTCAAACCAACCCATAACTGTTCTAACTTAAAAAACTAGGACTCCCCAAAGCAATGACTAGTCTATCTCATGGAATGTAAGATCAACAGCGTGCGCTGTGCAAGAGTGGGTTCAAATCGACCAGTAGTTCTCTTTCAAACTCAGGGCTCTGAGATGAGTTCTGAAACAACATTTTCAAGAAAAGCATCATTACCATCTCTGCCTGAATGGAGGCCACCACAAGCAGAAAGCCTGAACTGTCTCAGAAAAGGCAACACAGAGGACAAGCTCACTCAGGGCTACCTGCACAGCAAAGACTGACGCTTGGAAGCCATTCCCAGTCTCCTTTCTAGACATCTGTCAACTATATAGAGCCAGTCGTCCTCCGTCCATCCTCTCTGTCTTTAGGGAAGAGGTTAATATTAATTTTAGCTACTTTTTAATTTACTTCTGGGCCAGGGCTCAGTCCATCTGCAGTATTTTTTAAAGTGACAGATTAACCCTCTCAGGGCTCACTCAGTCCTTCCAAACTGCGGGAACTCGCTGCTTGTGCGAAGCTGCACAGAGACACGAGAAGGTGAAGTAACTCATACAGTGAACTATTGTACACAGGGAAACTGGACAAGGCACTTCCTTTTCTTTCGTGTTGTCCTCTCGTTCATAATCATGTCCTTTAAGACATCTGCTAGAATCCTGTAACATTAATGGAAATGGAAAAGCTCCAACGGGAACTCAGGGGCTTCTCTCTTTTTTCCCATGAACTGAACATTATGGAATTTTAACAGATGTTCTACTTGGTCATAGTTAATAAAATGAATTATACAGGAATTAAAAATCTGGCTCCATTTGCTTATATAAAATCTCAGCAGCTGAACTACGTTCCCATTAAGAAATTCTGGAGGATTTACAGTGGATTTATAGCCTGCTCCTGCCTTGTTATAAGATGGCTGGAGATTTTACAAATGAACTTGTCTCTGTTGTGGAAAACATGAATAAATTTACCTGTTCATTGACTGTTCTTAGCAGCACGAACCAGTTTCCACACTGGTACACTACAACCATAGGAAAGGACAATTCTCACTTGGATTTGCTTTGGAAATGACATCATGGGAATTCCACATCGTTTCACAGCCTCCGATTTCTGCCATTTATCCAAAGTCTCATTCAGCAGCCTAATAACCATACTCCCACTTTGTGCTTTATCACAAAAGCTTTCCTCTTGGAGCACAGCTGTCTCTTTCGGGCAACTACTGCCAACAGAATGATGCACCGTACCTCATTTCCCTTTTGATTTTAGGATTAGCTCAGTGTAACGACATCAAAGGAGGATGTAAAGACCAAAATGTAACGGAGAGGTGAGAGAAGAGGCACCAAAAAGGAGGCAGGTGAAAGAGTCATAGCCAAAACTGCCAAGCATTGAGGTTCACTCAAAATTATTTCCAAAAGCATCACATATTTAGCCATCTTCTTTCTCTTTTAATATTCATCTGTACAGAAAGTATTCTGATGAGAAGATAAAGGGGTAAGTGAAAGAGTGGGAATCAAAAATGGTGAAACAACTACCTCGCACCAGAACAGAAGCAGCACAGCAGCTAATGCACATTACATGGAGCAGAATAAGGCTGTCTTGAAAAGATCTACTGTGCTACAGTAAAAAGATGGTGTTTTAACATTGCTCTCTCTTTACAAACAGACTCATTTTCACTTAACGCCAAGCAACTGGCAAGCAGATCTCTGTCCAGGCACTGAAATCTGCTTTATGTGATACGTAAAATCATATCCCAATGCAACACCTAAAATTAATCTTTCTTAAATTCTGGCTCAATAATCTTGCCGGTGCAAGAATATCATCATCTGAAAAGCGTCAATATTTCCAGCCTCTTCCAATTTTATTTTTTTTTTATGAAAAAAACATGCATTGAAGCCTCTCTATCCAAAAAATCCCACTCCACTGTAACTAAATAAAGGGGTTTATGCGAGTAAAGAATACAGCATGTAAAGAAGCCTACGTAAGTATAAAAGTCAGCTGGAACTAAATATCAGCCTATATATGCTATGCAGCTACCTGGATGTATCCAATAATGAATATAGATTTTTATCTGAAAATAAAGACTTTCCCTAAAGGAAGAAGTATACTTGAAGAGAAGGGAAAATATCAAGATTAAATGTCAGGCTTCCAACAGCTCCAGCTGAAGGTTCATTACGCTGCTCTTACTCAAGTGGACGTTGCTTTACAATATTTAGTGTCAGAAAAATGCAGCGGTCTTAACACTGTTAAATTCAAAGATTTATTTTTTTTTTTTTAAACATCAACTATGATTTGTTTCATTTTGAAGAGAAAGCACATTTCATTTTGTAATCATTTATTTCTCATTCTATTGGACAGATTCTCCCCAAAAGCAATACTTCAACTGAAATCAGTTCTGAAGGATCTTTTATGAATATACATAATGGAGAAGACCTCCATTAAATTTCCAACAAAGCGCTGCCATTTTGAGTAAACAAAGTTATCTCAGCAGGGTCACACACTATGCCATGAATATGGTCTGCAAATTAATTACCACCCTGACATATGTCAAAACAAATTTTAAGGAGAATAACACCCAGTAGTAACCATGTGTTTTATCTACCTGTTAGTATGCAAAATCTGTATTCAATGGGATCTAAATTTATTCATTTATTCAGAATACCTCAGAGAAATCAAAATGATTCGTTGGCCTTTTTTGCCTGTCTTCAAGAAGTGAAATCTGAGTGAATAACATGTTTAGTGAGCTGGAAAATAAGTACAGGACGAAGCTACGGTGGGGGTTACATTTCAGAAAAGCAGGTGTCATCTCTGCACAAGTAACTAATTTTTTAAACACTCAAAACTGCTAAAATAGACCGCAGTGCATTATCATTTGTCAGCACTTTTAAGGAACACTAAATTTAGTATTTCTTATTTTAGGCAATATCCACCTTTATTCTGTAATTATAACAGGAGCTGGCTAACATAACTGTCTTAAAACCAGTTTTCAGCATAAAGAAAGGCTTTGAAAAGCAGAACTACTGAATGAAGGCTTAAAAAGCCTCTGCAACGGGCTTTATTATCAATGGCAACACAGCCAACAGATCTGATCCTGTGTCTAAAAAACAAAAGATGCCAAGATTCAAATCTAGTTTGCTCAGTTGAGTTATATAAGGAGAGCACAAACCCACACATACCACATTGACCATGGTAAGGAAGGAACCCTTCCTGGACAACAGCTGTTACATTTTCATAGGAATCGAACCTTGTTTCTTTCTTTGAGGTACTCATAGTACAACTTCTGCTTTGTCAAGTCAAGACGACTTCCTGGGATCTGATTCTGAAACAGTTTACATTGGGAGCTCATGAATATGTTTTTCTACTACTTTTATAATCTGCCATCAGTTCACACAGCATATCAAACACTTTCATGACACTAATCCTGTAATTCACAGTACGTTTATAAAGCAGGCCAAAATATTTTTAGCTCCAGTTTTTTTTTCCAACAGTGAAGTATTTCTGATTTAGAGTTAAGTAATGCCATATCACATCTACAGACTGGAAGACTAAATGCATGTCTTTCACACTTTTTTTTTTTTTAAAAAAAGAGAGTGCACAATCCTCCCTATATACAGATGACAGACCATCTCTTGGCATCTGCTGACAAATATATTTAAAGAAAGCCTAAATCTATCTGTGCCAAACTTGGCCTGATGCCACCAGTTCACCATTGTTGGCATACATACTTCACATGATGCAATCACAAGACTTGAGGAAGTTTCCAGTACTTTACTTTATGGTTTTCATCATGTTAATATATATATATATATTTCCATCCTTCTACGATTTAGCAGCAACAGAACTGAGATAGGATGATAGATGACTTTTTGTATGTATTCCAGGCTTTCTTAGTGCACATTATCAGTATTCTATTTAAATTACAGACTAGTAACTTATGTAGAATGAAAATACACTACAATTTATAGCTTATGCTTAGAGCAATTGATGTCAACTGTACTACAATCTCGTTAGAAAACAAAGGCAAAGGAATCAATGTAAAAAAAAAAGAGAAAGACAAGTGTTTTACCTCTCTTAATACTGTGCTTTTATAACCCCGATAAAGTCCTTGAATACCCTGTAAACCAACAAAAGAAAGCATCAGCTATAGGAATTAGTTTGCCAAAGAGCACAATTTATCGGTGATTACGAGGTAAGCATTACAGCCTTACTGAGTGTCAGACCTGAACTTCTTGCAAATTGACTGTATTGATTATAACATCGTATACTGTGTTCACGATTTACAATGCCGGAGGGTTTTATGTTCATTTCAAAGATTATTTAACCTCTGTTCAGTTATATATACCCCTTACAGCTAAAATTAAATGGTCAAGAAGGCACAGAAAAACACTACTTCAAACTCTACTTGCCCAATATTTTGGTTTAGAAGTATCCACTATTCCATAAACATTTTGAAACTATTACTTTGCTGTTTAAACAGCCCATGCAAAATGAACTCATAGGATGACAGCTTCTTATGTCCACCTTCTTAGCCTTGCTTCAGAGCTTTTATCAAGACAAATATTTTGTATTTTTAACCAACTGAAAAAATAAAACTTTAATTGTTTTGAATGTTACAAGTGTATAGAAAATTATGTTTAATATCTTACCGGACAGTTTATTCCGGTGTTTGGCAAGTCTAATGGTTCTCTGGCCAGTTACAAAGAAGGGGAAAAACAGGTGGTTTCAAGAGCACCAGCTTTTAGAGCAGAATGACCAACTCACAGAAAAGTTTCAGAGACCCTCTTGTGCAGGGTTATCACAATAATTTTAATTTACAAGCAAATAAAAATCAAGTGGATCATTTAAAGGTCATATTTATGTATTCCTTTTCCTGGCTTTTACACATAGAAATTTGTATAATATTTCTTCCCCACAGCGTTTTCAGGAGCCGCTTTCTTTTACAGAACACAACCTGAAAAATGTCCCTTGCGAGACTCAGTAAAAACAGTGGCGAACAGATTTTTATAGGAAGGAACAGTATAACTACTGAAAAGATGACAAAAGCCCTTATTTTTCAAAAGTTATCAATACTGGATGAGCACTCATTTTCAGAGCTCTCACAGAGCCTCTCTGAAATAACACCTTTAGGACATCCCCTCCAAAGCCTGCTTCAAAAACTGGAAATCATTCAGCAAACTCTAGATACAGAGACTCAAGGTTCCGTTGTCCCAGGCAAGGATTGTTTGCATAAATGCAAGCAGAGCTTTGGAAACTGGAAAGCTAAATCCCTTTTATTTCTAAAAAATGTAGGTACCCTATATAAAAACAGGAGGAAAAAGAATGGTTTAGAGTGTGCATGTAAGTGCATGCACATGGTGGAGGTTTGGCTTCCTCAAACATATGTCAATTGCTTTTAACAACAGAAGAATAGATGAGAAAGTGTTGGAGAGCACAGAAGTGGAATAAAGCTGTAGGAATTCTTCTGGACATGTATGGCACTAAGTGAGAAGAATGAAGCATTTGAAATTTTGCTTTGAACTCACCTCATGATACAAGGTGTGGGAGAGAATCCGAAGAGTACTGGAGGAAGGAGAAACCTGGGCCCTTTGCTTGACAACCTCAGATGGAACCCGTATGAGGCATGCAACCTGCAAAAGAACCGTACGTTCAGAGAGCAATTCCTTTTGCTGCCTTACTTTTCATATAGCAGGCACATTCAGAGATTGTTCCAAGTACAGAAACCTGAGAAACAAGGAAATAATTTTTTAAATTAGATTACTTGAACTTAAAATCTGTTCATGAACAGCTTATGTATTTGCTCAGAGAGCTATGAACTTTCTGAACACAAAATAGTACTAACAGAAAAACAGAAGTACCCTTGAAATTTTTAACTTCCAAACCAGAAGCAGGTTTGGGTGGAGAAAACCACTGATGAAACCAAAATTTTGAAGCCATCCTGTCTTTCAGCAGGCACAGGAATTTTTCCCTCCACTTTCACAGATCTAAACTGGAGATTCAGGACTTGACGAACAAGAAACTTCTTTCCTAGGTAGTTCCTTTGTGCCCTCTAGTGACTGACGGCAAGAGACACTCTGGTTAGCTGTAGCTGCACACAAATATAGTCAAGGTTTACCTTAAAGCACACACTGGATTTCATTCAAGGTGAAGCACTGGATTGATTCTTTCCTACACAATGAATTTACTAGGCAAGAGAGGCCCCTGCAGCTGCATGCAATAACGTGGCTGCAGCCACAAAGCTTCAGCTTTTCTGAAAAAGCCAGACCTGGCTTTAAAACGCTCACCTGCCACTTCAGCTTCAGGCAGGAGTTAAGCTTTTGTGCACATAATTGTGAGAAATGAGGATCCTGAGGTGTTGGAGGGTTACAAGCCTCTCATCTCTCTAGAAAATGCCTGTTCACCAGCACAAACCTTTAAGAATTTGTCTTCAATTGGCCCCAGGGATACTTAAGGCAGTTCTGGGACTGGCAGCAGAACACTGGAGACACCTTTGCCAGATTTTTAGTCTTCCTCAATCCCATCCTGTGCCAGGCTCAGGAACACACTGTGGTTGCTAGACGTAAAGGTGATCACCGAGTACTTCAAGTCAAGAGCAACCTCGGTGAAAGCTGTCCATCTGAAGTGGCAAACCAAGCTGCTACCTCAGATCCCACATGTGCCAAATAAAGTTCAGGCATTGCCAGACTGCACAGAGGCAGTAACTTGAGTGGTCATTTGTGGGTAACACAGTACAAGGTTTAAGTTCCATTTTCACAAAGAGACCAAGAAAAAGTCTGTTATCCTGTTACATTCCTACAAGTTTACCAGACAACAATATCCAAAAGTCATTACAAACAGATCTAACTCCATGTGCTCTTCAATTCTCAGGGTCAAAAATAACAAGTGACCCCAATCTGTCAAGAAAATAAGAACTGTCAAGTTTTTTGATGGTTCAGCATAAATATTTATAGAACTTCATGCTTCATAACACTCCATGTCCTTATATTAGCTTTTTATTCCTTAAAAATACGGAAGCAGGAAGAAAGCTTTAAAAAGGTTTGGATGAAAACAATCTAGTCAATCAAGACCAGACAAAGAGCACAGTGTGGCTTCCTGACATCTGGGGTGCTGCAGTTTTGGCTGGAGAAGGGTGGCTATAAAGTAACGTCTCCATTTCCCCCAGACTACTTGGGGTGCATTTCATTTCAAATTAACTTTGATGTCTTTCCCATTTGAATTTGCGCTTACAAGGGAACCTGTGGCTGCACAAGAACAAAACCAGTGATTACATTGTGCTGTCATGAAAGGAAATAAAGGCTCGTGTCACCCGGGCTGTGCTGTCAGGTGGGCTCCACAGGGCACTTGTGGTACAAGAAAAGCCACGAGCTGCAACTGCCAACATCAGACTGAACGGTGACATTTTCGCTGTGCGCCTGAACTTACAACGTGTCACCTTGTTTGTTTTTACATGTGTACCTCACTAAAAAAAACAATCTGAGCAGTCTTTTGATGTCAGTCAAACACGGGTCTCTAAAGGGAAGTACGTAAGATTAAGTTCACACGTGCCTTATTAGCCCATAAGGTTAAAAAAAGTAACAACCTGGGACAGACGGGTGCGGAAAAATCTCCGATCTATTACGCTCAGATCTCAGTCACTGTAACGCCTTCCAGGTAACGCTGCCCAAGTTAAGAGAACACAACGTGCATCTCCACCGTTTGCTTTCTTAGCTAAATCTGTTCCAGCAGCGGGATAACACTGCACCAAAAGAATTAGTACTTACATTTTCAGACACCTGAAAGCTATAAGCAAATTACAGAGCAAGGGTGAAAGATATAATTGCATGGCTGCTCCACAGTAACTGTCCTACATGCTTTTACCTGCATCGACTGCGAGATAAATAGACAGGGAAGATGGACAATAATGTGACCTTGCATAGTGGGAGCCCATTCACCTCCCTAATCACCAAGATCCCAGGAAGAAATTGCTTTTTAATCTTTGGGCTGTTCACACAGATGTAGTCTGTTGCTTGCCGCAGAAAAACACAATACAGCCTGCCAAACTCAAGCTATTCCTGGTGCATCCCACCAGTTTTGGAGATGACCCTGTGACGAATTAGCTGTCAGACATCTGCAGAGCCAGCCATGGAGAGGGTACAGCAGCAGCCCTCAGCTACCTCGGCCAACATTAAAGCATCAGACAACAGCACCCTGTTTATAGAGGCCACACTCATTTTTCCAAGCAAGCTCTGGAGCCAGGAGTTATTCCAGTCTTTCAATAACAGCAGAAAGACAGAATCAAGATCCTACAGACAAAGTTCAGAGGAAAAATGAGTGCTGCCCTATAAGCTCTTTCCGTATTTCCCAGGGCAGGCAATATAATTCTCCAGTTTTCAGACTCTCTCCCCCATGTCAATGCACATGTACACATACCACAAGGGCAGGAAACCAATAACCCTGAAACAAAAGGCTCAAGGATTTTCAGATTTAAGCTTTAACAGAACATGATTTTACAGCTACAAGCAAAGCTATAATTAGTTTACAGAGCAGGCATACAGAAATGACAATATTATCATCTATTATCTTTCTAACCTTTTAATACTCTAACCACTTCTGCACAAAAGAGTACCGAATTTCAAAATCCTTGTCTTAAATCATGGCCAGGTCAAAGGGTGACTCCAGTATTTAGATGCAAACCTCACTGCATTTTTAAGTTACTGACTTGCAGTAGCCAGTTAGGGACAAAAGCTAAAAATAAGACTATTTTGTTAACATTTATCTATGTATTGCTATGACGGCATAACTTCCAATTAAATGAAGGCAATTTTTTTCCTGTCGGTTCAGGGAGAAGTGTTTTAACTTTTGGCTACTCCTTGTATGCATCAACGCTGCCATCTCCTGGTCAGATTCCTGTTAGAACCAGACTTTCCTTTTCCTGGTTCTTCCGACAGACCTCTCGACTGGTTCTGAAGAATGACCAGTGCAATTAAAGTCTCAAAGATCCATTAAAGTCAATGCAAAGCCTCTTTCTATATACCAGTTTAAACAGTTTGTTTCAGTATATCTGAAATCCATTCCTACGTGGCTGTAGCTAACAGAAAATATGATCTGCTGCAAATAGCACCAGGAGCCTGTGCGAAGCCATGGGCACACCTAAGCTGGAAACACCTTATCTGAAATCTCTAACTTCTGCATAGGGGGTAATCCCACTTCAAACTGGAGCAGCTGTTCAAAACTAGGCAGTACTCACCTAATTCATCAGCACAAGGTTATGGAACATTTTCCTCTAGACAATAACACAGGATACATGATAAAAAAGAACAAAGAGGGGACAGCCCTGCTTACAAGGGTGTTCGGTGCGAGTAGGTCATCCAGGTCTTGACGATTCAACAGCCATGGAACTGCAAAAGTTGCGAGATATAGACAGCTCACTGCTCTTCCAGGGAAACCAGCAGCAAACAGCCTACTGTGAAAACAGCTCAAGAAAACTCTCAACTGAAAGGAGATTTTTTTTTTTTTTTAAACTATTGTGTGGTTAACATGACAAATAATGTGAAGTAGCTGGTTGGACTATAACAAGTCCACTGCATTGCCACTGCAGGTCCTGGAGGAAGCACCTATCTGCAAACCACCACAACACCACTTCTAGTTCACTAGCAGGTCCTTGCTTCTCTGTCCATTACGTTCTGCTCTTTAGCAAAGGCAAACATTAGACAATAACAGCATCTTTAACTGAGCACAACCCCTCCTGGTCTTCAGAGCTATTTTATTATCCAAATGTTAACATATCCCATTTAGATTAACAGCCTTTTGCTTCCATCCTTTGTGCTCCAGGCTAACTATTTTCTACATGATTGGTTTTGTAGGATTTAGTAGAGAATTGAAGATGGCACGTGCATTTATTTTTAGGTACCTATACTACAGTTTGACCACTAACTTTGCAGGCATGATCTGCGCAGGAGATTTATCCAGAAACATTTGGAAGAGCAGGTGTTACAGCTGCTATTAAGGGCTTATGCTGAGTATTTAAATTGGGTTGATGCATGGCAGGTTTTTCTCCAAACTGTGGATGCAGCTGGTGCAACACTATTCACAGCTTTGTACCTCTAAGGAGAGCAGCTTGAGAAAGCATTCCCTTATGGAGCCTGGCATGCACCCTGCACAGCTCATGATCTGACTCATGCCCCTAAAAGCTCCCACAATGACACGGTCTGAGCACTTTCTGTCGTTAGTAAGAGACAGATATTATCCAGGCTCTTCAGACAGTCTTTGCCCTTCAGTAGCCTAAGAGCCCATTTTGTTAAGATGCTGGCACCTGATGTGCTCCTGGCTAATGAGCTGATCTATTCTCTGCACTAACCTGGGACTGAGTGAGGATCAAGACCAAACTCTTTCCGCTTAGTAATTAGCCAGTCATTCTGCTACAAGGCAGGAGAAGAGTATCTGACAGAGAACTGTTCTGGAATACGTTAGTGGCTCCTCATTTAGGAACCTCTGCTCAGTGACTCCGAGCAAGCCTCTGGCTCGCAAATCTAAGACTGCTTTGAAAACTGGGTACAGAAACATGTGGTGAGTTCCAGAAAACTTTTTTGTGTTGTAGCTTTAAGCCTTTTAGAACACTGTCTTGCTAAAGGATTTTAATTATAAATTTCCTGAGCAGGAGCTTAGTTTTAATGACTTTATCTGTCTGAGTAGGCTGGGAAGCTTTAATTGATGTTAACTATATAAATATAATTTAATACTTAATACAGAACTAAAGGAAGATACCTGGGGAGAGTTACTCTTAAATGTCATTTGTGTAAGTTTATTCTTAATCAAATAAGAACCTAATTTATGACACTATACAATTTTGTATCCAGAGAGCAAAGACTTTAAACTAAGCCTCAATACCTGTGCAAGATAATCACTAAACCATTTGGGAGAAAAAGCTGCTGCACGAAAATGACAACAAAGAGGCTATGACCTATCAAAGGATGTATGTTCAGGCTGCAGTCAATCTGGCAACAAAATCCTAATCTCTCACCCGATTCTTGAAGGTCAGAAGGATTGCCTGCTCCAATGTAATTTAGAAAGAGCAAGAAAAAAGGAGCAACTCTAAAACCCCATTCAAAGAGAAGAAGCAATAGAGACGTTTTTGGTGTTGTGGGATGTTTAGTATTAGGGTTTTTTAAGTGCACTCTGCCTTAGCCCTGGCCGCACTTTTGCACACAAAAGCTACCTTATAGCTCAAGTTTGTTTTGTTGTTGGTATTTTTGCTTGGTTTTTTTTAATATTAAAAAAATGCTGCTTCCCAAAATAGGTTAATAAATATGACATAATCTGAGCATCTCAATTTCTATGTCAGGTGCTCCCTTGTAAGTAGGAAGTTACTATTTTTAATCTGCAACATGTAAAACGTCCTTTTCCATTCCTCAGATAACTGAATGATTAAAATAATAGGCAAGTTCAAAATTAAGAGGTCCTAAATTGCACTGATTTTCTTTGGACCCTGAAAAAGAAGGGGCAATTTCCCTCTTGGTTCAAGTCAGAGGCTCTCAACACACCTTGAATACAGCATTGCAGCCTTCCACGCACCTCTAAACACTAAGTTTATGTTTGGTTCTTCAGATCTCACTGGGATTCCCCTCTCCAACAGAAGAGGAAAAAATGAACCTTTCCAATGCATTATTGTGAGACTAGCAAAGTATTTCATCCTCCAAATAATCATTTCTAAACTCTGGTCATAACTTTGGGATCAGGAATGTTAGATAGCGAGGGAGTTGAGGAACACAAGATGTATCTGTAGACAGAAGATGAACTGCCTAACCCTTTCCACCACCAGGAAAATCAACAGAAAAGTGGAGAAACATGAAACACACAGTTGTCATTTGGTTTGATATTTTCCTTCAACAACGAAGCCTGAACTGCTGCAATCAGACTCTTATAAAAGTTTGAAAATGAATAAACCTTTGTCTAAATAATTGTTGCCCTTTGACCAAGACAGAACAAAAATATAAGTCTCTAAGGTCTGTAATTTGCTGTGGATCACAACTCAAGTTGTGAACAAGTCCTTCCACAGCCAGCAGGCTGTGCTACCTGCTAAAGCACAACTGAACTGGAGAATTGAAGAGTTAACACCTATTTTAATGAGCAAATTGTCTCCAGAGATGACAGGACTGCTCATTATATTTATTGTCCACTATCAGTTTCTGCCTTAAGTGCCAGCCCCAGAGAAAAGTATTCATCTTCAAAATAAAGCCTCAGAAAATGCTCATCTTATTTTCCTCTCCCACACTCAAGCGCGGTACAGATCGGCCTTTCCAGTATAGTTAAATTCAGTCCTGTGCAAAGCTGCTGAGGCCATGAACAGGTGACTCCACTCCTAATTTAAACCCCATGGAGAGAACAAGTTTTGACTAATGGATGGGAAAATTTAGACAATGCCAAGCTCTTTGTCCCATCTTTTCCTCTGATTGACACAATAGAGCCTTCATTAATTTAACTGCAGCTCCCCTGTATGCTGGAAGGAAATATTCCTTCAAAGAGCAATCTCATCCAGCAAGATGCCTCAGATCTCAGCACTTCCCAGAGCTCAAAAACGTACTATTTCAGAGATGAGACCATTCACAGGGATCGAATGTCCCAAGCACTTGGAAAATCAGAGCTTCTGCACAAATGTTTTCAACTTCCTCTGAGTTTCCACCTTAGATGACTCCACCTGGACTCTGCAGAACTGTTTTGCAGAGTTACTTCATCCCGTCATTGTCAAACCTAAGTCAGCTCCTTATTATTGCTGTCCAAAGCTCCCTTCCTGCTCCAGAGCATCACCTGCACTACCACACACTTCTCCCTTCACAATGGCCATCCTGGCTAAGCCTTTTCACCCCAGCTGCCTGATGTCTTTAGCTGGCTCCTTGTCCATCATTTCAGTAGCCCTCTCAACACAGGCTTCTGCCCCTCTCTCAGATTTCTTTCCTCACATGTCGCTCTTCAATTGCCCAGCTACATGTGCCACACCTCTTGATGTGTGCTCCGTGCCTACCCCTCCCATCAGCCATGCCAGGTACAGCTTGGAAAACTTTTGTCCTCAAAGAATGGAAACTCGTGCTGAGCTCTCTTCACAGCAAGGAGAAGCTGTTATCCCAATTATATCGGTTAACAGACAAAGAACAGGGAAAACCTCTGAAGCTGACACAGCTTACACTAAACATTTCTTTACAGAAGTACTTCTCACTGCAGATGCTTTCAAAGTTAGTTTGCTTTGCAGAACTAAACCGGTCTTTCAAAGTTGAATCAGTGTAGAGTTTTGTCTCTTCTTTAAAACTAAACCTAAAACTTACCAACAGCAGCCTGCTGTTAGGAAATATCTCTCTTGTTCTCCAGCACAGACCAAGTGTCCCACAGAGTCTGAAGTTCCTCAGTACAGTCACAAGCAGTTGCTTTAAACTCGAGTGGCAAAAATCAGGTAAACAGCTTTAAAAAAAATCCTGGTTGATGCTTAAATCATAAATTACTACCACATTTAAACACAGAAAGCCTTAAAGCCAAAGAGTAGACCCTTAATTCAACCTGCAGAATTGTCTGCATTATACAATCTATTCCAGCAACTCTTCCAGCACTGAGAGTCTGTTAAACTTATTTTAAAAGGCTCAAGAAAGTAATCACATCCACCAGCCAAACTGTTCTTTCAGCAAGAGTAGCACTGTGCATCCCATCCAGCATAAAACTGTTTCCAAGGAGCCAAGTGGGGTCAGGCTGTGTCACAGGAGGACAAATGTTAATGAGATTCCAGGCAAGAGAACACAGGCAATATTTTCTGAAAACACATTAAGTCTCTTGTTGAAAGATGACTAGTATTTTACAATTTGCCCAGTCTCTTGGGGTTACCTTGGCCCAGAACACGGAAATTTCAACTACATTATATTTTATCAAGTATTTTCCTTTAATTGATCCCTTACTCTTTCCTACAGCCTTTTCACTTAAAGAATTATGGGCTTGTCCACATATGGAACTATTCAGGCATAGTTACTCCTGACAAACCCTGTACAGAACCTTACTTTGGAATAAACTGACCTTAAACTATCTCAGACACTTCCAAAGCTGATTCTAGCAGAATACATGGCAAACCAGGAAATACTTTTGAATTATTTATTTCTCACCTATACTCTTTAACTCAAATTAGCTTTCTTCTATAGACACTTTGAGCTACAAATATTTCTAAATCCACTGAACATCAGCCCTAGGACTGAAAGGAAAGAGATAACCATCAAGCTTCTACTCCATACTGTGAAGCAGCACATCCTCTAAGCCCTGCATTGAGTAGATAACACAAAGCAATCTAGGAAGGTAAGATGATGAAGAAGTAAATACATGCAGTTAACATAGAGCATACAAGAAAAGATCAGCGTGGGTGGCTGGTTAGGTGTTTGACAGTTCTTAATTTGCTGTTTTAGCCTTTAATTGTATGATGAATTTGCTGGCAGCATTTGTGGATTCATGCCTCCATTCATCTTTATTTACAAGCAATTTCCAGCTGCAGCTGTAATTTGCATTTCCATCCACTCTAACTAGGCTCCTTCTCCACCAGCCCTTAGCGGCAGCAGTCTCACCTTCACCACCATCTTTCGACCACTGCTCAGCTACATTTCTGCACAAGGATTTGGCAAAAATCCTGCAGCATATGTATTGCAGACCTGACCTCACCTGGATTAATTTATGAATATTTCAAAATCCACCATGATTAATTCAAAAGACCATGTGCGTTGCTGCGCTCCCCACCATTGCTCATTTTGCTAGGGTCGGCACACGTTCCCCTTCTCGATGCCTCTATGCATCCAGATATGCACAGCACAAGAGAGAGTCACAGCCAGAACAGGCACTGTTCAATGAAAATGGTAAAAAAAGCATAAATGCTGCAGAAGAGGTCTGATCAGACTTTGGATACTACTTTGAATTCTGCTACGGTCTGTCAGCCCATACTACACTGGTAGAGAGGAGATAGGATGCAAAGTAGAGATGCAGCTTTCTGTTTTTAAACAGTTTTGTCCACTTCTTAGTTCAGTTCTTAGAAAAGGGATAGTTAAAAATTCAAAGCCATTAGCTCAAAAATCTACACACAGTAAGTGCTAAGTCATCTCTTTGTTGCAGTAGACAATTGTTGATTTAGAAGCAACTCTCCTTAGAGCATCCAACTTGCCTGCTGAACTAGAAAGCCACATCTTCCAACATGCATGTTTTGGAGTTTCAAATAGCTAAAATCTTAACTCCATGTCTGATGCGAATGGCTGCCTAATCTCTGTTAGATTGGACTCCTGCAAGCTCATCTTCTAGGGCTTACAAGGCTGCAAAGCCTTGACCAATTATCCTTCTGGAGATTACTTCATGACTTCACTCTGCGGACTCGTCTGACTCATGCTTCTGCCTTTTCCTCAGAACAGGCATTAATAGCAACTTTCTTCCCTGACCTAGCCAGTTACTCTCATGGAATTCATATCAATACACTTTTGGAAATTGCTGTTCTTCTATTAAACTGAAACTAGTTAACTGTTTCAAAAGATATTGCCAGGGCAGAGGGAAGAAGGGGCTGATTCATGGATGGGGAGAGATAAACAACATGATGTTGTCCATCATGTCTAAAATGCTTCTTTTTTTTTTCTCCAGAAAAACCTCAAGTCTAAGATAATATAAAGCATGCACTTTCCTTCTTTATTTAAATTAAAAGCACACTCAAAATGTCGTTCTACAGAATCCTGATTTTTAAACTGTAAACTTGCTTGCACTTGGGCTTGCTTCTTCTAAGCAACGAGCTAGGACTAGTAGAGAAAGCTATCTGAATTCCCCAGAAATAAAAGCTTCGTAATGCAGGAATTATCTATTTGACACAGCCCAACAGCAGATAAAAAAATTCCCAAGTTATTAATATTGAGGGTCAGATGCTAATCACAGATGAACCACACACTTTGCTCTTATCACAAAAGTATCTTCAGTGGCAATACACCAGGAACACACAAGCAAGCTTGGAATTTCACCTTGAAATACTTGCCCTCACCTTGCCCTGTGGAGGCAGACGAGGTGACCATGTCGCACTACCCACTTACTTATTTAAGATAAGATAAGGCAGTGAAATGAATGTCCAGCTGCATTTCCATGTTTCAGCTGTTGCTCTCTTCGGCATGTTTCCCCTGCTACTTGGTTTAGCTTATGTGAAGTATGACAAGTCAGCCATTCTCATCCTCTCTCCCCAGTGAAGTGACAAATTTTTGGATGTTTCAATTCAAATTGATTCAACACCCCTCCTTTCTCAAATTTTGGAAAAAAGTTAAGTGAGAGGCTATGCCAAAATCCTTCTTGCTGAGGACAGCCAAGCCTATCATCTTCGAACAGAGCAGTCCCTACCTAGCCGTTCAGAACTGTCTCAGAAAAAAGACAAGATTTCCCTCTTCTCTTATGAGGTTCGTGCTCCACCAAACCCTAGGAGGTAGTCTAAGTTTTAGCATTCTTGCAATCAGACTAGAAACACCTTTCTGGACCCATGAGCTTGTCCAGTATTTATACAACTCAAGCAACCACAGTGCAGAGACACTGCAGCAGGATGAAGACAAGCCAGATGAGAAACCTAAAGTATCACGGTTACATCAGCTTAACAAATTAACAGGACTAATGAATATAGGCACAGCATCACTAATTTGACCAGGCAGCTTTCAGGGTCTGAGTTAGTCTCTCTGGTGCTACGGCATACTCTGTAGACACACCGCTCCATTCCACGTAACCTGGGATCTCACAGCCTTGGGGATGCACTGCACAGTGCTGTAGTCCTAAAGTACTCAGCAAACTTGCACAAGTACAAAAGCAGCCGAATAACTTCAGCTGGTAATCTACTTCCAGAGTATGGTCATTACCGCTGCATGCCAAAAGAACACGACATCGGCCTCCCATCCTGGTCCTCAGTCCTCCCTCACACTTTTGAGCGAAAGTGAGCTGAAAGTCAGGTAGCTTGCTCTCCTACAGAGTAGGAAGAAGACAAAAAAAAGACATCATCACCAAAAATAGCCAACCAAAAATAAAAGGTCAGAAAGATGATAAGAGTGAACTTGATGTTTACAAGCAACAGGCCAAAACTTTCACTGAATATCTTGCAAAGCTCATATTGTAACCATAAGAATATGTAAATAATAGATGGAAAAGGCTGTTGTCAGCTAGCTTCTCTAGAACGTGATCCAAACGACTTTATTCTCACCTCCATGGAAAAGCCAGCAGGGTGTACAATTAACTGTGCTGAATCCAACCGCTTCGAGACTCATGAAGTTGTCGGTCAAACTGGGACAATCTGAAACTTGTCCCATAAAACCATGCTTGCAGGAGGCTGGTAGGAGAGGCCTAGAGGGGGACTTCTCTTTATCAGAGTTTCTTGTAATTAACAGTATACACTGTCGTATTAAACTGACATAAAAAATTCTGTACAAATCAATCTGGAGCTGTACAATTAACTCTGGATCTACAAGACACACCTGTTTACTATTTAAAACGGGCATTAGGAGGTCAAAAATACTGCTCCTTCTCAGAGTGACTTACACTGCCTTAGAATATTAAAAGTAAAATTTTCAAACATCTGGTTTTCCTTTCCACTCCCTATGATATCATGTTTTCCAAGCACATTTGGCAGCTCACTGTAAAGATACAGGCAGACTAAACATACAGGGCAATGTAGAGTCAAGATGAAAAATTCCAAAGCCCTGGATGCAGTAAGTGTTTCCTATCTCCAAATCTGACAGTTACACAAGTGGTATAATAAGGGGTTTCCCCCCCCTTAGTAACGCATGTAATCTTCAACCTTCTTCTTCCTTGATGAGACAATATACCATATATCTGCCCTCTAGAGCTTTGGCTGTGTCTCTCTAAGTAATTTTTCATGTATTATGGGATATTTAGAGTCCCTATAGAGCAAGATTCAATTATAGGGGAAAATAATAATGTTTAACAGGGCCAGATTTTGAATGTACTTTTCTTTATCTCCCTCTGGGAGATGAGATTAGCCTTCTCTATTCCTTCTGCCTAAATAAGAAAAAAAAACAAAACACAAAAAAAAAACCCACAAAAAAACCAACCACACACCCCCCATGCTACAGTCACTGCCTTTTCACTGCTTGGTTTTGTGCTTCCTAGCCTGGAACTGGGAAATTGGACCAAACCAGTTTCAGGGGCCTGCGTTTCCCATGAATTTACACAGGTTGTAAACAATACAGAAGAGTCGCTGTTATAAAAACTAAGAGCTCCCATGTGACTGATTTCTCACATACATTTTAACATATCTTGATGCAGCCTTTGCATTTTTTCCTCTTTACCTATTTTACTATTTTTACTGGGTCATATTCGAAAGGCAGATTAGTCAGCGTTAATGTACCTTTAACCTTAGCACATGCTCACATTTTACGGATGCACAAGACGTGAGCTTAAATGAGTCAGCTACCCAGTGAAGGAGCAGCAAACCTAGAAATCCAACATCCATTTCTTACTCTATATCTTCATTTCTCCATTTTGTAAAAAGACAGTTTGGAAATGCAAACAGATGCCTTGGGAATTCTAACAAAACAGAGTCTTTGGCTTATTATTTTACATTTAAAAGCAATTTATATCATAGTAAGTATTAAAGTGTATAAAGGAGGAAAAGTACGTATTAAAAAAAAATAAAGCTACTGACAAAATAATAGCCCCAGTGGTTATGCCCTGATTAAAACTTAATCACTAATCAATAAAACTATAATTATAACTTTCACCCTGATGCAATTTGGAATAGTTTATATATTTCTATCGATCCACTAAGACTTTATATAAAACAAACGCGAGATCTTGCTTTGTGCTATTTTTGTTACAGGTTTGTTGTAGCAAATCTCTAAATCCCCACCTCAATTATTTTACAGCTTAGTTCTCCCATCATGCCAAGAGAAGAAAAGCTTGCAAAAAGCACTATCTCGTTAGCCAAAAAATGTCTGTTACAATATGGCAGTTTCCACGCTGTAAGGTCAGGTTGCCATTTCGATGGCTAGTACTATACGTTTCTCTGGCCTTCAAGCAGCAAGAGCCAAGCACAGGGGACAAGCCCAAGCAACTCATCTAACTATGCCACATCTCCATTTGTCAGCCCGAAAACGAAAGCCCTAAGTGCCCGAGTTGTAAGAGTCACGAAACCACAGCCCATGTCGGATAACACAGGCAACAGGATCTGTAAGCACACAAGGAGTCACCTGTAACCAGCTGTTCTTTGGCTGCTGATGATTAAATTACCCAGGCACAGTTTCCTCACAGGCAGGGGAAGTATACTATAAATAACCCACTCATGAAAGAAAAGACCTTTTTTTCAGTGGATTTTATCGTAGAGTACTGAGCCCAATTGTCATTTTGCTTGATTCTGAAATAGCACTTTAGAAGCTTAAAACACCTCTTGGATCTGCTGTTCCATGAAATACCGGGCAAATAAGGAATTTAAGGGCTACACATTGCCCTAGTGAAGAACCTTTTGCTGGTTTTTAACAGCCTTTATAGAATTTTAATGGAAATAATTTCTGCGCATTGCCTTAAGTTAGGAGCTGTAACCTGACAGCACAGGCACTAATCAAGATCAAAAAGAATCCACCTGAGGCAGCAACACAAACATATCCCACCCAGCCCTAAATTTATCACTTTCTGCCTACTCCTGCCTATAACCACTACCAGAGTGCTTAGGAGGTGCTGCATTCACATATCTTCATGCTCTTGATATGTTAAACTGAGCTCCCTGGCTAAATCCCGTTCAATCTAATCTGTATCATTTCCACAGAAGAATAAAAATTGCTTGGGAATCAAAGCCGAACCCACAGGGACAGCTCAACTGTTTCCCGTGGGAAGCAGCTAGGCTATGCTCCTATAATAGCAAGGCATCTGGGTGCTGAGCTAAAACGGCATAGATCCCTCTGCACTCCTGGCAGCTTGGGACCAACCTGCAAGTAAGCTGAGCCACCCCAGGGAGTACAAAGACATAGCTACTTGTGACGGACAGAAAGAAGCCAGTGTCACAAAAGATGAAAAAACTCAGTTAATAAAAGCAGAATATGGAATCATGGACACAATACATTTTTCTGCCCCGCATCATGGGCTAAAGTTGCAAATGAGCTAGAAAAGCTGGTTTCATACAGCCCATTTCCCTCCCCCAAACTTGTGGAGACAAAACAATTTGCAGCCCGTTTCATCCCTGCAGTGCCAGGAAACACCCCGTGTGACCAAGGCAGGAGAAAGGAGGTGGACAGCGCTGGCAGGAACAGCAAAGGACTGTTCATGGCTGAACACCCAGCCCTGAACACTGCCAAGGCACTGAGTCAACTCTGCAGTTAAAACTGAGGGGAGCAGGAGAAGGATTTTGCTGAACCTGGAATGTATTTGATTCAGCTAACCCAAAGCAACCTTGGTCTTTTTGTTTGCAAATAACACCAGAAATAGTTTTTAAAAACCCAATATTCAAGCTTCTAGGATAAAGTGTGTGCATAAAGCACCTTCAGTATTTCCCTATAGACAAGTTTGTGCCTGGATCAGACAGGAATGATCATCATTTGATCACAACAAGCAGTGTTCCCTTTCAACACCTGCTACAGACTATTTGCACAGAAAGTTCCTGTTATGGAGTGTCATGTACTAGCTCTTGTAAGAGCTAAACTTTCGACTCTGTGGATCCACGGGTTGTCCAGTCATCCTAGCATTGCCTGCTGGTAATGAAATGAATGTTATTATCTTAAACTGGAATATAAAGTAACTTTCAATTACAGCCTTGCCATTAATTTCTACGGAGTAGTCAGTATGAGCCGGGAAACAGCCTAGGTATACCAGATCGGAAAGTCACGAGGGCAAGAGGTATTTTGTTACTTAAATTCAACAGGTTAATGTTATTTCATTTGTAACTTACAATATAAGACAAACATACAAAAAACACCACCCCCCCAACCCCCCCGCAAAATTAATTTCTGCAAATTTCATGCTGTTAACAAGGCAAGAGCAACCTAGCCATCAAAACAAGAGAGGCTTCTTTTGTGACCTTCCTTAACGATGTGCTAAAGTGTTCCACAGAATTTGGTCACAATTATTCTGGGTTCTGCACCAACCTAGGCAAAGCAAGCGATGACTTGCAGCTCCGGGATCTGCTATAAACAAAGTAATGGATTTAATGGATAAGAAACACAGTAACTTTTCCAAAAAGTGGGAGGAAAGAGTTTTCAAAAAGCTTATATATACAGATTATTTTCATTATTTACGTTTATCCTGCAATAACTCGACCAATACACTAAACTAAGGGCTACAGGTCTTAGAGGGACCATGTGAAAAGCTGTCACTAAACTACACAGATGTCCCTCCCAAGGGAGAAAGCGTCATTACATTACCCAGGACACTCTCCACTGAGACAGGCTTCGCCAGGAAACCATTACACGTTGCTTGTTAGGTGAAGCTACACAGCTGACAGTAGCCCTGTCCTGTCACATCACTTTGTACATCCACTTGGAGAGTCCGTTTATGAATATAACAAAATATTTTGGGAAAGAGTGTTGGCTGAATGTGGATGCATGGAGGGAAGGAGAGGGAGATCAATATAGATTAATCAATACTGGTTCTTACGCATCAAGGTGCATGAGTTTCAGGTGATGGCACCTACCTACTTTACGTATAACATCACTGTCTTATGGCTATTTTTAAAATAAAAATCCTTTCCATGACGACTCCACATGAAGCTGAAAGGAGTAAAAGCCTTTCTTGAATGCTAACACTGACACACAACTATTACAACAAGAAAGCGTGTTCACATTTTGGAACAACATATCTACTGACAGGTCAGCCACTTGGCCTACTAAGAAATTGTTACTAACTCAATTATTCACTTCGAAATAATCCTTACAAGTGCAAACACTTCACTAAAAAATAATATTTTTGCGAGAACTGTCACAAGTACAACGATGGTCAACACTCAAAAAAGTAAGACATGACAACAAACTTGAGTATCAATAATTGAATGGTTTCCTCTCTTCCCACAGACACACAATATCCGAACTTCTTCCTTACCACTTCCCCAAGGGAGGCAGCCACCATGTGGGCGGCTGGAGTCAAGTACGGTGCAGAGCCATGGTGCAGCACAGATTTCACATTCTCATAGGTGATAAAAAATGCAGCAGCTGAAATTCAAGAATAGATACAGTCACTTAACTGCTCCTCCATCACAGAATTAGTACAAAAACATTTAGAGGTGGATTTTGTCACCTATTGTTCTACAGCTGCAGTTGAAAACAGGCTATTTTTGTCCCAAAACAATGCAACAGTATCAACACAATCCCTAGAGTAATTCCTTCAGAAGTTCATGCTCCTGCCTACCACTGGCAAACCTCCCACTGATATCAAAGCTGTCAGGACTTAAGGCCATATTTAGTATCAAGACAAAGAAAGATGTGTTAATTAGTCAGGAATGTCCAGCAGGTTTGGAAAAAATGGTATCTCACATATTCATAGATAGGAAAGGCAGAGAGGAGGTTGTATGGTTGAATTGGATAGATGGTCTTTATTTTCTGGAAGGAAAAAAAAAAACAACAAACCACCACACCACAAAAACATCCAACCAAATCAGTTGATAACTGAAAAAAAAAAAAAACCACCAACAACCAAAAATCATAAAGGTATTCGATACAAGTCTTCTACCCTGCAATGTGCAAAACTGTTCCAGTAGCAGTTATTAATAACTTCTTCCTAGCTATCGTCAGTTCAATGTTTTGGATTTTAGCTCTATAAAAAAAATTCTTCCAAGCTTCTGAAGGCCTTGTGAAAGTCCTGTCCAGTGAACAAGAAACACACGAGACTAAATTGAACACAGTAGCATGAGCTGTGTTTACTCACTGCAACAGTCAAAGGCACTTGCACCTTAAGGGTTACTCCTTCTCCTACAGATAATTTCATTTCTCAGTCATACGTTGAAAAGATAAAACCACCGTTCAGATTTTGAAGATGTAAAACCTGAAAAAAACTGACATGTCTTGCGGGGGAACAGATTTTAATTGTAAAGAAGGGCTATGTGAATTGCCTCCTGCTAATCAAAAGATGCTTATCACCTCAAAAGGAGATAACAGCAGGCAAGATAAAGAACTGAATTTTTTTATATCATCTTATGAAGGACATCAAACATCTGAAGGTGTCAGTGGATTTGTCAGCAAAGTTCTCCTAACATTCACTACTAATGGCATAGCTTGCTACTTTTTTAATCCCTCCCTACAAAGACAAAACAGACAAAGGCATTCGGAATTTTAGATGCCTTTTCTCTGCAGGGACTACAAGCATTTACTGTTTTAAAGTTTCAGTTTCAAAATGAGAAGACATCAGGAATACTTCTAAGTGTTACAGTTGTTTCCAGGGAGAAAAAGATGGGCATGGCATCCCCAGAGTAATTAGCTCAAAGACCTCCAGTGCTCACACACTTCGAATTTTGATTAATTTCCAATGCCACAAAAGAACGGGTCATGACAAAAGCGTCCAGGGCAAGCAAGACTCAATCCTTCCTTGGCACCCAGAAATGCTTTAGGGTCCCCCTATACATAAGGACAGGCTTATAAGACATATCCAGGAACATTTCCAAGGAGTAAGGCTTGCTTTTCAGAGTAAACACGGAGCAGCCTTCATTCCAGGCTTGCTCAAAGAGTTTGTTCAATACTGTACAATTCTAGAAACTGCTCTTCACAGCTGGACACAGATTCACAGAATACAAACAGCCACCTACAGGAGTGGAAGCCCCAGACATCAATGTCCTACACTATGTAAGTTCCCACTTAAAGATGACAAAGCATAATCCAAAGAAAATTTACCATTTGGAAAGGATCCTATAGCAGTGGAAGGAACACCAGCATAGATGCCACGAAAGCCACCAGCCTTCCTAAATCCTTGGGGACTCTGCAGTCTGGTTTTTACAGTATCCAGGGGAAAAAGGATCAAGTCAACACAGACGCCAGCAACTCCACCAGCCTTCAAGACAAAACCATGGAGTAAAGTACATCAGTATTCACAGGGGTGTATCTGTGGTGCTTGTGTGAGCAACTGAGGCACGCCTAAACCAGAGCACTACTGACCGTAGCTTTTCGGAGGCCAAATTACAAACCCACAGTCTTACACAGACCTCAACAGCTTCTACAGCTATAAGAAGGAAGCTTCGACATGAGAGAAAGTAATGGATATCACCACTTTCAAACCATATCCAAGGTATTTTCAAAACAGTCTCTGTGGTTTGAGTAGTAAAAGCATAGCAATGCCACACTGACCCCCTACACATAAAAGCAAGACAGCGAATGCCACTTATGGAAATGACAGAGCACAGAACGACCAACAGCACAAGGAAGTTGCGTGGTGAGACCAGGGAAAGGCAGAAGCACCTCTACAAAGCACATTGACAATTTGCTAGCAAACTTCTTCATTTCAAGTGTTACCCCCACATTTCCTTTGTTGAACAAAGCCTAAAGTAAAATGCTCTATTTCTTTTTACTAACAAAAGCCTACAGGAAAAAAAAAAATCATATTAAATAAAGATGTTTTCAAAGTCATACGGAAAAGGGGAAGCTTTTTATCCAAAGCAATTCTTAAAATAAAATCCTGAAACAAAAAATAGTTTCAACTAAAGCTCAATCTTTTTCCATTGCCTGTGCTTTTAGATGACAACTTTTTTTTTAAGTTTCCCCAGGACATGGCTGATCTGTAGAAAAGACTTGCTTGTCAAAAACAGGGAGAGACTGAAATAAATAGAAAAACTCATTTCAAAAAATAAGAAAAGAAGAAAATAACAGTAGTTGGCATTAATCCATTATGAGACATTATTTAGATGCACTGTTATTCAGAACAAAAAACAGTTTTAAGTCTACCTCATATAGAGCAGCACATAAGAAACAGCTGCTCAGGTTTTTAGCTGTGCCTGAAAACAAGTCACACATGTGTTACTCTGATTTTTTTTTTTTTTTCAGGGCCAACAGAGGATTCAGAGAGGTGTTCACTATTTTCCACTAAAGTTTTAATCAATAAGTTAATTACTCTTTTAATCTAGTTGGCTATTTTGCATGCATTGATTTTCCTTCACTCTTTTTCATCCAAACCCTTATCTGCTGAAAACAGCATCGATCAGATTTAACCTAGCCATCTGTTAAAACACGAATCAAAAGTTACTAACGGCTTCTTCAGTTTTCAAAGTTCTGTGTCTTAAATGTCGTTTAAATTCATGGAGCAGCTGACAGAGCACCTGCCCGAGGGCGACAAAGCCTGGGTGCTTACGCCACCTGCAGAGAGAAGGATAATCTTTGGATAATAAGGCAACTAAAAGGCACCTTCTCCCCACCTTTAGGAACAGCAGCATTCTCATTTCCAAACAGCTAGAAAGCGTTTGCCAGGAGTGTGGCACACCCGTTAAACTTAACTCCATCAGAACGATTAACCAAAAGCAGCAGGAGCGTTTGGGGCCGGAGCCGAGCTCTCTTCACGCCAGCCCAGGGCACCAAGTCCAGCATTTTCCACACAGCACCGAGAGGGAGCGCTGGATATTCCCAAGGAGGTCCCTAGCCACGGACACGGGGGGTTCACCCCCTTGCACGCGGCACAGCCGAAAGTGCGCGCTGGAAATCGGCTTTTAGAGCGGGAAATACCGCGCAAAGTACGCGCTCCACCGCGCACGGGTACCGCCAGGCTGCCGGCAGGGTCACGGCCCCTGCACAGCCCCGACACCCCCAGCCCGGGGTGAAGACACGAGGAAACGAACCGAGGCACGCTCCCGCCGCCCCTCAGCGCGCCGCCGAGGCCGCCGCGTCACCTTGGCAACGCGCAGGCCCGGGCCCGCTCACTCACCGCCAAGGCCGCCCAGGACTCCCGCGGCTCCATGCGGAGGTGGCGGCGCGGGACAGCGGCACGGCGCAGCGCAGACGGGCCGCC
Organism: Tauraco erythrolophus; assembly: GCF_009769465.1. Taxonomy (NCBI): domain Eukaryota; kingdom Metazoa; phylum Chordata; class Aves; order Musophagiformes; family Musophagidae; genus Tauraco; species Tauraco erythrolophus. Next base: position 7,199,372 of record NC_141476.1, read on the forward strand.
CCCGCTCCGGGACGGGACTAGACTCCCCGCTCCAGCCGCGCCCCAGAGGTGTACACGGGCGCAGCCATGTTGCTGCCCCTGACCCGCGGTCAGGCGGGAGCGCGTCGCCACTGCGCCTGCGCAAGGCCGCCGCGCATGCGCACGGCGCGCGTGGACGCCGCTGCCCGCAGCGCTCGCCGCCCCTCTGCCCGCGGTGAGGGGAAGGCAGCGCCCGCGTCAGCCTCGCCGTGAAGCGTTAGGGCTCTGAGGGCGAAAGCGCCCTCAGTCACCCATAAGCTTCGTTAGTTGTTGCTTCATGGCGATCTGCTGCGCGCTCGCAGCTCTTGTCCTCATAGGACAAGTTCCCTAAACCCTTCTCTAGTTTCGTTGCTCGTAAATTTCCCGTTATTAATCCCTCCGCTGGTACAACAAAGCACCTGTACGAAAATGGCTGGATGTGCCTATGTGTGCATGTCCGTATGCTTTTCCTCCCCCAGCCTCCAGCTGCTATGGGATGTCTGACACCAGCAGCAGCAGATCTATGGATCCGGTCATAACGTGTTAAGGCTGCTGAAGAGCAGCTGTTAAAAACAGACTTCTTGGCGTAGATCAGCCCTGGCGGTGTCTGTCACACACATGGTCCTGTTTGTTTATTAAAGCAATTGCTTTCCTCGTCCTGTTTATTATCCTTCTCCTGGGCAATTCGGGCACGTCAGAGCCAACCTCTTCCAGTCAGTCAGCCTTTCTTGGATCATCATTTTCACTTCGGCTCGGACAACACCCTGCAACTCTTCCTTCCTGAGAAAAGAGGCCTGTCCCACTGTTCTTAAAAGCAGATGGAAATTTACCAGCTGCAAAAATTTATCCTGGCGTAAATATAGAGAAAATAAAGACTCAGAGATCTCTTTAATTTGAGACTAAGCAGGTACATGATGGGTCCCGGGAGGCCATCTGAGAGAATTTCAATGATATGGCCACACGCAGCACCCGAGAGGCTGTGATGCACCACAGGAGCACTGCGTGGCAGAGGGGGCCTGCTGGTTGACAGACTAGAAGCAAAATGTCACCCATTCTCTTGCAGAAGTACTTGCACCCATACTTGCATTCTGCAGTTTATTTCTGCCGGGGATAGGGCAGCAATGCTCTTGGCCACCTCTTCAGCGCAGTGAAATCCAAGAGGCCCCAACACCAAGTGGCCAGGGGCTCTTGCGCAAGGAAGGAGAGTCCCGTGCCCAGTACTTACCCCCAGGACTGGTACTGACCTCCAGCAGCCACCCCGTTGCCTGGTGGCCTGTAGCCCCTCTGCATGCTCAGTAGCTGTGCTGCAGACCTCTACCCACTTCCCTGGCTGTTGCGTGTGCTGCTGGAGCTGCCTCCTTCAGAAAAATGAAAAGGAATTAAATATTATCCTAATATCTAGCCAGCAGTGGACAGCTGGACCTAGACAGGCAGCAATTTTTCCAGCCTCTCCTCGTTCTGTCAGGCTCCCTTTTGCTGCCTTAACCCTCCTGCAAGCTACAGGGAAGGCTGGTTTAATGTGGATTTTCGATCATTTTTTGCCACTCAGACACCATAAGCTCTCCCTCACACTTAGTTCCCTGTTCTTAAGAAATCTGGCAGTTCTTAGAAATGTTGCTGAAATACTAATTGCCATAAATTTTTATGGAAACAGATGGAGGAACCAGACAGCCAGAAATTTAATAACTCCTTTGAGTACTTAGCAGCAGAAACACTAGTCCCCAAATTCATTAAGAAAAAAAGTGATTAATGAAGATATAGATTTTGCATAATGATAGAAAGCCTTAAACTGTACAACTTTCTGATGATCCTCATTCATTCTGCCGTATTGGCTGCCTGGACAATCGAAGATGAATGCTCTGGGAAAGACAGAAAACATGCATTTTAACTACTGAGTAAAGTAAGTGAAATAATGATCCAGTGGCAACGTAGTGACCTTTTCCATGTGAGCACATCTTCCAGAGACTCTCTGCAGTTAGTCTTACAGCACAGCTGAGTTAATGTGATATTTCCATTTACCACATGAGAGAAATGGAGGAAAATCTTAATTGTACCTGCATTTGTGGTTGTCATCCAAAGCCCTGACACTAGAATTGCTCACATCTGTTCTCAGCTCACTTCGTGGGCTGGTGCAATGACTTAGTTGACTCAGGAAGCAGGGTTAAGAAAAAGTTTGCAACAGGACGGCCCTAAGCTGCCCAAACAGTTTTGTGTTTCCAAATGATCCCAAAGGAGCATCCCTGATATTCCCACAGAGAGGCTGGAGCCAGGACACTGGGTTTTCCTTCAGCCACTGAATTGCTTGAGTCACTCTGGTGATTTAGTGCCTTCCTCTGTATAAAAACAAGGATTAACAGACCAGGTCTCTTCCAAAGTCTGCGGCCAGTGTTAATGAAACATGGGGTGGGCTGTCCCCTCTGAGGAGAAGGAGTGGGTGCAACATTAGCACTGGACCCACTGTCCCTCCCCTTCCATCCAGTATGGACCAGCAGGAGACCAAGGCCATCCTGGTGGAGGCCCAGCATGACACCTTGGGCTATTTTGCTGGACCTATGTAAGGTAAGACTCAATTAAAATTGGATTTCCTTGAATTTCATGTTTTTGGAGAGCTGGACATTGACCCCTCCGTGTTCTATGGGGATGGATGGATCCTCCATCCCAATGCCGTGGCCCGACAGTGCCCTACAGCAACGGTGGCTCCAGTGTGTGGCTCTAGCTCAAGGTGACCCTCACCTCCACTGCTCAGCTCCATCAGCCTCCTGGCAGAAATAAATTGCAATTGTTTCTGTACAGACAAGGAGCAATATTTTAGGAAATTAGTTCATTGCCAGCTGTTTGCTCAGCACAGAGTTTTTATCAGCTAAACTCCTTCTCCAGATCCCAGGGAGCACAGCTGATGGGAAGTGCTTGCAATGACATATAGAGCAGCCGCCGCAGCCGAAACGATCCACCTCCTGGGAGATGCCACTGAAGAAAGGAGCTTAAAGGTTTATTTGAACAGCTGAACTTCAGCGTGTAAACTACAGCTATTTTTTTAAATGTAAACTGTAAAAATAATACAGTTTGCTTTAAAAAAAGCACTGTGTGTTTGGCGTTGTGTACTTGATATAATTCATTTTTAGTTTCATTTAATTCAAAGTGTCTTACTCAGGAACTGGGTGTTTTACTGGGATGTGGTTGGGTGAGGTTTTCAGCCAGCAGTGCCAGCATTTGAGTGGGCTGTCAGAAGAAAACTAGAGAAACAGGATTGTAGATAGCAGGTATAAAAAGGAAAACCTGGAAAAACTGCAGAGGTCCATGCACTGAAAGGGGCTGGAAAGCTCTGCATAAATGTGTTGGTGGACTCGGTGCCCTGTGCTGCTGCTGGATGCTCAGCTGAATTCTTGCGTTAGAGCAGCATCAGTCCAGCACAGATTATGCCTCAACCTGGACAAGTGCAAAGCCTCTCTGTGCGCAATGCTTGAGTTTTAGATTATAATGAAGCACAAGAGATGACTAAACCTGTTGTGGGCCTAAATGTTGGGCTCAGATGCTAACAGTCGAATGAGGCTGGGATTACAGTGATACAAAAAGTGAGATAAAACAGGATCCTGGGAGTCTCGGTAGTACCTAAACATTTTCAGGTTCATAAATCCTGTCAACTGCAGAAACTTAGCCTTCATGGGCAATTTAGACCATCCCTAGAGGCATCTATGTGCATCTGTAGACACCCAAAGCCCCGGACCATTGCTGTAACAGCCACTGAATCCAGCAACAGAGCCCACTAGTCAGGACATGATTTGCCATCGCAAAAAGATGTTGTATTATCCCAATAGCACATGGTGGCCCTGGACAGCCATGCTGCTGCTCTTCTGCATGAGGCTCCCACTGCTTATCCCTCCACGTGCCTCTAAATCTTTACTGAGATACTTCAGTCATCTCAGTCCTGGCTACATGACATCTTCTATGTTTTCTTTGACGTTGTGGAACACAACCCTTTGGTGAGAGGCAGCCGAGAGGTCCTTCCCAGGAAAAACGGAAAGAGGCTGACGACAAAAAAGTTCTTGTTCACCCTCCTGTGACTTTCCAGGGCCCTCTTCCTTTTCCTTCTGTTTTGCAGCAAGAGAGACTTGCCAGCTTTTCTCCTCTCGCCAGGATTATCGGAACTGGCTTCCGATATGAAGTTTCTCAACGGTGAAAGTTTCTGATCATTTCTTCGTATCGTGCCATCGTGAGACGCATTGCCATTCCCAGCTGATAACCTATCACTTGTATTCTGTTGCAGAAAAGCCATTGTCTAAGGGAAACACCAAAGCGTGGGAACACAGGCTGTTTGTACATGAGGAAGGAGAAGCATATGACATGTGAATTTGCCAGATGTTACCACTCTGAACCTTATTAAAATATACCCTGCGCTGACCACGGCTGCGTTATCTTCCAACTCCTTCCACGTACAGATAAGAGGCATTCAGACAGCGCTGTAATGGCCTGACCAGGCAGCCTGGGAGCAATTCCCTGACACGGCGTCACAATTTCTTGAAAATGTACAGGCTGCTGACCTGGGTTTTGTGACAGTATCCTTCCTTTGTGTCTGTTCAGACAGACTGTTTTCCAGAAAATTACACCAGCTCCCAATATGCATGTTAGGTTAATAAAGGGACCTGACTTTTTTCCAGCTCAGATGATGCCTCAAGGCATGTTTTAATGCTCTTCTGGCAGTTTCGTGCATTTGTCTAGTTGGAAATATTCCAGCTGATTAAAAAATTGCACACTGCTGCTTAAAAATCTACTCTGTTTATATTTATTTCACATATTTTGGCTTTAGAGGAGGCTGTTTCAATTCTCCATCTCCCCTTTCCTCAGTCCTTCCCATCTCACACCTAGAAGCACTTTGGGGCACGCTGTAGGGATGGAGAGGTGTAGAAGGACTCAGATTCACGGATCTCAGCCTAGCCACACTTTGAGCTGGCTTGGCCCATGCTAGATCACATACAGAAGACTAAGAGCCACATCAGCTCCTCCATGGCCTCTCCTAAGGCTGTACTTTTCTGTGCACAGTACCTGGTCAACAGGTAGGGAGGATTAAAATCCGTCCTTCCCTGGGCTAGTGATGCTCTCCAAAAATGGTTCATGTCTACCACCAGCCCAGGCTCTGGGTGAGATCCGTGAATCTTTTTAAATGTAGCTGCAAGTTCAACTCTCTCTTCTAGACAAACTAACTCCTCTGCAGAACACCCACGCCTCTGGTGCCGGCAGGGCCCGAGCAGCTGCCGGCAGGTGAGATGTGCCGGCTCCTGCGTGGAGATGCCAACAGAGCTCTGCATTCAGCTCTCAACTCAAGCTCCTCCAGGGCAGGTATTGCAGCTGCCAGACCTCCAGCATCTAAGTATCTTCTTTTTGGAGGGGGAAATCTAAATCTCCCATGCTTGAGCCCAAGCTCTTCTGAAGCCTGCAAAGCCAGAGAGTGCCCTGAAGTGATGCCTGTTTATTCCTTATTGGCTTTTATTCTTTACAGGAAACAATATGAGGAGGCTGTGCCAGAAATACAGATATTGTAATTACTATTTTTATTATTACGAAATATGCACAGGAGCTTGTTATTTTTAAGTCAGGTCAGCTCTGTGCCCTGCAGTGCCTCAATTTGGAAGTTCACGCTTGGAAAGAGAGAGAATTGCCTCCATACTCATCGTCTGTCCTTGTCGGCAGGTGCGGGGCTGCGCTGATGAGCTCTAATCACACACAAGTCCAAAACTGGGAGAGGCAGCATTTCTCTATGCACAGAATAATCAACTCTGAGTTAAACGCAGTGCTTTGAAGTGATTTGTATCCATTCTTACTCCCACTTTCTCAGTCTAATTATGTCCTTTAATAGAATTAATCAGCACACTAAATACGAGACTCACTAACGACTTAAAAAAACATACCACTATCTATTCCAAAATACAATTACACTGACAAACTCAATTACATGCCTCAGTCACTTCTGAAATTACTCACTGATATTGGACTGCGCACAGTTTAAGTTTCATTGTTGAAAGAAATCATAAACACTTTCTAAATTGTACAATGTTTACAGAAATACACAGAAGCACATCTTTTATTACCCATGTGGCAAAATTAATTTGACATATTGAAAGCAAATGAATAGAGCTGGAGGACTCTATTCAGGCAGTATTCTTCCCACTTACACATTGTACGCTGGGGGAACAGCTAACACATTAACCTTATTAGACTCTGATGTAGGTAAATAGCATTTCAAAGAGAGGAAGGAGAGATCTGAATCAAAATCCTTTCTGCATTTGAATGAGAAACAGCAATTTCTGCATTCTAACTGTGCATTTAGTACAAAAACTCCTTTCATTAAGTAGATTTTTACTCTGAAATCCAGAAAACTTTTGCAGCAGGGGCAGTCCACAATATGCCATTATGATCTTGGCTCTAGTCTAAGTCTGTGCTGAACTCTTCAGCTGAAAATAAATTCCAATCAGACTTGACAGTGTGAGTTTAGCTTAATTTGCAAGTCAGAAGAGGAAGAAAAACATTGCTTGCTTTTTTAATAACCAAGTTTATCAAAGTTCATCTTGATCTGAGAATCTGCTGCAAGCAACAACCTCTCATACTTGCAAAACGTTACATGCTTGCAGAATCAGTACAGCAAACTGTTTTATACCTGTTGAGCCTAAAAATTAGTTGCACTCGCCTAGTAGCGATTTCTCACCTCAGTAGGGTAGTTTACTGAAGAAACTAAGGATTGTTGGTCTGAATTCCCTTTAAAAGAGCCCGGGATTTTAGAAAGTGCTCCAGGGAGGCAAGGAACATCCTGCTGGGTCTTACTTTCCACTGAGCCTGAGGGAGACCTGGGACTTGTTGAAGGGAGGAGAGACCAGGAGCCCCAGTTTTAACCAGAACATTAGAGGTTTTAAACATTGGGCAGATGCATTCGGAGACCTATTACCGGCTCCACAGGCTCTTTCCTTCTAGCATGAGGATGATAGTGGAAAGTTGTCTTTGCACCTGCATGTTTGAATGGACTGATCTCACATGCTGTGCTCTGCTGATGTCCACCCTCTGGGCTCCCCCATCCACCCACTCTGGCTCCTCTGCTCTAAAACAGAGGAGAGATCAAAACATAATCAAGGAAGGTTGTTGAACACAAAATGATGATTGACCTGTGTTAGTGAGAAAGACTTTCTCCTTTTGTTCCTTAAAAACTATTGATGCTTGTCTCATGCTGAGGCAGTAACCTTCTATGGGCAGAATAACAAGGGGAAGGGGTCTCCTGGGTCTTCTGGGTAATTTTTGCCATAGTTTTGGCTTTTTTGACATGCCCATTTATTTCATAGCATCCCAGTCACCCATATCCATGCTCTACTCCTCTTCTTTCTAGAGTTCCTCTCATGTGCAGCACGGATCTACTATCCATTGCTCCCTTCCTCTGCTTCAGGTGTCAAAGGTAGCAAAGTATTAAACCAGATTTGATTCTAGTTCACATGTTTGCAATCCTGCACCCACTCCTGTTAGAAGTGCTATGGCATGATCACACAGTTTCACAGCTGAAGACACATGTTGGGATAAAGATAAATCGATAGTATGAAACTGGGACCTCAAACAAAGGGCTTCTTTTACTGGAACTCAAGAATAAGACTCACTTTGTGAACTAATAGATTTTCTACTTTCATCAGAGGAATATCATACATCAAACTGAAACCTTTCAGGAAGATTGGAGGTGGGTAGATATTCCACATCCAGGCATCTTCTTTATTAATTCTGCACATTTCTGCAGTCAGCAGTGATGCATTAGATGACACTTGGAAAGGATTACAGACCTGATACAATATTAGATAAAAATTACAAGTGAGAAGCTATTTTACTGCTATTTATTTTCATCAGCTAAGCATCGCTCTCCTAAATGCCATTCTAGTTTGGTCGATATTGGCTTTTCAGGCTGCTAAGAAGTTTTGTAATTCTTTTTTTGTTTGTAGCGTATGCATAGAAATCAATACTACTTTGCAATTTGTTGAAACGAAAATGGTCACGTTAGGTGTAACATATGCCTGATTTCTCCTTGCATTCTATTTCCAGTCCCTCAGCAGAGTGAAAACTGGATTAATTTCTCGGTCAATCTATGATATCTAATAATTAAAGCCAGTTATTTCCACATCCTACACATTTTTTATTAACCTCACGCTGAAACAGAACTGAACAAAACAAAAGGGAGCAGTCCTGTGAGTCTTCCTTGAGATCACTGGTGTCAAAGGGAATCCTTTCTTTGATTCAGGGAAAGCTGGAAGAAGCTCCATCCTCAGTCAACACCTCTAAAATTAAATATTGTTCAGTGGGAAATGAAGCCAACTAAGTTTCTTCTGCTTCAGTGCTGCTATTGAATTCTTCTGTTCTTGAAAGCTTAATGGCATATGTGGATTTCATTTTTTATAAATATACCTACAGGAACTGTAAAATAAGCCTTTAAAGTTCTGACTTTTCAGCAGAAGAGAAGCAGGTGAAAGGGAACATCTTAGAGAGTGTTGAGGCTTGGCTATGAAAGATACAAATTAAAGTTTCTAGCCCACCTCCTTCAAAGAACCAAAAGCACATTGAAGCCCTAACAAAGAATGCAAGTCAGTACTTCATGATTTATGCAAAGTAGAAGATACCAACACAGTCACAAATTATGAAATCACCATGGCTTCACAGGTCACAGCTTGTCCATTCCTACTGTGAAACAGGACAACTTCACATGATAGCCTACAAGCTAGGACACTTCCGTGGCCTCAGATGACACTTGCTCATACAGCTGCTCCAAACTATGAAAAAGAGAGACTAACATGTTTTCGACATCCCATTGATTCCAGTCGTTGGGATACCTAGGGACTGGACTCAGTTTCTCTTTTGATCAGAATTTGTGCTTATGCCACCAAAAGTAGAGATTTCACTGGTTTTCAGGTAGAATTGTAATGGCTGACTGCAAAATTATCAGACTCGAGATCTCCTTTTCTGGCAATCAGCTGGGAATTGCTTACCAGCTTCCGAACCTAACTGCAAAGAGTTCGGCTTTGAATAACGTTTCCACATCACAACCGGTTCACCTCCAATCTTGCGTTGCAAGGAGCAAGCCCCACTGAAACAGCCCCGATTTACTGTCACTGCTGTGTCAAACATCCATTGAAACGTTTCTGGCCTGAGACTACCATCTAGTGTCCTGATGACAGACTGCAGCTTCTTTGGGGAAGGAAAAAAAATGTACAATGCCCTTGTTTGTTCACTTCTATAATTACATTATCATAAATAATTCATCTCCTGAGACACATGTACAAATAGGAGAGAGACTGAAGGCCACACAATGCCATCTTACTTCCCCACTTGAATTGGAATAGAAAAGTCAACTAGGCTTATGATCTTGGAAAAAAGCACTGAGCTGGTTTAATAATAGCTCTCACAGGAAGCCTAAATGGTATGTTTCATTTCCATCTTTCTCTTCCAAAGGTCCAGTAAAATAGGTAACACATTAATGCTCTTACTAGCACACCAGGGGATATTCAACAGAGCTGGCACAGATCAAATGTGAAAGCTCAATGCTTTGTAGGGCTGCCCTGGGAACATCTTCAGCTCTCCTTGGAGAAGCTTGTGACAGCTCTGCCAGATCAGCCACACTTCAGGACGCTTCACACTTCCAGGTGTGGGGACGATGATCATATTTAGAACCTCCCTCTCCAGGTTGCTAGAAGAGTTAGTTCTCCTGTAAGATGGGTCTCCCAAACCAAGAGCCACCTTGGAGCCCGAGCCCCAGCCCTGCTGCTTGAGCAAGGAGCAGGCGACTTCAGCAATACTAACCTAGTTAAATGACAGCCTTTGCCTGCAGTGCCCACCCTACAAAACCAAGTCCAAAGAGATATCAAGTGGCCATCAAGCCCTACAAGACTATCTGGAGGGGAAGAGGACTCTGTTCTGGCCAGGTTGCTGCAGGGCAGACTGGAAAACACAGTAGAAGCCACTGAAAGCTTCTAAAAAATGATTAAATATCTTTTCCAGCTTTTGACTTTTATTGAATTACCATTCACTCTCTAGTATACTTTCCAAAATAATTTCAAAACATAATCAGTTCCCCTTTGACCTACAAAAACTCTTGTGCCTTTCCAAGTAAAGTTGCCTTAAAATCCTCCCATTCCACCACTTACAGTTTCAATGTGCTGTAAGAGCACTTTCAACTAGAAAAATATTGCATCAGGGACAGTCGAGGCAGCTCTACTTTCCTGCAGATATTGAATGAGCTGTGACAGACTGCACCATGCCAGCCTCATCAGATATGTCTTCCACTGAAAACATTGTAGTTCAGAGAAAGCCCTTAACCCGCTGACAGCAAAGAAGAGCCATTACATTGCTTTTGATGCTGAAGCCATAATGGTATCTTATATCTTCAAATTATTGACATGCTTTCACAGTGTTGTAAGGAGTCTGGACATCCTCAGGCTGAAAGTATCAAAGCTCTTGAATCCTTTTTAGAGCACCTGCCTTTCATTTTCAGTATACTTCAAATACACTCTCCAGTGGACTGTGAGCAAACCTCGAATTTCCCTTGCAGCTTAGACATCTGAGCTGTAATGCTCAGCACACCTGATCATCCTTCTCAGAAGGATAAGCCCATTTGAAAATTAAAACTACTCAGTAGTATGGGCCAAAGTGAATTTTGCTACTCCAGGATGACAGCTAAACTGTTCCTGTCATGAAGATGTGGGGGTAGAACGAAGGGATAGGTCGCTGGATTGCAGAGCCCTCTGCTCCTTCGCACTTAGGGAGAGGATGGAGATCATTCCCAGTAGAAATCCCCTTCCTGCTCCCTGTGCCAGAGCCAGGACAGGCATATAGGCAGGAAATTGGGGCAGATCTCATCGCAGGCCTGAGGAAGCCAATTGCCAGCCAAGACCACAGTGTCAGAGAGCAGCAAAACGCTGGTCAACCAATGTTGAAGAGACTTTTCAAAGCAAAGAAGAGCAGCAGCAATAACCCCTCTCACTTCTGGTCTGTCCAGAAGCATGACAACAGGGAGAAATGACTCAGCCAAGTCCTTCCCTCTAACATTAAACTGACACAATTGATATCTAAACCTGATGGCTCTTTTCTCTCTCAATGCTAGTTGTATGGCAGCACCAAGAAATCCCTTTTAGAGGAAAGTAGTTTTATTGATTTAAGAGAAAAACCTTATTTGACACATTTGTCACCAGCATTTTCTCTTGCCACAGACACCCATCAATCTGAAGAATCCAAGAGGCCATTCAGACTGTTTCCACCAGCCTGCAGTTGATATCAGCCGACTTTTTCCTGTCCTTTCTCTCCTTCCTTCCACCTGTTAGTGCCCTTGCTACAACATAGACCCAAAGACCCCACTCCAGCAGCTCCCAGGGCCCCCAGAAGCCACGCAGCTGCCTGGGTTAGGCATATCACAAGATTGCTTCAGAGCTTAAAACCAACAGGAGATCACAGGCTCATAATTTAAGAAAGTTGATACAAAGGAGAGGGAGAGCACTAATCCATCTGTGACAGCAGAACCCCTCTGTGAAACAAAGAGGGCAAATGTGCATATACTATACTCAGTGGAAGCTACTACCTTGCACATAGAAACATGGGCTCAATGTAGTTTTCAGAGCCTTGAACACCCTGCAGGAAATTCAAGATGACCAGTGTTCATGTCTCAGGGTAACTCCAAAGTCACTAGGACCTGACCAGTACTTGTGTTCATTTTTGTGCTTAGGCATCCATAAAAATTGGGAAACAAAGTTGTCTTATATAAGCAACCAAGCACAACTCAGAACTTGAATTGCAGGCCTGGTTGTTAGCAACCTATTACAACGTGGGCAGTCTTTCAACTAGAAAAAAAAAATACTCAGAAAAGACTTAAGATCAACTTACCATGCAAGAAGAAGAAATTACACTGTGAGTAGAGCAGCACCTAGCTCCTTCATCCTGAAGATGATTCTCTACAAGAAACAGAACTTTACTATATCATGATTTGACAGAACAAAAATAAAATGAAAGTTCACATATTTGTTTTCAGCCTGTTCTATTGCTGTGCTCTAAGAGCAGCATGTTACAGCACCAGCTCCTTAACCCAGAAAGCTTTAGCCTGGTAACTGGGCTCAGCTTTATCTGTGACGGTTCACTGATCCCTGCTTTCCTCAGCTGATCTCAATCATCCAGGAATCAAAGTCAATCACTGACTTGGCTGGGAGAGACAATCCCTTAAAAAGGCAGGCAGGTGAGATTGTGGAGGAAGGATGAAGGGAAAACTAGAGAGGACCCTATAAAAAAAAAAATAGGATGAAGGGATAGAGCAGAAAGGTGGGAGTTTTTTTTTGCTTTATGATCAAATTTGTTATATATCTTATTTAAGAAATGCTATAGGGTATTGCTGGACTAGAAGCACCTAAAGTGAAGGCTGGCTGTAGGAATTCCTATCATATGTAATCTCTGCTAAATTAGCACCCAATCTAAGCAAGAAGAGTACTGAAATCTCTCTGTTTGGACTTATTGTGCAACCAGCTGGACAGCCATTAGCAGAGCTGACATAGAGATGAGAGGAGGAACTGTAATATAGTTTGCAAGGTCTCCAAAAAAAGATACTAGTGTTGTTCAGAAACACGGGTCTAGCAGAGCCCCAGGAGCTATTTTGGCCTGAGAGAACTGCAGAGGATGAAGGCTAGAGCAGAGCTAGAACAGTGCAGGCAGCCTGGGCTGGGATCAGGACAGCCTGGAGTCCCTGGCCTCAGTGTTCATGTGCTATGTGAGCAGATAAACTCAAGGTGGTGGGAAGGATGGGCAGAATGATGTTGCCATTTCTGCTAAGTGGGGTTCAGAAATGCCTTTGTGAATTTGCAGCTGGAGGGCTGCTGTGAAGGTTGAATCTCCATGTGCAATCTCTGGGCTGTGTCTATGCATTCACTCTTGGTGGTGGGTGCTCCCCAGCCTCTTGGCTCTGCTATTTGTCTGCCTCATGTAGGAGGAACAGATACAGAAAAGCACAACAGGTAAGCTAAGCACAAAAACAGAGAAGAGGAGGATGGGAAAAAAGCCCTGGCCAAATACTGTAGCAAACCATGTTAACTAGGACTGAGAGAGGATCTGCTAAAGCTGCTAGAAAAGGGGAAAGAGAAGCTGCAAATGGAGAACACTGAGCTTTGCTTTGGTCCTCATCCTGTCACTCTTTTGAGTGGATCCCTGCTGAAGAACAGGGCTTTAGTGGGCAGCTGGTGGCCCAGCTCAAAAAGCTCCTGCAACTAATGTAGTGGGATAGGAAAATCAAGTAGCAGCACCTGCTGTCTTGATTGTGGTAGGGAGGAACTGGGCACGTGGCACAGGAGGAGGCATAGAGGCTTCAGTGGTGCTGGGCAGGATGAGACCAGAGTGGGAAGGAGCTTCAGGGGTAGAGCAAGAGCAGCACAGGGAGGACACCCTTCTATTGGGGGTGAGGGCTGAGAGCAAGCTAGGTGGTCATGAAAGGTGTTAGGTGGCTCTGGAGAGATGGAGACCCTGAAGCCAGCCCTAATATGGGGCATGGAGGGAAAGTTGTAAACATTGGGATTTTTCTGCATTTGTTCCCCCTACACTTCACAGGGATATGGTTGTTATAGTGGATCTACAGAGAGATATATGGGTCTTGATGGCTTTCTATGCTGCTGTGAATTTTTCTTTTGTACTTCAGTTTTGGCTCCCCTTGTCTTCCTTATCTTCACAATGATGCACAGCTTTTGGATGGACTAGTTTTGATTGGATGGATATGCCAGAAGTGTAATATTTATGACCATGAATATTGCTATCAAACTTTGCCAACATGCTGTGGCACATCCCTCCAGCCTGTGCCCCCCAAAACTAACCCTGCTGTCAGTCAGGGATAATTTACTGAAAGTTTTGCAGCAGGTAGCACCCAGGTCTTGATCTTTGAGCTCACTTACTGAGTACTCTTGAGAAAGCTCTTTTGTGTCATTATTCAGAGTTTCAGGCAGTTTGCCATGCTCTAAATTCTTAAATGGGAGCTGGATCAGGTCTTCAATGTGTTTAAAATTGTATCTGAGCTGGAGGGATTTCTTTAACTTCCATAGCAAAAACTTGGGATAGATAAGAAGAGCAATTATATGTTCCAAGAGTCAGAACTAGATGTTTTGACATTATGTTTCTTCTGTCATTTTATTTAATAATCCCTTGCCCCTCGGTTAATAGCTTTCTCCTTGATTAGCCTGTATAAATCAAAACTTCACAGCTTTATCCCTGGCATGCCACATATTCTGAGTTGAGGGTAATGAATCGTGCCGTGTTTGATGTACTCTGCATCCTGTTTAGAAAAAATCCTGCATCAAGGAAACACCTTGGCTCTCAAATTGAGTTGTCAGCATGCTGTCAAGATTTAGAGGAGGAAATGCTGAGGATCCTAATAATGTGCAGCCAGGGATTACGTAGGTCTGAGCAGAATGCAAAGCTGCAGAGACTCACTTAGTCTGTGCTGTTGGCCTTCTGGGTGTTTTGGATGACGCATGCAACTGCCCTGCTCTATGTTGGCTGCCTGTTTTGCAAGTGATGCAGGCAACAGCATCATTTTTTTTATTGCAACTGGTCCCAGAGAGGTGCCTGCAGTAGCCTCCAGGCTCCAAAGGCTGCTGCAAACCAGTGTCAGGAGGGCACCTCCCCCGAAAGTGCTGTTGGAAATGCTGAGACTTGTGATTTTAATGGGATCGGCTGTTTTTCCTAAGGCAGAACGCTAGCAGTTTGGGTCCAACCTTGAGAAGCACTAGTTCCGCTCCTGGATTTGGTCATTACTTTTCCTACCAAGCTGAACTGCTCCTCCAAAGAGAAGCATTACTTTCCTTGGCCACTAGATGCAGCTCACGCTGCACTGCAATCTGGTTTGGCATCATTCTGTTGCGTACGGTTTTTTTTTACTGGGCCTTGCTGTTAAAAATTATTTCCCTTGTGTTTCTCTGTGCGTGTGTGTTTGAGGGGGTTGAATCTTTATCTTATAACCTTCCTGTTTCGCTGCCAAGTCTCTCTTCCCCAAATTTCTTCCCTGCTGCATAAACTGTATCCATTTTGAATGCCAAATCATCATTCCTCCTGTCTCCATATGGAAATATATTCAGCTGTGATGCTTTGATGGCCCTCTGAGAGCTAATGGGGAGGGAAGAAATCAGGTGAGTGAATGGAGAACACACTTGATTTTTTCCAGCCTCAAGCTGAGTGCAAAATTTTACACTGAGCTTTCCACTTGCTGCAATTTCATTTTCCCAAGTAGTTTTTATGCTACAAGTGTTGCATGTCAATGCTGCCTCTCAGCTGACAGATGTCCAGGGGAAGGAGCCTCCACTCCGTCCTCCAGTGGGAGGGAAACCTCAGTGTAAGGCCCTGGAGCACGCGATGGGGATGGGGAAGTACCAAGAGCTCTGTTCTGGTTTTATGTCCCACCCTGCCTAATGCAGCAGGATGAGAGCCAGTGTCCTTGGAGAAGCAGGGAGACCGCAGCCAGAGCTGTGATTGAAGGCTGCTTGAAGCTGTCTGAGAAGAGCTGAAGGAGAGCAGAAATCAAGCTGCCACTGCAAAAATCAGAATCGCTGAACGCTGGGGCTGGCTATCGGAAAGGCCAAAGGGCTGAGGAACAGCAGGAGCGAAGCTGTGGTGGTCCCTTCCCTCCCAACAGCTTCAGAGCTCAGGGTGTGGGGGCGGCAGTGCTGGTGGAAGGCTGGCAGAGGCTGTGAAACCCTTGCTTTGCCCTGGCTGATTTCTGTGGCAATGTGGGGGCTGTGGTGAGGGAGAAGGGTCATTCCCCCTCCCCTGCCCTAGCACCACCTCTCAGCAGGTTTTCCACAATTACATAAAATATTCCCTATTATCCTCTGCTTAAACATGTTTTTTTCTTCTCAAGAATGTTCTTTGTTTCCCTCCCATACCCTCTTGGTCTGGACACTCATTCCTTCCACTTCTTCTGCTCGGCCCAGGGGTGCAGGAGGAGAAACACTGGCTTGAAGAACTCTGTGCTCTTTCCCTTTGCACGTGTGAGCCCAGCTTGCTTTGCCTGCTGGGTTTTTAGCTGAATGGTACCTGCACAGAAGGAACCCCATCACCCCTGGGTGACGGAAGGGTGCCAGCCCTGGCCGCTGTTGAGGCTGGATCAGTTCTGACTGTCCTGGAATGCAGAACATGCTGCTATGGCTGTCACTATGGAATCAATTCCAGCTTGGTAAATACCATTTTCTTACACAACTAGGTGGTTTGCAATGATGATACTTTCGTAGCTGTGATATATAAGCAGCCAGAGTGCTAGAAATTACCAGCAGCGGCTGTGGACACTTGCAGAGAGCAGTTGGGGAGGAAGACCTACAGGTGATTTTATTTTCCTTTGAAGGCAGTGAGATGTTCCTATTAAGTAATTACCTCCTGAGAGAAGCAGCAAGGTAGCTGTGCTATTGCTCCTGGGTTGTGGTGGGGTTTTTTAAGAAAATCGAAAATAATTTCTTCATAATGCACCAAATGAGATGGCTCAGACATGCTGTGAAAGAACGAGAGAGTAACGTTCATAGTTTGTAGTATTTCTTTGAGCTTCTGCTTTTGCACTGAAAAATGGGCTTCCTTCTGTTAAAATGCTTTTAAATGACAAATCCACAGATGTTCTCCTCTCCAGCTTGCTTGAACACAGTTAACTCAAATTGATCTATATGATGGCTGTGGGCTGGTCAGCATCTTCTTCCCATGCTAGGGGCATGGGAATGGTGCAGGCAGCTCCTTGGAGCCTCTCTGAGGCCAGCATTGCTGTCCTTTGAGCTCTCCTTTCCATCATGGATGGGGCTGAACCAAGGGAAAAACTTCCTGAGACTGAGCTTTGGGAAGGAAAGGGCAAACATGTCCTCCAGCATTACCTGTCTGGAGAGACTTCCCCATCCAGACTGGCAGAGAAGGAGGGCGAGTAGCAAATGCCACCAGCTCTTGGGCAGCTGGGCTTCAGGGCTAGGGACAGCAAACAACTGGGGAAATGGCTGCAACCACATTGGTTGTCCTGGACACGCTGGATCAAACCCCATCCATTGCAGCAGGGGAAGCTGATGCCGGCTTTTGGAAATCCAGCAGTGCTGGTTTGTGCAAGTGCAACTGGTCCCTCTTGGCAGAGCTGGGTCCCAGCCCAGCACCCTGACTGTCGGCACAGGGCTGTCCTGCCTCTCCTCCCTAACAGGAGTTTGGTTTCATTTCCCATCGAGGAAAAATACAGCAGAAAAATAGAAGCAGATGTTTTTAGACAATGTCTAGGCTCCTGGAGCTTCAAAGAGCTTTTTGATTGCATAGGCTTTAAAAAACATATAAGAGAGCCTTTCACTGTGTTTTCACTAGGGCAAAGCCCTCTTTGAAATTTGTATGAGGAGAGATTGTCAGACTGAGCCAACATGAGGAAAGCCTTATTGCTCACAAACCACACTTAAAAATCCTTTTCACTATTATTTTTTTCTCTCCTGTGCTGCCTTGGAGGCACATTCAGTTCCTGGGCAAAGCAAGGAGGGCTGGCAGGTGGCAGAGGGCTCATTCCCCTCCCAGGACCATGAGTTGAGCAGTGCTGAGCTCTCCCTGGTGCCCACCAGGACCTGCACAGCTGTCCCTTGGCTGAATCCGGCAGAGAAATTGCAGCTTTACCAGGTGCTGCATCTTGGTGCTTCCATCTGCACTTATTTAACCACCTCCTTTGGACCCACAGGACATTACCCCCTGGACTGGGGGAAGTCCAGGTTTGTCTGAATGTGAGTGCAGTTTTCATCCTAAATGCAATTCCTGGTACATCTCCATTTTGGGGGGATTGTTTTTTTCTCTGTAAGAGCTGAAGGACTGATGTTACTGCAGGGAGAACATGAAGACATGTACCTCTCTGCATGCTGAAGAAGTCTAGGAAATCTTTCAGGCTTGTGTTTGAAAAATGTGGTTTTCTGATGATTTTGAGAACTTTTCTCCTACCTATATGGGTATCTGAAACAGCTTTGAATGACAGAGCAGGCATAGGGCTGCCAAGTAAAAGCCTCACCACCGTGCACAAGCAGAGATACATGACTGTTGGGAAATTCTTTCATCAACTTCAGATCACTTCTCCGTCCCTTCTGCAGGAATCCCACCTACAGCTCCCACATCCTGCATTTTGTAGAGGCCTTTCCAGAAGTTGCTTTTAAATGCCTGGTTTTCTCTTCCTGGGCCTGATAAGGAGGAAACATTTCTACTTTGATTGCCTTAAGCTTCCACTTCTTGCAAAGAATTCCTTAGGAAACAGTACTGTTTCTGCAAAGTTCTCCAGGCCACCTTCCTCTCTCATTGCTTCTCAGCACATTTCATCTTCCAGTACCTGGTGCAAGGAGAAGCCTTTCTTGGGGAGCAGATGATGTCCCTGTGTAGCTGGGTCTCACCAGGCAGCTGCTGCTTGGGAGAACTGTGTAGGATGAGGAAGACAAAGCTGCTGGGCTCAGGCCATACTCCTTTTGAAGCATGCTTGGAATAACCCATCCTGGGAGTGATGCTTCTCTGTGTAGGTAGCTGATGCCGTTTTCCTCTCTCCTCTGGGGAGGGCAATAAGCACTGTGATGGTATATGGAAGTAGGCTTTTGTTCAAGCTCTTTATTAAAGAGCTAATGAGTAAAGCACCATAAGCCCTACTGAAAGCCCTGTGTCCCTAATAAACCAGCTGGAGCATCAGGGTTGAAAAGTTCACGTCCAGGATGGTCTCTCCCCATGGTGACATCAGTGTCTTGAGTCTCAGAAGCTGCTTGAACATCTGCTCCAGTTCTCCCAGGTGCTTTCTAGTCCCTAGGGAAGGGGCTGCATTTGGTCCAGGGCTCCCTGGGATGCTTTCCACACTATGGGGCTGACAGGTGTCAGGGGTATGCTTGGCCATACACCCTTCTCTCAGCATCACTGTTTTTTTGTGCTCTGTACGTGCATCCCATGCAGAGGACATGAGAGCCGGCTGGTCAGGCAGGCTGGCTTTTACCCTGAGATAAGGTCCTGAGTTTGCCTTGGCTCGTGGGTGCCTGGCTCTTGAACGCCTTCAGATGCATGTTGTGCTCAGGGAGTTATTCTCTTGTCATAGCCAGGAAAACGGACAGAGATCTGCCCTGCAGCAAGACTAGGGCTCCCCAAAGCACCCATTTCATAAAAAGTCACATGTTTCTGCAGCCAACTAAAGGCAGACTTTGTATAAATGCTCCCATATGTCTCACAGGGCTTTCCCTACCCCTTTGCAGGGCCACCCGACAGGTCTCCTACAGCACCGGGGGACCAGTGAGACTGCAAGCCTTCAACAGCAGATTGCAGCAAAAATGATAGTTTGGAGGTTTTTCACTCTCAGCACAATTTCTCACAAGCACAGTTTTTAATTTGATTTTTTCTTGGCTTATTTCCTCCTGTGGTGTACACACATCTTGCAAGCAATGAGGAATTTGGATGTCACTTCTCATTTCCCCTCAGCCTTCCCAATTCAAGTCCTGGTTATCCTTTTTCCCTTCAATATAGAGAAACAGAACAGCATGTTTGGGACTAGCTGTGAAGCTCTCAGCCAAAAGCTGAGTAGGAAATATCTTGAGATGAGCACTGGGCTCAATGTGCTGTGTCTTACCCCACCACTAGCATATGTGCCAGCAGATGACTTTGGGTGGCCAGGGAAAAGAAGTCGGCTGTGTTAGCTGCCCTTTCCCTTTTTGTCACACTCCTGGGAAGAGCCACCAGACAGCAAACTTGTCCGTCCCTTTCTGCAAGGAAAGGAGCATGCATGCATGACTTCCCGATGAGGAAGGCTTGCTGGTCCCCATGTTGTGGACATGTCCCTATCTTCATGTGTGGGCTAGTACTGAGTGCCCTTCAGTGTGGTGGGTTACTGGGCTTTGTAGCTGACTGGTCTGAAACCACAGAGTGGTTAGTTACTGCTGCACTCCATAAGTGTGTTCTCCCTCACCTGCCACTCCTCCCCATTACCTTTCCCTCCTGGCAGCTGCCTGCATGCTACATATTTTGCAGCTGGAAGAAGCTGGTAGGAAGCTGCTCGTACCTGGGCAAACCAGCTCTGGCAGAGGAGGACCTGAGGTGAGCCATGGCTGAAGATGGCAGATGAGCTCTACGGTGCCAGCCTAGCTTGAATGAGCTTACACTGCTGAGCATGGGGGATTACCCCTATTCCTGCATGAAACATTGCAAAGAAAGCTGAATTTGTGTCATGCTTGAAGTCAAAAGTCACAGAAACCTATTAGCAACTCTCAGGATGTGACCACAGTCCTCTCCTGGTATCTCCCCTTGCAGACCTCCCCTGCCAGGAGCAGCTCACTGGCTCCCAGGCCATGCTCTGATCACAGCCCCTTCCAGGATGCCCAGTGAGCTGGGCCAGTATTTCTCAGCCATATGATTTTATATTTTGGGATTACAGTAAGTTAAGTAGCCTTGGCTGCCAGGAATGTCCTTCGTGTCCCGTGTTTCTCCTGGCTGTGTTTTGGCAGGTCCAGGGGTGTTCTGCAGGCAGGATAAGGAGTGCTGAGCACCATGGCTGGGTTCCCATGCCATGCACATGCCTGGCTTTGCCTGCAGCCAGAAGCAAGTAGTGCCCAGAAAAACGTTCTCCGTAAGAGCTCTCCACTGCAATCTTAAAAACACAAGGGATATACAAGGAGATATATTTATAGTGACTAAGCGCTGGTACAGGGAGTGCACAAGGTGATTAAAAATATTCTCATCTTCCACCTTGCTTAATAATCTGGAAAAAACCTGGCAGATTCTCAGGGACTGCAGAGAGTTTAATATCTGGCTGATGATGCTAATTTAATTACATGCCAGCAGGTGGTGCCCAAGTAGAAAAAGGAAACAGTTTAATACAATATCCTCACCCCATGTGCAGTTGCGTGGTGGCGTTTGGTTCCCGGCTCCAGTCACGCTCCAGCCGTTCAGACAATGTTTAACAACTCAATATTGGTGTTTTCTTCTTTTCTGTCTCACCCCATCTCCCCAGGCAGCCCCCAAATCTTTGTGCCTTGTGAGAGGGCTGGGAAATACCAGTCAATAGAGGAAAACACTTTTACATGCACACCCAGTCTAAAGGGGCTGCTTGGTCCCACCGCCATCGAAACTGCAGAGAGGGATCAGGTCAGCCCAAATGAGTGTCTCCTGGTTTGTAGGATGCAGTTTTTCCCAGCTGTGATCATTGATTCTAGAGATCTATACCAAAAATGTGGAGAATAATGAGCTTGGGCCCTCTCGAATGTTTATGCAGGAGAGAGAAGATGCTTCTCTTTGCCTCCTTTTAAAAATATAAGGAAAGGGATTTTGTGTCATCCTCCTTCTCCTGCAAAAAAGACATGAACCTCCTCAGCTGGTTCCCACTAACAGCACATACTAAGCAGATGCAAAAATATCAGGTTTATGTATTCTGTAGCTTTGGCAAGTTGCTGATCTGAGTGGTTTTTGCAGGTGCTAAAACACAGAACACAGGCACTGCCTCTGCAGGGCTTGCAAGCTCTTTAAAGGAATCTACAAACCCCTGCAATTCCTTCACTTCAATGAAAAACGAGAGCGGTTTCTCTCTGGATTAGGGCAGGAAACCTGCAAAGGGCACTTCCGTGGTCCTCTTTCCCTGCACTGAAAGCAGGGAGTGAAGCTTTTGCCGCTGTGCCGTGGTTGCGCTGGTCTGTGTGATACTGAGACGGTCGCCCTCGGCCCCGGCTGGGCAATGGGGAGGGCAGCAGATACCCAGGCAGCACCCAGCACCTCCCAGCTGGAAACCAGCCTTGTTAGAAGTCAGCCGGACGCTCAGCGGGAAGCAATTGCAGTCTTGTTACTCCTGAAAACAAAGGCCAAGGTAACTAGGTAGTGCCTGGGAGCGACTTTTTCCTCTGATCGATGAGGGCAAAGGGCCTGAGCCCCCCAGGAGCAATCTCTGCTGCAGGAGATTTTCTGCCGGTTGGAACGCAGAGTATCTCCTCTCCCTCCCCTTGTTGAAATTCCCGACACGAGCAGACAAGCCTGATTAGAGTCAGTATATACTGGTCCTTTAGGAGCAGAGCAGACAGGGAAGACTGTCAGGGAAGAGATTGCATCCACTGGTAATTTATGCAGTTATTCTCCTTTTTTTCCCCCTATGGAGAACATAAAACACTTCTGCTAGAGAGGGGATGAGCCACTTCAACCATCTGCAGAGATCACCGAACACAAATCGCTCGGAGGCTTTAGAGCAGGTCGGGCTGCACTACCTGTGTATTAGCCACATTTATCTCGTCGGAGTGGGGATCTCAGTCGTTTCATCCTCTAGAGAGCTGAATAAAGTAAAAGCCAGAACATCACAGGGTGCAGATTCGTATCCTGGGGAGAAGGTGAAAAGACAAGGGTATTAAATGATGAGCTTTTTTGTTTTACTTCTTGGTAAGCTGGTTTTCTGATCCTTGTTGAAAATACACAGTACTCTCATGGGTCAAGCCTGCTCCCTGTCAGTGCTGCAGATGGTTGTGCTGCTTCTCCTGCTTCATTGATGCTGACAGTCATGTATCACTGAGAGGCTTGCAGAAAAGATACCACTTCTCTTGTAAGAGCATGTTGTGTGTTTGCGCTGGGGAACCAGTGCAGGAGCAGTGGAGAAAGCACGATGGGCTCATAGGCAATGGTTTGTGCTGCTTTACTGGTGCACGTATACATACAGGTACCAAGAATATGTTTTTAGATCTGCCTTTGGAAAGCACAGTGGTAAACCTTAGCTTACCCTACAACGTGCTTTGGACCTCACCGAAACCCCAGGTGCCCCCATTGCTCGTGTATTGGACAAGCCCAAACTTAGTCCCAGGGCTTCTGTCCAATGCAAAGCAGGTGATGGCTAAGTGGCTTAAATCCAGTGTTGCAGAAAGACAGAGAGGTTGGGTGGCCCCAGAGAGTACCAAATCCCCCCAAGGCACAAGA
Organism: Tauraco erythrolophus; assembly: GCF_009769465.1. Classification (NCBI taxonomy): domain Eukaryota; kingdom Metazoa; phylum Chordata; class Aves; order Musophagiformes; family Musophagidae; genus Tauraco; species Tauraco erythrolophus. The sequence goes on from NC_141476.1 coordinate 7,222,274, forward strand.
ACATGAAGTATGTCTCTGACATGAGGAGATCCTTTGTTTCATGCCCAGTCCTTCACAACCCATTGCAGCACCACCCTCCCCACCTGGTCCTCACCTTTCCTGGTCTCACACAACACAACTGGTTATTAAATCAGGTCTTGTGCTGTCCCTGCCATTGCTCAGCTGTCAGTCCAGGACATTGCACGTGTGCTCCTGTGTCAGTTGGCCATGTGCCGACGGTGCCGGGCAAGGAAGAGGACACCTGCCAGGTCCTCATCTTCAGATTCCCGCTCAGACACCGTTGCTTGCGGTGCTAATACACTGACAATTCCTCCAAGTAGAGAATTTAATCATGTCTCAGAAGGTACCCTTTCCACTCATTTACTTCCCATAGAAACAGAGGCCAAGTGTTACTGCACAAGTCAAGACAAATGCACAGTGTGTTCGGCTTATCTGGGAGATAACATTTTATCAACATGCCAGGAGCTACAACTAATGAGGCACAGAACAGAGGAAGGCAAGTGTAGTAACTGGTATGTACCATCTTTCCAAACACTGATAGCAGTCCCTGGCTGGGAAGAGCACACAAAGAACTAATGAGCAAATACACAGGAACCAGGCAGAGCCAGCAGCATCCCCAGACATTTGTTCTGATCTTAACAGACCCTACAAATTGCTGTTGTACAGTCACTGAAAGCTTACATGGCATCGCAGTCACCTGTTTTAATTTTTATATAAAATTTAAGGTTTTCTGAACAATCAAAGACTGGACTTTGAGGGTCCCCAATCCTAGAGAGAGCTTCTGGCATGGTCCTGGGCAGGTTCCTGCTGTCAGCCTGGTCCTTTTCTTCTCAACCTTTCCTGACCCTTTCCTGCCCTTTGTTTGTGGAAATATTGACAGTGCCAATGGCCAAAGCAGTCACAGGGAGCCAAATCGGTCACTGATACAGGGGCATTAACACATCCTACTTGCTTTTGTCGTATAGCAAAAGCCATGACATAAGAAACTTCTGCTCGCTTCAGCCCCTTCTCCCAGGGCTGCTCAGGAGAGGCAGAGGTTTCCTGAGGGAAAGAAGGGAGCTCCAGCAGGAAGCAGAGGGGCTCAGAAGTATGGGCAAGCAGAAACCCTCAGCCCAAGAGCGATGTGTCCTTGATAGGCAAGAGGGAAACATCTGTTTCTGTAGCTTGCCAAGAGCAGGAGGCTCATGCAAGAGGGAAGAAAGTGTTATGTGGGCAGAGAACTAAAATCTCTTTTATAATGCATGCCTGACAGAGAATAGGCTTAAGGTTTCAACATAAGATGGTAGAGCCAAGTCAGCCAAGAACCTGCTCTGTCACACCAATGAGCTTCTGGGTGGGCCTTTGACTCCTTAGAGATCCTCGTTTGAGTATTTTTGTTGGTGATGTTATCTAAGAAGAAAAAAGAAGAGCCTGATCACCCAGATATGGCTCCTTTTTTTTCTGTTTTTCCCGTTAAGAAAGAAATTATTTTTATTTATTAGCATTGACTAAATGCTCTACTTCATTACTGGCTGCCATTTCTCACAAGGAAATAAAGCTGAACATTAGCCATAATTTAGCAAACTGCTGCAGATTGCAATGCTGAGGGCAATTAAGCCGTGCAAAGCAGTCAATCCCTTCGCCATCCCCTCCTGCAGCAGGGCCAGGCCTGGTGTTAGATCCCGAATCTCTTCCCAGCCTCCTAGGGCCAGGAATCAATGCAATCCACTCTCTCCGCAACTGCTCCGCAGAGAGGTTCAGCTCCAACTTTAAAGCGACTGCGGCTGTGAAAGGAGAGCTGTATATCTTTTCGAGGCACATTTTACCTTGTCAGTGACTACAGCATTAACACTGGCAGCTTCCCAAGCCCTCTCGCCTTTCCAATTTAAATAAAACCAGAACAACAGTGATGCTGGAATGAAAGACTGCTGCTGTCAGTATCCCTGGATCATACTCTTCTGTCAAGGGTCAGGTAACCATGCCAGTCAAATCACAACCCTCCTCCATCCCAAGGCCTCGGGTCACATTTTTGGAAACACCCAAGAAAATCTTTGAGAAATCTATCACACCTGGACTCAGACTTTTGGTAAGGAATATATTTTGTATTAATATAACACATTTCCAGGGACTTCTTGCCCCTAGGAATTCTCATTGAGGCCAAGAATTTATTAAGGAGTTTAAAAAAAGAGACATTTATACCCATAGGAAGGATATCCAGGAGAATAGTCAACATACACAAGACTGCAGACTTCCAGAAAGGATATAAACTCAGTTAAACATTAATAAACAATAAGCTGCTTTCAGTCTTTGCTATTTCTTTCCTACCATGCCTGCTGATAGGAGGTAAGAGCTTTCATTCAGGAAATCGGGACAGATGGTTATTGCTCCTAAAAAGAAAGAAGAAACACCAGTTTCTGGTAGAAATTCAGATAATGTCAGAAACATTTGCAGACAAAATTTACCCTGCTGAAAGTAACAGAATTTTTGCCTTAGAGATAGCAAAAATCACAGAATCAGAGGGTGACCGAGACTGGGAGGCAGCTCTGGAGGTCACCTAGACCCTGCTCAAAGCTGAGTCACCTACAGCAGGTTGCCCAAGGCCGTGTCCCATTGGGCTTTGAACATCTGCGAGGATGGAGACACCACAACCTGTCTGGGCAATCTGTTTCAGTGTTCAACCACCCTCACAGTAAGAAAGATGTTTCTTATGTTTAAGTGGAATTTCCTGTATTTCAGTTTGTGCCCAGTACCTCTTGTTCTTTCACTGGACACCACTGCGAAAAGTCTGGTTGTGTCTTCTTCACTGCCTCCATCAGGTATTTATACACACTGATAGGATCCTACTGAGCCTCCTCTTCTCCAGGCTGAGTAGTCCCAGCTCCCAGCCTCTCCCCATATATCAAATGTTCCATTCCCTTAATTACCTTTGTGGCCCTTCACTGGACTCTCTCCAGCATGTCCATGTGTCTCTTGTAGTGGAGAGCCCAGTAATGGACCCAGCCCTCCGGATGTGTCTCACCAGTGTAAGCAGAGAGGCAGGAGCACCAACCCTGACCTGCTGGCAATGCTCTGTGACTGAAGGAGTCCAGGAGATCGCTGGCCTTCTTTGCCCCAAGGGGCACACTGCTGGCTCATGTCCAACTTGATGTCCAACAGGACCCCCAGGACCTTCTCTGCAGAGCTGCCTTCCAGTTTGCCAGCACCCAGCCTGTCCTGGTGCCTGGGGTTATTATTGTTGCATTTGTTGGCCCATTTCTCCAGCCTGCCAAGGTCTCTCTGAAGGGCAGCACAACCATCTGCCATACTACCACTCCTCCCAGTTTTGTATTGCCAGTGAAACATCTGTCCTCTCTCTTCCATTAAGCTCCCAGCATCCCAAACACCCTCATTTTTCATCAGAGGGACATTCTTAATGTGGCTGCGACTGGAATTGGCTTGCAGCAAACCATTTCTCAGGTGCTGCAGCCCTTGTTCCTCCCACAAACTCGTCAGCATTCCCATGTTTCACCATCCCAGGTCCTCTGAGCTCTGAGGTACCTGTCTGACAGAAAGAGAAAACAAGGAAAAGAAAAAGTGCGAGGACTGTGTAAGCAGAGAGGGAATTTGGAAAGTACCTCTAATTAAGTTATTGGTGAACAAAGCCAAACACCTTTACAAAATGAAAAGATCATCTGTGAAGCTGGCACCAAATCCAGCTTCTCAAATTAGTCCAGAGAGGAAAGACTGATAGATAAAACACCAGCCAAGGAAAAGTTGTTAATTGCCAGGACAGGCAGCTGCTTTCTCTGCAGTGCAAGCGTTAACTGTGGTTAGAGACAGTAAGAGTACTTAAGGGTACCATAGATGATGTGAACCACCATCCTTGAACTGAGATCCCAGGAGAACCAAAAGACCTGGAGGTGAAGGTGAATTATTATCAACAAAAGGTGTTTCAGCCTGCTGGGCCACCTGCTGCTTTGATAAGGCTCAGGAAAACCAAGGACGCTCACTTACAATTAAGATTAAAGGCACAGCCATGGAAGATGAGCTCTTTTGCACAGCATTCAGCCAAATGCCTTCTTGGACCATGATTCCCAAAACCTGGCCATGAGATAAGCTCCCGATTCTCTTCTAGGATCTGGCAATGCATCTGCTTCCAGTACAAGCAACATGGGTAAGGAGCACCAGATTAGCGACTTGTGTGTCAAACCTAACGCTCGCAAGGGAAATGGATGGACTGCGGTTATCCTCTACTAATTTATTATTGTCCTCTACTAATTTATTATTGTTTTGCCCAGCCTGGAAACACCTGAGTATCCACTGCTCTGACCCTGCATGGACCCATTTGACCCACCAGGGTCAGCATTAATTCCAGTTTCTGGAAGCAGCAGTAGACATATCTAACCATTCATTAGGGGTAGGACATTTGTCCTATGTTTTCCACATATGACTGCAATTTTGGGCTATACGAGTGGATGTGAGATAAAGCTTGTTACTGGCCTGCTCTTCACAAGTAAACCGTGCTGAAGGATCCAACATCAGCTGTACCAGGTGGGTGGAGTAGAGTCAGAGCCTCTCCTTGTAGCTTGCAGCCAGAGCAACCAAAACTGAGCTGCTTGTTCCCTCCGGCAGAGTATGTCAGCACTGGGTGAACACTGAGCTACCGGCTGGTCCACACCTTAGTCACGCTGCAGGAGGGCTCAGCAATACCTGTTCTTCAGGATGAGGAGGGAGCTTGCAAGCCAGCTCAGTGAATACCTTCATTTACAGCAACCAAAGGATGAAACCTATATAATAACCTTCCTACAGGTCATTAACTGAAGATAAATGCCATGCAATTACGAATATATCTGATATTTATTATAATGGCACCGATCATAATGAATTAAGTCAGTGTTTAGGTGAGTTATTTCCATAGGTAATTTAGTGTAAGTTAAATTTTCCTTTACCAAATCTGTTTTAGAGCCCATAACTTTATCTTTTATGTGTGATGTATCACTTAATGACAGCTTTTGGCTGCGCATTAGTGAACTCCAGTTGATACAGTATTTCTTCCAGATAATTTTCCTAGTAAAGGGAATACAGCATTTGTACGCAATTTCATGCCAGGTCTTCAAAGAGGGGCTGAGAGTGAAAGTATATATTTGTCTATGAAGCAGGTGAAGGTGAATATTTGTAGAGCCTTTAGAGGCATTCCCCCAGCAATGCCTCTGCTTGCACGTGGTCAAGGACCAGTGGATTAAAGACCATGGCTGTATACTTGGGCTGAAGAGAATTCTCCATCAATGTCAGTGGTAGTGATGCTCATGCTCTTTTCTGAAATGTGACAACTATGGAGTGAAACCATGAAGATGATCTTATGTCTAATAAAGTTTAGGAGAGGCTGTGAGAAGGACAGGGTTGCGTGACCTTCAGAAAACAGAATTAGTTCAAGATTAGTAACCTTACTCACAGCTATCTGCGGTGTAATTAAGATGTGATCAAAAGGGACATCAAGAAGTGATATAATACTTAAAGTATATTGTTGAAAAAATGACCTCTCTAGCTGACTCCTGAACTTTGGGGAGACAGACCACAAACACCAGCTAGGAGCTAGCTATGGTATGGAATTGAAAATTAAAACATAAACCTAAGAGTTTTCAAAGAATAATGAAGAGGACACTTGGCATGCACAAGCGCACAATAGGTGCAGAGCAAGGGCTTCAAAAGTCCTTGGAGGGCCTTTCTTGGACCACATAGAGAAGAAAAGGCACTTTCTCTGTCTCCTGCACACCAATATTTAAGAATACTGATTTGGTTGAACATTTTCTAATGCACTTCAATTTCTTTCCTATCAAGAAAGGAATGTAGTTTAAAAGGACTGCTCAGCTGCAGATATCTCCTTACAGAGAGATTTAAAATTTAATCTTTTTGGTGGAAAAAAAATAAGCTTTTTAGCCTCTGAAGTTCCTTTCTAAATCAGAGTACTGGATCTCCAAATGAAGCTAGTGGAGCTGAGATTTGTAGTTGCTGCTGAGCAGCAAATGCCAGCGAGGTAATGCATTTTGTTAGGCCCTGATGACAAGAACAATCTATTAGGAAAGCTGGGAAGGTCAAATGTGACATAATGAGACCTCCCAGCATGTCATCTTTTTGCAGCCATAATGCCCCTTTCTGCTTCTGTGCCGGGGATCAGACACGTGGTGGTGTGCCCGGCGGGGACGGTGCTCGTGTAATGTATTCGGAGATGTTGTTGGCCAACCTCGACTCTGCAGGGAACTGCAAGTCCCCTTTCCGTAGTGCCTAATGAATAATAGATATGATGAAAAACATGTTTCAAAAATCGATCATGACCATGCTCTGCACTTCGGGGTGGCCAGCCCAGAGGTCGGGTTCAGCTGTTTTACCTGTTTGTTTGACTGCCAGCAAGGCGTCCTCTGGCACTCTCTGCCTTGGGCAGGTGGGATGCTGCAGTTGAATTTTGTGCCTCTGAGGTGCTTTGCTGTCCCTGTACCTGGGCTTTTCAAGATATCTTGAACCTTTTGCCAAAGGGAATTACAGAGTCTTGCCATTAATTTGTTTAAGTTCATACAAAGCTCCTGATACCCATATCCTGGGCTGCATCCAAAGAGGCGTGTCCAGCAGGTCAAGGGAGATGATTCTGCCCCTTTGCTCTTATGAGACCCCATCTGGAGTACTGTGTTCAGCTCTGGGGTCCCCAAAATAAGAAGGACATGGAGCTATTGGAGCAGGTCCAGAGGAGGCCACAAAGATGATCAGAGGGCTGGAGCACCTCTCCTATGAAGACAGGCTGAGAGAGCTGGGGTTGGTCAGCTTGGAGAACAGAAGGCTCCGGGAAGACCTTCGAGCAGCCTTCCAGTAACTAAAGGGGCTACAAGAAAGCTGCAGGGAGACTTTTTACAAGGGCACGTAGTGACAGGACAAGGGGTGATGGATTTAAACTGAAAGAGGAGAGATTTCAATTAGATCTAAGGAAGAAATTTTTTACATTGAGGGTGGTGAAGACCTGGAACAGGTTGCCCAGAGAAGCTGTGGATGCCTCATCCCTGGAAGTGTTCAAGGCCAGGTTGGATGAGGCTATGAGCAACTTGATCTAGCGGAAGGCGTCCATGCCCATGGCATGGGGAGTGGAACTAGATGATCTTTAGGGTCCCTTCCAACCCAACTGTTCTATGATTCTATGATTCTATGATTCTATGATTCTATGATACCATAATGCCTTTATGGAATCATACTAGTCTTACACAGCTTATTTCATTAATAAACCTACATAGGCACTGCCACAAAGATCTTCTACATGACTTGCATTCCCGCTTTGACTCTTCTGCAGAACAACGGTCTCAGTACAGCCCTGACCATGGCTGAGTTATAGGCTCAGCTACAAGGCAGCACGCCGTGATCTAGCTACACTTTCAGTATGGAGTCAGACCTAGTTTATCACTGCACTGGTAAACCTGCATTACCTATGCTCTTTATTGGAGATGCGTATCCAAAACAGATTGTATTTCAATACAAAGAGCACTGGTCACCGTGGCAGTGATCTGCACTGCTGCTCTGCAAAATGCTTCACTAGTGATTTCTTCACAAAATCTCCTGCCTTCTTATCTGAAATCTCTCTGAAACGAGCAAGGAGGTTTCTACACTGTGGCCCACCATCGTGGTCAGGTTCTTACTAGGAGTCCAGGTTGGCTTTGGATGTAAAAATTAGGATGACTGGAGAGTAAAACAAATGAACAGTTCTTAATAGTGTAAAACATTTTGAGTTTGCAGCCAGCCGGAGCTCAGCATGTTTAATTAAGGTGTGTGAGCTTGAAGGAGGCTAATCTTTGCTGCTGAGGATAATTTTTGCTGGTTTATTAGATAATACAGTAAAAGACAGATTGAGACTCCTTTTTTCCTATTTTCTTTTCCTTGTCACCAGCAGTAGGGGGGGCAGATAAAATCCCTTCACATGAAATCATCTTAATGAAGGACCAGACTCAGTACAATTAACTGGAAGCACAGCTGTACACCTCGCTGCGCAGGCCCGGGTCCCACTCTCCATTTCCCCGGCAAGGATATTTCCAGAATGACTGCTTGGGCTAAAGTTCATAATTAAAGCTGTAAATCTTGGCTCACTGCTAAATTTGCTTGCATGCAGAGAGAGAGTAGGAGGGAAAAGGAGGAGAGTCTATCTCTCTCCTGGGAAGCCTTGTTTACTAGTATTTTGTAGGTTTTCTTATGCTCATGGTGCTCATCAGGCCTGCAAAGAGACAGGTACCCCTGTATGGAGATTTTTTGGGGACCTGACAGCCATCAGCAGTGCCCTGGTTTCCCTTTTGCAGCAGAGCCCTGCAATACAGAAATATCAGTGGAGCCAGATGTCTTCACATAGGATTCCCACACTGGCAGCGAGGTTTGGGGGTTGATCAGGGACGTCCCGTTGCCACGAAGCATGGATGAAAGCTTCAAAGTGAAATGCTTTGCTGTGCAATGAATCATCCCCACCGCCGCTCTTACAGCAGCTCCCTGGGAAGCACAGGGTGGCAGCGGGTCTCCTAGAAAGACCTGATCCCTTTAGGATGTCAGGGGACACTCCTGAACAATTGCAGTTTAATTCCAATGATTAATCTGCTGCCCGTAATTAATAGCTACTGTTGCACATGTTTTCAGTGCAAAACTGGTGAGCACACCCCTGCTTTTTTGGTTCTGCACTGTGTACCGGGGCTAGATGGAGCACAGCCCCTGCCAGGGATGGTCCCCTCGTGTTGTGTCACCCAGCACGTCCTCTGCAGCAGGCAGAGCTCTTGTACATCCCTGCAAATCCTCCTCTGGAAGTATCTCCCCATGCCCCAGTTATCGATAAAATGAAGTACCATGGTGAATGCTGGGAGCTAGTGTTTACCACATTGGAGGGTATAATACACTTTCTGATAGACCACCTGAATTTTAGATTCTTTTCCCAGAGGAAATGGAATATCTAATTCACCAGAAATGATGATCCTCTTTCACATACTTCTATGGGGATGCTTGTATGCAAATCTCTTATCATTTGCCCATGATCTGTCTAAATGTGGCAGAATAAGGTTTTATTAATAATGTTTGCATGCCCATGGTACAAGGCTGAGTCACCACTTGCAGTACACAAGTGAGACAAAGCTGTCTATTAATAAATATAATAAATCCATACCTTTGTGAGTAAAAGTTGCATGTCTCTGCTGAAGAGACAGCCCTTTGTTGAAATAGTGATTTATTGCTATTAAAATTGTGCCATTAGGCAAGCTTGGAAAACAGACCCAGAAAATCTCACGGCTGCCTACTCCCATGATGAGTTTCACCAAGCATGGAAACGTGGGAACGTTTCATTGAGTCAGAACTTTGGAGGAAAACATTTAACTCCAAGGTCAGTTCCTGATGATGCAGTTGTGGATTTTCAGTGGCAAAATTACTGTGTGATTTGTAATGAAGTTTACATTTGAAATGCTAAAAGATTCATGCACACCCCTCCAAAAATAAGGAAGTCAGAAGAAATGGTGTGATAAAGCCAAATGATAAGGCATCAATCAGCCATCTGTTGTGCACTGTGGTTTCTAATGATCAAGGTGAAAACTTTGGTAGGCTGCAAAAATAGAGAATTTCAACATCTGATCTCCCTGCAGTAAATACTTTAAGCACAGTCAACGTGAGGTAACGTATGCTGGAATTGCCACTGAGTTCAGTCGGATCATGAACAAATTTGAACACCTGATAGCCAAGGTGGGGCATTCAGCCAGGAGACATTATTATTTGTGGATGCACCAAGTAGGGCGCTGTAGGGAAGATTTGATGAGTTTGGGGAAGGAAACGAGAATCCCTGACATTGATGTGAAAACTGTCCTCCTCCGAATAACCCCGCAGAGTTGTGGAGCATGCCACGCACTGTCTGCTAATCTTTACGTACATGAGTAAACGCACTTTTATTTGGAGTGGGTCCTTTAATGTGACCACTCACCCTTTGGCTCATCATTACGGTTTTTTCTTTTGAGATGGTCACTGACATGATTTGGCCTTGGAGGATCAAGGCCACCCAGGCTTCAGAGGAAGGAACCAGGGTTTGTTGGTTCATAATGAGCAACCCAGGCTTTCGTCTTCTCCGTTAACACCTACGGAGGAGAAGGGAGATCCAAGCTATGCAGTAATTACCTGTATACGTGGCCAGACAAGGAATGGAGGAGAGCTTTTGTGTCACGATGCTGCTACTTTTCATTTTCCTCTTCCATGAATGATCTTCTATCTTTTTTTTTTACACAGGACACACTTTCTCTATGAATATCTGAGAAACGCAAATGGGAAGCTGTATGCTGATTACATAAAGATCATCAAGATGCACCAAATGGATGATATACCAACTTTTAGATAAAGGTAGTGATGGATCTGCGAGCCTGCATTCATTTGACATGTTGCAAGTCTTGGGGCCAAGGTCAGCAGGTGCAGGTTGGGTCAGATTTCATGAGCATAACTGATTAAATCCTGCCAGACACCTGCCAGCCAGAATCCTGCAAGAGGATGCTCCTCATGCCAACTTCTCTGCTTGAAAGCAGATTGCGAAGCATAAATCTGAATCCACAGCTCTGTGACAGATTCAGCCCATTTCATGGGGTTCGGCTCCAGCCGCTGTGGGCTCACCATCTGTGCCATCACCCGAAAAATAACAGACTGCTACTAGTGCAGCCCATGGTGTTGCGAAGACTGGCAACCCACAGCTCCACAGCATCTATAACCTTATGGTGGGAGCCTCATCTGTGGCTGCTGAAGGTAAAAATCAAGATCGAGGGGACTATACAGTCCGTTTGTCCCTCCCCAGTCTCTGCTGAACCCTCTGGCCAGGACCAGCCAAGCTGAAGAGCAGTGAGGAGACCTCAGAGAGGTGATAAAGAATTTAGGTCTCTGGCAGAGAAGAGTGACCCATATTGCCGCAACAGGAGTGACCGCAGCAGGAGGTCAGCAATTATCTGCTTAATTTGGCTCGGGCACAAGCAAAGGAGTGCGGGCTGCCAACTGGCCAGGGAGCACGTCACAGCTGGCACAGCCACCCCTGCCCAACCCGCTGGAGGTTAAAGGATGGGGGAGCTGAGGGTTACCAGGGTGCAGGGCTGCTGGGCAGAGGCTGCATTGGTCCCACCACTCGTGGGCTGATGTACCCCAGGGCTTGGGTGAGGTCCATACCAATGTGCTGCATGACCCAGCGTACAACAAGGTAACCCCAAAACTCTTTGCTCAGAGTAACCAGCTGAGGAAGGATGCTGCGCTGGAAGGAAGAGAGAGGCAATTGCTGTTTGATCAGTGCAATGCCCCAGGCTCTCATCCCCACAGTGTCCTTTGGTTTCATCATTGTTTCTCCTGATACCATCCTACACGGGTGAAATCGGACTGAGGTCATCAAGCAGGGCAGTGTCACCGTTTGGCTCTCTGCTCTGATCACTCGTGTCGTGCTCCTCATCCTGCCCTGTGCTTACCCCTTCACAGCTTTCAAGACACACGGCACTGAGAAGTCAAGTCTTACCCCGGGATGTGGTGAGATAGACGGGGGTTCCTCTGTCTCTGTCAGAGTGGAGGAGCATCCTTCCAGTGCAGCATTCCACAAACTTGGCACCACAGTGCCGGGCACGGTTTGGAAAGGCTGTAAGATGCTAGATTAAAGTCAGGTGCCCCAGGAACAAAGATAGAGGTGAATGATCATATAACTACTTCAAAAGGAGCTGTTTCTGCAACTAATTAACTGTTTTTCAGGTGACAGCTGATTTTTATCTTTTTTTAATGTACCCGTGAAAGTGTTACATTGCGAGGGCCCTGAAAATATATCCAGGGTTCAGGAGCTGGAAGGGAAGAAGGCTGCCCGAGGAGGGGTTTGGTAGTGAACGGCGTATTGCAACCACTGCACAGAAATGCAGTGGGGCGCTGGGCTGCTGCGGTCGCTGCAGCACGAGGGCTTTGGGCTCAAAGTTGTGCTCAGACCCATCCATGTGCCCTCCCACTCTGCGTTGGGGTTGTATTTAGTGGCAGACCACCAGCTCCATGGCCAGCAAGCAGCTCGTGGCCAGAGGGCACGGTGAGGGCTTGCAGAAAAGTGGAGCTGATTTAGCTGCTTTCTGGTGAGGAACATTGATTCGGAGACAGAAAATCCCTCCCTGAAATCCAGCAATTATCCGGTGCGTGGGCCAGGGAGCCAGTTTGCTGCACAGCGGTGAAGCCCAGAGCAAAGCAGGCTCTGAGTGGCTCCGTGCAGCCTTGCAGAGCGGTCCTCCCTGCGGAACAGCAGGAACAGGCAGCCTCCCAACCGAAAGCCTTAATGACGGAGCCGGTTTTTTAATGGTCCCCTGCACAGCCGTTAGTCCTTAAAGAGGATTTACATTACAGCCAGCTGCTATGAAGATATTTTATTGGTATAGTAAATATACAGAGAGAAATGGTGGGTTTTAGTCTTCTGGTTGCTTGTGCTCTCCTGCCCTGTAATTCATAACCCTTTGTGTCAGAGGCTAAAATCTATCCCGGTGAATGCTCTGAGGTGTCCCCTTGTTCCTCTCACTTCTCCAGACCAAAATCACCCTTAGGTGCTTCCTTCCCACCTGCTTCCCAGGGGTCCTGCTTCTGCGTGAGCAGCTGAGGGACGGGGGGGCTTGTGGAAGCAGAAGGGCTGCAATGGAAACCGTGACACAGGTGAAATGAGTGGAGTCTGGCACAGCGATCTGCTGGACGGGAGCCAGAGGGAGCATGAGAAATGCCGCAGTAAGAGGCAGAGGCGATCCTTTCCCGAGTGCCTCTAGAGAGGGCATGTGCTTAAACTCATGTCTTCTTGCTTCCTTCTGCTTTGTGGGTGAGTGGGGGCTCGGTCTTTCCACTGCATTTACTCACAGGAGACAAGAAGATGCCTTATTGCATGGGGATGTTCCCAGGCACAACATACCACAGAAAATGTGCATTGCATGCAGTCCCAGGAGAGCTGCCTGCTAATATTAGATGACCACGAGGACACGAACAGCAACACAGCAGCATATGGGCTTTTCTCCCTGCCCAGCCTCTGTGGTCGTTGTTTGGTAACTCAGCCAGAAAGCTTGGCCCGGGGTGTTTATCCATGTGTGATGGGAAGCAGAGGGAGGGTCCGCAGTTGTTCTCCTTCCCCTAGGGTGTACACGCAGACACCACGGGACTGGGATCGCTGTGCAGGGCTGGTGCCAAGCCCACAGCTCAGAGTGGCACTAGAGAACTCCACGAATGACCCACAGACACTGCGCAAATGAGAGGAGGCTGGGAGCTGCCGAAAAATATCTGCTATGTCTGCCCACTGAGGTGTGAGCCATTAGAATTACACAGGATGTTATTTTCCCTCTTGCAAGTCGTCCCTGAAATCTGGTCTCATAAATGAGCTTGTTTTTATTAGAGGGAACTTGCCTTTACTGGATTATAAATCTGAATGTGAATGCTAATTTTATTGCCCTGCATCTAGAGGATAGCAGAAACACAACCATTACAGTCCAGATAGCACAGCCAAAAGCACAGACACCACGTCCGAGTGTGTTCCTGAGGAATTTCAAGCAGAACACGAGCGCTGCCTCCTCCCTCCCTCCCCAGTCAGCTGCTCTAGAGCTGGCCCAGGCAAGTGGGTACCCGCCTGGCACAGCTCACAGCGTAAGTCAGAGCTAAATGGTGATGAAGAATCGATAGTCTTGGGTGGTGTGATCCCATAGTTTAGGTATTTTTTGGAAATTCCTATGGCAGTTGCTTGGGATGCAGATTATGGCAATAGGGCCGAGTGTTTCTCATATCCCTCTCCGCTGTAGCAGAATCAGCTGTAGCTACTCCAGCTCCTGGGTTTGGGTGCAGAGTGCTGTGTATGAACCTGCACCGAGCACCGTCCCGCTGCGGGGAACGAGCCCGGGGGGACTCTGGAGGAGTTTAGTGGCATTAGCTGCTTCACAGCTCTCTGACAAGTTGTTTCCTCATGCACAAATTAAGTTGCTCATTTCCTAAATTATATTTTTGGAACGTTTTCTTTGGTGCAGAGCTCTGGTGGAGGGGCTCTGGCTATATAAGCAAAAATTATGTGATGTCAGGGCATTGTAAATAGCACAAACTTGCACAGAATAACAGCTCTTGCAGGTGCCTCACCCACCTTGCTGAGAGAAGTGATTTCAAATGTAGTGGATTACTCTGTCCCCAGTGCTCAAATTACAGCTGAATCTACTCTAGAAATCCTTCCTGGGAAAGCAATAAGAGTTAGGAGTTTAAAATTTTTGGCCAACACTTCTTTGCTGGCAAAAGACATTTTATACTGGCATAGCTGCATTCTCATGACTTCTGCTGGCGTAGAAATGTCATGAAAAAATGGTGTCCCTAAGGAGCATTGCTGTGCTGGCGAAACTTTTATCCATAACTCAGTCCTGGAGATAATTTGTGACTGTAACTATAGTCAGTGTGTTTTTGCTGGTGTAGCTTATGTCATTTCTTTGAATAAACTAAGCCATCATTTTAGAGTTACCTTGGCAAAGCTGCTCGGTGCAGACGGGACCTACGTGTTGATTAAGAACAGACACACGGGCACACAACACAAGCGTTAGGAAGGTATTTTTGTGACGAACGCTAAGGACACTGATTAACTCTCCACTAGCAAGTGCTAAAGCTGCGAAGCGAACCGACCCGGCTCCGGGCAGGTGCCTCTGCAGATGCTGTGGATCAAAGGCAGGAACAGAGCTGTTTGGTGGCTTTCATTACCAACCATGGCACGCAGCGAAGTGCTGCATTGCCCCGCATAGAAAGTGGCTCAGCCATTAAACTGGGTACAGATTTGTAGCTCTTTGCCCTCTCGGTAATTATTTCCAAGGCTGGTTTAAAGAAATAACTTATTGAAGTGACATTGGTTCTTTCAATTTTAACTTGGGGAAAATAAAAAATTGATGTAATCCCTGCAAGTATGAACTAAGACAGAAATGGCTTTGAACGAAGGCGCGGTGCTGTCAAACTCCAAAAGCAGCCTGAGGAGTACGGATATAAGGTGTGGGCTGCAGGTTTGTGATGGCCTGATCCTGCCCGCTCTGCTCAGGGGCAATATTCCAATGGTTTTCAATGAGATGAAGGTGTCGGAGATGTTATCACCAAGACAGCTTGTTGCTTCTGTGTTGCACGTGCTCGTGTTGCTCTCTTGCTGAGTGTCTCTTGCATGCAGATCTGTGGTGGCTCGTACGTAGGGTGCCTGGCTGGCACGTGCGCACTTGCTATAGTCCCTCATTCCCAGCAGGCTCTGAAGGCACACCATGGTCATGTGGGAAAGTCTGGATGAGCAAACTAGATGAAAATCTGTTGCTCTGATGATTCAAGCGAATTCAGCTACATATCAGCAAGAGGTGCTGCTGCAGTGAGGTTGTAGTTAGCTGAGGTATGTGTCACTCAGCTGCTCTAAAGGTCGGATTTTCTTTCTGGCATCATAATAGGACACACTTGATGCATGTTTCTAAGCTGTTTTCACCACCTGAATTCGCAATGAGGAAGGTTATCTCTTTCCCACTACTATACCCCTTACATTTTGTTTACATATCTGTTGATCCAAGGAATGTCGGTCAGTCCAGCTGCAAGACCTCAACTGGTCTTAAGGGCACTTCTTTTTTTTGCTTTGAAGACCTGTGCAAAGATGCTGAACTCAGCCAGAAGAAAGTGATCTGAATGTCCTAGAGACTTATCTACCATTACGATTACGTAACTCACCCCAGAAACCCAGAAGAAATTATTTACGCTTCAATTTGGAGAGTATTTGTAGCTTCTCATCCAAAGGCATGCCTAAGCCGTCTCCTTCCCCATCTGCACTTCAAATGTCTCAGAATGCAAAAGCGTGTGGAGCAGGATCTTCCTCCCAAGACAGTCCTGAAAGCCATCTTAAATTATGGTCCTTGCTTGAAAAATGAGTCACTAAGAACCACAATATACTCTGCTTTCCTTGAGTAGGTTTAAGCCAAGTTTTCATAGTATTTTTTTTAACTTAATCTAGAGATTTGATATGCACTTATTAAAATTATTTCCCTTTCAAACCCCACTTGGGCTCATCCCAAGACTTTAAATATATTGGAGGGGAGAAGGTTGGAGAAGATAGCTATGATCTGAGTACCTCACAGGTTAATAAAGTGTTTTTGTCTTGCTATCTTTATGTGGCATTTGCTTCTAAAGCCTGCAGTCAAAACCAGGGCTCCACTGACCAAGGCAAACATCACACCAGTCCCTGAGAGCTACCTGGCTGAGCGACCGCTTCCATCCCCAAGTCCCTTCCCCTTGCTGGAGAGGGGGAGCAGCCATTCCAGCAGCTCCTGCTCTGCTCCTTCTCCAGCTCACCCATCCCAAGGGGGTACCAGGTCTGCGTAGGATGGGAAGAACCTGCCTTGCCTTCTGCAAGTGCCCAGTTCAGCCCAGTGCTGCCGACTTCTGTTACAGCTTGTAAGGGAAGGGCCAAACCCAAGGACTGAAGACCACCGGAGAAGCAGTCGGACCACACTCTCGCTGGATGTGCCAGGCTGAGCTAGGGCAGGGGACAAGTCAGATAATTCCTCCAGCCTCGCAGGCAGGGAGACTTGAGGTCCAGAAGTCCCATCTCCTGCTGGCCTGCTCCATGTGCGAGCCACTGGGCCACACCATCCGTGCATCCAAAATGCTTCTTGGGGGAGGATGCTTCTCCAGGTTCAGCCGTCTGTTCTCAGTCCTTGTTGGCATAGAAACACCCTTTCCAATTAACTTCTGTAAAATATACGCATATAGAAATATTCTGCAAACAAATGATCTTCTCTTTTCTTTCTGTCTTTCTTTCTTTCCCTTTTTTTTCTTTTTGGCCTGTGAGAATGAGGAGTCAGGAGAAGTGTGAATCTGGGTCTTTTTCATTTTGGAGCATTTCAGGCTCTCTGCAGACCGTTGCCAGGCTGTGTAGCTGTTCCCTACCGATAGTAACAGGCAGACAAAATACTAAGCAATCGAATTTCCCCTCTCATTCAGCCCTGTCCTCTGCTCCTTTTAGAGAAGAGAATGAGAGCTGGGCCTAATAGCTATGTAAAATCCTCAAAGCAGGAAACAATCAAGTGAGGATTAGTAAAGCCAGGGCTTTTGAAAGATTAGGACAGATCCCTTACAAAGGGCCTGAATTGCTGCCAAATGCCCCATCCTATTGTAAAGAGGGAGCCCTGTGTACCTGTCACTGTCCATCAGTGCCAGACTCTTGATGAGCTCATACTGCCTTTGCCAAAGCTGGAGGAGAAAGTGCCCTGGGCCAGCCTTGTCTCTTGCTGAAACTGCTGAATTCAGAAGTCAGGAGGGCAATCCCTGGAATACCCACCTCCTCTTCTCCTCCTGCCCGTATCCAATCCCTTGGCAATGCCCATGCCCAAGGAGTAACCACGACATTCACCTGAAAAGAAAGGGAATATAGTCCTCCTCCACATACTGGTGGAAAGGAAAAGTGTTCAGGTCCCGAGACTTGGCCTGAAACTCATCAAGGGAAGGGCTCCCACTGATGAGCAAAGCTGGTTTACTAGAGAGAAGGGAGCAGATGAACACTTTATCCTTCACCTCAGTATCACGCAGCCTTGTTTGTTCCTGTCTCACATTAGTCACACAGCTCCTTTTTCAGGCTGTTCCTGCTCACAGGCTGGATCTGGACACAATATCTTCAAGATTCACAAAAAGTTGAACCAGCAGACCTAAAGTCTAAACCAAGTTTTGCTATGTTGTTCCTAGGCCAACAACATCTTAACTGGGTAATATCCAGCTGTGCCTTTGGCTTGAAAAAAAAGGAAACAGTAAGATGAGATTTGCCAGGTGATACAGAAGACAAGTACGCTCTTCTTTTTGCTCCTGTGAAGGTTCAGGGAGGCTTGTGGTGTGCCTAAAAGGTGGAACAGAGGAAAAGGTCAGCGAAATACATGCCTGCAGCATGAAGGGTGAAGATACGTGCAATTAATTTCATTTTAATACACTATTTTCTAGCTGGTATTGGGTATAAAAAATATATACATCGAATGTAGCTAGTTATTGACTCTGAGAATACAAAGCACGCTGCACTTTGTGTCCTTGCCCAATTAAGTAGTAGAAAATAAGATGCATGAGAGCTTGTGTGGCATGAGGGGCTTGAGACACCACCTAGGTGATGCCAAGATGCAATACATGGAGTGAGCAACAGGCATTTTCAACCCGTGAACCTGCAGACAGTGCGACTGTCTGCGGTGCCCACGGAGAGGTGTGAAATTACAGCCCATCACAGAGGTACGATGGCATTCCAGCATGCTGCCATTTTCATTACAGTCTTTGTCAAAAAAACGGATACAGGTGAGGTGTGCTGTTCTTGGTATTGAAATAAGAAAGGGATCTTTTTCTTTTTTTTTCATCTTCTGTTCTCATCTTAGCATTAGCTATCAGAGTGAGCCATCAGTCAGATGGCAGCGCTGATAGATCTTCATTTTCACTGTATGCTTTCACTCAATTTTGTGACAAAGATTACTAGACTAGAAAATAGCATCCCATTAATCCATTCCATTGGCAATATTAGGACTAAAATGGAACAGGGGAAATGGCACAAGATGTGCCTCTTCAATGAACAAAGATAGCAGCATGAGGGAATGAAACAACTCAAAATGAAGCAAAGTTTGGCTGGGAGGTAAAATCCAAGCAATCCATGCCATGCTGTGTTCACCTGTAGCCCTGCTGTTCGGGTCCATCGTTTGGAGTCTTGGCTCTGTGGTTCTTGTACCGTGTCCAGCACGACGGGGCATCAATCCAGGCTGCGCCCGAGGTGTAACTGCACTGTAAATGCTGAAAATAGATCCAGGCTACTATGTCTAGGCAGGTATGCCTGTGACTCAATGGGGCTGGAGGATCTAGCACGGCTGTAAAATGCCTCATGGCAGAGTTTGAAGGATATGTGACTACAGATTGTGTCCTTCCTTCCCTCTTTCCACCAGGGACTTTCTATGCTGTTTTTAGCAGGGTTATCTGTGCTTCCTCACTTCCATCTCTTCCAGGGTATCATCAGACAACAAAGCACGGCATGAAAGTGTAGCATCTTTGGAACACAAGAAGCATTGCAGCCAGCTGCTCTAGTTAGGTGCTACACCGACCTGGCATGTTTAAGGCATGTGAATGAAGTAGACAAAAGCTACATTGCAGTGTCCTCGGCAAATGTCATGTCCATCTGCCTTCATATCTCTCCCAGAAAGGTCGGACGCATGTTCAGCAGGCTGGGACAGGCTGTCAGCAGGGGCTGGGACAAGGCTCAGGCAGAGCAGGACATGTCAACTGTTGTCAGCACACCCTCTCCCTGTGAAGTCTGCAGCAAAGAGTCTCGGAGCTATAAAACGTCATTGGGCTGTTACCAGCCTGTCACATTAGCTTCCTGATGGTGCCCAGTTCTTCTCGTCTTTCTGATCTTATAGGTCACATCTCCTAAATCATTCCTCCCAATACATTAAATGTTGATTCTAATAAATAGGGGGACTGTAAACTTTTGATTAGAACATGCTTTTAAACCTTAGGGCTCATATCAAAAGATATGTGATCCAAGAGATCTTAGATCCACTTCCTGAGGTCCAGGAAAAGTTAGGGTATGGACTTTAACACTCTAAACAGTAAAAGGCTCTCTTCCTCCTGAAGCTCTTTCTGCCTGTTCAGTCAGTCACACTGCAGTATCCATGTCTCTCTCCTGCTGCTTTTATAAACAGTAATGAGAGAATAATGTTGCTGTCAGCTAATAGATCATTACACTAAACTTGTAGGGAAAAACAACCTTTGTAACAGACAATGAGTAATGCCATAGCACTGCAATATACAACGTCTGAGCTAGAGATAAGCATGGCTGAGAAATTCATGCGTGGGCAGCCCTAAACTACAGCATCAGATCCAAATTCAGGCCAAATGTTCTTCTGCGACTGGGTCAGAGATTTTAGCCCTGGAGATCAAAAGACCTCCAGTTCTGGGGACAGTGGCTGTTGTTCCTGCTCCTCTGGTGCTTTCTACTGGTGCTGCCTCCTCAGCTGGTGGAAGTCCACTGGATTCAGTGAGGAAACACTAGGAAAATTGACTAAGACTTTCATTTGATTTACTCATCTAGCCATCTCCATTGCTATCTGTTGAATTGTAAATACTGGGCAATTTATGGCTTGTAGTACCATCTACCCCTCCAGCAAGAGGTACTTCCCAGCTACTCTTAAACTGTAGCCTTGCCCACCTTGTCTCTGCTCAACACCAGCCCTAGCCTTGCCCCATTGGCATTCGAAGTGCTGCTGGGTGGGATTGGCTCCCCCATACCTGTCTGCAGGAAAGGAGATGCACCATGTCCTTAACATACTCCTTTTCTGGGTCACTGGAAGCTGCCTCAGGAGCTGGAGTGACCTCCAGAGCTGCAAAATGTGCAATGGGCTCTCTAACCCAGATACTCCATGCAAAAGCTGAGTTGACTAACTGAAGTTTGGACATCTGTCATGCCCATCTTCCTCTTGCCGCTCCATTTCCCTGCACTGCAGGAGAACCATGGGTGTTCAAATGAGGAAGGGATTTTTTGACAAAGCCTCTATGCTTTTTTCTACACAAGATAGGCAGGCCAGCCTGGAAATAGGTGAGGCCAATGCAAAGTATGTGTATTTTCCTGTTTCTAGCCCCCTTAATATCAAAACCCAGCCCACCAAATGAGCCACCAGACACCTTTCTCATTTGCAGATCCTTCCTCCAAAGGTGACTCTCTGTATACTCATGGGCATGGCTGTTTCCTTCCCTCCCTGCATCTACATTACTGTATTTTGGCTCTCCACCCACTGGAGTCCAGTTCTGAAGTCAGTAAATTTCTTTCTCTCAGTGGCCTTTGAATCAACCCCTAGGATGGTACAGTCTCAGAGAAACAAGTTGGAGCTTCATTCTTTATTTTAATGGACATAAATTCTAGCAGATTTCTAAACTTTGCCTTTTTAAAACATCGGACGATAAGAAAGGTTCTTAATGGAGACGTACCCGCATACCTTGCTTACACAAAATCACCCATTATGATCCATTAGTGTGTTACCAGAGTGAAGACTGAAGATCTTGATCTTGTGTCACTTCTCATTTCCAGGCTAACCTGTAAGCTTCTCTAGAGATAATTTTGTAAACATACATGACAGATTGCTGAGGATGTGTATTCATTGCTTAAATCGGTACATCTGGCAAGCAATCCCAAGCACAGAGCAGGGAAAGGCTAGCAGGTTATGCTGTTGAAAGCCTTGTGGGATTTCTCCCAGCTCGATGCATTTTATGTCATGTAATTGGTATGCTGGTAGTGGATCTGTTATAAAGAAATGGGCTTAAACATTTTCAGGCACACTTTCTGTATGTAAATCTTTGCCAGTAATTATCACATGTAACCGAGGAATTTTTGCTAATGATCGAATAAAATAAATGATCCTGTTTATTTCTTTCACTCTTATTCATTATAATGTTTTGGTCTCAAAATCCAATTACAGATAGTTTGACTCTGTGCTAAGTTTTGCTTCCAGCCTCTTTTGTAGGTCCATTCTCAGAACTGTATTTCAGTAATCTGTCAACAACACTGCAGTTTCTTCTGGACCACTAATTTATAGGCGAGGAAACAAATGGCTCTTGCAGACAGTAGGAGCAAAGAGTAAGCAAATCAAAAAAGCAGATGGTAAGTAAAGCCACTTAGTGTGATTCAGGTTCTTAAAGAGAGCAAGTTCACTACACTGAGTAATTCCAGTGTGTTATGAGAAGCATCTATCCTGAGCAAAAGGTGAGCAACGCACAGTAATGACACCTGATTGAAATTCAGAAGGAAACAGCAATGCAGGCTTTTACAGCAAAACCTGAGAATCACTGGAGACTGAGCACAAATTATTTTGATGACTAACAACTCAGCTGAAACAAGCAGAGTGTGTTTGGGTTCTTTCTTCTATGAACCAAAAGTCCGTTTTCAAGACTATTTTTCCCCCCTTAAGTGAGGAGCTGTAGGTGAGAAGTGAAGATCTCCCGTGAAATCTCGCATCCAAGTTCTCCTGTGTGGGGACTCACAACTTCTTCAGCCACAGGCTTACAGTCAGGGCAAGTGCAGGGATGAAATAGCAAAGCTCTGGGCAGGTAAAACCAAAGGGCAGAGGTCATGCCTATTATTTCTCCAGAGCATCCAAGTCATCTGTTTATTCCAACCTCTTTGCTGTCCAAGTACTTCTGCGATTACCCCTACCCCATGTAAACAGCTCTGCAGTTAAGTAGCCAGGGAGTGAGATGGCAAAGGTGAGCTACCAAAACATTCCCTGCAAACAACCCTACCCTCTCGCCTCCTCTCCTATGCTAAAGAAAAGCTGGAGAGGCAACAGTGAAATACAGGTATTAGCAGGAAAACAAACTGTTAGCTGTAGAGAAATAAGAGAAGTGATGGAGAAATGCAGGTAGTGAAAAATCCTAGAGGACAGCAGAAGGAGAGGAAGGCATGAGGAGAGACTGCTTCTAGGGTCTAACTAGGAAAAAATATCTCCTTAGTAAGGCAGAGGCACATAGCTTCCAGCTTACCATATCCCAGACATCAGCCCTTATGATCAGCACATTTCTGTGTATTACAGCATCTTCTTCAAGTCACTAGAGATGTTTCTGCTTTCTGCTCAATGTCATTTTCCTCTCTGAACTGGATGTGGCTGAACTCCAAAATAAGGTAACCCAGGCTTCTCAGCAAAGGGTGGTGAAAGATCGTGCCAACAGTAGAGGTGGGCAGAAATCTCTCACTGTCTCCTGTTTAGGATGTGCATGGTCAAGGACAAGGAGTCTCTGCTGGAGCCTTCTCCTCTTTCCAGCTGCATGTCAGCCTGTGACACTGCCTCCACCATCCACCCCAGGCATGGCCCCACTGATTTTAGGAGGTCTGGTGAAGGTGACCTGTTCCTGCAACACCTGCTAAACAATAATTTGTACCCAAACAGAAAAAAAAGGTGGGACAGCTACAGGTCTTTCACTCTTCTAACAAGAAAGGATCTGACAGTGATTTCCTTGCTGCTCCATGCCTTGCTGCCATTAAGGTCACCCACAAAACAAAGGCTGTCTGTAAGGAGGGCATTTAGTGTAATATTTGGACCAGACTCACTTCACTTTAAACAAGGTTGATGCCAGTTTTTACTGCATTTCTTTAAGACAGTGTGGGGAAAAACGAAGTTTTGCTGTCCAGAGAGGCTTGATGAAGCAGTACACCTGCAAAGCAGAGGGATGGAAGAGTTTTTCGTTCTTTCTAGTCCCCTCTCAACTGTGGCAACACTGCACAAATGCACACACAGCAAAGATTATTCCATAAGTAGTAGCAATGAACCACCTTGTCCTTGAGGTGCGTTTCCATGTTCCACCTATGTCATGTGGAAAAGAATAGGAGAGGTCCAGGTGGGACAGGTGACAGCTGAAGACCTAGGGAAAGCCCTGCACTTAGGAAGTCCCCAAAGAAGAATGGCTCTAGGAAGGCAGAGGAGAGCTGGACTATGAATGCAGGGTCTTGTTTACACAGACCCCGTTGAAGATGACAGACTGGTAGCCAAGTTGTACAAGTTATATTTTGCCTTAGAAGGAGAGATATTATATGGCATATTTCAGCTGAGTAGTTCATGTTTTCCTGCACCTCATCAACCGCTCTGGGTCAGGCAGCTCTCGTCTGTCCCTGCCTTGCTTGTTCTTTCAGTTGTGGCAGCAGTAGCTTTCTCTCTGGGTGGCATTTCAACCTCCGTATCCACTGATGGTCAGCTGTGCACCTCAATCTGTCACCTGCTGCTCACGGTGAGTATTTGTAGCACCTGCAGCATGGCAGTCCTTGCAGCCCTGATACACCTGCTTCCCTTCCCGAACAGCCCTGATGCCAAGGTAGGTGTTATTTGGTGGTGTGTTTGGTGGTGGTGGCTTGCCTGGCCTTGCTTCCATAGGACATCACTCAACAGCAGTTCTGGCAGGCAGCATCGCTGCCCTTGGCACTGGGCTGTTCAGGACACCCCCTTTTCCTTGCTTGACTTGTCTGTAGCTCAGACCTCTCAGAGGTTATTGATTTTATTTTTTTTTCCCGTCCTCTTATTTCTCAAGTCCTCCCGAAGTGGGGGATGATTTAAATATTTTTTTTTAAACACTTATGGTAACACAATTTAAAAATGGCATTGAAGGTTCTGATCTCTTGGCAGAGATGAGAGAACGTGCTTGTGCCTTATGTAGACAAAAAATGTTGGTGTGCTGGCCTTTCAAGATCACTTCCTTCACCACAATGGTTGTTACCCCACGCTGAATGCAAAGTGTTGCTCTTCACTAGCATGGGCAAAATCTGGAGTCTTTGAGGGTCTGAGGTAAAGCTGTGGGATATGCTGCAATATAAAAGCTATTTTAGTGTTACTGCTTAACCAGTTACTGTGCAGCTACATTTCCTTGAGCATTTTAGTGGGAAATTCATCAAATTTAAAGAATCTTGAGGGATCCCGATGATTTGACTGAGCGAACAGTGATGGAGAAATTGTTTAAAAGCCTAGTTAGCGCCCACTGAAGCAAATTCCATTGAGATTGGATCATGGTCTGGTCCATCCATCCCAAATCTCCTTCCAGTAAATGTGAGTCCGTCTACTGCGGTGGCCTTGTGCTCATACATCTATAATAAAAGATCAGGCATTCAACTTATCCATACAAGATACTTCAACCATGTTTAGCATTTCAGAGGTGGCCACCAAGGTGTGTTTTGCAACCGTGGTAGTAGTTTCTTCCAGCTTAAACTGTGTGCCATACCCCGCCATGGCTATGCTCAGTCCTAGCCACACGATCCTGCAAAAGAGGAGAATACTGCTTTCAAATATCTTGAAAGTATTGAATTATTGCAGGATTTAATGTTCAGTAGATGAAATTACCCTTTCAAGTGACCTCAAATGTAATAAAGAACCATGACTAGTCATTGCAATGGTTTTATTGCGGAAAATCACAAAATGATGTACTGTAGCAGCATAAACTTGTCATAAATTACCTTGAGTAATGAACCATGAAAAATATCAAAGGCAAGTAAACTATGTGTTTCTAGGGGAGGATGCCTGTGGTGGGTAAACTACATACATAGGTCCCATAAGAGAACTGTAGGTGTGTTTTAGTTGGATTTGTTATTTCCTACTAAGGCTCAATCATTCTGGGTTGACCACAGTGATGTCTGTGGTAAAATTCCCGTACATATCAGTGAGTGTGGAGTGTTGTCGTTATAAATTAGTGGCAATGACCTGTCCATATCAAAAGGTATGATGAGGTATCAGAACAACCTGTGCTTTTTTGGTTCATGTTTTCTGCATCCGCTACATTTTGGTGCTTGGTTCTGGTTTGGTTATTTAGATTCTGCTTCATTGTATTAAGTCCTGCTATTTCTCTGGAAAATATATAGGACTAGCTCCACAGCTGATATAAATATGCTCAGTTTCATCCCTTCAGTGGAGCTACACTGATTTATACCAAGGCTAGGAGATTCTTTGTGAGATTCATCAGTGTAACCGCTTCATATTAACTGGTATGAGGAAGGATAAAATGCCCAGTGACTTTAACTTTGTGCATTCTGCATTAGGAGTACATTTAGCCATTTTTTAGGACCTTTGTTGGCCAGGTCAGGCTATCCCTTGCATAAGGGGTTTTAATCTCTTTTCAAAAGGGCAAGCAATGGTATGACTGCCATATGTACACCCACAGCCTGACCCAACTGCATGAGTGTTTGAGTGACTATATTGCAAAGCTGTGGTAGAGGGGAAAAAGGATAACATCCTATTTGCACTTTAAATAGAGCTACGTGTGTGGAGAAAGTTCACTGCTGAGCAGGAAGGGCAGAGAGCTGAAGAGATGAGACGCTCTCATCAGCCAGCATGTTGCAGTTGTGCATGAGGGTTCAGAAGGGCAGCATGAGGACATCTCTGCAGCCTGTGCTCCTGGGTCTTGCTCCTCATCTCCAGCTGTGTCATACGTGCACTGAACTCAAAGCCACCCCTTTGCAATTAAGGGAAATTCTCTGCATACACAGGAGCAGCAATGCAATGGGTGTCTGGATTGGGAAGACGTGCAGGCCATCTGCTCTCCATGCCACCACTCACCACAGGCCACAGATGCCGGTGCTTTGAAACTGGATTTGTGTGAGAGCCCAGCTGCAACATGCCACCAGCAGTGCCAGGGCAGGTGTCATCCTCGTCAGAGTCCCGAGTGCTGGCAAGTATATACACATAAAATGCATTGAGAGGCTGCAGAGGACATATTCACTTTCCTGTTCCATGGTTGTGTAAATTTGGTGTAAACCATGGTCAGTATGGAAATTTAGAAGTGCTGGGTGTGCACAGTCCCCGTATGACTCGTGCTCTTGCCATTACCTGCTGGGGAAGTGCTGGTGAATATTTTTGTAGAGCTAATAGGGCATACAGCCATCTCCCAGCCCTTTCAGATGGTGTGTAATAAAACTCAGAGGGTTGACTCCTGAATTAGTTAACTGAAATGAGAATAATTTTGAATGCAAATATATTGTAATTGATATATTATTTTTATTTGTAAGAGATAAAGAAGTGAGTCTGAACTAACATATCAGATTTGAATTATCTCACAGCTGGGCAGATTTGATCCAGTCTTTTGAGGAGATTAAGCTCAGCATCAAGTCTAGCATTTTAATTGTTATTAAATATTTGTGTAGCAACTAAAAGCCATAGTTGATAGCAAATTGCTAGCACACTAGGGCTGTGTATCTGCAGGAAAATCCCTAACTGGAAAAGAGACGTAATCGAACTAAACAAGATGGATAAAGGACGCATTGTCAGGGAAGATGGGAATGAAGGTATGGAGGAAGGGAGTCATTTACCCAGAGTGACAGAGGAGGTCTGTGGCAGAGCTGGGGACTGAAATTAGACCTCAAGGACAGCAAAACTGTTCAACTGAGCTTAGCCTAAAATAGTCTAGTTTTTTACTTCAAAGTTAGTCAATTATCCAGACAAGTTTCAGTGGATATGGTAAATCAACAGTTAATTAAACTCTGGAACAGCTTTTGAAGGGATGTGGTAAATCCTGTGCTCATTGTAGTCTCTGAGTTAAGGCTGGATTTCTTTCTCTCAGACATGCTCTGCATCATACACAAATTCCTGGATTAAAGCTGGGAAGCGCTGGATTCGTTTCAGAGGTCTTTGTTATGTGAAAGCTTGAGCTGGGTGACAGTGACGGTACCCCACAGCCCCAGATCTATGAACCTGGGTGATTTTCTGAGTCCTGAGCAAGACTCCGACTATGGACTGTCTGAACTTCCATTTTAAACATCTTTGACTTTGGTTCAGGACCTTTGCAAAAAGTAGCTTAAACTAAAAGGATAAAAACTCCTATTTTTCCAATTGTAAATCACTGAAAGAGGAAAGAAAGCTGAAATTTTCTAAGACTTTATCTCTTTTCAGACCAGGCAAAAGAATGTAGAATTTATTCCTGGTTTTATTCCCTGTGAAACAATTATTGTAAGTGGTGACCAGAAGCAGACAGCAAAGTTTCGGACTTACTTTGTCTTTGAACCTCACCTCAGGACTCTGAGGCTGGAGCGTGAGAGCAGAGGCTGGGACACGGACCGGGCACGTCGCTGCTGCCTGCTTGCCAGAGAGCCATGAAAAGTGTTCTTGCTCGTCTCTCTAATCCCCATGGCACATGATGAATTACTGGCATTAATCTATCTGGCCATAACAGCCTCAGAGCTCACAAGTCATATGTTCACGCCACTGCCTTTTGTAAGCATATATTTTAAATATGCATTGATGGGGTACGCGCTGTTATTATTCATCAAAATGTTCTCATCTCCTAGCACTTAATAATAATAAAGATTAATGCTAAGCTCCAACACAGAAAAAGGTTGCACGACCATGTATTTATTTTGCAAGTTTAATTAAGGCTGTTTGTTACAATAAAAATTAATGTTATTGTCTTCCCAAGTGCAGCATAACCAATACGAAGTAACTGGATTTCACACTGCAGCTATCTGAAATGGCACTGAGCTGGAATCAGTCAAAAGGAGATGATACCCTGGCTGTGTTTATGTTTATGTGTTTCTGAGTTGATGAATGATAAGAAAACACAATTATCACAGTTTTCTTTCAGTGGGGGCACACGGGTGGTCTGAACTGCTTTGTTTCATCTCTCACTCTGTGAGTGCCTCTATGGGTGACCTTAGATGAATTATTTACCCTCCAAGGACTTTGTTTACCCTTCAGGAACTTGTTGGATTGAACCCAAAATCAAGGAAGGGCTTTTAAACTGTAAATGAAAGGGGGAAAAATTGTTTATGGATATATTGTAATTAGTCCTTGACATTATTTGAAGCAGAAATCCAGTCTTACAGTGGGCTGGAACTGCCAGGTGGCGAGTCAATGCATTTCTCTTTCCTCCAGTGAGACTGTGGTAGAGAGTGACGTTGGTCAACTTGTGGCTGTATGTGAGGGGAGGACACGGGTGCTTGCTATGACCATGGGAACCAGCAATTCTCTCTGAATCCAAGCAAAAGCAGATGCTGGGTTTGATCAATGTATTAGAGGAGAAGGAGAACACTTCTGTCACTGGAGAGCTGCTCTCCTTCTTTCCCATCCAAAACTTCTCCTTAATCCCCCAACACTGGTCCCAGCCACTGAATCATCTAACAATTCCCCAAAACATCAGCACAGCTGCAAGCGGCCATTGCCCTTGTATGTGATCTTCTGCCACTGTGCCAAACCGCAGCTGATTTCAGACAGTCCTGGCACCTTCTCTCCCATGCCCACCCCTGGCAAGACTGACTCTGTCCAGTGCCCAGTCGGAGCCAGCCTATGAGGACTGTCACATAGAAGCTCTCAGCATGTCATCCTCCATGGGATTTTGAAGGCAGTGGTCTCTGCTTCTGAAGCTTCACAATCAAGAGAAACGGATAAAAACCCTCACGTTTTCCATACGTCTCTGGAACTGAAGTCTCTGGCCTTCACCCTTGCAAGAAGCAGATGACATATCCTCTTACTGCAAATAGGTTTCAAAGTAAGATGTATTTGATTTGCTTTATTTGAATCAATAACTCTCAAATGTACTTTGGATTTGCCATCTCGATTCGCTCACTTGGAATTGGTGTGAGTATATGAGGTTGCAAAGAAGCAAGGATGGTCCCAGTAAAGGACACCAGACACAACCTACCACTTTTCTCTTCCCTTTTTTTTTTCTTGTGCAATGCAGTGTCTGTATCTCTGTCTTTTAGCTTTCCAGCAGTGCTACTAGCCCCCTTCTTCCCAGCGTATTCAGATCTTGAATGCAAATTTGCAGCTATCTTACAGAGTGAGATAATCGGTTTGAAAATGTTTGTTTGGCTGGAACTGTTTTCTAAATGCAATGTTCCTCTAGGCAAAACTATCCACTGGCTCCTGAGTATTCGCAATCAGAAGAATTTCAGCAGGTCTGGCTTTATCCAGCAAGAGCAAAGCCACCGGCTGCAGCCTGGGCTGTCCAGGAGCCCTTTCCCTCCTTCTCACCTCTGTTTCCCTTAAAAAACAAATGAAACATCCCCAGAGCCCAAGGATGGAGCATAGAAGGCGCAGTTTGGAAAACAAGCCTTTTTTGTAGATGGGTCCCTGCCCACGAGATAGGCCAGCGCTCTTGGTAACTGGGCAGGGTGTTTTCATCATCTGTCATTGATCAGCCTTTTCTCTGTGTGTTACATTTCATAAAGTGTGAGATTCAGGACCCTTTCTGCTGTGAGAGCAGGAAACGGAGATGACTCCTGCTGGAAAGAGCATGAGCTGTGAGTAGAGCAGGTAAAGGGGGAAAGCATGAGGAAGAGCAGTGTCTGGTCAAAGGTCCACCCGAGGAGGAGCAGCGTGTTTCAGCCCCTCTGCTGTAATCTGCCACCTTACAACACCCTTCATTTTACAGCTCTTTATTGCTTATCTTCCCACTCCAGTCACCATCTCTATATTTCTCTACACTAATACTTCACCATCACTGTCTCTGCCCACTGAAAGGGGAATTTTCAGGGCGAAACTTTTTGTGGCCAGGCTGACCCATCGCCACCATTGACATCAACAGGAGCAAATGACATCCTGCTTGCCATAAAAGCATAGAAATTGGGCTACAATCCATCTACCTCGGTGTGCCGGCTCCAGCTATGACCAAGAGCATTAGAGGATGCTCAAGCAAATTGTGTGAGGAGCATGCTGAGTAATTAGCCTACAAAAGGCCTTGTCCTCGTCCGAAATTGTCAGAGATCGACTTGCTCTGCACAGCAGAAGATTTTGATCCTTTCCAAAGCTCTTTGTATAAACTGTTGCTAAAAGTTACTTCTTCCTCAAATCTGCTGAGTTCTTGGCTCAAAACTGAGATCATTTCTATCTATGTTTTATAAAGTTATGATCAAATTCTAATCAAAACACTAACCCCAAGGTATTTCCAGACGCCTTGCCAATAACTAACAGAGACAGTAAATACGATTTGATACCTTAGAGCTCCTCCAAGTCTGATTCTCATCAAGATGAAAGCCTTCAGGCAACCGAGAATTTGGCTTCTACACTGCTGACGAAAATCTAATCAGAAATAGGGATGGGATTCCCAGCGGTTCCCGAGAGATCCTTGCCTGGCTACGAAACGAGTATTTAGGGTTTTATTTCTGGCTGTTGTCTTTTGGAAAAATAAAACCTGACATTTTAATGCAGGCCCTTCATACAACAGGAGTTTTAGAAAGCAGAGAGATCTACAAAGGCACACACAAAAAGAGGAGAAGTAGGGAAAATTAGACAGAGGAAACATCTGCTAAAGTTTTCCTGTTATTTCAGGAATGTTTGTATAACTCAAGCATTCCCTAGTTCTTTTCGTATCACGGACAACATCTTCACTAAAAGATCGTCTCATGTCCCGCTCCCCATCACATAACCTCTCTCCTCAATTGCGTTTGCTTACACAGAAAAGCAATATCAGGAATGTACTTAATGCATCCGAGTTTTGTTTCAATGAGGCCGAGCAGCAGGAGAGGAGAAGGGCATTGCCAGCCGCAACTGGAGACCCTCTGACTCTCTTCATCTCCTCTTGCAGCTGTTAAAGCCCACTGAATTATGTGGTGCTCCATAACCTAAGAGTAAAGCCCTTTATGTCCAGTAGAGGAAAACGCCCCCAGAACGGAGGCAGCCTTGTGTTTCTTGTTATAAAGTTAATGCAAAAGGCTGGTCTCGTTAAATTTTTAGTAGCAGTCGGTTTTAGATCTGTGCATAAAAAGTGCTGAATACTGGTCTGATTATTGAATTTGCTCAGGCCTTGCTGAAATTGTAATAGACAGAGCACATTACGTTTAGGATAAAAGGTAAAAACTCACTTGGGTTGTCCTGGTGCCATCATAAATGAATCATCGCTTAGCTATTAAGACCCAGGCTCGCTCATGTAATTTAGAGCATACTGAAAAGAAGCACTGGCTGATTCATGTAACAGTATCAGAGCACTGCATGTTTGCCTGCTTGTTCACAGTGAAATATCCAGGAGGTCGGATGGAATTGGATGCACTTCAGTTGCAAAGCTGGAAGAATGTTCCTGCTGGATGTATCTACCTACCTCCAGGTCAACTGAAAATCTCTCTTCTGTGCAAGCAGAAGGGAAAAAAGGTAAGGAAAGCTTCAGTCGTACACTTTGGTGGCCACCAAGGGACAGGCTGTCCCTCTGGATGATCTGATGTCTGTTGTCATCTCAGGTTCTGACCTCTCCATTGGTGCTGGTCCTGCTGTCACTTGTAACGTGGACGCTTTCCCACTGGAGTATGGACAGAAAAAATCAAATTGTCAGTTCCTTGAGCAGCTTTCTGAAACTACTCGGTGGGTTTTACACAGAAACGTGGGGTCTTGGTCCTGTTACTAATCCTCCAAGGGTTTTCCCCTCCTCCATGCCTGTACAAGAGACATAACAAAATCCGTCCTGTAAGGAAATGATTTTTTTTTTTCTTTGCTCAATCAGAAACATATGATATTAACCGTTGGGGAAAAATACATCAAGTTTTACATTTGCTCCTACAGTAACATTAGGAATTGATTTTAGGACAGACTATAGCAGTACTACTTAGTACTTCAGCAGTACTGTAAAAATAGGTATCAAGTTACTAGTATGAGAATCATTGCCTAGATACCGTAATAGCAGGCAATATGGGAAAACCTTAAATAGTCAGTGATTATGCATGTAAGTGAGAGCATGTAATTTAGTGTGGGAATGGCTGGGCTTAACACCTGTATTTAGTCCTTAAGTATGTTCAGCAAACTAATTTCCAGAAGGCTAAATGAATAAATCCTGTGGTGTTTTTCTTCTAATTAGACAGACTTGACTCCCTGTTTCCATTACCATTACACGCCAAGTAAGGCACTTCTCTCACTTCGGCCCAAGAACTGAATAACAATTTCACATACAAAGCCCTCCCGAAGAACTGCCTTTCCTCTAGCCCCCAGTTTCCAAGAGGGAGCAATGAGATGGAGGGGGCTCGTAGCTGAAGGGTCCCATCCAGAGCTGCTCGTGAGATCACGGGTGGTACAGAGTCTGCGGGCACCGGGCTGTGTAGATGAGGAAGAAACTGTGTCTCTCTTCCTGTAGATGCCAAAATATCCTGCTTATATAAAAAAATAAAGAACTGATGCAAACTTATGCCTCTCCTAACTCCCACGTGTTGTAAACACTGTCTGCTAATAGTTGTAAGCTTCTTTCTAGCACAGATACTGCCCAAACCCTCCTTCTCTTCATTTTTTCCCCACTGTGACATTACCTGTGTGCTCTCTCACAGGCAGACAAGCAAAATGTGGCAGAACTCTGCTCACACAGTTGCCTTCCTGCCTCATGTGTAACATTTGGGCACTGGCTCTGATTCCAGCTCTACAAGGAGCTAAATTCTCTTATATTTACTCTGAAGTAGGGTAGTTTGCCATGCCACCAGTTTCAAGGAAGCTTCCCACAAACCTCGGTGTAACGTGTAGCGTAAACCCTTCCATTGCCAATGCCATAAAAATCGCTGCAATGTGGGATCAGCCACGTATGTTGTACAGCATAAGGTAATGTAGAATAGCATAACGACTCCTGGTTTCCTTCACGTGCAGTGTGTACAGCTGCATCAGTGGACATGACTCTTTATTTCTCTTTAGAACGTGGGTTCCGTGAACATGAATGGGATAAAAGTAGTAATCCACTAGCTGAATTAGAACCTTTGGGTAAACAACAGCGACTCGCTGAAGCCAAAAAGAATCTGCAAAGCTTTCTCCCCATTATATGTCTCTGACAGCACTCCTCTGAAAATGAAAGTGTGTGCTAGATATGAAGACCAATTAGCGAGCATAGAATAATCCAAATCTTTCATCTAGGAAACATTTTGCTGTATATTTTTTTTCCCCACAATCGCGGAATCTTTAAGAAGTTGGGTTCTGCCTTCTGTCAGGAGCAAATGAATAACCTCCATTTCTTCCTCCCTGCTGTAGAAAGGTTTGTGTCAGTAACAGATCAGAGCACGCGCAGAGGTTTCTGATCAATTCATGGCTGGTGTTTGTTTGCATTGTTTCAAGGTTCCATCATTTTATTAGATATCCTTCAGATACTGCATGAGATATCCACCGGAGCCCACGGAGAGCTTGCAGCTTGCCTCTGCAGGGCCTTTGTTCTCCTCGAAAAAGCAAAAACCCTTTAGCAATGAGCGGAGTGACTACGCAGGGCCTGCCCACATGTCCTCCTCCAGTCCTTGGCCACTGGACCTAGCAAGTGGTGGTGCTTATTGATTTCTCTGAAAGATGCTTCTGGAGTTTTAGCCAGAAAACAGGTTGGATCTTTAGTTTAGTGCACTTGGGGTTATTTACTGCATTGGCCTGAATCTGAGATGAAGGTTTTAAAAAGAAATTGGGATCTGAAAAGTAATGGCCCTGCTTATATTCATGGATTATGCCCCGGGAGCTGATTTACTGCACACCAGTTTGGAGAGCTACAAGAGCCCCTCTGGAGGCTGGAACTCCGGACAGGCCAGAAATATGGGAGCAGGAGGAGCTCTGGGATGGATCCTGGCAGAGACCCGCTGCAACACTGCCTTGTGGGACTGGGTGCACAACGAGCTCCCCTGAGCCCCCTTGTCAGTGCCACATGAATCCAGAGCTGGGGTGCTCATATGGTGTAGAGGGGATGGTCATTTACTGTTTGAAAAGCTGATGGATCATTCAAGCCACACTTGGTCACCAAACTGGGCGAGCTGCATTGCACACTTGGCCAAGAGTGAGCCGCTCGGACGCACCGGGGGGCTAACAGATCGAGAGAGAATTTCTGTTATATCAGTTGTGACAGCTGCAAATTCTGCTAATTGCTTTCGATTGTCAGGAAGTTTTATTAGACCAGGATGTCAATTCAAGTTTGGCCATAAAACTGTGCACTTCAACTAAGAGAATAGCCAACGGTACCCTTAGATGTTAGAAACGCTTTCCTGAATGGGCAGGTTGAACGCTGTGTTATTGAAGCTGCTAATCTAACCCGTTCCTCGGCAGACATAAATCATTGCTCACACGAACAATAACTTCTCAGTTCTTCAGCTAAAGGTAGTATTTTTTCTGGAAGTGTATTTGGACACTTCATGTCAGTCATTAATAATGCAGAAACTAAACAGCAATTAAAGCAAGAAAGAAATATATGCTCTGGTTTGTAGGACTGCTGAGTAACTGCAGTCCTAGTTAGAGATAACAGATGTCGTGGGTGTTCTGCACTTCAAAAATATCCTTCCCGTGGTCCTCAGGAAAATGAATGGGTCTAATTTAAATGAAGAGATTCTTCTGTTTTCTGAAATATCATATGGATTCTTTTTATTGACTCATTAGTAAATGAATCCATTGATCCTTAAGCTCTTGGATCAATGAAATACATGCCCAAGAGTGCCTTGGGGCTAACATGGCTATAAAATTTAGCACCGCGGTTGGGCTGCTTTTTTTTTAATTAATTGTTTTGCTTGGGCTGTAAACAATGAACACTTTCCAGTGAGCATGGAACAAGCTCCAGTATGTGGAGGAGACAAACCAATGGCCTTGGCTGCTTGCTGCCACAAGCACATCCGCCTGGCATCTCAGTGTGTGCTGTTCTGTCACCGCTCAGCCCATGATGGGCAGAGCTGAGCACGGCTCCTCTTTCTGAACTTCAGGATTTTCTTGTTTCCCCTCTCCCGTAGCGTGTCCTTGCCGTGTGCCTGCCTTCCTTTGCCATTTCAAGCAGCTCTGTGTTTGCCAGGCTGGTTTTCCCCAGCAGTTGTGTGAGAAGGAGTGAAGTTTTGAAGGGGTTAAGCTGCACCCTCTTTTCTCTGTCCTGCAGGTGGGAACTCAGGAAGCTGGTTTCTCATCCCATGGAGGATTGCGTGGTTTAACATGATGGGTCAAGTTCTCTCGTCTAACCTAGCTGCTCTTAGCCCAACCCTGAGAGCAGAGCAGTTGAACTGGTTTTAGGTCACGCTCTCAGCACTTCTTGGTTTAGCTCAGGCATAGTCTGAGCTCTGGGGACAGAAAAGGGGTCTTGGAGGCTGCTGGGGCTGCCAGGAGCCTCACCAACAGTGCTGGGATGGCGATTGCTGCTCCCCAGGCCAGATGCGGCCAGAGGGGCTGTGGGAGTCCCCAGCCGAGCCAGAGGAGACCAAACGACATATTTCTCCCTTTGGGTGTTGTTCTCTGCCCTCCCATCCAGGTCAAAGACATTTTAGTCCCATTTGTAAGCCCTTGGTCCAGTTCAGGAGGGCTTGTAGGGCTTGAACCCGTTTTGGATGTGATGTAGCTCCCAAGTTTGACACATTATGGTCTGGATTCTGGTTTGGACCGATCTGGAGTAAAACGTTAGGCATTGGAAAGGCATTACCCTTCCTCGAAAAAAGCCTGAGCCTTCCTTGAGAGCTCCCTTCATTTTCTGGGTCTCAGCCAAACTTCTGATGTTGCAGGAGTTTTGTCTGCTGTCAGGATTTTTGCCTCTAAAGGCTGCTCGTGGGTAATAAACTGCCTTCTGCCAACGTGGGCATCAGCTTTACTTTGAAAACACCTGTTTTATTCTTCCTTATTAGAACACAAAAGACATGATAATTTGTTTTAACACTTGAGTAAAGAAACCATTATACGGGCGGTGCAGTCAGTCCCCTTGCTGCCAAACCCAGTGCCCTGGAACAGGCTGGTTACGCCTATGTCTGCTGGAGACAAACATCCTGCAGAGCTGGAGCTAACCTGGGCTCCTAAATCAGAAGGAATTTTATGTGGTCTCACTTTTTTTCCTTTTAGCACAAGCACTAAGGAAATCAGATGGTCTTATATCAAGATATGTAGATTATTTATGTTATTTTTTCTGGTGTAAATGTTCGGCTACCTTCTATGTATTGTCTAGGATGACAAAGTGGGTTGTTTGCTTGATGATTTCAAAGATTAGGATCAGAAGTACTTAACACAGAAGGATGGCTCTCCTTCTGTCTTCCAACAGGAGCAATGGTTTCAGGCTTTAATCCAGTTTATTTGGAGATCAGGGCTGAAAACTGGATTGTGAAGATCTGTTGAATGCCAAAGTAAAGGCTATAAATCTTTGTACTAAGCGAAAAAAACTGATTTAAAATTAGGCATTTCCATAGGGAAGGAGTCCTGTGGTCTTGCCTCTTGTCCCAGCAGTGTCTGGCAAAGTTTGATGCTCTTGTTGTTGTGTTGTGTGGGGTAGAACAAAAGTGGCCTCATTAGACACAAGCTCCATATGATAAATTATAGATCTAAAAGTATCCATCACAATTAGATGATGTAATGAAACCAATTTCCACTGAGGAGCAGAAGAAAGAGAGGAACTTGATGAGTAACAATTGGGTAAGACGTCTGCTGAGACTTCTGTGCTGTTTCTGCTGAACGTTAAGCACAATTAATTGCCTGCGTAAAATGCCATTTTAACAGTTCCTATCCCTAAATGTGCGCCAGGATCTGTGCGTGTCACAGAGCTGCAGAAACCTGGGGGTAACATAGTGAATTTTTGCTGTCAGCTCGATTTTGCAGCTTTTTCTTTTCAGAACAAGGACTGCAAAATTCAAGCTGGCCATGGACATCAGCAGTGTGGGTAAGAACTAAATAACTCCTGGATTTTGGAAAAGCTGCTGAGCCAAACTTCCCACTCAGAAGCTTGATATGCATTTCCAAAGCAATCTCTTGCATTGAAAAGGGCTTAGGAGCTGTAGACACTTAAAGAATTAAAGCTTGCATTAGGTGTGACAGGTACAGAAACTCGAAACTGGAGAGCTGCCGCTGGAAGCCCTAAGGTCAAATACAGCTAGTTAGATCTCACATCTCATTCAGGAGCCGCGTTTCAAACAAGCAGTTGTTACTTTGAGCCTCACCGGATGCTTCAGCAGGTTCCTACCATCAGCAGAGCTTTGTCACTATGGCCCTGGATTTTAACGCAGGATTGGCTTTAGGTAGGATTGTCCATGCTGCTTCTCTACCATTAATTCATATGAAGACATGCATCAGATGTCACACCAGATACCCAGTTTAACCTCTTCTGGACCCATAGTCATAAATCCTTAGCTCTATTGTCCAGATTTGTTTTTTTTTGTCTGTGTGCCTCCTGCAAGTAAATGTTTTTAGGATTGCTATCAATGTGTATCATTTGCTTCAACCCTGTGCTCCCGTGCTCAGTGTAGAGCATAAATCAGCGAAATTAATTAATGATTCTTTGAGTGAACTAGTGCTTCCAAGTCTTTTAATGCCTTCATTTAAATAGGTAGTTCACGAATAGCATCATAGCCAAGGATGTGAAATGCTTTTTTAAATCTGCTGAAGCAACGGTCGTGGTGTGCATTGTTTATGTGGGTGATGGCAGGCTGCTGCCTTTAAATTATTCTTACTCAGTCTCCAGCCATTTACTGCAGGCCAGAAGCTGTAACAGCTAGGAAAGAAATTTGCTCCGTTTCAGACAGAGCTATTAAAAGAAAATTATTCTCAAAGTAATTCTTATCTCGTGATGGGATTGCTGAATTACTGCATATTATGGGAAAGGAAATTGCAAATGTGTTGGCTTTTCTCCCCATTAGAACTATTGTTTTATTACAATTGTCTTACATGCAAGCACAGATTTTTTAAAAAATATTTTTAAAAGTGAAACCGTCCTGCATTAGGTGCCAAACATAAGCTAAAGTTAGCAAAATTAAAGAGCAGACTGCACAAACAGGTTTGCAAAGGTAAGAGGGAATGGCAGTTCTTTCCTTTGGCTGTGTAAGTGCACGTCCAAGACACAAGCAAGAGGGAGGCAATAAGGAATAACACCTCCATACTTCTAGGGCTTCCCAGAGGGGTCATTCCACCTGGGAGAGACAGCTTCAACTGTCCTGTACACTGACCCATCTCCTCATCCCACCTCAGACTGTCTCCAGGGTGCAAATCCATAATTAACACATAGCTGTCTCATGAGGGAGTCTGCAGGTCAGTCCCACAGGCTAAAGCTGGAGAGAGCTTGCTGTCTCCAGTTAACGATCCTGGCTGCAAAGTGGTATCAGTGCCTGTGGATTTATGCTGTCCCACAGCCTCTTGGTTGCCTTCTCACCCTTAGGTCAGTTCACGTTTCTGGTCCAGCCTGGTTCCTGTCTCCCACCACCCGACGTGCTGCTCGGTGGGGCCGGGACCCCCTTGCTTACCCTCCCTTGCCCACGCAGCCTGAGTGGACGTGGCAGCCCCGTGCAATGCAACTGAGCTGTGTAGGAGAAACTGTTTTCACTTACCTCCAGTTTTAGGCTGAAATACTAAATCTAAATGTGCTTCACTTTCTATTGCAAATGTTCAAGGCAACGGTGTGGAAATAACATGTAGCTTAAAAAAGAAATCAGAAGAAATACTTTTCTTGACCTCTTGGCTATTACAGAACATTATTCCGCTGACACCTTCCTGCAGAAGTTGTGCAGGCAGGGCTTTTTGGTATCGTTCCCAGAGTGTACACCAGGTGCTTGGGATTTATCAGACGAGAAGTGGCTTTGGGTTCAGCTGAACACAGCTCTGCCATGGTTCCAGGTGTGCGCAGCAGCGTGGCGTAGGCTCCCAGGAGGGTGCTGACCCGGGAGCCTGCAGCAGCCACGACACTGAGACCTTTTCCTGTTGACTAAGGGCTTCACCATCTCTTCTCTTACCTTTAGTTTCCTTCTCCAAAAGCTGCTGCGTGACAACAGGACGCAAATGTGAAATCAGGAAACTGCCTGATCCACCCCAGTTGACCAATTAATCACCGGCCCGTGTGCCTGCAATGATGGGCGCTGATAAACAGCAGTGCCACTACCCCTTCCCCTTCCGACTGCTTATCTCTTCCAAAATTCCCTCTCCATCAACTGAGCCCCTCTCCTCCTCACAGCATTGCAGCAGCCAGCTCAAGGACACAGCCTTCAGTTTCTCTCCAGAAGTTCCTCTGCATAGGGGATGGGCCATTCTCATACTATAATGTGCATTTTTTTGCCTAAGCAAACAAACCTCCTATAGATCTATATGTGCAGCAGCTTGTTCTTGGCTTGGGTGGGATACTGCCCAGCCCTGGGAAGCAGGAAGCAGCTGACGTGAAGCGTGCACCAACCGCTCGGTTTCGGTCTTGATCTGCCTCCCGGAATAAGGACAAGGACCCATGTGGGTATGAAACCTTTTTGCTAACCTGGCTCCTCCTGTAAATGATGTAGGAACAGGAAACCATTTTCCTCCTCTTTAACGTTTTGGTGTAATTTGAGAGTCAAGCTCTATGCAGATCGGAACACGTTAGTAATGTCTGGAAAGTAATTATGGCATATATTATTATTTTAATATTTACTAAGTGCTGACAGTATAATATTTTTATTAAAACTTTAGGGAGGGTGGAATAAGTACCACAAGACATGGTGAGATGAGGATAGTCTTCTGAAATCACTCATTTATATTTCAATTTTACAGTCACTTTCTTGTGACCTACTTTTAAACATATATTGGTTTCTTTGTGTCTTAAATTATGTAAGGTGGCTAATGATTTTAATTTAAAGTTCTTTATGGAAGAATGCAAATATTTCTGCATAGTGAAGGCACACTGTGAATTCTTATTGAAAACCAATTTATCATTGTATCCAAGAGCAGTGGAAGAGGTTTAACTTTGCTAGAAGATGGAAGTCTTTCTTTTCACTTCTTGCGATCACGTAAGAGTAATATGCCAAGGGTTATCAGGAGAAGATCTCTGTGTTTGAAAAGGAACTGATGAGACTAAATTTCTTTTGGCCTCTGGATTTTTTTTCTCTACAGTGAGGGGAATCCTCTAAAGTAATTTTGCAAAATCAGAGAGAAACATTTGCAATATTCTTCGGGTCTGACAGGTTGGATAATCTAATCCAATCCAGATTTTCTACTGATTTTTTTTTCTCAAAGCAAATTTATCATAACCAACCAAGTTAGGTTTAGACTTTTTATCTAGCTTGCATACTTTAGAGATCGTGCAGTCTTTTGTCTCTTGTTACCTATAGGAATGAATTTCTTTATGGAAAAGCATTGGTGATAGTGGTTTAACTCATTAATTGGCTGTCAAACTGATTATAAGCATTAGTGAGCTTGATTTAGATGCGAAGATTTCAGTCACAGTGTAGGTGAACCGCTGAGGTTAGGGTCCTGGAACAAATGTTTGTGCTGTGTCCAGACCAGTCTTTGCCGTAACTTTTGGTAACTTGAGCAATAGGTCCTTGACTATTTTAATTTAAAACAGGACCACAGACCCGAGAGAAAAATCTATAGCAATATAATTGTATGAATATATGAACTTCAAGGCAGCTGAGGGACACAAAAAACACCGAGAAGCCCACAGTCTAGAAGAAATGAATAGCTAATAGGTGGAGTTCCCCTGACATCTGGATTTCACTACAGGGAAGTGTTGGAAACCTGATGGGATTGCAATTGCCGGCTCGTATCCTGTGGCTTTAGCTAAAACTCTTTGGTTCTATACTTTGTTTTAATTCCTAGGTTATTAATTGCCAATACAGATAAGATGTCTTAATGTGCGTGAGCTCTCCTTCCATTGCATTCCATTAGGAAGATATCATTGCATTTCAGCCACACATCGTTAAACATTTCAAAATACCTCCAGAAAGGCAGTTGTGTATACGAGACACATTACTACAGGTACTGTATTTTGCTGAGCCTCCCAGCCCTGCAGATAAAGAGGCAGCTCGTGTCCTCGCCGCTGGCGCAGGCGTGTTCAGGGGTGCGCGCAGCATCCGTCGCCAGGCGCCTACACACTGCACATCGGAGCAGTTAAACGCAGTTAAACACTTTTCTGACTTCTTTTTCTTTGCCTTTCCACCCCAGGCTACGCACCTGCCTTTGAAGGGGAAGAAAACAGATCGCAGCCCGAAAGCCAAAATCCTTGGTCAATGCGAGGATAGATGCTTCACCGCCAGACCCCTCCTGTAGTTATTTATGTGAGAGTGAAGTTCAAAGGCGGTGAGGTACCAAACACTGCCAACCCCCTCGATGCCAGGCGGTGGGGAATTGAGCCCTTAATACATGCTGGGCTGTCTGGGCTGCGCTCGCATTGATAGATTTCTGCTCTCCACTAAATTGATTAGCTTTACAGTGCTGTTTCAGTGGTTGTCTGGGTTTGAGCAAGTCCTGTATCTATTACCAGCCATTCTTCTTATCCTCAGAGAACCTCTCTCAAAGTTCAGCGTGGTGAAGTTGCCCACAAGGTAGTCTTCTTATAGTCAATACAAATATAATATAAGGCAGCAAGAGAGCGGACGGGTCCCTTAAGCTGAACGAGAGCTCAGGAGCGATGTGATTTCTTATAGTATAATACAGCAAATACAGCACTGCCCTCAGACACAAAAATCACCAGGCAGTCAGTACCATATTGAAGGTATTTTGGTTTTTTTTCCCCAGCACTTGTGCATCTGAGCTTTCTCAGAGACCTTTTCTGCAGCTGTATGTCAGACTATACTTAACATCAACATCGTGCTGAAGGCTAGAAGTCTCCATTAAGAGACTCCTGGCTGGGCACACATGCTGGCATATTAATTTTCCAGACAGTATGTAGTACCACTGCATTAAGCCACTGAGCAGGCTTGAATATACAAGATCCTCCATGAGTCAGAAGATGCTCTCAGGTGTTTCCCCGCTGCACGGTGCAGCCCCCCCGGGGGTGAGGGCTCGGTGGTGCAGAACTGGTCTGAGTAAATAGAGCAACAGCAGCCTGAGAGGAGTGAGTCTGTAAGGGGTGCCCACCTGGAGAGGGTGTTCATATCGTCACAGCACACAAAAGGGACAGAGCACTGGGTTATTGGTAATAACTGAGCAAATTGGCTTTTTATTATTGTTGTTATTCTTCGAGAGAAGGTGAAGGGAAATTTAGGTTTGACTCATTTCTCCCAATCTCCTTTCCTGCAATGGTGAAGTAAGTGATCTCTGCTATTGTGAACTTTATTAGATGGCTTATCACACACTTAAATGCAATCCTTCAGACAGGAGAAGGTGTCTACACATTCTATTCTTTAAACAT
Source organism: Tauraco erythrolophus (assembly GCF_009769465.1). Taxonomy (NCBI): domain Eukaryota; kingdom Metazoa; phylum Chordata; class Aves; order Musophagiformes; family Musophagidae; genus Tauraco; species Tauraco erythrolophus. The sequence goes on from NC_141476.1 coordinate 7,264,694, forward strand.
GCTTTGAATCCTCGCGATTTACTCTTTCTCATCTATCCATGAACATATTTTTTATGTTCAGCCACTTTAAATTGCATTAACACCAGCACTACAGCAGTTTGCTGTGCCCAGTCTGGCTGCATTAATCTGTCTGTCCCGCTCCCCAAATCAGAGCTGTGCATCACACCGGCTGCCTGCAGCGAGCAAGTGGTATTTAAAGGAAGTTTTTCTTGAGTCTGTTACTGTAGCTGGATTAAAGAACTGACATAACTGACACTGCTTATTTTGTCCTGATAGATTTACTGTAAATCTTTTCTGAAAGTCATATTTAGAAGGAGCCTGGTGGCATGTCGTTGCTCATGTCTAGATCTGCAGCCAATGCTAAAATACAGGGTACTCAGATGTGGTGCTGCTCTGGGTATAACCAGGGTTGGCACCGTTCTGGGAGGAATTTTCTCCCCTTTCCAACACACACACTGTTACACAACCGTCCTCGATCTTGTGGGATATTCATTTGCATCTGATAGAGTGGACATTGACTGTGTCTGAAGCAGAAAAATGGAATTTCTATGGGGAAATTATTTGAATGAGGCTATCAAATCCTAATCCCTCTGTCTTTAAAAGCTCTCTCAATGGATGTATCACTTCCTTTCTATTTGCAAATACAAAAAAAGCAGCAATAAGAAACCCTCGAACCACGTGGAAAAGGAATAGCATTAACGTGTGACAACGCATTTGCAGCCCAGCCCTGATCTATGCAAAGCAAAATGTTCCCACAGCACACAGCCTCACTGGGATTAGAGAAAACCCCAGGATTTTTTTCAATCCTAAAGCTGTTACTCGTATTTGATAAATAAACAGTTGCTTTTATATACCAGTGAACAGTGTTAATGGTAGCAATAACACCCCAAGCTGCTAGCAAGCAAATTGCGTATTGCCAATAGTGGGTAATGAGGGATTTGGGGAAGGGGGATCACAGCTTAACTAACTTTTCCACAGTGCAGCAGCTGAGTTTTGTGAGCCTGAGACAGAGCAGACATCAAAAAAACCCACATGTCCCTGAGAGGGCCACAAGATGTTAATGTTGATAGTACGTTTTGTGTGGCTGTGCATCCCCAGGCACCACCACCCATGAGGGACCACAGCGGGACAGGGGGAAGCAAGAGGACCCATGGCAGTGGCAGCGTGGAAGGAGAGTGGTGATCCACGGAGAGATCCTGGGAACCACAGAAGGAAGAGGAGCATCCTGGAGAAGTCTGAATGTGGCAGCGGCAGAGGAGGGTCACATTTCAGTCCTGGTTTGATCATGTGAGAATTACATTGGGATCAGCATCCATGTGGGCATATGCTGTGTAGTGTGTGCAGCTCCCAAGGAACTAACTCCTGGGCACTTGCAGCAAGGAGCAAAATGGGAGACATCGGTTCAGCAAGAGTTTGGGGTACACATTATCCCCTGAATGCAGCCTGCTGCTGACAGCACGCTAGAAAGGCAGCTCAAATATGCAGTTTTCAATGAAGCTTTATAATTAAAGCCCCAATGTAGGAAAAAAAAAATCAATTCCTCCATGAAGTCAGATAACTCTGAATAGAAGGAAGATTCTCCTCCTGAGTCCCTCTCTCCCAGAGCAGCTGCTTCATTTAGGTAACTCGGACACCTTGGTTCACTCTCCATGGGGTGCTAATGGATGGAGAGGATTTGCAAATGGTCTGAGTCCCAGCGCACACTGAGACGTGTGCCAGCTCCCCTGCGGGCACTGACTTCGGGAGACTCAGGGAGCCCAGAAACCTCCCTGCTCTTCATTTGCTCTTCATTTCTATGCGTGCTGCTGCAGCGGAAAAAGCTATCAAGCCTCTTAGAGGGAGCAGGGATCGATGCAATGCAGATAAAACCGGCAGTTGGAAAACTTTGGGTGAAAGTGTAATACTGTGAGTGCTTCCAGCTTGGTTTCATTCAAGTCCTGATACTGGGATTTTCGTACGATGCCAATTTTAGCTTGAATTGTCTGACAGCTCCTCTTTGTGAACAGGAGCAGTATTGACAGAATGGTACTTTCTGAAGAAAAAGTGATTTTTTTTCTCCCCAGAGAAAATAGACTCCATGTGTAATGGGATGATGCTGTTTCTTTCCCTTCTGAACTAGAAAAAGAAAGCCTGATAGCTGGCTTTCAGTACAGTCGTGGCTTTGAGTTCTCTGGAAGAATAGGTATTCGTTATAGGATCTGAGCACACGCTATTTTAGGGGTGTTCCCCTTGGAGTTACTGCTCAGGTGCCTGCTCCAGGAGGCTGGATGAAATGTATGCCCTGAGGAGGTCCTGGCTAATCCCAAGGGTCCCAGGTGAAGAAAGATGGAAGTTGCTGCTTTTTTAACGTGGCTCTCATTACCTATCCTCTCAAGCTGAAGGGGACCACGGTGTATTAAGTGGTGTCAGTGCCAAAAAGCAGAATTTGACCTGCAAGGAGATGAAGCAGTCCTTTGCAAGGGCAATGACAGGAACAGAGGGATCATTCCCCTTTCCTGGGCTCTCAAAATCTGCTTCCTAAGTACCGGTTTGCCTTCCCTTGGACAGAGGAAATTGTTTATGCTGGGAGAAAACAAACAGACAACCCTAAATGTCTCTGCCCAGCTCCTTTTTCTTCATCATACTTATTTTTTTCCCATCTTGCCATTCACATCATGCCACGAGATGCAGCAAGAAAGGAGCTGTTATCAGTGAGTCCTGAAATCACATTATGACTGTAAATCACAAAGCAGCATGGCTGTGTCACCTCTGCAATGTGCAGTTCAGAAAGGGTGGGCAGATGGGTACAGTGGCCTCTCGGGACACCTGATTTCCACCCACCTTGTCTGCCTGCGACCTGCCCGCTGCAGTGAACTGTTTCCTTAAAGAGAGGCAAATCGATGGGAATATTCGACGACCCTTTATGTAATGCTCTGAAATACTCTTTCTAAGCACAAGCAGATCGAGAGATAGAAAAGTCGGTATCATAATGAAAAATGCAATTAGAGTTCAGGTCAGATTGAATCCATTACATCTCTCACAAGCACCCGGTATTGATTTCAGTCTTGACCCCATGGATATGTAGTCTGATACCTCCGAAATCCCGTGCGCAGGGGCCTAAGCCCAGCATACATGTCATTTGTATGGCTTAAACCCAAAAACCTGCCTCCAACCAACTTCAGCTCGGTAGGATTCGTATTTTATTGCCTCTGAGCAAACGCAAGTGAGTGGAAGCTGTATCTGCCACAAGGAAGATGGCTTTTGAGACACAATCCGTAAAAAGAAAGGAAAGGGCTATTTTGGCTATATTTTTGAATTGGCAAAAAAATCCAGCAGATTGCATTATTCAGTGGGTAATGCAATGTTAATGCGGCCTTGTAGCCAGGGGGGAGAGAACTTAAGGTTTAATCATTTTGTAATGCACTTACATTGCCCGTTTCAGATTTGTCAGCTGTCATAAATGAACTGCAGTTTTATCCCGGGACTATATATAGAATTACTATTTATATGTTTTTCATCTGCAGCTTATGCAGTTTAAACGAAGAAAAGAAAGGAACGAGCCAGGACAGAGCGAGGGGGGGGATGCACCCTCGGCTCTGCTCCATTCGGAGAATTCCTCAGTGCCTCCACGCAGGAAAACGCTGCCTTCGCCTAAGCCTCAGCTTAGGTGGTTGACATTTTCAATAAAACAACACTCATTTTCAGCAAGCCGTTTAGTGTCGTGGAGAGCGAGGCAAGGAAACGCTGCATTTGAAAACACAGCCACATAGGAACGGCAGTCGGTGAACTTCTGCTTTGTGTCTCACGTATTTATCATTCATAAGCACCAAACTCCGGGAAATCCTCTCCCATGGCATGGCTCCTCACCGGTTTTATTGAAAAACTGTAATATCCTTTTGTGTTCTAAATTCTGTCTAAAAGCCACCCACGTTACAGCTTTTTGTATACATATTTTAGCAGTTCTCAAACAAAGATGATTCCTCCTTCAACTGCTAAGTCCTGTTGCTTTCTCTGCTGCATCTCCTCGCAGCATCCCTGGAAATCTCGCGGCGCGTTGCAGGCTGCCCGAGTGCTGATTAACGTCCTTGCCAAAAAAAAAAAAAAAAAAAGGATTTGCAAAAGGATTTGCTGCTCCTATGAGCTCGAAGTATTTGAATGTGTTTGCTTTTTTGGGGCAGTCATCTGAAAAAATCCAAGGGAAACTTGAGAAAGCAAAGCGTCCTGCTGATCATAAATTTCAAGTATTCCCATTGTCTCATCTTTTAATCAAATTCTTACTCTGGAAGCGATTTCTGCAGGGAGTTTTGCCTTGACTGTTCACTCCACTGCTACATCCTACAGGCCAAAGGTTTTCTTTTCTCCAACAATAATAATCAATGATTTTTAAGAAGCAAGAATACCCCTGCTTTCATCTATAGCATTTACCTACAAAGAGCCTGATAATTTATACAGAAAATGCAGTCTATCCTTCCTGCAGGACAGCCTGATTTATCGACTGTGCATCTGTTTCATATAAAGTGCCCTGAGTAGAACAAAAACTTCCATTCTAGCAAAACCGGGACAGTCTCTTTAGTTTCCGATAAATCATGTTCTACCTGTGGGATACTTTGTTAACGACTATACGCTAAATCCAGAGGGGGTTTTCCTTTTTCTTTTTTTTTTCTTTTCCTTTTTTAGGTCTGACTATCCATCACAAATATTCTGAGTTTCTGGGGCCAGCTGAACACCCTTGTTAGCCAGGCGAAACTCCTTTTCATTTCAGAGGGAGTTTGGTGCTAGTAAGCTCACTACATCAAATATCTCATTAGTAACACACATCTCTGCAATGATCCATCTGGAAGTGACCAGGCTTCATAAACCAGCCTGGGAAAACCATAAGCCAAAATCTTCCTCCATTCTCCTTGTAGTTAAACATCTTTGCCTTTACTTACCCTTTTTTTTTTTTTTCTATTCAGGGTGCAATTCAATGTCACAGGGTGCTCTGGGTTTCCATTAAGGAGCCTAAATTCTATATCCAGGGAAAATACCTGGGTCCCCACTGTGGGAAACACCTCCCCAGAGCAGAAGACAGTGGCCTAAGCGGGAGAGCAAAGGAAGCAATGGGACCAACAGAGTTATGGAGAAGTGGAACGAGGTTTCAGCAGAAAATACGCTCCATTGTCTCTTCAAGCCTGTCCCTTCCTCATGGAGACCCCAGCCCCATGTGCCGCCTCCCCAGCCCTCCTCCCCCAGGACAGCCAGCGTAGGGATGCCGCAGGGCATTGCTCCTCACTCCTGCTGCAAACTCACTCCTTGCACCTTCAGCACCAACTTTCCTCAAACGACCTGAGGTTTTAGGAGGCTGAAGGATGGGAGGAAATCCATGTTCCCAGTGCAGCTCCGCTGGAAATGTGTGAGCCACAGCCAAACCGGACCCAAGGGGCCCGTGTCTGTCAAAGGCACTGATGCAAAGTCAAAATCATTGTTTGGAGACTTATATTGATGTACCTGGGAGTGGAAATTGTTTTTTTACTGAGGGCATAATTCATGCAGGAGGATGCTTATAGCATCCAAAAGGCTTTAGGCGAGTGTTATGATACTCTCAGTAAAGTACAAAGGTGCCTAGGGAAAAGGGAGTAAATTCCTGTAAAATACCAGCACTATGAGCTGTGGCAGAGCTGGATCTCATTTCCTACCCTGTGTGCATCTGAATCCCCCTTCTCCCCCAGCCCTTGTCTGATGAACTCCAGCCATGCCGGCAGTTCCTCAGCAGAGCTGTGAGGTCTTTGCATGCGGCTGCAGTACCAGGTCCATCTGAGCTCCATCGTCCCTCTGATGTCCCACCGATTGAGTGGTCCTCCTTGGAGAGGACTCTGGGGAGCTGGAGCTGGAGCTTTGAGGCTTTCAGCTATGCTCTGCCTCTCGTGTTTTTTCCTGGGTGACGGGGGTCTTGGTTTCCGACAAGGCCTCTCGTTCCCACTGTAATATAAATTGCAGTGCAAAAATATCACAGATGGGATGAGCTAAGTCCTTGACCTTGTTTCTTTGCTGCAAAAAGCCAGGTGGTGCTTCTGCCAGTTTCTCTATTGCCAGTCAGGAACCAAACCGTTCCCTGTCATTAAAATGCCAGTCCTTTGTCCCTGGGCATAGAGCAAAATAAAGTCACCTTTCCAACAGTTTGCCAACTGTTGAGACATGCTGCTATTCTGGTGTTATCTGCAGTGTTATTTCCTTTGCCCCGGCAATGCGTTGACAGGCTGGTGGGACCAGACCTCAGGGGTGAACTGTGTAGCCTGCACGTGAGACTGCTCTAAAAAGCTCCTCTTCTTTGCAGGAGACCTGAAGAAGCCTTTGGGCTTGAGGACACCTTGGTTTGCTTGTTCCTCTCCTCCTAGACTCAGGAATGCCCCAGGCTCCACCTCGTCCTACAACAAGTGAACCAGGACACCCGGCAGCAGCACAGGATGTCCAAGGTGCCACTTCTTCCAAGGAAACTTTCCAAAACACTTCAGTCTGTGGCAAAGGTTGTATCAATGTGATGTTTTATCAGGAGAGTTTCTGCTTCGCCTTTTTTCAGTTGTTTCATCTGCCTTTCTGATGCCTTTGCCAGCCTGGCCAGGACTGAATTTGGCCCCTGATAGACACTTCTCCATTAATCAGAGATTTGCTTCAGTGGCAGGGTTGTTCTGAGGTCTAATTAAGTTTACAGTCTCTGATTAAATTGATTTGAGATCCTGGGGTGGAAGGCCTTTTAAGAGCAATCACTTATTAAAAGATTGGGATTTTTTGTTCCATCAATCTTTTGTGTTAGACTAATTTTAGCATCCAGAAGCAAAGGATGAGTAAGCCTTTCTCAGGCTTTGGTGATGTTGGTTGAGGCTTTTTCTCATTCACCTTAATCAAAGAAGCAATCAGAAATTGCTAATCACCTTTATGAAGGCACTTACGTCGGGGTGAGACATGTGGCAATCATATAAACAGTCAAGAAGTAGATAACATTGGCTCAAAAAGAATAAAAGTGCTGGAACGAGGAGATGAGGGAGACCTGGACTGCAGCCCTCGTGTGCCTCTTCCTACGGTCATTTTTTCTCCCAACACCCAGATAATTGATAGGTGGTATTGGACAGGCTGTCTCACAGCCTGTGCCGGAGCCAGCCACTTCGAAGGGGCTGTGAACTGCGCTGCTGCACACCATCATTATTCAGATAAAGTTTATAACTTCATTTCTTCAGGCTCAGTCAACCAAATCAAACATTTCCCATGGCAGATTCGATTAAATGTCATTCAAGCGTGGCAGAGAAACTTTCAGAATGATCAAAATTGACCAATTCGCTCTTCCTGCCTTAGTATGCCAAAGTTATCTTAAATCTCAAAAAACCCTAATCAATGCCTACTTTATGCTTACACATAAAAGTGACCTTTTAAGGCCCTCCCTTGAGGAACTTTAGAGGGAGCTTTGGGGTCAGACCAAGTCCTGGCTTACAGGGCCAAGTGCACATTAGTTCACTTTTAGTCTTCGGAGATTGGGGAACTTCATTGCCTTTGTGTCCTCCTTGTCTTACAGCCTTTTGTCACGGGAAACTGAGCCACCCCATTGTGATTTTGAGAGTCAATTGGAATCTTATCTCCCTAATCTTCCTTTTGGAGAAATGCTTGGGGTTTGGTTGATATCTCATTCAAGATAACTAAGATAATTAAAAGAAGAAAAGCTGTGGATTGAGGAGATACGGACTGCAATCCTCCTGTCTCGCTTCCCTTGTTCATATTCTGCTTCCAACCCCAAGATAATTAATAGGTGCTGTTTGATGGGTTGTCTCATTTAAGGTAACTAAGAAAACTTGGCCTTCTCTAAGGCTCTTGCCTTTAGAGCTCAGTAATACGCAATGGATAAAGGACCGAGAGGGTTGTGGATTTTTAACTGGAAGGTTTTTTCCCCAAAAAATAATGTTGATTTTTTGAAAACGTCTTTTTCACTTTGAGAAGACAGATTTCAATAAAGCTTTTTGAACACTTTGAAATGTTTTCAATGTTTAAAATGAAGTTGCTTTCCAGATACCCAGTCTGAACTAGCTTCTTATTCAAAGGTAAAATAATTATAAACCAGAATTATAATAAGGCCAAAGAGGAAATAACACATTTCAAACTAATCTAAACAGATTCAGGATGGAACTTGTCTAAATTTTCTTTCCCTTTTCAGTTTGCATTTCTTTGGTCTTGAGTTAAAACAAAGAAATATTTCAAAATTTTCCAAATGCAAAACATTTCCTTGCCCAGCTCTAATTGCTCGATTGAATTATTTGTAGACAGATCTCAACTCCTTTCAATTAATCAGTTCCATGAATGCTTTTTTTCCATAATCCCTGATCCATAGCTCATTCATAGACTCGATGCTTGTGCTGATTTAATTATCCAGTTAACTCAGGTGGCCTGTGAGTGTTTCCTGTTTGCATGGACCCTCACTTAAGCTCAGGATTTGCATACAGCTTCTAATTCTCACTTAAAATTCACTCCTTCCAAAACCTTTTTTGCTTCTGACTTCCTATGCTGGGATCCGTGTGAAAAGCTGATGCTCTGGGAGCACAAACCCAGCTGGAATGAATTTGTTTAAAAAGCTGAGAGGACTTTCACTGAGATTTTTTGGCATTGCTCACCCAGTTCTAATTGCCTTATAAATTTCATCAAATTAATGCTGACCACTGGGTGCTGAGCTAGTTGTGGATACAGGATATAAAGGCAGCCCAGGGTGCCAGGATCTTATCTTTTAGTACAGAGATAGTGCTAAGGAGGAAGAGGAGCAGGAGGGACACCTCATTTAAGTGACTTATGTGCAGTAAATTGGCAGCCCAGGTGATGTTCCCCAGAAATTGATGTATGCTCAGTGAGTCTGTGGGGTTTGGTAGGTGTTGTAGTGGTCCTGAGGAGCCTTTATGTTCCCACAAACCATAAAGGTGGTAAGAAACTGCTTTTTTTTTTTTGCCTTTTGTTCATAAGGGCTGTTTACTTAGAGAGTACCAGAACATCAGGGCTGCTAAGATATCTCAACTGTGCATCAAAAATTATTGATTCTGTTTTTTTCACTTAAGCCCATGTGTTTTGTTGCTTTATTAACATTGAAAAATTAAGGTTTTGATTTGGTATGAGAGTACCTCTGTCATTCCCTGAAGAGTTAATAAATAAATTCAGATTTAGGGTAAATCTGTAGCTTTTCTGTTCCTTTGCCAGTAGAAGAAATCTGTAAGTATATTAAATCTTTCTCTTGCTGATTGCTGCAGGGATTTTTACTGCAAGGTAAATCTGCATTTTACAAGCAGGAATACCATCTAGATAAATGTTTCTGATATGCATTAAGGGCCATATCTGATAATGTTCCCCTCAATTGAAGGAGACAATGAACATAAGAGAGAACTTGGTTTGCTTCTGTGCACATCCCAGAACATGATTTTTTTGTTGTTGTTGAATCAAGGTCCTGAAGAACAAAATAATAAAATTGCTTAAGATGAGGCTTAACACCCAATCAGCCAAATTCCCTTTGTGCTTCTTTACCTGTTCACCCAGTGCTGTGCTGTAATCTGCTTCTGTACGTGGATGAGGCTATAACGCACAGAAGAGCAAGGACTGGGGTAATTCACAGAAAGAAAAATGTATTTGCAAAATACCTTGTCTTGGGAAGTTGCTCATGGAGTTAAATGATATATTTGTAGTCTTATGAAGTTTAGCTCTTAAAGAAAAGCTCCAGGTACTGGCTGGGTCTAGAGCCTTGGCCAGTGCAAACAAGGGTTGTTCCGCTGTTGGGCTGCACGGGGCCACGTGCAGGCTCTGCCTTCAGCTTGTCCTGTGCTCCGGTCTCGGTTACTGTAAATAAAACCCCAGCAGCCAATTTACAAAATTCACTTTGGAGAGCTCTGTCTTTACTTCTAGCTATTAACTGACAGGGCTGTCATTTGAGAAACTGTCACAGAGCTGCTTGGGGCAGGTCGTGGTGGGCTGTGCGGTTGATGGCTGCAGCAGGGCGGTTGCAGACAGTAAACAGCCTGGCTATGGCTCTGCGTGTCCCAGGGAGCAATAAAACCCTATCAAGAAGGAATCATGAGCACCTAATGAGAATCAGATGCAGCATAGCATAGGCCACAGGCGTGCTCTTATCCAGATGCGCAGGGAATTATGTACATAAACAGAGTATAATTCGGTTTTACATCTTATTTTTCATCCTCAACTTCAGAGGGAAATGAGTTACTGGCAGTGGTGTGTAGGGAAGCTGCTGTTGTGTACTCGGCGATTGCTCACACACAGCTTGGCATGGTGGAGATTCTCTTGGGGACCGAGCACTTATCTCCACTCAAGGTGGGCTGGAGCAAACATCATGAAGTCCCCTGAGCAAAGAGGGAGAAGGGAGACCCTGCATCCAAACAGGGAGAGATGAGCTGGGGTAGGCAGCGGCGGTGCGTGGCCATGGGCCCACAGTCCTCCCTGTCCTGTGGGACATGGGGCTGTCCCTCGCTGCAGAAGGTCCCACCACTGGAGCTGTGTCATGGCCCAGGTGACAGAGCTGAAGGCTGGCTTTGCAAGGTGATGCTTGTCTCTTTGGGTACTGGAGAAAAGGGCTCAGTTCCTCTGAAGCTGTGACCTTGGACTCGGCATTGAGGCTGGAGAAGGAGGATTCACCTGTTGTGCTTCCTAATATCTGGTGTGCTGGTTGCTGTGCCTGAGGGTCAGAGGCTGTAGGGAATTAGTGAGAAATTTGCTTCCCATGTGAAGAGGAAAGCTACTTCCAGCCTCGCACTGCTTGTGATCGCACTATGACTGCATTTGTTGTGATGAATGCAGAAAACCCTGGGCTTAATGTGTTCACATCTCAAACACAGAAGGAAAGGAGGCCGTCAGTCAGCCAGGGAGGGCTGGAAGGCAGATGATCTGGGTGTTAAGCTTTGCTTGGCCTTGGTGAGGTGTATAAATCTGGGTAAATCACTCCATTCCTTCTCATTTAAATTGGAAATAACTCACAGAAAGTCTCTACTTTTCAAATGTGTCTTGAGCTGCACCTCTGAGTACGAGGTGGTATAAATGGGACTCATCTTGATGTAATGGACCTATGTCTCCTCCTGAGGCTGCTTGGAGGTTGGCTGACTTGTTTCCAGGACTGAGATTCTCAGTGTTTGAGAGGGACCAGTCTAACCCCTGCATTGTAGAAGCAAAGACACTTCACCTGGAGGCCCAGCAGCAAGAAGACTTGTTTTCCCTATGAATCCAAACCTGCCTGACAACCTTATTCCTCCCCTCTGGGTAGGTGGCTTCACAAAACCCATCCCTGACGAGCACCACAGAGTGGAGAATTGCTTCGAGCCAACTGAGAGCTGTGTATCTTCTCCTTGCCACCAGCCCCAGCTTGCCAGGAAGGCTTTCTACCACACAGCACTGGTATCTGCGATGACACAGAGCGGGTGGTATCGCTTGGCTGCTTGGAGGAAAGAATATGTTGGGGCAGATCTGCAGCAGTTTCTCACTGGGGAAGCAATGTCCTCAAAGAACTGGCTATCTGATCACCTGTATCACCCTCAAGGTTTGCCTTTCCCTTGAGCACAGCTGAGCAAGGACGCAGCTTTCCAGTGCACCGTGGTCTGTGACCCAGGGACACTGCAGGGTACCCTGGGTCCCTGCTGTCCTGTTACCCAAAGGGATCTGGGGGAGTTCAGCATCCCAGGCTCCAGTACAGCCAGACCCACAATGCTGCAAGAGCCGTATAATCGAGACAGATTTGTGTTAATTACCTATGTACCTGTGGAAACTTTAAAGTTCAGGATTAAGGGCAAGGAAATTATTCTCAGGAGATATTTTAATGAGCACAAAAACCTATACTTTGTCTCACAAGTCACTTTTTACATTAAAACTTCCTGGGCCTATAATTAGAAATTTAATGTTTTGTGAACTGCAGTTCAGAAACTGTGGGGGGAAAATGGTTTATGTCCCACCTCCCCACTTTCTTAATCAATGCTCTTAGGTATGTTTTCCAGTGGTTAATAACATAGCACTTATGCCCACCCTGTCTCACAGGGGAAGTTTAAATCTACAGGGTACTTCTGATTTTATATATATATATATATGTATTTATACATACATACAGGCAGCAAGTGGTGGCTCAGGGGTGGAGGAGAGGGTGAAGGGAAGGCAGGTGGTGGGGGGGCCATGAGTCCCCCAGCAACTGTCACCCTCCCAGTGCACAGAAGCTGCTCTGATGGGCAGGGTGGCATGGAGGGAGCTGCCCAGGGCTGGGACCGGCTCCTCCAGAGGCCACGGCACCAAGCAAAACACTTAATAAATGACACGATTTAGAGGCAATTAGGTAATTATACCTCTCTGCTGTACTCCTGGGTGCAGTTCGCAGCCCGAGCTCTCAGGCTGAGGCAGGTGTCGCATCACTCTCTGCAGAGCTGGTTTTTTTTTTGGAAGAAGCTCTTTCACTACACATTTTTTCCTCTTTACTCTGAGTCCAGGGGCAGGAAAGCTGCTGCCCATCCTTGCGCAGGCGTCTCCCGAGGTCGCAGATTTACTTTGCTGCTCCTAATCAACAGCTGTAGCCCACGGCACGCAGGCACAGTGTTTTAACACACAGTTAAAACTATTTCGAGGATAAATGCATGTGTGATGGTGAGGCTTGGTGTTTGTGAAGAGGCACCCTCCCTTACACTGCTACTGTGGGACAACACCATCGAAGGAAGCTGCACAGGGAGGAAAGAGGTCAGAAATAGCAACCAAGAGGCTGTGTGTAGCTTCAGACTGCCTCCTCCTCGTTAATCTCAGAGTGAAGTCACTCAAAAATAACCGTGACCTTCATTCCCCATCCATTTGTATGAGGCTGTATAATTGTTGCTGTTCCATGGAAAAGGACCACAGTGTGTATGGGCTGAATGGTTCTCCAGTGTGCCAGGCTCAAAGGGAAAAGGCTGATGGGGCTTTGACTTGGCATTTTGGAGTTCAGTTGACTACTTAGCAGGGGGAAAAAGGTGCGTATCTAAGTTGCGTGGCTTGCAAAAGGCAGGAGGGCACATCATTGGGGCTGGCTGTGCATGCTCTACTGCTTGAGGAAAGTGGGTGTAAGGGAGAGGTGCCCAGCGAGAAGGCAGCACTGCGACAAGCCTGAGGGATGCTTGGCTGTAGGAGGAATCTTGCAAGCACAAAAGTGGGTTTCTCAAATCTGGAAGCTGGGTTTTTAAGCCCAGAAGCAGACTCGTCGGCAGAAACATTTGGGGAACAGCTGGTATCAGCTATCACTGCTCCTCCTTGTCCATGGGGATGGATTGCATTGCTGTAAATTACTGCCTTGGCGGCAGTCCCTGTTCACACCCAATGCGTGGGTAAAATCGTAGGCTGGGAATGGAAGATGTGGAGCATCAATCCTGGCACTATGCCACCTGGGGGTTGCCTGTGTGAAGGCAATCCTTGGGTACCATTTGGGTGAACTTCCTAGGAGCTTTTTACTGCCTGAGAAGCTGGTTGTGAGGGACAAGTGAATTTGGATCCAGACCGTGTGATCTGCATATAACAGAAATATGGATACACCCAGAAGGAAAGAAAGGAAACTAGGACAACAGAAGTTGATGGGCTGAAAACATAATTAACATGTTGCAAAATTTGACCCGAACTCAGGCTCTTGCCCTTCCTCTTCTTCTTTGTCACTATTGGTTTGCTTTGGTTTTTGATTTTTAGTATTACTGCTCAGGATAAATTTTGCTCCTAAGTTAGGAATAAATTAAATGAGCTAAATGTCAGGCTAATGTGTTAATTTTGTTGCAACACAGCGTAAAAATCATATACCAGAACTCCTCTCCCCATACCTTCCTCTGATTCACTCTGTGGCTCAGCTAATAGTTTTGCAGCCCTGTAGATTTCAAGTAACTGAGTAACAACCCAAAAGTTTTCTCTTTATTGCGTCCATCTGCTGCACTAGGATGAGGAGCAGCTCCTTGTCATACACTTAGAATAACACATCTGCTGCTGTACATTGCAGTGCAGGGTCTTGGCCCTTTCCCTTGCTTTCTATGACAAACAAGCAACAGAATGACAAATAAAGCCGTGGTTGCCTTCGTCAGCTCCAGCTCCTTGTGCTGCAGGCTAGATGAAATACCCACACAATCATGGCACCATCCCATATTTATTTAAAAATATTAAACTATTTATAATGGAGAGGTCATCAGCATGCTGCATTCATTAGCAAAGGCTCCAGGGAAGAGACAGCAGCGAGGAAAAAAAACCACAAACAGGCTCTACACAAAAGAAGGAGCAGAGAAGCATCCTTTTGAAATGTCAGTGCTGAGCAGCAATTAAAACCAGGAAGACTTAAAAGACAGGGAATTTCAATAGTCTGAGTACAACAGCCAGCCCTGGCTGCCAGGGAACCCATGGTGGGATTCCCATGGATGTAAGCATAGAGGATCAGGTCCGTGCTGCACTGTAAAATGTAAATGGATTTTCCTTATGAAAGGAAGGATGAAATTGCTGCTTGTCTAGAGAACCGACATTGGTGAAGGCAGACAGGATTGGGTTCGCACAAGGGTTGCATGCTGCAGGATGCTGAGCACCTCCCTGAACTGTGGGGTGGGTGCCCAGCCGCACACAGGTGAGTGTGAGGTCTCTGCTGGGAGCAGGAAAACTTCACTTGAGGGGAAGAGGCTGCTTTGTGTGACAGGGTGTGAGTCCAGCATCGGGTCAGGTTGTTCAGAAATAGCTGTTCGACCTTGCCAAGCTCTCCTGGGCATCGCAGGGCAAGTGGGAGCTGGAGTCAAAGGATCAAACTGGGGAGAGGGGAGTGTGCTCTCTCAGAAAGTGTTTCTGAGCAAACAGAAATTTTTCCAGTAACTACTTTTGAAGTAACGTAATGCTATTACAGTGGTTTATAGCTCTTTGTCCCCTTCACTCCATCTCCCACCGAAATCCGCTCAGAAGAGTGGTTGCACCTCGTGCAAGGGCTGTCCAGTCTCTGCTGACTTTGCATGCAGGCAGAAGTGAACTGTGGTACTGCAGCTCCCATTAGGATAATGAATTGGAAGAGGTCAGAAGAGGTGAAGAGATGAGTATTTCATCTTTGGCTTGCCATGCCCTTTCACAAATTAATTTGCATTGGGCAGTTGCGTGGTACTTTTCCTTTTATCTTTCCTTTTCTCGTCCTTTTTTTTAAATAGACATGGATCACATCCAAAGTCCAAAGTGCTCAGATGGGCTTTGGAGCTGTCCTTGGCTCTTTATACATCCCATTTCCCAGGCTGCCTTCTGAAAATGTGTTTTTAGAAGTTTCTCACTCCAACTTTTTCCTTATCTGCCCAAAAGATTTTCATGTTTTTAGTGACAACGAAGTTGCAGCCCATGTAAAGTGGCCAAAACAAAACCCAGAGCTGTATTTATTTCCCTTTCTTCTCTGCCCCAGGTCTTCCCCCTCCCTCCTTTCTGCCTTTGCTCTTTCTCCCCTCCTGCCCTGAAACTCCACTAAAAATTTCCCAGCTTTTTAGGAGTCTCTGCAGGCACAGAAGGAATGATCCTTAATTCCTAACTTCCATCCTACTGCTGGGCTCGGGGCATTTTATTTGAATGTAGAATTACACAGGAATTCCTACTGGGACTTTTCACATCCATACTTCCTTGTAGCACTGCTGCTGAATCATCTAGGACCTGAAACTTGCTTGGCTGGAGAGCAACGCGTTTTTATAGATTATCGCCATGACGAAATTGGCCCTTGGCCAAAGCAAGCCTTCTACTTTGCAAATATGCCTTGACTCTAATCCCCGTCGTACTGTGGAGGATGAAGACAACTCATCTCCAGTCGGTGGGGCTGAACATGGGGCCTAGTGACACACACCGGAGATGGAAACTGGGAATGTATCTGCCAGGAGCAGCATTATAACCAACACGCTAGAAGTGCAAAGATGGTTCAGATGTTGTCTCCAAATAGTCATCAGGGGGCAACAGCTCCTAAGAGCAGGCGTAAGTAATTTATTGCAGGTTATCCTCTGATGGGCTCCTTTCTCCCAGTTTTGGTCTTCTGCTGGGCAATGGACTGTGTCTGTCATTATACAACGTGATTCTGTTTCCATGGATCCAGATCTTCAACTAAAAGCTCATTTGACGCAAGTCAGGAGTGTTAAGACTTAATTCTGCAGCAATAAAAAAGAAATGAGCCCAGCAGTAAATGGTGTTGAGATGTATGGGAGATATGATGTCCAACATACATGGTGCTGTATGGCTGAATTTTTTGCACAGGGTTTTGCTAAGTGGTCTTGGGTTTGTGGAAAGCCTCTATGACCTCATGCTGAGGACTGGGAGTTGAGCTGTTCCTGCTGTGTGACGGGAGCAATATCCTGATTTATCCTCACTGCGGTGGCTGCCCATGACGGGTCTGGCAAGCTGCTGTCGGCAGAACCGTGCAGTGGACGCCTTGACCTCCGTTGGGCAAAGCAGGAAGGTGGAGCTGCTTCCTCTTCAAGCCTGCCTGCCAGCAACATGATTCAGATTTTACAGCTAATTGACTGCACTGATCTTGCTGCCAGAAAGGGATAATATTCAATGAGTCGCTTGTCTTTCAGTTACTGCTGTCCAAGACCCTGCATGCACTTTATAAAACCAGTCCTGTGACTTGGCCGACTGGTCCTGGTCGCCCACAGGTCCAGGCTCTCCCACGCCCTCCTCCTTCTCCGTTTACCTGCTGCTCTGCTTAACCCTCCACGCCCTTCAAGCAGTCCCTTACCTGGGGAGGAGGTGGTGGCTGTTTGCTGGGTGATTTAGAGTCAAGATGGGATTTGTTGTGATTCCCCTGTATCTTTCTGCTTCAGACCAAAGCCTCGTTCCACAGAGGGAGAGGTTGTTCCACAAGAGGCTAGCAAACCCCGTAGAAATTAATGCCATCGGCCCCTGGTAGCAGGAGGAGCTTGACACAAAGCCAACCGAAACTCACTGGGGGCACTGGCTCGAAACGCCATCAGCCCACAGCCCCATTGTGCTGGGTGCTCCGTGTTTTTTACGGACAGCCATGAGCTCGCAGCTGGAGGGCATGGTGAGATAAGAAGCCCACGTGGCAGACAAACCGATCAGCCTGTTGCGTTGCCAAATATGAAACAAGGAAGGAAGCTTGTAAACACCATGCCAAAGAGGCTGGCGTGTGCTGCGGGGATGGGCTGGCGGTCACACAAGCCCTCACGTTGCCGCTTGCTTCTTGGTCTGCTCATCCACAACCCAACTGGAGTTTATTTATTAACACTCCTTCCCAAAGCTGGCTCCCAGCAACGCCACTGCTGAGCCGGCTTTCATCTCTGCGCCTCCCTGGAGAGCAGCGCCAGGCTGGAGCACCAACGAGCGTACAGCCCACAGCTCTGGGATCTGGCCCACCGTATTTTTGTGATGATGCTAGGAAAATATAGAGCAAACAATGCTGTAGGAATAGCTTAGCCCACATACGATATACAAGAGCTGTTCCCGTGATGTTTGCTCAGTCCCCGACTAATTTAGCCCACAGATTATGTGGCGAGACATGCTAATTCGGGCCTGCGGTTCATGTGAAAGAATGACGAGACGGTCTGGGAGACAATGCGAGCTAATATTAGGACGCCAGGCAGGGAGTCAGGAATCCTAATCCCGACTGCCACTGACCTGCTCCCAGGCCCCGAATCCCTCTTCGGAGCTGCTTGGAGAAAAGGAGCATCTCCCTTTATGTTTGGCTGAGTTAGCCCTGGGAGCCTTTTATCCCAGCCAAGGCTTCTGGCTGTTATTATATATAAATAGTAATGACTATCATCATCTTTCCATAGCGGGGATGGCTCTGCAGGGGTAGCGCCTCATATCCAAGATGCTGCTTTTGTTGGACCAAGCTCGTATGTGCAGTAGATGCTGCTTTAGCATAAAGATGCTCTCGCAGGACCAGCAAGCAGTAAGTTGATCAGGGACATTTCTGTGAGGACGCAGAACCAGACACCGCCACGAATTCTTCTGCTTCAGTGCTTCAAAAAGCAAGACAGGGTTCGTATATCTTCCAAATCACTGAGTGATATCTTGTGGTGTGTTAATTGGCTCTGCTTCCGAGAACATTTATGCATGTGCTCAGCCTTATGCATGTGGCTTGTCTGATGCCTGTAAATTACTCTCATGAGCAAAGTAAAGCAAATCCCCAGATGGCTGCAGGATCAGGGCTGTGCTGCTGCCTCGTCTGGCGTGGCTTTTGCCAGAGTTATAATTATGACCTGGGGAGGGACCTCCCAGCTACTCTTCACTGTTGAAGGAAGAGAACATCAATACCGCTCCAGGGAAACTCCTTCCCAAAACCTCAGCTTGTCCCATCATCGTGTGTTATTGCTACTTATTGATGTATTTCTTTTAATCTTATTGAGGGTATTTGGGGAAATTTTTTGTAAGGATAAAATCAATACTCCATCGTAGAAATCTTTCCCCCATTTAGAGTTTCTGCTGGGTGGGACAGGATTTCTGCTGTTTATTCTGTATACAGAACTGTTACTAATATTCTGTGCTTCAATTCTTCACTTTTGAGAAAAAAATCCTGCAGAGTGGAGCTGGTGGATAAGTACTGCACCGATTTAATCCCATGTGGCAGTTAGTTTTGGGAAGCTGAGCCTTTGTGGCTAGTTTTATTTTCAAACCAAATTAGGAGATTGACACCTTTAATTAGCTCCACACAAGCTGTTTGAACCAGGCTGTGCTATGCGGAGAGGTGAGTCTTTCCGAGCTTTTTCTTCCTGTTTTTTTTTCTATATTTAAGCCATCAGACTCGAATACACATCCATCACAGGGGACTATCAACTTACTCGACATGCAGCATCTTTGAAAGGTTCAGACTTTGCCTCTTCTTTATGGTGCCATAAAGACTCATAGCAGA
This sequence comes from Tauraco erythrolophus, assembly GCF_009769465.1. Lineage (NCBI taxonomy): Eukaryota > Metazoa > Chordata > Aves > Musophagiformes > Musophagidae > Tauraco > Tauraco erythrolophus. The sequence continues at coordinate 7,283,517 of NC_141476.1, forward strand.
AGTCTTTCCTGATTTAGCTGTCTCTTGCTGGTTTTCAGGATTTTAGGGGGAATGAACAGCAAGTTTTATGCATTGATGATACATAGAGGAAATAGATACAGAGCATCGGATGGAGAGGGGGTACTATGTAGGAATCAGGGGAAGGACAGGGAACAGCATCTCTGTTAGCCTCAGCAGAACTGGTGGTGGAGTTCGAGGATGTGACGTGACTCTCTATGCATCTGCAGAGGGAAGGAGGAGGATAAAAAGGGAGGTGAGAATGAGATTCTCTGGGTCTGAAGTGAGTTTAGGTGGTCGCTGGTGCTTGGGCAGTTGTGTTGAGCTCTCAAAGTACAAATCAGGGGTGAGTCTTTTTCCTTTTGGAGCTGCAGAAGCAGAAAGGGGGAGGTTTATCAGCTGAGACAGATGAATTAGGATAGCTTATCTTAGCAGGGCAGAGCTATTGTCTCCTGAAAAGTCTCTGCTAACTCATGTGGAGCCATTAAAATAGCAAAAGAAAAATTCCTAGGGAAGAATGTGACTCAGTAAGACCTAATATCTACCAGACTGGGGAGAGGAACTTCCTCCTTCTGTAACTAGATTATACTCAAGAAAGACTAAGAAAAGTCAAGATTTTTTTCTTTTTTTTTTTCTTTTTCTTTTTTTTTTTTTTTATTTTGGAAATTGTAGTTGAAAATGCTCCTGTGCGTATCGGAGACTTCCACTCCAATAAAATCTGCCTGAAATAGAAACTGTGTTGAGGTTTCTTTCAGGTTTCTTTTAGAAAGTTGAAACACGTGGGAGGCTCAGCTTCTCTTGCAAAGCCAATCTGATCCTTGCTCTAACCAACAGACTGTGCCCTCTCCCCTCTGCTCTGGACTTCTCGGGAGCTTTCCAAGACTGGGAGCAGCCTGACTCCCTCCTTGCCAAAAAAGCCGCACCCACAGCAATCGTATCCTGGAACAGCAACAGCTTCTGTAGGGACAGTATGCCTGCAAGAGACTCATGAACTCAAGAGCACAAATGCTAATGAAAGTTAATGAGAGCTACAATTTTTGATTATGTAGCATTTTATTTTTTTCAGAATCTTGCTTTTTAAACTGACTATTGGTTTTAAGCTATCTATAAGACACCCCAAGGCCAGCGTCCCTGCCAAACTGTCACTCTGTGCCCCTGTGCTTCCACCCAATAAGCTCAACAACATCCCAATATACCCAGCCTGTTGTGTGTTATTTAAGCCATAGCATATGACAGAGCATGTTTTATGGGGCCATTAATTTATGCTGTGGGTGACTTTAATCACTCAAGAAGTATATTAATGGGCCTATAAAATACACCCCAGAGCGTCTTAATATGGTTATGAGATTGATCTTCAGCTTTATATTCCACTGTGTGTGATATTATTGAAATAAATTGTAGAGGAAGGTGGCACAGGGGATCCCACTAAGGGGTGAGTTGTCTTTTTCTTCTTAGGATCCCGTGGTCACAGATTCACTCTGGCAAGTGAGCCATGGGATGGGGATCTAGCCACCCTGCAACGGGAGGCTGGAGATGTCCTATGTAAGGTGCTGCCTTTGGGGATGGAGCTTGCTGCTCCAGCTCTGTAAATGACCGTAGGCAGCACCTATCCGTGCTGGCTGGTCTGTACCTCTAACCAGAACTGCTCGTGTCCTGACACTTGGGAGGTTTTTCTACAAATATAGGGTTCAATTGGTATCTGGAGCTGGGTCGTTTGTTGAAACATTTGCCAGAGCCACGACTCAAAGCAGTGTCAGCCCAGCTCCTCCTTGCTACCAGAGAGCAACACCAGCTTGTCCAGAAATCCTGGACACAAACTTCTCTGATAGAAGTTAGGTGGGATTATAACAATTCCTGTTTGGGAAATGCAGCAATACATGGCTTTCCTACTGACAGATACTGGTAGCGTGAGCATACTGACAGGAAACCTCAATGTCTGAAAGACTGGACCTTGTTTAAAGTCTCTTTTCTCCCAGGATCCATGTGCTCAGGCTTTCAAAGCCTTGAGGCTTGTGATGTCAAAGTATTGAGGGTTTGGGATTTAGCTGGAAATTAAGAATAAATTCTGCTGTATTAAATAATCTGTGCTTTTGTTTGTAGCCTTAATCGTCATCTTTTTTTACTCTCGCTGGTGGGAGTGTATGGCTCTGAACTCTCATAAACCCACAACATTCTCAGTGACTAGGCATGGGTTTTGATCCCAAAACAAGTAAAACTGTTTTTCTCTAGTTTTAGTATGAAATCTGAGAGAATGACTTGATGATTGGGGGAGCTTTGACCCATTTTAAATCCAGGACACAGCATGAAATTTCAGAGACGCTTACGAGACCAAGACCACAGGTCGATATCCTATTTGAAAGAACCATTTTAGCTGTTGTTGTGTGTTTGCAGCAGGGTCCAAAGCATGCGGAGCACCTTCTGAAGAAGAAGGAAAGCACCAGCCCACTCATTCCAATAGATCAGAGGCTGCCACCACCAAACCATAGTGATGTAGACAAAAGAGCAAGAGAATTGAGCTCTGCTTAAGGCTCTAAGCCAGCCCAAATCAGGTTTTATAGTGCTGCCCTGTGTGAGATGATGCTGGACCAGGTGAGTAGGATGGCTGCAGCAAGCCTTGCTCGGATGAAGGACGAGCCTGAGCTTCTCTCTGCCTCATGTTAATGTTTAGCTGTTCCCCAGGTGCCCTGTGAGTCTTCATTAATTAATGTTTATAAAGTGCTTAGAGATCCTTGCAAAAAGGAGGGTATTGTTATTAGAACTGTAGTTTTTAGAGATGAAGACAGTCTGTTAATCATTAAATCAGTTCCCTGCAAAAGCAGGACCACTGTTCCCTGGGAGAGAGGCCACACTGCACAGCTGAAATGTGAAGACAGGTTTTTGTACAGTATAATGACCTCATTATCTATTGGGCTGGTGTCAGGGACTCTTCTGGGCAGGACAGCCCGGCCACAGGTCATGGGCTCAGCGCTGTTAATGGCTGACCAAAGGCTTCCTTTAATAAAGGTGGCTGGAGCAGCTACATCCTGAAATCATCTTGTTGCAGCGGTACGGTGCTGGGCAATCGGAGAGTCGGGAATGAGGACAATGAAAAATCTTGGCTATACTTGAGCTGTTACAAGGATCTGGGGCTATCCTGACTAACAGCTAGACCAACTGGTCCTTAATGGATGCCACTAGGAGATAAAATGGTAGGAAGTTGGTCACGCAGGAAAACTGATGGGAAAGTCTTAAAATCAAGAGAAAGCTCTGGATGAGGTTTGTGGGTTTTGGTAATTACCAGCAAGAACAATTTTGGGAACACAGCGGCCCAGACATGAGTATGGCGTTAGGGTTACGACAGGAACAGCTCACGTTTGTGTTAGTGTTGCAGCATTTGTAAGCAAACAGAAAATGGCCCTCAGAAATCTGTCATCACATAAATCTTACTAGCAAAATTGGTTTTCTAAATAGTGTTTTTTCGAACGTTTTTCCATGAGGCATGAGTAGTTCTGTAAGATCTATTCAGGGCAGCCACAGCTCATGTGATGCTCACATGGATCCCAGATGAATTGTAGCTTAGCAGGGCTGTCACATAACACATCCCGCAAAATGATGGTGATGAAAATAACGTCACACCCAGCTCTCAGCTGTGAACAAGGGTCTCCTTGCGCTGTGAGCTCACATGTGTGACAAAACTATCAGCTGCCATGCAGATGAGATATAAACCCTTCCCTGCTAGCCGTGCTGCTGAAATGCTCAGAGTTCGTGGGCCTCCTGAGCATTTATTCCTTGGAGGATTTAGCCTGATCACTGATCTAGTTTTTACTGGTCAAGGCACAGTAAAAAGCCTGCTGTGATGCTAAAAGTGACAAATTGGGTAGCTGGTTACAGAGCCAGCGAAAGCAGATGTAAGGCGGTTATTGCTGCTCAAACATATGATATCAGCACAGCTTTAAGCATGAAAATTAAGTATTAAAGTTCCAAATGGAAAGAAACCTCTTAGAGAATAAAACAAGGGCTGGACACAGCAGGTAATTTGAACTTCATGACTCCACTTCTGCACTTGCCCTTCCTATCCAGGAAGGCAGGCTCTGCCCCGCTCCTTGGAAGGGGCTCAGGTACTTATTCCAACTTTCTGAGCCCTGGCAATTCCATCTGCTTCCCACAGAGACCTGGACAGAGGTGCCCGAGGCACGGGGAACAGAGCTGACTCACTGCTGTGCTATGTGACATTGGCCGAAGCCTTCCCATTCCCTTGCCTGGCAGTGGCTGTGCCACTCGGGCCAGAGACCGCGGCTTCTGCCGAGCAGCGCCTGCAGCCACAGGGATTTTACAAAACAGCCATATGAGAGATCTCGGCTGGGGGAAAGGAGTGACGGGGACGCAGCGTGTGAGGGAAGGACAGGCTTTCCTCCTTCATCTGGGACACATGTAAGGGCAGCGAAAGTACCTTTGTCACCCCTCTTCTGAGGTCTGTGAGCTAAGCCTGGCTGAGCCGCTCCGCCAGCACCGGCGGACGCGAGGCTGAGCTCCATCCCCAGCTACAGCGCACGGGCTCCCCGGGCCTGCTCGCTCTCCTGCATCGCACATTGTTGCCGTGCACGCGTGGCTTGAAAGATGTGGGATCACACAGAGACCACAAGCTGTACCATCAGAGAATGTTAGGGCAGCGCAGGGAGCGAGACCAGGCTCTTTGTGTCCCCATGTCACTTCTCAGTCCCCATCAGCAACCAAATAGGACACGCACACATCTGACAACAGAATTCCTTGCTGGAAGGAGTTCGGTCATGCATAAGACTGCTCAAAATGAGGCCTGGCTTTCAGGTTCGGAAGCATGGAGCATGACCTGGAAGGGACAGCTGGTACGTGCACACTTACTTCTTTTCCCCGTTTGAGTTTTGCACCAGTTCTGGGTAACTTTGAAGTGTTGTGGCCAAGGGCAAACAAACGGATGCACGTCCCTTTTCCTGGCAGAGACCTCGCTATAGGTCTGTCCAGCTCCTAAATGATTACACCGGCAATTAAAATGTGAGAACGTTCTTAACGTTGCAAATTCAAGCACTTAGAAATGCAGAAGTGGAGAACCAGGGATACAAGCACGGCTTTAACTCAGCCTGCACAAGCGCTTTGACACCATTTTAAGGACAGGCTTGTGCAAGTTTTCCCTCGGGACTTCTGCCTTGTCGTGTCCTCTCACTGTGTGTCTTGTTACAGAACAAACCCCTGGAAAGCACAGGTGAGCAGTGATTCCAGAGGTTTGCAACATGGAAAATCCTAGAAATCCTCCCGGGAAAGTAACGGATTACCGTCCCTCTTCCTCCCCCCTCCCGAAATATGAGCATCTCCAGGGGCTGAACTTCCCGAGTTGCTCCCAGCGGAGCGGTATTGGGGGGGGGGGGGGGGAGGCCCGTCTGCGCTCCCCAGCCCCTTCCCAGAGACGGATTATTTCTGCCGAAGGGTTTCACGGAAGCTGCCGCCCGGGGTACACGGACACTGACTTTTCCCTTTGGAAAAGTTGTCCGTGGGAGCGAGGCCCTTCGAACCGGGGCGCGCACCGGCACGGGGGCCCGGGAGGGAGCGGGGCCGGCCCGGGGCTCGCACGTGGGGCGCAGGAGGGGGCCGGGCCGGGCCGGGCCGTGCCGGGGGCGGGGAGGCGGGCGGGGGCCGGCCCGGGCCGGGGCGGGGTGTACGAGGGCGCCTGCGCCGGCGGCGCGGAGCGCGGCGGAGCGGGACGGACCGAAGTGTAACAAAACAAACGGGTCTTTGTATCGCCTTAAAGGCGCCGCCTCCGCGCCCCGCGCAGCGCCCGCGGACAGGGGCAGCAAAACAAAACAGCAGCGCGGGAGGGCGAGGACCTGCCGGATTTGCTTTTTCAGAGCTTTTTTTAAAAAGAAAAAAATTTTTTTTTTTTTTTTTTTTTTTGATAACACGGGAGAGGGACGGCGGAGGAAGGGAGGGCGGGAGGCGGGCGCGCGCCCTCCGCGGGCGCGGAGCCATGCGGGCCGCGCGCGGCCGGAGCGGGGCGCGGCGCCGGCGGTGATGGCTTGAGGGGCCGGCGCGGTCTATGAGGCAGCGGGTCGGCGCCTCCTGCGCACCTGCTTACCGCCCTTCCGCGGGCGCGGAGGGCCGCGCAGCACCATGTCGCGCGTCGTCCAGAAGAAGAATCACTGGGCCAGCCGGGTGCGGCAGTGCTCGCTCACCCGCGGGCCCGGCGGGCAGCTGGGCTTCACCCTGCTCGGCGGCGCGGAGCACGGCGAGTTCCCCTACGCGGGCGCGGTGGCGGGGGACGGTGAAGCGGCGCTGAGCGAGGGGGAGCTGCTGCTGGAGGTGCAGGGGGTCCGCGTCTCGGGACTGCCGCGCTACGACGTGCTGGAAGTGATCCGGAGCTGCAAGGACCCCATCGTGGTGAAAGCCGTCCGACAAGGTGCGAGCGGGGCCGGGACGGCTGCGGGCGCGGAGCCGGGGAGGGACGGGGACGGGGAGACCCGCTCCGCGCTGCCCACGGGGCGGCGGGGGAGGTGGAGGGGCCCCTCCGGCCATGCTTGGTAGCCAAGGGCGAGCGGGGTATGGAAGGGAGAGGCGATCGTTAGCCTTGGGGCGACCTAGGACCCCGAATGGAGTCCGACACGGCGTGAGTCAGTGCGCTCACGTTCGCACACACTCGTGTGCGCACCTTTACCCTGGGCGCTGGGGCACAGGCATCTTATGGTCCTGACTCAGGCTGGAGTCTCCCTGCAGTTTTCTGGCCTGCCTTAAACACACCGAGCGATTGCGTGAGACTTTCCCCAAGGCACCGCGGAGCCTCCAGCGCTCCCTGCGGGGGCACCCACGGGTGTCGGCGGGAGCCCTGTGGCCGGGGCTGACCCCTGGAGCGGCCAAGGCAGACCCACGGCTGGGGGAATGTGGGAGGAATTCCCTCCTTCTGCAGCTGAGCATCCTTTCGAGCAGCCGCGCTGCTGGGTGATGACTGGAGTCCCGTTCAAAAAGTGCGAGCATGTGATTGCCGGCTGCCCGCGTCGGGAAGGGAAAAGCTGCGACCTTCCTGCGAGGGCAGTTCCCCTCTCTGGCTGAAAGTCAGCTCGGGTTTGTTTTTTTTACCCTTTCCTGGTTTGCCCCAAGTGAGGGCACATCCGTGCTCCCAGCCCTGCAGCGCGCAGGTGAAGGCGTGCACAGGTAGCTCTCCCGCTTGGCTGGGGGAGAAGGATAGGAAGAGTCCTCCCATGCGAGATTATAAAAAACCCATTTCACATCCGTGTACTCACAACAGTCGGTCAACAGGTTAGCGTAACAGGGCCGGCTTGGGATTTCCAGGGCAGGACTTGGATTTAGTGCCGGGAAACTATTAGTGTCGCCGCAGCTGCTCCGAGGTTGGATGGATGGGCAGGATGAGCAGGACTGCAGCCGAACTTCTGGAAGTGTGTGGGGTGCAGGAGCACCCCGGAGTCAGCTCCAAGTGGAGGAAGGAAGGGAAGCTCTTCCAATCACCTGAGAGATTCCTTAGGGGAAAGTTTATTTGTCATCCAGATGTGTAGGCATCCCCAAGGTTGGGGGTTTTGCTGTGGCTGGGGTGCAAGAGGAGTATTTTTCTGTACTTGTTTCAACCCAGCCGGTCGCTGCAGACAAAATTTATGGGCAGCTGGCAGGACTGTCACCTGAAGTCTTGTCCCTAGCCTCGCCGATGAGTCTCGTCTCACTGAAAAGCTGCAGGCACTTGTTTCATGGCCATCCTTCAAAGTGCTGGAGCAGATCCCGGCAATGGGGTGTCAGAGAGGAGCTGAGCCGTGGCTGAGCTGTGCAATCCCCCTCTGCCACCTGCTCCCCTTCCGCAGGGGCAATGTCAGCTCAAAACTGCCCTGGAACTCATGTATGGAAGCACAGCTACTTGTTAGGCATTTCCAAGAGTCAGTAGAAACATTCCAGCAAAGTGTCGAACTCTCAACAAAACCAGTTTTCTTTAAACAAATATGTGTTTTTCCTGCTGCATTTTCTCGGCTTCACTGGGAAGTGGGGAGGGAAACTGAGCCAGCTGGTTTCCCTGCCCAGGCAGGAGGGGGAGAAGAGCATGAAGAAAAGTATGAGGAAATTAGGCAGTTGGTTTTTTTTTTTCTTTTACATACTGATTGTTTTAGCAGAAGTGTTAAAATACAGCTTCTGATGTTGCAATGTCATCGGTGCTGGTGGATGAAGGAAGGTGTGTAAAAAAACCAACCAACTGAAAAAAACCCCCAAATAAACAAAAACTTCTTCCCAACCAAGCAATTTGTTATTAAACTTTGTGTTATTTTGGAAACACTAGTTAGTCTAAAAAGAAATACGTAATGGAAATATACCAGAAATGTCAGAATTTAGTGGTAAATGTGTCTCAGCTCCAGGACATGGTCAAAAGAAGGGGCAGAGAGCTGAGTTTTAGCATACTGGTTGGGTTTACCTGGAAGTTGGGAGGAAAAGATTCCAAACCCTGCCTGGGGTCAGGGCAGGCACTTGAACCTTGGACCATCTTCATCTAGAGGTGAGAATCAAGCCCCTGGTTACTGTAGGATTGTAGTTACCCTCCCCCCCATCTTTGTGTTTTTTTTTTAAATGATTTATTAGACAAGAACATAGACTAGGGAAAAAAAATATTTTAAAATACTTAAATATTTTTGTGGTCTGGAAAGTGGTTCTCTGTGCCTGTCCATGATAGCCTGGCATCTGTGTGCCGTTCTGCGCAGAGCGGGAAGCTCCCTCGTGGATCAGGATCGTAAGTGTAGAAAAGGAGAGTGTTTTAATTAAAATGCATTACTTGTCTGATTAAAAATCTCATTATGAGGATGGCAACTGCCATTCAGCAGGAGGTGTGTGGCACTAGAGCAGCCAGCAAAGGAGCATGAAGATAAGATTGTAAACACGTTTTTAACCATGCTTCTCCTCCTCTTCCCAGTTCTTAGTGCCTAATCGACTGGTGCTGAAGTGCTAGAGCGATATTAGCCTGGAAATGTATATGTTTTATTGCCTTGTCTATTTTGTATGACATTTACAAGGCTGGAAAAACAGGAAATTTACTATAAATAAGTCAGTCATCTGCAAGCATGAACTGAGAAAATAACTGTTCTGACCTTGCACTTAGTGGAAGACAAGGGACTAGGTTGTGAAACGTAGGTGGAATAGGCTATGCACGAGCTTTATCATTAAATTAGGGTTTATAGGCTTACAGGTCCACGTGCAATATTTTTACTTGGTTTTGCAAGTCGTAAGTTTTAATAGGTTCCCACAAAGTATAAAAAAGGGGGACCTATGTGAATTTTCTTAATCAGAATAACAGTATTTAATACTGCTCGTATGGGATTTCTTGGTCCTTTGCTTACCCTGTGAGAAAGAGAGGGGAAAGCTAAAGAACTTTAATGAAGCTTTTCCTTTCTTTTCCCCATATGCCTCCTTTTTTGGTATTATGTTTGAGGAAAAACATATACCACTATAGTTGCCTGTTTTTTGGAGAGAGAGAGAGAGAGAGAGGAAGAATCTGCTGCCATGTATCTTAATAACTTTCAGAACTGTCAAATGTGTGAAAAAACCTCAGTTAACATTTAGTGCTTTTATGACTGACTGTTTCCATGTTACATCTGTGCCTAAATTCTGATGAAATTGGCAATTAACTCCTGTGGAGTTAATAAATGCATTTTTATTATTACTTGATCTGAGAGTATAGAATTAATAGATTGAATTATAGGAGCAATGGTCGCATATTCTTGCGTAAAGCTGGTGTTGCCTTAACACAATGATTTCTCGGTTGTATTGTGAACATTGCAGCTTCCTTGAATACTATTCACATTTTTCAAAATAGCTCACTTGGATAAATCAATAAGCATCAATAATAAAATGGGGCACGCTGTTTCTTCTTATGTGTCTTGATTAACAGAGTCCAGCACAACAGGAAAAAAAGTTTGTCACGCCGTTCTTCACAAGGGAAGAATTGAGGCTGTATCTATGAAAAATTGGCTGTTTTGTTTAAGGCAAGGTGTCTGGGTTTTCTTTCTCCCTCAGTGAGAGATGGGCGCATTCAGGGAGATTTCAGATTGTGGCCTTTTATTTTATTTATTTATTTATTTATTTATTTACTTCTTGGTTAGATGACCTGTCAGATGCTTGGTGTGGGAAACTGTCAAAGTTAATACGTCTGTACACTTACTTTTAAACTGTTTTTTAGTTCTCAGTTCAACACCTTGCTTCCCTAAAAAATCTCAGGATCCCAAGCTCCAAATGACCAATCACTTTTGAAACAGGAGATGTTGAGAACAGTTTACGCAATTAATAATTTTCATAGTACTTCGCAGCTGGGATGATCCCCCAGTAGGGAGGAGTTGTGGGGTGGTGGTTTTATTTTAGCCCTACACAGGGCAAACAGGAGCAGACGTGATCCCAAACAGAAACAGTCACTGTTTAACCAGCGCTATCAGCTGCGTTTTTCTTTTCAAACATTAACTTGACCCTACGATAAATTCTGAAATACGGTGCAGTGACTCAGTGCTTCGGTGTCAGGCTGGCATTTGCTATACGAGGCGACTGTGAAATGTTGAAATCAGTTACATGTACTAGTCTGAACGAAACCAGCTTCTTTCCAGAAGTTTGCGTGGACTGGTATTTGGACCTTTTCCTTTCATTTTCCTGAGAGGGCTTGCAAGAGAATTGCTGTCCTGGATATTTAATTTTTTTGTAGAACATCAAAAAAAGAAAGAAAGGTTGATGCATCTGTAAACTTTTTTTGTGTTCAGTAGTTTGGCAAACACTGGGAAGCAGAGTGTCACTTTGTTAGCTGGGTGACGCTGAACATCCCACGCTAAGGAGGTTGTGCTGGTGCCTGGCACTGCAGAGACCGAAATCAAGTGCTGATGCATACGTGCCTCCCTGAGATGTAGCAGAGCTTGTGTCCGTTTTAATGTGCAGGCGGCTGCCTCTGTTGAGCCAGCGAAGGGAAAAGCAGTTTGGAGAGCGAGCTCTTGCTGTACGTAGGAGTTCGCTTCTGTGGCACCACTTGCGAGCTCCAAAAAGCTTTTTTTCCTTTAATCTTTGTGTAGCTGAGTAGACAGTCACTTACACGGTGAATTCTGCGAGTTGTTTTTCCATTTGACCCAAATTCTCTGAGAACCCAAGTGGACTTGAAGTGGAGTGGAAGAATTTCCATCCCCAAACTTGGGAGACATTCATGCATTTTAGATTTGTGAGGCCTGTTTTTGACAGTGACCCGCTGGGATGAGCGTTGTGCGGGGTTAGTCGCTACTGAAACTTAAACCAAAAAAAGGTTTAAGGTCTCTTTCACATCACTTCTACTATATTTTGCTACAAATCAGTAATCTGCTTTCTTTAAAGTAGTGCTGCGTTTAGTAGTTGTGAAATGTGTATGTTTGTGTATTAAAGATACTGCTGTGCAGAAGACCTTATCTTTACTACGCCTGAATTTACAGTGTAGGTACTTGTGAGGATTTAGAAATTGACCCTGTTTGTGGTGAACCAGTCATCCCTCCTCTCCAGAGCCATGAGGTAGCACCCCAGAGATGGACATTAGAGCCTAAGTGCCACATCTTTTCTGTTACAAAAATTTTCAGGAATTAATATGATCCTTTTAATGGTGTGAAATGGGATTATGTTTTCCACAATAAAGTTAATCTTTCCACCCATTGAGATGGGACTCCAGGCTCTCTCTTTACGGCCAGTCAGATCACAGAGCAATTAAATCACAATTATAGTCTAATTATGAGCAGTCATTCAACATCGTTGCAAAATAAGATGTTAACACCATCCTGCATGTTGTTTTGGTTTATTTTTTAAGACCAATGCATGAGTGAATTATTGACATGCTATTGTGAGATTTAAGATTCATCTCCCATGTATCTTGTTAGAAATCTAAGAACTTCTTTTAACAGGTTTGAAAGGCAAACCATCGATAGCTCATTGTGTTCCTGTGTTTGGGACTGGCATTTTTCTCTGGTTCAGACTGGGATCATTCATGGATCTTTTCTGACTGTTTCTATATCTCTTTATTGGGTGCTTGAGAAATACCCTGCTCCTCTGGCATTGTGTGTTTGTGCACAGGGAAAACGTTTGCCCAAGGGCAGCTACGTTGAGGTGTAAAGATCTTCTGAGCAGCATTGTTGTGACTGTGCAGAACTGATGATTTGCGCCAACACATTTCTCATTCGTTAGATTTCAGCGTCGCTCAGATTTAAGGTAATGTGGAAACTGAGAAGATGCTGCTGCTGCCTCAAGGGCTTTTTCTATCGCATTAGCAAGGTCTGAGCTGTGAGCAAGGGTGGGATCTTTGGGACCTCTGTTGAGGGTTTTCTAAGATAATTGAACAAGTTTGTTATTTACATTCCCTATACTTCAGTCCAGATGCAAGTTATGCTTGCTAGTTGTTCCAGATGTTTGTTTTTTTTTTCACACTACCTCTGACTGGAACTCATAAGTCAAGGCATGCAGGTTTTGATCTTTGTGTGCTGCAAGTGACTTAAATTTCTTGGGGAAAAGCATGGAGTACTGGTTCTGTATGAGCAACTGCCATGAATTTTTAGAAAGACTATGACGAGTTTGAGGCAAAATGTTAGCTGAAGGCAGGGATCCTTTCTGTGAGCGATCAGTAGTACTTGGAGGGCTGATGCTCAGACCCTTCTGTCCCATCTGAGCTCCTTCCAGCTCCGTGTCTCAGCTCCTGGAGCAAAAAAATACAGGATCCTTCTGGGCCATGTTTCTGTGGAGTTTTTCCTCTAGCTCAGCTGTGGAAAAATTTTATTTTTGCCTTTTAGAAATTGAGTATTAAGTGACCTTTTTGCACGAAGGGCTCAGAGATGGGTCATCCCTCCTGTGATCTATGAAGACCTTACCCGCTCCTGTTCCCCTGTCACCGGAGGCACTGCTTGCAGGGCAGAGAAAACAGCAGCTTTTCAGGGCTGAGTGACAGTGTTGCTGAGCGTGCAAGACCAGCTCCTGCAGAAACATAATTTTCACTGCTATCATCATTTTCTCTGTCTCTCTTGACACTTGATGTTTTGTTTTCTCACTTTGTATTTCAGTCTCACACAACTTGCTCTGCCTTAGCTGTTGTGGCAGTTTAACGGGTGAGGCTCCGAGTCCCACCGGAGCCAGCAGCCTGTAGACATCCACATGTTAAGTGCGTTTGATGGTTTAAGTTTGGGATTCTCTGCAAGGATCTGGTGTTGGGGAAATAAACCTAAGCCTAGGCTATTGGCTAGAGTTTGTTTTCTACTGGTCTGATAGAGAGCTGTGGCTGTCTGTTTCCAGAGTAGCTTGGCAGCTTTTACATTGGGATGGTAAGTTGGCAGATTTGGATTTATTTTCTTTATTTTTCTTTTTTGCTTTTCCTTCTAGACCAAATAGGTGGACCAGCATCCTTCTTGGCCTTGCCAGAGCAGCATGGCTCAGGGTAGCTGGGATATTTTTGTTGAGATCCACCCTTTGGTTTCCAAAGGTCAGACACTCCATCCATCCTCCCTCCTTTGACATTTTAAATGGTTTCCAGAGCTATGCCGCTGCTACGGGCTGGAACGATGGCACCACTCGCTCTGCTAGTCCCAGTCCTGACTTTGGCATAATTTGTGCTGAACTGTTTTGTGTTAGTAATATTATTTAAACCTACTTTTTTTTTTTTTTTTTTTTTTTTTTTTTTTTTACTGCCCTTAATAGACCTTGGAGAAATAAAATAGTTTATTCTTCAAGTCCTGACATTTTGGGTTACATTTTTACAGACTTGTCTTTTGACTAAGAACAGTTCCTGTTTTTATATTTCAGAAGGCTTGTGTCATAACTTAAAAGAAAAAGAAGGTAAAAATATTTATGGGATTTCATAGACTGTCCCCTATTAGACTAAACAATAGCACTTATTACACGGTGTGAAAATAATGCAAAGCGCCCTGTCTTCCTAATGGAACAGGAAAAAAAACAAACAAAGCCTTTGGGATGACTTGCAGAGTGGAACAGATGCCCTTACAATTGGAAGGCATTTGAATAAGGAATCGGTTTTGCATGGTTTGCTAATCCTTGACTAAAGAGTTCATTGTCTCGAATTATACATCGGTAATTTTGGAGCCCTGAAGTCAGTGCTCCAGTACAATTAGGTTGGGAAGAGACTGACTTTTCTTTCTTCATATCCTTAATCACAGTGGCATGTTTTTTAAGGGGAAAACCTCAACTCTCGGTTTTTCATTTAGTTATTAACAAAAAAGCCTTTGAAAAAGATGTTGCCTAAAATCCAGCCACTCCCTCAACACAAACAAAGCTGTGCAGATATTGTGTACTTTCAAAAAAAACTTTGATGTTCAACTTCTTGTATTCCAGTGGCGCAGATCCTGCTTTAAGTGGGTGTTAGTCCAAACTGATGACAGACAGAGATGTCTCGGATTTTTTTTGGATGCATGGGAGAGAGAGATGGGAAAGTTACCTCCCAAACAGGCTGAACTGGGCAGGTGAGGACCTGGGCTGCAGAATAACTGTGAAAAGACTTTTCTTAAAAATAGCAAGGAACACGCCTGTCCTCCTTTCCCAAAGGTGGTGTAGAACTCCCAATTAGCAATTTAAGTGGCAGGGATACAGGAGGATGCTCCTGGGGCTTGGACCTCCAGAGGAATAATTCATCGGAGCCTTGCAGGAAGCCAAGTGTGGTTGGAGGAGAGGGAAAGAGAGATGGGTAGCAGGAGATATGTGAAAGATACCAAAAGCATCAGGTTGAGGAAGGATTTCCCTGTTCACTGCTGGATTTGTTACTGATGCTGAGGCTGTCTCTAAAAGCAGGGGTTTTCTGCAGGACCAGCCAGGAGCATGGTTGTCTTTCCAGCTGATGACAGATGTCTGTCCCAGAGCAGTCTAGACAAACACCTTTCTGTTCCAGGCACCCTAAATGCCTATGTCGATATATGAGATAGACAACTTTGCTGTTGAATATCCTGTTAGGATGTGGTACCTGAAATAACTCGTGCTCCTCCAGGCTGTTGCTGGATGCATGGCTCCCTGTGCAGCGCAGGACGTGTGGCATGGTGCAGCCCGGGGGTAGCTCGTCCCCAGTGAGCCTGGGGAGGAGAAGTCTGCAGTTTGGCTGGATTTGGGGACGTTGTCTTCTCCAAGCTGAGTCTCCCCTTTGCAGTGCTGGTGCTTGGGGAAGGTGCTGTGGGACAGGATGCCCGATGGGGCTTTGGCAGCCACCGGTCCAGCCCAGGCTTTGTTCTCTCCCTGTCCTAAGGGTGAAAGAGGGATTAGTCTGATGGAAAACAAAGAATCATGTCCTTCTCTTTTCCCTGGTATGCATTTTTCCTTAAACATTGAAGTGACTAATATAGAATATCTTCCTAACGCGCCCTGACTGTGGCTGAGAGGAAGAGCAGCCGCCTGTCTGCGTGAGCATGGCCGGAGGCTCTGCTGGTTCACAGTGGGGCACTCTGGGGAGCAGGATTCAGTTGTTTTTGAAGAAAATTGGTAATTTGTTTGTTTATTGAGAGGGAATGGCTATTTTTGTTGTTGTTAGACTGTCTTTTGCCCATACCCGGCAAACTTTGTGTGTTTGTTTTATGTGCGTATACCAAACTTGCTTAGCGATGGTATATCGTGTTTTGTCAACTTTTGCATAGTCTGTAAGTGCTGTGGAGTCCTCCCTGTCACCTGTTACCTGCTGTTACTTGTCAGACTGTTTCCAAATGGACATCTGAGCTGACAAATGCTTTTCTACGTTTAACATATCTGTATTACCCTTTTTTTTTTTTTTAATGAAGATGTATGAACAGACAGAGATTGTTGACCTAATTTCACATGGAGATATTTTTGTCTGAATTTTTTGTCTGAACTTAACCATGGTCTATATAAATCCTTCATGTCGCAGAAAGCTTTGTTTACTGCACGTGGAGCGAGGCAATTAAACTTCCAGTAACTGCCTGTCTCTGGCTTTCAGTGGGACGTGCAGAACTGCTCTGGGCAACATCCAGACAGGGCGTTAAGGGCACCAGGGCTGTGCTGGTCCAAGGGTTGGCTGCTCAGGCAGGTTACGTGTAGGGGAGAATCTTTATATCTACACACAGCCTACACCCAGTCTGAGAGGAGGAGCTCGTGAAAATAATGTGTATCACCTGTCAAAATAGTTTGAATTCTTGGGTGAGGCTCTTAGAACATGTGACTGGTGTCTGTACATACATATATGTATATATTTAATTTTTGGACTTTAGCATTCATGTTGTCAAATGCTGCTTTAATGAAGAGTTCCAGAATCTCTTCTTCACATCTCTTTTTTTTCCTTCTTAATGGAAAGTAATCCCATGACTCTGGCAGCTCAGGCTGTTGAACAGCCAATGCCGTAGACTTCACTGTAAGTGGCAAAATTTGTTGTTAGCGCAGCTATTTGAAAGCTGGAAAGGAAGAACATGAAACCACCACCATTATGGCCGAGAACGGTTCCCATGCCCCTTACCTCATCACGAGATGCATGGGCAGCCTCTGATCCTGTAAAAGCATTTAAATTCATTTCTGTGGTGTTCCTGTGGTGAAACTGTTTCAGCGATACTTGTCCTGTAAATCGTCTGCAGGAACACGTTGGTTTTGAAAGACAGCTCATTCCTGAGACCTCTCCCGCTTTCTAAGTGGGTTATGCCATGTGGCTGCTGAAGAAGATCCAGATTCCCTTTTCCTGACAAATACTGGGGACAGCTGCTATCTAGACCTTTGTTTGGACCCTGTGAGTCATTTTGATAGTGCAGGAGGGAAAACTAAAGCACACCTATAAACGTTATCTCGGAAGGGTGCCCGGTTTCGCTGTACACACAGGTGTCTGGCATTTTAAAGGCAATAAAGTGGCATTTAGCTCCCTCGATCCGGAGGCAGGTGGCAGTTACTCTTTAACAGAAGGTCATTCCTTTATGGGGGTGGGAGAAGTGGTGAATACTTGGTTGCATGATGGCAGTCTTTCAAGCCTGATGAAGTTTGAGGTCCTGTTGTGCCAGGCAGTGCATGAACCTGAGGGAGTTGTCCTTGCCTGGATGCTTTGCAGGAGAGGGAGAGAGAGGACTGAAAAGACCCTGAGTGATATTTGGAGGGTGGAAGCCAAGCACAAAGGCTGCACGACTCAGTCGGGATGCTTGTGGCAAGGTTGTGGACCCACAAATCTCAGCTTCCCGTCACTGTGCTATGGGCCTCTGCTGCTTCCCAGATCCAGGGAAGTGGCTAAATTGCTTCAGCTGGAGCAGCTCCCTTCAGCATTGCCAGGCTGTCCTGCTCAGATGGAGGTTTGCCATGACAGTGTTTCCATTTAAAACACCCTATAGGTTTTTTTTACTGTGTGCTTGTAAAACGTGTCAAAAGCTGGAATTTTTATCTGCAAAAGAGATGACCTAGGGACAGTCCAAGGTGGCTTTTCCATTCGTTTTGTTTTCTGTTGCAAATTTTCCAGTTGTATTAGTTGATGCTGGAAACACACACATATCAGTTTTTCCAGGAGCTAAATACAGTCTTTTTTTTTTTTTGTCCTTTTTTTTTTTTTTTTTCCCCCTAGTTCTGATCTGGGATAGGATATCTTGGTCACATCGCAGACTGGTAAGCAGTTAGTGTGTAAATTTGGGTCTGCTGAAGCTGTTAGACATGAGAAAAGCCCCAGTAAAAATGAGAGTGCTTAAATTTAAGCATGTGCTAATGTAACACATTGCAGAAGGCTTTTTCTGTCTGTGTGTGAAAGATGCTATAATTGGTGCTGAGGCTTGCCTAAACCAGTGTGGAAATTGCTGTTTGCCTAAAAGCCGGGCAAGTTGTCACAACCCCGAAGAGCTCATTGACGTTAAAAGGTTGCAGTGGATTAACCAAAATCTATTTCGAATTGATTTAACGTAGCTGGTGCGTAACTCAGCCTGATCGTCCGCGCCCGGCTCTGGCGCTGCCGAGCCCGGCGCTGGTCTGAGTACCGAGACCGAGGGGCTGAGTCGTCATCGCATCTCACTGCAACGGTACTGCCTGCTGTCCCCGAAAGATGCTGGGGAAAACAAGGAAGCCCTGGCTCCCAAACTGGCTCAGCTCAGTTAACTCTTATTTTCAGTGTTCTCCTCTCGTGCAGTTCAGCGTCTGCTGTAGCAGTAGCTGCCCGGATGGGATCTTGCCCCTGGCTGGGAGTACAAGTATTTTTCCATGGTGCAATTGAATTGGCAGGGAAGGTCACAGCAGCTGCCTGGCTGGAGCCCGTTTCAGGAGGTGCTGGATGCAGTAATCTCTTGGTTGATTTCTGACAGTATTTCTGCTGCCTCTAGCACCTCCCGCCCTCCAGGTCTTTGACAGGGGGCGGGCATGTACTTGTCAGGAAGCTTAAAAACTTTTCTTTAAAAACTTAGGGACTTTTTTATTCATTTTACAGGCTTAATTAAAACTGGTGTTCCTCTTTTCGTATGTTGATCGCAGATGGAGGTAGATTTTACAAACAATAGTTACGCAGCTGATTTTTGCTGCTGTTCGGCTCCTGTTGCTTCATTTTTATAAACTTCAAGCATCTTCCCAGCAACCTGTGGGCTGTGTCAGGCAGAGCCCACTCCTCCCTGAGCACCCGGCTGAGCAAAGCCTTCCCGTCAGCATCACCAGCTGATAAACAAAACTTCATCGAGGCCTCTAAAGGACAGACCTTTCATGTATTTGGACACAGCAGCAGCACTGCTGAATGCTGATAGCTGCCTGAACCAGTGGCAGAAACAATGGGGAATGTTTATTGCATGTTTATTTTTCCTCCAAGTCCCTGATGTAAAAGAGACTTAGTGTTATTATGCATTGCAGTGGGTCATGTTCGGAGAACTTTTTGCCTTAAAAATGTTGTTTCTAGCTCAAGTTTAGCAAAAAGATGGTCTCAGACTCAGCTCTCTTTCAGATAGTATTTCACATCTATACCTTGTAATATCCAGGTGAGCTTTAAGTTGCAACGTTTACAGAAAATATGTCTGAAATTTCCCCCTCTTGGAGGCAAATAAACAATATTCACACTTCCTTGCACCTGCTCACCAAGCTGCCTGAAACCAAGTTAAAAAATACAGAATGATATTTGCATTATTTCCCCCTTCTCTCAACCCTGTGTTTCCTCTTCACTGGTCGAATCAAATGGCAGTGACATTTCAAAGTCTTCCTGAATGGCAAAATTAGAAATATTCCTTTTCTAAGAAGTCTGCAAGAGGTAGTTTAAACATTGCATGCAGCCACTCCAGTAGGAAGTTGTTTAACTTGTCGAAATCTCTCTTTTGCTGCAGAACTTCTATTGAAAATGACAAATTGCTTAAAGCAGTTTCCATGTTAATCTTTAAAAAATTCAGTTTCTTTCCATCCAGAACACGTGGAAGGCATTTGTGCATTTGCCTGACTGTTCCTCTGTCCTAACGCTTGCACTCGGTGGCTTTAGACTTCATGTAATTTTCACATGCAGCTGCTTGGGGTTTTGTTTTCCTCAACTTTCTATTGAATGGGGATTTTTTTTTTTTTTTCCCCACCTCACTGCCTTGGCTTAGACATGAAAAGTCAAATATCCCCCCAATTCAGACTTTGGGGACCACAGGCAGAGCAGAGGAGGAATGCCTGAAGGTCTTTGCTTTTCAGAAGTGGTGTTCTGAGCGTTGGGAAATCCACAATTCAAGCTGGAAAGTCTGCGTCCGCAGCGGAGTCGTTGTAATGTCCTTTAAAAGTGTTGAGCAGTGTTAACGCTTCACAAAATGACAAAACATCTTTTCCTGAAACGTTTTCAACGAATTCTCTGTAGCTGTCACGTTAGCAGGAGGTGCCAGATACAAAGCCATACAATTGGCTGTAACTGCTGTAAAAGTAAAAATTCCTCAATTGAAAAGGCTTTTTTGTTGTCTTTTTTTTTTTTAAAGCAAAGAGATTTCGAGTTACTGTTGTGCTCAGGTGACCCTGACGAGAGCAGCACACTCTGTGCTATGTGTCCCATGAGGATGTATTGCCAAGCCTTGGGCTTGTGAAAAAAGAGCGTGTGGAAGAGAAGTGGGTCTCCTTAGCAATGCTCAGTAAATGGCAGCCTCTGAAAATAAGGTGAAAATTCTATTTCTGGAGCCTTAACAGTCCAAGGTGAGGCTTTCTGTGCTCTTCCATTCACTTGGAGTGAGTTGCACCAGCGTATTCATTTGCAGAGCTGCTTTTTGGTGGCCCTGCTGAAGTCTCTCTGGCTGGAGATGGATCCTTCCCTGGGGCCACGAGCAGAAGGTCGTGTGTGTGTGTGTCCACCGGTGTCTTCCAGACTTGACCGAAAGGCAGGATTTGGGCTGCACCCAGGTCTGTGGAACTGAGGGCACAAACTGTTCCCTTTCAGACTGGAAGGTGCTTTGCCTCAAATGGCATTAGATGAAAAGACACCAGCATTGCCCCATTGCTCTGCTTGAGACAACCCTGTTGCTCAAGAGGGATGATGGCCGAGTTAGACAGCAGTCAGGAGGGGATTTGAGGACAATCCAAATGCTATTTCTATAACTTGAAGGCATGTCATATCCTGGCACTTCTATTTTTACCCACTTTTCTTGTAATATTGTTTTTATTTTATCTGCTACGATCCCTTCGTTTTTGGCAGCTTTGGACTGATGTGGTATTTTGCCTTTTTTTGTAGCTATTCCTTTGTTGCTTTTTAACATTTTGTCACAGTGTTGTGGTTTTTTTTTTTTTCTCTCTAAAATGGCACTTAAAAAAAGTAATGGTTAAAAATTTTCTGGGTTCTGGCTTTGTTTTTCTTTCTGTGAGTGATTTTGGGAATTAACTTGATGCCGGAATGATGCTGTTTTCTTTGATGTAGGATGTGTCACTGCGGATTCGGGTGAGCTGTCCGCTCAGTTGCTTCCAGTTGCAAATACCGGTTAATATAATCTGTTTTAGAAGATGGTGTTAGCAACTGGCACCCACTGGTAAGAATAACCTGTCCCTGGGAGGGTGTCCTGATCTCTCATAGGCAGAAGGCGGTTCATGCCTGGAAGCATGGAGGCTTTATATACCTTGTTATAGTGTTTGTTGACTTTTGTGGAATATCAGATGCTGCCTTTGGCTATTCTTGTTATGTGAAGAAATGTCTGATCTGTTTCTGAACCTTGCAGAGCTCCCTGATATTGGGCATGTTTTATTTTTTTTAAATGGATATTAAACCTGCCTTGCTGGCTGTTGCATCTCTGATAAAATCAGTGACCCCTGAATATCCTGCAGGTACTTACTGCAAAACCAGCTTCTTTCTTACTGTAAGAAAGTGAGGGCTTTAGTCCCTTTCCTCTTGCAACGTATTTGGGTCGTTTCCTGCCTGTCCAACAGCAGCATCATCACAAGCAGGACTGAGTTGCTGTCGTGTTCCCACAATTTCATGCCTGTGGTTGATAATTAACCCGTTTCTTTAATGATGGTGCCATATTTACTCTGAAGACCTTTTTTTCTTTCCTGCTCTCCAATGACAGTCCAGATTACATGCAGTCTCTTCCCAACAAACCACTGGAGTTAGTTAATATTACACCAGAGGTGTGCTAGTGAAAACCCTTGTTACTTGTACGGAGGGAATTAACCTTTAATATCTGGGGTTTATTTAATATCTCAGGTCAAGACAATGCACAAGAATGTAGGAGTAAATGCCTTTAAAATGCAAGTTGAGCAATGGGTGCAGGTATCTGATCAGCAGCATTTGTAATAATTGATATACCAGCAAGAATTTTTTTTTCTTTTTTGGGGGGGTGGCATTTGGTTTTTAGAGCATACAGACCCAGATTCTGCATGAGACTCTGCAAGCTGAGAGGGCAGATGCAAGGTCCATCTCAATGTCAGTATTTGGAAAGGGTCCCGTCCCGCTTTGCTCGCTGTCCCCACCGAGGCTCTGGCAGCGGTGGCTTTTGTGGGGCGAGTGGTGCCGGGATGCCTGGCTGGGACATGGTGCCTGGGACTGCTGGATGTTTGCAAGGTCCGGTCTAATGGCAGTGCAGGCAGCATCCTCCTACTCCCGTTTCTGGGGGGTGCAGGGCTGCATGAGCAGGGAATCGTCCCTCTGCGGACGTGCCAGGCGTACGCTTGCAGGATTCAGTGTTCCTAGGTATGGGCATGGCAAAGCACACAACATTGGCATTAATGAGCACTCGTGCAGTTTGAACTAGAATAAAAACTGTTGCAAAACTTACGTACTGAGTAACACCAAAGTCTGTTTTCCTGGAGAGAGATGGGTGTTTGTGGAGCCGCCGGGGCTTAGCTCCTGCGTTGCTCCCCTTTCAAACATGCCATGTTTTGATTTATCTTCTTTCCCCAGAACCTCCTTTCAGCCTTAAAAAAGCAATGCCTATCATCACTGTTGTCGGGAGCCTGCGTGGCAGTTTGAGTTACTGCCTTTCCGTTTCTAGTGCCATGTAAGCAAGCGTAAATCTGTATATTATACCAATTTACATTTGGTGGGATTTGTCCTGACACGTCCAAAGCTTCTGACTCTTGATCCGTTGTATGAGCAACTTCTTTAATATGGAGCCCCGGGGACAAGACCCAATTTAAAATACAGTTGTGCAGGTAAAAACAGAAAGGCACGGACTGTGCTCCTGTGGACTGCAACTAAACTAGCTGAGGAGTTTAAACTCTCCTCTGTGTTTCATCTCGAGTGCTGCACTCCCCATGGCAACACGAGCTGCTGGCCTGAGCCTTGCCTTGGCCAAGGCAGAAGCCGTCCGGTGCGGGCTGAGTGCCGCGCCGGGACTTCACCGTGGGAAGAGGCCGATAGCGTTAATTCCTCAGCTGCCTGCAGGATGATACGGTTTTGCTTTTTTTGTGTATACTACTTTTATTTAGGTCAGCCTGGCTTTTTGAATTATAAGATGCCTACAGGTATCTCCTCAAGTTCTTGTTGGTGTGGTTTTAGATTGTATTATTATTGTTATTTTTTCCGTTTATTTTTACTCTGCCTAGTGTGCATTTCTTCCTTCAGGAACAAGGTGGTTTTAAATAGAATGTAAACTGCAAAACTTCCACTAACTCTGTAAAGTGATAGCAATGCACCCCTGCTAACTCTGTGAAACACCTTGGCTTGAAAGTTTACTACATCAGCTTTATGAGATTCAAAGCTTTTTGCAGCAGATGAAAGGAAGGCTTTGCTGTAAAATCCTGTTCCTTGCTAATCTGGCTTTTCTTCAAATATTCTGAAGGTAAATGCAAGCTATCACAGAACTTGCTGTGTGCTTTGTAAACCTGTAAAGGAGAAGTTGGGCATACATGTGAGTAACTAACTGTGTTAAATAAACGAAGCAAGAAAACGTGCCGTAGTTGCTTGGTAGAGACTACTGTCATTTGGGACTGATTTTTCAAAGAACTTCGTTTCTAATTCTAGATCATGAGATTTTTAAGTATGTGCAGAGGCTGTTGAAATCAGTAGCTCTAAAGGGCCGGATTTTAAGTGATACCTAAAATATACAGGTTTCTTATGGAGCATGTTATATATATATGCATATAGTGGAAATCCATCACTGTAGGGTCAGGGATAGATTCCTGTGCAGCTAGAAACTATTGGGGAAGAAACTTAGTGTATTGCCAGTTTTGGGCTAACACTTTATTTTTCTTAGATACTTTTGTAATTCTTTTTATGGGCACTGATTTACTTCTGTGACACACCACGTTGCAGACAAGGGCAAAAGTTTAGCAATCTGCAGCGCAGAAGGGCTGATTTCATTGCCAGCTGCTGATTCT
Organism: Tauraco erythrolophus; assembly: GCF_009769465.1. NCBI lineage: Eukaryota > Metazoa > Chordata > Aves > Musophagiformes > Musophagidae > Tauraco > Tauraco erythrolophus. The sequence goes on from NC_141476.1 coordinate 7,307,166, forward strand.
GGCTGTGCAGCTCTCGTACCAGCCAATTAAACCCAAACTCATTACAGCCTTTGTGGTTTGGAAGTGAAGTGTTCCTGCCTTTAATTCGTAGTTTTACAGGATGTTGGTTTAGGCTGGAGGTTTGCAAAGCTTGAAATCTTGTATTTTTCCTCTGGTGTGTGTTCAGGGGGTAAGGGAGGTGAACAAGGAGAGCTGCATGGAGAGTTGCGTACCATGAAATGGGAAGGTGTGCGTTTCTCTTCGAGAGCATCGTGAACCTGCAGTCACCTCCTAAAATTTTCATGAGATACTGTAATATCTGAGGTACCAAGTTGCTGCAAATAACAATGGTCTCAGCTGCAGTCGTGTTATTGAAAAAATGTCTGGTGCTATAGGAAATGCAGAGCATCCCTTCATGAGCATGTTCCTTCAACTCCTCAGGCACTGATTTCTGCCACTCTCCCTTGTGGGGAATTTCTGCCATGTTTGCAGACCGTTTTGGGAAAGCTGCTGGGCAAAGAGGAGGTCCTAGAGGGCGGGGGGAAGGCAGAGATGGAAGAAGAATGTGACCCTCTGAGCCGTTACTGGTGACTGTGCTATTTTAAAGTCAAACTTAAATTTTCAGCTCTTCATAAACAAACCTTTGTGCCAGCTTTTTATATAGCTCTGAAGTCAGTTGTTGTGGCTGCTGCTCTGCAGCTATATCCTCCATGGGTGCCACAGGGAGAAGACCCCACCTCTCCTTCCCAAAATGCCTCTTGGCACTGGGGAGGACCTTTGGAGAGGTGCTTTGCAGAGAGATAAACCTTCCAGCTCTTCTGAACATGGTGTAACAGCTTCTTTATCCAGGGGTAAATAGATGTAGTGGATCGAATAAGATGCTGGACTCATTGCAGGTTACTATGGGAGCTGGTGTCCTTCATCCCATGACCCAAGGGAATGTCTTTGCCTCAGTACTTTCACATTTGACATGGAAATGCAGTTATTTGCCCTGGAAATGCAGCATGGGCAGGGAAACAGCCAGGATCCCATCTCTCAAGAGAGGGTTAGTGATGTTTAGTGTTTTTATTATGTTACAGCTCTGTTGATTTTAACTTGGAAACATCAGTGGAAACCACACACGATGCTGTGAAAATTCATACTTAGTAACAAGTAAACAAGTGACCGAGCAGTTTGACTGACTCAGGAAATTCCCTCCAGACCTCGCGGCGAGGAGGAGCTCTGCATTTTTCTTGTCCCGTGTTTATTTTTAGTCTCGCCTCTAACATCACTGGTAGTACCATTACAGCCCTGCAGATTAAAGTCCCAGCATGGGGTAGAGTTGAAAGAATGATGCTGCTCAGCAGTCAAAACCTCTAGGATTTTGCAGCCGTGTCATGCTACAGGCAATTAATTTAGTCCCTTATTTGTCTGCCTGGGTACAGCTCAGTGCTGTAGCTCTGTGGAAGTCTTTGATTTCCTTGCACATCTCTTCTTGTCAGAGTTGATGTCTTCAGTGATGGATCTGTCCTTGTCACTTGAAAGAGCCGTGTTTGTGATGCTAATATTTGGGTATAATAACTGTCTTTTTAGGCCCCTTCCTCTCCAAGCGTATTTTACGCTTACTCAGAGGGTATATTGGGTTTTAGAGTGGAAAGAGAAGAGTTTAAGTCCTGTACTGCTCCCATCACCAATAGCTCTTGTCTGAAGCTGCTGTATCAATAACACTCACAGAGTTTTGGGTGGTGCTGGTGAGGCAGCACATGTCTGCAAGACCAGATGATTTGCCCGAGAGCTCTCGGCTTTTCCAGGAGGCCCATTTTTTTTTTCCAGGGCTAGCTGTGTTAGTCTGAGTCAACAGAAGGGCATTTGATCTTTACATCAAGTAATGGTTGTGGAGTATTCTGAGTTGTCTTTTGCTGACGGTTAGTCAAAGTCCCCAGAGATGGCAGAGGACATTATTCAGGACTGCCTAGTGCTCAAAAACTCTTAGAAATAGCAGTTTCTGTTAACAGCCAGTCTGGATTGTATTGCAGCTATTTCAGAAGAAAGAGTTTTATCAGAAATAGCTGAATCTGAAGACACTCGTCTTCTGCAGTAATAGAATCTGTAGCTGATTCGCAATAAGAGATGCGTTGGAGCAGTTACAAATGCTCACTGGCTGCTGAGGTGAAGTGTCACCTTTTTTGTGCAGGACAAGGCTCAGGCAGCCTGTGCCAGGCAGAGCGTCGCTGCTGGGGTCTGGCCACCCCAGGATGGGGCAGCACTAGACCCAGAAATAAGCCATCCCGGGCTGGACTGCCTCAGCTTGGCGAGATGCTCATCACCTGGCCAACCTGGTTGTCTGCTCCCCTGGCCAGAGCTCTCCTCTCTGAGGGCTGTGAATTTAGAGGTAGCTGCTTAACCCTCTCCTGCACCTTGAAGACATACCTTAAGGCATATCTCAAATAAGAACCTAATTCTGTATTTTAGCCTCCTAAGACTCCTTTTCCTCAACTGTGTTCATGGGAGCTGTTGCAACCTTGGAGAAAGTCGCTGTGTCCCAGGGGGCATGTCCAGGAGACAGCCCATACTTGCTCAGTGGACGCAGTCTGGTCCAAATAAGGTGATTCAGAGGGTGAAAAATCTTGTTGATGTTCAGCAGTGTCATACTAACCTATGTCTTGGTAATCGTTAATCATCCTTGTGAGTCTTCTCATCTTCTGAGTTGATTTGACTCGTGATAATATGGCTTTAGAGTGAGTGGGAAGGGTTTTCAGGAGATTCCCAACCAGGGTGTATTGTTTGGTGTTTTCATTAGTGTAAGGGACTGGTTAACAGAGGTGGGAGATGGTGGGAATGAGGGGCCTGGCTGTCATATCTGTTCTGTTGCTACCCTGTGTTAGACCAAAATGTCAGTGCTGTTGGGCTGCGGAGGCGGCGGCCGGTCTAACACCAGGAACTTGAAGAACATGTTTGAAGACAAAACCAACTGCTTTGCTGTTTGGGGTTGGTGGTTAGTTTTTTTTTTTTTTTTTTTTTTTTTTTTTTTTTTTTTTTTTTAGACTTCTGCCAAATTTGGGTGCTTAGAGAGCAATTCTTCTTGGCAAGCATATGCAGGCTCTGATCAGCCTCCTTATAATTGAACACCCTTCAACAAAACCAGCTTTTTTCCAGATGAACTGGCTGTTGGGTTTGCTTTATTTTTAAACAAAGCAGTATCTCTAGGGGCTGGTGCCTCATGAAGTCTCTCTGCGATAATGTAGAAAGGTTCTCAGTTAAAATGCAGCTGAAGAATAATTGAAAAATATAACAGTGTGAGCAGGGGTGGTTACAGAAACCACGGAGATCTGTTTCTCTACTTGGGAATCTTGGATTTAAGTGTGTTGTTACAAGAAAATCCAAATGACAAGTTTTATTCAGTCTCTATTATTCATGCAGTGAATACCTCTTAAGGCTCTGCAGAAATATGTCCTTTTCTAGACTTACAATGAGTAGACAAACACTGTGTGTTTATACCAAATGCTGGAGGATTTACGGGTAACTACTATGTGGTTTGAAGTAACAATATACACAATGTATTGTAAATGATTCCCTTTTTATATTTGGCCTGTGTTCAATATAAGATTAAGTGCAAGAATTTATGGGCTTAAAAAAATATCTTTCAAATGCTGAAAGCAAAAGAATGATCTATAATGAGTCTTTACAGTATATAGTATTTTTAAGGGCAATTTTTTTATTTCCTTAATCTATTTTCCATGTAAAAGTATGTATTTTACACTTCAAATAGGGTACTGTTGGTTGCACTTACCAGCAAACAGCTGGGGGATTCTAGTGCCTTAACCGCACAGCAGCTGCTAATTAAAAATATATAATTCTACTCTGATTAGCTTATAATGATTATAATCCCCTTAAATTTGATTATTACCACAGTGTGGTGGCCTCAGCCGCCTCTTGTTTCATTGTGGGGCCTGTAAGTAACGAAACTAGTCATTAGGAGCTGATCGCTGGCTCCTGAAGGATTGCTTCCCGAAGAGAAGAGCGCGGGGGAATAAAGATGCCCCATTCCCAAACATCCTTAGAGGTGCCCGATTTGAGTTTGTTTCCTCTTTTCTTCTTGGCTGGCATCGTTTCAGCAGGGGCAGGATCCGTGGCTTTGCAGGGAGGGGGGAAATCTGGGGAGCTGCAGCCACAAATACTGCGCGCGTCTGGATGCAGCAGGCAAGCAACGTGGTTTAGTCTTGATGGTAGTGATTTTTCTTCAGTGTTGCTTTGGTTGTGGTACGTTTATTTTTGACTTCTGATTTGAGTTTTCTTTTCTCTTCTCTCTTTTTTTTTTTTAAAAAAAACCCACAACCAACCAAAAAAGCCAACAAATAACCCACCTGGTCAACTTTGCAAAACATGAAAGTCATGCTTTTCATCCCTAGGATTGCTTTGCTTTCATCTTGTGCCCATCTGCTTATCCTTCACCAGTTTTTCTCAAGATATTTTGTAGCTCTTGATAGCAGGGCATGGCCTCTTTCTTTCTTCTGTAGCACCTGGGTGCTTGGGAGATGACATTGTAGGACAGAGCGATAATATATAACTGCTGTTGGAGAGCATTTTGGAAACCCTGAGTTCAGGACTGCAGCAAGAGGGGAAAAAAATTGCCCAGAGACATGAAGAGGCCACATCAAACACCTTGTCAGAGAGATGCCCTGATCTGAAAGTATGGCTTCTTAGTGTCACTCGGAGTTCATCTCTGTCTTGGGGATCTGGTATTAATGGAAGAGCTGAAAGGCCAATTTTAATATACACAGGAGGCAACAGAACTTGTCATTAAAAAGAAAATAATATCTCCCAGCGCATAAAAAAAGTGACTGTGTCAGTGTATTCATTAGCTAAGTGCTTGGATAGAGGAAGGCTGGTGCTTGTCCCGGAACAGCGTGCAGATCTTGGCTGCCCGTGCCGGGGAAGAGCGATGGTGCTGCCGTGCTGGGACAGGAGCCGGGCTTCTCTGCTGCTCCGGCAGCAGCTCCGGCAGCTCTCCCGCTCGGGTGAGTTAGGTCTAAAATCCGCTGGAGTCTGGAGATGCTGTCTGCCCTTCAGCTCTGGGGTAAGGTCTCTGCAGCCTGGCTGCATCTCATACTGGATCCCAAACTGGTTTGGACAGCAGAGTGCCGGCCAGTGCCAACCAAGAATTTGTCCCAAGATCTGTGCATTGGTGGGGCAGCCAGCTGGGTCTTATTTGTTTTTTTTTTTAAAGCTATTAATTATGAATTATTCTGTGTCTCAGGTAACAGAGCCTAGATGTCTTACTGTATAGCTGTTGTATTTGGGAGCTGGAGTGCGTCGTATGAGATATTTGGGGAAAGAGCGTTTGGTTTTTTCATTAACATTATTCTTACTATTTCTCCTAGCTGTTTTTCACTTGTTTGTTTGTTTATTTTCTAAAAATTTTTGGTATTTACACCAGCTTTTTAGTGCTTTTTTTTAAAAAAAGTATGTAATTTATGTAAGATTTTGATGCACAGATGTTCCCTTCCAATTTAATTCCACCACATATGGACATTTGCATACAAATAAAAGGAAACGTTTTCTGTATGTGTAGACAGTTGATAGCTATTCATTAGGTAAAGTCAGCTAATATAATGCTTGTTAATTTTAAAGCTCTCTTGTGGTTGGCAAGAAACCGGAGCTATTGATTAGGGTCAGAGAGATGCAGTTCCTTGCAGCTCTGAAGAATGATCTCTGGACTGAGAGTTACGAGTCCACAGTCAACTTGTTCTCAGGTAGAAGAGACAATTTCAGTGACTTCTAACTTTCTCTTTAGACTCTACCTGGGATGTGAGATGGCTGTGGAAAGAGGACAGAGCGATAGAGATTTATGATTCTCTTTAGCGAAGAGGAAACTTGCATTGCCATGACATCTTGTATCTCAGAAGAAGTTAATCACAGCTTTTTCTGTGTTGCTGGGTTACGTTGCTTTGAGAAAAAACAGAAACTGCTATGAGCAGTATGAATAGCTGAAACCACAAGTCCCACTGAGATTACAGCCAACTCCTCCTAAAGGAAACGGATTCAACCACCAACATAGTTTTTCATTAGATGATTTTTTTCTGAGTGAACAAAATACCCCTATTGTGGCATAATTGTTTAGCTTTTGGAGATGTAGGCAGAGTTGCAAGTACATGACTGTTTTAAAAAAAAATAAAATTCAACTTGATGAAGAGGAGAGGGCAAAGAGACATTTGGCTTTTTATTACATTTTGTAGCATGTTGTAGAATAATGCAGCAGGTTTTAATTTTCTCGGTTTCTATGCTTTTTGGCTCTGCAAGGGGGGAAGGAGGAAAGTCTGTCTTGCATTTCAAGGCAAATCTAAATCTGATGGATGAAAGTTTTGGCTATGTGATTAAAACCTTTTGTTGCTGAGACTGAATGACTCTACCAGGCTGGCAGGGCTGGAGTGATTTGTGTCTCAGATTTGTTGTTTTGAACTGTTAAAATGTATTTACTTGTGGTTAATGGGAAAGTTAATCTTTTCATGATATCAATATGATAATGGCTAAAAATCAAGCTGAGATGCAAGTGTGGAAAATGCAGTATGAAAAAGCTATGGAAGTGGAGTTTGTACCCATGGATTTCATTTAATTTAAGCATTTTTTGATTTCTGGTAGCTTGACCTTTCAGTACCCCAGAAATATACCCAGTTCTTCAGGATGTGCAAAATGATGGTGGTTTTGATAAACTTAATTAAACAGGAGATGGCTAAGTTTAGCATATTAATGCTTGTCAGCTGGAATTACTTCTGCATCTTAGCTGAAGGCCCGGAAATTGGTTTAGTCCATTCTTTCCCTACCCTTGTATTGACAAAGTACGTCTCTCGTAAACAAAAGATGGTACTGTTTCATGCAGATGGGCTCATCAAAAGGCAACGTTTGCTGAAGGGTTTAGGAAGTGTGGACAGTTAGGAATTTAAAAAAAATTATTGAAGAATTGAGCATCTTGGATCTGTGGTTGTTGGTGTGAAGAAAAGCCAAAGGTTTCCAAAAAGTGTTTGAACATCTACCCGCTGGAAGCACAATGATTTGGGATGCATCAAACTGGGCTAGCACAATTGATTTTAATCCTATGAATCTTCCTTGTGCTCATCTACCATTTAGGCTAAATGTAGCAACCATACATTAGGAAATTTTTAAATATAGATCTAGCCAGACAGTATTTCTTTGTAGACTTCTCTCATGGGAATTGTCTGGCTGGTTACACCATGACCACAAAATGCCAGACAATGCAAGGATCTTCCCCCTCCCACTTTGTTTCCATCCCTCCTCACAAGGACGCTTCCTTGGAGTGGTGGCTGTGGTTTGATCCATTTTTCCTAGGAAGTTTATGAGCAAACTCTTGGACTTGCCGGTAAAGTTCTTACTAATAACAGATCTTTGCCGGAAAGTTTTTTGGATAAAGTTGTGCATGTCTCGGAATGCCTTTGCAAATTAGTAACAAATGAGGGACTGAAGTTAATGTCTTGATCTTTTGCAAAAACTGCTGAGCACCTCATGGCTGTTTCCATGGACATTGCTCGGTGGATGTTTCAATGGCTGCCAACTGTTGGGCTTGAAAACTGCACCGTGAGCCTGCCGAGCACCGGGGCTGCCCGTGCCTCCTCACCGGCCTGTATTTAAGGCCTTTTTCTAGACAGGCTCTCATCAGATTTGGAAAGCACATAGCGTGCAGTAGGCACTCTTGAAATAATGTCTTTGCATCGCTCTGGCTTTAAATCACTTTCATTTATTTGGTCTTTAATGTTTTATTAACCACCTAGACCAGTTTAGATGGCAGCTAAAGATTCAGCAGCAAAACCAGATAAACCAGCATGTTTTGCTAAACTGAATATTTGTTGATAGGAAGATACTCTAAGTGCTCTTGCAGAGAGCTGGGTTGGTGAGGAATGCAGTGCTGAGCCCTGGCAAGATGATGCAAAAGGTAAAACTCCAAAAGAGATGGAAACCATCCAGAGAAGACGTATACTTCAAAGGGAGTTGGAATCTAATTAAAATAATCCATCATGAGGAAATGAGTATGTTTGAGCCTTATTCAGCAAGAGAGAATATAGCTCGAGAAACCAATACAAGTAAACTTTTGTTTAAATTGCAGAGGAAATTAATATAGACAGTTTATTAAAGATGTGAAAGAGCTTTAAATTTAAGACTTCATAAAAAGGGCAAATAAAATATCTTTCCCAAAAGCAAAGATAGACCTGTGTAAAACTAAACCAAAATGGAAAATAGATAGCAAAAGTTACTTATTTAAAGACAAAACCCAAAACCTTTAAAAATGATGAAAAACATTGCAAATTACTTTTAGAAGATACAAGACGCCTTGCAACTGTTGGTGCAGTGGCCCATGTTCACATGAGATTTTGAAAATTTTCTACTGCTTGTGGTTGCCAGAAGCTCTGAGTTCTGGAGCACAGGGATGTGCGTGACCCCAGAGTATTTGAGAGCAGCCTTCGTCCCTAGGTCCCTGTCTCCCATGTAGCAAGATTTGCTAGAGAGTGGTTGGGATGGAAGTTCAGGACTACAAAAACCCAAATGTACTTTTTTGACTGAAAGGTACCGATATGCCAATTTGGGCTGTTAACAGCATCTTCTCCTGTACCGGCCAGTCCCACGCACTGGTTCTGGTCCTTCCCTGGCTCTTTTGCGTGGTCCTGTTGGGTGCAGGGCTGCCCGAAGCCCAGAGCACCCTATTTGGAGCAGGGTCCAGCTGAGCTGCGAGGAGGGACAGTTTGATTTCTGCCTTTTCTCTGCAGTATCAGCAATTCCAAAGCATGCCCCAAGGGGGGAAAAAAACACTGAACGAGGTTGTAAAAAACTGCTTCCAGGGGCTTCTGGTGAAGTTCAGCCATCCCTGGTCTTGCCTGGAGTAGGAAAAGCTGTGTCAGGGTGTGGAGTTGAGGGAGCAAGAGAGCTGTGTCTCAAGGACAGAGCCAGATAACAGAGATAACTCCGATCCCTGCACTTGCAGCAGAAAACAGTGAGGGTGTTTATATAAACAGCTCCTTGCAACTGTGCAAAAATGGTAACGCTGCCTCTAAGGCTGCTTGGGGTCCGTAGACTTCTGGGCTTTATAATGGCTTGGAGAAGCTACTCTGATGTATTTGTTTTAACAACTATAATTGTGTGAGTGTGCATGGTGTTGGGGGGGGGGGGGGCGAGGGTATTAGTCATTGTAAACGCAGCAAAGTTGTTTTAACAATCTCATAGGAGGATTGCATAACATTTATTTATTTTTATGGTTTTTGAGGCAGAAGATTTAAACCTGCTGTGGTTTGAGGTGCAAACTGATCCCTCTGTATCTGCAACAAGATCACTTTTCTTTGAAATAGGCCTGATGGGCACATCAACAGCAGACTGGGGAGGAGCATTTGTCAATGGCGTTGGCATACCAGAGCCAGGTCAAATCCAGAGGCAGAGGCTCAAGAACAAACAGGGAAAACGCCTGGGATTTGCAGTAATTTAGTGTTATGTACCTGCGTGGCATGGGGGTCTGGGTGTGAGACTCCTCACATCCACATCTCACAGTGTTCCTTTCATCACATAGCCTCAGGAAGTGTCAGGGCAAGGCTGTTTGCATTGATAAGGAAACCTCAGCAGGTACCATATGCAACTATGTGTATATTATTTATTTTCACACACACAGACATATATATTTCATATATATATATGAAATCTCTAGCCTGTTCCTTGGGAACCGACTTTGTTTTCTTGTGCTGTATGAGACAGTATTTGTCAAACTGAGGGCAATCGTGATGCAGGTCCCCAAAGTAATAAAAGGTGGTTCAGCGTGCACAGCTGCTCTGAATGTAATAGGCCATGTCTCAGGGTTGCAGGTGTTTCATGGGGAAAGTGAGGGCATGAGTGTTTGGGGTTTGTTTGTGTTGGTTTTTTTTTTTTCCATCCATTTTTTTCATTGCACCCTTTAAAACCCACACGTATGCTTGTCAATCTGCGATGTGTTTTTGTAAATACATGCTGTAGAAGGAGGATGAAGATGTCTCCTACAGAAGCTGGGTTTGTCCTTTCATGTTGCAGAGGCAATTTAAATAGTCTGGATGGCTGCCCTGAGGAGGACACCCATCACCTGGGGAAAACTAGGTAAGCGTTGGGCACCTCATGAACTGCATTCCTGGTAAATCTGGGGAAGAAGGGAGCTTATCTAGTTGTAAATAGCACCATGCTTTGGTTTGGAGAAGCCTAATAACTGTGAAATAGGATGGGATGTGTATAACTTTATCTGCTGAAATCTCTGTAATCTTGTGAGTGTGCAAGTACAGTGGAACCTTATACAAATGGCCTGTTGAGCTGAGGGCAGGCTGGTATCCCAGCTCTTGGGTGATCAGAGAAGGTGCAAGATCCTTCCTGTATGGAGACATGTGGGAATTTTACATCAGAAATACGTACTGCAGATTTTCTGAAGTCGTAACATCATGACACCACCAATGCTTCATCAAATGTTTTGTAGTGCCTTTGCCAAAACTCCTTAAAAAGAAAAGCAGTCAACTAGCCTATTCCCAACTACATAACTGGTGGTCTTCCAGCAGAACTCAAGATGTGCAGCGGTCTTCAAAGGTTATTTGGACAAGTATCCATCAGCACACGTGGTCCTGTCTCAGGGCAGGGGTTGAGATCATTGGTCCCTCTCCAGCTCAGGCATGTGGACTCCCACAGCATCGTATTTGTTATAATCACTTGACTGCAGGTAGATTAGAAAGTTTACCATGGAACTTGTTCACTGGGGCTGCAGTTTTTTCTTTGCCGTCCTATCTTCACCAGTTGCATTTTCCTTGTTGCCAAACTGGATTCTTACAGGGTGATACTCATCCATCTTGCCCCTGAAAAATATATTGGGTTAGGTTTTGAACACCTGCCAGCGTTGGAGATAGCTGGGTTAGTCCCAAGCAATCCATTGCAATTTGCATACTGATGAAGGTGGGGTACTGTCTCTCATTTGATGTCGTGAAGTGAAATAATTGTTTTCCAACCGAGTGATCTGACGTGACTTTATAATTAATTTTGTGATTGGTGAAACATATACATTCTAATTACACCAGTCAGTTGTCGGCCAGGACATGACATTGTATTTACTACCAGATTGCTGCCTTTTGACTAAAATCAACAGTTCCACTGTTTGAGCACTGATGATCCATGGCACTGTGTCACCCGTGCCACAGAGTACTATTTAATTGACTTACAGGGTTTGCTCTGAAGTTGTTGGCTAGCCGTGTAAACACCACTTCTCTGCAAAATCATTTGCAGTAGCTGGCAAGCTCAGTGTAATTTTTGTGTGAAAGGTTTTATTTTTTTTTAATGTTTGCAGGTGTGGCTTTGCCTCCTTCTCCAGGGGAAAATCATATTCTTGTAGTGTCACAAAGGAGTGTCGTTTGTGCTGCGGGGCACTGGTGTGTGCAGGAAGAACTATCGATGTTGTAAAGTGTGTGTATGTAGGTATGATTATATCTACATGTCGTGTCTCCAGCTCTGCCAAGCTGAGAGGCATCTTGTGCCAAGAGCTGCTGAGGGGTCACCAGTAGCTCCTCAGGGTGATGCTCAGCTCAATGCTGGACATGAGGTAACTGAGCAGAGCGTGGCCATCCTTGTGATGGGTGAGAAAATAGGCAGAAGAAATTAGTATTGATTTGTTGGATAAAGATTGTTTGTAGGGGGAAAAGTTGATTCAGGTGATTTCCAGGTTTTCTGCTTTGTTGGGAGCTTCTGCTCAGAACTGTTCTATTTCCGGTATTCATTATCTTTCCCAACAGGGAAACCACTTTGTGTTTTGAGAAAGGGTGAGGCAGAAGCACCTTTGATGAAAGTGTTGGTTCCCAGCCATTTTGTTACACATTGGTGCAAGTTCCAGCAGCACTTAACAATTGTGCTTGCAACCCTCAGTGCACGACCTGGGTGATGTGCAGAAACCACCAGGAATGGAGCTACAAAAGTGCTTGAATAAGAAAGTTTTACCATGTAGATGAGGACCTTGTGTAGTGTAAAGTAAATGAAGATGATAAAGCTGTAGAGTCTCCTGGCACAGACAGAAGTCGACAAGGTGAAAAGCCATCTTTTGGGAACTGGACCTCCATGCACTAGGACACAGGTCTATGGTGGCTGGAGATGTCCCCTCCTGGGCCACCAGGTCCACGGGAGGCTGGAGGGAGGGTGTCCTGGTGCCCCAAACGGCAGTTTACCCTCATCAGTGGGTCAGGCCATTGGAGTGGGGTGGGGCCGGGGGCAGATGAGCTTGGAGGACGTTTTGTCCTACTGCTGTCCAGCAAGCTGATGGTGTTTATATCATCTTCAGTCCTGCAGGAAGCTCTTTTCAACTGGTTTTGTGCCCAGCCTGTATCAAGTGTAAGGGGGCACTTGAGCGTGGATCGCTCTGTGGAGACGTGGTTCCTGCCCGGCTCTGATGAAGGAAGGCTTCAATCAAAGGGCTTAGTTTGTTTTCTCCGTTTCCCAGATTCGGTGGCTGAAAGCTCCTTCCTGCTCCATCCGCACTAACGTTTCTCTCACACGGTCGTAACCCAGGGAGGCTTCGGAAAAGAGCCGTCCGGGCATGACCATGCCTACGTGAGAGGTATAATTAACGGCCCTCTCGGAGCAGCCCTGAGTCATCCTGTGTTACCTCCCTCCAGGGAGCGCTGCCGAGGGGAGCCAGAGCCTGAGCTGCTGGCGGGCAGCGCCGCCACCGCAGGGTGCACGTCCCCCTGCGGGGACCACCAGTCCCGTGGTACCCCCGCGGGTCCCCTGGTACCGGCGTCGCCCAGCCCTGCTGCGGGGTGATGAGTTTGTTAGATCTCAGCTGCTGCTCCTCCTGCAAAGGGGACGACGCGCATGTCAAAATCGGGCCAAAGTGCTGTTATTTGAGAAAGAGGGATGTGTGTGCTTTCCTCCAGCAGCGTGGTCTTTTCACGTGCTGTCCCCTGTGCTCTCCCAGCATCAGCGTTTGCTGCCCTGGCCAGATCTGGTGTAAAATAACCCCTTTTGCTGAGCTGTTTTCCCTGCCAGCTCCATACCCTTATTTCGTGTTTGGTTGCACAAACATTTGACAAATCACAGTGATAGGAATGGGTCAGGCAAAACTGGGATTAATAGTTTTTTGTCCCCCAACAACAATTTGGGTTTCTATGCCCATCAGACTACCACCTAAGGGAAGGGGAACAGAGCCAAGAGCTTAAATATTTACCAAAGATATGCTAGTGCCATGAGAAAAATGTGTCGACTGTTGAAAGGTAAGGGAGGGTGAAATTAACTCTGGGAAAAATAGCTGGTACTTCAGATTTCAAGGTGTGAGGAAATTCTTATTTTACCTAGTGCTAATTTGTAAATTATAACCAGATGAGTGTGACTGTTGCAATTCGAGAACGGCATATACAACACTCTTGATGGATGCTACGCATTTCGTTTCAACCACATAACCTGCTTTGGGCTTGTTTTTAACATATCCCTTTGAGCTGAACGTTTTTCTGGAGATCTCTTTTAACTTTGGGTGGCCTACGTGGATTTTAACAACCCAGCACAGTAGGGATGAGTAATATGAGAGTCAGTGTTATTTCTGAATTTCCTTGTTTTTGAAGACTGAGGTCAGATACTTTGTTCTTCTGGCTGCAATCAAAGCCTCTGGTTTGATTTTTCTTGAATATATGTAAGTATTTCAAGTCTGTACTCTCCCGTAAGTGGTTTCCTGGCCTTTTAGGAGTTTTATTTCTTCTTTCTTAATGAAAATGAGTTGGAAACATCTGTTTGACTCCAGTTGCTTTTGAAGTCTCACTGGGAGGAATGGGTTGAAGGAGAGCTGTGGTGTTAAGTGACATGGGGACTTCATCCTGGTTGCATGTTCAGGGTAGGTTTTGCTCCAGCAAAGTGTTCTCTTCCAATGGTCTGGCAGAAACTCAACAATACTGGCTATTTTACTGTCAAGTAAATGTAAAATACAAGCAGCTTTTGTGCAAGGGGGCCCCAGTAATGCCAGTCACTCCAAACCTCGTTTTTACAGAGGATGCTTGGCTCAGGCAAGAAACTTGTTATCAAACAGTCCAAGCCCATTGTCTGCTGAGGAAGGGCTCTGCTGTGGTTTGCCTTGGGAGCAGCCTGAAAAGTGCCCGTCAGAAAATTGGAGCAGAGTTGTTCTATAGGACTAATGCAAAAGTGAGTCTGCTTTTTTGAGACCCCACCTGCAGTTCTGCATTCAGCTCTGGGGCCCCCAACATAAGAAGGACATGGAGCTGTTGGAGTGGGTCCGGAGGAGGACCATGAAGATGATCTGAGGGCTGGAGCACCTCTTCTATGAAGACAGGATGAGAGAGTTGGGGCTGTTCAGCCTGGAGAAGAGAAGGCTCTGGGGAGACCTTCTAGCAGCCTTCCAGTAACTAAAGGGGCTACAAGAAAGCTGCAGAGGAACTTTTTGCAAGGGCATGTAGGAATAGAACAAGGGGGCAATGGCTTTAAACTGAAAGAGGAGATTTAGATGAGAGATAAGGAAGAAATTTTTTACAATGAGGGTAGCGAAACACTGGAACAGGGGTTGCCTAGAGAAGCTGTGGATGCCCCATCCCTGGAGGTGTTCAAGGCCAGGTTGGATGAGGCTTTGAGCAACCTGCTGTAGTGGAGGGTGTCCCTGCCCATGGCAGGGGGGTTTAAACTAGATGATCTTGAAGGTCCCTTCCAACCCAAAGCATTCTATGATTCTAACCAGTCTATGAAAAGTCAAAAAAAAAAAAAAAAAAAAAAATTGGTGAGGTATCTGCAGCAAGATGGTGCAGAGGAGGACAGGACATCTCTGCATGTCTAGGGGTCCTGGGCAGAAATGCCAGGAAGGTGGGAGTCTTGCTTTCGCAACTTTTCCCGAGAGGCTACAATTCCTTTTCACGTTCAATGTGTGTTTACCCCGTCCCTCTCTGTTCACAAGACACAGAAATGCAAGATCATCACACAAGCATCTATTTGAATCTGGCTGTGCATCTGTGTCACGCTTGTGAAATTTTATTCTTGGTTTAAAATGTTTGTATAAGCTGTCACAGCTTTGGTCTAACTGGTTGCTCCTGGCAGCCAATGTCAGCCGTATGTACTTGGCTGGGTCAGGATTGCTGGTTTCAAATTTAAAAAAAAAAATAAAAAAAAGGAGAGGTTGTTTCATTTTGTGTGACAGCTCTTAAACGGGAAATTTCCTTTTCCTCTTCACCTTTTTTTTTTTTTAAATGTTGTGTGGTTATGGTCCCACCAGTCTGGCAACTTCAGCTAAGGCTGGGTAGGACTTTGCTAGGTTTTGGAGTGGAGAAGTTGATTTTTTGTGTGTGACTGTTTTAGGAGAGATGTGCCTGTCGGTTTGCAGTTCCCAGCCTCCTGGAAATCTTTTAATTGCCCAGATTTAAGCAAAGGTCTGTGGGAAGAAACTTTTCACAGAAGCTGGTTTTGCTCATCATTTGACTGCAAATACACGGCCTTTGATTTTTTTTTAATTTTTTTTTTAAAGAATGAAACTGAATGAAAAGTTAGTTATGATATTTCATTGGCGTTTACTCTGCAACAGTTCATTTATTATGTATAAATGCAGTGTTATGTATTCCAGGTACTTTATATAATTACTGTGCCATTAAGGTTGTCTAGTTAGAATCAACAAAATTTAAAAATGTGAAATTCGAGTGTCTGCAGTAGTGGTTGCCTGATTATGTTATATCCTGTATGGGATTCCTGTGTGAGATCCTTCCTTTCTCCTTTTTGTGCAGCAACCTTTAACACCAGCACGAGTCGCGTTAAAGCTAAATGATTAAACAGGAAAAATATTTGATTGGAATGACATATATGTAAAACATTACTTCTTTAGCGATGTTATTAGAATATTTAATATTTTCATTTCCTGGCCTCTGGGAATTTAACTATGCAGCCTTAACGCTGCACTCCAAAGGAAACAGGGAATGTTTTCCCCCTTGTTAATTTGCAGAGCTCCTTGCCACAGGGTGTTACTTAGGGCCAAAATTCAACATCTGAGAAGATGCCAGTAATTAAATATACATGAACTGTTGGAGCAACTGAGATTAAGGCAAAAAGCCACCCAAAACAAAACCCAGCCCTTTGAAATTAAGAATGTTGGACGGAATATGGCTTCATGCTTCAGGATATAAATCAATATTAAGTCTGGAGCTGGGAAGAAAGTTTTTCTGGAGCATGTTAGGAGGCATTGCTGTCACTGCTCCACCCAGTGTCCTGGGCTTCGTCTGGTCCAGCCGGGACGCTTTCGCCTGCCAGCAGCGATTAGCACAGAGCATCAGAGCACTGAGGGTTTACAAAAGACGAGGGATTCCTCCTTCCTTTCTCCACTTCTACTGGAGCTATTTGCAGCTCCTTCCCGGATGCTGTTTAAATCCCAAGACTCAGCGTTTGGTCACTTGCGACCCGTCTGTGTTCTCTTGTCCCAGATCCATGGTTTCTATCTAAACAGCAAGACACAATTAAGCAGGAGTGTTGTAGTGCTGGGGAGACATCCGTCCCAGTTACTGACGGGTGGGAAACTCTGCTGAACGTTTTAAAGAGTAATAATCTGAAATGATTAAAATATCTTTGCCTTTATGGGTTTTATGTGGCCATCAGTCATCATACCGCTGTGCTTCTGCGTGAAATCACAGCAGCGGGAATATTGCGGAGTGTTCTCAGCCAAGGACTATCAGGCAGCCCAATGTCATGGATGTCCTGAATTCTCCCACGCTTCCTTCTCAGCAGTTGTCCGAGACCTGATGGCTCTTGCTTCATTTTAAAATCTCTCAAATAAGGCAAGTGCCACTCTGCGAGCTTGAACTTAACCTTTTGCCTGAATGGGCAGGAGTTGGTGGCTTCATGCTGGGCCAGTGATGCCAGTCTGGTGCCTGAGAGCGCAGGGCAGGACCTCTGCTCTCAGGGCAGAAATGTCACATCTGAATGGGGGATATGTTCGTGCACTGCAAGTTTGCTCCAGCTTGTTCGGGGGCGTTGTCAAGCCAAGCTTTGCCGAGGTTTAAACACGCTTTTTGACTGTTTTCTTTGGAGTTCTTCGTTTCATTAGATTATAAAAACTTCGTGGAAGAAAGTGAGTTGGATTCCAACTGACATCAAAAAAAAAAAACCCAACCCCAAAACTGTGATCTTTTTTTTCTTCATCCAGTATCTTCCCCAGGCACTGTTTTCTTCAGACTTGGTCTTAAGAAAAATATTTTTTCTGCAGGAGTTAAAACTGGTTCATTCAGCCTTTAGGCCTTCCTTTGCTTCATAGTGGTTTTTATCAGTTCCAGTCTGAGAGCACAGTGCCCTTTTCCTTGCAAGAAAATGTGAAGCTGGGGTGGGGCGAGGGGCAAGGAAAGCAATGTTATTTCCTCTCTGAAGTCATCAACTACAGAGCTGATACTGATGGCATTTTAATAGATGAGGTGCCTCCCCATCCAATATTGTGACAGAAATTCATTGTGTGCAGAATCAGTGAAGTTGGGAAATAAAAAAGAAAAGAAGAAAAAAAAAGATTTGTGTTGGGAAGAGGAGGAAGGGCAAAACGTAATAAATGGAACTGTTAAATGTTCAGTGATTTAATGGGTCTTGTCAGCCTCTTCTAAGAGCTCTTGGATCCTAATAAAATAATTCAGAAATCTTGGGGATAAACCAGCTGCTCCTCATAAAGTTCTTGTCCAGCTAAAATGTAGTCAAGGGTTTTTTTAGATGTTGCTTTGATTGTATGTTTGGTTTTCCTATTTGTATTTAGATAAGAGTTTGACTGAAACAGGATTAATCTCGGGAAATTAGGGCGACACAACCATCGGTATAGGTGCAACAATTTGCCTTTCTAATGTGGGTACTTATCTTTGCTTCTGTGGAGAATAATTGATCAGGCTTCAGTGTCTGAGCAATTGCCTCAGTTTATTATTTAGCTGTGCTGGTTTCTGTGTGTGAAATCTCCCTTTTCCCACAAATTCCGCCTGTGGAGGCAGCTTTGGGGAAAGAAATGACTTCAGAGCTTTGAAAAAACAAAAGAGCCAACTTTAACAAATTTCATCTTGGCCAAAAGCATTTAATACCAAGAATATTGTAAATGCTTTCGGTTGGAATTACTCCCTCTGGGCTGCTGATCTGGGAGCAATCCAGGCATTTGCTCCTGACCTTACCCCCTTCCTGGGGATCTGAGTGCGTTGCTCAGGAGAGAGCGAGACAGGGGAAGGAGGGGCTGGTAGAGCTGTTGTTTTCCAGAGGAAATGAAGTAATGTTACTTCTGGTAGGAATTATTATAAGTTCTGTAACGTCTTCAGAAAAAGTGACGGTTCTCAGAAGTGAAAAGCAGCTGATGAGAGGTCTTGGAGGAACCCTGAATGTTCACACGCTGCCTTCTCTACCAGCAGCGCAGGCTGGCTGTAGTTTTAGATGTGAGTTGGTAGTAGAGAATTTTATCACTTAATCCTTTTGCTTGTTTACTGGTGGATGGCAAAGAATACCCCCTGGGATTAATTTACTAAGGTTACACCTGCAGGAACAGGACACAGGGCTGCGAGATCCCTGGGGCATGCCAAAGGTGGCCTTTAGTGTCCGTCCAAACTGTGGTGTGATGTGGTCTCACCTTCCCTGGGAGCCTTCAGCCTGTCTCCACTACAAATCTCACATAATCTGCATTTTTATGTTATTCTTTAAGACAATCCTGGTCCAGGTGACTGTGGACCCACTGGGTGCTGCTCCATCCCATGGCACCCACGTGGACCCATCAGACAGGTTTCCACCTGTGGAGCCCTGTTGCTTTGGTGCTGTTTAAATAGGGAGAGCATTTAAAAAGCTTTCAACCTTGGCAACGGTGTGCAAACAGCGCTGGAGCCCAAGACCGGCCTCCTGCAAACAGCAGCTTTGGGAGCTGTCGGATACCCACAGCAGGTCCTTGCTTCTGCTGCAGCAGTGTGCTCCTTGGGACCGTGCTGGAGGCTGGGGCTTGCTGGGGAGAGCTTTTGTTCTGCTGGAGATAGCTGTGCTGGCGTTCCCCCAGCTGATTTAAGTGATCAGCTGCCTTATTTTTTTAATTTTTTTTCCTGTGTTTGTAAAATTTCAGTGTTTGTGGAGCCAGGTGGTGTCATGTACTACTTGTTTGGGCCTAATAAAAACTAAAAATACTCTCCCTCTGAGCCTGCAGCAGCCAGGCAGTGTGGGACAGCTCCTAGAAGGGGCTGAGCGTGCAACAGTGCATCTGAGAGTGTTTGGATTTGTTTGTCCTCAATTTGCTCCAGATCAACAAGACATCGTTAACATCTCCAACGTGCAGTTGGCCATTTGATGCAAAGGCTCTACGTGCCCTGTGACCCGTGTGTGGGGGACCTTCTGCAGCGCATCACTTGGGAAGGCTCAGGAAAGGTTAACAGAACTGTTTATCCCTTTTTTTGCTTGATTTTTTACTTCTTCCTGCCTTTCCTGTTCTTCCCAGCCACTCAGCTATGGGGGAAGAAAAAAAAAAAAAACACAACAGGTTTCCTTGCAATATTGGTTTGAATGTTCTGGAAAACAGGAATTGTGAGTCATCGGTCCCAAATTAACACTTGTGTGCGAGGCTGAAATGACATGTAAGAGATGGGTCACCTCTGGAGACAGGAAGAATGTGGTATCACACTCATAACTCTCAAGGCTACAGTTCAGCTTGTGTCGGCTCTTCCGTTTATAAAATTCTCATTGGAGAGGCTTGTAAACACCTCTGTGTATATTAGTCTCACTCTGGAATTGAGGGTTTCAGCCTGGGAAAAGGTTTTAAAAACAAACAGCCCTCTTCTGTTGCTCTTACACTTAAAAAACCAGCATGTAAAAGTTTCTTTACGTGTCCTTGGAGCCTGCAGAGATCAGCGGTTTCTGGAGGAATTTGTTCTACCAGGTTTCTTTTGCGAAATGTAAATACAAGCCACGGATTGAGATGGATTTCTGGATTTTGAGTCTCGAGGGTCTGGTCCTGACCTGCTCACTGGCATTAGAAACAAGGGCTTTCTCTGCATCACCCAGGGAGGTTTTGTAAGTTGCAGGACACTGTTTTTTCTTGTTTGTTTGTTTGGTTTTTTTTCCTCCTTTCCCAATGTGCCCAGCTTTGCTAGACCCTGCCTTCCTCACAGTGAAGCAGGCTGGATGGATGCACCATAATGTCCTCCATCCAAGTCACTTGGGCTGATGTTAATACTGAGTGTGGGAGCACCCACGGACATGCCAGGGCTGTTGGGGCTGGAGGAGCAGGCACTGCCCTCAGGGTGAGCACTCGTTTAATCCTCTGATTCGTTTGACGCAAAACCATCTCTGGTGGTCTGTAAATACCCTCGTCTACATGCGTTGGTGGAGCCAGAAGAGGTTACTCCATCCAGCTTTCATTGCCTCCCATGATAAGGAGGTCTGTGAGGGTCTTGTACTGGTTTCTGCCCAAAATAAAGGGGTATCTTGGCCAAGCAGAGATCTATTTCACTAATGCAGTCCTCTCTCAGTAACTGTGCTAAGCTACTGCATACCCTTGTCAGGCACTGCTGGGTTTGGCTTTCTTTTTTCTTTTTTCATTGTCCTAACAAGAGTAGGACAATACTTATACATCTTTTCTGTCCATCATGAGATCATTTTTTTTTTTTTTTTCTGTAGTGCTTGACCTTTATCACTCTGGTAACCAGGATTGACCTAAAGAGTGTTGATTTAATCAGGCCTTGGAGTCCCAATTGGTTGATATTGTTTAAGGAGGTAAAAAAAGCCCCGGAACTTAACTAGGTTAAAAACAAGTATCTCGAGTCAAGATGAAATTCCTCCTTCACTGAAATGTAGTTTGGTGAAGTATTTCACCACGACAGCTCCTTTCAAAAACTTGACCTTGGATCCGTTAATCTTAAAAATATGCAGTGCAGATGAGGTTTTTTCTAGAGAGGAGAAGAAATGCATGTTTCTCAAAGCACCTCCCTAGAACTAGGGAAAACAAACCCAAAACCCAGAGTGGTTGATGAATGGAGTACGGGCTAATCCAGGAGTGACAAGAATTTCATGTTATCAGAACTGGCTTTATTTTGTTAATTTGCCTTTTTTATTTTTTCTTGTCCTCCTATCATTCTTGTTGCAATTTGCTATCCATTGATGTGTGTGTGTTAGTAAGGACTTTTAATTCCGTGTGAAATGCTGAAGTTGCAGCCTTGGAAATTGAAATGCTTTGTCTTTAGCTTCCACTAATATACCTTACACCCAGGCTTCGTCCTGGCTGCTCAGCTGAGGTGACTCAAAACCTTCTGCTGATCGTTTGGGACAATTCACTTTCTGGTATCTCAGAATTCGCTAACAAGGCTGTCAATTTAGTCTGTGTCGCAGCGCAGTCCCATGGTGCAGCCCACTGTGTGCTGGGCGGTTAAAGGTGATGGAGGCACTGACGTTCCTGGGGAGGGAAGGAGCGGAACCGTGATCTCCGGAGGGTTGGATCAGTGTCAGACGAACAGCTCTGCCCAGTCCTACTTCCTGGCAGTGATGTTGCCAGCCTCTTGGGACTGGAGATAGTCACTCGCTTGGCCCATAAAAGGGACTAAAAAGTGCCACTTCGGGCGCTCAAGATGGTCTTTGAGGGTTCAGCTGGATTATTGCTGAAACCATCTGGGCTGCTTTGAAGTGGTGGCAGAGCTGGGTGTGCCGCTGATGGGCCACGTGCGGAGGACATCTCTCAATCCAAAACACAGTTCGTGGTGGATGGTTTCAACCATCCAGCGAAAACCAGGCAGCCCTTGGTCAGGCAAGGGTGCCCTCCCCAGCTTGGCATCCAGACACTTGGCTGCTGCTGCACGCTGTTGCCGGCACAAACGTACTCGTTTCTCCCACTGTTCCCGTTTGTTTCGATCATCTGTTCTTCCTAAATACGTTTACCTAGATATTTTTTTTCTCCTCAACCCCGTGTAACAGCGGACTCTGTTAAAGCAGGAGGGCAGCAATGGAGGGGTAAGACAGGGGCTGCCTGTGCTCCTGGATGCAGATGTGGTGGTGAAAAGGACATGCTGAGTATCTGACTGTTAAACACAGAGAGTTAATGGAGAGAAAGAGCTGAGACCAGGAATAAGCATATTGGCAGGAGGAAAGTAGAGGAAACAAAAGCTTTTGAAGCCAGGGCATGAAATAAAGGGGAGAGCTTGCTCACCATGGCATGGCTGTGCATTCAGGAGACGGAAGATGCAGAGTTTCCCCCTCCTGGGGAAGGGGCCTGACTCTGTACCAGGCTGCAAACCTCCAACAGCAGCCAGGCAGGTGTCAAAATGCTCTTCCTTGGGCTGAGGAGAAGAGAGCTTTGAGCAATAGCTGTTCTCCCTGGCACTGGCCCGGGAGTCCCCAGGGTGCGAGTTGTTCTAGTTTTTAATTAGAAAACCATATGTTTCTGTAAATGTTTTGGGGGGAGTTGGTATCATTGAAAATATGCTCTTTGTTAAGGTTCTTGCTGACAGTGGAAATTGGAGGTGACTAATTTCTGGAGTGTTTCGTCTTTTATTGGCCACAGATAAGGAAGGAAGCAGGGCTTGTCACGGCATTTACTGCTGGGGTGGCAGTTCCCAGATTTTACCCTGTTAAAGTGCACGTCATTTCCAGTTACACTTTACAAAAGAGTGAGGAAATTTCTGTGTATTTATCAAGCAGTTTTATTTTCCAGTCTTTCTCAGTTTTGAGAATAACACGGCATCAAAGTTGCGATGTGGGACCAGGTTTGATTGAAAATTAGAGCTGTGCTTTGAATCCCATAGACCGTGGACTTCCACTCGCAATGCATGGCATGACTGTTGCGTTGGTTGGTGTTATTCCCACTTTATCTTCAGAGAAGCTGGGAGGTGGAGAGGACTGAGGTGGTTTTTCTAGATTGCTGTTTCTTTGGAAATGTCCTGACAGGTGATAGAACTACGACAGCATTTGCTGCTTCTCTTTCTTGGTTTTATTTAGTATTTGATAGTTGAGAAGCACCTTTCCGGAGCACATGTGGGCATCAGCTGCATCCCACCATGGCAGTGCTGTGGCCAATGTGTCCTCAGGCGTCTGTGTGATGAGACACACAGCCATGGTGGTGATATTTCAGGGTATGTTTCTTGTGGGCAGCCGTCCCCAGATCAGCACCCCATTTGGGATCCTGGCAGCAGGGTTCGCGGGTAGGGAGAGTGCTCACCCGAGACTGGGGAGCCAGTTGTGGCATTGGGGACTGCATCTTGCAAGAAGGACTGATGTGCGAGAGCCTCTCGCGGGGGTGGTGGTGGTGCTCACTCCAGCATTCCATCTCCATGGAAAGAGATGGGAAGAGATTGTCTCTGAGGTAGTCTTTGGGTCAACGTTGAGCGTCCACGTGCAGCAGACACACACGCCAGCGAAGGTAGCTCCTGAGCTGATGTAGGATACATCCATGCAGACTCTTGCAGCCATTTCTATCAAAGCTAGCCTACAAGGACTTTTTTTTCCCAGTTGAACAGTGAAAAATACAGTTATACTGGAGACCTGCCTAAATGCCCTTGTGTGTGGGGTGTCCGTGTTTGCTCTGCTTGGAGATGCAAGTCCCCGAGTCTCGTTTGTGTGATTTAAGTGCTTGTGGATAAATCACACTAATTGAGACACTGGGCAGAGCACATTTAAATGAACACAATAAGGAGCTGCATAATTAGAAGCCTTTAAAAAAATACTAAAAAAAGTCATTAGACTCTCTCTGACCCTAATGGAAAACAGTAAATACTCTTTTTGCTTATAGTTTCGCTTCTTCAAGCTACTTTTCATATACCGAAATAGAGAAGGTGATGGGTAACGGGTATCTCTATAAATTCCCTCTTGATTCTGTTCTCTAGAGGAAAAGTGATGTCAGAAATGTCCACGTGTAGACAAAATTGCACCCGTGGAGCCCGTCTGGCAGGATTGATTCCCCTTGGCCGGCCGAGCTATCCGTTCGTTGGCAGCCCTGACCCTGCCCGTGTCTGGCAGTGATGCTGCCGTCTGCTCCCAAAGGTGGGGCCGGAATTCCCAACCTGCTGATAAACATTTATTATCTCATATTATTGTTATTATTATCTCATCCAAGGAAAAGACAGGTTTATCTTGTATGGATACACGAGTGACTGAAGGTCAGCAGTGGGACGCTGAGTAGAGCTGCTTGGTACTTCTGGCCTCTACTCTGTTAGGCTTTGTAAAAATTAGCAAAGGTGATCCTGAAGTTTGAATTATGCTACTAGATATCTTCATATGTGTTCCTTTCCGCCTCTATCAGATGCTAATGATTTCATGTATTTTAGTATATGAAAATGCTGAACTAGCTCTTGAATGAGACTTAGAGTTTGAGCCAGTGGGTAGGAATTGTAGCCATAGGTTAAATTTCATTTTCTTCTCTCCAAGTTATTGCTTCTCCCCACCTCTCTCACTGGAAGGATTATCTCAGATGCTGCCAGGAATCTTCTCTAGTGCGCTACTGCTGAGAAGCAGGATCACAACCCTCTTAAAATCAGTGGTGAAACAAAAGTCAACATGATAGAGGGTTCCTCGAGATTTACCCCACAGGTATAAATATTTGATTATGAAATATGGCACATATATATGTAAATATCTGCCTAAATGAAGTGGCCTGAATTTGCTGGCACCAAGGATGGCTTGATCTTCTCAGTCTTGTGCAAAGGTGCCGTGGGAATAAGGCTACCTGACACCGAGTGCTTGGCTATGAGAATGATGATCTATAATGTGGAAGAGTTGATTCCTGATGAAAGGGGAAACCTCAAGGGAGGAGACAGAGGATTTGTAAAACAGAAGTGGTAGAATTTCAGCCCTTGCAAAAATAGGCAACCAACAGAGTGATAAAGAGGAGAGGTTAAAATAATGCAGATGCAATTGGAAAAGCTGTGTGCACTGGGGAGACTTAGACATGTTAGAAGGTGCCCTGCAAAAAATAAATGAGAAATAGGAAAAGGGAACTTTCAAAAAAGTCTTTTTCTTCCCATCTATCTTGTGCCAGGTCCCAATTTGATTTCTGTGTGCACCTGCAACACTGCTATGGCTCATAAAGGTCTGAGCAGGCAAAGGTCTGCTGGAATGGAAATGTTGGGAAATGAGAATTTTTTTTTAGTGCTGATTTATTTGAAAGAATGGTTTTAAGTTTCTAATGTGTGAATGCAGTTCTGAATATATATGGGGCGTTACACATCTATATTAACTGTTTCCACTGTATTATTTCCTAATTTTAAGTCCATGTTAAAATGGATTTTGTGGCAATGCTTGTTCACGCATTTACATAAAATGGACATGCATATTATTGTCCATTTCAAAATGAAGCTAGCAAAAGACAATTTCCCATTGCAGTGTAACAGAAGTCTGTGTTGCCTTTTTCTGAGTGATTTATTCCCCCCCCCCCCCCTACTAAAGAGCCCCATGCAGCCTCTGCCTTTGTTCTCCTGGCTCACTCGCTCATTACTGCTTGCATCTCTAGGTTGCAAGAAAACAATCAAATGCTCTGGTCGTTCATCTCTGAAAGCTTGTAATGAACTTATCAGGAAAGAACTAGAAATATATATCTTGTACCTCTCTTGCGTTGGGAGATGCTTCCTCAGGCCATGAATAATTAGGTTCGCTCACCTCAGCTAATTACAAGCTGTCTCACCGTTCAAAGTACCCTCTGGGTAACGCTGTCAGGACTCTCTTACCAGGTTAATGGGTTCTCTGTACTCTGAATATTAGGTTGACCTTTACCAACCTGACCAAAAAAGCACTGTATAGGACCTTTTGCCTTGCCGATCTGTGACTCTCTTGCTACTAAGAGCGTCATCTTTCCTCCTCTTTGAATGGTGAGCTCAAAGGGAAAGGGCAAAGCTTGTCTTCGTCAGGCCCTTTGGAGTCCATCCATGGGCTCAACAGTGCAACTGTAAAAACTTCTTTGAGAGTCTTTTGAATTGCAAGACGAAAGCAAGCAAGTCCTAAATGTCCCCGCTTGTGTTTAGAGCCACTGCAAAATTTGATCGTTTGTCCTTCTGATGTGATTACCTCTGAAATCTGCTCAGTGTTGTCTGGCAAACTTAACTCGCCCGCTTATCTTCAAGAAAACAAATGTACCAGTTATTGCCTAGTAGAAAATGCGAGTTGAGCTGTGTGGTTTTTTTCTTTTCAGTGGGCTTGCTGTGATTATGTTTTGACAGATTGAGCTGTGTTTCACTTTGCTTTCATTTTTCACCCTGTCAAAAGAATTTTTAGTGCATTTTTTTCCCCCTCCCCTTCCCCTGCCTCTTGCTGTCTGTATGGATCAGTGCACTGAAGCAGTGACTCCCTCTCCTCTGCATTGCTGGTTTGCAGCTTCCCGTGCTGCAGAGGCCTGAGCTGAACCTTCCTGATGGGAAGCTCAGGTCAAACCTTGGCCATCTCAGAGGGCAGCATCTTCTGCCATGGGCAGGACATCCAGGAGAGGTGATAGAGTTGGCTGAGCCTCCAAGGGGAGGAACATCTTAGTCTGAAAGTTTTCTTTATTTTTCACTTGACTTGCACTGCGTTTTTTCTGGCCTGTCCTGGGGAGCATCGTGCCTTTGGCTGGATCATCTCTGCTGCTTGGGGTCCACTGTACAAAATGTTGCACTGCTGCAGTGGTGCAGAGGATGTGGAACGGTTGCTGTTCCCAGCTGCAGAAGCTGGTTTGTTGAAGTTGAGGTGTGTAAGGGTTTAGGGGTTTGACTTCCATTCCTGCCCTTGGCTAAGTTACGCCCCTTCACAAGCCCATATTGCTGTTCCCATAGTGATCTAGAGGGTCTTTGTGGGGTTGTTCGGATGCGTTGCCTTGATTGGAAGAAAGCAGCTGCTTAACTACATCAATTAGAAAATGATAGGGCTTACATGAAGCTCACTTTGATATTGGCACAGTTTAGGTGACCTGGCACTGCAGGGTTTAGTGATAAGTGAATGAGCTACGCTGATTTAAGCAAGGGGAAGCTGAAATCAGATCTAAGTGTGCCATCTTTGTGGCAGCAGTTTCTGAATAGCGTTGGGAACGGAACCTTAGGAGAATCGAGCGCAGGAGATGATGTAAATCCGTTAGTGAAGGTGTGATCCCTGCTCCTGGGGAGCCCCTGCTCCAAGGGGAGTGGAAGCGCAGTAAGATGCGCTGCTGCTAGCACTGCAGCACCTGTGCTGCTTGAGAACAAGATGTGCCACAACCCTCCTGCATGGAGGGCACTCCGGGCATCATATATACATCCTGGCTTGTTCTTTCTATCAGGCAAACGCTCCGTGTCCGTGCAGAGCGTGTGCAGGGTGCTCTCCCAGGCCGTAAGGGCTGCAGGTCCCTGCCGCGCTCCCTGCACGATGTGTCTGGTCCCCGTTGGGTGGATGCTGGGGCTGCAGTGCCGCGCTGCTCCCGGGTCTCTCGTTGCCCTGAGATGTATTCTCCGGGGACCAGGTGCTGCTTTTTCTGCCTGCAAGGAACCGAAGTGATTGTGATCACATATCAAATCCCTAAGTACTTTTTTTTTTTCCTTTTTCTCTTCTAAAGTTGGATTACTTTTTTTTTTCGATGCAGTTTCCCTTGTTTTATGGGCTGTATATGCTGTTCTTGCCTGCTTATACTTCATTTCTTGAAACCCTTGAGTTCAGTCACAATGCAGTGACCAGCAGATCTATATTGTGAAGTCTTCCAAATTCTCCCTAAGTCTCTAGAAGTGTACTTAGGACAAGCAGAGATTTATTTGTGTAACTGGTCAAATGGAGGTTAGTGTGAAATAAAATACATGTATGTGCTCCTCTCGGCCTCCCCTGATCCCGAGTCAAGGCTGGCTTATTTTTTCTGGGTCCTCCCATTGTCAGAACCTCTCAGGGATCTGGGCTCTGGTCCGCTTGCTGTCAGTAGTAGTTTACTTTGCTTCTCAGTAAATTCTCCAAATTTGCAGACCTCCTCCAAAGCTATTGTATGACGGCATCCCTCATGTGATGGGTCTGATAGTGGGGAAAAAAATCTGCTTTCTTGTAGCCTAAACATATAGCCCTTTCAATTATGTGTGCATGAAGCGTTCAAAGGATGCAAAACCTTTGTATTTGCCTTAGGTGTCTCTTCTCTGTCCCGTCCCCCACCCTCCCTGGTGCTTAATCATAGTGATGGGGTGAATTTGCCGTTCCCTGGATGAAACAGAGGGAGAGAATAATTGGGAGAAACCCAACCAGGGCTATACCGAGACAACACTTCTGGCTTGGGTGGTCCTTGAGCCACAGCTCTGCCAGGTCAGTTACCCTCTGGGGAAGTACCACCATGCACTTGTCCTCTTCTGAGATTCTTCCCGAAACAGTCACTGCTGCCGTCCCTTGAGACAGGACTATGAAATAGAGGGACCTGTGATCTGGCATACCGTGGCCTTTCTTCATAGACAAAATGAAGCCAGTGCCTTCAAGCAATGCAGTTCAGTGCCTAAGTGACACCCAGCTCAGAGCTCTCTGGATGGCTATGGGACCAGCTGAGATTTCACCTTGAGTCCTGACCCTGAAGTATGCCCAGGCAATTCCCCTCTCAGATGTCCCTACAACTTGGGGCTCGGCATGATAGTTATGCCTGGATCTGCTGTGTGAGGTGCTTTGGCAGGGCCTGAGGACAGGCTGAAGTGAGGTCCTGGAGGGCAGTGATTCGTCTCCCGGAAGGTCTTGGCCTTCAAAAGATGGATATTCATTACCAAGTGCCTCTCCTGGAGCTGAGCATCCTGGTCCTCCCCTGTCTTCTGCCTCCCTAAGTAGCAACCATAACAGTGTCCTTGAGCAGTGAGGTGACACTGGAGAAGATGGCTCACCAACTACATGCAAGGGTCAGCATTCACATCCTCAGCAGCTGATGTGTCCATGGCCAGGGTGCCTGTTACGCAGCTTTGGAAAATGTGACTATAGTGACAACGATCTTCTGGACTTTCCAGGCTTGATTCTCTCCGAGTTGCCGCTTGAGAGATTTGCTGCCAGAATTCCCTTCCCTGATACTGGAGAGGGTTTGTAGATGAAAGGAAGATGGTGTTAACAGAGGAAAATAGCTTTTCTTTTCCACTCCTCCTCTGTGAATGTGAAATGCTTCATTCTGCCTAGAGTTTAGCTACAGGTTACATTTAAAGTGTTTGTTGAAGCTGAAAGTGGTTAAGGTGTTGGCTTAAAAGAAATAAAAGCAGTGACTTGAGACGGAAAGATAGGAGATAAAGCGGCAGCGGGGCTGTAGCTGACTTATTTATTGCAGCCTTGAGAGCAAGCAGTATGACAGAGGACAAAATTTCTATAATGTTTATATAAGGCTGTAAGGAACTGATTACAGCTCAGCTATGTTTTGTTGCATGCTGCCGGGAGGAAACATAAAAGTCATGCAGCAAAGTTTTGAACATCGTGTTACTGCCGGTTTGTTTGAAAGCCTCATTTGCCACAATGGAAACCTTTAATTTGTTCTTCTTGCCATCTCCAGTTGTATTCACTTCCAAATTCTGTGCGTTACTGCTTGCAGGATTAGGTCTTTCAGGCTGCAGTCCTTCGGGGATGAACCATTTCTTCTGTTCTCCGTCATTTAAAACAAACAAACAAAAGAGCTCAGGGTTTTGCAGAAGTGTGTTTCCCCACAAAGGTGTTTTCTTGTAGTTGTTATTTGTGAGGCAGGACTTGTCCTCTTCTGTCATGCTAAGAGCTTTGGAAAAACCTTTCCTAATGTTCTTCTGAATTTGTCCCACCCAATCCCATCCTCCTACTGAACCACGCAGGGCTTGGTGCACTGCGCATGGTGCCCAGCAGTGGCACTGGGAGGGCACAGCTTTCCTGCAGCCCTCCACCAGCCCTGGCAGGACCAAGCCCTGGCCTTGCATTGCTGACCTGGAGAATGTTGTGGATTCTTGGTGATGGCCTGGGCCCCTGGCTGCCCACCTTCTTGCAGCCTCGGAGCAAGTACAAGTAACAGATCTTGTAAAGACTCATTTGGGTTTTGTCATTTAAGACATTTTGCTGTCCTCCACCTGCCCAAGGCAGTTATAAATCTCAGCGACTCCAAGCATCCATAAGCCACCGCTGGTAAATGAAGTTACTTTCGTCTGTTCACTTTCTGATGTTCTCTTTCAGTGAATGTGTGTGAAATTGTTTTTCAGTTGGATACTCTCTAAAGCAATGACATCTTATGTCCCGTTAGTAGCTGCATGCAGCAGTAGAATGAGAGCCATAAAACACACAGGTTCCTTGCATCCAGCAAGACTAAAGACTAAAACCAACAATAAGAGACACAGAAGTGCTGTCTTCTCATCGGCCACCTTGCATGGTCCCTGGTCTCCCTGTGTAGGGCTGCTGGAAGGGGTGGTGGAGCAATTAAGGATGGGTTTCACGTGGTGATGCGGAGTGATTTGGGGCAGAAACTGTTCAGTGGTTACCCTGGATTTGAATTCGTACCTGAGAACACAGTACACACAATGCCTTGTCTTTGTTTTTGTGGGTAACTCGGAGATGACTGTAGATGCTCATTTAGCCTTTGCTTGCCAGCGATTTGTTTGCAGAACATTCATGGTGGTTTAAGAGGTTATGAAGCCCATCTGCTGTTTGCTAGTGCTGTTTCAAATGAGGAGAGTGTGCGTGGGGGTGAGTGCTGACAGAATGTTTCAGCACAGGTAAGACAGGTTTGGTCCAAACTGTTAGTCAACAGTTGGGTGCATGAGTTGCGGCAGCTGTTTTTAGCACACATCTGTCTGTGTTCTCATGTTACTTCAAGGAGAAGTCCAGTAAGCTGCATGAAAGCAATTCTAAAATTATTAACCTGCTGATTTTAAGTCATTGCCTTACTGTCAACTGCATCAGTGAAAGCAGCACTTGCCACTTACTTGTCACTTACCACGTGCCTGTGACGGAGCAATGGAGAGAGGGATTTTAATTGCCATTTCTAGTTTCACTGATGATAGAGAATGGAAGGAGTCTGGATCTGACATCCTCCGAGCAGTCATCTCACAGAAGATGATAGCAGAGAGCAAAGTGCTGAAGCCCATTTGATATATTCCCACCAAGAAGGAAAATCAATGGAAGCACATCTAAAATAGCGGCAACTGGGAGGAGTGGGCAAAATAATACAGCACTCAGACAAAAGGACTCAATTTGTTTTGATGTTAAGAGGATGGCCTTGAATGAGAATGTGTGTGCTATTGGTTTCAGCACATCTGGCATTCTGTGGTGTACTTTTACGTGAAAATGAGGTGCAGTCTTAAGTTGTGGGATCTTAATATGAGGATATTTTATTTGAAACTTCTTGAACAGTAGAAAGGTGGTGCTGTGGAAGGACTGAGATTTTCACAAACCAGTGTATATAAAGTTGGATTTCTGAGTTTTTTTAGATACTAGGAAAAGTATCTTGACACTTGTTATTATTTTACTGTTAAGTGCTGAGTATCTTTGAGCCTTCGCTGGCTGTAGAGGGAATTGCAAGATGTTCAGCGCTTCTGACGCTTCCTGTGTACAAGGTCCAAGCATGGATTTGAGTGCCTGGCACCTCTAGTAAACATCTTGATTCATGTAATGTAAGCTTAGGACAACAAAATTAGAATCAGATGCCTTTTTTTTTTCCCCCTTCCCCTCTCCTTCCCCTGTTTCAGTCCTAAGCCAAATGGTTTACAGCAAAATACAGCTGAATTGCTTGTTTTATCTCATAAAACAAATATGCCTTTGTTCCTCTTTCAGACTGATATTTTCCTTAACTCTGTGTTGTGGCTTCCCTACCTTCCCTCTTGATCTTTTTGATTTTTCTCGAAGTGTTTGCACTTGTAACAGTCTCAAGTTCAGCCTTCCCTAGTGGCTGACAGAGTTGTCCTTTCCATGCCACAAGGAGCTGCTGCATAGTCAGTGGAGATATACTGATAAACTCTTTGCTTTTGTGTTGGGTTTTTTGTTTTGTTTTGATATAGTATGTATCATTTCCCATTTGAAACTGCTTTTATTGTATGGTTGGAAAAACCCTCTTACTTGGCATTAGCAAAGGAAGCAGAGTTTAAAAGGAAACAAAAAAACCCAACAAAACGTAATCTGCAGCATTTCATTTAATAAGCAGTGTTTTGGGGTTCCTTTTGTTACGTGCTGCCTTTTGAACTCTGCAAACCAGCATGCAAATCTAATTCACAATAGCGTCACTGTGTTAAGCTGCACAAGTAAACACTTTAAATGGGAGGAAGCACCTGCGTATCGCTATTGTCTCTCTTCTTCCATTAGCAAAAGTCTCTGGGCTGACTCCATTCAAGCCAAACCTTCCAGTAAGTGGAATCCACAGGCAGTGGTAGGCAGCAAGAAAACTTCGCGGCTTTCAGGCTGAAGGAGTGAGCGCGCGTCGAAGTCCGGCTGGTCATGGAGGGGAGCGTGGGTGTACGTGTAGGTGCCCGTGCGCGAGTGGGCTACCAAGGGCTTCCACATCTCCTCGGCCTGCGCCATGAGAGAGCGGGTTGTCAGGATTACAGAAGTCGGCAAGGTAGGTTCACGCAAGGCTTGCTGTACCTCAAGCTGTTCGGGAGGCTGATGGACCCCGAAGGGCCACGGTGCTCTCAAGGTACACTATTCTCTGAAATTATCGCTGTCATCTCACTCATTGGGTTTGTGTAACCAAATGTTTGACTTCATTGCTTTCCTGTTGAGTTAATACATTTTTATGGGCCAGCACCATTCCTTGGTGAGGAACTGGTTAAGCCATGATGGTTATAGATACAACCTGTAAGAAGTTTACAAGACAGGCTTTAAAGCTGGAAAAGCTGGCTTGTATAGAAGAGCCTTAAAGGCTCAAATCTCTTTAGTTTACCCAAGACAGGTCAGGAGGTGACTTATCATGATCTAAAAGTATCTGCAAACAGAAGATCTTTGCTGGTAGAGACCTTCTTTTGATCTAGGAGCAAAAGCATAAAAATGTTCAGTGACTTGAAGCTGAATTTAAATAGTTCAACGTAGAAAATACTAGGATGGATTTTCAGTCTCCAGTGCTGTGTTAATACTGCAGTCTGTGCCTAACGAGGAGTTGTGGGCAATGCAGAAATTGCTGGATAAAGTGCTTAGTGTTTCATAGGAGATCTTGTTAGAGTAGTGTTGCTTTTGGATTTCAAGGTTTTCAATCTCTATGTGTTAGAGGCGTTTAGTGGTGGTGTAGTACCTGGGGAGTTGGAACTACATCTTAGTTTATTAAGTGTTCATTTCTTGGGGTTCGAGATACCTTTGGTGAGATGCTAGTAATTATTTTTATTAATCCTTCTAACATCAGTTTCCATTTAGGAGAAATTGTCTTTGTGCCCTCTAGTGGAAAAACTATTTATTTGAAGGCTTCCAAGTTGGGGGAAGTTCTTGCAAAAAGAGTGGAATGTGTGAGAAAGGCCATAGAGGAGTAGAGCAAGGCTGGAGAGATGAGGGGTCACAAGAGGCGGACGTGCTCTGTGCTTCCTCTGCTTCAGTCCTCACAGAACTGTCATGTTGATTACATACACAGACACGTAACTTTTTCAAATAGGGGAGGTGAGGGAACATGTATAGAGAAAGAAGAGATTGTCCAATACTCGTGTCAGCTGGGCTTGGTGAAATTATCCTAGATGACCTGAGGAAGACCTGGTCTCAGCAAGCTCTGAACCACAGATGATGGCTGACCATGTTACCCGGGGGATGTGGTGGGGAGGGAAGAGGAGCAGAGCAAAGCCTGCTCCAGACCTTCAATGGGAGGTGAAGGGAAGACCCAGAAAATGAACAGAAGGATCAGAGAATCTGACCCTGATTCCTCAAAAAAAATTCCAGAGCAATTTGCAAACAGCAGAGGGGAGGAGGAGGAGGGAATCTACAAGAAAAGCTAACTTAAAAAGAAAAAAAATAGACAAATCAGTCCAACTTCCCTCTTTAATGGGATAACCCGTTAGTGCACGAGAGGGCTGATGTGACGAAGGCTTAGGAGCAGAATTTCAGATCATCTTGGTGAACAGCAAAACTGATCGGGCACCGACATGGGGAGGTGCAGGGAAGAGGAGGGAGCGCTGCGGCTATCGAGGGAGCGCTGCGGCTATCGAGGGAGCAGGAGCTGAATAACCAAACGTGAGGGCAGGGTGGTACGTGGTGACAGGGCTGTTGTGGATGGCCAGCTCAAACAGGTCCACAGCGTCCCCGAGTTTGAGGAGAGGAGTCAAATCTGCCTCTGAGTCGTCATTACAGAAGTGTTGTGCATAAGACAAGGCTGCTGGTTGCTTCCCGCTGCACGGAGTGGTGCTGGGAAACGGTCACGCTTGCAAGTCTGGAGATGAACGGCACAGATGGGAGGCTTGGCAAATGAGGCCGGAGAGGGAAAGCTGAAGGAATTGTATTTGGAAATATAAGCCAGAGTGCAGGCAATACATTTTTCTGACAGATAAAAGATTTCTGGTAAAAGGATGACGATCAGCTTTTAGTACCCACTGGGGAAAATACCTTTCTTTGCCTGAAAAAAAAAATATTCAAGGTGTGTATTGGAGGAGAGTTTCTCACTAAGAGGGTAACGAAGCAATAGCAAATTGTGAACCTGCTTCACTGGAGGATTTGCAGAGCAGTTAAACGGGTGCACCTCATGGACGGTGTGATTTCTCCCTCTGTTCTGTGCCTTCTCTCCATCCAGCCACCATGCAAGGCCTATTTTACTCATTAACTCACCAAGGTGAACTTTTTATTTCTGTTGCTAGAGGTGCTTTCGGGGGCCAAAACCAGTAGCAGTGTTGTAGGCTGTTACATGGCTTTGGGATATAAATTCTGCCCTCAGTGCAGTCGTGAAAACTTCAAGCACAGATGTAGATCACAAGAAATTGCTGCTGTCCCGTGGATTTTTCCTTCTCTCTGTTTGTTTCTTTCTGGAGCTGCTCATTTGGGATGTTATTAGAACAACAGATGTGGATGTGCTGGAGTCCCCACACCCCCCTCCCATCACTGTCATCCTCCTTTTTGTTGTGCTGGACTGTCATTCTTGTTTATTTTGGTTAGAATTATAATTGCAAAAACTCGGTGCTGTTTGTTTGCTGTGTGTCAGGAGTCACTGTTTATATTTGCTGCTGTTTGCATTCCCTCTCCTCTCCCTCTGTCTTACGCTCGCAGCCACAGCTCTCCTCTGAGCATCTTCGAGCCTCTTCTGCTTTGAGTCTACGATGCTCTGCTTCCCTCTGAGTGCAGGGAAAAGTGAGCCAACAGTGAAGATCCAGGATTAGGCTTTTTCCTTTTTTTTTTTCTTTTTTTTTTCTTTTCTTCTATTTCTCCTGGCATTTTGGAAGGGTCCTTGTTCGAACAAAAAGATTCCTTGGAGACTCCTTCCCTGAGATCTCTGTGCTTAATTAGTCTCTCTCTTATTTCTGCCAGGCAGTGAGATCAATACTGCTTTTTCTGGCTTGCAAATTTCAACGAAGGGAGGAAAATCATGTTAAAAGAACCTTTTTTGAAGTTACTGAGATGCCTATGCACAATTCCTTCATCTACTGTCATACTGGCAGATGTTAATCCCTTCACGTGTGTTGTCACTGGATTGGAGAGTCAGGCGTCTTGTACGAGACCATAACGCAGGAAGGATTTTGAGGGGCTTTGCTCTCACTGTCTCAGCACAGCGGCAAGTTGCTTTTCTTTGCCATACCTCAGTTTTCTGGTACGTACAGTAGGGATAAAGTTTTAACATCCAGGCCTAACTCCCCCTGCCATGGCTCCAGCCATCACCCCTGCTTGTTGAAACACTTCCACCGTCACTTGCTGGGTTTATTTTTGGTCCAGGATAATGCTTTGCGATGCATCAAAGCTTTGCATGTCAAGATCACTAAAGCAACCAGTCCTAACGCCTTTTTGTGTCAGCCGTCTCCTGAGATAGCTAAATCCCAGGAGGCTCACGGGTGCTCGGCGTTTCAGCCCAAAGGAGAGCAAAAGTTGTTCAAATGCAGCATGTCTCTGCCAAATGACACACGACAAGGTGTAAGGAAAAGACCATGACCTTGGTGGCTGACAGCCCAGTGCAAGGGGTGGCCGTTGCAACCGGCTTGCCCCAGGGCGGCCCAAGAGAGACTGACTTGTGCCTCAGTTTCCCTACCAAAGGAAAGGGGTTGGTGACTCTCGCAGAGCGCTTCAAGCTCTGTGGATTAGAAATGCTGGGTAAGAGCTTGTTCTCAGCTGGAAAATCCCACTGACTCTTCAAGGGTTTCTCCTGGTTCTGTAGGCTAAATTAAGAACAAAACTCTTCCTCTCAAGCTGTTTTAAGAGCCTAAATGGTTTCAGAGGGTTTACTTTGAAGCTTACAGGCTTGATGGCTGCTTCTCGCATCACCAGCGTGATTTCTCTCTGAGACAAAGGCAAATACCCAGATGTCTGGGTTGGGGTGTCTGACCGTAAAGCCACAGTGTGGCCCCAGTTGCATGGAGCTGCTGGTCTATCAGGAATTGGGTCTGACCAAACTGGCCTCTGGGAAGGGCTCTGGGTGCTCTGGCTGGATGGGGAGGGAGCTCTCCCAGTTCTCTTGGCCTTGGGTGATCCCTCATGCTTCCCATCCTTGCTCCTGGTAAAGCACTGTCATTGCTAGCCGAGAAAAATCATACAGCTCCTTGTGTTTGAAATCTGAAAGGTAACATCTTTCAAGTCACTCCATATATTTATCGGGGAGAAATAGGCAATTTATTTGTGTCTGCTTAATAGAGCTTTGGCTTACAGAGCTTCGTGGGGGAGAATTAACGACGGGTCCTGAGTCTGTCTCGGGTCATCCACCAGCTCAGCAAATGTTTGATTGTGAATCCACTGTAAAACAGCTCCAAGCTTCTTGTGCCTCAGTTAGCAACCTTGATAGTGAGCAGGCAGGTTTTCAGGTATAAAATGTCCATTTTGACTCTTTAAGTGTTCTTGAATGGCCCACGGAATGTAAATTTTTCAAGTCTATTTGTGATTCAAAACCTTCTAATTATCTCCAGTTTATAAATCCCTAGTTTGGTATTTGAGGGCCTGTAAGAAAATGCTCATCTTTTAGTGGATAGTAATCAGTGTCAGAGGAAATGAGAAATAGATGGCCTGTTTTAAATGGTGTCAGTTCCAGCAACTGGAATGTGTAATTTAAGTCACTTATATTTAATCATCCTTTAAACACTGAATTCCAGCCTCTGCTGCTTGACTCACAGGAAGCCGACAGCTTTTTAATGCCACTATGGTAACACTTGAAATTTCCTTAAGTTGCTGTGACGTGGCCCTTTACTGCTTGTGGTGGTGCTGCATCCGCAGCCGATTGTCCGAGCCCGGCTGCAGCTGGGTGCAGGAGTTGGGCTCTGCTTCGCTTTCCCTCAGCCCCAATTTCGGAAATCTCAATTGTTTTACCTTTTTACGGAGCTGTAACATCTGCTGTAAATATCACAGCGAATGTAACAGCTGCTGAGGGTGGGATTATGGATCTGGGGTCCATGTATAACAGCTAAACATATTCTAGCAATTCAGCAGGTTGAAAAATAAAGCGGATAAAGCTGTGTGCCTCGTGCTCCCGATCTGTGCGGTGAGGATGTTTGCCACTGGAGTGAGGTTGTGCACGGTTCAGACTGGAGTCCAATGCCTGGAAGTGGAAAGCTTTGATTTCCTGTGTTTCAGCAAGGAAAAGGTGCAATGTAGAATCACAGAATCGTAGAATGGTTTGGGTTGGACGGGACCTTAAAGATCATCTAGTTCCGAGGGTGCGGCAGGTCCCGATCCTGCCTGGGGAGTGGAGCAGCTGTGCCCCAGGGTGCTCACGGGAGCCCACTGGCTGCAACCAAGAGCGTGGGGCTGTTGGAGCCTTGCTGGGTCTGTTGGTGACACGTGCACAAGACACTGAATAGTCACTGTGGTGACAGCGTGCGTGGTTTAAACCTGCATTTTGTAAGGGTGCATGTATATGTTTGTGTGCATATGTATATGCATATATAAATACATATGTGCATGTATAAAGAAGACTTCAAGCGTTTTTAAAAAGCAGCTGAGAAGCCCTGTGTATGTTTAGGATCACGTGGGATTCTGGTCCCTGTGTGCCTCCCCTCTGCCCACTCCCTGCCCCCCCAGGTAGTCTGACTGGGGATGAAATAATTGAATGCAATTCTTGCTCTCGGCGACTGGTTGATGGCATTAGCAGAGGGAGTGGAATTTCATCCATAAAAAATACAACTGGGCTGCTGGGGAGTAAGCCCCAGCAGAAGGGGGTTAGCAGCAAAGGGAACCTGTGTGCTCTTCGTGGAACGCAGAAGTCAATTGCCTTTATTTAAAATTGCACGTTGAGACGACGTTATAACAGACTGTTTGCCTACATGGGGAAAAGGTAGTTTTTGTTGTGCCCAGCAGTCAAATAATATAGTCTTAAATTAGGAGCTGCCACTTCTATTTAGAATAAAACTTGCTTTTCTGTATATGCATAAGAATATTAGCGTTTCAAGCTTGCTGAGCTCTGCTGAATGTGCACCGGATTTGCAAAGGAGCCCATTAGCGCTCGCGGAGGTTAACAGCAAGGGAGGGGGCAGTGGGGAGGAACATCTTAATGAGACAGGGTGAAGAGTTGATGTGAGGACACAGAGTGCTTGGAGCCACCTTCTGCTGTGGGAAGAATCCGGCTGCTGCTGGAGGTGCAGCAGACTCGAGTAGTGGGCAGCTTGGCAGTCCTGTTGCTGTGAGGAAGAGGAGGTTTCCAAAATGCCTCTCTGAGACTCTCCTGCAGCATTGAATCAGAGAATCATAGAATGGTTTGGGTTGGAAGGGATCTCAAAGATCATCTAGTTCCAACATCCCTACCATGGACATGGATGCCTTCCCCTAGATCAGGTTGCTCAAAGCCTTATCCAACCTGGCCTTGAACACCTCCAGGGATGGGGCGTCCACAGCTTTTCTGGACAGCCTGTTCCAGTGCCTCACTGTCCTCAATGTAAAAAATTTCTTCTTTAGATCTAATTGAAATCTCTCCTCTTTCAGTTTAAAGCTGTTTCCCCTTGTCCTATCACTACATGCCCTTGCAAAATGTGCCCTTCTTCAGGTACTAGAAGGCTGCTGGAAGGTCTCCCCAGAGCCTTCTCTTCTCCAGGCTGAACAGCCTCAACTCTTGCAGCCTGTCTTCATAGCAGAGGTGCTCCAGCCCTCAGATCATCTTGGTGGCCCTCCTTTGGACCCGCTCCAACATCTGGGGTCTGCTTGGGGTTGTGGCCAAGACTGATCCCTCTGACTTCCACAAAACCCTCATACAAATACGGAGGCTTCGCACTAGCCGGTGGTGTGAGCTGGCCTGGATTGGGCTTTGCTTTGTCTCTCTCCCAGCAGCACGGCCATGGCACCTCTCTCCCTCCCTACACCAGAGCCATCCTGGCTGGGGTCGGGGGACCTTCTGTGCCATCCCTGGTGCCACGAGGATGGCCCCCGGCCATCAAAGCGTATTGCAGGGCTGCACCTGCAGCGCCAAGGCCGATGAACCCGGTTGGGGCTGTGCTGTCCCGGCATGAGCCGGGCTGGAGGGATCTGCCGAGGGTACAGCAGCTAAATGCATCTGGTAGAGTGGTGCGGGCGTTCATTTTTTAATTATTATTCCTTCATTTTAGAAGGATTTCAGTTCCTGAGGTGGCTCAGAGTTGGCAGGCACCAGCAGGCAACGCTGTGATGGCTTTCAGTGGGAGATTCACCTCAAGAATTTGGGAGTCGGGCCTGGAAGCCCACTGGAAATATTAGTGTGGGGGAGAGGATCTTACAGTGGAACACGGACGCTTTTGTCTGTGCATTCACCTCTCTCTGGATTTTGTTTAAGTTTTTATTTTGTTACTTTAAAGATGGAGCACGCTGTAGTGACAGGAAGAACTAAGGGAATAATTGGGAATTTATTCTGTGCGTGTCGCCTTGTTTCATGTTGTTGAAGTCATGGTAGAGAGCTCGTCATTTCCTTGAATTTATTCACTGCACAGAATTACTCACAGCATAAATTTCTCAGGGAAAAACCCAACCCCAACAACTTAGATGTTCACGTAAGTTGTGAGATGAGCTCGAAAAAAAAAGCATTTAGCTTATTTAGTGCCTGCTTCTCCTAAGATTTAAAGCAATGGTAACTGTTGAAGGTTCTTTTAGCTCTAGGATTTTTCCAGTTTTGTAATGTAAAGGTTCATTTTTTTTTTTTTTTTGTTCCCTGTGCAAAACGATAATAAATTTTACTTAGGAAAAGTGAATATTTCTACTTTATCGCATGACTCCAGGAGCTGAGCTTTTTTAGAAAGCCATCAGATATGTGTGAAAATCATCAGTCTTGGCAGCGTTGAAGTCGTTAAGAAGTTCAGTGCTGGATTTGCTCAGAACCGAGTGCGTTGGGACTGGGTAGGCTGCAGCAGTCTGGCGTGCTGCACGGCATGGCTTTTTTAAAGCTCCCAATACAAGTCTGTACGATTATGTTTTGGAGTTTATTTTCTGCCGCACTTGATTAAAACTTTATTCACTGCAGAGATTGACGTTTTAAAGGCAAAATACTGGAGAACTGCAGGTAGCTGCTTTGGCGAAACATGGATTTGCTCTTTGCCAGGCTGTTGATGTCAGTGCTGGAATGCAGGTACCTAGGGACGCGCTGTGCGCCGCTGCCGTTTGCAGAGCCCAGGGCTTTTGCGTTTTCCTGGCTGGGAAGACATGCCCAGCTCTGAGCAGCCTTGTCATCATTGCAGCACGGGCTGTCCTGTTGGGCAGCTCTGAGCTGTGCTGCGGTTTTGTTTTTTGAGAAAGTTACAAGCCATGGAAAACAAGAGCTTCGAAAGAAAGGGCCTCAACCTCATCACCACTCTGTGATCTTATAGTAAATACAGTCTGGCTTTATTCTCTTTTTTCACTCTTAACAGTCTGAAAACTCAGGCCTGGCAAGAGGCGTACTCCAAAGGATGGTGCTCGCTTTATCAAGCGTAGGGGTCTTGAGTCCACACGCATGGGGTGGGTTGACTTTTTCGTCCAGTATGGACCAGTACAAGATAAAAGCCATTCTGGTGGAGACTGGCATGTCCTCTTTGGCTACTTTGCTGGGCCTTTGTAAGGAAAGACACAATTTCAATTGAATGTCTTTGAATTTGATGTTTTTTGAGTGCTAGGTGTTGACATCTGCCTGCTCTGTGGTGAAGCCTAAGACTGCCTGGTCCTACCAAATCTTCCATCCCCATTGCTGCCTAGCAGTGCCCGTGGTGACAGTGGCCCTAGCCCCTGGGAGAGGTGTGTGGCTTCTGCTCAGGAGTGTCCTCACCTCCACCGCTCAGCTCCATCAGTCTGCAGACCAACCTGCTATTGCCCAGTTTGGGCAGTTTAACCTGTGGTAAATTTCAAAGTAAAAGGAATCAGCCTGATATCACAGATCTTGTGAGCACCAGGGGAGAGCTGAAGAAAGGAGAGGGCAGGATCACACCTGTGTTAACTTGTGCTTGCGCTGATGGCTTCTGCCAAGGCCCCAAGGTCGGGGTACTTCAGTTGCCTACCTTAGTGTGACTGGGCTGCTTCTACACCCCACCGAGTCCCAACTCGATTAAAAGGGCATATTTTCAGGTTGGAAAGACCTGGGGAAATGGCATCATTTACAAGGCAAAGATGCTAAAAGTGGATATTTCTGTAGCTGGATGTGCAAGTTGGCGTGCCAGCTCTGCCCCAGCCAGCCGGTGGGGATGCCAGCCGCCGTGCAAGCACCTGCCGGAGCCTTGGTCCCGTCCCAGCCATCTGGCCAGATTGGCATCAATGTCTTGTATAAATAGTACATTTATAGAAAGTCGGCTGATTTAGGATTTTCACCTGAGGTGTGACATGGACGTGTCGTGGGGATCCTGCTGTGAAATGGGCAAAGTGAGTCTTCCGACTGGGAGAGCAGCGGCCGTTCGGCCAAGCGTGGGTTTTTGTGCTGGAGTGCGGGTGACATAAGGAAGCTATATGGAATTTGGATTGGATTGTGGCGCAAGATTTCTGGCAACCTTCAACTCCAGGGAAGCAGTGGTCCCTGAACCAAATGTGCACTTCCAGCTGTGGGAAAGCAGCCTGCCGTTTTCATCCTTCTGCCCATTTCCCTTTCCGATCTATACGATTTCATGTCTTGGCTCCAGCAGCTTTGGTTATATTGCTGGCACTGTTTGGTTACTAGAGGATACTTTGTTTTTTTTGACAGTCACTTGGGACCAGTTCCTTATTTGCTGGAGTCTGGGGTTTACAGTGATGCAAGCAATGTGATACTGTTTAGCAGCTATAGTAGAGGTCAAGGCTCTGTTGTCTTCAATATTGTAAAAATTGCCTTGGAAAAGGCTGTACGTTATCCAAGTGTGCTACAGGCAAGGCAAGCAAAAGGAGGAGTAAGCCAGGCCTTCACAGCTGCTCCTTATAGATGAGAAACTGAGGCACGACCAAACATGCAGGTGTGTTTTTTCAGCACCTGAAATGGGACCCACACCCCCTGTGTTTTCTTCTAAAAGACTTTTTGTTTGTATAGGTTGATTGAGAGTCAGTTGCTAAAACTTGCTACAGCTGTGCGCAGTTTGCTCGCTGCTTTATCCCTTTTTGAGTTGAAACGCTTTGAAATGGATCCAGGACAAAGCTCATCCACTGCTGCGACATCCCTAATCTGCTTTCAGGAAAGCTTTTTTTTTTTTTTTTTTTTCCTACTTCCCCCTAAAACCTGGCCGGGGAGGAACCGGGAGCATGCTCAGTGTCCCGCACCCAGGTATGAAGCAGAGGAGTGCCTGCGATCGCACCCTCTGCCAGCAGTTTGTGGCTGGGAATCCCGAAACGGAGCGAATGAGGGAGAAAAGGAGGCAGGTAAGGAGAGCTGAGCACGGGTGTGAGCGGCGGAACTGACTCCTGGGGCAGTTTTTTTTCTTCTCCTTAAGACGCAAAGAAGAGGCTTGAGTAAGAGCGAATGAGTCTGAAAGGAGTTTCTGAAGGTGCACCCCCCGGGCGGCTGCGGCCCTCGCTGCCGCAGCTCTTTGTTCGCTCCCTCTCCCAAGCCCATCCTTCGGAGCCATCTTGAGAGCTCGGGTTGAGTTGGTTTGTTTCCCATGGCATTCCCGGGCTGCTGGCTGCCAGGGGCAGGGTTGCCCATCAGTCAGCTCAGCTTGCGGCGCGTGTCTGCGTGCTCAGTGCCAGTGTCAGCTTTGGCTCCAGCTTATGTTATGGAAATTAAGTTTACAAGCTGCAAGTCTTACCAAGAAAAGCTGTTGGGTGTAATTTTTTTTTTTTTTAAGAAAATAAAAACAATCCTCTTCAATTTCTTGCTTCTCTGAAAATAGTAAAATTCTTACCCTGGTTGTTGTTTAGTGGCTGCTGGAAAGGGCAATGCTATAACCCTCTCCCTGTGTAGCGAAGAAGTTGTGTGCGTTTTTTGCTGCATGGAAATCCTAAATATTTATGTTACAGTTCTGTTTCCTTGCCATGTTCTTTACTTTTAGATCATTGTGGTTATAGTTCCTAAATGATTTTAGTTCCAATAAATAGAGTAGTTTATTCTATTTTGCATAACAAGCCAAAATAATAGCTTATCTTTCAGGATATAAATTCCTTTTATTTCTTAAGGTATTGTTTGCTTTTACTATTAAAGCTGTTTACAAGAAACTGTTTTTAAGCAATATATTGTTCACTTGTGTATTTTGAAAGAATAACAATAAAACATTATTGTGCTCCTGATTTCCCTTTGAAAAGGCAAAGTAACCCTCTTCCCGTGCTGTAATAGTTCTGTGCTCTTTACCATTGTGTTCCTTAAATAAAAAGCACAAGATGATCCTGCCTTATAGAAACCTAACAATTGTTTTTGTAAACAGTTTGTGCTCTGGTGTCTGTTGCAAATGACTGGATTCTTGTTTATAATTGTATCTTCTTAATGAGAATTCAAGTTGTCAGATACTTCCGTGGTTTTTGGAACGAATTGTACCATGATTTTAAAAAGCACTTTATATAATTGAAAGTCATTAACTTCTGATACAATGTGATGTAAATGGAGGAAGTCTGTATTTGAAGGGCTCTCAAGGCACAGATCATCCCAGCAAGGGTCACTCTGGATGTATGCTTGGCGAATTCCTAAATTCAAAGCCTCCTGTTGGTTGTGGCTTGGTGCAGGAGCAGAGGTATGTACCAGTCTGTCCCTGGACACTGGCCAGGGCTCATGAATTTGGGAAGACTTGTGGTTCCTAGGGCCCAGCATAGGCTTAAGCACTTTATTGAACTCAGCCTTAGCTTTTTCTCCCTTATTGCCTACACCTGCATGGGCTGGAGATCATCAAGGGGCCGTGGTGGGGGTGGTTGGGTAGGTTTTGTTCTTTGCTTTGAAGGGCTGGTGATAAACGTTCGAGTCCCCCCACCCCCAATCATCAATGCAAATGAGTCCCTGGTGACTAGTGGGAAAGGAGAAGGTCGGCATTTATAGCTCTGACGAAGCCGCAGGAGAGTGGTCCTAAACGTGTAAGAAATGTTTGCAAGACAAGCTTGTTGGGGCAGCGTCCTCTGCAACGCTTTGGGACCAGGGGCAACGTGAGCGAGAGCACCCAGCTCTGGGGAGAGGAGGGGGCATGCCTCACTGGTGCCACAAGGTGAGCAAGAGCCTGAGCTGTAAATCTTTCCAAAACAGTTGTAGATTCTGGGAAATTTGCCGTAGGTGCTGGAGCTGCAGTGGTGTGGGGAGAGGGGTGGGCGATAGATGTTGAGCCTGCCTGCCCCTCACCTCGGGTGGGAATGCGACAGGAAAGTTGTTTTTCTCCATCAGGCTGAAGGGGCTTTCCTGCCTTTCCCTTTACTAGGGAAAGCCCTACCTGCTTTCCCAGTAGAATCTTTGTGATAGTCCATGGGTGACAAAAGCTCCTGAGCTGGGCACGGACTGGTTTCCCTGTGAAGATCCCTGGGCCGTGGTCAGGGTGCGTGGCTGTTCTGCTGCTGCTGTGTCCATGTGGCTCTCCTGAGTTTCTCTTAGTGCTTGACTGATGGTGGGAGAGCCCGCATGGTTCTGGGGAGACTTTGGGTTGCCTTGTTCATCCATCCC
This sequence comes from Tauraco erythrolophus, assembly GCF_009769465.1. Taxonomy (NCBI): domain Eukaryota; kingdom Metazoa; phylum Chordata; class Aves; order Musophagiformes; family Musophagidae; genus Tauraco; species Tauraco erythrolophus. The sequence goes on from NC_141476.1 coordinate 7,352,020, forward strand.
AGTTATGTCCTTTGTAATGGAGATCCACCCTTTCTTTCTTTCTCCCATTTTCTCTTGAAGTAGCGCTGCCGGAGTGCAGAGGCTTTACCTTCTCTGTGTAGGCTCTTCTGACAGCAAAGCTTGAGGGATGTGTCCCTGTGAAATAACACTCGGTAATCTCTAGTTTCTGCAGGTGGTGTGAAATCTCCCTGCTGTATTTGCACACCACAGCGGAGTTTTCATGCCCAGGATGTGGGCTGCCCGGCTCCTCTTAGTCCGCCCTGCACTGTCTTCCAGGGAGAGCCTTTGAGAAGATGAAGCTGCCTTCTCTTGCTGCTTCCTATCTCCTGTGGCGTTATCCGTCTCCTAAACTATCTCTCTGTGAATGAGTTTAATGGTAAAACAAAGCCTGACAGTAAATGGCCTTCCAAAACTGTGCATTTTTAGTCTTCTGATCTCGCTGCCTTTTGTCTCTGGGCTCTTCTGACCTATTCATGTCAAGAGAGCAAAAAACCTGTGAGACTCTGATAAATCTGTACAGCCCCTGCGTAGGCTGGGAGAAGGTCTAATTTGATCTGACGTTTACTAATCTGCCAGGACTTTTAGTGATTTGTTTTCATATGGAGTTAAGTTTCATACGCCATAGAGAAATGGGTAAACATATTGCATTGGTAACGACAGCAAGTATGAAGCCAAGTTTTCTTGTGTTCATGCACTTGAAAATTCCTTTCTGCTGGCTTTTTTTATGGAGATTTACTCCTTTTGCTAATTGTCAGGTTGCTAATTTCGTTCACCTGATGAAGTGCTGGCAGAGTATTTGCTGTGAATTGTGTGAGGCTTTTTGTTTGGTTTAGTCTTGCATTGCATTCATATTTTCCTAAGCCTGTCGCCTTAGCATGCCAGTTGTAAAAATGATTCCAAATATCAGATCGTTTTTCTACCCACCACGTGTGACTGGTCCAACGATAGCTTATACAGCGCATAGATATTCTTGAATTTATGTCCTTAAATGGTTCTCACAATAGAGTGGGAAGATCATTGATTGTTTATGTATTTCTGGCACTTTGTGAGTAAATTACTGAAATAGTGAAATTCCCCAGGTTTTGATGTTTGCTTTGTTGTTTGGGGTTGTTTTTGGTTTGTTTCTTTCTTTTTTGTTCTTTCCCCTTCTATTTCTTTGTATATTTAGGATACCCTGATTAGGTAACACTAAAAGAGCTGGGTTTAGATCTGGAGTCTCTATTCAATGAAATCAAGCTTATTCAAACCCCTGGATTGGAAAAACTCATTTTACATTTCTGATCGTTATATCCAAAACCCAGAGGTTGTCGTTCCCTTTCTTGAAAATACCGTTCCTTTACAGAAATCCATAGCGATGGCATAACTGTGGCACAGGAAAGTTTGTGCATGAGAAAAATTAGTTGTCCTTTTAGGGAGGAAAAAAAAAAAGACAGACTTCACATCTTATGCAAACCCTCATGCTATTAATTTCGATTTCAAGCCTGAAGAGTGTATAACCGTCACAAAATAAAGCATGGTGACAGATCTGACAATAAAGATGCCCGTATGTGGGGTACCAAATGAAGGTGCTAACTTGGAGTATCCTATCCGTTTCGGTTTGTTTTCATGTCGCTGTGAGAAGTCTGTATTGAAGCTGAGACATTGGATTAAGGTTTCCAGGACTAAGTTTCAGGCTCGAGGGCAAGTGCAGCCTGGCTGGGAGGTACCACAGTGCTTGACCGTTCCCTCTCCGATGTCTCTGCCCTCACTGCACTAGTGACTTCACTGCTCCTTTCAAGGAAAACCCAAATCCCTCTCACTGTGTGACCTTATGCCATGTAAGCTTTTGTTGCCCAATTTCTGTATCTGTTTCCTTCCTTGCAAACCCTCCACCTCCTTCCTGGATGGAGGACGGAGGGAGCACAGTGGGGCTCCTGTCCCCATGTGGGAATTAGGTGGTGGAGCCTGGGAGGACATGCTAACCCTCGCTGCGGGAGGCAGAAACGGCCTTACATCGCTCTGCTTTCATAACTCCTGTAACATCTCTGCAGCCCTTTATCTGGAGAAAGGTCTCCAGCCCATCGTAGCTGGCCCTAGGGCCTTGTGGCACAGTCATCTGTGTCCTTGTTTTATTTCCTCAGCTTGTATTTCATTAACCTTTTACCCCCCTTGCTTTCTGCAGACTAATTTCCAACAGGCACAAGAGTGAGCTCGGGATTTTCTGGCCGCCTCCACACCCCTGTGCACACAATCGATACGCTCAACCTTTCCGATGGATGCCCAGTGCTCCCTGAGCAGTGCTGGTGGAAGTGCCGAGCTCCTCATCCTCCTCCTCCTCTTCGCCTGCTGCAGCATCTCTGCCTGAGATGGGGGAGGGACACCTGCTTTAAAGCAAAGCAGAGTGGTTTACAGCCTTGTAACCTAACAGCGATCAGGAAGGAGTTTGTTCTTTCTGGAATTAGTAAAACATTAACTGGCTGCCAGTAAACCCAGAGTTGAGCACAGCTGGCCATGTGTTTTGTTTGGTTTGGTTTAAAAACTATTTAGGATAAAACCTGTTGACAGCTTAAGGCTATGTAGCAAACTTTAGGTTGTGTTTTTGTTTTTGTTTTTTTTTTCCATTTTCACGCGATGAGTAAGTTGGCAGACGGTTTGGGATGTTCACCAGCTGTATTACTCAGTTTTTGGTATCAGCATATTAACTGCACACTTGGCATTTTACAATTGCAATAACTTTATATTAAGCAATTCCTTTGATAATAGTGAGAGGGGTTCTGGGTTGAGAGAGCATTCATTGTGCCTCGAGTCTGTGTTAGGGTTTGAAAATGATACCGAGTTTTGAAGACAAAGGTTTTTAGAGGGTCCAACTTGCTTCTCAGAGGGACTTTTAATGACTAACAGGATACTCATGTCTTTAAAACTGTAGGGAAGCTCTGAGCCGCCTCTGAACTATAACACCTTTTGCTCCTTTAGGATTTTTGCTATGTATAAGTCATTCCTAAAAAAAAAAAAAATAAAAAAAAAATCTTTATTTTCCCTTCTCCCGAAGACAGATTATTGTCCATTTTGTCAAATGCTGTGAAGCTGGGTAGGTAAGGTGACTCTCAGCAGAACTCTCTGCTTTCACCACTGCTTCTTCTGGTTGACATCCGGAGTGACGGGAGAAGTTTGCTTGTCTGTTTTGGGGAATATGGCCTGTCTTTGCCCAAATATTGTGTAGTTAGCAGTGTGGCATCAGCGGGGAGCAGTGCCAAAAGCTGGGGTGCTGTGCAGTCAGGTTGAATAGAGACTCTACAAGATATGAACAGCCTCACAAAGCCAGTCTTAGTACATACATTTAAATATGTTAATTGACAGTAGTTTGGACTGTAAATGGAAAAAGATGGTGAAGAAAAGGGAATTCTTTGCTTAATTTCAACTACTGCTGCAGTTCAGGCTTATCAGCCCTGAAACACTTATACTGCCCCTCTTATATTTTTTTATTTGTTAATCTTGTGTCTTCACTGCTTAAGTCTTTCTTCTCATTTGCAAGAAGCATGGCTGTGGGTTTTTGGTTTGGATTACACCAAGTTTTTAAAGCTGAGGGCTTTTAAACCATATGGCCCAAATCACTGCTGTTAGCTCCTAAACTGTGCCTTGGGAATCGTGAAGGGCTTTGTTTCTGGCATGGTCTCCAAGTCCTAGATTGGTACATTGCTTGCTGTGAACCCCGTGGTCCTGGGAGTGCTGTGGTGGTGCTGTGTGTCTCAGACGTTGATGCTTCTTGGCCAGGACTTGCTTTGTCCGGTGGCCCACAACAGCAAACCAGCACTGAAGTGCTGTGAGATGGCGTGAGTCACCTGCAGAGGTTGGACATCTCGCCTGCCGCAGGCTTATCTCCACCTTCCTGGGGAATTTGACTCGGGCTGGTGACAGAGGTGGTGTCCAAGACCTCACTCTTTTTTTTTTTTTTCTCCCCTTTTTTTTTTAAATAAGCTGTGACTAAAGCTTGTGGTGGTGTTACTGAAGAGTTATGGTCACAGCAGGGATGTGGGCTGTTGCACATTGCATAGCAATCAGTAGAGAATTGTTTAAAATAGTAAAGGCTTTTTTCTCCCTGCTTTTCTCTCTTTCTGCTTTTTTTATTATTATTATAAGTGACCTAGGCAGTGCACTAAAGGGTTTGATCCTGAAAGTCTTAAAAATGCTGGCTCAGGCCCAATCATTTTTGTTTGCCAAGGTTAAGTGTGATGTGTTTTTTTATATGTGTCAGAAGAAGCTTATACATGTGTCCCTTGTTTTATGTCTTTAGATATTTGACATATGCAGAAAAGTGAACTTGTAACTCTTTGCTCACCGAGGTGCCTTGTAAGAGAAGCCAAAACAGAGAGGTTCTACACTTGCTTTCGTCATGCTAAATGTTGCCTCATTAGTTCAGTGTGATTTGATATGAATCATTAGACTGTAAACTTGGCAAAATTCATCCCTGCTTCACCCAGGCAGGATGGGCCTGGGCAGCCCAACTCATCTATTAGTGGTAAAGCAGAGCTCTTTCAGTGGTCTGAGTGGCTTTTGGATAAGGCCTCCTACAAAGGAGGGTGGTTTTTTTGTTTGTAACATGATCTTCTGAAAGTAAAACTTTCCCACCTGCACAGTTGCAATAGATGATTTTTGTGAACATGTGTCTCCTGGTAAATGAGACTTTTTTGGCCAAGGGACCCAGAGGCAGTTACCCTCCTGTTATCAGAGAGCTTTAACCACTCTCTGGTGCACCCCAGGTTGCACTGTGAGCCTGCTCATGTCCAACAGCATGAGAAAGTGCATAGGGAAGAAAGCACTGATAACTTCTCCAGGGGTTTGCTTGGACATAAAGGGGAAGGTGAAAGTTCTCTGAGCATATTGAAGGTCCCCATCCAGGATGGCCTTGTTGCTCTGGCAGGAAGAGCCCGTTCCTTATGAGGAGAAGTGTGTTTGTTGCCCGGAGATGTTACCCCAACCAGGAGGGTATATTTAAAGGCCAAGATCTTACATCTTGTGCCGAGGGTTGCATTGTTCATGGTTTTGGCATTTTTGTTAACTGTTTGCTGAACTAAGGTGACTTTAATACAGTATATTAAAATAGTCTTTCACAGACAACTGGTGCATCTGGGTGGGTGACCTGAGCTATGTCGCTATTTCTTTTCTGGGAAGTCTTTTTTTAAATGTCTCTTTATCATCTTTTCTGTACAGTAGTACCTTCTTTTGTGTCCTTTTTGTTCAAGTGTATAAAAATGGGATATTATGTTCGTATTAGTTCATTCTTCAATAGCTACAGATTAAAAAAGGTCATTTTATTAAAGTTCTGTTGTAATTTTACAAGTAATACATTGTCAGGAAATAGAATACACTTTTTTTAACAGGGTGGATAATTAAACACTGAAGCAATTTATCAAGTGTTACCCAGTGGGTTCCCTTTCGTGGAAGGTGTTAAATCAAGAATTGATGTATAGGGAAATGCTCCAGTTAAAGCAGAAGCCAGGGAGAGGCTGATTGATACGATGTGGCCTGTGTTATGTGGGGAGACAGGAATAGATCATCTCAGGATCCCTCGAGGCTATAAATCCATATGAATCTGTTACCTATAAATATTGATAGAAGATTAGACCTGGATGTATAAAATGTCTTTAATTTCTCTGAGTGACTGCAGTGGCATATTGAGCCATTGTTCTGGTCCTGGCTTGATGTCACCTTGTGAATTAAGGGGTGATTTAATGAGCACTTCTGGGTTGCCCCCTCCATGTGTGCTCACTAAAGCTAACTTGGCTTAGCTGGTGAGAGGGAAGAACTACTGATGCTCGGAGACTGTGATGTCTCCACAGAAAAGATTTCACAGTAAAAACTGCCCCCCTCCCCATGTGGCAAAAAAAAAATCCCCAAACTGAAATAAATAAGGGCTGTATAGTTTATGCTTTTTTCTAAGAAAAAGTGTTGGTGATGAAAAATATTATATATTATTCTAAAAAAGACCAAATGGAGATTTTAAATGCATTCAACAAAAAAAATAAAGCACATCCCTGCTTACTTTTCTCAAGAGGAGAAAAACTTAGAGGCTTTCAGGTTTTAATAACCCCTCTGGTTGAATTCCATCCAATTCTGACTGTAAAATAAATCCCCTGTTTTACAGCTGAGTAACTTTGGGAAGTGTTACCAAACACTGCGGCCCAGTTTGTCCTTCAGTGTAGGGATACTGCACATGTTTTGTAGGATTACTGAGAATGTGCTTAAGAAAATGTATTTCTAGTTGTGCTTCTGAGTCACTGAATTCATACTAAGGGTTATCTTTTCTTTGTATTAGCATTTACTTAGTCACAGATTTGTTTGTGCTGTAGTTTCTTTCGAAAGTAGTTGCTGGCTAAATGATGATGTAGCTGTGGTTCATGAAGGAAGCACCTGCCCGTGAATACTGAAGGCTGTGGATGATACTTGGTGTATTGTGGCTTAATGGAAGCGCTGTGTTTGATCCAATCTATATCACTTTGCTATTAAAAGTGTTCAGAGGGCACATACAGTTGGATGAGGGAGTGAGAACTTCGTCATGGTTTTTTAGAGATGAGGTGTTTAGACATAGAGATTATTAAAAAAAAAAAATGCCCTGAGTTGGTTGTTTACATGGGGGATTTACTGTAAGTGTTTTGTTTTTCAGCAATGATTTCATAGAATCATAGAATGGTTAGGGCTGGAAGGGACCTTCAAAGGTCATCTAGTCCAACCCCCCTGCAAGGAACAGGGATATCTCCAACTAGATCAGGTTGCTCAGGGCCTCGTCCAACCTGGCCTTGAACGTCTCCAGGGATGGAGCATCCACCACCTCTCTGGGCAACCTGTTCCAGTGTTCTACAACTCTCATGGTAAAAAATTTTTTCCTAATATCCAATCTGAATCTACCTCCCTCTATTTTAAAACCATTACCCCTTGTCCTATCACAACAGGCCCTCCTGAACAGCCTCTCCCCATCTTTCCTGTAGGCCCCTTTGAGGTACTGGAAGACCGCTATAAGGTCACCCCGGAGCCTCCTCTTCTCCAGGCTGAACAGCCCCAACTCTTTCAGCCTGTCCTCATAGGAAAGGTGCTCCAGCCCTCTTATCATCTTCGTGGCCCTCCTCTGGACCCTCTCCAACTGGTCCATGTCCTTCTTATGTTGGGGGCTCCAGAACTGGACGCAATACTCCAGGTGAGGTCTCACGAGGGCAGAGTAGAGGGGAAGAATCACCTCTCTCGACCTACTGGCCACGCTCCTCTTGATGCAGCCCAGGACGCGGTTGGCCTTCTGGGCCGCAAGAGCACATTGCCGGCTCATATTGAGCTTCTCGTCCACCAGTACTCCCAAGTCCTTCTCCTCAGGGCTGCTCTCGATCCATTCTCCGCCCAGTCTGTATTTGTGCCTGGGATTGCCACGACCCAGATGTAGGACCTTGCATTTGGCCTGGTTGAACTTCATGAGGTTGGTACGGGCCCACCTCTCCAGCCTGTCGAGGTCCCTCTGGATGGCATCCCTCCCTTCCAGCGTGTCGACAGCACCACACAGCTTGGTGTCATCGGCGAACTTGCTGAGAGTGCACTCCATGCCACTGTCCACGTCACCGACAAAGATGTTGAAGAGGGCCGGGCCCAACACGGACCCCTGAGGGACACCACTCGTGACCGGTCTCCACTTGGACATTGAGCCGTTGACCACTACTCTCTGAGTGCGGCCATTGAGCCAATTCCTTATCCACCGATCCATTTGATTTTTTTTTTTTTCCCCCCTTTCTTCCTCCAACTCGAATTGATGGGACTCAGCATGTCTCAACCTGCTCCCCTGAACATAGAGGCTTGGAGATGAGGTCTTCAGCGAGGTGTTTGCCTGTGCAGGGGCTGCTGGCAGCAGGGCTGGTACCTGCTGGTCCCTGGCCTGTTCCCTTTGCCCACCGCGGGCTCTCCTGCCATCCGCTTGGCATGGGGAGGGACGAAGCCAACGGCAAATACTGCTCAAGCCCTGGGGAGCCTGGCTTCCTTTTCATAAAGCCAGGTCAGCAGAGTTGTCCTTAGCTTGGCCATTACCAGTAATTAAAGATCCCTCCAGTTTTTTGGCTCTTTTTTCTATGGTGGTGTCGCTGTGCACTGGATCAGAGCCCTCTTCCCATGGTTTCTGCCTCCTCCTGCTCCCTGTTCCCAGCGGAGCGATGCTGCTCGGCGGAGGAAGCGGGGATGGGGAGAGAAGGGTGCTGCTTCATGCCTGCAGTGTTGGGTATCTGCTGCAGTCGCTTGATGGGGTCCAGCAAACAGATCTGTGCCCTGTCTTCGAGATACCAATTTTCTTGACCAATGGATTCAAAGGTCTATCTGTCTCTGCTTTACTATCACTATTTATTGCCTCAGTATTTGTTTGGCAGAAGGTTTTTGTGTTTTAATACCAGCCCTGTGGTCCATTGCCAGGAAATTTAGAACCTGTGAGTGATTTCAAAGGCCATCTGACTCCAGTGCTTCCAGCAGGATTTATGTTTTTGGTGGTGCAGAGTTACAGTGTCATAAGCTTTTTATTTGTTCTTATTATATCACGGGCATCTGCAAACTGTTGGGTCCAATTCTCTTCAGCTGTTGATGTGCAAATACGTCTCTGATCTTGTGAAAGGAAGTCATTCTTTATTTCCACTGACTGTTGCTCCAAGAAAAAGCCTCCCCAATAAGTCATTAAAAGAAAATGGAATTAGTTGTACTAAAACTGAGGGTTCCAAAATGCATATGACTGTTCATACAAAGGCTGAAAAAAGCTCTCCGTTATTTGGAGTGTACTCCTAATTCAGTATCCGATCGGGTTTTATTCTGTTAAGTCTGGCTTGCTCCGTGCAGTTCCGCTGGCAGCCGAGCCTGGGGTGTGTTGCCAGAGCTGCAGTGGGATTCTAGAAAGACTTAATTTCATTTCTAATTGTTGCAAAGAATAATTTATTTAGCAGTTAAGCTCTTACTCTGTTTCCTGCCTGGTTGAAACAGTAGCAAGTTCCGTTACTTCTGAGATTGCTTCTAAAATTGTGACTTTTGGTGGAATCTGAAGGCTGCAGTGTGCAAGAATTGAAGTCTGGTCCTTTTGCTTGCAAATGACTTGTGTGTTCTGAGTCAGGACTTATTACTTAAACCTGTTTCTGGCTGACCTTAAAGTAAATGTGTTTATTACTGTATGTGCTGTTGTGAATTCTAACAACTGCCAAATGTAATAGAATAACTAGGTTCATTTTTTGGAGTGTTTTGGGGATCTGCTTTTTTCTTTATGATTGTCTTTTCCCCCTTTTCCTTCTTCTTTAACCTGACAATAGAATTAAATATCTTTTTTTTCCAACTGACACGATACGTACTCCAGTAGGAAGACGAAAATACATTTGCCAGATATGGGTCAGGTCTCCTGGGGGGTGGCGGTCAGCATTAATGAAGGAGACTGATGCTGAGAGGGTTGAGAGAGAAGAAACCTCACAATGTGCGATTGTGGATGTCCGAAGCGATGCGTGTCTGTGCATGGGTACGTGGCGGGCACTGGGTTGCTGTGACACGAAATGGCTCAGCTGCCAAATTACCCAGTTACCAATTGCTTTATGAAGCAGTGCAGTCAAGACATTACCAGGTCATTTTTATTTCTGCTTAAAGCTTTAGCATGTTCTGTCTAAGAATATGATGCATCCAAATAAAATCCATTTCTGTGTCATTAATAGAAGGTCTGTAACAGAGTTTGGGTTGCTGAGTGATAAAAATCCAATTTTACTCTTCCCCCAAGTTTTAGCCGTGTCTTTCAAATGTCATCTGCAGATGTCTTTATTTTCTGTGTGTGTTTATTGTGTCCTGGACAAGCAACAGAGATTTTTGTGGAAAGCAATATCCTTTACAAAGTAGTAGAATTGAATGACTATATGCTTTTGCTAATACTGCTGCAGAAATGATGTGTACAATTCCCAAGTCCTGGCTGATGGCGTGCCGTCGGAACATGTGCCATACTGATAGCGTAACCTTTGTTCCTGTCTTCCTAGCGTTTGTGTCTAGTATACGTTTGCTTATCCAAATATTACTTTTTTTTTTATAGCTGTCACTTGTGATTCTGCTCAGAATAGTAAATGTCAGAAAAGAGTTACAAATAGCACCAATGTTTTCTTCGGTTTATTTATTTAATGGCTCCTCTGTATAACTACTTGAAAGGGGAAATATAGAACAGTGATATGTCATCCTAGGCAGTAACCAGCATGTAGCAAAGATGACAAACCTTGTCCTGGAGAGCTCCATCTTTGTCTTGTGACACATATTTTTATCCTACTATTAATCCTTCTTTGTACTGGGATTTCTAATGTGACGGGGACAGAGGAGGACCTCTGAGCCACCTCCAGCTGATCCAGAGGTCCTCCCTGAGCAGGTTCTCTTATAACATTTTACAAATCAACCCTGTGGTGCTTTACAGCTAGAATGGTGTCAGCTGGCACATTATCTATGAATTTCGGGGATGTTCTTGTTGGGAAGAGTCTTGGTGTTGACTCAGATACTCCAGTTTTTAGTAGGCAGATTTAAAAGGAATACCAATGCTCCACTTCCCGATGTGTAGTAGTGCTTTGTAGTGTGTAACTGTCCTGCATGTCTCATCTTCGATGCAGCTGGGTGATTCTGGTTCTTTGAAAACAAGCGTTTAGTTTTCTTGGAGACAGCAAGATCTCTTATCTATCTTGCATATTTTTCTTGAAGTCGGTGGACTGTTGATATCACGTTTGTAAGTGTTTGAGACCGGGAAGCAGTTGTATAAAGTCCTGAGGAATCCTTCAGTCGTGAGGAGGAGCTGGGGGAGACAGGTTGGTCTGGTGGGAGTAGGACTCCAGGCGTTGGCTTCCAGGATGGTGTCAATGAGTCGTTTCATCTCTCCATGCTTCAGCTCCCTTCTCTACGAAATGGTAATGGTAACAGCTGACTTCTTTGAGCTTCCGGATATGGCTATGTCCTTAAAATCTAGGCCTATGAAAAGCAAGTTTTGTTTTCGTTGTTGCCGTTGCTGTGAAATTCTTCTGATGCTTTTGTTCCTTTTATAAGCTCAAAAAAACCATATTCATTTAAGCAAAAGTCTCCTGCTCAGTTGCATAGTTTGCATGCCCTGATGTGCCAGGCCATGGCCTGGAGTTGGGTGGCCATGACTCTGTCCATGTCTCTGGGACTGTGGAGAAGGACTCTGGAGAATCTGAGACTTATTCCAGCGCTTTGATTGTTTCTTTTTATTTTTTTTTTCCTCCCTTTCTCCCCCACAGTACAATCTGGCTATTAATATCTCTGGAAGTTTAATAAAAACAAAAATAAATATGGACTATTTCACTTACTTCACTTCCACTGTAATTGCCAGCCCATATCTCCCCCCATTATCCTTTCATCTTCTTTTCGGACTGGCTAATAGTTGCTTAGTGATTACATTTAATGGCGTGAGAGCCTTTTAGCTTGGATACCCTGCTTTTCCTCCCCTATTGCTTATAGAGATGTTTACATTTTTAGCCAGAGCTATGATTTGTCTCCTATATAATTGCATGGAGAGCAACAGTTCACATTCCTAGACAGGCATCCTGAATTTATTTTGATACTGTTTCCTTTTTGACGCATTTTCCACACTCAGTTCACCCATGCAATCTCTTGATTAGTTTAACTATCTGTGGCCCTTTCCAAAGATTTATTTTTCCCCAGTGAAATGCGTATCTTGAACTGTCTAGTACAGTCTTTGGAACTAAGTTTCAAAATTCGTGGTAAGCAGGTTGAGATGAAGGAAGTGATGCTAAAGGAAATATTTTGCCGGGTCCTGCTTCATATAGCTGGAGTGTGCAGTTTCATTGGGATGGTCTCCTTGTGTAGGTGCAACTGGTGCTTGGAAAGATTTGCTTGCGATACAAGGCTGGTAAACGAGAGCATGGAGTGCTGCAAGCCCTGTAAGTGTTAAACACACAGCTCTCTCAAGGCTTTTATGTGTCTGTATTTTCTCTTCTAGCACTGAGAAATTTGGAATCTTGAAGAAGAATGTCCACTCTTAGAACCTCCGGTGTAGCAGCATCGCTGACTCATCGCAGCTTAAATACTGGATAAAGCCTTTGTTAGGGAGTGAGATTTTTTTTTTTTTTTTTGTTAAAAAGCCAGATGATGTCTATTTTCATCACTGACTTTGCAATCCTAGCAGTTGGAACTAAGCAAAATTCAAAGCTTTGGAGAAGTGGCTGGTGGTGCGTGGAATGAATAATGATCTAATATGAGGCCTCAGCAGGGTGAAAAATGTAAAACTAGCATCTCTTCTGCTGTTGGGGTTTTTTAAGATAAATTCACTAGCAATGAGAAGTATTTTAAACGTTGCTGCTGTTGCTGATAGGAACAGGCCATTAAATTGCTACAGTTGACATTCCTTTGGGTCCTGGTCATAAGCCAAGCTGCCAACTGTTTGTAAATTTACTGACAGTCAGTAAGCAGAATACAATATTTAAACTGTCAGAAAACTAATATCCACTCGTTTCAGGGAAGCATAACTCTGCTTCTCTTGGGCTCTGTCTCTTCATAGTGTTTGGTTACTGCTGTTATTTTCTGCGTCTCTGAACTCCGAGGCTGACCCAGGGAAAAGTAGAGAGGAGATGAAGAAGTGGCTGCCTGCCTTTCCCTGTGCACCTCGTTCTTCCCATCATCCGTAACAGTATCTTGGTCCTTTTTGGCAGAGACGCTCAAGACTGTAGCCAAATTCCCAGGGCCTGGGTTCTTGGTCTTGCCACGGCTTGCAATGGATGCTGTTCAATCTGAGAGCTGTAAATGTGAAAGCAGACGTTCACAAGTGCTAACTATATATGATCCTTAGGAGTCCCTTCCAACTTGTGATATTCTATATATGAATGCTAATTTCTTGGGGTGCATACTCAGAGGTAGCGGAAAGCAGCTTGAGAAAGCCTAGAAAATACTCTGAACTTATTTATCATGCTACTAAAATGTTGTGGGGATAAATGGCAGAATCATTTGTTTGCCGTTGAAATGCAGACCTGTTATGAATTACCCATGCGAAGATAGCTCTCCGTCGTGAGCCAGCCTTGCGTGAGGAAATGTGTTTTTCTTTACTACACAGCGGTGTTATGGGTTTACTCTGTTGCAGACCTTAATCTGAAATAGCTTTTTCTGTAACTGCATATGTGGGCATCCATAAAATATAAATCTGGGTGGGTTTTCCCCTTGGTCTGCTGAGCAGTTAACCCTCCTGTACCGTTGGAAGAACCTGAGTTGACTACGGGGATGGATCTCCCATGACACGGCTCTACTCCCCTTTCCATGCCCTGCCAGCAGAGAGAGTGTGTATTTGCCTCTTAGGAGGGATAATTTCAGAAGGCACGTACAGGCTGTGGTCTTGATAAACGTAGAAGGATGAATCTGAATGTACTGCTGTGGTGATTAGATTAGACGCAACAGCAAAATAAGAAATTACTTTTTTTTTTAAATTATTTAATCTACAGAAGTATTTTTCAGACCTCAGGAAAGCCCCTGTTTCGTGTCAGAGTTATGCTGAGCCTGAAATGTTTGGAGCAGGAGGAGAAAGGGCATGACAGCAGCTCGTTCTGGCACAGTTGGTGAGCCCTGCTGAGGGTGGTCACTGGCACAGCCAGACACCTGGGCTCGAGTTCCTGATTTCAGCCAGGCTGCAGAGTTGAATCTTTTCCCTTTGTGCGCCCTAGGAGCAAGCACGCCTCTCTGTCCTGCCTTGGGCCAGAAATTCTTCCCTTTAAATAAGGAAAATTCCTCCTCAAAAGCAGCAAGCTCCCCTAGGCAGTCCTGGCTTGGGTCAATCATTGTGTTCATAGGAAAAAAACGTGTTGAGACTCACTTGAATTCCCCACTGTCTGAATTCGCAGTGCGTAGGAAAGTGATGCTGTGAGTATCCACCGTCCCTTTGAAGCTTGGCCCAGGCAAAAGATGTACGAAATTGGAAGGTGGTGTGTGATCTGGAGTATCCTCAAGCTACAGCTGACATTACCTGGGCACAGAGAGGCCACTTGTGTGTGCTGTTACTGCTCGAGTGCAAATAAATATAATATTTATCACCGTGTGCTGTCAGCGTGTTAGGAATTAAGCCCAAAGCCTGCTCTACCAGTGAGTGTTTTACCAATCATTACGGCATTTGTCAACATTATGGGCTGCTGTCTGTGCCAGTAATAAATGTGTGGTGTTCCTGCTAGAGTAAATGGTTTTTCCAAGGAGAGGTGTATTTAATGAAGAACAAACAGCACAAGCTGTAAAAGTGGCAAGATCAGTTATTTTTACAAAATGGCTGTAAATGGCGTAGAGCAAGGTGGCACGGGCTGCGGAGGGATGCCGCGTTGTCTGACCCCAGGAGGCGTCCTGGAGTGAGCAAAAGGGAGCTGGCCTCCATATTTTTATTTTTTTTGGCACATCTTGCTTTTAAATAAAGGAAGCGGTGATCACTAAATAAAACAATTTGCTAATTTTCTGTGGAGGCTCATGGAGTATGGAAGAGGGCGGCAGCCTATGAGGCAGGGAAGGGGAGCGTGGCCAGGAATCAGCCTGGTTTGCATTAGTGGCCCTGAGGAGAAGCGTTGTCACCAAGTGAGCTGCTGAGCTGGGAATTTTGTCTCCCACCCGTGCTGGGGCAGGGGTGCGAGGGCTGGACGACCAGCCGCTGCAGCCACCAAGAGGATGGGTGTTCAGCAAGGGGTTTGGAAAGGAGGATGGAGCTGCAAAGGCTGGTCTTCTCTCCCTTGGGCTGGAAATGCACGGCTTGACTTTTGGTTTCTGCTTCCTTTTCTTTCAAAAGGGCAGTTTTGATACGTGCTCAGCTTCCAGATGGTGGTATGCAGAAAAAAACCCAAGAGGCCTGAAAGCATGGGGGAGGGAGGGGGAAGCATGTCCCTGCCTGGGACCTGGGGAAACCTGACTGCCTAGATTGCTGTCAGCTGTTGGAGAACTGGAGGGTGTCATTTGGATTATGAAAATTCGGGTTGTGGTATTTGTTAAAAATACGTATTCCTATCCCACTTCAGGCAGTGAGGCTTTGATAGATGGGGTTTGTACCGACTTCTGGGTTTGTTTTTTTTAGCTCTGTACGTGAACTGTCACACAAGAACTGGCCGTCATTTACTTCCAGGGCTGTCGCACGGTCTGTGTGTGAGAGAGTTTGTCTTCCCTTCTGCAAATATCCCTTCTTTCCACAGAGGAGGAAAGCAGGTTTGCCATCTATATTGATTTTGTGGGTTTGGTTTGTTTTTTTTTTTTTTTTCTAATAGTATGTGACAAGTAAAGATGATATATAGGCAATGGCATTAGGTGAAGTCCGGAAGGTTTTTCCATCTACCAGGCAGAGAGGGTAGGACAAGATGTGATGACTCTTTCTCGTGGCTCTGGATCTCTCCGCTCCCTCTGGCGTGGCATGGCCTCACAGAGCTGCAGCCGGGCGGGAGGTTTGCTCTGGGGGTGCCAGGGCATCCATGAGGGAAACGCACCCAATGGGGCAGGTGGAGCCAACCAACGGCCATGGACATTTTGTTAACAGAGAGCTGAAATCCCGTGTGGTCTGGGAATCTCCTTTCCCAGGGCTACTGGGAGATTTCGAGCCGTTGTGCGCATTTCAGCATTGCCTCAGTTTCTCCATATGTGCAGGCTTGGCCCTTAGGGGTCAGTCCTTGTGCTTTGTTTTTTAAAGTGTGGCAGGGATCGAACCGTTTGAGCTCAGAGGTGCCCCTCGGACACCCCTGTGCAGATTCAGAGCTTCCACGTGTGCCCTGCACCCAAGGGTGCCTGGCCCTCCTGCAAAAAACGCCCAGTTGGTGGGAAACCCTCAGCACAGGAAAAGATGAGGAACTTCAGATGTGTGAATCTGTGTTTTTAAGCGAAGTCCTGTGACGGTGGAAGCGAGGCAGGTTGCTTAGGAGGGCTTCATCCTGAGCACAACTTGTTTGTTGTTGCTTTGCTTCCCTGGGCTTAGGGCTGCTGATTGGACCATCTTTTTCCCTCTCCTCTTGGCAGCCCTGTTAGAAGCAGCCGTGAGCACCCAGCATGTGCGTGGGTGCTTGGAGATCACATACCCTGGTTCATGCACCAGGGGCGTTTGGCACAGGGCATCCTAACTGTACTAATAGGGGGGGAAAAATGAGACCTATATATGGTAAAGTGTAATAATTGAAAATAGCAGAGACCTACTGTGCCATAAGAAACCTGTGCGTGCTCCCGGGAGGTGGAAACTCCCTACCTTTGCAGTGAATAGCAAGCATGTGCATGTGCGATATCTTTGGAGTGAAGCTGTTCGCCAGCTGGGACATCCGGGGCTGCTGTAGCACACCAGCATCCCACCAGTGCTGAAACCATTTAAGAAAAAGTTGCAATGTCAAAATACCAGGAGAGAGGAGAAATGAAGAGCCAGGACCACTTGTTCAAAAGGCAGTGTGATTAAGGATTCAAGTGAAGTAAAAAAGCTGTTGGATTTAAAAGTGACTTAATGTAGGGTGGTGTTTTTTTTTCTGAAGAAAAGTTGATGCATTATCTCCCTAACAAATGGCTCATACTGCAGAAGTGAAGCATGACAACTTCTCCAAATCAGACTGTTCAACTTTATAAATGACGGTGTCACCTATCACTGTGTCAGCAAGATAAGGGGATGATTTTTCAAATGGTCCAAAAGCATTTATTTTTCATTGTGTTTTCTCTAGGGTGAGTATTCCACTTGTAACCAAAGCATTAATGAAATAGTAGACTTTCTCTGTAACCACTGCCTAGAATTAAATATTATATAATTGTATTATGTATAAATTATGTATACTATTGTATATATTGTGTATACATCTAGTATATCCATCTCTATATGGTGAATATGTATTTAAAATATATTAGATATAGTAAATACTAGATGATAAGATTATACCTATGCAGGTACTAGAAATTGCAGTTACTTTGTTTTATACCATGTCTGCTATCTGCTAGCCAAAATTCAACCCAAGTAACCTTGAAACCTTAAGGCAAAGGTGGCCAGAGATACAATTGTGTTCTCCATGTCAGAAATGGCTCTTTTCCTTCTCTTCTTCACCTCATCCCTCCTACAGTGAGGCACGTGTAGTTTTAAGGCTTTCTGGATTGCATCTGTCTTCTGCAAATGTAGTTCTGAAGATACTTACTATTCCCTGTAGGAAAGAACTTTCAAGTCAATGTTCAGAAAATCCTTTGTTACTGCTCTGTGCCTATGTTTAATTTATAAAATATTGCTTAGTTAGTGTGGTTTATCGACTTTAGGTCAGGCGGACTCTTAGATCGTCACGCCTGGCCTGGGTAACCCAAGCCCTTGGATCCCACCCAGCAGTTCCTGGAGTTCAGACTTCAGTGTTGACCCTCTGGCTCTGAGCAGTGCACTGGAAATGTGGCTGTCCTCCTCACCCAGCTGAGCTTCGCAAATTTTATTTTTTTCTATGAAGAGCTTTTTTTTCGTTCCTTTTTTCCTGTCTTTTTTTCTTTGAGATCTGGCTGCAAAGCTTTGTGTCTTCTGAATCTGCTCCAGAAACATCCCAGGAGTACTTCATTAGGCAAAGCATCGCTGCTCTCATGTAAAATACTGGTGGGGCAAGAAGGGGGGACGTGGCCTGGACTGCTTCGTTGCACTGATCAGCCTCTCTAGGTGACTGTGTAGGACTCGCATGCAGGGAGTGGAAGAACAGTTTTTGCTATTGAAAAAACAGTGTCAGACAGCAGAACTTCCACTTGAAATCAGATTATACGTCCGAGTTCATCAGCTCAGCACACTGGTGCAACCTCTGCGAAAAGCGGTAATCGTGGTACCCTCTGTCATAAATTTCAACTCCAGCTCTGCAGTGGATCTCACGAAGTGGCAGGCACAAGACTGCTTCATCGTCAGCTTGGGGAAGGGAAAGGCAGTCGCACGTGGTATTTATTTCTCAGCAGTGACGAGGTCAGGTTTCCAAAGCATCAGTGTTGAGCGTGGCGATGCCTTTTAAATGTGGAGTTCAAGAGGTGATGCAACTTCCCACTGTGAAGCCAAAAAAGGCAGAAGTGTGTCAGAGAGATGACCGTTGGCAATGTCTAAAGAGAAGAAACTTAATTTTTTTTTTTTTTCATAGCTTCTGGCTGAGGAGCTGGTGTGGGAAGAGTTGTAGCACGGTAGAAATGACTTCTGAGCAGCTCTTGGCAAACCAAAAGTGAACTAACTTCAGTTAAATTAAAGCAGGGGAAGAGACTATCTATATCCTTTATATACACGTGTTCCAAATTTATGAAGGAAAGCACAGGTTGTGTGTTTTTTTTTCTGTGGCCAACTGTGCAGCCTTAAGTACATTTTCAATCCTTTTTAATTAAAGGGTGTCTGTCAGCCTTTCTCAAGTGTTGTGTTGTCATAAGCAGTGCAGTAATAGGTACCTGGAGAGAAGACTTAAATGCATTTCAATGCTAAAACAAGATTTGCAATCTGCAACAGGTCAGCTGAAACATTTTAGTACCACCCAGGCTGTTGCTGCAGTGGCAGTACACTGTAGCTATTGTAGAAGCTTTGCACATCTTGTTTTTTCCATTCTTCCTGCATCCCATTTCAGATACCAAGTTTGGAGCTAGTGTAAAGGTCAGCTTCAAAATCTCAAGATTTTAATAATTTTTGACCATGGCCAACACATGAAAAGATTAAAAAAAAAAAAATCTATTTACAGGAAACTGCTTGGCTGGTCATCTTTTACTGTGTGCAAATAAAAATAAATCAACTTTTTGTAGTTAAAAGTCTGAATTTTTTTTTTTTTAAATGCACCACTTTGAACCAAGCATCGATTACTGTGGCACTGCTTAGGAGAAAGTGTTTCACATTTTAAAAGTGTATGCATGTGGTTTTGTACATGCCTGGCTGCCTGCCTGATGTTGTGAACTGCAACAGTACAGCTTCATGGTGTTTAAAAAAAAAAAAAAAAGAGGTCTTGTCACTGAGCTCTTTGTTTGCATAGGGAAACATCTGAGATTTAATGTGCTGTTCGTAACACTGCTGTTAGCTGTAAATCCTTCCTGTTTCTTCTTACTGGGATTTGATAGTTTTTTTTTCCCCCTTCCTAATCAAGTGTTGTAGTCAAGTGTTGCAATTAGTGTGTATTAATTTATCGATTGTCGCTGTTGTAATCGTATGTAATAATAACATGACAAGATTATATTTGTTTGATAATAAAATGTTTAAATATTGTCACTTTAAATAACATTAAAATGGAGCTTTCATATGTTGTTTTTTATTATCAATTTAGTATGATCAGCTAATTGGACTTGTTTTCGTTGACACCATTCTTTCCTGCAAACACAAGCTGTTTAAGGATTTAATTCTTGTTTTAACTTCTTTGGTAGAAGATTCCTAACCAGTTGGAGCAGGGGAGGGGGAAGGATCTTAGAGTTGTATGCACTTGGTGTGTGACATACTGAAAGTAAATTGCATTTTCTGCTACTTACTCCATTGGTTTGGACAAACTGAAGAGTGTATTTTCTCCTCCTAAATTGATAGCATGCTTTTTAAATCATGAAGTTGTTGTCTTGCTTTGTTTGTTTCCCCACCACCACCTCCAGGTTCATAACTTTCATGGATTTCAGTTCAATTTAAACTCCCGGGCCAAGTATTAGATGAAAATAATACTTGATATTAGTAACTAATACCTGGAAGCATGCATGTGGGTGTTTGTTTTTGAAGGATGGATTGGCATGTTGGGTGTTACCTCACTTAGCGTTCTTGTCTGATCTATACCAACTCGCTTTGATAAAGCATTGTAAAATTTCCCTTACCATGGGGCTCCTGGAAGCCCCAGGAGGGAGGTTGTGCGAGAGGTGGGCTCAAAGGCACCAAAGTGTTTGTGGACAGTTAGGATTTGTCTCGGGAACCTTAACAGGGAAAGGACTGACTGTCCGTTTTGGCAGCGAGGGGTGCTCAGGTGCCCGCTGTTCATGTCTGTGCAGGCGTTTGGCCCTTCTCATCTTGACTCCCTGTGGCATTTCTGGAAGAGTAAATGGGCTTCTTGTTTGTGGGCAATGCCGAGGATGGCAAAAGTCACTTGCTATTTCTTGTGGCAGTTGCTTGGGAAATATTTGAGCAGTAGCCAAGACAGCAGAGCCCTTCCCATGGCAGAAGGGGTCTGAGGGCTACTGGTGCCGTGATGTGCAGGGATGTGGCACAAGGACCCATGATGCCAGCTAAGCTCTGCTGCAGTGTATGTTCGTGTGCCTGCCTGGGACTTAGAGGTCCCAGGGGATTACCAGGTGCCATGCTTCTACAAAGCTTGTAGGATAAAACACCTTGGCAGACCACAACCTGAGACAAGGAGGCAGTGGGAGAAAAAGAAAGGCCAGGAGGCACCTTTAATTCCCTGCACACTGAACCCTACCTCGTGTTGGCCTCCTGCACGTCCCTAACTGTGCCCAGCGTTTGAACCTGAGGGTGGGGTGACCTTGCATGTGTGGAGCAGCTCTGGCTGCAAAGAAGGAAGGGTTGGTGGCCAGGTCTGGGAGTCCGTGGAGAGGAAGAGGAGAGTTTAAAGGGGTATGTTCTGCTGACGTGAATATTTGCCTAGTGCAGAATCTTCACAGCTTAAAGCTAAGGGTTTTGGCTCTATCTGCAAGGTGTTCTCAAAACATGTCTCTCCTTGGGGGCATCTGTGCCCAAATGTTGCTCTCTTGGAGAGTGCAACCAGTCACTAAATAGAGCACTTGCTATGGGCTGCTATATAACAAAATGGACTGGGAGACAGAAGAAGCGAGTTTTCCTCTGAATAAGCACATCCTCCCTGCCTTTTTCAGGAGCACACTTAAGGCCGCTATAAAATGCGTAAACCTACTAAATGTCACCTTGGTGGGTGGATTTGGTGGGATTTTTTTTTTTTTTTTCCAGATTGTGTGCTGAGCCCTGAGCTCTTGTTCCATAAATCAGTGTGTAATGAGTTGTGTTACTGTCAGGGGTATCATCTTGCAGTTTGGCAGCAGTCGTGGTCTAACAAATGATCCTGATGTGTTAAGGACCATTTGAAGAGAGCAGAAGGTAGCCTTGCATAGAAGTCTTACCAGCAACATCCATCAGCAACTTCATCTCTCTCATCCCCTTGTTGTTTGCTTTGCTGTTGTGTTTGTTTTGTGTTTTCAGGAGGTGGATTACTCTGATGTCTAGGGAAAAATAAAAACCACTGAAGTTTGGTCAGAAAGCTTTTGCAAGTCATTGGGAACTCTGAAGTTTGTTGGTCAACCGTCTGGGCTGTCTAATTGCTCTGTCTCTTGCTACCCCAGGAAGTTTTCAGTGATTATTCTGTTCTTCAAAATAAAGAAACTTTTGCCAGACTTACTTGCTTGTATGGCAGGTAGCAAAACGTCTTCTGTTTACAGCTGGGATAGTATTTTCTTAGACAGGGAGGAATGATTTAACTTTAAATGCAAGCCACATAACTGACTTGAGTGCACGCAGAGTTCTGCTGGGGAAGTGTTTAAGTCCAAAAAATGTGCAGCAGGGTTGAGGGAATTCAAGCTACAGAGTCTGAGTTTCCTACATTTTTGCATGTTTTGCTTCCATGCTCTAGTATCTACAGCAACAACAATAGTGACAACTCTTTAGTGTAAGAAGGGGAGTGAAATGAGTTTGAGTGGTATTGAGGAAAGGCATAGGTAAGGAAGGGGATCTTAAATGAACTGTAACATCACACATTTGGAAACATGATAAAGAGTACAGTTTATCACAGTCTGCCTTTCTCTGAAATTAAGCAAAGCATTCCAACATAAAAGCAATTATTTCTGTACCCAGGAGTTTGACCATCTCATTTTTCAGTTCCACAGGATCTTCCAGGTAATCACGGCTAATGACATATCTGCAAAGCAAGGGCCATACATTTCTGCAAAACTCAGATGAGTCCAAGCTGTAATTATAAGAGGAATAATTCCTTTCTTTGGAAAGACTTTTTTTTTTTTTTCTTGTCTTCAGGAAATGAAAAGGAAATAGAATCATAGAATGATTTCATTTTTGTGTATGGGATTTCAAATGGCAACTTTGTGATGTAATGGGAAGGCTTTCTTATGGGATTTGGTGTTTCTGGCTCAAGGCTTTTGTGTGAAAAATGCTGCTTTTCCATCTTGGCCATGACTCTGAAGATCTTCTGTGACTTTGTATGGGACCTGTCTGAGTCACAGGGAGATCATGTGTTCTATGGGGAGTGGAATTAAACTTTCAGTCATGCTGTGCTGTGTTTTATTTATCAAATGCAACGTGAAACAAAAAGTTAAAACAGGCACAAGCTCTATGCTGGGAATGAAAACATGGGCTGAGCCAGTGTCAGGGAGTTTTATGTCTGTGTTTATGAATGGGTAGATTCAGTACATGTATTTCAGATCATAGAATAGATGTTACTATTGTCTTAACAAGTGCCACAAACATAGCAAAATCTGGGTGACACCAATATGTCTGTGTGTGAAATGGCAGTGTGTCTATTCAGGGTTAAGCTTGCCCATGAATTTAGCTTAGTCTTTACTGACCTGTTAGTAGATGCAGTTTTGTTACCAGATTTGTTTTCTGAGGATTAAGTGGCACTTGAAGTATGTCAATTTAGTCAACTGACACTCTTGTTAATGATGTGCTTTAGTGAAGCAGTTGTGGTCTGAATGGGGGACAGAAATGAGTTAATTATGTGTAGAAAACACAGGGATTTGGCTATTTGAAATACATATAAACAAAAAAAAAAAATCCCGACTCCTTTTTCTGTGCAAGTAACATCTGTAAATTCAGGGTTGCTGCAATAAGCAAGAGATTAAAGCAAGTAGGAGCTTGGAAGGGATTTGGTTTGTGTTTGCAGTTGGCTCATGTCTTGACTCCCTACACTAGGGAGCGGAGCATGGAGCCAGCTGGACAAGAGGAAGACCCAAGCTCTGGGCTGGGACGATGTGCTTTGAAACTCCAGACCAGGGAATACGAAGAATTATTGAACAAGAGGGTGTGCAGGATGGGAAAACCCTGTGAGGCGTTGCACAATAGAGCTTCCCCTTTGAGGAGATGTGTGTTTGCAGCCCTGCCTTTGCGCAGTGACCCATTGAGGGGCATCCCTCTGCTCGGAGACCATTTAGAGTGCTGCAGCTGCTGAGTCTTGCAGAAGCACGTGGAGCTCCAGCTGAATTTCTGAAAGTCAGAAAGACTCCGTTCGTATTCTGGTAGCTGACAATCAACCATATTGCCCGTATATAATTTAATTGCTAGCATATGGGCCATTCATCTGACCACAAAAGCTTTTATTCACGTGCTTTAAATTTTGAAAGGCTTGTCATCAGCAGAAATATCACACAGCATGAAGCTTTTTCTTCTTTTGCAGCCACTTAGCTATATGGCACAGTGATAGCATGGCAAAAGTGTGCTGCTGTGAATTTGAGTGTTTGGGGTGGGTATGCAGGCTGATGGCCACCTCGGGTGAGTAATCAGTAAGTGGCTATTAGACCCCTTTGGCTGGGGGGAGAGAAGGAGCTGTGCGTAAGGAAGCTGTAATCCTTTGCACATCTTCGTTGGAGACCCTGGTGTTCTGTAGCTGTGTTTGGGGTCATGCAGTGAACTCAACTATTCACATCGTTTATTAAGAATGATATATGGCATTGTTACAGGTAGAAAATAATTATGTCTGTAAGACAAAACTGTCATTTTGTCATCTCTTGCCAGCTTCGTTTGTACAGAGAAGTGCCACTGTAATGCGGTATGTCTGGTCCGATCTATTCATGTTATTCTCCTCTTGTTTGTGTGGATCTTCTGGAGGAGAGGCGTTTGAATGTTTTCTAAGTCTATGAAAATGTGACTGTGAAAACACTTAAAAGCACTTATGACTTCTCTCCAAATGATTAGATTTCAAATTAACAATGTCCTTAGCAGCAAAAACATGTACTGCCTTGAATTATGAAGAAGGCTCAATGTATCGCACCGGCAGCATTAGATAACTAAATGCAAACTGTTATTCTTGTATCCAAAGCATTCGAAGTTCATCGTTTTGTCAATCAATAACATTATATTTTCAACTCTTTTATTTGTTTAAAAGCTGTCTGGACTGCAGAATAAATGTTGTCTGCTTGAGCTACTAAGCTGTTGCCCTTGGTGAAGGATAAACATAGATCTTGTTGGTGCTTCATTAGCTGCTCTGTGAAAGCTTCCTCTTTCCCATGTCTGAGATGCAGAACTGGAAGAGACCTTATGGTCATTAGTTCAGATCCCTACAAGCCAGGAAGGGTTATGTCATGTATAATGCTGTCAAAGAATCTAATGAAATAATTTTCCTTTCTTCTCTCTAACACTCCAGACCTCACTGCCTTGGTGGTTGAAAGCCTTGGTAAGAAACCTTAGTCTGTGCAGGTCTCAGTGCCAGCACCGGCATGTAAAGCAGTATTCAAGAGCACTGCAAGCTGGTGTATCTCCCTCTTGCTGTTCACTGAGAGTGATATTATAGTTAGCACTCGGGAAAATGCCAGAAATTATGTCATGCTTCACATCTTTTCCTTTTATTAAGGTGGTTTTCCATCATGCATGTTTTTATCTACCCCTGGCCCAGCCTTGCCGCCTCCCCGCTTTGGGGAGGATTGGTGTGGGACCCAGTGAGGCTTTACCTTGCCTACTGGTAGTAATCTCAGGGCAGATGTGTATTTACGCATTTCTTGTGGATATGTGCTAGCCAGGCCACAGCTCTGATTTCTCTTGGCATGGCGTTACCTATTTAGCAGTGTACAAAAATAGCACGTATCCTCCTGTTCTCTAACAGACTGTCACTTTTTAATTGCTAGAGAGGCAGCACTTTGAAGAATTTCTGTAATGTTGTTTTTTTTTTTCCTCAAAAGATGAAACTGTTCTCTCTTGAAATATCATTAGTGCAGGCAGGAGAAGAGAGGCTAGTTTGTTAGATCAAAAAACTTTATCATTTCTGTGGGATAACAACTAAAAGCTGGTGGTTGAGTTGTTGCAGTGACCGGTTTCTCAGAGATTATTGAGTAATTAATCATGTTATTGAAGAAGGAGGGAAAACAGAAATGAAAGTTAGTTATTTGACTTCTTTGCATCATCCATCAAAATCCAGCAGGGCCTTTCAGGTGCTTATCAACTCTTTTCCAGCTTATGAGTCTTAAGTGTCTCCCTAGCAAGTCTGCTGGTTCCAGATGAATTGCTCTCCTGTAGGCTGGTGCCCGAGACAGGGAATTGGTTGATATGCTAAATGTCACAATAAAGTATTATAATGCGTCTTCTGAAAGGATCTTGGGAATTCTTCAAGTCTTTTGGTACCAGAGAGGATCAACTTTTAAAAAAATAGCTGCTCAGCCAGGTTGAAGTAATATGCCCGTTAAAAAACCCTTCTAAAATAGACGTTCTCTTAGCTCTGTCAGGTCATTTATTTCCATGCTTATTGGTGATGAGAGGCAACAGCCAGAATCTGGAACTTGGGAAATTTGGGCTTGTTATACTTAAAATTTCTCTCTGTGTACTTCCCCTTAATAATCTTGAGTTCCCGTTCGTTGTTGTTTTGGGGGCTAATTAACATGATTAAGACTATTCCTGTGAGTACGCTCAGTTTTTCTAAGTTTTATCAGCTGATATCTGTGTGCAGGCTGCCTGGAAGATTGTATCATTTAATTAAAGAAAGAACAAACAAGAGGATTAATGTAATCTATGGGATGGGGACAGGAGGCTGGAAAGGGTCAGGCGAGAGCTCGTGCAGGGCCCACTTGAATGCCTGGTGAAAAACATGCATGGTTCATTGCACGCTAAAATTGGTAAATAGAAATCCTTTAATACTTCTGGCAAATAATGAATGGCAAAGTCTTGGTGTCAAATATGAACATTCTCATTTACATTTAAATAGTTTAGGTTTCCTTGCATGTGTCACGCATAGCATAAAATAACGCTTTGTTATTGCAAATATTGCTTTTAATGAAAGTAAATACCATCATCACCAGTGTTAATCTGCTGCACTCAGGAGTCTGCTTCCAAATATTGATTTCTGGTAAATGACCTTTATCAGTGCTGTAAGCTTTTATTTGGAAAATGTTTTGTGTCCGAGCCTGGAGACGTTCGCTGGTGGTGTGCTTACATTCGTTAATAGTCATCCGTTTGCCCAGCGTCTAATGGACCTGTGAAGGATGGGGCATGTGCCTCTCCCTCAAAAATCTAGGGTCTGGGATGATTTGGGGACCAGCTGGGACTGGGTGACAAATGCTGAGGTGAAGGGGGAAGTAGGCAGATCTCAAAGCTACAGGATGAAGACTTCTAGGAAAGTCAACCTTGTGCAGTTCTGGAAAACCCCGGTGTGGGTTTCAGTGTGGTGCAGGTAGTTGAAGAAACCATTGTGGCTTGCAGAGCTGGATGCTGGTCATCATTTCTCAGCTTGGATTCAAAGCTGTGGAATGAACTTGATTTTCCAAGGGTTTTTCTGTTTATAAATAATTACAGCTTACCACATCTGACTAGGAACGAGCTTGCTCGTCTGCATAATTAAACTATAAATAGCAGAGTAAATGAACCTGCTTTTCAACAATGAAGCTGTTACTTCGTATTGAAGTTCAGGAGGTTTATTGCCCAGTATGTGGGCGATTTTCTGAAACCCTTTTCTTTGTCGAAATGACAGTTTGTCACCCTGGGGCTCTGCAGATTCAGGAGCTATTTGGGAGTAGTGTAAGTGATCACTTTGAGTTATGGAAGCCGATGAGTGACCATAACAGTTAGGAAAACCTCATCCCTTTTTGTATTCTATATTTACTATGAGGCTGGAAGGTAGAGACAGTCAGGACAGAGATGGTTTTCTGTTGGCATTTTCACTCCCTTTGAAATAAAAAAGGAATGTCTGAGTTTGCCAGGTGGTCATAACTCAGCAAGTTTGTCTTGGAGACAATTGTGTCTGTAGAGGTGTCTGGACGTAATTCTATGCCCCTAGGCGAATTTTGTTGATAATCTAGATAATAGCTCTGCCATTGCAGCTTGCACTTAATTTATTGCAGAGGAAGTCCCGCTGACTGTTTCTCTAGATGGTTTTTCCTGTTTGTTTCTCTGACTTTGAGCCAGGATCCTGGCATGGATATTGGAGTAACGCTGCCTTGTACTGGCTGCCGACTACCACCCTGCAGGGAACCGGGAGCAGCCGATATGGGGTTGGGTTACTAGTCAAAAAAAGTTTGTTTGCTGCCTGTCCAAAAGTGCTTATCCGAAAGAGATAAGAAACTCTTGCTCGGTTTTCAGATGAAAATCAGCCATGCACAGCAAGAAGCGGCTTCAACTGCCTTGAAATTCCAAGTCTCTCATGATGCCAGAGTAGCAGATGGCCTGTTGTCACTGCAGACGAAAATTATGTTAATTAATATATTACAAAACTGACTCCAGTTGAACATTTGTTTTTTATGAGCATGTGATTATCAGCTTTTCCGGAAGGTGAATTTTGGGAATATTTGGACTGATCTATTTGTACAGCAGTTGAGATAGTCTCTGAAATAGCTTTCTGGAGATTTAATACACTGTTTGTTTTCGGTGCTGTAACTATAAATGGGTATAAGTCATTTGGTTGGTGGGAACACGGTTAAAGAACTTGGGGTAAATTAATTTAAAGATTTGTGAATATTTTGTGCAATTGCTGTAACCTTGTGCAGAGGGTGCACTCTCATCTGCTGCACTCGCGAGCACCCTGGAGATGGCTACACCATGGCCCTGTCCCAAGGAGGGGCTATTTTCGATATTTATAGCAGCTAATTAATGGAGAGACAGATCGAGTGAAGATCTGAATTCTTTCTTATTCATGAGCCAAGACTTTGTATGCATGTTTTTCCTACTAAAGGGAACCTGTAGAACTCCAGGATGTTTTCAGGGGGCTCTTTGCCCACAGTGTAGATCTCCTGGCTGATGTCAAATAACAGACTTTGAGGTGGGTGTTTCCTTGGGCAGATTTCACAAGCCAGGGCCAGCCCATGTTTTTGCTGTTGAAAAATTAACTTCTTCGAGGCCCTGTACAATCAATGCTTCATTTCTGTTCTTCTAAATTACTGAAGGTTTTCAAAAGTCTTGCATGCTGCCACCCAGAGACCTTTGTATGTAACCTAGAAAGCTTTTCTTTTCTTGCCCATAGGAGTGTGTAGGCTTAGGCTGAGGAGTGGTTTTGACAATAGCCGGCACAGATGCTTCAGAAGGTGTAAATCCTCCTCAGTCTGCAGATGCAGATAATCTGTCCCCTACTGTTAGCCACATCCTGATCTCTAACAGATAAAGACTGGCTTAATCCCCAAAGCATGAGCTTTAATATCCTTTACAAAAGCCTCCTCCTAATTCACAAGGCTCTTGCATGGTTTTTCCCCCCATGAAGTCACTGCTGGGTGGCTGAGAGCTGTTTGGGACTGTCTGAAA
Organism: Tauraco erythrolophus; assembly: GCF_009769465.1. Taxonomy (NCBI): domain Eukaryota; kingdom Metazoa; phylum Chordata; class Aves; order Musophagiformes; family Musophagidae; genus Tauraco; species Tauraco erythrolophus. Next base: position 7,380,353 of record NC_141476.1, read on the forward strand.
GGCAAAGAGCTGTTTGCTGGAAGATGCCAAAGGCTGGTTGTCAAACTGCCTCTGTGCTGCTATGGGCTTCCTCTCTGCAATTTGCAGAAGCTGATGATTTTTGTTTACTACCCCTCCTTGACTTGCCAACTTTCATTTCTTTATGAAAAGACTTTGTTTCTGGTGACATGGCCGTTGCCTGGACGGTCTTTAGTCCCGTGTTGTCTGATACAGCCCTATTCCTTCACCTCCTTTCTGCAGGAAGTTTTTCTTCTTGCGAAACGGAGAGCGTCACAGCACCAACGTGTTAGCCAGGAGAATGGACTGAGCATTGCTTGCTTTTGTGCCCAGACCAACCCCGTGTCTGCCTGGGAGCCCTTTCCCATCTTGAAAGGCTGAGCTTTGCCTTGCTGCAAGCTGGCGCTGGCGGCGGTTGGCAGACGGCCGCGGCAGCTCTCAGCTGGGCAGGGCAGCCCGGCTGCTTTCCCCGCTGAGCTGCATTTCACACCGAAACACACGTGTTTGCTGGCGAGGAGGGGCTTCGCCGCGGCATCTCTGCTGCGTGCTGGGGAAGAAGGCGGCGGCGGTGGGATTCAGCCGCGGCGTGGGGGCCCGGTGTGGCGGTGGAATGCCGCCAGCCGTGGGTGGCGGCACGAAGGGCGGTTGTGCTGACGTGGTGCCGCGATGATGCTTTTAGTTTAGGGAAACATCTTGGATGAGTTCTGTGAAGAGCCAACGTTGGTCTGTGCAGAGTTCCGTGCCCTTTCTAGCTCTCATCAGCCTCCTGTAAGTCTGAGCAAATCTGACTTTGTTTCCCCACCCGTGAAATCAGGTGTGATGCTTTCCCACCCCACTGTGTGCTCCCTGGGAGGCAGCAGTGACTTGGAGCACCTCCATGTGCCCAACTCTGTGTAAGCACAAGGCTGACCTTTCCCTGCCGTCCTGAACATTTGCAAAATGGTTGAGATCTTGTATGGAAATTAAAGCAAAATATTTTGGTTTTGTTTCTCCTGGTCATTGCAGGGGAGAGATCCTCTCATGAATATAAAAGCATGAGTTTTACAGAGCTGCAAAATACCCTGCAAGCACTTGTTTTAGAAGAACCCAGAGGGAGTCGTGAGCTTGTGTTTGAAGGTTAAGGGGTTTTGATCTTTTCTTTTTTTTTTTTTTTTAATTTTCTTTTCTTTTTAGGGAAACATGTTTGTTTGAGTAAATTGCAAAGGACTCTGAACACTCGTGAGAGCAGCTTTTAATTGCTTTGCAGCAAGTGTTATTTTTCTTCACAATCTCACAATTAACCTGCTCCCTGTGGTTTCCCAGTGTAAGTTATGCTGTTGGTACAAATTGATTGTGCCTCTGCCTTTTGTGTTGGGAGGAGAGGGGAAATTCATTTCCAGTGCCCTTGGCTTGCTAGAAATCCCTTTCTGCTAGGGTCTGTGAATCCAAGTGGTGCTCTGGGATTATTTAAGGGCTGAGCGTTTTTATATTGTCCTGAATGCTATTTTATTCTCCCCTCACCCCTCCAGTCTTTTTTTTTTTTCTAGAAATTAAATTACAGCTCATATTAGTGATGAACAGGATTATGCAGGTGCAAGTGACTCAGAGATAAACCTTGTGTTTCAGTGACTTGTTACATTTGGGGAGGGAGGGGGAAGAAAAAAAACAACCTGCTGTTTTGAGCTGAAAATGTGAATAGCTGAACTAAACCAGCAATTTATTATGTTTGAAGGGAAGTTTGGACAGGGATTTATTTGCCTAATTTGAAATTGTCTTTGAATTAGTCTGTGACAGTCTTTATGTGAGAACTCCAGGGTTTTAGTTTGCTGTCGGTGTCTAATCTGGGCATAATGGCAGTTTGAGTTGGTGAAGAGGTAGCAAATGTGTGTAGTTCGCACAGCTTCCAGTGCCATAAATAGATTTATTTCATACTCAGGCACTCATTTGCTTTTAAGCCGTGACTCGGAGCAGCACATAAGCATGTGCGTAAGCGGTCTCACTGGTTTCCGCAGGCGGTGCAGTACGTGGCTCTGCCAGGGCTCCTGGTAGTGGTGAGGAGGACAGTAAAATCCCAACAGAGAACGATGGGTCTGAATGCAACTGTGCCAGCACGGACGCACCCCTGCCTCTGTGAACGCTGCTGGGGTCTTACTTCATCCCGCCATCAGTGTGTGCAGCTGTGGGGCCAGGGCCAGGCTCTGCACCATCCGTTTTGCCAGCTGGAGCTCACAGCCTTTCTGCAGTGCTGGGTCTCCTTACCTTTTTATTTTTTTTTTTTCTCAAGTGCAGAGGTGTGGGAAAACAGTGACATCAGATACGGGTGTCTGTGTTAGCTGCTGGCAAGTGCTGTCTGAGCTGGCAAGCCCTGGATGTGTCACTTTCTGCAGATGTGTAGTGGGTTGTTGGAGGCTGCCAGCCCTCATGTGTTCCGAGCGGGATGAATTGCAGACGGACGCACTGGTTGGGAAACTGGGCACGAGCACGGGCACGCACCAGCCTGCAAGCATGTGCTCACAAGCGTACATGGTTTGCACGTGGGGGGTGTCTGCAGATGCGTTCAGAAAGAGCAGATATTGCTGGAGAGAAGAAAACAATTCGTACGTTCCAGAGGTAGATGGAGAGTGCACAGGGGAAGAAGAAATGATGGCCAGAGGACTTTAGAAATCAGCCAGGCAAGATTTCAGAGAACGTGCCCTCAAGCATTGAGAGCAGCTTCCAGTGCCAAGAGGCTGCTCCAGACAAGTAAAAAGACAAACCATGGGTAAGGGTTTGGAGCAATATTCGAGTCAGTCAACCAAAGATTTGCAGCTGCAACCAACTATTAATAACAGATGGTTTGATACCAAAACTCTGGAGGTCGAAACCAAAGGGCTGCTGATACTGCACCATGTTTGTCTTGTCTCGCTTAGCAAGCCTTGCGTGGTAGTTTGGAGGAGGCTCAAATAAGATGTCCAGCCTGCTCCTCAGTTTCACCCCGCGGGCAGTGACATCCCACATTACCCACTCGAAGTGGGGCGGAGGGATTTCTGATGACCCTGGTGAGACCGTGCACAACGACACAATCGTCACAGCAGTGTTAGACAATGTCATTCCTTCATGTGGATCCTGGATGTTTTCTGTTAGTAGTCCCTATAAATGCCTGTGGTCGTAGTCTGTCTTGCCTTAGGATAAGGTTTAATTTATCTTTGCCTGTTTCTTGGTTGCTCTTGGTGTCTTTTTTCCTATGATTTTTCACCCCTTCCTTTGACAAAGGGATCTTGGATCTGTGTTTTCATTGCTCTGCCCTCTTGTGTAGTGGAGAAAAAGATGTGCTGTGGATGTGTACGGAGGGACCCCCTCCTCCCCCATACTTTTGTTGCTAGTAGGGTACTTAAAAGGAGAAAAATAAGTGATCTCATCCTGTTGCAGAGAAGATCTGTAGCCGGAGTTGCCTTTACCTTCTTTTTTTCTCTATGTTCTTCTCTTCACTGTTTTTTCTTAAATATGTCTTGACATAGAACATGTCCATACAGGGATCCTTGAGAAAGTTGAATTAAATTAACTAAAGGTGTGAATTTAAAAAGGATTATTTAAACCTCATTAAACCTCTGTGTTTGCGCACTTTTCAAAATTAAAGTTGCTTTAATTTGATTTCAGTTCACTTCACTTCCTAAGTAGAGTAATCTCAATTTAATTAAGGCAAATTAATTGAGTAAATGTCCAAAGAGAGGTTTGATGCCAGGTAGAAAAGGAGCATTCAAGGAATCTGAGCTTATTCAAAACTAATAAACCCAGAAACTCTTTCCAGTCTCAGATGTTGCAAGAATTAGATGTGATCTGTGTCAAATGCTGTAATCGTTACCTTGTAAAGGATACTATCATCAAGTGAAAACCATTTCTTTTGGCTCATATGAGCAAACTTGCATCGCTCCTTCAATTCTGGGCACCAGACCAATATTGTGAAAGGAGAAAGTTAAGTGTATTGAATGCCTTCTCATTTTACTTTATTCATTCCTTTAGGAACCAGAGTAGATTCATGCCAAATAATAACCTGTTTGTTTTTGTTTTACCTCCCTGCCTGCTCTGTCTCTGTTTCTTACACAATATTTTTCTGGTGTTTTTTTCTTGAGAAGAAAAGCGATTGGGAGGAAGAGTGATGAAAACACATCCCTTCTTTCACGTGAAAGGACTTACCCACCTGGGTATGAGGTGCTCAGACAAATCTCATTTCTATCTTCTGTCCAAAGAAACTCGTGTCAGGTCCTTATCTGTCAGTTCTGCAGAAAGCTTGACATCTGTGACGGTGAGAAAAGTGAGGAGGTGTCACACATGATAGCAGGAGGGTGAAATGCAGGAGTTGGAGGTTGTGTGGTGTTGGTGGTGCTCAGTGTGACCTTGAGTCTGATTTCTGTCATCAGGGAAAAGTAGCAATTAATGAAGAAGCTTCTCTGTTGCAGAGACAGGAATTGAGCAGTGTTAAACATCGAGATGTTTCATAAAGCCTAGGAAAAAGGTGTGATTTACAGTACTAAGACTTTTTACCCCTTTGGAGAGGTAAAACACAGGTGTGTTAGCTTCGTTTGTGCTTGTACTCTCATTGTTAGGTTTGTAACTCCAGGCATATGGATGAGGAGTTCTGTAAGTGTTTTCTAGTTTCCTTGTTCTGCCTCTGTGTTGGAACAAATATTTAGCTAACTGGAGCTCATGCTGGAATGAGCCATGCTGGCAGTTTGTTTATTCTTTATCTTCTTATGTTATATTTTTAACGATGGAAACAGGCTTATGTGGGCTTCTGCTCAGGGCTTCTCCTTTGCTCTCTGACATGCAGTTGGGAAGGCAAAATGGGTAACTTCTTTTGTGTGTGTGAGGATTTTGAGTTCTTCCCCATCTCCTTTCTTATAGACTTCCATGCAAAGGGCTGTTCTAAAGGGAGCAGAGGTCATGCCTTCTTCCAACGCTTCCTCCGTCCCTGAGATGTTAAGGAGTTGGGTGCCTGCCTCCACCAGTTTTGGGGACACGTGGTGATCATTCCTAAACCAAGCTCTGCCTAACGATACTGCCATAGCAGAGCAGTTTAGAAGTACAAACTGAATGGTCAGAGGCAGAGAATGTAGGTTCTTGCTGGTTTTCATGTAGTGTTTTTTCATTAGAAATGTTTGCTGTCAAAGTATTTGTATCTGAAACAGGTTCTTTGTTGCCTAAACAGTTAAACCCAAAATCTGGGTTTTGGATATCTCTTGGGCATGCTGTGCAAGAAGTACAAATTTGGTTTTACATATCTTTGGGCTGTCGGCTGTGCTAAGAAAGGGAAAAAGGGACAGAGTTATCAAATATGTCTATATAGGAGATGATGTATGCTAAAGTCAGAGACTGTTTAAACAGCATTTAACAAGAAAGCAAATATAATAAAGAGCTTTAGCTTATTCCTCCAAAATGTTTTTGATGGAAAAGAATAAGGTGTAGGTAAGCTATTGGTTTCTTTAGCAGTGATAAATGACGTGATGTACTTGAAAAGCTTAGAAAAAAAAATAGATACAGATATTTAGATTGACCTACGTTAATAAGGCAAAAGTATATCTTACATAAGCAACTTAGGCTTATGTTTGATTCAGGCAAGTTATTACTGCGAAGGGATTGATGATATTGGTCCTTAGACACCATTTAAAACTAAAGCAATAGCTAATGAAGCTTAGTAGAAATTAATAATAAATCCTGTTATGTTTGATTTGTGCGTCAGTAATTCAGGTCAAAAAACTCAAATGCTGTTGGAGAGCTGTCAAGGCAACTATTTGGATTCAATGTTGATTTGTAGCAGATGCAAACTCTTATTTCTTACTTTGAAGCAGAAGCATCTATATTTTATGATCAGTCATACCCAGCAACCTTCTGTGTCTGAGTCATAGGACTCAGTTTTTTCAGGCTAAACAGGCAAACACAAATGTGAATTTCTTCCTGTCTATGTTCTTCAGTTGACTGATGGTAAACAGTTTTCAAAAGGAGATGCTCTTGACCACCAGGCTCTGATCATGAGGTTTTCTGGCTTCTTTAGTAGCCAAATGAAATGGCCAAAACAGTGCAGGAATACGCATTGTCCTCATCAGCAGTGTTGCTGCCTTTGCCTGTAGTATTTCTACCTTTCTGAAGATTATTCCACCTTGTGCTGAAGCCCTGAGACTCCTAGGAGGGGTAACAGGAGTTGCATGAAGCATCGATGACAAATCTGTAGTTTTAACTGGGAATAGTTAAAAGGAAATATCTAAGGGCATCTCTAACTTGCTACCCAAACCTATTTTACTCTAAGTTTAAATACTGCCCCCAAGGTGCTCCCTAACTTTTTAAACTTTCTTACAGAAAGCTCAGAGCTGTTGAGGTCCTTGGCACATCATGTAGTCCTTTATCCTGTCCAAAGGTACTGTGTACCATTAGTATCTGCTCTCTAGACTTTCACTGCAAAGCAAAACTGTCCTTGTCTCTTTCTTCTTGACTTATTCCCAACCCTGTAATTGGCTCGATTAAATCATTCATTGTGTGAAGGTGATGTTGGGTGGAGCAGTAGCCTGGATTCTGATGTGCTGTGAGGAAGTAAATTTGTTCTTCAGATGAAGAAAGCACCTTCAGAAGGACAGACTTGTTGCCTTGATAGTTGACTTATGGATTTGTCTAATGGAGTTCAGCTTGTATGTAGTCTGTTGTATACATGTTTGTCAGATGTCGAGGACATGACTCTGCTTGTTGAGATGACACTAGAGGTGCATCGAAGATGCTGATTTTAGTCTTCAGGGCCTTTTTTCTTTTTCCTACTACTTCACTATTACAGCTCCAATTAGAAGCTGAGTGAGGTTGGTGTGGTACTAAACTCTTGTTCCAGGGCCGTTGTTGTAGGGCTTTAGGGACATTCAAAGAAAAATTTCAAACTCTCTCATTAAACTGCTAGGCATCATGAAAGTCTTCTCAATGACTCTGAAAAATCTTTGGTAGGACATTAAGATGTTATTTTTTCCCATATAATAAAATATCTTTCAGGACTAGCTGTAAACATAATTTTAGTAATCTTCCTGAGCTTCATGGGAATTGTGCCTGCTGTTGCCTCGAAAGCTGTCTCAGGAAGAGAGGACACTTTTGTAAAGGGGCTTATCCGTGCCATATGTATAGCTAGAAGGAAGAATATGAAATGAAGGTCGATCTGTTCTAACTCTTGGATATCTCCCAGTTTGTTCTCAGCATCTTTTCTTTGAATGAGATCTGAACTTTACAGTTTTCATTATTGACTCTTAAAAAGATGAGAGATGCAGCGCTTGTCAGAATCTTCTGTGTTTTATATTACCTTGTCTTAAAGTGCTTGCTAGTATTAAAGCCAAAACTACTGTAGTACATGGCTTATGTAATTTCTGAGGATTTTAACCTGTCTCAATTCATGGCACACTGACTAAGCTACGGGGCATAGAGAACGGTCTCTTGCTCCACTTTGGCCAAAGCTCAGCATCTTGAAAAAAAACTAGGTGTCTCTTTCCATTTCAAGTTGTAAGACAATTGAAGAATGGGAACTATATTTAGCAGCTGCTTTTAAACTGTGTGTAAATTGTTTTCCCTTGTTCTTGTAGGTACTTTTAGTAGGAAGAGGTTGAGGCGCTTTCGTCATCACAGGACAGCAGAAGTTTATGCTTCTGGAGAATCTGTATAAAAAAGAGACTGATGGAAATTAAAAGGAGGAGGCAAAGACAAGGTGATGGCGAATGAGATGCCTGTAGTTGCACAGCTGATATCTAGCAGACCTGTCCCAGCTCTCCTGACACCCTTTTCCTTTGGACTAGATTTCCATGCTTTTGTACTCAAGCTGCTATAAAGTCACTGTTGGTTTCAGGGTGTGATATACCTTGACACTGAGCTGAGAGCTGCTAGTGACAGTACCTGCTGCCACCTTTCATGCTGATGATGGTACAAAGGGAAAATAGCTTAGAATCATAGAATCGTTAGGGCTGGAAGGGACCTTCAAAGGCCATCTAGTCCAACCCCCCTGCAAGGAACAGGGATATCTCCAACTAGATCAGGTTGCTCAGGGCCTCATCCAACCGGGCCTTGAACGTCTCCAGGGATGGAGCATCCACCACCTCTCTGGGCAACCTGTTCCAGTGTTCTACAACTCTCATGGTAAAAAATTTTTTCCTAATATCCAACCTGAATCTACCTCCCTCTATTTTAAAACCATTACCCCTTGTCCTATCACAACTGGCCCTCCTGAACAGCCTCTCCCCATCTTTCCTGTAGGCCCCCTTGAGGTACTGGAAGACCGCTATAAGGTCACCCCGGAGCCTCCTCTTCTCCAGGCTGAACAGCCCCAACTCTTTCAGCCTGTCCTCATAGGAAAGGTGCTCCAGCCCTCTTATCATCCTCGTGGCCCTCCTCTGGACCCTCTCCAACTGGTCCATGTCCTTCTTATGTTGGGGACTCCAGAACTGGACGCAATACTCCAAGTGAGGTCTCACGAGGGCAGAGTAGAGGGGGAGAATCACCTCCCTCGACCTGCTGGCCACGCTCCTCTTGATGCAGCCCAGGACGCGGTTGGCCTTCTGGGCCGCAAGAGCACATTGCCGGCTCATATTGAGCTTCTCGTCCACCAGTACTCCCAAGTCCTTCTCCTCAGGGCTGCTCTCGATCCATTCTCCGCCCAGTCTGTATTTGTGCCTGGGATTGCCACGACCCAGATGTAGGACCTTGCATTTGGCCTGGTTGAACTTCATGGGCTTGTGAATAACTGGCTTATATTTGGCCTTGTATTCTACAACTGTGTTGGAGTTCATGGGAGCCTTAATGCATACGAGGAGGGGGGGTGTATGTGCATGTGAAAGATGTCAAGTTTATAAGATTTTTTTAAATTTTTTTTTTTGCCTACTATCAGCTAGACCAGCCTGTAGAAAAGGAAAGGCTGAGCTGGCTTATGATATGGCATTACCAAATGGATGTGGTTTTCTTTCTTCTCTGGAGTGTCTTGCCTTAATGGAGTGAAGTGGCCAGTAGGAGAATGGGTGCTGGTTGGTGTAAGAGTACTTGATATATCTGCTTATTTGGACTGCAGAGCTTGACATTGTTTCTTTTCTTCCCAGACTATGCTGAAATTTGCTGCTCTTTTTAGAGAGAAAGCTGTGATGAGAAGACAGTGAAGCTGTTCAAAATAGGAGTTACTTTATCCTTTCATTTGCTATTGTGAAGCCTTCTCATTAGGGTGAATTTCTTACCCCCTGCAAATCGGGTACTGAAATGTTGGTGGCTCTGTCTTCTAAGCCTGTTTGCTGTACTTCAAATGCAGAGAATGTCTTCACTGTTATGGTCAGTGCCCAAGAACAAACCCAGTTTGCCCCATGAACCCTCTTAGAAACTACTCTCCCTGTTCCCAAAGGATGTAGCCAAGCATCTTTGTGTTAGTGAGGCTGAGACTGAAGACCATGCAAGGATGTTGAGAGCTTGATTATCTCCCAGCTCCTGGGAAGCTGAGCTGGCAGAACAGAGTGGGAATTGCATTGCTGTTATATGGGGCTGGTTGACCTTCAGCTGAGCTCTGGCTGAAGCTCAGTGATGTGTTGCTGCTTTTCCATCCTATGCCATTGCTTTAATGGGAAACATTTAAGGAAATATTAAGGAAATAGTTACAATATTTGTGTCTGCTCTACATGGCGTAATCTGCATTTTGCAAATTCCGTAGTGTAGCAAGACAAAGAGAAAAGTTTTCTCATCCTCAGATTTGAACTGTGGTATGGTCCATGAATGAGCTTCTATCAAAATTAACAGACGAATGTTAATTTTTAGAGCAAATAACCTTTCACTTCTTTTTCCTCAACTCTCTTCTGCTTCTTCTTGTAAACTAATTACCATTAAAGCCTTAAACAGCACAGTACCAAAGTAAGTTGTCTTTACATATATTATTGTAATTAAAAAGCTTTTCCTTATGATCTTTCAAATCTAAATCCTTATACAATAGGGTCTCTCTAGCACAAGCATTTTCAGAGGTTTCATTAGTTCTCAGTGTACCAGCATTTATTGCTTTCTGTGCTCTCTCCTGAAAACTTAGAGGCTGTTAGCGTTGTGAATTGCATTGCAGTGCTGTCTGCGCTAATTAGGTTTCTTCCAGGCTTGGTTTATGCCTCAGAGATGTGCTGCAGAGAAAGCAGCTAGATAAAGAAAGCCATTACAGCACTAATGAATCCGTGCAGCTCGACTAAAAGGTATGGTAAGCTGAAGGCAACAGGGCGTGGGGTAGGGAAAAGGTTTGGGTCTGACAGTCCACAAAGAGCCTGATCTTATGTGAGAGAGATGTGGCCTCTCTGCCTCGTTTCTTTGATTGTAAAACTGAATCAGGACAACCTTGTTAGCAAATAAGAAGAGTGCTGCAGAGTGCCTTGTACTCCCTTTAATGAATCGCTTTGCTGACTTCCTCCAAGAGGTCGGATAGAAGTATGGCTGTGAAAACTGCAAGCTCTCTCCCATAAAATGTAGTGTTAGTTGGGTAAGAGTTAAGGACCACTCATTCTACCGCTTCTCTGAATGACTGCTCATAAAGTTGCTTCTTTTTGTGTTGCAAGCACACAGTCTTGTCCTGCTCTCTTGTTCTCCAAAGTTTGACTGCAGTGTGTGGAAACCTCATGAGCAGAGGAGATGCTGGTTAGGAGCCCCTGGCCAGACTGAAGATCAGGACAAGGTGCAGATCAGTGGGTTGCAATTCAGAGCTCTTCCCTAGAGAGGTGTGATCTGCGTGTGCAGGGAGCAGGCTGCCATCAGCCCTCCTGCATGGGGCAGTTATGGGTAAAGGAGAGTGTGGAAAGCCTTGGAGACCCTTCTGCTCTGGTGCAATGTTGAACCCAGTGCCAAAGCTTGCAGTTGTTTTGGTGCACACAGTTAAGAGCAATCCCATTGACTTGACCCTACGTTTTATACCTACTGGTTTCGCTTTTGTCTGAGGGAAAATGATGGTATGAGATTTATTCTTTTTTAAAGTGTCTGATCCCTGGGACTGCTGTGGTTCCTGATGCCTCTGAGATGCACACAGATGAGGCAGCGATGAATGTAATTCCCTCTGGCATGAAATACTGGTCAGATACCTGCTGCTGTAATGGGGTCATTTACAAGAAACTGTATCAAATAGTACCAAAAGGGAGTTTTTTTCCTTTTGTTTACCCTAAGGCTGTCAATCAACCAAAAATAATGTTCAGCTGTAGCCAGCATTTCTCTCTCAAATTATTGATGGGGAGGTTCAAGTGGAAGATGTGTTCCCTCTAGCAGCCTGTCATTTTGCAGAGCCAGTAGTCAGACTTGAGACTATTCTGGCAGTGGAGGGCTTAGCCTGCTTACCTCCAAGCTAAGCTCACCAGAGGACAAACAAGTCTCAAGTCTACTGCGGTTCTTTGCGCTACCGATGTCTTTGCACAGTCAAAGAAATACTATCTTATCTCTTTTATGTAGTATTGGCAAAATATACTGGGGTTTGTTGTATGTTTAAGTTTGTGTGTAGCAGGTCTGAGCAGACAGCTACCATAATAAGACTTTCAAGAGCATTAACCCTTGGAACGGGTAGCTAATTTGGCTCTAAATCAAGAGATGGAAACGCACAGGACTGTCAGAGGGAGGGGGAAAGCTTAATCAGAAGCTGTTTTGATAAAAACAGTGTGCTTTTGGCAGAAGTCCTGCTGAGCGTGCCGCATCCAGGACACACAGCTTTGTTGTAGTCTTTTATTTCTTTTTCTCTCCAATTGACATTAAACACAATAATTAAAGCAACAGAGATTAACATGTCAAGCCAAGCTTTTCATTTGTCCTCCTTTATTTTTTTTTTCTTTTTCTGTGACCTACTCAATTTTCCCTTAACTCAGCAGATCATGTCTTTTAAGGAAGGTTGATTCAACAGCATGTTGGTGGCAGAGGGAGGAAAAAAAGTCTTGCTCTCTGTCTGGAACTTCTTCATATAAATACTTTGTTGCACATTAATAAAAGAAAATTATCTTTATAAGCAGCCTTTCTTCTGGCAATAAGCTTGACATAGCAGGCATTTTGAGGCATTAAGAAGAGAGCTTTATTTCCAAATGACCATCCAGACTGTTCAAAAGGATTTTTATTTTTATAATTAGTTTTTCCTGTTTATATGTTTTTCTGTCTTTATCTTCTTTGCTTGAGCAAAGGCAGCTTTTCATTTAAACACACCTATTTGCATTTCTTTGGTTTTATTCTGCTTGATATAGTAGATGCATCCAGCCAGTAATATAGTTATTCTTCTATGAAATTTCTGCCCAAAATGCTCCTTGTGGTGTAATGAGTGTTAGTAGATTCCCAGTGAAAAGTGTTATATCACAACAGTGTTCTGATATGAGGAAAAATAAAGCTATTGATCTTTCCGAGCAAGAGGATATGTTTGGGGCTTTAGTCCCCACCTCGTTATCTTGCAGAGGGGCCTAGGAAGGCTGCGGTGAAAGGAGCTGTAGCTCGCAGGGTGGATTTTGCTGCGCTCTCCTTTGAGAGTAGATCTTTACCTGTGAGCAAGCGATTAGCAGTACTGCAAGAGCTATTAGGTACCTAGTGGAAGTATTTTCATTGCATAACACAAAACTGGGCTGCTGCGCTTGTGAAGTGCTGGAGGTCAGCCACGCTCTCTTTACTGAGCAGATCTGCTGGCAAGATGTCTGCTCCTTCCTGCATGAGAAGGGCTGTTGATGTGGTGGGAAGGGAGCTGGTGAAGAAGATAAGGCAAAGCCTTTTTCAGGTGGTGGCTGGCTATATGTCAGAATATCCTGTGGTCTGGTTTGCTCCACTTCCAATTTGCCTGCCTAAGCCAGTGGTGGGAGACAGACATCAAAGAAGAACTTGTGAAGCTGCCAGTGAGCTTTGTTTGTCCTACGAGGGTTTCCGTGGGAAGGGGTGAGCATCCCTATGGTTGGTAAGCTGGCATGTGCTCCTGCTGTGTTCCCCTTTGGGCTATAAAGTAGCTGGTGGAGAGCAAAGCTCTGAACTTGCTCAGTGGCAGAGCAGAGCTGGCAGCCACCACCTCCAGCCTCACAATGTCTATTTGGTTTATTACATTCCTGTTTTGCTTGGCCAGTATCACCTGAATGGGCACAGGCCACAACGAGCTCCTGATGGATGTCCTGCTACCAGGTGGTGTTTAAGGGGCTGCTGTTAACAGGAGTGGAGAAGGCAGTTTTGGCATGCACCGTGTTTGCTGGAAGCAAGCACCTGGGCGCTCTTCTCCTGCTGCTCCATGCAGCACAAAACGGGAGCGCTCCTTTGGCAGTCTTCTCTGAGAAAATCACTATGCTTGTCTACTATGTCCTGGGTAGTGACATGTTCAACTTACATCCATTAGGCTTCCAATGAATTAGCTGTAGCAGAAATGCCCATCTTCTGGGTTTTTTGAATGGTATGCAGCAGGTATGAAACAAAGCGGTCTCTCTAATGTGCGTCACGTTGCTTTATTATCTGCAAAACACACTCTCTTGCTTTGCTGGAAGCCAGAGCATTTGCCAGCCTGGCTCTTGCATGTCTCTGGGATTTAGTTTCCACTCACAAAGGCTGACTGCTGCTATGCAGACAGAAAACCACAAAACTTTGATTTTAGTTGGCAGTTGTACTTGGACCACTGTAAAAGAAAAAATGTATTTGGACTATGTCTGCCCATAACTCACCCACCCTTCCACACTTCAACTTCTGAGAAGAGATCAAGGCAAATGCTCTGCTCTGGATTAGAGTTGATACAGCTTTGAGATGGACCATTCCCCTCCACAAAGAAGGGGCAGTGAATCTAGGGAAGCTTTGGGATGATGTATGACCCTGAATGTGTTTCCAGTTACTGTAACTTAATGGAGATGAAATTGGTGGTCTTTAAAGTTTAGCTAGTTTGGGTGCTGATCAACACCTGGCTATGGAGCTTAGTGCAAGCAGTAGTACCCCCTCAGGTAGCCTGGTGGTCTCTTGAGCAAGAGGTTTTACAGGTACCTTGGATATATCTCCCAAGAATTGATCCCTTTCCTTACTGCAGTGAGGATATACTTGTTCCTCCAGGACTCATTCCCCTGGGAAACAATGAACTTCTGTCTTTGCACTTGGCAATACGCTCTGTCCATGTCAAGGTGTGCAGGCTCACCTTTGTCAACCTCCCAGTCTGCTCATTTCTCATCTGCTTTGTATGACCAGAATGAAATTGTTCAGCTGAGCACGGTCCAAATTCAGTACAGGTCAAGCAACTACAGAAGGTGGCCTTGTTCTGTTGTTTAACAAGGAAAAGGCAACATGACAGGTGTTGCCAGGAACCGAGTAGCAAGATGCCCTTGCGTCTTTATTTGCAGCTCTTTCCGATGGACTCTGTTTCTTCTCAATTATCTTTTTTGCAGTATGTCTTTGATTTGTTCTTCTGCAGACTCTTTCAACAAAGGAGCTTTCAAACCCATAGCGTGTTTATTGAATGTAAACTGCTCTTTTACTCCTGCTTACGCACACATGCGTGCGTGCACCCACGCTCGCTTCTTCTGGCAACACTGAGCTATTTGTGTTCTTTTTAAAGCAAGCTATTTTGTTTTGATCACAATAGTACGGCACACGCGATTGCTGTCACTTATTGTTGGGAAAGTGGCTGTTGTAACACTATTCAACACTTAAAGTAGAAGAGTATCCTTGTATCCTCTCTGCTTTTTCATTGGAAAGCCTTTTTGGTGGTGAAGTTGCTGTTTTCTGTGTGCTGGCCTCTTGCTGGCACTGCAAAAGCAAGACAGTGGCTCCCTCTGGAGCCAGCACCACTGGGACTCCAGGGACTGTCTCCCTTGCTGAATCTGTTGCAATTTTCAGCTAAATATTTCAACTCAAGTGGTTGTTTTTTTTTGTTTTAGCATTAAGGATGCCTGTTGCGTGCCCAGTCTGCATGTGGTGTGCTTAGAAAGCAGTAATTAGCTCCAAAGTTCGAGCAAAAGTTGTGCAAACAGGGACGTGGGCTTGATGCTCTGTAATTATTATTTTTTTTACACCTATATTTATCTATCACCTTCCGTTCCAAATGTTTCTATAGAGATTCACATAGCACCGTATCTTTTAAGCAATATCTATTGTGATATTTCTATGGATAAATTTCACTGAGTTTGCCTGGCTGTAAGTAGAAGCACCCCTTGTTGGGGCAGACTGGTACAGCAGCTGACATGCAGTGAGAGCAGTACTGTTGTTACTGTGCATGTGCCTGAGGTCTGTTGAAGTGGTGTGTTGTTGGGATGGTCTTAAATGGCAAATAACATTTGCACCGTTGTGTGTGGGGGTGTGGTGTTCCGTGTTGTTTTTTTTTTTTTTAAATTAATTATTTAGATAAAGTAGCAATTCTTTGCAAGGAAATCCTTGCAGGAAAGAAGGGTGAACAATTATACAAGGCTGTACACCTTGAATCAGCATAGGTAGGTGTTGCTGCACCGTGTGGGGGCTTTAACTGGGCTCCTAAAGTCAAGGTCATTTTACAGACCTGTGAGTAGGTGATAATCCTGCCTTGGACAGCTTAAATACGTGTGGCCGCATGAGCTCAGCCTGTGAGCAAAAGCTGGCTTAGAGGATGCCCACCAAAGGAGATGACTGGCATTTCTGTTGAGTGTGGTGGGCCAGATGGAAGTCTAGCAGAGCTGGGCTGGCTGCACGGCTTCTCCTGCTGGAAATGGTGCCAAATGTGTCAGGCTGGAGCTAGCTGAGAGGTCTCAGGCTCCCTTGTATTGCTTGTCAGCCTTTTTTCTGACATCAGCCACTGCCAGTCTAGGGCTGAAACAAGTCTGGTTTGAAAGCTCTCATTTTTGTTGGTGCAATGAAGCAGTGCTTCTACCAAGTCTGCTACAGGCCTGAAGTCTGTAGGCTTAATGGTGAAATAGTTTGTAGTCAGTTAAGCCTGAAAGGAAAGGGGAAACACTGACAAACAATTGGGGATGTTTGGAGTGTGTAGGTTAAGTCTGATGTCTAGGCTTGCTGGAGGTTAGCTAGGTCTCAGGCTTGTAGTCTGTGCTGGAAGGAGTCGTGGTCATCCTGGTGGATGTTTGCCTGCCCAACAGGTTCCTGGAGCAGACGAGGCAGAGGTGCACTGGGTCTGCTATGGGTCCTCTATCCAACCATTGTTTTCCTTCTAAAGAGCTGGTCTCTGAAGCATCACCTCAGATGTTACCTGTGTGCTGCTATGTGCTAGGAAGATGGTGAGCTCCAGGAGGGCAGATGGTAACCTCTAAACTATGACACCATCTTCTGGAGATGGCCAATAAGCTCTGTAATCTTGATGGGAAAATTTTGCTTAATTGTTCTGTTTCTTTTCTTTTAGAAGTAAAACTATTTAGTCTTTGCATTTATATACTTTCTGACCTCATACAAGTAAGGAAAACACTCAACCTTCCTTTTGTGGCAGAGGATCTGCTGATCTTGATGCATACTAGCTCTTGAAGAGCCTTCCTTAGCTGCTAAGTGTTTTCCATAGGTGTCTACTGGTATAGGAATGAACCATGGAGAAGTGCCTCTTGTGGCACACAGCAGTTGGGTTCCCTGGGCTCTTTTGTGACAGTTTTTGCTATGCCCATGGGTCTGGTGTGAAAAAAAAGTGTCCTCTGGCAGCCTTAATTTAAGGAATAACTGAGCATCAGCCCTTTATATTTGCCAGCCAGATGTTGTTTCTCATATCCTTTTGCTGCTAGATAATTTTAGCATTAATAGGACTGTTATGTATTTTGGCTTATGTTCATTGTTCTGCCAATATGTGTTTGAATGACTGCTCTGGTGTGTGAAGTCTCACTGAATTCATCAGATTTCCTTGCAAGCTGAGTTATAATGGCTGGTTTCCTTAGTGTGGTACACAGTGATATTTCAATATAAAGAAAGTCTGACACAAATGTTGAGTTTTTATTATCAACACGGTTTTTATTATCGACAGGCTTTGTGGTGGCAAGGAGTAGAAAAGAGTCATTGTTAATTGTTTCATGATACATGGTCCTGATGTCAGGCTTGTGGAAATCTGAGAGCGACCAAGGAGAGCAAGTTTCCTTTGAAATGTTTTCAAAAGGTTTATTAGCAGGCAAATTGATGTGGAAACCCCTGAATGGGATGACATGGAGTAAGGTATTGGAGCCGGAATTAGCTGCTCCATTTTTGAACAAATGTGTTTTGCCAGGGAGAAGTACCCCTGTTTTTCCTTCTAATCAAAAAAAGGATAATAACCAGACCTGTGTTTGAATCATGTGTGCTTTTAAAATGGTTGAAATAAAATGTACTTTTTCCTTTTAGATTGAATTTACTAGATGTATTCCCCAGCAACTTGTTAAAATAACATGTAATTTTTTATTGTGTTGTAAAGGAGTATGTTTTATTTGTAATGTTTTTCATAAAGTTTATGAATATTCATAAATATTTATATTTGTGATATATAGTATTGTGAGTAAAGGAAAAAACATATCTTTATAGCTTTCAGTGGCTGCATTATAATCCACTATTTATTAAAGTGGGTAACGGGCTGTCTTCTGTGTTTAAAAGACTTGTAGCAGAAGTGGTCTGAGTCTATGCAAGATACTTTTACAGACCTCTAATATGAAATAATGACCTTTCTGCAGATCTGCTTTCTCAGCTAACATGCAGCATTTGGAACAGAAATGCTCTTCTGCTCTGTCTGCAGCAGGTTTCCAGCGTGTTCTTGACAAATGCAGCCCAGAAATGAAGCTGGCAGAGTACCGTATGTTAGTCTGGAGTTTAAGGGAAAGGTGAATGCTTCTTTTCCTCGAATCTTTTAATATTGGTACTTTTGAATGTGGTTTAACTGCATAAATCATTTGCTTTCTAAGACGAGTTGACCTTGTGAGCATTTTGAAATTGCAGCTGGCGTTTCTAGACGAGGGCAGGCATGCGAAGTACCGTTAGTGTCCACTCAGCACCGGTGCCAGGGAAGAAGTGATCGGTCTGTCACATGAATGTTTGTCCTGTCTCAAGCTTGAAGGCACTTATTGACATTTCACTTTTTTTAATCTTTATGCTGGTTCTTCCCTGAGCATTTACCTCCTTCATCCCCGAGATCTCTCTTCCCTCACTAGAATAGCATCCGCTCTGGAGTAGGAGTTTTCTGCTTTAGGTTTTTAAAAGGTGCCCTCTCGTGGTGAGCGGCAGTTTCTGCACACTGATTTTATTTTTTAATTTATTTGTGAAAACCCCTTTACAGAATACGGATGTCTCTTAGCCCTGTAGGTAAATGTCTTACGTTCATACAAATAAGTATTCCTCTTTGACTCTTGTGTCGTTACAGTGATGGTTTTGCTTAGGCTGAAAGATGTGCCCCTTAGTCCCCAAGGGATGGTGGGAAACCCTTAAGGATTTGGGATGTTGATGTGAGAGATACCAGGAGCTTTGTAAGTTGTGGCCTTTGGTCGTTCACCTTGGTTTTGTGGGATATATTGTATTTAAATGTAAATACTGTGAAGAATGTATCATTGACTTGTTTTGGTTGCTTACATCAGGTACAGTCAGGGGAGAAAACTGAATTTGCAAAGCTGTTAATTGAATCAAAGAAGTGTTAATTTACATTGAAAAGAAAAAAGAACAACCTGCAGTGTGAGATTTAGTGACCTCACCACCTCTGAACCTGTGACTGATACTGCTCCATAATGGCTTGGACCCCAGCTTTTAGGAAATGTGGACGTTTCTCTTTATGAAAGACAAGTTGCATCTTCATAAGTCTTTATTGCTTTGCCTGAAAAACACTTACTCAGTTAGAGAGATGGATACCAAATAGTGTTATTGGGGTAAAGGAGCAACAGTGTGACTTTAATTTGTGATTTTTGAGTAATACTCAAATGAAAAAAACCCAAACAACCATAAACCCCTCAATTATAAAGTAATTCTTGTTCTTAAAAGCTCCTGTTAAGCAAAACACGAGCAACCTGTGCAGCGCAGACATGTTAAAAGCTATGCTAAAGGAGCTTAGAACTGCTCAAACTTCTGCTCCAATGTCTTACTGACGTGTGCCCCAAACTTGTATCTATAACTTGACTGACTAATCAGAGAAGATACTCATCTAGAATGTGACTGTTTCTGATTCAGCAGCTGAACGGTGAATCATCAGTATGTGAGCGATCAAACTTGAGGTACAAATGCTAGAGAGGAGAAATGTTGATTATTTCAGTTGAAGACAGCTAAAAATACTTCCTCTAAACTTTACTAGAGCCTAATTGAGACCGTCTAATGTCAATCCAAGATGAGCTGAATCAATTTGATCATACATAGCTGTAGAGCAAGGCTGTTTGCTTAATGCTGGCAGTGTCACTGGTTGGTGATGGAAGAGGTCATATCTGCAGTAATGTGTGCTGGAGCATAAATTGAGTAGTTGAGAGGAAAAGGGAGGCTCAGTAACTTGCTACTGTTGTGGAATTTAAGAAATTTACACTGCTTCCAGCAATCCATTTAAAAGTCAATGGCTGGAAACCAAATGACTGAGTGTGTTCCTGGGCCTTAAAGGCACCTTTGAGTAATTTTTCATGAAGTAATTAGGTAAGGGAAGGGGGGGGAGCCAGAGATGATAATTTTTTTTCCTGCTTTATCTCATGAATTATGCTTGTAAGGCATAATACAACCAGAAGTTCCCATTTAAGAGAGTGTAGTTTAAATGCGAGTATTAAAAATTATACATTGCTATAACGTGAGGGCTTGTCTCAAAAGTTAAGAATAGAGTGAGAACTAAGAACCAGACCTATTTGGAGGCTCAAGTTAGAGACCACACACTGCCTATTTTAATTCTGATGCGGCTGTAATCATAAAGGATGCTTTGCAAGTCTAAACCTGTATTTTGCAAACTTGGGTTTAATACCAACTGTAAATATCCAAGAGAATATTGCATCACATGTGACTTGATGGACATGGTTTTGCCTCTCTTAGCCCATATGTGTTTTAAGCATGTGCTTACATCCTGTGTGCCGTGCCCTCTAGAATAGCTGCCCGTGTTTAAGCTCTTACTTCAGGTAAGTAGGAGGTAAATCAATATAATTTCTTGTTCTTTGAAAAAAGATGAGCTGCCTGACATTTACTATGTAAGGGCATGGAGCAAGTCACATGGAGTAACAGATTTGTGGTGATTTTTCTGTCCAATAGCAACATTTTTCAGCATCCGTGTCCTGGAGCTGCTCAAATAGTGAATTTGGGTGCGGTGGATCATGTACCTCCCATGTACTGGAAGCCTCAGGTATTAAGGACTTTTTCCTAAAGCATGGATCGAAGTTCATCCTTGTGTTAAATCCCTGAAGAATAGAAGACAATACTGTTGTAAGTCAGTAAAGTACTTTCTAGTTTTGCTGGCAAAAGTGAAGGGATCTGTGTTCTTCCTAGGAATGCAGACTTGTGTGATCTACGCAGAGCCAGGTCCACATTTGAACAAGGCATTCAAACATCGAGTGGTAACAGGAGAACCTGAAATTGAAAAGGAGGGTTTGTCAAGGGAGATTAAATGACCACTTGTTAACTAATCGCACAAGTGTCTTTCATCTGCTCCTGGCTGTAGGCAACATAGAAATATGGTTTCTATTAAATCTGTGGTTCCACTGAGGGGCACCAGCTTTCATTGTTATAATATTTTTTTTTTTCCATTGGTGGTTTTTTTTTGGTTGTGGTTTTTTTTTAGACTGATGGGTGAAGCTGGCTTTCATTATTTTAGTGGTATGCATGCCCAAAGTTCTTATGTCATTGCCAACAAAATTAAATCTTCTTGCAAACTAATACAATTGCAACAGATGTGGGATTTTATTTATTGGTTATTTTTTTTAAAACAGCTTCATTGTATACCTTTTTAAAAAAAAAATAAAATAAAAATTTTGAGTTCTACAGAACCACTTTATTTGCAGTTTCGTGTGTGGTATATTTATTAGTTCTAAATGAAGATGATGTTGGCCAATAAAATGGATAATCTCAGTTATATTTAAAGCTATTCAGCAGATTTCTCAGCTTTATGGTCTCTATTACTTTTATTACTATCATATGAGCAATGCAATAATACGTATTTCTGGCATATGGTATTGGGATTGTTTTTATCCTTTCATTTTGATCTCCCATGAATAAAATGACAAACCTAAATAGTATTTTGATTTCCTTTCCTGGTCCTAGTGATCTAATTTCATCTGTAATGGCTTGTTCTGTATTTTTACTCTCAGACTTCTTGCTTTGGCAGTACTGTTTGTAATGAAGGATGTTTGTGTGTGTTTGTAACAATGAAGGAAGCACCTGATTTTAATGGACAACATAATCCTATGGAGTGCTCAGACAGATTAGATGCTAAAATCTTTGATTCTTGCATCTCGGGGGTGTCGCTGAAGCCCGGTGGTGATCTTGGTGTTGCAGACACCAGTTGGTGCTCTGTGTAGAGCATTCCTGACTGTACAGTCAGTCTTTATGGGTGTTTTGCCTCATCTCTGTTCAGATATCTGCTGAAGAAAAGGACCTTCACATGTGATGGTAGAAATTTTTCCTTGAGGTGTGTTTCTTTACGTGATCGAGTCCTAACATTAGTTCAGCAAAACAGGTCTTATTTGTGTTGGATGCCAGTTCATCAAACCATATTTAAGTACATACTTACGATTCTCCCAGCTGAGAAAAGCGTTTAACTGTGTAATTAAGTCCTATATAAATTGGTGGAATTTAAGTACAAGCTTCAAATCAAACACATGTTGAAATGCCCCGCTGAACAGGGAGGGGTCCCCAAACAGAGGCTGCGAGGCCCATCTGTGTTTTCTGTTTTGGGCAGGAAAGCATGATCCAAGAAGCCAGGTGTGTAAAAGCAGCCCCTTGCCAACACGCCTGTGCTGCATACTCTGCTCTGAGAGCATTCCTGCTACTGCCAAAACAGCTGTTTATCACTACTTTTTTTTTTCTTTTTTTCCTGGCCCTTCATCCCTCGTGCTGTGGCCCTGCTGAAATACAATCCCATAATGGGAGTGGAGCCGGACCAGCACAGCTGCGGCTGCGTGAAGGGCTTTGGCTGGCGGCACCCTGCGCCCCAGCCCGGAGCTGTGGTGGCACCCGAGATTTCCCCAACGGTAGGTTTGATGCCTTGGATGAGGAGTGGAAAGCAAAGTAGAGGGTTGCCTGGCTTTGGCTTCACCTGAGTTAATGGTACCATTGTTATGAATACACCAGTGCGATGCCCTAGTACAGGAGTAGCTGTGATAACGTGGCCATACCGCAGTCTGGCTGCTCCCAGGTGAGAGAGGAGTGGGCTTTTTGCAGCATAAGGCACCTTCCTACCACTAGCCCTGTGTTTACATTAGGGCTTATGACTAGTGTAATTGTATTAATTTTTAAAAACCCACATTAAAAATCACCCTCCCTCTGGTATAATTATGTACTGGTGTATGGAAGCCTTTGAATCAAAGTAATTTTTAAAACTAAGACAATGTTGTGCTTGATCTTTTGTTATGGTTAGAAACTAGCGAAATAAACTCTTCAATAGAGGGGGAGAGTGGAGCTTGAAAGCATCTGTGGGAAATCTGAATCTATGTTTTGGACTCTTTTTTTGGTCAGCTATGATTTAACCCTTCAGTAGACAGCCATAATGTGGTTTCCAGCTCTGTTCATGAACTTCAGTCCGCTGTTGCTTTTTAAGCTGCAAAGGTTTGAGAACCCTGTGAGACCAGCTGTCTGGAGCTGGGTGAAAACCATTACTTTCACAGCAAAGAAAACCTCAAGATGGTGCTGTCAAAACAGGATGGCATGTTTGGAATCATCTTCTGGGTGACACCTGTTTGTCATTCTTTGGGCTATGATTAAATCTGCTTGCTATCCTGTTCCTTCTACATGTGGAAGTTAAAACAAGGGCAGGATCCTTTACCTGGGGTAAGGAGCAAGGCTGCCTTTTCAAAGGAGCGTGTTTTCTTCCTCTTCACAATGGTGAGAGTGAGAACGTGGCCATCATCTATTCCTGCAGTGCCTCCTTTTAATTTTGCCTCTTTTGTTAAGATATTTCAGTAGCGCACCTGGTCAAGTGAGCCTGTGCCTCCTCACAGGAGTGGGAACTGGTGCTCGACTTCGCTCTGCCTTCGCACACGTGTGTTGTGGCTTTGTGTAGGTTGTGCATCACGTGGAGTAGGAAAACCTTGAGAAGATGAGGCTCTAAGGAGCATCTTTGGCATGGTTTGTGGTTTCTCTTTGCAGCAACGTGCTTGAAAGGAGCTGAGCTGACCAGGAGGGAAGGAGTCAAAACAGGTTAGTGTGTTGGAAGCTCCAGTGATCATAAAGAGAAGGAAAACTCAAGTGGCTGCACAACAGCTTACAAGTGGTCCCTCTGTGTAATGCATTATGCCTTCTCTGGACACTTCACTCAGCAATGGGGTGTCAAAATAGTGCAAGCCATGAAGGTGCCAGTCATTTACATTTGTTCCTTCTGGGCTGCAGGGAATATTGCAATGTTTTATCTTTCTCCCAGCAAGTGGAGTGGCCGTAGTGGCAGTGTCACAAGTCCTGGTGTCTGTGAAAAGCTTCAAAATAGTGGGAGGTGATGTTTTTTTATTTGTTTTGCTGATACTCTCCTCTGATTGAGTAGCCCTATATGCCTGAATGGGAGGTCTCATCCCTTCACTGGTGCTTGGTGGAAATAGCAAATCCATCAAACTCCTGCAAATAGACTTGGCTAAAAACATACTAACATGTGTAAGTGCCTATTTACTTTTTTTGCCTCTGATTTTTATTTTTTTCTTTGAGAGGTTGTCTTTTATGAACGTGCTCAGCAAATCACATAGTGGTTGCAGTGCACAAAGAAGGAAGAGGAGCACTTTCCTTGAATTTCAACAGTAGAACTGGAAACCTTGGCGGGCGGGGGGGGGGGGGGGGGGAGAAAACCACACGAGAGGTACTGTTTCATTTTCAGTTGTAAATCAGGAGGGGCCATGAATGTACCACAGGTGATTGCATTCTGTGGCATTGCTTGCAAACATAAAATTAGGCCTATTCCTTGCTGAATTGGGAGTCATACTTCTCAGTAATGTTTTATGGGGGGAAAAATAAAGCCTCTTCTGGTAGATTCATTGTTTGTAACTCCAGGTGCGAGTCATTTTTTCCAGGGATTGTTCAAGTGGGTGCAGGTGATCAGTGGAGATTGCTCTGTCTGCACACAGAGATGATCTGTGGTGGGCATGGAGGTGGGTGGATGGTCCCAGCCAGTGGGACTGTGGTTTACCCCTTATTTTAGGGGTTTCTCTTTATGTAGATGAGGTCACCTTGGCTCTCCCCTCTGCCTCGCGTGATAGAAAGTTATGGGTAATGGAGCCCGTTCCTGCTGCAGCAATGGCTTTAGCAGGAGTTGGAGAGTTTGCATCCTGTTGGCCTTGTCTGGCTGCCAGATGCCCACCAGCTGCTCTCTGTTCCCCCTCCTCAGCAGGATGAGGGGAGAAAATAAGACAGAAAAGCCTGTGGGTCAGGATAAAGACAGGGAGATTGCTTGCCAATTACCATCACGGAAAAAACGGGCTCAACCTGGTGAAAAATTGAAATAGTTTAATTTTTACCCCACGTTTAGGTATTAAAGTGCTTTGTGTTTTTTTTTTTTTTTAAATGACAGTTTCTTACCAGGCTTTCAGCACTTCTTTTATCTACCTTATTCTCATTTTCACCTGTCTTTTGTGCAGCCTTTCCACTCATCAGAGCCCTAATGAGATTTATGAGTGAGGTTAGTTAGCAGGGAATGAAATAAGTGTTACAGGGGTCATTTTTTGTGAGTGAATGAATAGTTTTGACTTTAGCAGCTATTTTGAATTTCAAATCCAAAGAGAAAGGATTTTTGAAAAAAAATACAAAAGAATTTAGGGAGGCTGTAAGAACAGAGCAGCTATGTAATCCCTGAGCTGGATCTGCCCATGTGCTGTTAGTCTGATTCAACCAAGGGACTGGTGTTGGTGCCTGCTCTGTTCTGGACTCTTATCTTTCTGAACTTTATTACTCTCCCCAAATAAGTATAAAAGGAAATTGTAGATTCAGCTATTGCCAATGCCTTGCGTATTTTTTGTTTATTCCCAGCTAGCTAGTGTGGAGGGACCTTCCCCCAGCTGGCCCTCCCCAGAAGACTCTGTGTGTCACACAGAGATCTCTCACCTTTGAGATCTGGGAATGCTCAATAACTTTGCCCAGCCTACAGTTACTTCCTTTTTGCTAAACTTAACTTGCAGCATAAGGTTGAAAATTAATTTGCTTAATTGTGAATAATGCAGTCAGAAGAAAGTGTAGCTCTGTAGCAATTTCAGTCCCTGGAGAATGACCTACCAAGGAGGACCCCTGCCTGACAAGGTGATTATTTTTTTTTTTTTCCCCCTTGTTGAAGGAACATTTCCTCTGCTTAATATGGTGGAACTTCAGTTTGCACTCCAGAGATCAAGAGAAATTAGTGTTTCAGCAAAGACAGTCTCTCACAGTGAGTCGTGAGCCCTTCATGGTTAGGCGAGGTAAGTTTTGGAGACATCAGATCCACAGAAGTCAATAGCATCTTCACTGTTGTGGATCTTGTGGATTCTTCCACTGCTGCAAAGAAGCACTTACCTCTTGTTTTCTGTCCTGTCCCTCAAACACTATCAGTTGCTCTTGACAACAGAGAGTCAGTTGCAGAGACAGGCGGTGGGCAGTGTCTTCCAGGGGATGTGATGACTGGTAGCTAAGGGTTGCAGTTTTTCCTCTGATTAAGGTTAATTTTACTGACACTTTCAATAGGTTAGACCTTTTAAAAACGAAAAGATTTTTCATTGTATAAGTGAGAGGGAACAGGTAGTGCTTGTCAGACCGTAAGGTGTTTCGGACACCTCTGCACTGACCTCTACAAACTGCTTTTCTTTGGGTATATTAATGTGAGGACTCGATCTTCCATGTAATTCAGGACGCACGCTGTATGCCCTTCTTATTGTGCCTGTTTATGTATTGTTCACGTTTTTGCTTTGAACTAACGTTGCATTTTACCTATGGGTCCTTTCTTTTGCATTTAATTACATGGTTTTGTGCTGGGTTTCTTCTGAATCATGCTTGCTGTTGCTCGTGAGGAGAGTAAGTCATACGGATGGTTAGGCTATGCTTAGAGTCTTCTCTTTTAAATTTTCAAAAATAAGTTGAGGCAAGCACAGAAAAACTTTTGCCTTTTCATCTGTCACGTGTTCAGCCGTGTCTTGGGGAACTGGTTTCCACTAATGTATCCGCCGATGCCTCTCAGGGTGAATAATGATGTGTGATATGTAGCTGAAGGCAACAGCGTAAACGCTTTAGATTTGGTTGCGCTCATGAAATTGTCTGTTATTCTCTATTTTTTTTAATTTTACTGACAGCTTTTGATAAAGATGATGTAGGAAGTGAAGGTGCAAGCTCTGCATATCTTTACAATTAATAGAAGGAGAAGCAGAATTTTATTTACTGTTTGTTTATGAAAAAAATGCCATAATGTTGTTCCTTCTTTATTTTGTTATTTTAACAAATCATCCAAATGGTAGAGACTTTGTATAAACTGTCTTGTGCTGTTATTGACATGAAATAGTGGATTACAACTGTGAGCCGTCAATAATTTTAGTTATTTTTGACAATGTGGAGGGGAAAAAAGAAGTTTTTTTCTGGTATTACATTACAAGATGCAGCGATTAGGAGTAATAGCATTGCCATAATTTCATGCACGTTACCCATGGTTATAAAGACAGAAATAGTGCTGGTGTTGAAATGGCCTGTGGGCACCATGCATGTGTGGTAGTACACGGGAAATCTACCCCAGGGTCCCTTTTCTGTACCCACAGCTGTCTAGGATTGGGAAAAAAAAAAAGGGTATTTGGCTGATCTTTCTGTTGCTGCCATGGAATATCCTAATGGTCATGTGTGCATCAGAGAGATGTCTGGTAAGAAGACTCAGACTTTGCCCTGTCCACAGCCATGTTTTGTTCTTTGCTGCCTACAGCACTCTCATGGTCTTGGAGACACCTCTCCAACCCTCCATGTAACCCAGGAGGAGCTGCTGGCTCAGAGTAAATTTAATACAATCGGTCTCCACCTAAAGGTGGGGACCCTCATGTGGATATGCATTGCAGAGAGGAGCTTGTGTCCAGAGCAAGAGTCCAGGGTCTTCAAGAGAGGTGGTCACAGCTGGAAGCGGAGGTTGAGGAGCTGTTGGGGCAGGAGGACCCACAGCTTTTTCCAAAGCTTGGTGGCTGGATGCCTTTGCTCGTGGGGTGGTTCTGCTTGTGTTTGCTCCATCTCACCGAAATTGTGGGAAGCTTAAAACCCATAAGCTGATTCTGTCACAGAGTCAAGCTTTTCCCGTTCCTTGCTGAATCTTACACTAGGGAGGGGAAAAAGCAGCCCGAACTCGGTAAATATCACTTTAATAACAGTGTAATAGCAAATAACACTATAATTTTATATCTAAAATTTATGTTCCTTGTATTTTTTAGACTCTAGACCACGAAAGTGTAGTAATAACCGGTGTCAATTTAAATAAGCGAAGGTGATAATCGTAACATTTGAAATAACTGGAACTTTTTATATACTTTGCAAATGTATTTTCTGAAAGGTTATGCTAGTGCTTTAGCTAGACACAGAAATTTTAGTGTCTTTCACCCCATAATTTCTTCAGTGCTGTTTCCTCTTTATTAGTGTAATTATTACAGGTTAGCACTGCTATCATTTTCTCTTTTCATGGCTCTGTAGCATGCTGTTATTTTCAGGAAGCAAAAAGTAGGTGTCTTTAATAGTACCATTACTGTTATTCAGCCTTTAAATTTCATATAAAAACTAGTTAAGGGTTACGATCCTAGCGTTAAAATCACTCTCCGTGGAATGCAATAAGATGATTTATAACGTAAATATAAACCCTTAATATGTGCCCGAAACTGCAGCCCTCAGAGATTTAGTGACACCAAT
Organism: Tauraco erythrolophus; assembly: GCF_009769465.1. Lineage (NCBI taxonomy): Eukaryota > Metazoa > Chordata > Aves > Musophagiformes > Musophagidae > Tauraco > Tauraco erythrolophus. The sequence continues at coordinate 7,408,175 of NC_141476.1, forward strand.
ACTAAGCTTTTGATCACTTTAGCAGCACGTTTCTAGAATTTTATGCAGCGAAGGAAAATTTATTTCCTTAGCAATGAATCTCCGGGCATCGGCTTGTCTGTGTTTCGTTCTGTTGCCCTGAACTTTAGGTAATTTATTGACAGCGTTGGGATGTAGGGATGGCAGTTCTGGGGGTTTAGGATGATGGTAACATAAACACTCGGAGTCAGTAGTGAAAATTCAGATCAGTTCAAAAGAGTCTGAAGGTTCTATTAACAAAATGTCTTGGTGTCTCTTGCCCACACCTGAGGACAAATCGTTGCTGCGAGTGACATGAGTTGGTAATTCAGCAGCTGGAGATCTTGGAGCTGTGCAGGAGACAACTCTGTGCTGGAAATGAGTCAGCCTGAAGCTGTGGGGCTGTGATTTTTGGTGCTTAACACTTCCAATTGGTTATGTTTTTCCAACAGCTTTTAGTCATGCTGCCAGAACTTAGGTTAGACTTTGACGCTTGTGGGAGTCACCTCATCCTGCCACCTTGGCGTAGCTGCTCTTGCCCCCCAAAGGGAGGTGGCAGCCCTGCATGGCTTAACCAGACGTATACTGGGGCTGTGTTTCCCGTCTCCTTCCTCTTGTGTGCAGAAAAATATGTGGCAAGTTGGTTGCTTTCCCTACCAGGAAAGGGTGCATTTACTCCAAGTTGTTAAGTTAAAATGACCTTTGAGGTCCCGTTTGGTTGCAGTAGGGCTGGGAGTTGAGGGACCCTTCACAACAGGGTGATTGCTCTGTTGGCAGCCACTGTTGCAGTGAGCTGGGTAATAACTAATTCCCTAACTATCTTTCTCTGAGTCCTCTCTTGAACTTCCATGTAGCAACACTGAGCTGAATGTTTGGTCCAAATCTGATTCGTGTCATTGCCTCGCCTTGAATGTGGAGAAACAGTATTTGTAGCTGTATTAGTGCTGCTTGCTGTGTGTAGCTGTGCTCTTTCTCTGTTCATCCGCCTTCTCCTCTGCCATATGCAGGGTTGGTGACTCTTACCCCAGGGCAGGAATTCTGCAACCAGCAGGGGGAAAAAAAAAAGTCATGGTTTCACCAAATGTTTGGCGCTGTTTAGTGTGAGAATGCTTCAATACCAAACGTTTCCAGATTTCATTGGAAATTCAGGTTAACTGACCTCATTTGCTGTCAATAGTTACTCAAACAGCTGAGAAACTACTTGCTTTCCAGGCTGCTGGAATATTAATTTGACTGCAGATATGCTAACTTTTGCTGTTTCCCTTTGGCATTTCTTTATTTGCTACCAATAAACCCCTAACTTGCCTAAAGTTTTGGCACCCTTAGCTAAGGCTCAGTATTTAGATGAGCGTTAGTCTGCACCTGAGGTTGCAGTCATGACTTTTTTTAGCCATGACATTTTTTAGCCTTTGGAAGAAGTAAATGTTAGGAAAATAATTTCTTCCCTACGCAGCTGTGTACAGAAAGCTGTTAGTGAAAGCTATTGCTGCTAAAATAACACTGAATTTTTAAACAAGTTCTTCACACTGTTATACAGGATACGATGTTCTTTTAAAGTTTTGAAATAAAAAATATTCTTTTTCGTCTTTTGTTTTGCTTGTGCACCATGAAATCAGAGAGACCTATGAACTTGTTTGGCTGTGGCCACAGTCTCCTGGCTAATTCTTAAGATAACATAGCTGCAATGTAGAATGTACGGCAGCTGTACTCCTCCAAATCGTTTGATGCAAGTAAGCCTGTTCGATATTTTAGTTTTCTATCCCATTTCAGTTGCTGATGTTTGTTTCCCCAAGTCCCTATGTCATAATCGTAAAGGCATATCAGAATGATTTCAGTTTTCTTTTAAGAACGTTGGTTTTATTACTAGATTTCTGGTATAAACAGTGCATTCATCACCAGGATGTTCTCATACATTAAGTCACCAAAGAAATTAAAAGCATCTGGGAAGGATCAGCTCAATATTCAGACCTGTCCCTTTCAATTACTTTATGGTTTATATTTTGCAGTGTAGCCAAGGCTGGAGTGCATGTATTTGATATCTATACATTTGGTTTACTCTGAAGTGAGCTGGAGAGGGTAGGCTTTTTAAAGAGCCACCATTCAGCAGTCAAACCAAGCTTCGTTATTACTTCTTTCTGTGCTGGAACTGGCTCGGGTGGGATCAGGAGTGTGCTGCCGTGCACAGTCTGGGTCTCGAGTCCCGACCTCGCAGAGATGGGTCTCTCTGGGCCAGACTGAGGGTACAGAGGGAGAGCCGAGGTGTGGGGTGAGTTGCCCAGGACTACCTGGCCGCTTGGTGGCAAAGTTGGGAGTTTTTACCAATTTCCCTCTCTGCTGATGTCCTGAGGGTGAGCGTGTTGTACGTTGGGCGCAGTGTGGTGTCCAGGGAGCTGATGTCTCCAGGACTGATGTGTCTGCACTGAGCTCCTGGGCATCTCTTGGGGATGGGCTCCTGGAGGTCTCCTTATGCTTCCATGCCAGGAGCAAGGTCAGTGAGAAATATAACCTTTAAAAATCTCTCTGAGAGACTCTTTGCAGAAGTAGTGGCAAATACGAAGGAAGGGCTGGTGCAAGGTTTATTTGTAGCTTTCTTCAGAAAACATTTAGATGATTCCTGTATGGCTATGAGTGATTCTGCCAGCTCAACATCAAGCAGATAAGTCCCTCTGTTCTTTGTCCTAAATGTGTGCATTTTGAATGGAAATGTCACGCTTTAGACTGTATCAGGTTTCCCGTGACATGGAAACGGCGCTGTGCAAACAGAGCCTCAGGTCACTGTCGTGCGTTAGTGACGGCTCTCGCTGTGTCACCACCTCAGGTGCCGCGGCTGAGTGTGTCGGTTAGCGATGCTCTGCAGGAAGGAACGGTCCCCTGTATTTAAGGCGGGGGGACACATGAGGCAAAATCTCCCCTCTGCAAGGGAACCAAGAGGTGATGCTCAGAATTAACAACTAGGCTTGGGACATTTCCTAACTCACCATTGGAGCTTGTGAAGTTTAAATAAATTTTACTTTTCTTTCCATGTAATGTTGAGCTGAGCCAGCCAAGTCTGTGTCAAATTTCCATCAAATATTGTTAAAACCTGTCAGTTTTAAGCCCTTCTGCATAAAACATCTGTAACAGAAACCAGCATTTAAGCCTAACTGAGCCAGGCAAGCAGCATGATCTGTCGTTATATTTAAATGTACTGGAGAGACTTTGTGCTTCTCATGCTCTGTGGTGGTGCTGGATGCGGATCTGATCATCTCTTTGCTCATTGCTGTGGGGCTGCGTGATGTCCTGCTCAGTGGGAGAGAGTGGCCGGTGTGTGCAGGCTTTTGGGGCAGCCAGCAAACGCCTGGGAGCCCGTTTCCATTTTCTGTTTCGTAGCATTAGAACATCAACAGCTTTTGATGCAAGGCTGCGTGGTGATTGCCTGACAGAGCCCTGCTGTTCCATGGTGGCATGTGATGGTTCCTGGGGACACTCAACATTTATGTGTATTAAATGCAGTAATTATGAATTACAAGATTAGTGGGTGACAGAAGAAGCCATGTGCATTCAGGAAACCCTAATGCAGTTGGCCGCTGGCCTGTACACGCCACCATCGTGGTGCATAGCTCTGAGTGACAAGGAGCAGGTCCTTCTGGTCGGGTCTCTCTGGCTCATGCTTTAAATCTTTGCCTGTGTGTAAAAAATCCCCTCTTTCTCCATCCTTACCGGTAACAGTACTTGAGGTCATCTTGCTCCTGAAATATAGGTCCGGACCATCTTGCCTGTTCAGTTGTTTCACGAACGATTGGGTTTGCTAGATACAGGGACAGCTGTGAAAGCTGGTCAGCCCTCCGTCCGATGCATGTTCTTCTTGTGCTTTGCATCAAAAAAAGCTGCACATCACAGCAGCTTGTGGAGGGGGGAGCATGGTTCTTTCTTAGTCTGACCCCCTCATCCAGGGCTGGATTGAACATGGTCTGAACTGGCAGCATTATTCCCTGCTCCACCTGCTACTGCTGTCACTGCCCACTGAGGAGCAGGACTGTTTTCTCTCATCCTTGGTTGACTCCTTTGGTAAATTTTTGCAATAACCTCTTAAAGGCTTCCTTCGTGCACTGGGTGGTGTGGTTTCAGGCATCCTCAAAGACCACCACGTCATTTGGGTGTAGATGGTTGTATTTGGATAATGTCTTATGTTGCAAACCTTTGGGGAAATTAAAACGCATCGACTCCAACCTAACATTATTCAAGGATGTTCCTTGAACTTGGAGAAGCTTTGGAGAGCTCTGCAAATGCGGCTTTGTCAGAAAAATTTGTTGAAGTATCTTGGCTTGAGTCTTCTTGTGTTCTTAAACACAGCAGGGCATTTTGTCTTTGAAGTGCCTCACTTGCAGATACAGATTTAGGTACTTCCAGAAATTCACATTGAAAGATATGGGGTGTGGGGAGCTCTCCTAGGTTTCCTGTGTAGTGAAGTTAAGCTTTTGTCCATTTAATAAATATGAGGTGGTTTCGTCAGAGAAAGAAGAGGATAAATCCTGCAGAAACAAGTGCTTTACGGATGCTTTGGTTAGATTGATGGATACCTACTTCTTTTAACTTAAGCCAACGCTCTACTCCGAAAGCCCGCGGCATGTTTGCATAATTAAAATGCAATTAAAAACTTTTCTGAGAAGAAACTGCATAGAGTTGATGTGGGGTGAGGGAGGGTTAGAAATATTTCCCACAGTTCCACCTGAGGATCCCAGGAAGCTGGAATGGCTTGTTTGCAGCTAGTAGAAAATTAGATATTTTTTTTTTTCCCCTGGTCTTTTTTGTGGATTTCTTATTATGTACAGCAGAAGCCAAACTCCAGGCTCGGTGAAGTTTTCTTCCATTGCCTCCAATAGCAGAATTGGAAGGTATTTTGAGGAGGAAGAAGAAGAAAGGGGAATAAAGTTTTGTGGACGCACATGAGATGAGGCACCACATGACTGCTCCTTGTTCTTGTTGTTTCCCAAGCGTTTTGACTGTTTGGATTAGCTTTACATTGCTTCTTGAAGATGTCAATGAAAAGCTCTAGTGTTTTATTGATGCTTTCTTTTAGTGTTGTGGGTTTTGTCCCTTGTGGTAGCTTTATACATTAAGAACTTTTTAAAATTAGTATAATCAATCTATGACTGCAGCCAAGGACTTCATGTCAACCGTATGGATTCTGTCTAGACTCTTGTGGATTTTGGATCATTTTAGGCTTATAAGTTTGTTCCTATTTACTGCTGAGACCTGGACCAAAACTTTTAATACCTGAGCAGAGCGTCAGGGCTGCAGTTCACATTCAATGCCAATTGATCTAGGTGGGTAGGGACTGCAGATTGGACCTGAGCAGGACATGAGGGAGAATGAAAACACTATCTGAAGCATCACTTGAGTGCTGGTCTGTGATTGGGACCAGCACCAATCTTCATGCACTGCTTGAGACTTGCCTGTCCATGTCCCCTCCTGCCAGGGCTGTGTCTTACAGTTGTGATCAGTCCTTGAAACCCCAGAGCAGGGGAAGGTGCTCTCAGGAACGTGTGCCATGTTGTGGCTTATGTCCCAGAGGGCTTTCCATGTGGGAAGGAGGATCCTTGGGAGGTCTGTGGCTGTTGAGGTTCAGGTAGTAGCCCTTGGCTGCTCAGAGTGGCCCTCCTTTCTTCTGATGCCTGGAGGGGCATCAAACAACTTCAGTCTGTAAGCAGGAGGTAATTATGGAAAGCGTTGTGCTCCAGTGAGCTTGTATCTGTTAAGAATGTTAATCATGTCTCTGTATTTGGTATAAATATTTACATCTGAACTGTTTTAATTGGAAACTACTGTTGATTTAAAAAACATTCTACACAAGTGATGCAGTGTCTTTGCATGCTTAATAGGAAGAACTGGTTTCATGTGTGATTTAGGGTACTAAATAAGATATTAAGTTATGCAGAGTAAAATGTAAATGTATGTTGCTTATTTATGTTTTTCAGGTAAGAAATTGCATTCCATTAAGCAAGGCTGCCTAAGGGAGTTGACAGATGCTGGCTCTGTGCATTCATTTGTAAGCTACCAAATCATGCAAAGTATTCTAGCCTGCGAAATTAGGAGCTCTGACTGTAAGTAAGGTATTTTATCCCTTCTGAACATGGAGAAGAATTTTTAAAAGACAGCAGAAGTAAGGAGGGAGATCTTAGTGAATGTATCCTGATTTGCGAATTGCATAGGCAGTCGGGTGTCTTCTCCAGAGGAGCTGAGAGCTAAGATTAATTCGGCAGAATTTCTTGCCGAACTCTTAACTTCTGTATTTTGGATGGCTAGAAGTCCCACTGGGGTCGTGAGAGACCGTATGTCATGCTGGCATTTCTCAAAACACTTGGAGAACTGTAGCTGGACAAGTGGTTTTCATGCCTGGTGTTCCAGACTGGGCATTCTAAATTTCCAGTCTGAACAAGTTGCAGAAGCAGAAAAAGAGACAATGGTTTGTGAAAGCATTCCTATAGGGCTAAGATGCCTGTCAAGGCATATACATTGAAAAATAGTCTTTTTGTGAAATAAACCAGAGGAGGGTAAGAGCATGGTTTGGTTTGCTTATTTTGGCTTGATACATGATCAGTTACAGATTTGGAAAGTGATAATCAAAATATAAATGACCAATACTTTCCTTTTAATTCCATTTAAGTTAATTAATACCATTCTGGCATATATTTACCACAGAAGGACAATATCTTTTTTGGTAGATACTGTTTTTAAACAGTCGGTGTGAAATCCCAGCCCTTAATGAACATATCTCAGGATGGATGGGGGGATGTTACATGAAACAGTTGTATCTTTTTTGAGTTTTCTCTAAGTTCAGTCAGGGAAGTGTAGCAGCGTGGTTCAAAACTAAGAAAGGAAGAGGGAGCCTGAATAGAGGCGTTGTAATGAAAACACACATTGGCCAGGACAACTTGATTAGTTTTGTTCTCTTTATTCCAAGTGCTATTACTCTGCTTCCCTGTTGGTACTACACTGGTATGACACGTACAGGTTGCAGAAGCAAAAGCAACAGCAAGTCTTCAATTCTTCTAGTGCAAAACAAGCATTTGACTATAAATTTACTGTTAAAAGCCAGTGCAATGCGTAGTTTTATGACTTCCAGCAAAAAACTTTGTGATAACAGAAGCATTTACAGTGGTTTGTGTCTTTTTATTAAATGCCTGCTTTGATAGATGACATCAAACAGCAAGAAGTAAATAAACACTATATTTCTTTCTATAGCATTTTGAAAACAAAGAATCATATACTAGCCTTGAAAATATTCTAAAATTTCCCATGAAAAATAACCATGAAGATGTCAATTGTTTCTCTCTGTCTGTATATCAGTGTATCAGTGTTTCATTTGTGATTAATACTGATTTCTCCAACATGCTCATCCTATCATGTTTTAAAATCAGGAAAATAAGATTGAACACAGCCAGTTGGATTTAACAATTTGAAACTTTAAAAAGGAAAGTCTAATACAGTTGTCTCATATTTTTGAAGTTACCTTTATGAATCAGAGGCAAGCTGTGAGTCTTCCTGGTTGCTAACCTTTAGAGTATTTATGTAAAGGCTTGGATCTTGAAATTGTATGACTATATGAGCACATTTAGAAGGCAGTTTCTGAACTATGGATGGCTCCGGAATCATCAGGCAGCTTAATTTTTCTGTTTCTGAATCCTATCCTTTAGGCCCATACTCTTAATTTTTATTTTAGAGCTAGTTGTGTGTGTTTTGATTGCTTTGGGTTGTCAATAGGGCTGCTGAAGTAAGGAAGACTTTATGAATAACATTCTTGAATTTCCCATTGTTTTCTTACACCACCACAAACATCAGTGAAGAGGCAGGTTGACTGGCATGTTTATGAGGATTGACTTCTCAATGCCAGAATGACTCTAGACCTCTGATTTATCAAGTTCAAGAATTTGCCAGCTACTGAGGGGAAATGCAGGGCACAGTCTTGAACTGATTACAGATATCTTCTTCTGGAATATGGCTGTCTGAAATTACTTTCAGATTAGTGCTATGCTAATAACTAAATTTCTTTGTTCAGTGGCAAAAATGACAAAGAGTAGAGAAGAAAAATAGTTCCTGGTCACTATTCATTGAAGATCTTCCCTCCCTAATTTTCTCAGAACAATGAAAATAAAGAATCATTTTGCCATAATACATCATTCTATTTTTCCTTTTTAATCCTGTTTGATATTTTGGCAGCTTTCTGAATAAAATTATTAAACATCTTCTCCAAATTCTGTTCTTTTCCTTTCTTTTGCAAAACTGTTTACTAAATACTATTCAAATTAAAGAACAGTTTCTGGTCCTTTCATAGACCTGCGTGTTTTTCAGTGCATTTTGTCTACAAGTTTTGCCTGATTACTTTAGATGTTTCTGGTATCTCTCAGTTAATCAGTTGCACAGATATTTCTTTAAATAAATGTCACAAAAGGCAGTCTACAGCTCTAGTTGTGTTGTATATTTAAGTGTTACCACCCAATATTTCATCTCCACAGTGATATATTCTCCCTCTGCCTCAAAACTTCTTTTTGCCTCCCCTCCTGTTTTTTGTGTTTTTTTGTCCATCTCTGTGATAAGCAATACAAAAGGCATAAAAACATTGCTTCCAGTCTCTTATAGCTAGGAAGTCTACCAACTACAATCAATAACTCTGAATTTCTAGGGTATATTACATGAAAGGAATATACATGATTCTTCTTCATTACACAGGAGGGGAACAGAAAGCTAGAAATGTGGTCTGTTTCTTGTAGATACTTGGTGAAAATAATAAAGCTTTGCAGGAAGGTAGCAACTCTGAGTCTAAAATTGATTCTTTTCATTACAGCTGCTTGAGATTTGCATTTTTTATATCGAGAGACTTCTACAAGGAGAGACACTTTTCCTAAGTAGTTTATTTGGTAAGACAAGGAGAGAACAGATTTTGATTAGAACAACACCAAAGAAACTCTCAAGCATGGCTTCATAAAGGCACAGCTAATGTCCGTCTTTGCCATGGATACAGTGAGACACAGGTGCAAGAGAGCTAATTCAAGTCATTAATTTTAATACGACTACATTTCCTGGCCTTTCAGCACCAAAAAGGTTGTTTAAAGGAGGTCACCATTTCAATTCTAGAAGTAGATGGGAAAACTTGTCTTAAAATTGCAGTGCAGGCTCTGGGTGCTGCAGTGGGCTCTTGTAAGGGAGATCCTGCTCGCACTTGTGTAGCTCCCTCCCACCCCATTTTAATACTCCTTTTTAATCCCACGTTTGTGATTATTTTCATCAGCAAAGCACTCTGAGCACGTGCTTAATTGAAAGCATGGCTAGTCTTAAGGAAGTCAAACGGGATTTAAACCAGGGTGGTGGAAGCTCCCACAGCTCAGCGTGACCTGGGAGCGTGGAGAGCCTTGGGCAGCACTTGGGTCTCCATCCCGCTGCCATGCTGCACCCGCCATCTTCAAAATCGCCCCTTCCCTCTCTGCACCAGAGCAGCAGGGGAGGGTGCAATGAACAGCAGCTAAATCCAAGAAGTAACAGTTATTTAAAGCTGTTGGTGGTAGCATTTCTAGGCTAACTAGGCATGGCTGCAGTAAAGAGAGCAGCTACTGAACTTTTATACCGGAGAAGCTGAGAGTTAGACACAAGTAAAACTCTCATCTAACGTGCTGCCCGTCTACTTGGTTGCCATCTGTTCCTCAGCAAACATGGACTTTTGTTGGGTGATAGATGGTGGCGTGTTGAGAATGGCTACCAGTCTTCTGGATGATATGGGTGAGCTTTAATTATGCTTAGCCGAACATAAGGCTGGAAAATATTTGGCAGGAAGATGCTTTTGCATTTTAATTAATCAGCATCTTTTTCCTGGAAACAAAATGAACCCTGTGCGCTTGGGTTGGCTTTGACAGTGCAGAGCAATGTCCTCAGCAAAGCTCACATTTTACTATTTAGTTCCAAATAGAGCCCTGGACCTGGGCAAAGAGGGTTATATGGGGGTTATGCTGGTTTGGAATTTGTCCTGCATCTTCTTGTCCGTTTCTTGCCTGATGCTGTCAGCTGACAGAGATGTCCCTTTAGTACGATAAAGGAGGATGCATGTGGGTGTTTTTCTTGCAGAAGTTAAACCCAGATTTATATATTTGGAAAATTAACTCTCCTACCTAGTTGATGCAGTGGGCGAACTTTCAAACTGCATGCTGTGCTGTAGAGATTCCCCTTGCCTGTCCTCTTTCAGACTATTTCCCCAGAAGGAGAAGTGCCAGCATAATTATAATATGCATAAACTGTGGAGGCAATGATGATAATTAACAGCAGGGTGCCCAATTTTGAAATACTGTATTTATCATTCCTTATAGTTCTTTTTTTATCATTCTTTCTCGTCAGACTGGGAAAAATTTCTCCCAGACAGAGCTGAGGTTTTCTTGCAGAAAAGGGAGAAGGTATGTGATCCGGAGAAGCCAGAGCCTAGACCTGCCTTTCTTGAGTCAGTTCCAAGGCTGCCATTGATTTTTTTACCAGCACCCAGTTTGAACCTTTGGACTGTAACTCATCCAAAAATACTCCAGGCTTCAGTACAACAAAATAGGATAGAAATAGGTTACTTTGCTTTTGCTGTCCATGCTGCTGCTATTAGATTTAACACAGAATTTCATTCCTGCACCAATTTTCAGACATATGGAATATTAACATCATTAATTCATTTTTACCATCTTGAAGAATTTAAATCAGCTGGGAACTTTATTCTTCCAATTCGAAACATAATTTAAATCTGTAAGGAATTACAGTTGTTGTTAATGACTCTCACATAATTAATTTCTTTATGAAATAGAATGATTGCTTGGTGTCTCAGGTACTAAACGGTCTATATTCTTACAATGTTATTTCAATTTTAATTTAATTAAACTGTAGGATATCTAGTTGAGAAACATTATAGGGAAAAAAGAACTTGCTTAATGTGTAAGGCAGAGTGATATTATTCTTTCAGTGATAAAACCTAAATCAGACGGAAGTGGAAATCTAAATCAAGTGGAAGATTAGTGCAGAGTCTGTAACCTCTGTTTAAAATGTAAGACACTTCACAGTCAATAATTTAATCTCATTTGTTTTCAGATCAGTCTTATTTTAAAAGTGGCTTTTCTTTCATTTTTTCATGTTCTTCTGCGAACCAAGTCATGGCATCTGAGGTGGCTTGCGCAAGGCACCTGATTTTCTTTCTTTATCACACATTTTTACAGTTACATCTCTTGGATGAGTACTCAGCTGGCCATAAAGTCTCTTAAACTCAATAGATGGCACTGGTTTACACAGTTCTTGCCTGTTGTCTTTGTCAAGGTGATTACTGGTTTGCAAAAGTTTGTAAGAAAAGATTCGAGCTTTTGTAGCTATGATCTGTACTCTTGTGGGTTACTGTGTGTGTTGCTTTGGATGTAATTCAGTGTTTTAGGAACATATTGCCTTTACAAATATATGGACTGTGTACTATTTGTGCTTTTGATGGATATAACAAATCATTTGGATTGGAAAGATTCCTGAGAGATTGTGCAGTCCAACCTTGTGCTCAAAGCTGGGACAGCATTGAATTCAAACTAGACTGCTCAGGGCTTTGTCTAGTCAGGTCTTGAAAACCTCCAAGGACAGAGATTCTTCAGCTTCTCTGGGCTGCTGTTCCAATACTTAATTATAGTTAGGGTGAGTGTATCCAGTATATCCAGTCGAGACTGTTGTATCTCCTTATCCCACCATGTACCTCAACGAAGAGCATGGCTTATTCTCTGTAAGCCCTGCCTAGGTACTTATTGGCTTCTGTAGGTCCTCCTAAGCCATCTCCTTTCCAGGTTAAACTGACTTGGCCTCTCCTCACAGCTTGTATGCTCCAGCCTCTGACCATCTTGGTGACCTTGACTGGAGTTGCTCAATCTGATCAGCATCTTTCTTGTATTTGGGGGCCTCAAAATTTGAGACAGCATTCCAGCTGTGGCCCAACGAGTGCTGAGTAAAGGGGATTAATCATTTCCCTTGATCTGCTGGCTTATGCCCTTGTTTCTACAGCCCTGGATCCTGGTAGCCTTCATGGCTGCCAGGGCTCACATGTTGCCGACTGTCCACCCAGACCCCAGGTCTCCATGCAGCGTTTGTACAGATGTGGTCCTAGATAACAGTTTGCAGAACACTGCATTTTTTACTAGGAAAGGCAAACACTGCATTAATATCTTTAAACTTTGACTCACGTCTGCTCTCTTGCCAAGAGAGTGAACCACCACCTGCTATTAATTAAAAACAGCCTGCTCCAGCTAGTGGCTAAGATGGAACTGGGGCGTATGTATCTTCTGTTTAAGCAGAGAAGTTGTTTTAGGCATTCATGTGACTCTCCTGGCATCCTATTTCTTTTAAAGTCCAAATTCAACCCTTTCTCTTGACTCCCACAGGCTTTGAGCTGTGCCTAAAACATTTCCTTTCAGTCAAAAGCTGTCCCAACTACTGCTTTCTAGACTGCCCGCACACGCACTGAAAGAGCTGTATGGAAGCATTAGAGAGTGAATTAGAATGAATTAGAGGAGCCAGGTTTTATAAAGGCTGGAGGAAATGCAATGTAAATGCCAGTGACAGAGAGGAACTGCCAGTTCCTTCAAGCTGAGATCTTGTTTACATCCTTTGTGTGCGTGCTTTTTTCTTCTTCACAGAACTGATTGCCTCTATACCCTTCCTCACAGCTCCTTGCTATCTTTGTCTAGCGAGTTACTTGTCTTCATCCAAGTCATCTTTCTTAGTTGATTCCAAATTTTCTGCTGCTGACATTGGTAGGACCCTTCCCTCTATCCTCTCCCATTCCCAACCCCAGGCCAGCTCTCTGTCCCATCAGGCACACTTTCATTCTCAGCTCTGTGCCTCTCTCCCTCCTTCATCATGCATCCTCCTCTCTGTTTCGGTGGCTTGTTCCATCTGGTTCTTGTTGCGTGTTAGAGCTGGTACTTTAACCCACATGCTGACCCTTATGCCATCTGCCCACCTGTCCCCAGCTGCAGCTGCGTGAGGAATTGCCAGGCTCTGTGCAGCTGGAGCAGTGGTTGCAGGGAAGTCCCATGGAGCGGAGTTTGCATGTCTGACTTGTGGTTGCTCAGGCTGGAGCAGTCACTGAAAGGCAATGAGGGAAGAAAGGAAGAATCCTGCTGTCCCACACTGACTAGCTGCTGCCTGGTGCATGGGAGCTGCAACTGTTGGAAAGTCCCAAGCCTGACTGACCCACAGCATAAGGACAATAAAGAGTCATCTCTGTCTAGTTCTGCTGAACTTCAAGGCCTTGATCCAAATGTATAATTTCCAAGTAAAATATTTGAAATACTTTTTTGGTCAAAATAATGCCTTTTCTCTGATCCCCCCTTCTTTCTTTTATAAATTAGTATTTTATTTTGCTGTGGTTGATATTTGGTTGTATGACACTTGTGCCTTCTCTCTGGTCTGCACGGTGTCGAACACTTTTATTCTTGAGATTATTCAGTGTGTGGAAACGTGTTATGTCGGCCACTCTGTTGTGTGTGATAGGACAGCTAGCCAATGTCTCTTTTCCTAGCCTTAGTTCTTCAAGCCTTTTTGTTTTTGCTGAGGTGACACACAATTATTGCTGTTGTTTTTAGTTCCTAAGTAAATCTTCATGTTTAATGGATCACTTGCATGACGTTTCTGCGCAGGGGCTGGAACTGGTGCAGCCTAATGCGACCTATTATTCCTCCCTTCCCAAAGCAATATCCAAACGAGGAAAAAAAAAAGATGTCGTTTAGACCCTTGGCTTTTGAAATAACTTTCTCCTGGAGCTATGAGGTCCAGTTGTTTTCTAGCACTTACCTATTCTTAATATATTTAGAAGTTTAGGCACAGGTTTACTTCACAAAACCAAACCCCAGGTCTTCACATAAAGGCAGCCCAGGATTGGCAGACATGCTGCTGCTTGCAGTAGCCAAGCTTTTAATTGATTATTCTTCTAACAGTGCTGCAATGAGAACTAAATAGTGCCTTACTACTTTCAAAGTACGGTAAAACACTTTGTAAAAAAGCCAAGAGTCGATACTGCTTGGCATCGCAGCTGCAGGCAAAACCGACAGCTCCTTCTCTGTCAGCAGCTGTTCAAATGCCACAACAAATGGTAGAGCTTGGGGTTATTTTGGAGGAGGTGTCCTCCAACCAGGCCACTAGCACACTCTCCTTGTTTTAGTTTTTTCAGAGCATGCAGCAAAATTTTGCTGTGGCCATTCTGTTTGTAGAGCTTTCTTACTCAGAAAGCACTTGAAACAGTCGCGGTGCCTCTCTGAGCAGGGCGGGCATTTGGGATTGCCCCAGGGCCTCCTTTGGGGCATTTTACAGAGGGGAATGCTGGTGTTATCCTGCCCCTTCTGAGTGTGGCCTTCATTAGGATAAAGCTTAATTTCAGTGACTGATGGCTTGTACAGCACTTGAGATAGGTGGTGGGTTTGACTTCATTGCTGTGAGCATTGCAGCCCGTTGTGGCTCACAGGAGGCAATAGCACAGAGCTGTTGCCACTCGATCTTCCCGTGCATAGGGACTGTTCTGCTGCAGGATGCATGGGTTGATCTCCTCCTGCACTTGGAGGCACGTTCTTCATGTGCTGGGAATTGTTTGATTCCTAGGAGGCTGAGCATGCCAGTGCATTCTCTGCTGTGGCCTGCTCAGGTGCTTGCAGCACTCTTGGATGTCACCTTTTCTCCATCCATCTTAAATCTCTGGGGCTGTGAAGGCACTGGTAGATCAGACTTGACCAGGTGTAACTTGCGCCATGTTCTGTATAATATTTGTAAAATGTGGCCCAGGTATTTGAAGCCTCACGTAAGCTAAAGCGATGATGGCTACCTGGCGTGCAGCAACCTGGATCTGGGAGGAAGTCCTGGGGAGGTGCCAGCACAGAGGTGGGTACTGCTATGGAAATTTTCTCCTCCCACAGCACATGCTGGTTTGCAGAGCTGCAGTGGGGTGGGGAGATCTGTGAGTGCACATTTACATTTAACACCTCGTCCTTTGAGATGTGTTTATGGCTTTGTCTTCGAGCATGAGGAGGTAAATGACCCTGCCTAAGCCTTTTGCTGTGTTTGGGCAGCTGCTGGAGATGTTTGGGGCTGTCAGTCTCCCTCCAAAGGCTTTCTGGTGGTGGAGTGGCTGTTGGGTGTGGGAGCTGTAACCCTGTCTCTGCTGTCACGTCAGTGTGTAGCCTTGGGGCAGACTGTTTAATCTCAGCTTGATCTCCTCTGAAGATCTGACCTTATTTCCCTACCGTATAATTTTTACAGCCACATGAGGATTGAAGATTAATTAGTTAATGTCTGTGAAGCACTTTGAGTGTGTTATTTAATGGTGAAGTATTATCGTAATTCACTAGGGAAGTGTCACCATGTTTAACATGTGTACTGGCATCTGTCCTTCCTCGAAACTTTCAACATATAAATTATGTCAGATCCTTTGATTTCCGTATCTTCATTATTCATTTTGCCTTAGTTTGGAACTCACTTTTCATTTGATTTGAATTAGAAACATGCCTTCTATATGGCAATAGTATGTGAAGTTAATTTCAGCTTTTAGATGTGTTACTAGTTTCAGCAGTATTTCTGGGAAATACTTCCATAACCTCTCTAGTCTATAGAATTGAGGGACTGCTCTAATTCCTGTGTGTAATTTTCTCTGCGTGTGCTTTTCTAGAATGACTATCTTACATTTATTTTCATCCTGATACAGCTGCACAATACTTACAGAGGGAAACTGTAATGACTCTCAGCAGCGAAGAGGATGCTCAGCAGTGTGCTTTACCTTTGTTCTCCATGTTGGCTAAGGAAATCCTCAGAAAAACACGCACATGCACACTTGCAATGTTTCTTTGGAGAGCTAGCCATTGCAATGTGAGATGTAAAGCTGGCATTCTTGCCCTTGCCTCTAAGATAAGCTGCTTTAAATATTTTGACTAAAAGTTTTCTGTCTTTTTCTGCGCAGAACTTATCAAGTGACCTTTGCTGTGCTTCTTATCCCTTAGTTTCTTTCTCCTTCCTGCCTCTAATGCTGTCATCAACTGTTGTTTAGTGGAAAGCTGGCAAATATGTAACTAGTCATCTTTCCTTCTGTCTGAAGTTTTCTCTCCAGGGATCTTTAGAAGGCAATTTCTCTTCTTTAAATCAAGGTGGCAGAAATCACATAGCTTTCATTTTGCTGATTCCATGCAAGGCTATTTGGTATTTTTAAAGCTCTCCCAATTCTTGTGAATAATCTGTCCTACCTTCCAAATATGTGTTCTGTGCATATCCATGTGTATGACTTATTATATGTCTTGCTTTCAGAAGAAACTCTGTAGTTGCTGTCAAATACGTGGCCCTTTAGACAATTCAGGAATCCCAAGGCAATGGCTGGTCAAATTTCTCTGTAGTCCAAGGATCCTGCTGGCTCTTGCTGGGGACCAAAGTGGAAGGACAGCAGGGGACAAAGTCAGACACACTTCCCTCCTGGGATGTGTACGGGAAGGATGGGATTAGCCTGGTAGTACAACCAGCAGCACCTGTTGTTTTTTTTAGGGTTTCTGGAGGGCACAGGAGCTGTGCTTGGATGCAGTGGTGTTTTCCCATCTGCTGTCTGCAGGCTGTTGTGAAAGGTCCCCAAGGGATAATTGCAATTTCTCCATTTGCTTTTGCTGTTTTGGCCTTGGCAGCAACATAGGGACTGTGTTTGGCATGAAAACTGCTTTTCTACACTGCGGCTTGTCACACAAATGGTGGCTTTTGGTCTAGAATGGATTAAATATGACTCCACTCCAGTGCTTGTATATTGTGTTTATAGATAACTATTTGTTGATCCATATGGGAATTGCTTTCTATTTTTAGCATCTGTATAAAAATCCACACTATATATAAATATGTAGCCTTTATAAGGACCTGAAACTTTTTCCCACTAGCTTTGCTGACACATTTACAGAAGCAGGGGGGTACAATGACACAAAAATTGAACATTTGGTGTCTTGAAGACGTGCCTTCTGACATGAAGTGCACTCAGGCCAATTATTTAATCTACCAGTATACTTTTGAATGCTTTGAGGAGATCTGGAATGACCTAGCAATCTAGATAACTGCCTCATGATTAGAAGTAATGGGAAGACAGATGCCAGCCATTACAGAAGTGTCAATAGAGAAGCATTGTCTGTATCGCTTGCTCTGAAGTTAACATGCACAGACAAAATTAGTGCTTAATTTCATTTGGTAGTATGGAGACTAAAACTTGTGTTGTGAAGGGAGGCTTGCCAGTGCTGTTCTGGTGAGGTCCATGCCAGTCCTTTCCTGTCTCCCCTTCAGGAAGGCGGCTCACAAGCTGGCCAGGGGGTTATGGTTATGTGGGAGCTGAAGCACACTGCACTCTAAACTCAGCATTAATTTTTTGCATTGCAGAAGTGCCTAGCAGTTCTCCTGGGTCCAGGACCCTGTGCGGTAGAAGCAGGCAATGAAAAGGCCGTGTGTGTCCCACGCAGTTTAGTCTCAGGGTAAGAGAGTGCCAAGAAATACAAGGATCTGTTTAGGCTGGCAGGGGAAGGTGAGCATTGCATCGTCCAGAGGTGCCGCAGCACCAGCCCAGCCTCTGTCGGTGCATCATCCATCACAGCACGGATTCTGTGCCGACACTGGAGAAGGGATGACTTTCGATATCACTACTTCTCCAGGACTGTCTCAAGACTGGTGAAGACAGCTCTTTCATAGTTATACCTTCCAACCCAAACCATTCTATGATTCTATACCTCCCCAGTATAAGTATTACTGCGAACAGTGGCTTGCACTTGGTCAGCCTTCTGGAAACCAGTGCCTGCGTTCGTTTGTAAAAGGAGTGAACTGTAACTTTGTATAACTCTTAAACTTGCTTTTTTGCATAATTTTATAAAATACAAATATCCTGAGATAAAAATGAATGTTTTGGTGTAATCAGTTTCCATAAATATTTCATTGGCGTAATTACCTGCTACTTTAAATCATTTTCTTGCGTGACTTGTGCCTGATAAAAATATGAAATCTAATTAATTTCTAGAGTGTTGGTTTGACATACATGTGTGGATATATTTGTAAAATTTATTAAAAGAAAGAGGGGGAAAAATAAGATAATGCAGGAAACAAACATCCAGTAATTTTCAACAACATGAGATGAAATTTAAAAATGCTCTTCCAAATTTGTGAAAATCTCAGCAGTTTACTTGATCAAAAAGGTGTTTTGAAGTGTAAGTTGTTGGAACATATAGCAAAGAGAAAAAATGATGTCTGAATACTTTTTTCCCCTCCTTTTCTCGTTTTAAAGATTTGTACTAGAGAGCTGATATGTAATGCTGCAGCAGGTCTGAAAATCTCTTAAACCACTGCAAAAATCGCTGTGATTCTTTTGGATTTAGGGATTTATAGACTTTTTTTTTCTCCACATTTTGTTCTTGCTTTTTTCCCCTTTAGCTAATTTTGTTTATTTTTTCAAGAGATGATATAGCATGCCATAAATTCAAGATTTTTCTTAATAATTTTAATGACAACTATATCAGGGAGATTTCTTCAGTGTTTCGCTTGTGTCTGGAGAACTGAACTGAACTACAGCATGTAGATGAGTACTTCACCTTTTGTCCAATTTTTTGAGGTCTTTTCCCCTTTAATTAGGCCATCTTTTTAGTTCTTACATCTACACCAAAAAAACAGCTGATGTCAGCAGGCTCAGATCACCATGGAAATCTTCCTAAAGTAAAATCTGGTATTAGTTACTGTTGGCCAGTAATGAAGCACTACGGATCAGCAAAAGCCAGCTCCCGAAATCCCAAATCCTCTTGGGTGCTTCGTACCTCATAGAAAGAAGCCGCAAGTTCATGGCCTGATCCCTGATAAAACCCAACCCTGCAGCTCCCTCTGGAATTGTATGGGTCTGTTTTCCCAGGATGCCCATGCCTGCACTCTGGGAATACGTAAGCCGTTGCAGAGGATGAAGCAATGTATCCTGCGTGCGTACATCGCTTGTTAAACTTGTATGAAAGCAAGAGATTCTTACGTTGTAAAGGTAGCAAAGAGAGGCTGGCTGTATTTGAGTGTCATCAGGGTGATCTTGGTACTTAAGAGCAAATAGTGCCATGTATTGAGGGAAAAAGTTGACACCAAAAAATGCATGTATTTGGGCCTGAATGCAGGTTGCTGCAATGAGTAGTTGTTTGCAGCGTAGCTTTGTATTTCAAGGCTCTCTAACGCAAGTACCCAGTGGGTGGCAGTGTACTAGCTTTGGATGGAGGCATATTATTTATTTTTTTCTCCATTCTCCAGCTAGTTTCCATGGTGACGGCTGCAGCTTTGATGCCTGTGCAAAAGTGGAGAGAGAAAGAGAACTAAGAGGGCGATATTGCATTAAACTGAGAGTTGAGTAACCCATGGAAGTCACAGTGATCACAGCAAACAGCAAGTTCTGCCAATGAGAAAGTAGTAGATGCAGAAATCGTGGATGCCTGAAGAGCAGCTTCCATCAAGCTGTTTTGAGGGTCTATAGACAGCAACAAACCTGAAGGATTTAGGAGGGAGAGAGGAAAGGCAAATTTTTCATGTATTTGCATTAGCTGAACTGGGCTCACAGCTGGAGATTTAGAAGATTTTTGCATTATATGGGTAAAGTCGTGTTAAAAAATAGTAACAATACACAGTAAAATTGAATGTGGATTCTTCTGCCAGTAGTTTTAAGTGATGCATCTAAAGAATATTTTGGATTTAAATGCCAGGTCAGGGAAACATTGGTTTTTGTGATCTCATTCAAGTTTTGCATTGAAGCTGTTTTGTTTTCTGTTAAAATAAATAGCTGTCAGTCTTGAAATTTGGATTTGTTAAAACTATATCTAGAGTTCTCTTTTGCACACATTGCATCTCCTCTGCAGCAGTAACCTCCAAGTTACACAGCAGAGGTCTTGAAATTCATGCACTGCAGTAATTGTCAATACCGTTGACTTTGCACCGTAATCGTTTGTGACTGCTATGAGACGTGGCTGAATTTAATGCCCACAGTCTACAGCGTATCAGTGTGGATTGATCCAGGTCTGTTTTGTGTAAGTGCTGATCAAGGAGTGCTACAGGTCTGTCTGTTTCTCAGACCTGCCTCTTCCTCGCTGCTTCAACTTGATCAACTTGTCCCACTCAGCTTGAGCAGAGTCTGTCAGATGGAGAGGGGTCTCCCAGCTCTTGTGAGAGGGCAGAAGCTAAAGTCCTAACACACACTGCACCATCTGGAGCTTGGAAATCACGCTATTTGCTTGAAATTCAACTGCATATCAAAGTTTGGGTGTCTTTGTTTTAAGAAGAAAAAGAGTGGGGAGAGAGTGCTTAGAGGGATGCTTTACCAGTGCTGCTTGTGGGAGTGTGCACATGGATCATGGTGATCTGTCTCCAGACTTCTCTAGGCTTTTCGTGAAACTGCATCTCCAATTAATCATTGGTGATGGTCCTATGTTTTCTCAGTTTTTCTGTCTCCTTCCATCATTTCTCATCATCCTTGCCCTCAGGCCTCCTCTGCTCCTTGGCCAGCACCCAAACACCAGAAGTCTCCCTACGTGCAATTTTATCCTGCCTCGTTGAGGATCTCACCAGCTCTTGAAGCGATTCTTCCCTGATATTGCTAAACTCACCTTCAGACTCCTGCCTTCCACGGCAGATCTGCAACATGTCTATTTCTCCTCCAAAACATGCTCCATGTGCCCCCTCAGGTGGTACAGCGAGAAGACTTGAGGATGCCTCACTTCTGTGGTGGTTGAAGCTTCATGTCTGATGTTGATTCTTTGTTTTTGAGGTATAGATACACATAGCAGGAGTTGCAAAGAGATAGTTGCCTCTCTGACTGCTGGAGGGGCAACATGGATGGCAAGCCTTGTTTGCAGAAATTGCTGTGTGTGTTTCTCGCTGTGCAGCGTGTTTTTCTAAAGGATCAAACAGGAGGAAAATCAGCCTACCTGCAGCTCTGGGTGCATGAGTATGCACAGGAGGTATGCCAGAGTCTCATTAAATGGCAGGTTTGAGCAAAAGATGAAAAGAAATTAATGAAGAAGATTGCTGGATCTCCTTACTCTTTTTCTGTGGTTGCTCTGTTTCTGGATGTACCTTTCTCTCTCATTCTTAATGCGCACAATTCTTTAAAGAAAGGTGATCAGCCACATTAGGCATATGCTTCCCAGTCTGCAAACCAGCTCTTCTTTATGGAGATGTTTGGACATTGCTGACTATGACTCTTAAACAAGTGGTCTTTATAGCAAAGGGTGGCCACACAAGACTAAGTATAATTTCCCTCTGTGCTTAATACAGAATATTTGAGGATATTTTTTCCTCTGTTCAGTTAAGTTACATTTCAGGGAGGTGACTTGATCAAATTGACTTCATGGGCATGAAACCTTCATTGTCATTATGGAAAATCATCTCACTGAGAGGAGTTGTTTTCTGGACTTACACAGGTTTTTGCAAGCTGTTTGAGGGATGCTAAATTTATTGCAGTCAAGGAAAGCTGACAAGGATCATAGCTGCCAAATTTCTAACAGCAACTTTGTAATTTCATTGCTTTTTCAGCAACAAAGAGAAGAAAAATACTGTTAACTTGACAATACCTGTTTCTCTGTGTTTCTCAGGATGTGGTAACAGTCCTTACTAAAGTAACTGAATATAAGTCAGCAAAAATATAACCTGCTTTCAACAAAAATTAAAGCTATGTAACTCTTACCAGTATCTAAAATTAGTGTATAACTTTACTTGTTGAAATACATCACCCTTCTCCAAACAAATTAGACAGGCTGAGACTCAAGGATTAGCACAGGGCTTAATTAAAACATCATCAATGTTGTCCCTGCAGAATCAAAATCCTGACACTCTGGTTACTGAAATATATTTGAGCCTTAATTTTAAATCGCTGACTTTTACTTTAAAGGGATCACCACTTAGAAACTTAAACGTAGCTTTCTTTCCAGAATTGTTGCCTCACATGTGTTTGCAAATCAAAATAATTCTCACCATTTTATTAGTGCTACAATCTCATTTTCAGATTACTACAACGCGTTTAGAGTTTTGGCAAGTTGATCATGCTTCTTCTCTTGGCTTTCAAAACGCAGTATTAATAGTTGAACAAAGTCTTTCAGATTTGCAGCACTCATCCTCCCCAGAGGTCCATGTTTCCCAGAAGGCTGAAGACTGATATCAGTTTGGCTCTAGCCTGTCAAGTAAGCCTAAGAAATGCATACCAATCTCAAATGCTAAGCTGCAACAAGAAGTCTTCTTTTTTAGTCTTGGCAAGGAACACTGAAGTCAATAAAAAATTAAAATTAAAAATACCAAAAGAGTCCAACAAGTTCAAGCATTTGGTAGTAAAGAAAAGAGAGCTCAGATGTCCAGGGTTATGATCAGGTTTCCAAACTAGGGCTGAGAAAGTCATGTTATGGTTGTTTGGCCTGTCTTGCTTGCTGTGTGTTTGTGTAGTAGAAGATAGCACAGCAACTGGTGTTTTGTGCAGCTTTGGCACTCTGTGGTAGAGTTTGGCTCCCTGTAGCTAACCCAGGGCTTTGCATAACGTGTTCATGCTGTCCAAGAGGAGTGATAAGAAAGATTTCTGTAAGACTTTCAGCAAGTCAAAAGCATGAAAAAGGATGTGCATTAAATGATAGAAAATATTTGATTGTCAGAAGGCTGTGGTAAATTATGAATAAGCTTAAGTTTGTGTATTTTAACATTTAAGGAAAACTTGTCTGCATTCTTTATTTTCTTCCTGAATCGAGACTGCCCTACGCATGTCTTAATAGCAGGTGGTGAAAGCCTGCCTTTTCTAGGAGCTTTAAAATCAATTTTGTTATTTAACTAACTCATCTTCCCTGAAATTGTAGGAACCCAATCCTGACACTGCCTTTGACCTTTCTATGTTCTTCATCTGGCACGTTGAACAGTTTGTGGCCAGCCCTGTGCCACTAAATGTGTGACATTAGTTAGAGGTTTTGCTGTGGTAATAGTGGAGGGAGGATATATTTTGTTGGCTTTTGCAGGCAAAATGCCTTATTCCATGGTTACCTGCAATTTCAGGAAACTGGATTTAACGTAGATGGTGGCCTTCAGCACGATGTTCCCCAAATGATTATGTGCAGATGTGACTATCTTGACTTGCAGTCTAATGCTCTGGTGCTATTTTCTTTCGATTCTGTAATTGCCTGGGTATATTCTGTGTCTGCAGTCTGAAATCACATATTCAAAATAAATCAAACGCATTTGGAGCAGCTTCTATCTTCGTGACTTGTGGTTAGGGCTATTTTATGAGCTGTGCCAATGTAGTGATTATAATAGAAAGACTTCAAGAAAATAATGACCGTGCCAAAACCTAGAAGTGAATGGCTGAAACTTGAAAGTCAAGTTAAGAATGGCTTATAAAATTGTTCGGTTCGCCTCTCACTCAAACTTGAGTAAATTAGGTGTAGTGCCACTCAAGTCAGTGGTTCAGAAGGAACGTAAATGATAGGAGTATGTGGTCCAATATTTCAGGAAGTGCCATTTCTTAAGGGGTTCAGTTAATTCTCATAGTCTCGGATTCAGATCTCTGAATGTTACTTCAAGATTCTTCCGTGTTTTGGATCTAACACTTCCCAGTCACTTGCAATTTAAGCAGAACTCCTAGGCACAGACTCCTTAGCCAAAATGACCTATCCATGACTTTTAGAAAATTCAAAAGGGCAAATCTTCTGTTAGCTCCAAATGTCAACACTGAATCTACTTGATTTTCTGCAATAAAAGCATGTGCGATTGTGAATGAAATGAGCATCGGAGCAGGTTTCCCAGTTTGCTGAGCAGATTACGGACTGCAAGAAATTTCAAATAGCCCTTGGCCAGTAAGGATTTTATCTTGTAGTCTAAGAGTTTCCCTCTGGGAAGGCACGCGGCCACTTTGGTGGCTGCATGTTTAAATTATTTACCCAGCATTGGTCTTTCTTTTTTGGTGTGGCATCAGCCTGAAGCCACCCAAACAATGGATCGGCAGCGGTACTGAAGACTAGCTATGTAAAGTAACGTCTTAGCTGTCTGTTTAGTCCCACAAGCCTGCTAACCGCGAGTGAAAAAGGACAAACCATGCCTATGTTCACATCCTGGCTACGCGTGCAAGCGAAAGATTTCCTCATGGCTTTTACATTAATGTGCTCTAAACTGCTAAGTCACAGCTCTTATTTTCCCCTTGAGCTGGCAGCACAGGCCAGCTCCCTTTAATCCACACATTAAGCACACGTTTTAAAGCGTGTTGTTTTTGGAAAGATGTTTAGCAACTTCCCTTTCGAATCCAGACATAGAGGTCTCTTTCCAGAATTGATGGCCTGTACTCGAGTGAACCGCTCTGTCTCTGGGCTTTGTGAAACACTAAGTCTGTGAGTTCAGGGATCACCTTTCTAAATGGGGCCTCATAAAAGGCAAGGTGAAAGGAAGGGCAGCTTGAAGGGGAAAAAAAAATAGATGAACCTCAAGAGTTTGGTTTGGCAAGAAACAGTGCAAGTTCATTGCGCTTTAAAAACTTTTACTGGACTCTCTGCTCTTTTAATTATACCTTATTTTTATTACTTTCATCGTGTATTAATATATAAAGCGTATGAACATGGCACTGTACAGGTGTGAATTAGTTCGTTGAGCTTTAATTTCTCTCGTGCATCCACTGAGAGGTATCAGAGGAGTGATGTCCTTGTGGCTTTCCTCACCTTGACCTGCTAGGCTTATGGTGGTACCCAGCATGGACGGCTCCATACTCACCATACAGAGTGCGGGATTAACAGACCCAAACCACAGCTTTACTCACCTGAATACTTACAGTCAATGCAATTATCCAGCCAACACTCACACCTCTGTCTAATGTGTGTCTCTCCTAGATGAGAAGGTTGAGTCGTGCTGTAAGGACTTACCTTGGCCATCGCTTATAGCCCTTCTAAGGCTACTGCACTCGCTGTGTGCCAGCGGTCATCCTTTTTCGCTCGTGACCCATATAATTATGATGGCAGCAGGACTTGCTGCTGTATCTCATTACTGTTTCCTGTGTGAACATTTCTCAGTGAGGCAGTTTATTTCATTTTACGTGTCTGGAAAAAATGGCTTGGTTTCTTCAGTATTTCGGTAGACCGTCTGAGTTGTTAGCATTCTTTGAAGGCCTTTTTTATTGGGGTCAGCAATTGCTAGAAACAAGTTTTACACTGTCTCAGGAAATAAACATTTTAGATATTTCATATAAAGACTTCCTGTATTCGTGGTTTAAAAATAAAAATCTCTTCATGTAGGCAAGGCGAATGCTAAGATGTTTTGCTTGCAGTCTGCTGATGGCTTTTGCAAACATTAAAAGTATTGTTGTTTCCACTTGATTGATCAAGTGAGTTGCAATGAAATTTAATTTTGCTATGTCATTTAAAACAGTTCAGTAGAGTCAAAATACCTATTATGATGTAGCCTCATCGCGCATGTTTTTGTGCTTTTGGATATGTGCATTATCTCAGAGACTCATCTTTAGTGCTGAGAAGCTGGTGGCTTTAATGTAGACAGTACTTGGAAGGGTGTATCTACCATATTCATGGCATGCACCATTTATTTACTTTCTGACCAGTCATTTTTCAAGGCATAAATACCTTACCTCCATCCAGTGCAGGCATGTGAAGTCAGAACACCCCTTACAACTTAGCAAATTCAGTAAAATAAAGAAAATTTTAATTTGCATCCAGATAGAATCATAGAATGGTTTGGGTTGGAAGGGACCTCAAAGATCATCTAGTTCCAACCCCCCTGCCACGGGCAAGGACACCCTCCACTACACCAGGTTGCCCAAAGCCTCATCCAACCTGGTCTTGAACACTTCCAGGGATGGGGCATCTACAACTTCTCTGGGCAACGTGTTCCACTGCCTCACCACCCTCAGTGTGAAAAATTTCTTCCTTATATCCAATCTAAATCTCTCCTCTTTCAGTTTAAAGCTAGTGCCCCTTGTCCTATCACTACATGCCCTTGTAAAAAGTCCCTCTCCAACTTTCCTGTAGGCCCCCTTTAGGTACTGGAAGGCTGCTATAAGATCACCCCAGAGCCTTCTCTTCTCCAGGCTGAACAGCCCCAACTCTCTCAGCCTGTCTTCATAGCAGAGGTGTTCCAGCCCTCAGATCATCTTGGTGGCCCTCCTCTGGACCCGCTCCAGCAGCTCCATGTCCTTCTTGTGTTGGGGACTCCAGAGCTGAATGCAGTGTTCCAGGTGAGATCTCACGAGAGCAGAGTAGAGGGGCAGAATCACCTCCCTTGATGTTTGAAGACAGGCACAAAAAGTATGTGAGACAAGACTTGTACATGTGTAATTAATAAGCCAGGGAAATATAGTTGAAATCACTTTTGATTCCAGAAGGGAGACATTTGGGTTCAAATTAAATGTGTTTTTTTTTTTTTCTGCAAGTCTCACTCATTTCTTGGGACAATGCCAAGTGTTTAAATTTAAAATTCAGTGTTATGCTTGCATTGCAGTTATGTCAGACTTACTTTTTTCAATATATAGGTGAAAGAGGAAAACACCAAAATAAAATAGTGTTACTCCTTTCAACATGAGTAGCTAGATGAAATTCAGGATCTTATAACTTATCACAGCCATGAGAACAAATTGCTGATGGAGTCAGATGTATTTTATTATAATTCAGCTTATTTGCAAATATGTTCCAATTTCTACTTTCTAGATGTTTTTTTACCTCTGTTAATTGCAGGAACTCATTAAAGTTGTTTTGGATAACTAACAATAGGGGCTCTAAAAGAGAAATATTGGATTATCCAATCCCTGGCAATCAGGTTAATTTTAAAATTTCTTAGTTTGTTCTAGAAGTTCAAAAACATGCTGTCTTGATTTTGGGGGGGAGAGTAGGGTGCTGTAGCAGTACTGTGTTAATGCCAGCCATAATAGGTAATCGCTGCCAATTAATGAGAGCTGTCCAAAGGAGAGAGAATTGGGGAATGTGTGTCTTGTCAGGCATGTTGCAGTCATGCTGCTCCTTCCACCCAGGCCAGCTATTGACCCACACCGTACATTACATGAGGTATCAGCCAACTGTTCCATATCTGAGGAACTTGCTCCGAGTCTAAATGTGAAGCAGAAAAAAGTGAATATCCTTGCACCAAGTTTTGAGGCTTAGCTACATATTTTCCTTGAAGTCAGACACTAAAAAACAACCTAAAAGCCGTCTTCATTTAGGAGTGAAAGCTTTATGTTGAGCCAAATGGATCGATCTAGCCATTCCAGCAAAATAAGTGTCTCACATCTGTGTCGTGAATAACAAGGACTTTATTAGCCACTCCTTTTCCTTTAAACCAGTCAAATTTTCATTCCTGGAAAGAAGGCACTAATGAACTCTTCAGAAGAGCCCATGTAAAAGGACTGGGAAGTGTCAGCTAACAGGGATGTTTGCTTATCCCTTCCCTCCTCCTTACTCTTTCCGTCCCCAACTGGAGCTCCTGACCAGCCAGGTTTAAAATCAACACAGTTCTTCTCTTTTCCAGCATCTTAGAGTTGTGTTTCTGTCTGTTACTACTGTACAGTGACGGCAAAATTGTCAAAACTTCCTTGGTCTGAGCTTTTCAGTGGGAAAGCTCGCAGGGCTGGAGCAAAGGCCACTGGAAACGGTGCAGCTCAGTGTGGTTATTGCTGGGGCACCCGCAGTGGGTCGTGCTGAAGCACTGGGGATCTCTTCAGACTCTTGTCTCTCTTGCTGCAGATCTGCTGTCAACAATTAAGCTTTCTATAGGGAGCCACAACCCTGCCTATATTGATTTTTCTAAACAGTTGCTCTGTTTTAGTGCCCTTGAAGGGGCTATATGTCTTTTTAATTAAAAATAAAGTAAATATCAAATGAGTGATGCGGGGTGCAGCGGGCAGAAAACCAACTGCATATTGACTTTTTGTGTTGGAGGTGGATTCATAGAAGCAGCTTATGAGGAACTCCAAGACATGAAAGTGTTTTACCCTTACTGGTCTCATATGGTGACCTCATGGGAAACATACTGGTGCGGCTTGGAAATACAGCGGATCATTTACTTTAGACTCTGCAAAATTCAAGAAGTTAAATTCAGATGACAGGTTTTTTTAAGGGTCTCAAGACAGTCTCTACTGGTACTGTGATTTCATCCCTGAAATTTCCACACTTCCACTGCTGTGCATTTGGCTGCATGCTCGTGGGCCGTGATCTTCTGTCTCACCAGTATAATGTGGGTACTCCCAGTTGAGGGGTTTATGTGTATAAGGCACTGGGATGAAGGGCATGGTACTGGCATGAGGTATGTTCTTAGGAAAGCTTTGTGGAAGTCCTTTGTATACAAATACATTCAATTTGTGTTTGTATTGTTGTTGTTAGTTTAAAGACTACTTAAGAGTATGTTTATGTACCGGTAGATGTTTAAAAATACTGCTGGCAAACTGGAGCTTAGATTCATGGCACATTAGGAAGCTGTTCCAAGTTAGAAGTATGTGCATAGACAGATACAACAGGATGTCTCATATGCAGTTAATTTACAACTGTCTTCAAAGCAATTCAGTTGCATAGCAGTAGGGCCAGTTACAAACTTGCTTCAGTTGCTTCAGCACCACTAAAATGCCAGTTTGTGAATTGATCATAAACTTTTTCTGCAGGTGTGTCAAGCTTCTATTTGCACACTGTTTCCCCTCCACCTCTCCAAAATCCTTGGTGGCATTTGTTTAGAGATTTGGAGGCATGAAGGAGCTGAGGAAGAAGAAGGCTTTCTCTGACTCATTCTGCATGCCTTGTGTTTGCTTCGTCATGGGCAACAGTGAAATAATGGAATGGAAAGGAAAATAAACCTAACAAATTATCAGTAAATTTCAGTGTGCTCAGGAGAGAGTATCATTGTTTCAGACAAGGATATTGAAGGAGGAAGAAACACAGTAAGTTTCTGGGGATCACCTAGGCAGCCAGAGCAGAGCTTGGAGCAAAGGCCTGCTGTGCAGAAAGGTCCACTCTCGTGTGCTGCTCAGTGGACCACCAAGCAAAAGACGAGGGAAAAGCGGAATTGCACTTTTAACGTTTCCATAGTAAGCAGCGATTAGAATTGCTCTTACAATTTGATGGCAATAAATCTTATTTGACAGTTTTGTTGTATTGTAGTGGGAGATGGATGGGAAGGAGGATGCAAACAGTTGATTGCTTCATCTAACTAGGCAAGAGCAGGAGACATGAATTTACAGGAATGATTGTGAAGCTGTTTGGACCAACAAATTTCTTAGAAAATAGCCACAGAATTTTCATGTGGAAGAACATCTCTGGCTGCTTGCTACAGAAGAAATTAGAAAACTTCCAGGGCAAGCTGCAAACTTTACCACACCATGGTGTGCTGATGTGAGCAGTCGGTTTGGTGGGCTGGAGTAACTCAGTTGTACTCCGGACTGGAGGTAAATTGCAGAGACAAAGGAAGTCTTAATTTCTGTTGTTTAAATAGTGATTTAAAGAACTATTCCTAAAGTGAATCAATAAAGTAATTTGTTTCAGGTAAATCGGTAGAGGTGAGCACAAAGGTCCAGAGATGTACACATCTCTTTCTCAATACTCTTAACATTTTTTGGAGGGCCTGGGCAGACTGAGCATGTTTTGTGCTTACTGAGACTGGGTAGTGTTTTCTCTTTGCTGTTCTTTGTTTGGAGACAGTTTCCTTTAAGGCTGATTTACCAAAGCAGCAGTGCGTTGATGCACACATAAGCCTATTTTATAAGGGTAGAAACCGGAAACCTCAGATTACACAGAAAAGGGGAAAATTTTGAGATTCCTTTTGCTCCTGCTCCCCAAAGTTTTGTAGGATAGGAAATTTTTTACTGGCCTTTTAATAAGAATTGCCTTTCTAAATCTGGTTCTGGACCTAATTACTGAATTGAGACAGCATTGTTGTCTGTGCTGCATGTAGCGTCCTACTTCTCCACAAGCTTATGGTCCAGCGGATACCAACACAAAGCTGAAGTGAATATTACGTGGTTTTTTTTCCCTTGTAAACTGTGCTGCTGGGCTGTCCACAGCCATATGCAAACATCTTCTAAGAGGAATGCCAAATTATGAATAAAAAACATCTCTTACCACTGGCAACAACAAATGATGCTTTTTTTCTCTGATTGTTACTGCTTTTGTCTTTGCTGTGTCGTGTGGCTTTTAATGCTATCATGTATTTTTGCCTTATGAATGCTGGCTTGTGAAATAGCAATATTCGTCATGAAATAATGAAGCACGGCCTTCATGGATGTGGTTTTTTGGCAAGACTCTTGGCAGCAGTCTGATTGGGAACTGGCCTTGCTTAACTCAGCTTATGACAGAATATTCTCTTTGAAGCATAGCTACTGTAGCAATTGGTATTCAGTGGCTCTGGGCACAGTACATCTAAAGGAGTTTATCCAATATTGATGGTCTTCCAGTAAAATCAGGCGGGGAAAAAAAATAACTCCTGTTTCTTAAAGCTCATAATTTTAACTTGTCTTCTTGTTCCCTGATCTTGGTCTGAAAGTTTACAAGTCTGAAGCCTTAGCAGGGTAAAACACAGCACTAAAGACCTATGCTCTGTCTTTTGTAAATGCAAGTTAATGTTTTCTGACTTGCAGCCTTATGTGGAAAAGAATGAGCCTGTTTCTGAG
This sequence comes from Tauraco erythrolophus, assembly GCF_009769465.1. Classification (NCBI taxonomy): domain Eukaryota; kingdom Metazoa; phylum Chordata; class Aves; order Musophagiformes; family Musophagidae; genus Tauraco; species Tauraco erythrolophus. The sequence continues at coordinate 7,438,803 of NC_141476.1, forward strand.
AGCGTTGCTGTCTATTGTAAATCGATATAATACTGTAGTGTCTCAAAGTCTCTTCAAGGCTGTTTTAGATCAGTCTTGTATTAGAGAAGGTTGGCACCAGAAAGTAGGCTTTTGCTGCTGCGTTTGAATGTGGCTTTAAAAGGAGTAGTCCTGCCTCTCTTTTGGCCACAAAGAAAATAGTTTCGGTTTCCTGATCTGACTGAGAATTAATCTGTATGGTTTACTGCTGTTGTCTTTTGCACCACTGCTTTGCCATCCCCGCACAGTTGCAAGTGCCGAGGCAAGGAAGGACCACAGGAAGCTGGAAGGGACAAGGAAAGGGTCTGATGCTTTTGGCAGCTGTGCTGTCCAGATCAGCTTAGACTGGTTGACATTTCTACCCTTAGGCTGTGTTCACATGTCCACAGATGATGAAACTGGTGGTGCTTAAGGAGTTACTGATCGCCAGGTCAGACCCCATAATTGGCTGTGTGGGGCAGCGCAAAAGAGTGTTGCAAAAGAGACATTGCTAAAGCTGAGCTGATTTATTTTGCATTTTCCAAGAGGCTTTAACTTCTTGAGATGCAGTACCTTCCTGCACATACTTGGACCCGTATGAGCAAAAGCAGTTGATAGAGGTGTTGACAGTGTTATCAGCATTTGCTGACGCAGAACAGCTGCCTGAGTACTGGAGGCCTTAACCAGTGTTGCTGTCTGGTGTGAAGGTCTTGGATTTGCAATCCTGGCCTGCCGAGGCACCTTGACACAACTAACTTTAAAGGTGCATTAGCGAGCTTCTTCGTAATCTATGTCATATCAAACAGCACCATCTATGCTCTGTTTTGTGTGTATCTACATGTTTATCTTTAAACCTATTAGACAGGGTTTTGCATGGTGCCTATGAGTAAGCCTTACACTTTTTTCCATGTACAAACTCATCTTGGATATCCCAGATAACAGGTTTATAATCAGAAACCGCTGAAGCCATTCTTTGGCATCAAAGATTCATTCAGTGTTCATGGCTGAGGCTGACAACAAAAAGGTTGTAATGTTGCATTGCAAACAAATATGGGAATAAGGCTACAGTTTACTTAAAATTCTCATATGCCATGAAGAGAATGAGTAAATGCGATTTCATTTCTGATATTCTTTATTAGTTTTTCATACAGAGTGTGGTGTAGAAGCATTTGTATTTCAATTTATTTTATAGAAAAAGTCGTCTTTCGTAATCTCTCAGCGCGTTATGAATAGCAACCTCTGATCGCAGGCAGCTATTAATTCTTAATTATCTGTTGGTAATTTACTTGTGCATGAATTTAGTAATCCATTAGGTGGTGATTTATTTTTGAGAGAAATACGTAATGAAAAGTTTCAGGATTTGCTTTCCCTCAGCCCCCCTTTTGGCTTGCAGTGGAATTAGCTGATTGATTAGATTACAGGGTTTATCCAAACCACACTCTGTGTGTGAGAGATTGTAGTTAAGTACATTAAGAAAATCTGAAGCAAGACACAGATAGATGAAGTAGTGGTTTTGATAGCAGTGTCTGACTTAGGCTAGTGGCTGAGAAATTGTAAGTTAAATTAACAGACACTAGAGAATTGGTCTAATTCAGGGATTTTTTTTTTTTCTTCCAATCTCTCTTGATTTATGGATGCCGAAAAGTTTTTGAGTGGAAATATAAATCCTGCACAGCAAAGGAGCTCGGTAGCAATGAGCTGCTTTTCTTCTGTACCGTGGGGCTACATGGAGTATGGTCTGAAAACTTTGATCTAATGCTGCGTTTCAACACAACAAGGAGGAAAGGAAAGCGAGACCTGAACCTCTCGCTGCCAATTCAGCTTGACTGTTGTGTGAAGCCGTGTCCTGCCATCTTCTCTCATGCTCAATGCAAGCAGGGAAAAACTTCACTTGTTTTGCAAATAGTTTTCCAGAAGTCAAGTCTGGGATTTCTCTAAAGCACTTACCTCTGCCCCTGTGCTCCTCTCGTTGGGCATAGCATTAGTCTCAATTTTCAAAAAGCACCATCGCTTGCTTTCTTCTATGCCAGGAGCTAAATATTTAATGGTAGATGTCATCTGACAGATTTGACACTAGTCTTAAGTTTGTGACTGTGGTTCAGCTGCTGAGCTGTGTTAGCTGTCTGGGTGTGCAGCTTTTGGTAATTTCATTTACCATCACTTGCAGTGGAAGGGGTGGGAAGTTAAACCTAGTTACCTCTGTTAACAGTTGTCTTTTCACACCTTTTTCTGTGACTTAAAGGCATAACATCACTGTTTATGCTTGAGGCACTCGAATATGTTGGGACTTACTGGTTTTTCTGGTGGTTTCATGTGCACCAAATCAGGCCTCTTTGCCGAGCAGCTCAGCTTAGAAGTTAATTAGTCATTAAAAGAGTTAATTTCTCTTTTAACTCAAGTTAGCTTTAGTGGGCTGTCAGGAGAGCAACTGCTGTAATGTGATTTTTGCAGAGTGAGCCTGCTCTGTATGGCTGCTGCTTTTGACAGCACAGAGCCAAGCGCGGGGGCTGCTTTTTCCTGCCAATGTCCTGTCCTCACGCGCTAGTTTGCTACTTTTAGCTCTGCTTGAAGGAGTGACAGTGTCTATGGCACATTTGTCACGTCAAAGATTTTGTTAGTAATTGGCCTCAAGTCTGACAAGATAAATAACTCGGAGGAAGAAGAAGATGTCATTAAATAAGTATCATTCACACTCTTCTGCTGTGCTGGACACAGTGGTCCCTAAGCAGCGCACAGTGTGTAGCACATCCTCACTGATGGCTGAAAATGGCAAAAGATACAGTTTGTGCCCCACACAGGCAATCCCTGGGGATTTGCTCCCCCAGCTCTACTTAATTAGTGTGGTTCATACATGACAGGGAATAGAAGACACCTTTGTGGTGATTGCTGTCCTTCATGCCACAGCTGGGAGAGCTGTGCCCTGGCCAGGCTTGTGCAGATCATCCCTCCACATTGCTGTGACCCTCTAATGCCTGTGGGCAGCAGGACGCAAATGGTTTCTCCAAAGATACCTGAGCCAGACAGAGGCAGAAACTGAGACCAGAAAAGCATAAGAAAGGCAGATTCAATATCTCTTAAAAGTCTTCTCTTAAGTGGGGTCTTTTTTGTTTTAACAGTGTTTCTGATAGTGGAGCGATAGAGATGTCATGATCCCGAGGCACTTCTCCTGGTCTGTACCTCTTTATGTGTGCTTAGTTGTATCTCCAAGGTCGTGGAAAGCACCAGCATGAGACTGGTGAGGAAGGGCAGTGCTGGCAGAGGTTTCTTGGACCATTGCCTGTGGTTCGTTTTCTCTCCCACCAGTGCTGCCAGAAACGTTAGCCAGCCCCACTGGTGGCAGCTGTGTGCCCCTTAGAGAAGAGTTCCCAGGTGTCTGGCCAGAAAGACAGAGCCGAGATGCCGAAATTACATTTTCAGATAAGCTGAATGCATACGTCATCAGATTTTGGACTTTGTCTTAATTGTGTTTAGCCTGTAAACAAGCTGATGTAGTTTGGGCAATTTGTAACCTCTCTTCTCGCACCTAGCTATGGTGGTGGGACGCACAGCAGTGGTCTGACACGATGGGCCGTGCTGACTCTTGGCTTCGTTGTCAGTGGCTGTGGGTGAGGAGCAATATGAGAGGGCAGCCGGGAGCAGGGTCCAGAGGTGCTGGCACGGCGCTGAGCCCAGTCCTGAGGGACCGCAACTGGCTTGTTTCTCCCTCTTGGATAGGCTGTTTATCAAGATAAATAATGACGTGCTAGTTTGGGAGAGGGCACTTAATCAGCTATTTCTCCTTAGTTACAGATGTCTTTTCTTCAAAGCCATGTACTCAGCAAAGCACACAGCCAGCGTAGCTGCAATAGCCACAGAACAGCCATCCCGATTGATCACAAGGCTCCCAAACAGAGAGTCATTTGTTTCCAGAGTCTGAGGAGGGCATTCAGTGAAAACCTGATGGCAGTACATTAAAAATTGCAGTTTATCTTTCAAGCATGCCTGGGTTTGCACAACATTAGCCCTGCATGCGATCTGCAAGCATAGAACAGGAGCAATTCTGTCTCATTTTCTGGTGGTTTGTAACGGCAAATCATGTATCTTATTTTGACAAAGGAAAGAAGTTGACTGCGTATCAGTCTGGAGAACTCTTAATAAAATCTTTGAAAAGTTCTGGCAATTTTTTCTTCTCTCGGGACTGTGTGAAATGTGACTTGACGATTGCTGTGCATCTTATGATGAGCATAGAATGAGAGTTGGGAGGATTTTAAAGGGGCTTAATTGTAATTTGGTTTATAGAGAATTTCTGCAAAGATCTTAAAAAGTTGTGAATGCTTTAAAAGATCTTTAGAAATGGTCAGGTAGAAACCATAGTCCTTACAGAAGAGAATTTCAGTGGGAGCTCCTGGCATAATAATCCTGATTTTAAGTCAGATATTGACCTCTGTGTGTCCAGCATTCTTTGGCTGTGTATTTTCCAAGGTAACTAACTCAAAACGTTGGAAATGATGTTGGGCTCTGCTGTTTACAAGTGAATTAAGAGAGGTTTTTAAGGATGAGAAAGAATCCTAAAATTTAGCCTGATCTACTTTGCATATGTTGGCCTTTGAGTCAACAAATTCAAGTTGGGAAAAGATCAGATTTTGTGACAAAGAGATAATCTCATCTGAGTTTGAAAAATTCCAGTGCAACATCCTAACTTCCTCATTCATTTATCCAGTTCCTCTAGCAAAAATTATCCTCTGATAAGGCAAAACAGTAGAGTTGTTCATCCCGCTGGCAACAAGACAGCATCTTTCCTTTGGAAGAACTGTGTGTTATCCTCAGTGATCACTAAAGACAGTATAAAACCTTTCTGACTGAAAATATACTTAAATGAACCACTAAAGTTCCTTGGCTTAGAAAGTTACTGGCAGAGACCTTGTGTTCAATCACTGTCAGCAGAAAATGGATGGAAGTTGTAATGTGCAATTCAGTGGCAGGTGTAATCACTAGTAGCTAGATCTCCTTTCTTGGAAGCATTTAAATCTTGCATATCTTTTCGTTTTACGTTAGTATCACTTGCTTTCCCAAATTCCTAGGATGTGCGGGTGCAAAATCAGCCATTGTTTTGTGTATTTTATTCAAAGTTTTAGTGGTACTTTATTTATAATCAATTTAATAATATATGCACTTTAATTTTAAGTGGGCAAAATTGCTATTTTTCCCTTGCACGATTTTCATTAGGCAAAACATGAGTAGTTGGTAGCATAAGCAACCCACAGAAACACCTATTTTCCCCATCTGCAGCCTTACAAGAGTAAACATGGACATGGATGTGTTTCTGGTTGATTAGAACTCCTACAATTCACTGCTGAATGCACATGCTCATTAAAAGGAAATTGTTTTTAGTCCACAAGCTATGCAGCAGATGAGAAATTAAGCAAGACCGAGGCGAAAGGACTGAAAACACGGTATGTAAAATGAAGATGGGCAGTTTCTTTGTGATTAGAACCAGTTACTCAGAGTGGAGACCTGTTGATTCATATATCTTGACAAATGTGCTTATGGTTCCAGTGTGATTAGAAGCTTCTAAATTGAAAAGACCTGGTACTTAAATGCTGAGGAACATCTTGAATGCTCAAGCTGAGGAAACTTCAGACAGTTGGAATTACAGCGTTTTAAGTTAAAAAAGAAATAGTAAATGATTTGTTTTAATAAGTATCATAAGAAAAAGGACAAACACTGAAATCTGAAAAGAATCCTGGAGGACTATAAAATTCATCTGATTTTACTTAGTTTCTAATTTTGCAGCCCAGAATTTTCCAGTGTGTTTTCAGAGCCTCTTTTTTTAGTAATCGAATTTTCAAATGTGTTGAACATCCTGCAGCTCTTATTGGCTTCGCTGAGAGCTGCAGTTTTGAAAACGAGAATGTTTTCTTGGAGATAGGAAGAGATCTAAACAGGAGAGAACAGAGACGGCAGTAATCTGCTGAGAAAGGCTGTGGTATATAAGAAATATTGTGCTCTTTTGATGGGGGACAGGTAAAACAGCTATTGGATTTGCATAAAGAACACTGATATTTTGCGGTGTAGAACCAAAAAAACCTGCGAAGGGACCTGGTAGCACATGTGACAACCTCAAAGTGTAGTCCTGCAAAAAGCCAGGAAGGGGGTTGGGGTTTGAAATCTGTGACCTGCAGAAGATTCACTTGTAAAAGCTGAAGTACTTTTCACTTCATACTTTGGCACATAATATCCTCCTTGCTGGCACTAATGATGTGGAGACATTTTTCTATCAAATGGTTTCTGACAGTTCAATTGCCAAAAATACTCAAGTGGCAGAATGCAACGGCAATTACTAACAGTGTGCTTGCCCCAGAGTCTGTAAATTCTCTCATGAAAGCCTAAAAAGCCCATTCACGTTGTCTAGAAATAGCAGCAATAACCATGGTAATAAGTTCTTCTCTTTGTTGCCGTGGTTCAATTCTTTTCATGGGTAGGCTGCAAAAAAGCCATTTGATTTTTCTGTAGCTGCCTCTATTGTAGGGAGATGTTTCTGTTCTCCAGGAACAACAGAGCCACTGAAAGCTCTGCAGCAGCCTAGTTTCCAGATTCTAAAATTTAGCTGAGGGGAGGCTTAGATCCCATTTCAGGCAAGGTTGAACTCAATTTGCGTTTGGGCTGTGGTCTGGAGGAGACCATGTGTCCCGAAGGAGGGTGCTGAGGAGGGCGGCACACTGCCCTGGTGAGTGGCATGACTGAGAGGATGTGACTCTTGCCAGGGATTGGGGTTCTGCCAAAGCCACCAAGTGATTTAGTGCACCTCGTGTCCTCCTCTGCGACTGCTTAGCTACTTAAAGTGAACCTCGATGACTTTTACCAGTCTTGTGATGTTTGTCTATCCACATACACGTCGTCTGTTTGTGTTGGTAATGCATGTTCAGAGATATTCCTTCATTATTCTCTTGAGCTGTAGTGCAGTCCATCCAGAGAACGCAGGATTTAGGAATTCTTTCCATCTAGAGTAGTTTTACTCAGTTTAATGCGGCTGAATATGCTGTGATCCTGCAAATAGCTCCTGGGCACAATTCTGCAGGGAGCACTACTGACAATAATAGGGTCTATTAAGATGTAAGATATGTCCATAAAGAGTATCATGAAGGACTGGGATAGAGGAAACGGATAAGCAGTAGTTACGTGAGGCAGCTTGTCTGTGCCAAGTTGCTCACATGTGTGAGGGTTTGCAGCATTACGCCTCTAAATCCAGCGCTTAGAGACTGCTATTGAGTCACATGGACAGTCAGCTTTGATGCTTGTTCGAAGCAAGAAGCATGAATATAGACTTACTCTCCCTGTTATTAAAGATTATTTTATCCTATAAGATTGTTGTCATGGTATGATGCTTGAACAATTTACAAATGTAGCTTCAGAATATAAATGCCTTTGCTTCTGTAAGCTCTCCGAATCAGAAGCATTGAAGTTTTCAGCAGCTATTTATCACAGCACTTTGAATGATACAAGCTTTTGTTTATTTAGCCTGAATTTCTAGGACATTCCAAGAGATAAATACTGGAAATGGCTGTCATTGAACAAACTCAGAATTTATTTTTAAAAACTTATTAGTTTTCAGTGTTGTGGAGTGTCTCAAGAACTTCTGTGGGGAAACAAGGGAAAAAACCCACAACAAACAATGTTTACTTTGTGATTAATATTGTATTGGAGGTTACCTCTGTGCTAGTAAATGTGCCTGTGAATGTTTTGGGCGCTGAGGCCAGCTGGTACAGAATGACCCACATCCATAACATTAAAAGTCTCTTAACCTACAAAACATTCCCATAGGACTGGAAATGGTGCCAACTCTCAAACTGTGCGTGGGATTGCATGGGAAAATGATAGTTGGCACAGGCCAAAATTGTGCCAGGGGCCCTTCTAACAGCTTAATAGTATAGACAGTTGTGGCCCAGGGCACAGGAGCATCCCTGGACACTGCTGTGCTGTAAGCTTGAGCACAGCTGGAGTCACAGGTACAGCTGCTAAATTAACTTTGCAGTGCTTTTGAGGCAGTGTGTAAATAGGGTTGCTTTGTTGCAGAAGCTGTCCCAGAATGATATTGCTGCTTTTGCTGAAAGGAAGATTTCATGTCACATTTTTAAGAATATTAGTGTTGTGGGGTTTTTTTTCTGTGTAACTTTAAAACCTACCAGCAGCATAGTCAGCTGCAAGTAACCTCTAACATTAAGCTCTAGTTTCTCACAACAGTGAAAATCATTAAATTGACAGAGAGAGATTTCTGTAATTCTGGAGTTTATTTAGTAAACAGCTATTACCCATAGATCACTGTTCAACAACAATATTCTTTGTCAGTTAAACTACTGATGTTGTGTGATGTCTAGTCTCTTATTTTCTCGTTCACACACTTCACCTTTTCCACTCTACTGGTGCTTAGACTCCAGCCTTGATTCTTTTCACATGAGAGCATCTGGGTAGGGAGACCAAGGACAGGTTTGGAGATTTTTAAGGCAAGGTGTGAGCACAGTTGTTAGAAACGTTTCTGCACTTGCTATGTAAATGACTTAACGTTTCATGAATGCAAAATAAATCAGTTCGCTCATGTTGCTTGGGTGTAATCGGTTTTGATTCTTGGTTAGCATGTTTCATAACCCAAGCCTGAATTTTTATTCCGCATTTGTCAATGATGCAACAATCACCTCGTGATGTAGGGTGAAGAATTATGTGTGTGAAATTTGGGCTGAACTATAAGCTTCTAGGAGAGCAAGAAGCTATTAAGACATCCTGAGACCGTGCATAATACAATGTCCTACGTTGGGCTCTCTGACAGAGCCATGTTAATTTATCTCTGTTCTAACAGATGACAGCTCTGCTCTTCCCATCCTGGGTTTCTCCAAAGCAGTAAAGTATTATTTATTTTTCAAGTGTATAAAGTAATAGTTTTTTCGAAGTCTTCCTAGACAGGGTCTCCCAGACTTTGTTGTTTAATCTAATTTGAATTGACAGTTGGTATCAAATATCAAAAAGTGTTGTGTCTCATAACAAAACTCAAGGGTGAAGCTAAGTGGAAACAATTTAAAATGAGTCACATCATAGTTAGTCCAATGACTTGGACGTGACTCTAATGTTGGTTTTCTGGGAACTTCATTTCTTTGCCTTTTTCCAGGTTGTAGAAGAGCAAGTCCTTCAGAAGTAGATCTTCTGGATAACGCATCTGTCACATTAAAGCCTTTATATTTTCTGAGGAATACTATGATTTGCTTCTTTTACAAATTTTTATCACGTGACAGGTATGTGATGAAAATTCTGGATTTGAGATCCAGAAAAGTCACCGTTGAACAAAACACTGCCAATAAATTCAACTTGGAAGATTATTCTATTCATTCACGGCCTGCAATTCTTTTGTGAAATGAACATCTAAACAAACCTAATTATTAAATGCAGTCTGAAGATCCCTGTAGGTTTGTTTAAGGAGAAATCTTTACTAGGGAAGGGGAAAAGTAACTTTCCGTTACTGACCAAGAATACCTCTGTGCTCCTAGTCGTATTTATTTTACCCAATCTGCAATTCAAAAATTGTATTCAGAAGGTAAGATTTGTGGAGATTAGCACATTTGAGTTCCTTATTCCAAGTGGCTTTAGCAGTATTTAAGTTGGCTTCGCAGTAAGTTTATGTGTATTAAAACAAAATGAAAAGATTTTTAGATAATGAGTCTAATGAAAAAGTATTGCCAAGAAGCTATCAAAAAGATCAAATGTACTTAGAAGTGCCGTGAAAAGAATATTAAGTAGAATACCAGTGCATGTGTAATGGCGGCCCAGATTCAAATCCGTGGTACTTTTGCTGGTGTAAATGGATGGCATTGCAGTGAAACTTTTGTAGTCTAACTTTATAGTTTCTGGGTAAGCAGGTTAAAGTATTTTTTACTTTTTGTTTTGGAAAAACAGTGGTTCTGCTCTTGCAACTGGTAGTGAATTAGAATGACAACCAAAGCATTCCCAGCTGTGCCTCAGTAGGACAAAGTCTCTTGCCTACAATAAAGTGAATGAAACGTGGGAAACTGAGTATTTGCAATCCAGGAGTTGACAGTTTGCATTACAGAAAAAAATTGGTGCAAGTTTTATTGAAGGTTCTTACAAGTAAAAAAGTCCTTGAGGCGGTAGGCTATGAATTGACATCTTCAAAGAGTTTGGTTCTGTCTTGGCCTGTTGTTGCTTTGAGAAGTGGCCAAATTTGTTCTAGCAAAGGAGAGGGGACGGATGGCTTTTCTTTTAAAATGCCATGCATTTCTGCTAGTTTATGTTCAGATAATGTAGACTTACACAATCAATTGTGTAGTATAGAAGTATAGCAATGCCAATGTGTTAATGTTGACTTCTTGATAACTTGTAAAAGTTTTTGGGTGATGAAGCAGGCAGCTGAACCACCTAGAACATCACGTCTGCGTGGTAAGAATGAAAAATGGGCAGAAATACTGACTTTACAAATGCTATGAACGTCTCCAGCTCTATTATCTGGATCGTGCTGTCATCCCCTCTTAACCATAGAGGCAGATGGAGAATGATTCCTTCATAGTCATGTAGAGGGGGAAAAAAACAGCTTTAATGCCTGTTTTGGGAGTGTTTTGGTATGCTTCACTTAGTTGACTTTTCTAGTTTTTAACTTTGCCACTGGTTTGTTTTATTTAGTTAGCTGCCTAGCCAAGCAAACCTCGAGTTTTGTTGTAAGAGAGAAGATGTAACCTGTACCTTAATTCATTTTCTTCCCTTACCATAGTGTGCTCGTGCCTCTTTCAGCATTTTTCCAGTTAACCGCAGGCTGAACCTGGTAACAATGTGGTCAGGTTGGATTCCCATCCCAGGCAGAGAGCTCTGTTTGACCTCAAGACTCCTGGGTTTGTATGGCTTTCAATCATGAGAAATGTTAAATTGACAGTTACTTTCAAGTTCATGCCATAGCACCAATTCCCTGCTGCTCTACACTGTGTGGTTTCATAGCTGCCCTTTGTGTTCAATTTCTTCCAAATGAGTTTCATTTGTTGACAGATTTTGAGATTTTCATGGTCGCCCTGTGCATTTCAATGCACAGTCCTGGTCTTTGGTCTTGAAATAATTTATAGCATAATGAATCGTTACAATACTGTGTGATAAAACCACACTGAGAGGATGGAATCTAAACAGAAGAATGTGTTCACAAAATGTTTTAGAACTGATCTGTGCCCCCAACAGTTCCGAAGTGAGAGCTCTCTACGAGAGAGCTGGTATCCCTGCTGCTCTCTGCAACGTCTCTTTCAAGGCCAAGAGTGGTAACAGCGCTTGGGTCAGGCAACTGAGAGGCCTCAAGTGGGCTGTTTTCTCCTGCTCTTCTGTCTGCATGTGTTCCACATGTCCCTCTGAATCAAAATTTGTCACATATAAGATTAGGAGTGCTTCCCTGCCCTACATGTAAGAGTATGTTGCATTGATGTCCACAATGTATGTTACAGATATGATTGTGAAACAGGTTGTAACCACAGTATATGTTAAGATATACATGCACATACACTAAAAAAATGAGAGCTTAACGTAATGGTGCTATGGGTTTTTTTTGATAGATGAAATAACAGCTGTGACTTGAATCCTACAATGTGAAAAGAAGTTTCAAACTCATGTTAGTAATTTTCTGCATCCTTTTATTCGGGGTGTTTTTACTGCAGCTAATAAGGAACTCAAGATGTTCTCAGATCTTGAATAAGTTACAATGAAGAGGATGTAAGCTTTTCAGCCATTTTAAGCACCTTCTCCAACTGTTAAGACTGGAACATGTTCTCCTTTTTGTGCCTCAGCCAGTTTGTATGGTCTGCAGTTTTGTGTTGCTACAGCAGCCTTTTTTGCTTTCTCTTCGTTGTTTTGTTAGATGGTTCTGCTTTGAATTGGCTTTAATTTCAGTGATGCTATTCAGCACGAGAGCTGTAATCCTAGAATCATGCTTTTCTTCATCGCAGAACTGATGGGAAATAATTTTTGTTCTGCACTTTACAAATGGCAATAACAGTAACTCTTGACATTTGCTCTTCTTTGTGGTTATTTTAGGTTCCGTACAGCAAAGCAATTAGGCTGTCGGGTCTGGTACTGGCCTGTAATGGAACAATTAAACTCTTTCTGCTCCATCACATGGGGATGCATGGCAGTGATTATTTGAGTCTCTCAATATCTTTGTTATTCCTCAAAGGTGTGATTATGTTTTGGAGAAGTTAGAACAAACACAAATCTGTCCCCAAAATAAGTTTGTGTCTTAAGTAGAAGAAAAGGGTGTAACTGTGTACATGTAGCACACACGTGTCTCTGTATTTGTATTGTGGATGTTGCTACTGGTATCATATGAGGTTCAGAGTGCTTGGTACTGAATCAGTGATGTTGAAAGATGGTTGGTAGTTCATCGAACTTCTCATCTGAGAAGACAGGAGAGTTTGGTAAAGAAAAGAAAAGCACAATAAGTTGAAAAGTGAGAGAACTTAATTTGGGATATTTGAAACATGTCCAGTCACTTTTAGACAAAAAAAAAAAGGAGGAAAAGAGAAGAAAAGAGAAGGGAGGGGGAAGTAGCTGGGAAAAAAAAAGCCTCCTTTCCATTTAAAGGTTGTCTATCATCATCGTGCACTTGTATCTCTCTCACACCTTCTGTCATGTACTTCTGTGGTCACTGGGTACTTAAACAGCAAGGACTTTTTCTTTTTTTTCTGAGTTGTGGGCCATTTTGTCATGTTCCTCTTGCTAATGCGTGATATTTGAAGCATACCAGTAAAAGGAGACTTTGTGGTCCTGGAAGGGTCCGTAAGAGTAGCAATCAGTCACTTGCTAGTCTGGAGCTTTCTAAAAAGCTGCAGGCTAAAGGGCAAGCCTGAACCACTGTGGGACCTCAATGTAGTGAAGGAGTTTATCCATTAGCGTTTCTTGCCACTCTGCTCTGTCTAAACTGTAGATACTGAATCAAAAGAACCTTCCCAAAACCCCCATCCTTTCAGTTTTATATTTCTGAAATATTTTCTCAATGAAATTATGGAAGTGATGACAAGCCATGCTGTTTTCATCTTTTCCCTTTTCAGTTCCCCCACAACATTGTGACACATACCATATTTTAAGTAGAACTGCAAAATGTTTCCTGTGATATTTAATTGAGAATCCATCATGAAATCAGAAATTTGCTTAATATCAAGCCTGCTGCTTTGGTTAGGTGAAGGACTTGGAAAAGGAAGGTATTGGGTATGATTTTCATTTTCAGAGAACATAATACTCAGAATGGCATTTAATGGGAGCTGAAGGGATGACCATAAGTTCATTTGCACGGGACTATTCCAGTCATTTCATAATGATTTACCAGGAAGCAAAAAACAAGGTGGAGTTGGCAAGCTTTATAGTTTCAAGCTGTAAAATGCAAAAGGGGAGAAAGTCCATTGTGAAGAATAATGAGGAAAAAGTTGTAGAAGACAGCATCCAGAGGTGTATGATTTCCTGGCACTGACAACCACAGCAGGCTGCTGTCTTTAATGCAGGAATCTTACACTGTTGCTCTGATTCTCCTCTAGCTTATGCAAACATAACTCCTTTGACATTAATAAGTTCCTGGAATAGCTGATAGAAGAACTGAAGTGAAACCTGTCAGCTATCTTTTTCTGGCTTCCCTGTGAATGCCTGTAGTCCTCTCTCCCATTTTATGTTCTTTAATGAGGGCAAAAACCATGATCCTAAATAATTGAGTTAATTTTGTGTGTATTTGCATATGTGCATTTAACAGTCTCAATTTAGTTCTTTGTTATCGCCCAAGTCAAGTCAACCTTCTCCTGATATTAGCAATTCCTTCTGTTGTGTGAGCTGTATTGCTTGCAGTACTGAACAGATTTTTCTTAAAGCCATCAGGCTGAAGTAGAAGGTGAATTCTTATTGAAGCAGGTTATTAAAGGGTTGCAGAAATGTTCAAAAGCTTCTATTGCATGTATGCTATTGGGCACAGAGAGAGAATACCTAATCCATTTGTCTTCCATTCATAAGGCCAGAAAAACGATTTGTTGTGTTGCTTATGGAAACTGAAATGTTTCAGAAAAAAAATAATCGTGTGTGTGTATATATATATATTTATATAGCAAAAAAAGTCAGATGGGTTGAGAAAAGTGTACAGTTTGTTTAGCTTGCATTAATTTGCCTGTGTAATAAAGCTGGTGAGAGTAATGGCCTGTGCTTTGTGTGTTGCAGTGGTGCTTTGCTTCATGTACTTCTATAAAAAGTATTCAAGCACAGAATTATTCATGGCTGCTGGACTGTAAAGCTGCTCAAATCCTTTCAAAATTAAACCTGGTGGTCAAAATACCAATGTCTTAACCAGATCAGTGACTTTCAAAACGAAATACAAGTCCTTCCTTTTGCTTTGGCATGAATATATTTGTGTTTAGTGTATCATAACTGTAGCAACTTAAAAGTAACTGCTTTTTTATTGGAGAAGCAGTGTGGCTTTCCTTAGAAACCGATTTAAACATGATATTTCATAGATAAAAAATGACACTTGGCAGTGTTGTTTGATGTGCAATATTCTTTTTTGTCCAGAGGACTTATTTCGACTCCGTATCTTCCACTGAGGTATGCATATAAGTAGCCCTTTTGTGTGCCGTATTTGTCAATTAAATTCTCCTGCAAAATCGCTTTGCTGCCTTGCCTGGAAAGATAAAGGCATTCGCTGGCAGGAAATCTTAATTCAAATTATAAGATGTGTATTCCTCGCTTCCTTTTCAATAATGTCTGATTCGTTTTTCTTCGTGTTAATGAGTTCCTTAGATCTACCTTTTGATGGAAAATCACAATGTAAAGAGAGGAATGTTGTTACAAGAACACTGCAGTAATTGTAGCCCTTGTGTCCTGAACTTGATTCTTCCCTTCTCATTTTGACCCTGTGTCAATAGGTCACTGTTATATTTGCATTTTAACAAATTTCTATTCTGTTTTCACTTTGTGCAAATGGATTGTCATAGCCATGAATGCTTTGCATAAATAGCTTATTTCATTAAACTCTGATTTATAGCTATCACACTGGAGTGTTTGTGTTCTTCAGCCCTTCTGTTCAGTAGATGCTAATCTGCTAGCCCGTATGATTTGATCATTTATCAGATATGTTTTGCTCTTGGTTTACCTCAGTCAGCTTAACTGCATTCTGAATTGTATTTTGTTTGTGTATTTTGTTTGGCTGTTAATTTCATTCTTTTTGTCTTCTTCTCTTCTATGGTGTGGGTTTGTTGTAGGTTTTTTTTTTTTTAATTTTAGATGGATGCTTTTGGGTGACTTCATTCTTTGATTGTAGCAAGTGGCGTTGCACGTGTACAGGTTTTGATCCTTATTTGTAGGTGCTCAGGTATGAATGTCCGATGTCATCCAATAAACAATATATTCATGTTTCTGCACATGCTGTTGTGTGTTTTAAACACTTTGGAAATATAGTAGGAGGACTTCAGTATGTGAGCTCTTGCACAGCCAATGGTGACCTGGAGTTTTAAGCTTGTGTGAGATGGGCAGAAGGACAGCGTGGAGTTTTCCAGAGGAGCTGGAGCTGCTGGCCGTGGAAGGAAAGGCTCAGACAGACCATTGCAAACCCCAAGCAACCTCCACCCCCACACCCATAAACAGAAGCTGTGAGGAGGCTCAGATTCCAACCACTTGCCTCCTGTTGGGCTTGAGTGAAGTGATTTATTAGCACCTAATTCACACTTTTCTGTGGTTTATTGTGGTTTCCTCAAACTTTTGATACCTTGAAAACTCACTTCTTACCTTTTTAATCTGTAAATTCTGCACAGTGAATATGTTGGAGAGTAGTATTGGCCAGGTGAGGCTGTGGCCCCTTGACTTTAGGGGACGTGCTGGCTTTCAGACAGTGAGTGTTCCTGCCCCGGGTCCATTGTCCTAATGGTGATACGTGTGTACAGTGCTGTCTTCGTTTTGTCTTGTCCTTCAGTGAATCCAGGCTTGCAAGGGAAACACCTTGATGATGAACGTTTTTATATTCTGAACGCTGTTTAGGTGGACATAAAGTTAATCCACTCCATTGAATTTGGAGCTGCTAAAGCAGAATTTTGCATTTTGGAGATTTTGCAGAGTAGTAAAACCAAACAAATAAAAAGAACCCCAAAGAGAAAAACTTATGATGCAGTTGTTGTTTCAATATATACAAACTTGGCCTTAAAATAGTCATAACGTGGAACAGCATAAGGGGAAAAGAATCTTTTATATTGTCATTACTGTGTTTGCAATTACCCCTGGAGCACACAAGAGCCAAGTCCAACCTGAGACGTTTGCTTCTCTTCCTCAATGGGTGCAGGATGCCACAGAGGCACATATGGCTTAGTGCAGCTATTTTTCCTTTTGCATGAAAACTAAATTAAGAAGGAATTATCTTGATAAGCCATGTAAACTTTTAGTTTCTATATTTTCAGGCAACTTAAATTTCTTTCTCTGAAACACTGTCATACTCGTTCAAAATTAGAAACCAACCTTCTACAAACTGGTATTTTGCTCTGTTGATTTTTATTAATTATTTTAAATTTCTAACACTGTGTATTGAGCTGAAAAAGCCTCTGAAACAAAACCCAACCCGGTTCCTCCTCTTCAAAAAAACGAAGAGCAAACTTTCAGTTCTTCCCCTTTTCAAACCCAGAAAGGTCAGCATCAATACAGCAAGATGAAACTGCAAAAGAATTAAACCATGTGGCATTATGTGTAAGCACTGTCTTTTTCAATCCTTATTGATACTTTGGAAATCACGCTGAACTGGTCAGGCCATGCATTATGTTTGTTTTAATTAAAAGTCAGTACACTAAGCTCTCTTTGATTTTTCCCTAGGATGATAGAAAAACACTAATGTCACTGTGCACTATCTGAGACTTTTTTTTCCCCCACCTCCTCCTGGGATACACGTACCATTTTCTTCTAGACACTGAATTTACTAGTTATTAGGATGCAGATGAGTTAAATGAGAGAAAAGGCAGGCTCCTGCTGCCTGCACCTTCACACTGGCATGAGAACATGCTGTAGGTGATAAAGGCATCTTATAAAAAGCTTTAGAAACAGTGGTGTAGCCTTGCACGCCATTCTAAGCAGGAGACATTTTAGAACTTATAGCAAATGACGTAAAAAGAAGTTAGAGGAAAAGGTTGTGTATTTGAACGCTGGAAATGCAGGGAGTCTGCAAAAGGTTGATGTCTGTTGTCTTCGTGCTACTCAGAGAAACAGTAGCAGCTAAATGGGATATAATTCACTAGTCTGATGCAGTATGTTAAGTACATGAGCAAAAGAAAGCTCCAAGTCCTTTCTCTTTAAATTGCAGATAGAACACATTAATATTCATTTTGTTCTGTGCCATCGTCTCATGTTTCAACCCTCCAGATGATAATTAAGACAATAGAAGATAAAATTTTGTACTGTATAAAATTGCCTTCGAGCTTTAACAAATAAGAGATTATTCTGTCCAGTAAACAAAACATAATCATCCTGGCACCCTTACGAAGGAGAGCCTGAAATAGAAACTGTACTCTTTATAGGTCCTGTAAAATATCATCATCTCTTTCATTATCTGTACTGTTTGGATGAAAAAGAACTGATTAATTTAAAAGAACCTTGGCTTATTTGCTAACAAGGTTATTTTCTCATTGTTTGCTAGGAAGTCTAGTTCCTTTGGAAAGGGTTGCAAATTATGAGTAAATCAATTGTCAGCCTGTGTAGATGCATCTGCCGTTTATGTGCTGGCAGCGTAGGCTGGTGTGTACGTGGTGGTTATATAGCAGCTTTGGATGTTCCTTGTTTGAATGAAACTTCTGGGTCTGGGCAGAGGTGGAAAGGCAGCAACAGGGGAGCATTGTATCAGGAAAGGGCCAGTCTCCTAAGCTTCTTTTAAACGCTTAGCTACCAAACAGATTGCGTCTTAAAACCCAAGGAAATGTAAAATTAGATCAATTAATTAATATTTAGGCATATAATTTTCAAACTCCCAGGATACAAGTGTGCAAAACCAAGACATGTTGAAGACGGTAGATTTACCAGGCCATCCTGGCTGGACTTGCTCAGAAATAGAAGTAGAGTTTGTTTCTAGGAAGCAGAGGACCTCACCACGGGGCTTGTTAGCAGGGTGACTGGCACGAAGCTGCGGACAATAGTGCAACTCCTGTCTGGAGGAGACTTGGGATTGTGGGTTCCCTGTGTGAACTGTTCATCTGTGGTTCCTGGATGCCTGTTGTGCATTATGCTCAAAACTGATTTTATTTGAAAAAAAAAAACCCACAACCCTATCTTCCAAAGTTCCTCTGTTCATCTGCCCTGACTCGGACTCTAAAAGTGGGACCACATTCAAGTGGGAACAGTGCATTATTCCGGATTGCTCCTTTGATAAATAGCTGTTCCTTTTGCATGCTATTTGTCTGACACCTTTTCTTGCCAAGCTGGGAAGTCCTGAGCCAAAGTCCTTTTAAGTCAGCAGAAGAGCTCCCAATGACTGAGTAAGTGGAGGCAGAACTTTCCGAAGTCCTAAAGTAACGTAGGAGCAGAAACTGCAGTGATGTTCACTCAGCAGAAATACGCACCCACTACTGTGCTTCCGTGCATCTCTTGCTAGATCATTTTAGACCTTTCCAAAATATTTTTCCCTTCCAGTAGTAGATGGAGTACAAAGGGCTCTAGTGTACCTGTGTTGCTTAAAAAGTCTTTCAACTTTGCAGGACTTTTAGAGCTTTGACTGTGCACTCCCAAAAGCGAGAGAAGTGTAAAATGAATTTGAGGCTAAGCTGATTAGAGCTTTCCATTTCAGAATCAGTGTGAGAGACCTCCATCCAAATGTATTTGATTAAGTGGGGCTGAAAAATATTTGTTAGCAAACCAACTGAGAAAATGCAAGGAGAGCTCTCCAAGATAATCAGAATAGTAAAGAATAAAAAGTTAAGGAGGAATAATTAGTATTTAGACACTTAACACCGATTTTTATTACTTTCTATTGCATCTCTTGTTGTCTGTAGCTGGGTTATCAGAACACTTATCAAAATAGTTTAAAAAATAAAGTGGCTAGTGGTTTTAATGGCAGTGACAGTAAAACTGATTCTTGAGCGTGAAGATTTCCTGGCAGAATTGCAAATTGGTTATAGCCATGTGAGCCTGGAGAGACGACACTTACCAGGCAAAAATGGGAATAAACCATGGTCAGGTCTACTTGCATCCTGCAAAATGGGAAAAATCCTGTGAAGCCAAAGCCAGCAGCAAAGCCTGATTAAACATTTCATCTCTGCTTTTCCTGTTAAACTTTCACAAAAACCATTCATTGTGGATATATGATAAAGCCACCAAGACTGCTCCTGGAAACAGTAATGTAAAGGGAATGAAACCAGTGTTTCTTTCCATTTTGAATTCTGGGAAACTTATTTTGACCACTTCACGGTTTTATATTTTCCAGTTAATTGTTTTTAGTGCGAGATGCCTGTAGCTGAGTAGATGTGCTCACACAAGGGAGGCCTCACTTGCCAAAAAAGCCTATATTTCCTTTTTTACCAAACCAGAATCTGTGAAACTTTATTCTGGAGGTGTCAATTTTTGATGTTTTCAGAACTGAACTGTTCCCTTTTTGTTGTGAAGATTATCGGTAGCTTTTCATAAGACACCGCTTTCAGATTAGTGTGCTAATTCTTATTCCTGCAGTATGAATTTTCTGAGGATAGTAAGAAGGGGAGAGAGATGAGGCAAGTGGGCAGAAGGGCTTGACTGGAGTGAGCTTGGAAACTTGTGAACCAGTGGCCAGGATCAGGATAGCCTGGCAAGCTATAACGCGTGATCTGAAAGACGTCATCAAAACGATGTCTGATTTCTGCAGAAATGGCACGTTTCTGCAGAATGTCTTCGTTTTGACAAATGCCATTTTGTGATCAAAAGCATTCCATGGAAAATGTCTAACCCACTATACGCTCATGTTGAACTTTTCTCTCTTTATTCCAATATTCTATTTTTCACCCAAAGAGACCACGTCCTTTCGATTCTGTTGCAGAACTGCTCTGCTTTAAATCTAAAGGAGCCATTTGTATGCTGTTTCTTTGTAATTAAAATTCTTATCCCTAAAAATGTGGTTTCCATTAAAAATTCCTGCTCTGCACTAATAAATCTAAGTCTTGTAGCTATTGTCTCTGGAAATATGTATTTTGCTATATGCCATATATAAACATTTATTTCCTGTTTGAGAAAATGTGGGTTTTACCATCTGTAATACTCATATTTGTTTCTTGGGGGGGAAAAGTTAGGGTGATGGAAACATGATACAGGCACTCCTCAACACATTAAGAAGACCTTGTGGCCAAGGCAAAAAAGATGTTTGTTACAGAGCCTAGTAAGCTTTCTCATGTACTTTTGTTTTGTTGTTGTTGCCTAAGTTGCTTTATATGAGGTATTAAATTTATGTTGGAGACTAAAGCTATTCAAGTTCATTTGGTTTTTGGTTTTGAATGCAAGTTTTTCGATATTTTAGCTGCTGTCATTGACTGGCCTTTAACATGGCCATTACAAAACAGAAGGGTTGCTCTGTGTGGAGGAGACCGTCCTGAGAATCAGAGCATTTTTGGTTTACGTGACTGTCTGTGAAATAACTAACAGCAACATTGCCCTCATTCACTTTACTTGAGCTGACAATTTGAGTTTTGCCAATAAGATACGGTAGTACTTTATTAAAACTCATAACAAACTGGCCTGCCGTAGTTCTTGCTTACTCCAGCCAACTCATTTATTCTGTCAGTGCATTAAAATCTTATTTTAGAATTTCATTTCCATTTCCTGCACAAAAGGGAGGCCCACAATGCTGTGTATTGAATTGCTTTTACAACAGAATCGGCACGTTAATGCTTTGCTTTTACCAGTGAGGTTTTCTGAACCTGCATATGTTCTTGGTCAACTGAGCAATTGAAAAGATTTAGCTCATTGCACCATTTTGCTCTGAACTCTTTTAAATTGCTGTTGGATCTCCCATCCTTCCAAAACCTTCACCTGCCTCTTCAGCACTGTCTTTCTAAATTAGATTTCCAAGTAATAGTTCAGGAAATTACAGAACTAGTTTGAATCAATTCCACTTGACATTGAACATATTTTTTCAAGAAAAACATTCAATCTTGAGGTAGCATTTTCCAGGGATGAAGAATATCCTCCAACCATCAGGAAACTGTTCCAATGGTAAACTAAAAATAAACAAAAAATATTTGTAATTAGAAATTAGACTAGCTCTGGTTAATTATTCTTAGATCTTGTTTTCCCTTTGTCTACAATATGAAATTAAAAAAAGCTAGTCGCTTTCTCTATAAGCCAGGTTGTTTTTTTAACCAATGTGACCTTCTTACTCAATTTTTGTGGCTTCTTCTGACTCTTATAAAGCGTGCTTCAACAGCTCCCAACTGTTATACACGTTCTTCTGTTTAAATGTTCTTTTCCCCAACAGACTTAGCTCATAATTATTTTCAGCTTTGAGAGTCTGAATTTCTAAATCACAAAATGTTTTTGCCTGTGTGCTCTCTTTATATATTGTATCTTACTAGTTTGAGGTCTCTTCTATGTGTCCGCAAATGTGTAATTATATATTTAAAACAAAACGGAAAACCACCAAAAAAAAAGAAAAAGCAGATCCATCTCAGGTTAAGTTTGGTTGTGCACTCTTTGAAAATAATGTAGTAGGAACAGGATCTTTACTTGCTGCTGCAAGACCACCACAAGTCTTGTTTCTGGTTTTGTTTCTTGGCAGATCTTGTTTCTGGGAAATTGCTAGAGCAGGTTGGAAAATTATCTTGTAGCCCTCTGTGCGTATGAATATATTGGAGAGAGAAAAAAAAATATTTCTTTTTCTTTGGTGAGACAGTGGTGCACCTGAGTGTGCATCATCCAGCCGTGTCAGAGAATGGGCTGTCAGTTGGCATGTGCTTTGGACAGAGCTTCCAATGGACACATCATGATTTTTTAGCAGGTTTCTTCCAAGAAGGCCAACATTTTCTGTCTGATAGAGATACTTGTGAGGAGAAAAATAATTTTAAAAAGCAACAGCAAAATTCTAGCATTCTGACATTGTCTGCGTTTAGTGTGTGTTTATGGCCTGACCATCACAGCTTCTCAACATTATATTTTATGCATTCAGTACCTCTGGAAATCAGGCCGTTAATATTGACATGTGCCCGGGAGCCAGTGAGGGCAGAGCGAAAAAACTATAAAGCTGTGATTAGTATTCAGAGGTGACCTGGCTGGGCAAAGGGAGTTTGTCCCTCCAGCAATCAAGGAAGAACAAGGATGAAAAGGGACTTAGCTTGACTGCTGAAGGAGTTTGAGGTCATGCTTAAAAAAAAAAAGCACCAAAACCCACCACCACCTGTGCGTAAAGTAGAGAAGAGCAAGCAAAAAACCCGCCAAAAATATGAATAGCTACTCAGAATTCCTGAATGCAGGCATGTATGTCACTTTTTTCCCCATTTTTCTGGAAGAATCAACTGCTGTATTTAGGGAATGGGTTTCAGATTTTGCAAATATTTTCCTAGTGCCATTCTAGAAAATGAGTTTGTTGGCATATTGTTATATGGGGCTTGTTCTGCTAAAGCATTGTAATGCCGTCTGTTTCTCAAGCTGATTTGGCTTTTACAGCTCAAATATTACATCCTACTTTTAGACCATATGGTAACTCCTTTCAGGAAACATACAGAGATATGCATCTGATTTCCAGAAAGGGGTTGTTGCCTTTGAGTGAAAGACTGCAAATGCTTTTCATCTTGATTTTCCTATTCTTATTATTCTATCTAGACTTTCTTCTTTATCCCCTGCCCTTCTTCTGCTGCCTCCCTGTAAGCCCTCCCTGCATCCCAGAAAAGGAAAGACCTGCTGGCAGCTTTGAGTCCAAGCGAAGGAAAAGGAACAACGCTCCCTTACCCAGGTTGCCTCCTGCAACAGTTTTACAGAGTAGGTGTCAGTGACAAATGCTGTTATGTGGCTCCCATGCAGACTGTGCTTTCCCGATGAAGTATTACCGGAAGGCTGGATTGCTCACGTAGCCCAGTCTGTGTTCATTGATGGAAAGGCTCAGTGGAGACGGGGCGTGAGCTACTCAGCCTGAATCTTTCAGAGCCGCTCATGGAAAGAGGCTGCATCCCATGCCACTCTCTTACAATGATTTCATTCTGCATTCACTTCAGATGTGTAGGAGGTTTTTTCTTTTCTTTCTTACTACTTTTTTTTTTTAAGCCTACGTGGCAACATGAACGATTTTTGCCGCTAATGATCGCTTCGTACTCCTCGTTGCTCTTCCTTGCTGGAACACACAGTGCAAAAAGCCCCAACACAGCAGTGTCTTTGTGTGCAAGACAAAATGCCTTCCTCAGAGGAATGTCTCTGCTTCCCTAAGTTCACCTCTGGGTCTGGCTTTCCATAAAGTTTTTCAGAGCCGAGGCTTTGCTCTGGGCCTGGGCACTTGGTTTAAGGTCACTGCCAAAAGAAGGATTTATGGACATGACTTTAATGTTACAGCTTGATTGTTCAGCCAGTTAACTTAAGCCTCGAGTTCAACACTGATCTGGCCGCAGAACTGTCTGAAGTATTTAGCGTTATGTTAATCCAGATTTCATTGAAAACAAGTCTAGAGGATGTTGCATTACTTTGTTCTTTGCACACCTATCTCCCCAGGCTTTCCTATAAAAACCTTATAATGTGTGTGGCTATTAATCAGTATTGTGGTTTATCTTGTAGATTTTTCATTTTAGTAGGAAAATATCCTGCATTTGTGATCCCAGCAGGTCCCTTCTCTCACCTTGCTCTCTCCTGTCATTCCTAAAGACCACCTGAGAGTCTGGGCTTCCTGCTTGTCTTTTGTTTGTGGATTCTTGAAAGTGAAAGAGGAAGACAAAAAGCTGAGGCAAGAGCTTGCAGCATTTCTTGAAAATAGGATGAGGGAAGAAAAGACAACTCCTATGAGTCAATAGCAGAGTAGTAGTGGTTAATCTCTAGCTTTTAGTTAGTTGAGTTCATTATTAACTATGCTGTAGGCAAGAAGCATCCTAGCTGGCTCTACATCTGCCATCTACCTATGGATGCAGTAAAATCATGTTTCTGAAGCTCTGTGCCTGACCAGTTCAAATGCATTTAGAGGTATCTATGGCCAACAGTCATTAATACTGCTGACCTTTCTTCTCCCTCTTCTACTCAGCATTTGTTCGTGTTGCTTGAGCTGCATGCATTCAGTTACCCATGTTTTGCCTCGCATGTATTAGATTTTCCCTCCTTCTAGACTTTCCTGGGGCAGGGACAGTTGCCACTATCTCTGGAGAAATTACATCTTTTATTCAGCGTCCTGATGCTATAGGGTCTGTATGGACACACAAAAAAATTAAATGCTTTAAGAAGAGAGGAGCAGAAAACGCCCTGGTATTCTTCCTCATGCCTTTACTTTAGGACAAGACCCTCTGCATGGAAACCTGCTGCAGCCTGCAGCAAAGCTGTGGCAAAGATCAACAGAATCAGGTTTTTCCTTCGTGTGGACACAGCTTTAGCAACCTGCAGCAGTTTGTGTCACCCACCAATACTGTGGACAACCTCAGCTGCTCAGAGATCAGGACTGTAGATGTAGTTAAAGTCTTGAAAAAAACAAAAACAACCCAACAAAACCAACAAACTCAAACCTTAGTATTTTGAGGAAGAAAATAATAAAATAGTTTCTTCTTGAGGAAGAAAGATCTGATTTCTACCGTCATTCATGCAGTAGCTCTTGGATGACTGAACTATTCAGGTTCTGCTTTGAATCCTCACAAAAAGAGAGCTTGAATTGGCAAGTGGTTTAATATTGTAGTGACTTAAAGCTTCAGGATGTATTTGCCTGCAATGATACTGTAAGGCTTTTACTTTCTCTGTTTTTTTCTTTTTCTTGTTCTTTGAGAGCGTTGTCAGTGTTAGTCAGACCTATAGGACATCCTACTGTCAAACATGACAGTAATCAATAGCTTTCCTGCAGGCACTGTCCGTGACAGACCACGCTCCCCTTCCTGGGATGCTGTTGTGGCTGCATGGCTTCCCTTCTCTCCCAGGTCGGGGTTGTCCTGGGCTGCACGGATGTCAGAGGGTGAAAGGAAGTTTCTTCTCTAGGAGCTTCAAGAAATTCAAGGCTGAAACTTGAGAGCACCAGAAGCTTGAAAAGGCCAAAAAGAGAGAAAGTCTAGTCTTTCTGCTGCATTTTCTGGTATCGCTGATTCGAATTCAGCTAGGGGCAACAGAAGTGTGTTTGTCACAAGCGTTCAAAGTTTTCAGGCCTGATGATAATATTTTTGCTTTTCAATTTCCAAACTTGAGCTCTGGGGGTTTTTTTGGCACTTCTCAGCTGAAAGACTATTTGTTTAAATATACACTAGAAATATGTGCTATTAATGCACAGAAAATAAGGTGGAGCACCCTGTGAATACAGTAGATTAGGTTAGGTGCTTGTAGAATAGTTTCACTGGGGATTTATGATCTGTTAAGTAAGTTTCTGTAGCAGCAAATGCTGAATTACCACTTCAGTGCTGGTTCATTCACCCATGCAGATGGAGAGTGATACCAAAAGGTACTGTGCCAAGAAAGCTCTTGCCTGCTCCTGATTCTGAACATGACCTGAAAGTTTTGAGTGAATAAGTCTCCTTCAGATTCACAACGTCCACCTAAAATAATATTTTAAGATGTTCTGTTAGTAATAAAGTAACAAGTGTTATTCATTCTCCAGACAGGAATTACTAGCTGTGCTGAAGTGCTCTCTGCTGATTCAGCAGCTAGGCTGCTGCTCAAGTCTTAACCGTGCTCCATCAAAGTTGAGTTTTATTGCTGTGTAGGTAGTTCATCCTGTAACTTTGTGCAATTCTTTATAGCATAACCCTCCAGCTTATCATAATTTCCTTCCACTGGAAGGATTTGCAATGGATGTGGCTTTGTTGTTCTGAAAGGGTTTTAAAGCATAAAAATTGGAAAGTATTTTATGTTTTACTTCAGGAAGGTAGGTAAAGGAAGGGCAGTCATTTTGCTTTGGTTGTGGCATGGATTTGTTAGAATAATGGAAATGCCTAGGCTGTCATCTGAGCAGTTCATCTATTGGGAGGCTGGTCCAAGTTAAAGTAATATACTGGTTGGGACTGGATGTAGCATTTCCAACAAAGATGCAGTTTCTACCCTCAGACCAGTAGTTTTTTGTCAAGAGACTCTCCACACTGGTATGGAAGCAATCATTGACAATGACAGATGAGGCTATTGAAGCGTTTATGTTACATGCAAACATCTGGACTTTATGGGACTGGTTTGAACCTAGCAATAAATTTGGTGGTTTGTTGTTTGGTTTTTGTTTTCTTTTTTTTTTTTTTTAGAAGAGGGAAAAAGAGAAGAAAATAGAATTGGAATCACATCAGGTGTCTGCTGAGCCATGCTAATTGTTAAGCTGAACTCCCATGGCAATGTTTAAATACCTTTTTAGCACACTGAGCCATAAAAGGTTTTTAAGTTTACTTGTGTTAGGAAAATGTAGTTGCAATTAATTTACCAACATGTTGTGGGTTTACAAGGTGCCTTCATTTCATGGGTGGCTGGAAGATGGAACATGCTTAGGTTATATTGAATTTAAGAAGTCAGATGAATACTTAAGGCTTTGAAACTGGGTGTTTTTGCTTTGTGATCTTATCTGATCTCTGGCCAACCATAATGAATGTATGTGTCTTACTATATGTCCTTGTGTCTTTGACCTCACAAGAGACATGGAATAACAAACCTAGGTACTGGACTTTATTTACTTATTTCCTCAGTAGTTAAAACAAGAAAGCAAACAAAACCGTGATGTATTTCATCTCCTCTCCCCAGCACCCCCTTGACAAATGGCTGTTGGAACAGTGTTAAACTGTGACCTTAAAGCCACAGGCGTAATGAAACTGTGATCTGGCAGATGTGACAGACTCATCTTACATAAATCAGTCTCTTTTGTCACTGCTGGCATATGGCCAATGAATCTTCTAATTATTGAATGGCTTTTATAGCCCCATTATTTATAATCACTTTAGGACAGCAGCTGGAAGACAAGGATGGGACGGAATGAAATGATATAGCACAAACTATTATCATTTGTGTATCAACTGCTGGGATTAGGAATATTTGCTGATGATGTGGTTACCAGTGCAGTCTTGTTAAATGATAAAAATCCACTCGGCCTTCATTTGTCTTCTAAGATGGCTGCTGCCTACTGGATCTTGCCATGAAAATTGCTATATTAATTGATCCAGAAATAGAATATGAATCCCTCCAGACATTAATAAAACATATATTTGGGTATCAGGGCCACCTTTATATGAGGACTTCAGGAAATTCCATTGCAAACATTAGTAAGACACAGTAGTGATGCCCTGGCACTACCGTTATGCCAAGTGCTGTATGGAAAAGTTTTAAGAAGTGGCTTCTGCTTCCCAGGTGCCCTGTCTACACCTCTCTGTTTAGTAAGAATTGAATAATAGATGTAGAATCTGTCTTTAGTTACTTTATTAACATTTTAACATTTCTTTTGAAAAAAAACTAGGTGATTTTTGTAAGGGAGATGATGATTTTAAAACATTTCACAGTTAAGGGGAGCTATTTTTAATTCTAATTATAGATGAGTTTGCATTGAGTCCTGTCTGCTGGGTGGAGTCTTGGAGAAGGGAGCACAAATTAAGTCACTCAGCTTGTAAGGCCAGTCAACTGAGATTGCAGGTCCACTCACTGCTTTAGAAAATGTGAGCTGCAGGTTCTCTGCTTACGCCTCTAAATTGTTAGAGTGGTTTTGGGTTTCGTGGGTTTTTTTTATTTGTTTTGGATTTTTTTCCCGTATCTGCTGCTCTGCGTTTTGTAGCACAGAGATAAAACCCCGCTAACCGTGATAATGTTTGTTAATGTTTGTTAAATACCTTCAGAAAGAGATCTTCAGAGGAAAGGCAATATGTTATAATCGGGGGTTTATGCTGCAAATCCAACATGTGCAATCTTTGTGTCTTTAAAAAAATTGAATCCTTCCCTCTCAATGTAGACATCAGGGCGGCGAGAGAGTCTTAATCCAGATGACTCTATTGCACTTTTATCCCTTTAGCGAGGCCTTTAACCTTTCATCGCTTCATGGCCCTGTTGTTTTGAAATGGTCTTTGTCTGCCCACAGAGAATCCTTCTGCTAAAGATGCCTTTAAACAGAGATCCCGACAAGAGAAGGGGGATTCTGCTGCAATTCAGGGATGGAAAATGGATTTTTCCAGTTCAGATGCTATCAGTTGCTGTGAATGTAGCCATTGATAGCCTTCCCAAAGAAGAATAAAGGAAAAATATAATACTACTGTAAACCTGCTTATTGGAGTGTAATATAGGTCAGAGACCAGCGCGTCCCAGGCCTGACCCTGACCCATCTTCGCACAAGCATCTATAGGCTCTGTCAGAGTATAGCTGTTTATCAGGATTGTCTATGACCACCTCAAAACGTAAATGAGATAAAACAGCTGCAGTAATTCATATAAACATAAACTATAAAACGATAGTTTCCAAATGCATAAAGCATGAGTTCAAGATGTATCTTCAGATTACACGTATTGCACAGCTCTGGCATAGAGTAGCTACCAGCTGGCAGGAAGATGCTGTCAGCCCCGCGATGGTCACGCTCAGCTTTTTCTTGAAAAAATTCAGATTTTGCTTGGTCATTTATGCAGTCTGCTTTCCTTATTGGAAGTCCATATGTCAATAAGGCAAGAGGCTTTCAGCCCCCCAGGTCTGCACTGCTGCTCGCTGATGGTAGTGCTCTGGAAGAGATGGAAGGTCTCATGCAGCAAAGGCAATGTTAGATAATCTGGTATGCAGCTTTCTCCTTTACAGAAAATGGAAATTGTAGCAATAAGCATCAGAGCATAATTCAAATCATGGTTTCTCTAGTGACTTTAATATTAGGTAACTGTTGGAGGACAAATGCGTGACAGAGGATCGAGAATTTGAAAGAAGAGTGTTTAGAAACAGTCAATGTTTTTCATTAATTACAACAAAGTCTAGGTTACATATTTATCTCCACAAAATTGGCAAGCACAATTTATTATTTCTCAGAAAACTCTATGTCAGTAATATTATTTTTTTTCTATGAGACATGTTTTGCTTCCTCTTGGGGTTTGTTTTTGCGGCTAAGGTATTGTCATGATGTCATGGTTTGGGAGGACGATTGACGTACTCTAAAATGCAGGATAGTAATGAAGAATAATTGAGGAAACCAGCCATTCAGTGAGTTGCCTGTTGGTAAAGAAGGTAAAGAAGTTGCCCTAAGGTAAAGAAGAATTCAGATAATAAGATGGAAACATTTTAGATTTGGAGTAGTACAATGGGGAGCGAAGCAGTGGGACGTCAGTTCTCTGACTGTATCTTCACTTAAAGAAAGGCATTGGTTTCATTCAGCAGGGGAAAACAAAAAAAGGAAAGAAACTGTTGCAATAACAAAAACCAATCTTTGAACATGCTTTACTTCTAAAACTTTAAAATATGATTTTTGGTTAGGTTAGTAAGGAAGAATTTCTTTTTGCATTTTTCGTGTCTGATTTTCTAAAGCTAGCTATATCAGCCTAATTTTGATTACAGAAATAAAAATGTGATTTTTCTCTGTGCAAATAAATGTATTTCCAGCATGTCCTGGCCAGCAGGAAGGGAGAGCCGAGCACTGGCTCATAAGACCTGTGTCCTCTGATTTAGAAATAACTGGTTTTGGGTTGTGTCTTTTGCTCCTCCACCGTTACCACTGTAGGATCTCTTTGCGTCCTTTTAACAGAGAAGAAAGGATCTCAAAAGAGTAAACGTAAGATCCAATCTCCTTGAGAACAGAGAAGTATTTTGAAGGGTAGTAGTATACGTCTGGTTAACATAGCTCATCTCTAAGGAAACCAGAGCTGAGTATTTTCTTCAGCACAATTTAGGCATGGAATTAGGCTTTACAAAAGAAGGGCTTTTCATAAACTCAGGTGGTTCTGGGCACCTGCCCATCAACCCAGCCTGATGGTGGTTGGTGTATGGACAGAAGCCATCCGAGGCTGAGACTCATTGTCAGAGGGAGCGTGCACAAGCAAGAGGGTGCCCCTGAGGGTCAGAATGAATTTTACTGATACAATTTGCACACAAGAGTTTGCTGAAACGTCACTGGTATGTCTTTCAGATTCTCAGGAATTGCGGGTGCATACATTTCCATCTGAAAAAGAATTTAGCAGAGTTTATAAACTTGTGTCTACCACTAGATTCTGCTAAATAATGCCAATATCAAGCGCATGCCTTTTCAAGTCTGAGGATGTTTTTGGAAAAGGTGATCAGACTGGACTGAGACATTTAAAATGGTAAAGAATCCAACATGTACCAGAGTGGATCCTTTTGGCAACTTTCTACATGGTGGTAGTTCTGTGTTGGCTCATCATCTTCTTCCATGCTCTGGAGTGAGTTGCCTGCATTTGTCCACAGCTGTGGTCTCAGTGGCCGCTGAGCTGAGATCATCAGGGCTCCAAGAAGCCCTTCTTTCTTTCAAGAATTTTCTGGAATTTAGCAGCAAAAATGTGGCTCAGCAAGCATTTTACTTGATTGTTTTTTTTAATCTTTTCTTTTTTTTCCTCCTCATTTAAAATAAATGTAATGGAAATGAGCATCACTGTGAGCTCCCTGAGGGGACAATCATGTGAGGGTAAGTATTGCTATAGCCCCTATTTTTGCAACTGCCATCTTGGCTAGTGCATCAGTGACTCAGCTGGGAAATCCCAGCTACTGCATAAACCAAATAAGCAAACTTTCCAGCGGGGGCTGTAATAGACTGAGATGTTAGATGGAATGGGCACTGAGGGAAGCTAAAAGCAGATATCATCAGTAAATTGCGTATTTTCTGTGGTCAAACAGGCCCTAGCTCAGCAGAGCTTTTTCACCTCTAGACATTATTGTGACATAAATCATTGAATCATGAATCACACAATATTTCAGGAGAAAGCCTACGTTATATGATCCGTGCAGTTCAGTGCATTAATTTCGTCAATGGAATAAACCCTTGTCCAAATTATGTCCCATTATGTCCAAACTCTTTGTCATATTTGTTCTTTTTGCTATGAGAAACCACCTTGTCTTAGTACAAAGGAGAACATGGACTGTTTAGTTAAAAGATAAATAAATGCTTTATTATTTCAGCAGATGCTCTTTTGTTGTGCCTAGTCTCTCTCTGGAGTAAAATAATGTGGTATGAAATAAAAAATCTGGAGTTTGGAAGGTCGGCTCTGAAATCAGAAAACTGTAGCCCACAGGTCTCCCAAGCTCTCCAAGTGCCTCCTATGTGAGAAGCTATTTTTATAGTGTAATAATCGGAGACCGTTTGTTAGAAAATGGGTTTGATAATCTGCTCTTGGAGTGAGGGGTGTTGCTGGGGTAACTCAGGAAAGTGTCATGAGCCAGTTTTATCTGCCTTAATTTCAGTTTTGTCGTTTGAGCCATTTTTGTAATGAGCATCTCGGTCTTTAAAATTTTTCTTTCTTTTAATACCTGGGCCTGCTGCCTAAGCCTTCCTGGAGAACCTAAATACAAGTCATCTATTTACTTTTTAGAATTTGACTTAGTGTTTCAGACTAGGGTTCTTTGTGTTTAGTTTTGGTTTTAAACTAACATTTCTGTTAAAATGTTGCAGGACTGGATTAGGCGGATAGGCTGTTCCTGCCCATGGTCATCTAACTGTCTACACTCTTCCTCTCATTTGTCTGGTACTGCTGCTGCCTCCCAGACCCACTGTCCAACTGCACTCCATTGCAGTATTAATATTCTTGACTTGTTCTGCAGGGATTCCTAGAGGCTCCAGCCAGGAGTCTGCAACTGTGATGCTATGTTCAGTGTCAACAGTTATTGAGATGACCTCTCCATTACGTATTCACAATCCAAAAAATCATAATACAAGTTATGGAAGACCATAGAAACAGCTGCAGTGGTTCAGCCCAAGGTCCATGTAGCCCAGCATTCTGGCTTTAGCTGTGGCCATAAATAAGATGCCTAGCAAAGGAAAGGAAAAGCGCAAGATGATTGATAGTCCCCCACTTCTTTTCCCAGATCTCCCAGCCACCAGCAATTCATTTTCAGCTCAAGGGATTTCCTACACCCTCTTTTGCAACTTCTGATGCTCCGTTTTCCAAGTGTTTTTCCAGTCTCCCCTTGAAGCTCCGAAGCTTCTTGCACCCACAGTGCTCTCCAGGAAGGAGATCTGCCACAGCCTGTGTGAACTCCTGCCACTGTCGCGTGGTTTTGAACCAAGCTCCTGTTAGCTTTCGTTGGTGTCTCCCAATCCTTGTGTTGGCAGGGGCAGGGAGCAGGCGGTCCCCACTTGCCCTCTGGGCATGTTGGAGGCCAGTGTCCACAACAGGCTGCAGCATCCCAGCCCACTCTCCTGGTCCTTACATGGCAACTGCTTCAGACTTTGATCATCCTGGTTGCATTTCTCTGAAGCTTTTCCATATTTTTTTTCTTTTCTTTTTAGAACAGAAGAGTTTCTATTGCTGTTCTCTGTACATTCTTGTGTGGCTGACTTTACTCTTCAGTCAAATTAATGTCAATGTTATTCCAGATTTGGAAATACTTCATTTCTGGGAAAAGACTTTAAGTTGCTCCGTTTCATATGTTCTGCTACAAGAAAGGATTTGATGTTCAGCAGCTAGCAATATTCATTAACTACTATGTTTCTTTTTATTTATTTTTGTTTTTTGTTAGTTTTGGTTTTGACTCATTTGTCTTTATTCTCACACACTTCTGAAAGTGTTGAAAACTGAATGGGGAAATAGATTCAAGTGAAAAGTGTCAGATATTATTCTGTTGTTTTTAAGGACTCTGGGTGCTCTTAGCTCCTTCAGTCAATTCTTTCCTACCTCCTTCTGTGGGCTGGGGTAGATAGCAGTGCAAAATAAAGCACTTATTTGATTTTGTGCCATGTTCAGATGTTTTAGTACCCCTAATGGGAGCAGCCTTTACCAGTGAGTTGCAAAAGCAATACTCTACCTTTATTATTTTTCTTCTTTTTCGCATCATCTGTCTTTCTCCATTTGCTCAGACAAATAAGTGATAAAAGGGAATGATGATCTGTTTAACACCACAGGAAGAAAGATGCATTATGAGACAAGAGAGACCTCTTGTTTACAGCAAGTTATTTTTGGTAATTAGCCATTTGTAGAGGAAGATGAGCCTCCGCTCATAAAGTCAGCATGCCATAATTTAGGGGACTCTGAATGGAAGTCTAACATTTGCCTGAATTGGAAATGTTAATTGTGTGCATTTAGAAATAAATAAATGGTTGTTTTTTCTTTGCAGGAAGCCGACTGAACAAAGACCTGAGACATTATCTCAACCAGAGATTTCAGAAAGGATCACCAGATCACGATCTACAGCAGACTATTAGAGATAACCTTTATCGCCATGCTGTGCCTTGTAAGTAACAAAACATTGACCTGGTGGATTACATGTGGCAGAATTTAATTTAATTTTTTTTTTTCTGAGGCAGCCTTCATGTGGTAGTGTGCACAGCTCCAGAGGAGACTCAGTTTCCAGCTTGGGCGAACTTTCATGTGTGAGAGCAGATAGGGTTCAGGTAGGGTTGAAAAGAAAAGCAGTGCATCCTTGAACTCTGCTTTTTTGATGACCTTTTTGGAACAGTTGATGGTTTGATGCAGGCCTGTGATGCGTACTGAGGGGAAAAAACCCTGAAAAGCAGCCATGAAGTGAGTACTTGCCTTAGAAATAGTCTTCATTAATATCATTATTGTGAATATTCCTTATTGGTTTGAAACCTATGACTAAAAACAACCTGCTTTTATTTTTATTTCCTTAGCAGAACTTTGATGCTTATTTAACTTGTGAAATCAAGCAGCATTTTATGGCTGGGTGCCACTGTAGCAGGCAACTGCCACTTTTGGAAGGTCATCCTCGATTCAAGTAGGAGATAAGCAGCAGAGGTAGTGAAGCTGAGAAAGAAATGCTCTTTTTCACTCAGAAAACAACCAAGAGGAAAACTGAGAAGTTTAGAGGGTGTAATCTTCAGAAGTTCAGAATCTTTACTCAAAATCAGAGTGTAGTTGGCATTTTGGGAAGCTGTTTAAAGAGCAGAGAATGATCCAATTTCATTGCACCTCTGTTTGGTATTCCCCAGCTGCCAGGAGAGGCTGTTCTAATGCAAAGGTTTTTCTGCTTGAGCTTTGATGAGCTGTGGGGATAACGATATGCCTTTCAGATTAGGCTGGGATAAGAACTAGAAAACGTCTTAGTTATAGCATACTGAGATGAACAGCAAAATATTTTGAAGTTTTTTGTCTCAACATGAATCAGAGGTTGTTTATCCTGATATAAATCTTGAATAATGATGTTGCCACTCAAAAATCAGTATTTGCCAACAAATATCACATAATGGTATGTAGAGTAATTGCCATTTTCAATCTAAGTGTTGCATGCATGAGAACTGTGTAGGACCACAGTTAAAATTTTGTGGTGGCACTGAAAAATGTTGATTCTTCAAATGACAGATGCTGTATATCACCGTTGAGTTTATTCTCATTTTATCAGTGGAAAGCATGGACCAAATTTGTTTGAAGTGCTGTGCATGGACATAAAGAATAAATATGGATTATTATTTTCTATTGAACACTTCCATTTTCCATTTTGTCAACGTGAAATATGATTAGTTTTCAATCATCTAACTTCCCAGGCTGCAGGTTTCTAAAGCATACTGCGAAAAGTGCCTTCTAGGAGAGCATGGGCAATGTTAGGCTTGGGAGATGCGGTGTCGTGATGCTAATGTCCTTGTGCCTATGTGTTACATTCCAATTTCTAAAGCAGCAAACAAAGCAAATGAGCCTAAGTTCTGTGGAGGCATTTTTTTTGTGTTACCAAGGTTACATTTTGAAATGCTTTCCATTGATTCTTTTCTCTGATTTATTGAACTTGATGGTGAGCTAAACTGCTTGGACTCGCTAAAGACTTTTGGTTTAAAATTAAGAGCAGTGAAAGTGATTCCTGCCTTTTAGAAATAGCTGGGGGAGATGTGGGTTGTCGATATATTAATAAGAACATCAGTACTTATGTTCCCTTTATGAAACAAATGCAAAATCTGAGAAGTGGAGTTAGTTATTGTGTCTCCATACTTTCTAAGTTATAAAGCAAGTAATGTTTAATTTTTTCTTCATGTACTATGGGGATGGTATTAGTGGTAGCTTTTAAGAGTGATGCTAATACTCATGTGAATTTGCATGAGACTGCTGCACGCACGGTGGGTTGGGATGCTTTACAGGTCTGGAGATTAATCTAGCTGTACACTCATATTTTTATTCCTTGGTACACGTGACCAGTAAATCCAGAGCCCTGGACCAATCTCCAGTGCTAATGGATTATGAAGTCTTGTATTTTGAAAATGGAATTCCCTGCTGATTATGTGGTAAACACGAACAAGAACACAAGGTCACTTGGACTGAGCATGCTTGGCCTGACAGCTGCTTTTTGCTGCACTAATATAAGGGCTAAATGAAGTGATAATTAGTAAATGCAAAACAGAGAAAGAAGATGTTAACCAGGTCTTCCCCAGAAATTCTGGTAAGAATCCCATGTGGTTCAGCTCTGACTAGTCTGGTTCAGAAGGTGAACCAAAAACCCCAGAGGGCTTCTGTTTCCCCTACAGCCACATGCTGGTTACATGCTTGGCTGACTTGGGAACCAAGTGAAGACATGGCTATAGCTTTTGTAGAAGATAGAGGTCAAGCAGAGGGGAGGAAAGATGCAGAAAGTTTGACTTGACCTCATTATTTCATATGACAATGACACGCTGCTTAACCATCATTTAGATTTTTACTTTAGGAGAGTTGGTTAAGAGTTTGTTTTATTTTCTGGCAAATAACTGAGGGTAAGAGAGTGGGAAGATGTCAGCTCCTGAAGGGGATATGAGTGTTGCCTAAATGGGTGACACAGAGATGATTTTCTGAGAGACCAGAGGACTTCATCCCTAAACGTGGGAGCAGTCATAAAGGAATAAGACCTTGAAATAGACCCAAAAGTGAAGTACTATTGAAAGAAGTATGTGAACCACATGGTTATTTTTGCAAGCTGAAGTCTACCTCTGCTCCTCGGGGCCCTCTGCCCCTCCAGCACGTTTCCTCCGAGTCTTTGTACCCTCAGCTCCCTGCTCCCCACTGGGCTGATTTTTTTCTGCAAAG
The DNA here is from genome assembly GCF_009769465.1 of Tauraco erythrolophus. Lineage (NCBI taxonomy): Eukaryota > Metazoa > Chordata > Aves > Musophagiformes > Musophagidae > Tauraco > Tauraco erythrolophus. The sequence goes on from NC_141476.1 coordinate 7,475,003, forward strand.
ATCTGTAGTAAACAACAGCTGTGACAAGCTGCCAGGTGGCCCCCAAGTTTGGTTGTCCTGCTGTCGTGTCTGTCTGTTACTACCACACCAAACCCATGGGTTTGTTTGCAGACCCAAAACGTTCTCCTCTAGAATTTACAGCTTCAGTACCCTGATCTAGGACTGAGCCAGAGCAAGGAAGAGAGGCAGGACATCTTATTTATGTATATGGATGGTGCATGCTTAGGAAGCCATGCATTTACAAGGTACAAATCTTTGAAAGAGTGCAATTCAGCCACTGAACAAGCTTTTATTTCAGCTGAACTAACTGTGTGTTATTTCCTTTCCTTTCTTCCTGATGCTCTCATTTCAGTGTTAACTTAAAATGCTGGGTCAGAGACTTTTTTTTTTTAAGAGTATTGTTGCTTTCTACTTAAGAAAAATCAACAACTTAAACTTGAGCAAAGTTATTCTCCTCATGTGTTAGGTTAAATAACTATTCTCGTTCGTAGCATGTAGGATCCACTGTCAAACTGGAAAAAAACCTTACATACATCATCCAGATTAGCAAGATGTTGGTCCAGTCTCAAGCTATTCCCTTTGCATCGTTTTGTTTTGAAGCACCACATTTTTCCTGTTTTCTGATGTGCCTAATGAAGATCGCTGGAAATAATGCTCTATTTGTGGGCTAGTTAATGGCTCCATTGAGCTTGCAGTAGACTGTGAATTGGCAACAATTTCACGTTAACGGATTGGCCTTGTCTGTACCAGAAGTACTTTGACTGATGCAGAGACTTTGCCTATGGCTTATTTCTGGAGTGGGTTTCACTTATTCCAGCTCAATTTTGCCAGCCTAAGCTCTTAAGAGCAAACGGACAGGTTTACCAACTGTGTGCGGCATCTTGCTGGAGCACATCGTGGCATGTCTGAGTACACCTGTGCTAACAGAAGTTGATGTGACTTGTGTTACACCTGGCTTGGGGGGAGGCTGAGAGTCTGTGATGTAGTGTGTTGACGTCCTGACTTTAGGTTTTGGAGAGTATTTCTAGGAGCAGAACTCCCCCAGACAGGATTGGTGTATGTGAAGATTTTGTTTATTTGGTGGAAAATGTGATTAGCTGGAAGTACATGTAAGAATATATCCATTAAATAGGTGTTTCCAAGTAGCCTTACCTTGGGATATCTGTGCAATATTGTTAATTGAGAAAGATATGCGATAGCAACTTACTTTAATGTTATAGTGCAGCAGTGTGTCTAAACTCTTGTTCATTGAAGGCTGAACAGACAGGATTATCTCCTCATTCTGAAATGATGGTAGAGGGCATCTGTTTAAAATAAACAAGCAGTACTGGCTGTTTGTCCTAGTTGCTTATTCTCAACAACCTGACAGCAGTTTTCTTTTCAAAGTGTATCGAGAAGAATCAGAGAGATGATATTATTTCCATAAAAGCTTATCTCAGCAGGTGTTTTTTTCCTCCTCTACGCACATGTACTTGATTGTCCACTTGTTTCAGTCCCATGTGACATGCAGAGGCAGCTATGGTGGGTCTGGCATTTATTAATTTTTTTTTACTTGCCAAAGAGTATACCTGGTACAGACATGACTGAAAAAACAGATCAGTGGTCCTCTCCCTATTCATGTGTATTCTGCATCTATCTCATCTTTCAGCACTGTGCAATTCCGTTCTTCGCCAGGCTGAAGTCTTCAGAAGCAGAACTCCAGAAAGTGCAAGGTCTTTTTGATGGTAGGTGAAATGGGGACAGTGCAACGGCTAACCTAGAGTTAAATCTTGGATGTCAGCCTAGACACTGTGTGGCAATCTGTGTTTTTTTTATCTCTTCCTCCCAAAACTGGCTTTTAAAACCTCAGGAGGTCATCATTCAAGAGTTGATTCACTTTCCCAAAACAAGTACATGCCCTGGGATTAATTGGCTGGAGATCTTAACGTTAGAGATTTACCACTTTCATTTCTGCTGTCTGTTCTCTCACCTTCCCAGAGTTTGATCTGTTCCTCTGTCTTCAATTACAGAGCAGTAGCTCCAACCGTTGTGGTTATACACTCTTATAGGGGAGTGTGGAGCAAAATGGAAAGAAATGGATAAAAATCAATAGTGTAAGTGTCGAGTGATCTGTAAGGAGGCTTAGAAAAAGACAGTGACACCCAGGCACCTGGCTGGCCTGAGCTTTCTCACATTTCAGTGGAAAATTTGAGAATAAGTTTCTTTATTCCAAGCGATCTGCTGGTGCAAAGGAAAAGTCTTCTTTCTAAGGAAAACCAATAATATTGAACAAGGAAACTTCACAGTATTTAAAGGACAAACTTTAGTAAGTGGATGTTGAAGAGCACATTGAACCTTATTATCTGTATTAAATGTTTTCATGGATAATTGAAGTACCAAAGAGTAGTAGTTCAGTTGCTCCAGGAGTTGCACAAGATGCTACATCTGTAACCACCATCATGTGCAGCTGATGGAGGACTGGGGAGACTAAATAGGCTGGGGTGTGATGAAACTGCTGTCAAACACACAGGCTTAGGTGATTTCCCAGGATAGCTTTTAAAGTTCTGTAGCACTGGGTTCCCCATAAGTACTTCTGAGCTTCAAAATGAATTAATAGAAGGGATATGCAAACCAGCTGATAGAAGGATCTTTTCTTTAGAATATTGAGTATAATAGTGTATCAGTATACTGGGAAAAATTGTTGAAGTGAAGCAGGAAGAACTTTGTTACAAATGCATGTGTTTTCACATGTGAGGGTATTTGAGTCACAATTTTGAGGTTATTTTTAGTTACTAATTTTTATTAAGGATAAACAGAATCACTGACAGTGCACATTATTTTTCTTCACAGGCAATAAATCATCAGTTTATGTACACAAATGTTCTTTGAATTCTGAAAAGCTTTCCAGACCTGCAGCCGTATTTATTATCTAAGTACCTTTTGTTGCAGTTCCCTTCCTAAAGGTGTTAATTCTGCTTCTGTAATGACAAAAAGTTGCAGTGTCTGTGAAATATTCATTTGAAGGCTCACCCTGATAAGGTGATGAACGGCAAGCTGATCTTTTTTCTAACCCATGAAAAATAACACATTGTTTTACAAGATTTATGTTAGAAAAAAGTTTTAAATATTTTTAAAATAATGTCCTTATCACTAGAGTGCAACATACAGGTACCAGCAGTATGTAAAGATAATTTTTTCTCAAGGACATTTTATTGTGAGTTAATCTAACTCTGAAGAATATGAGGCATATGTTCCATGCCAGCTACTGTGCGCACATTTTCTTTTTCCTGTATTTTCAGCAGGGATTCTATTTTGAGTACAGCCAGTGGGTTTAGAAAATCCTGTAGCTGTGTTCCAGGGTGTGCAGAATTGCAGCAGTCCCCTGCAGTTTTCAGGGATATAATTATTTCACACATTAGTGAACCAGATGTGTTTTCACTTTTGAGAGAGAAGAATGCCCTGTTCTGAGCAACAGGCCAATATTTCTGTATTTTAGTTTAGTTCTGTACACAGTCATTTCTGTTTAATCTAGGAGACTTCAGACCTTTTTTTTTCCATCTGGTCTGTCCTTTCAGATCAATAACACATTTTGTGCCAGTGAAACTATTGGGTATTTTTTTTTATGTTTGGAAATAAAAGCACTTATGATAGCAAATATTGCTCCATCTGCTTACCCGTTTGTGAGGAATAGCTTTTTTTGTGTTTCACTGTGCACCCAGTTGAAATTGCATGAGGCACCAGAGAACAGTACAAAGCAGAAGAGCTCAGCCTTATAGGCTGTCCCACGCCACCTGCCAAAGGAGATTTGGGTAAGAAGTGTGGGAAGAGATTACATGGCTAGTTTTCTTTGTTAGTCCCCAGTGTACTTAATTTTGCATTTTTTCATTGCGATTGCTTTGTACTACAGCAAAGCATCTGCGAGTGGGTATTTAGGTAGTGCAAACAACGTCTGCACGTATGTTTTAAAATGTAAAGGTTTCTAAGGCTGTGAGTTTCTTGGAAAGCAGAGAGTAAATCGGAGCTGAGAGCAGGTACTGCTGTTTGAAGGTTGCAGGGATGGAGATGAATTATCCCACATTGTTTGCTTCAAAACTGACTCTGTCCTGCTGTTGTTTTATTCACCATCACAATTTAAACTATAGATCGGCAAACCACGATATCCCCCAAAGTAAAGGAATGAAAATCTGCTGACGAGTATGTGGTCAAAGGTAATAAGTGTCCTTGTATCCAGATGTTTCATATGATGTCCCAGGGTCCTGATTAGATCTTTTGTGATGGCTGCAGTGTCCCAGCGTTTGGTTTCATCTAGACTGTTTGATTTCAACTACCTCCATGTATCTGTTCAAGGTTTACAGCGTATTGATCATGCTACAAGCCAACAGAATGAGTGTTCCAGGCAAAAGGAAAAGTTTAAAATGAGGAAAAATTAAACACATAGCCATTTTTTAACCTGTTCTTCCACTCACATTTGCGTTTGGGATTCACGTTTGATGTTTCATGATTAACTCCTCCTAGAAAGCACCCATCGCTCTGTATGGATATGTTTGTGCTTGGGCGTGCTGGTTTGCATGGTGGTTTCACAGTTACAAAAGTCCCGTGCTTCTGTTGTCAAAGATGTCAGTACTTAAAAGAGGACACCTGAAAATCCTGTAAATCCTATTTATAAGATATTATTCTGGTCCAGTGCGGTACCTGCAAGGTAGTGTGGGCAAAAACAGTGGCACTGCAGAGGAGGAGAAATGCCTGTGTGATTCCCAGTCACATATAGTGCTGCTCTGACAGTCTCTGAGCCCAGGAGGGCAATGGCAGATGCGAGCTCCTGAGGGTTTGGTGGGGATGCAGACTTGCTACATTTCATCTTCAAACAATTATCTTTTTTTTTTTTTTAACATTTCTATGCTTCTTCACATAAAGCGTGCTGTATTTGTCATCTAAATCCTTTCCGTCTTTATTTCAGCAGAGAGGAGATTAGCCGTGTAATCATTTATAAAGCTGTTTAGATTCTGCTAGCTGGTGTTCTTTGGGGAGAATCATATCCAGTACCTTTACTAGGAATAACTCTGTAAATTAGTCTTCATTGATTTCTTTTCCCCTCACCCCCAGTGAATAAGAAGGTAGAAAAAAATAGAACAAATATTTCTAGTTCTACCCCTATTGAAGGAGAAATAAATCTTTCCTATTAGTCATAAAGGTCTTGATGTATCCTTTTTTTATAACGTCCTCTTGAATAATTAGAGCTTTGAGTTATGAAGTCAAGATTCCTGGGTCGTTGCCAGAACAGATTTGTTTAAGAGGGACACTAGTTCCCTGAATTCCTTTTAAAGGGCTTTGTAATGTCTCAGGCTGCTCTTAATTACTGATTTAAGAGGGAATACATCTGTTTCACTGAGGATTGTGAAAATTATTATTTAAATGGAAATGTTTAATAAATGGCTCTTTGAAAGACTAATGCATCTTCAAAATGAGACGTGTATCACAGAGTAATCAGGTAGATAGTGATCTAGCAGTTCTACTTGCAGAGTCTTTTTGGAGCTGAAGATGGAGAAAAACATCAAAGACCTTGGAAGCGTCATCTGCTATTGAATTATATTTCATACTTCATCATTCATTCACTACCTGCACTTTTTCTTTAAACTTCAAGTTTAACACTTCATTTCACAGGAGAGCAAACAGTAATCAAATGTTGACGTTGGTAAAAGGAGGTCTGTAGGAAGAAGCAGTATCCCTTGTTAAATAAATTGATACTTCATTTTTATCTCAGACCATCATGGCAACTCAAATAGTGTCACTACAGCGTGGATTTCTCTACCACATTTAAAACTACTTAATGGGAGATTGTTATATGCTAAAAATGTGCAGGTAATCTTTGCTGTATTATGAATTTGAACCGTTGTGCCTCAGAACCACGGAGCTGAGGCAGGTGACGGAGGAAAGAGGAACTCCAAATTAAGACACTGCTGCTTTTAGAAAACTCTTCCTTGAATACATGACAAGATGGATATTTATAAATGCAGCATTACCATCTCCTACTGTTCACAGGTCTTCAATTAGTAATCAAACCCTTGAAACCGGATATTTTGACTCTTTTCATTACCTGTTAGTTTCTGAGCCCTTACTGCCATCTTCGTGTTCTTCTAGGATGTGAGGTTTTTTGAGTTTTGTTTTGTTCAGAGGGGGCTACCATGTGAAAGCTGAAAAGGTACTTGAATAGCGAGGTTATTTTCGGCTCTCCTAAATCCAGGTATGTAAGGTTTTGAGTAAAGCAGCAAACGCTGCAAGATGCGCAAGAAGAGTTGGGGGAAAACCCAGCAGGGCAGTGGCAGTGCAGAAGTAGGAAGGTTGGACTTGATAGTGGGGCAGAGCAGAACCCACTTCTTTCAGGAATGTGAACATCCCTCAATGTTCATAAATATCTTTCCTATTTTTGCATTCCCATAATTTTAAACATATATTTTGCTATCTCACTTAGCCTTCTGCAATCCTCTGCAAAACACTCAGTGTTTTCTGTAAGGGAACAGCTGATGAGATGTGATAGTGCTGCTCCTGGTGTAACTAACCACACTGAAGAATCACACTGACAGACATTCTGTAAATTGCCCACATTATAGGGCATTGATGATACCATTAAAATGGTAAATTTAATATTATAGTGCTATTAGATTTCTCCCTCATTAACTCTGATCTGATAAACAACCTCCGGCATATTTTGAAGGTAATAGTCACCTTACAATCACTACTGCTCCTCTCTGTCTGGCATTTCAAGCTCCTATAGATTTATAGTTCTTCTATCATCTAACCTGTATTTACTCCTATATTTTTTCTTTGAACTTGTGCTTACAAGCAGAACTTTTCCTAGAGGGCCCTGGGCATGTAATTAACACTTCACAGCAAGAATAAAGTTATCCTAAGTTCCGTTCCTGACAAAATCAGTTTTAGAGAATAAAATTAACCCAGTGTTCAGGCAAGCACGATGCAGACCTCCAGAGGTGTTTTAGTACTGGGCACTTTGGAAGGATTGGTACTGGGTAATGCTGGTAGCAGTGGTTGTGTTCTCAGCTTTTGCAAACAGGTATCAGAGCAGCGTCTGCAAAATCTTTCTGGAGATGCAGGTGGTGAAGAGGGAACCAAGCAGGTGCAGTGACAGGGGCTGTGATGGGTGCTAGGCACAGCCCTGCCGCAGCACGCCTGGGAGCTGGAAAAGCCAAAGAAACTTTTTTCAGCTGTGTCTGTCCAGCAGAGATGACTTCCACTCCCAAACCTTAATCCTCAAGCAGCAAAACCGTGAGCCACAGCTTAAGAAAGTAACCTTAGTGCCTCTCGACTGGCAGGGAGGCTTCTGTGGAGGTATCACTTGGTTCCTTGTTTTTCCAAGTGAGTCATGGTTTAATTAGAGCGCTGTCTCGAGGAGGAGGTGGTTGTTATACATCACCTATCACAATGTAAAAGTGGAAAGCGACACTGAAACGCTGACCCTTAATCTGAAGTGCACCATCTGTGTTTTATTTCCACATCTTGCTGAGTTTACAGTTATTTGAATTCACAGTTTGTTCCCCATTTGCTGTTCCCACATGGTGAATGAATTGGATCCAAAATGTACTGATGAAAGATTGAGAAGTCTGTTGGAGACGTTTGTTCCTACCTACAAGAGTGCTCTATCTCACACCTCTTCCACCCTGTGAGTTAAATCCCAGCTGTAAAATCTTGTCTCAAGATGGTCTTCTTTCACGGTGGGAAGTTGGGGTTACTGTAAGGACAAAGACTCCTTTCCCCATCCTGAAGTGATTTACGGTTTGCCTTTGACTTTTTGTGTGGAGGCTTATCTGGTGGTGCTTGGCATTGGAGCACCACTCTTATTTCATATTTTTTCTTTCTTAGTATGAGACAAAGTGTTTGATGCTAAAGTAAGACAGAGTATGATATAATAAAAGGTGCTATAATTGTGACTGTAACAGTCTTCATGGTGCAACTTTGAGTTACTCTGATTTTTGGAATGGGCAAGCAGCTCAAAACCAGGTTGAATTTCATTTTTTCTCCTTTGTTTCTATTTTTTCTACTGACAGCAACCATTTTCTTAAGACATAACTAACTGTAAAAAAGATATAAAATTTAAACATGTTGTATTTCAAAAGCAAGCCATCAAAATGCTGAAGGCTGTATAAACTTAAATACCTTCTTTGGCTTTTGCTGTAGACCACACAAGCTCTGAGAAATTGATTACTCTGGTGCTTGAAGGGGCTTTCATGATACAGAAACAGAGGTTTGCATTGAATTTCTTTGTTTGTGTGTGGGACTTTTTTTTTGAAAAAGAAAAAGCCTTTAAATCCCTGATTAAAAATAAGTCATTTCATTGTTTCCCTCCCCCCCCCCCCCCCCCCCCTTCTAAATCTTATGAAAGAGTTTTCATAAATGATTGGGAAGCTGCATCTCTGAATAAATGTAAAATGCTCCGTTTCTTTTTTTTAATAAAGAGACTTTTTTCTGGAATGTCCCATTTAGGTGCTGCCTCATTGAAGTGTCATCTGATGGGAGAGTTTCAGTCTGGCTTGTGCAGATTTTTGTGTTTTGTGGACATGAAGAGGAGGGGCGAGGAATTAGGAGTTATTTATTTTGATATTGCAGTTTTCAAATTTACTGTATCCAGTACTCTAAACCCATCATTATCACAGGCTTTGGACTTCCCATGGGGACTGTGAGCTGACACACCCAAAAAAACAGCCTAAGACTCAATGAGGCTGTTGTTGAAAGATCAAGAAGGTGAATCCTGAGCAAATAATTTTTATCTTTCTTTTTAAACAAGAGACATATAAGGGCCCAGCACCTTGGGCCAGATGGCGTTTTCATGAAAATATTGATTTCCTGTAAAATTAAGACTGTTTTATTTATTTATAATCGGGCCACTCTCCTGTTCATGTGCGGTCACTTCCCTTATAAAGTTAATGTAAGGCTTGCTGTCTCTCGGTGGTGTTTTGGCCCTCCCCAGTTCAAACACTTTTGGGGATGGGGTGCTTCAGCAAGAGCACCTGTTGTATTTGTGCTGTTGGGTTTGGTAGGGGAGTAGAGATGATGCTTTCTCCTTACGTTGCCTGGCTCTCGCGCACACGTGCTGTGAACTCGGGAGCTGTAGCCTGTGTCCACGCCTGTACCGAGGCGCTTTGCGGGCGATGGCTGTTAGCTGGTGTGGTTCACAACGTCTGCTTGTTAGAGCAGCAGCGGTGGGTGCTGTCCCCCCCACGCCTGAGCCTTGGTCCATGGGAGTGGGCGACCGGGGTGGCCCCAGAGGACCCTGTGCCCACCCCACTGGCACCTCCCGTGCATTCTTTGGGATCCACACATCCCTGCCTGCCCCGGTGGAGCGGTGTGAGCCCTGGTGAAGCAGCCGTGGAGCTGCGGGGAGCAGGTTTTCTTGCGAGGCTGCAAGTCCCCTGGGATTTCAGCACTACATCTAAGCAATCCTGTCCTGTGAGATACGTGGAAGGTGTCCAAGACGGACACCTGCTGGCTCTGAAGCAGTCAAGTGCTTTTTCCAAAATATCTTTGGCCCCTGTTCTTGATGTTTACTTTTAAATAGATACAGGCATGTGTTGGCTGTAAAAGAAAGGAAAAAAAAAACCCCGTTGCTACTGTCACTGAAATTCCCTGCAGATTTAAAAGGAAGATGAAAGTTGGTACCTTAAGAGAAACTCAAAGCCCTTGGGACAAGCACAGCAGAAAACAGAAAGATGCTCTGTATTCTGTCTGATAGCTTGCAAAAATGAGTGCTGTATCTCTTAGAGAGAGACCGAGCTAGAAATACAAATTCGCATAGTTCCCCCATTCTCGTGCCTAGCAAACTAGGACAATACCATTTTGCACTTCCCTGGGCATATTTTCAAACAGCAGCTCAGTGAAGGCGATAGAGAAATAAAAAGGGTGAGGGAGAAAGAAGAGAGGGGAGAAAAATCTGCCTCGTGGTATTTCAGATCTATAGCATACACAGGTGCTTTTTAATCCCTCTGGCCTAGATATTCCACAGCCCCTAGGAATAGAGGAGTCGTGATGTAATGCTCTTTTCCTCACACTCCCAGCTTAAATACAGATGGAAATTGTTGTCATGTGTTAGAAATGTCACCAATAATATAAAAGGCAGGCTTCTGCATTCTCCCTTTTGCATTGTCAGCTGCTGCTGCCAGCTTATTCTTCCCTCTCAAACCTATTGTCATGTGGCAGAAACCCTGATGTAAGTAAGCCCTGTCCTCCCCCTGCTTATGATCCCTGCATTTTTTATTCCCCTCTGCTGCAGTGCTGAGGATCATTACATACCACGACTTAAAGACAAGACCTCACAAAGGAAGGATTAATCTTGTATTTGTGCTTGAATTTCGAAGGACTCAGGCAAGTGAGAATGTTCTGTTGTATTCTCTTTTTTTTTTTTTTCCTTTCCTAGATGCTAACGTAAGAAATGAAAAGCAGCAAATGTGATAAGTGAGGTCTGTGTTTACTGAGCGAATCCAGTGGTTCCTCAGCTGCAGGTTGTGCGTGTAAGGAGAGAGCGGGATATAATGGGAGGCAGGGGAGGCTGTGGGCTTGGGAAGGGAGCTGCGGAGCGGAGCTCCGCAGCCTGGGAGGACAGATGGCTAGTGCTGCTTTTTAATTCATCAAGCAGGCTTTACTTGAGGCCCGTTGGCGAGCGGGTGCGCTGCGAGAAAGCGGGGTCAATGGACACGAATAGGCTGAGATCAGGACCAGATGCCTGCCGAACAATGGGGCTTTTGAAAGAAATGCGGGAGGAAGCGTGGCGCTCGCTTTGTACTGCCTCCGCATTGCAGGTTGGAATGGGGCAGCTCCGATTTAATGAAGTGCATTCCAAAACGTGGTCGTCAGCCCGGGCTGGCAGACAAGGGGACATGTCAGAAGGGGGCTTGTGGGGCCGGCGTTGGAGGGGGGGAAGCGATCCACTGATGGATCGCCCCGAACAATGCGGTCTTAGTGTTGGATGGGAAAAACCATCAATACATCCCTGTGCATATTAATGCGATACAGCAGGTGTTGCTAAATGTCTGTCCCCGCATTGTTCTCCCGCGGCTCAGCCGAGGAGGGGGCAGGAAGGAGACCTCCCGAGGCATGCTCTCAGCTGGGGGAGAAACGGAGCTGCTCCCCAGACAGCCGCGCATGCCGAAAGGAAAGCGGGAGGCGAGAACCCACGCGCGTGTCCACTCCTGGGCTCGCGGCGTGGGGCAAGGTGCTGGGGGCCGGGAGCTGAGCTGGGCAGTGGTTCCCTGTGCTGGCTCTGGCAATCAAGCAGGGAAGACAGGCTCAGAGAGGTTGGTCACGGCTTAAAGGCATAACAGGGCCAGGAGGGTCCCTTTTTTCTGCAAAACATCCCCTAAACTAAGCAGGTGTGAGGGCTGGGGAGTGAATCTCCCGAGAGCAGGCTGGGTCACCGGACAAGGAGGGAGGAGGCAGAGACACGGTGTCTTGGATGAAATTCAGCAGTGAGAGAGTTAAAAAGGTCATTATGATGGGTTTTTTTTAGCTTCTCCAGAAATACATCAATTGTGAATGAGTTGCAGAAGCTGTGTGTGAATTGCAATAAGCAAGGTGTACGACACATATAAACCCAAACAAAATATCTATTTCTGTGTTTGTGTGTATCCTGCTGCACTGGCTGGAGGTACCCCTCCGTAAGATAGTTTTCTGGGTAACAGAAGTAACATCCCTAAATACTTACAGCCATGTTAGCCAGTGTAGTTCTTGAAGGCTTGGTGGGGGGAACGTACAGTCTCTCGTTATTTTATGTATTTCTTAATGAAAAGACACCCATTTAATTGCTGCCATTGTGTTGTCTGCTCCCCTTGTGATTTGTGACATGCTATACTGTATTTGTCAGCAGAATGAAAGGGGTCTTTGTTCTTTATTCGTATTATGACACACTGCATCTCTCAGTGAAAATGGAATATTTGCCTTTAGAGCGAACTTAGCTGGTGATGTGTGCCCACTGTTAAACTGCAAAGGGTTCCTGTTTTTTCCCCAGGAGTTTCAGAGGAATTGGCAGACAAGGCTTGTATTATTTTATTTATTTATTTTCACATATCAATGTGTTAATAGTGATGAAGACTGATCAGCTTCATTTGCCCACAGGACAGGTAGAGCATGGCCAGTGGCTGCAGCAGCTTTGCATATTGCAGCTGCCTTTCTGCGTATTCCTCATCTGTGGATGAATGGCCAAGTCGACTGTGAGCTGGGATTTAGTCCTTGTGCACCTTCGATCATTTACTGCTGTGTAAACTGCCAATGAGAGTTTGGAAAAATAAACCAGGGATCTGTAGTATGGACAAGCTTATGTGGCTATTCAGAGGTTTGAAGACCACAGATAAATAAAGGCAGTTACTGAGTGGCCAGCTATGAGACTGACTGTTTGGGGATGGCAGTAGTACTTGTGGAGTGTTTTCCAGCTACCAGTTCCCAAGTGTGTGCAGGATTAGGTTACAGTATCGTGTAGCATCAACAGCATTATCAGTTGCTGCCTATTTACTGTCCTTTCCATGTTCTAACTACCTGGGTATCAGTCTGTGTCCATGTAAATGGAATGGTTTACAAGTATAGCAGCTGGAATTAGCAGCCAAAAAGGATCCAAATTTAAGGCAGTGCTTGCCTAGACGATTAGTAAGACTTCTAACACGCTTACATCACTTGAGTGTATGGAGCTCGTTTTTAAACTGAACTACCAGGTTCAGCAGCTTGAACTTTATGTTGTTAATTATGCTTATTTTCTACTCTGGACACAAGGAAAATGGGCAAAATGCAAAGTCTAGGTCAGACCTGGGAGGCTGCGGTCTGCTGCAAACGGCTTTTCTGTTAGAGGGTCTGGCTCGCTAAAGGGCCAGATTGTGAACCTGTTGCTTGTTGGTGCATGGCTCCTCCTGCAATGTGGGAAATTATATCAAGGAGTAACTTGCTCTGGAGAGAGCAAGGATTCACTTAGTAATGCAGAAGAGCAGGGAATGTTTTCTCTCTTGCAGGCTTGTTTCCACTCGTCATTGCCTACTGCTAGCTCCTGTCAGATGGAAGTGATGATGGATCCATGTAGATCCAAGAATGATGCTTCACTTCCTTCTGGGAAACTGCTACAGAGCTGGTGAGAAAGAGCACTGGCAGCTGCTCCAGGAGCACTTCAGCTCCTTGCTGTTGAAGTGTTGCAGAGCCAGGTTTTGCCATAACAGCAATAAGCCTTTTCCAGTTGAATTTCTTTCTTTTTTTTTTTTTATACAATCTTCTAGTGCAGGTAATCCAACCTGCAATTTGAAGCTTAGAGTGTCCCTTTTGCCGTTATCGACAACGCCTAGCACAAGTCAGGCTGTCATAGCAGTCAAAGTGTTGTGGGAAGGAAAAAGCAATGATGAAAGCCATTAATTCAGCAGCAGAAGCTGATTAAATGGTGCTGGGCTCTTGACTTTGCATCTGACAGTAATAATACTTACCCTGCGTTTCGGTCATTTAGAAGTTCATATGCTGCAGGTAAGGCTCTTGCCTGCACTTTGAAGCTTGTGTACAGACACCTGTCTGACAGCTTTCCATCCCTTCCAGTGCACTGATTCTTTAAATGGTTACACAAGAAATGCTTCTGAAATTAATGCACATTAAGTCATTTTGGTCAAGAGATGCTGGGTGCTGGGATATTCAATAAAGCTTATTCAAAATGTGGTGCTATTTTCAGTCAAATTCTGCTAAATCCTGTCCTGAAATCCTCTGAATATTTTGCTCTTGAATATTCTGGTAAGCATGATGACTGGTTCACTGTGTTAATCCTATATGGTCTTTCTGTCTGCAGCTAATCCTGAGCTGTTGTTGCTGTTCTGAATACATGAGTAAGATTCTTTCCCCCCTCCCCTTGATGATATCCAGTAGAATTCCAGCTGACTCTGGAAGATAACAGATCAAATGTCCTACTCTTCTTTTTTTCTCCTGAAGTATGAGACTTGAGTTGCTTCTACTTGAAAAACAAAACCTGCAGAAGTAAGAAAAATGTCCCTGATCTGATGTGCTCTATCTGAAGGCATTCCCTGGCTCTGGCTGTGTGCAGGATGTCTTCAGGAATCTCAGCTGTAGACAAATCTGGAAGAAAAGACATGTTTAAAGCAAGTTTCTGAACTCGCATAGATTTGACAGAATTTCTATCGCAACTTTTCATTAATTAGAGATGAAACTGATAGGGATGGCTACAGTTAATATTGTTCCCCTAAAGTAAAGTTGTTGGATTTTTCTAGTTTTTCCTTGCACAATGAAATGTATGAAGCAAAGGTGATTTGATTTTTTTTTTTTTTTTTAAAGCTGGACCTACCTGTGGGAGATGTGCTTTGGCATCTAATGGAAAAAATGGGAAAAACTTTTCTTTGGAACAGTTAACATCACCTCAAAATTACTACTTGATCATGTTTTAGATTTAGTAGAAAAGCTTATGGAACAAGGAGCGATAGTTTAACCTTGGGTTGATTCCCCCCACCCCCACTGATTTCACCCATGGGACAGACATTGTATCTCCTTGTACTAAGATTAGCATACTTGCATAAAATGTGTTAGTATCAACATGCCCCGTATTGACACGGTTGCATGGGATGTATGTATTTGGCATGTGTGTATAATATTAACACTCACACTTGCATTTAACTGCTCACATCAAAACGTCATTAACTGGAGAGTCCAAGGTAACTTAAGTAAAACTTTTTCTTAAAAATTGCTTAGTATTCAATTGATGTAAAATGTCATATACACTCACATCTTTCCTTGGAAGAGATTGAATATTTTTTTCTTCTAAATAGGCTTTCAAAGGATTCATTAAGAAAATGAAATCCAAAGAAGAAAAATAGTTGACCCAGCAGTTTGAGGCCAATGAGGCAAAATTCTCAACAAAATCATGTGAAGTGAGCCCAAAGTGAGCTGTGCTTGAATGACTTTGTTATATACTTTTTGAAAGGTTTCAGTATTGAAATAGGGAAAAAATTGCTAGGTGAATAATGTAGTCCTGTCAGCAATAGGAATATGGCTATGGGTATCACTTACTGTATTGAAAAGTAGCTTGTTGCTTTCCCTATCCAAAGAGAGATCGTGTCCCACCTGGAATCAGCAGTGTTACCGCCACCTTTGTTTTCCTGAGGAAACTCTTGATCCATTGTAGATTGGAAATTTTAGTTTGTTCAGGGCTTTTTTTGGTGTTTTGTTTTCATTAGAGTCTGATACTGCCTTTCAATGCATTTGAAAATGAGAATCGGGCACACACAAAAAATGAAAGCTGTGAAAGAGCACTGTTACTGAAATCATGATGTATTGGGGAAAAAAGTAAAATTGCTCCTCTCTTTTCCCTTGTTTTTGCACACTCTCTGGCTACTGGTTTTACCGAAGCCTTTGGTAGGTTTATTGCTAGCATTGCGAACACTCTGGTGCCGATCTTTTACATCAATTTAAACGAATGGGGAGCAGCTGAATAATACTCGTGTAGAAGGTGCTATTGGAAATGCACACTTTGTCAGCGCTGCAGTGGTGATTAGTAGGGTGTCGTTTCTTTGATGGTGCTCTAACAAATCACCAGAATGCAAGCTCTGGATAAAGGTGGGGAAGTGGCTGGGGAAAAGAAAAAGTCTTCTCTTCCTCTCTTTCTTATATGGACCGCAAAAAGAGCCTGAGGCTTGGGCTGACTGAGGAACCCAAGTCCTTTTCTTTAGCAGAGGCTGGGAGCAGGCTCTAGCAGTGCAAGCTACTTGCACAGTGCTGCAGCAATGGCTGCTTAAAGGTGTGTTTTGAATGTAGTTTAGTTGACAAGTGCTGGTGTCCTGGTGTTGACAAGGCAATATTTTAACATGTGCTCATCTGTCATCCTAAGCTCTTAAGGGAAATCAGGGGCTTACCACATTCAGATGCATGAGCTAAAGCTGTCCTTTGCCTTTTCTGCACAAAGACTTTAATTTTTATTTTTTTCTCCCAGTGAAGATGAAGTCAACTCATTTTGAGTCCTAATCAGGAAGTGATTCAGAGTCTGTGCTCATTAAATCCTTCCCTTCACTCCTGGGACTGGCAGCGAGGATGTCACACATTACCTGCTGATGAGATGATGTTTTTTGTGAAGGAGATGAATGCCCCAGAAAGTATTCTTACAGTGCCAAACCACTGGGAAACTGGAAAGGATCTAGAAAGCCACAGTGCGGCTGGAGTTTGAGTACTTGAGCTAGTTTTATCATCACTCTAAGTAGCTGCTTACCCATTAGAGAGAACTCATCTTCAGTCATATGTGATTTTGGGGACATGAAGGTTGAGCCCTGCTGTTCTCATTATTTGAAGCTTCAGATTTGCTTTGGGTTATTAGGGTGCAACACAGAGCGTTTAATTCCCCTTATCAGCTCCTTCAGTCATTGTTTGATTGAATGGGTCCTTTTCAATTTGTTTTCATTTTTCTTTTTCTCATATTTCATCTCTCGTATTATTTTATTAGTTCAGTGGCTTTTTGGGTCATTGTGGTCTAAGTATTCTGACTTTTATGAAGGTCTTGGTGACTAAATATTAGTGACCTCTATTCATCTTCCTTGTGCTTCTCCAAGACAGTACAGTCTGATTTTGAGCTGCACTGTGCTACAATATCAGCTGGTTCATCTCATTGTGAATCAAAACCCATTTCTTTTCTGCAGATGAAGGTGTCCATTTAGTATATCGTGTTGCTGAGTTTCTGCTTGAGTGTTTAGGTAAATAGGATCCCTGCAAGAGAGGTGGAGAAGAAACTAGCCTGTGGAGCTTCACCAGCCTAAGATAAAGAAATGTACCATGACACAATTAAAAGTACATTGTTAGATTCAGGAGAGTCCTAGGAAAGACTAACAAGCTAAGCACAATTGACTTGAATTTCCAAATTATATAAGAGGAAATGGAAGAGTTAGTGTTAACTTCATTAGAGGGAGCTTGTTACCAACAGAAGTCTTTTTGGAAAATTCAGCCTTGTATTGCTAAGCTCTTATTTTGGGGCATTCCTTCTTGGGTGCCATCTCTGAGGCATTTCCCTAGCTTAGACCCTGCCTCTTGGTCAGAACTGAATAGACGTGGGTCAGAGGAGAATTTGAAGTTCCAAGGTTAGGAAATCTCAGAATTGATGCTGCCATAATTTGACCACTGTACGCATTATATCCTGCCATTATCTGGACAAGTCCTGTCAAATAGATGTGTAACGTAAGAGCTTTCCTCTTGCTCAGACTTGCTTTCTCCTTCTAGTAACCGTCTGCCTCATTTATTATTCTCTGCTACACAGTGAGTGAAGTGAGGAACGGATTTCGTAAGTAGAATAAGAATGTCCAACATCAGGATGGAAGAATTCTTGAAAAATATCCACACGCGCAAAGAGAAACAAAGACTGTTCAAGCAACCTTGACTGTGACTGCTCAGAAGTGCTTAATTTGGGAGATTGTATTTTAGCAGGAGATTTTTTCTGTATAACATTGTGCACTTTTTAAAAAGGCAGAGGGGGAGCAAAGGAACACCTCAACATTTCAAAGTCCTGCCTTCCTCTCAAAACTGAGAGCAAGCTGTTAAGGAGGGGCAGAAAACAACTATGGGAGATTTCATCCACAGTATTTAAAGTTTGGGAAACTTTGAAATGGGAGTCACTGAAAGTAGAAGCTTATAAATGGAGTGTGTGAAACGGGCTTTTCAGGTGTTGGTGCTGGCTGCATCAGGCACACATGAAGCTTAAATTTTTAAGTAAGGGGAGAGATTTTAATGCCATCCAAATGTTGCTTTTATATGTAGAACTCTTTGCATCTCTAGCTGCAAAATGGCACGCTGTCACCATGGGGAGATCTTTAAATTGAAGGACCTTTCTCTAATGAAAGGTCTGCTTCAATGTAAAGGAGATACTAGGGTTGTATCATCTTGAAGGGGAAGCTGGTAAATGAGATATTATTATCTCAGTGTGTTCTTTTAGTAAAATATTTAAAAGTGGCTCACTCCCGGTGAATTACCTGCTGACCTGATCCTCTAGCAGCCTTATTAAATAGTTGCCTGTTGTAACGTTCTTTGTGAAGTTAAAGCGTGTCCCACTGCACTAAGCACTATTTCAGGTATCTCCATTATAACAAAAAGTCTTTATATAGTAATAGTGCAAACCGATGGCTCTCATGGGTGCTTTCATAATGAGGTTTTACGGTAACTGTTCTCTGATCCCTTTTCTCCTTTTACCAGTGTATCAAATGTACTCAATTTCTCTCCATATTCATAGAGCTTGACCAATTCGCTCTTCTAACTCCTCCGATGTTCCAAACAACGACACTTCTGATACAGAATGAGTTTACCAAAACAAACGGTGGCATGAAATACAAGCACGATTGCTTGGGCTGGCGTGGCTTAGTGAGCTTCTGCTCATCAGCTGAGCAGCTGTAGCTAACCACGTGTGCCCTCCTCGCCCTGAGCAAATGCGGGATGAAATGAGTTACTTTAAATTCTTAAACTTTTGCTATTTGAAAGTTCATACTCTGCTCGAGCACTGGGGCGCTCTGATGCTGTTGCGTGGCCAGTGGTAACTTGATTTCTTTTGGTCATCTGTCTATAACCTGAGAAGAGTTTTAAAAGCAAATAAATGTTTCTGTTCGCCATATGGTGGTAGGCAGCTGCCCTTCCTGGTGCTGCTTGAGGTTTGCAATACTGTTGCAACAACAGAAATAATGGGGACCTGACCAGCACCTGAACAAACAATTGCACTTGTGCCTTGGGCTTTGAAACTATATTATTTGGATATTCTTGGTTGGAGTGGAAGAAATCTTAAACTCCTTTGATGTCTTTCCTGACCTCATATCTCATTACATTATTTTTTGATAGCTTTCCCTCAGGAGTTCCTTATTTTAAATACATTTTACAAATACACATTCAAATGAGCCTGACACTATTAATTTTTGTAGTCTAGTTATTTTGTATTGCTGACCATCCCCTTGGTACTGGAACCTCTTCCTACAGAGAGTCTTTAGTGTACTTCAGGAATCTCTGGTCTGTGCTTCTCACTGAAACAGAAAGTATGATTGGGTTAAAACCTTCTGCTTTTTGTCCCTTGACTCATATGCCTTCTCCCTGTGTGGCTATGTTTGGTTTTATTCCGATGCATCCAGGCAATAAGAAATAGGGGTGCTCAGAGACTGCCAGTTCTGGTTGTGTGATTTGTACCAGTCAGTCTTGCCAAATTCCATCTCTATGCATTGAGACTTGTGGCAGTGAGAGTTGGCAGCATGCAGTGGGAGCTGGTGGTCTGGACCACGGCTTTGCAATGGGCCAACAGGTATTGGTGTAGGCTGATGGATATCTCCTAGCTGTGTATTCTCTGGGAGCTTCCTGTCTTTGCCCTTGACCACCTTCATATCTACGTGCTGTAGGCTTATCTATCTCCAAAAAACAAGAAGGACTGAGAAAATGTCCCATCCTAAGATACTGCAAGCTCTGTTAGTAGGAGTGTGTTATGACTGGATGCAGCGATTGACCTTTTGCATATCCTTCCGCAGTTTATCTCAATTCTGAGTATCATTTTTGCCACTGGAAGAACTATTTTGTTAGGTATCAGCTGTGTTTCAGGTAAAAGAGAAAAAAGAAAATTTCAAAATGCTACATGAAGCAACAGTAAGGAATAATCCTGCTCTCTGGAAAAACGCTGTAGGAGCTGGTGTGGCTGTTCCTTTGGTCTCTGCTGCTGTTTGACACAGCCCAACTGTTTGACTGCCCAAACTGTGCAGCAGAAGGACTAAACCAGCTCCTGTATTCAAAGCTTCTCTAGCTTAAAGTTTTATTAAAAAAGGTTAGTTGGGCTCTGCTTGCAAGCCAATACGTACCAAACTACGCTGACTGTGAGGTCCGATACCATCTCAGTAATTAAGTGCCAGCATCCTACAGCACACTGGGCTTAATAGGCTGTCAGCAGCTTAAATGCCACCTGATATTAAATGTATCACTCTAACTTTTTCGGCATTCTGCAGCTGACCGACGGTAACAATGACCATGGCAAGTTATGTATAGACAGTGCCTACTGCACAGGCATTGCTTGGTTGCTTTAATTGCTGATGTGTTATCTTCCTCAAAAGACAGTAGGAGTGAAGAAGAAAGGCAGCACTATACTTAAGGCAGTTTTTTGCCCAGCTGCCATCAGTCAATTTTCTAGTAGACTTTCTGAGTCTTTCCAGTCTTTCCAGCCTTTCCAGTGCATCAGGCTGCAATGACTGGCAAGGCGTCTATGTCCCCTGGGCAATGGGAAGGGGCACAGGGTGACAGGCCAGCTTACAGAACCTAGGTCTGATGGTGATGGAGATGCCCTGTGAGTGCCTGCCGTGGGTGCGTGGGGTGCTGGGGGCAGGCTGCATGAGCAGGGCTGGGCTCTTGCTCCCCATCCCGCACAGGACACTCACAGCTGCTGCTAAACTGGTTGCAACAACAGCTACCTGCTGCTTCGCTGGCTTTTTTTGCCAGAATGACCTAGCTGCTGCAATGAAGGGAGAAAGAGAGAATGGCCAGGAGGTGGGAGAGGGCCTGGGCTTGGGTTTGCTTGTGCTGCTGTGGAGCTGCACCCTTATTGACTGCTCTTCGGGGCACAAAACTTCATTATTCAGCATTACGAAGAAGACATGGTACTATAGGATCCTAGTTGCATGAGAGTTCCTCATGCCCACCGCCCCCCCACCTCCGAAATACAGTGGTGAGAATTTGTCCCTCTCTATTTTCTCCCATTGTAAGTTGGGGTTAATGATGTGCTTCTTTTTTAAAGCTCTTTGCGATCGGTAGATGAAAACCACTATGTAATTATTAAAGTACAGCTTTTATGGTGCTGCCTTTAGAAGGAAGGGAAAAAAAATATATTCACTTGGCAAAATATTGTGATGTAGATGGAGCTTTGGAAATCTGACTTTCATTGTTAAAGCTAAAATTAAAAAGGACAATTCTGCTGTGTGTTCTCATACCAAAACCAGACCTCTGTCAAGGCTGCATAGAAGCTTTCTGAGCCACTGGAAATGTACAAAAAGAAAAAAAAAAAAAAAAGACCAAACTGAAACAAAAGAAGGGCTGGTCAAAAATAAAAGGAAGTAAAGCCAGTGATGCCTGTGAGTGCTGCTTGTCTGTCCTTGGGACTCAGAGATGCTTAGGCAATGTAACATCCAGTTCTTAGCGGTGTGTACGCTTCTGGCCACATCATTTTCATGGCCATTAAGTTCAAATGCTTGTCTGTTTCCTGAGATGAAAGAAGTGAGAACTCTCTCAAAAAAAGAAGCCTGCAAATTCTGAAGCAGCTGTGCTGCATGCAATTTGCCTGCGAACTATACCTCAAAATACCATTTTTACCTACTTTGAACAAGGCAGAGGCTGATATGAAGCCCTTGTTTTGTCTCAAGATAGTTTTCCCAGAAAATATATTTCAAAATATTTTTTTTGTAAATTCATGCATATAATTATAAATAAAGGCTAATTTGTGTCTCTGAATATTGTACTGTCAAATAGAAGCTGAGTGGTTTAATACCAAAATGGGACTTTACTTTAAAATCACGCCTATGTGCTTTTTATGTTTTTACAATAGATTCAGTAGCTAATCATCATCTAAATTGGCTTTCCTAAATAACATGCTGTGTTAGATAGTCTAATGGTTTGTTTGGAAAATGGGAAGCAAAAATTGTACGGCATTGGGTCAAGACTGCAGTATTGAAGTTAAAAAGACAAAAAATAATGCCATATTTGTCTGCCCATGTGCACTCAGCCTTGCTGAGCACATGGATTTGCTGGTCACCAGAATGTTTGAAAGTTTGATGAATTTGACTCATTCATTGAAAACCTCAAACAATGTAATGAAAACTAACAAATACGTATTTTTTTTTTGGTAGCAACATCCAAACTGCAAGGTGAAATTCTTAACACGACTGTGTTAGCAGTACTTAGACCTTAATTTCCAGTTAAAGCCTACCTGTGGGCAGATTTTTGGAAAATGAGAAGAATAAACTTGTGACATTGTCACCACGATGGGATCATCCAAATCATGGAAAGAAAAAGCCGTGGAAGTCAATTCTTTTAGTCCTAAAATCGATAAAAGCAAAGTATTTCAGGGGAAAAGTCTGCTTTCCCATGCATTGGGCCAAGTTGTTCATGCTCACTACTTCTTTTTTTTTTTCCTTTGTGATATCAGATGTGACTAGATCAAACTGCAAACAACTCTGTCCATCACCCAGCTGGGAAAAGCTAATGCACTGCAATATATGGCTCAGCTAGTATTCATATGGTCAGCCCACATGATAATGATTTAAATGATCATAAAAATGTTCTTTTTAGAATACAGAATAAAAATTAAAAAAAAACCCACATTTACTTGGTAGGCTTACTAATTGCTAAACTTTTCAGAGTTCTTTTGCTGTGGAACTGTTCAGAAGCTCCTGTGAAATTTGTGTTATTTATTTTTAAGCCCAGATGAAAACACTCAACTAAATATGACCCCAATCAGTTACAACATTTGCAAGTTACAGAACTGTGGCCAAAAGTCAAGTCCTGCTTCTGCCAAAAAAATACTTAATTTTAAAAAAATGTAATTTTACAGGTAGTTAGTTTTTAATGCAGACAGGTGTCTTTTTGGTGTTTAAAACCTCTCTTTTATTGGGCAAGAGATATTGGAAAACAGAATAGTTACGGAGAGCTTGTGGAAACTTGTTTTGGAATGAATAAAACTGCAATTTTAGCAGTCGGTATTTTCTTGATGTGCTTACAAATGGCTTTGTGTGGAGAACTGAGGGGAAAATGTTGCCTTTACAGTCATGATGCATTCCAGGTACGAATTTTCCAACTATAAATTGTCTTAATTCACTTCTGATACGTGTTTCAGAGAGAGCAGTTGTGTTCTGTGGGTATGACAGAGACAAGGCACTTGAGTTTGACCTGGTCTCATTGATTCCAGGTAAGCATTGGATCAGGGCTTTAGTGGGGCTATAGATGATACTTTAGGAGGGAGGAGGAAGGTCTTCAGCTCTAGTGCTGCTTTAGAGTGACCGAATTTCTTGAGTTATTTCAGGAGATGACTTGGGAAATAATCAATCAGTTCATTTATAATGCATGCTCATCAGTTGGGCTTTAATGTTTATTTGTTGTGTTGCTAATTTGATGGGAAAGATTTCTTTAACGTATGCATGTGGTTATTTGTATAAAGAACTGCTGCTCTGATCCTGGTAGCTGACAGCACTGACCCCTCAGGACAACACTCTTCACTCTCGAAATACCTCAGCCTTGTAAATAAGGAATTTGCATAACACTAGGTAGAGACTTAATAGGACAAAGACTCCTCCTGCCTGTCTCTTGAACCGATTAAGTATCTTGGCTTTGTTTTGTTACTTTACTATGTACAAAAATAAGTTGGATTCCTCCAGTCTTGGAGACATCCGAATGGTTTAAACATGACCTTAAAAGGTACTGCGTTGTTGAAGTTGTAGCCGTGATGGAGGAGTTAGAGTGAAACGTTCTTTGGTTGTCTTGATTGATCAGACTAGATTACAATAGCGGTGTTTTCTTCTGGAAAAGATTCTATCTTTTGGACTGTTCTAAACTTGAGTAGTAACAGCAAAAAATCCTCATGTATCACAGGAGAGGCTCGTCTCCTAGTTTAACCTCCTCAGCTGGCATAAATCACTGCAGCCTGTTTTTATGTCAGGTCACAGGCTTGGATAAGCATATTTATTCATACCAAGCTGCTCAATGTTTTGAGGTTCATCTATGACTAACTGAAAGTCTTTAAAAATAGACCAAACATCAGAAAGCTCTCGAAATGTTTTGTGATAGTGTCTACTTTGAATAAATGAGATAGTCTCAATTGCCTCTTATAGTTGTTTCATTTTAATGGATTTTTATCCTCTTTCCTTTCCCAGATCAAAACAATTGCAGCTCACCTCTGGTATGAGGTCAGACAGCCACTTGATGAGAATTGCTAATGCCCATGGTTATAATAACAGGCATGGACCCACCTGATGTAAAAGGCCTCCTTTGCGCTCATCCCTGCACGTGCAGATCGCCTGTTTGTGTGGGGATAGTCCAGGGCAGTCTCTGGACTCTCTGACACATAGTGGGAATCTTACTATCAATTATATAAAGAGTGAGGTTTGGTATGTGGGCAACTGTTACCTGTTGAAAAACATCTAATAGAGACTAAGTGAGGGGCCACAAGACCTGGTATAGAACAGCTTTTTAGATGAGACTCCCCTTTAACTAAGGATCTTCCTCCGAATTAAGCGTGACACTTGTTTACTGAGATGATGTTGTTTTGAGGATCCCTGTGCCTCAGCTTTCAGTCTTTGAGAATTTGGTGCCTATATCGGGATGCCACTTAAACAAGGTTTGTGCTAACAGATCTTGGATCTGGGCCTGTCAGTTCTGGGTTTTTCCATAGTAGAAATTTACACCAAACTGTAGGTAGCTCCCATGGTTGGGATGCAAGATATAAAGGAGAAACATATTGAACAGTTTCAGATGAATATGAGGGACAGACAGTCCAGAGCCTTTGACACCTACAGAGGTCCCAAAAGGTGAGATGTTACTTTTTTTTTTTTTTCCCCATTTTATAGGGATGAAAAGGCTCCTCTTAAGTTGAAATTCAGTTATGTTCTTCATGAATTTAAACCATTTGGCAGGGCAGAGAATATGAAGTGGAAACTGAATGCAAGAAGGTCATTGAGCCTACACTGGGCAAGTAAATGATGGACCACACATGCAGACTTGAAAACATTTAATTTTAAAAATCTTGTTATGTAAGGGGGCACAAAACAATGTAAAAGTCTTGCGGCCATGCTCGCAGCTAGCATAGATCAGCATAGCACCGTGGATTTCAGGGTAGCAACACCAGTTTCTGCTAGTTGAGATCCTGGCCTTTAACCTGTCGTTAATCTAATAAAATCGAGCTGCTGTAATTACCACAATGTCTGTCAGAAATATGTTTGCCTGAAATGATAAAGCTGAGTTGGCTCCTGGAGCCCACACAAGTCAGCAAACACTGTGCAAATCTGAGTTAAACCATTTGTTTGCCCACTTAAGGAGAGGTTGTCCACAGTCATGGTACGTGTGGAAAGACAGCGGGGGAGTGAGAGGAACAACTGAAACATATGGCCAAAGTGAGCTGTCTCTTTATTCCAATGCATCAGGATAAGACAAGCTGTTGAACCGATGAGAAAGCTTCTTTATATATATCCCATATTTCAAGATTTAAACTGGAAGAAATTCAGTATTGCTGATCTCGCATATATGTTTGAATGAAGGTACAGCAAACTGTTAAACCGAAAGCAGGGAAAAAAGCCCCCAAGCCCAACCTCCCCAAATCCATAATAGCTGCATCATTATGGAAAAGAAAACAGCAATTCCCTACCAAAGTGTCCATAAACTGAAACCTTATCAATACTTCCAGATGCTCACTGACTTTATGATACTGTTAAGTTTAATTGCGCTGATATAATGGATTGTTATTTGCATGGAACAAGGTCTTTTCAGAACCAGGTTTGGGGAGCATGCAAGCACAAGAGAGTTGTGGCATAAATTGAGCCATGCTCTTCACTGCCTCTTAACTCTTTATTTTGACCTTGTATTTCTTGAAGAAAAATGTTCAAGTGGCATTTTCCCAGTATCCATGACCTCTTGAATGGTCAAATTTGAGAACTTTCTGTATTGCAGCTGTACTTGCTGCAATGGATGCCCTTCCAGTGGCAGTTAATTTAGTTTTTAGTAAGGCACATCGGTTTATTGTTTAAGCCAAGAATTATAATTTTGAGGTTTATTCCTTGGGCTGGTTCTCCCGCAGTCAGTGGAAAAAGGAGTTTTACCATTTGTGTCAGGGTAAGCAGAGAGGGTCTGGGTCTGAAAATCCCAATTTGCAATGAATCCGGGGAGAAGCTTGGTGTCTGTCCTTGAAGTCTTTTATCAGCAAAGGCTTTCCATCACCGAAACCTAATATTTACAGGTTTTATCTGCTGTCCTACTGGGATAAATTCACCTTCTTGTCCACTGTCATCATTTATTCAATACATCTGCTTTGTTTTATAAAATGTGGCCACCCGCAAATGTTGAGGTGCCAGTAACGTTTGATAGCATCAGATCATTTTTAAGAAATACAGAAAAAAAAGCACCGCTATTCTCTTCCTCTCTCTCCCCCAGAAAACTCAGACATCTACAGAGATTTCTTATCTCCAAACCAAGATACTGCCTTAGAGCCAGGACTGAAAAATACGTAGATTTTGACATGTTTTTTAGTTACACGTATAAGTAAAGATATCAGTATGGCTGGTGGCTGTAGTACAGCTCACTGTGAGTAACACCAAGCAGCTGTGCCTCAGCTTTGCCATGGCAATACCTTCTGAAACGTCGATAGTGAAAAGTGCAAACGCTGGAAAGACCATGTTGTCATTGTAGCATGGTCAATGTTCCAGGTCAGAGACAGCCACCCTATTCTCAGTGCAAGAGATCAGCAGTAGCAACCAGCCTGCTACAGCAGTCAGGAATTTAAGAGCATACCTTCTGATCCCCCAAATCTGCAGTTATTTTTCAAGATGTATGGATAGTTTTTTTTCTCCTGAATTTTTGTTTAGTTTAAGGTAGTGCTTTTGTGTCTGAAAGTGTTGCTAAACACGACCTGATAGGACAATATCACAGGAATTGTCCTCCCTGTAGTATAAAATATAAGTGAATCTTTTGTGGAAAACATATACGGTTATTTTCAAACTGAAAAACAGGATTGTGATGATTTTTAAGTGGGGAATAATGGGAAGTATGCATTCTCCTACTAATCTGCACATGCAAGTATTGACAAGAGGACCAAAATCATAATGCGTATTTTGGCTTCTGCTGTCGGTTCAATGTCTTGTGTGCTTTTAATAAACATTTATGATCCTGCATTCTCATTAAATGGGCATATTTATGTTCTAGGACTCAGTTGGGAAGGAAGTATTGCAACTGTAATTTTATAATGGAGAAATTTGTTTGGCATCAGTGCATACGTAAAACAGAGTTCTGCTTTTGGAATGTATTGACTAAGTGATCAGCTATTGCAATGAATTTGAACGGAATAATGCAAACAAGTGAACAATCTAAAGGAGAATGAAAATTTTATACAGTCTATATTGAGATTGCTCTCTGTCTCACCTGAAAGAACACATTTTCTTTTTCTTCTCTGTTCTCCTAATGGTCCAGCTGTAGTTACTTTCTGACTTACCTGGTATCAATATTTTGCAAAGTACTTTGGGAGTTGTAGTTCACCAAGCACGTTTTTACCTACTGCCAGATATCAAATATAATCCTTTGGTTCACGTGCTGGCTGACAGAGCTATGCTCTTTCATTTAGCTTTGTTGGAGTGTATTCATTGTTTTTTGGTGGGCTTCCAGTTGCAAATCATGCCTTGAAGTACGTTTTATTCTGTGTTTGTTGTACTACATTGGACTATGATGAGCAATTTTTCTAATGACGATAGTTTCACAAATTCAGCAGCCAGGGAAACATCCAGATGGCTGTGCTTGTGCACCTACAAAATCTTTTGGTTAGAGTCATGCCATTCGTGTTTGCGAAAGAGCAGGGCAACTTTGTTCAGTATCTTCTCTTTATGGATATATAGGAGAGAATAAAGTATGCAGGCTGACTAGATAGTATAGAGCCAGGGATGCTTCACAGAGGATTAGTGAAAACAATGGGATGTTTTTCCGTGTTACACCTTGAGAGCTTTCCAGCTAAGACAGCTTTTTCTATGCATCCTATATACGATATTTATGCTATATTACTGAAGTATTTTTGGAAATTGATGAAGTGCTAGCAGTGGCAAACAGCTCTCACCAATCTTACGACTATCACCTGCCAGTTCCTTCCTGGAATTGTGTTCCTGCATCACGTACTCTGCTGAGTGTTTTAATTTTTTTTTCATCTTGCCTCTCTGAAGTGATAGTTGCTGACAGAAATTTAGACCTACATCAGTCCTGGTTTAGTCTGAGTGTGTGTATAAATATAATATATCTATTTATTTTTCCATTATTTTGAAAGGTTCTTGAAAGTGTGTTTCTAGGAAGTGCATAGCTCTCTGCTTTTCTTTCTCTGAGTAAAGTATTCCCTTTTATTACCATAAGAAAATCTTTAGCTCTTCTCCATTACTGTGTCATTTAGTCATTATAGGCAGATGAGTTTATCTTCTAAAAAGTGCCTTAAAGATGTTAAAGTGATAGCATTACAATTTAAAACCTTTCTGACATTGTCTATTCCACTAGAGTACTAAATCTTGTCTTCACATGCGAATGAAAATCAAATAAAGCTTTCACTTGCTTGACAATTGTTGCAAAATATAAGAAAATGCTCACACTTTCATATCATAATGACTATGTCATCACAGTGAAGTTCGAAGAGCAAACCCTTTTATGCATGTAGACAGTTACTTTTGAGATCCATTGCTATTTCCTAGACTTTTCTGGCAAAAAAATTAACACAGGATTTTGTAGTTACCATGCCATTTACCATGGTGTCACTTGAATGATCAGGCTCATTCATATTCTGAAAAAGGAAAGAAAATGAAATTGTTGGAAAAGCCAAAACTTCCTAACTGATGGACCAGAAACAAACTGAGAAGCATGGAAGGATTTTTTTTTTTTTGCCTTCTGCACATGATGGTGCAGCTGACATCTGCGTGGTTCCATTTAAGAGGGCGGTAAGAAATGGTGTATTTGTAGTTTCATTTCTAAGTGCTAAAGCTGTAATGAAAGCTGTACAGCAGATGAAGTTTCACAAAAGCAAGATCTCTTCTAGAACATCACAGACTTGAAAACAGAGCAGAATTTCATGGTCGAAATGCTATCATCAGGGTTGGAAGTGCTCTCTGTTCTTTTCTTCCAGGTAGACCAAAAGCTCACAACTCTGCATGCTGGTTAATTCTCTAATACATGGTGATGGAGAGAGGATAATAGTTCTTTTCTCTTTATTTCTCCTCCTGTAGTTTCTGAAATACGAGTTTCCATAGGATTTTGTGTGTGTGCACATATGATAGATGCTGCGAACAGCCTAGTGGAAGACCTACGGCTCTGTAATAATAGAGGAACAACTGCCACGTACGACTTGCCTTTTTAATTATCGCTTCAATCACGGGTACTCAGCATTTGTAATGGCAATCGATACAATAATCAAGGCATAACTAGGAATCATTGAGCAGAGCAAAATCCATCACATTTACTTAGCCTTTGTGACCCTTGGGGAAAAAAGTCTGTTTTTTACTGAATTATTGTATCCATGATAATTAAGGTAAAACTGGATGAGAAGAGGTGACTTCTGATGCCAGGTGCGATCTTTTCTCACCCTTTCTCCCAGGACAGAGGATGCCTAGCCAGCAACATAATGGGTATTTTATGGGGTACATTTAAATTTAAGGGACTTGATGGGAGGGAGGGTTCCCTCCCTCCATGTGCTGTGCCGTGGGAATGAGTAGGATCTTCCTGGCCAGGGAGATGTTGAGCCTGGTCAGACTTGGGGGCAAGCTGGCAGTTTGCAAACTCAAAGGAAGGTCCCTTACCTTCTGCTTCTGCTTGTCATCCTTGCAAGGCCAAGCTCCTGCTCTTGCTTTATCTGCATACATATTAATCACATACATCCTACTCCCTCTGACTCTGAGACCTGCCTGTACCTGAAACCTGCCTGCAGCTTTGAGCAGGACTTGTGCAAGCTGACTATCTTCTCTGCATGGAGTTTGCTGAAGCTGCAGCTTAGTCCTGCATGTTGGTTCCTCTGTTCCTCCCATCTTGGGTGTTGAAATTCTCCCTAGACCATCGTTTGCAACATGGCATAGGGACCACTGACTTCTCAGGTACTTCTGTTTGCAGATTCTGGGCTACAAGTTCCAAAAATGAAAATATCTCTTTGGGAATTAATATGAGAGTCCCAAGTAACATACATGCTTCTATATGTCCTTTCTCATTTTCCATTCTATATGTCATTCATTTTCCATTGCCTGAGTCTATTAGCCATATGGTAGCATTTGAGTTGCAATATATTTGTTGTTACTGGTGTGGGGCAACTGGCGAGTGATTTGTTCTTTAGACTTCAGGAATGATGTTGTCTTCCTTGAAAACCGTTTCAGTGTTTCTCCATAGAGACAAAAATAAAATGAAGGGGTCAGTTCCTAAGGCAGTTACTTTGTAGTAGCTCTGTTAGATAAAACTGATTACTTACATGGCCAGTGAACTCGCATTGCTTGTTTGATTTGGGTTGCATTGTATGAACTGAAACAAAAAACACATCCAGACTGCTTTGGAGTGGAAGAATTCTGCTATCGGTTCAATCTGTTTTCCTTGTTGTTGTTTCCGTGTAATGAAAAGATAAATATGCAAACATATTTACTTCATTAATTTTAAACAGTGCCAGGAAAAAGGCTCTGTCTAGGGATGGTGGAAAAATATTGTGAAAATTAGCTCTACATATTTTGCTTTCAGTCAACTCTGTTAATTAGGATCAAAGTACTGCAATTTTTAAAAGTTCTCACTGCCTCTTCCCACACATTTCCATATTTCAAAAGACGCAGTTAACTAAGTCTGAGATTGTCAGTAAAGCCTATGGGAATGAGAGTTCATGTACTAATAGCTGGGTACCAACACCCTCGAGACCTCTGAAAATGGTAGGATTAGCTGTGGAGTGAGGGCAGATTGGGCTGCCTGTCCCTTGAGGTGGCCACGGGGACGAGAAGTGGGCAACCGCTTTCCCACCCATCCTCCTTGCAAGTTCTCTTCTGTGGGTTGGTTGTGTGTAGTCTCGTCTTTGCTCTGATAAGACAAGCACTGTGTGATAGCTGCTTTTGCAGGTGTGAAAACATCTCTTTTTGCCTTGTAATTAGCAATGGAGGAAGAAGGAAAAAATGAATAATAAACTGGGTTGGTTCTTTCTACTAGTAGATTGTGATTTTCCAAATGAGCTCAATACCAAACAAAGTCCATAACGTGGTGGTTGTCCGCAAAGGAAACTGAGGCACAGAAAGGTCCTGTGCAAACCTCAAATCCCCAGTAGGCCAGGGACTGAGCTCCCACACTAGAGTCATCACCCACGGAGGTGCTCGCACTGTGTTTCATCTGGCTTTCCTCTCAAGCATGAAGACATTTCAATTTTAAGCAGGTACATAGTTATAGAAGGATGTTGAGTCAGCTTAAAAATCATGCTGAGATAAATAATTTACCTTTATTTGCACTGATACTTAAAATTCTAAATACTATTTTCTTCTGTATTTGGGGGGGATTTACGACTTTAATTTGCATTGCTGTGTTGCTTTTTCTCTGTTCAGATGCAAGGCTTACTAGTTTCATGCTTTGATGTATGTTTTACTTCCCAGTTATTGTGCATTAAAAGACCACAGCGTTTGGAATGAAAACATAGTGTGAACTTCTCTGGGTTCATTGCTGGCTCTCTGGTGTTCAGACTGTTAGTCAAGCCTTGTTAGAGTTTTGTTTTTGAATGTAAACGCTACATAACTGTTTATAAATCTGACACAAAATTCTATACAATGGGCATAGATCTGTCCTAATTTAATCCCAGTGGCAAAGTGGCAGGAGGTTTATTTTGCCTCCATTGCAGAAGCGTGAGCTCTTTTCCCTCTGCTGAGAAGCCCTTGGCGCTCTGCTGGTCTGTTCTCAGTGAGACAGACCTTGCCTTGTAATTCACGACGGTTGGGTGAGTTATTGCATACATCAAACACGCGTTTTCCCGACTCGAGTGACTGACAGCAGCGTATCAGAACAGGTCATGGGCGAAGGATCGTTATTACTTAACTGTAGGTGCCTTGGAGCAGGAATCAGTCTCGTTATTCTTTCTTAGTACAGCATCTTCCAAACAGTGGACCTGGTCTGTAGTTTGGCTATAAAACAAACCCCACCGCAGGCTCTCACTGCTTCGGCTGTTGCATGCAACCAGCTGCGGAGCTGTAACTGCACCAGAGGAGAGACAAAGGCACAGACAGACTTTCATTTTGAAAACGTGACGGTGCAAAGAGTCTGGCTCTAGTGCCAGAAATCGTCCTCTTTGGCATCTCTTGAAACTTCACATTTATTTGAACCGATCCCGTGTTTTGCTTTACAAGTGGCCGACGGTATTGTCCCTCTGCCTTTCTTGGGACACTTGCTGCTGATCTAATGTGGCTGGACACGCGTAGCAGCTACCAGCCTTCTCTTCTCTTGTTCTCACTTCTAGTAACGGTCTTGGGCATAGCTGCTGAGACAAAGTACTGTGGTTTGTTGGGGTTTTTTGGGGTCGTGGTGGTGTGTTTAGTGTCTGAGAGGGAGATGATTTTCTTGAAAAGTACACAGCTATCTGGTTAACTTTTAAAGAAAAATGAAAATTAATCCATTTCTATCATTGGGTAAAGTTTAACCTGTAATGAGCTGATCTGTGGCATTAACCATTGCAGCTTTCTGCGGTGAAGCTGGGCTGCGTTTGTATTCAGGCAGAGAATTTCTAGGTGCAGGGGGATATTTGAGGCTGATTTAACCCACATTGTAAGCAGCGGGCCGTGCCTGCATGCCTCCCATCCGCATCTCACTTCTGTGTTCTCCTTGGCTTCGGGGGTCTCTGCCCTGGAGAGCACGGCCGAGGCTTCCCAGCAGGGACACGGCCCCTGCTGACAGCACGCTGAGCGTTCGGGAGCCATGGGTCCAAATCTCAGTGCTGCCCTTGCTTGGCCGCTTGATTTTAGGAAAATAGCCTCCCTTCCTCTGTGTCCCTTTGTGTTTGTCCTTTGTTGATAAGTAGGAATGCTGTTTGGTTCTCATACAAAGTGTATTGAATTCCAGAGAGTCAATGCTCTATTTAAGGGCTTGCTATTACTTGTTATTTCATCAAAGCATAAACAAAAAGAATGAGCTATTTAGTGCTTGATGTTTGGAAGCAGAATTGAGGAAAATTACCTTTAGGTTGAAACAATGAAAGAAAGAATAAATGTGTATTGCATGTTCTTTAATAAAAATTAGAGATGTGGTTTCTAAACCTCAGCCTGATCTCTTCTGTGTTTCGATTAATAAGAATAGTTTCCATCACTGAATATTATTTTAAGACGGAATTAAAAGAACCAGTGGCAGATGGGTCATCAGTCACTCTGCAGTAATGTGGGGTGGGTGGTCACCCTGTCCCTTCTGAGCTGTTTGCAGCTCCTGAGCAGTTCAAACCTGCTGAATTGCAGTGTACAATGGCCACTTGGGTTGAGTGGGCATGGATGCCAGGAGTAATCCAAATCCCCAGCAAGGAGAGGGGAGTTAGCAGGGGGGCTGCCTGCTGAGGCTGGCAGGTCTGCTGGGACCCATGGGCAGGTTCAGGCTGTGGCACGAAGGAGCAGTAGGACACATCATAGAATCATAGAATGGTTTGAGTTGGAAGGGACCTTAAAGATCATCTAGTTCCAACCCCCCTGCCATGGGAAGGGACACCTTCCACTAGACCAGGTTGCTCAAAGCCTCATCCAGCCTGGCCTTGAACACCTCCAGGGATTGAGGCATCCACAACTTCTCTGGGCAACCTGTTCCAGTGCCTCACCACCCTCAGAGGGAAGAATTTCTTCCTTAGATCTAATTGAAATCTACCCTCTTTCAGTTTAAAGCTAGTGCCCCTTGTCCTATCACTCCATGCACTTCTGCAAAGCCCCTCTTCAGCTTTCTTGTCGGCCCCTTTAGGTACTGGGAGGCTGCTGGAAGGTCTCCCCAGAGCCTTCTCTTCACCAGGCTGAACAGCCCCAACTCTCTCAGCCTGTCTTCATAGGAGGGGTGCTCCAGCTCTCAGATCATCTTCGTGGCCCTCCTCTGGACCCACTCTAATAGCTCTATGCTCTTTTTATGTTGGGGCCCCGCATACCTTCAAACTACTGGTGGGACGTATCTCATGGCACGTGTCATTCAGTACTTATTTAACAGGTTTGCAAAGCTTAGTCATTGGCAGTGGCGTATAAAAAGTCTGGTTGTGTTTTACCAAGACAATGCAAAAATCTGCATTGGAAACTATTGTCTTTGTATGGACCTCGTGAGCAAGGTGTGAAGTTGTAAGCATCAGTTGGAAACAGGGAGCTGAGGAGCAGAGGCAGTGAGGGATCTGGGAAAGCCAACTAGCTCCCTGTTTCATCCTGTGCTCAGGGAAGTGTCCTCACTCATGGATGAAGGATCTTAAAATCCCGCTGAGGAGGAAACATTCTTTCTGGCTGGAGAAACTCCTGTGGCTTTCAGCATCACTGCTTGCGAGGCCACAGCGTTTATGGAGAGAGAGCTGGTGCTCACCTTTCAGGAGTGAGCCAAGCTGCCGGTGTTTGTGATCACACAGGTCCGAAAGGGCAACTGGATCACCAGATTGCAAGCTTTTTAATTATTATTTTTGTTGTTGTTGATTGAGCCCTGTGCAGATGGGTAGATTGTTTTCAGGTGCCCTTTACTTAGGAGAAGCATCATGCTATCTAATGAGGTTTTAGAGCTGGTCTGAATGGACAACTTGTCTTGGCAGACTAGAAGCTGTGGTCTGAATTGCACTGGTTTAGGTTTAAGTCCAACCTCCTACAGCACAACTTTGCAGTGATCTTTAATGAAATTGTTGAAAATGGAATAAATTGCATCAAGTAGATCCTTTGATGTCAATCGTCTGCGTGTCTGAGCCCGGCTCACGGTAACAGCTGGTGTCAGGAGGAGCAGAGGGGAGGGGGAAGGCGGCATTCCCATGGGTCCGTGGATGGAGGAGCTTCTGGTGTGTCATGAAGTGAGTTGTGGCTGTCGCAGTTTAAAGTACTTGGTTTATTCTTCTGTTTGTTTATTTTTAAAGAAGACATGAAGATGGAGGAAGAGTGAGGACAGCTTTGTATTACTCTTGTATTTGTCAGCTCCTCGTGTCTTTCTAAAAATGTTGGACTTACAATTTTTCCTGCAATACTGAAGCATTAAAATTTATCCTGATCATTTTGTCTGCAGGGTTTCCCCTAGAGTTTGCATCACCTAATTTTGATTTAAAATTGTCTTTTTCTTAGGCCAGTAAAGAGAATGGAATAGCAAGGGCCAGAATTACAGCTGCGATAAATCTGTACAGCTCCCTCGGTGGAGAGCAGCCAGGCACTGGGTTGTTAGTGTGGATGGTGTGCACGTACCCATGTTCTGCCAGACCATAAAGCCAGCCGTAGTTTTCCTATCCTAGAACACTGAGTCAATGCTAGGAGAATGACATAAGGTACAAGAAAGTCTAAACCTCCCTCCCATTACAGGCATTTGTAGGAGTTCCCCTGGGATTGCCAGGACTTCAGGGAATGGTCTCTTGGCTCAGTGCCTCTTTGCTTTCATGCTCTCCTGAACATTTCCAGTGTTTCCATCGTCTTCTGTCCAAACCAGCATTGCCTTGCTTAGGACTCAGCTCTTTTGAAGAGAAACTCCGTTGCGTATGGTCCATCCCCCGTGGCCATCTCATCTCAGGTGCTTTCTTTCCTCACACCTGTATATATCTGTGTGGCTGCATTGACAGTAAGGCCACTTCCACCCCTGAACTTAATGGCATCACTTTAGGTCCGAGTACCAATTTCTATATTCCTGGTGTCAGTTTTCCTTATGTTAAAGAAACATTAAGCACCATTAACATAATCATACATGTCACTGGCAGCGAACATACCTTCAGAGGTGCCTCAGCTGAGTGCAATGTGAGCTGCCCTCCGGCTACACAGAACAAAAGGTTGTGTGTTAACAATATTAATGGCTGCACGAAACCAGTGCAGATGAAATCAGGCTTACTTTTAAACAGTCTTCAGGGGTTTCATGTGCTGAGGCTATTTGTTTATAGCTGAGGCCAGGTTGTGCCAGAATCTGTTAAGCACTGAAAAACTGATCGGTCCTTTTTTTACTCATTCCTAATGTGAGAAAAAGAGACACTTTGTGGCAGGGAAGCAAATCTGAAATGATACTTTGCAGAGCATCTCTGCAGTCTGAGCAAGGCTGGGATACAGCAATAAACACCGTGAGGAAACAGTAAAAGATCGTTTTAGCATCGTTGATTCTACTTACGCCTATAGACATCAGAACTAAATGCTGTGTGGTGCTGTGGAGGAACGCCCTTACTCTTCAGGGGGCCGAGTGAGAAAGGGATGTTCAGGTATAGGGAAATATGGCATCTCCTAATTTGCTTGTGGGTTGTACGCTGGTAAAATGTTAGTCATTGACCACTTGGGTGAAACACTTCTCTGACTCAGTACAGCCAGCACCGTTTCCTTTAATCGAAAGTTTTATTCAGTAGGACGGTTGTCTTCTTGATGTTTTGTGATTACTAAAAGTGTCGTTTACTGTACATCAACTAAAATCTGCTTTACTGGGGTACTTTATGGTATGGGGATATCCTTTAAAGACTCTTTTTATTATATAAATCCATGGAGAAGTTTAAAAATTACAAGTTTTAATTTTGTAATACTTTAAGAATTTTCATGCTTCTGTTCTTGCAAAACAAACAAAAAATTCACATTGAAATGTACGAGTGTACCAGACGTCAAGTAAAAGTGTCATAATGGACTTTTTGAAAACTAGACATTTTTAAGATCTATATTCAGCATACTTCTATTTATCAGTAAAAACATTACTGTTCAGAGGAAGTCGCCAGAATACTTGCTTCCAGACGTTCTATGTAAAAGCAAGGAATATCAAAACATTGTGGGTTGGAGTTTCTTTTGTTGTTTTGTTTTGGATATTTTTAAGCTGGTAATAGTTCTGTAATCTTATCTGCCTGGGCTCAGTACCAGAGGAACTCATTGAAATTTTAGGCCTGATTTACACCGTGCAGATTAAATGGTCTATTCCTAAAATCAATGAGTATGAAGAAAAAAGCAGCGCATAACAATGCACATAGTTGATTACAGTTTCCAGATGACAGTGAATATTGCTTTTCAGATTTGTGCCTCATTCATGTACTTTCATGTAGTATCCTGAAAAAAAACAAGAAGATTTGCTCTCCAAGAATCTCCGTATCCCTTGTTCAGCAAGAGTACGGACGTGAAGGATCAGCTTAACAGTTGAAGCAATGAACTGAGATCTTCCTCTCTTTGAGATGTTTGTCTGTAGTACATTGATCAGGCTTTTACCTCCTTTCTTCCTGTCCTGTCCTGCTGGAAATAAATAAATATAGTGAAGTGTGTGTCAGATTAGAGTCTGAGAGAAGGTGGGAACCAAGCAGTTGTGCTGCCAGCCAGCTTCAAAGGGTGAGGTGGTTTTTTTCCTTCTCCTGCAACACAGACTTTTGTGGATCTGGACTCCAACTGTTTTTCTCTGAAGTCACGTTTTTGGGCTGCTTTAACATTACTTATGTGTTTTTCTCCTCCCTTTGTTCCTTTTTACAGTGTCTTGGCCAACTCCAGGGCTACATAGCGAGCGTTAGTGTTTCATCAGGAGCCTGCGAAGGCAGAGGCACATGTGTTATCTGTACCAGGGTGGCACTGCAGCCATCGCTGGTCTGAGGGAATGCTTCAGGAAGGCTGGGCATCAGGGCTTCTGAGTTCCCTGGAGAGAAAGATCTCAAGGGATTTTTTGAGAACTAGATTGCATTCCCTTAAAGAAGGGAAAATGATTAATAAATCACTTTGTCCTGCTTCAAATTATTTTTAAGAAATATCGAGTTAAATCTTAGCAATGCTCTAAGCTGTCTTTTAGGAATAAAATGAGACAGTAAAGAATGGACTTTCATTTCCACTTCTTCACGGTGATGAATTGGACCTTTTTTCCCCCTAATGTCCCACATCCTGCTGCCATCAAGGACAGTGACAAACTCCTATTGACTAAAATGGGAGAATGGTTTGGCCTTTTATCAAGGCTAAATTCTAATTAAGCCTGAAAAATAGGTCTTCTGCCTAACTGTACTTTGCATTGTGGGTATCACACCTGGCCCGCATATCTTTGCATTGTGCATACTCAATCTTTTGTTCCTGCTTGAATTTTCACCACCTTTGTCCCTGTGCCCTGGGCACCTGGAGTCCCTCTGAGATATGGAGCAGTGGATCTTACTGAAGAGGTGGGGAAGATGAGGGTGCTCACTCCTGCGAGGTGCCGACTGTGATGTGATCATCAGGAGAGGCACTGGGCGTACAGCATCCTTCACCTCTCCCGCAGCCGTGTCCCTTGTGCTCACGTTTGCCAGACAAACCAGAAGGGAAGTCCTTCGTGACCTCCTCAGGACTGAAGCTGGTCCCCATGGTGCTCAAGTGGATGTGCTTGAGCCCACTCGGGCTGTGTACTGCCTGCGGTGTGCTGGCCCGGCTGCTTGTGAATTTATGTGAGCAGAAGCTGTGGGTTTGATGGCGGTATAGACTGCCCTTGCACTGGACCGTGGATCATACTTCCATATGGGATGAGGGACAGCGATGTGCCGAGCTTATTAAATACTCTGTAATGCAATCCTGAAGTGACCTCAATCCTGCCTCCTGCTTCCTCTCACCTTTCAGGCAAGAGAGGTAATGAGGAGCAGATGAGCAAAGGGGATAGTACCAAACCTCCCCACTTGGACAGGAGCAAATTAAAGAGAACAGCTTATTGCTGACACTGGAAATTGCCGGCAGGCAGAGGAACAGCTTTACCTTTCAGGATTTCCGAAAACCCTGCTCCCTCCCTGCCCCTCCACTTCATGTTTTTGTGTCCCATTTCTTTCTCCAAGCTTGAAATGAATTTATAGCCAATTCCAAGAGCTTTCCACGCTTCAGTCTTACCTTTGTTGAGATGTTTCTTACTGCCTACAGTCACATTTGGACAGTGGTTCTGATTAAAGCTTCATTTGCTTTCGAGTATCACCAGCCTTACAACATTATGAAGCTGGGAATGACATTAGGTTTGTTTCTTTCTTTATTATTCTTTTCCTTCCCCTCTACCTTTTATTCTCTTCTCTCTTTTCTTAAGCCTCTGAGGAATTTCGGGAGTAAGTTCAAACTTTTCTTTCAGAGCCATAAAAACACTGAGCTGCTTTCCCTTTTTAGAAAAGGAAGAAGGTTTATGGAGTTTTATGTTTGTGTGGTTTGTGTGTGATGGCTCCAGGAGCCTGGATTTTAAGACAGCTCACACAACTGGGTTATGTTATGCCGTGATGCGTTCCTATTAACCCATTTTTGGATAAATCTGCTTTTCTTAAAGCATCAAATACCTCATCAGTGTATACCTTTGGTTTATGTGGATGGCTTACAGTAGCTACTAGTGAAGTGTATATGCTGACATGAAGTAGTCAGCTGTCACCGACGGGCCAGATTGTTTGGAGAACTCTTCAGTTAACTGTGCTACTCTGTGAAGCGAGAGTTTAGATAACCAAGAGAAACTGTGTTTATAGGATATATATGTTTGTGTGTATGTATTTATTACATAAATTACATATTACCCTTCCGTACACATATTTACTTCCTATGTTGGAGAGGAGGAAAGGGCACTGTTAGTCCTAAAGATACGCTGGGGAGCGGAGTGTGCAATCCTTTGTGTAATGATAGAAAAATCCAATGTTTCTTTTTCATGTTTGACCCTGTGGATCTCACTTATGAATGTATTTAAGAGGCATATGCCTCTTGTCTGCTGTGCCCACCAGGCTTGTTCCCCACTCCCAAGCATGGCAGACAGCGCGTGCTGTCTGCCACCTCATTAGAGCTTTATTTCAGTGTGTGTGTGTGTTTATTTCTGTATGCATGTTTTCAAAGTGGTTCATGGTGGGGAAAGGAGGAGAAAAAAAAGGGCTTGTCACGTTTTCCTTTTTTGAAACAAAAAAAATGAAAATCCATGGCTTTGTACAGACCAAGGATGCACTGGCTGTGGTCAGCATCTCTCTCCAGGACTGTACCAGGCTTCATCCAGGGTCTCTGATGCTTTGTGCTTATTAGAAGTCTGAATGACAGTTCATTTCAGAATGACACTTTGTTTTCAGCACTAAGTTGATTTGGAAAATATTACCCATCTTCAGATCTTTGCATTTGATTCTTTTTTTTTTTTTTTCCTTCATAGGGGAAAATGAGAAAAGGAAGGGGGGGAGGCAGGGGAAGAAAAAGGCGTCTTTTCCCTTTAAAGTAAACCCATTCTTAGGCTTTGCCTTTTTACCCAGCTCTCGGCGCCTTGCTTGGGTGAACGGAGAGGTCCAGTCGGCGTTTGCCCGCGCCGTTGATTGCCGGGATCATGTGGTTCGCTCCGTGGGTGCTGTGAGAGCCGTGTTTATCCAGGGCCATGTGGAGGTGGGCGGGTGCCTACCCGAGGACAGGGGGACAGGAGAAGCCGGGCTCGCACAACAGCCACTCTGTGAATAGCCCACATTGACGGAACTGTCTAACCGGACTAATTTGCTGTGCCTGTGGGCTTGATAAAAGAAGCAGCTGCTGGTAAGGGCTTGCTCAGATGCATGTAGATGAGACCGTGGACTGCCAGAAGGATCCAAGCAGATTTTTCTCCTTCCTTGCTGCATTTCTTCTGGAATCCCTACCTCCAGCTCCCGTGAAGTTACATTGATCAGGTAAACTATTTTAGTTCTTCCTTGTCTTTCGTGCCTGCCCGCCGGATGGAGAGCTGGATGAACGGGCTTTGCTGCAGGGGTGGCAGGAACAGCTCCCTTTAGAGCAGACACAGATTTTCAGTGCTCCCTGCAAGCTGGCAGTCGTGAGGCTTTGAAAATTGTGCAGCCATGTTACACAGCCACAATTATTTCCCTTCCTCCCCTCTCCTCCCCGTTTAATTTTGCCGTGATCTAAATAAGGCTAAGTCTGGTATTTCTCGTTTGCATCTGTCGATGCACCAGCCAGCCATGTTTTTCATGTGATTATGTACACTGTGCGGGTCTTGCTGGGAATGCAAAGATGTTCGCTGTCCTTTCGCTGTCAGGCCCTTTACCTCTTCTCCTGGGAAAGGAACAATTGGAAAATATCTGTAGCGTGCTGCATGGGGCTTTGTGAGCGCTGGGGAGCGGGCTGCATGGCTCGTTTGGAAGCAGGGAGGAGATGTGAGCTGAAGGCTCCCCCATCCCCTTACCCACCAAATTTGCTTGTTTGTATTAAAATAGGTGTTGCCCCATATTATCCTCCCAGCCCCTCCCCCCTCCCACGTTTCCATCTATTTTTTAAGTGTTGACTGAATAAAGCTATGGCTCAGCTGGAGAAAATGAAGAAGAAAAAAGGATGAAAAGGATGGCCTTTTGTGTTGAGATCTTTTGTGCAGCTCACCCACCCCCCTGCAGCTTCCCGGGGTAGTACCAGCAGCTTTTAGTTTAACTGGCTGCTGCCTGCAAAAACAGCCTTGCAGAATTTGGAGGGGGAGGTTGGGGGAAGAGTGCGAGCTCAGATGTGTCTGCTTGCAGTGTGAGAGAGATGTTAAATGGGATTGAGAATCTGCAGACTGGAAAATGCTGCACAATTTAACGGAAAGGGTATTACCTGCAGGGATTAACCCTGTTTACTGACAATCTCTTCTCTTTCTGCTTCTTCACTTCACACTTGCTGCGGAATAGCTGTTGAGTTTCTGCAGCAAGAGCCTGGGTGCTTTGGAGCACGGTAGTGATTTTACCTGACACTCTTAAGAAATGCCCTGTGAATGCCTTAAAACCTGAGTGTTTCGCTTCTCCTCAAAGGAAACGTTGGAAGGCGTTGTGTTGTCCCTCTCTGAAAGACATGTTAATCAGCAAGTTACATCTTGTGAACCCCTGTGAGTGAGTTCAGAATTCACTCTGAATATTTTGTCACTTTTCCACATTCGAAGTGGCCCCATCCCAAATGTATCTTTGCACAGTCGTTCCTGTAAGTGTTGCTGCTTTTGGGATCAAGGATGGTTTGCTGTTGTGGAATGAATGGTTCTTGTGATCTCTGTCACAGGGGTGCTACGTCTCTGAAAGAGCCCTGGCATCCCCTTTTGCAAATAAATGCCTTGATGAGAAAATGTTAATTTATCCTCATGTATACAGAGAGATAGATAGAGATCCTGGCTAAATGGAGGAGATTTTAAGGTGGTCTTCACCTGCATTGTAGAGTGGAGCTTCTCTTTAATATTAAACCTTAGTTTTAGACTTTGCTGTTTTACAGACCTGGGGGAACACAATACCTTGAGCACACTCACCCACTGAAGACCAGAGCACTCAGTACAATGGTGCTTGTGTTGCTCTGCTTTCACTGGATCTCAAGCCCCTCATCTGTGCAAACTCATACCTGAATATATAAATTTGACTTCACAGCACCTTACAGGCTGATTGCTGTTGTCCCCCACAGTCAGAATTGAGCATGTTGCAAATACCAATATGCCCATAGGACTGACTTTATAGATGTATCTAAGACCTGATTTTCCCTATCTTACTGTAAATACTATGAAAGGC
This sequence comes from Tauraco erythrolophus, assembly GCF_009769465.1. Taxonomy (NCBI): domain Eukaryota; kingdom Metazoa; phylum Chordata; class Aves; order Musophagiformes; family Musophagidae; genus Tauraco; species Tauraco erythrolophus. The sequence goes on from NC_141476.1 coordinate 7,517,262, forward strand.
TTGCAACTGGGTAGCTTTGGACACATATCATCCATCCCTGTGCAAAAAATGGGGTTGTCATTAAGCAAACATTTTCCAGAGTTTCAGAGAGTGGAGTGGGTCCAGACCTTTCCTGGAGGGATCTGAATCCTAACCCAGCAGCCTGAGGTTTTTTGTTCTCCCAGGATGTCGCTGCCTGATTAATCCTTTTTCTTGTGGGATATGAACTGAGCAGAGATTGGTTCTTGTTGATGTGAATTATGGCGTGGATGAGCATATCATCTGTTGCTTTTAGTGGTGTGTGCTACAAAATACTCATACAGGCAGTTCGAATAAGCTGGAAGAGGATAAATCTGAAAGAATGAAAGCCATAAAAATTGTGAAACTTAAAGTTGCATATGGACTGTCTCACCAGAGGGAGATGCTTTGTGGGGATTCAGATGCCTCTGGTAGGATCAGCACATGAAAACATATGTCTGACTCAGTTGTCAGGAGGGTCAGGAAAATTTAACTGACAATTTAGTAAATAATAGCAGCAACAAATCTATAGGATAGAAAGTCCCTTTTAAGTTCCTTTTTCTGGGTAAATTTCCACTATGATTTTTATCTGGGGTTGTTTTTTTTTTAAGCTTTGTTTTTCTCCAGGATGAAAGGTGGTGAGCCTAGAAAGGAAACAATGAGGTGAACTCTACATAGAATGTTGCCAGCCGAAAGTATAAATATAAAATTATTTAAAAAAGAAAAAAGACCTCTTTTCCCCTGTCATCTGCCTGGCAGGCATAAGTAGAACTAGGGACCGGGTTTCAGACAGAGGAGTGATTTTCAACTTGACATTGTTCCTTTTAAGCCCTCATTGGTTTGCTCTCCACTGACTGGTGTCTGGATGGATACACGATTGGAAAAGCACAGTTTGCAATATGAGGTGCTGTTTTTCAGCTGTCCCTTCACGGTCTATTTAAAATACTGGTCTTCATTTGTCTTCTGAGGTTTTGTAGGATGGTGAGATTATTGTACCGTTTTCTTAGATTTCATTGTAAAAAGGAAAAGAAAATGTTTTCAAAATATTGGATAGTAATAAGTAAATAAAAAACAAATAAACCCTATACTACTGCCTAAAAAGAGTTTCACCCATGCTGATGATCTGCTGTATAGGTTGTCACTCTGCTTAAATTCCACAGCAGAACTGTGACACCATCTGTTCCCTTTCACTGTGTGCAAAAAATGGTTTCCTTTCATTAGCATTAAGCTGCATAAAGAGACTGGAGATCTAGAAATATCCCAGTCTTTCAGTGACACATACCTTCTTAAGACAGAGTTCATTACAAGCATCACTCGTATTCCTAAGAAACAATGGGAGTTTTTCAATAATATGCTATGAAAGAACTTTGAATAGTGGGGGGTGGAGGTGTGGGGGGAGTATAAAAAACACCCCATCCATACATCACGATGAAACCAGAAAGCTTTCCAAGATGTGTTAAGATATTGGTGATTCAGAACAGCCGTATTTACTATTGCATTCCCTGAAGGCAGCAGGTCTGGTGCATGCCCATGTTGGTGTGGCATCTGGGCTGCTTTGGTGCCTCTGGGATGCAGTGATTGCCTGGACATGGGACAGACCCCCCGCCCCCCATGTCCCTCCTCAGTGACTGTCAATTTTAAGTTACTGTCCTCTTTCCACTAAAAAGTTAGATGAGGAATCTCCGCAAAGTCCTAGGATGGGGCTCAGTTGCAGAATTGTGCCTAAAGTTACGCATTTTGCTTTCATTGTCTCTTTTGATTGATCACACTGTGCTTTAATGTCATTTTAATGCTAGTGTGCTGAACTGTTGGTGATGGCACGAGATGTGTATTCAACAGTGCCCTGTGCAGACTTGTCTTCTGACCTCTCTGTTAGGATGTCTTGGTAAATAAATGCAAGGCAGGAGAAATCAGCATCGTTCTCCTCCGAAATGTTATCTATATGTAAATCCGCGGCGCCGTTTTTTTCACTTTAAAAGTTGAAAAGCACTTTCAGTTCCTGTTCAACGGTTGCTCCCTCTGAATTACATGGAGCAATGAGAGAGGTCAGCCAATGCTGTCCTGCGGGAATGAAACCTCTTTTTGTTGTTGTTCCACGAAGCTGTTGCAAATAACATTGGAGATGCAGCGAACGTAGAGCAAAACAAACCACCAGAATTACACCGCATACCCAGTGGATCGCAATCATAAAATATTAATCAGGCACTGCAGATCTGAGTTGTCATCTCCTCGTATGAAACAAGGCACATAGCCCCACTCCGCCCCTTCCCCCCAGAAGGTCCCAGAATTAAAATATTTTGTTAGCTATGATTAATAAAGACACCTGATGGGGCCCTTGTTGAAAGGAATAGTCTCTCAGCATTTTGGATTGGGTTTAATGATCAGACTTTGGAGCTTGATAAGACAAGCCTGCACTGAGTACTGGAGGGAGTACAACATAGTCGGTTTAAGCTAACATCAACTGGTGAAATTCAGTTCCCTTGGATGCGACTGTGTCGCGCCATGACTTCAAAAGTGATTTTGCCCAGTTGTCTTTTAGCAATTCCTTTTTCCTTTAAACCTGGTTAGTCCGCCTCATTTCTCTGTTACAGCAGTGGAAAGAGCCGTGTTGCTCAGGTGCATTTTGAAACTTCAGTTCTGGTGGCATCTCCCATTTCAAACCGATTTAATACTACCATAGCTCTTTCTCTACAAGCTGACAGGCTGAGATGAATGAGCTGTCGAGATGTAGGAACTTTGCTTGCCGTGTAGTCACAGGGAAAGATTTATTTTAGAAGATATGCTCTGTCTCGGATTTGGTGCTGTCAGAGCAGCTGGTAATTTCTCACTTGCCCGTCTAGTGAGGGCCTGCTAGTTCCTGGTTGAAAGGGCAGCATGTCCTGAACATACAGTATGGTTCAGCTGATTAGTTTCTTCCGTATAAAGAGATACCCAGGTCTGCGGGATGCTGCTGGGCATGGCCTGTGTGCTTACAGCTGGAGCTGGCCTGAGCTTTGCTCTGTTGGTGACTTCCCTCCACTCAAGCAGTGATTTTCATAAAACGTGTTGGAGATGAGTAAGTTCGAAACTTTCTCATGATGCAAAATAAAAGGTTTGATTTTACTACTGTCAGATTAAGTGGACAGAATTCGACTACACAAATATCATGATAATGGTGAAAGAGAAAGCAGATTTCTGTAAGTGGCTACACTGTGAATGTCCCAGGAGCAACAGGAATCCTTCACAAAGAAGTCCTGATTTGGGAAGTTGCTTCTTCTGAATTATTGCCTAAATCACATTGCTTCAAGTCACAGTTCTTAAGACAACCTGCCAAAATATGAAATCTAATTTGTAACAGCATATTTGTGATTCAGCATATAAGGAACTGATTGCAGATATATAGAAAGAGAGCGCAGGACTTGGGATTTGAGGTGCTGGGCTGCAACGTTTGTTCCTCACTATGCAAAGTTATTCCTGTCCTCCAGCACCCTGTCCTGGTGCAGAAATCCCCATGATGAGGGAGGGCAGATGAGCTTTGTGGCCCAGTGTGTGAGCAAGCTGCATCCCACCGTATTGGTGATGGGTGGGTACCCAGGATCCAGTGGGGTACCAGAAGTGGGGAAAAAATGGTGGATAGTAGAAGGAGGCTTGAGAAGAGGTAAAACCATGATGGTGGAATGTGTCAAATATCTCTAGATTATGCACTGAAAATAATTAGATCTTCCCCTTCCCCCCAGCTAGCATGTGTGTTGTTGTGTCTTGCAGATATATTGAAAATCTTTGTTAGAGCTGTGAGCAATTAACACATTTCCCGAGGATACATGGAGAGAAACTGAACTCGCATGTGATCTAGCGCAGTTCTGCCTTAATAGATCTTGGCTATACCTACGATTTAAAGTTGTTTTACTGACACACAACCATATTAAAACTCTGGTGATGTCCTGGTTGTGTGGGAAGGGTTCATGGTGCCAGTTCAGGCTGCTTACCCTCCTGTGTTGGAGTAAGTTGCTGGGATGCTTTGAAGCTTCACGTTGAAATGGATTCAGACTTTGATTCAAATTCAGACTGGCAGTTTTCACCTTGAAAAATGTGCTTTGACTTCCTTTAAGGAGATGCTTTCAGAAAGAAAAAAAAAAAAGTAATGAATAGAGTTGAATGGGAAGCAATTTTCTTTCCTGCAAAGTACTTTTAAGATATCTGGAGCAAGAACGTTTTTATAAGTTCAAGACCCGTTCCATTTTTTGTTGAAAAAGGTGTGAGACACAAATGAAAAATAACCCTCATTGCAGCCAAAACACGTGCTGGGGAGAGCATGGGAGCACTGCACTTTAATAAACTGGTTTGGTGCTCTCGAAAGCGCATCCAGTTCCTGCACTGCTCAGTGGAGACCAGGTACATACAGAAAGGAAAAGGGCTGGCTTAACATCTACATGAGGAGGGAAGCAGCAGGCAACAGGGACTCTTCTCCAAGAGAAGAGGGTGGAGATGAAAAGCAATAGAGCAGTGGTTATGATTTGAGGAATGTTTTTCGGATAGCATGGTATGGCCAAGGAATAAAGACATTGGGCTTTTTGGAGGAAGGCTCCCAGCCTTAAGCCTTGGAAATTTGAGTTTTGATTTGAGATTAAAATTGTGTGATCTGAACATATCAACAATTTTTCTCTGTAATTAGAGCTCCTGATGCTCTCTTGGATGCTGTGTGTACAGTAAGACCTCATTCAAAACACTTGAATGCAGATTTTGGTACAGTGCTGGATCGGGGCCACCAGGATAAATACAAATGTTAATGATTTTCCAGGCTCATACTTAAAATTCAGTGGTGGAAGTTTGCAAACTGATTGTGCAGATTGCCAAATTAGGTCCAATTACTCAAATTTAGATGAGCTTTGCATAAAACATACAAATGTGTTCAATGCAGTATTCTGCTTAGCTCTGTGATTTCATTTCACTAGGCTTATATTTGCATGAGTTCATTAAAATTGGTTTCATTTATTTTTTTTCCTTAGCATCGCTTTGAAAAAATGGTATTTAAGCTGGGGAAAAATAGTAAAGAACAGGCTTGTAATTATAAAATGAAGCTATATGAAGTCATGCAGCACCGTTGTGGTTCATTCTGCCAAAGAGGGAACTTGAGAGCTTGTTACTGAGCTCAAGGTTCAAACTGGCCACTCTCTGTCAAAGGTTTCTAGTATATCAGTCAATTAAATGAGACCTTCTTCTGTGTGGTTACCCAGTCTCTGTGGTCCAGTTCTTGATTGGTGGGGGAGAAAAACATTTCCACTTCATCAGGACTGCTCTTGGTTTGTCTTCTAATTAGCATTTATTTTTCTTCTTAAAAATAATAAATAGCACAAGGAAGCACTGCTCCTCTTCTGTTTGTTAATCCTTTGCAAAAAAAAAAAAAAGCAAAATGTCTCTCAGCCTGAACAAATGAGAAAATCTCCAGACAGGCTAAAAGCTTTAATGAGGTTGTCACCTCTCTCTAAAGCCACCCGACACTTTCAAAAAGGTGACGGTCTTGCATCTCCTGGAGCATGGAGACATGCCTTCTTGTCTTTATTAATGACTTTGTTTATTGCTGTGTAATGTATCCAAGTGTCAAAATAATATTTATGTTTATTTAGACATACCATTTAGTGCTCCAGTAAGTTATGGTTTGTTATTTGGAAATTAATTTATCTAGTTCATGGTCCAGATTTGAAAAAATGCACTTAATTTACATGCAAAACCACTTTTTAAAAATGAACTGTAATATAGCTATACACACATACTCTATGTGTGTCTGTATTGGCATAAGAATGAATTATCCATGCTGAGAGCCAGTACACTTTTAAATAGCAGTTTAAACAATAATCTTCAACAGTCTCAAAGAAGCCTTAATGTTTTAATAAATTGGTAATGAGCTGCTTAAAAAATGTATTATGGTATCTTAAGAGCAACTTTGTAATAAAGATTGCAAACCCATTTTCTATTGCAAGTGGGTTCTGACCTTCTGCTCTTTCCCAAAGCACGGTTTTCAACTTGAAATTCCTTGTGCGTGGTGGGGAGAGATTGTTCCACCTCTCCCAGTCCCTCATCATCTGAGGGCAATTGCACAAGATGTTTGCTTTCAGTCTCCTGTTTTGTCGAGATATAGCCATTTTGCTTTTGAGAAAGCACTGTAGCTCTCAGATGAAGTGGAGTATGTCAGAAACTATTTTGTATAGGAAGAAATACTAGTGTTTGGTTGCCCACCATGACAGCTGCCCAGGTATGTCTAGAATTGTAGAGTTGTTCACAGATGGCAAAAATTTGTGAGACAGTCCTCTCTAACATCGGTAAACCGTGTAAACCTTAGTTACTGCTTGGGCGTGGTAGCTTAAATACCTTTTTGTAGTCCCTTGGCTTGTGAAAAATAGCCATGAAAATAGAAACCGGTCTCTGGAGAGTCCAGAGTGTCCTATTTCCCCACTACTTTCCCGTGCAGCACTCTTTAAAAATCTTTATGTGCTGGATCTGCCTTGGTTAGCGCAGCCCCTTTTGGCGTAGGTGCTTGTGGACCACGCGCTGCTCTCGATTGGAAATGGGAACAGTAGCTCCATTATTTCTGGAATTATTCCTGGTGAACGCTAACGTTTCAACCACTTCCTCTGAGTGCCGCGGCGGTGTCAGCGTGAGATTTAGCATGCAAAGATGTGAGTTTGTGCGGAATGCAGTAATATTTTGTTTCCACGTTGTCGCAACCGAAACAGGCAGGAGAGCCTGGGCAGAACTGTCTAGCGCAATGGATTTTTGGTTGCTTTCTCCATGAAAACTGCTGCTTACTCATTTCATTTGTTTCTCTGTTGTGTTGCAGAATAAAAGCCATAGAAAATACAGACCTCTAAGTGATAAGTGTGTTAAGTTTCGAGGCTGATCTTAGTACCTGAGCTGTGAAACAGAGGGTTGTAAATAAAGGCTGCAGTTATCCTTGGACTATAGTCTTTTAGGAACATTTCAGCGTTTGCACTCAGTCCGTCACTTCTAGCAGGGCGCTGATTGTATCAGTCCGAATTGCCTCATCTGAAAAAATGATGTTACTGGTTTTTACCTACCTCCCAGAAATATGGTGAGGCTTCCTGGGACAAGCGGTGTGCGTTGCCTGCCGGCAGCCCTGTGCCATGGGACAGCCGGGCTCCCTTCCCGCTTCGTGACCGGGCAGAGTCCCGCTTCCCCGGCGCTCAGCAGCCACGATGCGTTTGCGCTCAGCAGGAGCCGAGGTGTTTGACACCTCTGAAAAATGAGGCTTATATCAAATAGCCTGTTCAAGCACTTTATAAAAATGAAGTCTTTAGTCTTTGCCATATAAAACAAGACAGCAAACTGAGGCAGAGGAGGGAAAGCCGAGGAGATAGGCAGCTGCAAAGCACTGGAGTCTTCACGCGTCTGGGCTGAGCTTGTTCTGCCAGGTTGATGCCCTGCTAAAGGAGGAGAGGCAGCGGAGGTAGGCATGCCGCTGACTGCCAGCGGAAACCAAAGAAAACAGTCACTAAAAAGAACATATCAACTGGAGTCTTCTAATCAGAGGTGCTCTGAGGCTTCCCTTTACCTTTGAAGGTCAAAAGGGGCTGCCATCTGCAGCTGGTCTGGCCAAAATTAATGCAACGGAGGGTGATGGACTGGTAAGCCATGTTTTGTGGTGCATTGAGGTATGGGAGGAGTTATGGTCCAGACAGTATGATCTCTTCTGGGTGTCACCTCGCTCACAGGGAGCAGTAGGAACTCAGCCGCAGGGACAGGGTTGCTGTATCTGTCACCCTAACTTCTGTTGTGGTATTTTGTGCTATTCCTTCAAAAGAAAGGTGGATTTAAACTTGTGTGAATGAATTAACTCAGGAATCTCTCTCTTGTGACTTCCACCTTGAGATTTACTAAGCATTACCTAAATTTGTGTTGTCAAGACTTGAAATATTTCTTGATCTTCCTATTTAAGTGAGGTCCATCAGGGCTATCCATATTTCCTCCAAAGTTTAAGCAAAAATAATGCTACCACTCTGCATTTCCAGAAATAGAGAGATGGGCCATTAGTGTTGTGTACTTGAACACAGTAGAGGCTGGTCTAATTCAGTCCAACTTAGAAGACAAAACAATGTGACTGCTCATAGATTTGTTGAGAAATGAGTTAAATGTTGATGCCAACAACTCAATCTGTGAGGCTCTAGAGTGTGGCTTAATGGGGAAAGCATGAGAATTAAGGTGTGTAGGTGGTGGTTCCAGATCTGTGTGTATGACCTCCTTTTGTAACCTTGGGAAGCTTTTCCTTTTCTGTAAAATAGGGATAACGACACATTCCTGCCTTAGTAAAGTGCCTTTAAGTGTACCGATGAAGTGCTATATACAACCAGCCAGGGATAAGAGCCTTTATCTGCCGTGTCAGTTATTCCTATGCTAAGGCTGACCGCTGGAGGAATAAATAGAACCTGTTCTTCTGTATTAAGTGACTGCCCGAGTTCGCGTCTGTTCTATATTTAAGCATGCAGTTATATGTTTTAAAACATAATTCTTTACAAGTTTTGTTATGGAGCACATGTGCCTTTCATAGTATCATCGGGACCATAAAGTTTAAATGCTGGATGCAGAAAGGGGAGAACAAGCAAACCTTTTAACCTGTATGTTATTAGAAATCCATTTCAGATGATCCCTGTGGAAATGTTACTAATAGTTGTGTTTCTGAAGGCAGACAGTAACTAGTCTTGATTTTCTCCAGAAAGGAAATAATATGAACTGTGCAAAGCCTAATGAAGGAGAAGTGGCTGATTTATTGTGAAAACCTATAGCTTTCTGATGTTGCCTGGTTTTTAATGTTAATCTCGTTGTGTGGACTGTGTGTTGGGAATAATTGAGAAACATGGAGGACAGAGTAGTTTTTGTAGTCCATAAATTATTGTCTAGTGAGCGTAAGTTATAGCCTTGATCAACAGCACAGCACCAGTTTCTTTTAAAACTTTTCCAGAGTTTTAACTACTTTAATATATCAAGTTATGAGGTAGAATAGAGTTCAGAATAGAGTTGTGTCCTATACAAGATCGTTTCAAGGAGGGATTTCTTCAAACCTCAAGGAAGGACAGGAGGAAATGAAAAATGAATGAAAACCCAGCCTATACATAGTGGAAATTCTCTCATTTGAATTCTGAGCATAGGTTTCTTTAGTTCTAACAAAGATGCAACGGCATCGGCACTGCTGTAGTTGCTGCTCTGCAGAAACTGGAATGCTATGTAAGACCTTCCATGCTGAGAATGATCAAAAGTCCCCCCAGGTTTTTGGCTCTTCCTTTGGTCTTAAAATGCCTTTTGAAGAGAACATATGTGGAAGAAGTAAGAGCAGAGGACAAGATGCCAAGGTTTCTGCCACGGTGCTCGGCTGCCACTGAATTTCAGGAGCAGCTGGGTACAGCGGGAGGTGAGCACCTTTGGGCATCCTTTGAGATGGCTTCCAAAGCCTGGCTCTGCAACTGGATTTGCTGCAGGTTTGTCATAAAATCCTTTTATCTTCCTCCTGGTCTTTGCAAACAGGGAATTAGGCAGGATCTGTAGTTTATTTCTGCATATTGACTCCAGATTAGAAAGAAACAGCTATGCTGCTCCAAGTAGCTATTTTTGGGGGAATTCTGCTGTAGTCTTTTTGGGGGGAGCACTGCAGCATGTACCAAGCTGAAACTCATGCCCGCAACATCTCTTTCTTTATTAACAGGAATTAACACATTTAAAAAGGACGTTAAAGGTGCATTACGTAGATTAATCTAAGGCTTCAGAGGAAGCATGGCCTTTCTGTGTTAAATTTGCTTTAGCAGACTAAAATATGTGTTTGTGTGTGAATTGTATAGCAAGTATGAGGTCGTGACTGCAAATGCAAACTGACATGTATTTATCGTGTATATTTGAGCTCTCCATCTCAGCTGGACTTTGAACTCGTGACATCTGCTTAAAAAGAAGAAAAATTTCTCTTTAACAAAAGTGAATTCTTTTTTCTTGCTCTCTACCCATAAATTAATATTTTACATGAAATGTATTTAATGTCATGCAGATACATGGGAAATCCTCCTCCTTCCTTACAAAATTCGATGTACCAGAGCTGAGAGCAGGATGGAGTGGGTTTACCCTGCACCAAGCACAGCTTTTCTGGATGCAAAGATGCTGGGTTTCCTAGACAGCTTGAGAAACTGCTGTACATGGAAAGCATGGAAATTTTTTACCTACCCTATGAGAGGCCCACCTCTAGACTTGAGAAAGAGCTATGCAAGCAGTCTTGAGAGCTGTCACACTTGAAAGCTCTCTTTTTTTAAAAAAATATTTTATTATTTCCTGCTGAGTTTCTATATAAATGCAAAAATATGTTTCAGTACAGTGCATGTGTTTTTATTAAACTGGAGTCTTTCTAATTTTTCTGTACACCACTGTAGAAGACAGAGAATCTGCAGAGGGCTTCAGAGGCCACTGCTGGGAATGACCACTGTGTCTCCAGACAGACTTTAGTGAATAAGGATTATTTGTGTTTCTAACAGCTGATGAGTTCCATTCATGTTGGTTTTAGTATGGCTTAAACTTTAAGCTAAAGAAGACAGCTTGTGCATACTGGACAGCAGTCTCTCTTAAAGCTGTCTCACGGTTTTTAATTCTTGGTATAGGGTGGAGTAGCCTGGGAAGGGCACCTTAGACACAGCCCAGGACTGTGCTGGGTGCTGTAGACACTCAGCATGGAATCCATATGCAAGACTACCAACAACGTGTGGTGCAAACTGATGTAGAAAGGAAGGGACTCTGTGAAACAACTTGCTGGGCAGTAGTAGGTGGTCCTGGCACCCTGAGAAGCCAGTCACTGTCAGGAGGGTCATTTGATTTTAGAGTGCCATAGGAAAGGAAGACTGGGAAAGGAATGTGTAGTACCAATGGCATCTCACCATGAATGCCTATCAGCATTATTGTTAAGCAGAAGAGAATAGTGTGTAAGAGTGTGGAGAAAACACTGCTATAGGCAGGTGGACGGAATAACTTCTCAGTGGATATTCCCTTACATAAAATAGCAGTGCTTAAGAGAAAAAGGCATATATTGACTTAGAGAGGTCTCATATTAACTAGTGTTTAATGGGTTCTCTGTTTTGGAAAGAGGAGTTAACAGATTCCTCTTTGATTTTCTCACCGTCACATGAACTCCCAGTAAGCTGGCCACATCCGTCTATGATCCCAGAAGTGGCAGAAGCAAAGGTAGAAAGCGATTTTGTGCCATCGCTCTGCTTTTTTGTTCCTTCTACTCGAGGGAGATGAGGATTTTCTCTACCTTTCACCCTTGGCACTCTTCCATGTTGTTTTTAATTGCAAAGCAGTGTGGTGCTTTTTCCTCAGCCGGAAGAGTTGGCACATGGTTCTTTTGTGCAACTGAGGCAATAAACTGCTGTATTAATTGCTTCACACAAGGTAATAAACAATAGCAGAACTGTTGCTTTTACCTCTAAAGTTTCTATTCGATTGTCCAACTTCCTGAAGACCTTAGGAGGGAGATCCCAAAACTGAATTTAAGTCCATGTTTTTCCTATCATCTTCTCTCAGACCTTACACCTTTTGAGATACCAAAAATAACTCTCATTTGCAGTGTAATTCCTAAGATGTGGTCTTATTTGGAAGCAGGGTTGTAGAAAATTTTTGTGTCTCATGTACCTAGTAAAGTCTCAGTTAGGCACGAGGAGAACAGCAGTCACGGAGCCATATGGCTTTTTGTGAAATGTTGCTACATGCAAGCTACCTTTCTTCTCCAGCAAGATTAGAAGGAAAACCGAGCTAGGATTAGCCATTTGGGATGGTTAGAGATGGGATGTGAGAAGCCCTTCAAAATTCCACTTCTCAACGTTGCTTATTTTGCTTGCAGTACAAAGTATTGCACGCACACTGCAGCAGGTAAAGAGAGTTTGGAAATCAGAGACCCAAACCAGTTTTTCAAAGTCATGGTTTTTTATCTTTTGAGATTGACACTACTTTACTTCCTTAAACACACTTGTAAACACCAGTCTGGGAAAGCACTGCAGGAGAAAAGATTTCAGAGACCCCATATAAAGGCTGTAGGCTCATGAGTTCCCCAGCGTGCTGGAGGAAGAGGTGGCACTCCTTTTTCTGCTGGGGGATGGGGGACCCACGTAAAATCTTTGTCAGGAAGATGTTACAGTTGGAAGCAAACAGTCAGCAGATGAACTGCAGAAAGTGAGCATTTGAATGCATTTAGCCCAGTGCAAAGGTAGGATGAAATGAGCTTTCCTCATTTCTTTCACCATACTTTGAGTAGTTGGTCTAAGGAAGATGCTGCCATGAGGTGCTGCAGCACAGCTGAGCTATGGTCAGTGCTAAATGGCAGTAGCTGGATCTGAGCACTTAAAAATCTCAGAAAAGCTCACATTTTGTTGTTTCCATTAATTTTTGAAAGCAACGAAGGTTGCTAGCAATGTAAATGCTCGCTGGAATTTAAACACACTTAGAACAAATGCCAGAACAGAGCAATTTTTCAAGTTAACAGTCTTTGCAATGTTGGTGGCAATATTTCTGTACAGGGTGCTCTTGCAAGCTAGGCACAAAGCAAGAGTGCTTGAAAAGCAGAAAACCACAACGTTTATGGTGGAGAAGGCTGTAACTTTCCCTACTGGGACAAGGTGCCCATCAACTAAGCAGCTGTTCTGCTCTGCAAAGGACGCTGCCAAGGTTGTTAGTGTCTACAAATTGAGTATCTTGCTGATGGTCTTTTGTGAGGTATTTAATTTCTAGGTGAAGGAAGGAGGAGTGAATAAATTACTTTCTCCCTTGTCAGATCTCTCCTTTGTGAAGTGCAGCCATTGTACTCCCAGTGTGGGATTGGCTTCCGTATTTTTTAATTACAAAATTAAAATATTATAGTGATTAAACTTTGCTCAGGAGCAACAGTAATCTCAATTTTTTAACAAAACAAAAAAAAAAAAAAGAAAAAAGCCCAAACCCTAAGTTATAACGTGGGTCATGTACACGCTAAGTGTATTACAATATGTTTGAAAAACAAAGTCACTTTAGTATTTCAATATTTCAAGGGGGTTCTGCAGCATTTCTGCAATCTGGTTGTGCTGCCACAATTTCCCAGCTGAGCCAATATTGCTACCATGAGGGACAGCAAATGCCAAAGCTGCATAGAAAACTGTTAAATTCTTCAAGGATTGGCTGCCAGAGTAGAATGGGCTTTGGGAAGATTTGCTTATACGAAGAGCCTGCATGATACTTATCTCAATGATTTGGGCAGCCAGAATTGTAACAGGATCAAGAAGTGATCCTGAGCTGATTCTCAAATGCTTTGGGTGTTTTTTCACTGTCAAATTTGACTACTTCTTTTTTTTCCAAGTGTGAAAGAATAATTTCCATTTTCATGAATATCACTCAAAACGTCTGAACTGCAAGCATAGAGTTGGCTTGTTAAAATCAGGAAATGAGAATTATATATGTTTATGTGATTTTCTTTAAAAGACGATGGTGCATAGATTCAAAATTCAGAATTCATAAGAGGTATCTTAATAAACGCAGATGCAACCCACAGGGGAACTTTCCCATTCCAAATTATATCACTAGAATTTTTTAAAATAAAACTTGACCTACATTAGCAGTCCCATCTAAAATAGCACACCTTGCAGGTGACTTCCATGTGGCTTTATTTTCCATCAGATTACTATGCTGATGGCAGAATTTCTTCTTTAATAATGCAACAAAAATGTAAGCAAGCAATGGTAACTCGGCTGTTAAACCACAGCCAGAGGTTCATGGTCAATTCTGTTGATGGAAGAAGCCTTGAGAATAGAAGAGACGGCAGAAGGAGTTGCTTCTGTCTTAGGTGGAGAATTGACCTGTAGTATATCATGAAAATGTGGCTGGAGAGAACCTGCCATGTGGCAAGTAGCCAGCATGTCTGGGGCACTGATGAAGGACATGCTGGGGAGTGTACCAGTGAGCCTGAAAAAAACCTATCCAGTTTTGAAGGAGTTTGCAGAGACGCAGGAGAATCATAGAATCATAGAATGGTTTGGGTTGGAAGGGACCTTAAAGATCATCTAGTTCCAACCCCCCTGCCATGGGCAGAGAAATCCTCCACTACACCAGGTTGCCCAAAGCCTCATCTAACCTGGCCTTGAACACTTTCAGGGATGGGGCATCCACAACTTCTCTGGGCAACCTGTTCCAGTGCCTCACCACCCTCAATGTAAAAAATGTCTTCCTTATATCTAATCGAAATCTCCCCTCTTTCAGTTTGAATCTATTGCCCCTTGTCTTATCACTCCATGCCCTTGTCAGAAGTCCCTCTCCAGCTTTCTTGTAGCCCCTTTAGGTACTGGAAGGCTGCTCAAAGATCACCCTGGAGCCTTCTCTTCTCCAAGCTGAACAACTCCAACTCTCAGCCTGTCTTAGGAGAGGAGAGGTGCTCCAGCCCTCGGATCATCTTCATGGCCCTCTTCTGGACTCGCTCCAGTAGCTCCATGTCCTTCTTGTGTTGGGGACTCCAGAGAAGAGATGGAAGAGGGAGAAGAGAGTGGATGGGCAATCCCAGGGATAGGATGAAGAAGCTAAGGTGGTCAGGTGAAGTACAGAGGGGCTTACAGTGATCAAATCAGAAAGGAGAAGTTGACTCCAAAACTCAGTGCCGCTGAGGAAGCTGGACTGGTGACGCTGGGTTGATGATGCTGGGTTGGTTATGCTCCTGAGGTAGCATTCGTCTCACCTGACTGCAGATGTCTACATCTCAGCTAATGTTCTAGAAGCCCTTTAAGGCCAATGAAGAGAAATTGGTGCTCCTGGAGTGCAGCTCAGCTCATCATAAGGTGGTGATTGGCCTGTGCGGTGCTCTGGATGAGTGTGTGTGTATCTCGCCGTTGAAAGCAAAAGGAGTCTGGGGCTCTAGCTCAGTTTGAGACATCTACCTTGTCAGCCCAGAAAGCTAGATGAGATAGATGCCACGTCCAGGACATGGCCGAAGCCCTGCTGCAGCTAATGACAAGTTTTTTTGGTGAACATTAAGGGACAATAGAGTTCACCCTTAACAGCAGCAGTACGAAAGAGATTTAAAGGACAGAACAGCAGCAGAAGAGGTTTCCAGCAGATAAGACTGACCTGCTCCTTGCATGACTGGCTGCTCTGAAAACACGGTCCGTTTGGTTAGGTGCACCCTGAGTGCTAATAAGATGGCTTGTGTTGCATTATTTCATGAGGTGGTGTCAAAGGCTACAGAAGATCTTGTTAGTAGCTGTGGGAGGACTATGATATATTCTGATTTTGTTTTCTCTTCTCCCAGAGGAAAAGGGTAATTTAGTACTTTTCTCATGGGAGCCAAATGCTGGAATAAACTTCAGGGTCACAAAATCCAGTGACCCTGTTCCCTCAGGCAAACACATAATATCATCCCTTTCATAAACTGATCAAATATTTGATCTCGCGGAAACCCAGCGAACTCCAGGTTATGCTGACAAAAATAAAACAAGCTTTTGTGGAGGAGAAAGAAGCATTGCTCTGTGCCTGTTCCCTTGGCTCTTTTGTTTGTTGTTTTATGCGCTGTGGTGTCAGGGCTTTACTGAAGCTGTAAATATAGGTTTTAAGAGAAGATTTGGATTTGTGTAGTATTTGAGCGTCTTTGTGCTGTCCATGGTAATTCTCACCTATCTCCTGGTGGCTTTGAAACAGCAGTTGTGTTTATAAATGGCTTTAAGATAATTGATGAAAGAGATGATTTGCATGAAGAACAAAGTAGTGCTGAAACTTTGGCTGAGACCTATCCACACCTTCCTGGTGCTTGGGGAAATATAACATGAAAAGGGGGAAAGGTTTTTTGTTGTGTTTGGTGGTTTTTTTCTCCACTTCACATGCCTTTGTTCCTGCTTGTGGAGGATGCCTATAAAGTGCAACTGCTGTGTTCCCAAGCAGACTTTTGAAAAGTAACCAGTTGGTCAAAGGTGTAAATAAACTGTATCAGATTAAAGAAGTGAAATAAGATCCCAGAATTGATGTTCCCCATTATTAGGAATCACCTTTCTGTGCTACCCTGGCGAGGTGGCTAGCAGAGTTCAGGGTATGTCCTTGGAAGAGGGCTGGAGTGCAGGTCCCTGGCAGCTCCTGCAAAGCACCAGTGACTTGTGGTAATACAAGCTGGAAGGTTAAAAATAGACCTGAAAATGAAGCGTTTGCTTGAGAAATAGGCGTAAAGATCTATTGAAGATTTAGGGATGGTCACATAGCTTTCTGTGTGTTTGCTTTTTAACTGTAAAAGAAGTGAGCGGTTCCTCACAATGTAATGAAGAGGGGAACTCGTAAAATACCCACAAGGAAATTAGTCGAGTCCTCTATTGATTTTATTTCTTCAAGGATGGTTCCTGTAAAGAAGCTTCGTGGAGAATTACATACCTCTTCCAAAAACCAAACTGGGAAAAAAGCTCTTGGACTGAGAAGCTGCCAAACTTTCCCGACACTAATGTTCAAAAGAGGGCTGGGGCCAAGAGCTGATCCCGATGTGCCATGAAGTGCTGCTGCGTGATCTGGAGAAGCAAGGATGCTTCTCCGGCGGTACGGAGCACCGGCACGCTGCGGACGCTGCGAGGGGCGGAGGCAGGGGGGCCGCTTGGCGATCTCGCCTTCGCGTTTCCAAAACCCTCGCCGCAGCGGAGCTGCCACCGGCATGTCTTTTCCAGGTGGAAACCTTCCCAGGCGCCAGGTCTGCATCGCCCGCTCCTCCCTCGCGAAGGTTTTCCGTCTCTGCTCGACGCCTCCGCCCGCGTCTGTGCGTCGGGGGCGGCCGCGGGGGCGCGATGGGGCTGCGGTCCCCCCTCCCGCGGCCCTTTGGCCGCGGCGCTGGCAGTCGCTCGTCGACAGAAGGCGATGATTGATGTCGAGGCTGGGAGCAAACAGCTGCTGATTTGATTATTACTGTTTCATCTCCTAACCTTTTGGAGCATTATGGGAATATTTATTCACCTAGTCACGCTTAATGGCATTTGGTGCAGTACTTCCCCAGGAACAATGAAGGAGTGGTGTTGTACAGAGGTAGTTTAGAAATTCCCTTTCTCGTTCTTTGTATTTATTTACAGATGTGGGGAGAGAAGTGAAGAAGATCTTGCTGTATGGGGGAATGGAAAATTTGGCTGTTTGACTGGGAGCAGTTACAGACATAGATGTGCAATATGTTAATAAAGTAATTGTGTTATGTTGCTATAAAGAGGATGGCTTCATTATAAAATTCTTGGTTTAATACTGTCATTATAGCAGATGTATAGCATATGAACTAATTTGCATGCAGATAAGGAGGCTCTGACAGCTTGGTAGCATAATTACTGCATAGCATACAGCTCGCTAGTGCTGGGAGCTCAACCTCTTACTGGAGGGGTGCTCATGGGACTAATTACGTTGGCTTTGTTAAATTTAAAATAGTGTATAGCCAGGAAAGAGACCCCTCTCCTGTGCTCCGTGGTGTTGTGTACAATAAGTTACAGAAGCCTTGAACTGCTGCAGCCATTTTAAGCCATGCAAATGCCTGGATCTCAGCATCGCTCCGCGTAGTGGAGTGGTAGACTTTTATTTAACTGGGGAGCCTGTATCAGCTTTCAAACAAAAGGTGTTAAAACTCTGTATGTTAAAACTCCAGTTAGGTCTTTTTGATAAGCAAACAAAACTGTAGCTGCAGTAACTTTGTTTTGTTTAGTATCTGATGAAAGCGGGTGCTGAATGTGTGAGCTTAGATTGGTGAATGGATTCTCTCCCCTCTCCTTGCTGTGCCTATTGCTTTGCTTCACCATATCTGTGTCTTAGTGATTTGTCTCCATTTCAAGCATATTTCTGCTTCTTTTTTTTTTTTTTTTGCTTTGACTGTGTCTGCAGTTTTTAAAAATCTTATTATTGAGGTTCGTTTATGGATTTCAGAATGTTTAATTCATTACCAGGCCATTATAAACTGAAGGCATTTTATTTTCTTGGGGAAATCAAGACAGTGCCACAGGAGATTATTTTTCCCCGTTACATTCCCCCCTCCCCGCTACTGTCAGATTAGCTTGCAGAGAAGAGAGGAATTTGCGAATGCACAGTTGACTTTGATTACGTAAGCTGGAAATTGGCAAACAGTATGGATTTATTTCAATTCCACTAACTTTAAAAAGAAATGCTTGTTAAATTGGAAGTGCCTTAGGGCATCGGACAAATGGGAAGCCAACCAGAAAGTGTGTCTTCCCTCCCTGACCTCTCCTGCGGTGCAGTAGGTGATGCTGGGTTGCTGGGCGGGTAGAGCTGCTGGGCTTGCAGGTTACACTGGGGGGAAGCGGGATGGTTTTGATGAGGCGAGTCGGAAGGAGACAGGGACTGGTTTGTACCCAGAGGCTGGGGCTGCCATGGCCTCTCTGCCATCAGGGAGGGAAGAAGCTGGGGTGCACGG
The DNA here is from genome assembly GCF_009769465.1 of Tauraco erythrolophus. Taxonomy (NCBI): domain Eukaryota; kingdom Metazoa; phylum Chordata; class Aves; order Musophagiformes; family Musophagidae; genus Tauraco; species Tauraco erythrolophus. The sequence goes on from NC_141476.1 coordinate 7,535,653, forward strand.
GAAGCTATGATTTCTGACATGTTGCTGGGAACAGCCAAGGGGAGCACCCTTCTCCCTGCTGAATCGGTGACACGGTGGCGAGGGACCAGGTTGTCTGACGAGGGTGATGCTCAAACACATACTGTGACAATCCGTTTTCCCACCTTCCTGGAGGTTTTATGCTGAACTTGGCAGAGCTGGCTGTCATGGCAGCAGGACCCTCACTCCCCATACCCTCACCTGCTGCTCCTATAGCCGCGGCAAGCCGGGATGGGGCTCAGCGTGGAGCCCTGCTCCTAGAAAGCAGGCTGGTGGCATCGAGAGACCGCTGAGCCACTTAGCTCCTCTGTCCCGTTTGATGGGTAAGGTTGTTGGGCTCCACTGTCTTAACACGTTCACTCCTTCAGAGTTAATCTTGCAAAGCCCCGTCTGTCTGCTTCCATAGTACCCCGTGCTAGACAAATATTAACTTACAATTTTTTTCTTTTACACTAAATATTTACCCAGGTATTTTGTTTTGCAAAATTCAAGTGCAACCTTGTATGAGCTGCTCGTGTTTTTTGACCTGGGCATATTAATAGCCTGCTGGCATTACTGTTAATTTGGAGTTTGTGCTGTAGAGTGAATATGGTAATGAATTTTTGGAATGGTTTGTTAATCTTATCAACGCTCATTATGCATTTATTAATGGTAATTAGAGCCAATCACAGTGTCACATTTGGAACTTTTTGTATCAATCGAACAAGCGTTTTTTGAGAAAATTATCATTTTACGGGAAATGTAGTATGTAAATATTTTAAAAAATGAGATCTGGTAAGAGATGGGGTAAAGGAAAACACTGAACCTGATGAACAGTTTTCACTGAAAGTCTTGTTTCTTCCTTCCCTTCTACCCTCAAAGCAAAGTAAAAAGACGAGGAAGGAGGGAAAGAACGTATCGCTCTTTAAACAAAAAATTACTCATTCAAATGGTTTTATTAGGCTTTTTTCATTTACTATCAGAGATTTCAAGGCAATTTTTGCAGGTTATTCAGGCAGGTTTAATGTAGTATTGCATGCATGTTGTGTGTTTTTTGTGTGTTTTTTTTTCTATGTGCCTTCGTTTTTGGTGCTGAACTTGAGATACTTCTAAGGTGTTGTTTTTTTTTAAGCGGTCAGGAAGGAGCACGGTTCTTTTGAAAATCAGTGCTCTGTACTCTCTCGACTGCGTGCCCACTGTCTCAGTCACATAATCAAACCTTTCCCTGCTATCCATGTTGCACACTCCTCCAGGTAACTTGCGATGTGCTTTTAGCACAAGTCCTGAATGAGTCCTTTAGGTCTCTTGCAATCACATGAACAAGAAAAGGAGTAAAATCATCTCTAAGGATTCATGATTGGACTTTGTTGTTGTTTCCTTACCAACCTTGTTCCTCCGTTTATGCTCTTTAGGCCTGCTGTTGCCACTCAGGAAACAGATTATCCAACACTTCTCCGTTTTCCAGCCCAATCAGAGATTCTTCCTGAATCAGCAGTGCTTATTATCTCCAACTGTACATAATTACGGTAGAGAGGTTGCACCACTATTACTGGATAATGTCAGCGTTTCTATTGCAGCTCTGTACTTTCAGTATCCTGAAATGTGGATATAAAAACTCACTTTAGCTTTATGGTCTTTCCAGTAGTGGGAGATAAAGCGTGTGCAATCAGCCTTTAAGCAGTTAGAGGAACCCAGAACAAAAAAAAAATTCCTCTTTGGGATGTCAGTTGTATAAACGCGTTGTTTAACTTGAGCTTTGTTCACTGTTAGGCTGGATAGTGTGCAACAGTCTGCAGATTTTGAGCATAAAGCAATAAACATTTCTCTCCTGTTTAGAAAGCTTGTTACTAACTGGGGTCAATTGCATTTTTGTAAAAGTATTAAGCCTCTGAAGTTAGTGAATGGCTGTGAAAAGATCAATAGTTCACAGACACAGAAGGATTTGCAGGTTGGTGAAACAAAGAAAAAAAATAAATGTAGAGTCCAGTTTTAAAAATATAGCAAGTGTGTCAAAATGTTATGAATATTGCTAAGGGTGAGGAATGACTTCTGCAGAGCTATTCTACTCCACAAAATGTTTGAGTATATACGTTTAACAATCTAATAATGCAGTTGTATAAAAACTTGTATATGTATTTAATCAGTTATGAAAATGTTATGTGACATGTGAGTCTGTTTTACAAAGGTCAGTTTTTCACAGTTGTTTTTCTTTATGTTTTAGTGGTATTTTTAACCCTTTTCCTTACTGCAGAGTCCACCCTCTTCCTCCTGTCACCCCCAGCCCCATTTGTAACAACGTGAATTCAGGGCAGGAGGCTGGTGTTACCCTCGGTCCCTGGGGTCTCTGCAGTGTGAACCAGCCTGATGTTCTGTAAAACGTTGAATAAGGTCTTTTTCAAACCAGGAGAAGAGGGTGATACTTAGTATTTAAGAACTCAGATAAAAGTTCTGCCTCGTGCTTTGCTGGTTATCATATTCATGCCAGCAAAGCAACCAGTGATAGCTGCAATGCTCTGCCTTAAATTTGACAGACTTCTAATTATAGTATACAGTGGTGTAAACTCCAGAGGTGATAATGAAGCCCGGACTGATGTGTCAGCAGAGCTTTGAAGGGGTAATGCATTCCTGTTCTGCACCACAGTTCCTTATTTGTATGTTTGTGGGAACCTAGACTCGTGCAATTATGTCTGGCTTATTTTCACTGAGCCAAGAGGGGAAACGTGCAGAGCAGTGGAGATTTGTAATTTTATCAAGGTAATTGAGTAGTAACAATTTGTGTTCCCTTTGGGAAATGCATGAGGAAGGAAAGAGACAAGGGCAGGAGTCTGTTCATACCAGACCTTCGTAAAAACTTGTTGCCTAGAAAGTGATGTCAGGTCTTTAGTGCTCTGATGTCCCACGACAAACTCTCTGCTTCTGAGCTTGGGCTGTAGGAAACGAGTGACCCCTGTAAAACAGCCTTGTTTGTATGGCACAGATTCAGCATTCATGAAATCAGGATGCAGAGCATGCAGAGGTGTGTAAATTAAGGGAGGGACTGCATCAAAGTTGAGCTAGAAACTTACCCTGGGAAGCTCTTGATGAGTGATGAAGGTGCTGTCTTTCCAGAAACGGTGAGCATAACCCTGATGTTCTCTTTCCTACCCGAGGTGTGAACCCATCATGCAGACCTTGACACGTTCTGCTCTTCAATCTTAGCATATGAACCAAGCTATCTCTCAGAGAGAGAGGTAAAATCAACTTTGCCTTTCCTTCAGATTCTCTAAGGAGAGAAGAAATAACCTTCCAGGATTTAATCACTGTGAACACCTTCATGTCTGGGTGACCTGACAAGTTTAAGTAGACCTGCTTCTTAATGCAGATAAATCGGTACAGTCCATGTGACAGATTTGGTCTTACATTTGCTTTGGTGGTGACAAGAGGTGTGTCTTGAGGCAGAGCATGAGGGTGCAGGAGCTGGCATCTTCTGTAGCCACTACTGCTTTAGTGGAAGAAGTAGGTAGAAGTGGCACAATGGTCCAGTGCTCCTGCAACCTGTGTGGGAGGGCTGTCCCCACCTCAAATTCTCCCCCCTCATTGGTGAGAAGGTTGGGGCCTTATCCCAAGGTCCAAGTTATGCATTTGAGATAGAATAGCTTGACTCTTATGGATATGTTAGATGTGGGCCAAGGGTACTTTTCTACCAGAAAAAGCTATGACAAGATGCAGTTTCAGTCTCCAGGAGAAACTCAGAGGTTGTCCACTGTCCTTTGCACTGGAGTAGAAGGAGACAAGGAAGGGAGAAATCTAATTTAGCAGAGGTTCAACAACTAACATACTCCAAAAATTTCAGTATGTGTTGGGAGCAGATCTGACATAACTGGAGTTATACAAAAGGGAGGAGATTTTTCCTTCTGACCTCACCTGTTTATGTCCAAGACAGGAACAGAAACCCTGTGTTTGTGAAGGAGGGGGCAATTCTTTGAACTGGTATGAAAAAAAAATATAATAAACCCTTCTAGTATAGTCTCCTGATGTGCTAAGCCAGGAAACTGCAGCCCTGCACAAAGCTGAGAGCTGAAGAGTACAGGCATTTTAGTTCATCCATCTCTCTGTCTCTCTAAACTTGTTCTTTCAGTCGTCTGTTACCAGCTTTTATCTGCCTGGACCACGATCATTATACACAGATGTTTCCAAGGTTATACAGAATATCATTTAAAATTAGTTGCTATTGTTTCAACCCAAATGCAACTGCTGAGGGCTGCCAGGCTGTGCTGCCTGGAGGGATGTCGTGAGGATGAGTGGGAGATGATGATGTGCAAGCGGACCGGGAGGGCAAGGGGCACTCGGAGGTGAGGAGGGGGTGGGAGCTGGCTGAGCATGTGGCATCGTGCTTATCTGGGCGAACTCAGCGTCTCACAAACTTTTAAACCTTTAATCTGCGACCTGTACTTATATAAGCCTGCATGTGAGGTGAGTGCGTGGCTCTGTCTACACTGGTAAGGGTTGATCACAGGTGTGTAAAGGTCCCCTGCTGCATTTGAAGTTGTGTTGCTCATAATCCAGTTGCACAATCTCTTGCCCTTGGCAAGCTGCAGCACCTGCCCTAACAAATCCATAAATACTTGGCTGCTGAGCTCTGTCCTCGAGTGACTGCAGTGTAGATGTGCACTTGGTACAAACCCTTTTAAAAGGAGCATACTCTAAACAGATGAGTGAGTTGGCTTGAATACCTTAAAAAAAAAGAAAAAAAAAATCCTATTCTACCAGCACACTTTACTACAACTCTGACATAATTTAGAACAACTCTGCCCTCCTCCTGAAATTTCTACTACGTGATTACAGTGCTACCAGCTCTTGTGATTTGCAGACTTAAGAGGAGACCTTGAAGGAGGTCATTCAGTATATTCCTATACCTCAAGGCAATGACATCATACTATGCTTAGGCATCATCCCTGAAAGATGTGATAAGGGAGAGTTGTTTTTCTGTCCTTCATGGTTTCAAAGAAGCTGACCATTTGGACCGACTGTAGCTGCCAGCAGGGATTCTCCACTGACAGTAGCTGAACACCAGTAGTAGATGCCTTTGGTAGACCGCCTATTTAGTACAAAACTTGCCTTTTTTCTTTTGGAGAGTGGGGAAGGTGTTGCCCTGAAAATACTAAAATTAGAATAACTGTATATGTTGAACATCACAGGATTGTTTTAGCTCCCACTGGTGCTAACGGTGTGTGCAAACAATTCCCAAGTGGGGAATACACCAGGAAATCACTTGTCCTTCAAAGACACTGTATCTAGATCTTTGACAAGCAAGAGTCACAACTGGCACTGTTTACTGGGAACCATTTCTGCTGAATGACGCTGATGTGCGCGCCATGGAAAATGTCCGCTTAGGTTTGCAGTAGCAAGAGACTTTCTCAAAGTTAGACTTTTTACAAGTGTGTAAGTTCATCCTTGTGCATTTATCTTGCAGAAAAATTCTGAATCCAAGCTCTTGCTGATCGATGGTTGCATTAATTATGCACAAAAAGTTCAATTCTGCCAGCCTTGTTCACTTTGAATGCTGCTTTACCCTGGGAGGAATTGACTTGCATTATGCAGGTTGGACAAATTCACCTACAGTCTGAACTTCTGTAAAAGTCTCTAGGGAAGGTCAAGTTTCTGTTATTTTCAATAATAAATGAGATTCCCATTGAGTAAAATGATCCAGGAAATAAGCTTCAGCTGCCCGAATAACAGTTGTGGGGCCTCATGGAGAACTGGGAAGAACCAATAGAGTTGGAGAAGAGATAAATCTCTCCGAGCTGCAGGTCTTGCAATTCTAAAGCCGTAGAGTTGGCTCCAAGGAAGCACAAGTGTTAATGACTTTTCATGTATTTTAAAGAATGTCTCAGAGCTGTGATTTTAAAATATACTTGCTTACTGTCTTGACCTGTCTCAAGTAAAGTTCTTGTGGTTGTAGTTCCCTTTCACCTATGAGAGGATAGTATTTGTGTAATAGGCAAAATACTTTCCCACAACTCATGGCAGTGTTTTCCCTCACCGTGTTTTTTTGCCACATAGATGTTTGGAAGTATTAATAATCGTGTTTTCCTCTTCGACTCTGGAAATAGCCTAATTTGACTTAACAATCAGAAAGAAAAAATAATAAAATAATGTGATTCATTCCTGTGCAAAATGTAAAGCATAACTTAAACAAATGGCAATAATGATAGGGAAAATGCTGTAGTGAATGTTTCAAACTTTTAAATTTTGTGTTGAGGTATGAAGTGGCCTGAAAGGAGTGAGTGGCAGTTCATCAAAAGGATGTGTGTTTCCTTGTAATTCTGTTATATTGGCTTTTTCCAGTTATTAATCTCAGAATTGCTAAAAATATATGGGATAATGGATGATTGCTATGCAGAGCTCTAATTTACTTTACTGCACAGTCACTGTGGGAAAGTGCTTTAGCTATTTTGGCTCTTTTGTATTGCCTCGAGAGAGAATTTCACCCATGTGTTTTGCTCCAGAAGTCATCTGTTGTTTTTCAATGTATGCATACAAACAGCTCTTGCTGCTACGCCTAAATATTGAGTCAGCAGTTCCCTCTGATGAAGCCATCACCAAGGACTGTCCCGTTTATCTCGACAGATCAGCATCGCAGAGTGCGTAATGCTCTTAGCCCCAAAACGTTGTCTGCTAACCACAGAATCGTGGGACACGAGTGACCTTCTGCTCTTTCACTTCCTAATCGGCTCTGAGCTTGGGCTGCCAGCTTGGCTGCTCCGTGCCTCCATAACCCATCTGAAAAATGGGCGCAGTTTCCCACCTTGCTGAAGGCGTTTTGAAGGCGAATATACTGACAAATGGGAGCTGCTCAGATTTTTTGATGGATGTTAGAGGATTGGGTGTTCATTTTATTTTTATTTTAAATATTTAAAAGGTCTGTGATTAAATTATGTCACATCCATTGGGCTTTTGTCACCCTCATCCTGCAGTTGCAGAGGCAGCAGGGATTCCTCTCTGGTTGTCTTCTGCTTTTCTGCAACGCTTCCTCAGCGGAGTGAGACAAGTGTTTCATTAAAAAAATAACTCCAGTGTCACAAAATGATACATCACCAATCATGCTCTTGAATGTTTGAGCTTTATTGCTATATGTCATTTATGACTTCATCTCAGTACACATGTGTATGTCATCGTACTGGGAATTTAGACTCCTAACAGATTAACGAATGGCTAGGCTGATAATCAAGGCTGATTCACCATGTCTCATGGATTTACTTGAAATCAGGTAAGATGTCACTAGCCTTTCTGACTGCCATATCGCTCTGCCACTGGTTGTCACCTTCATGAGAGCAGATGTGGAGAAAACATGTGTTGCCCTTTACATCCCAGCATGTCAGCATGGGCCTCCGGTGAAGCCTGGCAGTCCCATGCTGGGACATGCGGCGCTGGGAGGTGGGACCACCAGTGCCTGCCAGGCTTGTTGCCTCCACCAGTGTGATGGGCAGCAGGGACCACACATCACCTGAGATCAGCAGAGTGTCCTGAGTCAGAACACCAGCTAAGAACAAAAAGAAGTTTGTTTCTTTTTTTGATCCACAAACCATTCATTGCTTCTAGGCTGCTATTCCTGCAGAAACTTGAGCATGTGTTTAACGTGAAGCGTGGAAATTTATCTTGAAGCAATTGGGATACTTGTGTGCTTTGAACTAAGCAGGTGATTTGCAGCAAGTGCCATTACCAGTTCTGTACCAGCATCTGTCTGGCGAAGTGGTTTCACCTACGTCACTCCTCTGAAAGACTTGACGCAGTTGGCAAAGGATAAACACTTCAGACTTTGAAAATAAGGGCTGGAGTTTAGGTTTAAACTTTACTTTTTTTTAATTAAGCTCTTATCTGTTATATGACATCCTTGTCCTGAAGAAAAACATTGTCTTTCTGATAATCACTTGACTGTCCTCTAAGTCAAATAGCATATAGATACTTTTGAGAGACTCTCATCTCTGTGTTTTTCTGAAGCCCAGATCTGATTGTGTGCTTTCAGGCATTCATTTTCCAAGTATGAACTGATCTAGTAGCATGGGAAAGCAGATTTCTGGAAAAACTGTCTTCTCGACACCCCAGATCACAACATCCTCCACCAACTGTGTCTAAGCCAAGGAGGCAATTGTGGTTTTGAGGATTACTTCCTTATCCTCAGTGTGATGCCAACACAGGTACAAGCTAAAACCTGGTGGTGGTTTTCTTTGTCGGGAATTGGAGGCAAAGCAAGGAACAGCTCATTTTGTCTGGGCTGCCAGACAGTTACACAAGGATAATTTTTGTGTGCTGTTTATTTATGTTGGATTCAAACCAGCAACGGTGGGAACCTGGAGATACTCTGGAATTACTCACTGCAGTGAAAGCGGGAGCTGCTGGCATTATGGCTCCGTGTGCCGCCTCGTGCTGTCTTTTGGTCCGTCGATACCAGAAGGGCATTGGTAAACCAGCAAATGAGTTTAAAATGGCATTTAAAATTGGGGCACTTGCAGAAAATGATTTGCAAGAAGCTAATAAAATGACGGGAGTGTGTAATGTGATGGAATGATTGTTTTGTGTGAACGCAGAGCTATAAACGCCTACACAGGGACATTTAACAGAGAGAAGGTATAACTAGAAGTAATCAGATGAAATGAAGCAAAGACCATTTAAGCCAAACACTATGTCATTGTCCCCAGTTTAAGCGCTGGAGTATTTTATAGGGGTGGTGCTTGGCTTCGGAAAGGCAGAGTAAAGCACCCTGCGGGTGTATATCCTATGAAATTCATAGGTGATGACAGGATTGGGAGGCCAGGTTTTTATTATTTGTGTACAACTGAAAAAGCGATCAAATAAATGGAAAAGCCTGTATACATTATCAATAGCATGACAGTTAGCTTTGGACTGCAGAGATGTAGAATTACGCGCTACCTAACCAGCAGGCTTACTGTACCAGGGAACGTTTTAATTAAAAGTGAGGAAAATGTATCGTAACTTGCATTTTCTTTAGTATTTTATTGCACTTACAAAACTGTGAGGATTAATAAGCTCTTTCTGTATTAGAGCTGGGAGTGTGGAATTTACAGCAAGGGAACTGTAAATAATAAAATATTCTAATAGTTTTTATTTCAGCGAAATAAAAAAAGGATTAATGTATTTGTTTTCTTATACGTTTTAACACTTCCAATTATCAATAGGGATGAATTCAAAACTCAAACGCCAATCAGTTTCTCAATGTTTGGCATTTTTTCGGCATTCTGAGCAGTTACCTAATCACAACATTACAGAAACTGAACCAGGAGAATGTTTTCAACCAGCTAAAGCCTTAGCAATCATGAAGAAGTGAAGCATGCTGTGCATACAGAGCTACTGAAAAAAAATACAGAAATTGGTAGCAGTTAAGAACAGGTAAAATTAAGGGACAGGATCTGTAGGGAATAGTGCCTAAATGCGCATATTGCTGGGTGGATTTGCTGTCTGTTCTAGTCCTCCCCTTGAGTTTTACAGTAAGTGGATCCATATGGCTACATAACTGCGTGTTTCTATAATCTGCACACTTGGTGCTATATCTAGTGTGTTTGCGTTTATTGGTCAGTATTGAATATGAAGCTGGAAAACTGCTAACCAAAGGTCATGGAGGATTTGTCAGGGAACAAGACCTATCTGAACCAAGGGTCGGTGAGTGGGTAGAGCCAAAAATTGAAGAGCCACAGGAGACTAGTGGCTTTCTATGAGTGCGATGAGGTTATCGCAGTTGGAAGTCCATTAGATTTATAGCATTTTGCGGCCCTGGACTAGGGGGAGAAAGTATGCTGTGGAGACAGGATCTTCAGTGTATGTTATTCAGGGAAAAAGACTGGTTTAAATAACAATATTGATGTCCTGTGGAAGTGTGATGGAATATAGTGTTCTGTTTTTTAAAAAAACCCTCTCTCTTTGATACTCTCTTTTCAGTAGACTGGATGTGGTCACTGAAACAAACTTCAGGCAATGCCTCAGAGATAAATGTGTATTTTTAGATGACTCTTTCTGTGGTGGAATTTTACAGAGATTAGACTAATGAACTGGTCTAGTTTTAAGCACATGCTGTTAGGTGAGGTGTTTTATTAAGACTTTTAACTGCAAATTAAAGGTCTGCTAGAAAGGCAGTTAAAGTCAACAGAATGAGTTTTATATCACATCCAACCAGGGATGACCCACATTGTGTTGTAGTTATCTCAGCAGTACAAACAGCCTCGGAAGACAAACAGCAAGGGAGGTAAGTAATCTTTGTTGGAGCAGCTGAGCTATTGGACATCAAATAATCTCCTATTTATTACTATAGCTTTAAAGTGCAGAATATATTTTCATGGATATATGTACACATATGTATGCAGATGTCAAAAGCAAACATTGCTTTTTAACAAAAACTGAATTGAAATACTGCAGGTGTTTGGTCTGTGTTGGAAAATTGATTTATTACGAGCTTAATTACAATATCTGTTCATAGGAGACATCTAAAGTCTTAAAGTAGATTAGAACACCGGATACTTTGTTTTGGGAAGATTAAATTTTCTTGTATCCAAGTTTTAAAGAAAAGAGAGAAGTTTCTTCCTTCCAATAATAGTGACAGCTTGTGTAGTAGTGTTGTGGGGAATATGCGGGCAGTCTTGCTCCTAGGAAGATCTACTGCTAATCTCACTGTGAGACAAATTTACACATAAATGGCTAACAGTAGTTTCTGATGTGTTTTTTTGTTGTTGTTGTTCTTCCTTTGGTTGTAATAGTCATGTATGTTGCCCAAACAAGTTTTCTTTATTTTATTTTAAAAATCCAAGACGAAACTGTCCATTGTGTTCTTGTTCACTGTATTTCTGCTTCAACACTCCACTGCATGTCTTCCACCAAACTGGGATGTTTCTCCAGTACTTCACGGTGGGTGAAAAGGATCGTGCAATGTTAACAAAACGCTTAAGTTTTCCTGAGAAACCAGTGAACTCAGCTTATCTAACTTGCATGGTTTTGCGTCTCTCTTTGCTCTGTGACTTGGCAATTTATCTTGCAAGAGTTTGCAGTACACTCAGTTCCGAGTGTTGTCTTGACCCTTCATCTTTCCCAAAATTCTCTCCTCTCTGCCTTCTGTCTCCCACTTTAAGAAAAAGGTTTGAGAGTGGTTTATTTTTTACCTACTGTATTATTCTACACAAGTGTGACCTACTCAAAACTTCTACCAAGCCATACGAAGATCCAATAGTTAGTAAAAAGCAATTTTTTCATACTACACTGTCTTAAGTGTAGCCACTGGGCCACTTGGCTCATCCACTGAGCCAAACATGACAGGGAGCTGCTGGGTGTTTTGCTTCTCAGCAGCTGAGCGCCTCTGCTGACCAGTTCATATCTTGGTGTTGATGCTAGCCCTTGACTTACGAAACTCTGAGACTGATGTACACTTTCTCTTTGTCAATTTGTAGAAATCAGATAGCTTTGCCATGAAAAAAGCCATGACAAAAGCAGATATAAAGGAAGATAGGTTGTACCTCCAGATAAACTACTTTCTGTAGTGTGAAAGTATAAATAAGACAATGAAGTATTTGTTTAAAAGTGTTGTTTGCGTGGGAGCAACCCTACATCCCAGGTCTCCTGTGACTTAATTCCAAGCAGATTTTAAGCACTCACACCCACGCATGCCTTTGGCCTGTTGTATTTAATATGGACGTGCACATTCGTATGGAATAGTCATCTCAAGCCACGTTGTGCTTTTCCGTAGCTGCTTCAGGCATGCAGCGTAGAGCACTGCTGTGCTTCGGCATGGTAGGGCTTGAGATGGCTGATGTGGGGCAGCCCTGAGCAAGTGCTGCTGTGATCAGGTTAAGCTCGGTTCGAGATAGTCTGGAGTGAATGATCTACAGGATTAAAAATAACCAGCTAATCAGGGTGCTCTGTAATTATCTCATGTATGTATTTAATTTACCATCTTCAGCTTTAGCCTTTTGCAGAATAGACAAAATTTCTACTGAAAGTAACTATGATGATTTTTAAGTAGAAGAAAGGTGGTCCTTTTGAAATAAAGGTGTGTCTCGTGGTTGTAGCATTGTCTAGACTTCTGAAAATGTGTATATGAGAAAATCTGAATATAAATGCGAGTATATAATCACTGTTAATTTACTTGCAGCTAATTTCACTTCCCATAAGTCACATACACACTGACACAAATGGCAATTTTCATTCATTTCTGTGCCAATATTTAAAAGCAGAACATTATAGTGCAATCTCATTACTACAGCTTTATTGATTTATAAAATTACACTTTATTACACTAATCCATATATTAGAAAGAATAAAATTGTGCATAGTTACAGCTAAGGTCTTCTCGCCAAGGAGGCACATAGTTTGCTTTTTCATCAGTAGTTCATGATTTAAATTAGTGAATGTCATGCTGTTGGACTCCGTGAACACAGGATTAATGGCAAACTCATTAGTTCATGAAGTTTAATCTTCTCGGTGGGTGTCCCACCTCGTGGGAAATAAGAGGGATTCGGCTGCAGGTGTCTGGTGAGGTAACGGCAATCACTCAGAGAGGGATCCAGAAGTCGAGCTGCTGCTATTGCGAACCCAAAAACATTTATTACTTATGTTTTATTTGGTGCTAGAATACTCTTTTTCCCTTAGGAGAAAGTAAATGAATGCTCTGAAGGACACATGAAGAGTTTGCAACTGCATTAGCAACTGCCACGCTGCAGTAGTACCATCGGTGGTGCTTTCCCAGGTCAGGAAGGTGCTGCTGTATTTGAATATTTGGCATAGATCCTTAAATGGGCCTTTTTTAAGTGGCTTTCTTGGGGAGTGTGGCAGGTTTTGTACCCTTACTTCTAGTCATCGGATAATTATCAGTCTCTTTTATATTGATGTTACAGTTGAGAGTGAACCCCCTCATGCTGAATTGGGTTTGTGTAGCCACGGCGTGGTGTTTCGCCACGCATACGCACGAGCTTGCAAAGCCCCAATGCAGCAGCAAGTTATTTTTAATTCTAGATTTAATCTGTTAGGCCCTGATGGTGATCTGTAGAGTTTCCTAAATCCCATTGATTTCTCTAGAACTAGGCTCCTGAAGCTTTTGGGAGCCTGGGTCTGGCTGATCTTGCACTATAAAATGGAAACAAACCCACTTTGTCTACCTCAGAACGCTATAAGGATAAACGCATTGAAGATTATCAATGTTCTTACTTGGTGGCACCGAAGGCCACAGAAGTACCAAAAATAGATTTGAAAGGGACTGAAATAACTTGCTGCCTGGAGGGTTTACAAACTCTGAGCTGTTGCTGTGCGACTTGGCTGAATCCTTTCTCCCGGGAGGCTCCGGGCAGTCAGTGCTTCTTTCAGACAAAGGGCCAGAGAGATGCAACTGGACACGGCGGCTCGGAAAGAGGGAGAGCAGCTTTTACATGCATGGAGGGTCGATCTGCCGTTGCTCGTGTGCATGGCTGGCACAGTCCTTTGAGCAAGATGGGATCCTCACGAGCTGCTGCTGTGGGAGCCAGCTTTGGCCACTTAGTGTTACTGGAAAGGCTGGTGAGAGCAGAAGGAGATACTGAGCTCTTTGTACAAATCCTTTCTGTCTCCCCATGTAGAGAAAAAAAATTACTTTAGACCACAGCTACAAAATGCATTTCTCTCTGAAATGTGTCTGTAGAAAGACAGGTTTGTCTTGGTCAGCTGTTTTCTGGGTTTAATCAGTCATTCCTGCTGACCACGGTGACAGGAATTTGCTTTTAGTACTGCAGTTATCTGTGTGGCCAGGAAGAGTCAATCAGCATCTGTTCCTGTGCATGCATCATTAACAGAGCTGTGAATTAATTTCTAGCGACAGACCACAATCTCCTTTGGACTGAATTTCTACTCCGCCACCGAGACACTTTGAATGCTTGTCACATTCTTGTGGATTTTAGGTATCAATTTGCTGGCTAGAGGGGGGATAGACAACGTATAAAATCCCAGAATTATCTTCCTGAGTTTCAAGTTTCAGGAGAAAATTGTATTTATAAGTCGAATATGTTTGGTTTGTAACAGACCAGACCTCTCTGAAACTGCTGTGTTTGCGTGTAGTTACAACTCTAAATTACCTCTTACTCCTTACCGTAGGTAGGTGGGGACACGCACGTGTTTAGTGGATAGCATAACAGTGTCTGAATGCAATTTCTTCTACTATTGTTGAAAAAAAACCCCATCAGCAGTCTCAGTTTGGATAACCCCAGAGGTCAATAAGATGAAGTAGTTCTGTGTACAGTGTTTTCTTACAGATAGGTTACACTTCGTTTTTTGTTAATGTAGATAAGGCTGTTTCCAATACTGTGCTGCAGATGAGTTCTGCCTTCAGCTTGGCTGCTAATCAGGTTGCCTCTTCTGGAGACAGACCAGGTAGTCTCTGTCTTTTCCCTTCTCTGCTTGCCATTAGCAGATCTGTGGAGTTTGTCCTCCCTTCCAGTTATCTGGCACCAGAGGTGACAGATGCAGCAGAGCCAAAGCAGGCTCTCCAAATTATCCTGTGACATGAGGGAAGAAGGTGACCTCTAAACACGGTGCAGAGGGAAGAGGGGCTGTTTTCCTAATATGTTTCTTTCTTGGCAGCTGAAGATTTTTTCAGCGTAGGTGATGAGAGCAGTCTCTTGCTGAAAGAACAAAAACATCAGTCTTCGAGAGCCATGGCTTCCTGAAGAAGAGCATCCTTCCTTCTAACCCACCTGCAAACAGCCTCTCAGCAAACCCCCACAACAGCACTTTGCCTTGCAGCCTTGTGAGCCAGCAGCATCCCTGTACACTTCACATTAAAACCTATTTCCTACAGTTCCGTTCTCAGTGACCTGAGATTGTATAAAATATGGCTGTAGCAACGATATCGTTACTCCAAGTGTACAACTGCCACGTTATCTGTCATTTTAAGAGAAGGTGGTCAGTGGAGAGGAGAAGCAAATGACTTGTGGTTTGATCAGCTATAATTTGGTGACTCACCAGATTATCGCTGCCAGCCAATGGAATTGGATTAGGAGTTTGCAGAAATCATTGCTTCGCAAACGGGAGATGTAAGTGTTCTGCACTTGAGAAGTCAACCTCTAAATGACTTGCCAGGGGCTGTTTTGGTACATGGTAACAGAATTACTGCTCAAGAACTGTTTTTGTTTTAACAAGAAAGTAATTGAAGTGACTGTGGCCCCTTTGAAGTCTTATTTTTAGATTACAATAAGCAAGATTCTGATTAATTTAGCAGCGGGGCATCAGTGGCTATTAACAGCTTAACATGAGGCCCTGGTAGATTGATAAGGAGCTAAACAGCCCTGAATCACATATTAACAATCTGGTCATACTATAATTGAGGCTCATGTTGGGTAATTGTCAGTGTGGTTGATAGGCAACACAACAGCAGCAGCTTTTTGTCTTTTAAATGGCCACTTAAATTATTCAGAATATTAGTTGATAGTCATCAGTACATCTGAGCCACAGTCCAGTTATTCTAGGCATGGATGACAAGCTTTAATTTAGTTAGCTTAAGTACTGCGCCGGGCTCTGCTTGGGCAAAGTCACCTGCGTCTATAAGCAGTTTCTCGAGTGGGGTCTTCAGACCATGATGAGATCTTTCTTCTGTGGCCTAAGCATGAGTAGTGCATGAATAAACTGGGATGCAGCTAGCTTGAGTGTGATAACCAAACCAAGAACTGGGCAAATATTTCACCTAGCATATGGACCTCCCATGCTATATGTAGTTTTACCTCCTCAGACCAAGAGAGAAGGTAAAACCTACAATGCTAACCCATAGCGTTACTTTTATTTATTTATTTTCTTAAGTCTGCTGTGGTTGCAGAAGATTTGAGCAATTCCCCGAGTTTTATATGTTGTGGGACATTCGAGCCAAGTAAGAGCAGACGTTTATGAACCATTGAATATGCAGAAGTCAGTAACCACTCAGTTGCTCCTCCAGTTCCTTCTTGTTGTAGTATTAGCAATGCTGAGCTAGTCGCACAGTGGGACATACCTCAAATTAATTAGCTAAATTGCTACCTAATGGCAATAAGATCTGATACCACTTAATATTTCAATGCAAACATGGCAGACATGTTAACATATTTAAATACGATTGGCTCGCCTTTTCTAATGTATCTTAACTCCTGTTTGGGCCCTCTGCAGCACTCACTTAATTCTGCCATTAGCAGTGGTCTCATCTGCTGTTAGCTCTGATAAAATGTTCGGTCATCTCCATAGCCCTCTCCTTCAGTGATGACCGTGCTGTGGTAAGGGTGCTGAAATGCAATTTAAAGGGGGAAGGAGGACACACACTATGCTTTGCTTGTAATTAAGTCACGTTAACGATGGGAGACTTAATTGCAGTTTGGAGTTTATCAGCAGCAAGCTCCAACGGTAGCTTGCAGGCTGCGATGGTGCCGGGCTGTGCGCACACGTGCTGCCCAGTAGCTGGGCAGTGGTGGAGGGGCTCGGGGTGGAAGGTGCTGATTATTCTCAGCATCCCGTCCATGAGAAAAGTCACCAGTTTTACTTACGCACCTCTTGGTTTTCTTTTCTTTCCCCCTTTCTTTCTGCCCACCCTTTCCCCCCACCCCCCTTGTGAAGCAACCCTTCTGGCTTTGTTGTAAGTGTGGTTTGTAATCATTGTACACATCCCAGATGGTTCATGAAAACTCTTTGAAATGCCATCTGCCAGGCGTGTGTCCAGCCGGCAGCCTGTCATTCTGCTACAAGAAAAACGGAGGCGGGTTTTCCCTTCCCCCTGCCTTCCTGAATTGCATTCAGCAACACTTGCTCAGATGTGAAGCAGGATAACAGCCCGAGCATCTGCAAGCAATCTTTGCTCTAGACAGCAACATGGAAAGTTGTGGGGTTTTTCGCCTTCGCCCAGATAAGATATCCTAACCAGCGTAGTTTTTGTTTTCCCTGTTTGTTGCCGAGGACCGACGGGAGGTGACAAATGTTATCTCTGTGATGTAATGTTTTTCTTTTACTCGACGACTTGGCGCTTCTGATGCATTCAGCGTGTGTTGCAGGCAATCGCGCTGATAGCGAGCACATCTGCGATTTCTCGACTTGAACATATTCAGGAAATTAAGAACACTGAGATGAAACAAATAGATCCATTAAAATGGCTCAGAGGAATTATGGCAGAGATATAATTGTCATGTCAAATAGGCAGCCAGCACTAGTAAACTGCTGACTGCAATTTCACCGCTATAAAAATTCAGGAGGAAAAAAAAAAGATTAATAAATACTCTCTGTGGGAAGATAAAGAATAGAAGAGGGCTTTAAAAGATAAAGTAAAATGAATTTTGAAGTTCCCTGATCTTTGTGTCTCGTGAATGTGTGTTGTCAGTTACTGGGAAAAAGTATGTCCCAATCTTTGTCATTCAGTTCAGGGTGACATTTGACTGATGCATTGGATGAGGAGCACTACAGACTCTTAATGCTGACTTCCATTGTGCTCCAGGCATGGGACAGCTCTAGCATATCCTTGGATGTTCTTATTGCTGAAGCTTTTCATTCTTCCTCCTTACCTCTTGTGGGCCTGGTTTAGGGGAACCTGGCAGGGGTCAGGAGCCACGATGTCCTGGTGAGGGTCCTCACAGCCTCAACATCCACAGTGATGTTGGTGCTCAGGGAGGACATGCTGCGTCCAAGCTGTGCCCCTTCATCCTGGGTGCCTGCAAGGTCCTTGTATGCCAGGGAGGGACCTGTGTAGGCATTGCCCGCTCAGCCTTGCTGCCTGCCTTGCGATGGCAATGCAGAGAGAGGCATGTGGTGAAGTTCCAGGATTTCTCTGGTCTAGATCTGTGAAAGACATCTCTCCTCTGTTACAAACTACTTGGTAAAAATCGTTGTAGTCTTCCTGTAAGAATTCAAGAATACAAAGAATGCAAAATTGAATCCTTTCAAATAGGAAAGAGTCATTCTGCTTGTAGAGTGAAGATATCCATCACCATTTCCATCCCTTTTTTTGCTTTTCCTCCTCCTGCCTTCACTCATTCACAGCGCTTCAAGAGAAGGAATGATAGAAAAAGCACAGGAATTTATAGACTATCTGAAGGCTGATGGTAAATAATAAAAAAGAGAGGAAGTTTCTATTTTGAAACAAGAAGTAGAGGATGTTAGAGAAAGTGGATGTCTATCAAGGAAATTAGTGATAGTCTTTCAAGGGTGTCACTCTGTCAAGGCTGACCTCTTGAACAGTCTCTCGGATGAATAGGGCATAAGCAGACTTTCCGCTTCCCTGGCACTTGAGGAAAACATTTGCCAGATGCAGGCATGGTAAATTTATGCTCTTTCAACTTCTGAGAGCTGGAATCTTCCCAATTAGTTTCCAGAAGTTCAACTTCTTTATACTTTTTTCAGTCCTTTTATAGAGGGTTTAAGAAATTGTGTGCACTGAGAAGGCACTGCCCAGGGGCCGGAAGAGTCCCACAGAAGTGCGAAATCATGCTTCATTAAATGTTAGGCATGATTTCCACTTCTCTAAAGTTATTCCCTAGCCAGCAGGCTGGTTGTGGTCTCAGACACCTCCAACTCTCTAACGCTGCTCTTTCTTCCAAAGTTCAGTTTTCCTGGACCATCTGTAAATCTGTCATTTATATTTAATCCGAGATGTACAGAATCCAGCCATCTCCTGGCCTCTGGAGTCATGCAAAGCAAAGGCTATTGAACAGAAATTGATCCTAATCAATTAAGCTGTGCTCAGTGACCTAAAATGCAGTGGCCCAAGCCATCTTAGCAAAAAGTCATGAAATGACTCCTCTTACACCGTGCTTCAAAGGGCTGTAAATTGGTCAGAAGGGAGAAGAGTTTCAGTGCTGGCAGAGTAGCCGTGATCAGAGCTCCGTTCTCCATGGGTACTATTTAAATTGTCAAGTGCTAGAGAGAGATTCTATGTGAATTATTACTCAAAAGGAAAAGTATTTCTTGAACTGGAATGAGCTTATAGGTGAAGTGTTTGCAGGTCGTCTCTTTAGTGAGCATGTGTGAATGGTGCATCAAAACTGTCTCGTGGTACTTTTTAATGCTGAATAAAAAAAATAGCATAAATAGAGATGAAATATGAGGAAGAAATAAGGGAGAAAATATCTTTATGGTGTGAAAGAATATTTGGTGAGATAAAGTGAAGACAGAAATAATGGAAGCTAGGAAGAAATTGCCTTATCTGAGAATACAGATTGGAATTTCAGTGAAGTTGAAGTATGAGAGACTGTGCTAATGGCAGGCAGGTAATTACTGGCATATTCCCAAATACCAAACTCCTCCAGTTGTGTTTCTGCATGTGATATGAGAGATTTCTTTGCCAGGAAGTCTTTCTGGAATATCAATAACATTGTCATTGGGTGGAACAACTGGTACCACCAGCTCAACCTGTGATCTATGTCTTATCTTGTTTTTACGTGGACTCCTAACTTGCAACTGAACTCTTGAACTGCTCTCTGTGTAGCTCATGGAATTGTATTTTACAGATAATACTGGATAGTTATGATCAGTTTAAATTGTCTCTTTTAACTCTTGATAAGAAAATAACTATATTAATGTGCTAATTTTTCCTTTCAGGCACAACCCGCCCTCCAAGAGAAGGAGAAGTGCCTGGTGTGGACTATGACTTTCTGACTGTGGAGAAGTTTCTGGAGTTGGAGCGAAGTGGGACCCTTCTGGAAGTAGGAACTTATGAAGGTATGGAGCCACGGGTAGTGAAAAAGCACTTCAAATCACCATGGTAGGACACCAGACTTACAACACCCTTGCTCAAGTTAACCATCTTGAGTTAGGACCTCACTTTCCATCCTAGTGCTCTACTTCCCTTTTCTCTGTGTACCCTGAGAGAGGGAATTGCGATATTGCTGTGTTTTTGTCTTTTCCCTTCAAGTTAACTACCTCAAAATATTAACATCAATAGACCAGTAAATTCCAGTATCAAGTCTGGTGAAATAATACTGAGGGAAGACAGTGTGGCAGTGAATGAAAATGCATCTTTTCTTTGTGTCCACTATAGCCCATCTCCTTGTTCACTTTTTCTTCCCCCCAGCTCTCTTTCCCTTCCTCTTGTCCTTCATCTTCCCTGAGTACACATCCTTTATCACCCAGTTGTGTCTCACTATGCAGTTACATGATGCACTGCTTTTGGCCTCTTTTTCTTCTTTATTCTTGGATAATTACTTCTAACTTGAGTCATTGTGTTGATCCTTTTACAGCACAGCTTTACAAACAAGGGCACTGAGACAGCCAAGGGGCACGGAAATGTCCCTAGGGTGAGAGCAGGAGAAAGATAGCTTTGACTCCCAGAGAAATACAAGGCAAATTGGCCGTATTTAGATGCACAATAGGATTTGTGTAACTGAACCTGCAATCTATGTCTATTTTAAACTGAAAACTCCTTTTGGGATGGGATTTTTTCTTTTTTTTTTTTTTTTCTTCTCTCCTGGAGAACATTCAAATATACCTCTTGAGAAGACAATGAAAAAAATACTCTACAGGTTTGAAAGTCCTTCCAGTGTACTTCAGCTTGTTTCTATTTCCAGTGTCATGTTTCCATTTGCAAGAATTTAAATAGGACTTGTCATAAGTTGTTAAAAGACTTATTCTTGCAGCCATTAGTAAGAAAGATGAAATATATTTGAAAATATGAACTACACATGAATAGCTGGATGGTCTTCGAAATGTGGTCATCAAATGTGAACACGGATTGTGACATGTGGTTTTTGTTTTGAAGCTCTCAAAAAAAAAAAAAAGTCCTGAAACACTGTTTGTTTAGTCTCCTTCTTTAAAAACTCCCTTGTAAGGTCACCTTTAAACCTTACTCTTATTCCCAACTGCAGACAATTGCAGTGTCAAACCTGGTTTGCATGAAGATGCTAAACGTATAATTTGGTTTCACTCTTCCACCTCTCTGAGCTGATTAGCTCCATCAGCACCAATACTAACATTCCAGCAGCAGCACTTCTCCAAAATGAGCTTTTTCCTCTCTATGCTTCTAATTATAACCCTAAATTAGTTTTCTTTGTCATGGTGCTTGAAATAGATCAGCTGAACTGCCTCGCCATTGCTTCCTGATCATATTTGTTCTGGTGACCTTTCTACTTGGAAAGACAAAATGGGTAACTGTCTGTAAGCTGGCTCCTGGGACATGCTGGGAATTGGTTTTCAGGAAATGCTGTTCCCATCTGGGATAGTTATAACATGGTCATTTCATTGCTTATGTGATTATATGCAGCAGCAGCTAAATTGTTTAGATTTCATGGGTTGCTCTTTTGAGTTGTTGAAGATGAGGTTGATTTCTCAGAAGTCTAATGGGTATTTAATTTCTGTGGGTGATAGAAGTGTCTGAACTTTAAAGGAATAATTTGTCAGAAGTGCTGAGAAGCCTCTTTCTCCGTTGACATCAGTGACACTGGTGCATAGTGGTTCTGGAGAGCTGGCCCATGGAAGGAAAAATCAATAAGAATAAAGCAAATAATGATGATGCATGTGTGCACATATGCATCAAGACACATTACTATTTGATTGTAATGTGAAATAAATGAAGTTCATTTTTCACTTACAGCTTCAAGAAATTATTTTGCTGCTTTCCAAGATTTCTTTAATGGCTTTGTTGTACTTTTTTTGTAAATCTTATTTTACAACTGTATCGATCAAGACAGTGTCAATCTTGATTAGGTCTCGGAGGATGGTGTGACTCAGACACAATGCTGCAATCACCAGCAATTTTGTCTATAAAAAAAAAAAAAACAATCTGCCAAAGAACCCAGACCACAAAGTAAGTTAGGCTTCTAATGTCCAAGTCTTTGTTACTGCCCAGATTTATAGTCTTAGATTACTTTAATTATCATTTGGTTTATGCTGCATTTTGCTGCCGCTTTTTTTTTTTTTTTTTCTAATGTACCACCATGATGAAGTTGATTGCATTTTTGACTCTCTCAGTGTTGGCTTATTCTAAACCAGAGAGATGGCACCCAAAAAAAGAAAATCATCTTCCGTTTCTCTCTGGAGATGAATAAAATAATAGCTTTTATTATTAATAATACTACCTATCCTACTGAGAAGGAATCAAACAATTTCAAAGATAGAGTTGCTTTTGGTTACAATATAATTAGGTGATTTAGAGATGAAGGAAGTGGAATGCTATGAAATGGAGAGTAGTGATGATGAATGGGGAATTTTTCGTGTGCCTGACAGCCACAAGCTCATGTGGCTCAAGCAAGATGGTGGTTTGGGGTCAGGGTGGTTAATTTCTAAGCGTCTGCATGTAGTGGTTGGGGAGATGGATGTATGCTCTGTAATTCTGACCCGAATAATCAAGATAAAAGTTTTGACATTACTGGATGACCTTTGTCTGTCTCTTGAAGGCATAAAGCCACCAAGTTACTGGCACTGCCATTGGGAAAAACCTCGTGGGAGAAGATGTAACATGAGCATTTGTTTAGTAACAGTTACTGAAGAGAACTTCTGGGGAGAAAGATTAGAAACAGGGAGCCGTCAGAAGAGGGGTAATACACAGAACTTTCATGCTGATATGGATACTATTGATTTGGAAAGAATAAAGAACAAGCAGAAGAGAAAAGTTGGAAGCCATAAAAGAGTAGTAGAGCGTATCAGGTTTTGAAAGAACAACCCGGGTTTTGAAAGTGCTCTAATTGCAAAGAGAGAAACTGCAAGCTGAATAGGACAAAAAAGGTGTTGCCTACCTACTGGGCTGCGTAGTGTCAGTGTTATTTCGTCTGACACACTGCAAATAGGTTCCTCTCTGTAGTTTTTGATTCGCATCCCAGTGAATGCAGAGTAGGCATGGCAGCTGCTTTTCTGGTCACCTCCACAGTATGTTCTGCACCCAAAATGCTCCAAAAATCTTGATCAGGTGGGAGGGGGCATTTGCAAGCTCATTTCCTGAGGTTTTCAGCTCCAGTTTTAACATGCTGATTTTGTAGCCATAAAGCCTAGAAACTTCTTTTTTCCGTAATGAAACTACAAGTTGATCACGTGAATCCCGGAGCTGGAGCTGAAATCCTGGAAGATCTGCCCAAAGCTGTGATGCTGCACCAGTATTGGTGCTTTTTGCACCACGTGCATGCTGGTAAAGCTGCATGAAATGCGCTCAAGCCAGTTAGTAATTCCCATTGACAATACTTATTAGGAAGGGATACATCTTTTTAGCCTGCACGTTGTCAAGGTCTTCTGGTAGACAGGAAACCATGATAGTTGTAATCTGAGGCACTTATTGACTGGTCCTTCAGGGCATAAAATACTGATGGATGCATGGAAGTACTTGTGTAGGTTACTAATTATTTCATGATTACTCCTGCATTTGAATTGTGGGCTCTCACAGGGCCCCCCAAGGGAGGACTGTGTTGAGCAGAGCCGAAACTTCCAAGATTTTATTCCCATTTCTTCCCTAGCTGCTGAGTGGCCCTGGGCAAATCAGGTAACTGCTCCATACTTCAGGTTACCGGCCTGGAGAATATTAAAACAACACTTACTTCTCTCTTCATTAATATTTCAGCAGATATCCTGTGCCTGCAGGTATCTCCTGTTACAAAGAGGAGGGCAAGAGTCGAAGCGATGGTGTTTCAGCGGGCTGTGCCGAATGCAGCAGCGGAGATGGGCGCTGTGCAGGGACGTACGGGGACATTACCATGGTGGCTGAGTTTTGAATGGGGATGGCTGTGTCACCGGGGTCTGGCGAGGCTGTATTAATGAATGCCTGCCCAGCACTTAGTGATCCTCAAAAGAAAAAGTGCTGCACTTTATAACATGTGAAGGGTTATTACATTATAGCGTGTTATTGTCAAGGCATCATCTTTCATTCTCAGGACAAGTGTTATGTGATTGCCAAGAGAAGTAATAAGTAATCTGCATTAGTCTCATGACTAAGATGTAATGGGGTGACTTGCTAACGTTTTTAAAGTGTATAAAACTCGCTACTGTAGACAGGGTCTCCGATTGTGGTACTTAATGAGCGTAATAAATTACCTTAATAGTGCAGTTAGAATTTCAGCTGAAGTAGAGAGGTGTATTCAGCAACATGCTTCAAATCAAGATGCCTTGAGCCTAATTTATCCGCTGTGCTTGCTCTCCTTGGGTTTCTCCGCAGCAGCCCCACTCTCCCAGCTGCTTTAGCAAAATGGCTGGATTTTCTTTGCTGCTCTTCTGCTGTTTTCACAGCCCGTGGGCCTCGCCAACTTGGTACAGCCTTGAAAGGAGTGCTGTGTCTGTGGCACACAAAACATGGCAGGAAGATTGGGCAAGTAAGGGTGGCAGATGCTGGGGATTCCCATGCAGTGGAACAACATGTTCCGCTTAACAAGATAAGATCCGCTTATTAATGTCTCCGTACTACAGATTGACTCAGTAAATCATAATGGCTCCTTTAGCACCATTACAATGTATCGTGTCGAATATCCACTTATTAACATCTGTGCACTGCATAAAGGTTCCTGTTCGATCTTTGGCTTTTATACTTTGCTTTCTTTTTTTATCATTATTATTATTTTTTAAACCACTAGTAAAAAAAAGAAAAGACAAGCTCTTGTGTATGTGCACGACTATCCGTGTTCAGCATGAGTGCTGCTAATCTGGAGTTTCATTTGCTAACAATGTTTTATTCTACAAACAGCTACAATGGTAGCAGAGTAACTCTCTCTAAAAGCAAATATTCAAATATCTGATAGGGTTTTAGAGTGGTTTGGAATTTCCTATGGAATTCCCAATTGGCTTCTTTCTGTGCACTTTCAATAAGAAGTTTTCCAATGTGAGCTCTTTCTGAAATTGTTCATTAGAGGTCCTGCTTTTCACTGGTTCTTTTCACTTGATCTTAAAACACAAACCTTGAGGGAAGAGGTTGTTCCCAAACACCTCTGGCAAAAAAAGGATTTAGTGAGTTGGTTGGTCTTTTCCTAAGTTAGATTTCAGGTTATTTTAAGGCATTATTTACTCTCTAACCACAGTCTGATGTGTTGAAGGCTGTTCATAGTAGTCCACTGGTAGATGGCAACCAGGCACATTTTGGCATCATTTCTTGGTTCTGGAGGTGCTCAGGACTGTGTCTAGGATTGGCTACTCCTCGCTGGTGTTACCCAGCTCCCTTTGCACCTGGGCAGCCCTTCTGCTCCGGGAGACAGCCCAGCCTCCGCACGCCGTGGCGTTTCCTGGCCACCGTGAGCTGCAATACACAGGCCACCGCCTTCCAGAGAGGTGTTAATGGGACACATCTTCATGGTGGGAGTATATATATAAATATTTAAGTATTTGCGAGAAGAAGAGTTGCATGTTACAGTGACTTAATGTGGTGTTTTCTTGGTTCCTACAGCCTTGTGCTAGGTGTAGGGTGTGTTAGAGCTGCTTCTCATGTGTTCTCTGTATATACCGTGCACAAGCACATAGATTTCATAGATTTTTCTAGGTTGGAAAAGACCTTAGAGATCATCCAGTCCAACCATCCCTAATCTCCCATTAAACCATATCCCTAAATGCTTATATATGAATTTTTTAATCTATTTGCATGTGGATATAATAATTGCTCTAATACAGCTGGGCTCAGGAAACACCCTGAGCTTCCACATGCCTCATGTTACCAAGATGTTACAGCTTATGTGTTACTTTAAGTTTCTTTGCTTTGTTTTGGCTTGTTAGAGATTTTCTGTGTATAAATGTGCTTGGATGTAGCTGTGTCCGAGTGGTGACAGTAACATGTGGCGATACCTAAACACAGGAAAATTAGGATAAATGAGACTGATTTGATCCGTAGATGACTTTCTGCTACGCTGTCATTGCCTGCAAGGACACTAATTGGAGTAAATGTTAAATTTCAGACAGAAATTGAAATGTGCATATTGTAACATTTTGACTAATTTAACAGGAAACCCAGACTGATCTTTCAGTTAACGGCACCATTTATAACTGAAAAAATTGACAGAGAATCTACTATTTAAAGCAAATTAGATTTGCATATATTGCAGGTTAATTTCTCTGAGATCTTTCATTGCCAGTGTTTTGCTTCCGATCCAGATGCTGTATCCGCGGCTGCCTCCCGGTTGCCTGGATACTCTGAATTTCCTCAAGGCAATTGCTAATCAATGTGCAGTTGCAGCTAGGTGAACCCCACAGACAGAAGCCAGATCTGTCATCTAAATGTAGAAATCTGTAGCAGAATGTGATCTGGGAAGAGAATAGACAAAACACTGTAGCAGGAGCTCTGCTCCCAGGAATCAATTCATCCTTTGCTAATCACACTCAAGCACTCTTGCTGGATTAGATGAGCAGAGGCTCTTCTCCTAAAATTAAGGGTCAATTGTTTTGGTTCTTCTACAGTGCAGAGAAGGACTGCATCTCAGAAAAGAAAACAATTACATTAATAATTACATTTAAAGTCTTCATGTCAAGGCCTTGCTTAATTTTGTTGCTTATCTCCAAGTCTCTTTCCCAAAATACCCATTTGCATCAATACTGTAAGTTATGAACTGCTTTTTAAAACATGAGCTGTTAGTGGAGTCCTCATTAACACAGAGCGGTGACTTTGAAGATCAGATGGACTTCTCGTGGACGCGGGATCCTCTGTGCTACACAGAGGTTTTTGAGCTTCTTAGTTTGTGGGTTTTTTTTTATAATTGGAAAATTATGTCTCACAGCAGGTGTCAGTAAATTCAGAACTGTGAGAACTCTGCTCAGTATTTTCCTGACACACAAATGCACTCCCAGACCCAGGCCTAAATATTTCCACGCCAGAAGAGCAAGACAAATTCTGCTCCCCAGAAAAAGAGAATAGCTACTGCAAAGCAAACACCTACAGATTAAAGTAACTGAAATATACGGTTTGGGACCACATTCTTCAATTGATGTCGTACCATTAGGATTAATGCTCAAGCTCGTGCTTGACCTTGCCCAGAGCTCCTCTGCCTTCTTTCGCCTCTCTGCATCAGCTCTGCCACCCTGTCCCCACCCCAGCAGCCACTGTGGTCTCATCTTCCCTCTCTGCAGGGTGAAACACCTACTTTCATGTCCATTCCACTTCAGACTCTTTTTAGATTGCATCTCTGTTCTTATGCATTTCTACCCATTCCAGAAACAGCATCTTGGATGGATGGAGTCCTTTCAACTGCAATTGAATCAAATAGTGATTGGCAAAAGTTTTTATGGATTAGATTCATGGTTATTTACTTAAGGCTAGCTAATTAGTGTATTTCTGTGAATTACGTTTCAAATTCTAGGTCACATAAACAACTTAAGATTGTCTCTTAATTTATTGCCTCTCAGGTGAATATTTAATAAGAATATTTTGTTATTCTGAAATATTAGATGAATTTTCCATTACCGCTAGGTTTCTAACACTTAAAAAGAAAGTTCTCTTGGCTGGCAGTGTTGCTTTAATTCCCAAGCTGCAGGACAGAGTAGAAGCTGCTGTAGATTGCGTTCATTGATTATGATCACTGCTTGAATTGGCAGAGGAAGAAGTGTTATGATGATGAGAACTTGTCTTATTGTTGTGATTAGCTGTTACCAAAGTCTAATTACTGTGCGTGATGCTAAAATGTGTAAGCTGCCGACACTTAGAGATAAGGAGACGAAAAGAAATCACTTCACTCCAAATAGCTATTCTGAGGATTTTTTTCATTATTCTTGTTATTTTTGTGCACTCTCCTGAGTGGTGCTTTAGAGTGCGTGAATTAAGTCATGACTTTGGCTGCAAAAGCTGCCATCAAACTTCAGTTGTGGTTAAATAAGTTTTAAGCATCAAGGGACTGAATAAAGTGGGGTTAGTGAAAGGTGATGACAAGGAATTCAGTTAATGGTATGTACATCTGCTGAGTGAATGTGTTGTTATTAGCTATTAATTCAATTGCTGTAGGCAGGATCCAAATGTGACCGAGAAGAGAGTAAAGCTTGGAAGCCCAGTTCCCAGAGGAATCTGACATGAGAACGTGCTGTTTCTGCCATGCTGGCTGCTTCAAAACTAGCATTTCCACAGAAAGTAGAGGTTTTCCCACTGTCTTCATCAAGAAATCACCTTTGTCTGGGAGATGGGCTGCTCTTTTCCAACTTTGAGACATCACGTTAGGGACACGGTCCTCAGAAGTTTTGCAGAGCTTCACCTGAGCTGTTGGAGGAGCTCAACACCCCTGGGACCCTGGCCATAACTACTGTGCTGACTTTAGGAAATGTTTTGGGATCTTCTGGGATGACAGATGCTTGTGTATGCACATGTAACATGCTGTTAATAATTAGAGCTGATTGGATATTCAGTACAAATTACACTGGCTATGAAGTTAGCCCCTTCTTTAGGCTTACGAGTGGCTCACAAAACACTGTTAAAGCATATTTTTAAATCTATGGTTTTTCATAAACATTGACAGATTTAATTTGAACAAATAATATCAAGTCTGAATGTTTTAAAACTCTTTTGGGGCTGTTCACTGTCAGTTGTTAATGATGCACGTTTGGATTTCTGAGTCACAGGGTAAATATTTTCTCTTTTTAATTTCTAGGATTAAACATGAGTTTCAATGATAATTTTAAGTGCCATTCCCTCCTAATGGTGTGTCTGCCCCCACGCCTGGTCCCATGTGTCTTCAAAAAGAACTGCTTAGAGAAGAGAAATAGATCTGACTGCATCCAGCAAGCATGAGGAAAAGAGAGTATTTCCATTTTCTCTCATTCTCCATGTCACCTGGAAGCTAAGTTGGAGCTTTCTTATGCAATTTTTCACCATAAGCTGTGTTGTTTCCCAAACCTATATGTCCTTGTGTGAATCTGAAGGAAGAACTGTGATTTTTTTTTTTTTTTTTTAATATAGACTCAGGCTGAATCTGCCTCCTTTGAAGGAAAAAGAAAAGTTCAGCCACAGTGGCTGCATTTCCCATGTTCTGCAAAATAAACCACGGATATTCAGAGCCATGCTCAGTTTCAAATTCATATTTGCTCTTTGTATGTGTTCGTATATACTTGTAGGGATCCTCTAACCCAGCACACTGTGTTGGTAGAAAATAATTATTCACTAATAGTAGTACCAACAACCATGGCTGGTTTGAAAAGTGACTGATGATTTTCCTTTAAGCAAATCTGAAATACTTCCGAGAAGCCTGTTTTTCTGCTGAGGAACAGCTCTCCGTGGACTGTTAGGAACTCCAGCCTTGCTAGTTGCTAGAGGAAGTGAAAAGGAACAAAACTCAGAGACGTAATCATGTATTTCTCTGTAATTGGAGGAAGGATGGTAACATCTGTGTTATGTTCTTGTCCAGGAGAAATAAAAATCCACACTAGCAACATCTATATATCCCTTTCATTCACTTTGTTGCATCCATCGCAAAAAGATTTAACTGTTTACAACAGACCTGAAATAAATCTTGCACACAACAGTGATGTGCAGTGCCATGAATAAAATCTGTTCTCACATATATGGCACACACATGGATCTCTCTGCTTAGCTGTTAAAATCCTCAGAAAACACAGATTTTGTCTGGAAAAACAATCAAATAAAAAAAACTCCACAAAATCCCAAAGTAGCAGCGTTCTTCAGGAGAAATACCAAAAAGAATAGGATGGCAGTAGGGTAGATTATCCTTTTTCTGTCCACCTACCTTTGTATTTTCCCTTTGCACTCTCTCTCTCCCATTTCTTCCTCTTTTTGTATAAAATAGTCCTGCAGTATATAGAGCATAAGAATTGTTTCTGTAGCAGAGACTGCAACCTGCTTGAGATGCCTCCATCCCCATTAGAGGCTCTTTCCAGAAGAAGTAATTTCCTTCTCCTTATAAATTATGCATCAATGTACATTTAAGATTCTGAAATGATGAACAGAAGATGAAAGTGTTGCGGAGTGTTGCTGCTCCTATGGAGCTGAATCCACGACGTTGTATACAGGCTCAAACACACCTTGTTAAGACAAACCTGCACGTGTTGCTGTCCTAGTACTCTGGCTGTAAAAAAATGTGGAGATAGGAGCTCCTCTGATTTCTCCAGCCTCACCTTTATAAGAATTTTTTCTCCTCTTGGAAGGCTGTGAGGAGGAAAGATAGCAATGTGTGTCCAAAGTGGCCATCCCAGATGGACTCTGCCAGCCTGAGCTGGGTCATTCCTGGTCTCCCTTGCTCCTGATGCGTCCAGAGACTTTACAGAGTCGCAGGTTGAGATCTACGAGTGTTAGGATTTGCACAATCCCAGTGGCCTTTCCCTAAAGCTGTCACATGCACAGCTTCGGGCTTGTAGGAGACAGAGATGATCTAATGGGAAAGACAATTCGATCAGCTAAACAGGAGTTGAGATTAACAACTAGTACTTCCAGTCTGAAATAAGGATATGTCATTTGGAACCGCAAGCATGTGATGGTGGAGCAGTATGAAACGCGTTGGGTGAGCTGGAACTCCTGCATACAGCAATGGGGCAGGGCAACGCAGAGCCACTTGGCTAACTTTAAACTAAGTGTTATATCTCAGTGTATGAATGGTGGTGTTGGCTTCTGCAACAAAAATACACGTGCATAAGTATAAAAATAAATGAAAAAAGATACCTTTTTTAGCATAGGTGAGATTTTAAAGTGCCTTTGCACAATCTGCCTTTGGCGTGTGGTTTCCATCTAGTGTAACGGGGGTAATAAAGGGGCACGTGCACTTTCTGGAGAGTGGATATTAAATATATAATGTAACTATGTACTGAAAAATTGAAAAATAAAGCATTCGGATTAAACGTAGCCTGTGGAGATAGATGAAGAATGTAATCAAGTGTACGCATATATTTTAGAGAAGAATTTTGTGCTGCTGCCACAGTTGAAGCTATATATGTACACCCCCACATGTTTTTTTTACAGAGCTATATAGAAGAGCATCCTTTGTATTTTGTTATGGCAGAGACTATAGGGACAATTTTTAACTTCACCCTCGGAATCTGAAGGTGGCAAATAAAAATTCACAATAATTCTTGAAATGGAAAATCTAAGGAGTTTTATCTAAAACCGTTGTCTATCACAGATCGTGGTATAAAAAGTAAAAGACATGCCTTGCTGAATTCCTATAATGCCCAACGCTGCGGGAACTGATTCCAGACCTGAGGTTCCTGTGGAGCGTTTCAGGGCAAGTCAAGTACTGCTGTGGTGTTTGAGGTGAAGGGAAACAGGACCAGTGAAATACCTCCGAGCGATTCTGGCATCAATGAACCAGCACTTATTCTGTATTTCTTCCGTGGTCGCTTAAAATGACAGTGAAGCCATCCCAAGCGCTTTGCACTGCTTGTGTCACATCTGGGGATGGCTGCCGAGAGCCGTGCGTTTGCAGAGCTGTGGGTTTGCCTTTGTCCCTTCAAATTTTGCTTTAAGGTCAATTTGTTCACTTCTACCCACGTTGACCCAACTGCTGAGTTTCCGCTTTGAAGAAAGCAGGGCCACGTGGTGACTTTCCTTTGCTCTCCTTTGACAAAGTTGTCTTTTAGAGAGAGAAGAGTTTTTGCTTTTTAAATGCAACACCCACCCTAAAAGAACCTGTGTATTAAAGCAGGCCATCGAGCCTTTCATCACTTCTCTGGGTGATAGCAGTCATGAATTTTTTATTTTCTGCAGGGCTCACTCCAGATCTGCCACAGCATTGTGTGGGTGCACACATGTAAAAAGGCTACTAATTGAAATTCAGATGTTAACGAGATGAAGTTTTGCTATTCATCATGACTGCCTTTTGTTTTAGCCCTTGTACGCTCAGTGCACCTAAACAATGCAACCATTGCTGCTTCTTTTAGATTCAACAAGAATAACTTAAAAGACAAGAAATGTTTCCGTGTCTGCTCTAGAGATGAAATATGTGCTTCCAAAAACGGGAACGGCATGTGTTAGTTTATTTATTTGCTTACTTATTTGTGGGGAGAGACAGGGATTTTAATGGAACTGAAAAGCAAATCAAATAGAAATCTTGCTGCTATAAACTGTTCCCTTTTGAAGATGCAAATGTGTTTCTATTGCCTAGGTAACTATTATGGAACACCCAAGCCTCCCAGCCAGCCCCTCAGTGGGAAAGTGACTTCCACCGATGCTTTGCAAAACCTGCAGTCTGGCTCCAAGCAGTCGACTCCAAAGCGAACCAAGTCTTACAATGATATGCAAAATGCTGGCATAGTGCATACAGAGAATGAGGAAGAGGATGATGTACCTGAAATGAGCAGTAGCTTCACAGGTAAAACAAAAATATCACAGTCCATCAGTTATGATAAAAGGGGAAGATTTCTGGAGGGGGATTTTTGGGGGTTTTGTTTTTAATGGGTTTCCTCCAAGTCTGTCAATCCCAGACAGAACTGGCCAACAGCACTGGGATGGCATGTGTCTGGGTGCGGACAATCACATGCACTGTTGTGTCTTCTAAAAAGGCCTTGTGGGATTGAGCTTGATGGGAGAAAACTGAGGAAAAGCTCAAATCTATTAGTTGCAGAAAGTTCAAGGAAGAGTTGAGCTATGGTTGACAGTTCCAGTCATTATAAACAGTATAAACCAGGGTACATTTGAAACTAATTATTGCTCCTTCCAAAATATGTTGCTGTCCTTTTCCCTTCCTTGCATCTAGAGATACTTGTCACATACAATTACTGGGTCCTGTTCTCCAAGGTACTTTCCAGCAAACTAAGCACTGCTTGCTGCAGGAATGAGATCTGAAACATGGGTGCAAGCTCTCTATTTTTATGAAAGCCTTGTGTCCTGCTGAACAGAGATCTCAATCCCATCATGGCTACCTTCAAGCATTGGCTGAAAGGATCTCTGGAAACTTTTACAGTCTAAAGTCAAGCGCTGTGCAGGCAGATTCAGAGGAAAATACCATTGGAGATCTGTCAAGTTTCCACAGAAATGAACCAGGAGTTCATGAAGCTCTGAGAGGCAAGAGCTCTTCCCCATGTCTTCAATCCTTGTGTTTGTTAGCGCTTAGAGCAGTACTTCCTCAACTCAGTTTCAAACACTGAATTCATCTTCCTAGCTCCCTTTGAGGTAGGTACTTAGCAAGCAGCATTATCCACACCTTTAAGCCTTTCACAGCTGCCTGCGCTGGGTGCTCAATATCACTGACACTTGGTCGTTTGTCCTCTGGTCACTTCCTACTGCTATGACAATTTTCCTTCCCAGCCTCTGATGAGTCGTAAGAGCTCTCATGCCAGTTCCTACTTGCCAAAGTTCTGTCTCTAACATCTGCCTAGAATCATAGAATCATACAGAATCATAGAATGGTTTGGATTGGAAGGGACCTTAAAGATCATCTAGTTCCAACCCCCCCCTGCTACAGGCAGGAACACCGTCCACTAGATCAGGTTGCTCAAAACCTCATCCAATCTGGCCTTGAACATGTCCAGGGATGGAACTTTGAAAGGATTTAGGCTGAGATTTAGTTTTGACCCTCGCTGGGCCAAACTGTCAGATGCTTTAAAAGTTGCACTCTGTTACATCTTTCTAACTCAGATCACTCCTGGCTGGCCTAATTCCTCCCAGACTGTCTCTGCTTACCAGCTCCTTTACAAAGTTTTGCACCTAAGGGTAGTTTCTCACATGTTGTGACATGACAGCAACCTCAGCCGTTGTCACAAGATCTGATTTTGGGAAGAAGCTGGTGGGAGATGCTCAGTTTGATGCCACTGAGCCAACTCAAGTATCGTTTCTCTTCATTGTTTTCCTTCACGAGATGAAATACTAGAAAATGCAGCTCATTTGTCGCAACGTTATCACACCCTGGCCCCTTGCCTCCATTAAATGGGCACAGAATCAAGAAAAGAGTTATTTCTCGTATACCAAAGTGATTTCTTATGCTTGTTTCACTTGTAAGTGTGCTAGCCGTATTAAAATGCTCCTGCTTCTTTAGAAGACCTCTCGGTGACTTGTGTTTTCCAGACTTTGGCATGTTTACACTCGCAGTCTTAAGCTGGCAATGATTCATTCATGCTTCTTTATCTTGTCAGCTTCTACCTAAAAATATCGAACGCCAGGAAGGCTAGAAAGCAGGCGGCTGAGGGTACTGGTGTAGTCTAGATCTTTTTCCTTCCCTTTTCTCCCAGTTTATTATTTTCTATATCTTGTCTTTTTGTCAAGGCAGCACACAGACTAGAACTAGTGCAGTAGCTGCAGTTAACGGGCACCCCCAAAAACCAAGACTATGGGCTGTGAGTTGAAGGTGTCAGTGGTCTCTGGTCTGGAGAGTGGAGATGAGGTCTTGACTGTGAAACCCTTTCAGTCCTGCTGCTTGGGGATTTGGTAGATTGTAACACCAATCTCTCTGTCTTTTGCTGAGTGTGTTGCCAGTTGTGTGCTGGAGACTGGCCTCAGGTGATTTGGAAGTCCTGACATCAATTTTCAACACCTTCAAGAAACAGAGAAAATCTTTTCGGTAGACACAGCGGTAATTTTAGAATTCGTCTGCTGTTGCCAAAACCTCTCTATGAAGGAGTTGAGGGCACAGACCTGGTTTGTGGAGAACATTTACTGTGATAAGGGGTGGAGGGAATCAGCAGCCGTGTTTCCTGGATATGTCTCAGAACTGCATGGATATAAGCATCAGAAATGTTTTCTTAGAGAGAGATGGGCCAGATACATCACAAAATACTCCTGAGTGACTTTGACTGGAAGGATACAGTGATGAGCTGTGGAATAAACCTCCTCAGACAGCTAGAGCAGGCATCAGCGAGCAGCAACATGTGGACACGTGGTGCAGTGCTGACGTCTATTTTAATTTTTTAATTTAAAAAAAACCACTGCACTAAAGACGTCCACCATTAGCTTGTTGACTTTGAGTTTCTGCCTACCTTCTGCACTTGTAAAAATCTCCCCTTTTGATCATTCTTCAAACAGGAAATGTTATTCTCCTAATCCCTATCCCACAGTTGGCACTGCGGGAATAAACCCGTAAGCCTGCTCAGAAGCCCATTGAACTCCTGCACATCAGTGAGCCCTGGCCTCAGACAGCTTGGAGGACTTTGGTACCTCAGCAGGGCTGTTAGAGGGAACACAGTAGCTGATCACAGCTCCTGATCTGCACTGGTGAGGGTCTGGCTGGCAGAGCATGCGCGAGCGATGCAGGCTCGTCCCTGCTGGCAAAAAGACCGCAGAGTCTCCGCCGTCGGTTCATCTGTTGCCGGGTCTTGCAAACTGAAAAGCAAGGAGAGGGAAACTGTAAGGATAAGCCCAGAGAAACAAATGGGAGGAGGAAAAGACTGGTTTTCAATTTTATTTGTGCTTGTTTATTCTACAGCAGAGTCTGGTGACCAAGACGAGCATAATACGCATATCATAAGAGAGACAGCCCCACCGTCCACGATTGATAGCCACACCAACGTTCCCACCACGGAACCATCTCAGAACCTCCCTCAATACCTACCTCCTTCTGCCGAGGATAACCTAGGTCCTCTGCCGGAAAACTGGGAGATGGCCTACACCGAGAACGGAGAAGTCTATTTTATAGAGTAAAGCACATTTTTGTTGTTCTCATTTCATATCTCTCCCTCTCTCTGTATTAAATGTTTAGTGTATACAGTTATGTTGCAGAGCTGTAAGTTCTTTACTGCTTGTGAAGGGGTTTTGTATTTCCTGATTGGATTAACATCCAAATTACTTCTGAGTTCAAAGGCAGGGGGAATCGCTTGTTTTATGAGGATGGTTACAGAAGCAACAGACACTTGTAAAATATGGGCCAGTTGTTTTCACGGGTGGAATGAAAGCTCCTAATTGAAAGGGCCGAGACTTCGCTTCTGGAGCCTGCCTCTGTGCATAATGCAGCAGAGGGAATTCCTCTGGTCATGTGTCCAGGCAGTAGCAGAGCCAGGGAATGGACTTTGTGTGTTGTCCTCTCGTCAGAGCAAACGGGCCAAATGTGTTAACATGCTCCAGTGGTTTGCAGAAGGCATAACTCAGTGCAGAGTAGGCACGGTAAGTTTGGAAAAGCAAGAAGTACCTCATGCTCTGCAGACTTTGCCTAAGAGCTGAGTGCTGTCAGCAGTTTTATGATGATATTGATTTTTTCGTGCCATAAATAATAGTCTCTAATTATACTTGTCTAGATTTATTGAGATAGGAGTAACTTATAAAATGGGACCTGTTAGTGGAAGAGATTTCTTGCACAGAGTTTAGCTAGCATTAAAATTCAATTAGCTTTTGAAACTCAAGCCCTTAGCTGCCCAAGTAGAGAAACAGGGTGAAGAATTGATGTGATGGTTTGTTTAATGCGATCTTGGAAAACTGAGATCCTCTGTCTGCGTGCCAGAAACCAGTGGCCAGTTAGTACAGAAGAACCACCTCTGCTGATGCTCCTTCTGGTGCTCCGGAGAGTTATGCTAGATTAGGGCAGTGAGGGGAGCAGTCCTGCTCTGTCATCGGGACAGAGGACTTTTGGACAGGGCCCGGGCAAGGTTCATCAGACCAGATTTTCACTTGGCTGGAATGGCAGGGGAGCATATCAGAGAAGAGTGCCAGGAGATCTGAGGAGCTGGGAGGACTGCGAGGACCGCAGGAGCTCTTCACCAGCTGGGAGAGGGCTGCTGTCAGGCCATTTTCCAGGGCACTCTCGATTACCTGAAGAGGCTCCACCAACCCCTAGTGTAAGCTAAAGTCTGGAAGGTACAATGCAAATTCTCATCAGCTGCATATCAGATGAAACTGGAATGCATTCATTGTCTCAAACGTGGTATTTTGCCCCTCATTATGTCCTCAGGGTGCCTCATTCTTTGACGTACTTTCTGGCTTTAATGTATATAAGAGCCTGAGTAATAGCCCATCCACCCTGCCATTTTCCTCCCTGGAGGAGGACGGGGGATGAACACTGAATGCTGCCCAAGCAGCTGGTTGCTCTCTTTTTTGACCCCCCGCGAGCCTCTGCTGTCCTTCCTTACAGGTGTTTCAGCAAGGGGTTCTGCTGCTGCCACCTATTTCCCCAAAGCTCATCCCCACGACTGCTATATTCTCTATGTGTATGTGTTCTCTTAGCAATGCAGGACTGTAGCACCTCAAATAATATGTTAGACCTTTTGCAGGAAAAGCGTGGAGGTAGTGGAATAATATAGCCTGCACACGTGGCTGGCAGTGTGATGGAAATCTGGTAGCACACCAACTGCCTCCTTCCCCGCAGCGCAGGTTTGAGGATGCATAATGCACAGGGGTGATTTGGTGCAAGAACGTGTTAGTGTGGATGCAGCACTGAATGAGTGCAGTTCCATTAATTCTAAGGACGCCATGAGCCTAGAAACAATTTAGTTTGATTTGTATCAAATTAAGAGAGCAAGCTAATGAGCTGTGTGGACCCAAGCTGGCTCAGATGTCTGCACCGTCATCTACGGCGCTTTGAGTTATCAAGTGAGGGTGCTGAAGGGAACAGAATGGGAGCATCTGAGCTGCATGCACAGAACCAGCACAGGTCCGGTGGGGCCGGAGCTGTGTGTCGGATAACCGATTCTGATGGCTTGTAGCTGAAGCAATTTGGCTCTTGAGATGTGTTTCTCTGGTGCTTTAATTGGGATTTTCATTACCTGAAGCGTCCCGGTCCCTCGTTACCCTGCATTTAGATCTGTGCATGTTACAGGTCTAACACAATCCTGTCCCTCTGAGCGTGTTTAGCTAAATTTTTGAAATTTTGATCTGAAAGGTGTTTAGCTAAATTTTTCGTGCCTCAGCAAACTACACTGTTGTGAGCCTTTGGTGAGGGAGACAAAGTTGCAAGAAATATGCAAATATTTCATTGCTGTCCTCCCACCTCCCTCTTTCTCAGCTAGACTACAGACTTTCTTATTTATAAGTTGGCAGAACCCCTCTGCTTTATTGCTGTTAATTTGCCTGACTTGCTGAATTTCTGCCATTCAGTTTTCTAGTTGGCGATTAATTGCTCAGAAGCATACAAAAGGATTAAATACATTTGCTCGTCCTGCCTTGGGCGGGCTGGGTGATCGGATGCATAAAACAAGGACTTTTTATTTACGCTCTCAGATCCTAGGAGCAGGGCAGTCCCCTCTTCTTGCAATAAAATACAAGCTTACTTGTTGGTCATTAGCTCCTCAGGGACCATAGCCCTGATTAC
Source organism: Tauraco erythrolophus (assembly GCF_009769465.1). Classification (NCBI taxonomy): domain Eukaryota; kingdom Metazoa; phylum Chordata; class Aves; order Musophagiformes; family Musophagidae; genus Tauraco; species Tauraco erythrolophus. Next base: position 7,573,632 of record NC_141476.1, read on the forward strand.
AGCATTTTCAGCTGTAATGAGACTGTAGTGAGGCTCAGGACAAGTTTGTAAACTTCTCTGAGACATTGAAGGAGAAGTAAATAGCATTGCTACGGTATTGAAACTTAAAACTGTTAAGCAGTGTTAAAGGCTAAGCTAGATAAATGATACCTCAGGGACTGGAGGGCTATCTTTGGAGGTTATGTCTAAGATGACATCAGGCTGTAGAAGAGGCATTGCATTACAAGATTGTCTCCATATGCAAATGAAATGATGGGAGAAAATAATTTCTAGAAAATGTTTTTTAAGCCTATTTAGTATGCAGCCTTCACCGCTGGGACCGGCATCACCATACTGTCAGGGGACTTGTAGAAAGGAAGAGTTGAAAGTAAAGCTGTTCAACTTCCATCAAAGGCTTTGACAGAACATTTTTGTTTGTGTAATTAAAAAGTTTTCACTGGAAATTTATTTTTGACTAATGCTTGGGTCAAATCTGGACAAACGTCAAAGGTCTTTTGCCAGGAACAAAGGTCACTGCATGGTTTAGGGAGCAAGGGGAACTTCTGTCTTTTCGTCAGGCGGCAAATGGCTCAGAGACAGCTCCTGCAGTTAAGAAACAAATCACGAAAGACAAAAGTTTGGAAATTAATATTATAATGTTGCAGCTTTCACATGCATCCTTCTAGACAGGAATGCTGATTTGTGTATTTTCACTTTTCACATTTGTGTTTTCAATGCCAAGATTCTTGTGATTTGGTAGACTAGTTTGCAAAGCATCAAATTGTAATGCCATTTCTTCCGAAGCAAAAGTATGCCCTCAGGTCTGTTGAATAATAAAGAGGATACATACTTTTATGTCACTGATACTTCAACTCTGCTTTATTAACAAAGGTCATATTTCCATTTTTGGTTTCCAGCCATAACACAAAAACAACATCTTGGCTAGATCCACGGTGCCTGAACAAGCAGCAGAAGCCTCTAGAAGAATGTGAAGATGATGGTAAGAGACTGAAAGTAGTGAAATAATAATGTGTTTGGTCCATTTCTAGGTGGCTTTCTTCCTTTTGTTTTCTGCTTTCCAATAACCTGTGTTCAGAAATACTTTTTTTTAAAAAAAAAAAGGTTTATTAGTAAGTGCATAGAAACAATGTCCGTTTTATTGTTGTAAAATCACTGTCTGTGGATGTAAGATAGCTATTGAGATGGCAGATCATTCAATAAAAATCAAAGAGGTGCTAGAAGTAAGAAGCCTTATTTTTGCAAAGGCATTTGAGTAATCACTGATGCTGAGCAAGACTCAAAGCTTCCTAACATGTTTGCTCCTTGGTTCACTGTGTAGGAGGAAACCAACTGAGTCTTTGTGTGCTCCATTGTGTTACGCTGCAACCACCTGCTTTACCTGAATGGAAAGAGTTTTGTTGTTTGAAGAAATAAATTGTTTGAGCAGAAATAACTCAATTGCTTCACTTCTGCTGTTAAATTCTGACGGTCCACTTAGCGTTAGGATTGCTGAAAACAAATTCCATTTGAAAGCGTAGATTTTTGCCACTGAAAATTTACACTGATGTAATTTTGTATTCCTTGAGATGTTGGAAATGCAAGCCACTGTCCAATTTAGAGTAGCCAAATGCAGGACTGTTAAAGGAGGTTCGTTCCCTGCATCCTTTAGGAGATGCTGGAAGAAAAAGGGAATCATGAGGAAAATAACTTAAATGTTTGGGAAAACCTGTGTGGAAATTTTGGTCTACTGACCTGGAAAGGCAATGGTATTCTAATGCATAATTTTGGCTAGCGCAATGCTATCGTGGTAAACGTCTTAAAGATGGGAGGATTTACTTCGTCAGTGTTGGTGCTGTCCTTGTAGAATTAGTTTTCAAAATATGATTAACCTCCTACTGCTGTGAGTCAGCTCAATAAGAATTACGATTTTATTTTGGAAAAGAATCAACTCAATCCCTTTCCTTGGTAGGTTCAAACCTGGCCTCCAGAACTGCTGTTGCTATTTGTGCTCGTGCAGTTTTTCAACCTCTGCTCCCTTTCACGTGTGAGATGTTGCAGGATGTGAGAATTTGCCTGTGCAGCCTTCGCTGCCGGGTTGAAGCAAGTCACCAACTTCCAAGTGCATAATGCAGCGTACCCCCAAACCAGAAGGACCTGCAAAGCCCAGGCAAAAACTGAGCGTGCCGAGCTGACGCCTGCTTCAGATCCTTAGCAACTGGCGTTGTCTCTCAAGGAGCGAGCGGAGGGAGCTGGATTAATGAGGTCCTTGCTCTGTGCCTAAAAATGGATATGTCAGTGGGTAATCAGAAGTGGAACAAAATTAAATAACACTATGTGCAGGCAAAGCTCCCTCCTCCTTGCAGTTAAGCGTTGCTGGCAATTTAGAGAGGTGGTTGCTAAGTCTCAGCACAAGCTTTCCACTTTCAGAGGGTAGTTATCCCAGAAGCACAACTTCTGTCCTGGCTTTCTCTACCAGCAAGAATCCCACTACGTTGATAGCCCTGGTGATGCCAACAAGCGGCACGTGCGGCCATGGGTCATGCCTTGTGCCAGGCTCTGAGCCAGGGCCAGGAGCAACCAGGAGGACGAGGCAACAGTGGGTGGCTGAGATCCTCCGTTAAACAGCCGTGAGCCTCCTTGCAGAAGGGAAGGTCTTTCAAACCTCACGTCCTCTTAGCAAGTCTGAAACAAGCCTTGGGATCATTTATTTAATTGGCATTAGAAACATACCATTGGATAATTTTTCATGTTTTTAAAGTTCATAATTTTACAGAGTAGTGGCATTTTTGTTTATTAGGTCTTTAAAATTAGCTAATTTCATTTTCCCACACACCCCTTCACTTCATTCACCAAGTTGCTCATTAATGAATATTTTTAACATTCAGTAGTTAAACTGGTTGCTTTGTAGGTAGAGCAGGGCACTGCACTGTTTTGCTTGGCTGCTCTGATCTTGCTTTGCACATAAAAATAATTATGTTTCAGAAAACAATGTGAGTACAAAGACGAGAGAAGGTTATTTTTCCTGCATCATAGTAGCTGGATGTTTTTGGCGAGGGTCATGGTTGGGAGCATTTCCACTGCAGTCAGTGGGACGACTCCTCTGTTTTGTTTGGGGGGGGTGTGTGTGTGCTTGAGTTTTCAGGCTTGATCCCATCCTGTTTGTGGTTTTTATAAACATTAGCTGTCGTTTTAGGTTCGTTTGGGTGCAGTTGCTTTCTGTTCTTTCTTCGTGAGGATACGTGTCCCAAACAAGTTTTCGGTTGTTTCCAGTTGTTTAGGCTATCAAAGGAAATTGCAATTCATATTTCACACTAACGGTCCTAAACAACTGCTTTGGTAGAATATATTGCATACAGGTCATGGAAGTGGTTTTGTAGGTGTCCGAATTTTCAAAAGCAATGCTGTGACACTGCATCTTCTGTTTGCTTCTGTCTTTCATTTCTGGGGCTTCTACTTTACTGTATTAGGTCCAAGATTGTTTTTACCATCTTTGTTCTGGTTTTGTCATCATCTTTCATTTTCAGACTGCATTATTATTATTTATAGGCTAAGCAATACTTTAATCATCCGTGTCACTGTTAACTTATGAATATGGAGCAGGTAATGATAAATGGAGCAACAGTGAATATTGATGGCTTTGTGTGTTTGAAAAATTATGTGATCTTTGTCCCAGGTGCCCTGCTAAAACTGGTGCATTCCTGTATATGCCCCACCCATGCATCTGGACTTCAGTGTGGGCCTGTGCCTCCAGGTCAACAAGGCGCTTCGCTTCATGTCTGTCTTAAGTCATCCGAGTAGTTACAGGGAAGTCAATTGGACCTTGTATACACATAAATTTGGATACTTTCTTGAAAACCTTGCTACATTAGTTCTTATTTAGATGCAAGGTTTTCCTCTCAGATTTCTTCATTGGTATTCAGGTCTGGCCTTCTGATAGATCGTGTGTCTACAGAACAGATTGCGAAGGTCGGACCGTGCAGATCTGAGGGAGAAGATTCACTACAGTGAGAGCAACACGAATGTATTACTTTGCCATATCAAACTGTGGCATGGAAGTAGTCAATTGATACAGATATTTTGAGAATACAAGAACCAGTTCTTTCATTATCTACATCAGATCCATCAATATTCTGATCACTAAAGTGTGATAAATGGAAAGCTTGGGCTCGGTCTGTAGAAAATTAGTGCTGGTTCTGCTGTTTGCTCTAGGGAATTTCTTGCTTGGTGCTGGTATCTGAAATTTTCTTTTTAATTTTTTCTGTCTCATTTACTGCTCTTCCCTTGGAGAAGAAGGGGTACACACGGAGGAACTGGACAGTGAACTAGGTAAATCATCCATCTCTCGTTTTGATTCTATGACTTCGACTGCACTGTTTTAAGCCTTTAATTACTTACTTTCTCCTTTGTATCATTTTGCATCTTTCAGTTTTTTTATTTCAACAAGCCTAATTTATCAGCAAAACTTCCCTAGCACACAGGGCACTAATCTTCCCCTAGCTTCAGATCTACAGCGTTTTTCTTACTGATTCAGAGTTTGAAGAAAGCTGAAGGTCAAAGTTTGTTTCAAGTTGCTTCCTCCTGGACCCTGCAGAAGTCAGGGGCTTTTCCATTGGCATCACTGGCTCCAGGAAAAAGCTTGTAGATGCCAAAGTTGAAGTCAAGTTGGCTAATGATGCTTGTTTGCTGGGGCCGAAGACATTTCCCAGACAGAGAAGCAACGTGTGATTTAGAAAGTTTAAATATTACTTTAGGATGCTGCTTCTGAGCTCGTGAATGAAACAGCTGAAAATTTTGTCTCAGTAGGTGGTGTTATAAACAGATGATTTTCAATGATGTGGTACACTTTTATTTTGTGAAGAATGCAGTCTTGATATCTAACCTCAGCGGTGCTCATTCTGTTTATACTGGTGGTGGAGGTAGTTGTTATTTCTGCTCAGCTATGCTCTAGTGCACTGGGAAGGCTGAAAGGCATAAGAGGTTGCATAGAATTTTATTCCACTAGGTCTATTACTGCTTTTAAAAAGGACTGTATTTACAGTTTATAGTTCTGCGTACTGGAGGATTGTATTACCAGAGAATTAACCTCTGGTTTCTGTAATGACTTGCAAGTAAGTGTATTCTGCTTCCTGCTTCTGTGTGATTGATACGGCATCAGCAGCCAGCAGCTATTGAGTGGACTTCTAACGCTGCTCCAGGAACTGTTCTTCTGGATAATATGCCTGGAATAATGTTGGAGGCCTAGCTTCTTTTAGTGCAAGAATTTGAAAGAAATGACAATTTAAAGAATGTAGTCGCTTTAGTGGTACATTAGCATTATGCACAGCTCATACGAATAATCAGCAGCTGACCAAGTAACAATAGAAGTAGGTGGATGCACACCAACAACCTGCAAAGATTTCTCATGGAGGTCTTCACCAAGAGTGACTTAAAATAAGAGAGAGGTTAAAAAAAAAGAACAAATTTAGAGGCAACAGTGAAATGGAAATGTTCTCCTCTTTCAGTCTGATATCAGGATCTAATGCAAGAGAAAAGCTGAAAAAAATAGATGCAGAGAAACTCATTAATTGATAAGCCTGACCCCAGTTGTGCAGGCACTTACATACACGTGTTTTGCTCGAACATCAGGAGATGTTCCCTTTGTTTTAATGCAGATAAGCTTTATTGAGCTCACAGCCCATCAATATACTGTTGAGATTTGCCAATGTTGCAGTGTAAAGAAAGACATTTTCAAATGGCTCAGTTTACAGCAATGTTAGGGAGGGAGCATGAAAACGTATGGCCTATTTGCTAACCGTACTCGTGGTTGGTATAAACTGGTTGGCACCAGATATTTAGCTCCTTAGCTTATCAACAGTTTCTATTCTAAGTATAAGAAAAACTTGAAGCATTTTCCCAACTACTTGTTTTCCAAAGAGGTGGGTTGAAAAATGCAGCAATAGGTCACCTCTTTCTAACAGAAGGTTGTACAAAATGACATGAAAATTTAACCTTCAGAGTAGAATTTGGCATACACTTGGGCAGATGCTCCTGGCCTCCCAGGGAGCAGTGAGAGCTGAGTACATTGAGGTTGTCTCCAGCTCCTTTATGATGATGCTTGGTTGCAACTGAAATAGCTGGTGGTTGGAGAAGTTCTTTTTGAGGAATCCATCCATCCCCTCTGTAGGGTGAGATACTAAGCAAGAGCATCTCAGTAGGAATCCATGTATTTACCCCAGGCTTAAAAGTGTGAAATTGGATATTTGTCCATTGAATTAACCTGCTGACAAAAGCTGCGAGACTGAAAAAAAAAAAAACCCTCCGTGTGGCTCACTCGGGCTCCTAATGATGCAAAATATTTTTGGAAATCTCGTATTTGTAATAAAATCTAATGCTCTGGGTCATCTTCATTTTGGCAGGAGAGGTAGAGAAGGGAGATGAATAAGTTAAAACTGCTAAGAAGATAGACTGTGCAACATGGCTATGGAGAATATTGCCTTTTGATTTAGAGAACTTTCAGAGGCTTTTAGAAGTCAGAAAGTGTATCTGTGTAGTCAACAAGTAACGTGTTGAAAGCTGCAGTTTTGTGTGTTGTTACTTCTGAAAACAGAGATGTATTCCTTAAATGGAAAGCTGCAGAGATAGAAAACTGGAAAGATTTCGGCACAATATCGTTTTTGTGTTAGGAAAGCGTTGGTTTTCTGACCTTCTGTGAAAATCTTTTAAAAGTAAAGAAAAAATAGAATGTAATACCAAAACCTTTTGTGAACAGAAGAAAAGCAAAAAAAAATATTTAAACTTTAAAAACAGAAAACACTTAATAGTCCAGAATAGACAAAAGATATTTAGCAGGAAAAATTGTGGAAAACTCATTTTAAGGCATTCGTGCATTACTTCTCCCTTCCCTCATTCACTTTTTGTTTTTCTCCCACCCCCAGCTTGATCTCTTTACCATTCTACTTTTGCCATAGTGCAACGAATGAAACGACTGCCACAACTGGTGATTTTCCTGCTCACATGCTGGGTCGTATTTTAATTGCACTGGAACTCTTTAAGCCAGTCCCACAGTGTTTTCACCAGATGGGACTCCTTTTCAAACCTGAGAGTTCCTTTTGCAAAAAGGCTTTCAAGATTGGCCTTTAGCTTTCTGACTTTTTCTTACATACGCTTGCACGGTGTGAAGGAGTATCTGGTTCTGAAGCGTTTGTTTCAGGTTGATCTGCTGATTTGAAAATTTGTGGAGTATTTTCATGCCCAAAAGTTAGCACTGGCTTGCATTTAGTTGCTTATGTCTCAAGGAATCCAAAGATATTAAACCCAGTAAGGATAAAATAATAATAAGAATGGAAAACCTGCCTTATATCTGCAAATAAGGGACACGTGGAGCAAAACCAATGAAAAATCAATTTAATCTGATCTCCAGCCAATTCTGAACACAAACATAAACTTTGAGTAATCAGTCCATGTGTGTTTGTATAGATTCTGTTCCTCTCCAGTCTGGAGATCTTTCTATCCTCATGGCAACATAGTTGAAGTCTATAAATGCAGAGCTAGATAGTTACATTTATTCTAATTAATGGGCCATTGTTGATTGTATTGCCTCAACAATTGATGCCATTAATGAAGATACATCTTTGCATTTGGTAATAAATAAATATAGATTATTTACTACCAGTCTTGTCAATTTAGTGATAAATTATGAGAAATTATTTTGCATGGGGTATTTGAATTTGTGTTACCTGACAATGGCTTTTTTTTTTTTAATTTCTATTTATTTAAATGAATGTGCAGAGTCTGGGACCACACTTACACAGTCCATAGCATGGTGGAACCTTCTTTCGAGTTGATTCACAGTGTTGCATAACCACACCACTCTGTATTGTTAATAGGATGATTATTTCAGTGCTCTTAGCCGACAAGAACATTGTGTTTAAATGAGTGGGACAAGGATCAGGCCCCTAAGTAATACATACAGCTTTAATAACCCTCAGTTGGATGCTGAAGTGATTTTATTACATTCACTAATTACAGTTAAAGTACTATGTGCAGTCTAGAAAATCAACAGAAACAAAAGTGGATACATTTCCAAATGTTAATTTCATCTTCAGAACTGTTTTTTGTTAATTATGCTAATTAAAAAAGGAAATGTCTGTTACATGTGATTCTGGCTGTACGTGTTTTTACATTAAGTGCTATGCAGTGTGCCAGCCCCGCTCGGGTGGATTCCATACGCCGGGCATTTACGTTACATTCCCTTTGTCCTGTTTCAAGATACACTTTTGTGTTGGGCTCATGGCCGAGCAACGCAGCATCAATCTCTAAGAAAGGAGTCAAAAAAAAAATTTTTTCAGCAGTGATGAGCATAATGACTCAGCCCTGGTACAGGGGATGAAAGCAGTCTCTCTGTTCGGTGTGCTACAATTGCTTGCCGTAATCTCGCCCATCTTCACAGGCCGATGTTAAAATGCCTTTGGCTCGTTGCCTGCATCGACTTCCACTGCCGTGCTCCGTCCAGGGCCACTCTGCCCATGGTGGCAAAACCGGGAGGGTACTTGAGGCACTCCCAGAAAGGAAATTTATTGATCATTTGTTCGTTTAATGCAAAAAGCAAATCTGAAATGGACTGGCACGGGCATCTTCCCCCTGATTTGCTAACCCAGCGCTGGTAGGACAGGCTGTGATGTTGGTGCTGTGCTATGCCAGCCTTTAAAAGGAGGCTGTGATCATTCTGAAAACTGTTTGAAACAAAGTCTGAGCTACCGATGAGTTTTGCACGCTGAGCATGAGCAGCTAACTGTCAGAAAAAAACTGCATTGGAGGCTTCAGTAATGCTTTTTCTGTTTCCAGAGTTGCCTGCTGGTTGGGAGAAAATTGAGGATCCCGTATATGGTGTCTACTATGTAGAGTAAGTGCTGCTCTCCGGTTCTGGTGTGGCTGTTGGGCAGAGGAAGGCTTTGCTCCGCAGTGGTCTGTGTGCTTTGTTGGTAGCATCTCATCCCGAGGAGGAAGAGCCCCTGGGCCCTATACAGGCTGGGGGATGCTATAGGGGCTGGGAGAGGGCAGCCCTGCCTCGCCATTCCCCATCTTCTGGTGGGCTCTGGCAGCAGCACCCTGGGGTGGGAGTGGGCTCAGGGGAGACAGGAGCACCCGGAGGTGGGGTTCGGCTCCATGGGTGAGCTCAAGAAAGACAGGTGCACCCCAGGGTTGGGGGGTGCAGGAACCCCAGCAACTCACAAAATACTTTTATCCAGAGAACGTTAACAAATGTGCAGTTAACTGAGCTTGATCCCCTTCGTATAGCGCTATGATCAAAATACGAGTGTGCAAAGCAGGCTACCAATTCAGTTACAAGTCAGAAGATGCTCAAAAGGAGGAATGGACGAGCCTGTGTGACCAAAGAGCCATGGCAGTGGTTCTGGCATCAGGCTGTGTTGTTGTGAATAGAATTACAGGTTTAATGGGACTCTCTCTGGAATTAGAACAGCTTCTTCTTTATCTAGATGCCAGATCGCTCCCTTGGGAAACCAGAGATCTGAGTTTTGTTTCATCACTGACCCCATAAAATGAATTTTTAATTATGTGTATACTCCTGTCTAGTAGGATGGCTTATGATAGCCCTCAGAATAGATATGGAATACAGTTTCTGTCTGCTTTGGCTCATTTCTGACCCTACCATCTGAGCCTAGGGAAACAAGGTTAGCAAACTGTGTAATTAAGGCTTGACATTTATTTACCAAAGATATCAAGAATATTTTTCGGCTATTAAATGCCATGCCAAGAGGTCTTTACAGCATTTTTTTCTGTCACTTTGTACATACATGCCCATTAGTTCTGTGGCACTCCTTAGTGATGAAATTAAATAGAAAAGTAACAGCAATGAGACAGAAGTTTATTTTACTTACTATCTATAAGCTAGCAAGATGGTTATAGTTTGAGCATTTGTCTCTGTCTCTTCCAATTCAGACACTCTATTATTGCATAATAGTTTTTGTTGAGAAACAACTGTATCATGAAAGAGTTTATATCCTTTTTTAAGTAGTTATTTTTTCTCAACTTTCTGAAGATATCTTGAAATGGGAAATCTTTTACCGAACTCATTAATTTGTTTTTATTTGATTAGTTAAATAATTTTCCAGTGATTTAACATTGATCTTTAGCAGAAAAAATTCTGAACATAACTATCTAGACTGCTTCTGTCATAATTACTGGAAAAGGTGGTGGTTCATTCAGGGTTGTCTTCTTTTGATAAAGACACGTGGGATAAGAGACAATAAAATAGCAAGTTCGTAATGGTAAACTTTGCTTTGGATACAAAGATGGGCTTTAAGCTAATGTAATTTTCTAAGGTCTGTCTACTCTCTGCTGTAGCAAAATCACTATTGAAAAATTACACTTGAACAGTTGACGAGCTGCTCATCTCAGCTGCAGCATCAGCTCCAGAGAGTCCCCAGACCTGCCCCCACTACCCTGGCATCTATGGCCGGTGTTCGTCGTTTGGTTTCATGAAATGGTTAATCCTCTGCTGAAATGGTTAATCCTCTCCACCCCAAATGTTTGTGGCTGGGCTGCTTTTTTTTTCCTTTTCCTGGGGTTGGTAAGAAGTATTGTCTCTAAACATCTCATACAGGTCAAAAGCTGCCTAATGACCCTCCAAGGAGAACAGCTGAAGTTTTACCAAATGCAGGTTTCCACTGGGAGTATTTGCTGGTGGCTCATTCTGAATATATTTTGATCCATTTGGAGCCCAGCTTTTCAGCTCATAGCCTGCATCCCTGCAGATGTTTTTAAGACACCCTGTTAACGGTTTGCATTTTGATCAGATAGCGGACAGATGTTACCAGTTGTTGGGTTGTGTGGTATTTTGTTTTTTTTAACTTCAGTGAGCCACGGAATGACTGCACCTCTGGCAATCTGATTAAAGCAGGCTTGATATAATCCTGTCTTCTAAAATGCCATCAGACAGAGCACCTTTTTCTGCTCTAATCTCACTTTTCACTTGTAGATCACGACTTTAATGTATTTGAAGGAATTAGACATTCCTACTCAAGACATCATATCAATGCTGGAATCTGTTTGTTTTCCTAAATATGCTTTTTTGGCACAACTAGGTGAGCCTTACTCCACATACATTGCTGTTGAGTTTGTTTAGTATTTTACTCCTTCCCTCAGAGGAGTTTCATGCCTGGTCATCATTCCTGCTTGTCACATGAAGAGCTTCCTAATTTATTACTCTTTCATCTCCAGCCACATCAACCGGAAGACACAGTATGAAAACCCAGTTCTTGAAGCAAAGAGGAAGAAGCAGCTTGAGCAACAGCAACATCCACCAGAAGGTTGGCACCACCGAGGGCGTAATGGTTGGGGTTTTCATGAGGGAACATGCCCTCTTCTGCCTTGGCAGCACCATGCCAACGCGTTTGTCCTCCCTTCTGTGGCCTTAGCGTTTAAAGGCAGAATTACATGCGTGGGAAAGGTTGCATATGCCCTTCATGTAAGATGCAGCAGAGGAGAAAATCTAAATCGTATAACCACTTAAACATAGTAGCTTTCACCCCTGTTAAAGGGGAGAAATTTTTCTTTTAATGTCTTTTATTTCTGGAAAATTTCTAGGCTTCCCAGAAACAATTAAACCACACGTTTTCCTCTTTAATCTGCTCCATCAAGTTACTCACTGTAGCTGATGCTGTTCCAGTCTGCATTGGGACTCACAGGCTGTCGAAGGGGACAAGGAGGGAACATTTACATATGCACAAGTCAAACCTGTCTGCAGGAGAGACTTCTTAACCCAAGACCATTGGATGTTGAACCTGAAGTAATTTAATTGTTTTAAACCACTTTGTTTTTCTTTTCCTTTTTCTTTTTCCTTTTTTTTTTTTTTTTTCCGAATGCAGCCCAACTGCAGTGAGGGGCCTGTGGCATTTGGGTTTGTTTTGGTACCTTCATAGCTTTCACACCAAGTTATTTCACAACAGTTATTATCCAAGGGGAAGATAATTTAGGCTTCAACATTCCTCCTGCAGCCCCATTTCCCACATCAGCTCTTCTACTTAGATGCCAAGAGTGCCACGGGCAATACATTTCGTATAAATGTCAAGACCACTTAAATGCAAATCAAGTCCCATGTTTGAGTGTGAGGTAGGGTGTCCCAGCAGGCAGATCAGATGACCTGGACAGAGAGAGTCCTCCAGAACTGGTTTTTGGACATCCCATTCATTTTATTCCCTCTCTCCATGACTCTGTTTCCTCTCTTGCCATGTTTCTCACATCTCTGCTTGAAGCCCACACTCCCAGTGTGTGTATGTGCAGGAGCTCGTGTTACTTGTTTCACAACAGCACTATTTCCCTCTCTGCCCTCTCTAGAATGGACAGAGGAGTGTCCATCTCTCCCACCACCCGCAGCTCCAAACCATGTTTCAAACAACCAAGAGGCAGTTCGGGAAGCACCAGTGCAAGGTAACAACCTTGTTAAACCAGTTGTAAAAGTGCAACAAGGTGTTTTTTCCTGACAATGAAATTCCCTCAGCCACCAACAAAGGGAGTACCTCCAATACTGGTGTAACACAGCAGGGCACATGCCTGGTTATCTGAATTCCCCTAGATTTTGAGACTAGTTGTTTCGAGACCACGTTTGTTGCCAAATGCAAGAAGCAAGTGAGATTGCTCACATGAAAACACGATTGTGGCCCTTCTCCGCGTAATGTTGCAAGTCTTTAATAAAAAGACGTGGTGAAATCATGAGTTACAACATTGGTGGGATATAACAGCAACTGTGGTGGATGTGAGTGCAAGTAGGAGACCTTCTTCTGCAGAGCTGTACGGGTACTCAAGGATTACGTTTTTACATCTAAACTCTACTGAGTTTATAAAGTGGCTCTTATAATAAAATCTAGTGCAGAGATTTTCTTTCTGTTCACACAGGTCAACCTTCCCTCCCAAAAAGCAGCACAAAATCTCCCCATGTTGCACTCTGATTAAGATGCAGACGCTGCAGTGTACATAGGCTGTTGGCACTGTTTGCCACGACCTTGGTTTTGGAGAGCCTAGATGTCCTGGTTGCATTTGTGACATCTGAGCAGGGATGGGTCTGGCTTGCAACTTTATGGATTTTCATTTTTGCAGGCTTTGAATCCAAAGGAAAATCTGGAGGGGGTAGGAGCTGGGGAAACACCAGAAGGGGGAGATCCTCTGCCATCTGGGGAGCTTTGCAGAGTTACCAGGCCTCCGTGCTGAGTCTGACTATCTGTAGTAACAGAGAGCGAAGAGACACAAATGCCTCGGTCACACGTTAGGGACAAATTACATCCTATTTCTGAAAAATTTGAGCTGAAGCTCCTCTGGGAAGCTATGCATGAGGAACGAGTGATAACGGGTCCAAGTACTGTGGACCTACTTTGAAGCTGACATATGTACAAGTACTTTGGGCTATTACAGCCTTATTTATTATTGTCAGTAGTCTGTGTGTAGCCAACTGCTCACAGACCAGTTGCTTGTCTTAACTAACTAACCAGACAGGACATGGATCGTTCCTGAATTTGCAGCGTGAGCTGAAACATTGCCAGATCAGATTGCCAGCAAGGGCAGAGAGTTCCACTTGTACCTGTTGCAGTACAAGTGCTCTCTGGTTACTAGTGGTTGTAAGTAGGATTCGTCTTTGGCTACATCTAAATTGCATATCAAGTGAGTGGCATTGCCCTGGTCTGCAGTAACCAAAGACTGGGGAAGGTGGGAGAGGGGGAAATCTGACTGGAGCATGTCATCCTGACAGGGCTGGGAGCAGCTGGGGACAGGCTGGCCCCGGGAGCTGGGAAATACTCCCTTGCTCTGCAGGTCAGCTGTGGTTTCCAAAGGTGAGCCTGCTTAGGGGCACTGCTGCCCTTTCAAGCCGTGAAGATCCAGGGAATGCTCTCTGCTGCAGATGGCAGCAGATCAGCACTTCCAAAACAGATGTGCCAACTTTGACAGTATCCAAAGCCCCCAGTGCATTCCCAAGGGTATCAGAGTACATTAGAGTAATCCAGACTTGCAGCAAGGAAAAACGAGGGAGCTCTGGAGATGGTACCCTGACCACTGGGCATCTGGGGTTAGGCATCTCATTGGAGTGCCCCAAAAACGCTGTTCTTCCTCAGGGAGACATCTGTGAATGCCACGTCTGCCTTTGACACCTTTACACTGTCAGGCCGGAGCAAGGGCTGCCTCAGCATCTGTGCATGGCAGTGCAGAGGACGTGTCCTGCAGGGTGTGATGTCGGAAGCCTCGCTCAGCTCTGCTCCCGCTCCCGACTGCCAGCCACTCAAATTTTGCAGCAGCATTACAACCTGTCTCAGCACCACTCTGAGTGATATGTCCTGATATCCACTGACAATTCCTTCTATCTTTCATGACTTCCTCTTCCTTTCTCAGTTCTGCTCCTTCTTCTCTTGCTCCCTGTTTCCAGCAGCTATTTCCAGCTTCCCTGCTCTGTCCCAGGCATTTCCATCTCTCCCACTGATGGCACTGCTGGTGGGGACGTGGGCTCAAGGACCCCTCCTTGTGCTCCTGGCACTGCTCTGCCAGCTGGGGTTTTGTAGATAAACTCATTTAAAATGTGATCCCAGCCCAAACGCTGTAGGTGGGACACAGCCTGTGGTGCTGCTATCCCGTTACTACAAGGCAGGTTCTCCCTGTGTTTGTAGGCAGACGCCAGCAAGCTGCGCCTGTTCTGCTTGTCTGTTGCACCAGAAGTCAGCGCAGGACCAAGCCCCGCTGCACGCTGCCTCTCAGCCGTGTTCGTTCCCCGACGTTGGGCTGCACTTTGATGGTCAGGGCTTTTCTGCAGCTCGGGGCTGAGCAACATGTCCGTCCACGGGATTGCTGCGTTCCTGCGCTGCCTTGCAAAGTCAGAAGGCTGCAAGTCCTCACGCTGTCCCCTCATGACTGGTCTTAAATAGACTTTTTTTTTTTTCCCCCTCCCAGTCAAAGGCTTACAAGTCCCAAATCCCCTCACCTCTCCCTCAAGGTCTCCTTTCTGAACAGAAGCCCACGGCAATGCTGCCGAGGTTTTTGAATGTACGCCAGCTCTCCTGGCTGCCAGGCACGCTGCTGATCCCGGAGCTGTCACCAGAGGGCTTAGTGGCACAATCTTTTCCCCTCTAAGCATTAAAAACAATTAAAAGTGCAAAGGTGTTTAGTGTTGGCACTGTGAAGTACAGCAACCGGGATTCTTCTTCCGAGCCTCTGCAGCGTGCTTTGCAAGGATGTGCTTTTTGTCTTTGGAGCACCTCGTTCCTCCTTAACCATGCTCTCGGAGGGCATTAGCAGCCCTCCAGCACAGCTGCTCTGGTCTTGGGCCACTCTTTGATCCCTGCTTCCCAACGACAGCATTTCATCTGCAACAGGCAAGGAGCGGAAAGGAAGGAGAAAAAGGCTTCAAATAGTGTCTGAAGAACAACATCAGCGTCCTCCTCTTTCTTCACCGGAGGAGGTCACAGGGTGGTAGCGATGGTGGGGCAGGGGGGTTACGCTAAAGGGTTACGTGGTGTCTTGCCAGAGCTCAGAAGTTGCTTTTTGCTCAGTGGGTTGGGAGAAGGCCGAGTGGTGGAAAATGTAATGATACTCCTTTCTGCAGAAACTCTCACTGTGGACTCCTTCTGTAGGAAGCATTTCTGCTGCCTCTGTCCCATCCTCCCTGGGATGGATATAACCACCTCAGGACAGAGATAAGACATGGATCTAAGCCAGCATTGCCAGCTTTAATATATTCCATTCCTTAAACCGGCATGTTTTCCCCTTTGTAGCCTTGAGGCTTTGGTGTGCACGACCACAGCTAACAAAGTGCCAGGTACTAGGGTTTGTGCTCCCTCGTTTTACTGTGTGATCGGATCCAAGGAGATGGGTGGAGTGGATGAGGTGAGAGGACGCTGGAGTGAAGTTCAGTCCCGTCCCAGCACACCACTGTGTTTGTCCGTGTACTTGTTAGGGAGGGGAGGGGCAGAGGGAAAACAGATCAAACGCTCTTGCCCGCCTGTTTATAGATTTTCCAAACTTCCTACACAGGAAAACCGTTTTTTACACGGAACCCTTCTGAGTTGAAAGGGAAGTTCATTCACACCAAGCTAAGGAAAAGCAGCAGGGGGTTTGGCTTCACTGTCGTCGGAGGGGATGAGCCGGATGAATTTCTCCAAATCAAAAGTTTGGTGCTTGATGGCCCCGCAGCGCTGGATGGCAAAATGGAAACAGGTACTGATGCTTTAAATCAAAACCACCACCACTGCTTTGGTTTGTGTTTTTACAGCTGTTTTTATGTGCAATTCATAAAACACTGTAGTCCTCATCATTCAGCTTTCCAATCGGCGAGCAGGGAAGTGAGATACATTGAGGGTTATGTTGAAAATCTTACAGCAAAGCACTTCCTGTGCTGGGATTTCACCTCAGGTGTCAAAATATCCAACTGGAGCTCTGCCAGCTCCTGCTCTCCCTATGCTGACTTGTGGAGAGGAGCCAGCAGTTGCGGGGTCATCCCACACTGGGCTGCGGGTTACTACTCCTTGCTGTGGCAATGGCTGCTGTGTTTTTGTAGGGCCGCATCACTCAGTGTTTGAGTATCTGCTGTGCCTCTCACCTTGTCCCCCAGGCTACTACCAGGGAACGGGCAGAGGAGTGGGCTTGTTTGCATTTCCCTCTGTGGAGGTGCCAAGGGCCAATTTGTTTTGCCAGAGATCAGGCCCAGTGTGATGATATCCTGTTATGATTCACCTGAGGTCACGACTCCTCGCTGGCAGGTGGAGCGTCACAACGTTAAACGTCCCTGTGTTGCAGCCCCAGTATTAAAAAATGAATCGTAACTTAATCAATACGTAGATTTCAGGCCGAAGCATGTCTAAGACATGACATGTGGCACCATGTTTGAGCAGTTGGTATTTGAGAGCCTTCTGTCACAGCTCCCTTGTACTCTCAGTTTTGTTTCTATCATATGTTGGTGTAGCACAGTGTATAATAGTGAGAGCTGGGCTTCAAAATAACTGTTAAATGGGCCATATACTGTCATTTGATTTTTTTGATTGATTTTTTTTCATGAGCCAATTCCATTTTCACTTTCAAAAATGTTGATGTACATAAAGGCTTTATGCAGTGAATCCGTTGTGTACAGATAGTTCTTGCTTGCCCAAGTGTCACTGCTCATTTCCTTGCAAAGGTACTTAAATGCTGCTGTTCACCTGTGAGTGGTACCTGCAGATGCTGCAGATCAACTCACAGGCTCTAGTCCTCCCCTTCACGAAGTGCACAAAACACAAATGTTTGATGTATCTATCTGTGTCCTCTGCAGGGGACGTCATAGTCAGCGTGAACGATACCTGTGTGCTGGGACACACTCATGCTCAAGTTGTGAAAATCTTCCAGTCCATCCCCATCGGTGCCAGCGTGGACCTCGAACTGTGCCGAGGCTACCCCCTGCCCTTTGATCCCGATGATCCCAACACGAGCCTGGTTACGTCCGTGGCAATTTTGGACAAAGAGCCGATTATTGTGAACGGGCAGGAAAATTACGACTCCCCGGCGAGCCACAGTAGTAAAACAGGGAAAGTAAATGGCACAAAGGAAGCAAGACCCAGCAGCCCGGCTGAGGTCTCTTCCAACGGACCCCATGGTTATCCCAATGACACAGTCTCTTTGGCGTCTTCGATAGCAACACAACCTGAACTCATAACTGTGCACATAGTGAAAGGGCCTATGGGCTTTGGGTTTACTATAGCAGACAGTCCCGGTGGGGGTGGCCAAAGAGTGAAGCAGATCGTGGACAGCCCGCGGTGCCGGGGCCTGAAGGAGGGTGATCTTATAGTTGAAGTCAACAAGAAGAATGTGCAGAGCCTCACTCACAACCAGGTGGTGGATATGCTGATTGAATGTCCTAAGGGAAGCGAAGTCACGTTGCTGGTGCAGCGAGGAGGTAAGTCTTCAAAACTGCTTTAAAATATTTCGTCTTGAAATTTACAAAGAATGCATGTCATGAAAGACCTGCTCTCCTAAGCTTCTCTGTAGAAATGGTTTATGTCCTAAGGTGTAGGAACTGCCCCAGGTTGGCAGTTGTCAGGTCACATAGATGATTAAAATTATTTCTTTGATGCTGCACTGGGGGGAATGTCCACTACTACACACGTCTTCTGGAAATGCACAAAAGGGTGGTATGGTTACACCTTTACTTACATAAGAAACCCTGATCTTAGGCTTGTAAAATGTCATTATTTTAAATGGAGCATGGACATTTCTTGAACTGTTTTGGGAGATGGAAGAGGCTGGTAATATGTAATTTACAGTGTTCAAAATCAGATATCCAATGACTGCTCACCGTGAAAGGATTACGCCTGGGATACAACTGGGAATGGAGGAGAGAATTTAAACTTCTCCAAGTTGTAAGCAATTGAAATGTTACTTTTGGACATGTTTATTTGCTGGGCAATCAGGAGCTGCGCTCAGTTTTGGTTGCGTTGCTGGGAGGCCACCAGCAGGTACAAGGAACACCCTACAGACAGTATGTCTGCAGCCCACATGGGAGCATGGGTGGTAGGTGACCTGTGAACAGGGTCAGTACATCCACAAAAACTCTTTCCCTGCACAGAGTAAGCGTAATTTAATCTGAAGTAGCACACTCCACCTTGAGTAGCACGCTCTTAGTCTGTGGACTAAAATTGCGAGAAGAGTTACTTTTGAGCTTGCAGGGAAAGTCCAGGTCAACGGTGGAGTGCAAAGTCAAGAATAGACGCATCAGCTCTCCCTCTCTCTGCCCTGGAATTGGCAGTGGAGATCTGAGAGATGTGCTGTGCTCCCTGTCCCAGGCAGCAGTTTTTATAAGCAGCACCCACACTGGTGCTCAGCACCTCGCAGGGACGGGCACGCTGCAGAGGCAGTTAGGCTGACAAGCAGGTGCTGAACACGGCCTCCAGCCAGCCCTGGGAGGAGTGTTTGATATAAAAGTACTTTTCTGATGTCTTTTCTAAAGTGTTTTGCTTATAGCAAGTTAGCAACAAAAGTCAGGTCGTTTTAACGGGACAAGCTGCTTTCTTGAATCTACAGCTCTGGTTTGTTGTTTTTAAAGACCTGTTTCAAGGAATTGAGGACATTGGTTCTGCAATTAACAGCAGCTCTGGAGAAAGCACTGTCTGTCTTATACTCCTTCCTTTCCAAGTGCTTACTGTGTTCTTGTATTTTGATAGAAAACAGACTATATTAAGAATTCTCCAATTTTCAAAGTGTGAGTTCCTTAAAGACTTTCAGTACTAGAGAGGTTTAAAAAGTGCACTGTGTTCCATGATTAATGTATGTATTATGGAGAAAATATGGTTGGAAGAAAAATAGCAGCTATTATTAATCCTCCTGGAGAGCGCATATATATCTGGTAACACCATACATTAATTATTTGAATTGTGGCTGACATTTAATAATCCTCCTTATGCCTTGAAGGCATAATGAAAAGATTTGATGAGGAAATAAAAGCGTAGTTTTAATAAGATAGTAAATAGTTCCTGGTAATCTTGCTGAATCTCTCTTTTTTTCTTTTTTTTTTTTTTAATTTAATTGAGATATTGAGTTGAGCATTTGCTATCACCTTCCTAGATATATACCATATCAATCTCCTTGAACTGCCTCCCTCCCTCCTTCAAGGTCCTGACATTTCCATCTGAGCATAGAACACTTGCAGTTCCAAATTTCATGCCCTCGTGGTATGGGGCTCAGAAACTCTGGTGGCCCTGGATCCGCAGTTAATCACGGAAACATGTATTTCTTCACATGCAGAAGGAAGCCGGACCGCAAGGCACACAAGTTGTGGCACAGAAGCCAAGCAGAATGCAGACAGCGATAGCAGCTCCAGCAACAAAAACCAGTCGGGTTTGTTTAAAGCTGGTAAGATGGAGCTGGCTAAAAGGCACCCAGCCCTCAGTGCTGCTGCACGTAGGTTCTTGCTCCCGTAACTCTACCTCCTGTTACCCCTGCCAAGTCTTTTATCAGAAGTGCCATCCCCAGACAAGGTGCCGCTATTTATTTTGGTCCGATTACAGCAATGTGTTGGCTCCGGTGCCTGACAAGCTCCTCCAGGGCTCTTGAAGCAGTTCTTCTTTAGCATCACTGTCAGTTGTCCTTTCCTCCTCCTCCCTCTGGTGTCCAGTAAAGAAAATGCTCAGATGCTGTCAGGGATCCTTGCATTAGCCTAACATTTGCATTCAGTCAGGCTTTGCACGAAGCATCCCTGCAACGCTGAGGCTGGTGTTCAGAGCTGTCGAAAGGATTTGTCAGAAGTGATTACTAATCAGGCAGAAAAATATCAGAAAGAGATGTGTAATATACGGGAAAAGCTCTGCCTGCTTCAAGCTGCTGGTGCACTCCCAGCAACGAGGTTTAATTGTTAAAATGCAAACCCACAGCCCCTGAGAGCAGGCTGTAAAATATTTAAAGTATATTCAGCTGAAGCTCTGGCTTAGGGGAGCCGACGAGTCCTGCTGCTGCCTTAGAGTGAGGAACAGAAGGGTGATTTCAGGAAGGATGAAGCTGAAAAGCCCCCTCTGTGTGCTTGGCTGCTCACTTGTCATCTGAAAATGCTTTGCAGGACTCATACAAGATTGGGGCAGGAGGATAAATACATTGAGAGGGACAATGTCAGGTCGCTGAGATTTTGCTTTCAAGAGGCCCCATTGCCTTGTCTATGTTCTGGTTTAATTTTTGATTTTCCCCTTCCTTCTTCCCTCTCTAGGCTTTAATTATATCATTGCTGTTGTTTTTCTATTTCACCTATACATAGTGCTGGATAAAACTCACATGGTTTGGACTTCACTGCTTCAGGGGTACAGGAAGGATGAACTCTGAGCAGAGGTGCAGGGTGCAGGGGAGCTCATTGGGCTGTACGCAAGACCAGATCGGAAAAGCTGCTTCTGCTTAGCAAAATGAAGGGACAGAGGGGACAAAATCCTTGTCTCTATTAGGTAGGAGAGATAGAAGATACTTAAACGGAAAAGCTGGCTGAAGAACAACTGGCTGTTGTTCTGCTGTGAGTAATTTAAACTGGAAATAAGATGAAAGTGCCAACCCATTAGAGCCTGTAAGTCAAACTGGAGGTGTAAAGCCTTTGCTGCCTGAAGGTGAAGCTCAGCACATTTGAAGGGGATGTGACATGGTGCCTGCAACAGCAGAGGATAACCCACCAGGATCATTCAAGGGCTAGGTACCTGAAAGGAAACCAGTGCTACTGGTTGCAAAATGCAGAATTAAGCATATGTTGTTGTCCCTGCACTGCGCAATGTGATTACACATTTCAGGTATTTATTGTTAATAAGACCACGATAGGCACACCTTGATTTTGAATATTTGTAACTGAAAAGGTTCTTTTAATCTTGTACCTACAAAGTACACAAAGTACTTTTCTCAAAAAAAAAAAAAAAGGGCAAAGAAAGAAGGTAGTAATATTTGCCACTTGAAATCCATTTGTCATTGAAGTCTTGTCTATGCACAGTAATCGACTGAAATAAGCAATTCTCAAATACCTCTCCATTCTGCACGGATTCTATTCATAATAAAAGCAACATTTTGTCAGAAGACTTTCCCTGCTTCCTAAGTGACTTTTATTCTAGGGAGTTGTGTCTGTGCTGGGACAGGAGGAGGGCTGTTTCAGAACAAGTTATTCTGCAAAATTACTGTGCTGTGTTTTGGTGGGTCACTAAAATCTTAACACTTGTTTCAGTGAGAACATTTGTGTGTCATATTGATGTATTTTGTGAATTACCTTAGATTAAAGAGGATTGTTTTTCTCCTTTCTTTTTCCCCCTTTGTTTTTTAAGGTCAGTCTTCAGTTCAGTTCATCCAAAAATATTGAGATTGGTTTGTGTTCAGTTACAAGAGTTAAGCTGAGCAGTTTTCATGCAGGCTTGAATGGACAGTTTCCCTTCCAAGCTTTCACAGTTAGTGTTTGCCAGGATCTTTATTCACCGGAAGGTTGAAAATAGCATAAACCTTGAGCCTGATCTACGTAATCCCCTTGAAGATGTGTTCCCACTTTGCTCCAGATCAAAGTAAAACCGTGCAGGTGAAATGTCACTCGCGTGTCATGTGCAAATCAGTGGAGTTTATAAAAGCTTTCCCTAGTGCCAAATTCACATGAAGCTGGGGAATGGAAATCAGTCTTTTGAGAAATGTATGATGTATGTGCTGGAGTTTCAAAAGTAAATGTATTTTATGGGAAGAAGAACCTATGCAACATCTACCTGTCTGAATGCTCGTCAGTGGGCACCTGAGCACTTACCTCCTTGTAAAAGCAAAGGCCATAGTAAATTCTGTATTCATGGTCAGTTGAATGGAAGGTGTTTGTGGGGAGTGGGGAGCAGTGAGGTAGGTGGAAGCCGGGAGAGGCCTATGCCAATAGTCCTACTCATTTTGTCCTTGGCTCAGTGGTCTTTATGAAGTCCTTGTGATACATATAGTGACAACAAAAGATTTGCAGCAATAAAACAATATTATAAAGCTCTAAAGCAACAAACCTATTAAGTCTTCTTAGCTAGATGGACCTTCTCTTGCTGTTCTGGTGATGCCCTTGGCATATGAGGGTAATTAAGCTCCACCACTTCCCACGGCGAGGAGTTAACTCCTCCTCCTTGTGCTGAAAATGTGTGCTAGAGTCAACTGCTCTGGTCTTAAAGGCTGTGTTTCTGTAGCCTAAAATGGAAGGACTTTTTTTTTTCTCTCTATTTATCTTATGTCCAGGCCATTGAAACATCACACAGTAAATAAAGATGTGTGTCTCTTTCTTTACGCTGCTTGCTGCAGCTTCAGGCTCCCCCCAGCTGGGGTAGAGAGTGTCACAAGATCCTTTAGACACAGCGGGAAAACTTTACAAACAATATATCATAACAATTTATAATTGCAAGCACATTATAACAGTATAATTGAAATCAGATTGCTCTTTGAGGTCTAGAGTGTCAAAATACGATGCTCCAGGCATAAATGAGCATTAAATATCTGAGCTGAGTGAAATCCGTTACCACTGCAGGTTTCAGAGGATGTCTCCTCACTACTCCGTCCTTTCTGCCCCATCACAAACATCTATCAGTCTGAACCTTAGAAGCAAAAATACTGTCTTTGTACTTGTTTATCGAGATCCTCTCCTGCCATGGAGATGGAATTTTCCTTTCCTGTCCTTACCAGAAGTGTTGGAAATGGATCGTTTAGTGGTAAGAGCCAAACAAACAAAAAGCAGTGTTTCACAGTGTTGGAATTAGAGCTCCTTTTCAGTTGCTATCCCTAATGGTGTAAAACCATGGTAATTAGAGCTGCAATCAGCTATTCAGTGCAGACTTGAACTCTTTTGAACAAGCCACTCACTTCTGTTTGCCCTTTAGGCTTGCAGTGAAGAGTGAGTTCAAAGTCATGCCACTTAAGCATCTAGCTGCCAGAAAATTTCAAACTGTCTTAGCAGCTGCTGAATTAGAGAAAAAGTGAGACCAAACTGCATTTAGGACAAAAATCGCAACCTGGGAATCATCTGACCGTTACCACAGAGCGTGTTTGCCTGTGCCAGAGCTTCTGGAAAGGAAAGAAAAGTTCACCGTTTCCAGCAGTGTTTTCAGTTCCTGGTATAGAGGGAGCAGAGCATTATACTGAGGACTTTGTCCCGTGCTTGGATCCCGAGGAACCCCCTGGAAATCCCATCTCGCTGAGCACAGAGCTGCTGGTACTGATCATGGTTCATACCACCTTTGTGGTTGGTTTTCTTATTCTACTCGCCAGCCCACCGCATTGTGGCAGCTTCTTCCCTCACCCAGAGCAGGAGCGATCTAATTCCTCTCTGCCATATGGTATGTTCAACTGACCTCTGCATTTTTTGAAAATCCCATTTCAAGTCACCTCTTTTTTCCTTGTCTTACCTTCTGTCAACCACCACCAGTTACCAAAGCTCCCAATACCTTCTACTCAGGTATCTCCCATCAAACCTGTTTGTTCAATCTCAGTAATTTGTCACTCAGCATAGGTTATTTGGAGCTGTATGCTGACAAATTCTCGATGTTGTAGTGCAAATAATACCATCCAGAAATAACAGGTGGGGAGATATTTTTGATAGCTCATAGGCACCCCTCATTAGTTTATAAATTTTATTTTAAAAAAATCAGAATCATAGTATGCTTAAGGAAATATATATCCATGCGTAATGCCAAGATTTATTTCTCAAGTTCATTACTTAGTATTCCAAGTTTTTTTTTCTTTGTAATTCCAGAGTTATGGATTTCCTGATTAAATTGAGGATCTCATTTGGCACTTAAAAATCTGTCTTTGATTGTTTCCTCTTGCCTGGGAAAAAGGGAATCAGATTAGTAAAGTTTTCATGTTGGTCTACAAATTGCATTAAAAATGAATCATAGAATCATAGAATGGCATAGGCTGGAAGGGACCTTAGACATCATCTAATCCAACCTCCCTGTCATGGGCAGGGACGCCTCTCAACTAGGTCAGGCTACTCAAGGCTATGTCCAACCTGGTCTTGAACACCTCCAGGGAGGGGGCATCCACAACTTCTCTGGGCATGTTTTTAAAGTGTTTTGCAATGTTACCTTTCTGTTTTCTGAAAACAGACAATCCTGCTAAAAATACATTGCTGAAGCACTGTGTTGGGTCCAATCCCATTTTGACACAAGCTGCCTCGTTTCCATGGGTTATGTGCAGAGAAGGAGCAGGTCTGGGAAAACCTTTAGTTTGGAGTAGCTGCATCTTTTCTTCCAAACTACCAAGTCACTCTTTGTTACTCTCATCTCTTCTCTCTGTTAAGTGGAATTATGTTCTAACAAGGCCAAAAAAGCTGATGAGACTTTAAAGCAAGTTTAAAGTAAGTTTGATGTCACATTTACTATTCTCTTACAGCCCTATTCTGATTAGGGACTAGTATATCAAGGAGCAGATACAAAAATCAGTTGAAGTCAGGAAAAGATGAAATAAAAGGAACGTTACACATTTTGATATTTTCAATAAGAAGTTTGAAGTTCGCACCCCTTATTAGAATTGCTTATGTGCATGTATTTCAATCCACTGTGGAAGTTAATTTTCCTCTAACAGCTCTGGAGTGTTAGATATGCCTTTTTGGAGCAACGCTGTGTATTGTTATGCAGCACCATACACTGATCACTGGTAATTGGTTT
This sequence comes from Tauraco erythrolophus, assembly GCF_009769465.1. Classification (NCBI taxonomy): domain Eukaryota; kingdom Metazoa; phylum Chordata; class Aves; order Musophagiformes; family Musophagidae; genus Tauraco; species Tauraco erythrolophus. Next base: position 7,598,729 of record NC_141476.1, read on the forward strand.
TGTAAAGCAAGCTAGCAGGAACTTGTTTTCTCTTTGTGATAAAAATAAGCCGAACTTAACATTTAAAATCAGGTCGTCTTATAAATAATGTAATATTTTGGGATTACGCAGTGTTTTTCGCCTTCAAAGTGCTTTACAGGTGTTAATCTTAGTGACATTAGCTGTTTGATTTTGATGATCTGAATTCACAAGGCTTGGGATAACTCTGCTTACCAAAAATATGAAGGGAGAAATTTTGGTGCTGCTGAAGTCCATGGCAAGGCTCCCATTAGACTCCAGGAGGCAGCAGGGTTTCACCGAGGTTTTGGATGCCTGCGTGTGCCTGCAGCCACAAAGGGTAGTTGTCGGTAGCTTGTTCAGGCACCAAATAGTTTGATGTGCGTTACTAATGTTCATACAAATAGTGCATTTGCGGGAACTAATTAATTAGCATTACCAGGTCGTGCTGGAGTTTCTCAATGCGAGGCATCCGGTTGAATACTAAGCGATAAATTCAAATACCAACCTCAAAAAGCCCAAGTGCTTAAAAATCCTACGTTAAGCTCCCAAAATTCCAGATATAAAAATACAAGATCAGAGTTCTGTCTGTCTTTTTATTTCAAGCCTCTAGTATTCATATTGGATTGCCTTTTCTAAACTCTGAGAGGCTACAAAACTCCAAACAAAGCACATTGGCATATGAACACGTGACTCCAAAACCAACAGCTTTATAATATTACAGTTCTGATAGTAAAGGAGAATCGGCATTGCTGGTATGTGGACATTTTAATTGCCTGCAGAATTTCCAGCTCTGGCTGGTGTGGTGCATGCAAAGTGCTGACACTAATCTGTTAGTCATTTGAGGCACAAGTGTTTCCCCCTCAGCTACCCTTCATTAACTCCATTTGCACTGATTCTCTTCTAGAAATGAGTAAGCAAATGAAGAGATGCCTGTGAAATCTGCTTTTTGGGTCAGCATTAGTTTTACATCAGTTGCCCTGCATTTTTGTGGCAGCGTGGCCTGTCTATGCTATAGCTTGTGTCCCCCAGATATATGTGTCATCTGAGCTCCAGAGTCACTTGGAAGGGTAAAATAAAATAGAACAGTTGCTGATTCATCGCTTGGCATTTTGTTACAGGTTTTGCCTTAATTTTAAGGGCTGAGATAATTTCCTAGAGTTTTGAGATCTTTCACGAAGCGTGCTTGAAGGCCAGGAGGAAGCCTGTACTTTAATTATTGAGGAGGTGGACAATTAACGTATTTGGAATAACAAAATAATTTCAGTTTCACGTAATCTTGCCTGCTGACAGCGCAGTAGTGGTGGTGTGCACGTTACGCGCATGGCTGCCTTTCTGTGGCAGGGAATCTAGATCTGCTTTAAAAATCAGTAAGAAAACCAAAGCATTTGCTGAATGCTGGAAGAAAAAAATGTCTGAAATCTTCCCATCAGGATGTTTTATTGCACGAACCGCCTTATCTTGCAGAACGCAGTAGGCTCTTAGATGAGAACAAAACAGGAGATTGCTTAGCAAATGAAAGATGAGAGCTCTGAAATTCTTCTTAAAGGCTTTTCTTTCTCCCTAGCTTGCGGTTTTGAAAGTTGGCTCTTTTTTCCCCCCCCTTATGTTTTGATTTCATTTTGGTATTAAATGCTGAAGTGGTGTAAGTGGAGCGACTCAAACCCACACAGTGTTGTTTTATATCAAGTGTGATGTGATGTAACACAAGGTGGCACAGCAGAACCTAATACTATGCATTAGATAAGGCAGATCTAGCTAGAGATGTGCCTCCCACATCTTCATCGGGATTTGCACAGCAGGAAATGGAGCAGACTTGGAGCTGTGCAGCAGGAAGGGTTTTATTCCACACGTTTTTTCCTCCAAACCCTTACATACCGCCTGTGTGGCATTTTGGTGTGCACGTACTTGTAAATAACAAGTTTTTATCAGCCACCTTGCAGGTAGGCGCGGTGGCTGCTGCCTTGATTTGGCATTAGAATAACCAGTTGTAACAGAATTAATGAGGTATCAGAAATCCAAGAAAGGTCTTTGTTTATCACTGTAATTGAATACATTTGGAGAGTCGGTAAAAGCAATAGCAGGTGGGCAAAACTAAGGAAGAAGGATGGCTTTGTAATGGACTAGTCAATGGTTTTGTTCTGAGACAGATTGTTTTTAAATATGTATCCTCATGTCTCTAAGTCTCTCTATCTGAATTTAATTTATTTTTTTCCCATTCTGCATTGGGATTTTATGTTTATTCATTTCCATATTTATTTTTTCTTGGTCAGGTGGACTTATTTTTGTGATGATAATAGTAGTTAGGACTACATCAGCTTTAAGACCCTGTTAAAGTGATGTCTTTTGTGCCAGAGGACCTGTGATGTACCATAAGTTGGACTTGAGAAGGTGGCAGGTAGACCAGACGGATTTGGTAGAGGAGGCTGAGCTTCAGGGAGATGACACAGCTGGCTGAGGGTGCTGGGCAGGTCAGGGCTGAGCACACATAAAGGTAATGTTGGTAGGGATGTAGCAGGTGAATATCAGTGCCCAGGTTTGACTCCATCCTTATCCTCAGGGGTTACTTTCTGAGATGTACAGTTACATACTTGAAAGTATATTGAATTACTGATTTATTTTTATAGAAAACTGTATTTTAAATCAAATAAAGTCCTCTTTTGTGAAAACATCTGCAAATCCATTGTCCTCTAGTAAAGATTTTCTGCCTTAGGGTGCTATGTGTGCATATGCACCCCCCAGGGCTGAATCTGGCTAAGCATTCCATAAATACTAGCGTATTATTAAAGGATGTTATTTATTAAGAGCAACATCAAACTAATTCCAAGAGGGCTCTATTTGTAGGTGTCGCCTTTGTGCAGGCTGCTCTCCAAGTATGAAATAAGAGAACCTGCCGTAAGCCAAACAGATTTGAGCGTGTGGATTTACGCCTTGTAACAGCGCTGTGATAAGTCTGAAGACAAACACCCTCACTGAGCCGGATAAATACAGATGTGACAATAGCAAAATGTGGTTTCTCCTCTACTAGTGTCCTCCATGCTGAGGTTGGAGTGGCACACGAGATTGGCCTTGAATTGCTGCTGTCCTGTGGTACCCACATGGCTGTGCCATGGGACAGCAGTGGAGGACAGGGGGTTTGGGATGGGACATCTTCAAGCTAGAAACTGAACCCCGATTTATTTCACTGAACTTTACAGACAACATAAATTGCAGCATACCCCCCAAATTGTGAGATATGCTTTAGAAATAAAGCTTGTGAGTTGTGGATTTTGTGGGCTTGTGGAAAAGGGTAGGTACCTTCATGCATATCCACACGAGTATGCTTACCTATATGGAAAAAAAATATACAATACCTGTGTGTACACACAGACACATGCACATATATATAGGAAGAACATGAGAGTTTCTCATTACTTTCCAGTTCTGATGTTTACCTTCTCAAATTTGTGAGGTTTCAGAAATTTAATGTCTATGTACGTATTTGTTTAAATATTAACAGAGATTTTCACCTAAGCATATGACTCCAACAGCTCGAGCTTAAGGAAAAACTCTTCATTTAATGAGCTTCAAAATAAAAGATTTGCTGACATGTTTTCAAACGTAGGTTAGATAGATAATTGACACACTAATTCTCAATCCCTTTATTATCTTGCCGTTTTGGCATTACCATATGTATCTTGCTACACAGTTAAATTTATATTTTTGTAGTAATTAAATAGCATTTTATTAGCCTATATCTTCTTTATCGCTTCTAAAATCACTTCTGGTTTGAGATGCTGAAAATATGACTGAGACTTCAATTACGAGGAATTGTTTAGCATCCTGACCGAGAATGAGTAATTGAGGCTAATACAATTTAACATCTTTAGAGCATCTAGAACTGAAATTCTTGTTAATGGCAATAATATACTATGCCTCATTATGTTTTTTGCCAGTGGGTTAATAATGCCCGAAATGGTCTCTTGAAAACATTGCTTTCTTAGCATTAGCATTGAACATTAACATTAGTAACATGGTATTTTTCATTTATTTGGTAGTTACCAAACTTGATTTATGGCAGGGCTGTGTTCCTGCAGTGTAAATTATTGTCTCGCTTAATGCTTGTATTGCATAGCTAATTTTTTTGCTAGTGCAGTGACACTCTTGTTATGCAAATCACGATAAGGAGCGGAAAAGTTGGGCAGGGACAAGGCAGGGGTTTTCTTCTCGATGGTGCTCCTTATGCCCATGTGCAGGTTTGCCTCTCTTGCTGCAGATTGTTCTGAAACATTTTCTTGGAAAAGTCTGGAAAAGATCAAGTTCCATCTATTGGATGGATTCCACAGAATCAGGGCATTGCTTTGTCACCACCAACCTCCCGTCCCCTGCTCCCCCAGCAGCGCTAATGGCCATTAGCGTTAATTATTTAGATTTCCTTGTTTTGCACACAGAAAGCAGCAATCAATGTGCAATGCCAGGTATATGACTGCCTACCTCCTGACTCCAGTACTTTACCCCTCATCCTTCCAAGTGTGTCTTTTCTTTGATTTTTATTCAGCACGGAGTAAGCAGCACTATTGAGAAAGCTTGCTGATTTTATTTTTTTTCCAGGCAGGAACATTTTCTCTGTAAATGTTAATCTTGTGACACAGTCTGAAATATTTCTTTTCTTGTGTTTTTATTCATCTCCCACTAATTTTCAGCTGTTGTGCATTCTGGGCTGCAGACCACATAATGATGAAACCAAATTGGTGACCTTTTCACCTAGGCTCACCTATGGCTTTTTTTGCTGTTGGATATGGATGGTCCGTAGACTGTCCTGATTGGGAGCATTAAGCAGTCATGAGAAGTGAAGATCTAGACACAGTTGTTCTTTATTTTCATGTGCAAAACCACCCCAAAACTGAAAAATGTTGAGTAGTAGCCACAGATATCATAAGCTATAAGATGATACATCTGGCTTCTAGAATGGATCATAGCAATTTCAAGTGCTTTTTGTGAAAACTGGTACTGAATTGTTCCCACTTCAGCTGAAATCCCATTGAAATATATACTTTTTTTTTTTTCTATGGTGGAGGGAAAAGTGTTCATGCCAACTGGCCTTCTCATAACCCAGCTGTTTGGATGGGTTGACTGGATGACTCCTGTGGGTCCCTAGAGATAGGTCTTCCTTAAGACTCAACTTTTGATCATTTTGATCCACTGTCTCTAAACACGGGGCTGTGGAACAGGACATCTGGTACAGATGTCTGGTGTCCATCTAGGTAATTTTTGAGTTTTTGTGGCCGCCTGAGCTCTCACCAGAATCAGGCCTAGGCTATGGTATGGATTTTTAGTCACATGTCACAGTCTATATATGCTCAGTAAAACAGAATTTGCTATGTATTGTGGTCTTTCCATGTTACTTTGGTTGCATAGAGACAGAAGATTTGAGAAAATGTTCCTGTAAAAATTGAGGACCACTGCATATTAGAAGCAGCAGCACTTGGAGCCATAGTTTTGTCCCATGGGTTCTTCCATGAACTCGTCATAAGTAGGGTTGGAGAACTTACAGCTTCCCAGCTCCAAAAATTTTACCACACAAGATTGCAAAACTAACACATGCCAAATAATATAAAATAAGCTGGGTTGTGGCCTTATTTCATGCACCGCATCACTCACAGCATAATACGGTGTCACGCAACAGAAATACTGCTCCTGATGGGTAATGGCCTTAAGAGTGCTGAAGTCATGGTACGAAACTTGCTTAATGATTTGCATTTTTCCCCCCATGTTACAAAACATAGTTGAGCAGATGGATGCAGCCAGCTGTACGTAGAGCTTTAGGGAGTACTGGCGAGAAAAGAGAGAGGGTTTTGTTAAGATAAATGTAATAATCTCTGTGATAATTAGTTTAATTTAGATCCCTGTATCTGACTCATTTTGACTAACCTTGTATGAAGCCTTTCTTGCCTTGCTGACGAGTCTGTGAATTTAGTTTGATTACAATCCCTTTTTTTGTGCTTGCGGATTGCTCACTGATCACTGATATTTTTCATTAAGCAGTTGCTTTATTACATTGTTATTTAGAGAGGAGTAATTTGTGCTTTCTAATTAATTGAATTCCAGGCACATTTTGTAAGTAGCTACAATGAGCCCATTCAAGGGGTTTTAGGTCATATTGACATTGTTTACCAGATGTGCTCATTTGTGTTAAAACACTGTTAACTCCATGATGACAACAGCCTCGTTGGGTTGCTTGACTCCTTCACCTTCTCTAATCTGCATCTCCAAAACCCTCCAAAATTAGAAGATGCATTTCAAGTACATGAGAGATGTCCATAGGCGTTAAATCACACTATTCCATTATCGGATTTAAGGACAGAGCAGCATTCTCTTAGCCAGGGGTGTGAATGCCATTATTCTGACCACTAAAAAATTGGACAATGCCAAAGAGAAGCAAATTGGGTGTTAAGTCCGTGCTTGGCCCATTTACCTCTGAAAAACTTGCAGTGAGGATTCAGGAGAGAATGGGACAGCCGGGAGGATGAGCAACCAAGCAAGGCATGGCATGAGCAGTGGCCTGGCGGGTGATGGGACACAGTTAACATAATTGAAAGGTGAATGTTGTAATTCATAGTCGTCACCATCCCAAACTCATAGGCGTGGTAATTGTTTACGCCAGAAGCTTTTTGATAGAGCTCAGCGCTTTCTTGCTAGTGATGCTCCCAGGATTTGGGGCTTATTCAAGCATTTCATGTTCATCGCTGTTAAATGCTGTATCTATTCCATCATCTGAGCATGAAAACGACATATTATACCTATTGTTTGCTCGTTTGGCCTGCTGCGTCAAGAACTGGAGCTTTAAAATGAGACCCAAATTAGATGAATAAATAACTTTTTTTACAGGAAAACGTACAGGCAGGTTATTCCCCTGATTATAAGCTTGTCCCGTGAAAAACTACCAACATTTGTTAACGTGTTCTGCAGTCACTTATTTTGGTAAAAAGTCAATTACTGCTTGCTCTATAGCAAAGTCTGGCAGAGAACAGTGATACTGTAAGATTCATCAGCCTCTGAAGGACCTGCCAAACAATGGCCTTGATGTGTTTTCTATTATTTTTCAACCGTTTGCGATTTTTTTTGCATTGGAGCAGCCAAAATCAATGACAAACTTCGAAGGAAAGGTTTGTTCAGTAGTTTGTACTTGGTAAACTTTAACATTTAATGCTTGCGAGGCAATAAACTGAATTCTGGTACAGCGTGAACCAACATCCCAGCTGCATCTCAGCTTTATTTTTTGCGGGGAACATGTAAATCGCTGTAATACCTTTTCTGGCTCACACTGGTCTGTTAAGGGTGCGTGCGTGCATGCATGGGGATCTGTTCTACCTATTGATTTGATAGGAAAGAGCATCTCTTGGAAAGGGAGAGTAAACGTGTGTGCACGCATGTGGAAGGGGAGAGAGAGGGAGAATCTTTATCTGTGTGTTTATCTCTATGATAAACGATGCCTGTTAAAAACATGACTTGCCACGGACGTTATTAGTGCTTTCCTCTTTAAGTATATTACACAAACAAAGTCACCGTCAGCAGAAATGAAGCTCCGGTCTTCATTGTTTAGTTCAGACAATTTTGATGTTTCATTGTCCCTCGATCAATCAGTGCCTCGAGGGGTATCAGCTATTGCCTAGGAATGCATCAGAGTGACGTGGGGAGCACGGATAGTCCTCAAAAGCTGAAAAATACTTAATTTAATATACTCATTACGGTTTTCATTCCAGTCTGTGAGCAGGCAGCAAAGTGAGCTCTGTTTATCATTTTTAATTGTGGATCTTCCCTGTTCAGAACTCACATCTCCCAGATTACCTTAAAACAAGCTTCTTCCTAGTAAGATTTGGATTTCACTCGCATCACTTGTTTTATTCTCTGTATAAAAGTTAGGTGTGGGGTTTACCACAAACAAAATGCATAAAGCAGAAACTATAATGCGGCATAAATGCCACATAAATCACATCCTAAAGACAAAAGCAGATTTCAAACATCTGAATTACTGAGCACTTAATGTAGAGTGTAATCTGTGTTTTGCTTTATGTTTGTTTTCTGGAATGTCACACAGAGACAAATGCAGGGGTTTCCCTCTCCTCCAAAGGCGGAGGAAAAAGAAGGTGATTTGCGAAATTCCCAGGAAAGAGCTTTTCCTGCATTGTAGGTAGCTCCCCCGGACAGGAGTCTCCTTTGCTGCTGGGAATTGAGCTGTACGCAGAAGTAGTCGATAGAAATCCCACTTGAGTTCTCTTGCTCATCACAGAGTGAGTAAGAGGCTGCTCCAAAATGCAAAACTGTCCTTGAAAAAACCTTCTCTGGTGCCCTCCCAGTTGTTTCTTCCTTTGCATCGACTGCGACCTGTGTAAGCCCCCTTCTCCAAGCTCCCTGCATCCCCCCGAGGGTCAGCACGTTTGCAGTGCTGTTGTCAAGCCTCAGCTCTCTGAAATTGTAACTAACAGATAAAATCTCTGACTTCAAAGATTTACACTTAGGATGGACAGGAAGGAAAACATCGGTTTTCTGAGTAACGTTCATGTTTTTCGGGATAAAAGCATGCTTTTGTTTCCCTTTGCCCAGCCGGTGCCACCCGGCTCGAGCCGCTGCGCATTTTCCTTTCAAAAATGGATTTCTGGAGGAACACTTTTTAAAAAAATCAACCTGTTTCCCCTGCGCCGCCGCGATTGGTCTGAGAAAATACGCCGAGCTGATCGCGTCAAAAGGAAAATAGCCTCGGCTTAATTGTAAGCTAAGTCTCCCGTAATCCCGGGCAGCATTTGAGATTCTGCCCAAGCGCTGGGCTCCGGCGGCCGCCGAGGGCTGTGGGTTTCTCTCCCAGCCTCCCGGCTGCTGCAGCACAAGTCAGCATAGCTAATGCAGAGAGAGCTCTCCAGCTCTCCCCCCCGCTCCCGCTTCCCTGCTCCCGTCTCTCGCTCGCTCTCCCAGTGCTTTGATTCGATATGAACAGACTGGTAACTCCGCTGCGAGAGGGAAAGCTGACATAACTCTGCAGATGGCTACGGTCGGATGATACACCTAGGGATTTTTCTTTAAGGGAAGGTAACGTTTAGATGCTAATGTTTATTTTTCCCTTGTTGCCATTTTTCAGGACTGCCGGTCCCAAAGAAGAGCCCAAAGTCGGTAAGCACTTTTCAGCTACTATTTTTGTCTGTTTGTCTGGTTTGAAGGAGAAAGGCATGAGTTTGGTTTGGTTTCTTTGTGGATTTCGATTGTTTTAAGTTGTCTTTCTGGTGCAGCCGTGATTACCTTACACGGCTCCTGCTGCATGGGGAGATGAAAGAGGGATGCAGTACGGAAGGGGGACTTGTTTGCAAATAAAGCCTTAGGTTTACAGATCCTCTTCCCTGATAGATGAGCTTCTCTGTCGTTTAACTTTCAAAAAAAAAAAAAAAAAAAGCTATTGTTTCCTTTTGGAAAGATGGGAGGCTCCACCTTCTTTGCCAGATAGCAATTCCTGTCGGGTGCTCATAGACACCAACCTTTTCCATTAACTCCCCGAGTTTTCTTGAGCACCCTCGGCTGAATTATTAACAAAATGGGAAAGCATGCACCTTGCTGAGAGAGACAAAGCATGAACGGAGCATGATTACGGTTCCTGGGGAATCCAGTTGTCTGTCCGAGTGCTTGCTCTGGAGGCATTTTCATACTGAGCAGGATTGTGCTGCAGGTGTGAGACTCCTTATTTTTTTAAAAAAAAACAAACCAGAACAGTATTTTCTTGTCCCTTCTGATCCTATTCCTGTAAAGCTGTTACCTGGATGACATGTTAGCTAATAGCATGGAAGCTGTGATCTAAAGTGTCGTTAAAGCTCTGTGCGTGATATCGTGGAAGAAATTAACGTACTATTTGTATGCAACAAGAAAAAGATGTTTGATTTTTAAAGGAAATTGCATACTTAAAGCCTGAAAGTTAACAGTTGTCTGTTGAGAGGGAGGGGGGAACTGAGATTTATCTCCCAGTAGCTTCGGTGAAGCAGACCGAGTCTTTGCCGTGTTGTCAGACAGCGCGAAACTTCCCCGGCGGTCCCCGATGGGCGCCAAGAACTGCCGCCGGGCGCAGCCCACCTCGCCGCAAACCTGGGCGAGAGCTTGGTGAAGGGGCTGAGCAGAAGGCTCCTGCTTTTAATACGAGTCCTCTGCTCATCCAAAAAGAAAAGCCCTGAAATAATTAATGTGATTCTGATGGCTTAGGGCAGCGCTGATTAAAGTCACGTGAGCCCAGGCCTCTGCCGTTGTCAGCTCACATTAATGTTGAGCGGCAGAAGTGCGGGGTGTGCTCCCGCGCCGAGCACAGGCATCCCAGACCCTGCGCGCTCGCTCCCGTCTCACGCGCTGAGATTATTTCAGCCTTTGGTAAAAAGAAGCCAGTGTGTAAAATACATCCGCATCTGGCACGTTTCTTTTCTCTGCCTGCACTTTTTTCCCCGGTCGGAGCAGGAGTCACTGCACTCCATCATCATCCGGACTCCGACTCCTGGCGTTAAACCAGCCCCGATCAATGGGTCTCAGTCTTTTCAAAGCACGGAGGCTCCTGCTTTGCCACATGCACATTCAGCGTCAGGTAGAGCGGGATCCTGCTGTGTCGGACACCTCTTTGGTTTGTGAAAATCTGAGCAGCATCTAAATCCGTGTTGGGATGATCCTGCCTCAGTGAACAAAGAGACTGCTTGCGAGCAGGTGTAGCCCTGCAACAGCAGATTTCTCCCTACCGTTTGCTTTGATGAGGCAGTCAGCCCTGGGAAAGCAGTCCCATTCCCTCGTGTGCCTCTCCTGAACCCTTCTCACCTTGCTTTAGGATCCCTCCAGTAATTTTTACAACGGCCCCAGGCAGTGCTGTTGCCTCTAAAGCACAAGATTGGCCAAAAGCAGAGCCTCCTGTTCCCCCTGCCTGCACACCGGATCGTTTGCATCGGCAATTAGCAGCGATGTGTTACCCTGCCGCATTGTGCGGCAGCTTTAATCACCGACCGCTCCTTGGAGGGGCAGAGCGGAGCGTATGGGAGCCGGCACAGCTGCTCCTTCATTCCCGGGCATCAGTGACGTGCATGGGTTGAGCATGGAAACCTGGAGCAAAGCGTCTCGGAGCACCCGTGTGCAGAGGAGGAAACTGTCCTCGGGGCTGTCTGGGATGGATTTACACCAATGTCAGAGCTCGTGGCCAATGCCATGGTAGAAAGTGTAAAAGCAGTGGTATTGCTGAACACCTTCCTGCCTCGGTTTAGTTGCAGGGCTGCTGCTTGGCTGCGGGGCGAGGGGACCCCAGCCCTCCTGGCCATGAAAATTCCCACTTGCCCTTGTCCTGGCAGGAGAGAGCCAGGCCTTCCCCAGCTGGCACGTTCCCCGGCTGGGGTTCCGTCTCACTGCACCCTGCCCAGGCACTTCCCGGGGATGGTTTGCTGCACTTGCAGCAGTCGGGTGAACGCGGGTGCCGTGGGCTGAGCTGCGTGCCCACGGGCTGTGCCTACGGGCTGTGCCATGGGGCTTGGGCTGGACGTGCTGCTTGTTTCCCCAGCTCCCTTGCCTGACACAGGGGGGATGTTTTCCAGCACTTCTTGATTAATAGATTAGCCGCAGTTAGAAGACGACGTACATCCAGGCAGGGAGCAGTTGGCCCGATCTTGTCATCATTCTTTGTTTCTTCTGCTGCATTGGGGGAGACACAGGCTCAGGGCTCCGTCCTCTTGTGCCTCGCTCAGCGTAGCGACGATCCCTCTCTTGCTATCTCATAGCCTTTCCCAAAGCCCGGACGCACTCCCAATGTACTGCCAACAGCTGTCTCTTTCTCAAACAAGCCTTATTTTTAGCTCTCAGCCCCAGTCCTATATTCCCACAAGGCCGACTTCAGGCTGTTGGATACCCCCTGGCTGGGAGGAGGTATTTTAGCCCCTTGGAGAGGTTTGGTAGTGCTGGAGCTGTGACAGTCAGGGAATTTTTTCTAGCTTGAGCTTAGTTTTCCTGGACTGTATTTTTCAGCCTGTGTATATCTTCAGATGAGTTTTGCTGATTTTTCTCAGTTTTTAGGGAGAGTTTTTCAACCTCAGTGGAAGAGCCAAATTAGGAACAAAAAGAAGTTTTCAGCTGTACATGGCACTGGGCACTTCCAAGTCCTTTGTTCCCCCTTCCCCCCAGCCAAGGACATGCTCACAGCAGCTCTCTGTGCTGCTTGTTTGTTTTCAGTTTCCCGTTGATTCTTTTTTAGATGAAAATGGATAATATTTTTGTGTTGACCATCTGGGGGGTATACATTTTCAATGTGCAAGTTCTCTAGTATAGCAATTTCCCCTGCAATTATCCTGGTATAACATGGATGAAAACAAACTTTTTTCTTTTTTTTTTTCTTTTTTTCCTTGTTGCTTACATCAAAATACTCCACAAGAGGGCAAAGATTCCCATTTCCAGCTCGGTTTGCTGTCACTGCCAGGACCAGCTTCTCCAAAGTGCTCTAGAGCTAGATCATCAGAAGACAGCCTCACTGCAGGGGGAAGAAAGTGCTAAGCTCTTCCAAAAAAATCTCATTTTTCTTTTGAATGTAAATAAATACATTGTCAGCATATCTGAATTGTGGCCAAAAATGCAATTCCTATGCACAGCCTGTCCCTGACAAGAGACTTGCCATGTATTTCGGGTGGATAGGGTAGCACTTGGGGCTCTGCTGATGTCCTGGTTTTGTCAGGAGGAGAAATTGGTTCCACAGCATGAGTGTTTGTACAACAGATCCCTCTTTGTTCACAGACGATTTTTCCCCCTCACACCTTGAAATGCAGTGGGAGGAAACCACAGCAACTCTTCCCTGTTGCGGTTGTATGCCTGGAGAATCCCATGCCAAAAAGCTTTGGTGTCCATTCGTGCCGCGGGACATGCTCCCTGCCACCATCGCCTCTTCTGCTGCGGTTTCTCTCTGCCTGACACAGACATACACAACTGCTGCTAATAATTAGTGTCCCATCCTGCCTCCGGCCACCTCTCAACCGTGTCATGGGCCCCAGTTGTTTTAGCAGTCACTGTACAAAGTAACATCTAATTACTCTTTCATTTAGTGTGAATGACAAACTGGTCTCTGCTACGGGGGTATCTGTAGCATTTTCCAGGCACTTGAGAGACTTTTGTAAGCAGTTTTCCTGCTGTCTCCTTTTGAAACACAACAGCTTCAAGCTCCCCAGCTCACATCACCTTTGCTATTTTCTTCCCTCTCTGTAACCAGAGGATGATGTCGTGCTCAGTGTGGGCTCCCTCAACCTCTCTGCTGAGGGAGAATCTGCCTTTCAGGTTGGCAAATGCAGTGCCTGTGGCTGAAAAAGGGATTGCACAGTTTGGGTAAGAAATCCTGGAAGGCTGATGTATGTATGGCCAAACCCTGACCGCTGCTCCCCCTCCTCTGCAGGAATTGCCCCTCAACCAGTAGGGAAAGGGCAGCTGGAAAAGACTTTCTTCCCAATAGTAAATTTTCTTCATTATCTGTTTTGGATATGGATATGAGGATATGAGCACTGCAAAGTTTCAGCAAGGGTGTAGGGAAGCTGGCACAGGCCGTGTATCTCAGACCTGACTTGAGTAGGGTGTGAGAAGCTCCAACCTTCCACATATTTATTTTGTCATGGCTCTAATACGCTACCAAGGTGATTGGTTTTGCCATCACCTGTATTTAAGCATGTAGTCTGCCTAAATGGACTCCAGGTAGTCATCGTAGTCTTGATTTCTAGTCACTTTTGGTCAAGAGATAGTTTTTCTGGCAAGCTATTTATCCTTATCAACAGCTCTGGAGAAGACCGTAGACTCTGGAGGGTCAGGGCTGCTCTTGCTGAGTTGGGTTAGTTTGGTGCCCCATGCTCTTGTACCTACTGTCAGAAGTCAACATGATTCAGATGATCTGCTTTACTTTGCGCTGAAAAACATGATCAGCATCTCCAGGTGAGCTCTGAACTGCAGTGGTCTGTCACCAAACAACCCCATGCTCATCTGGCTCTGATTTACCTGCTTTCCTGCCCATGCATGAGCTGAATGAGCCAGTCAGATCCAAACCCAGGAGGATTGGTCCCAAAGCTAGGAACGAGGCAGTAGACAGAGAAGTCATCCTTTCATTGGCTTATCATCAACTCATCTCTTTGGGGAAAGCTGCACCTTTGCACCAAGGCACAAACTTCTTCATCTGGGCAGTCCCCGTTGCCGGAGCACCACAGGCAGCAGGGTGGTCGGACCCAGAGCTGCTGATGTGCTGAAGCTGCTCCAGCACGGCTAAAAGTTTGGCCCCAAACCTTTTTGGCCTCATCTGGTGATATGAAAGTTGATTAATGCTATCTTGAATTAATTTAATTACATGTTTTCATGATATCCATGGTTGTGTTCCCCTTTCTCTGTTCCCTTCTTCAACTCCTAAATAGATGTTTCAGGCTTTTTAAAGGAGTTCTTGTTTGGAAAAGCAGCTATCCCTCAGAAGTAGTTTTCCCCTATTTCTTGCAAAATGTCTGTATTTGCAATTGCAATTCCAGTTTAATTAGAGGTGGTTTTGCTTAAGATATGCTGACGTTTCCATTTGCAACCCAAATACAAAACAGAATTCAGCATTTGTTCAACATTTAGAAGTTTCATATCATAAAGTGAGAACACCTTTTAAAGTTTGATCTTTGTTTCTTTTTAAATCAGAAAGTTTTCAGAGAGTTCTCAATTTTCCCCAAGGGCTGAATAAAGCTTCACATTTTAGTCCCTGTACTCCAACTTCTGTAAACCAGCTATTTCCAGTGAGATTGGCCTGAAGTTTCACAGGATGCTTGTAGTTATTTTAGTAGCTTGGCCAAACAAACAAAACAATCCAGATGGCTGGACTGAGAGTTGTAAAGTGTTTTTTCTTTTTTTTTTTAAGTTACAAAGGAGTGATTATCCGCAGCATAGATGTTTTAAAACGGCTTCATTTAAAAACTGAAGGGCTGTATGTGAATTAGCTTCTCTTACTGCTTAAAAGGCTAAAAATGATTGAAATTGGTTCAGATATTTGTATTTGAAAGTCTGCAGATGAGTAATCACAGCAGGTATGCTTTGTTCAAAATTACTTTAAAGGACAAAGGCAATTTCACATTCTAGTCGATCGAGGTATTTTAAAAAACACTGGTAGTGGATCAACAACTGAAATGTAAGGCTGCGAGGTCAAAGTCATTTGGGCTGTTGGAGCTGTTTGTTTTTTTTCTCAGTCTAAACCTGGAAATATGTGCAACTTAAAAAAAATATTGTTAATACTCAAAGAGAGAGCACTTTTGTATGGTGACTTCCTCCTCTGTGATTAATTCAGCCCTGCTATGATGGAGCATTGTCCACCTGGGGTTTCACATTCAGAGGAAAGGAGGGGGTCCCCAGCCCTGGGTGCTGATGGTCTCTGTGTTTGCTGCTGGCTTTTCTCCCAACCCTTGCTTGGTTTTCTACGGAGAAGTCCCTGAAAGCAGAGGCTCCTTTTACGTTGTTTTTGGGTACCCTCAGAGGCTTTAAATTTTTGCCTTGAGTTTTCTTGGTATGAGTGGCTGATCCCTTTTAGCCGAGAAATTGTGGATGTTGTAAAAACAACCTGTAGGATGCTATTTTTCTGGCCGCCCTCTGTGTCACAGCATCCCTGGGCATGTGCCAGGTCCCTCTGCCGGAGCAGGTGGGAGATTGGACTAAACCTTGATGCCAACCCAAAGTCATCTCAAAAGAGCATTAAAAAGCATTTGCTGTACAGTTTGAGGAGCTCTCGTTGAGGGAGGATTTTGCTGCATATTGAGTAGTACAAATCCTGGCGATGCAAATATGACTTGTGCTTCATTTGAGTACACCGTTGTGAATTTGAGTTAAGAATTATGTACCCTGCTTAGCTAAATATTGAGCAGACAGAGCTCTTGACATACTGCTTTTGAATAAGCCTTGAATTTAGGCAGACAGGTTTTTTCCCTGTTTTAATTCGCTCAATTATAGCAAGGAAATCAAACTGCAAATAGACGTTTTCACATTTGTGAAGGTCTGCTGTAATCCTGGGGATGCTCTGGGAAGCAGAGACATGGAAGTGGTACTCTGGTGTCCACCCACTCATGATGTGGGGGTTGCAAGAGCTGCAGAGGAAAAGTGATCTTTCATAGTAAGGACTGTGTTTGAATCTGTTTCAGAGGGTCTATTTTAAGTTTTCATAATGAAATTTGGTAGTTTTTCCTTTTTCTCCCAGTTAGATCCTAATGTCACCTGAGTAGAAAGAAGGTTGTTGGGGTTTCCTGCCTTAATGTAGGAAAAATATAAGTGCACTGAAACTAGTAACCTATAATGAGATTTACGTTTGTTTTATGTGTGAGGTGGAGAATGGCATATTTTTTTTTATGATAAATGACTTTGTTTTGCATATGTGTTTCTGTCAGTCTGCCTATCAAAATCTGTCATCGGGGAATTTAACTGTACCCGGCATTAACTGGTGGCAGCAAAACTCTGATTTATGTATTTACTTATGTGCATGCAAAAACCCTGATCAAAGATGGGAGAAAAATTGATGGAAAACACCCACTCAAAGACCAATAACCGTCTGTTCTCTCTCTTTCCACTCACTTTCTTCCTTACAGCAACCACTTGAACGGAAAGACAGCCAAAACAGTTCTCAGCATAGCGTCTCCAGCCACCGCAGCGGGCACACCGCGTCCCCCGTTCACAGCACGCAGGTGCTGCCGGACTACGCCGCCGCGGAGGCACCGGCTGCGGATCAACCGGACAGTTCTGGGCAGAAAAAGCCAGATCCATTCAAAATCTGGGCCCAGTCCAGGAGCATGTATGAAAGCCGACGTGAGTATGAAGCAGGTGTGGTTGCTAAGGCTACGGCTCTGGCAGCTGCTCTCTGTATATTTTCTTTGCGAAGAGCTGAGTCTTTTAGATTTATATTGAAAATATAAGGCTTCGGTTTGTTAATTTGGTATCTGTCAGTGATGTCTGCTTGATAGAGGTGCAGTTTCCTCTCTGAGGAGGAATGAATTTAGATCATCCTTAGGAAAGGGCACTTAGACCAAAGCTTAATACCAAAAATCCTTTTAAAATTAAAGACCATCTTTTCCTCTTTTTTTTTTTATTTTGCTTTTAAATTAAGCCGAAGGAGAATTTTGGAGTTTGTTATCCAGATCCTAAACTCTTTATTGAGGTTAAGGCTCGTTGTCAGATATGCATAGGAATTTCAGTAGGGAGGGGAAGCATTTAGTTGGCTCAAATTCATACCAGATGCTTTCCAACCTCACTCTGGGGAGGAGAAAATCCAGCTGAGCCCTTTTAGTTTGACCAGAGTGGACACTTTAACAATACAGATATCAAATGCATATTGTAAGTGGCTTTTATGACAATTAATAATCTGCACACTTGGCTAATAGTTCAGCAGGGCTTTGACTGTGCTCCAAGACTATAAATATGGTTTCAATCAGTTTCTTCTCTGCAAACAAAATAAACATGCTGGCTTCGCTTTAATTGCACTGCTGAAGATGATCGAATCTGCAAAAGCTTCTTAAAGAAAGAGTTAAGAGTATTAGGTTCATTTTCAAAAGCAATAGTTACTTTAGTTACAGAAAAGGAAGCTTCAAACTCCTAGTGCTGTAAGAGTCTCACCTGGCGTTTGATTTATTGTGCTGAGTGGAAATTGGTAAAACCAGTATGAAATGAACATTACCCCAGAATGAAAAATGGTAGGACTGTTTTTTTCTGACCAAATGAATCACTTCGAAATCTTATCTCCTGGAAAAATTAAATCATGAGTCATGGTTTCTTGGCTGAAGATGCATCTCTTCAGATTGAATGTCTCAGCAATGCGGTTTGTAGGTGTCTCAGCTTCTGTGTGCTCCTTCCCTTCCCGCCTCTTCCCAGGGATTAGGTGCATGGACCCTGCGGGCTCTTGGGCCAGGTCATGCTGATTTATGGAGAAGTGCAGTGGCAGAACTTGCACATGCATCTCGTTGCAATAGGAAAAAGGGGCAAGAGCTGAGGGACGGTGACTCTTCAGCTCTGCAGAGCTCCTCCTTGTCCAGCCCGGATGAACAAGGCTGAGGTCATGACTATCCCATGGCAGCATCACCCATGCTCAGCTCATGTGGTTCATGTACACATTGGCAATGCTTCTGACCCCCTGCAGCTACTTAGCTAATTTCTAATTAACTGTTTAACTCATACTAATTAGTCATTAGTATCAGCTTAGCAGCTTTAACTCCTGCCTGTCTTTCCTGATAAAACCAGAGGCTGAGCCAGAGAATGTGCATCCTGAAGTGTACATGCAGACAGTCACCGTTCTGTGTCCACCTCCAACATCATGTGCTGCATCCTCCTTCCTCCTATCCTCCCTCTTTCCTTGATGGCTGCAGGTATCTTGTAGAGGTTTTATCCTTGTCTGTGATTAGAGCCCTTCCAGAGGCCTTTTCATCATCTGTTGACTTACTGGTTTCCCAAGCCCCATCTCTCCCTGTGCCCCAGTTCTCTCTGCTTGGGCCTTTCGCTAGACTGGGATCTGCTAAGCCCCTTCTGCTTCCCTGTCTCACCTTTCCCTGGTCCAGCATCTCTGTGGTGGGCTCAATCGTCTTCTATTGCTTTGATCCTTATCTCCTGCCTATTCTACCAGATGAGACCTGCCTGTTTGGACATCGGTGCTTTTCTACCACTTTTTTGTCCCATTGCCATTTTCTTCCCAGGAAGGTTTTTTTTTGAGATTTCTTGGTTTCATACAGAAAGGGTTTTTGGAGAGTGGCAAAAGCGTGGTGCGATCATGTCTCTTTGCAAGCAAGTGCTGCTAGAAGTGTCCAAGAACCTAGGAATTTCTGACCCTAAGATGAAGTGAAACACGTTCCCTGGGGATTAACTTGCACTCTGACCTTGTGACATGGCTTTGCTGTGCCTAATGAAGGGTGAGGAAAAACAGGAAAGGTACAGTCTAAGTGAAAAGGGCAGTTGGATGCGCTTTGTCTCCTTTCGCGGTCTGATCCCAAAGTGTGACTGGTAGTTTTATTTAGAGGTCAGTGGTCAGCTCCAGCTCTCGCTCTGTCCCTCACCAAGCCCTCACCTTTCATCCCTCTCACTGGTCTCAGAAGTGGAGACTGTGCTTCACAGCTGAAACCTGGCGCCTCTTCCGCCCTCGGAGCTTGGGGTGAACCACCGTGTTTCTTTCCCTATGTTTGGTCTGCACGAAGAGTGGGCAATTGGTGGCTGCTCTGTTACGAACTTGAATCATCCCCTTTAGATTCACATCCCAGTGTTGCCCAAGCACCAGATGTGTGATTCTTGGACCACTCATAGGGAGCCCTGCTGACATGGAGCACCACAGACTGTGGGATAGGAGAAACCGTTCTATGGGCGTCTATTTTCACTGTCTGCTCCACACGTGCTGTTCTTCATATTTTTACCCAGCTGCAGTTCAGTTTAACTCCAGTGCCTCCTTTGACTGGTGGTGATACAGTCATATCATTGCTTTCTTTGCTTGAGCACCTGATCCCTTTGCCTTTGGGACTGAAGTTAGCATCTCCTCTCTCATGACATCCATAGCTTTGGGTGCTCAATGTGACTTTCTGCATTCTTCTGATGAAGACGTGAGCAGGACTAAATGAACATCTAATGTACAGCAGGAGGATGCTAACCTAGTGCCAGTGTTGAGATTGGCTGATGCATCCTGTAACACTGGGGCTTTTGGTGGGTCCTAGAAGTCCCCACTGCCCAAGGAGCCCCAGCTCAGCTCTCCCAGCTCTCCCTGCTGCCCAGGCCAGGGCTTGCTCTCTGTTGATTCATGGCCTTAACTTTTAATAAAACTGAAGAGGGTTATAAAATGTTCTTTTGAGAGGCAGGGTTTGAATCCCTGACAAGGGGACTGAAAAACAGGAACAACCCTTTGTGGAGTTAAAAAAGACAATTTTAGAGCATTAGATCATCTTCAGAGTTTTATTTCGTCCCATTTGTGAAATTGTTGAGTGTAAAGAGAACATAGCGCAATTTTTCAAGTGCAGTTGACACAAAAAGATGAATTCATTAGCCCCAGCCCAGATAGATTCTTTTTTTTTTTCATGTGAAAATAATAATACAAAGAGGTTTCATTCAATATATGAATACATCGTCTCCAGGATGTTTCTAAGAAGTACTGAATCTATAATGACCACCTACTGCCTTTTTCACTGGGAGTGCATCCCACTGTTATTAACATTAATAATAATAATGTAGACATGGAAAGCACACAGGCAACGTTTTAATTTTTCAGAATTGGTAAAATGCTTTCTTCTTTTCTTTGAATATTCTTTGGATCAGTGTTTCATAAAAAAGACTATATTTGACTTATGTGACTTGTCTCACTGAAGCCATTGGTATAGCAGGATTAGGTTCAGAAGCACTGGATAACTCATCTTTTTGTAAAAGCATGTATTTTTTTGATTTACCCAATGCATCTTAATATCAGGAAGTACGCAGATTCTGTGGAGGAGAGCCACAGATGTTGCCTGTTCAGGGGAAGTAAAAAAAAAGCAGAAAAATGAAGCTGGAATTAATAATGCAAAGCTCAGCAATGGCTCCATAACTGTGTCTGGACTCTGCTTGAGTGGCAGCAGATGAGAACTGTAACTTTATTCGACAAACATGGGCTAAAGTTCCTTCACATGAGCTCCTCTGGGTGAGGGGATCAGGCCTGCAAGGTGCTGAGCGCTTGGGCTCCAGTCCAAGAAAGCTTATTTTCAAGCTATAAACCCAAAGGGACTTGGATGCTTTAAGGCTAAGGCTGAGCTCAAATGCTCGGCCGCAATCTGGCCCAGAGTTGCAATTCTTTGCTGGATTAAGACTTTTGAGAACAGCCGGCTTTGTGGTGTTACGTGAATCTGAAAACACATCATTTGGTGGCGATAACAAATGCGCTCTTTGCTAGTGCTAGGTTCTGCCTGAGCTCCCGTTTATGGGTTACTCATTGCTGCTGGTGGGAGTTGTGTATATGAATCAGAGAGGACAAACCCTTAAGGTTTAAGCGCTGAAGCAGTTCCAAGATCCAGGAATGACAGACATGAAGAGCACTCAGTGAGGGAAACAGCAATTGAATAGTTTATCTGAGAACCGCAATTCTGAAATCCTGCACTGTTTTATTGAAAATCTATTTCTATAATATGCCTTTTATTTTTCAATGTATTATTAAACTTCCTTAAAAATTAACACAATCTGTTGTCAAATTTTTCTCATGTGGCCTGATTGCTTTGCAAAATACCATATCCTACATATGGCCATCTGTCAAAACAGCAGTGACAAAATGAATTAATCTGAATTGCAGATGTGTTAATGAATCTCTTTGAAGGGCTTAAGCATTTAATTAAGAGTAAAGCAGAACACGATAGATAATTTTTAAAGCTCTTAAAATATTCTAAGTTATCGTTAATATTTGAATTTTATTTTCAGGCACATAATTTATGTGGTAGGATTTTTCTCTCCCCAAATCTAATCAAAATAGTACAAACAAGTCTTGACCCCAGTATGTAGCGTTCGCTCACCGGCAATTACACAGAATTAAAAATATTTACACAGTGATACCAAACATGAGATACTTTCTCCCCAAAATAGAAGAGAAAAATACTCTCAGGAAATTGCAGCCGCCTTCTGATCAGACTGACTTTAGAGATGATAGTTAGTAGAGGCCCCTTGGTAGGGTTATGTCCTTTTATTGTATTAATAGGAGACAAACAGTTACAGTCATACACTTGGGCACACAGATGTGTCCATGCCCATAGAGAATGTCTTGCTAAAAAGGGCCGTAGTACTCGCAGCACATGGCATGAGCAGCGGAGGCTGCAGAGCTGTTGACGGAGCTGGTTCTGGGCAGACTTTGCTGATGTTGGTCTGGCACCAGCCTGGTCCGTGACTCAGCCGAGGTATCGCTCCTTCCCTGGACCTCAGTGGCAGAACTTGGTCTTCTTGTCGAGAACATGCTGAAGCCATCTTTCAAAAGCTTTCTGTGCCACCAGAAGGGTTGATTAAAAGGAAAAGACAGAAAACCCTGGAATTCTCCTGCAGTGGGATAGTTTAGAAAGCGGGGCTTTCCTGCAAATCTGGACTCTCACGAGATTTATGACTGAATCACAGGACTTTTCAACACTGAAACTCTCCATCAGCTTCAGTGAGACTATTCACTCTAAATTTCAGGCTGCTGCTTATATACTTTGCTGAAGCTGGGCCTTAAAACTTCTGTACTTTGCCAAGCTATGAGTCATTGAAAGTGCTGCTGCCTCAAATGAGCTAGTGACTAAAGCAAACTCATACCGATTATTTCTGAAACCATCTTTTGTTGAAACTGATACCATGCTGGGCAGAATTTTTTTTTTGTGTAACATGTAAGATAATTGTTAAAGTTTGCATAGGAAAGTTTGATTAAAATGACCTCTAATTAAGCGCTGTATTCATTGTTCATCTGTTCATCACCATGTATTTAGAATTTCTTTTAACATGAGAAAAAGATAGTTCCATTTGGAAAACTGTGTCATGATGGTGAAATTATTTTTGTAGAGAAGTATTTTTTAAGGTGTTCCCAAAGAGATTCCTTCTCTGAGGAGCAAAAAGAGGTCTTCAAATATACCTGCATGCATATGCATAAATGTATAAATTCATATATGTATGTGTGTATTATATATCCGCATGTACATGGGCATGCGCAGATAGATGTGTAAGTTAGCGTGTCATAATCCATAGTAGCTATAACCTTAGCAATTATATGTACAAAAGCCTAACATGATCCATACAGTCAAAATTAATTAAATGAACTAACAAGAAAGCAGATGCAAAGCTTTGCAAAACTGTAAAATTAATATTACAGCTATGTCACCTTCGCCTGCAACTGGACTGAGCAAGGGTGAGAGAGAGAGAGAAATCAATTCCACGAGTTTTGGAGAATGTAAGACTGTGCCGAGAATGTATCTGTGTCTTGTGATGTCTTGTTCTGGTGTCATTGCTGCTCTGTGGCGGGGGGCACTTCATCACCAAGGGAGTCTGGCAGGGCCGTACACCAAGGTTAGCCACGAAGGTGCAAAGGACTCGCTTTACTGTGTACTGGCTAGCGACGGATTTTGTAGACGGCGGTGGGGGGTATTATGTTGCCGTTTCATTCATGAGTTTGCCCGTGTGGGTCGTTGACAGGGCTGTGGCACTCACCTCTCCTTCCATTCCTCCTCACAGCTTCAGCAGAGCTCTTCTTACCGCTTTTGCCACACTTTCCAAATGGTCTAGTTTAATTCAGGATGAGCAGACTGGCAAGTTTTACCCATTTGGGCTACGTACACATTTTTTCACAAGGAGTCAGGCGTGCATGAGATCAGGTCAAGGTGCAAAGATGCAATGAATGACTCCTGGAGGCCATTTTTCATTTGTTTTCAACAAAGTTTCAGCATCACCATGAAATTTTCCGTTTAAGTAAGGAAAGTGGCTCCTCTAAAGCTCTACTGAATAATGGAGAACCTAAGGTGATTCTCCAGTAAGGAGAGCCTCAGGGGGTCCTACCTCAGCTGTATGGAAGCACAGAGGTGGATGAGGTTTTCTGGACTGTGCCAGTGAATCACCATACTGCAGAGTTGGCACAAAAGGCGGTAGAAGGAGTTTTGTTTGGTGTGTACTCACGCTGTGTAAATGTCTGTTGTCTATATGTTTGTTATATCTGTGTTGCACCTCTCTGTAACCCTTCCAGTGGAAGGAGCATGACATTAATGAACTTGCTTCTTTGAGTATAGACTGGTCTTTTTTTGTTGCTCTGGTTTGATGCCCCTGTTACACCTCGCCTTGCCGTTATATCCAGCAGCCGTTAATTGGGTAGCTGGTACCCAAACCAGGAACATAAGGCATCGTTCAGTGAGGCTGGAGAGTTGACAAATGGGAAGGTGTTGTGAGATGCCGAGGAAACGGGCCCACGCTGAAGCTCTCTGCAGAAGCCGTTTTGCCTCTGACGGATCCAACACACACTATTAATTGGTTGGGGCTAGCCTTTGCCAAAGGAGCCTGTGAAGTGCTGGAGAGACGCTTCTGAATGTGTCTGCTCTTCACGCTCTCCCTCACTGAAGGCAGTGACAAACACCAGTTGACTCAGTGTCTTGAGTTCTGCTGTTGTGCCACACGTCTGTATGGTGGCACCTGAAAAGATGAACCACGCAGGCTTCCAGCGTGTTCATCACCTGATTATTCTGTAATTGTATCTGGACAAAAATTTGCCTTTGGTTCAGTAAGGTAATGTGCACAGATCTTAAGCTTAGTTTATAACTGTAAGTAATTAGAATGTGAAGAGATTATATATAAAACCAGTGGCTTAAACCAGTTTGAATGAAAAGGTCGAACCTGATATCTGTGCCTTAGCACTCACCTGTTCTTTTAATTTTTAATATTCCCAGGTCTTAACCTGTTAAGTCATTGAAAAGAGAGCATCAGAGCCAGCCAAAAGTCTTAACACTGAAAACCACCAGATGACTAGACCCAAGCCTTTGTGCAACAGGCTGCGACAGTGTAAAATGTAATTAGGGCTCAGTCTGACACTCACCGATGTCAGTGGAAAAGAACCAGTTTATCTGCTCATAGATACAGAAAACTAGATGGTGTTTCATTAAACGTGTTGCATCCCGTATCTGAGTATGCACTTGTTTAAATTGTATTCCTGAACAACGTATTTTGGTTTCTTTACTAAAGATATAGGCAGCTGACTTGTAAGGGAACAGCTTTTTTGATCATTAATTATAAATTTTGGGAGGGGATCGTTACAAAATTAGTCAGTGTTACAGATACTAACCAATAAATATTAAATGAACCTGAAGTTGTCTTCTGATATGATTTAATGTTAGCAATTAATTTTGCATTTTTAAAAAAGGGATGAAAGCAAGCATGAATACGTTAATATAAAACATTACTGTTCAACCACACTTCAAGGTTAGTACTTCACTGTATGTAATATTCATTGTAAAAACCTTGCTGGTGTTCCATACTAATGAGTAGGTAGGTTGGACTTTTTTGTGTTTCCAGCTGGTTTTGTCTGTTCAGTGGCTTTACAGAGCCCGTACACGAGAAAGAGAGAGTCAGGAGAGCTGCTTTGCTTGCAGTGGAGCCCTTCTGTTTTACACCAACAGAGTATCTGTCCCATAGTTATTTAAAGCAGTGTCAGTAGACAGATAGCAAACTATGCTTGTGAAAGTTAATTAAACAGTAGAAGTCATAACAAGTGGCTCTTTTGTCTCCCATGAAAGAGGAGGCAGCTGTATTGTTTCTGGCAGAGTGATTCTCGGTGGTACATGTTTATTTATTGATGATTTAGAAGAGGCTCTTGCACTGGGTAATGATGCTAATATTGATGGAAGGAAATATTATAGTGATAAACAAATGGCAAGTCATAATTAGACACCTAGAAAGTAGAAACCACCGCATAATTTTTAGTAGTGATTTAAATAGTAATCCTTTAGTGTTTAAACCTATAAATGTTCTTAATTATGTCTAAAAATTCAAGACTGCCTCATTTAAAGACCAAATTGTGCAGCAGATACCTTTACACGTACATCAGAGTAGTCCTGATTTATATAAAGATGTGGGGTTTTGATTAAAAATTATAGTTTTCCTTCTTTCTCTTCAGTTCCAGACTACCAAGAGCAGGATATCTTTCTATGGAGAAAGGAAACCGGTTTTGGATTTAGGATTCTAGGAGGAAATGAGCCTGGAGAACCTGTGAGTACCTCTAGAAGTGGTCGTGTTTTAACTCATAACATCTTCCAGAATCACAGCAGTAGCATGTACAGATGTGCAGAACTGCCCTGTGGCATCCCAGTTAAAATAACTAGTGGGCTACGTATTTACATCCTGCAACTCCTCCCCACCCTCCCTCCAAAAAAAAATGCCCAAACTCCCATAACTGAAATGAGTTTGGCTTCCCCTGCAATTCTCTGTTTTTGTGATAGTTCAAATGAAAATGCATAGGTCTGAAATTGCCTGAACACTGAGAATGGGATGTCCTGGGTAGGTTTGCAAGTATTTTGATCTTAGAGTGTCAGGTTTTGCTCGACTCCCTCCTTGAATTCTTACCTTCTTTACCATAAATCCAGAGCCTGTGGAAGGTGTCAGGCTAAAAACATATGGTCTTTCGTGCCCTGTGCAGGTCAAAGCTAGATAGTGGCAGCATGAATTTCCACGTATTTCCCTGCCAAAATTATTTTGCTCATTTATGGAAAGAGAAGCCATGAATTCCTCTTGGTTTAGAGTTAACTCCACAGAACTCACTGAAAGTAAACCAAGACTAGTTGGTAGAGAGGCAAGTGTTATGGAGCTTGAAAACCCAAGAGGCAACTGAAAACATAGCTCAATCTCAGCCTCCCTGACTAGACCCTCAGTGCTTTTAACCATCTTCCTCTCTGGTCACTGTCTGGTTGAAGACATTTCCCAAGGCTGGCTGTCATTAGAGTGAATGGGATGCGTAAAGAAACAAGATGTCAGTTTATTACAGTTTCACAATATGACTATATTCACATGGAGCTGCTTTCACAGGAACAACTTTCCTGACCAGCAGACATTTGTCAACAATTCCTTGTCCCTACTAAATTGGGTCTAACTACTGGTGCCCCGTGCTTCCAGCTGGCTCCTGAGCTAGCTCTCGTTTATAACTAACTTCCTTTCCTTCCTCCTTTCCTTCCTCCTTTCCTTCCTCCTTTCCTTCCTCCTTTCCTTCCTCCTTTCCTTCCTCCTTTCCTTCCTCCTTTCCTTCCTCCTTTCCTTCCTCCTTTCCTTCCTCCTGTTTGTGCTAATTCATCAGATCTACATCGGTCACATTGTACCGCTGGGTGCTGCTGATGCGGACGGCCGCCTGAGATCAGGTGATGAACTGATCTGCGTGGATGGGACGCCTGTTGTCGGGAAATCGCACCAGCTTGTCGTCCAGCTTATGCAACAGGCAGCCAAACAAGGTCACGTCAATCTGACCGTCAGGCGCAAAGTGGTTTACACAGGTAGGCTGCAGTGTCACTCTGCAGGGGTAGATTTTCTTGCCAGACTCCATCTGTTCAGCAAATGGTTTAAAGAAAAAAAAGCTCTTCCTTGTAATACTGAGAAAACTCAGGGGATGTGGTGTTGTTCTTCCTCTTTTGCCTGTTTTTATTTTTTTTTGTTCTTGATCAACTACGTTTCAAATACTTTGTTTCCAGTCAAGACTCAATCTCAGCTGGCTTCCTCAGTCTTCATGAAGGTTTCTGATAAAATGGGGAACTGTTTAGTTGCAACATATCATTTTTAGTTGGATTCATGCAACAACAGACACTGTGCCTGACTGCCTGTGTCTTCTATTTTCTTCCCAAAATAACTGTGCTGCCTGATAGCCACCCTTAAACTGGGAGTGAGGGAAAAGATGCTGAAGAGTCCCCAGGAGGGGAGGCAAGGGCAGAGAGCGAGTGAGGGATTGCTGTGTGATGGCTGTTATCCCAAGAACAGGAGAAGCTTCAACTGAGGTTGCAACGTTTAGACAACTCACCACAGGATGCAAAACTGTAAGCGTCGTTGGTTCTGGTAGTGCAGGGTGTGCGTGTTTGTTGTAACAGAGAGGTTTCAATGTGCTGCATTGTGCAGCATACACCGTACACACTGCACAAATGTATGGTGCAAATGGACAAAAAAGATGCTGGCAGAAAGACAAAGATGCAGAGAGAAGTGACGCTGCCTCATGGCACTCGGATTAGTGACACAAAAATGTCCCAATAGCAAAGAAAATGAAGGCACGAGCATGAGCTTTCTAAATGGCATGTGACCTTGTGCATAATATTGGAGAGTAGCAGAAGAGGAAGGGCAGCTGAATTTTGGTATCCTTTTTGCACGTAGATTTTCTGTCCAGTTTTAGAGCCTCCGGGCTGGAAATTACCATAAAAGATTTAGATGCATGAGAGGTCTCGATAAAAACCCTTGATATTTCATTCAGGGGCTTGTTACTCCAGACTGAGCTATTTCTGAATCATTTCAAATGTGGATACTTACTCTAGGGTAAATTATTCAGGATCCCTTCTTTCACCTTATATTTGCAGGCTTTTAAATTCTGGCATAACTTTGTAGAGAAGCCTTTCCCTGAATTTTGGTCCCTTATTCCTCCTCTCATCTGTATGCGAGTAGAAGAAGATTGTTCACCTAAATGGGTACTCCATGTCTTGAGATTCATAGAGGGGAAAGTTTATACTCCTATATACTCCTATATTCATAATATGTAGAATACTATATATTTAGTACATCCTCTGAGTAGGTAAGACATTCTATCTAATATTTTAAAGTTCTTTTTCTTCGGATCAGAGGTTTACAGATTTAGATTTTGCTTGATGTCCATTTTCTTGTTGTTGCTTTTAAGACCTTCAACTTAATTTTAATTCACCAAACTGGAGAAGCAGAGGCTACATGATCAGTAGAGGCAGCCATTCAGTAGAGACAGGTGCAATATGCTGCTCTCAGCTGCACAAATGGACTATGGCGAACTGGCTGAGTAACAGGACATAGACGCTGTTGTGGGCCACCAGCTTTAACCTGAGGTTGGCTCAGGTGAAGAAAAACACTGTTCTGGGATGTAGGCAGGGGGGAACTCTTCTGATTTCCCAGCAGATGATGGCTCAGCTGCAATATGGTCCAGCACTTCAAGACAGACATGTTTGAGTTGGAAAAAGCCCAACTGGAGAGAGTCCAGAGGACCAGTGAGAATAAGGAGAGCTCTAGAAAACATGGTCTGCAAGGAAATATTGAGCAAATTGGGATTGTTTAGCCTAAAGCAGAGAAGAGAGAGGAGGTGTTAAACTCCCCAAGACTATAAGAGGCTGCTGCAAAGAGGAAGGGAATAATATGTTCTCCATATGCCTGCTAGATAGAACTAGAAATAATAACCTTATGTTGCAGCAGGGAAGATTTAAGTTAGATATTGCAACCAATAGATTGCCTGGGGAGATATTTAGCAGCAGATTAGACAAACATCTGTCAGAACTGACAGTAAGTATAGTTGGCCCTGATTCGAGCAGAGTGTGGACTAAGCGATTTTTTTGAGATTTCTTCAAGCCTTGTGGTAGCTGATTAGATTTTAAACTAATACCACTTCCAACTTCAGTTGCTGTTAACCACTTGTTTAATATTAATGTTAATGTTCATAATGTTTAATGGTTCCCCCTGACTGTGCCAGACTGTACAGATGATAGTTGCTGATTCTTCCATCCGGAAAAGCTTGGTTCACAAGTCACAGAATCACAGAATGTTAGGTCGTTTTACTTTAGTATGGGTGGTTATTGTTAATTGAGATCATGTTAATCAAAGGCAATCAGTGCTGCCCAACTGTTAGCAATGAGTTAGAAAATACACAGATGTTGAGTGATGGGTGTTTGATATTGCTGTCTCTCTTCACGGCTTGTGCATATATACATGGTTGCACATATGTAAATGAAGTGAGGACGTGCTATCCAAAGGAGGCACCTCTAAACTAATGTAATCCAGGTTTTGAATGCCACGGAGCATCCAAGCACGCAGCACTGCCCTGCTTTAAACATACTGCTGCTGTAGTTCGGCAGTGAAAGGCTTTGGCTTTGTGACCATACACAGGAGAGGATGAGCATGTGTGGTCAGCACCGTCACTGAACAGAGCTGTTGGTGGTGACATCCGAAAGGAGACAGAACACTTGATCATTATGGCCATGATTTATAGGGTAAAGCAGTGATTTCCTTTTTTTTTTTTTTTTCTCACCTTTTTTCTCAGTGGAGGGCAGTTTTCAAGCACTAAACAGTGCAGCCTGCTCAGACAGTGTTGGTTTTTTTTTTCCTCTCCAGTTCCCAAGGCAGAGAATGAAGTCCCATCCCCAGCCTCTTCCCACCACAGCAGCAACCAGCCGGCCTCGCTGACGGAGGAGAAGCGGACGCCGCAGGGCAGCCAGAACTCCCTCAACACCGTCAGCTCGGGCAGCGGCAGCACCAGCGGCATCGGCAGCGGCGGCGGCGGGGGCAGCGGCGTCGTCAGCGCCGTGGTCCAGCCCTACGATGTGGAAATCCGCCGCGGCGAAAACGAGGGCTTTGGCTTCGTCATCGTCTCGTCGGTGAGCAGGCCGGAGGCAGGGACAACATTCGGTAAGTCTTGGGGTGTTTTTTTTTTCAAAAGAGACGCAGCTTTGAGCGCTGCAGTGCGAGGAGGCGAGCGGGGATCTGTTTAACTACAAGTCGTGAGCGTGTCCTAGTTAATGTAATTAATAGCTTCACGGGAGACCAAGACTTGGTAGGTGTTTGCCTCCTGGGTTTTGTTCAGCACTGAGTTGAGAAAAGCAAAATGAGAAATCCCAACCTGAAGAGCAAAAATGCCACCAGTGGCAATTCCTGATGCTCCCTGAAGCTCCAGCTCTCCCAGCTAGCTGGATGCCTTTTGGGATTTTCTCTGACAAGAGCAGCCGAGGATCCCTCCAGTGATGCTGTTTGCTAATGCAGAAATGGAGCAGGTGGAATGAAATATGTCTCCTGATGGCGGAATTGAGCCAGTTGATTTAAAAGCAGTAATGCTTAAACTGATTAACTTCTCTTTGGCAATCAGGGTTATTCTGGTCCTCATTATGGAGTGAGCATGCTGATAGCTGGGACGTTTTAATTAATAGTGCTTGCTGGTGAGACATGAAATGGAGAATACTGTTAAAAAAACAGGATGTTTTTTGACTCATTCCACCTTTTCCCAAATCGTTCTCTTCAGAGTAGGGAGAAATGAAGTTCATGCAATGTCACACTTACTGTCTTGCCCTAATAGAAGTGGTCATGGTTTCCTTCTGAAGACAGTGCTTTCTGCTAGGCAGACACCAATTTCCAGGTGTTTCTGCAAAAGAGATGTACATAAGCTGGTTCTGCAGGTATGCACGGAACAGCCTGCTCTAGAGCAGAAATGTCATTGCAAGGGGGAAGCCAGTCAAAGGTGCTGTTTTCTTCCCTTTTCATCTCCTCCAAAAGAGCCAGAGGCAGCATCCACTTACACTTTGTAGGGGAAAAAGAAAGTGTTCCTTCCCTGTTAGTCTGTGGCATGTGATAGGGATGGAGGGGAAAAGGAAAGACAGAACAGGTGCCCTGGCCCTCTTCACACTACCTCTCAGCAGGGTTGTGGTTTGCAGGCAAAATACATTGCGGTCTCCCTGTACAGCTCAAACGATCCGGGGGCGCGCAGGTGCGTGTGACAAGAAGTGGCCTTTCCCCTTTTTTTTCCCCTAGGCTTTTTTCTCCGAAATTTCCTGCCATTGCCCATCGGCAGTGACATTGCTAATAAATCAAGGGAGCATCATCTCCTTTGCTAGTGTTGATGTAGAGCAGGCCGCTTCCAACACTGTTCTGGGCAGTCCTGGCAGCAGAGATTTCAAGGGGGAAATAGCTAGTATAGACCCAGTGCATCGAGTTCTGTCGGTTCTCAGGTGCTAGGCTGCCTCGCACTGTCCTTGCTGCTGGAAACTACTCCTCCAGAATAGGTGGTTTGGTGCCCAAGTGCAACGGTGTAATGTAATATAGTTTAAACTGAACTCAGTCTAAACTGCAGAGAGAGCTTTTATCTTCTGAAAGTATTTGCAACCGTGTGTAAATAACTTCTACTATATGAAGACTGTGCTCTAACTCTTTTCCGCAGAGAAACCTTGACCTGAGGTTGTAAAGAGTTGTGTTTGCTTTAGCCCAAGATACTCGCTAACTGGAAGTTTTCTGTGCAGGGGCTCCTCACGGAGATCTGTTGATCTGTGACTGTTTTTCCTTTAATTTTTTTCAAGTATATTCAGCTTTTTCCTAATACTCTGCATGAGATGTGTTCCCTCTGCTGTGTGGTGCTTGCTTTGGACCTGCTTTGTAGTCTTTTTCTTTCATGGATAGTATTTAGAGATGGGCCAAACTGGTTCTAACACCCACCTTGGTCACTTTGGTGTGGACTCTGTCATCTGCGTCCAGTGGATTGGATAGAGTGAGAACTCATTTCACATACCCTCAAAACAGCCTTTAAACTGAATGAGTCTTTGTATTTCCAGTAAGAATCATAGAATTGTAGAATACCAGCTTGGAAGGGACCTCAAGGATCATCTGGTCCAACCTTTCTTGGCAAAAGCACGGTCTAGGCAAGATGGCCCAGCACCCTGTCCAGCTGAATCTTAAGTGTGTCCAGTATTGGGGAATCCACCACTTCCTTGTGGAAGTTATTCCAACGACTAATTGTTCTCATTGCGAAAAAGAGAAACTTTCTAACACCACAGTAAAATAAAATGAAAAAAATCCCCCCATCATTTGCAACTAATATTAACACTTTTTGCCAGTTTTCATTGCGTATTTCCAACCTTGTTCTCTCACCTCACGTTCCTTTTCTTAGCCTTTTCTTCTTTATGGTCTTTCTAGTGTTGTCATGTGTGCAGCAGTGTATATCTCTAAAACTACTAATCAAATAAAGACTACAGCACAGATGGGAAAGCGCATCTTGAGGGTGAATGTATTGTGGATGGAAAGTATGAGATGACCACTCTGTATATCTCATGGTTTTAACCATGTGCTGCGTGCCTGAGGGGTTCTTGTCCATGTAAGGAAGCCATACGAAAGCCCAGTGGATTTATCTGAGTGAAGTTCTGTATCCCCTGTGTCCCAATTCCGTGTTTTAGGGACAACCCTGTGTTTTCGGGGCAAAAAATTGCATGGAACTGGAGGAGAGTTTTGTCTCCAAAACGCATTCATCCTAAAATGCTCTTGCTCTGTGTGTCGGAATCTCAATGGTTTTGTGTGTGGTTTTAGAGGTATTTAAATGAGGAGGTCCTTATTCCTGCCCTGCTCCCGTCCTGATGCCAGCTAAGATCATAAAAGGGGAAGGGTTAACAGAGGCTGAGGTGGATGCCTGCACCAAACAGGTTACCTTTGTCAGTCTTGGCCCATCTGTAGTGGTCCTGTACCTTCCCTGGTAGTACCTTTATTCACAATGGAAGAAAACCATGTCGTGTTGCTTCCCCATGCAGCGCTGATAGATTGGGTCTTCGTGGTAGAAAGGGAGTTGCGCTCCCTCCTAGGCCTAGAACAATTTTATCTTTCTAAATTGAGAAAGAACAAAACATTGGCAGAAGCTTGAACAGCGGTTGACTTAGAGAAAGACTAGAGATGCTGACACTGATATAATCTTGCAGGAGGGTTGTTGTGTTATCTACAAACAATTTTCAATTTTTGGTCAAAAATAAAATCAGGATTTGGGTTATGATGGGGCTGCTAAGTGCAGTTGTAGTCAGTAAAAATCTCACCATTTATTAACATAAATCAGAGGGGGGAGTTTTGAATGATTAACAAAACACCTTTTTGTAACAGAAGTAAAGTATTGTGCACTCGTACTAGTTGATTGCCAATGTTTTGAACACTGGCAGCAAAGCCATCCTATAATAACTTTTGCTTGATGCATTAATTAATTAACCCTTAACCTTCTCTTTCCCTTTTCAACCCTTTTTCTCCTTTCCCCTTCACCATATTCCCATGTACGTAAATGATTAAAAACCAAAACCAAACCAAAACAAACCAAAAACAACCCCCAAACCAATACAAAAGCGGGAAATGCATGTGTGGCCATGCCTCACAAAATAGGTCGGATAATTGAAGGGAGTCCCGCAGACCGCTGTGGCAAGCTGAAAGTAGGCGATCGGATCTTGGCCGTGAATGGGTGCTCCATCACCAACAAGTCGCATTCAGACATCGTCAACCTCATTAAGGAAGCGGGAAACACCGTTACCCTGCGCATCATTCCAGGAGATGGTAAAGTATATGTTTCCTGCTGTCTTATCTGACCCTCTTGTTGGTTTTGTTCCCAGGCTTTTGGCATCAGTCAGAGCTGCAAAGTCATGGAGGACTCGATTTCCACTTTGGGAATTAGCAGAGAGGGAGGTTGTGAGTCTTCCATAGATTTATTTTTTGTTTCTTTCTGTAGAAATGGGAGTTCTTTTTTTAAACAGGGAGGTGCTGATTCTATGTTAAAAAAATAGTGTTCCATTCTCTCATGTTCCTCCATGTATCTCCTTAAAATGACCTTCTGTAAATTTGATGCATATCTCGGTACGCTTCGATTTGCTTCTTAGATTAATAGTGCAGCTTTAGAATATTTGTGAATCACTTCTTAATATGTGGGATTCCTGAAGCTCTGTATGTACACAAGTAGGCTATAGAGTAAAGCGATCACAGTCAGGGATAAACACTTTGTCATGTTTTAAGCTGTTGAAAAGAAGATTTGTTTTTATTCTGAGTAAGATGCTTCAGGAGCGAGCTCAGTACATTTTGAAATGACTTTGTTAAATGGCGATGGCTCTGGAGCTGCTGTGTGCTTGCAGCCAACCATTGTAAGAGTTACCCTAGACAGGATTCACTATTTCAGCTCAGAGGGAACGTGCAGGATCCCTAATAATATGCTGACACTTGGTACTGGTTTCAGGTCATTGAACTATTTAATAATAATAAGGATCTGTGTTATATATCAGTTTCATTAAACCGATCCCTAGCTGTGATGCCAAATAGGAACAGAGGAGAAACGGATGTGAAGTATCCATAGCAGAACTAAAATTGCTGTGGTTCTAAATTCTAAGTATTTTGTTTGTTCGTTGTCCCGCTCTGCCATGTACGAGTTCATTGTGAGAACTCATTAGGCAGAAATCTTTTTCCGTCGCTCTCTTTTTAAGCTGAATCCATGAGTATAAGATTTGATGGCTCAGCTACAAGTGCTAATGAGCATTTCTTAGAGTTGTACAGGACATTATTTGCATTCAGCTAAATAAAGAGAAAGTGTGATTAAGTTTGAAAAAAAGGTTTCGACAGTATGGCTGAATTGAACCTGCACCTGTAAAGCAGAATGAAGAAGTTACGTGATGTGATTTCCAGTGAGAAGCATTCATTAGTTGCAAACTCTCGTACTTTCTAATCTGAAACGGATTTGGTTACCCCACAGAGCATGATTACACTATATTTAGTTATAGGATAAAAATAGGCCAGGATGAGAAATGATCTGGTTATAAATTATTTCTGTTTAGGATGCTCTGTTTTGCATAAAGGCTTTATTTTCCTACTGTTTAGTAGCTACCAGGTCAAATGGTATATGATCCTTCACTGCTTCCAGCAAATTGAGCGCTCATGAATAATAAAATGGCTGTGAATCAGGCTAACATCTGAGCTGGGCTGTGCGTGCCAGTTTTAGAAGGAGGACTGGGAGAAGAGTTGTTCACTACCTGTATTTTGATATCTGACCAAAATCAAGGAAGGTGAATCTTTGAATAAATAAATAAACATTTTTTTAAAAAAAAAGGCAAAAATACGTAACAAATAACTGAATTTTGAATGGTTTAAAAACTTTTTAAGAAGAATATAGCCTCCTAATCTGAATGCTCAGCCAGCCTAATTCATGCAACTATATGTATAAAATACCACGTTAAATTGCTTAGATTAGAAGGGACATCCGTACCTGTGACTAACATCAGGTGTTCCTAGAGGTTGGAAAGCTGTAATTTAGGGCAGGAGACAATTCCTCTCTCATAGCAATGCAAGTTTCAAGTCATTTTATTTACTGTCCCTTTGAAATTCCAAGTCAAACTGCCAGCTTTGCATAGAATTACCTGCATTTAATTTCCAAAAGCCGGTAAGACCAAACACTTTGAAAATTGCTGGGAGGTTTGCTTTTGAAAAATGAAATTTAAGAAATTGGTCTCAATAGTGTTTTCTTCTTGCTATCTTTGAATGCTTTTGTTGATTTGTTATTTTCTTTTTGTTGCTTTTGGGGTGCTTTTTTGGTAAATATAGATGGCCACTTGGAGGGAGGGGGGAAGAATAAATCGGAAGCCATGCTTCTCAGATAAACGTGAAACTAAGGCTCATCACAAGACTGACAATAAACTCACACTGCTAATCTCTTCTAACATTATTAAAAACACCAATGGTTCTTTGCTGTGTAGTAATCTTGCACCGACTCATTGCCATAGACCACTGCAGGAGTGCATTTGCAATGAAATTACGATGCTTTAACATCCTACCAACTGATGCAAGGACACAGAGAGCTGAAAAATGGCAAGCTTAGATTAGGCATTTCATTGGTGTCCGAGTGTTCTAGGGCAGAACAGGGCAAGGAATCAATGAAATATTTAGGATTTAGAACATACAATTGTATTTCTACTAGAGATAATTTTTCCTGTATTTGCGTTCTGTTCCAGTTTTGCGTGGTGGCTGGCATGTGTCCTGAACCAGTGTCTAAAAAACTGGCAAAATTATGCACAACTCCTGACTCATGGGATAGGGTGGGCTAAAGATAGATACAGTGGCGTGAAGATACATCTGTACCAAGATGTGTTGTTGCTCTACTTGGTATTCTTAGTGTGACCTACTAAAGGGTAGCAATCTTGCATTCTCTTTGAAGCTTGTCTTCATCTGATCTCCAAATATTTTTGGAGGTTTTCAGAGGCTTTTGTTCTGGAGGAATACAGAACACTTAACCATGTTTTGGGGCCACCTTATTTTGGAGCTAAATTTTAGCATTAAGACATCTTTACAAAATACACATAATTACTTCTAAAAATCCAAGAGTGTAACCACACATAGGGACATCTTCTCACACAAGCCAGC
Organism: Tauraco erythrolophus; assembly: GCF_009769465.1. Lineage (NCBI taxonomy): Eukaryota > Metazoa > Chordata > Aves > Musophagiformes > Musophagidae > Tauraco > Tauraco erythrolophus. The sequence continues at coordinate 7,635,293 of NC_141476.1, forward strand.
TGCCAGTGGCACATCCTCACAAGGGCATGTTTTGGTTGTGCCTAACCTGAGAGGTGCAGGCAGACCCAGGAGCCTCTCTTGCTCTCTGAGCCACCGGACACAGGCCAGCTCTGATCTGGAAGATGTTACAGATGCTGAGAGTTTGGGAATGTTAACTTGGGTATAGTGCTACAGAGAAATGAGCTGTGCTCTTGTTGCACCCATCTGTTTAAACGCTGCTGCTTTTTTCTCTTTCCCTATTCCTGAGTTAAGCCCTTGACATGCACAGAAAGGAAAAACCTTCACCTCATCTAGATATCTCCACAATTAAAATAAATCCATGAGATGAAATAGGTTCCCGGGACCAAGTAAGCCCATGACCACCGCCTCTCCTTAATTCAGGCAAAACTCCTCCCATTTCTGCAGTTTTGTATTACAGCTGGACTCTGTTTAATAATGGCAGATTTCTCCATAGTCAATAAAATGAATTACCGGATGCCTGGAGCTTAAAAGGCAAACAAGGGCAGGGTAGAAGACCTTGTAATTTTATGTTGGAGAGCCAGATGTTTCCACCCAGTTTTTGTTGCTGTTGTCTGATGGTGGCTTTTTTTAAAGTGGAATTGGAAATAGAGAAATTCGATGAAGAAACAAGGTGCATCATTTTAACCAGTGCTTGTGCATTCAGTTTAGATTTTGATCTTGAGAAGTGGATCATGGTCAGTATTTTGTAGTTACTTGGAATCTGCAGTCCTCTCCTTGATAGAATGGGTATAGGCACAAAGTGGGGGTCTTCTGTGTGCAGAACTGTTCCACAAATGAGTGAGTGTCTGCCACTGCAGTGTCTGTAGCTGGGAATGCCATGCCTAATGATTGGGTGTTTCTGTTGACTGTGCCCATCATTCTGCGTATGTAACCAATGTAACTGTTCAACATTTTGAGTGGTTAAGCATGTACCACCGACTTTTCCTCTGAATTCAAACTCCTGCATGAGGGGAAGGATGTTTTCAGGAACTGCTGACTTCCAGAGCAATTTAAAATTTGAAACTCTTCAGTACTAATTTCAGTTCAAGATCGATACAATATACGTTTCTGGAAAATGTGTTGAGTTCAATATACAAGAGTTCCAGGTCTTTCCTCCAAAACTGTGTTGCTAGTATTTGGCTAATAGCATTGACATGACCTTGATTTTAGACAGAATTTTCAATGAGGTCTGGGTTAACTCTGGTCTTATTAAAGTCTGTGGTAAAGCTCCACAGTGACAAGGGGACTGTTTTGCCATGCCGTACTGTGAGGAACACCTAGATAGTCACTTTTCAGTTGTGTCTACAGCAACTGCCTTCCCAGTTTTGTGAAGCAGGAGAAAGGACCTCTCCTGGAAGTACTTTCTGCCGCACATGGAGAAATATGGCATTTGCACAGCCTGATGCTTAGCTGAGAGCCCTTTACCATGGCGTAAATGGAGTTTTGAAGTTAATCCTTCTCTCTGTATTCTCTTGGTGAGACCTTTTTTTTGTAAATGGCACCCAGAGCTGTTGGTGCATTTGATATAGGTGGTTCCACGTCCCTGTGTGCAGCTTTGGGTGCTCTGGCAGCAGCGTGTTGTGTTTCAAAGATGGATTTCAGGAAGTTTGGGTTTCAGCCACATTCAATATCACCTTGTGAGGTATTAGATAAAAGCCACATCTCAATCCTACTGAAGATTGCAGTTTCTGATGAAGGAAGCAACTGATAAGCTTATAATCCATGGAATAGTTATTGCTAGTATAAAATTAATCCAGCCAACCTACCATATTTGGAGACTTTAATGATTGGAATTCAAGTCATTAGACAACAGACAAAACATTCTTCAACCTTTCCTTCACAAGTCAGTCTTCATTCTGAGGGTGTCTAACAGTCAGAGGTGTTTCTAGTCCAGATTTCCCAATTTTATTTTAGTTTTTTCATTTTCCAATTGAGTGTACAGTTTCATAAACATAATTCTATGACTTACCTTAGACTGTATCCTGTTAGTTTTTGAATTTAAGAAATTTGAGCCAATCTCAAGTTCTTTAAAAACAACATAATGATACTTTCCAGTGAAATGCCTTTGCAAAACTTTTTTTTTCAGTGAATAGCCAATGGTCTCCTCTTATAATGAAAAAATAAATTATTTTGCAGAATCCTCCAATGCTACTTTATTGACCAATGCAGAAAAAATCGCTACAATTACAACCACACATACTCCTCAGCAAATACCACAGGAGACCAGGTCAGATTGTGTTCCTTGAGGAGAGCATGTTGACATGCTCTCTCTTTGGTTACTTCTTGATCATCTTCACATCCCATGAGCTCTCTTTTTCCTCTCTCCCTCTTTCTTTTATTCGTTACAGCAGGAACAACACCAAACCAAAGCAGGAATCCCAGTTTGATTTCAAACCACCACAAGCAGCACAGGTAAGGAGTACCTTTCTAATTGTTTTGTTTACCACAGACTGTTTCTTCCAATCTGCTTAGGGGCTGTGTTCAAATATTTCCCTTGAAAATTCCTACTGGGAAGCTGTTCTCCCTCAGTCTGTTTGCTGAAGAAAGAGGAGTTTACTGATTAGTTTCTTAATATGTGTTGCTGTTGTTTCAGCTGAGAAACGTTTCTAACACATTGTCATAGAGACTTTTAGGGAGGATAAAAAAAAAGAAAAAAGGTCGACATTTATGCAACAGTAATAATTTATGTATTTGTTTATTGAATTATATATTTTGTGGGGCCTCTTCAGAAAGTACTGTTGTGTGCAAATGATAAATTCAGAGGACAAAAAAGAGGAAAACTTAATAAGGGGCAATAGCTGGAGTGTTCCAGCTTTCACAGACGGCATCTTATTAGAGAGATTATCTATCTCATTGTTAACTTTCCTTGCCACTGGCCATCCCAGAAGGAAACTCTTCTGTTAGGGACTTCAAAACATCCCTATGCTAACAGCATTTATGAAAAAAAATAATGCACATACTGCTGAGCTTCTTGCAAAGGAATGGATGAGGTGGTAATGAAAAGGAAAAGCCAGCACCATGGCACAGACTCGTCCCAGGTACCATTACCCATTTAACTAAAGCCTGGCACTGAAAGCGAGGTTGTCCACCACCCTCCAGAGCTGCCCCTTCCTGCCTGGGCACAGGAGGTGCTGCATAACAGAGGTCCCTAAAAATACATGGGACATGGCCAAGCCCATTCATCCAAACAGCCCTTTGCAGACTACCACCAGTGTTCCAAATTGCAGGGTGGGATCTGAGGAAGCAAGAAATCCTAGTCCATGTGTGAAAACTCAACTCATTTTCATTTTTTAACTAAGAATAACAAAAATAATAATATTTGTTGGTTGAATAATTTAAAAAGGAGAGTAGAGTCGCATTTAACTTTCTGTTCAATTGCACATATGTTTTCTTTCCTCCAGCAGGACCAAGACTTTTACACTGTTGAGCTGGAAAGAGGAGCCAAAGGGTTTGGCTTTAGCCTGCGAGGTGGCCGGGAGTACAATATGGATCTGTACGTGTTGCGGCTAGCTGAGGATGGTCCAGCTGAGAGATGTGGGAAGATGAGGGTATGTACAAACAGATTTGAAAAACACACTTCTCTGCAATAAGCTGACTTCCCTGCTTCTCCCCTACAGGCACACCTTCTGCTGTGCCAGCTAAGAGGAAAATTGAATGTTAACTGAAAGGACCAATGGTTCCTATTTACTTCTGTCAATGGCTTCTGTCACTCTTTGTATACAGTCTAGAACAGTGTGTGTGCATTGGGAGATTTTTACGCCCTTGTTCCAACCCAAGTTTCCAAATTCTAGTACATAATCTGACTTCTAAAGCTTAACAAAGATATGTGTAGCAATGAAAATGTAATAGCTGCAATCTTTGCCACCTCCTTTAAAGCTGGAGCCAGGAATAGACAATTGGGGTGTCCCAACTGATCCAATCCTTTCCTGTGCTGGGGGGGTAGAGTGATGAGGGAGTGTGTATACTGACCCATGGGTTGCAAAATTATAGTGTAGTTTTTGTAGTTTTAGTGTTAACTGTTAACTTCACATATCATCTAAATTATAAACATTATAACAAGGACATGTTATAAAATGCTTGCAGAAAAATTAAATATCTCAGTTACAGCAGACTGTAAAACAAACAACCACTTTGGCCAAAGACTTTACAAATCATCAAAATAAAACAAAATAACACCAGTTCTAACACAGCTCTAGGTATTGACCAACACGATAACACAAGGTGGTTTTACAGAACAGCAATGAAATATTTTGATACATCAAGCTTTCCCTGTCGTCTTCATGTCCCCCAGTCCGCTGCGTACTGTTTTTTGTGGACAGTCACTGGAAGGAGTTGGGCGTGTTTAGCTTCACCTGGTGCATAGTTCTTCTTCCATCTTTGCTGTGGCCATTGTCTTGTGGTCTGCTAGTGAGTGACACTCGTGGAAGAGTATTTCTAATCGTAGACTCTTTTCTTTTCTTACATCGACAGATCGGTGATGAAATCTTAGAGATCAATGGAGAAACTACCAAGAACATGAAGCATGCTCGGGCCATCGAACTGATTAAAAACGGTGGCCGCAGGGTCCGCCTGTTTCTGAAACGTGGAGATGGCTCTGTCCCAGAATATGGTGGGTCAAACTATGAAAACATTCCTTTCTTCCCTGGCATCACTCCATGAATGGTTTGTCTCAAGATCTGAAGCGGGAATTCTTTTTTATTTTCCTTTCTCACCAGTGTCTTACCAACCTTTGCAACATATGGTTAATTGCCTCGCTTGTGCTGAATTTTCTACACATTTCATCCTTTGCTTGCTTCCATGGACTTGGGGCGCAGTGTAAGGCAAGATCATCATAGCAGTATTTTTGGTGATCAGAGAGAAAAGCAAAACAAAACAAACAAACCTTATTGTCTTGTCCAGCCAAACAAGGAATGTCATTGAACTGTGCCAAACTGTTTCTCAGCGGCTGAATTGTTGTTTCAAATAGGTCTCTACTTCTAATCAACGCAAAAACTGGGATCCTGAGTTATTATTCTGAAGCAGTGAATTTTTTTGTTAGGTTTCTCTCTTAGTTCCTGTCTGTAACCACAGACATGAATGCCGAGATGGCTTATGAGATTTTTGCCTTCCCTTAATATTTATGTAAATATTTATAAAGTTATTTAAGAAAAAGAAAAAAAAAAAAAAGCTTTACTGCAAAAATATATTGATTTGGCCTCCTGAGCCCTTTTCTTCCCCCTTAAACTGTCTGCTGGTTTCAACTAGTTAATTTGTAAGGTCTGAAAAGGTGAGGAGGTTATGAAAAGGTGCTCTTGTGTCTGTCTTGGGGGAAACATTCAGTCCTCGTTTCCTACTAAGAGTTGCATTAGATTTCCTTTTCTTTCCCCTGGAGGTTGGATTGCTGGGTGGCTTAACTTAGCACACTATTTAATATTATAATTATGTCTTATTTATTTGAGATAATTGTCAAATATTGTGCCCTCGATGGAGGGCTACTCCCAGCCAAAGGTCTTTGAGGTTTCTATAGAAACTGATGATTGAAGGGATGTTCTTGATACCTTTCTCCCCGTATTTGGGTTATTTCTGTGTCAGTGAGTTCTGTGTTTATCATTCACTTCATGTCCTAAAACCAGAAACAAGACCCTTCTGCACAATTTATGAACCAGATTTTCTTTTCATTTACTGTACCACTTTTGAGAGTTTCTGCTCACTCTACTCGTTATCTAACTTAAAATGACCAATTTGGAGTATAACCAACAAACAATGAAGTGTTTTAACAATATGGAAGGGAAGTTGTGGGTTTACACTTCTGTGGTATAAATAGCACACCAGAAGGTTCAATGATGGCACTGAAATTCTGTAATGTTCTTTCTACTTTTGTCTTTTCCTATACTCCTTTGGATGTACAGTACTGTATCATATGCTAGACTGCATAAATACCCTGTAAATTAAGTGCTTCACTTCTCAAAGCATATGTCTGTTGCACTGAGGATGGAAATCCACCACCAATTATTTTTTTTTTAGCTAATGCTAAATCACTAAACGTTCATTCTCCAAGCAAGGATTTGATATACAGGGGTTGCACTACTGTAAAGAATATCCTTGTAACATTTGGGACTCCTTCCTCTCTTCGTTCTGTTCACTGCAGTCGCAAACGGTTCCTCTAATAATGTTAAGTTCCAATATTTTTCTGACTCGATTGGAACGTGCTTCTCTATGAGGCTGTATATTTTTGTAATGAGTTTTGTACTTATTTTTAATGTTGTGGTCTCTGGTGGACTTTATTTTTCGTTGTTGTTTGATTGTTAATGTTTTTTCTATGACATTCTGTGTCGCTGTTCCAGCTGTCTTTTAGAATGGATGCTCTCGTTGTCTGGGTTATTGAATCACCTCTTAGATGTCTCTTTATGTCACGATAATAACAACTGCTGTCTTTGCAGCCTTATATTTGGGTGAAGCCTAGACAATCTGACTGGAAAAATAAACTTTCTTTATTCTAAGATAAAATATGAAGATTTTTCTTTCTTTCCTCTTTATTATAGGGAATCTAAATTTTCTACTTTTCTCTTTCTCTTTCTCTTACTTTTCTTGGTGCTGGGCTCTTCCTTCCTCAGCGATGATACCTCCTAATATCGCTGCATGTATGAGAAATGACAAGCTCGGGGAGTCTTGCTTCTACCTAATGGGCCATAATCAAACTACGGTTTGTAGCTAAAATCAATATTAGGTGTTTTTGTGCTGTGGCCTAATTTCCCTCACATTGCTTTCCGCTTCGCTATATTTTATATGTACAGCAATTCATTCCGAGCACCCTGCGTCCCCTGAATTGTAAGTACACCACAGGACACGTTTAAACCTCGCTTGTACCTTGTGTGATAGCCAGGTTGCCACAAGCCACGTGCTTACAGCTACGGAAAAGCGGTGTGGTCCCCAGCTGCTGCCTGAAAATGCTAATAAGCAAAAATTCACACACGTGAGTCGCAACACGGGTTTCACCTGGAAATCACAAAAACCATGGCCCATGCACACACCGACCTTCCCAAGCTAAGGAATGGAAATGCCATCAAATGGGAGACGCTTTGCGTGATGGCAGGAGGAATGAACACGTAGGGCGTTTGGCTTGCGGGGAGGGAAGACAAAAAGGAATAAACCAGAAAAAAAAACATAAAATCTGTCCCCGCAAGTGTTTGTGAGGGTTTTCAGTCGTTGCCATCAGGACAGGCCACCTCGAGGTGGGTGTCTCGGTGCGAGCGGCAGGAAGCCTGCGGGAAGCGTAGCTAACGCCAGCCGAGCTGCCATGCAGGAGTAACTTTAAAAGAGGGGAACAATAAGCAAATAAAAGCAACGCTCGGATTAAGTTGGCGCAGCTACTTTAATGTTTGCCATGACTATAATGAATCATTCATAAACATCCGCTGTAAATGGCGTGAGTAATTGTAGCTTAGCTGCAGCACAGGGCTGGATTTTAGTTTTGGGTTGGTTTTTTTTTTTTTTAATTCTGCTTTGCAGTTTTTCTCACAGAGGTAGTTCAGCTGTATTTTACCTGGAATCCTACGTTAAAAATAACAAACTGGAGATTAGATTTTAATCAAAGCCATCCTACATATTACAATATCTTTCCATTGCTTTGATATGAAAAAAAATCATAACTTTCTCTCATCGTTGTTTGAATCATTGTGGCAAAACCAAAATCTACCCTAGGACTTTTCATAACGTGGTAGAACTAAGTGAGATTAAGTAATGTCTTAAATGAAATGGAAATTGCATGATTACGGTCTAATTCTCACACTTTCAAAATGCTATTTCACGAGGTGAAAACTTAATAATCGATTCTGTTTTGTGTACATTTTCTGCTATTTGAAACAAGGCCTCCCGCACCGGGAAGGCAATTCTTTCAAAAGACCTAAAAGAAAAACAATTATTTCCCAAAGGCCCTCTTTATTGGAAACTGTTAAAAAAAAAAAACAGCCAACAACCCAATCTACAATATTTTTTTGTTCCACTGGAAAGAAAGTAGTGTAATTGAAACATTATGAATTGGGCTTGGGGAAAATGTAAAATACCCCATGGCCAGAAGAGCGTAAAGATGAAATCAGCTTGGACCAAAACACAGCTAACGAACAGAGCAGCACCAGTACTAACCCGTAACTCTCGTTGTTCCCAGTTAAATTAACAAAAGCTTCGGTTAGCCTTCGCTGACAGCTTTAACAGTTGTTTGTTTTTGTCACTAATGAAGTCTGAAGAGTGATAAGTGGTGTCACGGCGCCGCGGAAGACCTCAGTACCAAACGCTTTGCTGTTATTTTCTTTCAGACCCCAGCAGTGACAGGAACAGTCCCGCCACAGGTTCACAAAATGTATCGGAAATGAAACCCATGCCATCCGACCGACGGCAGCACCCATCATCGGAGTCCAGTTATCCACCAGACCTTCACAAATCATCACAACATGGGGACAAGCGGACTTACGTTAGAGACCTAAAAGGCAGCAGAGAGTTTAGCAGACATCCCAACGAACACCACACTTGGAATGGGACTTCTAAAACCAACGACCACGTGCCAGGCAGGAGGATGGAGAGGTCGCCGGAGAAGAGGCGCGAGAGGCAGCCGGAGAGGGCGGTGGTGAACGGGCAGAAGAGGAGGTCTCCCGAAAAGCGGAGGGAAGGGACGAGGAGCGCTGACAACACTTTGGAGAGGCGGGAGCGCCACGAGAGGAGGAGAGATCTCTCTCCCGAGAGGCGCAGAGAGCGGTCGCCCAGCCGCCGCCGGCGGTCGCTGGAGAGACTCACGGAGCCGAGGAGGTCGCCCGATCGGAGAAGAGAGAGTTCCCTCGACCGGCGGGCCAAGTCGTCCGACCGGCGGAGGGAGAGGTCGCCCGACAGACGGCTCAGGGAGGAGCGAGCCGGCCACCGGGAGAGGGAAGAGCCCGGCTGGAAGCACGAGCCGAGCCGCAGGCACGCGCCCGAGCAGCGCAGGCGGCCGTACAAGGAGTGCAGCACCGACCTCAGCATCTGAGGGGCTCCGCCGGGGTCCCCGTCGCCTTCCCCACGCCGCGGGAGCGGAGGAGAGAGTGTGGGAGCTGAAACCATCTGGCTTTCGCAGGCGAGGAGACATCCGGCACCTGCTGATCCTACAAACCTTTTATGCAGATGAAATCTTATAACAAACAAACAAACAAAAAAGTGTTGTGCCTGATGTATAATATTAAAGAAAGTATTTTTCAGTGTATTCTTTTTTTTTAAATTACTTGCCAAATGTTGGTCCTAAAGGATTATAAAATTTTGTTTCTACATTCTTTGTAGATTTCTTAAGAATAATTCCTTTATTGGGCTACTTTACCCCCCCCCTCCCCAATATAGTAAGTGGGGGTAGCCAGTAATATAATATAGGCAAAGGATTTTATGACCGAGTTTGAATAATTTGATCCAGACTGTTCTCTAGTGACTCACTGCTACACTGTATGTAGAAAATTTTTTAAGGGTTGGGTATGGGGAAGGAAGAATATTGTTCATCTCAGTAGGAATGGAGCGCTCCTGCTGAAGGAATTAAAAATGAAAGAGACAAATGTTCCTAAAATTGCAAGAACTGTTTGAAGAGACTACTGTTTCAATGAAGGATATTTATAATAATAACAAAAATTTAAAAAAATAAAAAAATAAAAAACCACAAACCCACACAGCACAAGATGATTTACGATAAGGAATTTCTAGTTTGTTCCGTGAACAGTTTATACTTTCAGGCCCCCTCTACAGGATGCGCGAAGGCAGAAGGACCGGTAACCACCATGCCTGTGTCACACACTAACGTAGACTGTTGATCTCTCATTAGCCTCAGCAACATTTAATGATATTTCATTAAGGCAGCCGCCGCAGCCCTACTCATCTTCTAGATGTATATGGACAGCAACCTGAGCATGCATGGTATTGTTTGTCTGCTTTGAAGCAAGGGAAGGGATCGGGATCCTGGGACAAGGCACAATGTGGTGGGAGCAAAGTTCTCCCTCTCGGAGTAGGTGTATTCCTTCTGCTCAGGCAAAACCGATGGGCTTTACTTATTTTGCCAAATTCCAAAAGCTCTCTCTTCTTCTCGCTCTGTATTTAAAAGGTTTTTTGTTTTACTGGTTCGTCCTTACTGAGACAAAAGGAGTGCACTTGCTGAGAGAAAAAAAAAAAAAGGAAAAAAAAAGAAAAAAAAAGATATATCAAAGGAAAAACACAGGCAAAAAGAGGCAATCAGTGGGACAACCTGGTTGTAGAAGCCTATCCATACTGGTTATATGCTGTAAATTTGAATCTAAGAACGGCAGCAAAAGAAGGGAAAACCTGCAAGTTTCTAAGTTGTATTTTTAAATTTGCAAGTTGTGTGGCAAGTCTGCTGTAGTATTGGTATAAGATTTTATTGGATTACTGCCTAGCTGAGCCAAAATGTTTGCCGTTACTGTTGGACCACTAAAGTAAACTGCTGCTTTTTACAGTGCATTGGTGTGTACATGTATACTGTTTCACATTTTCCATATGAACACAAAAACATTGCAAGTCTATCACTGTTGTTGCCATGGTACTGTAAAAACAAAACCAAGAAAGAAGATGGCCGATCATTGTGTGTACAGTTTCAATTGTAATTAATAGAGCCTGTTGAAAAAAAAACAAAACTGTTGCCTTTTTCTTGTATAAAAGAGGATTTATGACAAAATTTAGCTGTGAGGAATGTGATTAAGTGTTTATATTTCTGAAAATGGAACAAATTGATTCAGGGGATATATTTTAATGTAAACTGAATCAGGTATGTAAAGCTGTTTTAAAATGGGAGACTATATAAGTAATTCTAAAGCTTTTGTTGGTTTGAATATCATTTCTTTCTTCATGGTGGGCCTGCTTATGTATTATTAAGCACTTGTATGCAGTCTATGTTCTTCAATCATCATTTCTTGCAACGTGCTATAGACATAATGCTCTTTTCTGTGTTGACGAAAAGCAGTATGTGGGCCAATCTTTTTTATAAAACACTATGCATATATAAATACTACATTGTTCATAGCTTTATTTGACTTATTGGGTTTATACATAACACTAGTATGAGTAGATGTGGACTTACCCAGTATGAGCTTCTTTCCTTGGAACAGACACTATGTATATGATGTAGCAACAAAGAAGGAGAAAGTCTGTGAATGCTATTTTTATTATCAAATAAAGTTTTCCATACAAAGCATACATATGAGTGTAGTAATAAGATAGTGATAAGCCACACATTAACGTTACTTGTCTCTGTCTAAATTAGTAAACTGTAGGTTACAGTCTCCAAGGGCCATCCATTAAATATGTATTAATAATCTATTAAATATATATTAATCATTTGACAAGCCTTAAAGAAAAGGTTGCCAGTTTTTCGAATATAAAATTTCCTTCTCCAAAATAATCAGAAACTAAAGGTTTAGGTGAAGCAGGGTGTGTTACTGGTCCTTCATAACACATCAGCAAGTGTAAAATTGAGACAAGGCAGCAAGTGCTCTGTTGCCCTTGTTGAGATCGTTGGTGCCATGTATATATATGTATTTATATGTGTGTGTATATACATACAGATACACGCTTATGCATAGAAATATATACATGTAACCAAGACTCTATGTCTCCCATCTCTTAGTTCTTGAAATGTGGAAAGACTTAAAGATTGCAAAACTGTTTTAAATAGATTTTTTTACAATAACTTTTACACGTTGTGTAGTTTATCAGGCCCCGCTCATATGTTTTCCCAACACTTCAGCTAACCTGCTGGGAATCCGGGCAGCTTGAGAGAGTCGCCGGGGAACGGTTTGTATTTACAGTCTCAACATCTGCAGAAGGATTAGTCCGACGCAGCCTGAGCCTTTAGGGGTATGTTTGAGTCACTGAGAAAGTGTGCGGGTATTTTAGATCTGAATCTTTTATGATGGTCAATGTCTTTTTAGTCTGAAATTATATTGTAATGGTGTGTATTGGTTCTGAATTTGTATCTTCTGTTGTTAGTACAGTTTTGCCTCTCCTTGTTCATGGTCTAGCATAGTTTAAATGATCTTGGAGAGCTGATTAGGAGAGTCTCAACCTTTCGAAGTGTGTCTTTGAAGTGTCGAGTCTAAAAATAAGTAAGATATTATATAGTTAATATCAGAATTACGCTTTACAGAAACATTTAATTTAAAAAACACTGCAAGTTGACCAAAAAAAAAAAAGTTACTCAAAATGCCTTGTTAGTGGTGACATCCTTTCTAGTGCTTCCAAACCCGCTGAGAGCTGGAGCCCTGCTCTAAAGCATGAGCATTGCAGCTCCATATTCCATGGTGCAGCCTTATTCACTTTAATTAATTTCAGCCTTACTTTTGACCATAAAATATTTTTCAAAACTTCTAAAAATGAAAAGAAACCCTTTTTTAGTTTGAACTTGGCTCGTGTTTTGTCAAACGATGTTCTATAACTATGAAGCTGCTTGCTGATGAAGAACGGAAACGTTTATGAAGTGGTAAGTGAAAAAGCTCTGCAAATTGATAATGTTAGTTGTTTGGCTTGATTTGGGTTTGAGTTTTACATCTTTTTTTATCAGTATTACATGGTCAGGATCCTGTGCCGTCAGTGTGCTTAGTCCTGTCGTTTGTGTAAGTGTTGATTAATACCTGATCGTGAAAGTTTTTGATTGCAGAGGGGCTGTTCAACCAACATGGAGAATTCTGGAGGTTTTGGTCTTTTTGGTTAGAGCTACAAGAAACTTGTAGGTTAACTGAGCTACGTTTGCTGCCTCTATACACTTTCACTCAATTCACTCCCTCTTGAATATTCATTCCTTGGCATTCGAGCCGGTGTTTTATTTAATAGTGATCTTGTGTTAAACCCATCTGCTGTACTATGCTTGTTTTATCACCGGAGTAGTAATTATAGATACTGCTCTCCTCCTCACTTTGATACCTTTTGTTACAACAGGCTTTCAGCTCTGTCTCTTGGCTGACTTCTGCTGAAGAACATTATAAATGGCTCGTAATATGTTTGGTTTATTTGGCTCTCATAAATAGTACCAGGAAAAGATGTCATTTATGACCCACTGCTGCCATCTGTAAATGTGTGCCTGTTAGGTCTTTAGGATTGTATTTTCTTAAGATTTATTTTTTAAAAAGGAAGTGTGGGAACTAAAAAAAGTATCCCAATTTACTTAGCAGTTGTTGCAAATCGCGTGAGTCTGAGACGATGCCAGTTTCTGATTTGGATGCGATGCTGATCCATCAGCATTGCTTCCTGGGTATATAATGAAGAGGCAGTAAAGTATCATGCAAATGGAAAATTGTGGGGTTTCAGGACAGCGAGGAGTGTAAAATATGTGCTGCCACGATGTTTGCTGCTTAATGCATGTAGAAATTCAGTGGCTGGGATTGACCACGATAGGGCAATCTGCCACACAAACACGAACAAGTCAGAGATTGCTTTTCAGAATGTAAGGCATATGTATTTCTTTTTCCTTACTGCCTTTGTTGCCATGAACTCACAGCAAGATAGTCTGGTACCTGTACAAAACACTGTGAAAAGCTTGGCTTCACTTTTTAGGACATCCTCTTCTCTTCCAAATTTCTCTAAGAGGTCTTCAAACCATATCTTCAAATGAGCTCTTGGCAATTAACATGCAGGTTGCTGTGATCTGAAATTTACCCTTTAAAATGCTCTCGTAAATAATAAATGGCCATCAAAGTTTTAAAATTCAGTCATTGCTGTGGACACGTCATTTCTAAAATATTTAAAATAATTATGTTTCTTGATATTTCTAGGGCCTGGGAGAGGGAGACAGCACACCTGCTCCCTCCCAGGAAGAATTGTGCCAACTGCAGGATTGTTTCTAAAACAAACTAAGAAATTATATCCATGTAGGAAGTTGTCTGTAGAATAGTGTCTGAATTCTCAATTAAATATCCAGAAGTAACTAAGGCCCTGAGAAGATCCTATCAACTGGGGTATAAATGCCATTGAAATCAAGTGAAGTTTATGCATGAGTTTGGGCTCAGGCAGTGTTTACCCCCACATTTTGGCAGAGTTTAGTGCCTTACTGACTTTGCGTATCTGGGCTGAGAAGTGCCAACAGATGAGCTCTGGCAAGTCAGCAGAAAGTAATGCACGCCCCAGCCCTTCCACTTCGGAGTCAAACATCTCTGCATAAACACATCTCGGTGATAATGTGAGTTAAAATGGTGTGCCCTTCATTGAAGCAGTAGTGGTGAACGCCCACCATCTATGTTGCTGACTGAGCAGGTGAGGAGGGCTGCTATCCTCAGCAAATCTTCTTTGGCAGCATGTGAATTGAAAATCTTCCGTTTCAAAGAGTTATCTGAGCCTCAAGATGTTGATGTTGAAATGGAAGGGGTTTAATCTCTTCAAGGAGTCTCATTGGCTTTAATTTTGCAGCAAACAGTTTATTAGAAGAGAACTTTTAAGGAGGTGTGTTGCAGCAGGAAGGAGAGAAGACCGGAAAATGGTCTGCAGAGAAATACTTCAGCTGACCGTTTACTTTGGTCATACTCAGGCAAATCCAAATTGCTGGCATTGTGCCTCAGCCAAGGTTATTTGGCCCGTTCCTGAGCTGATGTGAGTTTGGTGCTGACTGTAAGAGCCAGGCTTGTATGGAACGGGAATTCCACCTTGCTTATATGGCTTTTGTAGACCAGGCTTTATCTCCACCTCTGTGTCATCTGTGTCCAGTCTTAAGTTACCTCTTCCTTTTCTTTACACTTGTCAGATATTTCACAGATTTTCTGTCTGTCATTAAAGGACTGAGCTCATGTGACATTACCTTGCATCTGCTGTGTGCTAAGAGCATATATGTATGGATGTATATGTGGCTGAGATTATCTGCAGTAGTTTGTTGAGTAAGTAAAACTGGATGGGGAGACTGTCCCTCCAAGCATGATGACTCCTGTAAGTATGAATGAGATTCATTGAATTAGTTGTCTTGCTTCTTTCTAAGGATAGTCAGAAACAGGAATGTCTGGGGGAGGAAGTTGGCTGAGGCTCATTCCATATGTGCTAGAGAAAATACTGTTTGGATGCGGAAGCAACTTGGAGAGTTTCTTGAGGTCTCAGGCTTTTGTGCCACATAAACAAGCCATTTTTTTCTCATTGTTTCTCAGTAAGATTCTTCTGGATCCTGTTTTAGCTTCTGAGACTCCAGTTTGCTCTGGGGACCCACAGGCAACTTCTTTCCTCTCCGTTTGATCCAACAATTGTTGCTACTGCTTTGAAGTGTTGAGTCTGCTGGCAAAGCCTTTGCCTTTGTAACCTTTGAACTCCAATTGTGTAACACAGGGCTAACTTCCAAAACCACGAGGCAGTTTCCCTGCTGTACAGTACAGCACCAGCCATGGTCAGCATGTCCTGGTCCTACTCCTCAGTGGAAACAGAGGTCCTAACCACAGGCATGGAGAGCTGAGGAGAGAGCATCCTCAGACAAAGCCAAGAATCACTCTCTGAAGGTGCACCAAAGTACCATGTCCTGTGGGTTTCCAGATGTGACATAAAAATCAAAAGAAGTTGTAAAATTTGTGTGGCAGATTCACAGTACTGAATTCATCACTCTGAAATAATTTACTGAATGGTTAGAAGATATTTAAAGATCTTCGTGCACATTATTTGCATGGTATTAATAACAGTAACAGAAAGAAAAGACCATTAAAAAATACATGGTGTGTGTTTTCTTGTCATGTTTTCCTATATTATTGTTAAGAATGCATTAGACATCTGTTTTCCTTCTCCAGCCCCTTCTCTGGTTGGAAGGATAACTTGATTAGACAAAATGCTGGGGATGTCAAAATGAAATCTTCTTACTGGAACCTCAGAGAAAAAGTCTAAACCAGTTCTGCAGTGGTCTTTGGAAAGTGACATTTTATACAAGTGATACTTGATGTCCCTTAATATATATTTGCTACCCTGAAAAAGGTTTCGTTCTTAATAAAAGAAACTGCCAACTGCACTTTCCAGACATGCATGGCACACATTGGCCCAAGCAGTTGGGTTTTTTTTTGCTCTGACCAGCTCGTTAGCTGTTGGATCCTGTTGGGTTGAAAGTTGACTACTGCCAACTTTCCTTGTGCTTTTGGTATAGCTTGGTCTGGAAGTCTTCAACTTAATTGCGCAATAACAATGCAAAGATATGCAAACTATAAACAGCTCTGAAGTGCTTAACGTGAGAACGTACATAGAATTTTGAGTATCTAGAACCTATGTCAAGAGCCTGGAACACGTGTGTGAGGGACTCCATGCCTGCAGGGTGTGTCACTGCCCCGTTGCCTGGTGCCTTCCAGCTGCCCCCGAAGCTGGAGCATCTGGGGCTGGGAGGCAGCTGGGCTGCATTTTTTCCAGCACTCAGTGGCTTGAACTGGTGGGCACACAGCTCTGCGTTACTGCTGAGTGCCTGTGGGCACCTCTGGGGCATCCCAGAGCCAGAAGGGAGTTTCCCTCCCTGAAGGCTTCCAACTAAGCAGGGCTGCTTCCCTTTGCTGAGAGCAGAGCGATGAACACTGCCATCCCCTATGACATTGTATCAGCTCAAATATTTTACCCTGAAATTCTGCCTATCTAAGAGGTTAATCTTGGTTTGTAACTAATATTAATATTTATGATCATCGCTTCTGCTATTGCGTTGCTTCAACATATTGTAAAAATTCGTATCCCTCTTCTTTAACTAAAGATTTCATTCATCTGCCCGACTCTTCTTATTCCAATTACGGTTTAATAAAGATAGATCCTTCTAACACAGCTTCATGGCATTTCCAAATTATTTATCCTTTCTGTGATTGACATATGTTTTATAGCAATGAAGTCTCATGATTTTTGCATCAAAATTTCTTCTATGAAAAGGGTGCACTCTAATTCAGTGAGCCAGAAATAGACACACACTGCCTTCAGGTTTAGATGTGCTTTGCTCCCTGCTTCATTGTGAAAAATGATCCATAAGGAAGCTGTTCGTAGGGAAAAGTCAAGTGAATTTCTTAGTAAAGTACTGAGTAACGAGACAGGTAGACTGTTGTGAGCTTCATTAGAAAGTCTCTGTATGCTTCTTTGCGCTTCTGTCCAAAATGAGGTTTAGTTTTCAGTATTTTTTTATACGTATGTTTTTTCTGCTTTGTGTTACTCAGTTTGCCTTTCTACCTGAAATCTCCTGTAGCTGCTAAAGTCTCATGATTTATATCATTGTCTTGCTCTATCTCTTTTGATAAAGTGCCATACAGTTGATTCCTTTATTTTCAGCATGCTCTTTGTCTTTACCAACTTTTACTGCAAACCATAGCAATTCATTCTTTCTCAGTCTCTGGTTCCTACGAGATCTTGTACTAAAGGCAGGATGTTGTGAGATTTGGGGCTTCGTTTGTCGCGACAGAATTACATCAACAGTTTTGCAGCAAAATGGAAAAGTTAGGAAAATAGTGAAAAGCTGGACCAGCAGATTGCATACATCAGGCAAAAACTGATTTTCTAATTTTGCGCAAAACCAGAGCAACTTTTGTTTGTGTGGAGTCCTGCCAAACCCACATTAATTGTGATTGCTTTGGAGCCCAGATGAAAATGCTTTTCAAATAACTAGTTGACTGTAATCATGGAGATCCTGATTCAGAAAAAAAAGCCTTGCTGTGGAAAGCATAAGAGCATATGCCAGACTTCTGTAGAAGTCGAGGGACGTAATCATTTAATTAAGAGCCTTCTTGACCAAGGTCAGGAATGTTCATAGGAGTCGTAAGGACCAGCATTGTCTCAACCTATGCCAGAAACAACACCACTTGCGGTTTACTGATTAATGATTTTCATGGTTTCCTGTCCTTGGCTTTTTTTCTTAACTGCTCTGATAGGGATCTCCACATCTGAGACTTGTTCCATGTGTGCTATTGAGTGGCGATGCCCCTTGTGCGGTATGAACGCATTCAAAACCTGGTTGTATCTTTGCGTCCCGTTACTGTCCTCCCCCTCCCCAGGAAGTTCCTCTTTGCAATGTTTTCCCTGCCTTTCTCCACTTGCCCTGCTCTGCAGTGCTTATGTTCTCCAGGATGGAAACGGGCTCTACACTGGGGATGTCCATCCATCTAGGTGCGCTGGATGAGAAGAGGGTCTCTTCTAAGTCTCATGATGGCCAGCAGCAAATATTTTGAGGTTTTCTGTTTCTTTTTGCCGCAGGTTCTTATGGTCCCTATGCTGGGCAACGTTCCGAGTCTTGCCATGATAATATTTCATAGCTCAGTCTCAGGTGTGTACTCAGACTCATAGGACATGTTTACATCTCGGGCATCACCAGATCCTGGCTGAGGGAGCTCAATACTAACTGAAGGACCCAGGCCAGAATGCTCTGCTGCACGTACCCTTGGTGAAGCCCTCTGCACTGTCGGTGAGCACAGTTTTGTGTTGAAATTAAGGTGCCAAAAAATAGGTGTGGAGAACTGTGCTGGCGCTTCAAATAAAATAGTGTTTCCATAGCAATGAAGTAGTTATGCACTACACAAATGGTCTAGAGTTAATAAAGAATCAGGAGAAGCTGAAGTTTGAGTATTTTCTATGGTGGAAGTGACCCAGAAATGCTAAGGGAAAGGCAGGTGTGGAAACAAAGATAAAGCCAAATACACAAAAATCCGTTTTTTAAAAAATAAAACAACAACAAAAAGGGCCTGTCAGAATGATAGTCAGGGTAGCATTTAGCTCTCAATGACTAAGTTGAGAACAAAAAGACTGCAAAAAACAAGCAAAATGGAAAGGTAAACAGCCGAAGAGACTTTTCCGCTCAAAAGACAGCAAAAAGTTGATCAAATTTTCTTATATTTTGTCAAAATGTTAACTTTTGAAAAATTTCACCTTCCTATAAGCTTATACAAAAAAAAAAAGCAATGAACCAACCAATAAAACCAAACTCCATAAAAAAAAAAAAAAACACAAAAAAACAGCCCACTCTTCAAATGTTACTGTGTTTTTCCTCTCTCAGCGCACCCATAAGAAGACCCAGCACTGCAAATGTTTCGATGTAGTATGAATGCTAAAGATAAAGCAGCAGAGAAGTACCGGGAAAACAGGGAAAACCTTGGACTGCTTTTCCCTGCGCACTCTCATTTTCTTTCTTTGCATATTTAGCAGGGTTAAAACTAGGTCAGGCTCTACCCGCCATGTGCTGAAGCTGCGGCTGTGACATTAGCCTGGAGCTGCCTCTGTCTGCTGTCAGTTTTCAGGGCTGGTATGAGATATCTGGTGGAGTTGGAGAGCCTGGCCATGCTTGTGCAGATCGTGGCATAAATCAGAGCGACTCTGCAGAGGCAGAGTCAGACGTGGTGAGGGATGGAGAAAGCCTGGGCCAAGTACCTGCGGACACTGCGAGAACTGGTGTGAGACTGATCTTGAAGGCATGGCCAGGAAGGACCAGAAGGGTCTGTTATATGAATGGTGTTCACTCTTAGGGCAGGAGGCCTGGATGGCCGCAGAGTTCATGACTTTGGACAAGGGAGGGTTTCACGCTCCTCTGCCAGAGAGGCAGCCAAGGGCTTTCTTATTGACATGGATAGGGGCAAGATGTGTGGGCAGGGTCACTGGCGCTGGGTTTAGTACAAGACTGCTTATACAAATAGAGAAAACAGCCTGTCAGACACCTCATCTGCCCTTGCTGAAGAGAAAACAGAGCAGATAGTCTTCCCATATGAAATAACATGCATCAGCACACAGCTGCTTGCCACCCTTTGGTGGCCTTTTTGCTTGACCAAGAGCGTTGCTGGCAGAGGGCCAAACCCTGATTGGGGTGCTCGGTGCCAGCATGTTAGTATTAGAGGATATGAACTGCTTTGTGCTAAAGAGGCAACAATTCTTGGCTGAGGTCTGGCTTCCAGCAGCCAGGCTGGGGGGCAGCAAGGTTTCCCATCGCAGCAGGAAGGGTCATCCTCAGGGCTGTTACCACTGACAAAGGCAGCCCAATTTCAGTGGGGGCTTTGGGAGGTTCTGAAGGGGGAAGAAGACAGGACCAGCCCGGCAGGTGGGAGCAGTCCCTGTGCCATTTACTGCTCCTTGCTTTCTTCTGTTCACGCCATCTTACTGGTCTGTCTCGCTACCAGCATCCTCATGGGAAAATGCCTTTGGTCACCACGTTGTGTGGCATGTTACTCTCTTCACACAATTACACCTTTTTTTATACTGCAATAGAGTTTAAAGGACAGACCAAAGTCCAGTAACTGAAGTTCCTTGGGTTTCTGAAATGAATCCGTCTTTACAGGGAAGTGTAAATCCTAATACGCTGACACTGCAGCAATGTATTAGCCCTGACAAATGGACCTTTAACACATCAGGGTCAATATTGACAAGGTAGGTGATTTCTTTCTTTTTTTTTAATTCAGAAACACAAAAGGAGTCGATGGGATGGAAGGTTGTTCCCCAACATGCCTCTGAGAAACTCCCAAAACAAATGTACCCTGTAATTCTTCCTTATTGTAAGAAAAGCTTAGAGGGCACACAGACCTTGGATCTCAGCATAGTGAGAAGGCACCTGCTCATTTTGATGGGGTTTTCTCTCTTTTCTTTACTCTTTCTCTAATGGTTAATTTGTGTTTTCAGAAGGAAGGATAATCACAGTGCCTCACCCCAGACACATTATTCAGGAGGTTAGTGAAGTGGGATGAGAGGCACCTAAAAGAGGTGAGTCACCATCAGGAGAATTTCCTTCTCCCCATCCATTGTGTTAAGTTCTCATCTCCAGGACCTAAAACTAAACAGAGTGAAGACTCCAGTTTGTTTTTGTTCCTGTTGCCCAGGACAAAATGGTGGACTTTTAGAATATCTTGACAATAGTAGGATGTAGGAAGGAGGAGGAGGCAGTAAACACGAGACAAGAATGATCCCAGTGCCTCCCTTAGTTTTGGCAGAGTTGAGAGGTGAAATGAAGGCAGTACATCAGCCAGTACTGTTCTGTAAAGGATGCAAGATGCATCTGTCATGCTTCACAGGCTGTGGAAGCTATTTTCCTTCGTGAAAGACAGAATATTTCACTAGGAATATTTGAACCATCCTTAATCTGCTGGATGTTGTTGAAATGGGCTCTCGGGCTTAGTATCCGACCAGCCCAGCTGTGCGGAGCAGGATCTCTTGCTATGCCCCTGGGTACAGCGGGGACCTTGACTTCACAGGCTCCCTCCAAGTAACACACACCATGTTGGGCAGAATCCGTCAGCTCCAGCTCTGAGGCATGTACATTCACTGGGGCAATTGGACCAGGGCGAGGGTGCTGGTGATGGTGATACTGACTTGGAGAACTAATAGTGAAGCTGCTGTAGCTCATCAAATCTGAGCCCTGCAGAGCAGCTGGGGCTGAGCTGAGCAGGAGCTTTTAGAGACCGTCCAGCTGAAAGTCAAGTAATGGCCATCCAAGAGCTGAGGATGCAGAGCTTGGTGCCCTCCTACCCAGCTGCAGCACACAGTTCAGCTCAGGACTAATGAGACGGCTGGCACAGAGGCTGGAGGAGAGTTGCTCATCTGCTGCATTTTGTACAAGGGCAGATGTATTTGGCAGCAATAAATGTGACGGTCCTGAGCAGATTCTCACTTCTCAGTGCGCTGGTTGCTGCCTTAGAAACTAGACACCTGCAGGTTATTTTGTATGCACGCACACACGGTCTCCCCCAGGATTTCCTGCATGCTGAACTCGGCCAAACACTGCCAGGTTTTTTTCGACCATCAAATAACTGAATCTAATGGGTTCCTTTAGTCAAAATTTGAATCCATCAGATGACTTGCCCTTACCTGAATGCAGTCTGCTCCCCTGTGTGCTCCTGGCTCTTGGCAGCCCTTGGCTGTAGCTGCAAGCAGTAGCTCTGAACTCGGGGTGCCTTTCCCACCTCCACAGTCTCTTCTGACAATGGCTGGTTGTCACAGTAAGTCCCCTGTGGCTTAGCAGTGAAGGGAAATATGGCTATTCTAAACTGCTTGTCTCCTTTGAGTGAGGCTGTTTTTCCCATGTCGCTTGTTCCCTTCAGCTTTTGAAGAGGATGGCTCAGGATGGGATTTGGAGTTGGGAAGCAGGCGTCAAGCTGAGCAGAAGCTCCTCAACCACTGGGCTTAGAGAAGGGGAAGCCAGACGGGCTGCCAAAAAGTCCAGTGAGGTCAGCGTACAGCAAGACCTTTGGTTGTCCCTGTCGCATGTGCTGATGGCTAACACAGTACAACCACACTACAGTCGCTTTGGGCCTGGTGGTGGGAGCACTGGAGGATGCTATGGGCAGTTGCGAATCCTCACAGAAGAAAGAAGGCTTCCAAAAGCACAAGGAACCTCCAGCCCTTTTGGACCCGACCTGCAGACCACATCCCTGGGGTGGGAGGCGGAATCCACTGTTGTGTTGGGTGGGGGGGGGCAGCGTGTTGGACGCTCCCAGGAACGTTATAATTGAAATTCTCTATCAAGCGCCTGCATGTTTATCTTGGAAAGCTTGAAAGAGTTATGAATCTGCTGAGCGCATATCAGGTTGAGGTGGAGAGCACAAGAGCAATCATCATCGCTGTGGCAGGCAATACATTATGGCTGGCTTGCCGGGTTGAAAAGTGAACGCGATTCGTCTTCGTGTTTGCTTTAGAGAGGGATAAGAGACTGTTTTGCTTGCTCAGGTGTTTTGAGTCTTTTAACTCTGCCTTTGTCTCGCTGGGTTTGGGAATTAGCTTCTAAGTGTTTGTGCATTCCTCCTCCTCAAACTGGAGGTTATTTGTGTGTTTGTTCAGAATGAAACAGGTCTGCTGTGTGGGATATTACTTTACACTCTCATTGATTGCTGTGCTGCTGCTGCAGTTTTGGAGGGGAAGTGGCACAAAGAAGCTGAAGTAGCGTTTCTGTTTGAGAGGAACGAGGCGCAGAAGTGTGCTGTTTATTTAAGAAGCTGTTGCCATGTTTGTTAAAGCTGCATTGGTTTGTACAGGTCTCCTCTTCTGCTGTAAGAGAGGAGGATAAAAAGAAAGCATTCCAGTTCAGGTTAAAGGACTCGTAGGCAAGAAAGTCACCTGAAAGGAAGACAAATAGGAGCAAAAAAAATACCATACAGTGGCAAAAATTTTGGCGTTGTTTCTCGAGTAAGCTGGCTTCCTGCTAACATGGCTATCTGCTTCTGGAACAGAATTAGTTTGCATCTGGCCAGCTCAGAGCCAGGGCACCGAGCATAGGTCTGTCAGTCCTCATCCAGGCAGTCATGCCCTTAGTGTGGCATTAATGCCAACTGTGCAGCTGGTAATAGTTTTTTTTGAGAAAATTATTGAGTTTGACACTGACATAAGAAGGATTTTTTAGGTTATCTCCAGACTTTGTTCCTGCAGGGAAAAGGAACCATTCCATAATAATTCACCACTCAATTTACCTAGAGATATCACAAAATATCCCCTCTAAATGGCCTGCATGAGTACTGGATGGGTAGAGGACTTTGTTTTTCATTTCTTAATTCGCTGGGAATAATTCATCGGCTGACAGCTGTGCTTGTGAAATGACTAGGTGCATCCTTCAGAAACAAGCCCTGACAATCCACTCAGCACCCAATTTGACTTCGCTGCATCTGTGCACTTGTAGTCGCTCTGTTACGCAACCTCTGCGCCTCTACCCGCAGTCTGTTGACATTCATTTATTCATTTGATTTCAGCTTCGCATGCGGCAATCGCTGTCATTTCCATATTACGAAAGGAGGCTGGGAACATGTTGACACAAGGCTTGGGCTCGTGTCTATGCTCAGATAGCAGATGGGGAAAGCTCTGAACTCATCAAGGAAAAGAGGGTATTCAAGGACATCTTCCCTTTGGATGGAGGCTCTGTTGGGAGAGATGATTAGAAGCGGGACTTCCGTTCCATGAGAAAGGTTGGAATGAAAATTTTGTTCTGTTTTTGCAAAATAAAATTACAATTTACATGGGTGGGAAGAGGCAATAATGTTGCAGTGTTCAATAGAAACAACCTAAATGCTCTGATACTTCTGAAACAATAAAGAGGCCGAAAGGCCAAGCAAGAAATAAAGCTTCTTGCTGTGGATGCTCTAAAGGGCTTAGGATACAGTGTCCCTCACTAAGGACAAAAATAAACAGTGGATATTTTGAATGTGGTACTCCCAGCTCTGCAAGACAACTAGGAAGCCCTTAAGTTCTCACGAAAAGCAGATCTTCCAGTCTCTCTCCCCTATGGCTTGTGCCTAGAAACAGCCATTGTGGTATGAGAAATGGACGGCTTGCAGTAGGCACACCAAAAAGATTTGGGAGTGATTTTTGGGCTACATGGTTTCATGTTTGCCCAGGGCTGTGAGGAAATGGACTGGATAGCTCTTAATTGATTTCTCACCGTGATCATCTGTCTAGCTAATGCTCTGCTTTTTGGTCTACATCATCTACATTTACCTCCCTCGTTCCCAGCTTGATCTATCAGCTTGATAGAAGGACTGTGAGGTGGATACATTTCTCATCTGTATTACAGGATAAAAGCTGCCCTTTTATTGCTACCATTTGGTGAGGCAAGAAAAGATGGACAAGCCCTCTACAAACAGGTGAGACCAGCAGATGCCCTTTCATTTTCTGGGGTTGTCTGCATGTCCTGGAGGAAGATGGATCTTGGCTGAGAGACAAAAACACAAAACACCTATTGAATAATCTTCTACAGGTGACAAAGACTGCAATGATGAGGGAAAAGAGAGGCTTCCTGGAGACAAAATGCAGGTCACCTGGAAACACAGACTTTAGCCTTCACACATCTTCATTTGACCTCCTGTCACAAACTGGCCAAAGCTCTGAAAGGACTTATTTTATCTCTCCACAGATAGGAAACCTGCCTCCCTGTAATTTTTGTCTAAAGTAGTTATGCTGTAAAAATGTGATGACTGCATCTGCAGCGCTTTTCTGCTTCTATAATGGGATAATTGCAGATAAAGGTAATGTGTTTTTAATTTCATATCATTATTAGGTTGCTCGTAGGTAAATGTATAGAAGATAGTTTAATAAAGCAATTTGAAATTTCCCATAGCGAGCTACTGGAAGGACATATAAACCATGAGTGAACAGCACCAACTCAATCGATATTTGTAGAGTTGCTAGAGAAGAGATTGGGAGGGGAGGTAAAATGTGATGGCCTGTCCCTAGCTTAGGTGCATTGACAAATGCTCAGGGCTAGGGCTCAGTCTTGGGGACAGCACTTCTGCTCAGGCTGTTGAAGCAAGACCCAGGAGCTGTGGCTTCTAATCCTAGCTCTGCCAGAGACAGCTGTTTCTGAAGTCGTGTAACTCTTGTGCCACCATAAAGTGAGACCAAAATTATTCCCTTGCCTCCTGCTCTGGAAAAGCATTGATGATAAGAAATTTTCTTTGAGCACCTGTGGGTGTTGGGTGTAGCTGAGCTCTCTGTTGATATCTCCTGGGCTGACTAAGGACCATATCAAGTGCTGAGCAAGATTGGACTTTGATATCCCCTTCCACCAATGGAGGAAAATGCCTTTTGCTTAGTCTGTCTTGTGTTGTTTGATACAAAAGATCAGCTGCTATGTTCCTGCCCTCTGCCTGCAGCCATAGAGGCTGGTGAGGAGCAGTCCGACTGCAGCTGGTCTCCTCTCTGTGGGGTGAGTAGCCTAATCAGGAGAATAACAGAAGCTGTTCCCATGCAGGTAGGTGCTGCATTAAGAGACTGGCTCTTACTCCTCCATTCAGTGTGTTTTGTCCACAGCACTTTCTTTACACAAAAGGATTTTTCTGAGCACTGAAAGCATGAGCGTTTCTCTGTTATTAAATTTCTGCTTCACTCTCCTGATTTGGAAAGGAAGGGATGCAGAACAATGCTGGTTCTCCAGCTCTCTGACTTCTCTTTGATTTCCCATATTGTCCAAAAACTCCGTCGTCTCAGTCAATAACATACTCAGCCCTTCAGCCATGCAGGGAGCATCAGCTCACTCGTTAGTCTTCAGATATTCAATTCTTTATGCTGTTTTTTCTTTTCATTTTTATATCTGGCTTACAGCCATATTTTTCACCTTATGGAAATCTTACCCGGTGTGCTCAGGTCTTAGTGGAAATACATGCTGTTTGCCAAGCAACCTCTTCAGCTGCTTTCTTTCAATTCATCTCTTCTTAGAATTCAGCCCTTGACTTTCGTACTCGGTAGGATTGCAGCAGCCTAATCCTACCAGATTCGCATGTTAAAGTACTGTATCCCGCGTACGTAGAAATAACTTTAATAGCCCTGAATATGAAGGGAGTACAGATTCTGCTGCCTAGAATGGGTTTTTGACTCTGATTAAACTCTTAAAGATAGAGGTTTTATCATATTTCATGTAAATATTTGGATAAGTTATTTTTTACTAATATTAATAAGGAAAGAAGTTCCTTTATTTATGTTTATGCTTTGTGGCTGAAATAGACAATAACAAATTCCCTCTGTCCGTTTAATTAATGTTCACGGCGCAGCGAAGAGGACGCCCAGCAATAGGGAATATGACATTTGACTCAGCAAATTGAAAAGTCATGATAAAAGGTGATTAATGTTATTTAAAAATGCAATTACCATTTGGCACAAGGCAGCTTTAGGTCTTCTCTGATTGCCGAGGAGACGTGGGCTGGCTGTAAAAGGCACTTGATGCTGCCGGTGCTGGGTGAACTGTAAATGTTTTATGACTTCTCTCACCTTAGAAAAAGTGCAGTGCCAACCTGTCACAGGAGCACACTTAATTGCTCTTTGACAACATTGTCATTGTTGCCTGAATATGTACCGTGGCCCTGCCTTCCACCCCTACCCCTGCCCTCACAGCTCTTGACATTAAAACCTATTGATGGATGAGCTTGTTTTGACTAATTTTGAATCCACTTGAACATTATGGGTTTGAAAGTTCAATGCTGATGTAACTGAGTTCACGTCCTGAGGGAAAGGAGGATTCTGGAAAGAATTCCAATGGCAAAAACTGTTGGAAGAGGGAGAAAGATGGTGAAGAGAGGCAGCAAGATCCAGCTGGTGGTGGGAAAGGATCAGGGGCAGAGCAGAGAATGGAAAATTAAATACAGTATGTGTGTGTGGGCATGTATTCGGCTAATTCCTGAAGCTGTGCTTAACAGGGGGTTTTCTTCTCACCTGAAAAGTGACTTAGTTAAGAAAATGAAATGAAATACCAGTTGTACTTGTGATGGGCTGAAAAAGCTGATGAACTTGATCCTATGTTCCCGACTATGGAAACTTAAGTTTCTGACTTTTTAAAGCAGCATTCCCTTCCTCCTCACCTCTTCCCCTCTGCTCTCCCAGCTCAGGCAGACGGGAGAACAGGATTAGTGCAGAAATGGGACTGATGTGGGAAAGGCAGATCTCGACTTGAGGGAACTGAAAAATATCATCGGACACATGTTGGATCATATAAGGGCAATATGCTGGTAAGACCAAGCTGATTGCTGTCCCACACTAAAAGACTGTCCGTTCCCACACGGGTCTCCCCTGCAACAGGGCTGGTGTGATCAGGCAGAGGAGGGTCAGGAAAAGTTAAGATCGCATAAAGCAATCTCTCATTGCTTCCAGCATCTCTTCCACAATGTGAACTCCCTCTCATCACCATTCAGAAGTATTAATATCTGCTCCACTCATTGCATCACATCTGGATGGCTGACAGCATGTAATAGAGGTCAGAAAGGATTGTATTTCTTGGTCTCCACTTCACTGGTCAGGAACTGGCTGGTGTAGATGAGGCATGCTTACAAGATTATAATGGTAATTTGTAAGCTTTTGCTCCAAGCACTGCGACTGAATCTGTTGTACAAGTGAAGCTGATGGCGGAAATCCAAGTCTTTGATAAATCACTTTATTGCTGACCTAATGAGTTCTTCATGACAGGAAGATTTCTGCAGCGGCTCATTCAACAAGCTATTTTCTGTACCGGTGGTCAGGACTGAAGAAATGGTTGCACAGAGAACAACTAGGAGGTATGCCACTTTGCAGAGATTAATTGGAGACTGGATTGGTCTCATTGTCAAACACCAGATGTTCTCCCTTTTGTGAAAAAAAAAATACATCCAGACAGTGGCTTAATTTAGATTTACTTCATTAGCTGCTGATGTCAGTGCATTCCACCCTATTCAAATAATTGATAAGATGGATGTCTTTCCTTCCCAAGATACTCATTCTCTCTTTCAATTAATCGTAAAAGCTTGATTTGAGGGGGAGGAAGGCAAAAATCTCTGAACCTGCTTTACTACTTTCCTCCATGCAAAGAAGGGTGTATTCGGGGAAAGTCTGGACTCATGTGGCTCATGGGTGGGGGAACGATGCCATCACTGCCAGCCCCATGCAGAAATCAGCTGTCCTACAAGCAGACCTGAAGGTGAGTGACCATCACAGCCCATAGTGATGCTGCTGGGGCCGCATGGTCCCCGCTGGGCATGGGGACGCGCGTCTGCAGCGGCACATCAGGAGCCAGAACAATATTCTCTGCATTGTGCTTTTAACTACTTAGGTCTTGAAGGAATTACCAAATGGGGCTGGTGTCTTTTCTCCTTAGTCACAGAAGGGAGAACGGAGGTGGGCAGCTGCAGTGGCCGCTTGGTTGTCAACTCTGTCCTGTTATCCTGCCGTGCCTTTTCTCCTGGGTTCCCTGCAGCACGGGAGCCCATTCTCCTGCACTGAGGCCCCCTTCAAGACTTCAGTGTAACAATCAGATGGAGCTATTTGAGGTCTTTAAAAAATGGTATCTTAGATGCCTAATTATCATGAGGTGACTAATCACTAATGCTTCTGGGCAGAGCTGTACCTATAATACTCAGTCATCACTACATTTGCTAAAAATGAGGAGGGAAAAAAAAGATAAATTTTGCCTGAGCTGAAACTTTTTCCAGGTCAAGTCTCTTCTTATTTCACTGATAATCTTGAAGTATTACATAAAGTTTTGGGCCGTGAAACTTCTGCGAGGTTGGATCTG
Source organism: Tauraco erythrolophus (assembly GCF_009769465.1). Taxonomy (NCBI): domain Eukaryota; kingdom Metazoa; phylum Chordata; class Aves; order Musophagiformes; family Musophagidae; genus Tauraco; species Tauraco erythrolophus. The sequence continues at coordinate 7,664,169 of NC_141476.1, forward strand.
AGATAATTAAAATGAATCCTTTTCTCTCCGGGGACTCTGTGTCGATCTGGGCAGCACAGGGACTTCTCATGGGACCCTCCCAAGGAGACATCTCACCATGCTGGCTGCTGTGTGCGCGGTGCGGCGGGGGCTTGATGGGTGAGGATGCAAAGAGCTCCCCTGAAATCCCTGCAAAGCCCCAGCAGCTTAAAATAGAAGGTAAAAAGCGCTCTTTTAAACAAAGTGCATAGTTTTGCACTGACACCAGCCATCTACAGTGAAATTAAAAGTTGTTGTTCGAGGTGACTGCCCAGGGTGTCTGGAGCTTCGAGGCCAAATTGCCCAGCAGCTGCAGGGGTGGCCCTGTATTTTTGCTGAGATGTTTGACTTAGCAGCAGTGGAGGCTTCTCTCATACCCTCCATGCTCCTGGCCTGGATTGCTGACCCTGCAGTCTCCCCCAAAAACAGACATTTCACTAGCTTTCTCTGCCTCTTTGGGCCATATTTTTGTGTTTCATTTTCCTTCTCTTCCTTCAGGAAGGTTCCCGTGTTGACCACAGTGGCCAAGATTTGATATCTCACTAACATTTTGGTTTTTCTTTTTCCTCCCAGGAATTTCCTGGTGCTGCACAAAGACCTTTAATTCTCCGTGGGAGCCTTTGGCAGCCTCCTTCAGGGCTTGGAGGAAGAGGACGGGGCCATGTCCACCTCCAGTAGCCAGCATCCTCCTGGGGTGGCAGTCACCTCTGTTTCTGTAGCACCTGTAGGTGCTATGGGCCATACACTGCATCAACACTGCAGAGGATGTGTAAGTGAGGAGGAGGCAAACCCTCCTCACTGCTGTAATTCAGCACTGCTCTGTTGACTTGTGACCCAAAGCATGCTGACAAGTTGTGTGTGTCAGAGGCAATAAGTGATGTGAAAATAGAAGATCACTGGGCGTCATTTAAAATCACAAAGGGTTTAAAATATTTTCCAGGCTTCAGTCAGGCAAATAACTTTTTACTTCCATGTGTGGCAATGGATGTGCACTTGGATGTAAAAGCTTCCTAACAGCCACCGTTTTAGGAAGCTCATTCTACAAAGGAGTCTCAAAACCAGAGTCATTTTGCTGTACTGGTGCTTTCATTGGCATGAATGTGCAACTCTGCGCTTTAAACAATTGTCTAAAGAAAAGTTTATTGATGTCGCAGGTGAACTTAGGCTGCTGGGACTGTTTCTGTTTTAAATGGCAAAAGTCAGGCTATCCAAGTTCACACCAACAGGGATGGATTTAATTCAGTTATTTGTTTTGCTTTCTTTCTGGGCTGACTTCTTGTTTGGTTCATTTTCTTTCCGTTTAACCCTTTACTAACTTAAGCAGTGGTAATCAACGCTTGACACCTGCGTGTCCTCACTTGCATGTTGGCATCTGATTGTAGGAGCAATATATTTGTTGTAATAGCTAGGACAAGAAAGATGTGTGATGCTTTTTTGGAGAGGGGTGCGTATGCACGGGGTGATGAAAATTAGGCAACTAATTCAATTCCCTTTTGAAAAGTCACGACGTGCGTTATCTGCTATCTCATTGTGCCTGTGCAGGGCTATCAACAGCTGTCAACTCATACAACCTTGCAACTTATGATTAACAGGATTTCCTCTTTGGTTATTAAAGTAATAACAAGAGATACTCTGTGGAAAGCAACAGAATACGTAGCAATTCGATGTACTCTTTCCTTGAGATACATCTCAGCTTATTTTCTCGCAAAAGGCATTAAGCACCACGGTTTAATGCCTGTAGTCAGACGGAGCTTTACGGGCTTCATCTCGCCCAATGTGAACTGGGTAAGCTCCCTGCGTTTCAAGACTGGCTTACACTGAGACTTTGGCTCCGTTTTAGCTATTTAGTGTTTTGTCTCTGGTGGGTCCTGGGGTGAGCCAGGGCTCTGGGGTGGACGTGCCGGGACTTTCCTGTAAACTGAATACACTAAAGACATCAAAGGGGCTTTGAATTATTAAACTGGCCTAGTGTTGGGTGTCTAGAACATACACTAAATAAGACAACTTCTGAAAAGGATAAACTTAGAGCTGATGAATAAATAAAAGGGTTCAGAAACCAGTTTCTCCCACAGACTTTGGTCTTGTGTTAGCCTTTGCCTACCACCTTCCTGGAGGCTCCAGCAAGTTCCATGTGGATCTCTGTGGATCCCTGATGCACCGTCCTTCCCAGCGTGCTCCGCAGGAAGGGCTGGCACCAGTTCCCTGCCCCTTCTAGGGCTGCCCCAATCCTGCCTGCCACATCCCACCCCTCCGCCTGGTCCTGCTGTGGTGCCTTCTGCACTGCTGCTGCCCAGCACAGGCAGCGCACACCTTCTCCTGAGGCATCATCTTGGGTAAGACAGCTGTCACAAATCTTTTTAACAGGGCAATGGATCCCATCATAAACAATGGGATTATTCCTGAAAGCCCTTATTTTAACAGTTAACTACTCAGTAAATCATATTTCTTTGTCTGCGTTGAACTCGCTCGTGTCAGTAGTTGTTACCAAGAGCACCTTTACCTTCTAACTTTATGAAGAATATCAATCAGTGTAGAATAACAACCAAGAAAGTCAACCGATTCTTTTGCAGACCTTCTTTGGTGTAAACTCCAAAACTACCCCGTGCTATTTAGCCAGGATCTTGATAGCGTGATGGAGGTCTGCATCAAGGCTGTGTGTCTGGGAGTCCTCAAACATGGTAAGTCCTTCATCTTGTCCCAGTGAGCTTGTATGATCTTCAGAAATTCTTTTCCTTCTGTTTCCTATCTAGAAAATGAAATCACTGCTCTGCCTTGTCCAACAAGATGCTGGGTGAACTGGGCTGGAATCTCTGCTGGAGTCAGCTGGACCTACTGTAAATGATAAAGCAGAACTGAAATTTGACATTTTATGGCCCGGCTCCAGCATGGCTGGATATCTGTCTATCGATCAATGTGCCTCTGCCTATCTTGTCCTATAGCCAACAACTACACAAGTGTATATGAAATTACATTTCAGTCCTGATTCACAAAAATATTTAGTGCCTCATAAATCCCACTGCAATTCTGGACAGTTCATCTTTTTTTTGCTGGTATTTTTGGTGTAAAGATGACAAATAAACAGCAAAATCTTTCATTCTCTGGCTGCTGTAATCAACTAGCTATAAGAAGAGGTGGCAAAGTTATTTATATATTTCAGAGAGAATAATTCTTTTCTCTCCTTCCACATGGCAGAAAAAATGGTCTGGTAATGTAGGAGCTTAGAATTTCTTTTGAAAGTGCCTCTACTTGACTTACGAGACAAGTGAATGCAGTTCACTTGTATTAAAAAAAGTGTTTTATAACCCTTCTATACAATGAAAATAATGTGTGAGGTGTAAATATTCGGGAATAAAAGTTGCATCCATTAAAATTTGTGAAAGAAATAAGCAAGGAAAATGATGTTGCAAGCAATTTCTTTCCTGACCTGGGGCTTTGCAGTTCATCAGCCAGCCAGCTTAGTGGTCCTCTCCTGCTCTCCAGTTCCAGCTTATTTCAGGCCTGTGTGCCTCAGTGAACGGCTGTGCACTGCGGCTTCTTAGATTAACGCTAAATGGGGTTTTTCCATTGAAGCTATACATATTTAAGCACTAAGGTCAGACTTCTTCAATATCTGAGGTGGCATTTCAGGGACATTGATATCTCCGTGCTGAAGTCCTGGGACAGGCTGGTAGATCCCCTTGGAAATCAAGGAACTCCTAGCCACATACTCTTCAGGGAATCTTTCTTCATCTTTATAAGGGAGAATTGACTGCTGATTTGACTCTTTGCACATTAGGTATTTCTGGACTTCATAAATACGCTTTTTTTTTTTTTTAAGAACTGCTTTTCCTTTAAGAATGAAGTGAACCATTTCCCATAAATGCCTTGTCTTTTGTCCCGTTTCCCTTACCTTGAGAAATGCTCATCCTCATGTGCTTGTTTACTCATAAGATGAAAAAGTACCTTTTCTTCCTAGTCCTCGTGTACGAATCTACAATAAAAATGAGGCACATAAGCCATCAGAGACATAGCTACAGGCAAGAAGCAAAGTGGGCTTAGTGACCTTGATGTGCATGCCGTAGTTGTTATGGCAACAGGCAAGTGAAATCACTGTTGCTAAGGCTCAGAGAAATAAAGCAATCTCAGTCACTTAATGGTCATTATTCTTTAGTAACTTAATTTTGAGTTTGCTGTAAGCTAAACTGCAAAATGAGTCAGCAACATATCCAAAATACTTAGTGGAAATATGAATGAGAGGGGTTTTCTTTTCACTCCCCTTCCACTGAGCCCCTCCAGTGATACTGTCAGGAGGAGCCACCGAGGTTTTCGAGTACTGAGTGAGTCGGGGAGATAATTCCCAGCAGTTATTAGGAGCCACGTGGCAGCACAGAGTGCAGTCTTGGGGCAGGAGCAGGGAATGGTGTGTCTGACCCCCTGGAAGAGCAAAAGGCAGTGTGGTCTGGGGACACCTCCCTTTCTTGTCCAAAAACAGTGATTTACAGCTTGTATTTATGAACAAAAAATTATAATACTATTCCCAACAATACTAGAAAGTTTAGGTCTTTTCCTTCTCTCCTAATATTGGCATATTTGCTTGCTGGAAATTAGGGAGATGCTATACTTTTAGTCTTACTTAACCGCAGCTAAGATTTGGCTTTTCCTTTCAGATATGTGAGGACTGGACAGAAGTGTAGTTAGACTGGGCAATAAATAATTCATTTTACTGGTGATTTTAAAAGGTAAATATAAAGACCCCTTTAAGAAATTTTAGCAAGTTAAATGTTGGAAATGAATTTTTTGGAATGAATTTTGTAAACCTTAAACAGGTTTAGGAGTTTTAGCAGTATAGAATATTGTAGAACTTCAAGAATAGAACAAGTGTACAAATATCGATGTGAGTTTTCATTGAAAATAGCAAGAAAAAGCCATGACAAATCTTAATCCCAGTAACATTCATGGAAATTGAATGCGCACAGTGGGAAACTGTAGTCAAATTGCATTTTGCTGTGAAAATGAATATCACCATATGTTTGGAATATTGCTGTTCCTGAACTCTTTCATAGACCAAAGCCAAACAGAAGATAGTCTTTCCCTAAAACAAATACTCAAAGCCCGTTATTCCAGACACACCACCAAATTCTGCAGAAATGTCATTGCAAGCTCTAGCGTCTTGTTCCATGGTTGTGAATTAGTGAAGATTTTTCCAAAGGCTAATTGCAAATCCCTTTTGATTCCCAGTTAATTTCCAACAAGGCCAGATGTGAATTTGCAGTTCAGGCTTCTATAGTGTTCCAGAAAAAGCAGTGGCATTAGCAGCTGAAAGCAGTCATTATGTGTTTGTTCCTGCAGCAGACTGATTGCTCATCAAGTGGAGCAGAATCTGGTACAGGCTGAGCTGGATCGCAGAGCTATACATATGTATTCCTTCTTGAAAATGGACACAATCAGGCCATTCATGTATCCTGCCAAGATGCCTCTTGGTTTCAGATGCCCTGGGTGATTGCAGGGAAGATTTGCTTCTGCGTCTGTATACATTGGCATTTATCAGGACAGTCTCCATTGAAATCAGCAGTATTTTACTGAAATGTAGATGAAATTGGAATGGATCTGGAGGATGAAAGCTGGTCCTATGGAGGACGTTAGGATTAGTGTCCCCAGATTCACGTGGCTTTCCAAACGTGCCTGGCTCATCTCTGTGACGCGGGGCTGCAGGGATTGAGATGAGTGCTAGGACTTGCTGTTGTCCTTAGGCATTGCTGCTGGCTCAGCAGTATGGCACCGAGCAGAGGATGTTGGCTGAGCCCCGCACTAGCATCTCCCCACAGCTGGGGACCCAGCAGGCTGGGGAACCCTGTGGCCATACAGCTCAAATCCAAGGAGGGTACATAGGGAGTCAAGAGGATGTCTGAGAGATGCCACAGTCACTATTTGAGAAGCTGCTGTAATATAAATAAATAAGGGCAGCAGTAGTACTGTTTTCTTTCAACATATTAAATCTTATTTTATGCCATAGTCTGCAGAGACTTTCTCTGGTGTGCTACGGGCTTTGCTAGAATCCGATGTAGGGACTTCAGTTCCTCTCCGACTACTCCGTATTGTGCTGGTTTTGGAGTAATCCACTTAGTGACATAAACTGCTAAGGCTCCTTTCATATTCAGTACTCTTTCATCTACTGCTTTAAAACTCAGACCAGCTGATGGCTGGCACGGCCTCCAGCAACCACGTGTAATTAAAGTATTCATTAAAAAAAATTGATCATTAAATTAAATGGTTATTGAGAACGTTGTTGCTAAACAGCCAAGCAGATGATTAAGCAAAGCCTTGCATTAATATCCAGAATAGCAAAGGCAGTGGTGGAAATTGCTTGACACGAACTGCAGTGTATTCCCATTCACACTGGAGTTTTCAGCTGTATCGTCAGAAGGGGAAGAGCTGCAAGAGATCTGCCCCGTCGGCGCCTTGCTAAGTGGTAAACAAGGTCACACGGTGATGCCTCGGCATGACATATGTGACATATGCACATGTTTTCATTGTCTGTAGAGTTACATACGGAATATGAGAGTCTGAAATGGCACATGAAGGTGTCGGTTGGGAAAGAAAAAGAGTTGTTTTTCTTTTTGAGGGAATGGAAATGTATTTCAGCTGAACTCTTGACTTGCTGAGTTTTCTGGTTTATTCTTTTCATCTCTGAAAATCCCCTTCCCTTTTACTTCCTTATGCATCCTGCAGCAAGATATCCCCAGCCAATGTGACTGTCTGTAGCAGGGATTTTGTTTTCCTGATCAATGTCAGCAGAACTGCTGTGTTTGAAGTTTTATTGCATTCTCTGATTTAGTGGGGTTTTTTTAATAATGTATTGTGCTTGAGACCTACCTCAGAGTCTGAAATGTCACTTGGAGTCAATGTGGCCACTTCTTGGGAGAGCAGAAGCAAGAAAGGTCAAATTTAAAATAAGAAAGAAGGAAAGAAACAAAGAACCGATGATGGCCAACTGCTTGGGAAAAGTTGGAGGTGTCTGTGAGTACTTGTTTGAGCACTCGCAGCCTCCCATCACCTTTCCTACTGCTTTGCCTTCTGTTGCAGTTAAAAGACACTAGAAATTCTTACCTAAATGTTCCAAATATTGAGATATATAGAGGGTACAATTACCTTTGTGCATGCTTATAATGAGAGACAGTTATTGCTTGAAAAACCTTCCTCTAAATATAAAAGGGAAAAAACCCCAAAGGTAGCAAAGATGCTCTATCTTCCTACTGCTAGATAACGTGGATGTAACAACATCACAGATCCAAGCTGTGAGGGGAAACCTATGGAAACGGTGGGAGTTTATCCACCATCTTCTGAATCTGTTTGGCTTTTTGCAAGATGTTCCTTGGAAAATGCAATCGGATTGCAATAACGCAATTTCCCTTTGAATATATTTGGGAAGCAGTTACTAAAGCTTCTATGCTATAGATGGTAGGAGAATCTGGCTAGAGAAACGGTTTTTGTTGTTAGTTGTGTTCTGCCTGTTCATGCAGATTTAATCAACATCCTTCTTTAGTACCTCACTGCTTTTTTTGTGGGCATTGGTTTTTGCTGTGTGAGGTGCTAAAAAGGACAGCAGAGACAAATAGAGATTTAATTTTAAAACTGGAATTGGTCTCGAAGCAGCGGAAGAATGCATATAAATCAAGCTGTAGCATTTTCTGATCATCAGTAACTGCCAACACTCTTCTCTGCAATCTCAATTAATAGTGTCCTGTAAAAGGCTCCTGCAGAAAGCTTGTGACACTTGGGAGTAGTTCAACCGTCTTGTCTGTGCCATTTGCCAGAAAGACTCTGCTTTATTTTGCTTGTTTGCCAGGGTTTCAGATTACAGGCAGCGTGAATACAAGAATGGCATAAAAGAGTTCTCCTAATTATTTGGGGCCCTTGATTAAAGTGACGCTTTGGTTGATCGCCATTTCCCAAAAGCAGTGTTTTAGGAAAAAAACATTCAATTTATCGATTTAATGATAAGCATGCTCTAGCCCCTGGGCTTCACCTCTGCCTGAAAGCATCTGTGACTGGGGAGGGAGCATGTAGCCATGAATGGAGCTCTGCATCATTCAGTCTACGGCCTGAAATAGTCACGAAGGATGTCAGTTCATGCCAACCGTCATAGGGCCTGGAGGTGAACTTGTCTCTCTCTGTAAATAAGCGTAGATTTTACAAGAGAGATTAATGAAAGAGATGTATTTCTTTATATGCAACTAAAATAATAAAAGGAGGTAATAGATGATGGAGAATATGGAGGTCCTGGGTTTCTATAGGACCTGTAAAATTTGCACTGTAAACAATTTCCTTAGGAGTGCTTTTGATGGGAAGATTTAAACAGAGAAGGGGGTATTGCCTCCTGCTTCTTCCGGTAGGATGAGGGTAAGACAGCAAACTCTCTCCCTCCTCACAAAACGTATGGGCAGGACATCCCTGAAAATGTCATGTGGAAGGAAGGGTCGATTCGTTTCTCTCTGCTGAAGCTGTAGTGCGTTGGCCACGAGACCTCGACTGTGCCTTATGCTATGCAAAGGCTCTGGGGGCTTCAAGAGGCTCAGACCACTTGAATATCGCAGTTACAATATTAACCTAAACAACCCAAAAATCGCTTTCCTGTTTCTATACCCACCTCTCGGCAGAGCACTTGTTAGCCTCAGACCCTGGCTGCTTTGGAGAACTGTCCAGAGAAAAATGTTTACAGCGCTGGCAATCGTGTTAGCGGTGAGTAATCAATCGGCTCCACTTGCGTAAACACAGATAGAGAGCGATTGATCGCCGGCAGCTCTGCTAACGATTGCAGCACCAACAGGCCCCGGGGCTTTAGGACTTTAAATGGACTGAAAATTCATGGTTGCCATTTGGATCTGATCACCTTTCAGAAAGTTCAAAATAAATGAGCTGCTTGGTACTAGGGTGCTTATAAAAACAACCTTCTTTAATGCAATCCATAAGATCTCTCTGGGGAATAACTTGCTGAGGCGAAGGGGAGCTCCTGATGCTGTTTTCATGTACCTCCACAGTTCTTCTGCTGCTGCCTTCTGCATCTCTGCCAAACCTGGCCCGGAGTAAGTGCTACGAAGAGGGGAAAAAGCATTTTCATGTTTGTGTTGGGTTTGACTGGGGAAGGAAACGTTAATGACAGTACGAAACTGCTGTCTGCACTCTCTGATTGTTTGTCCGTAGGGATTATCCCAGCTGTGCCAGGTTTACCTGTAGCGTGATTGCACTGGAAGTACTCTGCAAAATTCGAGGGAAATGTTCAGGGGGAAGGAACATCTCTGGAAGATTCTGCTTGAAGGTGTGAACACACAATCTGCCCAATTTCTTTCTTGCCTGGCCATCCTGTGGAATGATGATGTACTGAGCTGCAAGAGAAGGGAATATGCTCAGATCCTTTCAGTAAGAAGAAAAGCTGGTTTTGAAGGGAAACAAATAACATTAAAATTGTTTTAACTAAGAGAGGCAGCCAATTTGTTGGCAACTTTCTGAGCAGTTTTGATGTAGCTAGGTCTGCTCTGTGTGGCAATAGCAATAACGAGATAAAGCAGCTTTAAAGGGCTGCATGTATCTTCCCAAACAAGAAGATTACTTGCTTTTTAAATAGTTTCCAATACCTAAAATGACACAATTGGATTGGAGAAAAGTGTCAAGTAAATCTCCCACCTTCCATTAAGTTTCATTCTGAATAGAGTGCCTGCTCAAAGCAGATATATCTCCACTGCACAGTAGTCTGGATAGTGTCTCTAATCTCTTCCTCCTTTAATACAAAATATTTCCCTCTATAGCTTGGTACCATCCTGTGGGATGGTTGGTCACCAAGGGAAATCCCACCTTCAGAGGGGCTCGTATTGTGAATCTCCCAGTCAGGCTGGAGCACCTCGGGTCTAAGAGCAGCACGATACCCCTGTGCATAACCAGGGCTCTGCAGACACCCTCTCCCTTTTGCTCTTTCTCTCCCCTCCCCACATATTCCTGGTTCATTTTCCCTTGTAGCTGTTTTGACTCTTGTTAGCCAGCGTTATTTTTCGGAATGAGCCCTTAAATTCATTTTTGCGGTGTGAACATGTTGCTCGTTGGTTACAGCTAAGCTGGTACATCTCTTGCTAAGTTAAAGTCAAAATACTCTTCAGTGTTGCTTCAATTAACACAGTGTGTTAGCACTGACGTCCCAATGACTAAGCACAGTCAGAGTTTAACTGATTTAATCTAAATGTGTTACAGCAAAGGAATTATCCTGGGTAAATCCAAACCCTGTGTCACTTTGACCAATGCTTTATTGGTTTTGAATGCAAAATTAACTTATCAAAGAGCTTGCCAACACCCAGACATTTTAACATCTTTAGTTCGTTTAATATTTTTGAAACATTTCATTACTGAAACAAACGTATGAAGAGTACCACACACAGCTCCTGTATTAAACAGGATTTCAGTTCTACATGCTCAGGGACTGGTTCTGCCCTTCTTATCAAGGCTGGATAATGACTCATTCCTCCAGCGCTACTCAGCCAGAGAAAAGGAGTAAAAAACAGATCCAGAAGGCAAAGTGAAAATAATAGCCTTTTCTGTATCTTGAAGTAAGCCAGAGATTTAGGAAACCATTTTTGTTATGTTGTAAATGTTTGATGGCTCTGGACTTTTCCATGCAAAAAGTCTCACTATGTTAACACAGGGGGTTTAATGTAAATCATCCTCAGTGCAGACTGTAAATATACGCAGGGATGGAGTAAGAGGATGCACTGGAGAAAAGTACAGTTAAGCACCAAATATGTGAAAAATGCAATTGAGGTGATTAGCAAAATGCTGGAGCGTGGACTTGGCACATTGGGCTGGGGGCATGGAGACCACTGGTGTTGTCCTCTGTCACTGCTTAAGGAGGTGTTCGGCTTTGTGCTGTGCTACATGAGTTTGGTACCTCAGTTTCTTGGGCTCTGAGGCAGCGGTCGTGAGTGTCTGAGAGGTGGCAGCGGACTGGCTTTGGCTTCTGTGCTGTTTGGAAACACTTGTCAAGCTGTGCTGTTTCGAATAAGATCTCACTGCTGAAGCAGATCTCAGGAGCGTCTGCACCCAACAGTCAATCTGCTTTTTTCTACTGCATCAGCTGTTCTGGCAGGAGATGCTTCCACTCCCTGTACAACTTGTGTTTCTCCTTTTAGGAAAAGCATGTTTCTGCTGGGTGTTAACTTGAAAGAGTTTGCTGTCCTGTTGTGTAGCTGGGACAAGGCACCAGGGTTTTCCTGTGGGATAAACCAGTGAATATCAACAGTCAGTGTGTGTGATGGAGGGACATAGAAGCTGATGGCACACACGATCTTTAAAAAATACTAGTACCTTGTCTCAGCCAGCATTGCACAGTGAGGGAATAGTTACATCACTGTGCTGGGAAAAAGAAAACCCAGTGCAGATAACATTGAAGTTATTTTCTTTGTTGCGTTTCACAGGACGCTCTTAACAGCACCTGCAGTGTTCATACCTAAACCTTCTAAATGAGCTTGTCTCCTCGATCCCTCTTCCCCAGGGCGTGGGAGAGTGTAACGCCCCATCAAGAAATAATGTGTATGGTAAGAGTGAGAGTGGCTTCTTTTGAGACCAGCACTTCTCTGGTGCAGTTCTGGAATGAGGAAAGAGCATGACTTAATCCGGAATCTCTCTGGGTTTAGGGGAACAAGAGACTCCCAACATTGCATGTCAGCTTTTACCACCTGACCCAGCTTGCCCTATGACAGCATTAAAAAGCAAGGTGGGCACTGCTCTCAACAGTCAATTTATCCCTTAATGATGGAGTGTACTGGTGGTGAAGTCCAAAAATCTGACAATTACAGTCATTCTTTAATTGTAACTTGAGTTGTATGCTTGAAAGGTTAGTCTGGTCGTTTATGGCTGGCTACTTTATCTTTTAATTAAATGCCCATCAAACCTCTTTGATCTGAGGAACAAGGGCTCATAAGATGGAGAGTCACTGCTCTGCCCAGGTAATTCTTGGTAATCCAGATTGTCTCATCCTGCAGCGTGGACGTAATTTGAATTGAGGCTTCGGGTTGTTGTTGGGCTCCCTTCTCTGCTGAGCTTGTTGATTTGCATTGTGAGAGGATCTTCCAGGAGATAATGAGATTTGTGAGGAAAGTTGATTTTACCTTGTTATCTGGTGAGAGAATAACATCATCCTCTGAACAAGAGGCAACACAGAACAGTAATTACTTGTCCAGGTAGAAGATAGCAGGGAACTGGGGAGGCACAGCTGCTTAGCCTGACCAGCCCTGGATTGCTCCCTATTATAGAAATGCCATCACAGAGTTTCTTTAAGTGATTTCCTGAGGATAGAAAATGAAAGAAAATAAAACCCCAGTCCTAGGTTGCAAAAATCATGAGCACAATCGCAGAAAATCATGAAAAGCTTTGACTTCATGAGATAAAATTCAGATAGTCTTGGGTTTCTTTTGAGTGTAGTTTCTGTGAATTTTGGGCTCCTAGATCCAAATTTAAAGCTTCTTCTGGCACCCTAAGAAGCAGGAATTTTATTTTTTGCTTCAAGTTAAGGATTTTTCCTGTACTCATCTGAACTGAAAAGCTCAAGAAACCCAAATCATACAAGGTTCATAATAAAAAGTTTGCAAGAACCTATCACTCTGAGGCATCCTGTATCTGTTCAATGGCATCCTTCCTGCTTTGAGCACCGTGGCTCACTGCAGCGGTCACTGGTTTGGATGTCCTGAGCCCTAAGTTAATGCATTTCATGAAGTCTTTCCTTTAAGCTTCCCTCCCCTCTGATTCAGTGCTGTTTACCTGGCACTTGTGTGTGTGCCTGGTGTGTGCATCTGAGTGGGATGTTGCTGGGAAGCCCATGTAGGCTGGAGGAGCCCCTGGGGACCCAGTGAAGAGGCAGAAACAAGGAGTGGAATAACAAGGGTACATGGAGTAGGAAGAAAGGAGAAAGAGAGGAGCAGCCACTGCTCAGCAGGATCCTGGGCAGTGGGCAGCAGGGCTGAGGAGCTCCCAGCAGCCATGATCTCTGCCCAGTCTATCCCCTCCTTCCTCCTCCTCTTGGCCAGATGTTTCTAGCCCCAGCACTATGCTGGTTACCCACGCCTCACCTCCTCGACTTTCTTCAGGCATATCCCTGACTGTGCTTCTAGCAGTTCCCAGGAAATGCCCTCCCTTTCTCCTCACCCTTCACGTCTTCCCAGCTTGAGAACTGCTTCACAAAAATGTATATGACACTGCAGAGACCAAAACAAGCTTAGGCAGTGACTATTTATACACATAAATATGTGAGTCTGTGTGCCAAGCTGTTCTACAGAAACACATTTATTTTTAAAAAGGAGCTGTCTTATTTACTCATTCCTCAGGATAACTTCTCTCTGCATCAGAGCTCTGCATCAGAGCTCTGCATCAGAGCTCTGCATGCCCTGCCCAGCAGGGCCAGCTCTCTCCTGGAGGAGTCCCACAAAGGGCCCTTCAACTGGAGCATTTCAGTACCTATCAAACTTCAGTGCATGTCATTTAATGTACATCATGGGTTAGTTTGTAGTGATGCTTCACACCTCCTCTGAGTGCTGACCCAGAAGGTCTATGTAGAGCTCCAGAAGAAGGCTGGTTTGATAAATGGTTGGTCTGTTAATAAAGTTACCCCGTCGACTCTAACCATACAGCTTGTGTTGGTGATAACTACCGTGGTTGACTTCTACTGCAGCATTGTACACTATTTTTGTGCTGTTTGTAACATTCCCTTAGCATTAAGCCTGATGTGTTGATTTTAATCAGGTTGAGTGTCTCAACCACAAAGTAAATTAACAACCAACTTTGTTCATCCTGAAACCACCGATGTTCCCTGCAGGTCTTCTGCTCTTATTTGTGTACAATAGCCATTGAGCCTTCCTCAGGCTCTCAGAGGTAAAATCACATTTTCTTTTCCTAAGAGCTTCCTGGGTTTCTCCTCTTGGTCAATAGGGCAGGACAACAGTTATCACTTACACAAAGAAGTGATTGACATTATTCACATAAGCATTTGCAAAGCATACCATACATCATGGTAAGTATACCTTAAACGATAGTTAAAACACTTCATTACATTGGATAATCTTACAGTTAAATCATTCATATGGGATACTATGACCAGAGGCTGTCACAGGTCAGCTATTTCCTTTTATCTTGAAAGCCAGACTATGAGTTCGCTCATGTCTTAAAAGGACACAAGGTGCTAAAATATCTTTTTTATATAGTTCAGATGTATTTCAAACTTGACTCACTCCAAAGATAATTGCTCTTATTTCTCCATTAACAGGAACTTTATGCCCTTTTGTGCATGAAAGCAAACCACAGTGTCATTCTCAGATGAGATCTTAACTGGCTCCTACCATACAAAATGTTCTCATGTACATTTTGTAGAAACTAACAAAATTTTTGATTCAGTATCAGAAAACTTCATTGATTTCTGTTTGTAGACTTGGATAAGATAATGGTGGTAAAGATAAACATTTCGATTTAGTCACTACTTCTAGCAAAAAAATACTAATACTTCTTCCAATGGGAAAATGGGAATAAAAGTTCTCCTCAAGTCTTAAAACTTGTTGCTAGCCCAGAAAAAAACAAAAACAAAAACAACAACCTAATTGATGTTCTTTCTGACCTTTCCCATCTTTTCATTTCAGAGCAGGGAAACTGAGCCTTGAAGAGCTTTATGGCAGCAGGGTGTAAGTGTCCTTTGTGCTGTAGCTTTTCATTGTGAACTCAAATATTAAGAGCTGTTTGTGATATTAAATGTTAGAGTGACATCTATAATACCTTAACTTTGTCCCTTAAATATAAACTTTTAAGGTATTCTCTACTAAACTCCACATACATCTTTTGACCTGCCAATTAGCAACAACGATGCAGCCACACGAAAAGTGTCCAGCATAAACAAAATCAATTCTATTGATTTCTGAGGGAAAGTTCACTTGAGGGATGGCTTACAAAGTCCTAAAAAGTGTGATTTCAGTACTAAACATTTCTGTGGTCAGGGCTTTTTTTTCAGCGATGCATTGTATGATGTTACTCTGATTTGAGTTGAATCCTATCAAGACTAATGGGTTTAACCACCAGCTTTCATATGGCAGCTGTAAGAGACAGTGACCACCTGCTCCTGACCCCGCAAAAGGCAAAATAAGTCTTGTTTGGGATTTTGAAAGCCCAGAGCTTGGGTGGATGCTTTTTTGTAAAGTGTTTTATGAGTGGATTTTCAGATAGAGAAAAAGGCACTGCATTTGCAAACGGTGTGTGTTGAGGGGAGCTTAGAAAGGGCTTTGGAGGCATGAGAAGGGAGTAATTTTCAGTGGTTTGGTCCTTGGTTTTTCTAAAAAAGCTGGACTTCGTGCAGTGGAGTTGTCTCTGCAGTGGATTTACCTGACCCATCAACTTCTCCTTAAATGAAACAACTTCCAAGGTTCTGAATTATGGATAATTACTCAGGTCAGAAGTACAAGCAGGATCAGTGGCTCCTGTTTCAGTATCTGCCTGTCATGCTGCCTGCTCAGTCACCGAGGCTTCTGATCCTGTGGAAAGATATTAAACACTAAGGAAGACAGCAAATGTCATCACATATTTTTCCGTGCAGGTGGGGGAATATCAGAACCGACTGCTGATGCACACAAGGGAAGGCTCTGTATCACAAACACATCTGGATGCACTGGAGCCGAGGAGACCTCAGGACAGGCTCTGGGAGAAAAGACTCATCTCCTGTAGAGTCCTCTGTGGGTCACACCCCTCATCTCTTGGTTGAACTGATTTGAGTATTTGGAGCTGGTATTTGGCTTTACAGATTATGCTTTATAAAAGGACTGCTTTTTGGCATGAGTGTTACAACTATAATTCAATGTATAGGTTTTCTCAAATTCTTCCTTTCATAAATGCTATGTCCGCTAGTGCAATTAAATGCACCAGGGTAGGAGGAAAAAAAAAACCTTTGAGGACACCTTATCCACAGGTGACAGAAGGAGCCTTTTGATAACTTATTTAGACCTTCCATGCCTGACTTTGAGATGACCAAACGAGGGTTAAATGAGTACGAATCAAACAATAAAAATACTGTACTGCTGCCAGTCTGCTCCCCATCCTCATTTCTGGCACAGCTACTGCTGCAAAGGAGTTCTTTAGGTCAGTAACCTGTGCCCGGGAACAGGCACATCAATTCTCTAGTGCATGATCAACACAGTTCTATCTAAGGGACAACCTACCCAGGATGGAGGTTTCTTGCAGTTGCTAGTTAAGGGTGGCTGCTTGTCTTGAAAGGTTAGCTTATCATTGCACACCATGAACGCTTTATTTTAGTAAGGAAAACCTGTCAGTTGTACATAGTACTGGTTTATAAAAGAGCTGAACTCAGAGGAGTAAGATTTTACATTTCTTTTTGGAAGCATCTTGATAAATGTCACATAATCCAAAAGGTCATAAATCCCCAAACTGAGACCCTGCCTGAAAGGCCTGAGCGGAAATGGACGCTCCCGTCCTCAGAATCCTGCTGGATTCTCCATGAGCTTCACTATGAAAAATAACATAATAACACCATTTGTATTTAAAAGATGCGTTTTGGAACGAAGCCCAGGAAACCCCCAAGCTCCCGTAGTCAAATGCTTGTCCACTTTTTCACAGATTTTGTGCTCTGTGAAAACGCTTGCATTTTTGTTGTTTGTCTTAACGCCTTCTTTTCCTCATTAGGTCTTCACTGTGCAGCTTTCAGTCTGTCACGTTGTGAGATACAACGGCGATGGTGCCTTACGCTGCAAAGGCGGTGGCTGCGGCAGACTGAGGCGGGTGATGGAATCGCTGTAGAGGCTCTGCTTTGATTAACAGTGAGGTTTAATCACAATTAGCTGACACAGTGCTGACTGCAGTTTGGCCCAGTGTAAGCAGAACAGCCAGCATCGTGTCAGCTAACTCGTTTCTTCACACATGACCACATCTCTAATGAAGACTAGCCCTTTGGTGGACATCTGTCATGAAATTCTCCATCTTTCTCTCCTGCTCTCTCTTACATGCTGCGATGGACAAAATCGTTATAAATGGAGCATGAGTATAGATATTTGCTTATTGGTCTGGCTTTTCTAAGGCTCAGGGCACTCAGGCTGTGCTGTGCTCGGTAAAAAGCTGAACTCATTAGTGTAAGAGGAAACAGGAAGGATGGATTAAGCTTTCAACAGGACTTCCCATCCCTCAGCCCCCACAAAGTGAGGATGGGATCGCTTCTCCTCCCCTGTTATTCCCAGGGGCATTATGTTCTGTCAAATATGCAATTGCCTGAAAACATGGGGATGGCTGTTGGTCTGGGGTGAAATATTTCTCTTACATTGCCCCAGCAGCCCGGGTAGTGCGCATGCAGCCCTACAAACTGTCATGGCTGTTTATTCACCTTGTTCCTCATCATCACAGAAAGTGACTCTTCACTAGTTGATATTAGGTGAGGGTTTCGTCATTGAAATCTGCTGCTTTAAGATGTTGATGATGTCTCTCTCCAATTTTTAGAAAACAACTGTGCTGCCTTCCTCCAGCTCGCCATTGTTTTCTTTTGTTTCTGCATAGTGCAAAGGCTTTTTGGTCCTAAACTCAACAGCCTACAGGTTTAGGTTTGTAAAGGTACTTTGACCTTGAAAAAATTCATTAAAATTAGGTGCCTTTTGAAAATGCTGTTACGCTTCTGTCTGTTCCTTTTAACTACTGTTAAACATTTGGCCCTTAAATCATGTTTCTGAGACCAGATTGAGCTCAGATGTAGCCTTTCTATTATCTAAAGTCTGTGCCCCACATTTTGGCAAATCAATCTTTGCTATTCCTGCTTCGGAGCTGTGGAACAGGCTGTCAAGTGATATTAATCAATCTTTGTCATTGCCCGTTTCCAAAAGTCATTAGCATGTTCAGCCTCACTTTATATTCTCCAGCAGAAAAATAACACATTGTCAACTGTACTTTGTTATGAGTTACTACACAAGTGACCTTATTGATTGCATGTATGTAATAGAGGTCTGTATTTACGGAAAACCTTCAAGTTTTTGTGTTTGCCTTTATTGTATTTCCATTTTCTCTTTTTCGTTTACATTACTTTGTTTTCCTCAACAGGCAAAACAGCTGTTTCCAAGGAAATGAAGATAGCTGAGGAGCTGGTATGAACGTTAGAAGTAAATGAAGATATCGAGTACATCTGACTGTTGGAACACTACGAAATGATTAATGGCCCTTTAACACATATAGCTATTTCTATTGTCACATAGTAACACTTCAAATTCCCATAAACGTGGCCACAGTGGAGCTGGCATGTGTAAAAATCTTTCTTTTTACCCATCAAGGCTTTACAGATGGATTTCTCTTGCTAGTTATTCCTCATGACCCTTGGCGAAGGCTGGCTGTAGGAAGATACTTCTTTTCTCCTTTTTTTTCTTTTTTTTTTTTCCACAGAAGAACAATTCAGTTTAGAAAGGCCTTTGTACCATATTACCTGCCTGGCTTTGTTGTTGTTTGTCTCTACCTGCCAAGGGAAAGGAGTGATGTATCCTCTCTGGTCTGATCCACGCTGTTGGACACCGTGGTCCCCAGAGCAACGCGGTGGACATCACCCTGTGATGCAGCAAGGGGCTGATCCCCCAGGACCTGCGGCCCCATCTCAGCATCCCCAGCCCCTGCAAAGCCGCAGGGCTCCCACACCCGCGTTCTCCGCCAACACATGTAGTAAGGAGAACCTTCAAGGGCTCCTGAGCACAAAATCGATCCAGTTCTGACGACAGGTCTGAGACCTCAGAAGATGGAGCTGCAGCATCCTTTGGAAGGACTGGAGATAAATGTGTATTTCTTCACCATCATGAGAACATGGAAACTTTAACAATGTTGAAAGTCAGAGCATCCCCTGCGGCCATGGGCAAGCACACGATCAAACCCCTTTATAAATGGAACAGTTTATATTAAAGCTGCCTAGTTGCAAAGCTGAATCAGAAGTAAGTCCAGCCCAGGATGCTTATAAACATCTTTCTCATTTCCAGAGTAAATTCACTCTGGGGAATAATAACAGGTTTTGCCCTTTGTACTGGCTTCTCAGTGTTTTCTCACAGTCCTCACTGTTGGCCAAGATCTTGCATGCACTTGGAAGAAATATAAGCATCTGGTGTAGGCAACAGAGAACAAGTAAGATTTCCGGTCGATTTACTTTTTTTTTAAACTTCATTGAGTAAAAAATCCCTACCATATCTAATAAGTAGCTATCCTTACTCCCTTCCATTTCTAGATTGCCTTAAGGTGTAGCCTCAGGAAAAATACATTACAGACTCAAGTCCTGAGCTGATTAATGTTACTCTTATGGCAGTTAAGTTCAAGATCTGGAACAAACTCTTAAGAGTTATAACTAGCTGGAAACAGCAGCAGGTAATGGGAATCATTGCAGGGCATTGCTGCTGAAAACCCTTTCTAGCAGCTGAGGATCCACAAACCCCCACAGTACAGGTTGTGACATCAAGACACCCTCAACTGGAAAAGAAAATACGTTAGTCAGGACTTCAACAGCCTTTCAATATGTCATCAGCTTTATTGCGACTAAATCTCAGTCAGGCAGGTCACTCTGCTGTGTTCTCATCCAGTGCTGTATTTTGCTTCAACTGATTTATCAGAAGAGTCAATCTCCCTGGTATAATAAGAGTTCTGGTAACTCTGGAAGGAATTTCTGCTTCTGGCTGGTAGCAAAAGAAGAATGCAGAAGTTTTAAGTCAGTTCATGCAAGGACACCTTAAACTCTGCCCAGTAAAAGCTTCACAGAATAATTTGTCTGTCTTTCTTGGGAAGTTTTATTCTGAATGCTTAGTAGGAGATGTCAACACCGAAATGTCAAGTTTCCTGGTCAAAAAACTTATGTCATCTTCTCTTATCTAGGTTTTATTTAGAAAAATGCGTGCAGGACTTTCTGACATACCAGATCCTGCCTGAGTTGGTGACAACAGTAGGTAATTGCCAGCAAACCACTTAGTGCGTTTTAATAATGTCTGAAGAACTTCCCAAATCCTCAGCCACATCTCTTCCTAACATAAACGTTTTCAATATTTAATCTGGGTGATGCCAAGGAAGACTGCTGTCCTCTTCTTGCGAACCAAAAAATAGTGAACAGGTCTCACGAACGTTGGGGCAAACAGCAGCAATGACCTGCCTCGATGGTGAGGGAGGACGGCTGTCATGGTCATCCACTGTCAGCTCCACCATCACATTGAGAGCTGGATTTTGAATCCACTTTAGAGGTAGGTTTTTTTTCCCCCTATAGCTTTGTGCTGTAGCAAAGGAGCTTCATCCTGTTTCAGCCAGCATAAGCTGGTGTAGCTTCAGTGATTACGTATTTCATAGGCCATTGACTGAAGTGCTCTTACAGTCCTTTCGCCTTCTGAATGAATGTTTATCCCCTGGAGGCTTCTTCAAAGGACTCAGGGACAAAGGTTTCAACTTAAGTAAACATTTGTGCAGGTCCCCATCACCAGCCTTGCTCTGCACGGCAGGTAAGCACGTACTTAAGCACGTTAGCGATTATGGCGTGAAAACACACAGCGTTCTACACATGGCCGAGTGTGCAGCTGGATAGGGACAGACAGTTCTAAAATCATTTAGAAAACGATGCAGGATGTCCGTGCCTGTATCTCGGCACCTGTTGTATTTTCTTTCCTTTTTTCTTTCCTCTTCTGCTTATGCAAGTCATCCATTAAATAGCAATACCCAAGAAAGAATCAGTATTGCGTCAGAAAAGTACCTTTTCCCTTGTGCCTTTATCAGTTTTTCTTTCTTCTCTGTGTGCATCATTCCTTCCTCCTCCAGTCAGTTTCTAACGCCTTTCTGCTTGAATGCTATGGTTATTGCATTGCATCCACTGATTTTTAAAAATAAGTTTTTTAAATGCCCATTTCTGTCAGGTCTTAAATGCCGTCCAAGGCAGGTCTGATAAATAGTGAAATAAAATCAGACCTGATCTACGTCCCTTCTTCGGAAGAGAGAGGTGATATTTGCAGCCATTCGAATGGTGGTGTAAAAGCACAGAGATCCTGCAGTGCAGACTGTGCGAAGGTGCATGTTCCTGCGCCTTTGCTGTCCTCAGCCTCTCTCCACAGGCTGTCCCATCAATTCCAGCTCTGTTTCAGGAGCCTGGGAGGGAGGGCAATGGGTTGGGTGGGGTGCACAGCAGCCGTAACTGGGCCACCAAGGGCCAAGATTGCCTTGGTCAGTGTTCTTCAGGTAAGTGAAGCAGTGGATGATTTCAGTGATGGGATGTCTTCTCAGAGGTGTAGCAGTATTACTGAGATCTTTATCCCCAGCAGAAATGCTGTATTGTCCATCAGACCTCAAGGGATAATGGAGCACTAAATATGTATCTTGAAAATTTACTCCCTATAGTCTATTGGAGACTGTGTGGAGGGAAAGCCTCTACCCCCAGCTATTGCATTGCCCATGATTACTGAGCTGGTTGTAGTTATTTCTAGGTGAAACATTAATCATGATGGATTGATTGTTTTCTGCTCAGGATATGTAACTCCAAAGAACTAAATTTTAACAGACCATTAATTAAATGCCGATTCCTGCCATTAACCAGTGCTTTGAAAAGGTTTAACAGAGCCTGTGTAAGGCAAAGTGTTTTCATGATAGTGCGGTTTTCTATTTGTTATCTTTTCCATTGTTCCTCCACCTTGAGTTGTAGTTATATTGTTATTTTCCTTTTATTACCTTTAACCATCTTTTTAATTTCTCTGCCTGGAGTGGGTGGGTAACCTAGACTGTGCAGGACGAGAATGACGAGAAATGGAAACAATTTGACCTCTTGGGATAGATACCATGGGCGTTGCTTTACAAACCACTGGGGAAAACTGGGTTTGTAGATTGTCCCTCCCTCCAGTTAAAAAAAAAAAGAAAAAAAAAATCACCTAACAGCAAGGGCCCCTTATGTGTGGAAGCACAAGAGGGCAGTGTTACGTTGAATTGAGTCACGCAAGGGTTCGATTAGCATGGGAACGCTTCATGGCTGATTAATTTAGCCTGTTCGTGAAGAGGCATCTGCTAGGGAAGAGGTAGGTGAGGCCAGCTCTTACCTGGGGCTGGCTGGTGGCAGAGGCAGCCAAGCTCATAAACCATCTTCTTTGCCTGGTTTAGTGTTAGCTGCCTTGGGAAACTGCTGGGCAGGGCATTTTAGGGTACAGGTCTTGCTCTGGGGTCCCAATAGCTACTCTAACCCCCATGGGGGTCTACTGTGACTTACAGCACCTGTCTGTCTGTCTGTCTGTCTGTCTGTCTCTGCCCTCTGGGATTTCCAATCCTACCTTGGGCACAGGGTTGCATTGGTGGTATTTGCCTGAAAGCTCAGCAGAGCAGCTGCTTTGTCATCTGCACCTGGATTTAACAGGGCAGGAATGCCGATCCTCTATCAAATCCCTCCCTGACGTGGCTGGGGGTGGGATGTCCCAGCTCCCATCATTTCTCCTGGAGCATTTGTTGCCACGTAACATTGCCCAGCATCCACGGGGACAAACCGGACTGGTCCAACAGAAGGGCTTGCCAGCCCGGTACTGTGTCAGTAAAAGACAACCTCATTGTCAGTCAGTGCCTTTTATGGGGCAATAAAAGAGAAGTTAAAAAAAAAAAAAAATCACGCATGGAAACAGCTGTGAGTGTATAAAACTAAAGATGTCCTCCCAGGGAGATGAGGGATGGGGAGAGGAACCTCTCCATGAAAAAAGCACCATATCCCCGGCAAGGTACCAGTAGTCTGATCTTTCACAGTGTGATCCTGTTGTGCCAGGAGCTCTCTGGCCTCTGAGGCTCCTTTGTCAGCCTCTGGTTTTTCATGAATGATCTGAAAGTGTGGGTTATCTAAGTTTTTCCCTGTTTTCAAGGAAGCGTTAACGTTAAAAGCAAAGGTTTTATGAGTAACTGTGGTGGCTAATCTTGAAACATGTATTACTGCACACGCAAAGTAAGGGTTGAACATAGACATGCATAATTTATTTGTGCCTGAAGGCTGGTTGCTTTTGTGCTCTCTAGTTTTCTGGTGGTTGTGTCATGCCTGGGAATGGACTTAAGCCATGGACATGATCATGGTGCTCCAACCCCGAAATGGAGGCCACTAAAGGACTCATCAGCACTTCATACTGTCTCTGCCAAGCCTGCCAGGCTCAGCTGGTGCAAAGTCCTAGGAGATCCCACCACAGGCTCAAAGCCTCAGGCACCATTTTTTGATGTACACAAAAGACCTTGTTTTAACAGGAATTAATTAGCAGTTTAAATACTTGCAGGGTAGGAAATCCCCCACGGGGTATACTCGTTAAGGTTTCTTTACACATTACCTCCCAGGAGGACGCAGACTTTCCCTTACTTTCCAGCATCCCTCGCTGCTTCAGCAATAACTCCAGTAATTGTATTACAGCCGCAAAGTACTGCAACTGCAACCATAAAATCTTTCCAGTGCTCATCCGTTCCCCTGTGTTAGATAGGATTGTGATGGGCAATAATTTATCAGTCTGAGGTTATAGCGTCACATATTCATGCCTGGGGTGCCTTTAAGCAATGACAAGGTGATAATGTCAGTGTAACCACGCGTCCTGTTTGCATTATTTATTGCTCTCATGAATGACAAATTTGTATTTTAAAATGGCCGAGACATTTATCTGCTGTCCCAAAAAGCCGAATTATGAATTTGGCATAATCTTATCTCTAGGGCAGACAGTCCCTTTTATTATTGGCATTTAATAAGAGAGTGTGTAATTAAAGGAAAGTAATTAACCTATTTCTAGGAACTTTGTATCTTGAATAAACAGGCAGCTAAAGCAGCTGTAAGTGTGCTACCGGGAGCCCTGTCTGCCGAAGCCGTCTTCTGAGGCAAGTGGTCTGCATTATAACGAGGGAGAGGACTGTGTACAGATGTCTACAAAATGGTACCACAGCACTGCCTTCTCTGTAAGAGTTTTAATTTTGGAGGCATTTTGCAAAGGGGTAATTTCTCCTCCTGTGGCGTGACCAGATAGTTGGGGCAGAGGCTGAGGCGAGATGAGTCCTGGCTGGACCCTGGCCTGGCTTTGCCACAGATACAACAGTCCTGGCAATTTGGGAGATCTTAACAAGTGGGGTGACTGAAGGGGACAGGAATCCCATTCAATTCTCCTTGTTTAGTGACAATCTCCAAAGACTCAAGGTGGCCAACTGGTAGAAGCAGTTAAAGAGTTAAATAATGTTGAGTTCTCCTATCAGCAAAACTCAGTGCTTGCTGTGTGGGGTGGCTCTCCATGGACACGTGTGCTCTGCGTGGTGTGTGCCTCTCCCACCCCACACTTGCTGCAGTGTGGGATGCTTTGCTGGAAGCCTCTCTGTCGCACACAGCGGGAGAGGGCAATCACAAAAAAATCCTGTGAGTCCTCTGTCACTGTTCCACATTCCCCCTTTTTTAAAACAATGTGACTAGTTCCTATCATTTGAAAAAAACCTCCCGGTAAAGCATTTCATTTTTCAACAGCAGAACATATTGGTGAGGCTAAGAGTGTATCCTGAAAGACAATAGGCGTGAGTAGCAGCAAAAGAAATTGCAAATAGATATGTGGGAAGCTTGTTCACAATGGATGTGATCAAATGCTAGAAAGAGAGACTGTAGGATCCTGGAGATACTCAGATACTCTACATGAGGCTCAGAGCAACCTGATCCACCTTTTAGTGAGCCCTGCTTGGATCAGGGCTTGGATCAATGACCTCCAGCGATGCCTCCCAACCCAAACTACTCTGAATCTGGAAGCTAATCAGCTCCCCAATCACTTGAATCATAGAAAGCACTTGTCTGGCTGCCTGGGCTGCCCTGGGATGGGGGCTGTGTCTCTGGGGAAGCCAAGGATGGAGAGCACTGGCTGGAAGGCACATGGCAGCTGTGTTGTATCTGCCCCAAATATAGGTGCATGCTGTGCTTTTGGTGCTGCCAGGCAGAGCAGCCTCTGGTGCACTTTATCACAGGGATTTGAGGAAATGATATTCGAGTTTGTGCAAATTAGGAGGATGCTGGGAAGCTGTTCTGACACCTGATGAGCCACTGCTCTTCTGCTTTAAAAGTGCTCTCTATCTGCTTATCCTTTGCAAAGCGACATCAGTACGAATGTGTCTGATTTTGTAAATGTGCTTTTTCTGAAGACATTCAAGCTGCTTTGGGCTGCGTGATTATGAGTGGAGTCTCAGCTCCCGCTTTGCTGTCATCGTCAGCATTCATGACCATCACCTGAGAGGTGCTGGGTGCTGGGAATCGAGCCCGAGTGCAGCTCCAGATGATTGCTTTCCTCTCATGGAGCCTCCGCACATGCTGCGTGAAGGTCACCACGCAGTGATTGCCATCATCTGGCCCCTCCACTGGATAGCCAGGCAGGTAAGGAAGGCTGTGCCCATCATTTAAATGAGATGCTGGCTCATCTGAGATTCACAGTCCTGCCATGAGGTTAATTACTTTTCTTTAAATAAATATGGCAGTGAAATCTTCCATTCTTCTCTTTGGTGTACAGACAGAAAGTTGAAGGAAAGGAAAACTGATATGAATTCACACTACACAATTGCACTGCTATGCCTGGAAAATATTTGTGCTAGTATAAACCAAATACAGATGCAGATAAGCCGGAGTCGCTGACGAAGTGATCGTAGGGAGAGCAGAAGGCTGATTTGCACGGGGGAACATCTTGACCAGCAAACCATTCCTCACATAGCCAAAGGCTAACCAGTTCTGCAAGGTGGAGACGTGGTCATGGCAGGAAGAAGGTGCCAAAAAATTCAGACAAACAGCTGTAACCATCCAGAGGTTTCTTTCTTTGCTGTGACCCATGGAAGCCGGCCATGCGTGGAGGAGGTGATGTGCCAGCACCTGCCCTGGAGCCCGGCGGCTGCGAGCTGAGCACGCTTGCAGAGGGTGTCAGCTGGCTGGGGATGTGCAGTGGCATAATGGGATGGGGCATAAATACGAGTCCTGATATTATCTCTGGAGACAGCGTCAGAACTATTTGACACTTTATCAATTCATAACACATCCACTTTCAAAATGCTCCACTTGATCTTGCACGTGAAGTCGGGTGGTGCAGCGGGCTCGGGGCAGCCAGCAGCCGTGGAACACCGTGCTGGCTACCCAGTTCAGTGCCGCGTGGTTCCCTGTAGTGCTGCGGTGTTTGGCTATTTGTTCTGACTTCTGCTAAATGAGGGAGTCACTGCAGCTTTCGTACTATAGTGGCTCCTCCAGCGCTGGCTCTCGAGACAGGCTCTATTCGCCACCTCTGTCCAAAGACTCTCGAGCAGGAACGCAGCCGCCGAGCTGATGGCAGCCTCCTGCCTTGCTAAGGAATGAAAAAAGGAAGGAGATTCACTTTCTGCACTGAGCTCATATTCTGAGGATGGGCTGTGGCAGCTCATTGCTAACATATGCAGTGCTAGACTATACACAGGCGGGGCTGAGGCGCTGCTGGGGTTGCTGAGCCCTTTTGGCTGCCCAAACAAAAATGGGGAGAGGTTTACAGCGGAGTGACAACGGCAGTTGCACCTCCTCGTGCTGCCGAGAGATCAGACACCAAGTGGCCAGATGTTAACACTGAGGGGGAGAGTTAACCAGGCACAGTGCTTTGAAGTTGTTTTTGGTTTTTTTTTTCTGAGCTCTGAGTGTATTTTTTTAAAGGCTAAAATGCACTTTGAGTGCAGTGTTGTCCTTGCAGCATCCGGTCCTGCCGTAGGACATGCCAGTGTTCCAGAATAGAAGACATATTTTTTGGTTGAGGTTTAGTTTCTAAATGAATGAAACATCAAGCAATTGCCATAAAACTCTTCTCTGAGTAATGTTCTTGTCCTTCTAGATTTGAGTGACTATCTGACACAGTCTGTATTGGCTGAAGATTAAAGAGTAAAGGGAGTCTGTGGGTCTGGCTGTAGTTTCCTTCCACCCTGTCCTGGCAAAACAAAGCAAAGACAAATGTGTTATCCCGCGCCGTGCATTAGGTAGGGGAGCGGTTTGGAGTCTCAGAGGCAGGAGGGCTGGGGGATGCTGGGCTGGGCTGTCGCTGCGGACGGGGCCAGGCTGAGTCCGTCCTTCCTGGCGGCAGTGCAGGGGGAAGGAGAGCACAGTGAGAACTGCAGATGTGTCATGCTGGGCACTGGAGAGATCTTGGTGGAAAGACTGGCAAAGCACCCTGAGGAATTCCTGGGAAGGACCATACAGTTTTTGGAAGGCCTTCAGTCTAGAGCCCAGAAATGCCCAGCTGAGGTCCTTCCCAGCCTTTTTGCCCTGTGAATCTCCAACTATGACCTCCTCCCTCTTTTGTGATGTGATTGGGTCTAAGCCCATGAAGAAACCATGTTCTTCATGGCCTTGGACTCTGTTTTGTAGAGGTGTTTCTAGGCTCACCCCATTCACATTTTTATCTCCTCATGACAGCACTGCCATACGGGGCCTTTGCTTCACGCTCCTCTGGCCCCAGGGAAGGGCAGCAGGGGCAGAGGGGTGCTGGGGACATCCAGAGCTGTGAGCTCATCCCAGGAGCCACCTCTCTCTGCACTTTGACAGGTAGGCAGTGCCGAAGCCAGGAAGCAGAGAAAATGGACGTGTAAAAAGCCAGACATGGTTTATGCCCAAAGGTCAGACAGAATCAATATGTTCTCACAGAGCATATTGCATCTAATCAGTGTTTTCTGGTGGAAAATTTCTGATGCGCTTGAAACCTAAGGCTGGATTTATTTGCAAATGCCTAGTGAGTGATAAGCAGGTGATTTAGCACAACATTTATTTTGCACTGGAAAAAGAAATATATTAAGGCTGTTGTGATTTTTTTTTTTTCCCCTCTGTGATGTTGGGAACGGTGACTGCCCAGGAGGTCATGGCAGAAGCTGTGTCTGCTGTACTTCTGGGCCAGCTGTTGTGTTTTTGCTACTGGAGATGGCAAAAAATAACCACCGTTAATTAGAGTTGGGGAGATGCCAGTTCTTGATTTGGAATAAAACCGAAAGTGCTGGCAATTTTTAAGGAAAGCTTTTTCTTGCAAAACAATTGAGATTCACAAGTCACTAGATCACAAATCTAGTGGTGCTTACAGGAAACCATAGCAAACCCCCTTAGCTAGCTGGGAAAAATGCTTCTTTTTCAGTATGCTGTATTCAGCTTCTTCTAGATGAAGAATTTGAACAGATTTACCAGCAGAATGAAGAACCTTTCCTTGCTTTTGTGCTGGACTGTGTGTGCTATTGCAAACTGCTGTTTGTACAGTATGCTAAAGAAAACTTCCATAGCATGAGGAGTTTAGAGATCCCAGACTTTTGTCTTGTCCTGAGTCTGTGCAAAATATCCCACAAGAAAAAATGAAGCACTAAAAAAAATCACTGCTATGCATAATAAAACCACTGCAGAAATTGTTATTTACACACAAATATGAAAAAATGAAACCAGAGTCAAGAGGACATATTTTAGCTGCATGGAAGCAAAATGATTTGCTGACTCCCAGATGAAGGCAGTGAGCTGAAACAGAGCAGTTCATACAAAATGTGGCAATGTGGTCAAAACGGCAGTTTGTACTGAAAAAAAAAGAAGTAGAAACTCTGCTGGGAAATTTTTGCCAGCTCTGAAGCAGGGGGCTCAAGGCAGCACTCCCAGTACCACCACCACTGCTGCGCACCTCGCTCTGATCTGTCACATCAGGGAGAGCCAGGAAAAAATCATTAGTCCATCTCTTTCCCCCTGTAAAATTGTCAGCTGTAACTGGGAGAGACAGCCCAAAACTTCACCCCAGGGCCCTTCCTGGCAGGGAGCCCCTCTGCCAAGTTGCCCTCCAAGAGTGGTCTCCCTGCGATGGCCTCACTCGTGAGACTTGGCCCATTGGAGTAGTGGCATGCATGGGCCAGGAGGGACAGGGAAGGGGACATCTCCTTTCCCTATTCCCTTTCCTTCCCCTGATTGCCTGGCACCATCCTGCACTGAGTCCCATCTTTGCTTTTCCAGTAGAAAAAGTAGTAGATTCCACTAGAGAATCTGGGGGGAGAAGCACTTGTTTTGTATCTCAAAGTGAGAACTGCACTCAGAGTTAGCTCTAAGATTAAAACCAAAATATACATCTGCCCTGAGGATGGGCTTTTCTCACCCAGCTCTACAAAGCCTGCGTGCTGCTGTGGAGACTCCTGTCCCCTCCACGATGCAGTGAAAACCGTGTGTCCTTCTGCAGGAGATGGATGGCAATCGGAAGTCGTTAGTGGCTGCCGTGCCCCAGCCTCATCTGCCAGCCCAGCTGTGCTCAAACCTAGGTGAAGAAGGGCTTAGCCCACCCATGAGCCCTGGGTAGGCTTTCCCACCACTATGATGCGTGGGGTCCCAGTGGCTCCCTAAGAGATGGAGAGAACTTGGGTCTAGGGCCATGTTGGGGGCCAAGTCGTAGCCCCTGTGCATGGTCCCTGCAGGGCAGCATGTGTCCCTGCACCACACAGCTGCCCCAGGGAGCCCCGCTGCTCATCCTGCACCAGGGTGGCATTGCGGCAGCAAGGACCCCTAGGGAAAACCAGCCAAACCGGGGGGGGTTCAGCTTTTGATTTCCACCTGAGTCCCAGCACCTGCATGTGACCCTCAGTCCTGACAGCCTCAGCAAGGTGCCATTGGGAGATGCCCCTTGGTCTGGTGGGAGAAGCTCTCCTCTCCGCAGGCCTTGAAGTGTGCCAGTGCTCGATAAATCTAATTTGGTCCAAATTTACTGCAAGGCACCGTCTTTTCAGAAAAGCATGTTTACTTTCCTCCTGGCAGTGACCCAGCAACGCGACACTGCGGCTGCACAGAATGGCAAGTGCAGTGTATTAAATTATTGCTGCTCCTTCGACTGACATGCAGACTGGAAGTTATAACTGATCTGTTTCTCCGTGGAAATCTATTGCATTTAAGTATAGCTAATTGAGTAAATCTTATCTGTTCACAGGGACTGCATGTCCTATTGCCTCTCTGCCGCTCTGGGATTGTATTAAGGTGCCTCATCGTGCCCAGAGTATGTACCCGTATAAACCTGTGCATGTATCCCAATTGCAGCAAGTTTTCTGTGACCTTTTCATTCAACTTCCTCCTGGCTGTGCCTACCAAAAAATAAATACTAAAAGCAGTTCCTCCCTCCTCTGGTCTGAGCTCTTAGTTTTGTTGCAGGCCCCAGAAAACTCAGTTTTATACCTCCTACTTCAGGCAGGCTCCATTCGGCTGATTGCTTTCTGCATAGAACACGGTCTCTCCTCCCAATTACCATGACTGTTGGAGCTTTAAAGTTGATGATTTTATGTTGTTGGAATACAAATTGATCATTAGAAATATTAATAATGACTGCTCGACTTTATAATTAGCCATGTATCTACATTGCATTCAGGAGCTGTTAGTCTTCAATGAACACGTTCCAAATAACCCATTTATATTTAAATAAATTGACACGCCATAGCTATCTTAATCAATCAAAATCTAATTCCTATTTAGGAGTCTCTGCTTTGCCACTGATAATTTTTCTTAGGATAGCAGCAGTGGGGTTTGGCAGACCACAGTGTTGCTTGGGGTTGGGAGCCCCAGAAGAGCCGAGTGGGAGAATGGGCATTGGTCTGCTCCCCTTGCAGCTTCCCCGTCCGTCAGCTACAGGGGAATTCAGATCATGACAGTGGGTGTAGTGTTGGTGGGACAGAGGTTTGTGTCTTCTGTCACCTGCATGAATTAATAGATATCTCCAGCAGTTAATAAAATTCCTTGAATCTGAGATCGTTAAAAATTAACTTTCATTTTCCATCCATAAAATTTAAAATTGTCTGCTAATATTTATAATAGCTTGATTTAAGTTTGTTGGTCACTTTATTGATTTACTAAGGTAAAGGCTTTCCTGGCTTATTGTCACATCTGATCGAATTCCAGTTAATAGGTGCATGAGGCAGCGTCACAGCAGTCAATGACAATGTGCGGATGAGGTGATGGCAGAGAGCTGGGGACTTCAAGCTGAGTTTGCACAACAAAATTTGGATCCTGTCAGTCCCAGGCAGATGAGTTTTGTGATTCAATCCTCCATCCATGAAGTGGAGATTACAATTCTCAGGATCTTGAAGCTTCTAATAATTTACCCATTTGGGAGTGCGTGAGCAAGGAACTACACATCACGCCTGCCGAAAATCAGTTACCAGATTTTATTGGAAGAAAGAATTGCAGTTTTGTGCCTTTTTGGACTGTCATCCTTAGTCGTTCCTTACTAATTTGTGTGGATGTTGAAGTGAAGAAGACCATATTGTTTCCGCAGATGAGGGGACCAGTCCCCAGCCGGTGGACACTCCGCGTGACATTGCTAAAGCCACATTAGCACCCAGGGAGTGAGGATCACAGGGATGAGATTCTCTTTTTGGTGATTTGTTTTTTTTCACTAGCAAAAGAGAAACGCCCTTTTTATTGAGCACTGTCAAAACCTGAGGAAATTATTCCTCCCTAGAGGACCAGAGTAGGTGTGAATATCTCTGCAATGAGCAAAGACTTTGAAACCCCACCAGGGAGTTCCTGAAGGTGATGAAAATACTGTTTTCAACAGTTTTGCAATATGTTTTTATCCCCGTGAAGCTCCTATCAAAACAATCACAACACGTCTTGCTGCAGACGGGTCTTATTTCTCTGTGTCTTCTTCTTAGTAAAAACAAATAAACAAAATAATAACAAAAAAACCCAGCTGATGATGCCAACAGAGATTGCTAAACCCTGTGATGCTTGGGGTGGTCAGCAGGAGGCTGGGGGTGTTCTATGTTTCGTTTAGGGTGTTGCACATTGTGCTGGGGGTGTTGCATGTTGTGCTGGGGGGTGTTGCACGTTGTGCTGGGAGTGTTGCATGCTGTCTCCAGCCCCAGACGGCCATCAAGAGACAAATCAGAAAAAGTAAAGGGAAGAGAAACGGAGGTACCGACATGGATATGGATGGTAGGTCAGCCCTGCCTGAGCCCTGGCTTAGTGGGGATGGCCAGAGACATCACTTTACTACTTGCAGGTGTTTGGCTGCAGAGGAGGTTTGTCTGGGTGCCCCGGCCACCAGCTCTTCCGTGGGGACACCCCACTGGACAGATGCAGCTCCATTCTTCCCTGAAATAAGGGAGGTGCTGTGCTGGGCAATGCTCCCAGCTCCCAGGGAATCCATAGCACAAGCAGCACCGGAGTTGCTGGAGAGGAGCCGGAAACCTGCCAAACCTCAGCTGGGATAGGGAGAGAGAGCCCGCGTGAAGCTTCATTAATAGGGAGTTGTTAGGGGCTGCTGAACAAAAGGACTTGTCCTGCAATGGTACAGTAGGCAGGGAGAGATTGGGTTTATGTGACTGTGTTTCAGCCAAGTCTGATGGAGCTTTTCCCACTTTGAAAGTTCCTTTATTCTTGTTTGCACTTCCCCAAAACAGCTGCGATGTTTCAGGGCTTCCAGGGTGGTTTTGTGCACATGGCGGAGAAGGGTCGGGATCGGGGCTGGGATGGGTTCACACCACATGCCAGAAAATTTCCCCCTGCCCTGTCCAGTGAACTTTAAATCTCCCATAGCCCAGATTGACACCAAAAATCACTGCAAGGTGCCACAGCAGGAGGGCAGAAAGGGCAGAGGGCAGTGACAGTTTTATACGACTTCACAGGTAGAGGGAATTTGTGAGGTGAGAATGGCCATGTGATGTGAGAAGTGGAAAAATCCCAGTGGCTCTGCCAAATTTAACCCTGGCATGGGTGGGAGACTGTAAATAATACGTTTTATACAATTTCTCACTATTAGCTGTTCCTAGTCAGATTCCTCATCTGGTGGGATTTTGTTCACTGAAGCTGTTTGATGTCGCCTTTCATTTTCCCCAGTCGTTCTTCCTTTCCAATGGCTTGTTGTTGTCCGTCCTTACTACCTGGAGTCATTTGGGTGACATCCTTTTTTACTCCTTCAAAAAATTCCACTCCCTTTGCTAAAGGATGGCTCGCATCCTATTTAAAGTCAACAGAAAGACTTCAATGAGCCCCAAACCGGACCTGAAATTGTTGCTTCCTTTCACGTTTCTCAATATGATATTTTTTCTCCTAGCAACCACCGTTTGCAGGCAGTGGTACCACAATATTAAGCTCTCGCTTGTGTGCCGCGACTGGCACCCGGTGCATCCCACAGAGCTTTACAAAGCACCCGGCGGGATCAACTCACTCCACTTGCTGTAGGTGTCATTTAGGCGGCAGCGGAACACAATGATCTGAAAAGCAAAGGAAAGGACTGTCCCACAGAGGCTATAATGGGAGGATAGGGAGTATTGCAGGCTAGATTAACACTCCAGATCTGACAGAAGTACCCAGAGGATGTTTGGGGATCGCCTGTGATTTCACTGCCTGGAGTATCCCAAATGGGCGGTGAAGCTCTATCTCTGAGCTGCGCTCTGTGCATCGGCTCATCCCAGGTGCAGTCTTCCAGTCCTGCTCTTTGACAGCTAATTTGGTGTCTTTTTCTTCCTTTAATTACAGCAATTCATCACACTCTCTGCCAGCTCATCCTCTCTGATATACTGGGATGGTGAATGTCGTTTCTTCAGGTCAGACAATGTGAAGCTTGCCTGCTGGGAGCACTGATTTTTCCTTGGGGATCTGGCAAACGCTCTCAGCTGAGTGAAGTCTTCGGGTTATTTTGGCTCCCTTCTGTTTCCTTTTCTCCTGCTTTTGCATGTCCATTCCCTTCTGTTTCCTTTTCTCCTGCTTTTGCATGTCCATTCTATAGATTCGATTCCTGATTAGCCAAATTGCATCAATTGTGGGTCTGTTTGGGGAAATTCTAGATCTTTTACCTTCAGTTGTATCAGAAGAGAGTTACGTGTTCCTCCTGTGGGGCTGGAGAACCAATAGTGTTCACGCAGCTCTGTCAGCGGGACATTTCAAACAGGTATTTGTGGTTCAGAACAGCCTGGCCTCCTTAACTCTTTCTTGAGGACCTCACAATAACAGACGTCTCCCACGGTTTGGATGAATAACTTCCGTTCTAGTGTATCCTATTTGAAAGTTGCCAGTGACTATTTCTTGTTCGTTAGTCACTAATTTAACATCTGAAGGACTTGTTGCTCGTGATATTGGTGGGGTGATTCAGGGTTATTTAGTTGTGGTGCTCCATGAGAATCTCAGCTTTCGTTAAAGGAGAGGAAAGAAGTAAATATTTAGTGCACTAAACAATTCCATAAAGAAAGCCGAACATTCAAAACTGCAGGGCCAAAATTCAGAAGGCAAGTTCAGACTCTGACGCCTTTAAAACTATCTTACCGTTATTATTTTTAGATGTCATGAGTTTTTTAATGAACTCCTGAATTTTTAGAGCCTGGAGCAATTGAGTTAGGAAGAATTGCAGTTTTAAGCTGCAGCACACCTTTGGATTCCTCCCTGGTTTAGCGGAGAGGGAAGAGGATGCACTAGGGAGCTGAGTATGTATGTATTTTTTTGTACGCTACATATATACATATACATATTAGCACATCCATTTCACTTTAATTGTATCTGTCTTGCTAACTGGACCATTTGTAAGGGTCGCGTCTATAATCCAAGAAGACAAGAAGTTTAAGAGTAATGTCACAAATATACTGTGCATTTTACTGGTTTAACAGCCATAATATCTGGATCATATAAAAATAGCTATTTAACAACAACTGTTTCTCCCACAGCAATTAAGAACCTATGAAAGTTGAAAGATGATGAGCATCATATAATTGTTTTGTGGAGAGTCTAATGAGATTCTATTTTCTCGGTGAATAGAATATTCTCTTTCTTGAGAATAGAAAGAATAACTGATGATAAATATTTATAAGTGAATCTTATCTTTCCCCTGTCATGGAATCTTCATCAACAAACTACACTTCAAAAAAAAGGTACTCACGTTAGAAATGCAGCTTATTTGCTACTGTTTAGTATTTGTACTGCAGTGATGTCCAGGAGAACCAATCCA
Organism: Tauraco erythrolophus; assembly: GCF_009769465.1. Classification (NCBI taxonomy): domain Eukaryota; kingdom Metazoa; phylum Chordata; class Aves; order Musophagiformes; family Musophagidae; genus Tauraco; species Tauraco erythrolophus. The sequence continues at coordinate 7,699,100 of NC_141476.1, forward strand.
AGATATCATGCTTCCCATGCCAAATTGCTGGATGCTCAGGTCAAGCTATAGTGAAAGTCTAGGTAACTCTAGCAGCACTCTGGTGTCCAAATCTGTCACAGAAAGGTGACTGCATGTCTCCCTGTGCAATGCCCCAATGTCCACAGGAGCAGCGTGAAGAGCACTCAATCATTTGTTGAGGCCATTTCATCTGAGGGTGAAGGTTGATCAAGGCACGAGAAATGAGCACTGCTACCAATGCCTCTTCTGGCTGCAAATCCTGGAGTAATACACTGTGAAGCAACAGAAGCAATCTCTGGGTTACATATGGCTTTTCTTATCTACTTGTGCAACTATTTACTGTGCTTTATCATCAAAGTGGGTTGGATTCTACACAGCATGGGTGGTTTGTATCAGGGCAGCGGGTAAGTGTGTGTATCTTGAGGAATGAGTCAGCTACAAGATGTCTTTCAGTGAGTAAAGTTTTTCTTCAAAGCTTTGTTCTTTAGTCTTATTGTACACAAGTTTTAACAAAAGACACCAAACAGTTTCCTCTGTAGACAAAAAAAAAAAATACCCTGTCTGGGCTCCGTTCCCAACCATGTACATTTTGATGTGAAGCACAACATCCTTGGAGCTGCCATGCCTGATGGGGCAGGGTGAGCCGGGGATCCTGGGCTCCAGAAGCATTTCCCCAATCTGCTGCCTGCAGGGTACCGCCATGGAAACACCATGTTTTTGGGGAGAATTTTAGAATCTGGAACCATCCTAAATAATGCATCCTCTAGTTGCTGCCTTCTTTTATTTCTGCAACTCCACTTAAGGTTTCTTACGTGGATTTTGGGGGGTGCATTTTCTGTAGTAATGCCAGTCACTACTGGAGTGACCACTTGAGAGCTGTTTTGGCCATGGTGTGAGCTGTGCATGTGCAGTCTGAACCTGTTTTGTCAACATGGATTGTACAATGCACTCACATAAGATCTCTTGGTCAGCTCAGTCACACGTGCTATGATAATGGTCTGACTGCAGGTAAAATAATGTGAAGATATATATTGATGTTTCAATTACTTTTCAAATTATACTTGCTGAGATCCCTGTGCCTGACTTGGGTATCAAAGTATGGATTGTATCTCATTCTGAGAACACATCATTTTGTCTGTTCAATACATATAATAGCTTATACCTCCATCCTCAGGTAATCGCCTCTGCTTTAAAGAGTGACTCTAAATTGTATTTACACAATAAATTAATGTTCACTTCTTACAGAGAAAAAATTGCTCCAAGGAATCCACATAAGTGCAATTTTCTCTGCTCTTCTTCCATGGACTTGATCATAAATAAGTAGCTATGAGTGCTCATGGGACAGTACAAGGGCTTCTTTCAAGCAGTTGTTTTTACAGCTCTTTTATGGCTAGGGTGTTGAGGAACTAACAGTTTGAAACTGAACCAATGGTGGTTGTAAAACATCTCTTAACATGGCTAGATCTTCATTTTTTCCCAAGAAATCAGATGATGGCAGAACAGAGATTCCTGAAGAACCTCCTTTTGAAGGCAAAGGTGACCTCTTTTCAGCAACATATTAATAGGCATCGTGTGGACAGCTGCTGTGACTGCAAGGCAAGTTTCTTTATTCAAGAAGAATTCATACGTGTCACCAGGGAAAATTTTAAATGTTCAAGAAGTGTCTCTAGTACGAAATACTGCTGCGCTCTTTCCTGAGGCATATGCTTAGATAGGATTTTCTCTAAAGAAAATTAGGAGGGAACATGGCATGCCAGATGTCTTCTTAAACACACTTGCTAAACAAGGTCATGTTAATTTGTCTGGGTCCAAAACAATTTCACTTACAGGATCAGGAATTATTATTTCACTGAGACTGAGTAAAGTGTGCAGGTCTTAAAATCAACAGCTGAAATTTTTTTAGTGATATTCTGAATGGAAATTGTATTCTTTTCTTAAAGGAAATCAAGTTAAATAAAGCATTATAAGTGCTGCTGACCTATACCTCTGCTGAGACCAGGGACATAGGAGAACAGAGAGTGAATGGTTTAACCTCTGCTCCATTGTTACAGTGACACTGGCATAGCAAACGTGGTTCTGTCTTCCACATCTTGGAAAGGATGTTGCAAAATTGGAAAGGATGCTGGAAAGAGCTATAGTAAAGATATGAGGGGAAGAAAATGTGCCTTATGGTGGGAGATTGAGAGAGTTCAATCTGTTTGACTTATCAGAAAGATTTCAGTCTTTATTTGATTGCAGGGTTTACGAATCTTCATGAGGAATAAATATTCCATAGGTACTATTCCATCCAGTGCCTATAGGCATAGCAAGAACCAACGACTGAGAATTAAATTAAGATCCTTATATGTTTCAAACAGCATATGCATTTTCACTGCTGTCGCATTTAGTCACCAAGAAAAGCAAAGGAAACTCAAGAGAGGTAGTAGATAGTCTGTTTTGATGCCTAAAATCATGGCAACGAGTTTCTTGAAAGTGTGCCAGCAGACCTTGGCAGCCAGTCCCTCTCCAGTGGGTCTCCAGCCATAGGGGCGATGCCCTGTGCGAGGTCCGAGCGCTCAGCTGAGCCGTCCGTCTGTCTGTCCACTGTCCACGGCCGTGTCCAGATGTGCACCCAGTCCGGCTCCGTGCAGGCCAGGGCTACAGCAGAGGGTGCTCTGAGCTCGCCGCAGCAGGACGAGAGAGGAAGAGGAGTTTTCCCCCATGAGCTGTCCCAGGAGGAACGGACATGGCTCATGGAGCGGCGCCGGCCTTCTGTGGTCGGGCTTGTGAAGGCTCTGATGCCTGCAAATTCAACGCAAGGTCCTTGGGAGCTGTCACTGCCCAGTTTTTTGGCTGGGAATCTGGAGCAGCGCTGTGCATGGATTCCCACCGAGGGTGGTTGTGTAAATACAGCTCTCACGATAGTTAACTAACAGAATTAACTCGGCTGGGAGGCAGAGGCAATGTTGCTCTAATTTGTCTGTCCTCCGCGATCCTTTCCCCACCACACTGTTGGTAAAAGGGCATTGTTGTATCCAAGCTCTGACAGAACTTTTAATCAAAATAATCCATTTTAGAATAATTTCTCATTTATGCTTCCTGTTTCCCTTTCTCTCTCTTCTCTCTCCTCTTTTTTTTTCTTCCCCTCCTCTTTTAACTTTTCTCACTGGGGAACATGGAAAAAAAATACACTACTCATTTCTCAGTTCTGTTTAAAAAAAAAATAATGGTAAACTTTCAACATCCCTGCAGCACTGCTTGTGAAAATATCCCATTTCAAAACCAGGCCAGTATCAGGGTGTGGGGGAGAAGTCCTCCAGCTCACTCCAACCAGTTCTCACAGCCATCTTAAAAGACTCTGTTCATATTCAAGCTAAGGATGGAGTATCACCTCCTTCCTGAAAGAAAAAAGGGACCAAGCTTAGATGACATGGCAAAGGAGCATGTGGGAAGAAAACCATTGCTTATTTTCTCTTCTAGAGGGCCCACCCTGCAACACAGGATTGGGGATGGAGGGAGGAGAGGGGATCCTTGCAAAGCCCCAGCTGCTGCAGGGCCTGCAGAAAAAGGCGTTGGGTTTGTCAGGTAGAGAAGTCCATCACCATAGCTGAGTTTGGAGGGGTCCTCTCTACCTGAACGAGGCTGCTACATGGAGATGCTGGAGTCCTCCAAGCGAACAGTGCCACGAACGCAGTCCTTGGCATTTGGAGGTGCGGCACACTGTCGGCTGTGGTTTGTTAGTCATTCTGGGTTCCCTGCCCGTCCAAATCTTCAAGGAAAGATTTGGTATTTACTCTGTGACATTTTATTTGCTAGGGGACTGTTCTTAAAATACTGTGGTTTATGTACAAAATATTGTTTATGTATAAAATACCATTGAAGCTCAGTTGGGTCCTGAGTTGACCTCTGTCTAGCCCTCAGAGCTTTCAGCTTCTTATTTGATCTGTCTCACAGTGTAAGACATGCTGCTCCCCCTCTCCCATAGAGCACACAAAGCTTGCTTCCCAGTGCACATACCTAATTTGTAGCTAATACTGTCATTGTGGCTACTTTAATAACAGTATAGATTTTTTTCTAAATGAGATGCACATGTGGCTCCTAAGCCAGCATTTTTCTGTTTCAGATTAAGCACATTTTTTTTCCAAGATGCCACATCATACATAATTTTCTATAATCTTTTCTATTGATTTCATTCTTAGCCTTCACCAAAACAGTGCTGGAGCAATTAAGGAGCAGATTGTGACCTACCTTGCAGAGGAGGAAAGGGCATGAGGAATCTGCTTGCACCATTATATTGACCTTCTGCTTTGTGGGAAATAGCCTTGGGTCAAAGGAACATTATTAGCTAAATAATATTATTTCCAAGGATGGGAGTCCTGGCTATTTTCCCCGCTGCTAAGGCTCCTAGAAAGCATATCTATCGCTTGGGACACAGCTGCTAGGTGGTACCATCTCCTTCCAGGACAGGCTGGAAATTTAGAAGATGCCTGTGACGTTCTTGCAAGGCCTCTGGCAATGAGTACAGTAAGGACAAGCCCAAATCTTGGAGGGGAACAAAGTTATAACTCAACCAGCTGGAACTGAAAAAGGTCACTGGCTCAGCTCCAGAAAGACTGGTATGTTTTGATGTTTGTGGAATACCCTCGTGTTTCTTACCAGGACACACTGCTGGGACGAGATCATGCCAGAGCAAGTTTATGATACTGAAGCATCTCCTCAGTTTGACTGCAGCAGAAATACCTTGTGATTTCTCTACATCTGGGTGAAATTAGTAAGTCCTGGAACACATGAAAATTAATAATAAAAATAAAAAGCTTTCCTTCCACCCCCCGTCACCTCCTCCCACTGACATGATTTAAAGATTTAAAATCAGTTTGTATCACAGCCAGAGATTGGGGTTATGATTGTAATGTTTCCATTTAGGACAAGGAAATTGAAGTAGAGCAATTAATCAATAACAGTATGGGAAAGTAAAGACTGGGACAGACACTTAAAGCTTGCATGCTTAGCTGAGTAAGGGGAATTTTAAAAAACTTCTGTCTTTTACTGCCTGTATAAGTTTTATATTACCAACTTTCAAGTACAGAGAGAAGCGGTGCTTTGTGCTGTACTACTTCACCCAGCGTCATAAACCCATTCATTTACAAGGAGTGGATACTTAATTATGAATAATCCCAAAGTGTTTCAGTGACTGTTGTACAAAAACTATGCACTCCAGCCTATTTCATACAGCCATGAAATGCCATCATCCCTCAGGTGAAACAAAGCAACTCTTCAGCAGCACAAAGCAAAACTGCACAGCAATTTAGGAGAGGATGTGAAGAATAATGGATTCATTTGAAACTGCTGGGGGATTTTAACTATGCAGAATGCAATTACCAGAACTGGAGTTTATCCAGGACACTGGGGTTAAGACCCCATCTATTACAAAAGATGCCACAGAATTGCCAGCATCCTTCCCCTCATTTCCTATGTGTTACTCATTGGGCTCCTGAGTACACACGGAAAGAGGCCAGTCCTGTTTAGATTGTGAAAAATGATGGGACCTCAGGGCAAGGTGCAGGGGAGAAGCTAGCATTTCTCACTGACCAAAGCTTTCTCTTTGTACACGATGCAAAGAGCTTTGTATTGGTGAGGGAAAGGAAAAGGCTCTTAGGTGTGTGACTCCATCCAGAGCCATCAAACCAGAGCAGCTGCAGGTCCATGGTGTAAGTGATGGGCTGCTGAAATAGCACTGTGGCTTCACAGCCTAAATTTGGTTATCAGTACCTTAAGCCAGGAATTGGCCATTTCCTCATCAAGTTTATGCAAGTTATGAATTTGTTTGTGTGTCTAAATATATCTTAATTTGGATCAGAAATCCTACATTTCAATGGAAGCAATAAACCAAGGACAGTGTCTCTAACATCCTGGCTTGCAGCGAAGAGCAGCATCACAGCACAGAATTAAAACTTAAACCTCCTCTGTGTGGTGTCTGTTAGAAGCTCTCCTGAACTGTTTGAGTTTCGGAGAGTTCCTTAACCTCCCGAGCTCAGCTCCCATCAGACCCTCCACTGCCTCTCACTTGTACCCACAGTCCTTCTTGTTGTTCAATAACTTAATCTGAAAAATAACCAGAGCTCTTTCTCTTGGAGAATTTACACCCCAGCTGGGAATCAGGGAGAAAAATCAGATGCCACAAGCTGGTTTTTAAAGGAGAGGGGAGAAGGGGGAAGCAGAGCAGTAAAGCCTGAGCCAGGCATCAGCGTGCGGAGCGAGGAGTGGAGCAGGAGCTGCTCCATGGCATCGTGTCCCAGGACTGTCCCTGCCTCCCCTCTTGCACAGGCAAACAAGCAACAGGGAGGATGAGAGGCAATATTTGTTCAAATATATGTCTAGTTTTAACTCCTAGAAAAATGCCAGTTGTGAAACTTTGGGAGCAGCATTTTTTAACTTGGCACGAAAACTTGAGTGTATCTGGAAAGTTTTCAGCTGATTTGTGAGATACAAAAGTCAGTGTTCAACACTTCTATTTCTGGGCATTTAACTGATTAAATTAAAAGTCAACAAGCCCTGTGTCTTTTTGCATAGAGATCCAGGTATTAGGTGTGCTCAGCGATGGAAATTCCCGCCTGTTTTACATCCCCTCCATTTATGTTGAGAGTGTTTATGTCTTATTTGGACATATATAGCCAGATATCCATAACTATTGCTATTGTCTCAAGGCTGGTGAGACCACACAAGTAAGTAAAAGAAGTAACCATCACAGAAAATACATCACAGAATCCGCTTGCCCACTCACAGGTGCTGGGGGAAAATCTGCCAGTTACTAGTGAAACGCCAATAAAAAATGTTTCAGTCTTGTAGCTGCAAATCTTTCTAATAGAATCTGGTTATTTCATGCTCTGCACCATAAATCAGTGCCCTCAGTGAGTGGGCTTGGAATGGCTGGACAAAAATAATTAATCAACATTAAATCCAAAGCAGCATGCTGCATGCGAAGGCAGTGTTAGCCAGGATGCGTTTCTAGGAATGAAATCACTTAGAAACAGCTTATAAATCTGGGACATGTTTGATGTGAAGAAATGTGACTGGTATGGATTTTCGGGTTTTATTGTGCATAGATATTGCATATGGCTAAATCTTCCTGCTCCCACAGACAGCAACAGATTTTGGGCCACATGTATCTTGTGTCTTCGTCTACCAAACACAATAGGTGATGATGCTGGGCTGAAGGACCACTTTCCCACACCTCCTGCAATGGCACACAGTGGAGCAGCATCCAATTGGCACCATCAGATAGATGTTTAGAGGATCCCAAACCACAAAAAGAAACCTGGGGACCTCTGAGACCATTTGTGATTTTACTGAGTAGGTGAAGGACATGGAAAATCCAGAAAAATAAACATTGCTGGGATATAGTTTTACTCCATTTTAGCTGACATTCTCCCTTGTAGTGTCTGACTGAACCGAGCGCTGTGTGTGTTTTCAAGCAGATTGGAAGTGACAGTGTTCTGATAGCTACTGCGCCGAGCATTGGCCCAATCATTGAGTGTTTATCCAGTTTTTCTCTTGTATTTATTGACCATTAATAAATCGAGACTTATTCTTCACAGACACTGATTGAGCTAAAGTTGTGCCTGTGATACAGCCAGGAGCAATGCTCAGAAATACAAGAATATACACTTGGCAGCGTCAACAGGTAAATTAAATATGCGTCAGAGACAGTCTATTTACCTAACGCGAAATAATGTGCTTTTTCAAATTCATCCCTAATATCCTCCCTTAAACTAGTCTAATATATTTTTCACATGTAACATTCCTGCCTGGAATATTTTTCAGCTTATTTTCTCCAATTCTTCTCTCGGGGAGCAAAGATTTGCATAACATTAGGTCAAAAGCCCATTGAGGATATACTACATGGAAATTTTGTAAAACAGATTCATCCTCCGGCTGTGAAGGGGAACTGGGCTCAGAGCGCAGCTTTACAAAGGCACCAAAAACCAGACAATACCCAGAGGTTCTGCTTGCTACCAACAGTGCCCGGCAGAAAATGTAAAGGCACTGAATAGTTAATAGATCCATCATTATGGTACATAAAGCAGACATTGCCAGGGCAATATAAAGTCTCCCCTGAAGAATGATAAGGTGGTTACTGAGAAGTGATTATGATTCATAAGCTCATAGAAGGGGCAGGGCTGTGCTAAGTGTCTCAGCACAGCAGAGTCACCTTTAATGTAGTGGCTGTACACCTAGTACACAGTAATGGAGCACACCTTGTTATCCTCAATTCCCATCTCTCAGCATGGATCGAAATTTCTATTTGGGATAATTTTTAACTTTCAAAGAGTGAATAATATACATTTTCTTGGAATTCTGCCTTTCAGTGAAAGAACAATAACCTCAACTTTTTTAATAGCCTTCATCATTCAGCAATCATGCCGAGATTAATAGTAATAGCCATATTTTATTATTTTTATAGCAGGTTGTAAGGGAAATGAATGTTAGTTTCTGTGTCAAATGAAGGTCACCCTGATCACCGCTTGTTCTGGGCAAACTTCAGTGCAACTGGTGCTATAGTTCAACTTTAGGTAACATCATTAACAAGGAAGGGGAAAAAACAGCCTTAAAAATTCAGTGTACAAAAAAATCCACCATGTCCAAACAAAATCAATAGCCCAGTATGAAAAATGGCATAGGAGGTAAAACAGTTGATCTGCTGGCTCATTTAGGAATACTTCATCCTGACCTGAAGTTTCAACTAAAGAAAATCCAAATCTTTCACTTAAACTTGTGTTTGTTTTTTTAATGAACTCCAACCTGACCAAAAAGGGCACAAGTCACCTCATTCTGCCTCCTGGTCATGTTTCTTCTCTCTCCACCCTGTTCAGTTTTGTCTGGGCTGCTCTGGAGGGCAAGCCCTGTGATGTGCTGCAGTTGGAGGGTGAGACTTGTAGCACTGGGTCGAGATAGGGTTGGTGGGACAGAGGAGAGTGCCACAGGCCAGAACACAGTGCAAGGAACTTGGTTTTAAGGAATTCTGCTGAGTTTTGGATCTTACTATTTTTCTTTTTTCAGGATTTGGGGTCTACCTGCTCTGGGGTTCAAGACAGATGTGCTCCCAGAGCTGTAGCTGAAGAAGGAAAGATGGAGGGAAAAAAAATGTCCCCAGTGAAAACTGCAGACAAAAGAAGATCCCAGGTATTTCTGCTGTGGTACTGAGGGTCATTCACCTGGGCATATCAGCTCACTGTACATCCAAAAGCATTTTGCTGATATAAGCATGGTTCAAGATCCTGCTAAACCCAGCTCCATTGTGGATGTTCACGGTAGCACCTGTGAAAGCTTTTGGAGCAGTTGTTCACACTAAACACCTGTGAAGACTTTTGGGGTAGTCTCCCTTCCCCCTGTGAATGCATCTTTACGGGCAGACTTTTGTGTCTTCTGTCTTGGTTTATTCTGAAAACCTGTGTATTTGCAGTCTGAGTCAATTGGGTTCCTCAGCTGAAGATACACTGCTTGAGTCAATTCCTCTTCCAAACCCATCAGTTGCACCAGGTGTTGATAAATAAAGGGGCCACAGGAGGTTCCCATGAGTGCCTAAAGACCACATGTGTTCTCCAGGAGGTTTTAAGTGAAAGAAAGGAGTTGTACATAGTTTCTTCAGTCTGAGGAAGCTGCTTTATGGAGGAGGACAGGTCGTGCTCAACAATGCCAGCATCATTTTCTTGGAAGGATGGTGAGTGAAGGCTGCTGGTTCTACAGCTCCTACTTTGTTACCCTAGTTCTATCTAGATCAGCTTGACTTGTGTGAAGCCCAGTCTGAGATTAAATCAGGGAAGTTTGTGGCTGATGGTTTTGAGTTGTATTCCAAAAACCATGCCTTCTCTTTTCTTATTGAGTATAGTTTTGCCTGTCCTGCTGCTAACTAGCATTTTTATTATAGACCCTGTTGAAGCATAGGCAAGGGAGCGGAAAGAAACAACATAGTGAGTGTGCAGGAATAGATACGATCCTTAAAATATGTTGGGATGGAACAGCAAGGATTAGAAGAGGATAACGATTGTCTCTTTATCTGTAAGTGTTTTTCCTCACCCAGAACTGGTCTTGAGACTCTTCCTGCCCTTTCCAAAAATAAAGGCCTTCTTATATCCAAAACACTTCAGAGTAATTTCATCTCCTGTTTAACTCCTGGCTAATAATTTCATCTTTCATTTCCTTCTATTGTTCCCTCTGGCATGCATCCCATCTATTATAAGCCCCAGATATCATAAAACAATTTTTTTAGATTTAGCGAGAGGGAAATAGGAGTCAGGTGGTTTGAAGTAAGGTTTTTATAGCAGCACAAGCTCTGGAAGCATTGCACAGAGACTAGTATTGAAGAAATAGCTCCATGGGAGGAAACTGGAGTGAGGAGACAAGACAGCCCTGGCTTTCTGTAAGAGCTGTATCACTGCCAAAGCGAGGGTAATTGCTCCTCTTTAGGACTCTAAAGCAAAATGGTGCTTTGCAGGCACTAAGGAGAGATATGAAGTTTTCACAGGCACAAAGTAGCCACTAGATAAATACTCATGGGAGCTGGGCTTTTCTGAAAATCTCCATCTAATTACTGTACTGAAAGTCGGCTGCAAAACAGCATGTTTACAAAATTAAAATGTCTGTAAATACGGCTTTTACCTCTGTGTCTGCACGCATGATGACAGAAACCACAGAGTCCATCAGCTGCACTAGAGCGTGTGTTTCCCAGTCCCGATTGGGCTCTGCTACTTCATATCTCAAGGTGTTGTGCTAGTTCCACTCCTTTCTTTCCCCTGAGAGACACAGTTCTGAGACTTTATCTTCATTTTGTTTTGTGAAGGTGGATCAAAGGGAAAGGAAATGTGAACATTAAGGATAGAGCAGTGGCTCTACTAGGTCAGTCCAAGGTCCAACTTCATTTGAATGTGGGATACCAATCCCAGAGGCAATGGTGAAGGTATCAGAAAAAGATGGAAGGTGACTCCATGATGTGTGTTTGCCATTAGCTCGTTCACGACATCCATCTTTCTCTTTTATCTGTCCAAAACATTGTCTGATGAACTCAAGTCTATTGCAACTTGGTCTAAATGTATGTTTTCCTATAGAACTACTGAGGGCATAAATGTTCACTTCTCCTGGAAGAATTATTAATGTTGGTAACAAGGGAGGTGTGATAGCTCTGTTTTACACCAGTTGTGTGAAACTCTTTGAGGGAGACAGGAATAAGGTTTCTCATGGCATGCGCTGCAATGACTTGCAGAGCGATGGTTCACTGCGCTGCGTGCCGTTAACGACCTCTATATTTCCAGCAGCTCCCTAGAACTTGCTGCGCTGTTCAGGTGTAATCCTGAATCTCTTAAACGCAACAGAGTCATTGGAAGTGCTGGAAGGTTCAAGATTAGTGTGGAAGGACATAGGCCTGGCCCCACAAGTGTTAGGTTTTTAAAACCTTACTGTTCTGTATTAATTGTTGTTCACCTGTAATTGTGTTCTGTGCTTAATGAACAGTTATGATGATAACCAGGTTCTCATTCTTTACGGAAAGGCAGCACTTCATAAATACTGAAACGTGCTCTTTCTACATCTGTGCTGGCTTCCTACGAACCTGGAAATGAAATTATGTGGCTGCTGTCTTAGGACCACAGTCATTGAATAGCTATTGCTAACAGATTCATTCATCCAAAATGAATAAATAAGGAAAGGAATTTCATATGGTCTGGAAAAACAAACAAATACCACACAAATGCAGCACAGTGTTTCTGAAGAGAAGGGAAGAGTGTGTTTGTCCTTTTCTTGCAGTATGAAGATACTGCAGTGTTACGATGAAAGCCCTACTGTCTTCAGCTTTGTGTCAGCTCCTTGGCCCCTCAGGATTTGCTCCAACAGCACCTCAACCTGTTGTATGCTCATGGCTGAGGTTCTCTGAGTATCTTTGATGTGATATATACAGTGGTTTATCATGAATTACACCTTGCAAAGAGAAAATGGACACAATGCCTGTTTTGGGGCTGCAAGATTTCAGTTTCCAAACAGGGTCAATATCTTGGTACCATCTAATGTGTCTAACAGTCCCTAGTATCTCTGAACTCTGGCACGACATTTGTGAAATCAACAGGTTTTGTCTTTTTTGTGTGGCTTTTTTCCCCTCCCTTGACCTCTCTGGGAAGACAGGTGGAACTGGCAAGATAGATAACAAATGTAGAAACCCAGAAAGATGATCGGAAATCACTATTCTTTTTCCCCTCCACCTCTTCTGTTAGTAGTTTGTTATAATGAAGAGGCTGGCCTGAGGCAGGAAAGAGTTAAAAATCACAAGAAAAATTCTAGGCAGATTAAACATTAAACAGTCGATTATTTACTAGTGGCACCAGAGAGAGCACACAAATTCTCTGGATCAGAACAAATGCAGTGATGCAGTCCAGGCTATTTTTAATAGGAAAGCTTTGGACACGGTGTACTGAATCTGATGTGTCTCATCACTATGTGCATCATTTAAAGCTTTTATAAACAGCCATGCATTTTCAGGAGCCAGACGTTAGGCAAGCACTCGGGCAGCACCACGGAGGAGTGACGTAGTAGCGTGATAAACATTTGCAGAGATCCAAGTAGGGCCCCGAGATGGCTAAATGTTTGGGAAAACAGATTATGTGGGAATGAGTTGTTGTTACAGGACTCGGAAGGCTGTATTGGCTGTGCCAGCAATATGTAAGAAGCGAATTCTCTCGAGCTTCCAAACTCCCAGAGTCCTCTGGAGGTCCGTGCCAATCAAAATAGGAGCAGGTTGCTGCAGAGCTCTTTCAGCAAAGGGCAATGTATTTCTTCTGCTGCTTGTAGCAATAGCAGAGGAAACTCCTGCGACAGTCAGGAGGCAGCTGCATGAGGCAGGATGCCGCTTAATTCCTCCCCTGCCCACATTGGCTGCATGGAGATGAGTTGAACTGCAAGGTGTTCTGACTCTTCCTCTCTCCTGCAAGACTGCTGCATTCAAATTGTGCAAAGGAGTGACTGCATGATAATCTTGTCAGAGCTATAGAGGGAATGATGTTTAATTTACAGTGTGTTCTATTGTATGCTGCCCTGGTTTTTAACTACCTGTACATCCTGTGTGACAGAAGTACAGCTCGGAACCCACTTCCTTGGAATTGTTGCATTGTGAACAGCTTCTTGTAGAGTTACTGGTGCGGGGGGGGGGGGGTGGGTATTTGTGTGGTGGTGGTTTACGTTCTTTTTCTCATCTCAAACATGAGTTCCAGAGCTCTCCTGCAAGGCAATGTAATGATGAACTATAAAGAACCAGCACAATTGATATGGGACCCCATATATTTCCTACAGTGACCTGCTTTTTGGGAAGCCACCTGTTGTGCATCCTTGGAGAAGAGGATCTGGCAGATCCTGTAGGAAGACAGTGCATTAAGAGGGAAGAGTATTTTGTATACATGTGGGACGTAATCACCTTGTGTTCCCCATATTACATCTGTGCAGGATGCAAACCCTTTACAGCTGGGATAGGCTTTTTGCTGGTTTGAGTACGGTGGTCAGTGTGGTGGACTCTCATCTCTGAGTGGAGAAGCGAACTGAAATATGAGTAACATCAGAAAATGGGCTATCTAGCTGTCCTCCAAAGTAATATTATCAAACAGCAGCAACAAATGCACTGACAAACCACTAGGAAAATTACACAAAATGAAGCAGCAACTTTGCGATTTAAACACAAAACAGCAATGCAGAATTGATGTTCAGAGTCTGTTGCCAAGTGCTTTTGTCATCATCAGTTACAAACGCTGTACACCGCCCCATTGATGCAATTCCCATGGATGTCTTGGCAGTATTTGAGTTACATCCCACCCCAAGGGAGATGACCTTTGCTTCACTGAAAGGGCAGAAAAAGTCCCTCTCAGTATTCAAAGACTCTGTTCCAGTTTGACCGTGTACTTTCTGATGGCTTGCTGAGGTCATGTGGGTTGACTAACCCTATTCCTGCGTAATAAAAATTGGCAAATCTCTTTGGAGACAGCCCATGACTCTGCACTTACTGAGCAGCATCAGACTACTGAGTTCTGCTTCTTGTTCACATGATGCTGTGACTTGTTTCCATAAGCTGGAGCAAAGAGAGATGTAAGGCAAAGAGGTCAAAACGGAACAGGGAGAAGGTGCTACCTCTCACCATGAAAAGCTGTCCTAAACAATTCATCTGGGATCAGAAAGGTCACTTTGCTGACTCCATTTATTTACTCTACATTGACAGCAGTTCTTTCCTACCAACACAAAGAAAGGAAGAGTGCACATGTTCTTGAAGAGTGTGTCAGCAGCAGTAAGGGATCGGTTGGTGAAAGCGGAGTTTATAACTGTTGGCTTACAAAATGTAGAGATCAAAACTATGGAGAGAGACAGAATAAAACAAATCATGAAAATACAGAAACAACAGGAAAGCAAGTTGGAGAAAGAAGGAAGAAAATAGAGCTCAGGGAAGAAGACAAAAGAGAATAGTGAAGGGCATGATCGAAGGAAAAAAAATAAAAACAGAAGTTGAAGAGTGATGCTCCTTTTCCCATTAGATGCTCAGATCAAAATTAAAACCAAGGTGTTTGGAAATGAATGTAATGAATGAAGTGGGGAACTGGGATGCTATGGTCAGAAGAAGAAAAGCTTTCAAAGAACTCTAGGACTGAGAGAGATTGGAAAATTTCTTGTCTATACTCTTGTCAGCTTCTTTTCCCCCCTCCCCCATCTCATTACTGCTCACTCAATCTGTCTGAAACACTAATGATAATGGAGTAAGGAGGAGGAAAAAAAAGAGCTGAACTTTGGCTCTGCATATAAGCACATAAATCAGAACTTCTGAAATTTTCTTCCTATTTTTTTTCCCAGTTGAAAGTTACAGACACCTTTAAATGGAAGCAACTGAAAGGTGATGTACCTGAAACTTCTTTCATTCACTGCTCCCCAGATGGGGCACTGCACAATGTCACAGTGTCATGCTTCAATCTTTTTCTTTCAAGTGACTTTTTTTAAGCTTATGGTAGAGAATCTCTACAGAAGTCAAAACGGGAATGCTGTGCACCCTGTCATGGTTTTGTTTTGGTGCAAGGATATAAGGGCTTGCACTGAGAGCTCTGCTGGTGCCGCTAGTGCCCTTAGTCCTTGAAGCAGGTTTCTCTTCAGCTGACATCTGCTGCTTGATGAATCACATCAGCTCCATGGGCACAGAAACCGTTGCAAAAATATTTCAGATATGGAGAATTAAATAGCTAATGTGGTAGTCTGAGAAAACCTGAAGATGTTGGCTACCTTTCATTCAGTAGCCTGATTTAGTTTTAGGAGCCATGCAAATATTCACACCTCTTAAGGCTTTAGGAAATAAAAGCCTTTGCTCTGGTGCTGTGGGCAATGTGACAGTGTTTCACAGGGATCCAGCTGAAGGAGTGATCCTCAGGACTGAGATCACTGAGGGTCTGGCAATAGGGCCTGGCCGTGTTAATGTGTGCTGATGCTGCAGCAGGGCTGCCTTGTCATTTATAGGACACCGTCGCCTCTGAGTAGAAGTGTCAAATGAGAAAGGGGTCTTGCAATCTCCAGCAAAAGCAGCATGAGGACGGAAGTGTGACAGAGCAGTGAGGCAGAACAGGAAAAACACAGAAGGCTCAGAGGAGAAGCAAGTGAGGTATTTTCTGTGGCAATTGGCAAGAGTCCTTTTGAAAATTAATAAATCTAAGTGCTGTTTGTGATAGAGGTTTTGAGATCCCTTTTCCCTTGAATAAAACTGCTGGGTTTTTTTGGTGTGTGGTTTTCTTTTTTTTTAAATGAAAACCTCTATTATAAAGGCAATAAGAGGTTGGGTTTTTTATCCTACCTCTGGGATAACTACTGATGTCCTGTATGCGAGATGCAGCCAAGTGTCAAATGGGAGATGAACTTAAACAGAATCTAGGTCTGCTCAAAACCCAGAACACTTAAAAATTCAGCATGTCTGCTGCTTGCCTATCCTCCCTGATTTCATACTCAACCACAGCTCCACATTCCCTGTTGGTTTCGTTTTGCCAAATACAAAAACTTTTGCATGACAAAACTACCAGTGATGTACTAGGACTCTTTAAATGGATGGATGTTTTTGAATGCTCTGAAAAGACCATAAACTAAACTTGACTCTTTCTCAATAGATTAAGCTCAGCTGCTTCTTCCCTTTCTGATCTAATCTACAATGGATGGTTGTCATATCCTGAATACTTCTCCACCTGGATCCCTCTGTGGTTTCTATAAAAAGTCAGGCATTCTTACTGGAGAAATACAATATGCACATAAATCTGGTATGCTGTTCATTACAGAAGGCTAAATCCTATATCATCCATCCCATGACAAAGTCTGAGTGGTTGCAGCAATGTACTGTTACAGATTGCATCTCTGGAATATAAGCACCACAAACTTTGCACTTTATGGAATAAACACCACAGCTGAAACGTGAAATATTTCTGCAGATGCTGCAGTGTCGCTGCACTGAAAGAACAGTGCTGTGTTATTGATTCAGCCGAAATGCTTCTTGCAGAGCAAGCATCAAAGCAAGGCTGTTTTATCAGTTTACATACTTTAAACTGAGAGTTTATTTCTTGCGTAATCCTCCTTGAGGCGCTCCGGTGGCTGAGCAGAACCATTGCCAGAAGCCTCTGCTTCCTGCTCTGCAAATGTAATTTCTGCTCCCTCCCCTCTGTTTTTGGGCTGAGTTCTGTGAATTCTCTATATGTGCTGTTGCTGAACCTGACCGAGGGCTTTTTTTTTTTTTTCTTGAAGAAAACATGGATTTGGGTTTTGAAGGGATTCGGGAGTTTAGACAAAAATGGCTGTATTGCTCCTTTGAGATCAGTCTCGTCTTACTGTGAAAGCGTACTGGAACAAGGGATAATTTTCTTCATGAGCAGAGGATCACAATGGAGCCAAAACCTGCTGCGTCTTGCTTGACTGCAGGTCTACTGCATTGCACTTCAGCCATCTGTTCATCAGTCCCTCCAGCTGTAAAATAGCCTTGGTAAAAGTGATTAGCTGTGAGCGTTTTGAGACCACTTGGTTTCTACCAGCCAGGTCTGACTTTAGATAGTGTGCTCTAACGCAGAGCTCCTGCAGTGTGACATCCTTAGAGATCTGTCTCTTCCTGTTTCTGCACTCTCAATATTAAGATGGATATCTTATAACAATAATGTACACCTTGAACCAATAGTGCAGACCATAAAAAGAAGTTTATTAAATGTACTTTTGCATTGACTCCAGCTCAAGGAATCTCCCTTATGTGAACTTCATGAGAGATGCTTACCAAGACAAAGACAAAGCTGTTTTAGGATGTAGGCGAGGTGGATTCATTGCTGTCAGGGGTGAAATATCTGCCTTGGGTGGGAAGTCTGTTGCAATTCCTAGCAGAGTAGACATTTTGTGTATGAAGGCTTTTCTCCTGTGTAAATATTCACAGGTCACTAAATAGCTGGATGTTTCTGCTGTCCTGCTTACAGTAAAACCTGAGCAGTGTAGACTGAGTCATGCTTACAGAGACATTCTTGAGCACTGAGCATTGTCCAGTTCCCATGGTCTCCTACCTCCATACCCTGCTCCCAAGACCAGGCTGAGGTTCCACTTGGATGCTTTGATTTACACGCAATTAATGCAGTGGCTCCCAGGAAATAATGGTGCCCAAGCTAAGAAATGGTGTGAGTATCTGTTGTTACCTGTATTTTCTATTTTTGTTGAAGCTCCCAGAGTTTGGTTGCTGTGGGACTGGTTTAACATCAGGCCCCTCTGGCTCTGCTGCTGATGCACTCAGCAAGTAAGAAGAGTGCTCCCCGTCCTCCTCCTTGGCCTGGAGGCTGTTTTCACCTCGGCTCTTGTCCTTTTGCCCCTACTGCCACCTGAACTATTTCTCTAGAAAATAGAGATGCTAACATCTATTTTCGTTGTGCTGGATAAGCCTGTGTGGCAGTTTTGAGGAGAGAGAACAAGCACAACAAGCACAGCAATTCTTTTTTGGGATACTTTGTTCCTAAGCACAGGAAGTTGTAAAATTGCTGATAACGAGCTAGTTCATTCATAGCTGATGCCAGAAATGACTGCCTTCTGTCAAGGCACTGTCTTCATAAAAAAAGAGCTGAGGATTGAGAGAAACAGCGAGTTATCAGTTCTGACTCTTTCAGTTACAGTGGATGCTTTTTGCCTCGAAGCCTGCTATCTTCCACTGTTTCCCTCAGAGAGGAATAGGTAGTCTTGGTCTGGGCATGGCTCTGCTGGTTTTTTAGTAATTAAGAACACTTCTCCAGTGCCGTTTCTCTGTTGTGGACTCTACCAACCAGATGCCAAAGGTTATTTTCTGAGCTGTTGTAAATGGTTGACGTTTCAGCTCCTGTATTGTTACTGAGGTGTTCTAAGAAATATTTTCTAAACGCATTTCCCAACATTGTAGTAATTCTATATTTACTTCTAAAGATCCAGGAAGGTGTATTTGTCCATAGAGAAAAACATCCTGAGGCTGAAACATGATTCTTGGAACTAAACAACTGTACTGCTTTTAAGAGTATATTTTAAATCAAATTAAGTTATGGATGAGTGACAATGTCTCTTGTTTCAGCAAAAACTCATTTTGTGGTTTTTGTGTTCAGCATAAAGAGACAAGGATTCATTTTCTTGAAGAGCTTCCTAGTTTGTGTACTTAACACTTGTGGAAAAACAAATGATCTAGGAGGGAGGATTTTGGTTTTAATTCTATTTTCCCAACTTTGATCCCACTCAATATCTCTGGAACATCAGGAGATACGTCATGACTTCAGGGAGGATGGTTCATGGCTGTTCCTGGTTACAGTCATATCTAGGAATCTAAATAATATTACAGGACTTGAAATAAGGACACATTGACCCAAACTTCTTTCTTTTGTTACCACTTCTTTTATTTTTGTGGGCATTTTTTTAGGAGTGGCTTTGGCTATAAAACTGCTGTCAGTTCATTCCTCCTCCATTTGGTTTGTGACTTCCCTACTGAGACTTGCAGCAAGGCTTATAATTAAATTGGCTGGAAGGCTTGCAAAGGGCAGATGATGTGAGGGGTTGACCCTGTAAGTCAAGGTCTCCTTCCCAGGGTCCTGTGTCCTCTGTCCTTGAGGTATGAGCTAAGGTTGCGTGGAAGCAGGAAGCACGCTGTACAATGTATAACCCTGACTCTAAATGCTACCAATTTCCTATTCACCTATATCTGTTGGGGGAGAGGGCTTGGGGGACTTGAGGGGGAAAAATCATTCAGGGCACTTGTTCTGGTAGTCCCCTTGCCTTCTTAGGCCCTGACTAAGCCATGAGACAATTGCATCTCATTGTGACTTTCCCATACAACTTCTCCCCTCTATCTTTCGAACATTGGGTTTAGATCAATTAAGAGCTGCTCTTCGAGGCAGGGCAGATACCCAGAATAATGTTTTTTCAGCTAGAGCAAAAAAATTAGAGTCCTACCAACCAGGCTGATGCAGATTTGCTCAGTCCTCCCTCAGATTTGCTGATGCAACAGTTGTATCTGCCACACTGCCTCAGGATTGACAAATGGCAGTGAAATTGTAATGGCTATTTTGACTTGTTTACCAAATTAACATGGGACACAATTTATGTAAATCTACCCAGAGTTGTGCTCAACAGAATACGATCTAGGAATTCAATGTTTATATACCATAAAGTGTTGGTATCTTTGTTCTGATCTTTTTGTATTTAAGCTTGAGCTTTAGAACACCTCACTCCTTAAACTAAAAATATCTCTGCCTCTGTGTTGAGACTGAGAAATTAGAGGAGTTCTTCAGTTCTAAATCTAAAATAAGTTGCAGAATTCATCTTGCCTGCACTGAGGGGTCTGAAGCTGAGGTCCGCTCTAGTTGTCTCCTCTCCAGTGTTTTGCAATAGAAGTAGAGGCAGAACAGCCAGCCACTGGGGAAGAGGAAACTCTGCTGTCATTCTAGCAAGCACTGAGAGGCTTTGGGTCCTCCTACAAGCTCTTACTGAAGTTGGTTTACACTTCTAGACGGATATCCAGCTATGTTGCAAGAAGGGAATGGCTCTTCACTGTTAGCAGTCCACACAGATAAGGATTGCTTGCAGCTAGAGAACCTGTTTTTCGGAGTAATGAAGTAAAGCCAAGAGGACTGGTGACAAGGGCTTGCCTTTCCTGGACAGAATTCATCCCAGGAGAGAGTGGTGCACAGTAGTCAACAGCTCTGACATTGCCGCAGCAGAATAACCATGAACTTGAGGTACTTCCTGGCCTGTGAGTACTATGGAGTGTTTTTTTGTAGCCTCTAGCAATGGCTTTTAGGTGGAGTCATTAGACATGGTGCAAGTAATTTAATGGTGAAATTTTAGCAGCTTGTGTGCATGCTATCCTCTGGTTGAGAAAGTGATATGATCCTTTTTAATGCACAGGGAGTTGAAGCCCTCCTAAATGTGCCTTACATATGTTTTCAAAAGAATTATATTGCAGGACTGGATTATCCCGTAGAGAATGTCTCTGCTCAGAAAACAAACCAGGATGTAATGTTAAATATACTGTAGATCTTAACATACGTTGGTTTTGTGCCTCTGGTGATAAGCCTGTTCAGTTAGGGGTAGCTTTATGCACAAATCTCAGTACACATGCTGGTAGAGCCATATACCTCTGTTGCAGTTGGTGTGTTGCACTGATATAAATTTAAGCCAGAGTTGTCTCCATAAAAAGAAAATGTGTGTATCTCTAATCAAATTCCACCTGTTTTCACACTCCTGCTCAACTCTAGTGATTTCAGCAAAGATATGACTGTTACTAACATCAGGCTTTGGCTTTGCTGCGTGGGTTCGCAGGAGGTTCCAGCAAAGAGAGGCTTGATGCTACTCACCGCAGAATTTCTGCCGCTGGGAATAGACATTATATTCACACACGGAAAGGCATTCAGTTAGAAGTTTTTTTCTTTCCTTTTTTGTTTGTTTGTCTGCAGTGATTTTCAAAGCAGCACAGCTGACAGAATTAACTGTCCCTCGTTAATGGAATGTGGATGTGAAGCTGCTGAAAGCAGCTGAAGAACCAGGAGAGCTGGGAAATCTGCAGCCTGTTGGCTGCACTCACAACACTGAGAAACATCTGCACTGCCAGTCTCTCAATTCTGCTGCTTATGCTTAATTATTTAGAGCAGAGAGAACATTTGAGTCTTTTTTTTTTTTTTCCTTCCTCTGAGAGTAGATGCGTTAACATTTTCCTGGTGATTTGTACAGATAAGGTACAATTCCAAGTGTGTTTCATGATGCAAGATATGCTTTTGGAGACTTTCAGATACTTAATTGAAGAACACAAAATGATCTTGCTATTTCATCAATCAGTGTAAAATGCTGCCTGTGATTACTTTTAACAGAGATGTTAATCTCTTGAACTGCTTGAAAAAGTGTTTCAAGTGCAACGTACTGATGCATTAAAAATCAAGTTCTGATCACTGCAATGTGGTGTCCAAGTCAGTTTACATGTTCAATGGCTACAGTGGAGATCAGGCTGGGGATAGTGCTGAACATAGGGACAATTTCCACAGACCATCCTCCCTGCCACCCAAGAAGGAAGAAACTGTATAGAAAATATGTTTTTCTGATTATAGCAACTTGTATATTTATAGACTTTGTGCAGTGGAAGCTTGAACTACTTGTCATAGACTGAAACACGCATGATAAGTAATGAAATGCATACATCTCAAAGTAACATGATGTTCTATAATATTTTATGAAATGTTTCCAATAAATTATATACAGATGCATATTGTCCATTAGAGGGCAGGAGCCTCAGGGTTTTTAATCCCAGGTTGGGCACTTATTTTCTTTTTGCTTGAAACAAATCTTTTGACTTTTCCATTGAGTTATTGTCTCAGTGTCACTCTCTCCTCTGATGCTAGTGTTGTAAAGACCACTTAGTGATAGTCTGTAAAGTTAATTAAGGAACAAAGATTCCACAGAAGACAGGTGTCAGGTACAACTGTTTATATGATGTATATTTGAAACACATGCTCTGGATAGGACTCTTCAGACAATAAACTTCCCTGAAGTGTCATCAATCACGCAACTTTTCATGTCCCCCAGAAGGGCACTTGGAGGTCAGTCTGCATTGCTCCAGAAAAGCACTAGGTTACAAATGCCATCTGCTTAAAGTGAAACATATGACAAGAAATATGGTTATGGTTAGAAATGACAGCATAAAAATGAAAACTTCATACTCAATTGCTCTGATCTCATATTTGAGAAGAATCCACTGTGGATTCTCTGATGTGCTCTCCTGCTCCTCTTCAAAGCAGCAGCCCTGTGTTGATATGCTGTAGTTGGAGGATGTGACCAGCAGTTACTCTCTGGAGTTTAGGATGGAGAAATCCTTAGGGCAGTCACATCTCCCTATTAAACACAAGATGTCTACACTCCTAACCTACTCCCCTAAAATCACCCACGTCCTAGGCTGGTTCCCTGATAGCTGAACAAGTTCTTCATGCCATGGTTGCCTATGTTTCAGCATTTTTACTAAACAAAATGTTGATCATTTGGAAAAATTAGCACAGGATGACAATGAAACAGTAGGTCTAGTTGTTTTGAGTGTCATGACAACAGTTTCTCTCATTTGAAGGTCTATTCAGAGCCTGATAACGTCAGTGCAATGCCATGAATGTATCTCCAACTTTGCTTATTGGTTTATAATAGTGGGCTGAATCTTAGATGAATGAGGAGCTGCAGCATCCCTCAGATTTGTTGGTCTAATCAAGTGTGCGATTTGTTTAACAAACTAAAACCAGGTGAGGCTTTGTGTAGCTGACTTTGATAATTGAATGTTGGAGGGAGCATTACTGGCTGGAGTGTCCCCCTGAGGTGTCAATGAGAGAAAACACAACGTATTTCATACAGAAATGATGGTGAGAAATAACCACGGAAACAGTATCATTTGAGCCTGCCAGGTGGTGAGAACAGGCTCTTTCCCCACCATTTTCCATTATCACAGCTTCTATGTGGTGGGAGGAAAGCGGGGGGCCAGGCACCAGGACAACTGTGGAGTGTGAAGGAGCTCAGCCTCATTGAAGCAAGGAAAGTGCTCTGTGGCATTGCTGTTCCTTCTGCATCCAAGCTATGGTTTGGGCCATGCCCAGAGGCTCAGGGCTGTTTTCCAGCAGCAGAGAGAGGGCGTGTGATTTGCATGGCTCAGGGATGCTCAATACTATCCAACCTTGCAATAATGGTTTATCCAAAACCTATGGGAGCAAGTGCTAGAGGGGAAAAGAAATTCATTTGAATGTCCTGGCCGTTATTAGATGAGCAAGAGGGACTCCATTCCTCATTTGCACAGTCCTGCTACTAAAGTGTATTAGCAGCAAACCTGATGATTTCCTAAGCCATCCACTGGCAAAAGAGCTCTCGCCCTCCTCATTAAAGCAACGGATTGAGAGCAGCACTCAATTATAGAAGAGCCTAGGGTAATGAAAATTAGTTCCACTGGGGATTCGCCTTCAAATTTTCTTTTTCCCCCTGAGGGAGGAGAAGAAAGGATCAGAGAAAAACAAGGTATTAATTTTATAGAAAAGAAACAATTAATAATGAAATAATGAAGGCACAGCTCTCCTCAGACGTTGGGTGGCCAATCAATTAAATGAGATATGGGAAGGACATGTATAGGACTGAAAACACACTAATTATGAAGCCAGGAGAGATGAAGAATAGGAGGATACTTGAGAGTAGATACCAAAGTTGAATGGGAATATCTTCAAGAAGGCATATAATTCAGGAGAAGAAAGTCTAGATTATATTTATTACAGAACTGTTCAGGTATGCATCAAGACACCAAGAGCAGGCGCTGGTGAGGTAGCTGAAGATGCCATCACTGAGATATGAAACACCTAGCCAAGAGGAAGAGTTCTGCTGCTCGCCCAAGCTCTTCTCTAAGCCATGAATTTAGTGAAACTTAGTTGTAGTTGCTTGTTTTCCAGGCTACAGTAGCTAATAATTTTTGTGTTTGGATATGGGAAAAGGAATGGTATTAGCTACAGGCTCTACTTCCTCCCCTCCCAATCTTCCATGCACGCATAACTTTCTCCTGCATTGAGAGAGAAAGCTTTAGAAGGCTTTCTCTTAATGTTCATAGAGTCATTGGGCCTCTCTGTATAATTTAAGAGCTTGTCTTGTGCAAGACAGTTTAGCATATGCAGCATTAAGCCAGTGACGCCTGCTCAAGTAGATATGTTCTGCTATGTTTGTTCCAAATATCTGTAAGATACTAACTTCAAAGTGCTTTAAAAAGGGCAAGTTTCTAAATAGTGAGACTTGGGAAAAGTTTACAGGGACAGAAGAGAGAAAGGCACGTAGAGAGAAGAACTGTTAAAGGAAGATTTCAATTTCTCTGTGTAGAAGAAGCCAAAATTTCAAGAGGAGATTGATTTGAGTTGTTTTGGATTAGGTTTTATTTCTGATTAATCTGTTCCTTGATATCTGTGTCCAGGAAAAACAATTCTCTCTAAATCTTTTGAGTAGTATTATGAAATAAACATTTCATTTTGATGTGAAGGAATGAAACAATGTGGTCACACTTGAAGACTGTATATTAAAGTGCTGACAGATGTCCAGGTCCACTTTCCTTCATAATTAAAGCACTATTTGAATAAAACCTGAAAGGTTGTTGCCAGATCTCTTCTTTCAACCTTCTTTCATTACATTTGAGGTTCAAGTTTTGTATAAACCTTGGCAGAAACTTGAGAACCACAGTTCAATCCAGACTATGTTTGACAAATAGAAATGAGCATGGTTGGGCATTTGTGGCCAAGTGCACGTTAGAGCTTTACGACTCTTTGCAATGCAGATTTCAGTCATCAGTTGTGGTATTCTTTGAAAATTAGCTTCTTTCCTCCTTTCATCCACATAATTAGGATGTTTGTAATATAAAATCTAAGTTATTTTTATTTCTGTTGCAATATGGCACCCAAAGCTTTCAACACAAATATTTCATTTCTCATTCATCTGGTTCTCACTCAGAAGTGTGAACTTTTTTTGATATGTTTACTATATTTGCTTCAAAACAGCAGTTTTGAAGTAAAATCTCAATTATTTTTTTGTAGCTGCTCATTCTAACAATGGCAAAGCTGATATGCTTTGTTCATGATCATGTTTCACAATATTCCACAAATACATCGATCTCCTCTACTGTGATTAGAATCTATCCCACTTTTTCTGCTATATGACCTTGTAGCAAAGTCTTAACATCCAAAGCTATGCTGTTTTATGCCTACTATCTTACATGAAATTCCTGACTGAGGTTTATTGACACTCGCTCTGTCAGGAGCAGGACTTGCATTTATTTGCAGTGCTCCTAGCAATGGAAGAGGTAGGACTGGGCAACTGTTTCTAGGCAGTTACTATGCTGTGTATTAAATTAGCTACTACATACTAAACTTTTGCAATGAGTGAAAGGTATTTGCAATGCTGCTTTCTGCAAGTGTGGATTAGGCACCTAATATGCCCTCCATTACCTGGAGGATACAGATGACGTGACATCCCTGGAAGGCACGGTAATAATCACTGAAGTAAGATGGAATCCTTGTTCTATCCACTGAACAGAAGGACATCTGAATGACTTTGTTAGTGCTAAATACACTGAGGACACAAAACATTGGCAGAGTACTGTGGCAGAGTAGGAAAAGCAGCTGAGAACAAGCCTAGCCTTTTTCCACTGATTTGAAAAAATATTCAGGACAGGGTATTTGTGAACCACCTGAGAGTACACAACTCTAAAACCTTCACAGCTGGGATGGACCGAAGGTCCTTGTCATGATATTGCACGAAGTCAATGTGGGATATCTACAGTGCGTGCTTATCCCCGTGTAACCTGCTATTAAGACTGAAGAGAGTCTCTGCTCTTCTGAGATGAAATTTTCCCTTGTCTGCCTCAAAAGGCTTAAGCACAATGTAGGGCTGGGTTGAACGCTCTATCCTGAGGTGAACTGTGTTCTTAGGAAACTCCCTATAATTGTACCCAACCTGTGCTGGCTATTGTTCTGGAGCAGTCATGTGTGCTTATGTTTTAGTTTAACTGGATGGGTGCTGTAAGATTGATAAAAGTTGGCAATTGCACACTTACCTGTGCTTTCCACCCTTGTATTTAGTGGTTTTGAGAATATGATTTGCTTACTGACAGATTATGCATCCACTGCCTTGGTAGGAGAACTGACTTATTTCTGCTAGAAATTGTTGTATTATGCATTTATTTTTAAGGCGTGCTTAGTCTTAGTGCCTTTAAAAACAAGGGACATAGTCTCTTTTCATTCATTAAAATCTTGCTTATAGTTGTGGAAGGTTGGTTAGATCATGAGCAGGCTGGGGTTACTTCAGTGTAATGTCACCCTAACAGCTGAGTGTCTATATATAAGAAGCTGTTCAGGAGGGCCAGAGGCTGTTCAGGAGGGCCTGTTGTGATAGGACAAGGGGTAATGGTTTTAAAATAGAGGGAGATAGATTCAGATTGGATATTAGGAAAAAATTTTTTACCATGAGAGTTGTAGAACACTGGAACAGGTTGCCCAGAGAGGTGGTGGATGCTCCATCCCTGGAGACGTTCAAGGCCAGGTTGGACGAGGCCCTGAGCAACCTGATCTAGTTGGAGATATCCCTGTTCCTTGCAGGGGGGTTGGACTAGATGACCTTTGAGACAGTCTGGAGCTGAGCAGGGAGGCAAATCCCAAAGGCTTACCCAGGACGGGGTTCGTAGGGCATGACTTCATGCCTTTTCTTTGGACCTAGGCTGAGCCTAGCTCCCTGCTCTGGAGGGGAATGCCTTAACTGCTGTGGGGCACACTACAGGCTGTCCTAGTAATCCTGTGTTCTTAGAGAAGCAAACATTTCAAAGACATGCCAAATTTCAACTATGCAAATTTCCTCTTAAGCAAGGGAACACCCACAGTAACCACGTATTTAAATGCCCAATCTGAAACCTCTGATACTCAAATTCTGGGTTTGTCTGTTGTTTGGTTGGGTGGGGTTTTTTTTCTTTAACTTGAGCAGTCATTGTGTTGCAAATGGAACCTATTAAATCTTCGGGCAACTGGAGCAACTAGGAGTGAAGTTTCCTCCCTTCCTGCCCCAGCTGCGGACAAAAAGCTAACTCTATTAGAATAGTTTTTTTCTAGGCTCCTGTGTGTGAAAAAAATAATGCAAAGGGTTGTGTAACCCTGTCTGTGGAGATGCTAGAGGAAGTATTGGGAAACTGGAGTGCCTCGCTTTCTTCAAAATGATCATCTTTCTCTGAACAGACCTCCTGACATGCATGGAGCAGTCTCAGCTTGAAATGCGGTATCAGGATTCTCCAGGCTTTCTCTTTTTGTGTGTACTGCTTTTGTGTCAATCGTATTTCGTATTTTTGCTTGGCACCATGTGGGTTTTATACTGCTGCTAATGCTTTGCGGGTATCTGTTCTCAGTGCTTCTTTTGATGACTTTTTTTTTATTAACTTACATCTACATAACAAACTTCAATTTTTGAGGTCAAATTGTTTCTACTGGTCACCTTACAGGAGCTTATGAAAAAGAGTCTGGTTTGTAAGTCAGATAAGAGGTCTGTTCCCTGATACTGTGATTATGTTCTCTTTCTTCAAAAACTTTTGCAGCTTTCTTGATGATGCCAGCCTGAATTTGTTTTACAGACAACTCAAGGCTTTGCTGTAAAACTTGTGAATTATCTAATTAGATTTGTACAAACTGTTCTTCCAGAATAAACTGGAGTCACTTGACCTTTGGGGGTTTGTGCTGGTGAAGTGATTTACATTTTTGTTTTTAAGGCTTTAGATAAACAAAGCAACTGAGCATGTGCTGAACCTTAGTAGATGTGAAAATAGTTTTTCGGGCATTTTGCTGTGTGTTACAGTACTGCAATGATAAGCTGTTAACATCTTCTGTAAGCAATGACAAGAAAGAGGTGTTTCCATAATGGGATTCATTGTCTTTTATAAACTTATGTGTGTAAGATTTCTCTCTCTCTGCAGTGCCTGGGAGCAGGAGCACAGGTTGCCGTTTACACTAAATGCCTTGCATTTAGGTGGCTGAAGGTGGGGGGGGGATTCATCTCTGGCTCTGCTGC
This sequence comes from Tauraco erythrolophus, assembly GCF_009769465.1. Lineage (NCBI taxonomy): Eukaryota > Metazoa > Chordata > Aves > Musophagiformes > Musophagidae > Tauraco > Tauraco erythrolophus. Next base: position 7,727,177 of record NC_141476.1, read on the forward strand.
TCCGGTGTGGAAGAAGGATTTCAATTGCAAAGGAAGAATGCTGCTCAACAGGATTAAGAAGGGTAGCATCAGGGCCTAAAGTGTCTTCTGGACTGATTATTGAAAGCCACAGGGATAAACTTCTGGTGATTTTAATAAGATAATGTTCTCCTCCTAAGACCTGCTAACTCCAGCTGAGCCTACTGAGGTCACCTTCCATCTAGACGATCTCTGTGAAAGGAGAATGGTGCCCTGAAGTGGAGGAAAAAGATGGTTACCTTGAATAAACATGCAATAGGTAGGACTATGAGTGCCCTGTAACTACTCCAAACTTCTGTGTGGGTAGAAGTTGAGCCAAGCTCTGCTCAGGGTAGGCACGCACAGAGAGGTAAACCAGTGCTTAACAATGATGAAGATTGAATGCCAGTGCCCCTCTCTTTCTTCTGCCACAGCATGATGTAGTCTACATGTAGTCTGCTGTTTCTGTGATTTAATATCAGCTTCCTCTGCCACCCCTCACCCCACTCTGCTGTCAGCGGTGGCATTTTCCAGATCCCTTCCCAGGACTTAACCCACATTCTGAGTCTGAGCAGTTCTGCCTCTTGGGCTTGCGTTAAAGCGTCTGCCTTGGGTGGGAGATGATATACAGTCGTCTCCTTTATTTACAGGAGTGTGTCTTTAATGAGAAATGCCCTCTAGAATTTCCCCCAAAGAATAGTCTGGCTGCTGTACTCACACGTCCCGTTCCCCAGGACACCCAGGGAAAGGGCATACGGATTTCTCGCTGCCCCAAGTGAAAAATGTTCCTAGTGAACGTAAATTTTCTTCTGAAGTTCATAGGTATATTGGGATCTATGGTCTTTTTGTGTGGTTTGGAGTGCTGCTTTGCTCTTTGCCTCTGAAAGGGGTTTGATTTATAGTGGCTCTCCATGAAAAATGGTAGTACATGATTTATAATGGTATTCAGCCAACAACAATGATTTCCCAAGTGCTCATTTAGGAAAAAAAACTGTGCAGGGTAAGGCTCAAGCTGCCTGATAGATTCGAGGCCATCTCTACTGTGCCCGAATCTTAAGCTATGGGTACTTGTAGGAAGATCTGTTAAGCTATGGGTACTTGTAGGAAGATCTGGGAGAGAGATAGGTTTGTTCTGTAAAACTCGACAGAGGCAGCCCATAAGTAGCACAGGACCCCTTGGGAAAAGCTGCAACTGGTTTTGAACCCTCCCAAAGGGGCTGAGCAGGCTGTGGGGCTTCCCCTTCTCTTGCGCTCCCCTCCCCACCATGTGCCTGTGAAATTCAGACCTGATTCACAGCATCTGTGCTCTGAGCAGTGGTTTTGGTCCAACCTTCACCTGCGGAAGCTGCAATTCTTGCTCAGGTCAGACAAAACCAGTGGGGGAGCTGGTCTGTAACGCTTCAGCACTCAATGCATTATGTACTGTGACTTCAGGATACATCTCCTGCATTTGCATAAAACCAGATGTTTTCTTATTTTTGTGAGCACTCCGGAGGCAGCTTTGCTTCTGTCAGATTAAATGGTTCGAGGCTTTTGGACAATGCTTGAGGTTGGGAAGAGCTGTTGCACATTGATTTTTTTGTTGTTGTTGTTGTTCAGTAGTTTCCTTCCTCTTACGTTTCTGATAAGATCTTTCTTTCTCTTTCCATTTAATCCTCTTCCCTTGGTCTGCGAGTTGGTGTCAGAATGAAAATGTATAGGTGCTCCTTACTCTTGTCTCCCTCCTGCCTACTCAGTTGGTGCTAACACCTTGTCTGACAGAAAAACAGGCCCCTTGGGGTGAATAAATATCTCTCTAATAAAGGGAAAAAATATTCTACTTTCCCCATGCCAAAGAGGTGTGCTTGCAATAAAACCAGACCATTGCTGCCTGATTCTCTGCCAGCACCTCCTTAGCCCAGTGTTTCCTGGGGGGAGCTTTTGGCTTCAGTGATGTATTACTTGCAAAGATAAGGACTTGTGGCCTCTTCTCTACTGATGAGGCGTAGCAAGTTCCTCTTGTTAAGAATATTTCATTAAAACTTTATCCCTATGTGCTGCAAACTGCTCTTGTCATAACAGTGTCCAGATGTGTCTTTAAAACTGTCTTTATCCGATGGTTTTGATAACCTTCTTTGGCAAGGTACCCTCTGTGCCGAACACTGTGTGCATTATCATGAGGAGTTCTGCTCGAGTGCCTGGGTGTCTCCTGCTTCTTTTTAGAGAGAGGCTCAATAAACAAGGAAGCACCAACCCATTTCATGTTGCCCAGGACTTTAGGTTTATAGTCCTCTGGTCGGGGATCAAATAAGTTAAAATAAAACTCAATCATTTTGCTTTATTTCACTAGTGAAACACTGTCTGCAGGAGCTGAATTCATCCTCTTGTTTCTGCTGATTTAGCCATTCGTTACTCCCCCTGCTTTTTCTATTCAATACATCCCAGCCTCTTGCACAGCAAAGCTCTTCTTTCCCATGCTTTGATTGAAACTTCCTCCCGTTTCAGCTGTGCTTTACCAAGAGTACTTTGTCCTGAGTAGTGAAGGAAAGACGCAGCTCCTCGACACTGGCTTGCGAAGCCCATGCTGGGAATTCTTGTTTTCATACAATAACAGCCTTCCGAAGGAAGGCAGTCGGGACAGCACACGTCATCCATGCTGTGTAAGGCAATGGCATCACTCAGGCTGGTATGATGTCCTTTGTTAGTGCACCCTCTGGACCTATTTGCATTCATATGTACAGTGGGAAATTGTAATGACTTCATGAGACCTAGAACCTATAAAGCTTCTCAGGAGGGGATTCCTGGGGTCCTATGTTGTTTCCAGTTTGGGAGATTTGCATCTTTTTTCTTTGCTTGCAAATACGTCTTGCAAATATGTAACATCAGGCTTGCTTTTTTTTTTTTTATTCTATTTAGAAGGCTTCTTTTGAATTGTCAGCAGGATTTTTCTTTATGGCACTCTAGTGTCACAGCCACACGGAAAGCAAATGTTTAATCTTCGGTTTTTAAATTATCAACAAACTTTGGTATTTTGTTTTCCTTTGCTCCTAATGATGTACAAATACCTACACAAAAGGGCTTTTGCTTATCTTTCTCTTATCAGAATCTTTTATCAATGGTTGCTACTGCTTCTGACCACTTGCTGCACCCTGTATGTGACTGTTCTACATCAATGTATTGATCTAAGTGACCTGGATGCTGGCATCCCTTTGGTACTGCCAGAACTGCATTTATAACCATAATCTGGCTCAGTAATTTACACATTAGCTCCAGGGGAGTCCTTAAATTGGGCAACTTTATCATCTTCCTGTCGCCTCACATATGCAGCTTGTAGAGTACCAAGGGGAACTGGGTTGAGCAAACTATGTGCCTACTTCATCCTTGTGTATTTGGACACATGGCTTCTGGATACTCTGCTTCTCTGATTAAGCCTCCCTCTTGTAAATCTATTTCTGATGCAAGTACCACCCTCTTGGATGTGTTCTTGAATATTTTTCCATCCTTAATTTTTAGTTTTATCCAATACCAGGCCTATTCCTGAAAACTCAATGCCTAGAGATGTAAAACAAGTGAACATGAACATTTCAATAGAGACTTAAAGCATAAATCCCAGAATTCACATCTCTTTTATCTTGCCTGACAAGAAAAGATGACGTTAAAGGAAAAGAGTAGGTAGGAGTAGAATTAAGGAGTTATAGTTCTTGATTGCTTGATGCATGGAAGATAAGAATTTCAGATCTTCCCAGATTTTGTTATTCTCTAGTCCATCATTTCCATCTCAAATGAATCAGCATCCTGTCAATGACACAGTGTTGCTCCATTATTGCAAGGACTGTATCTGAGTCAATCCCAGTCAAACTATGGCACTCACTATGCAGATAGCAACATTTCAGTTGTGTCAGCAGAGGAAAATAGAAAGTGCTGCCTGGATCAGACCAAGGTTTGACTGAAAACCTGTTTGGTGCTGCCTGTCCCTGCCTTTTGCTGTGCTGAGAACCAGATTGACCCTTGGTGAGGGTCCTCTAAGGACTATTAATGCCAGTCCTGTTCTCTAAGGCAGAAAAATGCCGACCAGCTCACTACAGACAGAACTGCAATGCTAGCCACACTGCTGCGTGGAGCTTTGCTGGTGGCACTACTGTCCCTCCTGCCCGTCCCTGTAGCCCATAGCATGCTTTTGGGACTGGAGGATGCAGGCAGACTGCACTGCTGCTACTCAGCAAGGACTGTGCTGGCTGGGGTTGAAGGGGAGGAGGGTGTATGCCTTGTACTCTTGCAGGGTTTTAGAAAAACATTTATATTTGATACAGTTAATCCTCAAAAAAAAAAAAAACTTAAAATAGATCCAAAAGTGGTCAAAATATTGTTTTTTTAATTTTTTTAAAAAATCAAATTCTTGTCACCATCAGAAGAGAACTGTTGTGTTACCTATTAGAAAAAGCTCAAGCTTGAGAATGGAGTACCCTAAATTGTGGTCTTGCTTTTCTTGTGTGAAGTCATTTTCCTTCTTGCAGTTGTATTTCCTTTAATTCCAACTGCAGTGGCCTGCGGGTAAGAAAAAAAAAGCACTTTTCTGATGATTACAATACAACCATGGCATAATACTCTAATATTTACACTGGAGTAAATGCTGCTGCTGTTGTGAGGCAAGCATGTCTCATAATTTGGTGTGGACTTCCAAGTATTTGGCATGGGAGAGCCATGATAGCCCCACACAGCAGGGAGGAGGAAAATCGGGAGGAGAAATCCTTGGGTTGCCTGGGCTGATGGCCTCTATCTTATGCGTGCCCTGGAAAATGATAAACCCTATGCATCCTTTTTCCTAAACGATGAAAGAATCTGATGCTTTAATCCTCTTTCTCTAATTACCTTACATCTGTACCTTGCTTGATTTGGGCCTTAATGCAGCAAAGCCTTTTAAGCATGTTAAAGTGTTTTCCTTAATCAGGTTCTTGGGTTATAATTCAAATACTCTCAAAGGCCTTTCTTCCCTGGTTTTGGATAGTGTTTCCACATTTCCAGACAGAAGCAAAACATGGCATTTTGGCATGCCTCACAGAAATCTCTTATCTCAGAGCTTGAAAGCATTTTGGCTCTTTTTCTCTAAGTATGTTGGCAATGAAGCTGGTCTGATATGTAGGTATAGTCAGGATAGAACTTTCAGTAGGGCTCAGGAGCTGCTGCTCATGTTGTTGAGAGTGCTCCAGGGTGAGCATCTGACATGCAACAGCATCCACTGCCCACCCTAACTGTTGGGGTGCTCTCCATGTCCTCCTGTCTGCTATGAGCTTGACAGGACTTCGTGTATGACCATGCAGCCACCCACCTTTCCTCCTCTGCTGAGGCAAAGGACTCTGATTCTTCCTGAATATTTGCATTAGTTTTCAAGCCATTTCCAAGCTTCTTCAGAAGGCTGATTTGCTGTTTTACCACCCAAAGTTTGTTTCCCAGCATCCTCTTACAGCTGTAAAGCCAGTAGTGACCCCTCTCCTGTTTAGCAGCACCTCCTTTTTTATTGTTTGGTGTCATGCTGGTTTCTAGTGGACTTTGTGTGGTGCAGTTATTTCTCAGTGCAGGCAAGCAAGTGCCAAGAATATTTAGCCCGTTTCTGCCTGTGGGTATGACTTTCCCATACCTCTGCCCTGCCTCACCATCTCTCTGCCCATCCTTTTCCCTCGTCTCCTTCTCTAGCTAATTTGCTTCTAAGACTTGCACCCAGTCATGCTCAAGAAATGAATCTCAGAAAGGATACATAGGACCCACGGGGTCTGCAAGCAGTTGCTCTGTTGCCTCTGCCTTTAAGCGATGTTTCCCCCTATCTCTTTGTCTGTCTGGTCTACAGAGACTGGAGGGCAGAGATCCTCCCTCTCTTTTTCAGAGGGGCTCATGATTTCAACTGAGCCCTACAGGCTTCTGTGTAATATGGAGTAATATTTGCTTTAATTTAATTAACTATTTGTAGTCTCTTGGTGTGTTTCATTCTGCTCTGAAGATTTTGTGTTGCTAGGCAGGTTGCTAGTGCTGAACAACTCGGTGGTACTGAAGAGCAATCCCTAACATTTTAAGAGGGATAGTTCAGGCAACGTTGAAGAGCGTATCGTGATGTGCAGCATATCCCTTCTACGGTAGAACCGGATAATTTATACCCCCATAGAATGTCCTCTGTGAGGGTCTGTGCTTTTAAAGGGAGCTTTATGAATCTGCTCAGGTTTTGTAGAATTGTATGGGTGTTGTCCAAGTTTAAAATTTTATTGGTTGTCTTCATTGTGACAGAAAATTGAGTTTCCCTTTTATTAGTCTATAATGGTGGCTGGTATATGTCACACCACTCACAGTAAAAAAAAAAAATAAAACAAAGTCTATTTTAAAGTTGGAGACTCTACTGTATTTCATATTTTCAATGCCCCAAGGAAATATCTTAAAATTGCTTTACTGCTTTAGAAAGAAAAATGTTCTGGCTGGATTTGGAGCTGAAGTGGACTGTTGTATCCCTATTTCCCATTAAAGAAGCTCAACTGTAAAGAAGAGCTGCTTATCATAGATCTGTGGCAGAGAGCCATAGGATATAAAGTGCAGATGAATGCAGAGAAAGTCACTCTCTAATAAAAAGCGTGGAAACAATTTCGCTGCCTCTTTATCCATACGATGGCCTGTGGGCATACAAGGCAACAGAGGGCATCCCAAGGTAATTGATACAGGCCAAAAGAGCACTCAGAGCGACAGCAGCATGTGAAGGTAGTCATGCCTCACATCTGAGAGATGCGGCACGTCCCCGGATTTGCAGACTGCAGCTCCAGACAGCAAATTTTATTTCTCTCTTGTGTTCAGATTCCCTCTTTCACCTCGGACCTTGTTCCATCTAGTGCTGAATTTGAGAGTGAAGCCTTGGCTAAACGTTACCGAGCGGGTTTTGTCCTTGACCTTCCCAAACCTCAGCCCCTGGGTTGAAAGTAAGAGGTGATTTCTTTCAATGTGCTCCCTCTCTCTAGAGAGCAGCAAGCGCTCTGGCATCCAGAGAAACTTATTTTTCCTGTATCCTTCTGGTATTTAACATCTGCTTTGCATCTCAGCTGGGACTTTGAGGTGTTACTGTGATATTATTATAATCATCGCAGGCAAATGGGCAAAGGACTCAGGGCTCAGTAGATATTTTCTCTTGGGTTTGGCCACCAGCATCTGCCTGCACGTGTTCTGTTGCCGTAATCTTGTCTGAGCGCGTTGCAAGTGCCCGTCGTTTACTTTTGGGATTCATTGAACACATCATTAAATTATTTCTGCAGGTTAATTGAAGAAGCTACATGAGTTCAGGCGTTAGAATGAGCTGAGTACTAATCCCCTCTGTGTGTTTTGAAAGCCCATCTCAAAATTGATGAGTATGCAGCTCTTCTCCTCTTTTAAATAAATATTGCCATAAAGGACCTGGTCCTTGCTGGTATAGACAGTGGTTCTTGGGCTGTTCTGTGAAAGTATCTTTTGGAGGAGGACACAAAAGGGCAAAGCATCAACTCAAAGAAAAACACTTTTATAGAGTAAGTCAGATTAAAATCAAGCAGGTTGTGGAGGAAATGATGCCTGGTTTAGTGTACTTTAATTAATCTATTTTAGGTTTGCATCACTAATTAATCTCTTTTATGGTTCACATTGCTACATGCAAGTGCATATTTGTAATGTGATAGTTTGTCTTAACTGCTAGCGTGTCCTTGTAAAACAAGTAAGTAGTCATTTCTGCCTGCAGTTGTTTTCTGCGGATTTCCAGTCTTTTGATGGCTTGCATGAAATGCAGAGTATCTGTGATGGGAGACAGGAGGCTCTGCATGATCCAAAATAAGTGTTAAGAGCAATAACTGGAGCTGCTGGTCACTTGTAGGTTGTGATCCAGTAGCATTTTTGAGCAAAACACTTGCTTTAGGGAGCTTAACTCTTTAAAAACACTAGTATTTGCAAGAAAGTAGGTGTAAGCTTTGTACATGTACTGAGGCAGAGGATGTGTGATGGTTTTCACTGTGGATGGAGGCATCATGATGCAAGTCTCCAAGCTACAGGAATGCATAAGTCAGAATAAACATGGAAATGTCACAACTGACCGTCCTCCTGGATGTTGCTATAATAAAATCCATCTCCTGGCAGTCAAGTATTTGCACAGCCCTAGAAGGATCCAGGGTTGGACCAAGTGCTATAAAGTTGATTCATTGGCTGTGGAAAATAAAAACAAAACTAACCATTGGAGGTCTTGCTTCAGCTCCAAACCTATTGGGGGGTCTCTTCTTCCACTCCCAGCTGTGATTTCTAGTGCAAGGTACAGGACAGGACTTGGCCTTTAGGCACTGGAATAATCCAGCTCTCAAAAGTAAAGGCACCAATGGATCAGGCATTACTTTAAGCCTGCTCGTGGGGTGCTGCCTCCATCCTGGCAGATCATTGGATTAAAATATTCTGACACCCAATATTTTATCAACAGGGAAGGAATAGGGTTGATGCGCGAATCTGTCTGGGTAATCTGAATGCAGAGGCTGTGTTTAATTGAGCAGTAGGAAAAAGGAGACTTCCATTTTCCTGGCAGAGTCTTGAAAGAGGCTTTGCAGATCCTGATGAATCATTGATATCTAGCTGCAGAGAAGCTGAGAAAAATGCATTGCTGCTGTGCAAAGGGAGGCACTTGCACTGCCAGTGGTGTGCAGCATTCTGCCTCCAAAGAAAGAGGGAAAAGAGGGAAACAAAGCCTATGGGTGAGATGCATGACAAACTAAACTTCTGGATAACCCTGTGTTAGTAAATCACTTGCCCCAAGCACCAGTACTTGGTTCCTCAACGTGCCATGAAATCTTGTAAAAGCAGGAATTTACACCCTATGTGTTTGAAGTCTTAGCATAAAATAGCAGATTTTGGGAAAACTCTGCAGTGTAATTATGTACCACAGGCTGTACCTTCATGTGGTATTCTGGTCAAATCATCCCATGGTTGAGGCGAAACGGGGGAAATGCCTTTGATAGGGTATTTGGGTTGCACCAAAAGTTGGGAATATGTTATGCTTGAGTCTTCACGGAACACCAAACCAAGCTCTGTCCTCTAGGGACCAGCCTCAGTTTGGCACACTTGTGACAAGCTGGGACCTTCCTGGATGTAAGGTCTCTTTTTAGACCCTTGTGCATGATAAAATGATTTAATTGTAAAAAGTTCCCATTAGTTACTAAATAGCTGAGATAACTATTACTATACAATGGTTACAGGTATAGTAATATACAGCCAATTAAATTATTGGCTCTCTTCTCACCCTGGAGAAGAGAAGGCTCCAGGGAGATCTTATAGCAGTCTTCCAGTACCTAAAGGGGGGCTGACAAGAAAGCTGGAGAGGGACTTTTTACAAGGGCATGGAGTGATAGGACAAGGGGTAATGGCTTTAAACTGAAAGAGGGGAGATTTCAATTAGATATAAGGAAGAAATTTTTTACAATGAGGGTGGTGAAGCACTGGAACAGGTTGCCCAGAGAAGTTGTGGGTGCCTCATCCCTGGAGGTGTTCAAGGCCAGGCTGGATGAGGCTTTGAGCAACCTGGTGTAGTGGAAGGTGTCCCTGCCTGTGGCAGGGGGCTTGATACTAGATGATCTTTAAGGTTCCTTCCAACCCAAACCATTCTATTTTTATATATATGTGTGAATATATATATATGCGGGAATTCAGCCAGAAAGAGCACTTTGGGCTACCTCTCCTCTCCTCCCCTGCGCTTGCTCCTGCTGCTCAGCGCAGCACAGCTCCAAAGCCAGATACAGTCCATGTGCTCCAAGAAATTTGCTCCTTTGCACTTCCTTTGGTGGGCAGGGTAGAAATGGAGAGGATCTGTGTGTATGCACACATGCATTTCCAGGCACATGAAGAAATTCTGTGCCTCTCTTAATGCTGTTTTGTTAGAGGACTTAAAGCAAGTTAGTGTCTTAGACTTTAATTGATTAAAATTACTTTTTTTTTCATTTGGACTAAAACGCCTCATAAAAGTCCATAAGATGGATCTTGGTCTGTCTCTTTGATATTACTGCTTTCTTTACTATTTCTGTTGCAATAATGTTGAGGACTAGGACCTTGTTATGTTTAGAACAAATGCAATTAAACAAAAATAAAAGAAAAAACAAACCCTCAACAAACTAATTCTATATTTTTCTCTTAGTAAGGCACGATAATACAGGCAGACTTTAAGAAGGACTTGAAGGAGAGTGCTGTGGTTATAAACAGAGTGGTTATAAAAGCCCATACAGGCTGCCTAGCCATAATGCTGCCTGAGTCATTTAGTAAATGGGAAACCATGGGGCAATATCATTGCAGAAAGAGAATTGGCGCTGTAGAGAGGAGAAAGCAGGAGGTGAGTTTGCTCAGGCCCTGAAGACTCCTGTGGTGAGGCTGGGGGATGGAGAGGTGTGAATACAGATGTGGTGGCTCTGGGTGAAGCTTTAGGAAGAGACTGACCGTAGTGCTGCTGGGAGCTTACCACTCATCTACCTGTCTGTGTGTCAGACTGACAGCCCAGCAACCAGCTTCAACTTGAAAGAGAAGGGATGTTTCCAAGATTAACAGATTCATGCAAAAGCAAAAATTCTGCTTTTTTTCAGGGAAGTCCCCCTTGTCTGCATCATCCATGCAGAATAAGCCACTAGTCTGTGGTGCAGCTTAACAAAGCCCAACTCCAGGGCGATGAGCTCTGAAATGGGCTCAAAAATGCAAACAAATTCTTCTACCTCCTCTGTCTCTTTCTGAGAGTGGCTGCTCAAAAGTCCGGTGTTTGAGGCAGTAAAATGTGGGTTCCAGCTGAAGCCGAATTGTGTATTACTGCTGCGGGATCCTGAGTTTTGCTGCATGAAAACACTGCTCTAGGTAATCATACGCATTTCCCAACTGGTGTTAAATTTCAAATCCAGATGCAAATTTTATTAATGACTACTGTCCTTCAGGCTTTGGCAGAACTACCAGCTCCAGCCAATTGTAACCATATGTAAAATAAAACAATGCAAGTAGCTATGTTATTTGTAAAGTGTTGCACTGACACTTCCTGAGCAAAAGTTGAAACGTTGGTGTTTGTGACACAGGGATGCTGATAAAAACTGGCAAAGGGACGGGGCAGCGTGGCATGGTATTTAGCTGCTGCACCTGCACAGCCAACTGGCAAAAACGTGCTTTGAGGTTTTTTCATTTCAGAATTAAATTTTGACTACAACCTGGACAAAGTGAACTTTCTCATGTTTTACCAGTAGGCATCCCTGAAACTGCAGGGACAAGGCAAATGGAGGGAAAATGAGAAAACACAGGGCACTCTGCCTTAAAAGATTTGGTAGGTCAGCAGTAAATGAGAGTGCAGCCTGTTTCGGAGGGTGGCTTTTGTGTATCAGAGGCAGTCTCCCATCCTTGGACTTCCTTGCTAGGCTGTAAGCTGAGAGCTTGCGAGGGCTTTGCCAGCGGGTACCGGAGCTGCTGTCCCACAGGAGCAGCTGCAGTGGGGCTGTGCCTGGAGAGCCGTGAGATTAATGACCTTCAGCTCAGCTCTGAGGTTTGGTCTCTGCTCTACTGTGGGAGAAACTTTGTCTGGTTTATTTTGCTCAGTCAGCACAGAAATGTGCACATCTATTTTTCCAGCCTGAGACCACTCTCTTCTTCAAGTCTTATTGAACAAATGAGATATTGTTCACTAGTTCTGAGAGCTGCTTGTTAAAAAAAAAAAAAAATTAACTCCTTTTCCCCTTGTAGCAAAGAAAGTTAATTGAAGTTACAACTGGTTTTAACACTATCTTGTTTAAAAGAAAAAATTTCCAATAAATGTTTAACATTTTAACAAAGTTCAGTACACGCTCCAGCAGCATTGCATCTGTGTTTCCTCTGCTCTTTTTTTAAGCTTGGCATACAAAGTACCATTTAAATACCATGGTGAAAAGGGCAAGCGTTCAATTTAATGCCTTTGAAATTATTCTGGAATTAAATCCTGGGCAATATATCTCAGTCGAGCAGTGTTGCATGTAGCCACATGCAGCTAATGAGCCATCAAAGGCAATGCTTTAAATCCCCATGCATACAGTACACAGATCCTTTATTTTTGCTGTCATAACACAACTCACCAACCTTGGTTCTAAATCAAACACAGGTAAGAGGAAGAAAGAAAGAAAGGAAAAAAAAAAAAACAAAAACATACAAAAAAGGAGGGAGTAACTTTGTGGCTAATTGGAAAGAAATTTGAAACAGCAGTTGGGGATTCTTTCAACGCCATTAATCACTTCTGCTGGAACATCCTTCACAACCCAAGCTTTTCTTGTCCTTGTTGCTATCTTCCCTCTTTAACATGGTACAAATTGTACATACTCTTTGTTGTTCTCAAAAGCCATTTCTCTCATGCTGTGGTGGAAGGGCTTAGAGTACAGCCCATTACAGCTCCCTTTGGTCTTGGCAGGGCCATGGGTTTTCCACTTTCATCTGGTGCCCTGAACTTACCAGTAAGGACATGGCTGCTTCTGCCTGGGGGGTGCAGGGGGAAGATGCTGATTCATCTTCTACGCTGTCCAGCGCAGCAAGGCTGAGACCTCAAGGGTATAACACAATGAAAATAAGAAGCCAGAATGGGAGGGTACAAGATGATATTTGTGTGCAGAGTCAAGACATGGGTTCTGTCAGCATTTCCTTCCCCTACCTTGTTTTCCCCCAGGCAAAACAAACATATGCAACAGCTTCGGATCTATGCTGGTTGCCTGCAGGCTGCTCAATGGCCAGTGTGAAATGAGTGATGGCTGTTAGCCAGCTCCATAATCACGAGCATTCACCTTGCTAAAATCCTTGAGGTACCTGGAAGGAGGAGGCTCTGCTGAGGGCCACCTGGGGCTCCTGCAGCCCTTGAGCAGAGAAGCAGTGCTGGGAATGTGTTGAAAGCCACACTGGTGGTCTTGGCCGCCCTGATTTTCACCAGGACTATGATGGGGAGATCAAAGTGGGTTGTCCCCAACCTGTTTTCCATGTGGTTGAGCTGTTTGCTAGCAAGACAGCTGAATAGGTGTTGGGTGTTTATATATTATTATTTTTATTATTATTTTTAAAGGTGAGAAGTCATCACTGTACATAAGCAGGCTGGTTGCTGTGAAGTGAGGGGCTGTGTACTCCACATGTGCTGTTCCCAAAGCCTTTTCTTGACTAGTTTGTGTTTTGGGTGGCTTCATGGGGTAGGTATTTAATGGCTCATGTCAGATATTGTTTAATTGCATGATGATGACGACGGAAGATGGAAAATGAGCAACTGCAAGAAGCCCCTGTTTGGATTAGGTGAAAGATGTTTGTAGATTAAGAAGTAATGTTTTCCTTAAACACTCAAAGTGCCAAAGGTAGTTGAAAAGGTGGGAGCAGGGAAAGGTTGTTATTGCCTCTATGGCTGCATCAGTATGGTACAGAGGAATTAACCTGTCCAGGGATGTTAGGGGAGGGGAGCTGTTAAGCCTAGCCTTACTCACGGACATGTGCTGGAGTGCCATGGCTCAGTGTCCACATGCTGCTCCCATGTACCGTGAAGTCACATGCATATATAGATGACATACATGTCTGGAAATGAACTTGTTTGACGCGCTATTCTCAAGTGGTGAGTGAAGAAGCCTGAGTTGGAATTTGTAACTATGATAATCCTTTAAAAATAATGAATAATCTAGTAAGCAATAATGAAAAATGCTTAGGAGATTGGAGGAGAGATCTATATGAGTCCTTCAGCCTGCTGTGTTAACTAGGGCATTCCCAAGCTCTTACAGTTTATCTCTGTGATGTAATTTTTCAGCAAAATAATGTTTGTGCATTCTTATTTAAATGTTATCATCAATTTTTACTAATGGAGTGATTAAGAGGTTATAACGTTTACCAAGATTTGAATTTTCTCTGGTTTTGATCCTCAGGCAATATGACTCAGATCTTGTGAGATGTTTAACTCAAGATGTTTAACAAAAGAGTTATAGAAAATAAATCAAGATTTACTATTGTAATTGAAATAACATTACCTACTTTAAAGTGCTTTTGTCTACATGTTTATGTGTGGGTGTTTATACAGCATACACAAGTTTTCTGTTTTTTTCCTATACTGGAAATTCTATTCATATCTTTGGAAAAAGGCATCGATGGAGCCTGGTCATCTTTGTATTCAGCATACATTAATGTGATGAATAGAGATATTTTCCCTGTCCCATTGCAAATATTTATAAACTACACATCACTGCAATTTACTTCAAAATGTATTTTCTCTCACAGGGGTTTCCTCTGTTTGTCATGGTATTTATCCAACTGGGAAACACTGATGAAAAATGGGAACGTGTTAGCAGAACAAGCTAGGAGGATACAAATCATTCTCCTTCTGCCCCTCTGTGGGAATAATGTGAATATTTATAGATCTGGAAAGCTTTCAGGAGTCTTTAGTAAGTGAGAGCCAAACCATTCTCTTTGTGCTGATGCCATTTCTTGCTTTGACCTGGACATCCATCAGCTAGGAGCTGTAGCACCAAGGAGACTGAATCAAACCAGTCATCTATACTTAGGCCAAATTTGGTTTTTTAATTAAAATTGCGATAGAGCAGGAGCAAAGGTGCAGAGCCCCACAAGAGTAACGCTGTTCACAGCACATGGCAAAAATGGCACTTAAATAGAGTCATCTTGGGGAGTGGGAAGCATGTGGCTTCCTGCTTCTAGATGCTGCTGTGAAGTTGTATGGGTCGAATGCAAGACCTACTCCACCAGGGAAGAACTTGGCATTTCTCTTTGAACTTTGAGGTCTCTGTTGTCCCATTTCTCCAGCCTGTCAAAGTCCCTTTGAAGGCCTCTTCTGCTATTTCATCTTTTCAGAATTGGAAATTCTTCTATAAAAAGAAGCTACCTCATAATGCCTTTTTTCATAAGTTTTGTGCAGCTAGCAGTGACATTCTGCAGTGTTTCCAGGCCTCTGCAGCCGTCATCTTTTGCCAAATTGTTTTATGTGAAAGGTGGGTAGGATTTTGAGAAGTGAGAGCGCACTGATAAGACAAAGGAGGAGGTTCCAGTGAGCTCTTCTTGCTTATTGAAGCCAACTGATGGAGTGGGGAAAGGAGGAGAGTTAACATGATCCGGTGAGAAAGCAGAAAGCAGAAAAAGCACTTCAAAGCAAAGGCTGAGCAGGGGTCAGAAGCAGTGTCAGGTCCAAAGAGAAATGGAGAGGGGAAAACCTGAACTCCTTGAGCCTTTCCTGTCAAAGAGAGCGGTGTCAGGCACTAGAGGGAAGAGTGGAGGCAGGCTAAAACGGACATACTGCAGGGAAAAGGACACTACGGAAATCTGGGAAAAAGAAAATTCCTTGTAATTAAAGAAAAAAAAAAAAACAAACAAAAGGCAAGCAGGTTATCTCATGAAAAATCAGTTAAAACTCTCCTGTTGTCTTTTGTTTTTTTTCATTCCAGGAACAAGGTATTCAGGAGCAAAGTTTCTGAAAGTGAGTTGGAGCATGTGTATCTTGTAAGAAGAGATGCAAGGCCGTGTTTTAGCATAGCTCATTCTTCATAGGACTCTTTCATGTAAAGGTCATATTTGAGTCTTTTATTGTTGTTGGCTTTAGGACTGAAGGCCCGATTCTGACCTGGGCACAAGTCCCTCTTTCTATCATACAGTACCAACCTAAGCTAAATCTGCAGGATAGATCCTCAATTCCTTGTTCATGTATACCCAAAACAAATCAATACAACATTCAAAGACTCATTTGGGATCATAAAGCCTATAAAGTTTTCCAGCATGTTAAGTTTTACTGGTGTATTTTGCCTGAAGATGTTGTGTGGGCATGTAGTAACTATATCCTATAGCAGTAAATGGTCATACAAGAACTGGAAAGTTACCTATTATAAAATATCCCTAATAATTTTGTTTGTGCTATCTAAAGATGGAGGCAAAGCAATCACAAACCAAGAATTTAGGGCGGGAGGAATGGATTACAATTTCTTCAATCTGCATTAAATCCAGCTTTGGGGTGTGGGGGGAAATAAGTGCCAAGTATGACTAAGTATGACACAAGGAGATGCTCTGGTGTGGCATCCAGACAACAGTCTGCTGCACTTAGCTGCAAGTGCTGGTAGAAAGTGGGGTCTGGGACCACTTCAGTGGCCACGCATGCAACTTCATATCTGGAATGATAAGGAGTGTCTTCAGGTGAAGCCTGACTAGCTGATACCAAAGAGAAGAAAAGGTTGCTACTGACTTGTGTGGAAGCGCTGGCCGTTTGCCTGGTTGCTGCCAAGCTGCTTGGCAAGCTCTCAAGGAGTTTGGGTTTTCAGGTCTGCTGGATCAGCATCTCCCAGCTATTCAGGCAGCTCCCAGCTTCAGTGCCTGCAGGTTTAGCACAGACGTGTCTCAGCAGCTGCCTGGGTTGAGGGTACCCAGCTCCATGGTTTCCTTGCAGAGGAGCCAGCGGTCTGTCAACCTTTGCTGTGCCCTCCTGACAACTTTAACAGGCTTGGGGACACCTGGCTCCCTCTCGGGTTACTGCACAGGAAAGATGAGTGCCTGGCAGCTCAAGGGACCAAGAAATGGGAATCTCAGCTGTTGCTTAATTTGTGAAAATCTTAATACTGTTTTGATTTTTTTTTCTTATTTCCTGCCTATAAATAATGCTGTGATTTCTAATCTTTTCTCCAAAACAAAATGATGATAATTTTATTCCAAACTCCCTATGGACTGAATTTCAGTTGGCTCTCCCCTCAGGACTCATCAGATTTTCTGTCGTGTCCTTTCTCCAGACCTCAGTCTCTGCTTTTCTGTGCTAGCCCTTTTTGTCTTCAGGGTTCAATTGCCTCGACCATGCATACACTGTAAAGTGGTTGCTTTGTCTCTTCTTCCAGTGTTTAGAGAAACTTTCTTAACACTGCTTTTTTCCCAAAGGCCAATTTAAATACTTTTTTTCTCCTTGGTAATTCTTTGTCCTTTTAATAATCCTTGGACATGGTGGAGCCCATCTGTGCTCACTTGTCAGTGTCTACTCCTGAACTGCATCCTCCTATTTGTCACCTCCCTGTCCTATATTGGGACCCCTGCTCTCCCCAGACCTGCTGTCTCATTGACATCAGTGAGGCTGTCCAACTGCTCCCTCCACCCTGGAGCAAACCCAAAATACAGTAAGCTCTTATAGTTAAGAGAAAATATCTGAGTCAGGGAGCAAACTGATACAGAAAACTCAAATGTCTCAGAGCATCGATTGTATTAACAATTGCTGAAGGAAGAAGGGTCAGTATGGGACGCTGTGGCCTCCCCTCTCATTTTGATGATTTCTGAGCCAAATTCTTGATGATGAGGTCATACTGTCCCTCAATGAAAAGGCTATTATGTTCAGCAGGTGAAATACAGAAACATTTAAGAAGGTGGCTGTGCACCAATGTTCTGCAGTGTATTGGTTGTTAGGTAATCTTCCCTTGCAGCAAAGTTAGGAAGGGCTTTTTTTGTTTGTTTTAATGTTGCGGAGTGCTGGATACCTGCAGCAGGAAAACATGTTATGTGCTTAGAGCAAACACACTGGTCTTGGAGATTGCTGGATGTCTTGAGCACGGGCAAATGTCTGGAATGGTGATTTCATCATTTCTGTGCAGACAATAGCCCTGTTCAAAAGCTTTAGTTGTCCCCTTGCTGGCGTGAGCATCCTGGCTCAGCTCAGCCCTCCCTGCCCTTTCTTGCTCACAGGGGAAGCGGTACCACACTCAAGAGACTCACCTGTGCCCTGGGTGATGTGCCTTGTCTTGGGATTGCCCATCTGGTATCTGCAATAACTCAGAGCAGTCTTGATCTGGGGCTTTTGGGAGCTGATGAGGTTTGCACCTTAACCTATGGGGCAGCTTGGAGATAACAGGATGTTCCGGAGAGTCTCAGCTATACCAAAGAAAAAAAGGACTCGGTCCAAGAAGAATATCCCCTCACATGTCCTTAGCAAATAGAGTTGTTAAATGTCCTCCATTTCAGGGGCTCTGTGTTAGAGCATTTGGGAATTTAAATTAGTAGGTCGGGTTGGTGTGTCACAAGTGCCCCTTCTCACAGTCCAGTATTATTTTTAATCAAACTGTTAAGTAATAATGCTTTTAAAAGAAACAAAAACCACTTCAGGAGAACATTGAGTCCTGAAGTACCCCAAACAATAACGCTGCTCCAAATTCCTGCTCTGTGTGTGGTGAGGAGACCAGGACAAGCATGGGACTTTCTATTATGAGACCTGAGCCACCGCCACTGATGAGAAATGGAGTAAGAAGGGTGGAAGGGAGTCTATAACAACACAGAGGCAATGCTGCTGTCTAAAACCGGCCCTTTATATAATCTGGGATGTCAGCAACACTTTTGCTGGGGTTTATTTTAATGGCTCTTAGTGGTTACAGCTGATTTGGGACAGCGGGGCTGGCACCCTGCCTTGGAGGGGCAGCCCAGAGCGGGCAGTGGCATTGTGAACCTCCACACCCTGCCACCAGCACGGCCCGTCCCCGAGGGCACCGCGGCTGAGCCCCGGCAGTCATTCACCCATGCCCTTTCCCTCCTTGCTTTCCCTGCTGAGTCTGGCGGAAAGACCTCCAATTACTTCCAATTGCAGTGATGGTTTAGCACGAGGTTGGACACCCGTCTGCTGCGGTGGGCAATGAGCTGACTGTCTCATTAGGCCACTGAGCAGCCTGTCAATGGTGGCTACTCTCCGTCACAGCTAACCTGGCTCACTTCTGCATAGCAATATCTCTGCATCTCCACTAAGGTCACAAGCTGCTGTCTTCTTCTCAAGAGGAGTTTGGAGACCGCACAAGACTTTGAATGGCCCCACTGGCGTTGATGTGCTTCTCAATCCTGATACGTATCTTTGGCTCACAGGGAGCAGTGCTGCATAAAATTGAGTCATCCACGGACAGATCCAGTCCTTGGGCAGGTCCAAACCTGGTGAAATTGTAACTTCTGGCATGAATACAACATGAAGAAGCAATGTCTTTTTGATTTGTATATTGTACCTACACAAAAACCTTGTGGATGTTGTAGTACAGCTTACGTTATTCGAAGGTTGGTGAGTTGGCTGAGGGTTGGGTACACACACAAGCAAACAAGGGATGCAGAAAGGTGGGAAGTTGGAAGGGGAGGAGTAAAATCATGTTGTGTGGAGGAGAGCTGGGGTAATCTCTCATGCCCAGGAGAAAGAACAGCTCTCCAGCACCTGCAATAACTCTAACAAAAATCGTAGCAAGATTTGTCTTGAAGGAGCTGGGAGCAGGAGCCAGAAAGCTCTCAATTGCCGCAGCTTCAAAAATATCCAGCTCTAGAAAGATTAATGTGTCCTACAGAGAATGACAGTACTCAAAACAGATCTCTCTCCCTTCATGCAGCATACCTATACAGCTATGATTTTGGTGCTGTAAGATTGTGTCACTCACTGAAATTGAAGACTTCCAAAAGTCAATAGAATTTGTGCAGCTGACTTCAGGAAGAACAGGATTTTGTCTTCCCTAAGAGTAGACTGTAAATTTTGTAAATGGTTACTCAGAGAGAGTAAGATTGCACATCCTGTACTTGCAGGAGAAGCCTTTACTTACATGTCTGTGCCAATTCAAAGTTGCAGAATGCAAATGCAGTTTTGGGGTACCTGGCTATGAGCTCTGTGTATCTCAGCATGAAGATGATGTTTCTATCTCTGATGGCCTCCAAGCAACTGTGTGCCTGCTTGCAGCAACTTTCTAAGATGTAGTCACGGAGACATTTCAGAAGTAGTCTTCCCTGTTCTTCTAAAGTATTGGATAGCACGAATGCCTCTTACAATGGTCTTGCTCTAAATACGCTTGAGCTCACTGGTTTGCAACTCAAAAGCAGCTGGTAATAAAACACCCCAAGAATGCAGTAGCTTTTTCTCCTCCCTGCCAATAATCCCTGGATTATTTTACATGTTGCATTTAATTAGATTTTCTTTTATTGCAACAAAAAAAAAGTCAGCTGATGTATTCATTTAAGCAAGATGTTGGCGTCCCTTTTTTTTCTTACTACGTTGTGCTGCATCCATCCATATTCTTCAGGAATGAGCTTCTCAATGCAGTTTGATTTGTGGTGTTGGCTGGTTTTTATGACCTTCTTTCTATTCCAGCAGTTCAGTGCCTTGGGGCAGCAGAAGGCTTCCTGTGGAGATGGGTCCATGTGAAGTTCTGTCTGTTCCCTTTTTCGTTCTGTCATTGCCTTCTGCTCCCACTTCTGTTTCTTCCTCCTTTATATAATGGCTGTTCAAGGAGGACGGGGGAATTGTTGGTTAGGACACGCTGGACCTCAGTCCAGATTGTTGCAGTTCATTTTCTAGGCTTGCTGTGTACTGCTGAAAGAATGTGAGCAATATTTGTTATTGTGTGTTACAATAGCAGCCGGAGGCCCAAAGCAAACACAAGGACCTCTGTGCCTGCCACAATGCAGGCAGAAGTCCTGCCCCATGAAACATCAAAATGCCCAAGACAGGCATTGAATCAGGGAATGTCCAGCCACTGGGCACTTCCGCTTCTTAGGCAGTTGTATTCTGAGACTGGATTTCTCTCTGTAGAACTGGAATAATAATTTCCTGTGTCAATGTTGCATTTTAAATCTTTGTTGTATGTGAAAAGTATCACTATTTTGGTGTTGGGCAAGGATAAAGAAGTTTTCATTTACATCCCCTTTCTGTGGCTGCATGTTTCCATGCATTCGCTTTCTTCTCATCTCCCTCTTCATCATTTAAGCACAGGCTCACAGCAAGTCCATCAATCCCAATCCAGTCATTATACCTTTTTTATTTTTCCTCTTAAGGGATCTTTTACGTGTATAGCAATGTCACCAAGCTCATTAAAGACCGCTTGTTTAAAATCTGTGTGATTGCTTGCATTTAGATAACCAGATGGAAAACTGGCTGAAATGCCTTTCAAAGCATGGTCAGAAACCTGTGCTTTACCTCCCTGTTTTGTTTAGAGGAACCAAACTTAGAGCAGCGTGTCCTCTTCATGGAATCATAGGATCATAGAATGGTTAGGGTTGGAAGGGACCTCAAAGATCACCTAGTTCCAACCCCCCTGTCATGGGCAGGGAAATCCTCCACTACACCAGGTTGCCCAAAGCCTCATCCAACCTGGCCTTGAACACTTCCAGGGATGGGGGCAAGGAAACCTTTCCTTTCTTCATTGGAAAGGTTTTGCCCTTGGTGTTGATCTAGACTTTGGGGCACTTTTCTTGAGCACGGGTTAGTGCACTGCAGGACTGGGGGCAGCCTGAAGCTCCGGGGCTCTGGCAAAGCTGCCCAAAGAATGGTTTGGACTTGTGACTTTTACCTCTACAAAAAGCTGCTTAATGCTCAGCAGAGACTCAAATGACAAGTATTTTATATTGCAGAACTTTAGTCCACATGAGCAGACAGTGAAACATGGTGACTTAAGCGTAGACTTTAGTCTTTGTCTGAGAGACTGTCCCAAGCAGGCTGAGGCAGGAGATTACAGAAATTAAAGGACAGCTCTAATTGGGTGCTAGTCAGCCCGTGTTGCACACTCTACATTGTGAGCTGCCAAAAACTCAGGAAGCTGAGTATGTTCCCGTCCTGAGGAACTGACTTGTAATGTAAAAAAATCACTGTCCTTAGCACAGAAATTTCACAACTATTATGATAATCATTTTCTGTGTCATAATTTAAGGTCTTCACATCTCAGACCTCTTGGTGTGATTATAATGAAAGAGTAGCAGTGACTGAAAACTTTATAGTTTAGCTGGTAATTTGGAGATGTGTTGTCAGCTTGGCAAAGACTGATAAAGCTTAAAAAGTAAAGCAACTTCTGTTCCTGAAGATATCAGTTTTGTGTTTAAAGAAAAAAAAAAAAAAAAAAGTGAGTTTTAGAATTAAAGTACTTTATCCAAATTTATATTGAAATTTATACATCAAATACTATACTACAGAAACATTAATGAATGACATCCTTAATGTCTGACTTTCTGGTTACAAGGAAAAGGACAGAGAGCAAAAAACTTCCCCTGTTTTCATTGTTACTAGCTGTGAAGCATCAATAATGGCAAGAGGTGGCTACAGGCACTGTAGTACTTTTGGATATTGATGGAGAGGTCTTGTGCTATGCTGTGTAAGAGAGGAACCCTCTTGCCCCGAGAGTTGGGCAAAACCTGCAAATAGTGAATATTTGACCTGTATCTTTCTGGAGATGAGTGACAACAAGGAGTAGTCAGTGTTCCTATTCCAAGCACAGTCTCCTTCAAGACTCCACAGATGAACACGAGCCATAATTGGTGATTTCACCTGTAAAACAGCTCAGGTGAAGAGCAGATTCTTGGCTTGGTTTCCTCCTAGCCTACGGGGTACAGTTCACCTGAGGTAAAGAACATCAGTCATTGTTTTCTGCCAGTGGAGCGCTGCTCCCAGGAAAATAGGGTACACCTGGTCACCAGAAGAGCTATGAAGGATTTTCTGTCAGTTAGGGACTACATGAAGAGCTGCATTTTCTAAATCTAGAGCAGAAAGTGTATGGAAAACATTTGAAAAAGGCTACCTGGCAGATAAAGCTGGTAAACTTTATTTTAAAACCCTTGATAAGGGCTCTGATTTTGCATTACAGATGTCATGAGGTCAAAGCCAAATGTCAACAGGCTCTTAGAATAACGCAATAAAACCTTAGGTACGATCTGTTACAACAAGATGGATTTTTGTCTCTGTGGCAGTCTTGCACAATCTGGAAAGTCGACGTTTGAATATGATGTGATACTATCACTGAAAAAAAATAAAAGAACAGCATCTACAGCAGACCAAACCAAACCAACTAAATGTCTACATTGTCAGAGGCATTTCAATCAAATTGTATAATTTTGAATGTGATGTGTGTTCCTTTTCCATGCTTTGAGTAGTTTTTTGTTACTTCACAAACATCTCACTTTTACTATAAGATCCACTGTTACGCAGACCTCCTACACACAAGGAGCTTTGTTGCAAGAGATATCAACTCTGAGTAATAGTTCCTTGCTCTCCGACTGAATCCAGTCACTTGGGTTTTCAGTGGTCAAGTTCAACCTTTTGTGTGCACACCTCCTCTGCTGGTGTCAATAACAGTTGTGCAGGAACATTTAAGAGTGCAATTGGTCCTGACAAGTAGGGCAATTTGGTCTTTATATATATTGCTATTACATAGGTGACGTGAAATCTTTTTCTCTTTGTTATTGTTGCTGAAACTGTGTGTATATTTTTTGGACAAAAATATAGAGAGAGAATGTTTGGCACAAAAGTGAGATGTACTCTTGTACCTAAAACATACATGAAGGGCTCCAGGAAGTTGTAGATGTACTTGATGGCAAGTAAAGTTGCAGGGTATGCCCCATGTTAAGCAAGTAACCTACTTTGCACAAAGGAAGGATTTAGAAATTGAACTTTGCAAGGTCCTTCTGAGCTTATAGATCTTTTTTTTTGTCTCTGACCAGTATGATGATACAGAATGTGCTTTTGGAGATCTTGCGAGGTGTAACACTATTTACTTTTTCATTAGGGTTTTGTAGAAAAATATTATCTTGGTGTCCGACATTTGGTGTGGGAGTACTTATTCCTTTTACAATAAAGTTATGAACAAATGCCACTTTCAGGAGGTTATGAAAATTACTTCCTACCATATTGTTCCAAGGCTGCTGTTTTGTTTGATTGGACTTCGGAAGAACACACGACCACGGTTACCTAATGGTGCCAGAGCAGCACCATCCTCTTTCACCTTTCACTGCACTGTTAATGGTAAAGTATGAATCATATTTATCGCTCGGTACATTTTCATAACGATGTATGGTGATTCGGATGTGCGTATCTGTAATTAAATAGAGGGAGTTGCATGGCTAATTCCCTGTGCAGTGCTGACATCCTGTCTGCAGCTTTGTCCCTGATCTTTTACTTACGTGTTTCAAACAGCCGGTTATTGCATTACATCCTTGTATTATATAAATAAAGCCTTGACCTTTGTCCTTTGCAATATTGGTTCAGAGCAGTTTTAATTCAATTTAGAAAAGAAGCCTGAGTGTTAAAACCATGTGAATCTCTTTACACACCTTAAACGTTGATGGGACTCTTTCAGCTCAAGAGAAAGCACTAAGACTAAGAAATTGCCTTCTAGCTTTTTGTCATTGACAAACGAGTGCGTATTCCTTTAGATAGAAACTATGCAGGAAGTCCTTTCTGGGCAGGGAGTACACATACTCCTCTGCATTGCAAGGCATCATGGGTCTACAGAAATTATTAGCAGTGCAGTATTTTGTTTATTATTTCATCAAACAGATTTGAAACAATAACCCTCTTCAGGCAAGTTCCTTCCCCTGCTGTGGGCAGATTTCCAGTAATCTTTTTAATTTTCCCCATCACCATATTTTGTAGCCTACTTAAGGCTTGTGTCTGTGAATCCTCCCTAATGAAGCCAGGCTGGCCCTAGAGATATCATGGTCCTTTAAGATACAGACCACCTCACAGGAATGTTGGTGTCAGAAGCTGAGGCCTTCTCTGGGAAGGGTCTGAGCTATTTTCTGTGTCATCATCTATGTGGTTGTGCGGGGTTTCTCCCAATGTGTGTGTTAGAAGTGGAGGCAAGCAGGGTGCTTATGTCTCTGAGCATCTAAACCGTGTTACTGCTGAGTTTCAGTTCCCCACTGATAGAAAAGGGGGATAAAGGTGCTTAATTATCTTCCGTGGATATAGTGGGTTAAATTCATTAAAGATTTGGAGTATTAGAGCTAGACGCAATCTGGTCTTTATTAAAATCACACTGATTGTAATGCTGTTAGTACCTCTGTGTAAATCCTAGCAAAAGTAATTTATTTTTTTATAATGATGGAGATACTGATCCTCTAATTATCCAGGACAACTCAAATTAGCACCACAAATAACTGCTAAAAGTTGAGACTGCATGATGTGAAACATAATTGATTTGGAATATGTTAGGGCACAACTGCTGTTAAGTGATGCACAATGTTATTTCCTCGTGTTGGACATTTGACAATGCTTTAGAAAGAAAGGTGTCATTTATACCATTGCTGGAGATTTTTGGGAGCTTAAGCCTGAGAGAAACAAGGAAAGGAAAACAAACTCACAGCTTGCTTGAATTTTTCACTCATTCCAACTTCCACCTGGTCTTGTTTAATTAGAAGTGGCTTTATAGCAATTTTATATTACTTGCAGATTTTAAACTGGATGTAGTTACAAAATCAGAATTAAGAAATTTATTATTTTTATTCTTCATTTCACATTTGTCCCATTAGTAGAAGAAAAAAAAATTCCTAGCAAACCTCCATAGGTCTGCTTTGGGAGAAGCAAAATAAACCTTGATCGTTGATAAGCTGACTTACTCCATTTAGATTCCTCCCCCCACCTTACTTTTGGTACAATTATGTATAAGCAGTGATTGCATGAAGCTGCCTGGATTCCATGTAAACGATATGTCTTTGGCATACAGGAGTTTTTGTGAATCGTTTAAAGCAAGACATTCTTCCATGCTTGGCAGACGAAGGATACAGAGAGCTTTTGTACCTCACTTGCATCAAATTGAATATTTCTTTAATCACCCTGGAGAAGAATGCACTTGATTGCATTCTGTGAGTTCTGCTGTTATTGTTCTTGAGTAGAGCTGGTGGGTAAGGGATGACCTGACTCTACACCTCTGCTACCCTGGGCATCCTCTCAAATCCACCAGCTCTCCCCCCTTGGGCAAGACCTGCTCCACTGGAGTAGTAATTGAGCAACAGTCAAAAGAAAAGAATGTAAGGGAATAGCCATTAATAATGAAGCTGGCAACTCCCTGCGAGGACAGCTATTTTCACATGAAAATCTTCTCTAAAGAAGTAATGAAGCCTTGCTTCATTTGACCTCTTATCAGGTAATTGCACAGAAGGTGACTTCCAGGTAAGGATTTTAATTTTTTTTTTCCCCGTGAATATAGGGTGAATACTCACTATTTAAAAACAGACAAAAAGCCCTGCACACTGCTCAAACTGTCAAAGAATTAACACCCAGTGCAGAAGTTAAATGTTTTTTTCTCATAATATGATGGTGCTAAAAAGACAGTAACTCCTATACGAGAGATTATTAATCCTCCAGAAGAGAAGAGAGAAACTGATGAAAGCTCGGGACTGTTTCTGCACGTGGCTGCATGGTGATGTATTTAATTTTGAAGAATATAAAACAAATCTGAATCTTTCCCGGCCCTTTTGTATTTACAGAGAATAGGAAAGGTAAGGCTATAACTAAGAAAGTAAGCAGATTGTGCTGTCATCAGTTTAGACATTTCCCTGGGAAATATTATGAAAAATATTAGGGGAGAAACCCACACTTCTCTATTTTAGCATGCTTGGTTTTCACTTATACCCTCCAGGTTTAAAGTAGTCATTTAAATTAATCCAGTCTCAATTCTCAGCAAGAAACAGCAGAAAGGAGCCCTATTCTGCTAGTATCTCTAAAATGGCGTAGTCAGGCTGAGTACCAGGAAGCGAAGAGGAATTGCCATCCTTGGCCTCAGGTTATTAGCTAATTATTGATCTGACAAATGGGACTTTTTCAGTGGAGGGCTCATTCTGAAATTGTGTTTTCTGGCAGTGGTAAAAAAGGAGTTAAACTGCTGCTGATGCCACCCATCTGAAGAAGGATAAGGGTGCATCTGCGGCGAGCCTTTCTGCGGTGCTTTGGTGTGCGGTGCTTGGCACGGAGGGGATGAAGCTCTCCCAGATGGCAGAGGAGGTAACTCTATTAGGCAGGAGCAAGAAGGGCTCATCCCATGTTTGGACCAGCTACTAGAAAGCGATGCATGACATCCTGAACCCACAGGATGAACACGTCTGTTTCCTACTGAGCTCTACAAGCTTGTGGGAGGTAGAGTTTTGCCTGTCCTGTTTTGCCTTGAATCCATGCATTAGAGGCTCTATTTTTGACATGGTCAGCAAAATCTCTGAATACATGTCCGCACGAACAGGTGCAAACATTTTCTTTATTATCTCCATCTGGATGCGAGGCAGCCCAGGCTGGGAGCTGTGCAGCCGTGTTTTATAGGCGGAGGCAGCTCGGCTCCGGCTCCGTGATGCAAATAAAAGAGGACTTCCCAGCTGCGAGCAGCTCGCATCTGGCGGGCGCCAAGTGAGCGTGGGGCTGCCTGTGCCCATATGTGCAGACATCTCAAATGTAAACACGAATCCGGTTGATTTTCACACGTTTGTTACAGCTTCCCCTGCCTCCACCGAGGCCTCCTCCCACAGCCTTCCTCCTTCTTGAACTTGCTGGGAAATCCTGGATTTATGACAGCGTAGATGGTTCCTTGGCCTCATACTGGGATGCCAGAAGTGGGGCAGTGGCTTCATCACAATACCAGGGCGAGAGGCGCACCAGGCTGCGAGGAGATTCAGTGTCATCAACCCACGTCGTTGTCTGAATTTATCAGCCACTGCCACAGAGGACAGGGAGCAAGACTGATGGAAGGGGATGGCTCTTTTAAAGAAACACCCAGGAGGTCATAAAATGTCTCTTAAACTGGGAGGAGGGACTTACTTGTAAATCAGTGCCTTCCTGCTCACAGTGTCCCCTGGCATGGCTTTCTAGATGAGCACATCCCTAAATAGAGTAGCTGGGATGGGAAGTGATTTGTCTCCCCGGTTTGGTTACTTTTTTAACCAGAACCGAGGAAGAGGAAAATATCAATAATTTCTCATACGTGTATTAAGTGCACACACTGTGATTATTTATATTTTGTTTCCTGTGAGTATCTGGGGTCCATTTAAAGCAGCAGCACAGTGCTCTGCTAGTGTAGCATGCAGGAGCTCAAACTTTGGGACAGGACAGCAAGGTGGGGAAAAGCTGCTTCACTTTGTACTCGTGCCTGTAAGTCCCACCGAGGTTTTGGGAGCCCTTCTCCGTGCCAGGGTGCAGTGGTGTGCCGGGGCGGTGGGCAGCTGGGACCGTGTTCTCCTTCCTGCGTGTGGGTGAACTGGGACAATAGCCTCCACCCAGCTGGTGAATCAGTGCTCGGACTCGCCCTGCAATCAGCTGTGCGGTGCTAAGGAAACGAGCCACCTGCCCCACTTCCTCTCATTTAACTCGTTTATTGTTAAGTGGAAAAGGCTATGAGCGTTGTTCCTTTTTCTCAGGGAATTCATGTTCTTTAGAGATCCCTGAAGGCTGTGATGCAGTATGACCAGTCCCAGGAACCTTCCCTTGGGAACCATGTTCTGGTATCTTCACTCAGCACCAGGCTCTATATTTGTGAGATATGCAGGATCCAAACTACCGGGCAGCATAGCAGGAACTCCTGATGTCACTTGAGCCTCCTTCTACCATGTTCCCAAGGAAAGTGGTGGGAATTGTTACTGAACAAAAAAAAACAAGTCCTGGCTGTGCTGAGCCTGTGTTGTCCACACCTACATCTAGTGACCGTTGCTCACGTGGTCCTGGTGAGAACTGATGGTCTCAGGCTGGGAAGCAGCATGGTTGCAGTTAGTCTGATCTGGACTTTCGTTGACATCTACAGTGTTATATCCTGTCTCACTGTCCATTTGCGACCACATGCTCTGACGTTTCTTCTACTGTACATTTTGTGTAAGAGAAACATGAATTTAAAGTCCATCTATGGACCAGTGGCACGTCTTCCATGGGGTTACTCATCTCATGAGCAGGAGTTGAGATGCTCCCAGCCAGTGAACCAGCACAAAATAGTCCATCTCAGATACTGGAAATCTGATTTCCAAGAATATTCCTCTGTAAATCAGCTCTGGAAACATCAAGGCAGCCTAGTGTAATAAATATTTCTTTTTCTATATTTTGAAGAAATATGTTGTGCTTGTGCTCTTCCATTCAGCCATTGCTATGTCTCCATTCCATACCTTATTGCTCCGTGTGAAGATAGCTGATCTAAGTCCTGGCTGGGTGCTATGGGTCTGAGTCCGGTGCTGTACCCAAGTAAGATGTTCCCATGAGGTGACACTGTTTCTGGGACCTGACCTGGTTTGTCTCTGTGGCACAGCATCACACTCTGTAGACGTGCTAGTTTCCTCATATATCTGGCCTGGAGAGCTTCAGCACAGCTCTGCATTACATGGTGTAGGCATGCCTGTATTTGCAAAACACCAGTGGTAATTAATGATTAAGTAGAAAACAATGGAATGCGTGTAAGATCCTTTCTTAGAGCAATTCAAGTTCTATCCATGCTTATAACCCTCTCCTTTTATTCCACTCTTCTCTCTCTATTTACTAATTCACCTCTGAATCAATTAATCCATATGTTTCAACCTGCTCACCCATCTTCTTTTTTTCAGGTTAAAATAGCTTCTGGGAGGTGGTTCTTTATCTCTCACTGAACTTTTGCCAAACCAGTGGTTCTCCGAGAGGAATGTTGAGTGCTTAACAAAAATTAGTTTTAGTCAGAGAGAATAAATAGCACACCTTCACGTGTAGCAGAACAAAACCTGTCTTTGTGATGTTAGGGTGGATTTTAACCACAGCTCAGGTTAAAGGATGTGTATATTATACCTCTTTCTGTGGGAAAGGGGAGGGAAAATGGACTCTCCCAGAGCCATATTTTCCATTGGGTTCAGCTGGAAAAGGTGCACACGGCTTCATTTCACCTCTGCAAACGTGTGTGTGTAGGTAATTGCAGAGAACGGTCCTGTATGTCTCTTGTTTTTGTGTGATTATCACTGTTTGCAAAGCAGAGCTCTGTGGATGCAAAAGTAAAGACAGACTGGGCTGAATCTAAAATCCCGAGCCTTGCCATTTCTGTGATAATTCATCTGGATATGCTCAGCTGCTGTGACTAAAATTTTTTGAAATTAATTTAATTTTTTAGATTTTTAAAATTTAAAAATGATGATTTTTTTTTTACGATTAATTCCCTCCACTGGGTCTGAAGTTTTAGCTGATGAACTAGCCAGAGGTCTGTAGACACCCATCTAAGCTCAACAGAATTTACTTCGTACTTCTGATCTTTCCTCTCTCAACCTTCTCACCCTATTTTTAAACATCCTCGTAAATCCTTACTTCAATCTTTGCTCAGGAAATAACTAACAATATTAACACAAACCATGTAAAAAAGGCATCATTACACAAGGCCAAGGAATGGCACTATTCATTGATATTTCTAGCTATGATAGTTTTCTTCTTTTTTGAATACCTTTTTTTTTTTTCTGGACTGTACCCTTTCTTTCCTTTCTAATGTTTGTCTTTTCCCAGTTGACAAATGTAGGGGTTTATTCTGTTTCTTACCAGCCTGGCTTTTCTCATTAACTTCCTTATTATCATAAGCATCAGCACCTGTAACATTCATCACGTTAGCAGCATGGTGCTGGGAGCTGTGTGTATTAGCTAACCCATATTACCTCTTAGAAGTAGATGGCAGGATGGAAAAATATCACAAGTTCATGCTTTCAGGGCAGGGTTGTTTTTTTTCCTCAACTATTTTGCAGGAGTGCAATAAAAAAAAAACCTAAAAAAAACATCTCTTATGTTGAAACTCTGAAATTCCAGAGAAGGCTGAACTCTGGCTTGTCTTGCACAGGGAAGCCAAGCAGCCATGCAACTGCGCAGGACTGGAACTGTTTTCTTCTTGTTGGTAAGACTGGCTAGAGAAAAATCAAAAGGAGAGTCTTTTACTCAGTCATGCAGTTTATTACTCCATTGTAGGTTCTCCAGAAGAGAGAATTTCCAACAATACTTTGCAGTAATGCTAGCCAGAAAAATACCTTGAGGTTTTAAAACGGGATGCTCAGTTCATGCTGGTTACTGAGTCATGAATGATACAAACTGCACTGAAAAACTATACAAATGCATTATTTCAGCTACCACAGAAAACAGTTTAGATGTAAGTTAAAAATAACTGGAGTCTCGTGCTCCTTGTCAGTTATTTACAAGCTTCTTGAAATATTTTCTTATCTGCCTTTCTCATAAGAAATTAGGCAGTTACAATAAATAAGTCTAAAGCTGGAGAACATCAAATAGTGAATAATTAGAGCACAATTAAATGGGAAGTAGCAATGAGGGGAAGGCTGAAAGAAAACTCAAAGGTTTTTCAGCTTTAGGAAATCTATTTTAAATTAAATTAAAATAAAAGCCTTTAAGTTTAACATAATTCTATGGAAAGGGTGGTTGCACAATGAAGAAGTGTTTGCTGCCTGAAATTCAACTGAATTTCAGTGAATTGCTGCCTGAATTCAACTTCATGTTATTCAGGATATTTTTAAACAGGAAAGAAATAATTACGATGTCATTGAACTGTCATAAAACTTTGTAGAGGGGAATCTTTCATTAGAGAGAAAGAGAAATGTAGTCTGGAAGTCCACTGATTCAGAAGCTTCTGAAAGATGGGGAAAAGAGGAAATGTTTTGTTTAGTCATTGTTTGGTAGTAGCAATGTATATGTTTTCCTTATTAATTTTTACTTTAATTGCACAGTATATGTATGCTCAATATTTCATTTATGTATCTATAATATAGCATGAAAATACATTGCTATGTAACAACTGCATCACAAAAAAGTATTTTGAGACCAGCATAGCTAAGTTTGGAGTTTTGTAGGTTTTGGGGGTGATTTTTTTTTTTCCAATTCTGATATTGACTTGATTTTGGGTTTTTTTTCTTCTGAATTAGCACAGGAGCACATTTCAAGATGCTTCATGGTTGTTTTTTTTTCAAGGTGAAAATTCAAGCTTTGTTAAAAATGCCTTACATTCCTTGCAAACCAAATCAAACATTCAAAATGTGTTCAGCTCCCCTGAGCATCAAAAGGAGTCATCAGCAAGTCTCAGGCTTGGGACTCATTTAACAATTTTAAGGTAACATTTTTTGGCATTGTCTATACAAACTTGCTAAGATCTGCAGAGCATTGCTCCAAAGGGATAGAGATCCAGCAGATGCAGATAAAATGAGCCACTGGTCGTCAGGAAAGGAGTTATTGATGTCATATTCTGCTTCTGCTCTATAAAAGATTAAACAAGGGAACTGATGCCCACACTTGCCAAAAATTGCAGTCTGATCACAAAGGCAGGACTGATGTCTTTCCTTGCTGAACACTTCACACAATCCTCTCCTCCATCTTAAGAACGTGCTTTATCTTTGAGCACATATCTGAGTATTAACCTGAAGAACGAGACTTGGGAACCTAATATTTTTTCCAGACCTTAAATGTGCTGTAAGGCAATAAATGACTAAATTTTCACGTTGCAAATGATGAGAATACTCCAAGGCAGTCATGGTAGTTCAAGAGATGTCATTCTTGATTTGGCTAATGACAGGGATAAGAACTCAAAATTTTGGGTAAATGGAGTACCAAGTCACCAGGTCTACGTGAAAGCTGAAAAATGCACAGGTAATAATAACAGCTGGCATTGGAAGATATCATGCCATTGTTCACAAAAGGAAAAGCCATAGCAAATCGAGCCATGAAAAGGCGATCCTTGATGTTACCCTGAGAGAAGTTATTAAAATCCATTTCAGAATATTCAGCTTGGGTTCAGAGCAAATCTGAACTTTTAATAAGGATATGAACATTTTAACATCAATACTTAAAGTACCCATTCTATGGACTTGCACCACTTAAAAAAATGTCAAGGAACCTCTCACCATGCTTTCAAGAGGTGAAGGCAATAAAGATGATGAGTAAGAGGACCAGTAGTTCATTTTCCAGTTTAGAAATATCAAACAGCTTTCTGGAGTAGTGGTAGTTATCTCCTTTGCTGTGTTGTGCCTAACTTTAAATTCTGTTCTTCAATGGTTGCATTGGCTTCACCGTGTTTGTTTTATGGAAAGGTCTAAGCCATGAATTTGAGTGGGCAATACTAACTTGCATGTTTCTGAGGGCCCAGGAGAGAATGAGGGTCTGTTATGCAAAGTGCTGTCTAAACATGCAGCCAGCGCTTAGTCTGAGTAAATAAAACAGGATCAGGAAAGTGAGAGGCAGCAGCAGCCTGGAGTCAGCCCAGCTGCTCTGACTTCTAGTCCATTGCCTTTTCCACCGGATATTGCTGCACTGACATCTTCGTTCACACAAAAAATATTGGTTGATATATACCAAATGGGAGACTTACCACAGTTACCTCTATGAAGCCTGGCACCGGAAGGAATTAAAAAACAGACATCAAATTATGGACTCATAGCTGTATCCTGAACGTATCTGTTTAACGCAGTAATGTATAACTGCTCGATTATTGACAATGAAATCCTCATGCTGCTACTCATCTCCACCTGTCTCAAAACACATCGAGAACAGTCCCTAGATTTATTTCTTGCTCTTGGTCTCAGGTGTAGCAATTAAAGAAATGTTCGGTATTGCTGAGAGCACCAGATGTGTGCAGCAGAGCATCCTATACTGACAAACATTTTGCTTTTAATAGTTCCTTTGGGTATGCATTGGAGGCTGGTTTTATTTTTCTGTTTATACTTTATTTTTCTGTTTTATGGAGCTGTTTCCTTGATGGGTTTTTTCAGTTTCTTGCCTCGGAGGATGGTTTGGGGTAATATGGATTATGGCAAAGCAGCATTAAGAGCTGGCTCTTGTTTCTGTTTTTAGTTTTTAAGGTCATTCTAAGTTCTTCATTTGAATCCTCCCAAATGAAAGAAGGGCAATGCAAAATGTTGACTGATTCCGAAACCTGCATTGTGGATCATGTCTTCCTGGACCTTCCTGATGTCTTCTTGATGTCTCTTTTGTCATCCTGGTCCTGCAAGACGAACACTTAACAAATACATGACAAGGTCCCTTCAGGTGCAAGGTCAAGGAGCAAGGTTTTTCAGTCACAGTAATCACAAATCTTCTTTCACCCACACCCTGGAGGTGATGGACACCTAGAAAGTGGCAAGTGATTTTTCTTTCAAGGTCTATGTTTGCAGATTTCCTCTTTCAGTCTAACTTTCAACTGGTTCTTCACCACCAAGTGGAAGATGATGTTGGATTGCAAATCTCAGTAACAAATGACAAAAGGCTGGAGTGCAGCAGCAGACGTATTCTTATGATTTAGAGAAATCTGACCTGTTTTTCCCTGTGATATTTTGTACCAAATTGAGAGTGCTATGCTGGATATGACTAGCTGAGAAGAGAGAAGAGCCACAAACTGTTTATTGCTGTGAGTAAAGGTCTTTCCTGACCTGTGCAAGGGATTATATTACTTCTTAAAGGGTGGAATTTGACTACTTTGGCTAGAATACAAGCATTTCTAATTGTTTTTCAGTGTGGTGGATAATATTTCTTCAAAATAATACAGGCAGTGAAAAAACACATCTTCACACATTTATTATTTATAAGGACTGTCAAGTGCATCATCATACCATGACCACAGAATTATAGTATGGGAACTCCTTATCTTGCAAAAAACTCATCTCTTTATTTTTTCAAACAACAGTTCAGGTAAAACTATGATGAGCAAAAGATTAAAGCTCTGTCAGATAAAAAGCAACGCTGTACTATTTCAACTATCCTAGTTTTCAAAAGAGAATAAAATATGCAGTAATTCATGCAGACAACATAAATATTGAATAACCATTGCAATGGATTGTATTAATAGATATACAAGATGAATAAAAACACATTTGATTTAGTCTTCTGCTGATGGTGCCAGTGGATTACAAGGACTAACCTGCCTACTGCAATGTTACCCATCAAATACTTATAATTCAAATCTTTCCTTTCTTTTTTCCCTTCCCAGAAAAACAAAGTAGTCTTGATAAATAACTGCCCTTATATTGTTTTATTTCTCTTTAAACTGGTCCTGATCTTGCCCATCTGATTTCATGCACATGAATATTCCCATCGATTAAGGTAAGAAAGCTTTTCACATCCATAAATCATTTTGGGATTTGGAGCCATGATGTGTCAAATTAATCCCTGACCTCACTCAACTACCTGTTCGTCTACTTGGCCTGATACCACATGACGCAACTTGGGCATAAATTTGGTATGAGAACTCTCAAAGCACAAATTAGGATCCAGGTTCCCTTTGACTGTCAGCTGAGATCAGGTTCCTTGCTGCCCTTTCTTCTTCTGTCTTGTTGGGATGAGCATTTTGAGGGTGGAGGTTAACAGGCGTTCCTGTCTGTGTATGACATCCTACTCCTTTATACTGATATGGCTGGACTGTTTCCTAGGAGATAACTCAAAATTTTTTAAAAAAATTATCTGAGATATATTAATGTTAAAAAATTCCATGGAGTTCATCTTTACAGAAGACTGTTAGCATTTAGCTGGCTATAGATCAGAGCTCCAAGCTGTTACAAATAAGATCCGTTTCCTCTTCTTACTGTGTAGCAAAAGCTGTGTGTGGTTAGACCACCAAACCCCTTTTTCCTGTATTATGCTGCCAGTTAGCCAAGGAGTGCTGCAAAGAGCCCCTGCATCCCTCGCCCTGGATCTTGGTGGCCCATGGTTCCTCCTCTGTACTGACACCTCACGGTAACATCTCCAACAGGCTGAGGACAGGTGGGAGTGATGTAAGTAGGAGGTTTTCTCCTTCCATCCCCATGGATCCAAGGCAGTGCACTGTGCTTCAGGGCCTGAAAGCTTGAGGCTGCAATTGGATACCCCACTGTGCTTTTGAGAAGTAATAAATCATATCCTCTGTTTTGATTAGCTTTCTTCCACCTTCAGTGATTTTTCACATCACATCTAGTGAAAGAATTGCCCATGAGTTGGCATTAAAAGTGTGCCTATAGGAAATATATTACCTGAATTAAAATGTGCTTAATTCAGAAATACCTTTCCCCCCTTTTTGTTGCCCTTGTTAGGGAAAAATGCTCCATTTTAAACTACAGCTAACTGATCACCTGCCAGTTCTGAAGCTGTGCTCTGAATTAGTCTGCTCCAAAAGCCAACAGAGATGACTTATGTTTGGGCACCTCACAGGAAAGCAGGGAGATGAGAAGCCTTAGGAAAACTTTGACAAACAACTCGGAATGTTTGACCAACTCTGCACAGCTGCTGCTGAATGAAGAATGCAAGAAACGTGCCAAACAGAGACAAGAGGTGATCAACAGGGAAAGCAGCTTTTGCATCTGCACTGAGCAGTTTATTTTCAGGAAAGGAGAGGAAATATGCTGAATTACCTGTAGGAGGTGTGCCTGCTTTTGCTAATAGATGTACGCGGTTTATGCATTAATTCCTCACTGGTCAGATCCTGTACCGAAGTACGCTGGAATCCCTCTGAGGTCAGTGGAGATAAACTCGTGCAGAGCACCTTAATTTGATTGGTTTCATCCCACTCATTTAAACACGGCTTACAGACTTGTTTGCAGAGCTGGACCAAAATATCTCTGCCCCCTCTGATTCCCGATTTTAGACAACAATATCCCCTCATAAATCCTGGATATGATAGCACCAGCGTGACCCATCACTTCGTTACATGAGTGTGCAAAGCTGCGTATTGTACTGAGGAGGAGTTTATCTGGTCAGAATGGATCCAGTCCAGGAACAAACAAAGGAGTCAGGAATCTGATTATTTCTGAGCCAATTCCGTATGAATTACAGCTTCTCAATTTTCCTGGTGTCATCTAGTTTTTCTTCTCTTCGCCTTCCCTCCCCACGCATGAGGTGAAGTATCCAGCCAGCACAGGCATCTTGATTAGCCCCACCATCTAGCTGATTTCTTTAACAACACAGTTGTCAGGAGAGCTGACCTGAATTTTGGATCAGGTTGGGATGAATCATAGAATGGCATAGGCTGGAAGGGAGCTTAGAGATCATCTAATCCAACCTCCCTGTCATGGGAAACATACCATACTTATTTGAGCGTTGGCTGTTTTGGTGCGTGTCAAGCTTGCCCCAGAATTGTGGAACCCACCTTACTGCCGAGGGCAGTGGGAAGATCCGGTGTGGCTCGTCACGCCCTGTCTGCGAGGCACAGCCTGATTTCCTGAGCTCGGTACGAACGAGGAATCGCCGTACGGAGATGCAATTTCCTGCTGGCCAGATAGAGTGGGCTTTTGTATTAGTGTTTTTCACTGTCTGTATGAAGAGATTAAAGGAAGATGATGTGTTAGGCTCTAGGCTGCTCTGCACTTGTTCAGATGCGACTGGTGGGGAGAACGAACCATTTTTTCCACTTTACTTAATTTTTCAAGCTTTTTTAATTATTATTTTCCTATGACTTCAAAGATAGCGCAAGGCCAAGAAGGAGCAGCTAGGTTGTTTAGTCTGATGCGGTATATATCGCTTGTTTATTTCTTCTAGGCATTATGTCTTCCATGTATTTACTTAATGGTTTATATTTGACTAATGCACATCTTTCAGAGGGACATTCAAACTTGATTCAATGACCGCTGGAATTTCCTATGTTTTCCAAAACATTCAAAATTACATCAGTGTGTCAAAAGCCTTCCCTTGAAAATTCTTCCATGATTCTCCTATGGAAGTTTTGCAGACCTGATGACTTTAGCAGACATAACTCTTGTAGGTACTTACTGAGGTTTTTGAAGTATTTAATTGGTCTTGAACGTATAGTCCATGTCTCCAAATACAGGACTGAGATGTTTACCAAACTCTTCTGTCTATTCTGCCCATTTAAGTTGTCATTTCCAGGTAGGCTGATGCTTGTATAGAGGAATTGTAAACTATAGTGGTTTTCAGCAGAAAAGGAGATGTTGCTAATGGAAAGTTGTGGGAACGTGAGCTGCAGCACAGTGACAGCTCTTCAGCTACTGCTTCTGGCACCTCTCTTTATGCCTGTTCTGAAGTTTAGAATAAGCAAAAATTTTCTTGCACAGAAATGTTTTACCCTTTTGTAAAATTTTTGTTTACAAAACAAAAATGTGATTTTTTTTTATTCAGGTTTTCATTTGGGAAGTGCTTCTGCAAGGCCTTATGGAAATGTTAGCTGGATGTTTCGTCTTGCGTCCTCCCCGGTGTGTGCCTGCCTGGTCCCAGCACTCCTGAACCTTTTTGATGCCAATAGTCCTGTAGTGCAAACTCAAAACTGGTGAAAAGCTAACTTGCTTATTTATTTGTTTAATTTAGTTTCAAATTCTTATCCTACTGGGAAATTAATCCTTTTCCAGACGCTAAGACATACAACTTTTAGTGGCATCAGTTAGCATCAGTAACTTAAGTACGATGTGGCATCTTCAACATCATTTTCAGAACTTCAATGCAGAAATTGAAAAAAATGTGTTTTATTACTGTTTGAAAATGAATGTAATGCTACAAGCTCTGGGGGATGACTAAAATATGAAGGACATCTAGTGTGAACACTCAGTGATGACTCCAGTCTGAAGCTTCGTTGCCTGACCTCTGTTACACCACGCGTTTTTGGCCCATGGAACAGAATTTCCTAGTGCCAAATGTTGAGAATAGCATGGGGAGCAAACAGTAGCTAGCTCTAAAGCCCATTTTGAGATGTTATGGTGCTGTTGCCCAGAGATGGAGGTGTCTACACCCCGGTCCTGCCCTCCTGCCTGCCTCCCTGAGCAGTCAGCCTTGATGCCCTGCTGCTGCTGAGGATGAGAACAACCCAAAAAAAGTCATTGCGGTACGTATATATACATATACGTGTGTGTATATATGTCTAGTGTGCATGCGTGTATATATATGCTCTAGACTCACACTGAGTAATTGAGTGAGGAAGCTCTCTCTTATTTACCTAGCAGTCATGTTAACTTAGCTAACTAATCTCTAATCAGGTAGAGGTTTAGAAAGAATTTAGAGTAAGTATTGGGATTAATGAAGATCATTGTGATTTTAGAGCTGTGTCTTTTCTGTCATGTCGTCTGAGAATGCTGGTGTGTTGAGAAGAGGGTTCACTGCCAGGCTGGTGTAAATAGTCACAAGGGCAAGATCTCGATCAGATGCGACTGGTACAAATCATACTTTATCATGCAGCAAATACGTGAGCTTCTCCAGTCTTCCTTTCTATTGGCAAAACAAGTGGTGTTCTGTGCGTAACCTCTCCTGCGAAATTCAGGCTGTGGTAGAAGGACTCACACGCACCAGCAAAGTGTCTCTGTGATGGAGATGATGTCTCAGGCTGGGTCAGGCTCAGCACTCAGCTGAAGGTGGGATGAAAATCCTCTGGACAAAAAAAAAATCTAGAGTGTTTCTGTTGTGTTTCCTTCTGAAATGGATGTGAATTAATCCATTCAGGTTCCTGTCCTTTTGTCAGTTGTTCCTTAGTGATCAGAACCCTGTGCGTATTTTTACAACACGCACCCATGCATTTTTTAATTTTTAAATTCGTATTTTTCTCTTCATATAATTAAACTTTAAGACATATTCTGGAATGATGACAGCCTAAATTTGTTATAAATGCCTAAAATAAAATTATATTTTCTTATTAATAAACCCTTACACAAAAATAACAGTTGAGTGCACATTCAGTGCCAAAATCCTGAAGAATGTCAAATCACTAAATGGGAGAAATTACTAGCTAGACACCTGGAATTGGAGCTTCTTGAGTAATAAACTAGCTTTTGACAGCTGTAGCCTTTTTTGCAGGTGCAAAAAGAACATCATCTTCTTTTTATTTTTTCTGCTTTACATCACTTAATGACTAGAATATTCCAAGTTGGGAAAACAATTGGGAGTTGAAAGAACAGGAAAATTTGTTTATCCTCTCCCATCTTATGAGCAAAAGGTGTGTGCAGGGAGTCTTCAGATTGACTAATTCTGATGCTGGAGAACATGGAAGGAAAAAATAGCTCAGCTGGTTAATTGCTGATAATATTTGCACTGTTAGGTACACCAGCCACCTTGAAACACAAGGTATGTTTTCATAATATTTCCTAAAATATGCAGGACACAATGTAGTTGTATTTAAACAATTATGTTGTTCTGGATATTTTTGTTCAGAAGCAGCATGACACAAAGCACACATTAAAAAGCTAATCAGGTGACTAAAAATGCCGTGTCCTGTTTTCTTGCAAATCAAATGTTAAAATCAAACATCAAAATAAATGCTGAGGTATATGGTGACGTAAGTATGGTTTTAATATATTTTAGTTAACAAAAACAAATATTAAATACAACCTCAAAGCTACCTTTTCTTGCAATTAAACATTTCTGTTAGTTGTCAGTCTCTGAGAATGACTTTCTTATGAATATTTGTTAGAAGGTGAAACTGCAATGCAAGTTGAGTTACTTAAATTGTTATTTCCTGCTTCTGGTTTAAACCACAATTAACAAAACTGATTTAAATCAAAGTGATATAAATTGGTCCGTCCTGCTTTAAAACTAATTAAGGATGTGCCTTGAAAGCATGCCTGTATCAGTGCTCTGGCTCAGTGGGTTCTTAGTATCACTCAAGTCTTAATAAATCACAGCAAGGGATGGAATTTTTATTTAGTGCGACAGTCTCGATCTCTGAATTTAAGGCCACTGAAGAATAGATTAACATTTATAATTGCTAGGTTGATCAGTAACACAAATTAAAAATGGGGATTTCAAAACAAATTAACCTTTGCAGCACATCATGCAGAGACGGACAGAGAAATCATTGAAAAGATTCCCCTCGTCCTTGAAGTGATTTGCCACAAATCACTGCGTCCTCCGCAATGCTTTCCTGCTCTGCAGCAAGCAGCCTCTGGAGTCTGAATGTCCAAAAAATAAACTGTGATAACTGAAAGAACGACGTGGACAGTTTGAGGCTGGCAAGCCACTGCACAGGCTATCGTTGCTTTGCGCCTCTCCAGGCAGACTTGTATACTTTGGGACTAAGATTAGGATGTTTAGGCTAGGGCCAAATGGGTTTGTAACTAGATAACTAGGCTCTGACCTATTAATTGAGGCTCATGCTTCTCTACATCTACCCTCCACATTGAACAAGACTGTTCTTTAAAGCAGTCAATGGAAAAAGGGTCTTCTGTCCTTACATGGTTTTCTGCCTCAAATCTGCTAGTTGCACCCTTTGCTGAGAACCTTTCACTGCTCAGTAGAGAGAGGCAGCTCAGGCTTTTCCCAGTAGCTGTCCCTCTTTGGGTCACTACATGGATAGAACAGGGCGGTGTGTCAATATGGAATATATTGTGTTTGTTTATAAAATTAAGAGCTAGATCCTACCTGGAGAAAACAAGCATATGTGATCAGCACCTAGGTACGTGCCATGCTGCTTCTTGGGCAGAAAAGTGGTCATAGATGAGGAGGACGGAGTAGATTTTAACAGCACCATAAAAAATCTGAGGAGGTCCAAGACTGTTCCTTCCATGCCCACACATCTAAAGAGATGGGAGACACTGTCAAATGCAAGAAAATGTTGCAGAACCCAGTGGGGAGGGATGTATAGGGCAAAGAGTGGGGAAGTCTAAGGCTGGACAATCTTGGAGGGAATGGAAAGAGCAAACAGCTTTGGTGTCTTCTCTTACAGGTACGTCAACTCCTGTAGCAGTTCTTGTCTATGGATATAGCTGATGAGGACTCCAAGTTCACTCTGTGGTGGTGTTTGACGGAATAGAAGACAAGGTAACTTTACTTTCAGTGTAAGCGTGTATGCATTTTGTTTCTGTGGTCCATAGGTTCCTAGAAAATCACTGTGTTCACATCTACGGTGCTTTGCCCAAAATTTCAATTCCCATGGGCAACCCTTAGTACCTTTGATGTGCATCATTGATGCCTAAAGTTGAAGGTGGAAGAAATATTCTGTACTTCCCACAACTTAACCGTGCGTCCTCCCAGCCCTTACCAGAACTGAGTAGTTAAGAAATCAATGGAGGAGTGAGTGACCCATCAGTCTGACCCTGTGGAAAACTTTAGATTATGCAAATGCTTATGCACTTTTTTCGTGTAACAGTAGAGCTATCGCACACTATCGCACACCTTTTTTCTGCAAGCGAACCGACATGGGGAAACTAGTAGTATTATCTCCTGATCCCAGAGCTCCAGAAGGATATAAATCGGGAACCAACAGCGGTATTAAAAGCTTCCTCTGAATGGAATACTTTTTTTGGCTAAGTTTCTAAACAGAACTAAAACTAAAGCAAGCTAAACTAAACAGACTGGAATAAACACAGAGCTGTGGCAGGTATTGTCGTTGCTGCTCACAGTGAGTGAACAGTATTTTGGTTAATGGGAAAGCAAAGCCTGGGAGGATCCTTAAAGCTGTCTACACTTGAGCAGTGGAAGCCCGAAATGTTTTTCTACATGGTAGAGCACAGATGAACAACCTGGCTCCCGATGCTACGGCTCTGGATGCTGACAGCACTAGTTGAGGCTTGGCAGTCAGCCGTGCGGTGTGGGCACGGGCACGGCGTTGGGCGTGGGAGGTGGGGACAGGGCTCTCCTTCCTGCCCGGGCCATGCCAGCCGCTTCCAGCTGAGATGCTCTCGGCTCCTGTCATCCAAAAGATGGCAAAAAGTGGGTGGTAGGTGAGGAAAAGCTGATGCAGCAGGTATTGATAAGGCTACTGAAGAGTCAGCCAAATACTTGGAATGTTTTTCAGAAGTTCTGGCAGGCAGTACAGGATTGCGGTCCAGAAGAAAAAGGTATCTGTTTGTCTGTCTTGTTCAGTAGATGTTTCCAGCTCCTAGTAATGGTGTTGGCAATAGGAGCTAGTTCATAGATGGAAAGTTATTGCTTTTTAATACACACAAAGATTGCGCAGCTTCTGCAGACGTTCATGCCCTGCTTTGCCTGCTTCATCTTTTCTCATCTAAATAAAATGCAATTCGTTCACAATCTCTCCCTTTCCTCATGCTATATTATTTCCTGAATAATTTATTTTCTTTTTCTTTTTTTTTTTTCTACCCCTAAAGGGAATGAAGTATTGCACATGGACTTTTTCCAAAGTCAAAGCTCTTCAGTATGGTTAGCCTTTCTGGTCTATCTTATTACTGATATTTAAACAGATGTACTGGCAAAAACAAATTTATTGCAATATTTATTGGACTGAATTTGAGGTTATTTATAACATGGTTAGATGGCTATTTATTAGACATGTCTCAGTAGCTATTTAACGCTTCCATAGCTGTCTAGCTGGGATTATGACATTAAACAGTATTTATTGTATATAATCCAGAAAATGCTGCAGGAAGAGTAAATACTAAGAGAGAAAGACGCAACCATCACGGTAATGGAGGGACAAAGAACAAAAGTGTAGTTTTAAACAGCAATTCTCAGCCAGGCTGAGGGAGGAGAATATTTAGGATGTGAAGAAGTCCAGGTGCAGATTTTAAGCTCTCTAAAATGTGCCAGCACTCTGCCTAACAGCTGACCTTTCCCTCATGAAATGGACATTTTTCATTTAGAAAAGGAAATGAGAATTATCTTTGATTTTTTTTCTGATTAAGTAGAGTTAAAAAGTTCTATGGGACCGTTTTCTGTAGGAAGTAATTTCATAAAAGTATTTCACGGTCAGGTGTTATTTTGAGATTTTTAATGTTTTATGTTAAGGTAGTATTGACTATTTTATTTCTTTGTGATGAATTCAAATGACAACATTTTTTCCATATCAGTGTTTTTCTAATTTTGTGTTTAGCTCTGTGTTTCACTGTTGTCATCATGGCGCTTTTTTACACCATCAGGACAAAAAGCTTTAGTTTCTCTTAGCACACATGCATTTTAGTTCTTTTTTCTATTTAAATCAGAAAATAAACGCACATGTTGGATTTCCTATGAATAAATCTGAACAAGGCTTGCCTGCAAGGAAGAAGAGATTGTAAAGGCAAAAATTTCTCAGAAGAATTATGAATTTCCTTTAAAAAATAGTTTCCTGTAATCTTCAGAAAACATAGATTCTTTAGGAAAGCAAATCATCCATTTTCATATAGAGACACAGGCCATCTTAAAACATTTCATAAAAAAAAGGCACTCTCTTTACTTCTGTTTAACAGATAGACCCATTTCTGTGGGAGGATGTGGAGGAGAGAGGAAATGAGGCCACTGGAAGGTTTTGCAGGTGCGAGATGAAGCTGGGCGGCCGTCGGTTTGCATTTCGCGTGAAGGTGCAGCGGGGGAAGGACGGAGAGTGGGCTGAAAGGAATTGTCCTTCTTTTTCTCGTGCATCCTTTTTGCATTTTCTTGTGACAAGACAGTATGTTTGCAGACAGTATCACCACTGTGTGGAAGTGGAAAACCCCGTCCTAGCTTTTTCCTTTCCAGCCTAATCCAAGTTGTCCAGCCCAGGTCCTATGGTCCTACCTTCCTGGCATATGTGTAGTCAGCTTACAGTGAGCTCATCGTGGGACATGGGTTTTCAGCACAGACGGCAGCTGTGGTGGATCAATAAATACGTATTTATGCTTTGCTGCTTGCTCAGGGAAGAGCTGAAATACTCCAGTCTTTAGATACTGGAGCCTTGAATAGCATAGGATGAGATGTTGAGTAACATGGAGGCAGGAGTGCATGGAGGAAAACTCTTTGTCCAGATCACACACAGACTGGGAAGAGTGAATTTTAATGATGACTTTTAAAAGAGTGTAACCGCCAACTAAATTCAAGCTAATGCTGGTAAGAAATTACAGTAGGTAATTCAAGGAGACTATACCTTTTCTTAAACTCATTAGCTGCCCATAGAGGGTTAAAAAGAACATAACTAAAAATAATTACATAGGATTCATGGAGTTCAAACAGAATGCGTTACTCCGTTCGCACAAAACTTCAAGGGAGACAAATCAGAGAGGATTATTAGCATATTCTACTTCTTTTCAACAAATCTTACAAGGAAGGAAAAACATAATAATATGAAGGAGCTGAAGATTCATGATCCTATAATAACTGTATCTGCACTATCCTACCTGCAGAATTTATTCTCTGTGGGTGGTGATGCTATTGAATATTTTTTATTTCTAGCCATCTTATTTTTCTCCTGTAAGCAGCTCTTTTGAGTATAGATATTAACCTGCAATCCTCTCTTTTAGCTAAAACTT
Organism: Tauraco erythrolophus; assembly: GCF_009769465.1. Lineage (NCBI taxonomy): Eukaryota > Metazoa > Chordata > Aves > Musophagiformes > Musophagidae > Tauraco > Tauraco erythrolophus. The sequence continues at coordinate 7,771,928 of NC_141476.1, forward strand.
TCTTTGCCTGCGTTACGCCTGGGCAAGGGCTCTTACAGGGAGCAAAGAGCAGCATGCAAAAGTGATCAGAAATACAATGTCAAAAATTCATTTTTATTTGAGCTTGTTCATTCTAATTGTTCTCTTGAGGCTTGATCTAGAGCACAGAGAAATCCAAAGAGGGCTCACTGGGCTGTGGGTCAGGTTTTCAGGTCACCCGAACATGGCAAGTGGTGAATAATGAACAACACGCCGCACGGTGTCAGCTCCTCTGGCCTTTATCCTGATGATGGAGGTAAGAATTTGGCCACTGATTTCACTAAGTGCAGTCTCAGAGCGGGAGGAGAGCATCGCTGCTCGCTCCTTCTGCAGCAAAAGGCAATCGCAGACCTTAATGATCAGCAGGCTGGTGTGTCCCAGTAATGAAGTTGACCGTGCCCTGATTAACTGGTGCAAACTGCCCCAGAACGTTTTCTCTGTAGAGTTAGCTCTTTTATGGATGGCAATGGTCCAAGAAGTTGTTAGAATCACTGCTGGGACTTGATATGATTACAAATATATTTCCATGTGTAATTAGGGGTACTCGGATGGCTGATTTGTCCCTCCCACTGATATAAACAAGTTGGAATTAATACAAGTATTTTGCAAACAGAACTACATATATTGGAAACTGCTTTGGGTAGACTTTATTTCTTCTCCTTTTATTTTTTTTTTCTTTTCCTTAACAGAATCTTTTAAGCTGGTTCAAAAAGCTTGCTCTTACAGACAGAAATGTCCTTCCCTTTGGTCTAGATTAGGCATTAGGGTGGGAAATGGGATTTGGAGATCCTGACCCACCTTTTTGTGCAACCATATGTGAATCACTTCACACTGTGGCCCTTTGTTGTCCTACTAAGCTTTGCCCTGCTTCACTAGATTTAAAACTTGTGGTTGCCTGCTTTTATCTTTTTTACAGACACCAGCATGGTATGATCCAAGACCAGGGGTTCTGGACATCACCACAGTAGTCCCGGTAAGGGTTTGGGAGCCTCTTGATCAATCCCAAAAGTCCCACCTGCTTCCTAGGTGGCAGAAACAGGTCCTTGGTGAACTGCCAGCTTTTAGCCCTTATCATCTCCATAGGCACCCCTTCATGGTATACCATTGCTTTCCATACATTGAGATCTACTGATGTCACAAGGATCTGGAAACAGATGTTTAATCACCAAACATAAGTCAGATTACTCCATGGCAGAAAAAGAAATGATCAAGACTGGAAACAAAAGAGTTAATAAAAAACTAATTTCTCTTACCTACTTTCCAAAGACGCCAACCTTCCTATATAAATTCCCCTGTCATTAATCTAATAAAGCTCTACTTTGTTCATAATTTACTACACCCTTCAATAAGCATTGTAATATTTGTGCAGAGCAAGTATATAAATCATTGTTGCCTTCCTCTACTTTTTTACTTATCTGGTTCTTTCAAGGTCACTAACCTACCTTATAACTTTCATCTGGTTTAAATATTTTGCTATTACTTTTTACACCTTGCTTCCTAGTTCATGCCCATTTAGATATCTGCAGCTGCACCTTCTCAAATAGCTATTGATCCATGTCTCCTTGCTAAAGGTTACTAACTTCATCAGCAGTAATGATACAAATTACATCTGTTAGGGTTCACTTCCACCTTTTTGCTGGTTAGGAATGGAGGACTGTTTCAGATTTTGTTGTTATTGACCATCTTTTCTGCCTGGGATATGTAAAACAGAGAGAAAAATTATATTCAGAAAAGTATCCTCATTTTGACACATGTAGGCTTTCAGCACCCAGGTCATTCAGGGAGGCTAATCAATCCCTACTGACCTCCATGATCCTGAAATGTAGCTGGGTAAGGCCCCAATCCAGCAAAGCACTTAAGGATATCCTTACATAAACATATGATCAGTCCCATTTTCAGTACAATTTGGCAAGAAGTGCATTTCAGGGTAAAACATCTCAGGGGATGCTGCTTCTTGCAAGGGCTGTGCAAGACCAGGGTGTACTGGTTGCAAATGCAAGCTCAGTCCATGGTGTCTGGTATTCTTGGACGGGACAAAGTAACTCTCCTCAAGTGTATTGCTTGGGGGGACATCCCCATGCTTTGGGGGAGGCTATTGAGGCGTCCCTGCTTTAAAGACATACTGTGCATTTGTGAGTGTGAGCTCTTGTCCTCTGCAGAGGAGGTGGGCTCTCAGAATGCTTCAGTTCCTTTTGCCGACTGTTTTAGAGACAATGAAATTATTTAGGAGTGGGCAGAGTAATCATCTGGGTCCTGCAGGACATGACAGCTCTTCTTGCTCTGTGATGACTGCAGAGATCATCCTATCTTCTGGCTTCATCTGATCCTTGAGCCAAGCATGTTGTTGCCATGGAATCACCGCCCTATACCGAAAAACACAGGTGAAGTGGAGCTCTGCCGTAGCTGGCCGCCACAAAGCGAGGCTGGGACAGTTATCACCATGGTATAGAAGAAAATAGGGCTTGAAGGGGCCTGGGGAGGTCATCTCATCCACCCCCATGCTAACTGCTCCTGACACATGTCTGTCTAATGTGTGTCTTTAACCCCGCCAGCTGCGGAGACTCCCCAAGCGATCCCCTCCAGCGCCCAATGACCCTTGCAGCTGGGAAGTTTTTCTAGTGCTGAACTTAACTCTCCCTTGCTGCATTTAAACCCATTCATTTTTGTGCTTTCCCCGTGGATGTGGATAACAATTTATTGCCTTCCTCTTTGCATAAGCCTTTTACATAATTGAAGACTGTTTTCATGTCTCCTTTACATTTTCCCTGCTTTAAACTAAATAGCCCAGAGAGGAGGATGAAAGCTGGAATGGGGTGTCAGGGAGAAAAAGTTAGAGGAGGAAATCATAGAGAGATTAGTCCTGTTTCCTGTCCCTGCAGAAATGGGCTTCTCCTTCTGAAGGATGGGGAGGGGGAGACGTGCTTCTCAGTGCAGGTGATTCACTAACACAGTTACATGGACTGTACCTGATTGATGGCTTGTTGCTTTACAGCCTAAGGAAGAGGGGATTGGTCTGACCCTCTGCTGAGCTACCACACCCCATTCAGCCTGTGTGCTTCTGAAATAAAGCTTTGATTTCCTGTATTGGTGAGGAGCATGTCCAACTCACTGGTCAGCTCCTGTGGGATGTATCTGGTTGAGCTTCTGTGTACCATGAAAGCTGTTTCTAGGTGCTGTGTGTGTTATACAGTCAGATAAAATGACAGTATAACACCATCACCATCCAGGCAGCCCACTACGACCCCTGCCAGAGAGCTGGAGCTCTCTCCTCTGACGGCAGAATGGGGTTTCTGTTGGGAGCAGTGCCTTCACCACGGCTCTGTTCTTCCCACCCATGTGTGGGATGGAAAGCCACCTGCCACACACGCTGCCTACATGTGTTTCACAACTTGATTGCTGTTCACAAACCAACACGTGTAACAGGCAAATGCCGTCTAATCCAAAATGCCCCAGGGCATATTATGTCAATGTCACATGTATTAAGAAAGTACAGTGAGCGCTCGGAGTGACTTCTTGTGTTTGTAGCCCTTCTCCATTACTCACGTCTGCTGTCAGAGCTGTAGCACGTACACAGCTGTAGCGTTGTGGCTGTCATAACCCGGAGGAAACAAAAATAGCTCCCAGCCTGGAGATTTCCAAAAGCACAGGTGGGGGATAACATAGGGAGAAAATGGTCCTGTACCACCTGACAGACCCAAACAGCTTTCAGTGACAGCTTTTGCCTTGCTCTGAATGCTCCAAGAGCAGCACATAAGATGGAGCTGCTTTCCCTAGACTCCTGACAAAGGAGTTTAGGAATCCCACTCCTTGGATCATGGGTTTATTTACTTCAAAAAAAGGTCTGGTCTTGAGGAAAACAAAATATGAGAGGCTGTTTGGGACAGCAGGAAAGTCCTTTGCATTGCAAGTGCATTGCAGACAAGCTCCAGCACAGCCAGCGCCTCTCCAGGTCCCCACTTGCTCATCACTTAGATGTTAAGACTTTCTAGTTCAATTTCACAGTAAAAAAAATCTTGATAAATTGCAATCCAATTTTTTTAATATGTCTTTTTTTAGTTCTTCTTTTCCCCCCTTCCTCCCCAGATTGACTTTGAAGATGACATTTGTATTTCTGAATTAAAACCACATTTGCCTGATGGTGGAAATAGAGGAGGCAGGGGCAGAGGAGAGAGAGAAACCCTTTTGTTCTCTTCCTCGTGGTTCCCCTTCACCTGCCAGGGCCAAGCTCCAAAATAATTCCTAACAGCTGAGGTTAGCTGGGGACATCTAATCCCCAAAAGCTGGCTCTGAATTCCAGCACATGGCATTTGAGTTTTGTCAAGAGCCATTCACACGTAATTCTCCCAGACCTCTGAAAAAGTGTGAGTGTATGCACAGGTATGTGCTTATTTAATTGAAAATTAAAAGAAAATGTTTGAGGTTTTTTTTTCCACATGATCAGAGTCCAAATGGCATCGAAAGCAGTGGCAACATTGATGTTTTTCAAAGCTAAGCAAGCTCAGAAACTGTTTTGAGGATGTACTGGGATCTTTTGAGTGTAACCTAAACAGCCATTGCTGTATGGATGCCCAGTAAGTGTGATTCTCAACCAAGCGAGGGCTGAGTCCTCTTTCCCTGGTTTTCTGTAATGGAAAAAGATTGCTTTGTGCAAATGGAGCTTAAAGTATCTTGCTGAGTTTGCTGAGACCTGTCCTCTTTGTTTACAGAAGGGGCGTAAGGAGCATCCTGGCAACACAACGGAGAGAAACCTGTTGAGGTTCAGCTATACGGGAAGATGTAGCAGCAATGGGGTCACCCTGAGGGAAACACACCTTTCCAGGTATGGACAGGGACCAAACGGGATGTGTTGGGCAAAATTACAGCTTTTTTTTCTTCTTTAGAGTCAGTCAGCAGGGATAACATGCGATTTTTCTCAGAGGAGTTTTAATTTTTTCAAAGAAAGTTCCTTGATTGGCCCTAAGTATTCATGACCCAAAGATAAAACTCCTCATCAGTTCTGTTGTGCCCTTTCCCAGCAAGAAAATTTCCAAGATCTTTAGTTTTGGTGTGTTTTCTTTGAGATTATATGCTCTTTATTAAGAAAAAGCTTTGGTTTTGCTGTTTAGCCAACTGAAATGAGTAATGAAAATGTTATTAATATGGGATAAAGGAAATATTTTCTTTTAAATTATCTCATCTTACTAATTGATTACAACAGGACAGCTTGGATGTGTGCATTGTACAGAATCCGGTCCTTCTGCGTGGAGCAGGGCTTCAGCCAAGCTAGTATAAACCATCTCAGGGGAGAAAACAAGAGTGAAAGCTGTCAGGCATTTAGGGGTGCCTCTCCCATGTAGCCAGCTTAGCCTTCACCAGGAAATAATTGGGATGTCTGAAAAGAATATGTCCTAAAAGTGTTAGAAGTTTCTGTGGAAGATGAAATAGTAGAAAATATTGATAATTAAAAACATAGTCTAGAAATAAAAAAAATTTAAAATTATCTAGAGAAAACTCCTTCAAGGAATAGGTATTCTCTGTTGTTCAGTGCAGTCATCACTGATAGCCCGCTAGTGTGGAAAGTATTTGTTATCGATGAAAAGTAATAATATAAAACTGCAGTATGTCTGAATTTAAATCAGAAAAGGAAACAATTAATATAAAGGATGGCAGTATTACAGTACAATTTCCATGAGATGCAAACACATTTCGTATTTGAAAGTGACTCGAACACAATAATCTTCAAATATTCACGGCTGAAAACCTTTCCTAAATGCTATTTCCAAAATAGGTGTCACGAGACAGCAACTATGTCCTGAGCTGGTTTCAAAACCATGGCAAATAATGTTGTTTTACATAAACACAGAAGAAAATGTCAACTCAACAGAAATGAAAGGGGGAAAAAAATCACCCAGGTCTTTGTGTCAAGGATGGAGAAAAAGAGAGAGAAGAGGCTTAAACAGGAAAGCTGGATAAGCCAGCTTGGAGAAGCAATGTCATTCCCAGCTCACCAACCCATCCGTGTGGTTCCTGTGGTTATGATCTATTCCCCTTTGGCTCTGGCAGCTGCTTTCATGCTGCCTGCTGCCAAGAAGTAGGTCAGAAACCTATTTTTGTCTCTATTCTTCTGTGTCCACATCATCGTCCCTACCCCTGTGCGGAGATGGGAAAGCCTCTAAATTGAGGCTGTGAGACCAGACCCATCCTGCACAGTGCTGGGCTGAGCGGGGTGACCTGTCCCCAGCATCCTCTATGGTCAGTGGCAAGAGAGAAAAACGATGTTTCCAGCAGCAGGGATTGTCCCTGGGGACGCCTATCTCTGTGTGCTTGCTGGAGAGGGATTTTAAAGGATTTAGGGACTTAGTCTGTGGTTAAATACCTAAACTTCACAGGATGAATCTGAGCCAAAACACATGTAATGTGCCAGTCCCATGCAGAAAGCCTGCACCCAAGCAGTGCAGAAGGTTTTGGTGTTAACTCAGCTCTCAGGGGCCTGGGTTAAAGAGTGGCCTGGCAAACACTCGTGCTGCTGTGGCTGAGGCGGGGATGAACGAGGACAGAACGGAAGAACCAGGGATCTGGGGATGAGGCAGAAGGAATTGTTTTGTGACTGCACATTTAGTGCTTCGGGCCTCAGAGCTGCTTGTTTCTCCTGCTGTGCCCCAGGGCTAGTGATTTTATCACCTCTGCTTGCCAACATCCTTCTTCCCTCTCCAGGTACCAGCTACCCTTTTATTTTTTTTTCTCCTCCCTGCTCTCAAATTGTCCAATTGATTAACATAATTCAGTCCAATTCAGTAATTGTTTTCAACTTGTTCTTACTTTTGAACTTAGCTAGAAGACATGCCAGGAAGCTGCTCTGATTTTCCTGCTATATCATCTGGAAATTAAAAAAAAAAAACAACAATAATAAATTAACCTGAAGATACTATCTCTCCTAATGGAGTTGCCTTGTTTGTATCTCTTTGTCATGAGTGCCAAAATCCTCTTCTCGCTGCCTCACCCCTCTCCTGTGAACGCAAAGGAAAAGCTGGCAGCGAGGGTGGTTTTGCCATTTCAGAGCCCTGTGACCTTTGGAGGACAAGTGATCCATCTCCCCGTGGGAGACTGCACTTTGCTACTAGTCAAGAAAATACTGTCCCAAGTGAACAGTTTTACAAGTGGCAAACCCAGCCAACGCTCCGGCCCCAGGGCACGGCACTGTCCTAAAACTCAGCTTTGCCATTTGTCACCATTGAGGTGAGTTGCAGGAGATGCCAAGCAAGAACATTAATTCTAATGTGGACCTCTAATTATGGACCTCTGAAATATCTGCAGGGTTCACTCAAACGCTGTGCTACACTTTGGAGGAATTGCAATCTCCATGAAATGAAAACAAACTACAAAGTTGTTGCCTCATCGTTCTGCTTCTAGCAGGTCTTGAGTGCGGCTTTTCAGACCGGTTTTTTCCTTTTCACAGCGCATCTGTCAAGAATCCTGCTCTGGAAAAGAAGATCAGAGCAAATGGGGACTGAGGAGAACAAAAGCTGACCCAAACCTTTGACCTAAACTTAAGATAGAGTCAAGCGAAACCTTAGAGGTTTGTAAATGTTCATGAAACATTTCCACCTCCTGCTCCCCTCTCCTTTATCTTCTGTTTCTTTATGCTTCTACACTTACTGTTTCTAATTCAAAGTCTAATGTAAAGCCCCACTAAATTAATGGAAAGGCTCTTGCTGATTTTAGTGGCTTTTGATTCAGCCTCACAAAGGAAGGAAATAATTTCTTTAATGAAAGTGTCTTTAAACTTAAGAGAAAACAAAACCTGAAAAGAGATAAGGAAAATCAGAGATCAGATGCAATTTTCCAGCTAGCAGCACATGTTCTTGATCTGAACCACGCCCGTAAAATTGATATGGATATTGTTAACTCAGGAAAAAAATAATCACTGCACAGAAACAGAGAATTTCTGAGGTAACAGTGAACTGATTTAATAAACTATAATCTCACTTTGCAACAACTAGAAATTTTGCCGTTCTTTACTGTCAGCTTGTGCTGCAGAGGAATGCCACCGGTAATCAGCTGGTGTTTATGACCTGAAGTTCCACTTTTATGTGTGAGATTGAGTCTTTCCCTTTGTACCAGTACTGCAACAAAGATGTCAATCACATGAAAACTTTATTAGGAAAATAACTCTCTGCTGCTGAAACAGTTTTTAACTTTCTAAATGACTTTTGTCAGAAGGAGGTAGAAATGTTTATAGGGCTTAAACACCTGAGCTTCCCTGCACGATGCATTAGAGGGTCAGAATGAGTGTTCTTGCCTGAGTTATCCTCTGGATTCATGAATGAGGGACTTGAGGAAGGTTGGTGAAACCAGCTCAAGCAGAAATTTGGACACAACTTGTCTTGGATGGCGGTTGTTACGCTGTCATTTCGCAGTGACAGTCCTGATGGATTGGCATTGCCACTTCCGAGCTCGGTCTCCCCTAAAGTACTGGCCAGCCTTCAGCTCCGATGTTGCACGTACAAACTGGGTTTGTGTGCGCAGACTGGTATGACTGCATATTTTACGTGTGAATACATGCACGGCTTATCTAGAGAATCATTTCCCAATGTTTGTGTAACAGACAGTTTTGATTTCCCAGTCACCGGGTAGATGCACACAGAACAGTGTGTGCTCCAGAGACAGTTATTCCGTCTTAATGGAAAACACAGCTGTGGGAAATGGTCCTAGGAAGATGCTGCTAATAAGCAGCTATTCCTCGTTCATAATGTTGCTGTAAATGAGCATTATTTTATTATTGTCAATTATATGTAAATTTTCTACAGCATAATTTTTTGTAATTCTCTTTTTCTTCATTTTCTTATTGTCTCCCCTTTGTCTTTTTTTCCTCTCTCTCCTACTAGATTTTCTGTTTCTGAGCTCCTCCAAAGTCCTCTACAGTATCAAGTTTGGACCATCTGGTCTCTGCCAGCAAGATGCTTGCTGTCTCTCTCCGAATGTGTGACAGCAGTGATGGCACACCTCGCTGGGAGACCTTGCTGTGGGCACACTGAAAGGCTTGCTGCCTTCGCAGCATCTGCTGGGGGAGTTTGTCTTTGGAGGCTTGGCTAGTTCTGACCACGCACTAAATATTGCTCAAATCCTAAAAGGAAATATGGACCTTGACCCAAAGGTGTTGGCTGAGGTCTGTGGACCATCTAGTGCAGGGTAGCACTGATGGAGCGAACCATCTGGACAGAGAGATCAGGGACAGAAGAAATTATCCTATTTGCCTTTTTCAGCTCAAGTTAGGAGAGGAAATTTCTTTATGTTGGCCCAGTGACAATTTATTTTGACTGTCAAAACATAGAAATCTTGTCTTTTCCTCCCCACTCATCTTGGATCCACTTTTTCGTTGGCTGCAACGGCTCTGCTGGTGTGGTTTTTGTAAATGTTCAATCTATCTGTTTCTAGAAGCCATACAGGGCATGAATTACTGGAAATGAAGCAAAATGTACCAGACACAAACTCAGCGCATTCTCTGTAACTCATATTCTCTGAAGACTCATTTGTCCCTTTCCTCCTTTTTAAATATTTCCTCTCTTCTTTCTGGCCTGATCTTGTTATTTGTTTCATCAGCCGTTTGTTATCCAACTCTTGGCAAAATATCAGGGAAATCTTCCTGACAGTCAACTGGGAAGAGCTTTCTTAAGGGAACAACGACAGCTTCTTTACTTGGGAGAGTTGAAAACGAGACAAGCCCAAATGTTGTCTTTGCTGAGATTAAGTTTACAAGAACTGCAATGTGCTTTGTTGGACTCAGTTGTGCAGCTGATGAAGCTTCTCCAGTTGGGCTTTTCTTTGGTTTTTAAAGGGTTTACAGTGTCATTTCTCCCTGTAAAACTTGCCTCACTGCTGTGATGGTGGTCAAGCAAGCAGTGCAAGAGGGACAGACTGAGCTGCTGGCTGGTGGGAGCTGAGCTCCACGTGTGTGGCTTCATGGAGGTGGTGGGTCTTCTCATCCGGGAGTGGAGATGCCTTTTTGGCTACAGACAGCCCAGACGGTCATTAAACCAAGCAAACTCTATGCTTTCATCTCCCCTGAGCCCACAGCTTCCTCAGCCCAGATGAGATGAGCTTAGACCCAGCCTGGGCCTCAATAAACTTTTCACTTTTGCAGTTTCACCAAAGGTTTGACTTTGCTCTGGAATTATCCTGACATTCAGCTGCTTCGGGGCCATTGGATTCCTCTCCATCTCCTCTCCAGCTGAAAGTTTATAGCTGAGCTGTGCAAGTGTGTCCTAACTTCAGAGCAAACTCAAGAAAAGGCAGCTCCAGCTGCAGCTCGCAGCCTGCCAGAGAGACTCCCCTGGCAGGTCTCCGACGAGCCTGTTACTACAAGTTCGCCCCAACCAGCAATTCTGGCAAACGCAAAAATCTGCATGAAGTTCATATTAGTTCAACATCAGCTCATGCTGCCAGCGATTCAGTAGTTCCTTCTAACTGCTTGAATCTCAGTCAAAAGATTGAAGCCCGCTCGTCATGCAGCTCTCTGAGAAAGTCGTGAGGGTGGGCAAGCGTTTAGTTTTCACAAATACAGTGGTGCAAGTGAGTTTGATAATGTCTTCTGAAAGGATTAAAGATTTTACATCTTAATAAATAGTCGTCATCTCTGCAAGATACAATAGCATCTAGATTGACTTCCAAACCAGCGTAGGACATAGAAAAAGTAGGTTTATATAATTATTATATAATGATTGAATAATGATCACTTCCACTCACTGATTCAGTAAGGTCTTACATAAACCCAAATATTTATAAAGCCTTTCTTTTAAAATAGTTTCTACTGCTTTGGCTGTATGAATTAACACACAGCCTGTTCAGAAGCATTGTCTCCTCTCCCTCCTAAAACATTCGATCCATTATAATCTTTGTAATACCTTCATCTGCTACAGAGACCTTGCAGAGCTGAGATGTTCATGCTAAATAGATTTTGTATTCTGTTCTGTAAGTTTGCTCAGAAAAAAAAAAAAATCAGTGTTGGTCAAATTCTGAAGAAGCATTTGCTGAAAAATCTGTAATTTGATTTTTTTTTAATCTAGAAATTAAGTCAGGTTTCAGTGGCTATTTAATGAATGGTATTATGCAAATATCAGCAACAAAGATGATATTTTCCCTCCTCTCCTGACTCATTATGGGAAACAAGGATTAATTATTGTCTCATCCCTTGCGTTGAGTGAATCCTGTGTACCCTGGCTGAGGCTAATGAGCCAACCTCAATCCTCGACTAGATCTGGAGCAAGGGAGCGGCTTTCACAGCTCCCCACAGATTTCTGCAGTACAAAAAAGTAGCACCATATCCAACAGCCAGTCTGGTACTTGTTCACACATTGCCTAGAGATGTACCTCCAGCTACTGGAGGCAGGACCACTTCCATTCTGCTGGAAAGGACTTTCCAAAGACGAAGCAAAAGTTCTCCCAGTGCCAGGCAGAACAGACAGTGGTTTGGAAGGGACATCCATGGGAAGGGGTGGCTCCTACCCAGCCCTGGGAATGGGAAGCATGTCCACAGTGGGAGGCAGCGCTCACAGCGTTCCCGGCTCTCACCATTGAGCATTGTTCAGAACAAACGTAGATGCTGTATATGAATGTAAAGCCTAATTTGTGGTTTTTACACCCACCGCATTTCTTGGAGGTGACATTTTCTGGAACTTTAGAGCTTTTTATCTCCAGGCTGTTGTTTGTTGTTTGGGTTTTTTTCCTCTTCATTTTACAGAAAGCTAACAGTCCATGTTTTTTTCACCTACGTAGTGAAATGGCATGCAATCAAATTGACTCACACTTTAGTCAAAGCAGCTTTGTAATGCTGTCTTCTACTCACAGGTGTACAAACCTGGAGGGTGGTGGGGACACATGTTCAGTTGGTATAACACGGAACAGCTGCACCACGACATTGCTTGGGTGGACGCTGAGAAATCTAGAGGAATTCCCTGGGGAAATGTGGAGTTAGGGGAAAAAAAAAATAAATTGCCTGCTTCACCCACTGTTCCACTTTGTGCCCAACAGTGAGAACAAAGTGACTTATCTTTCAGAAATGCCTTGGACCCACTGTGACTGAACAGCTCATGGGCTGTTGCTTGTTCCTGATAGTACCAAAAATGTGCGGGGTATTTTCTAGGTGGAAGAAAGTTACAGCTAAAGAGACACAGAAGAGACAGGTGATTCAAGGCAGCAGATATTTAGTGTAAGTGCAATCTCATTCATTCTAAAACTTCATCCATTTGTGATGGCTTCATCATTTAAAAGAAAAAATATTTTTCTGCTCTCTTAAGACTACTGAAAAACTCCTTGCTCCTCCTGTTCTGTGGCAGAAGATGCTGCATTAAGATTTATACAGGGCTTTGATATGATGCATGTGCTGGTAACCTCAGAAAATCAGATTAAAGTTTTTTCTAAGGATGGAAAAAAGATGGGACAGTCACCCTTTTTCTGGGACTTCCCAGCCAAATAAAATAATCATGTATTTTAATTCATTGGCAAGCAGGTTGCAATGCAGATCATTGGGTCCCCTTGTCAGGTACAGGATAATGGATGCATGGAGATGGCAGGATTGTTGTCACCCTCTGCTCTACCATCATCAGGTGTGTGGCTTTGGCAGACATTGTGAGTCAAAACCTGAAGTGTCTCTTCAAACCCCGCTGCACCCTGACTTACCATGAGCCTTTTCTCAAATCCGTCGCTTCATCCTTTACCAGCAAGAATGGTGGATTTTGGCACATGAAGCAACAAAACCAGACAGAGCCAATGGGAAGAAACTGGTTGTAGCCCCAGACAGGCGTTGACGGACATTCCCCATTGGTTGAAAGTTTCTAGTCTAGTTTCAAGGACACTTTACTTTTTGAATTCCTTTTCCATTGGACATATACATGTGAAGTCAGGTAGCAGAGATAAAGGCTGGCACAAGAATATATGCCTAGCTGCCTCATTTCTATTGTATACTATAATTATAGTAGCATATGCTTTGGACTGACAGCATTTTTCAGCAACAGAGTACTTTAGATATATTAATCTCACATCCATTATTTGCGTTGAATATTGCCTTATTCAGCAGGTGAAGTGAGCCAATATTATCCTACTTTTCTAGACAGTAAAACAGGAGAGAAAGAGAGATTAAGTAACCCACTTAAGGTCAAGCTATATGTCCAAGAGAAAACCTGGTTAAGCTTGGGGCTTACTGTCTCCCAGTGATGATGAAGCGTGTGAAATATTTCTGAGAAACTAACGCATGTGCACCTACAATAAATTAGAAAAGACACTACTATAGGTTACCCATTCACTAGTGTGAGGGGTGTTTTCATTGCATGGTATTGCAAAAGTCAGCAGGACATGGTGCTTACAGACAGCAATGGCCAGATCCTGCAAAACATCACCGTGTTCCTACTTGTGCAAGTCCCATGGATTTCAGTTTCTTACAGGAGAGCTGGATCTTCAGCAGGAGATTACTACAAGTCTAAAGTTGTGGTGAACTTGTGACTTGGCAAAAATAGCCAAAATTTCAACTCTTTTAACCTCTCCTCCTCAACACTGGCTGTTTGCCATTGCATTAGCTGAAAGGGATTAACACTGATGGGACTATATCCTACATATTTGGGACAGGCTACATGATGAGGAACAGAGTTGTACGTCCATGTGACTTGTCCAACAACAAGTCTCAAGATAGCATCTCTGGAATTGAACACTGATGATATAGTAATTTTAGAAAACTAATTATCCCTTAGACAGTTCGGTAAATTTCAGAAAAAAAAAAATGTTTACATTGAAAAATTGGCTAATAATAGGGCTAATGTAATTGTACGTGGGAGAAAGGAGAAGACAGGTCCTTTTTTCCTGAACTGTCTTCTCTTACACTGTGTTATGAATGCCATTCAAGGAAGCAACCTCTGCAGAATAGGTCTAATTGCTAACTAATTATGTTTCAACAAAAATGAGCAGGGTCCCAGACTTTTCTTGGCTTGGATGTTTAAAGGCAAATTATAAGTTACATAATAAAACAACAGAATCATTAAACATTGATTTACATGTTTATTTTGCTATAAGAAATGAAATTTTTATTGGAACGAAATTAAACAGAGGTTTATGTGCTTGTATTCCCCATAGCCTTTTATACTCTAGTAATATAGCAATATTCATAAATCATACCAGAGTTTTCAAATTTCCTCGGGAGTGACCTAGGCAAGAAACCCTTAACAACTTGCCGAGAGACTTCCAAATTAAATTCAGATGTAATATCATCATGACTAATTTATTGCTAGTTTGGTTGCTACAAAGATACATTTAAAGAAACTGAAGTACATGGTGAGGATAAGATAAAACACGGGTTTAGTATCATGTAGTTATTCCACTAGAAAGATTTATTCTATGTTTCATTACCTTATTGAACATGGCAAATCAGTTTGTGCCTTGAGAGAGGAAACTTTATATAATGAAACATGTAAATATTAGGCCTTCAGCCAAGCAAAACAGGGAAAATACTAGATATGAAATTAAACTTTTATACAGCTATTGAAGGACTCTGTTCCCTTTGACATCAGATACATTGGTGCGTGTGTATGAACATACAGCAGCATGCACACACGTGTGCTCCCTATATATACACACATGTATGCACAAATATATATGTGCTCATGCATGTATATGGTCTGCACTTCAGAATAGACTTAATAGTCAAATGTCATTACGGCTGAGACAGATGTTATCTGGCACAATTTGAACCACATTTCTGAAATGCACGACATCCCTGAAGCCCGTTTTCGTCCCACTGCAGCTTTCGCACTTCCTGCAAGGCTCATTATGCCAAATTGAGATTGATGACAAAGTGCAACGTTTTGAAATTATTAAAGGTATTTGTTTTTCCTTTAATTTCTTTTACCACAGAATGAAAAGGATGAAAAATGATTCTTTTTTTCACAGTAATTGCATGTCTACTTCTTAAATTTTATGCGGGCAGAAAAATCCCTCTGAACTCTGTGTGTGTCGGAACCCATCTCATAAGTGTCTTGCTTTATTCCACTCCATCATCATCATCACCTCTTGTTTGAGACGTTGATTTTCATTCTGTCCTTGCTGATTAAGCTCCGTGAATCTTTTCAGGCCGAAGTTAAGCTGAAACATTTCTTGATATATGTCTTTTCATGCCACCTGTCTTCAAGTAAGTGGTGTCCTATTGCTGTTGAACCTTCTAGGGTATCAAGTTTGAGAAGGTGACCTTCTCCAGGACTTCTCACCCTTACCAACCTCTTTTCCATCTACACCCAAGGGGCTGACTCACAACCAAAGCACTGACCCATCAAGCCTCCCAAGATCATTTTCTTGCCAGCCACTCTGTGTGGTGACATCTTGGCATCATACATGGAGAAGCAGTTTACAAGAGCCCTTATGACTGACCCGAGATCTCCAATATGTCTCAGTCATCGTGCTGTCATACTGGTGCCTACAACCCAGTCAACCCATGGCTGGCTTAATGCCACACTGCTGATTCAGCGGGTGCCCTCCCAATACTGCCTGTACAGCGACTACGGCCAATGCCTAACGCCCACAGCAGCTACTCAGCCAACGGCAGCGCGAACCGACGCACTCGCCATTTAACATGCAAGGGAAACACGGCTAAACTCATCGCACGCATCCATTACGTGAGAGGAGCATCGAGATTTCTGTGAATCCACAGAAGAATTTATTCATCTCAGCCTCCCACAACGGGGAATTACCCTGGTGACTGGTGTCATTGGGAGGCACATACAGCCATCATGAGAAAGTAGCGTGGTTTTCCTTAGAAGTACTAGAGTGGTTGCTGCAGATAGTTACTGCCTTTGTGAAGTATTAACGCATGGTTGTAGTGTAGTCATGTAGCAAAATTATAGGGGCCTTTAGGATGTTACTTAGCAACACTTGCTAATGTGGAGGTGGTAATGAAGAAACAGAGTAAAAGAAATACAGAGTACATTGATGTCATAAAATAAACTGTGGTGTGACTTGAGAAAGCTGTTCTGAAAACAACAACGTTGCCTATTTCTGTTTTTTGCTATGTGAATATGGTAAAAGAAGTTAGAAGCTGATTTGAAGCAACACATTTGAAATATTTAAATAACAGAAACAAGCATTACGTTGTCGTCTTTTTTTTTTTATCATTGCTGCTGCCTGAGAAAAGCATCAGAACTGCTGGGCTTTTGAAGATCCTTTCCCCGTCATTTCAAACCCATCCTGAAGCACTAGCTGATCAATTAAAATAATCTCTCCTTTGGAAAGCTAGCATTTGTCAGAGTTAAGAGTGAAGGCTTCTTTCTATTACATCTATTTTCCCCATTCATTCATTTACGTAACTCCCTCCGCCGTTAATCAAGTGCCTGTAGGAATATCTCAAGAAAAGGCTAAGGCCATAAAAATCAAGGCAGACATTTCTAGTTATAGATGAACCTTCCACATGTTGCAGATCTGTCTCAGACACATATCTTGGTTTATCTCGGTTTATCTCCACCTGTTTAAATTGGAAAACTCACAAAAAATCCAGCTCCTGTGAGATTTCCAAGGTTTCTTGATTTAGTTTGGGTCAGAACTGCCACAAGAGATACATTTCTCAGAGCATTTCTGAGTTGGTGCCAGGAACAGGGAGTGCTGCACTGTGCCACTTAAAAAAAAAAAAAAAAAAAGTAGTTTTCTTTGAAAAGTCACCAAATTTTATAAGCTTTAAAAAAGAATTGGCCTATTTCAGTCTCGGGTATGATTTAAAAGAGCTGCCCTGATTTATTGGTGTCAAACAAAGTATGTTTGGGTAGAACATTATTTTGTAATGGAAAAAGCGTCAGTGGAAGCACTGCCTATCAGCACTGCTTGGACTGGGTGAGGACTGAGCCTTAAATCATAAGAGTCTTTAATACTGGAGAAAAGGAAGACTGTTAAAATGTTGTAACTAGAAGGCTATCCCTTAGTCTCCCAGATAAAGGTAGCTGTGAAGTCAACCTCAACACCATCTGGGGTTCTGCTGATTAAATACTAGATGATATTTGCCTGCTTTGTGCCTCATCCCGGCCCTGCAAAGTAAACGGGAAGAAGTTTCTCATTCCTATCCCACCAGGAGTGCTGAGTCATGAATATGGAGTGATGGTTTGGAGAACGTTTCACAGGAGAAACTTTCTGTATACATGAACTTAATAAAAAAAAATATTCTCCAGTTAGTGAGGTGGTTGCTTCTTGCTGCCCTTTAAGTTATGCTTTCTCTTTTTTCCTTGTAAATGAAAAAGTGATTTTATTTTGAATAAGTTCTTGTTCCTGCACATTGCTTTACCCTGAATGTGTCTGCCAGGGTCTACCCAGAGACAAATGGAAAATCAAGTGTAGGTGACTGGTGATGCAGGGGAGCCAAGCCTGCTGTTAATAAACCAGTCTGTTTCAGCACGTACTTGTCCCACCAAACCAAAAAAAAATCCTCACCCTTCTGAAGCATTTTTAATAGGAGAATCCCTGTGCAAAGGGAGACTTTACTAAGATAGCTACTCATGTCCATCCTGAAACCACTATGTTCATTTTTCCCCAAAACACATAACTTCTGGCTTTAAATCTGCCTTATGACCCTTTGAGATGCCATTGAGACTACTACAGATGAGGCCCTTAACAGGACAAAATTAGTGGTAAATACAAATTTAACTTAGGATAAAAATGATACAGAAAAATCAGCACTGACAGAAAAACTCCAACGTGAAAAATTAGACTGGAATTAGCACAGTCCTCTGCACCTATACAGGTTTCTTCTAGCAGATGTTCTACCTGTCTCTCTTTTGGGCAACTACTCTTGGTCAAAATGCTCTGGACGTTAAAAATGGTGGTCCTCAGTGTGTAACTTTTAGCAGTGTTTATTTTGGGTGAACAAAATTGTCTTCTGTCTTAAGATGTTTAATGACTATTTGAAAGCAACTTGATGAATAGAAAAGCGCGTACTCCCACTTGGGGCAACTGTATTTTTGGAGTGATTCATAATAATTAATCTTTGTCTAAGTGGAATGCATTAATTTCTCCTACTGGTGGTGACTCTACTTCTGTTTCTTTTCCCAAGTTAGATGGTTCTGCTCCAGAGGCATATTTGCTGATTAAATTGGACCGCGACCGGGTACTCGGGTTATGTCACTATTATCCAAACGATCTTTTAAAGAACACACAGTACTTGTTTTTTGCAGATATCTCGCACTCCACATTTAATCACGGACCTTTGTGGCTTGTTATTTCTAACATTCAGATTACTGCAATTTAAAAGCCTCTTTGTCCTTGCCAGTGCTCGGTGACATAAAATAAACCCGCATATTAAGAAAAAAAAAAAAACCACAAAAAACCACAAAACTTGTCAAGTTGCACGGAGGGACGAAAAGAAAAAGCCAGCGTGCTTTGGGGCGAGCTGGGGACGCCGTCTGCAGCACCGCTATAACGGGAAATGTTAGGCTTTGCTAATATTTTCCATGTAGCCAGAATTCTATTTTCAAGAGCGCTGTTACCCGTGGGCGGGGGGTCCCCGGCGAGCGCGGGGTCCGGCGGGCGGGCGGGTCGCGAAGGCAGCGCAAGAGTGGGGTCACAGGCGGAGGGGGATGGGGGGGCGAGAGGCAGCGATTTGGGGAAGGGGAACACCGCAGGGGAGATTCCCCGCAGTCGCCGCTGCGGAGCGGGCGCCCTGTGGCCATTTTCCTCCTCCTCCTCCTCCTCCTCCTCCTCCTCCCGGGAGCTGGGGATGCAGCCGGAGCCGGCTCGGCCTCCGCAGCCCTCGACAAGACTGAAATGCTCCAAGTTCCTTTTTTAGTCAAATCGCTTTGTCTCGAAAGCGCGGCGGAGCAAAGCCCGCCCGCCCCGCTGCCCCCCTCCCCGAGCCCGGCGCGGCGGAGCTGCCAGGCCGGCGTGCCGCAAATCCCCCTCGTCCCCAGAGACGGAGCGTCCCGGGACCCCGCAGCCCGCACCCCGGCCCCAGCCCAGCGCCGGGTGTACCCCGAAAGTGCAGCCTGTTCTCCCTGCCCCATGGCTCCTCCCGGTGAGAGCTAGTGGCAGCATTGCTCCTTTGTTCAGCTTAAATGTGGCATCTGAGGAATGGGCAGAAACCATCAATTATTTTGTGTTTTGGCCTGGGATAACAAATAACTTGCACGCAGCTGTAAAGCACTACACGCAGGGCGGGATTTCACTGGCTGCGGAATGAAAAACTTTGCACAGTGTCATGAATTTCTTCCATGCTCAGTTTTGTCCTCTCCTGTGCTGGTCCTGAGCAGCCCATGGTGCTGCTGGGGCATGGCCAGGGCGTTAGGAAGGAAAATTATGTGCTCCATTCGCAGTTCTGATGTCTTCTGAGCTCAGAAAAGACTTTGGCCCTAAAGCTTTGCCAATATTCTGCCACATAAACGATTTACTTGTCCAGATACCTCCTCCAGGTCAGATGTTGGCTTGGGGTGGGGTTGCCTGGCATCGAGTTGCTCTCAGTGGAGATACAACAGGCAGGTAGTAGACAGAGGGAGAAGGAGAAGTGGGTGGGCAGGGAGCAGAGCAAGGTAAAAGAGGCTTAGGTTGCCGTAGGGGAGTCAGGGAGATGTTGGGAGCTAACGAGCTGCTAATGAGGCTGATAAGGAACATGTGGAGATAAAGTGAGCAGTGGGAGAGATGGTTGGGCACAGGATGTGGATGTCGACAGGGACATGAATGGTGAATATGAGGCAGGGATGGAATTAGGTGTAGAAGACAGCAGGACATTTGGGGTTGCAGCTAAGATGGGGCAGACTTGCATTCACAAGTTTACTGAACTGACTTGCTGCCTATCAGGGTGGTGTTTTCTCCAGCTGGAGCTCAGGAGTCCTGGTTCAGCTCCGAGCTCTGGCAAAGGGTCCCTGTCTCTCTCTAACCTTTCCAGAGACCATCTGCATCTCTGCCAGCATGTGGGGCAGATGCCTGGACACACAGTCTGTGTGGCTGCAGGTATGGCACCGAGTGTGTTTCTGGTTTAGGGAAATTATGTCCTGCACAATGATACAATCCTTGGTGATGTGATGGGGTACTGCTGGGTACTGAGGCAGGCTTAGTCTTTGTATTTATTTTTTGTTTATTTATTTCCATAGGTCTCCTGCCACCCTGGGTGGCTCTGTTTTAGTGCCAAATCCTGGAAGAAGGATGTTATCTGTCTGATTCCCCTTCCTACATGATGGGAGGTCAGTCTGGGAATTTAAGGCATGGCAGGATGGTCCCATGATTAAGATCTCGTGCCTTAGAATGCCATCCTGGTGAACTGGATTCTGTTTTCTCAGTTACGTGATCTAAACTCTTTCAAGGTGACTACTGTGGTTTTGGTCAAAGACTGCTTTTTGTAGACATTGCATATTCCCAGTTGCAAAAGATAGTAATACGAATTGGGGTTTGCAGGCACACTGTAAAGCCTGTGATAAACAAAGTTTCTGGATGGTTTGGACACCCCAAAATTAGTAAAACTTTTTTACTTTATTCTGTTTACTTGTCATCCCTCCCTATTCTCACAACATATGATTTAGCTGCAGGAATACTTATGTTGCTTTTGGATGACTCAGTAATGAGAACTACAGAAAACCCATGAGGCTATGAGCAGTTTTGACTTATGTGCTCAGGTAACAAGCAGTAAGGCCTGGTGCAATGCAACAGCAAGTAGAAAACTAAACATAAAGTAATTAAAAATGTACCCTCCACTTTGTACAAATGAGGGGCGGAAAATTCTCAGGAAAATCTTTGGGAATTTAGCTGCTGTTGCTGAACTCCAGTTAGTGTAAAGATGATGTTCAGATAAGTCCTTGTACTTTCACATAGATAAGGTCTCACTTAGCCACTCTGTTGACACTGGATCATATTTATTCTGACACTAGGTGTTATGTTACACTGCATAAAACAGTCACTAACTGACAGAGTAACTTCTGCTTGCCTTGAGGGATGGTGACATTATTGGGGTCTGTACTAGAGGCTGAAGATGGCTGATCAGGTACTGCATCTCCAGACCCTGCTGGGAACCTGAACTATTAACCTGAAAGCTCATTTTTTATGTGTTTTCCGCTGGAAACGGTTTAAAAGCATCTCTGTTACTATGAATTCTTGTTTGTTTGTCATGAAGGGGGAGGAAAAAAAAACACCAAACAGGAATTAACAAGAGGATTTTCTTTGTGACTTCAGTCCCTCATTAGGAGGTTTATGATCAGGCTTTGGGAAAGCTTTCCTTGAATTATTTTAAAGTTCTAATGATAAAAAACCTCAGGGAGGTCATGCACATGAGGGATTTAATACCTATTCAGAACCATCTGGCTTTAGATTACACACAGGGAGAGAACAAAATCTGGCAGTAATATTCATCTCCATTAACCCAGAATACAGGCTGATATGATTATAGCAGAGAAAATATTCTCACTCTTTCACCAGGAAAAGCTCTTAATAGACCTGGGATAAATTGGTTTATAAAACCAAAGACTTCTTGAAGTGTGGATCTGCCTTCTTGTTGAGTGCATTTGCTTTGGCTTTTAATATATATATACATATCATACCTTCTTAACAACTAATTTGTTAAGGTATAAAATATCGATAGGGCAAAGATTGTGTTTGCAGCTCCTAACTGACTCTGTGAGTGCAGTCTTAGTAGTGTAAGTGTAACCTGGAGTAGAACCCATTCATGCTGTGCTTCTACCTCTTCTCAAGAGCATCACTGAGATCATGGTCCCAGTGACTTCCTTGGCAAAACTCTCACTGCTCTCAGTGGTGACTAAGTAACCTTCCCTTAAGCTCTTCCTCCAAGATCCAGGACCATCTACGTGCTTAAGTATGTGCTTGGCCTGAAGCACACTGAGTAATGGTGATGTTTGGTACAAACTCAGTTAAGAGAGTGAAGAATGCCAGAGAGATGGTCACTGCTCAGCCAGGTTAACTGTCTCACCCTAACTACTGGGCAGGCTCTCTTCAGCCTTCTGTGCTGCTCGCATCATTTGCATCTTGTCATTCCCCATCAGCACAATGACTTCTCCAGAGACAGTCTCTCTCTGCCCTCCAAATTTTCCTCTCCTAGCTCTGTGCAGTCAGACAGCTCCTCTCATTCAGCCAATGTCAGGATTCACTTACTCTATGGAAAGCTAAACCATATGGAAGGCAAGAAAAGGCCATTTATCTCAAAGGCTATTAAGATCTGAACATCTCACATTAAGGCTTCAGTTCAGCCAGGCTTTCTTGCATATGTTGCTGTCATCTCTTCCCACCAGAACAGGGATGGACTCCTGCGTCAGTCAAAATGATCCTCTTAGCTTGTCATCTGGTTTGTACTTAGCATGGCTCTGCATACAAAACATTCAAAGGAAAACAGAAAAAATAATCTTATTATGTCTTTTGCTTTGTTATGAGAAGCCACCTGTGCCAGTTTTCCCTTTGTAGTTCAGTAAATGCAATGTGTGGAAAGCCTGGCAAAGGGAAGTTTGTGCTATGATTGCTGATTAGATGCTTCTCACTCAAGGCCTGAGAGGGGATGATATTACTCAATTAATTATTTGAAGGATGGGAGACCAGAGGATGGAGTCCCAGTAACGCCACCTGTGAGGCTGGTTGAGGGGCAGCAAGCACAGCACATGACCCAGGGCACTGTTCCAGGGTGCCCTAGTGCTTCCTTGGCTGAGGAAGACCTCAAGTATGTCACCAGGTACTTAATGCTCCTTATCTGATGTTGGCTTCTTGCTCCTTCCTGCAGTCCCCGCCAACAAAATGAAATGACAACTCATTTAATTTGGGGTGAAAGCCTCCACCTTTCACATTTCTGGAGAACTGAGAGATAGGGAGTCCTCCGAGACGGAGCACTGGTGGATGTCCTGCAGTGTCAGCCGGTACGTTTCTGCTTTCTTCTCTGAGTTTGTAACATTCACTGATGGATTTATGCTGCAGTTGGAAACCAGAACCCAAGACAGCCTGTTCTCTGGCTTCATGCTATAAACACAAATACACTCACATAGCCATTTGTATCTGGTTCTTTCTATCTGCATGAGGATTTTATTATCTCTCTAAAATGGTCCTGAAAGGGAGCAAGAGACTGGCAACAAAAGGAAGTTGTCAAACAGAAATGAGAACAAAAAGGAGCAAAGGGCAGGAGGCTGCTGTAAGACCACGCAAGCGAGAGCAGGCAGCTAATGGCAGGTATCAAAGTGGCTGTTGGAAACCACATGTTTTCCTATGAGGGTTCATCTTTTGAGTAGAAGCTGCCATGGGATCGCATCAGAGTCACTCTGGTCTGAAGTGCGTTTTTAACCTGGAGAAAACTTTTTCCCATCTCCAGTTTTTAACTTTGCAGAATGAGTTTCTAAGTTAATGACAGTGCTTTAAACTGACTCGTGTTGTGGAGCAGTGAAGCGAGTAATGTGGAAAAAAAAAAAGTGCAAGCAACTATGGTTTAAATAAACTTCACATACCGTGTTATTAGAAACTACCTGAGATGAGATTTCATCAGTGTTAAATTCATCTTCCAAACAAGTTATCCCAGCTCTCCTGTGTGAGAAACAGGGAACCTGAGCATTTGCAAAGTGTGGGAAACATTGATTAATTCCAGGCAGGTGGTACTGAGTGCTCAGCTGCTTTCTCCAAGCCCTCACAAAGTCCTCCCATTTGGGTCCTGGTTTTGTTGTTACTTTGCCTCTAATACACTGAGGGTCTTTTGACTAGGGAAGACCCCATGTACTGAATTACGGGGGGGTGGGCAAGAGGGGGAACAAAAAGTGATTGAAAGGTGCTCACCTGATAATGTGATGTTTGTCATGACTAGAAAAAGCCCGTACTGACCCCCTGCTATCTACTGATTCTGGACTCAGATGAGAGTAAATGTCTTTTGTATCCTGAAGGAGCCAGGGTGCTTTGCCGGCTTTGCTTGCGTAGGCAAAGCTATTGCCATCTTTCAATCACTGCTCTTGGACAACTGCTCAAACAATCATATTCTGAATGATTCCAGCTGTTCTCCACTCCCTCAGAGATATCATCAGAAAGTAGTCGCTTACACTGAGATTACTTTCATGATATCAAAGGGTGTGGAAGAAGTCTGCTAATTACTAAACCCTCAAGGTACAAAGATATAAATAGCCCTGGAGCAGTGAGAGCAGATCCAAATCTAACGTTATCTTGGGATGAAAGCATTAGGTGTAGACTGATTTCACTAGAGAAGAGTGATTGAACTTTCCTGTTGAGCTGAAGAGCAGGCCTTGTTTTGATTGATAAAGCTCCTTATCAGATTGTGCAGCATATTATCAATTTATCGAGCCACCTGCCAAGCTTGAGCCAGGAGCAGCAGTAGCAAGAACTTCATCTGGGATGAGCAATCATTTTGGAGGGAAATCACTGTACTTTTACTTATTAAAATAAATAAATAAAAAAATAGCACCTATCCCTATTTCCTTTGCCAAAAGCTAAAATGCTTTTGGGGTCCAGCCAAAAGGCAAAAATTGTGATAAGCAGCTGAAATTCATCAACTGAGCATTTGCTAGAAAAAAAAAAAAAGCTTATCCTCCCCAGCATGGTCAAGGTGGAGGGGAAATATCAGGGCTGAGAGAGCTGGAAATTGCAGCATTGCCCATTCTCAGGCTCTTTGTGTATTCAGGAGCCACATCCCTCATCTCGCAGCTCCAGTGACAGTTCATTCTCTGCCTTCCAGCACAACTGCAACTGGCAAACCAGTCAGCTGCTCTTAAACGACCATCCTGTGTTTTGATGTAACTTACTGTACTCCTCCACGCTTTGCTTTCCGTAGGGATTACTTAAGGGTTTTTTTTAGTCCTGTGTCTCTTGAACACAACACAAACCAGCCGCTTGCAGTGGCTTGACAGCACTATCACCCTGTGATAAACGTAGAGAACTCAGTTTTAAAGTGAAGGCTGTCTTAAGGAAAGAAGGAGACGGGAGAAACTCAAAAACTAAACCAAACTTCCCTTCAAAATACCAGCCCAGCCTTAAGTGTGGACTCGCACAGCTGTTCCCAAAGGCGGGATCGGAGCACCGCACGTAAGGAGCGCTTCTGCAGGACCACACAAGTTCACTGCTATTCTTACATCCTAGCCTCGCAACTGGGAAACTCCTGCCAAGTTGTTGGAGACAGTGGCACCTGGGAAGTATTATATGAATCTGTATTGCATCATGAGAACCCTATTTGCACTTAATTACACATCTCCCTCCCTCCCCCCCGTATAACAAGCGAGACAGATGCTGCATCTACAAAGTGAGAAAGAAATACAGTTTTTAAGTGGGATCTGACAGCCAGAAGCCTAAGAACAGGCTTCAGACAAGATCCCAGCAATGAAGATCCTGACAGTATCGAACAGTTCAGACCAGTGAATTTTGGTGCTGTCTCTAGCAGTGATTCCAACAGGTTGTCTTGCCTTGCAGTCCTGCTTCCTTGTGCTGAAATGTTGGTGGAGAGGTCTTGACCTCCCTCCTTTGCCCTGGAAAACTCTGGACGTTATCTTCAGTGCCCTCCTGCCAGGTGTTTTTCATGGTGCTGATTATAACAGCCTTTCCCAAAGCATGCAAAAATCCCTTGCAAGGATTACCCTGCCTCTGTATTTGGGGCAGTAGGTTAATGGGCACCAATTGGGCTAACGGATCTTCTAATGCAGACTGCTCTGCCAGGGATGGGCGATGGGGAGGCAGGAAAGCCTCACACGTTTTTTTCTGGCCCACGACACATAACAGCAGCATCACTGCATTGTGTTTAACAGGAGCAGATCCCCTGTAAACAGACGCAGCTGGTAGGTGGGTGCAGATCCATCACTGGCTAATACCCATCCCAGGCCTAGTGTGTTTATTCCCTGGAACGGCTGGAAGACAAGATACTTCTGTTTCATAGGGCAATCCCAGGGTGTACTTACATCAAATGTACAAATCAGTCTTTTGAAAGTAATTCATTGGAAGTGGGGGTCTCCAGGAGCACTTCCAACTTGGGCTCATTACTCACTGACATGCTGTTGTGTGTGCTTCGGGGCTTTACCCTTTTATCCTCCCCTCATTTACAAGTCAAACACCCGGTTCCCTGCCATGTAATCCAAGACAGGAAATATCTTTTCTGTTTACATCGGGCTGTGGTAATGTAGTCACTAATCTGGCACAAGCCTGGGCTGCTGTAAGGTGGCGATCCTCTTCCCACTGCCCTTTTCCCACCATCTCCCTCACACTGGCTCTACAGTTCATGGGTTTGGGCTTTAATCCTGTAGGTTCTTTAAAGAAGTTCCAGAAGGTACGATGAAAATGTTTATCAGTTGTGATATAGGTAAGTGAATAAAATGAATGATCCGCTACACGTAGAAAATGCAAATTTAGCAAGCAAAGTTTCTGTTTACCTGGTTCAGCAATTTTGCAGATAGTGATTATTGTCTTAGCTGAGAAGTGGAGTTCCTCCGTGTTTTGTATGGGCTGTTCATCTGCGTGGAGCCCACTTGACACAAAGTTTGAGTTACTGCAGATCACAAGCGGCCTCTGCACAGCTCCTCTGTTTGATGGCTTTCAGTGCAAAATGGAGGATCTTTTGTGGTTTCACTTTAAAACTTGTCTAATTAAATCTGTCACCTATTTAGGCACATTCTGGAAGGAAAATATATGTGAACAAAGTCACACTTTGACACTCTTCAAAATTTCCAGTGTCTTTTCAAATGGTGCATAAGTTCATTCTATAGATGAATCATTAACACTTTTTCATATACTTTCATTTTAATATGTATTAGGGCTCCAAGCAAACATTGGGATGCTTAAAAAAAACCACGCCAAACCACCAAACAACACCCCCCCACACCCAATAGTTTATCTTTCCTGTTTACTTTGACATGTGGTTTGAACACGTTCTTCTAAATACACCAAGGCTAGTTGGTGCCTTGCCTATTTGGCACATTCAGAAAACATACATGTCTAGCTCTGTAGCTGAAATGTGAGTCATTACTGCAATTCAATGGTTTATATGCTGAGAAACACAGTGTCTTTACATAACACAAAGCACTGTTTACAATGCAATGCATACTGGATGTTATTAGGTGAAAAACTATTTCTTTTACTACGATTGTAATTGATTTCTTCTCTGTATAGTTCTAGTAAGTTATCCCACACTCTCAGTTTTAAATGTGTTTCCAATTTTAATGAAGTGTCTGGTTTAATTATGTGTCTGTCATAATGACGTGTGAATCCCAGTCAGAAAAAGCTACTTTACACAGAGATGAGAAGAGAGTGTTTTTCCTCTCAAATCTTCAGGAGCTGTGTCCTGTGACCAAGTTCCCCTGCGAGGCAACAGCTTGGGTTTCGTTCTATACTGGAAAAAGCACCATGAAGATGATCTCATGGATATCACTGCTTTTCAGCTCTCCCTAGAATATGGTAAACTGGACAGTAGGTGGAAGTTTCCATGATTAAATTCCTTTCAGAGTTGGGAAAATGATATTCATTCACATTCAAGGCTTCTTAATCTGATTGTGTGTCATCTGGCCATTTAATTATTCAATAAGCTGTGCTGGCCAAGGAATGTAAAGTGGGATTGCTGTAAAATAGCTGTGGTATGAGACAGTCCCTATAATTGATGTTGCTTTTGCTCAAACTTTCTCACAATTTTTGGCATTGAATTAATTCTGGTTTTCACATTAATAACCAGGTATCATTCAGCAGTGCAAGATCTCTTACCTTGTATTATGGACCTCCTATACTTCAAAGCGAGTTTAATTCAGCTGCTACATGGGCAGGCACTTGTCGGAATGATGGTTATTTTAGTGGCTTGAGCGAAAAAAAAAACCCAAATAATTGAAACTTTGTGGAAAACTGTTTGGATCCTGCTGAAGCTGGAAGGCTGGAAGTGTCTGTCTCCGCGGGACTTTATTGGACATCACTTCTGGTTACACATGTGCCTAAGTATTTTGTGGAGCGGGGCCCTCAAAGCATGCAGAAACACCCACGCACTTCCAGAGACTATCCAGGGACACAAACGCTTTCCATACTTCCCCAAGAGAAACTTGCCTTCTCCTCGTCTTGCTGAGAAGTGTAACCTCAGCAGCAAAGACAACTTCGCCTGGATGACAGGGTAGACATGGCAGAACTCACCCAGCGCTCCTGACGTGGGAAGAACAGACCGCCACACGCCCCTCGGGAGCATCTGAAGGTGGTGGGGTTTTCTCTGGCTGCAGGACATGTTGCGTGAGGCAGCTGAAGGATTCCTTGACTCTTGTTTTATTCCTGTTACTCCAGCCAGAGTATGCAGCTATCTCATTCCAAATCAGCTGCATATTGCTGGAGCAAAGCAAGGAGCTTTTTTAGAGGGTATATTTGTTTCTTCAAGCAAGAATAAAATGTTAGCTTCCTCTGATGTAGGAGAAATATATGTTAGATGTGCATAAGCACGTGTGTTGCTCTAAGAACAGGCAAGAAAATTAACTGTGACTCTTACTCATGCTGCAGGTATGAGGGAGGAGGGACAGCAGCTGGCTCCTGCCCGGATACTCTGATTGAACAACAGGATGGATTAGGTCAGGGTTTTCCTCACTCCTTCTCTTTCCAGATCACTCAGTAAGAGCTGACCTGCAGCATCAAGGATGGAGGTGGAGGTTTTGCTGCTCTGTGAGGCTCAGCAAGCTGAGGATGGTCTGCCCAGCCAGCAGGAAAGGAAGAGTCCCATGGCGTAGGGCTGTTTACTGAAAACCTCATCGCAAAGCAAATCCTGGATCCTGCTTAAAAAGATGAGATTCATCTGCCTGCTTGAATTTGTTCTTTCTATTGTCTCAGACAGATTGTGTGTGCCTTCAGGCATGAAGCCAATGCCTGGAAAGCAGAATGCACCTCCGATTGCCCAAAGCCCTGGTTTGCTCCATGTGCAGTGTGCTGGCTCCTGCATGGCACTCAATTAATGCAGCGCTCCCAGCCTAGCCCAAAACCTCCGAGCTCCATTGCTGAGTGGGTTGAGTGTGGTTTTGCTGAAGCGGGGTATAGGGTGAAACCACCTTGAACACCAAGCCAGTGGTGCTGGTTGACAGCAGCAGTGCTGGTGGTGGCACCAGCAGTGTGAGGCATCACGCCATGCCCAGCCCCAGCACTGTGGTCCAGCCAAAAAAACACTTGGCCTTGAGCACTTCCAGGGAGAACTCCACGTACCCACTCAGTTTCTGCCTGCCTGCTGGCCAGCGTAATCTGCAGGTTGATGGCTCCAGCCTACACTGACTTGAAGAGGGTTTTCTCTAAAGTTTATGTCAGTTTTTTGAGAATACCTGAGCCAAGCTTTCTTTTTCCATTTGAAAGAAAAGAAAAACGTGTACGTTGAAAGAAGCAAAAGTCGTTCAAGAAGTGCACAGATCATTGCTTCAGGCAGGCTGAGCAGTGGGACTGAGTTAAGTCACTGATAGTATCTGGTTTGATTTTTGAGTGGTTTTAAATTGCAGAGTTACACTAAACAAATTTGAATAAAGAAATCTTTCCTAGGTAGCTTCCAATGTATTCCTTTGTTTTCTCAATCAGTATTCCTGTGCTCTGCCAAACATCAGTGCAGTTGTGTGACTACAGCTAGACATTTCTAGCTAGATAAACCAATACTTTCTCATGATGGTGCAAATATATATACATAAAAATAAGTACAGTCAGGGACAATTTGTCCAACAAGAATCTATAGCACAGAAGGGATTCTGGAGTCATCTTCAAAGCGTATACTGATGTTTTTGAAATGACCTATGAATGTCTCTCTAGTTTGTTAAGAGTCCAGAGGGATTTTTCAATATGATAGAATTGGGTTATTAAATTACTGTTAGAAATGTGGAGCTGACCTCAAGTGGCAAATATTTCTGTGAAAACATTGGCAAACATTTCATTTGGAGAACTTTCCTCTATTGTTTCTCTTCTAAAATCAAAATAAACAACACAAATATATTGGACAAGGCAAGAAAACAAAATAAGCCTATTTTGTTGCATTTTCTGATAAGCAATGCTGTCTAACTGCTAACAAATGTTGGACACATCTACTTTTAGCAGATACTCTAAGTCCAAGATGTCTTTGAACTTGCACGTAAAGCAGGGTGAAATCACCATCCCCTTTCTGCTGATTTTGATTAGAGCTGGTGAGAAACATTGCCTTGTACCAGCGTTCCATCACATCGCACTGACCGACGGAAATGTGCCGGATTCAATAACGCTGTGGTGGGGAGAGGTTCCTGGGGACAGATTTTTCAATTCGGAAGGGCAGAGTGAGTGGCAGGGAAATGGGCACCCAGAGCTGTGACGCTTCCCCAAGTTGCGCCTGGTTTGGAGACCTACACGGGGTTCTCCATCTCCCGGCTGTCGTCCTGATGACCAGATTATAATGGCAAGAGCCCTGATCTGGTGAATGCTTCACTGTTTGTACAAATTAAGTAGTTCCAGTAGGAGGGAGAAAAAAAAATAAAAAGTCTGTAATGAGGAGAAAAAGGAGTTGAACCTGAGTCACTCACGCTGAGATGAGCACTCACACACATACTTTTTAAATAAAATAGACAGTTTTGATTTTTGACCATAAATAAGCCTAGCCCATAGAGTTCAGATGATGGATTTCTTAGTGCTTTCTGGCTCTTTATGGAGAATTTTAATTCAGGCCTTTAGTATTGGCCTCAAAATTTAAGGTATTTTCCTTATGACCTCTTAAATTTCCAGACTGGGGGCATTAGAATAAAATCTTTACAGACTTTATTGCCCTAGTGCATGTGACATTTGTTTGACATTAATACCCTGTGACCAGATCCCCATCTGAAAAGCTGCCTGTCTCCAGTGGTGCTTAGGCTCTCCAGAGTCTTGTGCTGGAGAAGCCCATTCTGATTATTGATCCTATAATCATCTCTGGATCCCCTGGGTACCCCTCAAGGCAAAATCCTATATCTGGCATTTTTCCTGGGTAGAGGGGCCCCAAGGTCCAGTCCCTTAAACCCAAAACTTCACGCTGGAGTGGTTACATGCCTCCAGTTGTTTTATGAGAGCTGATTAACCCCCCAAAAAAAGAAAAAAATGTGATTAAAAAAACAAGGGACAGTGGAATAGCAGAGATACGCTTTGAGCACAGGAAATGTTATTTTTAAACAGCTTGAGAGGGCTAAATCAACAAAATCCTAAACTCCTCCCTACAGATCCCATTCCCATCTCTTGGAAGTGAGGTCTGGACAGCGTCCCCAGGCCAGATCGCGCATTCTGCTCTCTGAGCCCTGACTCCCCGATGTGCCGGTGGAGCGGCTGTCAGCAGACAGGCCCCTTTTCACACTTTCCTGATGTTACGGCTCAGTCCAACTCATCCTGCGCTAGGCTTCCCACTAAGTATCGAGCTCTGCAAAAAGCCTCTTTGACATTTCACCTTAGTACTGCGCAAGAAAACTGGGAGTCCGGATCACGAAATACAGATTATAACGCAAAATGACAGTTATGGTGTAGAGCAAAGGTTGGCAGGGGAACCAGCAAGGTCTACAAAACAAAGCTAAGATCACTGTTATCTGCGCTGTGTTTCCTAATAGTGGGAAATGCTGAGATAATGCTAAAAACAAAATAATAAAACGTGACCCAGGTCAGATCCCTGAATCCTGATGTTCCCGATGTGTGGGAAGCAGAACTGCATCTCTGTCGTGCACCGAAAGTCCATTTCTTTGCTGCAAGGTAATCAGCAGTTTCGTGGTCATGAATTAACGCCGAAACAAAGCGCCACCATTCCGCAGATGCAAGCAGAATGTACTAATGTGTACAGGGCACTATGTTTTACAGTCACTGAAGTGCTTTCTGCTCACCACAGGAAAACACACAATTTGCTCCTTGTTTTGCCATGTGCTCCTTAGCATTAAGAGCAGTGATCGCCGAAAAAACGGTAATAACAAAGGGGGGAGCGCAGCTCCGCTTTCTCGCTTCAGCTTGCCGAGGTCTGGGGAGCTGAGTAAGCACTGTCCAGGCTAGGAGCGGGCAGAGGGCAGGTCTGGTTATCTTATATATGGAGTGGAAATACCCTAAGGGGAACTGCAATCTGAAACTAGCTCAAGTGGTTTGGCATATAATGTGATATAACCTGCACATCAATAGCATCACCCATGAGATGCAAAACAAAGGCCATGCTATTGTATAAAACTTTTCTTCCCTCCGGGCAGAAATGGATCTTGCTTCCTCGCTGCTTGCCAGCTACCCAAGTTGTTTAGTAATTGTTTCACTTCATGCTGATGAATGAAAGGTAAAACTGAACCAGAGCTGCAGAACGCAGTTCAAAACAGCAAGATAAAAAGGATGGATAATGCATGGATAGCGGCGTCCAGAAGTGAAATGTGAAAACGCTGATCAATGAGAACTAAGTTTCTAAATGGCAAGAAAGCAACACATGGAATGGATAAGAATCGAAGTGAAACATAGGGGAGTAGCACTATGTGGTCTTGCTTGCCACGTGTTGCAGATTTTCTGGGCATTTGAGGGAAGGTTTTCAAGTTTGCTGTTCTGCATCACTGACGGAAGTATTACCCCTTCTGCTCCAGAGCCAGCCTAGATGTCTGACTTTTTAGGCACACTGCCAGCCTCGCTGCAGATGGGTCAGCCCTGTGGAGCATGCACAGTTTGGGCTTTATAAAGTTTGTAGGACTTCTAAGATTTTTTTCCAAGTGTCTCCTATTATGTTTTTGCTAAAGTTTAAATTTTGCTTGAGTTTACTGGAAGCTCTTACCAGTTTTGTCTCAACGAATTTTCTTCTTAATAGGCAGGGCTAAAGAGAGTTAGCATCTATGCAGGAGGGAGGGCTGTCTGCAGGGGGGCTGACAGATGTGTACCACCTTGGGATCAACAAGGCACAGGTATCTGATGGGTTCAGGATATGCTCCATAAGGGATACAGGAAAGAAACTTTTCTCTATTAAAAGTAATATATTTAAAATATTGAAAAGGGTATTAATGTTCTGCTCTGTGTATTTCTGAACCTGGTAGCAGTGGAAGGTGAGGACCTGTTGGCAATGGTGAGTCGTGTTGAGCAATGTGATGCATTGGCTCTTTTTGTCCCACAGAGAAACAAATTGGGTCATTTTATGATCATTTATGACCGGACGGAGCTGTGGTTGTCCATGTGGCACAGCAGCTTCTTCTGCAGGCAGTGCTGTGGATGTCAGTGGGACTGCCTCTTGGGCATGGGATGATTCAAAACAACCTGTAACAAGCAGTGATCCAGAGATCTGGGGACATTTCTGTGTTATATCATGTTTCTTTGAGCCACACATTCAGAGTTTGAAGACTAGAGGGGACCGTTAGATCATTTATAATAGCCCCCTCATACCTCAGGCTGTTTAACCTCACCCATCCATTCCTCCGTGAAGCAAGAAACCTGTATTTGGCTTGCATATGTCTTCCAGGAAGGCATCCAGTCTGGATTTAAAGATACCAGGAGACAGATGATCCATCACTTCATTGGGTAGTTCATTTCAAAGGTTAATCCTCCTCACTCTGAAAATGCAATGCCTTATTTCTCATCTGAATTTGTCTGGCTTCAGTCCCTACCCTGTCATTCTTGCTGTCTCCCTTCATTATTAAATAGCCTTTCCATGCCTGATATTTCCTTCCCAAAGTTTCTCCTGCCGTATAGTCCAAGGATTTCTTCTTCAGAAGAACAAGCTCTGTAAGCGCGTGCTGAGCAAACGTTCCCCTAGTGCTCAGGTCACTCTGCCCTCCTCTCCAGTAAAACACCTCCTGCCTTTCTACGTCCTTCAGAAGTCAAACACCAGGGCTGTCCGCAGCATTGCAGCACTGTCCTCCCGGCTCCCACATACCCAGGAAAGGCTGTGCCCTCCTGGCAGTGTCTTGGGACCGTGCAAGCCCCTTTTTGCTGTAGCATCCCTCTGGAGATCATGACATCCAGTCCCTGCTCCCAGCTGTCGGCATTGGATTTGGCCACGGTAAAACTCATTTTATCTCACCAGTGAAGCAATTCAGGTGACAGACTGCTCTCTCCATGTCTACCATGCTGTGAATTCTCAGTTTGCACCCGGATGTTATCAGTGGTAATTTTTACCTCTAATCAGAAGTTTCAGATCAACTTCCTCATATTTCTTTTTTTTTTTTTTTTTTTTGGAATCAGGGGCTGCAACAAAACAATATGTTGCATGTGTTTAGAAAATATTTTTTTAGTAACAAGAAAGAACTTAAAAACCTTGAGCCAAGGGAGTCCTTTGTATTTTTTCTTTTAGTTTTGTCTTTATTTTGACAGTTCCGTCTCTATCTGCTCCATAGGCTGTTGCACAGAGAGCAGCTCCACCCTGATCTGGGGTTGGTTCTGAGGTTACGAGAATTTACTCACCGATTCACTTTATGCACTGCAGCTTTTGTGAAATGGATTCATTTAGACGTTTAATTACTGGAGATTAAATATATGACAGTAGAGGTAGACTGGAACATAACACTGATGCTCAGCCAACCTTGAACCTGCATATTTGACTTGCTCAGCAAAACTCCATCAGATTTGTAGAACCACCAGATTTACCTACATACATTTTCAGGTTGGTGACTTTTTCTTCTGTGATTTACGTGATGTTGGAGGATTATGTTAAAAGTACTTAAGTCTGCATCTCTTTTTCTTGGCCTTGAAAAAGTGCCCAGCTATGGATTAAAGAAAGCTAATACTATATACACAGTGGCCCTTTATACAATTTTTTGCAACATGCTTTTCCAGTTTTATTTTGCTAACAAAGGCATAACATGCATGGGTGGAAGCCCACTTTCAGCTTTACTGTGTCATAAAAAGTTATGATAGTTGAAGAAGGACAGAAATATGTCATTTAAAAATAAAATAAAGGAAAAAATACTGAGCCAAAAAAATCCCAGAGGCAGAAATGAAAGCTACAAAATGACAAAAAAAGGTTTTGAACTATTTTAATTAAATTTTGTAATACGCTCAAGAAATGACCCATTTTGATTACAAGGAAGCAATCTGTGACAACCCAGGCACTCTTTATTTAACCCCAGGCTGGGAGTGACTGTGGATGGATCTCACTGATCCACTCACTTGGCTGTTTGTTTGCTCTGAGAGCAGCTCCTGTCCCAACCACTGGCCAGTTCCCACCTAGGAATGTTTTACACATGCCCACACTTTTCCCTTGGGACGTGCATTTGACGCATGAGTGGATTTGCAAACCAATATCCACCTGTGTCTGCTGCAGAGGCTGGGAAGAACATGTGAGGCTCACCCTGCTCCCCCAGGGCACTGAAGGGACGGGGCAGCTCCTTGCCCCTGTGCATCTCTTGTGTCTGATGGTGCTGAGACGGCTCAAAAGGCACATTTGGAAACACGTACCCCTTGGCATCACAGAGGGACACTGAGATGTTACCTTGTTCATTCACTAGACAAGACCAGCTGTGCCTAGGCTACTCCCTACAGGTGCCCATCTAAGCTGACCCCACCACTGAGATGTTTCACCTGCCCAAACAGTGTACCCCAGTGTTTAATGAGCATTACTGCAGGGGAGCAACCCACAGCTCACCCACCTGTGATGGGGCATTAGGAGTATGAGCTGGCCACATGAAGCTCTTTAAAAGCACTAATGGTTCCCCCTCTGCTGTTTGCTGGTGGAGAAGGCTCCTTGGAGGCAGTGTGGGCTGCAGAGATCCTGTCCTCTGGTCGTCTCTTTGTAGGTGTTCTGCAGGGAGTCCAGCAGGTAGGTAGGTGTGTGTGGACCTTCTGTGCACCAGCATGATCACTCATGAGGAGGAAGGAGGCAAAGTTTGAGTGAGTTGTACTGATTGTTTCCTCACCATCAGCACAGGCGTGTGCTGACCTTCTTTGGTGCAGATGGTTTACTCTCAGACCAAGGGTTGCTCTTGGACATGCATTACTGTGCCTTTCTACTGACACTGCTCAGGGGCAAACAGTAAGCAGGTAGCAGGTTTGCAGAGTGCATTTGACTGTTCCTCTATTTCCTAATACCATTTTAACTGGCTGTCTCTGTGCCATTCTTCTTGTTTCATCTGAAAATATAGGGCTAGCAGTTGGTGTAGGCACATGTTGTTATACCCCCACTGATTTGATCTGCCTACACTGATTTAAATCAATACAGGATTTTATTTCTCTTTTTTTTTAAAAAAAAAAAAGCCAGAATGGCTTTAGCATGTTATGCACGGTGGCTCTGACACAGACCAGTGCTGGCACTGGGTTGGATCAGAAGTGGAAAGGACTGACAGGTCCCTCTTCTTAAAGCTGGTTCTTGTGCCTCTGTCATGGTGACGCAGCTGTTCCTTGTATTCTGCATGTGTGCTTGTGTGTTATGTGCCCCCTGAATACTAATGCATGATTTTCTGGATCTGTAATTAGAAAATTCTGAGTTCTTCCAACATTTTCCAGCAGTCAAGCTAACAGCTAATTTTGAGAAACTGCTATATCTCTGGATCCTGAGCAGAGACTGGGAGCACATCTCTCCAAGAGACGCGTTTCTGGAGACAGCAATATACCACAGCCATAATTTTGCAAGGGAAAACAATAGCAGCATCCTCATACATCAGGGAGAGCTCTTTCATGTGGTGAGGTCAGCACCAACCCCATCGCTCGATAGGAGATTACACATCAGTTACAGAGCACCAAATGCCTGAAAATAAATGGATGCTTTGCCCTGCCCAGCTCCCTGCACCCAGCAGGTCAGAGCTAGGCAGACCAGGAAAGGCTCCAGTCCCCCCAGCATCTACCCAGCATGCTGAACCCTGACTGCAGACATGATGTTTATGGTTATTTTTAATGCATTTCAGCTTCTCGCTGTAGGTTTTGGCACACGCATGCTCCGTTGAGGCTCTTGCACGCTGCTTGGTTCAGCACAGGTTGCTGGATTGGGCTGCCTTGTGACTTTTATTTGCTGAGGGGGGCCCTGCTCACACACAGAGCCTGTGCAAAGGGTGCAGGATCACACCTGCAGTCTTCATGGTGAAGAGGAGCATGAACTTGAGGCATACTAAGGACAGCTGAAAATAATTACTTTCTAATTGATCTGGTGGAGACTGGCCTTTAGAAACCATTTGATTTGTGTGAATAAGTTTCCTAGGAATTATACTCAAATGTTGATGTGAAAAACCATAATACTTCTTTTTACAGTTCTGTGGCCTTTATGTCGCCATGTTTTGAGCCAAGTTTTACAATTTGCATTGATATGCCAAGGAAAACTTCCTCAACACACAGAGTTCCTGCATCTGTGCAGTAGTTGGTTTTGAAAGTTAAACATCCCTGCTGTTTCACATTTTTTTAGATGCCAGCAGTGATTAGACATTACCATGGGCTAATTGCTTGTAAAATTTCAGGTTTTACCTTGCAGCCCCCTTGAAATTTACAGCTGCAACAACAGGAACAAACCCCATGCTCTCAGAAAACACAAATTAGTCAAAACCAAAACAGAACTGGTTTTTCTCATGTTCTGCTTGCAGCTGTTTTTCCCAAAATTGGAGAGCTACTTATGCCCCCTCTATCTGAACATTATAAACAGACATTACCCCAGACTGAGGCAACATATATTCAATGTCAGCCCAGAGCTCAGCAAAGGCACCTTCTCCGCTCAGATGGGAATACTCACGTTTATGAGTTGTACTCTGAATCTCAAAGATTTTCTCTTAATGCAAGGGATGCTGAACTCTTTGGTTAAAGGATTAGTGTGATTTGTGTTTTTTCACATCTTTGATACTGTTGTTCAAACCAGATTTATGCAAACAAGGCTCTATTCCTGCCGTGATTACTGCATGTACACCTAGGAATCAATAGACAGGATTGCAAACACATCAAGGGGAGCAGCCAAATTTAAAGCCCATTGTGCTGCAAGCGCTACTTCTCACCTCCTGACTGGGGCATCAAAACCACGGTTTGGAAATTCTATGTACAGTTTTTTCATTAATAGCAAGTGTGGTCTTAAAAGAAAAAAAAAAAGGGCATGCAGACACACACCCGGAATGATGCCTCTTTGGGGCAGCATCACTCAGGGGGTGATGTCTTTCTCCCCAGAATGGCATTAACAGAGCAGACTGTCCTTAGGGCAGAGGCTCTTGGAGGACAGAGTGTGTAACCTCCCTTTAGCTTAGCAGCTGTAGCTGACACTACATGTGTTTCCAGCCTGCTCTGGCCTCAAACAGCTCTCCTGGCCCAGCCATTGCCACCCGAAAAAGCCAGGAATCACCTTGCAGCATTCTGCAAATTTTGGCCTGCTGTTATTAGATTCAGCTGCTGGAACATGTGCTAACACTGGAGAGGCTACATCATGCCTGCGGATGTTTGCTAATCCCAAATTTCAGAGCCTCCCTGGTCTTGCCAGAACATCAAAGCTCAGCGGAGCATTGCAGTGCAGATGAGGAAATTGCAAAGGGGAGGAACGTGGCAGGTAATGGATTAGGGTCTTTCAGAGGAGTGAGTGTTTGGATCAGGAAAACGATAGGTAATTATGAACAGTATGAGGCTTGAGATGGTTCCAGGATTAATTTATATCTAGCTGTTTATTCTCGTCAGCATTTCCTTTGCCCCTTCCCCTGTATCCCCTACGGACAGTAACGCGAGAGGCCGAGCGGCTGCGCGGGGGGAGGACCTGCTGCCCATCTCCTTTTCCTCCTGTTATGGGTCTGTCTCCAGGTGCTGCCAGACTCAGACCCTGTGCTGGCTCTGGAGGCTGTCTGCTCTGTCGTTAGCAGCTCTTCATCTTGCCTGTTGTTAAAACATATGGCAAATCAGTCCTACTGTCTTGTTTTGTGGGGACAAATCCCCGAGCAAAGATCAGCACGTGAGCTCAGGCGCACACGAGCTTCCACAAGTGCTAGGGAACGCCGAAACAAAAGTAGGAGTAAGTAACCAAATCCGAAGCCACCCTAGGAAACTCTGCTTTTAAAAGTATTTATTTGAATAATTGTAAAAATATGTTTAAATAGCCTGGGCCTGTTTAGGTCCTAATTCTAGGACTGGCCTTAAAAAAAAAAAAAAAAAAAAAAAAAATGCTAAAAGCTGCTGTTTACTGGGCACAGACGAAGTAAGTGCAGCCTGGCAAAGCTGGGAAGTGGATGGTGAGACAGCATGGGTTGGGGGAACTATAACTTGGACTTTCTCCATGCATAACCAGAGCCAATAATATGCCACTAAAGAAGCTACTTGACGTGTTTGTGGGTTGGCAAAAGCGGGGTGGTTCTGTACTCAGGGCTCTCCTTGCCTCCTGGCTCAGCAGATGTGCATGTCCACTGCCTGGGCCACTCAGAGGGACAAAAATACTTGCAGGCAGAAGATTGTATTTGTAGTCTATAAATCTGCAGTGGCTAATGAGGCCAGAGCAGCCTCCGTGCTGTTGGAGTTACTGCACAATGCAATATTTCTTGCTGTGTTTTCCATTTAGTGACTTCTAACAAAACGTGAAGTAGATCCACTGCTTTCTGCCCTCTTACCGTCACTTATCTAAAGCCACCTCTGCTCCTGTCTCTCCAAAACCCCTCGCCCCTGTTGACCCCTAAAAAGTAACAGGGCCTCCAAAGCCATGTTATTCCCATGCAAAAACCTTCAGTTGAGTTTCTCACCCCTATTCCTGAGATGTTACACAAGTGCTGCAAACGCTAAGGGGAAGGCTCCATCCTATTTCCCCATGGGAATTCCTTGGCTGCATCAAGGTTTAGGACTTGCTGTGTAGTCCAGGTGCCTTTTGATGTGAGTTGTGGCTGTGTTAGTCACACAGGAGAGGAGGTAACATATTTCATTGGAGCTGTTGGGAATAGACCGTGGCCAGGAAATGAGAAAACGTGGCCGTCCCTCACCTACATTTACATTGCTTTCTTCTCTCCACGCTCCAGTCCCTCCTAACACGTCAAGACACACTCAGTAGCCCCAGAAAAGCACTCGTGTATGTGCTGTTCTCTCTCTGGAGGCTGGGTAATACCTCGCTACTGTTATTAGCAAGTAAATTTATTTCCTTAGCAAAAAATAGCAAGGCTTGTACTGCCGTACTGGTGGCTCTAAAGCTTCGACCAGTAGATCATTGCATTATCTGCACTCCACAGCACTAGTTAGTCTGTTTATTGCTTTTCTTCCTCTCTCTCTCTCTCTTTTTGTCATGAGCAAGAAATAAGAAATTGTCCTTTCCCCTACTTACCTCATTAGGACTTTAATAACTGAAAGCACATTTTTGGCAATTAAAGTTTGCAGTCATCAGAGTTTCTCTTTTTTTTTTTGAAACAAGTCTGAACCTTTGCAGCAGCCTAAACAAAAAAAAAAAAGAGGGCTTTTTTCCCCCTCTCTTTTATTTGGAAGCTTAAAAAAAGAAAAAGTTTGTGCCACTGTTGTGTAATACTCTCGAGTGAAACAACCAACTTTCTATACAGTTAGCAAAATTAAGGAGTTTACAGTTTTTCCAGCTGTTTTCTGTGATGCAACATAAACAGTAAGAGCAATAGTCTGCCTTGGAAATGCTCTGTGCAAGCCACACAATTGGATTCCAGCATGATAAGGTTAGGATATGCCGTCTGCTGCTGCTTGTTCTCAAATTTCTAAGTCAGCAAAAGAAGCGAGGAGAAAACATGCAGATATCTTACCATCACCCATTTTCATTCCTTCTCCATGCCAGGAGGAATGCAATAAAATTAATGTAGGGACACGGAGTTACCGAGGAGTTTTTGTGGCTTCTAGGAGAGAAGCATTGGGCTTTGCGTTGTGGGGAAAAAAAGAACCCATGGCATTTCCAGAAAAAAAAAACTTGCAGAATAAGGGAGAATTCATGCCCGTGTGTAAGGTGAGCTGTGCAAGCAGGGCCCTGTCCATCAGCACAGAGGTCACAAGTTGCTTGGATTGGCTCTTTCTTGCTCCATAGATGGATGGAGCCATGGGAGCTCTGCCCATGCTCTGGTTAGACATCAGGCAGCGCTAATCTCAACTGGTTTTTACCCATCCACATAAATAATTCCTTGTAAAAGGCACAAATCATGTGATTCCCTCCCATCATGTGGAAGTGGGATGGATGGTGAGGTGGAAGCAGGTGAGTGGTGGAATGAAGCTGTGTACTGCTGGGGCTGGTATAATGCTGCTGGCCCTCTGGCCCAAGAGCCACACTGGAGCAAATCTCAGTAGATCTAAGAGCTGGGGGTAGGAGTTGAGCTGGAGCAAGTATGGTGGCATGGAGCCAAAATATTGTCCTGAAATATGGCCCAAATGGCAATTAAGCACCAGATTTAGGTGGTAGGCATGTGGCTTGAGTATCTGAGCTAACTGAGATAGTGCTCTCCATGTGGGAGTAAGCTAGTGAAAAGCTCAATCAGTCTTGTCTACAAGTGCTGCAATTGCACATGCCGATGAAGCATGAATGTAGCTTAGGGCTTGAGCTGAAACATCCTCTGAAAATGGATAAACCCTTCTCGAGCTCAGAATCCACTCAAGAGCATTTTGCTGAGGGAAAAACAATCAACAAAGTGAGTCTATTTTTTGTCCTAGAGCTGAGCTTCCTAAAATAACCATGGCAAAGCCATGGAGGCTCTGTACTGCTTCAGCTCCCATGGAAATCCACAAGCCTGAGGTGCCTTTACAGGTCTACACATCACATACTTGCAGATACAGGAGCTGGAAAGGTACATTTCCTGTGAACACTGTTATTTTACTGTTGAACTTCAAGTGGAAGACGGCAATGCTGCTAGCATCCGATTCCACTTCTCGGTTACACTTTATCCATCTGTGATCTCTTCAACTGCTGAGAAATGACAGGGTCTGTTGCTGGGTTTGTGCCAAGGGAAATCACCTGAATCTGAACATAACCTTCCAAAAAGATTTTTTAGTGAATTGCAGAGGGTTTTTTTTTTTTTTTCCCCTCTGTTGATGTGCAACAAGCCCTCTCCTGCCTCCCCCACGCCTGTCTCTTTCTATGGCTGCAATGTCTGGTCATGCCCTGCTCCATGGAGAAGAAGCCAGGCATGTCTGAAATGTTTATAGCTGTCGTTGCCAAGATACAGAAGGAGGCTCATCAAGTCCGTGTGCCAAGCTATTAGCTACTAAAGTGTACCAAGCCAGGGGCTGCAAATGTGCAGACTGACAGGTCCCTTGCTAATGAGAGGACTGAAGGCAACGAGCAGCATTTTCTGAGCAGTGTAGAGTCGTTCCTCTAGTCAGACTAAACTAGAAGACAAAATCATTTAGTATCAGTGGTATCTACTCTGTGCAGCTGAGAGTAGAGCAATAGATCCTGAGCTTTGATCTAGTTGGGATACTGGCATTGATCGAAGTTGTCAAGTTAAATGTGAAGAAGAGGATTCAGCAATGATGTTCTTTGCAGTTTTCCCTCTGAAATCTCCAATTTTTGTTGAAACAAAGTATTATGGAAAAAGAAACTGATATGAAAAGCTGGAAGAGAAACAGGTTTCCCGTGCCCAAAGATTTTCTAGATTTCAGAGATGTTTCTGTTCTGCATCAACACAAACTCAAGGTCTCCTGAAAGGTTCCGGAGAAAAAAGATTGAAAGAGGCCTATCCAGGAATAATAGAGAGCCTGAGGGCAAGGCTGGTTGCATGGCTTTGGGAGGTGTAGTCATAATGTAGGTGCTTGAATTTGGTTCTCCCACATTCCTGACAAGCTTCCGAAGTTTCAGGCAATTTCTTACTCTGCAGTGAGTCTCTCTTGGTCTTTGCTGAGGAATACTGGCCAGGAGCTGAGAAACCTCTTTTGATGCAAGTCCCATCAGCATCAATACATTCTTACAAAGTTTTTTGATGAGCTGACATCTTGCAGTGTAGATGTTTCACCAGCAGAGTCCCAGCCTGCTCTAAATACAATACTCTAACAGGCTTAGCAGCAGTATAAGCACCAACTTTGATGAAAGATGTTCAAACAAATATTCTAATATTGTCTCTCAGACTTTAATGGTGCTTTCATGGTATCATCCTGTAAAGCACTACAGCAATTTCCTGCAAGACTGCTCAAGGTTTCCATCACGTACAGCTACCGACTGTGGTGCATTAAGGTTTGTAGCTAATTGAGAGATGCATCAGGACAGAAACCCTCTGATTGCTTTAATACCCTTATTCACCTCGTATGCCTGTACCATGTACAGTGCATCAGACAAATTTATTTAGCTTGATAACAGCTACACAGGGGAAATTTCCCTGTAGATAAATTTCTTGGAGAAACTCCTGCAGCTCTTTCAGAAATGCATAGCTATAGGTATTGTGTCACTGAACCTTTTCAAATAAGGTTGAAATAAACTCTATTATAAACTAATGATTCCTGCAGTGTTATCAGAACAGTGTTGTTAACATGCCACTTTATTGCTGTTCTGCCCATAACGTCAGGCTTCTTAAAGTGTTTTTCATTGCCCAAAAACCTCAGCTTCTCTTTTTCACCATACAATTTTTAATCTTCATGGTTGGATTCATCCTGGGTTTAAACACAACCTTCAAGGCTCTCTATCCAAAAAGCTAAATAGAAAAATCCCTGATATATTTTGTTCAGTCTCTTATTTTTTTTTAAGGAAATCAGTTGATCCTAAATGCTCGACTGTTGTGAAGACTGACAGTGACCAAGGTTGCACTACTTGTGTCACTTTATATCAAAAAGAAACTTGTACTGCATTAAAAGCCTTATTTTTAAAAATTAAACTTAATGTTATTACCATGAAAAATAGAAAAGGAAGCATTATTGTGAATACAGTTCACCAAGACAAATCCTAGATACTGGAAATCTCCCATCTAATTGTTGCACAGATTGATAATGGAATGATTAATATGGTGACAAAAGAAAGTACAGAGCATTAGACTGGGGATGCAGAAAACGTCTTCAGGCTAAAAAGCAGTTAGGAATTTTGAGCCTATTCTTCATGGACAATATGAGAGAACCTAAGGATGGAAAATCTCACTCAGTGATGCTTTGAATAGGCAGGGGCAACGGAAATACAAATTGCCAATGCTGGGGTATTCTTAGGAGCTGTTAAAGTTACCATCATTGGTGTGCCTCACCCTGGGACCATGAGCAAGGACCTGCCCAGCTGGGGACAATGGCAGACCTCTCTATGGGTGCAAGAAGGGTCATGCCCTGGCAGAGCAAGTTTTGCCCATTCAGCTGTTCCTTTTTCCTTTCTAAATTATTGTTCGTTAGTATCTCCTTCCTGCAGAGGTGCCTGGACTTTGGCTCAACTGGCGAAGGGTGGGTTTGTAAGTTGATTTCTTTATTCGTTAGAAGCTGGGGCCTGTCACAAAGTCCTGCACAAACCGGTACCAACTCTTCTGCTAACCAGAAGTCTGATGTCTCCTTCCAGTGAGGAGCAGCTGAGCTCTGAGTCCATTTGTTACCTTTGGCAAGCTCAGTGATTTCTTTAATCTTCCAATAAGTCTTTTTTCTCCCTCCAAATGATTCTGGATCCTTTATTAGAAGGATGTCATAAATCACTCCAGAAGCTGGGGGGAAGGAAGTTGCTCATCCAAGTTCTCAGCATGTATCTGAAATACCTCTTTTGCTCCAACCGGTATCAAGGATGTTTTCACAAATTGCACTGCATGTTTTTAGGAAGTGGACGTGAATTTAATAGCTTCCTTAGTGCTGCTTTTTTACTCCCTCTAGCTGGTGTGCGTGTTCCTCCACTCTCTGTACGATGTGGCAACTTGGAATCGACTGTAACTGCATGGACACCTGTAGAAACTTGGCCTTGAATGTACTCATGGCCTCTTGGCAGGCCTTCTCCAGTTTATCTGGGATTGAACCAGTAATTGACTTTCAGGAAAGGACTAGTAATTTCCCTTTCCA
The DNA here is from genome assembly GCF_009769465.1 of Tauraco erythrolophus. NCBI lineage: Eukaryota > Metazoa > Chordata > Aves > Musophagiformes > Musophagidae > Tauraco > Tauraco erythrolophus. Next base: position 7,816,601 of record NC_141476.1, read on the forward strand.
AGCTGTGTCAGATTCTGGTAGGACACAAATACCTGTGCTGGAAGAAGAGCACGGCTCAAACTTGTCTGTCAACCAGAGCTGCACTGTGAGACAGACAAGCAGGGCAGGATGTTTCTGCTTACCTAGTTCCTCGTGGAGTTGTATCTAAAATTTTGCCATACTCTTTGCTTAGAGCATGATAGTCTCAGGGTCCCTTTGCTCTGAAAGTGGAATGCAAGAGGCCGTAGCTCAGGCAGCAACACTTGCACCCTGGGTCCAAAGGCAGGATCGACCCTTCGTGTTGGCCAACACTTGACTCCATGAGAAAGGTGGAGCTGGCACCACTTCATGCCAGCAAGAGCAGATCAGGCCATTTGGCTGCAAAAAGCTCTCCAGTGTCTGCTCTGGTTGCAGGTGGTGGTGACAAGCAGCTTGCTGGCTGCACATTAAACCCAGCACCCCTCTTCATGCTATTAAGTGTATTCTTCTGGGCTGAGTAAATTACCACTGGACATCTGTAAAACACATTTATGTGGCTAGAAGGTTTCTGTAGACAAAGATGGGTTAGCTCTAGCTACCCTCCCTGTTTAGCCCCAGGGTATGTTTCTGCTGTGGATGTCTCCAGTGACGAACAGCATTCCAGAGTTAACAAAAGGCAAGAGAAGCATTTTTGGTCTGTGTTATCCATTAGTTGCTGGAAGCTTGTGCCAAACAAATTCTTATTGTTACGGTTGATTTGTGTGTAGATATCAATGGATAGACCTCTGAGAGCAAGGGAATTCTGTATATACGAACCCATCTCCAGTGGTTCACGTTTTTATGGCTTTCCATGCACCGCGCTGGGTATTGCACATTATTAATACCTATACTATCTGATTGCTAAACCCCAGGGGGATAAATTTGGTTTTCCTCCTTCCTCAGACTTGCAAAAGTGCATTCATATGTTCCAATTTTTGCATCGTTACTGTCTTTATTGACTTCATTGGACCATTCACAACATTGTGGTAAGCATATATGGTTTTTGGAAGGATCAGAACCTTATTCTGACCTTTTCAGAAAGAAAAAAAAAAAAAAAGCAAGCTGTCGTAACTTTGGGACAGATGCAATTCTTTTGTTCTGTGTCCCTACAGTGTCTGGCTATGGATTCCTCATGGTACAGCCACAAATCCTGTACCTATGTACTTCAATTATTTAAGGAACAACTACAAAATAGCTGTATACAAAGGCAATAGAGCACCCAGGGACACACTCTACCCTTCTGTACAAAGATGTAGATTACGAGCTCCTTTAGACAAGTGACACTGCTCATCGCACAGGAATCATGCATCATTGTTACACTGAAATGCATACACTGAAAAACTTGATAAACATTAGCAAATTTCACAAGTTCCTCATGGTACAAGTAATTTTTCTAATTTTTAAAGATAATTTGAAGAAAATAAAGCACCAAACCCTTTTCTATTGGCAAGGGCCTCTTAAAACTGGGAATCAAAATTACCTTCTAGCAACAGCTAATACTTGGCAAACAAATGTCTACTGAGCCTATTTGCTGGAATTATTTATGCCTTGCTCTCAGTCTATATGTGAGGGATGTTGCTAACATAGCACTCATTCAATTTAAAGCTGGGAGTGAAGCCATTGTGCATAGTAGAAGGTATGAGTGGGGGAAATCCAAAGATATTATTTTCCAGGCCATATTTGTTTTTAAATGTGAGACAAGCTGCAATCTGGTTATTCCAAAGGGGGACAGGAAAGGGGAAATTTCTCAAGAAGTATTTTTATGAACCATGAAGATAAATCACCTCCTTCAGAGCTGTGTTAGCAGTAGTCTAAGAAGCCATAATTCCTGAGCAGGGAAGGAACTCGTTGTAACCCCCATTTTGCATGCCGGCCGTATGCTGGACCCCGCAGAGCATTTGTTTAAAAGCTTAGTTCCTCCAATACCTAGGGGAATGCTGGTGAAAGGGAGCACTAACGACATCTGAAGCTACTAACGTGCTATTAAAAGCAAGCCTGCTGTTTAAAGCTGGCAGTGCATGAATCTTTTGTGATTAGAGGAAGAAGAGCAACAGATAACGAGATAAAGTTATCTACTAGAGCTGACTCACAATATTTACAGAGCACAAAGAAGAAACGGGGAACTGTGCTGCTATGAACAACCTTCACTTCATCTGTCCTCTAAGGTTTCAATTGCTCTGAGTCATGCCCATCCTTCACACATGCAGTTTAACCACTAAAAGGCCAAGCAGAAGCTGTGCTCTCTCCTGGCCATCCAACTGGGTTTGTATTTGATGCCTGTAGGAGCCAAACACAAACAGCCCTCTAATCTTAACTTCCAGAGACATCCTAGAGTGCAAACGTTGTTTGCTCCTAATGCTGTGATGCTCCAAAGCTCTGGGGAGTGGCTATGAAGGGCCTTTGGGAGGGGAGAGCTCATTGCAGGAGGGTCTACACCTCTCCCAGTCTTTGCATCCACCCTGGTCTACTGGCTACTGCTGTGGGACAGCCTTTTGATGGACATGTTATCTTTTACACCTGGGCAAAGGGGCCCCTCTCCTGGAAGAGATCTCCTGGGGAGGTATTTCATCTGCCATCCAATCCCTTGCTGCTGGCTAAACTCAGTCAGAAGGCACTGTGGGATTAACCCTTGGAGGCCTGATTCTGTTCGGACATTTGGGTGACTTTGGTCAGGAGCGGCTTTGCAGATTTTAAGCATACACGAGCACAAGATCATGTCTTTGATTTTGGTCTTTGGTGTCCAGAGCTGAAAACGGGATCTAAAGTGCCAAAACAATCAGAGCAAAAATAGAGAACAGAAATGTGTAACTCATCTAAGGTACTAGACAGTGACAGACTATATAAGATGTTATTGTTCAACAAACACTGTCTCTAATAAACTCCATTTACTAGTGTTAGCAGCTTGGCAACTTGGAAACCCCAAACTCCAGTTAAGGAAGGAAACAAAAAGCAGAGCCATATGATGATACCCATAAACTACGCAGCTGTTTTCTGTTTTAAAAGATATTCTACTTTCCATATTAAATAAAGCTGCTTAGAGTGCAAAAAAACCCATATGGCTTTCTGGAAAATGAGAACCAAGTTCCAAAATAAAAAAAATCCCTGGCCATGTACAGCCATTAAAAATAAAAGTGTACTTTGACTAGCTACTGTAACATCAGAGACGAACCCACCTCGGTGGAGCGAGGGAGCCTGCTGCGTCTGCCTCTGTTCCCAGGAGACACTTGGACCTTGGGAGATGCTGCAGTGGGAGCTGTGATGCTCAGTATCCTTATGATACACATGTAAGGCTAGGTCCTACATCCCTACCTGCCATAAGTTTCAGTAGGAATTAAAGGACCTCAGAGTTTTGCATGAAAAATCTTCAGTCCTCTATAACAGGTTGACCTTTTCTACTGTCCTTATTGGTGCAGTTTGACCTAATATACTTATTTCTGGTTATACCATAAGTTTCTGACTAAAGATGATTTACAGAGCCATAAAAATATTGTTTTATTTTATAAATCTTGTATATAGTTGTGAAATGAAGATATATGAAGTATTGCTATATTCATTTGAAAATATTTAAAACACCCCCTAATTAAATCTTCAGTTCAGCTACTGATGGCAGTGAAAGAGATGGCTCCTAATTTTGCCTTCAGTTTGGCCAGTCTCCTTGAGTATTTCACTTTCTGTGCTTGTCTGCTTTTTGATAATTCTGTTGCATGCAAAGTTCCTGGAAAGCTCCCAGTTCCCTGTACTGGAATCAGCAGACTAGACAGCCTCTGACAATAGAAAATTGTGCCATTGGCCTATCACCATTGACAGCAGTTGGTTCTGCTTGTGTGTATACTTGCCAGTACACACTGGTTGTGTGTACATACGGCCAGGTTAAAGTAGTTTAAGTCCTCTTAGCATGGTTTTTTTATATTTATTTATAAGTGTATTTATAACTCTGCCATACGCTGGCAAAGTTCTCCTCCTGCTGTGCTGGTTTCTGTACGGACACGAGTCACAGACCCCAGACACACTTACAGGGGTGGTATTCTGGTGTCCTGGACTTCTGAAATAGGCTGGACAGGTCAGATGGAAATAAATCCACAGATGTCTCATTCATCTCTGGAGGGTGCAAGAGGCACCTGCAAAATTCTCATCCCAGTTCAGTTTGGATTTTGAACGTTTCTGATGCTTCTGTGCTGTTTTCATCTGAGATTGCAGGTTTGAAGTTACCTTTCCTGACAGCATAAGGATTCACAAAGGACATGGGATGTGGCAGCCCTCGGTCATTGCTCTTCTAGTGGGGGCTTTGTCTACAAACAGCTGTTCCCATAGAATCTGTCAACAGTTTTAAAAACATCCAAATGATATTTTACTGAGGGTTTTATAAAATAATTTTGTACATAGAGCATGATTTTCTTTTCTCGTATGCTGTCATAAGTAGCCTTTGAAGAATAACAAAACAATTCAAGCAGCAGCACTTAAATTTGGGAAGGAGTTTTGGCAGACCGAATAGCTTTAGGAAGCAAATCTTTCCAGAGGCCAGGATGTAAATAATAACGCGTTTATATACATGTGGATTAATATGGCAGAGAGAAAAAAAAAAAAATCAGAGAAAATTGTCGACATTGCCCATCAGAGTTAGACACTATCGGTGAACTTCTGTGCAATTCTGCACGGTGCTTCGGACAACACAGCTCTCCAAAGCCTTTGCAGGACCATAGTATCATTCACCTTGTGCTTGCTAACTATGAGGGAGTAACAAATCTGCAGGGAAAGTGATAGGGAGACTGTGGTTGTAGGATTCAGCCTGTGGATGGTCCGGCTGGGTGCAGAACAGTGTTTGAAACAAGTCTGTAGATGGTTTCCTTCATGAAGGGCTGGTTTAGGTTAACAGTTCTGGAGTCCTCCAGGAATGGTACATGGGCTGCGGTGGCAGCGGTTGGCACATCCTCTGCTGAAGAGACAAGTGCGATTGTCAAAACACAAAGCAGCATCTGGAGGGCTGGAAAGTGGAAAAGGCAGGGTGGAAAGGAAACAGGAGCAACCTGGAGGGATTCAGCCTTCCAGGACAACCGCATAAAAAGCCTCACACAAACTTTGTAGTAAGAAGCAAGTCTGCGTTCAGAACTGATGACGGGGTTGAGGGAGATAAAGATGAAACAACATCTTCTTTCTATCTCACAGCCAGGAGATAAGAACAAGGTGAGCAAGCTGCTATTTTCAGGAGGAGAGCCCCATTTTCTGGATCTGCTGCCCAGGGGTCACACGAGCACATCACTCTCAAAGAGGAGGTGAGTGGTGTTTTCAGCTTCAGTGAAGAAACAAGAAGGGATTTACTGGAGCGTGCAGGACTGGAACTGCAAGTCTGGAGACAAAAAATCTTGCTAATTGTAGATCAGGTTATTTATGAAGTGTGAGGCTTCATCTTGCAGGAGCCAGTGGTGAGACAAGCAGCTCTAATCCTAGAGAAATGCTTCCTGAGAGCCAGCAGCCTGGGAGATAAACAGAGTTCCCCAGAAAGGAAGAACATGAGTCAAACAGAGGAAGCAAAAGGCAAACAGAAGCTGTCTGGAGGCATGAGCATCCTGGGTCATAGTATGTCCTGTGGAAAGACCATAGAAAAATGGTCCGTCTCTGAGCAATGATGCAAAGGGTGGGGAGAAGAGCTTTGCCTTGTCCCAAAGCTTCAGTGACTGCAAAGGAAGGGGCTTGCCATGTTAATTTGCCAGATCCGGACTCAAATAAATCCATGAGGCAGGAGAGGACTGCCAACCATTTGGCCGTGTTCTTGCTTATGTTATTGAATCAACAACCTCTTCCCTGCCAGCTGGACTGTCATCTGATAAGCAGAAAAAAATTAGGTTGCAGAAATGCGGTAAAACCATTCTGAGGGCAGTGGAGAAATGCAGGTGGATGATAAGAAACCTCCAGAACAGGTGATGTTACCGCTTGGGCTTTATGAGCGCTGCTGGCACAGAGGAGTGCCACCTCCAGCAGCCCAACACCACACTACACTGAGCTTGAGCACAAGATGACGGTCCCTCTGCACCATATCTTGGGCACAAGGCTTGGCCTTATTCTGCAGAGGTGGATGGATTCAGGAAGAATTTTGTTTAGTCTTGATGGAGCCATTAAATAAGGAACTGGCAAACTTTCAAAGAAGGGGCATTAATGCACCCATAAAAATCAACATAGACTGGATTAGCAGTCACATAAAGGAAAGAAAAGACTTCCAGGAAAAGTAAAGAATGACTTATCTAAGTGGAGGAACCACTTAACACTGAAAATAAGTTTCTCTCCACTATCAGTGCTCCAGGACAGGCCAGCTCCTCTACCGGGAGCGAAGTGTCCTGGAGCTGGGAGATCAAGAGCAGCTGTTGGCACCCTGAGCCAGGCAGGACAGTGTCACCAGCCAGTTCAGGGGAGCTGGCTTTACAAAAGATGCCCAAAAGCCTGAAGACAAATTTTCCACAGATTCAGAACCCTCCTTCAGCTTCTTGCTTTAATTCTTGGGATGGATGGTATAAATCAACTTCAAATGAAGAGAGGCTGAAAGATATATAAAATGTCTTAGGGTATTAAGCCAATAACAAATCAAAATGGATCAAAGCAGGGAGCTGCTGTGTGTAACACAGACTGCTGCACCAACAATTCAAAGATTAATTCTGCTCTGATTCAGTCATGTACTTGCCCTCACCCTGGCTGCCTCTGTGTCTCCTGGCCTCCCTCCGGGATCCAAGTCTCTCCTGCAGGTCCATTGAAGGTGCTGACACATCCCACATATTCTCCTTGGCCAAGTTGCTTCAAGAGCCACTCAAGAAGAGCCTGCCACTTCTGAGGAACATGAAATGCATCTCTTCAAGCCCCTCTGTTCCTGCCTGCTTAAGACTGAGCCACGACATTTACACTTTTGAACTGCCTCTTTTTCTCTCATGCTGCCTCCAAATGCAACTGGAGAAAAAAAAAAAAGTTCTGTATCTGTCCTCCAGCAGGTAAGCAACAGTTTTTATCCTCAGTGTGATGGTGCAATCTGTCTCAGATGTTAGCCAGCCCAAAAAACTCTTTATGGTAGAAACCTACAAAAGCATGGCATGGGCTGCATCTTCATTCCCTGGTGAGAAAAGTTACAGATATGACTTCTGTTTTTTTAGAAAACTGCATGTGTTCCCCGAGAAAGGAAGAACCTGATCAGAAAGGAAATGGGAACTGACTCCGTCCCAGGGTTCAGACAGGACTGAACTCAACCCCTCTGCATATCTGAAAGTGCCTATACAAACCACTAGAGACTTCACTTCTCTCCTGAACTCCGTTTGAGTAAGAAAGTGGGCATTGGTTTTGGACCTCCCAAGCGCATGAGTTTCCCCTCAGCCCAGAGAAATCAGCGATATATTTTGAGATACAGCTTATTCAAAGAAGCCTTAGAGATCATGAGGCTTGGAAACAACACTTGGTCGAGGCCCAGCAGAGAAAGTACCAGACCTCCTGAGACTGCCAAGTGCAGCATCACCCCATGAAACAGCATTGCCAGGCAGCAAGGAGCCTGATAGGGACCAAAGAGTTTGAGGAGGGGGAAAAGGAGGCAAGCAATGAAGGTACAGGGCTGGGAGGAAGCAAAGGAGCAGCCTGGACTGAGAGGCTTCAGTGTACAGCAGGTAACAGGAGAGCTTTGGGGAGAGCTCAACACATATTGGAAGTGTTTTCACATGCCTGATCCAGACAGAGTGACCCTATAGGCAGTTGGCATCTTTAGTAGGATCCAATGGTAATGTCATTTAAAGAGAAGAGAGCTGTGGCCAAGTTTGAGAAGCGTGGGTTCACAGAGTGCTTGCACCTGCAGTCTGCTATATTACACATGCAGTGACTGTAAGCACATAAGCAGATTAAATGCAGACCTTAGGTGTACTCTTGGCTCGTGCACTTCCAGGCAAGTGGTCGGCACGTCTTTAAAGACATTGCAATGTATTGTAAGTATAGCCTTGCTTTCATCATGCCTTCAGCCACATCTTTTTCATAAAGAGTTTATTTCACTGCTTGACTGCCATCTAACCTGATCCTTGTGGCAGAGGGAGCACACGTTGGAACTGACTGGACTGATCATAACGACCTTGCTCCATTAGCCCTCATTTGCACAGCCCTTCCTGACACAGCTGTGATATTGCCAGGCTGGGACCTCGCATCTCAGTTTTCACTGTGAGCGTGCCAAGACGGTTTTTCAATACTGTGCTTTAATCATGTTGCATCCTTTAGCATTAGCGGAAACATGGCTCTAAAACCCTGGCCCGGTACACATCATGATCGAAGTACCACCTTACTGCTATTCTGCTAAAATAGGTACATTCTGAACTGGGACAAATGTTGGATATCTCATTTCTGGGAAGCAGGTCTGAGCATCTGAGTCGTACCAGATACTGTTCATCCTTTGTATCCCTGCTTACTTATTCTGTTTGCTCTTTCCAGTGTGCATTCCCAGCTGAATTAACGCTATGATGCTGGCTAAAATTGCCTCATCATTTGTCTATTGAATTAAAAGATCATCAGGGCATTAAAATGTTATTTAGTAGCTGCTGTTTACACAGATTGGTCATTAAAGATTCCAAGCTCCATTTAGCTCAGAGCTTACAAAGCGACTCATTAGCGAAGACTGCAAGACCTCCCATTCAGCAAAGCAACTAAGCACGTGCTTACATCCCATTAAATTCAGGGAGTTTTAGGCTCCTCATTTTGACTTTTGCCATTTTGTTCATTGGATATTGCAGCTGTTTCTAGTGGTTATTTTAAATTACATCTTTTCTGGTGCCACAAAAATTGCTGAAAATATCATCAAAGCCAGAGCGTTGAAGGCCATTTTAGAAACTTGTGTCCATCCAGCTGTACCATGAAAAAGCTAGTATTTCTCTGTACAAGCTTTCTACTTGTAAGTGAAACTCACAGCATAGGTTATTCATTGCCTTTCGAGAGGAGACAGTAAAGAGGCAATGGCTGCGATACACCTTGGCCACTGTTGACTCAAGTGTTACCTTTCTGCAAGGTTGAAAAAAAATAAACCAAGTCACAGAACACCTGCATCACTCATTTATCATGCTATTCAATAGAGCTTTTTGTGTTGGCTTTCTTTGTTTCTCTGTCTCCGTTGATGCTATCGTAGATTAATTGGCACCACTGCAAATGTTCACAGCTGTCTACAAGATGTTGGTGAGTGCATCATGTCAGTCAAGCATGCTATCACCAAGGAGATGAATTTATTTCATTCTTCAGGAAGACAGTTCTGTAATGTGACCTAATAAAATAAAATCTTTCAACAAGTGTTGGGAGAATATCCATCAGTCTTCAGGTTAAACCAAAAAGGCTAAGTTTGTGCTGATACTTCATTATTTTAACAGTTACGCACTGAAACTTTAATAAAGTGGTCATGAGACATTTTGATTACATGATATAAGCAAGATGCCTAATAAACTCCGGATGTATAGAGCTTCTTACTCACATGTCTCCAATCTGGCCAAAACTGGGCTGAGTTTATATGTTTTACATACATATGCATTTGTACACAGGTATGTTTTGTAAGAATTATAAAACAGCATTATATTTGGCAGGTAAGGTGATTATTATTCTCTGAGTCACTTGAACATTTCAGCCAAAATGACTCCAACGTGTGCTTGAGTTCACTGCTCTGCTTTTGTACCTTGTGGAACATGCACAGGCTGAAGCAGTTGCTTACAGTCACTCTGGATTCAAACCTTTTATATATATTGTTTATATTTTTTTTTATATACATATAGGCTGACTCAATAAGCCTACAGCTCAGACTGGCACTCCTCCCTGCTCATGCCAAAGAAGTGCTGTCTTTTCAGGCCGTGCTGGCAGGTGTGCTGAGGCAGGTAGTGATGGGCAGGCTGTAGCGTGGCCATCAGGCAGTAGGCAACACTGCCCACCTGTAGCTCTTCAGTGACCATTTGCAAACCAGCTCTAACAGAGCTGGTGGGTTCTTTTCCGATTAATAGGAAGATCAAGGTGATTTCAGTCTGTAATTAACATGAGTCCAGCTGTTTCTTCTGAGAGGAGAGGTTAAGGAAACTAGCTGATGCTTCTGGTGGATTCTTTTGGTTGGAAGGTGGCCTGTGGAATGTGAGGCTGGGGTGAAAGAGGTACTCCTGTGTTCTCAGGAGGAAGCTCAACACCTAGCCTACCTTATGCCCTTCCCTGCACAAAGACAGAAGATCTGCATGCGTGTGTTCACCCCAGGTAAAGAATTTGTGGATTTATCTTACCTAAAATGTTGATGGAATTGGGAAAACTCTGCCTTATTTTGTTCTTTTAAGGAGTCTTTGCAGAAAGTCTTGGGTTATGCTTCCTGAAAAAGTGTGTTTCTGGTTTTTTGCTATAGGCTTTTCATAACAAAAGCAATATAATATATCCTGTTTAATGTTATATTGACTTACCATAACAGACTGCCTGTTAAGTGTATCTAGAATGGAGTCATTACACCCTCTATCAAGTTTCAGAAAGCAGTAACCTTCAATTATGTCTACAGAGACTTGTTTTTCAAATGACAGAATAATTTTTCTAGGAACACTAACCAGATTCATTTTGATTTAGTTCTACAATCAAAAAGAACTAAGCTACCCAAAGCAAAAGCATTTGACCGCTATGAAATTTTCACTTTTGAAAGTCCAGCCTAAATGCCTTTACAGTGCTTGTTCTACGAAACCCCTACTTAAAAACATATTACAGGCTTATTGTTGTAGTATTTCTCTTGCATGATGAGTATTACTTGAAATGACCGTGCATCAATGTCAAGTGCTGGTACGCTCTCAGGGTTTCTAAGTTTTTTGGAAATAAAGTCATAGAAAACCTAGGCAGTGTGTGTATGTTGGGGGAAGTATGAAAGAGGAAAAGGAAATTGGTTCATTAAAACCTTTTATTTTATTTTTTCATACAAGTCTGAAGAATGTCTCCTGCAAAATAGTGGTTTCCTGAATGCTATAAGTCTTTCTGCTTTAGCAGCCTGTCTTAATTTTTTCTAATTTTGAATTATTCAAAATACCTTAATTACATTCAGTTGTGATTTTTAGCCTTCACAAGACAGAGGTGTGTACTTGTGTCAGTAGCCTGTGCTCAGCAGAGATGTACATGTGTATAACTTTTGTAGTAGCCATGATTCACGATCCTAGGGCTGTGTCATAGCCCTCCTCAGCAAGCTGTGATGATGTTACTGGAAGTAAGTGTGCATTGGAGAAGGAGATTTGTGGGGCCATTTGAAGAGATGGACTTCAAAATAAATGAGAAGATCTGGAAAAATGCTCTTCTCACTAAAGTTGTGTCCGCTGCAAAAGTAGGTGAATCCCCCACTCCTTGTGTGGATTCCCTTGTGCTTTGCACAGGAAAAGCAGTGCAGGGAGAAGTTTTGATGCTCCCACTAAAGAAGCAGCAGAACTTGTGCTGCAAAAGATGAGACACAAAAGGCCCTTGGAAATGGGACTTGTCTTTGAGGAAAGCAGGGCTGTGCTTGTACCGCAGTGGGCAGTACAGCTGTGCTGCGAGTGGATAAAGCTGATTCAGGGCTTCTCAGTAGTTCCAGGCATTGCCTGAATTCCTAGGCTTTGCATGAATCCTAAGGAAGAAGTTGTTAGCCTGGCTCACTGGGCTCCTGCAGTTACTGGAGCTGCAACGGTGTTGGGAGGGAGGGGGAGAATACACCCTTTCCTTCTTTTTTGAAGTGATGACTTCTTCCTATATATAGGCAAGGAGCCAAAAGCCTGGCTCGCCAAAGCTGTGGCATTGGTGAAGCAGACATCCCTTCTTCCCTGGGCTGCTCTTCTGCTCCTGCAGCCACCTGCTCTGCCCCAGTTGAGGACTGGATCTGGAGTTGTCACCTTTAATTTGGTTATGAGGGTGAGGGAGACATCAGCGTGGGTTTTGATGGACAATCCTGAGCATTCATTTGTACTGCCAACCTGTCTTGAAGCCCACACTGTGTTTTACTGTCTTAACAACCTGGCCCGCAGCCCTGCAAGGCCCTTTTTCCAGCGTAGTGTCCACATACTTGGAAATGGGATGAGGTTGGTGACAAGAATGACTGTGCTTGAAAAGCCCTCCTTCCTCTAGTCCAAGAGGTATGAAAAGCTTGGAGTAAGCTATCCTGTATCCCCTTTTGCACACATTGTTCTTATTTTTAGTAGACTGCCCCTTGTTCATGCACATCCATCCTTTTAAGCTCTCTTGAGAGCACCCAAAGGAGTGGTCTACCATATTATTTTTCAATGTGTGAAAAGTGCTGACATTAAATATATATTTCATAATGTGCAATTCAAGTCAGGAGTGTACTTTGATGTAACAGTTAAGGCTAAGAGCTCAGTAGAAGTCAAAGAAAAGGTAAAAATGAACAAAACCAAATAAAGAAACTTGAATATTCCAACTTTAGGCTATAAACTAATTATTGAACAAATGAGGTCAGAGAAAAATGTTCCCCAACACAGCTGGTGAATAATTCTCAGTTAGGAGTGTTGTAATTTACACAGTAATGCCAGGAACCATACTTGTTTAGAGTGGATGTTAATCTCCTGGTAGAGCAAGAGTCCTCTTGTTCTTTGTCTTCTGCAGTAGCAAGAAAATTGATCAAATGGCTTAATATACACTAGAACATCCGTATTCTGAGTTCAGTCATTTGTATTGCTATTACATGTATTTATTACTTACGGTATTGATTTCTTTAAAGGTCTTTTAGTCAGAGTTAACAGCCCTCTTGTATTGACCTACTTATAAACTTTGGTTTAGACTCTCAGCTGCCGTGCCACCTGAAAATCTAGCTTCCTTCTTCACAGACCCCATAGATTAATGGCAGAAAGGTCCCTAATTCTCAATTACGTTAGCACTCCTTCTCACAGTTGGAAGAGAAAGGGGTGAGGAAGCCAGGGTACTTGGTGTTCTCAGCTGGGCTTCTTTTATAGTCGAAAGCAGGAAAGTTTGAGTTCCTGCCCCTGTGGGACTTCATTAATACTTCTCCCAGGTGAACTTAGCCCTTCACAAAAGGGTTCTTTGTATTTTGTCTTTAACCAGCTCTTTGTTTGGGCAGATATCCAGGCCTGTAAGAAAAAAATGTCAATATTCTCTGTTGAATCAGTGGCTTTTTCCTGCTATGAGTTTCAAAGGAGAGTTTCCAAGACAATCTGGTTATAATTGGACATAGAAATAAATGTGTGTGTGTATATATATATGTGAGGAAGAAGTGCAGAATTTACATGGAAAAACATAAAATTCTCTCAAAGAGAAAAAACTAAACATTAGGAGCATTGTGGCTTTTTTTTTTTTTTTAGTGAAACAAGTGCTTTGCCCAAATGGATATGGGTCTTATGCAGCTGAGCAATTGCAGTTCTGATTTATAAATTCTGATTTATAGTACCCGGTAAGATGAAAATAGCCAGAAGTTGCCCTTAAACCCCCTGACCTGATATCAATGTCTTTGCTCTGTATGTGGCTATGGATGAAGGGAGAAACGCTGAACTCTCTTAGGGTGCGCTTTCCAGAGGATAGGAGTTAATGGTGTGTTTGGGAGTGTCTGTACCTGTGAGTTGCAGCTGGCAGGATTCACACTGCTGGTTCTGTGGGATGGACTGAGGCCACCAGCAGCAGCTCTGCGTTTGCTCTGCATGCAGCAGAAGTTTTTTCTCCTCTGAACCACTGCACATAGGTCACGTGTTAAAGTTTTAAAGTGGCTCAGTTCTGTTCGTTTCTCTTCTGGTCCCTCTACTGATAATTGATATCCCAAAGAGCCTTGTACTGGTAATAACTTCTGGAGAGAGACTGAAAACAGGCAGCTTTAATACGAGCTTCTTGTTGGGCTGGCAAGAATACAGATCCTGTGCCATGTAGAGCTTGCTGGTACCATTGCATCTCCCATCGCCATGATATCTGAGCATCTGTGGCTTCGACGTAGTTATTCTCCTAATGCAGAAGGCAGAGAAATACTACTGTTCTCATTCTAACAGTGTGGCATTAAAGCAGTGGGAGTCACATCCAGATTAATCAAAATATTTCAGTGCATAATTAAGGGCAGGACAATGAACATAGCAGCTTAAATCTGTGTCTAGTGTCCTACCTGCCAGATGAGATTTTTTTTCTCTAAAACGGTTCATAAGTGATTGTCTTATCCTGCAGGTGTTACAGTGAGGTTCCTCTTCCTTAATACTGACATTTATCTAAATAAATTTGTTTCCCTCTGGTAAATTCTCTCTGTAGTCCTCTGTGGCTATGAAAGTGGAAGAAGGAATAAGAAAAGTGCTTTTGTTAGGCTAGTTTTCATTTCTGAGTTTGAATAGACTATCTTCTCTGGAAAGGCCCCCTGTACCTGAGCACGTGATGATTTTTAAATATTTTTCCCCCCCTCCCATGGGGACAACATGCAACAACCTTGGTAGACAACCATCACACTTTATGTTATCCTGGCACTGAACTGAGACCCATCAGTGGCACGTCTTTTTCTAAAGAGCAAAAAGAAGAGTAGGAAAAATAAATTTAAAAAAGAACCAAACAACTTGCATTTACTTCATCTCACCAGAATGTAAACTAAAGTGGATCTTTGATGTTACATGCACAGATGTTGTAGTCGACATATCTCATGGCAAGCACCAAGCGAGAAGTGACGGAACGGCAGGAAGTTGAGTAGACCACAAACATCCAACACTATGGGGATGGCCCAGGGCGGCAACCTACGCAAACACAACGATCTAACTCCATTCTTAATTAAAGCAGTGCTTTCCAAGATAGAAGAGAAAATTGGTGCTGTGCTTGGACTCTGATTTTTAGCTATGGTTATTGATGACAAAGTAAGATTTGGGGCCAGCGGTCAACGTGCAGGCACCCGCCCAGAGAGAGATGCGTTTATTGCAGTCTGCCTGCATGCAATAAGCTGTGATATCCGGGTGCTTTTTAAAGAGTTACAGATTTTTGGATAACCAAAGAGCTAACATATGTCAGTTGTTTGCCCATGAATTCAACCATTACTTTATTAGCTAGGCAGATACTCCTATTTCACAATTTATTATGCTTTCTGTTCTCGCAGTATCCGTGAGCAGGGAGGATGTCTTCCTCTTGTTGTACAAATAAACTTTTGCAAAAATTATTTTAAAGGCTATTTGGACTTCATCAGACTCTCGACTCCTCATTTTATGCTCCATGTTAACATGGAGTTTAAACCAATGGATCCTTATCAGTTACATTCATATTTCAGTTCTGGGATTTGAATGTGCAGTGTTATAGAAGAGTCAGCTGTATTGTAAAGGGGTCGAAGTAGGAAACTCTATATGGAGATTTGGGGGGCAATGTTGCATGAGAAATAAGAGAAATTGTGAATGTCTGTATTTAGTAAAACGTACCCAAAAAAACCCAAAGCCATTTCTTTATGGGCCAGCAGTTCTTTTCTCTTGCTGCAAACCGACAGCACGTGTTTGCACAGTCCTCCCATTAAAACGTGTGTTCCACCTTCACGTTGTTCATTTAATTCCCATTTTGAATACTGAGTGGCTCTGGGAGCAGTATCTCGTACTGTGTTAGCAGCAGTGCTCTGTACTCTGAGTGACTTCTGGGGACAATGCTTGAGCTTACAAGCTTAAAATTCTTACTGCAAGCACTGATGTAGAAAACTCCAGTGGAAAAGTCTGGCTGGAACAAAAGCATTTCAAATGCATCGTAATGCTTGCAGGTGATTTTTATTTTTCTCATACTCTCTTTCTGTTGCTTGTGTGTTTCCTCATGCACTGCCATGGTGGGATGCTGGCGTGCTGCATACCGAAAATCCAGTGTCAGACCCATGCAAGAATAAGTTGTTATATATAACGAATGCTGTTGGATGCTGCCGAGTGCATCTGTAACACTACTGTCATTGTCCTCATTACATTCCTTTAGTTTTTGATGATTTTGGTGTTGACAATGGACTGTTTTAATTTCTCCAGACTTGATAGCTTAAATAAACTGTACAGGATGGTAGGAGAACACCCAATGTATTTGGACCTAAATATTACAAAAATGTGTATATAAAGACGTGTGCAATCTGTCAAGAAACATAACACAATAGCTGTTAAATGTTACCAATTTATCACCAATATTAGTATCTCTGTGTGGGGGAATATGTTTCATATCTGTACTGCCGGGAGTGTTCCCAGCGGAGAGTCGGAGGGGACATGCTTGGGACAATGCACTGTTTCTAATCAGCTCTACATATACTAGTGAATGGCAGCAGATTTATCATCTGAAATTATTCCCTCCAAGTAGTCGTCTTTTATTGTAATACCAGGAAACTAGTCTTTTTTCTTTTTTTTTTTTAAAGTGTTTTATTGAAATCATCTGGATATACTCTGCCTGGTAAAATGGTAGTCTATGGCTGCTGGACTTCCTGTGAGAAAGAAGAATTAATCAGATATGCACAGACACTATATAGAGGAATGGAAGTCGTATCAGTTGCTGTAACATAATGGAAAATATGTTGGATCCAGGTATCAGTGGGTGTAAGATGGTTTAAGCACAGGGCTGGTCACTGGAGCCATATCCACTTTCCCCAGCTGAAGATGGCGTATTTGTGTTACGGTTGCTCACACACTCCAGGCAAACCAAGCAGGAACACTGGTACAAATATTTCAGGAGTTATTTTATTTCCGTTGAAGTCAGCAAAAGCAATGTTCGGAAGCTACTCTGTGTGGAAATCATTTCAAGTGAGAGGCTTGAATGCGAGCAGCCTCTTGTCTGCTGCTTACCCAGAGCCTCTTGCAAAGAAAGACACGGCGCATCGTGGGATGCTTCGGAGATGTGCATGTTGAGCCATCTTGGAGGACTCATTGTCTGATCCGTGCACAAAGCAACTTTGGCTTTGCCATGCACAAGAAGCACTGCGGATTTGGTTCTCAAGTCTGAAAACGAAGAAATAAAGAACTGCCATTCAGGATGTCTGGTTTCATATTGTGCAAGCAAATCATGGCTTGCCCGCATGTCCCTGCCCATCTAAAACTCCAGGATGCTCCACAAAGGTGCAGAGAGCTCTCTTTCTAAAGCCACTTGTATAATTTAGGTCTGTATTAGGAGAAGCCTTCTGTCTTGATTGTTCTGCATATGTTATTGCAGTTGTCTCATTGCTGTAATATCTAACAGCTCACTAATCACGCACTGAGTGACGTACTAATACAGACCTTGTGTGTTTCTTGCCAGAGGCAAGTATCTATTTACTGTTTTGATTTTTAGGGAGGGTTTTTTCCCAAAAAAAAATTTGTTTGCTGCTGTCTTGTGCAGAAAAGAGACCTGGTTAAAAATGCCTTACTTCTCTCTCAGAGAACTTTTTTCAATGGATGAAGAGGAAAGTCAGTAAAATTAAATTAGTCAATGCTTTTATGCAGAATATTTCTTTCTTCACTCCCTGAAGATAGCTGGGGAAAATTATTTTGCTTTTCCAAGAGCCAGCAAGTTAATTTTAAAAAACACAGTCATGGTCTGTCTGAGCATTCTCCTCTCCCTGTTACCTGGCGGATAAAGTGAAAATGCTGGCGAGAAGGGAAGAAATTCATAGAAGACCAAAATGATGAAGACTGTGAGGAGACCAGGCTGCAAGACAGACTGATACGGGAAAATGTAGTGTCTGGCAGTGAGATAACACGACTCGTGGTGTCTGTGGCCAGACTGGTTTTGATGAATGACCAGCTTAGCAGTATTGTCTCTATGACTCACTTCTTAGCTATCTAAAGAGGTCTCAGCTAAATAGCTTGCAGTCTTACGCTCAACAGTTTTCTCTCTCCCACTGTGAATTCATGGCTGGAAAGCACTTGAGTGAGCTCTGTCCAGAGTAAAATTTTTGGTTTGGAAGACTTGTTTTATATCAAAAACATATTTTTCCTGTTTGAAAGAAAAGAATTTCCAAAAGTCTTTTGTAAGATCGATCTTAAATAAGCAATAGATAATGTGGTGGACTGTCTCTGGCTAGTGCTTGTCTTCAAAGGCAGGAACACTTCAAACGTAGCAACGAATGGGCCATTTACTCATTTGCACCTTTCTGGAGACAAATACATTAGCAGTCAGTCTGGAAATGTCATGCGGTCATGGATTCTTGCTTTGAGCTTATTTTGCCCTATTTATTCCTTGCCCAGGCCAGGCTGGCAGCTGCCTTGGGACCTGATTACTTAATTCAGTGGTTCCCAGGCAGGGAGAGCAGCCTTCCTGGTGAGCGGGTCATTGAGGAGGGACAAGTTCAGGGGTTCTCTGTGACTTCCCAGCAAGGCAGAGGCTAGTGAATAAATGGCTCATCTCCCTTTGGATGCTGGCAGTGTGATACTCTTCTTTGCCCGTGACTGCTTTGAAGTGAGGGGGTGGGGGGGGCCCTTTCTTGTGCCACAAAGCACTGTGAGAACGATGGTTACTGTGAAAATCCTCATGTCTGGTGGATCTGTCTAGAAGTGTGTTTGCCTGCATGAGGGCAGTCAAGTGACATTATCAGGGTAATTAAACTGTGAATTTAAAAGGGTATCAGGCTGCCCTGCCTTGTAGTTACAGTAAGACAGCTTCAGTTCTGAATAAAGGTATCTGCCCCAGGTCTGATGCAGCCTTAACTCATCCACTGTGAACTCAGAGTGGATTTTGCTGAGTGTCCCTGTATAGCTGAGGAGAGGCAAGATGGATAAGCAGACAAAGGAAAGTGCTGAAGATTCCTCTTTCATCAGCTGTATTAATTTTAGATGCTTCCTCAAGCCAAACCCACCCACTCTTCCCCTCTGTCCTGGCGGCCTCTTTCATTTCCCTGCCCCAGAAGGTCCCCTTCATCCTGTTCACTCTCTATCCGTTGCAGTTATGGAATTGCATGGACATTTTTTATGGTTAAGTCGAAGTCCTTTATGCCCCCATTTGAATTTTGCACGTAATTTTTCATATTCTTGAACTATGGCCACAAGCCTCCGTGTGCCAGTACAAATCCCTGATTTTTTTTTTTTTTTTCTTTCTAATTGCACAGAGGGTTTGTGTCTGATTTGCAAGGGTTAGGAGGAACAAGCTGCACTCCAGCTGTAAGCCCTGTGCGTTTTTATATGACTTTATTCAACAGCATCTCTGAGTAATATTTACAGTGCCTTGCGGTGGGCTTCCAAAGTTTGACTCCTGAGCACACACACACACAAGCAAGACAAAATATCTGTGGACAACTGACTGTTAACTCATATCTCACTTCAGGCTTGCTCCCCAGGCTATTGGGATCAGAAAGGCAGGCAGGACCCCAGAGCTAGAATAGTTACTCTGCTTTTATTGCTCGTTTTTATCCTGCTAAGACAAAGTATTTTTTTGGCATATGGGTGACATCTGACCTTCAAGGACTAGAGATGGCACAGCTAGCATAGGGGTTGTCTTCTGCTCAGAGTACAGTCAGTGGCTGCAGAAGAGTCCTCTGTGCAGTGATTCAGAGCCTGGAACATGCTGTTAAAGAAAGGTGTCAGGGTTGGGGTTTTTTTTGAGACTGCTCCAGAGCAGCCATCTACAAATCTGCTCAGAAGCAGGACACAACCAATGGCATCTGTAAAAAAATAACATAATCTCAGGCAAATTATGAATAGAAGTTTCTATTAATGTACATCCCAGCCCTTCACTAGCTGAAGTCACTGGCAATGGGAACAGGCTCTGAATCTGCTTGAGTGACATGAGTAAAGCAGTTTTTATTAAGAAAAAAATAATCTTATTGTGTGGTCTTTGGGAAAACAGCTACTAATTCCATTGTACTTGTTAATAGCTTTGCTGTTTTGAGTCTTTCCTGACATCTTTCTGGGTTTTGCTTGAACTTTTGTTTTAATTAAAACCAAGGGATGGTTTCTCTGATCATATTTCTCCCTGATTTATGGTTAGCAAAAGAAGTGAGGGTACAGAGTCTGTGCACACACCATCACTTCTGGAAAAGGATGCTGTGTTCAGGTGAAACATGTTCAAAATTCAGCCTCTGCTTGTGGAATTGGCTTAGCCTTCCCACTGTCTACCAAGAGCAACAATGCTGCAACAGCTGGAACAGTTGAGATGGGGAAACTACTTCTGCAGAGAATGGGGGGAGGTGTTCCATGCTTGGAAAAACAAAACCAAAAAAATCCCCCATGGTTCTGGGCAGAAATATTTAATCATCCCTTTTGGTGTGGTCTCAGTACTGAGAGTCCTATTGCGGCATTTGTGAGGGGTTTTCTTCTCCTTGGTGTGCTGTGGAGATACGTCTTCTTTTTCCATGTTTTTCCCTATGTTTTGTTTCTCGGACCATCTAGAGATGTCACTGTGTCAAACTTCTGAGTGATGAAAATTGTACCATTCTCTGTGCTGTAAAAGTTCCAAGACTCTCTTTAAAGAAAATTCCCTCTTATCAAATGTGCCTAACCAGAAGCCGAGTTTGGTTCTCTGTTATGGATTTTGTATGCAGGGGCTCACAAAACATGCTGCTCCATCCTCACTCTCTGTCATGGGCAGTAGCTCTGCTTTCGGTACCGTTCATGTCATAGACTTTATTTATGCCTTGGTGTTAGCTCTGTCTCCTGTGTCTATTCCCTGGTAAAAGCAAGGTTGATATCCTTCGCACCAGCTCATTCCATTCAAATGCCTCTGAAGTATTGCAAAACAGAGAAATAGCTCCTATTGTGTCCTTTTAGACTAGAACTCATTTTTATCCACCTTGTTTCTTATAAGCGGTTCATTCCATCTCCTTCCTTCTCATCTCTGTTTCTTGGAAAGAAGAATGTCTCGCCACACGTTGCTTGGAATATGATTGCTGTGTTGTACCCTGATCCTACACTAGGATCTTTATGTTGATCTCTTTTTCTTGCACTGACACTGCATGAATTCTAGGGATGTTCATGTAGATCTTATGATGCAGTTGAGTGTCGTAGCATGCCGGAGGATATCAGATTTTGGCTGTTAAGCGACTGATCTGGGAGGTGGTATGGCAGAAGAGGGAAGCCGATTCCCCAGGCAGAGGAGATATCCTTTCATATCTCTATTTAACGAAGGTGGGTCTGACTTTAAACTGCAAAAGTCTAGTGAGCCCTCAGGATGAGGATGTGAAGTGACTTGTAATCGAACCTTTTCTTTCCCCTCTTTTGGCTCAACTAGTTCCAGCTCTTACATTGTCTCATTGCCTGAAAGAAAAGCTCTTGTTATGATACTGGAACATGCAGTGTGGCTGGCTTGAGGAAGTCAGACTGGGATGTGGGCAAGTAGTGGTAGTAAATGTTTGTTTCAAAGCAGAGATCTTGGGTATGATTTGCTTTCTTGCTGTTATCTTAAGTGAGGGTGAATATCACAAACCAAATGAAAAGGCATCATACAACCAAGGAATGTCCTGTACGCGCTCTCAAGTGTTGAGCCCAATGTTTGAAAACTGTTGGCATTTCACTGTTTCTCTTGAGAATATGACAACAAAATATTCTCCATTGGAATAACATGAAAGTTGTTGAGTAAGATTGCTCAGTGAAGGCAGTCACGGACCCCAGGGCAAGCTGCCCTCCAGCACTGCAGAGCACTGAGGCCGCTTGCCGGAGCGCAATGGCCAGAAGATGCCGGGCTGGCCTCCATGTGGCTGGCTCTGCTCCAGTCCCCATCTCTCCTTCACGGTAAAGGGGAATTTTAGGGGTGTGCCATGTACGTGACAGGATCAGCTCGAAGTGTACAGATCCTCTGCACCTGATGCCCTGGGGAGCCATGTGATGCAAAGGTGGTGTGCAGTCATCTTTGCCTCCTCTGCCCCGGTTTTGCACCGCGTAGGTCATCCTGACCTTCACCTCTGCCCCATCTTGACTTCACTATCTTGTTTTGTTCTCTTTCGCAGTTTCCCGAGTGCGTTTTATTTGATTCTGCCTCCTCCTCCAGTCTCCTGGCTACTGTTCATCTATTCTTCATGCACAAACATAAATAAACAGCTGAAAAGTGGTACAACTTCAGGTCAGAGCTCAGCCTAATGCCTTCATCTTCAGAGGCTTCAGCTATCTGGACAAGGAGCTGCTAGTCATGCCCACCTTGAGATGCCTTTGGCACTGAGGCAGATATTTTTGTCTACTGGACAGAATCCTAGATTTTTCCCCTCAGGTTCAAAGGCAGGACTGTTACCTCTAGGGCCACTTACCACTTGGAAATTATTTAATGTGAATCATTTTCCCTCTATGCAAAATCTTTGTTGCTAGAATGAAATAATCACTCCGTTTATTTTTTCTTCCAAGAAGAGGGCAGACATGACGTCTGGTGTTGTACACACATTTGGTGAGAGGTCATTTCTCTGTGCTGTTTCAAAGAAGCAATTGTAGCTTATAAATCATTGGGGAGGTATAGGACTGTCCCCTCCTAATGCGGCTTTTTGCAAATGAATGCCAATTGTTTGCTTCCTGATGGTGTAATTGTATCTGGTCTGAACTTACCATACGGTTTGCATACTGCAGTGATTATGTATTTGCCTCTCTGAGGCTTCCAGAGGGAAAGCATGTGTGAGCTGACCTCTGACAGAGGCTCTGCAATTGTGGTTTCTTTCTCCTTAATCCCATTTTCAAGCAGTGGTATCACAAAGACAAAGCTTGCCACCTGAACTGCTTCAGTCGGACAGAGGACAGTCGTGCTAGGGTGCACTTTATCCTGGGGAAGGATATTTCGGCCAGTTTGTTTAGCTAGGGTAAGTGCAATCAACAGTGTGGAGGGATACGTTAGGTTATAGCCAAAGTGTGATGACTTAACTGTTGTATTAATAGACTTATAACTACTAACAACGCTTTAATGATTAGACACAATATGGCTCAAGTTTGAACTTAATAAAAATCTCGGAGCAAGCTGGCAGAGATCAATTCTAGTTGTGAAATATTTGCAATAGTTGGAGTGTCATATAAGGTGTGGACTGTGCAATGCCAAATGATGGTTGCTTACACAAACGCGTAACGCCAAGGAAAAGCTGAACTGTTTTGCTCACAATATTTCTTTTCCTTACAAACAGAGGAAGCAGTAGCTTTGGCATTAGCAACGCAGTACAAGAACAATACTATCTATGTTTTCAGCTGGTCAAAATACTGTAGGGAAAATATTCTGTTGCTGGATTTCTCTGTGAAATTGGCATGTTTGTGTAGAAGAAGGTAACCTTGAGCCAGGTCCTGTTAAACTCACCAGCTCCAGGACTGGGGAGGTCCTCCCTCTGGTTGATGAGTTCCCTCTTCTGCCCACAGCAGACTCGTGTTCCAGTCTCTTGTTCCTAAACCATTTGGCTATGAAGTAAGCAGGGCAGAGGTCTCTTCATCTGAAATTGTCCTGTTTTGCATCAAATAATTCAAAAAGGAATTAAAGTGAGCCTGGAGTGTATTGGTTAGGACGCTCACTGGGAAGTGGAGATACTGGGATCCAGGCCCTGGAAATAATGTGATATTGTTTGAATACAGAATAAATATCTAGGTTAGGGAGTCAGATCCTGCTGTGATGGCAAAGTACTGAGGTACTGTGGTATGTTTAGCTATCTGAATGGATATTTATCTATCTAAATTTGTTACAGCCCTAATGAGATTTTTCTACAGCATCCAGGATGCCAGAAGCACCATGTGTATGTTGGCACTTCTAGATAACAAATAAGTTTTTATAGTTTTACTTCTTAAGGCATTTATGTAAGCAGACTTTAGACTCCTGGGCACTTTGCTTACTTGTCACTTGTATGTCATTCATCCTGGTGCAAAGCAGGAATTCAAAACAAAAGTTCCTAAATTTCAAGCTAACATTCTAACTGGGAGACTGTCTCTGCAGAGATCTTTTTCATTCTCTATGGAGGAAGGGAAAGACAAAAAAAAAAAAAAAAGAAAAAAAAACCCCAACATTTAGCAAGCAGGGAGGGAAAGGGAAAGAGAAGAAATCCTTTGTCCAGTTTGGGAATAGTTGTTTTGTTGGGTGTCATGTTCCCACTCCGCCCCCATTTAAATCTTCCAGATACAGACAATCCATAGAAGTCACTAGTAAAATTCACGTAAAGATAACCATTTAGCCTGTCTAAAAAAACGTTATATCCCATCATTGGTAAATTGAGAAACACTGAGATATTGTTACAAAATTTCCATGAATATCCATTAAAAAGTCAAACAATGCTGTTTCTTCATATCTGAAATGAACTCTTGTTAACTTTGTTTTGAATTTTATTTAGCTATAAACTTTGACAATACATTGTCTGCATGTTTATGTAACTTCAGTGTCTTTCTGCCATGAATTTTCATGTCTTTAGTACCTCTGATGGCCATAATGCTTAGAGAAGAGACTATATTTAAATCCACGAGTTGAATTTTGGAGAGATCTGGTATCTGGTTTAGCCCTATTACCCTCATAGCTGGTCTATTCCTCAAAGAGCTATGGTCAGATATGCCCAGCTTCAGGGACTTTCGGTTCAAGCTTCCCATTGTGCTAATGACTGTGACTAATTTCTGCCATCATTACCATTTTACAGTGGATAGGGACAATACAACATTTTCCCACATGCTTGGTGACCCCCAGTGTCTGCACATTGCCTGTGTGCCCTATCCAGTCTGGTCACCTGTTATCACTGCCTAATGTTGGGCACCCAAGCACCCATTCCAGCAGCTGGGATTGCTGGAGACTCAAGGTGTGTTATTTGAAGTGCGAAGTTCCCTGAGTCCATCTCCGAAGTGGTTGTTGTGTCTGTAGCTTCACGCAGGCAGAGAGCTGATGGAGACGTGGTTGAGCAAGGAGGTTTAGCCTCCACTACGCAGGATTTTGCCAGTATTGTGAAATCAAGCCTTGCAAATTGAGTGCTGTAATTGTGCCTCACTGTGAAATCAAGCATAACATGCCTGCGTTCGTGCTTTGTGTTGTGATGGAAAAGGCACTCACCAATGTATTTGAAATTGCCTGGCTTGGTGTGCAATTCCTAGAGTCTTTTCTTACCCTTCACACATCTGTGTTTTTCTTGCATTCAGAGTATGTGGTTGTGTGTAATCCAGGAAGGAAACTTTTCCATGGGGAAAGGTAGTATGTTGAGTGTTGCCTATAACTAAAAAACGAAACTAAAAAAGTTGCAGAGCAGAAAAATTTTGCATGTTTCTAGATGTTGGGAAGAGGGAAGGGGACACTAAGAAGTGTCTGCATTTGTTAGGTGCACATTACAGCATGAATGTAATGCACAAACAATTTAGATAGTTTTATTGTGCATTCAATTATCTCAGCTCACGAGAAATTTTGCAAATTAAAGCGAGCTTATAATTACACTCCCAGTATCCGTCAGTGCTCCGAGTAGCACTGAAGTAGGCTTTAATGGCTCATATGCACTGGATGATTCTCAGCATGACAGCATGAGTTTGGCTTTGCTGTAGTTATGGTCTATCTCAGTGTGTCGGTGAGTATTGGAAACTGGAGACAGATAAATCTTTCCTTAAAATATATAGCTAACATGAGAGAAACAGAGCCAGCCAAGCACTTTGTAAGCTGTTATTGTAACTTTTCATATTCACTGGGTTAAGGGGACGGGGGAGGGGGATGGAGAGAAAGAAAAAATATATATTTTGGAATACATTAAGATCATGATTACATGATCCATGATTAGTCCATCAGTTAGTTCTTATGTATTAAGTAAAGCCGTTCTTCCCAAAATCTCACTTTTTTACTCCTGTGTGTCTCCAATTTTGGCTCTTTACCAAGGTGGCGATCCTAATTTTGGTGCCCCTGTACCCCTCCCTGTTAACAGCCCAGCTCTTCTTACCACTGCCTTCTGGTTTGAGATTCAGGCTTCTCCTTTAAGCTGGGCTCCCACAGAGTCAGATATCTACACCTCCTTTCCCGCTGCCCTGCTTTGGGGTGATTCTTTTGGCTAGATTTTAAAATCCACTGAAAAATCTGGTACGCCTATTAATGTTTAAAGGGGAGATTTTTGGGACACTGTGCATCTTTCAAAATTGGTTTATTTGCATATGTGTCTAGAAGGGAACTGAGTTCCTCTTGAAAGGGCAAAGCAAAAGAAAAATCTCACTTAACCTCCTGGGAAAGATTTAGAACCTTGACTTTAAACAGAGAAAAAATAAGTCTTTAACATAAATACAACCAAAACTTGTTAAAAAATATATCTCTGAGCTTGTGATTGCAGGAGCTGGTGTAGTAAGCATAGTAGAGGCATATAGCACATACTTTAAAGCAATTTACAGTACTGAGAATCTAATAAAGGTAGCTGACAAGATAATTGCCAAATTATATGAATGCATTACCACCACTCGCACACAAATGCTCTTTAATTATTTTTTGGCATCTGAGGAAAGGAAGAGAAATGCTGAGTTAATAGGCAACATGTAATCCATCTGTGTTTGTTTTGGTGCATCCTGGATTTGTGGAAGATACCAACAAGAGACGTTGCCTGGGGTACAATGACCTTTGTGCACAAGAGAAAAATTGCCACTCGCTAGACTAATAGTGTAAAACAAGAGAGTTGCTTGTCTTTGGATTATGACCCGGTCACCCAAAGCATGTGGGAAAAATGCGCTCAGATAAAGGCTACAAAATTGTTAACGCTTTTAATTATGTTTAGATTACATAGCATTATACAACTAGCAGTGTCCATGTTATTGAAAAACCTTATCAGCTGCCATTCAGTGAATGGCTCCACTAATAAAGTGCTTGGTGGAATTTCTGCATGTATTTGTGCCTGGTGTTTGTCCAGCCACATCTCGGGGAGTTTCCTTCTGAGGCATCCATCTGATCCTAATCCCAATCAACAATAGCTGTTTTATTCTGTTATACTCTATCACACAGCAATTAAAGAAATTATTTCCTTTCTATCATTTTCATTGCCTGAGTATGCATCACATAGAAATATTTTTCTCATTTTCATCTTGTTTAGACAGTAGTCTGAAGTATTATTCAGCCACTTGTCTGTCATGCTTTCTTGATCCATTTAGAAAATGACTTCAAATTACAACAATATAGAACTCTTTGGTAGCATCATTGTCTGATTTCATTTTTTAAAGTTATTTTTTAAATGAAGTCAGCAGTCTATTCTGTGAGGGGTGAAGGCAAAATGTTCTTCATTTATAATACCCTGTTCAAAGCTTGCTGCTTCAGGTGACAGAAACAAAGGGCTTAATGAAAACTGACTTAAATTGGAATAGGAAATATTGGTCATGTATTTCTTATGCGTAGAACAGGTAGATGAACAATTCTGCTTGTGAAAGATGGCTCATTGGCAGCTCAGAATATCAGGGTTATTTGACTGTGTACCTCTCCCTGCTTAATGTGTTCAGCATCCCCAAAGTGCTCTGTGGAACTAAGTTAAGTTGACAACTTGAAAACTTGAGTTGGAGGTTTGGTATTGAAGAAGCCATCTTCAGGTAGGGGTGGGGGGATCGGTGTTAGCATTCAGCATTGCTGCTTTGGTGTGCCGGGAAAGGAACACAGCGGTAGAAGGGGAGAGCAAGGAGGCATGGAGAGGAGCTTGGAGGAGAGGGAATTAATCTTGTGACTGTGCCACAGCCTTGAGCAGAGCACACTCCTTTTCTGTACAGAAAGGGACATGGCTGGAGGTACCTGGCCCAAACTTGTCTGATACCTCCCGATACTTGACACAACCAGGTTCTCTGACAGAATAAAAGAGGTAATCCACTCCAATTGCTCCACGGAGCAGGGAAGTGATGACAGATAGCAGATATCTGCTCAGTGAGAGTTGGTTGAAAATTCTTTCCTCCCAGAATCCAAAAGCTTGGATCGTTTCATGGCCCAAGTCTATTAGTCTAGGTTTCCGAGTGAAAGCTTCCAAGAAAAACAAAGGCTTGCCCTGAGGTGTTATTTGAAAGCCCTGAATTCAACTTATGGGGGTGAGAATATACTCGGAAAAATCTTTGGGTGGTGATTGTTGTTCAACTGCAGTCAGGAGGCTGCACCTTTTTTTATTTTTTTTTTTTTCTTTCCTCTTTTGAACTGCTTACTTGTTTTCCCAGCAGTGCAAGGCAATCGCATCTTCAGACACCAGTGTCATGTTCTTTGGAGACATGTAAAATTTGGGATGGGCAAAAATAACGGTAGGGTTTTGGGTAGTTGTAATATCTGGAAGAAAACAGAAAGCCATTCAGAGGATTTGTGTTCACCACCCCAGAAGCCAGCACAGTCTTAAGATAAGCTCCCCACAACTGGCTTTACTGGGCATGAAGATTCGTTGCCTTTGCCTGCGCTACCTGCATGCAAATGTTTCTATCATATAGCAGTTGTCTGATTTGGTGTAGGTACAACTGCAGCCCAAGCTGAACCAGCTGCTTTGGCAGCATCCATAACACCTTGGCAGAGTGGTATCT
Organism: Tauraco erythrolophus; assembly: GCF_009769465.1. Lineage (NCBI taxonomy): Eukaryota > Metazoa > Chordata > Aves > Musophagiformes > Musophagidae > Tauraco > Tauraco erythrolophus. The sequence continues at coordinate 7,844,851 of NC_141476.1, forward strand.
TGTCCTGCCAGCACCCAGCCTTGTCCCAGCCGGGATTACCACAACCACCAGGCTCCATACAAGGGAGCTCCCAATGACACTGTAGTTGTTTGGCTAGAAATATTTACTTGTTTTTGAGGGCATGAAACTTCCAAGCAGATCTTCTATATGTTATTCACAGAGTCAGACCTACTGGATGAAAACCATGGTTACAGCTGTGGACAGCACATCCGTTCTCATTAGTTACTTGTGCTCAATCAGCTCTCTGATCAGATCAGCAAGATTTACCTCTGGTTCAAGCACAGGGTGCAACTGCAAGTTATTTGGCTATCAAGGTGATTTTCCCAGATAGGAATTTTGAAACCAGCTTCCTACTCAGTTTTGCTGTATCCAATTCAAATCCAATTTCCACTGCCATCATTTGCATCAATGGGAAACCTGCCTCTATGTGTTTGTCAGCATTAGAGCAAAGCCTACAGCTCTTAAAATAGCATATGTCTTTTTGAGGGATGGCAAAGCGACGTCTTTGAACACATCACATTAGCATCGTCTCCAGCACAGAATAGGTGATCCTTATGTTAAGTTTTTATGCTCGCAAACACATGGCTGAGGAGTATAAGCTGGTTTTCCAACAGTATTGATCCTTTACAGTACTTAACAGTGTCCATGTAGTGCATGTTTATGTAATGAATAAAATAATTGCGAAAGCTTTACCAGAACGTAGGTACTGAAGTGATATCGGTCTGCAAGTGTTCGACCAATAATTGTTTCTAAGCCATGTTGTCTTCCATGAATGTTTTTGTTTGCAGATTCATTGAGCTGAGTTCTACTGTCTTTGATGGGGGACAGTAAGAGCAGGTTATATCCCTTAAACAAAATTCATTCTTATTAATTTTCTTTATTTCTCTGTATTTTTAGTCAATTAAGAAGTGAAGCTGGTGGGGCACATAGTTTCTGAGGCAAACACTTATTTAGTGTGCCAAGATCTGCAGAAGGGGGAAAAAGAATTACTCCACAGAAAATCTTCAAAGTTGCTTAAAAGATTTTTATTTCTTTCCACACACAATTTCTACTTTCAGAAATCCTCTAAGTACATGTTTTTACTCATGCTTTGAATAATACATGTATGTCACCAGATTTTGGTTGAATTTTGCCTTCTCTTTTTTTTTTTTTACAAGAAACAGGGTAAGATCAGCAGGTCATGTTTTTACTCAGCAATTTTAGCAAATGAGCTTTGTATATCACTAGTTTTAAACAACTTTCCAATTATGAGTGAATCATTTCTCGTTAGCTTTTTCTTATCTCATGGGGTCTCTGAATCAGATTTCACCCCTGTGCTTTACTAAGGCTAAATATGTGCTTACAGCTAAGGGTGTGAGTGTTTTTCTCAGATATAAACGACTGTAAGTTCATGGTGATGTTATTTTTCTGAAGAGTCGCGTGTGAGCGACTTTATTCAAACACCCAAGCAGTCCTGAGGTCTGCAAAATCCCCAGAGTGCATAAAGTGAACCTTAGATAAGTGGTTGTGGCATCTAGACTTCAGTTTCAGGAATACATTTTATAAATGTAAACATTTTCTCACTAGTGTGCTCCAATATTTGCTTAAAACATGTTTGTGTGAAATTCCTAGCAGAGAGATTTGCTAGCAAATTACACTTGCAAAGTAACACAACTGAAGCAAACTCATTTGCAGGGTAGAACAAATGCACACGAGGTACTACAGGCAGCAGCCATCCCATTTTCACTGATAGCATTTTAATTTCAACACATTTGTGATTTCAAAGAAAAAAATAAATTACAGAGTGCAGTAAAAGCCTTGGATTAGGGTGTCTCCTTGTCTTTGGGGAGAGACCAAGTATGAAGACTCTCTTGCTCTCATTATTGATTTTTTTTTTTTTGTTTAGCATTCATGATACTTCAAGTAGTTACACTGCTAGCAGGTAGAGAAACAACACATTAAAGTGGTTTCTGAACTATTTCTCTTTAGCTGCAACTAATAGGAATAAATATTTACTCTGTAGTTATCAGTAAAATATATTTTTCTGCATGTACCAATAACAAACCAATCCCCTAATTAGGATATAAAACAGCTGGTGGCATTCACAGAAACATTTCCCTGACAGATAACTCTAAAGAGCAGAGAACAGTGCTGTTTTCATTTGGACCCTTTCAAAGAAACAGGAAAATAGGAAGGGAGTTTTAAAAACGTATTCTACGTGCACATTAACTCCCACATTGTTTTCTGCCCAAGATCATCAACAATGTTTATTTGAGAGGCTTTAGATTTGTTTGTGTTTCAAATACTGTAGGGAGTAATTAAAGATACTGAATGTTAATCTCGTGGTGGTACATCAGAGGCACCTCCAGCTTGTGCCCCCCAAGCTAAACCCTGCGCAAACGCTGGAGGTATGTAACCTTTCTGCCGCTCGCAGATCGTTCGGTAAAAATTTCATCAAATACTCAGCTCTTTTTGATGTCTGCCTATGTGGTGCCTGTCAAGACTCGGAAAGATAGATTGGTGTCGAATAACTACTGTTTGGATCCAAAAGGCTTTTAATAGCTGTGTTATGATCCCTAGAAACTGCTCAGGGATTCTTTAATGGTAGTCAATGTGTCTTGGTGATGAGAACAAAATGAAGTCAGGGCAGGCTGAACTCTTCCAAATGGTTTGTGAATCCTAAACATGAGATCGATTCTATTCTTAACTTCATTCAGCGGCTTATAAATTGATATGCGAATGGGGGTGATAGGAAAATATGGCTTACGGTCAGCTGTTGTCTCATGCTTTGGAGAACAAGCAGGCTCAAATTCAAAGCATCTGTTGCAAAACTAAATGAATTCTGGTTGAAATTTATTTCTAGAAAAGTTGCCCATTGGGACATTCCTGTAGTAAGTTGAATATTTATTTCTGCTGTGAGACAAAATTTTGTCTGCTGTGTGTTTTTGATTTCTGAACGTCTGAGGGCCAAATCTCAGTTGCTCTAAATGAATATAGCTGTTCTTCTTTCTATTGTTACAGAAAGCTTTGCTTGAGATATCAAGCCATGGGAAAGATTTCTTGTGAGGAGAAGGCTTTGGATGGGTTTGGGGTTTTTTGTTTGATGGTTGTTTTGTTGTTTTTTTTCTCCCTTGTGGCGATAAAGCCAAACTACAAGTAGAATACAGGCAGAAATGATACTCTGCTGTGGCTGGTAAAAAACCCAATTTAAATAGTTTCCTTAGTGGAAAAACAAAACAAAACAAAAAAACCCCAACAAAAACCCAGGCTATTCTAGTGAAAGTTATTCTTTTGTTCTGCTCAAGTTTCTATTTGCTATGGGCACAACAATATTTCATCAACCTAAACATTTTAATTTAAAACGGTTCCACTGCTTCTTGTTGGGAGTGTGAAGGATCCATGCTCTGATCCTTCACCGAGTGCCAGGCTTCCTGGCTGAACCAACATCCAATATGGGGAGGAGCACTAACTCTTCCTCTGCCTCATTTCAAATGACGGAGATTTGGGATTTGGGAGGTTTTTTGGGGGTGTTTTGAGGTTTTGTGGGGGCTCTGTTTAGGAAGAAAATATTTTATTTTGAATATATCTAGTACTTTATGTACTTTCTATCAATGTCCTCAGGAAGGTCTTTTGTTCAGCAATAATTTTGCCCTTGAGGGAAGGGCTGTATATGGGGCTCCTTCCATGATCTCCCACAGTATCTCCACAAAGCTTCTCCAGTGTTGTTTATTGGATGTTGGAAAGGTTTTTATGGGAAGAGTGGCATGCAGGCAGTGTACATAAACATCCCTTTCCATACCTAATTGCTGACCCCCATAGTCTGTGGATCTCAATGAGAGAGTTGAGACACCTTTTTAATGTTATAATTTTAATACAGAAGTTTTGGGGTTTTCCAGGATTTTTAGCCTAACTTTGTTTCTTAGTTCTTTGTCTAGCTACTTGGTGCATGAGATAAATAGTGTGGTTTGGACATCTATACAGCAGAAGGCTTTAAGTTCAACTTTTAAACTGTTTAGTTTGTGTATGAGAAATTTTTTCCCCCTAGCTTTACTTTGGGCTATTAGCCATAGTTGTATCCTAGCCAAGCTGTTTCATGAAGCATCAAGAATTTACTGAGTACATATGTTCATTTTTTTTTTCCTGTGGGACTACCTTTCTCCTGCAATCCAGCCTGAAAAAGAAACTTACCACTAAAACAACCTTGACATTTTGCACAACCTTTCCTATACTTATACTCTTGGGTTCTCCAGCAAACCAGCACAAGTGTGGCAGGTACAAAACTGGAAGGAAAATGCAACTTTACAGTTGTACAACTCTTACATAAAAGTCAAAATTTAAACAAATAATTTTGAGTGTTGGACATGTGCCAGGAGACAAAATGGAACTGGTTAGCAACTTAGTCGGTACGCAGAAACCTTTACTACTTCATTAGTGTTGATACTGTGCGCTGGTCTAAGCTTACAAACTTGAAAACAAACTTCTAATCACAGACGGTCAGCAGTGGGAAGCTCAACTGAGGCACCTCTGTCAGCTGCCTACTTATTCTAGGCCCTCAATTGTGAGTAGACGTGACCATGGATGTCTCATGCTTGCCAGAATGTGTCTATCGTTAGATTTAGTTATGGGTTATAGTTGTTTATTTCTTCAGAATAGACAAGGCACACTTAAATCTGCAATGCTTGCTGGAAAGCTTACACTTTTCAGTATCAGGTTTCAGCAAACGTTGGAAAGGGTGGGAGAGGCTGAGAGCTGATTCAGCTCACAAGGTGGTAGAGGGATGCATCTGGAGGAGCTACATATACAACATTCCTTGGAGATGGAAGCCCTAGAGCCTGTTGTGTGTTGTCATAGGTTATACTGCAAACGTATTGTGGAACTACTTACCTTGCTTCTGAGACCCTACTCCTTCAAATATTTCTTTTTCAATGTTTCATGAATATTTAGTACTGACACAGGATGCTGGATTGATTGCTTAGCTCTAGAGACACAGCAGCATTTGCTGTTGGGTCTGATTTGATGTCGTTGATTTATTAACATAAGATGTTTGTCTTACTTTGTGAGACTGGGGAAAGTGCCAGCCAGTGAAAATAAGAAGAAACCTGTTATGTTTTTAATAAGGTGTCCCTTGCCCACTGATATCTATGTGTAGGGTGCTCAAATCTGTTGTTCTGAGTTGTAAGGACCCACTTCATGTTGATTTTTAACCAGACAAACCAAACATGCTTTGACTTTCAACAGAAGACAGGCAACCCAGGAAGAACACAATAGTCCTTAGCCCACTGATTTTTCTGACTTCATCCTCCAAAATCCTGTCCTTTGCTGTTAGAGCTTCACGGAAAACCTAGCCTTGCAACGCACCAACTTCTTTCTCAATTAGTGTCTCCGAGTTATTTACATTATTTAAGATTGCCCAGCTTGAAGCAGATTTTCCAGCAAGGGTGGAGGACTCCAGCTGCTTAGGTCCTTTAAGAAGTCTTAAATTAGACAGTCAAAAATAATGTAAGCAACTTACTCATCATACCTGAAACTCTGGGCTGTTGATTAGTCATTTAAATATTTTCTTGTTTCTGTTCAGGCTGTGCATGCCTACAGCAGTGGTACTGAAACTCTGCCTGTACCCTTCCATAGCCATCCTCAGTATACCTTCTGGGTCTGCGTACGGTGAGGTGTTTGTGCAGCTTCTCACATCCAGCTGGTTATTATCTGCTTTCTCTTTTTCCTCAGAAAAAAACTGTGTAAGTTTTTCTCTGCCTGTTTTACTAGCGTGCTATGTTAATATTAGCAAAAAGGAGGTTGCTGACAAATATTCGTAAATGTGAAGCAACAGCTTTCATGGGTTTGGGTTTTATCTTAGTTGGCTAGACGTTTTGGACTGAAAGCTTGGTAGAAATGAAATTTGCCTTTAAAACAAACAGTATTGCTTTTTCCATAGCTGTCAACTCTCTACTCTTTGCCCTGGATCTCCAGGGGCTCTTGTGAGTGTTTTGGTTCCCAATCACCAAGTGTGACTGGCCAAGGACTGAGATCTACGGATCAGAGTCACTATATTAGTTTTACCACCTTCTCCAACCTGACTGATTGTGAGGCAGAGTGCAGATGTTCTCACGTAGCCTCACTTGTTGATATCAGGACATCATTTTGTAGGTTATTGCCTGTGACATAATTGTTCTTGTGTGCTCTGAGTCGCTGGTCTAATTTTTTTTAGGAATCTCAGCGTAGTATCACTGGAATCTGAAATAAGCAAATCAGAAACCTTTCTTGTTTAGTCCTGGGAGGAAAAATACTCATCTTTTCTGTATATTACAAAAAAGCTCTACCAAACCCAACAACCAAAACTACATTGATTACAAATGCTACATAAAATTCTGTATAACAATGTGACAGAAGAAGCAGAATAAGTCTTTGCAATTTAGGGAGTTTATATTTGTTATTCAGCTTGTGGCAGGAATAAGAAATTTGTCAGTTTTGTCCACTATTTTGTTGAGCACCGGCACTGACAGTGATAAAAACGACAAGAAGACAAGACCACATGTGCACTTGAGGGGAAAGGGGGGAGAATAATTCAATCTGTAGATTTAATTTTCATGCTCTTGCAGTCTCTAAGGAGTTGTATGACTGACAACTCTAATAGCAAAAACCTGTATCTGAGGGTCTTCCTCCACTGGCCCAGTAAACCTTTGCCAAGTCATGATGGTTGCCTGATGCACAGCCTGAGTGTCAACTGAAGAAAGAGAAACACCTGGGATTCAAGAGCTGAAAAGACATTTTTAAAAAGGAAATACAAGCTGAAGTGGAAGAAGGTCACAGGCAAAGAGCAAAGACTGGGGTAGCTAAAATTAATGGTATGGAGGAGCAGACACCATTGGAGATGAGTCTGCTCCTGCCTTGTGGATTATATGGTTTTCCAGCTGGGGTTTTGTCACCAGAGATAACGTGCTATTGTGATACTACTGGTTCAGGCCTGGATCTTCTCTAAATGCCCATTGTGTAGCAATGCTTTGGGCAACAGGCAGTCCTCTGCATCAGAGAAGAGTGCCGTCGACATCTGGGTGCAAGCACCGGGTGAGAGGATGCACCGGGATGCAGTGGCCTGCAACGGGTGAGGCTCTGCTGTCGACTGGGAATGCCACAGAGCTGATCTGCAGATCTGAGTTCCTATTTAATGTGATTTCCAGCAAATCCTTAATCGAGTTCATGACTACAGCTGACTAGCATTCTTATGTCGTTTTTTATCTGGATCTTTCTTGTCTCACCCCATAAAAAGTGTTTTTTATGAAGATGTGGAGTAGCCTACTGCACGAGTGACACATCACCTCCTGAAATCTAATAGAGCTGTCATCCTCGTGTCACTGTTGGATCTGTTAAAGAGATCAGTGGAACATCTGTCCCTCTGTATTTTATACAGTACAATCCACTCTGCCAACTCCCTCCGCCCAGCCAGGTTCCCGGAAACACTGCGCTTTAAATGCTTTTAGAGTGGGAGGAAAGGAGGAGTGTTTTTTCATTTTTCAGTCAGCTGCATCTGATAAAACAACAATTTGTAGTGCTGGGTAACCCCAAACATGTAAAAGCTGGTTTGCAAGCTATGCTACAGTATTACAAAAAGTGCTGGAACTCTTCAAAACTCGTTCGATTGGAATCATGTTGGGCCCTATATTTGGCAGGAAAACCACTTAGTTTCAGTACTGAAATCTGTAACAAACTGGAAGTAATTCTCCATTAGCATGGAGTTTGTATAAATCAAGGCTTCTGCTTCCAAAACTGAATTACCCTCAACAGCACAAGCTATTGTTGCTTTTAAGCGGAGACATCCAAAACCAAGTGTGGCCACTTCCAGGTGTTCAATGCTGCAATGGGGGCCAGTTTTTTTGGAGACATTTAGCTACGTTAAACATCGTGTTGAACCCTTCTCAAAATCCTGATCCTCTCTTGGTTGCTACAGAAGGGATTTATACTCTTTCAAAAAAAATCTGACCTTTTCTGACTCTGAATATTTTTGGAAAGTCCAGTTTCTGACAGGATCTTTGTATTTGGCCTGATGCTGCCCACAGGGAAGAAAGGCAAAGATCTCGTGAGCTTGGACGAGCAGCAGAAAGCTGGAGAAAGCAGTGATGAAATGGAGGGAGCAGGAAGGGGAGCAAACTGCGGGGTATGGCCAGAGGAGCTTGCTGAGCAAGTGCCTCTTCCCCCACGCGCTTGGGTAACACAATGTCATCACATGCACCTTGAACAGAGTTTCATCTCCTTCTAAAGAACGAAGTGCTGAGCAGATTGCTATTAAAATCAATCGGGTTTCATGGCATTAGCTGTAGACTTGCAAACACAAAATAGTTGACAGGTTGGGGTTTTTTTTCCTTGTTTTGATGCTTTTTGCCTAAACGGCAGCAGGTGTTCTCGGCTGCCCTGCCAGTGCTTCCATATGGGTCAGAAACCAAATCAGCTACCAAACACTAATGCAAAGTAATTAATTACTTCTGCAGTACTTCTCAAGTCTCTCTTTGCAGGTATTGCATTTCTTTTCATTTTTGGGCTGTACCCATCTGTGGGGCAGTTTCCAGATTAGCGTCTCTGCCTTTCTGTTTTCAACTTGCTGTGAGTGAAAAGAGAAAAACATCCTTTCCTATCCTTATTCCTAGATTTTACTAGTGTGTTGTAGTTTGGTATTTTTACCTGACAGCCCTTTGCCTAGACATGGCTGGAGAGTCGAACCATGTGCAAAGATGCTGTACGTTTAATATGCTGCTGTTGGGATCAACATGGGAGATGGAGTGTTTGAAAGTTTATCTTGAGGGAAAAGTCACAGTAGCTTATTAGCTGTGATGGCTCTTGATATCTTGAGAAACTCACCCTGTTACACCTGCCAAGGAAGACTGTCTCCTGGAAAAGCTAAGGCAGTTTATCTCAATAAATACTTGGATAGAGCATAAAGGACACTTGCTGGCTGTGTACCTGCAATCAAAATGGATTAAGAATAAACTGTGTGTGTGTTTGCAGCCTGGTTTTGTGCTACTGATAAACTCGTAATCAAAGTAAAACTCTTTTGAAGATCAAAGGAACCGTTATTCATGTGGATGTGTACAACATATCTGATTACAGGCAATGGTCTAGCAGTGTCTTGCAGCAGCAAATGCAGCCAGGGAAACAAACGGAGGCAGTTGGGATGGATGGTTGGATGGAGCTTTAGTACTCTCTTCTCTGGCTTTGGGCACTCTGACCCTAAGTTAGGGATAAAATATACACCGTTGTTGCCAGGATACCTCTAGTTCTTCTTCTAAACTGAGTTTTCAGTAAACTGGAGAGACCTAGGAGAAATAGTGAAACTGTCACAAATGTTTTGTCATGGAATTTCATCCTGACTTCTAGAGATAAAGGAAAGCTGTACTTTTTCCCCCCTGCTGCTTATTTTCTATTGCAGACATGTCCAAGAACCAGGAAGGGGGGGGGGGGGGGGGAAAATCTTACTCAGCTAAAACATCTCTCATCCTTAAATTTTCAGTGTTGTTTGCATTGTGCAGTTTAAGCTTTGTCCTAGTACTAATGTACTTTCTAGTGTAGTAACACAAATATACGATTAAGAGCTCTCAGTGCCCACTCCTCCTCAGAGGACATCCTCTCAGCCCTCCTCACCAGGACCATAGCCCTGTCTGTCTGCTGAGGTTCAGAGGACAAGAAAAACTTCTGTAGACTCAAGGCACAGAGTTCAAAGAGTCCCTGAGACAAAAGTAGCTGTGTGCTAAGATCAGTGTTGATAGGGTGTGGAGGAGTTTGATTAATATGCTGAAACTTAAGCTGTGTCTGCCAAAGGCTGGTACCAAAATACCAAAAAAAAAAATCTCAACAAGAGACATGTTTGAGATATGCTATAGATGGCCTCACGTTGTCTGGGGCACAGTGAAGAGAAACTTGCCTTCTTGTAGGTCTGTGTGGGCCAAACATTATGTTGCTGGTAGATATCAAAAAGTGGGAGAAAAAGGATAAATTGAATATCTGGTAACAGGAGTTTCCCCTGGAGCCACCCTGACAGTAACTACAGAAGAGGTTTTTCAATCTGAAGCAGGTCAGATGCACTAACGTGGACCGTAACTAATCCTTCTCTCCCACATCCTCCATTCCAGGCGAAATCATCTGTGCCTGTCAACACCTCTAGTAGTCGTGGTGTAAAGGGTCTGTACAATGATTCCAGCCTCATCCAGGGTATAAAGAGCTCATTCTCTCTTTCTCCCTCCATCCCTCCCATTTTTCTTCCATACACTCCAGCAATGGATTTACCAGAGTGCTTCTGTCCTATTAATAAAGACATGCTATCAGTATTGCTCCTCTGACAGAGAAACTGGGTAACACCTGAAAATCTGAAGGGGAAGAAAAGAATTATTTCTTGATAAATGGTAAATTATTTCTAAACTGAGAAATTCAGAACAAGTGAGTCAAAAGTATATCCTGAGGAGGAGGGAGGTTCATGCTAAGAGACAGTAAGGCATCATATATTGCAAATTTCAGATGCTCCAAGACTTTTCTGTGAAGGATCACATTGTTTCGAGTCCTGGATCAATGTTGTTTAAGCCTTGTGAAGAAAAAACATTTCACAATTATAAGAATGTCCTGGTCTTGCTATTTCCTAAGGGTGTTGGATTGTGCCTTGCTCTTGCTGAGGACAAATGGTGTAATTCTGATGAAGCAGAGTGGGAAATGAGGCTGGTAGGCCACTTCCCTCCTAGTAGTTGTTGCATGCTTCATGTAACCGAAGACTGAAGCATAATCTGTTGGCACGAGGTTGACTGAACTAGGGTATCCAGACAAAAAACTTTTTCAAATAATTGAGCACTTGGCTTTTCATTCTCAACCACGGTTTACATCTGAAGTAATTTGGCGGTTTATTTTGATTAGAATCTGAATAGTCATTTTTGATTAGCAGACTGCATAGATCAGAAACAATACTGCAAAGCTGAAGCCATGCAGATTGCCAAAGGTAACACGCTATCTTTGCTTACTCAGATTTTCAGTGCCGAATTTATTTGAAGTTGAGCTGAACCATGGAATATTTATTTGTTTTGCAACTGTTGTCTACCCATCTGCTTTAGGTTTTGCTTGACTTCAAGAAGGGTTGGATTGTTTTGGCTTTTTGGTTTTTATTAAGGACTTTGGGTGCATTAATCCTCTGAAATATCAAAATGCCCTCAAGATTAATTACAGATATGGATCAGCTATTTGTTGCATTTTACCCATTTGAAACAAGTGTTTGGGTTGGCAAGTCACCCGGAGGCAAGGGAAGCACTTGGTAGATGAGAAGCAGCACTGTGACTCTCTTTTTCTTTTTTTCCTTTGAGTTTATGGTGAAACTGAGCTTTATATATTCTCCAGGAATCAATTACTTCAAATATTGTGTTCTGCAAATGATCCTCACTGGAATGGTTTCATAGAATCATGGAATAATTGAGGTTGGAAAGTCATCTAGACCAATCCCTGTACAAAGAAGGACCAGCTGCCTTTGTCTTCATCATAGCCATCCATGAGGTAGCTGGAGAAAACAATTAGATGCATCCATCCTCAGCTCTCTCTTTTACAGGCTGAACAAATGCTGTTCTCAGTCTGTCCTGTGCTCCAGCCCTTGTCTGCCTTGGCTACAGCATGTTTGTCTTTCTTGACTGCAATACTTCAGAGGTAGCCCTCCTATGGGAATACAGGATAATAAAGTTCAGTGCAGTAGGTGGTTGACTTTCTTTGGTCCACTGCTGGCTCACAGTTCCTGTCCACCTAGTCCCCACCTCCTTCTCTGCAAAGTTGCTTTCCATTTAGTTAATCTGCAGCACACGTAGAGATTATGGCTTGAAGTGCAGGAGTTCTGTATTGGACTTTGTTGGATTCCATGAGGTTTCTGTCAATTGGCTTCACCTGCCAGTCAAGGTGTATCTGAACAGAGCCCTGTCCTCCAGCCTATCAGCCATTTCCACCAATTAAGTATCTTACATGAACATGCTGAAGGTGCACTCCATCCCATTGGCCAGGTTAATGTGGCTAAACACAGTGAGCCTGTTGTCAAACTGTGAGGAGCTCCACTGATGATGAGCCACCAGTTGAACATCAAGTCATTGACCGCTACTCTCTGAGCATGGCAGCCTACCCGTTCGTTCCATACGTCTCCATGTGTGCCCTGAAAGGCTGGCTTGGGTAGAGGATAGTGCAGACAAGGTCAGGGGAGATAAAATGGGAAGGTAGTGAATTCACAACCAGAGGACAGGCACCATCTGCTAATAGCTTTCAATGGGAGCTGGTGTGCTCATGGTGTTTTCTCTTGAGGAAATCTCCTTCAGTAGCATATTTCATTGTTCCTGGGACTTGGAGCCCAGGTTTGTTTTCTAAAGATCTATCTGGCAAATGACTAACACTTTCAGCAGCCAACAGTGCTGCAAATTTGATATAGCAGAGAGCCCTCTCGTTAGGTAGAAGGGATTCAGACTATGGTCGTTAAATCCAAGCACTGGTGTTCCGGTCCAGCGCTGCGGAAGGCCACTCTTAAGAAGAACTTGTTTGCCAGATGCTGACAGATGACTGTCTTTTCCTCAACAACTCAAGTCTTGTTTAGTTTTATTTCAAATGTTTACTTTTCTGCAGGGATTTCAATAAAAGACCCTTGTCTTGCAGCAGCAGCACCAGCAAGTCATCCAGCACAAGAATGGGGTCTGTAAAACTGTCCTCATTTTGTGCTTGTAAAGCTCTGAGAGAGAGAGTGCACTACCCATTCTGTGTTTTCCTTTTGGAAGGAAGTTAAACATACATTATTTAAGTTATTTGTGTTATTGTTAGATCATCAGGACAAAGGGCTGACTGGTAGCAAGCAAGTTGAAATACATGCCACTGTGTTTCTTTTTAAAAAAAAAAAAAACAAACCCAAATCAAAAAAAAACCCTGAAACGGGAGAAAAAACAAAAAAGTGAAGATCAGTCATTAGGTTTTGAGCTGCTTTGGTTTCTGAGTTGTGGTTTTTTCTTCAGAGCTCCTATCAGCCTATCACGTCTCAGGCTGTCTCCAGTCTCCAGAAATAAGGCCACTTGTTCATTTTCTCCAATAGAACAATTGCTCTTGAAAAGAAAATTCTGCAGATAGACCACTGGTATATCAAGTCCACTGAGGAAGAGTGCATCCAGTGCAGCAGTGTGCAATTGCTCCTCATTTCTGGTGGCTTTTCCTTCTTCTACTGCATAGTGATCATCTCCCCATCACTGAACTAGCAAAAATCTGTGTTTTAAACCCCTATTTGCCTTTTCCCATTTCAAGATTTAAATGGTGCTGAGTAGTGGAAAAAAAGCAAGCTTTGGAGGCCGGGCAGGAGCAGCTCTCAAGCCTGTGAGCTCTGCAGATGCAGCCCCCGGTACCTGTTGGGTGCACTCGGTGTTCATGTTCCCTGTGACTTTTCGGCAGCTCCCACCGCATCCAGCCCAAGTGCAATGCTGAATTCGTCCCTTCTCCCTGACCTGGGAAGAGGGGGGAGTCACAGAGGCAAAACGGCAAAACCTTCGGGTCTTTCTTCCCCACTGCTGTTGACTAAATCATGTGAGAGGGATTAAGAAGACCAGTGAAGCATTTTAACCCTGCTCTCACCACAAGAGCAGTGGGAACTCGGCATGTTCGCTTAATAACGAGCATGTGTATCAAAGAGGCTGGTGTGTGAGAGGGGGAGCGAGGCGGGGTTTGACAAACAGCCCTTAATCCACTTAGCTCTTGATGCTGATGATGGGGGCACGACTTGGAAATAAAGGGTTTGTGCTCCAGGATTTCCTTTATGGGACCGTAAAAGCGACGCGTTCCCTCTGGACCGTGAGCGTGAAGGATCCTTTACTGCTTTTCGGAAGGCAGCGGCACGGCAGCAGATTTGCGTGGTGCTCCTGCAGCTGTTCCCGCTCCTCCCTGGAGCTTTCTGAAACCCTTCTGCCTTTTGAGAGTGGCCCAGCTCCCCAGTTCAGTGCCTCGTCTTTGTACGAGCACCACGGCGTCCCGGTCGGAAGGGAGATAATACTTCCTGAAGGGCTCGTTTAGCCCAGCGGGAGAGAGGCGGTTAGCGGCATCCACCCGGGTTATTAAGCCGCACTAGAAAGAAAGAGCAAACTGCAGAGTTGTATTAGTTTATGTATTATCGGCATTTGTAAGGTACCTGTTGCCTTAGTAACGAGGAACAATGTATGTAGCTTTGACCGGGCAAAATCACCCTCTGGTCAGGGACATAAAAAAATTCATGGCCTTTCCTCAGGAGCCACTCCTCCTGTGCTTGGGGAGGGGAGCTTAGGAGACAGAAGAAACTGAGCTGCTTGTTCTGATCTTACAATCCCAGTTTCTGTTCATTCACTGCTCCTGGGAACCCTGCGGAGCTGCTAACAAGCTGTGTGTATATTGAGAGCACGTAGCAATATGTTGGAGGCAGGGGGGAGACAGGGGTGTGCAAGCTCACGTAACACAAAGTGTGCTCAGTGCCTTTCCGTGCAATGGCCTTGGGGTTATCCTGAGCTGTCCTTTAGGTGTCCCTCCTGCCCTCATCTCCGACGGACCCACGCCTGGCTGGGGACCACATCAGTGGTGCTTCTCCTGGCCCCATCCACCCTGGGAACTGGACAATTTCCACACGAGAGGAGTGACAGGGTCTACTATTAGTGCTGCAATCATGTGTGTTGCACTGTCCTTACTCCTCTGGGCTTAGTGTTTTATCATTAAGAGTGAATAAAAGTATTATCGTACCTGAAAAGCTACCACAGGTCTCACCGTAGCAATTACTCTTCTAATGTGGGCTGAGTGAATGCATTAGACATCACTACTGTTTGCATCTCAGGAAGGTCCAAGGGCCATAGTGCTGGGCACCGGCAGCTCAGCGCTGGCATGGTGGTCCCACTGGAGTAGAGCAGGGTCACCCCATCTCTGGAGCAGGGAGCCTGGCCCAAGTATGTGGCCCTCTGGACTTTCAGATGTGTGACACTTGATATTTCCCTTATGGAAAAATAGTCTGCTCTGTATAAATAGTATAACAAGATAAACATTGCGCTCAGCATGACAACCAAGAAAAATACTGCAAGGTCAACTTAAAGGCTGAGATGGGTTTAGAAGACAATGCTGACTTTGTGTCAAAATTGGGGGAGACTCATTGCACGGTCGCAGCAGTCGCGGGAGATAAAGCAGCACTTTCTATCGCACGTGGGTCAGCTAGCATGGGCTTGTTCCTTTTATTTGTTCTATATGCTGGCTAATGACAATATAGTTATTGTTCTTACACCTGTTTGCAAAGGGAAGTGAACCGATGACAGAATTTTAGTACCTCTCCATGAGGCAAATGGTTCAGGTTTTGGGGTTTTTTTTGGCCATTTAGTGCAGTACATCTGGTCTCACAAATCTGAGCTGCAACCCAAGAAAGATAGATATAAATGTATATAGGCAATTCAGAGCCTTGTTTTATCATCTTCTAAAGGATGATAAAGTAAGTCATGAAAATCTCCACCAGGGTGAAATAAGAGGTGAGATTCTGATAGTTGTAAACCAGGCAGCCAGCTAAGGTGAATCCAATTATTTGTGGCATTGCAGGTTTTTGTTGCAGGAACACGTTACACGTGGTAGCCAGCAGCACGAAACTTACTTCACTTTGGCTTGACACTTGTTTTCACAATTGCTATACGAACACTGAAAAGACATCATCTATTACTGTTCCACCCTCCTATCACTCTCCTTTTGTTGCATCAGAAGAGATTTATCTTCACCCTCTATCAGCCACCACGGTGGTTGCTGCCACTATTACTTTGCCTATAATTTTAATTGCCGATAGATGCTGCGCTGATCTTCTTTCTGACACTGAAAGATTTAACAGTGGTGTTAAGCTCCAGAATCGATGTTAACAAGTCTTTATTTGAGACTATTTTATTTAATAGACTCTCATAGCTACCAGGGGTGATTTACAAAACTGACCTTCACTGACTGTCTGGAGAACCAGAGAATCAGCAAATACGTTTCTTCAGCAAGTAACGGATCCTTCCTTCTTGGGAATCACCCTGGCCCCTAAGTCATGGCCATAGCTTTACCTTCCCCAAGGCATTACCTGCTCTAACTTTTAACCAGATGATTTATTACCCTGTGAAGGGCAAAATAAAACCGAATTTTGTGTTCAATACACTTTAAGATGTAGCAGCAGAGATGGAAGTAGCTGATTACTTGCATAGCAGAGCTTCTTCCCATGTCTAGCTGAGCTGGCAGTGTAGTTTTAAATGTCCCAAGTAATAAGAGTCTGGACCAAATGCTGTAAAAGATATGGTATGGAACAGCTAGGCTTTGATGGAGACATGGCTGGCTAACTGAACAGACATTCCTTGGGTTTAACAACCCTCCTACAATGTGCAATGATTTGTGTGGCTTTGAGTTCAATATGAAGGTTTCTGCTTTAAACAGTAAAAGAAAAAAATTGCATTGGCATTCTGTTCCAGCAGACAACGTGCCATCAAGAGCCTGCTCCCCGGTGAAAATGCCATAGAGACAATCTGTCTGCTCCTACCCATCACATCGCTTTCCGTGCCAGTGGCTTGCAGGGCACTTCCATCCCTATGCAAAATCAAGGCTGCCGGCTGCGGTGGTATTTGTAAAGGTGAAATCATGCAGCTGTTACAGAAGCTTACTTGCTTCCAATCAGAAAAGCTGATGAGCATTTTATACACGATAGGTTTGGGCATTTCTTCTAAAGTGACTCCACTCTGCTTCCTTTTGCCCGCTGATTTGGCTGCGGTAGGTGCTGTATGTACTGCGTAGTAAATGATATAATAAAGGGTTATGAAGTGATACAAGTGTGCTAAGAAGTGCTATCTACAAATCAGTACAAAATATTCCAGGTTATTATAAGACCCTATTACAAGAAAATTGAAGGATTTTGTATCAGTTGATTAACCAGTTATGAAAATGTGCCTCTTATTAAACTTTCCTATGACATAGTAAATGTACAGTTGTAAATGAAAGGAGACTAGGCCATTTATTGCAAAACAAATGGATTGAAATGATGAAAAAGGGGGTTGTGCATTTGTGTAGGGATACTGCCAAGAGGAATAGGAAGAGCCGTCCCAAAAATGAGAGTGACACAATGTGCTTTTACTCCAAAACTGAGTCCTGAATTTGCCCTGTTAGAAAAATCTATCGCGGGGACTTGAGTGAAGTATTATCTAACCATCTGAGACACAGCCCTATAATTCATGGGTCATTGACACAGTAGAGAAGATCGGTTCTGTCTATTGTAGCAGCAGAGGGACTCTTAATCCATGGATTATTAACGTGGAAAATTGAAGGGGCTGTTACAGGCTTGTGGTTTATTAGACTATTGTGGATTTAGGGAGCTTTAATTTGAAGATTATGGACACAATGGAGTGCAACAGATCCCTTGACAATGTCAGTGGCAAGGCTTTTGTACAGGAGAAAGCTTCTGCCTGAATTCTGGCCTTCGCCATCCCACAGGATACTGCTTAGAGAAACACTTATGGGGCTGTAATCACCTTTTGAAACTCATTTGATCAGAGCAATTCAGAAACCCGCTTCTCTGAAGATAACGTTCCTTGAGCTGTCCAGTCTGGAAATTATTTTGTTCTAGGGAAGCTTTTTTTGCCAGTGCTTGATCTGCACCCACTGTTGCTGTTTTGTCTTGCAAACATTCAATGCTAGGCATCATTAGGCCCACGGGATGTTTTGCTGTACTAGTGAGCTGAATGCATGTCACGTGTTAAGTAAGGACGGAGGAGTGAAACCTCGGACTTCTGCTACTAACTACTCTAAGAAATATCCTCCTGCCCCTGAGCACCATCTCAAAGGAATGGAGTGAGCTTGTCTCTCCTTCCCATCCACCAGGAAGGACTAACAGAGATGGGAGGAATTTGTGGGTATGGAGAGGCACAGCGAGGCTTGAATGCAACCATAGTTCAAAAGCCTGCTTGGAAAGCCCACCAGGGAGAGTTTCTTTCCTGCCCAAGCATCTTGCAGTTTGCATGTTCTCCTCTTAACCTCTTATGTTCCAGGAGCAGGGAAGGGAATCAGAAGTTGTTACAGGAAACACTGCAAAGAGAGTTGAAGTGCTATGATGGAGACTCAGAGTTGGCATTGGGTTAAGCTTTGCAGCTGCAATGGTGTTTGAGAATGGAAATGGTTTATCTCTGAAGGGCATGAGTCTCCATCACTGGCAGTGTCTGAGAGCAGGTAAAACATCTGCTGGGAATGTCTGAGTGGTAATGTGCTCCACTGCAGAGCAAAAGCATGAACTGGACAACCTTCCAGTTCCGTTCTTTGAGATTTATGTTTGCAATGGAGCAGAAGAGAGCTGTGGACAGAACTAACATAAAGTGGCTGGTAGGATCAAAGGTTCTGATGTATCTTCTGTACATATGCTCTGCTCGGGGTGTCTGTACTTGAATGGGTTGGATTTGCAGCTCTTGCATGAATGTCCACAGCTGTGTATAGACTGAGGGGAGCAGGGAGGAAAGCCAAAATGCCATCTGTCCCTGGCATTGTTTGGTTTATTGCACTGTTGTCCAGAAAAACACGATTCTGTTATGGAGCTCCTTGCCCCACTGGAAGCTGAGGAAGCCAAGCCAAGGCATGAATGGGATCAAAAGGAATTACACAAATCTAAGGGTAACTGCTCATGAATGGCTTTTGAATGATGGCTTGGACACAACCTTGGGATCAAGACTTCTAGAAATGGGGAGGACAGTGTGAGGAACAGGCCATGCTTGTTCTCTCGTCTAGGTTATTTCCCTAAACTGGGTACTGCCTACTGTTTCTACTCAATTTCATTTTAGGGCCAGACAAAACCTTAAAAGCTTTCCTAAGACAGAAAGGACTAAAGAAAGAAGGCAATGATACGAAATAAACAATTGGGGAAGGGAAAGAGAAAAGGAAGTGTGGAGCTCTTCCAGGCCAAGAGATGAGCAGGGAGGTGAACTGAATGCTCCCATTTCTGTCCCACTGATGGGCAAGGAGTCATGGGCAGCATGCGGTGGAGTTTACAGCATGAAGACAGGCTTAAGTCAGCAGCGCTCTGTTTCTCATTTTTGTCTCTATTTTGCAAGAAGGGGTTGCTGGAGGAGAAAATATGTGCAGGACTTCAGAGACCGGCTCGAGAGTTTCTAGGAGTAGCCTTGGGCAGTCTCTGTCCTCTGATGCTCCAATGTATACTGAAGCCTTGGCTTCTATGCAAAATCCCAGCAGTCATGCAGAGCTTTGGTTAAGTCATTGTAAAGTTGGTTGGGGTGTTTCATTAGTTTGAGTGATTATTTTAATGGAAAAAAAATATATATTTACTTGAAATAAACTCCTGTTTCTCAACTATGCTTACGTTACGCTGATAGCTTGGTTTATATTTAAATAGAAAATGTTAATATTCAGCCTGGGAATAGTTGTTTAGCACAAATAACTATTTCTTCAATATTAATTTCCACTTCAAGTATTTACATTTGCTTGCTATCCCTCCCCTGTCCTCATCCATTCCCTCCCCCCGCCAAAATTTACTTATATTTCCCAGGGAATATACGTGATTTAGAGTAACACAAAACAAATGATGGATTGAGTGTATTTGCAATGGCCTTTGAAAGCTGTCCCAGTGTCCAAAGACTGCTCAGCTTTATTCCTTTAAGTGTTCTGTGCTTACTGCTGCAACATGTCATCTACACGGCCAGGAAGTTGAACAAGATATACAAGATTCAAGCCAACAGGATAAAATCCAAGTGATCTTTTAGCCAGCTTTTGAAATGAATAGAATTTTGTGACCCAGAACTCCAGAAATTAATATTAACTGAGTGGTCAAACAGATGGTCTATATGAAGTTCCGTGTGTAACTTCTAATTTGACACGTGAAACATTTTATATCATTTTAAAATATGTTGGGATTTTGAGCACTATGCTATTTAAGGAAGTGCATGTTGTTGAAAGGGAATAAGAACTTTGAGAAGCGCTTGATTTTTGGAAGACGGCTAGGTTTAAATGGCTTTCAGTCAGTTACTGAGTTAATATTCTACCCTAATCTATGGATGTACCAGCAGTGAGATATTCTGAAAGTGCAGATAGTAAAAGGTGACCAATCTGAAGATGTCTTAGAAAGTTGAAGATTTTTATGTTTGGATTTATGAAGACCAGACACAGCTGCAAACGCTTTTGCAAACTCGGGTCTGCGGTCGGACATTAAGCTGTTCAACACGAAGGTAGGGATGTGGGCCAGGGCTCTTGCTGATAGTGGTGCTGAATTGATACCAGAAAGTAAAGTTGTGTGTACGGACCTCTTCAAATAGAGGGGGAAAGCTCATATCACATTGTGCCTGCTCCACTGAGCACACATATCTTCTGCTCAAACCAAAGACACCTGATTTTTGGAAAGCACTGAATGTGCGACTCCATGAAATGGGAGTGTGCTTTTTAATGGTGATGCACTGGACACCTGCAAGGCATTCTGAAAACTTCACTTGCTCTGAAGCCCTAAACTCTGAAGTAGCGAGAATCTTTCCTTTGACTTCAGTAGATGTCTCCCACAAGCATGCAACAAAACGTTTATCTCAATATTAGCGGTAGTTTTTAGGTTATGAAACAGCTGAAGGTCAGAATTTCGTTTTCTCTTCAGCATGGTGCTGAATGAACAATAGCTGAATAACTTTTATTTGGTACTTGCAGTCACTGATTACACTGTTCTTCTAGCTCTGCCTAATAAAGTGGCTGGAGTTTGGTGAACAACTGGAGCAAAAGGGGTGCAGGGGGTAAAAACACTGTAAAACTGAGGTAGGTGAGACATTCTCTTGGTGAATATATGAAGGAAGGAAAGACACTGAGTTTCTGGAGCTTCGGGCATCACCCTCCCTGTGAGAGGATTGTGAAATGAGGCATATTTTGATCGGTTGTTGCTAACGCTTAGAGCAGAATGATATCCCAGATGTAAGTCTTTTGCCAGCAGATGAAGCTTTCTTACCAAAGTCTAGAAAGCAGAACAGTCCCACTTGAGGCTCACCTTCAGAGGGGATACCTGGGGCTCTTTGTTGGACAAAGACTCCCCACTGTGCATGGTGAATAGAGGTTCCCTTGCCTTTGCCATTGACTGTAAACTACTGAAGCTTGTCCCCGAGGGTGCAGAGGAATCGTGCTGCCTGGACAACTTCACCAAGTTATTCCTGCTCAGGTTACCGCTCTCCTCTGTCTCATGGCTTTCCTGTCCCGTGAGGTCAGATGGAAAGCCATCAGGAGACTGCTGACACTAACTTAGAGCAAGCCTAACCATTTCTCCTCAGCTTTGCCAAAACAACCATGTCTACCGTGGAGAGCCAAGGTGGGAATTTCTTCTTTCTTCACTTGATCAAAGCAGTCACATTACATCCTTTTGGAGCTTTACTTGTTATCATCGCTTAATGTCTCTTTTCACTTAACTGCTCCAGCCATTCATTATCTATTCAAATGGAACCTGGCAGCTCTTTCTGTATTCGAGTTTTTTGGATCAGTAGTTATATCTGTTGTCAGTCCAGAAACGCCAGCTTTCATCTGTCCTCTCCCTTGCACAGAGCTTTTCCTTTTAAACCAAAATTTTTGTTTAAATATTTAAACATTTATTTATTTAAGTAGCAAACTGATGCATCCTCTGCTTATGTCAAATTTCACTAGACTGCATTTCTCTGACTTTGCTTGTTGTCTTATGGCTCAGCAGATAACATACTGATGGCCCGTAAGAGAACCCAACAGGATATATCCTGGGGAGAAAATGGACTATGTCTGCATTTCCTGGTGGTCCTTCACTTGGAAATGTTACTCAGAAAGATGTTGTGATTCTGACGGAACAAATACAGCTGCTTCTTTGCATGTACCACATCCACAAGGAAAGATCTTCCATGGTCGCTTGTCTTCTGTCAAAAGTTGCTGGCGTTTCCTACAGGAACGCTAAGCTCTGTGTTTATTAGTCCAATGAAAGGATGTCATTTAATGCTCCAACCAATCCTCCTAGTAATTACAATCAGCAGGGTTCCCATGCTGTGCATCAGTGATGGTTCATGAACTTGCTTCAGTAACTTCCCATGAGTCATCAGTAGAGTTGACACAGCTGAAGTAGACAAGTCAAACTACCATTACGTAGTTTTGTTGGGTTTTTTTAAGCCCTAGAGAGAAGATTTCCACCATCACACTCTAAGTCAGGCTGTACACCTGAATACATTGCTAAGTTTCATCCAAATTTGACAGACAGATAGATATGTCAGCAATATCAAGATAAGCAACCGAGGGAAGAAGAGATTAAATTCATGCTCCTCTAATCAGGGACAGAAGTTGCCCTGTAATCTCAAGTCAACCTCCAGACCCCACAAACTACTCATAGGAAAAGTATTCTTGCTGTAAAAGATGTTCTGAATTTGATTTTGCACGTTGCTACCCAGAGACTGGCCCGACCCTGAGCCAGGGAGCCAAAGGAAACAAGGCTTTGCAGTTTCTCTTGCTTATAGATCAGCTTCTTGTTAAACACGTTCCTAACCTCACTGTCAGAGATGTGTGTCAGCTTTCGGTTTTTTGGTTTAAATACACAAAGATGGTTTTTCCACTAAATATTGTGCAACTGTCTTGGGAGGTATGTTTCCAGTGCTTTCTTTACTAATAATTCTTGAGCACAGGAGGGAAAAGGAACCTGAGGGCAGAGGGCACAGAGAGCATTTTTGTGTTAGATGACAACCTGAGAACATCTCTGGTGTGGGACAGAGGCCTGTATAATACGAAAACACAAACATGCCAGATTCATATGACATGGTGAGATGTCTCCATGATCCCAGAACTCTGCCTGGGACATTGACATTTGGATGATAATGATCTTCTGATGAATGCTGATAAAACCGTGAGTTTCTGCCAGACGTCAGACGTGTTATATGGTGGGGAACAGGTGGGGGCTGTTTTCAGCTCTATGGTTGTGGTAGACCCTCACAACTAACTGCACAGGCTATCATTGCTCAGAAAAGGTGTTGGAGCTGAACCTGGCTTTCAGGTATGAAGTTCCCCTCCAAGTCTGTACGAGCATTTGTTGCTAAGTGTGAAAGAAGAAAAGAAATGTATAGGAAGCAAGGATGCTGTAGAGGCTCTAGGTAGCATTGCCTAACATGAGGACAGTGGTTCTGATGATCATATTTCATAGGTCGTTCATGTCTGGTAAAGATGGGAAGCAATATGTTAAACTTTTCGTATTCCTTCCTCTATCTCCTCCTTTCAGCTGACTTGTCTGGAGCACCTCACTCTCCTGATCCTTCCTGATGAGGGAGGAAATCACTGGTTTTGACACTTTCTAAATAGGAAGAGCAGAAGCAGAGAAATCTACATCTGTTGAAGCAAATTAGGAGACAGGCACACAGAGCAATTCTCAAAATTCTCCCCACATGTCCAGCTCTCCTTGGCACCAGGCATTAAAGAAATTCCTATAAGTTTTCTATCTGCTTTTTGCGAATCTAAATCCCTCTGAATGTCTGGCACTAAATCATCTACCCATGGTTACAATAAGGAATTTGAAGTATCACAGGGAACTGATCCTTCTTCAGCAACAAAAATGGTGTTTAATTGCTGCCCTTTCCATCTCGTGTGGTGTGTTCCAGAGAGTTTGCCAGCTTGAATTTGGTGTGTTTCAGCTGCCAAATTCTTTTTTGAGAGAAACTCCCAAACTGCTTTGCATCAGGAATAAGTATACATATAAGTATATATATTAAAAATATATATTGTCTGTGTGTATGCATATGTGTGTATAAAAAAAATATATTTTACAATATCAAGAAAATAGGAAATGAGAGAGCTTCAGAGATTCACAACTCAGCTCCCGATGATAATTATGCCTGTTGTTGGTGGCTCATGAAAACTTTGGAAGTGCATGTGCTACATTGCACTACATTCCTTCTAAAACCTAAAGACAGCAAATGAACATTAGTAAATTCTGAGTAGCTTTTTTCTTTTTTAATTTGTTCAATTATTCCAGTAAACTCCCTCCCACCAGAGCCTCAGCTGGGACTGCTTACTTAAATTTATTTTGCTTAAAACAGGAACTGAGCCTTAAAACCATTATTAATAAACAGTTTATTTTTTACAGTGAAGCATCCAATGTAATTCATAAATTATTGTCCATTAATTAAAGACACTCACCTTCCCAGCTGTTTCTCTAATCAGTGTAATCCAAAGCCAATAAATTCAATGGGTGTTTTGCCAGTAATGTCAGGGGTTTTGGTGCAGGCACAAGCACTTTCAGGGCTCCTTCCCTCATCACCCCAGGTGTTAGAGTCCTGATGAAGCTGATTTGCAGAGGTCCTGAGACATGCTTGAACTTCTGAGGACTCTTCTTCTTCACCAGGAGATTATCCAAGGTGGAGGCTGCCATACTTGGCTAATGCAGTGAGTCCACCTCTCCTCTACTTTTTTCTGTTCTCCTGGAACTAAAAAGTGGACCTGTGAGCAATTAAAGTAACTGAGCCACAGCTGTCCTAGAAGACCAAGTCTGCCATTGATGTAGCCAGAAACTTGCTCAATGACCCTTCAAGCTAACCCATATACAAGATCATTTCCTATGAAATGGAGTGGGAGCTGGTCGAAGAGCAGAGCCTGTCTGTGACTATTACCCATAGTGGAAAAAAAAAAATAATTAAAAAATCTCATTTTCAGTCCTTTCTACAGCTGGTGATCTGTGGGCCTCCTGAGTTCAGGAGTAACCAAACGAGTTCATGGAAAATAATTCTACTGAGGGTTCTGAAATACAAACACAAAGACATCACCCTGACTCCAGAAATCACCCATGAAGTTTCTTAGGAAGGCTTCAGGAGAAATGAGATGGGAAACAGAAGATAGCTGGAAATGTCTGGGTTGGTAAAATTCACCCCCCTTTCAGTGATGAGCAAAAGAGGGGAAAGTGAGTTAACTTTTGTTTATAGAGATGTGCCAAAGATGTGTGTTTTTCTTCTTGGTGTCTCACCTTCAATTGACTTCTGTTCCCAGTCCTTGCATGCTCCAGCAGTGTCTGTGATGTGCTTCAAATGGGAGTAAGAGAGAGCCTGTGATGTCTGCAGACAGGAGAACCCAAGACACGTCAATAATTACAAGTAGCTAAGTATTATTCTGAAATAATACAGAATATGACCAGCTGACTCTGTCATCTGCCCTAACTTTGTTAGGCACCAGAAAGCTACCTTGATCCTCAGTGTTTGTGTGTGCAATACAGACAGAAAAGGGATGGAAACGCTGATTCTGCAATGTTGGGGTTTTTAAGCATCTGAGCCATCTCTGCTGAGAAAGTAGCCGCACTTTAGGACTGTGTCATCTGCATGGTGACATCAGCTGTGGTTCACCGTTAGATAACACTTCTCAGAAAGGGAAATTTAAGCTATTGGATTACTTTTCCGAGTAATTGGGGGAAAAAATACAAACAGGGAAGCTTTGCAAGGCCAGAGTTTGTTTTTACTTATGACGTCCTTTAAAGCAAAGGTTAACCATCTGGTCAGACAACTCCTTGTAGGGCTAAGGTTCAAAACTGAAAGTAACAGTGCAGCAGAAGTGTGCTAATAGGAGATATGAGTGAGAGTTGTGTAGCAAAACAGCATCTGTGATAAATGTGAATTGTTATGAGAATTTGTGAGAGCTTGGGTGTTGGCTATTTTGGATTATTTTCTTACTTTCTGAATTTTTAGTAGAATCATAGAATGGTTAGGGTTGGGAGGGACTTCAGAGATCATCTAGTTCCAACCCCCCTGCCATGGGCAGGGACGCCTTCCACTAGGCTAGGTTGCTCAAAGCCTTATCCAGCCTGGTCTTGAACACTGCCAGGGATGAGGCATCCACAACTTCTCTGGGCAACCTGTTCCAGTGCCTCACCACTCTCAGAGGGAAGAATTTCTTTACTGAGAAGAAAGAAGAAAAAAAAAAATAGGCAAAATTGTGACGGTGATACCAGCCATGGAGCCATGTATTAATAGATTGGGCACATCCGTTTCTTCCAATGTTGCTGCCTGCAACTGGAAGGAGAGAGGAAAAGATAACCTGTGCTCCAGGTTCCCTTCCCAGCCAACCTAGGGCTTGTGATGTTACTTACTATTGCAGTCCGTCCAGTTGAATGCTTTGTTGATTTATTCTTTATGAACCCTATAAAATAAAAGCTTTTTAGGTTTTAGAGAGCTGGAAGAGAAGACTGAAGGCATCCTGGGAGGCTGTCCCAGCCCCTGTATCTTTGGAGGTAGATTTCCTCCCTGCCACTTCACCTGATTTGGGATTTTTTCCCTGGGCAGCCCTGTGCCGGGACTGTTCCCATGAGGCAGGATCACTAACAAAAGCCTGAAGGACCATGTTTTGGACCAGGGACTCACTTTGCAGCCCCTTCATGTACTGTAGCAAAACTGGAGCTGGTGCAACTTGACTGAATCAGGTCTTGCATTTGTGGATTTAACTTCATTTTCTGCTATGGGCCTCCTGGTACGTAAGAAAGCAAATTCGAGCGTGCCACTGTGTTCACTGAGGCAGCAAACTCGAGGGGGGAGAAAATTCCCCTCCTTCTGCAGTTCATGGTGTTCTTCTAAACTATTTATAAATAGGTCTACTGTAGCCAGTGTTTGCATTTGGACGGCTTCACTGTTCTCATTTTCAAGGCTTCTCTCAGATCTGAAAGTAAAGGTCGGGTTGACTCCCCTCATTTGAAATAAAGAGGGAAGAAAGTTAACCCTGTAGGCAGGTGGCTCTCAAGCAGTAATTCCCAGGAACACAAGAGAGTCCTCCCTCATGCGTGGTGGGGTCAGAGCTCTGAGCCCACTCTCCCTTTTTGCTTTGTTTTAATTTCCCTGCCCTCTTCATTAGCTGATGACAGTTCTAACTTCCTACATCCTTTTAAAGAGATCCCCCGCGCATCATCTGGGATTCATGAAACGCTAAGAATCTAGTAAGCAGCACAAATCACACACTTCTGGCCTGTGCTTGGCAGAAGCCCTAGATGAGTCTTCAGCTGAGTTTATACTTCACCTCCCTCCACTCTACAGAGGAATAATATATGGCTCTATTTGCTCCAGAAAAACTTGCACCAAAAACCAGCCATCTATTTTGCGAAGGATTATTTTTTGCTGATTGAGAGGTGTTTGGGGAAGACAGGCATCTGATCTCATCTTAAGCCTAAAATTGCAGTAAATCCTGTATTTATTTACTTTTTACTTCCACCAAATAGGACGTTATCCTGCCTTGGAGTTAACGCTTTCAATGCTTGCCCTAGCTGAGTGCTGCATGCCAAAGGCATTAATATTGCCATCACTGGACAAGGAACCAACTCATGCTAAAGCACTAACCAGGATTCTGTGGCTCAGAAGAGACGACAGAGAATCAGAAGCAGCCCGTTAAGCAGTCTTTAAGTTGTACACATAACAATAGTTTTGCTTCTGCATGGGGCAATCGAAGGACAGGTAAAACACTGTGAAATAGCCTGAGATACTGCGTTGTGCAACATCTCATCATCTTCCTGCTCTTGGAATCCAAAGGCTGGGAGTAAGGAAGGTCTCAGTGGGTATTTTCTTGAGGTCCGAACCTATATCTGAATGAAGAAAACATGGCTTTGAATAACAGTGTGCAAAACTTCACTTCTGAAGAGGAAAATACTTTTTTGTGTGTGTTAAATATCAAGAGCACCTTACCCTCCTGTATCCACAGGACCTGGCTAGCAGTTGCCTTCAGAATAGATTATCTTTGCCTCAAATGGTACATTTACTTTGGGATGGGTTACTAATAAATAGAGGTTTCTAGGTGTACTGAATGTGAGGAATGTACGTGGTAGGTTAGTACGTTATGAACCTAAACAAAGAAGACTTGTAAGACTAAATATTGTTTTATTGCCTATTTAAGACTTAGAGATTAAATGTTTGTATAAAAGAAGGTGCGTTATCCCAAGACAGTGGTTTTATTTTTGCTATTATTAACACAGCATTGCAAAGACCCAAAAGGTCTCTGTAAACTCTCTGCTCTGGTCGAGCTAAGAATTAAGGCGAAGATGAACTTCTCACAATCAGTCCCAATCACAGAGATGAGGCACTCGCTTTCAAAAAGTTGGCCAGGGCTAGAGGTTGTCCATTCAATAACAGAGCTAGTTCATAGGTGTTTTTACTGATATATGGTTATTCCACCCAACGACAACGGGTGCAGGTGTAATTTCTTTTAGCACAGAAGCACTGAGAAAATTAATTGTTGCTGTTCTCCTTGGGTGTGTTCAGCTGCTCCCGGATCCGAACATCCCACGGGCTCTGAGGGATGGTTTCTGTGCAGGCAGTAGCTGTTACTCTGGCAAATAAGCATTTGTTCTCTGTTTAGAAATCTAATTTTCTCCCCTCATTTGTTGTGGGAAAAATCGCATGGCATTCTTGTCACCGAATTCCTTTTCTAATTTTCCTGTGTTCTGCGCTCTCGCAATCTCTGCAATTGTTTTTGGCACAGCAATTATTATTGTACCAGCTGTAATTCTTGCAATAGGTGATCCTAATGAAACATTGCTAAGCGTCTTGTGAAATTCCAGCACTGGTGAGGACAGACCCCACCAGAGTTTTTATTATGAACTTTTGCTAATTTGTCTGGGTATGCACATGAAAGCTTTGATGTCATTTACCTTGCATGCTATAGCAAAGTGAATTGCCAAAATTATTTACCTCTGAACTGTGATCTTTTATCTAGAAAAGTGTAGTTTATGACAGGTGTTTAGGGACGAGTTTTGGCACTGTTTTTTCAATTGCTTGTTGAACGGTACAGATTTTAAACATCACTGGGAAAAGCAAACTTATAAAACACTATTCATGAGAACTCTCTCTGTATTTAATTATTAAAAATCAAGTATTTTCATACATTGTCATTTCAAATTCAATTTTTTGTAGATCTATTTCAATTACAGAGACTAGCCCTGTGTATATATATAGTCATGGAGACCTTAAAAGTTGAATTTGCTTTTATATTTCTTCCATTTACATTGATTAAATGTCATACTCTAAATAATTCCCATACCCATTAACATATGATTTGCCCATTAGTAATTACTTTGTCATCCTTACTTCCTCAGGCTATTTTCAACTTTAAGCCACTGTTAATCCATGACCTTAGTGCTTTTGTTTCCAGGTTTGAATTATATAAGTATTATGGAACAAGGAATGAAATGAACTACTCTTGGCTTTATTGTACAATTACAGTTAGCTGATTGGCTTTCTATTTCCACTAACTAACATAATAGAGTAAATTTAATTCCTTTATGAAAGGATAATAAGAATTATTTTTTTTCCAGTGTGGCAAGGCCAAATAAGAAATATTTCTAAGGGGAAAGTAAAAACGGAGGAAAATAGCAATTGTCTGTTTTTCTGGGTGTTCAGGATTGCTGCCAAGTGGACACAAAGACTGAAGCAGAAATGTACCCTGCACTCTGCAGTGGCCACTCTAGTTGTAATTGAATAAAATCCGCTAAGAGCAAAAAAAACCCAACAAAGCCCTTTGGTCATGGAGCTGAAATGGAAAAGTAGGTGCCTTTAAAGGACCTTTTTGTAGCATGTCTGCTCAAACTCTTTCTCCCTCTATGAGACTACCCAAAAGCAGAACACCTGTTGAATGTCAGGTTTCCTTTTGGATGCAGGAGCACAGCATCGTATAGCACGGCCATGTCTCTAACAGGCTGGGAAGCTTGCTGTTGCTGCTGTTCCAAGCAAGTTGTCTGATTCTCATTTGAAATGCTATCTCTGAGCTGCTTTTGTTCAACTGCTTACTTTCATGAAAGGTTATAATCAAAAGGCCAGACTTGTGGAAGAGTTTGGCTCCCTTACCTGATACTGGTTTCCAAGCGGAGTGTATATAAGGGGTCATATTTTCCAAGGAGAGCACTGCCCCACTGTCAGTGCTGTGAGAAGTCTGCTTTGCAGCTCCATGGGTGTACTTAGGGGGAAACATTGCTGACAGGCTTAGTCAGTGGCCTAAATTCTCCTCCCTTTATCCATAGAACCACATGAAAGCTTGTGCCTCCTATCCACAGAGTGTGCATGAATAATTTGCTTGGCATGAGACTGGAGCTAGCTAGCACAATAATCATGCTTTTGTAGGTTCCATATGTCCCTTGCCTTGGAGCTTTTCAAATGATACAAAAATCTGTTACTGTGACTAAAATGAGAAAAGCCTGGGCAATGACTTCAGAAGCAATTGGGAGTGACCTAAAGCTCATGAAAGGACTCTTGGCTTCAATGAGTGTTGACCCAAGTCCATAAGAGACTTAGGAGTTACCTTCAGACCCTATGGAGATCCTGGAATGACCCCTGCAGTCTGCAGAGAGATTGGGTTTTTCAATTACTGCAATGGAGTCCTAATTTCCAAACACTTCAGCAACATTGGATTCTTGAACCATCCTTCTCACAATACGCTCAAGAAGTAAGCGTGCACACGCACTGCCTACCCCTCTCCTCCTCTGTGCACCGAATGTTTTTGGTGTAGGAAAGTTCAGTAACGGAAGTGTAAACCTTCTGTTTACATCTATAAACAAGATAAGGTACAAATTGCTGCAATACAAACTTCCTTGCTCTGGCCCTCCCTTGACCTCAGCTATAACTGACAAGGAGCCTCCTTTCTCACAGTTGCAGGAGACTCCAGTCTCTAGGACAAAGTTTCCACCAGCAAATGTGCCTGCAAAAAAAAAAAAATCTTCTGTATGAGTTTTTCCAACCGCTGTGCTGTTCACACGGCGCCCGGGGCCACGGGGCTCATGGCCATGGCATGAGGGCCAGACGCTGCTGTAGCCACACTGGCAGGGTGCTGCAGACACCTCCAGCTGCAGGGGGAGGCTGGTTGCGTTTGCACGTATTTCCTGGAGTCAATAACGAGCTACGTGCCCTTTTGCCAAAGGGCTTGGATGGAGAAGTGTGTGCTTGTACAGCGTCTCAGGCTAACTGACAGCAGACATCTGTGTCACTGTATCACACGCTCATGTCTTCTCCTAGAAGCTCTTTGCTGGGTCAAATAAGTTGGTTGCAAAATATCTAAGATTCTGCCAAGAAAATACGAGTATAATTAGATTAAAAAGCCACTCATGCATTGTCTTATTTTTATAGATTTCAATGGAGGCAGAAAGAAAGATCTGTCGATAAGATGAGCTGGTTTCTAGGCATGGGAACCCGACTCCTTGGTGACCTGGACAGACGACACGTGGCCTGAAGCAAGGACACAAGGAGAGGGCTGGGGCATGAGAAAAGTCTTAGGGAATGGGGCAGAAAAGCGAAAGGGACTTCTGTCCTTGAGAGCTGTAATTACAGCTCCATGCACTGAAAGATCTCACAGCCCTTTCTGCTAAAACCTCACAGCCGTTGACAATCCTAGTCTGACTGCACATATGTGTGCCATGGAGACTATGGTAGGGGTTTTTTTAATCAGAATTTGGATTCCACAGCCTTGTCTCTTCTGGGTGCTCAGCAGAAGCTGTCACACTTGGTATCAATGTCAGACTGTTGGGCAGTGCAAGGTCAAGTTTCTCACCCTTTTGCAAATGTAGTGTTGGTGTTGAAAGTTACGATGATGTTTGTATCTCCCCAGGCAGGACGTGGGTCCTTCTCCTCCTGGAGCAGCTCAGCAGAGGGGCACAAGGACATCACCTCTGGCACGGGTCACCCAACAGCAGATCCCTGGAAGATGGACTAGTGCTCAGGTATGGCACTGCTGTAACTTGTTCTTACCCGGTCACCACTCAGTGGTCACCACTGGCATGTCCTGGAAATGACATGAAATAGCCCCTAACAGGCCAGCAGGTCTTCTATGTTTAAGCAATGCAGAAGCTCCTCGTTCATTCTTTGTGCTGTGCAGCAGGCTGTAGGACAGTGACTTGGGGATAGCTGTGAGACAGAAAGGCCATGGGGACAGTTCTTGGTCAGAGCTGTTATGAGGCTGTAAAAGCAACACAGAGATGGTGGTTCTGAATAGCTCCTGATGCTCTCAGTAGAAGCATGTCAGATCTCGAAAACTGCTGACTCCTGGCCCAAAGGCCTATTTTCTATTCATAGTGGCGTTCAAAAAAATTTCAGCAGTCAATTAGATACTGCTGCTCTAAACCAGATGGTTTTATATATACATAACCAGGGCTACAAAGTTGCAGTCTCACTGTTCAGAGGGGTTAATTAATTCACAGAATCAAACAGGATAAGGATGTGTTTGTTTTAGTGAGCCCAGTACTGCACATCTGTTCTTTGGGGAGGATGGGAGTGCCCTTTTGGCTTTTGGGGTGTTTAGTTGACCCATGGGTGCTGGAGGATGCCAGCATGGCCCACGAGCTATGATGGCTCTAGGGATCTCAGCCATGGGCCAGCATCTCCCTGTCCTGGTATTGCACGAAGACAAACATCCACCTTGTTGGTAGATGAAATGACTGAGGTTTGGACAATTCTCCGTTTTGAGTACGGGCTTTGAGCTAGAAAGAGCCGCGGGCAGGAACCTGCTATGAAAACAGTATAGAGAAACAATGCTGCTCCTATGCATGAGTTATCCTTCTCCCTGTGACAAACGCTGCTCTTTGCTGGCTGGCTAGCATGGAGTAACGCATTAACTGAGTGTGATAAGGCTGGGGAACTCCGATACCAGCTCCATTTTCAGTCCTGTGTTTGTTCTGCAGTTAGAACAAAGGGGTCTTGGTCCCTTGGTGTAGACCCTGTCATGTCAAAACAATGTCAGTTAAGTCAACAAATCCATTCACGTTACAGTCATTTCCAAGTCATGTTTCCTCTCTTTAAAAATTCTGGATGGAAGTGTTAGGAATATTTAAGAATTAAGCTGATTAAAAAATGGGGAGAAAACATAGAAACAGCTGGCTTGCAAACATGAGCCTGATTCTCATCACCAGCGTTCAGTAACGTTATTTATATTCCAGTGTATACAGAAAGCAGAGAGGCTTGAAAAATATGACGTGTATATCCCAACATATATGCATCCTAGGACAGGAAATTATCTCCCTAGCAGAGCTGCCGTATCTCCAGGCATACAAGACATGTCCATGTGCACATCTCCTTGGATCTGCCACGCATCCGTAGGTGATGAGGACCTCCAGCAGGGCCATGGTTGTCAGGAAGGCCCAAATGGTCCAAATCCACTAAATATGTCTGGGTAACACTTTTGACTGTGAAAGAAATGCCATGCCCTCAAACTGGATATGTGGGAGCTCTATTCCTGGTGTCACCAAATTCAGCCCCTGATATTGTAGGTAATAGTGCTATAATCTTTATTGTAAACTGATCACGCTTTGTTTTAGAAGTCAGTCAGGTGTGTGAAAGCAACATCTAGATTACTGGCAGGTTGCTAGCTAACTCTTTCAGCCATACTGCTTATTCCTACTGGCATCCTTATGGATCGTGTCCCAGCTCATTTTTCCTTGCAACTAAAAGACAAAGTAAGGCTTGGTTTAAAAGTCTTGGGAATTTTGAGGACTGATTTGTGGGTTTTGTGTGCTTAGAATTGGCAAAATTAGTTGCTTACTTCATTGACTGAAAACAGATAAAATAAATACCTGCTTGTGCAATGAATAATTAATCAGTGAAAGTGCTGCAGGATAGTATTTGGGCTGAAAACTGCGTAATGTTAGTTTCCACAAGTCAATCTGCTACCTATGAAGTTAAAGGAAGGGATTCCTGCTGCCTGTCTTCTCTTCAGGAAAAAAAAAAAAAAAAAAAACAAAAACCAACAGAAAAAACCCTGCTCTTAACACTGTCTGCATTTAGAATCAGCCTACATTTTAAGTAATTAAAACTGATGATCCTGACAAACATTCGCCTCCAAAGAAAAAATCTATTGTAAACGTAAACTCTCAAGATCCTTCCAGGCATACCAGCACAACTGTTTCCTAAAAATTCTTCCCAAGCCATCTGGTGCCTTATCTTTGTAGCCAAGCCATACAATAACTTTAAAAGAGGATTGTTCCTAGCAGGCTTTAGTCTCAGGACTACGGATTCCCGTGGAAGTATCACAGCTAGCTCTGGACCCTTCAGCCAGGCAGCTCTGGCTGTGTGAACACTCCACTTCTTTGTACCATGACCCAAAATGTCCAGCTGCGGTTCTCTAGGGAGATCCCTTCCTCATGCGGTTTGCAAAGGGAGTGAAGGAGTTACAGGGTGAAGCTGGAGACGCTGTGTACTTCCAAAGAGGGATTTACACTCCATTAATTCTCTCTACGGCGGCCCAGCCTGAGTGGCATGACATGAATGTGGTTACGAAGGCAGCAGCCAATTCACATCATTCATGGAGCTCTCCCCACACCTGCAAGGGGAACGCATGGATTTCAGGTTTGCTCCTACACAGCCTTTGCCAGCAAAAAAGGTATTTAGTGAGTGAGCAGGCAGGCAGGTGTGGAGCAGAGATGGCTGATGGAAACAGCTGGGAAGGAGAAGACAGCTCTGTTTCAGCTTTGCAGATCATCTAGAGTTTGCTCTCCCTTGGTTGCATCCCACTACTTCTGAGCCTGATCCTCAACATCTCACCAAAACTCCATCCTTCAAGAAAACAGTAAGAATTCAGTATAAGTGCCTTATTTTGGTTGCAAAGGTGGAGCTTGACAGTGAAGTTAAGCAACAAAGCCAAGGCTGCAGGCACCTGACAGCGGAGTGACAATCCAGGCACAAACCAGAGTGGGGGATCCCGCGTTAGCTGTGCCCAAACTCTCAGGCGGGACAGCGGCCATCGTGAGAAACAGGCAGGTCGTTGCAGAGTGTGTGGCTGAAAATAGGACTTCTCACTGCTCACTTGTCCAGGACAAACACAACATTGTTGGGGAGAGACCAAATTTTTTTTTTTTTGCCACGTGTTTATATGCTGACTCTCTACCGCCTGAGCATCCCTAGTCTGTCCCTTATTGTCGTGGTTTTTTTTTTTTTTTGGACTGAGGGTCGAGACAAGAACCGAAAAAGGGAGCACCCACCAACCATGGTCTCGGGCAAAACATGACTCAGGCTTTCTTCATAAAAAAAACAAAACAATTTATTAACAGTTACTAAACAAAAGACAAAAGGGAACGAAACCGGTTACTTGAGAGGAGAAAGAGAAAACAAGGCCCGATCTTAAAACAACACCTCCCCACCCCCTATTTTCCTTTCGTTCCTGGCTCTGTCTTCCCCCCAGCGGCGCAGGGAGACAGGGAATGGGGGAGTACAGGTCAGTTCATCCATGTTGTTCACTGCCGCTCCTTTCTTAAAGGAGGAGGAGTCTTTACACCATTTTTCCCTTGCTTCGGTGGATCCCCTACTCACAAAGAAAAAGTCCCCAAACTTTTCCAAAGTAAGTCCTGCCCGCAGGATTGCAATCCTCCCCATGGATCGCACCAGTTCGGGCTTTACCAGTCTCGGCCTCTTAGGGAGCTGCTGCCACTCGCGTCGGCGTGGGTCGTCCCACGGTCTCCAGATGCCTCCACGACCTCGTCGTGCATTCCATGCCCCATTATCAACAGTACCTGGTCGCGCATCCCCTGCTCCACGACCTCTCCTGGGCTCAGGCATCTCCTTCCCGACGTGGGTTTCTCCACGGGCCACGAGTGGGGTCGCTGCTCCGCCGAGTACACCCTGGCTGCAGGGGGGCCGCCTGCCATCTCACACCGATTTGCAAGGGAAGCCTCAGCTCCAGCACACCTCCTCCCGCTCCATCTTTGCTGACCCGGTCGTTGTGGTTGTTTTCTCTTAGATATTAATCCTCTCTGGGGAAGCTCGGCCCGGCGGGCACCCCGGGAGTGGGGCGCTTACCGAGTCCCCCATGCGGCTCCCCCGGCGCCATCTTGAGCACATGGCGCCGGCCCGGGCCCGAGCGGCCGCTCGGCCGGGAGCCGGGAGCGAGGGCAGCGCCCTCCTGCTCTCTCCTCGCTCCTGAGCAAAAAAGCCCTTTCCCGCCCCTTTGTCCCAACTTAAATAGGGCAATTCGCAGAGGCGCCGCCTTGGCTCAACCTCCCCCGGGGGGGATGGGACTCAGATCTGGTGGCACAGGGAGCAAATCCCCTCCCCTGCCACCAGAACACCCCCCCACACATCAAACTATCACATTCCACCCCTCGCCTCTGCGAATTCCCTATTTAGGCACAACTTCACTTAAAACATTGAACAAGAACACACATTTCACAAACAATCCACCCCTAGTCCCTTCACCAAACACAACAATCAAAGTTTCCCAAGGTCCCTCTGTTTTCACCACTCTGGAGTCCATGTTTTGCCCGTTACCTCTCCCAATCACTATTCCTATCTCGAATTCCTCAGCCCCACGTTGGGCGCCAAAATTGTCGTGGTTTTTTTTTTTGGACTGAGGGTCGAGACAAGAACCGAAAAGGGAGCACCCACCAACCATGGTCTCGGGCAAAACATGACTCAGGCTTTCTTCATAAAAAAAACAAAACAATTTATTAACAGTTACTAAACAAAAGACAAAAGGGAACGAAAC
Source organism: Tauraco erythrolophus (assembly GCF_009769465.1). Lineage (NCBI taxonomy): Eukaryota > Metazoa > Chordata > Aves > Musophagiformes > Musophagidae > Tauraco > Tauraco erythrolophus. The sequence continues at coordinate 7,881,226 of NC_141476.1, forward strand.
CGGTTACTTGAGAGGAGAAAGAGAAAACAAGGCCCGATCTTAAAACAACACCTCCCCACCCCCTATTTTCCTTTCGTTCCTGGCTCTGTCTTCCCCCCAGCGGCGCAGGGAGACAGGGAATGGGGGAGTACAGGTCAGTTCATCCATGTTGTTCACTGCCGCTCCTTTCTTAAAGGAGGAGGAGTCTTTACACCATTTTTCCCTTGCTTCGGTGGATCCCCTACTCACAAAGAAAAAGTCCCCAAACTTTTCCAAAGTAAGTCCTGCCCGCAGGATTGCAATCCTCCCCATGGATCGCACCAGTTCGGGCTTTACCAGTCTCGGCCTCTTAGGGAGCTGCTGCCACTCGCGTCGGCGTGGGTCGTCCCACGGTCTCCAGATGCCTCCACGACCTCGTCGTGCATTCCATGCCCCATTATCAACAGTACCTGGTCGCGCATCCCCTGCTCCACGACCTCTCCTGGGCTCAGGCATCTCCTTCCCGACGTGGGTTTCTCCACGGGCCACGAGTGGGGTCGCTGCTCCGCCGAGTACACCCTGGCTGCAGGGGGGCCGCCTGCCATCTCACACCGATTTGCAAGGGAAGCCTCAGCTCCAGCACACCTCCTCCCGCTCCATCTTTGCTGACCCGGTCGTTGTGGTTGTTTTCTCTTAGATATTAATCCTCTCTGGGGAAGCTCGGCCCGGCGGGCACCCCGGGAGTGGGGCGCTTACCGAGTCCCCCATGCGGCTCCCCCGGCGCCATCTTGAGCACATGGCGCCGGCCCGGGCCCGAGCGGCCGCTCGGCCGGGAGCCGGGAGCGAGGGCAGCGCCCTCCTGCTCTCTCCTCGCTCCTGAGCAAAAAAGCCCTTTCCCGCCCCTTTGTCCCAACTTAAATAGGGCAATTCGCAGAGGCGCCGCCTTGGCTCAACCTCCCCCGGGGGGGGGATGGGACTCAGATCTGGTGGCACAGGGAGCAAATCCCCTCCCCTGCCACCAGAACACCCCCCCACACATCAAACTATCACACTTATCAATGCCGCTTTCAGAGGAAAGGAGGAAACTGGGTGCCAGAGCGTAGGAGGAGAGCTCCTTCCTCAGCACATCCTGCACCCAGCAAGTTGGAGACTTGCTGGGAGTTGCATCTGCAGCATTGCTTTTAAGCAGCATCTCTTATTCCTCTAGCATCAGGGGAGCAATCCCACATCACTGCTCTGGTCTGCTGCACCTTCTGGCTGTAGTAATGATGCGATTCCAGCTAACGATGGAGCTACCATTCGATTATCTTCTCCCTCCCTGTGCCAGTCTGTGCTGGCAACCCTCAGCTTCCTCGGCAGAATTTTAAAACGCTCTGGTTTTCGGTTCTGTGCCTTAGGGAGCAGAGCCATTTTTTGAAGTTAGAGAGAGATGTTTTTTCAAGCTGTTGCATCTTGGTAATGAAATACCGGGTGTTATATACACTTGTCAGGTGGATATTAATGAGCACGATGGGATGCTGTAAAATAGCTCCTGGAAATGACACAGAGGCCCCAATCCTGCAGTTCCCTAAGTCAGTGGAAGTTTTGTTGATGAATTTTGACAGGAGCTGGATTAGGCCTAAAACATTCCCGTTTTTTAGCCATTGACAATTTTTTTGATGGTTTTATAACCAGTGCAGACTTCTTACCACAATACAAATACAACATCACAAAGACTTCCCCCAGAGAGAGGTCTTTGCTTTTAGCTGGCTACCTTGTGACACCCCTAGGGAAATCAAACAGTTTAGGGAAAAGAACTTAGTATCTATAAAGCTGCTTAGCTTTTTCCCTACTCTAATGGATGTTTGTATTTTATTATTTCTGGAGACAATCTATTACTTGGGGAAAGAATGAAAACAACCCTCTTAAAATAGAGTTTTACAGTTTAATGAGCCCTGCACTGAAATATCACATTTTACGCTTACACCGCATGCAGGCCTGAGTCGGGGGGTAGAACTGATCGCAGGGACAGAGCTCCATGACTCCGTGTCCTTTGCCAAATCGACCATCTCGGTCTCCTCTTCATAAGGTGACGGCGATACCTCACAGAGCTGTTACGATAATTAGTTTATATGAATAAAAGCACACTGCTCGAGGGGTAAAGCTTTTTGTACCTGCAGAATTTCCAACATTCCCAGGTTGCCTTTTGGTGTGGGATTACAGAACATCTGCTCTGTTTAGTCCTCGTAGTATTGCTGTTAATGTTTTGGCAAAGGCACCTGGAACACAGCATAGATGCACATGTACATAATATCACAAGTCAAAAGGAGCACATTCACGTCCTCTTTGATTTACAGCATGCCGAACACAAAAGATAAACCAATATAACGTTTAGCTTGATGGCTTAATTTGCACAAAAATGGGAAGATCCAGAATTAAGTGTTTCTCAGCTACTTTAGAACCTGTCCCAGGTTGTTACCCGTAGTAAAAAGGGTAGGGGATGGGGTCTAAAAATGCTTGTCAGACCAAAGGAACTGCCAGACTGCGGCGAGACCCAGAAGTTGGGCTGCCCTGAGCATGGATTTTCCGCAAGGCAGATAAGAGGTGCAAGCAAAAAGAGCAGTGTGCAAACTGTCTGCGGCAATGCTGGGAGCAGGGGAGGGGTGAGCTGGAACCAGCAGTTTTAAGTGGAAAGCCTCAAGGGATCATTATGTCCATCCGTGCTGACCTGAAGCCGAAAATCCCACACATTTGCAGTGTCTACGTGGGCTTTGCTGTTCCTCCCACCCAGTCCCTAGTTCCTACTCATGTATCTGTTTTCCAGGGTTAAAGTTGTTTCTAAGGCAAACTGAGAGCCAGTTTCCTTGCATGTGAGTGGAGTGATACGAGAGACTTGTTTGCTTTTCCTCTTTCACCTTCTGTTCCCAAATGGTGGTTCCCCACCCAAGCAAGGAGCAGGGATGATGTCTGCAGGGTTACACTTGCATTTCCACTGCACCCAGTTTGCACCTCTGGGACACAGCTCCCACTGCAACGCACCGGGTGGGAAGACATTTGAGTTGCACGGTTTGACCCAGGACCAAGCTGAAGGACGTTTGGGTCTTACTTGCTTGGGTGACCTTGGATTAATCACTTCAACATGCACATCTCGGTATTCAGATGACTGAGATGGGACCAAGACTTGAATTCTGCTCTGCAGCATCCAGGCACTTCATTTCACGTCTTCCCCTGCCACCAGCCCTAAAATGGGGACCAGGATGCGGGCTTCAAAGGGCAAGCTGTGACAGCAGTGATGGAAGTTCTGTGTTGGTATTGCTCTGAATTGCTTCCCAGCTCTCTATGGGTTGGACAAGCAAACCCCAAAGAAATCAAGCAATTCAGACCTCGATGGCAGCAGCACGCTATGCAGGGCACAGCTCGGGGTAAGGACAGAGAGCCCCATGGAGGAAGCAGGAGCTTAAATGTCTACTGTAGACTAGTTAAACTGTATGTTTAAATCCTTTTAACCAGGATCAAAAAGAGTTGACTTGGCACAGATAACAAGTTTGAAAATTAACTATACACCAAGAACCTGCACGTCTCAGCCCCTCCAAACAAATAAGAAAGGCTTAAAACACCTTAAAAATCCAGCCTTGATGACACAGTTGCTGAAAACTTTCCTTTAAAGAGAAGCCTTTATGTGAGCAGAACAGCTTCCTAAATGAAGAGAACGGCAGCACAGAGCAGCATCCTTGTTACCAGCACAGGCAGATGAGCAAGAGAGGCTGAAATCCAGCCAGCCAGCAGCCGCCTGTTTGAAGGAACAAAATCTTTCACTTTCTGACCACACAGATTAAACACGAGGAGAAAATGTTTGCTGTCTTCGGTTATCTTGTGGTATTGAAGAGCAACCATCAAAGGGAAACAGCCTGCCTTCTGGGATAATCGTCGGGCAAGCGAGTGGATGCAGCAGATAAAGGAAGATGACGCTTAACCCGAGAGGCTGAGCGGCAAAGAACAAAGATCAGTGACTGGGGGGATTGCCCTCACCTATGGGAAAAGGAAACAGTAGCAAGGGTGAAAAGCAGTGCAAAAACCACGGGAAATTTGGGTCGCTTCAGTGTATCTTTGCAGCAGCGTGCACTGCCTTAAATCTCCCACTAAAGTTCTGCTGTTGTGATCAAGGTCTCATTTTGCAGTTTATAGAAGAGGTGTTTGCAGCTCAACTTTTGCAGTGTTTACGGAGGCAACATTCCCAGTGTTTTAAGGGGATTTTTCTATGGGTAGGTATGGGCTCTTAGGGGTTACTTGTGACTGGATGAGGACTCGGAATCTGCACAATTACCACACCGTAAGTATTAACAGATTCTTCCTAATAGGAAAGCTATTCGAATTTAAGATTGTAGCTTAGTTTCTCTAAACTCCACAATAATCTGTTTACTTATGCTAGAGTTTTCCTTCTGCACTTCCTAATCCTCCAGCTGTAAAGATTCAAAGTGCTGCACAACATACAACTTTTCTGTGCGTCGATGGAAATGGCGTTATAAGTAGGTAATGCCACGCTCCTGGAACGGATTTAGTGCCATCACAAAGCCAGGATTTGGTCCCAGGAGCGCTTCAGTCCGCTCCCAACTATGCCCCGTCTTTGAGACCTAATTAGTTCCTCCATGAGTCAGCTCCCCTCTTCAGAAAGATGGAGGGGTTTTGTTTCTTGCCTACCCTTGTGCCTGTATGTGCCAAGGTTTCGGATCAGGGAGTGAGCCCGTGAGGATGCTCCTCTACAAGATGGCCTCATTCCATTCAGCTCAGTGCCAAAAAGAAAAGGGTCCAACCATCCAAGTCACACATATGTGCTGCCACTTCTCACCCTGTGCAGGCCCCTGAGCATCTTTGAACACCACCCCAGAGCCAGATTAGTTGTCAAAAACTAAGCAAAAAAATCAAAGCTTTTTGGAAGGTTTTCCTGTGTCAGTGAGCTGAAGAGGAGCAAGGCAGCTCCCACCAGCACCAGACCTGGCACGAGTGGATGCTGAGGCTGGGAGCAGTGGGATGCTTTTGAAATGGGGATGGCAGCTGCCCTGGGGCACTCTGCAACCCAGATAAAACAGCAGCAGACCTGTTTCCCAACATCATCGTGATCCGAGGATGAGATGAGCAAAGGCTGCACCACTCACCCCCAGGACACGGGCAGGACCAGCTCCACGTAAGCCCTCCTCCCCTCCCCTCTGACTCAGCTCTAATGCTATGCTCAGCTTTTCACTCTCTCCTTCCTCAGGCAACTCAGTTCACTTTTCTTCACTCCCTCTTTGCTGACCGGCAGCTTGATATCATTCAACACACCCAACTGGCAGCACCGGCGCTCCCCGGCACTCCCGGGATACGTGTCCGCACCCACCTGAACATGGAATACAGCCTTCCCTGCCCCTGCCATGACTTCTGGAGCCAGATCCCAACCTCAATCACCCTGTGTCCCTCTCCCTGTGAAGTCTGAAAGTTTTGGGGCACACGTTGGAAGTTGTGGGAAGGTGCTGGAAGACCGTCAGGGGTTCAGTAACGTACAGGGTGCTCCCACGAGCAGCACCGCAGCTCAGGGAGCAGATATTGCTCCTGCTATGAGTTAAGTCATTTATTTGACAATGAGACAGTCAAGCCCGAAGAAAAGAATCGGAGCAAGGAAACATGCCTGGGGGGAAGCCTGGGCTGCTATGGGATGATGTTACGACATTCCTCTTTTTGTTCATCCAGCAGCCCAAGGACCTCGGTGGCTTTTCCGACTCAATCAGGATACAATTCAGTGTGGGACGGGCGGGAATGCCACGCTCTTTCATGCCGAGCCAGGAAAGGCCATGCAAGCCAGGGGTTTGTGAGGCTGCCCCAGCAAGCTTTGCAGATTGAAGTCATTTTAGAATAGTTTGGTCCTTCTCCTCATCTGAGGATTTCTTTCTTAATGTGTGCGCATGAGCAAGCAATTAGCTGCTAGGATAGCAAGATGTTACTGTGCAGGCCCTTTGCAGCACTAAAAGCAAATCTGGTCCAGGATCACTCATATACAGGTGAGTGCATGAAGATACAACCACACTGGGTTGTTGTGAAGAGCTGCTCCTAGCAGTAGATGACACTTACCAGAACAGGCACGTCACTGCCCCTACGCATCCACCCACAGCAGAAGGAAGCAGGAGACACTGCTGCACCCCAGAACCAGGAGACCATCAGGCAGCCGCAGCTGTGCTCACGCCAGCCCCGAGGCTGGACGCAGCGCGAAGACCCAACACCGTTGTCGGAGCTGACTGGACGTGAGGCAAATCAAGTCTGGAAGCATTCCAGCTTTGCCAAGCCCCTGCAGCCAATATGGGTGAGTTATCTCATTGCAAGCACCCAAAACTTCAGTTAAATGTGGTTTATAAGTGTGGGCGCAGTGCCACGCTGGCACGTTATGTTCCGTTACGCCTTGCCCTACGGGTGTGCTGACTTGGTTTTCACCAACGTGGGGATTCCTGCGCCGTGCTCCGCTGTGCAAAGCCACTGCTGAGGACCTGCCTCGCAGCCCTGACGCAGCCAGCCAGAGTTAAAGACACACGGCCTCGCAGGGGATGCTTTGCTTGCTTTGACTTTTATATTCATTGCACAAAATTAATAATTTATTGCTAATGATTGAGGTTTGTAGGGCTTCAGCAGTTAGTTTAGAAGAGCCAGGAGGTGCTATTTTTCCAGAAGTGGATTCTGAACTGCTTGATTGTTTTTTAAGCTTTCCCTTTCTGCAGCAAGTACTGGTGTTTCTGTTCTGCCCAAAATTGAGTGAAGAAAGTACAGAACTTTGAAATTTTCTATGGAAGTGTAAATCCAAACTTCCAACCATCCACTTTATTTTACCTGCCCACAGGCTTTAAATGTCATTGCATCTTTCGCCATTCTGAAAACAAACCAAAAAAAACAAACAAAAAACCCCAAACCAAAAAGGTTTTGGTTTTAGGAAGGGTTGAAGACAATGCTTAATTACACTTAGCTTGAAAGGATGCCTTAAACTTTTATAGAAAACTTCCAAATTTTACATAAACCAAACCATAACAAACTCAGATAAGGAAATAATCTTTCTCTTCCCTCAGAGTGCCTGAAAACTGCACGATATAAAAATAACCCTAAACAAAAGTTGCTTTAAGTGCCCGATATCTGAGCAAAGCAGATGAGAACAACCACTATAAAAAGTGTGACACGGGGGATTCTTTGATCGGCGGCAGGCTGCTTCGGCTGTCTTAAAAAGAAAAAAAGAGAAAGAAAAACATCAGTTATGTAAGAAAACTCGGCTCTCCTCCCGGTGAGTGACAAAGTGGCTCTTCCCCCCGGGACCTGGCAGGTCAGGCAGCGGCCGGGGCCGCTCTGCCCGGACCACTTTGTCTTTTAAACCCACTTTGCCAAGAAGCCCGCGGGGAGCTGCCGCCCGGGCCGGGGGCGCGGGGCCGCGGCTGGGGCCCCCCCGCCCGCCCCGTCCAGCCACAGCGAGGGCTTTTCTTGGCGAAAACCTATGATTCCGGCGTTCCTCGGGAATGAAAGAAAGTGACATGTTGGAAAGGAGGAGGCGGGGGGGGTGGGAAGTAGGAAGGGCTGTCCCTGCTCCTACAGGGCGGGATCTTTTCTCCTGCTTCATCTATGGAGCCCGCCCCCTTAAATTGGCTCCCGGGAGCGCCCCGTCCACCAGCCCGACGGGGGGAGAGGCGGAAAGCGAGGGAGAGCAGGCGGGCGGCCGGCCGGCTCCCCCGTCCCGGCCCGTCGGTCCCGGCCCGTCCGCCCCCGCGCACCATGCGCGGCCCCCGGCGCCCCGCGCCCCGCCGGCCCGCCCGCCCCTAACGCCGCCCGGCTCCAGCGCCTTCCCCCCGGCAGCGCACCGGGGGGCGGGGAGGGGGGGAGAAAGGGGGCGAAGGAAAAAAAAAAGAAAAGGGAAAGGGAGGAAAAAGAAGGAGGAAAAGAAGAGCCCAGGGAGAGCGGGGGAAGGCTGCGCTCCTCCGAGGACAGCGCGCAGCACCATGCAGCTGGCGCCGCTGGTGCTGGCACTCACCACGCTCTTCATCGACGGCTTGAGGACAGGAGCGAGGAGGCAGAAGCTGCACCCCAGGCAAGGTAAGGGGTGCTCGGGCGGGGGGGAGCTGGGAGAGGGGTTACTGGGCTGCCGCCCGCCCGGGGGGTGCGCGGGGGGACTCGGCCTCCCCGCTCAGGGGCATGTGCTTCTCTTTCCTTGCAGCCAAGCTGCTGGAGAAGCTCAGCGAGTACGAGATCGTGACTCCTACCCGGGTGAATGAGTTCGGCGAGCCCTTCCCCACCGATGTCCACTTCAGGCGGCGGCGGCGGAGCACCAGCGCTGCCCCCGACGCCTGGACGGCCACCGCCGCCTCCTCCCCCAAGGCGCACTACAGGCTCTCGGCCTTCGGGCAGCAGTTCCTCTTCAACCTGACGGCCAGCTCGGCCTTCATCGCCCCGCTCTTCACCGTCAGCCTCCTGGGAGAGCCCGCCGCCGACCAGCGGCGCCTCTACGCCGAGGCGGCCGACGCCGACGTGAAGCACTGCTTCTACCGGGGGCACGTCAACGCCCGGCCGCGCCACACCGCCGTCATCAGCCTCTGCTCCGGGATGGTGAGACCCGAGACCCGGCTCCGGCCCCGGCCCCGCCGGGCGCCCAGCGGCGGCGCGCCGGGGCGGAAGCACGGAGGAGGAGGAGGAGGAGCAGGGCGAGGGAGGGTGGGCAGAGGGATGGGCCGGCCCCTTTCCCCCGCCCCCCGGCTGCGGGATGGGACTGGCGGCTCTGTCTCGCCCTGTTCGCAGGTTTCTCCTACCCTGCTTTTATTATTCCGTCGGCTTGTGGCAGCGGGGTGAACCCCTCCTGCTCCGCGGGTTTTGGGGGACAAAGCTGCCACCCAGCGCCTCCCCGAGGGAGATCAGCGGGCGCAGAACCCGGGCAGAGACACCCTCGTGTCCCCGGGGTGCCGACAAGGGCTGCAAAGGGGTGACTGGGGCTCCCTGCACCCCGGCGCAGGGCCGTTGCCCGAGGAGAGCTGAAGGTGGGCATCCTTCTGTGTGGGGGGGACGTTGGCAGAGGGATGAGCAGAAGCTTCCAGCAGGGCTGACCCTTCCAGCTGCCCAGGTGCCTTCCTGCACCTCGGGGTTCCTGTCCCAGGTGCTCCCCTGGAAGATCTCTGCTGGGCGCCATCTGGTGCAGGAGCTCCCCTGGGTGAGTGTTCACCCAGGCCAATGCATGTGTGAGTGGCTGGGCAGGCCATCCTCCCAGTTACTGGTCATGCATCCCAGTCTAGGATGGCTGCAGGATTTTTTTTTTTTTCTTTGTCTTGGATATCTTTTATCTACCTGCCAAATCCCTACGTTCACGGTTACGTGCAGCTAGGAGCATTAGTGTCTTCTCATAAGCAGGGATTTCACTGGCTGAACATCTCCCTCTGGTCCTTACACGTGGGTTTAAGCCTGTCTCAAGGAGAGCTGCTGTATGAAAACCAGCACAACAGGATGAGGCTGCGGTGAGGCCTCCTGCATGCTGCTGCATCATCTCTCCTTGGGCCAGGGTGGCTTGGTAAACGTCACTGGCATAGGGACAGGGACTGACAGACACGCTTCTCTCATGCTGTCTGCCCACATGAGTAATTTGCTTTCCACAAGTTCCAGTGGGATGGCTGCAAGAAGCAGTGCAGCCTGGTGTGGGTGAATGGAGTGTGATGGGAGTTGTAGCTCCAGCCCATACCTTCGCAGAGGTCGCTGCAGAACCAGGCATTTGTGCACCTCCTTCGTTACCGCCCATTTTATTGGGTAGTCCTGCTCCATGGTTTGTCGTTACCCAAACCTGACCACCTGTTCCTCTCTGGTCCCTCTCAGCTAGGCACGTTCAAGTCTGACGATGGGGACTACTTCGTAGAGCCGCTGCTATCGCTCGAAGAACAGGAATATGAAGAAGAGCACAATAAACCACATCTAGTCTACCGACACCGGACACCCTCCAACCAACTCTTCAGGGAACAGGCAGACTTGCGATACGCCAGGTACTCGTTTTGTTACTGCACTTGATGACTTGGCACTTACAAAAGGGAACTAATTTGTGGTAAAAATCCAGTAGGTTTGTGTGGGGCAGAAGGGATGCGGAGTTGAGGGACCCTCTAGAAACGGTACTGCATGTGCTGGGACTGGGCCTGCGGTGGTACTGCTGTCCTGGAGAGACGTGGTGCGCCTCTGCTTTCTAGTAATCAGTTAAAAGGAAGCTGTGGTCAGGAAAAATGTTATGGTTTCCGTTTCATCCTTGCAGTAAGGCTGGCAAGAGATCCTTTGGGCTGTCTTGCCTTAAACGTCCCATGAGCCGTTAAACTTGCTTTCTGTCCTCTCCTGTGTGTAATTCCTAACCATCCTAACTGATTTGCTCTCTGTCTGAAATTCTGTTTCTGTCCTTTAAATGACATCCTTCGTCTTGCTGTGCCCCTGGTCTTCCCTCCCCGAATCTGGTTGTGAGTTGCAATGTCTTATTTCTTTCTAGTGGAAATGAGAAGTTCCTAACACCAACCCTGACAGTTCTTCCCTTATTAATCACTTTTCCATGGTTCATTTTCAAAGGCTTTTTTTTTTCCTCATGGCCCTTCCTCCACCAGCACCATCTCCCTGACCTTCTCACTCCCTCTTTCAAGTCTTTGCACATATGAAAGAGCATAAGCCTTTTTATCTCCCCTTCACGTGCCTTGGTGAGCAATAGCATTGCTCCTACTGTCCCTATTATCTGCAGTGGCCTCCTGCTGCTCTCTGCTTCGTTGACTTCCTGATTTTCCCAACTAATCCTCTCTTTTGGCACAAATACCTAAGTTCTCTCTGAGAAGCTTATTCCTCCAGTCTCCTGTTTCACCTGCTGTTTTACCCTCCTTCTTTGACCTGCAGCTAGATCTACAGGAGCTTTAAAGCAAGCCTAAACAGAGTAGACCTTGACTGGCTTCCCTTGCGCGGGCTGCAAGCTGCTCGTGTGCTGCAAAGTAGGTGGAGTTGCTCAGGGAGTAGAGGTACCACTGGAGGAGCAGCGTGGTGCCAAGCTTAGACTGCGTTTAGCACGCGTGACTCATTTGGCACTGGTGACTGTGGATCACAGCCGTGCTGTTGAGCTGTCTCGGTCTGTTCAGCTTGCGCTGATCACGCTAAGTCAGGAGATGCTCTGGTGCTCTGTGACCAGCCAGAGCTGATGCACTAGCGACGTGTGTTTCTTCTAGAAGACATGTGGATACGTGTCCGCATGCAAACATACGTGCTGGGGGACATTGGTGCCTCTCACAAGGCTGTCGTTGTTTGTTCTTCCAAGGGTTGCTGCTGGACTATGCCATTCTGGTTTCTCTCTTCCAGCTGTCTTCTGCTCCCTTCTTTGAGATCAGATGCAGGAGACTCAGAACAGTTGGAAAGAAACACGGAATCTGGCACATTGCATCAGTAGCCCTTGGAGGAACGGAGCAGCAGATCACAGGACTCATTGAATCAAAGGTAGCTGGGAGGGCTCTGACGCTCGCTTGTGGACTTTACTCTGTGCAGTTATAACAGTCTGCTGTGTTTTACCCCACTGTGTCGTAGCTTCCATTTAGGATATTATTCTTCTGGACCATGATTCACAAGAATAATACTCCATCCATGATGTTATGTATGTGGTGTATATCTCTTTCTCTTCTTTTCCAACCTGCTTTACCTCTTGCTTGTCTTTGTTTCCTTGCTCTTCTCAGTTGCTTCGTGTAGTGGAGGGAGGAGGTCTCACCTCTCAAATACAGGCTTAAGGGTTCCAGATAGGTGTGACATTCTTACTTGTTCTCCTGTCCTCTTCCCCTCCATCTCGCTCTTTTACTGGTGTCCAAGTTTTTGAAAGGGAATGATGCTTTGAGCATATGCATTTGGTGAACAAGTCTTGGTCACATCATTTAAAGAGCAAGTGCAGGACAGCTTGGGCAATGCTGAACCTTGACATTCCCCACCCAGGGTTATGTCTGGCGGAGAGAAGGTATCTAACGTGTCTTTGGAGCAGAGGGGGAAAACACAAAATCTAGGAGCAATCACTGCTTTGAATGGGGCGCATCTGTCACTCCTACCAGAGAAGAATGGTTTTGTGAGAGTTTGGGAGTTTGTTATAGCTGTAGAGTGTTGAGTGGATCCAACCTTTTGTCAGAGGAACGTGTGAAAAGGTGTGTTTGCATTGCAGGCTTCTGGCAGGGACCGAAACTTGCTCAAAGAGGAAATTCAAGTGAGGGAAATCTAAAGTACCCACCCTGCAGTGAGCAAGGGAGCCCGCATTGCCGGGCAGTGATGCTATTAAGAATGGCTTTCTGATAGTCGTCTTCCTGAAGTGACTAAGCAACATACTGTTGTGCCCTTGCCATGATGTAATTATGGACTTCTTGCAGTGTCTAGGAAAAGTTTGCTTTGTGAGCTGACTGACAGATTGAGTAAAAGCTTTCATTTCCAGCGGTTTCCCTTGTGTTACTTTTAGTTTTCAGCGTCCTCAGGTCAGCTTAGAAAAACAGGTATTTGATTTGTGAAGTTGTAATTAGCGGTTTTTGATAACAGCTTTAGGTCCTCTGACATATATATGAGATACTCTGCAGATGTTCTGATAAAGACCTTTCTCCTCTGAATGCTGATGGATATCAATGCAAGCTGTGTTCTGCGTATGAACTTTCATAGCACCACGCCGGGGTCTCCTGGTGATGCACTTGAGCCGTCTGGCGTATAGCTCAACCGCCGCAGTAAAAACTTGTGACAAAGTTTTCCTTGGGGTAACGGGTTAATGTAGTTTCAGTCATAGGAAATGGTGCAATTTCTCCTCCTTCCCTTCTGTTAGTTAGTACTGTGAATCAATTTGTCATCTGGTCGAGGATCTGGCAGAATAATTAGTTGTGTTTTACTGAATAGCCCTGACGGGATGAAGACTTGGCCAGACTGACAGTGATGTCACTAGGTGCAGCGCCGCTACCACCCATCGCTTCATGATAGCAAACTCTTCCGATCCAAATTATTAAATATCCGCTTTTTTGAGGTGGAGGAGGAAGAGAAAAGAAATTCTGATCCTAAAAAAGACAAAAAAGGAAGTGGCTCATTGCAAAGCTGGAGAGCGGAGCTTTCCTGCTCCCCGCGGAGGAACAATCTGACTCCGATGATAAAAGGCGTGTAGCTGCATCCTGCGGTGAAACCCTGAAGGTTTGGTCTTGCAGAGGGATGTCCAGCTCCAGATGCCAGTTAGGTCATCACCTAAATAAACCACTTTGGGCCACCTCTTGGTCTGCACTGTGTCCCTTTCTGTTACCTCTCTTTTTCCTCACATTTCCGATGTTTTTTTGTCATTGATGTGTTGATACATATCTTGGTGGTTGGCTTCTCTGGAGCTCTTGTCTTCCAGTTTTCTTGGGTTTTGTGACAGTTTTAGCCTTTTACTGAATCTTACCCAATCGTTCTGCCTGCTGGCCACCCCTTGTTCTGAGACAGATGTGGCCTCCACCTGCCTGGTGGCACGGAGCCACAATTGCCCTGTGGCCATGAGTATAAATGCAAAAGTTGAGCTTTCTTCTCTCCCCACTTCTGCTGCGTGTTCAGCTGTTTGTTGCTCCAAACTTTGCAAATTTCTTGCAGCTTTTACTGTGACCCTGGTACAGGACTCCCGAATGAACTCCTTTGGGCAGCTGCTTCTTTGCTCCCACGGTGTTGCTTTTCTGATCTCCTGACCTGTGCTTTCCGTTTCCTTCCCGGCTTCGTTAGTTAACTACCTCCCTGTTCTTGCCTCGTTTCTCGTAATTCTTTTGTATCCAAGACTCATCGCTGAGGTGAATAAATGGAGGGCTGAATATATAGGGAACACTAACTGTTCCCATGACTTGTCGCTGGTCAGCTGTGCCCATCCTGAGACTGGTGTTGGACATGGGCTCTGGAGCTGCGCATGAGGATCTTGCACAAAGTCCTGGCTCCTTAATGAGAGTGCTTAAAGCGGGAATATCCACCACGGACAAAGCCCCTCATGCAGAAGCAGCAATAACACTCTGATGGTGCCAAACTAGTAGGAAGATGATTAGAGCTTTTTCTGTTTCTGGAGGAGAGCCAAGGGGCTGCAGCCAGCAAAGAGGCCTTCCAGCAATTCATGCTGTGGTGGTGGAGGTTTTGGAAGTGGGCTCAGATGAGAGCAGGACAGAGCAGATCTTACCTGTAGAGTTGGCTGTGCCCCCACCCGCTGCCGGCGGAGGTGGGAAAGCCTGGTGATTCGGCTGCTGAGGGTACTTTCCAAAAACCACCGAGCGTTACCAGCACAGATGGCCGCTGGGCACAGCCGGAAGGCTCAGCACGTCCCAGTACCTGCCAAAACCGGATGCAAAATGGTCTCAAATTTGCAACTGGGTATTTAGTTGCAAGGTGTTAAAACAGTTTGACTACTCGGAAGGCAGCACACGTGCCCTCAAGCACAGCAAAGCCAAAGCCCACGTGCTCATGTGGGCAAAGAGGAGAAAAGAAGTTGTGTACGTGTGAGTTGTGTCGAGAAAATTGCTATAATAAGCACAAAACAAATCAGCAGTGTGAACTGAGTCTTGCTGCCGAGCTAGCGTGACACAGGCATAACCAGTAATATGTCACTGATTTTTCAGTTGCATTAATGAGTAATTTGTAATAGATTACCCTTTCATAGTGACTTTAACAACTCTTCCCGCTGAATGTGGCACTGGGAAGCCACCAGAGCAGAGGAACGCTGCCCTGGGTCTTGAGCAAGCAAATAGCTGGTGCTGCCAGCTCCATGATCACAATCCTGTTCCCACGTGATAATTAGTACCAGCCCGCTCAGCCCTTACAGATGGTTGGCATCTCTTTCCCTGTGCCACCCAGCTGCACAGGAAGTCATTGGTGTACCCGCAGCACAAGCAGGAGATGGTCCCACCACCGCATTCCCATGTGCTTGGGAACAGGTGGCCGGGTTGAGGTTGCCAGGGTTGTGGGTTTGTTAATGTATCATCAGCGTCGTGACTGGGGAGGTGACCCAGGGGAGGATGTGTTGAAGGTCTGGCACCACGGCTAAAGCCTGACTTTGTCCCTTTCCATGTAATGTAGCCTCTTCTTAGTACAGGTGGGTGATGAGCTCTTGCTCTTGCCTGAGCTATGGTTGTAGGTGTGTATTCAGGGTTAGAAATGACAGTGATGAGGAACGGGGGCAAAACGGGCCAGAGATGGAAAATATCGTACTTGTTTTGCAGACTGTTCGTATGTGTTACGTTCTTATTTATAGCAGTTTTGAGGCAGAAGCTTTGAATGCCTTTTCCACAGGACTTGATGTTTGTACTTTTGTGAGTGGTCCATGGTGAAATCCCAGATCCTTTGCAGACAGTTGATGGTCTAGAGCCCTTTTGTGTTTGTTTTTTTTTGCCATTTCTTTTGGAATGTTTGTCTTGCTCCAGCTGTGGCCTTACTTTGGTTTTAAAGTCCTTCACCTAGCAGAATTTCATATTCTAGGTGTCTGGTTTCCAGGCAGGTCTTCAGACAAATTCTGTGCTGCTGGCTCTCACGTAACTATGAGGATGCAGAAGATCTGTAGGGAGGGTTTCCTAAGCCTTTGCTTCCAGGTTGAGCAATCCATGAGCTCTTTCAAAAGTCTGTTTAAGCTGTCAGCTTTGCTTTTGGCCTCAGGGTAAAACGTTGACTTCGTTCTTTCCCTCAGAAAAGTTTCTCGTCTTAAGGAAGTGAATTGTAATTTATAGTCAGATAGTAATTATTTCAAGTTTCCTTCCCTCTCAAAAACAGCAAATGAGAGAGTTACGTCATGAGTCCCATATGCTAATGTAATTAATTCTATTTCTGGCTTCCTATTGAGGTAATAGTGCAGTAACAGCCAACTAGCACTTGGTCAAATGAGCTTGAGATGTCAAACAGGAGCTTTTGCCATACTGAGTTGGGAAAGGGGTCAGGCTGTAGTGTCTGTGCTGTCTTACTGTGGTATTAGCAAGTGAAATAAGGTATTAGGCTGACTTCAGTTAAAAAAAATGATCGTGGCCAATTATACCGATCCCATAACTATGGTTTTGTTTAAAAATTTCTGTGTGAGTTACAAGCAAGGTGCATGTATTTCGTTATTGTTACTCTTAGTATTGAAAATATATCAAGCATCCATCTGGCACCCTAATGGTGGAAGACCAAGATTGTGACTAAACCATTTATTATTGATCTGTTATTGTTTTGCAACTTAGACATGGTAAGTGAGCAGAGTTAAATTATTCTCCTGGGGTCAAAATGGATGTACCTGCAATTTTGTATCTACTTTTACATCAGCTGTGTGAACATCCACTGAAGTAGGACAGGTGGGAAAAGCAGGGAGGGTACCACTTTGGTACTTTCCATCTGTACCCTATGACACGTACTACTGAAAATAAACGGGCTGATTATTCTGTGACTTCTCTTCCCACGTGCCTATATTGTCATTACCACTATCCCTGTGGCCAATTGCTAGGCAAAGTTTCTTTCTAACGGGGTATTTTTTCTCATCTTTTACTGAGCATCAGTACAAAGATATGGTGTTCTCAGCGTTGTTCTTGTTGGCGTGGTACCTCACAGCTATCACTAGAGACAAGCATGGATAATGTGTTGGCATACCTGTGACTTGTGCATCACATTGAAAGTTGCATTAAGAGCAAGCGGACAAGCACAGGAGTTTGGGTGCTCAGTGGCTTGCAAGGCAGAAGTTGGGTTCAGCAAGACCATCCTCCAGAGCTCTGTGGGCGAATAGGCTCAGTTAGCCCTGGCAGCGCAGAAGGCAGCAGCCCTGGCTGTTTCCTGCCATGCTGAAATGCCACTGGTGCGTATCAGTGTGCTTGGGGTGTATTCGTACTGGTTTGACCCACAGCCTGGCTCAGATGTGTGTCTGCTCATAGGTGAAACACTGAGATGTACTTTAGCAAACTGCCCAGCCCCTTGCAGTGTCAGGATGGTTTTCAAGAGTATTTTGCCATGTTTTTTTCAGTCATTCTACAGGGCTAGTTTATTTTTTCGTCCTAAACTCGTGGATTATGGAACTGGTATCAGTGATTTTCAGCACTGTAACTTTGTAAACCATGAGTTAAACCAATTTTGTACCAATTCAATGGTGCTTTGTGCCTTGTGGTTGTGAGATGCAGTGATTTAGTTGTTTTGTCTGTAAGGTGATCTTGAATTGTTTTCCGCCACATGCTCAACTCGTGTTAATATCTGCTCTCTTAAAGAGGCAATATATAGTTTTGTTCATTAATCTAGTTTCTGTCGACTGTGCAAAATTGGTAGCTTTCACATACAACTTTTTACCTTAGGCAGAAAAAAATTCTTTACAGCTGGAATGCCTTCTCACATACACCATTGTGAAAGGAAACATCCAGAGTATGTGTGGTCTTTGGTGTTCACATGGTATAGAAACGGAGAATATTTTCTTACTAAGGGAAATCTGTGGTTCTCAAGCGTTCTGGTTCAAGCAGCAGGAAGAAAGGCAGGATCACCCCAAAGACATCGGTGGGTTCAGCATCAGGTTCCCAGCTTCAGCTTGGGCACCTCCAAGACTGGTGTGTCTATAGCTGAAGCCATCACAGGCTGCAGCAGGTGAATGAAGGTGGCATTTTTGTATCAGTGATGCTTCATGCCTGTCTAAACTGCTCATGACTCTACAGCATTCCTTGCTGGCCTTAGAGGATTTTCACATATTATGAACACAAATTCCAGGCTCTGTGCTTCAGCTGACTTCAGCAGCAGGTGCTCCTGGACATGGACCTTTCTGAGGATCTGAGTGTGGCTCCAGTCGGACATCTAGGAAGCCACTTACTAAAGTGTAAGTGCAAAATTCAAAGTGGAGGAAGGCAAGAAAATTAACAAGCATGTGTGCCTGGGCCATGAGGGCTTATGATCTGTTTGTGCAAACACTTCTCTTAGTAGCAAAGAAAACTTTTTTGTAGAAGCCCAATATTTGATTCTCCTGAAGCAGTTTGGGAGGGAACTCCTTTGAGTCCAGATTGTGTCTTAATTCTTAGGGGAATATGAATAACACGAGGAAAATTAAAGTTTCCCTCCTTTGTATTGCTCTAATAGTGGTGCCTGTGAAAGGTCAGATATTTACCACATTTTCAGTAGTTCCAACGGTGAGTTTGATCTATGGAGTTTGTGCAGCTCTTGCCAATGAAGGTTGACACTCTAGTTGATCTCTGTTGGTTGAGTTCAGATTAATTTGCATTTGAATTAATTTGCATTTGGGTAGTGCTGGCCACAACAACACTCTCACAGTAACAGATGAGAATTTGATGTCATGTAAATTCAGCTGAGAGGTATCTGTAGACATATTGAAAGGTAACTAGAAATATGAAACGTACCAATACAGAATTAAGACAGACCCAGGGCTAAGAAAAATCCTTTGGTCCAGCTTAAGACCTGTTTGGGTCCTGAAGAGGAGATGGTTTCCATCCCATATCCGGGCAAGAAGAGCCTAAAAACGTGGTTTGATTTCAACCAGTGTGACCTCTGCATAAAGAAAATCCATGTTGGCTCTCGCCTCTCTTTCCCAAGGTATGACAATCAATTCAGTGGCTGCTGTTGTACCAGCTACAGGCAGCCAATTCGGATCAGCCGACTGTAGCCGGAGCTGACCGAACCGTTTGGGCAGGGTTTGCTGCCGCGGCTCCTGCTCGACTGGAGGGAGGTGGGTCACACGCCGAGTGACTGCCTGGGGGGAGCTCGGCTGCGTTTTGATCAGCTTTATGGAGGTGTGCAATAAGTAATTAGCTTCCAAACAATAGTTTTATCATCCGTGCGGCTGGATCAGAGCAGGTCTGGGAGTGTTATGGGCCAACCACTGAGGAGCAAACTTTGGGTTAAAAAAACTAGGTCAAACATTCAGAAAACGTATGACAGTAACTTGGTTTGAAAGGACCATGCTCCTTTTCTAGCAGGGAGAGGTTGTTAATGTTATTAGCTCAAGAAATAGATTATTTTTTCCCCTCTCTTACTCTCTCTGTTCTTTTTTTTTTTTTTTTTTCTCCCCTCCCCCTGCTATGAGCAGCTCTCATGAACAGGAATTGCTTGCATTGTTACATGTCTTATTTAATTGTGCAAATTGCTTTCTATTCCAAGGACAAGTTAATGTAGAAATGGAAAGGATTAGAACTGTTGGGATAAGCGATCGCGCTTTCTTTTAATTTTGGTTTTAGCATAACAATAGTTACTATTTCAAAAGCAGTCCCTGGCTCTGCTCTGTCACCCTTTCATGTGACAAGTACTCGCGTAGGGCCCGAGTCTCCCCTGCCTTCTCCCTTGGGATAGATCCAAAGTCCATCAATTGGCAGGAGTCATCCATTAATCAGCTCAGTGGGCTCTGGGCTTAGGCTTCTTGTGCAAGCAAAAATAAATGGCACGGGTGGGGAGATGCCATCAGGAAGGAATATCCCTGTCACAGGATTGGGCCTCTTTTTGAAGTCCCATATAACAAAGAAGAAACCAAGTGGAAAAAAAATGAACATACACCTCCAGGTCTGTCTAAAGACAGTGCAAATACCATAGACTGTCTTAGGAAAGCAAGCAGTAAAATTGGACATTATTCCAGCAGGCTTTTAGCCACCTCTTCAGCGAATATTAACTGTTAAATCAGTGCATAGGCTCACCTAGTACTTGAATTATTGACCTGTAGTTTGCATGGTTTTAAAGTGTGTGTCTACTCATTGGGGTTTTGTTTTTTCTGCAAATTAAAGAAAATGTTTTGTTATTTAAACCCATCCAATTACTGCCATGTGTAGGTAGATGTTTTTCAGGTCACTTGCGAAGATTGAGAGTTTGCCAAGCAAACCATTTTCCTTCCTGATTTCTGTTAATATATTAACACAATAGGAAAAAAAAAAAAAGCAAGCAAAACCAGGTGGAAAAATATCACACCCTTTTTTGGTGTTGTATGTGGCAGTAGGAAGCTGGCGCTGTAAAATTGCAGTTTTCTTGTGTGACGTGAGAGATTTCCACTTCTGCTTGATGAAAAGGCTGTACTCTGTGCCATTCAATAAGAGCATTTCTGTTGTGGCTGTCGTAACGGAGCAAGTGAGATATCGGCAGCATCAGGCACGCGGAGTCCTGGCAGTCCCTGTGTGCAACTCCCATTAATGCCAGTGGGGTTTTATGGATGGGTTGAGAGCAGTGCACTGCCATTAGTGTTTAATTTTTTACAGGTGAATGTGCACCAGCTCCAAGTGTAGTTATATGCTGGGAAGATGGGTAAAGATAACAATTCACTACTATCAAAGTCCAGGAGTGGCTTTACATGCAATGCATCCCTCCTCCCTGGTGCTCGGTTTTACAGTAACTAGACTGGCAAACATACTACGTGTGACTTGTCCGAGTAACGTGCTCTAAGTGTTGGAATGACAACAACTTGAAAAAAATAGGTTGATTTTTGAAAGGATGATGTGGCCAACTTGATTTATGTGCTGCATGGGGGAAGTACACTGAACTGTACCGACACTTGGCACTGTTAGGTTAGTCATTGGACTCAATGATTTTAAGGGTCTTTCCCAAGCTAGTGAATCTGATCCCATGACACCGTGCCAGGTCTCTGCAATAGAAAGAAGGTGTTTTTTCCTCTGTGTTGGGCGTATTAGGCTGCATTGGGCTCTGGTTCTCCTGCGTGATGGGTCAGGTTGGGGCTCTTGGAAACAGACCTGGCATTTCATGTGGACCTCTCTGTTTTTTTTGGATGTATTGGGTTTTTTGAGCGTGTGGCCCACTAGCTGCAGGATATCAGTGCAAGCCTAGGGAATGTCAATTGATTTCTTTAAACACCTCCTGTATATCAGATATCTCTTCAAAGGATCCTTTGCATTTCCCTCTTCTGTTGCCATCTAACCTTGCTCTGTGAGGCTGGCTGGAGAAGACTCCTGAGCCCCATGGCCCTGTGTGGGGCTCTGCGGAGCCGTGGCAGCGGATGGTGCAGAGCTCTGCCTTCGCGCACTGCAGCCTTGCCTTCAGCCTTGCTCCAGCCCTGTTGAGCATCTCCTCATCCTTAAACACGTTTTGCCTTGCACACCTGCTTCTTTTGGAAGTTAGTTATTTAAAAGGGAAATTTAAGTGACTGGCTGAAGGGCTGAGGTTAGCACTTTCTCCTCGGTCTGGTCGTCTTCTCACCTTTAAGTTATTTGTATGCATAGTTGGCTTCCCACGCTGATTGGCACTGAGCGAGTCGGGATAATGTCACGGTTGCCCACGAAGCCGTGCCAGCATGAGACCACAACCTTTCCAACACAAGGGCATTGATTAGTGCAAAGGAACTAGGGCAATCCAATTATAACCACAAATGCCATTGGCTTTCTCGAATTCTTACTCAAATAACTGTGGACTTTCTGCTGAATTAAGGTGGTCTGAACTGTATCGAGAAAGGGGAATTCATAGGACTTCGGTAGTGCAGAGTAAGCAAGATTTAATTCTTAAATATTCTATTTCTTGTTTACACCTAGGGCAAAAAGACAGTATTTTTCAGATGAGTACAAGCTGGCCAACCTCCTTTGCCTGCCTTGATGTTACAGAATGTATTTCATGTTTCTTTTTTTGGAAATTATTACAAAATATCCTAAAAGGAAACAACACAGGAAAAATAGCTAAGAAGTTTCCTATCATTTCAATCTTGTTTGAGCATGGAATATTCCTTTGTTCCCTAATATTATACTTCCTCTAACCTACTCAGTCGGTCAGATAAGGAAACGTGATATTTTTCTCCACCATGACAAAATTAAACTAAAGCTACAAAGAGCGTGAGGGTTGTAGCCTGGAGTCTTAGATGAGTAGTCCAGATCTGGCTTTATATTAAATGCAGAAGCGAACAGTCTCTCATGGATGAATCACATTCAATTAGCTACTTCCTACGATGAACTGATTAAAAATTAAGTGGCATCAAATAAGACTGATTTTGCTCTTACATTTAAATAATGCTATAATTACATACTAATCAGATGGTAAATCTTAATTGTACACGTTCCGTATGTTTTATTTGCCTGTTCTCCCTCTTCACTTTGTCGTCTTTGTATCAGCATGGAGTATATTTTCAGGCTGCTTTTATGTTTGGCCTAATTGAATATCAAAAGCAGTATATGTGAAACTTCCTGAATTCTATTCTTTAGCCAGTGGCAGCTGTGCTATTAGATGACCTTTACCATTCCCGTAGCACAGAATAATAAAGGGAGGGGGGGAATTGAAGCCCAGCCATGTTATTGTTAGAGACAGAAATAAATCATATATAATTGCTTCGCTATGAAGGCCAAATCCTGCCGTCCTTCATGCCTGAGTTAGAAATACAGGATTTGGACCTTTGTTTCCTGTGGTTTCCTGGCCACCTTGGACGTGCCCAGAATCCTCACGCAGGCGCTACGGTGGCTAATTACCATCACCGGGCTCACGTTGAGCTAAACTGAACTGCAGCCCAGGCTCCATCCCTCCTTCTGCAGGAAAGCCTGTATGTGAGTGTCTGCCTTTAAGTGTCATTGGCTTCTGTAAGATTACTTTAAAAATTAAGAAAAGCCTTAGATGTTGGGTGACGTGGTGGACTTCCGCGGGGCTCGTCTGTTTTGGTTAGCTGTTTGGAACGAGCCTGCTAACTCTTGGTTGAAGTAAATAGGTATTTTGACGTAACGTGCATGTGGCATTAACTCCATTTGCTCCAGAATGTACTTTGTATTTTTGTCTGCTTTTTAATTATAGACCATGAACACAGTCACAAAAAGAACAAGCGGAAACACTGGAGAAGACAGTGGGCAGAAAGCAGCATATTATCTGACATGGAGATGTTAAAACACAGCCTGGAAGTGAATTCGTTTTCTGCGGATAGCAACAAGACTGCGAACATTGGTGAAAAGAAGAGCCACAGAAGAACAAAGCGGTTTCTGTCCTACCCTCGGTTTGTGGAAGTGATGGTGGTGGCTGACAGCAGGATGGTCGCCTACCATGGTGCTAATCTACAGCACTATGTCTTAACATTAATGTCAATAGTGAGTATTCAACTAGGGGGAGTAGATTCACCCACAGAGTCTCCAGTCTGTTGCAGTCTTATGCGATACCATTGGTTTGCCTCAACTAGGTGTGGGGATAATGCTGGGATTAGAGTAAAGCTTGGTAAGACTTGGCTGGGGAACACCAATTGGGGTCGTCTTCCTTCCCAGACCCATCATGTTTCCTGACTCTTCCTGCACCTCTCCATTCCAGCTTTCCAAACCCCAGGCAGCACGAGAAGTGTCAGCAGCCCTTTAGTCCACACGCTGCACTCCTCTTTTTATTTAGACTCGTGTGAAATAGCAGCTGAATTAAAAAGATGCTTTGGCGACTGTGCCTTCCAGGGGACTGATGCTAGTAGATCATGCAGTTGCCTGACTTCCCTTGCTATTGCAAGGAGAAGCAGCCTGTGGTCACCTTGATCCTTAGTGTAGTGCTAGGGTTGGCTTTCCAGGCTGAGGACAAGTGTTTTAGTAGCTACTAGTACTAGGATGCAGTAGTGCAGTTCCCAGACAAGCAGCTTTGGAGATGCCTAGTGAGTGGAGGTGAGCATCCAACATAGTTGTCTCACTGGAGAGATTTTTGTCCTATTAGGCAGTAGAAGTGCAGTGAATACATGGTTTAAAATGTCCATGGCAAAATGAGGCTCTTGAGAGAATAAGTTGCTTTGACAGTCTTGGTCAGTGGTCATTGTATCTCAGAGCAGAACGATCCTGGAATTTGGTGAAATGTGTGTTAACGCAGAAGGAAATGTTGGGTTTCTGTGATACCAGCAGGTTTTTTTCACTCTAAAACGATGCTTCTGGCAGGACGTCTCTCCAAGTAGCATCAGAGCACTGAGTGGGGCAGAAGAACAGCTCAGGAGAAATGGTTGCAAAATGGAAAACGTGCATCTGTGTCTTAATTGTTTTTTTCCTTCAATATTAACAATAATTCGAAATATTTCTTTTTGAAACAGGTAGCTTCTATCTACAAAGACCCAAGCATTGGAAATTTAATTAATATTGTTATTGTGAAATTGGTCGTGATACATAATGAGCAGGTAATGAAAGTGGTTTTCTTCTCCTTCTGTTTAACACTGGCATTTGTAGTGAGAAAATAAATTTGCGATGAGTAATTAAAACACCTGGTTTATGTGTATTGCTTATTAGGATGGTCCTGCAATATCTTACAATGCCCAGACAACGTTAAAAAACTTTTGCCAATGGCAGCAATCCCAGAACCACCCTGAAGGAAGTCACCTTCAACATGACACAGCTGTGCTTGTTACCAGGTACGGTGAATGTTCTCATGAAAACTGTAGCCAGTCGTGTGTCAGAGGTTGTGAGCGTGTAATATATGCAGCGATGGGAAGTGTTTGGGTCTTGAGGTGGGTGTAATGATGTTTGCAGTTGTGGGAGCAGCATAACTGTGAGCAGAACTGGGTAATGTTTCCACTATACTGGGAGATGACTTTGAGAGGTTCAGGACTGTCCGAAGTCTGCCCATGGGTTCAACGTAAGATGGAAAACTCTGACTATGGTAGGGAGTTGGTTCAGACTCTGACTGGACGATGTGGCCAGCCAGCATGGGCACGTCTGGTGGAGGACCAAGAATTGCTTTTGGATGTTATTATTATTGTGCTTGTACCTTAACTCACTGCTGCATTGAAAATTAATGTGTCAGGTCTGTTCTGCTTTCAGACAGGATATTTGTAGAGCGCACGACAAATGTGATACTCTGGGTAAGGAAAACCTTTCCTTTGTCTTTTAATAACTTTTTTTTGTAGTGACAATGTTAGTTGCCTGTGCTGAATGGTGGGCAACGTTTCTTTTTCTATCATCCTCTTTGTTCTCTCCTAGGTCTGGCAGAGCTGGGCACAGTCTGTGACCCATACAGGAGCTGTTCAATTAGTGAAGATAACGGACTGAGCACTGCTTTCACAATAGCACATGAACTTGGCCATGTGTATGTTTTATGTAAATACGTTTACATTTAAATAGCCCAAGATTTATGCTAGCTTACCCGCCAGGCTAGAGCTTGGTACCTGCTGAGCCTAATTATTTGAGAGGAGATATACTTGGGTAGAACATGCACCACTGAGGAAGGTGAAGCTGTGGTGTGACTCTGAGAGGTGGTGGGTTGCTCTGGAGCCTACCTGTGAGCAGCAAAACCAGCAGACCCATGTTTGGGGGAGGATGAGTGGCAGGGTACTCCGAGCAGCCCCTAAGCAAGGGAGGAGAGCTAACAAATGTCCCTTATTGCTGCATCTTCTCACATCTACATGCGGATGTCAGCAGGATCTGCCCCAGCAGCTGTGGTGTCTCAGCCAAGCCACTGGCACTAGCCAAGTTTTTGGCCAGGGCTGAGAGGTGCTGGGTGCCTCAGGAGGGCCAGGGTGATGGACTCAGGCACATCTCATCTGGCCTTTGGGACTGAAGTCTCCTCCGAGAGCACAGCTTGGTCCAGGACCATGCATGGTGCTACCGAAGGCAGTGCAGCAGCCGTGTGCCAAGGGAGGAATTTACCACGGCATCTGGTGGGTGATGGGGATGTGTAAGTGAGCCCACTACCTTCTGAACTGTTTCGTGAGGGGAAAATCTCATGTGGCTGGACATCCCCAGAAGAGATGCTGTCATTCGAGATGCACCTCCTCCAATGGAAAATTCTTTAACTGCTTTTGACCTTTTTTTTTCAGAGGGATAGTGAGAAAAATCATCTTAGATCACATAGTCCTTCACTCGCCAGCTACAACTCAGTCCCAAACTGCCTCACGCCTGGTTTGCAGCGGAGGTCCGTAGGTGTGAGACGGGTGACTACTTGGGAACAGATCTCTCATTGTTTCAAACTCCTTTCTCTGCACAGAGAGCTGGCTGAGACGGTCTATTTTTTAACCACAGTAGTATTTGTTTAAATAAGATTTCCTGAGAGAAAGTCGCCAAAGGGTTGGTGTTCCCCACAACCTAACCTGTGGCTACTTCCTTCACCGATGCTGCCCTGCAGCTGCCGGAGGGGTTAGAGGTGCTCCAAGCAGGAAATGCCTCTTTGCCCTTTTACAGGGAGCCGAGTGAAAAGGTGGTTCATTGGAGGTATAATGGGATATAAACTTCCCAGCCTTCGAACGCAGGATCATGCCAGGTCATTTCCCCTTCTCCGCTTCAAACGGCAAAGCGCTTTAAGCCGTCCGGTCTCCATTTGCGCGTTTGCCGCGTTCTTCGGTATGTCATATGCCGCAGGCTCTGCGTGGGTTTCTGCTTCATGTCGGTGCTTTGACTGCATAAAGTTTAGAAGCCAAGTCTGCCCTGGTGCAGCCCTGTTTAGACAACAACGTGAAGGATCAGCGTGGCCCAAGGTATTCAACCGCATTAGAAGACGTTTTTGCAGCACCACAGGGTGCTGCCAGCGTATGCGAGGGACTTCGGGCACCGGTGGTCGGTGGGCTCAGGTCGTTCATCTCCTTCAGAAACTTGGCTCTTTGGCTCAATTCCAGAGAACTTGCTGTTTTTACAAAGGTGGGCTGGGCTCCAGCCTGTCTGCAGGATCACAGCCGTCAGCTGAAATGGAAACTGCAGCTGAAATTGCATCTTTACTCCAGGCTCCCTCAAGGACTTGTCCAGCTAAATACATGGAGTCACAGCGTGGAGAACTTACCAGGGTGCTGTGTAGCTCTTTGCAGACAGTGCTAGGAACGCTGTTTGAGCAACACTTCTTGACCTTTATGAATATGTGCATATTAATACTTTTATTCTGTCATATCTCTCAGTACCATATCTAGGAAAAATTCTTGAGTTTGCTTGCATTTAGTTCACATTGTTGCTCTTGCTATGCTAAATACTTGACATTTGCCACTTAACTGACTGTACTTTTTGCTGCTGTGTTTCTCTTAGATTTAACATGCCACATGATGACAATCATAAGTGCAAAGAAGATGGAGGTAAAAATCAACAGCATGTCATGGCACCGACGCTGAACTTCTACACCAATCCCTGGATGTGGTCAAAATGCAGTAGGAAATACATCACTGAATTTCTGGAGTAAGGCCTTGCATGTGCATGCATTAGGCTGTTTTTCCATGCGCGTGCATCCCGTGGGGTTCATCAGTTAATCTGAAATCCTAGTGTGCAGCATTTGGAGGAAATTGCAGGGATTTGTGTGTGCACATATCCTTTACATAGAGCAGGAATGCACCCCTGGCATCCAGTCCCTGCCAGTTCAGCCTCGTGATAAGCTGGCAAGGACCGGCCTCTCTATGGGGAAGAATAAGTCTTCCCCCATGGATATTGCTTTTAAGGAATGTGAGTCATTCTCGAACCTGAAGAGTGAGTTTTCCAAGCCCTGTAGCCCAGATATGGAGCTGTGTTTCAGGAGGCAGATTGAATCTGCCTTTCTGCTCCACAGGTCAAGATAAAGCCCTGGCACTCCTCCATGATTGGAACACTCTTCCAAGAGCCCGTGGGTGGGTTTGATGCACAGCGATTGCCTGTTTTGCTGTGATGCTTTCCCGTGTGTTGTGATGGGGAGCAGAACAGAGCCACCATGGTGTCCTGGCAAATCCAGAAGCTTAGTCCCCTGGTTCTTCTGCTAATCAATGATTTTTTCTTTCTAAATATATACCAGCGCTTTATTCAGCAGCAAAATACAGGTGGTGCACACTCAGAAATGCTTTTGCCAGGGTAGCTGACTGCATGGTGATGGACAGTCATTCACACAGCACAGGGGTGGTGGTGAATGGGTAATGCCACCCTCTTGCACTCCTGTGCTTGGCTCTGCGGTAACTGCCATAGTGCTTGTTAAATATGGCAAATGTGGTGCACGGCTGCCCTAAGGCTGGCACAGGAAAACACCAATGGCTTCTAGTCTCATCGTCTCCTGCTCAACACCGGTTTTCTGCTTTGTGTTGCAGCACTGGTTACGGGGAGTGTTTGCTTGATGAACCTTCATCAAGAACTTACACATTGCCTCAGCAGCTCCCGGGCTTGATTTATGACGTCAACAACAATGTGAGTTAATTTTTGGACCTGGATCTCAAGTGTGCCCGTATATGGTAAGTGAAATTCCACACCTTGGTTTTCCTGGTGTTTGCCAGCACAAAATAAGGCCTCCTGGGTTGGATGAATGGGAGGCTCGCAAGCCATCAAGTTATTGTCAAGCTTGTGAGTTAACTGTAAATCCTAGGGGGATAATTTCATAAAGGATCATCTATCTGGTAAGGCACATGGCACATATTTATTTAATATTTTTATGTTTTCAATAATTTAAGCAGATGCAGTGTCGGCGACTTTGGTGTATTAACATCGATGGTGCGCACAAGGGATGTCGTACCCAGCACACGCCTTGGGCTGATGGGACAGAATGTGAGCCTGGAAAGGTCTGTAACACCTGGTGGTTCATGCCTTGTAGCTGTGTTTCCCAGGGCTCTGGCTAAGCATATCAGTCAAAAAGCATCCTATCCCGATGGCCAGTTGTATGGGGCACAGCTGCTGCCTGCAAGGGTGGAAGCCCAAAGCAGCTCTGTGTGTTTCAAGCCCGGTGCGCACCGGTCAACTCCATCCTAGATAAACCAACTAAAATTGACTGCTTGGCATAACATTGTTTGAAGCAGGTATTCCTTCTGCAGCACTTATCTTTTTAAATTAATGCCCTTGAGCGAACTCCCGGGCAAAACTTTTGCAAAGCTTCCCTAGGCTTTTGTTAGAAATTTCCTGTGTGATGGGAGCAATTAGTAATTTTGTGTAACATAAACTTGCCAACTGGCTTCTCATCTTGACAACTTCAGAGTAAAATATAGAACTGGTTGGCATTTTCTGTACAGAACGTTTTTGGCAGTAATTCATAGAAACTTTAAATTTCCATGTGCAATGTTAGTTTCCAGCTAACATTGTGGTTTCTAGAATAAGTATTTAGTTTTTAGTTTTAGTTGTGCAGATCTGAAGAAAAATAGTTGAGGACTTTTCTTTTTCTTTTATTGAGATACTGAAGCTTTTAAAGAAAAACGCTGACTAGTTTTCATCATTTGTGTCTGAACAAAAATATTCTCCATCTGGGTCTAGTAAAAATAGTGTGATGTTACTCTGCTTAAAAATTTGGTTTTCTGGCTATTAATGATCAACAGTTAAAGTTTTCTTTAGAAAGAGTCAACACTTTAATTCATAGTCTTTCTAATGTGTTTTAATAAAAATATGTGGATTCTATTTTAGATATAATTTTCCATACAGGCTGTGGATCTCCTTGGTAATTAGTCTTCTGTTACACGTGTCTGAAAAGTCAGTTGTTCAATGACACTTGACTGATTTTCTTCAAGACAATGGGCGTAATGTATCAATTTGCCTTCCTTTCTTAGGGAAAAGTGTAGTCAACACATTTGTTTTTATTGTTGAGTCCCCTTGACTTGAGTCATTGTGTCTTCAACTTTTCAGTTTGTGAGCTTGGGGTCTGCTCACCTCTGGAAGTTCAGAAATAACTATTTTCTTGAAATTCCAAAAATCTGGGCTGTGATTTTGTTCCAACAAACCCACCGTTACCCTCAGATATGACCAGAGCGATGTGCCAACAACTGCAAGTGAGCAGATTAGCATGTCCTCCCAGTTACCCTGTGTCAACAGAAAGGCAGTGTCCAGCTGCAGGGCTCTTAATAACGACCGTGTAAGCAAAAACACTTCAGTGCACAAATTTAGACAATTTGACAGGTTTAGACAAATCGGACAAGTGTGACCTGAACTTCTCAGCTGAGAGCAGATGGGCTCTTAAGAAAAGCTAATGCAGTCCACTCATGTTCAGGCATTTGGGTGTATTCTCAAAGAAAAGCTTTACAGAGTAATTCTTTTATCTGTGTGTTGGTCTAATTCAAGCTTAAGGTTTGGATCATCGTAAACTGTCTTTTCCTCAGTGTTTACTTGGGCTTATGAAGTGCTGAGGTGCGAGTCTGGAGTGCTTTTTATTGGAATAAATCACTATTTTGCTACTCTGCTGTGGCCAGGAGCCCCATCAAACTGCTGCTTGCTGACTAATGCCTCGCCTCCAGTCTGCATGTTTAAAGCCCATGATATATGGGTTGGCAGATGGAGAAAATACCATGCCATTTTTTATGGAGATATCTTTGGAAATGAAGGAGCCTGAATAGCTAAGAAAAATCTAGCTAAAACTACTGGGATGTAGATTTAACTGGGCTCTAAATTTATTCTTAAATCAAGGACACTAAAACAACATGGGTGTATTAGCTTATGCATATTTTGCATGTGAGGACACTGAATTTGATATCGCTAAATCAAGTAATAAGCCCAGCCCAGAGTCTGGCCTTTGCTGGCTGAGCACCAGTCGTGATGGTTTACAGTGTTTCACAGCACCAGTGCCTTGTCGGGTGGAAATAAATCACTGCAAGGAAATAAAGAGGGTCGTAAACTCGGGCCTCTATCTCTCGTGGTTTTCAGGGTTGTTTAAAGAATGGTGAAAGAAGAGGAGAGGAATAGTAATCGTTTCTGTCTCCTGCCGTATGGCAGCAGGTAGCATATACGTTATGCATGCATGAAGCTTCACGGCACTTGTCTGCCCCCTGCTAATCTATTCAGCCAAAGTCAGCCCAAGGATGGCAGCTGGATTTGGTGAATTATCTGGGACTCCAGTGGCAAGACAAAGGAAAGGAAAGTCTGTTGTAGTGTCTCCCATCGCTGCCATTGCTCTCCTGCTCAACTGTGTGTCTAAGTTGTTTTGAACTTGCTCCAGACAAAAACTCTTTTATTCTCTTCATTCTCTGATCTCTAAGCTCATAGGAAGGAGAACCCTGGCAGGCTTTTTAGTTTTTCTGTTGTAACTCAACTTAGAAATTATTTTTAAAATACAAAAGGCACGAAGGTTGCGCAGCCAGAGTATTCACAGCATGGTTCCAAGAAACGCCATTGCGTTTCCATAAGATAATCTTACTGTTTATTTAAAACAGCTGCTCTTTTTTTTTTTCCCCTCCTTTGATTTACCATCAACTCCAAACCCCCAATTTTTAATAAAATCGAGGGACATAGGTGATTTCCTGGTTAATTCTCCACCATCGGATGGGAGACATATAGGTCATGTCGCGGTCTGTTAGCTGTGTACACTCACTAGTTAGCTATTCACTCGTCTTCTCTGGGTCACTGCTGCCAAGCATGACTGTGGTTATATATTTAGCTGTGAGCACCAACATTGCTGCGAGAAGTTCTCCACTGGGAGAGCACTGTTGGATTGGTGTTGTGTATTTTTGTATGTTGGTGATAGCTGACGGACCTCTTTGGCCCTATAGCAGACTGGCATAGGGGGTCCCCATCCTGCTGTTTTTCAACCCTCTAAATGCCAGGAGGAGTTGTGCATTATAAGGGTTTGTCCTGCAGTGAAGAAGGCATTTCGACTTCTTTTGTTCCTGTCCTTTACTCTAGCAGATATTTTTCAGCCAGTGTTTATCTAGGGAATCATATCTTCAGATAAAATAAAATCCTGGGCACATTGCAGCCTGGAGACCATGCTCTGCTGTCCCACAAACCATGCCCATAGGCAAATGCAACTGAGATCAGCTTTCTTCATCAGCAAAGCAACGTGGCAAGCTGGCCATCGTGGGAAAAAGGTGTTAAACGTGCTGTGGAGCCAGTGTCCTCTGGGCTGGGTGCACAAC
The DNA here is from genome assembly GCF_009769465.1 of Tauraco erythrolophus. Lineage (NCBI taxonomy): Eukaryota > Metazoa > Chordata > Aves > Musophagiformes > Musophagidae > Tauraco > Tauraco erythrolophus. Next base: position 7,912,748 of record NC_141476.1, read on the forward strand.
TCCCAGGATAGCTTGAATTTGCTCTCTTTTGCTAGGCAGATTTCTCTAAGGTGATTCGTAAGGATCTCTAAAAAGGAGGATGAGCTCCTGGTATGTCTTGATACAACCTTGTTTCTAGTATTAGCGAAAGGGCTGGAAAAACATGGCACACCAGTAAATTTGACCCCATTGCCAGAAAGATCATGGGGTGTTTCCCTGCCTGAACAGCATCTGGTGCAGAGAAATATTGCAAAGGAATGTCTTAATGATGCACTACATGTTTTCTTCTTTAAGTCTGTACCCTCTTATAATCTGTGAGCAATCAGCGATGTTTTGACTTCCTATAATTGCAAAGATTTAGGCATCTGTCAGCAAACAAGCACGTCTTGGGGTTTAAATCTGCTTTAGGGTGCACTGTTCGGTGGGAGGGAAGCCCTGCTCTCACCGGTCTTGGGGACACTTTTCCATCCACTCTGGTGGGGCTAGAGGTGACTGTCCTCTAGATCTCACCTCTCCAGAAGTCTGTGTAGTCGAACTAGCAAATATACCCCAAAGGGATACAATTTATACCGTAAAAATGGAGGATGGGGACTTGCCAAGATAATTTAAACCAGTTTTCCAAACAAAAGAAAACAAGAGTTATAGCTGGAAAACAGAAGTGCAGGCCAGGCCTTGGCAAGTCCCATGTTATGGCTGAGTGAAAAAAAAATACTTTGGATTGAGGAATTCATTTTTCTGTTCTATTTGCCCTTTGATTTTGGAAGTTTCCTTTCCCTTTTCTGTTCTGGGGCTTTGTACAGCTGTGGGGAGATTTGAGTTTTCCCTGTTGTCTTCCCTGCTGCCTGTCTCCTCCCGGCATGGTGTGGTTCCTGCTGCTCTCCAGGAAATCAGATAAGCAGCTTTTTGAAAAGCCAGTGCTGCGAGTGTTGCCGTGCTGTTCGGCACCAGTAAACGGAATATTCAGTGGTTGCTGCTGTCCTCAGTCGTCTTCCCGTAAATCACTCCCATGGACTCAGCAGCTTGCCTTCGCTGCTCTGTTTAAGGGTGCAGAGAGGAAAATGGGGATGACAGACAGAAAGTAAAGAAGTTCAATTTTATTTGATTGCAAAATCTCTGCTGCATCTTGCAAGGAGTGATTGAGAAATAAAAAAGCATGGGGTGGGTGTTGGTGTCCGGGCTGGTCACCAGTGGTCGGCTCGTGGTGTGAAAGCAATGCAAACCCACCTTTCCCATCTCTCTCCTTCGCACGCAGCACTGCCGGTTTGGGATGTGTGTGCCCAAAGAGCGAGAGGCGCCGGTGATAGATGGAGCGTGGGGGACGTGGAGCCCTTTCGGGACCTGCTCGAGAACCTGCGGCGGTGGCATAAAGACGGCGATACGAGAGTGCAACAGGCCCGAGTAAGTGCACGGAGGGGAAGCACCGGTGGGTGAACTGGGGAGAAGCAACTGGGTTGCCCAAATGGGCTGAAATCCCCTTCGGCTGTCCCCAGCCCTGGGGACCGGTGGCTTTGCCTGTCACAGATGAAGCGGCACAGGAACCAGGGAGGAGCCAGTCACAGGTTTGGTTTGTGGGTGAAGTGCACTAAAAAGGGATCTGCTCAACGGAGAGAGAAGGAAAAAAGCTAATATCTGCATGGTTTTATCACCTCCTGTTTTCCTGGGGAGGCACAGCTGGGGTCCCGCTTCCAAAGGTGTTTTGCTTCCTCCAAAGCTGTGGATCAGAAAGGAGGAAGAAGGGAAGGAGCCATGCTTTTATTGATTTTTCACCCTTTTACCCCTGCTTTGGTTGCTTCTGCAGCTGTTCCTACAGGCCAGATCCTTTATATAGTTTTCTGCTGTTTATATTCCTGCTTTAGCTGGTTTTTGCAGCTTTTGGCTGCTTTTGCAGCTGATCCTTTATACAGTTACATGTCAGCTGGTGCAGACTAGCCAAACCTCAGCAGAAATCTGTGCCCTATTAAAAAGTGGCACTCAAAAACGTTTGCCATCAGCCTGGAATGCAAAATCCTGCCCGCTTTGAATTCCCACGGCAGGGAATTTTGCCGTGGGCTTTAAGGAGACGAATGTGTGGCCGGCAAAATATTAGTAATAGGTTGAGCAACTGGTATGAAAACAGACTGTTTACATAAATTGTGAACTGTGCTGGTTTCTGTTTAACTGCCTCCTTTCAGCCCATGAGAGCAAGAAGGGGGTGGGCAGGATGCTTTCCAGGCTCTCATTTGGACTGAGGCATGGAGAGGAGAGAGGGTCTGTGGAGCTGGTTGAATCAAGGGGTCTTAAAAAGATTGAGCAGGCAATTTTCCAGTTTCTCATCATTGGTGTTGAACGGCATATTGCCAAGGAAATTGCCGTTAGTGATGCACCAATGACAGTTACATCACTGCTAATGGGAGAACGGAGAGCTTGTTTCCTGTGGCACCGGTAGCGAAGGTGACAGGAGAGGCTGGCTCAGCGCAGCTGGGCGAGTGTCGAAAGAGAAGAGAAGGGCTGAGGCTAAGGAGTCAGACACCAGCATGTCAATTAAAATGATGCTGAGAAACACACAAGTGCAAAGTGCTGAGTTAGCACACGCCATATGGTCTTCCAGTAGCCATGGAGACACAAAAATAAAATATCTTTCCACACACAAAAATAGCTATGCTGCCGAACCTTTGGATGCTATCAGTGAGCAGCATTCCCATCTTCTGGAGAGGCATCTGTTTGGACCAATAGCTTTTTGTGATAGAAAATCTCTTTTATCCTAAAGGCTAGCTGAAGGATTTTAAATTTAGTTTTTTCTTATACTTTGTGTTTTATATCTTGGTGGTTTGTGAGGTGTATTGCTTTGACTGGGATTTGCAAGAGCACCTAAATACGCTAGGCACCAAGCCGCCTGAGAAATCCCCTGCGTTGTCCTTAATAGTGGTTATTTTCCAGACCCACTTTTGAGAGTGTGTAGCTGGCACTGGCCTCTTCTCCAGCCCCTCACAAAGTCTCCGTGGGGAGTCGGCTGTGCTAGCACTGTCCACAGAGCTTACACCGAGTCTATTCTGTCCCTGAAATTTGACATCGTAGTGTGGGCTCTCACCGTCTGCGTCCCCGGTACTGTGGGGGCTGCTGAGATGATGCAAGTGGATGAGACGCCACTGGATACCCTCCTGCCTCTCCACTTTTCAAAATCCTTCAAAATATATAGAATAGATGTAGCGTCTGTTTTTCCTGCATAGTAGAAGGCAGCAAACCAACCCAGATGCCTTGAGTAAGGTCTGAAATAGTTTTCATTAGGTCTTTCATATGCAAAGATGGGTTTGTTTTTTTGAAGCTTTTTCTGTGCATACGGAGCTAGGGTAGGATCTTGCATTCCGATAAAATATTGTGTTAAATCTCACATTGAAAATTACCCCCCTGCCATGGTACAGAAAACATAGCTGCAGCTCCTGCCTCTGTTTGTAATGTGCTCTGACACCTACGTGGATGAGTATCTTGCAGGGCTGTAGGAAGAGCTGTAAGCCTCCGAAACGGCAGCAGGCTGTGTTTTGACATACGCTGAAGGAATGTATTAGCTAGCCAGACCAGACCCTTCTCACCAAGATTGCCCACTCGGGAATTCAAGGCTGGCTGGTATAGACAAAAGCGCACAGCTGCGGCACGTCACGTAGGGGGTCTGTGATGCAAGCCCTGATTTTCAAAACAAGGCACAGCTGCAGAATTATGGGGAAAAGAGGTATTTCATAAGATGTCGATACCAGGAGCCCTGTTTTCAGGAATGGCTTTCTGGATGGGGGAGTGTTATCTCTAGATGTGAGTCTGATCACGTTTGTGTTTTAGTCCATCACAAAAGTTTCCACCTGTTCTGAAAGCTGAGCTTGATATGTAAACACATCTATAGATAACTCTGCTGGCCACTGGCAGCACATGTACCCATTCCCGGTCCCAGGGCTTCCCGGGATGCTGCAAAGAAGATCTCAAACTGATCTCTAGAGCTTCCTGGATTTTTCTGCAGTCGCTGCCTGAACACAGGCACATAGGCAGACGTGCAGATGGACACACATACCCCACAGTTGGTCTCTAGGGTCTTTTCTCCAGGGCTGAGCACATGCAAAGCACCCCCAAAACAGCGCATCTCGGTGAGATGCCTCTACCTGGTGCTCCTGGACTGCTGAGAGCTGGGCACTGCCTTAAGATCTGCAAGTGAAAGTGTTCAAGGTTAGTAATTGCAGATGATGCATTAAACATCGTATATTTAAGACCCGTTGGAGTGGGAGTGGGGATAGGACCCCACTGTTCCCCAGACCTGTCTGCTGTGTCCTCAGAGTTTCTGACGTGCTAGGAGGAAGACAACAAAGCCGGAGTGTCTACAGGAGCTTGTAAGGGGAATTATGCTCGATCGAAAGTGTGTCTAGACGGGCCGTTAGTTGATCAAGTAGATGATGCAGAGAGAAGGGAAATCGAGAGTGAAGAAGGAGGTTTCTCTGCATGCGCTGCATTCCCTTCTCTCTCTGCCGTACGTCATTGATGATATCCATAAAGATATTACGTAGTGTGAAGTATCCCGTATTCTTCGCGGCGCTGAAAATCGATGTTGTATGAGGCTGACTTATTTTTCAGGGTCAGCTCTTTCTGTTTACTCAGACTCTGTGAAAAACAATGCTGGTTAAAACACCCTAAAACTGTCAAGGTGTTTAGGGGCTGTTTTGAAATGTCAGAAGCATGAGCGTGCTTCAGCCCCGAACGCTGGCTGCGGGGAGATTTACTGCCACAGTTACAAAGCTGGCGGTCTGGCAACGTGATGGCAAGTTTTAGCATCCTTCAGTTTGTGTGTGTCCATGTGTTCAATGTTATCTCAATCTCATGGGTTATGTCTAGAGAAAAGGAATCTATATAGTAGCTTGAGATCTTGGATTTTGTTAGATATACCTTTAAAAAAAATAGGCTTCTGCATGTTCTTCTTAACTAACTTAATATTTGAAAGTCTCATTTTAATTAAGTTGATTTATATTGAAAGCAAGGTGATTTAAAATGTGTAATTGCAATTTTTTTAAACAAATGCCCTGCTCGAGGTTTGCATAATTTAGAGCCTTTGTCAAACCGGCAACAGTCCTGCTGCGGTATAAACACTTCCAAAGTCAAAATGATGAATCCTGTGAACTCCCCCATGAACAATTTGGGCTCACCGAGGTCTGGAGTGTGCTGCTGCCACAGCGGAGAAATTTCCCTCGGCGCTCTGTAGCGAGATGTTTGAGATGTCCCTTTGTAGCTGGAGGTAGGTATGCACCTGCATGGGAATAGTCTACGGAAAGGACTTCGGTGGTGAGAAACCCCCAGAAACTGCCATTGTGCCTGTGAGGCTGGAGGAGCCCAGATGTGTCCGGAGGGGCTGCTACCCTGGGTTAGCTCTGGAGGAGTCCCAAGAGTAATCAGTGAAATTAATTCAAGTTGTTTATCGTACCAAGGTGGAGAATAGACTAAATCGGTAGGAACCGGGTTTAGATTTGCTCTGACAGGAGCTGGTGTGAAACCAGTCCATAAACTGAAACCTACGCCGGGCAGTTACTTGGGCTTTTTATCACTGTTACTTGCTTAACTGTAACCACCAGTTACCCCTCAGCGTTTAGGATAGGACTTGGGGGATCAGCAGTGTGTATCTTGGTGAGGAGAGGGTGCTGGCAGGAAAAAAATCCCATGTGCGTAGCTGGTGGTGGTGCTCTGCGTCTCACCTGCGGCTGCTGGAGGAGGCAACTCCTTCTGCCAAACCCGTGAACGTCCCTAGCGTGGTGCTGATGGAGTACGGGCAAGTGTGCCTGCCCTTCCCTGCTTTGCAGGTAGTCTTTAGGGAAGCGCAAACCCCTCTGTGTGCCTCTATCTCCCCACTTGAGGAGAACTCTGCCACTCGAGCCACAAATAGTTTTTCAAACGTTAGAGTGAAGAATTGTTGTTTCTGGGAGAACAAGCACTGCTGGGCTTCATAGGTGGTCAATGTGTCTGTACTTCAAGAGATGCTAAGAAATTGTGTTTAGCTGTAGGAGCTGGTTGACTCGCTATGAGTAGAGACCTTCATACATATGCAAGGGGTTTTATCTCTCTGGTGTTAGAAGGTGCTGTGATTGCGTGTGGTGTGGCATCTCCATGCTAAGGGCAGGGATGCTTCCTGTTTATCACTCAGTTCATGTTTCAGAGGGTCACTGAGTGTGCAGACCAGCTTCCTTCCCTTCAATGGGAAGATGTGCTCTTCCAGCATCCCAGGGCACCGATGACCATCTGGTCCCACAGCGAGGCAGACCCGATCCTGAAGGAAAGCCCCTGAAGGGCAGGAGATGTGGGAGCCAGGACTTCAGCACCCAGCATGTTGCCTTTCTGACCTGCACTTCTTGCTAGCGCAGGCACTTGTTTTGTTCAGGGGCTGGGTAGAAGATATAGGGTTACTGGTTATTTTGCAGCAGAGGCTGGTGGTGAGCACAGACATCGTCTTGGACTTTGAGAGCTGCTCTCTTCCTTTGTACATGTGCCCTGGCACAATATGGTCAGGACATGGTGGCCTTGACTGCTCAGGATGCTCTTGCCGTCCCCTGTCTCCTCTGAAATGGTCTGTTAAAGGCAAGAGCCAGGGCTAACCTCAGGGGGGAGGCTTGCCCATGCTGATGGCTGAGGTGCACGTTAACTTCATCTCCTCTCGGTGCAGGTCCTAGTTGGTGATATTTTTTTCCCTTTTGGATAATTACAGCTTTGCCCAAGTTGACCCTGGCAACGTTTCATCTAGATTGCAATATCATTCCTTCTGTAACATCAGGGAAAAGCAAAGCTGTTAGGGTGGTTCTGCAGTTTTTGTCATGCATATTAATGGTGAGAGCTTGTAGAAGCCTCCGGCTTGCCCTCCCAATGTCATTTGAAGTTTCAGGAGAGACCAACAGAGGCAGTAGGGTGTTTTTGGAACATTTCAAACATGGTGCATCCTTTTTTATTTTATTATTACAATTCATTATATACACAGTTAGGCATATGAAATCTTGCCTGAATTCCTAGAAGAAACCTCCTTTGAACAGACAGTAAATAGGATAGCTTGTATCCCAAGGGTACTTTCCTCATTACCGTAGCTGAAAATGAGTCCTCACCAGAGAAGTGCCTCCTCTTGGGCCCCTCCGATGCCGTCCGTGCGCACCTCGCTCCTGCACCGCTGCTGACAGTGGCTGGAGTGGGAGAGACTTGTTCGGTCCCCGAAGCAAACTATTGTCTGGCAAAGGCTCCGTCTACGTACGAGGACAAAAATAGTTTTACAACTAGACCCCTGGATCTGGGAGTCGGGAAATTCAAAATGAGAATTCCTCCTAAGCTTATCCGCTGGCTTTTATGTGGCTTGGATGATACCACTCTCCCCAGTTTCTACCAGAGTCATCCTACTATAAAATGGGAGTGAAGTATTTATTGGCTGTCTTTGGTACTTTCTGGAATATGTGGAGACAAAGTTGTTTAAAAGTGTCTAGCATTAACTCTTCTACCATTTTGCCCTAGAAATCCCGAAGGACTAAGTGCCGCCTGGCCTTTCAGCCTCTGCAGGGAAGCCCTTTCTCCTTTCTGCCATGATGTTTGGTTATTTGCAACCTGCTAGATCAGATGCAAACTCTCAGCCACCAAATCCATAGGATTGATGGGGTTGGGGAGGGATGGTCTCGTATGGAACCCTCAGTGTGAAACTAAATCATCAGTTAGGGAGGAAGGTGCTTTTTCCTCTCTGACTTCTCTCGCTACTCTGCATTCATCAGAGAGCAAATATTCCCTTTTTCATCTCTTTTTAGCATCATGTATATGATCTTTTTTATTAGATATCTGCATAACCTCTCCTGCTGTCAGCCTGGGACATTAATCATAGACATGCACCATGACAGAGCCCACAAAATGGTGTTGTGAACCCTGAACAGGCTGCAGAACTGCAATCACGTCTTGTTTCCACAGGCCTAAAAACGGTGGGAAATACTGCGTGGGTCGTCGCATGAAGTTTAAATCCTGCAACACCGAACCGTGCTCGAAGCTGAAGAAGGATTTCCGGGACGAGCAGTGTGCCGACTTCGACGGGAAGCACTTTAACATCAATGGGCTGCCCACGAACGTGCGCTGGGTGCCCAAATACAGCGGCAGTAAGTGGCGGGCGGGGAACACGCAGATCCTGCCTCCCGCATCGCTGGGTCGGAGCGATGGTGTTGGGATAACGTGCTTCTGGTTTTTCCTCCCTCCCATCCCCAGTTCTGATGAAGGATCGGTGCAAGTTGTTCTGCCGGGTGGCGGGAAACACGGCGTATTACCAGCTGCGGGATCGTGTCATCGACGGGACGCCCTGCGGACCCGACACCAACGACATCTGCGTGCAGGGCCTTTGCCGGGTGAGTGTTTTCCCTTCTCTTTAGCGAGGGCGATCACAGTTCCACGTGGCAGGCTGATGCTCCCGCACCTTGCTCCAGCCAGTTATCGGTGTGGCCGCTTTGTGCTGGGGCTGCCGGCAGCATCCGCAGGCTCCGCAAACCCCGGCTGGTCTGAAGCTTGTGGCAATGTCCAGGGTTGCAGAAGAGTCGTGCGTGGAGGATGTCTGTGCGTCTGTCCTAAGTCACTGAGGGCTGGGGAGGTCTGAGTCCGCATCCAAACGATGCTTCCTTCTGTGCTCTGCCCCAATTCTTCCCGGTCAGACCCCGGAGCACTTTACGTTTCCATTCACCATTGTTTTTCATACTTTCCTCTATGGGAGCAACCAATGCAAGAAGTTTTCTCTAGTGAAGGGCATCGCCTGGTGCAAACGGCAGTTCTGGTTCTCACTTTGTAAAAAAAGCCTTTTGTTTGAAAATGGTGTGGGATGGCCACGCTGTAAATCAGCGGAAAAACGTGGGGAAGCAGAACAATTTGTCTCACGGCAATCTTTTGCATACAAAGCTTTTGCGTGCCTTAATTGGGAGGTTTGTAAATGCTGTTCTAGTCTGTATTTGCTCAATCTAGTTTTTTCAATTCCTCTCTTAAAGCAAGCTGGATGCGATCATGTGCTGAATTCAAAAGCAAGAAGAGATAAATGTGGTGTTTGTGGTGGGGATAATTCTTCATGCAAAACTGTTGCAGGCACATTTAACACGGTGCATTATGGTAAGAATCTGTTGCTAAAAACTTTATAGTGAAAAATGCGAGTCTATAAAAGCTATTACCACACTTAATCTCCAAAAACACTGATGTAGAATGCAAAATCCTTCTAGCTATAGCGTATTCCCTTTTATAACTATTTATGCTATCCCTAAATGAAAAGTATCGGCTTGTGTAATGTGAGGTGATTTTGCTCATTTCCTTTCCCCCTGTAAAAAGCAAATGAAATGTCTGTGTAATAGCCTTGACTTCCTGTTAAATCTCTTCTAGGCTATAACGTTGTGGTCCGCATCCCAGCTGGTGCAACAAATATTGATGTGCGTCAGCACAGTTACTCAGGGAAACCAGAGGATGACAACTACCTGGGTGAGTTGCAGTCCTTGTTTCAGTCCAGAACTCTGCTTTATTGTCTGGTTGTGGTGATACATCTACTGGCTGCTCTCTGCTAGGGAGGATGAAGAATTCATTTAAGGGAGGTGTTTTCTTATCAGTAATTTCTCTCACATGTCTATGAACCTCATTTTGCTCCTTCTTTTTGTTCATGCCATCCTTGATACAAAGCTTGGGAGGCTCTTAGGTTATAAGAAGTAACTCATTAGAATATCTGGGGCTGGGAAGGACTATGGAGCCCAGGCTGTGGGTGGGAGCTAAAGCACTAAGCTGGGAACCAAACAGGCTTCTGAGTTCTGCTGGAGTCTCCTCATTGCGACTTAACACATCTCTGCTGTCACCATGCCTTGGCTGGAGAGTAAATATGCCATACCCTGAAAGACGTGTGTGCAAACAAACCCAAAGAGAAATTATTTTCTATTCCCCTGAGAATAATGATTCTGATTTCACTTAGACTGAGCCCTTCTTGTCCCTGCCTGACAACAATACGTAACTGTAATGAAATACCCTGTTCCAAAGGTGTTGGTTTGATTTAAATTTAACAATAACTTGGCCTTTGGCTGTTGGACACTCATAGTCAAGGTTTTCTTTAATCTGTGGGTATGTCTCTAGAGCCAGATGAAAACGCTTGTGGTGCTGTGTGAGACAAGTCTGCTGCGCACACATGTCCTTTTAGCATGGCCATGTGTCTCTTTTCCACCATGCTGATCCGTAGTCCATAGAATCATAGAATGGTTTGGGTTGGAAGGGACCTTAAAGATCATCTAGTTCCAACCCCTCTGCCACAGTTCTGTTTTGGTTCGACAGCAGAGACAACACAACCACACCTTGCAACTGATGTTACACATGCCAGTTGAAGGCTGGTTTTGCCATTGAGCCCTGTTTGTGTCCCTCAGAGCCTGTCCAGGCTGCTGACGGAGCAGGGAGTCAGGCTGTGGCCCCTGGCAGTCCCAGGGAGATGATTGCTCTTCCAGCTTGATTCCTTCTCTTCAGCTCGCCCCATGGCTGGCACTGCCAGCTGCGCTCCAGTAGCACGGGGTCTGTATTTACATCCCTGTAAATACAGGCACTTCATCTCGTTTCGCCTCACAAAATCCCCAAGTTGTTGAGTGTTTTTGCAAAATATGGGGCGTAGCCTAAGTGCTCGCTGTAACTGGGTATGTTAAAAATGGGACTAGGCTGGTGCTTCCCAGCCTGTTGAAGGTAAAGGAACTCACTTGAGAAACAAGTAGAGGAGACTGTCGTGCACCAAAGGGAAACGGTGCTGACAGCTTTGGCTGTCACCTTGAAATGCCCTCCGTGTGGCTGGACCCTTCATTCAGGTTAAAAGCTGAGCGGGTCCTCCCTCTCCTCGTTCCCAGACGGAACAGGGGTCATGCCAGGCTGTCTGTCCCTGCACGCATGCGGCCGTTCACTTCCAGCCGCCTTGCGTAGTTTCTGCACGTTGACAGCAGCCAAATGAGATGGTGCAGCATGAATGCGCATTGATACCAAGAAACCCTTTCTGAGGTGTGATAGTTCTCCATCCCGGGGGAGGGAGATACGTTTCATTATTCATCTTTTCTAGAAGAATAATCCTCCCCGTGTTGTGCCAGTTCAAACTGGTTCACCCCAGAAGGAGCCCCAAAGAACTTCTCAGCTCTTCTTGGAGGGCCTTTAATCTTCTTGGGAAGCAATGAAGTCAAGTCGTCTTTAATGTTGCTTTAATATTGCTGGGAAAGCATCTCCTCACATTAGGCCTGACTAGAAGCAAATGAGAAGCGTGCATGTGTCCACTTATTTTGCAGCTCACTGAGTGTGAAATCCTGGGCCCTCAGTACTGTGAACCTTGTAGTTGCTTAACAATTTAGGAGGAATTTGATGTTGTCATCAAGTCCAAGACGTGTACCTACTGTTGTAGGAGATACAGCAAACGGGAAGGAATCCTTTAATGAGTTTTACTGCTGCCTGATGACATTAAAGCCTCCAAAGTGTGGAATTTGGTTGAGTATAGTGTCTGCTTTGTGAGTTTCCCCTCCATCTATGTCTGTCTGCTACTGAGCAGTGTTTTGCTTCATTATCTCTCCTCATTCGATGTAAAAACCTTCCCTTTGGTGTTTTGGTGTTAAGTTTAGATTTTTCAGTACAGAGGCTTTGTAGTAATGTAGCTGTGATGGGTGAAATGGTGGGGAAACTAACTTAGGAAATTAGCTACATAATCGCATTAGTGTGAAGTTGTGCAGCAGACTGCTGTTTTCAGGAAACTGTTCCTTTTATAAAGCATTTAGGCTTTAAGCCTTCGGTGCTTTCACATACCTTAAGATTTGGAATAATAAAAAGTACAGGGGGAGGAGAGAGAGAGGGAGATACTGACCAAACTCCCTGTAATTGTCTACTAGAAAACAGCGTTTGGGCAATTAGGGTACATACATTTACCCTAAGAACACACCTGGAAGCAAGAGAGGGGAGCCACCCGATCCTCGCTGCTAACAAAAAGCTTTGGGCAGGGGTGTGCGAGGGGATGCAGACCGCGTGCGCGGCGCGCAGCAGCCGGCCCGGCGTGCCTTTGGGTATCCCTCTGCCCTGGGTGATGGGGGAACTACTTAGCAACACCTTCAGGCGTTCAGCCTTCGTTTGTAACGAGGCTCTCCAGTGGAAAAAGGAGACGGCACAATGTCTCTAAGAGCTCTGCTGCTCTCTTTACATCCTTGTTCTTTGAGAGTGCCAGTGGGCTTTTCCTCCCACCCCGGTGAAAGGGAGGGAGCCCTGACAGCGCATGACCCACGTTATTATGTACGTATGAGTTAATTCTGCGTCTTTAGTTCTTGTTTTTTGCACCTATGCAGCCTTATCTAACAGTCAAGGAGACTTTATATTAAATGGAGACTTTGTCGTCAGTATGTTTAAAAGGGAAATCAAAGTTGGGAATGCTGTGATCGAATACAGCGGATCGGATAATACTATTGAAAGGATTAATTCTACAGATCGGATTGAGCAAGAAATAACGCTTCAGGTGAAGTATATGTTGTGCGTCTGGAAAAGTCTGCCCAGCATTATTGGACTGAAAACAGTGGGCAGCGAAGTCTGTTGGTTTACTCTGCTTCCTCTTTATTTCCCCTCAGGTTTTATCAGTGGGCAATTTGTACAATCCCGACGTTCGTTACACGTTTAATATCCCCATTGAGGACAAACCTCAGCAGTTTTACTGGAACGCGTATGGCCCGTGGCAGCCCTGCAGTAAGCTCTGCCAAGGTGGGTGCTTGGGAAGGCTTCAAAGAAGACACAGTTTTGTCCTGGATTCATCTGGGATCTGGGCAGTACTGTCAAATCCCTGTCCGTTTGCTTTCTTTGAGATCCTCACGTTATAGGCAGGATTGTTTCGCTGGGCCGCAGTGGTAGATGCTGTCACACAAGGTGTAGCACTGCTCTGCTGCTTCTTGGACCAGGAGCAGTCCAAGGAGCAGGGCACCTTTGCAGCCCCCTCCGAGCCAGGTAAGCCGTGCAACCTGGTTTGCAAACGAGGAAGCACATGCGCAAGAAAGGTTATGTGGCATTTTCTAAGGATATTCCTCCAAAAAATAAAGGCATCAGTGTCTGTTCTGGGTCTGACGCCCAGTCGTTACCCCCCGCCAGCGCTGACCCTGCTAACGGCATGGAGCTCTGCCTGCGTCCCCCTCGTCTGTGTTAGACCCTTTCTGCTCTTCTTCGAGAGCCTTAACCCCCTCCCTGTTTCTGAAAGAGATTTAAAAGCGTGATTAAATATCTCTTAATTGCTACTGTACAAGGAGTAAGAGAAATAACTGATTTGATTGCTTTCCTGTACGGCTTAAAAAAATGTCCTTTTGTTTTTTGTGTAGGAGACCGAAAAAGGAAACCAGTGTGCACGAGAGAGTCGGATCAGCTCACAGTGTCGGACCAGCGATGTGATCGCATTCCCCAGCCTGAGCCCATCACTGAGCCTTGTAGTACAGAATGTGAATTAAGGTGCACTCTACTCAGCCACGTGTATACATTACACCCTATATTTATTGTTTACTCCTCTTTCCTTTCACATCTCACTGCAATTCCTTTTCTCACTTGCTTGTATTAGATTTTAAAAAAAGAAAAGGATTAGCAGTTGCCTCTTTGTCAACCAAGAGGGATTGACACCCACCAGCTGTGCTTTGAGAGGCACTTTTCTACATTTTCGCATTTCTCTTGTTGGATTAAACTTGTACAAACTATAAAAAAAATTCACCTAATGTTGAAAAATCTCCCTGTGCAATACAGTGCCTGAAATTCACATCTGCCTAGATCAGAAATGCTTAGCACCGTCCTACAAACAGCCTGCAAAGAGGGAAAAACATATGCTCAAAGCAAAAGAGTAACTAAAACTTGGATTTATTATCATTCGCTTAAAGCAAAGAATGGGCTTAAGCGTAGAGCAGGTTTGGGGCTGTCCCCAGACAACTCCTGGCGAGCTGGAATTGATGGAGCATGGCCTAAATCATTGCAACCCGTTTTCCCTTAAATAGCAATCTGTTTTCCTTCCTGGAGCTTAAATATGGTGGCATTAAATGGCTGCTGGTGAAGTAATTCAGATGGCCGCGTTTCCCAAGGGGTTTCTCTGGCTGCCTTCAACCCGGGGCTCTATAGAGGCTGTATAGGGGCTGTAGGTCAGGTTGTCGCGGTAACAGCTGTTGCCATTGCAACAGGTTGGAAACTTGAGAAGGGCAAATGCAGGAGTTTGAAAAGCAGGCAGGGACGTGATTGCTCCCACCCGTCAGGAGCTATTGACTCCAAATCCCCTTGATCTTATTCTTCTCCTAGCTGGGCTGAAGTTTGCTCTCTGGGCTTTGGAGCGGGGCTCCACGCTCCCCACACAGCCCCTTGCAACAGCCCGACGGTCTCCAGGACCCACAGGGGACATCACTGCCTCCTTCCCCAGGAGCCATCCTTGTGAGGCTATCAGCTCCTGTTGGCTCCAGGGTCTCCAGCATCAACTTGGATCAGATCTCATGTCCGGTGTCTCTAGCCAGAGCTGAGGCCGGGGCTGATGTAAAGCAAGGGTGTATCCCCAGGTGGGTCCTTGAGGGCCACCAGCGCTGGCCCTTGCTGCCCTCCCCAGGAAGGAGGCACCAGGGTGGGAGTCCATCCAGAGAGGACAACCCTGATTCCCACTGGTGTGTCTTAAAGCAAAGAAATTCGTTCACTCTTTGGAGAGCTGAAAGTGTTATGCGGGCATCCTGCCTCGTGGAATGCCTTGTCACACCTTTCAAGCCTGTGCAGGTCGTTTTCTGATGCTGTGTTTTTCAGCTTTTCATTTTTAGAGGCCAAGGTGGCTCTCCTGCAGGGAAACGTGGGGTAGAAAGCCTCCAAAGCACTGCTCCTTGCTCGGCCATGGGTTCTCCCCGCCGCCTCGCATGGTCCTGCAGGGTCGTAGCATGGCTTTGTTGCCTGTAAGAGTGACCTGGTGACAGTTCCTTCCTGGCAAGGAGCAATGCCAGGGTTAATTGCCTCAGGTTTTTGGAAGCCACAAAGCATTGGGAAATATTGTAAAGGGCCAAAACTTCCAGTTCAAGAGTATATATTCCTTATTTATGTCAAACACCCCTGAGCATGTTACCTGCAGAGTCTCAAAGCAACTTCTGCCTCCTCTGATCTTCTCCAAGACAGGTGCCTTCATGCGGGGTGGTGGGTCTTTGCCACGCCAGGGCTGACATTTGCTTTCCCGGGCTCAGGTGGCACATAGCGAGGAAGAGCGAGTGCACAGCGCAGTGCGGGCTGGGCTACCGCACCCTGGAGATCTTCTGCTCCAAGTACAGCAGGCTGGAGGGGAAGATAGAGAAGGTCGATGACCGCTTCTGCAGCAGCCAGCCCAAGCCGAGCACGAGGGAGAAGTGCACTGGAGACTGTAACGTGGGCGGGTGGCGGTACTCGGCCTGGACCGAGGTAAGGGATGCTCAGCAGTGTGGCAGGCACTGTCTCCTGCTCCCGTGGGGCTGTTGGGCTGTTTAGGTTGCCCACAGCGTAACAAAGTTGGCCACAGTGATTCCGCTTCTGTCACTTTTACTGGAGAATGCTGTTCCAAATCAGCCTGATGCTCCTTATTTTCCTCTGCAATGAGTTTATACATTTAAGCATCCTAAGGTCTGTCTTCTTTAGGCTGAGCCTTGCTGGCTGTCTTCTCCCATCATAGAGAGAAGAAATTTGAAATTTGTTTCTTTTACACCTTTTTAGCAGAATATTCCAGGCACTGACAGAATGACGAGCCTGGAGCTCTCCAGGGAGGGCACAGTGAAGTTGGGCAGGCTGGTTAGACAGAATTAATCTCTCCTGAAATGCGAGCAAGCAACAGCCATTTGGGAGAACTGAAAGGCAACACTTGTAAAAGTAACAATGGGATATAACCCAAAGTGAATTTGTGAAACTCATTGCTGCGATATTTATTAAGCTTAGCAAGATTGAATTTTTAAAAGAATATATAAAATAACAGCTTGTTACTTAAAGTACAGATTGTTCTTCTGGAGGTTTTTTGCAGTCTCTTCACAGTCCTGGCTGCAAGGAGGGGAGAAGGAAATAAACGGGCTCTTGGCCCATAATAGAGTGGCAGAAAGTATTTACTCTGTGTCCCTCCTTCCCAGTGCTCCAAGAGCTGTGGCGGGGGCACGCGGCGGCGGCGAGCCATGTGCGTGAACACCTACAACGACGTCCTGGACGACAGCAAGTGCAGTCAGCAGGAGAAGCTGACGGTGCAGCGGTGCAGTGACTTCTTGTGTCCCCAGTGGAAAACTGGCGACTGGTCCGAGGTAGGTGCTGGTCCCTGCGGTGAGCCCACCCTCCTGGTCCTCCACCCCGAGGGGCTGGTGCTTGCAAAGAGATAGCTCTGTCCTTGTCCCTGCTCATCCCTCATGTTTTGTTGGTGCCTCAGGGTGTGGTGGCACCGTGTCCCCTACAGGTCTCCCCAAGCCTGTGCACAGGGAGGCTTGAGACAGACAGCAAAGTTACTGGCCATGTCACCGCTCGCCAAGTGGCCCTTCCCCTCTCTGCCAAGCCCTACGGGGCTAATTCCTCTCCATCCTGCTGTAATTTCTCCCCAGTTTTTCCACAGTTCTTCTGCAGCTTTGAGAAGGAAAAATACCTTCTGCCCTGATTTTTCCTCGAGATTGTCCTCATGAGCCCTGGCAGCTCCAGCTGTCGCTGGAGGGCAGGATTTCACCCTGCTAATGTCTTGTTCAGCCCTCTCCCTGCTCTTTATTATCATTCCCTTTTCCACTGCTGCTGGTGTCCTGTGCAATGCAACAAAACCATATCTTGATAGGTGTTTCCCTGCAGCAGGACCAGGGATGAGGGAGAACAGTATTCAAAGGCTTCCCATCACCTTTGCGGCTAAATAGCTCTCATTTCTGTGAATCATGTTCTTTTTAGGAAATAATGAAAGCAATGAAGCAGGAACAGGGATTGTTCTCTGCAAAATATCTGTCTTCTGGGTCAAGCTGCTGGCAGTCCAGGCCATGGTGGGGTGGTGGAAGAGGCACTTACAGCATATGGGGAGCTGAGACCCTTGAACCAAACAAAATTTTTTGCAAGCCTTTGGCCCCCTGTTGCGCACAGATAAAGCCCTGTTGGGTGCTGCTGTGGCTTTGCCCTGCATCTTACTGGTACTGGAAGTAACAAACCGTCACGGTCTCGCTTTGTCCATGCTGAAGGGTTCCAGCCCGGCTGTGCTCTCCGTGCTCCAGCCTCTGCTTTGGAGCAGCTCCTGAGAGCGATCCTGTCTCACTGCAAGATGCTTGTGCTTTTCCCAGCACACATGGTCGTTAGCTAAATACCCACCTCTCAGCACCAGTTTTTAAGCAGTAGTTGCACTGGGTCTCCAGGTTTATTTTTTAGCACCGGGGTGGGTGCTGAGCTGGCAGCACATCCCCAGCAGCGCCTGAGCTTGGGCTTTACTCCTGGCAGTGCCTGGTCACCTGTGGAAAAGGGCATAAACATCGGCAGACCTGGTGCCAGTTTGGAGAAGATCGGTTAAACGACAGGTTTTGTGATCCCGAAACGAAGCCGGAGTCAGTGCAGACGTGCCAGCAGCAGGAATGTGCTTCGTGGCAAGTGGGGCCGTGGGGTCAGGTACCGCGGGGCTCCTGGCTGGTGGGACGTGGGTGCCGGTGGCCAAGGCTGGGTGCTACCCATTCATCCAAATTCAGTGGCGTAACTGTGTTAATTGATTTGCACACCAAAGCAGCCCTCCCTTCGCTTGGGTTCAGTGGATGGGCAGCAACAGCAGTACCTGCCCTTTGTGCTAAATTTAATCTGTGTCATGCTAAGTTGGCAGTGGTTTTAGAAAAAAAAAAGAGTTTCCAAGGTTACGCTCCTAAATCCATATTTAGGAACGTAAATATGTGGCCTAATTTTCACAGAAAAGCTGCTGCCATTGAATAGCTGTTGTTGCTTTTAATGTTTTCCAGTTTCTGGGTTGGTGAGGGTTTTTTTTAATTATTTTCTGTTAAAATACAAGTTGCTCATTTCTCCCAGAGTGTTGTGGCATCTCCTTTTCCACAAAGCTGTTAGCTCTTGACTTAAAAAAACAGCAACAAACCCAGACCAGTCATCCCAGTCAGACTTATTTCCCATCAGCAAAATTATTCATTAGCCGCTTGTGCTACTGTGGGGCTGAACAACCAGTTTTAAAGAAAGATACGATGCAGGTTCTACCAGACCATGATTTACTCTGTGCAGCAAAGTAAATCATTTAAGTGCTTGCGCCTTCGTTCCCGAGGAAGCAAGTGAAGCGTGCGAGGCTCTGGTGGGTGCAGTGAGTTAAAACTTTGACCTAATTTAAAGCTGAAATGCATGAAGTGGAGAGAAACCAGAAGGGAAGCTGGGTTTTATTTTTGCTGTTCATGCTACGTGCCTAAACATAGGCTGGGCTGATTAATACTCCTTAACCAAAGCAGCTACTCAGACCTGGCACTTCTTTCTCCTGTCTGTCCTCTCCCAGTGCACCATGACTTGTGGCCAAGGCTACCAGATGAGAGCGGTGAAGTGTGTCGTGGGCACCTATGTGTCGGTGGTGGATGATAACGAGTGTAATGCTGCAACCAGGCCAACAGATACCCAGGTAAATCCTGCTGTCCTGTCTCCATCTTTTGCCAGCATGGTTATGGAAGCATCCAGGCTGAAGCTTCAGGGGATGTCTTACTGCCACGAAGGCTTGCTCTGAATGTCAGCCCATGCAGAGCAGTGTCTTGGTCTGCTCTGTGGCTGTTGGAAAGGTGCAGCACAGCACCCTGTGTTGGTAGAAGTGAAACAGAACCTGTGCTCAGGAGGCTGCCATCCAGACCCTCTCCGTGTGGTTAACATCTGTGGTGAAGCACCAGATGGCCAAAAAGGCAACGGAAAACTTGTTATGAGGCCATCAAGATTTCATGGGGTAAAGATCACCTTTGCTTATGGTTTATATCTATGGGGCTCTAGTCACAGGACGGAATATAGGAGAGACTGTCCACATTCGGAGATAAGGCTGGTCTCTAAGAGCTCGTGAGCTGAAGAAGAGGCGGTAGATGAACACGGGAAGACAACCGGGGACCAGAAAGATAAGATGAGACAGTATTTACTAGCCTCAGAGGCTGAGATCTCAACACAGCAGACACTTCCTTTGGCTTTGCATGGGGTCTGGGGTGCCTGGCTGGGATCTGGGCCCGCTGGGCTGCAGGACTGTTTCTGTGTGGTACAAACGATGGCCAGGGGCCATCATTTCTTGCCTGTTGCACATGACAACATTGTGTGTGTACCAGCTGCAATTCCAGACACATTCCCTGTGGCTGCATAAATTGAGAAATGTTGCACAGCCTTTGCAGATTTGCTGAAGAGGCTTTCCATGCTGTGTTCACTGGTACTTGGAAGCAAATGTGTAAATTCCCATTTCAAGCAGAGGATGTGTCCAGGGCGTCTGAAGGAGTGGAATAAAACAGAACATTACCATCTATCTGTCATCTGGGAGAGTCGTAGTGCCAATGTCCTGCCCAGCTTCAGTCCTTCATGACTTCACAGAGTTTAACTAAGGCCACAGCAATTAGGAAAGGGCTGTTTTTCCCATGTATGGAGACCAAATGCACTACAGTCAAGGGGTAACAAACCCACTTGTCATCAGCCATCGCTTGGCATGCACGTCTGCAGTGTAAGTAAAATCATAGCAATGCGGAAACCATCCATGCCGTTTGTCAAGAGCCACTCTCCCTCACAGGGACGATCAGTATTAATTTCCTTTTTGGCAATGACTGCTCGTAAGCTCACGGAGTAAAGTCATGGCTATTCATCATTTCTGTCACCAGGCCTCCCAGGAGGTCCAGGCAGGACCAGAGCCCTCCTGTTAGGCGCTGTACCAAGGCTGGGCAGAATGACATGCCTGTCCCCAAAACCTCGTGTGCTTAGTGTGTGGTGAGGATCAACACATGGGTATAGGTGGTCTGGTGGGCTGCAGGGAATCGAAGGGCTGCAATCAGCCCAGCAGCATAACCTTTATTAAGTGTGATGCAGATCTTGTGCTGAAGGAAGGGAGCTTTGAAGAGAGATAAAGTTGCTGCACCACAGATGTGTTCATACCAAAACTCTCTTAATGATCTTTCATCTTTTGCCTCAAAAGCATCTGGTTTTAATGCATGGAGATGGCACACGGTTATGGGAATCCCTATTGTAGAGCTCCTAATAAGTCAAAAAATCTGCTGAGGGTTCTGTGTATGAAGCCCTTGGGATATCAATGCCAAGTTTTGCTGATTCACCAGGAGGACGCAAGGAGAAAGCCTGCCAACACACAAGCTTGCAGGTTGCAGATTTTCAAGACGTGTTGTCCATAATTACATTGAAGAGGAGATGGTTTAACTGAAACATCTGCAAATTCTTTATTTCCCTCTTTTCCCTCGTGTATTTCATGTACAGGACTGTGAAATAGCAGCATGTCCTCCCCATCCAAATAGTCCCGAAGCCAAGAGATCCATATCGGGCGTTCATAGGACGCAGTGGAGATTTGGATCCTGGACACCGGTAAGTGTGTGTCTAATACTTTCAAGATTATTTTACAGTAGACAACATGATATTTTTAAGTGCATTTGATCAGCTTTTTGTTCCAAAGCCCTTGTAAATATATATCAAGAAACTTTCTAGTAGAGTGTTTCTTGCTCTTCCCTAGTGCTCTGCAACGTGCGGGAAGGGTACTCGCATGAGATACGTCAGCTGTCGGGATGACCAGGGTTCGGTGGCCGACGAGTCAGCTTGTTTCCACCTCCCAAAGCCGTCAGCCACGGAAATGTGCACCGTGACGCCGTGCGGGCAGTGGAAGGCCTTGGAGTGGAGCTCTGTAAGCATCACGCTGGCTCTTGCAGGAGAGACTTGTAGACCTCGTTGCTGGCAACGTGTTTCATTAACCTGTCACACTTGTCTTTTTATAACTGAGGAGATTAAGCTTTTCTGCTGTTTTTTATTAGCATTAGCTGTCTGCCTGGTGTTCAAAGCTGGAAATATGACCATATCTCCTTTTCCCACTGTAACACAGTGCTCGGTGACTTGTGGTCAAGGTAAGGCAACGCGACAAGTGATCTGCATCAATTACAGTGACCAGCTGGTGGATAGGAGTGAGTGCGATCCAGACGACCTCCCTGCCACTGAGCAAGACTGCTCCATGTCTCCTTGTCATTCAAACAGCCATGACTACGGCAGGCCCATCCATCCTTTCCTCTATCCGGATCATCGCCTGAAACTGCACCCCGGAGGCAGCCCGAACCGTAACCGTGCACATATACCGGGAGGCAATCAGTGGAGGATTGGCCCCTGGGGTGCTGTAAGTGCCCTGATTTTTTTATTGCTGTTTTTTTTTGTGTTTTGTTTTTGTTTTTTCCCTCTGGACTAGTCCACGCTTTTCTTAAGGTCATCATGCAGGATAAAGAGGGACCCTTCTCCCCGCTTTCTGCTCTCTGCTCACACGAACAAGTGTTGCAGTAGGGTGCAGGCATCACTTCTCAGCCTCTCATGCCTCGTATCTCCGAGGCTTCCCAGGCAGAAAGCTGACGGCATCATTTTCCATGAGGCAAAGGCCAACGTCTGCTTCTTGGCTGTCTCCCGGGACGTTTACAGCTGTGCAGAGCTGTTGCCAAAGCACAGCAGAGCCTTAATGCCAGCTCCTCTCACCCCGACCAGTTTGCAGCGCTTTATCACGGAAGTCCCTAAAGGGAATTAAGCACAAATGGGATGTTAAGCACTGCATTGAAGGCAGTGGGGATTACTCACCTGCTTAAAACTAGGCTCATGTTTATTTTCTTTGCTTAGTCAGCACCTAAGTCATTGCACTGCTATTAGTAATAGCTGGGTTTTGAAGTTAATGCTGCCTGTTAGCTGTATTAACTTTTTAGCGGTGCATTCCCACGGTGCAAGGAAGGAGCTGGGAATGCAAAATTTTTCCTGGACTCAACGGAGCCGTGGGCAATTTTGTCTTCCAGTGCTCTAGCACGTGTGCGGGGGGATTCCAGCGGCGGGTCGTGGTGTGCCAGGATGAAAACGGATACACCGCGAATAACTGCGATGAGAAAAGCAAACCCATGGAGCAGAGATCGTGCGAATCTGGCCCCTGTCCTCAGTGGGCTTATGGCAACTGGGGAGAGGTGAGTGTGCCATCCATCCTGCGCTCTCTGCGCAGGGGAAGGCTTTCATTAGTGGGTGGCTGAAAAATGGGAGAGGAGAGGGATATTGTGGTGTCATTTATTAGAAAGATTGGAGCATGAAAGGGAGCCTCTGATAAATGAGCGAACCCTAGCAACTGCTTGGTCGTGTTTTCCTTTCCATTTCTCATGGGAAAGTTTTTTCTTCTCTATGAAAATCAAGACTTTTGTTGTTTTTTTTTTTTTTTCGTTTTAAGAGAAGTCTAATTTAACTGAAGGCCTTTTTTCTTAATAAAACCACTGCTCCCTCCTGAAAATCCATCTGAGATGAGCAATTAGAGACATTAACCTCCAATATCACGTTGGGTCTGGCAGTATCATTGCGGAGCAAAACGAACAGCTTTAGGAAGAGAGAAGCTGAAGCAACTGATGCCTCGTCTGAGGCTCGTGCAACGTTTAAGGGGATTTGGCCAGAGTGGGTTGGTTGGAAGCAGAAACAATGGTCAGGTCTTGAGAGGTGCTAGTGCTTCCAGCGACCGGTCAGCAGTAGTTTTTGCTGCCCAGACAGTGATTGCTCTGTCCTCTGCTGACTTCCAGTGCACGAAGCCATGTGGGGCAGGGACAAGAACACGGCTGGTGGTGTGCCAGCGCCCGAATGGAGAAAGGTTTACAGATCTGAGCTGTGAAATCCTTGACAAGCCGCCAGACAGAGAGCAGTGCAATGTGCAGGACTGTCCTAGAGATGCTGCCTGGAGCGCTGGTCCTTGGAGCTCGGTACGACCGTAAACTTTCTCTTTGTGAACTGTTTTGTGGATATCCAGTAACAACAGATTTAATTTGCTTCGAACCAAGGTGCTAATGCTTCATGTCTTAAAACTGCACTTAAAGAGGATTATTGACAATGTATTCAGAATAACACCTGTTCAGGAAGGGCTTACATTAGGGGAGCTCAAGTCCTTTAATTTAAAAGGCACTTTCTGCTAAGTAGCCACCTTTGTCCATTTTATTACACCATGCGAGCGCTGTGCATTAGGAGTCTTGGTTCTGACGGAGTTCTTTGCATGTGGATTTAAGCCTGGCATTTAAGCAGTACGGTTCCACTGAAGTTACATTGTTCTGATATTTGATGGTAATACCACACTGCGCACCCACTGATTTACCAGTCGCGTGTTCTCTGCCAAAAGCGAGATGACAGGGGAAAACGTGTACCAAATTGCATCAACTCCCAACCCTGTACAAGTGTGTATAGATGTGTGTGCGTGTCCCTACCAGCCGCCACACACAGCTATGTAGAAGCACGTGTGCGTTCACACCCGTGCTCTGTTTCTGTTCCTGTGTATATACAACACGAGTGCAATGTACTGTGCACAGGCACCCGTGAGCTGTTCTCATGCATCTCTGGTTCTGGAGAGTTATCACCTGGCCTGATCTCCAGCTGCTGCTCTAGATAGTGTTAAGTCAGCAAGAGATCAGCAAGGTGGTGGAAGGCTTAAAGCCCTGGGAGTTTTCTAATAACAAAATAGTGTTTGGAGCAGAGGTGTCTTTGCTGCTGGAGGAGTCCGCTACAGAGATGCTCTTGTGAGGGCAGAGCAGCCCTGAACCAGGGGGCTGGGATGCTCTTTTGGGTCCCACAGCTTTGAAATTCTCCCTGCCTAGAGCAGCACCTTCTGCCAGGCGTGGAGCACCAGTGCTCAGCACAGTTTTGCTGAGCCCTTTTCCAAGGCGAGTGCTGCCTGGCACGTTTCTGGCACGCTGGAAACCACAGACCTGCCAGTTTTGGAGTGGCCTTCAAACAAATGTCGACCTTTATTGTGTATTTTGTTATAAAAGCATTTGAAGAAGATTTTAAAAAAAGATATTAATTTGACTCAAAAGCACTTTATAAGGATAAAAAAAAAAAGGCCTGTTGGTAATGTATTGGACTTCCTTGATTGTCATGGTTTGAAAAGTCGTCTTGCTAAAACATACCACGCTCTCGTTTCTGCAAGTGCTTTCAGTAACGCGGATGCCTTCAGTAACGCTCCTCAATGTTTTTATCATACCTCAGTGAGTTATGCAATAGCCATAAAACTGCTGAACTGGTGTTTATACGGTGCTTCACCAGTACAAAGGACAGTGATATGGAATATTTCATCGGAGGTGCTAATGTATCACTTGCACGCTGATATAGTTGGTGCTAAAGAGGAGCGAGGTGAGCTCAGCAGAGCTGGCCACCCCTGCGGTGGCTTCCCCGCAGAACTGCTGGCTGGGAGTTGCTGCCAACCTTTGTTACCTGTGCCGGACCATTTGCAGAAACCAAAGGTGTGGACAGAGTTGTGTCGTGGTTTTGTGTCGCTCAGCGTTCAGCCTCTTCACAGCTGTTGAGCAGCAGGCTCCAGGGCTGCATCTGCTCCGCTGTGTTGGAAATGCAGGGTGCAGTCCTGTATTTTGGTTTGGGGCTGGTTTTTGTTTTTTTGTTGTTGTTGTTTTTTTTTTTACCCAGGAAAAATTCCTTTGACTCTACTAAGCCGTATTAACTTTGGTGGGTTGTCCCTTGCTCGGTCTCCTGTGAGCAGGTGGGATGTCAGGCAAACAGGGCAGGGGCATCCTATCCTGCCTGCAGCATCTCCTCCTGGCTGCCCACGAGGCTCGCACCCCCCGGTTGTTGCCACAAAGTGACTTGATTTTTCAGGTCTTATGACAGAGGTGTCCTTTGGCTCTGACGTAGGGGACCCCAGAGCTGTTTGAAGACTGAATCATATCTATGGGGTCAAAAGGGCTTTGTGTCCCTCCTGCAAAATACTCCCCATATATGTCTACCTCGTGCTACTACTGTAGGTAGTAACATCCAAATTTTTTTCCTTTAGTGTGGTATCACGTGGATTTGCTTTAGCTCTGTCATCGGTTGCAAACATCATTCTGTAGCTGTACATACTTCATCTGTTTGGGATGGAGTGTCACTACCATATTTTTTTGGTCACTTTTGAAACAAGAGTATAGTATTAGCTGAAACTTTTCAGCAGTATGGATTTATGTATTTATGTAAAAGTGTATTTATTTTTCCAATATTGTTATTTAATTTTATATAAATATTGCTTACATTTACGATGTTTAATGTTAATGTTGAACAGTGGAAATTAAAGACAAGTAGAATGTAATCATAAATGAATTTGTATAATGATTTCTTGAGTCTTTTGCTAAAATCAGATCATATACTTAGTTTTGGTAACTTTTACTAAATTTTCTGAAATGTTCCATCTTTTGACTCGCTTTTATTTTACTTGCTTTGTTCTCCAACAGAAACTATCATTCTCAGTAATTAAACAAACACGGTTAAAAAGATGTGAATCACGAAGTTTGGATAACTAATTTCTTGCAAGCATCTGATTTGCTTAGCTTCACTCAAGTTTCGGTGAAATTAGTACTATAAAATACAAATTAAAGCAGAGAGGGTCTGAAGAATTCAACCCTCAGTCCTCAGGTGAAATTCCACTGGGATTTTATACAGTAAACAAGTGATTTTTACCTGGCTGGTTAAATCCAGATTTTAAAGACATAATTAAATGAATAAACAGATTCTATATGTAAATGATAATTTTATAACAGGAGACTGGTGAGATGCCTTGTCATTATAATGTGTGTTCAAAGAGGACTAAGGAGGCAACACTTCTATTTCCTTGCCTGTTTAAGAACATGTATTTAAACACTGCAGAATTGTATGCCATATGATAGACCTGACCTTTTTATTAAAATGATGCTTTAGAAAACATACAGAGGCTGTCACCAGGATACAGAGAGTGGTTTTTTTCTCCTCTGAATGCCTTATGGTATGAACACAGATCTCCATACACACTCTCGAATACCGAGAGGAAATCTCACCATGTTCTCTAGAATGAGGGAGATGTTCCCGGGAGGGTATTATCCATCGCTTCACTTAAAACCTGAGGCTGAACCCACTTCTCTCAGAGTAGATGCACTCCTTGCAATAATCTCCATGAAATTTTGGTGCTGTAGAGTTTACCATAACATAGAGCTGTGTCCTGATACAATTTATGAATAATGCTGAATTCACTTGTCGTGGGCTTCTCATTCTTTCCGAGTTAGGAAATGGGCACAGATAAGGTAAACCAATTCTATCTCCTAGTACCCTGTCCGGGTTCAGTCGGGTGAGTCATTTGGGCTTCGCTGCACTGGGACAGTAATCATTTGACTTTGACCTGTGGAAAACGGGCGCGTGGGGGGTTGTATTTGGTTTTCATGTTGGGTTTTTGTTTAGGGTCTTTTTTTTTTCTCCTAAAAGTATTTTAATTTTAAAAGTAATCTGCTTTTCCAAATACTTATCATTCTTGGGTATCAAAAGTTCTAGCTGCTAATGCAATGGTTGTGTAGCTCTTAGTGCCTGCAAAACAGCAGTGTGTACTTCCCAGCCCTTCATCAAATGGGCAGAAATGCTGGTATCTTAGTCTTTGAAGACCTTTTGATCTGACAATGAAGAACAATTTGAGTATTATCTAGCGAAGCTCCAAACTCTATTATCGTCGATGTGAATTCAGGTTTGGGTTAGGACAATGATGCCATATCCCCTTAGCCAGAGCTGGAAGCTGCTGGCATTGATGGCTTTGCAGGGCTCTTTGGCCATGCGCAGGGATGCAGGTAGTGGTGAAGGAGCTGTGGACTCAGTGGGAAGCGGGAGGACTGCCTGGCCAGCATCCATGTCAGGGAGCTGGTGCTCAGGAATTTTACTCTTAAGATTGGTGTTAATGGAAAGTTCAGGTTCTTTGTATTTAATTCTGTCAAAGCCCCAACACATTGTTTATAACATGTCCTCCCCATGAAACTGTCTGAAAATAGGCTGTTCAACAGCAATATTCTCCATGTCGTTGTCCTGATAGTATTCTTAGCAGGCAGAATGTCAGCTCTTGCTAAGGCAGAAGTGATAACCAGGGGCAGATTTGGTTGCAAGTGTGTATAACTCTGCTGTTCTCTTCCTCTCTTCTGCAGAAAATGAATTTGCTGTGACAGCAGCATTACTGAGCTGCTGTATGATTCTTTACGCATGTTTTTGCAATCACAAAGCTATCCTTGAAAATGAAGTGATGGGCATGTTGAACTCTGCAGTCACTCTGATTCACGTTGCTTTTTTCCATCCTTCGCTCATGTGGTGTTGGTTCAGGCTCTGAGACTGTGACAGCAAGTCTGTATTTCTCTATAGTGCCAGGTATTAGCAGAAAACTAATGAAAACAATCCTACCCCGAGAGCCTGTGGGAGAAGGACGAATGTTATCGCAGCAGAGGAAGGCTGCACGTACGGTCCCAGCACCCATAAACCAGGCAGAGGGATGCACTGGTGGCTTGCATGCCTTTAGAAAAACAGGTAGAAATAGATGCCTTAGTGTAGACTGAATAAAGCTGATCCAGACCAAAATGAGAACTCGATAGCCTATGGATATCCCCAGCCATCTGTCTGAAGCTGTCTCCATCTCAGAGCTGTTTACTGTACACTCAGGCTGGCCCGCCATGGCTGCTGTCCTTCTTGGGTCCCTGGCTGTCTCCCATCTAGGATCAGTCAGTCCGACTGACTCTAGGGGCTGCTGGTTGGCCGTGCCGATGAAAGGCAAGACGTTGTCTGCTTTGGTTCCCCAGCCAGAGAAAGGCCTTTGACAGTGCAGACCTCTTTGCTTTTGTTTAAAAAAGCAAATCAGACCCGTTTCAGCCCTTCCCTGTATTCACTGCTGTATGTTGCCCATCCAGAGCATCCCACCACCAACACCCAGCTTCAGCCACCCTCCAAAGCTGTGCATTCCTGGGTGACAGCTGAGGTGGGCAGAGCTGTCTTACCATCCACCTATTCACTGCCTCCTGCCCTTCCCAGAGCTCCTCCCAGAAGGTAAATGCAGTTGGGGATTTTGTTTGAAGAGTTTCAGCCTGTTGCTCCTCTGGAGCAGTGGTGATGGATGCTTCTGCAACTCAGTGCCCACCGTCCCTGCAGAGGCTGAGTCATAGCTGGTGGCTCCAAGCTGGTTACAGGTGGGTGAAGCCAGTGGTACCCAGCCACCTGGTAGAGGAACATCACCTTATTCCTCTCTCGCTACTCTAAACCCCTCAACATTTATTTTCCTTTCCGTTTTTGTCATTTGCCTATCATCACCAGGCATCTTTCATTACCACCTCCATTTCTCCTTAAATAAGGAGAACTATATAGGTATACTTTTGCTGTCAGTTCTCCTGTCTCTTGGTTGCTAGTGTTGATGCGCCATGAGCAAGAAAAACCCCATGGAAGCCTGTCTGCTACTCTGCAGGTGAGGAACCACCCCACGACACGTGTGCTTGACGCTGAGCCTGCACTGCCGGCCTTTGCCGGATCAGCTCCTCGCAGGATCCATTTCCTGCAACCTAGTGCTCAACTGTCACAATCCACACTCCTCCCTGGCAGGAACCCCGTAGTGATCTGACCTGGTGGTTAAATTGAGTGTCTTTTAGTCTGATGGAGAAGTTAAAGGACCAGGCCAGAGCATCCCCTCTAACTTCCCTAACCCAATGCCTGAACGCTGGGGTAGGCCAGGGTCATGAGCTGCAGAAAAGGTCCAGTCTCCTCTGCTCTCCTTCCATAGCTTCTCCCATTGCCACTGCCAGGACAGAAGTGAGCTGGACCAGTGGTTGACTCGGGAGGGTTATTTCCTTGTATCTTTAAACTTTTCTCTTTCCCTCACCCCCAGATGCTGCATCTTCTCCCAAGTTCCTCAGTGCACTTTCCCAGTCAGAGCAGGTACCTCCGGTAGTATTGACTGATGTTTCTCAGCATGTACAGTCCAACCCATCATTCTGTCCTAACTTACTGTAAAATACTTGCCTTTCTCCTCCCAAACAAGTGTGGTGGCTGCGTTTGGTGTTCCTCTGCAGTTGCCTTTTTACACCTCCCCTCTTACACGTTTTCTCCATGGGCTGGTCACTGTCCAGGCTGCGCACAACCGTCCTGAGCTTGAACAACAAGCGGTGGGACTGCTGTTCATTGATGATTGGCCTCAGTCTTCATGTCATGGTTGGCCCATCTATGACTGCTGGCTTCATAAAGTTTGCAGACCTCCTATACATGTACGTATGCTCCACGCACACAGGAGAAATAAAGCAATAAATCAAAGAGCGATTGCTGGGACTGTTTGTCTCCCAAAGCACTGGCTTTGACTGCAGTAATTGAGATACACATTAGATTGCAGGAGACATGTTAGAGCAGTAATGTGCTTTCAAAGATGAGCCATGAAGTTCAGCATCTCCAAGCAGATCCCTGAGCTGGGTGTTGGGAGATCTGTGTGGTTTTGCCCACATTCCACATTCACACTATAAACCCCAAAGTGCAATAATTGCCGTTGCTCAGATCTTAGGGATTGTAGCGTTTAGAAACAAGGACGTATGATGATGAAGGATACTAAGCACAAAGGCATTTACTGTGTTTCTACCTTTCCTGGTGACTGATTTGTGCAGTCGTTAAGGAACATTGATGTCAGTCTTGTTCCAAAGGCACTTAATGCTCTATTCCTGTTTTAATTTTTACTAGTTCACAGGGGAGGCTAGTGAGCCAGCAGCATGGATGAAAATCTATCTGATGCCCAAGACCACATGCAGGCTGACAGTATTTGATCCCTAGTGCATTAAGCCAAAATTTTTCTTTATAAAACCGGGCAGCAAGAAGCAGCCCAGCATTCCTACAAACCCTGGTGTGATGCACACCTGTGAAATAGGGCTGGTGTTCCTTGGAGAGCTCTTTACTTTGTGTTTCGCTCCATCCGACATGGAGAAATCCTGTTCTTGAATGGGACTTCTAAATGGCGTTATAATTCAACTGTTCACTAAAAATATGAAGTGTCAGTTAGGCTAGGCTGCTTGCTGCTTCAATTGCTACTTTCTTAAAAGTGCCACAGCATGGAAAATAGGCTTCATCAGTGCCTTCCGCATCCCATTATACCGGCGTCCTCAGGTAGCTCGCACATTTCCTCCTAATTTGAGAAAATGCCATCTAACGCCTTCCCTCCCTGCAGAGACCTGCAGTGGCTATCTGGGGGCTGTTGCTTGTTTGTTGTTCAAGTTAAACAGTGCAGAGCGGGGCAGGGATGCGGCTTTTAAGGAGCTTTGTGTGTTCACTGCTGATTTCTGCACCCAGTGAAGCCTTTGTACGGGATGTAACAATAGGGTGGGTGAAAGATGAGGAGAAGGTGCTGCTTAGTAGATGGACACCACAGAAGAGAAGATGCATGGCTTCTCCTCCTCCTGCTGTGGTTACCTGTTTTTAACTCGTATATCTTGTGAGGTTTCCCAGCTCAGGGAAATTATTGTATTGACTTTAGTGCTCAGGGCCTTAAATCTCACAGGAGTTAGAGCCCAAGAGCATCCTTTCCTCTGAGGCAGTTTGTGCTGCTGGAGGAACGGGCTCCAGACACACCTGTGTCTTCTTTCTACTGCAGCAACACATCAAGTTGTACCCTTCTCTTTAAGAAATTTACTTTTTTTTTTTTGTTTTCTTTTTTTTAACCTGTTACAAGACATCATCCCAGGTCCCTGGCCAGTCTTGCAGCTTGGTTTGGCAGCAGCAAGGTGAAGGTTTAGTGGATTGTTTTGTTTCCTTCTTTTGCAAATAATCACTTGGGAAACTCTTGTGTCTCTGCTGCAGAGCTGAGAGTGGAGCAGCTGGAGGACGGAGACCGTGCGGGCGCTGCTCTGTGAGCCAGCATGGCTGTTGCCTCTCGCCTGTGCCCAGGGTGAGGAGCACTCCTCAGGGACACTGGGGCAAAGCCTGCTCTTGCGCATGCCAAGGGCATCCCTCCGGCACTAGGAGGGCTCCTTGGGACGTTTCCGTGGGAGTTCTGGACAATGCTCACAGTCATACTTGGATGCTATGCTCCAAAATCCCTAATGCTTGTGTCCTTTTTTTTCAATCCTCGTATTTCTCTGGAGAAGTCAGCATAGATTAAGCATTTCTAAAGCCTCTTCCAAACTGCAGCGCAGTGCTTTGGTTTGGTTTGCTCAGGTCTCTGGTCCAGTTGCTCTCTCTTGAAAGCAGAGACCACCCTTCCCTTTCAAATGTACAAAAATTGTATGTATTTTCTGGCCTCCTACCAGCTGAAATCACCATGACCATGTGCTTTTGGCAGCTGTGTGTGGTAAGGTACGGCTCTCTTACAGTTCTGCTGGGTGAATCCTTCCCTGCGTACCACTCTCCCACTCCCCTGGGCATGGACTTCTCACAGTGCCAATGGAGCTGGGCTTGAGACCACACTAAAGCAGATTGGTGGAAGGAACAGGGTTTCAAAATAACCATCAAATATTTCCTAAGCATCTCCTAAAGCACTGCAGCCCCTGGAGAAACCATAGCATGGAGCTGCACCTTTGTTTCAAGCCTGTTGCTTGTCTCACTGGAGCCAAGGGGGTTACCTGCTAAAATACTTTGCTGTTGTGAAGCTAATTAACTTAGTTTGGCTGCCCAGAGCCTCTGTTGCTGGATAACGCACAAAAACTCGGGCATCTTAAGACTTCTAGTAAAGGCTCAGCTGGTGAGGAATGATACAGGCTTTCCTTGGTGGTGTCTTCTGTTGTCCTTTGTGCTCAGGAGGCTTCAGAGGTACAGATGTCACAGGGCTGTGATTTCAAAGCTGCCAGCATCTGATAGCAGCAGCGTGAGTTATAGTAAGAGCTGATGTAGACTAATAGGATGCTGAAATGTAACTATCAGGGTGCATGGTTGGGCTCTGCTTGTAGTTGGAGAAGTTCGCTGACATCCAGGAGCACAGCCCCTCATGGAAAGGGTGTGCAAAGCATCATTGGGCTCTGTTGTTTTTCCATTTTATTTCATCTAGCACATGTTTCAGCTCAAACTGTTAGAAAGATGAACGAGGGCTTACTTACGAGCACTTACTTTCCATATAATCCGTAATGTGAGGAAATCTAAACCTACAAGGATTGATTTTAATTTCCTCTAAAAAGTTGCTCCTGGCAGAATCTGATAAAGCTGGTTTTAGTCTAATTCTTCCCAGCCCTGCCCTTGGTGAGCTATCGGAGCATACCT
This sequence comes from Tauraco erythrolophus, assembly GCF_009769465.1. Classification (NCBI taxonomy): domain Eukaryota; kingdom Metazoa; phylum Chordata; class Aves; order Musophagiformes; family Musophagidae; genus Tauraco; species Tauraco erythrolophus. The sequence goes on from NC_141476.1 coordinate 7,944,845, forward strand.
ATCTTTGGGAATTCAATTGGTGATCACCGTAGCTTGCATTCATTATCTCAGATACCTCCCAAATCGCTGGCTGATGCGCAGGGGCCTGGAGAAGTGGTCTGACAGCATTTTCTGAAACTTTCTACTTTTGAGGAAGAACGTTCCCAGGTTCTTGCTGGTGGTTTGCTTTTCTGCCCCCACACTGAGCTTGCCCATTCAGGGCGGAAAACCAAGGAGAAGGAGAGTCTCTCCACAGCTCTCGACTGCTCTATGCTGCTGCTTTCTTTTCACCAAGATTTACTTATTTGTGCCCAGGGTTGTTGAGTCCTTTCGGTGCCAGATTGACGTTGCTCACAGCCCTCAGCCTGGCAGCAGCACGGCCACAGCCCGAGCTCCCAGTACAGAAGAGCAGGTCATGGTCTCCTGCAGGAGAGTCAGAACTTGGGCCCAACCAGCTGGAAATTTTGTACAAATTTTTAAGAGCTTTTGGGGTACATATTCTGTTTTTTTGCCTGCTACCAGCCTGGTGAATCAGGTAGCAGCCGTCCTATCTTAGAGAGCTCTTAATGAACAAGACGTACCCTCACCTTCCAGAATGTCAGAGTAGGAGATGCACCAAGGGTTGGTTTAAAGCAGTTTGCACGTACTTGGTAAAATAGAATAATCTTTGTCATTCCTGCACTCTGAAACAGAAAACAAATTTCTGTGGAAACAAAAACACAGGCTTGCCACTGCGCTGGAGCAGAGTGATGCATTGTAGGAGAGATTTAGCATCGTGTTCTGACCTTTCTGGAAAGAGTTGATACGGAAATATTTTTGTCGTATTTATTTAAACTTTTTTCTTGCATTTATTTAAACTGGGCAGTATATTTATTTGAAAAAATCAGCAGTATGCCAATCCCCAGTCTTTGGCATGTTAACAAAACTAATCATGCAATAAACATAATACCCTTAAATCTGTGCTCAGATGCTTTGATCCTAGTGCTCTTAAGAAAGTCCTTTCGTTCTTATTCTCCACGTAAAGCACCAGGTGCGACTGCGGTGATTTTAGGAGATAATAAAGATAATAATAAGAGAAAGGTTTACTGGAGTCTTTAGCGTAGTGGCTATAGCTGATTTTTTTTAAAATAGTATTTCTATATTATTTTATGTGCCACAATTGTCTTGTTTTTTTTTAAGAAACTGTTGTTTTTGTCCCACCCTCCATGCCTGGCTATTCTCCCAGGTTCACCCAGGGGTGCTGTTTATTGCTGTGCCTCTATTGCAGGCTGAAAACAGCATTTCAGAGAGACGTTTTCAAGCACTTGAGGGGAGGCAGAGGCGGGTTGACCATAGGCAAGCCCAGTTGCATGTGATTCTCAACTCTAGGAAGCTGGTGAGTGGAAAAAAGTCAATACAATACTTTGGCTACACCTTCAGGGCTGGATCCAGAGGTGATTAAAACTACCAGAAGTCTTTCTGTTGACTTCAAAGAGCCTTGGATGAGGCTGCTGTTCCACCCGCCCATCCCTAGTACTTGGAAGTATTTTCTACAGGGAGTGGGAGGGGGATAGGAAAGAAATAAAGAAAAGAAAGGGGAACACAAAATGAGTGTTTTTATCTGTGCTTTTCAAATGTTTTAAAGACAGCAAGGTCAAAGCTTACCTCATGATAGCACTGTTGTTGATACATACCTTAAGCAGGTGGTTGAATTGCAGCGATGAAGAGTCCTGCTAATGAGACTGATGGCAGTGGTAGGTGTATTGCTTCCCTAAGTCATGTGGCATTGAGATGAAGCTCACTATTAAATAATTTTCTGCATGTGGCTCACATATGCTTAAAATCTACGTGCTGAATGAAAGTTGGAAATACCTGAGACGAATTAGAAGGCAGCTATGAATTAGACTCTTTGCAAAGGAATTTTCAGCCTCTGATACTTGGTTACATTAGATTATTTAGCCTCTCTTTTCTGTCAGTGCAAATGAGATCATAACTCACATGTGCATGAAAGCAAATGGATGGTTTAGATCTAAAAATGCACAGCTGCCTAACTTTGATTTGTATTAAAGACAGACATAGAAATGATTAATTCCAGTGTCTTGGGAATTACATTTAAGTCTTAACAAAAGTAGGCAAATTATGCCTCAACCTCTGAGTGCACCAAGGTACAAATGCAGTCTTGTTTGATCATGTGATGGCGAGATAAATGTCAGAAACAGGCTCCAAGCCAAAATTAAGCAATTTGTAGAAGGGCAATAACAATTTTGGAAATGACTAGCACCTTATTATGGGTGAAATAAAATATTTATCAACTAACTTCAGAAACCTGTTTGTGTTGTTGCGCAACGTGGTTATTTTTCTTTCAGAATAAGTAGTGAATCCAAGGTATTTTTTAATACAGAAAAGATGCACTTGGCTGTACCGTCTCAGGATCCTGATGAAGGTGTGAGTTTACTCTTTAGCTTTGGCTGTCACAGTAAAGTGGCATCAACCTGCACGGAGAGTCCTTACTCAGGAGCACTTGAATTTTTGCTAAAGTATCAGTGTTGCCATTTAGTCCAAAGACAGTAAATGGATGAAAGTGTTAGAAGTTTACAATTGGGTTTGGTAGGATTTGACATTTCCTTCTTGCTGCTGACGTTCGTTGCCTGGGGAGAGATGTAGAAAGAATGAAAAAAATGCACTTCTGATCAAATTTGAAGGCTTATAAAAATAGGATAGCATTAACTCAATCTTTTTTCTGTTGATGCTAAAGAAAAAAAGTGAGGTTTATGAATCTGGGCAAGTCGCGAAAGTCTTATCTTAGAACAAGGGACAGCGTTTCTTCTGGTTCTCAGTGCAAGGTTGAATGTTGCTCTTTGGGATTTTTGGCCTGTCTTGAAATTGGAGCTGGGCTCCGGAAAACTCAGGGGCAGACATCCCTGCCGCAGGCTCACCTGGCTTCCCAGGTCTCATGGAGGAGCATCATTAATGGCCCTTAAACCCTATTGATCGCAAGGGACCTCAGCTGCCTTTTGTCAATCTGCAATGATCTTGCAGCAGGAAAACAGCCTTTTCCGGATGTTGCTTATTCAAGCTTTTAAGCAGCAACGTCTGATCTTACAAGTTACGTCCATTTCTCTCCACGTTGGTCTGAACTTTTCCGTTTTGGAGCAAGTTACTGCGCTCTCACTGGTCCTTTGCGTACCTCTTAACATAATAGGACTGAACGAGTTGGAAGTAGTGCTGTAATTTAAAATAAACACAGCTGTCAATGCATATGCCAATTTCTATTCTAATGGATCTTCCAAAGCTACTACATACATAAATTGTAGCTTTTTAGGTTTCAAAAATATTCACAGGCTGGGAAAAGCTTGGGCTGTAATTTATTTCTTAGGAAACATACTGATGGAGTGGCTCCAAAACGAAGAAGCCTCCTGTCTGCATGTTTGCTCTGTTCTGAAAAGAAAGCAGAATATTTTATATTGAGAGATGGTTGAAATAGTGTGTTTGTGTTCAAGAATTAAACCAGGATGCTTATGACATAGCATGTAGTGACTTGCATAACATGCAATGCAGAAATTGAAGCTGAGTCTCTGGGTGCATCATGCTGAGTAAGAGGCTTGTTCTACACGAAACTGTCATATTAAATTCTTGTCGTGATTCCAGACCCCTTTGATTCCTAAATCTTTTGGAGGAGACTAATCTGAAATCAAAGTGAAGTTGCTTGGGGTTTGCATGCCAGAAGTGGTCACATTTGAAAAAGTTCAGTGAACCTGCAGAGAGAGGTTGAAATTAGTTGCTTCACTACAAAGCTTACAGCTAACATACCTGCTGATTTGCTTTTTGCTTTGATTCTTCAGGCTCTGCCTTCTTGCCACCTTCTGAGTTGTTTTCAAAATGCATAAATCTTAAGGATGAGCATGTCCTGGTTTCAGTCTGTTTAGTTCAAAAAAAAAAGTAAATCACTCTGCACTGGTAAAACAAACATGAGTTCAAATACTGAGGACACGGAAAGACGGGTTTTCTCTTCTGCCTTGTCCTTTGAGCAATTATTTCCCTCTGTGAAAGTGTATATTGCACTTTACTGTCCTGATTTACCAACATTTGACCTCCCTTTGTACCAAGGTAAATGGAAATGGTTCCTTTCAAGTTCTTCTAAGTAGATACTGAGGGCTCCTGCCTTGATCCCTGTAAGATGACTCTGCTCCTTTGAAACCATTGGAGCAATGCCAGGAATCCAGCCTGTTATCCCTGCTGAATGTCAGCTGCTTTCTCTGTTTTGATATTGGCATTTTGGGGGGCTTTGACCAAGAATATCATGCAATATTAAGTGCAAATGGGTGCATTTCCAGTGGTTAAAATCTGCCCTTCCATGTCCCCCTCGAGCTTTGTGTAGGCTGCCGGGGACCTGGGGATGTGCTTTTTGGTTCAGTTAAAAGGAAATGCCCTGAGTAGCCATGGCCCGTGTGTAACCATGTAGCTGGCCCTGTGTGAAAGCTGATCTGTTGTTAACTTTATATTTACAGTGTTCTGTCTCCTGTGGAAGGGGCCAAAAGCACCGCAATGTGTACTGTTTGTCAAAGGAAGGGAGGCATGTAGAAGAAGATTATTGCAAGCACCTTGCTAAGCCCAATGTGCAAAAGAAATGCAGAGGGGGCAGATGTCCGAAGTGGAAAGCAGGAGATTGGGGACAGGTGAGACACGTTGTATACCCTTTTGCACCCTTTGATATTCTTCCTCCATCCAACTGGATAGAAGCTGTTTTTCCTGTCACTTCTGTCCTCTTGAAGTTTTCAAGGGTAAAAGTTTTTGGGCCAGATCCTCAGGTGGGATAAAACAGTGTAGCTTCATGGATAGCAGTGGAGCAGCACTGATTTGTACCAGCTGAAAACGTGGCGACTTACTTTTAGTATCTAACTGAAAGCAAATTCCTTAGCATATAATATTAAAGAGAATCTTCTATTTATTAATTTTTTAATATCATTATTTTTTAAATGTGTTGCATCCAGAGTAAAATCTTTTTTGGCTTTGAGAAATCTGAAATTAAATTTATTATCAGCTTCCTGGGAAAGCCTAAAGAACAATCCGAGCTGTTGATTAAAAATGCTTTTCACTACTTTTTGTTTCTTAACAAGCTCATCAGTTAATTTTGCTTCATTAAAAAGTCAGACACTGATGCGTAGAGCAGAGGCTGCTGGAAATACGAAAGTGCTTGGAGTTATTAAGTATCTTGTTTGCTGAAAGCATAGCTTGAATCCTTGTTTTCTGAAAATAATGTTTTTGTCATCACCTTGAATCTGCTGCATCACATCTCTGAACCTGGCTTTTCTCTCTAGCCCATTAGTGTGCTAATCAGCAGAATTATTGAAAATCTCAGACTAAATGAACTGTTAACTTGTAAAACATCATATTCTCTTGCGGTCTGTCTTCCAAATTAAGGTACAAAACACCAATTCTCACTGTATGCCAGTTCCCTGAGAGATAAACCATTAACACCGCTACAGGCTCCCATGCAAATGTTAGGACTAGGACAGCATGCTCTTGTTTAACATGGACTAGTAAAAAAGCAAATAAACCCACTGATGTTCTATGATTGCTTTCAGTCTTGGTTGGTTTTGGTTTGGTTTTTTTTAGTTTTTTTTGAATGCTTACCTTTGTATTCATAGGACAGGAGTATTTGCCCTTACGTGTGTAAAGGGATGAGATTGTATTCACCATAGAGGTTCAGTTACTGAGGTCTGGGTCTGTTACACAAGGTATGGCTGGGAGCACCCAGGTTGCCCTGTGAAATGCACAGTACTGCTCCCATGCTGAAAATTAAATAAATATTATTACCTTTATTACCTGCAGGACTTATACCTCAATTTTATGCAGGAAGCTAGACTGAAAAGAAATACAAGGCCGTGAGATGGTCTTGTCATATCTGATTTGCACTTTATTTAAAGAGACGGCTCCTGAAAGCAGTTTTTTACAGCTAATAATCGAAAACATAATAATGTAATGGTCTATCGGTTGCATTAAAATACGTTAATATTAATTGATAAAAGTAAGTGTTTTAAAATTCCCAACATTCCACTGCATGAACAGAGTTAATTTTATGTAAGTAGAGAAAGAAACCCAAGTTAATAGGAGGATGTGGTGATTTATGACCTGAGGTAATCTCTTGTGACTAGGCAATTAAGGAATATTTGTATGCTAATAAGACAAAAGAATAGGCAGTGCATTTCCAGCAGTATTTGCAGCATGGGGGTAGCTCCGCAGCCCAGGTCCCCGATGCTGTCTGTGCTCAGCCAGACGGCATCTTGCTTGGGGAAGACACAAAGGGGTAGAAACTCTCATTCTGCAATATCAAACTGGGCTTTTTACAGTCACATGAAGTGCTCTGACATGATGTCCTTGCATCCTGATCCTCACTCGTGCTGGCAGCGCTTGTTTGCCTGCGAGAGGTGAAGAGTTGGGGCTGTTGGGAGCACTGGCCGTGGCTGTCCCTGCCAGAGGCGTGCAGGGCTTGCACGGCTTTGCAAAAGATATAATAAATACCTCAGAGCCGAGGTGGATTTATGTGCTGAACTTCTCATTAAGGCTATGAAACAGGCAGGGCTTTGGCGCTCTGAGTACCCGGTAGATCAGGATCTAAATGGGCACGGAAACTCCATGTCACCTTCTCTGCCATCGGTGCCACTTGTTGAAACTAGGAGCCGTGATCAGTTTGCACTTAGGTACTATCGAAAAAGCTTTCTGAAGGTCTAATTGCCTCCAAAAGATACTCCCAAAGCTGAGCTGATATGAGCTGGCTGCTGCCTTTTGTCCTGGGTAAACCAGCAAAAGTTTTGCGTGAGAAATAAGGCAGGGTTTTCCTATAAAAGTGCATCCTCCTTGTCATCATATCTGCACAGGACCTGTTGCATGTACCTTTAGAGTTTTTTTTTCTTTTGGGAAAAGGAATGATTGAAAAAAATCAAGATTAAAAAATATAGGAATGGTTAAAAATTAATCCCCACCAACTGAGCCAAGCGCTCCGCTCCCAAGTTTTTTTTCTCTCTGGGTGTTTTGTATTCAGAGGCTGAGTAATTCTTCTCTAGACTAAGAAGCCACTTTCCTGCAGCAAAGCATTTTTAATATATCTGTAATAAACAGAAGGGAAGAAAAAAGGCTTTTTCTCCAAGTTTTAAATATGCTTATGTCTGCACTGAAATGTCAGATTTAATGTGTTTGCATCTCCTAAGTAGTATCAATTATGGCCATTTACCTTTCACTTAGCAAAAATACCAATATTTATTCTGCTGTCTGGTATTTACATATTTCAGCTGCAGGCTGAAATCCAGCCCTGTATAAAAACACAGGTAGAGCATGGGTAGAGCTTCTCCATAGCCAAGCTGGCACTCGGGAGTTTGTTGATGGTCTTTCTCAGTGGAGAAAAGAGCACTCCTGGGAAAACATATAGACTCCGTAGAAAGGACAAACAGGCTGTCTGGCTCGTGGCATCCCATAGGGGAGTATATATAAGTACAACATAAGTTGGCTGCTCTCAAACTGAATATCTTCTGGCAGTGTCACCCGGCTGTATTTCCCCAAGGTAGACACAGGTTGGCCGATCAGTATTCTGGATTAAAACGGCCAGGATGAAAATGGTGTTAAAACCCACCTTTTTTTGCCTTGATGAGAGAGCATAACGGTGTTATTTTGAAGCCAGCCATAAATCCAGCCACAGCAATACTGATGCTGCAGTGGGAAGAAGCACCCCGCAAAAGGAGATGCCTCCATCCACTAGGAAAACTCCCGTGAGCCCGACTCACCCACTTTTGGGTGCAGCCGTTGCCCCCTCCTCAGCAGGGCTGTCAGCCCCCCCGCAGCCCTCCTGTGCCCCCAGGCTGGGCTCACCTGCAGCTTCAGCTTCTCCAGCCGGGGCCACATCAATATCCTTTTCTCCCATGCGGCGACTGGATCGCACTGCGGCTGCCGTGGGTGTCTGGCCCACCAAGTGCTCTTAGGAAACCTTTCCAGCTAAGAAAAGCCTCACCTACATAAAATTCTCTGCGAAACAGAGAAATTCAGGCTTTTCTTGCTGTGCCTAGAAGTGGGGAGAAACGTGCCCACAGAGTAATGAAGGGAATGTGAAATGCAGTTAATTTAAAAAAGGCATTCGTTTTCACAAACTAACGGTATGTCCTGGCTTGCGTGCATGTGCATGATTCGATGCATGCTGAGAGAAGTCCCGGCTGCATCAGGCTTTTACCTCTCTCTCGCTCCAGACTTTCTTCTGTAGAATTCAAGTTTGCTTTTCAGTAAAGTCTGCTCCAGTGAAATTGGCAGCATTTGATGTATTTTGAACTATTACTTTTTTGAGCTGCGCACCTGAAAAGTAATATGCAGAGCCTCACTGCCTCTGGCGTGTTGCTATGCTGTAGCAGTGCTGCTATCTCCAGAGGTTTTTGCAATAAAAATCCTGTCCAGGAAATCCTGACCTCACTGAAGCCGACAGCAAAAATTCCCACTGGATTCAGCAGAGCAGGGATTTCAGCCTGTCTGCTCTGCCCTTGTGAAATTTTTCCCTCCCGTGATGACGAGCCTTACCTGGAAGTTTAAAACTCCGCTGTTAGAGATCGCTATCGCTGCCGTCGAGCGCAGAGCAGAGGGCGAACCCCGGGAACGCCTGCGACGGGGTCCACCACTCACCTTCTTGTCCCTTTCTGCAGTGCTCGGTGTCCTGCGGCCGGGGCGTCCAGCAGCGCACCGTGCACTGCCACGGTGGCATCCCGAAGGCAGCCGAGGCGGCAGAGTGTGACCCGGGCGGCCGGCCCCCTGCGCAGCGGGACTGCCACCTCCCCCAGTGCCCCGCGCACCGCTGGGCGGCCGGCGAGTGGCAAGCGGTAAGCGGGGTTATCCCCTCCACCTCTCTCCGGGGGCACGGCACTTGTGCTCTCAAGCGTGCAGAGTGGGAGGATGCTGGAGACGAGGGGCCGCCAGTGGCGGCTGCCGGAGGGCCGGGATTTTGGGGTTTGCAACCAAAAAAGAAGCGGAGGGAATGCTCGTGTGTGCTGGCTGGAGGGGGAGCTGAGAAATACCTTTGTAGGGTTAATTTATTGTTTCATGCTGCCCTGTGTTTGGCTGGGACCTATGCAAATATTGAGCAGGTTTGGGATAGGGCGGATTTGGGTCTGTTCCCAGAGGCTGAGCCCCCGCGGACCGAGCCCTGGCGCGCTGCTGCGGCAGCGAGCCCTGTGCGGGAGGATTTGAAGGAACTGGGGATCATCAGTAACTCCTGCTTTCCTGCCCTGTTACCCCACTCCTTCTGACAGCTCTCTCCCTTCGCTGAGCTCTGGTCCATGCTTTTTGCCAAGCCATGAGCAGCACTGAGAAGAGATGAGCTCTCCCACGGGAGATGGTGGTTTTCTGGGTGACCAGGATCAGTTCCCAGGTTAGACTGGAGCAGGGGATAAAGCTGCTGCTGCAGGGGTTCAGGGAGTGACTCTGACTCTCCTGCATTGAGGGTGGTGGGTGGGCCTGAGTCTGGTGGGTGCCAGGAGGACAAGGGGGCTCTGAGCAGGAGGAGGGGCTCCAGTAGGAGCCTTCCATCAGCTGCCCGCAGGGCACTGTGGCAAGCTTCCATTGCACAACAGATCTGGCAGAGAGAGTTCAACCCAGGCACCAAAATGATTATTTTCATTCTGGTTTCGTTCTGTTTTCAGCCATCGCTGGGTGAAAGAGTCCTGCCCCAGTTCTCCTCCATCCCTGTCCCACTGTCCCAGGCTCTTCCCTGCGATGTAGGGACTGCCAGCCTTGGAAGTGGGACAGGTGATGGAGCTGCTAGCTGTCTGACTCGTGTGTCACACACCCACAGAAGAGGCCACCGCTCCTACGGAGGGGGTGTCCTGATTGCACAGGGAGAAGGGGATTGCCCATCATGGGCCCTCCATGGGGATACAGAGGATGGAGAGGGGCAGAAGACTCCCCAGCACCACATGCCTCATTCTCCCTGCAAAACTGCTGCCAGGCAGCAGGGGCTCAATCCTGCACTCTTTGAGCAGCAAAGATCCCACTGATTTTGGAGGTGCGGGGTCAGAGCCTGATCCTGCTCGACCTGATGCCCACAGTGCGCAGCCCCGGGGAGCAGGAGAAATAGTAATCAGGCAGGGCCCTGGCTTTCTCTACTAGTCAGGCTGGTTTTGTGGTGTTCCTGCATGGGCTGGGGGGGCTGGAAGGGGGATGAAATTGGTCAAGGTCCCTTCCTCTGCCGAGACAGCGTAAAGAGGCTGCTGTTTAAATGCAAAAACAGGGCCTCCTGCTCTGCTAACAAAAGATGGGGAGGCACCGCCGGCTTGATGCTCAAAGTCTTGGTGTTCACAGACAGGGGGCCTTCCTTTATTGTGTCACTAAAAAAAAAGGAAAAAAATAAGAAAAAAAAAGAGGGGAAGGATAAGAAAGGCAAATTTACTGATGAGAGAAAAAGCGTTTCATGCATGCAGAGGCTGCACGACTTTTGCGCTGCAAGAAAAGAATTCAAGGTTAAGGCAGCGTTGCTCTCCTCTCATCTTGCCTTCCCCACGAGCTTGTCCTTGGCTCACGATGGCATGGAGCACCCCAGGCTGCAGGCAGCTGCGCATGACTTACCTAATATCCCTCTGCCCATGGCACCTCGGCCTGACGGGGACGGTGCAAACAAGTTTAGCTTCATTTCCCTGGTCTCCGCAGTGCTGGGAAGTTGTAATGAGTTTATAATCCCATGTAACGTGTCCGTGGCTACGAGAGGCCGGAGGAGACCGTGCCCCGTTCCCAGCTGCCAGGGAGCCAAGGCATGGTGGGAGGATGCAGAAGGAGACAAAGCCAAGCTGACCACTCGGTGGTACCTAACGGAAATGTCCCAGCCTGGAAAAGAAATGTAGGAATGGCTGAGGGAGCTCCAGCAAATTCCTTGCAATGAACTTTTGCTTTTAGAGAGTCCGTTCAATTTCTGCAGCTAATAAATTTACAGGTGGCAAAGTAGGTCACCAAGCAGCGTGCAGTTGCAGTCCTTACCCAGCGGTGTAATTAGCCCTGAAAAGCCATGGCTCCTATCCCGTCCTTTCACCCTCTTTCCCTTATTTTTGCGACTTTTTCAAACAAGCAGTGAGAGGCCTCTGCCTGCCCCCAGCCTGCCAAGCCCTTGGTGGGAGATGAATGCTGTTGTTTTCCTAAGTTTTCCAGGGCTCCCCGTTGCGCTGGCAAAATTTTTAACATGTTACGGAGACTTTTTTTTTTTCCCCAGGGAAGCTTTGCTACAGGATGGGCTGGAAGTTTCCTCACCCATAAATAACCATTGATAGAAACATGCAGGAGATGTTCAACGTGAGCTCACACCATGGCTGATGCCAAGCAGTTCTTCTGAGCACTTCTTATTTTGTTCTGATGTACCCAGTGAAAGGAAGTGATAGCACCTTCTCCCCAGCCATAAGTACTAGCCATGTGCTAGTTACAGGCACAGACTGCATTAGTATTCTCTGAGCAGGGAACAGCAATGGACCCTAATTGACATGAAAGGCAGGAGTAAAATAGCATACCAGTGCTGTCTTGTTCTTGATTTCTTATCTTTAAAGGGAATCTGTCTAGAGGGGTTTTTTTTTAGTGTTTCTTTTTGTTGTTGTTTAGAAAAAAGTTGGCCTTGCCAATGAAAAGAAATAGGGAACTTACTGGAAACCATTTATTGTTCTGTTGGTGTATCACCATTAATTAGCTGGTCTCAGTGCCCATACCAGAGAGAAGAAAGTCAATAAAAAGGGCCTTGCTAATGTCAAAGCAAAACCCAGACCAGGGTGAGAAAGAAAAAGGAAAAATTGGGAGAGAGAAGGGGGTTTTATTTAATATGAACCTCTGTGGAAGGACAACGCACAGCTCTGGAAGCTGCAGTGCAATTCTTGACTCTTTGACATTTGCCGTTTGGGGGGAAATTGTGCCATCCTTGCCTAATTTGGATTGCAGAGTTACCCAAGGCGTGTTTGAAGTGTTCGTGGCATGGGGTTTCGTTTCATCTCTACATCAGATTTTGATTTGAGCAAAAAAAGGAAAACAATGAATGCTTTTGCAAAGCAATGCCTTTGGGGTTATTTTAATTATTATTATTATTACTCTTCTAAAACAGTTGCAGAAGTGCTTGAAATGGTCCTTAATTTGAACTGCCAGGAAAACAGTTCAAAAGTTGGGAAATGAGGCAAAAGAGACAAATATTGTCAAATGCCTGACCTGGTTTTCAGCTCTTGCTGTTAATGGCTGTTATCCCCTGGCCCTGCTGTTTTATGTGAGATTTAGATCAGTCATGAACATGAGATTTCATCCAGAATCTATCGCCATATTAAAAGGAAAAATAGCTTTTTCATGCTAACTGAACTGTCCACTTTCGATGTGAAAAACGTTTTATAACCTTGGGGTGGCTGATTGGAACCTCTGCAGTGTTTCTCTTTGATTTGTTTTATGATGGTCTCACTGTCTTTGAGCTGTATTTAATATCTCAGTGGGATTATTTTACTTGCCAGTTATCCCTAAAAATACAAAAAAAATCAAACTTTAATTTAACAATGATGACAAAATGGACAGAACTGGCTCAGGTTTATTTGACCATAGGACTCTTGTTTGCAGAGAAACCCAAAGCAGGCTGGTGGGTGGTTGAGACTGTCAATCCCTCATCAGCAACTAATGATTTTAAATGAGGATGGGCTTTTGATGTGATAGCTCTTCAATGACAGGAGACCCATCGATGGAGTGGAGATTATTCATCTTCCTAAAATTAAGCCAATGTATTTTGCAAATTTAGACTTAAGTATAAGTTAAGGGGAGGAGACAAAATCAGGCTTGTTTCATCCTGCACCCTGCAAGATGCCATGTTCACCGTGGAGGGCTGGAAGGATTCACCCTGCGCTGATGACCACGTGCTGGGCCGGCATACGCCAAACCAGAGACAAGGGGAGCTTTGAGCATCCCGTGGCCCTGCTCCCGCTGTGCTGGAGGGAGCAGGGAGGTTGGGGTTCACACTGCCTCTGAAAGGTGCCGCTCGGGGAAGCTATGTGATGATGGAGCACTCATGAGGCCTTATTCACATGCAGAATTTTACTTATTTCAGATATCAATTTTACAATTCAATTAAATTCAATTTTACAAATTTCAGATTTTACTTGTATGATAGAGAGGTATCAGAGAGGGGCAAATATAGCACAGCTGGTTTGCTCTCTGGGGAAATCACACTCCAGCAAATTCCTCCAACCTCCATAGGATTGCTGTGTCTCAGCACAGACCTAGAAGGAGCTTCCACTCCAAGGACTCAAAGCAAGAGGGTAAATAAGGTTGAAAGCACACGAAGCCCTTGGGGTCTTTTGGCAGACTGTGGATTTTGCAATGTTGACTGTTGCCTAAGAGTTCCTAAGTTATTCCTTTGGAATAAACGCTGCTTTGTGGGGCTGCCTCTCCTTCCCCAGCCCCTTCCACTTTGCACGGTTACTAAATATTTATGACCAACATGACGTTGTGCTCACTGCCGCTCTCCTAGTTCGATGCTCCTGCCATAGATTGATCTGATTTTTCAAAGTTCTCACATTATTTGTGATCTTGGCTCTGACAGCTAATTACAGAAATGGGGGCCTGACAGTACCTGCCTTTCGCAAGGTGAACCCACTAATTGTGCTAATTGTGGGCCAGCCAGGAGAGTGGGAGCTGTTTCAGGGAGGCTGAAAATGATGTGCGGAGGGTGAGACTGTAACTAGATTAAACTGTCACGGTCCTCCAAACCTAGGTGACTTCAAATAGTGTTTCTGTACAGATAGGGATGATCCGATTGAATGTTCTATCCTTTTCCTTAGGGGAAGACATTTCCTGCACGTTATGTAAAATGATTATTTTCATGCATTTTTCTCCTTGTTAATCCAATTAGTTGAAAGTGTTAGAAGTCCATTACAGGTGATAACTTTAGGAAAATAGGGTTTTATCTAGACAGCTGCTCTTACGCTGATTTATTTTGTTTTACGTGTGTGTTTTGTAAGACGCGCTCCAAGCACAGACTCGCTCCCAGGAGCACAGCTCACAGCCGGGCTGGTTTTTCCAAGACGGGCAGAGAAAGAACCAAGTCCTTAAAGTCTCCAGAAGCCCCTGGGGAGCAGTTGCACTTGGCTAGCACGGGTTGCTCTTAATATCGGGCAGGGCAGCATTTAAAAGAGAATAAGCCCTTCGGGCTGCCTCCTCTGCAGCAGTTGCAGAGATGTGCCCCCACGCCGTGCCGGGGCGGACACTGCTGCTGACCCACTGGCAGGGACCGGGCAAGGGGCTCCCACCACCACCAGCCACAGCCAAGGGTGTGACGGTGTGTATTTTGGAAGGGGAATGGCTGGGTTGTTGTTCTCCAAGCAACTGTATTTACTAGGGGCCGAAATGATGAGGGTTGGCCCCTTGCTTTTCCCCCTTGCCCCATCTCCTGACCTGGTACACCCACCTCTGCATCTCTTGGTCCCATCACAGCTGGACCCCACATCCACTCCATCCCAATACCTGCTGCCTTAGTTTCTCCACTCTCCGTATATCTGCCATTTGGCTTGGTATCTCCAGAGGATGGGACCAGTTTGTCACTGGATGCTCCCGCAGCGCCTGGCACGGCGGGGCCTGGGTCTCAAATTTGCCCCCGAGTGATACCAATGAGAGATGCTGACATCTCTCGGGCTGCTGAGAGGAGGTGGGCTCACTCGCTCCGGATGTGGATTAATTTGCTGAAGTCCCCTGTGGGTTGCATGAGCCATTGTTTCTTTCAAACAGTGCACAAAGACGTGCGGGGAGGGGTCCCGGTACCGCAAGGTGGTCTGCGTGGATGACAACAAGCAGGTGCAGAGCAGCGGCTACTGCGACACCAGCAAACGCCCCCCCGAAATTGAGAGCTGCGGGCTGCCACCCTGCGAGTACGTCTGGATCACCGGGGAGTGGTCGGAGGTGAGTCCCCATCCCTGTCCCCATCCCCATCCAGGGACTACGCCGCTCAGCACCACACCACGTTCTCCTCCTCTCGCCTCCGGCCTCGCTGAGATATTGCAACCCAAACCAACAGTGGCAGAGCAGTGCTGCGTGCTTTAATTATTATTTTTTGGGTTGTTTCTGTGTGCAATTTTCCCACTGGAGAGAATGGAGCAGAGCTGTGGGAGAAGACCAAGATATTAAAGAGTAAACGCCACTACGCTCACAGTCCTAGCTAATATCTAGATGAAATTTTCTTCCAAAGCACATTGTATCCACCAAACACCCTCTTTGCTTTTGTGTCATTTTATTTTGTTTATTTATTTATTTGGTTTTATTCCCATCCCTTCCCAGGGAGCTCCAGGGCCCCGTAAGCTGTGCAGGGATCTGGGTGAACATCCTGGGTGAAAGGGGATCCTGGATGTGACCGTGGGGACACATCCTTCCTCGGTGCTGTCTTTGGCAGGGGTGAGGACCCGGCGTGAGCGAAGGCAGCAGGTTCGCCTTCGGGGCTGGGAGAGGGCTCAGCGAGGAAAATAGATGAGTTTTCTTTGCGGCAGGCACTGCATGCGGGAGGACCCCGGCTAATCTCAGCCTGTTTCCTTCTTCGGCGAGTGAAGGATTACTTTCCACTTGGAGGAACAGTAGAGGGAAATGACAAGGCAGCTGCTGACACAGCACTGATTAAAAAGAAAGAACAAGAAAAGGGAGAAAAGAAAACATGCAGGGACTGAGGGGGAGGAGAGACAAGGCAGCCGAGATCGTGCAGGAGGGAGAAACGCAGAGATGAGAATTTCTTGGAGCAGCCTGCTCTCCTGCGTAGTTTCCTAAGAGAAATATTAGGATGGCTGTGAGGCTGGAGCCCTGGCTGCCCCTTGCCCAGACCCTTCTACCCGCTCCCACTGCCTGTGAGCCCCCGGGAGCACTCGGGCCCATGACGATGAGGAGGTGGGTGAGGACTCACAGAGCTGGGGCTCAGCTCACCCCACCTCCCGCTTGGCCTTTTGGTGAAGAGGGCAGAAGCACTTTTTCCTCTAATGAGAGGTCAGTCTCTTCTCCCATGTTATGAATGACAGGATGAGAGGGAATGGCCTCAAGTTACGCCAGGGGAAATTTGGGTGAGATATCAGGAAAAATTTCTTTGCAGAGAGGGTTGTGAAGTATTGGAACAGGCTGCCCGGGGAGGTGGTGGAGTCCCCATCCCTGGAGGTGTTTAAAAACCATGTAGATTTGGTGTTGAGCAACATGGTTTAGGGACCCTGACAGTGCAGGGTGAATGGTTGGACTCGACGATCTTGAAGGTCTCTTCCAACCAGACGATTCTATGATTCTAAGGAAAACCTTCCCTTTCTTCCAGTTGCTGTGAAGTACCTGCAATTCAGGGTCAATCTTGACCGTTTTCTTTCTCTGTGTATCCCATAGCAAAAAAAAAAAAAAAAAGATAAAATAAAAAGAAAGTGGGGGAAGAAACAAAGAAACCCCAAATAATAGATACTTCTGAGTTCCCAAGGGATTACCTGCTCCTTCCTTTGCCCTTGGGGAGAAATAACTTGTGTCCAGGAGCCAGCCTGGAGTCAGGGGGTCCTGGAGCAGCTGTAGGAGCAGCACAAGGAGGAACAAAGGCAGTGTTGGGCACTAGCTCATGTGTAGCTGTTCACGATACTCATGGCTGGCTTCAATAGTACCTGTTACTAGACATGTCCAAAGCTGGCAAGCCTGCTTTTCCTCCCCCTTTCGGACAGCCTTCCTGAAGCGAGTGGTGCTGACAGGCGCTTCCTCTCCCCGCAGTGCTCCGTCACGTGTGGGAAGGGATACAGGCAGCGCCTGGTGTCCTGCAGCGAGATTTACACCGGGAAGGACCACTACGAGTACGGGTACCAGAACACGGTCAACTGTCCTGGCACGCAGCCGCCCAACATCCAGCCCTGCTACCTCGGGGAGTGCCCCGTCTCGGCATCCTGGCGCGTCGGCAATTGGGGAAGCGTAAGTCTGGCAAACTTCTTTTTTTAGCGGAAAAAATTGGAACAAACTTATTTTTCTTTACATGGGGAACACAGTCCCAAGGTTTGGCAGGGAAATGCTTTAAGAGCTACATAAATTAACACGGTGAGTACCCTCGTGCAGCAGCAGCCTCGCTGTGTGTAGGGCTTCGTGCTCCAGACTGGATCCCATCATATGGAGGAGTCCCAGCAGCCACTAGTGGAGTCACGATCTCCATGAAAATTTGGTGGTAGCCTAAATTTGTTGCCGTGTTGAGGGTGATGCTGAATGCTTAGTCAGAAAGCGAGGTCATTGCCAGAAAACAAGAATTTGAAAGCCTTGTGCTAGAATAGAGGAGTGATGGATTACCTGGTAGCTGGAGTTGATCCCACTTGCTCGTGTGTGTGAGCAAGACTTGGGAACTACCAGTAGGCCAAAACACTGATAATTTGAGCCTTGAAAGGATTTGCTTTCTTTTTTTTTTTTCTTTTTTTTCCCCCTCCCCTCCTTCTTACAAATGCTGGGACAGGGAAGGGGAAAGAACTTCACCTTTCTGCTGGTTATTTGTGTCAAGTCTCTTCTGAGGCCTGAACTGCAAGGTCAAATTTTAGTTAAGGTGATAACATTTCACTTCTATGGGCTTCTGACGTTCTTTGAAATGTGGTGTTTCTCCCATAAATTTGATTTATTAACCCAGCTCAGGCATTTGTAGGAATTTGTCAAACATTTACGAGGCAACAGGGGTCAAGTCAAGCAAAATGTAGTGGAAGTTGTCACAGTAAATGGAAGAGCTGTTGGAAACCTGTGTTCCTCCTGCCCCATAGGAAGCCTCAGATACCCCCTACAAGTCAGGGCAGAGGAGTTACAGCAAAGAGTTCAGTCTTCATCAATTGGTGTTTTCCCCCAGAATTTCATTGCAAAATATCCCATGCGTTAATACTACTTCATTGCGAAGTGTAGCCATTTCAGAGAGCAAGACCTTTCTCTGAATGTCCTAGTGACTACCAAGTGTCATGACCTTTCTCATCTCTGATTTTCAAAGCGTTTTAATGTAAAATACCATCACCTTTGATGGATAAAGAGAGTCCTTAGTTAAGTTTTATGGATTTGGACCTGATAAAAGAGTGAACACCAAGCTGCGAATACCATGAGCCATTGAAGACTGTCTCCTTCATGGTGCGCTTATTTAGACTAATCATTTCTAAATAGATGAGCAGCAATGTTTTTTTGGTGGCCTAACCTGCTACCTGTAGAAAGAGCTGATTTTCAGTTCTCAACTACTTGAAAGAATAAGTTATGGAGGGGAAACAAGATGCTCCCACCTCCCATAGCCCATGCTCAGGAGCAGCCAGCCTGGATGAGCTGCTGCTCAGTAGCTCTGGTAACTTGTGCAATTTCAGCCTTAAGATTGCCCTTGATTTGGGCCGTTTGAGGATGACCCGGTGTTTGCACAGATTTAGCCATTTTCCACAGGGTGAGGGGAGAGAGGGTTTGGAGGCTGTGGGTTTTTTTTGTGCAATTTGAATAGAAAATAACAAACCATGTCATGTTTGTTCAGAGGCCCCTGTCAGTCCCAAGCAATGTCTCTCAGCTGCCATGAGAGGATTTCTACCATTCAGGCCTTCTGGTGAACATTTCTCTTGTATGACCTTCCTAGTGTGAAAAAATAAACAATTTCACGTGAGCGCGTGGTTCAATTTAACCAGCACTGCCTCATCCTGTAAAGTGTTTAAGTGCTAAGCGATGTTCAGTCATCGTCTTGAAATAATTAGTGATGATGCTAATAATGAAGGGATTAATAATAAAAGGGATTACTTGTTTGGTTAAAATTAAGCCCGTGTTTGAACACTTTGCAGGATTGAGGTCTTTGCTGCTGATACGAGGGAATCGGGCTGTCCCTGTTCTTCTGGAGCCCAGAAACCCTTGAGATACAGCCCAAATCTCTATCTTGTGTCTCGCAGTGCTCCGTCACCTGTGGCGTTGGAGTCATGCACCGGTCTGTGCAGTGTTTGACGAACGACGACCAGGTCAGCGGCTTGTGCCACGCGGATCTGAAACCCGAAGAGAGGAGAACGTGTCACAACGACCATGACTGTAAGTCTGTGGATTTGCACCTTCCTTTGTCTTTCTCGTGGCTTCAGCATCTATTCCCATCAAACTCCTAGGGACACACAGTATTTCCAAGCGTTGGGAGCTATCCAGCTAAGCACTGAGGCATTTCAGGGAAACGTTTTAAAAATAAACAAGATGTTTTGGTGTTTTGGATGCCTCACAGTGTTACAAAAGAAATTTTGATGTACAGTTGCTCAGTGACTACAAGTATTTCTGTTTTGTTTCAGGTGAATTACCAAGGAGTTGCAAAGACTTTAAAAATCTCAAAGGTGTCACTGAAGACGGCGAATATTTCCTTCAAGTCAAAGGAAAGACACTGAAGGTGCATTTCAGCAATGGATTGATAGTTAATGCCTTTCCCGAAGGTGCAAGAGGACCCTGCGTGTGCTCTTCCTTCCATTCTTGGATTTTTCTACCTTCGGTCTTCTCAGCAATCCCTTTGCACATGATGCCTGACAAAATTCTGGCTTCTCTCTCTCAGGTGTATTGCTCTGGGATGCAGACTGACAACCCAAAGGAGTACGTGACCCTTGTAAACGGGGATGCAGAGAATTTTTCAGAAGTGTATGGATACAGGTAAGAAATCCTTTAATCCTGAGCCACACAATATTTTTGTTTTCCATGGCAATATTTTCCGGTCATGAGTAGAAAGGGTTTTCTTTTGATTTAGATTGCATAACCCGACTGAATGTCCGTATAACGGGAGCAGACGAGAAGACTGCCAGTGTAGGAAAGATTACACAGCAGCTGGGTTTTCCACCTTCAGCAAAGTAAGGCTGGACCTGAACACTATGCAAATAATAAGTGAGTAAAAACAGGGCCTTGCCATTAAAAAAAAAAAAAAAATGTTTATTTTACACAAATATAGCTGTAACTACAAGCAAGCAGTAGTACTCTAGTGAGCAATATTCCTGAGCTCTCCTGTTAAAGGCTGCTTTACACTTAGAGACTGCAACTTGATTACATCAGAGATGCTCATGCTATTTCTCTATAATGTGGGAAAATATTAAGACGGTCGCTGGTGCATCTGGTTTGCAGAATGAATATTTGCGTGATCCCGGCAGGCCAGCATATTCCTTGAAAGATTTTATTTCATTTGGTTTCCTATTTTCAGACTGGACTCAGAAAGTTTAACCAGGGAGGAGCTGGACCCCATTTTACACACAGACGTGTCAGGAGATCTCAGTGCAGGGGACCCTGCTGGGGTCAGGGATGCAGCTCCCTCTGGGCCCGGGGTGGAGGAGGCTCTTGGCAGAGCCAGACCATGGGGAAATATCTTGTGTTGAGAGTGATGGAACTGGGCCTGTGGATTTTCAGGGGAGGAGGGGGCTGTGGCTGTGCAGTATAAGTCTCTCTTGTCATTCATGGGAGCCATCCCACCACCCGAGAGCCTGCAGCATCTCCCACAGCATCTCATACAGTTACGGTTTCAGTCCCCTTGACTCCAGGGATGCTATCAGTTTCCAGCAAATGTTTTAAAAATACAACATATTGTTGGAGGTTCATTCAGGAAATAGTGGAGATTTTTTAGCAAATCCAAATCCTTCCTTGTAAAATGACTCTTTATCTGATAAGGGGTTTTTATCACTTCATTTTCAAGCCATGAGACTTCCCAGTCTATCAATCTGTAAAAAGCTACTAATAGTCTGTAAAAGCTCCTAAGTAAAGATCTCAAAGGAACCACCCTCGGGGAATTTGATTCCAGCGCCCTTTGAATTTCAAAAGGAGCTGGGCACCTATCTCCGCCAGGCAGGAGCTATCTCACATCCCCATCTAAATGAGTCTCGGTTACTTCAGACCCCTCCAGAACAAAATACCCCAGTTCCCTTTGAAACCCCGACCCCTGGGCTGGGGCAGCCGGGAGAGCACAGAGATGGTTGTTTGCCTTTGTTTATAAGGGAGATTTAGGAGGTCCCATGGACCCTCTTGGAAGTGGGAATTTTCTGATAGAAAATGAAACCCAAGTCTTGGGTTCAAATTTTGTTGTTATTTATACCTAGACCCTAAATCACCAATGTACTTAAACTGAGTTGTAAATGTTGAGCGCGTGAGTGTCCTGTTAAATTCAGCACTCGCATACTGGGAGTCACATGTGGGATGAATTGGAGATTTAATATTAAAAATCCAGCAGATGAGGTCTTGACTCTCAAGATTAATGCACGAAACCAGCTTTAGTGAATTTAAATATTAGCGAAGAGCATCTTTGCATTTATTTTTGTCTCTCCTTGCATCTTTCTTTCCGTGTTATTCACTATTCCCCACAGCGACCGATTTACAGTTCGCACGGACACATGATGGACGACCTGTTCCTTATGCCACTGCTGGGGACTGCTACAGCGCAGCCAAATGCCCGCAGGTATTTGACAACAGCATTTCATTGGAATTGATGCCATTTGTTCTGTTCAGGCCCTCTATTAATTACTGCTGATCGCATCTGCCCAACTCCAGTGAGTGTCGCGTTGTCATCTCAGCGGTTGGAAACTTTTCCCCTTGTCCGTGCAGAAAGCACTCACCGTTTTCCATATGTCAGGTTATTTTCAGACCAGTGTCGGGACTGGCTAAGGGACATTCCCCAGGGCCTCAGACAGTCAACAGTAAAGGAGAAAAGGAAAAGGAAATAAGCTGTGGGAGAAGAGCTGGACTTTGCATGTGTAGTTGAAGGTAGAGGGATGTGTCCGTGACAGGGCTTGGCAGAAACGCTGGGCAGGGAGAGCAGTAGTGAATCAGACCATCAGGGTGTCCGGGGACCCTGCCTCTGTGCTCCCCGATCACGTATCCGCTGAAACCGTGGTTTGCAGGGGTGCAAGAAGATGGGTGAGATAACCCCCCTGGATGGAGAAGGCAGCAGACAGATGGCAGGGCTCCTGCCAAGCCAGCTCAGGGAGGAGATGCCCAAGAAGGCGAGGGGAGAGCCTTTACAGGGCAGGAACAGGTTGGGTTTCTGCCACTGGACCGGTGGAGCCCATCCATCAGAGACCATGACGATACCTGCCAGCTGCTACCCCACTGTCCCCACGCCCTGCTGCTTATTTTCACAGCAGCCCCGTGGGACCACCACTCACTCCGTTTTGGGGCTGGGAAAATGCTGGTGAAACAAAGGTGGTGCCTGCACACCAGGGCAAATCCAGCCTGTCCCAGCACCGCAAGGTGCTCGGCCATGAAAGCACAGAGTTGGGCACAGGCTAAGTCACATCTTCAGGGGCTACAGGAGGTGATGCAGGACATGTAGCCCAGTTGCTTGGAAGAAATATGCTTCCTTGAAAGTCTTTAGGAGACTAGTTAACACTGGTGCTACAGATGGCTTGCTCCGTGTCCCCAGCACACCTAGTTTTCTTGGAGCTGGGGGATGATAAGTGGTATATTTGGATAGTCCAAGGTATTTGTGAACCATATTTGCAAAGAACATGAAGAAGGGAGTCGCAGCAACAGACGGCAGAGGGCAAACCTCTCCATCTCCTTCCCTCTCTGCTTTCAGAGCTGACACTTTTCTGCACAGCTCAGCAGCTCAGGGATTGACTTCTTACCTTGGGAAGGCTCGTGAATATTAATATCCATCCACCTGACCCAGACAGTTTGCTCCTTGCAGAAAATCAACATTCCCAAGGTGGCAAATACAGGGAGCTAAGCTAACGGTTGTCGGGTACTGCACGGCTGTGCTGGGCTGCGGGTCAGCCAGGCCACGCGGCTGGAGGATCCCTCCCTGGGTCCAGGAACAGGCAGGGCTGGGCTCTGCCATGGGCGTAAGGGGAAGGCTGGGGGGATCTGTGTTGGATGCAGACATAGCCCTTTTGTGCGTTTTGAGACAGTGGAATGAAGTGAAGGACGTTTTTAAGAAAAAAGCAAATGAAAGAGTTTTGATTTTACTGAAGTCTACAAAAAAAAAAAAAAAAAAAGCCCAGTGGAAAATAAGGAAAACAAGGACAAGTGTGCCCTCTCCAGTTGAGGAGGGAGCAGCGAGAGCTGCTGCAGCACGTCCCTGGGGTACCTTTCCCATCAGCTGCTGGAGCATGTCAGGCTCCATCCGCAGTTTGCCATGGAAAAGCCAAGAATGCCCTCAGCCGGCAAACAGTGAGAAAGCAGTGCAAAACCGAGAAAAAGCAGGAAAAAAACGAGAGGAAGCCCCTCCTTCCCTTCAGCCACCAACGAGAAGGAAATTCCTAACCTGAGGCATGCTGTGATTTGTACAATATGTGCTCATCGCTACAGGGGCAATGGAAAATATTGAAAGCATTGCCGGCAAGATCCTGTTAGAAAAGTGACACCAAACCACGGTGTTTTGGGATAACCAGGCTCGTCTGCTTGTTTTTTAGGGTCGCTTCAGCATAGACCTTTATGGGACAGGCCTGTCCTTAATGGGAACAGCAAAGTGGCTCTCGCAAGGGAATTACGCAGTGTCGGAAATTCAGAAATCCCCAGTAAGTTGCAATTTTAATTATAGTTATAGTTGCTCGTGAGAGGTTTTTAATTGCTGCGTTGTCTTTCGTGGCAACATCTTACAAGTAGAGACCAACAAAAATGTAACATCTGACATCAGCAATGAAGTGTTGCCCCTAATTGTATGTGAGGTGGGGGGGTCCTGGTGGGTTTAACTAGATTTGAGTTATTGCAATTAATTAGTGAGCCTGCTTAACCATGAAGCTGAAAACACTGCGTGCTGTGGGGCAGACATATCCTTAATTAGTTGTCTGAGGTGTCCAGCACGGAGCATGCATCACACAGTGGGCAGG
The DNA here is from genome assembly GCF_009769465.1 of Tauraco erythrolophus. Taxonomy (NCBI): domain Eukaryota; kingdom Metazoa; phylum Chordata; class Aves; order Musophagiformes; family Musophagidae; genus Tauraco; species Tauraco erythrolophus. Next base: position 7,968,562 of record NC_141476.1, read on the forward strand.
ACTGGGGTATGCTGGGTCAGGGCTGTGGAGCGGGGATTGACATGCCAGAGAGGATCCAGGTGCCAGGCGAGTGCCCTGAGTAGGAGTTCTTCCCAAAACATGGCTGATCAAGTGTGGAGGACATGGACCTTCCCAATGGGCTGGTCTGGGTTTTTTCCCTTGGGATAGATCCTGGTCACCCGAGGTCGGGTGGGCTGGGGCTGCCCCACAGCATGCTGCACCCCAGGGAACTGGTGCCTGCAGCTGCCCGTGGCTCTGCTGACCCTGAGGCCTCCAGGTAAGCCAGACAGGCCTTCAAAATCACTCCACAGCCAGACTTGAACTGTATGGCTTAATTTGCCTGCCCATTAACCCCTGCACTGCTGTGTGCCTTCGTACTGTCGCTCCTATGTCATGTTCTGAAATTGGGGAAACATGGGATTGCTTTTTTGGCTGTCACTTCATGTGAGTCATCTCAATTGCCCCTGTTAAAACTCTCCTAAGGAGGTCACCGTAATCATTTAACAAAAAGCAATTTGCAAAGTATCCTCTCCTGTACTGCTTTCAGTCTCCCTGGCTCTGGTGAGACCCTTGAGCTCATGAGCCTCATCAGCGCTGGGGCTCCTACAGGAGAATTAAATTCTAGTGCTTTGACCATGCTGCAGCAAAGCATCCTCCAGAACAGGTAGAAGAGGACCAACGCAGATCCCCTATGTTAGTTCTGGCAGGTGCTTTGCTATTCTCCCCTTCAGAAAGGAGAAGCCCAGGCAGCTGACTTTGGGGTTGCGGAGAGCAGACACCATCATGGCTGGCAGAATTACAACAAACTTTAAGGGACAAGAGGTCTAAGAGACAACTCTTACCTCTGTCACCCAGTGGTATCTGTCAAGTGCTGTTTCAAGGGTGTAATTGCCCACAGGAGCAGAAGAAAGGCAGGCATAGTGAGAAGAGATGATAGCAGCCTGCTGCTATCACAGATCAATAGTGTCAAGGGCAGGATGGAGCTCGTTTAAAAATAAATGCTTTGTGCAAGCTTGTCCTGCACTTAAGTTCAATTTTCTGGTAATTGAGGGTTGAATTCCCCTCAAGGACTGTCTGTCCATTGTAATGACCAAGAGGAGAAAGACTCTGCAGAGGTGGGATAAGGAAGACCAGATGGAGGTATTGATCTCATAACTCAAGACCAGAGTTGCACCACGCTCGATGGGCTCTCCTGGACTCCGGACCAGCCCCAGGACCACTCTGCATTTTCCTTTGTCTCTTCTGGCTGTGGAAATGCAGAGCCGAGAGAGGATGGCACTTGGGCAAGTGGCATAGCCTCACCCCATCGCCTTCCCTCTTCTCTTGGCTCTGGTACCACTCCAGGCCTTTCCCTTCCAAACAGCTGCTTCACGGCACTGCCTGCAAATATCTTTCCTGTGCCCTTTGCGTGCTCAGGCACAACTGCGGAGCTGTTGTTGTCTAGACGTGGTTTTGCTCTTGCGTGAGCCAAGTCCTCCACTCATTACAGTTATTCACAGCGGGGCAAATTGGAGAAAGCAGATACCCTGGAGGTATCCCTTCAAATGGCCTTCTCCTTGGGCATCTTTCAAAGTAATAAATCAAAACTACCCTTTCTTATTTGTGTTCGCCGTCTGACCTGGTAGCGCTAAAGGGAATTACATTTGCATACATTTAAATATAACGGTGATTTTGTAGATTGATTAGACATAATTTGTTTTTATTCCAAGACATTTTCTATTAAAAATCCTGGCTAGAATAACCCGGATCTGGCCCTTTCACAGCATGGAGTTCCTGAGCCCTTACATGAGACATTATTTCTGATTTTTGCCTGCAGGATGGTACCAAAGTAGTAGGAAAATGTGGCGGTTACTGTGGGAAGTGTACTCCATCATCTGGAACAGGCCTCGACGTTCAGGTGTTATAGCAATGGTGAGTTCCCAGCTGCTTCTGCATGAAGGGAAACCTTCCCAAAAAACATCCTGAAGGAGCAGATCAGGCCACACTTGCAAAAGCGCTTGGTCATCGGTGACAGCCACCTATCCCATGCAGCACCCGGGGAGCAATGGGATCCTGTGCTCCCAGTCCTCGCTTCCCCCAGGAACCCTTACGGGTATAACACCATCGACTGAAAATGTGCTTCCCACCTCGCTGGCACCCGCTTTGGCTCTGCTCTTGTGCCCAATCTCTCAAGTCACAGGTTTCAGAGGCGAAAATGAGGATTTGACCTAATGTGCACCTTGCCTGTGTTTTCCAGGTTCTCTGAGAGCAGCCAGCGGAGAAGAGACGGATGAAGGATAGCGATGCAATACCTCTGCCTTCCAATTTTTTATCTGTTTATGTGTGTATATAGATCGCATATTCTTAATGTACAGTATAATATTTATGTTTGGAATTATTTATTTTGATTTAATATTTTTGTACGTAAAATCATTATATTAAGGCTGCTTTTACTATTTTTATTTTTTATTGTTAAATCCTGCAGTCAAACCACTGCATTTTGCGTACTCTACATTATATGTAGCATTATGACAAGTGATACTTTATTGTCACTGTATTCAGTTGTTTACTTTCAATCAGTAATTTTCCTTCAGTTATGGGCTGCTTTGGCCCTCTACGGTGCTACACAATCTGCATAGGGGTATTTTTGGCATTTCAATCTGTCTTTATGTAAGGAAAATAGACAAGATGTGCTTAAATTTTATTTTAGGGATTAGGCCGACAGCACTCAAGGAAAACATGACAATGAATACAGTGCTAGTTGCATTAGCAATCTTTATCTTTTAAGGTATGTTTTGAATTTCACATGACCTCTGTGGCCAGTGCTAAAAGCACTGGTTTGGTGCTAACACGATATTTATTAATGCTCTGTAATTTTAGTTAATCCAATGCCTTTATCAGTGAAAAAGGGAAGAAAGCAGAAAAAATTTTCAGGTGATTCAAATAAATTAACATCTACCCCAGGCTTAGGAAAATTCCTGCACATGGATCTTCAACTCGAGCCCCTTTTTCACAGGGCTCCGAAGTGAACTCGCTTTTTAAAAAAACACCTATTTATCTCCTAATTGCATGTGCCACTGTGCTTCCTGGCTCCATCTGGAAGCGGGGTATTAACTCATCCCAGACAGGCTGATCAGGCCATATGTTTCCCTGAGCTGTGTGCTGAGAAGCGATGCGGTTCCTTACCGACATTGTCACGAAATTCTAACGTGAAGCCGAACGCATCCCTGCTGTGTTACCGACCCGCGGGGCCGGTGAGGTCCCGTGGGGTCTGTGGCAGGGGCTGGGGGCCGGGGCTCCCCGCCAAGCCACCCCTTCCTCTTGGCCAAGGGACTCTGTTGCAGGCACCTGCAGCGTTTCCCTGGCTTCCTACTCACTCCCAGACCATCTGCAAAGGGAGGCTTCAGCGCCGGCTCTGCCTCCTTCCAACAAGATCACTCTGTACTTACAGATAACTCTATCCCCCTCCCCCTTCAAAAACAGGCTGCTTTACGCCTACTTCTGTGTTGCTTCGGATCTTCCTGGTAAGGCATCTGTGCTCCGTGCCTTTCCGCCATCCCATGTACAACAAGACCTTTAGCGTTGGCTTTTTTTTTTATTATTATTTTGAACTGAGGAGACAGCTCCCATAGGCACCGAACGTGGCGGTGCAATGGCTCCCGCCCGTAGGTAGCCCATCGCTTGTGGCACACCGCGTTTTTGCAGAGCTTCGTAGCACATTGAACGGGGGTGATGTGACCAGATTATTTTTGTAGTCTATGACTATGTCCCTTATCTCTTTCTCTACAATTTTACTTAGTGATAGGAAGATGCTGCCCCTTCACCTTATACGTCGGGGCAGCCAGGAGCACAAAGTACAAGGAAAGGAAGCTTTTCAGCACAAAATTGCCAGCAGTTTGGAAAACCAAAGAGGCTTATCTGCTCCTGTAGATAACTCTTTCGATTTTGCATGCCAAGAGTTAACAAACACCACCTCGGGATCTTGTGTGAGTCTTTTGCGGAGCTCCCCAAAGGATGTCCAATCAGCCTGTTACAAAACAGTTGGATCGATAGCGATAAATGATCCGATCCCTGGATTCATAACCCACACGTGCGCCGGGCTGTGCTCAGCCTTCGGAGTGAAACCTGTCAGCCTGACAGGTCACATCAGCTGGGAGACATCTCGCAGGCGAGCGAGGCTGTGTCACGGTCCAGCAGCTGAACAACTGGTGCTCTACACTTATTTTGTGTGTGCCTCTGCCGCTCTCATTAATATTCAGACTTAGAGGAAAGGATGAGGCTGTTATGCATAATTTGGGGCTTTTGGCTTAATAGTACATAAGTAGATGTGATCGTGTCTTAGAAAGACTAATTTTTCACCTACGTTGTATGTCTGTGCATAACAATAGTAAATTCTACCTTTCTGAGAAAAATGCCAAAAATACCAATTCAAAGGTGAAAGAAAAGAAAAGGGAAAAAGGGAAAGGGAAAGGGGAAAAGGGAAAGAGAAAGAGGAAAAAGGGAAAGGAGAAAGGAGTAGTAAGGGAATAGTGATTTTTTTTTTTTTAATGACAATTGCTTATGTATAACTTCTGTAGGGGCAAAGGGAAAATTGCACTATGAACTTTAGAAAGAAATGGTGCTTAGAAAGTACAGGCTTCTTATATTTTCTCTAATGAAGTGAATGGCTATTTATAAAAAGAAATATTATTTTGACCTGTACACATTCATTTCTACCGTATAGTTTCATAGCAGCTATTAACAGAGCAAGAGAAAACTAAAAAAAAAATATTAAACTATAAGGGAAAAAAATTATAGAGCACTGATCCTGTGGTTCATTAACAGGCTTCATTAACTAAGAACAGACCTTGAGGACCAGAGACAGTAGACATTTCTTGTTCAGGAAACAACTCTGGGTTTTGTATATCAATGCCATTATTTTTCTTCAAACTGGGGTATTTTTTTGCAAGCACTTTCCTGTACAGTGTTTCTTTTCTTTCTGCTTATACTCAAAAGGAAATGAAAAGACCCGTAAGGCATGTCTGTTTGGTCTTTCTGCATTTGCCATTGTATTTACCTGTGTGCTATTATAGAGGCAAAATACTTTGTACACAAGGGAATAATACATTGAATGGTAAACATTCCTTTCTGTGCTGGTGTTTATTTCCAAGCTTTGGGTTCCTTGTTTGATTGTCCCATGCAAAGGGAACGAGGGAGGGTAATAATGTTGTTTATATGGAGCCCTGCCCCAAGTCCACATTGGAGTCTGTGGACTAGGGACCATCTTGGAGAATAGCCACGGCCATTCACTCGTGTCCTGCCGGTCAGATAGACTGATGGTCCCCAATTTCTATCCAGGAGAGGAGTGCCCTGAGGTACAAAACATACATGATCACATCTCAGAGCTGCCCTGTGCACTACTTGGACGTGCCTGGTGACCAACTGGTTCTGCCATCCACGCACTAGGGACATCGCTTGCCATGGGATGATAAGGGAGCCAAACAGTTCATTTTGCAAATGTTTTTGAAGGATGATCTGGGATACTGGGCCTGGTCCGCACTGCTAGCAGTGCTGTTTAAAGAAATCTGAAAAAAAACCAAACAAAACAGCAACTTTTCTAAGTTTGAAACAATAGTATCAAACATACAAGAAAATTCAGGTAGAAGAAATTTGAGTTAAAAGGAAGCAAACATGAGGACCAGCTCCCAGGAGGGCAACCAAGTGACAAACTGCAGCCAGAGTCTTACATCGCCTCTGGCCCAGAGGCTGCAGGTAGGAGTGAAGAAGTTGCATTTTTCTGTCCTCCCTTGCATGTTCCTCATGCTTTGTCTCAGAAAACGAAGCAGATCTCTTAGCGCTGGCAGCTCCAGCCTTTTTCAGCTTCTATGCTTTCAATCCAAAAGGAGAGAGAATACCTTTCTCGTGCTAAAACAGTCAGATGGAGAAAACAACACACAGTATTTCAAGAGCTTGATTCTTAGTTTAAATGGCCAATGTCTTAAAAGTGTTTTTCTTTTCTATCCTTTATCCTTAATAAATGATTACAAATACTTTAAATGTGGGCTGCTGTAGAATTAAGCCAACAGGGGGTCTGTGCACAGCCCCTGAATCATATTTAACCTTCCAGCCCTATATAATGAAAGGGTCATTTTAACACTTTTGATGGTCCAGTTATTCTGTGAAAATTACAGTGCTCTCCTTCAGCCTCGTTATACAGCCTATCAGGATTAATTGCTCCAGAGACAGAGGTGATTGCTTCATCTCTTCAACCTTCTCTTCTGCCACAATAATGGGCATTTTTTTTTCTATAGAAAAATAAAATGTGTTTTGTTGAAGGCTGTTGGAAATGCATATTTCAAGGAGCTAGTCTTAAATCAGGACATCTGCTAGAAATCTTCCTCTCCTGCATAGCCATGCTTTGAAAATTGTATTGAAAAATGAGGAGAGGCAGAAAAGACCAAGGAGGGCAGTCTGGGCTTGAAAGACAATTTTCCACGGAGGTGCTTCCAGACCTTGCCTAGTGAGTCTTTCCGACACGATTCCTCTTCCCAAACAGATGACTGAGGGCTGACTTAGAGAAAGCGTTTCTGCCAGGGAGCATCGTTGAGGTGAGACAATTCTTCCATCTACCAGGCAAAGGCGCAGAAATTCAACCCAATGCAGGAGTCATTAACAGCTGAAGTATCTCGGCCCACATGGTAAATTCTCTCATGGCTTGAACTCTTCAAATCAGGAACTCTTCAAATAAAGTCTTTTTAAGAAATATGTCTGGGTTCATCCAGAAGTCGCTAACCTTAGTAGCTGTTGGTCATTTAGCGGGAGGGGACGAGTTCCTTCACGGTACAAATTCCTGGAGGCAACTCTCCAGCTCATGTTGTGCAGGAGGAAGGAGCTGATGACCAAAAGCGGTGCCTGGTGGTCTCACTCTAGCATTTCCAGGTATTTTTGCCTGCGTTGGAGTAGAGTAATCCAAGCAATCGGAACTGTAGCCTTCCAGAAGCAAATTTGGTTGACAAGTTTCTGACCTCTCTTTGCAACAGTGAGATGAAGAACGCAAAGAAGTTATTTTTGGCCTTCGCAGAAAAGTCTGAGTTTCCACTTCAAAGTTGGCTTAATTTTTCAGCTATTTTATATTACCAAACATAAGGCATAGGTTTTGAAAAATCAAAATGAGAAGAGAATAATGTTTTGACCTAACCCATATGCTTTTTATACTTTATTTCTTGGGGAAGGTGTGTGTATTTGTTCCAATCAAAAAACCAAACAAACAAACAACCTGTGAAATTTCCCATGAAATGACTTCTGTCTCTCTCTAGTTATAAATATTACTGCTGAAGTGTTTGGAGACATGATTTGTTGACTATAAGTACTGGGAGATCTGGTGTAGGTACTGTTTTAAGCCAAGGGAAAGTAGAAATATATTTCTCCTTTGTGAAACTGATTCAAGTCTTTCAAGGCAGTGGCTGGATATGAAGTGCAGAGGCTGAGGCCATGCTCATCAATCCATTTCCACCAGGAAAATCTCAGTTCTGCTGGGAGCATAAGAGCCCAAATGGTTTCCCTGTTGCATCGCCTCGCAGGCTTGGGCACGTGTCGAGCTTTAATGCTCCTACTCAATCCGAGCTGCCAGCAGCGATCTCAAGCTGCAGCTACTTACACATTTGTTGGTAGTCAGTGTCTCCATCTTTGAGAAGACAGCGTGAGGAGAAGAGCCAGAAGTCTGGAGTAATCACTGAATATGAACCCCTTTGTGTGCAGGGCAGAGGGTGCAGGGGAAGACAGGGCACTGTATTTTCTCCCTTAAAATCATTACTTGTCTCCATTCATATGCTTATAATTTCTTCATCCTTCTTTAATCTGTGACTACGTTTCAGATGAGCAATTAAATTAATCAGGTCTTTGCTGCATTGTGCTTCACTAATCCATCCTCGCTGCCTTGCTGACCTTTCTCTTTGAAGCTATTCACTGCTTGCTGCCCGCCTTCCCCCGCTCCCACACGGAAAGGAATATTTGCTGTGAAACGCTTTAATTGCTCCTGCTCACAGTAGCAGGGAAGCGGGGATGGCTCCCTGCAAACTGGTAAGAACAAACGTGTCCAGGTGAGTCGCCGTGCTGGCAGACTTGCCGTAAAGGTCTTAGTGACTGGCAAATACGAGCTGAGGCTTATTTGACCCCGTGACTCGGCCATCCCCCCGGCAGGTATGAGCGAAGCTGCCAGCAGCAAAGGATGTGAGCAGGTACCAGCTGCTGCCAGGGGCTGGAGCTCTGGCCTCATGCATGGCTTGGGCGTCTTGGATGAAGCCATCTCAACTGTCCGTCTCAGGTTTGACCAGCCCTTTGGAGCAGGAGCCAGATTTGCGGTGTCGGGAGATGCAACTGTGCACTTGCCCCTGAGGCTGGCACCTTGCCGGAGCTTAGCCTGGAGCAAACACAGACCCGCTGGTGGCAATCCAGCCCTGCCTGAGAAAAATGCAGCTACAGATAAAACGCACCCACATTAGCTGATCCGGCAAATAACTGAGCTCTGAAATAATAAACCGCATATGGCGAGAGCCAAGCTGCTGGAAGGAGGCGTAGTTCGGCAGTTGCCACGGAGGTTTGCTTCTTGGCAGCGGCAAGGAATAACACGGTGAGTCCAAGCTTTGCCTTATGGGAGCAGAAGCCAGTGGCCTTTCTTCCCGTCTGCGCTGGGGCTCAGCTGCTGAAAGACTTTGCTGTCTTCCTCTCTCCTTCAACACTCTCTTCCTGGGAGATACCTGAGCATCTCAGGTCTCTTCAAATCCAGGTGTCTTAGGGGGTTCAATCCACCTGGGTCATAAAATCATGGAATCGTAGAATGGTTTGGGTTGGAAGGGACTTTAAAGATCATCTCGTTCCAACTCCTCTGCCATGGGCAGGGACACCTTCCACTAGATCAGGTTGCTCAAAGCCTCATCCAACCTGGCCTTGAACACCTCCAGGGATGGGGCAGCCACAGCTTCTCTGGGCAACCTGGTCCAGTGCCTCACCACCCTCATTGTAAAAAATTTCTTCCTTGGATCTAGTCTAAATCTCCCCTCTTTCAGTTTAAAGCCATTGTCCCTTGTCCTGTCCCTACACACCTTTGTAAAAAGCCCCTCTCCAGCTTTCTCGTAACTCCTTTAGGTACTAGAAGGCTGCTAGAAGGTCGCCCCGGAGCCTTCTCTTCTCCAGGCTGAACAGCCCCAACTCTCTTATCCTGTCTTCATAGGAGAGGTGCTCCAGCCCTCAGATCATCTTCATGGTCCTCCTCTGGACCTGCTCCAACAGCTCCATGTCCTTCTTGTGTTGGGGACCCCCACAGCTGAACGCATCAGTGGCACAGATGAACTAAGGAACCCTCAGCCCAGGGCATTACAGCAGACTGTTCAGCTGACTTTCACTTGGGTTTCTGTCCCCATCCAGGTTGGGCAAATGGAGAGACATTGCCTTTCAGATACGTTTTTTAGAGATGTTTCTAAATTGTGCTCACTGAATTGCATCAAGTAGACTATTTCAAGTCCTTCCAACAACTCTTGTCAACATCTACAGCTTCATCCTGCTCTATGTGGCAAAGGCAGTGGGTGTGCCTTGTGCTGGTGTGCATCTCGCCTGGGATAACCCCGAGAGCTGCGTGCCCGCCCGGGGAGAGGCTGCCTTCCTTAGGTGCCCAAGATAATCTGATAATACCCTCCTCTTCATCGGCTCTCTTCCACGTTGTGCAAGTGGTATGTGAAGCTTTCCAGGTATGACTTGTATTCAGATTTCACTACTGGCTTTTTCCCGTTTGCTCATTCTTAATGGCCTGGGAATTTCAAGATCATAAATGTATGGAAGCCTTTAACCTGGGAGTATTGGAAGCTTTAGACAGCAGGTAGGTCCGGGGTTGTTTGCCTTGGCCAAAGAACCGGTGTCTCCAGCAGGTAAAGACAGCACAAATGTAAAACTTGAAAAAATTCATGGGCGGAAAAGAAACCGTTTCTGGCATCTCAGGGACCATAGATGTAGTTTTCTGAATTTTCCCTTAGAGCAGCTACCTAACATCTGCCTGATTTGAGCTACTACCCTGCTACAACCACTGGCAGCCTGGTTTTCTCAGATATCTCACTCTTCTATTTATCAGCAGGTTTTAATCCTGTGAAACGAGAAGAAAAAGGCTATTTTCTTTTCCCCCAATGAGAAGAGACAATAAAGCAGCTTTAAAATAATAAATAAAAGGACCTTTCCACCTGTGGGATGGCAAATGCATGATTAATGGAGGGTGCTGAACTGTTTGGGTGGTGAGGCACTGGACCAGGTTGCCCAGAGAAGCTGTGGCTGCCCCATCCCTGGAAGTGTCCAAGGCCAGGTTGGATGAGGCTTTGAGCAACCTGATCTAGTGGAAGGTGTCCCTGCCCATGGCAGAGGGGTTGGAACTAGATGGTGTTTCAGGTCCCTTCCAACCCAAACCATTCTATAATTCTATGACTGAACAGCATCTGTGGTCATTCCAGTGCCAGCGAAGGGCAGGGTGGCTTTGCTCCTGACAGCTCACCTCCTGCCTCAGCTGCTGACCCTCGCCTCTCTGCGACTTACCCCAAATAGGTTTGTTTTTTCTCATTTTCAAGAGCAGTCCTGAAAAGTAAAAGTAGCATGGAAGGAGCGTGAAATTCACAGTGTAAAGCAAATAATTCTGCTGGATCGCAGGAGAGCTCGAGGGAGCGAGGGAGGGGGATAGCAGAAAATTACTTGTTGCTATAGCGCAAGGAGGTTTTGTGCAAATTGGCAGAGCCCCACTTGATTGCTTTGTTTAGCCTCAAATTGAGAAGCATTAAGGAACTGCATGAACCAGGGCCATCTACCACCCACCTCTCCTCAAAAAGAGAGGCGAGGTAGAGCTGTGCCTGGGGAGCCTGGAGCTTGACAGCAAAGAAAACCAGTTCTGGGAAAAATCCGCAGCACTGTTGTTTCAGGGAGTGAGTAACAGCCTGCAAGGACGAGGAGGGGGCTGGAAGAGGAGCAGGGTGGCAGCCAGGATGCTCTCAGTGTCCATCACAGCCTGTGCTCCAGCGCCGACACTTCGCCGTGCCGGTACCAGAGGCCAGGAGTGCTCGGGGTCCCTCCAGCACCGCAGCGGTGCTCAGCCTGCCCAGTGTGAGAGCGGTCAGGCCCTTTTGTTGGAAGGAGGGATAAGCTTTATGTATCTGCTTGGCTCTGTGTTTCATAGCAGGTGCTCCTCTCCACAGAGTGGGATGGGGCTGCAAGTTTTTATTGGTGTGGACTCCAACTCCCAAATGCTATTTACAGGGAAATTGAAGACTGCCTTCAAAATTAACAATAGATGGCTATAAATCTTACTCAGTTACCTAGCAACTAACACAATAAAATCCTAAGGTTAAAAGGAGAAGGGTTATTTGGAGATACCTTGGGGAGCACATAATGGCCATTTGCATTCCTGGGTGGGAGGACAAAAAAAAAAACAACACTGAGATATTTACAAATTACTGTATTGATGGAGGAAAAAAGGTGAAATTACTCAGTGCGATTTTAATCCAAATACCTCAGAACTGACAAACCTAACAAAAAAATAGTAGTCAAATGGCTGTGATAAAGAGCACTCCGAAAACGTACAGCGATCTGTGGAAATGACGTAAGGGTTTTGTTAAGTTGCTAAACCCACTTTGTTACTGCTTCTGACATCTGAGTTGTGTGTACCGCGGACTAACCGTGCAATAAATGTTCAAAGTGAATTTGACCGGTATGTGCCTGATGGAATATGCCCTAGAAAAACCTACGCAGTGCAAAAAAAATTTAAAACTGAAGTAACATAGCATGATTCATCCCGGCCTGGGTTCCTGTTATGTACAGCACAGATTGAAATTCCATATCCCCACCTCAAACCGGGGCTTATGCACAGCCTTTTCTGCCTGCAGTAATTGCAAAACTCGAAGCCGGAATGAGCGGAAACACTGAATTTTTTCCCTCCTAAAAGACCCTCATGAGGACACGTTTACCCAGGAAGGAGGCGGCTTGGTGGAAGAACTATTCAGTAAAAGAGATTTAAAAAAAAAGGTCCAGTGCTTCAGCAGCTGTGGCACTTAGAGGCATTTTTTAAGCCCTCGTTTCATTGTTGAAAGGCTTCAGACAATAACTGCCTAATAACAGTCAGACAGTTAGTACCTTCAGGGTACTGATGGCGACAGGATTTGCGTTGAGTTGTAATTCACCTGTGCAGGCTGCGGGCAGGAGGAACCGCGAGGGGACTGACTCGGTCCGTAACAGCCAAATCCGCCTTGACATGGTGGAGGGCAGAAACGTACGGATCCAGCAGGCAAAACGAGAGCTGCTCGCTGCCTTACTCCAGCGTTTGCTGCCCCGGTGCTGATGGTCAGGTCTGGAGCGTGGGCTGCACAAGGGTGTCAGGGCTGATGGAAGGACGCTAAGAGTTTTCCGCAGATATTTTGGAGGTGATTTCCTGATATGTGGCATGGTTGGCAGCGGAGGAGAAGAGCTGGGGGCACTTTCCTGGAAAGACTAGCAAACTTTCCTGGCTCTGTACGCAGAAGTGTTGTGTCTGCCAGCTAACTCCCATCCAGAAGTGCTGGGCTATTGCTGGAGGCACAGACTCCGTGGTCTTTGGTGGCATGAGTTGTCCCCATATTTTCCATCCCCTGGTTGAAGCTACTGCTGTGGACCTGCAGCTCCTCTTCCTGAGTGGTAAGAACTTCCCTCCGGGCTTGTACACAAGTGACTTTGCTCCTGCTATTGCTTAAGCTGGTGTCCCAAAAGGAATGGAGGTCACCAGGTGAGCAGAGCCCTGATGGCAACTCCTTTCCCTCATGTGCAGCAGTGGGGCATGGTACAAGGTGAGACTTGGCAAAGCTACAAGGTTGGGCACATACCCTGGGACCGGGCAAGCAGAACAGCTCTGCAGCAACATGAGTTTCTTCTTTCCACCTTCTGTTGCCAGAGGTTGAATTTGCTTCAAGAAGTGCATTTATCTGACCAGGAGGCGTTGCACAATGTGCATGGTGGCTTAAGATGCTCTGCAGGACTTGTGACCAGACCTGCTGAGACATGAGGGCTAGCCCAGCCTGGGCACACCGTGGCCACGGTGGCCAGGGCTGCTGTCCTGCATGGGTCCCACATCAGCCCCTGCACCACTTGCCCCATTAGTGGGAACTAATGCAGGAGCTGCCTTTTACCTTGCCCTGAGCTCTCTGAACTTAATCATAATTATTTCTGTAGTATCAGGTACAACAGGGAGCAGGATGAGAAGTGCATCCCTGTCATTTCCCTCCTCTCAGCCATCCATAATTTCAAAAGGCAAAGGGGTCCATCTCACAGTGCACAAATGGAGCAAGCTGGGTTTTAAACTGGTTCAGTCATGAGAAGGGCTGGAAGAAGTGTCATCTCTAGGCAGGTTTGGTTGAAACAGAAATGGGAGGGGAAGATGACGTATGGAACAATTTAAGTGACAGCAGAAACAATAATTTGTCAGACAAACTGTCTGGCATATATTATCCATGTGTCTCTGTTTCTGAGCCTATTTGACAGCAGTATCTGACACCCTCCACCTCCACGCTGAGTCTGTCTCCTCTTGAGAGGAAGATCTACATGTTTATAAAAATAAAAATACAAAAACCCCTTTTGAAAGTACCTCTCGTAGCAGCACAGGTAGGGCTGTAACTGTGTTGCTGTCTCCTGCCCGCCCAGCCACGCCAGGATGTGTGCATCATCCCCTTTGAACGTGGTGAGAACGAGGGAGTGGGAGTTTATTTCCTGAGAGATCTTTACTCTTGGCAGCTTTTCTGGGGGAGGAAAGAGAAAAGGAGCGTTCAGGCCAGTGAGATAATGTTTCCCCTCCCTTTCCCAAATACATCCCAGAGATGATGTTCTGGCCTGGCTGTTTCTTTGTGCGGATTCAGCATCTGATCATCCCAAAAACATGGATTGAGCCCTTGTGACAAGCTCTTAATTTGTCTTGGATGTCTTGGGCCAGAGGGAAGCTGCTGTCCCTGTGAGATACGTAGATGCCAAGGAGTCACTAAGGACCTGACTGTTGGGGTACGGTACTTGAATATTTTTATGGCTCCGGGGTGCACACAATTTCTTCAGATGCCCCTCCAGGCCCACCAGGGCAGAAGCAGTGAGCACCCCTCTTATCTGCATCTTCTGCACTCCCCAGCTGAGTCCTCATCTTCCTTCTCCTTTCAAACACACCAGTGTAGGTCTGGATGCTCAGAGCCTTCCCTGCCTTTTGCCTGTGTATTGAGGATCTGCCCACCAGCGTCTGCAGTATCTGCTGAATTGAGGCTGGAGGATACAAGCTGTGCAGGATGGCAGGCAAGTTTGGCGGCTCCATGGACAGCTTGGGATGGAGGGAGGGGACCAACCTGCCTTGTTTTAAGAAGCAATTTAGGACCTGCCTCTTCATCAGAAGACTGGAGCCATGATTCAGCTCAGCCACACCTCCAAGGAATTTACCCTCCAACTTTGACTTACTTTTGCTGTTTTAAACTTATAGCAGATGTCCTCACCAGCCCTGTTATTGAGGGCTCACAGCATCTCTTGCAACAGCAAAGCAATTAAAAAGGATTTGCGGGTCACCTTTAAAGCATTTCCCACAGCACGTTGAATCTTGTTATAAGTCCTGTATCCAATAATGCTTTTATTTCGGCAGTTTTAATTGGAATTTTAAATATTCTGATTCTTATGCAAGACACCCAAAGTGCTGGAGGTTTTCAGGCCCTCTCTTGCACGACACTCGTTCCCTGAAATCCCGTTGACCTTCAGTAGAGATAACAGTAACTCAGCACCCCTGATATTACTGTATCTGACATTAGATGCAGCTTATAGGTAGGGATGTTTTAACATGAGGTCAAACCCCAGCCTGTAACCAGTTGCCCACCATGTGATGAAATGTGTGTGTATTTGAAGAGATACACTCTCCTCCCTCAAGAGCTTATAACATATTCGTGCACCACTGTATGAGCTGGAAACTGGGAGAGAAATAGCAAAGGAAAATGATGAGGAAATTTGGCAGAAAGAAGCAATGAAGGGAAGCTGGAGGGTTTTGGAAGGGTAAAAATAGCAACCACAGAAAAAAAAGAGCAGGGAGCGATGTCAATGTTTTCCCACTGACATGAAGAAAGCCTGTGAAAAAGAAATTTTTCTCTGTGACAAAGTTCCCTGTTTGTTTTGCTTTTGTTGTTATTTTTTTTTAAAGAAAGCCCAACATTTATGATAGGAAAGAGTGAAAATCTCCCTGAAACTTTTTGCCTGAGACTCTTCAAAAGGCAACCACCCAGCTCCCAGCCTCATTTCAGACTCCTAGAGAGGAAAATACAAGTGAAAAATTGACAAAAATGAGAACTGATTAAATGAAAAAAAAAGAATTATCAAAGCGTCACGGTTTTAACCAGCTGTGAGGCAGCGAGGCAAGGGAACAAAGAGGCAGTGAAGGAGGGGAAAGAGATGGCAGGATCTGTGAACAACCACAACCACGGGCTGAAGCTGTGAAATGCTAATGGTGAAGCTGCTCCATCCCCACTGAGGACAAGTTTTCGAGGAGCCTCGTGCTCCGTGGAGCATGTTTGCTGCTTCCCCTTCTCCTCCTGTTCCGTTTTGCTCTGCCCTGCGCCAGATGTGCTGTTTGATTGCAAACCCCCCGGGCTATGGGCTGGTGGTTGGCCGTGGGGATCCCTTTGTAGCGTGTTGTACAAATGACAAGAGGAGGCTGCTGCACGGGTTGCCCCACGGCTCCCGGTCCCACTGGCCCACGTGTAGCTCTGGCAGGATCATGATCTCCGGGGGTGTAACAGGTGCTTTGTGTCCCCAGGCTGCAAATATATTTCACATGACCACGTTTCTCCCGCACGCTGCTTGTGTTTGTGGACTAAATCTGTCCCCCATGGGGAGGGGAAGAGAAGCCCATCAAGAACCCGGGCTGTTTGCTCCCTGCCTTTGCCTACAGCAGTACGAGTACCCCACGCAGCACAGACTGTGACGTGCTCAGAGCTGTAACTTCAGCACATGCCCCTTCAGCGCTGCAGAGTCCCATCTCTGCTCTTCTGGAGCTCAAGTTTTTTATTAACACCCGTGCTCTGCAGCATTACGAGCGCACGGCACTGCCGGGCTGAGCTGGCCGAGCGCTACACTCCCGAGTGCGGAGGAACAACAGTCAGCGCCAGGAAGGGCCCGGGGAGGATCGTTAACTCTGAAGCGGAGTGATGACAGCAGGCGCTGCGGTGCAGCAGGGCGGTACGAGCCGACGGCCCCGGGCGATGCGGGGCGGGGGGGACGGCCGGGCCCTCCCGGGGCGGTGCCTGCCGGGCCGAGGGGCGGGGTGAAGGGGCGGGAGCGCGGCGCGGCGGAGGGGCGGCCGCCGGGGGGGGCGGGCCGGGGCGGCTGCTGCCGCGCACTCGGGTTGCGCTCCGCTCCGCTCGGCTCCGCGGAGCGCGGCGCGGCGCTGCCATGTTCGGCCGCGGCTCCCGTAAGCGGCTCTCCGGCCGGTCGGTGAGTGCCCGGGGGGGTCTCCCTTCACTTCCCGCCCCGTCCCGGCGGGCTGCGCACCCCCGCTCCGCTCCAACCTGTGGCTCCGTCCCGCCGTCCGCTCCGGCTGCGTCCCCGGTGCGGTGCATCTCCCCCTCCCCCGCTGCCCCCAAACGCTCCTTTCTCCGGGTGCGTCCCCCCTCCCGCCCCGCTGTGCTCCGTCCCCTGCCCCTTCTCCCAGCCATGCGGGTACCCCCTTTCCCCACAAGTACCCCCTTTTCCCCGGGCGTGCCCCCCGTCCCCCAGGCACCCCCCTGTCCCGGCGCCGGGGGGCCGGGGCTCACCTCTGCGGTTTGTTGCAGCTGACGGCGTCGGGGGAGCCGGAGCGGGGCCAGCCCTGCACCACCTGCGGGGACCAGTGTCCCGGCTTCGCCCTGCACAAGTGGAGGTAAGGCCCGGCGAGACCCCCGTCCCACCGCCCCGTGTCCCCGGTGGATCTTCCTCCGGTTCTCCCTTCGCAGAGTTTTGTGTCTCCCGCCCAGCTCTGTGCGTGTTCGAGGGTGTAGATGGGGCTTTTTGGGGAGCGCTTGTGTTGGTCTGAAAGCGTTGCCCACCTTGGCTGGTGGTTCTGGAGACACGAGTGGGTTTGTCAGCCCCTCTGAGCAGCACCCACCTGTGCCCGTGCCTGGCAATGGTGCGAGATGCAGCAGGATCCAGACCCAGGACTGGGGTAACTGGTTTGCTAATTACCACCTCGCAGCTGATCCGCTCCCCAGTGTGGTCAGGGGCTCATCCTGCTGCCCCGGGTCCTGCCCGAGGCTGAAGCCACCCTCGCCTGGCAGGGACAGGGTGGGCTGGGGTGGGAAGTGGGGGCTGGGGCGGAAAAGGGTCTGGGTGGTTTGCACCGAACTGCTCTGTGAAACTTCTGCCTCCCCTGGTGACCCCATGGTGGGTTTATCCCCTCTCAGTGATGCCAAGCAGAGATTTAGCAATTAAAATGGATGGGGGGGGGATGTGTGTGTAAGAACAAACAAGTATTTTTGGCTATTTCTGTTGTGTCTCCTTACAAAACGGACAGTGTTGGTGCCAGTGAGACCAGCCTTGTGCTGGATCAGCCCTTTCTCCCCTCCCCACGTTGTGCTGTCTAGAAATGAGTTCCGGCTCATGGGCAATCTGGGACCTGGCAATATTAAATCTGGGCCGTGGGCTCTGGGAGCTGGTGCACACACTTTGTAGGGCAGGGAGCCCTTGGTGACCCTTTAACCTTACTTTATAGGGTATACCCTTTTCTCCAGCATCTGCCGTGCTTGGTGCTCCTCCCAGCTCTGCCCCACTTCTCGGGGCTGCGTTTCAGCAGATTAAAGCACGAGTTCAGAGCGAGGAGGGAGACTGATTTATTCTCATTGAGTTGTATCTTAAGCTTCAGCCTTGGAAATCATCGTTTGTGATGGTGTTTGCTCTAAGGTGTGGTGGGCTGGGGTCTGCCCCAAGGGATGCGCAGCAGCAGGTAGGGCTCGTCATGATCCTCCAGCCTGGCCCTCCATGGGTGCTGGTGGCACATCCAAATGCACCATGTCCCACCTCATACCTTCAGAAGGTGAAGGTGTCTCCTTCTCCCAGGCTGCAGGAGCTGTGGTGTCCTGACACCCTCCCCATAATCTGAATCTGCCATGTATGCGTTAATAGATTTATAAGGTCACCTCTGAGTTCTTCTTTTCAGGGCTTATAAATGCTTTCCTGAGCTGTCCCAGGTTTCCTTGTAGCTGAAGTTTGGGGGCACAGGTATTGTCGCAGAGGTGCTCATGATGCTTAAAAGTGTCAAGGAGAACTTTCACCTGTAGGATAAGAAAAGGCATCGTCACCAAAGCTATTTCTCCTCTGCACCAAGGACTTAACGAGGTGCTGTGGTTTGAATTTTATGTCAGAGGGTGCAACTATTTAGGAACTTTTGAAAAATCAGGTGAATTTTGATAGCATCCCATCAAAGACCAGACAGTCCAGCAGAGCAGGCACACAGCTACTTGGGGAGCATCAGGTGAGACGTGGTATCATGGCTCTGTTCAGGTTGTGTCCTCTGCACTGGCATGCTGTGCCTCTTAAACTATATCCCACAAAACCCTGCATGAAAGAAGAGGTGGAGCAGGAGGCTCCAGCCTGCCAGGACCACCTGTAGCTGTCTCCCAGCTGCCCTTTGCTGGGGGACCCCAGACATGGGCAAGGATTTTGGCTAAAACCATGTGGATTGTTCCAGCAACCTTTTCTTGAGAAGGAAGGAGTTACCTCCCCCGGGGCAGGAGAAGGACAGGGCCCTGTGGGTACGGGTGGGAGTCAGTCCCCAGGGGCATTGTAGCTTGTGCATATCCCACTGAGTGGGCAGGCAATGCCAAGTTAGACCTTACATCGCCTCACCTTACACTGAGGACTGGACAAGCCCAGAGCCCTCCTGCACATGCATTCACATTTAATTGCCTTGATAGAAGAGTAATTAGGCAATTAAATAAAGGCAACCTATTTGCCAGAAAACAATAGAGAGGAAGTGTGTTCATTTATTACCAGCCAGTGGTCTATTAATGCCAGGGACATGTAAGCAGGCAAATTATTAATAGCAGTTTTGTAGGTTGCAAATGTACTCTGGAGCCCGTGCCCTCTGGGTGCGGGGCGGTGTCACCAGCTTGTGCCCACCCACACCTTAACGTGCAGGGTGTGATTGGAAGAAAACGAGGGTTTGCAAGGAAATCTGCAGATTAAGGATGCAAACCCAGATCAATTAACCACTAGAGATTTGTAAGCCTTTTAATAATCCTTTAATATCAGAGTTTTTCTGATAAATGTTAATGGGATATTTTTTGCTTCAGAGATGGGTACTGGTGATATGCTTCAGGGAGAAGGAAATCTATAAGCTCGCAGGCACTGAAACCATTGCTGATGTGGGTATTGTCGCATATGTAATTAGGCAGGACTGTGTATTTTCTAGTTACCTGTGATTTTTAGGTGTGATCTGTGCAGCTATTCCATCAAGCAGGCAAATTGCTTTGTTAGACGCCAAAGATTTCTGCGCCTTTACGTTCCCTTAAAAGCCACTTTTCTCAGATGGGGAGATGGCTTTGAGTGTTGGTTGAATTTATCATTCCTGGAAGCACGTGCATGTTTCCCGAGCCAGGGAAACCACTCGAAAATAAATTGTATTCTGCAGAACTGTTTTCTTTTCAGAATAAAACCAGCCTCTGTACAGTAGGTGATGTGCAAAAAGATGAGAGGATCACTGAGTAATGAAAAAATATCCCTGGTTTTAGAATCCTTAATTTTGCTCTGAAATTATAATCTCAAATTCAAGGTAGTGGGTGAATTATCCTGTTGTTGGCATATTTAATACTATTTTGGTGAAAACAAGGAATTGATAACACCAACGCAGTTAAACTGGAGCCAGTTTAACTGGCTGAGCACCTTGCCCCCTCAAAGTGCTCAGACCTCCTGTGTGCCACAGACCTCTGCCCCTTGTTGTAAGGCAGAAATTCCATTTTCAGTTTTAAATCATTTAGCCCCAAAGTAAGTGGTTTGTCTGAAAAGACTGAAGATTGAATTCCATCATGCTCGGGTGTGAAGTCTGCGAGGATGTGGCTGTCACGCTATAACTGGTGGAACCCCCGGTTTCTCATGGCCCGAACAGCAAAACGACTCCTTGCTCTGATGGCATCGCTGCCCTTTGTGGGAGGTTGTCGGTGAAGTATATAAGGACTGAAAAGTTCACCTGTGTGGGCTGTGGTGTGGAGGATGGAAACTGAGTGTACACAACAAAATCCTCATTAATAACAGGTTGATACTTGAAAGGTGGCTTTGTGCGGAAAAAGTGAAATCAAATTCAATAAAAATCTCCCAACTCCTTAGGAGCCCGGTTGCTGTTTTCTAATCAGATCTGCATTACATTAAACTGTGTGCCATTCAGCTTGTTAACAAGCTTTGGCATTAAATAAAGCTGTCAGTGGAGTTTGGTGAATGAATAGCCATTAGGAGTGTCTTTTTGCATAATGTCTTGGAGAGAAAAGCCTGCGAGGGAGGTGGTCCGGGAGGAGGGAAGGGAATTTATAACCTAGTCCTGGTGCAATTAGTGTGAATATGCAAACCTGAAAGGTGACAAATGGTTGGCAGCTCCGGGAAGGGAGCGAGTGGCTTTTGCTGCTGTTAAGCCTACTGTGAAGAACTAATTTCGGATTTACTCTGGGCGAAGTAAAATTACAGCCTTAGTACTGTATTTAAAATAGCGGATCCTTCGTGTTGGGAGATTGACATGTGTTTAGCACACAGAGGCATGGTTTGTTTGCTCCTCGAGAGAAAGCCTTGCAAAAAGACGCTACTCTTGCAGTTCAACAGACCGTGCTGTTCCCTGCTCTCTACCTTCTCCTCCAAAACCACCAGCTAAACCGTAGATGGAGGACACCTAAGTCTCAAGACCATATTTGAGCTCTCTGGTTTGAGGAGGGGGGACGTACCACCTGGTTTGCCAAGCCTGCAGAGGCAGCGGCGGGCGGCTGATTTCAGAGGGAAGGCGTTCAGATGCTGTGGCAGATAAGACAATTTTAAAAATAGTTTCTGAAAAGCTTTGGAGAAGTCTTTGTTGCCATAGTTATTCTTCTCATTTGCAGAAGCATTTAAATAACAGTAATAAACATGACATGAAGAGAAAGACTGGCTTACTGGGTTTTTCATTTCGGTGTGAGATTGTGTTTTACATCTTTTCTTGGAGTCTCTTTTTTCTTGCATGTGCCATGTAATCTTTGTCCCTTGAAAGCACGTTTTGGTGGGGAAGGGATCTGCTTCACTTCATGCATTGTTGTCCCACATCATGGTCTTAATATGCGCAATGTGTATTTGCACAGCACATAGTACCCAGCCCTTACCTTCCAGGGCAACTATTTACGTGACTGTTGGCTTAATATTCAGTAACATTCCAGGTTGACAAATGAAGTTTTGGTACATACCATTGTTTCGAGCGTTTATTTGTTTCTGTAACTCAGCATTTCACTATAATGAACTGTGGCCAGTCCCACAGAAGTCCGATCGCATCTGGCCTCATCGGATCTGGGAGCATCTGCAAAGACAAACTTTTCAACATCTCAAGAGAGACCACCTGGAGATCCCAGATGATACAGGATCAAGCCCAAAGGGTCATGATTGACCACTGAATCACAAAAACCTATGGACAAGGAAGGGAGGAGATGTGTGTTGTGAGATGGTGACCTGATAAATGAGGTGGTTGAGCAGAAGCCCAGAAATGTTTGAGGTTGCTGGGTGATGGTGGATAGGTCGCTTTGCAACTCCCGTCTCTGCCTTGTTGATTGTAGGCAGGGAGTTGCTAGTGGCAGTGGATGTTTATTTTCTTTGTGTGTTTGTCCAGTTCCCAGTGCTCTGGACATTATCTCCTCGTGTGTGGTGAGCAGCAGACAGGACTGTCCGTGCAGCAAGAAACTCTCCATGTGTTTTGCAGCCTCAATCTGCATTCGGCTGGCTCTGCCCGCAGGAGGGACATCCCGGCAGGCACGCGTACGCACCCAGGGCGCCTTTGGGTCTCTGGTTTGATGCCTAGAATCTCATCCAGAGAGCAGAAACAATAATATTTGTAATGCAGCACGTGAAGGAATAATACCGAGTCCTGAAGCATTTGTTTCTGCTTTCCAAAAAAAAAAAAGTACAGATTATTGCTTCCATATGTTTTCAGCATTTTTCGTAGCTTATGTATCTTTCACACACGCGCTCCCAGCTTTTCCCTTTCATGAATAACAGGCTTTGTGCCTCTCTCTCCTTTAGGATTCAGATATTCCACACTTCCTTGCATGTTTATTTGAAAGGCTTTAGAGATGTGAGAATAACAATACCTTATCTTGAATGGGCTTATGCTCTCATCGCCGCTGCGGCAAACTGCGCCGGGCCCGGTGGGTTTTAGCAAGTTTTTCATTTTGCAATGAAGAACCTGCTGAAATAGACAGAACTCAGCTGCTGTGATCCATCCCGCTGCTCCAGAGATGAGTCCATGAGGGACCGTGGAGGGGCCAAGCAGGCTGCTGCCCCAGGGGACCTGAGCCTGTCCCTAGGGGTGGGAGAGAGTCACCTGGCTCCTGAGGATGCAGTTGTCCTGGTGGAGGGGATGCAAAAAAGTCAAGTGTGTTTTGTCTGCAGACTTTAAAGCCTTTCACAAAAGGGTTGGTATTGTTAGCTTGTTTATAATTGTTTGGGGGTTTTGCTTGTTTGTTTTTTTTCCCTGTCCTAAGCAGTTCAGAAAGGAGAAGTCTTTCCCTGCCAGGTTAGTCATTGACAGAGTCAGTGTCCTTCAGCCTCTGGCCAGGGTGATGTGGGATGGGTGGCTGCTGTGCCCACTGAAGCTCAGCTCAGGAGGATGCTGGAGCATGCACTTTGCTTGGTGTCAGTGACTTCAGCTGTCCTATTTACTCACACCTGCGAGATTAAGCACTTGTGTAAGTGTTTGAAAAATCAGGACCTGCTTTTTCTTTGAGTTTTCAACCCCTGTGGCAGTAGGGAAAGAGCAGGGTAACCTGTGATTGCTCGTGCTGCCGCCACCGTCCCCACAGCCTCTCTGCCGAGGCGCAGCCAGGCCATCGGGATGGGAGTTGGGGTGGGCTGTAGTGTAGAGATCAGCTTCATCCTGCCCTGGGACAATCCATCTTTTCATAAATGTCGAGCGCACGGTTGCATTTAAGGAACTCCCAACCAACATTTTAGCCTGTCCCTTCCACATCTTCATGCCCTGCTGCTGAAACAGCACTTCAGCCAGCAGAGACTGATAAGGTATCCTGTTTGTGTTGGCTGGGAGACATGATATCCACTTCAACAGAGTGTTACAGTATTGGAGGCAGTGTTGTCCCTGGCGAAAAGCCTAAAATAAATTTTTGAATTTTTTGTACGTGATGTACAAAAGAGCAGGTGAGGTACGTACTTGTATCCGGGCAAGCCCGGGGAGCCTGTTTGAAGTCCTTCACAAGCCACTCCGGATTGTATTGCAAGAACTCAAAGGAGTTTGAGACACTTTTTGATTAAATTTCAGCTGAACACAGAGCCCTAGTCTGCAGCTGCTGTAACTGGAGTTGTGCAGCCGGGCTCTGCCCTGCTCCATCGCAGCTGAGATGCTGGCAAAAGCCAAAAAAGCAGAATTTTTCCTAGAGAAAGGACCATGTGAGTATGTTTTCTGTCTGTTTTGAAGTAGCCTTGTGTAATTCCAGTTTTATGAATGGGATGAACAAATACCTGTTGAAGGTTTTGGACTCGTTTGAGGGGTTTATTCTGTTTCTGGAGTGATTGTGACACCAGTGATGGAGGTGGCAGAGCAGACAAACATCAAATTCTGACTTTACCTGATATTTTACTCCTAGCCCAAACAAATATTTTGCAGAGTTGGTGGTTTTTTTTTTTATTTTCAGTAAATTTTTGGAAAAATGACTACAGCTACTTCTTGATATGCAAAGAGCGAACTGTCATCTGCCTGGTGTGAGCGAGTGGGGTTTGCCATCCCAAAGGCGGGACAGCAACCAGGAAACGCTTTCCCAGTGCCTCGGCCATGGGGCTGTGCCGCTGGACACCAGCAAAGCACAATTACCTCCCAGAGCCTTTCAGGGTGGAATTGCCCAAGTCAGACCCACAAAACTCGGAAGGAGGATGGATTAGTTTGCAGTGGGAGTCTCCTTCAGGCGAACAGCTGTAGGTGCTGGTTATGGATTATGGTGCTATGTAGGGTGTGATTTAGAGGGACACAGTGAACTGATGTAACAGCTCGGTGCTGCTGGATGCAGAACGTCCTGTGCTCTCCGTGCATCCCTCTCAAGCCCAGGGCAGTGATTTAAATTGATCATTGAAGCCTCTGCTGAGCTGGTGCAAAGAGAGAGGGAGAGGGAGCAGGTGGAGAATGAAGGGTCCCATTGGTCCCATGGCACGCAAAGCTGGGCCATCATCCCTGCCTTCAGCATCTCCATCTTTTATTGGGTTTTGCTGCCCTGACGCAGCATCAGCCTTCTTGGTTCTCCTTGCTGGCCTTATGGGAGCACGCAGGATCCACTATTCCTGCAGGATGCATCCCACCAAGCCTCCAGAGAGCACGGAGCCCTGGCGGTGCTGGCTGCGGTTGCCTGCCCGGGGTGCGCAGCACGTGTTCGGCGGGGAGGGAAAACTACCACCCCTTTATTTAGAGGGTTTGCAACAGCCGAGTGGAGTGGATAAAGGCTGGTACCCGAGATCCTCAGCTGGATGGGACTGGGGCACAGCTATTTGGCTGAGTGCTGCCCTCCTCTTTGTTGCTCTCTGCTGTAGAGGGCTGTTCAGTGCTTTCAAGAGTTTTCCTTGGGTTTTGTTTCCTTTCTGTTTGCCTTTAAAAAGTCAATCTGCAGTCTTTTATTATTTTTTTTTTTAAAAGACTTTCTTCCCCCCCAGTAATCCATCCCTATTACACCAGTGAGTCACTCTTCAAATAATCAATTGCATTTTCATTGTCTGGCTTGTAAGTCTATCAGCGAGCTTAAGGACGCCGATAGTATCAGCTGAGCCCCTTGGCAGATGGTTTTGCAATTTGCGATGCTCATTTGGATATTTGCTTTTTTTCTCCGGTGAATAATCTCCCAGGGGCGGCCGGGGCGGGAGGGGGGAAAGCCGGGCTGGGGACTCTTCCCCACGCACACAGCATCTCTGCGGTCACTATCTAATGTCAGAGGAATTTGTAACATTAGCAGAATTGTCTGATGTGAAGAAAGCTAATTTCGGGGTAAGCCTCGCGAGCGTGGCTGTAAAGAACCTTTTTCTTGTGGGCTGTCGTGTCCTTGCAGGCTCCCGGCGTGTGTCGGCGCAGCCCCGAGGCGGCCGATGGCCAGAGCCATTCTCAGGTTCACTGGTGCTGGGGCCGAGAGGCGTATATAAAATTCAAGGTGCTCCTCTCTGCTGCTGGAGGGGCTGTTTCTTGCTGTTTCTTCCCCCGTGCGTGGCTCTTTGCTCTCCACAGGGCCCTGATGCCAGAGCTTAACACTCGGAGAGCTAAGTCTTACCAATTATTATTCTTACCGCGGAGGGAAGTGCTTTGTACTCGGCCGTCGCGGTGAATATTTCATCCCCTATCAATTGCCCTCGTGCAGATGCTGCTGCCGTGGTGATAAAAGACATAATGGCTGCTCTCGCTGATAAGGGGAGTGTATAAATATAATTATTGAAATCCCTACGCAGAGCGTGTGGATGGATGGATGGAGGAGATGCCTCTCCCTGCCAGGGGTTTCTCTTGCTCCTGAGTCTTTTGGGGAGAGCAGCAGCACTCGCCTTAGCACGCTCCCCGCCGGCTGCAGCTCCTGGCAACTGAAATGGGAGCTGCTTGGCCACAGCTGTGAGCAATTAGTAAAAAATGTCTTTTTTTATCCCCCCCCCCCCCCCTTTATTTTCTTCTCCTCTTCTCCCAAACCATGGGCCCCGGGGAGCCAGGAGGAAGCCCCGAGCAGTTCAGGTGTGAGGTGCTCCTGGGCCACCTTGGAGGTGGCTGGTGCTTGATGCCGTCACACCCCGGTAGCAGGGTGCAGGTCTAAGGATCCAACCCAACCTTGCGGGAAGCGTTACTGCAGCCCAGGAGCCAGATATTATATAGATCAAGCCAACAAAAAAATATTTCCATGGCAGCAGTAACCATAGGAAACCTCCCCAGTGTGTCTTGGGTGGTTCCCATTTCCTTGCCTTCAGCTGTTTGCTTTGCAAGCGGAGCAGCGGTGTCAAGTGCTCAGTGCCACCAGGAGTGGCCGGTGAGCCCGGCTGTCCCCTCCACCGGCTGTCCCCAGGGGCTCGGCAGCCGCACTCCGGGATATGTCTCTGCTCCTGGTTTTCTCTTGCACTCGAGTTGGTAAAAAGATGCTTTCAGAGGCTTCTTTAGACACCCGAAAGTCTAAAAGCCACCTTTTTACCTTGTGTCAGCTCTCAAATGCGTGTTTGATCCTTAACTACCCAAGGCATGAAAGTGAATTGGCTCCCAGGGTCCAATTCTTCTTCCTTTCTATAGAGTCTTAGAAAGATGCTTTTATATTCCCTCTGGCTCAGCTAGTGATGCTTGGCCGTCAACCAAGATGGGGAATCTAGGACAAGAATCCCTGAGAATAGCAAGATGAGAAGTTATAAAAAAACCCCGTGTTTTGTTGGGAAAAAATGCTGGTAAAAGATTTCATTTAAAAAAATAAACTGGAATATTTTTGACCAGCTTCACGTGGACACATTTACAGGAGGGTGTGAAAGGAGGCTTTTTTCCTGGGTATTGCCTCCTCTAGGAAATCCAAACCGTGGAGAGAATACAAATGCTGGAAATGGAGAGGTTTTGCAGTGAGTCACTGGAAGGGATGGGGAACCAGTTGTGCCGGTGCGGCCGTGCCGTTCGGGAACCAGCTCATCGACCGACGGGCACGGGGCGGCTGCGTGGGAGCCCCTGGGGGCCTGGGCATCGCTGGAGACTGCACCCATGGGTGCTTCAACCCTGCCGACCCCACTCCAAGGGCGGTGCAGAGGTGTGCCCACGTAGCTTTGCAGAGCAGATGGGCCCCGCTTGCGGAGCCGAGGTGTCGCACAGAGACAGGTTAAAAAAAGACATCTCCTTCTGCGGGAGCGTGAAGCAGAGGGGGGAAAAATACATCGTGGTGCCAGTAAATGGGATTTTGGTGTTGGTGTACCGTGCGACGCTGCTCCGTCCTCCCCAAGCCATCGGGTGCTTGTCGTGGCTCCATGGGGAGCTGGTTGGTCTTTGAGCCGTCTCCTTGGGTGGAGGTGGACCCCTTTGCAGAGATGGTGCTGGACTTCTTATCTCGTAACCTACCCTGACTCTTTGCGGATGATTTAATCCCCATTTTTCCAAAACCCATGATCTGCATAAGTCAGGTTTTTGCTTAAGATTACGCAACCTTTGAAGAAGTCATGGTGGGGCAGGGACCGGGCTGGTTCCTTTTCTCTTCTTGCCTGCCAAACAAATGGGAATGCTTGTCACAGAGCTGCACCCATGTCGTATTAAATCTGTGTCCGGTGCCATAATGGCCACGTGCTGGAAATGCGGCCCCTCTAACTGTCAGATTTGAGGAGGGCTGGGATGTGAGACAACAATCAAAGTTAATATTCTTTAGTTGAGTTTGTGCAGCGTAGCTTGGATTTTTAATATCGAGTGCCTAGGTTATTACAAGATGTAGAGCTTTCAAATACATATATTTGAATATGTTTTAATATTATCTTTCCTTCCAGTAGCAGGAACAATGCTGCTTTGCAAACGAAAAATGATTTCATGTTGCCATGTGATAGTTTCAGCTTGTACCTCTAATAGATGTGCGATCTGCTGAAGTGTGAAGGCTATCTGATAAATGCCTGAATAATAAAGCTATATTGTTTGTTCTCATTTCCCTTTACTATTTTCAAATGTATAAATAAAACATTTTCACAATGTACCCTGTGTAGTTCCAGCCCAGGCTTTTTACTTTCTTTACTTCCTGCTGATGCAACCTATAGGAGACATGAGTCTTTCAGTCTGACAGAAGTGATGTGGCTTCAGTATTGCGTGTTGCGCTCAAAATGATCAAATATCATTTTAATAAGTATTTTGTCCAAGATAAAGTGCTAAGTATATAAAAAAATAATAAATCTTCTTTTTAAACAAAGAAGCATTCGTCTGTGTGTACAGCAGAGGGCACTCGGCATCGCCGCAGCTTGGGGCTGCCTGAAGAAAAAAAAAAAAAATCCTTCTGCTTAAATTATGTTTTGCAGAATGAAATACTCTGTGTGTGTTTTTGCTTATGTATGTGTGTGAGTGTGTATATAAAAAGACACAGGGTGGCATATATATATAAAAATAATCCCAGCACATAATATAAAACTTAAATATTTGTAGTGGTTGCTGAAGTTGGATGAAGCCGCATGTTGTGTTGATTAATGCTCAGCCTGGTGTCACGTTAAGCTTCGGAGGGGATTGAAGCATGCTGAGAGGGGAGAACGAAGAGGCCCCGGCAAGTGAAGGGTTGCAATCTTTGTCTTCCTTGCAAAGACCCAGAGTCTGGAGATGTCATATGATGTTGGGAACTACCCCAAGTCAAGGAAAGGTCTTGAAAAATGGATACGACTTGGGTATGTGGAATTACGAGTCCTTCCTTCTAGAAGAGAAGCAGCGCATCTAGGGGCTGGGGGGTTTCCGTACTGGATTGGCAGTGCTGATGTCTTGTTCCCGGCAGCGCTGAAGCTGGTGGAGTTGCAGGGCTCTTGCGAAAGTCCTCGAGATGATTCTTATGCCCACTTTAGAAGTTAGCAACTGTTTAAGGAGACTTAAAATACTGAGTTTGGTGGAGGACGTAGGAAAGAGCCCTGGCCCTAGAGGCGAGGTGACAGGGCTGGAGATCACTAGTTGGAAGATGAAGCTTCTGCTTTCTGGTGAGGGATCTCATCCTGCAGGTACGGAGATGTGTGCTTCGTCGTCCAGAGCCAGTCATGGAAACTGGGGCCTCACCTTGTGTAATAAGGTTTTTCCAACAGAAATAGACTTTTTTTTTTCCCCCTGAAGCTAATCACACAGACACTACCAAGACGTGTTTCTCATTGAGCTCTTAGTGCACCTTGTGCCTCTTTTAAGAGAGAATGAAGAACTCCAGTGCCAAGCCCATGCTCAGCTTTTGGCATCGCTGCGGCACTATTAAAATAGTCAGGGCAGCTGGATTTTGTGCCGTGCTTTGGGTGATGTGTTCCTGGTGAAACCGTAAGATGCCATGCTGAATTTTCAGATTGTAGTCATTAATTCGAGAGGAATTCAGATTTCCTCTGCCTCCCCCAGTGAGCTGCTTGGATTGGACTTAATCTAAAGCTCTCAAAGCCATACTTCTGCAAGAGGTGGGAAGTGTCAACACTGTTGTATAAAATATGGGGCCGGTAAGAAGAGTGAGAGGGCATGTGGTTCAAAATAACCAGTTTATGCAAAATACACAGCTGGGTGGATTTTGCTACTGAGTATCTGTGGACTGTAACGATCAGAGAAATACGGAAATGTTGGAGGGGCTTTATAATAATGGACACTAATTAAGATGAAATGGATTTGAATGGTAGGGAGTAATCCAAGATTACAATAGTAAGGTTTTTTAAAATAGCCCCTGCTATCTGGGTGAGCAGCAGAGCTCCTTGTTATAGGGCTTAAATCAGCCTCTCCACGGGATTGTCGCAAGCAGCGTTCACCCTTGCCAGATTATTTCACAAGAGCTCGGTACAGCTGAGACATGAAATACGTGAATAATTTCCAGGGTACGAGCTGGCCTGCGTGCCATAAAGCACCTTCTCACTCGGGTGAAAATGCAGTTATATTGATGTGCCCAGATAATTGCTTTTCTGGAGGTTTGGCTGGAGCTGGGCCCTGGGAAGGGGTGTTTTGTCCCATTACAGCCATTCCTGCATTGCACGTTTTGGAGCTGTGAGAACAACCTGAAGCATCAGGTTAGATGCTCCTGCCTGGGTGCTGGGCTGGGAGGTACTGGGAGAACACTGCTGGGAACGAACTCTTGCAGCAGTGAGATTGGGACCAAAAACAAGATGCAACACCACAGCCTGGAGTGCAGGACCCCGGTCCTGCCCCACCAGCTCCAGGTTGTTGGGCAGGAGCAGATGTGCGGAGCTGGGCACGTGTCTGCTCGTGCTGCTTGAATTTTCCTCTCTTTTAAGGCTTCGCTGGTCCTTTTTCAGCACTGACCGTGCCGCAAAGCACTGGACTTAGCACACTGAGTGCTTCAGGCACCCAGCTCCTTGGGAAATGATGGTTATGACATGTTTTGCAGGAGCTTGTCGTTGTTTAAAAGAGATTTGGCAATGCGTAGCTTGAAAGGCTGCGCTCGTGGGCAGCCCAGCCTTGTGCTGGAGACCGGCGAGCCTTAGGGCTCACCTTAGCCAATGTCAATAGAAATGAAACTGCTTAAATACACAGTTAAAATATGTTGTTATGTTAGCATGTGGACCTCCGTGCAAGACTGCTCTTTAACTGTAGCCATTAAAGGACCCCCATGGAAGAGATATGGGAGGCTGGTAAAAAAAAAAAAATTCCCAATCTTAACAGCTTGTTTGCTGCCAAGTGGATTTTGGGCTGAGGTGAAAGATGCCTGAGTTTGGGGTATTTCTATCCAAAATCTTGTAGCCAGTAAGAAGAAACGGGTTAGAAAGATGCTGGGTGCTTCCATTCAGGTGATGAGATCCAGCTGCCCCATCTGCTGGCTTTTCTCTTCTGTGCTTTCACGTGCGGTGCCCAAGCCGTGCTAGCAGAGAAGGTTG
The DNA here is from genome assembly GCF_009769465.1 of Tauraco erythrolophus. Lineage (NCBI taxonomy): Eukaryota > Metazoa > Chordata > Aves > Musophagiformes > Musophagidae > Tauraco > Tauraco erythrolophus. Next base: position 7,999,276 of record NC_141476.1, read on the forward strand.
TTGCCGATGGCTGGCATGTCGTTGTGGTTCAGGTCGGCTGTCTTCCTGGGCTTTTCCAGATGATTCAGGAACTGGAGTAGTTCATAAAAGGAGTGAGTAGCCAAATGGACCAATAAAAGGAGTTTGTGGAGAAGCCCAATATATTTTATGAAGAAAGAAATGGATCCTCTTAACACGAGGGTTGTGTCTTGTAAAATTTTGCAGGGCTGCAAGCACTGTTCAACGCCGGCGTTCCGCTCCAGCCCCTCTCTTTGAGTGCACGCAGGAACTGTCTAAGCTTGCTTTTTGGCCTGAGCTCTTGCACGTTTGGGGTGAAATCCTGGCCCTGGGGAAGTTGCCATGAATTTCCCAGGGACGTGGAAAGTGACCCATCTGGCCTTTGTGGGGCATTTTAGGCAAGGTAAAATACAGCTTTGTGTTTTCTTAATGCTCTTCGATGGGAACAACTGGAGCTAGAAGGACAAAATTTGGCTTGACTATGGTTCTCGCTGGGAAATGCCTTTGTGCGATTCAGGAAAAGTTAAGCTGTTTGGATGTGAGTGATGGATGAGTTTGCAGCAGCGGGACCGTGCACGCACACACGGCGTTTCTGACCTTGGCAACCCAACGAGTGACATTTCAGCCCAGCACAGTAGGCAAGCGCAAGACTGATCAATGATTTAAATATCTCCCCCCAAACTGTTTAAAGAGCTTGGAGTGGGCTGTGGCATGAGGAGCTCGAGTGCCCTGCAAGCTTGGGTGTATTTCGTGCACCATCTGTAGCTGTGGAGATCTCGTCTCATCTGATCTCTTCTCATCTCCCCGTGCTTCCCTGAAGCCCGTAGGATGGGGATGCAGCAAACGAGGCACAGCATCCTTGGAGACTGAACCCCTTTGTATCATTGGAAGAACAGGTAGGGAGTTGCAGGAAAGCAGAAAACAGGATCTTGCTACTGATTCAACATTTTATACGTCTGTGCAAAGAAGCGTCTGCACCTTTGACCTTGATGCTACCTGACCTGTGAGATTTTTAACTAAATCTTTTTAGTATTCTCCTTGCCCAGTTTGAATTTGTTCCGATGGACTGCGGAGATGTGGTGGTGTTCAAGCTAGGCTTGAATTTGTTAGCTGATAACAATTTGATATCATTCTTCTATCTTGGCCCCAAAGGGCAAAGCTGCAGAGCTCAGCTAATCTTACGAGATCCATGTCTTTTTGATCTGACAGTTCCTGAGAGCCGTTTCTGCTGCGCCCGGATTTTAAAATGGGGCAAAATCCCGATTTCCAACCTGCAATTACAATTTGGCTTCAAATCCAATTTCTCAGCTCCTAAATGCTGAACAGAGGCAAATTTCAGACTATGTCCTCTGTGAGAAATGACGATGCAGGTCGGTGCGTGGCCCTTCGCTGAACCAGGGTTGGGGTGACCCCGACTGCAGCCAACTCTAAGAGAAGGGTCCAGATTCTAAAGAAATGGCGTTACGTTTCCCAGTCGCTGGAAGTCTTTGTGGTCGAGGGGAGTTACCTTTGGAGATGGCTTGGTCGTTCCCAGCTGTTGAGAGCTGCCTGTGCTGAGCTTTCCTCCTCGCTGAGGATGCTCAGCTCCCCTTTGACTTCATGGGAACGCGACAGTGTCTCCTCTTGTGAATAGTGATGCTCAGAAAAAAACAGACTGTGGGGCTGGATGAAGCGCTGTGCTGACCACCATGCTTTTGGCTACCAGGTCCCTTCTTGCGAGCTTTCTCCAAGGCAAAGGTTGGTTTTTGCTGCTGGAGTTGGGCTGCTGCTCTCGCTTTCGCCGTGGCCACCTTTTGAGGGGGTCAATGGTTGGTTTTGGCAGGAGCTGTTTTATTTCTTGCTTGTGGACGTAGTGATCTCAGCTGTCGGCGGGTCTGCAGGAGGGTCAGTATTAGAGGTGCTTTGATGTCTGTGCTGATACATCTTAAGGCAGCTCAGGATGATTTTATGCAGCAGCCTCGAGGTGCTTGCACAGAAAAAAGTGCTTTAGAAATGTAAATTTTATTTGAGGACAGATTTTTTCTCTGCTGTTCTCTCTCAATTCAGGTGGTAAAAATGTAGCATTTAATTAAACTTTGTAAAGGTTTGGAAATGAATTGCTATAAACATAAAAGACATAATGAAATGCCTACCTAATCCCCACCTTAAGGGCACATTAAATGCCGAAATAATATAATGTGTTGGCGACTAGGATTGAAAAGTGATGAGGATTTGGGAGCAGATCTTTTATAGCTGGAGCTTCTAAATTATTTTACTTTGGGCTTAGGGATTTAAATATCTACATGTTATAGATAAACATGAAGCAGCCCAATTCTCAGTCGGCACAGCCGGCATCGTTCTACTGAGTCATTTTAGCTACAAATCTGTACAGCACGGCCTCGCGACGTGCAGTACAGTGCAGTGTCTTGTCCTCGTGGTGGATGGGATGGGAATCAGCCCTCGGTTTATCACCGAGTCGAGGACGACTTCTCTGGAGCCGACAGCTGTTTAGACAAAAGCTCCTGAGACTTTTCCATTATCGGAATAGAAGAAGGTGAAGAAGAGGATGTGGCGTTACACAGTGACAGCCAGGGAGCTGGGCTTCCTTGGCTGCAGAGCTGCCTTCTGCCACTTCCAGCTTCAATTTTTTTTAAAAAATAAAATAAAATAATTGAAACAATCTTTTATCCTGAGAAACTCAGCAGGAACCAAATGCTGTTATCTCCCTGGGTCTCTAGAGAAATGAAATCTAGACGCCTTGAAGCTGCCTGGCTCTGTCACCATCTCCCTGCCATCCCCCCCTGTATATCTGGGAGCCAAGTATCCCGGAGAGCCGAACCTCTGGGCCATCCCATTACCCTCCAGCAGCGCATTATCAGCAGGACCACGCCGTGGTTTTGTTTTGCAATTAGTGATATTTGGTTTTGTTCGGTTTTGTGTAGAAACCGGGCTACGTTCTGTGGTCTAGCTGTGATTCCTGTTGTTTTTTAAGGCATTGCAATTCGTATGGAAATTGGGAATATTTGTCTTGGTGGAGAAAGAGCAGTGAGACGTCACCGAAAAACCCAGCTAGACCTGTGTCTACCGGGTCTTTGCAGGGATGGTGGCAGCAGAGATTTGCTTTCTTTGGGACCAAGGCTTGGAGAGGTGGGAATGGGAAGGGCTGCGGGGAGAGCGCTCACACAGGCACTAGATGGTGGTTCTGGTAGTCATGGTGATTATGGTCATGGTGGTTGTGGTGGTTCTTGTGGTGGTGATGACGCTTGGAGGAGCAGGGGTGGTGGAAGGGGATGGCCCTTGCTGATAGCATCGGGGAAAGAGCCACATGAACCAGCAAAAGATTAGCTCATCCTCTAAGTGGCGAGAGGAGGCAAAGAGCCTGGGCAAAAGGGAAGGAGGTGAAATACCTGGTGACAGAGCTGAAAGTTGCCCAGTTAAGGGTAAAATTAGTCCTGTGTCTTATACTGCAGGGCCCCATGGAAACGAGGAGGGCTTTCTTTTTCTGTTGAATTGGGCTCCATGCCAAGTGAAAGAAAACATTTTCCCAACACCAAATGGAAAAATGCAAGGCAGACGTCTTAAATGAACTGTTAAAGGAATAGAGCTGTGAAAAGAATACGTTTGCTGTGCGCCGGGGTTATGCATTTAGCAGATTTTTGACTATATGCGACCTTTGCAGTTTGTAGGCAGAGGAATCTACTGCAGAAACTCAGGTTGTACTAAAGGCCGAAGGCAAACGTTGGAGTATCATCGTGGTTCCTGGGCTGGGCTTTGCGCAGGAGGAATGGACAGTATCTTTCTGTCCTCCCAGAAATCTTGCTACGTTTTTCCTTTCCCCTCTAGCCTTCTCTGCTCTCTTTGTACAGATCATTGGCAGCTCTGCTCATGCTCTGAAATAACCCAGGCTAAAAAGTGCGATTTGCGTTTCAGCGATTTTTGATTACACCCACGTCCTATATTTATTGCTGTTTAAATCGACTGTGTTAGCTTGAGATGTGTTTCTTTTGATCAAGGAAAAAAAACCCCAAAATCAAAGAACTTGACTCTGTTGCTAACTGTTGCTAAGGGAAAGAAGATATTTATTCATCAGGGCACTTCTTCAGTACTGTGAGGCTGGTAGCCATGGAGGAGGAGTGCAAGGAAAAGAAACGGTTATGTATTTAAACCTTTTCTGTTATTGTTGTTGGACTCTTGCCATATCTACTGATGGTCAGCAGATGTCTTTTTTTATTTTCTCCTCCCAGCGTTGTGCATCTTGGATTAGAGGTGCAGCTTGGGTTATGGTGCAGGACAACTGGTCCCTGGAGCCTGGTGTGAAACCCGGAGGGGCCCTGGAAGGACTCCAGGGCTTTGATGGGTCCTGGGTCCCACAGGCGTTACAAGGCTCCCATGTTTTGTATCTATTTCCCCACAGCCTCTCCAAAGAGCCTTTCTAATCCTTGGCTTCAGTATGTCCTTTTTAAAAATCCCCATCAAATCAAAGACACCAAGAGCCAAAAACGATGCACACGGCTGTGTTCCCTCCCCGAGCTGCTGCTGCTGGGGGACGGGCGGCAGTGCCGTGGGCTGGCTGTCGCAGAGGTAAGAGATTTTCCTTTCAGCTGTCATAGCAACGAGAAAATATTGTTTTGACCGAGATCAAATTAAAAATTAAATTTGTCTCTTTCCTAGTAAGTGAATTGCTCACTCGTGAAAAATATAAATCACTCTGATTGGGGTAGATATCTTTGTAAGCACCTCTGAGGGTTTCTGAAGTGGATTTTGCAAATGCCTCGTGCCGCCTCATGTCCCTGCTGGGTTTATGTGGAGCATCCTATGAATTTGAGCTTTATTTAATGTTAGGCTTAGGTTGAAAAACTTCCTTGGCAAAACTTCCTTGGTGCTTGTAACCTGCTAAAGCTTGGGGGGAAACAAACAGGTCTGGCTAACGTCTGGAAGCAAAAGGGATGACTCCTCAAATGTAGCGTTTCTGTACTTTCTACTAAAAATCCAGACAAACAAACAGTAATTTGGTAGTTTACAAGAAGCTCTGGTTCTTGGAACACGAAGCTGAGCATAACCTGAGAGCGGAGAAGTGGAGGCGAGTCAGGTAAATGGGGGGGTTTGTGGCAGTGCCAGGAAGAGGAGAGCGGCATGAACGTCTCTCCGATGCTCTCGCATGCCCAAAGTATTTCCAGCTCAGAGACTTTAAGGCAGGTGTGATTTCTAGGTATTGGTGTCCCCGGATGCCTTCCTGTCCCGTGTGTTGTCTGTTTTCCCTTTGAAACCACATGAACTTTCGGCTTCCGCAGCATCGCTTGCTGTGGCTCGGTGCCCCTGCGTGGGAGACCACCTCGCTTTGAACCCAGTTAGCGTCCTTCGGTGAGGTGAAACCATCCTCAAGCCCAAAACCGAGGAGTGAGAGAATAAAGCCTTCCCAGGCTGCTCACAGATCCATGCCAGCCCCCAGGCATGGTGGCCAATGCTGATGGCCATGTTTCTTCTCAAAGCAGCATGCGGTAGCTTGAGCAAATCATAACTGTGTCCCTTTTGGATTATAGTATAGTGATGATAGATTTCCTACAGCCAAGCTGATTCTCTCATCGGTTTATGTGTCATTAAGATTCCTAATTGACAGGGAAAAAGCTTTTTGGTTGAAGGTGAAGTGAGAAAAAGAAAAGATTTTTCTTAGAAAGTGTTTAAAAATCACCGATGTTCTTCAGCAGAAGCAAACAACTCCCTGTCCAACGTTGCGCAAATAATTGGGTTTGTTTTTTCCGAGACACATCCTGTTAGCACGGATGGTTTGTGGATGTAACTTGGCTTTTTGACTGCATAAAAAACTCTGACCAGACATCTGGCACAATGAGGGCTGTGTGAGTCCATGGTGCTTTGATTGGAAATGGTCTCCCAAACTTTGGTGGCAGATGGAGGCCAGGAACTTCCTCCAGATTACGTGGAGTGCCTGAAGTCTAGGTGTGGGTGAGAGAGGCCATCATGTCAGCAGTGTCCCTTGAGCTGCTATCTAGACAGGCTTTGGCACTGGGTTGCCAGAAGCAGGCGAAGAGGGAGAAGCCATCCAGAACATAACCAGGTCCATGTTTTCCATTCTGGGCTTTCAGTCATCTCAGCTTTCAGGTGCCCAGCTCTTGGTTCAAAAGCGGTGACTTTTTCTGCAAGGGGCTCAGTCCCTGGGGGCACACGGCTGCTCTGCAAGACATGTTGCCTCCTCTGCACCCAACCCAGGGAAGCCTTGAGCCCCACGTCCCCTGTGCGTGCCACAACGTCTCCAAGAAAGGAGGACAAAAGAAAAGGGCTTGTTTGTTCAAAATGTCAGTGTTGAAATTATAACAGAGAATTCCCTTTTTTTCCCCATGGAAATCCGCACACAAAGCCTTTTCCAGCCAGCTCCCTTCTTAAGCACTCAGTATTGATTTGTGAAATCAAATCGGGCTCGGGCGACGCCATCGTTATCTGCCGCAAGCTGATGGAGGAAGTCGATTCCGACATCGATTTCCCGTCGCACGTGGCTTTCTTGGAGTTCATGGCAGACTGCAAGCGGCGTGACGCTGAGCCTGTACCTGTGCGGTCAGTTATCACTCACTTTTGGTAAAATCCTCCTTCTTTTCCCCAAACTGAGGTCTGCAGCGATGGTGGGGCTGTGGAGACCGGCGTCCTCGGCAGCCGGGCAGGTGCCCGCAGGCAGCGATGCTGCCGAGCTCCTGCCTGGCCGCACCAGCTGGCATTCGTTGAGCCTTTTATCTTTCACTCGTGTTCATCTTCAGTATTACAGACGTGTATGTGCAGGGCAGTGCTGGTGTGCCGAGGAGGATTATTATATTGCTGGGTTGGATTTTTCCTTATATATTTGGAAAAGCAACACAAAATTACATATATAAACGGCAACATCTGTTACGGAAGCCTGGCCCAGGCAAATTACTGCTTTAGAAAGTCGGCGCAGATACTTGTGTGATTCACTTTCATGCTCGCCAGAGTCACATCATACCCTCAGCGCTTCGTTCCAGCTACGATAGGTGTGTCTTTTTTCTTCTACACCCACATCAAATTCTTAAAATAAGAGCATGGTAAAAGGAAAAAATAACTTGAGTTTATTTTCCTCTGGAGTTCATGGGGCCCTGGAAGTTATTATTAGAGGTGAAGTCATTGCAGAGGAGGCTGTGCAACCCTTGGGGAAGGGTGTGGGTGATGCTGCTCTTGCAGAAAGAGCTGTGGTGGTGGTGTCCTGGGGAAAAGGGACGCGGGCACCATTGGGAATGGTGGACAAGTCCCTGTCTACCTCTTGCCCACATCTCTGCTGTTGACCAGATGAAGATGGGATGTTTCACTGCGCATCCCTCCTCTGGCGTGGTGACACTTGGAGCAGAGCAGATGTGCCCCGAGCGCTGCCAAGCTCCACCATGTCTGCAGCACCATCCCTTTGCTGGCTTGCAATGCCCAGACCACACCGACAGCTGGAGTGGAGCTATTCTTTTTTTTTTTTTTTTTTTCGTTTCACATAAAACGGAGTTGGATCCTTGTTACCGTGGAAACCAGCAGCCCTAATTATAAGGAGTTTGATTCACTGGATTTAAAAAGCTGTAGTTCTTCTTTTTCTCTTAAAAAAAATAGAAATAAGAAAGACCTATCATAAAATGATAACCTTGTACCTGACGTAAGGTTAATCTTGAGTGTTTTCTGTGTGAATGGTGTCCCAGGAATATACAAAATACGCGTACTACTATGTCTGTGATGGTGAGCCAGGCTGGGATCAGCAATACCATCGTTTGCTGCCCGTTACTTGTGCTGAACCATGGCTGCCTTCAGGCTAACACAGAAAACAAATCAAAGTCATTGCATTCTGTATAATTTTCCTCCTTTTTTTTTTTCTTTGCCGTTGCATCATGTGCAGCTTGAAGAAAGCAGATAAAACCAGAGGGCAGAGGTGAAAATATCTCCTGCCGGGAACTCTGGATTGCAGCCAGGAAAAGAGCTCAGCACCTCTCGGTGCGGGAAGGACTAAAGTCTGTGCAGGGTTGGTGAATAGCCCCATTGAGCAGCTGCTGGGCTGGAAGTTAAGCGGTGGCTTAAGTGTTTTGCCAGATCTGCTGGAATTCGCTCGCTTTGCAGACAGTGGTGAAGTAGCGTTACGGTTTGCATCAAAACAGGATGCGAGTCAATATGTAAATACTGTATAAAGAATACTCTGTGTGTGCAAAGTGGCCTTTGCAAGTGGTCTCAGAGTTCATCCTCCCCATGGCTCTGTCCTTTGAGGGGAATCAACTGAAAGCTGGATGGAGTGTTTTTTGTCTCGGTTTTCTGTCTGCTTCTGTCAGCAGACAGCGAGGGGACCATCCCATATGGGTCAGAGCATCGGTTGTATTTGGGTCAGGAGGGTTACCGGCAGGGCAGAGATTTGCACATGGAATTGATTATTTTATTCCATTTTTAGAATGTGCTTACTGCGGTTTAAAACTCAAATTCGTCTTGTAACACGGATACTTAAATCCTGGCCTGGAACCGTAGCTAAGAGGAGAGCATTTAATACTTGCTAAATCCCTCTTTCAAATAAACATGTGCGAGAGTGGCTTTCTGGTTTATTGGTGAAGAAACAGAGCTGATATTTTAGAATATATCCAATTCAATTCTGCAGAGTGAGCTTTCATATGAGGATAAATTCATTTAGGGCCGTGTCCCTTCGAACATGAAAAGCAGAGACTTTTGAGGAAGTCTTTTGGTGTAACATCATCCATGCTTCTGACAAAGGCTTTTTCCAGCCCTGAGTGTTGCTCATGAGTTCGGAACTCATCTTCCACCTGGGAACAGCCATCATGTTCTTGTTGTATGGCTTCACGGAAGGAGCAAGACTCACTGTGTTAGGTTTATTATTGGACTCAATGATCTTAATGGTCTTTTCCAACCTAAATGATTCTATGATGGCCACCCTTGGTTGGGTCAGTGTCTGCGTTGTACAGAGGAGAAACCAAGCTGTGAAGGGTCAGAGGGGCACAGAAGCCCAGCCATTTCGGCAGGGAAGCCTGGGCTGCTCTGTGGTCTCCTTCCATGGGCTGCACCTCGTGGAGGCACCGACATCCCTCCGGCTTGGTGGGACATGCCGGTCTCTCATCAAGATGCTCCTCCGGCGGGACACGTAGCTCTCAACAACCCAGACAGAGGGGCTGCTTTTGTGTGGAAACACCTTTCTATCCACACCAGCCTAAGGGTGGTCAGTCTAGTTTGTGACTGCACTTAACTTTTGTGGGGTTGCTCTGCGCCATTGGACGCTCTTCTGAGGCCTAGGGGAATAATTTGGGAGCAGGGAGGCAAATAGTGTTCCCATTAGCAGGACTGGGATGGGCGCCCGCACCTCGCGTCCGTGCAGATGGGATGAGTGAGCTGGAGGCCTCTGGGACACTCATTCGGCCAGTGGTTTCCAGTTAATGGTGTCGTGATATCCGTGATTATGTGGCAAATCGTGTGCTTAAAGTTGCACGCACGGATGGTTTATCAAAGGCAGCAGAGCCTACTCCTGTGCTTAATATTAGGCATGTGTTTAAGTACCTTGTTGAACTGTAGCAAAAGCAGCAAACCCCAGGCAGGACTTCAGCTGGGCTTTTTGTGGACTGAAAGAATTTTTCTGCCTTTTAAATGCCTTGGACTTTTTACAAGACGTTCATCTCTGGTTTTAAAAACCCATCACCACGGTATAGTGTATCAACGTCTGACAGCTGTGACCAGGTAAGAATTATGATATCTTGAGCAGAATTTATGAAACCACAAATTACCTTTTACCTATTGAAAATGGCAACAGCACTAGCTGCTTTGGACTAATACAAAGGAACCACAGTACTTTTTTCATTTAGCAGTCACCATGTGACTGATATAATTTTTTAACATACATGCCTTCCCCCAGTGTTAGGAATGTATAAGTATATATTGGACATTAAGAAAATTATAAAAACCATCAGGCAAGAATAACACGTTAAAATGTATTTTACATGTTTTTCTTAGGCCCAGTTAGCCATATGTTAAAATAAACTTCAGCAATGGCAACAATTCTTGTTTGAGATTATGTCTCAATAAAATAGCATGTGGGTGGTAAACACGAGCAGATACATTTCTGCGCAGAAATCAGGGTTCAGCTATTTTATGTGATGTTTATCTAAACCATCTCCACTGAGCAACCTCCACCTGCATCCCCTGCGTTAGGACATGGTTCTGTTCCCACCAGAGCCAGTGGGACATCTTCAGTGGGGTTGGTGGGCTGTGCTGCAGCTGCAAGGGTGTGTGTCCTGCCCTGCCTGTGGGGTGGATGGACCACAGGGTGAGCTGGGAAGCTGGGGCACTGGGAGTGTGGTGAAGGACTGCTCCTCTGATAGCATCTGTAGGGCTCCCGCATCTTCTAAAGTCCTTGGTAGATGCGGTACTGGGAGAGCAGGCAGGACCTGCAGAGCTCGGTGCATGGAACAGGCTGTCGTACGCAACCAGGGCTGGATGCAGGCACTGGGAGCATCCGACCCTGTTCTCTGGTACAACATGGTCCGGGGTTGGGATGGGGAGGATCCAGGCAGGCTGGGTGCTTTAGGCTTTCTTCCACCTGCTGGCATGGCATCCTGAGCTTATGCTGGTGGAGACAGCCACGCGAAGCGCTCCCGTCCATGGGCACACAGCCGTGTGGTGTGGATGCTGGGGACCACAGGAGTTCCACGTGCTCCGAGTCCCAGGAGCTTGCCAGTGAGTGGTGGAGGGATTATGACAGGACAAGACAGATGAGGGCTAATTCACTTTCCACACAACCCCCAAACCAGATCCAGTTCCTCCACTGACCAGTCCAAAATCCCCAATGTTCTGAAATGCCTGTGGGCAGGAGAGGGGCTGGCTCAGCCTTCCCTGCTCTGCTCTGCAGCATGGGAACATCTTACTGGGCTGCCAGAGGAGCCTTGCTCAAGTAAAGACCCATCGGGTTCGTCTCCTGCTTGCTTCAAGGACACCAGCTGGGAATAAGTCCTGTGGTACTTTGGCAGATTTGTTGCTGCCCAATGCTGTTTCACCACTGCTCGTTCCTCATGGAGATCGTTCCTGTTACCACAGTTTTCCAACTGTTGAGTGGCTCAGGGTTGTAACATACATGGAAAATCCGTGCTTTAGCCTGTTTGTGCAGTATTTCCCATTGTGTGCCTGTGTGCGTACGTGTGTCCTTGCGCGCAGGAGCCCCCGCAGCATGACAGTGTTTTCTTGCACACAAGTCGAGAGCACGGAGCGTTAGCTGGGAAGCCAGCAGCCTTGGAGCTCCTCCGGTACACAGAGCAGTGTGGTCTTCTGCAGACTTTTCAGCATGTGGCAGTTGATATTTTTCAGATGACAATTTGCAGGGCTGGGTGGCGGTGGGGCACTGGCAGGTCAGCCTGGTGCCCAACACTTTGCCACAGCTGCCTAACACGCTGTTTATCTCTGGCTCTGTAAGCCCGAGCCACCCTCCGCTCGTTTTAATAATCTCTTGCTCTTCTGTTGAAGAATTCACTAGAGCCATGGAGGAAGCTCTTGTTTCTGGATTTATTTTTTTTTTTTAAGCAAGAGAAGATAATCGAGGTCAGCTGCACATTGGATTTTATTAACGATTTCTGGAAACCACATCAGATGGTAACAGTGCAGTGATGAATGCTGGGGAGTTTGTCTCCCAATCTGATGCAGATGGTCCACTCCCTATTTCCATTCTGAGGGCATGGTTTCATCTGGTATCGCTCTGGTCACTTCTGCTAATGCAGCGAGGGCCAGGGCTGCACTTCCATGCCGTGCCCACGTGCGGTTGTGTTGGTTTACATTGCCTCGCGGCACTGCTGGCTTTCTTGTTGGTGAGTGGTGACAGGAGGAGAACGTGCAGGGGATACATCTTGGATCTGGCGTTTCAGCCTCTCAGCTTGTTCTACCCTTGAATAAACAGAGATTTGCATTTTGACGGTGTTTTTTCCCCGGACTCTGGCAGCTGCAGTAAATTGTGTTTTCACCCGTGGCATTCTACTGCTTTCTCCCTGTCGTGACACTGGTGCAGCGAGGTGCGACACAGCAGTCAATGAACAGCCAAGTCTGCATTAGAGGCAGACAGTGAGCGATGTCCTGATGCCACCGTCACCCGTCTAAGGGCCGGGAAGGGCACTGGCTCTACCTGGGGTCAGTTTTGGGTGCATGCCCTCACTCCCCGTGGTGCCCCGTCTCTCTCAGCTCCCACCCTTGTCATACCCATCCCTGTGCTATTTATCTTCACTGCTGATCATTTACTTTGCTTTGCATTTGTGCAGGATTTAACCCCGCAGCCTGTTTTAGTTGGTGGGGCTGCAGCCTTGTTGTGCTAAACTGGAGACAGATGGTGCTGGAGCAGGGACCACACACAGAGCCCCGCAGCAGCGGTGCTGGCCGTGCCAGCCAAGCGGGGTCCCTCATGGACACTGGTGGGTGGGAGCCGGTGCCTGCCGAGTGCGGGATGCTTTGCTGAGCATCCCGAAGCGTGAAGTGGGGAGAGGCAAAGGGGCCATGCTGGATGCCAGGGGAAGCATCTCCCCTCTGGCTCGTCCATCTCTATGTTTCTTGTGCTGCAGATTTTTTTCCTAGAAGAGCAGCGGAGAGTTTGCAAGGCCCAAGACCATCTCCCCGATGGGGTGTCTGTCGCCAAAAAAGCCCTTTTTGCTGGAAGGAGGGGGTGGGAAGGGCCCCACGGAGCGATGGTTGGAGCGCTCCCTTGCCATTGCAGGCAGCATGGGGAGCAGGGACGGAGCCAGGCAAAGGCTTTCTAATGAGGCGATATAATGCCTCGTCATTAAGCACTGTGGCTGGGCGTAATTAGCTCATCACACCAGTTGCCATGGCGTCTGGCACACATTGGCATGAGCGCTGGGTTAGCTTGCTGCCCAAATGCTCAGCCAGTTTGTTGCATCACTTGGAGCCAGGAGAAAGGAGATGTCCCCAGTCCTGATCCCTGGAGAGCTTGTGGCTCCTTGGCATGAAGAAGAGGAGGAGCACTGGGTGTTGAGGTGGATAAGGAGGCCAGGGAGGGGGCACAGCGGGGATTCTCTACCAGCAGACCCTGAACCTTGTGCTCTGCTGCAACACCTGCCCCAGGACGCCCCCAAGGTCATGCTTCAGCCCGACCCGTGTGGCTATACTGGAGCTCAGATAATCATTGTATCGGCGTGTCTCCCTGCCCATGCTCTGCCAGCTCTGCCTGGGGCCAAATTGTGGGTGAGAGGGGTGTAATCCTGGCTCCAGTGAGGTAAGGCGCCCCGTGGTGATCACAGGACTCTTTCAGAAGGTGCTGGTGCAAGGGAAATGGAGGAGCTTTTGCTTTTTTGGGATATGCCTTGCAACCAAATATGATAAACCTGTTTCCTTCTAAAGAGGATTATGAGATCTTAAGGGTAGAGATATCACCCTGGGCACACGTTTGTGTGGTGCCTGCTTCACAGCTGGGCTTTCTCCTGAGGTACAGATGTCCTCCCATCAGCCTGTGCATCAACCATTGGAGATGTAGGGCAGAACATCCCGAGGTGATGATCTTGCAACCAAAAGCGTGTCTTGGTGACCTCAGACTGCGAGGGAGAGGCTGTGATTCATAGGAGCCCTCTGATGAGATTAGAGATTTGCCCACCCAAATTTCTGGAGACCTCTGAAAAAGGAAGAAGCCAGTGATGACCAGACCTGTCCTCTCTTGTCTGTGCCTGCAGACAGGCAGTAAACCTGATGGTCAATGGTTTTGTGAGCTGCCAGGAGAGCCAACAAAATGTGCTGACCATGGGTTTGTGCAAAGGCTTTCTCTTCTCCCACGTGGAAATTGGCTTGCAAGTAGGAACAAGGAACCTGGGAATGGTTCTGCAATTAGAAACTCATCTGTCTGTGACTCCAGTGGGATAAAGCAGCTTCACACCTTACTTAGAGTAAATGGCAAAGCAACAAATGCTGGGATCCTGGCAGCTGGATTAAGGGTGATTATTATAGGATTTCAGGAGAATTAACATTGCAGCAAAATCAAAAGAAACCCTGGGAAACAGTAAGAAGCATGACAGGAGAAGACCCGTCCTGTCCTTCTGCCTAATGGGTGTGTGCTTGCGAGTGCTTCATCTAGTCCGGTCGAAGCAGAGAAGTGGGAGCAGGTCCAGGGCTGTGAACCTCTGACACACGGTTGTGATGGGAAAGGCAGGATGAGATAGCTCGGGGTGTAATTCACCCAGTACGAAATAAAATGCGATCCCGGGTTGTTGGCTGTGCTGCAGCCAGAATGCTATTACGTGCATTTTTATGAGGCATTTTATCTAGAAGTGCTTTTTCTCTCGAGGACCCTTTAAGTTGATTTTCCCCATCAACTTATTTTTATAATTGCATCATGTTTACTGATTCTGCCTCATGAACTTATAACATCTGAATGTTGTAACTGCGAGGCAGCCAGCCTTTCTGGAGAGACTGCATCGAATGGATGCAGTACAGAGGAACAGATACACTCAATTAATTTGCTTACATCCAGCCTCAGTAACGAAGTGACTCGCAGGGCATTTATCCAGGGAGTTGCACCCTACTTTGGGCTCTGCCCAGGGGCAGGTGGAGGAGAGGTTCCCTAATTTCCATCCCTGATTTCCATTGGCTGCAAGTCAGCTTTGCATGGAAGATGAAAAGCAGCAAACCGGTGCTGATGTTCAAAGCTGAAGTCTGAAATCTCTAAACAGAAAATAGAAATACACAGGAAAAACACACACACAAAAAGCTCTTTATTAAAATATTTGATAAACAAAAGTAGTAACACAGATGAAAGAGTTTGGAGTCATTAGTGAAGTAAGCAGGGATTAGACAGGAGTTGAAATAATTTTTCCTATGGATTTTTTTTTTTCTTGGTACCAACTTGTATCAGTTGCCTGGTCAGTCATTCAGGGAATACCATGTTACTGGGGAATATTTGTTTTCATCACCTCAGCAGCTGATCTGTGGTACAAATTGGTTGCCATAATATTCTAGCCGTCGTTTCAGTCAACTCTTCTTACAAGGCTCCATCTCTGAGATAAAAAGGTGACACAAACCAAAAAGCTGTCCTGACTTTGCCACGATCTGACATTTCCACTCAGAAAAATGTGCCTTTTTAGAACAGGTTAGGACTTGCAGAAAATGACTTTGTGGTTTTGAGTGGCTTGTGGTGCGCGGCGAGGTGCTTAGAGCTCTGGCAGCTCCCTGGTAGCAGGTTGGGGTTCCCTCTGATTTATACCCCATCAAACCTTCCCTCAGTTCTCAGATTTTCTGCCAAAATGTGGGTGCAAAGCTTCAGAGGCCCCAGTTCAGGCACTGCACTTTGTGCCTGCCGTTAATAAACAGTATTTACATAAGTAAGAGGGTGGAATATTGCTTACAGCCCTCGTTTGGTGTAGAGTAGCTCTCCAGCGATAAACTGTTTATATCAGAGAGGAAAATAACGTTTAAATGAAACGGATAAGCAAATAGCTGGGTTTGGCAAACAGATGCGAGAAATGGAGTGGAAGTCAAATCCTGCAGCTGTAATAAAAAGTAAAATAGTTTTCTGGCTGTTCAGAGCCCTGGTTCCCCCCCCACCTCTGGTCTGGCATCCAGGGATGGGAGGAGTGGGGACTCGGTGACCTGCCCCATGGGAACCTGAGGGGACTTCTGGTGGGAATTTCAGCCCGTGGTGAACATTTCTTTAAATCACTGGTGAGCAGGAAATTTTTCAACAGCTTTGGGAATGATATATCAATGGCAACTAAACAAGTTTTTAATAATGTTTATAGAGGGGTGGAGAACAGCGTTTTTCTCCCAAGATCGGTTCCTCCAACACACAAGTGCCAGTTTGTACTGGGATGCTCCACTAACATGATTTATTACCAACCTCGTTATTGTATGGCCTTTCTAAATGATTTTTTTTTTATTAATTCCAAATGTTTGTTTGGTCCCTTTCAAATAGCAAAGGAAGGAGCCAAGTCTGATAGTTTGGTGGTTTGACGTATTTATTGAGATCTATGTACTCTGATTATCACCCCTTCCAGCTTCGCAATGGATTTGTTTACTCTGAAGAGGGGTTTATGTATTGCACATGGAAATACTATAAAAATTAAAACAACTTTACATTTGTTTTCCTTGGTGTGTGAGCTCCGGCCTCCCAATCCGTCCCAGCCATCCAGAGCTGGGTGAAGAATTGACGGGGCAAAAGCAAAGTGTGGCAATTCTCATTTAAATTCCCCTCTTCTAGGGTAGAAAGCTCTTTTCTGTGTCAATAAAACACCTTATGCTCGAAAAAGGAATCTAGGTACAAACGAGGTACAAATTAAAGGGGGAGATGTGATAAAGTCTCCTTGGAAAAATGTAAGCAATATACATGTGTACTATAGATTACCGTATGTATATATACTATTCTTTTTGTTCTATTTGAAATAGAGCTTTTCACAACCTCTGTTTACGAGTGGTATGGTCCCATCTGGAAACCATTCTTTCAGGCGTGCATCCTACACAATAGATGACTATTTTGCTGTTTAATATGTGTCCAGTTCCCCTGAGCATACAGTATGTCCAGGCACTAGATGTATTTCTTATCACACCTGTATTGCTTCGTTAGTACGGCACAAACCGACCCTGTAGCTGTGCAGCCACTTTTCTGTGGTCGGTGTCATCTCTTGCAGCCAAACGAAAGCGTGTGCCGAGGAACTGAGGTCGCAAATCTGGGCACGCAACGTGCTTATGGGGCCATTAACCACCATCAGCTAATTAAAGTCGGGCTCCGTTTTCTAACCTTCTGACCTGACAGATTGCTGGAGGTTTTTGTTTTGTTGGGTTATTTTCTTTAAAAAAAAAAAAAAATCAAAATAAGCATCATGTTGAGAAGTCTGAAGAAAAAGTGTCTTCCTGTGGTGGCTTTGCCAGCCTGCAGGTTCGCTGCGTGCTGTCCGGTTTGAAGGTGGACTTTGGAGGCAGCTGGATGGAGACGGTGAGCTTAATTTGAGGTGCTCATCTTTTTTACATCCTTGGCACTACACTGATTTAAATGAACCTCATACAGTTCTTAAGGTGAGAATGACTTTTTTTCATACATGATAAGAATGTGAACATTTGCCTCTAGAAGTGGACAGGAGAACATGGGAAGGTTCCCAGTGAGGATGGATGTCTAAGGGATCCCCACTCCTGCTCCAAAAAGAAAAAGGAAAGAAAAAAAACCCATACAGAAAGCTGTATTGGATCCAGGAGGAGGGCAAAGGGGCTTGACCTTGCTGAAATCCAGCAGGATTTGTTACTTCAGTGAAGAAACATTTGAGCCTTTCTTCGTGTTTGTCTGGGAAGAGTGATGTGCACCCAAGGAACCATAGAAACAACAAATAATAACGGCGGCACTAAATGGCTTGCTCTAATCAAAAGCAGACTGTTGTGGTTATATTTGAGCACTGTCATTACGAGAAACTCTGTAATGAGTTTTTTTTTCTTTTTTCATTTGCATCAAACAGATTCTCTGTATTAACATTAACAGCCTTCCGTGGAGCCCAAGGTATTTACAAATTCGATGGTGCTACTGCAGTCTTGTGGGAAGATTTTCAGTTCTTATTTAAATCACCCGAGACAGTTATGCTGGGCAGATTGAAAGCATGAACTGCGTGAAAAATAGCACGTCTAAGCCTTGGTGTCAATGAGTGGCCTATAGTTCTATGCCTTTGGAGACCCAGAGCATTGAGAGATATATATGTATGTATATTGACTTACTGAATTGTGATATCAAATGTTCAGAGCATCTGGCAAGATAAAGATGGAGCATCCTTCTGCTAACAGCAGGTGAGGCTTTGTTTTCCTCATTTACTGAAACCCCTCTTGTAGGTAACTTTGGATTTTGGTAGGTGATAATTGGGTTTATTCATAAAGTGGTCCTCTTAAATGAAATGTAAGTTGCCAAAAGTACTATGATTAATCTTTTTTTTTTTGAGGGGGAGAAAACGTATCTCCAAGACTTGCGTTGACATCCTGTCTAGTGCAGGAAAGGCAAATCTGCTCGGGATGAGCTGAAATGCTCTTTGAGCCCTGGTTTTAAGAAACATTGGTGAAAATAGAGTCTGCTGCAGCATTAGTTTAGGTTGTAAACAAAAGCATGTTTATGGTGGATGGAGTCTATCGCTAATTGCTTGGCATTAAAGCCTGGCTGCGGACTCGCAGGGGAGGTGTACACCTTCCTTCTCACCTTGCAGTCACCGCAGTGCTGCCGGTCACACCTGCCCACTGCTGTTTCACCTCCATCTCTAACAGCTACTCGAAAGCAAACTGCCCACCAGCTTCGACCTCGTGTGAAAGCTTTGACATTAGGTCAATAAACCTTTAAACCCTAGCCAGGAACTCCGAAAAACCCTGTAATTTTGGAGCATTGGAAGCATAGTCATGGTGGCATGATGTGTTGCTGGTGGAGGTGCAGTGAAGAAGCAGTGCTGTGAAGAGGGAGCCCTGTCTGGGGTAAATCACAGCGGCCAGGTGTCTGATGCTTGAAGAAAGCTTCCAGAGAGGATGGGCAAAGAGGTTTTGCTTGTGCTTGGGGCCATCCAGCCCTGCTGAGAGGCTTCCCAGAGCAATTGAGCTGGAAGGAGGGTAGTGCCCTGGAGAAATGCCTCCTTGTTTCTCAGGACAGGTTTAACGTGGTGATCCAGGTCAATTTGCTGTGGGTTAAACATGGAAGAACCAGAATTGTTTCCTTTGCCAGAGAGTACAGCATGCAGAGCATGGGATGTCCTCCAGTAAAGCACAACAATGAGTGTTTAAGGGAGTGTTACAAGTGTTTTAATTACTTTTTCCAGGTGCGTTTATCCATTTCCTGCTTTTAGTTATGTCTGATGGACCTGTAAAAGCAAGGAGACTCAATGAAACTGTACACGAGCGGCACGAGGCTCGTCTAATGGGGAAAGACAGAGCTGCCCTGAGGTTTCCAGAAACAAAATTGTGAAGCCAATTCGTGATTCTTTGGTTCCAGTTAACATTTTGCATCCGAGCCAGCTGGGCATTGTGATCACCCTGGGGAGAGAGCAGGGCCCCAGGTTGGGATGTGATGAACATGGGCTTGATTTATCTCTTAAGGGGTGTTTCTCCAATGAGCATCCCACGTGAGAGCGTGAGTGGGAGAAAGGCAGCTGAGCTGTCATGACCATCTGCATCCTTATCAGGCTTTAGTGGTATGTGAAAGCTTGCTTTCCCCCCAACTGCCCCGTTTTGTTATTCTCCAGCCCCACTTAATTTAATAGGACTGTTTCCACTTGATCATCTCCCAGAAAAGAGTAGTTAAAGCAAAATCCCTCCTTGTTTCTACAGTGCTGTGTGATCACTCCATCTGCTAGGTCATCCCTCATCAGCAGAGGCCAATTGGGTCAGCAGCCTGGACCAACGCATCTGTATACTTTAGCATGTGTTTAAGCTAGAAATGAAAATTCTACTTTACAGGTTGAGATATCTTATTTAATTCCATGTTTAGTTTTCAAGGATTCAGAGAGCTTGCAAAGTTTTGGAACTCAGGCCTCATGTCAGCTTTTGTTCTCTTTTGGCATCCAGATGTTAATTACGGATGAACCAAGCAGTGATGCTGACAAGCCCTTTCCCACCCTGAAATGCATATGAGGAATAAGCGGGTGTCTTGGCTGGAACGAGCACATGGTCGCGCTCTGTTTGTGTGAATCCACGTACTTTTGAAATCGATGCGCAAATCCACATGTCACCATGATACGTTCTCAATGTATTTAGCACACGTGCTGTGAGAGCTGAAAATGATAGAATCGAAGTATAATTCAGAACGCAGCCATTGCTGGTCTGACTTCATTTATCATCATCATTGTCCGTATCATTTGTGGTCTTGACTATGGGCTACTGTTGGGCAGATGATGGCTGTTTTGTTGATGGTGCTGTTTGGGCATTTGATTGCAGTGCAGCTGTTTGGGGCAATAACACGAACTTTTAAGTTCCTTTTTCGTAATACTGGTTTTCTGCTGTTCACGTTTATGGCATCTTGGAAGTAGAATGTACTTTAGCACATGATATTTTACATTGTGCAGAAGTGATCCAAGAGTATTTGGTATTACCAAGATGTTTTTTAATGAGAAACATCTCTGTAGATAGAGACTCAAATTTTCATGATTGCATGCTGAGTAACTACCAGTTGTAAGCTCGTTTAAGCAGATGCATCCCCACTCATCCCCTTCAGTGCATGTTTAAAAGGATGATTTGTTTGGTCGCGAGGCTTGGAGGATTTCAGTAAGCCCGATTTGCAATAAGAAATAAGAGAATAATAAGTTTTGCAGAAGTTCGTGTGTGCTGTGTTTAAAGTACAGGAATTACTGTTTGTTCAGGCATCAGCGCAACCCAGGCTGTTACGTACCGGTGCGTGACTATGTGATGCTGCAGTTGATTTCTTCATCTGCCTCTTCCTGCGTGCACGGACATAGCCAGAGTCCGAGACGTGCATGACTACCCACGTGGTCAACACGCCTACCCCTTAGGGCATGAGGCTGGTGGACTAAGGGACCTTCCTTTTTTTGTGATTAGTTGGTTGAAATATGGGCTTTATATCTTGTGCACACGTAGTTTTGCAACAGGCTACTAGTTTTATAATATTCTCTGCTCTTGAAAAGAGATTTGCAAGGTGTTAACCATTCATCGGAGATTTACTGTTGAATTCTGTGGTTGTTCAAAGTTCCCAGCAGCTGTTGGCTTCCAGTCTTCCTGATACATATTGCAGAAATCACTCTCTTCTACAGTGATCATAGCAGGGAATATCCTGGCCATGACTGCTTTCTAATGCCGTCCGTTACGACTTGGGTTTGTGCATTGGTGCACAAGCATTTCGGCCACCTGCTGGTATCTTAAATACTGTTTTGCACGCAGGTGACGGGAGTCCTTTAGAAATGCTTCTAGCGGTGCTACGTTTATCATAAGAGATGAAAATTCAGTCTTTTTCTATACTGTCCTTACACGTCAGAGCCTTCTGGTGGGTTTTTAAAAGCCAACTGTGCAATTCACAGTTGGGCCGTCAATAAAGATGCCCGGCACTTTCCTGCAGTGGCTGTAGAGATTCGTTTTGAGTGTCTCTCTGGACTTCACATGGTTTGATAAACATGCTTAGTCTATCATCCCTCCCTCTGTTTCCTGCAGTGATAATGGATTGTAGAAACCTTAATAAGCAAATTCAGGCCGATCCATCAAGTAACCGAGTTGAAAGACTTGGTGTCTGTCTCTCACTTCGCAAACAGATGCAAGATATTAGGGCAGCGAGTCGCAGACCTGTGTGAGCTTAATGGGGAGGTTCTCATCATTCCCAGGGCCTCTGCCTGGAGCTGTAAAATAAATTATCCTCTGTAATTTTAATATTTCATGAAATCTTGCAAAGCGATGGCATTCTGGGCAGATTAATACAAAAGCTATAAAATCACATGTGCCATATGTTATATGAGCACCAAATGGGACGCCCGGGATTCTCAACATCAATATCGTTTTAGTGTTGGCTTCAGCAGTGATTCATGACATCCTCGTCCCTGATGAGAACCTTGACAGTGCGAGTGGCGTTACCTCAGCATGCATTTGCACTATGCAACTGGTTATTTGACTAAATTTATGAAAAACCACCATACGTGGTGTTTGCTGGCTGTTTCAGGCTGCGTTAAGTCTGCATGGTGATGCTGTGCCACCCCAGGCAGTGGTACCCTCCCTGTGGTACCTGCGGAACGGAGTCTCTGGCAGGTTCTTGTTTCACCACCACATGGTAAAGTCTCTTTCACTCTCTGTTAAATAGCTGGGCTCAATTACGCCAGGTTTGGTGCGGACATGAGCTCTTTGACAACGCTCACTTCCGCACTAATGAGCCATCTTGGGTTTCTGCATTAAATCCACCCATTCTGTTTTCTCTTCGTGCCACCAGCCTTCCCAGGCTCCTCTCGTTTCAGCAGCCCTGTTTAACAGCAGCAGTGCAAATGCGAGCGTAACGATCCTCTCTTGGTCCTTCTGATTCTGAAGTTTGTTTGGGAGGTGTTGTACCCAGACAGCACTGTCAGGTGCTGTTTGTAAACTGACAATGTTAAACACCACTATACTTTGATATTTCTCCGAAATTTTTGCATACCTTGTTAGAATGAGGTCTGCCAGCTGAGTCTGTTTTTTTTCTTATTATTATTATTTTTATTTATCGTTTTCCTTGGAAACCTTGCCAACATCAAGGTTGTGCTGTGCCAGAGTAATGACGGTTACTGCTTGCTACCTGGCTCTGCATTTTGCCCTGCCTCTCCTTGGATGATGAATCTGTTCATTTATCTCAGACCCATCCATCACTTCTTAGGTCTCAACAAGGCTAGTTTTTGGAAGAGGGATGCTGCGAGGAGCCACATGGACGTTTCAGCACGCTGGGCTCCCCCATAGCACCCACATCCATCCTGCATCCCGCAGCAGTGGGTCCTGGGTCCCCGTGCTGGTGCTGGCCCTGGCGAGGTAGCTGGGATAACTTGTCCCTGCAGCTGGCAGCAAAATGATGGCGCAGCTTGATTTCGTTTGCTTGCTGGTGACCAAAGCCCGTCCCTGGACATTGACTTGGGAAGGTGATGCCTTTTGTGCCTTCAGGAGTTTGCTTACCGTATGAGACACTGCTGAGTGACAGGGATGTTTTGGATGTAATTATCTTAATGCATTTTTAACCCAGAGGTTATTCTGCAGCTCGCAGGATGGTTCTAAAAGTCCTGTCCCACCGGCTTTCCTGTGTGCTGGGGTTTAGCACTGTTAATGGGGATCACAAAACTCTGTGTGTTTTTCTTTCTGTGTTTCCTGATCTTTAACCTAGCCATCCAACATGCTTAAAATACCCAATGTTTTTCCTAAGGCACAAATACAATTTATTTGTTAAATATTCAGTTTTCAGGCTGCTGCTTTTTCTCAAAAAAAATAGGTCTCGTGCTGAAAAAAAAATGCAAATATGGTTATTACTCAAAAAAGTGAGGATTAGTTGGCAACTTACGTTTTTGTAGGAATAATCACACAGGGCACAAGTCTTTAGCCCAGTGTAAGTGCAGTTACTGCTAGACAGTATTTTGTACCTTTCACGCTCTGATTTCATAGCACCATAGATGCGTGAGAAGGTCTAAGCAGAGCCCAAGCCCTGGCTGTTGTGTGTAGAGAGAAATAAAGCCCAGCAAGCTGGATTGGCACGGTTAGCTTACAGCCTGTCTCTTGGTCCCCTCCTCTCCAAACTGTCTTGGTCTCCTCCTTGGTCTGAGATAGGAGGGCAGGAGGCAAGGACAGGCTGGGCAAAGGCAGGGCTAGGCTTTGGGATGGTGCTGCCACATCACCAGTGTTGATCATCTCCTCTTTCCCTGCACTGGGCTGTGCCAGCAGCTCGCTGGGGTGAGTACAGCCACTGGGGGGGCTGAGGCATGCACGCGTTTCATGCTGCGTGATTGTGGGGTATCACTTTAAATAGGTTTTCTTGGTGTGTTTTCCGCTCTTCCTCTGTGCCCTCGGGATTTCGGCGCGTCTGAGGCAGACGGAGCAGGTTTCCTAGGAGAGAGACACGCAGCGCTGCGCCTGCTTGCCTGTCCCCGTCCCCAGTGACATGTCACTGGCTGCCTCAGCTCCCCGGTGGGACTGACTCGTGCGGCATCATGATACCAGCAACTCCGACATCCTGCCCTGGCGTTATTCGCCCGTGAGGCTGGAAACCTAATGAGCTTGGAAGACTAGGGGGAAAAATAGATGTAGCTGTGAAAAGGACATAGGGGTGTTCACTGGGCCAAACACACCGGGGCTGAGCGAGGGTCCAGCTGGGACCCTGGTAGAGATTCCAACCATGGGATAAAGATGTGTGGTGGGGGTGATGGGAGGAAACTCCAGCAAGCAATGTGGTTGTAAGGAGGAGAGGAGGAGGAGGAGGAGGAGAAGAAGCCATCAGTGGGTCAGGCAGCCCTGGCCACCCCCAGAGCTGTTGGCGTTTGCCATCCTTCCCGTGGTCCAGAGACACCAGTTTGTGTTTTCTGGTGCTATCGCTGAGATGGCCCGTTTCCACCTGGCAGGACACTCAGGGGTTAATTCTGAGCATCCTTCCACTCTTTCAGCAGAAGGACAGCAAGCCCTAGCAGTGTTTTGTTTTTAATATCAGTTGGCCAGTACAAGAAAAGTGATGTCAGAAAAACCATCTTTCAGTGACAATATGATTAATTCCTTCTTTAGGAAAAAAAAAAAAAAAATGGCTGGGTATTTTTTCCCCTGTTTTTGCCATTACCTAAAGATGATCTGACAGTAAAGAACCCATGATTAATTGCACCACAAGAAATATAATAGACACTTTTTCTTGGCATCATCTGTATTTTGTGTGATTTTGCTGTTATCTCATTGGCACAATGCAGAAAAATTATCTCTGAGGCCGCTGTAAGGGATGTTAACTTCCTTCTCCTATTACAGATTGATCTTTGATATCTGCTTTTCTCTGGGAGCTTTTTTTATCCCCACAAGTGATACAAACCTTCTGCTGTTTTCCATATATTGCTCTTAAGTAGTTCAATACCTTTCGGACCCTGTATGGGAACATTTAATAAAGACTCAATGATTGCCATATTTTGAAGGTTATATGGTATGAGAAATTGTATATTGTTTTAATAGCTGAATATATATGCTGTTGATTTCAGATAAACCAATATTTTTCTAATAAGGCAGAGAAATGATACTTTTTTTTTTGCTTATATCCTCTGGAGTGTGAATATTTTTCCATCTGTGGTTTCCAGTAAAACGGATTTTCAGTCTCTCTGAAATTTCTGCCCAGGTCCCAGCAATATTTGCTTAAGAGTAATCAGAGTATTACCCAAATCTCTGTTCAAAGCAACAGTGACCTTACCAGTGGTAAGCAATAATTGGATTATTTTCAGAGATGTAGGAAGATTCACTGTAATAACAAAAGAAGAAATACCAAATGATAACACCACTTGTCTGCCGTGCTGTAAGCCGGGGCACTTTCTGTGGGATAGTTTAATAGCTTAGCATATGATGAATATTGAGTGAGAAAGGCAGGGACTTGGGGGAATAGATGCTGCCTTGCAGTTTCGGGTGATGTACGTGCTTGTGTGGGAGAGGTTTCTTACTGATGATGATGATGATGATGATTATTATTATTATTAAAGTGCTTTTGTGAGGGTGTGATGCTCTCTATGTATAAAACTTGCTCCCAAGGCGGTGCTCACCTGCCTGTGAGGTGGGTTGCGGTGAGCGCTGGGCTCACCCTGATGGTACAAGCAAGTGTACGGCCCAAAACGTCCTGGTTTGGTGGCATTACTGGAGGACACGGCGTTCGGTGTGGTGAGGCTGTGGGTGGGACACCCATGTGTCCTGGGTCCACCCATTCCCTCTGCCGCCCGTGGTTTCGCTGTCGTTGGGTGATGCCGATTTCTTGCCGTGGGTTTCTCACAGCCTCTCCATCCCCACGCAGCATGGGGCATGTGCTGGCGGAGTTTCTCCGGGAGAGGCTGAGCTGCTGCGAAGACAAATTGGAAACCATTTGTAAGAGCAAATCCATACCAGCGCAGTGTTGGGCCAGCCTGATTGCCTCGTTCTCTGCTTTTAATTGTAATGAATTATGTGACTCGGCACGGCGGGGTGCCGAGCCTCTTGGCTGAAACTCGTGTAATTCACGTAAGTGTTTACACAAAAGCCAAGTAAATGTTAAGCTTCCTACAGATTTCAGTATACATGAGCCCTTGTTTGCGTTCAGTTTGGCAGACCTGTGGAAGCAAAGCAGCGCGTATGGCTGTGCGTCGGGGCGAGGGACCTGTGCACTCATGTGAATCGCACGTGTCAAAAGATATATAGAAAATATAACCTTTGTCCTTCCCTGGAGTGGGTTTTGCAGTGACCTGTCTGGTTCCCCTTCAAAAAAATGCTGTATGATTTTGCTTTATTAAGAGATGCTTGAGGGCACGGGAGAGTTTTTGCGTCTTGACCACTAAAAAAGAGACTTGCACCGTCGAGGCTACCGATGTCCTTTGAAGTCCTCCTGTGTGCCCCCATGATGCTTCTAATTACTGTAAACGAGCCTTCTGCAGCACAGGCTGCTGTGTAATTCAAACCAACACTGCTCACCAGATGGGATCCCTTGCAGGCTAGACCTTGGCAACGTCCGTCCCCACGACGATGACAGGGAGCACATCACACCAGCAGGACGAGACACTGGTCCTGACCTCCTCCAGTGCCTGGTTGTGGAGCAGAGGGCCCGTAGCCTGGCTGTGCCCTGGGTGGGGAGCAGTGACCCTCGGCTCTAACGCAGGCTCTGGCTGTACAGAGCACCAGCTCTCTTGGCTTCCCCTTGACCTGAGAGGAGCTGAAATGTGGGACCTTGCACATCAGCCAAGCCCTTCTTGTGGTCCTGATGGGGCCAGGTTTGCTCTGAAACTACAAAACCAAACCAGGCTGTTAGAGAGTTGACAATTCTGTGTTCCTGGATGTAGTTTTATTTTTAGAAAGCACGTTAAGGAGCATAATGACCTCATTACCATGCCCATCGCAGCCTTGTCTGCTTAACAGTATTTAATTGTTTTCACTCCCTGTGCGCAGGGTTTGTAGTGGATTGGGCAGAAGCAGGAGAGAGAGTCCGTGTGACTGGAAACGAAGACGGATGCTGAAGCAGAAAGCCAAGTGCTTGTCTTGAAGCATCCCTGTGAGATTCCCTCTGTAAAGCATCCCAGTACTCAAGGAACCTGCAGTACTTTGGAGCCCTTTCCTCCAAACAGGAGAGGTGGCTCTTCCTCACATTGTCTTCCAAGGAGCTACAATTTTTTCCTCCTTTAGACCTTTCTGTTGGAAAAAATAAAATTAAAAAAAAAGTGTTTGAAAGGCAGCCCAAGCTCCCATTTCATCAGAGGGTGCTGGAAGCTGGGGATTGAGGAGAGGTAAGAGATTTGGCCCAGCAGCCTTGCTGCAGAGCAGGCAGTGCTGCAGCAGGGGGAACGCTGACCCTTCCCAGCTGCTTCCCAGGAGGTTTCTCTTGTACCTGCTTGCCTTGAGTATTTTTGGCCTCCTTACCCCTCTTGTATAAGGAAGAATGTATAAAAACAAGTAAAGGGGAGAGGAAAGGAGAGGAAAAACAGGATTTACGTTTCTCTGGCAATGATTTTCTAAGGAGCCCTGATTATTCAGCAGCAGTGGAAAAAACTGCAGAAGATGTAAATAATCTTGAGGATTATGCTAAAGCCAAGCTTCATTCGTTTTCCTGGAAAAAAAAATGCACAAGGGCTGTCCATTTAATAACAATCAACCAGAATTTCTCTAGGGCTTCTTATATTTTCATGAAAAGGATCAGTTGTCTTAAAGAGAAATGGCAATTCTGGTATCTACAAATACCCTTTGGTTGGAAAGTGTGTGGTTCAGGTTGGGGTACTTCTTTAACTGGGCTTTTTCTTCCTGTTTTTTTTTTTTTTTTTTATGATAGTATCATACATTCTTACCCACAGTTACACACTAAAATGATCAAAAGCAAAGAGTTGGTTTATCACGAAATGGCAAACCACAGCTGTACTCTGTGGTGTAGGCTGTATCAAGATAAAAACACTACATGATTTTTAGCTTTGCCTGTGTTTATATTTGGTGCCAGAGGTACTTGAGCGATTTTGCAAAGTATGTATACAGTGCAGTCAGGCTTTCAAAAAAAAATCGTGGTATCTTTTGAAATCTATACGGGATCTTACTTACCCTGCTGGACTTAATTTTAGACTATCGAGTTTATCGTTCAAGGAGGAAGAAACGGGTTTGTTGTGTGCTGTATTTAATCAAGTGCAGCAAAAAACTATCACAGGCATCATTCATCTTCGCAAGCCAGTTTTTGTTTCCATTTTAGTTGTAGAAAAACCCGGCCCTGGTAAAATGGACTCGTTTATTGTGCAGATCTGACGGCACCAAGATTACGGCTGCTGGCAGGTATCGTCCGGTTTCTGGGGACAGTCTCCATGTGGATTTTGTTTTATGGGGTTTCAGTGTTGAGAACTGTGTGTTTAATTGTTGTAGAAATGCCAGGAGCTGGAGATTTGGGGATGCTTGTAAATACAGGAAAGTACATGGTGTTGCCATTGCAGCTTCCAAAACACAAGATGTGCTGCAGAATCGTAGAATCATAGAATGGTTTTAGTTGGAAGGGACCTTAATGATCATCTAGTTCCAAACCCCCTGCCATGGGCAGGGACACTTTCCCCTAGATCAGGTCGCTCAAAGCCTGGCCTTGAACACCTCCAGGGATAGGGCATCCACATCTTCCCTGGGCAACCTGTTCCAGTGCCTCACCACCCTCTGAGTGAAAAATTTCTTCCTTAGATCTAATCTCAATCTCCACTCTTCCAGTTTAAAGCCATTGCCCCTTGTTCCATCACTACATGCCCTTGTAAGAAGTCCCTCTCCAGCTTTCTTGTAGCCTCTTTAGGTACTGGAAGGCCACTAGAAGGTCTCCTGGAGCCTTCTCTTCTCCAGGCTGAACAGCCCCAACTCTCTCAGCTTGTCTTCATAGAAGAGGTGCTCCAGCCCTTGGATCATCTTCGTGGCCCTCCTCTGGACTCACTCCAATAGCTCCATGTCCTTCTTGTGTTGGGGACCCCAGAGCTGAATGCAGCACTGCAGATGGAGTCTCACCAGAGTAGAGTAGAGGGGCAGAAGCCTGAAGAAGCCTGAGACTGTTGGGTTTCCAGTGAGTGGCAGAGTTTAGGGTACTCGTACATCCTTAGACAGCTTTTATGCTTCCCATCCATCTACCCTCCTGAGTAGCCCCATCCATGGTGGAGATGAGAAGTACTCATTCATCCCTTTTGTGGTGAATCCAAGTATGGTGAAACAGTGGCTGGTACCAGGCATGGAGGAGGTCTGCGGTCCCTCCCCACTCTGCTTCTGCTCCGTTCCTCAGGCTCTGAGCGTTTTTGTGGAGCACAATGCCTGAGGTGATCACAGTGGGCTGATGAAGGGAAATGTCCACCATGACTCATGGCAAGGGACCACTCAGTTCAGCAATGAGCATCTCTCCTCTGCGTGGGGCGCAGCCAAGGTTACACTTCCCAGAGGTCAAAGCCACAGCTGTGGGGAAGCCTGTTGATTGCAACTATAGAACATCTTAAAATTTAATGAAGATTTGAGGAAATATAACGATTCATTGATCTGGGCCTTGGTGGCACATGAGTTGTTCAGAGCATGCTTCAGCTGCTGCAGCCATCGCGTGTGCAAAGCGACTGGCCAGGTGCCTGGCTGGCAGTAGCCTGAGCAACGGGCATCCTCACTTGGGTAAATTTGGGGCAGGCAGGTATGAAAATCCAATCCCTGAGCGTGATGTTAATAAAAATGCCTGGCTTTGTGCCGGACAGCCCTTTGTGTGGCGAGGATGCTCTGATTTGGTGCACGGGGCTTGTTGAGGTGGGACGGTGGGGCTCGTGTTGCTCTGGAGCAGAGATTCCAGTAATCGCCACCCATAGACCTCTCTGGGGTTTCGTTTCCAGCAGCCCTTAATTTAAGAAACAGTGTCTTGTCACTGTGGGTTCAACCACAGGCAAAGAAATGGCCGAGGGAGAAGTAAATGATGTGTCATAAGCTGCGTGAAGGGAGCGGTGGTATTTTTCATGATTCGATGCATTAAAACTGTAATCTTCCAGGTCTGTTTCTGAGCATCCTGGCTGTCTCATATATCTGTGGGCTCCTCCTATATTCTTCTCTGGATTCACACATGCCTGGGGTGATGGCTTGTGAGCTATTCTGGCAATACCAAAGGGGGAAAAAAAAAAAAAAAAAAGAAAGAAAAGGCTGGGAAGGGGGCAGGGAGGGGATGTGATGCCAAGTGGAACAGCTCTGTCTTACCCGCCTCGAAGAGAAATCATCCGAACGCTGAATGAGACAGGCTCCATTGCGCAGATTAATGTGCAGTGTTTGAAAGCAGCCAAGAACATTTTATACACACACACACACGGCGAGACTGGAAGGAGCTGGGCGGTTCATCTCTGCAGAAGCCATTCCTTTTCCTAAGAGGGCATTTAAAAAAAAAAAAAGAAAAAAAGAAAAAAAGGAGAATACAAAGGTGTCTGGGAGCGCTCAGCTGCCCGGGTGGTTTAATTGGCTGAATGGAGCGCTTTACAGTTAGGATTAATATGGATATTTCTTAATAACTTGTCACCTTGTCAGGAGTTTCAGGGTCAGGACTGCAAGGCTGCACGATGCTTGCAACTCAAGTTCTCGCCTTTCCTTCTGGTTTTTATTATTACAATAACTCCTGTTAGCGAATATTCAAAGGAAGATAGTGTTAAGTTGTTTTCTTCCTTTCTTCCCGTGCAACTAGTGGAAAAAAACCCTTGAAAGACTGGAGGGATGGTCTGCAGAGCTTGGTAGCGATGGCTGCGGTGTAGGTCGGCTCGCGGGTCCACGCCGGCTTTGCTGTGCGCACCAGGGTGCACAGCGTGTCAGCATAAACATGGTGAGCTCAAACCTAAGCAAATCCCACCAGAAAGCAAATAAAAGGAGTGATTTAGCAGCGGTCAAGATGGCTTCAAAGGACCTGAGCCCATTAGCATTTTTACAAGTATTTTATAACTGGTCTTACTGCCTTTTATCTCCGTGGGTCTCCCCGGAGTGACCACCAGCACGGGGATGCCCGGGGCAAGGAGGCTGCTCCTCCATGCCCTCTTCCCACCAGCCGGGGTGATGTCTGCTGCCATTGTTGAGGGATATTTTGCTTTTTTCTATGTTTTTCTCCTTTTTCCTTCTGTTTCTCACCTTTCTTCCCCACCCAGTAATTTTAGAGCGGGCTCTGGGAAGGCCACATACTTGATCAGCACCTGTAATTGCCACCAGTGCTAATGGGATGCACTCAGAAGAAGATTTCCCTAATTTCCCCCCTACTCCCACCTGTCCCTACCCCTTTCTGGGAGTGATTGCCTCCATGGCTTTATAATCAACATCTCACCCACTGCAGAGGAGAGGTTCTTCTGCCTGGAGGCACCACAGGGCAGTGATGGGGCTGAAGCTTTCCCTGCTCTCTAGAAAGTCGTTAGCGGCACAAAAACGAGCAGTGAGCGCGTAGCTGATGGAAGTCTCAGCGAGGCATTTGCTCCTATAATGATTGTCTTTTATGCATAGATAATTTTGATAGAGTTGCACTTCCGAAGCCTGCTGTCATCAGGGTGGCGTGAAGCTGACCTGTTAATCATAAGAGGAATTAATTGGAATTACAGCTGGCGGAGGCCCCTCTGTGAAGAGCTGGTTCAGGGTGTAGCACTGGAGGGGAATTTAAAAACGAAGCAGTGTGTGTTGTTCTTCAAGCTGCAGATAAAGTGGTGGTGAGTCGGTTCCCGGGGGAGAAGGGAGGTGTGGAGGAGATAAACTCCAGGAGTTTAAACACCAGATTAATAGCCTAATTCTAAGGAGCGCGAGCACATGTGTATTTTCGTTGCATCCACTTGGTAGTTAATAGAGACTTTTGATTTAACTGAGGGACATGAAGCAGAGGAAGACCAGGGCCACCAGGATTTGTAGCCTTGTGGTGGCTGCACCTGAAGGAGACTCAGGTGGGATGGTCCTGGATTGCCTCTCTTGGTGGTGCTCCTGTAGTGTAAATTGGTTTAGCGCCGTTGACTTGAAGCAAACTGAAGTCAAAGGATCCCTGCTGATGCTTTACACCACCTGAGGTCCTGGCTGTCTCCAGATATTACCAAACACCTGGTAGATACTTCACGAGGCATTTCGTCTGCGTTTTCTTCTTAGGATGTTTCCTTTAAAATGCCGTATATCCATGTAGCTTGCAGAGGTTAAAAGAATAGCTTATCTCGACCATGCAGAAGAACCATGAAGTCCTTGAATATGCTTTATATCGGTGCTTGTCAAAGGAAGGGTTGATTACCTGATCTTAAATATCCAAAATGTGGTCCCTGTGTCCCTGAATGCATATACACAAGAGCTCTCTGAGGAGCAGTCAGAGGCTGCTCAGAGACTGTCCTGAGAAGTTTATGAAGAATAACACAGTCAGTTGCATTGAAATGCTGTTGTCATTTGTGCGTTCAAAATGCACATGCAGTCTGGGGTTTGGAGCAAAAGACAGCAATTAGACAGTCCTGTTAATAAGGAGCGTGTTCCTGGGAAGGGGAGAACCATGATGATAGAGTGAGTCATTTCTTCTTTAACAACAAAAGGAAGATAAACGGTGTTTGGTCGGTTCCACATGTGTGCTTCAGGAGTTCCTGAAGTCCGTTCACTAGTTTTGAGACTAATTCGATATGGAGGAGGGGCAGGTTTCCTGCAGAATTAGCAACTGGTTTGTGCTTTGGGAAACGCAATGAAGTTGTCCCCTTCCAAGGTGGCTTCCATGCCGAGGAAAGGGAGAGCACCTCTCATAAATGATTAATTTCTTGTTGGGACCCTCAGGATGTCATTTAAGGATTTACATCTGGGAGAGAAAGTCTGTCACGCTGCTCTCCACTGTTGCTATCTCTGGGTGGCACGTGGCTGGCTCTGACTCTGAGTTCATCATGGGGAAGCTCAAAAGGTCTCCGTTTGCCGTCTGATGTCTAGAGCTGAGGTGCTACCACTAACCTACGTACAACCCAGGGAAAATAAAGCAGCAAGGAAGGTTCAGACTTGCAGGGGAGGGTGGGGAGAACATATTTTGGGTAGCCTGTCAGTCAGCTTGACACTAATTGGTTGCAGTTAGTAATCGTTCTCCATGTAAATTAGACTCCAATTTCCTCTGTAGTCTGTCTGTTTGCTGTGTGGGCTTCGGTCTCTAATTAGGCTCTCACGTGGCAAACCTGGTTTGTAAGCTGCTTTTGTTCCCGGGGAGCCAGGCTCAACCCTTCCCGAGGCTGCTCGGGTTCTTTGAGCCCCGCTCCCGAGCAGGATGGTTCTTACATCAACACTGCCAAGTTCAAAATAAATTCTTCTTTTAATGGATGTTTTGATTATTTCTATATTTAAAGCTTGCAAAGGGGGGAGGTTAAAATGCAAAGGGACTTATTAGACTTACAATGGGAATACTGCTCGGAAATGCTTCCTGTGCGTTCCTGGAAGCCCTGCTCACTCCTCCATGAATAGACCTCATTGAATCCATAGCCTCTGCGAAGGCCGGAGCAGCTTGCCCACATCTGGATCCTGCCGCCCATCCGCCGGGACACCTGGAGCTCATACCCCTTGCTCAGAGGCAGCTGTGCGTGCGCATTCAAAGCTGGCCCGAACGCCAGCCCACGTTCTGGAGCTGCGCCAGGGTTGCACATCTGTAACTGAGTGCAGAAACATGCAGTTGCACGGGCGGCTTTTATCCCCGGCCATCCGTTGTTTGCAAACGAAGGCAGGGTTTGTAGGTCGCTGCCTGCAGCAGGACGCTGCCCGCGGGGCAGCTCTGTGGCTGCTGAGCTGCTGCCGGTAGCCTGGAGCTCAGCCCGTACGTCAGAAGCCAACGCCGTGGTCAAGCACGTGGGTCCGTGTGCGGCGCGGGCAGCCGTGTCTGTGCAGCCGATGTCTGCGCCAGGCTGCGAAAAAAGGAAAAGCGTGTGTGTCGGGCAGCCGGGCTGTCTGCCAGCACCGCTTTGTGATTCAGTAGTTACCTTTGCAAAACTCGGTAGAACTTCAGGAACCGTGTTCTAACTGTTTGGATAAACCTCCTCCTTACGTGGTACAGTCCTGACCCAGGCGTGTCAGCAGTACCGTTAGGGATTCTGATAAACGCTGGTTTTATTGGCATCCTGATGTTTACCTTATTGACTTTCAACCTGGTGTCACGTGCTGGGAGTTGCTGGCTTTCTTCAGCGCGCTCCCAAGGCTGCGGTCCCCTCGAAACAGGTAGGTAAGAAACTCTTTTGGGAGAAAGAGGTGAAGCAAATTGAGTGTGTTTGGGTTTTTTTTATGGCTTCTCTTTCTGTGATTTTTATATTGGCAAGGTAGCTTTGCTTTCATACCGCCAGTCAAAACTGGAAGGGATGTTGGCTCCGTGGAGAGCTAAATTTGGGTAAAGGGACAGGATTGGATTAGGGCTTACGGTTTTCACCAATAAGCTAAACCAGCGGTGGGCGGCACTGCGGCGGCGGAGGCAGCGGCCGGGGAGCTTCCCTCCCCGAATGACCGCAGCCGCTCGCCGGTGCGCAGGCAGCCGCCCGGCACGGCCACTGCCACCGCCACCACCGGAGGATGAACCCCGGTCCCCGGCACCAACGGCGATCGCCTCGCCGCTGCCCGTCGTTCCCTCTGCCCGTAGCCGTTACACGGGGGTTTTTCAGCGTGTGAAGCCAACGCCTGTTTAGCCGGGGTGAGTAACTGCGGCCAGTTTGTAGCCTGTGAAAGTATAAGCCTCTTTAACGCTGTACAAATGTTTGTGTTGGGAAACGATTTTCTTTTTCAGCAGCGGATGTGCCCTACTCCCTGCTAATATCTGCCCTGGTGGACGCAGTAAAACTTTTCCTTGACACAAACGTGACTTCTCTTGCCAGCCCCTGAGCCGCTCCTGCTTTTTCACTCTGTTGAAAAACCCCCGAAGAGTAAAACCCTGCGGGAGGCTGGAGCTTATCTTCAGCTCCGGGTTTCCAAACGTGCTGTGTGTCTTCTCAGCTGTTGCAAGGATTTTCGCGGAATGACAAAATGCGAATTTTGAACCTTGGGCAGCTGTGTTTAATACAGGATAAAGGATTATTTTTAACTTTTGAGATGTTGAATTTTTTTTTGCCTTTGTTAAACTGAATTCCGGAGAAAATGTCTTTGAGGCAAAACAAAGACTTCTTTTGAGTGAAACAAAGACTTCCAAGTACTTAATCAAACTTGTTGAATTCAATTGCTTTTGAATACTTTAGGAATTAAGCAGACAGGAGGCTGTGTTTGATTGTAACAAGGATTTGTTCCTGCGGGAGAAGGCAGAGGAGCACGCAGGCTGCCAGACCCCTGCTCTGGGCAGAGCTCCTGGGGCTGTTTGCTGGGCTGGGGGTGTTTACCAACATCCTCCGGTTGTCTTTGTTTAGGCAGTGCAGATTGTTTGTGTGCTTTAGGATCGCTGCTGTCTTCCAGCAGATGTTTTATCTATGCAACTGGTGGAGTTAATTAGGGAGAGAGACGTGGTGCTGGTGTGCAAACACCCTTTTGGGGGGGGGAGTAGAGAAATCGAAGAGTCCGTCCTGGGAGCAGCTGGCTGAGGAGTCAAATTAGCACAAGTTGCCAAAAGCAAAATGCATATGGCATGATGTATTTGACTTTATTTCTGCGTAGGAGCTATTCCCCCCTCACCAAGAACTTTGCAGGGGCTGCGTCCCGGGGCACAATACGCTTCTTACAGTAAATTTCTCTTAACGTGTGATTCATTCACTTGGGATTTTTTGCGGTGTTGGCCGGAGGATGGTTGAATGTTCTGTCTACAGGAAATTACCAGGAGAATTGAGTATTTTCCTCAGTGGTGGCAGCAGGAATGGGGTGACATGGGAGCCTCCCCGCGTGTAGATCGGGCCACCCAGAGATTTAGAAGGCTGTAATTGCGCAAGCGTATTTTTGTTCCACTACCATTTAAATAATGGCAGCAACATGCTGATTCCTCTAATGATCTTGATTAAGTTATCGGTTATTTCTTTAATTAGCTACTTGATCTACTTACACCTTAAATGATTTTATTTGTTCACCCAGAGGAGGAGGGGGGGGGAAGCTTCTGTTTTTTTCTCTTTTAAAAGGTATTTTTCCTCTCCAAAAGGCAGCTGCCAACTTAGGTCAATAAGGAGGCTCAGATGAGCTGGCTTCCCTGGTGCTGCCACATCAGGGGCCCATGGGGCGGTCACGGTGCCAGCATGGTGACAAGGGGACGTCACCAGCAGCACTGGAGCATCCTGCCTACCACTGCCAGCTCCTTCCCCAGCAGAAATGTCTTGGAGGAGCTGGAAGTGAGCTGCTTCCAGAGGCTGAGCAAAACGACACCATCGTATTGTTTGTGGTGGAGGTGATGTATCCATGCAGCCAGCCGTTTCAGGCTGGCCATGGAAATAGTGCCGGTGTTTGCGGATGTGGCGCGGAGAGATGGGCATCAACACTTTCTGGGGGCTGGCTGTCCTGGCGGCAGCGGTTTTAAATGTGACAGCAGAGGTGTATGTTTAGTCCCAGCATCAGTGTTGTACAGACATACAAGATATGTCAAAGTGGTCTTCTGAATGCTCTGTTTGTGTGTATTAACCAGGCTGGGGACGGAGTGGTGTCTCAGGGCCAGTTCTGGAGGAAAAAAAATACACCTTCTAATCTCCAGTGGCCTTTAAATTTCCCATGCATTAGCGCGTGGCACTGTATAGACTACCCAGTGTCTCTGCACAGCACTGCAAAAGCAGCCTCACCAGTTGGCACCGGTTCCTCACCAGCATTGCCCACGCAGCACTGTTTCTTGCCCTCCCTCCTGTGTCTCAGAGTAGAGAACTCACATTTTTCACTTTGGAGTCTCCTTGTGATACATGTAGCAGCATCCTGTGCTTCAGATGAGCCTATTTGTTCATGCTTTTGTACCATTTATTACTCTTAATGATATTCCCCTCGTTAGCCTTAGCTTCACACCCTCCCTGATGCAGAACTCGCTGAAACACGTATTGCGTAATGAGCCTGCTTCCATGTATAAATTGGAGAGACATAAGTTGGGACTCTCCCAGCTAAAACAGAACTAAATGCTTGCCCTCCGGTTACGTTTTAGCGTCTGCGCCAAAAAATTATGTATTTGGGAGGAATTACCAAAAGTTCTGACATACGCAAGCTTTATTCCTTCGGATCTTTTTTATTTTTAGCAGTTTGGTGTGAATTTGAACTCTACGACTTTCCTCTCTCAGAAGCAACGTTTCCCGTGGCCCGTGTGAAAGCCAGAGCATCGCCCCGCAATGCCGAGCCCTGGGGAGTGGAATGAACGCATCTCCAGCACCAGCACTTGCTCCGGCCGGGATATGCTTGGATGGCAGTGCTGGAAATCCCACGTGCCATGTTTGCACAACCCCCCAGCTGGTGCTGCCAGCCCCACTCCCTGCCTTGGCTGACTCCGAGCACTCGGTGTTACTCTTGGGGTGTCAGGTGTTCCCAGGAGAATTGCAGCTTTTGGTTTGATTTGTAAATAAAATTTGAAATAGCTTCTGAGATGAACGTTAGTGGGAAGGACTCCAATAAGTCAATTCTAATGGCCCAGGAAACAATATCCTACTATTTTTATATCACGATTCCTAAATAGTCGTCATGACATTGCAAATGCAAGCATGGTGGATCTTGTGGTCGGCTGTGCTTTGGATGCCACAGATGAGCGTCACAGATGTTGCAATGGTGACGCATCTGGGTGATCCATGTTTCCTTCCATGTCTGCCCTGGGCTGCTTGTGTGACCTCAGACGAGTCATGGATGTCCTCCAAGTTTCGGATGCAGGGAGAGCAGCAGAGCTCTTGTTGCAGCTGTTCAGGGGTTGGTGTCAGAGCAGAACCAGCCCCAGGCTGGTACCCAGGGATGCCCGTATCCAGATGGTATGTGCAGGGACCCCATTGCAGCCAAGACCTTCAAATACGATGGAAAAAGACAACAAAACCAGACAGATAACTGCACTCAAAAAGAAAGTGTATTGCCGGCTTCTCCTCTCTGCTTTTCTTTCTCTGCAAATCCTGGGAGGAGGTAGCTGAGATGAAATGTTTGCTCTGACAGAGTTAGTTTTCTCTTTACATTCCTTGCAAGTTTGTGTTTGGATTTTGCCCCCTTGGTGTTGGTTTACGCAGTGATGTTTCCCACAGTTCAATTGCATGGGTATAGTTCCAATTCTTGGTACTTTATGCAAAGATAAAAATGAAAGAAAGGTGGGCCTGGGTAATGAGGTGGCTATTTAATCACAGCAGGACTGGCAGGAAAACGTGCATTAATTATGTATGGGATGGCATTCATTAACATTTTCACTGTGCTGGCACTGGGCAGTGCAGGAAAGCTGTCGAGAGAATTGGAGTCTGTGCTACGCAGCCACAGACCTGGAAA
Organism: Tauraco erythrolophus; assembly: GCF_009769465.1. Classification (NCBI taxonomy): domain Eukaryota; kingdom Metazoa; phylum Chordata; class Aves; order Musophagiformes; family Musophagidae; genus Tauraco; species Tauraco erythrolophus. The sequence continues at coordinate 8,037,178 of NC_141476.1, forward strand.
GAGCTGCAGCAGAGGGAAGGCATGAACGCCTGCTTTGTTACCCCGATGTATTCCCCACAGCTACTGTTGCATTTGGAGTCACAGTAGGAAGCAGGATTTCAATAGTTCCGCTTACAGTTCTGAAAATGCTCACGGTAAATATTTCAGGGCTGATTTTTCTGACTGCCGTGTCTTACATGAGTGCAAGGGGCTGACACCGAAGCCCTGATGGCGGGCAGGCAATTAGAGAGATGAGCCTCGGTGACTTCGTGTGCCTCCTTTTTAGAGGGCTCAGGTCTGAGCTGCTGAGAAGGGCTGGGATTAGCAGAGGTTGAGTTCTCAGGGCGCTGGAAATGGGCTGTGGCTGGGGGCCTCGTCCAACATGCGCTGTAGGTCCCGAGTTACGGAGTGAGTTATCTGGGGGCATGAAATGATGTCAGGAAGATTAGACCTGATGATAAAATGGTATTAATGCTTGCTTCGTTAATGGTGCAGAAGGTATCACATTACTCTGGTGCTATAAATCTAACACGTTTCCTACATCTATTAAGTGAAGCTAATTAAATGATCGAAATATATTTATTTGTTGGCTGTTGCATCCTCAGATAGAAGATGACAGCACAGGACATTAGGCTTCCCGTAGCAGTAAGAGGAAGGTCTGAAGCATCAGCAGCCTGATGGATTAAATATTCCTCCGAGATGAGACAGAATCTTGTGTCCGATTTTAGGATACCCTGTTCTAGATCAGTAGCGTGAGCCCAAGACTGGCCTCATGCTTGTGCCAAAGTCTGTACTGGTTGCCCAGGTCTGCTAGACTTGGGCTTTGGGCCTGAAGGTTTGTGTCCGTGATGCTGGCCCTGTCCCATGCCATTAGCCACAGCAAGTGACGTGCCCAGCTCAGGCTGCGCCCATGAGCATCTCCCATGGGGGAGAGAATGTCTGTCTTGGTATTACTGTCACCGGGAGACAGCTTTGTCTTACTTTTTAACAGATGCAAAAAGGACATATACAGATATAAGAGAACTACCTGTATGCCTACTGGATAAATGCTGATCTTGACTAATTAGCTAATAGACTTACTGCAGATGTCTCTGCAATCCATCTATGTACCTGAAAGCCCCATTAATTTCCGCTGGTGCCTTACAGCAGAGTGGCAAATGAAGGGCTCCACCGTGCCCATGCGCTTTACTTTCTGATACCTTTTCCCCCCACCCCTGTGCATGAGAAAGGAGCCCTGTCCCCCGCCCCGATGACGGTCCCGAGAGTCACGTGGCTCAGCACAGAGCCCTTTTCGCTGTGCCTCAGCCTCCCGTCTGTTGGGTTTTGTTGCTTCGCATAAAGCGATGCCTTGTAGCACCCCACGTAAACGGCTTTTATGAACTTGCCACTTATCCTTCAGCTACGTAACGGGTGGGTAAGGTGTGCTGACGGGGAAGATGCGGGAGCTGCCACGTGGTGAGCCGGGTCCCAGCTGGGGAGCTGGGGACGATCAGAGGCATAGTGTTCCTCTTGTTGCTTTGACGTGCTGCTTGTCAGGGAAGTACAAACGTGTTTCTTTGCACTGGGAAATTAAAGAAATCTTTGTTCTGGTGGCATGTGTCATGTTTTTTACCCTTTCAGCATGGTGTTTGTTGGCATTGTGGTTCCAGCAGATCACTGCCTGTTTGCAGTCACTCCTGAGCTCTCCTGCCCGGCCTGGCTGGCGCTTCTTTCACCAAGGGGTTAAATTTCCTTGATGTAAGCCTTTTGTGCTTTCTAAGCTTGTTGTTATTTGTTGTCTCCACGCTGTCATTTTCTGAAGTGCTGTAGGACAGAGTCTCTTGCATGAAGAGCTTGGAGCTCACACCTCCAAACATCTTCACGGTAGACACTTTCTCAATGTCTAACACCCACTAAAAGTCAGTGGGAGCTGAATCCTTAACTACTGCCAAAATTTCCAGGTATCCTGAGCATCTAGCTGCTTCCCTTGACCACCTCTGTTAGACCAAGGGCTGGCAGAAAGGAAGGGAGAAGAGCAATCCCTCCTGGAGCATGAGCGCCAGAAATGATTCAGAATTCGTCTGGGTCTAAGCCACAGTGTATTTTGCAATTTAGGACCCAGAGCCTGTCCCGTAAGCGACTTTGCAACCCCTGCGCTGGCTGCAGATGATGATCCAACCCCTAGAACTGGTGGTTAGGGGTGAGGGGAGTGGAGCAACACAGATAAAGCAGTATCAAGCGATCATTCAAGGTACTAGATGGTGTTTTGGAGAGTTTAGTTCTCAGCTCCCCAAAATTTGGAGAAGGCTTACTTGAATTTTGTCACAAATTGCCACAGGTGAGCCGCTGGCAAGTGGCGTTTTCACCTAAATCCCCAACTGATTTTGAATGAGCATCTACCCAGGAACTTCTCCAGCATTTTAAATATGTTTCCAAACCAATTAACCATTGGTATAAAAAAATCACTGCACTCTGGTTACATCACTGTATCTGCTTTCCAGTCCTTTAAAATATTCTCCTGTGAAGAAGTCCCCTCTTTTAAAGCAGGGCTGCTCTGGATTTTGGTGAGCTGTAGAGCACTTTTTCTGTGCTATATGCTCACTGCCAACTTTCTGCATACCTGGCGTCGATGGGGACAAATGTGTTTCAAAGAAATTTATCTTAGAGATGCTTTGGAGAAGGATGTTGGACACGTGCCCATCAGAGGAGGATGGATATATGCCCGCAGTAAATTATTTTTGTCATGTTTTGCCATTTTCTGTAGAATGGTTCAGCTCTGATGCTTCAGGGACTTCAGAAAGTTGAGTTTGGCAGGTTTGCCTCAACTTAAAGGTAATGATGTTTTGTTCTAAGCTACCTGCAAAATCGTAGTTGACATCGAAACTAAACCCTGTTTCGTGACCCTTCTGTAAGCACAGAGTGCTGTTTGCTCAGGTGAAGGTGGAGAGGCTGGGAAAGCAGGAAAGTCCTCTCCTCTGCGTCTTACGTGGAATGAAAAGTTTACCAAAGTCAAACCTTTTTTCAAAACAGAGCTGTTTAGAGTACAGCAAGTGTCAAAATCCTTCTTGGCCATGGGTTTGTGCCGGTGCGTGTAGCAGACGCTCAGGGAGAGGAAGGCAGCTGTTGAGCTGTGATTGCTGCTTATTACACTAATTATAACAGTCTCACCGGTGTTGTGAGCTTCCCTTCTCCTTCCTCCATCTGTTTGGCCATCCATGGTTGCTCATCTTTTTGAGATACATGTTTGAAGGGCTTAATACCACAGGGAGCCCAACTGTGCTCCCCCTCTGCTTCCCCAAACCGATACAAGGGAATGATCATGGTTTGCACAGAGAAGGAATTTTTGAGATTGAGCTGTTTGCCCTGAAATAAGGCCACAGAAAGGTGAGATGTTGCCCTGGACCTTGCCAAGGATGTCAGCCAGGTGAGCCAGCCTGCTCTGGAGAATCCCGACCTGTTTGGGATGGAGGGAAGAGGACAATGTCCAGCACTTACTTTGTTGCATTTTTCCTCCACATTTTGTTTTCTGCCCTGTACCAGTACAACCGGACTCAATCCTGATCAGAGCAATCCCCTCTAGTCCAGGCAGGTTCCCAGTTCTACCCAAAGAACATCCACAGTTTTCCAGAAATGTCCTGGATCCCGTGCCACAGGAACCTGGCCAACCCTGCCTTCAGTACAAGCACTGGCAGCAGCTGAGCCAACCCCCAAACTGCAGTTCTTTTGTCGCAAGAAGACGCTGTAAATGAAACGCTCAGTGAAAAGCAAGCATCGCTCCTTTGGATGCCCACCTGGTTTTTATTTCACTGGGAAGGGGTTCCTTGTCGTCACAGGGCGCTCGCTTTGAAGGAGCAGCCCATGCCGAAGCAGCCAGCAAAATGCTTTCTGAACCACGAAACAATGAGGCTCACTAAATCTCTAGCAGCAATAATTGCTTCTAAAAGGCTGATGTGTTTAGTCTGCTCGTGTTTAGCAAACATGTTTGCTTCGCCCTTTGAAGATAATGCTGCGTGCAGCACAGCAGGGTAGGGAAAAAAGAGGAAGAAATGGCCTGGGGTTTGCAGCGTGTTTAATGAGCAATGACTGATGGAGCAATAGCGTTTGATAATGCCAGTGTCCTCATGTCAATCATGAGTGATTTGGTTTCTCCACCCTTCCCAGGACTTGAGCTGTGGGCAGGATGCCCTCGTGGGCTTGTGCAATTTGGGAGCACCACACCTGGGGTTCAGGCTGGTGGAGGGCACCAGCAGCCCAGAACGGTAATACTGTTGTCTCCATGGATGCGAAACACCCCTGAAGTCCCCTGGCTGGGGACATCTGCCATGCCTTGGTGTGGCTGTGATGGCACCAACTAGCAGCTCCTGGCTGGGTGGCTTTGACCCTTCGCTAGAAACAGTTACCGGGTGTGCAGGGCCAGGGCTTGAGCAGCGAGGAGGGATACTCCGGGGAGCAATGGCTTTAAACTGAAAGACGGGAGATTTAGATTAGATCTAAGGAAGAAATTTTTTACATTGAGGGTGATGAGGCACTGGCACAGGTTGCCCAGAGAAGCTGGAATCCAATCCCTGGAAGTGGTCAAGGCCAGGTTGGATGAGGCTTTGAGCAACCTGATGTAGTGGAGGATGTCCCTGCCCATGGCAGGGGTGTTGGAACTAGATGATCTTTGAGGTCCCTTCCAACCCAAACCATTCAATGATCCTATGATTCTATGACACCGCCTGCACAGGACCCATCGGGAGAGCAGGGACAGGCTGGGACTCTGCAGAGGAGAGAGCCAGCGGCCACACTTCTGGCTGACCTTCTCCCGATACGGTCTTAATCCCTCCTGGTGGGTCCTGATCCCCCCTGTTCGTTCGGCAGCCGGTTTAGTTGCATTTCCCTGTAGATCGCGATAAGATAAAAGCGCAGCCGTGTTTTACACTAAGGGAAGGGAGTTAGAAGATGACAGGTTATAGGAGGAAGGGATGTGGGTTTCCAGCTGCGCACTCTCACTGCCGTGGCCGCCTTTGATGAGGGCTGTGATTGATGCGGGGTTCGGAGCAGGCAGCCGTCAGCCGGCGACGCGCTGACCTTTCCGTGACGGGCTGCGCGGCTCTAATGATCTTGATGGGGCTGGCGATTTGTATATTGGGTTTGATGTACAAGGCTCGACGCGGCATGGAGAAGTGGGACTGGGGTATGACTGACAGCCCTTTCCCATTAAGGACGGTGAGGCACAGGCTGTTTTCCAGTGATTTCTTCCAGTGGGATTGTTTTGCCGAATTATATTGTAGCGGAGAAGTTTTACTGTTAAATATCTTCCTTTATATAGCTTCCAAGCAGTTAAAAAAAGCTGAGAATGAAGTAACTTGCAGGCCAGAAGGCTTATTACTAAAAAGGCTGTTCAAATTATACACTTAAATTAATTAATATTTAGTGAATTATTTTTAGCCCAACTGTAATGTTCAGGCTCCTTAGGCAGATAAAACAATGCAGTAGCTTGCGTCCGGGATTTAATTATTTTTTTTTGTAATTCAGCTGTATAAAATTTCAAACCCTTGACTTCTTGCAGGCAACATTAAAACCTTTTAATTTCCATGAGTTGAGCTGTGTATAAATCACACCCTGGTTGGCACATCTCATGGGTGCTTGTGGCAAGAGTAATGAATTTCATGGTTTGTTATGAGCTACTAAAACCAACACAAACACAGAAAGCCCGTTGTAATCTCAGCATATCATTTGAGGAAGCAATTTATTCCTAAGTATGAGCAAATGTCAAGACACGATAACAAATTGTTATTACTAATTAAAACAAAGGAAAGAATGGCAAACATCTCTTGTCATTTGCTCACAGTGCCAGGCTGTCTTGGGAACACCGAGCTCCATCCAGCTTCAGGCGGTGGGACAGCCAGGCTGCAAACCTCACTATAGCCCAAACCACGTTGACCTGCTCTGTGCGCTCCAAGCAGGGCACGGGGCCGGGGTCTTAAGGGTGATGGGGCAGGTGAAGCACCCAGGCTTAAACTGAGATGCCGCTTTTCATTATTTTAGTGTCGTTTTTGTTTTTTTTTTTATTTTAAAATCAAGCTGGATTATAGAAGTCTTGTAATGGGTGGAGTTTGGGGTGGACCAAAACAGCACGTGCCAGTCCATCTGGTCGCACTAGCTGGTTTTGTATCATCCAGGTCTACTTCATGCTCTCAGGTATGAAATAAAACCTGATTTTGGCACTTTTCTTCCCACTGAGCAGTTAGGAGGTGAAGAGCCTGGTGTGTTCCTGTCCGCAGCCAACATCCCTGCGTTTGCAAATACACTGGGAAATCTAAGACTCGAAGGTATTGTGAAAGCCCGTTTCTGTTCATGATCCAACGTGCGTGATTTCCTCCTAGATGTGTTACAGGATCTTCAGATGGATCCAAAAAGGTGCTGGATTTACCACTTCCCTGTGCATTTAATGCAGTTTGGGAGCACACAGCAAAGAGGTCTTTTAGTTAGCGAAGAGCAGGCAGACGTGTCTCTCCGGGGTGGGGGCAGAAACACGTCTGTTTAAACTCTCGGTGGTTTCTGAGGAGCTCAGATGAGGTTTGTGCAGTCCCAGGACCTGCCCGCGGTGCCTGGCTGGAGCTGGGGCTCATGCGGTGCCTGACCAGAGCGAGGGGGGCACCAAAATCCCACTGGCAGCCAGAGAAGATGTGCACAGCGCAGACTGGTGTCACTTGGTCAGGACTCTGGGCTGGCTCCAGACTTGGCTCTGAGCGCGGAGATGGTTCAGCGTCGTTCCCCGCTCCTGGGAGATGCACAGCTTTTGAGAGGGGAGGACTGAGTGGTGCATGGCTGGTGCAGAGAGGAGCTCGATGAGCAAAGGCAAGCAATCCTCAGGGCATAACCACTGACCCGAAACACCCTATTAGACAGGTTTGAAGCCAAAAAAGAAAATAAAAATCATCTAACGTGACAGCGACCCTGACAGCGTCAGGCAGCAAGGGAGCGCTGAGCTGCTGCCAAGGCACATGTTAATGCAGATTTGCAGGGTTAGGTGGTTATCCTGGAAATACCTCTTCTATTCTGTGTAAATGGAAAATTAATTTGTTGCTGATCAAAGATTTGGATCTTTGGAAAACATACCACCAGATAAGCTGGAGATTTATGCGTTTCCTTTGTAACATATTTTCAGTGAACACTTTATTGTTCATGGAAAGGCCCATAAAAATATGTCATTAAAAAAATAACCGTGTTGATTTTGTTTAGCTTAAATTAAGATACAGTGCTTTAATGAGGCTTTTGTAGACATCATTAAAGGACACTATTAAAAAGTCTTCAGATGATAATACTACCGGACTAGCAGAGGGGAGAAAACCACGTGAGCATCCAGCTTGTTGTTCACATTCGGTTACAAATTTGACTTCAACATACAAAAGTAAAAAACATGGTAGTGCCGAGTTAAAGCCGGAGGCTATGAAAAGCCTTATTGTTGTTAAGCTCGCTAAAGCTTCTTGCATTAAGGTGATTAAAAAGAAAAAAAGAGAGAGAGAAAGAGATACAGTGATTGATTGAGACACCATCTGCGGCGTGCTCCGTGTCCCCCACTGGAGCATGCGGTGCCAGTGTGTAAGCTGGGGGTGCATGGTGGGATGGGGACAGTTGGTGGGTGAGGGTCCTTTTGAGGTGCCTTGTTGTGTGGGAGGGGATGGGGTGCAGGGCAGCGATGCTCGGGAGTGCCATGAGTCCTCCCGTGCATCACTCCTGTCTTTGCATGGTTCGGTGCTGCCAGAGGACATGGTGGCACAGGGTGTGCTCGCAGCTGCTGCCTGGCGCTGCCTGTGCACTGAAGGATGCTGGCAAGAGTCAGGCCTGTCTCGTTGGGTGAGTTGGTAAGAAGTACATAAAATTGTCTCTAAAATCAGCTGCAGTGCATGTAAGCTGTACCTCCGCTTCTGTGTCAGCTGCTGCTGGGCTCGGTGGTGGTTTAAAAACTAAATTCTTCCTTGCGGACCCACAGCCCAGATCCCTACCCATGGCTGTGCCGAGAACAAGCAGAACGCAGCAGCGGTGACGGCGGGAGGAGTGGGTCTGTCTCAGGCAGGAGCCGTGTGAGGTACAAATGGCAGCCCTGAGGGAAACCGGAGGAGGCTGAGTTTTTGGGATTAATGATCTACATCTGATGTTGGCCTCTCTGCCCCTCCCTCCGTCCCGTTTTTCTTTGAGATAAGACATCCCTGCTTCTGGCATTGAGAGCTATGGGGGAGGTCTGCTGCCTTGCTTAAAAAGAATAAAGAAAAAATCAAAGAAGAAGAAAAAAAGAGAGCTCAACCTCATTTAAAATCCTGACCAGTATTTCGTGACTCTAATTCTCAAAGGAGCTCTCCCCATACCTTGGGCACATCCCTATGTGCCTCCCAAAGAGCCAGGCATTTGGCTGGGAGGAGCGGGGCCGGATTCTGCCACGTAGGGTCTTTTCCTGTCCCTGCCCACTGCTGACACCTTTTTGCAATCACCTTGCCTTTCCCCTCCGTTGTAGGGCTGTGCGCTCTCCAGCCTCTTGCTCTGCTGCTTATCACAGCCCGGTGACCATGGGAGGATGGCCCTGCCGCTGGCCCTGCCCTGCTCGTGCTCCCACTGTCCCCCGGCCCTGGGAACCACGCTGGGCACAGCCCGTCCTGGCACCGGGATGGGAGCGCTGGCTCGGCAAGCGGAGCTTTCTCTGCAAATTACAGGGGCGAGCGTGGGAATGGAGATGGGAAAAAAACCACCATGAGTATGCATTTCTGTGGGTAGAAAAAGCAGTGGGAAAGCAATCTGTTATTGTGCCTGTCAGTGGGAGCCTGGATGGGCTCGGTGATAGGGTAGACCTGCTATCCCACCGATCCCAGATGGGCTCGTGGTACGTGTGGCACTAGGGACAGGCTTCGTCCCCATGGGCAGCATTTCAGGGCAGAGGAGGCTGGAGCTGCTGTGACATCGCAGGGCAGCAGTGCTGTGCCCTGCCTGGGCGAGCTGCAGCAGAGGATGCTCGCTAAATAATTCAGAAAGACAACTTGATCTGACATTCATCAGGTTAGTAGCCTGACGGCCTTGAGGACACTGGTCTGCTGTCTCTGAGTGTGGCCGTGCCGTGTAGCTCGTTGTCATTGGGAGACTCAACGGCGTCATGTGCAGCCGTATGGATTGACGGCCGATCGATACACCAAGGTGATAAAATACAGTGTTTATGAGACGTGGGCTCTTACAAGGATTTGTTACATTAGCTGTAGGGATGAGTTTGTACAAACGGCAGGAAGTTTAACCTCGACTGGGTTTGGGTCTTTGTCTTTAAAACTAGCAGCCAAGGGCAGAATGATGTGGCTACGTTTACAAGCAGAGTTGTCCATCTCACATCTCTGCACCTAAGCGGGGGCTTCCTGCTCTTGAGCGTTCTTTGTTTCAGTAGCTAAGGTTTTGCTTCTGATCGTTTGTTCTATTGCTGGCAATTGTCAGCATCCGTCCTCGTGATGGTGCAAGTCCTTCACGTGACCTTGGATAGTGTGCTCTGCTGGCTTGATATACTTGCTGCTTAGTGAAACACCCATTTCACCTGTGTAATGTGCAGAATTCATCAAGAAATTTTGTGTCCTTCTGGAGTTGTTCCAACACATGACCTTTTCACAAGCCTTGCAGTAGGTTATGGTAATGTGGGGCAATTGCCAACGGATCGACAGCTTTCAAAGCAGGAAGGCTCATTTCCACTTTCCCAAGACAGTTCTGTGTCCAAACATGGCGGTTTCTAATCTGATTTCTTGTCTCGGAAGAGCCTATTCATTGGATTTTGTGGATATTTAGGTTTGCAGTGTTGGAACAAGAAGTCTGCCAGGAGCGATGGCAATTATACGTGCTGTTTGGAGACACAAAGCTCTTCTGCTCATAGCCAGCCATGAAGCTGAGATGTTACAAGGATTGGTCTTACTGATCTTTTACATCAGCTCATGATTCTCACTCACGTTTTATTTTTTCGGATCAACTTATACTTAAAAGCTTGCAGTTTCTGATGTGATCCCTTTCTTGAAGATGATCTCGTTGGCTAGGACAGCCAAGCAGAACTCACCTTTGCTGTAAGATGCTTGGTTATGTGGGGTTATTCAGCCTGGAGAAGAGAAGGCTCTGGAAAGATCTTCTAGCAGCCTTCCAGTAGTACCTAAAGGGACCTACAAGAAAGCTGGAGAGGGACTTTTTACAAGGGCGTGTAGTGATAGGACAAGGGGAAATGGCTTTAAACTGAAAGAGGGGAGATTGAAATTAGGTCTAAGTAAGAAATTCTTCCCTCTAAGGATGGTGAGGCACTGGAACAGATTGCCCAGAGAAGTTGTGGATGCCCCATCCCTGGAAGTGTTCAAGGCCAAGTTGGATGAGGCTTTGAACAACCTGATTTAGTGGAAGGTGTCCCTGCCTGTGGCAGGGGAGTTGGAACTAGATGATCTTTAAGGTCCCTTTCAACCCAAACCATTCCATGATTCTGTGATTCTATGACACCATGATCCAGCCTGTGGTGGGATCATGTCAGGCTGGTGCTGAGTGATCAAAGCTGCTGTAGATGGAGTTACAGAGAGCACGTCGTACAAGAAGTGAGGTTGGACACTTGACCCTGCCAGCCTTTCCTCCGAGTGCGGGGCCGGCTGGAGGTCCTGCTCAAGTGGCACTTGGAGCACTAATAGACACTTTGCTCCCAAGCGTTTACAGCTAAAGGGCCTTTGCTCCTTGAAAGTTAATGCAGATCAAGTCAAGCCTTTTACTCATGTGTTTGGTGAAAATTAGTGCCTACAGGACCTGCCATATGGAGCAGTATATATTCCTTGTGCCAGTTGTAGCCCCTGGTCACTGCTGCATGCTTTTAGTTATAAGTTTCCAGGGAAGATTGTTTCAGTAAACACGGAGGATTTCTGCTCTACAACGTTTCTGCTCGACATTATCATTTTATAAGCAGATTTCTTTATTTGCTTTTGCACGATTCAGTTTTGTCTCGTTTCCTTTGTATTGTAATTAACATGTTCTAAATTGAAGAGGAAAAATACGTCATCCTGGGGCTGTGGCATGTTAACCAAAGAGAGGTGAGCTGACAGCCAGCCTGCAACGCTGATGCAAGCTGGAAGGGGCAAAATGTACCAGTTGAAGAAGCTGAAGGATCAGGGGAGGTTTTTTCCTACAGGTTCCGTTGCTCTGTGTAGTCGGAGGGGTTGGAGGGGACCCTCGTTGGCGCTGTGGCCATCCCCACCAGAAGTGGAGGTGATGCTGCACCTTCCTCCATGAAAGGAAGGTCTGACCTGGCTGGGTGCGGTTAATGGGTCAATGCTCAACTCTTGGACTTGCAGATGCAGTTTTAATTAAAAAAAAAAAAAAAGGGAGGAAAAAAAAAGTAATAAAACCAGGAACTGTAAGTGCTCAAATATTTCATCGATGGCCCTGAATATTGTCTTTTGTATGAAGTTGTCTGAGCCAGATGAGGTCTCTGCACGTTCTCGGTCTGTCCCGCTTGGCCAGGGTAAGTTGGGACAGCTCCAAGGAGGAGCTGGGCTGGTTTGTCCCAGCTGAAGAGCTTGTCTTGGAGATTTTGAGGGTAATTCCACATAATGAAACCTAATTTATGACCCTTAATAATAATAATTTAAGGCATTTGAGACTGCAGAAAGACTTGCAGCTGTAGTTTCTGCATCCTTCTCTGTTCTGTAAACATAGCTAATATTGCCAGAATCAAGGGCTCCAAAATCCAGAGCCAGGCCCTAAAAGTCAGGAGCGTTCTACAAAAGCACTACATGTTGGGCAAGTTTTATTAGCTATCTGTATTTTTCTGAGCCCACAGAAACTAGATACTTGAATTTCACTCACTTTTTGCAAATGCAAAAGCTGAGACATATGCTCTTCTCCAGTTGACTTGAAGCAGAGATTCGTTTATGACCACCTATTTCCCAAGCAACGGGCTTTAAGAGCAGCAGAAGAGGTTTGGCAGCGTAACTCCTTCTCTGCATTTTATTTTCTTTTCTGAGGGGAGGGAAACATGGAGGAAGGAGGCTTCAGCATCCCCGTTGGGGTTGCGTGTTCCTGGGGCTCACAGAACTCACCTGAGATACACATAAAAGGTGCGAATCGTGCTTCTCTCAGGGCCATATGAAAGAAAATGTATTAAAATATGCGGTAACCAAAATGCCACGCTAATAACTTGTATTTCCCAGAATGTTTAGCCCTGCTGGTGCACAAACATGCTGCGTCTAAGAACCAGTGGGGAATCATAGCAAACGACTGCAGAAAATAATTAAGAGGGCATTGAAAGCCAAGAGAAAAATGATACGTTGCTCCGAGCCAGCAGATCATCGCTTTAACAGCCCGCGTCCCTAAGAAGCTGTGCCTGAAGTTTGACAGGGAGTTGAGATTCGGTCAGCATCAAATAAGATGATAGTTGGGGAAGGATAATTAGTGTCTTCACACCATTCAATTTGGGCTGCTGGTGCCGCGCCAACTCTTTGAAACGCGCACATGCGAGCCAGCGAGAAGGATTTATTTTTTTTTTCCCCCTCTCCCTTCCCCTAAGCAGCCGACGGGGTTTATTGATTTCTAAGAGCGGGCTGATTTCCATGTAAATAAATGGGAGGGTGGCCGGGCCGCGGCGCGCGGTCCGGATGCGGTGACTTTGGCTTGCTGACATCATTGCTCATTAGCATGCAGGAGAGGAGAGCAATGCAACAGCAGAGCCCCGCGCCGCTCCCGCGCCGGCAATTATTCTCCGCGGGCTGCATCTCTCCTCGTTAATGCCTCGCGCTCGGAGAGCAAATTGGACATCCTCTTGCCACCTCGAAGGGTCATTTAGGGAGAGGCGGGTTGAGGGGGGAACCGCTGTATTCATTTGGATTGGGAGCGGAGAGGGGGGAGCACCCTCTGGAGCTGGATTTCCGAGCGAGGCGATTTAAGCCAAAGCTTAAGACGCGGGGCAGGAACGGCACGGTTTTTTTCCGCAGCAGGTTTCCTTTGGAGACGCGCCGCGGTCGCTGCGTGCCTCCTCTGAAAGGCTCCGAGCGAAGCCTGTCTGGCGGCAGCCGCTGGCTGCGTGTGCCGGGGCGGTGGGCTGCGCCGGGGGAGCGCGGGATGGTTTATGGCACTGCGGTGCTTGGGCTGGTCCTGGGAGCAGCCCGCCAGCCGAAAGGCAACTGGCACAACTAGGGGCGGCTGAGCAACCCGCTGGATTTTTTCCTCCTGCGCTGCCGTTGTTGGTGGTAACAGGTAAGAAACCGCCTTTTGCCAGCGACTGCAAAGTTGTCGTGGATTTTTAGGAGGGATGGAAAGTAGAAGAGAGGAGGAGGAGGAATAAGCAGTGTTCCGTGGACGCGCGTAGCTGCGTGCTAACTTTGCTCACTGTGCTGATGGTGGGGAGCTGCGAGGGGAATGCATGTTTTTTCCCAGCTTTTGCCATTCTTGGTGTTTATGGATGTAGAAAGGTTAATTGTTAAAATGTATTTCTGCAGCTGCAGGAAGTTGGGGAGAAACGTTGATGCCACCGTAATGGATTTTTCATTTTAAAAATAGCCAGGAAGGCTCAGCTGGCTCTAAATAGGAATAAGTATTAAAAAATCCTCATTTCTCAGTGTTAATTTTATTGCTCTGGTAAATGTGGCTTCTGGAGCCTGGGTTCTCTTGGCATTTTCTGAGCAGACTGTGGGCAGGCTGGTGGTGTGGATGAGGACATTACTGTTCAGATGTTTATTGTGGTGGTTTTGCCTTCCTGAGGACAGAGAGTTTTAAAGTAATAATATTCCTGCATCCTCCTTTTTCACGCCAGAATGCCTAACTGTAAACCATCCTAGAACTGCAATCTGGGGTTTATGTTTTTCAAGGCAATCTTTTCAAGTCAAATTTCCTTTTTTTTTTTTTTTTTATTTTCCTATTCCTTGAAGGAACATTTTAAGCAGATGTGACACAGACATGACCTGTGACCATGGAAAGATTTTAATCCAGTTACTCTTTGGTTTGTAGTCATGATTCCTTGGCGGTGCTAAACACTGATTGAATCTTTTCAAGCCGGCGAGGATTAGCGCTGGACAGAATAATGCCAAAATAATTATTCGCACCAGATGCAGTGTCATCCTTTCAATTTTAGCTCTCTTATCTTGTAACTTATCTGACTTATTTTTATTCCGCTGTTATTCCACCTACTGTGGGAGCACTTATGTGTCTCACATCACTGCCTTGTATTTATAAGGGTGCCGGCTTGATCGTGCGATAAAGATTTGTAAAGTAAAACTATCCGCAGCTAACGAGATTATATTTTGCTTCGTATTTTAATCTTCTCCCGTCGCGTGTTTTCTACCAGCCAGATCCAGCTTAACAAAATGACCCAGCCTTGCTCACTTGCTGCTGGCAGACTTGCTCGGGCTTAGCCGGCACACACATGGATCGGGCTGGCAGTGATTGCTTTCATGAGCAAGTCAGTATTGCCTGTCTCGGGGGATGCCATCTAAGCCTCAACTTTTTGAAATAATTACAGTTTTCAGCCTAGCTCATCCTCTTCTGAGCATTTTGCCTATCAACCAGTTTTTTTCCTTTAGGACATACGGCCTGGGAGATGCTCAGATTGCAGCGTGTTTACTGCTGCCTGTGGTTTTTGCTTGTCATGCTGCAAATGCAAACTGGTAAAGTCCCTTAAAATAGCAACTACAGCCCCGGGGCAGATCACCGGAATCCGCTCTGCTGAGCCTGTCTGTCTGAGCCCAGTGCTGGAGAGATGGGCTGCGAGCCTGGAACAGGGTGGGGGAAAGAGAGGGGCAGGAAGGTAAATACTGCCTGTGAGGAGATCAGAGTTATGCAAACTTGAGAAGACAGTGAGGACCCATATGCTGAACAGAAACAGTCTTCTTCATGGAGAGCTGGTTTGGATGCAGAGGTAGAGCTTACATCTAGCTAGAACCTCAGGCTTGGAGGCAATTTTCCTCCTTCAGTTAAGCAGCAGAAAGAAACCCCCTGTGATACGGCTCTGCATCTCGTTAGGCTGAAAAGCCACTGAATGGTATAATTAAAAATCTGACAAGATAACCCTTGGGGTAGGACAGGGGCTTTGCAGCAGAGGTGCCCGTTGGCTCTTGGGTGGGGAGCGCTGCCGAACTCAGACCAGAGGGAGAGTTTGGCCAAGGTCCTGCTGCTGCCTGCTCCCTTCGCTGCCTCCTCTGCTCTGTCCTCACTGGCCAGGGACCCCACTGGGCTCTGGGGGCCTTGGGGTTGTCCTGCCATAGGGGACACCAAACTCCTCCCAGGTGTCCACAGCTCCTGAGTCTGCCCATCCCATGGCTCTCCCTGCCTTGCGAAATCACAAGATTGGCTTCAGCATTGTTTGCCCACCAGCTTCAGGGTTGTTATCGCCGTTAGTGAGCCTGTTCTTCTCTTCAACTTGGAAACCAGTGGTTTGCATTTCTTCCCTGTGACCAGGGAAAAATATGTGGTTGTTGTTATTTCTGTATGCTAAGAGTTGGACCTTTAAGAAGGGGAAGAAAAGCCCCTAACATAAACACGTCGAGATGAGTGGTAAGCCTGTGAGCTGGCAGGCTGCCTCCGTCGTCTTGGATGTGACAGAGCAGCCTGTTGAACACTTTTTCTTCTGGTAGCATTCCTGGGCAACAGGCTGGGGCTCACAGCACCTTATTTTTCCTCTTCTCTCTCCATCTTGCTTGATCTGCAGCTCACATGGGTATAGCACTTTGCCCACCTCTGTCTAACCTCTATTATGAAAAAAAAAAATACTGCATCTTCCGCAAAACATCTTGAGAGCTCCAAATAGAGAGTACTTCTGAGATCTGCCGAGTTATTAATATTCCTTAATTTAAACATCTCATCTTTATGCATCAGAATTTTCATGGTTCATGTCAGGGGTTGCAGCTCACGGGAGTAGCCTGGCAGTCTGGTTCAGGTCAGGAGGGTGTTTAAGCACCCTGGGGCTCTTACCCAGCTCACAAGGGGAAACTGGAGCCCGAGCGGGGACCTGTGTTCACTGCAGAGTGCTGGGGTGCACCTGGGCCCCCCAAAATAACCCATGATGCACCCCAGCTCCCCTGGTGTGATTAGCCACAGGTTGGAATGGTTGGTCATGTTTTATCATAGAGTCATATAGTCACAGAATGGTTTGGGTTGGAAGGGACCTTAAAAATCATCTAGTTCCATCCCCCCTGCCATGGGCAGGGACGCCTTCCACTACACCAGGTTGATCAAAGCCTCATCCAACCTGGCCTTGAACACTTCCAGGGATGAGGCATCCACAGCTTCTCTGGGCAACCTGTTCCAGTGCCTCACCACCCTCAGAGAAAAGAATTTCTTCCTTAGATCTAATCTAAATCTCCCGTCTTTCAGTTTAAAGCCATTGTCCCTTGTCCTATCACTACATGCCCTTGTAAAAAGTTTAATTCATCCTGCAGTGGTACTGATAGGGTCTGGGCATGGTTTGGGGCTGTGGTCTTGTTTCCTCATTTGCCTAAGAGGGCACCAAGACAGCCCAGATGAGGGATTTGGGGTTTTGTACATTGTGTCATGTTTTGTCCTAATTTCTTGGTCTCATCTGGAAGGAGCACAACCTGGTGCGCTGATGGTTGTTGTCTGCCATGTGATGCCTAAGACCACAGGCAGCAAAACTGGATGCTGCCCTGGGCTGTGCCATAGGGAAGCAGCGGTTTGCAGACAGGGCAGTGGGGACCCACAGGCAGATGTTCCACCGGCTTCTTGAATTGATGGTCCTGGTTCACCGTGAAGGCAGACCAGCTGGAAAATCCTCGGAGGCTGCTTTTGCTCATATTTGGCTGCAGCTAGCTATATTGAGGATAGTTCTCTTTTTTTTCTACTTTCTCTTAATTCAGCACGAATAACTCTTGCAATGGTAAAGGGTTTTTACAGAGTCTTAAAAATAAAATTAGTCTCCAGTCTGAAACCGAGCATGGACAAATTCAGCCAGAGAGGAACATTTTTCCAGGAGTGGAAATGGCGTTTGTAATAAAAGCTTCAACACCACCCTGGATACCTTTGCAATTGCTGCTGTTGGCACTGTGGAGGTCAGAGGGGATTAAAAATAAAGCACCACTGAAAATCTGACTTGCTTCGAGCAAATCAAGCAGGTAGAGAAGACATGTGGAAGATGGAGAAGAGTCTGACTTGCAACTCTTCCATCTTCTTGGTGTTTCCTCACCTACTGCAGACCTCCCTGAAGACGTGCAGCTATACGTGCTCCCCTGTGGCCACTGAGACTGAGAGGTGTTGCATCTATAGGAGTAGTTTGGTTGTTGGATTATTTCTCTCTTCCTTAGCTTCTCGGCATTACTGTGCTACCTGCTCTGTTGCTACCACCTGATGTTGATCTTTTAAGCCAACTGTCCCTACGGCATCTTGGGTCAAGTGAGCATTGTCCTCCCTTGGCCGTCCTTGCAAGCCACCAAGGGCACCTTGTCCTCAGACTTTCAATTGCTGCTATTGTAAATGCCCAGGTCTAATTCACCTCCTGCAGCCTCCTGCACCTCAGTGTGGCAGATAAAAGCTTTCACTAAGCTTCCTTTTCAACCCAGGTGACACAAGGTCTATGCAATTCATTCCCACTGATGTTTTCTTTTCTGACTGAAGTGACTCTGGAAGACCTGTGAAGTGGCAGAAACGCTTTGTCCAAAGAGATGCTACTTTGTCGCTGAGGTCCATGAGACAGCCCGCTGGGCTACTAGTAGCGTTTGGTTCAAAATATGGTGCTAGAGAAGTTGGCAATGGAGGCAGAGCTTCAGCTCCAACTGCATGTTTTGAGCACAAAAGCTTGGGACTCCTCTGATGAAGCTGATGTTCAGGGAGCCAAGGGAGAAGCCACGGCTGGGTGCTGCCTGTGGGTACTCCCGCACCTCAGCTTCCCCATCTGTGAAATGGGAGACTGGTGCTTGTACAGGAGAGGAGCCACCAGACTCTCCCTATCGCAGTGAAGGACTATGTTAATTTTTCAGTTTAGATAAATGTTTGCCTAGCCTGTGGGGTCTGGAGAAATGGGTCTGTGTAGCTGGAGCTCGCACAGGGTGGGAAGATGCCTCATTAGCTCTCAAATGAGGGGAGGAGATAACAGGCAGGGATATTAAGATGCCCTTGTTAAGAGGCTCAAGGGTCACATGAGCTGCCCCAAATCCTCAGCCTTTCCCATTTCTGAGAAGCTTTGTCATTTACTGACTGATGACTGACCCAGAAGCCTCATTGCAGTCAGAATGATGGCACAATGCTGGGAAAAAATCAGACTGCTGTATGTGTCTTAAGCCAAGCGGGAAGGGAATTGCCCCTTTGCTTTTACACATCCCATCCGAGCGGAGCAGACAATTGCTTTTTGAGGGATTCCCAATCTTGTATGTTAATGTGTGCACAAATGCATGCAAATCCTTTATTACGGAGCGCAGCAGAGGCATGGCATGGCCCGGCGCGGGCCATGGCATTCCTGCTCCTCACTTTGTCTGGAGACGGAACTGCTCCCTGATACAGCCCGTTTATTTCCATCCCAGAAGAAACAAGTGAGAAGCAGAGATAAGCAGCGCCAGGCGGTGATAAGGGCTGTTTGCCGAGTTCCTTCTTTATCCGAGAGGAATTCTAACATTTCTGCCACGATTTTAAATTCTGCCTTCGTTCTTGGTGCTGCCAGCAGCGGTTGACATCTTGCGCTGCCCTTTCTTAAAGTAGCCGCCTTGCTCAGTCCGGCCGGGCTTCGCTTCGGTGGCATTCACTGCATTAGGTCACGCAGCCGTGGCTGGACAGAAAGACCCCTGTGGCCAGGAGCTTCTCCTGCAGGCAGGGATCTTCTGCCCCACCAACCCCAGGGCAGTCCTGCCTGCACTGCCCAGCCCCCGGCACACGCAGGCTGTCCGCTGGGACAAGCCAGCTTGGCCGGCACCTTTGCTGGAGCTACACACCATTCGCAAGCACCCGCTTTGCCTCGGCTTCACGCTGCCCCCGGTGCCCCTTCCCTGCCTTTTTAGCTCTGTTGTTCTTCCCCAGCTTGGAGTTTTTCACAGCAGGGAGACCTTGGATCTCTTCAGGGAGCCGGGGGCACACTCATGGCTCTTTCCAGAGCCTCTTGCACAGCACTAGTGTTTCCAACGTGGTTGAGCTTATTGTTGGTGCCGCTGCTGTGGTGAAAGGGCTGCGGGAGGCTCCGGCGATGGCAGAGGCTGTGCTTTTCTAACCGCGGTGTACGCCGAGAGACTGCCTCGTCCCAGAGACCTCCCAGGTCAGCTGGGCTCACGTCGAGCTGTACGTCGGTGGAGCTGGGCTGGAAGCATGCTTCTGCATCCCAGGGGAGAGGAACTCGGGAGCCGGGTTCTCTGCTTGGTGTGTTGAGCCTTGTTTGCTTTGGATTCCCCTTGTGTGCCTGTTCTCATCCGCAGAGAGCAGAGGGCTGGCGGAGGGTGGTGGGTGCAGTTTGCACCGTCCCCCTGCACCCGGTGGGGATGTAACTGGGGAGGGCGGTTAGAGCCTCCTCTGAGGAGAGGAGCGGCTGCCGTGCCAAAAGCACCACGTAAAAGCGGCCATTGGGAAATAAAACACATCCATCTTGTAACTCCATCACATGAAGCGCTGGCCTTGAGTAGAATCAATTTTTCAATCTGTTCTTGAGGCATTGCTGCGTTTGTACCATGTGAAGTCAATTCGCGGCGGGCTCCTCTCCAGCTAAATCTGACACCAGGAAATGTTCTTTTTCTTCCCGTTTGCTTCCCACCGTCCCGGCCCCGCGGCAGGGCAGCTCCGTGTCCAGCTCCATGCCAAGCAGCCCGGCTGCCTGCTCCCCAGCCCGTGCCTCCGGCAGCAGCATGGCTGCTCGCCGCCTCCCTCTCTCCTCCTCTCCCTGTCCACAAGCTACAGCTGCTTAACAGCTCCTTTATGTACTCTCCGTGCGTGAAGCTGGTCATGCTGTCGGCTCTCCTTGCTTCCTTGGGAAGCTTGGCATCGCTGGGTTTCTCCCCACAAGCCATCAGCTCCTGGAGTCAAGTAACACTCCAGGATGTCCCCAGCTTTTAGCAGCAGCACCGAAATATCTCCAGCTGTGTCCTCCCTGATGCTGACTGCTTCTCTTAACCACCAGGGCAGGTAGTCCCCAGAGATGAGCTTGCAGACCCTTCTCTGGGGTGAGAGCAAGATGGAAAGACTCAGGAATGAAGACAGGATTTCTGGAGAGTGATTGGCATTAGTTTCTTCTTGCTTAAAAAAAACCAAAAAACAACCTGCCCGCGCTCTTCTCAAGTTGTGTGGGGATCCTTGGCTGCACAGGCAGCAGAAGTCGTCCTTGGTGAAGCTTTGGTGGTGGAGAAGTGAGGCTTGTGTCTGGCCAGAGCCAAGCTAACAGGTTTCCATTTGCAGGATGTGCCATTCCACCGGGGCTGCAGCATCCTTTCTATGGTAAGGTATGCGGCACGCCGATACGCTGAGCATCTCCCGGCTCCGCTGCTCTTCCCGCATTGATGACTAATGAGCCGTCCCTGGCGGGAGCCGCGGGCAGGCTGCCGGCCGCGGCCCTGCTCCTCTCCAACACCTACCAGCTCTCTGCCATAGCACCGGCACCCATGGCGCGCTGCTGCTCCGGTCATTGTGCCCAGTCGAGCACTGGCACGTGCATCGTCTCACCTCTTGGTGCTCTGCTTTGAGCACGGCGAGGGGGTTACTGCTTTTGCAATTTCATCTCGCATTTGAAATGTACATTTTTATATTAAGTTTTTACTACAGGGAATTATTTTTAATTATAGTGAGCTGGAAGACGATAAAATAAAGTTGAGTAAGTGAGACCTATGCGAAGAAGTCATGGTAACCATATCATAGGAGTGGAAAGACACTCCTAGGACACCCGGTATTGTTCCCATGAAACAACATATCCCAATGTAAAGAAAATAATTGTAATTAAAGCTGTTAATCTTCTTCTTTTAATGAGGGGAAAGGAGGAGAACTGAATATCTCAGGGGCAAGATCCTGAAGTTTGTACAGTTTGCCCAGGGAGGTGGCAGAAACCCCATGCCTGGAGATGCTCAATTTTTAATGGGGCAGAGTTTTTATACAGCCGGTTGTCTTGGCCTGGAGACATCACTGATGAGCAAACGGCCACCTGTGTCCTTTTCATCCTTTGGTTTTCTGACCAGGAGAAGCCACCTGCTAGTAGTACCCGCTTGCCTGGGATGGGACAGGAGTGAGGGTGGGTGTAAATGAGCTTCCCAAGCCAGTCTTTATACTCTGGGCTGTATGTGGGGTGAGCTGCAGAGTGGCGGTCACGTGGAGTGACCTGTGGGGTCTAATCAATCATACATCTTGCTTATTAACTCCTCAACACTGTGATTCAAAGTCCTCACGATGGCCTGATTTATCTCATTAAAAGCCACGATCTCTGACACTGTCCTGCGTTCTCCATCTCCTGGAGGGATGTGTCCGGAGTGGGTAGGAGGGCACAAACGTGCGGGCTGGCTTTTTCCCCATCGCAGCACTCGTGCTCCCGGCGTTGCTGCTATCCAAGCATGGACTGTTGGGTTCATCTCCTTGTGATTGATACCCTGAAAATTAAAATTTGGCTAAGAAGTCCTAAACTCCATTAGAACAACTATCTGCAATGCCAAATCCGGGGCTCTGGAGCTGTTAATTGTTCTGAGTGTCTTGTTGCATATTGAGCTGCTTCTAACTGTATCGTGAAACGAGATGGAAGCAGCAAAGAAACCAGCGGCTTTGCTGAGGCAGAGCCTCAGCCTGCCCCTCCACAGTAGCTGATTAATTAAAATATTCACATGAAAACGGTGCCTTGATTATTTTTTAAGGTGACGGCCGGAGGCGATGCCGACACTCTCCGCCTGGACGCAAACCAGACGCCGGGGGTGCGTGGGGGTCGCTGTGTGGTTTAGATCTGATGAAAGGCAGGAAATAGGAAAATCTGGCAAATCTCCCTGGCTTGACTTAACGGAGCCTCTTGACTTTTGCTAGAGTGCATTTTTTGTGCTGTAATGGCCAAGTGGAAATTTAGACTCGAATCTGGACCTGAGTGCTGGTATGCTTAGCTGGCTTGTACGCAGCGGTGAAAAAGCAGGAAAGGTGTTTGAAAATCCCAGCCCCCACTGTTTAACTGTTGCTGCCCTCTGAATTTCTTTGCTTTACCTCATAGCAGAGAAACCTGCAATGGCAACAATAACTTTTTCCTTGCCTTTTGTGTGGTACCTTATTGTTTCTGAGATGTCTCCCTTCTGCTACCCAAGTGAAACTATATCTCATTCCTCACAAGTCAGTGGCGTTTCATTCGTGCAAATTAATTCAGAATCCTGCGTGGTTACTTTAAAATAGATACCACTGTCCCATATTGTGGAAGAGCATTGCATTTTCAGAAATAGAAAGCAATTTATCAGTGTTTAACCTCTTTTTGTGGGGCTGGGGATGTTTTCAGCCATGTTAGTCCTTCACTCTTACCCCTGGCAAAGGGCTGTGATGTCCTAGCAGCCCTGCAGATAAATGCTCAGGTTCAAGCCCATGAAGAAAATCCCCCATGGACCACCAGCTGTGGGAACAGACCCTGAAAAGAAATGCTAAGAAGTGGTGTTTGCAGTGAATTAAGCTAATGGCTGTTAAATCTCAACCTGTGGGCTGTTCTTTCAGTGCTTTTCCCACCACCCCTCCACACCCCCCCCAGCTCCTGGGCAGCGTGCAAGCTGGTGTGCCGCCGAGCCGCGGCACGTGCCACTGAGCTGGGCGGTTAAGATGCCGTTGTAGTGTGACTGTGGTTTTTGTAGCCTTCCTTAATTTAATTTAGCTTTATATGTTCAGACTATAATCAATTTTTATGCTACTTTAATAAGCAAATTTATGCTATCAGCATGCTAAAGGGACTTGTCATTCACAGCTTGCCAGTCTATGCACCATTTTCTGTGTTAGCCAAGTGCTCAGCTGTCGTAAATTTGGTAACTGCTCGGCAATTACCAGCTGGCATGCCGATCCGCGCCAGGCGGGCGTGTGGCCCTTGCCTGTGCTGGCCCCTGGAAATACGTCTCGCGGTGGAGTAATGGGACGAGCAATCCCATATCCCCAGACATTGGGCAGTTGGACTCAGCTCCGTTGCCAAGTGCTGTTACAGCAAATATGGACTTTTATTTCCTCCTTGTGAGAGAGACAAATCCTGCGTTAGAAAATGCCTGAGCATAAAAAAAGGGACTGTCGGGAATCACTTTGCTTTCTTATTTGAAGTGCAACTCACCGGGACATTTCTTTTTCCTTTCTCCTCACTTTGCAGGAAGATTTGTCTTCACTGTAAGTGCTCCCAGGAAGAGCACATCGTAACAGTTATGCCTCTGGAGATGGAGAAGACTGTCACAAAGCTCATGTTTGACTTCCAGAGGAATTCGACTTCTGACGACGACTCAGGCTGTGCCTTGGAAGAATATGCATGGGTCCCCCCCGGCCTGAAGCCTGAGCAGGTAACGGTGACACCACCCAGTTGCCAGAAATAAATTGTTTTAATATGCTTTTTTGGAAAGAGTCACCCTGATTTTAATTCTAGGGGTGGGAGGACTTGTTGCATGTGACTGTTTCTGGGCGTGCTGTAGAGACTTTCAGAGACAGGTCTGGTCTGAACGCACAAACGAAGCAAAACAGGGATGCAATCCTTGCAGGACTTGTGGTTTTCTGCGTCTGTAGATGTAATTGGTAATTGAAAGGGGGGAAAAAAAATACTTCCGGGATGGAGTTTGTTGTGGTTGTGCAAGGGAACAGATATAGACTACTACTGTTTCATGGGAAAAAATAGTGGTGGGACTGCAGCGTTCTCCATTTTCTCCTGTTCTGCCTCCCTGGACCACGCTGCTCTGCGGTAAGGCCAGGGCAGACAGGCAAAGCTGGTAGATGACTCTGACAAACTCGCCAAAGTCTTTGAGGCTGGGTTTTTCAAGCTTGATGTTTGTGCCTTACTGGAAGGAACTGCTCAAATGAAGTTCAAGTCTCGGTGCAGGAATTGAAGAGGATGGATTAGACCTCAGCCTGCTGTCTGTGCAGAGCACACTCTGATTTCTGCTGCTTGCAGTTTACATGATTCGTTTGGTTTTTATGCTGATGTTTTACATGTTCAACTCAGAACTTAATTTGCAGAAGAGATTGCAAAATGAGCTTAGCCTTGATAATTGCTATGGCAATCATTTTAAACCATGTAAGGAGGCTGAGAGAGGGTGGAAAGCTTTCATTCTTACTGTCGTAGTTGCTGACCTTAAATACTGTGTTTTCTAGAGATTTTATTCAGAAGGCCTTAGGCATTTCCTGAAATATTTTGGCACCACCCATAGGCTGTAAATATTATCTGTCTGATTAGAGGAAATCCAGTTGTTTGGGTTTGGTTTTTTTTCCTTCTTCTTGTCTTTACGTGCCTGGCTCAGTGCTTGCTTGAAATTCCACAACACCGTGTGTTTCATTTGATGCCATCCAACCATGCAAATCAGGCAGCAACCTTGTTTTCCATTCACTTTCCTTATGTCAGAGGCTCCCTGTATGCCTCCCAGGAGGTACAAGACACCGCACATGGACAGATGCAGATGGTCCTGAGCTAGCTCTGCTAGTCCTGCGCGCTGTGGGTACGTGAACTAGTTGGGTTTCAGGAGTCCCGTTGGAGGACCATACCTGAGCTGGTGCCACCTGCTCTCAGCATTGCCTTCTGTCCAGGCATGTCGGTGGCTTCTGGAGCCCAAGCTGTCCCACAACACTGTAGCTTTATGTAGAAACACAGATATTTAGTGACAGGTGGCACCTGACCCGGTAGACATGGTCTCTGATGAGTAGAGCAATGGACAGCAATTGAAACCCAATTCCAGTATGGTGGTGACATATTCCAGAAGACCTGGATGCTTCTTTGATCCCTCAGGTGTTTTTAAGAAATAGTGTGCTGTCAGGGCGTTTGGCATGCTCAGGAGAAAACAAAAGTCTGTTAGCTCTAGCAGTAGGTGCTGACATCTCATGCGTTAACCAGGTTAATGTATTTTTAGGTTCTTCCAGCATCTGCTTCTTGCAGAGGTCATGGTTCTTCTCGGTATGAACACCCTCTTTCTAATTGCACTCCTCTGTCTGCGTTGCTGGGTCTTTTAGCAGATTTGCCACTTCAGACCTGTCTCTCATCACCATGGAGATGAAGAGCAGCCATAAGCAGAACCTAAGACAGGCACTGAAATCCTTCCAGCGTAGCTCATCTGCCAGGCCTTCCAGGGACCTTTCATGCGTCAGATAAGCCACCGAGGAGACAAAAGCAAGGTGTGACTTAGCAGGGCTGTGAAAGAGCCACAGTGCAAGGCTGGGGGTTGTCCCCGGGTGAAGAGCAGCACCCTGAATTTCTCCAGGAGTTACTGTGTGCCCAGGATGTTGCAGGGCTGGGAGATGCCCCCGGGTGCAGGAGGGCACGTTTGCCTCCCAAGGGGGTAGGAGGTACCTCCCCAGCAGCTTACTGGAGCAGTGCAAGGCTGCAGACAGATGTGTGGCTTTCTGGTCGATGAGTCAGGTGTGTGTACGTGATGTGGAGCCTCTGGAAGGCTGATGTCTGCTGTGGAGCAGCTGGTGGGCTCTGCTCTGCCTGAGGATGCTGCCATCAGGCTGGACTGAAAATACAGGTTTGCAGGCGGTGAATTTTTCTTTGCCTTCGGCTGTTTCACTATCGTATTTCTTTGACATGAAACAGATGAAATGAAACAACTTTTTCTGCAATATTCTACTTTATTAAAATCTCTACGCAGTGTATGAGCTGGGGAGCTAAGTGGTCCCCTGAAAGACTAATGCAGTTTTCTTATTATACTTGGACGGCAGCCTCCTACCTCGTATTCTTGGGAGACAGCGTTCACGTCTCACTCAACGTAGCAATTTACAGGATTTCAAGGGGGGAAGTTGGCCAACAAACATGACATCGGGTTTTGGCAGTTTCTTTAGGTCATTTCAGAATCTGGAGAGTCTCTTCAACCCATAGCTTAATATTTTAAATATAGCCTAAAGGGGAATCAACCCAAACCTACAAGGTCTCACTGAATTCCTGGACACTAATTCAGGCATCAGCTGGTCTGTGGTACATGTCAACTATGGGAAAATCATGTTGATTACTTAATGCCCACTACTGAAAAGAAAAAAACACGTTGGTCCAGTGTTCACAATAATGATCCAGACAATGCATTGAAAAGCAAAGCTGAAAGTTATCTGTTATATTATGGCTCGTCAGTGTGCAGGACCACAAAGTGCTTTACACAACAGCCATAAATACTATGTATTTCTAAATATGTTTATAACACAGGGATGAAGATGGTAATATCAAAAATGTTATAATACCAGTGCATAAATTATGGTAAAAATTCATCTGGAAAACTGGCTAAAATTTAGGACATCTCTGCTCAAGAAAGAGGAGTATAAACTGAAAGGAGACATGAAATGTTATTTTGTTGAGGAGCCCAGAGGAGCTTGGTTTGTTCAGCCTAGCAAATCGAAGGGTTATGATCACTGTCTATGCATAAGAGGAGGAAGAACAGTTACTCAAGCTCCAACTCTGGCACAAGAACATAGATACAAACTGGCTCTGAATGCGTTCAGGCAGGAAATTGGAATTGGTTTCAAACCATCAGAGGTGTAAGGCTCAGCGGCAACCTGCCAATGGGGAAAGCGATGGGTAAAAACCCAAGACTGAGCTCCATAAATTACAACGCGATTAGAAGATGTAGTTTCTTGTAATAGCAGTCAGCTACACAGGATGGCCAAGAGGCTCCTGTGGGCCTTAATCCCAATTGGATTGGACCTCGATGAGAAGTTGGTTTATGGCAGAAGAGGGACTTCTCTTCTGGAACATACAGATGGGAATAGGAGAGGTGGCTTTACAGGAGGCAAGGCAGAAGCTTAGGACATGGGCTTTGAGAAATACTCTTCCTCCCTGCCTGCCTTTGGATGGTTGGACAAAGAAGTAAGTGTGGAAGGCTTGAAATGGGCAGACACCAATAGAAATGTGTCCTCAGCAAAGCAAAATCCCAGACCGAGCCTGGCCGCGAAGACAGGGGAAGGCAATTTCGGGAGCCAGTTTGTCTGCTGGGGCTGGCAATCCGACAGCTGATCCTCCTTGCACTGACATAAGTTTGAGGGCAGATGCTTAAAAATAAGTACTTTTATGATGTGTTTTTCACATTTTTAGGCAGGGCATGTGAGTGCACAGCCTTGAATTCCTTGGGCTGTGGTTTGGAGAAATCCAAAGGGGTTATAACATGCCAGCTTGAATTTCTGAATACAAGGGATTGTTGAGGATTTCTGTCTTTATTGTGTCTCAATAATAGGAGCAGCTGGTTATGGGCATAGATTTCCAATTAAACAAAAGACGGGGCTCTACTTCAGCTGTGGTGCGGCTTTCTGCATGGCTCCAGCATGCCAACGTTCGAGACCCTTGTATATGCCATAAGAACTTAATTCCCGCTTGCTGTCAGCACAGTTGCTCTGATTGAGTTCCTTAAAAAGTTATGAAAATCTCATCTGAGCTAAACTTAGTAGCATGAAGATTTGGGGGACCATTCTCTAAAATGGCCATTAGAGCTTGGACCTCAAGAGCTTCGCAGCGTGGTGTGAAACTCATAGCTGTCATGGGGAATTTATTCAGGGACTAACATATGTGTCGATTCCTGTTCTGGATCTTTTGTGAGACCTATAGCAAGGGCTTGAGGCGTAAAAGCTCTGAGCTTCATCATTTACTTTCAGGTCACAAAGTGAGGAAGGAGAGCAGAGATGAACCTCCACTGAACATGCATTTACACCTTACCTAAAGATACCCACTTTCACCACCTTGGTGTGGTAGAATGTACGTTATCTGGGCCAGTCGTCTCTGGGGGACGTGTACCTCATTTCTGCCTGTGTGTCACAATCGAGTGCATTTTACCTTCTCGTCCTTTCTGGAGCCCTGTAAGTTCAGCAACTTGTTTCACCCCTCAGGAGACTGAAGTCTTGCGTGCAGCAAGGAAGGAACAAGACAGACCAAAGCAACCCTGTGCCTCAAGCCTGCATGCTAGTGGGGAGCAGATAAGCTAATTTATGGCCAGATAGGGGAAGGACAGAAGCCCCATGAAGAGCTCTACTTTCCTTGGTAGATCCTTAGAGCAGAGCATGCCGGATGGGGAGCTGAGGGCACTGAAGAGGAGCAGTAACTCATGTATACCGGTGCCAGAAGCTGTAGCCACCTCTAGCTCTGCCCCCTTGCATGCAGTAGTATTTTATCCAAAAGCTGCGTTTCAGCACATTTTAAAAAGCTCTCCAGTTTCACTTTGAGGTAGCGGTAAGTCCATCACCTCCCCGGTGAACTCTTTCAGTATCTAAATAGCCTGGCAGTTAGCGGCTCTTATTTCAAGGTTGGAGCTGTCTAAATCCAACCTCCAGGCATCGGACCGTGCCGAATGCTTGCCAGCCAGATGGAGCAGCAATCCTCCACATCAAAGAAACGCTTTTTCCGTGTGTGATGCCTGTGCAGCCTGACTTGGGGGCAGCTGGAGTGGCTTAGGAGGTCTTGGAGCTATTCCTTCTGCTCTGGAGCAGAGCGGATGGAGGAGGTGTGAGTGCATCCCGTGCTGCAAAAGAAAAAAAAAAGCGAGGCAAAACCACGTGTCTGAGCTTTTGCTCCATTTTTGTATCCTGGGGGATTTGCTTGATCGTTGTGAGCCGATGGGAGCTGTTAGAATTATTTAATCCTTGAACAATCTTGTTATCAGGGAGGAAATCAGCTGCTTTGGGTGGACCACAGAAACAAACCCATTCACCTGATGGGGTTTGCTTGGTTCGCAAATTTGAATTAGCTGTGTGGCAGGCAGCAGAGGTAAGAGGCTGGGGAGGAGCAGGGAGTGGAAAAGAAAACAGAGAAAACGCAGAAAACAGAGAAATCCCAGATTACACAATACAAACTAGTCCTGGAGCTTTATTCCAGCATACCATTACAGCTTTTCCTTGTTGCAGCGTTGATCTAGTACGGTACCCCGTGCCTTATAAATACAAGAGCGTTTCAAGTGGCAGACCCAGGGCAATTATCAGCTATGATCAATGCAGCAGATGATGGTTGTAATTGCTGGTGCTCCAGGGGACTTGGAGCGGTGTGAGCACGGCTCTGCCGGTCAGTACCTCGCAGCACAAAGACCACTCGCAGATGCTTTTGAAAGTGCTGTTTCTGGTTCCTTTTAATCCAAATTCGATTTCTGCTTAGAAAAGAAAAATCATGGCATGTGCTTTCACGAGACTAAAACTCGTGGATGTACGGCCTTCATTCAAATGTTCTTCTTTGATGCCAGCAGGAAGCAATGTTTCCGCAGGATCTCTTGCAGACCAAGAACTGCTCCAAAGGCTTGGCAAGAATGGATGTCGTTCTCAACTGGTGAGCAGCAATGCTCAAACGACCCGGCTGCCGTTAGCTGTGGGAGAGAAGCGCCCGGAGAGTCACGGAGCATGCCAGAACAAATAGCACTTAGGAAAATGATTTTTTCTTTGTTCCCTGCCTTTGTCCTTGCGACTCGGGAGCGGGTTTCCGAGAGCAAACCCAGCATCGCGGGGCGTCGGGCGATCCGGCGCCGGGGATTGCATCTGCCTCCCATTGCTGTGTGCCGGCACATAGGCACGTTCACGGATCTTGGGGTGATACGGGTCTTTTCCCAGTCAGGGCTGTGGGGTCTCGGGGGTCCCCAGCTCCCTCCCGGGCTGCATGCCTGGCTCCATCCCCGCGCTTGGCAGACCCAGGCAGCAGTTCCCACTCTCCTCTCCATTTTGAAGCATCTGGCCTTGCTGCAAGGATTGTTTTGCTTCAAGAAATAAATAAGTGCTTTGTGTCCTAATGGCCTCGGAAAGGGAGGACGTGACAGACTTGGTCCAAAGCACACGGAACCCGTTTTCCAGTTTCACACGTGCTGTCATCTGCGGCGCCCATGTGTGAGCCTACGTGTACAAGCGCTTGCAACGTTCTGCAGACACATTGAGAGGGTTATTTGCATGTGGCTTCTCGGGGGGGTTTTTGCCCCTTTACTTTTCCAAAGGAGACCAGCAGGAATGAGAGAAATACAGAAGACACCAGATTGGTTTCTCTGTTGATTTTAAGTGCTTGATGTAAAAGATCATTCAATGCCTGACCTGCGATTAGAAGCCAGTGCTGGGGAGGAGCGGGCGAGCCGCAGGAGCAGCCATGCTCGCCTGGGCCAGCACAGGCTTGTCGGAGCCACTGGCCGCCTTCCTCCCGCTGCAGCCAAAGCTCGTGGGAGCTCACACACAGCGAGCCGGGAGACAGGGCCACGAGCAAGTGTCCACGCACACGTGCACTGGCAGCCATGGCTCCACACACCAGTGCACTGGCAGCTCCCTGCGCCGGTGCGGTACGTCCCCGGGTGGCACAGGGTGGGTTACTGGGGCTGCGGGACCCCTGGTGTGGTCCCAGGGGAAACGATGCTCTCCTGGGCACGGGGGCACGTTGGAGAATGGCGATATGCCTGGAGTTTCAACAGGCTCTGCTGTATGTGATTGTTTAGCAGTGGCTGACCCACCAAGGTCCCCTTTTTGGGGATATCTGTGTACAGGCCAGCACGTACTGCCCTTGCAGGGCTCTTTGCAAAAGCCTCGCAGTCCGTTTTGCAGTTTGTTTCGTGAAAGCCAGGCAGGATTGCCCGGCTGGATGTGCCGGAGCTGTTACGGCTGAGCAAGTCGGCACCCATCAGCCGAGCGCGCCAGGACACCGCGTGCTCCTTTGTAGTCTGTCCCAGTGGTACAGTCATCCCAAACAGCCCGGTTTGGTGGGTGCTTTCAGTAGTACTCCCAAACACTGCTTCCCAACAGCAATTCATGGCGTAAGAAACATGATGTTTCCCCTCCGCCTCCTGTAATTCATTGATCAAAGAGATCTTTCAGCAATGGCTTAAATTCACAGGTTGTTTGCAAACTTTTCCTTCTAGGAGAAGGTGTAGGACTTTGACCACAAAGGTGCTGGCGTGAGTTTTGTCTTTGGTCACTCCTTGGACCAGGAGAGGCTGCAGTTCTGCCTTTATTTAGTGGGGACAGGAAGGTTTGTAAACTGTCAGAGTTAAACTGGAAACACACCCCAAACCTAGGAAAACTGCAGAACACAAAGGCATTTATAAACTAATGTAATTACCTTCCTCAGTGCCTTTGAATAAAGTTGGCTCCACTTTAAAGGCTTTTTCCTACTCTTCTTTTACATCATGTTCTTTCCTTTCTCCTGGTTTCTTTCTTTTTTAATTTGTCTTCTCCTCAGTGCCCTCCCCTTCTAGCTCCCAGCAGCTGATAATTTCCAAAATTACTATCAGTTTTTGTTAGCCAAACTTGGCGTTTGGACGTTTTCCTTTTGAAGGTGAGAAGAGCACCCTGGGAAGATGGATGTCTGCTGCACCAGGTTCTCACGGCCTGTCCAAGTGCCTGGGAGACCTCCCTGGGGCAGGATGGGGCTTGCCCGGCTGGCCAGCGTGCCACGGCACTGAGCACCCACAGCTGGCCTGGCTTCCAGCGCACTGGCCAGCCCATCCCCATGGCATCAGGGCTCCTGACGTTGTCTGAAGCCTAATTTTAACTCAGCCTGATGTTTTCCATATTCCTCTGGTATTTCTCCCAGCCAGCTGTGAGCAGAGGTCAGAGCAAAGACGGACAAGTGGGGAAACTGAGGGCAAAACCCAGCCTGGCCCCGCACATGGCTCATGTGTGCTAATGATGCTTGTTAGGATAATCACGGGCAGAGCAGATCTGTTGTGAGAGGAGAAATAGCAGGATGCGGAGCGGCTGTGTTGTATGGCAGCAGTATTTAATAATAAAACAGTTAATGATAGCACATGATTTAAAAGAGATACGTTATCCATCCTGTGTCGTTGTCCCATGCTGCTTTCCTTATCTGGATGCAGCTCATGTTGCAAAGCCCAGAAGGTCAGTGAGGAGCCGTCTGCTGGTGCCTGGGGGGTCTGGATCAGGCCCTTTGGCCGCAGTGGCCCTGCAAGGCTCTCTAGCTACAGAGCCTTGTGCGTGCTTCGAACTGGAGCTGGACGGAGGAGAAGTTATTTTCACTGAAAACAGTGACCTTTTGTACAAAAGCAAAGTGCAGACTGAGCAGTTTTAGTTTTTCCAGTGAGTTAACGTTTTCTGCAGGCCTTTTCTCTGAAAAGCCAAATTTATCTGAAAATCCCCTGTGAAAATCCTGTGCCAGCCCAACCACCGGCCACTCGCTCATGGGGTGGGAAGTGCTGTCGGTGACCGGCTGAGCACAGAGGCAGGGGACACTGCCAGTCTGTGACCCTGTCCCTCCTGGGCTCAGCTGTCCTCTCTGGGAAGCCAGGCACATCCCACAGGGAATCAGCGATGGATAAGACAGTGTATTTGCACAAGCCTGGATTAACGTCAGCCCAGGCAAGGGACGTCTTTCTGCTCTCTGCCTGCACTCCAGCTGGACCTTTCGGGATAGGAGTGATGCCCCAGGTGAAAGGATCAAACCTGGGTCAGGTTTGTCCCAGGAGGGATGGTGGGTGAGAAGGCAACAGCGGAGGAAGCCATCAACAGGCGTAAGGAAAAGGTTTTCTCCCCTTGAGATGTCCCGCAGGCACTGGGCAAGGACTGGCAGCTCCATCTCCTCCACGAGCACCCCTGCAGAAGGTCCCCTTGGCTGATGTGGATCCAAAACAAACCCTTTCGGGTTATTTCAGGCAACAGAACACAGGTTGGAACCTGTTATATTTATTTTGTTTTGCTCTTCAAACCAAATTGCCCATCCCTGCTGAGCTATGTTGCTGGTGCAATGGGAGCCAGTTCCCGTGGACCTGCTGAGACTAAATGGAAAACTTCCCAACGGAAGCAGAAGCGGAGCTGGGCACGTACATCCCGCTGCGTCAGGCTCCGGGAAGGCAGCACCTGGGCTGCCGAAGGAAAAACTCACATCCCTGCTTTTTGCCCAGGGTGAGCATCTTACAGCTCTTGCTTTAGGGACCAGAGCAGCCTGATGGAATTTGGCGGCTCTTCAAAAAAAAAAAAGTCATTTCTAGTCTCTGCCAACTTCAAGGTCTCAGTGGGCAAAAAGAAACTTCATTGAAAGAAAAAAAAAAAACAAAACCCAAACCAACCAACCAACCTGAGTGCAGGGGAAAGCAAGCAGCCCGTCCACACGTGGGGGATTTGGCTGGGAGAAGTCCGCAGGCATCTGCACCGGCCGGGACGGTGCGGCATGGCAGCACGGTAGCCTGGCAGCCTGGTAAGAGGTACGGCAGCCAGGACATCGCCGGGGGATTTTCAGCTGCGAGCTCTGCTGCAGACCAGCTGCATGAACTCAGGGAGCTCGTTTAACGTCGTTGTGCTGCGTAGAGTCCTCTCCCGTGCATATATTTGCTACCTTGTGTAGCATGTCGTAAGAATTTCGGTGTTTTTTATGTGGTTTGATGTCCCTGGATGAAGGATGCTCTATAAATGCAAAGTAAGTATTCTAATGTACATCGTTTGTTTTCTTTTTAACGTAACAAAATCCTTAGCAGCCTTTCTTTCTTTGACAGTTTCCATAGCTGGTGGGTCTGTTTCTGCTGTGCCTTAGCAAAACAAATTTAGGGTTTTGCAGTGGCATATGTTCAGAATGTTCCTCAGCTTCTTGACCCGAGCAGTTCTCTTGTCATCAGCACTGCAGAGTTTCGGGTGGAAATCTGCTAAAAATCTCCCTTTCCACAAAACCTGATGACGGGAAAGGTGGATGTTAGGGTCGGTTTGGGGAGGAACCGTAAATTGAGAAGAGCGTTTGCAAGCGCTGGAGCAGCTCTGCTGGCAGGTGGCTCTGAATGAGACTGGAGAGTGGGCTGAATACAGAGTAATTCTTCCTGAATAATGCCTGTTTTGGATATTTATTCTGGGACAAAAAGTGGTTTCTTCCTGTTGAGGGTAACTCCCCGTATGAAGCAACCCCAGCAGCCTGCGAGCTCTCCTGCCAGCCAGCCCCGTTACCGGCCTCCACGTCCCCATCCCTCCTGGTGACCTGTGGTAGCTTGTCATCCCACAGACACCATGGGGTTGTGCGGGCAGGGGGAGTTCCCTGGGGAGAGCCAGCCCAGGTGCTGCTTTCTAGGCCAAAGCCCAAAACATACAGCGAGGGAAGAAGGTGATCAGAAGCGAGTGCACAGCAGGTGTGGTTTGGGAAAAGCCCTGTTAAAGCTGCTGGCAGCGCAGCCACTCTGAAACAAATTGCTGTAGTGTCAGAGCCAAGGGGGCATCTCAGGGGCTTTGTCCCAACACGGCAAAGGCAGGAAGCCGTATGCACCAGGAAAACGGTTTGCATCTCTCTAGATGAGTGCGCATTTAAGGAAACCATTCAGCCCCCTGCTCCTGCCCGAGCGTCCAGAAGCATCCAAGGCAGCAGAGACTCCCAATCCCAGCCGAGTAGTGAAAGCTTTCCCTTACCTTTACCTCCTCCTGCTTCTTCCCAAGCCATTCAACAGTGCTGTGGCCATTTCGGAGCCGATCCTCAGCCAGTGAGTCCCATCCCAGTGCTCAGCCCGGCCCTTCAGTGCATGTCCCAGGTGTGGCAGTCGGAGGAGAGACGCTGGGGTTCGGGGTGTGCTTCCTCTCTGGGCTGCCACTGGGCTCCTCCAGCGCCAGGGCACGCCGTGCCCCACCGCACTGCCTTGTTACGGGCTGATTTTAATTACACGCTCCGAGACGAAAGAGAAAAACCAAGCCTTCCAACAGATTTTTATCTGCTGTTTACTTCCCCAAGTTGCTGCAGAAAAAAGCCCGGAGGGTTTTGATGGAGGTGGAGGCTGAGATAGCCAGCAACACGGAGGCTGCCGGGGCACAGCCTTTTTAGCCTCCCCTGCCGAGGCAGGTGCTGACACATCCCCGCAGCCGGTGAAACATGCTCACGCTATGGAGGCTGACTGAGCAAACGGTAATGAGCTCCGCCGCCTCGCCGGGGCTGCCACCCCTCTTTCTCGACAGAGAAAAGGCAGTAAAGCCAAAGCAGCGCCTGGCTGCGTTTCCCTGCGTGAGATCGTTGGGAAGACCCAGCGGCCTCTGGCTTTGGGGGTGGCTGCGGGGGGGGGCACGGGCTTGGATCAGGAGCCCCACTGCAGTCCCCTCTCTTGCTCCATAGGTGCACCAGTACTACAGCTGCCTGCCCGAGGACAAGGTCCCCTACGTCAACAGCCCGGGAGAAAAATCTCGCATAAAGCAGCTTTTGCATCAGCTGCCGCCGCACGACAATGAGGTTAGTAACCGAAAAGCATCCTTGGGCACCCGTCGGGGCTGTGGGTTGGGAGGGGATGCATCTCTTGGAGTTGCTCGTGGGAAGCATGGCTGGTCCTTTCTCAGCCCTTTCTGCTTCTCGGGGGATTTACTCAGAGTTTGATTATGTTGCTGTTTTAAGTGCCATGTTTGCTCCCTGCTTGGATTGCGTTGGAAGTGGGGAGTTGTTTGTTTCTAAAGTTAAAATTTTTTTAATCATCTTTCTTCAGTGCTCTGAAATACAAGCGCTTTCTTCAGCCCTCGGAAGCAAAAGCCACATTAAAAGCGGCTTGAAACGCTATTGAGATCAGCTAGAGCCAGATCCAAGGTTGCAAAAGCCTTTTCTCAAGTGCTGCTTCCGACTCACCTTGGGAGCGGGAGCGTGTGTGCCAAGGAGGGGTTTCACTCGGGCTGAGCCTCGCGAGCTCGGAGAGCCCGGCAAGGCGGAGGTTGAGCCAAGGCCGATCAGAGCAAATAAACCTTCTTGTGTCTCACAAGAAGGATGTGGGGCAGCGAAAAGGGTCCTCCTGTTCTCACCAGTGAGAACATTGGCTTCTGGTAGCCCGCAAAATTTCCCTGTGTAAACAAAAAAAACATTATTTTCATGCTGCTTTCTGAAGAAGCCGCTCTGGAAAATGCGCACAGGTAACTTGTTTGATCTGGATCAGATTTTAATGAGTTTGCCTGTGTGTGGCTGGCTGCCATGGGCACAGCGCAGCGCTGCCAGTGCCGGAGCGTCTCCGTGCACCGGGCAGGGGCTTCTTCCCCTGCGCCCTCGGGCCCCAACCTGCCTGCCTGCCTTCCCTGGCTGCCGCTGAAAACCCACGGCCTCCAACAGCTGAAAAAGCCAAAAATAAATACACATGAACGCTGCTACTGCAGCCTGTGCTGCTGCAAGCTGGAGGCACGAGTCTGCATATATTTTCTGCAAATTGGCAGATTTTGCATCCCCTTTCCTCTCGTGCTCGGTTTTGCTTCATTGAAAATTCAAGGTGTGTTGGTTACTCACACGAATAATCCTGCTGGGCTCCACGAGCCCACTCTCCAAAGCAACGAAGGCTGGATTGAGCACTGGTGCTACCTGTCGTCACCTTGGCTCTTCAGTCATGTTCTCTGTTGAGATGCAACCAGCTAAGAGCTAAGCCTGCAGCGTGAAAACAGCCAGGAAAGCCTCAGAGTTTCGTAAGCTTCGGGGAAAATGTGTCATTCGTTGTTTATATCCTTTGATTTTACCTATTTCCTTAGCAAACACAGAGGTTTTGCAAACGTGCAGACTTGACTCTATGCTGGAAGAATAATTGGAGTTCCCAAATAGCCAGACCTCCCTCATTTACACAGGGAAAGCAGGCTGTGCTCTAGAAATGCCAGTAAAACGTTTAGAAGCTGCTGTAAGGCCTGTGCCCTAAGGAGACTGATGGAGAAAACAGAAAAACCATCAGTCTGTTCGCTGGGTTTGGGGAGGACTCTGAGGACCCGACTTTTAAGGCGTTCCTAGAAACCTCGCATCCGAAGACGAACCTTCCTCCTGCTCTTTCTTCTCATCTCTACCTGCTGACATTTTGTCCAAGCCCCGGGCTGGCTGCAGCCCAGACAGCCGCGTTTCTCCAGCCTGCCCTGAGCCCCAGGCAGCGTCCGTGTGCGTAACCCTCGTGCAGAGGATGGCAGAGCGCGCGGGACGGTGGCTCGCTGCCTGGGGAGCCACGGCCACCCCAACACCGAGCATCGCTTCTGGTTTTTAGGTTCGCTATTGCAATTCTTTGGATGAGGAGGAGAAGAGGGAGCTCAAACTCTTCAGCAACCAAAGGAAGAGGGAAAATTTAGGCAGAGGCAATGTCCGACCGTTCCCCGTAACCATGACAGGAGCCATCTGCGAGCAGGTGGGTAGCGGCTGATGAGCTGGCGTGAGTGAGGTGGCTTTTTAATCACCAAAGTTAAGCGAAGCTCATAGGGGCAGCACCCACCCTGTGGCCCCCACCAGCCATGAGCACTGGGATCCATCAGGGCGCGTGCTGAGGGCACCCCGCAATGTTTGATGTGGAGCAGTCCCTTCAGCTCCTGGCCTCGTGCCGGGGGGAAGCTGTTAATTGGTGATATCCTGGCCATAAAACAGGGAGGAAAAGAGATTAGGAGACAGCAGAAAGGAGTTGTGAATTAGGACCTTCTGCTGCTGCGGCTGTGGGAGCAGGTGGCTGGCGCTGGGCGGCCGTGGGCTCGCCGGCCCCCCACAAACGCTGGCTTTTCTGACAGTGCGGCGGCCAGATCAACGGAGGGGACATGGCTGTCTTCGCCTCACGAGCTGGGCACGGCGTTTGCTGGCACCCTCCCTGCTTCATCTGCAGCGTCTGCAATGAGCTGCTGGTCGACCTGATCTACTTCTACCAAGACGGGAAGATCTACTGCGGCCGGCACCACGCCGAGTGCCTCAAGCCCCGCTGCGCTGCCTGCGACGAGGTAAGAGCCGGCTCGCCCTGGCTCCTGCCATGGGTGCCCATGGGGATGGAATGAGAGGGTTTCCCTTCCCACCTGGATGGTATTTCCCCTCTGTCCACCCTGACCTCTGCACAGAGGCATGCATGCGAAATACGATGGTTGGGCTTTGCCAAGAGTCCATGCAAGCTTTTCCTGGGGTTTCAGGTGAGCATCTCGGGGATTTTTAGGTGCAGTCTGCCTCGGGCTGTTCTAGGAGAGATCCTTGTCTACATGCAGGGAGCTGCTGGGTCTTTCCGTGAACGTTTCTGATGATTTTAGTCCAGCCATGTGTGGTGGTCCTCCCTTCTCCTCTGTCTCCCCAGAAGAAGCCTCTGGTGGGATGAGTGCTGTGTTTCCTACAAGATGCTACTGTTTGAGTACACACCGAGCTGAAACAGGCTTTAAGAGAGGAGATTAGCAGGCTATGGGAAGCTGAACAAATGGAACACAAAACGAATATAGAAAACCGTACAGAGTCGCCTCTGAGCATTTCTCAAGTGTCAATCTCTGTTTAAAAGGCTGGTGAAGGAAATTGTTCTGGCTTTTAAAGTTATGAAAACCATAGTGTGGAAAAACATTTGTACTATAAAATACCACGTCCCATCTATGCAAGTGTGTAATAGTAGAAATCCAAGGCTATATGCACTTCAAATATAAAGAACATTGACGTATGTATCCAATTAAATTTGTAATGTTACCAGTAAAAAAACAATTCCCAACCATTTGCCTGGCCCTATTTCCTTGTGGCTTAGGCTGGGTAATTTTTTTTCATGTATTTTTTGTCCTTGCAAATTCTCATACAAGTGTTTCATTCAGCTCCATGTTTAACACACACTTCTTCTCCTGAAATGTCCGGCAATAATTTCAAGAAAGGATAACTCAGGGGTAAGAGGAACTGCAGGGGAAAAGATTTTGGTGTGACCTGTGCCAGGGCAGAGAGCCAGGGAGCCGAGCTGGGCCACTGCTTGCTCCCGCAGCTTGGCTTTGGGGGTGGAGACAAAGAAAGATGAAGAAAGCATCTGCTGGAACCATTTCAGGTGGCTGTTTCACCAGCCCACTCCTAACAGCACTCTGTGCCTCAGTTTCCCTACTGGAATAACGACCACT
Source organism: Tauraco erythrolophus (assembly GCF_009769465.1). Lineage (NCBI taxonomy): Eukaryota > Metazoa > Chordata > Aves > Musophagiformes > Musophagidae > Tauraco > Tauraco erythrolophus. The sequence goes on from NC_141476.1 coordinate 8,075,902, forward strand.
GTTGTCTTTGTAAGCACACAGGCTGGGGTAGAGGCGGTGGTGAGGAGCCAGGAAGCTCCGTCTTCTCTCCCCTCCGGAGAGCTGCCACTTCTTCTGTGTTTCCGCTCCTTCTTTGTACTCGGGTCCCTGTTTCAGAGACGGGTAAATGTGTTTTAGTAAGCATCTGCTCTGTTCTTCAAAAGTCCACCAGATCGATAGGTTGTATATAAGCGTGTTTATTACCCTGATCGACCCCTCCTGCTGATGGATGTGCTTACCAGCACGTTACTGCCAGCTCTCCCTTAACGCTTTGTAGTCCCTGCACTAACGCGACCCTGAGGTATCTGGATTTTAATGGATTTCCTTCCAAAGATGGAAACGGGAATTTCCTTTGCAAGATGGAGAGGTTAGCTGTCAAATTTGGAGGTTATATGAGCACAGGGGCACAGCTGCTGTGCAGGGGCAGGAGACATGAAGGTTGGTGCCTGCGTCCCAGGTCCCCTCTCTGACCGATTCTGCTCCACGTTTGTCTTTCCCCCCGCCCCAACAGATCATTTTTGCCGACGAATGCACTGAGGCCGAAGGGCGGCACTGGCACATGAAGCACTTCTGCTGCTTTGAATGTGAGACAGTGCTGGGGGGGCAGAGGTACATCATGAAGGACGGCAGACCCTACTGCTGCAGCTGCTTCGAGTCCCTCTACGCCGAGTACTGCGACACCTGCGCCCAGCACATCGGTACGTGCCGCCAGCCCGGGGCCGACGCGCTGCGGGAGGGGAACCGGGCAAACACCACCTTGGAAGGTTGTTTCTGGCAACAAGGGCTGTTGCATTGCGTCTTTGACAACGGCTTGGGACTGCTCATGCCCCTCTTGCGTCTTGCCAAGGAGCTAGCACAGTAATTGGTTTGGTTAAGCCACTGCTTATCCCTTTTTGTGGTCAGAGAGGGGAGGACTATCAGAGAGCAACCTCGGGAGCTGTTGCCACTAGTGGAAGCTTTCTCTGACCTAACGTAACACACGTTTTCTTCCTTTTAAATCTTGTTTTCCTGTAAACAGCCTGACTCTTCAACTTGCAGATTCTCCCCAGCCAAGCCTGCCGAAGGATTAGACGAGTTAATGAGCTGCCGACAGGAAAGATGCTTGTTCATTAGGCATCATTGCTGTTTATGTTTGCCTTTTTTAATCAACCTGCAGGTAGATGTTCTCAGACAGAAAGAAATAATGCATCAGAGTCAATCTATGTTTCTAGAACAGTGATTTAAAATATACTTTATTCTGTTGGGGGATGGTGAGCCGGGTGGGCTGGGAAGCCGCTCGCTGCTCTCTCCAATCCTGTTTGCCCCTTGGCTGAGCGCTTGCACGTGCGGGCGGGCGGGCAGGCAGCCCTTTCTTTGTCCATGGAGGTGAGCTCATGTGTTCAAATCATTCGTAGGCTGCAGGGAAAGAAAAAAACAAACCATTTTGCTCTTGTGCAGCAGCCAGATGGCATGGGAGGGAAAGACTCAGGGCTTCAGCGGAGCGCTCGGAGGACGTGTTTGCTGTGACCTGCAGCACATCCTTCCCAAAAGCTCAGCTGCCGGAGTGGTGAAGAAGCAGGTGTTAACGCTTCTTGTGTGCTCCCTTCTCTCCTGCTTCCCCCATCTGCTGTTCTCCCCTCCATCCATCTGTCCGGACCTTGCCAATGCCCAGGTTTTTGGGGCAAAGTGCCTGTTTTGGTGGATATCTGCACATTTCTAGCAAAGGAGGGACTGCAGCCATTTTGCTGCAAGTTGCTCGTAGTAGTTACTGAGCATCGTGCTTAAGAGCCACATAAATCAGAGGTAAGCGCGTACTTGAGACTCGTAAGGCTTGGGTTGGGTAGCTGAGGACAGAGTCAGGAGACTGTTCTCTTCCTCTGCGAGATGTCTTTGGGGCACTGGGAAAGGAGCTGATAAAATCCCACCCACCGCCTCGTCTCTCTTCTGTCCACTCCAGTCCATACATAAAAACATTTTGCTCATTAAAAAGGAAGGAAAAAAGCCCGATTACACTAAAGCAACTTTGGCTGGAAATAAAATGGACTGTTAACGTACTGTTTGTTTGTAAATTATCCGCCCCCCCGCCAGCGACACGGCTGTGGTGGGCGTGCAAGCACGTGCTGTGCACACGTGCAGCGTGGCACCCCGCCGTGCTGCCCAGCCCATGCCCTGCTCTGCAGTTTCTCCGGTAACAGGGCCTTTCACCATGAACGGCAGCTTAAACGGGCAGATAAACGTTATAATCGAGAGCTCGGCAGCTTTGCTCGTGGCGCTGACCGAGAGCGACTTGCATGCAGCAGTCATGGCTCCCATGGCTCTGGCTGGTGCCTGCGAGCAGCCCCGGGGTCTCGCTGGCGGGGGACAGGCTCTCTGCATCAATTCCTTTACTTAACCCAAGGGACGGCCCCTGGAATGTGGCTGGGTGCAAGGCAGTGGGGTGTACTCACATCCCTGGGGCTGGCTCGTTGTGCTCCCTGTTGGAGAAGGGGCCCCAGTAGCTAAAATAAAGTTCGGATGGAGCTGCGGTAGCAGCGAGGGACAGGAATGCCATCTGCTCTGTTACATGCTTAACCAAGGCAGCACAAATTCCTCATTATGGTTTGGTTGGAGGCTTTTTGTTTTTTTAAATAGGCAGCGTATTATTGCTTCGACTTCTAAGGACTTTATGGAGAACTTCTTGCATTCCTTTGCTTTATGATCGGAAATATCCCCGTTTAATATGAAATAGCTCCAGGCTCAGTTCCGCTGCCTTTCCCAACATTGAGTAACTCGTGAGCAAAGGCCTGCAGCCTGCAAGGAATTAGAAATGGGCTTAACTTCATGTGTCGGAGAAACCCTGCTGAAGGGCTCTGGAGAGCAAGCCTGGGTGCGTGTCACTTGCAGGGGACGTGTGTTTTAAGTGCAGTGCGAAGTGACGTACGCGGCTGGCTCTGACGCTGTGCCTCTTCCCCCCCAAGGTATCGACCAGGGCCAGATGACGTACGACGGCCAGCACTGGCATGCCACCGAGACCTGCTTCTGCTGCGCGCAGTGCAAGAAGTCCCTGCTGGGACGACCCTTCCTGCCCAAGCAGGGGCAGATCTTCTGCTCCAGGGCCTGCAGTGTCGGTGATGACCCCAATGGCTCTGACTCCTCCGACTCAGCTTTCCAGAGTGCCCGAGCCAAGGAGTCCCGCCGCAGCGCCAAGATTGGCAAGAACAAGGGGAAAGGCGAGGAGGGGGCGCGCAGCCCCTGCAACCAGCTGCAGGTCACCTCCAACCGCCTCTCCACCGACGTGGACCCACTCTCGCTGCAGATGGATTTGCTGAGCCTGGCCAGCCAGACGCCAAGCCTCAACAGGGAGCACGTATGGAGGAGCCGAGATGAGCTCTATCACTACGGGAGCAAAATGGAGCAAAGTCAGTCCCAAAGCCCTTTGCAGCTTCTCAGCCAGTGCAACATAAGGACCTCCTATAACCCCAGCCAGGTCCCAGGCTCGCAGCCGGATTTGTGGGCGAAACATTTCAGCAACCCAAAGAGGAGCTCCTCGCTGGCGATGAAGGGCCACGGCGGCAGCTTCATCCAGGACTGCAGGGAGGACTACTACTCGGGGAGGCTTCGTTCGCAGGAGAGCTACAGCGACATGTCCAACCAGAGCTTCCCCGAGACCAGAGGAAGTCTCAAAGTCCCTAAGTACGAAGAGGAAGAGGAAGGCGGGATGCCAACGCCGCAGTGCCGCACCCGCCACCCCATCAACGCCCTCAAGTTCACAGAGGACCTGACGCCCACCGAGCAGACTCCCCGCGGCTCCATGGAGTCCCTCGCACTCTCCAACGCAACAGGTAGGTCACCCCTGCTCCTGTCATCCTGCTAACACCCCGGGATCTCCTCCATGCGATGGGGTCCCTTGTGCTCAGGGTCAGTGCCACGGCAGGTGTCTTCCCATTATGGAGGTGACCGGCAGCTTGGGGATGGTCGCTCGGGGCCATGGGCTTCATGCCCGGCCCCGAGTGTGCCTGGCAGCCCACTCTCTCTCTGCTTGCTTGTATACCAAGTACAGGGCTTTATAGATGTCTGGCCCTTCTGTGTAGCTCAAAACAAATGTTTTCAAGCTCTTTAATCCTCCCTTTTGTGAAGAGGGGGGGAAAAAATCAAGGCCAGCTGCTAACGCAGAGGCAGATTCCAGCGTTCGGCGCTTGAAGAACTGCTGTCAGCTGCCCTCAGAGGCTAAAAATAGTTTTAAATGCTTTGAAATAAATAGACCCAGTTAACCCTTTTGCATGTTACGCAGTCCTCCAGCACGTGACTAGTTAAAAGAAATTCCTCCCTCTCTATGCACAACTTGGCTGGTTTTCCCCCAGCCCTCTGGTAGAAACTGCAGGGAAAAGCCAGGGGAGATGCCTGTCCCGTCAGGCTGAGTCCGTTTCTCACGAGTGCATCCCAGGATGGTATTTCTGGGTCCTCTCACCCCAAACGTGTTTGAGTTTCATTTTGCGGCTGCGGGGATGGGTGTGCGTGCACGGACGTGTCTGTGACGGGGCTCTGGTCCGCAGCCTGGCGCTGGGGAGGCTCAGCCCCTGCGCACGCCGTCCTGCAGCCTGCTGCAGTTGCTTTGTCGGACGGCTGTGCCCGCCTGGCACAGCTATTGCTTGCTTCCGTGTCCCTCAGCAGAATACTGCTCAGAAAAGAAAATACTGAGCCTGGTTTGCTCACCAGAGACACTGCCTTGCTTTTTCTTTGCCGCTCCCCCGGCTTCTCTCTGCTCCAGCCAAGCATTGCCTGGATTCGGGCAGGTCCCGTGCCTGCCCCCTGTGAAATGAATCATAGAATCACAGAATGGTTTGGGCTGGAAGGGACCTTCAAGATCATCTAGTTCCAACTCCCCTGCCATGGGCAGGGACACCTTCCACTACATCAGGTTGTTCAAAGCCTCATCCACCCTGGCCTTGAACAGTTCCAGGGATGGGACACCCACAACTTCTCTGGGCAACCTGTTCCAGCGTTTCACCACCCTCGGAGTGAAGAATTGCTTCTAAATCTCCCCTCTTTCAGTTTAAAGCCATTGTCCCTTGTCCTACCACTACACACCCTTGTAAAAAGTCCTTCTCCAGCTTTCTTGCAGCCCCTTTTGGTACTGAAAGGCCGCTAGAAGGTCTCCCTGGAGCCTTCTCTTCTTCAGGCTGAACAACCCCAACTCTCTCAGCCTGTCTTCATAGGAGAAATGGATTCCATCTGTTTTGCTGTCACGGGCAGCAAGAAGCCCGCAGGGTGTTTGGTGCCTGGTCCCAAGGCCCACCATGGGATGCTGGCACCGGGTGGTGGGGATGCACCAGGGAGCATCACCAGGCCCCCAGAGAGCTGAGCCACGCTGAAGCCCAGCTCTGTGCGCTGCCCCACCTGGATGGACAGGTTTGCTCTGCTCCACCCGTGCATCCTCGCCCCGCTCCTGGGTTTCGGTGTGTTTGTTTAGGGAAGTTGCCAGCCCCGTGCCAAGATGTGAAATGATCGTAGAATCATAGAATCATAGAATGGTTAGGGCTGGAAGGGACCTTCTAAGGTCATCTAGTCCAACCCCCCTGCAAGAAACAGGGATATCTCCAACTAGATCAGGTTGCTCAGGGCCTCGTCCAACCTGGCCTTGAACGTCTCCAGGGATGGAGCATCCACCACCTCTCTGGGCAACCTGTTCCAGTGTTCTACAACTCTCATGGTAAAAAATTTTTTCCTAATATCTAATCTGAATCTACCTCCCTCTATTTTAAAACCATTACCCCTTGTCCTATCACAACAGGCCCTCCTGAACAGCTTCTCCCCATCTTTCTTGTAGGCCCCCTTGAGGTACTGGAAGACCACTATAAGGTCACCCCGGAGCCTCCGAGGTGATCTCTGTATTCAGCCAGGATCTCCCTAACCAGCAAGTGGTAAAGCAGGAGGGGGAGAGGAGAAGCTAATGAGCTGGAGAGAGTTCTGCTCAAACAGCCTCAGATATACACAGGAAAAATAGATGTGAAATAGCAAGGGAGTTGGAAATTGCTCTCCAAAACAAGATTTCCCTAAGCAAAGCTCCGTGTTTCCAAAGCCGCTCTTGTTCCTGAAAACTCGTATTGTGTAAACCCCATCAGTACAAAGAGTCTTGAGCAACACCAAGTCCGGATGAGCAATCCCTGAGTATTGGAGGGGTTGTTGCGTGCTTTGGAGCTGAAGTGTAACGAGTTATTGGGGATACAGGTCAAGAGATGGGAAACGTGGCAAGGCCTTCGCAGTAGAGTGAAAATCATTGTCTTTCATTTTAGAAACCCCTTTTTAAAATGCTGGGAGGGAGACCTTCCAAAGGCATCCATCCTCCATGCGTAGCAAAAGTATGAATTTCCTTTTGGGCAGCGCCTGTCTTAACGACTCGCTTCTTTCCTGCTTTCTGGAGCAGACACTCAGCATGATGGGGCTTGCAACAAATTTAAGCAGTTCCTCTGCAGAGTGAGGTGATAACATTTTTATTAATGTGTAAAATTCTAATAATTTTCCTTGCTCTGGGACCTGGCTCACCTGGAGCTGGGGACATTGCAGCAGTAACAGGCAGCCCCCCCGGGGCCGCATGTGCAATTATGGAGGGCACAATTATCATCCCATTTAACAGGCAGCATTTTGAGGACAGGGAGGTTTGGTGACCTGGCTGAGGTCTGTGGGAGAGCAGGTTTTGGGTTGGGGGGCGCAGGGCACAGCACCCCACTGCTTGGCTTTTCCTGTCCACACACTCCCCGCCGCAGCCAAGCAAGGTGCCCAGCAGGCACCCCATGGAGCCCGGGGGTCTGGCTCGCTCCATGCCCTCCACTCTGCGTGCCCCAGCTCTGCTTTGCAAGAAACTCCTGGGCATCCACATACAAGGTCCCTTTGAGCTACTGATGCTGCACAGTTGCTCCACCTTATAAAGTGAAGTAATTAACACTGCATCCATCTAATGTTTTATGGCATTGCTGAAAACATTCTTTTTTTTTTTAGAGTGAGCTGAAGGGCAAACAGTCCCTGACCTGCGACGCATGCATTAAAAGCTGGTCCCTCCCTGGCAGCAGATTTTGCTGTGATGTTTCTATTACGACTTAGCTACTAATTAGCCAGAGATGTCAGTAAAAGCAGATAGCTCATGGGGTGTGCAGCAGTAGTCCCTGTCCTCTGGCCAGAAGGCAGCCTCCTGTGAGCAGATGTTGTCCATATAATATTTGTAATGCATTCAGTGCCAGACGAGGGGGTCACCCATTGGTGATCTATGTGACCTCAAGTCTTCTACAAGACCCCAGGTTTTCACCTTACCTACCAGGCTCTACTTAATCGCTTTAAAGCCAGTTCCTCCTGGGTTAGTAAAGAGATGTGACACATCTTGTGTTGCAGAGGTAGCTGGGGACCCTCCTTGTGCTCTGTTTCAGGATTTGAATTAGATGGGAGCATCTGCTGTCCTCTGCTCTCTCCTTTCTGTCCGCATTTCTGTTTGAAGATCCCTTTTTTGCCATCAACTAACTGAAGGCTGCGACACACTTCGATCCACTACAGCTTCCCAGGGACTGGGTCCTCCTCCTGCCTGACATGGCCATTAGATGGAGAGGCAAAGAGCAAAAAATATTTCCCAGCACATTTTCCCAGAGAGAGCTTATTTTTGCTGATTTTATATTATCTTTTCTATTTTATTGCCTTTGGCTGCTTTTGCTTTTTTTTTTTTTTTTTTAACAACATTAGAAACAATACAAAACAGTGGATGATGTAGCAATGTTTACCCCATAGCTCCCTTCATTAAGCAATCAGGACAATGCTAAGATGGAGTCTATCCAGGAAGCTTTTTTCATGAGGCGGAGCCTGATCCTGCCAGAGGTTAATCGCTTCCCAGAAGATACTCGGTCCATCACATCCCTGCTCCCAGTGCTTGTACTCTGCCTTGCTCTGCTTGTGCTTGCAAGCCTAAAAAGGTTTTGCAGGCACCGACTTGGAAATCAGGAGCTGATCTCTGCTGATCCAAGCAATCATTTCCACAAAATGCCAGCTGGTCAAATAGCCCACTTAAGAAAGTACCTGGGGGCTAAATGTTGTTCTCTGGGAACAGTCTCTTTGTGCATGGCTTGCAGAGAGCAGGAGTGATTTGGAGGTGGAAGTCGTGTTGAATGGTGACACTGTCGTATGCAAAAGGGGAAATAGATTTGAAGTATTCCTTGAGAAAATGGGTTTGGGTGAGGGTAACAGCCTCATCTGCCACGGGCATAAATCCAGGGGAAAAAAAAAAGTTGAACTGGTGCCGTTACAGGATGGAATGTGATTTCACATGAATGGTGCACGTTTCTTCTGTCATCTGTGTTGTGAGATGCCCAAAGGCCCCAGATAGCTTGTTTTTCCAGGACTAAACAACAACTGTGATATAGCCAGAAGGCAGAGAGAAAAAACGTATGAATACGCACGTGGGTCAGCACTGATCCCTGCGTCTGGTGGCGTTGTCTGTCTCCAGTCCCCACTTCTTGCTCTGCCTCAGGAGGGGCGGAAAGCTGCAGGGAGAGAAAGGAAAAAGCTGTTTCTCAGGGCCAGGATATATTTTCCAAGAAGCGTTCAATGACCCAGCCTCCCCTGCACCGAGGGCTTGGGAGCAGTTGCTGAACGCCCTCAGGGACGGCAGTGAGGGGCTCGGGAGGTGGTCCCCATCACCATGTCCTCAGTGGCACAGCATCCCGCAGCAGCTCCTTTTTCCCCTGGGCTGGAGCGGGCGGCTACCCTGGGCACTTCAGCCGAGTTACGTGAGCCAGCAAATGACACATTGGCTGTTCTTGGGTTTTTCTAAGAAAAGGGAGGCTCCCAGCTCTCCAGCATGCTCCTACCATCCTCTTCCCCCCAGACATGAGCAGCGTAAAATTGCTTCAGAGTCAGAAGATGGGATCCCTGGGGGGATTTCTTGCAATTTTGAGACCCAGATATAACAGTCCCCAGTCTAAGCCAAGTCATTTCACAACCCAAGATGTGAAGATAGAGGTTTTCCTTTCCAAAGGGCCGATGCTGAAACATCATAAAACTGCCAGGAATGTTTCTTCTCCTCCCACCCACCTTTTGGTGCTCAGTGGTGGGAGGTTTGGTGAGCTTACTGTAGAGGCTGGCCATGAGTATGCCTTCACGCCTTTGGTGCCACACATGGATGTGCCAAAGCACAAGGGGTAATGACCAAACCAGAGGGATGACCAAAATGGGCTCTGGAAGGAGACGTCGGGTGAAGCAATAGCACATCATACCCGACCAGCGCATTGGCCTTGTCTGGTGAGGGTGTAGGAGCTGGTGGTGTCCATGACAGGGGGTTACAGGGACATTTCCAGATTAAAATCCAGCTCCTTTCCCAGACAGCACCTGTGTAGGGACTTCTTTCAGTGAGCTGGACAGAGGGACTGATCCAGTGGGACATATGCCCTGACACCCTTGGGATGGCATGCGGGGCCACACCGTGGGAGGCTGTCGGCACCGCGACCCGCTTGGCAAGCACTCTGCTTTCCCCCAAATTGTTTACTCTCCACGATTTCCACTTACATAAGGGTTCTGCTTTGTTTCTGCACACCCTGAGGTCGCTCAAAAGTGAGATGAGGCTGAGCTATAAACAAAGCCCTGGGCAGGCTGTTTCTCCTTAAGTTCCTTTTGAGTTCTTGGGGTTGAACTTGAAATCAACCCTGTTTCAGGGGTGGAGAGGACATGCCTGCCTGATGCTATGAGAGACAGAAGGCTCTGACATGGGGTGGGGGCTGGACACGAGATGCTGCATCATCCCCTCCTGTGCCTCTATAGCTGCACTTAAATGCTGGCGTGCTGGGCTGGGTGCGGGGTTTTGGTGTGGAGAGGCACCTCTGTGCGTATCGGGTGGTGAGGACGGCCATGCACAGGGACATGTGTATGCTTCAAAGAAGCACGTGTCAGCACAGCCCTGTTTGTTTGCAATATCCCAAGTGGACGATGGTCTCTGTGCAGCAGGACACGGCCTGTGGCAGGACCTCACCCCACGTTATCCCACCTTCACAGGGGTGTTAATTTGGTGAGGGCTGGGAGCTGCTTCCCTTCACGGGGGGCTTCGTTCCCAGCCTCGCACCCAGCATACGTGCTCTCTGCAGCCTCTCTGCTGTCATTTGCCGAGTGGTTTAATAATTCTTAATTAATGCAACTTGCAGCCCCAGTTTAGCAAAGCACATGGCGAGATTTCAGCGCCTCCGAGTGCTTTGTTGTGGCGAGGTTGTAGAGGTGATGCTCATGAGGAATATCTTTGTGCCGTCACTTTGCTTATTCGGTTGTTATTTCCTTTGGCAATGTTTTGTGGGGTAAATACGATTCTTAACAGGGGTGGGGAAGGACTTCAGAGAGGCTCGTACAGCATGTTCTTAGCAAACCTTAATGTTAACCAGAAACCTGCTTTGTGTTCCTGGTGCTGTAGCCAGCTCTCGAGTTTTATATCGAACACCCGCAGACAAGCTTCAGCTTTCACTTGTCTTCATCCGAAAGGCGTGCGTTTCCATGGCTCCGGGGTGAAATATTGAGCCTGGCAGCCCCACGCAGCGGAGAACAGCAGCACAATAACCTGCTGTGCCCACGTGCGCCGCGGTGCTGGCTCCAGTCTGGCTGCGGGACGGCCACCGGCCGCCGCACCGTGCTGGCAGCAGCAGGTGCCGTGTCTCCTCTTCCAGCGCAAGAGCCTCTGGGGCAGCCACTGCCGGAGGCGCTCGGTGTCTCTTGGAGCATCGTTTTGCAGAAGGAAAGTCTCGTAGGGTCAGCATGTCATCCCTGGGTTTGCACCCTTGGAAAGGGCTCGGTGGTGTAACAACCATCCCACGCCGTGGGCTCCTGCTCCCCTGGATGGCCTCAGGAAACAGATCCTCAAGTTTTCTTGTTAGAAAAAAAATCACTGCGACATGGTGAGCTCTCCCCTCGCGGGCTCTTTCTTCCAGGTTAGGGCTCTCTCGTTTGTTAGCTGCATTCCCAGATGAAGCACTTCATTAAGAGGGAGCTGCAGCAGCTGTAAATAAATACTGGTAATTCAGGAAGATTGGGCCTCAATACGCTGGCATAGCTCTGAAATGGCAAATGACTGCGGGAGAGGAGGATCAGTGCCACCTTCGCCCCATCCAGGGTGGTGTGGGACTGGAGACCTGGAGTGGTCCTGCCTGTGCCCAGGCCCCTGCTGCCTTCAGCTGCCTGGGAAACCCTCCGGTGCCAGAGCCTGCCCTGGCCATCTACTGCTGTGATTGTACAGTAAGACTTTTATTCTTCTCCAAGCTGAAATAACCCTTGCAGGAGTTCAGCAGACCTGGAGAATAATGTATTTCCCTCCTCTTCACAAGCATTTTTTTCCACGTTTGAAGGCTGTTATTATATCGCCTTCAGCCTTCTCTTCTCTAGACTAAACAATCCCTGCTCTTTCAAACTTTATTCCTAGGTCATGTTTTCTAGATGAAATTTTTTAGATGAATGGTTATTGCTGTCCTCTGAACCCACTGCGGTCAAGCTGTGCTCCTGGCTTCCTCCCGCTACGCCTTACTGAGGCTTTGTGGCTCTGCAAGGAAGGGAAGGATCATTCTGCGAGCTTCAAAGATCTAATCTGGGCCTGTCCCCCACTCACGATACTTTTACACCTTGCGTTGGTGTAAACGTAAAGTTAAGCCTGGAGGCACCTTTGTGTTTCACGTGGGTTAGAAGTTGCATCCTTGACCTGGTACCTGCTCCGCACCGTAAGAGCCGTGCGGAGCTCTTGGTATTTGCAGGGATGCTGTAGAAGCACAGCTTTGCTCCTGAGTGAGTGCAAGAAATCCTTCACTGCCACCGTGAGCAGATAAAACAAAGTTTCCTTGGCCTCTGGCCACACTATTTGCTGGGTCACTTGCTCGTGTGGCTCCCAAAAAATGGCTTGCACGCGTGCATCCTGCCAAATCTGCCTTGGAAGATGCATTTGGCCTTCAGCAAGGAGCGTTTCCCACTCTGTCGCATGGAGAAATGAAGCTGTTGGGTCTCGGGTGGCTTTGCTGCCGCCTCCCGAGCACGGGCTCCATCACGCCCTGAGCTCCGTGTGCTGACGATGGTGGTGTACGTGCTCTGTGCTGGATTCCTTTTACAATCCACATTTTCCCAGTGATTCAAGATTTTAAAATGTGTGTGCTTAATTATAATCAGGCCGTCTGGATGAACAGCCAGAAACTTCCCCTGGACCTAATAATCACTGATTAAATCTTGCACTCCGAGCACGAGTCATACATGTATCGCAGATTCCTCGTCTGGAATTGCTTCCCCCTGTGCTGGCCAACACTCTGAAAAGGAAAGGACAAAGCAATCGTGGTGTCTGCCAGAGGTGTGTGCGAGGGGCTGGAGACCCCCATCCTGCAGAAACTAAACCTGTGAATCTGCCTTTCCAGGAACCTCTCTCCAGATGCTTGTTTTTATTCTTGCTGGATACAGGACCAGAGGACAGAGCTGGCCGTGGCAGAGGGAGCCGAGACCCGCGGGTGCTGTCCGAGGCGGCTGGCGGCGCACGGGGAGCAAAGCACCGGTGTGCCCCATGCCCCTGCGAGGCGGGATGAGGTTGGCCCCTTCCACACAAGGCTGCCAGAATCAGTCTGCTGACACGGCAGAAGCATCCCACGGCGTTCGGAGCCATATTCTTGCACAGTGCTGCCGTTGCTTGTGCTTATCACGGGGCTGCGCCAGTTCTCTTAACGAAGGGCTGTATAAATGTCACCGAGGACTCATTTTCTTTGGCATCAGCTATTGTCTGACAGATCTGATTAAGGCCACATTCGCTGTCAGCGGCCGTGATTCACGTTCGGATCAGCTCTGCCGGCAATCCTACTGTTATTCTGGCGTTTCGGGAGGTCTTTGTGCATATTACTGAGTTGCTTTTCCCTCCTGGGGGGTTGCTGCTGGGCTCCTCCACAGTGGCACGGGAGGGGCATGGGGAGCAGTGCCTGATGTGACAAAGGGCATCACTGGGATCCAAGGCAGAAGATCACAGCTCCAGAGGGGAGGTGGTGTGTGCTGGGAATAGCTCGAAGCTGGCTTGAAAAGTCTGCCCTTTTCAAAACAAAACATAGCTTTAACTGTTTTTTTTTTTTAACCTAGCCTCTCCCTTTTCCTGCGGCATTCAGGAATCGCCTTTGCTTTACCTTCCTCTGTAATCATAAATTCCAGAAACATCCCCATTAACAGCAGAAAAGCAAGGATTCGGAAAACCTTGCCTGTCTTTGCAGGATCTGTTGATCTTTTTAAGGCTGAGTCTAAAGAAACCCTGAAGCGGCTCGTGAGCGGGGTCAGTGTCAGCAGCCCTTGTTCTTGTTCAGGTTTGGCAGGCAGCGGCTGATGCCGAAGGAGCTGAGCTCTCGATGAAATGTAAGCAGCTTTTGTTAAGGGGAAAAGGAGTTTATTCTTGAATTGTGGGCTGGGTGGTTGGGTTTTTAAATTAATTTACAAAGAGGTCGTAAATTCTCGGTGATTGCATAAGGGCTGTGCGTCATGTTGAAAATCCTGCTGATGGTGCACAGCTCTGCGTTTGGTCTGCACGGGGAGGTTGTCAGAGAGGGATGGGGAGAAGAGCGCCAAAGCAAACACGCTGCGTTTGATTTGGGATGAAATGGATTTCCTTTGACATAGCTTGCGAAACATGTTGTCCTGAGCTTGCAGTGCAAGCGCTGACTGCTGCCAGTTGTCAAGCCAACATGGAGATAGTTGGAAAATAGGCAGAAGACACCCAGAAAACAGGCCAAGGACTAGGGCAATGTGGGGTGCATTGAGTTTCTCGTTGACCCCACTTCTCTGCTGCCAGATTAAGGCTTTCTGGGCCGGAGGAGAGCACCTTGCAGGAGCTCAGGGCTGGCTGGCACATGGGAAAGACCCAGTGGGCCACCCTTTCAAGCAAGGCAGCCCATCAAGCTGGAGCGATGTTCCTGGCTCCTGCCATGTGCAGCTCCCTGGTTATCTGCAGGGATTGCCTGACCCTCCTGCCGTCCCACTGCTTACGGGGGACGTAAGGAGGGTCCTCCAGCAGATCCTCTGGGGCTCGGGTGTTTCCTCACCTCCTGGGAAACCCAACCACATGCATGTGGCCAAGGCTGCGCCTTTGGGGACCCAAGGGTGTCATTCAGGGGACCCGTGCGGTGCAGGATAGTGGCAAGCCTGAATTAGTCAGCCGCCCCGTTTTCAGCTGCCCCTGTCATTGTTCAGTCCTTCAAAACATGTCGTTGTTGCACAAGGTGTGGGTGCAGGATCATGGCACCCTAGTTATCTCAGCGTGCAGGAGGCCTCAGGTTACCTCTGATGCATAATTTCTCACTGGCGTCACTAGTTATTCCTATCAAGTCTCAGACAGCATAGACATATGGAGAAGGAAGTCGTGAAAAGCAACTTGGAGTCCAATTCGAAACACCTTAAATTGGTGTGATTTCCCCAAAGGAGGAACTGCCTGCTCTTTAAAAAAAAAAATAAAAATATCAACCTCTTGAGAGGGCTCTTCAGGACAACATCTGAACTACCGAGTTATTTTTTAAAGCAAAAGTCTCGGGCCAAACCCAGCCTTGTCCCTCCATCTCTGCTGACAGAAAATTCTCTTTCTTAACTCTCTTTTTTTCCTTCCTTTCCCCTTTCCCTGCAAAGGCCTCTCCGCAGACGGCGGAGCCAAGCGCCAGGAGCATCTCTCCAGGTTCTCGATGCCTGACCTGAGCAAAGACTCCGGCATGAACATCTCGGAGAAGATGAGCAACATGGGGACCCTGAATTCCTCCATGCAATTTCGAAGCGCCGAGTCGGTCCGCAGCCTGCTGTCGGTGCAGCAGTACCAGGACATGGAGCCCAACCTGCACGACCTCGCCAGCCCCCTCGGCTACCGGGAGCGGCCCTCGCACGGGCGGATGCACCAGAGCTTCGACTATGGCAGCGGGGTGCCCGGGGGCAAGCTGGGGGTGCAGGAGGGCTCCAGGCATGCCCCCATGAGCGAGCGTACGCGACGGCGAACTAACCTGCGGGATGATGACCGGCATTACCGCCCGCACCGGCCCCGGCGGTCTCGACGCTCCCGGTCAGATAATGCCCTGCACCTGGCCAGCGAGCAGTGCTGCCGGCTGAAGGAGAGACCTTCGCTGCGAGCCAGGGAAGACTACGACCAGTTCCTGCACCAGAGGAGCTGCAGAGAGACAGTGGAGCAGGGTCCCCGCAGGGATGTCTACGGCCACTGTCCCCGGACGGTGTCGGATCTCGCCTTGCAGAACCACTTGGGTGAGAGATGGGGGCCCTACTTCGCTGAATACGACTGGTGCTCGACCTGCTCCTCCTCTTCGGAGTCCGACAACGAGGGCTATTTCCTTGGGGAGCCGATTCCCCAGCCCGCCCGCCTCCGGTACGTGACCAGCGAGGAGCTCCTGCACAAGTACGGCTCGTACAGCATGCCCAAGTCTTCCACACTGGGTGGCAGAGGACAGTTGCACAGCCGGAAAAGACAGAAGAGCAAAAACTGTATCATATCCTAATGGCATCCTTGCCAGGCACCTTGGGAGAATGTAAAGTAACTCACAAACTTGCACTGTTTTAGCTCATGTAAGCGCTTTTATTGTAACGATAAAGACCCGAAGAGTAGGGATTTGTAAGAAGGTTGTAGACTGGCTTCTATAAATAGTCATAATCCTGGGCACGGTGAATATATTTTGCACATCTTACTTTGGAGAAAAAGAAAACAGAAACAAAAAAGTTCACTTTAGCCTGTAATACTTACCCGGTAGTTTTCCCTCTTTCTCCCAAATCCTGCCGCCCTTTTGAGTTCCGTTTGTCCGTACGTTTTGGTTACCGCCGTTGACTCTCAGCATCAGTTTGCCGGTAGCTTTTGCTTTCCATCACGTTTTTGTTTTCCGTTAGCCATGTCGGTAGGTAGTTTGTCTCTCGGACAGTGTGGGAGCCTAAGTTATTTCCATGATTGTTGTAAATGCAATGTAAATGAGAGTTTGGAGAAAATATTTTTGTATTTTGTAATATCAGAGGAATTTCTATATCTTAGGAGTCACTGGGAAAACGCATGCACATTCAGAATTGTTTTCAGCCAGAGCTAACCAAACAGTACTTTGGACCCCTCCCCTTTCCATTTCATCATCAAATTTCTTAAATATATCAGTTAGAGTTTGAGTTGTCATCTGTTTTGAGGGTTGGGGGTTTTTTTAACCCTTTTTTCTGTTGGTTTGTTTTTATCCTGGTAAATAATGAGAACATTTTCTGATTCATTAAGTCTTGAAGAGGCCTCAGTGGCATTTTGAAGTCTGCTCTCGCCTGTGATTTTCAGGTACATGCCATCAGTCAGATACAGGAATCCTGACAGCTGCAAAAGGGACTTTTTTATTATTATTATTAAATAGGAAAGAACAGAACTACCAAATGTCTGCAACGTTGTAAATGACCAAAGCCAGAGAAGGAATTTTACACCTCTGTAGAGAACGCTGAAGTTACTAAACGTTGAACTATTATTTGGAGTAAATAAAAAAGTGTAAATGGTGCAATTGTGTGATGTCAGCATGACGTTGTTTTGAATATAGACTTGTCTTATGGTGCTCTAGTCTCCTGGGTTATGTTAACTGCTGTTCATTACCGAGTGGAAGTCTCAATATTGCCTACTGCCTAACACGTACGAGAACAACTGCGAGCTGCTCCCTGCGGGCTGATCCTGCCCTGGCGAGACACCCTCGCCCCTCCGAGGCCGCTTGTGCCCAGGAGTGGGGGCAACTTGTCCCCAGGGTGGGCTCAGCCTCTGCCTGCGGAGCCAGGACAGCCCCATGCAGAGCATTCTATAAATAGGGCTCAGCTGTATTGTGTTATGGTGGATGTGAGTTTGTTCTCTGTGTGCTTTAAACCATTGGGGCACTGCCACCACGGCGCGTCCCGGAGCGCGCCGGAGGATTGCAAACTGATGCTGGCTTGTCCCAGTGCTTCCCGGGAAGGAGCAGGTTTCCAAAAGGGGCTCTTGGCACCCCAGGATGCGGGTTAGCATCTAACTGTGTTCAGATAAAGCTGGGCTTTGAGCTGCAGGAGTGCTGAAAGGCTTAACTGGCTCCATCGCCCTCGCCCCACGCGTTGCCAGCATCTTGGGGTGCCCCTGCACCTCCACCAAGCCAGCCCCTGCCCCGCACTCCAAGGAGGAGGGTCCCGCTGCAGGGACAGCGCTGGCACCCCTGGGCGCGTCCTGTTGCCTCCTCAAAGCAGTAGATGCAGAAAAATCTTGAAGATGGATGTCTCCATACTACAGACTATTGCTAGGAATTTTTTTGTTGTTTGTAAAGGACAATGTGATAATAATTATTATTCCTTTAAAAAGAAAAAAAGAAAAAAAAGAAATGACACTTAAGTATATTTAAAAACAAAATGTTTTTTTTTCCAGTTGGAATAAATGGAAGTATTCATCCAAAGGGCAGTCTCGTGTGTATGTTTTTTGCTCTTAAGGAGTGTTGATTAACTTGATTTTTATTTAGCTGGTCTTGCAATAAAAGCCCAAGAACCAGCTCAGCCCCATCCCTGACGTGGTTTCAGTGGGCAGGGGAACCCGACGGAGGAGCATCTCCTGCACACCAAGCGCCTTCCCCAGGCTTGGTCACTCGGACCCATTTTTTGGTGTTAAAAAAGCCAAGTCTTCACCTGGTGTAAGTCAGCACAGCTCAGCCAAAATCTCTGCCGGGCCTCTGGCTTATGCTGGGGGAGATGTCAACCTGTAATTTATAAATAACAGCCTTTTTCTTAGAAAGATCACTGATCTTTCCATGTTTTCCAAAACAGACCTGGTAGGTCGGGTAGGGGTATTGCTTTCAGCGACAAGTATGACACTAACTACAGGTTAGTATATAATTGGCTTTTAATATGTACAATTTAATTCATTGTCAGTGATTAAAAGCACAATGAACGTTGTCTGTCAGCTCTGGTACAGCTGAGCTGCTGCTTTGTACGACGGGAGCCTGAATCGCTCGGCTAAAAACCTAATCCCCAGCCTTTCCCCCGTTAGCTGCTTGCTGCCTCTCCCCAGGGGGAACTTGGCAAGCTTTAAAGGCTCCTTGCAGCAGAATTGCAGCACCTTTTCCTATTCAATTTTGTACCGAAAGCCAGGGCCTGGTGCCTCTACATGTGGGATGGTTTTGCTGCTGGAAGCGGCTCTTCAAAACGCGCTGTTCCTCACCAGAGAGCATCTCTGCATCCCTGCAGACCGCCAGTATGCAACCCAGCCTTAATGTAACGCTGGAATCAGAAAAGACAGGCAACGAACTGGGGAGAGAAAAATATCTCAGGTGATGCCCCCTCCACTGGGCCCTTCCCCAGCACTACAGAAGGGTCTTGGGTCACATTTTGTAAGAAGGACAGTGCTGGCAAAATAGCGAGTCAATATTTTAGTTTATTGACTTTTTTATTTTTCATACGGGCTCCAGAAGTCCTATTCACTTCGTGACACGTGGTTAAAACAAGAAAAAAAAGAGCTTTATTTTTTTTCTTTCTTAGCCCGTTTGAGGCATGATTAACCATTTCTGACAAACTCACTGAGCTTGAGGGATGGAGCTACAAGCCTGTAAAATTTTGCTCCGTCGCCATCTGGCCCCGCTGCTTTGCCTCTCTGTGCACGCTGTGTACGGCCCTTTTCTTTCACGTCACCGAGAACTGAGTGAAGATGACACCACCTGAAGCTCAGGTGACCGTCAGTGAGTCCACTTTCCTGGGGCGGGGAACCGGGCGCAGTGGTGGGGTCACTCTTTGGCCGAGGGAGTGGGAAGCTTTTTGCCCATGCTCTGGACAGCTGTGTTGCCAGAGTCAGCTTGGCACACTCTCAATGTGTCTCTAAAATGTGACAATTACTCTAAAAAAAGAGTAATAAAATCTGATCAGGTCTATTGCTGCCACAATTTTCTTCTCTAAAAGATTTTTTTTTTTCCTTTTTTACCCCAAAAAGTCCTTGGGAAGGCTCACCCAGCATGACTCCAGGGGATGGGCTGGCATCAGTGGTACCTTGTCCGTCCCAGCACAAAGAGCCATGCGATGCTGACCAGGGCTTTGTGAGGGGCAGGAGATTAATCTGCCTTTTACAGTCAGGCTGGGAGCGTGCATCGCTTCCAGCAAGCTGGTCCTGAGCACCCAAAGTGCTCAGTGGCTTTGAAAAACCCAGTTGCTCATGATGCGCAGCTCAAAGACAGCAGCATTGGGTGGCAGTTTAATTAACGAGTGGTTAGACGAAGGCTGAGGGCTGCTGAGAAACAGCCATGCCTTTAGCATCACAATTAAATACCCCCAAAAATGCCTACTCGTGCAGCGTGGGGCCAGCAGCACCAAACCTAGCGATGCTCTGCTGCTGCTGCCCTCGCTCCCCGGCCCCTTCCCCAGCTTCCAGCTCATCTGGACCCCTGGGCTGGGAGCTGCCATGTTATCTGATGAACTTTGCTCTTTCAGGCTAAAAAAAATAAATCCCTGTTCCTTGCATTTACATACAATTATGCTATTCTTGAAATCTAGGCTGTCCTCATTCTCCCGGAGATTATCTACCACCTATTAAATGACCATCCTCCACTGCCAGGGGAAGCTCATTAGCTGAGAGCAATTTCAGAGGACTTTATTTTAAGCGTTGTGAGGTTTTTTTATGCAACACACTTTCAACCTAGATCCTTAAAACTATTTAGGAATTCAGCTCCTGTTTGTGTACAAGGGGAATCGGTGGCCAAGGATGCTCAGGGCCATGAACAAGTCACTAGAGAGCTGGGTCTCCTTTCCAAAAGCATCCAAAAGTCATGACATATCAGCGCAGTTATAAACTGTCCCAAATAATAACATTGTTCTTCTTAATTCAGCCTCCAAAGTGGGATTCTCGTGAGCCAGGTCTCATCTCTCCATCTCCCATGAGCTGCTGCCAGGCCCACTGCAGCCGCCAGCCGATCCTTTCCCACCCTGTCATCACTGCACATGATTCACCAACCCAGACACTTTCAGTAGCCATTTTCCGAGTTACACCAGCACCGTTTGATCAATCCCTCTGCATTTCTGAGTGTGTGATCACACCTTTCCATTCCTTTTTAAATTGGCTGCAGACAAACCCGAGCAGCCGGAGGGCTGCTCCATACAGGTAGTTTTGCTTTGGAAAGTCCCACTAGTACCTGCCTGAGTGTCCCTTAGGAAAGACCTTCCCATTTTCCACAGCTGTTTCAATATTTGACAATACCAAAAGAAAAAAGGAAAAAAAAAAAAAAAAAAAGCCTTTTATTACCAGGTACTGCAAGATGCTGACAGTTCATTTGTTAGATAGAAAGACCTTATAGTCATTCCTAGTGCCAAGAATGCCTGTCTGGACCTCTGAGCAGGAGAAAAAATGAGAAAGTTTATATTATTTGAGTCTGCTGCCTCTGTCCTTCAGCCCTGGGCTCTGGCACTGTGCTGCATGCCTCCCTCCACGTAACACCATCAGCTTCATCTGCATCCAGCCTTCATCCTCACCTGGGAGAAGCAGAAGGCAGCAGCTCGCAGGCTTAACCCTCCTGATGGCACACTGTCCCTTAGCTCCGTGACCGAAGATCTCTTTGCTACAGCTCCACCTTTCTGCTTCTTCACTTCTTATTAAATAACTCAGCAAATTACCAGCTTCCCTGTTTTAGGCAAACCCACAGTCATTTGCTAAAGCATTCTCAGGAGAGTTTTCCCGTTGTAAAAGCAAATATTTATATCTGCTGCTCTCTTAGAGGCTCTGGATACGATCAACTCTTAAGGCAAGATTTAGCTGAAAGAGCTGATTTATTAAAATGGATAAACAAAGCCCTGCGAAGCAAGTTAATTCAGTTTAAATAAAGCATTAAACTCCAAACAGCACACAGGAGATCACAGTATATACATACATACACATATATGTGTGTGTGTGTATATATATATATATATACACACACATATATAATTCATACAATCAAATATGCAGTCCTCCGGACTGGGATCCCATATCAACATCCTCCCCCCCCCCCAGCAGAAAGCTAGCCCTGAGCTAAGCTATGTGTATATTAGGCAATGTATATATTAGCACATGCCCTGATTATTAGCCCAGCAATCCACTCCCACCCCAGCCGCAGTGATCCTTTCGGCTGCCGGCCCTGCTTGTGCTCTGTGCCTCAGTTTCCCCATTTCCAAACCTTATTCGTAATGATGTTTTTACCAACAAGGAGCTTAAAAACCTTGGACGAGGGAGGCTGCCAGAACAGTTCTAATTTAAACCAGTGGCTCTGGCTCAGAGCTTGAGCCAGTTTTGTTGGCACCTGTGTGCGAGCACGCTCAGGCCCCAGCCATAGCTCATTTCCTTTGACACAATCCTCACGTAGATCCTTGCTGCTCGAAAGAGCTCGCTTCAGCAGTATAAAAGATTTTTTTTTTCTTCTTTTCTGTAAGTTGGGCTTTAATTGTCAATTATTTGCTCATGAAGACTCTTTTACGGCTGATGCTGGAGCAGACTCAAGCAGTTTTTATTTTGGTACTTGGTTTAATTAGCTTTTTTGGAAGAGCGAGGCAAGGCAGGGATCCATTCTTGCTGCTCATCACATATTCATTATTTACATTTTTCAGTATCCCAAGTAACTCAGCACAGAAAACAAATAAATGAAGACTGAAACATATACAAAACATCTGGAGGCACTGCAATTCCGTAATTATCATTGCTCATTTGCAATGCACAGGGTTCCACAGAGCGCCTGTTGGAAAGGCCATTCATATATTGGCCTGATGGAGGTTTTTGCCATCAGGCTGGATGATTCCAGATGAGTTCCCCTCCAACCTCCTCCTGCCTCATCCGCCTGAGTCGGGTCTCACCTCGACTCGCTGCCAAAAGCCGAAACAGTGAAATTTCTGGTCGGTGTTGGGAGGCAGCAGCCTCTGGAGCTCTTGGCCCATGACAGCAAATACAGCTGGTCAGATTAGGGCTGTTGAATAATTTATGTGATGACTCTTCAAAATAGTAAATCCATCCCCAGCCAGCTCCATCCTTCATCGGCTCATGTGGCTGGTGAGCAGTTTCTGAATATTTAGAAAGTTTGACAGAATTCACAGACTCTTGTAAAAAATAGTTTAAAAATGCCTAGTGAAATATTTGCGTATCACACTGCATGCTGTTCACATGGCTGCAGGGGAGGAAAGGGGGGCCGGGGAGAACTGCTGCAAACTCTTCATGGTTGAACCCCAAATTTGCAAGATTTTGGGCGAGCAGATGCGATGTGTGCCCCCCACAGCTGTGTACCCCCTGCTAGCCCACCACAGAGGAGTTAAATTAAAACCTCGTCCTTGGATAAGACATAGGTGAAATGGTAATTTTTGGTGTGTGCTGGGGAGGCCAGGCCCTGGCACGTCAGTGTCTGCGAGTAGGGGGTGGCCCTTGGGTAGGGAAGAGAAGGAGAAAGAAGGAGAAGGAGAAGGAGAAGGAGAAGGAGAAGAAGGAGAAGGAGAAGGAGAGGAGAAGGAAAAGGAAAAGGAAAAGGAGAAGGAAAAGGAAAAGGAGAAGGAGAAGGAGAAGGAGAAGGAGAAGGAGAAGGAGAAGGAGAAGGAGAAGGAGAAGGAGAAGGAGAAGGAAAAGGAAAAGGAAAAGGAAAAGGAAAAGGAAAAGGAGAAGGAGAAGGAGAAGGAGAAGGAGAAGGAGAAGGAGAAGGAGAAGGAGAAGGAGAAGGAGAAGGAGAAGGAGAAGGAGAAGGAGAAGGAAAAGGAGACGGAGAAGGAGAAGGAGAAGGAGAAGGAGAAGGAGAAGGAAAAGGAAAAAAGGAAAAGGAAAAGGAGAAGGAGAAGGAAAAATGGAAAAAGGAAAGGAAAAATGGAAAAAGGAAAGGGGAAAGGAAAAATGGAAAAAGGAAAGGAAAAATGGAAAAAGGAAAGGGGAAAGGGAAAATGGAAAAAGGAAAGGGAAAATGGAAAGGAAAAGGAATGGAAAATGGAAGGGGAAAAAGGGGGAAAGGAGAAGTAGGGGAAACTCTCCCCCATGCTGGATACACAGCATCGTGGTAGGCAGCAGAGCATCTCCCATGGGAGACACTTGCCCTGTTCCGCAGCCTCCTCTCCTGACACTAGGGCCTCCAGCAGTTTATATCAGAATTTGCAATGATGGAAGTAAGCGTGCCTGACCACCACCTGGCCCAGTTGTGACGGCAGCGGGTTTTGCTCAGAGGAAGCAAATCTTTGCATATTTATGAACGTAATCGTTTATGGCAAAAGAGAGGAAGAGAGGCAGTTGATTTTGGATGCAGAGAGAACTGGAGCAAACAAGCATCGCTCCCCACGGAGGCATTACTGCAGCCCCAGAGATCGCTGCCTTTCATGCGCCTTGCTTGTTAACAGCCAAGAGAGTGTCTGGAGAGCCTGTCTGGGGGAAGAAAGGCAAAAATCTCCCAGTATCATGTTCATAATTTGGAGTTTCAAACTAATGTTGACGAGAACGTCATTATTGCTGAGCATCCACTGGGCTCAGGGAGTAAAATTCCTTTTATTCGTCTCAAGTGTCAGGATTTGCAAGTGCAAGAAATTTTCAAGTGCTTGTCTAGGTCTCTGTTTGTATGCAAATCATGTTGTAACATTTCTTAGACTGAAAGACCTGATTTTAGCTTGCATCAGTCAAAGCATCTGTCAGCCTTGTCAGAAAAGGAATACTTTGATTCTTTCAGGTCAAAACAACCCAAAATTATTACTGGAATATTGAGGCAGTTTAAAGGCAAAGAGAGTGAAATGAAAATTGTTCAAAACCACTTTTCCTTTCAATGAAGTTTTAACACTTATTTTCTTTCCGTATGTAACGTCAATTTTTTTCACAGGTGACAGTTTTAAGATCAAATAATTCAATGCAATATTCTGGTTCTCTGTAACTGGGCAATGAGCAGTACCAGATTCAATCACATGTACAGGAGGAAACTGGGATGAAGAATGAAACAAGCTAAGGAATGGGCAAAGATAACAGAAAATTGAGTAGGAGCTTGTGCCAAGGCATGGAGGCAGCGAGTGAGGCTCCACGATCAAACACTCGCAGGGATGCTGTAAGTGCCCAGTGCTCGGGCACAGGGTCATCTCCAGGGGTAAGTCCTCTCTCCAGAGAGAAAACCGTGCCGTTGTCCCTGTGTGTGTGGACTCCAGAGGTCTGAGGTTTTGTTCATGGTAAATATAAAAAGAGCTGATGCCCATGGGAATACTTTTCCCTTGGTGTGGCCTGGGCCCATCTTTTGGCAAGATAACCGGACTTGGGTTGGCTGGAAGTGGGAAACACTGGTTAGCAAGCCCAGATCTGCTCACGTGAAGCAATCTTTCTCAGCAGCGGGATTTCTGCTTCCTAATGAAAATGATCTTTTAACAACCTGCTGGAGAGCTCACAATGTTCCCCAGGGTCCCTGCAAGCAGGGTCGTCACTCTGCTCTTGGCAGAGGAGGCAAAAAGTTCTCCCAATAAATCCCTGCTCACCCGTTTCTCACCAATGAAGCAGCTAAAGACTGAGTGGCTTTACCATAACCACCAAACAAAAACGTACCTCCAGCTCTGCCCCCTGCTCCGCACTTCGCCAAGGACTGGGAGGGCTGGGAGCACTGGCATGTGCCGGCACTGCTTGAGATCTCCTCCAGCATCACCAGCAGGTTCCCTGCTGACCTGCATCAAAGTGGGGTTCAACTCCCTGAGTGTGCTGGGAATAAAGAAGCTGGTTTAAGGGTCTGGCCTGGGACTGGTGTCCCTTCATAAGCCAGTGGCAGTGGGCCGCCAGGGGTTCCGGCTTGTGGACCAGCAATAAGCGGGCTGTGAGCACCCCAGCATGGCTCTGGTTTGTCCCCACCTCTGTCTCCTCCCCCAGGGAACCAGCAATGAACACTGCTGCAGAACCAGAGTGAATCTCCCAGGGACCCTGAGCTGCTGCTTTGGGCAGCTTTAAGATCCAGGCAGGTGCTGGAGGAGCCACATCTCGGTTTCCGAACACTTACTGCAAGTTTCTCATTCCCAGTGCATGCAGCCGGTACATGGTCACGGACCACGGCTCACTGTGAAAGCCAACACAAGCAGCCCTTGCCCTGCACTGAGCAGCCACCTCCAGCACAGAAAGCAGATGGGTTTTCATTTACAGAGGCACAAGGCTCTCCCTCTCCTGCACACACACACACGCAGAGTTCTGCATCACAGCCTCCATCATTTATATGAGGAACTGTGAGGAAATAGCATATTATAATAACAGCATGAATATATCCCTCGAGCTCTGAATGATAAGGCAGTAATCAAGTTTCACCAACGTGGAGCGAGGTTCTCCAGCACTCTTTCCTAAAGATAAGCACATCCCAGGACCGGCATGATACCCTCTCCCCACCGGCACGTGTGGTCTTCCAGAGAAGTGATTTCTCCAATAGCCACTACATTAAACTACAGGCAGAATATCCAGATCTAAATCAGCTCCCCATGTGCTGTCATCTAATAGCCCCGATAACCACATTGCCTTCATTTTCGTACCGCGTTATTTATTCTTAGCACTTTGGGAAAGGAAGAGCCTCATGAACAGTGGGAGTGGACTACATACCCGCAAACTAGTATTCTCCTCTCTCTGATGCGTTACCACTACTTTCCCAGCAAAGGACTGAGCAAACAAATTGCCAGCCAGCAGCAGCACCCCAAGCCCTCTGCCCACCTGCAGAGCACACGCTCCTTATTCTTCTCCCAGAGCACAGCATGAAGCATAAGGACATTTACTCAACACAATTTTGATTCCCAATTTCCTCCCTCAGATAGTGGGTGCCTGTATTTCAGGCTTTCAGAAGCCTGAATTTCTGAGGTTTATGGCTGGCTAACCCATTTGTCCTGTCAAATGCCACCAGCACAAGCAAGTCTGAGCTTTGGGATGGGCAAGGACTTGTGCAGAAACGTGAACGCTCGCTCCTAGGTGTGCAAACACAACTCTGCAAACGTGGCACATCCCACGCAGGCAGGGCAAGCAGCTAGGATGAATCAACTGCTGCAATCATGATATAATATCTCAGTACTACATAATTTTGTCCTTGTAAATTAAGCTCATGAAGTGGGTAGATGGTAGAAAGTACAACTGGACGTGTGGTGGTGGTGATTACAAACGCCAATATGAAAAAGTGGGAAAAAAGCCTTTACTCACATTTCCAAGGTCAACCACCCAATCCTGAATACAAGGAGGAAAATGAGACCATCTCTCCAGCTGTTCTTGGACAACTGAAACGTGCTGTTTAATGCCAAGGCCATTTAGTCCTTGTCTCCAACTTTCAACTAAAAATGTACTCATTTCTAAAAGGCTCATGTGAGTAGAGGAAAGAGCATTTCAAGTTTTTGCAAAAAATACAAGGAGATACAAGTTCCTGTGAGATTTTTACCTATTTCATCCCATAGCTTCAAACCCGTAATTAGGTCTCCTATCACTTTATTCAATGCTCTGCCCCATTTATCTGCAGCTTTCTGACCCTGTTTCCATATCTGGTAAAATTTTTTTCCATTACCATTCTCAAAAGAAGGGAAAAAAAAAAAAAGATTCTTGACCTTCACTCAGAGGACTGAAATCTGTAAGAACTGCTCTAACTTTGTATTTTGAAGGAGACAATTGTGGTGTCAGAGTAAGATATCCGTAAAGTAGGAGACATATATATATATATATGTAAGGTAAGATATATAAAGTAATGGTATCCATAGAGGAGATATGCCCCAGTCTATACCCCGGCAGTCCAATGGGCTCTCCCACAATTGGACCCTGAGAGGAGGGGGCTCCCCAGTCCCCAGAGCAGCACTGGGTGCAAGAAGTCTGATGTTTTTGGGGGCAAATCCAAGCATACAAAATGCAGGCAGTGGCTGAGCACACGCTGCAGCCTTCAGCCAGGGCAGAGAGGACGTGTGCTCATCTTGCATTGAAATCAGAGTCAACGTTTATTAACAGGGAAGATCATTCCTGCCTGTGAAATGGTACATGCTTCCAGTCAGATCCGAGCCGTGAAACCATGATCCCAAATGCCAAATCTAAGAATAGATGAGCCGTGTGTCAACCACATCACCTTTTTATCTGATAGATGCTTATTAAGTGAAGACAGAATATCTGTTGCATTAGAGCAAGCCACCTGCTGCCAAACAGCAACCTTCACTCCATCACAGATAAACGTGTTCTCAGCTAATTTATGCTAATACTGCACTTCAAGTTAAAAATTTTGAAAGACCAGATTTCTCAGTGCAACAACACGACTCCAGAAAGAGCTACCCCCTCGTCCGATGGGGGCATAAACACCCAGCGATGGCCGCAGCTCCCTCAGAGCAGCTCTTGGCCAGGTCAGTGAGGCCAACATGAGAGCATCCACAAAAGACTGGACCCAGGATATTTGGGACAGAGATTTGGCATGGTGCACGGGTTCTTCTCAAGCCACCCAGTCCACGCTCTGATTTAAACAACCACCTCTCCTAGTAGCAAAACAGCCTAGTCTGGTGCTACTGCTCCCTCCAGCCGAAGGGATGGGCTGCACAGTCTGTGTCCCTGAGGAGGGATGAGCAGTGGCGCGGCAGGAGGAGCGGTTCACCTGGCTTACAATCAGCCTTGGCATCTCCATGGCAACTCCAGCGAATGCTGCACTCCTAATAGCTCATAAGGAACCACTGCGCTCATGAGCAGCAGTTGCAATCAAGTTCTGTCTTGGTCATCTCCAAGGGAGCAAGAGGATAATGCAGAAGAAATTAAGAGGCATCGAAACCACTTTGAATAGTGTAATTGTCACAACAATTCCTCTGGATTAAAATTAGTCTGTTCCTTAAAATGCACAATATTTTTCCTGTCTCTCAGTTTTTGCTCTGCTACCGCTGCTCACTGACACCCTGCGCACGTCCATGGAGGAGGCTGAAGGGGATGGAGCTCAGACGGGCTCACTGAACCAGGACTGGGTCTTACCAGCAGGACATGAGAGACCCCTGAATGCAAGCATGGAAAATCCAACATCGTTAACCTAGTGCACCTTTCAACTGCAGCACACTGGAGGGAGAAACATCTGAAAACCTGCTGGAGCGTTTTTGCAGTGAAAAAATGAAACCAGATTCATTATAAGACGTATGAGAGTCCTGATCTTAACTTCTAGGTCAAAGACTTGGTCCTGCCCACAATGCCACCTGAAATCCCCAGTTTTCACCTTTCCCGAAGTGTTTTGCAGGTGGGTGACCACACTGTAGTAATCCCTGAGGGATTTTTGTCTTTCCAGCAAAGTGAAAAGTGTATTTTTCATGCAGAAGCTGCCAGGCAGCTCTCCCTGGGGGCTGTGCTGCCGTGGGAGAGGTTTGTACACTGACCTCGGGGCAGGAATACACCAGCCAGAGCGGGTGATGTCCCACCTCACGGCTGGGGTGCATCCCTGAGGATCACTGGGCAGGATTTAGCACCTCATCACTATTCTAGAGCCAAAAGGCTCACATCCTGCTCATCGCCATCTCTGCCGCCGTGGTGGGAGCTCTCCCCCACGGCCCCTCCACCTCCATGCACCAGGATGACGAGGAAAGCAAATTACATCAGTTTTAGGGTTAACGTGTTTGCATTCATATTCCAAGCCTTGCTTTCACATCTATAACTCATTTTCCAACATCTTCAAGCAAATTTCACACTGTTGGAAAAATGTCAAGGGTTTAATCTGATATGTGTGATATTTACTGATGCCACTAGGGAGAGAGATGATCACATCTTCTACTTCCCATCACGTTTCTTACAAGAGCGAAAACATATCAGGAGAATTCACCGGGTTTCGCTATACTTGGTATATGCAAATTAACATAAACCAAACTATCTGAGGAGCACAGACAAGTAACTTTGCATATAAGAGACCCGAGGAAGAGCTTATGCGACCGAAAGCTTATCTGTTTTTTCCAGTTGTGTTAGATGGTGTGGTGGGTTGATCCTGGACGGATGCCAGGTGCCCACCAAAACCCCTCTATCCCTCCCCTCCTCAGCTGGACAAGGGAGAGAAAATATAATGAAAGGCTTGTGGGTTGAGATAAGGACAGGGAGAGATCATTCAGCAATTACCATCATGGGCAAAACAGAGTCAATTTGGGGAAGTTAGTTTAATTTATTATTAATCAAATCGGAGTAGGATAAGGGGAAATAAACCCAAATCTTAAATACACCTTCCCCCCACCCCTTCCTTCTTCTCGGGCTTAACTTTACTCTCAAGTTCTCTACTTCCTTCCCCTGAGTGGCGCAGGGAGATGGGGAATGGGGGTTGTGGTCAGTTCATCACATGTCATTTCTGCTGCTCCTTCCTCCTCAGGGGGAGGACTCCTCATACTCTTTCCCTGCTCCAGCGTGGGGTCCCTCCAACAGGAGACAGTCCTCCATTAAATTCTCCAACGTGAGTCCTTCCCATGGGTTGCAGTTCTTCATGAACTGCTCCAGTGTGAGTCCTTTCTGCAGGCAGCAGTCCTTCAGGAACAGACTGCTCCAGCATGGGTCCCCCATGGGGTCACAAGTCCTGCCAGCAAACCTGCTCCAGCGTGGGCTTCTCTCTCCACAGGTCCTGCTGGGATCCTGCCCCAGCGCAGGCTTCCCACAAGGTCACAGTCTCCTTTGGGCATCCACCTGCAGTCTATTCCACCGTTAACCTCCATGGCTTCAGGGACACTGTCTTACCATGGTCTTCACCATGGGCTGTGAGAAATCTCTGCTCCAGCACCTGGAGCACCTCCTCCCCCTCCTTCTTCACTGACCTTGGTGTCTGCAGGGTTGTTTCTCTCACATATTCTCATACTTCTCCCTAGCACAAGCTGTTGCCCTTCTTAAATTTATTACCCCAGAGGTGCTACCACCATTGCTGATGGGCCCAGCCTTGGCCAGTGGCAGATCCATCTTGGAGCTGGCTGGCATTGGCTCCATCAGACACAAGGGAACCTTCCCGCATCTTCTCATAGAAGCCACCCTGTAGCCCCCCGACTACCGAAACGTTGCCACGCAAACCCAATACAGATGGTCTTAGGCTACATGGCTTTCCCAACAAGCCTTCCCAGGGCTGTGCTTTAACTGCATCAGAGAGCAGGATCCGAGACCTAGGACCAGCCTCATGCTTGGCATCAACTGGATTAAGAGTGGAATTACAGAGTAGGAGAAAAAAGGCAGATGGAGGAAAACCGTAGTGCATCAATACTGGGATTTTCCTCAGATTAATGTTTTCCCTGGAACATCAGCAGTAAAAGATTCCTTCAAATCTGCAAGAAACCCAGAGAGGGCTTTCAGACACAGCAGAGAGGTGAGTGGTGACCTTGTGCCACAAAACTAAACAAGCAATAATGTTCCTTCTGGTTTGTGTTGATTCAAAACCCAGGATTTAAAACAAAAAGTGGCTGCAAGTCTGGAAATCAGTGGTTTGGAGAGCTGTGGTGGAGCTGGGGCTCCAGTGGGGTCTCAGCAAGGGGGTGGTGGGGCTGATCTGGGCACGGTTGCCCGCTCGGCAGCCGGCCCACAGAGCCACGCAGAGGGAATGTGTGCCACGGAAACAGCCGAAGGAGCTCAGCATGCCCAGTGCCGGCGGGAGCAGGGACGGGCTGTGGGCTGGAGTCCCGGCTGCTTGCGCTGCACCGGGACTGCCAGGCTTGCACCACTCTGCATCCCGGGCACAATGAAAAGGCTCCAGTTAAGTCCTTTGCTGTATCAAGCCCTTTTCTCTACCAAGAAAATAAATACTCTATTTTAAACCTTGGGATATGGTAAGTAGATAAAAAAAATTCTCAGTATTTGAATTCTGGAGCAGGGCAGGAGGCAGGGATGGGGCTCCAGTACCTGTGGCAGGGAGGACACCCATCGCTGGGCAGAGAGGACCAGGCGTTTCAAATGTCATCCCAGCCTGGACGATTCCAACACCCACACTGCTGCCGGGAGCCCTCTTGGGCCTGTGGATTAAATTCAGCTATTACTAATGCATGACATTCTGCTGATATCCAGATATCAGTCAATATTATTGACTTCAGTAAATTTTGCTCTGAGCCTATAACTGTAATTTAATTTTGCCCAGACCGAAAAAAAACCCAAGCATGCTGCATGAAAGCAATATTCCTAAGGCTTCATTTTGGAAAGACATTCGGATCTCAGAAATAGGACTTGAAGCGTTTGTGGCGAGGAATATGCTTAATTAGATTCATGTCTGAGAAGTCCCCAGCTGTTCTGCAGACAAACAGAAATATCTGAGATTTCTTCCAGCTCTATGGAGACACAGAGACTGGCTCCTCTCCCTGTTGCCCCAGTCTGAGAGATTCGCACGTACAATTATTATCTGGTGCTGTTTCAGACAATACAAGATGCCACAGAATCTCTGAGCACAGAGCAAATATTCCAGCATTTTGTTTCATGATTACTTCCACCCTGTTCACTTCAGCATCTGAAAAAGTCTTTGCTATTTTTTTCATGTGAAAGGCTTTCTGGAAGTTGGACATAACACGCATTCATTATGAAATGAAAATACCTCATGTGTTCAGGATTGAAAAAAAAATCCCTGGCTTTCAGGAAAGCTTTGTGAGCTTATTAAAAACAAGATCGCTCGCTCAGCCTGTTGTTCTGCCAAATGAAAAATTCCCTCCTCTCTTCTCAGGCTTGTAAGCTGCTTTGTGTGCTCAAGACATCTCTTTTCAGTGTCCAGCACGTTTTCATGGTTAGTCTAACTTGGAATAAAATATCATCTGCCTTGTAATGACAGAAGGGGACCACAGAGCAGCCTCGTCTCGGCTCCATCGCCATCGAAAAGGAATGCTAGGGAATCCACCAGCCATGCTGCCCTCCCAGCCCTCGGATCTTGGGAGCAGACCCCTGTGCCACAGCAGACCCAAACCACGCGTCTGAGGAGAAACTGAAACAGGAACCATGTGCCAAAACCACAGCCAGCCATAAACACCACTGCTCGAGAAGCAGCGAGCCGTGACCGCTTCCAAAATCTACTTCCCCATGGCACCGCGGCAAGTCCAACCACACACAGAAAGACGCAGTTTGGGAGCTTCAGCTCCGCCCACAGTTCCCAGGCCCATCTCACCAGCCTGGCCGCTTTCCCCTTCTCTTTCTTGCTCCCCACCACTCACTCCATCTGTGTTTTTAGAGGTCCCACCGGCAGCCCCGCTCCTGGCTAATGCTTTGAGACAAAGCTGTGGTGCGTAGTGGGGTGGTGAACATAGGGGTTGGTCCTCCACTGCCTCCCTTCCTCTAATTTCTCCTGCCACCCCTTGGACTTCTCCATAGCCCATCCCACCACCCAGGCTGGCCCAGGAAGAGGTGCAGATAGACACTGTGCAAATCAGGCAACTGGCCACTGCACATGGAGGAGCCCAACTGGGCATCTCGGCATGACCGGCTGCCGTGCTGCTGGGCACATGGCATTTCAGAAATGCTGTTCTAACCAAGGTTTGTCCCAAGGTGCTGGGGTTGGACACACAGCGGAGCACGAAATCAGGAAAGCATCAAACAAGAAAACACTTGTGACTCTTGGGAAAGTGAGGCTAATCTCTCACTGCCAGAGCTACCCTCAACGGAGAGTCTCCGGGTCCTGGTGAGACACATCAGACAAGGAATATCACCCCAGACCCTGCTGTGGCTGGGCTGGGCCTGATGGTGAACAATATATATATTGCAAGGATCAGACTAGTAAAGTGCACCTATTGAGTCACCTCCAGCAGACAGAGGAACAAGTCAAGGCTCTAATCAGTCAGTTATTTAAAAGTAACTTATTTCCAGAAAAAAAGCCCTCCAGAGGGAGAAATGGACTTTTTGAGCTAGCTGGGAAAAAACTGCAAAGAGCAGCTCAATCTCACATATCACCAAGATCTCCCTCCCCACCCAAGGAGGGCCACACACTGCTGGCAAGCACCCAAATTTTTCCCCAGAACTGGGATAAATTGTTCACATGGAGCAGAGCGATTCACCCAGCACAGCTGCAAAACTCTATGTTTCTTCTGACTAAGGATGAGACGACTAAGAGCAACTCCAAGGATGAATAAACAGTTAAGGAGCTTTGAAGAGCTGCTCTCGGTAGCCAGCAGAAGCATTCATTATCCCATAACTACCTGAAATGGGACGTCTCGGTCTCCGCTGCACGCTGTGAGCTGAGTTGGTGGGTGAGTGGTGGCATTTGGGCAGGTGAGTTGGTAATTTGGCATGGTCTGGTACCGGATCACACAAGGCTCATTTGCTATAGCAGATCACATTCTCCATGTGGATTATCTGCAAGGCTTTCCCTTTCTCCTAGTTCTTTATTCCCATTTATCCTACAAGCAATTAAGACTGTTTAAGAAGACGATTACTTTGGACTTTGAAGTTTTTTTCTCTGATCTGGTATGTTTGTTCCTTAAAACATAACTTCAAGTATTATGGCATTCTGGATGTTTTCTGCTTCAGTAACGGGCTGGTAATTGTAATTAGTTTTATCGTGGTGGAAATTCAAAAATCTGTTCTGAATGCATTCCTTTGCATTTAGTTAAAAGGCGCTTTTTGAGCTGACAATCATTTTGACTGTAGTTTGCAAGAAAGACTCAAATTTTAAACTTACGGGAAAGGCTCGTTTTACTGCAGGGTTGAGAATCCGCTGCCTCAGAGCTCACTGGCATCGCGCAGTGCTGGCAAGAGCCAGAGCAAATATTTCTCTGGGCTTCCACTTTCATGCAGTATGTTTTAGATTACACTTAAGTGGATTCAGGAGAGGAAGCTGGGGGTGGCAGGAGGGAAGGACGCAAGTAGGTAAGAATGAAAGGAGGCAGCGCATGGAAAAATAGAAGGAAACGGTCAACTAAACTAAAAAAACCCCAATGCATAGAAAGGGTGAGGAGGTACTGGCAGGATTGAGAGTAGATCATACAGAAAGCTCAGAGTTATATGCACCAGACTGAAGAAATAAGGACAATAAGGACATATGTAAAGATAACACATCAAGGAATGCTGCTTGGCACTTCAGCTACAGCTGTGAGTCGCTAGAGGTGGGATGGAGGAACCAGGAAAAGGAGAATGAGCAGGAAGAAAACACCAAGACACTAAAAATGTTAAAAGATGTTGTAGTCAATATATGGTTCAAAACATTCAAAATACTTTTTTCATGTTTGAACAACTCTGCAGAATAAGAGAGCAGCAGTCAAGAAACATGCCCAGGAGGGAGGATGTGGCTGGGCAGGGGCTGTGCCCAGGGTGGGGAGCTGGTGCCGGGGT
This sequence comes from Tauraco erythrolophus, assembly GCF_009769465.1. Classification (NCBI taxonomy): domain Eukaryota; kingdom Metazoa; phylum Chordata; class Aves; order Musophagiformes; family Musophagidae; genus Tauraco; species Tauraco erythrolophus. The sequence goes on from NC_141476.1 coordinate 8,110,025, forward strand.
GTGATGGGGGCAGGAGCCAGCCAGGGCTTGGGCTCTGCGCAAACCTGCACCCATACACAGCACGAGCCTGCTCTTTCCACCTTCCTCTCTCATTCCCATGGGTACCAAACCTGGCTGCACTGTGCTCTTGGGAATTCGTGTCGAGCAGTGGGTTACCTTGCACCAGGGGAAGCCAGTCCTTGGTATGAGTCCTTCCGTGGGTGATGTGTCCTCTTCCACTAGCCAGAAGATGCTGCTCCTTTTGAGGATGATATGGCTCTGCCCTCCAAACAATTTCCATGGCAATATGCTGAATGCAATAAATATTACGGTAGCCTGTAGGACCCGTACAGTGCTAGTGGGACATACAGGAGATATGAAAATAAAAAATTGAATCAGGCATGAACTTCTGCAGTCAGATTCTCAGATGGGCGAGAGCAAGGGCAGCTTTGCAAAACAGCAACCAAGGGCAAGGCTGCCTCTAACTCTGGGGATAATTGTCATGGAAACTACACGTAAAGTAGCACAAAACACAAGCAGGTATGAAAAAGGTAGCTGAAAATAGCTGCTCCAGGAACGTTACTTTGAAAATGTTCTAGACATTAAAGTCAGTCGAATAAACAGTTCAGTAATTTTAGATGTTCTTGGAAAATGGATTTTAAAGGGCAAAATGGGGCAAACTAGAAAATTATGGATCAGCGAAAATTCCAGGAGAACAAAACTCTGAGAGAAAAATGAATGCAAGACTCCTGCAAGCTTTATTATGTGCATATCTAAATATGTAGATAGATAAATTCAGGCATATGTGTGTGATTACATATATACAGTATAGTGTGTATATATAGTTATATATGTAACTATATATAGTGTGTATACATATATATACACACATTTTTAATATATATATTTTATATACATACACACTACTGAAAAAATAACACTGAAAAAAGAAGTCAGCACAAACCAAATACTTCCTGCATGAAACTGAAGACAAGAGAGTTTCTCAGAGGTTAACTTGACTGAAGTCCAAGGCCTTGAGCAGGAAAGCAAGTTATTTGATGAGTTGGACCGGTGTCTAAATGGCATCTGACCAAGCATTGCTATGACCAGAAAATGCACACTGAGGGTGAGATCCAGCCATCCAACAGCAGAATGGATGGGTGCCAAAGAGCTGAAATAATCAAAAAACACATGAAACAGGGAGCTCAGCGTGGTTGCAGAGAGCCCTGATGGGTGGAAAGCAGGGGTACAGCAAGCATTTGATGGCCACAAACCAGGACACCTTTGTCTCTGCTCAAGAGAGCAGTAAACTGCATTCCACAAAGTACCTTTTCTTTGATGTGAGGAACACCTCCCCATGCCAGGCAGACAGCAGCATTTCTGGGGTTATTCTTCCAGCCAAAATTGCTGTTGTACTGATGCACATGAGCTGCAAGCGCAGGGGAAGGCGTACAGGGAGCCAGCCCAGATAGCAGAGCAGCAGGTACAACCTCCGTGGGATGGCACTGGAAATGGCTGGGCAGGATTCAGCACGAACACAGAGGAAAGCAGGTGAGATGTGGAGGTACTGTCATGCAGGTCACACTAGGAGAACATAAAAGGACAATTTATGCAGTTAGAGAAGAAAGAACTGAGTTGTAACAGGGAAAAATGTTTGCTGGAAGATGCAAGAAGCAGCAGAATACACATTATTTCACTCACTAGCACATACTGCTGGCTGGGGCCAGGATAATCCTGCTTCATTTTTTATGCTGCATTGGAATAAGCACTGAATAAACAGGAATAATCCTGCGACAGCAAATGGTGCCCATGTGCTAGTAAGTGCCAAGTGGTATGTCTCAGCAGGCACAACAAAAAGAGGTTGGTTCAAGGGCGAGTACCTGAGAAGTGCTCCAGCATCGCACCGGGTTCCTGTGAGTAGTAGGAGGGATTTCAGAAGCTGTAACATGTAATAATCAGAAACTCAAACTACAGCTCAAAGGGAGGCAACAGCAGAAGAACCTTCACATTTACCAGAGGAGGTGGCACAGGGGAAAAAGAAAAGCACAGAGAGCAAGAGATGCGAAGAGGAAAGCCGGGGAGAAGTGAAAGGAAAATGGAAATCAAGGGAAAAATAACCCCACCTAAGTGGCAATTCTAATCAGCTACAAAAGCAGAGTTAAACGCAGCCCCGTTGCAGAGCAGTGTGCCACGGAGACGGGCAGAGAACTGCCACAGCAGCGAAGGCTGAACGCCGCAGTCAGCCGGGGTTTTACAGGGAGATAACCAGGTATTTATGAAATACCACCAAGGCACAGGCTTCTTTACTTCTGAGCGGTTACAACATAGAAAGACACCAAAAGGAACCAATTACGCAGGTTTTTTTACTCAATAATGTCAAATCACAGCTGAAGAAGATTAAATATGCAACAAAAAGTTACCCACACTGCGGTAATACCACTAATAACACTAGCATTTATAGAGGGCTAAATCACGCTTTCCTTGCTTAAGGCCCTTCTCTGTGACCTTTGAAAGTTTGATCTCAAGACATGATGTAAATCATCTGGAGAGTTTTCTTCACCTCTACCAGATGAAAGATATTCCTATTCTGGAAAAGCAGGGTTATTCTTCCAAATAAAAGAAAGAAAGATACTGGAGGCATTGGGCATCCCAGTTCTCCACTTCCCAAAGTCACTCAGATACCTCTGTGCAACAGCAAAGAGATTTCCATCAGCTGAGGCGCACCCTCCAGCACTGCACTCGGAGATAGACTCTCAGTTCCACATGGTTTGAATTTTCTGGATCCTTATTAAAACTGACACAAAATCCCCTAAAGTAAAAATCCACCTATTTTCACCCAAACTGAAGTTTCTCAGGACAGCAACTTGCCTATTAGTGAAAGTGCAACATGTAAGGTGATTCATGCCAGGGCAGACCAGCACAGCGCTGTGAGCATATACCCCCAAATCCCACTCACTCTGGGACTCGCAGTGCACTCAGGAGAAGGATGCAAGAGCAGCTTCTTCAGTTAAATGGATGTCCAAGTCAACAGGCATTTGGTAGATGCTCTCCAGGTACACCAACAGTCTGCAGCAATGGCCAGAGCGACATGCTCATATGCTTTAGAAAAGTACCTTGCCCTGTGAATTTAGCAGGATGTACAGACTGCATCTGCTCCACCACTGGGTTTATCTTAAAAGGCAACGCGATGTTAAAACATCACACTGGTGTTTGCATCAAACAGCGCTTCCCTTGATTAATAAATGCGTGCCTGGTTTGCCACGAGCTCTCAATGGAAATTACACAACGCTTCTCAGCCAAGCGCTTTTCTTTGCACGATGTGAAAACGACTTGTCGTTATAAAGAGTGAAAAAAAAATAAATAAACAAGGCTGTGTGTTTGAAAAGAAGCTGTGGAAAATACATCAATATTTGTAATTACAGTGGCAGCTGCTGCTCTGCGAGCAGTCATGGATGAAGGCTGCTTTCCCACCGATCCCATACCCCTTCTCCCCACTTCATCCCCATCCCCACAGCAATACTCCCAGCTCTTCCTCTCTATGTGACTCACGCCTATATATTTCCCATTCCTCCATGTAGCCTGTGATGACCACACAGCTGTCCTCACTGGTCGCCACGTTCCCTAAACACCAGCTGAGCAAAGGGCATTGCTAGCGTGGGGCACTGAGATCCAGGCGCTGCAGGGCAGGACGATGTGGGTTAGCCAAAACGGCTGATCCTTTCCACTTTGGATCTGTCCTACCTGATCTGCACGTAACTTCAAGGAACTGGACATTATGAAGAGCTCATGACATCTATCAAATTTGGTTCAAGTTGACCACGGGGTTCAAACGCATTAGAGCACAGAAACAGAGCCTGATGGGCAGACACTATAATCGCATGAGGCTATTGCCTTAGAGAAAGAGGCTTAAAAAAAATCATCAAAGGACAAAAGTCACTAAGGCATTGCAGGGAAGGTTGAGCTAAGGGGAAGGAAAAGGGAGTAACTCCCTAGAGGACTGAAAGATTTCAAAATCCTTGCTCTCCATTACAAATTATCTCAGTAAACTGATAACTATCACACCAACCAGCCAACAACTTGAGGATTTAAATTAGCTTTTTTGCTACTGGCACATGTAAACCCCAACGAATTCGAAACAGATGGTTTATTTAAAGATCACATTATATGTGCGATAATCAATATCCAGGTTACAGCAGTGCTGCTGCAAGGAAAAAGATACAATTGTAGACATGTAAAAGCTCTTCAGTTTGGACAGAGATTGGGCAAGAGTAATCAGCACTTTCTTAAAGTCTTAGAAACGCAGTGAAAGAGCTGAAGTGTGTGTAATTACCAGCGAAAGGCATTGTAGCAAAGCAGATAAAGTTAATTATACAGTACAGGAGCATTTTCAGTTGATGTGGTAGTAATCATAGTCAACAGAGAAGTGCCCGAAGAAGGAACCGCACACATAAAAGCAACCATGTGGTGAAAGTGTACAGCACCAATTACCTAAAAAACCAAGGCAGATACAGACCCACAGCTGGAGCTGACAAATCTTGATAAAGATTTGTGATTTCTTTGTGCAATAGGATACCTGAAAATGCAGTAGACCTTACTGCGAGGATGGTACTCCCCAAAAACTGTCACATCAGTCTGGAGGAGGTATTGATATTTGTGATTCATGTGAGGAAGCAAGGGCCAGATCCAGCACCAGTCTGCGACAATATTCACACTGTTTGTCACAGGGAACACCAGTTATGTTCTGGGTGCTGCTGCTGTGCATGAAACAAAGGCACCAGTGAGGTGGTCTAGAGTACCCGTTTTCTGAAAGTAAATCCATACCTAGGAAAAAAGATAAATAGACCTCACTGTGAAATTCAGGCTCTCAGGCTCCTATCCCTGTGCCTCCAGATGGCATTAAAAGCAGAAGGGCTGCAATACAGGACCTAAAATAAAAGGTTCAAGTGTAAATCGTTTGCATGTGTGTATATTTATGGAACACTACAAACATCTTTTCAGTGTCTCTTGGTTTGACAGTGGGACACATGGTGCAGAATTACGCTTCCCCGTGCTGCAGCACTCTTTCCAACTCCTCATTACAAGCCATTTCACCCAGGAGAAGTCTCTTCCCGCATGTTTCTGCAGCACCAAATACAGGGGGTTCTCACCTGTTAAAAAAGAGCTTTCCCCCAAGACTTCCCGAAGCAGCGGAGTTAAATAAATCCAGCCTCCGGCAGCAGTGTGCCATCACCCTCCCCTGCACCCAGGGCTGCTGCAGGTACGGGGTGAAGGAAGAGGCTCCCCCACCATCCCATCCCGACCTGCCAGCTTGATTTCTCACAGTCATTAGATATTAACAGCTTTTCAGATCTCTAATTAATGATCTGGTTTCATCCTGTCTTGCCAGGGTAATAAACTCCCCCTAACATGGCTGCTTGTTGGAACACCCCAATTAACAGATTTTAATGCCATAAAAGATTTAATTTGGGGACTATGTGAAATATTGTCCTTCGAAGCATCCTGATGCGCTAGTGGGGAAGGATTTACTGATTTGAAAATAACCAGATAAATAAATAAAATACAATAATTGCATTGAAACGGATATCTGGCTGATCAGATGCAATTAGCAATACGGAGACGGTGACAAAACAACATCGGGGAGGTCAAGCGATGCAGAAATCCCACTCCAAGGGCATGTTCTAACTGTCCTTCCACTTGTGCCAGGGCTTGTCTAATGGCAGCCGGCCAGCAAAGCTGCACTGGTAGAGGGCTTGAGCCTCTGCCTTTCACTTCTCACTAATACAGACTGTAATTTCTGAGAGCCAAACTTGCAGAGATGAAAGCCATATCTGTGCCAACAATAATTACTTACGAAAACAGATAATTTCCAGGAGCTTGTTCGGAAGAAATCAATGTCTAACACCTGTAGGCTTATGTAGTGCAGCTCTAGGGCAGATCTGAGTATTGCTGTCAACGCTTCTGCTACCGAAGGATGAAGAATGAAGCCAGACATGACTCAAGTGCCATCTTTTCCAAAGTTAAGTTAAAAGTGCCCTGCAAAAGGAACACAAAGATGCCTGAGGATCACAGCAAGGTAAGAAAGCGTAATTGGCATTACCGAGGTGAGCCTGCAGCTCGTGGTGCCGTGGTTGTGCACAAAGAGCTCTTCATTACAGAACAGACACACCAACCAGCTCCCAGAACCCGTCATGCTTTTTGTGCTGGGAAAGCAAAGGCATTCAGCAGCACCCGGGTCTAATCCGGAGCCCTGCCATGGATCCTGATGTGCTGGCAGAGAACGCTCACAGTGCCGGGGTGGTCCCTGCCTCTGGAGCCCAGGAGAGCCAGCTAGTGACACAGGACCTCCTCAGAGAGGAAAGTGGAGTGTTTCCATGACCTGCTGCTGGCAAATGCCATGTACCCCGAGGTGATGTGAGCTCTCCCCCGTGCAGGCAGGGAGAGAGGAGCCCCCGCACCAGCCGGGGCTGGATGGGTAGAGGGAGCAGTGGCGGCCCGGGTGCCCACCTCCATCGATGGCACTTGCAAACAAAACACTCCTATCCTGACACTGCCATACTGGTGGCTCCCTGCAAGCAGCAAGTCAACGTCTGGCCGGGCATGAGGAGCCTGGGCACCAGGCGGTGGCTGGGGAGAGGGACACGGCAGGTTTTGGGTGGTCTGCCCCAGCTGTGCCCCTGCAGAAGGCTGGTGGTCCCCAAAGCTTTCGGTTAGCATTTAGGAAAAGCAGGCTGGGCGAAAAAAAAAAAAGCCCAGCAAAGCAAAAACCCAGCAGTTAGAGACACAGAGCGGTTATCGCTCTGAAACACTGTCATCTTGTGGCTGTTCAGCCGCAGTCGGACACGCTGCAGCCGATGTGCCTCGCTGGACATCGGGGTGGCCTGGACACAGCTCTAAGGGAGAAGGGCTGGCCAGGACGCAACAAGGAGCAACTTCACGTCAGGGCATGGAAGGCCACCTTGCTCTGGGTAGCATTTATTAACAGCTGTTACTGGGGAAGCACAAGGTCTGGAAATCTGTATTTGCACTTTCAGCTCTCTGTGGCCTCACACAGCTGCAAAACTGAGGACAAGGAGGGTGGCAGTAGTTGGGGTGCCAGTGATCAACTGCAACAGTCAGGGGTAAGTGACCATGCGGGATGTGTACACCCAGGAACTGCAAGGAGCAACCAAACATCCCTATATGCATGAGCATCCTTGGGGAGAACTGCCCATCTGGGGCTGCAGGCAACAGAGATACCAGGTAATGAGTCACTGAAGAAAGTCCACAGGACTGTGCTGAGGCCTAATACTGCTGACCATGACCCATCTGCCTGGTCCAGACTAACCCATCTGCTGCTGCTGCTCCCAGCAGCACATGGTGTGGCTGGGGAGCGTGAGGTCTGCAGCCTTCAAAAATCTCTGCCACAGGGAGGAACAGTCAGTATGTCTGTGCCTGTTAGACATCAGAGAGTTGTGATACCCCTTGATTTAACGAGCAGACAGTAGAACCTCTGCTCCCTGTGAGAGGAGCACAGCCATCAGACGCACGACAGGCAGCACTGGCCTGTCAATGGCAAATACCACTATATTCTGCTGGTTTGAAGCTTGGCTGCATGGCTACAGAGGCTGACAAACCTGTCCTACTCCAAAATCACCATCAGGCAGAGGAGACCTCCTTGGATGCCCTGGAACCACTCCTGGGGTTAGTCCTTTGTGGGTGCAGAGCAGTAGGGAGGTGCTGAGGAGCTCCTGCCAGCTGCAAAGAGACTGGCTTCTGCTTTCAGCTGGATCACCAGGGTGTATTATGGCATTAAAACAACTGGCAGCATATTCGTACCATCGCTTTTCAAGCACGAGTATCATTACAGTTACTAGCAGCCACCACAGGGCTCCTCGCAGCCCTGTGCATCTTGCAAGGAAGGAAACAATTACTTGAGGTCCATTTTGGGGGAGGGGGAGAAAGTATTTATTCATTTGGATATTTATTCATTTGGATCCTTTTGAATGCTGCGAAGGCCACATGAGAATTACGGTCACTACAAGGCCTTATTTCTTCATAGTAATATTTGAGATATAAATATTGCCTCTGAATTTCCTTTCATGCTTAGCAGGGAACATCACATGCTTGTAGCCAGCTCCCTTGCTCCCAGTGATTGTTTAAATACACATAAATAAGAAAATATGGGCAAATATTTATGGACAATAAATACTGGGGGCTTTTTAATTAACTGGTGTTTCATATGGTTACAAACAAAAACCACAACATATTAGCAATAGCTAAACCCAGGAAAATTAAAACTCAGCTCCCTTACTCTTCTCACACCTAGCAACTTATTTTGGGGTCAATTAAATAAGTGACAAATCCAGAAAAGGGAGAACGAAGAACTTTTTCACCCACAGCACATAATGAAAGTGTGGCTTTTACTGCCACAGTGCATCGTAGCTGTCAAAGATGCAGCGACATTAACAGGACGTGAGCATTTCTACAGGCAGTAAGAATGGCCAGAGCTATAATAGCTACGAACGACGTAAATTTTGGAAGAGAGGCAGACCTCCAGCTGTGTTTGCAAACCAATCTTTATTAGGGGTTAGGAAAACAGCTAAGGTGACAGCCAGGTTATCTGCTTACAAGGGAGCTGCACATACTTTCCACCTCCCACCCAGCGCTGGAGAGACCGGCTGCAATAAGTGGACGTTGGAGCTGATTCAATTTTTTTTATTTCTTCTTCAACTTTCGTGAGCTAATCCCAGCTCGTCTGCTCACACGAGTAACGCTCACCCATGTGTGCAGTGCCTGAGCGTATGAAACACCAGCCTTACTTAGCACAAAAAACTCAACTGTCCTTTTCTGCCTAAACAAGGCCTGCTAAGAATAAACAGCACACCACAGCGCAGGAGCACACTGCCCAAGGAACATAGCTGGGGACAAGATTCAAGAGACAAATATGCAAGAGGCCTAAAAGTGTCTGTCACAAAAAAGCCTTATTAATAGGGCTCTGAGCAAACGCAATGGCCAACAGCAAATAGCATAAACACTGCTGCTACAGATCTACGTGCAGCTCTCCGCAAAGCACGGAAGCAATTCCTTATTGTGCAATCAATACAAAAGCGATTGCAACTCAAAATAAGAAAGAGAAGACAAAAAAAAAAACCTGCTCCAAAAGAAACAAAGGAGCTGCTCAACCTAACACACAGATTCTTCTTTAGTGTATCCTAAAATGCTGCAGAATTACAAGCTGGCGATTTAAATGAAAAAAAAAAAAAAATCAGAATTGACATAACAAATATTAGCATTTATCAAAAATGCAGCAGACAACAGTTCCTTCCAGCAAACTTCTAAATAATTCATGCCCAATAAAAAGAAGCCAATCTTAGGAATACACTGTGCCAGAACAGTTTCTCCCATGACCTCGATGAAAAACCCAATACAAAATAGAGGCACCGGCAAAAACCGTTGTGTTTAAAACCCAATTCCAGCAAATGACATCATTTAAACGCAAAAAGCATCTGGAGGAGCCCAGCTGGGAGCCCGTCCATTGGCACAGACTATTTGCAGGCAGTCCCCATCGGGCAGTGGGAGTGGGGCAGGGCTGGGGGTGACGTGCTGGGACCACCCATCGCTGCTGCCCCTGCCATGGGTGCCTCTCGGGTGACCAGCGCCAAAGGTGAGGGCATTTGCCAGGAACACGCTCCAGCCCTTGGTACCGGCACCACGTGTTGCGTGAGGTCAGAAAAGATAAACAGGAAAATGTTTGATAAAGAGATGGAGAAACGTTAAGAAAAGCTAACGAGAAGCACGCAGGCCAGAGACATCAGGAGTGTCGCTCTCCCCCAACTCGGATGAGACAGAACCAAAACACGAGGGTTTAAAGTCCCTTTTATTTGCCTTCTGCTTTTTTTACTAGCCCCAGGCATGCTTTTGGGTAACATTCCAGCTTTTTTCTGTTACTCTAAAAGCTACAAATCTACTTTTTTTTTTTTTTTTTCCTCCCACAGCAACACCTGAGCTCCCGTTCGAGTCTCCCTCCCTGCCTTGTGCTCCAAGCACCAAACACCCGAGAAGCCGCTGGAAAAAAGCCGAACGGAACCCGAACCGGAGCGGAGTGTACGCGCGACCCCCGCGGAGAGCGGCGGAAGGCGGGCGGGCCCCGGGCACGGGTCGGACACACGGTGCAGGCACCGGGCGGGGAGGGGGCACAGCGCCGTGCGCACCCACAGCCCCTATAGACCGCGCGTGCACGGCCCTATAGCCTACGCCGTGCGCGGGCGGCCCCGACAGCCTGTGCCCGCTCAGCCCCCGCAGTGTGCACAGCCTCGGTAGCCCGCACGGTGCGTGCCCAGCCCGGAGCCCACGGCACCTATAGCCACCGCCGCCGTCCCCTATAGACGGCACTGCGCATGCGCACGCGCAAAACGGGCACCCGCCCCCCTTCCCTCCCTCCGGCATCCTCCTGCGCATGCGCACCCCGCCATGCGTGCCCTCCGGCCCGGCAGGGGGCGCTGCGAGACGGAAGCGCGCCGCCGTTTCCGCTCGTCGCAGCTGAGTCACTGGCCCGCGCCGCCGCCGCCGCCGCCTGCCCGCTGCCTCCCGGAGCCGAGCGGCCCCGTCCCGTCCCGCCGCCGCCATGCCGCTGGAGAACCTGGAGGAGGAGGGGCTGCCCAAGAACCCCGACCTTCGCATCGCGCAGCTCCGCTTCCTCCTCAGCCTCCGGTCCCGCACGCCCGACGCCGCCGCCCGTGACGAGCTGATGGCGGCCGTGCGGCTCCACAGTGAGTGCGAGGAGGCGGGGGGGTGGGGGGGGTCTCTGTCCGTCTGCGGGGTGCAGGGGCGCCTGTCCCTTCCCCCGGGGCGGTGGGGCCGCTCCGTCTGTCTGTCTTGCCCAGAGGCGCGTGTGCAGGCGAGGAGCCGGTCTGACCGCGTTCGTTTATCCCGGGGGCGGTGGGGGGGGTGTAGCCTGTGTGTGCACGCGCGTCCCAGCTGGAGGGCATCGATCTGACCCTGGGACATCAGTCTGTCCGGGAGCCACAGGGGGCTGGAGGGCAGGTGGGGTAGGGAGGGGTTTGGGCACTCGGTGTGGTGCCTCGTCCCCAGCTTGGACCACTGTGACACCGAGCTGGTGTTGGGAAAGGCACGAGTCGAGCGCTGGGGTCCGCTGTGCTCAGAGTCGGATAAATAACAAGGAAAGTGCAAGTGGGAGAGGTGTAAAGAGAGCGGTGATAGAAGAGTCAGCATGACAGGCACGGCCCGCTGCAACACTGGGCCTGTCATGTCTGGATTGAATAAGTACCTGATCGCAGAAAGGTCGTGGCTGGCGTTGACAGTCAGTTGTGTTGTCCTTCAGCGCCCTGCGCTAGAAACGCGCCCACACTTATGGCAGCAATTAGCAGGAGCCTTTCTGCCTTTCTTTCAGACATGGCTCCGTACTATGAAGCGCTCTGCAAGTCTCTGGAATGGCAGATTGACATGGACCTGCTGAACAAAATGAAGAAAGCTAATGAGGAAGAATTGAAACGTCTCGACAACGAGTTAGAAGATGCAGAAAAGATCCTGGGGGAGAGTGAAATCCGGGATGCGATGATGGCCAAAGCTGAGTACCTGTGCAGGATCGGGGACAAGGTTGGTTCATGGCAGAGGCTTTGTGGACTCACATGAAAAATTCTGCATTGTAATCCTCTTAGCTAGGCAGGTTCCAGTGCGTGCTGTTCGTGGGGAGGAAGCTGAGTGACTTACAGTGTGTTTTCTGTATGGCACAACTCAGACGTGGGTGGGAGATAGGGGAGGAGGTTAGTGAAATTTAAATTATCTAGAAAAAAACAAGTAGCCCTTGAAAGAAAATATTTTTTTTCTTCAAAAGGGAAAGTTATTTTCCATTTGCTGTTGTTACTTTTCATTTTCTTTGTGTCTTTAGGCTTTTCTAAGCTATTTACATAGTGCAACTTAATTTCAAGTTACAGAGTGAATTTTCATAGTCCTTAGATTTATAAGATAGATGCGGATTGGCTCTTTTAACTTGATTTAAACTGTGATTCTTTAACATGATGCATTCTGAATAATCTTAAAGTTCTGTGGGAGACTAACAAAGTCACAACTATCAGCAGAAGACTAGGTGTGTACTGAAACCAGACATTTTGTAAATATTCTAGGTGCTTTTAATGTTCTTAACGGTAGAAAATACTGTCTTGTTAGGAGGGAGCTCTGACGGCATTCCGCAAGACTTATGACAAAACTGTGGCACTGGGACATCGTCTGGATATTGTGTTCTATCTTCTAAGGATCGGTTTGTTCTACATGGATAACGACCTCATCACACGGAACATTGAAAAGGCAAAAAGGTACTGCTTGGGTTGTTTGAGTGCACTAGAGCGTTTCCGAGAAGCTGTGACAAAAGAAATGGAAGATAAATACCTTGGCTGCTGAGAAACTACTGAGTGTGAGACAGAATCAGGGATGGGTGGGCGTTACCTCGTACTAGATTCCTAGATTTTTTTATGAGGGGGAAGAGAAAAGAAAGATTAATTTTTGCGTCAGCTGTTTTCTAGCAGCTGATTGATTTTAATTTGTAGCCACCCTCTGCTCCCACTTTCCCTCCTGTCAGAACACACAATTTGAGTGTGATGAGATTGTACGATGAAGTGCAGTGCCGGATTGCCAGCTGAATCCAGCTGCTGCCAGTCCACCCAGCTGGCTCAGTAAAGTGCCAGCTTTTCCTCTAGAAGCAAGAGCCCGGTGTCACCACGGTGCAGCTGCCCTTCCCTTGTTTCTGCTCCTAGCTTCAGTGTCTCTGTGCTCTCTACGTTTTGAACTTCAGGGGTTCCTGTATGATTCCTGAGAAGTGGCAACTTTTACATAATTTTCCGTGTTGCTAGTTGGATAGTGTCAATTTTAGCAGCATTAAGCAGTGGAAGTACGTTGCCACAGCCAAGGTTGACAGTAAAATTTACCTGCACATCTCAGAAGACTCTGGCCACAACTTCAGAGCCTATAAATTTTCCTCTCAGTTGGAACTTGCACTGTGCAAAAGCACTGGCCTCTCTGGTCCCAAGGAGACCCCTGGCAGGTGTACGAAGCTCAGACCATTTCAACAAGTTGTAACGTAGAACAAATTAATCACATGGTATTAGTTCATTTACTGTGCTCGTTTCATGTAGCTTATTACATAATACCTTTCTGTAAGTAAACACTTCTTTTTGTTCTGTTTTAAGTCTAATAGAAGAAGGAGGAGACTGGGACAGGAGAAACCGTCTGAAAGTGTACCAGGGCCTTTACTGCGTAGCTATTCGAGATTTCAAACAAGCAGCAGAGCTCTTCCTTGATACAGTGTCAACGTTTACATCCTATGAACTAATGGATTACAAAACGTTTGTGACATACACCGTCTACGTCAGCATGATTGCATTAGACAGGCCTGACCTGAGGGAAAAGGTGAGGAAAGCGGATGAAAACACAGGTTCAAACAGACACAGCCTTTCTTCAGCCTGTTTATCTCCAGGTTGAAAGTGATGGTATTTAAACATGTCTGTCTGCTTTCAGGTGATTAAAGGAGCAGAGATTCTGGAAGTGCTACACAGTTTGCCAGCTGTACGACAGTATCTCTTTTCTCTGTACGAATGCCGTTATGCAGCCTTTTTCCAGTCATTAGGTAAGGCTGTGTTTTTTCCTCCAACACTATTTCAGGTGCTACAGGTGTTTGTTTCACATCATGCACAATTGTTGTGGAGCAGCTACAGTCAAGAACTAGAGCTACTTTATGCAGGAAAAAAAAAAAAAAGAGAGATATTTTTCTTTGAAACAGGGACCTAAGATTTGCTGCTGTTTGATTTTTAAAACAAATAAACGAAATGAAAGGTCCCATCTGATTAGGTGGAAAAGCATTTTGAAAATGGCTGTGGAACACCATCTTACCTGAAGAGCTAGGTCAGATAGGAAAGCTTTGAAAGGTTTCATCTTTGTAATAAGTTATAGGACTTGTAGTCCAAAGGCCCTGAAACCTCAACCTGTAGAAGAAATTGCATAGGAAGTTTTCTTTGTTGTTATTACCGTTGGCTTTCTGCTCTGGTTTCCATGTAAAGGGGTGATGCTGAAGAAAAGCTTTTCAGAAAGCTTCCCTCATTCTTGCCACCTCGCAGACTGCTTGCTTTCCTTCTGCAAGATTTAGAATACAGGAAAATAAGATCTTTAGGAAAAGCAGAAGAGAACCTTTCATTTTGCAGAAGACTAGGCCTGGTGAGATGAAACGCTAAGGGCAACGTTTTTCTATTGCTGGCCTTATTTGAGCTGAGAATGAAAACTGTCAGAAGAAGTCACTTCAGTGCCTAGAAATCTTTGTAACTAATTTTAGGGCTCGTACCAGAAAGTTAATCTCATTCCCTTACCTGGCTTTTGGGTAACAACGTTTCTTCAAGCAGCCAGACGCCAGGTGCCACTTGTTTCCCAGCTCCGCGTTGCTCCCATGAGGCAGCAGGTCCCAGCACTCGCCTTCAGTGAGGTGGTTCCCCTGCAGCAGAGGGGAGACCAGCTCACGCCCTGGCTTCAAAGAGGTCATTAGCTTTGCCACAATACTGTTTGCAGGTTATTACTGCTTCTGCTTCTAGGACTGATACAGATTATCCAGCCCTCCTCTGTAGCGTGGAGTACCTTTTGTATCCTGAGTACGCAAGAACATGGTGTAGTCACAGTCACATCGATGACTTATTAACTGGTGTGAAGTGTTTCATTCACATAACTGACCTTTTACGTTTTTCAGAGATTACTGACCCCTTCTCTTTTTTTTTTTTTTTTTTATTCTTTTCAGCTATTGTAGAGCAAGAGATGAAAAAGGACTGGCTGTTTGCACCTCACTATCGATACTATGTGCGGGAAATGAGGATTCACGCGTACAGCCAGCTCCTGGAGTCTTACCGGTCGCTGACATTAGGATACATGGCAGAAGCATTTGGAGTCAGTGTAGAATTCATAGATCAGTAAGTTATTTGGCTTTTTAAGTTCATAAAGATCTCATTCTACATCTTCTAGTTATTTATAATGTTCCCATTATGAATAAAAAAATCTTTGTTCTACTTTGATTCTAAACGTGCCAAGTTATGCTTAGCTAAATTTAAACGAACTGTATGTTTCAGTAAAGAAGATAATTTGACTGCAATCTCTCATGACAATCTTCAGGTATATCTTTTGCTCTAAGTGCCATATGGGAAACTACTTTTTTATTAAATAACTTTGTTCCTTATACTGCTATTTCTGTGGACCTTCACAAGCTATGAAATTAAGGTTTTAGAGGATGACTTAGTTCACAACTACGCAAAAGCTTAACTGTTGCAACTTTGGGGATCCGCTCAGTTTATGCACCCTAACAGTCTCCTTATTTAGTTTTGCTTGCTTTCTGACATGTGGGCAGGATCTGATGTTTTTCACTCAAATCAAATGTACACTGCAATCCCAATTTTCAACAGATTTAGATCGTGATGAGAAAGAACTGTTGTAAAATGAGAAAGTGTCTTTTACTCCTTGTACATGACACACAGTTTCAAACGCTTTCACAAGAGTCATTCTTCTTTTATAGAGAAGTTTCAGATTTTCTAATACAGAAAAGTGTTACAGAAATATGAATACTGATCGGAATACTCAGAAATGAATCAATAGGTGTTTAAAGAAAAACCAAGTACCATTCAATTCAAAGGTAAATGTTTTAAAGTCATGCTAGTTTTTTTACTTCCCAGTAATTTATTACTAGTTGTAACTTGCCTGACTCTTGATCACACGAATATTTTCTTCTACCATATGTAATGTGCTGGGGACCACCAATAGATTAAGAAAAATAATAATTTTTAAAAGCAGCATATTTAGAGCTACTAGAGAGTAGGTAACTATTAAGAGACTTTTCTAGTGAATTGACTGGCACGAAGATATTTATCTCAGGATAAATTCCGAATAGGCAAACTACACAACTGCCACCTTGGAATTTGAAGAATAGTTGATGCTAAGTGATGAATTTCACTACCTCCAGTATGACACTTTGGCCTGAGAAGAAAATACGACATTTTGTACTCAGATGGCTAAAGTGATTATTCTTGTTTGTCATGTCTAAGCTTTAATAAGATGAGGATGCATAAGACACCTTACGAAAATGCATAGGCTGTTGCTCCAGAAATTCAGCGTGGTGACACTGTTGTTTTGTAGGAGCAGGTTCAGTGCTGCCAGATCTACAGGTCCATGGTGAAACATGATTTAACCAACTTTTTTTTTTTTTCTTTACTTAGGGAGCTTTCAAGATTTATTGCAGCTGGACGATTACACTGCAAAATAGACAAAGTAAATGAGATTGTAGAAACCAACAGGTATGCTATCAGTTCCTAGAAACTGTTTTTGAAAGCCCAGTTGAATTCTGTACATTTTGATGACACTTATTACAGAAATGTAAGTAAGTGGCTTGGTGTAAAATGTTTTCATTTCTAAACCTCTTTTTCCCCCCCTCAATTCCTAGGCCTGATAGCAAGAACTGGCAGTACCAAGAAACCATCAAGAAAGGAGATTTGCTGCTAAACAGAGTTCAGAAACTTTCCAGAGTAATTAATATGTAATTTTTTAATGCAAGAGAATGCAAAATTTAGATGTTTAAAACATTTTGGAAGTAACCTATAAATATATTGTATAACTTGGTATACTGTAGGTAAAAAAATTACTAGCAAGAGAGGTAGTGTTTTTACTTTCCACTTCATTATGTAAACAATGTTCTCTTTTGGTGTATGGATCCCAGTTCATTTATTAAATGTATGATACAGTTGGTGATCTCTTGTAACCTACTTTGTTCCTTTACTCGACTGTGTATACAGTGTTTAATAGCAGAGCAGCATCAAGATCTGTGAACAGAAAGAACTAACAGCAATTCCGTGCCTGCTTTTTTCAGACTTCTGTATTTGAATCAAAGGTGAAAAGAATCAGTTGCATGATAAAGTAGCCAAAAATTTTAGCTGAGATGGTGCACTTAGGCCAGCCGGCAACTAAACTCCACACAGGCGCCCGCTCACCCTCCCCACCCCCAGGGTGGATGAGGGAAGAGAATTAAAGGGGAAAAGAGACAGAGACCTGTGGGTTGAGATATGAATAATTTCATACTACTATAAACATCAGTGTGCTGTCAACATTCTTGCAATGAGTCCCAAACTAAAACAGAAACACAGAGCTCTTCTAGCTGCTAAAAAGAACCACCAACTCTGTCCCAGCTGAAACCAGGACATCCAGACAGGACAAACTCTTGTTATGAGAGAATTACAGCTTAAGGGAGAGAAATAAGGATGAAAATAGCTGTGGCGAAGCAATAATAATAGCCACAAAACCTGTAAGGACTGTAACTCTGGCAACATCTTGAACCAAAGTAGCCTCTCCATTAAAATGACATTTTCCTGTTGAAAAGCAAGTCAGCACATGAGCAAAGCATCACGTTTGTAATTACCTCCTCTGTTAGGTTTGCAGATGTCAGAGTGATGGTAGGAGCAGCAGAAGACACTATTGCAGTTTGACACAACTGATCAAATACCGTAGGGGGTTGCGATTTCTTTCTTCACAGCTGCTGGGGAGCGTCCGAAGTAGGCTGCTGCCATCCTGATGACACATGGTTTCTGGCTGCAGCAGAGCCGACGGCAGCAGCTGTTCGCCCTGCTGCCTTGGCTTGAGGTTTCTTTTTTTCCTCTCAAGGTCTGAGACTTAGCTCTGTTAGCTGTTGGATGGCACTGCACTCAGCAACAGAATCCATCTGCTCTGTGTTCATTGTGACCTTAGTGCTTGAAGTAACACCAACAGGTAGATACACTCAGAGAACGATCCTGACATTTGGGAGCTGCTGTGCAACAGATAAGACAGCGTGGAATTTCACGTGCCGCTCCTCTTACTGCGGGATCGCAGAGGATATCCTGTCTTTGAATCACTGCCGCCTGCCCGAGGTTAGACTCCTCAGCCACAGTGTTGAGGGTCCATTAGTAAATACTCTCTGTAAAACCCAAAACACAGCCTAATGATTTTGGGTTTTCTTTACTACTTAGCAGAAGTTGTGCTGGCTTTGGGTTGTTTTGGCTCCAACTCCCCGTGCTTAAGAAGCAGCTATTTAGCTTGAGTTTAAAGATTTAAATTTCAGACGGTACCGATTAGAAGGAAATTCTGATCTTCACTTTCTTTGGAATAATAAAAATAAAAAAAGATTCCTAGATTCCTAGTTTGTTTACTATGTGGTCAGCTATTTGATTTTATATTTTGTGTGTTCATATGCATCTCACTTCTTAATGTTTTAATTAATTTAGGCCAATATTCAGACTTTCCAGAGCTGCAATTATCTCTCTCAGTTTTCCTAGAACTGTTCCATACCAGATAACGTACAGCTAGCTAGGAAGACTCTAGTTCTGGCTACTGTTTGGTAACGTTTTTTCCACCTTCCATACATGTAAATGTTCAGCCTATCAGAAGACCATCCCTCCATACGGACGGTATGGGCCACAGGCTTCACTGAACTGAGGGATTTAATTTCCAGTGCACAGATGAATTTTCCTTTCTGACATACTTGTATTTGAACTGGCCTTAATTAACTATATCAAAGCTTCACAAAATAAATCTGATTATTTCCATTCAGCTTATGTATTACCATATATACTTTTAACTGTAAATTGAAGGGAATAAAAACGTAAGATAGGCTGATACAGGCTTCGTTCGCTCAGTGAAAATCTTGCTACCCTTCTAGTATACAAAAGAGCAACAGAAAAAAAGAAATGTCTACTTTGTGAGAAAAATAAAAGTATTTCCAAAGATTCTTAGTGCGCTGTAAGATATTTGCAGAGCTTTGACTTTTTATTTTATTCTAACCATCACTGTTATCCTGTGGGAGCATTTCAGGATCTGTTTTTCTCTGCTCAGGCAGGTGAAAACCAGAATGTTCAAAACAGAAGCGCAGATATCCCACCAGAGCAAAGTGAGAAAACATTTTCAGTGTGCCTCCAATAAATTAATTCTAGTGAGAATCTTTAAAACGTCAGCATTACCTAGAAAAGCGGTAATTGTACTACAGGCAATTATTAAAGACCCCTTTAAAGATCCCGACTTGCCTTGCTCAGTTTCTGATCTCGTGACACGGATCCAGGAGGAACCTGCGGGGCTTCTTGACAAAGCTTTTTGGGCCAAGGCCTGGGAATAAAGTCATGGCAATTTCACCTGAAGAGTTTTAAGGTTTTGTGCAGCAGTTCGGCCTCTCAGCCACACCAAACAGTAGGGTAAAATTGTGGACAGTTGTAAGGAAAAGCAGCGCCTCCTGAAGTCCACAGCTGGATGCGCAGGGCACAGCCAGAGCAGCTATTTACATCGCCCTCCTGAAAAACAGAAAGCAACCTGGTACAGTGTCTTTTTCCAAAGAGGGGTCCCGGGTGGTCAGGCCTTGAGCTGATCAAGGGCATAATGTTTTCTGTTGTACCATTTTTAACGCCTGCTTCAACTTCCATGTCAAATAAGCAGCGATAGGATTTCTGCTTCCTTTAAACCCTGAAGTAACTTCAAGTTACCTTTCACTGTCCTGCGATCACGTTGGTTTTACCTTTGGTTTATTTCATCTCATAATTTCCATGTATTCAACCCTGATTGCGAGTGGCACTCCAGACACACCAGTTCATGCCTTGGTCTTGACACCTTTCCGTGGATTTATAGTCCACATGCCAAAGTTGTACATTCTCTCTCGTAATTTAAGCTTGTGCAGTTCCTTCAACTAACGCCATTCTCCAGTTTCACTTTGGAAGGATGACTTCATGCTAGCAACAAAGTAGCCAGAAGCAGACACAGATTTCAAGATGCAGGCGCACACACACAGAGACAATTTCCACCTTGATCTCCCACACATTCCCTGCCATTAAGCTGTGGGAATACAGAAGGGAAGGGCAGGAGATGGGGCACTGAAGGGTTTGTTAGTAAAACTCTGCTGCAAAGTGGCTGAAATCTGGTTTGTGTGCAATCAGTCTTTGGCTCCCCTATCTCTGCTGGCCTGCCTGCAGCTCCATTTCTTCTCTCCCTGACCACTGGGCTCCAGAGCTCAAGCTCCAGCCTTGCAGACAAGAGACAAGGCACTCGCTTTTGGAAAGACTCACCCGTTGTGGATGAGGGAAGGGACGCAGGCGAAGGGAGCTCGACTGCAAAACGGAGGGCAAAGAAAACTTGCAGCACTGTCAGAGAGCACCTCAACTGAGCAGCAACACACTGTCCCTCCTGATGCTGAAGAGCTAAAGCTTTTGTAACGATTTGGCTACAGGTGTCAGCTCCAGCCATTTCTCACGGGCTTGGACAAAGCTTTTTGACTGCACTTCTCAGGCCAGTCTGCATCCTTTGCAATAAAGTTTGACTTCAGGTTAGTTTGAACAACCGCAGAAAAGGTTTTCGAGATTCCCCTGAAGTTTAGCAGGCCAAAAACGACCAAAACAACCATATGCTGCTTTTCCGCGGCAAAGATCCCATGCTGCTTGTTGGGAACAAATCCAGCAGCTAACACAGCTCTGAGCCAAAGCACTGGGAAAAGCACTCAGTCAAATTAAGAGTCCCATGGTGGATCCTGCAAGCCACGTGTGTTTGATTATTTGTTGCAGCAGAACGTGATAATAACGAACCATTTCAATAAAGCCAATTGCAAACCCTGGTACTGGTTATTTCGGTAGCTGGCACGTGTAACAGCGGCCGCTGAATGCTCCAGTGTACAAAGGCAACCGGTGCCAGGGCTGTCGCTGTCAGCCCAGCTGCACGCAGCGAGGGCACGGAGCCAGCTGTGCACCCCTGGCCCCTGAGCTGAAGCTGCAGGACCAGGATTTAGGAGTCTTCCTACCCAAGGCAGGCTGTAGCCTTTGAGCCCAACATGTCTCCACCAGGAGAACAATCTCTACCCAACACCTTTGGGTTCCAAGGACACATCGCCAGCTTCCATTTTCACCGGAAAAAGCATCGACAGCCCGCACACGTGCACAAAACCACACGCAGAGAGAACCTCCGACACTTGGATTTGCTTTGCATGTGCTACGAGGCTCAAACTCCTACATCACCAATTAACTTTTCCTGGACTGGAACTGGATTATTTTCCTACAAGACAATCAGTGACAGGAGAGAAACTGCTTTTTGCCCGCTTCAGGGAAGTCTGTGTTGACGGGTCTACTCCAGCCCCTGCCCAGAAGGCATTTTTCCTGACAAATCCCTTAACTGAGCTGATGGAGTCACTGGGAGAAGCGATAACCCAGCTTCTGCTGGTTACTAACCCAGCCCGAGGTCAGGGCTCCCTGGCACGGCGCTGTGGTGCCCAATGCGGGCAAGGAAGGGGAGAGGGAGGACACTCCACACCTGCAGAGCTCCAAGATACCTCAAAGAGCTCAGGACTATACGGGATACACACAACCTTTTCCCTCTGCCGTCACCTCACTGGTTTTAGAGGATACAGAACCCTACTTAAAATGCAGTTAACTGTAGATAATCCTGCAATTCTGAAGCAGACGGCTCAGTCACTCACTTGCCTGAACGCGATGACAGAGCTCCACTCCGCTCCGTGAGCTCCCATCTCCTGCATGGTCCGTGCTGCCATTGTGTCGCTTGTACAGTCCTGCACAACCAGCTTCAGTGCCAGCAGCTTACAGGGTGGAGCAGAAATTAGGAATTCCTACTAGAAAAGAAAGATACTTGCAGGAAGGTGAGACAAAAAATAAATAAAAATCCTCAGTCAACACAAAAGGTAAACGTGTAAATATTAGGAGTACTCATTATAAAAAGGCAGAGCAGAACCTGTTTGCTGCCTGACCCCCCATTTATTTCTTGCAGCATTTATTCCAAATACTAAGGAAAACTTCGTTCTCACTGTTGGAAAAGAAAAGAAAAAGGAGAGAGAGAGAGAAGAAAGGAAGCATTGCCATGGATGTAACTATGAATTCCTATCCCACTAACAGGAGTTTTACTGGTTTTACACACCGCTCCTCAGAAGTCATCCACGATGCACGAGTCCCGAGTCACATGCAGAGAAAAGCCAGCAAGTGTAATTAACCTGCTGAATTCACACACAGAATCTGGAAACTGTGAAAATACGCGAGATGCTTTTTTGGAAGGGAAAAAAAAAAAACGGAAACATCATCATTCAACATACTGTATTTGGGGTTGTAAAAGCTGCTTCTCATTATTTTATTTAGAAAAAAAAATAAAAGTGTGAACCTTAAGTAACAAAAACGTCCTTTGCACAGGAAAAATAATGTGGAGTTGATACAGGCACCTCTCAAAACCAGGCACCAAAACCCCGCAGAACATAAAGATCCGATCCTACGGGGCTGCCGCTGCAACCGCTCACGCGATGCTGAGGAACGATGACAGAACTTGACCACATCCAATTCTCTGAAATCAGTTCACATAGGCACCGACACAGGTAATGTTCTCCTTTAATGCTGAATGATTTCATAATGAAGCAGAAACATATAATGTATTCCATGCAACCAACCTCATTTATTGAAAAGTCCTAATTTTATTGCCTTGTTTAGTAACATGTTTGTTCAACAAACTAATCTTTTTCATGAAGCAAAGCACAACTTTTTCTTATAAATAGTATAAATTATTTTATTTACAGAAACTTGTTACAAAACAAATAGACTATATATTTATTTTTCTTTTAAATATCCAAAGTAATTTTTCTATCCCATGACATTTGTTCATGTACTATACAGCAGCCAACACAGAGTTCAGCTGATCAGATGCTCTTGATTATGTATACAAATTATCAAACTATTCACACATTTTACACAGGAGATTGCTTTTAGAACCAGGCTCAACACCGAGCAAGATGCTTTCAAGGCCTACATTCACAATGACATTATGTAGTGCTCATTTTAAAATTATCTTTAAAACGTAAAATATCTTGCACAAAAGGTAAAAATGATTATTTTCTGCTGAACAGTGAAACATTTAAGAATCTTCCCAAGCCCAATTCCCTCCTCCAGGACAGAATGAGTGAAAGACGAGAGAGAGAGATTCCTTGGCAAGAGAACTCTTACAGGAAGACAACTGCCTTAGAAATGTCATTTGGAAATCACAACTTTATTTTTATATAGTTTTAAGAGGTACTTACTTGGGTTTTTTTGTTTGTTTTGTTTTCCTGGAATACCAACTATTTTGAACATTTCCTAAATTGTTTCATTTATGAATACCTCCCCCCTTTCCCAAAATGAGACAGTCAAATAAACTGCTGGTTAAAACTGTATTTCAAACCCTTGGCATTATATTAAATATGAGTTATCAATGGGATTGTTCCAACACAAGGTATTCTAATTAAAAGATTTTACAAAAGTTACCAGCATAATTCACTTTCTTTTGTCAACTCATCTCATTAATTTCAGAAAATATATATGTGTGTGTGTACATATATATACATATATATAGACACACGCACACATACATATATATATACGCACACGTATATTAGATAGAGGTGGAAAAAGCAAGCTCCAAAATTTCAACTGAACATTCAAGTCTTTTAAGGAGAAGCTGTCTAAACAGTCCAAGCTTAAAACTAGTTATATCAGGCACTTTCAGTTTTTCCATTAGTTTTAAACCACGAGACCCACACAAATGCGCACGCACACACACGCACACAAACACTAAAAAAAAAAAAAAAAAAAAAAGAGAAGCAGTGTGTCACTTCACTAAATGTAGTCTCCTGGGAATCAGGCAACTGATAAGCAACGCCGTTATCGACCGCCTCGGCTCCGATCCTGCGCTCGGGTTCCCGCGGCAGAACCCGACCGCAGGACCCGGGCGATGGTTTCCGTCTATCCGCTCCCGAGACACGAAAAGGGACACAGCTTTCACAAAACGGAGGCATCCCTTAAGTTGCAAAGTAGGCATGTTAACTATTGGCTTGGCAGTGAACCACTTCAAATTATAAAAAGGTATTTGCTTTTTTTTTTTTAATTAATTAATAAATAAATACTAGATGATCTCAATTGTACCAAAACTGGATATAAGAAAAAAAGACCTGTGCAAAAATACATATTTAAATATGTACAATCAATTAACAAAATATGTCTTCTGAAATAGGGATACTTCAATATTTATAATAGAACAAGAAATTCCAAAATAAAGATACAAAAGTATGGTTTGTTTTTTTTTTTTCCTTGTATAATTCTTTGTTCATCATTGCAGCAATTTTTTAGGTTAAGAAAACTGCAGGAGTCATAACGAGAAGTTGGAAAGACTATAAAAACTGTATCTCTTAAATTAATACCAAAATCTGTCTAGAAACAACCCAGCCACTGCAAATTCAATTTTGCAAGGAAAATTAATTTTAAGCTTCCTTAATTATTTACAGTAAGAACTACGTGACAATAAAAGCTTTAGGAAAAAAGTTCTGCTTGTAACCAAGATCTAAAACACAATATTTTAGCAGGTCTATGCTCAAGGGCAGACAGAATTTACGCCGTTCTAACTTTTTCCTCCCAGTGGCTTAAACCCACGCGACGCAGGTGACTGCAGACACTGGCTCTGGACAAGCAGCGATCAGGAATTCACTTTTTAACACGTCTGCTATCGAAGGAGCAAGAATTTGCCATTATGCTTTCAGATCAACAGAACCTTAAAAGCAAAATAAAAACCAGAGGAGAGTTCGATCACAAACTCACTATCGCTCAATCTTGCCGAATTTTTGTTTCCTTTCCCTTTGTGCCTACCAAGAGTCAAATTGCACTTGTGACTGACGCTATCCTGAAGTGGAAGCTCTGCCCCAGGGGCTTCATCAGAGCGCAGATTTCACTCAAAACGTGCAGGATTTAACACGCTTCCATTTCTCTTTGTGGCACATCACTTTGGTTCCTTCTAGGTTAAACCAATCGCAGCTCTAACAATCCTTTCAACAGGGCATCTTATCGAATACGCATCCTTTTGTTCCTGAAAAGTTGTCTTTTATGTTTTTTTTTAAAAAAGTTTGCATAATAAGTGTCTTTAGTACGTTGCTTTCTCAACGTGATCTTTTGTATCTATTCAAAGCTAAAGTGTCTGCATAGAGGCTTCTTGTTGTTTTGCTGTACAACAACGATTTTGTAGCAAGTTCAGGTTAAACTGAAAGCATCGTTAGGTAAACTACTAAGCAACTGCTACTCAGAGTGGCTTTGGATTCCCTGATGTACTACTTGCCACCAGAACTGGGGAGAAGGCTGGGCTACGTGAACAATTGGCCAGGCTCAGATTGTCTCTTCTCAGCAACAGCTGATGCCCCTTTAAGGCAGAAAAAAAAATATCTTCTTGGTTAGGAATTTGTTTTCCTTTGCTTTGCCCCCTTAATAAAAATTTTTGAGACTTTACCTGATGTTTAAAAACTTAAATCTAGACGAATCAAATAATTATACAGTAAGCCCTTTAGCAGAATTCACTTTTGAGGTGTTTTGAAGCGAGACAAAACATTTCAGAAAAATTGACTGGACTATATAAAACTGTAAAGGCCCCTTTATTATTCGTGAAGCCTGGGGAGGCGTGGGATGACTGCGATGTGTACGTCTGCGCTGTACGGTGAACTCTGCTGTCAAATCGGCGTTTATGCCAGAATTTAAAAAAATAAAAAATAAAAAATAAATCTGAGTGGTTGAAAGCGTAGTATGTTAATGATTTAGTTACATAAACAAGGTATAAAGAAACTGACTTATGGTTTTTAGAAAATATTTAAATACTTTAAATACTTAGTTTTAAAAGGGCTGTTTTTACAGGCTGGAAGGCAAATCCAGCCTAATTTAACCAATACAGTTGGGTTTTTTTTAAATAACAAAGGCCTACGGTATACAGTATAGATCAATTAATACGTTCTTTGGGCATTTGCCTTTGTTTGATGTTTTGGGATTTTTTTAAAATAAAATTAACTTTTATTTTCTTCTACAATCAAATCTTATTTGAAAGAATAGAAAATAGGTTTTGTATAATGCAGGTACAACATTTTTATACTTGTTTTCTGAGCAATGGCCTCAAACAAGTTTTTCTGGGTTTTGTTGGGTTTGTTTTGCGGTGGGTTTTTTTTTAAACTCCTGATAGCTTCTTATCCCAAATTACTTGCAAAAGGCTGGGCAAAACACAGACTATTTTTTGAATTGTGCTATTTTTATATTCCATTAAAGGAACATTGCTATAAAAACACTAAAGCCATATTTCCCTTCTTGAGGGCTTCTTTCCATTGTGCCTCACACATTTTTCCCCCTTGTCACGGGGTCCTCTCCATTGAGGGTGTCTGTCTGGTTAGCTATCACCTACAAAAGACACTATCAGTATAAAAATAAGTCCACAGTAACGTTTATTTCCCCCCAGAAAACATTCGTTTGCCCAGCCAATCTATGTCAAATAGTGGCAAGATGATGTACTCCTGTAAGTAAAATCTCACAGGTTGGTAGCAAACAGTCCAGACCACCGTTAACACTGATAAGAGCAATTATGTGGCTGAACTTCATCCAGTGTCCATTTCTAGTATATTCACTGCTACAGACATGGCTTCAGGGAAATTCCTTGTTTAAGTGACAGTCCAGTAGATTTCCACACCTGAGGACCATGGGAAGTTGGGAAAAATCAAGGCATCTTGGAGTCCAGAAATCCAGATGGAGGTTTTGCTTGTAGTGAAAATTGTCCAGTTCGTTTCTCACCATGGTGCGTTCAGCTATCAGGGACGTGCCTTTGGCTTTTGAGCAAGCAAAAGAAAGAGAAGGATGAGTGAGCCAGGCTGTTGTAGCAGATGCCCTTAAAAGACATTTTCTGGATAATGAGAGCATATTTTGGGGCGAATCAGCAGGCACAATGTGACACCACTAAGGCAACACCACCATGCGCTTGGCTGGCTTCTCCAAGACTTGAAAATTCTCAAGCTAAAGCTCTCTAAAGTTATAATGGTCTCAGACATGACTTCCTTCCTTAATTCACTTCAAATTATATTTCTCCTTTATTTATATGGCATAGTTGAAATAGTAACTATTAGGTAAGTCCAAAAATAAATTCAGCCATCTGAATGCTTTTTTTTTTGTTACAGTAAACAACATAACGGTGAAAATCTTCCTCTATGGCTGAAACGGAAAACGAAGAAATCATTCTGAAAAAGCTCTTACTGACCTCCTAGCTCTCCAGGTACACAGATTTCAGATTCTTGGCACCAGAAGCAACAAAAAGTTTCTTGGGTTTTCAGTCTTGAAAAATCTAGTTCTAAACCTGCTCTCTAAAATTCCATCTTCTATACTCTCCTTGAGCTGTATCAAATTATTTTTACCCCTCCAAGTGATCCTCCAAGTCAATTTGAATTACTAAGTCTGAGCTATCGCTTTCTAAATTACCTCTCATCCTCACTTACCAAGTTTTTCTCCCAACACATTACTCCTTTTCCAGTGCAATTTGTTTAAAAACCCGGAAACCCAAACTAATTTTTAAAATAGGATCTTACATAAGCATGAGATCTGCTTCCTTTATAGTAAATCTGTTCGTTTTACCAACTCAAAAGGTTTCATTCTTACTTATAACATTTAATCTTGTTATTACTAAGAAGTTAGTCAATGGCACCTTGGGATAATAGCCTTATTTTATCACAGCATCACAGTTCTGTTATCAGCATCATTATGTTACGCTTTGTAGAATGTTTACTACTGACACAGAAACAAGAAGTCAGGCTGAGACATGCAGCTCAGTTCCTGGCTGGCTGGCAAGATGTATTTTTAAAATTTTTTAAATCCTCTTTTTTTTTTTTTTTTTTTTAAATGTGAAGACTGAATTTAACCTGAGAGCAAGTCACAGGCAACATCTGAGGAACTTGGAACGTCATATTTAAGGTTACTTTAAAAAAAAAGCTACACTTTGTGAGAGTGTTAAGAGTCTTGTGTGAATGTACTATAAACCAACCCAAAATGAGTAGTGGATAAATAAGAGAATTACCTTTTATTTGAATAGGATCTGGAACTGGCTAGCTAATTAAGAGAACACACGTAATACAGGCATGTGAAGAGGCATTTTCGTATCTGCTTAGTTTGAGACAAAATGTCATACCTGATGAAAGAGAGAATTGTTCATCAGTCCTTGCGTCCCTGGGATTGCACCAGTGTGTTTTGCATGAACGTTGTTCACCGATGTCAATTTGGCAACTTTGTTTGATTTGCTGCTGCTGCTGCTGCTGTTAATGCTGCTTGAACCAGGTGAGCACTTTCTTTTCTTTCCTATCAATTTGTCAAGGGAAGTATGCGAATGTGAAAAACTGCTGTGTGAATTGACAGTCAGCTCGCTGGACTGATGAACAAACGGCCCCAAGGAGAGCGTGGAGTCGCTGCTGTTCATCATCACACTCATTCTCTTTATCGATTCTGCAGGGCTCCCAGTCGGAGGACCCCTCCCTGATTGGTCATGCTTGAGGCTAACGGAGTTGGCTTTGCTAGTCATACAGTTGAGGCCAACGCTGTGGGACGAAGCTGTCACCGACGGATGATAGGCGGTCCCAGAGTTTCCAGAGTTAACCACACAGTTTTTTCTAAAGGACTCTGTGGAATGAGAAGGTGCTAGCAGTGCGGAACTGTTTTTACGCTTCTTTCCTGAGCCGCCGCTGCTACTGACGCTGCCGGTACTGTTACAGGTGCCACTGCCAGCAGAAGATTCCTTAGGTTTAAAAGATTTGCTGGATTTCATTTTCTGAGGTTTGCTGGGCATAGGTGAAGGTACAGAGGAAAGCACTGTAGGTGTTGAAGGGGATGAAGACACTTGTCTTGATTGCATACTGCTGACAGGATCCACTGCACCCAAAGCAGCAGGATTGGCATTTAGTGTCGTTCCATGGGATGGTACCGATTTATTATTCAGAGACACGCAGGAAGGAGATACCAATGCTGGCGATGACATAACCGTGGTGGGTAAGAGGAAACCTGCTGCACTGACACCGTACTGCGAAGCAGGCATCGAGTTTGTCCGATGTGGTGCACGAACTGATGCTGTACTACTAGATGCTGGAGGAATTTTCCTGCAGGTGAGCAGAAACACAAGCAAAAACCTACATAGCTACCATCCGTCGGAAAAACACCCAGTCTAATGGTGCTACACTTAAGTGATTGTATCTTGAAGTGGAATAACGCCACTAAAGTGTTTTACTAAATTGTTGCAAAAATATAAAGCATAGACTATCAAACTTTCATCCAATTAATTTGTACACAATATGCTTTTCTTTAACTAGAATCACAGGCTTCATGTATTTCTACAAATACCGAGAAGAATAAGAACTCTGTCACTTCTACTCACTTCCACATCTGTGAATTCAGATGCTTCTCCAGCATGAAGTCAAGTGCACATCGAATACGGTTCCACCGCTTGTCAAACACGTAATAACCTCTTCCAATTTGCCGACTACCAAATGTGCAAAACTGAAAAGACAGATTTTTATTGGGGTTTTCTACTTTCAGTAACAACTCGCTGAATAACAGTGTATTTGTTTATAAATAGATATTGCTACATTAATACAGTTTTAGATGTTTAAATCAAGGACAAAAAATATAAATTAGATTTTTTATTTCTATGGTATAACAACTATTTTAAATTTTTGGCCTTGGTATATTGGGATTATTTTCTTCCCGTCTGATAGTCTCATACTTCTATCCAAAAGCAGAGGTCAAATTTGAATAGCTCTGATTAAACAGGGAAGGACAGCAGTGTGTGTGTATAAAAACATATATGTATATGTAACATTTCTTTCCAAGGAGCTATCAGCTATTTGCTCATAGTCTGTTTTATAAAAAAGGAAATAATCTGATACACAGGCTAGGCAATAAAGCTTGTGTTTTTAGTTAGACCAACTGGCTTTTATGAAGATTTAAATATTAAAACAACACATCACTGCTACCTTTACTGTGATGATTGGCATCCTGAGTAAAAAACATGCGTGTCTGTGGGAAAGTCCAATAACAAAATCTCACCAAAAAGGCACTGTTTACATGTTCTTATTCCAAAAACACAGCCCTTTAGAGCAGTTACCAATTTAACCTTCAGTATTTTGGCGTTTTGATTTCTTTTGGATCGGAGAAGTGAGGTCCAAACACATTTCTTTAGCATGTTTACTTTGGAACTACAGTTAAATCCTCATTGCCTACTAGGCAACAAAACAATTTTCTTAAAATCCAGAAAAAAAAAATACATCACATACCCAACAGAAAACCCCCCTTAAAACCCCCAAGTTAGTTGTTTACAAGTTTAGAGCCAGCGAGAGATCAAGGTTAACTTTTACTCGAAACGTACAGCGGCTGGTTGAGGATGATGACCTGAATAATGACAATCCAGTTTTTCAACAGGCTCTTCTTTTTCATCACATTCTCCCTCATCACTGGATAACCGAGATGCTGGCTCAGCTGCAGGCAAGGGAGGGTGCGGGGACTCATGGACAGAAGGAGACTCACTAGGGGCATTTCCACTGTGCTGGGCTGGACAGCCTGGAGGCCTGGGCAAGGCAAGCAGTACAGGTGTTACTGAAATACGTCTAGTTAAAAATTCCAAGCTTAAGTGATTATTATCACTGACAGAAGGAAATCATAACAGATTTCTGATATTTTCCACAGTCTCATAACATCGAGAAGAAGCACAGAAGGTATGGTACCCCTGGAAAAGCAGCATTGTCTAATCATTGCTGAACTGCTTTTATTGATGCAAGTCATCTTTTACTATTTCAAACACCAAATCTTCCTTGCTATGAGTTACAGCTCAGCATGTAATTGCAAATTACAGGCAGACAGTCACCAGGCCTAGAGCAAAAATAACACCCCATCCAACAGAACCATATCGTTCTTTCAAAATCCACCTGATGAAGCTACCAGCATTAATTTAATGTCTTTGGATCTCCAGATTTTCCTTACCTTGGAAGACTGGGGGGGTGAGGTTTGGGTTTATTAGGTAATAAAGGCTTTGATTCTGTAAGAGTAACTCCATGAGAATTTTGGTGCAGCTCCTGGGAAGTTTTAGTAGGTGAGGGATGTGGTTCCCTGAGAGGGGGCATCTGCTGATGATGATCCGAATGTCGAAGAAGTTCCTTTTCCCTGGTTTTGCTTTTGTGCTCAGCTAGTAACAAATCAAATCGTTTTCTTCGACCCTGTACAGCCCTCCGCTGGGTTAAGGAATGTGTCTGCAAAACCATGGATAAATAATTAATCCCAGGCTATTAGATTTGTGGAAATTAAACAGGCAGAATATGTGTCTAGAGCTCTAGAACAGAGAAAACGATCACATTCATGGTTTAGTAAACAAATGGAAGAATGACTTAGAAAACAAACTTTAAATTTGCTTTGTGGATCATTATATCCCTGTCTGATACAAAATAACAAAAACCAGCAATGGAGTAAAAGGCTTCTTTCAAATTTTTAAAAAAGAAACTATCAAAGTTCTTATAAGGTTAAGACTAGAATTGAAAAATCTTTTTTACATTGATATTTTAGTTGCCAACTAGTGCACAACCAAAAATACTAAATACTTACTTTCATTTATGAAACTTTATAGAATCATAGAATGGTTAGCGTTGGAACTTCCACTTATATTTTAAACAATAATGTTTAAAATCAGACTTTCAATGGGACACTTGAAAAATATTTATAAAAATACTTTGCTTCATTCTAAATACAAATCAATTCCTTGAAAACTAATGTAATCAAATAGATACCAAGGAATGTAAAAAATACAGCAGAATCCAGTCAGAGAGAACTCAAAGTCCTTTGAGTGTCCTGAATGCTACACATAGTAACATGTATATGTGTATATATAGCACAAATTCTAGGTAAAGTGAAATAGATAGAAGTTATTTTTCTGAATTGTTAACGTCACATATAATATCTTTTTTCATATGGCATAAAAGGTTTGACTGGGTTCGTTTCAGCAGCTAAAAATCATTGCAAAATTCAGACACAAATAGCAATTCCAAAAAATATTTTGTAAGTAGGTATAATATAAGGAATTGCTGAGAAACTTTACTTTCTTTCTCTTTTATACTTTTGATTTGCCTAGTTCTCTTCTCAAATCTTGAAGCTTTTCCCTTCTCTGTTGGCCAAACAATTGTCTCCCTGCTGTAATTCCAAAAGGGCAATGTGTTCAAGTTCAGTTCCTCTGGGTCCTTACTAGCAGCATCATTTACCTTTGTTCTGTAGGTGGTTTATTTACCAGATGCTTCCCCTACTGACAGCTGAGCAGCTTTGCAGGAAAGCAGCTAAATATTACACAATTGCAAGGGACCTGGATTTTTGGCTCCTCGGGACTAAGTGATACCTCTCTGACCCCCAAGATTTTTGAGCCAGAGAACACATTTCATCCGATTTAAAGTTTTTATGGATTGTTTAATTTAGAGTTTGACCTCTAGGCATACTCTGTGGCTTCTGCAGAAGACTTATTTCTGAGCTGGCTGCAGTCATACATCAAGCAGCATTAGCATTTACACAAACACCTCCTAAGTATCTGCTGCAGACTCTGCTGGGGGGAAAGAGGGAGGTGCGAGAGGGGAGGAGCTTGATTTATTTAAATTCTGCATAAACAAATAATACTTTTAATGCTTATGAGGAATTTCAAAATTCACGATCTATGACCCAAAGGTTATCCCCAAAAAGGACACGCTGGTCCCCTACTACCGACATGTGGTATAGCACAGCCTGTCCCATGCCAACATGGATGTTTAAAGGGTTTATACAAAACTACAAATCTCAAGGTTACTTTAAGAAATATATTTTCGAATAAATAATTAACAACTTTGAAAACAATTCCTTCTTGGTTCTGGGCAACATGTTTTGAGAGGTACCATTTACAGTGGTAATTACTGATGGTAAAAATGTCTAGTTTTCTGTCATTTTCCTCAGGAAATTGAAGCAAAACTTTGCATAATCTTATTCTGATTAAGATATCCTACCTTGCATGTCAAAGACCTAGTACAAGGTTTCCTGGTTTCCACATCAATGACACCACAGTATATATCAGGATCAAATTCTCTCTCTGTCGGAGGTACACAGTATTGAAAAGTTATCAAAAGACATTTTGAAATACTAACATTTATTTTCATTAGAAAAATTAACCATATTTGAAACTGTTTTCAAATGTAACACAGGCAAACGTACAAATAAAGGCATCCAATAAAATTGTTGAAATAAAATCTTCTACCCTCTCAGCAAG
Source organism: Tauraco erythrolophus (assembly GCF_009769465.1). NCBI lineage: Eukaryota > Metazoa > Chordata > Aves > Musophagiformes > Musophagidae > Tauraco > Tauraco erythrolophus. The sequence goes on from NC_141476.1 coordinate 8,143,127, forward strand.
TTTAAGGTGTGCTGAAATACAGATCTCAAATCTACAAACAGAATGGAAAAATTTACAGCTGTAAGGCACCCTGAAAGAGCAGTAGGTCCCGCATGTTAGGATTAGAGGTCACCATCAATATGACCTGTGGTAAACAAATGGTGAGTTTTTGTTGTTGGTTTTGGTGCGAAGAATTTTTCTACCATTCTACTAATACTCAAAGTTATTGTGTTTAAAAAGTGTAAAGAGCAGAGTGGGTTTACATTTTTGAGTTTATGAGGTGCTAGTTGTTCCATTTTCTATGTACATTTGGGCCTTCCTTATAGAAAGAAGGAAAAGGAAATTTTTTAAGACAGTAGAAGCACATTTTAAAATGAGAACTGACAGGTCTTTGAGGTCTGTATGGTTTCTGAAAGCAATAGCCACAAGTCAAGTTGTTTACATCCTTTAGGAGTATGTCAAGTCATAGATTTAAACTCTAATACATAAAACATACCTACTTACAAGTTACAGCATTATAAAAGTGTTTAATTTACTTCTGGAACTTGTTTCTGCACATTCCATACATGTATTTCTATATATACACTACTAAGAGGAGTATAGCAAATAATAATTAAAAAAAATTACCTGACAATCTTTTATGTAAAAATTTCCTATTATTCGTATTTTCCTCAGGTTTCTTTTCCAAAAATGGAGGCACAGAGAGAAGACCTTTACCATTCAGTATCTGTCCAGGGGAAGGCAAGGGTGGCTTTGGTATTGAGGGACAATTAAGGCCAGTCTTTATTGAGGAACTCACAGTAGTAGAACAAGTTGGACCAACAGCAGCTTTCAGTTGGGCACCATCTATCTTTGGATGAATCTTTTCCACTTTGACAGATGGAGTCATACTATTATTTACAAAAAACAAAGAAGGGAAAAATGAAAATTATAGTCATACATGATAAGAAGTACTTAAAATATGTTATTACTCAACAATACTCAGATATAGTCACAATGTCAATATAGACCTTCCTTCTTTATTCACAGTTTTCTTGTTCTTATCTTTGTTATTTTCACATTTTTTTATTATGACCATAACCTCTTCCGTCCTCCTTTCCCCATTGCCTTGTAAGTATTGCAGGGAGTCTTCAGGGACTTCAGACGCTGTTGTTTGGATTCACAGACACAGCATATCACCAAAGCAATTTAACTGGGCCTGTTACATCCAGCGAGAAATGCCTCGTTCTGTGACAGTAAATTTTATTATCAGTTATTATTGAGGCATCTCTACCCATGACAGGGAGGTTGGATTAGATGACCTCTGAGGTCCCTTCCAGCCTATGCCATTCTATGATTCTATGACTCTGCAATCTCATGTACGCAGGTCAAAAATCACCTGAATCAGAGCTAAAACTCCCTCATGATCAAAGTATGCAGATTAGATCAAAGAATTAAGAGCCCCTAATAAAATGACCTTTATTTATAGTGATTTAAGATGCAGCTTTCAAGAGCTCTTTTTCAACACAGTCATGAGTATTATCTATAATCTTAGACTAGGCTGCTGGAAAAGATCTGGAAGAGTTTAAAGCGATTATCTCTTAAACCAAAAACCCTCTGAAACAACACAGCAGTGTCTAATAATAAGTGTCCAAGTAATAACACTTAATTCTTTGTCAAAACACGTACTCACATTTTATCATGGGGAACTTTGTTATGCTGTACCGGATGCATTAACCTGTTGTTTCCGCTGATCTGCAGCTTGTCTTTGGGTGATTTCAACAACTTGGAATTTGATGATGATGCACTAGTACCTCCACTGGATGAACGATTGCTCCCACTTCCACTGCTACCTTTGTTTTTTGAAGGGAAAGATGAAATGAGGGAAAATACTGAAGAGGAGGGAGGAGTCAAAGGCGGCTTGCTAGAGGAGCTGTGTCTTCTTTCTGAAAACGAGAAAAAAAAGGGGTTTTAAGCTCCCGTACAGAAACAATTCTTAAATACTTCATGTTTTTGTTTACTCCATTAACATTTTTCCTTTGTTGGCTTGGGAGGTCCGCTGCCACACACGTAGCATAAAGGATTCAAGCCTCGCTGTAATCCATGAGGCTCCATTCATTGCTGGTCCCCAGTTGCTTATGGGAGTCTCATAACTTTGGGAGCTACATTCCTCACCCACTGAAGCTTAGCTTTTAGTAACACTCCTCACCCTCTCTCCATCTTAAAGAACAAGAAAGTGAGAAACAAATCTAGACTTCAGACACAAAAAGTAAAGAGATCCTTATCCTCAGGCCAAGCAAGCTTAAATATCAGATTTCCTCAAAGGTAACAATTACCTGTAAGTATATCTCCTAAGGGTCAAAATTATATTGGAACCAATATTTTAACTTTCACTTTATGACAAGCTTTTGGTATGGTCTACTAGATCTTCAGTGTGGAACATCCCTGAGAACAGCAGCTCAAGTATTAAACTACATCGGGTTTTGGGGTGTTGTGAAGTTTTTTGTTTTGTTTTCCTCTTCTTGATGCTATTAATTTTTTTCACAGTATGTCCAGTTTAGGGAGGATTTCTACTTAGGAACAACATCAAAAGGAGCAACAGACATTATTCGACCAAATAAAATTATTATCTGAACATTTGAATGTAAGAGTGGTCAGGTTCCATCAACGAACGTGTTGGAAAAGAAATTATTTAATTAACACTAAACCATTAACATTAATATATTGCTAGCATCATTTCTGTTAAGTAGAGTGTATTATAAAAGCAGTTCTTTAAAACAATGATTTCTCAGTCACAAAACACCTGACAGCTTCAGGGAGTACCCAGCTCTGCCTACACATGGAAATGTTATTTGACCATTTGCTCGACTGATACTTGGACACCTGTGATTCCTCGATGATCTGTGTAATCAACACCTTAAGAGACATGTCTGGCAGTCAAGCATATGCAAACCACAGATCTAAGAGAGAACCAAGAATTAGCAGGTCCATCAGGGGAGTGGGAAGGCACCATTCTCCTCGACAGCAGTAACACCTTTTTCTCAGCCAAGTATTGTTAAAGGTGCCGAAATCCAGCACTGATCAATCCCAGGATCACTTTACAGATTTTGGCTTACGTTTACTTAAACTGTGAAAGAAGCAGGCAACTCATGAAGTTACAAGTACAGCCAAGAGTGAAAGTCAAGTCCAGCGCAACCTGTACAGAAGCCTGTAACACTCTGCAAAATGTAAGTTAATACATCCGTCTTCTGCTTATATGACTTATTTCCCCTCCTGTCCTAAATACAGCAATCACATGCCACTCAGATGATGACCAAACAGGACTCCATTCGTAGCTGGAAGCCATGGAAGAAGACAGCACCAGCCCTGCACCAGTGATGTCCAGCACATCACCCACTGCACGGCTCCTGCAAGCAAGACTGTAACAGAGTGCAACAGCAATAACCAGGGGAAAGAGGTCCAGCCACTCCGGCAGTGCGAGAGGAAGATATAGGAGTCTAACACCAGGCAAGCTAATTTCTTACAGAGGTGGGGAAGTTGCATTTTAAATATGTTCATTAGCTCAGGTTAAAAAAAAAAAAAAGCAAGCATAGAGATTAGACAAGGAGGCTCCAGTCAAGAAATTGTCTGAGATTGAACCAAGTGATATGCTTCTCTGTTTAACTGCATAACGGGTGCGAACTGCCTAATGAACCTTCTGCAAAAGAGTGACCACTTCTTAATTAATATTTATGCCAAAAAGCTCTGAGAGGCCAGGTGAGACACCCAACAGAAATATGTAACAAATGCTGCAATTTATCACCCCTCTCAAGAAATAACTGCTTTAAAATTTTAGTATTTAGAACAACTAGTTACCTGTGATGTTCAAAATCATCTACTTCGTTTTCTAGAACCAGATGCCATTGAAGAGTTTGTCAGTGAAGTGTGTTAGCATATTTATGTTCTAGTAAATGGTTGTGCTTCTAACATGACATACTGCTTATTGCCAAATATCTTTTTATAGCAATGGCAAGAATCCCTGAGCAGCTCTGACAAATTACTATTTGAGGGCCATTAGTTCAGCGATGCTACACCCTGCAAGATTACTCAGCGAGATAATGGCAGAAATTGCTCAATTCTCTTCCACCTTCTGTATAGTTAGAAAATCCAAAGTCCAAGTTCTTATCACAGTTACAAATAATCTCTAAAAATCCAGTGGATGACTAATGCAATCTTTGGGAGTTTGTTTTGATTTTCTTGTAATGTTTTTCTTGTTTGTGGGTTTTTTGTTTGTTTGTTTGTTTTTTGTTTTGTTTTGGTTTTGTGTGGTTTTTTTTTTGTTGTTGTTGTTTTTTGTTTTGTTTTTGTTTTTTGTTTTTTGTTTTTTTTTTTAAGGAAGAGAGGGTGTTACTCCCTTGGAGAAAACCTGGCAGATGAGAAGAGAAAGGGACTAGAATAAGACTGAGTACTTCCTTGCATCCCATAATGAGGAATAAACTAGACAAAATATTAATCTCAGCTATTAATCCAAATGATACAAACACTTATTTTTCTGGCAACTGGTACTGCTCTCATACTAAACTGAGATGTTACTGACTACTATTTGTGTGAATGTTTCATAGCACCAATCTCAATATAAGTAAGTTAATATAAAAGAAAGTGTTTTAAACTGCAGATAATTAAAAAAAATTGACCTAAGAGAACTAAAACTAATGGCTGATCACACACCAAGATTACAGTCTACCTGTCAGAGAGAATCTCCATTCTACAGACAGATGTATGATTTGGAATATACACACAAAAAAGCATCAAATTAGCGTTTTCTACAATTTTGGGACAATTTCCAAAATTGATATTACAAGATTGTAAGTCTGTGAAACGTGCACTCCTTCTGTATGTAACCACGACCTGTGCAGTTTAGCAACAACATGAGAAGACTTTTCAGCTAATTTTTTGTAACACGTTTGGACCTGTTACCTGCTGACCTGCATACAAGTAGAGGTATGGCTGCTACTCGGGTTTACTTATATTTAATGTCTCAGTCTTTTTATAAAACTAGTGGTTTTAAGTGAAATCTGCTAAAGGTCTGTTTTGTAAACCATCTGAACACTACTGATGTCTTATTGGAGAAAGCTAATATTATTTTTGAAACTAGACATGTTTTAAGCAGGGCATACTTGATCTAATGAATGTATTTATTGACAGATTGACACAGTCTTTTAATAGAAAAATTATTACACAAACTGTCACAATAATCAAGACCACCATGCGTATTATGCTAGAGCATATTATAATGACAAACTCTACTTATCATCTGTCAATCTAATACGCTTCTCATTTGCCATTAACTCTGACTCAGCCTGAAAACATTTAAAAATATAATTATTTCCAGGTGTTCAGTTTTCAAATTTCAAAAGTTAGCACTATCATCCCTTCCCTTCACACAACTCTTGAAAGAAAAACAATTTTTTTATGTCATGACTACTTTTACAACATGAAGTGATATTTCAAATACTGGATCTCTGTAACACAGTTCTCAACGCCAAAATTTGGGAGAGGATTTTTGTTTGTTTTTATTTTTTTAAATATCAGAAAGATGAAAGTTTTGGCTTTGGACAAAGAACCAGAAAGTCATCCTTGATCCTACAGCACCAGGCAGAATCTGACCTAAAATGAAAGATGCATTCAACACTAAACCTTAACAGATAAACTCCTCCCTAAATATCTTTGCACTTATATAACATCTTTGTGACCCTAAGTAGAAGGGCCGTACAGAGAGTTAGAAAGCTGTGAAAAGAGATGGCATCCCAGCAAAGGCTGTCTCTGCTCAGTGACTAGGATTTCTGTTAACTATCAATTTGGAAAAATACAGCGATAGTGTGTGTGCTACTGCACTTGTAGTTGAGCAAGAATTACATACGCATACTGCTGAAACACACAGGACTTCCTGATAAAATGGATATTGCTAATTTGCAATATCCATTGCAGGGTGAATGGTTGGACTCGATGATCTTGAAGGTCTCTTCCAACCAGATGATTCTATAATTTAAATATCTTCAAGAGCTCAAAAAAACCCCAAACAGCCTCGCTTGGCCCTTAGCTTGGCTGTTGATATTCTTGGGTTTAAAATCCTATTTTCCATTGTGTATTTCCTACTAAACATGCACTAATTTCTGACAAAATGCAAAAAAGTAACCTGCAAGGGGAAGAACAGAAAGGAGAGAAAAAAAGAAAGCTCCTCACTATGTTTAGCTACTAATACTTGTTCTTCTATCAATGAGTAAACACTTGGACTTACTGTGATTTATAATCTTATTTCTATATTAAAAGATGTCCTTTCACAAAGAAAGATATTCTGTTTTTCATAAAATGCTACTTTCTTTGCTGTATGCTTAACAAAAAAATAATTAAGAGTAACAATACTTTTAAAATTTTTCAAAACATTCCTCTGAGGTCTACACTTAGTTCCCAAAATCTAGGAAGTGTTTCGTGCTGTTCATTCTCTCTGGGCATCAGTTAATAGCTTTGGGCAGCAAATACAAGATGTACAGATCAAATTTCATAAACCCTTTTTTTTTTATACTGACTTCTTACATAAGTACTGGGCAAAAAGTCAAACTGACCTGTGTCAGTGCTAGCAGAGCCGTCATTAGAAACGAAGCACACCCATTCAAACACACAAGTTTTGTTTCAGGGAAATACGTTGTAACTTCAGTTAACACTCAGAAAACCACTTTAACATAGGCTAGCCTAGGTTTAAGAGTATCATTCAGACTATCAAATTAAATCTGTATATTGAAACAAAGCATAAAGACAATTTTACATTTAAGTAATTATTAGTTCATAGATCTGTCTCACCACAAGTGTAAGCATGATAAAAGTGCTACTTACAACAAACATCTTTTTTTCCATCATACTGAGCTACTGTTTGACTTGTCATTTGAGAAATTATTTAGTAGAGCCATATTAAAACAAACGTCTTTTACCTGAGGATGATTTTTTTTTATTTCTCAGTAGGACTATAACATTTCTAGAGTAATTGTGGCGAGCTAATCTACCTGATCTTCTAATTTCTCCAGAAGGATGAGATCCATGACATGACTGGAGATCACAGACTGGGACACTGCTCTGGAAGGGCACCTCACCATAGCTATAGATATTACTGCAACAAGCAACTAAAATCCCTCTTTAACTCAAATACCTGTGTTGGGCTCCGATCCACCATCACTCTGACCTCACCATGACAAAGAAAAAAATTAGATACATGAGGACTTTGCAGGGAAACTCACGGGTATAGCAGGTAAATTACTCGCCCTTTGATGCCACCCTGGCATCGTGCAGCTGCCTGGGAGCAATCGCCTGTGCGGGATCTCGATCTGCTGCTCACTCACTTATTATCCCGTTCTAATCACGGAGCCCAGATACCAAGGATTCTGCCCTAATCTTCCACTGATGTTCCTTTAATCACCCCATCAGTTCTGTTGGCACTGTAAGTCAGGATGAGGTCACTCCATCTTCAACTGTGTGGTGTTTAAACTTGTACTCTTAGCTGAACAGACAGCATCTAAACAAAGTTGTATTTTCACTCCAGCAAGAAAGTTACAGAAAAGAATATTTATGGAGTCCAAGCTATCAGTGTGACAGACTGCCAAGGTCTGATTGGCACCAGTACAACCTGTCATTCTCCAGAGAGAATTCTTCTTACTATTTCATAAAAAGACATTGCTTTGCACCTGACAGCTGATATTATTATCATTCAGTGTTAGCAAAACCACGAAGAGAATCTGACGGATAGTCACATATGCTTGTGGCACTCCATTCACAGAAAAATAACGCTTTAGCAGAAGAGAAAGGAAAAAAAAAAAGGAAGTATATAATTTGTATTGCAGCACACCAAATGCAAGTCAAGGTGACACATATGTAAGCATTACATTGCTTATGTATTTAGATCACTGACCACAATGGTCTTCCTTATCTTGATAAGAGTTCTTCAATATTATAAATAAATAGCAATAAGTATAAACTATTTATCTAAGAATTAGGTTTATATGGTATCTTTTATACAGACTACAACCAAGTTAGCAATATTGATGCGACCTTATGTCCTGCACTTCCTCACTTAAAAAATATTCAGTGTAATTGCAGTACAAAATGTTTCTATTAGTGTAGATACCATCACGTAAAAAGGCAGTTAAGCCATAATGATAAAATCATAGAATCATAGAATGGTTAGGGCTGGAAGCGACCTTCAAAGGTCATCTAGTCCAACCCCCCTGCAAGGAACAGGGATATCTCCAACTAGATCAGGTTGCTCAGGGCCTCGTCCAACCTGGCCTTGAACGTCTCCAGGGATGGAGCATCCACCACCTCTCTGGGCAACCTGTTCCAGTGAAAACTTTACTTAAAACGTGTCTCTTCTCAAAAATCCATTAAAAAGCAATACCTAGCCAATTTTGAAGGGTATACTTAAACTCAGAATTCACCTCCACAACTTGGTATGTCAACAGGTCTGCTTTGCCTAGCAGATTTAAAATGTGCTGGTTTACACGTTTTTACATCACGCCTTCACCACACAAGCCACAGCATTGTTCAAAGACAGTCTTACGTTTACATTGAGATGGTTAATACCCTAGAAGTAAAATAACCTTCTTAGGGGCAAAAGACAGAATTTAAGTTGAAGTCATACACTACAGAGCAAAACATAACTAGAGAGATCCACGATTTTTAAAATTCTCTTTAAAACGTTCTTTCACATTAAACTTATTTGTGGAGGCTTCAGCTTGGTAAGGGCCATGAAACATTTACGCTCTCCCACAATGAGAACTCCGAAAATTATCTTCCTCTGAGAAAATCCTTTGTTGAAGCCAACAGACAAATAAAGCAAATAGATCAAGACCTTTCTAATTGCTGACTGGGTATTCTCCAAAATTATATGTCAGTTCCTAGGACATTTTTATTTCCCAAATGAGAGCTGCATCACCACTAAGTTTTACACGTCATCTGTTTTCTGCACCTTTGTTTAACAGCAGCATTGGTGCATTTACTTCCCGCTCTGCTGTCCAGGACTCCTCATCAGGATGAAGGTCCCACCGCTCCAGGTACAAATTCCTGCACCATTCCCTTGTCTGTCACCTCCAAAACACACACTACAAGTCTCCTTAAAAAGCATATAAAATCTGGCTATGATTTAACTAAGGTGCTCTGATTTATTACAAAACCTCATAATTACAGAGAACAAGTTTGTTGTTTTTAAGATATGCTTTGGTTACAAGTGCTCAGTTCAAAGCTCTCGTATATACAAATATTTGGGTTTCAGCGTATCATTCCAGTTCTAAAATCCCTCCACACTAATTCACACTGATTCAAGACATGTAAATAAAACATATTTGGATGTTTATATTGGTCCAGCACACTTAACTAATCTTCCTCGTGAAATCCAAACTTCAATGCAACCAAAAGCCACTGATTGTTTTGAGCGATGTGTTTGTAACAGCTACTTTAACTAAACGTTTCGTGTAACCTACTTCCTACCAGTACAGAAGTCCCAGACTGACAGATTTTAGCTCAACTTTCACTTTGGTTTGCTTTTAAAAGCAGGTTTACCAGAGCACTTAACGTAGGAAATGCAAGCAAAGTTGAGAACTGGAAAACATCCTCTGAGAAGTATTCTGGCTTTTGTCTTGCTCAGCCTCACTGTGCCACCTTAGGTATGCCACTTCAACTCTCTGCAGTTTCCCAACACTTAAATTTGAATATTTGAAAATTAGTTACTCAACTCCAAAGAGGTGTTATGACGGTTAGTTAACCACATCCCTTTGAACAGAAGCAGAATGCAAATGGTAGCTGCTATTATTATTATCTTGTTCATTTCATTACAGTAGGTATAGAGAAGTACCGGCAACTTGTAAAACTGTAAAACCAATTACTTGACTTCTGATTTCTAAATACATACGTTTATAATTTTCCTAGAGATTTACTTTTGAGAACCAAAATCCACTCACAAGCAATCACTGTGCAAAACGCGTTAAAGGAGCATGAAATTCTGCGTAAGCAGTTTTGCTGCTGCCCTTAAAGAAAACAGAGGGAGGAGTGGAAAAAGATCATTTTCACTAGTGAGATTCTGAATGTTAAGTTAGATACTTTAAAATCGTATTTCAAAAAGGAGATGATCCTGTAACTATAATTTAGCGTATTTAAATGATGCTTTTAAAATGGTACAACTATAGTGGAGCCAGGATGGTGCTGCAATTCTCTAATAGCACAACACTAACTGGGCAGGAATGGCCATCTCCACTACAATAATTACAGCAAAATGGCCCCAAACCCCCCTGAGATAACCACCACAGAAAGAAGAGCGAGGAACAGACCGCAGTTATTAAGAACGTTGCAAAAATTAGCAACTCTAAAACGTACTTAAATAAATAGCCTTCAACTGCATCCCTTTTTTCACTGCTGCCTCTCCACAACTCTCTGTACATTACTAAAGCCAGTTTTTCAATTTTTCCATATTTGTTACTAATCCTTTCAAAACCCCTTGTATTCAGGGCACATGAGTAGTTCTGTAATCAATTTCCACAGGATTTAAGATTTCTCTTTAAAATACATGAGGTCTGCCCCTGAGAGATGTAAAATAGCCTTTGAAACATCAACCAGTACATACTGTTATCCCAAGCCTGCAGACAGGTTTTGCTGTGTCGTGCAGCTCCCTCACGCAGTGCCAAACTGGAATTAGAGACGCTTCCATCAGGTTTTTTTTTTCAGCTATTCAGAGCCTTGTGGAGAGCACTAAAACTCTCAAGAGCAATGTGAGAAAACTGAGAGAGGTATGACATTAAATTATTCACAGAGCAGAACCACAAAGCAAACAGAGGCAGGGAGATTGACTTCAGGAGGTTCCCCTTCATCACCCAGAGAAGGATGTTTTCCCCCTTCTTCTTCTCCATCCCCCTATTTGCTCAGGTAAACCCAAAAACAAGATCTTTAACATCTTGAAAAGACCTTGGCACAACATTTAAGACTAAACTTCTGGTATGCTTTCCTGAGCACCTGGCAAAGAGATGGGTGAAACGACACATTTCTCACCAGGGAACCGGCCCTGGACCTTTTGGTTGGTAGTCAACTTGTAACTCTGTCAAGCGCTGGAACATAAATATTGCAAAGTTATCACAGAAGGACAGTAGAGTGTCTTAGATGATAATCCGGCCAAGGAGAGATTACAACGTCCGCATTATGAGCACTAATCTCTGTAGCCTGCTGACGACATGACAATACCTGCACTGTCTGATTAAAAAGTATGATAAAATCATTTTTTGCTATTAAAAAAATCATTATTTGGAAAAAAACTTTGGAGATGTCACAGTGATAATGAACTAAATCATCAAACAAAGGTAACCAGTAGAGATCAGCATCGTAGCAAGATGAAGTATGGGACAGCTTCCTCAAAAACACAGGTGTAAAACTGTTGTGTCGTATATGGCTACCTTGAATGGCATTAAAGAAAAGCTTCAGCTTTTTAAAACAGGCATAAAGCAAATAAAAAACAAAAAAAATATTATTCTAAACATTTTATTAAAGTTCTGTTTATTCAACTTTTAATAAAGAACTATGTGTTGAAAGTATAGGAATAAAGAATTAAAGGAAGAACTACCACTTAATTTCTGATTTTCTCTCTTTCTGCCCATTTTCTACCCAGAAATCAGGTTTACACCTTTAAGAACATGTTATTCCCCTTCAGCATCAACAATACTCCTTACAAGACCTTATCACATAGTATTATAATATTACGTAATGCATTCAGATGAGTTCACAGATCCAAATGCCCGTCTAGCTTTCATCTTGCTAATGCTTCTACTCATGCCACAATCAGGAATTTTAATGTTTTCCCCTGTAGCTATTTCTTTACACATAGCAAATTTCAATCTTTGTATGCTGTCAGACTCAGCTCCGCTACAAAAAAAAAAAAAATGTGCTGACATTAAAAACTTGCTTAAAAGCTGTTAATGAACCAAAATACAAAGAGGGTTAAGGGCTAACTGATAAAGTTCTGGAGATAGGTGGGGAAAAAAAAGAAAAAAAAAAAGAAAAAAGCCTTGAAATTGATAGCTCTCCATACAAAAGAGATCAAGAAGAGTGAATTGACTTTGTTTTGAGCGGGAGAATAAGAGGAAATATCACACGATATATACAAACATAGTAGTGTTGGCTAAGTCACATTCTTTGATTTTGTCATTAAGAAACGACGGGATAAAAAAAACATCAAGTACAAATATTTTTCTTACGTACTGCATGACTAACTAGTGACAACCACCACCACCCGATACAAAAGCTTCGTAAGATTAAAAAGAGATAAACACTATAACATAATGTCTAACGTGAACTCAGAACTAGCCACATGCCAACTACAACAGCCTCTCCTCTCCCTCAAGGTGTTACAGCTCACGCTGGAGACAAGGAAACACTGACTGATGGAGCTGAGAAGGAAGCTCCCCTCGCCATCTCCGATGTTACCTGTCTCTCACCTCTGTCTCTGTACGTACGGCACTGACCACACGCATCCTATGGACGTGACAACCTTCCCTACAGCAAACGGGACAAAAGTGTTACCGAGTCTCTATACCTATGGGCAGTGCTCACTTGCAGGAAAACCTCGTGGAGAAACGAGAACGGTGTGAGGGATCCAGGCTGGGCTTCTGCCCGCAGGGCTAACACCCCATTTTCTGTCCAAATCTTTAAAAACAAGAAATGTTGGACTTTTTTAGGATGGAAAATGAATACAGAAAACAAACCTGTGGTAGGGTGAATCACCGTATTTTTAAAAGACGTTTCAAGAGTTGAATAACTTTCCAAAATTTGAAATCTCTTGGAACATAATAACTCAATCTGTAACATCAATGGAAAACAAGTAAATATTTTGGTTTCTTGTTTTACATCAGATCCTTACTACACTGATTTAAGGTTTTTAGGCATTAGTCATTTTTCAATTATAAAACAAGATCATTACAGCTTATTTCATTAACACTGGCCAATCACAACTGGCGTGAAACAACTGTTTTCATATTTAAAAACACTGACTATGTTAACTATACACTAATTAAATTTTTACAGCAGCATTAGCACAGCAAAGTCCCACAGAAATCACTAATACAGTCAAATGAGGGCATGAACCTACTGTGCTTGCACAATAATGTCTTTCGAATGAAATAAACCAGCCTTTTCGCATTTCACTTTGAAAGAACCAAGCAATGCTGTAATTAGGATGTGCTAACTAAAATGTTTGTGCTAGTTTAACGTTTTAAATAAAAACACGACTGCACTTGACACATCCAGGCTGTGTCTGCATTTCCCCTTTCCTCCAAAACCAAGATATAACGGCACAGACCGTCCTGCCCACAGGCAGCCATCCGCAGGGCCGCAGCAAGGAGCGTATTTGCCCTCTGATTATAAATTACACGGATGAGCGCACTCAGGAAAACAAGCTAAACTGAACACGCTCTTAATAGTTTCTTTAATTAACACTTTGATTAACAGCTGCCAATTTATCTAGAGGCCTGATGGGATTGCAATCGGCTGTCTAAGTTTTTATTGCTGCTTTTCTCCCCATCAGAGCTGTGGCTTCAGAGCGCTTTTTCGGGATTTTCCGAGTTTTGGTGGGGAAACAAGGCGGGTGTGGTGCTGTAGGTCTGGTACTCGCGCCGTCGCCTCGCAGCGTGGAGCGCAGCTCGCTGCTTCGCCCACGCTGGCGGCGGACCCGCCGCCCGCCTGCTTTCAGACCCGGTGACATGTTCGAGGGGCTCACGCGGGCCGCTTGCAGCGCTTAATCCCTCACCGCCAGATGATCCGCATCGCCAGGCGAACTCTGCTGCGGCCCCGCGGCACCCGTGGGCACACCTTGCCCCGGGGCGGCCTCGGGCACCTGCCCCACACAGCCGCCCCCGGCCAGCCCCAGCGTTACCAGCAAGGCTGCTGCCAGTGGCAGACACTGGGGTCATGGAGGCGGCATCGGTGCTGGTCAGACGTTAATCCCCTCTGTGATTCCTGTGGCAAGCTGCCAGGCCTGTGCCGGTGGCACCAGGACAGTTCCTCTGGCCAACATGCTTGCCACCCACTGCCCCACGCTGGGACGGTCCCCCTGTGGCTGCATCCCCAGGACTGTTGGTGGCCCGGGGCGGACATGGCCCCTGTCGCCCCAGCAGAGCACCAGAGGACACTCCTGGGTTGCTTCTCCAGCAGCAACAATTCCCTCCAGTATTTACTGTCCTGATCTTCCAGATAGGTCTCGACATTCTAAATTTCCAGACTCTGAGGTCTGAACATCAAGGTCTGATTTCCATCCAAAGTCAGCACATGGATACTGAAATCTAATTCTTAACAAATGACTAATTTCAGCACCACTTCCTAAGCAATTATTCATAAATATTACAGTGTATCTGCTGACAAAAAAAAAAAAAAAAAAAGAACAGGCAGAAACAGCTTGTGGCTTTTGCTCTAGCTTTAAATCGCCACAATCAAAGCAGAAATTTCTGCGTTTTCCTCGCGTATTGAATTACACTCAAATTCATTTTTAAAACCAAGCAAATCACTTTTTCACTACAATAAAAAGTTTGCCAAGAGGAAAGGCAGCTGGCTTGTATAAACACCTTTGTGTATTAGTATCGGTGTGTTAGCACATTACTTTCTTTTCATTACGGAGGGGGGTTAAACAGAAGCAGGGAGCACCGTTTCAGTAGATTGGGTTTTATTTGGGTTGGTTTTTTTCTTTCTTTAAAGGAACATGCAGAAACCCAGAGACTACTGCTCCCATTAACAAGGGCAGAAATTAATACTATATCCTAAACCACTAACTTTCCCATATCAGAATACAACACAGCAACCAGTTCCTCTTTTGCTCTGAATTTCAAAAGAAGTTGACAGCTCATGTCATCTACCCATTAATTGTTAAGGACAACTAAGGAATACAAAGACATTTCCTTGGATTATGCTGTTTTGAAAACACATCTCCTTCCATCGCTAAAATTAGTACTAGAGGCATGCATGTTTTTGGAAGATTTTTTTTCTATTGTACACTCTTCTACTTGACACCCATAATTAAAACTGGGTAAGCCTCCAACAGATTTTAGTGGTTCACAAAATTTCTGACTTTAAACTACTACGTGGAGAACCAGCACTGATGTATTTGTCTTCTTAAGAACTAGAATTTATCCTTCTTTAGTCTTTGATTTCGCCTACTCTCATTTTAGGACCATGAGGGCAAGTGACTTCTATATATGTTGCTTGTTCCACAAATAAACTGACCAAGATCAGGCAATTTAATTCCCACGTGGAACAACACAGAAAGCTGTCTTCCCTCTGAGTAAGAACGAGGACAAAGAACTCAACTGCTAAGAAATCCCAGCAGCTGGGCATCAAGGCAGGAGCTGGAATGGAAGGGAAAGGCATGACGGCACACTCCCATGGGGAGAAAACAGCAACAGCCCACAGAGAGGCACACAATGGCCAAGAGGGAACACAACGGGATTTTCTGATTGCTTGTGTTACAGTAGCAGCACATATGCCAACTCTCTGAATCTGTGTGTTTGTTTTTATTTACTATTTTCCAGTGACTAAAGGCTTCTAAGTAACTTTATACGGTAAATATTCATGGCGTTTCACCTTGAAACGGATTGATGCATGTGCCACAGTTAAACAACAAACTGCAAGTGTACTCTGACAAATACAACAGTAATTTTACTTAATGTAGTAAAAAACCCCTGTTATTTAAGGCAATGAAATTATGAAGTTCTTTTCCTCGTACTAAGTATCGCAAGAGTTTTTAAGTTTTATTTTCTATCAACACTAACCCCTAAAACACCAACAACATTAGACTGAATATAAACACTTTCATCATCAGTTCATACCTGAGTTCAGAGGCATAAAATTAGCCTCACAAGCTGTGATAATACTTCATGCAGATACATGCACAAAGGGATATACACCTGCACACACTGCTCGCTCCCAGGGAATGAGGCTTCAGTGATGAGACTCCTGCTCTAACGCCAGCTCCAGACAGCACAAGCAAGGCAGGCAGAGAGAAGCAGCTCAATATGCATCACTGCAGAGAACCTAACTTCCACGTCTTTGCTGTTGCAGTATCATCCAAGGACAACTTGAATTGTGTTGAAACCATTGCAATGGAAGAAAATTTGCTTCTCAAGATAATGTAAAGAACAGCACCAACGCCCTCTTCTCTTCGTTTCCTTACTGAACACATGTAACATGAAAAGATATTTATATCGTGTGTGATGCTATCACTGTGCAAACACATACAGTAGCTCCCCGGTATGAATGAGTACTGCAGAATGCTAAGAAACGCAAAAAAAATCCCAACATAACAAACATCATTTTACTTAAAAATGAGTAGATTTTTGAGATTCTTAAAAATCTCCATCTGAAGTATGCTGCACATTTTGCATCGCCAAGAAATTTAGGTTTAAGATTGGCTAGAAAATTTTTAATCTGGTATTTACATTGTATTTTCTGGTCTGGTTTTGTGAACGAGATAAACACAGCTCTACCATGTCTCCTCCCACTTGTCTCCATTTCAGTGTTCTGTGTTTTGAAATGATAGGTTAATTTTAAGTAAATAAGAGAGCTGGATTTGAGATTTGTGAGATTTGTCACCCTCTGCTGACAGAGGTCCTAAAGATACTGGGGTTTTATCATTAGCATTAAAATCAGCATTCAGACAGCAAAGGTAGGACCTCTCAGTGCTCTTACAGAAGGAAGACTGGAAGATCTTCACTGACCAGTCATCATGTGCACGCTCCAGCCCAGCTGTGGCACGTGTATGTCTTATTAAATTAGCAGGCAAAAAAAAAAAAGCAAAGCTTGATATGAAACCTGAAGCTATGTATGTGCACAGAGCAGGAGGTGTTGCAACGGGAGGGAGAGCAATGGCAAAACACACAGGACAAAGCCACAGGACCACAAAGACCAGGCTTCATTATCTCCACTGCACACGAGACAACTCATTTATCCTTTCTCAAAATTCAGCAATCTCAGGCACCAATTTCACAACCACTTTAAGCTGGCTGGTGCGAGCTAATACTGCCACTGCAGAAAGCGCTCCTGCCCTCTCCCCCAGTACTGACCGCCCAGTTCGAGCCTTCGCACCATCTGCTCTCTCCGTAACAAAGAGCAAAACCATCCCTTCAAAGACCTGACAGTCTCACAAACCTCAAGCCTCTTCATGCCAAAGCTAGCAATTAACAGAGCGAGGACTAGCGAGAATTAAAGTGTGACTTGATCCCAGGGAATGGGCTGGCGGCCCAAGCAACTGGGGATGACAAAGAACCACGTTGTGAGCTGCAGTAACGATTTGCCAGTTCCGAGAAGTTCTGAGGGGTATACTAAAAAAATTCAGATTTCTAAGGAATTTAACCTGATTGATATCAACGCTGCATAAGCTGGGCTTGCTTACACTGCAGCCTGCTTATGTTTACATTTAGTACTGTCTCAAATGATATTGTTGTAAATATTTTGTTTTAAAGAGATTGTTTGGTTACTGGCTACTATTATTATTCTTCCTGGAAGGAAGAGAATGATGGGCCTTGAGCCAACACCAAACTTTAAGTTGATCAATCGAGAACTCCAGCATGGTTACTTGGAAAGCTGACTTTGCTGCTATGGGGGGTGCACAGAAAGAACCGTGCCATATGCTATGTGGCACCACGAAACCAGTCTTAGTGAAGGGAGCAGCAAAATCATACAAAAATTAGTGCTGCTGACTTGTATTTAAGGCATTGTGTGTCTTTTTTTCCCGAAGCTGGAAACGAGTGCTCCGAAGTACTATCCACAGGGCGATGGATTTTGAAATCAGTGGATTTTTATCTTGAGCAGCTGCCACTTTGGAGAGTGTCTCATGTACTACAGAAAACACAAAAATATCAGGCAAGATTTCTGGTTTTGGTGTTTTCGTTTCTTTTCCAAGTGGGCACGGTTAGAAGTTCCTCAGGTTTCAGAAAAGTGGAGTGATTCCAAAATAAAATGGATGATTGAGTACAGAGGAACAACTTGACAGGCTTGTTGGTGCACAATCAAGTGACAGCATTTTATGCCTTAGTATCAACTCCACCTACACAACGTGCTTGTTTATACCAGAAATACAAAATGTAACTGCTACCCATATAGCACGTGTGTGCACACAGAGTGTGAAGGCTTCTGTATAGACTTAGGCCATTTTCAGGGATTAAAACCAGAAAAAGACATTTAGTACACTAGATTTCAAGCCTACAGTCACAGCTATTGTAGACCACCGTCACCTGGACAACTGGAACAGGGCAGAGTAAATAGCAAGCAGCCCAGGAGCTCATCAAGGCTTTCGGCACGTCCTAACTATCTGCCAAGCCTTCAGCCTCCCCAGGTACGTTCTTATGACCACACAAAAAGGTGATGGGTATGGTCCTAAAGGTCAGCACCCATCCTCATTCTGAACACTGATCAATGCTACAGAGAGCATGCTAGACTGAGAAAGGAACTGGCCACTGTCAAAATTAAATGATGCTGTCATTCTCAATCCATGATAAGTGAGACGTGAGCACCAAGCCTTGCACCACCACACACGTATATAAGTTTATATCATTTCTCTGGCTATCAAAGCAGTCATGAGTATTTTTAGAAGCTGGCTGGTGGATAGCTTTGTGACCAACACGATGACCTTTGGTCAAAGAGTACATGGCACTATGATGGGGAGGGGACTGAACTGTGGCGGTTTAAAAGCTGTTCCTCTGACCTCAGAGGCCAGGAGAGGGCCAAGATGGCATGCTTCCAGGCATATACATGGTTCTGTGTGGCTTGTCAGAGGCTGTAAGCCAAAATGAAACTGAAGAAAATGAGTGCTAGCTAGTCCCATGCCAATGAAGAGAAGGGCCAGAGACTTACTTTCTCATTATGATCTAGAAAAGTGAAAGAAATTAAAACAATTACTTCACTAAGTCCACCATAATACAGCAGAACATCAAAACGCTCACCCTATGAACTCAAATGAAGACTTGAGCCATGTAGTAACAAAGGAGACACAGCCAATTTTCCTCTTAGCAAGGAGAGGAGCCATGAATTCCATGTGAATATCTATGGACAATAACTAACAGCTCTTAAAACTATCACAGTGTATCACACAAAACTTCTCATCAGCTCAAATCCAGCTCTACAAATAACCCACAAACATCTGAACGTTTCAGGCTCTAAGGTGGAAGGGTGCACTGAAAGGGGTTCTTCTACCTTCTACCGAACCCACAGAGTAAGCTGCAACACACTGCAGAAACTAGGGCTTTTCCCACTGCCAGGCATGGCAAACAGGTTCTTTGCAACCCACGGGGTCACACACAGAGGAAAGGCACAATACACTTCTGCCTGGCAGAGGAAGAAAATACTATGGGGTGAAAACATAAGGTGATCCGGCTAAAAGAGAAGGATTCCTTTTGAAAAGCTCTCTATATAGAATTGTGAGTTAAAGATTTTCTGACAATCTTGCCAAACGACGAGGAAAACTCAGTTATGTAGGAACTGCTTCAACTCTCCAGGAGCCCTGGTCTAATTGCATTCTTTACAAACCAATGTAAAGAGTGAGAGTTTCATACCAACACGGGCACTCATTATTTGGGGAATAGAAAACAGAAGAAGAATCTCTTGGTGACGGCTCTTCTTTCTCTAACACAACTTGGGGGAACAAGTTAAAATGTAATTGCAAACTTTGTGGCCAGCAGCACTCTCAGATATTGTAGAAGTTGTATGAGCCAGCAGAACAGGCAAAGATTATTAGGAGTTTACATATTAGACACACTGATGGCTTTTTCTCCTACATCATTTTGCTATTGCTCAAAGGATTAACCTGTTGCCCTGCTGCATGACAACTGGAGGAACATTTACATAAATTATAGAGTAAAAGTATTGATTTTCTATACAAGCACTACATTATGGTTTTGTTTCATCAATAGCAGATAACAGGGTTTGGAAGTCTTTTGACTGTTACTGCCTGCTATAGCTAATGATGGCCTGTTTAGTCAATAACAGTATCACAGGCTTATGTAAAATTTCATATCATATTTATCTATTTCTGTTTGTTATTTACTACATTTTAAAAAGATATTTGTAACTGTTTTCAAGTTTCACATTGCTATGGAGCTCTTATACAGCTGGGTACTGCAAGAGCTAATCCAAGACTGCTATGGAAAAGCTGTTTGAATCTCTATTACAAGTAGACACAAGACAACATTTAGGAATCTAAATTGACTTCAAGGGCATTTACACTTCTTGGATACAATTATTTAGCATTAAACTGAATTAAGCCTAGTGAGGAGCTGAAAAAGTTGGCATTAATTGTGCTGTTTTGAAAGTGAATTTCAGCCTGCAATTATTTTGTTTTTAAAAGTTATTCCATATATCATGTGGTTATTGATTGCTACTCATCAATAAACTTACAGGTTTCATTGTATACAAAGTGTTATACACTCCCTCTTCTGGTAATATCTTAAAACCACAGTTTCTAGACTTTATGTGTAACAAATGCTAGATTAAGTGTATCATATTGCCTGGAAGAGAAAAAAAACAAACAAACAAACGAATGAAAAACCCAATGAAGCGGTTATGTTTTTAAAAAGTCAAACTGATAATAAAATATGAGTAAATAACTAACAGGTGAAAATTACTTGACATAATGCCTAAGTTCAGTAGGAAGCAGCCAACCTACTTTGTAGCTGTGCCTAAACCCAGCGTTATAGATTCTTCAGAATAACATGGTCTCATTTTTCCGAAAGCAAGACACTCACAAACAGGCTGATTACCATTTGGTGCACTATTGCTGTAGGTCAGAATACAGCTTTCAGAATACTGCCTACTTTTCCTGAGGCAGCAGATGAAGGAGTTCCTACAAGACACGGCTTTTATGCAGGTCTAGCATGGGTAGCTTTCTTCCATCTAGTACACTGCCACTTTTTCTCTCTGCTTGTGGAGAACTGGTGGGCATTCATCTTCCTGCTCCACTGCAAAATACATGCGAAAGCTACATGTACATCCTATGCACCTTCTACTCCCTAAAAAGCTCCTAGATATTTAGAGTACAGAAAATGAGAATTTTTAAATAAACTTAAGTAGTCCAGAAAGAAACAGTAAAAGGGATGTATAGAAAAACAAACAGAAGATGATCTACTAATAAAGTGCCCTCGCATGCATATATGAATCTCTTTCCTTGACTATCAGTGCCTGATAAAGCCAGGGGAGGTGTCTCAAGTTGGACACACCATTGTTTCCCCTGTTCCCCACTAAAAGGTTAAAATCCAAGAACGCCATGATGTCACACAAACCACACTAACAGCATTAACAAATCATTGAGAGGAAAAACGAGTGAAAAAGCTTTTGTTTTGCCCTGTTAAACCTCTCCTCCTTTCTTCCACTTTTCCCTCTCTATATAGAGCAATAAAATCAGCACCATACCTACTTCATTCTTCCTCCTGCCAGGTCATTTTCTCCTACCTTCCTTATTTAGCTTCCTCCTTATTGTCTTCATCTATTTCTTTTTATCTGTATTTTACTTAAGTTCTTTGTTTCACATTTCCCTTTTTAGCTATTCCCCCGTGTCCTCTTCTTTCCCCTCCTCAGACACACATCCACCCAGACTGCAAACCACTTAATTCTAGCTGTGTTGAACCAGCCCTGCCAAAGCTGCCATCCTCCTGCCCGCACGAGCTGGCCGCTGCTGCCCCAGCCAGGTGCTGCACAGCTCTGTGCTGGGATCAGCCGTATCTTGGCACGAAATAATCAGGGTAATTGATGGTTACCACTGAGATTTCCCATCTTCCCTTTGTAGCTGTGCTCACAGAGAAAAAGAGACTATGTGCAAATCCTCTCTCTTCCAAACGCAGCAGTTGTTCAAGAATCGGCTGGTGGGATGAGAGGGTAGAGTGTGTGCAACCCAAAACTAAGTGCTTCCATAAAAAAAAAAAAACAACCAACCAACAAAAAACAACCCGAATTATTTTCTTCATGACAGTTCAATACTCAAAACTGTTTTACGAGCTTCTCAGAATACTTCTCCCTGGAATCAAGAAGCGCTGTGGTGCTCATCTGAGGTTTGCAGTTCTTGGAATAATCATGAGAACACATACTTCTCCCTCAAAAATAAATAAAGGAAGTCCCTATAATTGATCTGCACGTGGTTAGCTTTTGAAATTAAACTACTTCTAACCCCACCTTCCAATACCAAGTTCACATCTTGATGGCTCTGACACATTTCCAATTCTCCTCCATGACAGCAGAAATCCTGTCTTTTTTTTTTTTTTTTTTTCCACTCCGATTCAGGCTTCCTCTGCCTCCCCAGCTCTTAAACTGGTTGCAGCTTCATTCTTCTGCATCCAGCTTTGGGCTGCGTGCCAAACCCTGCGTGCCCATGGCCAGCCCTCGCAACACGTGCCACCTCCTCTGGCCAAGCTCCAGCCTGAAGGAGTGGCTTCGGCGCTAGAAAGAGCCCTTTCAGCTGTGAAGGAAACCTTCCAAGGATGTGGAGCACAGAAGCCGGTGCAGAACAGCCTTCCCCAAACCTGCAGAAAATCTGAAACAATGGTTATGAGAGCTGTGTTCTGCTCCACGTGCCATTTCACCACTCAAAAGGGATTTTGAATCGTGCAACTCAACACTGACTTCCAGATAGGTTAACTCTTCCATTGCCAGTCATTTTAAATGGTAAGCCTGATGCGACTATTCCAGCTGGCTTCTTCTAAAGTGAAGCTGTAACCAAATATACTCAACAGCTACTTTTTATTAGAACTACTTGTTCTCTTTAGATCTTGCCCAAATCTATTAATACACTAACTTTCTCCCTCTTACTGATGAACTATTTCTGTAAGTGACAGTGAAAACGGCACTGCTTCCTCTTTTCCCACAAACATAAATATCTTTTGTTTTCTTTCTTTCTTTCTTTTCACTTATTCTTCCCCCATCAATGTTTACCTTGGAAAGGGAGCAGTCAGTCCCTGTCCCCAAATACCTAGCAAGGAGATGACTATAAAAATAGAGTTTTCAAAGATCTCTTGCATAATTTCATATGTTAGCCTTGTTTCAAAATTCTTCAACATTTTGGTAAGCGTAGAACAAAAAAAAATATTCTTTGTTCAGTCAGTAATAAACCACAAAGATTTCTGCATGTAGGTTTTCTGCTATGGCAAAAGAGCATGGAATTCAATTCCCACTAACCAAAGGTAAGAAAAGGCAAAAGCACACCAAAGTTTTCAGAGTTTGTAATGTTCTAGCACACATGGTCCTGTAGGTAGAACAACATGAGTTACACAGTAAGCAGTAAACTGAACAATTAATTTCTTTTTTAAATCTGAAGCTGAGTATCACCTTTTTTGTCAGCT
This sequence comes from Tauraco erythrolophus, assembly GCF_009769465.1. Classification (NCBI taxonomy): domain Eukaryota; kingdom Metazoa; phylum Chordata; class Aves; order Musophagiformes; family Musophagidae; genus Tauraco; species Tauraco erythrolophus. The sequence continues at coordinate 8,166,448 of NC_141476.1, forward strand.
GATGTATAAAATTGCTTCATATCTTCAACCAGAGCTTGACAAATCTATGCACTCACAAAAAAAAAGAGGAAGTTTTACTAGAAAACTGCCATCAACTTCTCAAACAGACTCCCTGTGCTTTCATGTAAGAAACAAAGCCCACAGCCATTACACTTACAAAAATAATCTTCTGCACATGAACCATTTGTGATGTTACAATTAACCGCAGCGCCTAACCTCATTGCTCCTTAAAATCTGCATGGCAGAACTTGTTTGTGACTAAATCCCAACTAGCACATTTGGTATTCAGCTAATGGCTTTGAGGTACACATTTCAAAGCCCAAAATGTATTTACAGAGTTTCTTTCCAGGTGGTGATATTTTTAAATAACGCATCATTAAATAAGAAAGTAACTAAATAATCAGCTGAAACAGTTTTTTTCTGAAATGAATCCTGTGCTGACCTCTGAGCCCATTCCCTTCTAGTAATATGCCAAGATGACTCTTGCAAAAGCTACAGAATTTCTCAAATCTCTGCCAAGAAGAAATTAAACTAGTTGTTGCTAGACCCGGGGACTAAGATCCAACTACTGGAATCTGAACTGCGCGAACTACTGTAAGAGGACTGTGAAGTTAAGCAGAAGCTACTGAAGCTGCCAATGATAATTTGCTAAATCATATATACTAACTCGAGCCATAATACGCCAAATGCCACCGGTGCACGTTTGGCAATACGCTTGGCAGATTACTCCAGCACATCTGTGACACACCACATAATATTCAAGTGTTATTTTGGTTATTAGACTACTGCAGAAGATTACTGATACCCAAGAAAATTCCTATGATTTATACAAAACGTTTTCATAATGCTTTAAAAAGACATTAGTGAACAGTGGACACTTAATTAGAGAAACAAACTGCTTGCTGCCGAAAGTATGCTGGCCATAATGAAGGCTTATCCCTCTAAAACACAGATGAGCTCAGGCGATCTCCTAAGAGAAAAAGAAAACAAAACCCCACAAAACACAACAAAAAACCTCCACCAAACAACAATCTCCCCCAGTCCTCATGTCCAATAGCTTTGGAACAAGATTCATACATTCCTTTCTTTCCCTATCTGCTTCAAATGCTGCCTTGTGCAGACATTTTGACTTTTAACCCATGCTAAACACTTTATTCTATTCTGATCAAGCAACATCTGCAGAACTTCAAAAAACAAAACCTGAAAACATTAAATACTGTCATACTTAAAATGTCAGATTTTTCAGAACAATTAGCTGCTGTCAAATTTGAGGTACAGAAGGAAGGTAGGATAAATTTATACTAAATTCACAGTACATCAGAAGCACCCAAATATGTAACGCTGCCAGGCCTGTAATACTTAAATTACAGATGATACAACATCCAAAATACAACAGCATATTGGCAGGGATAGTTAATGGATCATTTATCCCAACCAAAATCACAACAAATACCACATGTGCTCTCCAAATCCAAGCACTAAACACCAAAACAACCCTTATGACTAGTCAAAGCAGTAAACCTGCTAACGAAAGGTGGGTGTGAGAACTGGCTGAGGGAGGAAGGAGTACGGTTGTACAATTAGATGAAGGAGATTCACAAGACACCTTACACTGACTTGCAGGATGGACTCAAGCACATAACACATGAACATTTCTCTACTGCCAGGATCTGCCCTGTTAGTCTCTCCAGGCTAAGTATAAGGTTCTCTATTCCAATCTCACAGCCTCCTAGAAATCGCAAAAGGTGGGTAAATCTGCATTATTATCTCTTCTCTGAATCCTATGCTTCAGGTTTCAACATGCACTGATGGGAAACTGAAATGCTTAAGTGATTTCCTACCAGCTCACAGAGCAGCAGCAAGCAAAGCTCACAGTAGTTGCTCACCTTTGCCACTGCATGCCAAACCGGTGGAAGTTAATCAAAACACTAGACGTAGCTTTTTAATGACTCAACAGCCCAACACACTATCATCATCTCTTTCCAATACATACTGTATTAATGGTTTTCACAATCGCTACATGACTCAAAAGTGCTCTCAGTTGAAGTTTTACTGGTAGCCTTCGTTTTTATTGCTGAGTTGAACTCCACTTTGTACTTTCGGAAACCATGGCACAGAGGAAACAAGCAACTCTGCAAAAAACCTAGGAAAAATTTGAAGGAAGAAACCCTACGTCTCTACACTGATGCTACTTCCAGGCTGCTGAGGTACCTGCTCTCTCGGAGCCACAAAGCAGCCCAGATGGCGCAGAGAAGCAGCTCCCCTCAGACAGGAGGCTGATAACCACAGGGAGATGCGATAAAGCTGTGGAACGGCTGAAACACCAACGAAAGGTCATACAGCCCGAAAACCACGTCACTTCAACCTGAAATAACTGTCACAACGGCTTCCTCAAAGAGGAACCTTTTGGTGCAGCATGGGAACCGTATCTAGCACATTTTCACGGGAAGGAGAGAGAGAGGGGAAATAAAAATCCCTCTGTCTGCCAATGGAGCGTTCTTGAGGAGCATGCTAGTTAGCAATTTGACAGACAGTAAAATCATTTTTACTGTAAGAATTAATATATTGACAGAGGAAACTGTGCAGAAACTTAAGAAATACACATGATTTAAATACAGAGGGAGAGTCTACGTGGCATGGGAGTTGGAGAGGCTGGCACACGATCATCCAGAGCGTAGAGAAACATTCCAGCTGGAGAAAAATACTGTGTTTTTTTTCAGAATAGGTCATCACAATAAGTAATCTCAGGTGCTGCACCCACAGGACTGAACGCCTCAACATTATATTTTTTTTCCATCTTTCCCCTCTGAATTGATCTTGAGCCATCCAAGGAAGATGACACCATGAAAGCGTAACGATTCAAAGAGCAGCAGCAAAGATACTGGCAATAAAGGACTTAAATCCCTTGTCCAGCCCCACAAATGAAGCAGCTGAGATCTGACAGAACAGAGGATTTGTCTTGAAACAACTCTCCTCAGCTGGCTGGCCTGCTTCTGCCTCACCACATCCCCAGCACCATCTGAGCACACTGACAGTCAGCTGCTAAAAGAAATACCACAAGCAGACTTCAGATATCTCATTATACTGGATTGCTTTTAAAAACTAACCTACACGTGCTGTTATGCATACCAAATATGTCACCGAATTTTACAACTCAATGATAGCATACATACCAACAGCATAGAATAAATTATTAAAACGGCAATTCATACTCCAAATGCATGTTTAGATTGTCTCGAAAAGTAAAATTTTGAATTAATATCTCTTCTAGTCAAATCCACGAAATATAAAAGTATCAGTCACAAACAAAAGTCTGTCATTAGTATCAATAAAGTATTGTACCAAAAAGGTCAAATATTCTGGTGAACAAGGTTACATTTAAATTATTTCTGACTACTTGTGGTCCAGGGAAAAAAGCCAGCATATGTCCTGCAATGCACTTTCAGCCTACCTAGTTAAGTAGTTTATCACAAACATGCTTTGGAAGAAATTAATTGGCTCATTAGGTTTAGCTAATAGTTTGTTTAGCCTTCCTTTGACAAAAGTGACATTTTAGAAGAGCATATTCTACTTCAGAAAACAAAATCCCATGTGACAAGTTTCAAAGAACAGCAAGTACAAGCAACACACACCACCAGGAGTTGCAGAATATTTTAAGGGATTACTATATCTCTGGTAACAATTATGAATAACTTTAAAAGACTCTAAGAACATCACAAAGGTACAGTTTCCTTGATGCACTGTAATCTTGCAGAACTTGAAGTATTCTCTCCTTTATCAATCTGTGAAATAATGCCACAAATAGAAGACCTAATTCAGGGAAAACTGTGCTGAATCCAGAGTGGATTATTTTGTTGTTATTACGATAGTGTACTTTCTGTTTTAAAAGAACTGTGTGTTTTGAGGACTTGAGCAATTTCCTTCTCCAGAAGTACACTGTGTTGAAAAAAAAAAAAAAACAAAACAACACTCCCTTGCCTGGTAATCAATCACCTGCCGTATTTAATCAGCTTTCACATTCAACTTGCTGAACTGAGGGACAACTCTTTAAGGATTTCAAGGACTTGAAGGCTGACAAAAAGCAAGGAGAGCACTAGCTCTACATAAAATCCCCAAGTCAGCCGCCTCACCTTTCTGAGGCTGAGTTTGGCAAACTAAGGTCCTGTAATGACGTTCACTCCACCCAAGCCTGTTTTTCTCATCAGAATGACCCCGCCTGTTTCCTCTGCACGCCGCAGCCCTCGCTGAGCGTCTTCATTGTTCAGAATGGCTTAAGAAATCCTAAGAATAACCTTGTCATTTTCATCCCCTCCTCCTACATTTCTCTGAAACTATGAAGCTGCCACTGATGTAAGGTTTACATCAGAGAAAGTTTCATGCTCGGAGATCACGCTCCTACAACGCGATACAGAACGGGAACATTAGATTAGTATTTATTCTTTTATTCTAAAAAAATATTTTCCATATCTTCATTTTGTAGTTCCCTCTTCACTCTGTCCCTTTTAAATGGCAAATGGTGCTTACAGAAGAGTTTGAATTAACTTCACATAACAAGTTTAACTTTGGTGCAAGAAGCATTACAACACCCCATGTTTTCATGCCCATGATAAAGAAGCAATGCTGATACAAAGGCTTATAGCAACCAGAGTAAGAAAAGCTGATGCTCTTCTGTTCTTCTGGCTCCCTATAGCTCTGGAAGCTTACGTCCACAAAATTGCGGGTTTTTTTAAAAATTTTGTTACTACTGCCACCCACAGAACAACCACCAAACTAGTAAGCACTACGCCACAAGACCTGTCAATTCTTCTCCAAGACATTCTGTGCGACACGACTGCAGAAATCCAGCAGCGAGGGTAGGGGTATAATCCTAAGACATTATAACAGAAAACCCCAAGTGAGAGGTGGAAAGGATAAGTTCACCCTCTGCACAGCATAGGAAGACCCCTCCCCAGTCTCTAGGAAGCAGGAGAAGTGAGTGTGCCTTTTCTTGCCAAAGGGTTGAAAGCATTAAGATGCAAGAAAAGTTACCCCTTGTTCTCAGCACTAGAAGATCCCCCCCATATCCAGCATTTCCTATCCTTTTAAACACTGAGGCAATCAGCAGGTGCACTGAGCTAGGAAAAAGGGAACACATACAAATACGCACACACAGAGGGAGGAAGGAGTAGTTCAGAAGATGCTTTGTCCATCTCTTTTATTAGCACTCGGTTAGAAAAATATCTCCTGAATTTCTCAAGAAACAAAATACTGAATACCCAAAACCTCCTATCCAAATATTGGCAGGAAATTGTTTGAGATCCATTTCTGGTCTTGAGCATGAAAAAGAAGAACTGCCAATCTCCCCCAGTTAGGTTTGTAGGAAGTAACTGAGCACTTGAACTTGCGTAGCACTTCACATTTTCTCAGTCCTCTGTAAACACTGGCTAACACCAACCAACACAACAAGAGCTTCCTAGTATAGTTTATACACAAAACCATCGGACCAGTAAAGCAAATACAAATTGATACTTCTGAAAATACATAAATAAGCTTACTGGCCACTGCAAGCATATTATGTTTTACAACAAAATTTTTAAGTTTAGCTTTTACCTCAAGTTCACACTGCAACAGAACCAGTGTAACAATAATTTGTATAAATACACAAGGAGAAATGACACACACAGACACAAACACACTACACATACTGTCTGTGAAATACACTATTTACATATGCCATTTCAAAAATTGAACTGTATGTACGCAGCATTTCAAGAAGGCATTAAAAAATTAAAAGGAACAAGATCTTTACGTAACTGCATGACAATGTATATAAAATGATTAAACACAGGTTATTGTTCTTTGACATTTATAATGTAAGGATCTATGTACCATCAATTTAAAAAAAAAATTGCCAGGCTTAATCCTGATTTAACCTCACCCTTAATTATTAAAAATAGTTAAGCACTTACCATAATGTGATTGAAATGCCTGTGGTTTTACGACCTGATTACAGTGGTTACACATCACCAAATAGAAATCATCATGAGCCGGGCAAAGACCAAATATTGGCATATCTAAAAACAAAAAGACAAAATGGCATCTCTCAGCTGCTGACAATTATTGAAAAACAGTTTAATTACAGAGCCATGACACTAGTGTTGAATCATAATTTTAATACATTTGTATCAAATTTGAAAATGAGGAAAAAATAGCGTATAATGCAATAGATAATTTTGTGCTGGAGTATTACAAAAGCAAAAATCTTCCTATAAAGATAAATGTAAAATGAGCGATTACTTGTAGAAAACATCTATTAGAAAACTGATTTAGGACTGATTATCTTATACCAGATGCAAGAATGTAGTAAAAAAAGACTGACTTCAAATGACAAACACAACAGAGGAGGGGATGTTTTATGTATTCTAAAAAAGGTTTGGATTTTATTTCGATTCCATTAAGCGCATTCAAAAATGAACTTTATTTTCTATTTAATTTTTTTAAACCATTTTACACACAGTCGTTTACCAGGCAGTATTACGTGCCTAATGGTTGTATTTGTTTAACAGTGCATTATAGTCCAGCCATCTGCTGCCAGAGATCTGTGTAACAGCTCTATAAGAGAGAGAAATAGAGATAACAGTATGCCTGAGCATGTGTGGATTTCGGAGATAACACACATACTTGCAGACTTTTACCAATAAAATTAGTTTCTACAATTCTGTTTTTAAGAATACAGTTTCTTAAGAAAACAGCTTAACAGTTAAAACTGCATTCAGAGACTACTGGAGCATTAAATACAACATTTACTACACAACTTAAAAGTGTATTACACTTACATAACTAAAAATGTTATTCAATGATTAGAAGACAAAAAAATAGGAAACTGCAAACACAAGAGTATAAATTCATTATTTCCAAAGCACGTGGCTAAGGGATCTAGAACACTATTTAAAGGTTTAAAATTGATACAAAACTTATTTTCTTTAAAAATAATAAGTAATAGATTTATGTTAACAGTAATTTAGAAATTAAGCTAAACTTATTTGCCTCTGTGCTAGAACTGACCCCAGAGTTTTGTTTTAAAACTAACTTGCCTACGTGCGTTTTTAACAACATCCATATTTTTGTTCGTTAATGGAACACCGATTATGAAATAAATAGAGTGAGCTGCATTTTAAAAGCGAATGGGCCGCAACCCAAGGTAACCGCTGGCACTGCCAGCCTTGTAGAGCCCCATCGACTCCACTTTGTTCCTTGCAGACAAAAGAACGTATCCACAAAAAACAGCTTCCAGAATTAAGGGCTCCCTTTGTAGTAAATACCTGCATTATAAAAAATATATTACTTTTTTAAAAAAAATAAGGTCTACACCTCAGGTTTTCCAAAAACCTCATTAGCATTACATTAAAATTAAGTACGATACCTGCAATGACAGCTGCAACTGGATTTTGCAACTGGACCCAAATACGACCATGGACATTTGACGTGGCTGTGATAGAGACCAGAGCTACACTTATTTAAATCACAGCCACCTTTTAGCAACTGAGGTTACCTTAAATAAACAAACAAATTATAAATCTGCTCTTCATTAAGTAGAAAGCATTTTGGTTTTAATTTATATGATTTTTTTTTTTTTTAATAAATTATTAAGACCTCAGGTACACCTAACTTCCTGCAAACTAGGCAAAACCACATCAATATAGTCCGGGGGGGGGGAAGCGGGCGGAAATAAATGTAAGAGAGGAATAATAAATTTCTATTTTTCAATACCTACCTTTTGTCATTCAATATTAAGCTAGTTAAGGAAAAAACCCCACAAACTTAAATGTCATTGCCAATATTCCATGCAGGAGCTCTTTGGGTATGCCTGCATAAAAAGTTTCCCCATGGCAAGCAAATACTCCAGGGTTACTTCCATTTGCATGGAATAATACACCATGATGAACGGGACAATAACAGCACGCACTGCCTGCTATTTACACTGTTAATAGCACACAGACAAGCTACTACTGTATAATGTCTAACAAGCTGTAAACCCACACCCTGTAACCTGCTCTCACAACCCTACCTTTCAGACAACGCTGGATTCGCAGACTTTACACCAGCTTGTACAGAAGGCAGAGGGGAAATTGCTAATAGGAGACAAGGATTGCCTACTTCTGCCTCTTGCAAGATAAAGCACTCCTTGACACCAGTCTGAGACATCATGCTCACTCTAAGGATCCTGTTAGGAATGTTTGCTGGCAATACAGACCTGCAATTTTAAACAAGTGAAACAAATCGACAGAAATTGATGTAAACAAAAATGTTTTCCTATTTCAGTTTGGGGATCCCAAGAAATCTGAGTAATTTACAAGTGTCCTTTACACTGTGAAGAACATCTTCAGAGTTTTAAAATCAAAGCTCCAAGTAACAGAAAACAATGCCAAAACACTAGGAAATACAAAGTCATAAAGAACCATTCTAAGAGTAAAACCACTTGACACAGAAAAAAGGATTTGCTGCACACTCAAAATCACAACCCTGATTTCAAAGGAAGGCACGCACAAGATTCCAGCCAGATCACACAAATCAATGTAAAAGATCTTCTACCCCTGCAGTCCCGATAACAGAGCAGCACCTAAACATAACCAGCGAGCAAGTAGTGAAGGTTAGAGTCCTAAATGCAATTCCTTTTGTTTTCTCATATGAGGTAAAATAAACTATAGCTTTTTATTATCAAAGCATTTATTTGAAATAGAAACAATCAAATCATTTTATTAGAGAAATCCATAGCACCCCAAACAACACTGGAACCTGCCTATGCTGAGCACTGTGTGAACACACGACAGCAGCCCGTAAGGGCCACGGACTGGATACCAGTGGGCAAAAAGTAATATCAACACTTCCCAGAGACCTGAACATTAGTTTTAACAATGGGTTTGAAACCATAAGGAGTGTGACCCAACCAAGCTCAGTTAAGACAACTGGAAGAGACCTGGAATCCACACATCCCAACCCAGAAGCCTCAGTCTCAGGCAAGTGAGCTCCCACGCGTTTAACGTGCTTCGCTGCCATTTTGGTTGAACAGAGCAAGAGCAGGTTTCAGGGAAATCTTACTTCTGTGTTCCGATGGGGCAAAAACTACGCGTCACTGTTATGAGAACGACAAATTAGAGAATAATAAACAGACTAGTTTAACAAAACTTACGTAAGCAGTACGTACCAACAGTAGGAGACAGATGCCTAATTTTTCTGTTCCCCCCCTCCACCACTTATGAAAGTTCACAAGTCTTGCAGTTGATATTCTAATACTTTATACCTATTTCATTTAATGACATGCAAATTCTCTATTTAAAAGTCTAATGAAGTTTATAGTATTTCACCAGTGTCATTTCAAACGCACTGCTCCTCCGAGTTTAAAGATTACTTTTTGAAATACTTCACTGTAAATGTAAAGCCTGTGCCTCTCAAGGAAGAGCCTAGCAACCGTGATTCATATGTTCCTCTTTCAGAGCTGGGCTCATTTAACTCTCTCCATCTGGGAATGTTTTTCAAGGTCAAACAAAAAATCTAAACCAAGACCTCAAACTTTCCATTTATTTTTTCATAAATGCTGTATTTATACAGTATCAACACACAAATACTGTCATAGGAGCTGCTAGTTACACTAATTCTGTTAACACCATAAAGAAAACCAACTTCATTTACCTCCACAATAAGAAACCTCCGCACATTGTGACCTCCAGAATTCACTTCTCCTTTCAAATGTAACTTAACTACTGTGTTTTTAAAAAGGTAACTTCAAATGATATATTGCTGTACTCTTCACTAAGACTAGGATAAACTCATGCAATCGGCAATTGTGAGATATCTTAACTGCATTATTCGTTGAGAATGTAATAAGGAAAATGCTTCTTATTTGGAAAAGGCCAATAGAGCATTTTCTCTAATAAAAAAAGAAAAACAATAATGCACAGCCTGGCATATCGTACATCAAGTAAAACGGAGCTCAGCATGTCTACTCTGAAAAACTTTTTTAAACTGAGCTGCCATCTCCTCTTCTCCCGAGGGATGTAGAAGCACCTAAGTCACCTAACAATATCTTAGTATTTGCAGTATTTTCTTTCAAAACAGTTACACTACAGAAATTCGTGCTGTGATCGTTAAAAGTAACCGTGCCTGTGTACTCTCAATTCTACTACTCAACACCACAGAACAAACAAAACAGGCTAAATCACACCGCCAGAGAACAGGGCGGCAGTTTGCCTTTATCGAGCCTCTAAATCAGTGATTACCATGGCTCCACTGCATATTTTTATTGAATATTTTTTTTAACCCCACAAAATTTATCAAATTTCCTACAAATTTTGTTGTCCCTTTTCAGACTGGGACCATTGCACAATCCATCTGTTCTAGCATCTAGGAAGACAACGTCCCTTCTAGAAATGAAATATCAGCAAAAAAAAGGGAGGTCAGGATCTTCTCCACGACAGCAAACTCTATAGGAAGAGAGTAAAAGGAGCCCTGATCCTGGCTGTTTGCAGAGAGCAGAACATCAGTTTCCTATTTTGCAGAAGCCTGCACACCGTGACTGAAAAAACAAGGAGTGAAAACTGAAACAGAGGAAGAGAAAGTAAAACTAGCAAGGGCAGAAACGAAAGGGCGAAGAACAAACTCTATCAGACTTAGGGCAAAAGAATAAAAAGCTTGATGAGAAAGTGACAAGAATACATAAAAGTACTGCAGAAATATTTTTGAAGCCAGAACACTGCTAATGCTCGCTTCTTCCCCATCCATTCTCAGCATAAGCACCTGCTTATTAAGATTGTTCTCTGAAGTCTGAATCTGATTTATCACCAATACGTACGTACTGCTTGCCATTTAGTGTAATTTGACAACGGACATTTCATGCTGATGCCTGATGTGAACAGTAAAACATTTTGACTACAGAGATCCCCACAGCACAGTTTAGCATGCCTTCAGCACAACACCAACCTGATTATACTTCTATAACATTTTTAAACACTATAGTTAATACTAGAAGCATTAAAACGTGATGCCCTAGACTATTAACTTTACACTGACAACAGACGCAACTCCCTATTATCTTTATGACTCCCCAAACACAGAATTTACTTTTCTTTTTACTGAAGCCTGATCCAAATCTACCCTAAGTAAATGTACCAACTTTCATCGATTCACTAGGCTTTCCATTAAGACATCAGGGAACAGTTTTGGAGGTACTATATAAGGAAATATAACCAACTATTTGGAAATGTCGCCAAACCTGGATTGTTTAACTATTTACTTTATGGACCAAGTAAGTTCAAATAGTGTCCACAAAAGCTATCTTGAATACATTTGCTCCATACTAGCTGTGTTTTCTCTTCTTGTTAGAGGAGAATTAGCCTTGATCATACTAAGGTAAAAAATATTTAAGTACACCTCATTTTAACTTGACTCAGCTGGTAGATGTCTTTCTTTAAAAGCAGGCTTTTATTAGAACTTTTCTTTACTCTTCAGTAACATCTGAAAAAACTTCAAAAAGGGGAGAAAAAACACAGCTGCAGTAACTTAGAACTAGTTGACATCTTGAAGGAAAAAAGGTTTTGTGCCATCTCCCATAATTTGTTCATAACACTTGTCCCAGCTACTGTTGGATCCCGGTAAAGTAACAAAAATATTTCTGTTGTTATACCCTTTACGGTTGTGGGGAACATGAATGTCATTTTAATATCTGAAAGCAGACAAATTCTCCCAAATTACTGTTTTTAAGAGCTTGTGATTTAGGGGAGAGGCAAAAGGAGGCAGAAGGAAGGCAACTAACCAGCGTTTAGGATCACATGAAACAGCCTTGCACTGAACCCGGGCTGATTTCACACAGAAAGCTGAGCTTGGTTACAACCAGGCTAATGGCTTATAGTCAGCCCAAAAAGTTAAAATTCTGCCAAGAAATCTGCACACCGGGAGTCTTGCTGGCTCTATCGCTGACGTTAGTTGTCAGTAACAAGTAATTTCCAGGTGCAAGGAAGACCCTAGATGCAAGCCTGAGGTAGCAAGCTTTCTGCACAAACAGCACTACAAGGTGTCTTAACTAACTCAATTATCTTAAGTAAAGCTCCCTCCAATTCTCAGTCATATGATCCCTTATTTTAATTGATGTGAATGTTTTTTAAAAGAGGTTAGCATCTCAAAACTTATCTTCCATACACAAATACTTCATTTTCTGCAACTAAAATACTATCTTCTACACAGTATTTTTCCCAACTACTTTCCAGAAACACTCAAGTGCTTGTCATTCATGAACACACATGTGCTTTTGTATACTTACCAATGTTGAAATGGAATTAAACTATTGGCATTTTTTTTATTGTGTATTATACGAGATGATAATAAAAAAAGAATATTCCTAAACAGATATTGTGAAGAAAACAGCTAAAACCACACACTATTCAGAGTGCTCTGGTTTACCCAAGTTAAACCAAAATAGGAGATTCTAGTAAAATACACACTTGAGGGTTTTCTGCAAAACTTCAAGTAATGAACATTTATGTATTAATAGAACACAAGTATTTTATGAACCATACGTGCAGACATAAAAAATTTGTGCCTGCGAAGAACATGTGCATAATGAAACAAATCAAACATAAAATGAGCAAGTTTACATACAGAAACACTTTTTTAAAAAATCTGTCCCATAAGGTTTGTGCTCATGTAGTCTCAGACACAAAAGAACCTTTTAATATAAAATAAAGCAAAACAAATGGACATTCCCATACCCAAGCTGTTTCATTCAGGCTCAGAGGGAAGCACTGCCGATGTATTTTCTGCAGGGTTACGTATTTTTTAAATTCCTTGCCAACTCTGCTCTGTACATTAAGTAACATATTTTTTGCACATACAGCTTCGAAAGCTCCGCTATTTGAGACGCCTGAAAGGCACGGTTCTCCTTGGGCTCTGAGCACAAGTGCATGAACTTTGTTTCACCGTGCAGTTGCTGATTGATCGGATGAAGGAAGGAACAGCTGAAGACTTGATTAAATGTTTTTACTGCATTTTCCACTTTGGCAAACATGGCAATTACACAGCATTTTATTAAAGTCTTCGGAATACCCAAACCTCAAAGTTTTGGCTCAGAGAAATGACTTTCACTTCAAGACCAAAAAAACCCACAATCTAGCTTAACTAGGCACAGGAGCTGCATTATGAGATTTGATCAGTCATAAATCTTTACTAGCGTTAGAACGCTTGATCTCTAAAAGCAGAGTCCTCTCTGTCCAGTCTCCATTCCAAACTCAAGACAGTCTATTCTTCCGAAGCTACCGTTCTGTAGTTTTTAATTTGCTTTCCCAAATTCAAGGCAGAATCTTGCCCAGTGAAACCTGAAAGGGTGAAGGAGCACCTACCTCTCCTGGCTCACGTTTTTCATGGGTTCAGCCGTGCTGCACTTCCAAAATCCCATCCCCTGCACTGCCCGCTCCAGCTTCACCTCCAGCAAAAAGGTTTGCCACATGCTGCAGGCAGTAACGCTCCTCTGGGCATACCCAAGTGGCAAATCCAAATACCAGACCTTGCAAGGCTACGAGCACACGATCACTGCAATTTCCCTGTAGCCTCTCCTCTCTCTCTCTCTCTCAATCTGCAAGGATGCAGAATGCAACGCTGGCAGTGGTTACGTCTCCTGTTCTTTAAAATTTAACAGTCTTGGGAAATTGCTGCCTCGTGCCCACTGATGAAAACTGAGCAGCGGATACCAACGAGAAGCATGTCATGCATACGTGCACCTGCAGCACAGCGTGCAGCTGGGAGTTCTAATTTTAGGCTCCCAAGATTTGAATGTTCCTGTAATTATTATATAAAGCACATATTAAAGGAGACATCTAAGTATTTAGTTAAATTCTTTGTATACAAATTCAGCTACACACAATCATTTAGAAAATCTAACGCAAAACATATGTCAAATTGTTCACTCAAAACTATTAAGAGTTTTTCTAAGTTTACTATAGAGAATAATACAAAATTTCAGTGCGCAAGGTTACAGAAGATTGTCTGTCGAAAGACTGATTAGTAAATTTCTCAATGAAACACAAGTAGTATATTTAAAGCTTTTCAACGGATGAAAAAGTCACCCAGCACACATTGTATTCTATCAGGTTTTCATCAGCAATTTGAATCAAGTCAGTCATCTGCAAAAATTATTCCCAATTACTCACTAATTAGTTTTCAGCTGAAGATATTTCAAGTTTCTCTAGCCAATTGGTATAATATTACATAAATGCTGAACATACAATTTGTCATATAAGAAATCTTCAAAGTAATGCCTTATTTTTATGTGATATGATCTTATCATGCCACTGCTACGTTTTCACCAACAAATTATTATTTATGTTTTTGTAGAAAAAACAATCTTATTTGTCACCTACCTAATCCTAAAATACCTTAAGGAACTCTCAGCATTGAGTTTAATTTTGTGATTATGACACAAAAATTAAACAGAATTCAGGAAATAAACTTGGGGGTTTATACAGTAATATTAAAATCTGGGGTAATTTAATATGACAAGGTTCGCAGAAACATTTCAGTTATTATGCAGAAAAATAGTCTGTTATGAGGGGAAAAAAGTTCTGGCTAAGCAACTGGCCGCAATCCTAGCCTCAATTAAACTCAACCGTATCATTCAAGATACAATTCAGAACATTCTCTAAGTCATATACCCCAAACTATGCTACTGTTATGAATTGTTTTAACAACACAGGTTTGGTACTTTTTTCCTCTTTCACACGGAGCACTCGGTGTACTTTGCAGCAGCTGTACTTTTGTAGTAGGAAGAAGAAAGTTTGTTTTATTTAAATCTTAACTCTGAGTTTACACAAAACTGCTCATTGCAGCAGAAGTATTTTGATACATCATGACTGCAAATGGTGAACGCGTTCCAAGCTCCTCGCCCTTTGCCATCTCTTATATAGGCTTTTGAGGAGAAAAAAACCTGGCATGTGTGTTTTTTACCATTTTTTCCTATGTAATGGTCCATATCACAGCAACACAACTGAGTGCTGGCTGTATCTCCATGCCCAGTAACTGAGCAAAAAGAGCAGTAACAACCATTCACTTACAGATTTAGACATTTCTCTTTCTGAGAACTGGAAGAATACAATGTACCCATGATTATATCTTTTGTGATAGGAGAAAACAACAAAATTTAGTAATACTAGAAAAAATAAACAAAAAAGTGACATCAGCAACACCACAGTCAATACAGGCTTTAAATACAGAAACTTTTTCAAATCATTAATAAGAACTAGAGACAGCTATGCATCTCTTGCACGATGGCATTACTGCAACCTTCACACTGAAAACATCAGCAGTTAACGCATTATTTTCCCTGCTACACAGGACACACATAGTGTTCATCTCTCAACCTCTTCCACTCTCTTCCCTGCTGAGCACAGCCCCAACTCCTGTGTGAGAGCAGCGCGGCGTTATTCTTTAATTGTAAAACGACAATGTATCTTTACAAAGAATACTCTGCACACGTTTTACATTGTGCACCTGATACCTGAGGGAGCAAGTCAGCATATGCAAAAGAAAAAAAAAAAGTACAGAAAACAATACAGATGACCTGTCAACTGAATTCTATTTCAGTATTTTCTTTTATTAGGCAACCCAACTACCTAAAACCACTCCACCCCTGCCACTCCCTTTCTCCATGCACTAGAACATCCACTTCAAAAATAAGACTGTTTCAATCGTGTCGAATATAGCCATACGGAAACTGATACCTGTCGGTTTCCAAGTACCAATTTACACTTCCGCACCCCTCTCAATTTGGCAGGCACTATTAGTTTTTCTTTTAAAATTCACTTTCTTTGCTTTACAGATTTACTAGCAGTTGGTTTGATATAATAAAAAAAAAAGTAACGCAAGTTGCACAGCAACAGGCATATAAATGTACTATAGCAAAGAAAACCCCAACAGTACTGTGATATTTAAGAAGATTAAAAGATGAAGCAGAAAATAAAACAATGTTTTTACTGTTACAGTGCAGTAAGAGTGCTAACCCACTTACGTATTTGAACACACATATAGCAACACAAAGGTTTTTAAACTTGGCCATTGCATACCTTTAGACAAGTAAATATGACTGAGTATTTCAATCACCTGGCTGAGGAACTGGCAAACTCTAAGCCTGTACTTCTCACAATTGATATATTTCAGCACGTGCAGGGCTACAGGCGTCAGCTTCCCTTCCAAGAAGGGAACCTATCTGTTCAGAAGGGTTAGGCTTTAAAGCAGTGCTACTTGTCCTCTGACACACAGTTATATTAACTAAACACGTAAGCGCTGAAGAAAATCAGGCTGCCTGTTCACAGTATAAGGTCAACAATTCCACTGCTGGCTGTTTATGACACAACACAAACCCAGTTCAGTCTAAAAACACTCTATGGAAGCGATTTTTTTTTTTATTGTTATGGAATTTCAAATTTTTCTAAAGAAGAAATTTAGGTTTTGCCTTTGCACATCATGTCCCTTTTAGAATAAGCTCATCACTGTCCTTATTTAAAGATGTATTTCTTCACTGTTAAAAGTGATTTGCCTTATTTTAGGAGGCCGCCTTCACAAAATTTTCCAGAAATCCATCTCCAAACATTATACATAAAATACATGTTATCTGTTACAGAATAAAAAAAGATTCTGAAAACACTGGGTGAACCAATCTGTACCAGGTATTATCCTTCCATATCTGGCACTAGTTCTCCGTTACTGAAAATGTCTGTTTCACTGTTAAATAGAAACAGGTTGGGAAGGACTGTAACTTTTAGTATTTTTAAATTCAGACGTATTTGAAAATGAAGATCACTTAGATCATATTATACATGCAGAAGATCTGAAAGGGCTGACATGCTTTAAAGTAATTTTTCTGCTCTTTCATAGTCTCGGCCCCTATAACATAAGCGGAACACCAGCCCACTTGTAAAGTACACAGAAGGTAATACCTATAACAAAACAAAACAAAAGGGAAGGAAAAAAGAATTTGCTCAGACTACTTAATGTACTGATTTGGTTGGTTTGGTCTAACTTACATTTTTGACAGATACTTCTAAGACTACTCCTCTCCTCTGGTCCCTCTTGTCACACTTGCCAAGAGAGTACATGGATATGTACGAATGGACCTAAATACAGGGGGAGAGGGAAAAAGGAACTTTTCTCCCTTTTGCAGGCCAGCTAGGAAGCAAAATGCTCTGCTTTTGGGAAAAAAAAAAAGTACTGAATTGGGCACAAGTTTTAGTTTTTAGACATCTCATGTCAGAAAGGACATAAGAATAAACCCAATTATACAAGTAGCAAGACAGAGAAAGTTGTTCTTAGGCAGTTACAAGAAGATCAGACGTATTCGGTGTATGACTGTGCAGTGAGACACAGCAAGTGGTGTTCTGCACCCCTGAGAACCCTGCAGACCTGCAGTGATGGCCCCCGCACATCGTGTTACAGGACTAGATCTGTTTGCAAAGTTCTGAAGAAGAGATGTCACAGGAGACATATGGAGTCAGTATTAAGCAAGAGGCACAGCAAAGAACACGCAGTTGGTATTTTAAAAAAGGCACGGAGAAGAACACTTCAGAGCACTAGTTAACTGCCCCTAGATGACTCAGGATGGAAACGGTAAGATTAACTAGATAACAGAGAATTGAAAGGCAAACAGGATCCTTTGATATTTTAACAAATTTGTAGAGTTTACCACTCTCCAGTATACTGGAAACAAATAACACATCCACCTCCCTAAAGCAGACAAAAGATAACTCCTGCAAACATATCCAGGATAACAAAACCCTGGTTTACAGCAGAAGCCGATCCTTTGCCAGACACAGCAGTTGCACGCGCATGAATTTCAAGACCTAGGCTGAGGTCTTCAGCTCAAACACGCTCAGAGACTACAGCAATCTCTACTGGTGCCTATCCAGGGTAGGCAGGAAGCCAAAGCCACCGCTGCCAAACTTGTTGAGCCAGTCTTCCCAGCGCTGGCCCATAATGCACCGCTTTGTGTTTGGAAATCGCTCAAAAGCTTTTGCTTCCAGCAACAGTGTGGAGCACTTGGGGAAAGGTGCCAAAGGAGTCCAAGAAAGGGTATCGCAGGACCACCATAACAGTACGGACACCCCAAATGCTCCCATCAGCTGGCGACATCACCCTGAATAACTGCGATGACGAACACCACAGCACTTCCTGTGAAGCGCTGATCTCACAACACTATTCACAGGAGTGCAGGAAAACTCTTAGCGTAATTAAATTATAAATAGAACTGCTGATGCTGCATCTGCCCATCATGTCGTTCCATTTTACAATGTAGAGCACCATCTATCCAGACTGACTTTGGTCCTTTCCCAGGACAGGGGCCTTCCTTCGCATCGTCACGTTTATCTGTGACGACCCTCCACGGTGCCAGCAGGAGACTGCACAGAGAACCCCTTTTTCACCCCAAGCAGTTGTAAACAAGTCTCAGATGAGACACACTGACAGCACACTGAAGATTTTACTCCTGTGCTCTACCTACTCTGCAGACAAAAATAGCATTCTTATCTCCACAGCTATCAAGCTAACACTTCAGATCATTAAATTCAGGCCACAAAAACAACAGAAGAGACTTGCAGGTTTTATTCCAGCAAATGACACAGTGGTCTGTGCCCCTACATTGCAGAGCGCAAGCCGATAGTCACGGAGAACCAAGAGAAGATTTCCCAAACATGGGCCAATGCGTTTTGGACTTCTCCAAACACCCCATGGAAACAGCGGTGTTGAAATAGTCAGGCAAAGCAAACCAAGTCAGCTGGCTATTAAAGCAGGTCCTACAAAGGAAAAACAGATAAGGAGAGGGCTCTGCCCAGCCTAGACACAAAACATAATCGAACCAGACCCGGTGTAGTTCAGACTTCGATGCCTCCCCCAGCATCTCATAACACAACTGGTAGTAGAAACCTTCCTTCAATCACTTAGACACAAAAAAAAATTGCAATCTCTTATATAAGCACATATTACACTAGCTTTTGTAGGCAACATAGATACATTGAATTTGGCTCAAAACTTCTCTGTAAATTATGAACTACAACATGGAACAGAAGCTCCTTAACAAGCATGGTTTCTAGACGGTTGCTTTGGGTAACACAACTTACGCAGAAAAGAAAAACAAAATTGCTTTCCAAAATTCATCTTTAAGTACTTCTATGAAGTAAACACTGCCTATCAGGAAATTTGTTTCAGCCTTTTCTCTCAAACACTTCCATTTACTACCAGTGAGAGCAAGATGACTGCCATCTCTCTTAGCAAAGCAGAACAGACACATTCAAACACAGATTCTACTTTTAAAAGTAGATTTAAGATCTACTATTTTAAAAAACAAATCATCTGAAGAAAACTTCCTAAAACCCAAAATTATATTCCTTACAAACCAAAGCCTTCTAGTTGTCAGAGGCAAGTTAAACTCCTTTATTACATTTCTAGAGTCATTCTAACTGAACAGGAATGAAATGGACAATTTCAACATTTTCTGGGAAAAATGTGAAAATTTCTGGGAAAACGTATTATTTCGAAAACTGCTTTCCAAATTGTTTTATGTGGCTGTCTCAATAATCCAACATCCATACTGACTGACTACTGGGAACACTCTTCATTCTTTTCACAAGGAAATCCATCAATCAGTCAATCCATCAAAAATACCGCCAGTTAACCCAAATCTTTGCAGAGTTTGAGGCCTCTGGATATTTCACACTACTATAGATTTGTTCTGAAGGGAAAAGAATATTTGGTATGGCTCACATTTACGTCATCTGTATAGATGATGGCTCTTCCTCCTTTTGGCATCATTAGCAACAGCCCTCCAATAAGAGATAAAAATAAATGATGCCATAACTCTTCCTCAGTAACCCAGATCCAAATGGTATCTTCTCCAATTCATGAAGTCACTGGGAACCTCCTCGGGAATTTCAGTCAAAGAAACTTATTATTTCTATTACTTGGCTTTCTGACATAGCTATTTACTGAAAATAAATTTAAAAAATACTAACCAATATGTTAAATAATATAAACTAGTTCTCACTTGCTGTTTAGTTTTCACAATATGCTACTTATAACTCATCCTGATTTACACTGCAACTATTCACTGATACAACATCTCTAACACTCTTAAAGATAACCAAGATATAAGATCTACTACGCTATACAATCATGTAGGTAGCCATTTAAAAATTGGATCAGATTCACTCTGAAAAGATATATAATCAAATATGGCCCAATGGATTCTAGGATTACCAGACCAAATATGTGCTGAAAAATTCAGCATCTTCTTTAAGCAACCATCACCTTGTTTTGGAAACAACTTAAAAGTTAGAATGCAACCATCGTTTCACAAATGTTTCCCTCAGCAGAGATGGAGAAGGTGCTTAATCCAGCATTACTGGAAGGAAAAGAAAAGATTGTAGAACCACACCCTAGGTGTAAACCGATAGAGATTTTCTTCTGTATTTTAGCCTGAAACAATAGCCAGAGGGTGTCATTTAGGCAACATACACCTTGATAAAGCGATGGCTACAACATCCAGGGACTGACAATTGAGCTGTTTGCATAGCGAAGCGCTCTGCCGCCGGCTGTCTGATCACAAGGCTGTAGCGACCACAGCTATCTCGCACGTGCCAACTCTCTTGCTCGCGGAGCCCCAAGACCTGGTCCTGCATCCTCCCTCCTGTCACAAGCAAAACCCTTGTTGACTTCAGTGGCTCAGGACAAGACCTCACATCCCCAGATAGCACTTAGTAAACTGGCAGAACTCCAGTTTTCCCACTGACAACTTCTACTACGTCATTGACGCAATGAAAAAAACTTAGAAAACTGAGGTTATGAAGGGCAAAATACAATAGAATTTGACACTAAAGGAAAACAAACATCCAATTTATGGTGTATTCAGTGTATTATTTGCTCTTCAAATTTAACTCATTAAAGCTTCTATACTTCATTTAAATGCAAGCTGCTATAGGACTTTCAGGCAACCATATCAGTGTGAAATTGTCCAACAAAATTTCTTGCAAATAAAACCATGACAGCTCTAGATTTCAGAACAAAAGTGCGCACCATGGACTTGCAAACTCAAAGCTGCTCCCTATTGGGTTTTAGCCCTTCACCTCCTTTGTACACATTTCTTCAGTGCCAGTTGAGAACACTGCATTTTCTATTACACTACAGTTGATGAAAGATGCAAGCCTTGCTTGAGCACAGAAAAGCAGATCAAGAACACTGCGTAAGTATTCCGGCGCTTATAACCCCACCAGAAGAGAAGGGAGGCATAACTAATGATCCTTTTCACCTTTTATTATCAATGAAGTTTGTCTATCAGCTGTGCTGAATCTATGGAAAGTTGAAACCAGGGTGGAGGTAAGCTTGTAAATAAACGATCTTTCTCACAGGAAAACAGGTTACCACAAAACTGCTTATTCTACAAGGGCTGACAAGCAGCGTTTACACACAAATACCTGGGCATTTGAGTATTTCTCATCTACTTGAGCCAATAACCTAGAATATTTACCATCATAGTGGCCATTTCCAAAGCCGGTGATCAGGACTCCAAGTGCTGTGGGAGCAGCTGTGCGTGCAGTTCACTTTGATGAAGCCATACCCCACAGTACCTGGGGTTACCACGAGAATCTGATTTACCATGAGAATCAGTCTGAGAGCCACTGCACCCAGTCCTGGCCCACAGCTGCACACAGACTGCACAAGCAGGAAGATCTTTTGACTGTGCAAAGCCTTCTAGCAGCAGTAACATTGATTACAATAAATTCATAGCCTTCCATGACAACTGCTTTTACAGTCGTGCTACTCTGCTCCATTATACTTTGAATTCCCTTTGCCAGATTTTAACACTTGCTGCTAAAAACTCAACGTGTAAGTACAAAGCTGTATTCATCTCCGTGCTGTCATCTACGCTGTAAGAATGTCTAGGAAATAACATTGAGTATCATACATGCAGCCAACTTCCACAGCAGTGGTGATTTTATTCATTAAAAGGGAAGAGAAACAATTTTTAAGCATCTTATCGACTATTTAGAATACTTAATTACTAATCAAATATTATAATGATTTGTGAAAGATGAAATCTTTTCTGCCTTCTAAGTGATAAGAGATCACACACATCCCCAGCCGGCCTTTGGCAGTTACAGCCACACGCTAGGCATAGTCAGAAAAGGTATAAGAACTGTATGCATTTTCTTTTATAGATCCACTGCACTGGAAGAAATAGCTTTTAAAAGAATTACCTTAGAGAGAGTAATCTGCATCCACTTAACCCGATTTATTTAAAAGGACCCTTCACTAAGCCTTTTTGTCTTTCCTGCTCTCCTTAGATGACAGCGTTATCAACTCATGTGAAAGTCATATTTCTGCATAATATTTATTGCTTTGTTCTTCTCTTACTGAGTATATATTGTGAAATATAGAAGAGAAACTATACAAAAAGTAATATTTAATCAAGTATTATCAAGACATCACCTCCTCTGCGTAGGGATAACCTAGCTAATCATCCATACCATTTCAGAATCATTAGATAACAGTGAACTCCTGGCTGTTATGTATGTGTATAGACAACTATTTTGAAGATGCTTATAAAAAAAATAAATATCCTGATTCCTCACATATTAAGGATAGATTGATGCAGTTTCGTGGTTGCAGTTCCAGTGAAAGTCCCCAAGGCCTTGCAATATCACCCTAATACTACGATAATGTCTAAAACCTGCAAAGTATCTTCAAAGCATAAAAGATGACACAGTTATAACTTGCAGTCTAACATCACAATATTCTATTTATAACATGTGACTCATCTCACTAGAAATAATTAAATAATGTAAACAGAACTTGGATTTAAGGCAAAAAATAATAAGAGGAAAACGAGGGCCAGTCACTGCAGATAATCTCAAAAGTAGCATCTTTTCAACTTGCATGTTTTTCAAGCTGTCTCATAAAATCTCGACCATTTTCTTAAACAACTCAAGGCACTTTTAAAGTCTCCTTGTAATTGTTTTACAACAACCAGTCCACAAATCCTTAAAACACTTTGTGTAAATAGTCAATTAAAATGCAATGAAACGAAGAGGAGATTTATCTGATTACAGACTGTGAACAGCTATGCAGAATGTCAAAAAAAGAAGCATGGCACTTTGTACTGCTACCTTAAAATATTTATTTCCAGCTATTAAAAATTCTCACAGTGCATTTGCAGGCAGTCAAGGACTATAGAGCCCTCCAAGCATCTTTGACATGATTTAACACAACAAAAATCAACCCAATTGAGCACTTCCCAAGGCTGAATAAAAACAAATTTAAATTTGAAATAAGATGCTGTCTCTTACCTGTATTTACAACTTAATATTGGAACAAAAGTTTCACCAATGCTTTAATTATTTATTGAACCTGCTGCTGGGAAAATTCTAGACCTTGGGTCTATGTGACAAAGATGCTTCTTGTGAGCTCTCCTGGCCCGGTCCTGGATTTCACTGCTCAGACCTGCCCAGCGCCGGCTCAAGAAGAACAAGGGTTCATTGCACAGCTCTCAGTACCCTCACAGCTCTGGTAACTTCCGTCAATAACAATTACTATAACCAAATCTCAAAGATTCTGAGGTTCACAGAGTCTCTTTCCACACACACCCCCCATTCCCTCCTCCCCCGGACATACTAAATGTCCAAGACCAGAAGTTCAACTGCTATCAGGTGACACGATGTTGAACGGAATTTGCTCCCACCTGCTCTCCTGATAGATTCCTACAGTCATAAAGTCTTCTGAGTGTCTTCTGAAGGTGCCTACCAAAAACTGACAATCTGCATTCCCACAGAAGATTCACACTTCTTTACTGAGACCAGCAATAAAAACTCTAAGAACGGTACCACATTACACCACCACACAGCCAGCATCGATTCTGACCTGCGGTACCTCCAAGCACATCTAGCACATCAGTGACCATCACTTAACGAACCTCAACCTATGATAAAGTAATTGTCTCCTCTGCATCTCCCTCCATGACCTTTGAAAGGAGCGTCTCATCAGAAATAGCTCAGTTACGTACAGAGAGCAATCAGAATCCCTGGGATTCTCAGAAGCACCAAGCACAAACAGTTAGAACAAATCACCGCCAGACCGTATGGATGCTGTAAGGGTGGCAAAGACCTCTTTTTAGCCAAGACTCAACAATCTTGATCAATGTGAATTGATCAAATCAAGCTGGAGATTCAAGTTACAAACATTCTGTCCTCCTCTACTTTGTTGCCAGTTAGCTATAAACTAGGGTGACAGCAGTAGTGAAGTGCTTGAAATAGGCAGTACCAAGGGACTCACCTCTCAAAGGATGTAACACGCACACAAAACAAAACAAGGGGCTGCATGTGTAACTGAAAGGATGAGATGCTTAAGCTCTTGCAAAGACACCTCGTGGTTTCAGCATGCACTGAATAAGCTACCAAAACCAAACACTCAAACCATTTTAAATCGTCTAACCGCATCTCTCTTCTGTTCTCCACGCTTTTATTTTCCATTCTGAGATGTTAGAGATTCCTTTGCATTTTTATTATTACACATATTTCAAAATTATTTCATGAGCCAAAATAAGAATCTAACAGACTTTCACCCCAGCCACTTCAAAAGGGTTGCACACATTAACAGTTACTACTGCAAGCAACGATGATCTTTGTTAAGAGCAGACAGGTTGTTTCTCTCTGCCTCTCCAAGGTAGAGACCTCTGGGGGTCATAGTGGCTTGGGTTTTTTTTTGTTTTGTTTTATTTACAACAACATACAAGATAACTGGTAGCAACCGGAAATTTACTGTAGGGAGAGTCAGAGTTTCTCAGGTGGTGAGGGAAGGTTAAGCCCCCAGTCCCAATGAACAGTTTTAAGCCTTGTCGTTTCTACTCAAAGCTTCTCTGCTCTTCCCTAGAGTGAAACAAGCCAACTTGTCAAATTTTGCAAGACGCAAAAGTTCACTTTGCTGAAGTTCTGTCAAAGTTATCACAAATGAACTCCATGCTTTCAAACACTTCTATTTAGGAATCATCTTCACAACAATCGTGCTAGAAAATTTTTTGTAAGAAAACCCAGTTGATACAGGTTAGCAAGAACCTCCTGAAAAATGAACTTGTTTGCCAAAATCTTTCAAGTGCTGATTACAAAGTTTGACGCTAAGAATCATTATCTTCAAATGAAAAAGCATCCATACTACAGACACATCAACCTCCTTTTGAGACCTGCTGCATCTCCAAGATGAACTGAGCGTACGTGAGCACGTTGGCTGTACCCGAGGGCACACACTCCCAGCATCACACAAACAAGTTTGAAAGATGCACTTCAGCAAAGTTTCATTTTAAAATATAAGAAAAATGAATGAAGAGGACTAGGTTTTCTGCCTCGCTGTTTTAGAACGCATTTACAGATTGTAATGCAACATGCTATACTTGCTTCATCACAGCAAGAGCTGTGTGGCAGCAGAATCACACCTTTAGCTGGTTCACAAGCAGCAAGTAATTAAGTGATTGTATGAACTAAAAGATCCTGTCATGTGAACTCCGTATGGAAATAACTGAAGTACAATTGCTTTTAACATGCTCTTACATTGACAGTATTAATCATCACGAGAAGATTGCAGTCTACAAAGTCAAAGTAAATTTTAAAGGGTACTTTAAAACAAAATTTTCTCATGACGAAGGATGCTCCTTTCTCATTTCCATCTGTTGGGGATTTTCCGTACCAAAAGCGAGCCAAGCCCATTGGGCCTATACCTTATTCCTGTAGCTCTAATTTCTACACCAAAGCTCAGCGTGGACCGTTACTGCCTCAAAAAGCAGTATGTAGGAAAGCATTCAGTGAGTTTCTCACTTTGGTGAAGGTCTGTGACGATCCCAGCAGGAATTATTCCATTTTACAGATCAACAGCATAGAAAGCATATAGGAACAGTGAAAAAGAAACAAGGAAGTATGAGACACAAACATTGGGAGTTTGGGAAGTCCAAATTCAATTTCCAGTTCTTACTTCAACGTGAGCTTGGTTATGTCAAGGAGGGTTAGATACAGGAAAAAAAAGTGTTTGAGACTACAGACTAATTTTAGTTTCCTGATCCCTACATGGAACTAGCATCACTGACAGGTATTAAGGACTCATCAGGCTTCACAACCACCAGCATGCTGAGAAAGGAGCTGCCTGATCAGCAACTAGGAAATGCCAATGACAGAAGTGTGTCTGAAATCCTGCCTCTCTTCACAGCTTGAAAACGTTGTCCTGGAATTACACATTTGTGTCCTTTATTCCTTTAAAAGGAAACATTATTTTCCTTTAAAGCATAACAAAAGGAGAAGCTGGTAATGTTAGGCCCCTTTTTAATACAGTGTTACGATAACAAGAACACTCACTCTTCATTCAGGAGACTCAGACTACTGCCTGCAAGGCTGAAATCCACCTCTCGCCACCAGGCAGGCTGATGATGAAGTTATTCCCACTACAAGTCGCAGAGAAACGGCATGTGGGAAAGGAAACAACTACAACCCATAACATAGTGAGTACACAGGCCGGTGGGAGTCTGACCTGAAAGCTGACAATTGTTAAATAAAGAAAACAGTTCTCGGTTTTGAACTCAATTCTAGTAAGTGGACTGTAAAGTCATGTTCCCTCCTTTGCTCCCTCTCCAGGCCATGAATATTTAATTCTTTTATGCAAACTGGAAGAGTTGCAATGCAAGGTTAAATTAGCCTAAATAACCTTGAAATCCTTTCATGAAGTCGGGCCTCTGAGTCAACTGCCAATCTGTAGAGAAAGAACTTCCTTACACAACGAGTTCTGTTGTTAGCGTATTTAAAACACCATGTGGTACCATGACAAAAATCTTGAGGTTAGAGTTGATTTGACAAAACTTACACCTTTGGTTCACCTTTCTGTGGTAGGATCCATGGCTTAGACAGTCCAATTATTTAATAAATGTTTGTTCCTCAATTTTGAATGCAAAATTCTTCCTGGGAAAAGGAATCAGTTACAGTGCTCTCCAAATTGTATTTGATAACACAACACATACATCTGCTGGCATGCTTTGCTGCTTCCCTAGTTCTTTAAGTGCAAACGTAATCAATGCTACTATTTCTTTTGCTTTATTTTGCAGAAGGTCAAGCTCCCTACAGACCAGCTACAGGTATACGCCAAGTCAGTGTATCCTTCATATGTCATAAAGCAACCAAAATAGACAGACTTCTGGAAGCCTGACAAAGCTACTAAATTTCACTTTTAATTCTCAAAGTGTTTTATGAACTTCCTTCAACTCATAACCCTACAAATCATTCACATGGTTGGAGTCAGCACGGAGAAGCTGTATCTCAGTGGTCAGCCTATGCAAAAATAGTTTCATGATCTCTCTCCAGAGGGGGGAAAAAAAAAAAAAACAAACAAGAAAAAAGATTATTCTTCACCCTGCCAGCTAATCGTTAAAATCTGGAAACCTTAGATGCTTGCATTTTAAGAGGTAGAAATAAGAAAGAATGTTTGAAAATCCTTATTAGTAAAAACTTTACTAGGATAATGTGTACACTTATTGTTATAAACGCTGTTCTAGCAACTGAACGATTTGACTATTCAGAAAAATAAATTCAATATCCAACACAACTATTAGATTGGAACTTGGCAATGAAGTAATAAAGTAATTTTTCAAATGCCCCAAAACTTATACACACACTTAGAAGATGGCAAAATGGCACGAGTGTTTCTGAACGCAGCAGCATAGCTGCCTATCGCATCTCTCACAGGTCGGCGACCACTGACTCGGTCTTAGAAGCTGATTTTTCCAAATTTTAGCAACACTAGGAATTCCACATTAGATAGACATTTTGATTTGGCCTCGGTTTAGATCACTGCCTCCCAGTCTTGCTAGCCCATGTCATCTTGCTTTAGTTTATCCTCCTGGCTTGTAGCTCACGAGTAGGTAAGTGTTGAATCAGATCGTCTCCTAAGGTCCCTGGCAAGTCCTGCTTTCTACGATCATACAACAAGTTTACAAACTCAAGTCTTCCATTTCTAACAACATCAAACAAATGAGTTGGGTCTAACTGATCTAGTATTTAAAACAACGAGGCCTGTTCTACAGCACACTTCTCAGAAAGCCCAACGGAACCAAGCTAGCGCCAACAATGTTAAGAAAGTTTTGAAACATTTCTCTGCTAGAAAACCATTGTTAAACTTGAAAAACAAACAAATAAACACAAAATTGAACATCACGAATCAGACTCATCACTGTTTTTTCTGCTCTTTGTTACAAAGTTACCAATGACCTACAGGTTTCATTCATTATTTGCTTACAACTTCAAGTAGTGCTGTTACTCTTGAAAGGAACTGGGCCATTAATGGGCTTTTGCTAATCACAGGTGAAAAGTCACTCTCATTGAGCAGCACCCTTAAGAATTAAACATAACACATTGACGTAACAGAGAAAAGGAACCATCTTCACATACTGGCATGGATTATATTAAGAATCGAAATATTTTAGCTCAAGAGAAGGTATTATCAGTGCTGGTCACACAGCTTCCTTAGAACTATTTATAGTACAAAAAAAAATAAATAATCCAACTAGAAACACAGTAAAGACAATAAATAACCTATGCCGTACCTTGTAGTTTTGAGATTATATATTCGTTTAAAAATAATGCTAATAACACCACTCAGTGACGAGTCACAAGTCCCAAATCCAAAGCGGTAGGATTGAGGTTTCCTTTCTCTTTCCTATATGCATCCTCTCACAACTAGTTATGAGCAGGAAAACTTCTCCGTGCACTTTTCTTTAAGAACGAATTGCACTCACCTTCTCGGCAAAGTCGCATTGCTTCTCGGTTCCTTCCATATTCCTTGAAACTTTCTTCTAATGCTGTTCCTAAAACCGAAAAGCCACAAGATCTCAACGCACACAGAAGTCACAGGGTAGGGCTGACCCCCCGCTACTGACCTGTAACCCCTTCCCCTACGGGAACAAACCAGCACACCGGGGATACGAGCTCCCATCGCTGCGGCAGCAAACAGAGCTCCGGAGGGACCGAGATGTGCCGTCCCGTCCCCCGGAGCTGGGTGCGGGGCCGGGGCTGCCGAGCGGCTGTCAGCGGAGCGGGAAGCCTCACCTGGAGCGGGAGCTCCCCCCGCCCCAAGCCCCGGCTGAATCGAGGGCAGGAGGTGCCGGCCTCCGGGGACTGGCTCAGACCTCCCCGCACCGTGTCCCGGATTACAGGAACTGGGGCAAGCGCTGCCCACTCCGCGCCGCTCCCGGGTGCCCGACCGGGGGGCGCCGCCGCCGCCGCCTCGGGAACCGCGTACCGGACAACGAACTCGGCCGCGACGGTTGGGGGTGGGGGGAACGGACCCAACCTCCTCCCCGGGCCCGGGACCCGCGGCGCCCTCCTGCCGGGCACCGTGCCGTCTGGGATCGGCGCCCCGCGGTGCCTCCCGCGGCGGGGCCGCGCCCGGGGCACCCCCGGCCCCGCGGGGAGCGGCGGCCGGGCCGGCAGAGGGGGTTGAGAGGGGGCGGCCGCTCACCGTCGTTCCCGTGAAGTTTAGCAGCATCGACCCAGTGGCTCCAGGGCTGCCCCAGCATCGCCTCGGGGCTGGGCAGGGACCTGCGCTCCCCGACGGCCGCCATTGCCGCTGCGGTGGCGGCGGGGCCGGCGCCGCTCCCGCCTCCTCCGCCTCCGCCTCCTTCGCCGTGGCGGGGCCGCCGCTGCCGCTGCCTGGCCGCCGCCGCGCTGCGCTGCTCCCTTCTGACGTCACCCGCGGCCCGCGCCGACATTCTTTCCGCTGCTATAATGTAACGAGAAAAAGTCACCGGGCGCTTAAGGTGGCGCCGCGCTCTTAAGGAAGCGCCGCGGCGCTGTCAGCCCGCCCGCTCTCCTCCCCGCGGGGAACCTGCGGCCCTGGGCCGGCGTCGACTCACCTCTGCGGCGGCCCGGGGGGAAGGAGCCGGGTGCCCATGACTGCACGGGGAGCGCTCCCTTCCTCTTCCCCGTGTAGGTGAGGCGCGTTTGTGTATTTGCGCTAACAAAGCAGCGGAAGGCGGGGGGGGGGGGGGGGGGAGGGGGCGGGGAAGAGAGCAGGTCTACACCACCCGCCAGGCGCTTCCCGGCTCCATGGGCCGCCTCTCTTCGCACCACGGCCCGCGACCCTACAAAAACAACGGCCGCATCACAACCCCGCCTGGCACCCGCTTCCCTAGGAAGCGGCGGGGGGTGGAGGGGGGGGGCGGACCAGCTACGCGACGCGGCGGGGAGGAGCCGAGCCGGGTTTGCGCGCCCCGCCCCTCCTCACCGGTCCACCTTAAACCCGGCGCCTCCTTAAAGGCAGCGGCGAGCAGGAAACTCGCTCCGGGCGGGCGGCGTCCAGCCCCCCCAACCCCCCCCCCCTCCAAGCCCGGCGGGCTGGACGCCGCCCGCCCGGAGCGAGTTTCCTGCTCGCCGCTGCCGTCCTCACACTCGTAACCTGTCTCCCAGGGGGGTTGTTGTCATTGTTATTCCGCATTTTTAAACAGCAGCTGTTTTTGTTGGTTGTTTAGTTTCGTTTGGATTTTTTTTTTTTTTGCCTAAACTTTGGGATGGATGGCTGTTGAGCGGTGTTAAAAGCGAGGTTTAAAGGATGCTCTTCTGCCTGAAAACTCTTAGTAGCAAAGTTTAAGCTTTGCAAAATCAAGTTAATTTGATAAAGTAATCTGGGTTTAGAAGCCATTTGTTACAGAGTTTTCTCTACAGTTGACTCAAATGGTCAAGTATCAACGTCAAATTAAACTCCTCAGGCCGTGACCTGCAAAGATTTCTGGCCACGCTTAATGCCCCTGTCAGTAATCACAGCCTCAGTGACCAGCTAAAACCGTATATAAATCTGATCTGCTGCCTCCTCTATAGGTGCTCAGCCCGTGTGTAAGCTCGAGAGCGCGGGACTCGTGCTGTCAGCGGAACTGCTCGCAGATCCCCTGCGTGCATTTCCAAAACCAGATAGCAAAAATCAAAACTGAAAACAAATTTGTTTAGAAAACACGCTCCCAGTCCTGCAGAGGTGTATGCACACGCAGGCATAGCAAACGCTTTGCTGTTTTCATTTAAAGTGTGGAACTATACAAGCTCTAGATGTTTCTTTCCAAATTTATGCCTATAAAAGATATATAAATACAAGCTCATCAGCCAGTCGTCATAGGGGATGGGATAGGCTGTAATTATAAGAGTAGTTTCAGCGTTCCACCCAACTGATAATTAATGTCACATTCAGAATGTATCTTGTAAAACTGTAGATCTAATACAGAATAGCTAAGTGAGATTTTTCTCTCCTCTTCATCACTGTTAAGTTTAATTTAACTGGTTAAAAAAAGGCAAACATCATGAGATTTAGATAAAGATAGCAACAACAATTTCTACTGCAGACATTTGTAGCAGGATTAATTAACAAAGGCTATCAACCTCTTGAGCTGAGCCCTGATCTTTTGGTTACACATGTTGGTAACTGTCCTGTAGCTTCCCAAAACAGTGAAACAAGTCTTCAACTTAGGTCTGAGCATGAGTAAAAGTGTTTACGCTAACAGAGTCTAAAGAAAAATGATGAATGGAGGGAGTTATTGTTTGATTAATTATCAAATAGTATACTTTATAATATAGAAAACTACTTAAAATTAAAGCTAAGAACATCACTGGAAGGAAAATGTCAGTCAGGTGCTAAACAATTTCTGAACAGAACCTCAGCATTTTTTTTTGTGGTATAGGAGCCAAATAGGAAAAAATATCTATGACTGATTTCCTTAAAGCTTAGTTCTTCAGGTGCTCCACAAATGGAGGCTAATACAACATCTGTAGCTGAGTTCAGACTCCAGCCATCGGATAATTCAAGTTACAGACAGAACTATATTCTCTGTGTCAAATATTCTGGTTTGTATTACAAACTTTGTTCATACATCTCTCCTTTGTTCTGGAGAAAGCTGTCAGAAAGCTGCCTCCGCTGCAGTTTGAGAAAGAATCCTTGATACGTCCCAGTGGCCATCAAATTAGTGAAGGCTTTTTCTATTATTTATTTTACGTAGACCATAAAGCAAATATAGAGATGGGTGACCAAACAGAGCCATAGAACAGCAGCACCTACCTTTCAATAGTGATAGATTTTACCATGGCATATCAATTTGATGTTTACACATCACACGATTCTTTTCTTTAAACATTACTGATGTATGTATGTCAAATTACACAAAAGTAAAATGGCTTAATTTGGCGAAATCACATTGATTAGCTAGGTACTTTAACAAGCCAATATATTTTCAGCTTTCCAGTTTCTAAGGTTGAAACTTATCAAGTTACTCAGAAGTGCCTCTTGCTGTAAAAGTGCCATCCAAACAGCTAAAGCAGACACCACTGTTATTTCATACAACTTTGATTACCCCCTTTCTTCCTCTTTTTCTCTTTCAAACTGGTTGTTGCATGTTTTCCCCTCCCTATTTCACAGCTTTTCTTTTTTTCCTACGTATTCCCACTCAAGATCTAATTCTGTAGACTGGGCCTCAGGCTGGCCTTTAGTAAACCTTCTTCCGCTAGTAAAATATTTTCCCCCTGTGTCGTGAATACATCAGTATTCCAGTAGAGGGAGGAAAGCAGCAGCAGAAAGATCAGCTCATCAGTTCAATGCACACGAACGATTAGTCAGAGAGCAGTAACAGGGGCAGATGAAAAAACTAATTTTATGAGGACTGGAGGTAGAGAGAATTTTCTTTTCCCACAAACTCACTAGGCTATACATGCATTTAGGTTTATTTAAGCACACAAGTTCAATTCTCCTAAATTGTTTCCATAGTGCTATACACAGACGCATTGATGATTTCAGGGAAAACCAGGGAAAACCCTGAAAATCCATCATCTTAAAAAGAGATGAGAATTGAAAACACGTGTACAAGGTGTAGACTTTGAACAGAGGTGGCTATTACCAATCTGAGACCTCCAGGTCAGAAGTACATTTACCCAAAGCTCCCTTGGCAATCAGCGGAGAGCCAGGGATACTTTTGGGAACAGTTTGGTCCCTCCTGGTCCAAAGCACTTTTTGAAAAAGCCCTTCTCTTCCCACTGACCACAGAAGTAGTCAAGGATGACCATGCACATAGATTAGGCACCTCCCTTAGGCATTCAGAATTAAGTGAGATGAATCTGGTCAGGAGTGGGCAGAACACTCAAGTGTGGAACGCACTGCCTGGAAGCCAAGAGAACAAGAAGTGGCCTGGAAATGCTACAACTCAAAGGGCTTAAATGAAGAAGCAAAATAGCCCGAGAAGTAGCATTGGGACTGAGATGGTGTGAATAACCACAGACTGCTCGTGTACGTGAATGAGAACAGGTATTCAGAGAACTGAGAGAAAAAACACAGAGGAGTAAGTTAAGCTCAGATAGAAAGTGAAGAAGGAAAAACATGAGGCAGGCAAATAGCAGAAAACAGCGGATGATGTAGAGAAAACAACCAAATAATGAGGTGAAGAAAGTATAAACAAACAAACAACAAATGTAACACAGCCTGCAAAAGGAAACAAAACACACAAAAAAGGAAAACCCACAGTTTTAGAGCTCACTGAATAGATATAACACCATATTAAAAATAAACTGGCGATGCTATAATTAAATTTATGCCTACAAACAGCTTAAAACTGCAGAGGATGGTTATTTCGTGGCATGACACTGCAGGCGTTTTTAAACCCATATCGGCAGGTTTCATTCTTTTGCCAGGTGGTCTGGGAAAGCCATTCGAACAGGCAATGCATACCAGTTCAGTTGGAATCTGTACGACAGCCTCCATATAGGAGCTGAGATACCATAACTCTTAACTGGAGTGAAAATGGATGGATGGGTCCACAGTCTGTGCTTTTGAGAACAGAAAAAGTAAAATGATACAATTCGACGATGATTTTCCACAACGAAAGCAAAAGGATGCACAAATTGAAGTGCGAAGGGAAAGACAGGGAGAACCTACAAAGGTGTCACTTTATCAGCACTCAGAAGAAAGAAAAATAGTGAATTCACAAAAAAGTCTGTCAAGGAAAAGATCTGAGAGGCATTATGGCATTAAAGGAAATCAAGTAAGTTAATTCCAGCCAAAAGGTACGAAACGATCAAGAAGGGCTTAAAAACTAAGAACAAGTATTATTAGTGAAGACTTGTTGGTAGGTGAGATTCAGGATGAAACAACAACTCAAACAGCTGGTACATCGAAGTGAAGTCCTGACCCTTGCATCAGCTCCTGCTGACAGTGGTGGAACTGGGAGTACGTTTTGTGCTTTTTAAAATATGTCTCCAGTATGACAAGTATAATTGGGCAAGCAGGAAAGCAAGAGATAAAAAGTTAATAGAAATGAGTATGTCCAGATAATGAGAGAACTATCCAGCCATAACAAACCAGACCATTTCATTAAAGCCCCACCGCAGAAAAATATTAATGCATTAAGAAAAACGCATTACGGTAATCTGTAGTTCACACTCACCTCCAGTGAAATCAAGCAACTTCTCCCTTTATTACTACACACAGGACCGTGATCTTGCAGAATACTAATCATGAGCAGCACACAATAAAAAATTATACAACAAACCATGGCCATCCATTATCCTTTTCCCACAGATCCTGGGAACAGGTTGGTGTGTATAATTTTATTTACGAGTAACACTTCAAAGAGGGAGCTGAAGATGCTCAGAAGTGCTGGAATACAGCTACTTTAAATATTGGAATATGAAATTATTGTGGCTACCTACTGTAAACCACCTGTACCAGAAAAAAGAACAATATTGTTAAGATTAGAAGACTAACTTAAAGTATCACTTTCTGAGGAGAAGGAATGGGGGAATGGAGGCTAATAAATGTAAGTGAATCTGCGAGGAATTCTGCATTAGAATGAGAATGCAACAGATGCCCCTGTATGTTTATCCACACATCACAATGACTATACTGGAGATAGTATTACATTTTTACACCCAAATTACAAGTCAATGTCGTTGCCATGTGTTAATAAAATATATAGTATCTAGCAAAACATTGCAGCCACTTCCTTCTTTACTTAACTATCAAATATGTCTTAAATGCAAGTCGAATTTCCACAAGAATGGATGACACAATGATCTAAAGCAGAGTAAGGAGCACAAGAATATAAGAATACAGATCTTTGCTCTGTGTAGATGTCAGTAAATACTGTCAATTCTTGAAGAGAATTTTACAGAGAAAATGCTGAATAGTGACACAAAGTTTTCAAGTGTTTAAGGTAAATAGGTAAAACTACACAAAATACATCCAGTTAATGATTTGGAAATCAAACTAATGTGTATTTTTACATAAGGTATTGAAATCACTTCAAATTTGGAAATGTTAAAACAATTTCGGCAACCTAAGTATGCAGATGAATCATTTTAATCAGAGGAATCAGAAATGGGTATGACCTTTTAAATTCTCATTTATACACAGAGAATATGATATTACAATTTATAATGATTAAAATACACAGCTATTCAGGTCAATTGTAACAAAACATTAGTGCTGGATTTCCATTTATTGAAATCAAAGCACTTAATGGGGAACAGTTTGATATCAACAATCCTCTGATGGAACCTAACTACCACGCAAGGTTTCATAAACCTGCCTGGTTTCTTGCCAGCTTACCTACATGGCTCCTTGGCAGTTCATGGAGGCAGAAGACTCTAGGTCCAAGCACAGCCCACAGGACTCAAAAGAGTTCCTTGAGACCACAAGGACGCCTACCTATGACGTGAAGCTGCTTGAGTCCTCATACCCTCAGAAGCTGATTAACATCAAATCAAGGATCCTGAGAACCTTGGCACATGGAAATTTTAATTTATGCCATTCTTCTCACATTTGATTGCTGATGTTACCTGCACTGACCACACTCAGCAAGTGAGCAACAAAATATCATACAAATTGGACATGGACAGGTCTACGGAACTTGACAGGATGCATGCAAGTGTGCTAAGAGAGTTAATTTGAAAGGTCATGGATGTAGACCATGAGATTGCTAGCAAACTGGCTAAACTGCTGTGCTCAAAGGGTGGTAATGGCTCAAAATCAAACTGGCAATCAGTTAAAAACAGAGTTCCTTGGGGGCCAATACTGGGCTCAGTCCTATTCATTATCTTTTAAAATTATCTGGATGATGAGAGTAAATGCATCCTCACCAAGTCTGAAGATGGTACAAAACTTGGACAACAGAAGGAAGTGTCACTATGTGCAGAGACTGTGACAGGCTGGAAAACTGGGCCAGTTCAAGAGACACATTAAAAACCTGGACAGGGTCCAGCAGAGGGCCAGCAAAGTGATTAGAAGGTTGGAAAACTTACGGAAGAAATGAGAAGGAATTGTGTTTGTTCAGCCTAAAGAAGAGAAGACTCAGGTGGGATGTAGTCACAGTCTTCCAACAAGTAAAAGATAATTATAAAGAAGATGCAGGTACTCTCTTCACAAGAAACACAGTGACAGGGCAAGAGGCAACAGGCACAGGTTGCTTCAGAAGTTCTGTCTGGATACAAGAAAAAAATATTCAGTGTGAGAACAATTAAATATTGAAACAGGTTGCCCAGAGAAATGGTGGACTTTCCCCTCCTGGAGATAGTCAACACTTGGCTTGACCAGGCCTTGGATAAGCTGCTTTCAACAGAAGGTTGGACCAGATGGTGTCCAGAGGACTCTTCCAATCTAGACTCTTCTATGATGGTATGAAAATATAAGTAGTGCTGCGGCCGCATTTAGTGACAAGGAGCAGGGAAGTAGGAAAGAACGACAATTTTAGTTTGCAGCCCCAGGGACTCTGGATTCACTAATACAGCCACTTCTCAGGCTGCTGGAAAATCCAGGGGAAGCATTTTGTTATAGAAACCTCAGATATTACAGTTTCCAATGTTACATATTGCAAGAGCCACACCATGACAAACATCCCTTGCTCTTCTCGAGCCCAGATTAACTCTGCCACTTAAATAAACTCTGCAGACCAGCTCCATGCTAACTGTAACGGCCCTTTCTGCTGCAATCTATTTTAAAATATATTAAAAGATTATTTGCACAGCAAATACTAGCCAGGCTGAAACAGACGAGACTCTTGAAGTCTGTGCATAAGAAAAATGCAAACTTAAAGTGAAGTCTTTTCTTCCGTGGTATCAAGCAAAACCATACAAAATGGTGAAATGCATGTGATGATTAAGGATAGAGATAAATGTAAGGGAAACAGAGAAAGAAACAGATATTGTTTCAATGAATTAGCAGTACCTGATAAAACAACCTGCACTTGCAGCTTTTAAGCCAAAATTTCAATTTATTATCATAATTTTCTCTTTTTCCTAACATTCTGCCAGGAACACTAGTTACAGAGAATAACCCAACTGTACAGTCTTTACCTCAGTTTACAATTCTACTTTCTGAACTTGTAAGATTACAACAAAACTGATGGTATGTACCAGAGGCTAACAGCCTTCAAATGCTTTAAAGTATCATGGAAATGTGGAAACAGACAAAAAATAATTATTCAGAAAAAGTTTACTTCTTCTAAAATATAACAAATAAATTAAAAATACTGCCTGTCTGCTACATCTTACTTGTCCAAATCACTTCATCTAAGTGACTGAGAGACATAATCCAACTTACTTTTAAGTTTGACTGTTTCGTGCATTTAAGTCCCTTTAGGTTGACTATAAAGTTGCTTTACTTCCCATTGAAACATATATTAAACACCTGCATTTAAAAAAAAAAAAACAGTCCCCCCACTGCATCTGGTAACACTTCAGACTTGCTTTGCAAACCTGCTAATATCCTGTTCTCCACGCTTCTCACATCTGAAGTACGTGAATATTAGGCTTAAGGAAAATATTTGGGTAAGCAAGTCACGGTACCTTGAAAGTATGATGAATCGCTGGGTTGATTTATCAATTGATCTTCATCTGTTCAGATTTTGGAAGCTTTTTCTAACTTGTACCTGATTAATTCTGAAAGAAAACAAAAAAAGTACAGCAATAAGACATTTGTAACCTTATCTCCATTTCATAACTATAAATGTATCAATTTAAAAACTAATACAAAGCATTTTATCAATTTTACAAATACAGTTTCTGCAATGGATTTCAGATTGAAAGGTAAGCAGGGAGCTGTTATGCACTCTTCTGCACAGAGCAGCTCTTTAAATGGCAGCCTGACATTACCAGAAAGGTATGCATTGGATGAAATCTCAATCTTCAGCCCAGTTACTGCACTTACATCGACTATTACTGACCAGATTTCCAAGCAGACGGTTGTGTCTGTATCACAAGCCGGTAACACGACAGCGCTGGATTTTCTACCCAGGATTTTTCTAGAAAATAGCACAACTCCAACAACAGGGGCTCTCGGTACGCAGTCATTGACGTTTTTACCACCATGTCATAGAACACGGATAGCTAAAAATGATCCCTCACGTAATAGTCATTAGTGACTATTACTGTATCACTGATGAAGAATTTCACAAAAATTAAGAGAGAGGTACAGATGGAGGCCTTTCCCACAAAAGGAACTTGTATCATCTCAAGCTCAGTTTTTTAAAATCCCTTCATTCAATGCTTATAAACTTGCTGTTTATATAAACCAAATTTAAGCACAGTTTGCTTTGGTTTAGCATAAGTCAATGCCTAATTGGTTAAAGCTAAACCAAAGTCTTGTCAAAACTTAAAAAAAAATCCACCCATCCTTGTGCACAAGTTATAAAGATCTAATAACTGATTTTTACAAGCGCTTTGAAATTAAACTGGTGATTTTTTTTCATTTACTAAAAAGTCATGAAGACAGATATAAAAATAAGCCAATCTAGCACTGGGACCAGATGACACTTCAGAGAAAACTATTTTTTTCCCCTCCAAGGATTAAAGTCCAGACAAGAGGAATGCAGTCCAAGAGGGCATCCAAGCCGTCACACAGGCTGTAGGGCTCTGCCTCAGTGGAAGGTGCAGAACGAAGCTTTTCCTGGCTTCTGCGGCTCCTCTGGGAAGCTGTCTGCAAACTGAGTTCATGTCTTTAAACTCTTCTTATGCACTGAGGATAAAACCCTTTTTATTCTTTTCTTTTAAACTGCAGCTTAGCAGCTGACACTATCTTGACCGAGATCACCTACAGATACACTTACTATTTCTAAGCTTTACTCTGCTCAGTGACATACTTGATCCTAAGCAACACATCCAAACTTAATTATATTCTAGTTACTCAACAAAATCCAAAATTCTCCTGGATTCTGCAGTGGACAACACTCGAGAACAAGCACAGTATTATTTTCTCTCTCTCCTCTGCAGTCATTGCTCTGCTTTATGGTTAATAAAACTGATTGCTAACAAATTTCTACACTAGTAGAAGTCTCAGAAAACATTGTATTTCCTGGTTCCATGTATAAATTTCATTGAATACTACAGTATAAAACTTTCTCAACTCTTGCTGCTGCTCACTGGGAAAGGCAATGCAGTGTTTGTCAAAATCCTTTTTTTTCTTTTGTTTGTTTAGGACAGGAGACTCTGAATTCATACAGACCGTTGCCTTTACAGAGGATCATTCAATGTTTTGCCTCGAAGTCTCAATCCCTTTGAGTATATGACCTCCCTGCTGTGGAAGTAACTCATTCCTTCATCTCTACCCCAATTTCTTCAGGGGATATGGGAGCTCTGCACACAAAACACCTTTTTCTTTTATCCTGATGTAAACGTTTTTAGTTACATAAAAACTGAATTCCATTGCTTCATGCAAAAACGAAAACAAAAACTACCTATAAAACAGAAGACATCTCCAAAGACTTAAAAATCTAGGAATAGGGCAACAAGGAAGTGGTAAGTACAAGAAATGGACCAGATGAGGGTAAAGGAAGGAGCAGCAAAAATTTTATTCCTGTATAAGAGACATCAGAGCATACAATGTCACCACCCATGAATTTTGCTGTAGGGATTACAAGTGGCGTTGAGTTCGAAGGAAGCTATGAGAATAAGTTTCAAAGGAGTAAAGTGACAGCTTAACGACTCTCTAAAGAGAACTCTTTCTCTGGATAGTGAGTGGCAAAGAACAGGAATGATTCTTGTTGAGAATTTACAGCAGGTCAATTACAACCACAACTGTCAGCAAAGAGTAATGCAGGGAAGCGATCGGATGATTGAGAATAAGCCAGGAGGAGTGCTCCCTCCGCAAGGCAAGCGCTTTGGTACTCCCTAGAAAAGGGAGAGCTAGTTGAAAGATGGAAAGATGACAAAAATAGTAAAAGCAGCAATCCAAGAAAATGGAAAAAGGCCTGCGTTTTTAAACCGGTGAAGCAGACTTAGCTCTCAGTGCCCAAATATCAAAGAAATTGGGTCGCAATCGCTATTGAACACTTTGAGGAGGTTCTGATACACAAGACAGGAAACCACAGCCTGGCGGAGCAAAAGGCTGAAACACATCCCCGCCGGAATGGTATCTACACAGACATACGCCATAAAGGCACAGCTATGATGACTACTGCATACTACCATTTAAGGGAAACACACTTACATGAAAATTATAATTGCAAAGCAACTCACTAAAATAAAGGAAATATAAATGTTTGTGATAAAAACGTCTCTAACTTTTCAAAGTATCAAAACTAATGCCTCAAATATCCAAACTCTTTTAACCCTTTTTCTTTTCAGCTGTCAGAAATAGGCACCTAAATATGTGCCTACATTTTGGAATGTTCTTTGTTAGCTACTAAATATCCAAATTTAAGATAAAATACAAGGTCTACATTTATATAAACAAAGATTTGGACATGCTTGGTATAATCGCCCCAACACTGGACTTCATTTAGACATTTTATAATTACGGGGATAACCTAACGAGGTCTTATTCTGCCCCTTGGAAAAATGGGTGCAGGAGGCGTACGTTGAAGCAACACGAGCTGGCAAGCAGAAGGCTGGGGGCTGCTGTGATGGCTGGCTAGTAGCTCAGGGGTAAATCAGAGCAATTCTCAGACTAATCTCATCTTTGCTGGAGACTGACTCAGGACCCACCAACTGCTGAATCTCAGGGGGTCAAAGATGGTACAAGCATTGTATGTTCTACCAATTACATAACTGGCCCTCCTATTCCCTTCGGGAGACACAATTATTTACATCTTCACAGATTAAAATTAAGTACCAGCTACATGCTTTAAATAGAGATTAAATATGAAACTTCTGTAAATACCAATTACAAAACTGCAGCATCTCAACATTTCATACAGTTCCTACACATACCAATATAAAATATTTCTCAGAATTACCTAAATATTTTCTATTATTTGTGCAAACACAAATGCAACAGAATATTTGGTGCAAAATATAAGAGTGATACAAATTATTCTGAAACTATTTCAAACATGCATAGGTATCTTCATAGCTAATGAGAAGGGTCAAACTTAAATAACTAATACCTTAGTTACTAAATAACTAATACCTTAGTCAATGGAGAAGCAACAACACCTTTCAGATAATTCTGAATAAACTGGTAAAAATGGCAAAATAATTACACAGAGCAAAGCACACTTGAGGGGTCTTAACTTTGCCTACTGTCATCTTCCTTTGTCTAACGGCAACAGGAAAAGATGTGCATTCATCGTTTTGCTCACAAAAAAAATGTTATCACTAATTTTAGTTTTATCTTCCAACAATTTCTCTTTTAACTTAGAAGTCTTCTTTAGCAGTAAGATTAACAACGTCATAAGAAGCCTTTGCATAGTGCACTTCAACTGTTTAAGTACAATACACAAAGCATTAAACAGACAGTTTAAAAAACCACAGTTTCAGAAATAATGAAAGATATTCTACAAGCGAGTATCTTGTCTTATATATCAAAACACCTGCATCTTGCAGTGTGATTTATACCACCATTTGAAAGTTCAATCCATAAAACACATTAGCTTACTGCATCTAACTAAGATAAACAAGGACAGTTGAAATTATATTTATGC
The DNA here is from genome assembly GCF_009769465.1 of Tauraco erythrolophus. Taxonomy (NCBI): domain Eukaryota; kingdom Metazoa; phylum Chordata; class Aves; order Musophagiformes; family Musophagidae; genus Tauraco; species Tauraco erythrolophus. The sequence goes on from NC_141476.1 coordinate 8,208,407, forward strand.
ATTCCTTTAAAAATGGTATTTATATACAACTGTAGAGAAGTAAGAGATATACTCTAGATTTTATGCCATAGGAATATTTCATACCAATTACAACTTGTGTTACATCAGAAATACAAACAACAAAAGACTGGTAGCAAGCAATAGACACTGGACATCAGGATTTTCCAATTTTTAAAATAAAAAAAATCCTGATTGGCTCATGTAAAAGGGTGCACGAAGTAAAACAGTAATGTTAAAAAGAATATACAAATCTATAATACAAACATACTTTTCAAGACAGAAAGGCACGGCTAATCAAGACAATGCAGAGTACATGATTAACATGATTTGCAAAATTTATTACTGAGCCTCTCTGTTAAAGGTAACATTATTCGAACTACACCGTCACGGTTATTGCAGAGTAAAGATTTCAAATTAGCTCCTCATGTATATCATTATCGTGAGTGGTTGCATTTTATCTGTCTAATTTTAAATTACTGCAGGCAGATGAAAATCATCTTAAAATCTGACTCATAATTTAGGTACCATACCACTAACCTTAACAGAGATGCTGGTTCTTACACAGGTACACACTATTCTCAATGTAAACAAAGGACACTGGCATTCACCCCAGGCTAAGGATGTCAGCATTTTTCAAACACCTTTCTGACTGTTCCATCTTATGGTGATGCAATATGACCTACATTTTCAATGGCCAAAGAGAAACACAGAGATAGAAAGGGAGGAGATAGAGAAAAGAAAGACAGACAGACCTCTGCTGTCCTTACCCTCCATTAACTACAGCTTTAACCATCCCTCATGGGGATGGAAATGGGCAAGAATAAAAGCAGAATAACCTGATGGTAAATTCTGAATGAGAAGCTGAAAGATAGGCTAGCATAAGAAATAACAGTTTTGCTTCTTCTACAATCCTGTGAACAAGTACATAGCAATACTCTCAATAGGAAAGAACAGTAGAATCAATAATTTTATAATCAGTTGCCAGTACAAAGCTGTCTGTAATACAGATGCTTGTTTTCCTATCGTGTTCCTACCGCTTCCTTTCTATGTATTCCCTTTAGATCTCAAAATGAAACACAAAATAAACCACATCATTACCATCGTTTTTACAGACAGAGAAATCGAGGAAGAAGGAGTGATTTGCCTGCAGTTAGCTACGAGGCCCAAGGCAGGGCTGGGAACAGAAAGCATCGCTCTTCAGTATGTATTTGGGACTGTGATACCTGTCATCCTCACTCGTAATCCTGACATAATACCAAAATTATCTCTATCTTGTCTTTCTCGCACGTGAACTTCGCACAGAAAACTGTACTAGATTACTGCTGATTCTCAGAAAGCTTTCCCTCACAAACAACATACCACATCTCTCATACTGGCTCCAGAAATGCACTTGACTGTGAACTGCAAAATTTGGCATAAAATGCCAGTGGTATTTTTCACTATAAACATGTAAAAATAAAGACCTAATTAAAGCTTTGGTTGATTTTTCATTCTTCTTCAACTAAGGCACCTTTCCTTTCAAAAATCACCAGTTTTCCACCGTTAAACAAGTACATTAAGAAATTAAAAGCTTGTTGCTAGAATCACATTAAGCAAAAGTCAAGATCTTCTGGTTTTCAGTTACTCTTTTTTTAGTGCAAAAAATGTTCTGCAGAATATTTGCAAAGCGCTTCTAGGACCACAGCCCCTTTACTAATGCTGGTAGTTAATACAATAAGCAATGCAACAGTAAATCATTGTCTCATTATTGAAAATGAAGGCCAAGGCTTGATCTTAAGCACACCTCTGTAAACCCGGAGCTATTCCAGCGCTTTCCAAAGAGTTTCGTGGGATTTCCACATACGTAAACAAGACTGTAATTTGGCAGTGCGTTTGAAACCAGAGATCAATAACATGTACAGATTAATTCCTGGTTTTGAACTGTATTTATCACAACAATAGCTTTGTTATCAAGCAGTATTCATCCCATGAAGTGCAATCACCTCTACAAAGCAAGTGCTGAGAAACTTCTTCCTTTGCTTGAGTGCTGCTGCCTTTTCTAACTGCAATGTTACACCAAACTGTTCGGCAGCGACGAGTTAGGAAGGCAAAGAGCACCTACATGAAGAAAGGGAGAGGAAAAAATCAAAGCTTATCCTGCTTTAAAGAGACGAGACAGATCGGAGTCTCAAGAGACAGACTGCTAACGGGTATGAAGGAAAGGAACTACCTGTAAAATTATGGGAAGGTGTTTAGAAAACGAGAGGATGGACACTGCAAAAGGAGGATGAGGGGGCGGGGATGGTGGAAGACACAATGTCTTAAGCAAAAAGAACTATTTCTCCAACAATACATGCCCATGTGACTGTGAGGAAATCCTCGTTTGCTAAAATGAGATTACAATCACACAAAATTCTCCACTCCTATTATCCCTGGTTGCACCTTGGTCAATCTATTTTAGTCTTTGAAACAGAATTTAGTGGTATTACTTTGAAATAGAATTTACTGGTATTTCTCCCATTATAAACAAATTTATTTTTGTTCACCTAGGACAAAGTCTTGCTGATATAAAAGAAGTCTCTCTAATATTGTCAGCATTACTAAAGCTCTCTCTTGTGAATGTTTCACTGCAGCATTTTCTCAGTTTCTCTTATTTTTTGCCTTTTTTCTTTTTTCCCTACCCTTTCTTCATAGTATCTCCGTTGCAGTTTGGAAGGGAATGAAGCTGAGGTGACACTTTTATTGCTGTCCAACACCATAAAAATTCCAACTAGAGAAGCAATCGGTGCAGAGACTTGCAGAGTCCAAGCCAAGCAACCCAGCAGGATGCTTCCCTTTGCCTACCAGTGACTGCCATCTAGAGACACAGCACCTCGCCTCAAATGAAACACAGCCCTGAAAACAAGGAGAAAAATGTTACAGCAATGAGAGAAATGTTGATCTCAGTCAAAAAACCACAAGAATTCACATTCTAGAAAGTTACAACCAGCTTAAAAAATTAAATTATTTGGGTTTCTCTTCCCAATATGCCTTCTGACTAATGAGCATTTGGCCATGTCTCCCTGCATTTCTCCAGAAACTTCCGTTGCATTTGGTTATAAACATTTCAGTCGTACAAGTGGGGAAAACATATATAAAATAGCACTATACTGCTTTTCAAATGAATCCTATGTTTCAGATTGTTTGCTAAGAAACATGCTAGGCCACGCTGAGAAACTGAATACAAAATTTCATCATTAGCTGAAGGTGGAAGTCACCTTTCGAAGACTACCTGTGTAAAAATGCTGACAAAGCTTTCACATTAATGACATTAGTGATACTAATGAGATTAAAAATGTCTTTCTAGTGGCATGAAACTTAATTTAAAAACCTTAATCTTTTCATTTTATGAAATACATTCATACTGACTCAAAGATACTAGTGCCTTAAACGTCTACAAAAGCCCACCCAAGCTAACACCACTTCTTACACACTGTAAATTTGACATATATTTATATACTATATTAATTCATGGATGTCTATTATGCTATATAAAAATCACATCTTTTTCTAACTACTACTATTTATGTAGCTATTAATAGGGCACTCAGTACTCAAGCATTAAACAACCATTAGATACTCTTAAACTGAATAAAAGGAAGGATTTTTTTTTTATTATTTACCTGGAGAATATAATAATTTGCATTTTAATATATTCCCAGTAGCAGTTACCTTCTCTGCACACCATCCACTGATATGAAGCCACAGCTGTGTAAGTGCATGCTAGCACAATCCTTAGCTATTAAAATAATTTATTAGCTATGGCTAATAATGTCTTGTGAAGAAATCAGCTCTCGAGTTCCCTCGTTCTTCTGCTCATGGTCAAGACTAGTGATGAAGAATTATAAAAACACAAGATTTCTTCTGACGTTTACTGTTGTAATAGATACACAACCTCCAGGTCACAGGGTATACCTCCTCTTACTGCTAGTACCACTAATAAATTAACTTTTCCTAAGGGGATACATATTCACAGACAAAATGAAATTAAGTGGTATTAAAAAGCTCACTGTTGAACACGGCTACTACCTACATATGAACCAAATGTCAAGTTGTAGTCTACGAAATCCACAATTTCTGCCTCGTGCATGCAGGCAGCCAGCTGGAACGATCGCTCATTCAGATCCACACTCAAGACACACTTCTTCCTCACGAGCCATGCCATGAATCCTCTTAGTTTTTCCCAGCAGAATAACAATTCTGTAACTGGCTTGGATGCAACATTACAGTAGAAAAGAGTATTTCAATGGGAGGGTGACAGTTACTCGCTATAGCATGGTCCTGGAGGATGACATGCAAGAAATACCCCCCAAAAAACCAAACCCATTGAAAAACATAACCTTTGCTTGACAACTACCAGAGCCTTTTTTATAACAAAGTTCAGTTGAAATAGAACTGCTAAACAGGTCACAGAGGTGGAAAATAGGTTTCAGAGTGTATCAGCCCTGTACTCTGATCTTATTAAAATCTGTGCAATGTGTAGTTGGAGGTCTGCTAACCAAAGAGGGATGGAAGGAACCTCTAAAGGTCAGAGAGTCCGTCACTCAGCCCCAGAGCAAGATAATTACCTATCTGGTGGGAACAATACAGGTAATCAAACCTGTTCTTAAAGACCTCAGGCATTGGAAGCACCATTGTCCATGCAGGTGATTATTCCAACGTTTCCATACTTTAAGCATGGACAAACACAGTTTTCCAGTGGATCTTCACTGCTGCAATTTGATCTATTTCTTTTCCCACCCGCCACAAACCCCCAGCTTTGCAACGCTCTTTAACAGATCTGTCTTCTCCCTGTCTGAGTCCCCTCCTACCTAAGGAATTGCCTTCTTTCGGCACTTGTTTACGCATCATGTTTTTCAGATCTTTAAGCGATTTCCCTGGCATCTCCACACTTCCTCTCTCCTAATTTTATTCAATACAGACCTTGTTGTCCTGCTGTGTGCAGTTAATTAATACTTTATTTCAAAACTAAAGGAGACTGAGCAGTCTGATTTTCAGAAACCCAGGATTTTTAATAGTGTATGTATTTTTTTCTTTAACAAAGTTTAGAAAGCTCAGCTGGAACACTCCTTCCATATGTAGTGTATTGTGTTTATAAATAAACCAAGCAAAAGTATACGTGATATTCCTATCACTTTAAAAATTCAAGTCATGTTCCTGAGATAATAAAATGTCATTATTATGATGTGAACGCAAATATACAAATGACTTTGCTGTTGATATCAGAGATGGTGCACAAAAAAGAGCTAGTGAAGCATCGGAAACACAAAGAAATACTTGCCAAACAGCAAGAAAAATAAAAAGTCTAAAGTTAATCTGAAAGCATCAAAGTAAATCTTTGCAAATTATGACCACGCAAAAGTGAGGTTTTTTCTTTCATATATCCTCCAATATTATATTTATGTGCACAAACTCTCAATAGTTACAGATTCTATTTCTGAAATATTTATATTCCTAAAGAAAATTTTACTCACAAGCTTTAAACTCTCCGACAACAACAGTCAACTATTTCACAGCCTCGCCATTCCTCTTGATGAAGACACTTGCCTGAGAAGATCTTTGACTTGACATCAGATGAATTTTAGCAAAACAGATGATGGAATTTCCAATTACTTTTTCCGTTCTTTCTCAACAAAAAGGATAATGGAGTCTAGCAAAGTTTAGGCCCTCCTGACAACTGAATTAGCGGAAATGATTCTTCTTTAACTACAGTGACACACAGTTAAGTTAACGTTTTCCTATTTCTATGGCTTTGTCAAAAAAAAAAATCACATTTTGACATGAATTACTGCAATACTTTTCTTGACCACAACAAACAGTCCTTTGCCCTACCCACACCCACCAGGAGCTCTGTTGTGCCAGGGCTACCCTTTACTTATTTCTCCCCAAGCACCGACAGTATTGCAGCTGCTTAAAAGGCACCACCTGCGCAGAAGCCCACAGAGAACAACTGCTCACTTAAAGACGACTGCACTTGCTGAAGAAGTTTAGGAGGCCTCTTCAAGGCAGTAACAAATTCTCATAGCATCCCTCTCCACAGAAGAGCAACAAGCAGAACCACTACCAGAAAAAAAGATCCAGAAGAGCAATTATACTCACTAACAAAGGCAGAAAGAGAAGACAACGTAGGTTGCAAAGTGGCTGTCTTAGAGTTGCCACTGTGTGCCAAATTTAGTAGGCCAGTTCTAGAAAGACACGACAGGAAACAGGCTCCATAAAGAGGCAATTGCAAATAAAGAAGATTTGATAAGAACAATCCAGTCATTAGGAAACTCATTATCTGTATTATCATCATGTGACAAGTCTACGCCAACATTTCAGAGGGCCAGTAAAGTTCAAAAATCCATTCAGGAGTTTGCAAGACGAAGACAGACTTCTTTAATGCAAACCTCTGAAGATAGCAGTTCTTGAGCCATTTCCTTCCATTCGTTTGATGTCACAAACTAGTTACCGCCAGTTGCTCCTGCTTGTGCAGGTCTTTCACATAACGACAGGAAAGAAAAGCTTTACCAGAAAACCTGATTGTAAATATCCTCCTACTCGAATTCGGGCAAAGTCGCTGCAGCTCAAGTGCAATGTAGGTACTTATAAAATTAAATTTCAAATTCATGACATTTAAAAAAAAAAACCTCATGTTTTATTTTCATATACATGCGCACAATTTTATTTCAGGATGTTTTATTGTTCAATACCATTCTAACTTTACACATATATTTATGTATATACACACACAGAGGTACCCCAGAAACCACAAGCAGATCTCAAAAATGAAAAAAAAAATAACACCATAACTGCCAAAGTAACACTGGAATGAAACTGAACTGAAAATATTTACAATAAACCACAAAAATCACAGGTGCATACTTGTAGTTATTATTAGCACAGCTTTGTTTTCTCTCATCCCTTACAAGCCAATTGTTATTCATTTAAATCGTAAAATCCAATTTATCTGCCTTGCCTCTTTTATTAGTTCAATTCTCTCCATGTGTAATCAAAATTTAATTTTTTATTAAAATAAAGGCAAAAGGCAGAGTATCAAGAACTCCTCCTCATGGTTTTCAAACATTCTGCACTAACGTTTTGCAAAAGAAAAAACAACAAGCAAACCTGAATGCTTGTTTATACCAAGTCTCTACTGAAACATTATTATAAGAAAAATTATCTTGGGAGTTTTGTAAACACTGTTAAGAGAAATAAGATTTTGGGCTTATGTTTTGGGCAGACATACAACTGCTTTTATATCTCAACTGAAAAACGTACACGTGTATAAAAATCCGTACATACACACACTTGATATGTAACATATTTTGTGTCTGATTTCTTTTTTTGCCAATGTTTGACATTATTTTTTCTATTTACCTTTTGCAACTCACCAAAACAGTTTACAAAGCAGGTTATTTTATTGCACAACTTGGTTTTTTCTGTTTATCTATACTTTCCAAGAACAAATTCTATCCCTGGTTGCACATAAAATTCGGAAATCACCAGGAAGGCACTCATACACCTTTGAACAGAATCTGTTCTTCAGTCAAATGTAATCTTTGCCACGCTTGCATGTTTTCCTCTTGCACTTCTGAAACTACTAGTTTGCTTTTATGGATTATTTCCTTAAACTCCTTAGTCTGCAGTCACCTAATATCTCTATGTTGGGCTATACCGTCATGTTCAGTCTTTCTGAGAGCAACACCACCTCCTACCAGTCACCAGCCTGCTGATTACAAAATTCACTCTGATGGAAAGAATTATGGGCATTAATCCCCTCAGGAAGGGGGATAGCTGGACTGAAGTCTCCCACACATGCAGGGAAGCAGTCTAGCGGATAACAGCTCTGCTAATGACGAAAAGGGAACCAGAACCATTGCCACCTCCTGGGTTTTGAAAGCAAAGATTGACCTTTGCTCCCTTTTTGAAAGAAGGGGCTTATGATCCTAATTTCAAGAGAGCGTGAATCCAAAATGCTCCCTAGAGGAAGGTGCTTAGCCCTGGTTATAGGCAGGATTTAAGCACATTCCTACTTCAGCTACCGAGTAGAAAATGTGCAGATTCATCATCTTCTTCAAGCTGCTCCGGCTGGTATAATTTTACTGAAACCCCAGCAAACACTAAGGTGTTTGGCCCTCTCCACCTTCATGGAAACTAAATCCAACTGGCCTCAGCCAGACCAGCCTTCCCTTTGGTACAACCATCTTGAGAAAGGCAAGGAAATGCCATCACCTGGGTCTGCCCAAACTGGACCTGAGAGTCTCTGCTGGAAAAGACCAGTTATCTTCTCATCATGCATCTCTTGAAATTTTTGTTTAAACCATCTACTTTGACGGCAACTGAAAGCAATAGTTCGCAAGCTACATTTGGTCCTTTCCAGAAAGAAAAAGAGACTAAGGGGAGCGTGCCTTCTTACTAAGAAGGCCACAATTTCTCTTTGGGGTTTTACACTACTTACAGTCACTATTGGTAGGATAACAGTGGTCAGAAACAAAGCTCAGTGTTTCCATTCAGTGTACAACATGCTAAAACCTAAAACTGAGCAGGCATCACCAAAGCATGCGACCATGCCTCAATTTTTTTCTGTTACACTGCTCAGGCTTGTACTTTACTCAAAAATCAGAGGGTGAGAACATGCTTCAGTGTATCATGTTTTATGGGAACTTTAAACTGTAGCTGTACTTAAACACTATCCACTGACAGAGTTACTCTATTACAAGAAAACAAACCATAAAATAATCCAAAGCAAAATATAAACCAAATTTAAAACAAGAAACATATGTTTATGGATATAGACCTGACACTCTCTTTCTTCATCTTCTGAGATAGAAGTGTTTCTTCCAACACCTCCCCATGATGCAGCCAAGCTCAAAGCCTTGTAAAATTTCTAGGTCTTCTTTTACATATTTGGAATGCTTTTGAGAAAAATAATAAAACAGAACAAACCTACCCAATCAAATTTCATTAAACTTTGAAAAGCTGACTCAAGCTGCGCAGGAGCTCTGATTCAGCTTTCTTAGCCCAGTCAAAGCATCTGGCCACGTGATTCAGGAAACGCCGCTCTGAAGTCAGGCAAGAGCTGCTTTCCAAAGGAGGAAATGCCTGTTTTCTCTTGTAATCTTTGTCCAAAGTTTCCTCAGTAGCACTAACAGTTATTTATTTAAACACGATATGAGCAAATACGATATTCACAACTCTGTTATTGTTCATCCAATGTTTCAAGGCACAGTTAAATACAAACATTAACCATTTGGCCTGATGCCAGCAAAGACAAATTCTTCTTCTCAGTCAGTGTTAAAACCTCATTCAACATCTACCTCTTCCTTTGAAAACTTTGCATGCCACTGATGATCTTCAGGGCACAATGTAAATGCTACTAAACCCATGAATTGAAGGCTTGGGGAAGGAAAAATAAAAATATGGTCTTTATTAGGAAAATAAAGAGAGCCATACTGAAAACATCCTGCCAACAAACTAAGAGGCTACTAGAAAACTGACTAATCCTGCTGAAAACAATTCCGAAAGAATAAATAGCTGCTTCCTTACAAAATGCCACCCTAAAATTACCTGACAGTCATTTTAAATCAGAGTGCAGACACCATGTGGGATCTCAGAAGCATCACACAGGCAGCTGAAGTCTATGGTGCTAACAATTCTTAGATTAAACAAAAAATCTAACAATCTCATCTGTCTTTGAGCAGTTTCATGACACTGAGTTTCACGAGATACCTGCTAAAAAAGCCTTCACTTTCTTGCCAAGTGGGAACCTACCAAGTCACTGGGAATAGGTATCACGACCCAGTGCACCACTTCTAACTTCTGATAATTCCACTGCCTCAATTAAAGCACCTTTTGACATGCACACAAGCCATGCTTTCATTTGCTGGGAGCATCTCGGCACCTGTAAACTTAGTTTTCTACACTGAATACTGAAATTTCCAGCATCATGGAGTTTCAACTCAAGTTTGACAAACTTTAATCAATTAGTGACAGATCACCATAAAACATACAATAATTGATCTTCAAGCTTCATAAATATTTAGTAGGATCCAGATATGAAATGCAGAAAGCTGTTACATAATTCCTGTGAAGGTATCTGTAAAAGGGCAGTACCAGAATGCCACTTGTATAATCGAGATTAATCAAGGAACAGAGCTCTTACTTAGGAAAAGGTTATTTAAAAGGACCATACAGCACTATTTTTTTTTTTAATTACTAAGACAGACTTCTATCTCCCTTCATAAGAAAAGTAGTAATGAAATCTCTTTATAGCAAACACAGTATTTCCAGTGCTTGTACTTTTTTGAACTGCTGCTGTCAGAAATTCTGGAATTTTACATGCTTCTTTCCGTTACAAAGTGAAAAATAAGAAATAAAAACAATCCTGTAGCCCACAACTTGTGGTCACATTATTATCTGATATTTGAAGTGAATACATAGCCTGATTTTTGAAGTGTGGTATCAATAGTACACTTAAAAAATCTTGGTAACACAGACAATAGACAGCAAAACTGATTAATGTTCGGGTAATAAAATGTTGCCTTTTTAAATTATTGTTATTGTCACTACAGTTGCAACAAGTATTTTCACTCTCCCTTCTCTCGTTATGTTGTAATTCTGTGAAAATGTGCTAGCTCTGCAGAAACACAAGGGTCCATGTTAGGAAAGCTTTTTACAAGGCTAAGAACCACATTGCTTAGTACCTTAAAAAAAAAAAAAAAGAAAAGAAAAGAAAAGAAATCCTACTACTTTTTTCCCAAATCGCTGGATTGAAAAGATTCAGGTTTATCTGCCAAAAGTGAGTATTTTAGTATCTGCAGAACTAGACAGCCAGTGTCTAAGAATTTTTACAAGCTCTTGAAACACTGACGCTAGTTTTCGGTAAACACTGAAGCTAAAGAAGATTGCAAAGAAAATGTAACACTAACATAATTCAAAATGAGAAAACAAGGTGGCACCAATAGGTTGGCTTGACATCAGTCTTGCACGAAATCATGGTACACCATCAACAAAGAAATAAAGGACAGTGGTAAAAAGTAAAGCTAGACATAGGCTTAGGGAAAATAGGTCTCGTTAAATAAATTTGGTGTGGCTTTCTGACAAGAATATAGGTTGGACTGGATAAAAATACCTTGTAGTTTCTGACCTACTATACTTAGATCTCGGTAAGTTTTAGCGCCACACAACAGTCCGATTTAGAAGTTATTCAACACGAAGAAAACCTGGAATCTAAAACCACCTCATAAATTATTAGGAAGGCTTAGGAAAAATATTTTAAATCCACCTCATCAATAGTTAAAGCTGTTTTCTTAGCTCTAAAAATCATAGCTCATTATAGCCTGGGATACTCTAAAAAGCTTCTTCCTCTTTAACTTTTTCTACAGTTGAAAAAAAAATATATACACAGTTAAAGAAAAGGGGAGAAGGCATAAAGTCACTTTAAACTTTGCATTTCATAGATTTTTTTTTCAGGAAAGAAAACTTCAATATTAGCAGATTTCCTCAATAAAAAAAAGTCTGGAGTACTTAAAAGCCATTTTTCAGCAAAGAAAGGATACAGATGAAAAATCTGAGCCACTTCCACATATGTGTAACATCTTGCAGTACCAAACTTACCTAGCTTATACTTCTTGTATCCAGAGTCACCTGGAAACATTACAGAGGATCATTTAACACTTTTGACAAGGACAGGTGTGCAACAAATTATTATGTATAAACTGCTTCAGAGTCTTACCATATGGCATACATAAAGGAACTCAAGGAAAGCGGGAAAACAACATCACGTTTAGCTTGACTGGAAGCTTGCACGCACAGGTAACTTATTCCAAAAGAGCCGGCACGGTGTAAGGTGCTATACTCTGTGCAAGACATTTTTTCCTACTGCATGAATCTCCGATACTGATGTGTTAAGGAAGGTCCAATGCTACTCAGTATTTCTGCCAGTCAATTGAAGAATGATATAAAAGACTGTAGCTGATGGAATCTGCACAGAATACAGGGACTGGTGAAGGACAAATAAATAAGAGTAGCTCAACCCTGCTCCAGATAGCTACCTCACACATGACATTGAATTAACGGAAAAAACATGCTTGCACACAGCCCAGTGCAACATACACTCCATGCATGCGAAACAAGAGTTGTTTCATACTTACAAGATGAGGAACTCAACTTGGAAATGGAGCAAATTGAAAGAAGACTCCAAAGACACTGTGAATAGTCAAGCGCGTATGGAAACCCAGCTGGGTTCCTGGGCAAGAACATCTCATGGATGTTTAAAATGGCAAAAGAGAACAGGAAAGAGAACAGTACATCAATGCGTCACCTTAGTGAGATTCTCGATGATGTATTTACCAAGTTCTACTTTGCATTCTAAAAGAAAAGTTAATGAACATTGATGATGCCTGAAAGGCCTGTCTTAAAAAGGAAAAGACTTGCTTTGCTCTCTAAATTGTTGTTATGAGCCTAAGACCCAGAACAGAGAATTTGTAAGAATCTTGTAATTACTAACACATATGAAAGCAAGAATGGCACAAAAGTCACTAAATATTATTAACTAATCACATAGACTGCTGTACTCTAAATTAATTACTCAAGGACTATCTATTTGTCATTGTGGAGAGTTTAATAAGACTATCTGACCAACACTGCAATGGTGAACAAAAAGTAAGAAAAGATTATGTTGGATTAAATGACAGAAAATAACACAAAAGTATTCTATCATGACAGAATAAATAATTGTGGATTTTCACCTACAATAGTCTTCAGTTGAGATCAACTTCTGAAAGTAGACATGGAAAGGGCTCAGGAAACGGAAAGAGCTCAAAGAGGGGCAAGAAAAATATTAAATCTTGATAAAACTGGATGCTTCAAAATGCTTAAGAATTGTGAGAGGTAATCAGTGGGTAAAGAGGGAAAGGCAGCAACAAACCACACTATATAAAATTTGTGTAGAGCAGTTCAGCTAGGTCTTCTTCTCACCCTTTGCCAAAATACTAGGGCTATATCATAGTGACCAAAGCCTTGGGAAAAACAAAGTTTTTTGTCAAGCCAACTATACTAAATGACAACAAATTCAGAGTTCATGGAAGAGAGAGCTTTTAACAGCGCACACATAGCTCATGAATTCATGGCCTGTTCTTTGGCCCAAGCTTTGTACAACTCAATAGAGTCACGTTTTCACATAAAATTATATCACTCACAAATCATGTAATAATGCACAAAAATCTCAAGAACAGAAATCACTTATCCAGGTTTTCTATGTTGGAAACTTTATTCTCAAAAGTTCAGGTGGAGTTTGAACAGCTGCTTCCTGTAATGCTTTCCCAATAGCACCTTCCAAAGAATCTGACCAGTTGCCTATTGAAGACAAAGTACTGGCTTGAAACAATCTACAAATCCGTAAATAGCTGTTAAATGCTGCTATCCAGAAAAAAAAAAAAAAAAGGGACCTCCTAATCACTCACAGCTCTAAAACCAGGAAAGCGCAGATTACAGCACACACCTACTTTGTTCTTTTCTTACCCTGATTTTCTGCACTACCCTAAGATTGTCAATGAAAAGCGCCAAGCAGAACGAGTTACTTAAGTGTCCAAACCAAAACGAAGAGGGAATCTGAGGGTGTCAGGCTCTGGACACATCTCATACACCGTGACATGTACTACAGTAACAGTGACAGCTTCAGCACTGCCCAAGTGTCAAAGTCTGTGGACCAAAAGCCTAAAACTCAACACTTGGTATCGGTAACACCTTAATATCTCTTTTCTCCAGACACCTCTAGCCTTTTTCCCAGTGCCAGCTTACTTTTTCAGGGTAGGAAGAAACAACTTTTGCTCCTACACGCTTGAGATAGCCAAACTTCCCAGGAAACATATCGGAATAATGATGTTTTTACACGCCGGGCCCTGCTGCTCATCTTCCCAGCATGAAGCGGGGCTGAGCCCAGGGGAGCCCAGCCCGCTGCCCTCACACCTCCGCCACGGGCACCTCCGCACCCTCGCCAGGAAGCGGGCACCGCGGGGCTGGTGCTCCCGCTCCCTCCGGCCACGGGGACCGGCCAGGTGCCGCGGCAAGTCCCACCGCCCTGCTGGCACCATCGCCTCGGAGCCGGGCACCACGGCAGGACCGTCCGCCTGCTCCCCTGTGCCATCGCCGCCGCCTTCGCCGGGCCGAGGCCGCGCAGGAGCCCCGACGAGGGGAGGACGGGGCTGCCAAGGGCGATGGCGACGGCAGCCCCGGGAGGACTCTCTGAGGCGGCAGCGTGACAGGAGGGCGGCCGAGGCACGCTCCGGCCCAGCGGCCTCCCCGCCGCGGCGCGTCGCGGGCGAGGGAGCATGTGCCGGGGGCATGGCGGGGCGGCCCGGGCGGGGGGCGGCGGGGCCGGGGGCGCGGTGGCGGGGGCGGGGAGGTGGAGCCTGGCTGCGGGCGCGGGGACCGCCGCTTCCCTCCCCCGTCGGCCCCTCACCTGGCGGGGCCGCCCCTCGCCAGGGGGCCGGTTCCACGCGGGGCGCGGGCCTCGCCCGCCGGCCCTCCCCGCCGCAGCCGCCGCCGGGCCGCGCGTCCGCCGCCAGCCGGCTCAGGCCCCGGCCGCCGCCGCCGCCGCCTCCCCCTCCATGGCCGCCGCTCTCGCCGGCTGCATTGTGGGAAGCTGACCTCACTCGCTGCTGCCGCCGCCCCGCCGGCTCCGGCACTCGCCGCCATGGGGGCCGTGACCGACGGTGAGACCTCCCTCCCTCCCTCCCTCCCTCCCCGCGGCCCCGCGCCCCGACCCCTGCCCGGCCGGCTCCGCTCCGCGCGGCTCCCCGCAGCGCCGGGCCCGCCTCGCCTCCCGCCCGCGGCGCGGCCCCAGCCGCCCCCCGGGAAAGACCTCCGAGCGCCTCGGCCTTAGGCCTCGCCTCCAGAGCCCCGAGCCTGACCGCCGGCCTCTCACCCCGCAGACGCTTCTCCATCCTGTCCCCGACCCCGCGCCCCCGCTGCCGGGCCCTTCATGCCGGGGCACGCCCGGGCCGTGGGCGCCCCCCGCCCCCAGGCCTCCCCGCCCGGGCCCCAGTGTCCCTCAGCCCCGCGCTGCGGCCCGGGGCCCCGCGGCGACTCCCGTTTCACACATCCTCCCGGTTTGGCCCCGGGAGTCGTTCCCTGAAGGCCCGGGGTGGAAGCGACGTTCGGCTCTGGGATGCGGCTGCCATTAAACAGGAGTTTTTCCTCAGATGAAGTTATCCGCAAGCGGCTTCTGATCGATGGTGATGGTGCTGGTGACGACAGGCGGATCAATTTGTTGGTAAAGAGTTTCATTAAGTGGTGTAATTCCGGATCTCAAGAGGAAGGGTATGTGTTTTCTGTTTTGTTTCGTGTTTGTTTTGTTGTTGTGGGTTTTTTTTTTTGTCTTGGAACCGATTCGCTCGCGTTTCAGCGGAAAACGGGACTTGATCCGTTTTGAAAAAGGTCCGTGTTAAAATGTAAACATCTGCTTTTCGGTGCGGCCCTGCGGTGCTTCGAGCACAAACGCCGAGCACTGTGGTAGGAGAGGAGGACTAGAGACGGGTCCAAAATTACTGAAGACTGTAGGCTCATGAAGTCTGCCAGCACCGCTGGAGTGGCCACAGGATTGTTGTGCCGCTGCGTGATCCGTCCGGGAGCCCCGCTATTATAACAAGATCATGACCGGAATATTTTAGTTGGCAGTTCTGCATTTGTTCCATTAGGGAAGGGTAGTACTGCTGGTATTTCTGCTGCTGCCATTCTCTTTTTGTTTTGTTTTTTAAAAAAAAGGCAGTCTAAAGCAATAAGAGATGAATGACAATGTGGTGTTCTGCTGTGGGGTCCGTACTAGTACTGGATATAAATTCCCAGAAGACACCATGTAACTATTGTGCATACAGAGAAGCACTGCAGTGTTAAAATACTAATCCTGGTGGTCACAGAGCCAACCTTGGCTGGAAAGTTTATAAGCCCTGGATCAATCTGCCTATTGCTCTCATACTCGCTTTACACCCATAAGGACATGATGGTGGGATTAATCGGCGCATTGTTTCTAACTGCACTTTCAAAAAAATTATACATTGAATCTTTGAAATATTTTATTTCTTTAATAATCGTTATTTAACTGTTCCTTGTGCCGCACGAGGCTTTGCTTTCTTGTTTTGTAAAGGTAGGGGGTGTTTTCAGGATGCTTAGGAATAAACGTCTTATCTGTTTTCAGTTACAGCCAGTACCAACGAATGCTGAGCACTTTATCACAGTGTGAATTTTCAATGGGAAAAACTCTTCTGGTGTATGATATGAACCTGAGAGAAATGGAAAATTATGAAAAAATCTATAAGGATATAGGTAAAGATTAAAAAATATTACTGTTTTCTGTTTGACAGTTTCTCCTTTATGAGCAAGCTTGAGCCAGTTCTGGTAAACATAATATACACATATGATGAGTGGTTTGGTTTTTGTTGTGGGGTTTTTTTTCCTTCTTCTTCTTAATAGATAGAACTCATACATATACTATAAGTATCTTAATCAGTATACAAAATACATACAAATAAAAGGGTTTTTAACCTACTGAAGCATATGTAGTTTTGAAGCTGATGGAGCTAGCAGCCACCAATTCACAAACAGCTCTTTGTCTTTTTATAAGTTAGCAAAATGGCTTGTTTACATGTATTTGATTTCACTATAACTCTATTTTATTTTTTTTTAAAGAAAATAGTATAGCTGCAGCACATGAGAAGATTTCTGAATGCAAAAAACAAATCCTGCAAGCAAAAAGGATTCGAAAAAATCGCCAGGGTAAGGAAAAATATCTGTATTTACACTGGTCAGTTTCATTATTTTGTTATCTTTTAAAATACATTGTATCAGAAAATAGATTCCAAATTTTTCAATGTGCAAAGGAATATACTGGCATCATGAATACTATATTTAATCTGGTAGGTTGCACACCCACTACTGAAAGTTTTTGGTGAATGAGGTAAGTGAAATTCAACCAGTAGATCTCAATGACATGCAGCATCAGGAAAACCTAGAACAGTAGTTCAGAGAGATGTTTTCAGGCCAAAGAGAAACCCCCAAAGCATCATATCACAATTCAGGTGACTTGAGAAGAACTAAAGCACGTTATTTACAGTGAGACAAGAGTTGAATGGTCTTGCACCCAGCACTGAAGATCATGCAAGTGTACTCCTTCAGTCCTTATGGGAAGGTAATGTCTTGGCTTACACAGAGACAGTGGTGCTAGTTACACACACACCACCTCTGTATGTGTCCTTGCTGAAAACCTGTTATGAGAGGTGTATTTTTTTCCTTGCTCTAAAAAGTATACACTGATAATTTCAGTGGAAACTTAAAGCATTTCTCTGTAATACTGTCTTACCAAAATACTAGCCATTGAGGAGAAGCAACAATTTGGTTTTTATTGAAAAATGAAATGCAAGAAGAAAATGTTTTAGAGTATAACACATGAAAGGCGTTAACTACAACTGTGTTTCATCAATTTTGTGGATAATTTTAGTCTCAGCTGGAAATCCAAAGAACCTTAACTAGTGGGAATGTAGAGATCTTACGTCTTCACAAACATAGACTTGAAGTGTTTGCTTTTTGATATGTTCTGTCCACCCTGCAGCACAGACTTTTCCATGTGAGTGAGGTAGTTGGCATATGTACAGTCTTACTATCAGGAAATGGCTGTGTTGGTTACCTATATAACGGTAATATTGTTCTTAATGTGTAATACAGAAAAAATCCTGTTGTTTCTCATGCAGCGTTTTGTACTTTTTTCTAAAAATCTTAAATGTTTATGTGTAGCATCTTATCAGCACCATTTTCTGTAAATATACATTAGACTGCATCTTAAACCGGTTGTTATGAATCATGCACAAAAGATCAAGTGTGCAAAAATGCAGATCTATCTAAAGGTCATGTTTTCTGGCCTCATCCTTTACGAATCACCAGCACTGGGTAAATTTGAGTGAGTAGATAATGGCCTACAATCATATATGTAGCTTATTTAAAACCTCTTCTGATATAATCATCTACTTTGAAATGTTGTAACATGGTATGAATTATATTCATTGTTGTATGTGTATATTTGCAGGTACTTTTTTATATACGTAAGGTGTTACGTACAAATTTGAAAAATGTTAAAACAGGTTTTCAAGAAGGAGAAAGAATTTGTACCATTCTATGGTATCTGGTTTTTGGTTCTTGAAGCTATACTTTTAGAATTATTTAGACTAACGATTTAAATTTCTTTCAGAATATGATGCATTGGCCAAAGTTATACAGCACCATCCAGACAGACATGAAACATTGAAGTAAGTATGAGACTACGTTAAATTATAAGCCAGTAAGCTAGAAGTCACCAGATTTGACATTTTCTTGCTTTCAGTTTGACCTTTCCCCACTTCTATATAATTTCTTTTGACACAATAAAAACTTGGGTTTTGTTTTCAGACTGTGCCCTTATCAGCTTTCTTGAGTTAATCTCTATCTCTATGGGTTCAGAAGCATTGCCAATCATTTTGTATTTGAAATTTTTCTGTTGTTCGGGTGAATAAGTGAACTCAGATGCAAATGCACGTCTAATGTCAGTTTACCAGAGGCAAGTTGCTCAGAAACGGGGAAGTGCTGTGAAGTGTGCCAGCAAGAGATTCAGTAGTCATGCAAAATACATAGCACACAGAAAGTAAATTGGAATGAGAGAAAGCAGGAGAAAGCTCTTAGGGTTTTTTTGTGTTTTCCTTGTAGTAGTTGTTCCTGCATGCCTGATTATGAATTACTGTGTTGTGTACCACAATATAACCTGCCCTGACACGGAGGTTAGACCTACCTGTTGTCCAACTCCTCTTGCATGCAACCTATTGTATTGCTTGTGTCACTGTTGGATTTGGATCACTATCTGTGCTTTTGGGTCGTTTTGGGCAGTTGTGGGGAGACAATCTTTGTAACTTTATCAAGCCACAGAAGCATTCCAGGACTCATGGCATCTATGAATTTGTTCTTCTTGAGCTGATTAAACATGTAGCATGGGGTTACTGTTCTCAGGTAAGCCCAGCTCGTGCCTGTCTTCTTGCCCAGTTTCAGTGAAATTGCAGAGGGAGGCTGCCTTTTCATATTCCATGGTCTTTTATAGCAAAAGGAAGATTTTTGATTATATTATTACCCTAATAATAGTGTTTTTATAGCTATAAGCCACTGAGAATATTTCACACATTTCTTACTTGTATGTTGTTTTTCTGTGCCTTGATTTCGTTACCACAACTTTGATTATTACAGGCAATTCTCACGAGGCTTGACTATTTATTTCAGTCATCAGCATGTGTCATTTATCAAATGAGGCTTCATAATAATTATCAAAAGTGAAGTTTTTCAGAAAAGTCAATTGATTAAAAATGGAAGCAACTAAGTGATATTTTTTTTCTTAAAGGATGCCAGGTTGTTTAGGTTTGGAGGAGTGGTTCTAATTTTGATTAACACATTCAAGCATAAGTTTCTTAAGCAAAGCTAGAAATGGTGGTAAGTTACACTTGGTAAATTTGGCATTTTGTCTTTTCTTAAACTTCATTTTTATCATCTCTTTAGAAGAGTACATTAAAGTTAGACATACCAGTGTGTTCACTGGAAGAATGGCTATAGTGTATGCCCTTTTGTCCTTAGTCCTTCGTATCTGTAGCCAAAGACAGAGACTTGAACTATAGCAGAGTAGGATTTACCATTTTACAGGTGGGAGAAATAGGACACAGTAACAGGATGGAACATTTTTCAAGGGAGCTTGGTTCATTGGTATTTTAGCTTTAACTCTCCAAGTGAATAAACTTTAAATATAGGAACTAGGTGAAGTTTTCATCTAATGTTTTAATTACAAGGCTTCCTTTCTCTCCAGTTTGAGGAAAGTGTACAGAAAGTCATACTATGAACCAAGAAGGAGCACTCTTAAATCAGAATGGCGGAAGCCTCACTAACAGTGCCACACTTTTCGTGGAATTCTTGATCACTAAAAACACTTGAGAAAACTTCTTGTGAGGAGAAATGTAATGGTTTATTGCAAGAGCTACATTTATAGCTTTTGCAGGTCCTATGGCATAATAGGAAAAAGTTCAGAAAAATACATTTTTTTATGCTTTTGAGGGACTGTTTCTTGGAACAACTAGTCATACAGCACAAAAGAAGGAAGGTGTTATCAGCTTAATCAGAAGTAATGTACAGGAGCCAATTCAGGAAGTGACAGGAGCCTAGCTACTAAATGGCAGTGCCCACAATGTAACTAGCTACAGTATCAGAAGAGCTATTAAGAGGACCAAGAAATGAGCCTAAGTCTTAGAAATGGAGATACAAAAATGAGAAGGCTAGGCAAAGATTCTCTGGAGCAGAAAGTAAAACAAGAAAAATTCCAGATATAGCTTGAATGTTACTGGAAAAAAAAAAAAAAAATCGTGTCTTCTCACATTCTGCTTATACCTGACAGCATAGTATAAACAGCAAGATTTGGCAAAATAGAAGTCTTTCAGAAACTGGAAACCAAATACTGACACTGTGTGAGCCTATAAGCTGTTAGCCTGTTTCCGTTATGGGAAGGGATGATGTCACACCCAACCCTCTTTCAGGCATTCCCTCAAGGTACCAAGCATACAGGCTCAAAAAAAGACAACACCCTCAGGTAGCACTAAACCAGACCTTTCTCCCAGTCGTTGTGAGCGAGCTGGGACTGGAGGCCTTTTTGTAGTTCCCTGCCCAAACTAGTTGCAGCAACTGTCAGCGCTCCAGAAAAAAAAAACCTTTTATTCCCTTGCTGACCCCTGTATGGCTCTGCCTGCTAGTTAATCAAGGATGGTTGGCCTCCATCCGCTTCACCTATAAAGAGACAGATTGTTCTCATTGCATGGAGCGTAAATGGTGGTAGGCATTGGAGGAAAAGCAGAAGGGCCAGCCTAGAGGTTTGAGTGTAAGAGTTGATGCTCCATCCTCATTTGAAAGCTGGTGTACGTTATGGTACCTATTATTCTTTGCCCTGCCTCAAAAAGGATTGTGGTGGTCCATGGTGGGTCCAAGTGAGAACACAAAACAATCAAATGCTTACAGAAAGATCTCAAAGAGGTATTGAAACATGATGTATTTCCAAAGGGTATAAATAATACTGAAGAGTATAGGCATTGTACGTTTCCTTTATCTCTTAATGCTAGAGGCAATCAATTAAAATAAAACCTGGCATTTGAGAAGGAATAGTATTTATATGGATCACAGTGCTGAATTCTGTATGCTGAGGCATAAGCTATATCATATAGTTTCATCAAAACCATGGATTATTTTGCATATGCCTGTTGTAAAGTCAACATGTTATCCAGTACTCTCTCTGGTCAGGCCATTGTCAGAGATAAGGTACTTGACTATGTGTTTGGTCAATTGTTGTGTCTGGGAATTATGTTTGTATGTTGGGTACGTAGGTTTATCAAATATGTTCTCCGTGCTGATGCTATGTTTTTATTTAATCTACTCATGTCAATATAAAGAAATCTGTGCAGTAGTGAAGCCTATGAAGATGCCGTGAATGTGTAATGTAACCCACTTCTCTAACTTCCATTGCAAGTCGAGTGAATAACATGATTCTGGCAGGACTGAATTGTTACAGTCCAAATGCCCAGTGTACAACTGTGTTCAAGCTTGGAGGCCTTGTTTTCTGTAAAAGTCCTGAAATTACAAGTTTGTGACGTAATAGTTTAACATTTATGTCTCCGTGTTATGCTCTGTCTCATTTGTTATGCTCAGTTTACCTATGGTATTTATTTAATGGCTCTTTTTCCTCCTCTTGCTTCAAATCTATTTTTCAAGAATTTTACAGAACTTTTAAAAAATACTATGACAATTCTTTTTCAGGCAGCTAGAAGCTTTGGGAAAAGAACTGCAACATCTTTCTCACATTAAAGAAAATGTTGAAGATAAGGTAGGTTTTTCATAGAGATTGTTGTATAATTATTTGTTAGGAACATAATTAGTGGAGAATCTGCTAGGGGTTGTTTGGCTGTCTGTACTCTCTGTTTCCTAAAACTTATCTTTTTTATCATTCCAGTTGGAGCTGAGAAGAAAGCAGTTTCATGTTCTCCTGAGCACCATCCATGAACTTCAGCAAACCCTGGAAAGTAAGTGGTGTTCTTAGGTAATATATATGTAACTGGGTTGGGTTTCAGCAGATCAAAAGGAATCCCAGCTTCCAGCAGTAGGCTAGCTAAGTGCGATTGAGGTTGGTGACCTCTTGCATTTGTTTTCCCAGTAGTAGTCCAGAGCCTGAGACTGCTCCGAATTTTCTTCTACAAGCTAGCCACTGATGTTTCCTGACTAGCTTCAGATTAATCTGTGGGCAACAGACTTTAAAATGTGAGGATGGAGAATAGCGATTTGAGATTGTTTTTTTTTAAACAGAAGAAGTATTTCTTGTAGAAAAGTACTCTTGTGCATAGTTTCCAGGCTTGTTTGTATCATTCCTGTTTCAGTAGTCTTGAACATGTTGCTGCCATCATGGTATCGTTTGAGGCTTTACTAAAAAGAAACTGGAATGCAGGAAAGCCAAATGACTTACCTACTCAGGCAGTGAGTGCCATAGAACAGGGACTAAAACTGTCGTATACAAGAGCTAAATTCAGGAATTTAGTCATACTTATCTTTTGTCATACAAATACTTAATATTTTCAAGTCAGCGCTTACTTTTCATGCTCTAATAGGGATAATATTGTTTTAAATATTATTTGCTGGATTTTTGCCATGTCTTTCCAATACGGAATAATTGATACAGCCTTTGAGCATGACCTGATTAACATTCAGAGATGGCTATAAGAGCAGACTTTCCTTCTCTAAGGCCATCTAGATCTTCTTAAGCAGAATGAACTGTTAATCCTAGGTGCACTTTAGCAGAAGGCTATTGTTATTATGTGTTACTAACACTTGCTTAAGTATTAGTCTCTAAAATACATTTTCAAATGAATGTATAGATTACCTTTCAGCTTCTAGAATTCTGTGAAGGAAGTAACATTTTAGTGGAAGGCACAGCTTCAGTTTGAGATAAACCTTTAATAGGCCAAGAGAAGGCGTGGAATTTGAAGCAATCAGTACTGTTTGCTTGAATTGACACTATAGGGCTTACCCCATGTTTCCTGTAATAGCTATTACAGACAACAGCCTTAAAAACTTTGAAGGATTTTTTTTTTCTTTGAACATAGCATTTTGTATAGTGAGATACTCAGCTACACATTTAAGGCAATCAATGTAAAATATTTAAGTGGGACACAGCTCTGCAATATAGTCTGTAAATAAAACCAAGCATATCTGACTAACAGTAACATTGAATTTTAGATGATGAAAAACTTTCAGAAGCTGAAGAATCTCAAGAAACTCAGATGGAAACAGAGACCAAGCAGTAGATGTAATATGAAGAGTACTGAATATGCTACTGAAGAATATCCGAGTATCTTCACTTTGTATTGAAACAAACAGTAAGAGAGATGGAGCTGAAAAATAGTTTTCTACTGTTCCTGTGAATTTTTATACAAAAAATACTTGTTTTGCTTATGGTTCAGTGGAAAACAGTTACAGATCTGTGCAGACAGGCACTTTGCGTTAATCCACAAACTTTGTAATTTGTGACAAGAAATATATTTTGTTTCACAATGGATGAAGCTTCTGCACAGTACTTGTGAACTAAGGTGTTTGCAAAACGTTGTCAATAAAAGGTCTTCACAAAGAGTTTCCTATTTTTAGTAGGCCTTGAGGCTAATAGTAGGGGCTCCTTTTCTCAGTGGCGTTGGACTGAGGGCAATGCATCTTTGCATGCGTCCCAGCTTCCATACTCTAGTCCAGATGGGACCTAAAACTGAACTGAGTAAGGTCTTAGTTTTCCAAAGTAGCTGCCATTTTAGAACCTACCTGTGACTAGACTAGAATTTGCTAGTTTCCTCTAAAACAAATTGCTTCTATAGAATTAATGCTTGTCAAGGGATGTAAACCAACAAAAATCATACTGTGCTAGCTTTATTTTTTTCCTTAAGGTGATGTGAAGCGCTGAATGATTTGAGTCTCGCTGTGCTGTGTTCTGTGCAACACCTGAAGTCACATTTTGAAATGACATGTTTAGAACTGCAATTTAAAAGCTTTGTTCTTGTAGAACCAGGAATCTAATCCTGGTACTGTTTGTAATCTTCTGGATTTTATCTGTCAAGTGACTATTTTGAAATACATCATAGTTCCTGAAAGAGATGGTGGAACCCTGCCTTTCTTACGATGACAAACAGAAACACTAGAGCAGCAATCATAATGTTAAAGAACCTCAGATACTTTTATTATGAATAGAAAGGTTGGGATCTATCCACTCTGATTATCCTGCAGTCCAAGTAGTCTGTTGGTAGGTAGGAAATACAGGTTTCAACCTTCTCAACAAGAGAATTGAGTATGTTGTAAGCTTTTGGAAGGCAAGGAGAGAGGAGGGAGAGGGTCATGTCACTACCTGTTAGCCATGTTCTAAAACACCTGTTAAATCAAGCCTTCCAGTGGTTTGGGTGAAGGAATGTGTTTTGGATCTCGCTCAGGCTGTGTCATAAGCACACGTGCTTGGAGTAAAATAACGATGTTACACAGAATAGACCCTCCTCCTCAAACTAGGTGGCAGCTGAGGGGGATTTCCAGGATTGTGGCTTTGGACTTTTATAGTCTAAATGCCGTATAATTCCCACTCTGGCTTTGGATCTGTGTGCGTTGGGCTGAACAGACATATCTGAGCTTGTTTTGCTCGCATTCCAAGTTTGCTAAAGGCAAGCCAGCTGAACGAGAAGTCATACAACTTCAGTAGCACAGTACAGCCCTAGACTAATAAGCTGTCAAAAGTCTTCTGGTTCACAGCTGGTCAGCTCAGAATGCAGGGGGAGCTCGGGTTTGCCTTATAAAGCCTGTGTAGACATGCAGTGCTTCTCGTGCACTTCAAAATTTTGCAGATTTTGGGGGGGTGGGGTAAGCAAATAAAAAGGATTTAGTGTGAAAAATACAGTCAAAAAGTATTTACTGTTCTATGGTTTTCCTCTCCCAATAACAGTGAATAGTAAAGTATTTTGTAAAGCAGCCATACTAAATTGTTGCCAAATCAGGGAGGAGTCACTTTCCTCAATGTATGAATTACGAAGATCATAAATGACAAAGCCTCAAGACACTTTTAAAGCACGTTAACATTTTTTGTGGTTGAAAGGCCTTCCATGAGCCACCTGGATAGTATTTAGGTGCGTGCAGAGGCCAATGACATTTACCAGCTAAAAATGGTCTCTGTAACAGCATTATCATGAAAACCTCACATTTTCCCATTCTTTGTTTTGCCCAGTACTTTGGAATTTTACTTGGATCACTCAAGTGTCTTAACTTGAAACTTGCACTGCTCCGTATAGAACCTGACCAGAAACGTTCTGAAGCATGAGTCTCTCCCTCTGGTAAGGAACACACATGCAGAAACAAAACCGGTACAGAAGAGACACAATACAAACACACAGTGAAGTAAGGAGGATATTCTAGTTTGAATTACAGTGATGCAATCTTGAAAAGCAATTACTGCCCTAGAAAACCAAGTCGCCCTAGCACAGTGTAGCAGCAGGAGGGTGGTGTCACCATACCACCTTGGAGAGCAAACGAAAAAAAATCAGTTCATTGCAAACGCAGCCTCAATAGGACATCTGAAATCTTTGCTCCTTTTTTTTTTTCCAGTATTTAGACCTCTAACCTCTTGAACATTAGACTTGTACCAAAAGAGAAACAAAACCAAATGAAACTCTTAATACTAGGCAACATTTAACCTGCTCTGTTATTAAGTACCAAGTTCCAGCTTCAAATCTGCTATCCATATCTTGGAAACGGATACCTGCATCTCCCGTATTGTTCTGTTGAAGTTTTCTTTGTGTCATGTTTCCAAGGCACAGATGATAGTTGCCGTTTCATCCCTGTCTGGAAAGCTGTCCCACTGCTTACCTGCATTGACTCTAAATGCGCACATATAAAAATCTGTGCATACGTAAACTCAGGATCTCAACAACCACACTATTTAAATAAGAAACCTTTCCTGTTCTTAGGATTCGCCTTGTCCATCTTAATGCCATTGCTATGTGGATGCGAAAATACAAGAAGAAAGAGCAATGCTGAAGTGATAAGCTGACATTTTCTATGCTAAGACTTGTTTTTCTGTCCTCTCCAAACGAGAGAGTAGAACATTGGACAGAATTGGTTAACTTGGGCGTAATTTTTCAAGAGAGATTTAGCAAGCTCCATGGAGGGATGGAGGAAGGAGGAGAAAGGTGGTCATGGTGACACACTGCCAAGTGATGGATAGCTCTGAAACCACGGTAATTTGAAGACAGCTGCTGCCAGCAAAGAAAATTGCAAAAAATACATCCCAAAGATGTAGAGGATAGAAATTATTAATTATTTTAGATACTTATCAGGTAAGTTTTCCAGCTGTCACAGCTGTCTTGTACCATCCTTTCCCCCTCTTTTTTTCTCGGGTCTCAGAAGATTCTCCTCTTTTTGTAAGTTCAAAAAAAAAGAAAAAAAAAATCAGGAATACAGGCAAGTACTGTTAGTTTTGCTCTGGGAACCTGTGTGATTTTGACAATCAGGATGAAGCATAAAAGGTTCTCAAATGTGTTCTGGGGTTACCTCAGCCTTTGTTTCCCAAGTCTGTTTTAGTAAACATTCTTATCTGTGTTGCAGGAGTCCCTAGAAGCACCACTGGTATTCCAGAGCCCGCGTGTAGCTGCTAGGCACTGTGCAAAGGCAGAACAAAAAGGCCGTTCCTGCCCCACGTACTGGGCAGCGCCACGAGAGCTGGGAGCAAAGACGGGCTTGGAGCAGAGCGTTCTGTGCGGGGCACGCACCGCAGCCTGCCAGCAAAACCCCGAGGTTCGTCCTGGCCTGGCGGGATTCACCTGCCTGCTGGCAGC
Source organism: Tauraco erythrolophus (assembly GCF_009769465.1). Taxonomy (NCBI): domain Eukaryota; kingdom Metazoa; phylum Chordata; class Aves; order Musophagiformes; family Musophagidae; genus Tauraco; species Tauraco erythrolophus. Next base: position 8,235,343 of record NC_141476.1, read on the forward strand.
AGGCAAGAAGCCCGCAGGAGCTGGCATGGCGTCGGTGCGTGAGGCTGCTCAGATACGTGCCAAAGGGGCTTGGGGAATGGGATGCCAGGGCTGGGGACCGGGCACATCCTCACCAACAAGACTTGGCATCCTTGTGTCAGGGAGTTTCCCAGGTATTCAAGAGTAATCCTAAAGCCAGAGACACAGCATGCTGTGGTCTTTGTCCAGGTTAGCAGAGTCCTCACGGGAAGGATGAGGCGCCTTACAATCTGTGCAGCGTGAAATGTTGGAGAGCTGCTTTCCTGAAAGGAAGGAGCTCCAGGTCTGTCCTCGCTAGAAGCAGGAGCTGGTTGCGTTGGGCAGTCGCCGCTGGCTGGACAGCAGGAGCTGGTACTGGCTGAGGAACTCACAAGGAAGGAGCTCTGGAGCACACTTGGTTTTCTACATTAGTTCCGTTTGTGTTTCATGGAGCTGTCGTGCGGGGCCACGTTTGGATGACACAAACTGTTCAGCTGCCAGGAGCCGGGCGAGCTGGCGCTGCCAGTGAGGTGGTGCGCTGACTTACACCACCCTGGGCCAGGCCCCGTGCGCTTATTGACAGCTCCGAAACCCGCACCGGAATGATTCATCGCTGCGCAGATGGGCACCCGTGGGAGCGAGCGGGGACAGGAGGAGTTAGGGAGTTTTGAGTTTCCACCTCACTGGCACAGAACTAATCCCAAATTTCCTCCTTTCCATCGGCACAAAACTAATTGCAGAGACCCCGCGCTCCCGCCCGTTCCACACACCTTCCTCCCCCTCCCCTGCACCCCGGACGCGGGTCTGCCCCTCCCGAGGAAGAGCCCGGCGGGAGGCTGCGGAGCGGCGGGGCCGCTCCCGGGGGCGGCCGGCAGGGGGCAGCAGAGGCCGGGCCGGCCGCCGCGGGGCCCGGGGCGCGCGTTGGGAGCCTCGGTGGCTGGGTTCTCGTCACTCCCCGGCCTTGCAAGTCCTTTTTAAACCTTTTTTTTTAAATATTTTTTTTTGTTCGGTTTCAGTTTTCCGTCCGCTCCAGCCCCGCCAGTGTCTGGAGCAGTTAAACCCCGCAGTTTTCTCTGCTCGCCCCCCCCGTGCTTGGTTTTCAGTGTCTCACCTGAGCTATCCCCATTCTCAGCCTCTCCCAAAACGCCCAAAAACGTAAAACACTGCCAAGGAGCAAAAGGCGCAATGCTGAAACCTGTGCTCTTAGCAACACCCCGTGACGTGACTCAAGCGGACGGTAACCAACACTTCATTTTCCTACCGATATTAAAGAGCAGACAGATACCAAACTCCCCGAGCTGACTCTTCCACACAAGGGCAGGAGGAGCAGAACCTGACAGCGCTTGCAGCAGGGACCAACCACCCTCTGGCATTCGAGGCTCTTCTGCTTCAAACACACCCAGCCCCGGCAGCCTGAGGCCAAGGCGAGAGCCTTTTCGGGATCACTCGATACCGGGATGCTCAGAATTTGCAGCATCACGATGAGAAACTTGGCAAAAGTTTGCTAAAAGCGTTACACTGCATAAGAATTCCTAAAACAGTCAACAGCCCAGACACGTGCATTTTTAAATTGCTCTCACATTAAGGAAAAATAAAAAAAAAAAAACACAAACCAACTAAACAACCTTTTTTATGCTTTGCCAGTTTGCTTGCAATGAAAAAGTCACCACTGAGGGAATTTAAAATGACGGTTTATCTCCGAGGAGGAAAGGATCGTGCTCTTCTCAACAAAAAACTGTTTCATCATAAGTACATGCTAGAAACAACAGCGTGTCTGCGTGTAACAAATAGGCCCCACTAGTAGCCCTTCTGGAACCAAAACCAACACATAATTTAAGAGTTACATGGCAAGTTGTCTACAGCCACCCTTCCATGACTCTTACATAAAGCATTACTACACTTAAATCTCCTATGTGAACCTAAGTGAAATTCTTCTTTACATTGAACTTGCTGTGCCAAAATCCCCATGCATTAGCTCCTATTCCAAACAAAACATTTTCCCTAAAGCCTTATATTGTTGCTGAAAAAACTCCCAAACGACTCTAAGCTTCAAAGCTGAAACTGAAAGTCTCTGGTTGCTTATCAAGTACAAGAGGGAAGTTTAGACACAACACATGGAAACAGCCACCACTGTCCAGAGCAGCTTCTCCCAGTTACATTCAGGAAACTTTTAAAACACGATGGAGATTTAGAGGGGCAGATGTTTTAACTTATTTGACAGGAAACCTGGAAAAAAGCAATTAATGTCTTGATTTCTTTCTGAGTGCCTGTTAGCATCAGTGTCTTTTGACTTATTATTCTGCATGAGCTCACAGAAAGCTTTTGGATAAATTCTGCTTTGCTCTGTTATTGTGACTGTTGGAGACAGAAAGGGTCTTGGTGCCCTGGGGCCATCACCTCTGCCATCTGTGTCATTAGGGTCTCCAGTACCCAGCGAGGTGCAAAACTGCAGTGGGAACATGTCCTGTAGCAGGAACATCCACTACATGACTACACATCTACGAAGGCCCCAGTGTTGGGAAACAGGTTATACTGGAGCTTTTCCCTGAGATGGCTGGTAGGCACTCATTATTTTTATTTTTCAAAGCTTGTAGAGCTGTGTGAGATCTCTGCCCTTCTGACAAACCAGCATGACATTTTATTGAGGTGACTTGAGAAGTGTTTGAAGGCAAACTGATGGACTTGATGGCAGAAACCTTCCCCAAGAGACTCGTGCCTTGGTCAAATAAAATGTGAGTATCAAAACTATTTGCTGGTTTGTAACAGCAGCAGGATTCACTGGAAGAACAAGACAACTCCTGCATCTGGAGACTCATCCTGTCAGGGGCACGTATTCACCCAGCTTCTGATATATATAAGCAGATTCTTCCCAGCACTCCCTGCCACATTGATGGAGAGAACAAAATCCCCAGGACTAACCTTTCCCAGCCCTGTAAAAACCAACAAAGCCAAGGGAAGATTTCTTCTCACACGTTGCAATGCCCGTGCGGCCCTTTATTCGTGTACGTGGGGCAGAGTGTCAGCGAGGGGGCACAGGAGCCGGGCTGGCCGTGTGGGCAGCGCTCTCCAGGACCGGCCTGAGTGTAATGGCTGTGCCGAAGAGCTGGGGGAGCAGAGTGGTGTATTTGGGGTGGGTTTGGGTTTGACTTTTCAGTACTACTCATTCAGGTGCATGTTGTAAGAGTCAGCAAATCCCTCCTTGAATAGACAGATTATATTTGTATTTAACTTGTGCTTGAGTTCTCTCCCTTTCTTCTCCATGCTGCCTAACCCATTAAACCTGCCAGCTGCCTCACTAAGTACACCAAGTGATGACAAACGATCTCAAGGCACACAAGGAAAAAAACTCCGTGTAATCTCCTTGCTCCACTACAGTAAATAGCCAGCATATTTACTGAACGTAAAGAGATGTAAAAAGGGGATTTGGCTTTCACTGCAGCATCTCTCAAGATGCAGATAGAGACATTCCCTAAGCTTGATAGGACTAAACCAGGACCCCAGTCTTACAAGTGCATGAGCTAACCCTGGTATGTCTGTACCATCCTGCACCAAATAATGTAACAAGCACTAGTCGGGACAGAGAAGCAAACGATGCTGGTCCTGTGATCTGGGTAAGGGGCTGTGCTGAAAATGATGCAGCGAGGTTGCAAAACCACTTGGGGGTGGGGGGTGGTGGAAATCAAATGAGAAAAAACAGAAACATAGTGTGGTTTGAAGGCAAAATCCTAATGAAAGCAAAAGAGTCATTTGGCACAGCACTTCCACAGAGAGCAGCAGAAAGGCCGTGTGGTGCAAGCCCAGCCTTGGCGATGCAGCGAGGCACCGCGGGGACACTGCCCGGTGCGGCAGAGGGCTCTGCCCAGAGCTGCCAGCTCCCCGCTCCCACAGGCTTGGGCTTTGCCAGTGTTTATTTGACCTGTGGATGCTTTTTAATCCGATGTCATGCGTTTTTCAAGTGTGCCAATTCCCGCTGTAGCCTGCTGCCAACTGATTGATGGTTTATGCCATTAACAGCGCCTGAGGATGAGAATTGCTAAAGAGCAGTGGGAATATTTACTTTCTCCTGCTAATGCAAGTAGCAAGCAGAAGACTTCAAAAACCTTGTAACCTGCGTGCAGCCAGCTGCAGACCAAGCCTGGCTGGGGGCAAAAGGAAACTGCAGGACACAGCTCCGTAGGGAGAAACAGCTAAAACATAACAAATCCTCAGGGCAAAGGACTGAAAGACAGGCTGGGGCATTAAACTGCTTCATTACCTGCAGAAAGTGACCATGTAAGAGATGTGAACCAGTGGTTTTATTCTCTTAGAAGAGCTGAAATAAGAATAAAAGATGCCAAGAAGAAAGGAAAAGCAAAGAAAATTTACTGTGAACTGATTGTCCCTGCTTTATTCCCAATTCTCCAGGGCTAGACTTTTAGTCTCTGTGCGTGCATGCCTATACACAGATGTGCACACACACCCCCCCCCCACTTCACTCTGCGGTTGGAAACCTTGCAGACTGCCGGGTGCACTGTACAAAAGCACTTCTGGAAACTTAAACTGATGAAATCAACACACACATCTCAGTGACTCCCGTTTTTTAGCACCGTGGCTGAAAGCCTCACCCCCATCACTAGCACGGCTTCTCGACCGAGCCAGCCCAGAGCCGCCTCCACTTCTTCCCCTCCCACGCCTTGGCCAGCAGTACAAACACAGAGCCACAGTGGAGGAGTAAATACTTGTTATTATTTGTCTTGACACTCAGGGAAGCATTGGAAAGTTTGTCTGCCTTGCTATTTCGCATTGTTCTGTTATTACCCGTTGTCGAACTTCCTCCGCTTGTTTGCTTTACAATTACTCATCTCTCGGGGGAGCAGTGGGGGAAGAGACGGGGTGCGCAGAGCAGAGAGCAGCAATTTCACCGAGAAATAACAGTAACTGACCAAACCAAACTGATTACATGGATAACGTCAGTGCAAACGAGACAAGAAAGATTCCTGGTTGTGTTATCTCCAAATTGCTACCTGCCCGTTGCCATGCCTGCCATCAGCCACGTCAGCTGCAGTGGGACAGGTTCGGCCCCCGGTCCTTCTCCTGCTCATTAATTTCAGCAGCAATTCCCAGCGAGCGCAACAGGAGCAGGTTGTGTGTGTTGGCTGAAATGCTGTGAAGCTTCCTGCATGGTGTGCTCAAGCCAGGAAGACACCAAATTGCTCTGAGATGTCTGTCCCTGGGGCTCTGTAGCAGAGTAGCTCCAAGAGTGCACACAAAGGACCTGATGTGCCTGGACACACTGCACGGATGCTCCATATCCCTCTTGTCCCCTCCTATACAGCAAGGGACTTGCTCCTCTTTGCCTTTTCTTAGCTTGCAGGTAAAAGTTAAGTACCTGAACAGGCCATACAGGATCATTCAATGATTTAGGCTGCAGAGGATCTTTGAAGGTCTCTAGACCAACCTCCTGCTCAGAGTAGGGCCAGCTTCAGATGTAGGCCAGGTTGCTCAGAGCCTGGACCTGGGTGTTCCCTGGGATGGAGGTTCCACAGCCTCTCTGGGTCCCTGTTTGAATGCCTGACTATTCTCATTGGGAAATTTTCACTTCTTGCTGTCCAATTGACGTTCCCTTACTGGCGATCGTGCCGTTGCTCTAGGTCCTTGTGGCCGTGGGACAAGCTGGGATGTGTCACACAGCCAAGCAGCATTGCCTGGATGTGACCTCCCCTTGGCAGCCCCGCTGTGCTCTCTGGGGCACAGTGTGCCAGGATCTGGCCACCAAATTTAGCGTGCAATTCTGCTACTGCTCATTTAGACGAAGTGTTGAACCGGTTAAAAAAAGCTCCTCTATTAATTCTGCTCCATTTTTTTTGCAGCAGAATAGGATGCGAAGAGGTAGGGTTTTGCATAAGATGGGAACTGAGCTCTCAGACAGAGTTATTACCTCCCTGCCGTCAGCGCAGCCGCTCCAGCTTTCCAGCAGCCGAGGCAAGAAAACAACCCCAGCCTTCACCATGTCAGATCCTACTCTGCCATCAGCCTGGGTGGCTGAAAACTTCACCCCAAAACTTTTCTGTCTGGAAGCAGTTTTGCCTGCAGAGCCGCCGGCTGAGCACTCACACTGTGCGTCACACCAGCACGGTACATTCCTCCTCCGGCAGCTGACACGATGACCATATCCTTTCCAATAATATTTTATTTGAAAATCCTGAAGAAAAATAATTACTCATGCTCCCCATCAGAAAGCCAAACAATTACAGTGGTGAACAATATTGTAGCAGTGCCTATAATTAAGGAACTGCCAGAATTTTAATTATAAACTAATATCTTCAGTGGCTGACAATCCAGCTGTACAACAGACCCATTAAAAGCGAGACTGCCAGTTCCAGAGTTATAGACCAGCAATTAAACTTTTAGGGAGTCTTTCCACCGTCAGAGCACTGGGCCAGTTATTGCTCAGTACCACTGAGCAGCTTTGCTGAACTCTATTTAGAAGGTGCTTTAAGTACCAGTGGGGATTTATTCAGTTATTACCTAAAAATTAAAATATATTTTAAACAATAAAACTTCATTAGGCATAAAGAGGCTGCTAAGAACTCACCAGTTTGCAATCTCCAAAATATTAAAAACAAGATGAAGTTTGTCCCTGCCCCAGCTTCTGCTTCTGAGCCACTGCAGAACCAAACTGTGGTTCCCTTGGTTTTTTTTTTTTTCTTCATTCAGGAATTCAGACAAAGCATTCAACCACAGGGACACAGAGTCCCTCCAGACTGCCCGTCCCTCCAAGGGCTCGCACACTCCAAGCTCATGCTTGACCCAGCAGTGGAGTAGGTTGAGGGGAGCAGAGCAGCCAACAGCACACATCCGAGGGGTCACCAGTGATGGGCCCTGAGCGTACAGATACCAAACACACCAGCATCACCTACTCAGTGAGTTTTCTGCTGAAAACTTTCCTACCCTGCAGCAGCCACTTCACATCCCAGGACTGCGAAGGAAATACCCCCCAGGTAAGCGATGCTATTAGGTCAAGCTGCTTCAAGCCAAGCCCAGGCTGAAAAAAGGGATAACAAAAATGACAAATTCTGATCCAAGGAAATCTGCACTGACTGTGGCTGTTCTGTTGGCACAGCAGAGATCAGCCAGACATGCCCTTTCCAACTTGTGTTTTGCTAGCTGGTCCTGGGACAGATGGGCTGCAGCAGAAGATGCTCAGGGCGGCCAATGTTACCTGCCTGCAAAGCAGGAGTTTGCAGCTACCTCTCAACTCCCAAGACCCAGGAATTACAAGCTGTGCTGCCTGGCTTACACAGCCAGCCTTGCCCTCGCCACAGTGGGGACAAAACCCCAGCCAGGGCACAGCTCCTCCCCACCTCCCTCCCTTTTCCAGCACGGGTCTCCAGTGAGGACCAGTTTACAGGGCTTTTTCCTTGTTCCCTGCCTGCAGACACACAGGGATGCTCAGACTTTCCACAGACATTCACTGCCTGGAAAATCACCCGCACTGGCATGCGTTTCTGAGAACATATTTCCACCCTTCAGGCCTGGCTCAAGGGAAAGGTCCCTGCAGAGCTCAGCAGAAGCAACACTTGGGAATAAAAACCTGCTGAATGAGACGCGCTGTGTCTTAATTACGGAGAGCTGGTATTCCCTGGCATCACCAACACTTGCACTGGAAGAGAAGACATGAAGCCTGTCAGATAGGGAGATTCCCGCAACGCTGCCTGGCGCAGGGATCCCTCTGGCAGGTGACTGCAGCCCCCGCGCTCTCCCGCAGCTGCTGCCCGCTGCCCCGGGAGCCTCATGCGCCCCGACGACCTGCAACGTCGAGCTGGCCGGCAAGAGAAGAGCCATCACTTAGCAGGTAAGGGCAAGGCACTGAGCACAGCTACAAGAGCTGCCAGGGCAGCAAGTTTGCCTGGCCAGCTTGTTCCCCCTCCTCCAGCCCCTGTGTCTTGGCTTCCTTTACCCACCGCTGCCTCCCAGGCTGGGTGCCCCTGCCCTTCGCGGGCACTGTGTCACCCTCCTCTCCAGTAGCTTACTTGTAAAACAGCAGAAACAAAAAAACAAAAACTGTGCTGTTTGCAGCAGCCTCAGCCTCTGCAGGCTCTCAGGGCAGATGTTCAAAGCTTTTAGACACTTGTGTGCAGAGAGAGCAGCACCCACCAGGACTTCTAGATATTTCTTGAGGAAACCATGAGACTTCCCTCCCTCCTTGACCAGGCTGAAGATCCTGCTCAGGGACCTGCCTCTGCACTAGGGCACTAAAGGGCCTTTTAAAAATTTTGGCCCATGGGCTGTCATGGGATGGAGGCAGCACCTTTACACTGACAGCACCTGTGGCAGTTTGGGAGGAGCATATCATGGAAAGAGAGGGATGGCCCTTTGCAGAACCAGATATTGCTGCCTGGCCTCTTGTGATTTTAAATGACACAAAAATACTTATTTGTTTCCATTAGTTACATTTTGCATCTATATTTTTCTAAACCTCAGTTTATTAAGGACAATTTTCTATGCTGGAGAGCTCGAGTACCTAAAAACGCAGGGATGTGCCGCAGCACTCATCACCACACAAATACCCCAGTGTAACCCAGAATCAACCGAGTAATTGCTGTTAGCATTGTGCCCTGCACCTACACGTGCAGTTACCTGCTCTCCATGGATAAAGCCGACCCCAGGGCTCGGAGGTGGACCCCTCCCCGGGAGAGGTGAGAGTCCATCTCCTTCCCGCAGAAGGATTCAGGCACCAAATGTACTGCAAACACAAGCTTCTAGCAGGCACCAGTGACATTTGAGCTATGATAAAGTACTTTTGATTCCTGCTTAAATCTTATGAACCACGATTTGACACCTTTTCCATAAGCTTTTGAGGAGCTGTGCTGAAGGAGGGAGGATAAGCCTCAGGGCAGGGCACGAGCAAGGACAGAAACTGGGGCTTGTTCATCACTCAGATGATCACTTCTCATTCCAGGGCTAGTTATGCGAGATGTTAATTTGAACTGGCAGCAAACTTTGCATAAAGACATCTCAGAACACCAGTCAGCCCCAGCATTTGCCATGGAATTTAGTTTTCATATTACTAAAACCTTATAATGAAGTTTTCGAGTGCAGATCTTGCTTCAAGCTTTGCTGCAGTGACATTCAATCTAGTGCAGAATACACTCACTCCAAAGGGTAAAAGGAGGAATATTATTACTGTTAAGTGTCCTGTGCTTGGCCTTAGCTTCTTCACAGTATGAGACAGTAAGAAACTTTGGGGTTACATCCATAGGATTTGCTGCATCTTTCCTTGCCATGCATGTGACAGGACTGACTAAAGCTTTTATGCAGGAGCAAAGCATTTACTGGAACCATTTCTATGACATCTTCTTTCAGTCTAGAATGCATTTATTTTATCCTTAGCTAAAAGTGTTTCAGCCAGCTCTCTCTTTATAAAGATAGTTCCACCAAAGTGGTTACCACTCTTCAGAGAACTTTCCCTGGGCAGGTTGCATTTCCCTTCTGAAACCAGAGGCGACTGTTGAAAACAGCTGCTTTGCATTTTTTGTAACAAAAAAAAACCACTCTTGAATCCTGAAGTTGCATCTTTAGAAGACTGATGGCAAACCCTGAATTCGTTCACCTGTTCTGCAGATACAGCTCTTCAGGCATCACACGGTTCTCATCTACTTATTTTCAGCTTTTTGTTCTAGCCTCCTATTTAATATTTTAAAAATAAAATAATCAAGAGCAAATCCTGCAAAAGGATGTATTTCCCCCCTCTGCTTGTGTCTCTGCTGTTTGCACAGGGATGCCTTGCAAACAAACCTCCCCTTGGCCTCCTTCTCCGCTTCCATCTCAGCAGCGTTCGGAGCAGAGCTGCTCCAGCATCACTTCCCAGCCGAGAGGGACAGATCCTCAGCTGACTCACCTGCTGCAGTCTAGCAGGTTCCTGTACTTGCTGGGAAGTGACCCACAGTCCTGAGTGTAAAAGAGGAGCAAAAAACAGGAGAAAAACTGCTGTTCTTTGCTCACACCGTCTAATTATAAGTAGGACTTTTACATGGAGGCACAAAATGTTAATGTCAGGGAAGCACATTTCTATCCTGTGTCTTCCCTTACTTATTCTGCACTTTTCGTAGGATATAGGAGAGAGCAACTCCTACATGCGATTTATATATATCCGTAGATATGTGTGAGAGATTTTTAATAAAAAGAGGATGACAGTTGCCACAGGAAATTATGACTACATGCGCACACACACTCAAATATGCATCCTGAGTGTTTGAGACCTTTCAGTTTCGCGAAGGCAATATTTTCAGAGAAGAATGATGCCCCTCTCTTAGCTCTTGCTCTAACCAAGAGCTCAGCAGTGGAGAACAGAGCGAATGTGCACCCAGCCCTTCTCACCAGCCCTGATCTAGAAGGACATGTAATTTTGTGATATGAGCATGTGAATAAGCTGTCTCTGAGTAAGCCATAGTACAGCTGCTCCAGTAAATAAGTATTTACCCTCCCAGTTACTGCAAGGTAGCACATACGGAGCGGTAACTATTTCACATGGCAATTGTGAGCATCAGGTTTCCTCTACAGGAAGGAAGAGAGGAGTTTTATTTCCACTCCACCCTAACTGTAGCTTCCAAAGAAACGAGGCAGCTTCACCCAAGATAGTGCCACTGACAAAACACATTAAGACCCTCGAGCCTTTGTTTTCCTCTAAAACTCCCAGAATTGCTATGTAAATAAACAGTTTAGTGCAGGATGGTTCAATCAATCTGGCCCTGGGAAAGCGTTAAGTAATAACATTTTTGTGCAAGCTGTAGACTAGTGTCTTTATTAAAAACCTACATCAAAGCCCATGCCTAGTCTGGTCTATTCATGCTACGCTCTCATTTTAAACATGCTCATACACCGGAGAATCCTGACGGATTGGAGCCATAGGAGGTAAATCAGCAGATTGAAGAGGTTAAATGTATTTCTTTACTAATGGGACTGATGCTGTTCAAAGTTTCCATAAAAATTCAGCATGAAGAGCTTCCTAAGCTCAGGGGTTTTATAGCCTTCATGATCATTCAACCTTTAAGCAGCTACAAAGAAAATTTTTCTCTGCCTCTCTCTGAATATATCCATCTCCTCAGGAGCAAGTGAAAGACTTTTATAGAGAACTTGATAAAATTCCAGAGACAGCTCATTAATTCTAGTCACTTCAGCAGTGACTTCCCCACCACTTGTGGCACTCAAAGAGGTTATAGATTGCCTCAGTAAGAACGAATCCTATTCATTAGCCATTTCCCTGCACTTGCATATTAATATTGTCTGGCCTTGTTAAATATAGAAACCTATTCTCTTTTAATCCATTTTAAACAGGCATTTTTTTTCCTAAGGGTAGCCACAAAATAATTGACCATGAGTTCTCTCACCTCCGAAAAGTTTGTGAAATTCCCCAAACAGCCTCCTATTGCTGCTGGGGAGCTGAGGCGGACAGTTAGCTCCGTGGATATTGTGCTTTTACCACTGTTTTGGTGGCAAATTTAGAAACTTTTGCACTGCACGCCCTGTTCTTCACTCTCTAGAGACATAATTGAATCAGCAGAACTTTTATCCCTGCTTTGCGTGTGCTTATAAACAGGGTCCAGCAGTGAGAATAAGAAATAGTAACCACAAACAATGCAAGTGATGGGTGTGAAAGAACTTGCAGCTGCCCCTTATCCTCTCTACAGCTCAACTTCACACAGCACAACCCAACCAAACACCACTGATACTCGCAAGTAACTCAAAACCAGAAAGTCTTGTCAGCAGCGGGTAACTTGCTACCAAATAAATCTTTATTCTACAGGGTATAGAGAATTCTGTTAATTTATTTGACTAAAATGACAGATGGTTGAAATCTTTCAACTGTGTTTTATTGAATAAGGTTTTTCATGTAAACAGAAATTTCGAAGGACTTAAGGGAGAGGAGGTCTACTGGAGAAAAAGTTGCTTTCTTGGCAGCAGAAAACTTGAAATTTTTGAGCTTTGCAAGAAAATGAGGCCTTTTGTGCTGTTAGCTACATAAGGAATAGTGTTATACCCTGAAATAGAAAATGGGATTTTCTATCTTTTTGTATCAGCTTCCAAGATTAATAGCTTTACAAGAATCTGATCCTTCCAGAAATCCAGCACAAATATTTCCCTCTTGCATCTTGTGAAAGCAAACTATTCAGCCAAAGTGGAAACACGAAAACCTAGCAACTAATTTGAGCTAATTTGGTCATTCTGATAAGGCTGCAGGAAAAGAATTGGAGACAGAAGAATTACAGAGGAACTCCCAGATATTAAGTGGTGGCCAAAACTTCCCCCTGGTACTGGCAATGCACCATAAACCAAGAGCGGTTCAAACCCATGGCTGCTGTTAAGCTCCTGGTTGTTGGTGCGGCAGTGTTTTTAATATTCATTATAATTAGGAGTTTCTGATGAGCTCTTGATGCTGTTTATAGCACAAGCCCAGGTATAGCTCAGCTTCCAAAGATAACTTTGGCAAAAAATCAGCATTCGCTACAGCTTTTTGACGACTCATGATTATGGTTGGAACTGCAGCCAAGCAATTTCAGACAGGAGAGCGCGTGATTTCCAGAGTTATCTACTGGGGCAGCACCCTCCCCATCCGAACACCTGTGGAGAAGGGCGAGTTCCCACTGTTCAGCCTCCTGCAGAGTATGTGCATGAGGGGAAAATGCACTTTTTTTCTCCAAGAAAAGAAAAGAACTTCCATTCTTCTATACTTTACAATCTCTGGCAATTTACCATCTTCTAAAAATACACTGAGAATCCCAACTCTCGAGTAGTATTCTGCACAGCACTATTCTGACTGTAAAACCTGGAGTTTCCTGCATGCCCAGTGCTCTGTGCCAGAGCCCTGATGGTGGGCATTGCACTTCAGCGTTTATTCTGTACTGTGAGTGATCTCCACCTTTTTTTTTTTTCTCCACTAACTTGACACACAACACAACCATGACAAAAGTCCTTTTTCCTGCTCTTTTAGGGACTGACTTGCTTCCCATCCTCGGTGCCTGTGCTGGATGCTTGAGTCACCTCAGAGACACTTCAAACGCTATTGGCAGTGGATTAGGTCCTCTGTGTTTTCGGGAGCCAGCCCGTGTGGGGCTGCACAGCTGGCTCTGGGACAGCACAGCTAGATTCATCATCCTTTAAATCAATGCTGACTTCAGCGCTGGTACAGCTAAGCCAACCCCCGCCAAATTTCACTGCTACGTTGATGCAAGGCTGACATAAATGAGCTCAGAAATGTGATTCATCACTTTTAGAAGCCACTTCACTGTGGTTTTTCAAGAATCATGACACTCTCTCAGCTGAATTTTACCAAGAAAACAACTCTCTACTAGCTATTACATTTATCAAAACAGGTTTCCAGTGACGTAAATCATCGTCACTGGCTGAAGCTGGTAGCACCAAGCCCATCTGCATGAGCCACACAAGTAGCAATAGCAATCTCCTATTAGGATGGATGGCAATATATGAACCTTGTACAGCTGACAGACATTTATGGAGGATAATTATGGAGACTGCAAGAATTATCAGTTACTTTGACATGTTAATTGTTTCTTTTTAATTAGATACACAGGCACAGAGGTGATTGCAAATAATTCAGTTGTTGCTGAGCTAACATGTCTTTACCAGGACAGAACCCCAGAGGTACTTCGTTCTGCACCAAAGAGCAGTCCATAAAGTGTGGGGAAGCTCCTCAAGCCAGACCAAGGCTAGGAACATCATCTGTGAAGAAAAACGGAGCCCAAGTGCCTTGTTTGCCACAAACTTCGCTGTTTACAGTGGTGTCTAGCCCAACCCAAGCCCATCCCTGGCTGGAAGCAAGGTGGACGTGGCACAGAGCACCTGGTGCTACAGGGCTTGGGTGTACACGGGCTGCAGCAAGGAGGAGGAGAGATATCTGGGGGAGGAGAGTCCCTGGCAGGTCATGCTGAGCCAGTTAACCCCACACATGTGGGATATGCAGTTGTGCATAGCACGCTGCGGGTTTGGACCTACGACAGTCATGCCTTTAATTATTTAAACCAGAATAAACAGCAAAATGCTTTGATCTTGCGAATGCTGGGGGATACCTGTCAGTGTCTGGCACAGGCTGCCGTGCAGAACTGCCAGTGGGGAGCCTGTGGGCACCACCTCACCTCCAAGAGGATGGGGTCCTGGGTCCCTGGGTGGGGGAGAGCCCCGGTGAGCACCCACGCTTCTGACTTGCCATTGACATTTTCGGAATGTAATTAGAAAAATAAATAGATAAATGCTCTTTTGCATTTGAGCTCAGATGTGAATACCTCAAAGAATTACCTTGTCATTACATGGAATATATGATTCCAACCACGTGTATTTTTAATAACCACCTAGCATTAGCGATACGACTTGCTTTGTCAAGCTTTCGGGGTCACTGAGGAGTTAGTTTATGAGGATCCAATTGAAGTTGCAGGTGTCAGTGTACATGAAATGAAAGTATATGTACATGGTGACACAAGCCCTTTCTATACAGGAATATTTTTAATGTTAACTCCTTATTAAAAAAAAAATCTTTTCTACAGACCATCTTATCTTCCTATCCTTCCTATCCATGAGCCATATTTCACAGAATGTTCAATCCACTTGCTAGAAAATTGGCCAGCAAAGCTGCTGTGAGTTCTCTCTCCAGACACTACAGCTGTGATGCCATGACCGAGCATCTTCCCCGTATTCCCTTTCCCCAGGAATCTCTTCCTTGCACTCTGCAGCAAATGCCACCATGTAAAAGAGCAGCGAGCTGTGAATTGGTATTTAATCCCTTGTTACTAGGAGTAGGATGCAAAGTTGGCTGGATTTCCAGAATGGATATTGACTCAATTTTTCCAGTGTCCCATAGCCATCCCATCAGAATACATCATACTCTACACAGACCCCATGAGTGTACATATGTGTAAGGGCCGAACCTATATGTGTTTTAGCTTCTCTTTTTTAATCTAAATGAGGATAATGGAGCATGACATAGAAGATCCTGGCTTTGCTGGGATTTAAGGAAAGTCAAAACTCCCCTCATCCCCCTGTCTGCCCCCCCAGCAGTCTCCACAAGAAGCGGAGCCACTTTGTTTAGCATCAACCACCCTTGCCCAGAAAGACAGTTTTCTTTCATCAAGACATAAAATTACTACACGGGGCATTCATAAAAACAATGCTATGTTTAGCAATTTGCAGCATTAAACATCGAAAGGAATTTTCTCTGATGGAGTTTGACAACTCTGTCCAAAAAAAAAAAAAAAATTAAATTTATTTAAGCTGCAAATAGTCTTTAACGGAAGCAGATTTAAATACAAACTAAAGTTCCTTCACACTGTGCAGTAAATCACAAGGGAAACATAATTCATTTGCAGCAGTTTTCAACAAGAAAACTTGGCAGCCTTTCAGCAAGTTTCATAATTGCTCTATTTTAAACTTCAGCTTGAAAATGCTCAAGATAGCTTTTAGTTTTATTGAAAGGTTAATTTCACACCTACAGAAAAATACCAGCTTTCCATTAGATCTAACGGAGTGTTAAATGTGAAAATTACAGTCCCTTCAAATAAACGTGCAAAGCTTGTTGCATTTTTAACCTGTCTTGCTTTCCCATTCTTTCTCGGCGGAGCCCTGGCACAACAGACGGGCACGCCGCCTCGCCGGGCACGGCTCCTGCCTGCAGCTCCGACACCGGTTGCATGTCTTTCCTTACTATTCCCAGGTGAGAGCTGCAAGACGACACCGGGTGCAGGAATTCAGATGCTGGCTATGCAGAGTGGTGGGCATCAGCGGCCCATGCCTGTGTCTCACCCAGCACGGAGGGCAAATGGGGACAAATCTCTGGGACACCTGTCCAGCAATTCTTCACAGATTTGTGCCAAAGCATCTCAGAAATCACCGTTGCATTTCTGGGCTCACCTTATTGTTAGCACAGTGCAAACAAGGAGCAGGTAAACAAGAATTTTGCCCATTTCCCTTCCCATAAGTTGAATTTTCTATTGGGCGAGATGTGCCATTGGGGGCCAGCGTGCTCCTGCGGCCCCTCTCCCATGACCAGGTGAGCACAGCCTCTCTCCTGCTAGAGGGGTCAAATTATGGTGCAGAATTAGGAAAAAAATAAAATCTCCCTGATGACCTGCGCACTCAGTGCAACATCCCATCCCACCAAGGTGCACTGAGTCCATCAGTCATTCGAGGTGGGGGAATGTCCCCCCAGAGTCACTCCTGAACAGCCGAAGGAGCCTCAGGAGGACAATTCTAAGCATCTCGGGCGAAGTATCTTGCTGTAATTATCTTGTGACACAGAGTCAAACTTCAGTCTCGGATGCCCTAAGCCAGGGTTTGAGAAAGTCCCTGCAAACACGATGCTTTCACGTTCTGCATTTTGCAGTCTCCGCTTCCCCCAAACCAGCGCTTCCTCCCTGCTTCTTGGCTCAGTGCTTCCCAGGGATTAAACACAGATAGCACTTGTAGCAGTACTTTCAGTTACCCATGATGGATACAGACACTTCGTGGCTCCCGAAACCATCATTCCAACAAGCAACAAGCGCGTGTGTGAGCGCGAGCGTGCACGCTGCCAGAGGTGGAGAAGAGGTAGATACAGAGGAGGGAGTTCATGCAGCCACATGCACAAGGAATACCATTAGGAAAAAACATCGCTTTTGCTTTCAAGAAAACTATGATTCAGTCACTACTTTGGGGGGGCGGGAAGTCATGCTGAATTTCATTTAGGTATTTTAAGTTCAGTCTCACCAGAAACTATTTGTCAAGGGAAGAGGGAAAGGGAGGGGCTTAATTAATCCCAATGAATCCTGGTACCACAGCTCTGTGCAAGGCGTATTTATGACGGCATGGTGCTCCCTTGAGAGCAAAACATGGCCCCATCATTACCAGGGGCTCCTGCCTAAGGAAGGCACTGCCTGGGGCAGAGGGATCCTGGCCGGGGGCCAGGGCACACTTAGAGCAGCTGTCTCCCCAACCCCCCGCCCAACCCCACAGGGTGCTGTGCACAGCCACTGGCACACCAGGGTGCTGAGCCGCAGCTCAGCTGGGACCGCAGCACACACGTGGGCTGCTGCATCCCAGGTTCCCTGGGAACAATTTAATCACTGCTTGCAGACAAAGGACTAACGCAGCAGAAGCAGCAGGTTTATCGATTGTGAGCTGCATCCCCTGCGCATGTACGTCCCTGTGCCAGTGCTGGGGAGGCAGCGTGGCACAGCCCAGCCACGAGCCTCCAAGTGCCTTCTCCTCCAAACTACACAGTTCCCGACTCGTTCGGGAAGAGCTCTTGAGTTCGTGGCAGTTTTGGGAATCGGTAGCAATTATTGTTGCAAGCTTTAAATCCACAGCCTCCAAGAAATAACTGGAGGCATCTCTTGCTCCAGGGTGCTGGCCTCAAAACCAGTCAAACGCTCCTGCAATAGCAAAGCAGACCTCATGCACGACAGCAACAGCCAGGCTTGCAAGTAGCTTGATCTGGACTCCTCACCAAGCAGAGAGATTTGGAAAACAGCTTAGAGAACCAGCCTTCAACCAGGTGTTGAGGCTGGAAGCAGCTGGTGCCAAAGCAGGGCTTCCTAAACCGTGCTCAGGGCGGGGTGGCACCTTGCCTTTTTAAGGTTGGCATGTTTGTGAAGTGAGGCACAGCCATGCTAAGAAACTGCCAGAGAAGGTATCAGTAAAATAACTAGGGTTTTTTTAGCTACTTGCTTTCTTTTTTAAATATGCTTCTAGTTTCTCCCTATAATTATGAAAATAAATAACTTGAATGTCTCAGATTCTCTTGTCTAGAAACAGCAGGAAAAAACGTATCTTAAGAAAGAAGCTGCTGTTTTGTTGTTTTTTTTTTTTATAATCTTCCTTTTAACATTTGCAAGTTATCAGCATTGCAAGGATGCTGACAGCGGTGAGCTATCCTGCAGGAGATGGATGGGTAATTGCCGAACAAAGACTTGTGCAATTAGGCTGAGTTAGTGGAAAGTTGGAAAAAAAAAAAAGTTCAGCCATCAGTGAGAGTACCTCCAGGCATCCCTCTGAATGTCCCAGGTGAGCACCATCCCTCATCCAAAAGGCAGATAACCTTTATACTGCTCTCCAGCATTCAGTCTCTGGCCTTTAGAATTGCTGCTCTTCCGATCTTCCCCATGTAAATCATCACACTTCCCCTTTTTATGATATTCTAATTAAGAAAACTGTGATAACAGTAACTAATTATGTCCATAACACATTTTCAAGCACTCTCTCCGCCTGTCAACACTCAGAATGGGAGTCTAAACTTTGGCAAGGGTCCCAGAACCAAAAAAGGGTCTGGAGCAAGATGCCACTAACCTCCTGTCATTAATCTTAGATAAAGAAGTTCCTATGAACCACCAATGAATTCATTTGCTGTCAGTCTCCAAGATCCTTGTACAGCTTTTCTGATACAGCTCAGTTACATTCTTCTAATCGCATGCTCTCAAGCATACAGTCATTACCATTTTACTATCCCATTTCCCAGAATTAATGATACTCGTTTGAAAGGATTGGATATTAGGATGGACTACAAGCAGTGTTTTATCTTTTAGGAGACATTGAACTACATCAGTCTTTTAAAAAAAACTACTAATAGATCAGTGCAATTGAAAAGCTTCCCCAAATACACACAAAACCATCAAGTTCTGTCACCTCGCTGCCTCAGCTGCAACATCTTCCTCCTGGTTCACGGAGCTGCTCAGTGCAGCCTGCATGCACCAGAGAAAGCACGGTCTGGGGAGCCCTTCTTTTCACGGTCAGAAGGGAGAGCTTCTCAGAGCTCCAGGAGAAGTCAAGACATAAGGATTTCCAAAGTTGGAAGAACACAATTGCATTTTAGCATCATGAGACAGCAAAGCTCTGCAGCCCGTTTAGTAGTTTGAGAAAACAAACACATATGTCTAAATGTCAGAAGTTCCAGCAATGAGCAGAGGCTCTCACCTTGCTCTGTTGGGACATCACCAGAAATGTGGTGGCCAATACACCTGACAGGAGGTACCTTGAGCTCTTGTCATTACCAACAAGCCTCTTCCATCTCCAATTCCTCCACCACCACCACCCTCAGCCTAGAGCTGTAACTCCAGTCTCCCCCACCCCAGTCCTAACCGGGACATCTGCCCCCTGCTTCCCACCAGCTCGCCTCCCCCATCAGAAAGCGCTGCTGCCAGCTGCAGCCCTGCAGGCATCTCCGATTGCCTCCACAGGGAATTTTTTTTGTATTTAAAATGATAGAGAACAGACTCCTGACTGTCAATGAGTAGCAAATAAGGGAGTTCAAGTCCCCCTACAGCATCTTTGGCCAACGTGTTTATACTATTTTTCCCCTGGTTTAATTCCTGAGAAAATCATATAATGCACTGGATTTCATATTGTAAAAAGAGATGTAAATCGTTCAAATGTCACAGCCTTGGGCTATACCTGCAACATCAAAGGAAACCCATCATCTTGATGAATAACTGGCGAAATCTGCAAGTATTTGGCTGTTGAGATGGTAGGGACTGCCTCTTTAGGGAGTTTTAATATTTTAGCCATGTCAGGCCTGTGAGTTACAGCTTTTTGCAGTGAGTAAATTGGTTATGTAGATTCATGTGGTCTACAGAACGCAGGATATGTACATAAGATGGCATAAATATGTATTACAGGGCCAACAACTTGTTTTATTTCAATGCTTGACAGGTTACAACTGACATTGAAGAGAATAGTGATGAGCAGCCACTTTGCAAAATCCTCTCTGTAAAAGGCAATTGTATCTGACAGTGATAGTGGTGGGACAAACCTCCACGGTTTTCAGCTAAGCTGTTATGATAGGGACTTGAGCAGCTCTGCAGTGCAGTATCAGATGGTATCTGGTAACGTGATTCGTACTCTCCTGCACTCACTGCAGTTGGAGTTATTGGTCATTTCTTTTGGATGAACTCATACCATGTCTGCGTAACGCAGTAGAGCCCTGCTTGCCATTTAGAAAGCAAAAAGTATAAAAAGGACTAGATAACGAGCCTATTAACAGTGCTAATTTCACTTATATTATCAGGGTTAAAAAACACACAGCTATTGCCAAGCCCACAGGTGCAATTCAGTGTCTGACAAACAGCATGAATCAGATACCAGCAAAGAGCAGCAGCTGGGTTGATGCTCAGGGCACCCCTGCCAGGCGCTGCAGGCACTCCCCACATCTCTCACAACATACTTTCAGAAGAAATGAACCCCTGTCCTTCTGGGACACACGATGCACCATGAAGAGCCTCAAACTCAGACCCCAAACAGCCTGGTTGGATTTCAGGGTGTCACAGCCAATCCATCAGCACCATGCATGGACCAGGCTAATCCAGGCATCTCAACCAGCCTGTTACGCTGACTGCTGTTCCGTGTCTGGACGCCGCAATCTCTGCCCATGGGCTGTAGCATTTGCACGTAAAGAGGAGACAACGCTGGGATGCAGACTGACCAACACAAGCTTGCAAAGCAGCAGTGAAAAAATATTAGCCATCGCAAAAATGAGTAGTTATTTCTCTCCGATGCTACTTTGCACACAGCTACTTTGCACACACTATCAGCTTTCACTGGAGCTCTTTCATGTAATTTACACCATTACAAAATGAAAATAAAACATTGCCATGCTAGAAGAGAAGGCCCTTGCTCCCACTGTGGCTGCGAGAAAAGCAGGTTACACCTCTGCTTGAGAAACTCACACAGCAGTGGTGATGCTGGACTTCCTCAGGGAATATGGCAGGTTTGAAAGTGAAACCATGACCAGGCTCACAGGGGAGGATTTGGCATGGCAAGCAGACTACAAAGGTTGATCTGTTACTACAAAACACACCTCGAGGGGTTTTTCCTTCTGATCCTAGGCAACAAGAGCAGGAAGGACTAGGTGCAGGCTCTCTCAGGGCAATTTTACACTAAAATGCAGTTATCTCCTACAACAGTGTCGATGGGGGGGGGGGGGGGGTAGTGGCCTGGGTTGAATGGGAAAAGTGAAGGAAAAATTAATGGAAAAAAAGTTAAGTTTCAATTGAAATGTATTTAATGATTAAAAGAAGCTAAAGAAAATTGTTTTCCCCTGTAAAAATAAAAGATGTCAGGATATTTTCATTTCACACCCAGAAAGTATAATCTTACTTCTAGAGCTCTCTGTTTTTACTGAGGAGCTAGAATTTTGCAGAGTGAAACAACTCTGAGAAGTATCACTTAGTGGAAAAGCAATTTTTTTTTCTTAGGAGTCATTTCTGAGAGTTTTAACCATACAATGGGATGCAACACAGCATCTGTTTCTTTGGCAAACTATTGCCTCGCATTTGTTTTGGGACATCAACAGCTTTATTCATTATTAAGTATTATTCACATGCCAAGGAAAGATTGGCATTTCTGAGAGATGTTCACAAAATTTCCATGAGTTTTAGCACATGCCTCCTTATTCAAAGTTTACACCAGAAATATGGCATCCACCATCCTCTTGTCCTTAAAAATATTTCTCTCATTCATCAGCGCATGGTTTAGATCAAAACCAGAAGGCAGGAACAATTCCAGTCAATGATCTGGATCAGACAGTCCCTTGTCTGAAAGATACACATCCAGAAGTGATGAGCTGTTGATCACTTGGGGGGAAAAAAAAAAAGCAAACCCTAAAAATGCTTTGTAAGTGAACTGCTTATTGAGAAAGAGATCTAATTTGCAGCTCATCACCTGGCTATGTCAGCCCTACATCGATTGCTGCTATTACGCTGCTGATGGATGGCACTTCTGAGACCACAGTGCTCCCCCCAGCTCTGTGCACACGTGGGAAAGACACCAGGCGCAAAAATTATCAAATCATAGGTGAAACCAGACTGGCCCTAGTCTGTGATGAACTGTACATGAAATATGAGTGTTTCTTAATGCAGATGCCCTCAAACTCTTCCATCTTACTCCAAGGAAAGCCCAGCTCCTCTGTACATATGCCCCAGGCTGCCCACAGGGTTTTACCCACGGCAGAGCTGGACAGGCACAGAGAGGTTTTGCCCAACCGCCATCCCCATGCCGGGCAGAACTGGCAAGACAGAACCACTCTCCGTAAGGAAACCTGGCCAAAAAAAACCAGCAGAGATGATGTCACTCTTCCCGAGATGATAAGTAGCTGAGCTCCATAAAAGTTAGAATTGATTCAGAAAAGGCAATGAGACACTCTCCACGAGCAAAGCACAGGGCTGACCCCTTCCATGCAGGGTCCCAGAAGGTCCCATCTGCCATAACCCCATTCCAAGAATCCCTTTTAAGCCACAATTTCACAGATCTTAAAACCATATATTTGAATATTTTCATGCATATAAAGATCTGCTTCACTATCCGTTTAGGATAAGCCAGTTAACTGATAGCTTCCACCTATAAAATCCATTTGGCTGCACCAAGCATCAAGGCATGAACAGAATCAAGACAGCATGAGAGTATGTCTGCAGAGCTTCAAGCTTGAGCCAGAAGCCTATGTTCGTAACTCTAAATGCTTGTATACACACACCCCTAGCTCGGATTTACCAGTGAAAATAGCTGATTTGAGAACAAATGCAGTGCTTGTGGCCTGCTGCCCACACCCATCCCCACGGTGGCTGCAGTACATCTCAGACATCTACCGAGTGGCTGCAGCTTCCAGCTCAGCAAATCGAGCCAACTTGCATTGGCTGTGCTTCCACGTGCTCATTCGTGTCCTGCAGCAGCTCAGCAGCTGCTTTACAGCTGATTGAGATGTCTCTGGCAGAGAGGAAATGAAACTGTACAAAGCCACCCTTTTTGTGAGCTAGAGCTCAAGCACACACTTACGCCAGGCTCTGAGTTAATTCACTTCACCCACTGTGTAGGCAAGGGCAATCTTCTCCCCCTGCAACATGTAGCCATATTAAGTGTCTCCCTCTACTTACAAAGATGCTCTGTTTGCATCCCTCACTCTTAGGATATACCTTTTGCCAGGTGACACCATTCATCAAGCATGGCACATTCCTTCTTTCATTGGGTCAGGCACAGGAGCTGGTATTTATAGGCTTTCATGGGCCTTGGATACCTTAAATATCTTTCTGTTAGTATATACAGAACCAAAGTCATCTCCAATTTGGGAAAGAGCCAGCTGTAACGTGGCTTCTTCATCAGACAGGCTTAAAGTCTGCATTCAACCCTGCAGACGGCACTACCGAAAGCTGAGGCCCAGCAGCAGTGTAGGAGAGATATACGTGCCTTTAAGTCTCCAGAGGCACTGCCTGTGTCGATGACCACCTGCTGACTTTGCTTACCAATCATTTACATAAAAGTGCATTTATACAGGGAGGGCTCCTTTACAGAGCCAGGCTCGGATATTTGCCCACATGCTTTATTTAGACCATTACTCCAGCATTGCAATACAGATAGAGGCTGCAAGACACACCAGGGGTTGTCAGGTGTTTGAAGCCCCCAAGTAAAGATGGCCTGTTGCAAACCCTGTCCCAAAATAACTCCAATTTTAGCTTGGGGATCCCAAGACCCCTATAAACCAAGACATCATGTCTGATGTTACAGGGTGCTCACTGCATTTTTCTAGTAGGTGTCTCAAAATGAGTTTTTTTGAAGATACAATACTGCAAAGCCTGGGTTATTTATGTTTATATTAGGAATCATTTACCCTTCAGAAGAAGCTATATTACAGAGACAAAGAAAAGTCATATATACAGTGGGGGTAGAATCTGTTATGCATGAGACAAATTTCTACAATTATTTGTCTCAGTAAAGGTTATTTAATTTAGTGAGATATGTTGTACTCAAGTGTTTAAATTAGAAACCTGCTTCGAGCTGAGGATCTTTGATTAGACAAAGAGGAGAACAGTAATCACTTGGAGCACTGCACACAAGGGGCGAGCAGCCACTCAGAATCCCTAATTTGTAGCTTATTTATGCACTGCAAAGCCCACACACCTTAATGGTTTAGATATTCTGCTTTTATGCCAAATGACTAAACGCTCCTTGTGTGAGCAGACAGCCACTCGCAGTCAGGTCATTTGTCTTTCAAAATTGCAGCACAGCAATCTTGTCCTCTCTGGTTGCAGGTCTCTCTCTAGGCACAGGCATCTCGAGGTGGCTCCATTTCAATACCCATCATTTGTGAACCTGCTGTGGGCAAGTTCAAGCAGACAGCAAAGTAGTAAAATTGCTTCTCAATATGCAAACCGTGATCATTACCGAATGCTGTGGAAGTATCAACACGTCACTGTGCACAGTGACCACAGGAGAGCTACTTCTAGAAAGACAGTAAGTTTCCTTCATCCCAGCAACAGACCCCTATTTATGTAGGCTGTGGGTGAGAAGCCTGAGCCAATGAGCAACCTGTTCAAACACATCAGGACCAAGGTAGCATCTCACCCCCAGACACTTTAACATGGCTCTTGTTAACACTGTAACAGGAGCATGGGGCTCCCTGACTTGTCTTCAAATCTAGATCTTTCCCTGAGGTTGAATTGCAGATGTAGGATCTGGGAGCTTCTTTCCTCAAGCTGCAGCACTGGCAAGCCCCAGCTGCCTGCTGCAGGATCAGAGCCCTTGCTGGAGGAAGGACGCACTTGCTGGGCAACGAGTGCAGGAGGATCACGGCATGTAGCAGGCTCCAGGATGGAGTTCGCCCTCCTCATCTTAACAAGAAACCTGTCACTGCTGAAGGACTGGTAATGCACTGATAAAAACTAACTAGACCCATAGCTCTGTGTCCATCACCTCTGGTCTAACATTGGCTCTGTGGTGGAGTCAGAGATGGTCTGAGCCTTTTTAGCCACGCTTTTGATAAAAGGCACTGCAAAGCCTCTATTGCCCTGAGCTACAGACACACAAACAGACCTCCGTGATCTCTTCAGGAGCACAAGACCCCTGCAGAGAGCCAGGGACCCACGCTGGGTTCTTGAGCTGTATGGGCTGGTAGGAGACACCTCTGTCCTGTGCACGTGGGAGCAGATGCCCACCAGTCTGCTCCTGGCTCACAAAGGCGATTGCTCACAGTCCTGTCACAGGGGTAAAAGGATAAATGAAAAGCCACCAGCACCTTCCGCAGAGGCGAGCACAGATACTGCTGTTATCTCTACAGCAATTTTTAGTGGCATCAGCAGGCACCACACTCAGTGGTGCAGTTGAAAACTGTTGTGTCTGGGATCAGCAGAGAGATCTTTGCCTGCTGTCTTTGCTGGTACATGAGCACATCTTACATTAATTCATCAAATTAAGAGCCCTGCAGTAAAGCAGAGAAAATGTGTTGGGGAAAAAAAAGTTTGTTAAATATGGTCAACAGCACCCACACCCTGCGGCATAGCAGGCACACAACAGAGTCCCTGGGCCAAAGTCTGGGCTGGGGCGCAGTCAGGAAGCCCCCCTTAACACAATGAACATGGACAGCCAGGACCTGGGCTTGTATGTCCCAAAGCGTATATGGAAGGAGAGGGCTCAGTGCAGGAGTGAAGGGAGACGTGATGATAAACTTATTGTAGGGTGTTTGTTCCCAATGGCAGGTGTCAGGGCGGCTTTGTGGCTTGGACTATTAACGCAGGGAAGCACCTAGGAGCAGAGCACTGGGAGCTGGGATTTGGCTGGGCTAATATACATTTAAAGAGAGCACATGGTATTGTGCTATACATCTCAGTGTGTGAGTAACTCCGGTTACCCCAGCACGGGCACCGTCCGTGCCCAGCCTATCTCCTCCGGCTCCACCAGCAGCCCCGGGAAGGTCACTTCCCAGGGAGTCCCTGCTCACCCTTCCTCACCCCACACCACAGGTTTGGGGGTTCAGCTGGCTGGGCCTTTGATGGCTGCTGCTTGAGTCAGTCTGCTCACCACAGGGGAGGATTTGGGGTTGTAGCCCTCCTTGAAACCAGGTTCACAAAGAGCATCTCCAGGACCCCTGTTATTGTAACTAACACAAGCCCCTTGTGGTTTTGGTCTTGTATTTCTAGACAGGCTCCCAAGTCCCAGCCTTCCTTCCATCCCCAAGGAACCATTAACTAATGAGTAATTGAGAGACTTGATTTTGGAGCAGCATCTCAGAGTTCACTTGAGCACACATCATGTGGGACCCGGCATTTGGCTCCCACTGTGTGCACCTGTGAGAAGGGGCTCTCAAGAAAAACTGATGGCTTTTCTGCAGTAATTGCTTTCAGTTGCAATGCAGCAGTGTATTACAGACAACATGGCAAACCAGCTGTCGGCACGGCCCCCCTTCCCCTGCCATCTCCCTGTGAACTCATGGGCTACTTTAAAGCAGAGGAGCTCCTGAACGATCAGATTAAGATAAATAAATAATGATAACAATAATAATAATAAAGTGGCCCATGCCAGGAAAAACCCAAACCTTCATGGAATATTTGGCACCTTTTGGACGCTGATTGGCAGTGAGAGAGAGAAGAGTTATTAAGCTATGAGCAAGGCTGGCTTTGTACTCTTTATACTCTTTCTGCCAATAAATCAGTCTTCAGCTCACAGGAGAGGAAAAAAAAGTATTTTTTAAGATCTCTAGCCACAACTGTCTGTGGTGAACAACCCTCTCTCATTAACATCAATGCCAGAGATGTGAGAAACAACAAACACGATACAGGGTTTTAAAAGAGGGCCCTGGGGTAGGAGTAGGGGTATGGACATCTGTTAGCTTCAGTACCTGGCAAAGCAGGGGAAGTTTTGTCAAGAACATCAGCAGCAGCAGGGAGGAACCAAGACAACACATCACACCAGCATGGGAGAGGAGCAGTGACCAGCTGAGCTATTGCCTGCTCCTTTTAGCAGCATTTTAATGCCAAAGGGCTTCTGACAAAGCCCCTCTCCAAGGCACTTAAAGCTGCTAGAACATCACAGGATGAGAGGAAGGATCCTTTAACACATTAATAACCAAAATGATTAAAAAAGCCCCCAAAACACAAGGGTAGGAATCAGCCCTAGCTTTTCCACAGAGGAGGGAGGTTTCCAGGGATCTGTACTGCTCACTAGTCATAAGTAGCCTGGAAAGTCATTTAGAAGCAAGACGAAGTTTGTAGGTGAGATAAGTCAGGACAGTAGAAATTGGAGATTTTGTATTTATATATGCCCACAGAGAGAGATTTTATATATAGATTATATTAATATATGTATATTATACACATTGCATATAATACAGCTTGTGTATAGATAAGCAGAATTATATTATCTATTTTTTTAACATATATGTTTTATATATACACACACAAATATATATAAGCTAATGGCCACCCCCTTTGCTGCAGCCTTTCCCTGGGCACCAGCTGCTCTCCTAGGGCAGGTGTGGAGGGAGGCAGTTAGCGATACTGAATGCAGCACAGCAGCATGCAGGGCTCCGTGGAGCAATGACAGCAGAAACATCTTAGCAGCCAGTTAAATGCATCCCCCTGGAGCAAACTGTGTGCCACACTCTGAGCCTGGGTACCAGTTGGTCCCAGGAGCCAAACCCTCCTGTTCTCCCCCAAGGAAGCACACGCAGCACGGCTGCATCAGCCGGTTTCCATCCCTGCCAGGCAGCAAGACAGACAGACAAATGGGACAGCCACTCTCCAGCAAGAGCCACATAAACAGTTTCCAGAAAAGTCTGTAGTAAGAGCAGAGTGTGTTTTTAGGAGTCATTACAGAGACCTGAGATGTTGCAGCAACTGGTACCATGGAGTTTAAAAATGTAAGTTTCAGTTCATTTGTTCATTAGCCAATAATTCAGGTTCTAGTCTATTATTTTAGCAACTGATTGAATATTTCAATTGATCTTAAAGTACCTATTGGCTCCTCTTAGCTCATAGTACTCACTAGGATGCATAGATCTAGCCAGGAACCTTATGAAATAATTGTCAATAGCAAAACACTCCCAGGTCACAGGAGAGCACACAGACAGCTCAGGTGGCTTCCAGCTCAAGAGGACAATCCTGCCTTCCCTAAGACCTTGGCACTTATGAAAAGAAGAAGCAAGACCAGATAGGGCCTTCTTAAAGCTGCTGACATGCAAGCTTTGTGCTCAAGACAGCTTCACAACTGAGTTAAGTCAAGGACACCAACAACCCCCCGACTTTAACACCAGCATTTGTTTTCTTGCATATTAATAAATCTCTGATGAAAGGAGACATTTTACATACCTGTAAGGCAGTGCAAAACAGCTCTCCAGTCTGCTCAGCCTTGGAAGTCCAGCACCATGACCTCTCTCCAGAGGGCTCTGCAGAAGAAAAGTGTTTTCCCTTTATCAGAATTTCTAAGCTGATTTGAAACACAGCACCTGGGAGCTCCCAGTTAAATGCTTAAGGAAGAGCTGCTAAATGTTTTCCTGGGCTAGAAAAACAGAGAAAACCACAACTAAAATATTCTTTCTTGAAGCCCCTGGCTATAACAGCTCTGGGGAGCAGCTGGCATGTGCAGAGCATGGCTACCACCCAGTAAAGTTAAAAGCCAGTTTCCTTAGGTGACATTTTCCACTGTGCTAGATACCCACATTCAGCATCCAAGAAAATCAGTCATTTCAGATTTGAAAGGTCTCCAGACCCAGCCTTGAGCTTCCTTCAAGTCCAAAGCTCACACCCCTCTTACACCAGCAATCTCTACTCCCACAGAGGAAGTAAAATTCCCCAGACCCTTCACTGAACAACAGAGACCTGTATCCTCCACCATGTGTCTGCAGCACTGCCTACCTGTACCAGGACATCAGCATGTCACCAACATCTCAGACCTCAAACATGCACTCCAGCATCCCCAGCCCCACTTTGCACCCACGCACTGGGACAGCCTCTCCCTCCTGCTCTGCAGCACCATTGCTCCTCAACCACAACCCAGCATCCCAAGCTCAACATAGCTTGAGATTTGCTGGATAAATTCAGATGTGCACAGAAAAGCCTTCTTTTTAACCCAACTCTGCTACAGGGGCAGCTCTCATCAACCTCTAACAGCAGTAAAAAGCCTGCAGTTCTACAGTCTCAAGAGCTATAATAAATATTGGAGAAGAGTTAAGCATTGCTCTTTTATTTGATATGCTTACCCACTCTTTCCCTCACATACACTCAAGCACTCCAGGCATTGCTTCACCTCAGGATGCATTCAGCAGAAGGCTTTAGGTGCTCATTAATTAATGCCTAATTTGTGTGGGCCTCTGCTTACAATTCTTATGCAAATTGCTCTCAAATTGTGTTCTGTTTTCAGCTGAGCTGAATCCAAGCACTAAAAAGCCAGAAGAGGAAAGACAAATTGAGGAGTATAGGTGCAGGTGATAAAGCTTTTCTCTTCCTCAGAGGCTTTGCAATAACCTTGGGTTGTGTGTACTACAAGCATGAATTCCGAGAAGAGATAAAGAGAGCTGTAATGGCTGAGTCTTGCAGAACATGCCACTTAAGAGCTGCTGTTGGAAAGAAACTAACGATAAACAGTCACTGATGTGTTGGTTATTAATGTGGTGTTTTCATATAAACTCTTTTTCCTCTAGGAATATGACAGTTTTTTTCTAGAGGAGAAAAAAAAAGAGCTTTTTCCGTATAATTTAATCATTGTTTATGTTGCCTGGTATTAACACAGCATTTGACAAAGCCACATCTAGTATGATCCGGTTCTAATTTGTACTCTTTATTACAGTTTGTTGTAGCTGCTTAATTAAAGTTTGTCAGGGAAGTAATCAGCCTTATTTCCATAGTGAGATAAGTTCAATAAGAAGGTAATTTTGCAATTTGTTTTCATTAGTTAATTAGTCAAAACCCTATAAAATCCAGATAGTGGGGTATAAGCCCGGGGAAGTTGTGACACCAGCTACAGTGTCCAAGGAAAGAGGGATATTTATCTGTTGACATTCTGTCCCTGACGTGTTTTTTGCCCCTTTCAGCTTTAGAGAAACAAACTCTGTCATATAATGCTTAACCTGGATGTCTCCACTAGTGTGTGTTGTCTCCACATAAAACTCAAAATACCATCATGTGGGGATGGAGGAGGAACAACTAAGTCAAGAGAAATCTACCAAGAGATGAGGAAAATGGGTCAACATCTGTACACAGGCTTCCTCCAACAGCCCCAGGTGTCAAAGTAAACCAGTCTCATACTCCTGGGAAAAGGAACGGAAGAAACCATGGGAGGGCTTGCTGGGCCACAGCTGGAGGAGAAGGAAAAGTCTCAGGGTTGGGTTGTAGATCTTTCTACTTGTTCCCCCTGTAAGAATACTCAGACTGTTTCCAGTGCTGGTGAGCTTTGTTTTTCAAGCTCAAGCAGAGACCTAGCATACGTCAATTTATCCAAAGAGTTGTCCTAGCTTTAGCTGCCTTTCTAGAGAGCTCATATTTAATTTTGTAGCATCGACTAATACTTAACAAACCACGCAGTAATCACATGCAGCAAGGCAAGACTTTCACCAAAGATCATTCACTGTGATGCTTGTTCTCCTTTGCTCCGGCGATGCTAGGGTGCCCAGAGGACAACTAGCTGCTGCGTGCAGGAGGTTGCAAGGGTAGAAGAGCTCCTGGTATCCTGTACGTCACTTATTGATCATCTCAGGACAAGCAGGGGCTTGATTTTGCCCATGGATGAACTTCTGCATACGTTTGGGCTGACGGTTTTACTGGAAGGTTAGAAAATGCCCACTTGAGGAACTGCTTCCTTCCACCCGAGAGGTCCTGGCCTCTCATTGATTTCAGCAGCAGCTCCACAGGCACATGCGCTATGGTTTGCATTTCTCTAGACATCAAGATCCAGCAGACAGCAACAGAGAAATCTGGATCATGGCAAGGGGAATAAAACAAAGAGGAAATCACAAATGGAAATTGGTCCCTTGGCTCCAGGGGTTGCACTGTGGGTGTCAGAAATGGGAAGGTGCCACCCATCCCCGCAAGGGGCTGCAGCTTGTGCTGCCATTGTGAGAGGAGCCATCACCTGGGGGACAGCTTGGGCAGTGGGGGTCCCTGCCTGTCCAGAGGCCCTCAGTACTCCATGTCTTGTTTGAGACTCAATGACTCTTTGGTAAGATGTTACACACTCATTCGCTATAAAACCCAATTTGTGTTTTGGTCCAGAGGAGCCAAGCACCAGCTATGATTCTCTGTGCAGGAGATCCTTTCCAAGCTGGCCTTTTTGGAGCCTTTGAATGGGAGGAATGATGATTGAGGCACTACACCAGATATGCACAGCTAGCTTCTGCTACAGACCCTCATTGCTGGTCTTGGGCCGATCCCATGCGTTTCTTTATGTTCACTTCGGGGGATCACGGTTTCTGCACCTCTCTATGTGCTGGATGCTGGGACTGACTCTCATTATGGCTGTGCATAGCATAAACTCACTCCTACAATAACAATGAATAAAAGATAAGTCCCGTGGCTCTGAATCTATCTAAGTCTAACGGCTGTTTTGTGCGGTTGGGGATTGGAGGGACAGTCTGATATATCTGGCTGCTGAACACCATTTCCTATTTACCTTTGCTGGAGGAGGACTCAGAACTAGGGCTATAAACACTTGCGGGATGAGGGAACAGCAGGTGAACAAAATGAGAAGACACAGCTTCGCTGGAAACCTTGTAAAGCACTGGCTGCAGTAAAAGTCAATGCAAGAATTAAAAGCTGTCAGTTCAGAAAGCCATAAAACCACCATGTCTTCTTTACCTAACTTCCCTGACTGAGCTTGAAACAATGAGATTCTCTTTTTTCCAGGAGGTGTTTCAGAGTGGTCCATTGTGGCTCACAAGCTATCACATTTTGGAGAGGACATAATTCTGGGACAAAGCTTTTCATCTGCTCTGTGGTGAGCTCCTAAGGAGATGCACCACGTAGCATCTTTCTGAGTCATTCCGATACTACTGAAGAAGGTTTTCCTACCATGTAGCCACAATTTAACTGCTGTTTTGGTGGGCTATGATGCAAACCTTTGCCTCTCTTTGCATAGTGACCTGCTGCAATAACCACTTGAGTGGACATAACAAGCAGCTGCCGAGAAGATTTCATGGGCCACAACATGTGGAGGTACTGAGGTGGGTACAAAGTGTGTTCAACCAAGGCAATTTTTATTTTACATCAAAAAGTAACACAACACTTACTTTGAGGGAGGAGGAGACAGGCAAAACGTCTCTCAGACTGTAAGGTTTCCTCAGCATCCAGGCTCCAGTGCCTTGGACAGGAGGTCTTGCTGAAGGTGTAGCAACAGGGAGACAATTGGGGATTGTGTTTCTCTTTCCTGAAAGATTTGTGCAAAGTTGCACACGCAGTGCGTGTGACTCTAGGGTCCCAGTAGAAAGCTGAACGTGCAAAACCCTGCTGTGGCTCACCCCCTGAAGGTCAGTGAACTGGACGCGAGAGCTCCCCCATGATCTGGGAGAGCACCTTGGAGACTAAACTAAAGCCAGATTTTCAAAACCTTCCAAGTCCAGCAAGCCAGATATGAAGTAAAAACTCATGAGGAGAGGCTGTAGGTGTGCTAATTAAAGCATGAGAATGAATCTGCCTTCCTGAGCTGATATTTGGAAATGGAAGCTGAAGATCTGAGACTGAAGCTGTCTCTGACCCCTGTTTCTCCTCTGGCAGTCATCTGAAAGCTCACTTAACGGCAGAGATGACTCAGACTTTTCAGAACGGAACTTTAAACTTAGATCCAAAGTCTGCAGAGCTTCCCAGGGTGACTGTTCACACCTGGACACTGCAGCTGCACAAATCCCAATCCAACCCCAAGCT
This sequence comes from Tauraco erythrolophus, assembly GCF_009769465.1. NCBI lineage: Eukaryota > Metazoa > Chordata > Aves > Musophagiformes > Musophagidae > Tauraco > Tauraco erythrolophus. The sequence continues at coordinate 8,267,964 of NC_141476.1, forward strand.
CACAGAGTCAGGTTTTGACTAGGTGCTCTTCATGCTGCCTTCACTTCTAGGGCGTATGAGATACTGATATGATGTTCACACTAGCTGAGGCAGAGGAGCCTGCAGATTTCATCAGTTTAGCTGCCTGCTCGACTTCTTAGCACTTGCGTGGGCTCTGCTATGAGAAATCAATGGCGAACTTCCATCACTTCCAATAGGAGCAAGCTAGGAACAAAACAAAGCCCAACAGTAGCCTTTTAAGCAAGCTTTTAGCCAGCTCCCCGAGGATGCAGCCAGACACGCTGTCTACGCCAGATCAGCTTCAAAGCCGTTAGCTGAGAGTGCTCAGGGCAGCCACAAATAGTCTGAGCTAATAAAAGAGCATCTTCCACAGTCAAGCTGCAAAATTCTGCCTACTCCTAACCACAAGAAGATGCTGAGGCTCTTCCAAGTCCGTCTTTCTGCTTTTGAGCATCAGGCAGGACTTTTAAGGACTGATGCAGATCAAGCCTTGCACATCCCATTCTCTTTGTTCAAAAACTCTTGCAGAAACCATCACAGTGTTTCTTGGAAAGCCATGGTCTTCTGTATGAGAAGCCCAGTGTAGACTGGCATCCAGTTCCAGCTCTGCTACATGTGCTTTTTTTTTCTGTGCCTCTGGTTCCTTCCCTACCATTTGAATCTCTTTGCTATTGAGTTGTTCAGGAATTGCTTCTTACTTTGGATTTCCACTGTGCTTAACACCAGGGGCTTTTGATCGAAGCCAGGGACTCGGGATGCTAGCTCACAACACACTGCATCACAATAAAAAGAGTTTGCACACAATGAGATGACAGTGAATTGACCTGGTAAAAGGCTGTTAAGTTATTAATTCAAGTCACACAACATTAAGAAACATTTCAGCAATAACAGAAACTGTGTTCAGGCCTTAGCAATTTCAAAGAACTCTTTCTTAATTGGCTTCACAATATTGTTCCTTTTGGCTTTTTGTTGTTACAGAGGAATATTAGGAAATTTATGTTTCCAGAGTCACCAGTGGCTCCCAAACAAGCTTTTCAGGGCTGTGCCGTGTTTTCTTTACTTCAGTAATGGGAAAGCCTCCTAAGGACTCTCACATTCAATCTTTCTACCCCAGAGAAGGAGTATCAGCTGAATTTTTAAGTTTTCACAGATCTTCTACCTAGCTAAAACCCAAGCGGATGGAGGAAGAGACTGAGCAACGCTACGCTAAGGACACATTATTAATATGAAGCTGTGATACCTGCATGGATGAGGCTACCAGATGAAATCCTTCTTTTGATCCGGGGTGCTTGAACAGGGTCTGCTTCCTCAGAGGACACAAGCCCAGAAGGGATGGTCTCTAAGAGAGGTTTGCCCTCCTCATCCATCCCTGTGCTCCCATATCCCATCTCTGGGAGGTTTGACGTGCATCCCATGGGGACAGTCATCCTCAGAGCACAGGGCCACTGGTGTCTCAGTGGGAGATGTAGAGGAGGGACATCTCCATGAGCAAGCAAAAGGACAGAAGTGGCTGCCTGCTGGTTTTGTCACTTCTTGCTGCAGGTTTGGTACTGCCTATTCTTGCGACCCACCATCAGAGCAAGAAACTTGACCAATGCAAGTTTTTCTTTGTAGAAAGACCATTTGTGAACATTTAGCTTACAGGCCAGGCCATGTCCTGGCTGAGGTTCACACTCCAGGGAGCAGCACCTTACCTGCTGAGCTTCATTTCAAAACCCACTGCATCCATTTGCATTTCTTCTTTCAGCTCCATCCCACACGACACAAAGACATAGACCTTCCCTCTCAAAACAAGTGGCTGCCAGCCTTCTACTGCAATGTGTCTTTCCTTTGCACCAAAATCCATTATAAAACATCCTCTTAGCTTCTGGAAACACTAAGAGCCTTTTTATGTCAAGGAGTTAAATCTTGTTACTCCGCTGGCATTCATTTCTCTCTTTTAACACCAAAGGTTTTGATCCCTTCCTGTTTAAAACATTATGCACCAAAGCTAAATCATTCTTGTCTTCTCCTTTCCCGACAAGGAAGAAGAGAAAATGAAAAGGGTTGCGATGTTTTGGTGGCTCGCTCATCTTAACTGTCTTGGTAGAGGCTTGTTAAATTCTTACAGGGGATATTCTGTTCCCAGGGCGTAAGACTGCTTTTTGTGCCCCAAAGGGATGTCACAGTGGGCTAAAGGTTGGCGCTGAGCCAGGACCTTGATAGTTAGGAATCAAAACAAAGATTAGGACGATGAGCATTTATTACTTGAGGCTCTGGCCCTAGCCAAGCCCATGGCTGGGTAGCCAATATCACCCAGCTCCAATACAAACACTTTTTCCCCACCATCTCTAGCCTGGACCACCTCTTAGCTAATCTGGATTCTCCTCTTCACAGTTTCATGAAACAACAGACTCGGCTGACTATGTTTAACTAAGTCATCCCTTTGGTCACACGAGTAGAGCGCTGCCAAAGACGCATTGCAAATGCTGGACTTGAAATTCCTTCCTTAGTAATCACTCAATGAAGAAGTCAGCAGGAGGAGGAAATAAAAATAAAGAAATGCTCCTTTAGGAAGGGTTAAGGGTGGGTTGGAAATCTCGAAGGCTAAAGTCAATATTTACCGAAGGCTGTGGCAGATTTTGGAGTTGCTGCCAATTGTGAAACCCATCACTGGTATCGCTGTGCTCAGGGCTGAAGCACCCCGAGGTGACTGAGAGAGTCCTGGGGAGCTGACCGGCCATGCCCTGCGTGCTGCTGCATTTTTGCAGCGGTCTCCCCATCTCCCCACAATGGTGCAGGAGATGATGGAGAGATCTGGGAGAGCATGGGTTGCCTTGCCCTGGCAGTAAGCTGGGCTGGGGGCTGCACCCAGCTGCTAATGGGTGTTGAGGCCTTGGGACTCATTGAGAGGTAGTCAGCACACCCTCCCAAAACACGTACGTAGCGACCACAAAGCTCTGAACACCAACATTTCACTCCATGGTCTGTTTCTACAGAAGAGTGAGTTCAGTCAGGTTTGGACAAGACTTTATTCCATTTAAAAGAGACTAGTACAGAGTATCCAGGCACTCTGTGTTATCTCTATGTGTGGTTGCCTCCTGCTTTCCTTATAAAGTGCCAAGCCATTTCTTCTTCTAAAGCACTGATCATTTTGTGGTTTTCACATTTTTGATCTCCTGCAGCAGGTCAGACATCAGAGTGAGACTGACTAACAAGATCATGAAATCTTCAAAATCGAGTTTGTTCTCCAACTCCTCATCCAGGGCAGAAATTATTTCCTGGTATTTTGGTTTGTTTTCTTGGCCCTATGGAGAATTGTAAATGAAAAAAAAAAAAAGATTAAGCATGAAGTTCCTTTTATATTGCATTATAAAGAAGAAAATAGAAAGATACCTATGTAAAAATTCATGCATTTTTCTATCTTCCCATGCACGTTTTTACATTCACTTTCATATTAGTTTTTCGAAAGGTATCCCAACAGACTCAAACACAAATATTATTGCAATTAGACAGGGGAACAACCAGTCCCCAAAGTTTCCACCTGAATTCAGAATGCGTTTTTTAAAAGACACCTAGTCATGACCAAAAATCTGACAGTGATGATGATGTAGCTGGTAAATGCTGGGAAAAAAATAGAGTCCTGTGTCTTGGTAAAACTGGGGAGAAGAAACAACCAATGAACCAACAAACCATCCCATCCTTCTAACCTTAATATTCAAGACATGTACTCAAATATATACTGTGAAGGTCTCAGAAACTGTTGATTTTACAGACCTAACTTTGGTAGCTGCTATTCTCTGTCCCATTGGACATTACTGTTGGAATGGAAGGGATTATTAAAATTATGTATAGCATCTGTTATTCGTATTTCCTATTAAAAAAAAAAAGAGTTCAAGGATTTTTTTTAGCTTAATAAGCTTCAAAACATCTCATGATTCCAAATTTGATTGGCTGTTGATATTTTCAAGGCCTTTTACCACAAGGTGCCTAGTTTCTAATTTGGTACAAATTCCCCCTTCCCCACCAGTCAAGTGATTTTGTTATTCTTGGAAGCAAAGGTATCATCAACAACGTCTTTACTCCTAAACATCTCTCTCATTGACTTAGATGAGCTCTTTTTACTAGTCCTGCATAGTTTTTTCTACCACTTGATAAAACCGTTGGGTTTTTTTCTGTTTTGTTCTGTTTTAAATTTAGAGACGGGGAAAAAAAAACGTGCAAGAAGTTTACAGCCACAAGTGCCAATACAGCTGTTTTTCACCATACTCAGCTGCCACCGACACCTCGGGTGGGTGACCGATGGAGAAGTGCTTTGTGCTTCCTTTCTGCCAGCGGCACGACTGCGGTGCAGGCACAGGGCTGGCTCGCCTGGGAGGGTCAGTGCTCTGGCAAACTACCAAATGCCTCCTTAAAAGCAGTGGGTTTCTTCTCATCATAAATACAGTCTCTTGTCATTATCTAAGGGTTTGTTTGGTTTGGGTTTTGGTGTTGTGTGGTTTGTGTTTTTTCTTTACAAAAAAGCAAGCAGGTGCGCCAACCATCATCTCTTGCTGTCCCTCCTCCTTTAGCCGCCCGTGTTAGACACAGGCTCAACATAAAGCAACTAATTCACTGAAAATGTTTGTACCAAATCATTAAGGTCTCACTCGGGATTACCCCATGGACCGGTGCCTGCCCTGCTGCAGGACAGAGCCTCAGGTGCCATTCCTTCACCCAAAGCACCTGGCCAGTGCTGACTCAGCATCACCTGATCACCTGAATCCTCTCACCTGTATGAAATGCCGAAACTGGGTTTGCAGCAAGCTTTTGGTTTCAGCTTTGCTGAGCTTGCCCTCGGGGTCAACAGAGTTGTTATACACCAAAGCCGCGGTAGCAAAAGCTTTTTCAAGGTCTGAGCCTTTTCCTAGAGCTAGGGGAAAGGGAAAAAAGTTACCAGCCTATCAGAAAAAGTGGCATTTGAGTCAGAACCATCCTGGGTGGGTGGAAGTCTGTGTAGTTTCATTAAAATTAATGAGACTAAACTGTTTATACCCACAAAGGACCTGGCCCAGATTTTATTTGGAGTGGGCCAGCAACATGCCCCACGTCCCGTGGAAACACACCTCAAAAGGAAGCTTTTGATCAGAGCTGGGGCAGTAACGCAGGGTGATGTGTGAGATCCATCTGGTCTACCCTCATCCTGGGCATCCAGTAAGAACCTGCCACACTATGGGGACAGGCCATGCTGGACATCCCCTGGGAGTGTTTGGACTCCCAATATCCTGTATCAGGGAAACCATGACTCATTTGGGAAGCCTGGTTGAAGAGAAAAACCTGTGTCTGAGCATCAGCACTGCACTTCAGCATGACAGTATGCTTGGGATTTTGGCTGGATTCATTCCCCCCACTCCTGAGCAGCATCCTGCAGACCACACACTCACATTTAGCATCAGGTACCCCACATGATCTGGGTTATGATTTTTAACAGAAAGGCAAACAGAAGGGGAGAGGCAGATCGAATGCAGAAGCACATTGCACGAGATCCTCTCCATTGCACCAGCCAAGGGTCTGCACGGCCTCGCAGCTCTGCCAAACTGCCTGACTGCACTTGGGCTGTGGCCTTGGAAGATCTGAACCCCAAGGGGCAACAAATGGGTCCCTTACCTTTTATTGACGCCAGCTGCTTGGCTATAGGTATGCTGGTAGTGAGAGAGAAAAGAGGCACAGTTATCACCCAGTGAATTGTGTGTGTACATAGTTTCTCCATGAGCAAGTTTGATCATTTCTGTTTCATTTAACACCCCAGGAACTCAAGGCTTCCAAGGGAGACTGAATTTCCTTCACAGCGGAAAGGAAAACGGCCTTTACAAGCAGCACACAACCTCACACAGCTCTATTCTTCACCTAAGCAAGTAGCCTGGAGTTGTTATTAAAGGTGCTTATTAAATAATTTTGAGAGGGGCATTGCGACATCTTTCAAGTAATTTCTTCAGAATGTGAAAGAGCTCCAGGAAGTTTCCCAGTTTTAAGCCCATCCCCATGGAAGCACAGAGGGGTCTGTCATCCCCCACTCACCAGCACTTCCAGTTTGGAACAGACACATAGCTTTCATTTCCAGCAGGACTCACATCTGTAAGAAGCACCTCCCTGCTTTCTATTAAAACCTAAAACCTGCTTACTTTTGCTAAAGTGCTGCAAACTAATCACAGAGCAGCCACCACACAGCAGAAGAGTTTGCTTGTGATAGAGGTAAATACATCCAGATAATGAATTTCAAGACAAAATAGCAGATCACCAGAGATGCAAAGAGCCAAGGGTGACTTACGGCTTGGGCATGCCTGCTGCAGCTGAGGGGATTTTTTTGGTGGAAGCAGGAGCTGGCTGATTGAGTGAGTACTGCTTCGTGCTGGGAACGCTTGCTCTGCAGCCACACATCTTGAGGCCAGGGTGTTTGTGATCTCTAAGCAACTCGAGTAATAGCAAACAGGTGAATTGAAGCTCTGCCCTGTGGCAGCAGCCCGCCTGCAGCCATGCCCTATCAATAATGCAGGTGTTACCCTGTGATCACAGAGCCAGCCAAATACATTGGTCTAAAGCAGCTCCTGTAAGGCAGCACTGCTGGGTTGGCAAGTAGCGTGGCTTTTATTTTATGTGAGAATTTGACAGAAACAAACCAAACTAATGGAGCCTGAATCCCCTTAGATCTGTGGGGATGTAACTTTGCATTATAATAACTGATAATAACTAAGACACTGAACCCATTCAGCTACACGTTATCATTTTAATGGCAAGCTGTTCTAGCATGGGCTAACGTGACTTGCCCCAAGCTATATAGTGGGTTGCTCCTACAGACAGAGTCAGAAACCAAGTGTTTCCTAAATCCTGATCCAGCATTTATCCTAGGTGAGCATGCTCCTGCTCTAATATTTATTCCCCTGGCGCAACGCAAAGAGGAGATCTGTTCTTCCTCCCAACCACCTGCAAAGCAGCATCCAGCACAGAGCCTCTGCTTCTGTTTCTACCTGAACAGATTCTGCCTGCTTCCAAAAGCAGCGTGGAGCCATATGGCAGAGCAGTCACACATTAGAGGAACTGGAAGGGCTCCGATGAACTTTGTTATTTATTGGCATGGATATCGCTATTAGAAAACACACAGCTTGTCACGCTGCCTATCTCTGTGCATGGTCTCCTTTCTGCAGATCCTTTGCCTTAGAGGTGTCTAGACAAGAAAACTTTCGACCTAAAAGACCAAGTGGCTGTTTTAATCCCAGGGTGGTCTATTAACAGGTAGTGACTTCAACTACCTCATCCAGCTCATCATTCCTGGTGGAAGGATATAATACTGATGTTAAAACTACCCAGGATGAGACTTTATGTAACAGGACACACAAAGGAGACTGCAACAGATGGCCTAGAGAATTAAAATGTTTTCCTCATTTAGTAGAAGCTAAATTACTGAAGGCTAATGAATAAGGATGTTCACCACCTTACTGTTCCTGGATTTTAATTATCTTAAAAAGCATGGGAAAAGAGAACCTTTAATTTTCCATCTAAGAGTGTCATTACTCAAACAATTCAGAGCCTTTTTCTGAGAGGTTTAAGCTGTCTTAGATCTCTAGTGCGTTCTTTAGGACTGGCTCATGAATAAAACAGAGCCTGTAATTGCAATGACGCAGCCAAAACACATATAATCAACGCTCATTATCCCATCAATTAACACACTAAAATTAAACAAGAATTCAGGCTTAGTAATCTGCCATCAGCTAAAAAAAAAGGGTCTTGATATCATGTTGAAGTGATAATTCCCTTTCACATCTGTTGAACCGTACAAGGAGGCATGAAAAGCCTTACATCCCCGTTAATCTGCAGAATGGTCATGTTTGGTCTCAGCTTCCAAGGTAAAAATGAGAGCGAGAAACAGGCTCCATTGCGTGTTTATCAGGTACAGGCAGTGCTGTGAGCTGGCTGGCAAACCCAGCCCTCTGTGTTTTGGGCACTTTCCACTGCAGATCAGATTTCAGCTTGCAGGTTCGTTTTTTTTTTTTAATCTAACTGACGTTTGAGAGCCTGAGTTCTAGAACAGGTTTGCTATTTGATTTGCTTCGCTGGGGTGGTAGCAAGTTCAAGCAAGCCTGGGGTGCATTATCCCTCTAGGATACGCTAATTAGCGTATGCAGGAGCGTTAGTGCCTGACAGATAAAGGGTACGCGAGGATAACCCCTGCCTTTGCAGATGATCAGCTTTGAAGATGGCAAGATTTTGGCTGTGTGTGTTGCTTGAGTATTCTGGTCAGCAAGGTGTGCAGGGAGCCAGGCCATCTGCTCTGTATCTATTTTGATACACGCTATTTATGTTTGAAATATCCAGGTGCTTTTATCGGTCAAATTTTAGCATGTTTCACACGTTAACAATATTGCCTGTACAAAAGATGTAACCTGACACTTAAACTGCAAAATCATTACAGGCAGTTCACTTCAAATAATTGCCACAGTCTCCACTTCCAGTATTTTCCCAGAGTTTTCCCATCCTTTTTTAAGTACTTTCTGCAATTCAGGAAGACTTATGTTGTGAAACGTTTGTGTGTGATGGAGTCCTGGCTCCCTTAGAGATGACCCTGTGACACTGGGCAGGGGCAGGTGTGGACATGCCCGTGGCGGGCAGGCAGAGCCCAGGGACAGGGGCACACGGGAATACCTAAAACTGGAGATGCCTTCACACCATTAGCCATTCAGACTGCATTTCTTCAGTGAACTCTTCAGCAGCTGCAGAAGTGCTGCTAACTTGCACCCAGGGAGGTAATAGCTTGATTTCTTTGTGACCAGAATACGGTCATTTTGATCTTACATGATATGTGTCTTTTTTTCCAAAGAGCCAAGACCGAGAAGCCCCCCAACTCCATCTTAGCCCAAAGCAGGACTGGTTGCCACAGTTTTATACTATTTTCCTCTTGCTCCATCCCTTTGAAATCAATTACTTAATGTGGGAAAAGCCAGCAGAAGCAGCAGGTCTAATGTGCTCACTGTGGTTGGTCTTTCAACACCAGCCATGACCTTGCACTCTCCATGTCCCTCCTGCTTGGGCAAGTGGGCTCAGCCCTGCTGGGGAAGGACCTTCTCCTTCTCTTCTGCACGGTGGCTTTCAAAGAGGAGACACAACCCAGTGCAGGTTAAGAGGGGATTTAACCAGCTCAAGGGATTGATAGCTGAAACAAGCAGTCTGCTTTGCATGACTATGAGTTACCTAATGGCCACTGTACCCTCTGGTCACAGAGCCAAACCCGCTCCTGCTCACGGCTGGCTGGTTTACCTGTGCCGATATACCACTAAGCATCCAGAAAAAAATCCAAAACCCAAACCCCTGCATTTATTCCAGGAGGTAGGAAATGTGGAGGATAACTAAAATCACAGGGCAAGTGTGTCTTACCCATTAGTTTCTCCAAATGCCTTTTGGGGTGCGTGCTGCTGCTGCTGCTCCCATCTGTGCTGAGACGGCATCAGTGATGTTCTGCGTGTCCCAGGAATGTTCGCCTCTTGGCCATCACTGTTTTTTAAAAAATATCTTTTTGTAGTCAGTTGGATTTCACTCAAGGGTGAAATCTGCACCAGCATTGATCTGCATTGGTCGTGCTGGGCGCAGTTTGCTGGCCGGTGCCTAATGATTAAGCTGTGCCCAGCGCCCCTCGGGGTAATGGAAAAGGTTGTCCTGCAGGGCACACTCGGCGGGTCTGTGCGGGTCGGGGCGATGGGGAGACGCTGGCTGGGAGGCACAGCCAGGTCAGCCCGTCTCCCGTACCGCACAGGCGGGAGATAATGCAGCTCAGCCTGGAATTTAGCTCTGGAGTCATGAATGATTAAAATATTTATGAGTCCTATTGCTGAGACAGAGCAGGTAAAACGTCATTGAAGAAAAGCTATTAGAAATGGTCTGTCTGCAGGGAAACATCGTTCGTCATCTCATGTCCAGGCATTTTTCAGATGTAGTAAGGCGTGTTGGCACGAATATGCTTGTGCATCTATGGGGGGCTGTCAGGGAGCAGAGTGGCTGTGGGGTCCCCTGTGTGCCCCAGTTTCTTTGAGAATCTCATGGATAAGGGATGAGCTCAGCATTTTTGGTATAATATTCATTTTCAGAGGGAAGTCTGAAAATACTATTACCAAATAATTTTTCCTCTGAGAAGTGTTTTATTATAGGACATTGAAACTTTAAAAAGGCAGCTATATTAATAAAAACCTAAAACCTTATTAAAGAAGGACACAACAATAAAAACAAAATAAGGAAAGAAACTGGTAGTTAAATGCAACAAATGGACTGCCCTCCCCGCCCAAACTATTACGATGTCATTTCAAAATGCTGAGTTTTTCATGCTGAGGATGTATGGTATTGACGAATGACAGGACAATCAGCACCAGATATTAATACTAAAATATAGATTATTGTTGCTGTTAGAAAATTCCAGGAGGAAAAGCTCTTGTGTTTAGTAGGAGGGAATAAAAACTCATCCTGAAAAAGAACAGTAAAGTCAGGGAGAGCATAAGCTAAGTAGCCTATCTGTTCACATATATAAAAATTTTGACTCAAATCTAGCTTAAAACTAGTAGACAGAGGACTAAATGCTTATGACATGATATGGCATAACATGAGAAGAGCTGTTTCAGAAAAGCTCGAAACAATAAGTGGCAAGTTTTACTCAGTAGTTCTTTATCTGTCTGTAATATTAACTGCAAAATTCTGGAGATATTGTCAGGAGCAGACTACAGACAGGTGCAATGTGTGTTGCATGCGATTGCCTCTTTCATCAGCACATCAGAGTTTCAGCCAAGAATAATTCAGGGCTAGAGCCCGAACTGCTCATTCAGATTGAGAGCATATACAGATTGGAGGTAATTAACCTAATCAGGTCAGACAGTTGCAATATGAATTCATGCAACAGGAGCACAAACTTTCTGCAAGTCCTGGGCATCACCGAGGCTCTGTTACGGGCAGCTCGACGGCCACGGTGAAGGAGTTTTGATCTGTCATTGAGAAAGTATTGCACAATAAAAAAATACCCTGTCAAGTAAGGGCACAGCCCTGTGGGCTGGATTTGCATCTAACCTCATCCTTGCCTCCTTGATGTGCTGGGCAGGGACCAAAGCAGGCTGCGGAGCCACTGGGTACCCAGAGTCACAGTCCCTGCCCTCTCCAGCCCCTTCCCATGGAGCGGATGGTGTTGCAGCTTTGCAAACTGCCTCCCCTCCCCAGTCAAGAGCAATGGGGAAACCTTAAATCAGCGTGTGATTGTGCTTATTCCTTGGTCTCTGAGGCACCTGGAGAGAAAGTCCTGTGCTCCCACCTCCCCTGTCACACTCACAGAGGTACCTGCCTCTCCTCCACAGCTCTACACTTGATAATGTAAATACACTCCCATCTCTGGCAGCTGAGAAGTGGGCTATAAAGAGAAACACATGGGAAAACAGGAGGGACAGCACAGAAGATCAAGGAACATGTTTTTTTTTTCCCAGGCTGACCTAGTTATTTAGCTAACTGGCAGAGACACTCACTAATGATGAAGTAGGAAAGCAATCAGTCTGCCAGCAGCAGTTTCACAGAGGATGCTCGAGTTTACTTAGCTATTTGTCTTAAACCCAGGAAACATCAAATGCAGTCTTTTTCCATCTTGCTGCTCAACACTTTGCTGTACAGTCACTATTTCCCGTTCAAATAAACTTCCAATTTCTCAACGATTGCTAAAGGACGTGATAAGACTCGAATCCAGAGGAACATGGAGGAAACATTCAGATACATTTTCTTACATAACACAGACAAGCACATGCATCATTTTTGTTTTCACTTTTGCTGCTGCCAAACTATATTAATCTGAGAAGCTATGGATGAAGAGATTTTTCATCTCTCCTAATTCACAGTGAAAACTACAGCCCCCAAAGGATAACAACCAGTTCCACTGCTCTGCGTGGCAGCAGGGAGCTAAGGTACCTGTGAAGATCTGGCCAACCGGGAAAAGCAAAGGGCAAGTCTTTCATGAAAACATGTGCCCCTCTCACTACTTTTGTCAACTCTTCCACCAGCTCTGCACTTCATGAGAAGTTCTTCAATTTGGAATTCTACAAATAATACCCAAAATTAGTCACCATCTGAATTCTGTCCCCAGTTTTGTATTAGAAACTGTCCTTTCCCCAGGGACATCATCTCCTGAGGGTTTGAAAGCTGCAGTTCCTGCACTCACATGGTTACACAAGAGTTTTGGCTTGTTTGAAATGCAGGAACGAACCTAAGCAAAACTCACGTTTCTTACCCTCAGCATTGGATAGAAAAGTTTGAAAATGGGACCCTGTTGATCTAGGTAGAAAAGTTGATGAAGAGAAAGCTAGTTGACACGCACACACACACAATCTATTTCTAGTGAAGAGGCTTAGCTGACCCAACTTGGGATATTCCTAATCAACTAACACAAAGTAGATTTTTATTTTTTTTTTAAAAAAAGAGAAGTAGGACTATGTGTGAGGGGGCATGAAGAAAGTACATCCCATCTCTTGCCACACACAGATTTCACTTTCTTCCGGCTCATCTGTATCTAACTTTTTCCAAACTTAGAAAAACAAGGAACAAAAGAACTGCAAGCCAAAATAAAATTTTTCATTGACCCAGAAAACTGTATTTTGCACCCATTTGAAATACTGAGACATTCAGATATTCCAGTTTGTCCTCTCTACAGCTCAAACATGGCTTTCCAGCAATCCAAAGAACTGGGATAGTTAACACAGCACTGTGGTAGTCCTACTGACAGGTGGAAAGAGAGGTAGAGAGGCAGGCAGGTATTAAATTACACAATTTTAATTATTTTTTTTTTTAAAGTTGTGATACTGACCTTTAATGACAAGTGTCTGTAGAAGTGTCATACTCCACTGTACATTAAAACAATCTTCATAAAAATGTTGGAAAACAGTAAGTATATGACCAATAAGGTCAAGCACAGGAATAGTTATTTATCTTTAATAGTTATCTTAGTTATTTTGCAGTTACATTTTAATATTAACATACTCTGAAAACATGCATTGTATGCAATAACTTTATTAGGGTCAAATAGATATCACAATATAGATTCATCCACCGAGTAGCCATAAATTGGTTACAACAATCATAGAAGAGACTAAGCTGTTTTAAGCTAAGATGCTTTCAACATTACAGCTCATACAATAAGATTATATACTGATACACTTTGATTTAGAAATGCAGATGATCAGTTTTGATTAGTACATTGTGCTTCAGGCTTTCGTTTGTGTCAATGCATCCTATATGTGATAGTGAGGAAGGGCTGAATTTCCCAGGGGGAAATCCAAACGGGCTACAAGTCTGGCTCTGGCTATTTTAGGATGAGTTCCTCTGAGCCTGGGTTATTTGGTCAATCCAGTTACATTCTCCAGTAGCACCAAGCTAGCGCTCAGAGCAGCGACAGAACAGAGGGGTATCTAACAATCTTGAAACAACACAGATGGAAAGGTTTTCTTATTCTAAGAGGGTATAAAGGAGTATTTATTTATGCTTTGTAAGGTCACAACAATACATGTGGTTTTCATGTTTTGCTGTATTAAGCAACAGGGCATTTTCACACGGTTTTGTATACTGATATCTGCACCTCTGTTATCTTAGTTAAATAAATACCTTTGTAAACATATAACACAGTTACTTGGTCCTTATTCTCCACAGCTCACGTTAAAAGATTCACAAAACATCCATAGAAATAGTGATTTATAGAATGAATACTTAGCTGAGTTAACTGGAATAAACATTGGTCAGGTACCATATATACTACTGAATGCCATTTCAAGGAAAAACATTTTAGTTACAAAGCATTCAGAACTTGGGTAAGCCATATATTCAACTCTGCAAAATATATAAAAGATGCATACTTCTTTTAAACATACATTTAACAAAACGTAGTGGCAGAAGTTGAGAAGTTCCATTTACACAGTCCAGACGTTTGGCAGTGTGAAACTGCTTATCCATGCACTAAATTACGGATGACATGGTTAACTGAAATAATAGTAAAATCTTCTGAAACAAAAAGGTATAACCAAAACAAATGCTCTGAAGAGACACAGTCAGGCAGTTTTTAGAATTTAGGTGCAATGTTACATGCATGGATATACAGAATAATCTGTAGAAATAATAGTAAAACACTTTTGTTTTTCACCAAAATGCAGAAGGAAATTCAATTATATTATGCGTATTAAATACTACAGACTTGAGGCTACAAAATGCTTCTACCATCTTAACACATACAAAACTACCATAAAGTTATCTCTACAGTACATACTACAACACTGACTCCAGATCACCATCTGTGATGAGCACATCCCCTGTATCTGGCTACTCAGGGGGGAAAAAAGGCCAACTCCATCCCATCGGCCACCTCCCATCCGTCTTAGGAGGTAGGCTTAGATCTTCTATTGACATTAAACACCATGTTGTAGTATTAATTTATGTAAAACCCTTAAAAATCTGGTGCCACTGACACTTGAGACCTGTTAAACTCTCTACAAGTGAGGGATGCAAGAGCTCATGCTGCGTGAACCCTAGATTTGATTAGCGAAGGAGGTTGGCCCGCTCTGGCCATAACTCTGGGACTGGCCATATTCACCCACCTGGCCGTAGGAGCCCGGCTGGTTGTAGCCGCCGGTCGGCCCGTAGCTATCTTGGTTGTAGCCACCTTGGTTGTAGCTGCTGGATTGCTTCTCCATGGTGTCCGGAGGGTGCCGCTGGCCCGAGGAATGCCAGCCCGTCTCCTTAAACACAAACCAAATGTTGCCTGCCCAGAGGACAAAGTTCAAGAAGCCAAAGACCTAGGTGGGGAGAAGAGGAGCTCGTCATCCGGCAGCTGTGGTCTCACAACCCAGCCTAACATTATGGACCCTGCATGGTCCTGGGAGAAGTCAAAGTTGTTTCCAGTCCATCCTTCTCCCCAAACCTGCTGGAAAATTTTCTCAGCTTTGGAGCAAATTCCCAAATTCACCTCCCTTAGCTGTAGCTCACAAAGTGTCTGTTTTCCTTTTTATTTCCAAAAAAAGGTTGAGTTTTTAGGCCAAGATAATAATTTTTGTTTGAAAACATAATCTAGCTTAAAGAAACTGTGGAAAGATAAAATTGGAAGAAAATAATTAAAAAGAGAGAGACTGACTGGTCAGCTGGCCTGAAGGTTTTGTTGTGTTGTGGGGGTTTTTTTTGACGTTCTGAAGATCAATTTTATGTTGTTTTTTTGAGGATTTACAAAGGAATCTGTAAGGCACAAACCCTTTTCTTCCTAAAGGAGCGCACAGACCCCTTTTCAGAAGCATCGCACCAGCAAGTGAAAAGCAGAGGGGCCAACCAATGCACTTGGACAGACACTTTGCTTTCTCCCCGTCCCAACCCTGCATGCTCATCCCGCTGCTGCTCCATGGTCGTGAGTCACCCTCTGCCTTTCCCCGCAGCAAGGCTGCACTTCCAATTAAATCATTTCAGCTAACTGGTTTACACCAGCTGATTAAGGTCAATACACGGGTAAAAGAGGTGAAAATACGTTTGCAAGGTAAGGGTGAAAACTGGTAATCCAAGTCACTTACAACCGAAGTGTTGAGGCTTGACATAACGGGGCTGCGAACAGGCAAGCATTTGTTGGACTGCTGTTTGCAGGCAGACATCAGCAGCAGCACCTCGTCTGGGTCGGTCGCGATCTTTACATCTGACAGTCCTTTAGCCCAAGCAGATGAGCTCACTAGCCACAAGAATGAGAAGACCACTGTCACAATGAAATCCTAAAAGACAAATTAGTTAGAAGCATTATACTGGTGTGTCCGTTGGGAAGAAAAAATAAAATATTAAAAATTACCAGAAAACTGAAAGCTTGTGTCAGAGAAGAGAATGAACAAGAGCTTGTTATTTTGTGGAAGGTTGTGATTACTGTCATCACCTACAGAGCTAATTTTCTGAAGAGCCTGATATGTCTAATGGGGCAGAGCCCTTCAGCTGCAGTTTGCATCTCAGACCTCAAGGCCAGATTCCCACAAGCGTGTAGCCAGTAGCCAGGATGTCGAGCTGCCTTGGAAATGTGGCTGTTCATGGCACCTGGCTGATGAATTGGAATCAGTTAAAAAATATAGATGCCTGGAAAGGAGCTGGGCCCTCCAGAGGGCTGGTTCTCACCCCAGATGCTCCTACAGACAGCCAGGGTGGGCTTCCCATAGGGAGCGTTTCCATCCATGGCAGCATTTCAGGGAGAACCTGAAACTGGCTAATTCTCAGCTATCAGATGAGGAGCTTTCTCACCAGCTACAGGTAAAGCCAAATGTCCCCACTGCACGAGCCGTGCAGCTGCTAATTATCACGAGCAAACAAATAAACAGTAAGACTTGCCAAGCACAGAGACTCCTCGGCTCCTCCCGGTCCCGGTAAAGCATTTGCTCCTAATTCCCATCTATGTGAAAAGAGGGGAGAAGGGGTGGTGGTCCCTCCAGGATCCAGCACCTCTGAGCAGCTCTGCTCTGAACTACTCTGCTCACTTTTCCCTCAAAAGACTCTCAGGAGCACGCACAGGCATAAACTTCTCCTGTCTTAGCCAGAACAAGTGGCCAAGTGACACTGTTGTTGTGTGGGTTTGGGGGAAAAGGAGGGAGGAGGTGTGATTTTTCAAGCTTTCTTGTGTCTTGCTAAAACAGAAGAGCCTTTCTGCTGTCATATTTCATCCCATCTGTCAGCCCACAACAGATGGTAGAGGTGCCAAAGTCTAACATGCCACTGACTGCATCGCTGCGTCTTGATATCCCACCTCCCATAGGGGCTGCATCCCCTTCCCCCTTACAAAGTAAAGGTGTACACGGAAGGAAGGGAAAACGTTCGTTAAGAGCACAGTGTTTCAGGTTGCTATTCAAAAAAATAAGTGATCCCTTAGAAATTTCATTCTCCTCTTCTACAAGCACACCTGACGTTTGGGGAAAGAGCTCTCTGTGGCACCGCAGGGATGGAGGACGTGAGTTTCTTCCACCAGTCAATAAGCAGCCGCACAAGCGAGCCATGAACAAAGGATTTCTCCGCTCACGCAGATGGGATTACATTAACTGTGCTTGGATGCTTTCCCAAGGGATACATCCTTCTCTTTTAACAGTGACACAATTTGTTTTCTGCAGGCCTGTGTCTGCCACCGAGCTTTGAGTTCCCCTGACCTCCCCTCATGCTGCCCAAACGGGCCCTCTTAAAGAGCATGAAGCCCAGGAGCTGACAAGCATCTCAACACCCAGGGAAACTCCGGGTAGGCAGAGGCACATAGCCCAGAGTAATTTTTGTTCTCAGGGAGATTTCCAGCAAAAGAAATTATTGTATCTTACATGTCCTAGCAGTAACTGAATGAGAAATGGACTCCTGGAGGCAACAGTTCAATTGCAAACATTTCCTAAAAATTCCAGCTGGTAGAAACACCAGATATTCACTGAACTGCGGATTATGATGGGATATGCTCTTTATTTGCTATGAGGTTTGGCATGTTATCTACTGGGATGCCAAGCCCCCATGTAGGTTCTGACTGACACAATAGACAGGGACACACTAGAGTTTTGAGGAATACATTTTTTCAACGACAAGCAATTCTCTCTCAATGCCACCACGCTATCGGACTTCGCAAGCTAAATCAAGCTCTGCAATCAGTGCATTGGCAATAACAATAAAATAAATGCATAACAGCAGGTAGAAATCTGAAGCAAATAGGGACAAATTGACCAAAACTAACACAATGTAGGAGCTTAAACTTGCTAAAAAGAGGGAAGTTTTAAAAGCGAGCAAAGTTCTTCAAGCAGGTGACAGCAGCAGGGGTTCAGACCTGCTGTTGAGCTCAGAGATCCTGACCCCGTGTTGGGGGGCACTTGCACAACTCGTGGCACGAATGACTGCGATCTGCAAGAGTCCCTCACTCTAATTGCTAGCAGCTTATGTCTTGGGCTACAAAGTACTGCTAGGAACATCCAATGCCTACTGGGACCACTGAGGCTGGTCCTAAAGGAACTAAGTACTTCATGTTAATTCACAGATCTTGTCTTCTCCATCTCACCCCATCCTCCAGCCTTCTGCTGACCTCCTCTGCTGCCCTGCACCAGGGTGTCCACACAAGCCTAACCCTGCCTGACTCTGCCCTCTCTGCCACCAATCCCCCTATCTGAAAGCAGATCAGCGCCTTGGGGAAAGGGTCCTTACTCCTGGGGGGCTGGGATCAGCTCTTTTATACAGGAAAAAAAAAAATTCTGAAGCCTGACTGGGTGCAAGAAACACACCGAGCCAAAAGAGAAAGATGGCACAGTGGGACCCAGAGAAGAAACCATGCAGCCCATCCACCAACCGGCCAACAGCTTGCCAAGAAGATAGGATGGAAAAGCTAACGAAATATGAGGCTCTTCTTCAGCAGATGCTCTCACCGAGGCTACATGGCCAGACTCTGGCTCCTGGATGATTTGTTCCATCTCCTCTACGCTGTGCGAGGAGCAAAACATACAACTAGAACAAACTTGCATCTTCCTATTTTTTTTTGAATCTCTGCTAACCTCCAGCTTTGGCTGGAACTTGAATCTCCCTTGTTTTCAAGTGGGTTTGGATTTCTGGCTGAACATTTTCACAGCTCTGGGTGGAACAGAGTTACAAGATAATGACATGCTGAAAATAAAAGTGAATTTCAAGCTAAGCTGTTCTGTGGCTTAATGTCTATCTGGGGAATTTCTCCTTGGTAATTAAAGCCAGAGTGTCTGCATACTAAAACAAATCTTGCATTTGAATGTTTAATATCCCTATAGCATGGGTGATTTTTTTTTCTCCTTTGGAACAAAGTAATTTTTGTAGATGCTCTCTTGAAATGGTGACTACAGAGCTCTTCAGTGTGTATTGTTGTATGATTACACTATACTCCTAATTGCAAAGTTTCTTTCTCAGATCTCAGCTGAGATACTTTGGTCTGCCTACAGGTGCCTTTGGGAAGGAGGCAAAATAGGAATGTGTAGGAGAAAGCAGAAAACTAGATTTAAAATATGCTGAATATCCAAGAAGGGAGTTTTTAAGAGCCTCAAGTATGTGTAACAAAAAAAAAAATAAAATTTCTTGCTGCCTTTTTCAAGTTGAAACTTGCTATTACTGAGTTTGCCAAAAATGCCTACTTGGAACAATTTTATATATTATATGTTTTAGAATAGAACTGTGAATGGCTTTTCTTTTTTCATGGTAACTGAATCATTTCTCCTTGCTATCAAGCTACTGGCTTTTACAAAATGCCCATCTTTGGAGGGAGCAGTCACTTACAGTCGCCTTAGCCTCTCGAGCGCAGTTTCGGATCCCCCAGTGGCCAGCACAATCTCACCCAGCCAAAAGCATCTGCAGCAGCTGCTTGTTCGTTGGGAAACGGGACACGTTTAATGTGCTCTGAGCCAGTCGGTGGCTTCAGCAACCCCTGGAGCACCGTGACACACATGTCCCCATGCGCTCGTCATGCCCTACTCTCCGTCCTGGCCAGCGTGGTCCAAGTTTGGCACAATGGCCCTGAGCTGTTACGTTTGAAAACATGCAGAAGCCCAGCTCCGGCCCGGCCAGAGGGCACCCAGCACCCCTGCTGTGTTCGTACTCCCTCCTCCCTCGCCGAGCCGCAGCTGCCGGCCCCGTAACTGGCTTCCACGCAGGGCTTTCAGTGCCTCTCCGCAGGCGTTTCCATCCGCTAATGCTCATGCTACAAAACCTTTTCATTTGACAAAACCCTCTCGTACGCTTACAGCATACAAGGGAGCAACTGCTCAACCGCCAGAGCCTATAAACCCTCCCGGCCAGAGCCTGCCTGGCCCAGCGGCACTGCCAACAGGTTTCATGTACAGCCACACAAGAGCAGAGGGAGATTTTTTTACACCAGGAGGGGCAAATCGCTCACAGAATTTGCTTTCACAGTCACAACCAACCTGAAAATTCAAGAACCATCCCAGTGAGAGCCATAGCCCCGGCACCAGCCCAGGAAAGTGGCCAACAGCAGGTTGCTGCAGGCACCAAACGCCTTCCTACGGTGGCATTTTAGCTCTTTTTTGGTTTGAACACGGTCCCACCTCAGATTTTCTGCAGAATGAAGCTTTGAAAGAATTACACGCTTCTTGCAACGTGTGTTGCCTTGCAAGCTTTCTTCTGGCAGGGATGTGCGGAGCCCTTTGGGAGGCACCAGCGTGTACACAAGGTCACTGTGGCTTGTGTTTCAAAAAGGAGGTGACAAAAGCAGGCTGAAACAGCTCTTTGAAATGCAAAGAATTGTTCAGGTTATTCATAATTTCATTTTTTAGCTGCAAAAGATTCAGTCTTTGTTTTTACAGATGGCTCTTTATTCTTTTCCTATATTTTTCTAGATAGCTTTTTCTAAAAAGCCAGACAGAGGGGAGGAAATAAAACATGTTTAATCAAAGATACCTCCAAAGGCCCAACTAGGAGGGTACTTAACTCACTTGGTCTGCAGCATACGTAAAGAACCAAATGTCTTTCTGCTTAATATCATTATTCACAGGACTCCAGATGCAAAGAAAAGATGTCATTGTCTTACATATAAGCATCTTTATGCACTGTAAGAATGAGATTATCAAGTAATCACTATAAAAATGAAACATCTCCTTTCAGGGCTGTGTCAGTCACTTTTCTTGGCCAAATAATTTTATGCTTTTATATTAATTGATTGGAATACTAATAAAGTGATTTATAGGTATACATGAATGCATGTGGCTTTCCACTGCCTCTCTAGAACTTCTGAAAGACAAACCTGAAGGTACAGAGTTGTTTGAGTGTGGGTTTTAAACAGAGTACGTACGGGGTATAGAAACTATGGAAAAAGTAAGAAGTTTGAGTGACAGGTTACTGATACACATTGCCCGTGACTATTCTTTCCTTTATTTTCCCACTCCAGAGATACATGGAAGCATCTGCTCCTGATCCCCTGAAACTTCAGTGCAAGTCTAACTGTTGGGTCAGTTACTCTCAGCTCACAAGCAGCTGCAAACGCATAGATCTGAAGCAGGGCATCAAGACAGGGGTGCTTGGGGTGACAGTCTCAAGGTGCAGCTCATCTCTGCTCTCCTTGCAAGCCAGCAACGCCTCCTACATGGTGTTACACAAGTGGAAACCATCTCGGGTTGGTCTGAGAGACACAGATATACTGAAAACCGGTGAGATTTTGTGCATCGCATTCATTAAAATCTAAGTCACCATTTCCAATTAATTTCTTTAAAATGTTTCTGGCTCTTGAGCCCTGATCAGTCATTTGAGAAGCTGGCTTGTGCTCGCTGTAACCATCGAGGTAAGCCCCCAGCTCCTCGCTGTACACATGCATCGGGCAGGAGTTTGCAATGAAATTAAAACCACAGCTGTGGTTTGCAAAGCTCGAAGATGATGCACATATCTATTAGGTATTTAATCCCTGGTAAACTGCCTATTGTTCCTTTAGGAATTGGAAATCCAAGGTCTTATCCTAGGTTTATTCACCTAGCATGAAGCCTCTCCTGAACAATCTCTCCATGGAGCCGGTGAGGGCACACATGGCAAGGGCTCGCTGCTGACAGCCCCGTGGACAGGGCTGACTCCCACCCTCCACCACGGATGGGTAGCACAACCGGGGCCTTCCATGACCAAAAGGAAGATTTTTAGCCCCAAAACGTGTCAAGCAATCTTAGCAATAGACACAGCTCACTGCACCGTGAGTAAAACATGCCGGTGCCATCCAAACAGCCGCAGAAGGAGTTAACAGCTTCTCCTACTGGAAATATTTCCTTGCCATGATATCTCATTTCACACTGAACGTTAAAATATTTTTCCACAGTAAAACTGATGCTTCGCTGAGATCCCAGCACATGCAGTCGGGTTTCCCTATATTTGTATAAACAAGATAAACTCGAAACACTTGTGACTGACATTTTCTCTGCGAGTTTCACACGACTCAGTGGTCATTAAACTCTTTATAATTGTATATTCTGCACCCAGTCAGGCCACTGCAAGTTGGTAATGCATTGATGGTGCTCTGACTGCTTGTGCAAGTTTTTTTCTAAAAAAAATAACATTTCAAGTGTAAGGTTTTTTTTTTTCCCCTCTCTCTCCACTTCTCCTGTCATACTCTTTTTTTCGAATCCTGAAAATTTGTCAGGAGGAAAGGCAGCCAGCTCCGAGAGGGTGCCGCTTAAAGGCAGATGTCATCCCAGACTGAGCAAATATCAAGCCAAGAGGAAGTACAAGGCTTAAAACGGGAATGGTTTTAAATACGAGATTGTGATCAGGCACTGCAGTAGAAGCAAGGACAGACGAAACTATCATTTTCTAACTCTTCACGAAGAGGCAAAAAACTGGTCGTCTGGAAATGGTGTGTGACACAGGGTGCCGAGGAAGGAACGGGGACAGCCCTGCCTCCTGCACCCACATGTGCCGAGTGACTGCTGGCGGGACCCCAGGCAGCACAAAGCACCCCAGGGTTCTGCAGCACTTTTCTTTGGGAGGAACAGCCTCCAGGATGAGACATACTCACACATCTGATCTGATACATGCTGTGATCTCGCTGGGTACGTCAGCTCAGCGCAGCGTCTGCCCAGAGCTGGAGGATGCATCGCCCACCTCCTTGGCATGACGCGTTCCGTCCCTCAGGTGAACCCTGCAGCCGTGGGAAGCTGGTTTTCACTCCGACTTTCCCTTGACCCTTGAATTCCTCCTGCCTACAGCTGCTTGCCTGCTGTCTGCCTGGGGCTCAGTGCTTTCCCTACACCTCTGCTGCACAGCAGGACTCACACCCCATCCCAATCCGGCTGTGATGCTGCAATCTTTGCCCTGGGCAGAGACCAGCAGGGATGTTATCCATGTGAAAAAGGGTCTTTTTTCCTAAAAATACAAACCACAAGGGAGTTGGCAGTGCAGAGTTGATGCTGGAGCATGTGGCCAGGGCAGGCATAAGCTGAGCATAACCCTAAGCCACTTCCCACCACCACTCACCAGCAGGAGCTATTTTTGCTGCAGGACACACAGAAGCACCTTTATATTCTGAACAAATAAGGTCATTTAGGTGTGGTTTAAAGACTGGAAAATTGCAAACAGTGGTGTTGGTAACAGACACCAGTTAAATTTAACCTGTAGATTCAATTACAATCCATTACACAGGACAAATTAAATCAATGCCAGGTTAATGCTGCGGCGGATTGCACCGTCCATCCTGTGACAAACACAACTGCAGCAGCTGCACCAGGGAAGTCCTGGACAACGGCAAACGGCCACATCACAATCTGACATATTAGTATCATTTTCTTTCTTTCCTTTTTCTATTGCTACACAAAATAACATAGTTGGTCAGAAAAAAGAATTATTTTACGCAAGAAAATTAAAATGCTATATCTCTGCGACTAATCCTTTGATGAGGCAGTTTGAAATGAGATATTACTTGGTATCAACTGAATCAAGCAGAAGCAAGGCACTTTATTTATTTACTGTTTCTTTAGGGACTCCTCTATCTTGCCTGTTCTACATCTCCTCTGTGAAGATTTCTCCTTTCCTCATCATTTTCTAGGGAGAGGAAAGGTCCCAACAACCCCGAAATGGAGACGATTAATTTCCTTTGATGTGGAATGATAATTTTTCCTTCTGTAACAATTCAGCAGTTTTGAATGACACAAACTTAAATAAAACACCTCACATCTCCTTGCAGCAGGAGAATCTTTCCCTCAAAACCCCATGCTGCTAAGATTACCTTCCTACAGTTTAACCTTTTGCTTACTGTTACTGTAGTTATTTCCTTTAACAGGTACAGCCTTTCTGTGTTGATGATTTATTTTCCTTGCTACTATATTTTCCTGATGCTTTTTATTGGTGGTTTTCAGTCATTTAAGGCACAAGTCTCAGTGAAACATCTGGTTTCCACCAATCATAAATTTTAGATTTTTCTTAAAGCCAGAACTAACACTTTCTTTATGTTGGTCCTCACTAAACTCCTCCCTGTCCTCCTGTTGAATTGTTCTTCACACCAAGACTTCAGGGAAACATTTCCTCTACCTTAGTATACCCTTATCCTCCATGGAGGCGAGCGTTCCCCATGGAAGGGAGCGTGCAAGGCCACCCTAGAGCCTGCAGAAGCAGAGACCTGACCTGAATCCAGTGCAGCAGAGGACAGGCACACAGCTGCCCAGCAAGACCAAGGGGTGTATCACGGGGCACGATGCACTGACAGGTAACAGACATCTAGAACAAAATAGCTGTCGCTGGCTTTACGGTCTTGATTTATAAGAAAACGAATGCACAACGGCACTTGCTTTTTATCACAAGCCTTCAGGAATCAGTAAAAAGAAAAATAAAGGCATGAACAGCCACGGCTTGATGGGTGCCTAGAATGATAACTGGAAAATACAAAGCCACATAAACCAGCGGAGACACAAATGTGCTCAGAGCTCAGGGTAATACTGGAAAACCAGCCACATAATTCTCCAAAGCAAAACAATTTGGCTGAACCCTGCAGTAATTAGCAATAAGCAATTTCCCTGGCTAGGCTTCCCATAGGCATGGTCTCATTTCTCTGCTAGGATGATGTCTAAGATTTCCTCTTCCCTTTTTTCTCCACTGATGAAGCTCTTCTGTCAGATACATGGCTTGGACCCCAACCCTGCAAACACTCAGCTACATGTTCATTATTTGCATGAACATCATCACTGCAAGCAGTGGGAGAGAAGTGGAGAATCCCACAAGTATATACAAGATTAAGACTGAACTCCACCCACACATAGTCTCTGTTACCCTCAACATTGAAAGTTTAAATCACCAGTGAGATAAAAAACCACAGGTGAATGAAGAGATGCTTTGGGTACTGGGCCACTTGGATCTCCCAGACCATGCCACAGCCTCAACCACCAAAACCGCAAGAGGTGAAGACCTTTGCCTGGAAACACTGCAAATGCACACTTACAATTAGAGGCCCTCTGTTGTTTTCACGGTACTTGTTCTGGAAGAAGATATAAACCACGGTGGCAGCCAGCGAGTAGAGGAAAGCGAAGACTGCAATGGTGACGAAGAACTCCGCCGAAGAGGAGAAGTCCCCTATCAAGGAGAGCTTCTCTCGGCGCTTGCCTTCACAAGTAGGAGCATCGAAATTCACTTGATGCAACCTGGAAAACATCCCAAAGAGTAGCGGGTGAAGCATAGAAAAAGGAAATCGTTACCTGAATAAAGATATAAACACATTAGCTCTGTCTCCCTGTCTCATTCCTGATGCACAGTGATCTCCTGCTTGAATAACTGGCCCTGTAAGTAGTCTTGAGGGCTGTGCTCTTCAGAGCTGCTTGTACACGTGAGGTTACTTCCATTTGAGTGTCTAGGTGAGACCAAGGACCTGAACATGTATTTTAATCAATCTTTTAATCAATCTCAGAGAAAAGTTGATGTTCCAGTGGTTTGGTACAACACCCTCCCCTTCCTCTCTGGGGTTTTGCCATGGCAACAACTGAAAAAGGATAACATGAGAAATGATTTGATTTTCGAATTCTTACAATCAAGGCAACAGAAAAGAGGTCTTATCTTCTTTATTATGGCCATGGGATACCTGTGTTTGGAAGCTCACAACTTCCTTACATAAAATAGCTTAGTGCACAGCTACCTGTGGCTGTTAGTCCATGGGGCTGTGAGCCATTTAGTGCCTCTAAAAGCTTTTAAAACCAAACTGCCTCAGAAATACACAACTTGGGTCAAAGAAACAGTCTGCATGCCCTGGTTTAGGTAATCAAAGCCCTAACCTCGTACTCACGCAGCATTTGCAATCGGCAACTGAGCTAGCGGATTTGTGGTTCTGTCTGGCACCTCCTGCCAGTCCCTTCTTTGCTCTAATAATTTTAATTTCTGATTCAGAAAGAGAAAGGGAGTCCTTGGAGGGGGGTATTTTGGCAGGTCCTGTTGCATGGCCCAGATTAGTATCAGTGGGGACAGGGGCCCGATGGGAGATCATGCTGCTCTGCTCTGCGCAGAGAGGGGACAAAGCCAACAGCAAGTTAAAAGCAGCAATTAAAGAAGTTATGATCTGGTGCAGAGAAAGGATGAGGCCTTCTGGGAGACATTCCTCTGCTCAAGGGCAATTAATGTGCGCAACAGCGAGCCAACGGCAGCAGCAGCCATGAATATATGACTAAATAAAAAGTTAGGTCCCTAGAGGAAAACAAAGTACCCGCAGTAGAAATCACAGAAGACGGATCAATGGACATCAGAGGATTGCATGACATTTTGCTTTTCCTGGTCCAAACTAAATGTACCCGAACGCGTAGGCAGCAGCGTTTCATCAGCAGTTGATGCACAACGCCGGTTATATGCCTCAGGCATTTTCTTCCCTGAGCTTCCGTCGCTATAGTGGTGGTGGGATGAAAACAAGAACCGCGTCTGCCGAGATTGCGGAGATGAGCAGCGGCTGACTCGCCTCCCCTACGCAAACACAGCACAGTCTGATGAAAACTGAACACGAGAGAGACTCTAACACTCATGATCAGACAGTTTCCTGACTCGGTTTCAAAGCTTCCTGGCATCCGTGTGCACACACCTTTTGTCAGGGCTTATTCTCTTTCCTAAAGGGGAAAAAAAGGGAAGATGTCCTAGTGTCTGCCATGCCAATTCTGCAGCCTGGAGAGAAAGTGGCTAGGATTATGGAAAGATTGGAAATGCATGATGTGCATGGTCAGAAAAGAAAGCTTGTTCTGCTTTCCTCACGCACAGCTGCTTGGATGCTGTATCAACACAGAACAAAACTGGGAACCCAGTTCAAAACCCCTTGAAAACAGTGGCAGCCTCTGTGGAGTTTGGATCAGGAAGAAACTTGACCACATCCCTCCTTCCCGAGGGGAAGGCAACACCATGCAGCCAGAGCCTGTGCCCAGAGTTCTGCTCAGCTCCTGGCTTTACTGCAGGGCTTGAGGCTGGGGG
This sequence comes from Tauraco erythrolophus, assembly GCF_009769465.1. NCBI lineage: Eukaryota > Metazoa > Chordata > Aves > Musophagiformes > Musophagidae > Tauraco > Tauraco erythrolophus. The sequence goes on from NC_141476.1 coordinate 8,294,865, forward strand.
TTCAAGCCAGGTTTCACCTCCCACCCAGCCCATGGGGCAGGGAGGACACCCATGGTGGTGTGCAGAGCTGGTGACCACCCTGTGCTCCCATCCACTGGCAGACCCAGGCTCCTCCAAACACCTGAAACTTTGCAACTCAACACAAAAGCATTCAAAGATTGGGTGGTGATTTGGTTTTTGGTGGTGTGTTGTGGGGTTTTTTTTTTGGTTGGGTTCCCCACCACCACTCTGTTTCCAAACCACAAAATGTCTTTGAACACTCAGGTACCACAGCTGTTTAAGGGCCCCACTGCGGTATCTGCTTTTCCAGCTGAGCACAGCGACAAGGCTCCAGCCCCTCGCAGGAAAGCCAGGCTTTGCTGCCATGGTGGGAGCTCCACAGTTTTATGTCACCACCTCACACTGCAAATGGGCTTTAGAGAATTGCTCTGGCCCTCACACTACTTGCACAAGCACTGTGGAACTGGGCTGAGCTACATTAAATACAATCCAATTGCCTTGGGGAAAAAAAAAAAAAAGAACAAGGCAATTCTACATACATTTTATTGTGTAAAACACATCTTTAGGATGTTGGTTTGGTTTTTTTCTCCCCTGGAGTACTGAAATAGAACATTGGGCAAAGTATGGTGTTGCAAGTAGCAGTTCAAACTCCTGGACATACCAAAGATGAAATAACTTAAGGAATGTTTCTGCGAAGGTTTAGACTGGGAGCTGCTGCCCACCCCGGGCCCCTCTGACTGGCATCAGTCACTACAGCCCCATCCAGTCTAATCACCACCAGCCCACCAGCCCTACTGCAACATGGTAAAGTAACTGAGACCACTTTCCTTTTCTATTGCCTGTTTTCCTGACTGCACCTTAGTTCTGAATCATGATAAGCCAAAAAAAAAGTTCATATATTATATTAACATTGAACTCATATCTTCCCAGCAGTGCTTTTGTGGCCAAGCATCCGTCAGGGATACCAGATCACAGGCGGCTTCTTCCGTCAAGTTATTTTTATTCGCTTGCTTTTCTTTTCAGATTTCCCTAGCCTCCAAGAGGATGTGCGGTAATTAGAGCCTCTTGTGGCCACCTCACCTCTGTCCAGACAACCGAGATGCCAGTTGTGTAAAGAGACCCAAAATAGACCATGACTCACACCTGGGAAGAGAATAGTGGCAGGGAAGAGGCAGGTGAGCCAAGCCCTGGGGTGGTTCGGGTGGATGCTGACTTTGCAAGATACATTTGAAAAGTTTCTCTAAAGCAGGGGAGGGTCAGTGACAGAAAATCCAGTTTCACTAATCGAAACCTCTTTGATCTGGAATGGCATCAGAGAGAAAGCTCTGATTTTTCCACCGAAGTTGCTGAGTCAGCATTTCTGGAGGCAGGACAGCTTGGTGATGACTCACAAAAAATTAATTGCCTCTGCCTCTGCCTCCCACTTTTGATGTAATTCTACCTGTTTTGCCTCTTACTTCCTCTGACTTATTTATTATTTTTTCATCTTCTCTTATCTCTCATTCTTTACACCCCACCGTTTCTTTCAAGTGATCCTTGGCCTGTGTCTCCCTTCTGCTGCTTTTCTATCTCAGCACCATCCCTGCATTTCACCTTTGCCTCTCCCTTTCCTAAATGCAATCAGGAGCCCCAGAGTGACCCTTTGCAATCACACCCTTCTCACTTTGTTAACATCTGAGCAATACTGTTGGGCTACCTTAGCAGAAGTGATTTTCACTCACTGAAGGACAACACAAATAAGGAACATTTCAGTAACAAATTTACCTAATTAGGGAAAAAAGTAATGAAAAACCTTCCCGCCCCCACCAAGTTCCTCTAAAAATGAGCTGGCTGGTGCTTTTTGCCTTGTATTGTGCTAAGTATTGTTATTAACTCAGAAATAAAAGTGATGACTCAGAAACATGACCTTGCACCCCCCACTCAGCTATGGTCAGCCTCACTGCTCATTGCTGCTGACACCGTCCCCTCCGCCTGTTGGGTCTGTTTGTTAACAACAGCCACCACAGCCAAGCCAACCAGGTCTGATCTCCCCCAAACTCCCCTGAATCTGAAGTAAGTCCACCAAAGGCAGTTAAGTTTCATTGATGAAGTCACAACAATTAAGGGCTTCTGAGGTTTCTTCTACCATTTGGCAAACTTTCCCTTGCCGTGGGAAACAAGACAAGACAGCCGTATTGTTGAGCTTGACAAGATCAAAAGAGGGCAGGAATGGTTTACAGGGGAAAAAAAAAAAAGATTTTTACATTGTTCTGCAGTAGCAAAGAGCAGTTACGTTTTCAGACACTAATTACCCCTGCTCTGAAAACAATACACAAAGCCAGACACGCCGAACAAAGCTACAGCTGTTACAAGTGTGCGGGGGAGCAGAAGCTGTGCTCTCTCCATGTAAATGTGAAGTTGTCTTTCTTTCCTGAACTTCCTTAGTACAATATTCAAGCCACAATTTGCTTTTAATTATAGCCCTTTCCCCCCCCCCACTCAAGCAGCCCAGTCCACCTGATGATCCTTGAGCACAAAAACGGTCAGAGCCAACCACCTCAAAGACCCTTCTTGTCCCGTGTGCCGCTCCCCCAGCGGACACAGAAGAGGCCAAGCAGGACAGCGTGCACCAAGTGATTTAATCTCGTCTGACTCATGAAACCTCCCCCTTTAGCAACGCACACAGGGCTTAGACTTGAAACCAGCAGAACGTGCAATTAACAGCAACTATGCGCTCAACTATTAGTGATGAACTGGCACAGATTTCCTTTCCTGGGCTTTGATCCGTGCCTGGATTAATTAACAACAGATAATGTTCTGCCTCCAAAAATTCTCAATGGGGGTTAGTGTTTCTCCATTCCTTTACTAGGACGTGGAGAAAAACAGGCAGAAAAAAAGAAAAAGCTATCTGTTTTGGCAGGTTGTCCTATTTTCTGAAAATAGCATCTTGTAATCCACCCTCTAACCCGTCTATGACATGCTTGAGCAAAATCTGCAACACCCACGCACGTGCTTGCAAAAATGCAAAGATCCATTATCCTTTCATTGGGCTTTATTTCCCCCTCACTTGTTTCTGGTAGTCAAACTGTCAATGGGATTTACCGCCTGCAAAGCAATGAGAGAAACACACCACTGGCAGTTAGTTCCTGCAGGTAGCGCTCATGGAGGAATTTGTTGTGAAATGTTTATCTTGGCTGATAATCTCCAAAATGAGGGGAAAAAAGAAATTTCAAGATACAGTAGCGAAATGCTGAAATGCACAGGGCCCCTTAGCAAGTCAAACTGCTCTGTCAAGGCACAAGAACATGACAGAGTTTTCGTCTTCCTTCCTCTGGGATACAAAATAAAGGCTTTTCTTTTAGTTATTCCTGGAAACAACACGGCTCCCTCGTTTCAGAGGACTATGCTGATGTGCTTTCACACCGGTGTCTCCAGCCAGCCAGTCCATGGGCAAATGGCCCTTCTAGAGGTGCTGAATATGGATTTTCCATAGGTTTAGTGGAAGAACACTAATAAATGGGAGCCTTTCCTCTGACAGCAGGGCTCATCATTCCCGTAAGACTTACCTAAGAAAGATTACCTACATGGAGAAAAATACTTTAAAAGTGACCTTTAATAGGTGAAAAGTAGAAACCTGCCTGAGAAAGAAAGGTCTTTTCTTTAATGAAATCGAGGTCCATTGACTCTTCCAATACTCTTCACAGCCTGTTTTCCAGGAGGAAGCAACACACACAGTGTTCCTCACTGCAAAGACCATTTCCCCCAGTGCTGGGCATCCCTGCATGTTCAGTGCTAAATTTGACTATCTGCCAAGGACCGGGCTCCCTTCCAGCCTTGGAGAGCTTGGATGGAGCTGAGCTCTGTGGCTTTCTCCTCCTCCCCACCCCAGATCTGCTCTCCAAGGACAGACTCCTGATGGGAGGGGGAAAGAACCCTGCAGCAATGAAGCCACACTACAAGCTCTCATACATACCATGAACTCTTGCAGAGGGAGCCACTGCTAAATAGTTGCCCTCGGTCCACATTTTTTGCTAATTATAACCATTACGCAGTAATTCCCATAGGATCTGAATCTTTGCACACAAGCATCCTCAAGCTGTTGAAGTCAGTCTCTTTTTGAGGCAACCAGCCTGTTAATACTGCATTTCATCTGCTTGAAGTCATTAATGCTGAAGCCCTCTCCAGCCCTTCAAAGTACAATAGCTGACACTTTAATAGAGCCCTGGGCAGCTGCAGGGAAGTGATGGGCTTGGCCCAGGAGCAGGACAGCAGGTACCACAGAGGCGACTGCTCCCTGGCCCTTTTGCACCTGCGATGTTCTGGCAAAACCAGTTTTCCACTCCTTTGGTAGCAGTGACAAGACTGTTTCTCCCCTCAAACTTGCTCTCTGACAGCTCTTTTCCCAAGATGAAGAATTTACCATTTACTTGAGCGTTCCCGTCCCCCACCTTTCTCACTGCCCAGCTGCCACGATGCCCATCCCAGTGCAGCATATGACACAGCCGTTAGAACCTGAGGTGCTCATCAATATTTCCTAACTGTCCCAGCAATTCTCTGTACCTCACTTTACCAGCCCCTAAACACAATATCCCCTCCAGACTCTCCAGCATCCAAAGGTGCCTTCAGTACCCTCCTTTCCTTGTTCTCCTCCCCTTCCAGAGCAGCAGCACATTAATTTGTACCACATATCTATCCCTATGAAATCAGTTGATTTTTCTCTGGAGGTAGGAAACAAAAATATAATTCTCCAGCTGATTCAGCAATCCAAGCTTGGTCTTTTGCTTCTTTGCTTTCTAGTTTGCCGATCAAAGAATATTTGAAAGTATTTCACTTTGAATTTCTGTCTTCTCAATAAAATCTCTCAGCTTCTTCCAAAAAACATCCCAAAGCCCATATGTCTCTAGAATTATTCAACACTACCAGTAGTTTCACACAAATACATACTTCATCTTGCAAACATTTATTCCTAACTCCTGTCCAGGACATTTGAACATCCTCAAGATCTCCACTTTGTCACAGCTGCCTTCAGCAGCTTACACCTATCCAAATGCATGTCCAGAGCAGCATCACCAAAAAACCCCAGAAGGTGCTGCTGGGAAGCTGACTAGGAAAGCTGTAGTAACCTATACTGTGTTTTGGTTTATGTCCGGTCAAAATAACTGAAAATATTTCCCCCCTTTCACATTTTCAATTTCTTAACTTGTCAGGTTCCCAGCCCTCACTCGCACATAGCTGTTGTGCAAACATTTGGCCAATACTATTTTCCTACAGGACTGCTTTTAATAGGACAAGCTGTCAGCCACAGTTGCTGTCTCAACACACCACATTGCATGTGGCGTGCTGGGAGAGGTGGTAATTCTCCCAGCTCAGAGCAGGCATGCTGCAATGCCTACCCAGACCATCGCAACACGCACATCCTCTGCTCCATCCCTCTCCACCTCACATTTCTTCTCCATTAACACAGCAAGTCAGAGACCCTCCATGGTGCTCAGGTCTCCAGGAAGAGAAGCTATAAAACCCTTTTGAGGATGGGGTCTAAAGACATTGGAATAGGGACAACCTCAGGGTGGTGGGGAGAGGACACCAGTGCCACATCCATAGCTTGGGAGCCCTCTCGCAGGACTCGCTCCCAGTGACTGTGTTCACAAAGCTCTTGGAAATCAGCCTGCGCAAGAGCTTCGTCACATTCCCGGAGGAAGAAACATCCCGGACGCGTGCCAGCTGTAGCAATGAACCTCCCAGACTGTGCACGTAACAGTAACGCCAACCCTAGTACTCTGCCGTAACACCAAAAAAGAAATAAAACGGCTCATTATAGAACACACGCCGTCGGGAGCACTTGGAAAGCTGAGTGGGTGATCCCAACCCCACTTCCAAGCCTACATCCAGACCCAGATTTATCTCCTGAGTTATTTTCACAGCTCTTCTCGGAAACACACACTTTTCCTTGCTGTGCAAACTGAGCACAGCACTCAAAGACATGCTCCACTGGTCTTTACAAACCCAAATATCTTCTCAGATTAGGCACTTACATTGCTCACAGTACAGATCGGTGGCATTGCTCTCCAATTTTGCTTCACTGAGCTATTTTCTTGGGGTGAACTGCTTCCTAGTCACTAGGAAGCTTAGCTGCTATCTCTGAAGGAAGATAACCCTTGATTATCTTTTAAAAAGTCATCATGTTTGTGGAACAATGCAAGTTAGGAGGCCTGGAAATGCCACAGGCATGTCTTTGCATTGCCACACACACACAACTGTCCAACACTACTCAGTCCCACCACGAGATGCCGACTGTACCCATAGCTCTGGTGCCCCTCCTGCTGCCCTCTCCTCTAGAGAGACATGGGAATCAGCTTCCAAACTAACAAGCCTCTGTTCGAGTAGAACAAAAGCATCCATCTGGAGAAAAGTTTAGATCTCTAGATCTAAACATCTAGAGATATAAGCAAAAGAAAGCACAAAGCAAAGACCTAAACCAGTCATTGAATCTAATAAGAATGTTTTTTGGAAAGTGGGTGTACCAAATCCCTGGGCAGTTGCCTTTGTGTGGAGCACCCCACCAACACGCTCTGCTGCTGCTTGCATTGCTTCAGAGCGTTCACACCACCTCCAACCCACCTCGCCTTCCACAATCATATGGGCTGCAAACTCCACATAAAATCAATCCAAATTCTTGGGCATCACCTGATGCATGCATAGAACCACCTGAAAGCATAAATCCTTTGCCCTGTGAGAAGCAGGGCTCACATACAGTTTAATCTAGGTCTATAAACCTTGAAAGCAGTGATATCACCTCCAGGACTAGCTGAGATAAATGCAAGAGCAATTACAGAAGATGCAGCAACATTTATTCCTTTGTATTGTATTTTAACATTAACTTTGTATTTTAACTATATTTTTCACAACTATATTGTCCTAAGGTACTTAACACCATCAAATTAAGTTCTCTGTAGAGTTTTAAGGCATGACTCCAATGAAACTCCCAAAGTACTGGGAGGTCTGCGGGTCTGCTGACGGACCTGCCAACAAGCTGCCAGCACCTTCACTGAATAACCCATGAAGTGTTGCTTCTGGGAACCCAGACAGGACAGTGAGACATACCTCACTGAGTGGGGCTGTGCTGGATGGGGTTGGATGCTCACCCTCTCCAGAGCCTATTGAATAAGAAGAAATATTGCATGAAACTCTTCGGCAAATAAATTCACGTGGAAGCCAGGTATGGGAGGAGACCAAAGACATCTCACTTATCCAGTTCCCTACGGTCCTGGGGAAACCTTCAGGGCTGTTGCACAGAGAACACAGATTTGGGAGCAGAGGAAAGGGGAAGGACGTGTGTTTGATTGTTCCCTAGCTGGGTCATCACACGGTATCTGGGGCGTGGGATCAAATGCCAAACAAAGCAGAGCCAAAAGGCTTCTGCTTTAGTTGCTTCTGTACTGGCAGCATGAAAACGTGCAAAAAGAAATTTGCAAGGGAAGTTGTAAAAAGCCTGACTTTTAGAAAAAGCCTTTGTGGCAGGCACAGATAAAACACCATCACGGCACAATACCGCAGAGACTATTCATGAATATATATTAAAAATTCAAATTGGGAAAAAGCTGCATACATTAACAAATCCAAAAGTGACTTCCACTTTACAGTCTTTATGAAGCAAAATAAGCCAATACCATCCAAATTCATCAAGAATCCAACTGCTTTGAGTGCCAAAAGAAAAGCTTCTACAATTTAACAAAGATTTTAAGAAGCAGTGTTTTAGCTTCTGTGCAGCAGAGACCATCTCCAAGAAGTTGCTACCTCTTTCCTTCCCCATTGACTTCCCAATCTGCTGTGTGCCCATGAGTTCTGTGTTCATGCAACATTTGTGCATGGGCATTTGTAACAGAAGACAACAGCTGCTCAGTCTGAAGAGTTGCAAAGCAAGACAAGTCTCCTCTGTGGCCCTGGTTCAGCACTCAAGGATGTGTTTGCTTCAAGTCTTAAGGGATTAAAAACTATAAAGTAGAACACTGAGGATAGCAGCAACTGAGAAGACCTCAACATCTGGAGAAGTCGTCTTGTCTGCAGAGCTGCCGTCCCATGACAAGCATATTGGCTGGAGCAATCAGCCTCTCCCAGGTTGTGCAAAGGACTGGAGACTTCAGTTTTACACATACTGGCAGCCAGACCTCCTTCTCTGACCTAACTCAAGCAGTGCATCATTGCGCACAGTCCAACACACCAGTAGCATGAATGAGCAAAGACTTTGCTACTTCTCCAGCCACCCTTGGGCTGTGGCTTCTTGGCTGTGTACAAAATAGTTTGGTACAGAAGCTGAGCCATTCACATCAGCTAGCAAGTTGTGGGGACAGTGGACAATCTCTTCCTTCATATGACACAGTGCATCGGTTCTGCTAAGGACCACCTGCACAAGGTCAGCCTCAAAGAGAAGGTGAAGATGTGGCTGTATCAGATTTCTGGTGGTTTTCTATAGATGTCATGCAGGAACAAAGCGTCAAGTGGCTGGCAGCATCTCCCAGACCCTCACTGCTGGGAGGAGGGTCCTTCCATTTATCCACAGTGCGAACAAAAGTGCAAACCAGCAGTAATAACCGTTCTTTGGCCAGGTTGCCAATCTTGAAGATTTCTACAAAGTGGGTTTTGAAGACTGTAATTGGGGTCAGGAAGAGGCACTCAAAACTAGAAAAGCCACAAAGTCATCCTTATTTTTATCTGTTTTAATCAAACCAGCAAAGACTTCAAACTCACTAACAACAGGAATTAAACTGTACATTGCACTCACAGATAACCACTACTGCAGACCACAGCTGTCCAAGTACAAAAGCACAGACATTTTCTCCCATTCTACCACCCTCTTGGTCTGAAAAAACATCCCACAGGACACACAGGAGCAGAGAGAAAAACCAAAGACAGTATTCCCAGAGCCAGTGTGGTTCTTGAAGACCCATGGCCACTGGAGAACATTGATTTGCAGATTTTAATTAGTTCAGTAGTGTGTAGCCAGGCACAAGTAAACAAAAATCATATCAGGGCTCTGAACTACGGCATTCACTCTCTAATAACTAGATCTAGCTACAAAAATGTGAAATGTTCTTTCCTATTAAAAACTCTGTTCATTCAAAGCTGAAAAGAAATGTATTTATTCTGCAGACCTGGATCACCTTTTCCCTGGCCCAGGAGACAACGTAAGAGCAAACAGCTCTGACTAAGCCAATAGCTCATTGATTAGAGCACTCAGCTTGGCTATGAAAGCTCCATGTTCAGGTTGTTCGTGAACTTGCTTCAGTACAGAAACTTGATCAAGGTCTCTGATGCCTTCACTGCCAGGGAAGCCATGTGCTGAGGCTATACTTTAAATAGCTCAGAAAGTTCTTGCATTCATGTCACTAAGGAATAAAATCTTTTTACTGGGTTTCTATCGGAAAAAAAAAGGTTCTGAAAAAATGGAACTGCAATTTTCTGGACAGCCCTATAAATTGCCAGAATGTATGAATCACAACTAAGAAAAAAGTCTCTATTTCCCAATTAAAAATACATCTTAATGCTTCCATCTGCTCTGCACCATTAGGTCACATTAAATACAAAGAGACTTTGTGAAAGTGTCACAATTAAAGATATCTCTATCTTGAAGGATTTATCTCCTGAATTTTGCTCAGCAGCATGCAACGTTAGACTCCTCACTTGCATCATTTTCAGTTTCCACTAACAGTAGTTAAAACCTAGAAGTCCTTGTTAGGCAAATCTATTCAACAAAGGCTGAAATTGGGTATAAAAAGCACTGCTGAGATCAGGGTTTGAAACTGTTGTGGAAGAAGATAATTAAAGCCATGACTGAGCCCTTAGTGTCCATCCAAAAGGGTCAGTTTACATAATCAGGGTATTGATGAAAAACTCCAGCTTTGCTGATGAATTATTGAACGCTTTTCCTTCCCAGTTCAGATGTTAACCCCAGATCTGCAGTGCTAGATGAGGTGGTCACAAATTGGCAAGAAAAGGGACTAAATCGATGCAGCTTTCACAGACTGATCGACTGCAGAGCCAGAAGGGACCACTGTGACCACACAGCTTGTGCTTTTCGCCGCTGAACTTCACCAGATCATCCCTGCAACTCTCATTTGTGCAAAAGCACAGCTTTTCAAAAGCCACCAAACTTCGATCTAAGGAGTTCTGGGATGGAGATTTCTCACTTCATTAAGGTAGAATGGATCATGCAGAGTTTAACCAGCACCTCTCACCTTCCTGCAAGCTCTGCCAAATCCACCTGGGAACTGGGGCATCTACATTTTGGCACAGAGCACACCTGAAGCTAGTGCAACTTCTGCCGGCTTGCTTTTGCTTCTGTCTACCCACAGAAGTGTTATGAGGCCACAATTTGCCATTGCAGAAGAGGCATCTTCTGTGTGATGAACACATGCAAAATAAAGCAAGAAGCTTAGAGACTTTAACTAACCAGATGACTCTATTTCTTCCTGTCTCCCACCCTCAACTGGTAGAGCAGTTCCTGGTCTCTCAGGCATAATAGGCATTTATAATCTTTTGGCCAAAATGTTTTCCACTGATTTCTGAAGCAAGATTTACTACAAATGGGTAAAAAAAAAAAAACAAAAAACCTAGTAAATGTGCTAGTATTAACAGAGGCTTTCTCCAAAGAAAGATAGTTGCAAAGCACAGAGTTAGCTATTTTCTCCTTAATTATCATCTGTAGCTTCTAAGTAGGCAATTTAGATCCAGCTGTCATATTTCAAACGAAAGACTAGCCTACCCATCGCATGCAGATGAGCCGCACACTTTAAAGTGTGCTCAATGGGAATGTCTTTATTCAAATGAGATGTTTAGAGTGAATGAAAAGCTCTCATAAAATACAATTTCCTTTTCCTGCAGAAGTAAAGCTTACTTCAAGAGACAGTTTTACTAGCACACTGGAAAGATACTAATAGGTGATTTAAAATAAAATGGAAAACAACATTTGTTTTGCTCCTTGCTGTGACAAAGGTGCACAGACATATTCTTTCTTCAGGCTCACATCAGCACCACCAGGCAATCCCATTCTATCCCACTAGTAACTGTGGCTCAATTCACCTGCCACCTAGGCATATACTCACTTTAACCATTGGCTTAGGTGAGATCACATTTAAAATTTAATCATATGGTCCTCTGGCTGATATTTTCCAAGCAGCTTGCAGGATGAACACCACAAGAAAAGGCAAGATACACTCTACATGAATTCCTATGCAGTGTTTAACTTGGGGATACTCTGTGTATGTAAGATGAGCTAAAGCACCCCCAAAAGCTAAAGGCAAAGAGATTTTAGTTCAGGATCTGCCTCAAGACATAACAGATGGCACAGTTATGGGATTGTATTGAAATGTTCCTCCCTTCCCAGGACCCTGTAGACTCGGACAGCCCAACCCCTCTGCTCTTGGTGCTCACCCCTGCCAGAGTTCCTATGCAGCATCACCCTACAGCCAGGGTCTGAGCAAGGCATTCCTCCCTCGGCCAGGACAGGGGCTTGCAGAAATGAGAGAACCACAAAGCAGCAGGTGATGATATCATCTATTAAATCTCTCTGGCTGCCAGTGTGCTGCCTGTTGGTGCAGCACAGCATCATGAGAGCATTCCTGCTATGCAAAGATTAATTTAAATCAGTAACTGAAGTCCAGACATTTCAGCGCAACTCTGACAGTTACAAGAAAAAACAATAAGTTTGTGACACGAACAATTACATAGCAAAAATCTTCAGTACAGACTTGGTAAGTCAAGCCTGACAACTGAGCTGGCAATGAAAATAGTTTACTTTTAGAAGGATTGGTTATAAAACACCTTAAAATGATGAATACCAGCAACAAATATGTGCATGGCAGGTATACTATTCAACCACTTACTACCAAAGTAAAACCAATGAATAGCAAAATACATGATAAAAATGTTGCTGGGATCAGAAGAAAATAAACAAACAAATAGGACCTTCACCAAGACCCTCGCTACAGAAAAGAATATTGCTTCAGGGCACTTGGATGAGTGACAAATTTGATCTGAAAGGGTGATGGACTGCAAGAGTAACAAGTAATTCCAAAATGCTGATTTTTTTTTTTTTTCCTCCCACTCAAAGAATCATTACTCGGGTGAGGGTCAGGTTGATGAACATCCTAATGTGTGCCAAATTTGCAATAGATACTGTACCAAGCACTGATCTCAATGCTCAGAAAAACTGCTAGTGTGGGACCAGAGAAGTTTTTTTCCATATATGAACTTGTAAAATTTTTGAAATACATATACAAGTATCCAGAAGAAAGGCTGGTTTGTATTTTAAAGCATGAAGAGGTAAAGAAATCCTTTGTGATAAAACTAGACGCAGGCAGAAGAAATCAGAGAAAACTTCAGGGAATTATTTGAAATGGCCTTATAAAGATCAGCTTGGACCTGGAACACTCTGGCAGGATACGTAGAAAAGCATGGCAGAGCTCCAGGAGATGCTGCTGGGGGTGGTATTAGGGTTTGGACTACAGGGTCATGGCTCTGGGTTGCAGGAAGCTTAAATGACTTGGTGTAGTTGTAGATGGGAAAAGCATCCACCTCACCTCCTATTCCAGGAGAGATGGTGGAGCCAGATTTGGGTTCAATCACTCAGCAGTGATGCTGGAGAGAACCCCTCTATGATTACTGCACCCCAGCAGCATGAGCCCAGAGCAGGAGCCCCGGCACTGGGTACCCCTCAGACAGGGGGTGGCTTTGCCTGCCCATACTCCTGCCACACGACAGCACCACACAGGTACCCACCACATGGGCTTTTCTCTGGAGACATTGTTTCTCCCAGCTGTGCATAAGCACCACTTCACCAGATTGCTTCTCTAGTGATTAATGTACTTCTCTATATTTCCTCACTTCTCCCTTTTCAAAGGGCAAACGAATCCAGGTCTAGAAATAAACTGGGAAGACAATGGGATTCCAGCAGAAATGAGAAGCAACCACCTTGTGCAGGAGCTTTCTTTGGGGGTTTTCTTGGTGCTCCACAAGTTCCTGCAGCCAGAGTTACAACAGCAGTAATATAATGCAGGAGCCAAGCACAACTATCATCTTACCATAACTTTAAACTAATATTAATTCTTTCTTGATCTTTGTTAGCTGTACCCTTCAAAACTCCCTGTCTGCTGGAACTAATGACTTCTCTTGAATTCATTTATATTGTTTGCTGGAGACTTTTGCAACTTGTGGGTTGGAGCTGAGAAAAATCTCAAAATCTCAGTAAAGAGGGTACAGAGGTTCCTTTTGGTTTGCAGGAGCATCTGGAGCTACCTGCTGTGGAGAGCAATGCTTCTTCAGTACGTTCAGGACTGGTCTGGGGATACATGAATCACTAGTTTTAAGTCACCTTGGCAATCAGTATGTCCTAGCCACACATCTCCAGACCCCATCAGCACTGGTTTTGCCCTCCTTTTCTTTAACTAAGGTGATGAGCCTCAGAAGGATGTGGTCACAAGTGAGATGTCCCTCGTTTCAGTCTGCAAAACTCCCTCCTTGTTCTTATCTTGTTTTAATGGCAACATTTTCAGGCTTCTTCAATCTCGTTTCCAAAACATCCAAGTCCTCTTGCTTTGCCAAGCTGTACTGTTGAGCCTTACAATTGTGTTTACTTGCTTCAAGCTCTTGACACTTACTTACACATCAACTAGCCAAGGTCTAGCAGTTCAACTTCCAGGAGAAGAAAAAAAAACCTCGGACTCACAGCAACAGGAACGAAAGCAGCTGGTAGCACGGCTGCGTGCCTTTCTTCATTAAGTCATGCTGGAAGGCGCAGCTCAAAAAGCAGCACCCAAGTATTCGACTGCTTCAGTGTCATTGCTGACAGCCACAACAGCACTGCCGTGTCAGATGCTCCGCAGCATCTCTCCTTCCACCTACACCTCCCCCAGCTGTCAGCCAATAATCAGAACACTGAAGGCATTTGAAAGGAAGATGCCATGTGAATACGGACTTATTAAAACCTGGATGCAAGACAATTGGTTGGAGATTCATCCTACCTACACAAGGCCTACATGCCCATGCAGACAGATAAGCTTCAGGATCACAGTCTTGATGAGGGAGCCTGTACTTAAAATGTGTCTGCTTTTTTCAAGGGTATCAACTGCTCAAATATGAGATACTGCCTTTCCCAACTAAGCTCACTTCTGGTTTTAGAGCATTTCCTCTCCATTTTGCAGAAGGAGCACTGGAGAGAAGCACAAGTGCAAATTGATGAGGAAGTCATGGGAATATTTAGAATAAACAGTAAAATGACACCCAGTTCCACAGGTAGCACCAGGTTATCTTTTCCAGGCACACAGGTGCTACACCCCACGCAGTCGGTACACCTTTGGAGACATTTTGCACGCGCCTCAGTTTGCACACAAAGTTTTGAATTGTACCAAAACTGAGCATCTTCATGCTTCTCCCAAAACACCAGCCAGCTAAGCATCATCTCCCTTCTCACCTGCAAATTACAGGTATATTTGTACCAGGTGGCCAGCCATCCCATCATACATGCCATGCACTATCTGTGCATGCTGAGCAGCTGGGAGCCACCAGACAGCTCGAGGGCCAGCTATAGCCTCAGCTGGATCCCTTCTGCAAAGAAACTGGAATGTTACAACTACCCAGCAATTATTTCCAGTTTTCTAATAAGGAAGACTGGGAAATTGTAGATCCAGCAGCATCCTTCTAGAAGCAATGGATGACGTGCCTGGTAAAACACCAGGAGACACTTGATGGCTACTTCTCTCCATTTTATTAACTTTTTATATAAAGTACTATTTTATAATCATGCAAATTAAAAGCACTTTACTGTAGGGTGTATTCTGTAATGAATGCTGGAGAAATGACCTATTTGGAAGAGAATCACATTACAAATTCACATAACTCAATTTTCAGGATCTATCTCATGCATACTAAGCAGAAATGAAAGAAAATGCAGACAAGTTCAAGACAAAAAACAAACATTTGTAATACCAGGAAATGTGCCTCTTCCGAGTAATAAATGTGTGTCAAGGAAGAACAACAGTTCAAGGAATCAAATTCAGTTTCCACTGTTTGGAAGCTGCTATATTTAGAACATGTTAAAGAAGTAGATGCTATTACATCTGGTCTGTGCATAGCAATCATAAGCAAAACAGTGTGTGATTTCCCAAGGAAGCAAAATAATTTTAGAGTCATAGCATACTAGACTTGAGACTGGATTATGCATTCTTTTCTTAATCATCTCAATTCCTTAAAGAAATCGCTTTTACAGAAGTGAAAGGTTTCTAGAGTGGACTTGACGTCTTTAAAAACAGAAGACTGTGGATGTTCTTTTGAAGCAGGGTCCTAAACGGCATGAACATTTTTATATAAATATATATTAACCTCACCACAGCTTTCAGACATACTTAAACAACATAAAATCTGTTTTCCTGAGTTACTAGGTTCCAAGGTTTAAAGTATTCAGGCACCAAGAGATGCAGACAGGCAATTATTAAAATTTTCAAAGGCACTTCAAAGTTATGGTTCCAACTTCTTTTGTCTTTTGCTCCCCCTTCCCCACGACGTACCTATTCCAGATCCTTGCTACTCCAGCGGTTGGGAACCCTCCCTCATTTCCAGCTTAGTTAATGGCTACACCACAGTTAATGGATACTTTATGCCCATTTTTTCCCTTGGGCCAATGTGTTTTTCTTCTTTTTCCTTGCCTGCTGTTTCCCACCCCCTGAGCTGTCCTGGCTTTTATGGGGTTCTGCCTGCCCACAACTGCTCTCTCCTCCTCTGCCAAGCTCCCATTCCCCAACGGTTCCCACAGCCCCATCCGCACCAGGTCTAGCCAAACTCATTCCTCCTGCACACCCGGAGCCTAAACAACACTGTGAGGAGAATTCAGGAGCTCCAGACTGGTGCTTAATCAAAAGCTGCTATAAATGATGGGAAACCCCACTGAAAATGAGCTTTGCATCAGCCCCCGGGCGCCTGCCTCCCTGCAAACGAACCGCCACGAGCCAAAGCGGGTTACCTGAAGGGGTAGGCAAAGGCTATGTCAATGTTGAGGTCACTCTCTGACTTGTTTGCACAGTCCACACTGAGGCGCAGTCCTCCAGAGTACCCACCGCATGTTGCAAATGCAAAGATTGCAAAAAGCTGTCAAAAACAAACAACATTTTTATTTTACTTCGTTTCAGCAACCACCACAAGCAGATCCATCCAGCAGCTCTCGCTGCAGCACCAGCCCCCTTGGGTCAGGTTATCCATCACTCCATGCGTTCAAGGCATTGCCATTTATGACTCCTGCACCCCTCCCGAAACCAAACACAAAGAACAGCAAAACGTGAAGCTCTGTTGCCACACGCAGACAGAAACGTCACCATTTGTCTGTGCCAGGCATCTCAGGCCTCCCCTCCTCTCTTGAACCCCATTTGGGATTCACAACCCATCATCCCACTGGCAGGCAAGCTTGGACAAGAAGAGAAGGATGAATATTGACTGAGCATAATGAGTCAGTCTTAACCCAAATAAAACATTGGCAGAAGTATTGATAAGAAGCAACCAGGAGTAGCAATAATAGATCAAGACAGTTCATGTGGCCACCATCCCATTACTTGGAGAAACACAGAATCATGCTGCCTCTCTTCCGTTTCAGGTATGACTTGGAAAAAAACCACAATAATTTTCTGATTATTTTTCCTAAATCACTTCTATAACCCAAGATGAATACAGAGATGCAGTAAACTGACACTTAGCAAAACAGGGAAAAAAAGTAATCAAGACTTAGGATAAACTCAGGTAAATCAGACAGGAACAAAGAGCTCAGGCAGTTCTGATGCAAACCCATACCACACTTTAATCTTCCAGGAGAAAAAGGTGAAGGAGAGAGTGTGTAGGCCAAAGATAGCATTTACATTTATATCAAGGGTTCAAACACAGTAACTGGAAGCAGGCATGGGTGTCTTAAAACATCATTGATGCAGGCTTCCTTGGAAGACCCTGAGCAGAAATGGGGACAGTTTATTTATGCAGTTGCAATCTAAATTAAAAGACAGGTTTGATTTTGTTGATTACAGCACTGTAGCTCTGAAGTAGCTCCATCAGCTTTAACAATTACTCTAAGATCTACAGTGGGGCAGATATGGGAAATGAGAAATAAACACCTGATCCAAGTCACAATTAAACCAGCTAAAAGTCAGCAATCCAGAGGAAACAAACAGTGCACACATCTGGAAAAGAAAACATGTTCTCAGACACCAAAAAAATTATACAGTAAGCAGACGTAATGGCAAAATAAAGGATTGAGTGATTCAGTAAAAGCAATGTGGAAATATAATAAATAGAAAAAAAAAGACCTAGCCTTGCTGCACAAGACTCTGCAAAACACACCATTAATCTTAGTTCTCCCAATTCACTGCACAAGCAAAGCCAGACGTTTCAGCAGCATTCTTGGACTTCAGCTTTGTGTTTGCATCTTTTCCCCAGACACTGCCAGGTTACAGGAGTGACTCCTGAGCATTGAGGCAGGGAGACCCTTCCCGGCTGCAGGGTGATGTGCTGAGCACGATGGAGCACAGAGAATAACGGAGAATAACGCAAATTCCCACCCTGCTACTCACTTCCAGTGTAACCAGGGCGTATCACATATCTAACAGTGATAGATTTGCAAAGGTATTTAGGTGCCCAATGATAAGGAAAGTTAATAAAAACTTTGATTGAATCAATTCTTCATGCTGAGCTCGTTAAAAAAAAGGAAAGCTGAACTTGACTGTGAATTGACTTAAGTATGTGTCATGAAATAAATGTTTCTACTATAACTTGAATAGTGTTCCTTCATCCTAAATGAGACACTTCCCCTGTAAATACAAGAAATTGCTGCCCTTACATGTAGCCCAGCACTTAAAAATCAGTATTAATCATGTCAGTTTAATTTGTGAGGTGATGTCAGAAAACAATATATTAAGGTGAACAGGAGAGATTAGTGCTGACCTGCTTTCTGGCCTAATTAATGGAGTTGCAAATGCAAGTGTTTTGCACATACATAGGGAGGCACAAAGATTAACGCAGCAACATATAAAGAGGGAACTGAAGGGCTGTGGTGTGAGATGGACCTGCCATAAAGGAAAAGCCATCACCTCTCAACTACAGCTCTCAGCATGGGGACAAGCAGAGGGCAGATATAAATTTGAAATGCATTGCCTTTAATTGAGCACCAGAAATCAGCCTAAATGTGTGCCATCATGTTTATCCACCAAGACCATGGAGTCATGCCCAAAACCACAGCTCAGGCTATTCCTTCTCAGACAGGATCTCCTCCACAGTTCCTAGTTCTTCATCTCCCTATCAAGAGCATCTTTGACAGCAGACTCAGGCACCTGAAGTCTCAGTCCCTCAGACAGTTCAGATCCAGCCTTCACTCACTCTTTAGCCCCATGTTCATCTCTCAGTCAGAAGCTTTCCAGATGTTTTCACTCGTCCAGCAAACCCTTCAGCCCCCTTCCTCTCCAGCCACAACCCACCAGGGCTACCCACCAGTTTCCATCCTCGCTCAGCACACACTTTGCTACAAACACCCAGGCAACATCCACAAGGCAGGTGGGAAGGGAAAAAGGAGCCAGCTGGAGATTTTTATACTGAATTTCAGCAAGGCCTCAGCCAACCTGAGCCTGGCTCTCTGCCCTGGCTGGATCAGATGCTGCTAACGGCTGGGATTGCCCAGCTGCCAGTAACGCCCGGCCAGTCCCCACAGCTGTGCGCCGAGGCCATGTAGCACCTTTTGGAAGCATATTTATGTTCTGCATTGAAGGAGAAGAGGGTGAGGGCTGTAAATCAATGGTATTTCCATGGGGTATCTCAGCCAAGGAGCAGGCGTAATTCTTCTCTTACCCAAGCAACCTTCTCCTACCTCTGCATTTTTCCTTCTTTTTTCTCCACAAGTTTTGCTTCTTTATGTTGTCAGTGAAGCGGCTGGTGCATTAAGCCAAGATTTATTCCTCGGGTTTTGTGCACACTGTAATTCTGTGGCAGTTGCAGGAATGCTGTAAACACCACTGTATTTTATTATAGCAGGATTTGTGTAAATGGCAGTTGTAAACCCCATAATGGGAGCTTTATGGGCCAGATTCAATAAAACCTCCATCTGCGAGATAATTTTATTGAATCTGGCCTCTCTGAAATTGAAAAGTTTATGGAGAAAAGGAAAGCGTTTCCCTATGTTCCTATTTACTCTTTGCCTATAAATCCATGCTCAGCGCTAGTCCGATCTGCGGTGTGCATGCATATTGCTTTTCCCCTTCGTATTAGATAAATACCCCCAGCACACAGTTACCTCTGCTTATCACATGGCTGCTGTCTCTCAAGGCTCAGCCCCGACGGCCAGTGCCGTGCCTGCCTTCCCTGGAGAACAGCAGCCAGGAGAAATATGGTGCCCTTGAGGCAACAAATCTTTGCTGCTGTGGCTGTGTTGGGCTGCTCCTGTCCACTGGCATGGGAGCAGGGCAAAGCCCAGCCATCCTCTGCACACCCCATTCCTCCTGCAACAGCGGATGTTGCCCTGTGCTGGCCCAACGACAATGCAATGGGGAGGTTGGTGCCTTCACATCCACCTGGACCCTTGGAGGGAAATGGAAAATGCCTGCCCCCAGCCTGGGTCAATGGTTCATGGTCAATGTGGGATGAGACCCCAAGAAAGCATCGCACTCGTTCGATGTGTGCTATCAAAGCAGTTACCAATCTACCTGATGAGGCCATAGACTGAAGGGAGAGGGAAGAAGGGCTGCAGCACCTCTCCTATGAAGACAGGCTGAAAGAGTTGAGGTTGTTCAGCCTGGAGAAGAGAAGGCTCTGGGGAGACCTTCTAGCAGCCTTCCAGTACCTAAAGGGGCTACAAGAAAGCTGGAGAGGGGCTTTTTACAAGGCCGTGTAGTGATAGGACAAGGGGCAATGGATTTAAACTGAAAGAGAGGAGATTTAGATTAGAGATAAGGAAGGAATTCTTCCCTCTGAGGGTGGTGAAGCACTGGAACAGGTTGCCCAGAGAAGCTGTGGATGCCCCATCCCTGGAAGTGTTCAAGGCCAGGTTGGATGAGGCTTTGAGTAACCTGACCTAAGGTGTCCCTGCTTGTGGTTGGGGGATTGGAACTAGATGATCTTTAAGGTCCCTTCCAACTCAAACCATTCTACGATTCTATGATTATTTGTGCTCCCAGGCATGGACCGGAGCAATGCACATCTCCTGTGTCCAGTCCATCCTGGCTGGAAGATCACTCTTCTTCCACATGGTTTCAGACACATCTCTAACAAGGCAGCACATCTCTGAAGCTCACAATGCCTTTCTGTATGGTGATTACCACCCCATTCCCTGCTCCTGTTCTGGTGATATTCCCTCTATGACCTCGCAGCCTTCGCCTGTGTTAATGAGATATTTTTGTAAGGAAAACAGGTAAACCCCATAGTCTAACAACCAATAGAAATTATATTTATTATGGTACTGCACAATAATAAACAGCCTTCCCTGTCAAATCAGATTAGCATGTTTTAAAGACCAGTTGGCCCCTTAGCACTTTGAGAAAAAACAGCAATATCATTTCCAGCAGAGCACACGCTCCTCACACCAGCTCAGGGCAGCCAAAGGTTCCTCAGCTGATTTAGAGGATGAGCTGGAAGCCCCCCTTCTTCTGATGCCAGGCTTCAACGCAATGGCAATGGATCCTCTAATTCAGTATTCAGGAGGTGTTATTTATCCAAACTCCAGATTCAAGGCTGGTCCCCTCATTTCCCAGCCCAGCCGTTCTCGGTGGCCGGGAGCTCGGGGTGTGTGATGCCCTTGGGGAGCTGGAGTCCCAGCCGTGCATTAGACAGTTGGCAGTGCCTCAGCACGTGACCCTGGCCATCACTCATCCTGCCATGGAGAGGAAAAATGGGATGATTTCCCATCGCTTCTGTGTTTGGCTTTCCGACAATTCCCCTCAATGCCTGCTGAGCGACAGGCTCGCCGTGTGCACCAGAAGAAGGCAGAACGGTTCCTGACAAGGCGAGTTAAAAGGCTTATGTAGAGCACGTTACAGCTAAAACATCCTGTTAGGAAGATAACACTGTCATTTAAAATTGACGAAAATTTTATATAAGCCACTTGCTTTTCCCGGGAGCATGTCTGCCCCGTGCAGCAGCCTTTGGCAGCGTGCTGGAAGATGAGATGGAGCTGGCCTGGGGGTGCACCCCAAATCCCCAAAGGGTGCAAATGGGAGATCCCTGCTCTGCCTGAGGGCTCCTTGGCCATTCCTCCAGAATGGTGAGATCTTAAAAAGAAACCATGTCAGTCTCGCCTGGAGCTGCGGCGGCCAAAGACAGGCTGCGAGGGACACGCAGCTCACTTCGTGGGTTGGTCTTCAATGCCTTCACCTGGGGTTGAGGAAGGAAAATGATAATGAACCTGCTGGACACTTTCCCGGAGAGGTTCCCCCCAGCCCCCTACTCCTGCTTTAACACTGGAAAGCTGAGGGGAACTCCTGACACTTTTAAAGAGCAACCTGAAATATCTGAAACGCCTACTCTTTTATTAGTCAGTTTACACGTTCAAAGCATTTTACAAAGACCTATTTTTCTGGCATTGTTTCTGGATGTAAGACTTCCCTTTCTCTGGATTGCCATAATAAAGAGACTGCAAAACGTTTGCCAAATGTTATATTGCTTTACACTTTCTGCTGCTGGCTGTGGCCAACAGCACGTGCGAGAGCAGGGAAGGAGCGCGTTGCCCCAAGGACCCCGGAGACGTCCCTCCTCTGCAGCCAGCATTGCTCACCCAGCGCAGCGTCTCCTTAAACTGAGATTATTTATTTATAGAGCAGAACCAGTAATTGAACATCATTATTAAGACTGTAAAGGGAAGGTTCGAAGGCACTAAATGACTGTACAGGAAAATGGTTACTGCAGAGCTGATGGCCCAAAATATGTCACCAGTGAAGGATTAGGAAGCACTCGATCCTCCAGGTCTCTGCTTGTTTCTTTTTTAAAATCTGGCATTTTTCCTGCACGGATCTGAGCTGCAGACTTCCTGGAATCACTTCTCCTACATACAAGCCTTTGTGCACTGGAGATTATCAGATTATTGACTTTGCGTTTCCTAATTATATCAGCTTGACTGGTTGATGAATTGGAGGTGGATAGCATCGCAGCCAACGCAGTGCTGGGGGGTAGGCGATGACTAGCAGGAGTCATTTTCCTCCAACAGCTATGCAGGGAGAAAGCTGAAGCACATTCTGCTCCTGCTGAGAAATAAAGCCTAAAGCGATTGTTCACTAATTGCTGGGATTTAGTGAACCCCCTTACAAATAAACCGCAGCACTGGAAAGAACGATCCCCGTGCCTGCCCACATCTGGTCTGCATGGAAGGGAAAGCCAAAGGATGAGGGAATATCTGGGAGTCTGAGGCTTGAAGAACCACATATGCCCCATCTGGGGAATGCTGATTGTCTGCCCAAACACCGACCCAAGCGGTGCCTCAGTTTTAGCACCGCTGAAGGACCACTCAAGCGACTGTCCCACACCAGGAGGCACTTGCAGACCACAGGTTGTCTCCAGGATGTAGTGGCAGCTGGGAAAGGGCTTTCAGTGTAATCACGCTGGACACGGGGACGTACAACCTGTCCGGATCTCACACAAAGCACCTCATACCTTTGACTTGGCTATCAGACTTAATGTTTCCAGTATCTTCTGAAAGGGGAATGGAAATGCAGCTACAGTGTGTTGAAGGAAAATCTTTGCATCAACAGTTTCGTATGGCTTTACACTGAGCTAAGCGAATGAGGCTCTTTCTTGCGCACGCTGTGTGGTGAGGATGGCTCTTGCTGGAAAATACCACGTCCTCCAGCCCCAAGGCCGGTGGCACCCACACAGCACCGGCTGCCACGTCCCCAGCCAGTGCCACCTACCTGGAGGACACCAACCCACTCCAAGACCTCCCCACTTGGCTGGGGTCTTTGTGAGGGCATTTGCAGCAGCAAACCTCTTTTTGGAATTTTAGGTTACTCCACAGAGAGCAGACCTTGATGCCACCAGCTGGATGGAAAGCCCTGACCTCACGGCGGGCAGGAACCCCATAGCATCCTCTGTTTAAAGCACAGCATTTCATTTAATGCTCTGCATTTTTAAAATGAAAAAAAAATACTTAATTTGATTCTTAATGGAAAGATTTATGGAAATGAAATTGGGGTATTTTTAGTGAATAAAGATCATATTATAATAATTTGGTTCTACAATACTTTAATCCCAAGGAGACAATTTTCTCTCTTTTTCTTTGAAGAAAATCTTTATCTTTTTTATTCATCTTTCATTGATTATTCTAAAAATCCCATTTAGCTCCACCACATAATGGTATGGTAGTCCTTTCTCATTATATTTTAATAGAATAAAACCAAACTGTATATGAGAGGATTAGATAGCCATTCGTTGAGGTAAAGAACATTGTTCCTCCAGATGGCCAGACAGAATCTATGTAATGCCTTTCCTATTTATTAAGTTCAAAATGTTATGCAAGCTGATGAGATGTGTTTCTTCCAGTATTTAATGGGTCAGCCACAAAGTTGAAAGCTAATGCTAAGGTTGGCAGCATGCATGGAAGAGTTAACAGGCAGAAAAAAAAGACATATTAAGAGCATCTCTTCTTGGACTCAGTGAAATGAAAAGTTGTCAGAGGACAAAGCTACTTACACAAGCTGGGCAGAAATGCAAAGCTCTTCCAGCCCCTCTAACCATTTGTCAAAGGTCTGAGATAATTGAAGACATTTACAAGGACCTGAGGTTTGGGTTTTTTCATTTATTGTATAAACTGGCTCCTGCACGTGGACATTGACAGATTGGCAATGAGTCTTCCATGAAACAAAATATGCCGATACTTGCTGCAGACGGATTTAGGAGTACCTGGGGTAATTGCTGGGTGTACGCTGCTTCGTTTGGGATGTATCACAGAGTGGTAGTTTCGCTGCATTTACAGCCTGAAGCCCTTTTTCCTTCCACTGCCGTCTCTGCAACTCCACATTTGTACCTCTTCTTTTAAGGAGGTGGGAGAACAAGTTGGACAGATTTGTTTAGATTTGTACATATGATCACTGAATAACTCACGTTGTGACACATACCACTTCAGCAGAGACAAGCGCTCCTTTTGGGGCCTGAAAACTTCTTCAGTCCTAGACTGCTGGCAAAAAAGACAACCATGATGGTCTCTACCAGGATCCACACTGCAACAGTGCCCAGGGCATTGCAAGCATCTTAAGGAGGTCTACAAGAAAGCTGGAGAGGGACTTTTTACAAAGGTGTGTAGCGATAGGACAAAGGGCAATGGCTTTAAACTGAAAGAGGGGAGATTTAGATTAGAGATAAGGAAGAATTTTTTTACAATGAGGGTGGTGAGGCACTGGACTAGGTCGCCCAGAGAATTTGTGAATGCCTCATCCCTGGAAGTGTTCAAGACCGGGCTGGATGAGGCTTTGAGTAACCTGATCTAGTGGAAGGTATCCCTGTCCATGGCAGGGGGGTTGGAACTAGATGATCTTTAAGGTCCCTTCCAACCCAAATCATTCTATGATTCTTAAGTGTCAGCCCAGGAGAGCAGCCACTCCCGGGCTGTGTCCCTTTCCTCTCTCCTGTGCCCACATCATCTCATGAGCTGCTTTGGCATCAGTCACCTGTGAGCACCACAGGCAAAAAGCAAGGAAAGCCATGGTCAGGTAAAGGAGAGGTTTTCTAACAGGTGATGTTAATTCTTATTTTATTAACAGGTAAGGTTTGGCAACCCAGCAAACACTCATGTTCATGCATAAATGTAATTCTGTTCCTGGTCCCTCTTGAAAACAGAGGTTTTGCGCAGGCTTTACAAGCTGATTATATAGGATTTATTGTGTAGCAAGTGTAAACATTTAATTATAAAATAAAAAATGTTAGACGGTTGCTCATTTCCTTGCTCGCTTGGTGGGTTTAAAAGCATCTGGGTTTAAAATGGCCCATGATCTAACATAAACGCATCTAGAGTGCGAGCCAAGTTATTACTAAGTAGGATTTACTCTTTCTAATAAACACAGGGATTTACATTACAGCTGAGTGACATCCACACCTGGGAAGCACTCTGCGAAGTGAAAGTGTCCCTGAACTTAACGTTGCTAAACCCCTGATGGTCCATACAGCCTCAGGGCTCAACGACAACCAAGACTACACCACATCTCCTCTGCTGCAGTATTGGATGGCAGCAGACTGTAAACCCAGCTCACAAAAGCAGCGTTGTACACGATGCACACACCGTCTGCCCCGGGCTGGGACAAGGCACCTCTCCCAGGCAGGGAGCCCAGCCCCATCCCCAGCTCTCCCAGCATCATTACCAGGCACCCTGGGGCAGGTGGAGGCTTCTGGCAGCACCATCTGGTGACTACTGTACTTGCTTCGTTATCTAATTTGCATCTTTGTTCTTTCCATTAGCTTCAGCTCCTCTTTCTGGAGGAGCTACCTGGTAGACCTGGGCTCTGGTGGAGCATTTTCCTGCTCTGATGACAGATGCATGCAGCAGAAATGAGAGGTGGGAGTGCTCCTCAGACCAGAAAATGCTC
This sequence comes from Tauraco erythrolophus, assembly GCF_009769465.1. Taxonomy (NCBI): domain Eukaryota; kingdom Metazoa; phylum Chordata; class Aves; order Musophagiformes; family Musophagidae; genus Tauraco; species Tauraco erythrolophus. The sequence goes on from NC_141476.1 coordinate 8,320,415, forward strand.
CGACAGCTCAGTCCCCACAGCGTGGCACAGCATGGGGGGCTGCAACAAAACTCTCCCCGGGTCAGCACCAACTGAAAATGATTATTACAGGAAAGGTTCCTGTCTTTCAATCACACTGTATTATTTATGACCTAATGATTGCCCATTGACTAGCAGCGATTATACCTTCGCTAAGATGTTTCTGGGTGAATGAAAGGGCATTAACCTCATTATTATCACGTCTGTGCTCATCAGAGGCCATTAGTAGCTTCCTGCGTGCTGCTATTTGGTGTCATCTGCTGCCTCTCCACCTGCCCGCCCCACGGGCATGCCCGCCTGCAGCTGGCTCTGCCCTCTTTCTCAAGCAGATTTAAGGAAACAAGTGAAAGTTATCTATTTTGGGAAGGAATCCAGACGACCCTTGGGATTAATAATCTGATGCAACAGCTTTTTCCTGTGAGGATTTGAGAGTCTGTTTGAATTTTTAAGCAATGGGACCTCAAAACCCTCCCTCCAGCGCTCTTTCAGATAATGCCTGGCCTTTAGTTCCCTTTTTTTCAGTCCACAACACCTGTACAAGCAGGATCACTAGGAACCAAGGCTCTCCTTTCGGAAAAGCACAGCTGGTTTTCTAGCCATATGTATGCCAAGTCCTTTAGGAACCACCCACCCCTGGCCACTGAGGCCCTTTAGGGATGTCTTTCATTAATCTGATCACCGCAGATGTCCTCTTCTTGCTCCAGACCCAGCCTCATGGCACCTTTTACGACAGAGGACGGCTTGAGCCCTCTATACTGGCGCTCTGCCCGGCGTCCTGTGCAGGTGGGACCCAAACATGGGACCTGTCAGCTCAGATCAAATCAGTTTTGGATGGAAAATTCCACTGGAGGCAGCTCCCACCTTGGCACCCGCCTCTGTGCAAAAGGCTGGAAGAAGAATTCGCTCCTGGCTAACTATCAGCCCACATGGTAAAAATAATTTCTTTTCTAACAATTAAAACGATGGGCTATAAATGAACGTTTGCCTTGCTGAGCTCTGGGAATTTACAGGGAACATTTTGAGCAAGAAACATTTTCAAATGAAAACCCTCTTCTTTTCTGCCACTCCTCTCATACTCTGTCCCCAAAGATGGCTTTGCTCTCTTTCCCCACACTTAATAATAAATCAACACCTAAACATGAACATTTTAAGGAAATTATAATAACAGCATCCTTAAATTGAAATAAAAAAAGATTCCTTATCTTACTAGCTCTTGATACGCTTCATCTGGACATCTTAAGCTGTCCTATTTTCTCTACATTCTTTCCCTCACTGTGCTTCCTCCACACCTCTTGCCTGTTTCTTTTTCTTTTTACACCCTTTCATCCACATTCCCTGAAATCTACAGCCAGATTCTGCTTCTAAACACACAAAAAGATAACAAAAAAGCTCGGCAAAAACTTTGCCTGAAAGTTGCCCATTTCCTTGGTGGTTCAAAACACTAAATTTTGAAATAAGCAGACGTCCTTTTCTTCCTCTCAACTGCTACCAGCTGCTGCTGTACATCTTCTGTGCCACTTCCTGATGTACTTCAACTCCTCCCAGACCCCGGAAAAAAGCACACACTTGTACAAAACCAACAATGCATCAATATGTTTTTGGCTGTGGCAATCTTTATACCTGCACTGCTGGAGATGATTATCTAGCTTTTTTTTATCTGCAGATTCAGGCCTATGGAACAAAACCAGGGGTAATAAAATAAGGAAGCAAAGAAAACACAAGCAGAACGAAACAAGCAATTGAACATGCTATAAATTCAGAATCAGGTGGAAGCTAATTATGGCCACGCTCACTGAAAACACGAGGACACAGCGAGGGAGATAGACTTATTAATTATTTGTGTTATGGTAGCACTTAGAAGCCCCAATCCTTTATCTGGGACTAGCTGTACTATACATGGCAAATACTCAAATATATCTTTGGGTAATTGCACACAGTTTTAAGGAAAATGTGCAAACGCTCTGTTCTTTCACCTTCAGCAGTTTCTGGTTTGTTAATGCTGTTAGCGGACTCCGAGTTCGCTCCCAGTCTCATTCCGAGCAGCTTGTGAGATGGTCTCATGGGTCAAAGAACAAAGAATTCAGCACAAGGATTGGGCAAACCACAGCAAACCCCCAAAACTGGGCATGAGATACATCCATCACCACCCCCATTCCCTGGCGCGGGGGACCGGGCGCTTGCTGTTGCCAACAGGGACGTTTCATCCTCATCGACTCTGTGCAAGTTTGATTGCTTTTCTAATTAAGATACATTTTATGGTAATCTACCAAGCCCCTTAGACTAAATCACTCAGTTAATCTGTTGTTAGTGCCCATATGTTTACAGCTCTCCAGCCTGCTGCAGCATATTTGCTTTGCCACGGCGTCAGGGAAGTTTAGTGACAGATGAGCCGCTGCGCAGCCGTTCAGGTGGCGCGGAGCCCTTCCACCCAGGCAGCCTGCGCATGGCACGGACGGACAGACAGCCTTGGCACCCGCTGGTTTGGGCAGGAGAGGAAAGGGGCAGCAGTGCAGATACGGCACCCCATGCTGACCACCTGTCTCTTCCCCTATCTCTGCAGAAGGGTTTAGCACATCTTTCTCATCTTCTTTTTTTTTTTTTTTTTTTAATCCTCTAAAAACAAGAGGTTGTACATGACAGGAGAGGAAGGCTGAAGAGTTTCACAGTACTGTCATGTCTCTGGCCCCGGAGATCACCTACTGAGGAGCTTCACTGCAGGTTTGAGGGCTCTGAGCATCCACTCAGGTGAAGGGCAACAATCCCACAGGCAAACTAAGGACAGGCAGAGTCAGCCACTCCATCTGCACTGGACACCACATAAAATAAAAACCGAGCAAGTGCTCCGCAGTTCTGACCCCGTGAGCCTGGGCAGGAGTGTGTGTGCGTCCCCAGCCCCAACCTCACCTGCAGCTCAGACATACCGATGGGCCCCTTCCAAGTTCTTCAGGGCTGGTGCTATGCCACCGCACACCCTGGTGAGGAGCTGAATCTCCCTTTTGGGCCCGCTACCAACCCTGTGTCCCACATACAGACACACGTGTGCTGTGCTGGCAGGCAACAGCTGCTTCTCTTCACCTTACATCGGGCTGCCCACGCCGGCTCTAGATGAAGGAGCAGGGATGTGCTGAACGGGGACATGGCTCTTGCCTGTCCCTCATCCACAGCTCTCCTTGCGCCCTCCTGCACACCTGCATCCTGTGGTGGTACCCGGGCAGGTAGAGCTCAGGCAGGGACCTCAGTTCTGCTCAGACCACCCAGGCTGAGCCCACCACCCACATACATGTTGTACTTACAAGGGCGTACCATGCTACTGTTTGAAACGTCTTGCACTCAGCTTGCTAAGGGACAGAGAGCCCAAAGGCAAAACCAGGAAAGACCAACCTCTAGGTCAAGTTGCCATCTGCCATCCTATGTACAGGGAAATATTTCCTGAAAAAAACAGTCATATAATTGTTCAGAAACTCTTAATCAAGAGTGACATGAGGAATAAAACACCACCTGCCATCACCAGCAGTGACAGGCAGCTGCTATCCAATATCAACACAAATACCTTTCCCCCTGTAGAGCATCTATTGATCTGAGCAGGATTAACTGAGGTGAGGAAAGTACTCATTAAGTCTTCCAAGGACTTGGCTAAAAAAAGAGTATCTGGCATTCAGGAGGAGTCAGATATTTTAAGAAATCAATTTTTTAAGAGTTTAAGGAATTTCTCTAGGAATGGTTAGAGCTGCTAGAGCAGCAGCCAAGGAGACAGGTCTCAAAGGAAAAGAAGCTCCCCAGGATCCAGGCACCCTCAAAATAACATTTCAAAGTCCTTTTAAACCCTGATGCACCTGCTAGAAAGGGACAGCGACTCCTCCATCCCACCAGTACAAACCTCACAGTTTTAGCACTAGCAGCTTGCAAAGCACCGCGCTGCGAACCCGTCCCTGTGGCCACACCAAGCCCTGAGCACATCAGCCTGAGGTCATCTTGCAGAAGAGGATGTTACGCTCCTGGGACAGTGGCAGAGGCTGCTCCAAGGTCCAAGAGGCGAGTGGTGGTTGGGGGTGCTGGACTGGGGAGAAGTCACCCCCAGAGCTGCTACCACCAAGTAGCTGGAGATGAAGGAGCACCACACATCGCGATGCCAGGATGGGCAAAAGGCAACAGACAGAAAATGATGAACACTGAAGACCTTTGTGATTACAATGTGAGGAGCAGGGCAAGCTCTCCTGTCCTCCCAGGTTTGTCTCAGCTGTATCCTTTAGAGACGGCATGCACAACCAAAGGGATCAATTCTGCTCAGCCACAAGCTCCTCTGCCAAGGGAAAGTCTTGCAGAGATGGACTTAACCACGTTACTCACTTTGTGCCTTACACTTCCTCGGCTGCTGGCGACCTGCCTTCGGGGGCAGGTGTGAGACCTCTCCTTGTCTGCAGTCAAAAAAAAAAATTCCTGGCCACTTTTCCTGCTTCAAAGCTATTAAGATGAGCTCACCTGGCTTCTTAATAAACCGCAGCCCAGCTTTCAGGAAGGGCAGTCTGGCACCCCTGCCATGACGAGTTATGTGGCACAGAAATGCCCGGCCTTTAGTTCTGCAGGGTAGAAGCAGGAATGGTGCTTCTCGGTTCACGCTACCCAGCCCCTTCCCCTCCAGGGTCACCCAAATGTGCTCTTTGACCATCACTCTTCTGCTCACCTGGAGGACACTGCACTGAGCCAGGTACCAGGGCTCGGCAAAGTTAGAAACAACACTGTCCTCAGGCAAGCAGGATTATGCTTGGAAAGCGTGTGAGATGTGCACTACTCAGACACCCATGCCCTCCACACCTGAGGAGTTAAATGACTGTGAAAAAGACAATTATTGCCTCGTACCTTGTTCTCTAACACCGTGGCAGGTAACACATTTTATGAACCATGTTTTCTAACACTGTGCCGAGCACATACGCTCAAGTTACGCTGCTGGTATAAATACATATGGTCCTCGTGAAACAGCAATCATGCAAAAAACGAAAACGCTGCTGAACTGAGTGCCTATTAACTACATTTTCAGGAACTCAGCACATGGGCTCGCCTGTATGACGCCCGGTGCCCAGCTGGCTGCCCGTGGGATGCAGGATGCTCCGTGCCGGCACCGGCTCCTGGGCAGCCAGGGCACAGAACCCAGAAGAGCTCGTGAGCCTGCTGTGGAGGGGCACACCACGAAATATTCCCATCAGCTGCTCTTCAGGCAGGTGAGAAGGCAAGTGCAAGTATTCCGTTTCGAAAAAAACAGGCACAATTAAACAGGTTGAAAAGCAGTTTAAAATGACTAAGCAGTTACTGCCAATCTGAACATTCTCTCTGGAAGAGTTTAGCTTGGACTGCCAGACACATCATCCTTACCTTCTCCTGTGGGTTTAGTAAACCTGGTTACAGTCTTCTAACATAGAATCATATTACATATACATATTACTTATTATTAAAGTACACTTCCTATATCTATTAGCATACTCTGGTATCATGAGATAGGCAGGTTACTCTGGGTCAAATATGTCGATTTTCTGAGCAGGTATATACTCAAGCATGTTCTCCCAGCTGCTCCAGCTTGTGCTACAGATGGAGTTTTTAAAGACTTACGAAACACCAAAGCAATCAACTCCCATGGATACGATTCAAGTACGAAAGAATCAAAGTGCCAATAAATCAATCAATATAATGCTGCAAATTCAAGTATTTATTACGTAGTCCAAAAGTATTACAGCTATACATTTTGTTTTCCTCAGCCATACTATTACAATCACTGTCTTGTACTGCCTGGAAAGCACACCAGGAGCTATGATGGGGAGAGATAAATAACTGCACCTCACTCTTATTTACAGGTAACAAAGAGGTCTCCAAGTTAGCTGAGAGCACTGAGGAATGAGGCTGCTGAGCTGTACGAAGCAGTGCCAGGGAGAAGAAAGTCGGAGCAACAGTCTATTGACCTGTTAATGATGTTACACTCGCAAAAGCAAGCTCTTTTCCTAATTACTTTAAAGATTTTCTTTATTTCATTAATACGCTTTGATGAGGAGCATGTTTCTGCCAACCTGTCATACTTTAGATTGATCTTTCTAGGATAATATGCAGTCAGATATTCATAATTCAGCTTGATCAATAGTTCTTACAGATTCTTTGTGTATCAAATATTGCTGCATTATTTTGGAGGCATCTATGATTTAAAATGCCAGAAGGAACACGATAAATCAGAATTCCTTTTCCCTTTAATCCTCACCCTCCACGTTTCTGCTGTAAAATGAAGTGCAAACCAAGTTTTCGAAGCAGGCACCCCCTCTGCAAAGCAAAATACAAACTGAAAATATTCCAACGTATCTAAAAACCACAGAACAGTTGGGCTCAGCATGAGAGTACAAAGAAACCAAACCCAAAAAACAATTTTGTGGGCTTCACGATTCCCGTAAACCCCTACATCTCCCCCAGCCAGTACAGTTACACAAATAAATAGAGATACATATAACTTACCGGAGCAAATATCACCATACACATTTACAAAAGGATTTATAATCCAACTTGCGTCTCCTGAAATAAAGCAAGGTTTGTCTCATACTAAAAATAAAGGCTCCCAAAAGCTTCTCACAGTAGAGAGAGAGGGAGGGAGGGAGGGAGGGAGAGGGAGCAAGCGAGCACCAGCTCCTTGCCTCGCTTTTTATGAAGCAAATAAGGAGAGGAAGAAAATCAATGCTGAGCGAAAGTGAGATGATATACCAATCAGGCAGCAGCCTCAGCCTTATTTGCAGAGGGATGGCAAAATGCTCGTGTTATTAGACAATGACTACACACAGCCCGAGCAGAGAAAGCGAACACTTTCCCCTCGGCGAGAGGCTGATTGCTTTGTTGTGGTGCAGGTACCACCACGGTGGGCTGGGAGATGCAGCCCCTTCCTCCCCACCGCTAACGCAGCATCGCCTTCATCCTTGTGCTGCTCTGTAGGAGAGAAAACGCTCACGGTTCTGGGCTGAAGTTGTACTAAGCATAAAGATTCTCCAAAGCTCTGACACTTACAGACTGCCATCGGAGCAGTGCTGCTTCGTTGCTGGGTTTGGGGGCTTTTTGGATTCTCTGTTATATCTTGAGATGCTTTTCACTGCATCTCAGAAAGCTGCCCCGCAGCTGCAGCGAGGAGCCCATTCAGAAAAGGGAAAACACCTCTCAGGTCTCCCATACTTCAACATGCACTGAGCTCCTCCTGTGTTCACACAGGACCAGACCCCCAAAGTGTCTTCCTTTGAAGAAGTTTGAGCTTTTGCCTCTTTTTGTCTATCAGAGAAAACCTACGGGAAACCCATGGGTTCCCTTGTGCCAAAAGGGAAAATTTCTGTGCTAGTAATCCACCCAGACGAAACCTTTGCTGTGCCCCTGTGTGTGCTGGAAGGAGGAGGAGAAGGTAGCAGGAGGTCAGTTCCTTGCCTCCGACACACAGGCACCTGCTCGCAAAGAGGACACACCAGCAGCAAACACATGCCGCTTCTTTGGGAAGATGCCACGTTTGCTTCCCCGCAGCAGCCATGCAGACCCAAACCCCGTGCCCTGTCGCTGCAAACCTCCCCATGAGAGGGGTTTCAGGCCAGTCCTGTGTCCCCGCTCTGCATTCAGGACTTCGGTACGTTACAAGCACAAAGTGGATCCACGGATCCCTCGCTGCAAGGCGCCCGCTCTGCGCTCGCCCTGAGACTCCGTCGTCACCAGCCCATCGCCCCAGCGCTGGTTGGCATAACTGAGACCGGGAATCACACTCGATGCTACTAATTTATCAGCCCCGGGTTTATCACTGTTTTGCCTTCTTTTCTACGCACCACATCAAATATTTTCGAACACACGTGACTTAATGGATGAGACACAAGGTGAACTTCCTCTTTTATTTGGAGACCGATGTTACACGCTGCTATACAGAAACACCTGCCGGGCGACAACAGTTCTCCACACAGTAAAAATTGAAGCATGATTGCTTTTCCCCAGCAGCTTGGGATTTACATTGTGCAAGAAGAGCTGGGATTCACAGGGAAAATCCCAAAGTCAAAACCAGGGAGACTGAATTCATCTGTTAATTCAATTTATCTGTTCGGGGCTTGCACTTCTAGCTCAATCCAGGCACAGAGGAGACTTCAACAGCTTTTTATGAGCATTGAACTTCCAGGCCCCTTTCCCACGAGCAGGAGCCGTGTTGCCACGCTGACAGATGTCACCACTGACGGCGCGGCCCTGTGTTTCCAACAGATACAGCCTGATGCTGGCTGCTGCTGTAAGGAGGAGACATCGTGGTGCTGAGAGAGTTCTCCAGGCTGGAGCTCTGCTCTGCTGCTCGGTGCGTTTTAACACACACAGATGGAAGCATTTGCCAGCTATCGCGCACCCAGCCACAAAGATCAAACAACTTGGTGCTTTCAGTCAGCAGAGCTGGGCAACATCTGCCTCCCCCGTGCCGGAGCAGCCCTCTGATGCCTCATCCATGCAGGGACCGCGCTCTGCAGCCAGGCTCGCACCACAGGCTGCGGCAGCGTGATGGCATACACCTGGTAAGCGTTGGCCAACACACCTTCCTCCCCAAAGGGCTTACATATCACTCCTTCCTTGCCATCTCTAGAAAAGCCAGAGCAGACCAGGCAAGGCACAGAGGAGGTTTTGTAGGAATGACACAGACCCAAAGGGGAACATGAAGCAAAAGCCAGCAACGGGCAAAGGTGACTGAGGACCACACAAAACTCACCACCCCTGGCATCAGCACGAGGGGTGATGCTGGCTCTCCCACACCCCTGGGAAAGCTCTGCTCCAGCTTGCGGGCATCTGGGCTGCTCCCACACATTGGCAGAGGATGGCAGGAGGATGCTCAGCCTGCCTGAGCTCCCCAGCTGAGACAGCTCATTGCTCCTGGCCTTTTTCAATGCATTCAGCTCTCCAGCTGGCACACTGAAACTTGCTGTATCTCATGGTGACCAGCCTCTTGCTGCAAGGTGTGACAGCGAGTGAAATGCAAACACCTCTCATTTTCATTTTCCAGTGAGATCATTTTATTTCCCCTTCCCACAGCTACACAACTGCTGTTACTTAAACTCACTAAAGTCTTCTGAAAACTTTGAAAAACATCCACTAAAATAGCTTTACAGAGGCGCCCCAGGAGCTGCTGCGTCTCAGCCCTCCAAAACACATGTTCACTTGGGCATTTGCAGGAGATGCAGGGGTGCAGGACACAGTTTTAGCCACAGAACAGTGTGTTGCAGCAGGTGATGGTCCATCTTGCCACACAGCTCCTTCAAACAATGCTGCAATACAGACTCTGTGGCATAAGGGGATCAAAGCCTGCTTTTTTTCCATGACTTGCCATGAATTCTGTGGATCAGGTCTAATAATGCTGAAAGCTGATGCGTTGGTGTTTGCTGACAAGGCAAAACACTTGTCAGGCTGTGGCGGACCCTGCAGCTCTGCAGGCTGGTGCTTCCTTCAGCTTTATTAGAGACCTTTGCAAAAATTCCTCTGAAATACTGGCCGGGGCACTCAGCATCATCAAGCATAAAACCAGCTGCTGCCAGTGCCAGCGCTGTTACGCTGTGTCTCTCTCTATGCTGGATCACAGCTTTCTGCTTTCAATTTTTAAGTCGGGAGTTTCAAAGCAAACTAAAAAGCTTCACAGGATTCAAGCCCTGAACTCCTTTAGATACTACTGAAAAGCTGTATATGCACAGCCAGCACTTTTACACTCACTTGAGGACCTGAAGAGATTTAATCCCTCCTGTACGAGGTTCCTAGCCAACATAGCTAAAAGGGATGCAGTGACACCAGTAATGGTGAGGTCCGCAGCCCGGGAAGAGACTTCTCCCTGGGTACAGCTGTAGTCACAAGAGACATCTGCGCAAGGATGGCTTGAGATGGGGCTACTCTTCTCCTGGCTCCCCACTGCACTTTGCCATCTCTTCCCGCAGGCCCCAGCCCACCGCAGGGTACCTAAAGCCCACAAAGTGGGAGCCCAAAACCACCAGTTACACTTAGACCCTCTTGTTGCTGCGTTGCTTTACTCTTCACATATTTGCTCCTATCGCCCTGTTCATGCTCGCACGGATGCACCCAGTTTTACAGACGCCTATAAAGTCACACGCTGCGTGGTGGAATGGTTTTATTGGTCCCACAGGGGAGGACCTGACCTGGTGTTTTTTCAGCACCACGCTCCTCAGCTCTGCCCAAGGCTGCGTTGCCCCTACACTTGCCCTGGCCAGGCCAAGGCAGGAGCAGGCGGCATCACCACGGGCCCTTTGGACCGTGCTGCCACATCTGTGCCCACTCCACGTTTAATAACATCAGATCCTCTATCTCGCCCATGCTGCAGAGAAAACATCTATCATGGCAGCAGCGGCTGCCTGAGCCGGCTGGAGCCTGGCAGCCCTGGCTGGGGACACGGGAATTGGACAACCTGGAGCTGCTGCTGCTGCAAATAACCCACCAGCGCAGGAAATATTAAGATGGGCTGCCTGCGTGCCAACAGAGATTTTCACATTTCCCTCTCAATCTTTATTTAAATTTGAGAAGACAGAAAATTAACAAAGTCAGAGATATATAACTGGAAACCATTTGTTTTTCTCATGGAAATGGAACGTTTCCTAATGAATCTCCCCTCCCCCTGTGCCGTTCGGCTCTGGATGCAAATATTGCCGCGAGTTTATCAATCTGCGGCTTGTTTCACACAGTTTGCAATGCTAATGAGTAAACCAATTTTGACATATTATGTAAGCCAGTTTCTGAAACAGAGATTCTTGGCAGGCCAAATGTAAACACAGACACCCTCTTGCATCCAATTTAAATGAGTATGTTGCTGAAAGCACTAAGGGCTTGATTCTGTTGACTTATTCCTGATTTACTCCAGTGCAAAAAAAAAAAGAAAAAAAATAAAAGAAAAACAACAAAAAAACCCACCCTTCATTTCAATTACCAGTGCAACAGCAATTTGGAAAATGGACCTAATTTTGTAACATGGAAACACGCCGGAATAAACTAATGCAGGGTGGTGACTCGGGCACTGCATGAGCATCAGCATGGCACCCGATGAGGAGCACATGCACTGTTCCAGATGGAGCTAACGAGGGAGATGACAGCTCTCCTCTCTCTTATCCTCCCAAGCCAAATTTAGGTCCAGGTAGTGCCCCATGGGTTGGGCTAAGTGCAGAGGGTGACTCCTTTCAGCCTCTCTGCTCTCTCACCATGGCTTTGCAGGAAGACATCATCTGCCTGGGCAGCAGGCAAAGCCCAACAGCAGCACCAGGCATTCCGAGCCACAGGCTGCCCCTGCTGCCATTACACTGGGGGTGGTGGGAACCCAGAGCATGAGGGAATATTTGTCTCAGCAGGCACTGCTGAAGGTCTGTGCCACACCAGCACAAGGCTGGGTGCTGAGACTCTGTGAACCGCTTGCTATCTCGTCCACCCAGGCCAAACCTGGCAACTGGCCCCACCACCGAGACAGATGGACACCCCAATTAATGGATTACACCCAGTTTTTACAGACTATGATCTCAGCACCAGAATGACGTGCCGGAAGGCCGGCCCGTTGGACACAGACTGCAGTGACCAGCAGCATGCCTTCTGGGGAAGTAGGGATAAGCTGAAGGTCACAGCTCAAAGGAGCTGTAGGAGAAAGGATGAGGGATATGTTTTTAAAGGCCCCTGGGAAAAAAAATAAAAGGATCTACTAGAAAGACGAACAGGATTTATTAAAGTGAGGAAAGGCTAGAATCAAATCTCTCCTTTGCGCTTTTCCCAGTACCATCTGGAGCATTTGCAATTGCCAAAAAGCACAGCGTGTTTTTGTCGAGGAGCAGAAGCAAATGGGGTAGCAGCATACCTGGAGGTGGCCTTTGCCCTGCTAATGGCTCCGGGCATCTCCAGAGTGTTTTGAAACTAAAACACGAGTGTGAAGTTGAGCTGTGGTGCTCCTGCCATGGCGGAGGAAAAGAAATAAAGTAAGAGATGTGCTCTGCTGCGAGGTCAGGTGTGCTGCTGCAGAGCCTATATATTGCATGTGTCAGAGATCCCACCGGGCACCAGAGCTGCAAAACACAACCTCATACTCAATCCCCTTCGCAACATCAGGACCAGGACACCATTTATCATACCTGGCTCTTTTACACTATAAAATAAAGGAAAGCAAGAGGAAGAACACTTTTAGCATCCAAGCAAATATCCCACCCTGGGCTTTCAACAACGGGAGCAAATCCGAGAGCTCTTTCCTTCATGCTGTGTAGCACTTTCAAGCTATGATCACAAGCAGCCAAAACGACACACATTTGCTGGCTCATCAAGTTCTACCCTGCAAGTTTGGAAATACATAGTTGCTAAAGTAATTCAAGTTTTTATGGCATAAAAGAAAACTTACTGCTGCCCAGACACGAAAAAGAAAAGGACGGTGCTTAAAGAGAAGGCAGCCAACAAGTAAGCATCGCTTGAGATGTAAACGACAGGGAGATGAGATGCCTGCCCAGCCCCAGCCTGCCAGCACGTCGGCACACATCACAGCACCACGGGGCTGCGGCGGAGCAGCAAAGGTTGGGAAGAGAAGACGCCCCGCAGACCTGAGGGACTACACGGGTTCTTGCCTGAACTAGAACAAGTCTAACTCTTTGCCAACCAACGAACGCCCCGCACTGCTCACGATAACATCCCAGCACGGAGCACGAGGTGGGAGCGAAGCCCAAAACCAGATCACTGCATCGACTCCCATCGCATCCCATAAGGGAGGTGAGGGCAGCCGGCGTACGGATTGATGCACCGCAGCACCTCCCTCCTTCCCAACAGCTTATCTACACATGGCACGTTACACTAACAGGCAGGACAAGAATGCTCAATTTCTAATATCTCATTTTTACTCTAATTCCAGATGATTTGGAATAACTCCTGTGGCATAGATGCTTAGAAGTCCAGCTGTTACTCAGGGTGAGTCAATTTGGAAAGCCCTCACTGTCCATCCAAGCATCCCTTGGATTTCTGATGCTCAGAAGAGTGTTACTGCCACCCCCTTATTCTTAGTGCTTTGTGCATTTTCAACATTAAGTCCTGTTTCTGCATGTCTTAAATATCAGACAGTAATAACCTACAAAATAATAATCTGAAGGCCAAATGGGCATGGACCAGGCGATGAAAACAGCATGGAATAAAAAAGAGAATCAGATGAATTTCCATTGTAATTTTTATAGCTCTTTAACAGGAGGAATGAAAAAAATCTAATTACTGTCAACTGTAAGTTTTCAGCTACCCAGCTAGCAGAGCGCTGTTATTAAACTACTGTATAATTGCCTCTTTTACTCCGCTTCCCACAGAAGTTGTGTTTTTTCACTCATAGTTAAACTCATAATATTGGCTTCATAACTAATCCTGTCAATCGAAATCCCTGGGGGCTGGTGCAAAGATAAAAATAGCAAGGAGTTGTTTCTTCCCTCAGCTTTCTTTCCAAGCCCATTTCTGCAAGTACCGGGGCTGCGGCTCCGTGGTGCCACAGGCTGCTGCAACCACCCACCCACCCGTGAACACAGCTCCTCCAGCTCAAGCAAAGCACAGAGGAAAGGGACGGGTCCTTCAGAAGGCAACTCTTGTCCCCCTGCACTGTGTGTCTGTCCCAGACAAGATAAATCCTGTCTGTCTCTCCCTCCTGACACAAGCAGCTCAGGTAAGATATTTGATGGTGGAGCCCCACCTCTGCGCCCAGATATGACTGCCCTCCCGGGGACTTGATGCCAGCACCGGAGTTCAGCTGACACTTGCAAAGTCTGTGGATGCATGAAGAGCACGAGCTTCTTCCCTCCCTGACTGCTAGGATGGTATCACACAAAACCACACCGAAACACCCAACTGTACGTCCAAGCACCAAAGATATCACTGAGATATCTGTTGGACTCGATGACCTTGAGGTCTTTTCCAGCCTAAACGACTCTTTGCGATGAGCACAATTTGTCTGTGCACTTACTAAGGAGAATGCATAAAGCACCAGATTTTCACCCACACAAGTTTTTTTTCAGCTTCATCTGACCCCCTACTTGCACCCTGTGCATTGGAGTGACGCTCCTTGCTAACTCCCAGGATGGTCCTTCCCTGGAGACAGCAGTTGATTTGCTGCAGAAGACCCAGGCAAGTCTCCTGCCAGGGCTTCACGTTGCAGCACATCCTCCCTGCTCAGCAGGATGCTCCCCGTGCACAGCAGGGCCAAATCCGCTGTTCAGCCCAGGTTTGGGACGAGGTGATAGGGCTGGAAGGGGTGAGGGAAGATGCATTTGGCCTCCCACCCAGACCTACCGTCCCTGTCTCTGTCTCTCTGGAGACAACAACCCTGTGCTGGGGTTGCTCTCTGGTGGGCACGCACAGAAACTGCTGAGAGCTGGTGAGGAACAGATGGAAAACGACGCTTTTCCCAAAGTCGTGTCCCAGGGCAAGGGTGCCCATCCAGGAGGGAGCCAGTGCCAGGGCTCTGCCTGCACCTGAACTGGCTCTGGAGTCACCACACCTGCCTCTACCCTGTTCAGCCACCGCTGGAGCAGCCGCTTGCTTTGCTGTGACTGATCCAGACAGCCCGACAGCACACAGACAGCACCACTGGTCCCAGGGGAACCCCAGGAGACAGATTCAGCTGGGGTGTTCCTCCTGGAAGAGACACCACCACCACCCTGCCCACTACAGCAGCAGGCAGGTGATAACTCTCTGAACTGCAGTGCTGCTACTGTCACTCATGGTCTGCAGTGTCCATTGACCCCGGAGTGAGAAAAGCAGAGAAACAGTTCAAAAATCTGTGTCAAAAATAAAGTAAAATTAAAAAAAAAAAAATCACTCCCTCTCTCCCCCACTGCATAGCAAAGAGGGACCAGCCCCAGCAGCCACTTGGAAACCACTGCTTCCCCCCCAAGCCTGAGATAACCCTACCAGCACTGAGGGACCCCAGGGTTAAAAAAAACCCTCTGCGTGCACTGAGTGTGCTCTGGGCAACCCTCCGTGGTGGCACAGCTCTGCCCGGAGCTGCGTTACTCCTTCCTCCCTCCATCGCTGGGTTCACTTCACCATCTGAGACAAGGGGATAGAAGATCCCGTATGCCATTGCCCGGGCTGCCAAGCAGCTCCACGGTGCTCTCAGGCAAACCAGGACTGCTCCCAGCAAGCCAAGCCTGGAGAACCCCGCTGTCCCCAGGGGCTGAGACCCGGCTGCCTCCCAGGAGGTGGTCCTCGCAGCTTGGACACAGCAAGACCACAAGAGGATAGCCCTGGAGGAAGCAGGGACTGCCCGGGCTGACACAGCTCTCAGCAGCCCCTCAGGATCAAAGTAAACGTGCCCTGATGAAGCACTCGTTTTCTCATCCATGGTGTTTGTGCAAAGGAACCTGTAGGCTGATGGATCTCCTCACCCAGAAAGCTGCAGAGATCCACAGAAACCATGTCACAGGCCAAAGTTATCCCAGCAATGGCTCTGTCACCAAACTGCCAGCCCCTGGCCAGCAAGCAGAGCCCACAGGCTCCACATCTGTGCCAGACACAGAAAGGACGAAGGAGGGAAGCGCCAAAGTACCAGGGCCGAAGCAAACCCATTAGTGTGACCGAGAGCTATCCCTATGTCCTAGTACAGGACGAAAGGAGAAGAGTAAAGGGCAAACAAGGAAAACTGAAGCTGCTGGACACAGGGGCAGCAAAAACTCCTATGTGAACAAGTGTTGGTGGTGGCACAGCATGCAGAGAAGATCAGAGCACCAGAACAGATAGGGTGGCATGGGCCATCCTGCCTCTGCTGCAGGTGACAGTGTTACATCCTCTTTGGATGCTCAGCCAGGTCCTGAAGGAGAACATGGCAAAGTAATCGCTCTTCTAAACACCTTAATACCTAGATGTACATCCTTGGTGTTAACCCAAGGCTTGTTTCCAGATGTGGGGCACCCCAATGCTCCAGCTCCCTCAGATCTGCAATCCTTTCCCTGCCATGTGACTACATCCACTACGGCAGCAAAACACAGCCGCTTCTGACACGTGCATACCATGCGGCGACACAGCCCGCGCCTGGGCGCAGGGGAGAGGGCTTGTCTGCATTCACCCATCTCAGGATGCAGGACACTTGCACTTTGGCCCTGTGATGGATGCACACAAAGGTCACAACTAGGTGGTCCCATGTGACAAGACCAAGGACCACTGAAGAACCTCCACACGGAGGAAGAAGCTAGAAGAAGGTAAGGAGTTGGCTGTTTGGTGAAAGATTACACCTCTCTGAGTGATGCCCCGGCAGATGGTGCAGTGCAAGACCAAGAAGGTGGCCACACCACCATGCTGGTACCTGTTTAGTTCTCTCTGAGACATGCTGACCACTGAATATCATGAGGGTATTTTGTAATGTCCCAACACTCAGGAAAATCAGTCATGCCTCTGACAGCAAGTTACGCAGCTGATGCAAAAGCCAGGTAATGTCTTACCTGAATCATTATCAGCAGGGGTCTTCCAAACATCAGCTTCAGGAAGGTCGGGTGGTGAGGTACTGTATTTCCCCTGTGAATGAAGGGGAATGGTGCATTTTTAAAGTTTCGCATTAGGCAGCCGCACAAGTGCTTTAGGTGGACCTTCCCTGTGGATTGCAGAAGACGGTCCTTGTCCAACCATCAGAGGGTTTCTGTGCAAATCGGCTCATTGTCATCGGGCTTTTGCACATTTTTGTGTGTATAAGATTCAAGTGTTTGTTGTTATTTCTTGAAGTGAGGAGCTCCCAGGAGCATTTAGCAGGTTTGCATGGAAGACAACACTCCTGCACACCAGTCCTTTCCAGTAAAGTATTCCACGAAAGTCTGGGTGTCCAGTACATGCTTGTTGGGAATTTATGCAAATTTATTCTACAAATAATCTTGACAAATAGCGCTAAGAGTGAATTTGAGCTGAGACTGTCTGAGATCGAAGGTGTTTGTTAGGTTATCAGACACAGTGGGTGGCATGTTAATGAGTTCACTTCTTAACTAGTGGGTATAAGTGAGAGGCTTGATCTACAACTGAAAGAAAAAACTGAAAGAAAAATTGAATTTAGAGCACAGCAGCTATTTCTGAATAGATTTGCATGTGGGCACTGGTTTTATCGCAATGCCTACATAAATATGCATGGAGCAACTGTTTCAGAGTAGCCCTGTGTATGGGCAAGCCTGAAGAATCAGGTTTCTGGTCTAAATATTAAAATTGTCTGTCTGCAAATAATATAAGTTAATAGTCTCTCACAAAATAACTGTTTCCATGAATTTTACTGGCATCATCTTTGTTTATCTGTGTAATAAGGGGAAGGAAGCATCAGACAGGCCTGAAAGCCAGCAAAATAAATTCAGTTATTTTCAGGAGGACTGCTTGTCTCACAGTTAATAAAATACACCAGGAGATGAAAGAACAGGTGTAGGTCCCACCTCTCCACGGTCTATTTCTCCTATGTAGAAAAGCAGGACGTATTTCTTGCACCAGACACAAAGCATCTTCTCTTACTTCAACTGACACTCATTTTTCCTGAGCACTCACATCAAACCACTTACAGTTCTTTGCATCCTACTGTAGCTTTGCCTTATTGTAACTGTCCTTGTTTAAAAAAACAAAGCACAAAACAAAAACCAGCTTCCCTCTTCCTTAAAGCGATCAGAAACACCATTCACGTTACCCTCTGGATGCGAATTGAGCTATTCCCAACCGCCACTCAAAAACCTACATAATCACCATAATCACTGGTGGCATCTAATTAACATTCAACTTCCTCTCTACAGCAGCTACAGCTGGACAACCATTTATTTCGACCTAAAACTAATGTTCTCCTAATTATTTTCTGTCACACTAAGCAGCCCACCTGTGTCCATCTTCAACGACGTGACGTCTCCGTCTGGCGCAGCGGGAAGCGGGCAGCGCGAGCCGAGCCAGCACCTTTGCCCGCGCGCTCAGCCTGCACCAGGCTGGCTAACAAACACCCCGTGCAAACACGGGGACCTGCGCCCGTTAATTACACAGCTGCTGGCTCTATTAGCTTCCTTGGCCAGGATTCATTTAAAAGAGAAAAAAAAAAAAAAAAGGCAAAGAAGCTGCCTACATGAAAGGCCAGATCTCGCAATATGCAAAATACTCCCTGCTCGGCACCATAGCTGGGGCAAAAGGCTGCAGCCACCCTGAGGTGCTCAGCATTCCAGGTGTGACCTCGTGGGAGAGGGCAGAGGATAAATGTGCTCATAAAACATATGTTCCTGAGGATGCTGGGGGCTATTTGCCCTGTCCCACATCTGTGGTCCACTCTGACTGTGGGTCCATGTGCTGCCTGAAGCTGGGGCACCTCCTGTGCTCACATCAGGTTGCCAAAATTTACTCCTGTCAGCCAGGAGGCAATGAGGTCAGGGTGGGCATGCTGGTGGCCCCAAGCCCTGATGTGTCCTGGTGCTGGTCTCCAGACTGGGGCAAACCCTCTGCCATCACCCTCGTTCTCCTTCCCTGGCCACTCTGCAGCAGCAATAGGATCAAAACTGCTCAACTCAAACATTATTTTAAAAATAAAGACAAACAGGGATTAGACAGATAAAGCAGCCTGTTTCTATGAACTGCCCATATCAGGCACTCATTCTGAATAAACTGAAGCACATATAAATCCACGAAACCTTGGTTGTTTCAGTTTACTCCTAGTCCTTTTCTGTAGCTCTTTTGTACCTCCATGCACTAATACTAATCGGGCAACTTTTTAATTCTCTTTTAGTCTCCAGACACACATCACCTCTCTCAGTAGAAAAAGCAATGCCTGCTGCTGCCATCTAGATGAGCATCAACTCACTAGCTCTCTGTCTCTTTCCAAAACTCGGCTGAAAATTTATTTTCTCTTTTGCTCGCACCTCTCCACTTCCCTCTCTTTTTGCTATTCTCTCTCTAATTGTATTATTTCACTCCATAATGATTGCAGTGCTCGTAGGAGTGATGCTCTGCAAAATTACCTTGTATTTGCATTTACATTTGAGCTTTCAACATTACACCAACTAGATATATCAAGGCGGATGAGAAGGGAACTGACAGTTACCGGAGGAAGCTCTGGCTGAACTTCTCCCCAACTCAGGAATTACCAGTGCCTCTTTCTTTGCCTTCTCTCCTGCTTCCTTTTGTCATCTTTGGCGTGAACCTTTGCAGACACTAACAGGTCTCTGCTCAGCCCAGCCACCTAGGGCCACAAAACCCACTGCAATACAGTGTTTACTCCCAGACAAACTTGTTTAAGACAAGTTCAAAATCTATTGGGCAGGAGGAAGGAGCTCAGACAGAAAAATACAGTAGATCAAGAGTTGTCATAGATGGCCTGAGTTTCAAGGGAAAAAAAAAAATAAAAAAAAAATCAGTGCATGCAGATCAGTGGGCTACTTATGCAATAGACAAGTAGTTACAGTTTTGATGCCAACATAAGAACTGCAAGCATCAGTTAAGCTCAAAAATTCAATATCTTTAAACTTTGCATGAATTTTCCCCCTCGTCACCACCTGCTGAGTAGTAAAGTGCCTCCAAACTGAATTGTCCAGCCCTCCCCAAACAAATTTCCAGCTCCACAAAAAGATAATCTCTTCTCAGAAGCTGACTTGTGAAGCATTTTAGATAAGGCTATAAGCAGATGATCAAACTTTATGAAAATGTCCTAGCTTTTCTCAGTGCAAATCAAGCTAAGATGGGTCAGAGAATTGAAGTCTCAGCATTTCATAAATCAAAGAGCTGCCTAAGTGCTCCACTGGCTGTCCAGGAAGACTTGCATTTGAAGGACTAATGGCAAACCAGCATATTTTTCTTTGCTGTTTTTAAAAAAAAGAACATAGAGTTATCACAACAATACTATTCTCCAGCCAGTAAAACAATGCCAAGGTTGCCCAGGTGAACCACTTGCACCTCATTTACCTTCCCAATGCAGCCCAGGTTTGCAGACACCTGGTTTTTGGGCAGCCTTGCAGGCTCCAACAGCTCACCCTGCATGCTGCCCTGCCCAGCATCCCACCCAGTGGCTCCCGACACCGGCTGGGCTGAAACCCCACTGCTATACATCAGTTCTCCTGGGAAAGGCACCCAAAAGCATCAGCAAGGAATGAGCCCTTGTAAACCCCAGACATCCACAACTGGCCCAGCAGATGAGGAGGGTTGAAGGTGTTTGGCACGGCACGGCTGCCTGGCAACTCCACTACCACAAGGGCTTGGCAGTGCTGGCAACCAGCCTGCCACCCCCACCTTCAGCAGACTTGGCTCCTTCACTCCTGCTCCCATGGCCAAAGAGGAGACACGGCCTCTGACAGGCCATTGCTGTAGAGCCACACGCAACTTGTTGATGAAAAGAGCAGGCAGGCGATTTTTTGGAAGGCAGGAGCTGGCAGAGCTAAGAAATCAGGGAAAACACATCAGAGCAAAGAAAAGCTTGAAGCATCACATGCCAAGGGTCTCCCCAGCCCCTGGCTGGCACTGGCAGCTCTGCGCTCCAGCTGACCAGACTCAGGGCCACGCTGACCCGCTCTGCCAGCACACACCAGAACCAGACCTCACCCCGCTGCGCTTGCTTGTTTTAATCACCAGCGAAGCAGAAGGAACCAGCTCTTCCCTGCGCTTGCTTGTTTTAATCACCAGCGAAGCAGAAGGAACCAGCTCTTCCCTTCCTCTGGCATCAGCCCTGGCTGCGGCACGCTCCGTGATGGGATGCCCCACCGCATAGCCCTCGCCTCTTCAGACACAGCCACTCCTTTGTGAGCACTGGGGCTCAGGAAGCCCCATGGAGCTGCCTGTCCAGTCCTCTCCAACCAGGGATTCTCTGTTGTCTACCAAAAGTTGTAAGTGCTCTCAGCAGGGCCAGTGTGGGAATTGTGGGGTTTCATTTATTTACTTTTACAAAACTCCCAGAAACGCAGAATCTTTGAAGACACACCACCCTGTCCCACCAAGCTGAAGCTGGTCAGTAGGTCCAAATCATATTTATACGCCATGTCGGGCTGTGGGGAGCCAGCCACCACGTGAGCTGACTCACGATCGAATTATTTCAGCTGATGATCAAAGATGGGACTTACAGACAATAAAACGAACATCCTCTTCGAACTAACAGCCAAGCAGGTAGTAACCTATTGCTTCAAACCTCAGCTAGCACTCGCCTGCATTCCTAATTGCTTTTTGTCTCCTCCTGAGGCAATTAACTCCATACTCACCCTCTGACACTTTCTCACTCCAAAAAGCAGTTCCCATTTTACTGGCACAGGGTTCTGCATTCGGATCGCAAGCTTCTGCGCTTATTCCCTTTCCTCCGCGATGCTCTGCATGTGTTTGTGTCTGGGCATGTGTTTTCTCACCCCAATGAATTCATTATTTATGGGCCTGAAAGAGCAAAGCTGCCGAAATGGTTGTTCATCATTGAGCTCTTCTACGCGTCTCTCAAAGGCACAATAAACATTACGGGAAAGCAGATATCAGACTCGACGGGGTTGCTTCAGTGAAAATACAGAACTGAACTCGCCAATGCTGTGCAGAGGGTATGCCAACACATGCCACACTACCCTGCCTGGCATGGGGCTAGAACCCTCCTGCCAGGAAGCTGCCAGGTCTCAGGTGTTCCCAGCCCCCCCAGCATGATGCCTGGAGCAGCCCTGGACCTGCACGGGTCAGCATGCTCCAAGGGATGCTCCGGGTGAGACACGTTCCCAGCATCACCCATGTGTTGGTTTTTAACAGATTTGGCAAACAGCACTAGAGGGCAGAGCTGTTTACCCTCAGCATATCCAAGGCTTTCAAGCAGCATCCGAATTCTCCACAATCCTGTCCAATATCTAAAGCCTGTTAGTATGCAAAAGCCATCCAGCGTATTTCGACTTAGAAGAGACAAACATAGGTATTAATGAGCCAACTGAGAGTCTCCATTTCCTCACTCTGATGGTCTTGGATTGGAAGACCTCCAGGTGTGGGACAGCCTCTTGCCAAGGCAGCAGCAGCTCTGTCAGCGAGGGCCAGCCCCAGCTTCTTGCAATCCAGGGTGCACTGGGCAATATGAATAACCTCCGAAGCAGGGAGGTAACAAAGCCTGTTCTCTTCTCATCACTGATGTTAATAAAAAGGCTTTACTCATCAGGAAGCTTTGATCACACACACTTGAAATTATGGACCACACTGATACACCATTGCTTGGCTTCCTTCTAAGCATCTCAACAGTTGAAAAGAAAAAAATAACGCTTCCAAACAGACAAAACCTTCCAGGCTTTATTTAATTTTGGTTTCTAGCAGATGACCACAGCCCATGGGAACCCCTGTAGCTGGGCAAGCAGGACTGTTTGAGGGCACATCCACCCCATCTCCAGCAGGATCTACGTTCCAGAGAGCAACTCCATCAGCGACTGCCACGGCTGCCAGACCTCAGCTCCCTGCACCTCGCCTAGGAGAAACCGTAACTTCCAAACCTGCCACACTTTTGCTGTTACATACAAAGGCTTTCGGACAGCATGCACTTGCTTCATTGCACTTTGCTGCAGTGTTCCTGGTACTGACAGTTCCCTCGGACAAGGATACCAGCCCCGAGAATCCCATTCCAAACCACTCACAAATCCTCCTCTTATTTCCCCAGTGCACACAGTGTGCTTTTCTTTATTATTAGCAAAATCAGTCATCCTGCAGGGCTGCCTGCTGTTGAGTAGGGAAGCAAGAGAGTCTTGCGTCAGAAAGTCACTGTTTGTTCCAGAACCTGAGGAACTCATTCATAAAGCACCACGCTCCATCCTACTCCAGCACCCAGCAACATTGCCTACAATGGCACTTGACAAGAAAATCTCTCCTGAGAGGGGAATGAAAAAGCCTACAGAATATAACTCAGAGCACAGTGCATTAATGGCTTAGGCAATAGCTGAGAATAATGCTGACTATCTTGATAGCATGAAAAAAAAAAAGAAGTCTATTATTAATATTTAAAGAGAAGGAAGGAAATAAAAATTATTTTGGTTTCAGGTCTCAGTCACGTTTTGCCCCTTGCCATAACTACTTTATTCCACATCTCTTCCCCCTGGGCACACCCTGCACCTCCTTCCTTGCAGAGAAAAGGCAACACATTGACTTCTTTTTGAGCAGAATTTGCTTTCCATGTCATCATAGCAAAGAGGGTTGGAAGGAACCATCACCCCCGCCTGAGGCAGGGTCAGCTCCATCTTTCCTGGCAGATGTTTGTCTAACTTCTGACCCCCAGTGACTGTTGCAACTCCACAACTTCCCAGGGCAAATCTATCCCAGCTCTTCTCCATCCTCGTCTTAAGGTCATATATCACTTAATATCACTTATTCTCATTTCAACCATCAGAGAGAACTGCCCGTTTCCTTCCTTTCTGGATCTCATCTCCTTGCAGTTATCTCTTCTTGACAGCAAACAGCCTTAGCCCCACAACTTTTCTCCCTACGGTCATTTTTGCTGTACCTTTCTCAACTCCGTTTCCCCAATGATCTCTTCCTTTGAGGATAAACCCCAAGGCACGATGCCTTCCCAAGGTCTAACCAGACAGCGCAAAGCAGGACGGATTGCCTCACCTCCCCATTAGATAGCTCTCCCAGTTTGCTGTAGTCCTACACCTATTTGGCTGCTTTGCAGTAGAATAATCGTTACTTCCAGTCTGTGAAGCATCGCGTCACAACCAGACCTCGGCAAAGTCATCCCTTAAATTACCTTAAGGAGCAGCTTATCTTTTTCCACTGCATACATAAAAAGCCGTCAGACTACACAGCACAATTTAATTCTCCTAAAATCTCTTAATCCCCTTACTTACTGGTCACTTTGGCTTGCCTTGTGCGTGTTTTCAGTCCTACTCACGTATGTCTGCACAGGAGTTGTTTGCTCGTGTGCTGCAGAGGAAACCAACAGCAAGGACCAGGCAGCTCTGACCCACACGAGCACGTCACCCGTTCAGCTTGCATCCACGCCAGCCACCTGGTCAAATTTGCTGCTCGGTCTCTCTTCGTCCCTTAAAAGCAATGGCTGAACGAGACTCTGCAGATGTGATTAATGACAATCTCTTAAACTTTCAGTCCGGCTGACCTGAGCTCACCTGCACTGACTTAGGCACTCAGGGTTTGGTGATTTAATTTCATGCTCACAGATCCCGAACTCACTGCAGGTGTGGCCAGGCTCCTCCTTGGCTCATCAATCACCACTTGCTCCCTCGACCTCACCAAGAGGCTGTGCCCAGCCCAGGTGACTTTGGGTTTGTGCAAAACTTGAGCAACATTTAGATTTGCAGATAAATTTTCTTCACCCTCTTACTGTGTACAGAACAATTTGGCATGCAATTATCTTCTTCAAACAGAGTTGGGCAGAGCACTGAGATGGATACTGTTCCTCAAATAATTACTAACAAATTACTCTTGGAAAGCAGTAGGAGTACACTAACATTAGATACATTGCTTTCACCAGCTGCATGGTCATTCCTCAAACTGTGACTGTGGTTATCATGTACAGCAGTGTTGGAGCACTGTGCTGGGCTCATTTAACTTAGACATGATCTCCAGGTCTGCTGCAAAGTCTCATGACCAGTCTGAAACAAAACCTTTTTCTTTTTCATGGAAGCTGACTCTGAATTACAGATCACTCAGGGAAAAAAAGCTTATGAAAATCAAGAGTCATAAACTGCATATGCATATGAGTAATAAACTGAAAAACAATATAAAAGGACTAGCTCCCTCTCAAGGAGAACACAAAATTCTAGCACCTCTGCATAAAATGAAATTAAGCCAGACAAGGTTTAAGCAGCATCACATATACAACATATCTCTGACGTTAATGACCAGGACTGAGCCTGGTTCAAGCCAGCCTTCAGGTTTTAGCATATAGCAATTCTTGACTCTAGCCCAAATATACCTGCCAAACCTGCTTGTATGCATTTGCAGCAATTCACATGGTGGTTGTTCAACAAAATATCTGCCTTGCACATGCAAATTCTCATGAAAATCATAAACATATCATTAGCTTGGACAATTTTTCAGTGCATGCCCAGAAGCTGTTTGACAATTTAATCTTTTTAAGTGTAAAGCACCCTTTTCCTTATTGCAAAACTGTGGCCTGTCATGGGGTCATAAATAAAGCACATACACATTGCTATCTGAGGAGTATGAACCATCAAAGCCAAAGAACACCAAGGCCTGGATGGATTTAAAATCAGAGCAGAGCTGGCATGAATCAACAGTGGTAAACAAGTCTTCAGACAATTTAATGCACGAATCCCTGTGTGTGTGAATTTGGCTATAGGTATTATCATATTAAACATGACATGTATAATACATGCCTATTTAATATTTAGGCATAGCTGGCCATCCAGGAGGAGCCTGTGGAAGAAGCATGCAGGTACCCTTTCATGCACAGTTTTGGAGCAGGCTGTGCCCACCCTCACCTACACGATGCTTCCCACGCCCACAAAGGCTGTCTCTCCCAGCACCTGCAGATGTAGTCAGCACTACATCCCATGGCAAGGAGCAAAGGGACCCAGCTCGGGGTCTCTGAGCAGAGGACCTGAGCCTGCAGGCTGGGAACATGCCCCTTCTAAGGTAGACAGCACCAGAGTCAGCCAGAGCGACTGGGTGGGCGGCAGATGGGTGGTGGCAGCCATGCAGCAGGGATGGGGTGGGACAGGTGGTGGCCAACCTCCAAGCAACAGCCTGGGGCAGCAGGCACAGGTGGTGGGAGCTGCTGCCACCCACTCCCCGCATGGTCCCCAGCGGGTCAGCAGACATCCGACTAGTCTCCCTGTGCCCCTGCGCAGCTGCCTCTCATCTCTCTGCCTTGCACCTGCAGCTGACTTCTTCTGCCTCATACGGCTACCAAGTATTTTTGAAGAGTTATCTCACCAGTTGGGGAAAAAAAAAAAAAGGATTAAGGAATATCAGATGTGACATTTAAAAGCTGAGAATCACCATGTAGCTGCAAATCCACATAATTAACAAACCCATTTTCTCCATCATGCAAGTATTTTTAAATTCAGGAACATCAGCTTTAATAAAATCATGTTCCATATTAAAGAAAAAAAGTCACTTTATTTGTAGTATAACTATTTGATTCTCTGCTCAAATATTTGCATAGTTCTGTTTAATTTCGTAGAAACCCAAACTGGAGACTGAGATCAAAGAGACTGATTTCATGAGAGAAGATAGGTTTTATAGAGCCCTGCAAAGTTCTACCATCGCCTGAAGACGTTGTAAAGCAGGAAGAATCTTTACATTTCCAGCCTGCCAGTATCAGTTAATACTAATAATTACAGCTGTAAACAGATTCCTGGTTCTTACCTGAACTGTGATTTTAACACTCAGTTTGGAGGTTACATCTTATTGTTCATACTGGGAAATTTGGGGCAGTTAGAAATGTTTGTATCAGCCAGGTCACTTACAGCAGTTTTGGATTAACTCAAACTGCAAATATTTCACTGTACCTCGAGAAGGAAAGAGTGGGAAATAAGGGAAAAAATATCTCTACTCCTATGTTTATTTCAGCATTATACTATTTTATTAAATTTTCTTTTCATTGCTGGCTCCTCCATATAAGGATTGTCAGTGACAAAATTCAATAATATTCTGCAGCACGTGACTTCAAACACTCAGGATTAAGCAAGGCTTTGTAGGCAGTGATATTAAGGGGTGTCAAAACGAGTGCATTCACGCAGCTTTGGGGGAATCGATACTGTTTGTGACTAAAACTAGTCTCATCAAAATCAAACGGAAGACAGATTCTGCCCTCACTGTTACATCCGTTAAGTGCTGGGAGGTAATGGGGAAAACAGGCCATTATTCATATGGCATATGTTTTCAGCCAGCCCACTGAAACAACCACGGCACTGCAAAATTAATTACAGTTATTTCTATTTTAAACCATCATAAAATAAAAAAAAACCCACAACCTTCCCTAAAAATTGAGTATCAGGTTTTCCAAGCCCACGGCTAAGCTCTCTGCTGCCAGCATGTTCCCATGGGGGATGATGCACATGGCCCAACCTGGGGCCACATATCCGCACGCTGGAAAAAATCTCTTTCTTCTCTGCAATGGTTTTTCTTGTTCCTCTGGAGCTTGATTACCCTGGAAGGGCAGAGTTCAGCCACTATCCACTCCAAGCTGGTGTGGCTGTACTGAATCTTCCAAGATTTTAACTAATCAAAGAAATAGAGCAAAGCAATTTTGCTGTCTCCCTCCCCTTGAGGTTTGGACCCAGGAAAGGCACAGAAGCTTTGAAACTGTCCTACGTAGGACTCCCGGGAAAGCTGCTTTGCTGCTGGTGGGGTTTGTTTCGGTGCCAGCCTGCTCCAGTGCAGGAGCCCCACCAGAAGCACTCCGAGGGGTCAGCTGGAGGCACAGCCAATGCTCACTGCTCCACAGGAAAGCAGTCCTAGGGGTGCTCTGTGCAGAGGAATTTGTGCAGAAATCTCTCAGGCTATAGAAACATGCAGCTCTCAAACACATCAACCCCTCTGGGAAGAGATTTTTTGTTAAAAAAAAAAAAAAAAATTATTTGTTCTCCAGCTCTTTGTCGCCCCAGGTATTCAGCAGCCCCTCGGACCAGCCAGATGCCCCCAGGCAATGTGCCCTGGCTGGCTCTGCTGCAGGGACTCCCTAAACCCGGCTGGAGCTGGTGGGTGCACAGCAGTTAATCGCAAGGAGATCCAGAGACAATACTGACCCAGTGGTGAGTGAGGGTCTCCCCCAGAGCCCAGTTCCTCATTAGTCTCCTCTTCTTTAGCTCCGTCTCGTTCTCCCCAGGTTTCATCTCGAGCAGCATGGCCATTCCTGTTGCCATTAGGGTAAAACGCTGCTCTGTTAACCCTGGTACCAGTTTGGTGTCTACAGTGTCAGACCAGAGCTTCCCAGGGGAACGTCAGGTGGATGTGTCACCCAGGGCACAGGCCAGCGCGTTTTGGAGGAGGTGGTATACAAAAAAAAGAGCAAAGGCTGCCTCTTCCTCAGAGCTTACAGCAAGTAACAACATAATGCAGGTATTTAGTGATCTTGTCACTGCTATAATCCAGGCAAAGTCACGGCTGAGTCCTTATGGTGCTTTGATTTTAAAGCTCGATCCTTGTAAACAAGTTGGCTGAACTAAAGATACGGAGGCAGTGGGAGGCTTTTCCTCTGCAAAAAGCAGAAAACAGATTGTCTTGAAAAAAATAATTAATCACAAAAGCAGGCCTCTATTTAAGCGATTTCTTTCCAACATTGTGGAAGAGATTTCATTTCCCCTTGAACTCTACATGAAAGCAGACATTACACTTGGGTTAACAAGCACCAGAAGTAAAACCAATTAAAATTTTACTGTCACTGAAGACAGAACCGACTGGGTATAACAGCCTTTTGGATTTTCGCTGATGTGGTGATGAAACACAAATATTTATGAGCTGAATGCTGCCTCCAACATCACTCAGAAAGAGTCCTTTCTGCGCTCCAACCAACGTGTCGGGATTACAAGAGAGGAGGCTTGCAACAGATAAGCTCTTCACCTTAGCCCTCCCCAGAAGGCGAACACCAGCAGGTGTACTTTATCGCCGCGTGTATCTCCTCTTCATCAGTGTTAGGCAAAGGCGAATGGAAATGTGAGACAGGATAATACTGCTCAATAAAGAACAAACGAAAAATCTGGAGATAACTTTGAAGTGATGAATCAAACTACTGCACGGAAATACGCAAAAGAAAGACTTATTTATATCACGGCAATGAGGCTGGTGCATTATTAAAAGCCTCAAGCTCCTGACAGAGGAAAAGAAGATCT
The DNA here is from genome assembly GCF_009769465.1 of Tauraco erythrolophus. Taxonomy (NCBI): domain Eukaryota; kingdom Metazoa; phylum Chordata; class Aves; order Musophagiformes; family Musophagidae; genus Tauraco; species Tauraco erythrolophus. The sequence continues at coordinate 8,349,160 of NC_141476.1, forward strand.
CATTTAAGGCCAAAGCACAAGAAGAAACTGCTTGCCAGCATCTCAGAAAGTCTGTGACCCAGACAAGAACTGAGCCCAGGTTTCTCAGGGGCAGACCAGCATCATGAACACACCACTCCTATCAAAGGAAGGTAATACTTAGGACAAGGGGAGGAGAGAGGGAGAAGCAGGGCACGCACGGACCGATTCTCACTTTCTCCACTTCTATCAACGAGTGAGTTAAAGACTTGCCAAGCTGGAAACCACCTTCTAAAAAAGCCACTTTTTTCTCTTCTCTTCCTTAAATCTGCCTGCTGCTTTTTGCATTTCGCTTTCATGGTGTTATCAGGCAATGACTCCTACAACTTCACTCAAGTTCCCTCAAATAAAGAGCTATTCGTTTACTTAGAAAATTAGAAAGATTTAGGGAAAAAATATTCTGGTCTGGAATGACCATCAGTATCTTCATAAAATTATTCATTGGTCCCTTCACTGGTGCAGAGGAAGGAAAAGAAAACACAGTTAAGGAGAAGTAGATAAGTCTTTTAACAACTGCTCTCTCCAAACCACTCCTTGGAGCTTGCTTGCCATTTACACGACACCGAAGTATGCGAGGATGACAGGGTTGCTTTCAAACGTGACTTCGTGTAATGCACGACCATCAGCAGCAAAGCACCCCTCTTTGGAAGCTTTCCAAAGCCCTGATTCACCATTACACACATCTGTAGCACATTAAGCTCTGCATTTGTTATCTCAGAGTTTTAAGAATAACGTCCCCTATCTGACTAAATAAAATCACTTTACTAATTCAAGAGACATCACTGTAAGGGCTTGATACCCAGACAGATCATGTCAGTGGAGCTCCTCAGTCCAGCACCATGCAAGAACGTAATCCATTTAAGTCAAGCCTTCAAAGACCAGGCTGCCAGCAAAGTTCACCGCGTTGTACCTGGGATCATCTTAGGCCAGAGATGTTTGGATGCCATGAGAGCAGGATATTCTTCCCCTGCGGTGGTTCTTCCCAGCACCAGTCCCTGCTAGCAGCTTTCAAATATGGTTTTCTAAACCACAACTGCAGGCAGACCTGCAGGCTTCAAGACGTCTCTCTCCCTATTTCTAACGAGTGTAAAACAGTTTGTTGCATAGATAAGGTCAGATATCTGTGGTTTGTTTTTTTTCCAAATATGCCATGATCTACTGCTATGTGTAATGAAGATTATGGACCCTGCATAGGTCTAAAAACGGCCACTTGCTTGGTCAAAAGGTCAGTATCACAAAGTCATCCCAGGTCATGGACAAAAAGGCAACATCCTTTCTTAAAATTTTTTTAAAAGTAAATAAAATTAGTGACTTTTATCAACCAGGTGATGATGCACCAGCTGTTCAAGCCGAGAGATGTTTTACTGAAAATACATTCTGTATTTGGAGTCCTCCATCCATATGGCATAACCCAAATCACAGCATTTTTGACCTGGAAAAGCCTCTGCAATTATGATCCTGTCACTGTTTCCTCTAATACACAGAAAAAGAGAAATAAGTCTTTTTGTTTTGCTTTTAGCAACATCATATAGGATTCAATGTAAATATAGCCACCTGTACAAAACCAAGAAACTCCCATTCAAAATAAGCTTGACTGCCAAGATGACCCACCTGCAATAAAGCACAATGAAATACAAACCCCCAGAGAAGGAAACATCAGGTTTCCTGCTACTCCACTTTCCTGACACATCTGCAAGAAGGCCACCTTCCGAATCAAGAGGACAAACTGCCAACTAAACATAGGCTTTTATATCTTCATATTCAATCTGAATAATACAGTATTGAAGTGAGTTTCAGTGCTTAATATTTTCACATTTATTGACATGCAGCATTAAAAAAAAAACCAAAAACCTAATACAGGTTCAGAACAGTTCCGAAAGTTTACAGCAATTCCAGCAAACACTCAATGGATCACAACACATACACTTGGCTGGTGTATCCTTTAAAAAAAAAAAAAAAATCACCTGAAGTGGACAATGTTACTGTCTTTGTCCACTGCAGAAGCCAGATGAGCTCAAAAAGACACCTTTAAGTGTTTTAAACCAAGAAAGCTCTTTATTAACTGTTTCTGGGAGGTATACACAGACTTGACCTTGACTGGAAACAGTTGTCATCTTCATCCATGCACAGGCTGATTTGCTCACACACTATTATAAATGTGTACATATGTAAAAAGATAGTATATAGTACAGTATTTTATATGTGTGTGTGTATACATATATATATATACACACACCACCCTGGACTTCAGAAAACAAGCTTACACCAGTACATGCCCCTCCATTGGCCTCTGCACCAATAAAACCACACAAACAAGATTCCATGCACTTAATAAACATGGTTACACTACCGTACAGACAACAGCAATACACTCAAAACCGGACACAAATCTATTTTCAGCCCACCAGGATAAACAAAAAGATCTAAGAACATGGATAGAGTGATTTTGATATTCCTGTGCCTGGGAAAGCAGGGAGCTAATGAGCTGTCACAGCCAGTAACAGTTTGGCACCAGTGATGCGGCTCTGAACAGTCGCAGCTACCAAATAATAATGTTTACTTCAGCATTTCTGTCAAGATCAACTTGACACCTCGGGCGGTTTGGGGAAGAATCACTTAGTCAACATGCAAAATCCAAATTCAACCGGAGGAAACTAATTAAACTGAGCGCATAAAAGACTTCCAAAACATTAGACAATGTCTGAAAGGACACGTTAGTACAGCTGATCTGACTGGAATTTGGAAAAGTCTCTGTTTCTCTGATCTTAAAACACTGGGGGTTTTAGGCCACCCAAGAAATACATTTGATATTTAATCTCTTGCAATAAGGCCATCACTGGGGAAGGACATCAGCAGCAACACCTTCTGAACAATCCTTTCGTGTCACTCCTCTGATACGAAGATGCTATACTTCTATTGACCAGAAGAAGTGATTGTAAAGGATGAAAAGTCACTTTCAAGAAGTCTTCATAAATATTTCAATTGGTTTTCATTTTACAGGGTTTTGAGACAGGAACCATTTTACACTTCGAGACACAGCAAGGATCCCAACTGCAACCTTGCTGAGGTTCTCCCCTTGGCTCTGCAGTGGCAAACACCACCCTAAACAGTGGCTGTTGCTCATCCAAAACCTCTGCTCCATACGTGCATGGAAGGTGTTTGCACCAAAAAGGGTCAGTGTCTCCAAACCTCCCCTAACCAGGCAAAAGTATTCTTCCAAGTTAGACACGGGCAAGTATAGCAGGTGTGGATAATGCAACGACACTATTATCTTGTTTTTAACTGATTCTCTACATCTCTGTAAGATAAGCTAGATACTCGCAAGTGATACAAAACTTATGCATCCTGACAAGTAGAAATAGCATTAAGTTACTCCAAAATATACCAGATAAGAAGTCAGTTGAGCTTAACCTCTGCTACAGTCTATTCTTCCCTAAATGTCTCATCCTTTACAGAAAACACACTCTAGGTGATTTAAGAGGTGGAGATCAGCTGAATTCAAGCAGCTAGAAAAAGGCATGGATGGTCTCGGGGACATCATCCTGCCTGCGCAGCCAGGAGTGATGTCAGAGTCGGGATGCTCCCATCACTGCACACAATTACCTACCAGGTTTTACCGCTGCAAAACCCTGGAAAACGATAACTCTAATTTGGAGCATTTCGCCCTCATCAGACCGCAGAAGCACATTTAAAAGGCAATTGTTGAATCTGGGTCAGGCACAAAAGCGCATGTTTTTCGGCGGTTTCACAGCCGGCCGGAGCCTGCCACCAGGTGTCACCAACTTCTCGATTAACGCAGATCAGATTTCAAAATCCTCCTTTATCAGCCTATTTATTACTCAAGGGGATGATTTCGACACGTACCACCAACGACCAGAAAAGACAGCCACTTTCCCCCTCCAAAATCGGATGCTGTTTGTCTCCGTTCTTGTACAAAAGCTTTCAGTACGGTTGCCTCTGGATAATTATCTTACCTTTGCAGTCATTCCTGCAGCCTGCCACCTTACACAAAAAGAGAACCTAACCAGACCATGAGGTTTAACTCTCGTTGCCACGAAGGATGTGGGGACTTGGCGAATGGCATGTGCTGCCTGTGAGCAAGGCCGCCTGCTGTCTGCCCCAGCCAACGAGGAAACCCACTATCACAGCCTTTGCTTTGCTGTCAAAAACCAGCTCACACAGCAGTCATGGTCCAGACTGTCAGAGAGGAAGTGGTTTGGATCAATCCCACAATTCCAGCTGAGGAGGAGTTAGCCCCTAGATGTGTAAAGCAAGGTATAAGACATAAGAGTTAAAGAGCACCTTGGAAAAAAGTAAGCGATAACTGTAAAAAGCACAGTTACCTGTGCTGAGACAGACTTCCTATGTCAATCCGAATTAACACAAAAGTGGGAGCAATGGAAAGAAAAACAGCTCGGATGGGAGAAATCATCTTTCCAAACAGTCTCATCTTCTTGTACATGCATGACATCTCTACAATCAGTACAATGTAAGAACTAGAAAGAAAACACGAGTTACTAATAATTCTGTATCAGCTACAAAACTACCTGAAAACCAAAAAGTTATCACAGGAAATAACATATCCCATGACTCCAGTGCCATGTCGCACGTGGAGGCAGGGACACACAAAAGCAGCACCCAGCACTAACTCTGGGAACGCTGCCACCATACTCAGTGCCTACAGACACTGCCACGCTTGAAGATGATCAATGAGGAAATATTCTTGCAGCATCTTGACACTGCCTCGTCATGTGAAATACACTCCCGGAGGGACTCAAAACTCACTTTTTATTCTGATTTAAGCTGCCATGGATACAAATGTCTTTAACTGGGAACAGACCTTCCTTACTGGTCAATAAGCCCCAGGTCCTTTGGTTGAAGCAAGCAAACCCTTGCAGAGCAATAAAACTTAACAGCAGCCTTGAAACCTTCAGGATCATATGAAAATTAGGACTTTCTGTTCTTTCCTCTTTCTCCCTCCGGTTACCCATCCCAATGCTGGAGCCTTGTCAAAACTCCCCAGAACTCATAGCATCCCAATTTGGCATGTTCTCATTTCACCATATTCTTTGAGATTGTCACTATAATGTCCACTGAAGGCACCATCACTGTAGACACTGTTAGGTTCAAGGAGGATATTGTTCATATCTTTATATGAGACAATCCCGAGAACCTGAATTTTTTGCAGGTGCTTCATTAGACATGCAGATGCTGAATTCGAGAGAGAGAGACAAGTCCAGAAATGTTTTACTTTGTTTTCAAGGCATCACTTTATACAGCATCCATTCCAAGAATATTTTCACTTTGGATGGCCACCAAAGCCCTACATCCCCTACATCAAGCTTAAGCTATTTATACCAAAGCTGCAAGGAATCCTTCAGGATTTTCAATTGTATTTAAAAATATGAAAATTTTCAGTTCAATGCAAAGCTGCAAGTAAAAATGGTTCTGATCTGTATTGACTTCAAAGATGCTATGAAAATTTGCAGCCCAACCTTGCCTGATCACAATGCAAAATCTCCTTTTTTTTTTTTTTTAGGTTTTAGGACAGGCATATTAGCTGAATTGTTCTGGTAAGATCTTCAACAGTGATTGACCTCCATACATTCAGTTTATTTCTCACCAGGAGTCACAAATCTTGCACCTCTCTCTGGTTCTCTGCAGAACCAGAAGGATTCTTTATTCTGCACAAGGCAATGCACATCATGCCTTTGAGCCCATGGTACGTTTCACATGGCATATTCTGCTGTGAAAAACACAATGCACTACAGAGAGACATGCAGTGAGTGAGGAAGAAACATCCCAGGTTTGGCCCTGCTCTCATGGTGGATCAGGGCAGTATCTTCCTGACAAGCCCAGGACCAGGAGGTCCTTTGCACAAACAGCACTCAGAAACGGCTGAGCAATTTTCTCAGTGAAGGTATCTTCTCCTCTGACAGCACCTGGCTCAAACAAGCAGAGGGCTTGTGTTCTGCTTTCATTTTGCATCTTGTTATCCCACTCTTCACAGTGAGCAGATGTGAGGAGGCTTTTCACTTTTCGGAGCATTGCTGTACCCAGACTGGGTAGAATATTTTCTACCCATGCATGACAGCAGACAACTGCCCAAATACATCAAAGTGCTATATCCTCTTATCCCTTAATCTACCAGTTAATCTAGAAGTAATTTCAGATCTCTTCCTCTATTGAATTTTTGTTTTTCTTACTGTATAATGAAACCCAGCTTTGTTAGCAGCATCAGTAGCAGAAGGCGGTTGTCGCATCATTAAATTAGTGATGGGAACTTGGGAACCCTGGATTAAATTCCCAGCTCAGACACCCATTTCCCGCATAAGCAAACACCAGCTTTTCCTGCTACCTGCTTTTCCATGCATTAAACAGAGGCGGTGACTTTCTCCAGCCTATAAAAGCAGGGAGGATGTTTGGCAGCGCTCACGACAAGCCACGTTTCAATACACCAAAGGGTGAAGTGAATGCCTAACCCATACTGAAGGGGTTTAATTGTGTTTTTATCAATGGCGAGGCACTGCAAGTCAAGAGCTGTGACAATATACCCCAAATCATACAGGATTACTACATTGTGTCAAACAAACATATAATTAAGCAGCTTTAATATGTTAACAGTTTGGAATCAGATTAGAGTTGTATTAGGCTAATAGAGTTGGTCCTCATTAATCCAGATCAATTGCTCAACTCTGTTAGTTTATTTGAGATTTTTTTTCAGAAATTTAAAAACATAAATCTAATTCTCAGCAGAACATGCACATGCTGTAGGGCAGGATGAATTCATCAAGATATCTGGGCACGTGGATAAACCAAGTGCAGCTTAACTGGTTCAAACACACAATGCAGAACTAAACCCTCTAATCCCCTGTGTGAGATTTTTGTGCTGTACGAACACAGAAGGTACCACAAGAAGAGATGATGTGTCTGGCCGGTAAGGTTCTGAGGTACATCTCCACGTGAGCAACTGGCACTGAGCCCCGAGTGGCTTAACGCACCCCCAGGACCGGTATTAGGGCCCAGCACCACCTTATGTCACAGACACAGGTAACAGAGGGAATGCTGCTTTTGGAGACAGAAATGCGGGCATGCAAGGCACAGATGCACGTAAAACCTGCTGTCCAGCTTCCCGGTGCTATCCAAGCTTTAAATACAGGGCTTCAGGGATCACACACATCACGAGAGCAATGCTGGGATGTCTGCACACATTCATCGTGAATGATCCCAAATGCAGCGCTTGCACTATAGCAGCCTTTGCGAGCCAGCTCAGAAAGGGTCTTTTATTTTCCATCCATGGATTACTCTTAAGGATGACTACATGGAAGCATCCAGCTGAAAGAAGCTGTGAATACTGAGGCAAGGAGGGGGGTTAAGGGCCAACCCATATTGCTAATGACCCATACAGCACTGACAAGATTTAATGCAGCCTCATTTAATGCAGCCTACTCTTGGCACATCCAAATACAAGCTGCAGCAGACTGACATCTTGCCCCGTTAAGGTTCGGTACAGATTTCAGACTCAGAGGTGATGCTTCAAATCTAGATTCCTACAGCCACCCACACATGAATTCTCTACTTAATTTCTATATATACGTCTGCGTGCGCGCAGTTTGTAAATATACATATATTCTCCCTACATATACATATTTTCTATAATCCATACATAGATGTATTCTATATTGCAGCAGGGCAACGGCAAGATTTTACTTCTTTAGTTAATCTGGCTAAGGCAAAATGACACATTATAGATCCAACTTCTCTTAAGTCAATTCTATATTGCTTTATACTCGCAAAACATGGAATAGTTTAGACAAAATCAATGTATACTTGTCTTAAACTGGATCAATTGTCCACAATTTTCTGTATCACTGCAAACAAATCATTTTAACAGTTCATTTAAGCTGATAAACAACGCAGTTTCCAACTAGACAATTTCTGAAGTTATTGTCTACATTCGAGGTAGCATTCAGCCAGCAAGAGAGCGATTTGATTTACATTGCATGAGTACTAATGAGTCACCCAAGCACCCATAAAGCAGAGTACGTGTGTAGAAGTTAAGTGCCAAGGAGCTTATTCATCATACCCTTTCTGAGACAAATCCTGTGGTGCAGAAGGTAGGATGCTGCAGTCACCTGATGTGTGGACACCGAGCTTTTATTCACGGTGAGATGTTATTCTCAGTACAGAGTACCAGGCCTTGAGTTACAAGGCACAAATCCTGGTCCACAGTGTTTATGCTACTGGGAGAAAAAGTCTGCTTAGAAACACTGCCGGGAAAATGTCAAGCAATGAGCTATCTGTGATGGAATGACATGGAAACGATGGGGTTTGTGCTGAGAGTAAAAAGGCAAAATACAGACTGTAATAGGTTTGGATGGCACTGTTTTTTTCCAAAGCCTCAAGCTCAGCACACATCACTAAAAAGAAAACACACTTGCATCTGTTTTGTTTATGATGGAGTCATAAACAGCAGTCAGATATTTTTTTGCGTACTATCAAGCACTTATTGATGGGTAGCTCACTAAGATGAAAATATTTTATGGCAAAGACGTCGGTGAGCATCCTTGCACCAGCAGAACACAATACTGTGCTGAAGCAATATGGTATAAACACTTCTCTTCACATGTATTGATATTTACAACACGCAGCAGTAAACAACACATAAAAACATGGCCATAGACACTTACCTTCAAGGGTAGCTTCAGCAACATGTCATTAACATGTTTTATATAACAAGTATAACATAGAAGAAATTCTTCCCTCTGAGGGTGGTGAGGCACTGGACCAGGTTGCCCAGAGAAGTTGTGGATGCCCCATCCCTGGCAGTGTTCAAGGCCAGGTTGGATGAGGCTTTGAGCAACTTGATCTAGTGGAAGGTGTCCCTGCCCATGGCAGGGGGATGGAACTAGGTTAAGGTCCCTTCCAACCCAAACCATGCTATGATTCTGTGATTTGTTGGCCATTTTGAAAGGAAACAGGAAAGCCTGAGCTGCAGCTATGCTGGCAGACGGCTCAACGGTGCAGGTCTATCTCCCCTCACTTTCACCACTTTCTGATGGCCAGCCAAGTTTTCTCATTAATATGAGCTACCACACTAGTACTGGACCACAGTGATGCAGATGGGTAGTTTCCTCTGAGGGACAGGAGGCTCCTCTCAATTTGGGACTGCACCTTTGGCAGGATGCTCTCGCTCCCTACCGCTCTGCCATCATAGCTGCTACGGAGGTGCCTGTTGCTTTTGGAGGGGAAGGGCTGGATCCATGAGGAGGCACTGTGCAAACCTACACTTCTCAAACTCTGGCATTTCTTCCAAGATCACCTTGTGATTTGTATGTCTTCCCAACAGGTGCCACCCCAGCCTTTGCTTCTCCTTACCTTCCATGTGCAACCAGCCGCTTTTGCAGAGCCAAGGTTGTAGAGCTGCTGACTCCTCAATTTTGTCTTTCCATTTCCAAATGCCTCAACAGTTCTTCTTTGTTCAGCAGATAAAGCCACATGTCCCATTGGGATTGCGACAGCGGGTGCCATCAGCCATGTCCTTCTGAAACCTCCTGCCTTCTGCTCACCAGGGGCAGCAGTGGGAGAAGATTTCCTGAGAGCTCCCCCAAGTGCTGTCAGGACAGAAGATCCATCTTCCTTTCCCATCAACAAGAGACTGGCTGACTGAGCCATCAAAGGAATTGCCATTGATTCCCAAAAGATGCTACAGCTCTATACTAACCATTTTCTTTTCCATTAAAATTGAAATAATGTATTAGGCAATGCAGCTGGAAAGGAATTTCCCAAAGAGCTATTATTGCGAGTGCATTTTCCCCTTTAAAACTTTGATTTGTCACAAATAATTGGAGACAGGAAGGATGACATGTTCTGTACAGAAATTTCTGACATTGTCAAAATTCTTGTTCTGAAGTTTCCAAAATGAACAGTTTCAGTTGAAAAATACTGCATAATAAAATTATAACATACATTTTTAAAAAGAAACTATAATGGATCAAAATCAAAATACTTCAGCTGACCAGATCTGAGGTTTGGGGTGTTGGTATCTTTTTCAAGGCAAACAGACTTTCAAGATTTCAACATTTCTTCCTGACTCAAAACAGACAAAATTTTGGCAGCCTTGCCTTTTTTCAGTGAGACGCAAAGGCTGTTTCACACGTGGCTTTGCCAAGCATCACTGAGGAAGAAATTACCCCCACGCGTAGGGAGAGGGCAGATTTCTCCCCCCACGTCCCGCACTCCACGACAACCTCTTGAGAGTGCAGTGGTGGCCGCAGAAGGAAATGCCCGGCTGTGGCAAGGCCACCCTCTGCCCCTGTCGCAAACACCATGCTCTTCTGGCTCTCACGGGGTGGAAGGAACTATGAAGGTCACCAAGTCTGCTGAGGAAGCATCGCGTCGTCACTCACAATTTTCTCAAGTTTTCTCACAAAACTAGCTTCTCCTCCATTCCTCTCAGCCCTATCTCCTCCCAAGGGCTGCAGAGTTTCTCTAACCTACGGTGTGCCTACAGCCACACAAGGTTGGTTCATTAGCTCAAACAGCTGTTTTCCTCTTCATGTGTTTAAAGAGCAAAGTCATTTTTAAGTGTGCCCGTTACACCAGAAAAACCAAGCCCAGCCCTCTTTTGTCTCCTTCTTGCACAGCCATCTCCATTTCTCATGGCAGCAGCACTTTTTCCCTGCTATAAGAAAATAATTGAAAAAAACTCAACCACCAGACAGGAAAGGTCTCCTTGGCCACCTCTTTGGCTCTTTTCACAAGGTGTGGCCCAACCGTAAAGGTTTCTGTTCCACAAATAGTGCCTAACCTCCACAAACGCAGAATATTTCAGCCTTTTCTGTGTGACTGCTAACAGATTTAGCACCTCCATCTATTACCTGGCCTATGACACCATTAAGATTAATTCAGTTTCTAGTACATTGAGAAGCAGACCATGCCAAGGATGAGCGTTTCTCAGAAATCAGACTTCCAGCAGCATGCAGAAGAAAGGCAGGTACAGGGACCCTCGACAAGCACCCTGTTATCCGCTCCAGTGAGCTGCCCGCAGGCATCCACCACACCCCAGCCTCCAAACAGCTCGATGATCAAGAGGAGACCAAAGGCCTGTCACTCCCTTACGGAGGGCACCACAAACCTCACGGGCTTCATGCTCAGGCTGGAACACATGGGTTTGTTTTCACAGAATCATTTACATTGGAAGAGATCTGGGAGATCATCAAGTCCAACCATTAACCTAACACTGCCCAGTCCATGAGCTTCTCCTTCTGCACTTGAAAGTGAATGTAGGAAATGCTGTTGTGCTGCTGCAGGCAGGACACTCATAATACCCGGACCACAAAACCCACAGCCAAATATTTTATACCACGTGGAGGGAGAGGTTGCAGCTGCCATACCCAGCCCAACCTCCCCACTTCAGCACTTATGTGTATTGTTTGAGGATAATGAGCCTTTAAATCATTGCTTTTAAGACTTTGGCACTTTCAATAACTCAGATGGGGTCTTGGTTTGGTTTTATGCTTTGGAAAGGAGAAGGAGGGAGGCTCTGATATTGCCAAAACACTAAAAAAAAAAAAATCAAAGTCAAAATAAACCATTTGCTTATCAATATCAGAAGCTTGAACCAGTATTTATTTGTGTTTATATACAGTGCCAACACTCAGGTGAGACTAATAATAAATTACTGTCACAGGCTCAAAAGTAATGTTTTCTAGGTAACAAAATATTTATGAAATCTGCATCACAATTTCATTCACACTCAAATCCAAGGGAATGAGTTGGCATACCTGACAACTCCATCTTTTTGACATATTTGCAATTCACTTAAAAAAATTAACACAAACACAAAGTAAAAACGTTCAACATAGAGGATAAAGAAACACACGATCAATGCCTCCTACTCCGCTCAGCTGGAGACGACACGTTCCCTCAAACACAGTATTTACCTTGGCATTTCTAAATTATTCGCTGTTATTACTGTTTTTTTCCTAAAGACACGCCAAGGTATTACTTTCCAGATTACTGGCCTCTATTCTTAGTTACCTGCAATTTCTACCTCCCACGAAAGTCAGGGCAGTCACACGGAGCTAAAGCCTGGAAGCATGAGGGACTGTTTGCCCATGAACCCCATGGTCTTCAGGATGTCACAGCCCCTGGACTCCTCCAAAAACACATTGTGAGAGCTGCTGCCCATAGCCAAGGGGTCGAGATCAGAGGGAGGTGAAGGGAAACTCAGTCACAGAGCAACCACTCCTTAGGGATTACCCAAGAGAAGAAGTGGGTGAGGTGCTCTGGCCATTGACCTGACCGATACCTGCTTTTTCCCACCACCCCAACAAGCAGGTTGTACGATGAATAAACCACCTTGCACATGGCTACAGCCTCTACAGAGCATATTGCTTAAACAAGTGCCAATTGTTTGGCACTTGCAAGAAATTTGGCCAAGCCCCATTAGAGGATGCTGTTTAGAATCATGTTGATGCATCATCCTCTCGCCACAGTATTTTTAGAGATATCCGATCTGTGATTTCTAGCCCTTTCTGGGCTAGAAAAGAATCCTGCTTTGGCCATGATGGGCACATGTCAAGGAAAAGCAACCATGTAAGCACTATTGTTCTATGAATACATAGTAAGTGCTGGTACCCTTTTGCTGTAAAACAGAGGGAGCAGACAATGGGAGCAGTTGGATTCAGATCTTCTTCCTTCAGGTACTGACTTTAAACACTTTGCAACAGCTAAAGCAGAACAAGGATTCCACATTCAGTTCTGAACTTCTCCCTAACCTTTGTGGTGGCATTAGCATAAGGCAAGGAGACATATTTTGACTCCCATCTGTGCAAATCCTCCCTGTGCTGCAGAATCAACATTCTGTCAACCAATTATTTTATGCTGTATCACAGCACCGGGGCGGGGAGGAGGGGGGAAGCGGGGGAGATGAGGGGGAATCATCACACCTACAATCAAAAGAGCAAGGTTTTGCAACATAGCATGTACTAAAGATGTCTGTCTTAAGTCAAACTAGCAGCCATATTTTATTCAAGAAGCATGTAAACAAATCTGGCACATTCATTATAAAAAAAAAAAAAATTGTGTACCTAGCATGTTCATCACATTTCAGATATTCCATTCCGCCCTCCCCACTGAGCTCCATGGAGACAAGTCAATCACAGTTAACCATCTGGTAATCCTTAGCCCAGGCTGTGCAGCTGCTACCTACCATTTTTAATCAGGGCGATGTCTTCCATTCATGCTAAATAGGAGGCATGAACAGCTGCTTGGCCAACACTTTCAAGCAAGTGCTCGCTCTCGCTCTTTAGTATTCCTGGCTTCTCTTCCTTTCAGCTTTACATTTTGCCCATGTTTTACAAGCTTTCACTTAAAAAAAAAAATAGTGAAAAAAAGAGGAAAACGCTTCTGATAGTTAAATCTTTAGAGGGTGTATCTGCTCTAAACAAGTTCCTGGGGGACACAGACTGCAATCACAGACTGCCTTTAGAAAATCAAAATCAGTGCATTCATGGAAATACGTTGGGTTTTTACCTACAGAGCCCTGCAGAATGGTTCTCCATCGCACTCTTCAAGTAGTGAAGTTTCAAGCATGTCAGAGGTAAGATAAATTTAAATTATCAATACAGGGATTCATTTTTAAAATGGGCACGGTAATTTTTCTAGCTTGCAGGGTGGGTTTTCTAGTCTTTTGCATAACCCAGCACACAAGCAGAAACCTCCCTGCCACCAGGAGATGCAGGGCAAGGGTACACACCCAAGGCTTGTTATCCAAAAATCACCATCAAATCACCTCCTTTGCTTAGATCTAGAGGAGCTGCTCCTCTGTGAACCATGTGTCTCATCCTCCAAAAAACCTTGGGTTTATTTTTGTAGGAGGTCCAATTTCTACAGCAGCCATCTTTTCCAGAGATCTAAATATTACAGCATCAGCACAGCAACATCCCAGCTGCCACTGCTCTGGAAAGCAGCTCGCAGTCCCTCATTTTCCCTTTTCCACACATCCAGAGCAGCGACTGGGAATGTTTTGCCACAATAACATGAAAAGAATATTTAAAAATATACTTCTAACCATTGCAAATGACAGATTTGCAGCAAAGTCAAGAAGATGGTCATGGCAATCTACGGTGATGCCACCTAGTAGAAATGACTCAGAAAGAATCAGTACTCAACTCAGCATGATTTCCACCCGGATTTTGCAGCTGCAGATATTGAGGTGTTATCTGCTTGTTTAGGCTGTGTAAGCTGCTTTTGTGAAACATTTCTTTGCACTTGTTGTTTCCTGAAATCCTCTTTCAGCCAAGAGATGCATTACTTACATGGGCCTTTTCAGAAGAGCAGTTGCCTTGGAATAAGGCGATCGCCCATCACCTCCGCACACTGTGCAACAGCCATAGTCACAATTTATACCCCAACCCAACACTGTTGTTACAGATAGTGTTATAACACTGCAGAACATTGCTACTTGCTCAGTCAAACAACAGACAAAAATCAACCTGAAGGTCATGCTGAAAATAACAGTAATAAAAGACATGACGCTATAGCTATTAGAAAACATTGTCTTTATTAACAACACTAGGAAAGTAAAATCTTGTATGGGAAAATCAATCGGTTTGCCTTAACAGAAAATAAACAGAGGATGTTTTCAGTACAGAACAATGGCATAAAGGTTAACATAATCATGTACTCCTCCTAACCCACCATGAATTCAGCTTTCAACTTCTAAGAGTTTGCCACAAGTGAAAAAATAAAGAAATAAATTAGATGACAGGATAGTGTTTCATCTTGTTGAGGGAAAATTCCTCTAAACCACAAAACATGCTAGAGTAAATTTTAAGAGAAAATAAAAAAGGTCTAGAAATGTGGTAGAAGGGCCCTGAGAAAAAATGGCTGTGGGTTAACGAGTGCCATCAAATCGATAAGGTTCACTTCTCTTTATGCATAGACACATACATAAAATTACCACAAACATTCCGCTTTAAGGGCATCTTAGTACTTCATAGGGGATAAAAAAAAAGGTCTTCACTGCTGTATCTCAACATGTAGATTCGCTTCAACTCTTACATCAGTCAGTGCAGACTGGAAAATCTTGAAGCTTCTCTCGTACAAATTGAAGAATAGAATATGAACCCTATGTCAGTCCTTTTGAGAAGTCTGGTTTCAACCAAAAATATCCTCCTCATGACTGATGGACCAATGCATGTACAATTCTAGGCAATGATCAGGCTGATAGCAGTGAAAAGGAGGCAAGAGAAGAAAAGGACAGCAAGGAAGAAAAATGGACAGTGAAAAGCACAAGTATGGATGATCTCTTGGCAGGAAAAATAATGCACAACACAGTAGAACAGTTTTCTGCCACAAACTAACAAAGCTAAACCAGAACTATGTGCTGAAGGTTGTCTTCTGCTTTTAAGTCAACTGTCCCAGTCTGCAAATTCTGTGTATGTTCTCTGATAACCTCTGAGGTACCCTCCCCACTGTGCATCTCTCCATGTTATGGAACCAAATAAAATTTAAATTTAGGATAAAGAACACAGTAAAAGCCAACCAAAAAAATTCTTACACTAATAACAGGCAGCACCAACCTAGAACAGTATTAGGAAACCATAAGAGCCAACAGATTTTATGGTAGTTGCTCTGATTGTGCCAGCTGCTCTACCTGCTCTGCAGACAACACTGAGAACACTGATACCTTTCCAGAGGTGATGATGTGGCAGGAACTCAGGCTCTGCAGCATCACCTGAACAACTTTTGCACAAACCACCACATGCCAAAGAAGTGCAGAAAACACTGCGACTGCAGCAAAGAGCAAGAGATTTCCTCAGTCACTATAATGCTACAAAGTTGTAAAAAGCTGAGCTTTCCAGCCAAAATGGTCTTATGTATTATCCTAAGCAGCAATGGCCATGCTGTAGCTTGTGGTTGCTATTTGTGGCAGAAAAGCTGATTCTGATACTGTTACATCAAAAGGGAACGTCTTTTCTGACAAGGAACTGTTTCCCTGAGTTTTTGATTGTGCGGTTACAAGATGAAGCAAGTGATGTTACCCCTTCCCCAAGCCAGGGCCAGCTCCTATAATTAGGAAAAGCTTATGGCACTTAAACCCCTTGATAAGCAAGTGATATCAGTGAAGTACCATTAATCCTCACAGCAATTAATTCCATGTGGAGCAAGCCCTGGATGGACACACATCCACTGCTGCAAAGACTCAGAATGGCTCCATGCTTCCGCACTGGCAGAAAACGTGCAGGTTTACCTCAGACTTAAATAAATCCAGTGTGCACATACTGGATATGCTGGGATGCTGAGTACAAAACCCATGCAAATAAGGGTTTGGATTTAATAGTGTAATCTTGTGGGGTTGTTTTTTGTCATAAAACACCACCTTCGCTTTGGAAAAAATCTCATTTTTACAAAACATGGTCCCAATAAAACACTGTATTCTTCCTTAGATTTACTCCTGAATAAAACAGCTTGGCATTTTTGTTGGTTGAGACAAAACCAAATCACAACCTGCCAGACGTGAGCTATAACAACAGTGCTGGTGATAATTTGGGGTATTTTTTTCCCCCACCAAGTGCACTAGTTACGAAACAGAGACAGAAAGGACTGAAAGAGAATTTCAGCATCTTTAATTAAGAATGAACTAGAAATCTGGAAAAATAACTTGTGACTAATACACAGATTTTATCAGCTCATGGAACGGAAGCCACAGTTTGCTGGAAGTTGTCTCCTTTTTGCTAATTTTCCTCAGATGAAAGAGACACTTGTGTTCTCTCTCTAGCTGAATGCTTTGCCTCCATGTCTTTTGCAGCATAGGCTCAAGTTTGCAGTTACTATTCCCAGGATGGGAAAGAATTGCTATTCTTAAGATTTTATAAAAACCACTGTTTAAGTCCAAGTGTTACAGAATTTAAACTACAATTCAGGCTCAAACACCAGTCCTGAAACACCCCCTTGCAAAATTACTGCCATAGATGGAATTTCATTTAAATAAAGGCTTCGATGGTGCAGACGTGGAGACTGTGGCCTCACTGGAGCCTGCGTACATGCGTGAAAGCTGGTGAACACAATAAAACAGTAGAAATATTAAGACTATTTTAGGCCAAATATCCAGTGAGACTTGAAAACTGCTAATTTGGAAGAGGACAGACACATGACTTCAGAGCTACAAGAGAATTCTGCTCTGTGATCGTTAGCTAAAACCCTGGGAGTATCCCTGTGACTAGCAGAGGGAGCTGGCTTAGCAAGAGAGCGCGGGCTGGGAGAGCAAAGCCCCACAGGTGAAGGATGCCTACGCCCTACATACGCCTTCATATCAAGCACTTCTTGAACCCAACAGCCCCCATGCTATGGTATGGGAAGCTGAAGTCACCAATAATAACCTGTAGAAGGAAAAAAACCTGTATCACACACAAGATTACTCCTGTAGAATCAGGGCTTACAATGACTTTCAATCACAGTTTTCTGAAGGGGTCAAACCCTTGGTTTCCTCTCCTCTAAAAAGCAAAAAAAAAAAAAAAAAAAAGCATCTGCTAAAGTGCCCAGGCACTAATGCGGATGGACTCTGGAGAGCATGTCAGAGGCTCTGTGACAGCAGCAGTAGATTTGGTCCCCTCACAGCAGGGACACCACTACCAGACCATTACCCTTACTCCAGATGTTGGTGCTGCACTAGGATTTTGGGGGAGAAAGTGCAGGAGATGGTGGGTATGGGCCCAGCGGACAGAGCAGCTCTGTTCCTGCTGTTAGTCACCTCTGAGTCTGCAGCCATGCCACAGGAAAGAAGATGTACAACTAGGAAAGTGCAGATGGGGCATTACGTTGCCCATCTCTGTGTTTCTTCCTTCTGCTCTGATTTGACAGTTTTGCAAGACATTTCAATCAGAAAATGCTAACGAGGCCAAACTTAGATTGCATCAGCGTACCACAGTATATAACTCTGAATAGGAAAGCTGATTTCCATGTTATGAGGCATGCAATGAATTAAAGGCACCACAAATAGGAAGTATATGCATCTAGCTATAGGAATGCTTTTGTTACACTGGAGAACTGAATGAATTAGATCTGGAAACAAAATTTCCATTTCCTAGGCTTTTTTCAAAAGCAGCATCATATGGATATAGAAGCAGATATACAAGCTCACACAATCTCCAGGATGAAGTGACTAAAGCTACCAAAATATGTATGACCAGGTAAGAAACACGATACTGTCACTCAGTTAATGACACGATACATGAGAATGTAACACAGTAAATGTATTCCTAAGAGGTGTGAAAATAAGTTTACTCTTTGATGCTCTTCACAATCCATTATCAACTACAGAAGGCATGGCATAACACACAAATCCTGAGAGTCAAGGATTGAAGGCATGATACACACAGCCATAATCAATTTTAATTACATTGTTTCATCCACAATCACCCTGTAAACAGGTTGGGAGCTAATTGGATCAATAAACGAATTCCCATCAAGTGCAACAAGCCGCACATTCAGCAGGATAAGTTATCCCTGCCTACGGCTACAGAAAAAGAGTTCATTCTCAGCATTATCGGGACAAGATCACTTTTAAATTGGCTCAAGCTGTGGATCACAGCATTGCCAGCCCACTGCTTCCCAAAGGCTCACTGCAAAGGGCAAGGCTTTCAGAGCGGCTGCGGACAGCTTATGTACCCACCGCAGTGGCCTTCATTATATTCAGTATTTGAAGCATAAAACATTCAACAACAGGATATTTTAACTCCTAAAACCAGTCAATTATGTTTGCTGGATTTGACTGTGCGACTGAGTCAGAAAGCGCAACGAAAGAGTAAGAGTGAAACACAAGTCCTGTTTAAAATAGGTCGCTCCTTTAGAAAATTTTGTGATGACACACTGCAAATGAATTTGCATGTTCAACGAGTAATACACATTTCTTGCAGTGAAAAAGCCTGGAAAAGCTTAATCAAAGCCTAGCTTATCAGCAAAGGCTAATTGGCTTCCACAGTGCATCATCGGGCAGAATCTAGCATTAGCGCAAGCTTCGCCAACCATTAGTTGGCAGAAAATCCCAATTTATTTTGATAACAGAGGTCTTACCTCCGGGGGTTTCCATGACCACATAATCAGGTGGTGCATCAGTGGTCCATCCCATGCCCTCCAGTCAGCATCGCTCAGTTAATCAACTTGACAGCCAGGAAAGATGGGAACTGACCATGATGCAAAGAGTAATTTGGGAAGGAAGAAAG
The DNA here is from genome assembly GCF_009769465.1 of Tauraco erythrolophus. Lineage (NCBI taxonomy): Eukaryota > Metazoa > Chordata > Aves > Musophagiformes > Musophagidae > Tauraco > Tauraco erythrolophus. The sequence continues at coordinate 8,368,410 of NC_141476.1, forward strand.
GTACAAGGGTGATACATAATGAGTTGAAATCTTTTTCTTTTAAGAAAGAGTGCAAAATAGAAACTAATTAATAAACCGCCAAGAGTAATGCAACCCAAAAATTCAAAGTAATAATGGACTGACTGAAGTTTTCCCTACAGCGAGCTGTCATCTCCATTTGTGAACTGCAAGGCTTATCTCCCCAGCGTTATGCAAAGAAATGGCCCTTTTTTTCTTTTATTTAAACTTCATATTTTAGTTGCTGAGTCTTCTTTACACGGAGGAGGGTTTGCAGGCAAGAAATAAACCCAACTCTTCTCTTCTTGGGCATGATCTGCCTGCGCAAAAACATGGTAATATTCTGAGGAAGCACATCCTAATACTTCCAGACTTGGATTTCCACCCAGATGACACATGACAACAAACGACAAAATTTAAAGGAAGTCAGACCTTATGGGAGGTGGAGGTTAAACACATTTTATATAAAGATTAATTTATTCGTTTAACACTCCATTTGAAATCACCTTACATCTGTGTCACATCTTGAAATTGTTATTATAATCAACCTAGTAGAAAGTAACACAAGATACCATTCACTTGGTTCAAGGAACTAGAACCAGAAATCGTTGCCATACTAAACCTAGTATGCAGGAAATATCTTTGTCATTTCAATCCAGTGACTAATTCAAGAGTTTAGAATTGAGTGCAACTAGGATCACCTGTAAGCATCTTGTGGCTATTTGCCACTAGGCCACAGCAAAACAATATCTTCTTGGAGTCTCGTGTCTCTATCAAAAAAGCATGTATTGTACAGCGCAATGATAAATGAGATCGCTCTGTAACCATTATAGACTCATCAATACACCACCTCATTGCTGAGAAGCTGAGCTAATTAGCACTGTCCCATTGAAAGCAACACATTAAGGCCCCTCCACATGGCACTGTCTGGCGTTGAGTAGGTCAGCAGCCCATCCAGAGCCAGCCAAGGCATCTCTGGATGATGCATGGTGCATGCCCTGATAACACTTGTCATTCAAATCACCCAGCTACAAAACTCCAACTACAACGGTTGAGCATAAGCAAAACAATCTAATTTTGTGCTTCAGAAGACCAACTAAGAGTCCCCTCACCGCCTGTAAATCCAAGCATCAGACCTGGGCGATTAGGACCATGTGTTTCCTAGGTGATAAGCCTTTCATTTTTCTGGGAGACATTTGAAATAGAGCATAGGAAGATTAATCCTCCCCAGAGAAGGGAGAGTTCACTGGCTAATTTCTCTTGCATTTAGATGTAATAATTAGGCATATTGATTATTCTGCTTTGTTCCTTATCATTACAATGAAATAATTAAGACAACTTCAAGGAAATATTTGAAAGCTCATTTCACATTGTCTCTTCAAACACAGGCCACCTAACACTTACGTGCACACTCAAAGGGAAAAGCAAAGGCAAACTCTCACCTTATTTATCTTCATTATTCATCAGGCACCAACTTCAGGCAGCAAAGTGCTGCCTCAGGCTCCACTCCATTTGCTGCCTATCATGACTATGAACAGCAACACAAATGAGATCCATCTGGTGCAACCACGACAGGCATTGCTCTGCTAAGTTTTCACAGCAGCTTCTTACGAAGGGGGACTGCAGAGAGCCTGACCTCCTTCAAGAGTTATGAAGAAAAAAAACCCCAATATTTGTAATATTTGTAATTCCCCTTGCAGAGCCTCAAAGTAGCCTTCTTGCAAAATATTATGCAAATATTATTTCTAGTTCAAATTTTTAAGTTTAAGATTCTTGGATGACAATCATGGAATCATTTAGGTTCGAAAAGACCTTTAAGATCATCAAGTTCAACCATTAACCTGACACTGCCAAGTCCACCACTAAACCATGTCCTAAGCTCTAGACAACCAAAACACTCCCTAACATAGAGGGCTACTCCACCGCCTCTCCTTCCCTGCCTATCCCCTCTGAAGAGTTTATAGCTATTCATTGCAGCACTCCAGTTGTGCAAGTCATCCCACTTTGTTCCCATGATGGCAACTATAAAATAGTTTTCCTGCTGCACAACGGCTTCCAGCTCCTCCTGTTTGTTGCCCATGCTGCAGGCATTGGTGTAGATGCACTTCAGTTGGGCTACTGATCCCTCCATCTTTTGGGGAGAGAAGCCCCAATTCCTACATGATCATTCTCAGGCACTTCCATGGTTTCTAACACAACAATAAAGCCTGCGTCTTTTCTGTTGCATGAATCTCCATCCCCTACCTCCACTGAGACGACAGACTGAAGGACCTCGCTAGCACACCGTCCCTCAAACATTGGCATGCTGCCCGCAGGCTTATCTCTAGCAAGCCTGGTTTTACCCCTTTCCCCCTTCAAATCCAGTTTAAAGCCCTTTCAATAAGCCCTTCTAGCTCCTGTGCAAAGATCCTTTTTCCCCTTTGAGACAGGTGTACCCCATTTGCCGCCAGCAGGCCTAGTGTCATGTAGACCAACCCATGACCAAAAACCCCAAAAGTCTGCCGGTGACACCAGGCTCGGAGCCAGGTCCTCATCTGCTGGCTCTTCCTGTTCCTCCCCCTCATCATTCCCTGCAACTGGAAGGATAGAGAAGACTACTTGTGCTCCTGATCCCTTAACCAGTTGTCCCAAGGCCCTGAAGTCTGTCTTGGTTGCCCTTGAACTTCTTGTTGCAACTTCATCGCTGCCTACCTGAAAAATCAATAATGGATAACAATCTGAGGCTCATACCAGGGTAGGAAATTTTCTCTTCACATCTTTAACCTGGGCCCAGAGAAGCAGCAGACTTCCCTAAGAAGTGGGTCTGGTCTGCATACCGGGCCTTCGGTTCCCTTCAGAAGGGAGCCTTGTATGACAATGACCCATCTTTCCTTCTTTATGGAAGTGCTTTTGACACAAGGGTGTAGGCTGACTTAACTTTGGTGACCCCTCCATGCTAGATGAACCATGGTCATTGTCACTGTTCCATTCCACTTGCAGAGCGTCATATCTATTATGAAGGGCACCTGGGAAGGTGGGGTAGTCACAGAGGAGATGTGCCTGCTGTGCCAGGCAGGAATTGTCGGCATTGTCCCCTACCCCTTAAGTCACTGTGTTCAGCCAGACGGAGAGAGAATAGGGAATCCTCCATATCAGGAGTCCCGTCTGCCTGCTGGGCCTGTCCCAAGAAAGGCAGGGTACGATTCCATTAGTTTCTCTCTTGCACTCCCTGATACTCCTCAACCTACTCACCTCCTCCTGGAGCTCCATCACTAAGTGGAGGAGTTCCTCTACCTGGGCACACCTCGCATGGGAGGTGCTGAAGTGTCTACACTGAAGAGCACTCATGATCTTCATTCTCTCAGACAGCAGCACAACCAGGTCTTTCAAATACAAGTGTGAAATTATCTGTAAAGGGCTCAATCTTTGCACTGCATCCACAGGAGGAAAATGTATCCCCGAGACAAGTGGTTTTCGGGCTCCCTGATGGTCCTCAGGGATGTACAGCTTGGCTGAATGGATCAAGGCCTGAACCATATGCACTGTGCACATCTGCGCAGATACTCGGGGAGAGCCAAAACTGGAACAATTATCAGAAAGATGAATGAAGATATTAAACATGTAAAAAGTTCTGAGAGAAGCCACTTAAATTGAAAAGGATTTTCTCATGTCTAATTCAACATTACTAATTCAACAGTTGATAAGAGTTCTCTGATCTCTCCAGCACGTCTCAAATTTAAATAATTTCCAGCAATTTTGTATTAAATAGCCTTTACAACATTAATCTTCTAAAAACACAGGGAAACGCGTATGCATTTTAACACATGCACACTTCAAAAATACCACTAAGCCCAGCTGACAAAAAACCATCGTTTCCCAGCTGCTGAGGGGCAAAGGGGATGACTGAAAAGAAAGACCTCACTTCCCCAAAAGCATGCAGATATGCCGTACAGGAATATGACACCAGATGTGTTAGATGTGGATGAGCATTTAGGTCCAAAGTGAGCACCAAACTTTCCAGAAGTGAGACATTCACTGCAGACTGTGATTACTGGAGCATCTTGACCCAAGAAGTGCAGCCACAGCCTCCTCCCCCTTTTCCCTTTGTGCAAAACTCACTGAGACCCTCATGGCTGATGCAGCTCTGGCACAGTCTTAGCTATTAACATTTAATAGGCGTCTCCTGTATCTAGTGGTCACTCTGACAGCAGGGAACCAATGTTTATGATTGAACACTTCAAACAGAAATCTTAGATGTGGCTACCTCTCAGGAGGAGGAAACATCTGAAGGAATGTGTTTCTCTGATATTTATATTCCCTTGGAATTGAAGGGTGTTTTCTGTATGACTCACATCCATGTTTTTCACTTGTGATATTTTTAAACTCCAAGATCCAGCACTGATTGGAGTGCAAAAAGTGTGACTTTTCTCCTGTCCTACCTCACAGGGCCTTTCAGCCAGGTAGAGGCAACCGTAGGAACCGGGAATGGGTCATCTCTGTGTTTACTATGGGGAGAAAAAGCCTAAAAGAAATTGCTTTGGGATTTATGAACATCGGTCATATGTGAAACCTAAAACTTGGAAGGTTTAATTAAAAAGAAGTGCTTAGATCCATTTCCTATGAGAATATAATGTATATTTGAAAACAAACAGAAACTCTCCTCCAGAATAAGGGCTCTTTTTGCTCCCCTCCACCCAAGAGTACCTTTTACAGTCTAGATCAGAGCTAAATTTAAAAAATGCAACTAATTAAATATCAATTCAAGGAGATACTCTCATGACAAGTGATCTAATGCAAATTGTTTACATGAATCCTTTGCCACTGCACATCCCTTTGCAATTTCAGCACGCTCATACAAGGGTATCACGGAGAAACCCATGCCTATGGGTACGTGGTAGGGGCTGCACTCAGTGTCGAGGTCTGAAGCGTCCAGGCCTCACAGAACCAAAAGATGCAGAAAAGAAATACAACAAAGAACGATAAAAGAGTTTCTATGCTTTGAAACTGCTCCCCAGAGTTCAGCTTCTCTTTCAGCTTGGAGAAGGCTGAAGGGTTCCTTGCTGAAGCAAGGCTCACTATGAAATCTTGTTGGCTGGGCTAAAACGTCTTTGACATCAGGCGAATGTAAATGCTGCCCTTCTTTAAATACAGTTTAGTTCCTTTATAGCACCATTGAAGAGACATAAATGCCAGCCTCAAGCTCAGACAGACACAGCTAGTTGTTCAAAGGAAAATCATGGGCAAGATTTTGCTCTGGGCAGAAGGATTTTGCTAATGGTTTTGCAGAACATTTTTTTCTGCAGGAACCAGAAAGAAGAGGAAAGTTGAGGCAGAAGAACCACACAAGCAGTCAGAACAACGATAAAACCTGGGAACTTGAGAAAAGGTGAGAGAGGGCTTTCTGCCTAGCCATGGGGAGAAGGAGGTTGCGATTGCAGCGTCCCTCATGGGACACAGGAGCACACCAGGCTCCTCCACACTGCCAGTGTGAATAAACACAAGTGCATCACCGAAATGTCTGAAACAACTTCTTCCTTTAAAAGAAATGACCTGCAAAGTTCTGAAAATTTGGCTAACAATTCAGATCAAAAGAGGTAACATTATCACAGAAACCCATTCAATCCACACAAAAATTTCTGCAGCTCTCCAAGTGACAAGGAATACACTGTTTCCTTTGCAGTAACCCAGAATTGTACAAGATACAGACTTGAAATCCATTTCCATTCAGATAAGTTATCTCTTCCCCTCCCCACCAGCAGCTTTTAAAAGATGCGTCTTGAACATACAGCACTGGAGGGCTTTTTCTTCTCAGATTTTTAATTCACTGGCATCATAAAGACCTTTAGCAATTTACAGTGTGAAGGGAGCACTTTCTCTTCAGCTTGCCCTGCTTCGAGCCAGTTTGTACACTGCAGTTACTTCATTACTTACATTGCATTACACAGGGGCAAATGAAGCAGCCGTGCTCCTCTCTGCAGCAGATGTGCCCCAGGGCTGGCACGAGCCAGATGTTTCCCAGGGCCCCACATCAAGCGCGGAGGCTGGGCTGCCTGACTCCTCTACCTCAACTACTCCTCTGTAGTGCCGAGCCAGAAAACACATTTCTTACCCTCACGCTAGCTTGAAACTGGGGTAAATCAAAGAAATACTGCAGAGGAGGCAGCCACATCATCAGGATGCTCGAATCAAGGTGTTGCAACTAGCAAAAAAGCAAACAAACAAAACAAAAAGTCTTGAGGAGACATCCAAATTCTGTTGAACGATGGCAAGGAACACCAGAGGGACTAGAATATATTTCTTCCTGTCTCTTGCTGTGATGGACTCAGCCATTTGTCCTCCTGTGAGTCAGTGGGATGTAAGCCAGACTCCTCAAACCCTGAAGCAATGCTCTCCAGGCATGGTTTCGGTGACGGTTTTGTCAGAAGTTGAGAATCACAAATTTCAGGTTTAGCAACCGTGACCAACCAACACACAAAGCTTTTGCCCTGTTACTCAGTTACCTTCTAATGAAATGGCATCTTGGCCAGAAAATCCCACGGATTTTCTTCACACATGTTCGAAGCAAAGCCGCTCCCGCAGCTCATCGCTTAATTCCTGATCACTGCTTCTGCGAGATGTCTCTTTCCTTGGGCCTATCCCATTCATACATGCTACATTTAGGCTTTAAACATCACAAACAATACAGGTGGTAAAGACCAGAATAGACTGTGAGAAGCTCAATTTCCTCTTTGAAAGCACCTGCACTTTCTTGGTAACGTGGTAAGCTGATGAAATGCCACAAGGCCAGTCTATAGGGAATACATGAGTGCTATACGTGGCACATTGAATCCCATTTTTGCTGCATACCACCATATGGAAGAGAATCTCAGCGGCGTCAAACGTTTACCTAAACTCCATTAATGTCTTCTCCAAGCCAATATTTATAGCATACACACCAGTAGCTGCTGTCAGAGTGTGTATAAATGTTAAACTGAACTGTTAAAGAAACATAATGACAGATGTAGAGATGCTGAAGAGTGCAATCTATTCTAATTTATGATAATTTATTTCCATCATCTGGAGCCCTATTCAGAAGAGAAAGCTGAATGCATCCCAAAGCGCATCACGGGGTGGAGTGTAAAAATCCCCAGGAAAAAAATATCTTTTTAACCAAGCAAGAGTACTCTTGTCCTAACACCCAGGACATGCTTAGCAATCTCTCTGTGCAGAAGTAATACAGATGTGGGGTATTCAAACCCTGCCTCCCGGCAGCCCAGCAACACGCAGGCTTTATTGCAGATTGGGAATAGCTGGGAACTGTTTGTCCCACAGAGATGTTTGATCATTGCTGAGTCACTACTTTTCAAGGACTAAGCTGTGAAAAAAAACCCATTTGTTAGCTCCGTCAGAGCCTCTTCAGCTGCACCAACAACCAACACTGCACCCATGGGTGGCCGGCGCTAATGAGCACATAAACAAAAAGACAGAAAACTATTTTTAAAAATGAGTGAACTAGGCTATGGTGAGCTACATGGCAGAAACAGCTTTTCTATTTAAGTCCTCAGCAACGCAAGCTGTGCAGGATCGGTTCTGCCATGAGACTCAAGCCCTGTCTCAGTCTCCCGTTGCTGTCCTTCTGCTGTGAAAACGTGACGGAGGGGATGAAAAAAAAGGAAGAAAAAAAAAAAAAGCAGTGACATCACTTGGTCCCCACAGCAGGGAGTGCTGCCGGGCCACGGAGGACCACAGGCAAGGTGCTCGCGCTCATGGCATCGTCCCTCCCCGGGAATCACCGTGTAACGCGCGGCGGCAGGAGGCTTTCCGCGCGTGGCACACCCAGCGTCCCCCGCGTATGGCGGCCCACCACGAAGCCAGCTCCTGCTGCCTGCCAGGGCCTCGCAATCTGGCCAGGCACAGCTTTTGTGCTGGGACGGGTGCCCTCTCCGCCGAGCCGCCTGCCACGAGCGACAGGCTGCAAGGGCGGAGCGGGAGCGCGCACAGCCCGCGGAGCCAACGCGGCAAAACCAGGGGGCTCGGCAACGCGGCTCGCTGAGGGTCTGCGGAGTGGACTGTGCTGCCTCTGCGCAGCTCTGGAAAACTCCACGTGTGACCAAAAAAAGGGCTAGGCACACAATATAAACACAGACTACCGCACCGATACGCACATGCCCTCTTAAAAGTCAGATGAAAACTTTCCACCAGGACATTTTCTGCATTTTAGACTTGTTGATCTTTTTCCAAAAGAGTTGTCACCTTCCCTCCAAAAACATTGACTCTTCTTTGCAAGTCCCAGTGCTAAGGGCTCACAATATCTACTCTGGGAACACTAACGCTGTGCCTCCAAGGAGTTGGGTTGGCCCCTTCCTTGCGCTGTCCCTGCTCCGTAAATCAGGCTCCACAGCTGGACTACCCCATCCCCATGAGCAGGAGGGCCACACTTGATATGATCCATCACTGACTCCTCCGGGAGGAGCGAGCCTGGGGCATTGCATGGGGATGCTCTGGGCTGCAGAGAGGAGAAGGAGAATATGACCCAACCACTGTTTCTTTACAGAAACTTTTTGAGCTGAAATATTGTCATTTCTGGCAAAAATATTTCTTCATTCACAATCTCACCAGAATACCAAAGTTTCAAATGAAAACTCAGATAAAAAAATAATTTTTCCCCCAAGGTAATTAAATTCCTTTTTCCACATCAGCTCCATCAGCAGCTTTTTTTTTTGATGCAGTGATGACAGCCGCTTCCCTGGCATTTAGGTCCAGCCTAAATTGCAAAGGACAAATACTCCACACGCTCCTCAGTCACCTGCCCCAGGCAATAAAACACGAGGGAGCTCACTCTAATACCTTTCCTTGCCATGAAAACACCGCAGGCTCCTGGCTCGCTTACCTCCACCCATCATCATCGGAGCCCAGCCACCAACAGCATCCGCCTCTTCTTTTGAAGACTTCTCCAGGCGTTCAGAAATGAGCTGCGGTGGGGCTGCTGGGCTATGTGCTGCTCAGTACTCATGTTTTGCATGGCGGCATGGAAAGCCAGCAGCCTGCCAAACGCTCTGCAACCGGGCACTTGGCTGGGACTAATCAATAGATGTACCCAGTCAAAGCCATACAGCGTTGCTTCTGCTCTCTGAGGGATCAAACTTTATTAATTATCCCACTTGAAATGGATCCTGTTTTGCAGTAAAATCTCAGCTCCTGGCCTCAAACTTCTCAATGAGTAATTCCATCAAGGAAGCTCTTCTTGTAGCACCATTCACAGAAGCCGATTAAAAATGGGGAGAGAATATGTTCAGAAAGAAGCTCTATTGAGTCATACGCGTGAATAATCTCTCTGTCCACATGCCTTAGGTCACCAGTTGGAAAAGTCAGTTTGCGATGCACTCAGTACTTGGCAGCGTGCAGCTTCTGCACTTTCATCCATACCCAACTGCATCCTTGTGTCCATGTGCAAGATTAGAACAAAACGCTGCTAAGACAAAACAGCAGACACCATGTATATCAGCTCGCTGAGATCAAAGGCATGCAGCAGCAAAGAATTTAATTAAAATGTTAAAATTAAACAGGAAGGCATCCATTGTTTAATTTTTTGGCAGGCGTGTTCTTTCAAACCGGGACGTAATTCCACTCCAGCACGCTGACTGCCCTTGGAGATGGCAATCGGGAGAGCTCTGCCAGGTTTACCGGCTGCTGGATTTGGCAGTGGGGGGAACCCCACACTTGCTTTGGTTTTGAAGCACAGTCTCTAAAAAAGCACTTGGAGAAACTGCCCAACTCCAAAGGATAATTATTGCAATAAACATATTCTGCAGTAATAAGCCAATTTCCAGTATCAAACCCTACCCCATTGGGCTGGGCATGATCTACACCCATGGGCACCATTCCCCCTTACAGTCCCAACAGGGAGCAGTGCCTTTGCCATGTTCAACCACTCCCAGCCACCACTTTCTCCATACGAAGGTTGTTTTAAGTGGGGTGAACAACTGATGCAGAGCAGTATTTTTTCGTGTGCAACACTGCCTCTGCCTGAGGAGTACCAGGGGGAAGTAACTACGTGGTTTTGAACTTGCACACAGATGAGGGGCTTGGCTTGTTTTGTTTTACTTCAAGCATACCTCCAGCATGCAGCCAGGGAGAAGATTATTCTGAAAACACTTTGAGCAAGGCTCAAGTTTGCTTGTTAAATAACCATAAGGTATTTCCCAGCATCCTGGGGTATTTTGACTTGGATGCCGAAGGCAACCATACACCGTAATACAGCCCATATCAGGGAGGTTGAACCAAGAAGTCAGTTGTCTCCTTGGTTTTTGAGAACCTGGCAAGGAAGATATTGCTACTTCTATAGCATAATTTGGGGTGCCACAGAGGCTTTTCACCTAATATTAGGAAGATCGGCAAATGCAGTCGCAAACATGGGGCCCCAATACAAGCACCCAACATGCAAGTGCCAAAGGATTTGAGCTGAGGCTTATCACTTCAAGCCAAAGATACTTTGGCTTTGCATCACCTGAGAAATAACACAGGAGGGCAGAGCATTAACATCAGGAGAAGCGAAGACTGACAACAGACAAAATAAACTTCTTTTTCAAATTCAAAAAGCTACTGAAGAGCTGTTACTATAAATTACTTCCTGATGTATCAATGATCTTGCTGATGTTAGGTAGCATTTCTTTCAGAGATCTTCTGGGCAGAGTTTCACCCTCAATACTTCAGGTTCTTGAGCACTTCTAGTGAATATTCAGTCAGGCTGCTTCCAGCAGGCTCTGGTATTTCTCATGGGATGAAGATCAAGTTGACAAGTTGGGAGTTTTGCAAGACAGCCAAATCAGATTTATTTCTGACAGTGGGTCTGGGACTGTACATCTCCCCTCTGAACATTTAGAACATTTTATCAAAATCTTCCTGCTCCACAGTTTTTCTCCTGCTTCCATAACACAGAGAAACAGGAGACTACCTCCGCACTGCTGCCTGGCACGCTTCAGTGCCTAAGGACGCTTATTGGGGGTCTTCTTAGCAGAGACATCCCCAGCCCTTCAGTAAAAGCCCCCCGCACAGGGTGTCATGATTTCTGACCACTCTGAAAACACCCATGCTAACTTCTGCCTTGTGATGGCACTGCCAAACTGGGGCTGGGGCATCTGCACCAGCACTTACCTGGGAACAGGAGCCCACAAATCTCCCCCCGACTTTCATCCCAAGCTCCGGGCTGCAGCTCTTTCAGCTGTCCCCAGCATTAGCCCAGCAGGTCCCACGGGCTCTGCCTCTGACAATACCCCACTGCTTTAAGGACCAAAGTTGGCATTAGGCTCGTGAGACCTTTCTGCTTCCCTCTCCACACTGAAGACCATAACATTGCTTCCTGACACAGATGGCTGCTCGCCTGGAAAACCCCCTCTCCTGAGGGGTCACATGAGCCTAATCCTCTGCTGATCCTTTTCCCCTAGCAGCATTATGAAAATACTCAACCACGGCAGTATGTCTTGTGCGAGACTCTTGCTCCCCTCTCACCACCACCAACTTCTGAGCATGATCGACAGGAGTTCTCACCTCACCAAGCATTCAGCTTAGGTTTGAGCAGTTTGCAAATGCAAATACTACATGCAAAAATCTTCTGGACTGTGCACCCATGGACATGCCCACATCCATAGGCTAATATTTTTTGTTTATATAAACATCTAATTTGTTTTTTTTTTTTAAACACCTAATTTTTTGTTTATATAAATAAAAATTTTTAGGGGCTATATAAAAGGTTCTTAGAATACACTTCCTTACTTGACTGAATGCCATTACCAAACCCTTTTAATGCCACAATTTGTATCTACAATTATATTCATTGAAACTCACATAATTTTATGTGGTTTAAGCATTTGCTTAAAGAAACAGGAGCTACATTAGCTTTTCTCACTGAGTGAAGTATTCTGAGAGAACACTGCTTCCAAAGACAAACACAAGAAGACTCTACAATGGCCAGAAGATAAAACCGTGCAAACTAAACAAAGCAAACGCTCACAGTTTGTCTGTATTCAGTATGCTTTTGCCAAAAAGCAAGCCAGCTGTCACCTTAGCAACTACGTCACACTTTGCAGTACCTGCGTCACTTTGAACGCACACCTTAAAAGCAGCACCTCCACACCGTACGCTTCTTTCCATAATGTTCTTCACAGCACTTTGTAGATCTCCCCCTGAGAGTAAAAGCCATTAAGACCCCTTTGGTCAGTTGCTGGGCTGGACGGACAGACAAGTGCTGTTTTCTATACCGCATCCCAGGACAATAATGCCACTGAATCGCTTTTATCTGGTGCCAAAGGAGAAAGCTGCATTTGCAGAGGTGTGGCACGAGCACTTCACCTTCCATCGCCAGCCCTGCACAGAGCTCAGCGTTACCTGCTTTCTGCCTCTCCCCTTCTGCATCAGGAGGAGGTCCCCTCTCCCAGGGCAGAGCAGAGACTTCAGCCAGTGACCAGGAGGTCTCCTGCCCCTTGGGATCACATGTAGTGCCATGAATCCAGGTTAACTCAGGGACCACAGGACCCAAACGATGAAAAGGTTTTATCACAAGCATGCCCAAGCCTGTCCTCCCCCGACTGCAACATTTGAATCAAGAGATGTCAACATGCAGGGCTTTTACCCGGGGCTCCAATTATGCAGATGCTGATTTACAGGAGTGATGACTGAAACATCTCCCTCATAAAAATTGGCAAGGAGAATTTAACCGTGTATGTCTAATGGCAGAACCCTCTATCTCCGTGCATCTTCTTGCTAGTTTGAAAGTCAGATCATTTTTGTTCTTCCTTTCATAGAAACCTAGTTTGCATATATAATCAAATTTAGCATTAATGAGCCTCTCTCCTCATCTTCTATTCCTAATGCTTTGCACAGCCACACTCAGTCAATGCCAGCAGATTCTGCCATCAAGAAGGTGGCTTTCCATGAGGAGATTTTACCAGTTTCACCCAGAGATTTCCACAGAAGCAGTACCTAACTCCAAAGCCTCCTGCCTCCTGGAGTGCTGTATCTCAACCACATGTGCTAATCCTACATAACTCGTTTATAGCAGGTCTCATTCTGGGCTGCTTGAGAATCATAAGGATTTAAATGAATTGTTAGGTGACCTTTTAAAATCAACTCTTCGAAGATCACAACGTAAGCCTAAGTAGAAAATGGTAGGCACTTTTCAGATGAAAGATATCCTTTATTTGAAATGTGGTCAGGCATTGCTGACCTTTTCTCCTCCCCTCTTTGCCTGTACCAGTATTTGTACCATTTTAACAGCAACTTTTCAATGGGACAAGATTAGCACAGTTCTCAGTTTCCAACAAGATACACACGCAGATAAACATATCTATAAAGATATCCCTGTTCCTTGCAGGGGGGTTGGACTAGATGACCTTTGAAGGTCCCTTCCAGCCCTAACCATTCTATGATTCTATGTGAACAGCGTGCACAACAGCCATCTCTCTGCAGTCTGCGTAAAACCACAGGATCACAAGACAGATTTCCTGCTCTTTCATTTGTCTTATGGGTTTTCAGTTTTTAGGGCTTCCATCCTTCTTCTCCTACCGTGATCTAAAAGCACATGGTTTTTCAAAGCCAAAGGTTTCAGAATCACAAGACTCCCAGAAGCTGAGACTTTAAGACCAGGAGGTAAAACATCACATGGGCATTACTGTTGCTCCTGCTGCCTTTATCTCAGTCCCCCTGATGGGGTGACATACGGCTTTCACATCTGTCTTCAGCAAGACTACAAAAACTTTTCAGATCTTTCCTATTGCACACAACAGATCCTCATGTCTAACAGCAAAATCCACCTCCCAGTTCTTCCTAATAAAAATAAATTGTCCAACGGAGTTTCCTGCTGCAGGTTACCGATGCCCCGATATGCGTTCAGAAGTCATACGTCCAGTGACAAGGACTGATGAAGGCTGTTCGCAGGGCTCGGGTCTCTTGGACACTTCACATCCCGTTGTTTCACTGGGGCAATTTGTGTCTGTACAGAGCTGCAGTGTATTTTGCATGCATTATGCTAAGCTGCCTATACAAAATCATCTAATTAATGACAGATTACAGAGAAGGGTTAGTTACACAATAATTACCCTCCTAATATTAAAATACCATAGAAATGGATTTACACTTTTTGATTAAGTGGCACAAGTTTTATTGACCTGGCACTACACATATAAGACCTTTGAGGTAGTAACTGTGACCGGGTTTTCAAGAACAGCTAAGTACCTACATTCCAAGGAAGATACCAAAAAAATTACACAAATGCAGGTAAAAAATGTATTGTCATCTCACACATCAAGACAGATGGACCCAGCACTAAATGCAGCAGCTGAACCTGGCATTGCATAAGCAACATCAGCAGGAAGAAAGATTCTTTTAATTAAGGCTTATATTTCAATAAGTAGGTAGAGAAGAAGAAACACCCAAATCTTCTAGCCCTGCATCCATGAGAAGCACTAAGCTTCAGCAAGGTTACCCTGCTCTATCACCTAAAGTCTCCGCCCATGCCAGAGTAGATAGCAGCCTTCTAGTTAAGCAAAACCAAACAAGCACAAGCAAACGTGATGAAGAGTCTCAAGCAACTATAAAATATCTCAGGACCATAATACACTACACAGAGCAAACTACTAATCACACATGCCTCATGCAAGCATTACCTTCTTTATTTTTTTCCATTTGTTTTCAGCATCTCAAGATATCGAGGCTTTTCTAGGACACACTTGAAAGCATGCAGCTACTTATGTCCATTCATATGCATACAAATATAATCCAACAAAAGTACTCCATGGCCAGATGAGCAATCAGCATTAGGACAAAAGACAAGACTTATTATCAGTCTTTCAAGATTCAGATTCCCTTTGCCTTCCAAACACACATCTGTGTGCAAGGCAAGGGGTGCTAACCCTTTCAGAAGCTATACAATCAAAGCGAGCTTGACTCTTGCCAGGCTGGCAAGAGCCTGGCCTTTTTCCTGGCTCACCAGGCAAATAATCACATTGTGAAGGCAAGGAAGCAAAGCAAGGTTAGCTTGGCCCGCGTACACATGGATTTTTGAAACTGCCTTGCAATTCCTTTGTCCAATTTTCACCAGAGATGAATGGAGATTTGTTGTCCAAATGCCTTGCACTGCTTTGGAAATCTTTAGCACATCCCATGAAGATGCTCATGAGCAGCAATGATATGCGGTCATGCAAGGCCTGGTACGTATTTTTTCTGCACAAAGGCAAGAATTAAAACAACAATTCAGACACATTTGGGTTCACTGAACATCCTGATGTCCACTTCCAAGTTGTCCTATCAAGAAAAGCCCCAGAAGCCACAAAATTCATCCTGCAACATAAATGACTCACATCTGCCCTGACACAAGCAGCACTGCCTTAGACAGAGCCATTTGTACCATCTCTGTGCCCAAAATATCCCCTCTGCTGTGCCCATACCAACCTAGACAGGGCTGCAAGCTGGTAGAGCAGGGAGCTTGTTGCATGGTATTTTAAAACAACCACCTGCAGATAATCAGCAAGGCAATCACAGCACCTCCCAACTCACAAAACGGTGGAGTTTCTGCATCTCTGCTGTTCATCAAGGGTTGTGGGGAAAGGTGTTATGGGCAGCACCGCAGCTCCCATTATTTTACACAGAAATCTACATATGTCAGGTTGTTTGGGTCTGCAGAAGGAAAGTTGTTTGTGGCAAATCACCATGAGGAAGATGTAATCAAAAACCTCAGCCTAGTGATACAAAGTTTCCATTTTTACAAAAATATTTCTGCAGGTAACCACCTGATTATACATGAGGCAGTTCATATGCACATCACACTGTGATGGGCAGAGCCCTGCTTTTCACTTGATGTGTTTTTGTAGGGCTCCAGAGACACAACAATGCACCAATGAAACCAATGCATCACAACTGACAAATGTGCTTGTCTTGCTCACTATTTGTAGATCCCAATAAAACAGTCTAAACACATCCAGAGATCCACAGGACTGAAATTAATCCAGGGAGATGAATGAACATATTTCTTCTCTTTCATCTTTCCTTATCCATTGTTGCCCAGTGCACGTACAGGAGGGTCCTTTCTCCAGTGAACTTGCAATAGTGTTCATGACATTGCAACTGGTCGCAGTGCCACAGCAGATTATCATGAGAAAGGAGCTTCAGAAGCATACCCTCTTCTCATGCAAAGATCTATGGAGCAACAGCCAAGGGAACAAAGAGGAGCAAGAACAAACATGGCTATTATATAGCTTTTCCCTGTCCACATGTGTGTCCCAGCACATGCCATGGAGCCAGAGTTGACTCAAAGCTGGGAACACCCAGGGACAATCTTGTACAGTTGTGTGCAGTTTTCCAAGCCCAGGTTTGTGATCAGCATACTCAATACACAATTTATTACCAAGGTAGAGTTCAAAAAATGCAACTCTTGCTTAATTGCTACAAGTAACTTTTTTTTTTTTCTTTCTTTCTCTTAACCTCTCCTGGGCCTGAGCCAATGTTGCCTCTTAATGGTTTCTAAATGCAATTTCTTGGCTGAAAATAAGATTACAAAGTACACGGGAAATACAAATGAAAACATATTACAGAGCTGTGAATATTCAGAAGAATCAGTCTTGTCTCAGTATCTTCTCTCTGGGTGTTAGATGATAGTCAAAGTAGAAGACTGAAGAAGGTCAGATAAAGTCCCTGCTCCTCGAGACAGAGGTCCACGTCTGAGCCAAACTACAGGTCAGGAGGAATTCGCACACCTACAGATTGCTTCTGCAACCGTCACAGTTTCACACCTGAGAAACCTACGGCCACCCCAGTTGTCTCCAGACTTGCAAATCTTTCCACTCATCTATACACAAATCTCAGCAGCGCCGCTGTACAAGAGGTTTATTAACAAAGACGCGCTGACCCCTGAGCCACCGTGGGCCTACCCAAATTGCCCAAAAGACAACAGTGCAAATTCAAGGCTGGGCTGCCTGGACCAACTGAGGATGTTTTCAGTCTACACCCTCTTCACCCCACCAGCCCTTCTGAGGAACTGAGGAACCCCCCCACCTCTGCCATCTGTGCTGCAACACCACAAAGCCTTCTCTCAAGCACAAGAGCCACCCAACACTCAGAATCTCTGCATCACCAGCTGGGCTATGAACTTTATTTCTCTGCAGATGCAATCTAGGGCTCAAGTGGGAGGTGTTAAGAGGTGCCATGAGTAGCATATGGGCTACAGTACACAAACAACAGGGCAGAAACTCCAGTTTTCCCTTTCTTAGATCGCAGACAGGGCTTTCCCCACCTCTGTGCCCTACCTGCTTTCTTTTCACACTAGAAATCCAAAAGTTGGCTTTCTGGGAAATCTGCATTAAAAAAAGCGTAAGTTTTCCAAAAGCAGAAGTTAACACTTCCCTTTTAGATAACAAATAGGCCAAAAGAAGGCAACATGGAAATTACTTGCACTTGCTTTCCCAAATCCTAAAACTCTGTAAAACCAGGTGTTATGATTCAGCTGCCACATCACTCACGGGACACTGGTCACACCCTCTGACAGGTGATTACTGTAAAGCCCCGAAAAACTCATCAGCCTTAACAAGAGTAGGTTTAATAAATTTCACTGCCACCAGCATTTTTTCCATAAAAAAACCCCACTCACACATCATTTAACACCCAAAATGAAACAGCTGTAAATCCAGCAATTAGCAGTGTAATTTGCCTGTTCTGATCAAGTGCACCAAGGGCTGCGAGGCTGCTGGAGAATGTGGAAGCGGCCGCAGAATCGGCTGGAGCATTTGGTCTTTTTTTTCAAGTTTAAAATGATAATTAGGCTGAAAAAAGGAGTCTGAGGGAGAGACAGACACTTAGTTGAGACCAAAGATGGTAGAGAGAGGTGGATAGCAGTGGGTAGGCATGGTGAGAGGATAAAGAAGATGGGAGCATCAAGATGAAGCGAAAAGAGCTGGAATTTGAGTAATCCAAAAAGCCTTTCAAGTGTATTTAAAACTAAAAATTAATTTTTTTAAAAAAAAAGTTCTCCACGCTCTGAGACACCATACACTACTCATACGTTCTATGATTCTATGTCAAAAGGGGAAAAAGTAATTTCTCACACCATCTTAAACGTTAACCCACTCTGCATCCTTCTCCCCCATTCCCTTACTGCTAAGGGCCGACACACCTCAGCCGTGTCAGAAGAACTCTGTTTACGCGCAGCCGCGTGTGTGCTTATATATACACAAAGAGGCCATGTGCAGATAGAGCAGCCAGAAGAGTTCTGCATGGGGCTCTCAACCACGACAGAGGCAGCTTTTACATTCACCTGTTGGAAGAAGTTACAGACCTAAGAAACTGCCAAGAGAAAAGAGTTCCCAGTCGCTGTCCTGAGGATGCCAACGCAGTGGGAGGAACAGTCTCCTCGAAGGGCACAGCCCGCACCCCTCCATCCAGAGCCGACCACCACCAGACACAGCTTCACCAGGCAGGTAGTCAAGAGACCATGCCTCCCAGCAGCTATTTGCCACACACACAGCTTTGCTCCCCGTTCTTCTGCTTTGTGGCGAGTGTTGCAGAGCGGTTCAAGCACCCTCAAACCAAGGTCTGGGGCTCAACCCCTGGATGTCCTGACTTCTCCTGGAGGCAGGAGCAGCAGCATTGGGTGGGTTTGTGGGACCTCTGGGCAAGGAACACGAGGGACCTTGTCCATCTTCGCACACAGGTCACCTCACTGCATGGACACCTCGTCCCAAGCCCATGGCACCATCACAGCCCCATCACCCAGCTCTGCGGGACCTGGCACTTCGAGGCGCCCAGCGGGGAAGTGGAGCTGCTGACCGCAGGCAGGGACTGGGTCCAGGGCGAGCAGTTGCCCCCAGCACACCAAAACACCCCCTCGCAAACACCCCGCAGCCCAACTGCGCACGGCGGGTGCGAACATGTGGCTAAAAGCACCCGCACGCGCCCCCCAAAATACGCGGCTTACATAATTCCCCAGCCAGTCGGCGTTAGGGGAATGTGATTAATCCTCCATGACATGTTCTGAACTTTCCGTTCAGAGAAGCTCTTTCCTCCCGCAGACCTACTGGCGATGAATGTCATTTGACCTGCAGACTTCACTACGAATGAGCATCAGAGCAACAAACAGTGACATCGCTCCGCAAACCAATTATCTGCCTCCTTCCCCGCTCGGCCCAGAGACAAGTTTGCTAAACGCATAATGAGGATTTTTTTATTATTTAATTTTTCCCCGTTTAAAAAAAAAAAAAAAATCGTTTACATCCAGCACAAGGATGGGGGGGGGGGGGGCACTCACAAACCCAGCCCCCGGCCCGCCCCGCCGGCCACATCGCTGTAGGATGAGAGTCCCCAGGCTCAGCCCCTCGCCCCCGGCCCCGTGTCCCCAGCACCTCCGCAGCCCCCGCCGCTGTCCTAGCCCGGCTCCCACCTGTTCCGCGGGGCGCAGCGCCGTGCGCCCACTTCGGGGACACTCCCCCCGCTAGCCCACCGCCCGAACCGCTGCCCGACACCCCTCTCCGGGGACTCACCCACTCGAGCACCCTGAGGAAGGCCAGCGGCTCCTTCACCACGCGGAAAGTGCCCGCGGAGGCGAGCTGCGGGCAGAAAGAGGGAGTCAGCACCGCGCCCGCTCCGCGCTCCCCCCCGCCCGCCTTCCCGGGGGGCTCCGCGTACCTGGTCCACCGCCTCCATGGCGCCGCAGCCCCGCGGAGCCGAGCGGAGCGGAGCGGAGCCGCCCGCCAGCCGGGGATGCGCGGCGCTGCCCCCGCGCACGCCGGGCGGAGCAGCCGGGCGGGGCCCCGCGCCCCCCGCACCGCCCCGCGGAGCCGCCCCGCGCCCGGGCACCGCTCCGGCCTCCGCCCGCTCCCGCAGCGCGCCTTTCCGCGGTCGCGCCGCCACTTTTCAAAATTATTAATATATTTTTTTTTAAAAAAAGCAATTTTTATTTCGGGGCAGGAAGGCAAAGGAAGACGTCGGGGAAAGATAAAAAAAAAAAAAAAAAAAAGAAAACAAACTGCCTCCCCCCCAGAAACTATCAATGTTTTTTGTGGGAGCGGCAGGGACCGTGGGTGGCACCACATCGCACCGTGTCCTTCTTTCCCCTCTCGCCCCCCCGGGGCGGACTCGCCTGCCGCCCCCGGCCCCCCGCGGCCGCAGGGCTGCGGCTCTGCTGCCTGCTCTCGAAGCGCGGCTCCCTCCTGCCTCTGTAGCATTTCCTTGACAGCAGAACCGCGTTCTCTGTCTTGCGTTGCCATCGTTCTGGCCTCGTTTCCCAACATAGCCTTAATAATTGTAATATATCCTGGGCGGCACAAGCTGGCAGGAGCAGCAGTTCCCTGTGTCCGTCCACACTCGTGTTGCTCTTGCTCGCTGACAGCATTGCCAGTTCCTTGTGACATTAAAACATCACCATGAGGGTTTAGTGTTGAGCCAGGTTCTGCCCCATCAAAGGCTCAGGAAATAGCTGAGGGCACAAACCCATCAGTTTGTTTAACAACACATATCCAGTAACTAGATTTAGGCCCAGATTTTGCAAATGTTTGCATATTCACTTAACTGCCACCTTGACAACCCATTGTGTTACTAGAAGGACACCAGTGCTCAAATAGGATTTGGGCCCTAAGTAGGTCAGGGACTACAATACCTACCTAAAAAATACCTGAAGCTTTTATGCCCTGTAAGGAATCAGCCATCTGCAAAAGTTTAATAAGTCAATTAGTTTTGCTCAGACTAAAGCTCTATTTAAAAAAAAAAAAAATCCAAATGTATTCTTGGAATAGACAAGATGCATGTGTGGGGGAAGAAATTTCTGAAGGTTTCATTGGAATTTGAGGCAGAGGATTTTGTGTCGAAGTTATGGATCTGCAACAAACCCAGCTGAAGTCTGGCAGCAAAGGGACTGGGTCTAGTAATATTTTTTTTAAAATATTCTTTTTTTATCTTATCAAAGTAGCTTTGGGGGTCAGAATTACAATTACATTTCATTTTTTCAATTAAAAAAGAAAACACCACAAAGCAGTTGTATTTTGTGTCCTCCTTCCTTCCCACCTTTGGAGAAAAACAAGAGAGAAAAATGGAGAACTTTTCCTTACAAAATGTAATCAAGGAAGCTTCTTTATTTAAATAACAACCTCTAGAAAATACAAAACACTTCTCAGTAATTCTATTAACTGCCTGCTGGTGGCCTAGTGCTGTGGGAGGCGGAGTCCCTTCACAGGTCCTTAGGGACAGAGCATCCCTATGTCTCCAAAAGGCACAAGCAGGTAGTGAAACAAAATTTGCCCTCTTGACTTTCAGCCACAGCTTCCCTCACTGGTGCAGAGCTGTGGGGCTAGGTCACTGCCAGCCACTCACCTTCAGCTCTCACGCTTGAAAAAAGAATTAGTTCAGTCCTCAAGAATAGCAGGGTAACCATGCTCCCCCCTGCAGAGTTTTCCCGCTCTAATGTCCAGTATCAGCCACAGTTAGTTTGTACCAGCACGAGTAACCACCAAAATTCTTGGCTGTGGGAAAGCTTCATTGCTTGCGGTTTACCATGACTCTCATGTGCTGTTTCCTTTAATAGGCTTCTTTCAAGGAGAGACTTAACAGCTGCGGATGTATTGAAGCAGTTCGAAAACCTCCCGAGACATTCAAAAAAAATACTGAAGCATTTTGTAAAGGCATAACTGAGCAGTAGACTGGGGAGATGCGGAGAATCTTTTTTCCTTAAATGTATGGGTAGGATATTCTGGAAGAAACATATATCTAATTTCCCTTTGACTGTCATGGAGAACTGGAAACCTTATTCATTCACTCTATTAATTACCTTCTATGGTAATCCTGAAACTTTTAGTAGTATTTGACCACTCAAAAATTGTCAAAGGCAGAAAACCAAAAGTAAATATTCTTAAGACATTTGCCACTATCAGGTTGAGCCCTCTCAAAGACTGGGACGGTTTCCCTGCTGCTCTCTAGCTCAGCATGCTTAGGCTTGCAGCAGCTACAGGAGCTCCCTCGTGCTGTGTTTTCTATTCCTTTTCTACTGTCCCTGCTGTGTTTTGGCTTGGTGCTCTTCAGTGCTCGGCCATTCCCACCTCAGCTCCCACTTTGGCTGGAAATCCTTGCAGAACCATGGCAAATCAGCAACCTGATTTTAGTCAGCGCTTGGTGCCTGTTCTAGGCGTTATTAAGTCTTGCAGATGGCTATTGGCATTTGTACTTCAATATGGCAGTGTCTCTCTTTGGCTTTCACAGCTGCTCTCTTTACACACGGTCCTGGTTAGCTCATAAGAGCATCTCCTTCACAGTTCCTGAACCTTCTAGTACAAACCCTGCTCTGCAAATAACATTAGAGATCCACACTTTTTTTTATACTACATGGTGAAACACACTCTGAAATGTACATTCAAACTAGCAGAGATATGTCTGCAGGTACTGGAGATACAGCAAGAGCCTATACACCAAGACACTGCATTATATTCACTGTTCTCACACCTTGACACGCATTAATCAAAAAATGCCATTTGAGGTGCAGTTACAAATCCTCATGATGAGTGAAATGTAGTCTGGGGAGACCAGAAGTGTTTCACAGGGACAGGACCTCACATCATGAGTGTGGTCCCTAAAGACAGGAACCTCCCAGTGTTTCCTTTCCTTGGACAGGGTCCACCAGTGCCATAGGGGAAGCAGCAATGCTAGCCCTTCATCACTGCTGGGGACCAAAGTGCCCCACAGGAAACTATTGCTTTAGTGATCTTCCCTTTTCACTTTGGAAAAATTAATTTAATTGCCATGAACCCTGATATGACAAGTTTAAAAGCTAAAGTCCTCAAGCTTGTCCAGCTACAAGTAGCAATTTCTTTGCTGTTCCTAGAAAGCATGTACCCTGATTTTTCATCAGGGTACAGAAAGTAGGAAGCTTCCCTGATTAATGGCAAGGGTAAGAACTACATCTCTTAGATGTTATGTGTCAGCAGGCAAAGCATCAAGAGGTGCCTACTTCTCACTCTTACCTTGAAAAGGTTTTCTTCCCAGGGCTTAACCAAAAAGATTTGTGACAAACTTCTTCTGACCTGCCTGAACCTGTATGCTGGCAAATAGTTTCCTTCTGTGTCCTCCAAGCACCAAGTCAACTAAATTCAGCCTTTTGCTCCACACCTGTGGACTGCAGACCACGCTGAGCTGGAAGGCATGAGATCAATGCAAGCAGCAGATCAATACAGGTTTGGCTGTGCCAGTAATGCTCCTGAGCGCGTGGCTCAGGACCAAATTGTGCCTGTGGGAATGAAGAAACTGCCTCTGCAAGAAGAGGACACTAACTTTGGGGATGGCAGCGACGCTGCCCCTGCCCAGGGCTGCGGCAGGCAGAGTCATGCCAGCCCCGAGGGGCTGAAAGAGGACAGCAGGGATTTGTCTTTGCTTGGGACATCTTTGATTTAAATCTTACTTCTATCTGCTAATGGGGAAATGGTAGGGAACAATCTCTGGATCTGCTAGACTGGACGTTAACAGATATATGCACGCACATCTATAAAAAGTAGATAGTTGAAAATGCATTTCTCCTTGCACGTGGCGGAGCACAAAGCCTATGACCCATGGCTCACCCAGGCTGCAGCAGTGAGGACCAGACGGTGGGGTCACCCCATTATGAAGTGAGTTTAAGGCGACTGGTGATAGCACCAGTGCTATTTTTTTTGTGAGCAGTTGGGTGTGGAAATGAGGTCTCACACACGCGTTAGGAGGACCATATGGCGCTTAGCACACCAGATTTCCCAGCTCCAGCCAGGCCTCAGTCTCACACTCTACCTGTCACTCTTCTCAAGATACACACTGTCGAGGGTAATTTCATCCTCCCAGGGTCTCCATCAAATTTGTTCATGAAACATTATCCCTGGAAAAGGAGAGCTTAGTGCCGCCTCTTGGATCTTTCCATTGTTTTCAAAGCTACCAGCCATTTTGATTAGGTTACAATATTTTCCCCTGAGGCTGTATTCTGCACCAGGGAGATTTTAACCTTTTCCTGCCATGAGGCAATTCACCCTCCCATCCTAATGCCAATTGCCAGTCATTTCATGGCTTGGCTTCATTTGTTTGATGTCATTACTCTAAAATCTAATAACAGATAAGAAACAAAATATGAGGCCTTGGTATAGCCAAGAATTGCTTTCCATGTGATCAGAAAACACATAGGAGGATCCGTGGGAGAGACCAGTCTCTGCCCCTTAGGTCCCAGCCAGCTCCTGTATCACATTTTCCAACACCCATGGGCCTCCCTCCTTGTTCTATTTTCAAATTCTAGGTTTGCACCCCAGCCTATTAATAATACTTAAGAAATCTCATTTCCCAAGGAACTTCATTTCCTAAATTTCCTTGTGCCCAGAAGATAGGACCAAACAAGGACATCGACTCCCTATGCCATGTGTTAAGGTCAATAAACTAAAATGCCACAGCGTTGCAGAATATTCCACTGTCAGAAGCTGAAAAAAACTGCATACAGAAACTGACATGTGCTTGGTTTAGAGCAAAATATCTTGGAAAAAAGACATGCCTCAATACATTGCCAAATTGATAATAAAAAGTTTTCAGGATTCAAATCATTAGAGCAGCGAGGCCATTGCTCGTTGTTAAGCTAAAGGTACAAAAGTGTTTTTAAAAGGAGCTTTGTTGAATCAGCGTTTGTTTTTTCTAGTAACATGCACAATTTCTTTAAGCAGGGTCGTTTTCAGAGTATGGCATGAGAATAATTATGGAGCACTTTCTAAAGGTTCAGTGATTAAAGCGAGCAGCCAGCTGTTGGCTGCACAGCTGATGTTGACCAAAAGTATCATGTCTACAAGTCAAACTATCTTAATGAGATTCCTAGATCTTCTACAAGACTTACAATTATTTCCCTCCTGATCTCTAAGAATAGCTGCAGAAGTCATCTTTGGTGTTTCTTTTTGGATTTCAGTTACGTGCAAATGAAATGAAATTAAAAGTTCTATTATTGAAAGTCAAGTTTTCCCCAAATCCAAAAGGATTGCCTGACTTCGCTGCAACCTTTGTTTCATGTACAAAGAGCGATCCTGATTTGATTTTAAAAATTAATCAGTCATTTTTCTTTTCCTTCTTAATCCTTCACTGACATCAAGTCTTGTCATTTTTGATCCTAGCTTCCAGAGCACATTGTCTGGCTTTAATCAAAAGCATTCTGTAATTAGGTTCCAGCTAATTTAGCTTAGACCATTTAAAAGCAAAAAATAACCTTGCTTCCTGGTAAAACCCAGCTAAGTTTCAAAGGAGCCAAACAGGGGTAGCTTCATTTCATAGACATATTTCTAGCAATCAAATCCTTCCCTTAAAAGCATGGGGATATAATTTATCCTGGGAATTTTCAGGGTGGTTTTGTACACAGGAACAAAATGAGCACAGATGAGCGTGAGAAGCACTGTGGCAGTCATATTCTGTCTCTCTCCAAAAACTTGGGGCTGGAGCTCTAGAAGGGACACTGTCAGGGCTGGGATTCTTCAAATCCGACCTACTTTTCCATTTCATCCTTTACCAAAGCAAATGTTTAAATGCTAGACTTTTTTTTCTTAAAGGAAGAGGGAAAATGTCAGTGCACTGGCTCCGAGGTACAGCAGCAGAAACCAGAGCTGCTTTAGGGTAACCACGGAGGAAGGTGCTTGCACCATATCATGCGTGGAGATGATGCCCTCAGCTATCCCAGCCCCACGAGGGACACATCTGCACATTCCTGATGTGCTCTGGCCCAACATGTATTTAGGGCACCAGAGCAATAGCAAAACCCTAAACCCACCTTGCTGCTGTTTTGCATGAGAAAACCTCTTTTCAGGGTAAAGGATCAGAAGGTCAAGGCTAGCCAGTGGTGGAGAGGGTTCACCTCGCCAGAGTGAGGATTGAATAATATCACAAACCCAAACTTTGCCCTGAGCACTGGTATAAAGGACATGCACACCACTTACATCCTTAGGAAGGGATGAGGTCGGCACGCTGCATACCTCTGTATCCCAAAAGGTATTTCCCCTGTCCTTCCCTTGCTAGCGGAGCATTTATTTGCCTCTCTCAGTCTGGATTAAAGCTCTAAAATTCAGCAGCACAGTAGGTGCAAAACATCCCAAAACATGAAGTGGAAAAAACCAAACCCATCAAAATCCTCGAATTCATACCAGCACAGCCCTGCAAGTTGGAAGGCATTTTTCACAGCTGGCTGTGTAAGATAGCTAATAAAAATGCGAAGGACAGGAACCATCCCAAACACCATCGCTCTCCAAAACATACCCATGTAACTCCATGTGCAGCCACAGGCTGGAGGAGCTGGTGCCCCATCCCTTCAGAGAGCAGCAAGAGCTCCTTCTCCTTAAAAATGCTACTTACCTTTTACCCTGCTACCTGCTGCTCTGAGCTCTCATGCAAAGCATGGGAGGAAAATCCAGCCTCTTTCTCCAGCCAGGGAAAGTTCAAGCTCACAGCATCCTTTCCAGAGCATGCCCCACGCACAGGGCTGCAGATGAGGCCAGGCTGAGAAGCAAAGCATCAGCTGCTGCACAGCCCAGGCAAGGTTACAGCAGTGAGGGGGATGCTACAAATAAGATCAAAGTACTCAGTAGTTTCACTAGGGAAAGCCTGGCCAGAGAAGGTATTAAAGTCAGTGACCCCTTGGATGCTCTTGTAAAAGGCATCTGATTGGTACTCGATGGGTAGATAGAAGAGTTAGACATGCCACCGATTCCTGTAATCTGCAACAGCATTTTGAGATACTTATAGGAAATTAGCAACTCTCTATATCCTGCTTTTGGGGATCAGAAACAGAAAATGGACTAGACAAGTGTAAATTATGGGAAAGCAAGAACCTACAAATCTCAGAGGCTGCCCATAACATCACCAAACATCAGCCCCCCCTCCCCTTGCAGGCAATTCACGTTATCTTTGCATTCCTCACACTGTTTTCCCAACTGCTTTCTCAAGCTTTGGGGTTGAGCAAGAACCACTGTTGTAAACCTTTAGGTTTTAATAAAAAACTTTGCTGGATTTAATTGGAAATTCTTCTAACAGTATGATTGAGAAGGGATGGTGGGGAGGTGGGGGAAGGGCTCTTTACATTAGTGATGGGTGATAGAACAAGAGGAAATGGGTATAAGCTTAGTCAGGGGAGATTCAGGTTGGATGTTAGAAAGTATTTCTTCTCTGAAAGGGTTGTCAGCCCCTGGAATAGGCTGCCAGGGAGGTGGTTGAGTCCCCATCCCTGGATGCGTTTAAGAAAAGGGTGGATGAACTACTTAAGGATATGGTTTAATGGGAGATTAGGGACAGTTGGACTGGATGATCTCTAAGGTCTTTTCCAACCTAGAAATCTATGAAATTGGTTTGCCAGCATGAAGTCAGATTATCAATAGCAGCTCAAAACAGAGTATTTATTACCTGTCATAGAGAGAACTATTTAAAACAATAGATAACCACCAAAAAAACAACTGGAGACATTCCCTTTCATAGCAATTAACATAACATCCCTTTCTCATGCTAAACTTTATCTGAATTTCCTTCAGATCTGCAAATCTGGCTAAAACTGTTACAAGTCATGCTGATTGCTGACATACTATTTATAGCGCTGTTGAGAACACTGAAATCCATTCTCTGCTCCCAGGGAGGAGTTTTTAAATATGTGGGGAATTTACATTTGTGTTTCATTGTATTGAAACTAGTAAAAAAAAATATTCCAAGTTTTTTTAAGATTTAGTGGAAAGATTAAAATTAAAAAAAAAAAAGTGAGAAACTTTTACTGTCTATTCCTGTTGAATTCATATTCAAGGTAGAGCAGAAACTGGATCCTCACAAACAGCCAATCTCTGGCCAGCCTCTCCTCTGCCCCAGGAACAGTAGGAAAGGGGAAAGCTCTTCCTCTCAAATTGTTTCTGAAGGAATCTAGTTATTATTTAGGCACCGTAAAGCAGAGAACCAACCAGCCTACTTACCAAACAGCACCTAGCTCTCACAAGGATGAATTACCCTTCTTATCTGGTTAGAAATACCCTTTTTGAGTTGTCTAAATACCCACAGTCCCTGAAGCTGCAGGAAAGCAACTGTCTTTTGTTTTGAAGAACTTAGACCGTGCTTCTTTACTGGAAAGAGAAACACCAGGAGACCCTGCAGGACAGAGAGCGGGTGGAGACCATGAACACAAAAGTCATAGGGTGTTACCAAATGTGAGAAACAGCATGAAAACTAAAGTAGAAAAGTAGAATGGAAAAATAATAAAAAGAAATTTAAAAACTACAGACATAACCAAAAGGGTAATTAAAAAGAAAGCAGGAACAGCCCAGCACAAAAATCTCAAGTAGCTGCAGCCAAGTAGAAGATAGAAAGGGCTTCACTAGAGGGAGGGAGAGATTATATGGAGTTAACTCCTCCCAGAGTCATCATTAAGTCAATTAGAGAGTGGTAGGGAAGGCTGAGGGGAGCTTTTTTTTTTTTTTTGTGCGAGGAGATGAAAGAGGCAAGTAAGGTTTTGCATGAGGCAGCAACGAGTTGTGCACTGAGCTGTTCCAAAGCCTGGCTAGATCTGCTGAGTGTTTCCTGCTTTAGTTTTCCTTATAGCTATGTGCTTCCTAAAAGAAATAAATTTTCATGTCTTATTGAAAGTAATTTTTCTTAGAAGTCAGAAAAATCTTGAGTTTTGAGACTTTAAAAAACAAAAAGAAAATAGCGGAAAATGATTCTGCAGCATCTTCTTTCTTTCTATTCTCCTCCTTGTATTTTATCACCTCTTGTCTCTCCTCCTCAAACTTTGCCTTTTGATGACATTTCCTGCTGCAGTTTTCAGAAACATTTGAAGTCCTGCAAGGACGTCTCTTCAGGTGCAGAAGGAGCTGGAGGCTATGGCAGCTCTCACGACATCAGTCTGGGAGATGGAAAACAAAGGCCTGAGTCTCTGAAATAACTTATCTGGGAGAAATGATAAGCTCAGGCTGTCTGAGAGCATTTGGTAGGCCTGAGGAAGAATGGGAGGCTGGAGAAGACAACAAAGAAGGTTCCTTTCGCCCCAGGCTGTTGTCAACAAAAGACAGTGTAGTGACATTGCACTGCTTTTCTCCAAATCTTCCTTGGCAGAAGCAACTTCTAGAGCAGCCTGATCTTTACAAAGGCCATATAGTTTATTTCAATGACGTGTGTAGTCCAGAACTTTTTGGTCAGGCTGCAGACCTGTAGAGAAGTCCGAAGTGTGTATATACATATATACTCCTACGCATACCTTAGTGAGTGACACACCTAGCTCTTAAAAGGAACTGTGACTTCATTGGCAATGTCTCCCCATAGGAGTGCAAGCTGCAGGGGACACATATGTGAGCAAAAGACCAAATCCAGCTGTTCTGGCCTTAAGTAGGGATCTCAGCAAGTGTGATTAGAAGGACAGGGTCTGGCTATTCATGTGACAGAGGACGGCTATAAGCCAGTGGTATGATACGGCCTCGAAAAGATAGACACAGTTGTGGACTCTCTCAGGGGTGGTTATTTTCAGTGGAGATAAAGGAGTGTCTGTATCCCTGTAGAATTTGAGATGTCATGTGATGTTAAGGCCACTCAGGAATGAGAAAGAGAGAGCTGGGGTTGTTCATCCTGGAGAAGAGAAGGCTCTGGGGAGACCTCCTAGCAGCCTTCCAGTACCTAAAGGAGCTACAAGAAAGAAGGAGAGGGGCTTTTTACAAGATCATGTAGTGACAGGACAAGGGGCAATGGCTTTAAACTGAAAGACGGGAAATTTAGATTAGGTCTAATTAAAAAATTATTCTCTCTGAGGGTGGTGAAGCACTGTGGATGCCCCATCCTTGGAGGTGTTCAAGGCCAGGTCGGATGAGGCTTCTTCTCCCCTCCTTTTCCCCTGGCTCTGGCAGCCCTCACCGATGCGGGAGCGAGCTTTGAGAGACAGCGGCTGTCGGGTGGCGGTTTGGTGCTGGGGTTTTGGTTCGAGCCTGAAACTGAGCCTGGCCGAATCAGTTGCTGACAGAGGGTGTCCTGGGAGGGTGTTACGATCATCTATCGAAACTTTGGCTGTTTCATGGTTTCTCTCTGAGGATGGATCTGACAGTGCCAGTAGTGTTTAGACTGAAAGCTCAATTGTGTTTTGACAACAGCTTTTCCTGGTGTGACAGAGAGGGGCATATCCCAAAATCTGTTTTGCCCAGGCTTGTGTCACAGCAGTATTTAATAATCTGGGTTTGGATTTTTTATCATTGTAGAAAAAGGCTTATAAGTCTCCTTCCTCTCCTTCCGAGTTTAATGCAGACTACCTACGAATCTGAAATCCAAATACGTGAACAAAAAAAGAGGAGTGTTGCATCCGGAGCTCTGCTCCATAGTCCTGCTGCCACTCCAGGGAGAGCAGGGACTCCCATCAGGGACAGCAGTGACTGATTTTTGTCTCCATCACAAGTAAAATGAGGCGGGAAAAGGGAAATAAGCATAAAACCTGAAGAACACTTTGTTAAATTTATAAATTTTTAATCCTAAAGTATTATAGAGGTCTTAAGCAAAGCAAATGAGTGTTTGTGTGTGTACAAGTACTTGAGCAGGTCCTGTTGTGCTGGAGGAAAAGAATTAAGAAAATCCATCATGGGCAGGTAACAGATGGAAGGAGCAAAAGAAAGGCTCCTCCAGCTGAAGGGCTCATCTCCCTCATGTTTGTTATTCACTGTCTGAGCATGCAGGCCCAGCACCCACAGGTGTTGCTACATTTCAGAAGTAAAAATCATGGTAACTGATGTAAAAATGTTGATATTAAATGCCTTATTAGGCATTAAAAAAGCAAGACCTTATCTTTACAGTGCTCTATTAAACACTCTATCAATTTAAATAGTTGGATTAATTTAAAAAGATACAGGTCAGGTGATTAAAATTATTTTCAAAAAATGTTTCATAACTTTCCTCTCCTTTGATGTGAAAACAAAAGGCAGCTTCCTTTGTTTTATTATAAAATGTTTCTGCCACTAACTGAAAAAAACAATTAAGTCATTAAATGAACAAAAATCAAACAGCAATTTTTGTATTTTTAAAGGATATATATTTATTTTTTTTACAGATCTTACCAGTAATGAAAATTATGTGCATATAATAACAGGAGGAAGTAGATTCTCAGGAAGATTTTCACGGCTCTCAAGCAGGACACCTAGTGCAAAATCTGTTCTGTGCTGTTCAGTGCAAATATCAAAGTAGCAGGATTTGGGGTTGTTTAGTTGTCTTCTAATTCTTTCAGAGCAACTCAGTTCATTGTGAGAAAATCTGTGATCATATTTCTTTTATAAAAGCAAAACTTTTAGGTCATGAGGAAAAACATAAATTGAGAACTATTGATATTCTGTAAACGTTTCAGCAATACATGTTAAAGATAATGAGTTTTGTATTTTAATGTGCCACTTCTCCAATATCTGAGCTATTTTTCTATCTTTCGTAATTCAGATGGAGTATAATTCAATTTCACAATCAACAGTTCATTCCCAATCCTCATTTGTACAAAAGCCTTTTTACACCTTTTGGTAAAAATAAGAGTAATTTGCTGGCACAGCATAAAGAACTCAGCACGAGTAAGACTCAGACCCCTCATCTAAAACACATCAGAAAGAAAAACCTGCTTGTATTCTGTGATGACAGGAATAATATTTGAAAATAAAGTCCTGATTATATGCATATTTACGTGTTAATCTGAGCTTGCAAGAAAATCTAATGTTCGAAGTGAAGATCAGGAAAGCCAAAATATTTTATAAATATTAATTTGTTTTTTGTTTTGCTGTACAGTTTGTCACAGTGGATATCTTTAGTCAAACTTCCCCTGTGTTGCCGTCATAACTGCCTTGACACTCTTGGCAACACGTACTACTTGCCATCTCGATTCCTCTGCTGCGCAGCTGTACCCAGCAGGGCAGAAGGGCGTTTTTTTTCCACCTCTGGTTTTTAAATTCTTAGTGGGTTTGGGATGGTAAAGAGCAAATAAAAAGACCAATGTTCTGATGAAAGGACCGGGGACAAAGCTGCCACTCAAAAGCTGTAAATTGGTGATGTGAGCTCCACAGAGAATGGTTTTCAGACTGCTGGTTTTAAATCAAGCACCAGCACCGAGTGGTGAACTCACCACCCTCCCCATGGGCCAGTCCCAGCACGATTTGCTGCCGTGGGACTGGGATGTGCATCAAGAAACTGGGGCGAACCAAATTTCTGCCTAGGAATGGTTCGTTTAACCAGCAGAAAGTCCTTTCCTGGCTGTTTCCCTTCCAACACAGCACTGAAAAGGCACTGAATAATAAGGCACTGAAACCGTCCCACCGCCCCACTCCCAGGGTACCCAGAGCCTCCAGGCTCTCCCAGAGAGTCGCTGGCCCAGAGGATGCTGCAGCACCCGCCCGGGGCTGTGCGGTGCTTGGGGGCTGGCAGCCCGGAGCAGCTGCAGCCGGTCTCGTTCTGATCCCACACGGAGCTAAATCTGGAACAAGTCTCCGAGGTCAGTGGCATTTCTCTCGCGTAAAGCCACTGTACGAGAAGGCAGATTATCCCAGACCAGATGTCACTTTCTGCAGCCGCTGCCGGCTCCTGCGCGGTGCAGGTATGACTGCACCTCTCTCAGCTTTTCCTGGGCTCTTGCACTTACCTTAGCTTCAGTGCGACGATCCAGGAGAGCTTGCTTTCCTTCCCTGTTTGTCTGCCTTATTTTTCAGGAGCTCAGCTTCATCTTTCATAACCCCAGGCCTGGCACCTTAAAACAAGTTTTGCTAAAATAGAGTCATGATTCTTCACAGTCAAACTTAGGATACAAAGAGATCAACATTTTTTACAATCTTGAGGGATGGAATCTTCCTTTTCATCAAAAAAGAGCCTGAAATTTTTCCTCAAGCCACCACAACTCTAGGAAAATGCCTAAGCATAGTGAGGCTTGTGATTAAATCACGAGACCTGTCGGCACCGGAGTGTGCAGAACAGCCCCTTTAAGTCTCTTGGCCGAACATGATCATTGCATTTCATCTATCATCTCTAGTTCTGGTGCTGGCCACAGTCTAGCCACACACAAAACTATTTTCTCCTGTTGAACAGACCCTCCAACAGCAGCAAAGCACCCTGAGATCCCTGGCTCTTCCAGGATCATCACTCTGCCTCTCCCAGATGATGTGATGTGAGGAAATGAGCCTCGTAGCCTCAAGCCACTATCTGGGCGATTCATCTTTTCTTCCTGAATAAAGGAAAACCTTACCTGGCTCTGCATGAGCCTGTGAGTGTCAAAGCTAGCTGAGGTTAACTCTGAGTGAAACAGAGATGGGATTTATTACTTGTATGGCAGAGTAATTTACAGTCTTGGTCGTGTGCTGTAGGAATGGAAAACAAAAATACTTTGTTCAAAAGCTTTACCAAGAAAACCAAGTATGTGCTGGATGGATGTTTAGCAGGTTTGATATTTTATTATCTTCAAGTGAATTTGTCATAGGTAATTATGAAGTTTCTGAGGGAGAAAAGATGGTTCTGTAAGAACTTCCAGCACAGATCTTTGAATTTGCGCAGATAAAAGCTTCTTCCTAAACATCTGTGCAGTCAGACCCTGTCATGCACGTTATTGTGAGAAAAGCAAAAGAGAGAAGGTGATCCAAACACAATTAGATATCATCAAGATTTAGAGACTGCAAATATATTTGCATGTCATTTGCACACTCTTGGTCCTGCTCTAATCAACAGCGTAGCATCTGGACTCGTATTCTTTGGAGGCTTTGAAGAGCAAAGCATTTGTATGTCAAATGAACTTCCCTTTTGCTTCAGTTTCAGACATAGAAAGACATCAAAATAACACCGGGTATAACAAGTGCCTAAAGTATACACCGTTTTTCATTGTATAGGCTCCCTAATCACACTATGCATATGCTTTCCCTAATACATTTTATAGCTGCAGCATGAAAAGCTCTCTTTGGTGCTATTTTGTGCAGGTAGACTTTAATTTGGGAGAGAGGGAGAAATGCAGCAGACATCTGTGCTCCTTTACAGAGCTTGAGTTTAATTTTGAACAGAGAGAAATGGAGCAGAGGTCCGTGCTCCGTTACCTAACTAGAGTTTAGTTTTGGGGAGAGAGAACAGAGGTCTAAGTAATGTTTTTTCCCTGAAAGTTCAAATTTATTGTCCCAGCTGAGAGAGACAACGTTTATCTGTGTTCCTTCA
The DNA here is from genome assembly GCF_009769465.1 of Tauraco erythrolophus. Lineage (NCBI taxonomy): Eukaryota > Metazoa > Chordata > Aves > Musophagiformes > Musophagidae > Tauraco > Tauraco erythrolophus. The sequence continues at coordinate 8,402,517 of NC_141476.1, forward strand.
ACCCCTGCTGTACCTTGACCATGTATAACCTCAAAGGGAAAGGAGCAGGAATATCTGACATTCTCTGGCATATGTCGTATGTCACAGTGGGAGTTTAATGCTTAGCCATAATATTTTTGTATAACCCAGCATGCAAGTCAAAATTCCCAGTGCTTTCAATTACTGGACATCTGAGTGAAGAAACTGCTGCTGATAGGATTAGCAGCGGTGCAGGGCAAGTGGCACGCAGTGACCCGGGGGCACCTCGGAGCGGTTCCAGGAGGTGATTTCTGCAGCAGGAGCATGGCTGTGCGGTCAGTGCTGGGTGGCCGAGGGTCCTGCTGGTTGTACCTGGGCGAGGTGGGCAGTTGTAGTTGCTGATTTTGGCAGGGATGGAGTATCGCATGCTGCAGGGGCGTAAGAGCGAGCCCAGGAACTATTGCTGGTGACAATAGGAGTTTTATGAATTTCCCGGGGGCACGACAGGGTCTCTGATCTGCTGCACTATTTCAAGCAAGATATTGCACTTTCAAGCTGCCACTGAAGGACACAACCTAAGTTGTCTCTTGTGCTTATAAATATAGCAGTATGACCCCCAGAAATCTCATCTGATGTGATATTATGCTGCTGGTTCAGGGAGCCGAGGCAGGTCTCCATACGTGAATGAGCAGCTTGGTTGCACAGCATAAATGTCAAGCTACACCAGTCGTGGTGCTCCTTTGGAATGACTTTGTATGTCATGGTATAGAACTATGAAAAACAACCCAGGAGTCACTCATCCAAGACAAATGGTGTAATTATAGTGATCACATAGAACATATGAGAGCTATCAAAGGCATAGCACAATACGACACACACAGTTAAGCTTCTCTGGCTTCATCTGGATGGGAGCTACCTATGTTTGTGCTTCCCAGCGTGCAGAGCATGGTTTCAAGCACAGAGAAAAAAAGGATCCTGTAGATGGCCTGATACCTTTGTACTCTGGATTTAAGAATGAGGACTGATAGTGCAAGTGAGTAGACCCTGAAACATTTGCGCTGCAAGAAAAGGGATCATTGATGCTCACCTGTCTGCCACCTTGTGGGTCTGAGGCTGCAGGGATTTATCAAGTGTCAGCCAAGCAGGGTTTGGGTACTTAGGTTTGTCTTTCATGCAAGATTTATGTGATATCTGGTGCAATGAGTTCCCAAGGCGGGATAATGAGGGCTCTGGAATGTGGTACCTGGGGAAGGCAGAAGCAGGGAGAGCTGCAGCCACCTGCTTAATCTTTCTTAGTGCATAACTGGTACAGTCAGCAGAGGTGAGAAACTTCTGCAGCCCTCAGTCCCTTGTCTCCTGCCAAACCACAATCCAAAGAGCTGTTTATTTTAGTCAAAAAGAATAAAAAAGTCATCAGAGTCATCAGAAATAAAGAAAAATTAACTTGATGGATGACCCACAGTCAATAATTGGAATCTAACTGATAATCTCACCTGTTCTAGTTTTCAGTAGTCACCACCAAATAAAACACCAGAAAATAACACAAGTCCCTGAGTATGAAGCTGGTTTTGAACATCACTTATGCTGGGGGGACGCACAGAACTGCAGCCGAGGGGCAGCAGAGCTGCTGTGCATCAGCATCTTCTGCCTGAAACTTCCTAGTGCCAAAAAGCTGCTTGCTACCCTTAGGTAGATGTATACCTTAGGGATTTAAGTGTAATTACTGGTCTAAAAGCTGTGTGCAGGAAAGATGTGATTATAAGAAGTCCGTAAACTTTTCTAATTCCTTAGTCCTGCCTAGGCTGTAGCAGGTAGCTTGTGCTGTGCGTTACATTTACAGGCATTCCCAGGCTGCTTTTCAAGGCTCCTTTTGCACCTCTTTCTTCAATTTCCCTTCTACGAAATGCAAACTTTTAATGAGTAACAGCCTGAGGCAGAATAACTCACCCCTGTTTCATTACAGAATAGCCTGAGCTCATAACCTCACGACAGGCAGAGTTATGTCCCTGTGTTTAGTATATGGGGCACTTGTTACCGCTCTGTGAGTAAAAATATCCTTTCAGAAGCAAAATCTGTATTCCCTCACAAAAATATTCGGCAATCAAGAGTTTGACTAGCTCTCAGCGTTTCCAAATGGATGGCATAATTAAATGATTTAAAGCCTGCTGTAATCAGGAGTGCACAGTCAATGAATATTCAAGCTGCTCTCATTGTTAGGGATGATAAAGAACTGTCTTCTCTTTAGGTGGGTTATTTTTTATTGTCTGAAGAGTCATCCAGAAGATGGTGCCACCGTTCTGCCTGAAAAATGAATGCCAGCCCAGAAGAGAGTCCTTGCACAGAAAATAATACTTCACAGAAATTTAAGAGCAAACTTATTTTCAAGGGCAGTTCAGAGCTCAAAACCTGACATTTAGTCTGTGTTAAGGCTCTTACTGAAAACTAGGGCAATGTATCTTTATTGCTTTTGCTCTGTCACTCCAGGCAAGGTCAGCCAGCATGACGAGGAAGAGAAAACCCATCCCATCTACCTGCTCTGTACTGAAAAAGGGACAAATCTTTGGGTATTTGTTAAACTACTCTTTCTGGGTAGCAGCAAGCCATCAAAACCAATAAATAAGATGAGGACAAAATAAGCCTCTCTCTGGATGCTCTATGAGGCTTCAGCAGCAGCAGAGAGTGCAGCAGAAATAGAGTACGTAGCTGTTTCTCTCGGTTAAGGAAGGGAGGCGTTTCTGAGGCTTTGTGTCTTTGAAGAAAATGATGGAGCCAAGTCTGTAGATCCTGGTAATCAGATTAAATAATCTGATTTCCATTTCACAAAGCTTTGCACTAATGTGGAAGGAAAAAATGAAAACCGAGATTGGTACGAAGCAAAATCTTTGCTCCTACCAAAAGCAGGCATTTAATTTTTTCTTCCATTACAATTTTCTGTTGTCCGAGGTCTCTTCTCTGTAGCTCAAGCAATTTGTCATCCGATTAGTCTGATGAAGCATAGAGAAGTCATTTGAACTGTAAATTTTCCGCAGGCAAAATAAAATGCAAACAAGAAGAGCTTCCTGTGCCTGCCAAAGTGATGATACTCAGAATACAAATAAGAAAAAGCCATGCTGACAGCATAAGCTATTTTTATATTCTGTCATTGGCTCTCGGGCATGGCAGTTTGAACAGGACCGCATCTGTATTCCCAAACCCAAATAAACCATGTAATCTTAAGTGAAGTTCATGTCTTACAGAATAGCTGTTTAATCACAGTGAAAGGATACATTGCAGGAAGGATGAATCATGATGTTGAATCACACTCAAGCTGTACGTTTACTGTTTGGATCAACCGGGACGGAACAGCTAAAAAGAGGAGGGTTTCCTGCCGATGACATGAGAAGCAACGTGCCGCGCAGGAGAAGCCAGCAGGGACTTCTGTGCTGGCTGCTGGAGCTGAGGGCACTTCACATCATGGAACTTTTAGGAGCCCACATCAAGACCTGTCTTCTTGTGGTGCCTGGGCACAGTCGCATGGCCATGCTCGGGACATGGGTCCTCTGCCACCCTCCCGTGGTGACTTCCCAACTTCCCCAGGGTGGCTGGTTTCAAGGTTACCTCCAGGGCAAGAGCTCACTGTAGAACAGCCTTCACTTGGATGGTCTGAAAGTAAAGGGTGTTAAAGGATGGCAGATGAAGAGGGATGCTGGGCTCAGTCTGTCCTTTCCCACAGCCTTAGCATCCCTCAACCTCACCTTCACCTGGCTCTGCAAAAATCAGCTGTGGCCTCATTCCCTTCCTTAAAACCTAAGGCATTTACACAACACAAACTCTTTTTCGACACTTTTAAGCTGCTGAATTATTGTACAGACATACGTCATGTACCGATTACCTGACAGGATATGCTTAATGACGCTGGCTAATTGCAATAACATCGTGCTGTTATACACCGTTTGCCATCGCTGAACCTCAAAGCCTTCTGGGAGGTCAGTAGCATTAGCAACAGGCAAGGTTTCCCACAGAAAGCAGAGCTGAAAGGAGCACTAATAGGGACTGTAGCTAGCGAACGGACCATGCAGTCACACAGAGGTCTTGATCCTGCAAGTTGTTCCAAAATAATCCTCTGGAAAATGTTGCTGGAGCAATAGGAGACTTTTGTGATGCAAAGTAATCAAAGGGGTCTTCTGCCAAGCCAGGGAGTATTCTACTATCCAGGCACTATTCACCACCAGGCAACATTATTTAAGTAATAACATTAATTCGCACCTCCTGAATTAGAAGACAACCCTGATCTCCACAACATACCATTTTGCAAATCCAAGACCTTGCCTGAGTTTGCACAGGCAGTCCCACAGCACTTGGCACTCCAGGAAACCATCCTTCTCCACCTCAGCAGAGCTCGGGGCAACTTCCTGCTGGGGTTGAATTCAGCATCCATCCAACCCAGGCGAAACCCTCCAGTCAATTAAACTGAGGGTAATAACCAAGCCTATCATCACATTTAAATTTAGTTCTTCTCTTATTCAGGAAAAGGGGCTGAAGGCTTTGCTTCTCTCCTCACCGTCCCCGGCGTTTGCTCGGCTGACTGCTCTGCAGCTGCTTGGGCCATGTGGTTTTCTGGCAACTGCAGGACACTCAGTCAAGCAGCTTCTTGAGTGGCACCAACGGCCACGTCGCGAAGGGATGATTGATAACCCGATCGGAGCCACGGCTGTGTTTCCACCCACGCTCGCTGCCAGTCCCTTTCAAGAGCAAGACGCCTCTGTGCCGTGCTTTGCTTTTGATGAGTGAGTACAGCAAAACACACAGTGAGATGAGGCCGTCAGGCTTTTTACAGCTTTGGACAAGCCCGACTATGACTTTATCCCAACTTTGCCTCTGAGCAGCTGAGTATGTTCAGAAATGCTCCCAGTGGGTCCCAAAAGCAGGAGCTCTCTGGCAAACTGCCTCCCAGGCTGGATGTCCAGGATGGGTATCCACCTGAGTATAAAAGACTATGAAAGTCCTTGCCCAGCCAGGATGGGAAGGGGACAGGAAATGTGTCCTGGGGGAGTGATGCAAACCTGTGACCTTTACAGTCACTACTCTCCCAGGCCCCAGAACCTTGTAAAAACTGGCAGAAGTGGATAATTCCCATGTATTTTGAGAAAATGGGGCCTCTTGGTGGGAAAGAAGTTGATCTATGGACTTTTCATTTATTTTATTTCTTTATCAACCATTTCTCTGCAGGAGGAGGTGAGAAGTTGGGAGTTAGGCAGATCCTTGCTGGTGTGGGGGACTGAGAAGGTCTTGCAGTTAGGAGATACCAAAGTTGCGGTGACTTAGCCAGTAGCGTGGTGAGGGCTTGCGGGAGACTGCTGAGCTGTAAATCCATTCTTGCTGAAATCCATCCTACTCAGGTTTGAAAGAAAGGAAGGAAAAAATAATACCCAGATTATTAGCAGTGACTTTTGCTTTTTTCATTAGGACTTTAACCCGCAGGAGAAAAAAAGGAAGGCAGAGCTAACGTCATGGATAAAATTGAAGCCCAAACCTGATTTTCATGCTCTATTTATTACAGCAGATTGGAGGTTTTGTCCGAGATCCTTGGGAATGTAAAGAACAGTGAGCTTGTTACAGCAAAGCAGCGGTTGCATATTTTCTCCTGCCTCAACACAAAACTCAGCTGTTTTCTCAGACTGAACTGGGTCCTTGTTCAAAAACTGAGCTCAGGAATTAAGGTCCTTGATGCTGGCTGAGAATTTGTCCCCACATGCCTTAGACACGCACCAGTCAGCTGCAACCAGGCTGGAGAGCAACTGCTTTCCCCAGCGCCGGAGGATGCATCACCCCTGCCTGCTGTAAGAGGCTGTATTGGGCGCTCAGGCGGTGCCGGTGCCAGCACCAGGTTCTCCAGGAGTGAGGACACTGTGGCATGGATTGGGTCACCAGGAGACCCCCTGGCTGGGTGAGCATATCGTGAGCATCAGGCACCTGCAAGAGCCACGATCTGGTGCAGGAGCAGCCAGCGACGCTTTGCAGAGCATCGTGACAGTGCAGAGGGGAGGCACCCAGCCACAGCACCCTCGAGCACCTTCTCTCTTTGCCCAAACGCACCCAGAAACTGGGGCCCTGCTCCCTCCCTCCAGATCAGCCGTTTCCCCAGCGATGCTATTGTATTTTGGCTGCTGTTTCAGACATGTGGTAACTTACTGGCGCAGCGGTTTGGGCGTATGCATCCACTGGTTTTCTCTTTCCAGGATCCAGCTGGGTGCCTTGGGGGTGTTAGAAATCCTCTAACATGAAATTAAACCGAAATTTCCAGCTCTCAGTGAGAGGGCTGTGTTTCTAGCCCGAGCTTTGTCTTTCAGGGAAAATGGCCTCACTTAGCAAGTTATCTGTGAGAGCGCGTAGGCCGCGTGCCAGTAACGCTATCATCTTGCTATCGGCTGCGTGCTGAATTACTCACTGTTCAGTGACCTTTTAGCAGATTATCGGAATTATATTGAATTTCAATGGAGGTTGCTGGAGCCTGCATCACTTTCAGGCCAGCTCTCTCTGTCCTCTGTTAAATCTCTGAGCTGGCCAGCACATGCTGCTGGAGCCAAGGCAACGGGAAGAGTCCTTCTAGCCGGGTGGCCGACGTGGTGGCTTTCTGGGTGTGTGATCCATCAGAAAATTTATGCTCTAAATCCAAAAGCAGCAAGACTGTCACGATCACTAGTCAACAAAAGTGAGATTCGGGATTTTTGGTAGCAGAGGTGCAGGTTTTTTCTTGTGGGGCACTTCATGCTGAGGTAGACGCAAATCAGCTGATCTTTTCTTTAGGTGTCTGCATTCATTTGCACAGAAGAAGTAGGATTTAGATTGATATTTCCTTAAATGAACATAACAGAAGGTGAGGAGGAGAGAAAATAATTAACAGATTCAGCCAGAGAATTGCTTTCAAAGCTCTCCGCAGGTACTTGAGAAGGAAAGTACCTAACTGATGGGAAGATTTTGAGTATGCTGATGGGAATCACAACTGGTCTCAGGTTGGTTGAGTTTAAACTGGGGATCTCTAACTGGAGATGGAGCTGCTTTCCCAGCTGGACAGGCCCCTTGTAGTGATGCCAAGGAGCCATGTCATTGCTGGCAGATCAGCATGTGGAGGAGGGAACACGGCTCGTGAGCCACAGCAAGGGTGACTGGAAACTTTTCTCCTGTGCAAGCGTCTCATAGACTTTCTCATGACTTTCTGTCCTATGAAGATTTCTTGAGTGTACCTGAAATGGAGCTGAGCTGGGATGCAGGGTCTTGCTAACAGCAAAGCCTGTTCCCTACTCTTGCCTACCTGTGTGAGCAGTGTTAGAAATCAGGGCATCATCTCAACTTCTGATTCATCACAAGCCCCAGGATTTGTAACCCTGGCCAACACTTCAAAGCCAGCAACAGCATTGTTCCATACCCATTTGCCGCTGTGACAATGTTCAAGTGCTGAAATACACTGAAATACGCACTTGCGGTTTCTAAGTTCATGTGATGGCTAATACATCTAATAATCCAAAATTCGTTTTGTATTAAGCTTCTAATAGTGGGAAACTCTATTTGCAAGGTTGCCCTTGTGCCCTTGCCTGGGGTAAGGGTCAGGGAACAGGGTGGTTTGCAGCCCCATCTGGAGCTAAAACCAGCCACGCTGCCTTTCACCAAAACCATATCGTTTGTAACCCACTTCCACAGCACACAGGATAGTTGTACACTTTTTGTGGGTGAGGCACATACACGCACGGTAATCTTAGCTACATTTCTAAGCATTACACTAAATAATTACATATACATTATACTAGAACCTTACAAACCTGACAACACTTCGGGTGAAGAACAGCCATTATAGGTAGTGGTACTTGGAAAAAAACAAATTAGTGCACCTCAAATTAACTGAACTTACTGTTGCAGTGAAAGTGACTGTTTCTAAGCTTCCCCTTTAGCAAGTGTAGCCATTTAAATCGGTGCTGCCAAAAATGCCCAGCACCCTTTTTCTTTGCAAAAGAGCATAACATTGGTAACTCTGATTGCGGCCGGGCAACGGGAAAATGAAAGAGCCAAGTACTGAATCCTCGAGCACAACCCGTTCAGTTGCCGTTTCCTGCAGTTTGCTGAGCTGCCACTTGATGGGGCCGAACGTCTCCTTTTGCGAGAGCCGCTTCTCCCCGTTCCCCGCCGGGGGCCGGGGCCGGGCGGGGCGGGGGAGGGCAGCTCAGCCACCCCCTCTGCTCTTGAATCCATGGCCACATTCGGAGCCTGTCATTCGTTCCCAAATCTCATGTGCGCTTGCTTTGCCTCCTCCTGCGCTAATTCATGGTTGCACATACGGTCGCTCTCTGAACGCCTCTGCTCTGCCCCAGGGAACAGGCAGCGGTGCCAGTCCCGCAGCTAATGGCAAAGGGCTGGTGTGGAGCTGCTGGCTCTTTCAGACAGGTCAAACGGCCTCACAAAACACATCCTTGAAGAAGCCAGGAGAATTTGTTTTCCTAATCATACTTGCTAAGTATGTCTAAGAGCTTCCATGAAAGCCTTGCCAGCAGATCAAGGGACATCATTTCCCTCCTCCCCTCAGTGCAGCTGGTGTAAAAGATCTGGTTTGGGGTCCTTCAGTTGAAAAGAGATGTGGAAGAAGAGGAAAGGGACTCCTGCAGAGCTGCTAAGATGGCAGGGGAGTGAGGCACATGGTGAGGGGCACGGCATCAGAAAATCAGAGCTTGTAAATATAAGCCTTGGGGCTGCTGCTGAAGGGAGCAGTTGTGCTCTGTTCCCCTCTGGCTGGATCAAACAGCTGTGCAGTCACAGGACATCAGCTGAGCTGACCACAAGCCATCTATTTTTATGGCCTTATGCTTGCTAGAACTAATGTAAAGAGAGCTGTGAGCATCAAGGGTGGACGAGGAGAGCATCCAACCCCAGGCCTCGTACAGCTGCTGTACCTGGGTGGCCTGGGAAAGCCACACACTCAGGGACCGGGGCTCCACTTCTGCTCTTGTTATTCCCAGCAGAGCCACAGTTTCCCCACCTTGAGTTGAGGTTTGAGATGACCCCCTTTGGGCCACTTTCCCGCCATTCCAGTAGCAACTCACAGGTATCAGGAAGGTTGAGGGTGGGTATTTTGTCAATTCAGAAGCAGTTGGAGCTCTTTCGATCCTTTGTTTTCTGCTAAGGAGATGAACAGGCTGCAGAAAAGGTACAACAACGCTTGGAAGTACCTCTGCCTGAGCTGGTGGCCGAGTCTGAGGCTCAGACATACTCAATAAAAAGCCAATATTTCATTCATGTGCTCTAACCTAGAATCTCCTTGGCTGAACTGGCAAGTATATGAAAGTCATATGATATATTAACAAAGAATAGCCATCTGAGGACTTGAAGGAAGAAAGAAATTAGACCAGTGTCTGTGCACAGGTGGGATGTTTAGGTTTTGAGAGAGGGACTGATTTTGCATACTATTTTAGCATTTCCATCTCCTGAGTTACCACGCTGTGCAGCACTCACGGTCTGGTTGAGGGTAAGGGCTTCAAACTTCCCACTCGTTACTTGGCATCACTTTTGGATCACACCACCCGACTGGGCCAATGTCGCTATCTTAATACTTCACTGTCTGTAAAGAAACTCCCTTATATTGTGCAAACATGCTGTGTGCTGGCAGGCAAAGGAGTGATGCTAAATCACATCAGCTCTGAATATGAGCTTAAACATAGAGCTTTTTTTATAACACCAGAACCATCTTTGTATGATGAACACGGAAAATGTAGCTCATTACCAGCCCACAGGAGGACCAAGGCTGGGCCAAGGGGCCACAACTTGGTCGGGATGGGCTAAACATGGGCTTTTTCCTCCCTTACATGATCACAGCTACTTGCAGCCAAGCGCTTCTAATTGCTTCCACCAAAGTTTATTACCTTGAACTACTCAACAGTGAACTGCACCGAAGTCTCCAAGGATCTGGGGAAAAGAGACATTAAAGAGGTTGTCATCTCTGTCAGTCAAATACGATAGCTGATTTGTAAACCAAGAGAAGTGTGGCAGGTTTAACAGGCTTGGACATCCACAAATTGCTTGCTGATGGTGTCTCCAGGGGAGATTCTTTGGTTATGGTAGTTAAGAAAAGACTTGTGTGAAAACTGGGCAATGATTTCAAGAAGTTGGATAAAGGTGAGAAGCCATCATCTTTTTAGCACAACATCAGGCTAAAGAGATGGTTAAGGAGCTGTTCCTCAAAAAGTGGCCCAGGCTTGAGCCTGTTTCATGTATTAATAGCCTTTGCAAACAGTGAGTGCTAATGAATTTTAGCAAGGAAAAAACCTGGAGGCATTTTCACCATAGAGAAGATCTGATCACTGGGGAATAAACATGGGATGTAATTTAGTAGAATCAGAGCACCAGGTAATGCACTTAATGAGCACTTCTGCTGGAAGTCAAGGGCTTATTATTTGGAAATGATTGTTCTCCATGTATCTGTTGCTAACAGACTGAGAGATGTAAAGTATGGATCAGGAAAATGTGATCCAAGGATGTAGCAGCATAGAGCTGCTTCTAATGCCAACATGGATCTAACCGGGCACTGGTGAGCTCTCATCTCAAACAAAGAGGTCCTGAGTGGGAGAATTAGAGTGCTGGGGGTATATGAGAGATGTCTATGAGAACTTGGCTGCTTTAGCTAAGTGAAGCCAAGGCTGTGTACGTTGCTGGAGGGAAGAACTTCACCCAGCAGCCCCAGCCGCAAGTGACACAGTGCCCATGGGACCTGCCCAGCTCAGAGCAGGCCTCCTTGCCTCAGCAGGTGATGTAGGTGGTAACAGGCAGCATGGCACAGCACAGCATAGCATGGCGTGTCACCTCACTTTGCCCCACCTCGCATGCCTCCAGGTGATGCTGAGACCTGAAGGCTTTGCTGGCCAAGGGCAGCATGTCCAACAGGGAGGCTCCTGGCTCTTTGCCAGCACTGGGGGGCAAGGCAGAATGGGAAATTAGGATAATTGGCAAAAATAAGTGGTTGCAGATTAAGTACAAAAGAACAGTATTTGGTTGATTAACTTTCTGGGACAGTGAGATTGCTGCAGCTGAAGGGGCAGAGCGAGTGTCTCTTCCAGACCCCCCCATCTCCATCCCCAGGTGACCCGGACACTGTAGGGCCTACAGATGCCTATTGTGTTTGCAGCTGAGACCACCGCTTTGCTCTGCCGGTCCCTTTGTGCCTCCCTGCCCTTCAAATTGTGAGGCTGAGAGGGGAAAGCCTCCTCAGCAGGGTGAGCACCACTGCGGTGATATCCCATGTCCACACCCAGCCTACGAGAGCAGCACCTGGGGAGTTCTGAAAGCCAAAGCCCCTGTGATGGTGCTGCCAACTCTGCTCCTTCCTCCTTGTGCTCCTCCTCGCCGTGCGGGTGGCTCTCATCGGCTGGGTGTACTGCCTTGGCTAGCAGGAGGGACGCAGGGAGCCCGAGAGCAAGGATGGATGGTGCAGCCCGCAGAACTGGAGAGGCTCTTATCAGTGTAACGCAGCACCTAGCCAGCCATATTCATTTCATCCCCAGTCATTTTGATTTTCTCTGGGTTGGAGAGAGCTTGCAGAGGGGTCTCCCTTTGAAAGAAAGACATTTTTTTTTTCTATTTGCTCATTCGAAATTGCTTCAGAAACAAAGGATTTTCCTAGATCTTTTTATATACACGGTGCTTCCTCTCGTACCATATCCGAGACTGACCTGGTAATTAAAATATTTTGAAAGGTAACTGTTCTTGATGACATTATTCCAGGGAAAAGCAGCTGGGTGCCTGGTCGTTGAATGGGTCCCAGGTCTCTGACTGGCTTATAATGCTTTGGGGGCAGCACGCCCAGAACAAGTGCATCTCTGTAGGGCAGGAGACCTGAATGGGAGGAAATCTCAGCCACCTTCATCGCACCTTCCATTAGGGGGAATTATAGGGCTTCCAGAGTGTTAAATTGAAAAAAGCTGTATTATCATCCCTATTTAAATTAAATATATGTAGAAACCTCCAGAAATTACATCAATGTCACCGAAGCTTCTGTGAGCCTCCCTGTACCCCTGTCATCAACTCCGCCAGTGCTGGTGGGCTCCCTTAGTTGTCTGCAAATTCTTTTCTTCCTTCAAAATGTTCCTAAAATGCTCCTCGGATCCTGTGGCTCAGAAATCTCAAGAAACTTCAGGCAGAAGCACTCTGCAGCAGGATTGGAAAGCAAGAGAAGAGCACTAAGCTTGGCATTTTCTCCAGGTGCCTTGGTAGGGTACAGCTGGCAGGGTACAGCTGGCGGGATAGTCTCTGTCCTCCTCCTCACGGCAAGCCAACACTTAGCTGGAGAAGACCTTTCTTGCCAACAAGAAGGACACTTATTTTGTTGGGTGCCCTTTAAGGGCGGAAAATGGCATCACAAGAAAGTGCACTCCCAAGTGCCTGGCAATGTGTGACTTGGCTTTGAAAGACTTGGCACCACGCTCAAGGAGATATTAATTACGGCCAGTGGCAGTAGAGCCCGCGCTTGCCTGCGCCAAGCTATGGGCAAGGCGAAACGCCAACCACTGCAGAGCAGCCCGGCGTGGCTGATGCCAGTTAGGGGTTTATTTGTCAGCTGGACATGGGGCTCTTCTTTTGATGTGCCTGTGCTGATTATGTGAATACTGAAGTGTGTATTTTGAAGCACATTTACCATAATATAGCTGTTGGATGCTTCAGTACCCCGTTACCTACAGTACTACCCCATTGATTTCAACAGCACTTGAGTGTAAAACAACAGTGGAATATTTTTAGAGCTTTCTATACAAACACCATTCAAATATCTGCACATTTTACAACTATTTGTAGTAACGTTGTGGTGATTTTTAAAAAGTGCACTAATGTGCTGATAGTTTGCACAAAATTTCCTGCCCCAACCTAGGAGACGGGGACTGGAGAACTTGCCTCAGCTTGGCCATGCTTTCAGGGCTTTGAGAGTTTCATACAGAGATGATTTTTTTTATTGTTTTAAAGAAGCATCACTAAAAAGTCAAGAGAACATGAGCACAGACCTGGTTTAAGCACCACTTGAGTCTGTTGGTTAATCAATAGTATGCTTATAAAAATAACAACAGCATGACCTATTTCCCCACTCCTTTTTGATTCGTATTTCCTCCTGCTCCCTCATCTGTCAGGAACCACCCCTTGACACTTGTCAGCTCTTTGAAGCAGATGCCTTTTTGCTCTCTATGTTTGAGAGCATAGTGCACTGAGATACTACCTGTGCTCAGTGGAAAAAAAAAAAGTCCTTTTTTTTTTTTTCCAAAGCCAAAATTTCTGAGAAAACTGTCTTACCCAGGGGTCATGCCAGAGAAGGCAGCTTGGTTTCCAGACAGCGTGTTTGATTTGCCCCAGTTGAGTGAGTGCATGCTCCTGTGCCTCTAGCCAGGGATGATGCCCGAGACAGGGATGCAGGAATGGCTCCACATCAGAGCACTGCAGAGGTTTGTCCTGGCCATGTACCTGGGAAAGCCAGTTCTCCACTTCTGAGCTCCTTGTAGGAGATTGCTGTCTTCATGGAAAGCTGCCAAACAGCTTCTCGTGCCTGCTTCACACAAAACACAGAATAAAATCCCTTTGAAAAGACCTCTCTGTAGCTGGTGCAGAGAAATGAGGATCAGAGGACTTTTGAAGGGTTGACACGATTTCTCCCTCTAAAGTGGAGCAAAATCTGAAACGAAGGAGAAATTCTTTGGCCATAAGGAGACTGAATCAATTTTAAACACAATGATTTGTTAGTGGGAAGTAGAAAGAGTCTGAATCTGGGAGGTGAGAGGGTCTCTCTGTCTTTCATCTGCAAACTAATTTTTTTTTTTTTTTTTTGCTTACCAGAAAGAAAAGGCAATAAGAAGGATCAGGAAATTCAGATTTGGTTCAATTATGCCCTCTGCTGCTACGGGGCTGAAACAGAGTTCGACATAATTCAGAGTAACAGCATGTAGCATCTGATTTGAAAGCTCTCCTTTGGCTTAGAGGCTTGGAGAGCTAATTAAAACCCTTTTTGCTTAGAAGACTTTTCTGGCGCTCTTCTACTCTCTTCCCTCCATCTAATAAGTGATGATCCTTCATTAGATCAACATTATGCAAGACGTATCACTTGACTACTTTGCACAGCCTGAAAGCAACTGCTGCTGCCATCAATATTGGCAAAGAGACTAATCCAAGCCATGATGTATTAGTGAGGGGCCATCAGAGAAATTCTTGCATAATTTACTTGAAAAGATGCAGGAGAGCAGCTGGGGAGGAGAGGGAAAAGAAGAACTGCCAAGGCCTGATCAGGAAGATGTCTTCATCTGGAAGAGGTCCTCTGCTCAAGCAGTGCTTACAAATATTCAGCCAAAGCAAAATGCTTTGAACATTGTTTACCCAGGAAACTAAATTTCTCCTCTCAGAGCTCAACTTCTTTGTGAAATTTTTATTTCTTTTATATTTCATGTGTTTGTTGATCTATACGGGTGTTCACCAAGCATCAGCAGGGAGTTTCACAGGGAAATGGCTGTTACCCAATATCCCAGATTCAGGCATATTTGTGCTCTCCAGCACTGTGTAGAAATATATAACGTTACAGAAGTCCACATGGCAAGGGAAGGAGGGACTCCACTCTTGACCTGCGATTTCTATTCCTCTTCGGCTTTTCATATCCCAAGGCTCTCCAAACACTTGGTTCTTCATACGCTGTCATCGCTCTCCTGAGTACATGAAGTTGTTTAACCCATCGCTGTCTCTCTCTCTCGACAGATCTCAACACCAGCAAGTTTTCTTATGAAACATTACAGTACAAAGAGGAGACAACTCAGAAACACTGAAATCCCACCCCTAAAACCTGCAGGGATTTAGGCAGACAAATGGATAGACACACATGGTGTTACGATGAGCCCCAGCCATATGAGCTGTGACATGTGGAAGACGACTGAAGGGAAAATTGGGAAGATGCCTTAAAAATACTCTGAAAAATGATGAGGATGTCTGAGATAGTGAGAGTCTCTTGGAAAGGAAAAAAAAAAGGAAATATACGATAATGAAAGATGGAAGAGAAAAGCAGTTTGCTCATTGCTGCTAGCACCGCTGGGCCACGTGAGATGACCGGGATGTGTTTCCCCAGCCCATGTGGTACTGGGACACTCGGCTCTTTCACAAGCTGAAGACCAAGGGTGCAGATCAGGGCAGAAGTTTATGTAACGCAGGAACATACAGCAGGATTTTCAAACCTAAGGGGACTTTGGCGCCTATCATCTGCGTCTAGGAGAAGCATTCCTTCTTAACTGGATGATTGCATTTGACGTGACATGGATGTGACAGCTTCACATGTGAAACAGCACTGGCTTGGCTGAATCTTTGAAAGGCTGATACAATGGGTGCAGCTTGGATCGTATCTGAGCAGAAAAGGAGAAAAGATTATTGTGTCATTAAGTCATCTCAGTATTTTACACTTAACAAACATCTTAGAAGTTTGCTCTTAGAAAACTGTTCTTACACGTTTTCAGTTCACATCAAGGAAATGCCTTTAGGAGAAAGATCAAATATGACAATAGGTGAAGAGCAATTTTTCCAGCAATTGTTCCTGCTGTGCAGGAAGCCTCTCGGAACCCAGGATGTGTCAAGAGGTGAGGGGGAGGGATTTAGCTCATGAAAATTGTGAGTTTAACCAGAGAGCAGTTACAGAGAGATGTGAAGGAAGCCAAGAACAGTCTGGCATCAGGTGGGATCCAGGCTGCACCCTCCCCATCCCTGCGCACACTCAGACACATGCTGCGAGCACAGCTGTGCAAATAGCTCCTGCTCCCCTCCCTGCTCCTTCAGGGTCTTCAGGAGGAGACAGCTCAGCTCTGCAAAATTAATAGGCAATCAAGGTGGGAATGGGTGATGTTTCTCATAGAAGAAGCAGAGAAGAGAGAGGGGAAAATAGTGAACGGCTATGATGAATTGCACCTCCCTCTCCAGCGTTTGCATGCAGCTGGTTAGATACAGCCTTGATGCCAGTGATATGCTTCCCATGGGTGGCAGACAGGTCTGGGTGGCAGGACCTGCAGGAGACAGCCACCGGTCATGTTGCTGCTGCTGCTGGGAGGTATCAGATGCTGCTGAAATCTGGGACACCAAAAGCACCGGCAGGAATGGGAGCAGAACAAGAGTGGGTAGGAGTTGCTCTGGGCAAGCAAAGGCTTCTTGTAAAAGGGTGCTGGCGACTGTGGGCTTTAATTGCCTTTGTATGGTGGGTGCTGAGCTGAGGAGGAGCAGCCACAGTGGTGGAGAGTGGAGCCTCAGCATCGCAGAGGCACAGGACACGTCCCTGCAGCAGGGGACCATCCACTGAGGTCATAAGTCTCTTGTTTGATTCCAGATAACATTTTCCCATATAAATCTGAATCCTTCTCACCTTCCCAGGGTGGAAAAAGCTTGTCTCAGCCAACATTGCGTGGCAAGACTTGTGCCTGGAGCCTCCCCAGGGTCTAAACTCAGTGGAAAGATGCAGGCTCCATGGGGACACTTTCTGCAAAATCCACTGGATGGGTCACAGCCCAGGCTCTAGGCACTGGGTTCCCCAGACCTGCTTGGGCAGCTGAGCCTTCTTCTGGCTCCCACCCATCAGGAGGCAGAATTGGGCTGGGGGAAGCTGTTTCCTCGCAGGAGCTGTTTCTGAAGTCTGGGAAGTGGAGCAGGACACCATGCTGCTGCAGGTTGCAGAGGCACCGTGCTCGGGGCGTGCCCGCAAGAAGCACTGTGTACAGAAACGTGCCACACAGTCACCTGCATCACCCCAAAGGCTGCACAGGGGCAAACAGACCATGACAGTGACAATCAGCTTTGTGAGCAGCCATCATCAGATGTTCATGACGAACTGAGCTGCATGGTATTGTAAAAAGCACCAATTTATTTTAGTGTTTTTTTCTTGCATCTCTCTGCTCTTTTTCCTCAAAGTGCATTTTGTCACACTTCATATTCCTGGAACATACAATGGAAGGAGAGACGCTATTGTATGAACAGACAGTGCTATTGAATTAGTTTTCCAAAAAAATCACCATTGGATTCATGGCATTTTAAGAATTCTGCAGTTACATCAGGTGTTTAAAATTCACAGTCGTCTTCTCAGATGTGCTCTGCACTCCATTTTCCCACAACCTGTGAAAGAGCCCGAACAGTCTGTAGTGCCTATAGAAAGATTACGCGATCCCTTCGAAAGTCTACGGGTGAAAATGAGCTGATTTCGTCTGAAAGCCAGAGAGCGGCCTCAGCCCTGGCCAAGGCTTGTGCTAACGGTGGCTCACCCTCATTTGCAAGCTGAGATAGCCAGTATTAGCAGCATTTCAGAAAACCTGAACACGGCAGATGCCTCATAATCTGCAGGCGAAGATGAAATGTCTTCCAGAGGCTGATTTTCACCACCCAGCTCTGTCCAAGTTTGCATCTTCCTGGGAGAAAGAATTTGAGTCCCTGAAGGGGATGGGCACAAAGCTGCAGCTCCAGTGATGTGCTCAGGTTCGCAGAGTCTGCACTTCCCCACCGGCGGCCGCCACGTCCCCAAAAGCAGCAATTCTGGCTGCGCATTGTCTCTGCCTTAATCACCCTGCTACATTAGAGGCATTATTAATATCCATGCACCCAGATGGCTCCCAGCCGCCGTCCCCGTCTCCCCGTCGAAGCCGCTTGCTCAGACCAATCGGCTGCGCTGGGTATTATCTCAGAGACATGAGAGAACCAGGGAGACGCAGCAGACACTTTCCAGCAACAAACAGCCGGGCTGCAGGCTGCTGAAGCCCGTGCAAGCACTGCCCTTACTGGCAATAATCTTTGGATGGGGCTTTAAGTACAATAATTACTGAAAAACAGATATTTTTATTCCAGAGCCACATTTTGCATGTGATTCAGGCTCACTCTGACCTGATTCACATTTTACTTATTTATCTGAAAGAGGAAAGCGAGGGAGGAGCGTGTGAGGGTGGGTAGCATGGCACGAGGGCTGGGGTGCAGGACGCTGCTCTGCGTCCTTGCCCTGAGCCTGGCAGACAGCCTGTCTCCCAGATGAGATGCCCGTCTGACGGACCACGTGCCTCCCTGTCTATTCAAGGCAATACAGCCAGTCTCACAGCAGGGCAAATCTGAGCAGATGGGGAACCTTACATCATCCAAATTTCAGGAGAAATGTAAGGTTAGCTGTGCCTATAACATGCAAACTTTGCTTTCTTCGATCTTCTAGATAGCGGTTGTAAACAAGAGATGCTTTGGCAGCATGCTGGATTCAAATGAAAACCTCTGCATTCTCACACTTAGCTTTGTGAAACGGTTGGCCTTAATCTCTGTACAGTTTGCAGACATCAGTAGATGTATATATTTGGCCAGAGCAACTCCTTGACTATAGAAAATTTCAAATCTCTTGTAAAAATTGTGAAGCAGAACTCCACCCTCCAAAGACAACTCACTTGTTGGGTCTTTTTTGTTAGGTACTTTTTTCCTGAACCATCAAATCTTCTAGCTTTCAGAAACGTCCATAGTTAAAGTATCTGGTCTCAAATTTTAAGTTCTACTACTCACGCAGCTATTAATGCTGCAGTTAACATCTGAACCACCTTAATGTTGCTCTGGTGGTTTCCTTTCTCTCTTTGCTATGCTGTGAAAACAGCAGTGGCTGCACTGCTGCAAGCCTGCAGATAACAGGGTGTTTTCCTCATTGACAGTTGACATCTTCCCCTCTTTGTCTTTCTGCTTCGGATCGATTTGTTCCCTGGTTTTATCTGTACAGTTAATTATTTTATGACCTCCTACGATAATTGAGGTCCCAGTTCTGGCAGTATTTCTTGGCAATACCGAAGATAAAGACACAAGTGCATGTGGCTGCGGCCCGGGGCACTGCAGGAGGGGTCGCTGAGCAGGCTGTGTGGGTCCGGGGCACGGCAGTGGAGCACCCCAAGCAAGTTTTCCCAGGCTCCCCAGTGACTGCCCATCTGTGGGCTGATGGCGGGTGGGGGACACCCTTATGTGTCCTGATGGCCTCTTGTGACCATCACTGCGACAGCGCACAGGCACACCTATAGGGTGGACTGTGTGGACTGATCGGCACCTCCTTACCTCCACTCATCATTGCTGTCTGCTCCAGCACATTTCCTTAGCCCTGGGAAGCACGCTCTCGGTCTTCTTATCTCGTGTGAATGCAGTGCCATCTAATCTCCTGTTAAGGACCAGATGCACTCATCTGTTGCAAAGCTACTCGATGCAGTGTTGCTTTTCCACTTGGCCTTCATGGACACAGACAAGATGCAGCAGCTTACATCCATCAGATAGAAGGCACGCTGCAATTCCCCATTCCCAGGAGACTGAGACCAAACACCAAGAAGAAGGAAGAAAGAAAAAAAAAAAGGAGAATTAGTACACTTCTAAGATGTTTACTATCAGAAATGTCCTGACTTCGCCACTTAATCTGCCTCCCACTTGCCCGGAGGAGCCAGCCCAGGCCTCACCTTGTGGAAGCTGCAGAGCAAAATGCAAAATCGTTTAGTGGAACTAGATTTAGTTTTTTGGCACAAATGAGGTGTCTTCATCCTCTTTGAAAAATTACTGGTTTGCTATCATCAAACTCAGAGCATAACAGAAGAATCTAGTAAATGGAGTGGTTACGTTGCCAAGATAAGGCAAAGAAGAAAGACTGGAATCTGCAGACCTTGGGAAGCCAATGACTGTCTCTCACCATCCACTTGACCCTTCGCTGTGAGTCCCCAAGACATCTGCCAACACGACCCTTCCCAAATAAACCTCTGGAAGTAGCAGCAGTGGATCGGATGAGGTGAAACCATGGTGCTGCCCAGCGGATGGTTAGTTCCTCTCTTCTTTTGTCCACAGAAATATCTGTGTCTGCTTTGCTTTTCCCACAACCTGTCTTGGGCCTTACCTCTGCTGTAGGACACGGCTGCAGTACAGGTCTGGGCTGCTCACCAGCCTGGGCTGCAGCTCCAAGGATGCCATTGCATCTTCTGCAGCCAGGGGGAAATGGCCCACCTTTTGTAGGCAGGGTCTAAACCTTAGTTAATTAGTTAATTATATTCAATTCAGGCCAGCTGGGTAATAATAATAGGATGCCATAGTTCCCCTTTTTGTTTTACAGTTTTTTGTTTTCAAAGGTTTTTTCAAGAAGGCTTTGCAGTGAGCAGAGTGCAGTGAGCAGAGACCCAGTCCTTTCATTCCAACTCCAGCACACTTCCCTCCCACAAATATCACATCAGGGCTTGCAGCTTTACCTTCTTCACCAAAGGACTCTCACTCCGGTTCTGACTCCAGCTCTGGCTCTCTTGGCTCTGGCTCCAGCAAGGGAGTCGGGGTCCTTAGGGTCTCTCAGATGTATCACATCAGAGTCACCAGTTGTTGCTCACCAGCCTGGGCTGCAGCTCCAAGAATGCCATTGCATCTTCCACAGCCAGGAGGAAATGGCCCGCCTTTTGTAGGGAGGGTCTAAACCTTAGTTAATTAGTTAATTACTCAATTCAAGCCAGCTGGGTAATAATAATAGGATGCCTTAAAACACCGTCTAGAACTTGCTCTAGAACCAACAAGTGAGCTAGAACATGCTCTGGAACCAAGTAGTAAGCTAGACTGCAATCCAAAACAAAACAACTGCCTTGACCCAACAAGTGAGCTAGAAGTTCAAGACCATCTTCCTGAACATGAAATTGAGTACAAAACAATCAGGAACCAGTAAGCAAATTGAATCCCAAACTAGTTGCATAACAATCAGGAACCAAACCGAACCCCAATCTAGAACCAACAAGTGACCTAGAACCCAATCTAGAACCTGCTCTAGAACCAACAAGTGAGCTAGACAGTGATCTGAGTTAGAACCCTGTCTAGAGCCAAAATTAAGCTCTGGAGTCCCCAACACAAGACAGACATGGAGCTGCTGGAGTGAGCCCAGGGGAGGGCCACGAATGTTATCTGAGGGCTGGAGCATCTTTCCTATGAAGACAGGCTCAGGGAGTTGGGGTTGTTCGGCCTGGGAGGAGAGGGCTCTGGGGAGACCTTCTAGCAGCCTTCTGGTATGTAAGGGGTGGCTACAAGAAAGCTGGAGAGGGGCTTTTGACAGGGCCATGTAGTGATAGGACAGGGAGCAATGGCTTTGGATTGAAAGAGGGGAGATTTGGATGAGATCTAGGGAGGAGGTTTTTTACATTGAGGGTGATGAGGCACTGGAACAGGTTGCCCAGAGTTGTTGTGGATGCCCCATCCCTAGAAGTGTTCAAAGCCAGGTTGGATGGGGCTCTGAGCAACCGGGTGTATTGGAGGGTGTCCCTGCCCATGGTGGGGGTGTTGTGGCTGTATGATCTTTGAGGTCCCTTCCAACCCAAACCATTCTGTGATTCTGTGTGTGATTCTGTGATGCTCTGTGGATAAAGCCCATCTTCCTGCCACCTCCGTGTCTGCTGTCCCCACCGCAGCTGTCAGCGGTGGCCTCGGCTGAGCAGGAGCTGGTACACCCAGGTGGATTTGCTGATCTACCCAAAGCAGAATTGAGTGTGCCATGTCTAAACATGCTTCACACCATTTCCTTGGGCTTGGATATATGAAAGGTCTTCAGGGCAGGGAGGTTAAGGAGAAAGAGAGAGCCACCATTGCAGAAGATGTTAACATGGCCGAAAATGATGACGTGCTTCAAAAATTACAGTTTTTTAAAGTGATCATAAGTTTTAAAATACATTTGAGGGGGAGGGACCATCTATTTTGAAAAGAGGCACGGTTTCCATCCAAAAAACCATGTATATAAAAAAAAAAATCAAGAAAGCATGGGAAAATATGCAATGCATCAAAACCCCTCATAGTTTTTTTAATATTTGCATTTAGACACTACACTTCTGTAAATGACGTCCTTCAGATTTTCATATCTATAACCTATGTACAAACACATTGCAAAAAAGGAGGACTTTAGAGACTCTAGATAAAAGGTCTTTGGACATTTTTTTCCTGCAGATCAAACCACTCTGACCTGGACCTGCACGTTCAATATAGTGAATCCATCCAGGAAGAAGCTCCTGCCCCTTTAGGGACCAGCAGATGTTTAGAGGGAATGCCAGGCAGCTCTGCAGTGCCGCAGGTGGGATGAGGGATGTGGGCAGGCAGCGTGCAGCCCTGCCTGCAGCACAGCCCACACCTCCCTCCTCTCCAGTCCTGCACACATCCGAGCCAGGACCTTGCAGATATTTCAGTAGTCCAAAATATTTTCCAGACTTGTTCAGCCCTGTGTATGGGTTACACAACTACAAGCACTTGTATCCCAAACTTTATTAAGAAGTTTCTTAAAATCTATCTGCAGTATCCCATTGTTAGAAGTAATTAACGAGTGTGCTGTGGACAGGGGTAACCGCTCAGATCAAAGCTGTAGCAATTTATTTTTTTCTGTTGCAAAAAACAACAATCTCCAGAGCTCTCTTGAGCTGTTCTGTCTTTATCAAATAGGCAGAGCCTTGGCTGCTGAGATTTGATAAATCAAGGGCCAAGATGTGGGCCGAGGTGCAAGCGTGTATCTCCAAACATTCAATCAACCACCAATATAACGAAAGGCAGGTTGATAATTATAGAAACCTAGTACATTAACTGGCAGAACATTAATGGCAAAGAACAACATACAAGCTTATACTCCCTCCGGCTGAGAAGGTAAATTGCATTTTCAAGTTATGACAAACTTGACATTTGTTATTATCTATTATTATGTTATTTATCTCCTTTAAAGTATCGTTTAGAGGCCTCAGCTGTGGTCAGAGTCTGACCGTGCTCTGAAAAGGTTATATTTTAAGTCTCTGACATTCAAGATAATATTTCCTGCTGTCTTGGTTCTGCCAGCTTTAGCAGAAGTTAAGCTAATTGGGAAAATGTCCATCTGAGTATCTGGAGGAGTGTGAAATGCAAATGTGAAAGACTCCAGGTATGTATTGGGCAGCACCCTGTCTAACAATCATCTCAAGTGCTTGCAGAAGACCTCCCTGTAAGGTGCCCAGGGTGTGCTCTGCAGCAGGGTGCTCCCCCCCCCGGTTGGTGAGGCACGGGGGCACGGTCAGGTGCGTTCCACTGGGCACTGCGGTCTCCTCCGATCGCCTGCCTACACCCCAGCGTGCACATGGAAAAGGCTGGGTGAGGGCTGGAGAAAAACGAGGTCCCACTTGTGCATTGTGTGTGCACCCATGTTACCCCGAGGCCGTGTCAGCCCCCCAACACTGACTGGGAGTGGGGGGCTGAGCACCCCATTCTCCCTGTGCACCAGCCCTGGGAGGAAAGGTGACCCTCGCCCTGCCTCTGCCCTGTCCCCCCACTGCATTTTGGCAGCTCCCTGCCTGCAAGTGCCTTTCTGTGTGCTGGTCCAGTGGTCTGCAACCTATTACTCCTCATCAGCGTGTGCCACCGTAATTAACAAATGCGATTACGAAGTGCAGATGTGCTGGTGTTGCACCTTGTCACTATGGCAGCATTTTCTTTTCTCACTTGGTGTTATGAGCTAATAATTAAAGCTTTATGTTTTTAGCAGCTTCATATAATTTAGGGTCAATCTGTTGTGGCATTCTCTAATGTTCTCTTCATCCTCATGTTACCTAACCCAGGCTGCTGCTGCACCAATCAGTAGTGATTTTGCTCTTAATTACTGCATCTTGAAATGACAATTAGGTTTAAAATTATATTGTATAAAAACAAACTTATGTTGCACATATCTTGCAAGCTAATAGGAACTGATGAAGTGGAAATCTATCCTCCGCATTTCTGGTATTACAAGGTTTTTGTAAGTGCTTTCCATAGAACCATAGAACAGCCCAGGTTGGAGGACACCTTGAAAGATCATCTGGTCCAACCTTTATTCCTTAAGTGTTTCACTTCAGGTATTTCATAAGGAACTAGTCATTGATTAATTTTTTTTTTGCAGGAACCTCCATGGAAATCATCAGGCAAGGTGCCTACAGCAAGATAGGTACTATCTTCTAGAAAGGCCATCAATGCACTGGAGGACTCACTGTGGGAAAAGGTATGGGAGCCAAAAGTGTAAATGGGTTCAAGTGGGAACAGATGCATCTGTGGGAGTTAACTTCGTCTGTGGCTATTGAACATCATGCTTGGGTACAGCTTCCAGCCAGGATGTCCTTCCAGTGCTGGTGTCCCAAGAACAGACAAACCCTTGTTGTGTGCTCCTTTCTGTAAGTTTTCTTGGTACAGCCAGGGCTGGGTGTGATGGACCTTTGGTCTGCCACAATAAGGCCATTTTTTGTGATTTTCAGGAGAAGGATGTTGCGGCAATGGCCATTTCTGAGTTACAACGCAAGCAGCCCCAGTGGCACAAGGGGGCTGCTATGGATCAGTCATTAGCACCAGCCTGCGCTCCGTCTTTTTGTCAGCTGCCAGTCCCCTCTCCCCTCAGGCTGCACTCCACAGGAGGGATTTATTATCTCCTCCAGTCTGATTAAAACAGCTGATGGGGCACTGCACAGGACCTTGTGGTCCTTAACCTAACTACAGATCACCCCAGAAAGCAGCTCTGCCTCTCTCCTGAAAAACATTTGCGATCAAACACCACAACTGACCTCTCCAGCCAGATCTGCACATTGTGACTGCATTTTTGTGCTATGTTGGCAGCACCAGCCTTCCTCCCTGGCTGCCTTGGTCTAGTCCTGTTTAGTTACAAGCTAAGCCCAGGTTGCCTGTGAGGTGTCATGTAGCTTCATATCTGGAGAATTAGGGCAAAAGGCCCCTTCTCCTGCAAGTGTGTCCTTTTGAAAACCCAGGATGAACTGAAATGCTCGTACTTTTCCCAGTTTTAAATCATATCATCAGCATCTGGTTCATTTTACGGAAGGGCAATGGCTCATTGCACCATGTGGATTAGTGAAAGCCTCCATTTATTATTACGTCAGTAATGTACTTCATCCACACTCTTTGCTAATCTCTCCAGCAATCATCCCAGGATGAGCTGCTTGCTTGGGACAAAAAGGGATTTTTGGGTGTACAAACCCTTCGGAACCCGTGCCAGCCAGGGGTTCCACAGCCTGTGGGGTCGGAGACTTCATTAGCAAAGCTAATTGTGGCTGTTGACACACAAAATAACTTGTGTATTAGCACATACTGTGCAATCTCATGTAAAATCCAGTAAAAGCTTGTGGGTGAGCATAGCTGCAACTACAGTGTGAACTTAGCTAGTAAAGTGTAGGAGGGTGGCTTTGGTTTGGTTGGGTTTTTTTCCCCCATGTGCACATTTCTAGCTTATTTTGCCATTAAGGGGGGTTTTAGGTTATGGGCTGGTTTTGTCATGCTACATGGCCATAATGATGCTGGGCTCACATCGAGGGGGCTGTTCCTCACATTTGCTCTCCCACCACTGCTGACGCAGTCTCCCCCACCCATGAAACACACACGGACAAAAAGAGAACATCCTGTGTGGCTTAACTGTGTCACTAGTGCATTTAATACACTGGATTTTAGACAAAAAACCAAGCTGGCTTAACCTTCCTCTCCATTTGTCAGGATTCCAATTCTTTAATGTGAGTAAGTAATGATATATGGGTCAGGTGAGGCTCCTGGGCTGTGTGGCTCCAAGGCCAGGAGCTGGTGCTCACAAGTGTGTGGGGTTGCCCAAGGCTGGGATGTCTACTCTCCTCTTTCCAGGGATCAGCAATGGGAAGCGTCTGAGCAGTTGCCCAAACCACCTTGCACAGGGAAGGGAGCAAATCCAGGCTCTGGCTGGCTCTGAGGGCACTACTAAGCCCCTTTCTGTGACAGCACCACGACTAAGGACTCAATCCTATATAGAACTTTTAAAATGCAACTGAACCCCTCGCTCCACTCTATTTCCTCCAGAAATCAGCCAAAAAAAAGCACACAGCACATCAACTCGGGCTTCTTCACTTTCCTCTGTTCCCTAGAAAGGCACAGGGCCAAAAAGCCAGTGAAACCCATCACAGCCTTTGGGACGTGCTCAGATATGCTGACTTTTGGAGGGGCATTTGGCGCTGGGAAGGGAGATGGGGCAGAGCAGGGCTCTGATGGGTGCAGGACCAAGCTCATCACCCAGGCTGGCTCTGGCACAGCCGCTCACTGCACCCAAGTTGCGGTAGTTGCTGCGTGGTAGCCATTAAAAGACACTGCCTGATTCTTGGTCTATTTCTTTCATTTGAGACTTTTAAGTCCTTTGTTCTCAGGTAACGTTGTTTTAAATACCGTGTTTTGCAGAGGCTTTTTATGAAACTCCTTCAATGACCTACTTTGAGTTTAAAATAACCTTATTAGTAACACAGTAATGATAGTTAGCCTTCCTACATAGGATTTGCCTTCAAGGTGTTGCTCCAACTTTAGGTATCTTCACAGTGGTTGTGAGAGGCGGGTACTCACTGCAGTATTTTGACACAATTCTCTCAAAAATGGAGATGACGTAACAAGAAATGATTGATTCTTAGGCCTGTTTTCCACCTGATTTTTTTTAAAGTCTAATACTAAATTCTGTTGGAAAAATGGGGTCATTAAGGGACAAGGAAGTGATGGTTGTCCAACATTAACCCAGCAGAAACTCTTCTGTAAGAGCAGCTAGAGTAAGGATAAAGCATGTGCTCAGTCTTTACTGGCACCAAGACTGTTCTTTGCATTTCAATCCATCAGAGGCTCTTTTGGGTAATTTGACATAATGAAGCAGACAAGAATGAGCTTAAAGCCCAGGAGACCATTTCCAAGATCCCACTGGCTCCAAAATATTTGAGAATTTGGCTAAGTCCTGAACAGGTGAAAAAATTGAACGTTATCTTTTGGCTACTTTTTCTTTCTAAGGTCCCTTGCTAAGTCCTAGACTAAACCATGACCCTTCCTCATGGGACGTACTCAGATCCCTTGCGCATAAACCTTCCCGGACACCTCTGAGTTGAACACCGGGTCTTGTCAGCCTCCATCCTTTTTTGGAAAGAAGTTAGAAAATATCCAGAGGAAAGCAACTGCTGTATTTTGCTGCTGTGCCATCACTGCAGTTGGGTCTGAGTAATTCCCTGAGCAGCCAAAAATCCCTTTGCTGTTCAGTTTTTGGACAATGGTAAAGCATTTGATATTCTACCATAAGTTTTAGCCTCGAGATGGGATTGAATGTCAAGCCGAATGGGATTCTATATGTAATTAACTATTCATATGAATAGACACTGTATTGGCACATTTTAAACAGCCGTAGGACCTGTGCGTCACGGAGGAGTATTTGAATGAGAAAATAGTGAGAGGAAGAGCTCCCCTGAGCACAGTGCTGGTTGATTGGGCGCTCCGGTTTGAAGCAACAGGTCATTTATTAACCCAAAAGGGTTTTTTTTATGCCTTTATTGCAAAGAAAGAAATCTTAGTTTTGTGTGTTTTCTGTATACCCTGCCTCAGGGTATGGGCTGATCTTAGGAAAGATTTAAAACTGGGGGAGCTCATCTTTCCAAATTGCAGTTAAGGTATTGACATACTCCCACAGTATGTGAGCCAGCTTTCCTCCGCGCCTGTATTTCATTTGAATTCCCTGGAGATGAAATTTAGATAAGAAATAATGTGCTTTGTGATTCATTTCTGCTTGGGTGTGGAGAAGAAAATACCAATGCCAAGGGCCCTGCACAGCACCGTACCGCTTCTCTCTGCGCCAGCGAGTACATGGGGCTCCTGGGAGCACCTACCTGAACCAGCTGCAGTGGGAAAGCCAGATCAAACTTCTTCCATTTTCTCAGCAGAGACTCTGTAATGACTCCTTACTAATAAAAAATCCTTATTATGTTTTTAAACACTTCTTGGGTAAGTTGGCCAGTCAGTACTTGCTGCAAATACAGATGCATTTGAGATTTTCCTATCTTTTACCTGATTACTTAATATCCACTTTAATTCTTCTAATCTCCTCCTGATCCTTTGCCACCAGCCACTGTGGGAGGTCTCCCATTTTGGAGATCCAGGAAGTTCTCCATCTCATTACATTTTCCAAGTTTTCATCCAAATGAAAACATTTTTGGCTTGTCAAACTAAAAGCAGAAAACCATTCAGTGCAACTGAGTTAATTCATTTTCATCAAAAAGAAATCCTTTTGAAAAGAACTTTAGGTGGAGAAAGCTCAGGTGAAAAATTACATGGACTTGAAGAATGAAAGTTGTTCCAAAATGAAAATCAAGATTGCCCTTTGTTCAAACACAATGTTGCAACATCTACAAACCCTCTTCTCATTATTTTTGTTGGAAAAGATTTTTCCTACAGGTTTCAATTTTGATTAATCGATTGAAAAAAATAATCCCCCGATGATTTAGCTGGTCTTTGTCTCATTAAGTTTAACAAGAGATCGAATAAGTGGGCAAATCAGCAGGGGACATATGTGAGGGCGCCTTGCCCAGGCCTCTGGGAACTTGGCCCATGCGCACTTCCAAAACTGTTTCATTCTACGGCATTTGTCATGAATTGAAAGATTCTTTCAAAAGAAGAGAACCTGGTACTTTGTAATTCGACTGCTTGAAGACATCTGTCACTGTAGGATTCCCATTCATGGCCATGGAGGCTGGCGTTGCCCCTCACGTGGGCATGGGATGTACCCCAGCCCTCGGCATGGCAGAGACCTCTCTCTAGACTGCTCCATACTTGGAGGGAGGATGCAGGCTGTGCATGCCATAGGTGACCACCTTGCTACTCTATGGCCTGATTTTTTCAGGCAGGTCCTCTGCTGTACCTTCAGAAAGGCTTCTGCTGGATATCTCACAGTGCTTAAAAACAGAATATGACACCATAACTCATCCCATATAAACCTGTTAGTCCTAAAACACAAAGAAATGCTTAAAAGTGTTTGCTGGAAAGTTTATTTCTCTGCTCACAGAGCTGAAGCAAATGCCATGGCACCGCATAACCCTTCCACTATTCTGTGCATTTAGTTTTTCCTCACTTTGCTCTGCCAGTAAATTAAAATGGAAAATACCTGCAGGAGACCCAGTATTTTCAGTTGTGCCATGGAGTATCAAGTGCATTGGAAGACTGACCTCTGAGGCTTCCAGTAATATCAATAAATTGTCCCTCTTTGAAAGCCCTATTAGCACTGCATTCTCATCCTTGAAGAGTTGTTCAAGTGGTTTCTACATAAGGAAAATTACAGCACCCCATAGGGCTTAATGAAAACACCTGGTGCCTGCATGGAACTGCTTTTGTTGTAGCCAAACATCTCAAAGTGTATTTACAAAGATGGGTTAACAATGAGATTTTCCTTGACAGATAAATCGTCAGGGAGTGAAGGCAAGATGTGTGAAGCCAGTCTCTCCTCTCCGCTCAGTAAAAAGTGACAGTTGTTTGTTTAGTGAAGGAGAGCTTTGAGTACAGCCATGTGCCTTGGGGCATTCACCCACAGAACAGCTTATACCTAAATGAGTCAGGAACTGTCTGTCCCACCACCTCTTGGGCTGGCATCCGGGGACCTTTGGGAAATGTACCCAAGGGGTCTCCGTAGGATGGACTTGGTTTCAGGACAAGAAACCTGCTCACACTTGCAGGAAGGGAACCAAATCTGTGCTGTGTGGGGATGCTGGGACATTTCTGCTCTCAAAACCAGCGTTTGCAGAACCAAAAAGGCAAAGCAGAGTTGCCATCCTCTCAGAGCGCGACATGGACATACCAGGAAGGAGTATGTACCTCTCCAGTGCTCAGCAGGAGGTAAGTGTGTCCGAGGTCCATGTCAAAACCTGCCTCCCCTTGCACAGTGAAAGCCAAGTGCCTGGTGCCTTGGGTCTCCAGATCCAGCAAGAAGGAGATGGAGTGGGGTACCCAGCACCTCTGTACCCTCTTGCTGGCAGCATTGCCCCTGGACCGAGTGTCCAAGGACACCAAAAGCTGCAGGGCCACCTTCAGCCTGCTCGAGGCAGAAATCCCAGAAAGCCTCTATGGGAGAGAGATCACTCTGAGAAGAGCACAGAGGAAACAACATTAATTTAAACATAAAATGAAATTAAACAGAAAATTTGAAATGAGGGACGTTGTTGGCTGTCTCACTGGGAAATTACTGTCCCTTAACGTAGTTAAGCAGCCAGGCCCCAGGGCAGCTGGGCAGATCGTCTTAGACGCCCAGAGCACAAGGAGGTTTGTAAAGGGGGATGCTCAGGATGAGTCCAAGCACTGGAAGGGGCAACATCAGCAGGCACAGTTGGACGATGAACTATTGAAAGCTCAGAGGCCGCAGACACCTCCAAAGCATCAGATCAGCCTCCTTCTGTTCCTTTGCAAGAGACTGGTGGGAGATGGCTGATGCTCCAGCATCAGCAGGTGACAGTCCCTGCACAGCCCCCGGAGGCCCTGATGCATGTGGTCCCCTCTGTCCTGGAGCAGAGCTGGCATCTCCTCACAACCCTCCTCGAGCCTGGATGCAGTCAGAATTGGTTCCGAGCCTCGAGGACAGGTGTCAGGCACATCTAAAATTGGGATGGCTTCTCCTCTGCAAACAGCTCCCATCCCTGGTTCTTGCTCAGACTGGCACTTTCAGGGCGATCAGCTGGTGATCAATACATGCACTTTCTCCTGTGCCATCTCTCCCAGGAAGACGCTGCAGAATGAGATTTTCTCAACCCAAGGAGCACAAGACAGCACTAGCGCTTTGCCAGGTTCATCCTCCTTCATCTCCCCGTGGGCAGCAAGCATCACCTAACCTGAGCCTCATACTGACCTCTCTGCAGGTAAGGGTCCCTCCAACCCTTCAGCTCTCCAGAAGTTTAAGCTTTGAAATCACACAATGGAGTATGGCTGCTGAAAGGAATGGGCATTCTTCACTCCTTCCCGAGAAGGCTGAAAAACTTGAAGGCAATGGAGAGAAGGCATGAAAAGGCCCCTGAGTGGAAATAACCATAAAAATAAATCAATGGGTATAAAAAAAAGAGCTAGCTTTGTTCATCCAAACTTGCAGCACAGCCCAAGCTCCGAAATTCTCTAAGGACAGACTGGATTAGTGATAACCTTCAGGAACATGGAATAAAGTGTGTAATTGAAAACAGTGTCATCTTCATCACGGTTAGAGAACAGAGCAGAGTTAACTCAGCTGGTAAAAATGTCAGCTAAAATATCTCCTCCTTTTCATCCGTAGCTCAATGTTTAATGCATATTTCCTACTAGAAATGGGAGGTAAGTTGGAAAAGGTCTTCTGGCAGATTCCAAGCTTTCTGTAATGCTTGAACATATTTCACCATTTTAGAACTATGTTCATATTTATGCTAATAATCCCTCTTAAATACCAATTTAAACACAAATTCCTGAATCTGAAATCAATTAGATATTTCTGTAGATGAGTGTTGAAGATCCGAGAACTTGCATAGCGTATACTGTAGCACGAGAAATAGCAGCAGCCTAATAATACTAACTGCTTAGTAAACATAATGGAAATGAGTAGAGAGCATTGAATACTTAATACAGCTCCTTTGGAAGTGTTAAAAACTGTCTTAAAACTGTGGGTAAAGAGGTGAGGGCTTGGCAGCTTCTTTTAAACAAGGTAAAACATAAGATGTTAAATTATGCATTTCAAGATTCAGAGAAATCAGTGAAAACATCTTCAAAAGAAAGACTTAAGTGTCTAGATTCCCTGTTTGCTGCCTTCTGCCTATACGCAGGCAAAATGTATCTTCATCCCAGCCTTATGTTTGGTGGAAATTTGGATTTATCATACCTTTTGCTGAGTTCATGTTGGAAGGCAATTAGTGAAAGAGCTTGAGCAGAGGCCATCAATATTGCTCTGCTTGATTAAAAAACCCATCTGGAGCTGGCAGTGAACTAGCCTGCTATTGGCAGGGGTTATTTAGAGCATTGCTGTTTCTCTGCAAAACTCTACGTTTTCTCCATTATCACAGGGTGAGATCCCTGTGGGTGGAAACTTGGGAGACGGTTTAGGAAGTGAATATGAAATGGTGTGAAACCGTGACACTTGTCAAAGAGATCAGCCCTAGAGGCTGCTGGCTCCTTGGATTTTGGTACGACAGATCCAACCGAGGGGCTTCAGCATCCGCTGGGGTTTAGCTCATCCTCTACTCCTTTAACTGCTTCTCATGGTAATCAAGGGTGAAGTACCTGTATCTCCTGTGTTGTAACCCCAGTACGTAAACAGGACAAGACCTGTAGGGAGGGGTAACGTCTTGGTTTACATCATCTCTAATATCTGGAAAAAGAGGCAACACGAGCTCTTTTTCAGCTCTGAAATCTTACCAATGTAGGGCTGTGTGGGCTGAGCACTGCAAAGAGAACAAAGAAAGACAGAAACAAAACCAGCCTTAAATGAGCCTTTATTCCCACATTATTCCTTTACTGGATCCAGTTTGTCTTTGGAGCTCAATCTTCAGCCCAGAAGAAGGGGTTACAGGTCTGAAACCACACCTGCTTGTTCCAGCTGGACCAACAGCTCCAATAAAGGTATTGCCTCTCCTTACTGGCTTTCTCCTTATTACAATTTTGCGTGTATGCAGAAATTAGTCTAAAATCTCTTGCGCCATTCCTCTTGATAGGAATTTCATACCTGGTTAAAGGGAAGTTGAGTCACACATGAGGCACATGGGAACCTCTTGCTTGTGGCTAGAGAACAGAGGTAAAGGCTGGCCAAGAATTCTGCCCAGTGCTGTATACTGGGCCTAGGGCAAAGCTGGGAATTGAACGTATTTTCCCGGAGTCTGCTGTTGGGATTTGTGCATGCCCTCCTCACGTGGATCATAGCTCTTGCTAGTAATTTGGTGTGTTGCAAATTCATTCCCTCTGGTCCCTCTTGTTCCTGTTGCAGTTGCGGGAGAAAAGCCACAGTGAAATATCTCTGGCTGCAATTTGTCTCACCAGTTTATTAGCATGACATGAGGCTGGGGGATCATTTGAGCTCCACATTTCCCAGCCAAAGCAGGTAGCGTAGGGGCGGTGCTGGTCAACATTTTAAAAGGTCAGTCAAGAGCCAAAGGTCTATTTTCTCTGACAGGGGGCTATTAGTGACTGAGGATGTCTATGGCTGAGGAGGAAGAGGGGAAAAAGGGGAAAATAAGATGAAATAAAGAAGTTAGACATAGTGGATACAGTCTCCTCAGTACCGGTTTTAGAAGCATTTCCCATTTTCATTCAAAACAAAGGATTCCAAAGAAAGCTACTCCCAGGAGTGGAGCCCTTCAAAGCTGAAATGCTTTATCTTGGGTGAATCACTGAGTCATTGACAAAGGAAACCAGCTTGATTGCTTATTTTTAAACCTGCTTTTCTCAGACTCCTCTGGAAGCAGAATTTCACAACTCTCGCATCCCAGCCTTTGCTTGCTGCCTGTGGCCACCTGCCTAGCAGAGCTGTGGAGCAGCACCTCGATCACCTTCCCATGCTCAGATAATCAGAAAAGGCCGCATTACCATTCACAGCAATATACGGGCTATTTTTCACCAGCACTAGGGCATTACTAAGTCCTTTCTAGCTTGAGGCTGGTACATTTCCGTTCAAGATTCAGAAAGCGAAGACAAAGAACTGTGGAAGAACTCTCCTTCAATGACTGCTGGGTCAAAACCTTTGGATTTGTTCAAATACTTGGACACAGATTTAGCTCTGGCATAGCAGGGCATGGCTACTCTTCAAGTCAGATTGGATGCAGGATGATATCGGTCTTAACGACTTCAGGGTCAACTCTGCTTCTTTGGCCAGTGGGGTGGGACTGTGAGGACACGTCTTCTGTGTGTTATTAGTTGCCATGGTCGTTCCCTGGATTGTTCTCTGTATATTAATTTTTAGTGGGCAGTATTTTGATATGTATAATACTTTAGACTGTCTTGTAAACCTGCCTAAAACTTCAAGAGCTGAAAGAGTGTGCTGCAAATTAAAAAGAGACTGTTTGTTTCCCAGGGCATCTCTAACTGACCATGAGCCAATTCCTGCTCACTTTCGATGTCCCTTGGCTGTTTTAAGCTTGAATATCTTAATAAAGGCTTGGGATTTCAGGGAATTCTTGTGTGGAACAGAAGTGAGAGTCCTTGAGGTGTCCTGGCACAGATGCTGGTCCCTGTGCCCAGCACCAGGATGGTTTCTCTCTCCAGCTATCACTTGTTTGTGAAGGTGATGGACATGGTGTTGTGCTGTTACAAGAACGCTCTATTCAAATGCAGGCTTTTGGTTTTTTTCGTCTCTCGGTCTATAGCACACGGAGCCACGAAGGGTCAAGCTGCAGCTTGGAGCTTATGCCCAGAGAAACAGTATCACTGTCGTCCTTCTGTTATCACCCTTCTCCTTCATGTTTGTTTTCACTAAATGCCGATAAAGAGGAAAGAATCCCAGTGCCACAGAACAACTGTCATTACAGAGCACCTTGGTCTTGTAAGAAAGCAGGAGAAGCAGATGTAGAGCCTGATACGCAGTGACTGCACCTCTGTGCTCCTGCACTTCTGTGCTGATTTGGGTTGGACCTTTGGCTGCGTTGGGAGAGGAGTTAAATCTTTGTACCTTGTGAACCCTGCGGAGGTGTTCAGAACCAGACACGCCAGCGTAGAAATCAAAGCCTGATCCCAGGAGAACGTCTCCTGAGGAAGGGAATGGAGCACACACACTGCGAGGGCTGTTTAATAATAGATCTGAGACGACAGCACAGAATGTCATGTAGAGGGATCTTCTGCACTGGAGAATGATGGAAAGAGAACTGGCTAAGCCTTTTTCCCACCATCTGTTATTAAAGCATCTCAGTTTTGCCAAGATCCTTCAGTTATCTGCAGAAGCCTCCCCACTATGCTGCTTTTCTCTCTTTAAGGGTGCTGAGGATCCTGCAGAGCTTAGAATCTGCCTGGACCCTTCCATTTTTTTCTCAGGATCATTCAAAAAAATACTGTAACATGAGCTTTGTACCAAGCCGGGGTGTTGGTCCTGCTGCCCAAGGACGCTGAAACACAGCACATCTTTTGTCACAGGTGAGGGCACTCAGATGTTGAGGGAATGCAAAATATGATTTTTAAAAAAATAGATTTGAGTTAACATTGTAACTGGAAAAATTATCTGGAAAATAAAGATTCATTCTTCACCTTTAATCAATTTCAAAAGGAATAAAAGGACCCCCAGGTCATCGGGTCCTGTACATCCCGTGTTGGTTTGTGAACTCAGGTACCAAATTATTTCCCTGGGTCAGGTATCACCTTGCCTGGCAATGCTATGGTGAAATAAGACAGCTGAAGGAAGGACATTATTGTTAGACCGTATTCATGTAATTTTTACTGCTAGATAGAAAGAAGTCCATTGCTATTCTTTAACTTTGTGAGAAAGGCCAAGTTCATCCCATGTATGACCTATTATTTTCAACTGAAGATTAGCACTTTAAGACATGGGTAATCAGTATGTTAGAGCTTGGGAGAATTAGGGAGCATACTGTTAATAGAAACAACTCTTCCTTCAGACTACCGGAAGGGAAGTACATGGGTAATTTCTCTCCAAAATTTCTTATGCTCCCATTAGGTCCCACTTTCAGTTTTATTTAGTTTTCATTTACTCTATGCTTTCCATTAACAACAAGCGATCCTGTTTCCACCCTTCAAAGACCCCATCAGTGTTTGTTAACAGACACTGAGGTACAAGCAGGGACAAACGCAGTACATTCAAATTGCATCACAAAACCTCTCTGGATCAGGATCTCACCAGTGGTTTCAGTGGAGCGATGCCACCTCTCACCAGATAAGAGTATGACCCTGAGTAACTTTTGCTTGTCGAAAGAAAAGACTTCTAAATAACACTGTAATATGGTAAGGTTGATCAGTGGACTATGCGAAACCAGAAATTACTGAAACTCAAGTGGAGTGGTTGTCAGGATGGTGCTACAGAGCTGGCAATGGAAACAGCTTCATTGAGCATACTTACGATCAAAATCAACTGAAAGGCATTGGTCACACTGGATTTAATTAGTCTAATGGCCATGCCTAAAATGCAGTCAGATTTATCAATTAGAAATCCCTTTAGCTGTCCTTATTTTCTGAAGCACTAATGCTGGAAGACCATTCCAAAACAAAAAAGACATTACTCATACAGTATTTGTCATTTAAATATAGAAATTGCTTCAAGTCTTAACTACGCAGAAATTAGCAAGTTAATTTCAGAAGTATTATTTGACCAATTTTATTTTTATTAAAATATTTTTTTAAAGGTCAGCAAGCCTCTTAGACCATATTGCACTTGCAGCAGTGAGGGCATCGTTTTGAAAACCTCCGGGTTCATTCCCAGGACTATTTGCAGGGAGAGGGGACCTGCCTTTTCCTTTCAGGGGTCATTGACTTTGTCTAGTTTCCTTTATTTGCACATTTTATGAGAGGGAGTTATTCCCTCTACCTCTACTGATGTTTATTGTTTTCAGATCAATGAGGTATCTATCTCTACTACCCATCCTGGTAACAAAAATTTGTCTTCCTTAGCGTGATAAAGGAATTATTATTATTTTCTCTGCCAGTCTGTCTTTTTGCTTGCATTATAAGTCAATCGTGTAGCCAGAGAACTGTGATAGAGAGTAACGTAAATTAATGAAGAGTACTGACCAGATT
The DNA here is from genome assembly GCF_009769465.1 of Tauraco erythrolophus. NCBI lineage: Eukaryota > Metazoa > Chordata > Aves > Musophagiformes > Musophagidae > Tauraco > Tauraco erythrolophus. The sequence continues at coordinate 8,438,934 of NC_141476.1, forward strand.
CAATTCAGGGTGAAGGACTCCAAAGGCCACCTTCAGACTAGAGGCTGGTGCTGGGGCTTGGCAAGTCACTCTGCTTTTGAAGGCTTCAACTAGCATGTCTTCAGCTGCTGAACCTGTGCACATGGCAATCACTGGGGACACTGGGCAGGTTTTCAGATCTGAAGAAAATCCTGAGGTTTGTTTTCATTCTAAATAGAAAAAAACCCAAACCCCGGAATTTTCCTGTAAGCATGTTTTTCATTTCTATTTGGTTTGGGAACATGAGAATATTTCTTTTCACTAATAATAGATTGTGTAGTTCTGATACAGCACTAACTTTTGTTTCAATAACATGAAAACAGCTATAGTCTAGTACTTATCCTATTATTACAGCTAATATTCTACTATATCAAAGTCCAGGTAAAACAGCTTCGAGCTATTATGAAACAAAGTATTTTGACACAATGGAGAAATGAGTAAGTCAAAATGATTCACTTCAGGTTCCAAAACTTCATCCAAAGCCACTCTTTTTTAAAAGAGCCTTTCTAAGGCAGAAACCTGCTCCTTTGGAAACGCACTTGTTTGTTATTTATTAGCATAAAATCACAGCTGCCTTTTGCTGGTACAGCCTAGAGGAAGGGAGTTGCATTTCCCAAACTCCTTCTTCTCCTACGTCTACTATGGAGAAAACCAGCCCTGAGCTGAGCAAGTCAATGAATCGTGGTTTGGTGATTCAGCAGCTGCAGCTCCCACGCCGTGACGGGGCTGCTGGCCAAAGGGACCGCACAAACGCCGCGCGCTGCCGGCTGTGCTCTCGGACTAGGGGACACCATCCCGCGCTGTTTCCAGAAGTCAGCAGTGTAATGGAGGTGAGAAGACTTGGAAAATAATAATGAGGTTTAATCTAATTGATAAGACTTTCTTTACCTTTGGAAAGGTTCAGGTCCCAGCTCAGCCAGTGACCTTCAAGATCTATGGTGGAAAGTCCAACAGCACTGACGATCATTACATAAATTATCCTCCCCAAATGCAGAATAATCACTGCAGTTAATACAGTTCACTAGTTAAATTTACTTTATTGTATTTCACACAGCCCTATTTACACTTTAAGACCCAATTTGTTCCTGTCTATTAGAATACATATTGATTTTTTCAGTTTTAGCGTGCTGCAGAGCCTCTTGCAGGAGTATTTACATCTGAGAGCAAGCCCCTGCTCTGGGAAGTACTCTCTACAGCTGAACCTGAAGGACTGAATTTTATAATAGTTAATAAAAACCAGAACAACCTGAAAAATGGCATGTAAAGAGCCAGAAGTCAGTCTATGCACTGACGGTTCATCTTCTAAATATTTGTATAAGCGATTCATTAAATATTTCAATATTCCAGAGAAGGATAAGGGGTGATTCCCTGGCTTTGAACCTCCAAAAGAGATGCAGCAGTGTGAACAGGGGCGTGTTAAAAGACAGCAACTTTCAAGCTGTAACCTGTGGGAGTGCTTTCATATGCTGACCTTGTTCACTGTCATCAAATATTAACATTGCCTTCAAATGGGAGATTTTGGAACTGAAATATACTAAGAAATTCAAGAGTTTTAACCCCAACATCAGTTCAAAACAGATTTTTTTTTTTTTTAGAAATTAGTAAGTAAAGTTAGCCCAAATCTTATCGCAATTCCTGAAAGCCAAGACTACATGTTCTCCAATAGACAGCGTATAATCTATTTCTGTCCTCGGTTTGTTCCCAGTCGACTTGATGATTAAATGTTTGGAAATAACATTATGATCATTAAGGAACAGCATTCACCTATGGCAGATTATTTTGATGTAATAAACCAGGGGAAGCAAAAACCACTGAGATACCATCCCTGCCTGTGGAGAGTTTATTGATTGCAAGTGAAACATGGAAACCACTGCTGGCATTTCAGTGTTTTGCATACAGCAAAGGTTATTTTTTGGACAATGATCTTACTCATTGACATAATTATTAAAATCTCTGCACAAGGTGGCTTTCAGAGGAACAAAACTACAAAAGTGAAACTTTCAGCTGAAAAGAACTGGAGGGAAATAAAATAGGGGGAAACGGCATTTTGTCAGCTTTAAAAATACAACATTTTTGAAAATGTAAAGCATTTTGTCTCAACACTTTCAAACTGTTATTGGACTCTTCATTTGAAAGAACTTTAAAAAAAAAAAAAAATCTGACCTAAATTTTTAATGAAAGAAAGTCATTAAATTGTTTACAGTGAATCAGAGTTTTCATTTCAAGCCAAACAATAAGTTTCAGGTGTACTCCAATAATTTTTTTCTTCAATTGTTTCCTCTAATGGTTATTATTCTCATTTTGGTTAAACCTGAATTACTTTGCCCTTGGGAAGAAGAATGCATTAGTCTCCCATTTCCACCTGCAGGGTTTCAGAGAAGGCACATGGCAATTGCACTTGTTCTATGAAGGAAAAGATAAGATGGGACTACGATTTAAAATTAGAGACCTGCCTGGGAATAATAGAGACAACAGGCTACATTACAGCAAACATTACAGTCGCTCACTTTTCTCATATTAGCTGTTTAATCCCGTGACTATTAGCAGCTGCACAAAGACATCCCTTTTTAAATCTTTAATTTTAAGCGACCCAGGTTCCTTGAGGTACCCGTGGGACTGGGGCTGTGTTAGACCTGTGCCCCTTCCCTGGCAGTCCATTAGTTTGGGCTTCTGGTGTCCAGTCAGCCCCGTGCCATGATGCTCACTAAGTCACATAGTGTTGATGTTGTCATGCACTGTGTAAAAGTAGAAATGATAGGTGAAATACAGATATTGAGATACATGCAACTGATTGACATTTATATATCAGCATATGACACCAAATTCTTCTGTAGAATATAGTAACAGCCTCACTTGACTATACCGGAAGAGATATTTGCATACTTAAGGGCAGTGTTCGGCAACACGTTACAGTTTCTATGGAAATACATGTTTGTTTTTGTTTGGTATCTGAAATATAATGGCAGACATTGTACAATCCACACCAGGGGCTCGGTGCTATATATGGCACCATGACTGTGTAATCCCCTGCCCTGTGGAAAGCTTTGTTGTGTGATATGTTCACCATTTAATTTGACTCCAGGGAAGCACAGAAGACTAATGAGCCCCTGGACAGATGAATACTTACGGTTGCTATTACACAGCTTTTCCTTTCCCTAAAATGTAAAGGTTTACATTTGTACATAAATTCTACTCAAAATTGGCTTGCAATATTGCTAACAAAACATGATGATCCTTGCCACAAGTTATCTACAATTTTAATATAAATCGAGATATGGAAAATGAGCGAAAAAAATGAAGACAAAAGAAGACCAAAAATAAGAGAAGAGACAATGTTTTATCTGATAAACAAATTTAATTGTCAATAATCCATGGATATTACACTTCAGAAACAAAATCATTGTTGTGTGCGACTCAGATCTTTGTGTAGACTGACATTGGCAATGACCAAGGCAAAATTCCTATTGAAATCCACAACACTAATACGGATTTAAAATAATCCTGTTGCAATGCACAGAAGATGGCAATTCATTTCCAGACTCAGCAAAGCACGTCAGCTTTCTAGAGGGTATAAAAATGACTGTGTGGGGACAACCCACAGAAGTGACTCTGCTAAATGAAAACGGAGTTGAAAAAAAAGAAATATTCTGAAGGATCCTGGCCGTAAAAATAAATACCATGTAGGAAGCTGCACTGACAGAAAAAACAAAATTGTCACAGATGACTTTTTCCCACTACCAATACTAAAAACCACTTGAAAAAAAGGAAAGCTCAACTCAGCTCCCAACTTTCTTCTGGATATAGCAGCAACAGTAAATTTTAATCTCAGCACTGATTGTGTGTGAGAAAGCAAAATAAGAACCTTTCCCAAAGCTGTTACAAAGCTTGGAAAAGCAACAAGGCTTCGTCTTCAGTTCTAGACTTTCTACTTCTATCAGTGTGTGGGTCAGATCCTGAGAGCTGCTGCTTCTGCTGAGGTGCCTATTCTCAGGGATGAACCAAGAAATAAGGTGATGATAATGGCTGTGGTGTGCCCCAAGCAGGTTGAGCCTTGAGCGTTCCATCTGAGCAAACTCAACATCAAAAAATTGACCCATTTTCATTCATAGACATTGCAAGCAAAATTATTAGGTGTCTTTGATCCTCAAAATTAGCACTCCACATTTTTTTTTACTGTTTTTTGAGGGGATTGATCATTTCACACAAATTCCCTGATGCTGCCAGCAGACTCATTACTTTGTTTGAAACGTTGTTGGTTGCGAGGTAGCAGGTTGTCCCAGGGCTTGCCATGGCCTCCTTGTCAAAGAAGACAGTTTCACAAATATCATGCCAAATATTTTTGGGGTTTCGCTTGTTGTCACCCATAAGTTACATCACACCACGGTGTGTTACAGTCCCAAGCAGGAGTGGCCCATGCGTCCCCTTCTCTCCCACTCATGTAAAGTAGCCCCCTGCGGTGCTGCCTAAAATACAGCAACGTGCTGCAAAAATCATTCTGGATATCAACTGTGAGAAAAATCCCTTCCCAGACCATTCCAGATGAAATGAAAAAAAAAAGAAAAAGCAAAGAGGAGGAGGAGTGTGGAAAACCTGGTGGTGGCTGGTGCTGGGTTTCTCATGCCCATCGCTGAGATGGAGAGCATTCCCATTCCAGTCTTGATCCTGCAAAATTTCTGTTACAGTTCTGAGGATGAACTATTGACATGATTGAGAACTTAGGAAAGATTTAAAATAAATCCCGCATACGTGTTCTGATAACACTTAAAGCATATCCCCAGAGCTTTATCTGGAGAAAGTCTGAACAAGCCATCATGTGATGACGAGGTAATGACCACTCTGGTCTTCATTTCTGCATCCTTAGTCTGCGTGACCAGCCATGTCCGGAATACAGCAACGTGCATCAGGCCTCAGCACAACAAAGCTTCTGAGGACATTTCACTCTAAGCAGACACTTAAATCTTATATTAGGATCAGTGGGACACAGGCAGCTGCTTAAACACTTTATTGAACAGGAATACACTTAGGCAGGCACTTACATGCCTTGCTCCATCAAGACATAAACTAGCTCTGGAGCAAATCAATGAATTTTCCCTTTCTATATGCACATGCATAAAACATGCACCCGAGCTGAACGCTAAATCAGAGCGTACTTTCTCCCCTAGTCTAAGTAAATTCTTGTTTGCTCCAGACTCAGTTCCTGCCAGATATTTTTCTTTTCGGCTCTACTAACAGGCACAGCAGGCTCAGCTTTGACATTTTTAACAAAGTTACTCCAGTGGGCATGATGGAGCGCATTCTGCATGCGGCACATAGAGAAATAGGCTTGCAGGGACCATTAATGATGACAACGCCAGTTTGCCATGGCGAGTCTTATAAAATAACCCAGATGGAGAAATTAGAATCATTAATCCATCTCTAGATACAGACTCTCACCAGTCTGAAAAAGGAAGGTCTCCAAATTATGAAACTTCAGAAGTACACCTAGCTAATAACAATAAATTTGCTCTCCCTCTATGTGTTTTCAGCCCAGCTGTCTGGTGGGTATACACAGAAGCACCCACTAGCTTTGCTGCAGCTGAGACTTTCTCAGCATTACCATTATTAAATCCTGTTTTCAGAGTTTTATAACTTGCCTGTGAAAATTTACTCCAGGCTCAGAGTTGACATTTAAAGTGTCAGCTAAAAGAGATTAATTCTTGAGTGTATTTCAAATGCGTATGGCTGGGTTTTTTTAAAGTTGCCTGAAAATAAAGGGAATTGGAAGTTGACAGGTTGGGATGCTTTTCCAAGTAATATTTTTAGCCCCTCTGGGGAACCTTCTAGTTTTGTTTTTATTTAAGGCATAGACCTTTGTTCTCACTCCCCAAGGGCTTGACCAAAAGTAGCTCATTCACTTCAGATGAGCCATTCTGGAGGGGTAGAAACTGGCCTCACATGCCAGATTTCAAGGAGGAATCACTCCACATGCACTGTTAACTCAGTCTTCTCACCCAGCAAAGCCCATGCAGAAGATGCTCCGTGCAAGGATATGATGGCTCCAGTACTACCGCCCACCTCCATCCATGGCAGGAGGAGATGAGAGCCCCACAGGCAGCAGAACGCAGACAAAAGCCACTTGGGAGGTTTGTGGCAGGAATCTGGCCTCTTACAAGGACAGAGGAGCAAAAAGCACCTACATGCAAACCAGTCTCCTTGCACTGGTAGTGCAGGTAGCCTCTGCTCCCAATCTGAGACCTAACCCTGTTAAGCATGTGAGTGAGTACTTCTTACCATAGGTCTCAGGTCCTTGCCTGCACTTTTACTCTCCCAAAAGTGTAGAATCAAGGATGTCAAATACAATTTTTTACAAGACACCAGCAATTAACATTTCTGACATATGCAGGAAGGTCTGTTAAGCGTCCAGGTGATCCTACATGCTCTAAGAGGAGTATTCTTTTTTCCCATACATCACTAATAAAGCCTAGGTAGCCAGACACTGCCTCTGTTCCAGTAAGGGGTTTATACATCGGTGTCCTTAAATCAAGGAGAAGGTTTCTCTGCCAACGGTGCAGCTTCACAAGACCCTGTTGCTGATGCAGCACCTCGGTGAGACACTAACACCGCTCCTAGTGACTGCAGCAAAACCAAGATTTCATGCCTTCCTTCCTCACTGATACCATCCTCTGTCTTTCACTGTCCTTGTGATGCAGGAGCCTGGACTCTGGTGATATGCTTGCTGGGTATATATCTGCTTTCCAACATTATCTTCCTGCCCCGAATTCTTCTCTAATGGTTCTCCTTTATGCCAATTTAAATCCACCCTGTAGCTGCTCTTTATGAGAAGCCCCCTCGCCTCCCAGACGATCGTACTCATTTTGTGTCTTATAGTTGCTCAGGAATGAACTAATTTAGCCAAGGCCAATGTAAATGACAAACTAAGTTTTTCTCTAGCGGGCATTTAAACTTTTAAAAAAGCAGAATGATTGTAAAGACAGTTTAGAGCCAAGCGTCTGGCAGGCATTGCGTTTGTCACTAGGGAGACAAGGCCATCAATCTATCTAAATTGCTGTGTCTATATGAAATACTTGGCAATAATCAGACAGTGGAAAAAAACAGAAAACAAGCACAAATTGTAGGCTTTGCACACCTCAGCCTTGCAGGAGTGAAAATGAGAAATTCCTTGTTGAGCCTTTCCCTGTGCCACTGTGGGCTGTGCGCTGCCAGTGCAGCCTGATGTTTGCTGTCCACCCAGGCAGCAGCGCAAGCCTGCGCGGAGGCAAGGAGCATCGCTCCTGCCCAGCCAGCTACCAGAGAGCCAGGAGGGATCTTTCCAGAACCTGTCCAGGACAGCATCACTTGGTAGCAGCTCAGTAGCCACAAGGGCCAGGAGTCCACTTGCAAAACTGTTGCACATACCCCAGCAAGAGACAATCCTGCTCCAGAGATCTTCCTGCCCTGATGAATGAGGGAGACCAAGGCAATGCAGAAGGCAGGAATGAGGAGCTGATCCAGGTTTCCTGAGCTGCATCCACAAATAACTCCCCAACTGTGTGTCTTCCAGGTCCTAGGAAATCAGCAGCTCTCTGCCTCCCTCTTCCAAGGCATCTTTCTTTCTGAAACATGCTGGACCAAACTGCCAGCTGTTTCCAGCCAAAGGAACTTCGGGGATGCTGCCCTGCTGCCCTTCCCTAGCAGAAGCCCAGGAAAGCTTGCACAGGATGGTGAGCATGGTGTGACTGCCTCCGCGCACCGCAACTAGTGTGCGATGATCATGAGGGTTAGATGTTTAAATCCCTCTGCCTGATGAAAACATCCCTCCTCCCCAAACAGTGCTATCTGTAGCCTGATTAAATCCCACTGATTTATATTTGCCCAGTACCTCCCTCTGCTAAGCTGGACTTTGTGAGTGGACCAGCTGATGGCAGATGTTTTTTGGGAAATGCCCCTGTGCAGGGCAGTGCGCACCCATGGCACCCAGGCACCCTTCAGCCATGCCAGAGACAGTCAGATGCTCCGGCAAAACCTGTCTGTAAGAAGGTTTCCATACGTACCTTTCAGTAACCCAAGGCTGGATAATCTGGCAGTAGCCATGTCCTGCCTCTGTTGATGTGTATGGGTCAGCCTGCTCCCAGCAGAGTCACAGCACTCCTGTCCCTGCATGGCTGCAGAGCCCTGTGTGAGCCCGTGGTGCCGAGTCAACCTCCAGATTAGACTTCATCGATGGCTTGTGGAGTATGGCTTCTGACTGCTTTTGCCTCCTGTTCCCTTGCCTTGCTGAATGTTGGAATGCAGTTTCATTTCAGGCCAGCTTGCTCAGCTTCTGCAAGTTTGCTTTCTCTTTTCTCCTTGTCCCAACTACTCTGGGTGATTAGATTAGGGTTACTTTGAGCATTATTCAGAGAAATCCAGCCTTTGTCCAGCCTTCTGCTTCAGCTATATGTCCCATCCCTGTCCTCCCACTCAAACTGCCAATCTGATTTGTAAGTGATATCAATAGTTTCCTTATACCATTTTTGTCTTACTTTGTAAATCATATTCCCTTTGTGGCACACTGTCAAACGCTTCCCTGAAATCATGATAGATGATGTCCTCTATTACGTACTTATCTAGCAATGCCCCGATGTACTCAGAGAATTCAAACACATTTGTCAGGCAGAAGCCTTCTTGCATGATTGCAGCAGTCACTCAGATAGTCCTGGTGATATCTGCTCCAAGCTTGGAGGGCATCAATCCTGCTGCAGATTTGCTCTGGTTTTGGTGTCTGTTATGTATCATTTCATGAGGCTCCATTTTTCATATGGTGAGAAAACAAACTCAGAGATGTACTTGGAAGGCCAGAATAAAAAGAAAATAAGGACAAACCTCCAGGAGCCAAATGCTGCTTTTCCTTTTCCCAGCAGAGAAAAATTACCATTCCTGTCATCCAAACTGTCCTTTTCATCTAGAAGACTTGTACTTGAACATCTCACCAGCACTAGCGGCAGTGCGTTCCCCAGAAGGTGTGCAACACCAGCAACTGGGAAATGTCAGCAGTTCGGTGTGCAAAGGTACATCTCTGGGTGGACGAGGCCCCTGCAGTGTTCGGGGCTGGACCTCAGCCTTCCAGGAGGTCCTGATGCTAATGAGTCCCATGGGAGACCAGCAGGGAAGTGGTTAACTAAGATGACAAACAGCAGAGCTGGAAAACCGCAAAAGCCCTGCAGTATGTGGGCTGGCATATGTCGGCTCCTCATATGGTTGGTTAGGTTACACTGCGAGCGGTGATGCATTCACATGTAGAAGTCACAGTAGACATTAGAAGTGCCATCTGTATCCTTGTGTGACAACTGTCCCTTGTCGGAGTCTGTCCCTCATGTACTTCCTGAAACTACCCATGTCACTTACGTAGTTGTTGCTCCCTGAAAACTCTTACCCTAACACTTATGGAAATTTGAGCAGAAATTTAGTCGTGCAGTGTTTTTCTGCTCCTTTTCCCTCTTAGAGGAAGGAGGTTTGACCCACTTGCAGATATCATAGTTTGGATCCAGTATATTGCAAATATTAAAAAATAACTTCCAGTGCCCCATTTCCCATCTGCCAGGCCCACTTTCATTTCATCAACAGAGTGGTTTAGCTGATTGGGTAGAATGAGGTCAAAGAAAATCAAAGCATCATATTCAGTGTAGCTTCCTTGGAGACCTCCACAGATGCTTCGCAGGAGAAAGGATTGCATCTACTCCTCTGCGAAGGGAATTGCAGCGACTTCGCTCCCAGCTGTGGGAGGAGAGCACAGCAGAGATGTCTTGACTCAGAGATGTCAAAAACCTCCAGGATGGTTTTTGGTGGCAAACAGTTTCCACAGCAGCCCTCAGCGCAGGCTGTGCCTACAGACAGATTGAGCTCCTGGATGTTCCTAGAGGAAAAAAGATGGAGTGTTTGGTGCTTTGCCTGCCTGATCCAGTCCTGTTCCCTACGGCGAGCACAAGGCAGAGAGACATATGGTAGTGCAGACCACACCAACTGCCTCTCACACCCTGTATTATTTTTATTTGAAACAAATACTTACCAGGGCTCTCCACCCTGCTGGAAAAGGTGTAGCTGCTTACAGAAACTTCCCAAAGAAGCTCTTAGTATGCAGCTCGGAGTGCCCAAAAGAGTATCAGACACATAGATCAGGTATACATGGGACATGCCCAACCTGCAAGCTACCTATTATTTTTTGTGAGTATTTTGCCTGGAAGTCATTGTCCAAAAAAATGAAGACAAAAATAAGATGTGGCCTGAATTGGCTACACTAAACCTAAAGGGACTTCCAGACCAAACCTGTACTTGGTTTTGGTATAGATAACTGCCCCAAAGGCAGGTCAGCAGGGTTTGGTGGCACCCTGCGAAGGCTGGCACGTGAGTTCAAAACCATCTGATGTCCTTTGATGTGAACTGAATCATCCTTAGGGAGAGCTGTAAGGAGCAAAAAAGGGAAATGCTTTCCCAGAACACTTCTCTGTGGACCCCTGTATAGGGCTCATGTGGGCATCAGCCCAAACACAGCATCCCATGGGTGGGACGTGGACGGATGCTCTGTCTCTGCTCCCTGCCAGCTCTCTCAGGAAGGCAGCTGAGCTCCTGCAGATCAGACACCGATGCATTCTTGCTGCCCCTCGATGTACTGCTTTCTCCGTATGCTTCACAGACATCCAAGGTGGGCGCAAATTAATGTATGGAACGGGTAGTTTCACATAGCTTCTGGGAGCAGTTGGTTTGGGAACAGAAGAATATTTTAATGACAGATTACAAATTGAATTTTAATGGCAAACAAATGGTGATCTTTGTTGCTGCATCAGCAATCTCACAAGCAGGCTCTTGACCCTATAAATAAATGCTGGTTGATCCTCTGCATTAAAATGGCTAATCACCAAGGAGCAACTCTGCATTATATGCCCCCTCCCAATAGATATGCCCATTTTGGCGCACCATCTCCATGGTGCGTCTGGATGGAAGTCACACTCCTCTGATGGACAGGGTATCCTTGGATTGGCGCGTCTATCACTTAAGCTCTCATCAAGTGACAGAGGCAATAAGAGCAATTAAACAAAGAGGTCTAATGGGAATTTTCATCTTCTCTCTTCTAAATGATGATGGATGTCAGCAAAGGATATTTGGAAGAGAATATTTGAATGAGCTCGCTATGCCGTGTGTATTGTTATGAACAGTTTTGAGTTCATGGAAAGTTTCTCTGATACCAATAAAGCACAGTATTTAGTGAGACTAACTAAGACCAAACTAAGACCAAACAAGTCTTCACTAGTTGCAGTGAGAAGGTTTAATTTTCTCATCTTTCTTTGTCAGACTGATTTCCTTTCCTTTGGTAACTGTCTCCAGTGTTTACAACCCAGGAAAAGCAATATTAGGAAACAGTTTAATCACCTGTGCCCAGTGCAATACTGAGAATGGATTTTTAAAAGCACTTGTTGGCTTGGGGGCTGAAATCATTTGGGTGTAGGGTTTTAAAATTGAACATTTAACTTTCTATGTACAAAGTTATTTACCTCCTCCTTGCCAAAAGACATTCCATAAATTTGTTAAAGCTTAAAAAACATCTTTTCATTTAAGTCAGCAGTTTGTAGCGTATGAAGTGATATCATCCCACCTCTGGATCAAAGGCCTGAACAGACATTTTGGTGATGTCCCAATTACTGTCACTTCATTCAAAGCTGTTTGGAAATAATTGCGGTGTCTCACCTTCATCTACTTCACTACCAGGGCCAAGGGGCTGTGAGGGGTTGTGCCTGCAGCAGGGGATGCCAAAGCACAGAGCAGTGCTGCGCAGGGCTTGCTCTGCTCCCAAACCTTTTCTCTCCCATCAGGACAGCTCAGAGGGAAGGTGTTATGGGTAGGACAGCAAAAGCAGCCCTGGTTTTCCCGAGTTCTGGTCCTGAACATGAACCTCCTCCCCATTAGGGGAATTAATCCAGAAAATTGCCATTGCTATACATTCCCTGCTTCTGTTGTTCAGTTGCTCATGAGAAACACTCCAAGGTCATACCAAAAATCTCAAAGGACATAGCCCACAAATTGTTTTTTTGACAGAGTAATGGGCTGGTCTTTAAGGTCTTAGAGATATTAAATGTGTTAACAGCAATATTTATAAAAGCTTTTAATCCCTCTTTATCTTGAGAAATAAATCATAAGCACCTTCTTGGTAGGTCCTACTTCCTTTGTATTTGGAAAGCACCAAAGAAATTTTAATAGGGACATGACTAATCATTTGCAAATCACTTATCTCTTGACGAATTCCTAGCGACACAGCAAGAGTTATATACTTGTGTGCCCCATGAATATCCCTACTAAATAAGTCTTCTAAAGGATTATATTTCATTATTTCTGAACATATTATATAAGATTTCCATAGGGTAACAAAAACACATTCCTGTCGGTCTGTGAAGCAAGGCAGCTCCCTTGCAAATGTGCCAGATGGAAGAGGACACAGAAAGATGAGGAAAAGAAGAAAGGAATTGCTCAAGGAGTCTGTTTTGCCCGCTTACATCTTCACAAGCCTCAGAAAACCAAGTCTGGTTTGATGGCAAGATACCTAAAGCAATTTGGATGCTTAAACGGCATGTATTTCAGGGATATTTGAGTAGTTAAGGGCACAGAGAGCCCATGTCCCAAAGTGCAAGAGACTCCCTTGCACATCTGTATCCACATGTGGCAGCCCAGCCCCGTGCAGGGTGTGCCCAGTGCCTGGCCGAGGGTCTGACAGTGGCCCCCGGATCTCCCAGGCAGACACGCCTCCTTGTTCACGTGGCTCATGGGCTGCACAGCCATGTAAGCAATGTGTGACTGCCACGGGGAGATGCATGAGGAACCCTCACAGACCTGTCCTCTTCTTCACATGCAAAAGCTGCAGTCACAAAAGGTTATTTGTCTCATCTACCAAACAAATTTCATATCAAATCACCTTTGCCCGAGGAAGGCAAGGAGGAATAACATTTATTCGTTTGTTTTTGATGTTGGGAGACCATTGATTCCCTTAGGGTAACTCATGGCATGAACCCAGATCAAAAAGAAAGAGATCCAGTTGTTTACTCAGTAGGTTTTGTGTAATTTTTTTCTATGTTAAACAGAATGTTTTCTTTGGAAGCTCTACTCTTTTTCTACTGAATAATGGCTTAGCAGCACCGCATTCTTCCAAGGAAAGTGGTATTGACAGCTCTATTTTAAGCCTCAGACCAACAGGCTGGTAGGAGCCTATGAGCCAGGTAAACCTTTGCGGGGAAGTCAAACCACTGAGATGTACATCGCTTTACTTGAACATGTCAGCTGAGATCAGAGAAGTCCAAGATTTTAGAGGGATATTAACTAGATAGTCAATAAAATTCTTTATGTTTCATGAAAAGTACTATTTCAGTCTAGCTTTGCAAATCTGATATTCTTTGCATGACGGTATGACAGGGGAGGAGTGGCAGAGGGCAAACAAATTATTTTTCATATCTAATTAATCAAAAAGAAAAGACTGGGTAACTCTGAGGGTCCTGTATGCAGCTGGCACAAGCCCCACTGCTGACAGAGCATACTTGGGGTCTTAAGACAAAAAAGAGTTGCTGTCGCCCATGGGAGAAGGACCCTTACAGACCATTTCTGGAAAATTCCGTATGTATTTACAAAGATTCTGTAAATTCTCAGTTTTATCTGTAAAGGTAGTGCTTGCATCTTGTACTCAAAGTTCCTTTAAATCTGGCTGCAGAACTGAACACTTGCTGTGCATAATGACTTTGCTTCCACCATGAAGCAAGGGTGAGTATCAGGAGCACTATTAAACAAAATTGTTTCCAGAATTGCTAGTTTAAATTTGTGATAAACTACCAGAGCTGAAAAGATCATTTAGAAGAAAAGCACACACCTGGCTTTTGCCAAGGCAGGTAATGAAATGAAAATTTTAGGCAGGACAGCATTCCCAAGGAGGGGTGGAAAAGAGTTCAGGGCTTGCCTACAGCTTAGGAAAGGAGGAAGGATGAAGGTGATGTTTCTCCACCGTTACACTGGAGAAGCACCACTGCTGTTGGGGTATAAAAGCTCTTTTCATGGAGCACTAAAAAGATGGTCTGTAAAATTTCATGGAAAGCAAGATGATGATGGTGGCAGTGCCAATGCCTGGAGGAAGTGCTGGAGGAAGGTCAGAGATTCTTCGAACCCTGGGTTTTGCAACTGGCCTCACTCTGTTCCCCTGAGATTTAATCTTCTGTGGCCTCAACCACTGCCCCATCCGGCACTGCATCACCTGTCAACCAAACAACCCGTGATGGCCATCAGCCATTCTGCCTCCCAGTGTTTCTGCCTTTTCCTGCTGAAGCTGCAGTGGGCATTTCGTCCCCGGGAATATTATATCAGCTGAGTCATTTCCCAAGTCACTGCAGGAAAGGTCAGCCGTGCACCAGCTCTCCCCCGGCACGGTTGCGGGAGCTCTTGATCAAGTGCAGTATTACGGCACATCATACACAGCGGCCAGTCACTTTGGGGTTATTTGCTGCCAAATGGCCATGGTCTTGCAACTCAATTTAAAAGAGGTTAAAAATTCATATGTCCACAGATGCTAGATGAGACAAACGATACAGATTTGACATGCCTGCACGTTCCTGACAGTGCCCTTTCTCTGTCAGAAAGTGCTCGTGGTGTCTGGTCATAAACTGTCTCACGCTTGTGAAAATGGGGGCGACAGGTCCCTGCCCCCACTTAGCTGAAGTCCAAAGAGTTGATGTTTGAACAATAAGGATATATAGGTGGTAAGTACATTTTGTTAGTTTTTAATATATTCAGATTTTTATTTATCTTGCTCCTGGTGTTATCTTTTGCTAGCCAGCACATCATAAGTGAAGAGATGGCACAGGCCAAATAATCTTCTGCAATAGGACGTGTGTGTTGCTGGCTGAAATTCTGCTGTTTGTATGGTCAGTCTGGATGTGCATCGCTCTTACGTCCAACTGCGCTGGGACAGCCATGGAGCAGGGGAGAGAACAAGCAGAGATGTGGGCTGCTCCGGTGTCTCCAGTGTTTGATCTCGATCAGATTCGATTTCTCCGATAATCAGTTTCAAACCTTTTCCAACGAACATTTCATTTCAGTTTCTATTTCTGCAACATTTCATTTATCCCTCCCCTCCAATTTTCCCAGAAATTCTGGCCTCCTGTTTTTGTCTAGAGGTGGATATTTTAGACATTGGTACATTAACATTTACAGGCAGCACTTGGACATTCCAGGTCCCATCCGTGCTTCATCCAAGGATTAAGTCAGTGCAAGCCCAGGTCCCCTCCCACTGCAGGAACCCCTCCTGCAGCTTGACTCAAAGCCCAAAGTGTCCAGTTGGTTTGGGAAAGCAATTCGCGCCATTTCCAACCTAACTCTGATTGATTTTGAGTTTCTTCTACCGCTGATTAATAACATAAATCCAAAGGTGCCTTCTCTTGGAAAGTAGTAAGAAAAGTTTGCAAAGCTTTGAGAAATGAGCGTCTGTTTAAGTAACTACAGACAGATTTCTCCTAAAATTAAGTCTCATAAGTGTTTGTTGGAAGCTCATTAGAGCCATTCTGGGCTATTCAACTCCCACCACTGTCAAGGAAGGTCTTTTGGTTGACTTGAACAGGCATCAGAGACTAACATCGCTGCTGTTTGTGTACTGAAATACAACGATACAAATATTGCCCAAGCAACAGAAAGGACAACCAGTGAATGTGAGTGGGATTTCCATTTTTCCATTTTCTGTCCTGGGGGAGGCAGGGTTATGACCAAGCTGACACAAGGTGCTCAGGGGGATTCAGTGATGGGAGAGCTCACAAAGGTTTTTTTGGAAAAAAAATCAGTTTTAAGCAACTGCTTTGGAGCTTTGCGGCCCAAGTTAGTAAGAAGCGACGCTTGCTGCCACTGTGGAGGTCAAACTGATCACTTACTCTCATTACAGATATGAAAAAGTAGGGGCAGAGAACTCGAGCTTGGGAACATCACGTATTGCCAAGTCGTTCTGCTGTCTCTAGATCTCTCCGTGCCTTGCACACAGTGTTTTTTAAAAGTGGGGATTACAGGCTAGTTCTAGGGGATAATTCAAATAACTATTGAAACACACATCAAGACAAGTTGATAATCAAAGTGAAACAAGTGCTGTCATATAAAGGGAGTGTCTAAATGCAGTATGATAAGGGCAGTTATCCCTGACCTATTTAAACATTTCTGGCCTTGGGCAGCAAAGCTTCAGAAGAAATGAAATGCGTAACAGTACCCAAATGAGATCCACCTCTGCAATGCTAAATATGCTTCAGAGCTGGAATTATATTTATTTTAATTCTAGTATAATCACATTATCTCAAGTGTATGGTGTATTGAAAAGAAAAAAAAATGCAACAACTTTGTTATACATACTATTAGTGCATGCTAGGATAAAAATCTACGTATATAGAGATATGAATTATTGCATTACTGATATTTCTCTGAATTTTATCTTTTCTACCTTACTCTTGAGACACCACAACTCGTAAATATATTGCATTTCCTGGATAACCCTGAAGATTAACATTTTAGAACAGATGAAAGGAAAAAATAAATATAAGGATAACATGAGATTCAGCCCAACAGTGTGAATGCTCTTGGTCTGAGAGTCTGTAAGTGGGGCTTCTGCCTCTCCCAGCAGCTGCAGCATCCTCAGAATTGGGGTTACAACAAGCACAGTGATCTTTCCATTCAAAGAGTTAGAACGATATTTTCGAAAACTGATATCTATATTTTAGATCCTAAACTGTTGCCTAGGCGTCTGAATGCTAAATAATAATAAGGGATGCAAATGGCAATAAGCAGAGCGGGTTTTCCCCAGCTGAGTGATTACAGCTCCGAAGATGAGTGCATGTAAATATTGTATATTCATCACTGCAGATATTTTGGAATGTGACTACATGATTATCAGGGGTCTCTGGCTCCAGTTTAAATGTCAAACAGATTTGGGGCATTTCTGTGTTGTCCACAATGCACAAGTCAAGGTCCTTAAAGTCAAGGTGCTTAAAATATACATTCAATATAAATTAAAAGGTGAGTTTGCGCGTGTGTTATATTGTGTTATTCCCCCTATCCTTGGGACCCTGACACATCACACCTTACCCCACAGCTTCTGAGACACAGTAGCTGCCGGTGTGCTCTTAGCTCACAGAAAATGTGAGATAAAAAGGCGTTATCGTAACCTCTGCGAAAGAGGTCTAACACTGACTCACCAAAATTGTATTTTAAGTTACGCATTTTTGGAAGTCTTGTCATGCTTCAGCTAAGTGCCCCAAAACAGAGCAGGCACTTACTCAGAACTAGATAAACCACAATATTGAATAATGGCTAAGATTTAGGGAAATCATCTCCCCACGGGCTGTACCATGCTCATCCCATTGAAGAAGAGCACACAGCAGCAGAATGACCTCTGCTCCCAGCATTGGGTTTCTGATCCAGCCAGGCGCATCTGCGGGGCACAGATGAGTCACTCCCTGTCTCACTAACAGAGTGGGCATTTCTTTATGCACAGATGATATTTAGACAACTGCGTATATTTACTCACTTCTTCACTCCTGCCTCAGGATGAGACTTGAGAAACATAGTGAGAAAGGCTTTTTCTTTGTAGACGTCTTATAGGAAGTGTGGGAGAAATCCTGTTTGAGTTCTGCATCTGATTTTTCAAGTTTCAGATTCAACTTAGAGCTGAGCATGAATTATGTGTTTTGACCATATATATATATTCCCTGGAAATAGTAGCTCTTTACAAATGAAACTGTTCATGGGAACAGGCTAGTTTTGCTGGATTCCTTAGCTCAAAAATAACGGAAAAAAGTCTCTGAAACTGTTCAAATGTTTTGGTACCAATGTTTATCATGCAGTACAAAATCCTGCTCTTCATCTTCCAAGCAATATTAATGTCAACCATGAAGCTGTTATAGAAATAAAAATGTTATAATAGCTGATACTGAGATGGAGTGCTTTCAATAATCTAAATTAATAACCAGAATAGTTTACCTAGCTTCACTCATAATTGTGTCCAGGTTTTGAAATTTAGTCCCAAGGTTTGCAATTATATACACATGTAATATATAAAAATTTATATAAACATATATGTGTGTGCATGTGTGTGTAAATATACCTCTCTCTATATATATATAAAAACGTGCTCTTTGAGCAGATGCAGTCTCTTGAAGAAGCACCTGGATGCAAATCTGAATCCTGATACCATGCCCACACCTTACAGGGTGCTCAGCTGTAAAGACAAGGTGACGGTTGCCACCGCTGGCCCCCATGCAGATGCTCCCATTCAAAGTAGCAGGGATGTGGGCTCCAGGCTCTGAGCACATGGCCGCTGGGGCATACGCAGGAAATAAGATGGTACAGAAACAATGTGTTTGTGTTAAATACAAATGCTAGCACTTAATGAGCCTCATCTTTTTCTGTGAGATAGGAGTGGAGGAACACAAGCAGTGTGTTTATCATGCTGAAGGCATCGTAAGCTTTGACAGGAATGGAAATGAGAGGAAGGGAGGAAAAAGGAGGGAGGTAGGGAAACAATATTCAGAATAGGGAACAGCTTGCCAGCTTCCTCCAAGGGTAACAGGGGAAGAGAGAGATTTTCATTAATGGATAACTGGCTTTCCTCTACTTTTCAATTTTAACAAACCTTCTAATGATAATTACAGACTTTCTGTATTTATAGAGACCCAGTGCATATGTAGACAATAGCATCATCTACCAAGTCCTTTCTTCTGCCGCTATACAAATTCGGCCATTATCTTTCATGCCCTTCATTAAAATATGAAAGAAGACAAGCGATATATAGCTATGTCATTTCCCAGTAGTAGGAGGGGAGGATCAGAATTAACTCTGGCTGAGGAGGTACAAAAGAAAATCTGAAGAAAGAGTTAGAAAGGAAGGTAGGCAGAGATGTGCTTGCAGGAATTCCAGCTGTCAGCACTGGCTAATGCTTATGGGGATGATCAAAGGTGGAAAAAAAATGAGCGAGAGTGTTGTGGTTTAACCCCAGCTGGCAGCTAAGCCCCATATAGCCACTCACTCACTCCCCCCGGGTGGGACAGGCGAGATAATCAGAAGAGTAAAAGTGAAAAAACTCATGGGTTGAGATAAAGACAGTTTAATGGGTAAAGGAAAAGCCACACACACAAGCAAAGCAAAACAAAACTTTTCCGGTCCCTTTGTCCTGACTTAAATAGGGCAATTCGCAGAGGCGCCCTATTGGCTCAATCCCGAGGGGGATGGCAGTCTGATCTGGTGGCCAGAACTAAGCCTAACCCGGTCCCAAAACCGGGGAGGTCACAGGGACCAAAACCCCTCTCCTGCCACCAGAACCACCCCCCCCTCCACATCAAACCATGACAGGTAGACAAATGCCATCCCTCCAAACGTCCCTCCCTTCCTTCTTCTTCCCCCAGCTTCATATGCCGAGCATGACATCTTATGGTGGGCAATATCCCTTTGGTCAGCTGGAGTCAGTTGTCCCAGCTGTGTCCCCTCTCAACTTCTTGTGCACTAAAACATCTCTGCATTATCAACAGTTTCCAGCACAAATCCGAAACATAGCCCCATACCTATACCCATACACAGCTATTGTGAAGAAAATTAACTCTACTCCAGCCAAAACCAGCACAGAGAACTCTAAAACCATAAGGTTAATGCTCCAGAGGAGGAGACACACAGCCTATGGAGGTCTCGTCTGCACTGGCCATGCCAGCCAGGCAGAATTCCCATATAATCCTTTTCCTTGGTCTTCTTCAACAAATGAACACCTTAGTGGGAAAAAGCCTCTCTATTTTAAATCTCCTACTCCTGGAAGAATTAGTCAAGTGCCTCCTGTTTGGATTTATGGAGTGAAATGGGGCTCAAATTACAGATTTCAGCCCAAAGGACCATAGCACATGCCCATCATAGCACACAGAGCAGATGCCTGAGTCAAATCAGGCTTTGGAGAAGTAGACAGTTTTGATTGTATCTAATTTTTTTGGACTTTCATTAAAAGATATTTAAAAAAACCACTTTTTTACCACATTCTTATCTCATTGCCTCTAATGACTTGATATTGGTGAGATTAAAAAAAAAGCTTAAGAAACAGATTTTAAGGAATTTCTCCCAACAACAGGCATCTTCTGTGCTTTCAGATACCACAGACTCACAAATTAGTAGGATCCATAGAACAAAGAGTCTTATGCCTGAAATGTCTGTCAGTCTTGCATTTCTACCAGAATACCAGAAAATTTCCTGTGGATCTCCACAGCTCAGGCTCCTGGCTGTCTCAGGGTTGTAAACCAGAGCAGTCGTCATTAAAAGGCACTTTAATCTTGGCTGTGATTTTTATACTGCAAAAAGCATTTGGATGATCAATTTGCATTAAAATAAGTCATCCAAAATACTGCACCTGCAGCCTCGGAGCTGTACGGGAAATTCACTGCAGCCGATGAGCACTGCTAGGAACATGTCTGGGGAGGTTGTCCCTGTCTTGGGCTACCCTAAGGGCCCCTGGCATTTTTCTCGTGCTTTTACTTTTTCACTGTCCTGTTACAAAATCATAACCATCTCTTCGCTCCAGCCAGCCAGAGCACATCTCCAAATCTTCCCCTTTCTGTTTGCCTAAAGCAGCCGCCCCTCTTTCCAAAGCACAAATCACGACTCTGTGTAGAAGGCACCCAAAAAACATCACTATAGCATTTGAAACATCAAATACTTTGCTTACTTTGTAAAATCTGTGGAAATAAAGGGAAATAGCTTGCCACCAACTTTCTACGTGCTTATAGACTCTATAGTATTTTTCAGTAGCAGGGAAGGCTCAGAGGCATTTTCTCTTTCTGGAAGTACTAATATGAATAAATCCATACGGATGATGTCCTAACAGCAATTGCAATTGCTTTTCTTGCTCTGAAGTGTAAATATTTTCATGTTCCCTGAGTGATCCTAGCCATGTATGTCTGTTTCTTTTATAGTGCTGAGTATTTATTGCTGATATCTTGGGAAGAAGATGCAGTGACTGATGAGGATCACCTCTTTGCTGGGGGGGAGGTGATGGGAGCGAGAGGGAGAGCTGCTCTGTTTTACTGGAGAGCCTCTAGATTCTGACGGCAGCAAATCCACTGCAGCAGAGACGAGGCGAGCCTCGCATCCTCCAAAAGTGCTGTAGAGGTTGCTTTGGCAGTCAGTCATCGTGTGCCACGCTCCGGTGACGTCGTTCATCACCTGCCCTTCAACAAGGGTATCTAATGATAGTGCTTTTATTGATATTCCTGATGGTCACAGAAGAGGACGTGTGGTGGCAATTCTTCAAGAATCGGTTAAAAATAGCAACGGCACTACAAGGCTAGGCAGGAAGGCTGTAAGGGATCTTACAGAGAATTGCTAATCCACATCTGCAGTTTCATTTCTCAGCCTCTGGTGAGTGAAGTGTTTGTTCCCTTCTCATGAGTTTATAACACTATCACAGTGAAAGATTTGATGTTTCGGATTCAGGAAGTTATGGGACAAGGGGGAACCCAGACTGCAGAAATGATGGCGTATTTTCTGCTTTCTCCAAAATCATAAGTACTTCCAGAATTATTTTTCTGTTTAATTTTGCCTTTCTTAAAAGCTATGAGTGCTTCCAAGCTAGCTGGCATTTCCATTTTTATTTAGCGTTTGTCCACTTTGTCATTCTTCAGTTTGCATTTTAATAACAGTACCAGAGGAGGTTATTTAAAATGAAAAGTAACTCGTGTTCTTTCTTCACTAAGATAAAGCATTAAAGGAGCCTGAGTGCAGAAAGTGAATGCATTATTAGGGAACGACATTTCTGAGCAGTGAATAACAACCATTGCAGCTGTGGCTTAGTGTCATCGGAGGAAAGCCATGGTTGCCAGGTCACTGCTGCTGTAGTCCAAAATTTTGTGACTTCATGGACCACTCAGCAAACATGTGTTGCTGTTTGCTGTCTTGGCCGTAGGCGATGGGGTGCCTTCGTTTGCTCCTTGGCTTCCTCTGCTCCTGCGATGGCACCAGATACGGAGCAGAGCACTGCAGGAAGCTGGACACCAGAATGCAAGAGCAGATATGCCTCTTTGGATGCTAAGCTCATGGTACAACTGTTGCTTGATGACTTTGTTTATATCAATTTAAAAATGTAAAAAACTGTGTTTCCTGTAGTGGTTTTGTGCGGCAATGCGTTGCGGTACCCTGGCCTGAGAACAGACATCTGGATAACAGGGAATTGCCCAATGTGGAGTGACTATAAATCCTCACGTTGCCCAAAAAGAGCAGAATGTTTTTCAAGGGCATGAGTGTGCCACGATGAAACATCGCTCCCGAGGCTGCCGGGGTTACTTCCCTCCCTGTATGGCTGGTCTGAGTGTGAAAAACCTCAGGCAGGAGATTTCAGCCTCTGCTTTCTGCTTCCTCCATGCTGGCCACAAGAGCCCTTGGGCAGCAGGCTGGATGCCATGGCGCTGGGCAAACCCTGGCCGGTCCCCAGCAGCATGGTGTGTGTCCTGCAGTGGGGCTGGGAGGCTCAGCCCCAGGAGCCCCACGCACCATCGCCTGCTGGCGCCTCAGCCCTGCCAAAAAACAACATTGTGGCTCAGAAAAGCCACGTCCAGTGACATTTCCTCTAGCAATGAGACCCACTGCAGGATGAAACATACCCTTCATCCCCCATATCCCTGGCATTATTTTTTAATTGCTAAATGGCTTCTTTTTTTTCCCCCTATATATTTTTCTTCCTTTGCTTCTTTGTGCCTGGCACTGGGCTGTTGAACTGTAACGTTACACAACCACCACCAGCCGTCTGCCTCAGGGAGGCTCACCATAACCCAGATGTGTCAGATGAAAGGAGAAGTTGGGCTTATGACAGTCAGAAATGCTTTTGCCTACTTCTTAAAAAAAAAAAAAAAAAACAACCTTCCCAGCTTCATCCTAATAGTAGAGCTCAGAGTAATCCCTGCACAGTGCTCTGTGCTGCTGAATGAAATGGATTCTTGCTGATGTTTTACATTGTTTTTCAAACAAGATTTGGGTAATTAGGAAGAAAGTTGAAAACTACAGCATGTGGAAAACTGAAGAATCACCTCCCCCCAGTGTCAGTCACCAGGACTTGATCAGTTAAATTGCTCAAAGTCATTGATATCAACTGATTCTGGTTGGGTTCTCCCCACAAAGCCCCTATCAAGACATTTGCAGGGCTCAATCCATCTTTTCTTATACAAGAGAGAGCTCTGCTTATGCCACTGAGTATGGCAACTCATTCCTGTGTCCAAAGCAAACTAGAATTCATACTAAGAAAATACCAGTAGTTCTGACGTGTATCCCCAGGCATTTGACAATTGAGGTATTAGTACAATGAATGATCCAGGAAGAAATAATCTTTGAAGGGTAATGCAGAAGCAGAAGAAATGTCAAAATAAATTGCCACATGAGCCAACAAAATTAAAAGTCAGACTCAAACTTATATGAAATCAATGAGTCTTCTCACTGATTCAGTGAATAGGCTTTGAATCAGACCATAAATGGACCTCTGTGGCAATCTTGACGGATATCAGAAAAAAAACTGCTAATGAGAATATTAGAAGAAAAATAATCTAGCTTGAAAAGATCTTCCCATGATTAACTCCCCTATGCATTGTATAATGCAAACAAGTATTTTTGCTGTTTAGTAAGTCTTTGGCATAGTTAAAGGCACAAACGACTTTTAAGGAAATTACGTTATAACCAGCTCCAGCTCCTCATCTCACTGCAAGTTATTTCTCATCCTAATAATGTACTTCTGATCCTGTTAGCCTACGAGTGTAACAGACAGTCCATACCTTTAGGGCAGATGTCCTTAAAAAATAAATAAAACCCAAATAAGTTATGGGTTATTATGTAGAAGGGAAATCCATGCACGCACACCAAAACCTCCTAGTTTAAATGACCATGTATAGTACTACAATTTGGGTCATACTTGGGGCTGTTAGCTGGTGACATTCGCAGTGCAGATAAGAATGACTGGTGATTATTTCTTTTGCATAATTGGATTACCAGCAAATATATTCTTTCAGTTTCCTGGTTTTGATATCATAATCAATGGTGTCACTGTGCATGTACAGAAACGCTTTCACTCCATTCAGTTTCTTGAACAGAAAAATTCTTTGAGCTTCTCAAGCTCTCTGTAGCAGCACGTCTTTAGTCATGGCCTCCAATTTGTTCCCTTGCAAAAAAATAAGTCACAGCCTTATTGCTCCCTCCGTTGCCTAAGGACGAAGACAACGGAACTCGGGCTGACAGGGGGGAGAGAAAAGCTCTGAAGCCACCAGGCACGAAGGTGAAGCACAGGTTGTGCCTGTGGTCTGATATCTTGCAAGCACCCGTCTTTCAGTCCATTATGAATTTCTTCTGCTTCACTTTGCTCTCAGGACCAGAGGACACAGAGCACATGACAAAAAATGGATGAGAACTTGACTTCTACCAGCATATAGGATTCCAGGGGAAACCCTACAGGCCTGTGATTTTAAAAATACTTTGGACAGATGAGATGACCCTCCTTCAAGCTTTTCTGCCTCTGGCTTGGTGCTTGGCTACTCCAACAAGAGAGAGAAAAAGTAAAAAGTGTATGAAATATGACTCTCAATAACATTTATATGCCTAGCAGAGGATTTTGAGAAGAATTTCTGAGCAAATTGGCTGGAATCATCTTCAAATTCTGTAGTAGTGGCATACGCTATGACAGACTCACAGGTAGTCAAATATCTCCAGAGCTTTGCCATTAATTTCAGGATAAGGATGATAATAAGCAGAGCAGATGAGTCCCACTCCCTCCCTGCAGCCCTGGCTCATGCACTTGGCTCCCTTAGGCAGGATGGAGAGATGCTACACAGGGTATGGCTTTTTACATGGAACTTAGATCCTTTATTTAGCTGCAGGCAAGAGAGCTTTTGACCTTCCTGGACTAGGGTCCTTCAGTGGGGCACAGTGGTGGGCGAGCAGTACGAGGCTCTAACGCATGGTCAAGTCAGCTGGGTTGCACAGCGTATAAAATTTCGGCCATCCCGACACACAGGCTTCACTTGAGGCAACTTCCCTCCCATTTTGGGAGGCCTGAGGGAAGTCTGTGTGAACACCAACGGGGATGCACACGACCTGCTGTAACTGAGTCCCTCTGGCAGCAGGAGCCTGGTGCTGGCGGTCCCAGTGAGACCGAAGCCGGGGGAGACAACTCCTGGGGATGGCAGGATGCCTGTCAGCACCGGTGCTGCGAGGGGCTCTCCAACCACTGCACCGCATCTAGGACTCAGTCCAGGAACTCCAGGAATCAGAAAATCAGCCAGACGCGTTTGTGAAACATGATCTGACACTCCCTGGCAATGATTCAGTGGTGTCCCCTTTGCTCTGCACCATCAGTTCTGACGGGCTCTCTTTTTACTCCTTGAAAAGCTAGAAAACCACGTTTCATCATGCCACTGGGGAGTTCAAGGAAAGCTGGTGTATTAATTAGACTTCCCTGCAGTTTAATCAATCATTGTGCCAGGCTTGGGATGGAAATATAGCAATTAATCTTTTTTCCTTGTTTTTTTTTTCATCAAAAGATAACCATTTGAGTATCCCTTGTTAGCAGGAGAATAATCTTGCACTCAATTACCACAGTTATTACCGTTATTTACGGCGTTACAGTGTACCCCACAAGCGACTGCACAGTCCGTGCAAAAAAAAACAAGCAGTGTGATTAGGCCGGATAAGGAAGGGCTGGGATTAAATATCAACCTTATTTCTAGGCTTATAACCAAAGCCATGCGAATGATGAGAGAAGACAGTGCCATTTGACTTGAAAACTGAGACAATTCATGACTTACCGCAGTCTCATTGACTCTACTTATCGGGTTTTTTTAATCAGAGTAGTGTTAAATAAAAGGCTTTGTCCATCAAAAACCGAGGAAAGAGCCCAAGCCATACCATGAGATATTAGCTAACACATATACTTAATCACCATTTCTGCAATTTCAGCCCTGTAGGAAGCCCTTTATGTCCATATGGATTTTATGGGGTTTTTCACATTCTTCATTCCCATTTTCTCTGGGGAGCTGCTTTTAGGCAATCTTCTCCACCTCGGCCATAAGGACTGCTGGGTCTGAAGTGCTCTGGGAAAAGTTAATGACTATGGTGAAGTTTTACACATCTCCTTAACTTATGGAGAAGAGAGAGGCTGGGCTGGCCCCACGCCAGCGCTGCTGGACGCCGGGGCCGTGACGGATCTCCAGCCACGTGCAGAGTTCAGTAGCCAGTTTATTCGGGCTGCCATGCTAATGTCTTGTTTCCACATCGCCACAATATGCTTGAAATTACTTCTATAGAAAAAACAGAGGGACTGATAATTCCACTGAGGAATTATTTTAGGTTTGGCACCCTCGGTCCATGCAATTTCCAGCTGCTCAGCAGATTAATATTTTGCATTTTAACCTTACATCCATATTT
This sequence comes from Tauraco erythrolophus, assembly GCF_009769465.1. Lineage (NCBI taxonomy): Eukaryota > Metazoa > Chordata > Aves > Musophagiformes > Musophagidae > Tauraco > Tauraco erythrolophus. Next base: position 8,465,385 of record NC_141476.1, read on the forward strand.
GGATACCTTTGTATTCAAAAGAAAAATGCTTTGAAAGAAATTGCAGACCTGAGGTGGGTGAAAGATTTTAAATAATGTAAAGCTCTTAAAGAACAAAGAGTTCATTACGTAGGTTTAAAACTGTCCGTTTATTTGTGACCAGGCCCTTAAAGAAAAATCTGTCAAAGTGCACCCGAATACATCATTGCCCGAGTAGCCCTAACAGGGGAGGGATTTTGTTTCCCTCCCAATATTGCATCAAGAAAGCAATCTGAGCAACCAATGAAGCATTTCTAGAACAAGATTCCTAAGTACTCTCAACAGATTGAAATTAGAAAATGAAAACTGCAGAGAAAAAATGAGAAATATAAGTATTGTCATGCATAACTCGTATTTGCTTTTACTTTTTGAGGCATTGCTTATGTCTGGGATAAACAGCATATTCAGCTATTTATTTACCATGTAAACATTTACAAACTGGAAGAGTATGAATCAGGCTGTTGTTATTACTTTGTCTTTAACATCTGATTACTTCAAGTGATGTTTTGTTCTAGGTATGAAGCAAATCTGAGGTCTGTATTCCACCAGCCTGCCTGTTGATGTGCTCGATCTCAGCTTTCACTGTAGCACTCATTTCTGTATCAGGAAAAGGCCCAATTCATGCCCTGGAAGCTGTGACAAAATTACTGTGAATATTTCCCTGGGTGGCCCTGTGCTCTTGTCCACATAGAGTTTAGTGAGTCTGGGGCCACATCGAGAGAAGTGCAGTGATTAACTCATAACACAGTTATTCATTTTAATGCAATTTTATGTTAAATGCACAAAAAAGGGGATCACAACCTGCTCACTGCCACAAATTTCTGACTGCATCTGGTATGGCAAAATGTCAGAATTTGGATACAGGTAGCAGATGCTGAGTTGAGAATGGATAATAAAAGTAGTGAACCTGCCATGGTGCGCGGGATTGGGGCGGACCCGAGGCTGGGGTAGCTCAGGCAGTGGCTTTGGTGGCCCCGCACTCCTCAGAGAGCACAGCTCCGCAAGCTCCCAGCTCTACAGACAGCACAGATGGGCTCTAATAGGTTATAATTTATTCGTAATTTTGTTACCACAAGAAGCCATTAGTTGTGTATTAGGTTACCCGATATCTATGCAATGCTGTCATTTATTGGGTACTTCTCTGGATTAATATTTATTGTTATTGCTGTGTTTATTATCGTTCTAATGGTTATTGATATTGTTGTGCTTGTTTTGTGTATCATGAACTTCAGTGTATTACCATCTAGGGTAGGACTAGGCAAAGTCTAGCATGAAATGGCTGTGAGCTGCAGGTTTTTCAAATGTTGCCAGCCCCACACTTTGCCTTTGAGGGTCTCAATGAGGGGCTGAGAAAGTCCTGCCCTAAGGTCAGTCGTGGCAGCTGGGACACGGTTGTTTAGGTCAGATATTAGGAAAAATTTCTTCACCGAAAGGGTTGTCAAGCATTGGAACAGGCTGCCCAGGGAAGTGATTGAATCATCATCCCTGAGGTGTTTAAAAGATGTGTTGATGTGGTGCCTAGGGACATGTGTAGTGGTGGACTTGGCAGTGCTGGGTTAACAATTGGACTCAATGATCTTCAGGTTTCTTCCAACCTAAACGATTCTATGATCAGGAGACACTAAGAGGGATTTCCCTTTGTTGCAACCTTTGCCCAAGGTCCACAGGGAAAACTATCCCCTTTTGCACAGATGCTGAGCCCCAGGGTAGCTAAGGGGCATCCTCAGACTGTGCCTGGGATCAGGCTCCATCAAAAGAGTTCCCCAGCATTTATCCAGTTCAGCAGCCAAAATGCAGCACCACGATGTCCATTCATGGTTGCATTATTCAGAGCAACCTTGTTCCCACCTGCCCATGACCATCTGAACTGCAATACATCACACCCAGATTGCTGATCAATTAGCTCTCCATAATTGATTCTTGGCTCTTCTCCTTAGTGCTGTTTCAGCCAAACCTGCTGCAGAGCCCAGGATGCTGAACTAAAAGAAGTCTGGCCGCTGACGTGGTGCCATGCAGCAGTTCGGCCCCCACAGCTGAGAACAGACCTCGCCAAATGGGACTTCTACTTTTTTATATACTTTACTTAATCCACAAGTGGAATGGTTATCAGCATCAGCTCAGCCCTGCTCCTCACCTGCAGCCACGGCTCGGCCCAATTTCTGAGCATCCCCAGCTGCTGGCAACTCTCAGCTTGAGTCTTATAAAATTTAGAAATATCTGTATTCACAATTGTCCTACAGGAAAAGTTAACAGGGAGATATTTTGATAAATGCCGAGTCCTTGTTACAACTCATCAACACCAAGGAAAGTCCTGCTTGCAGGAGGAAAGGATGAAATCGCTCCCTGGTCTTAAATTACAAAAAATGTGTTTGATAACTTTTGATTATAATGATTTCTGGTTTTCACTGCAATAAACAATCTTGACAATGTCACTCAAACTTATTGAAAGCCAGGTCAAGCAAATATATTAGACCAACAAATTAAATTTCCTTACGGGGAGACTGACAGAACTGAGCTCTGCTGTTTGTCCTCCTTTTCCCCTCTCCTTATCAGATGGCCAATGTCTGTTTTTGTGCTCTTTGCTGGCTTCTTTGGATAACCCGAGGGAGCACTCACCAGATGCTTCAAGGGTTTTGTTTTTTACTTTTTTCCACAATGATACATTAAAAAAAAAAAACTTGAAAAACTTCAGGTCAGAACATGAGGTGAGAGTCCTCAACTTCTTGCACAGTTACTGTTCGGGCAAAATCTTCTGTTTTCCTTGGGTTTCTAACTAAAGCAAGCAAAACCTCCAATATTCAGATACTGGTCTATCTCATTCCCATTATGAACAACCTTTTTAGAGAGTTTATGGATTTCCACAAGCCGTGAGTTTTACAGGATGTTCCGTATTCTCCTATACATTTTTCAAAAGCTATAATTTAAAAGTTTTGAAGAACAAAGGCCCAGCACTGTGTGATTATGAGATCAAGTGACCTGGGTCTCCCAGCCTGCACCCTCAACCCCAGCCGCACACCCCGAGGGTGCCACTGGAGAAGATTACTGTCAGATGACACAGGTCTTCACAAGATGGTATTTCTTCAATGCTTTTCTGGCAGTGAGATAAGGACAGGGCTGATAAGCATGTGGCTGGGCTCTGGCAGTATCCTTGCCCCTTGGGAAGACGTCAGTGCTTTATCCACCCTTCTGCTCCTGGACCGTTGCCTTTGGCCCCTCGCAGCCTCAGGCATGTGCTAGCGAGGTTGGTTATCTAGGGCTTATGCTCAGACACGTGTGTGCCATTTGTACTATACTTGTATCTTCTCCATGATCAATACATGGAAGAATAAATAGTTCTGTCAGTTAATTTCAGAGTGGAAAACATTTTGTTCCAGCATCTTTCCTTCCTTACGGCAGTTGGAATAGTGAAGGTATATTATTTTTATTCAGTGCTTGAGGTTACAAGACAAATTAAAATAACAGCGCATTCCAAATGAGATTGAAATATATGTATTGGGTTTCTTTCATTTGATTTCTTTGACTGGGATATTAAATTGAATTGACTAGGCACATACTTCACAGGGCAGTGAATTATTCACAGGAAAGCTTGAATTGCAGTTAATTTAGCCTTCTGCAAACTCCAGTTAGACTGTCGTTGTCATGGACTGTGACTCAGGGTCTGGAGTGCCACAGCTTTGGATCTTCTGGACTGGATATCCACAACGTTCAGCACTTGGGGCTCCAGGGCCCTTGCAGGGATGAACAACTGATGCAGAGCTGAGATGGGCTATTCCCAAAGGGCGTACAATGAGGGGTTGACCTGCCTTGCAAAGTGTGCAGATCCTGGGTCTGGCTAGAGTCTGGCTGAATAAAATCCTCCAAATAGTATCTTGTGTACTAACATGCTCTCAGTGCTTGCAGAAGGAATGAGAACTGGAGTTAAAAGTAGCAGATGCTCAGCTCCGCTGAAAATTGAAGAGACTTTCTCCTCCGCCCAGGCAGTCCGGTACAAAAGAACTCCTTGCTGTAACAGGCAGATTTCAGTCTTTTTAGAGAAGGCCAAATCCCTCCTGTTTCACTCTCGATACATCCCACTCCAGCTTTCCCCTGCACCGTCGGTGTTGCTAGACCCTCCGTTTCTGTTATGTACATAAGAAAGCAAAAATAAAGCAGTCGATTTTTGCAGCTCCAATTTTAGCTGTATTTTCACAGTTACTATTGTGCCAGAACTCCACATGACACAAAGAAATCTAGTAGGTCAGCAGCTTGAAAATAAAGTCTAATTTTATATTTAGGCAAGTTATATAAGCATTTGCTAATTAAGAAAAGTGTTTGCCTATCATTCTCCCAGAAGAGAAAAACACACACAATACTTGAAAGGCCCCTTAAAGTTAAAACCACAATTGCTCAGAATTGCCCTTTCCATAAAGATTTCTAAGAATTTTCACAGGCCACATCAATATTTAAAAATAAAATCAAGTGTTATGTTTGAAAACATAGTGAGAAATGTGTTGGGTTTTAAGTAGCACAAGATGATAATGCTAGCACCTCTGCTAACAAAATCTCTGAAGCACTTGAAAGGACCCAATTAAATTAACAGGGACTTTTTGTTTTCTGCTTTTCATGTTGTAAAAGTAATTTGGCTGTCCTTGGCTGGTGATTTCAATGAAGCTGAACCAGTAACCAATTCTCCAGCAAGAGAGAGGCAGTAAAAATTTTAAAAGCCCTCTGGTTTTCACCCTACGTGAATAATTAGTGGGATTGCTTTTGGAAAATAAGCTTAATTCTGTGATGCATCTTCAGTCATTGGGGAAAAATATGCTCATGACAGCAACATAAGGGGCTCCTGGCTAGAGGGTGCAGCACCAGACTGTACAATTCTGGGCATGGCAGGATTGGAAAGTCAGAAACCCTCCTTTTCCTGGTGAGAAATGAGCCCAGGCAGAGCGAGAGGGACAACCATGGGGTGACCGAGCAGAGTAAGCAAGGTATTGCTTTTTTGTACCCAGAGGTGGCGCGGACGTCATTGCCAACAGCGGTTGTCGTTACGCTTACTAATAAAGGTGAATTTATAGATTACAAAGAACCAGCTGCTCTTTTATAATTTCAATCTTTAACGATTAATCAATCAATTTTACAAACTGCCAGAGTTGAGCAACTCAAAACTCTTTTAAAATCATAGTTACGAGTTACTTATATCACATCTTATCGATGGGCTTTAACAACCATCGATACCACACGCTCATTGCCTGGCTGTGCTTTCAGCAATAGGATTTAGCTTCAAGCTGCAGGGTGAGTAACATGCCCAGTGAGCCAGCTTTCATCCGACATGAGTATCTTATTTATCCGAAGGTCTTCATTAGCTGTCTGCTCGTCGCAAAATATTGGCAGAGGTTGCTGAAAGTTCTCGTTTGAAACGGCCCTGCTGAAGCAGCACAGGTTGTCTTCTCTGTTCAGTAATTTGTGTTGCTTGCAGGCTTGGCTGAGCAAAAACGTTGCTCTCCTCCTCCCTTTGTACCACCGGTGTCATTAGGGACTTCCAAACCCGTGCACCACTACGGACAAATCTGGCAAATTTCACGTGTTTTACAGGCTTTTTCCTTTCCTCGAGGTTTTTGTGTTCACTTAATTAATCATCTTTGTTCCAGTTCATTCTGCTTGGTAATTAAGTCCATTTATTTTAACAATCTTTCTTCAAACACGGAGAATTCATATGGATGAAGGACACCTCTTGGCAGTGAGGAAAAGAAGCTGCTGAGTGCTTTGGCCACATTGCCAGCAGTGAAAAATGTTGGTTTTGATCGGCTTGCAGGTATCCATGAGGAGTCATCAACTAAGGAAAAACTGTTAAAACAGTAAACAAAATTCTTCTCAGACCTTCATTTCAACTAACTCAAAGTTTAGGTGACTTTACTAGAAGTAACTGACATTATTATTATACCTTCACTTTCTTCAGAGAGAAAAACTGCCTCTCCCAGGACATCCTGAATTTTTTCATCTCTCCAGCCTGCTTGGCCTTTGCTTCTCCAAGACATCCTCACTCTGTGCCACCTTCTGTCTGTGGAACTGATTTCCCCTCCCAGAGGTAGGTGGTCATGCACCTGTCTGCCTTCCTGAGGCTGCTTCTGAAAATGAAATTTTCACAACAAACTGCTCACAATAAACAAACCTCAGTATCTAAAAGGATGTTACTGTTAACTCTCTCCTGTTGCTCTGTTACTGCTATCAGAGTCCAACAACAATTTTATGGGGATCCTTCTTTAATGCAACTCTTTTCCATGTTTTGCTGGCTGGAGAGAGCTTTAAAATGAGTATGAGCTATAGCTAATCTTCTTCTAAGGTCTCCAGACCTACTGCAGCACTCCTCATTTGAATGCACCCGGCGTCCATCACTTAATTTCCTAACCAGATGAAGCACAATGGTTTCTGGCCCGCCTGGCTCTGGAGCTCTCATTACAATAGCAGTCTGGGTATTAAAAAAAGACAAATACCTCTGAGATCCTTGTCAGTCTAATACATTCTTACTAGAACTAATAAAAAAGACATAGTTTAATAGATGAAGACTTACTTACTCATTCTCTGAAAAAATATCTTGGTGGGAGTGATGACAAAACTCCCATTTTGGGCTTAGCATTATTTGTGTAGCTATGAATCACCTCCACAGCCAAGCAGGGGACAGGGGAAGCCAGTAAGGCTCCTGCAGGCAAAGACTTTAGCTGAATTTGTAGAAGGTTCTGTGTTTTACAGTTTTCTGCAAAGTATTTGTATTGCTGTCATTTTTACCGATGCTCAGTACATGGAGAACTTGAGCATCATATCAGCTCTGCCAAAGTGAACTTCGGTCTGTGCTTCCCACAGATGACAAAAAGAATTTATGAAGACTTCTGATTTATAGTGAACATTCTGTCCTTGGGAAAGTGCAGAATTAACAATATTCAGAGAAATTACACAGATTTAAACCAGTGGTGATATAAATCAATGGACAAGGCTGTATATTCAGAAGATGCTTTTTCTGCTCTGCCTGCAGCGGTAAAGAGGGGGAGACTCGAAGGAAGAAAGCAGGTCATATGGCTTCAAGCTAGTAGCCACAGCTTAATCTAGAAAGGTTTGTGAATCAGAGCAGGTTTGTGACTTAAACCCTACAGGAACATTACCAACAGCTGGGATGCGGCGAGTGAGTCTGCATTCCCTGTCCCATTCCATGGGCAGCCTGGCAGATCAGCCTGCAATTAGGACCGAAGATGTGACACCAGCCCGTGATGGGGAAAAGAAGCAGGCTAGGAAGTAACTCAAACATTTTCTTCTGTAAATCATCTTTCATTTTTTTACAAAAAGTTTTTATTTCCTTCTTGACATTTTCCCTCTTTCCTCCCTCCTTCCTTTTTCCTGTTTTAATGTTGTACTTCATTAAATAGATGTAAAATCCTTTTCTTCATAAGAAACTTAACACCCCTTCATACAATTTGTAACATTTTTTAACCCCGAATATGAAGAGCTTGTGTTCCGTGCTTTGCAGTGCTTTATAATGACAAGCTGGCTTTACGAATCTGTGGGCTATAGAGAAAAACTGAAATAAAACCAGACTGCAATCAGGAAATTACTCCCGGTGAAAAGATCATTGCTCAGCAGTCCTTAAGTAAATCACTCGTCATAGTCTGCGGTTTTTCTGTAAAACAGGGCAGCTGCCAGGACCCCCATGCACGTGGGGCACGCTGGCACGCGCATAGGGCAATGTGCTGCTGTGCCAGCCTGACGACACAGCAGGGATGTGTTTGAGGAGGGTATTAAGTAGGGATCAGGAGGCCAGCCCCGCCGTGCTGAGCTCCAGGCCACTGTGGGGACACCCTGTGCTTGGTGCCGCTGCTCAGGGTGCTGCATCACAGCGACGACGTGAATGGATCTCTGCGCCGATCCAGCTGTGCGCAGAGAGGCTTTGGCTTAGCGAGGAGCCAGAGGGAAGCCGGTCTGCCCTCCCAGCTAAGCTCAGCACCCACTCCTCATGGATAGTCCATCACCCACTCAAGTCTGATCCATCAGAGCTCAGGAGCACGGTCTTCTGCTTATTGCCTGTAGCGAGATGTGGAGTATGTTCAGATGCCGTGAGGACAAGTGGTCCCTGTAGGGCACTGGTCAGCCAGTCAGTTGGAGCACATGGGAAGAAGAAAGGGACAAAGAAGAGGAACTCTGGGAAAATGTTATCTGCAGCCCCTTCACTGTTCCTGGTAAATTCTGGGGTCCATCACTGCCATCCTCACTCCAGTGGAGATCCTCCACCCTAGCAAGGCTGGGAAAATCCCAAAGGGCTACTTTCACTGCAGGCAGGAAAAAACATTAAAAAAAACCCCAAACAGTTCATCTCCATAATCCAATTTGTGATGGAAGAAGGTGGCAGCATTTCTGGCTGATTAACATGACCTTCTTTTACAGCTCGGAGGAGCAGAAAGGCCAAGTCCGTTATAAAAGAACTGTTTTAAATTTAAAGCCAAATCGTTTGATGTTTGTGTTTGGAAAGACAGAGAGCTAAGTACTTTTTTCAATAGAGGAGCTAAGTTTACATGCAGGTATTTGGATGATGAAAGTATTTTATTATACAATATGCTTAAATTTTGATTTATGAAACTCTTGCTTCATCATCTCACCACTTCTTTTACCCCTTTCATAATTCAAGCTTTCATTTCGCATTCCTCTGGGAAATGTGTTTGTTTTTTTTAAAAAACAGCGAAAACTCTTTAAAAAGCATTCTGCCTCCATTGCTTTGACTCTTACCTGTAACTGATATAAATAGAGGTATAATTAGACATTAAAAAGTCAACACATTAAGCTTCTTAATTAATTATGATTTGCCTATTGAGTTAATGTCCTTGTAAATTATTCTGCAGGAGATGTGATTGCCTTTTCTAGACATAATTGCATTGTTTACCCTATAGAGACTTTCCATACAGTTCTGTAAAGCTGAAGGTATTTGTTAATTGTAACAATGACCCATGCACAAAGCAGTCATTTGCATCATCCTTTCTTGCTCACAGCTTCCAGATACACAGAGGATTTACAAAATCCCACAAACTGCCCATTTGAATCTCAGGCACATTTTTTTTCTTCTTCTAAAAATATAACTATAAATATCTTAAAATCAGGTATGTAGACTTATGTATCATATGCCATAACTACTACCCTTTGTATCTCACGTTTTTAGGTGCAGTATCTAGGCTCCAATGTTTTCATAGCTCAAGCCATAGGTTAGATAAGATATATTACAGCTACCTGTAACTGTCTAAAAGCATAACTACCAAATTTTAAGCTATTTCCCAAGGCCACAAGAAATAAACATGCCTGATTATACCCTTCCAGAGGACAGCAATATTCCCCACGAGCATATACACATCATCCATCTATGAAGAATGCTAATTAACAGGGCACATATTGCTGCTACCTGATACTGCACAGAGTTTTGCAATGAGTGATTAACTTGAAATAGCTTGATAATCAAGAGCAAATTAGGAAGGGGTGGGACTGGGACGTTAGAATCATTAAAAGATCATTGAGATAGGTGCCTTAATGATCTTCTCCTGTGTCTGACCATGCTGTGCTCATAGGAGGATGGATGAAGGAGCAGGGCAAGGAGACAGCACTCATATAGGCATGGGGGAACTGTCCGTTATGACTCCTCACTTGGTGTTCTCCATCTCTCCGTGCTGAACTGAAGAAGCTACATATCTGTCATGGCTCACATAGGAGAGAGCTCCTTTGCCAAGATGCTAAGAGATTCATCCTTCTGGCTCTTGAAATGTGGCTCCAGTTTGCTCCTGTAGACCAGCAGCTGTCAGGTATGTGCTCCACCAGTGTCTGAGACCAGGCAGGGTCTGACGGCAGGGCTCCTGCTGCTGCTTGGTGGGAGGTTCTGCTCCCACTCAGTCGCTTTTTCCATGTGGGAATTCATGTTCTGTTGTGTTGTATGCACTATTCAAGGGAATCCATTGGCTTTAATCCAGCTGTTTGGATGTCTTTGGTGGGTCTTTGAATACCTCTTGTGCAGGTGAGAGCTTCCTTCCCCTTGCCTTGCTGAATCAGGTGGTGCAGGCAAATTCAGGTGATGGCTTTGCCATAAATTAGGCTCCATCTCAAAGGCATGATCCATCTCATGATGGTAGCTCCATAGCCTTGGCCTGGGGGAGTGGAAGGGCTGAGGTAATATCTGTTAGCATTTGAGGTTCTCTCTGTGTTCTCTGCTATGCTTTTTGTTCCCCTTTTGTTCTCTTAAGAATATGTCATTTGGTGATTAGAAGCTTTGGAAAGTTTCTCATCGAAATTGTCTTTATTTCACCTTTTTCTCTCCCAAATTCCAAGATCAGACAGGTCTGCCGAGCCCTGTGCTTCTTCCAGCTGATTTCTTCTGCCCCTTCAGCACTCTCTTAGCAGGAAAATCCTCCTCCTCAAACCCTCCTCCTCTTTTCTTGCAGTGTTCAGAAACCATAGTCGTGGGCAGGAAGACTCACTTGTGCTGAGGTTCGTGGGCACTTTCTGTGGTCTGAGCTATTTTGGAGACTAATTATCTTATCAGATCTTCTTGACAAGATTTGTTAAGTATCTGCTTAAAGAAAACAAACTGCAAAAGCTTCAAACCTTTAGTGGGATGTCAAATCAGGGTTCAATCTCTCTCCTGCAGTTTGGCAAACCCCCTCTGCGGATCAGCTCTTCCTCTGGCACCTGCCTCGTCTCAAATTGCTGCGCAAGATGTGCAAATGTTATTTTCCTTTCTGCTGTCAGCTCTTTTCTCCACATCATTTACTACTTCAAATAACGCTTTGAAAAAGGAACTCTGATGTCTGCTTTCAGATGAAAAATGACAATCCCTGGATAACCTGTTCAAGCACATTGACAGGAAAGCTGTAATTTCAGGATGGCATCTTTCCCTCCACAGTCATGAGATTTATTGCAGATGAATGGAACAACTGAGAAGTAATTTCTTAGTCACAAGTTTCAATAGATACGCAAGGAAATGCCCTGATAGTCCATTGAGGAGCTACATTAGACGTAATTTGTGCAAGTGCTCTCGTAGCAGTGTATCTACCTTCCTCCTAGTATGAAAAGATACCTTTCCAAGTGTATTTTTCCAGGAAATCTCAAAGGGTTATTTCATTTTGTTTTGGTTTTGTAAGATCTAATCGTTCCACTTCTCTTTAAGTTAAACTACTGTGTTCAGGAACAGGTTTTTTAGGCTGTGTGTATCTGCATGCCTTTAGGTATGACTATAGACACCCCTGTACAAAGCAGAGAATGCAATTCCTGCTGTATCTCTGCAGCAGGGCATTTAGGGGAAGCCAGAGGACTGGAAATAAAGCCTAAACGTGTAATGAGGCAAGAAGAGGTGGAAAGCTGTTGTGAGCACAGGGTGTGCGTGAGGGTTGTTGTGCAGCAAATCCAACCAGCACCAAGCACGGTGGCAGAATTCAATTTGACCTTGAGGATTTCTCTCATTTTTTCCTCTGGGCCTAAATACTTTTGAATAAGTGGAAAGAAGCCTTTGACAGAAGAAATGCTGCCCAAAGCATACACAGCTTTCTGGCTGTTTAAAAATAGAGATTGTCTCTTAGGAGGCCATGATCAGCCAGGTGATTTTATTGAAGAGCTGGTTGTTGGAGAGATAAAACTCTGTGGCATGCAGGACACAATGGAAGCGCTGGCAGCCCATGAACATGGTGCCATTTGTGCCAGAGTTATGATAAACACTCTGAAAAGCACTTCCAGTTATTTAAAATTACTTTATTCTCTGCATCCCCGAACTCTGATCACTTGTGAATTGAAGTGCTCTTAAAAACTTTAAGTACTCCGTTAATTTTAAATTGCTCTAAACTGTACAAGCCCAGAAACCCAAAGCACTCTTGAAAACCTGAAACGCTACAATTACTTTGAATCACTCAAAAAATGTGGGTTCAAAATCCGGTTTATGTGTTTACTTTTTCACATTCATATTTTCCCCTTGCAGTACAACAAACAGAGCAGAGACATAACATCTTCAGCCCACTAGGAAAAAAACATCATTCTAAGAACAAGTGTTCACCTACATTGTTAAAATAAAAAAGGAGCAACTCTGGAAAAAAAATTGATAAAATACAAGGATTGCCAGAAAATACGTGTGCCTTCACACACTCTCATCTGCCCCAAATCTCAGATGCAGGCGGACATACACTGTGATGTTTCCCTGTTACTGATGACTGTATTAAATTTTTGAAGAGGCTGGTGCTGCTTCCTTGTGCTGGCCAGGGGCACCCCGGGCTGCTCCACTGGTGCGGTATCTGACAGCAAAGCTCCTCAGCACAGAAAACTTCCTGATTTTTACTGGGACTGACAATAAGCTACATCCCTGAAAAACAGCACTGAGATTCTGATAAATATTTTAATAAGCCCTATATGAAAAGAAAGTCTGGGTTGATAAGGGCCTGAAGTTATTGGCAGGATGTGTCCACAGCATGAGCACAGGGGCAGGGAAACTGCTGTTTCCCACTCTCTGCTGTCACACACTGCTAACGCACCGCCGGCACAGCCTTCTGCTGGGGCCGACATGCTTGGTCTCTGTTCCCATAATGTCCCTGATGAATGAGCCAGATCAGCTTGAGCCCCCAGACCAACTGCCTGTCCTGGAGACACCAGAGCTGGTCATGGCCATGGAGGCGTCTGGAGGTGTGCACACCAGTGGGGACATTTGGCAACTTTAAGGCTGGGAGAGGCTTTCAAACATCATAGATTTCAACACTATAATGTCACCGCATTGTGTGCTTCCCATCCTGCCTGTATTCCTTGTCATCCACCTCCCCTGAACATAAACCCCCAAAATATGTCTCTAATTTCCAGCCTGGAGGTATTTGGTTACGGAGAAGAAAAGACTTCAAAATTCCTAAAAGCTGTGACATTTTTGTGAAGGGAGGAGGAATACCTTGAAATAACTTTGTAAAAAGTTTGCCGAGATCCTGAGCTCTTTCCGTTCCTGAAACGGAGGTTACAGGACCATTAGGTTGCAGAAGCAGATTCAGCCTGCACTTACAGCTACTGCCATGCAAGTACTTGTCTTGCCTCTTTGACCCCACTGGTGCTATTCCCAAGCACAAGTGTCCACCTGCTAGTTTTAGTGAGTAAGAGTTGAGACTACTACCAGCTGCACCTGCCACTGAGCTGCTCTGGGTTAGTATTGTTGTAGCTCCCATCAAATCCTGGTGTTTAGGCTGTGTCTGAGCCAGAGGGCCTTCACACCCCTCACCAGGGTCATCCCCACAAACCATTCAGACTCGATTGAACACAGGTATTTCTATATATTTCTTTATGCTGGGAATCTTTTATACTTTTGCATCAAATATGTTAAAATATTGTCTCTCCTTATACATTTCCTATTCTGCTCTCAGAATAGGAGCAAAACTGTGGTTTACTGGGTCCTGCCTGACTTCTGTGCAGGTTTCCTTTTCTCAGCATCTTCTGCTGGGGACAAAGGATGTGGTGTGCTGTACTGACAGTCTGAGTGACGGCCACCAGCCATGACAGGCAGGTTTCAGATTCAGTGAACAAAGTGTTGCTCCATTTAATTGCAAGGTTGCTAGGGACAAGACACCTAAATGTAAATGAGCTCCAAAGAACATCTGTGATGCGTTCCTGGCATATGCTGGGAGCATCTTCCTGCAACTGGGAGAACACAAGAAGAAATGTAGCAGCTGGAGTGGAGCTGAACAAGAAGATGAAGTGGCTGCAGCTCCATCCTGCCTAGCTTCATGCCCACAGCTGGACTGCATAAAAACCAGGGCAGCGGACTTGCTTTTCTGATGCCACAAAATGAAAAGGAAGCCTCATGCCAGAACACCAAACCAGCTTCCACACCCCAGTGAACCCAGTATCACCCTCAAACCACCTGGGTGCCAGACACCCAGGTAGAGTTTCTCCGACAAAGTGTATTCCCTATCTTCATGGCCAGAACATGGAAAGAGCAGCATGGAAAGCAGAAGTTAGTTTTGAGACAAGCACCTCAACAGAGATCTGCCAGCACACTGGGCTGGCTGCTGGGCTGGCTGGGAACTATAGATATCACTTATGTGTCAGACCACCCTCCCTGCGAGAGCTGGGGCTCTATTCAAGACTCTCTGCTGTGCCCATCAGGCCCCTGGGCTGGTCCAGCGGAACAGAGCCGGGTGCTTTCCCCCATCCCCGGGGGAGCCGTGCGCTCCCCCCGCAAACTCCCGCTTCGTTAGCCCAGTGAGGGCAACGTTTAGGAGGATCCTGCAGACAAGCTGCTTTCAGCTAATATCTAATCAGAAGGAAATACCCTTTTGGCAAGGCGTGGGAGGAGTGGCAGCACGGCGCTGTGCTTCGCTGGGGACAAGTCACGCTCTGATCTTCAGCTGCTGGAGGAGAGTTTGGGATGACTAATACGTGACAAAGCAGCACAACAGGTTTGGCCCCCTGGTAAAGCCTTTGATTTCAGTGGCAGCCGTTGACAGATGAAACTAAGAAACGCTTCGCATGCTCAGATAAAGCCGTCTGACTACTATCATAAATAGAAACTTTAAATAGACTTTTCCTGGTTAAGAGGATGAGAAATAAAGCTATGCAGGAAAGCTTTTGAGGATCTCTGTTAAGTCATTTGTTCTGCATTTGTTTTCCCAGAATTTTTTAAAGTAATATTTATCACAAAATCAATAATTCAGCATCTTTAAAAAATATTAACAAATTTCTATTATTTCCAAGAAACAGTATCAAATATTTAGGTTTTCCTCCTTTCTAAAGTAACTGTTTCCATCTCAGGATTGCGGCCTCCTGTGTGGCTGAGCAACGCGACACTTTCATCTTCAGCGAAAACAACCATCAAATACTTTTGCAACCCTCCCCATCATCAGGAAATCTGCTGTTTAAAAGCTCTCCCTACTTTTAGGCTCTGATCTCTCGGCTACATTCAGCTAGGGGGGAAAAAAATAATTAAAAATTGGAAAAGCAATTTTTCATCTCTCCAGGGAGATTTTCACTTTGGGAGCCCGGTATCCTCAGTTTCCTTTGGCACAGCCCTAATTCCATGAATATATCAAGGTCTGACCCCTGCAGGGTCCTCATGACTGATTTGGGGTAGGATGTGCCATCAGAGGACTCATCTCCAGGGCACCCTGCGCGGGATGCCATGTAGCCGGGGGGTTTGCTTGGAAGGACCAGCACAGTCTCAGCTGGTAGAGGGACCACAGCGCATCCCCAGTGGGTAAACATGAAGAGTTGGTGCAATAATTTTCATTGCTGCCCCCTCCTTATTAATGTCAGGTAATCAGTCAGCTCAGAGGTGATTAATAACCTCTTATTGCCTCTCTTCTCCACCCTGCCCCTGGCAGATGCATCTGCACAGACCCACCTTTGCTGAAATCCATACATATGATTGATGCAGCCGGGGTGTTGGACCGCAGCCACTGCAGCAAGATGGCCTCCCATCTTGGCCATGAATGGAGATGCAGCAGCTCCAGCACTGCTCATCTGCAAGGAGAAGGACCAGCGTTGCCACTTTTCTTACTGAATTGAAATCTGGGTGATCCAGCAGACATTACGGCATAGTTTAATCTGCCAGAGCCCGAATGCTCATTCTGGCCACCCTGGCTAATAAAAATGGCATCTCAAAGCTGCTGCCTGACATGTGAACACAGCAGAACACCTCAGGTATTTCAGCAAAAAGACTGGGGAATACTTTTAAACTATAATTAGCACGTTCAATCCAGAAAACAGCTTGCGAACATCACCTCAGTTATATGAGGGGTGATGCTCTGGCTTAAGGATAGGTCTGTGACATTCAGAGCTTCATGAGAACTTGAGCTCAGGATACTTATACTTGATTTTTACCAGCTCTTACTAGCTTAAGAGAAAAGAGTCAATGAAATATATGGAGGCATGGATCCAGGAGGTACTTTGTAAATATTTTGTGTTCCCAAAGGAGCGATGTGCAGTGTTGGTGTGGAGAGCAGGCTGTTAACCTTGTCTGTACCAGCAGTGCATCACCCGGGTGAATCCAGCAGTTCATCACCCCAAGCCTTTGGTGCCAGGGTGCGCAGACCCTCCTCAGCAAGGATCTGCAGTTAGTGATCCAAAGGCTGTGCAAAATAAACTGCTTGGATGCAAATACATCCTAAAGCACGTTAGCCGTCATCAGCTACTAGAAAGAAAAATAACAAAAAAATCACCATTACTGTATGGAAGCCAAATGACTGAAAAACCATTACAAGTGCCAACTATTAAGGGATGCGTGATGAGGTGCTTCAGCAGTTGATCATGGAAGAGCTGAAACCACTCTATGAAACAGAGGGGAAGGGGGAAGACAGGAGAATCTGCCTACACCATACTGAGCCCTCTCCAAGAAATGAGACACTGGTTTTGTGGCACTGAAGTAACTGCAGAAAAAGAAAAACATTGAACTTGATACTGGAAAAACAACAGAGATGTCGGTTCAATAGGTAGAGTCCTGAGAGCAGTGGCTGGAGTCTCCAGCTGTGCCATCGCTCTAATAAAAGATCCTGGTTTTCACTGCAAAACCTGATGAAAACATTTCCACTGCAAGTGGATCCACCTTAGCACTTATGAGCGTGCTGCCACGGCCAACAGCCCTCCCACTGCACAATATCTCAGAAATCATTGTATCAGGACCCCTCCTGTATTAGCCCTTTAGCCATTTTAAACCTAATTACCCATCCTCAGACCCAAACCTCTCTCAAAGGCTGATCTCTGGGGCACAGCTCCACCATGTCCACCATTCTTGCCAGCACAAGTGTCACAACCTCTTTCAGTGCATGACCTTACCTATAGCTAAAAAAAAACGTATGCAGTTTCATCACATCCAGCTAAGCAGGACACCCACCCCTGCGTCAAGGACCTCTCCTCTCCACTGCTCACTGCTTGCCCCAGAACAGGTTAGCGACCAGCCAGATTCAATGGGTTTTCATGTGTTTTTTTCCAGGTGACCAGTACAACATTGCCTGCCTCGAGGCCAAGGAGTGATTTCTGCGGCGATCTCGCTTGAAACATGCCCACATCAACCGGTCTTTGACAGGTAATTCTTTTGGCTCGTATTTAATTCACTTTGTGTGCTGTGTTGATTTTGTACTGAACTGGCTTCTTGAACGTTACATTGTGGGATACCAAGTCAAATATTTTACAGAAGCTTAAATCAACACTATTTCCTTTATTAAGCAAAATTGTAATCTCATTATAAAAAAAAAATCCAGTTAGTTTTAGAAGACCTATTCCTCATCAGCCCCTGTTGATAGGCATTAATGATATTATTCCTTCCTATTTTTTAATTTCTGCAATTGTTTCTTATTGTTTGAGGTCCATTATCTCCCCATGATCAAAGCTCAGCAGGCCTATCAATATCCAAATCATTCAACTTCTCCTTATATAGCAGCTTTTCTTCTCCTGTTGTAATTTCGCCTGTACTCTGCGATCTCTACAAAACCAGCATTAGCAGTGCAGAAAAACCAGTGACTTCTCTTCAAAACACTTCTACGCGAATTATTTAGACTGCTGAGTTGAAGATGCTTCACTGTTGTACCCATCGCTCGCTACCCCCTGAACTTCTGCTGTTATGCAAATTGTTGTATCATCGTCATCTGATGGGAATGCATCATTTGTGGTTGTTTTTCTCCCCAGGTTCAGAATGGGAATATTTGTTCATTAAAAACATTTGCCTTTCTGCATAATTATTGCCATTTCCATAATTTCAATTTGGTAATAGTCCAAAGACACTGTTTGGCTTCTCTTCATCCCTGTAATATTTTAAAGACTTTTTCTTACTGCTCTTTTCTCTGTAGCTGTAGCCTGTCTCCTGTATTCTTTTCCTTCCCTTATCTAATTTATCCAGTTTCTAATTTCCAAATTGCACTGACTGTGACTTTCCCCTTTTTTGTTTGTTTTCTGTTTGGATGCAAACGTTGCTCCTTTCATTGTTTCTCTGCGACATGTCCGATTTCTGTAACCATCTCAGGGATTCCTTGCCAGTGGAGGGACTGGGGTTTTCAGAGGTCTCAGTTGCAGTATCCTACAAACGCATTTCTGAATTTTCTGAATTCTGTTTCACAGTTTGCCCTGATAGACAATTGTTTTGCATTGTGAAATCAGTTTTTTCAAAGTACCAAATGGATGTGTGACTTGCTTAGATTTTTTTCCCAGCTTTCCCTGAGTTATGATCAACACTTGAATGCTCCTGGAAAAATGGCTACATCTCCATCTCGGAGTTAACTCCTTTTTGCCTTAGAGGAAATAGTATCTTGTTAGATGCCACTTGGTTTTTGCATTAGGTAACTGAAATAAACTCTAGAGCTTCAGTGGGAGCTGCCAGGTATTCAGATACCTGCTTTTGGCCAGCCCTCCCTACACACTTTCTCACGTTGTCATCCCCAGCTTCCACCTCTGTCAGAGGAGCATCCCAAGCTGCAGACATTTACTGGGCTGGGAGAATAAGTGCACTCACATGAGCAGGGGCTTACTGCTGAAAAGATGCCCCAAAAATGCAAACAGTTTCTCATTGCTGGGATGGTTGGGCCAGGGCTTTCTGATTTTGGGTTTTCTGCATAGGATCAGTTTGTCAATTGATGAGCATTTTCTGCTGGACAGGCAGCACATTTTCACAGTTATTTCTGTATTTGCCTCTAGGTAATAGACCTAGATTATCAGAGGTTGTCCTCTGGCCATTTTTAAGGATGTGAGTGCAGCCCAGCTGCTGCTGTCAAAGCCATGTCATGTTCTCAGTGGCAGGATTTTGAAAGAGGAAGAAAGGTTGACAGGAACCTCTTGACGCAGGCAACAATTTGGTGGTGTATTGTCTTCCTTCAGGAAGAGTGTTCAGCTCCATGGTGGCTGTACCAAAAAATTAGTGAGATGAGCAAGGAAACCTGGCAGCCCACCCAGCTGCTGCCTTCCCCTGGCCACCCAGGCTTGCAGATCTGGGACTGGGTTTGAAAGGGCTGGCATCTGTTGTCCTGAACATGTCTTCTCTGGGATGCCACCTCTCATCTTGCATCTCAGCCAGGCTCTGGGGACTTGCACTCAACACATACTGCCAGGCTTGAGGGAACCCCCTTTTTAACTACCTCCCCAAATACAGGCACTCCAGGTTTTCTCAAATAACGAGCATCCAATGCAAAAATTCAGCACGACTGGATGGCATGCAAGTTGGTCACGCACCCTGCTAGTGATTTTAGCAGAAGATGAAGGCTAGCCAACCATGAAGACACCACCTTCTTCTCCGATGGAGATGCCTTTCTTTGCATTTTGCTCAGATTATTTAAAACAAATTGCACTGATTTCCTTCACAACTCCACAGTCTGAATCTTAAAAAATAGCCCATTGGGGTATGAATAAATGGAGAATAACATGTTATTTCCTGAGAAGTTTTAGTATGCCAGGATATGGCTACCCACTTCGATAACTGTCTGTTCCACACAGGAGTCAAATAAGTAGTTCTCCACTAATTTATGTCACTAGGTTGTAATTATTTTCTAGTAAAACTTTTGTGTGAGGCTCTGTATAAATACAACATACAAAAATAGTCCCTGTGCTAGGAACTTGCCGTTCAAATGATAACAGAAAGTAATGCCATGTTAATATAGGATCTTGGTGGGCCTTGTCTATTCATAGTTAGCCATCGGATCAGAATGATATTAGATAAAATACAATTACTTCATAAGCATCAACTCTGACTGCTCACACTAAAATTGTTATAGAAAGTCACATATTTACTCAAGAAAAAAAAACAAACCCAGAGTCTGTGTTAAGTTTTCTTTAGTGCTAAATACAAATAAAGCATTCTATTAAAGCAAAGCCTTGCTAACATCTTCCTGTTCTTGTAGGCCAGTCCATGCGTTTCCCAACCAAGGAGCTTCTCGGGAATGCTGCTCTTCTCTGTTTACAACAAATCCTTCATAGGGCCAACCATGGCTTGCTCTGCAGCCAGCAGTGTTGAGTGTGCTCTCTCCAGTGACCGACTGCCAGGTGAGGAGATGCTCAGGGTACCCAGAGGCAGAGACATTTCCAAAGCACATAGCACAGTGCATCTGCAGCATCAAGTTCCTTCCCAACAGGCTCTTATACAAAGACACTTGTTGGACACTTTGCATTCTCAAGATGATATCAGATTCTAAAATCTTCTTCTCTACAGAGAAGAAACTGAACAGCATCTCCAGGAGCCCACTCACAACGATGACCTCTACATACACAGCAAAATTGATTAAATGTACACTTACTTCCCTGCAGCTTCAGCAAGGCCAGCAGGTCAATCACATTAATATCAGATACTCTCTCTCATTGGAGATTCCTTGTGGAAATAAATGTCAGCATGGCTGCAGTCCAGAAATGTAAAGATTCACTGGAGAAGTCAAACATAAATGCATCATATCTTGCGATTTGACAATGCTTTTTGCGTTGATATTTCTCCTTAGGCACCTCAAACTCTGGATGCAATATAGGATGTGCTCTACAATTAGAAGGAATGTTTTATCAGATAAAGTGTCTTAGCACAACACAGAAGCAAGTGACGTGCAGGCCTTTGGGATGCAATACATCTTCTCTGACATTGGAGACATGATTACAAACACCTCCATTAGCGGCATGGGCTCCTCTCATAGCTAAGGAGACAAATCAACACTGCTAAGACAGGAGCTATCAGACACATTTAAGATACCTATCACAAAAGGAGATGGACCATAGCCTGAAAGTGCCTGTTGTGCTGCGGTCGCTGCAAAAAATGGTCCTTGTTTGTAAAGAACCAGCAGATTTGGTGATAGATGGCTTGGAGGGTGCTCGCAGCGGAGCTAATGTGACAGCCATGGCCCCTCAGCCCTTCCACTCTGTCTCCTCTCCTGCTTCAGTATCATGCATGTAGTGTGACACCAAGTCTGTGCAAGCCATCAAAAATCTCAAGAACCTGCTGAAACCAGTGAAATGACTAAGACACAAAGCTACTAGCACAGGGGTGTTTGGCAATTGCTCGCTAAATTTCATGTTTTGTTTACTCATATTCATCCTTGTCAGATTAAATTAGGTTTCAAAACACTCTAAAAATGTTGGACAAATTCAGTATATCATTAAGGGAAGATTCATTATGTGTGGAGCATTATTAAACTTCTATCTTATACCCTTTTTAGCACCAGTTTTTCCTAAGTTAATTACCCACAGCTTTTCTGCACCAAGAACGCTAATGAAACCTCTAACGGGCTGCAATCAAGCAATTTTTTGTTAATATAGAGAAGCGCTTGGATTTATGTTTAAAGGAAAAAAAATGAAGAGTAGTGCCAGATCTTTGAAGACTTTGCATTGTATTTGCATTTTCAGAAGCTGGCTCATTCCTTGGTTGCTGTGTCCCTTCATTATTCTTACAGATGGGGTGAACATGGCTCTACAAGGAGAGCGGCTGCCAAGGCCTCCGTGGTACCTGTAAATCACAGGCAGCAGCAATTCCTTTTTTTTTTTTCCTTGTGAATGTCAGAAATCTTTGCGGTCTCAGCTGTTTCCACGAGCGGTCGAGTGCCAAGTCACCACTTCGAACATTGTTCTGCGTCCAGTCCCAAGCGGCTGAGCTGGCTGGTGAGGCATGGTCAGCTGTATTCAGGGTGGTTTGTGGGAAAAAAAAAGAAGATATGAAAAAAATGCAGGCAAAAATAAATGACAAGAAAAATGGCCCAAAATGTTCTTGACCAGAGCAAAGCAGAAATGAGAGAAGCTCTCAGAGCAAAGTGCAAGAAGATACATGTTTTGCAAAGAAAATAAACCAGCAAAGGCTGTAAGTATCAGCACTATGGGGAATGTATTGCAGTTCCCTGTGAGCAAAACAATGGCTCTCATCTTTGTCACGGTCACCTGGACAGTGTCAGCATTGAAATGCCCACCCTGTCTGCACACCCCAGAGGGCATGGATCCCCTGCGCATCACCCAAAATGGGGGGTGCATGAACATGTGAAACAGTAAATCTCAATAAATGCTGAGGATGATGAAGTTTTGGAGCCTTTTGCCTCCATGTGGCAGTGGCGTTGGAAAGGGGTCCCTGGGAGCCTGCTGCTCCCTGCCCTCCCTGGCTGCAGGGATGATGCTCTGCCAAGGGGACCAGGAGCAGCAGGTCCTTGGACACGAATTACCATGGGAAATTAGATAGCCAGAGGCATTCTGCTTATGGATGCTGTGACATACGATCCCAGAGGGCCTGATAAACTGCAGTAATATTTACCTAGCCACCCGCTTTCTGTTTCAAAGGGAAAAAGGGCAGCAAACATTAAGGAAAGTGGCCTCGTGAGAATTTTCTTTCTCTCACTCGTCTACAACTGTAAGACTCTTAAGAGATGAGGGGCAGTAAGAAGGCTAGAAATAAACACGACACCTTTATTGGTTTATATATTTTTAGACAGAGAAACATGTTACCTCAGATGTAGGAAATATTACATAAAAGAAAGGTGTATATGCAGCGCTGCGGGGCTTTACATAAAGCAGTGCAAGGAAGCCAGGCAAGCATTCAATGAACAATCCTGAGCTTAGCATCTTTGGTACCCCGGTATAATTTATTGCCTCTTAAGAGGTGACTTGACCAGAGTCTATACGAGTCTGTGCACAGGGAGCATATGATGCTGCCTAGGAGAAAACAGCGCAACAAAATGGGAGCCAAACCCAGACAAAAAGCTGAAAAGACGACACAACATGTTTGATAGAGACAATATTTAATAAGCTATGTAGGTCTGCCAGCTTCCCCCACACTGCAGGGCTTTGCATCGGGACTAGGGATCTTGAACCAGGGCACTGCTGAAGCACAGGCACGTTCTACCAGGAATTACTGGGTGAGATCCAGGTTCAGAGGCTGCAGTCAGCCTTGAAAATCCATTCTCATCACTTGTGGCCAAAACCCAATTGATTGCATCCTTCGATTTCGGCTAGGGCAGTGTCATCACAAGGCAGGGAAGGTTCAGCATCTTCCTGCCCCTTCCTGCCCACCTGCCCCTGCTTTTCTCATCACGTAGGAGCACGTACAACCCCAGTACCTCACATGTAATGGTGGAGCAATGCTCTGGGGCTTGTCCTCACTGTCTGCGGTGATGGACACATTTGTGCACTCACAGGATGGCACTGAACATCAGTGGGATCCTGCAAGGAAAAGGCACAGCACAAAGCCTGCTCAGGGACAGCTTGCCCAGGTGACACAAGTGCTGGCTCCTGCTGTGCCTGGGGAGTCTGCTGACAGTTTTTTGTAGTTATGGTTATTTCCAGTGAAGAGCTCCTTAACTCCCCCTGTGCTTCGAGCTGCAGGGTTTAGCTGATATTAGCCTTTTTCCAGCTGTTTGAAATCCAGCAAGCTTCTCCCCTCTGCCATTGCCAGCCTCCTTGAAGGGAATATTTTGGCTGTTTTCCCACCCGAAGATGTGTTTGGAAATCTGGATGAGTCCAGGGAGCAAATTGTCTCTTTCATTCTCATCGCAAACACCACACAGTTATTGGGGCTTCGTAGTTATTTCCATTTCCACGTACTGGTGGTAAAACACTGCCTTGTCCTCAGCAGTGGTGTTAACCCCCTACAGCCAGTCCTTATTAACATGAGCTGCTGCTTGTGGTTTTGATGTTATGTTTTTGCCAGCCTTGCTTCCACAAACACTCACAGAGGCTGGCTGGCCCTCAGCGTGCTGGCCGGGCACCGAGCAGGGGCTGCTGTGCACGCAGCAGGCACGGCATGGGCAGCACAGTGCGTGGGCTGCATGGTGCACGTGCAACACTGTGCACACACAACACAGGGCACGCGTAACTCAGTGTACGTAAAATACCACGCATGTACAACACAGCACAGACAGCACAACGTACATGCAGTGTGGTATACATAGAGCATGGTGCCTGTACAGCATGGTGCACGGAGAGCACCGAGCACGTACAGCACAGTGTGTGTACAGCACAATGCCCCAGATCACAAGCCAGTGTCAAGTCCCTCTAGAGCCTGGTGGCTCTAGACACTTGAGGGGCTCTGAAGGAGCTGAACTCCCCAGTAGATTGAGTCCTGATGGCTCTGACAGAGCCAGGCTGCCCTGAGCAGCTGGACGTCTCTCCACCCTGCTCCCAGCCACTCTGAGGACTGTGTTACCTTCTTCATTCTTACCCCTCAGTCTCATCATAATAGCATGGGGCTGACTGGACCTGTTTTCTTCTACCCACGCAGCCCGAAGAGCTGCCGGGAGGCATACTGACTTGGTCCCTCTGCTCTATACACAGTAAAACGGCTGCAGTAAATCAGCTCGCCAGAGATTATGCCAGTGAGGCCAATAAAGCAACGAGTGCTCAAAAAGTGTTTCAGCCCTGCTCTTCAAAAAGCGCTGTTTAGAAGAAATAAGCTCTGTCATGATCAGCACAACCCTGTCTGCTGAAGTTTAGAACTTGTCTTAGAGGTGTGTGCTTGACTGATACATAGAGGGCAAAAAAGGTCCTGATGGAGAAGCTCTCATCAAGACTGATGAGGAGCTGGTGGGTGTCCTGGAAACCCAGCACCGATGTGGCTGCAAGATGGGATGTGCTTGTACCCAGAGCATGTGCAGCCCTCGAGGCAACGCCAGCTGGGGAGAGATGCATTAGGCCTGGGAGATCGGAGCGGCTGTCCCTGCTCCATGCCAGGGCTTTGCTGGTATCACAGACCAGCTGCCGCAAACCACCTGCTGAAATAGGATTTTTCTGTAGGATGAGCCATGCCCTGGATGAGGGTAGAAGTAACTCAGCAAGTCCACAACCTGAAAAATTATGTCCTATGACACTGACTACCTGTTGCAGCTTGATTTGCTGTTTAATGGGATCTTTTCTGTTTCTGTGTAATATCTCTGCAAAAGGTGCTCAGTTCAGAGCACCGTCTAAGACCAAGGCAGTAAGATGCTGCTGTGAACCACAGAAACCAAGACACAGAATAATTATTTTTGTTAAGTGATCTGACCATTCTTATAATTTATTTAAAATTAGTAGTGTCCTAGGATCATTACAAAGAACATAATCTTTTTAAGTAACAGGCTGAGGCAGTTCTACAGCAAATTTACTGCTATTATTATGCTCTTAACCACCACTTACATGTAGAAATATTAATTTGTGTGTACATACATGTATACATATATAGTGCTTGATATCTCTCCAGGATCAAGTTTCTCAGTGAAGGAGAAAATTTGCATCTAACCTGAAAGTTACTTCTTGCAACAAAAATACTTGGGGAGCAATGGGAAGTGCTAACGCTGCACAAATGCTTGGAAGAGATTCAAACCGATGCTTTTAAAACCTACATCAAACCTTCCCGTTCTGTTGCTGCTGCTGCTGTGTAATGTCATGTACAGAGACCTCAAATTACTTAGAAGGCTGATATCTGTGCAACTCAGCACCTTTCCCATCAGTAAATTAGAGAATCAAAGTGTAATCAAACTAGTAGAGGAGGTTTCCATGGTGTAAAGAGGCACATTTCCCTGCATTAATATGCTTTTAAGCGACAAATTCACCCAGTAGTTGCTTTACTAGCTTGTAAAACGTGCAGCGTGACACAGCCAACACACACAGCAGTACAGACCCAGACCTCTCACTGCTCAAGAAAATCACTTTCTCTGTGCAAACTTCAGCAGATTTATCAGTCCCTAATTTTACCAGGGCTGTATTTGGGCTATATTTCTCCATGAGCCTAAATCAGCTGTATCTCATTTGGTTGAGCACACCCCTGACTCAGGGTGGGTGTTTGCAAAAGGGTATTTTCTAAGACAGAGCTTTCTCCTTTGCCTTGCCTGGGAAGGCAGAGCCCATAGTGGGAAGGGTGAGGTGGCAGCAGGGCTGTCTGTGCCTGCGGGCACCATCCAGACCTCACAGCAGCCCACGGTCAGAGCTGGCTGACTGTCTCAAATGGAGAGGAAAAAGTCAAACATTGCTCTTCACTGACTTTCCAAAGTCACCACAGGTCTGAACACTGTAGCCCACACTCGTGAAACCACAGCCACATTGTAATGCCCTGGTGCTGCGCTTCTAAGTTGACTATAAAAATGTGCTGGTAGCTGAGACATTGAAATCTCTGGGTGCTTCAAAGTGAAAGGCATGAAGCTGAGTTTCTTTTTCTTGTTTGGTACAGCTGAGGTCTTCCTTTTTTTCATTAAAACTTGGCAAGGGATTGGTTAAAAGCAGCTTTCAAACTCTTTGAATTTCTGGGAGTCTAAAACTTTCCCAGGGGTTCTCTCCAAGAATTTCACAGGGATCCTGGCTGGGTGCTGCTCACGTGAATAACTAAAAAATGATCCTTTGGAGTGGTCAAAGAGGAATTCCTTTGAGAAAACTGAACCAAATCCAGCAATTCCTGAACAGCTCAAGAGGGGACCCAAGAGCTCTCCTCCCAATGGGCCTCGGTGTGTCAAGATGCTCACCATCATTTCCAAAATAACCACAGAAGAAACAGCCCCTTTCTAAGTGTGTGAGCCTACCTCTGCAAACTCTTTTGCTCTTGCCAGCCTCAGCCACGATCCTGGATGGGACACAATAGGCTGGATGCTATTTCCATCCTCTCTGATGGCAACAGCAAAGTCCTTATGAGCAGCATCAAGTCTGCTTGCCAAGTACAAGCCGGTCCTTTGCTGAATTAACAGCAGAGAAATTTCAAAGTGCTGGGATCCACAGCCGTGCCACTGGCGAGGATGCTCCGCAGCACCCGAGCGGTATCACCGGGAAGCACATGAGCAGTCGGCTGGTATTTGTGTCAAATTGTTGATATGTAAGCAGGGAGCATGCTGTGCATTTAAATCACTTTCACACTAAATTTGGAACAGAAATCATTAAATATTTATTCTGTGCCTAAAATACTGCTCGAGCGTCCTACTTACTGATATTACATATTAATTCGCATAGATTTTGCAGTACTGATAATGCATTTATTTTAAAACGGTGACTCTGAGGCATTCCTTGTGATTGGGCTGTTTAATAAAAAGTGAGATTCATGGCCCCAGAGGAATCGCATCCAGTCATATCTGTAAACCTGAGGAAGTGGCTCATGTGAAGGGAAATTCAAGGGTGCGTAATTACCGTGAAAAAAGCACTACTGGAAGTTTTTAGTGATCTGTTGAAGACCAGTAAAATCAGCCCTTGCAGAATAGAGACACTTCAAAGCCTAGTAGAAATTAGGAGTTATTTCCTTAGCAGTGGGAGTACTGTACATTCTGAGAAGCAATCACTCAGCCAGAGGGTAATCACTACAAATCGACAGTTACCTTCTCCAGGTGCTTTCCTGAAATGTGACTATCGGTTGAAAAACTACCACAAGAAACTTAAAAATAAGTAAACAGATGCACCTTGACTTGCAGTGACCCCAGGATGGCAATCAGGCACTGAATGGCAGCAGCAATCCAGCCCAGGTTTTGTAGGAGCCCTGTGCATGCTGGAATAGATCAGCTGCAATTATTTCCAGGCTCTGGGCTAAAGCAGAGTAGGGTGCATTTAATAAATCTCCCGTGGTCCTCCTATCTGCAATAAGCCTCAGTCATTTTTAATTATAGACGCCTTGAAAGCTGAGAGCCAACGCTCATTGGGCAGCAAAATATTGCTACAATCCTCTCAGTAGTGTTTGGAAAAGGATTTCGGTGCTGGACCTGACACGGATGTGATGCTGCCAGTCTGGCCAGAATGCGGAGATAAACAGCTCGCTTGTGGATTTTGCTGAGTAGCCGCAGACATCGAGTCTGGCCTCTCTCAGGGCCTGCTGGGTCAGGCTAATTTGGTGTTATTTATTTTAACACCCGGTGTAATAAACCCGAGGAAGAGGCTGCAAAGAGCGGAACCAGCGCCAGGGCCAAGTGCATCCCTGGCTGCGAGCGGGCTTTGAACAAGCCCAGGGAAGGGGAGCAGGGGCGCAGCGGGGGCCCAGGGCATGCAGCACGTTTCCTGTGATGCTGTGGTTAAATTTCCCCACCTCCTGCCCTGTGTTATGGAAGAAGGCAATTCAACCTCTTTTTCTCTGCCCCTGCGCTGATGTGCTTCTTGTCATGCATCGCCCCTTCTCTCCCTGC
The DNA here is from genome assembly GCF_009769465.1 of Tauraco erythrolophus. NCBI lineage: Eukaryota > Metazoa > Chordata > Aves > Musophagiformes > Musophagidae > Tauraco > Tauraco erythrolophus. Next base: position 8,493,401 of record NC_141476.1, read on the forward strand.
ACTGGTTGCTCTCCCGGTGCCTTGGAGGAACAGCAGGTGCCTGGGAGAAGCACATCAGGTGGATCATCACAAGCATCAGCTTCAAGGCACAGAAGCCACCAAAGCTGATGTGCACTGGCTGCCTCCTTCCCGTGGGAGGACTGTAGGAGGCAGCATTGCCACCGGGGGCCAGGGCTGCTTCAAGCCCAGCCACCAGCACCCCACACGAGGCAGCGGCCATGGAGCATCTAAATCCGGCTACAGGGTGGAATAAGTGCTCCCACCTTGGCACACGCAGCTATTTCTGATTCTGGAGCCTGGCTGCTGTGGGAGAGCTCGCTTCCTTGCAGATGCTAATCAGGTCTGGAGAGCAGCACCAAGCACCGGCAAGAAGGGCAGAGCCGAGGGAAAATGACAGCTCAACAGACTTTTTCGAGGGACTGACATGCTTTCCCAAAGCGTCTTCAAACACACTACCCAGAAATAGATGAGGAGGTGACCTCATTTGCAAGCCCCAGTTTCCCAGTGACGCGGGCGGCACAGGGCTCTCCACCTCTCCTGGCGGGAGGGCTATGGCAGTCACCAGTGGGCAACTGCTGCCGAGAAGAACACAGATAACCGGTCCCACCACGGAGAAGAGACTGACCCTCAACCAACTGGAAGCTGCCCTTTGGGATGCCAATTTGTGGAAGAAAGGAAACTTTCTTGCTCATGTTGTAATTCAGGGAGCCCTGTGCTGTAAATACCCTGTGTGCAGGGCAGGGAGGAGGCTGAGCAAATGCCACAGCGCTGGTAAGACAAATGCAGAGCTGCAGCAGTGGCACCCCGGCTCTTGCACCATCCACAGCTGCAGCAGCTGGCTCTCCTGCCGTGCGTCTTCCCTCATCCCACGCTTCCCCGATGCCGAGGGGTTAAGCAAGGCAGGCGGCCCTCCCTGGCCCCTGCTTTGCTCCTGACACAGCCCTGATGCAGCCAAGATCCCCGAGTAAATATTAGCTGAGCGTGCGTGAGTGGGTGAAAAGAGCACCGTTTTAAGCCGTTCTGTTTGGAAAACGCAGTAATCTATATAACACTGTTACCAAGAAACGAGGATTGTTTTCATGCTATTTTAGGAGACGGTGAAACAAACGGAGCCTAGGACACACCAGGATTTCTATTTCCCCTCTGTAAATCAGTGTTATTAACAAGTGGCAGTGTTTCACAGTGACACTTTGCAGCTGCAGACCGGACTCTATTCATGCCTAAAAGAAAGGACGCGCTGCTCGAACCTGCCCACTTGCACGCTCTCGTTATCCAGTGCCGTAACTGATGTTCTTTTATCTGCCCAGCTGCAAGATGCAAACTGTCTGGCCCCTCACCGTGTGTGTCCAAGGACATCACAGTGAATCCTTGGGAGAAGGTACCATTTATTCTGTACTACCTGTTGCACAGCTGAAGCAAGGCTGGCCCTCAGCAGCTCCTCTGCTTCCTCTTTCATTTGCTGCTGAAAGTTCTCATTTTTATGAATTGGAAGATACTTTTAAGTAGACTCTTTGTCACTTACTTTGTCTCTTTTTTCCCCTTCTCATGTCACCTGCTACCGTACAAAATTCAGACTTGTATTGCAAAATTGCTTTTCCAAAACAAGAGGTACAGCTGAGCAAACACTTATTTCACATTTTGACGGCACGCTGCCAAAGGGCTGGGGCTGCAGTAACAGCCAGAAGAACAAATGATCACAGATGTTGGACTCTTACACGCATCGAGAGCAGCAGCCAGTGGGCGATGTGTGGTTCCTGGGTGGCTGGCACCAGGCGGCACAGTGCCCACCTCTCCACCAGCCAAAATCAGGAGCTGCTCTGCTCGTCCAATCGGTTTGGAAGCAAGAGGGAATCCCAGCCCAGGCCCCTGCACACCTCTCCAGCATTTTCAGATCCACACCCAGCATACTGTAGCTATAAGGCAAATCATTCCTGGCTCATTTAGACAAAACCACCTGAGTCAGGCTATGGACAGGAGCTAGTGGGTGCAGTAGGTGATTGGTGGGGAGATGCAGTGAGCACCCCAGCACCAGCAGCCTGCGGGCTCGCCTTGCTTGCTAAATCTCCTGCTTAGTCCGAGCAACTTTCCGTGGCCACAAGGGATCTCAGGGGAGACTAAACAGCACAAGAGATGTGCTTTCTTCTCTTTTTTCTCTTCTAGACCATCCCCGCGACTTGCTGCCATTGGTGCATATAGATTTTACAAAGGCACTAATTGCTTCCAGCTTTCATAAATATTCTGGTTTAGACCTTTAACGAGAATTAATAAAAAGAGCGCTGGTTTGTTTGGTTTTCATGCAAATGTGAGTCTCCCTGTGGGAGCTGTTCAGTTAAGCTCTCCCAAACGGCTGCTTTAAATGGAGTTTACTCTTTCTGAGGGTTTCTTCCAAACCGTTGGGTCCTGCCAGCCTGCTTGCAAACGTAGCGCCGCAGCACCCGGTGCCATGTACGCAGGCACTCTCTTTCCAAAGCCAGGGCCGCTGCTTCAGCTCTGCTTTTCTTTACAGTCATTTCCACAAATCATTATCTACACTGATTTCCCCCGTCTAATGGGGATAAATGGAGAGGGATACGAACGCTACAGCAGTGATTTTTTCTAATATCAGCAGGTTCTTCCCTATGACACCATACAAAATGGAAACAAATTTGAAACATTTTGCAAAATACTTTTAATATTCTTCAATCGATGCCACTTCCAAGATCTGAGGCCACCTGAGATCTCCTTTACGCAGCGGCAGTGGCTCTGGCCAGGAAGGGTGAGAAGCCTTATGCTGCCCACAGGGATGGCGCAGGCGCTGCCGGGCGGGTGTGTATTTGCTGCTCCTTGTTTGTCGTGTAAACACGAGCAGGTGCAGAGGTCGAGTATTCCTCCTGCATGGCGTGCATTGCCTCTTACTGGAACCTGCAAGAGAGCTGGCAACGCAGGAACTTTGGATTTCATTAGGTAATTATTCTGGAAAGTGTTTTAGAAGAAGCAATTAATTCGTGACGCTGGGAACAAACAGGTAGGGGCAGATTTTTTGAAGCCTCCTGGAGCCTGCTCCAAAGTGATAAGCTAGAAAAGATCATGGATTCTGCAGCTATGTTGCATCTTGGGAACAAACCGTCCAATATTACGCATCCTCTTAACCCAAACAGCCTCTGTTTCAGTATCCTGAGCAAAGAGCAATATAAACTAATATAATACCAAAATTGACTTAGCTAATGTTCTCATTTGTCTATGTTTACTCACTCACAATTACCCACTATGAAATATTACCACTGGAAGTTGCACACACATAATTTTCATGATTGCTCCACTTGCGCTGCTTGCCTTCCTGCGCAATGCCAGACAGCCTTGCCCGTTGCACGGCTGCTTTGCAGGCTCACCCAGCCATGCTTCAGATCACTTTTCTAGATTCAAAATTCAGGGTTCTCATGTTGTTCGTGTTTTTGACAGGGCAATATTTCTCAGGATGTTCCAACACCTGAGAAGACCTCGGCTCCTGCAAAAAGTGCCACAAAGATAGGTGCAGGAAGGCTACCAGTGAAAGGTTTTGAAAATCCTTCTCCTCTTGCTGTCATCAGAGGGGATCTCTCCTGCAGCTGCAGATGTTGTAATAGTGCTGCTTTGCAGTAGGATGCAAACATCTGTGAGTGAGAGATATTTTAGAGGGAGCTGGATACATTCCCTGGACAAAAACAGCTTTTGGAAATGGAAAGCAAAGAGGCCTGGGACTTTTCGACTTGGTTCTTGCCTTTATAGAGGAAAAAGCATTAATGTCATAACTGTACATTCAGACATAACTAGGAAAACATGCCGGTGTGAATTAAGGAAAGAGAAAGTGTCGATCACTCTGAGGGTGATGTGTCTCTTCTTCTCTAGACCAGCAGTGCTTCCAGATGAACCTTGACTAATCCTTGCCTGGATGTCTAGTCAGGCTCTTTCAAGCATATCAAATCTCAAAGTTCCCCAGTGAACAAAGTCTCACCCACTAAAGGATAAATATAATTCTGAAAGCTCCTAAAGAAGAACACATTTTTTTGGGTGGTTGTACGTCTCTATTTTGCATCAATTAATTTAAGAAATCTTTTCTGACAATTTGTCGGAAAAGTCAATCTGTCTCTATAGATAGATACGCAACGTCTGTGATGTTCCTACCAGCAAAAGTTGATCTGTCATCCCCAGCTGCTTTCCTCTAGTGAATCCACCTCTGCAGAGTTACCTAAACAGTTCCGAGCAATATCACCATTGAAAGAAAACCTTTCCTAAAAAATGGTCCATATTTCCTCTGATTATCTTAGAGAGTTTCATTGCTGTCATGTCTGGGACAGGGAAGATGGAGAGCTGCAGCTTTTGAACATCCACCTCCTCAACTAGGAGGGAGAGCACCTGCAGCCTCATGTCACAGAAAGAAATTTCTCCATTCTCCTATATGATAAATGGCATTTCTTTCTTGAAAACCCCAAAGACAAAGGCTTCTCCTCTGTTATGGGATCACCTATAGATAATACCATTATAGGCACTGATGTAATGGATTGTATTTTTTTCTGCCTTCACAGTTGGCACAGCTGAACTCAGGATAATGAGTGTTTCTGATGGATAATATGAAACTGGCATCAATTTTAAAAAAACTCAAAAGAGACTTTAAAACAGATAGGAGAACTTTGCTGAAGAAGAGATCTCTGAGACGTTCCCATCAATCTTGTGGTCCTCATCCTTGCATTAGTTGTCTTAGGGACCACGTGCCAGGCAAAATGGCAGCAGGAGGTGCTGAACGACCTGTCCCCATTGCAAGGGACTGGCAGTACAACACAACACGCTCCTTGGGTGAGGAGAGAGAGTTGCATCACAGCAATGATATCGTGGTATTTTCATTTGTTTGTTTGGGGAGATAATAAATAGGGGGGCATGAAGTTGAAATGATACTGAGGAAGGATGTGAGGGGCTGAAAAACCTCTTCCTAACCTCAGCTTGGACCAGCCTTTGTATCCCTACACCACAACATGTGTCCTGTCCTTCTCCAGACCAATGGGAAGATGAAGATGTAGGAAAACGCCCCGTGCTGCCAGCCATCCTCACTGTCCTGCCCTGCAGCCAGCACTGCCATTTGTGCAGCAAACTGCCCGCCAGCACCAGCTCCGTGCGCTCAGTTCACTGTGTTTATCCTCGAATGCCAGCCAGGCTGTGGGTTGTCCCAGTACAACGCTGGGGTGGCTTCTGCCGGCTTTCATCAGTCCTGGCAGCAGCACCAGAGAAACTGGGCAATAAAGGGCTGTCTCTGGAGGTGGTCTCAGAGAAAAGCAGAGCAGAGCTGTGTGGCTATTCCGGTTTAGACATCACCAGTCTGATGTGCAGTATTTACTTGACTTGCTGACTGTGTTGCTGCAGAAAATTCAGCGTTGCTTTCCAAGAGTTGCCCATGAGCAATGGAAACTAGAAGGGTGTGAAGATGAAACAGGGTTGGGGCTGTGTTTGCCTGGTATGTCAGTGCGTGTTAGCACCTGGCGCTCGTAGGAGCCCATTCACACCCTGCAGGGTCCAGGAGTCCCCCACAGCTGGCACCCTTGCAGGGGAGTGGGCTTGGAGCTGTGCAAAAGGCACCGTCCTGGGCAGGATGCCCTCCTGGGAGCTGGTCCCAAGAATACTGAGCCATGGACATCCCTATGTAGTGCCAGGGGTGCGAGACTCCAAACACCAGCCTTGGCAAACAGGATTCCCAATGGGGAGCCCAAGGCAAACTTTGCTTGCAGGAACTTGACAGCTTTGCTCTTTCCCAAACAGACAGTTTGGCATCCCCAGGACTTCCCGCACTGCAGGCAGGACACGTGCCATGGCACACACCGCTGCAGGGCTACAGCCAGCCACCAGCCCCCCTTACGCTGCCGGTGTCCCCATGGGAGAAGGGGCTCCCACGGCGGTGGCAGTGAGCCCGGCCAGTGAGTGCGGCTGTTCCTGCACGCAGCCCCGTGGGGAGCGCGGGATGGCACGGCTCCAGCAGGGATGGCTAACAGAAATGGGTAAAGCCGTTTTTCCCCCTCTGCACCAATTTTTCAGCCACTTCTCATGGCTTTTGAAAATGCAGGGCCCTGAAGTTTCTCCAGACTCATCTGCTACACTGAGCTTTTAATTAGAAGCAGGCGAGGAGCTCAGAAAGCCCAGCTGATGTGAAAATCCCGAAACACGTGTTCTGAAGCAGCACCCATTTCCCCTCCGGTGAGCTAATTTCACAGCCCCATCACCAGGAATCAATGTTTACCTATTCTCCCCAAAAGTGAAACAAACATTTATTAACATGTATAACAGGTGACAGGTATTTTGACATTTACAAAAGAAGCACCGCTAATTGAGCAGAAAAAAACAAACCTTGAAAACACCCACCCACCACAAATACACACGTATGCGCAAACGAAGTCTCCATCAGCTCTGAAAATAACAGAAAATCAAAATATTGAACACACGCGACGTCTTCCCTGATTCACCCCTCAGAGCTGCTGCTGAAGTTCTCAGCTCCCTCCAGGTCATCTTCTAGGCAGAACACCACGGTATCATCACACGTATAATAATTAGCGGCTCGGGAGAAATATTTATTAGTAGTCTCGCTTCTCGAGGCGCAGGAAGAGCCGCCCGGTGCAAAGCAAACTCGCCGAGCCCCTCAAGTCTGCGGCGATTCGCGCGGCTCCCGCGGCTGCGGGGACACGGAGGAGCCCGTGCGGGGCTGCGGGGACGCCGAGGACACAGCAGTGCCCCGGCGGGGCCGTACCCGAGCGCCGGCCCCGCGCTCCGCTCCCGGCGCTGTCCCGAACCGACGACCGCTCCGGCGCCGCCGCCGGCGGCCGCACCCCGCCGGCCCGCAGCGCGCATGCGCGGCGTGGCCGCTCGCTCGCGCTCCCTCTCTCCCCGCCGTGCAGCACCGCGGCCAGCGCCCGCGCGCGCGGGGCGGGGCGGGGCGGGGCGAGGCGAGGGCGGCGCGGCGCGGGGGCGCGCGCGGGCGCGGCGGCGAGAGCAGCTGGAGCCGGAGCCGGAGCCGGGCAGAGCCGCGCCGAGCGGAGCCAGCGCAGCCCAGAGCCGGCCCGGCCCCGGCCGAGCCCAGCCGCCGCCGCGATGCTGGACCCGTCGTCCAGCGAGGAGGAGTCGGAGGAGCTGGTGGAGGAGGAGAGCGGGAAGGAGCCGCTGGCGCCCGCCGCCGCGCGGCTCTCCCCCAGCCGCCCCGGCGAGGGCCCGGGCGGCGGCGGCGGTGCCGGCAGTGGCGGTGGCGGGGGGCTGCAGCCGGGCGGGCGCGGCAGCGGCGCGGCGCGGCCCGCTAGCCCCAGCCCCTCGGTGGCCAGCGAGAAGGAGAAGGACGAGCTGGAGCGGCTGCAGCGGGAGGAGGAGGAGAGGAAGAGGAAGCTGCAGCTCTACGTCTTCGTCATGCGCTGCATCGCCTACCCCTTCAACGCCAAGCAGCCCACCGACATGGCCCGCCGGCAGCAAAAGGTACCGCCGCGGGGGCTGCCCAGCCCTGCCCTGCCGTGCCCTGCCTGCACGGCCGGGCCCGGCCTGCCCTGCCCCGGTAGCTCCCCTGCCTGCGCCTCCATCACCCACCTCCTGGCTGCCCCTGCCTTCCCGTGTCCTCCCTGCCCCCTGACGGCTTCATTCCTGCTTGCTTGCTATCCTGCCTGCCTACCCCTTGCCCACTCCCCTAAATGCCTTTCTGCCCCCTTCTTACTTACCCCCCTGCATGCTCTCCTAAATACCCTCCTGCTCGCATCCCCGCCTGCCCTTGTGCCTCTCCTCCTGCCCCTCTGCCTCCATCCTGCTCCCCAGCAGCCCCATGTAGGCACTCCACAGGCCCGCAGCTGCCCGGGCACCCCAAGGGCAATCCTGGCGCAGGGCACCTTGGGCCTGCACAGTGGGATTTGCTGGCAGCAGCCCCATCCCAGGGCATGGGGGAGCCCACTGTCCCCTTGCCACCCCTCCATGCTGCTCCCTGCCGTGGTCTCCTGCACGGAGCTGGTGCGCTGACATATGGCATTGCTCCTAGTTACGCAACATTGGGATTCGGGAAGTTTGGGATGTTGGCCATCTAAAGGTTGTCGAAAGGAGAGAAATGGGTTACATTGCTGGAAGACACCAGGTGTGTGACCTTGCTTCCTGCAAAGGGACTCTGCAACTCCAAGCTCACTGCAAAGTTTGCTTAACTGGGAGTGCTGGCACTGACTTGGGGAGTTACCAGGTCTCGTTTCAACTTCTTGCAAGTGTTTATGTGCGGTGAGCTCCCCGATGCTGGCTGCCTGGCAAAACGTGGCAGCAGAGCTTTGCGATGAAGTCGCTGCCACAGTCCTGACTCTTCCTCCCCAAGTGCGTCACCACGGCAGGGCTGTGCGTTGCTCCTTAGAGAGGCTGGGCAGGAGTGTTTCACCTGGGCTCCCCATGCTGAGGACCCGTCTTGGAGCTCGTCTCTCTGCTTGAGGCAGGAGCTCATGGGCTAGGGCAGAAATTAAGTTTCTCTGGGATGCAGACACGAGTGCCTTTCAGTCAAATGCAGCCAACTTTTTTCCCCCTTTGACAGAGTTAAGTCCATGATGAGATGTAGCTCTTTGGAACAGCTAGCTGATTTATTTTTTTTCCCGTTTTCAGCTGAGTTTCTTAAACTGCAGTTTTAGCCTTGATACTGTTCTGTGCTCACAAATGACCTTTACAAACCAGGCAGACTCCTGGATGTGTTGATGCAAACGACATAGAGTTCTGCTACACCACAGGACTATTATTAGTCATTGCAACATACGGAGGTAGGAAAGTGTATCCGTACTGCATGTAGTTTAAAGGCGATATAGGACAATCTGGTGTTGCTGGAAGGTTGAATGATCTGCTTTTGTTTGCTGAGCAAAGTGCATAGCTGAAGATATAGCTAGGTTTGGAGAAGTTTTTATACGTATTTTTACCTACCCACCTTTTTTAGCAGACCGTGGATTGTCGAAGATGTCTTGGCTTTTGATTCCTGTGCAACTTCTTCGTGTTAGAAAAAGATGACAGAATTTAAGTACTTGCTAGTTTTGCAGAAATAAAACAAACAAATAAGTCCTGCAGCTGTTTCTTACATAAAAGTGAACTGAGATTGGAAAGGAGTTTTTCCAAAGGAGCAGGCAGTGTCTTAGTGGTCTGGAGAAGAGTGGCTGGGAAGAAGGGCAATTCATAGTCCCTAAAATCAAAATACAGTACTGTGAAGGGTCAATAAGAGGGGATGGAAGGAGAAAAAGGGGGAATAAAGTACAGATGAAACAAAGAAATGAGGAGTAATGAGAAAAATGAGAAACTGGCAGTAATACTGGAGGGAATGGGGAAGTTATGCAGGATCTTGGGAGGAAATAATCCATTCTCTGTGAAATGAAAAATATAGGCAAATGCGTCTGGCTTATTTGTATAAATAGCTAAAATAGGTGTGTCTCAGGGGCTTACCGTCTCCCCTCAAACTCAGCGGTGAGGTGGAATTGGGAAAGCTAAATTTAACTTGACAACACATGTCAAATTGAATTCACCCTTTAAAGGTGAATTCATTCTCGGTTTTCGTCTTCTGTGTATCCCTATATTCAGTTGTCATGCAGGTTCCTGGGAGTAAATCCTTGCCCTTTTTCCTTAGCCAAGACTCCTGTTAAAGTCAATTAAAGGACTGCCAGACCCCGGACTTTGTTGCTGGGCTCCAAGTGCTCCTCTGCTTTCTTCACGTGTCCCTCTGGGAAAGCCCACCCTTTCCTTCTCTAGCTCGAGGCAGACCAAAAGGTGAAGGTGTTGGACTCGTTTCTTCTTGGGCACCGAGCTGCTGTCATGATGGCTCTGACAGGTTGAATGGTCTCTCTCTGTGGGACTTTGTGCACTGGTGGCCCTTCGGTAATGATGGAATTGCCAGATGCTCTAAGACTTATCAGGGTTAAGCAAATGCATTTTGCTCCTTAGGGGAAAGGTGGGAGAAAACCAGGTTTTGGTCCTGCTCTGGTGGGAGCTGCTACCTCAGTTTCTCCATCAGCAGAGCAGGGGATAAACTGCTTCTTTCTCCATGTGTCATTTGCCTCTCCACCCTCACAGCTTGCCATTGGCAAGGGAGGGGTTTCATCCTGGGAGAAACGGGTAGCAGAAGACCCCCAAACGTTGTGGTTTGCAGTCCCCGTGCTGCACAGGGCCAGCCCGCAGGACCGCTTTCCTGCCTCTCCCGTCAGTGCCGGATGGAGAGGCTGCGGAGGGAGCTGCTTGATCCACCGCATGCATGGGCACCCTGGAGATGTGAGGGCCTGACCCTGCTGGTCTGCCCGGTGTGGTCGCTGCCCGTGGGCAGGACACCAGGAGCCTGCCGAGGCGTGGGGACCAGCCAGGCTTCCCATGGGGCTGCTTAGACCGCACGCCTGCGTCGGGGAGGTGCTGAGCAGCCATCGCAGAGGTGCTTTGGCGGAGCTGTGCAGTGATGAGGGCTGGTGAGCTGTCCCCAGCCCCGCTCAGCAGGTCCTGCCTGGTGCTGAGAGGAGGAGGAGGAGATCTGCCTTCACCTGGCCCACAGCCCTCTCCTGAAGCACAGGAGATGCTGCCACCTCCAAGCACAGCCCGAGCAGGGTGACCATGTCACCCTATGCAGCAGCTGCCTGGCACAACCCAGCATCTCTGGGCTACCTGGTAAGAGCCAGCCCATCTCCAGGGCAGGACCACAGGGCCTGGGATGAGCTGCGTTGCACGCTGTCCCTGCTGAGCTTCTGGAGCCCGGACTGCTTCTGTAGTTTCATCTTCTTTGCAATTTTCTCAGAAAAGCAAGCAATTGATTTTGTTGCAGTTGCAGCACTGAAGTTCTTGCCTGGTCTGAAGATCCCTGTGGTACCTTGCTCGAGGTGTGTAATCCTCCCTCCTTGATCCGACAGCGCTGCTGTATCAGAGCTGGTGCTCCCCCGAGCCCTGGGGGCTGCCCGTTATGGCAGTACAATGCACCAGCACCGCAGGTACCGGTTATGTAGCAGCGTGCCTGTGTGTAGTGCTCGGGAGCTGGAAAACTCAGCCTGGTGTTTTACAGTCCTTGTGAACCACCCTGGAATAAAGGGAAGTGTGTACTTAAGGTACTGTCGCAGCAGAAAGATAATTACATGCGGTTTGATAAATTACAATGTATATGAGAGTGAAGAGAGTGGTGGAAATGTGTGAATGGATGGCATAGCTGGGTATATACTGCACGTGGGCATGACAGCGTTGCTTGTTTACATGGGTAACAAACTCTGTTTCAGATTTCAAGATTAATTCAAGCAAATGCTGCTCAGAATGGATATTTTTCTGATCCTGGCACCCTAGAAATTTCAGCAACAGGGTAAAAATTGTTTTTTGGATCATTGTGTTCAACCCTACACCTCTGCTTCAGATTTATCTTGATGTTTATGTGGTAAGGCTTCACTTGAGTAATTACATGTCTGAGATGTCTACCTGTAAATTCTTTTATTTACATCTCACTAGTATGGTTTCATAAGGAGGAAAAAGAAGAAGACTTATTAGATACCTTCTGTACTGTCTTACTTCCTGCTTGGACTTCTTTTTTAAGCCAATACTGAATTCCAGGCACATTTGAGAGGCAGACAGTGGTATACAAGATGCTATTCCCTTAAAAGTTTGGTGAAAATAGGGAGATCCACATTTATCTCCTACTCCAGGTGGGAGGAAGGTGGCAGTGTGCAGACAGCGCTTACCAGACACTGGGGAATCTGAGGAAAAGACCTACTGAATGTGTGGTGTCCCGGGAGGAAAAGCTCCCATCAGAGCTTACACCTTGCTGGACGCTGAAGGCTCCAACGTTGCGATGCAGCTCAGGAGGAAAGCAGCTTTGCCAGCTCTTTTGCTCTCAGAACAACGTGTTTTAGTACTGCAGATGGCACTTAGCTTGGTAATTGCTTGCCCAGAATGTATTTAGTCTTTTCTCTAGCTCATGCTAACTTATTGGAAGTGGAGTTGAGACAACTGGCCGTGCTCTGTGTATCTCCCAGCTTGATCCCAACTGTCTGAAGGCTTTGGGAGGGGACCTCAGCCGATGGCCTGGGGAAGTCGAGCAACATTTATGTCTCTATAGTGATGCAGACCAAGCACCCCTGGATGTGGGTTATACCTCTTGCTAAACACCTCCAAACACGGCAGCCAAAAGGCACGGTGCAACCCAGGAATCGGTGTTTGCTTATTCAAAATGGCATAAACTGGGAGATTTTCTCCAAAGTATTACCAGCCCCTTGAAAACACTCATTGGGAGGGGGCAGCAGGAAGAACTCGTTAGGAGATAACACATGGAGAGCAAGTTAGGTCGGTCGTCACTGCAGTCCTGGTTGCTATCACCTGTTTTCCATCACTGCTTTTCTTCCCTGCAGAATGAGGGAGCAGGCAGGCAGCATACAGGAGAGTAAGTCAGTTCCCAGCAGGATAAATGTGGGATGAAAAAGGTTCCAGCTTAGTTGCAGATTACCGGAGCTACCCCTGGTAGAAGTGGCTTGTGATTTGGGTCCTTGTGTAAGCCTGTGGGATGATGTCGGGTGCATTAGCAAAATTCTCAGTCAAATTCAGCGAAGTGCTTAAGCTTATGCTTTGCTGAATGGCGATTGATTTAAGTGTGGTGCTTAATGCAGAACAGGTGTGAGGGATCAGAAACTGTTAAATTGGTTAGGATGCATCTCAAACTATCAAGTTTCTGCCATTTTGGCAGGTATGCAGGTGCTACAACAGTTAGGAACGTAGTAAAACTAGTACAGCCTTCCAAATAATCACATGCTGCTTCCTATCCTAAGTCTGGTAGTTACTCTCACACCATATTTGCACAAGTTCTCTCTTAAAACCACCAACACGTTCTTCTGGGACAGACTGTGACTCAGGTAGAGTTGGGACTTGCTTTAGCAGCTTTCAGCTGGAGGAACTGTGATTTTTGTGGTCAGATTCTGCCTTGCTGACCCCAAGAAACCCTTGGAGGTGTGATTTTTCTCAGCTCCGCAGGAGAGGAGAGGTAAAGATGATGCTCTGCTTGTTTTCTGTCTGTTCCTCAGTTGCTCTCTAGTGCTGTTTAAGAAGGAGATGCAAGGGCTAGGCAGGTCTCAAACGTGAGCTGGACCCCATACACAGCTCTGTAGTTGCGGCAAGCCTGCAAGATAATTTAGTGCTGTGTCCTGGCCACTTAGCTGGCTCAGTGTGGGCACTGGCCATGGCCACCATCAGGCAAGAGGTGTGTGTGTGGCTGGGCTCTCAGCTAGGACTGTCCCAGGTCAGCTCGGTGCTAACCCCGAAGCGAAGATGATCCTGCCCACGTTTCACTGCTGCTTGGAGAGCATTGCCATGGGGAAGAAGGTCTGGCACATCTGAGATGCGGTGTTCCTTAGCAGTGTGGAGTGCAGAATGTGATCGTTGTGCTCAAATTGTCTGGAATCTGCAGAAAAATGTTATTTTCAGTTAAAACACTTATCGTTTATTTTGCCAGTGCCTTATCTTAATTTAATTCTAGCAGATATTAAGTATTTGTCATACTTTGCCTATTTATATGCTTGCAGCTTATTGGATTGGGAAGCAGGTAATTAAGTAGGCTGTGAGCTTAGTCTTTGGCTGTTGTAAAACTTTGCAGTTCCTGATCCACAGCCTGACAATTCAATTATTGTGGGTGGCACCTCTCGGGCCAGAGGTGTTGTGAACTAAGAGTGGAGAAGACTCATCAAATTGTGCAGCTCCAACCTCTGCTAAAGCCCATCGTTTCCAGAGGTATTATTTATGGCCTTGCGTTGCGTAGTCTAAGATGCTCTCCCCGAAGCACTTTGCCTTTTGCAGAACTTGTAATTCTTTCTGCTGAATGATGAGTCACTCATTCTCCATTCACCTAAGCGGAAAGCGGTCAGCAAGTCATTTCCCCATGTAATTTTTTGTTAGCTGGAGAAGTATTTAATTAGGTTTTAGTGTGGTTTAGCAGTAGGAACCCAGCCATCACAACGCTTCTACTAGCAAAGCCCTCTACAGCTACTGCCAATGCTTTAGTCCAGGGGGTACAAGGTAAACACCCTATTTCTATTTAGTTATGTAAACCTGATTAATATGTTAAGACAAATCAATATAGTATAATCAATAAAGCTGTTGGTTGATGTCAATGTGAATTCAGCTAGTGGCTTCAGCAGCACCAGGGTTTCACTCACAAAGTGGTCTCTAGGAACCATGTATGTTTTAGGGTGTCTTTGAAAAGTAAGACTAATTAAAATGCTAGAGTTCCCTTGAAACAGCAGACGAGGAAACCTTCCCCGGTGGTGAGCAGGTCCTCTCTGTTTTTCACTCAGGAGGATGGGTGGCTCTTCCGAGGTGAAGTTTTATGAGTGGCCCTCAAAGGTCTTGCTTTCCTGGAAACAGAGCAGGCTGAGGTGCGAGGGAAGGTGACACTGCACTCCCCAGCTCTTGGAGAGCATGGTGCAGGCATGGCAGGACAAGCAGAGCTCGTCCCCTTGCCTCGGCCGCTCCACACGACAAGTGGTACCACCAGCTCCCATCGGGTCAGAATTGGGCCACCCTTCTCGTAAGGCATGCTTTGAGGACCAGCTGTGTCTTCATGAGGGTGGGAGAGGGGAGATGGAAGAGGTGGCAGGCTCCTGGGGAGTTTCCCCATGTCGTTACCCTCTAGGTGCTGAAAAAAATACATGGAACATCCTAACCTGGTGCCTGCTTTGGAAGAAGTTATTTGTGGGTACAAGATACTTGGGGTGCTTTGAGTTTTCTTCTGGATTGAGTGGGCATTTTTCTTAAAACAGGACAAAAGTGCAGTTGCTGAGTGTTTGATGTGAATGTGTGAAATTGTTGTTTGAAAAGGTGCTTTTAGTGATAATATTTGGTATTGTTTGTCTGTGATTCAGGCTGATAGTCAAACATTTTCTAGAATTTAAACACCTGAGTCAAAATGTCATGCAAATGTTTATTCAGCTTGAGGTAAGCGATGCTGTGTTTGTAGTTGTCATAGTTCAAAACCTGTCTGTCTATCTCACAGTAAGGTTGGGAGCTTGGACTTTTAATAGTGTGAGATACGTAATGACCCTTGTGAGGGGACAGTAGTACAGGCCACCTCCAGTCTGGAGGGATTGGAAAACTGCCTCAACATACAACTCAATGACTTGGGCCATACAGCTCAATGACTTGACCCATGTGCTTCAGGACAGCCATGTGGCCACAACTGCTTAAGTGCTGAGCATCTGCCCTTACCCAAATGTTGGTGCTCGATGAAGGAAGCTAATGAAATCTAGATTTATCCATGTTTTTCCTAGCCCAAAGGGTGGGTGGTTTTTTTAATGATAGTGCTGTGGTACTTATATTTGGGGACTGGAGATATATTTGGGTGCAGATCTTGAAGGAACCCCACTGGCTTTGGTAGGACTTCGGGCTGATGCCACAATGCATTTGTACAAATAGCCTGGCAAACAGGGTTGCCTGCTAATGGTCCAGCAGTGGCCTTTTGTGATCTCATCTACTAAATTAGGGTGATCCTCACCCAAGGGTGAGGTGCTCCTTGTCTTCTGAATATGATGAGACCATCTTCAGGTGTAGCTTTGTAGACCTCCTGTTTCCACATCCCACTCCCTTTTCAGGTGGAGTGTACAGCCACGCTCGATGATTTAGGACAAGAACCAGGTAGGAACTGGATCTGGTTGTGTACAAGTGTGGAGCAGAGTGACCCTGGCCCTGCAAGCCCATCACCTGCTGTTTGTCTTCAGCCTGTGGAAGGATCTCGAGGCGGGGAAAAAACTCGATAAACTTTTCAGCAGTGGAAAAGAAAGAAGCACTCGTTTGGGATGTTGTCATTGCCTAAAGTACTTCTGCAAGAGAAAAAAGCCCTGCATCTAGAGCAGCCACAGCACCGTGGTGTGCACAGGCTCAGCTCCGTCCCTTGGAGTGGGGCTCAAAGGAGGTGGTTTGGCTCCCAATTGCCTGTCTGGCGCAGGAGAGGAAGGACTAATCTTCAGGCTCACACCCTGAGAAGCTACTGATAGGAGAAGCTATTTGTTAAGAAATATCTTATTGAAACAGTGTCACACATTGCTTTGTGAAGAGCATCAGCATGTCTGCTGTAGCATCTGAATTTGATCCCGAGTGCCTGCTGAGCTGGAGAGGATGGCGCTGGGAGTTTGCGGATCCTGTAAGTTTGCAGTAGCCACCGATGTTTATTAGTTGCAATGCGTGTTTGCAATCGATGAGGTGAGGGGGGGGCACATTGACTCCTGTAGGAAGCGATTCTCCTTTCCCTGGGGAATTTATCACGTTACCAGTCCAGATGATGTGGTGCCCTGAGATGGAGAAGGCTGTGTGTACGCAACCTTCTCCACCTCCGTATCTCTGGAGGGAGTAGCCCCTTACTTTCCTTGGAAGCTGCTGGAAGACGGATGGTGGTTGAGTCTTTCAGGAGGGATGCAAGCGTGGCCGGACACTTGTGTGTGTATGTGCATGAGGGTCATTTTGGAGCCTGGAGTGGGTCACAGCCAATGTATGGACTGTGTCTGGGAGCAGGAGGGGCCAAGCTGCCTGACTGGTGGCATCCTGGTGAGATAAAGGGCCTTGGGTTTGATATGTGGCTGTCAGAGGGAACAGGAAACGGTGCTCCTAAATGCAGCACCATTGGAGTGAGATATGATGTTCAACAAGTAAGCAGATTTGGGGTCAAAAACTTATGTTTTTTCCTCTTATATAGAGGAGGCGTTTTTTCTATACATGACCTCACTGTCTCCTCTACCACCCATCTCATTTCCAGCTGGTGCTTGGCTTGGAAATAAACTCTTATCCCAAAGAGCGATTTGAGGGAGCCTTGTCTAGCCTGTTGGCCCAGTAAAACAAATACTGCAAAGGTACTTTGGGAGGAGGTTTCTGGGCTTGCTCTGGTTGACCTTGGCATGTGGCTGGGGCAGGTGACTGTGGCAGATGTTGCTCCATGAGCAACTGCCAGGTGCAGCCCTTATGCTGTTCAGTTTTCCCCATGGATGTCCCTGTCTGATCAGTGGGAGCCGGGAAGGAGAGGGGATTCAGATGTTACGTTTTAGGCACAAAAAACGTGGGATGATTTGGGAGCATTGAAGTGAAGCTGTTCAGAAGCTCTGTTGGGACTGCTGTTGATGCTGACAGGGGCTAGCTTTTGCAAGAAGGGCATTTCACTTTGCCCAGTGCGCTGTGGGGAGGGTCAGCTGCTCCCACACCTCAGCAGCAGAGGATTTGGGCAGCTGGGAGGTGACGCAGGCATCACATAAGCAGAACATCAAGGAAAAGGCAAATTTCCTCTTAGGATGCCAAATAGCCTTAACTGGTTCAGCACAAGGGCACAAATCCTTTGCATATTGCACATGCTGAGTTTGCTTTTATTGCCCAGACCCCTAGATTTCCCTCTCCCTCCTAGCAGACTGCTCCCACCTTTATTGCAACCAGAGGCGACGGACTTGTCGCTGCCTCGGAAGGAAGCTGATGGGGTGACGCAGCAGGAGCCAGCTGCTTTGCTACCTGCATGGTGACAATGCAAGGATGAAGGAAGGACACAGCCAGCACTTCTTCAGCCACGGGCGAGGCTGCGTGACCTGCCAGCGGTGTGTGCTGCAAAAACCAGCGCCGTGCCTCCCAGCCCCGGCACCGCAGACCACCCTCTGCCAGCAAGACCTCTAGGCAGAAGCCATCTGCTGCTGTTATCTGGGGACGTGCAGCTGTCTGAGCCGTGCGGGGCTGTGTTTTGGTGCGTAGCCAAGAGCTAGCTGGAGTTAGGACTGCAGAGACTTTGTGTGTGCTCAGTCATTCGCGAGGGCAGAGTGGCTCCCAAGCGTGAATCGATGCCGACGCTCTGCGGTGGGAAGGAGCAGGGAGCTGGGAAGGGCACCAGGCCTGGCCGAGGGGGTTTGGAGATGGGAAGTGACAGCTTTGCTCCTTCCCCTTCCCAGGCCTTTGGTGCTTCAGTTTCAAGTTTTCCCCCTCCAGAAGGGTATCTGTGAAGGAGCCAGGGCAGGCAGGAGGGATTGCTCACAGCTCCAAGCTGCTGCTGCATTTTCCTTCTCCGTCTCCCCATTTGTTTTGCAGCAGGCATGGCCCATGGCCCTGCAGAAATGGTGGGGTATAGTACTTTTCTAGCCTCTAGCTGTCTCAAGAGAGAACGGATATCCTCAAACAAACTTGAGTTGATCATGCAGTGGTGGTTTACGTTCACCAGGGATTCACCTGGTACAATTTCTGCATCTTGATGGGTTTCCTGGACTTCAGTGGTGCCTTCTGCTCTCAGAGATGTTGGTCGTGATGCTGCAAAGACCCTGCCCATACCTTCAGCTGGGGTCTTGTGGGTTTTATCTGCTCTGAGGGCTCCTTCTTTCCCAGGACCCCTGGCAGCACATTCCCTCATGGCCTGAGCTGTGTGCCTGGCAGGGAAAGTGCTTCACAGCAGTGGATGCATTTGCTCCAGCCTCGCTGGGCAGGGAACAGTGTCAGAGAGCTTGTTCTTTAAACAGCGAGCTAGCTGCTTGCACCGGCTACCGTGAGCCTGTACAGACAGGACACAGGCATCCCCTGGGGGGTTACACCAGCCCAGGGGAGAGGGTTACGTGTCTGTGGAGCAGTCGTGCTCCTCGCTGCGGAGCAGAGCGAGCACACCTGAGGCGTGGGTACGAAACAAAGAACACGCTCAGGTGTCAACCTGAGAGGCATGTTTGTGTTTGGCATTTGAATTCCACTTTTAAACCTCTTTTTTTGCTTACTGTTAAGTGCTGTTGTAGGGGTGTGTGTGTGCATGAGCTCATGCAAGGGTTATGAGCTAAGCAGGGCAGGATGTCCATGGGCACTGGAGGGCAGCGTGGTTAGGGAGGCTCTCCATCAATAGTGGCAGCCGCTGAACTGCCCCAACTCCGGTGCCATACTCATTGCTGGCTGGCGTAAAATGGGTGTTTCTTTCTAAGGCTGTTTCACATCTCTGCTGCTGAACTCTTGTTTGGAGTTCCCCAAGCTCAGACCTCCAAAGCCTCCATTGTAAAGCTCCTGCTTTATGCATGTTTCATGCAGAAGGATGTGTGTGATAGAAATCCTTCCTGTAATCTCATCTCTCTGTAAACTCTCTTCTCTCAGCTTCTGTCTCACACCAGAATATTTCTGTCTGCGCAGGTCACCCCAAAAGCGAATCAGATCCTGCCGAGCGGGACAGTCTTCCCACCACCTATTTATAGCGTGTGCAATTACTCTCTGTGCATCTCGGAACTCTAATTGCCTTTTTATTGCTGTTTAGCAGTGTGTTAAAGGTTTTTTGAATGCTCATGCCTTGTTTTCTCATTAGCTCTATTTATTTCTCCTTTGGCTCCCTTCTTCAACCTCATCAAATTTAGCATCTTCTCCTTGCCTTCAGGGCCTTGGGCAGCTCTGCCACTTCTTACTTCTCCGGTGTCCTTTCTCATGTTGCTGCTCCAGATGCTCTGCATTCCATAGTCTCACTCCGACGTGCTGTCGGGGCCTGTCTACTGGAAAGGGCTCTGCAATGTCCTGCCAGTGGTCCCTTTGCTGGGCAGGATGGCTCAGACAAGACACCTCGGTGTCTTGTACGGCAGCTGCCTTGCATTGGGCAGGGCTGGTTAGTGTGGCGGGGCTGCCCAGGCACTTAGGGGCAGGCACACGATCCGAGAATGGGAAGCAATGGTGAAGAGCCTGAAAAGGAGCTGGTAATAGAGACAGGGAATTGGTAAGCAAGGCGAGAGGCAGGCAGTGTGGCCTGAGGTCCTCTGCTTGGGTTTGTTTTGGCAGGGTGGCCCGGGAGCTGGCACCCTCCCTGAGCAGGCTGTCACTGTACCAGATGGGGAGGCTGCAGAAGCTGCAGGGGTCAATCCAGCCACAAATCCTATGCTCCTTCAGAGCCTTGCGGCTTGCTGGAGGAGGCGGTGCAGACAATGCCTTGCTGAAACCAGGGTGGTCCCAGCGGGGCTGGTTTGCTGGTGCAAAAAAAGTGGCCATGCTCTTCTGGGAGCCCAGAGCTCTGTATTGGTGCAGAGCTGCTGTCGTGTTGCCAGCAGTCCCTGCCTAGCACAGCCCCTCTCTAAGGCCATGGTGTGTTGAGCTGGGGGCACGTACAACTGGTATCACTGGGATTGCTTTTTTTAATGCTTTGTGTGTATCCTGTACCTGTTTTCACCTATCTACTCTCTCTGATGACCATGACAATGTGGGCTTTGTGCTTGGACAGTGCCTGGCACCCTGGGTGGATAACTGGGAGCAAGCAGTGGCCTAGGTTTGTCTCATAGTGTCTGAGTGCAAAGTCCTGTTTGATGTTATTTGCTTCATATTTTAGCCTTGTTGCGTGGCATTTCCATAGCTTGAATTAATTTAATTATCCCCTGAGGTGCTTGCTTGCTCACAGTTGTCCGGGACTTTATTGCCCTCCTCTTGTGTATTGAGGAGCCCACACAACTCTGAATCATCAGTAAATGTAATCGCGGTGCTTGATGTTTGTTCTTCCAAGTCCGTGATATACACAGTAAATGAAACTGGTCTTAATTCCAATCTGTGCCTCCCCTTTCAGCACCTGTTATGTTCCAAAACGCTTCCGAGCTGTGCACGGCCCTGCTGCTCAATCCTAACAGCGTGTGTATTGACCAGATAAATAAATATTTTATGTAAAATTGGATCAAAAGCTTTCTAACCCTGTAGGTGACTTATGTCCAGGGTTTGCCCCCAGCAAAGCGAAGTCGGCCGAGCATGGCGTCAGCTCGGCAAGGACTCGGTGACCGGGCTGAGCTCGCAGCCTGCGGCACTCGGCAGCTGGCGGCTGCGGGCAGGTGAGCACAGTTCAGTTGCCAAAAGCAAACTACTGAACTGAAATAGGGACCGGAGCTTCCTGATCTTGGAGGGGATTTGCTGTTCCAGGTTTCTTGTGCTCCCAGGTGAAAGCAGAGGCAGCATGTGGCAGTTTGGGTGCTGGCGCTGGGGGCTTGCGTTTGGGCAAAGTTACAGGCTCAGCTCCCTGCTCACTCCTTCACAAGCTTGCACAACTCTCCAGATCTTTCTCAAGCTGCTGTCAATAAAAAAGTCATGAAAATATTTCTCTTTCCTCCATAGAACTCTGGAAGATGGTGAGGGCTTATGAGAAGCTGAGTTAATTGCTTAGCGCTGGATGCATGTGTGGGTCCCTGGGAGCACTGGGACCAGACTGGGTGAGAGCGGCCGTGCTGTGGCTCAGGCACACACCGACGCTGAGCACCCATGGGCTGCCCCTTCCATTGTGTCCTCCGAGCAGTCTCTACAGCTGCTCCCTCTTACAAGAAGTCAGTTAATAGCCTTGCATAATTCATGCTTACAAGCTGTACGCACTTGATAAAAGGAGCCGATGTTTAATTTAAACACGTGGGCCTTCATATATACATATATATCTTTACAACTCTATGCACAATAGCTGTGCACCCTTTCCTTCTCTCCTTTTGCATTTGGGAAGGTGGGCAGCAGGCTGCCCAGTGTTTCCATACACAGCGGGGTGCGTGCCTTGCTCACATCTCGCTCCTCTGTCGTCTCCGGAGCTTGTCACAAGCGCTGCCGTCCTTCCGGAGGGTGCAGCAGGGAGAATCGCACCATAACGCAGAAGCAGGACAGGGAAAATCTTTAGCTTTATTGCTCCGCTTTTCCCTTTCCTCTTAATGCTCTCAAAACCCAGCTGCCGTATGAAAGGAAGGCAGCCCGGAGCGCTGTGCCGGGTTTTGCGTTGCCGGGCGCCCATGCAGCGATGCTCTGCAGTAGACGGGCACTTTCTGGGTGCAGATGCGTGTGCTCCGGCTGCCCTTGCTTAGGGCACTCTCGGTGCGAACCATGGCTGATTCAGACACTTCCAGATGTTTGTCCCGTGGTGACAGCCGAGGCTTGCAGGGACCAACGAAATGGGACCACCAAGGGAGAGGCTTTTAAACTAGTGTAACAGCTCAGCTGCCCCCTGTTTACGCCCATACGAGCAGGAGAAGAGCAAGACTCCCGATTCTTTCCTATCAGCCGAACGCACAAGATTCAGTGGCCAGCAAGAAGCAGATGGCTTGCTGTTTCTGTGCCCTTTCGTTTGATTGCTGCAGGTCTGGGAGGGAGTTACAGCTGCTCCAGCAGTGTGGCAAATCGTCTCCATTTATCTTCTGGTGTTACGCCTCGATGATGTCAGATGGTCTCTTTACATTGCATATATATTCAGTCTAAGCAAATTGCAGTGGGTTTTTTCATGAAAATTTAATGATGAAAGATGACACTATAAGCGATTTTATTTTTTTCTTTAACCGATTGTTTCATTTGCTGTATAACCCTCACGCTAATGGTAATAATCTTTCCTTACTGTGGCTCAGGAGAACAGATGTGCCTTTTGAATTTTTTTTTTGTTACCTAGACAGAATCTTCTTTTTTATTACACCTTTGATTACTTGCTTTGCAATACTGTGACCTGTATTCAAGGTGAAACTTGCGATAAATATTTGCTTTGGGGAGGGAGGCACAACCATGTTTTTGAGAAGATTAAGACCTGTCAGGCAGCAACCCTCATTTCAATTAGACGTCAAAATGCAAATCATCCAGGCTTCAGAGTATGTCAAGGTGGCACTAGAAAGGACTTTAGTCCATTCTGAGACGAAGTTGAAATCCTGGTGTGCTTTAATTGGTCTTGATCAATTATGCTGGCTAGGAAAACCCTTCAATGATATTTTTGCCATGTGTTAAAAGACTTGCTGGATACATGTAGTACTTGCTCAAAGGACTATCATCCCTCAAATGATTGAAAAATGACTCTGAAAGTTGCAGCTGTAATGACGACTCCCCTGGTTTTAATAGCTTGAGTATTATTTATTCACTTTCGTATGGAATATTAGCAGGCAAGTGGTGCGTGAGCCGGGCTGCAGAGTGCCCAGTGCAGGGGCACAGGTTGTGCTTTTGGGTTAGCATCCCTGTGTCACATCTGGGGGATGTGTGGGGCATGGTCTCCCTTCCGCCCCACCTGCATCGGCCTGGGGAGCTGCGGCTGCTGGGGTGCAGCGGTGGGTGCCCAGGGTACGCAGCATGAGGCTGTGGGGTGGCTGTAGAGTCAACTGTAGAGATGTCCCGTGCTCTAAATGTTCCTGTCTGCCTAGTGCTGTTGCTGGCTCTGTGTATTCTGTCCAGGAAAGCAAGGATAGCAACAAAAACCAAAAGGTTTTTAAGGCTGGTGGTGTGGAGGGGCATCCTGGCCAGTGGAGTTTGTCTGGATTGCCTCTCAGTGCTTTTGATTAAATCAACTTCTTTCATGGGAAGATCTTAAAAAAACAGGTACTTTTCAAAGCAAGTAAAAAAAAAAAAAAATCCAGCAAAGTCAGATGCAACATGGGTGCCACAGCTGGACCTCCCCAGGTGACCCATGGGGTGAACCAGGCCTGCGTGACTGACCCTGGTCCCTGTCCCAGCCAAGAGCCAGGATTGCCGTGGAAGGGCAGGGGAGCATGTTGTGGGGCAGCAGGGCATGGGAGCAGCCCTCTGGGGCCGGTGGCAGCTCTGCTGTATGCCCGACAGATCAAATGGGGCAGTGATGCTGAGAGGGGCCACAGCCAGAAGTCACTGAGCATCAGCATCACTAACTAGCAGGACTGGGGGTTTTCCCCCATGACACTGGTTCCTTTGGGAGAGCCAGTGCCTGGAGCCGAGAGCACAGCTTGCTAAAGCAGAAAGGAGCACGTTAACTCCAGGATTTCTAGGGCTGGAGGGAGTAATTGCTTACACAGGTGCTTGGTATGGAGCAGGCAGGTTCTTGTGCTGGTTTGGAAAGGGTGAATGAGACAGCTTGGAGGGTGGGAAGACTGTGAAATATTTTCTTACCCTCTGCTTGAATAGATAAGCTACAGTTTTACAAAATGTAAGGTAAATGAAAGATGATGTTTCTACTCTTCAGTCCTTCTCCTTTTCCTTTATCTACTTCTCCTTCTGGCTTCTCAGGAAACATTAATGAAAAAAATTGAGAATGAGAACTAGCAAAAAACAACTTGGCCTTGTTGAAACCATGTGTATAAGGTCATAGCTGTTTATGTACCGTATCTCACTGGACTTGAAAAATGTCCTTGGTGTCATCTTGTGCAACTTATCAGGGGTGTTTATGGAGTCACAGCACTACTTTGCACCAGAGATGACAACCATACGCTATGGTTGTACATTGTGCCTCTTTTTTGTACCCAGCTTGGATGACTAAGATTTGTAGATACAAGGCTCATAAGCTCCATGGAAAAAACAGCAAGAATGTGAATTATGCTGCTATTTTCATAGCAAAACACTTAATTATGGTTGTGTGTAGACTTTGCACTAGAGAAACTGCTGTAGACAGAGAAGCTCTGTAATAAAGTCCGTGTTCTTGAAAGCTGGACCTTGCCTGAAGGGCATTCATGGGCACCCCATGTCACCCCTTCCCAAGGGAGCTGAGCAGACAGCAAGAGCTCTGTGGCTGGCAGGCTTCCCCCAGCCCTGCAAGGCATGGGGTGTTTTTGCAAGGCAGACCTGGGCATTGTGGGCATGGGAGCTGCTGGGAGTTGGGGACCGAGCCGAGGTTGGAAGGGATGCAAACAGGGAGGCAGAGGCAAGGGAACAACCTCCCGCATCACATGGGCTGATGCTGAATCACTGTTTACGCTGTTTCTGTACCTGCTGACTGGATGCATGGAAATAGGGTACCTCTATTTTTAGTCCTTACCTTGTGCATTCATGCACATGCACGCTGAAATTAGACTTTTTGTGATGAGAGCAGTTTCCCGCCTGCACGGGGAAAGTATTTCAGAGTGGTGGCACAGTAACCATTCCTGATTTCTTCCCTTCCTAGCATCTTCCACACGAGGAGAGAGTGGGGGAGAGCTGCTTGCTCCATGTAGTAGTAAAGTAGCGTGGGATGAACCCCAGTGCTTCGGAGCTGCCTCTCCCCTCGGCACCATCCAACCACTGTCCCACCCCAGCCGCTTTTCTGGCAGCAGAATTACAGCTGCCAAATTTTATTCCGTATCCTGCTGGCTTCCTTTACCCTCTCCTTTAGAGCTGCTTTGGTACCTAAATATAATCTCTCAACTATTGCAGCAGGACCAGGGTGTTTTGGTTTGTTGCTGTCAGTTTTTACTCATCTGTGATTTCCTTTGCCTGTCTTGTTGCTCCTTGATGCCGGTGGAGCTCTATCTATTTGTGTTGGCAGGAGTTGTGTGTTGGCTGTTACCTGCTGCCGCAGTTAATTGTGTTGTGAAAACAGGCGCTGCTTTTGCATACGAGCTGGGACGTTGAGGTGAGGTAAAGCAGCGACTCGTCAGCAGCAAAAAAAAAAATCACATGGTTTTCACCGGGGCCAAAATCTGTTTTACTTTGCGCTCTTGCTCTGTGCAGCATTAACAAAGGTGGTTGCTGGTGGAATATTCCAGTGAAAACAAGGCTTTCTCATACGAGTGTATTGGGATTGACAATGGCATTTTGGGAAGAGAAGAAATGAAAAGTGCGTGCTCTGCTTCTAAAGGGCTCTGTCATCCGCGTGGCAGCAGCTCCGTGGCACTGCCTGTCCTCAGCTGCTGCGACTTCAGAACCCGGCTGGGATTCCCTGGAGCTGATGAGATTATTTGACTTAGTGATATTATTTAGAAGATGCGTTTTTCCCTCCCCGGTGTCCTCCTGGTGCGCAGGGTGCTGGTCCCTGCCACCAGACAGCCTGGGAGCGGGTGCTGTTGCTCAAATGAGCGAAACAGCGTGTAAAGCCATAGTAAACTGGTGTGAGCGCTGTGTCCTGTGTACAGCGAGCGTTATGAAAGGCTCGTCAGGATTCCTGCCTTAAACACCCTGCATCCAAAACCTTAATGCCATATTTGCATCCTTGACATTCTCCTGCCTGCCCTCTTGGGTTTGCTGTCAGGAGGAGGTGGCCGGGGAGACTTGGACAAGGTTTGGCATTGGCTAGTGGGAATCATGGCTTTGGCCGCGAGGTCTCTGTAGCTTTGGATTTTGGAAAGTCTGGTTGCTAAACCAGACCCAGCAGGTCTCCTGCCCTAAGCAGCTTGCAGCAGACCCTGCAGCAATCCTGCTTTCCTTATCCGCCTTCTTCAGAGTGTTGGTATACAGAAACTAGGGTTGACTCCAAGTTGAGGTCTGTTTCTCAAATAACTGTTTTAACTGTGCTGGGAGTGTTTGGGCAGGCTGGAGAGAATGTCTTAGTCATTCCAGTACTTGCTCTGGCCCAGCAGTCCCTGATGTCTTTTGGCTCCTCTGATGCCCTTTGTCCACTCACACCCAGGAGAGCACAGCGGCCTCATGAAACCTTCACTGGGCAAGTTCCTTCTCCATCTCGGGGATATTGGGAATGAAGCAGTTGCTTGCATCACTGCAGAAGACAGTCTTGTGCCTCCGGAGCCGCACATGGAGCTGGTGCGTGTTTGCTCCTCGCTGCATGTGCAGCCTTGGCTTTTTCCCAGTATGAAACAGCCTGCTGAATTGTTTTGAAACTTCACAGCAGCAAAGAGTTTTGTTTCTCGTACTCTGTCGTGTTTGCCAGCCCAACTTGTGAGCTGTTTGCCAGAAGTACACACGCGGGTGTAAGTGCATTGGCTTCATGTGCACTGTTTTTCCACATGTTTGTAGCTGCCCTGGGGAGAGGCACCACCAGTCCGTGCTGGAAACCTCCCGTGGCAAAAACGAGGAGAAAGGGAAGAGGGGGGAGCCAAGGAGAGGTGAGAGGAAAGTGCTTGTGTTGAAGGAGAAATGTTTGCTTCTGCTTCACCTGCCTGCAAAGAGCCGAGGAGGGCCTCCGGGCTGTGCTGGGACATTTTCCCCAGCAGCTGGGAGTAAGGTAGAGCAAGGGATCAGCACATCCCAAGGATGGGATAGTGCTGCCCAAGGGTATAGTGGGTACTGAGTGGGAACCCACCCAAACCCTTGGTCCAGGAGTTGGAGTGTGGTGCCTTGTACCTGATGCTTTTGGTGCTGTGATGCTGGCGTGGACGGATGTGTCCTGGGGCAGGGAGGTCGTCTTGGCCTCATCCTTGCAGTGAGCCCGTCCCTTGGGATGTGATGCTGATGAGCAAGCCCCTCTAGTTTTACTTGGAAAAGGCCTGTGAGCTTCCTGCTGAGGCTGCCCCTGAGCTGATGAGGCACAACGTGCCTCAGGCACACCATGCTCCTGTTGGGAGGGCCCGTGTGTGGTGCTGTTGTCATGGGTTTAGGTGTTTTGCTTTTTATTTTGCAGAGAAAAAACAATTGGGAAAGGCATGTTCTTCTGTCTGTGCTGCAAACAACCCTGTGGTTGCCTTCCCTTCTTTCTTAGAGAGCACCAACAGTCTTTTTAATAACTCCTTAGAGGAGCAGGCTTAAAGGGCTGTTATCAAGTTTATATTGAAAATCCTATTTGCTAGGTGGGTTTTCCTAAGCTTTTTAAAGACAGATCTGCAGTAGCTCTCTCTGTTTCGGGGCAGGAAACGCTGAAAGTTTGGGCACTTAAGGTTCCTTTGTTCTAGACCCCAAACTGAGGTGGAAATCTTTTGTCTACAGAGATGTTTAAAGCCAAGCATCTTGAGGCTAAAACAGTACGTACAGAGCCCCAGCTATCCCTGAGTCTTCAGTCTCCAGGGTAATTCAGAGATTTGTAAATTAGAAGGGTGCTGAAAGCAGTTGCCTTGAGCCTCAGTGGAAAAGTATTGGACGGTATGTGATTATCTTGCAGATAACTTCCCAGGCACCATCCTACATCAGTGGTACTTTTCCACCACCGATGCTATTAGTGGCCAGATCTCTCTGCTTGGCTTATAGCCATCCTCTTATTTAAGGCACGGAGAAACCAAGGCAAGGAGAAGAGAGGCCAGGCACAACCTGTGCGGGGAAGGTGCTCCTGAATCAGTGCTGTGCTCTATCTCTTTCCCTGCAGTGCCGGGGGAGATGCCGGTGGCTGCTCTGGGAATGCTCTGGTGCTCGACACAGCATACGTGACGTCTTGTCAGACACCTGTGTGGAGGGCTCATGGGTCAATACCTCATTATAGCAAATCCGTGTGTCTGGCTTGCCTTTTTGCTCTCTAATTGCTGCCTCCTTGCTTCCTATCTGCATCCAGTAAGCAAGCTGCTGCGATAGTTAATTACTCTTCTAGGTTGAGTGCTGTATTAAAGTCTTTTCTATCAATACTAATTGTTTTAGAGAAATATGAAGTACCACTCTCCCTTTCTTCCAAGGACTTTGAGATGCAATGTGAGCTTTAATTATATCATTTGCCCTTATGTCCAGCAGAGCAGGAAAATAGGATCTCCTATTTGCAATGGGCACTTAGGGTTATCTTTTGAAGAGCTGTGAGCGCTCTACTTTTGGGGTCCATTCCTGTGCCTTTCGAGTAAAGCTATTGCCCTGCCCCAGTACCTTGCCAGTTGTGTGTATTTATAACTAATCAGTCGCAACCCAAGATCAGAGCAATGACTATGATTTGTCCTCATGAATCCAGGCAATTCTTCCTTACATGGTTCCTTTCCTGGGTGGGAATCCTTCTTGCTTTTCAACCTTGGGTTTAATAAATAGGTTGTGCAAAAGAATGAGAGAATAAGAAGAGGCTGTAGGTGGGCATCTCCTGAGAGTGTGCACGGTGGCATGTAAGGGTATGGCATAAGGAAGACTCCCCTTCTCATGCATGAAAAATGTCAGTCCTTGGCATTCAATTATATCTCTGCTTGCTTGCACTGGCTCTGGGGGTCAAGGTAGGCATCCACTGGTGATGGTTCTTTGCAAGGGGATTTATAATTTTGCATGTATTTTTATTGCTCTGGAGTAAACAGCAGATAAACCCACATTCATTCATAATTAAAGGAAGGTAAATTAAAATTTGCCTGCATGTGTTCAGCTTCAGGTTACACGGTGTGTTTGTAGTGACTAATGTTTTGGGGCTGTGCTCTGGTTCTCTTTGCCTCGCTGAAGGCTTTGCTGTTTGCGTTTGCCGTTAGCAGTGTTGCATGGAGCAGGATGAGCTCCCAGGTGAGCACCTGAGATCTGTGCTAGCTGTCGTGCAGAGATGAAATAGGAGAGCAGGGAAGGGCTCAGTACCTGGCTGTGGGAAAGGCCCCTGCACTGGGATACTCTAGGGCCGATCCTGACTGCAGAAGCCTCAAAAATGAGATACGGGTGTGCCTGAGGTGCTGGAGTGATTTTAACAGAGATGGAGAGGGTTCGTTGGCAGAGGGATGCTTCTCTGGTGGGGCAGGGAGGATGAGGTGTCTTAGCCCTTCGCTCAGCACCTCAACACAGCTGCTGGTGCACGTCTTGGCACTTTGACCGAGGCTTCATCTGCTCTCGACTGGTTACACCGAACAAAAAGAGATGGGCTGTGCAGGAGGAGGGCCGGACACAAGGTTTGATGGTATTCCTCTGCCTTCCCAAGGGATTCACAGAGCAGAACCATACTTAATTAGACTTGCTTCCAGAAGATAGTCCAACTTCTGTTGCTATCAATGCTTTTCAATAACAAGCATGGGAGGGCAAGCAGCGGTGGAGGCATCACAGACCCGTAGGGCCAGAAATACTCTGAGACTGAGAACTGGGAGGCAGGAGTGCTGATCCATGACTTGAATGGTGCCAAACGACTGCCGGCTGCTCCCACTGGCACGCCAACAGTGCTGGACTGTTGGACATCTTGGCTGCATCCTCGTCAGGCTGAGGAATCTTTATTTTAAGTCTGAAACTGCTGTATGCAGGGTGAGATTACATGGCTGTCAATGCAAGGCATAAACTGGGAGGTGACACAGCTTTTTCTCTGGAGTAGGAGGTTTTTTTGCATATCATGTGGGATTTATAAATAAGACTTACTCCAGTATGGGCTGAACCTTTCCTTTATCCCATTAAAGTACAAGATGAGGGGGGAAATTAGCTTTTTAGACTTGGTCTGTATCCTCTTCATCTGTGTTGAGGGCAGGGTGTTTTTGTGACCAGAGATTTTTTCGGTTTGGAGTTCCCGTACAAGGAGTTCCCGTCCCAGCCGTGCACTCTCAGTGACTTCTCTGCTGTTTTTCTCTGCAAGCATTCAGCAACGTTTGATTTATTGCCACTGTCACCTGCAGAAAATCCTATTCCATGACCTTAAAATGTGCCCCAACTTCAAACCTGCTCTGTCAGGGCTTGAGTGAGCCCGTGCTGGTGTCCGTGTCCTTGCTGTCGTATCAGCCAGGCTTGTTGAAGGCTGCATGTAAATTGGTCTCTGAAAACAGTTTTCTGATCTCAGCCACAAATCTGATTATGGTTACATTAGGGAATGGAAGCATGAAAAGCCAGGTCGTTGCTTTAAATTTTAGCATTAAAGGTCAAGTTCAGTCGATTTTTAATCCTTTGACAGCAGCAGCAGCCTCCTGTCTTGTACACCTACAACTTCATGTGCGTCTACCAAGACGTAGGGAGGACCTTAGAGATCAGGCACCAGCAAGGCCAGGCTTTGCTTCTGGGACTTTCCTGGAGGAAAAGAGGGAGGAATATCTTGCCTCCCAGTTTGCTTTAAGACGAGAGCCTGGAGCCACTGTCGCTTGGTGGGACGCGCTGCTGCTGCTTCGTGCCCACCATCAGCGGGGTGCTGGGGATGCCCAGTGCCTTGCGCAGCCCTGTCATGGGCAGGAGCTATGGCACCTCTCTGTTTGGGACCAGCACCTGGAGACCCACAGGCGTCGGTGGGAGCGGGGCCAGTGTCCAGGCTGTGCCTGCCTGGGGCATGAGGACGTGGGTTTTGGGAGGTTGCGGGGTTGTGTGCATCACCGGTGAGCGAGGCTCGGGCACGTGCAGCGGCTCAGGATGCTGCTAACGATACCGTCGGCTTAATATTCATCTCCTGTGTTTGCAAATCTTGGCGTGAGCTGCAGATTCTTCTGTTAGTATTTTGAGGCTATTTCCCTCAATTCCTTATTAAAATGCATGTGTTTTTCCTCATTTAAAAACATCATCTGTATCAAAAAGCTAATGATCACAATACCTGGCTTCCTCTTCCCCAACAATGATGACAGCAGTGATATAAATCATTATGCTGCTGATTGTAAAATTGCTACCTTCACGAACATCTTTATTTTAGGGTTGGATTTTTTGGCTGCCACAATTTACAAGAGAAAGACAGTTGGAAATTTTCTCCTTTTAATACATAGTTTTCACAGCTCTCAAGTCTCTTTATCGAGTCAAGCTTCTTAGACTGCCAGGCTGGAAAGAGCAGAAGATTAAAGTGCCTTTTTTTTTTAAAAAAAAAAAAAAAGATAGGCAGCTGTGCATAGAAGTATATTGTGGCTTTTCTGAGGTAAGATAAAGTCATAAAGATTTCCTGGTGGGCTTTTGTGTTGCTTAGCTATTGTGGTCCTTGCTTCAGTAGACAATGAGTATCCTTTCCTGGGGATGTTTTGCTTGTCAGTTTTAAGTCCCACTCACCTTCCTGTGGTTCCTGGTGTGGTCACCGTGGGACTGCGGACCCTCCTAGCACCAAGGTGCAGCAGCTCCACAGAACTGGCACATGCAGGGTCCTGCTAAGAGTTTGGAGCCATCAGGATTTTAGTTGCTAATTTTCAGAGTGAAATCCCTGAGGAATTTTAATGCAGCATCATATGGAAACACTAAGGATTGGAGGGGTTTCATTTTTTAAATTTTTTTTTTCCTCCCACCTTTGTGAGGGAGACGTAAATGCCTCTCTAGGAAAATCAGAGAGTATCAGAAACGCCACCATCTGCCCACCTCCCAAACGGCCGAGGTCTGTGCTCAGTGAATGACGACAGCGGGCCCTATCAAGGATATGGCTTGTATTTAATTCTGCGTTACAATCCCTTTAATCTAGGATTATATCCAGTTGTTTTCTTCATGCAGGGTGTATGCTGTCAGATAAAAGCAATAGCAGCTGGGAGGAGACAAACGACTTCAAACAGGGGCTGAAAACCTTGAGTATCTACAGATGCATTTGTCAGAGGCATGAACCTATCTCAAAAAAAATGTCCAGGCAGGTGCAGGAGCTGACAGGACCCTCCAGCTCTGATAGATGAAGACCCTGGGAAGGCAACCGGTTGCAAATGAAATGGTAATTGCTTTCCCTTCACTGAATGAAATCTTCTCTGAGGCGATTACACAGATTAAAGCTTCCCACTGCAATGTACCAGAATAAATATAGCCTGTGCCTCTCGTGCAGGCCACTGCCGAGCGGTGCCTCCTGCGAGGAATGGCGAGGTGGCTGGAGTCAAGAGTAGAAATCCTGTAAAAATAGGGCTGGAAGGACATGGGGCCGTCTGATCATCTTCCTCTCTTGAAGCAATATCTAGTGTGCCCGGGTTGTTCCTGGCAGTGTTCAGCCGGCTGGTCGTGCTGGGAATGCGGGGACATGGGCTCCTGGGCTGCCTCCTCCTGTGCGTCTGCATCCTTACTGGGAGGGGACTCTTTCCCCAGTATCCAGCCTGGCTTCGTTGCTGTAACATACACCTTTCATTTCTTGTTGTGGACACAGGGAATGAATTACTCTTCTCTGCAGCAGATTTTTCTGTACTTGAAGACTCTTGTCCTCAAAGCCTCTCCGTCCCCGAGGGAGCTCTGTGGTTCCCGCAGCCCTTCCCAAGACTGCCATTCCTTGCCTTGCTCTTACTCACCATCTCAGGGGCTCTGCAGGTGGTCGATGCCAGTCAGGGTGCCCCTTCCCTGCTCCAGGCAAAGGAGGTTGCTCCTTCTGCCTCTTCCCTTGCATCTCTGTGCGGTGCTTTCGCTCTTTTTACAATGCAATACACCCCCTTTTCTTGCACTCAGCCTGTGGTCCTCTCCACTGACAGCTGAATAGCACTTTAGATTTAATGCACCCCCAGCCATGCACTTTGCATGCTAAGTTACACCGTTGCCTTCAATAACAGGGACGTTTTGCCAACTTGATAATTGGTAGTAGGTGCCACTTTGACCGAGGTGCAAGGCAGGCTTTGCCATGCCTACACGAAATCATTTTCCTTGTTTATCGCAGCATGATTTAACTACCTGGCGTTGTTAGTGTTGTTTGATTAGGTTATGTGCTATATAATTCCAAGTACAGTGTGTGCACAGTAGTGGCACAACACAAATTAAAAATCTCTGAAGTACAGGAGTCGTACATGTGAGAGTCATAGCGATCCTTTTCCACTCTAATTAGCTCTTCTCCAGAAGAAAAGAAAAAAACGTTAAAAAATGCAGTTCATTTCAGTGTGTAGTAAAAGATAATGTGTTGTGTGGGCTTGGACGGTTCCACATGATGGAGCATCATGCTGGGTGGTACAAAGCTGTATCTCTTCCCTGCAGCAGTTTGCTCCCATGAAGAGTCTGGCTTTTCTAAGGTAGTTGGCAAAACTGATGTGGGCAAGTGCAGGTAGGGTGGGAGGGGGTTGCCTGCCCCTGCACCCAGATTGTCCAGAATCCATGGGCGTGAGCTTGGGCTCCCATCCCAGAGCACAACATCAGTCTGTGCCCAGGAGATGCAACCTTCTGTCCTTGACACAGCCCTGTGAAGGAGAAGCTCAACATGAGCTGGCAATGTGCACTTGCAGCCCAGAAAGCCAACCGTATCCTGGGCTGCATCCAAAGAAGTGTGGCCAGCAGGTCGAGGGAGGTGATTCTGCCCTTCTACTCTGCTCTTGTCAGATTCCCCACCTGCAGTACTGCATCCAGCTCTGGGGTCTCCAACATAAGAAGGACATGAAGCTGTTGGAGCAGGTCCAGAAGAGGGCCAGAAAGATCATCCGAGGGCTGGAGCACCTCTCCTATGAAGACAGGCTGAGAGAGTTGGGTTGTTCAGTCTGAAGAAGAAAAGGCTCCAGAGAGACCTTTCAGTAGCCTTCCAGTATCTAAAGGGGCTACAAGAAAGCTGGGGAGGGGCTTTTTACAAGGGTGTGTAGTGATAGGACAAGGGGCAATGGCTTTAAACTGAAAGAGGGGAGATTTAGATTAGACATAAGAAAGAAATTTTTCCCTCTAACAGTGGTGAGGCACTGGAACAGGTTGCCCAGGGAAGTGTTCAAGGCCAGGTTGGATGAGGCTTTGAGCAACTTGCTCTAGTGGAAGGTGTCCCTGCCTTCCCCCTGCCTAGGAAGTTGGAACTAGATGATCTGGAAGGTCCCTTCCAACCCAAACCATTCTATGATTCTATGTAAAACTATTCAAGTTATGAGTACCTCAGGGCACGAGCAGGTGGGGTTTTTCTTTACTTCTGTTCTGCACCGAGCAGTACATAGAGGCCACGAGAGTCCGGTTATCAGTAGCAAAAATAAACCCTAGAGCTGACCCGGGTGCAAACGGGACAAGACCGGTCCCTGGGAAGCACAGGCTGCTGCAACAGCATTTGCAGGCAGAGGGGTTTGCGTGAGCTGTAGGGCAGCACTCAGCAGTGCTTTGGGTTGTGAAGGTGATCTCGGCACCATCACCTCCTATCGAATGAATCAGTAGGAGAAAAGTTTTTCTCTGGCTCAGGGCTAGTTAGTTTAATTAAAGGGCTGTCGCTCTTGCCAGCGGTTCAGGCAGGATTTGATATAGTCAGCGAAGCTGGCTGTTTAAGTGATGTAGTGTTGCTATGCCTGTTTTTCCTCGAGTCTGAATTTCTGTGGTGTAAGTAACAGGATGAAATGGTCTGTTGCTGTCTGTGGAGAGCTGATGAGAAACGAGTGGTGGAGGTGGTGGGGAGACACTTCAAACTGGCAGGGGACCT
The DNA here is from genome assembly GCF_009769465.1 of Tauraco erythrolophus. Taxonomy (NCBI): domain Eukaryota; kingdom Metazoa; phylum Chordata; class Aves; order Musophagiformes; family Musophagidae; genus Tauraco; species Tauraco erythrolophus. The sequence continues at coordinate 8,527,992 of NC_141476.1, forward strand.
GCTGTGAGACCTGATGCTTCTGCTGCAAATTGCAAGGGCCAAGGCTGTGCCAGCGACTCGCTCACCTCGTGCGGCACGCTCGATAAACGGCCGCCACAGGCTCAGCACCTGCTTATTAAATCGTTTTGAAGAAAATAACCTTGACGTCTAGTTTATCCGCTCTCAAGGACTGTGGTTTTGTATCTGTCTTTTTCCTTAAAGAGTAAAAATTTATGTTTATATCTGGCGGATGAATTTTCTCTAGACTTTTGCATATCCAAAAGCCTCAGTGACTTGAAGTGATGGTTGTAATGATGGACTTTTCCTTCTGTCTGAACTGCTGGACCATAATAGGGGACGTAAAGTAGTGTGTTTAAGGTGGGATTTGTTTCTGTAAAGGTGCAATGGTTGTAGAATTGCTGTCTGCTAAAAAGCAATGAAAACAAGAACAACTGTCTTTCCCTTGGTGTAATGAATTTACAAGGCAAAAATAACACTGAATTAGCACTCTGAAACAGAGGTAGGTGCAGCTGAACCCTGGGCTCTGGATGCAATACTGTGTTTGAGCAAGGGTTATTAAATTTTTAAATCAAAATCTCTGTTTTGGAGATCTTGATCTTCAAGACATCTGAAAACCACAGGGGTGGCTGTAGGAAGCAGAAATGTGAGTGAGTAGGTTGCACAATAAGGACTTCACAGGGTGTTCCCAAGAAGATGTTTATGTGCATTTAGCTAGGAAGCAATAATGCTTCTTTCTGGTTGCTTGTTAAAGAGCTGTGCGAGTGAAGCTAGATAGAGAAAAAAAAACCTAAAACAACACCTTCTGATTTTTAAGCCCTTGTTCTTCTATACCTGTAGTTTTCTCATGGACCATCTTGTGTTTCTGGTTATACTATCTTCTGATTCTAAGCCCTTGTTTTACTTTTGTTGTTACTTTTCTTGTAAATCATTTTATGTTACCGATGGGGATAGAAACACAGCCTCCGTACCCCATCCCAAGGACCTGGATGGTTGTTGGCAATAGTTGTTCCTGCAGTAGCTGCAAGGAACACTGTGGTGGCCACCTGGTTCCTTCTAGCTTGTTCCCAAGGACTGTAACCAGCCATAATATGGATGCTGGACTGTTGCTCACCAGCCTAGGCTGCGGCTCCAAGGATGTCGTTGCATCTTCTGCAGACAGGAGGAAATGGCCCGCCTTTTGTAGGCGGGGTCTAAACCTTAATTAGGCAATTCAATCAATTCAAGCCAGCTGGGTGATAGCCATACTGGACCAGGGGTGGACTTGTGCCATTGCTGACACCTTGCTGGCTGTTTGCACCACTCCAGCTCTGACTCCTCATCCCAGCTGGGATCCATCCCTTCTTTGGAGCCTGTTGAACTCTGACTTCTGGCTGTTTTCTCATGCTCACAGCCACAATCATTTGCGTGTACAGCTGCTGGGACCGACTTAATGCAGTTCTGTACTTATCAAAGGTGATCATGGAGATAGGAGCGTTTTTGGCTTCTCAGCTGCCGCTGCTGTCAGTAGCTCCTATTAACTCTAATGGAAATCACACTCTGGCATCAGCAGCACTACACCCCCTGTGCCGTGCTCTGCTGTCTGACGGCGTGATGCTGCAGGATTCACGGGAATGGGATTGTGGAGGTAATTCCTTCTGCGTCACACAGAGATTTTACTGCAAGGGATGTTGCTGTAGCTTAATACGTACTGTGCCAGCTTAATGTTCTGTTATTTGCTTTCTCAGGAAGAGCTCATAAGGCTGAAGAGCATGGTGGGGGTTAATGCTGGTTCTGCAGACACCAAGAATAAGGGAGGAAAAGTCTTAGTTCATTTGAACTCCAGCCTTAGATGCAGTGTTTCAAAGGGTTCCTCTGTGGCCCTCTGTAGCTACAGGGAATGTCACAGCAGCCCCTGAATGGGGAAAACAGTCTGTCGCCCACCCAAGTAGCCCCTAGGCAACGGGATTTGTGTACTGGCTCAGCAGAGAACTCAGCTGCCAGACCCAGTCAAAAGTCTCCTTGGTCTTCCAAACAGGCTGGTGGGTGCCATGCCCTTACTGACTCATGTTGAGCAGGCTCTGAGTTGCTCAAGATAAGCATCTTTATTCTATCATGCTCTTGCTGCATGTGTCTGTCTGCTCTTAGCCTGCAATGTGGCAAAGGCATCTATCTTTCTGCATTGGTTGGTTGTTTTTTTTCTGATGCTATCTTCAGTTTCTCTGCTTCTCCATTGTATCTGGATGAATTGGGATTCGTTTTGCTTGCTTAAATCGTGTTTCTGTGAAAATTGTCTGAGGAATTAATCACACAGTTCAACAAAATAGTACATGGTTTGAAAAGAAGTGGTCACAGTGTGGAAGATTAAAGGAAATAAAAAATTTGCTTTGCCCCCTAAGTTTAAGGGGAGCTTAGGTGTACCTCAGGAGATAGCATAGGAGAGAGAAGTGAAATTGCAAAGGCAGCCACACATCAACCAGGATTGACTTGTGCCCAGCACTTCTGCGTTTGGGCTGGCGGAGCTTTACGTGTGACAAAGACTTTGACTTTTGATTCAGCGAGGGGAAAAGTATCTTCTCCAGGACTGGAGCTGCCCTTTTGCTTCCCGATGGGCAGTGATGCTGAAGTTCTCAGGTGACTTCTATTGCCGGCTTCCCTAGCTTTTCTTTCCAAGATTTCCTGTGGGGGAAATTTGTTACTGATTTTGTTTGCCACAGCGTACATCCTCTCCAGCTTTCCAAGCCCGCAGCCAGGGTTTCGACTGGAACCTGGCAGCTTTCTCTGCTGTGTGGGTCAAGCCAAGCGCTGAAACCTGGCTGGGAATGAGTTGGAGGTGGAACAAAGTTTCACACCAGTTTGTCCTGCTCTTGTCAGTGTGGGCAGGACACTTGCCCACTCAAGTAACCATCGTGTGTAGGTCTCTGAAGTTTGGAAACTGTAAACGAGCAGGGGCTGAATGCCAAAGTAACCCTGGCATCACTGAATAAAGCCCTGCCAGTGTGAAGCCGATGCCACACCGAGGGGTACAGGCTTGGCAGTGCTCCTTTGTTGACACTTTCCCTTCGCCCATCTTTCTGGACAAAACCTGCTTGGTCACAGTTCAGCTTGGTCCTCTTTTCTTTACGGGGTCATGTACGGTCTTTACGGGGTCCTTTTTCTTTACACCAGGCCATGTCGGAGGCGCTGCAGGAGCTCATGAAGCCGGTGTGGTGGGTTTTGACAGCACCTGCCTTCACCCGCGCACCCTGAGGGCTCCCCGCTGCCTCCGTGCCTCGCAGCGTGCCTCCTCCCTCGCCCGGCTGCTGGGGCAGCTCGCCGCCGCTATCCAGAGGGATGCAAACGCATTTGTCTTCCAGACAGCCATCAATCAGGGACGCCTCCTCCCGAGCTGGCTGTGTGGGCCACTTCTGAAATATGCTGCCGGGCCATGTGCCTGGGGAGAGGCGGTCACGGCTGCGCCAGTGCCTGCCCCTCGCTTAGCACTGGGAGCCAAACTCCGAGCTCCTCTTGTTCAAATGTTTTGGGGCATTTTCAGGTAAAAGTCTGGATTCTCAAGTCCTCCGTTCTGCAGCTTTTATTTAAGTGGTTTTTAAGATTAGTATTTTTCCTTCTGATTTCCGCAGGTAGCGGTTATCTCTAATTCTTCGGCGTAGGCTGAGGCTTCTAATAGGAATGTTTGAGTTTAAAGAAATAAAAAGCAATCCACACTGTAGGCTGAGATGAGCTGGAGTGGCCGGGACTGTGCATTCATGTATGGCACAATGTGAGGTCTGTTTTGTGGGATGAGAGCACATGGGATCCTTTGGTCCTGCTGCCACCGAGCTCTGGGACCTGCCACCTGCACAGACCTGCTTCCAGGACAGAGCCCGTTCCTCACGCTTGATGGGAGAGGAAAACGAGAGTAGGGATTCAACCCATTGTGCTCATTTTGGGAGCTTATTTTCCCACTTTTTGTGGTTTTCACTCTTATGGTTTCAGTGGCCTCTTCCAGGGCTCCTGGGAGCAGGAGTGAAGCTCTAGGATGCAGAATGCTGTAGGCAAATTCTAGCACAGCAGCCTTTTACAAAGAATAATTTGATTTTTGTCTCTTTCTGTATGCCTACGTGTTTTCTGCTCCTACAAACAGTCCTCTGAAATTATATGCTTCGAATCTGCAGTAGCTGTATTGCTTTTTGTGGGGGTTTCAACTTGTACTCTCAATGTGCAGACAAATGCCTTACCAGATGTCGTAACAGGCAGTTCTTCCCTCCTGCCCTTTAGGACTGTGTGCTGCTACCTCTGTGCACAGCCCCTTCTCCTCCCTCCTCCTGGGCGTTTTCAGACAGCGATAAAGTGGCAAAAGAGACATATCTGGATTTTGGACTTGGACAACGTATTCGGGGGGTGTGTTGAAGAGGGTATTTGTTCCATCTGCTACATCCCCTTCTGCCCCAGGTCACTGCTCTTGTAGCATCAGCTTGCAATTCTTCTCATCCACATGCACACAACCTGCAGCAAACGTGGAGCAGAGACAGGTCATCTGATGGGAAGGGTATAGCAGGGGACAATAACCCTCCTGGCAATAATTCCCAGAGTTCATCACTCAAAGCCCTGAAAAATATCCTGCCTCAAGCCCAAAGAAGAAAAATGACACACTCTTCTTTTTGAGACAGCCTTCAATATAATAAACGGCACAGGAATCCTTAAAACAGCTTTCCTAGTTTTACATGAGAGTGCTTTTAATGTGTAGTCATGTGTTTTTTGGAAAGGATCTTTATGTAGGGCCATACACAACTGCTGTGTTGAAAATTGCCAGATTTTGGGTAGTTAATGTATAATAGTGGTACCAAACTTGCGTTTTCTGGGTTGGTTAGAAGAGCTGGATGTTTCAAACTAGTATCTCTCACCTTTGGCCGAAAAAGGCCCTACTGCCATCAGGCACAACAAAAAGGCTTGCTTTAGGTGTTGTGTGGGGTTTTTTTTTGTGTTTCCAGCTTGCCAGTACTGTCTGTGTGTCCAGGCTGGGTTGCAGATGGGCGCTGGGGGACTGGACCAGATTTGGCTGCTTTTGCTCTTTGTGCCAGGGAGCCAGCAGGAGATATTTTTGCAGTTAGGTCCTGCCCCATGGGGCTGGATGGCTGGTTCTGGGTCACAGCAAGCAGCTTCAGAGGGTGTTATTTAACTCTAATTAAACTCCGCAGGAGATGAAAGGCAAAAGACTACCAACATGCCAGCTGGGGGCACTAGAGGCAGAGGGAGCATCACTCAGGGAGCTAAGATGTCCCTCTTACCCCTGCCAGATGCCCTCAGGGATGGTTCCAGGCACATGGTGGTTATGGCCTTGCTTTTTCTGCACTGCTGATGGGCTTTGCTGTATAGGGAAGGTCCTGGTGCCAAGCCATGTGTGGCCGGGACACCTCACCCTGGAGGTTCCTGTCCTTCCACTGGTTCCCTGGCAGATCTCCCAGTGTTGCAAGGCTCAGACCTGTTGCTGCAGACTCTGGAGCCCGTCAGCCAACAAATGGCCTTTCTTTTATCTTAAAAACCATTATTGAACCCCACGCCTAATTTCACGCAAGTGGCTAATTGTCCTCTTCGCACATGCCAGCATGGGACCTGCACACACTGCACGCACGCTGCGTGTGCACCGTAGTGAGCGTGATTTCCCGAGCTACGTTTCATTTATATTTACAGCCTGAAGTGAAAAAGTCCACTGCTTCCTCCAGCCTCCTCTGCCAAGTGAATGTGCTCCAAGCCTGGAAATCTGAGCGCTTACTTGAGCTAAACTAGCCTCGGGAGGTGTGTCCCCATGGGGCTCTCACCCCGTCTCCGTAATGTCCCAGATAATTTGCAAGATTAGCCCCTTTCATTTTCAGCTTCCTGACGTAAACTGAGTCTGAAGACTACAGCTGTGGAGAAAAAAAAATGGATCATTTTAACAGTGACTTTCCTTAAAATAAATAATAAATCACCCCAGTAGAACAATATTATTACAAATAATGTTCCCTGATGTCTTTGAAGGATCAGACATTCATGCTCAGTTATTTTGGGTACATACCAGCCACCATGCAAGGGTGTATTCCTGTGTCCCTGTCCAGCAGTGGGAATGGGAAGTTGAAACGCTCTGTTTTCTTGCAGTAGTTTGCTGCCTCAGAAAAAACTACCTTTTATCGAACTTTTTCTTCCAGCTCCAAACAACATGCCCTTGTAAAATCTGAGATTACTCACTTTAGCAGGAAATGTGAGGAGGAGGAGGAGGTACACTACAGTTTCACACCTTTTCTGTCTTGTTTTTCCGTCTAGAAGCAAGTTCTGTTCTGGCTTGACTGATTGATTGAACCTTTTTCAAGTGCTGTCTGAAGGAGACAGCTTATCTTTTGCTGGATCAGAGATGTGTTTGGCTCTTAAACAGATTTTCTTAAGATCTGAGGTGTTTTCTTTCTTTTTGTTTGTTTCCTAGAAATCATAGCACATGCACAGACTAAGGGAAAATTTCAAACACAGCAAGTTGTACTTAGCCAGAGCCCTGGTGTGTAATAGGCCAGGTCTCTTGATGGACTGCTTTGAAAACGTGCTTTCTTTGGAAAAGAAATATTGCTCAGACCTGCATATGCTTCCTCTTTGATTCCACCAGCCCAGTTTCAAGTTGTTTTAGACAGTAGCCCTCTGTTTTGGGGAGGTTGGGGGTTCCCCTAGCTCTCGGGGTGCATGCGAGATGCCTGGAGCAGGGCTCAGCATTTCAGCCTTGTCTGCCTGGAAGCTTCTCTCCATTTCTTGTTATCTTGTTCAGTCCCATCAAAGATATTTCCTCCCCTGCTGACTTTGCCAGGCTGAAAACAGCACTTTCACAGAGCCTGGGACACACCAGGAGGCCTTGAATCTCCATTCATTTGTCTGTCGCTTCTGCTCGATAAGAACTGTTTTTAAAATAGCTTGTGACATGGAGGAGAGTCAGAGTTTAATGATGAAAATGGTACAAAAATAACTCCACTGATGGTGGATGTACTTTTTAAAAAAAAAAAAAAGACAAGACTGGGTTTTTGTTTGGAGATCTGAAGTGTCAGTAGGAGATCTTTAGCTCTGGTTGTTTTATGTTTTCAAGTCAGCATGAGCCACTGTATACATTAACCAGGAAGGACGATTAGCTTCTGCACTATGTAAGGTCTGCCTGGAGTGGGAACATAGAGATGAAAATAGTTCAAATAGTAATTTAAAAGTGTCTATCTAGAAGTAGCTTGCTTTTTTTCTTGGATTGCCCACTATCCTAGTCTGTGAGAGACTCTCAGTCATAGAATCATAGAAAGGTTTAGGTTGGAAGGGACCTTCAAGATCATCTAGTTCCAACCCCCTAGGCAGGGGGAAGGCAGAGACACCTTCCACTAGAGCAAGTTGCTCAAAGCCTCATCCAACCTGGCCTTGGATACTTCCAGGGATGGGGCATCCACAACTTCCCTGGGCAACCTGTTCCAGTGCCTCACCACTGTTAGAGGGAAGAATTTCTTTCTTATGTCTAATCTAAATCTCCCCTCTTTCAGTTTAAAGCCATTGCCCCTTGTCCTATCACTACATACCCTTGTAAAAAGCCCCTCCCCAGCTTTCTTGTAGCCCCTTTAGGTACTGGAAGGCTGCTGAAAGGTCTCTCTGGAGCCTTTTCTTCTTCAGACTGAACAACCCAACTCTCTCAGCCTGTCTTCATAGGAGAGGTGCTCCAGCCCTCGGATGATCTTTCTGGCCCTCCTCTGGACCTGCTCCAACAGCTTCATGTCCTTCTTATGTTGGAGACCCCAGAGCTGGATGCAGTACTGCAGGTGGGGGTCTTTTCATGCATGCAGCCACTTCTGGAGGGAATAGGTGACTTATGGGAGATGACCTGTGATGTTCTCCAGCTCCACACCATGCCCTCCACTGCGCAGCACACCATGGTCTTGAGGCATGAAAGTATGCAAGGCAATGTCTCAGAAGCTGTCACGTCAACACTCACAAGCTTCAGAAAACCATGTGTTGTTTTCCATCCAAAAGAAAAAGACGAGTGAAAATACTACTTTCCAAGACTGCCTGTAAGACTCAAGAGAAGAAGGAAGATCTTCCCTTGATCCTTTTTCCTGGGCTAAGTTTCTTTGAAGGTCTCAGAGCAGCATCTCTGGCCAAGGCCCTGGCTAGCAGGATTTTCCAGAGGAGGCTGTGTCAGTGGTCATGTTAGTGTCCCTCAAGATTTGGGACTAACCAGAGGGTGACTGGGAGGGAGCAGGTAGAGTGTTTGGGCTGGAGAGAGGAGAAGGAAAGAAGCTAGCTGCAGGGTCCAGCCTGGAGGAGACCTCAGGGAAATAAAGGGATTTATCCTCTGCCTTGGGGCACCCAGAGGGACAACCCAGTGTTGGAGGTTTTGCACGTTGCTCTGTGCGTCCTAGACAGCCTCCATTCTGTTTGCCTCCTGGTTTTATTTGCTAGCTGTATTTCTCCTAGTGTTTTTATGGGTCTGTTTTTTCTATTTTACTAACAGAGCAGCTACACATTTACCACAGGCAGGATGATGCTGGGCTTTCTGCTGACAGCCTCCAGATCACGACGATGTGTTTTACCCCGCAGAGCTCACCAGGCAAGGCTGCCGTCACAGCAGAAGTCACCAGGGAGGTTTCTTAGGGCAGCGATCGCCCCTCAGCACAGGCTCAGGCACTGGCCTGGTATTTCATCATTGCTGTTTCCCAGTCGTGTTTTATGCTGGCTTCTCCGTTCTTCTGAGATCAAAGTCATGTTTTTATCAATCAGTGAAAAAATAGGAGCAGGTATCTGTTTGATCACGCACAGAAAAATACCCAGCAGGGCTAGCTTAGTCCGCTGGATCTATTGCAAACTCACCCTGCTAATGACTGGCTTAGGTAAAATAAGATCAAAGCTGGGAGAAGGTCCAAGTTTCCTGTGCTCTCATCAGGTGGCTCCATCTTGGGGTTATTCACTTGCACGCTGGCTGCAGAGGAGGGACCAGCCAGGAGAAGAGAGAGATGGCAGGAGAAGGAAACTTGCAGACAGGAGCAGAAGTTCCTGAAGCTGTCAGAGCTGCTTTTTGCAATAAATGTGGTTGGTCTTAATGAGAAAAAGGGACCCCTTGCAGGGGGCAGATGCAGGATTGGCCTGTGATTATTAGATGGACACACTTGTTGCAAATAAAGGTAGCAAGAGAAGCAGGCAGTGGCAAGGTATCTCTTGATGTGTCTACATCTAGGCTTGCCCTGTGGCAGCAGGTTACAGAAGGAAGGTGTAGCTTGGAAAGCACCAGGGAGAAGGTCGTCATGGCAAAGTCCCGGTCCCAAATCCTGTCTTTGCTTTCCTCTTTTAGCATTGTGCATCACCGTTTCAGAAAGTAGGAGCAGACATAATCGCATCTTAGGTCTTTCATGTGTGTCAAAGAAGTGTGCCTAGCTGGCAAAGTGAATTACAGAAAAGAAATGCATTTGGGGTTTGAGAGGACAAAAAAGAGCATCCCGTGTTTCAAAGCGAGCAGCTCAGAGCCTGGGCTGTGTCTCTTCTCATAAACCTGCTGCTGGATGTAGTCTAGGGCAGTGGAAAGGAGAGATCTGCTCTGCTTGATCTAGAGGCTCTGTGTCTGCAGCTGGGCTGACCAAAGGGATTGATGTTTTACCTTCCTATTACTTATCCAGCAATACTTCAGCCTCTTTAAAGAAGAAATGTTCCAGCAAGTGCCAAAATCATTTAGCTCTCGCTGCTGGTGCTGCAAAGCTGCTGGAATTTTCTTGTGATAACGGAGGCAGCGAGAGGTCCTGGCAAGGGTCGGAGCTGATGCGGTGGTAGGGCGCTGGCTGGGTGGCAGCCCTGCAGCTGGGCAGAGGAGGAGGCTTCCTTCTTCTGCAAGCAGCTCCAATGGATTGGACTCCTTCAGTTGTGTTGTTGAAGCAGACATTGACCATTAGGTCAGGAAATGCTTTTCTTGTATTGTCGGGCTGCTTGAGTGAGAGGTTGGATCAGTCCGAGCTGTGAATCGGTGCTGGGCTGGTGTGCCAGGACCCAGGGGCTGTCTGCGTTGCTTGTGCCTGAACCCAGCCTGATTTCTGAGCATGGGACAGGAGGGCACGTTGGAGTGTTGCTCCTTGGAGGGTCCCCATTGCTCTGACCCATTCTGAGTGTCACAGGTGGGCTGAGCTGGCAGGGCAGGAGCTGCTGCAGGCAGAAGGGGTTGTGTGTGCCCTTCACTGCTCCATGCATGGAAACCCAGGCACGGTGACAGCACAGCCGTTTTCTCTGCAGCAAATCAACTGGGCACCTCTTCCGAGAGCAGAGAAGGTGGCACCGGAGTCATTGGCCAGGGATGTGACCAGTGCTCTTCTGTTTGCTGTCCACAAAGGATCAGCACAGCTGGAGAGAGGGCGGGCGGTGTGGATGCACCAGGGCCTGTAAATCACGGACAGAGCGGGGAGGCAACAAATCAAGTGCCTGCGAAGAGGGAATTGTATAGACAGTGGTACATCAGTGGGTGTGTGCACAGTGATCCATGTATGGGCAGACTGTAAGGGAAAAGGACATGCCGGCTTGCTATTCCTGGGAAGATATATTGTAGCTATCAGAAACCACAGCACAAGGAGCTCTCTCTGGTAACAAATATTAAACTTCTCTGGAAAGAAAGAAAAAAAAAAAAAAAACACACCAGTAAATATACTGTTAGACAGCTGGGAAAAGTTCCCTGAGACTGGCAGTTAATACTGGTCGCTTATTTTAACAGCAAAAAGCCAGTGGTGTTCAGCCGCGTCTGCCCAGGAGAATTTGCAATGAAACCCCCAGATGCTGGGGATGTGAGTCACCCCCTGGGTGGTCCTCTCTTCCATGGAGGGGAAAGCAGTGTCCACGCAGGGAGAACCTGATGCACTTTCCTAGTGCAAAATAACCTGACGGGTTTTTTTTCTAGTCTCGTGCCCATTGCTGGGGCCTCTGGCCTCTCCCCGGAGGCCAGCACTTGGCCGCTCCAGCTCCCCGCACCTTCTTCCCTCCCTTCCACCTTGTTCATGTCATGGCTGTTTTTCTGACTGTGGAAGCAGTGATGATGAGGGATGCTCGTTCAGTTGTTTTAGCTTTTTGCTAAATCACCTGGTGCTGAGGAGTAATAAAATATTTATTAGATGTTGCAAAACAAAACCCAGAACAGCAGCATGGTGAGCAGCTCAATATTCCTCCTTACTGTGGTACTGAACAGCAGGTGCCCTAAGGAGGAAGAGCTCTTGGTCGTGTGCTGGAAGCTGGTCTCTCTAGGCAAAAGACAGAGATGCTTCCCCTGGGAATTCACTGCGGTCTCCAGCTGAACAGATTCCTTCAAGACACGGGTAATACCGATGGGCTGAGCCATTGAGGACCGCGGCGCAGCCTCACATCCCAACCGCAGGGTGGGATGCGCTGGGTGCAAGGGCTCCGTGAGGCATCAGTGCACCGAAACACCCAGTCCTCCATCAGAGGTGTTGTCGCCTGGCAGTAAAGGGGGTCACCTCTCTGCTACAGGGGTGCCTTTCACTTGAAAACCTCCTTCTACAGAGTTAAAATCTTAACTGCTGTTCTTGCAGCTGTCACGTTGATGGATATGGCTTTATTAGCTGGTTTGAGTAGACATACAGCTGTGGATGGGTTATTCTGTAGCCTGCCACTGACAAATCGATGGTTAGCCCTAAAACATTTGGCAATCTACAATCTAGGATGGCCTCTCCTTGCAAATCTTCTGTTGGATACGGTACTGCCATAGTGTAATGTAGGTTGCAAGGAACTTCTGGAGGTCTCTGGTCCAATTCCCCTGCTAAAAGCAGGGCTCCCTCCCAGACCAGATTGTGTTCATGCAATCAGGTTGTGAAAATTTGCAAGGCTGGAGATGCCTCAGCCTCTCTGGGCCCCTGTGTCAGTGCTGGACCACCCTTGCTGTGACATTATGCTAGAATTCTTATAAATTCTTAGGAAACTCTCGTTTCTCCTAGCTTTCAAGGCATGTCACCTGTGGCTCTTGTACATTTAATACTGTTGATGTGCATCATACAAAGTTCCGAATGACAACTATCCTGTGAGTGCAAGTCACCTTGTTTTCTTCACACACGCAGATTTGAAAGTTCACTTTAAAAGAGTGAAAATCTGCAGAAGTTGTTCTAGTTCTTTGAAGTTCAAAGCACATAAATCTGAGACTCTGATTTGAGCCCATCTGTGATACAGCGTGGGGTACAAAACCCAAATCCAGCTAACGTATTATTGTGTGATGTAGACCCAAAGCAGTGAGTTGTATGGCTGTATTTGCTCCTGTGTGCTCAGACACAGCAAAGTATTTTGGAGAGAGGATGGATCAATGAGGTATGTTGCCTTGTATAATGTTTTTCAGAAAACTTTTCAGCAGCAAACAGCTCCTCTTTGCAATGCTTTTGCTGCCCTGATGTAGGCGAAGAAGGCTGGAGACGGTGCATAGAGATGGTGCCAGCTGTTCACTGGCTGGAACAATTCTGGAGAAGGTGCCATGGTTCCATGCTGAATGCATGGTTTGCGTTTGGCTCTGAGTCAGATGGAATATGTGCAAAAATAACGTAGCAAGAAAGCTGCTGGTGAGCGTTTGTCCTCAGGAGGCTCGTGAGCTGTTTGCTGAGATCTCCATCAAGCAAATTCAAGAAATTGCCTCCACGATCTACTTATGACTATGATGGGACATGACACGTGCCAGAGATTGTTCCACTCCATTTCTGAGGTCAACAGATTGTGCTGGGCGGCATGCAGTTTCTCAAAAAAAAGAAAAAGTTAGACCAAGAAGGTAGGATGCATTTGGATACCCAGATCAAGTCACTGGTGAGCTCTTCTTCCCTGTGATTTAGTCCATTATGGAGAAGACCTCTGCCAATATAAAAAGCCATGCACTCCACTAGAGGTACCAGCCCAAAGCTCCATGGATGCCCTGCCTGATACCTGTGCCAGGAGTTCATCATCACGGCCTCAATTAATTACATTTTTAATATGCATGTGTATATCTGGCAACTTAAGTACTTCACATGCTTTGGACAGATAGAGGCTGTGAAGCTCTCTGCTGCATAAACACGCCACAAAGCTACCTTGGGGGAGTTCGTTTGGGTCCGGAGTCACTGCATGCAGGCAGGGTGTTCTGCGATCGCCGCCGCACGCAGGAACGAGTGTTATTTCTTCAATGGCTGTCACACGCTGAAAGCAGTTGTGGGGAAAAAGCTGTGAGCGTTGGAAAAGTGAGGGAAGGTAAATAAAATAAACCTCTTCCATCCATGGCAGTGCTCCTGCTTACTCCCAGCTCTCTACTTCTCTCCTGTGCGATGGCACCGGGATTTGTGTTTGCAGCAGTGAGACTCTGCCCCCACCAGCCTTGCAACCCGACGGGGTTTCACCTCCTGCCGTAGCTGCTGCGATGTTGTACTCCTGTGCTCCCAAGGGGAAGTAATTCTGTTGTTTTCTGCTATTTGCAAGCACGCTACGGAAGGTAACTAGGTGAGAAGTGGCTTGTGTTGGCCCCTTAGTGGCATTACTGGATCTGCAGGAGCTGTTGGCTTGCTTTATTTGGATTTCTAACGGATCGCTGGTGCCTCTAATAGCGAGAGATAAAATAACATCCCTGCTTTTAAAGCACTTAAGCTTCCAGGTGAGTGTTCAGGACATGTGCTCTTTTAAGCCTGTGGATGGGTTGGCAGCGTTGCTCGGCCCTGCTTAAAGGCTTTGGAGTGTGACGTTGGGGCTGAGGCTGCTCCTCTGCCGCGGAGGTGCTGCCCCGCGGGTGCTGCTGGGGTTCTGTGGTGATGTCCTGGGTGCCTGATGGGGAGGGGAAGAGGCATAAAACAGGAGGTGGAGCGTGTTGGGCAGATTTCATTGACCTGCTGCTCTGGTCCCCTCTGCTCCCTCGCTGATGCTGACTCTGCACCAGGTGTCTGCCATTGTGCTGCAGAAGCTAAATTTAATATGAAAGCTGTTCAATTTCGGCTCCGATTGACTACTTTCTTGATAACGTCTGTAACAGCGGCATGGACACGGATCAATGCACTGGTGCTGCTTCACGGTCTGGTGGGATGGAAGGGCGAGGGTCCTGCTAGCGGAGGACTGGGCTGTGCTGCAGCCTGGTGTGATCAGAGGGGATCTGCTTTTCCACAGACAGGGAAACACTTGTATAGAGCTTGGGGGTGAGGAGGAGGCAGCTGACACTCCGATAGAGACAAATCCGATGAGTCATTTCCACAGCCCCAGGAGCTCTTGTGTGAGCTGCGTATTGGGTGTTTCTAGGAATTTCAAGGACCGTTATTCGTCTTGAAGGTAGCACATTCAGTATTGAGGAAGGAGCGTAAAATATTGCTGCTATATGGCATTATAGAAATTGAACAGGCAAGAACTTCTGGAGATTGTCCTAAGAATTAACCTGGAAAAAAAAATAATTAAAATGCCATGCATATTGTTAGAATCCCAAATGAAAAGCCTCTGGGCTCAGAGTATCTGTGCTCTTAGTATGTTTTTCCTTGTGCCTCATCACCCTGATTTCGATGTTACCTATAGTTTTCCTGTTTTTTTTCTTGGTTTCGTGTGGCCTCTGTTACCCTGTCGTTTCTGCCTGACGTTCACAATGGTTGCTAATACAAAATAGTCAATACATTTAATTAACATCTTGCTTTTCTCTTCTTCCAGATAATTAAATGCTTAATAAAAACAGACCCAGTGCCTTCCCACAGGTGTCTCCTACTCAATCACTACATTGTCTCTGACTCCTCTTATCCCTGACCCAATTTTCTTTTCAATTCCGTCAGGACCTTCCATCAGCTCTGATAAGTTTGGAGCCTGCTTTACGTCTGATGCTACGCATATTGCCCAAGGGCTCATGATGTCTAGGGTGCTACGGGCAAACACCACAAAGAGTTTTAGGTGCCTGACATGGCAGGTGGACTCTTAGAGCTAAAAATTAGATCCTGCCAGCCTTAAATCCGGGAGCTTTCAGCAGTGCTTTTCCACGGGGCTCTTTGCTGATGGTGTCCAAGGCTGAGGCGGGTCAGGTTAGAGGGACAATCCTTGCTCCAGCCCTGTGATGCTGAGCCTTGTTGCATGTGTCAGACCATGTGAAGTCGGGGCTGCTGTTTTGATGATGGGAATGACACGTCTTTCCAGCACCCACAGGGGTGGCAAAGGCTTTTCCATGTTTTCTGAAGCAGAGCATATTGAGTCTTGCTTTATGTTACTTTGATGAACACCTCTCCATAAGCACCAGGATAAACTAATCCCGGATTATTGCATCAAATTGCCATTGCTCACTAACCCTCCTCAGCATGGTGTTGCAGAATTAATTACCAGTATTCATGATGTTCGTTACTACGGTCCCTTAACACCCCGCATGGCGCATCATCTAGATCTAGTGATATTTATCGTCGCACTTTCCAAGTGGTCCCTCTCCTGCTTTTTATCACTAGCTGTGTTTAGCAGGCTTCATTATGCTCTGGTTGTTTGGATCTCTATAGTTTTTGATACTTTATTCAAAGCCATTTAGACACTTAGAGCCATTAATTTTATTTTTCTCTTCCATTCTAATGGGCTGGTTTCTTCTGCTGGTGTACAAGTGAGAAAAAAAGCACTCTTCTAATGACCAAAAGGCCTAGAGTAAATAGTTGTCCTAATTCTTACTCGTCTCTTTTTCCCTTCAAGTTTGAAGTTGTCATATATACATCTTGTCTGCTTTCTTCTGACTAAATTAATTTATATCCTCAAACCTGTAGTAGCCCCATGGTACAGCAGACACAACTACATTTAAATCCCTGTGGCCCTTCAGCATGAGTGTTATCTGCATCTGAAGATGTTATGCTGGCACTGCTGGTACATGACTTATGTGCCTGCTGTGACTTTGCACTGCAAGCTGAAGAGATGGAGGTATTTAGTTATATCTTTTTTTAAACTGACAGATAAATTGACAGAGTAGTGGCGTGTTATCATACAAGGCTGGAATAAACCCTTGTAAACTTTCTGTTGATGTCATTGTACCAAAATTAGAACTGTCTTGTATGTTATACCAGCTGTATGCTGGACAGAAACTGTTTTGAGCAGCAAGAGGCAGCAGAGAAAGCCCTTGCTAGGATAAGGAGAACAGGTTTGCCCTCATGTGATTTCTTTGACATTAAACGACATTGAATTCTTTCACCACTGGTCCTGAGTGGTGTTTTGTATGTGACAAGCCAAAAGAAATGAGCAAAGGAAGAAAGAGAAGGAAAAAAAAAAAAAAAGGACAAGACCAAGGCCTCAGAGTGCTGATGAGTGCCGTCTTCAGCAGCCAGCTTGCAAGGCTTCCCGTTGGGTGATGAAACCTCATCCTCTGAAGGGGAGGAGAGGCTAAATGGGCAAGAGATTGCACTGAAACAGTCTCTTCCAAGCGTGCATGCAGCAGCTTGCTTTTGACTTAGGTATACCTGAAGCGGTAAAAGTCTTGTGTGCATTTTGTGGCGGCAGAGCTGTTTAGAAATGATGTTCAGGAGCGCTTTAGGTGCTCGTGATGCTTAAATGAACTTGCCAGGATGGAGAGCGCACGTGTGTGTGTACCCATGCGTGGCTGATTCTTCATCTACTGCAGCTGTCCCCAAAGGAGAGCAGAAGTGCACATCATAAGCACCTCCATGAAATACTGCAGAAGAGTTAGCAGGTTTTTTTCCTCATACATGCACCTTTCTTGACTGATTTTCTCCTTTTGCATGTTTTGCAGATAAGTAAGCAGCAGCTCCAGACAATCAAAGATCGTTTCCAGGCATTTCTCAACGGAGAAACCCAGATTGTGGCAGATGAAGCATTTATAAACGCTGTCCAGAGCTACTATGAGGTAAGGAGTAGATGGTATGATCTTCATGTGAATCCCTGTTCTCAGATGGGTCCGAATTCACAGATTAGTTTGAATCCTGAGCCTAACGGATTCTTTGTCAGTTGTCAACAAGGCACAAAACAAAGGCAAGTGCAAGGCTTCTCCCATTTGATGTCTGAGGTTTGGGAGGTTCAGGGTTTGAACATGGAACCATATGGCAACCGTGGCAACCCCTACACCATGGTGTATCCTATAACCTGATTATGAGGAGAATCATCCTTCCTTTAAGCTGAAAAATAACTTTCTGGTACTTTTAAACAGTGTGCTCTAAAACAAGAAAGATGGCACGATATAAAATAAATGTCGTGTGCTCCCTATGAAAAATACCAAGAGATAATGGGGCAGCAAGTTCAGTTCTTGCCGAAGCTTTTGCACTGTGTCTAACTGACTTTGGGATTTTCAGCAAGAGTCTTGTCTCTTTGGTATGACATGTGCTGTGAAGCAAAGGGGAAGGAAGGGGGATGTACAAAACTAGATGGTGCCAAAGAACATGAAGCATCGTTTATAATTGTGCAAAAGAATAATTATGCATGCGTGTCTTTTTGCACCTCTTTGTTTGCAGCCATAATGCTGCCTTTCATATCTTTTCTCAGAAGGAGAGAGCTGCTGTTTTTGAAGGAAGTCAGTGCTTGTGATTTGTGTGAGGAGTGTCGCTTATTTTTTTGCTCGCCTTTCTGCAAACCATTTCTCTTTCTCTCTAGAGCTATTCTGTCATAAAAGGTGAAGATTTTGAATTGCCTACATAAAATATTTCTCTGGAAGTGGAATCTAAGAGGGGACCAAAATCAGATACTAAAACTAAGGAGAATTTTAACTCTATAAAAAATAGCAGCAGCTGCTTCTGTGTAAGGAAAGACGCAAATTATCTCTGGATTAACTCTATTAAAGATGGCCTAGTAGTTACTGCTCCATCATTCTCTGTACAGGAAGGAAGCTGAGAGTAATTTACATCTCTTATCAGAAAAGAAATTGCCAAGGGATCATCAGTTTATCACCGCTTCACCGAACAGATGCTCTTGGAGAAAGTTTTCAAGATGGCGTGAGCTGCATTTTAGGATGTAAAAGCAGCATAATCTGTTTGGATAAGACTATTGAGCAGGAAAAGGAAACTGGCTAAAACCAGGCAAAATACACCCCTGTTTCACTGGTGGGTCTGTCTGAAAGCGGGTCCTGACCACCTCTAGAAGTCCTGTGCGGTATAATTCCCCCAAGTGTTCAAACTTACCAAAAGCAGTTGATCATCACTAGATGTCTGCAAACCCTCTCTTCAGCTCAACTGCTCAGTCCACTGGCTCTGTCCTACTTAAAACAGGCTACAAAAGGCATAGCCTTAGTGTTTCTAAGGGGTCTGCTTACTAACAGCGCGGAATAGGCTCATTATCTGGGGAACGAGGTTTTTTTGGTGGAGAAAAGAAGTAAAGGTGACATTGTAGATCAGGAATGCGTTCACCCTTGCCCCGAATGTGTTTGCATGACCACACTCTGCTGTGAAGTCCACTGTCAAGGGGTAAGCATGTGGTTGTCAGTCTTACACTTGTGCACAGGCTGCTGCCAAATTAAAAGGCTGAGTGATCTGACCAGGCTGTGCTGCTGGTCTGCAACGCACCGCTGTGTGTGCAGGAACGCTGCAGAGCCGGGGTGCGAGACAGCTCAGCACACTCCAACGGGCACTCCAGGAGAGCTTTTCTCATGTCCTTTTACTCCGAATGACTAAAGCTTTGTCTGTCAACCAGCACTTTATGCAGCAGTCCCTTCAGCAAGTATTATGGAAATACTTTGTTAGACCCATTTCCACTCTGCTGTGGGCAGATGGAGCCGGGGCCATGCGCGACATGGGGGGCTCATCTATGGACGTGGCAGGAGATGCCTGACCCAACTTGTGGAGACCGGTTCTTTTCTCGCTGTGCTGGTGTATGCACCCATGCTAGGATTTTGCTTCAGCTATTCTTGACTCCAGACAGTCTTACAGCCGGACAATTCAGCTGGTATGTTCTAAAGAAAGTAGCTCTCTCTCTGCAGGACAAAAGATCTCTTTTATCTTCTTTATCTTCCTATTTCACGGTCTTGTTCTGCTGCTTTGTGTCTGGCTGGTGCTCCCCCGCACCTGCCTCCTCTCTGCCTGCCGCAGCCTTCCTCTCCTCTGCCGGCTGCTGCTCCGCACCAGGGAAGAGAAATCGGGGCTGATGGGATACAGGGAGTCATGTCCCTCTGCTCACAGTGCTGTCACTCCTCCGACGGGGCTGAGGGTCACGGGTAACAGCAGCCGCTGATGCTGGCAGGCACGGGAAGTCGTTGGCGCCTTCGCACAGGGTCAGGCCAAAGGCATCTGAAGCAGATGATTAGAGAGAGGACGTGGGAGCCGAAGATGCTGCAGCAGAGCCGTTGGCTGTGGCCTCCCACTGTTTCCAGCAGACACTGTGCCGAGGGCTTCTTCGGGAGCGTTGGCAGCTTGGATTTTGATAGCTGCCACCTATTACTTACAAGTACCTGCGTACGCCCAGGGTGTTATCACTCAATAAGTTCTGCAAGGAAACAGAACGTGTGCTGGTATCATTTCAGCGTGGACTGAAGAGGCTGCTGGTGGCACCCTGCCTGTCTCATCTGCAGGCAGTGCTCCCCAGCACAGCGATGTTAGAAGGAAACAGCCCAGCTCTTCCTCAGCAGAGTTTCTGGGCTGGTCCTGGAGCAAATCCTCCTGCTACTCCCAACAGATGCCTGTGCCATCAAGCATCTGGGAACATGGAGTGCCATGTTGCTGAGTGGTATAAAAAAAAAACCCATCTACCATGTCCTTAGGTCATCCTCAAGCTCTTTAATTATTGAGAGCTGACAGATACACCCTGGTGCTGGCACAGCTTCTTCCCAGCTTGCTGCATTCATCCGTTCTCAGCATCGTTAATAAAACAGCAGTTCTTGCTGGGCATTGATTGCTCTCCTGTGTTCAGGGCTTGGGAGAGGAGAGCCAACACAATATCCCCCTGTCCCTCTCTCACCCTTCAGCTCTGCATTGCTCCTGGTCTGTAGGGGTCTGTTATGTTTTGACCCTTTTGCTGCTCTTACAGTGGGAAGAGCATCTTCATCAAATGCCTTGTCCCTCCCTCCTGCTTTCAGTGTCCTGCACCTTGCAGGCTGCTCTCTCTGCAAAGCCTCCCCAGGCTGCCTCAACCATCCCCTGCTACTTAAGCACAGCTGGAGCAGGAAGGGATTTGGCCTCATCCACCTGTGGCAATGCCACCTTTTAGTGATCTAAGTTGTCTTGGTGTTTTGGTGTTGTCTTGGTGTTTACCCATCAGTTAGCAAAGATCAGGCTGTTCATCCTTGTCCTTTCCTGGGGTGTTTTAACAGTGCTCTTGCAGTGCTGGTTGCCCCAGTTGGAAACACGAGGGCATGGGAGAAGTGGGGACACACATGTTATTTAATTGAAGGTAACATTAAATTAATGAATACAATGCCATTCCTGTCATCTCGTGACAGCAGGGCAGTCTGCAAAGATCTCCTCCGGTGTAGTAGCTTATTGTAAGCCTGGTCCTCGCACTGCACCCCCTGGTCAGGGGTTTCCCGGGGGCCTGGCTGACAGGATAAGCACAATGCAATGCTGCTGACTTGAGTAGGATGACTGAGCTCTGTCTAACAAGGCAGCATTTGGCTAAGTGAATATAGCTCTGCAATAACTTCCTTATTAAAACATTTGATAGAGCAAAATACAGTCCTGCTTTCTCAAAGTGCACTTACATATCTGGTGAGGTGCGACCACAACATCGCATGAAGTCCTAATTGCATCAAAATGTTCCGTTTTAGCGGATGCAAACCAGAAACTTCACCTGATTTCGTTACGCTTCCCAAAGTACAGCTGAACCCTCTGTCCATCTGGCAGCATGTGGTTGTTGAGCAAGGAGTTGGAAAGTGTGCTGGCAGCTGGTTAGCCAGCTTCCCAGCAGTGAAACTGTGTTTTGTGGTACTTAAGGGGGATTTTATTTTATTTTTTAACTGACACCATTTGAAGTCATCCCTTTTTTTGCAGGTATTTCTGAAAAGCGACCGTGTCGCCAGGATGGTGCAGAGCGGAGGGTGCTCAGCGAATGACTCCCGGGAGGTCTTCAAGAAGCACATTGAGAAGAGAGTGCGCAGCCTGCCAGAAATTGATGGCCTCAGCAAGGAGACGGTCCTCAGCTCTTGGATGGCAAAGTTTGATGCTATTTACCGTGGGGAAGAGGATCCCCGCAAGCAGCAGGCCAGGATGACGGCGAGCGCTGCCTCGGAGCTCATCCTCAGCAAGGAGCAGCTCTACGAGATGTTCCAGAACATTTTAGGGATCAAGAAATTTGAACATCAGCTTCTGTATAACGCGTGTCAGGTAAGATCCTTCTCCCAGGCTGGGTGGGAACGGAAGGGGGTTTCTTGGAAAAGGGCTTGCCAAAGGGAAATACAGCTGTTATGAACTGGAAACTTTGGGTCTGACCAGACTGTTTTTGACAGAACTTCCTCTAGGGAAGGAGACTGTTGTTCATGGTGGGATGTCTGCACTGCCAGTTATGTTCTGACTGTCCAAGTGGGCTTCCTTCTTCTTGCTCATGCTTGTTTTCTCCTGGTTGGTTGCGTAGGGTTTTCTGCAGATGTTTTAGAAGGTCTTTATATGAAGTTTCCTTTACTGAAATCTCATAGGATTGTTGAGATGGGAAAATGTTCTTTCAGCAGCTCAGTGTCTGGATGAGCAGGTCTTTGATGGTGCCTAAGTGAGCCGTGTTGCTGTGACTGGCTTGCCTTTCCGCTGACGTATCACCGGTCTAAGCAAGAGAAGTACGTTCTTGCAACCTACAATAACCTTATTAGTACTTGAAGCTCAGATGCCCCAGGGGTGGATGTCTTATGCCAACTCTCTTATTGAGGTTGTATGGGTTCTCCTGCGTGCCTGTAGTGGAAGGAGAGAGCATCCCAAACCCCCATGACCCTGGGACAGCTCTGCTTGCACTGTGAGTTCCCAGATAGATGAAACCCTTTCCCATGCCTCTCTTCTCTCTCCCAGTAAGAACCAGCTCCCCAGAGATGCGGAGCTGGGACTCGGCAGTGCAAGTTGCCTTTCCAGCAGCTCTTGCTGAGGGCCGTCGGTGGCTGTCCAGGCTGTCAGTGACCCAGATTACGATCCTCTGCTATCAGATATAAATACTGCAGATGGGATAAAGGATGTCAGAGTCACGAGGAGGGTAAGGTAATGCTGTGGAAAGTTTTCGGAGGAGCAGCCGACCTCGATCTCTTCCCCATAATTCAGGATTTCGTCTTCTTACTGAAATTAATACATTCGAGACCAATTCTGTCTGTCTTCTGTCTAGACATTTCCAATTCTTTTCAAGACATAGAAAATTGTTTGATCTGTTTTTTCTCCTGTAAAGAGCTTAATTATCTTGTATTTGTTCTTCTTCCTCTCAGACCTTTACAGCAGAGTGGGGAGAGGATAATGAATGTCCTTGAGTTAGGCGTCTTCGTGGCAAAAAGGCAACAGCAAGGACTGCGTCGGTCCTCATAAATTATGTTTACAAACCAGATTTTGTGCCTCTATCCTCTGATGGAGGACTTCTTTAAAATCAAAACCATCATATTTTCAGTGATGTGTTGAGGTCTGAGTCAGCTCTGCAGTTGTGTTTTTAACTTAAACCTGCTCAAGCCCTGTGTGTCTCATCCTCCCTTGACCTGTACTTGGCTAAGGAACTAGAGTGGTTTTGTGTGAGCGTGTGTGCGATCCTACCCTCTTGCTTTGTGGTTCCCAGTGGTGCAGAAAACTATTTAATCATGGCTGCCCTGCTTCGGGGATGATCTCTGCTTATGAGAGCCTTTCTAGCTGACACCATGAACCCAGTGGCTGTTCTCTGCAAATTGCCCTGTTGCATCAAACAACCTGTTTCCTGCAGTAGATCCTAGCTTTACTCTGGAAGTGAAGGATTTACTTCTGGGTCTTTTCTAATACTCAGAGGCAGCAAACCTATAATTTAAGCTTTTAGAGAAAGATATAATTTCTGTTGAAAGTGAGTATTGGCATGGGAGTTACTCTGTTTTTAATACCTGGATAGTGAGGATTGGATATGCAGAAGGGAGAGCCTTTTGTACAAGGCACGGCTCAGCAGTCGTCCAGTCATTCGGTGTTTTCCTGGGGTACAGCGTGAGTGCTTACGGTGCCGTGGTGCCGGCGCGGTGGGATGGGAGCAGGTCACTGCTGCTCTTTCTCCCGTCCGGTGCTGCAGGGAAGGCAGCCGTGAGCACCCGGCGATGGGTGGGTGTGGGGACCGTCATTTTGTGCTGTGGGGACCCTCATTTCGGTGCTGCCTGTGGTCATGTCATCGGGGCTGTACCAGAGGGATCTCTGGAGCTCTCTAGGCACTAGCAGGTGCTCTGCGCTTCGGTCTTGCTGTGAAGCACTAAAATTGCTGTTGACTGCTGCTCCCTCCTGCAGGGTCCCAGCCATCGCTTGCAGCCAGCCTGTTGTAGGATATAAGTAAAACCTGTCAACCTAAAAATGTTTTTGTTTGCATAGCTGGTATGGGGAGTTCCCAGTACAAGCCGAAGGTGCACAGCACTTGGTTTGTGTGTTTTCTGCAGCAGAGCTGCAGGGAAGAGTGGAAAATGGTATGCAATGAGCAGTGATTCAGTAACCTGCTCCTCTTCTGTCCTGAAAGCTTCGTCCTGATCTGTCATGATGAAGCATTGGCATCAGCCCTGAAACAGGAGAGTTTTTCCCTCCTAAACTTTAGTAGCAAATTATTTCCTACTGTAACTCCAAAAGCTCTTGATGTTTGCACAGGGCAGATTTCAAAGCCACGACAGCAGCTGGGGGCCCGATTGCTCCAGGCTGGAGATGCAAGTCAAGCCCTGGGCACTGCCCGCTGTGACTTGAACACTCTCCCATGCTGTAACCCCCTGGCCTGTGCTGAGCTGCTCTGAACCAGCAGCATCTCCGACATGGGAAGTCTGACACCAATTCAGGAGCCAGAGGCACTTGCCAACATTATGGCAATAAAACTGGAGCCATCCAGAGATCAACACCTGTGTGTGGGTCTCAGCAGCCTGGATGGGTGCTGGGTGGGAGAGGACCAGGGACAGCTGGAGAGGCAGAACTTGTCCCTGCTTTGTGTGTATGTGTGCGCTGTGGCGGTGGCAAGGCTGGGACATGCTTCTGCAGGACTTGCTTCCAGCTGCTTGCTCTCTTTCCCCTCACCACTTTGCATTTTCATAAATTTTCATTTGCTGCATCTGACTCTCTTTGACAAACCATCTTCTGTAAACCCCTCTGCTAGCCTGTCCTGAAATCAGCAGTGAGCTCCCTTCCCAGGTTCTTGCAGCACAGAGCACACCTGCTGGGCTTTGTGGCACTGGCCCCATAACCCCTAAAAATGGTCATTTATTTGCATCGTGCTGTTTTGTTTCAGTCTAGATTGTGTTTCGGTCAGAGTCAGCCTAAGCTGTGCTTATTGCCTCCCAGTGAAGACACGCTGACTTTGTTGGACTAATGAGTTAAATTACTGTGATCTGACTCTTGTCTCATCAGAGTTAATTGGAAGTACAACTTAAATCCCTTTCTTAATAATTTGATCGAAGCTTCTGTTGCTTGTTTCGTAAGAACAAAATATTTTATATATTATGTTTGTGAATAAGCTTTAAGTAAAAGGAAAAACTGTCTGGCATTTTCCTGTATGTGCTGGAATTACGATATTCCCAGAAATGTGGGTTAAAGTTGCACACGTGTGGGTGATCAAGACATTTGCTTTGCCACCTCAGGCGGCATATGGGTAACTCCTGCCAGAGCCCACCATGGACCCTGGCTCTGCCGCATGTCATGGTGCCAGCTCCAGCCTTTACACGGAGACCCAGCAGATCTCCCAAACAAATCTGGCAGCAATAACGAGCTTCCCAGCGGTGGTTTGATGTGGTATAAGCTACACTTATTTTTGACCTACACTTGTCTGCCATACATGGGAGAAAGTGGCAAATGGAGCCTTTTCCCTGGCAGCCTCTCTGAATGCCATCGCTCTCAGGAGCAGCAGCGCGATGCTGTTAATTCAGTTTATCAGTCAATCACCTGTTCTTGGAAAAGCAAAGCCCATCGACTTCTCCCATTGCTTCTTTTGGCTGGGAGCCGAGGGGCCAGCTGGTCTGACATGCTCTCCTTTGCTTTGGTGTGCGGGGGGAAGCTGCCCCAGAGGCTGTGCAAGGAGGCAAGGGGTAAAGAGAGTGAGCCTGGTGGTTGTCCTCCTAAAGCATGAGCAGGAATGGTGCTGGGAGCCCCAAACGCTTGCTTGAACTTCTGCAATCTGGAAGAAGGTGCTTTTCTCTGTGTGGCCTCCTGTTACATCATACTCAGTAGTTGCACAGTGATTACATCACTGGGACTCTGTTTTCATTCCCTTCTCAAATAATATTTTGTTTGTGCAGAAGGAAGTTGATTTCTAAAGGAGTTTTTGTTCTTAATGCAATATACCCAGCTGGTATGAGACAAGTGTATTCTTAATGTGATAGCAGTGATACAGCAGCATCCGAGATAGCAAAAGATATTGATGTGGTTGGAAAGGCTTTTAGGAAACAAAGATGGCAAGTGGTGTTGCACAGAATAGTTGTGGAGATGATGGTGGTGTTAAGCACAACCTCTGACTAGAATGTTTTTAATAATACACAGAGGCTTAAGTTTTTTGCATAGCACACGCTGTGTGGCTGGGTGTTTCTGCTCCGCTGGAGCCAGTGTGGGCACTGGGTATCGCCAGCTCCAGCAGCGAGCTTCTCTGCCGAGTGAGAGGGACAAGGGTGTTTGAATCTGGGGTTTCTGGTCCAGAAACCATCAACAATGCTTGGGTTTAGCTCTGCTGCTTTGTAATCAGCCTGCAACTACAGAAGAGTCATAGAGGAGCTATTTCCTGTAAGTGTTGGGCAGTTCCAAACTTGAACCTTTGCTGCAATCGACATTTCCTTGGGCACGAGCCCTGCATTTCTCACTGACCTTCATGACAGGTGAATCACAGCAGCATCTCTGAAAATCAGGCTGTGATGTTCTCCTCATTTTGTTCTTCCCCAGCTGCAGGGCAGTGATTTACTTTTCTATCTCAAGCTGTGTTTGAAAGCCATTTTTAGCTACAGTGAGAAAAGAAGTAGCTGGTACAGTGCTGTTCAGTTAATCCAGCGGCAGGAGCTGATGTCCAGACCCAATCTATGATGAGCTGCACGCTCCATCCTCCTGCTTCAGAGGAAGTGTTGGACTCCTGGGCTGTCCCTGCAGGACTGTTGGAATTCACAGGCTTCACAGTCAGACTTCCTCTTCTTTCCTGGGCCTGAAGTGTCCCATATGATGTGGAATTCCTGTTAAATGTGCAAAATACCTGTGCTAAGCTTCTGATTTCATCTGATTCCCTTAGATTTTAGATTTGAAAACAAATAGTTAATATATGCGTGTCAAACCTGCAGAGTAATACATATTAATACATATTTCAGAATCTATTCCTGCCCATCCAGGTAGAAGGTAAAACATCAGAGAAGCGTGTGTGTAGGGGTGGACTACAACACAGACCAAGTCCCATCGCTCTCTGGTGACTATTTCACCCAAAGGGACAAAAGCCGCTAACCATTGCAATTAGAATTGTGTCATAAGTTTGGGGGGGCTGTGATTTTTAGCTGGGAAACATTTCAACCCAAATCTTGCCAACCAGAGCTGGCTTAAAACTGGAAGTCACTGTTTTGACGTTTATTTCTGCAGCTGAATTAGGACATTGTGTCCAAAGGCTGACATTTCTCACAAAGCAGAAAGTTTTCCTGCCAAAAAAATTGGTTTCAGAAGTGTTAACAGAAAAGATATTTAGGATTTCTGTCCTGGATCAAATGTATGATTTTTTTTTTTAGCTCAAAATTTTTAGTATTAGAGATGATTTGCTGAGGTGGTGTCTTGCCTTCTACCCCTCTCTCATCTCTGCAGTTCAGGTGATTTTTCCCAAACGTCATTTCTTGACTCACTGGGGTGCGTTGGGGCCATTAGAGATGCTGCGGTGGTGCTTGGAAGATGCAGCTCAGGTTAGGGCAGAAACAAGAAAGGACAGAAACTCCTGTGAGGCACTTGAACAGCTCAGATAGTGAGATGAAGGTTAAGGCGACCTCAGAATTAATATTTGGTTTGTGTGTATCCTCCCCAAACCAAATATTTCATTTAGTTTGTTGTGATGAAAGTTTCCCAGCCATGCCTTGCAATGAGAATTGAGCCCAGTGTGCAGCATGGAGTTACCTGTCTGTGCACGTCTCTGTGCCCTTTCAATTTAGAGTTACAGGGGTTTAGTATCAGATCGCTCCTTTCTGCTTCCTGTTCATCATTTGTGAAGAACACTGGACCAGATTGCCCAGTGAAGTTGTGGATGCTCCATCCCTGACATTGTTCAAGGCCAGGTTGGATGAGGCTTTGAGCAACCTGATCTAGTGGAAGGTGTCCGTGCCCATGGCAGGGGGGTTGGAACTAGATGATCTTTAAGGTTCCTTCCAACCCAAACCATTTGATGACTCTATGAACATACAGAAATTCCTTTTTATTCTAGCTTCATCTTGAAGCTTATCGTCTGTGAAATGGCCATGTGCAGTTCTGGGCCATTTAAGCACTAACGCTGGCTATAAGCACCCCTCCAAAAGGGCAGGAGGTTTGCTTCAGCCCCAGAGCCCCTGCAAACAGACCATTTCGGAGGGTGGTGAGTGGGAGGCTGCTGGGAAGGACCAATGAGCCTCCATGGGCTCCTCTCTCCAGGGCTGGATACCTGGATGCTGTGGACAACCAGCAGCTTCAGCCAGCATCGCTGTCCCACTTGCAAATCCCCGGAGCATCAGCCAGACCCCTTGGCTTTTTTTTTTTTCCCCACTCTTTCACTCCTTCAAAACACCTCTCAGTGTTTTGAGTCACTGCTTATTTCCACACTGCACGCGTTATCCCCTCGCCTTAAAACAAAGCCACCGCCAATAAAAATGGGTTAAGGTGGCTTTCAGATGATCAAAAGCCTCAAAATCCATAAAGCATCATACTCTGTTTTCAGTAATTCGGTATTTATTTCCATGGAAACGGAAATGGCAGCCTGGAGCCTTCTGCAGGGTTATAATTACTCCGGTAGCAGGCGGCGGCAGCCGCAGCGTGCCTGTCGGGGCTCGAGCTTCTCCCAAAGACGGCACCGATTTAGCGCCCGATGAGAAACTGAAAAAGGAAGAAGTGTTGGGAAGTGAATGAAATTTTCCCCTTCGTAATAATGTGACGTACGTACACGTGGTCCTTTGAGGAGGAGGGGAAATCGGCCACCTTTGTCAGCTCGGGGTGTGATATTTTGAAGAATGATATTGGCATGGGAGGATGGAGAAACCGAGAGGTTCAGGGCCGTGTCAGGGATGGGAGAGTGTGATGTCTGGCTCCACTGGACCCTCGGCTGCCAGACACTTCGCCTGGGAGAGGTTTGCTGATGGAAGGCACCCAGGAGGTACAGAGCGGTCCCCTGATTGTCCCCGTTGGTCCCATGCGATGCAGAAACAGTGACCCTACAGGTGATACATCATTTAGTGTCTTTATAATTAGGAGATGATGGAGATGGGACATCTGTCTGCTCCAGCATCCTACACTGGTGGTCTCCTGCATCCAACAGAGAGCTGAAGGGAAGACCTCGGCCGATTGGAGGGGGACATAGTGGTGAGCAGGATGGCCCTGCCAGCCCAGCAGTGTGCCACACTGCTGCTGCCTTTTGGGGAGGAAAACACAGCGATCGCTCTCTGCCAGGGCGGGACCCGTTCCGCTGAGCTGTTGGAACCACGTGTCTGCTTTGCACAGACATGTATGGACCTACGTGTGCATCCATTAGCTGTAGGATCAGCTTATGTTCTGTGCTGTTATGGACTTAGCAGTCTTGGCCCCTGTAATTAAATTTAAAGCAAATTAGCTCTTCTGTTAAACAAAATAAATCTGATGTAGCCTAATGCTCTATTCTCTAGCTATGGCTGATCAATCGCTCCTGCAAAGAGCAGGCAAACGCTGCCGAGCAGATGGTCTCGGCTGAGGCATGGTCAATTAAACTAATTAAAGATGCTTTCATTTAATCAGAGGGTGTTTTAACCCTGTTAGCTGCCAGTTAGGGATGTATGTTTTCGTGCACTAGGAACTTTGAGTTCTGGCCCTACTATGGATATCTTCTGGTTTTACAGTCCCTTCACAGAAAGCAGGCTAGAGCGTGCATCTGAAGAGCAGATGTTTAGCAGAGAAATTATAGTGTCATACAACAATAGTGAAGACTTGCAGAGGAAGAGTCAGTCATTTTCTTCTAACACTAACCAGAGATGTTTATTAGGCTGAAGAAATCTTCTGCACTGAATCCTTCCCACGCAACCTCCTGCCCACCTTCCCTCTGGATTTAGAGGTGTAGATGCCTCTCCGCAGCCTAGCCAAATGTCACTTGTTCCACCAAAACAAGCGGTGGCTTGTTATGGCCTGTTATTTGAGGGACAGAAAATGGTGTCAGCATCCAGACAGGTTCTGGAGTGAAGGAGCAGCCTCTTATTTCTGCTCTCTGCTGCCATGCAAAACGTTTTGGCTGCTGAGATCCCCTCCGCCATGGGATTCTAGAGATGGATTTAATTCCTGATTTGCTGCAGAAGTCCATGAGGACTCCTCTGAGCCAAAGCCCTCTTATAGTTTGCTTAATAGAGCACTCAGTTGTTCATTGTCACAACCGGGCACCCCTTGCGATCTGCTGAGCTGCTCCCTCACCGTACGGGGTGACACCACTTGCCAGCGAGTGAGTGTGACCATGAGAGCTCATTAGTCTAGTGGAAAAGCATGAAAAATTATCTCAAGAAGCAGCAGTAGAGAAGACTAATGCATCCAGACCATTGATAATCCCTTGCTGGGCAGCACTGAGGGGCTGCAGTGAGCTGGGACCAACCGTCCTCTGCATTTCCAGGAGCTTGTACAAATTACATGAGAAACAGTTGTGCTTTATTCAGAGGCCACGTGGGCAACTTCATGCATCAGACCAGATCTATCCTGTTCCAGCAATATTGATCCCTGAAGGTACATTAGGGCTAAAGTCAGGATGATTTTCAAGATGTTCATCCTTTGTGAAATGGTTTTTATTTGTCTATTTAGCCAGGGGTTTTTGTGGTGCAGTGTCAGCTGATCACTCTTCCGTCTGTGTGGACTGATTAATTTCCGCAGTTTAAGGTTTAAATTACCATCAAGATATCTCTTCAGTTTTATTTTTGTTTCAATTGGCCCATACTGAATACTGAATACTTTTCATCATCTGTGTTTATGCTGCAAAGGAATGCATAAAAAATAACCATGGTTACCTTATAAAATATCAATAACGACATTTTCAATCTACCTTAACCCCTCTATTTAGGGACTGCTAATTCTCTTCTTTCACTGAAAATCTAGTTGCTGACATGACTTTCCTGCTTCTTAGCCAGATTTATTTTATTTTTTTTTCCCAGCAGATCAGGAGCCTCGTTTTGAATTGAAGTTTATTAATGCAACTCCATTTCCTTACCACCACCTTGCATTTTGGAAAGAATAAGTTAAGCAATGAATTCCTGGCTCTAGGTAGGAGCAATTGGGGAAAAGTATGAAGGATTGAAGTAGCTGATGATGTGCTGATCTGCTAATGCTGCCATTGGCAGACTAGCAGAGGTCTGTGGAAAGGGAAACACTTTGGCCCTGAGATTATTACCTGGGAGAGCTGTTCTGGGTCTACTGCCTCTGCAAGTGCCTGGCTACTTCCACTTCTCAGCTTTATTATAGGAATAGATCAGTGCAGAGAGGAGGGTCAGGAAGATGGACCGTTTCTGGCACAGCTGTGGGAGGGAGATGCTGAAGCAGTGGGGAAGGTGTTGCAGGAGCTACAGAAATAGGAAAAGTTCTTGAACATCATTAAATGTGACAACGTTTGGGAATTATAGCTTGAAACCATTTCAGTGGAGAGGAGATTTAGGATGGCACAAAATAGAAAACTCGGAAGTGTTCCCTTTGTATTGGCAGAGAGGAGACTACTGATGAGAAAGGAGGGAGCAAGCAAAGAAGTTGCTGAATTCAGGGAAAACCCTTTGCGCTGAAAAACCCAGCGATCTCATGGGGCATAATGCCACTGCGCAGGGTGGCCCAGCCTCAAAACACCTGGTGGGTTTGCCCAAGGAGAAGCCAAGCCAAACGTTGTGCATCACAAGGGGGTGGTAGCCAAAGATGATACATAAAATCAGATGTTTACTGCTGATCTCCCCCCAAAAAATCCTAAAATGTAACTGAGATGGATTGTAGGGCAGATTCTGAGTTGGGCTTCCACGTGGTCTGGTTCCTGGAGGTGGGATTCGACTCTCAAAATGCTGTGTTTATTTCGAGAAATCTCTCTTGCATCCCTAACTTTGAATTCAGTGCAAGCCACCATACGTAAAAAACAGTTCCTCAGCATGTCCTGGGTTTTATTAGGAAAGGAAAATGTCACTCCTCCTCTTTGTCTTTCTCTCAACTGGAGATGGTGAGCAGAAGATGTGACAAAGAAATGACCCCACTGGCCCCCTTCGGAGAAAGTAATCTTGTTTTTTCTCTGAGCAGCATTTGTTCCTGCAGTACATGTTCCTGTCAATCAGCCCAAGAGGCCCTGGGAGACAGAAGGGGTGTTATCCAGACCTCTTTAAGCAAGGAACTGCTAGCTGCAAAAGAACCCATATGTGATACTTATCTTAAGGAAGGCTGGAATACTTAAGACATAACTGGTGCATGACCCTGCACTAAGTTACTGCCTCTCTTTCCCTTCCTTTTAACTGGAAATATAATGCAGCTGATAGAATTTAATTTTGCATATAGGTCTTTAAATCTGATTTGAATTCACCTGAAAACCTGAATGCTTTGCAGCACTTCAACCCTCACCCATGTATTTTATCACTGAAATCCTGTGGCTTTCCTGGGGAACTTTCGATGCCTATCTCATGAGCAAAATGGGATGATATCGTTGTAGTTGCTCATAGCAGAGGTCACACATGGTTATGCTGGAGGCTTGTGCCAGAGCTCCAGGGTCTTTGTTTCAACCAGCAATGTCTTGTCGGAGAACCTGGACAAGTTTTCACTGAGCTGTGCTAACCTAACGTTACACACTACTCTTTCAGTTTTCTTTTTATCATCTTAAATAGAAAGATCATTCTTGCAACATACGTCATCCACTAAGCAAGTATTTTGAAGGTTCTGTATTAATATTTTACTGAATTTTCTCTAATCTTATTTCTGAAAGACATGGTTTCTCCATGGCTGCTTCTATCCCTTTGCAATCCATATTATGTTGAGCATCCCAGAAAGAAGAATTCTTTTTAAAAAAAGATGTGTTATTCACCAGTCCTTTTCTCCACTCCCTACACTTCATTCTTCAGGCTACCAGTGTTCCCGTGTTACTTGACAAGCGCTTCATGCCACAGCTTGGGATGTGATAGACAGTGTCATTTTAATTCAGAAGAAACTTTGGGAGTCAGATGGATCAGGTCATAGAAAGTACTGCATGAATATAAAATACAGCTGAGTTAATCTTCCAGTTTGCCTCTAAAAAATACCAAAATAAAAAGAGAATAGGTATATTTCTTAAGAGAAATGAGTTGCCAAGCATTTTCTTCAAAAAGGATATCAAAGTAGGTGCATATTTGTTCCCACTGAGCTGACTATAAATTGAGAAATAATCAACAAACTAGATGTTGTGCATCTCAAAGGCTCAGTGTCAATATCCCAAACTACAGTGAATGCAACTTATGTGAGCTGTTCCTTACCTCTGTTTCAGTGTTGAGTCTTCATATTCAATATACTGTGGTTTTTCTGGAACATCTGATTTCTACTCATGTTTTGTGAGAAAGTAGAGTGCAAGTTCAATAGGGAATTGGAAGCAAACCACCTTCAAATACAGCCTCTCATGTATTTAAAAGGCAGCTGTAATGGCTTAAAGTCATATAGAAACCGTGCTGGCCTCCATCGCACAGACTTTGCTGTATAACGCAGGACAGCAGTGATGTTTCCTAGCAGGAATGATCTGTGCATGTGTTTTTCATGTGTTGTAGCCTTTGGTTCAGTTCTTTTGTCTCTGAAGGAAGATGGGGAGGTGATGGCACAATATTCGTCATTCAGTGTGAAGTCTTTGAAGAAACATCATTGCAACGAAAGAGGCAAAATTATTGCATCCTCCTGTTTAACAAAGAGTATGATGGTGTAACAGCCATTCCCTCATTCCCTCTGAAGAGTATTTTGAGATTAAAGACAATATTAAGCTGAAGTTTCCATGTAATACAGGAAGACTTAGGGCGAGGGAGAGAGGCGTAAACCTCTCGAGCAGCTCGCTTTATGTCAGGATTCAGGGGCATGTGTGTCTTGCTGTAGATGCTGTGAAGTTGGAGACTGTAGATGTTAGAAATTGACAGCTATGGCCAGGAAGTGAGCAGAGTTTCCCAGTGAGCCCCAAGTGCTGGTGAGCACAGCATGGGTGGGAGATTGGAGTCTGAACCCTGTGATGACCCTGTGTCACCAGGCTTCTGGACTATGACCAGGTTCCTGCAGCTGGCGGGCTCCTGGGCACTGGCAGAGCTGAAGTGCCTGCTCGTGTCTTCCTGCTTGAGCCTTGAGCCTTCCTTGGAGCATGCAGGAGGGGGCAGCTCAAATTATAGACATTTCCCACAACAAAGGAGAACAAAGTGCAGACACATAATTTTGCTGTCCTCTTCTGAGCGTGCTGCCAGGTGAGTGAGGTTTGCAGTGAAAAAAGGTGCTGGGGAGGAAGCAATCACAGGGACAGACAGTGGCCTACAGAGAAGCACCCACAGACTTTGCCCAATGCCC
The DNA here is from genome assembly GCF_009769465.1 of Tauraco erythrolophus. Taxonomy (NCBI): domain Eukaryota; kingdom Metazoa; phylum Chordata; class Aves; order Musophagiformes; family Musophagidae; genus Tauraco; species Tauraco erythrolophus. The sequence goes on from NC_141476.1 coordinate 8,561,639, forward strand.
TGCTGAGTTTTGGTTAAACGTACCTACTCATTCTCGTGGGTGCTGGGACATGCCCTGTGCTCATTTCTGCATCTTGAGCATCTACCACCTGTGTTTAAAGTTGTACTGGGAACAGCAGCAATCTTGCAGGTCTCCAGCCATCATTAGTCCACGGGAAGAGAAAATTGGGCAAGACCTATACTGAGGATGTTTTGCTCCAGGTATCAACATAAAAAGGTAAAACGTGGGACACGAAAAGCAAAATACGAAGTCACCAACAAGGCTGGGAAATCTTGGCAGGCAACACAGATTGCCGGTAGCATGCTGGAGGGAGGCATCGAGTGTAAGGCTTTACTCCTTGGCTGTTCTTTAGCAGATTGAGCAACAGTGAAGAGTTTTCTTGTTCCCACGTTGAGGATCATGAGCCATCAGCTTTCGTGGAGGGTTTTGCTAAATGTAACTGGCTTCTTTTGTGACCTAGCTAAGTCCAGAGACAACAGCAAGAGAGTCTTTTGGGTGGTTTGAATTATAAAATTCTAATAGTAGAGTAATTAAATAGTCTTTTATTTGTTCTCAACAGCAGTCATTTATCCTGCTGATATTTCTGCCAGTTTGCTGGCAAGCTCGTGTTGTGCAACATTGGTGAAATGAGCTGCAGGCATGTGTTCAGCTGCCGTTACCAGGAGTCTTGCGTGCCCGCGTGCAGAGCTGAGACCAGGACTGATAAAATAGCTGCAAAACAGAGTTGCAGTTTCATGCAGAATTTATTGAAACAGTAATTTTATTAAATCAGGTGAGATATGTTATCTTTGAGAATATAATTTGCCAAACACATTTGATTTTGTTTTAAAATCACATTAAAATCCAGTGCACTTTGTTTCCAATGCAGGGTGTAAAATCAACAACAGTTCCTCATCACTTTTTCCGCTGTCTCCCTGTGGCTTGGAGTCTCTTTCCCTGCCTTCCCTCCCTGTGCATATACAAATTCTCAAAAATGTAAAGTATCAAGCAACCATTTTCAGTCAGTCACCTTCTAACTCGGTTCTTCATTCACCTTTCTACTTGTGAATTCTCTCTTCCCTTGGCCTTCTTCTCCCTAACAGTGGATTTTTGTCTGGGAACAGTTGTGCTCAGATGGTTAAGAAGCAACGGAGGGTAAATTAGCTGAAGGAGCTGTGACTGTCACTGTCAAAATGATGCCAAAATGACTTTGTGGAGGAGAATGACTGTCAGGTCAGAGGAGAGCAGTGTGCTTTGGATCTGCTTGGGAGGAACAGAGTTAGAGAGGATAATACAGGTTAGGTTAATAGAAGGGCAATGCACTCTGAATACTGGTTTATATGCTGTCGAAGATCCATAATAGAAGTTACGGTCGCCACTCTTGAGTATGCAGCAGCAGTACTTGGGAAAGGGTCTGTTTCAAACTCTACGTGAACATCTGTGGTATCCGCGATGGAGGACCGCGTGGTTTCTTCGAGGTCGGTACAACAGCTTTGTTCTGGGAAGTCCCCACTGACTATGTGGTCCTTAGCAAAGTGAGAGGAGAAAACTGGCCACCGGTTTTGGTAATGGTTTGGCTAATTGATGTGCTGCTGTTCTCCCCAGGTGGCACCTGCTGCTCCCCCAACACTGCCTGGTTGGTGGCTGGAGGTGACTCTGCCCCTTTCCTGTGCATCACTTTTGCCAGCTGTGTAACTCCTGATCTTCTTTATTACCACTTAACATAGGCAATTGTTCAGGGTCATTGCTTGGTCAATCTATTCTGCTTTTATGTATGGTGATTGCAAAACAGCTGAGGATGTCTGGCAACCAGTAGAAGTTTTCTTTCTGTGGATGAAAATAGCCAAAAACACATTCACGGAGATAATTGGGATCATTAAACTTTCTTATCGTAATGCCAGTTGCAGTTTGGTCCATTGTATGGCTAAAAACATACGCAGCATCAATGAACAACAACAAAAATCTATTTCTGTCCCAAATATATCAGCAGAAACATGGATGTTGTAATGTCAGAGGATGGGCCTGATCTGAGCGTCATTAGTGATCTTGGGCAGACCTGTCAGAAGACAAAACTTCTGTGTAGAGGCTGCTGAGGAGGGGGGTGTCAGACTGCTGGTGAGGGATGCTGGTGAGCAGAGGGAAAGAAAAATGGGTCAAATAAAGTCCTGCTGGAAAAGGAGTAAATGCCCATTGATAGTGTTAAATCAGATGGAACTGGAAATCAGCAGGGACAAACTCTGGATGTCAATTAGCCCATGCCAACACGATCCCTGAAGAAGGGAAGAGCGGTCTTGGTGCTGCAACTGACACCAAATATCAGCAAGGGCTGGGCTCAGGAAAATTTACCAAGCAAAACAGTTCAGCATGGAACGGGAACATTGCCTTTCAAATATCCATCAGCTGTCTTCAGACTGTAAGGATTCCTGCCTTAAGATGGAGCAAAAACTATCCCTCTGCTCTGACAGAGCTTTAGCAACTGCCCTCGGGTGTCCTGGTGTGAAAACCCCCGACTGCCTCTCCAGGGGATGACATGGGAGCCGGATGAACTGAAGACGGGGCCATCCTGCTTTGCCACAGCGGTTAGCCCACTCTGTTTTTCAGCATCTGAAACAACTGTTCTACCTCTGCTTTTCTCAGGATGTAAGCCTGTAACCTCCAGGATAACTTCTAGCAAAATTTAGAGGAAGATCAACTCGGTTTTTTTATCCTTCCTCCTCTCTCCCTTTTTTTTTTTCCTTCTTTTTTCTGCTTCAAAAGAGACTCTGGAGAGGACTTACAGGCAAAGCAAGCAAGAAGGAAGTACAAGCTGTCAGAAATAATGTCAAAGCAAGAGTCAGACTTGTAGTAAGTTAACAAGATGCCAGGGAAGGTGGTGACCAAGTTGTGAAGGGTTTTCAAAGTTCTTGTGTATGATCGATGCCTTGGGGGCATCAGCTGAGGCATCTCAGGGCGTTGGTGCAAGCAAGGAGTATGGGATCCAGCCACAGCCTCACTGGGCATGCTGAGATCTTCAGCCACGGTGCCAAGCCTTCGGCATGGGTGAAGGTTTGGCTCTTGCAGGAAAGCATGAAAGAAGATCCAGGCTTTGAACTCTGTGTGCATGGAACCATGAGGAAGGCAGGGCTGAAGATGAAATGAAGACTGAAGGATGGAACAACCCAGTGAAAGGGTATGTATCTCCAAAGATAGTGAAGAAGGGATGGGGATGAGGAGGTTGTTCTGGAGTCTGGTGAGTGTAAGTTAGGTACAAACCACCCTTGTGGGATGCTGAACAGGCTGGAGAGGATTTGACTTTCAGAGCAGCCTCTGAAAAGACTGAGAGGACAATTGTGCTTGAATGAGTCTGAACTCATGGGCAATGATATGGCTACAGTGGCTACTCTGGTCTTGGCTAGATAAGCAGAGGAACCTCAGGTAACATTGGGGGATACTGTTATAAGCAGTATATAAGGCAGCAGAAAGACCTCTACTATATCCAGATCTAGGATCAGAGCTATAAAAATGTGTGGAAAGATCTTGGGAGTCATGTGGAAGGATAAGGAAGGACTATGTTTGACTTACCTGGGGAAACAGTCCAAGTAATTTGATCTGTTTGCAGATGTGTAGGAGAGATCTGTAACCATGCATGTACAAGCGCAATAAAATTGTGGGATCAAAGCGGACGCTGTTGGCTGCGCTTCTGATAGTCAGGGCTGGAAGAACTGGGCAAAGGTTGTGACAGCCTTTCTCTCTAGTTTAGTACAGAACTAAAATAGTTCAGTTATTTAACTGAGCTTTGTCTAGGCTGATCATTTCATTTTAGTCCGCAGCAAAGTTGTGGTGGGCTCTGAAAAGAAGCTCTGCAGGCGGGCGGATCGGAGCTGTTCTCTGGTCACCCGCAGCCAAAAAGCCTTTGGTACGGAAACACCCAGGTTAGGAAGTGGGGCTGGGATGCATGGAGCACTTGGCATTGTGGTGCAGATGAGGTGATGGTGGATGACGGGACAGTGCTTTGCTGGATGAAGTTTGTTACAAATTCCCATCTGCTCAGAAGCAGAAGCTGTAAGGTTTGTGCTGTGCAATAATTATCGGTTATACATTTTTAAGCATGAAATCTAGTCCAAACAGCAAATATTTTTAGCGTGTATCATTGTGCAGTCAAGAAAGCTGCCAGCAACATAAACCTGAATAACTGCGTGACAATCGGAGTGGGGACGGGAGGTGATGACCTTCATTCCAGCTCCAGCCTCCCAAACCAGCTGCTGCACGAGGCGTCCCCTGTGCTGGTTCTGGAGGGTGTCTGTGAAGAAGGCGGTTCACGTGGAGTGGTGGCAGGTTTGTGCCAGATGCCTGTTTGTCCTGCTGACGGTGGCAGCAAGGACGGCAGATGTGCTAATGCAGATGTGCTAATGCAGGTGCTTGGGTTTCAAGCGGGCATCGCCTCTGCCACCTCTGCCTCAGCGCTGGCGGTGGTTCTTGCCTGCTGGGAGAATGGGTTTAGCTGGAGAGGAGAAATAAGTAAATTTAAAGAGAAGGATTTTCTGCTTTGCCCATTTTCCCCTCCCCACGCTTAGGTACTCATCCCCTCTTCACGTGCTCGTGCAGACAGCATCTCGCAGAGCCAGCTGCTTTTTTGCCCACTCTGTTCATTTAACCTGCAATGGAAAGTGCACATCTGGCACAGCTGGGAGGTGTTCCGCCGGGTGTGAAAATGGCTTCAGGGAAGACAGGAGAGGATTGCTGGTTTTCTCCCAGTGGAATACGGAAAAGGCAATCTCACATCTCTCAGTTTCCAGCAGACACATCCCGCGGAGCAAGCCTGCACGCGGTTTGTAACGTAGGCAGGTTTGAGATGAATGAAGCATTTTTCAGATTTCCAAGGAACTGATTGAGTTGTTTCAGCAATGTTTTACCCTCCACTCTAAACCCCCTCCCAAAAAGAAAGAGAGGATTAATTTGAGATGGATCTAAGCGTTTTAGAAACAGAGCAACTTAGGTTTTTTTAGATTGCAGAAAATGTTGTAAGGAAAGCTGTCTGAAAAGGAATGCTTTTTGAGGGGGTGAGATCTGTGGTGGATTTTGCTCAGCCTGTAAGCCAAATGATTCCATTATTCTCCCAGTTTTCATGCAAGGTCACAGCGTGATCCTCAGTTGATTCCCTTGTGTCTGTGAAGCAGCATGGGCAGGTCTTGGAGCGTTTCCCAGCTGTGCCAGTTCCTAGCAAGAGCTCACTTGCTCTCCTCCACCTTCCTTAACAGCTCACAGCATTTGGGCTGTTAGTCCCTTCAGAAGCTGCTTTTTCTTGTTGTTTTCCCCATAACTCCAGTTGGAGGAAGAGAGAGATGCAGAGGGAGCTGCTCTTCTGCACAGGTGTGCAGCCCAGGCAGCAATCTGACCCGATGGGCTGTTGCACACACACATTATTTTTTCCAGTTCCCTGAGCACTGGTTTCCTCCCTTTGATTTCCATAGATCTGCTTTAACATACTACTCGATTATTAAAAGAAACGGAGGGGAAGAATTTCAGTTGTAGGTTCCATATGTGTATGTTCCTGTGGTTTTATAGCCAGTAGCATCTGATGCTGCCTTCATTTTAAGTAACAAGGTAGTTCTAGCAGTGCAGTTTTGACCTGGTTACAGAGCAGAATGCAAAAAAAGCTGAATCCCATGAGAATGCTTCAAGCATGGCTTTTCTTTTTAATCTCTTCATTGGTGTTTTTTCTTAATTTCTAAAAAGAACCGTAGCTGCTGTCTGAGATGGGCAGATACCAATGCTGTGGACCTGCAGTCACGGTTGCACCCTGGCTCATAGCTGGATTCCACCTGCATATTCTGCACTCTCTTGCATGTCCTTTCTGCATATGAAGTGTATTGCCCTTGGTGGAACCTTAAAGGGAAGACTGAAGGTAGACTACAGATGAAATGAGATCAGAGAGCAGGTTATCACCTTATTTTTGCAATGCACTGCCATTCAGAAAGCACCGAGAGACCTCAACAATAGCAGAGATAATAATGCCATACTCTGAGTGCCCAATATATCTTCCCTAACTCCATAAGCAAAAGCCTGCTGCCCTGTTAACAATTTCAAAGGAAAGAGGTCATGCCTTGCTGAATGTAGTTCGAAATAAACCGCATTTCCTCAGAGAAAGCGGGAGATGAGAGTGCTCCTTACAGTGGAGCTGTCTGGAAGAGTCACCGTGCAGCTACTGTGAGGCCTGACCCACCACCCAGCCCATGTCCCATCCTTAAATCAATCATCTTTTGTTCATGAACCTCTGCTGCGGAGGACTGTGCCATGTCTCCCAGCATCTCAGCCTTGTCCTTGCTTGCCCGCCCTGGGGTAGGCTGCCCCTCCATGGGTGGTGGGTGCTTCTCTCTCTTCTCCAGCCAGGTTGCGTCCTGGCACGTGCCAAAACTGAGATAGTCCAGCCTGGGTTGGGATGAAGGTGTTGGGCAACCTAATGTTTTATATGGGCTTCAAATGTGAGGAATAAACAGTAAAACAGTGTGGAAAAACATCTCTCCACCCTATGGGGATGGAAGGGCTTTACCTGGAGGCTGCATCTGTACCAAGCTCTAGGGAAGGATAATTAAGAGGCAGCAGGTGAAGCTTGGAGAGGGGGACTGGAGAAAAGTTATCTATGCTGTCATGACCACAGTGCTGGACATTCAGGGCAGCACCAGGCTCTTTCCTCCTTGGTGACCCCCATATGTTGAGGTCCATGTCACACACAGTGTCTGCAAAGAGCCTCAGAGCGAGCTGCTGGGGGTTGCAGACAGTGGTTTAAAATACTCAACAGTGAGCTGCCTCCATCCCCCATCTCATGGTGATGGCTCTCGGGGCCCAGGAGTGCAGGGGGCTTGTGCAGCCATGGGCGGTGGTGGACAGACAGACACCCTGTCCCTCTGCTCCTACCAGAGCAGGTAAACAGCTCTCCTGCACCCGCCAGGACAGCAGAGCAGCTCAAAAGCTCCATATAATAATATTCCACGTGGAAAAGGATGTTAATGACAGGGAACGTGATTGACTGCCTTTTTCTGTTGCGGCTGTGTTATCTCTATTTAAATCAGCTCACATTAACTGCAGTTATATTTAACGCTGTCTGTCTACGCGGCTGAATTTTTAGATTGTTAATTTTCAATTGCAAATCGCTTAATTATGTCTGACTTTTTATAAATATTTGTAACGCGAGTTAATATTTTTCTATTATGCACGATACACATTCTGGAAAAAACTAATTGTTCTCACTGCTGTGCACTGGGTCTGGCGGGAGCCTCCGAAGCCTTGGTGCTCTCTTATCTAAAGGCCGTTGCCTTTTACAACTGATGCGTCAGAAATTGAGGTCTGCAGCCAGCGCTGTCTGTGTGTTATGGTCGGGAAAGCCATTAGGATTCATTTGACTCCCCGCCAAGAAGAAAAGAAAACGTTTACTGTCCGCAGCGTGATAAGATGGCAAAGACTCGACACTCATGACACTGCATGTAGGTATTATTGCTGCGCTCCTGGAGCCCGCTCTGCCCACCAGATGCAGAGGGTGGTGACTCTTAGCCGAGGAGGAATTTTGAACTGTACCGTTTTCAGGGACTTTGAACCCCTAAGACCATGAAAACCTGTCGCTGTTACAGGGCAATGGTTGCAGCCCCACCCTCCCCTGCCCAGGCAGGGTTGCGTGCTGGCCGTGCCCCACAGATATGGGTGTTTTTCATGGTGAGTCTCCTGCAGGGTTTATGTAGTGAAGGGTAAAAGGCTGAACATCTCAGCTTTGCATCTCCCGGGCTCTCAGCCGCGGCTCCTGTGTTCATGGATGCGCTGAGCGAGGGTCCCGGGGCAGGGATGCGAAGGAGTGCCTCTCCGGCAGCTCTGACGGCCAGTCCCCAGCCACATCCACCACGAGACTGTTCTGCAGAGCTGCCTGGGAGCCTTGTATCATGCACAAATTCATTGGTGCTTGAAAAAATCTGTGAGGTGCCAGCCTATGGCAGCAGCCTCCAGCCAGGACGGCAGCCTCTGGCACAAAAGAGGGGAAGCGCAAAGCACAATCGTGGACCTTGGTGGGTCATTGCTGTCGGGGTGTATCTCCCCAGGGAGCAGTGCCCTGTCCTTCAGGGTGCACCCGCAGCCCCTGTGCTGCCGCAGGCTGAATGACAGCAGCAGGTCTGGCCAGAGCCGATGGGCATCGGCACAGCTCGCCCAGCTGATAGGAGGGGTGTTGGGGGTCAGCCGGGGATGCACCGAGCCCACATTCATGGTGGGATGGTGCGATGCCCAGTTGTGTCCCAGCTTCATAGCTGCCACGATTTGAGCTGGTTAGAATAAAGCTAGCGTAGCCCTAGCACGTAGCAGCCATGCTGTCTTGTGCTCCCCAGGCTGCCGTGCAAAGGGAGGTGGCGTGTCCTGCTGTGTTGCAGGAGCTGCTGCTTCCAGGCGGAAGCATCTTCTTCTGTAGTCGTTACAGTATCTGTACAGATAAATTATTTATCTCACATTTCATATGGACACATAACAGCGTTCTCTGTATTGCATAGATGGCTTGCTAGGCTGGCCATCCTCACCAGTAAGGTAACGAGGACGGCGTACCCCATGGGAGGACTTGCCCCATCTGCTAAGATCTCTCCCGTGCGATACCTTGTCCTGAACTCCTCCTCTTCTCACCTCACGGACTAGCTGCTTTTAAAAGTGTCACATATTTGCTCCCTGTGTGTGTTTGTTGAGAGCTATGCCTCTTGCTGCTTTCCTGTGTCTGCTTGAATTCTTCTCACATCCTTGATCTTAATGCAGGTGCCAGAGCATCTCATAACAGTATTGTGCGGGGTTGAATCCCACACGACAGCCTGTGACTCTGCACTGTCCTTCTCACAGGTGCCGTACATCCATTTTGTGCCACTGGTTCTTCAAGGGCAGAATAGGTCCTGTTGGAGGGGATCAGGCGGTAAAAGAGGTGGTGGATGTTCCCAGTTAGTGGAACTAGGATTCCAATCCGTATTCCTTGCAGGGTTTTTTCATGTTGTTGAATGCTGATTATTTTTAAGAGGTGAATTTTCTGAAAGGTGATGATAAATTAGATAGGATTGGTGTGGCTGAGGGTATTACTTCTGTTTAAAACCAGGAAATTTCCCCCAAGGTGAATTTCTCTAAAGCCTTTTAATGACTGAGAGCACAACTGTCAGAGCACTGTTCTAAGAAAGGTGAGGAACTGACCTTTTAATTAGCATAATGTACTAATTTAGCATAGTAATAATGATTAATTATTAATCATTAATAATTGTTGTTGTTGTGTATTGACGAAAGGGACTTACAGATGTGATGTTTGTGCTCTGAATTGATACCCTTTAGTGGAGTGTTAGGTGCAACTCAGAGGGACTTGAAATAGTCCAGTCTGCCATGGAGGGCAGTTCCTTTTCAGTTCCCAATAACTATAGGAAGGGAATCTAATAGTGACCTATACAGAGATTTCGGGAGAAGCGTGGTCCTGGTCATGAGTGGGACTTCAGCTCCCTTAGGATGCCGATCACTGAGAACACGTAGAGACCTCTTCACACGCTGAGGATTTGCTGCCTAGAGGCTTCAGTCTCTGAACTGCTTTCTCCCTGACCTCATGAGAAAGTTTGCTGCATCAAAGCAGTGTGAAACGCATCAGCCCTTTCAGGAGAATGGTCTCTTTAGGTCTCTGGCTGTGATAAATCTACACTTGACAAATGCCAGAATGAACTGTAACGGGCAGCGCTGCAGTCTTTGCTATCTTAGCCCTTGAAAAAGTGGGAGCTGTAGCCTTCCCTCTACATTCCCTCCTTTCCTTTTTTGCTGATACCCGATTGTTTGGCATAAAAGGGTATCAAAGCCTTGCTCTTCATGGCCAAAGTCTCTGTTTTGCCAGTTCTTCGCTCAGAGCTTCTGCAGAAAGGTACCTATCACCATACTACTGGAAGAAGCAGTGTTGCGGTTCAGACTCCAAGGTTTGCACCGACATGCCATGAGTATTTATTTTGGAGAGCAACTCTCCAGTTTCAAGCTACACCTCTGTGGCAGGCAAGTTTCTTTCTGAATATGGTTTTTCTTTTAATTTTGTGTTAGCTATTTTTAATGAATAAAAGTGATCATCATTCACATGATGATCTGCAGCTTCTGTTATCTAGGCATTCACCTGTGTCATCATCCCTACCGAACATGGTGCTGATTGCAGCAGAGGAACTTGTGTCTCTGTTCTACCACCTGGTCTCAGCCCCTGAAGGATACCTGATTTTGTGTCAACAGCAGGGCCAGCTAGGGACTTTTACATTGATGGCTCAGGCTGGATCTTCGAGCTGTCATCAGAGCTGGGAACGAAGCTTGCCTGGCCAGGGAGCCAGCTACACAAAGACCACTGCGGGAGGGCTGCATGGTGGGGCCAGGGAACCCAACACCTCCGGTTCAAAAGGACTTCTCCCTGCAGGAGTGGTGCTCCTCACAGGACACCCTCTCATCCCCAAAACCCACCTTTGCCACGCATCAGCAAGTGGAGGTTTTGACTTGAAATGTGTAAATACACCGTGACTCTGCGAAGTCATCAGAAGCTGCTGCATTGTGATTGTAGAAGGCTTTGAGATACTACAGCCATGGAGGTTGTTTGGAAATCCATCAATATGGTAATGAATGAGCAAGAAGAATCTGAGTTCACTGCTTGAATCGACAGGAACTGAGACCCCAGCCCTGAGCACGTTTCAGCACAGAGGGGGAAACTTTTAAAGACGGTGGGCACTTCTGTGCAAAAGCCATGCCCCGGCCCTGCCCATTGCATAGACACCATTGGAGATGCTCCCATGTCTTGTTCCATCACCTTTAATCCTGCTGAGTGTTAAGGTATTGCAGCTTTGCTGGACCAGGTCCTCATGCAAGTTGCTTTAGCTCCAAAGGCCAAAGCCCATTTTGAATTACTTGACAAATGTATCTAGCATTAAGCTTTTAATGAAAAGATGAAGATTTGAGGATATGTAGATCTTTCTTCCATGATGATTGGGATGAGTTAATTGCAGCTAGTTCTAGCTGTAAAAATTACTCAGAACCGTACAGTAGTTCATTGTTATGTGTAGGAAATTCAAGTGATTCTCTTCTTGTTACCCGATGTGAAATTCAGTATATGATAAGCTGTGAGGAAACACAAGCAAGCTTCTTGTGATCTACCTCGGGCTGCATCAACCACCCAGAGCTCTAGTTTCTTTCGTGGTGCCGTAGCTCAGCGTATGCTGCCCGCATGCTTTCAAGCACCCTTATGCAATGCTGTAAGAAGAGGGTATTAAGGCATGATCAGAGGTCAGAGCCTCTGCACAGCTTAGTTTTTAAGCCCTTTCAGTGCCATACACCTCACATGGATGATCTTGCAGAGGGATTTGCAGGGTTCAGAAGTTCTCTGGCCACAGATGGAAAGGACGTGCCTTCCGAGTGGAAGCGCTCCGCCATCCCTTTTCTTAACAGCTTGCACAACATTTGCAAAAAGCAGGCAGCGCTTTTTCTTCCCCTCTCCGTTTTGCTGAATCTGTTTTTTTTTTTTTGTTTCCTTTGATTTATCATTACGCATAAACCTGGAGGTATCTTCTTGCTGGAAAGCTGCATGCTGGATGTGCTTGTCTCAGCTTTCCTCAGCCCCGCGGCGCAGCCTTGCAAAGCTATGAAGGGGTACGGCGGTAGACAGGTCCATAACAGGGACGGCGCAGGGGTTTGTCGGCTTTTCCTAGGTGGGATCCGTGCCCAGCACCCACCTGCCCATGCCACACCACCCGCTCGTGCTGGGTGATTCCACAGAGCTCCACGGATGAGCAGCGGGTACCCGCAGGTGCTGCTGCTGGCAGCTAGGAGGGCGTGAGAAACCTCTGCCCGCACACAGCACCAGTGCTCCTCTGAAATATGTTGGAAATCTACTCAGCTCGTGGGATAAACAGCTATCCAAAAGGCAGCGTTTAGACTGGAGTTAATTGGAGGGTGGATCTCTTGACCTCTCCTGATGCAGCAGGTGCAGTCCCAGCATCTGCCTGCGGACGTGATGGGCGAGAGCCTGCGCAGCCCGGGCAGCTGGGAAAATACAGAGATTTATTGCAGCATTATCCGATTCAGCACTCAGGCGAGGAGGGACCGCTGTGCATCCCGGGGAATATTTTCACCAACAAGTCTAGCACAACCCTGAAGCTTGAGAACCATGAAATAAGATCCCTCTTAGAGAGGGAGGTGTCAGTCCTCACTGAATTATCCAAGTCCTGTCTGCTCTTTTAAATCACCCTCCCCAAGACTCTCCGACTGCTCTCTCATGGCAGCAGTGGTTCATTAGGTAACCCAGGAGCTTGCCAGGATAATGGGAGCGGGCACCCATCCGCAGCAAACAACCGACAATGTGCAGCCACAGTTGGAAGTGATTGAATTCCTGCAGCAGGGATGATTTTACCTACACAGGAGCAGAATGATGTGTGGCTCTTCTCCAGGAGATGGGATTTGCCAACTTTTGGGGTGCTGAAGCCCCGGGGCTATGTGAGGAGCCAGGGCTAATGGGAGGGTAAAAGAAAATTTTGGTGAAGTAGTACGTGCAAATTGTAATTCCTTGAATTCAGAGGAATTTTATGTTGTGCTATAAATATTCTGAATGACTCTGAGCCTTAAAGGCTGATTTGAGGGAGTCTGGCCAAAGGAAAGGTGGCCTTGAGCATCCCAGTCATGCAGTGGCACCGAGAGAGTGGTCCTCCTGGAACGCGTGGGGATACTACGGTGTTGAAACCCAGCAAGCTGGTGGAGAGGATGCATCCTGCTTTTTCCCTCTGGCTCTTCCAAAATCCTCTCTTGAACTGCATGGGCGACAATTGCTGAATCGATGGTTGGGCTGTGCTAACGCTGACGGTTTTGCTGACATGGGGAGGTGTGTAATGCGCGAAAGCTGTCCTTGCTTCCTCTTCCTCACTCTCATTTCAGCTCTCGAGGCAGCCGGTGGCCCATGGGTTGCAATTTGCTGCTGAGAGGTTTAGCATGTTGCCCAGGGCATTAGTGACTTACCCTACTATGGCACCTTAGCATCGTTCGCATTCCCAATTTAAAAGGGAGATCAGTATCCTGCCTGTGGTTGAAGGAGGGAGCGTTCAGATCCTCCTCCACTTTCTGCTTCAGAGATGTGGGCAGGGGTTGGGCCTGGAACTGCCTCCCTCGCTCTGCCCTTCTCCGCTTGTAGGGAAAAACATTTACCTTCGGTGGGAAAGGATGCTACAGAGCAATCTGTGATGGTGGCACGGAGGGTGTCAGAGGAAGCTGTGTGCGGTTCACTGTGCCACTCTGTTCTGTCTCATGTCACTTTATCTCCTAGAACAGTGGTTTTCTGATAAGAAACCGAGGGCTTCCATGCAGTGAGTCACTTTGGGGGCTACGTGTTGTTTTCAGCTGGAGCTTGATGCTACAAGTTGTGAGTACACCTGGACTGACAGATTATTAATTGATGGGTGTTTATGAATTTTTCAGTATTTTCTTTCATTGTGCATCACAAAGCGAAACCACCTTTTATGAGACAAAGATCTCTCCTAAAGCCCTACATCAAAGCTGCAAAATTGTCACCCGTGTTGTGATCTTGTTCAGCCTTCACACGCAGCATGTTTGCTTTGAAATACTTAATCAGCCATTTGCTGAGCTACAGAGCTCCCAGCATGTCGAAAGATGAGCACCTTGGAACTTTCTCTTTGAGGCTTTTGGCACCTCTAACTGTACATGACACAGGTATTTGACTGCGTTAATTATTCTGAGGACTTAAGCCAGGCTTAGGAAGGACATGAGTAGGTCACAGCTTTTGTCCTTGTCCTCCATCCAGGGAAAATAATTCATGAAGTGGCATTTTCAGACCTGCCAGCTGCATGGTGGTGTGCTGGACACAGAGATGGAGAACATTAATGAGTGCTCCCAGCCAGTCGACTGTGCAGGAGGGATTGTCCATCCCCGGGTGCTGCTGCTGCGGAAAACCGGCACAGGCAGTGGCTGCGGATTTCATGGAGACCTGAATGCTTTCATTTCCAGCAGGTGAACAGCCGAGTTAGTTTCCATTTCCAGTGCAGCACAAAGCAGGTTGCTGCAGCTCAGCGTTCACATTGCTAGAGCATTTAAAACGTGGTTTTCTGGAACTCCCCAGGAGTGCAGCACAGGAGAACGACTGGATTCACCACCACGTCGTAACCTTTCTCAAAGGGACAGGAGATACTTTCAGACAGGCCCCAGTTACACTTCAGAAATGGGGATGTCATGACACTTGTTGCCCTTGCTGAGAAGTAGGGATCAGCACTGGCACTGACTGGCAGCGGAGATTAAACTGTTAAATGGTCCCAATGGTTTCTGGCTGGGGCTGATGACAATTATACCGACAATGCTTGTCGTGTCCACGGCACGTGGCGTAAATGCCAGGCTGATCGTTGAAGGTTGTATCTGTCATTATATGTTGCATCCTGTCATTACAAATCCTCGTAGCTTACAACAAAGTTATTTCATTATAAACCCTCGTAGCTTACAACAATGTTATTTCCAACAGTGCTGAGCTCAGTGCATGAGTATAAATCTTGTGTTATATTTAACTCGCCTGTGTCTGTCAGGAGTGTGCCCTGTCAATATGTGTTTGGTGGCACAACTGGACTCACTCTTCTCTTATTGACCAGCTGGGTGCTGTGTATGGTGTCACTTGTGCCCCCGACGTTGTCCCCAGGCTGGGCGGGCTGGCCCCGGCTGCTCCCGCTGTGGCTGACGGCACGAGGGCCATACCCTGTTCGGTCCCTGGGCGGGCGAGTTGTTTTGAGGTGTTAAACTGAGCAGAACGGCTTTGGGCATCACGAAGAAGGAAAGAGGAGGGCAGCCTGTGCCGCCCCAGCGTTGCGTTTGGAGCCAGGGCTGCCGTCGTCATGGTTTGGCTTTAAGCTATGATAAACTGAAGCTGGAGCTTTAAATATACAATACTTTGACTCCAGACACACAGGAATTCAATGTCTGTCTTAACACTGTTTAATGTCCTTGAACTTTGCCTCCGGCGTTTCCCGGGGTGAGCGGAGGTGAGCCTGGGCTCCTGGCTCTAAAAACCACAAGGCTCAGGTCTGGCGATACACAGGAGGTGTCAGACACACCAAGCAAATCGTTTAGGCCTGGATTTATGTGTCTTATTGCAGATCTTATGACTTAATTTGTTTGGTTCGTTTGCCTCTGCCTTTCAAAGGTGTGGAGAGATTATCGTCCATCCCTCTGGGATAACGTGAGGAAAAGTCTCGCAGTGAATTTGTTTCAGGGACATGAAAGCAAAGGGATTCTTCTGTGTATGAGTGGATGGTTTTTACTGGCGATTAAACCTTCAAAATCACATGATGAACATTTTAAATTACTCTTTCATTTATTAGTGCGCATTAAGAATTATTCCTTATTAGCGGTTTATATGTAAAAAACCCCTGTGTTCTGCAAGATCTTTTTCTTGCAGTTGAATGGTCACCAGCGGTTAAAGCAGACACATGCCCTGCAGTGCCTTTGGCGACGGGCTGGCTGCGATACTGGACAATTTTGAGTTCCACTCAGCATCTGATCTACATAATTTTATTTTATTTTTGTTCTTTTACTTTAGAAACTGTTGTACCAACGTAGGTAATCTCTGCAGGGTAAGCAGAGAAAACTAATGTCGTATGCAGGTAGACGTATGAAAACATTTAATTTGCCAGCAGGCAGTTGGGTAATGATCAGTTGAGAATTGCAAATTATGCACGTCATGTATTTGTAGCATGCTGCTGAAAAAAGCCCAGTGCATATGACAAATCATATGTATACTAAAATTTATAATACTTTTCACATTTAATTGACTGGGGCAACCTTATGATTTATGTCTTTGCTTTATTCATAGCACACCCATAACGTAGTCATAATGCAGAACGAAACTAATTCAATTTCTCTTTGCCTTTGTAAATCATTTATATATTTGACTGTCAAGTATTTGAATATAAAGTGGGCGTGCATACAGCAGAAAATAAATAGCTGATTGTATTAGTTAAGAAATTGAGTTTTAATGATATTATGGTCTGTGTTGCCTTACTTGGATGTTTGGTCTTGCATAGATGGATGTTTGGTTTTGCATAGACCCTTGCCTTAGTTCACAAGCAAAGTATGTTTTGTGGGCACCAGCATTACACTTTTAATGGCCCTATATAGTGTTATGACTGTGTAAAACATACTTGGCTCGCTTTGACGGCAGCAGGAGCCCGGCCCGGGCTCAGGAGCAGTAAGTGGCTGAGCTGCTGGGCTACTGCTCTCAGTTACAAGAGGCCTGCTTGAACGTGCCAGGAGGACGTGCAGGGACTGCAGGCAGCGGCTGCATCATTAGTACCCTTAGGTAGATAACAAGAAGAAAAACAGATTGCCCAGAGAAGCTGTGGATGCTTCCATCCCTGGAAGTGTTCAAAGCCAGGTTGTATGAGGCTTTGAGCAACCTGATCTAGTGGATCAGGGGGATTGGAACTAGACGATCTTTAAGGTCCCTTCCAACCCAAACCGTTCTAGAATAAAATATTCTGTTGGCCATGGCAGTGATCGCTTTCCCAGAAATCAGTTTTTGCCATGGAGTTATCATGCAGACTCTTTGAAAATACAGCCTGGAAAGATTTTTGTTTGTTTGTTTCATTGAAATACCAGGTTACTGGCTTGGCATCACCAATTAACCTTGGGAAGCACAGCAGTATGTAGCCCTGAGAAGGAAGGAGTACCTTACCCACTCGACCGCAACTGAGGAGGCTGCCAAGGGTGCTTGTTACCTCCTAAGAAAAATAAGCTTCTGCAGTCAGATCTTTCCTTGACAAGGTTTTTGACACCTGTAGCATCACTGGAAAACATCCGCAAAATCAAGATAGTGCAGAAAGCATGAGGGAGTTTGCTGGCTGGTTATCATACCGCAAAACCAGCTCTCCTCCACAACAGCATCCTTGATTTCTAAATTTAGTGCCTGAGTTATTTTGGGTAGTGTGTGATTAACCTCAATTACTGTAGCTCAGATGGAATTGAAATAATGCCCCCTCTTTCAGAGTTGCAAAGAAATGGAAATCTGGGACTGTACATTTCCTACCATTAATGAAGCAGCTCTGAGAGGTGCTTGCACGTCAGTGGAGGTCAGTTGTGGGATGGATTTGTTCATGGAGAAATTAATGGGGGCAGCTGGTCCCAAAAGGTGCTGATGGTCCATGGCTACTGGTTTTGGGATCAGGAGCATAAGCAAGATGGCAGCAGGCTATGTGGTACAGCTGGTGTGAGTGAAACCTGGGTGGCCACAGCAGAGAATGTTGAAGCATCAGTGGATTTGAATCACAGTCAGGACTTATTGAATTAAATCAGGAACAGAGGCTTTCAAAAACTAATCAAAAATATACTCTCCCTCAAACTCGGCCATAATGAATGTTGGCTCTCTGGAAAATTGTTGATGGTGAAGCAGTGTGCACGTGTGCAGATCTACACGAGCGTGTGCGAAAGGGGGGAGGCGCGGGATGCGCAGGCGGGTGGCTGAGATGCTGTGGAAAGCAGCGGGTCTGGGGGAAAGCGGCATCCAGGGAACCCTGACAGACGAGCTCGTTGTTCATCAGGCTGAGAATCAAAACTTTTGTTGCCATTGTAGCTGTAACTTTCCAGACTGCACTGCACCAGCCAAGCCTTTCTTCTGTCAAGCATTTTGCCTCCAGAGGAGGATAAAACCCAGGGAGGTGGTTAGTGCAACCCCCAGCCAGCGAATGAAGCTCATTACGTGTAGCAGTCGGTGGGAGAGCTGACCCCTGATGGCTTGTGGCACTTGCATTTACTGGTAGCCAGAAGGGGTCAATATTTTGCAAACGAAGGTGTCATTTGGATGGAGGAACCAGTCCTCCTGTCTGAAGTCACATTTGCTCGAGCAGGTGAACTAAAACCATGAGGTTTTGCACCAGGTTGAGCTTGGTTTTGTGCCATGTGGGTGGAGTGGTGCCATGACCACCCCACTGTCACACGCTTCTAGCCCTGTGCCGTGGCCAAAATGACCCCCGAGGAGTCTAAAGAGTGGTCAGAGTCTGGAAAGCAGCTATAAAATTGCCACCCCATTACAGCAGCTGTTGACTTCTTCAGGGGCTAGTTTGATTTTACACTTTTTTTGTTGTTCTGTAGTTTATGTCCGTGTGTTCCCACTAAAAATAACAGATCTGCCCTTAGTCCTTCTAATGGGAAACTGCTCGCAGCAGACACCATGTCCCTTCCATGTGTGCTGTAATTGTTTGCTTAGCTGGCAGAAACAACATTTTACCCTCAGAAGACATTTCAGGGGCCAGGGAGACGCTGAACGCTGAACCACAGAGTTGTGGGGGGAAAAAAGAAAAAAAGATTTCTGCTGAAGGCTGCAGGAAAACTGATTGTATGAATTGGGTAGTGGCACAGGGGTGTAGCAGTATGAGGGAAAAGGGACAGAAACTAAGCAAATGCTATTGCTGTGCATTTCTGCTGAGTCTCTTCTGGCTTCTTCTGTCTTTTTCTAGGTGGCAAGCAGGGGTAGGAGAGTGTTTGGCTTGTCATGTGTCCTGCCCCAGCACAGTGGGCTGAGGCTTCCCAAGCACCAGCAAAGTGATAGCGTGTGGAGGGCACCTCACTTTTCAGGGGTTCAGATAGTCACCATCAAGGCTTGCTGCCAAACTGACTTACAGGGCAAAGTGGGTGTAAGACCTTGGGTTGAGGATGCTCAGCCCCAGGAGGCACCTGGGCGGGCATCAAAACAGGGTCTGCGCTGTCCCCTGGTTGTGTCTGTCTTGGGATGGTGAACATTGTGTGCATCCTTTATGTGGCTCTGTCCCAAACTGGGGCCCATCACTGCTCCTTCTATGCTATACGTAATGGGTAACGTAATGCAGATAGTCAGCCTGAAGAACTGAATTGCTTGTAGAGGTGCTGCATTGTTTAATTTTTCACCTTAATTTGCCTTTTGATTTTATACAGCTGGACAACCCAGATGAGCAAGCAGCACAGATCAGACGCGAGTTAGATGGACGTCTTCAAATGGCAGAGCAAATTGCCAAGGTAAAAAAACCAAAAGTCTTCTATGTTAACAAGCTCTTCATATAGAAGCACATAAGTAGTTTGATGCAGCCCCCAGGTGCTGTCCTTCCCTTACAGGTTTCTTCTCCCAGTAATCACTGGGTAAATATAAGCAGATTTTTAATGACAAACAAAGCAACAAGTACAGATGAAGCTGTTGTGATGCGCATTGCTTGCAAAGGCCTGATGAGCTGGGACAGTTTAGGTTCCTTCAAAACCCTTAAGAATCCTCAACAGTGGGGAAGAAATTGTCCTGAAGTGCTCCAGCTAGACCTGCAAGTGCACATCTGAGCCCTCTTTGTCAAACTTCTCTGCTGCGTAATAAGGTGGGTAGTGGCATGTAAAGAGGAGCCAGGAGTTGCCCTAAAGGAGTTTGTGCCATTCACTGGGCTGCTGGGAGCCACAGGTCCCTGCCCGTAGGTAGGTGCTGCCTCAGTAAAGGTACTTCACATGTGCTGTCCCGAACATGTTCCCCCTTTGCACGAGAGCAGTCAGGCTAGCATTGCACCATGTGGACATCACTGCAATCTGGAACAGCAGACACAGGACCTCAAAACAATTTTTGTAACCAAGCACTTGGCTAAACTCCCCAGAGACCCTTCTGTAAGGAGACATCTCTATAGGAGCAATTCACACCCTTACACAATGCAGATTTACATGACCTCTGATGGATCACAGATGGAGAGAAATCCTGGATCCTGTTGACATCAGTATGGCTGAGACTTTATCCTTGCCTCTAATCAGATGCTCTGAGTCACAGTAGTAAAGCCCTAATGGGGCTGAAGTCATTGGGAACGATCTATTTGGCTGTTCTTGATAATTGAGAAACCATTAATAGAAGGAAAAGAAAAAGGTCTATAACCAGAGAGATGTAGCTCAGGCTAAGGACCTGCTTTTCAGCAGTAGTCCTCCTGGCACTCAGCCATAACCAAATTGGGGGTTTTTATGAGAAAGGCAGTATCAGAACTGTGTGGAACCACACTGAGATCCCTGAGTGTGAAAAGCAGAGCACTTTCATTTATGGTCAGGCATTAGCAAGGATGCAGGTAGCACCTGCACAGTTATTCCTCACTAACGCTTCTGTTAAACAACTGCTGCTGTCGCATCTTTGGGGACATAGGTTCTGTTTTTTCCCCACTACACTGGTAAAAATAGTAAGGTGGCCAAGGACCACGTGGCCAATTGATGGTGCAGCAAACCAACTGCAGCTCCTTGGTCAGCAGCTGGCCCTTTGCCTTTTTATTGTCAAGAAAACCTACAGTGTTTTTCATTTGTGGCAAAACGTAAGCCCCTGCGCGGAGCGCTGCTGCTCCAGTTCTGAGATGGGTAGGCAGGCACTGGGTGCCAGAATGAGATTGCCCAATTCCGTTGTTTCGTTTTCCCTTTATGGCATGTGGGACGACAATATGCACGGTTCAGTAGCAGCCAGCAGAGGCTGTGGCTTCATGAATTATTTTTTGCAAACAAGGATTTGCCATTTCCATTCCTCCCCCAAGGATGCTGAAAACAAACTGTGCCACTGCTGGCCCTGCAAGAGAGTCAGGGGAAAGTCCTCAACACAACCTGATGTTTCCCCATGCAGAATTCAACCTTTGAATACAGCTGTGCATCTTGGAGGGCAGTTTAAAGTTAAAGTGACTTACCTGTGATCCACTTGGCAGGTATTGCTCTTCAATCTCCTTCACATTACTGGTGCACACCTTCTCTCCAGAATGTCCGATCCCACCAGCACCTGTCTACGAGAAACCTTGTTGTTTTGGACCCATGAATACCATTTTTTGGAAGCATCCAAATGACCTTTTGAATCCTTCTCTGTATTCTCCCTTTCTGGGCAAGGCTGCTTTCCCTCTAGCATAGGGCAGGCTCCCAATTCAGCTCAATGAAAGGACAGCATTTCCAATTTTATCTCCGTTTTTCAGCTTTTAATGCAGATTTGCTGCATAGGAAGACTTACTGTGCTGGTGAAACCAGCCCTGAAGTGGCCCTTGGAGATTCCATACTAAAGGCAAATTAACACCTTGTTACTAAATTAAGAAATTCACGCCAGGACATTTGTACTTCAGAGGAAACGAAGGCTGTGGAGTCTGACGGGACCTGGGATCACACTGCTGCAGGACTGGTGGCTCTGCAAGCCCTCATCTGACCTGTTGACTGACCCTGAACAAGTCACCCTGCACACTAGCTTTCCTCAGTGACCAGTTTCTGCATCTGGAAGTCAGGGCACAGCTCTGGGCCTTTTTATCTCCTCACGTGCCCAGGAGAGCGCAGCTCAGCACAGCATTAGGCAGTCCTCTGCTGAGCCTGACTCCATCAAAGCACATAAGCCCTGCCTTGGAGCCAGCCCCTTTGAGGAATCACGTTCAAAGTCAAGCAGATGTTTGAAAGCTGAATCTGGACAGGCTTTTTCACTCTGTGTGTTGTACTTTTCCAGCAGCTAAATGAGAGCAGCATTAGAGCTGAGAGCTGCGTGGTGCCAAGGCAGAGGTGTATTTTTCTCTGCAGTAGCAAGTGCTCAGCTGTCCTGGGGTGCCTTTCCCCCCACCCAGTCACCTGGCCTCAAGGACAAAGAGGAGCATGTGTAGGGCAATCGAATGAGACCTTGGGGTGACACCAGAGCAATGTGTCCATCTGGGGCTGGACCCGCTCTGCTTCAGCCTGCTGGACTGGCCATTCCTTAAAGTCTCTCAACTCTGCTTCTCTCCACACTTGTCTCCGTTTCTGGTCCCCTCCCTGCTCCAAGTACATGTGGAGATGATGAGCACCTTTTCATGCTGTTGTCTGCATCCCTTGATTGTGTCTTCCTCCAGACTTGCCCTGGCTCTATCACCAGTCCGATGGGTAACTTGGGACCACACTTGCAGCTCTGCATTTCCATCATCAGACCCAGCCGCAGTTAAATTGTTATGCATCACTTCACACTGCCTGTTTTCAACCTTAGTACAAGAAGTTGCTGGTGGCACACAGTGAAACGTCTCAGTCCTTGCTGCATTTCTGAAGAGGTTTGTGGGGGCAGTGCCAAAATTGCAGTCCCTGGAGGGATGGATAGCAGCAGGGTGAAAAAGCAGTAATGTTTGAACATCATTCCTTCAGCAGTAGTTCTCAAAATCTACAAAACAGTTGGATTTTTTTCCCTAGGGATGTCTTGCAACTTATATAATGCATAAACAATAAACCAGACTGATTAGGTAGTTTATCTTACACCAGGCCTAATTTACATGAGGGAATTGCTTCTTGAGATTGAGACTGGAAACAGAACACTGTATTTTAACTGCTTGGTGGGAGTGCTGCTGTGAGCTTGTAATGAGTAAGCTATTGAGGACTGATGCAAAAACTAGTGCAGCGGAGTACTTTTTCAGCAGCCTGATGACAGTCCTCTAGAAGAAACATGACCTTGTTTTCTTTTCTAGCATACGTTTTACAAACCACTTCTTACAGTGTTATGAATTGCCACTGAGATGCTTTGCACGTCAGCCTCGAGTTCTCTGGCTGCAGACGCTGCCTTGCTGTCGTACACCTTGCACAGCCGCTCGTAACCCACTGAGAGATGTTTAAACCCTGAGCAGATTCGGGGTATGGGCAGAGTTGTCAGAAGATGTAGGGCTCAGACTGGTGATCCTAACAGAGCTGGAGCATGGGCAGCAGTTCAAAGCTGAGAACACACATTGGGGAACATCACGTTTTGCTCTCACTGTCAGCTTTGGTTTTAATGTTTAAACGTCCTGTTTACAACAGGCAGCGCTGGAGGGTGTCACACTGAAATGTTGCCTTGTTGGAGGGAGACACGGGCCCTGGCAAGTAGTGGAAAGGGTGTTTTACCCCTTTTCTTCCAATTGGGACCACACAATTCCTGCCCACATGTTGTTGATTTTGCTTCCTTGGGCTCCTTTCACACCTAGAAAACTAATGGAGTAACTGCTCAGAAGCATTTTTAAAAGAGCTGGCACATTTGGGAGACTGGAAAACAAGTCCCTAACTGTCAGCATCCTTTGAGTCGTTAGTAAATTGCTGCCAATCACAAAGTTCAACTGAGATCTAGCCTGGAGTGTTTTATAGTTGTGAACACATATATATATAAAGAAGGCCATTTGCAGATACAAAAAAAAAAAAAAGAGCGAAATGCAAGTGCATGCGAGAAGCAGTAAAGTTGGATAAGTACCAAGTAGTAATTCTATGGGAAGCTAACTGTGTAACAGTAATGTTTCTTCATTACACGGAGGGAAACTGTAATTTGTCATCTGGTTTGTGGGAGTTCCCTGCTCGCAAACTTCTCTGCAGATGCTCCTGGGGGGTTCTCCCAGTGCAAAAAGTGGTTGCTGATAGTCACTGCAATTAATTCTGTTGTTTTTATTTCCAAATCCAAGGAGCGCAAGTTTCCGAAGTTTGTATCCAAAGAGATGGAAAACATGTACATCGAGGAGCTGAAGTCGTCTGTCAATCTCCTGATGGCAAACTTAGAGAGCATGCCTGTGTCTAAAGGAGGCTCTGAGTTCAAGCTGCAGAAGCTGAAACGCAGTCACAACACCTCAATAATTGACATGGGAGAAGAAAACGAGAACCAGCTTTCCAAGTCAGATGTCGTGTTGTCGTTCTCCCTGGAGGTAAGCTTCACATACATGGCAGCGTGCAGAGTTTGTGGGAATAAAAATCACAGCAGCCAACTTCTGCTCAGTTCAAACTTCAGTTAGGTGGAGAAAGGTCATTAGAAATCACTTTCTGATCTCTGTGAGGAACGGCTCCTCTCTGAGTTACCAGAAGCTTTGCCTGTGGTCAAATGCTTGTGTCCTTTCTGATGTCTTGTTGGAATAAACTGTGTGAGATAAACTCTCTGGCGTTTCCTGCTGATGTACATCAAATTACTCAGAAATCCACATCATTAACTGAACCTTTCATGTGGCTTGTTTCTGAGTGTACCCCAGTAACCCTGAACCTGTATCATCCCTGAAACCAGTACAGTAACGCAACCCCGTAAATGCCAGCATGTTTAATTATTGCCAGTTAGGGGTGTCGCTGTATTTCCCTGCAAGCCTTGCTTCCTCTTTGGAGAATTGTTAAAAATTGCTGGGCTTTGAATGTACCAAACAGATTGGCTTGCAGTTTGTGTGGAAATATTGTGCTTTGCTGGCTCGCTCTTTGCCTCGCGTTGAGCACTGCCTTTCTGCTCAGCGCTCTGCTGAGCAGTTTGTCTGCGCAGCCCAGGGAAGGCAGGGTGCTGCAGGCACCCGCCGTTACCTCCGACACAGGCTGGCTCGGTCCTGGAAGCAGTGTTGCTGCAGTAGCTGTTTTCAGCTGCCTTAATTGTTCTGCGCAAACGTATGTGTGATCTAGGCAAGACGTTTACTCCAAGGAGTCACCGGCACACCCATGCAGAATTGTCGTTGTCTGTCAATGAGTGGGTTTATGTTACGTTGTCAAAACAACTGTCAGGATGGGGTCAAAAATGTAGGATGCAGAAAAATCAGAAAATTCTATTTTTGTGTGGTTTCCTGTTTATTTCTCTTCCTAAGAGGTCTCTTGTTATATATGTCATGTCAATGCAGAACTTAACAACACTGATTGTCGTATCTCAGAATTTAACCCATTAGATGTCTGAAACCATCTTTATAACATTCAGTTGAGTCTTATATAAAAATCAGGCTACGAACCCAGAGGCCCTTCAACAGCAGCATCAAATACAGCCTGACTTCTGAGCGTTCCCAGGGATGTGTCACAAAGCAGTAGACCTCTCTGTTGGAAAAGCCTGTGCAGCGTGTATAGCCGTGCATAAAGGGACTCGCCCCTACAACGAGATGTCTCAAACGCTTTGCTCCAGCTGAACACCATCCAGTGGGAAGCAGAAGCTCAGTAAAGCACCAGCTTCAGGAGCTGGTAGGTCTGTGCACTGCTCTGTGCGTGAAGCTTTTGCTGCAAGAGAGCTTTTGCTGGAGAGGTGTGCTCATCAGAGGATCTGCAGAGCTCTGAGTGCCAGGCGAGGGATTCTCAGTGTGAGGACAGATCAGAAGACCAGAGGAGAGGAATTTTAAACCCCTGTGTATATACTTCATAAGTAGCTGTAGTAAAACATGAACAGAAATTCTGACACTGTTTCTTGTAGAAATATTTAAGGTACATGATTAACAGGACTAACCACCTTTAAAAAAAAAAAAATAAAAGGGTAATTACCTGCAAGAAACCTCGATGGTGATTTCTTAATAAAAAAGATGGAGAAACTTTTTACCACAGCTTGTAGTGACAGGACAAGGGGCAATGATTTTAAACTGAAAGAAGGCAGATTTAGATTGAATATAGGAAGAATTTCTTTACAATGTGGATGGTGAGACACTGGAACAAAGAACACTGGAGAAGTTGTGGATGCCTCTTCCCTGGAAGCATTTAAGGTCAGATTGGACGAGGCTCAGAGCAACCTGATCTAGTGAAAGATGTCCCTGCCCATGGCAGGGAGGTTAGACTAGGTGATCTTCAAGGATGAAACTTGAACCGTTCTATGATTAATCTTGAAAACAGGCTTTTGGCACAAGCTGAGTAGCTGTGTACTTTTTTTCTGGATTTCACATATTAAGGCACTTTTAGGTGGGGCAGAAACATTCCTGTGAGGCCTGTCTCCTGAATCTTGGTACAGCCCTGGCCACCCAAAGGTTTCGACACGCCCATGTGCAGTCAGAGGGAGACCTCCTGGTTTCCGTACAGACCTCGCTGGCTGCCGTGGTCCCCGCTCAGCCTAGGCAGTGCCACCATCCCTGCCCACCTGCCACCATGAACGTCCAGCAGCACATGGAGACCCCAGCACTTGCTGACTCCGCAAGTTCAGCAGCCAGAGCGAGATCTGAAGAAGGATGCTGCTCTTACACTCCTCTTTCTTTACCCCACAGGTTGTCATCATGGAGGTGCAGGGTCTGAAGTCGCTGGCCCCCAACCGTATTGTGTACTGCACCATGGAAGTTGAAGGTGGGGAGAAGCTGCAGACTGACCAGGCTGAAGCCTCGAAGCCAACGTAAGTCTTGCTTAGTCTTTTGCTCTCTCCACCATGCTCTCCTCTACCCCATCTCTGTGCTGCTTAGTCGCTGTGGATGGCTCCAGCTCCTGAGAAGGGGACTCTGAGAAGCAGAGGAGAAACATGGCCTTCCGTGTATGCAGAGCATCGTCCTGCCACTAGGAATGGCACAAAAGCCCTGACTGAGAAAAAAAAAGTGTTAATGACAGACTTGCGTCTCTTGTAGCCATAGAGACATAAATTTGTGCCTATACGTAAGTACTTTGCTAAATAGGGATGGAGTTAAGCATGTGCTTAGATAAATACTTGTCTGAGTGTCCATCTGAACTGGTGCCATCGGGTGTAGGTACATAATCTCATACTCTCTATCATGCTTTTGACGGTTCTACAAGAAAGGGAGACAGCTGGCGAGGACACTCCGGCAGCCACAGCCAGAGATGGGAGAGAGGAGCTGGAGAAAGCTTCAAGCCACTCATTTAAAGCTTTATCCGAGGCCACTCTGCGCTGGTCCAGTTCAAGGGCAGAGCCTTGTTTTGCTCTCTTTGGCCTGGTCCCCACATCCCCAGCCTTGACTCCATACCTGGCTTTTTTGTCTTACCCAGATGTTGTTATAAGCCTGCTAGTAGTGATTGATCTTTGTTGATTTGGAAGGAGAAAATGATGAATGGCTTATTTCCTTTCTGATTTGTGGGATTAGTTAACTTGAAACACTATCTGTATGGATTTGAGGCAGTTTTCCTCTGGTTCACCACAGAGATTTCACAGTTAAATTAAATTCTCGGTGTGTGTCCTCACAGTGGAGAATTGCCCAGGTGATACAAAGCCTCCTCCAACAGTGGGGACCAGTGCAGGAGGGTCTGCTGTTGGGATATTCCCTCTCTGTCCCCATATCCCATTCCATCCAAGTGAACTGTCCCTTAGCAGCGTTTCACCAGGAGCTTCCCAAGCTCATGGAAGGAAAGCCAAAACCACCCGACTGCGTCACACGCGAGTGCACAAGCGCTGCAGGCAACCAGTTCAAGCCCAGCAGATGCAGGAGAAGAGCTGAGCTGTAGGCAGGCTGCCTTCCCTCCCTGATTGTCCTCCCGCAGAGGCACGGAAACTGCTCGTGCCTCGTACCCTGCACTGTGCTGGAAGAGCAAGAATCTGCAGTAAGCAGTTTAAAAACAATATTCCCAATCAGGGCAAGTGCTGCAGCCTGGCTTACTTTTCAAAATGCTTTGAAATCTGCTTCAGAGGAGGAAGTAGGAGAGCTGTACTTGGAAGAAAATTTCCATAAGAACCTGCTGTTGTCACTATTTCAGGTATTTTTATTGCTTCAGTGGAGAAAGTTGGGCCCTATTTAAGGGAAATTACTACTACCCATACTGAAAAGCACACTTCTGCTGGGTTACATGTGCTTGTTTAGCTTGGTCTGTTTGTCCCACTTCTGCTGAAAGGGTCAGTCCTTCCTTACACAAGCCTTCTTGCTGTCAGACGTAGGACCATTTATACAAGTGTTGCTTAGAAAATAAGGGCTTCAGGAGTGAGCTCTTTAATTGAGTGGGTCTTTTTATCATAATGAAATGTACAGTGTCTGGGCATGAAGCCATCAGCCCTCTGGAAAATGCAGCCAATGCTGAATGCTGCGGTGTGATATGAGTTATGCAAGTCTATCACACTCATCCTCTCTCTGCACTGGCTTCCCGAAGAGGTGCAAGTCAGGCTTGAGGTCTTCTGACCTCTCCTCCTTTTCTTCCCTCCTGCCTTGGGAGGGCAGTGGGTTTGACAGTTGCATTCCTTGAGGGTCCTTGGACTTTTTACTTCCAAAACCAAAGACCACCCAAGCCAAGGCTCTAAAATAATCTTGCACAGAAACCAGAGACCATCACAGAAAACTTGTCCTTTTTTTCTTCTCTGCATTAGAAGTGCTTCTTTCACCTTGCTTCCCCTCCCAGACACAGCAGCCCAGGCAGGGAAAACCAGAGCCCTGTGAAAGCACTTCACTGCCCTTACATTCTCCTCTTCAGAAGAGAAGGCAAGAGGGAATGAACCAGATGTACAAGTTTGTCATGTTGCTTAGTACAAGACTTGAAGGCCCTCAGGTACTCCAGTGATGAGGGCAGTGACAGAAACAGCTCAGAGAAGTCTTTGGTGCATTTTTGAGCTATGCTGTCTGGCAGACAAAAGATCCATGGTCAACCAAAACATCTCTTTAGATGCTGATGTCACTCTCTGATGTTGTGTTGTCAAACACAACATGTTTGCTTGTGTTCTTTTCATCATAAGCAAAACGCTCATTGATAAAGGAACTAAGTCAGCAAAAGTGTGCCCGGCTGCTCTCCAGGAGAGCTTGCTCCCCAGGCATCCCAGGTTTGGTGTGCTTGGGCAGGGAATGCCGCCTGGCCTGGGGGTGAGGAGCGCACTCTGGGGATCCTGAGCCTCAGCACTGTGAAAGTGTAAGTACTGTAGCAGGTTACCTCTGCATATCCCAAAGCTTTTATATCTCAGAGGCTCAAAAAAATAGAAATGAAGGTTAAGTGTCTGCTCACAGAACAACAGTGAGTACAGTTCTGGAAACAGGCATTTTCTCAGATTAAACTGTAACCCTTCAAAATGCCTGAAATTCGGTTTTGTCATTGTTCTTGAGGCTATGTGGGCTACAAAAATAGTAAACTTCTCATACGCATCAAGGAAAAAAACAATTGCATTTGAACTGTAAGACTCACTGGGAAACTTCCCTTCTTTATGACAGCCCTGTGTTCTGGGAGGGTGGAAAGGAGAGTGTTACAGGGTCACACAACCTTGTTGGAGATCTTTTTGCCTAAGAATGACTCATGGAGTTGTTCACCGTATTCTCACATGTCCTCGAAATGCCAGCCCTCAGCTAAAACACCCAAGGCATGGCACACCCGTGGCAGTGGCTGCTCTTCAGCCTGATGCCATGCCAGGGGTGCTAACCTGGGCTCTGCACCCCTAATGGGAAAAAGCAATTTCCCAGCCAGGGAAAGATTTCCAAAAGCACTGGTCTAGTCGTGTGAAAGGTTTACCTTTTGTCTTCCCTAGTGGAAAACTAGCTGGTTTTGCGAATAAGATGTTTGAAAGCATCTTAGTGACCTTGGAGCTTGAATCCTGTTTGTAGATCTTGAAGAAGGCAGGGTTAGCAGCCACGTCTACCGAGCAATCAGATGAGTCGTGTGCGAGGAGCGTGGCTCTCGGGATGGCAGTAAACACTGATGGTTCTTTTCTTCTCAGGCTCCGTGTTGGATTCCTGACATTTGAAGCCCAATCCCTTCGTGTGCAGATTATCTGCCTCAGTGCGGGTACAGGAGAGCGCACAGTTCTAGAGAAAGCCAGACCTGAAATAGCAGGGGTTATTTCAGATCAGGCTTGCAGTGTATTATTAGTAGTGCTTTTAATAAGTCGTGTAAGAAAAAGCCTTGTATTATGCCCTAACCGGCAGATGCATCTACAAAATATCCCAAATCCCAGTGCAAGTGGGATTTTACTGCTTTTTCATGCTGAAATTGTATTCTTGCAGATCTTTGAGGGTTTTATACCTCCCCCCATCTTCCCTGCACGTTGACTTGGTGTCTGCTCTCTGCAAAGCACAGAGGGTGAGGTGGCTCTGCACAGCTCCGACACTGCCCTGCCAGGAGCTGCGTTAGTAATGCTGCTGTTTGCACGGCCTGAGGATGCAGTTTCCGAGGGGTCTGGGAATAGCACAAAAGGTCCATCCACAACACCCCTGTCCTGTGGTCTCTAAAGAAACTGCTGGATATATTTCAACAGTGACCTGTGCTTGTAGCAGTGCTCATTGGCTGTACCAGTGATTCATCTCCTTATCGTATCACCTTTCTCTGACGTGAGCAGAACAAAAGAAAACAGAGACCCAAACAGCAGCAAGATCCTGTGTGCCTTGTGAATAAACGCTGTACATTCACGTGGATGTATTTCAGCATGCAGGTAGGTCTCATTCTGCCCTGGCTCACAGAAGTGAAAATCGGGTGTACGTGCATCAAGCTCAGCTGAACCATTTGGGTTAAAAGCAGTAAATAACTGGTTAGGGGAGAATCTGGCCAGCTTGTCTGTGTATTTTGGCATGCTCGAGAAGGGACGGAGGTGTGGGCTGCTCCTCTGACTCTAGAAGTGTTTTCATTTTGAGGTTATATCTCCCCTTTGCAGAGCAGCCTCTTCAGCCCTAGTGCAAGTGTTGTGCAGTAGCTCAGAGTATGAGAAGTGAGACTGGAGCTTATTATTTTTGAAGGAGAAAAGATCGCTCTTTATCATCTGTTGTTTTTTTTTTCCATGCAGTTTTCTTGAGCATGTGCTGTAGGGCAGTGCTGAAGAGGACACTCAACGGGTCTCATCTGACTCCATGTCACTTCTTATGTTCTTTGTCGTGACCCAAGAGCTTGGGCCTCATGCCCTCTCCAGAAATTCACTCTTGATAAAGTAATGTCTTTGCTAAACTTTAAAAACTCTCCATCTCCATTCCCTTAGCCAGGGATGCCCTGTTTTGTCTTTGTGCTTGCCCCAGTGTTGCTCCCTGATTTGCTTTCAAGGTGCTGTGATGGCTCAGCTGATCTCTGCTGCGACAGGCTGCCCTTGTTTGGGATCCCTGCACCAAACCTCTGAGCTTATCACCCACCTAGGGTCCGAGTTTCAAACTGATGTACCACATCCATGAGAGCCCGCTGTCTGACCATGAAAAGGGACAGGGTCTCTGTAGCATCCTTGCTCAGCGCCTTAGGTGACCATCTCCTCCTGGAAGCTGGGCACTGAGCAGCAGAGGAAGGGAGGCTGGCAAGCAGGGATGCCCTCTCTGTCTTTGCAAGAGGGGAAAATCTGGTCTTTTCATTCAAGAATCCCCTGCTTCAGGCCCTGGAGTTTGAAGTGATGCTCAGTGGCTTTGCACAGAGTAGGAGCATGATAAGAGCATTTTGTTGCAGACAGTGTTTGCTGCCACGGTTAGTTGGGAGATAATGTAAACACTTCACTGTGGTAAAATGAGAAAGGTCCTTTTGAGCTGAGCCTGTGTATACATTACAAATAAATATTCCGTACTCTTGTAGAACAAATTTGACTCTGCGAAAGCGAAGGGGTTTATACTGATGTGAGTGGGAGCAGAGTTTAGCCCATAATCCACGTTGTGTATCACTCAGCATGGCTGTGGGTGCCATGCCTGGCAGGTTGCTTCCAGACAGGTGTGGTTCTGCAGTCCAGGAGGCTGGCCAGAGCCTGTGGCATTACTGTCCTGGCTGCTGTGACAGCCCTGCGGGCTCTGTGGACAGGTAGGAGAATCGCTGCCTTAGACTTGCCAGCATCACCTGGGTGCTCCAAGCCCACAGCATGCTCAGAGCTGTTGCTTGTTGCAGAGGTATCACGCCGTGGCAAAGCTCAGGCAGACGACCTGCATGGCTACACGATTTTAAGCAGTCAGTTGTATTTAGGTTTGCATGCCTGTGTAAGCAAGATTTATGATGCTGGGTGAAAAACAAAGCAAAAGGAAATTTCGGGACATAGCTGCTTTTTTTGTCTGTTTTTTCCCCTCCTTCTTCTAGTTGGCTTCAGTGTTAAATATAAGCTGTCTTAATTACCCAGACTGATTGGCTTGCCTTTCCAGTTGCATGATTTCATTTCACAGCTGTGCAGATGTTCACAGCTCTTTTTCCTTAGGAAGCCTCCAGGAGCCTTATGGATGTGTCAAAGTAGGTGTCCGAGTCCTGGGTACAGCTGACATCAGACACCGTCACTTCTGAGACACAGCCCTTGTCCCTGGGTTGAGGGTCTGAGCAGAGGGTCAGTTCCCCAAGGCATCTATTGGGGAACTATCTTCCAGGAGAGATCTTCAGCTTTGCTCTCTGCAATCACAGTGCGGATGCTCTGAGCTCACGATGCTGCCGGGCACATCAAGGACAGAGACGGGAACTTCAGGGAAGTTGTTTTAGCCCCTCTGTCTAGGGCTGAAGAGTAAAAAGTGGTGTCCAAATCCCCTACACAAGATTTCTTCACTTACAGCTGTTTAGCATGTCTAGGAGCCAGTTTTCCAATGAGGTTGTACGTGGCTTTGCCACAGAACCCTTTGAAAGGTTCTGCTGGTAGTTTGGTCTGACCCGCTCTTCAAATCCCCTTCTGTGCATGTGACAGTATTTCCATAATGCTCCTGAGATTTGTGCTGTGATGTTCCCATTTGTGAAAGTGGAGGCTATGGACAAGTCATTAAGCACAGCAAAAAATGCACTAAAAAGTTATTACCCAGGTGCAAGCGTGTGAGCTATTATGGGAAGTCTTCACGCAAGTGGTTTAGTGGTCCTTTTAATTAGGAATTCAGAACCTCTTCTGATGTTTCCTCGTAGCTGCTCTGCAGCAGTGGTTCTCACACAGCTCAGCTGCTGCCCCAGGGACCATGGGGGGAAAAAAAAAAAATCTGTTTTCGATTAAGTAGCTGAGTTTTTCCCCAGAATAAAGGCAAGGCCCCTTAGGGATTCCTTACTTAGGGATTCCTTACCCCAGGTATCACTCACATTGCCACGCTTCTGCTGTGCAGCCTCCTGGACAGCAGTGCCATAGTCTGCTGGGACTGCAGATGGTGACCCCAGGTGTGGTCCTACCCCTAAAGGTCTCATGTGCAGTCCCTCCTGTGCTGTAAATGTTACACTAGAAACTGTGTTGAAGAATAACGAAGGCTTGTCCATAGACTTACTTCTTGTAGTTGGGTTCTCTGGTATCAAGTAAGTGCAAGCTCTGGCTGTGTTTTCCCTGACCCTTTAGAGCTTTCGCATGGATTCTCTGGTGTCTAGTAAGGGTTGAGCTCATGCACCTTCTCTTTCACAGATGAATGTCTCTCTTTTCTCACCAGCTGTCTAATTTCTTGAGTGTTCCTATGCACTTGGGAATTATGTATTCCTGTGGTAGCACATACATTCAAATTTAAGTATTCCAGAAGGTGTGATGATGCCCAAGGCGATTTTTGTCAACACCAGTCTGCTTCATCACACCTATGCGTGCAACCTTAAGATGGGATAGTGAAGACCAAAAGGACATCAAAATAAGATTGTGATTCAGTGATCTGAAATAGTGCTAAATTAAGAGGAGGACTGCAAAACAGAATTCAGTCTTCTCATTTAATGGTCATGGTTGGTGTTTTAAAAATAATTGAGCCATGCCTTAGTGCAAGTTCTGCGCATCTTGTCGAGGGAAAAACGAGGGTTGAGACATGTGAAAAGTGCCCAGTTGTTGGTTTATTTATTAAGTGCTGTGTACAAGTAGTGCACGTTATTATTTGATGAGGAGTACTGCTACTGTTGGTACTGCAAAGCAGTGTAGGAAGATAGAGAGCATGCTTTAAAGAATTGGTACTGTGCCTACTCCTGCCTGGATGGAGCTCAGGAAGAGGAAATGGTTTAATGGAAAGTCAATGGAAGGCAGGACACAGTGCATAAGAGTGTCTTGCCCGGCTCACCGGTCATTCATGCCTTTGCTAAAAGGCCGTGTAGGCAACTAAAGCCAAAAGCATCTGCAGCAAGTCTCACTCCATGGCTTAGAGGAGATGAGAAGGGGAGTGCCAGCAACTGCACAGAGCCACTGCAGCTGCAGGATCCATCAGGATGTGGGAAGAGGGCTCACCAGCCCCTCATGGTTGCTGAAGGAAGGATGAAGTCCTTCAAGTCAGGGATTGCTGAGCCCCGCAATCGTTGTCAGGCCAGAGGTGCAAAATGCATGTCTAGGGATGGATTTCCCATGGAAACAAAGGACGTGGTGTTAACGTTTTTGCTCTGATTCTTCTCAGGGGCTGCATGTTCCTGGGCCAGTGGCTGGCTCAGTCCTTACTTTGAGTTTCCTATCCGTGAGACTAGGGCAACACTTCTGTATCACAGCAAAGAAGATGCTCATGACCAAGACAGCTGGGTGGGCATCATCTGCTGGAAGTCCTCGCTGACGCAGGAGATGCCAGGATGACTTTGCATCTCGCAATCAGAAGTTAGGCAAGACAAACGCCATCCCATGTGTCTGGATGGATCTGGGCTTCCTGTTGTGGGTCCTGGCTTAGAAGAATATAGGGCAGCAAAAATGTGAGTGGTGGCACAGCAACAAGAGACGGTCTCACCCTTCTGATTCCTCTCTTTAGCTCATTTTGGAAGGGTACCTTGTGCCATTTTCTGCTCTGTTTACATTTAGGAAATATTTCACTGCTCTTCTCTACTGCATTTTATAAAGGAGAGCCTAGACTATGTTGACACAAAACCAGTAACCTGTATTTTCAGGCGGAGGATTTCTGTCTCCTTTTCCATGGTCTGTGCTTGTGAGACACCAAGTTTCTATAAAGCTGACGGTGCGTGGCCTTAGTAAGTCTAAATCATAACCAGACCTTAACTAGCTGCAGTTCTTTGCAGCTCTGTTTTCTTCCAGGGTGATAAGATTTAATAGAAGTGATTAACCACGTCTGAATTAAATAATCGTTCTGTGAAATGAGCAGCTGGTTCCGTGGAGCATCTTTGGCCAAAGGAAACTTTGATTAGCGTGTGTGTGGCCTTGCAGTCCCCTTATACAAGAAGTGGTAGCAACCACAGATAGTAAATGCACGCAGACCCGTTTCATGAATGGAACTCTGCCTCATGCTATATGCAAAGCCGATATACTGATAAAGCACGTACAGTAGGCAGCCTAGTAAAAGCAATCATTTCTTTCAGTTCAGATCTCCCCGTAAAAGGTTGCTGGGCTTATGTTTCCATATCCTCCTGCTGAGCTTTTCTCCTCTAATTGCAGTATCATAGTATTAAGCGAGAGCACAGAGTGTTTGAAAAGCACTCGTCATTTAAGTCACACTAAGTAATCACGCTCCTTATTTTCCCTGTTAATACCCCGAAGATTGTGGTGAATAGCATTGCCATCAATTCTCATCCAAACCAGCCATGGGCTTTCTGCAGTAAAGCAGAGCCTGGGGGGTGCCTGGTCCTGGGCTGGGCTGGGTACAGGCATGGCAGAGGGACATCCCTGGGGCAGGAATGCCATCTCGTGGCCGCAGATAGCTATTATGTGATGAAATCTGTCTGCCATCCTTTCTCACAACTTCCCATAACGCTTCCCCTGTGTATCAGCTATGCTTAGGAAACACTTCGTGCTGAAATCAAGCTCCTCGGTTTCTGTATAGCAAAGATCATCCTTTTTTGGGTTCCTAAAGCTGTGCTGTCGGCCCCAGCAGCTCCTCTTGGCTGCGGTGCCCTGGCAGCCGAGTGGCATGGTGCTGGCACAGGATCAGGGTCTGCGGGGACTGCTCATGAGCCATGAGCAGATAAAGAGCAGACCTTCCCAGGCTTTGCTTTGCTGCAGTCTCCGTCAGCTTTACCCTATTCCTTTTGCACCTTGCACATTCAGGCACAGATGTGATGCTCTCCTAGACATATTTCTTTCTCAGCCGGCAGCCATAGTGTTGCCGTAGCCAGTTTGAGGATGTGGGAGTTGCAGCTCCTGGAGAGAGAGAGAGAGAGAGAGAGATGGTGCCTTTTATCAACTGTCTGGTACTGCTGGCTGCATGATGTTAAGCAAGATGGTGTCTGCGTGCGGGACACCTACATCATGTCTCAGAGCTGTGGGAACAAAAAATGGACAGTTCATGAAACGCTGGAGGTTGGAAGAAATCCTTAGCTGCTGCTAGGAGGAGCCCAGTCTTTAGGGAGGTGCTGCCTGTGCTCACTTTTTGGATAATACCATAGTGCTTTCTGCAGTGGTGTTTTTGGGTAAACGAAAACCCTTTTGTAAGCAAAATAATTACTAATGGTGCTTTCTTTTTTAGCAGAGAGAATGTTATATGCTCAGCAGGAATTAGGACATCATGGGAAATGATGGATTCACTCAGAGAGCCCTTGGGTTATCCCATCAAAGCAGATGTCAGTGCTCTGTGCAGAGACATGGCCTTGCTCGGCGTTGCATAGCGCCAGGGGAAGGAAGGGTCAACCACCACGTGCGGGAATGCTGGATGGTCGGTCACCTGCACAGTAGCTGCATCGGTGGAAGCAGGTTTTACCTATTATAAAGTTATATAGCTGCACAGGAAAGTCTGGGAGGAATCAAATCTGTTTGCACTGTCACTCCCACTTCAGCTCAGCTTCTTCCGAGGGAATGGGACCGAAAGGCTGTTTTGTCAGCAGAAAGGGAGGAGAGGAAACAAATGTGAACAAAAATAGGCCACGTTGTCAATCTATGTCTGATCACTTTGGTTATCCTGTTCTGAAGGTGAGTAAATACATCGAACTTTTACTATGGGAGGAATCCCAGAGGATACTCAGCAGCTCTTGGGAAACAAGCTGTGTTATGAATGCAAACCGTTCTCAATCTGTTTCTCCAGGCAGAGTGGAAAGGTACCTTTCTTAGCACCTGGATTGTATTTCTTAGCCCAGGACATTTTTGCGCAAGCAGAAACATGGAAGGTTCTCTGCATCTATATGTGCTCTTTGAGATTTGCATTTCAGATCTTTTTTTGTGCACCTGCAGCAGTCACCTCCAGCACCCCTCTTCAGCAGTGCAAAGACAGGGATGCTTTTGGGTCTAACTTCATTTCACCTGCTTGCTGCCTCTGAATTTGGATGAGGCAAATTAAGGCCTAACTCCACTAGCTATTAATTAGATCTCTCCTCATTACAATAGCAGAAGCCCAAGGCAGGTGACCTGGGCACGTGTACATAGTAGTGCAGTCTCCTAAATTTGTGTTTTTCCACAGTTATGATTGGTCTCGTGTCTCAGCATCCTCTCCTGATGGCTAAAGATTGAATCCTTCCCTCAGAGCCATCATTCCATTTGAGGCCCTCTGTGGCATGTGAAATCCAAACTCAGTCCCACGAAAGCCCCCAAATGGATTAAACGACTTGCTATTCTGCTGGTGGATGGCTGCTGCTGGTGGGCAGCACGCGTGTCCTTCTTCATTTGGTGTCTTTACTCAGCACCTTATTTTGTTTCTGGTTAAATCATTTTTTATCTTTCCATAATGATATCTCTTGAGATGGTGTGTCACCCACTGGGTTATGTTTCTTAAAAGAAATCAGCTGACTTCAATTGAGGTTTGTAGTCCTTCAGTAGTAAGTCACAAACCAGTTTGTAGCTGTCCCCAACCCAGCATCCTCAAACTGGCTGTGATTTATGGCGTTCTCCCACTGAAACAGAGTTGTACGTGGAGCTGCACCCTGCAAGTCTCCAACTGTGTGACCCAGCCTTTGGATTCCCTTGGAGAGCCTAAAAAAAAGCCTGAATTCTTCTGTTTTTTCAAATCCCAAAGACACAAACCAAAAACCTATTATCCATTGCCATTACCCTCAAGAGTTGCAAAAAAAGTGTGTTTTCCCAAAGGCTTTGGGATGCCCTAATTCTTTTTGTTACTGCTTTGTGACCCAGCTGGTGCAGGTGTGAGCACATGCCTCTGCCACCCGTCGTGGACGCGTCCAGGCTGCTGCATCCCCTGCCAGTTTGATACCTCACCAGCACTGCTCCCAAAGAGGAGCGAGCTGTCTGCTCTCCCAGCACCTGCTCATGAAGGGTTCAGCACATGGGCAGCAGCATCTCATTTATGTCATTCCTAGAAATTCACAAATACCCATTTCTGAAAACGGAATGAGCATTTTCACCCCGATGGAATTAACGTCGTCCCTGCGTCGGGTTTTGCTGCTGAGCAGAGTAAGTCTGTGTGCACTCCCTTATAATGAACTGCTGCATCAGAGTACGGGCGAGGGAGGTTCAGAAAGATCATGGTAATCATAATCTTGGTCGTCAGCTTCTATTTCATGGTTTTGGATAGCCAGTATATATGTAAAGCATTAGAGAATAAAACAAAAAGCTTTCCTGCATGCTTCTTCACGTATAGTTAACTGTTAAACACATTTGAAAACTATTTATTTTCCTCCTTGCCTGTATCTCTAGAAATATGTGAAAAGGAAACACATCTTAGCATTACCTTAGAGGAAAAGGTGTACTGCTCCATCAGCTGCGTGAAGGTAGGTTAGCTCAGTGCCTGGTGTGCTGCTTCTCTAACTCTCTTTTTCCCAGTGCTCAAGCTTTTGGCATACGTGATTTATGGTCCAAGATTTAAGACTGTTTCCTGGAAAGGTCTCTTCTGGGAGGAGAGGAGTGGGCTGAAGGAAGAAAACCATCGTTTGTTAGGCAGGATTTCTGGAAGAACTAAATCAAGATTGTACGTAGCGTTTCAGTCTCCCAGAGACGAAGCGGGATAGGACCTCTTCATCCTTCAAGCGGGATCCAGCTCCAGAAGGCACCATGACTGGGCACTGTGGTATACCAAGAAACTAAGGCTGGATTAAAAGCATCACACCACACAAGGTGAAGCAGTGACCCAGCAAAAGATGACTTTGCTGACGTGTGTGTCCTTAAAAAACAGGCAGTGTCTATCTGGCTGCTGTCTGTGCTGCCCTCTTGATGGGCTTCCCTTCGCCAGCCGGCTTGCTTTGGAGATCGAACTACAGATACACCAGGAAGGACACAGACACGCTGGTGTGAGTGCCAGGAGAGAAGAGGTGAGGGATGTGGATGAAAAGAAGTGCACGAAGCGCAACCCTTTCCTGCCTGCACTGGCAGCGCACAAGGGAGACAGCCAGACCTGCTGGTCATCGCGTTCTCATGAGGTCCCATTCTGGTAGCAGAGGACAGCAAATGAGGTTAAACGTGGCTTTGCAAATTTTGTCCCAGACATGATCACACATATGAAAGACCTTTCAGATGGACATCCCTGCCTCCATACGCAACCAGCTGCAGGAGGGCACTGGGTGGTGGTTTGGGTGACTGTGACGCTGCAGGGATGGAGGCAAGATGCACCTCACGTTCTGCGTTGCCAAGGATGTGCTCCTGGCCTGGCAGAGGACAGGCGTTGCTGCTGATTCAGTTACATTTGAAAAACAATACTGAGCAGATAGCTCAAGAAACTGGTGCAAATCTGGCCAACATACAGGAATGTTATTCTGTAAGACGTTTTACTGAAGCGGTAAACTTTTGGGAGCAAGGTAGAAGGGCAGCATCTCTTGCAGAGAGATGCCGTGTCCCAGGACATTGCTGTGTATATAGAGTGTAATACACACCTGGAGTGAACACACCGAGGGAAGAGCATAACTCTCCTTTAATACACATTTTTACCTTTATTTTCCCCTTTTTTTACGTTTGTTCTGTGCAAGCTGGCAAGTAAACCCGTTTCAATAAATGGAGAGGGATAAAAGGTGTCCTCTGGCAGTTTTGAAGCCCAGGAAAACTGGTCATAGATCATGTTTAAATGTCAGCCCTGTCGAAAGCACATCACTCTCCAGCTGCTCCCATGTTAGCCTACTGACAGGCCGAGCTGGTTAGCAGGGCTGATTCATGGCCCAGCAATATAATTCAGTTGCACTTGTTCATTATTTGTAGAAATCACAGGCAGTGATGTTCTGGCCACATCAAGTTAGAAGAGCAATGATGGAAGAAGGGTTACTGTTTCAAATGAGGCAGAGGCTAAGCAGGCTTGGTGGAGACCACAGTGCATGAATGGAAGAATTTAAAGTGTTCTGCTGGGTACTAACATGTATGTTCATTTTTGGGAAGGTCATAGGTACTGAAGTTTCCTTTAGAGGATCTTAGAGGAACATTAGAGGTGAATAGAAATTATTAAGTCAATGTCTCTCAAGGACGGGCAAGAAAATCATAGATTAGAACACATAAGTGGGCTATTGTGGAGAAAAACAGCTGGAGTCGGAGACCCTGCTGCCTGGTTTCATGTGATACGTAGGTGCAGTCAGGACGAGGACCCTTGCAGGGTTTTGCTCAAGCCTTATTCGTATCCCAAATAGTTTGGAATACGACATTGGTCATCCCTTAGAAGATCCTAACACCTAACTATGTCCAGAGCTAATTTTCTCAACAATAGTTTAATATACAGCACAGATAAACCACATACTTAGATTGAACACAAATGATGTTTCAGTGACATGAATTATGGCCTTATGCTGAGCCTCACTATGGCAACTAATGACATCACCGCAGGCTTCAACCTGCACAAAACCCAACTTCTGAGGGTCTCTATTTGTTGGCACAGATCTTTTTAGGCCTTTTGGGGGTATGAATTTGTAAGCACCGCAGTGTTGTCAGGGGTTTGCTATGTATGTTTACTGTCATTTGAAACATTTATTCCCTTTGTGGTTAATGTTGTTCTCATGAAGGAAACCTAATGAAAATTACTGTTTGTATTTGGTTAGTAACATTTGTTGATAACATATGGTCTGGGAATGCTTCAGCAAATAAGAGCTCTTTAATAGTAAACAGAGATATGAGTTCTATAAAGCAGATGCTGTCAAAATACACAGTGTAAGGTTGGATATTTTCTTACTTTTTCCTCTTACCCAAAGCAAGATTATCTTTGTACTCTCCCTGCTGATGACAATGCAGGTTTTTTAAGAGAGAAAACGTAACCTGTGACCTGAAACTGCAATTCGAAAATAAGGTTGTTGCTTGGTTCTTATGTTTAAAATGTTTATTAGGTAGCTGATGGATCACACATGAAAAACATGTAATATTGGGGATCCGACTGGACCTTTAGTGCTGTCAGTAATTTATGCCAAGCCTCTGCTCCCTAGCACTGGTGGCAGTTTGATGCATCGTCATAAAAGACGAAACATGTGGAACAGTGACACCGGGAGAGAAAACTTCAGAGCAAAGCTGACGAAGAAACTGAGTTCATTAATCAGCTCCGTGCTGAATACGCTCATCTGCTAAGCTCAGTTGGATGAGGTTTGCTCAGTGGAGAGCAAAGCGTAAACCCATGCTCCTTGTGCATAGGAAGGAGTAAATTATTTTTCCCGATAACTTTCCAAATGCAAAACCTGCTGTTTGGTATTTATGTTTGAAGAACATCTAGTCACTGGTCCACACGTCATCTGAGCCTTTTACCAGTCATTTCAAGGGCACTGGCATTCTTCAGAAGGGGATCTAGTTTGAGGACAGTGTAAAATGAGAAAGTATCGTTAGTAGCATGAGAGTGAATAGAAGTGATTCATGAGATACGGTATAATCTCTTGTCTGACTCACAGTATTTCAGGTTGCAGTGTGTGGTCCATCACATCGCTCATGGCACTTTCTTGGTTGCATCTAGTTTACAAAAAGCACCTTGTCTGTGATTGTTCTTCAAGCTTGCTTGTACACTTTGCATGAGGTTGGAAGTGTGATGAATTTTCAGAGTCTCTGGGTACAAAATAGAAATCTAGCTCACAGTGAATTATACAAAAAAAAAAGAGAGAGAAAGATGAAAGAGAAAAGGAAAGAAAAAGAGAAAAGAGCAGTTCTTATCTGCTAGATTAATGTTGGGCCGCTGCATGGTCAGATGCTTGGGAGCATCATCCTTGCAGTGGTGCACTCTTCCCCAGTCCTTGTCTGCTCTTCGTCTTTGACTGAGCTGTTCTCTGTTTTAAGAGTGCTTTGCTTAGCTCTGGTAGTTTCTGTCTGGCTTTATTTTAATAAATTTCAAACATTCTAAGTTGTAGAAACAAAGCTTGAAATGTAGCTGTGAAGTCTCAAACGTGAAAGCATCGTGACTTTTTACTCCTGAGGGTAGGAGGTATTTTTTTCTCTTTTCTGCTACTTTCAAAATTGTTTAAAGCTTGCAAATAGGCATGAGTTCAAGTTCCACTTAGTTTTTGTTCTGTGGCCCTCTTCAGTCTGTGCTCGTTCGCCAGAGGAGAGCCTTTTCCTGTATCTCATAAACCTTAGGACAGGTGAGTAATTTGACGTGCTGATGTGAGTGGAACCACTTGTGGAGGCTCTTCATGAGCCTGTTTGAAAAGCCATGGCCCTTAGGATATTGAACAGACTTGGCATTTCACAGGTTTCTTTTCCCAACGATCTCTCTAAATGAAAGCTGACTGCTGGGTAAGGTCTGGGTATCTTTAAGAGAACTCCACGAGGATGCTCCTTAGTGCAGCTCAGGTAAGCCCTCACGGGTGTCACCGGGCAGCGGCTCCAGCTGCAGCACACTGCTCACTGGGCCAGGAACAGGGCCCAGGAGGAGAGTCATAGAATCACAGAATGGTTTGGGTTGAAAGGGACCTTAAAGATCATCAAGTTCCAACTTCCCTGCCACGGGCAGAGACACCTTCCGCTACATTAGGTTGCTCAAAGCCTCATCCAACCTGGCCTTCAACACTGCCAGGGATGGGGCATCCACAACTTCTCTGGGCAACCTGTTCCAGTGCCTCACCACCCTCAGCATAAAAAATTTCTTCCTTAGATCTAATCTAAATCTCCCCTCTTTCAGTTTAAAGCCATTGCCCCTTGTCCTATCACTACACACTCTTGTAAAAAGCCCCTCCCCAGCTTTCTTGTAACCTCTTTAGGTACTGGAAGGCTGCTAGAAAGTCTTCCTGGAGCCTTCTCTTCTCCAGGGAGACCTTGTCAACCTGTCAACAGGTAACCCCAACTCTCTCAGCCTGTCTTCATAGGAGAGGTGCTTCAGCCCTCAGATCATCCTTGTGGCCCTCCTCTGGACCTGCTCCAACAGCTCCATGTCCTTTTTACATGGGGGGCACCAGAGCTGAACACAGGACTCCAGGCAGGGTCTGAAGCTGTGCACTGAGCTCTGTGGCCAAACTGGGGCTGTGTCCCTAAAGCTTCCGCAAGTGTCCAAGGCCGGAGAGAAAACATCTAGTGTGACATGCTCAAGCCCATCACCAGACCTCCCTCCGACAGGCTGCGGAGCTGCTGTGTTTCCCACCCTCATGCAGAGAAAGCCATCTGCATGGTGGGCTCCTCTTGCAAGACTTAAAAGGGCAGATTTGTCCATAGGTGTTGGCAGACTGTTCCTGGGACCCTGTGCCTGCAG
Organism: Tauraco erythrolophus; assembly: GCF_009769465.1. NCBI lineage: Eukaryota > Metazoa > Chordata > Aves > Musophagiformes > Musophagidae > Tauraco > Tauraco erythrolophus. Next base: position 8,604,448 of record NC_141476.1, read on the forward strand.
GGTCCTATGTGAAACAAGTTCGTGTTCTCTGCACACACGGGCAGCTTGTGGTTGCAGGAGCTTGGAGATGTCATCTAGAAACATCTAGATGGAGGTTTCTCATATTGTGGGTCATTAAGCCTACATAGCTCTCCTTTCCAAGCCACGGGACCAGCTGGAGGAGGACTCCTGGAGTACAAATAGTAGACAGTGGTCATGGTTCATTATATAGTTGGAGAGGTGGCCACTTCTTGGTCACTGCTGTCCCGTTAGCCAATGTCCTGCTCTGCAGTCCCAGCAAACTAGGATTATTCCAGATGTAATGGCTTGAACTTAAACCTGGACTGGAGGGCTGGGCTGGGACTCAGAAGAGGACCTGAGTTAAACGGGGGTTTCTCCAGAGAAAGCAGACCTCACTATCAACCTGGAAAGTAGAGGTTAATTAGCCAAGAGAAGAGCAGAGGCATGAACGATTAGAGATGTCCTCAGTGCAGATGTCCTCAATCCTCAAATTCTGTCGTGACTATACAGGCTGTTACTGCAGGAGACACATTGTTTCTTCTGAATAAAAAAGTTCTTTTAAATTTGGTTTCATGCTGCTCCCAAATACTCTTTTTTTTTCCTCCGAAAGAACCATCATGGTTGTTCCAAACATCTGTCCCACATTTCTCTAAGAAGATAATCGAATGATCTTGTCACTCAGACAACCCAGCCACTTCAACTTGTGTCTGACGGGACATGTTTGGTTAACCACTGCATGCCCAAGGCGTAGTGTTGCCAACCTGCCGATGGAGCTGAACGTCGCTTTGTCCTTATTTTCACAGCTGGGGCACCCAAGGAGACTTCACGACAACACACGCGCTTCCCGCAGTGAAGGTGAAGCTGTTCACGGAGAGCACGGGAGTGCTGGCTCTGGAGGACAAAGAGCTTGGGAGGGTAAGGAGATTTTGAGTTTAATAACATTTCTTTCTGGCCCTGCTTTTCTAGAGAAATCTCTCCTGTACGGAAATATCTTTGGAGCACAACATGCTTTGCTTTTTTGCCAAGCTTCAGGAGGGGTGGGGTGGGGGGAAAAGCAGGCTCTCCACTGCTGGAAAGGAGTGCATCTCGCATGCTGGCTTTGTTGTGAGTTTTTAATGGCAGCGTTTCAGCTGGCTGTGCCTGCACTCGGCGAAGGCAGAGGATCCTGTGTGCGATATTGGCAGTCCAGAAAGCCTTAGAAGTTGCTTACGGAAATGGACATTCCTGAAGCAGAAAAGGGGATTATGCTGAAGCGAAAAAAAGGGGATTTAAGCTTGGCGAGAGAGTGTTAAGCTGCTCTCGTATCTGCTGAGCAGCCGGTGCACGGTTTGAGTGTTTGAAAGTGCTGACTGCACTGCTTACTGCAAAGGGCTTGAAATCCTGGCTGTCCCCAGGGTTGTGGCTGAACTAGTGGCTTCAGTGGGAATGGACTGGGGAGTGAAATGTGGGGGTTCATTTCCCGTATCAATGGCATTAACAGCAAAGAGCTCAGATTCCCGGGATATTGGCCACAGAGCCAAACTTACCACCCCATCTCTGCTTCTCACCTGTGGTCCCTAAACCAGTGCTTTGGAACTGGTGGCCTTCCATCGCTGAAGCCCACAGCTCCAGAATATCTGTGGACAGCACTTTTCTGTGGACAGCACTTTTCTGTGGCTTCGGCACTCTTCAGTTAATCTCCATAGATTTTTTGCAGCTGTATAATTTGTGTTGGCCCCAGGCATAACTGGCAGCAAACTTGCTGCCATCCCTTCCTCAGCTCTTTGAGGACATGAGATCTGCATGGTGAAGACCCCATGAAAACCAGTTCATGGGAAGAGATCCTGCACCTTACACATGGGCTTGGCATCTCCCATGTCATGGCTCAGTGTGGCCTGAGCAATCTCTGGGAGCAGCCTGGGCTCTGTCTGCCCAGCTCAGCAGCACATCTTGCTCTCTGCCTGGTCTACATGGCCATGGCCAAGAAAGCCACTGGTCCTGTGGCAAGCCGAAGTACAGTATTTCCAATTATGGACTAACTCATGGGGACATTTCTTGCTAACTCCGTGGCTTCTTGTGCCTTGACGCAGGAGAGTCTTTGTCTGTAAAGCAAAGCTTTTCCTAAGTAACGTGGTTTTGTATTTGTTCTATTCATACAAGTGCCAAAAGTTTTTCCAAGCCCTAGTGAGCTGTTGATATGATTTACATCTCTATGGTGGAGGGTGCTGCATGTGGTTTTATCTCATGTAATTTATGTTCATTTTAGATATTTGGGTTTTCATTTTCATGTAACATCCTTTGTTCTTGCCCTTGAGAGAGAGAAAAGCAATACTACCTCTCCTTTTCTCTTCTCAATCTTCTCTTCAAAGACTCACAGCCCCTGGGGACTTTCTTCATCCACACCTTGATCTTTCCTTTCTCCTTGTCCTGCTCCTTTTTTCACCAAGGGGGTGACCCCACCAACCTGCAGCACTCCAGCCGAAGACCTACAGCTGCTTTGCCACACAGCACCATAATATTTTCAGGATTATTTTCAAAACCTCGTTCTTCAAACAGCCCGGCACTCCTGCCTTTATCCACCACAACGTGCTGAGCAGAGCTTTTCACCCGGCCGGCCGCGATGCCATTCAGGGCATTTTCCTCTGAGTGGTTACACTCGGTGTAGACCCACTTGCTTTGTAGTCTTGTTTCCATTGGCAGCCGTGAGCGGTGCTGACTTTGCTGGTCTCAGGAAGCAATTAGCTGTGTATGTTGTTCTGAGAAAGACGTCAGACCCCAAAGCAACCCCTCTTGCCCCGAAATGCTGATGAGCCAGCCCTGCCAATGCGCTCTTTGTCCAGCGGGAAGCCATCCCTTGTCTCTGAGCTCCTGTGGACCAAAGGACATGAGCCAGCAGCGGCGAGCGCGGGGAGCCGGGCGGTGATTTCCTCTGGCCCATGGCCACCAGCGCTTTCAGTCGGCCGAACTTCAAAGGAGTGCTTGGTGTGCCCGGTGCAGCGGAGAGATGACACGTGTCTGCTCAGGCTGCATCAGGATTTCTTTTTTTAATGAAATAATGAAACCGGGAGCATGTTAAGCCCCTGGTTGAGCTGTTAGAGTGGGCACAAACCTGTCTGCACAGAGAGAGGAGGGAAGCAGATTTGATACACAAAAACCCCCATGCTCAGCCGCCCTTTGAGAAGCGGCTTTGTGCTCTGCCAGGCACGTACAATGCCCACTTTCTGTTGCCAGTGTTAAACTGGCAACGGGCCGGCACTCCTCATTTTGCCACTTTTCTTGAAAGGGGAGCTGGAAAATACTCCCAAGCCCTGAACTGCTGGATGGACAGCTGAAAGCATGGGAATACATCCTGGTCCTATTGAAGCTGGTGGCAAGGCTCCCACGGGTTTCAGCCATGCCAAGACTTCATCTAGCTAGAGCAAGGAGGGGAAGAGCTGTGAATTACAACAACATTGAGCAAAGTTTATGCGCCTTTTGATGAAAAGGAGTTAGAAATCAAAGTAGAGAGCATCTCAAACAGCAAGAGTGGCTGCTGCCTCACTGAGAGATGCGGTTTAGTGCACGACCTGCCTTGCAGTCGGTTCTTGGAGGCGGCTCAGAGTTTGAGTCCATCCGTGTTTCTAACAACACCCCACATGGAGGACTCACGTCTCATCTTCAGGATTTGCTTAAATGCGTGTGTTTTTTTTCCCAAGAGTGATGCAGTAGAGACTGGTGTTATCTGTGTAACTAATGACAGCTTCAGATTCCTTCCAGTGAAAGCATTAGTCTAATTCAATAAAAGAAGTGATAAATAATGTTGATGAATAAGGGTGAGGTCAAGAATCCACTGATGTTAACCTAAGTCTTTGGAGGAGGCAATAAATCATTTGTAAAATTATTCATCAGAGGGTAATGGCATCAAGGATATTTTGGTGGAAAACAGCCCGTAGGTCATTGACTCAGCAGTAAAGTTGAAGAGCAGAGCAATACTAGATTATGGTCTGGGCTGGAGTTTGGCAGGAGCACAGACTAAGCGTGAGCAAGGAATGAGTGATGGCAGCACAGCAAATAGCAAGGGTGAATGCTGCCATTTGTGGAATAGTTTGCTTGCGTGAAGGTTAATGGATTCAAAGGAGATTCATCTCACTACAGGACAGTGGAGACTTGAATGAATTTGTGCCAGGCAAGTCACCTCTGAGAGTGAAAGCATCAGAAGAGGAATGGGTGTAGGAGGGAGAGGGTTAAACTACCTCAGAGGACACATATGGAAACACCAGGAGAAGATGGTGAATGTGGTGTAGTTCTGGGAGAATACTCTGAGGCTCATTGTCTGAGAGCTGCTCTGCTTTGTAAGGGTAATGGCTGAGTGGGAAAAGCACAGCTATGATCAGGAAAGATTACTCACCTCTTGGAGCCTTTCAGTTCCTTTGATGAGCCAGGCACTTCCCTTGGTGTCCATCTGCAGAGGTCCACTCCATCCATTGGCATTGCACTGATTTACTGAAGACCAGCCCATCCTTTCCTCACTGCATGAAATGGGAGCAGAGTCCTGCTGCCGCTGGTGTCATGACGTGTGGTGCAGATTTTATCTGCTGTCATAGCTCAGGCAGACGCCCCAGCCTATCTAAAATGTTGCCTACTGTGTCCAGCGTTAGCAGGAAGCGTAAAATCAAAACAGCTTCTCCACAACCCGATAGTAACAATAGATGAACCGTATTGGTAGAGCTTTCTGGGCCCTCAAAACAGTGCACCTCATGTGGGAAATGGCAGGAAGGCTGGAGGTTGACTGACTTACATGAGGCTGAAAGTGGAGGATTGCAGTGGGCAACCTCAGCAAAAACTTGTTACTTGTTTGCTAATCACAGCAGCCCACCGTCATGTCTAAACTGATTTAACTGGACAGTGTCAAGTTCGTTTACCATGATCTTTCCTTAAACTTTCCTTAAACAGTGGGAGCTGATAATGCAGTTCCGTTCTGCACAATCCATGAACAAAGGCATGGTAAATAGGGGAGCCAAAGAATATATTAACTAATCTCAAAATAATAAGCTGTACTTTAAAAAAGCAATGAAAAAACATCCTCAGTGACTTGAATAGAAATTTCCAGACTAACTTTAGGGAAAAGTAGCTCATTCGTTGTGCTTTTGTTCCCCATCAAAACCCATTCCGTGAATAATTTTACTCTTTAACATTGTTGATTTTGACACTTGCAGGTTGTTCTCCACCCTACTCCCAATAGCCCAAAGCAATCAGAGTGGCACAAAATGACTGTTTCCAAAAACTGCCCAGACCAAGACCTGAAGATCAAGCTTGCCGTACGAATGGATAAGCCTCAAAACATGAAGCACTCTGGGTAAATGCTTGTCTTGATCTGAATTCAATTTGTTTTGAATGTGCATTGGAAAATTTCTCTTCTTTACGCTTCTAGAAGAGAAACTCTTTTTCCCAAGTTCATAGGAGGTCAAAAGAAAGATAAATATAAAAACAGAATCACTTCAGTCATTTATAATGCACTTTCCATATTCTTAGCGTGGTCTTTTTAATGCATATCAACGTAACAGTTTAAATTTTAAACCATATTCATTAGGAAATTGCTAGGTTATTTTTTTCTATAAGGAAATAGTAGGTGAACTGCCTGACTCTGTTACTGAGAATGGTATAATTTCCTGTTACTCCGTGTTTCACTGTATTGACTTCTCAGAACCAAAAGCACCTCAGTGCACCTTGCGCTTGAAATAAACTCCAGTGCGATCGTCGTTATTTATAGAGAGATACGCAGCACAATTAAATAGTAGTTGCCTGGAGTAGGACTAATGATCTGGAAGGTTAAATGAGAAACCTCTCCCCTCCAGACTGTCAGGGGATCTGTAGCCAGGGACATCCCTGACCACCACCCTTGGCTTCCACCTTCGTGCCATGAAATTACAGATTAGATCATCCTTGGGAAGATCTAGCTAACGCCGTTGGCAAGGCTTTCCTCAGTTTGCTGTTCAGAGCTGAGGATGTGATAAAAAATAGAAACTGTCCAGGAAAATAACTGTTTTGATTAACTCTTTCTCCAGTACGTTTTTGGTGCTATAATTCATTTTTATTTTCATAGTGTTTTGTTAGATTGAATTCATTATTAAAGGGTTTGGATCACTCATCTTTATTTTAATTCCTTCTCCTCCTATCTTCTCTGCTAATGAGATCAGAGCAAATAGCTATATGTGAAGTTCAATTTTTCCACCACAGTCACAGGCAACAAAAACAAGAAAGGACAGTTCACCTGTCGTATTTGTTTCCGTGACCGCAGCTGATAGCAACAGGGCTGAGCAGTCCTGGCTTTTCTCATGCTTTCTTCGACTAACGTTTGAGTTACAAGATGCTGCGTAAAACTATGTGGTTTACAACACTAGCTTGCTATCAGAACTAAAATTGTCTTTCTGTTGATGTTGGTGGCAATAGCAAAAAGGACAATTACTTCCCTGTTCTTGAACTAGCCAAGGACTCAGTGCCTGCATTATCATGACTTGGAGTTTTGTGGCTTAAACATTCACAAAGAGTATACTGGAACTCTTCTGGCATGAGGAACCACTAGCATAACCAAAAAGGAATTGTTTTTCTATTTCTTGAGCCAGAACTAAAGTAATTATAGTGGTACATAAAACATGTTAATGCTGAATAATATCCTTGTGTTTATTATTAGTCTGGTGCTGCCACTGTTTTTACCAGTGTTTGTATTACAGTGTCACAGTGGCTGCTTCATCACAGAGATTAAATGCTAATTTTGACATTAATTTTGAAAGTTAATTCTTCTTTTGTAGAAAACAGTAAATTCACTCTTCCTTATAAATTATTCCGTTTGCTTGAATATCTGTAGCGAAGCAATTTTTAGGAATTCAATGAAGTGACCTGGTTTAGTCAGTCCAGTGGATACTGGGATCCTGGATAGTGGTTTTGATGTAGTAAATATCCCTTTCTTTGACAGTTCCCCTCAGCCAAATGATTTTGTGAAGGCTTAAAGCAACATTTGGGGTTTCTCTCTCTCAATTCTTCCATTGCAAATGTATTCTTCACCCGTCCAACCATGTTGTAGCTATTCACTGACATTAAAGGACTTCTAAATTCTGAGCAAGATGTAAGACAAAGAGGAAGAGAGAATTAATACTGTGTGACATTAAGACTCTGGGAGCTTTTTGTGTCACTCTTTACAGGTTATTTGTTCAGGCTAGAAATAAACACATTCATGAATGCTGCGGGGCTTAAAAGTCTTGTAATTACTCCTGCTTGTGTATTAACTTCAGTTTCTAGGTGAGAAGAAAAAATACTGAAAAGCAAGAGAACAACATATAGTCACTTGTGTACTGAATTCATCTATTCTTTTCTTCTAGGTATTTATGGGCCATTGGTAAAAATGTTTGGAAGAGATGGAAGAAACGATTCTTTGTCCTGGTCCAGGTAACAGATTTAACTAGAAGTGATCTTAAATCACAATAAACTATTCAAGTCTTTGTTCTGACCGTTTTCAGTGTTGTATAATTGATGCAGAGCTGTGGTTCTGCGTAGCGTGTCTGTTAAGTCATGGATTTTTTTTCTAAACGTATACAAACTTCTTAAGTTTATCCCAATTGCAGACCTCTCGCTGTGAGTTTCCTAATGTAAATGAATGCTTATTGAAATGGAGAACCAATTTTAGTGGGAAGTTCATAAGATAAGGAGGAAGCTCGGTTGGTCTTGGCTGGAGGTACTTGGGTGCCAGTGCTCCCTTTTGAGCCTCCAGGTAAAATGTGAAGTTCATTGAAATCTACAGAAGTTTCATCACTGGCTACATCTGAGTCAGTATTTCATTCCTGACATTTATCTTGCCTTCACGTTCATAACTGCCTCTTATTGTCTGCAGCTCTCTTCCATCATTTTGCAATGTCTTTCTTCTTTTTTCCTTTTTTTTTCTTTTTTTTCACCTTCTGCCCTCTCAGTTTCAGCAGACCTGTATGTTGACCATGATTAAGAATTTCAAGGAAACAGGCAGATGACATCCTCTGTGACCTAAAAGGATCACCTAAAAGGGGAAGGTGTCCCTGCCCACAGCAGGGGGATTGGAACTAGATGATCTTGAAGGTCCCTTCGAAGGCAAACCATTCTATGATTCTATGATCTGGTCAGTGCTTGGTGTGTCAGGTCTTTCCTCACCTTCCCAAGGGCAGCAGAAACCACTGCCTTGGCCACGGAAGTGTGGGGCCCCAGTTTGAGCAGCTCCATCTTCACACCAACTTGATAAAGCCACAGAGTCCTCTTGAGTCCATCTCTCTCTCTCCCTCCTCTCTGAATTCCCCAAGGTATGTTGTCTCTAAGTACAAGAAGTAAAAGCTTTGTGCAGGGTTCTGTGATGAAAGCAACACAGAGGTGCTCTGATGGAATCACGTGGGATCCACCTGAGATCTTGTGCCAGCACAGATCCAAAGCGATCAAGTCAGAGGATGAAATCCTACTGCTGATGAAGCAGATGGCAGGTCTGCCGCAGAGGGGCCTGGATTTCACCTGTGAGTAAGAACTGAGATGGTACACCAGGCTCCACATTTCAGATGGAACATGCTTGTGTGCTGATAAGGGGAGAAGTCTGTGCAGTCCATCTTCCACCTACACAGCTGGCTTCTCTAGTCCAAAATCACCTGGTGTAAACTAGTTAGTTTGTTTTGAGTTAATTACTACTCCAAGTTCAACTGTCTCAGTAGGATGCTTAATAGCTTTCCCTGTTTGTCCCTTACCACTGGCTTTCGTAGCACTAAACTATGTGGCAGATAAGAAAATCCATCCTGGGGAGGTAAAAGGGATTTATGGTGTGCGTGACCCATGTAAGTAGGACCCCATTTAGAGAGTACCAAGTCCAATAACCAAGTAGAATTGACAGTGACAGTTTAAGTTCTTGTTTTTCACTCCAAACGGGATCAAAACGGCCACAGAAGTGGGGGAGTTAGTGTAGAGCAGCCACAGGAGATGCCTCTATCTGCCCGAGCAGTATATTTAGATTTAGATAAAAGTGGTGGGTTTAGGATCTGTGTTGTCTATTCTTAGAGGCATCTGGTTTGCAAATGCCCTCTCTGTGCAGGGACTGGCCAGGTCCCTGGTGAAGTTGGGATGCTTGGCACCTCGCAGGCAAATCCAGCGTCTTGCAGAGCTAGACTGCTAGAGTTAAATCCCGAACTGTCCTCTGGGTAAGAAGCAGCAGAGGCCATAATGAAGGAAAAGCCTTTTGGGAACATTGTGCAGAGACCCTGTTCTTGGACAGGGATTGAGTGATTGCTTTTCTCTATATGTTTCCATTATTATGTTCTGAAATGAAGTTAAAAATGCTGTGACAGTCTGTCATCACCTGTAGAGCAACTAGTATTGCTTTTCCCTGAGAGCTGGTTCATTCTTATTAGACCAAGTTCTCAATCCCCTTTTTCCCTGTGAAGAAGGATTCTCTGAAGCAAAGAATCCTCTTTCCTAAAATATCTTCTCCCCTAAATAAGATTATTGATACTCTTGTGTACGAGGATTTGCAGATTTGGACATAGATTCTCATGTCTCTCTCAAGGAGCCTTTGTTGTGTCCTTTCTGTGTGGTTGCAGTCACTTCTCTAGTTTTCAGTTGCTATGTATTCTTCAGCTTGCCATGGAATTGAAGCTCTCAGAGTTATTCCATGTTTTCTCATGTTACTAGGTCTGTATTCGTCAGTTGGCATATAAGAGCAGAATTTGGCCAGGAAAGCGATTCATTTGAATAAGATGAGCAGACTTTTGCCCCCAGAGAGTCTCTGTAGCCCACCTCAGAAATTCCAGCTGCCACTGCAGCTTCTCTGTTATGTTACCGTTTGCTCAACATTTGGTGCAATGTAAAGTGTTCTGCCGTACATCAAATATAAACAAGAAACACTCTCTATGCAGTCCCTCAGATGTAGTTTGAGCATATTGAACATGTCAGCAGGCAATAAAGATGGAATAAAAATACTTTGCTGTCCGTATGTTTGTCATTTGCTTTTCATGCAATGCAAAGGATGGGTGCTGGTACGAACAGGGATTGGCAACAAAGGTGTTGATGTCCAGGATGCTCTGAACTCTGCTAAGCTGCAGACAGAGAATCACCCCAGCAGGAAGGTGAGCTGGCTCAGTTACGTAGAGAATGGACAAAGAGCAGCCCCTATTTCAGGAGCTCGCGCGTCCGCACCCGGCTCCTGCTTGCACCAGAGCCAAGTGATGGAGTCCAAAGCATGAAGTCCATTTGGGATGTAGTGGTTTGGTCAGTCCGTGACACTGCCAGGAGGGCAAGGCTGTAAGTTTGCATTAATAACTAAATGTTTCCTTTCTGATCCCTTATCTCTGTCCCTTACCTGTAGCATCTTCTGTTTCAGCTCTGTCTCCTCTCTCGTCTATTGCAAAGTGACTGCCTCCTCCTGGTCCCGTGCCCTCTTCTGCCCCTCTTTCCCCATTTCAGATGGACACAGGCTCAGTTCCTTCAGTCCTATTGGGTGGTACCGCTCTCCCTTCTGGTACCAGCAGTTAAGAAATTCGTGGTAATAAATACTCAAACTCTTCATAACCATCTAAACAAGGCACAAAGGTGCCAAACTGCATGGGCGGCACCAAGGCGGAAGGTGTTGATGGCAGTTGGTCTCTTTTGTGTCAGCGATGCCTCGCTGGTATGAACGGAGGCTTTGCGCACATATGTAAAAAAAGGAGCTTTGCGGGGAGCGTTTCCACTGCCACTTGGCTTGTGTAAGCCCTGGAGAGAAGCGGAAAGGAGCAATAACTGCCTTGTAATTTGGGTGGAATAATCCCTCGCACCTTCTGTGTCTGTGTAGCTGCGAGGGTTGTACAGGAGAGGAGATGATTTGTTTGGGTGTAGTGGGTGAGAGCGGTTCCTTTGTGCCATTTCTAGAACTGGGCCTCACCTCTCCAGCACAGGCGTTGCTGGGTGGACTGGATTCAACCCCTCAGGGAAGGTACCCAGCATGGCACAGCTGGCAGAGCCAGTGTGTGTGCTCCTCCAGCGTGCACCCGTGCGGGAAGAGGGGATAGTTTTCTCTTCCGAATGAATCGCAGTCCTCTCTGCACACTGCCCACCCTTCTCGTAGACACCCTTTGAGATGAGCAGCAGAAGAGCAGAATACTGATTAGATGTAAATTACATGGCAGAGACTCGTTACTTGCCTAATTTTAAATCCTGAGATATGCAGCGTGAAAGCGATGGCAGAATATGGCCCTGAGCTTGGATGGAAATGGTCCGCAGCATCACAAGTGAGGAAAATGCTTCGTAAAGGCAACAGTAACGCCAGTGGCAGTGGTAAGCGAAGGCGATGGAGCAATTTAGGGCAAAGTTCTCTGTGACTGGTTAGGGAAGAAAATGTACATCCGTCACAGATGTTGTAAGTGTTTCCTAAGTTGCTGTATCAGCTGCCTGAGCACGGCGTACAAATTTCAGCCAGTTTGCCAATTAGACCCTTGATTGTGCAAAAGCTGGGATTTTTGATAGCTGACAGAGCTTGCATTAATTCTTTGTGAGGTCTAATGTGCTGTACTGGCAACAACACTATTGTTGGTTCTGGTGGGTTTGCTGGCTTTGCGATAGGAAATGTCTTATAATGATTCTTAAGGGCAAGTGAATTAATTACATTGAGATTTCAGACTGAATCTGTTCTTCTCTTGTCATAACCCCGTTTCTGTGCTCTGGCAGCATATGGGAAGTAACACTCCCTGGTACCTGGATGACATGTCTGCTGAGTAGCTTGAAGCAGTTTTCGGCTGATTGTGTCTGATGGTGTTTGCAGAATGTTGTTGGAACCAGATCAACTCTCTGCAGATTAAAACCAGTTGCAGTGTCTACGCCTGGATCTATTGTTCTAGTGACAGACTCCTTGAACTCATTATAATTTAGACTAACAGTGACAGTTCCTGCTTTTAGCAAAACTCAGCTGACTCGGGATAAAATGAAATTAAGTAAGTGTTCAGTAACTCCGAATAACCAACAGAAATTGAAAATAATTCAGCAAAATTGCATATACTACACCAGTGGTCCTAGACTGTGGTACTACTCAAATCAAGGTAAATGACCCATAGCTGGTCCCCATAATCATATTAAATCATGTTTTCAGTTAGACCCTCACTGAGAACTGGGAAAAGGTAGTGATTCTTGAGAAACCTTGAGTGTCAATGGTAAATACAAGACGTTTGGGAACTGCTGGTTAAATAGATGCTACAGCTGGTTACACCTGGCTACGGCAGGTCCTGCATGTCCCATCCGTACTCACGCGGGATGGCTCCCCATCACATAGCCCTGCCCGAGGAGAGTGCACACGCACCTCCTGCTCGAAGGAAGAAGTTAGGACAACTGCTATGTGCTATTGTTTAGGGCTGAATGGACGTGCTGAGATGTGAAAACAACAGTTTTCACATTTGTTTCTTTAAGCTAGATCATTTCCTCTGCTCATTTGTGTCAGGAAAGGGCTCGGGAGGCAACATACAGCTGCAACCAGAGGACAAGAGTCTCCCATCAAAGTGGGAAGCTGTATTACAGCTGGCAGTATCTTAGCACAGTTTCTCTCCCTTGGGACAAAATGCATGCTGTTAATCTAGGAAAGGTCCATTTAAGAATTTAACCCAAGTGGGGTGGTGTTATGTCAACAGTGAGAAAGGGGGAGGCGAATGACTGAGCTCAGAGTGTGAGGGATGACAATTAACAGGTTTGAGCAGGATCCTGGGGAAAACGGTGCTCGCTAGAGCAGGAGTCTCTGGTGGAAAAACAAGGATGAAGTCACGACTGGTTAATACATATACATATCTACTGTGTTTATTAATCAGTTGGATTATATAGCTGGTGACAGAATATGGTCGAGTGCCACAAAAGTCAGATCTAATTTAGCAGCCTGGGAATAGTGAACTTTGGCATTTGTCTCCCGCTGTCTGCTTCCCCGTTCCTGAATTTCTTTGTCTTTTTCTCTTTTTGCCCCCGCTTTCTATTCCTTCTGTTCTTTTGTCTCAAATTATTTCTCAAAGCGTTTTCCCTTTTTTGTAATGAACCAGCCAGGGTAGCCTTTCCCTTCTTCTAGTTTTGCTCAGCTCAGCTTCCTTAGATGCTCCTTTCCTGGCCCTCGTCGAGTCCCTGGATGAAGTCCCAGCTGCTTTGAGAGTTTGTCCCTCACTGGGCAGAGATTTCTCCTCTGTCTTCTTTCAGTTTCCTCTCTGTATCTGTGTTTTTTCCAATTACTCAAACCATTCATCTTGCCCGTCCCATCTGCTCGCTCGCTCTCGTACTCGGCTATGGTTCGGTGTGAACTCAGCAGGCTGTAAGATTAATTTCTGCTATTAACTGTTTCACTTGTCTGGCCACTTCTAAGCTGCTACAGAAAGCAGGCTCGGTAAAGCACGATATTTTAGAGGACTGATGAAAGGCAAGCTGCAATCTCCACTTGACCCTACTGTGCTGTTCAGCAGTAAAGCACAGTTGTGACATATTGAGCTTTCCAGAATCTCATTTCATCGGGTTTTGCTTTACCACTACTTGTAAACGGAAGGAGCCACCATGCACCGGTAGCTGGGGCATCAGCCCCTCTCTGACCCCAAGCAGTGACTGCTTTAGGCAGCAGGATGGGACAGACAGGCTGGTATGCTGGTCCTTGAAGTCAGTAGCTGGAGTCATTTAGGTGCAGGCACTCTGTGTGACACAGCTGACACCTTTTCCAGAGGCCATGGAGAGCTGTCTCCTCCCTCCAGCTTGACCCAGTCTGCGTCCCACCAGCAGGCACCTGGGCAATCCTGGGCTTGGGCTTCAGACTTGAGCTGCGTGAGCAGAGAAGTAGGATGTGAACCCAGATGAGCCCTGGCATCATGGAGGTTTCTCTTAGAGGTCTCTTCTATTAATGATGTAGAGCAGCTTCTTCCAAGGAAATCATGTGAATGCTGACAGGAGAGACCACTTTGCTTTACCTCTGTCCCACGATGGCTCTATCAGAGCCCACTGTCTCCATTTGTCTTTTGTAACTTTCCACATCCGAAGTATAAGCTCTGAAATGCCTATGTGTGTTTCCATGTATTACTGTTGTGTTGGTGTGGTTGACTTATTGATAGGGATGAAGAATATTCTCTGGGTCCGAAGGTGAGAGGAATTATTTGTACATGAAGAAGAGCCTGGAATTCAGACCTCATGTTTTAGGGTCAGAGAAGAAGAAACTGAACTACCGAATGAATTTTACCTGTTGCTGCAGAGTGCGTATGAGAGGAAAAAAAGCTGTTAGTTGTATTAATGTTTTCAATCAATGTCAGCGTAGTTTAGCACTGACTCATTTCAGGAATTAAAGTTATCGCACAGTCCCTGAAGTTCAGACTGTCTAACATAGAGAAACCAAATCCTCCCTGCTCGGATGAAATCTCCGGATTTTACTGTAAATAAAGCACATTCAGGAGTTTCTCCAGGAGATGGCAGCAATATACTGCCGGAGCCACGAACGAGCACTGCAGGAGTCGGCTCAATGTTGTGCTGTGGGGCACCGGGTTATTTTTAGATTTCTTCGTGTTAATCTTTTTAATTTTTGTGTTGCCTGTACGACGGTATGCATTCAAAGTTCATCACGTAGAATATGCACTGGTGTGCTCCTGCTATTGGTCTGTTACTTGTCAATCTTTCGTCAGCGCTGGTAGTTTTAAGGAGGATGCAAGATGCTTAAAGCGTCACTTTTAGTCTTACTCCCACAAATGTGTTAATGATAGGGTTTATTCTTAGGTGGCTTTTGGAGCTGTTCCTGGAGGAAGGCAGGGTGCAGGCAGGGCTGCTGAGAGCAGGCTGGCAGCTCGCAGAAGCCCGTAGAGGGCAGCAATAAACCAAGCGCCAACTGGGAGACGCTACACCAATAGACGGGTCCCCCGACTTCAATAAATGACATTTTATTAGCACTAGATGCCACCGAAATAGGTGCTGCATGGTATGTGTAGCCAAGCGATTTGTCTGGAGTTTGAAGGCAAAATCCCCCTGCCCAGCCGCTCGCCCGTCTTTCAGGATCTCTTCCGACTTCTGAAAAATGACGAGTACGATCCGTTGCCACCCACCAGAGTTTCAAAGTTTCCTCCAGAGGTCAAGGCAATGTCCAGACAAATAAAATTACGTCAGGCGTCCAGGATGTGACACAACCTTAACAAAGTCATTTGAAATCATTTGACAGTAAATTTCCCCGTGAGTTCCTAGCCTGGGGCACGGAGAATCCTCTCCTCCCCTCTCCTCCCCGGACGAGCTTCTCGCCGACCATCCAGATCGCAGCACGCCGAGTACGCGCGGGGTCTTGATGCGGCCTGATGGCCTCCTGAAGGCGATTTGGGAGCCTGGCAGAGCCCCCGCAGCTGAGTCGGCTTCCGTCAAGAGCTTGACATTGAATGTATCGTGTCATGCAGATGGTACCTCAGAGGAGTGAGAGCTGCCATTTACAGCACTGATGACAACAACTGCCGAGATCAGTGGGATCTTAAGATTGCTTTAATATGACTGGCACCTAGCAATTTAGCTCACATTGTTTGTGACAGGGTGTCACTCTTGCACTTGTCTGGGGATGAATGATAGAGGGTTTTAAAGCGTGGAGCTTTCTCTTTTGGAGGAGCTTAAACCGCTGTATGTACTGATGCGGAGAATTAGATGCCTGCCGCGGCAGGGTGCGTCCAGAGAGAGCTTTGCAAAAGCCTGGTAAAAAGTTTAGCCTGTCTCATATGGGCAACGACCGTCAAAATTGCCCCACCACCCCCATTCCCCGTAAACACACCGTCAGCGTACGGCGACTGTAAGCGCTTTGGATTGCCTTGTTGTGATCACCCGGTGCCATCTTAGCTTTGTGGTTTTCTTCAGGTTAGTCAATATACATTTGCTATGTGCAGCTACCGGGAGAAAAAAGCTGAACCTCAAGAGCTGCTGCAGCTCGACGGATACACTGTGGACTACACTGACCCGCAGCCAGGTACGGGGACCGACCGCTTGCCACTGTGCTCGCCACGCTGCCTGCGGCTCCCCAACGGGAGTCCTCTCTCTCTCTCTCTCTCTCTCCCCCTGCTTGCAGCTGAACTGTGATCAGCATTATTATAAATATGTTTGTGTTTATACTGATCATTAGCTATGCATGACTTTACTATAAATAGATCTAAGGAATTGAGCTAGGAGTTGCACCAGAGGAGGGAAAGACTCGTCTTCTCTGGGGAGCCTAAGTGAATTAGATGCTTAAATGCCAATGAAATTTGGTTGTGAACTGAATGCCCAAATCAGGTAACGATCCTAACCTGTGCCTTCGGATTATATTCCCTAAATAAAAGGTTAGCAGTTATGCCTGTCTTTATTGCAGAAAATATTTGTGGGACCAACCCAGCATTTTTGCCTGCCCTGTTTTCTCTCTGATGGATGTGAGTTGAAGGGACAGGGGCGGAAAGGCCCTCTGGTACCTGGAGGTGCCAAAACCCTTCTTCAAGTGGAGGAGCACCACGTTTCTTTTATTTTGGTGGGATGACATGTTGAGCATGGTGATCCTTGCCATGCCCTGTGTAACGGTGTATCCCCAGAGGAGATAAAGAAAGACACAGTAGGTTGGTTGTCAAGACCTTGATTCCAGGTTAATGCCGCTGTTAGGGAGATGGGAAGATGGGTGCCGAATCAGGGCAAAGAGAGAACTAAGGACATCACCCAAGCACCTTTTGTGCAGCGTGAGCACTGGTGCACTCACTCTAATGGGAAACCTCCCAACGCATTCCCTCAAAACCTGTTTTTAATGGGGCTTCAGCAAGTGCAACCTGCACAGGACCTGCACAAACGGGGCTGTAGGTGAGAGAGGCAATTAATCCCAGTGTGTCGGGACATGTTTTAGCAGCCGTGCTACCTGGGGACCTGGTGGGCTCTCTCACAAGTGACTTCGTGCAGGGGAGGAGACTAAGCTCTGCCAGGAGCCGGGGGCTGCGCCAGGCTGGCTGGGGACACAGCTGGGGTGCGATGGGGTGGGAAGCCAGGGGAGATCCCTTGGCTGGCCTCAAAGTCTGTGAAACTCCGTTGTCGCTTCCTCTCCTGCCAGGTTTGGAGGGCGGCAGAGCATTCTTCAACGCTGTGAAGGAAGGAGACACAGTGATTTTTGCAAGTGACGATGAGCAGGACCGTATCCTGTGGGTCCAAGCCATGTACCGAGCCACCGGCCAGTCTCACAAACCTGTGCCGCCTACCCAAGTGCAAAAGCTAAATGCTAAAGGAGGAAATGTACCCCAGCTAGACGCCCCAATCTCTCAATTTTGTAAGTAAATAAGTTCTCCTAGAGCGCAGAAGTCTTTGATGGAAAGATTTTCTGCACTGATGTAAATCGATATTTGCACATACGTTTCTGACTCCAAAATGAAATTTTTTTTCATTATCATTAAGCTGCTTTTTACATCAGTGGATCCAGAAGCAGTTAACTTGTGTGTTTAGCACAACCAAACCCAAGAAACGAAATTCCTCGGGGAACTTGTCAATGGGTATTTTAAAGTGCAATACTTGATGGAGGAGTGACTGGGATCTGAGAGCCCGAGACCCAGCTTGCATTCTGCAGCCATGCGTCTCACCCCACACAATAAACTGCACACCCAGATCAGAGCGATTCATTAGCGCCATTAGCTGTCTGTCAAATGCATCACGTGCTCAGAACTACAGGTGCAAATCTTGCAAGTACGAAATGCACACACAAAAAGAGGTCTCCTGTTGAATATTCAACTGTAGGAAAACATATGGTATTTTTAACAGGTTGCTTTGCAGGCCAGTTAGATGTGAATTTAAAGCAATCATCTTTTAAGTCGTAGCTATGCTGCATGTCCTGTGCAGCTATACCCAGTTTGCTTAATTTGAAATTTAGAGCGATTTCTTTTGTCTTGCAAATGTAATTTGATTATAAACCAGATGAACGCCTCCTCGCTCATTTTTCTTGAAGGTCTCGATCACACGTCTCGAGCCTCTTTGTTATGTAACACACAGCAGTTCTTGCTCGTTTCAGCAAAATTTAAGAATTAGTATCGTTAAATAAAAGTAAAATAAGGAAAAGTGGTAAATATTGGCAAATTCTTCTAATTAAATCAGATTCTAACATTTAAAATAGTCTCTCTAAAGCTGTTACGATTTGGAGTATTTTGTTGTAAGGAACTTGGAAAATCTGCCCCTTGCTTATCAATATCATTGGACTGTCTTTTATATTGGTTTAACTTCTTCGTGTCAGTATTTATAGAAAATAACAGTGTAAGACATACAGCTGTACGGTCAATGTTCCAGCAGAAAACCTCTGCTTGCTGCTTTTTTTTTTATCCTCCACATACCTGCGTATTTGGACTCCTTTCTGCCTTGCATTGCTGCTTCTGTAAGTGAGACGTAGCATGATGCAGCGTGGTAAAGCTACAGTCGGTATTTTCATTTCAGTGACCCTCATCATCTTCATCCCAGTCAGGTCACTGACTTCAGGGGTGCAAGGTGTAAAGGATTGGGGTCGGGACAGAAGGACGCCTCTTAGAAAGCCCAAAGGCTGAGAGAGTTGGGGATGTTCAGCCTGCAGAAGAGAGGGCTCCAGGGAGACCTTCTAGCAGCCTTCCAGCAAGTAAAGGAATAAAAGTGTTCAAGGCCAGGCTGGATGAGGCTTTGAGCAACCTGATGTAATGGAAGGTGTCTCTGCCCATGGCAGGGGGGTTGGAACTAGGTGATCTTTAAGGTTGCTTCCAATCCAAACCATTCTATGTTTCTGTGAATTGGCCTCTTGTAAGTGGGACTTTCACTGGCTGTGATCAGCCTCTAGAACTGGCCGAGTTGTGCTGACCTGAGAGCACTCCCAGGGGTGGTACGTTCCTCTGCCCAGAACATTTAGTCAAAGACTTCTTGGAAATAGTAGGCACAGGTCCTTCTACTGCTGATTCTTTACATGCTAAAAGCCTTCAAAGTGTAGCGAGCGGGAGAGGCAGAGGGGTGCTGCTTGTGACTCCCTCTTCTAACGAGGGGGATGCTCTTAAGCTGTGTGGTTGGTGCAAAGAGGATGCACTCCTTGTCATCCCAGCATGATCCCTGCGGATTAGGATGAGGGCAGCAAGAGAATATCAAACTGGGAAATCACCTTTCCCTGCAGCCTTCTACCATCCCTGCAGACATCAGGCCTGAAGATTTTTCTGCTGGGTAAATTCCTGATGTTTACGGAGTTTTCACTTTGCCAGACAAATACATAGGGTCAGGTGAAGGGTCCCTTTCCCAGATACATCATAACTGCCTGGCAGCAGCAAAGTCTGCCAGGAGTTTGGGAAGGGAAAGGGGATGCCCAGGGCTGTGGACCTTTGGATGTGTTGTCCCCATGCACAGCCTAGAACTGTGTGCTTGGGGAGAACTGAACCCCTTTGCTTAGGTTACTGGGATGGAGAAGGGGCAACTGGTTTGTCCTAGTCCTTACCAGGGAGCAGTGAAGTTGATGACTGAGCCTAGAGGTCCTCTCTGTGTCTAAGCACAATCCAGCACATCCACCAGAGACTTGTGCTGCTCGTGGTCCTGCAGACCTGTGTCAGCCTGACTGTTCTCAAAGCTGTAGAAATGCCACAGGTTTGGCCTTGCTTTTTCCATCTCACTTGGAGGCAGGGATCCCTCATCCTCACTTCTGGTGAAAACAGCTGCAATTTCACCCCCATGGTGCCCACAGGGCATCTGAGGGTCTCAGTATCTGACCTCAGTTTCTCTCACCTGTTCTCATGCCGATACCAGATCCAACTCCGGATCATTTGGTGCTTTTTTTATGCCACCACCCTTTTTCCATCCACAACATGTTTTCCTCATAGGCTGGGTGGCTTCAGGCTTCCCTTTTTGCCACAGGCACTGGGAAACCCTTTCAGTTGTGTTGTACCAAAGCGTGGAAGGAGGAAACCATTTGCCTCCTCAGTCTGATGATGACTTGCTACTTCAGCATCCTCTGAGCTAGTGTGTTATGTCCTCAGTCTTCCTTCCTCCTCCTCCCTTGTATCTAGATCCCTCTGAAAGCTTTTTGTGCACAGGACCTTCATCTTGCCAGAGGAGGAGGGCAGCACGCCGTAGTACGCCTTCATCTCAACAGCAAGGCCTGCTTATTTTTCCCATTTCGATGTTCATACGTCGCAGCGCTCATTGCAGAAGTCATTGGGCGCCGCAGTTCAATAATCAGCAGAAGCAGTGAGTCATGCGTGCCACGCGTGGTGGCTGCTCGAGAGCCTTAAGCACACAAATAACGTATCTCGGCTCCTTCAGTCTTGAAATTCAAACATATCAAGTATTGCATTTTTAAAAGGGTCTTGGTTTGTTTCTGAGTTTTTTTGGCTTGGGTTTTTTGGTTTGTTGTTTGTTGTGTTTTTTTTTTCCCTGCAGAAAGGTAAGGACTTTTGTGAGACATTTTATTCTCGTACATTTATCTTTATACCTGTCATGGTTTTTTGTGCTTATTAGAGGCTATGGTGAATGAGGATGTGCAAAGAAGTAAACGTGAAGCCATTTGACGAGTAACTGCTGTTACAGCTTTCATGTTGCAGCAGTCTGAGATGGCACAGGCGCATGCATGCACGTGCAGAGAAAATCCAGCCCTCCGCTCCTGTGACGGAGCTGTCTGTTAAACAGAAACTTGAGAAGAACATATTTTGCTGTTGGGGAAACTTGGGAGAAATGGTGAATTCATTTGTTTCCCACCTCTTAGTAAACACAAACTTCAGCGGAGTTCAAGTTCTCATCCACAGTTCGATAGCAGCTTTTGACTTGGAAGTGAACAGACAGCTCCGAACCAGGGTGGAGTTTATTTTATTTGCAATTTGAGTACTGAAAAAAATAGATCCTGCTATTCATTAATTTTCATATGACTTTACAATCCCTTTTATGTGGGTGAACAATACCTGTTAGAGTGAAAAGTTTTGCTTTTTTTTATTTTGCTACAATTTAAAAGGAAAACTCCATTCACACAAAGCTGTGCTTTTCTCCAATGTTCACATTATACAAGAAAAAACCCCAAACTGTTCTTGTTTACTGTTGAACTCGTGCACAGTATTACAGTCGATAATGCTGCCAATACGTATTACACCTTTTGGCAATATTTAAGCTTCATAAAAGTGGTCACTTGTCTGAAAGCACCAGTCTTTGTTCATTCTGTGTTAGTGATGCATCCAACAAAATTCCCAAACATGCTCAACATTCTTTTTTTTTTCTTTTAAACCCTTTTCTTTTTAACATGAAAGATTGGTCCGTACTTGTTTTACGTATCACTTGTGGTTATATTTCATTTTTTAATGTCTGTTTCTATTTAATGACTGTTAATCACATCATATACAAAGAGCTGGTTGTTTTGAGAATTTGTAATGATTTGTTCCCCCATAATAAGTAGCAAGGTTTATTGAGCTGCTTAAGAAATTTTCAGCTGTAAGTGGTTGGTTTTTTTTGGTTGGTTTGATTTTCTTTTAAGTTTCTTTTTCATTCTTTGCTTGAACCCAAATATTTAGCTGCTAGGTTAGGGCTCCTGTCTGCTTTCCTGAGCCTTGTTGCTAGTCTTTATGTTATTCTGGTTTGTTCCTTCTTACCCTGCTAACTTCTAGCTGGACTCAAGGGTAAGTGCTTCCCTGTAGCTAGCACAGCTCAGATAATCAGACTAGATTATCTGACGTATGCAATGTGCTTTTTTTTCTCTTAAATCTTTCTCATGTTTAGATTTTGTAGTACAAACTTTCCATGTTATTTTCCTGAATTGAGATTTGAAATGTAAGTTTCCATACTGAAATTAGGATGCATGTGATGTTTGCATAATTGCCTTCTCTCCCTGGCTTTCACATTGGCATCAAGTGATCCTCTTAGTAAAGCCAACCATTAACATTTCTATTTTTCATTCCAAGACGTAAATATTAATTAACATCACAATAAAACTGTAAATAATACCTTCTTTTGTTTCATGGAATTTACATCTAGTTGACTGCTTCCTGCCTGAAAACAGATCATTTTGCACTCTGACAATATCCTTTCTCTCCCTGCCGATGATTAGCTCGGTGCAGCGCACCAGTGTGCAAGGCTAACTGTGGACACCTCAAAGCGTAGAAAGGTAGGGCAGGAGACCCTGAGAGACCTAGACAAGGTGCAGGACTCCACAGAAGCCTCCCTCAAAAAAAACCCACTCTGCTCAAGCCTTGCGAAAACGAGCCTGAGTCATTGACGTTTGATAGTTCCCTCTCCCGTAAACTCGTAGGGGCTGATTTTGGCAGCAAGCGGCAGCTCTCTGCGTCACCCTGGGTTTGGAAATGCTGACCAACTCCAATTTAAATGCATTAGTCACAGAGGGGTGCTACTGTTCCCCCAAATTGTCATAAATTAATGTTTTAGCGTGGGTCTCGATCACCAATCAAAGCAATGCTTGCCAAAGAATAAGCCAGGGGAATTATTATTTTACCTTTTCCCACTGGAATATCTACTTTGAAAAAGATAAAAGCACAAACTTGTGCCGTAAAAGAGCTTCTCCTTAGTCTTTGTTCACTCTTAAATACACCCAGTACAAATCCTTTATTTGAGTTAAAACCTGCTTCTCTAATACCTGGTGAGTGCCTGCTTTCCTTAGGAGGGAATAGCATCAGTGGGTCATGAGAGCTGGCAAATATGTATCCAGAGTATCTGAATGCAATTATGAGAAGGAACAGGCGGTGTCATCCCTCCTGGCCATCAAACAAGACTCCTTTTTTTCCTTCTTTCTCCTTTTGTTTCTTTTTTCTTCTTTTGGTTTTTTTTTTTTCTGTGTGTGAGTATGTGCGTGCGTGTATAAATATACCCCTGGGTAGCAGGCAGAATTCCTTCTCAGCAGACACTTTCTTTTTTCTTTCTTTTTTTTCTTTTCTAAATGTTTGGATTTCCAAAGAGGATTCTTATCATACTTTACTGAAAACAAACAAACAAAAAAGTTTAATTTGATGGAAATACAGATTTTTACCACTTTGAAAGAAAGAAAGAAAGAGTGAATGAATGAATGAACTTGGGTCTGGCAACATTACATGTATTTGCACTACAATGCATTGCTATCCTATTAGATTATTAGTTTTGTGCTTTAATTGCTTTTTTTTTTTAGATAGTTAGAGATATCATGAGATCGCTGCTGTGTCTTCTGTATTGTCAACTTGCAGACGCTTCATTGCAGGAATGCAGAATTAAAATGTTAATTCAGTTCTCACATAACTTGCATGAATCTGAAACTAGCCTGTAAATCACTTCTACGTGCTTTAAGAAGCATGGGACTCTAACTTACGAAATACAAATTCACAGGTTTCCTCAGTCATCCAATTCAAAATATTTTTAAATAGTGATAAAAATGCTGTGAAACAGTGTTTTATATTATAAATAGCAGTTCTAAAACTGTGTTTTTAATTTGTCATGCGAGGAATTATGTAAGTGCATACTACAAATTCTTATTCATTTGACTACCAAACATGAGATAACTTAGATTTCAATTCAGTGCCTAGCGTGTCTGGTGATTTACAGGAACATTCATAATCGTTTATTAAAACCGTAACTCGAGCAGAAAAGAATTTGTTTGCAGCAGGGGAAAAAGCCATAAAACACAGGAGTAAACAGACGATTAAATTTAAAGCTATCTTCTAATGTGGAATAATATGAAGAAAAAAAAAAATAAACAAACCCAGAGCTCTCAGCTCTGCAGCTGAGAGGCGCGTTCAGCCTGCTGCAGCGGCCGCAGCTCGTGGCGGGGAGGAGGTTCGCGGAGCCCCGGACACCCGCGCGCACACACATCACTTTTCGGAGGTGGCAATGCCGTAGTGCGCGGCGAGGAGGGGACTTGGTAAGTCACCAGCCAGCACTGCCAGCAGCTTGCTCACAAACAACAGCCTGGCGCTGCGAATCCCGGAACGGTTTTTTTTTTGCCCCTCCAGAACACCCGTGTTTGCTAGTGGAGCTTTTTGACCCATGCAGCCCAACTAACCGGGGTTTCTAGGAGCTTTCCCAGGTGAAAAATTATCTGATTATCTGGTTCTTTACCGAGCCACAGCCCATGCATCTCCGTTAGCTCCGCTTCATCGGCGAGAGCAGGAAGAGACCCCACCGCCCCTCGGAGCGCGCGGCGGGTCTGGTGGGCACGCCGTCGCCCGTCCGCCCGCCGCAGTGCATTGCCGATGAGCACCGCGCAGGCTGGAAAACTTCTCCCGCTTTGCCCGACCAGGCCAGCAAAGAGTTTTCTAGAAATATCTGTAAATGAATAGCTGCCATCAATCATTGTCATTCCTTTATTTCATGTCTCCTGATGAGGTTGACTAGTGTCATTGTTTGTTACTGTCCAAACCACATCTTCATTCTTGTAATGTCAAGCAGATATGACAAGCACACATTTTCCAGATGAGTAAGATACAAAGTCACCTTTTAATTTACAGTTGTTTGGGTTTTTTTGTTTGTTGGTTTTGGGTTTTTTTTTGTTGTTTTTTTTAATAAGCAAACGTGTCGTAAAATTTACTGGATGTTCAGTTGCCTTTGATACTAAAACAAAGTCACTCATTAACGAAAATAATTAAATCTGGAGTAAGAAATTCTTACAATAAAATGGCTACCTAAAGCCTTTTATAACAAGAATTCTTTTATGGAGCTTGTCCCCCGCTATTAACTTCACCACTCTCAGAGCAAAATCTGCCAAAATTGTTGTTGGAGCAAAAGAAATGCAGAGGGCAGGGAAATACATTTTAAAAAAAGAATGAGAGATTCGACTGTTTTGTCTCTTCCTTTTTAAATAACAGTTAGATAACGAGAAATACAGCCCTCAGAGGACCAAATGGTGGGCCAGTCCTTTGGTTTTCAGTATTATTTTTGTTGTTGTTGAAATCTTTGTCTTCCTGACACTGGCAGATTTTTAAGACTCTGATTTCAAACACTTGTAGGGAGTATGTGCGTGACAGGGGGTTAGTTAATGGAGTCAGTATAAAACGCAAACGGGATAAAAATGAACAAAATAAAGCCAGCACTATTAAAAAAAGACCGTAGCGTAGGTGACCAAGTGTAATATAAAAGGCCAGAGTCTGCAGTTTTCCAGAAGAAAGGTTCGTGGAGTCTGTGCTGCCAATTTACCTCCGCTGGCAGCCTCCCTTCCAAGACCACCATCGAACACCTTTCAGCTGCGGTTGTGTGCAGCTTGTCTAAATATGTAAGATAACTTTTTGTGGGCCTGCAGCAGCATTTTGGCTAGGGCCCCGAACAAAGAACGACCAGAAAGCTTGGCACGGCACCTTGGGAAGGGATTGTAAATTACTGGAGCATCATATAACTTTCTTTCTTTGGTTTCTCCTTTCTTTTTAGCTAGAATAACAGAGCAGGGTCAAAAAAGCAACCGTATTTGACTGAAACAATTATTTTAAAGTACTTGCAAACTAACTGTACAGTTTGGCTGCGAATATTAGCCGTTCTCATTTTGAACTTAGTTTAAAATCTCATTCAAACTGTGCAAGCCATTTTGAAAAAAGGTAGGTTATATATAAAACTTACTTCATATGCAGATGTCAGCATTATTTTAAATCTCAGATCAGCTGTCTGGAGCAGAGGAACAATATATTTAGATCTCTCCTTTTCTTTTTGTATTGCCTAGGAAGTTTAATGCTTTTGGTGTAGTTGGATTTCTAAATTTCATTTTTAAAAGCGACTCCATTGGGATGAGTGAAAATGCAACAATAAGTTGCAAGTTGCATGGCGTGTTTGTTTGCTAACAATTGATTAAGAGAAGATGAGTTTAGTGTAGCATTGTCCTTTTTAACCTGCTCCTAGTTATTCTTAAGAATTTTCGACATCTAGCCCAGAGCAGATACTCCATTTAAGAGAAGTACCTGTGTGAATTACCATTCCCCAAAGACCTCTCCAGTTCGCTCCATGCCAGCGTTATCCCCTGGGTGGGCGATCTGCACCCCCCAGCCCTGCAGCTCTGCCGATGCAAAGTGGTTTGCTTGCACTCGAGCTGCGGCGCTGGATTCCTGCAGGAAGAGCTGTGGCTGGTCACCTTCCTTCCCCTGGCAGAAAAACATGTTTTAAACCACCAGCCGAGCAGAAGTACTTTTTTGGTCACTGGAGCTCACACGGTGCCGTGTCTGATGCCTGTCTCTTCGGGTTGTTTTTCTGAGATGGGGAGATCCTGGGCAAATGGGCTTTCGAGCGGGCACCCAATGGGATGCTCAGTAAAGTGTGGCTTCAAAGTGATTAATGAAAGGAAAATTGCCCCCGATTACAGACAGTCATGAAGGCCATTTAATCCCCGTGTCCGTTCTCTCACTTGGCAGGGAACTGTCTGTGCCCCTGCCTTGGGCAGGGAGATCTTAAAAAGCCCGGGACAGACCCTCAGCTCCATGGAAGGCAGCAAAGCCTCGGCTGGTTCACACCAACCGAAGGTCCACTCTGTGCCCACCTTGTTCAGAGAACATAAAATGAGGAAAAGCTTATTAGTTTGGAGTAAAAAAAATACTAATTTGAAACATGCTATCTAGCACATCTGCTCAAAAAGGTTCACCAGCTAAAGGGCTAGAGGTCTCTTCAAATTTCCAGCTGATTTACTCAGCTCTCAGAGCCTCGTTGGCTGAGCCGGAGAATTGACAGTGTATCAGGGCTCCTAATTGAAAAGTAATAAAATCTCTGAGCAAAGCTGGCAAATGAAGGCCTCCAGCCAATTTGTCAGCTTGCAGTCAACTCAGAGGAGCCGGGCAGAGCAGCAAGCCATTAGAAATAGTCTTAAAATATCTGTTAAAACATTTTGTGAGCACTAGGGATGGAATCGAAAACAGCATATCCAAGCTCTTCGGGAGTGAACTCGATCAAATGGATCTTGGCCCGGAGGGACAGAGACGATGGGGCAGAAAACTGTCAAAACAGACAGGAGCTGGTCCATGCCATGAGCCCCAGGGCTGGGTGGGCTTCACGTCCCACGCCCAAGGATGCTGGAGAGGTGGCGTGGAGGTGATGCGCTCGTGAGGGAGGTCGTCCCTGTCCCCCGAGCCAGCCCTTGTGCTGCCACGTCGCTTGGCATCGGTGGCGGCTTCTTCTGTGCCCGTGCTCAAGGCATGGAGGTGGAGATTTGGGACTAGGGAGGAATGCAGGACAGAGGCAGCAGGACCCGGCCCATGGAGCAAACCAGGGGAGCGGCCCCTCAAAAATCAACCAGCTGTAGGAAAAAAAAAAAAAAAATCAGTGTTTATTCAGCAGGGTTTTAATGAAGAGAATAGCCAGCTGCTGCTGAATTAAGTATTGCTAGCAGCTAATTGAAATGTTACATGTTTTAATTTGTCTGATTTCTTTCCAGTGGGTGATGTTATTTATATAGTTTGCATATAGCTAACAACAGACTATACAAAAAATGCAAAGGTTGCTTTCAATGATCAGTAATATCCGAGAGCACAGACGTGAACAAGGTGTTTAGGAAGACATGCCATCCTTCACAGCTTAATATTAAATAGTAAAACATACACAAAAGATTACTGTCTCATTATCATTTAAAGCTCTTTTTTTGTTGTTTATTTATTTTATTTTGATTAAAGATTTTTGTTTCTTCTGGTAAAGAGAGATTTTGTTTTAAAACAAATACAGTTACCTTATACTCGTATCGCGGAAAACTGCATTTTTGTGTCCTTTCAGCCACATTGTTTCAAGGCCACCCAGTTCCCCTAGGAGGCTATAAACAGGGAAAGGATTTAAATCCTATTCTCTTTGTTGAGGATTTGGCAAGAACCCATATAGTAGGAAGCTGAGCACAGACAAAACCAAGTGAAAGGTGTCCTTTAATTCCCCAGCCGCTGGTAGAACAAAGCCCGTGCCCAGCGGGGTCCCAGCTGGCCGCACCCAGGCGGGCTTGGTGGCTTCATTTCAACTGCTGAATTCGGTGTATTTTTAGTTAACCATGTTGAGATTAATTAATTAGCCCCTAGGAGTTAGTGCCCGTAAACGTCACCCAAAGCAGAGAAGTGTGAATACGTTGAGGCTGTTAATTCACCCAAAAATGGCAGCTCGTAATCCAAGCAGGGGAAATGCAGTCCCTCGGTCGGGATGACTGGCAGCTCCGCCGCGCTGTCGGGTTACTGCCTCAGTGACAACAAACTACGTATCAATTTAACTTCTTAGCGATGCTTAAAAGAGCATCTTTTTATTTCGTCGAGGTAGCATTTAAAGTTGCCATCAGGAAAAAAATTGCCGTGGGGAGACAAACATTGACGTTTGGATAAAGAATGATGTAACTGGTCTGGTACCTAGAAAACCCAGTAAATGTAGAGAAAAACGCTACAGCTGCAACTTCATTAGAATGGCAGAATCTATTATAATTAACTGCAACTATCTAAATAGGAGCTAATTTACTTCTGTGAGCCAAAATTCTGTTAACTCATAGCGTATTGTAAGATACAGAGTAAGTTCTTGGGTTTGTGTTCTGGTTTGAAGTACAGAATAAATGCGCTATAACGAGCAGTTGACAAGATGTTAATTCTAAAATCTTTTGCCTAAATGCAATAAGATAGTCCATGACTGATGCAAGTTGACAACGGGAGGTGAAAAGTGTACTGTATAGCCTGCAAAGAGAAAAGTTAATGGCAATGTAGGGAAGAGGAGATATTTAGCTTTCATGCTTCATACTGTATATTTTTTTTCTGTTGTATTTGTCAACTAAAATGTCTTATATCTCTCTAAATGGTGTCTTTCTCTATATGTATAAATGAACAGATGCAGATAGAGCTCAAAAGCATGGCATGGATGAATTTATCTCTTCCAATCCCTGTAACTTTGACCACGCTTCACTCTTTGAGATGGTTCAGCGCCTCACTTTGGACCACAGACTTAATGATTCCTATTCTTGTCTGGCAAGTATATTCTTTGGTCTCTAGTGATATAAACATCAAGCAGAAAAGTCAAAGCTGGTGCGAGTGGGGGCTAATCGCCCTGTTGCTGGAAGATTGACTTCTGTTTACACCAGGTTTGAATTTGGCCCAGAGGTATTTTCTTTTGAGAGGCTACCTGCAGTGAACTGACTGCTGTTCTTCTCCAGTTGCACTGTCCTTACCATTTCTGTTTGCGATGCTTAAAATGTTTCTTCCTGCAAAAAGACAAACGCCAGTGTGGGGATGTGAAGTAGAGAGCAGTGTTTTGCAGCCTCCCGCACTGCCTTCCAGAACCTGCTGAGTGAAAGAACAGGGGAAAGATGACGATCTGGTCCCACCTCCCATGTCAATAGAGTCCCACCAACAGTAACTGTGGCCCAGCTTTGTGTGTCTTTGTGAGCAGGGATCCCAAGCAGGTAACAGATGGGACTAGGTGGATGACTGCAGTGATGCTGCGGTCTGTCCACGCTCATGTAGTCGCATGCTCATACGGATTATTCTAGTGAGCACAGGTTGTAGCACTCAGCTCGCTGCTGTGTAACATGGTCTATAGGACAGTGGCACTGAGATGCTCCAGGACAACTTGTAGCCTTCTGCTGGGGTGCAGTGCTTGGGGATTCTTAGGTGTTGCAAGGATTTAAATGACAAATAACCTTTAACAATACAACTTGAGCACTTAGGTTTTAGGGGTTTCAGTGGGGATGATGAAGAGGCTCTTAGGTTTTGAGAAAATAACAGGGTGAAGCCTTTCTAAAGGGGCCTGAAATGCTGATCCTGTCCTGATCATGGCATGAGACAGATCCTGCCCTACCACCCTCCTCATGTCACACAGAAACCTCCACACTGGGGTCTATGTCTTCAGCAGAAGGACCTCCCCGTGCCAATAGCCTTCACCTTTTGCCAGCTGCGCAGTCCCTGGAGCTAGGGCTCTTGAGTGATTTACTCTTAAAAGCAGCAACCTGGGAACACAGCTAAGCAGCTGTCAGTAAGGCTGTCAGTCTGAAATCCTGTCCTCCACGTCCCCCTCCACTATGGTGCTCCTCTCACCTGCTCTGCTCCTTGCACTGCATGCAAGGGCTGATCTCAGAAAGGCTAAGACCCAGTAAATGCCATTAGTGATAGTGAGTTGTCATGTTTCTGATGAGAGGCAGGGCTAGAAGGAACAGTTGTGAACGTCCCCTGAGGTAAGGATGGGGTGGGGGAAATCCACACCGTGCACTTTATCATGAGATACCCAAGTGGTACACGTAGGCTTGGTGGGAGCATTGTCAGACCTGCAGCAGGTTTCTCACCGGTTCCATCAAAGTCTTTGCTCTGGCAGGCAGTGAACTTGGCATGCAGCTTCTGCTCCCCACGCATGGCTGACCCTAGGAAGACCATCCCCATCCATGCATGTCTGACAGGTTGGCTTGCAGCTGGTTTGTCTCTGTGCAGTCTCGGGCCTGATGAGAGAGCTGTAGCCATTGAATTAAAATCATGGAGAGGTGCAAGGCTATCACTGAAAACGATTAACGATATTTCTCTTCAAGAAACCCACCAGACACACTTCTGCTTGTTATTGAGATGTTTAGGCCCTTGCTAGAAGCTACTGGAGTGGTGGAGCTCCCCTCAGCAGCAAGACTTGTGCCTCTTCGGAGCAGAACATCACCAATTAACCATCTTCTTTCAAATCACCCATTTCAGAGTGTTATAAAGAAGACAATAATGGGCTGTCTTCACCTATGCTTGGATTTCACATGCTGCTTTACTCATTTTAAATACGGTTTTGTTCTGATTATGGCTTAAAAAACCAGACTGACCTCAAAATTTGAGTTCAACTACAAAAAGATCCTGTTGCTCTTGATATGTCTGTGGGACGTTGGTGATACCACTGCGCTGGCTTGCCTGGAGAAGCTGTGAGCCCGTGGTAAGCCTGCTCTGTCCTCTCTGTGTGCCGCTGGGCAATTGTTATTCTCCCTACAGGACATTCCCATGCAAGGTCCCACAGAGTTTTGCCTCGTCACACCTCCTCTTGTTTTCAAACGTGGACATGGAGGTGCCAGGGAAGACTTAACGCAGACGCAGTGGCTTACCCTGACACAGAGGATAACTGAGCGTTGCCTCCTTTCCATGGAACCAGGTTAAGCAACGTTACTGCAAGCCCACTCGCTGGCTGAGCCAGGCATCCCTATGAAAACAAACAGGCTGGCTGACTAATCCCAGCGACGGCAGAGTGATGTTTGCTGGCAGAGAGCACCGTGCTGGGAAGAGGAAGAGCGTTGTCTGCATCGCTTGCTGAGGGCTCTTGCCTGTCGTCCACAAACCGGTAGCACAATCACATTCACAGCTCTTCCCAGACTTTGGGGAAGAGTACGCAACTCTTCCAGCTTAGCATGGACCCCACACACGCATGGGTCTTCATTCCTTTCTTCTTGGACATGTGCGTTTCTTCTAAGACTGCCCTTCATCTCTTTCCAAGACTCCCCAACCTACTGCTGGCATCTGGCTCACTCAGCCACGTTGCTGCTGGATTTGTATTTCCCATGATGCGTCATCATTTGTGGGGTTCACGTAAGACAGCATAGCACATACTGAGGAAAAGTGATCTTCCAGAGCGCCCAACTTAGCTGGGATGATGTGAAGGAGTCAGATTAAAAGGCCCATGAAGCAAGCTACCAAAGTGACATTGTTTTGGTTTACCTATGGTAGTTGAGAAAATTCAGCTACTGAAAAGTGAAAATTTTACCTCAAAAAATGTGGTTGTCTCAAAAGCTGCATTTACCTTTAGAAAAATTGCCAGTGATTCATCAACCCTGACCAAGCCTTGCTTTATCCAGCTTCAAAGCTCCCCTTGCACTCCCCGCTGGTGCGTAGGACACGTGTCCCCTTCTTGATGCAGTTCAGCTTGTTGAACACAGTCAGTTGAGCTTCCTGTGCTCTATGGCCTTCCTCCAATGTTGAGCTTCCTGTGCTCTATGGCCTTCCTCCAATGTCCCTTCTAGGTTTCCTCATGTCATTGAAGACCGTCTGGGAGACCAACTGAGCTACACCTAAGCTGCCTTGGGGTGAGACACCTGGTGTGTCTCCACTGTCAGCTGCGTTTGCCAGACTGGCTGGTTGTCTGCTGGTTGCGCCAGGAAAGTCTTAATCAAGAGCCAGGATCTGCCTGAAGATCTGGAGGGTTTGTCTGAATACCATCTTTCATCAAACCTTAGATTTTTTTCTGGGGCTTCAGGGAACCCTGTTCTGCAGCAGGTTTTTTATTTCATACCTCTGCTGTGCAAAAGGAGACCACCTGGTCCTCCTGGGCTCTGGATCTCTCCACCCATAGTCCGCTTGCCCATGCTCTCATGAGGTATTGCGGTGTGAGGCTTGTCACTGAACCTCTGAGCTTCAGCTCATGCTTCCCCTCAGCGAGACTCGGCAGCGATCTTGAGCGGTTGCCCCCATCCCTCCGGTCCACCTGAGGACCGGCACTTCTCAGAGCCCGCTGCAGGGGGGACACGGTGGGCTGTACTGGATCGCTGGGTCCAGCCTCCTGCTTCCTTCGCCCTAAGTTCCGGGCTCGATACCTGGCTCCAGTGAAATTAGCGCCAGCCTTTCCATTGGTGTCAGTAGGGCCAAGATTTCACCCCACAGGGAGGACTGAGTCCTTTGTATGTATTGGGTGAATATAACAATTTTGACTGTGTTTTCTACCCCAGTAACCAAACGCACGCATCTTTCTATCGCAGAGCAGTCACGGTATTTCTCTATTTTTTACCACACCTGATCGCCAAAGACTTGTGTGAAGAGAGGCAAGGTGAAGAGACGGTCCAAGGATGTAACAAACGGGCGATGTACAGAAATCCAGAATCAAGCATCATACCTCCAATCAAAAAGCAAACAAAAATACCGTTAAAAACAGCGAAGGCAACTATACCCCTCCCAAAAAATAGCCTTCCAGAGTGCCGTCCCATCTGCATTGTTCTGCGGCTTCATTTTGAAACGTGCACTTCAAGTGATCCCAGCACTGTAGCTACTCCCTATATCTATCATTTTCCCCTCATTATTTTAATTCTTTTCTCAATCTGTTTTGGAGTTGGCCCAATAAGGATGAGCAAGTCCTTCTCTATGTCTTTGAGCTCTTAATTGATATTTCTTCAACTCTTTTCAAAGCAGCTATTTTGGCATCTAGAAAAGATTTGGTGTCATCTGAGTGGTAGAAAATATATTTTAATCTTTCACAGCAGTGTTGTTTCTAAGATGTAGCATTTGGGGTAACAGATGGGGTGGCAAAGAAGTTGCCTATAGGGGCAGTGCTCTGCCTCAACTACTCTCCCGCCCGCTGCAGGAACTTTTCAATTAAACGATGAAAGATTTTGCAGCTTGATGCATTCCAGAGCTGCGTCTTAGCAATTGTTTAGCACCCAAATTTCCATGTAAATATTGACGGTTTTGCAGCGTTTTGAAAAGCGATCTACAAGAATATCCTTGTTCTCACTAGCGCCTTTCCCCGAAGGCAGAGGCGTGCTCCGATTCAGCTGTCCCAGGACGTTCACCAGAGCCGGCCCCTCGCGGGGAAGGGTGTCCTCCTTGGGAGCCCGGACCTTGCCCCACAAGCCGCGTGTCCCCAGGCCCTTGGGACTGACAGACAGGAATAGTCTGAGGTTTCCGGATGTGTAAAGGAACCCTGCTCGTGAGCCGAGCTTCCCTTCGCTTTGATGCCGAGGAGGTGGGCGATGGCAGAGCGCGTCGCCGGTGGTGCGCAATAAGGACGATGGGAAATGTCCCTTTCTGATCCTGCGGAGCTGCCTTCCTCCATCTGCAGGACGTTCCTACGTGCCAGATGCAAGAGAAGTCATTACTCAGTGTAATCCTCCGTGCCCTCCCCCAGTTCAGTCTTCTTGCTCGTGGCCGAGCGTACAACCCCATCCCCGAAACGAGATTACTGTTTCATGCTGTTCAAATAACCAAACCTTTGTCATCTCTTAAAGGTGTAAGTCTTTATTTATTTTTTTTTTCTTTTTTTGCTAGGCACTGACATGAACTGGCCTAACTTCTCAGCATTTTAAATGACATTTCCCTTTAATGGTAGCACAATATGTTTTTATTAACAGTCGCACTAAGTATATGCTGTGTTTGAGTGACGATATCCAGACTGTATTGTTTAAGAATGACCTCTCTCCTTTTTGCCTGACATAGCCTTAGGTTTGTATTTCTTTTATTAGAGCAGTTGACCACTACACCTCCAACTCTGATAGCCTTTGTATTTAATAACTTATATTTAAAATCGAGTCTCTTTATTTCTAAACAGGGCTGGTTTAGTCCTGGCCAGGTCTTTGTGCTAGATGAGTATTGTGCACGTAATGGAGTGAGAGGCTGTCACAGACATCTCTGCTACCTCAGAGATTTGCTAGAGCGCGCAGAAAACGGAGCTATGATTGACCCCACCTTACTTCACTACAGCTTTGCCTTTTGTGCATCACATGTTCATGGCAACAGGTAAGGAATTCTTCTTGGCTAGCAGCTCCCTGCCAGCAAGGGATGACTTTGTCAAATGTAGGTTTCTGTGGATAATGCACAACAGTCCCCAATTTGTTTTCACAGCGGATGTTTGGCAGCAGCGCTTCTAGTGGCATAGTCGATTTGTTTGTTTGTTTCATTGCTTGTTTAATGTAAGCAATAGAAATGCACGTAGAGGATCCAGAAATGAGGATTTTTAACTTTCTTGCCCAGGCACCTGCTAGATGCAGTTCTGGACAAGATAGAGTTGAAGTACATGTGACTGTCATGGGTTAAATAAATAGAAGTAAACGATATACTCTGCTGATTTAATTGCTGTGCAAGAAAAACTGACAAGTTGCAGCAGTGAGATTTTCAGCAGGATCAAACTTCAGTGTTCAGAAGGGCTTTAAGCCCCCAGGCACCCATGTCTCATTTAAAGTCCGTGTGACGTCAGTTTGGAAATTGCTCAGACATAACTGAAAATTTTATCTTGTTGCTGTTGCAAAGCAATTTCAATTTCAGAAGTAGCCCGTTCCTTTCTCTCAAATGTGGCAAACCTTTGATGGGAGGAACTGGAGCTGTGCTTTTTCCTTTTCAGTTTATTTTATTGACAGCTGTAGCATCTATTGCAGCTTCTTTTTCGGCTTTTTTTTCTGTTAAGTTGCATTTTATACTTTGAGGTATCGCTCTCTGTCCTGCTTATACTGCTGAAGAAAGGACTGTTATAAAATAATGACGTGTTTTCATAAACCCTCTGCTAAATACCACCCTGAGTTCTGACACACATTGCCCAGGTTTCACGTTGCAAGGCTGCCGCTTGCTTTTGCAGTTACTTTCATACATCTTGTCATGGAAACCGAGTTTTTGCTTCCTTAGTTTCTTTTTTAGTTCTGACTTTCTTTTGCTCGTTCGTTCCTCCTTTGCCAATTGTTATTTGATTTCAGTTGTTTCCTTTCGTTTTAGTTTCCTTTTGTTCCATTTTGAGTTTTTTCATTCTTTCTTCTTGTTTCTTTCACTTTTGCTGCTGGCCTTGCCCCCCCTCTGCGTTTCAATCACTCCCCAAAGCCAACACATGGCAGAATTACTTGGTGGGTCACAGCCAAGTGCAGACGGCGAGGGGGGCAAAGCGTCTCATGCCCCTGCCGCTGAAGCGGAGACAAAAAAGGATTCCAAAAAGGAGTCCAAAAAAAGGAAAGATTCCAAATCCCAGCCAAATCCAGAGCCAAAAAGGTAAGCGAAAGCGCACAGTGCACAGAAGTGTGTTGAGAGGGCACCGGGCTCCTTGGTCACTGAGCACACTGGGCAGTTTGTGTCCCTGCGGCACGGGAAGACCCGCCGTGGCACCGGCATTCGGGTCGTATGCTCCCCTGGGAGTTGGATGGCATTTGGGCACCCAAGTCCCATAGCGGGTCAGGGTCTTGAGTTTTTTAGGCGTGTCTTTAGGAGATGGCTCACATGGCGTGTAGGGGATGGGACAGGGCAGGTGAAACTGGCTCCTCTGTCGTTCCTCTTCCATAGGCAGGGCTCATCTTGGCAGGGGGCTGTTGTGGCGACAGGACCTGTACAAAGCCCGTTTGGCCCATAACAGAAAGGAGGTTGGATGCCGGTCACAGCTGCCACGTATCTCTTCACAGAGTCCAGCATAGCAGGAGCTGGAGCCTCCTCTTCATCAGGGTTGGTGGCAGGAGGCACCTGACAGTACTGGCCAAGGTGACACCCGCCATTCCCTCCGCGTGGGGCTGGAGAGTTGTGAGCTCAGGAAAAGGTCCTACTTTAAAACCCATGTGGTGTGTAGGTCCCAGTCCCATGCCTGTACAGCCGGCCAGGGCTGCGTGTGGCTGCCGTGCTGTGCTGTGTCGTGCTGGGATGCTGCTGGGCACTGCCAAAGGGGCAATTGGTGGCAGCTGGGCTATTGGAGTAATTCATTTAAAATATTCCAAGAAAGGAACGAGATGTTTTGCAATGACTTAGCTGTCTTTAGCTGGTGGTTGACTTCACATGGAAAGGCTGAAGGTTCATGTCCCTCCTTGGTCGCTGCCGTCTCTCCATTGCCTGGGGATTTCGGGAGCTGTGAGGCTGCGGCATTGTGTTTTCGGACCAAGGACAGGCTCTGCAGAATGCCCAGGGGCCGGAGGGGTTTGATGCGAAAACCGCGGGGTGCGATTTCTGGCCTCTGCTGTCGGGAAGTCACGAAAAGGGACTGCAGAGGGTCTGAGAGAAAACACATCTCCATATCTTTGGTGTTTACTATGAGAAATCTGAACATCTGAGCGGAAGAGTCACAATTTCTTGTCAGAAAGCTGTTTAGGCCACATGCATTGTGCGTCCGCGAGCTGGCTGGCGGAGAGCGACAGAAAGCCAACATTTACCGTGTGGTCCTTACTGGCGGTTGCGACGTGCGTAAAGGCGGGATCGCTTTAGCCATGTCCCGTCCTCCCACCTGCCACCACCATACGCTGCTCGTTGCCATAGGGCTGGCTGTGCTCTCCCCAGGAAACCCATAGCTCATGGCAGAGCGGAAAACTTTCCGTGTAAAGTTTGTCGAGGTGGGAGCACACCTGCCCCAGGATGTGGCACAGCGTCCGACGGAGCATCTCGGAGCAGCTGTGCGTTGCGTTGTTATTGGTATGCATGGATTCAAGTTATGAGACATTTTTGTGTTGAACAAAGGCTTCTTTTTCTGTTGAAACCGAGAAAGTGTTGATTTTCTTTACAAAAGGAAGTTCCTTCACTTTTAGACAGTAAAAAAAAAAACAAAAACAAAAACAAGCGGATGGTTTAGTTTTCCCCAGAATGAGGTTGGCTGTCAGTCAGGATATGCCACCCAGTAATGAAGGTCGAGCGGGGAGATAATTTCATGTGGCTATCAATCTCCTGTAGTAGCAGCAGACAGTGATGGAGCTGAGGTGGGCTGTCTGTTTGTATCGTGTTTGCGTAAGGTCAGGCAGCGAGACAACAGTCGCTCGCAGTCAGCAGGGAAGTGCAGGCAGGCTGCGGTGCAGATGCTGAGGACAGCCTGAAGGTCAAGGCTGACAGAATGACAGGCGTCAGTGCAGGGACGATGCCTCCACGCCTGTCCGGCGCCCGCCTCTGCGGCACGGCCGCCGTACCACAGCCGGGACGGGAGCGGGACGGCTGCTGGTGGAAATGCACCTCCAGCTTGGAGTTGAGCCTGCAGCCACAGCAGGTGACATGGTCAAAGTGTGATTTTGAGGATGTTTTGGAGCCCTGTTGCTTTATATGTCAGGATTTGGTTCTCTCCTCCTCCCTTGAGCTCATGTAGCTTATTCAGACCCCTGGCAGCCTGACATAACATCTCCAAAAGAAAGCTGTAAATCACTGCTATTTGCATGGCAATCCCCTTAATTTTTCCATTAATTTCATCCCTTTCCAAGTAAAAATGGAATTTAATGTAAATTGCTTGTCCTAAGTTTCACCTCCTGCAGATACCCACATAGGTAAGGAGCAGGCTGTCAGGAAGGCAAGGACCAGCCAAAGATCACTGAAGAGCCCCATGGGTTGCTGTTACCCGCGTCCTTGCTCTTCACTGAGGACCTCGAGGCTTTTTCGCTGTTGTGATCACTAGTGAGCTGATAACAGGGTTTTGTCCACCGGGTATCACTGGATGCCTTCTGCAAAGTCCTGCCACTATGAAAACTGTTGTGATTTCTGATGTATTTACCTATGTGGCGGGTAAGGATTGCCTGGCGTTATTCAGACATCCAACAACACATGCTGTGTGTTCATTGATGTCTATTTGCTTTTGGTACCACTGAGGCTGTGGCTTTCCTTTATCGATAGTCCTCCAAAAAACTAGCGAAGGCAAGAAGCAGGAATGGTTTTGAGAAGACACCAGGAATTCTGGGTAAAACCATAGAAGGTTTTACACGATCACCCAGGTCTTCCCCTGCCTTC
Organism: Tauraco erythrolophus; assembly: GCF_009769465.1. NCBI lineage: Eukaryota > Metazoa > Chordata > Aves > Musophagiformes > Musophagidae > Tauraco > Tauraco erythrolophus. The sequence continues at coordinate 8,642,628 of NC_141476.1, forward strand.
TGTTGCCGTGTTTGTCTCTGTGCTCATGTTGGAGGGCTGTGACAGTATCACCAGCGTCGTTTGGCACGTGGAGAAGAGCTGTGTTAGAGGAGCCTCACTGCTTCCCTGTCTGTGCACGGCAGAGGCATTGTGGAGCAGAAACTTGAGCTCTGCTTTCCCAGGTCCAAAGTTAGTGCCTGAACCTTGAAGGGTGGTTCCTGCCCCTTTCAAAGGAGTGGCTTTCAGGAGTGACTTTGGTATCACATGGGCCTTTTTTGGATTTAGCCGTGTCATAACTTTCATTTTAAATGTTAAAGTTGGCAGAAAAAAAGACTCTTTCTATGCTTGCTAGTCCTGAACTTTTAAAAATAAGACTAAAATACTGAATGTGTGCATGCTAAGTACATGCAGACATTGAGCTTATCAAAATCAGGATGCCAGACTGAATCCCCTCCAGTCTAATAACAACTGAACAGCATCATTCTCTGCAAATGGCTGTTGTTCAATGACTATTTACCCAAGGTCCAAGCAACTGCAAGTCCCTCTGTTAATTAATTTGGTATATCAGTGACTTGCTCTTTCTTCTGTAAGCTGCATTTTACAGCGTCAAATTTGCTTTCAAGAAGCAGCTCTTTCATTAGATACCATTAGCATTAGCTTTCATTAGTTTTATACAACTGTAAGCCAGCAGCAATAATGTTATTGTCATAGACCTTGAGGAACTGAAAAATCTGCATGACATATTTGTAACTTTTCCATTTTTCCATATCTGGCTGTTACACATCAAGGCAAGATTTTCATACAGCTAGTTAAAAAAAAAAACAAAACAGAATATTTTTGATCCCCTAAAACAGGTAGTACATACATGAACACTTTATCACAGTATCTTCATATGCTTCCCTAGTGTTTTGTGTTTAGTTTCCACATCTCGTTCAGATTAATCACCCTGACTGCAGTAAGGCAGGTTAAAATCTGGCATGGCATAATGTCGTAGCCTTTCTTTAGGTGCTGGCTCCATGTCCCGACCAGCCCCGTGATAAGTCCGTGGTGACACGGCGTGCGTTACGGCTGTCTGTCGGATAGGATCCGGCGTCTGTTCCAAAGGAAGGTGGGTTGCCAGCCACCAGCAGATACCCAGCTCCGTGCGGCCGGCTGACATGATTCATTACAATGGGTGTAGGATGGCGGTGCTCAGAAACCATCCGGTTCAGCTGTGGTACGTCAGGGGCGCAGATCGCGCATGAGAAGCGATGAGCCGTGATGCGGCGTGGAGGAGAGCTCAGGCGAAATGATGCAGGAGCTGGGAGGATGAAATGGCTCCCATGCTCTGCAGCATCTCGAGCGGGCGGCTGGGGCAGTGGCCAGGGGAGCGGGCGGAGGGCCGGGTGGAACAAAGGGCTTTCAACCGGCATTTCGCACACGGTGTGAATTCCCAGAAGAAAGGGGAGTCGGGCAAAATCGATGTTTGCTGAATAAGGTTTTTTCAAGGGGTCTAAACAGATGGGCTCTTTCAGGTCAGATTTGCTGGGGGAGATGTAGGAGGCAGCAGGCGGGCAGCTGTGATCCTGCCTACGTCCCCAGAGCCGGTCCCTGCGCAACCGGTGGGGACTTCGCACCAGCAAGTCTTCCTGCGAGGGATCCTTTGAAAGCCTATCCTGACACATGTCGTCCAAGGCACTAATCATCGATGTTTACTGTATAGCTCATATGTGCTGCACCTGGCAACCAGCAAGGGAGCTGAAGGCAGCACGTGTTTTATATTTGAGTTGTTACTTAAAAAATCAAATTATTTGCATCAGTTTTTGACATTGTTTTTTTTCCCTTGGCTCTGTATGCCAGGGCTCACAGTGCGTGCAAAGATCTGTTTGCTACGTGTAAGCAATATTTTCCCCAGTAAAAAAAAAAGTGTAGACAAGTTAAACATAAAAGGTGTAAAAGATGGTATGTCTTTTCGTTTATAAGCCGCCATGGTGTTTCATACAGGCTTATGTCAAAGAGATTAACCCACTGGAGCTATACTGTATATTTATAATTGCATACAAAAGCATGCTATTGCTTCCTATATTAGTCTTTGTTAAAAAATCATTTTGATATATTTGTTTTAGCAGCATAACTAGCCCTGGGGGCACCGGGTATAATTAGAAAAGGGCATGGGGGGAGGCGGGGCTTGTAGAATAAAGCAGTGGCCTTAGGATCACAGGTCCTAATTATAATTTGTAATTAACCCTGGAATTTGCACAAACCATCTAAGCTAAACAAGGGCTATCATTTTTGCTGTTTAATTTGCAACCCTTTTTTTTTTAATTTCACCACTGACTTTGATGCTGTTGTTGTTTTCATGGCTTAAAACTTAAAAACAAGGGAGGATTAGGAAAGCGGCATTTAAAACTTTTCATATGAAATATTTACAGTGGGAATTTACTAGTTTAGAGCCAACATAGTGAATCTGCAGCAGAAGGAGTGATCTGAAAGTTGTTTACTTATAATTAACATTTTCCTTATTTATTTTCCTCGCCTTTTTTGCCCTTCTGCTTCCCTCTCTGCCCACAACTTCTGCCTTACACCTCAAGTGTCCGTGAGCAGGAGCTACAGAGAATGGGATGAGATTGCATCTCCACACAGGTGGAGACATTTATGTTGTTTGTTGACCCGAATTGATAGACCCAAACCCGTTTTGTCCTTCTGAACGTTACCATGAACATACACAACTTTTTTTCACCCTTTTGCTCTCCTTCCCCATCACTGCTGCAGTGTAATAATGATTGCGTGTGAGAACATACTTTTTCTCCAGCTGCGTTTCAGCTAACCTTGCTGCAGAAATGCTGCTCACTGGAGGAGTCAGGGCTTCTGTCCATGAGACCAAATCACAAATATCAAAGTTGAGCTGGAGACCTTTGATGGAGACGAAATTGCCAATAGGCCTCAGAACGAGCTGGTGCGACTTGAGCTTCTCCTGCGGATTTTTTTCAGCCCCATCAGCCACGTACTGGAATTGTCTAGAGCACAGAAGTGAATCTTAAATTATGGCGATGCTAAACTAGATACCCTTTGTGTTCTTGCGAAAGGGAAAATAAATATGTTCCCTCAAAAAGATTACATTTTCAAAGTATATTTGACTTGAATATTTAATTAGGTTTCAAAATTATCGAGCTAATAAATTAAGCGCAAGGCTTTGGGTAGTGTTTTTCCAGTTCTATGTATATCCTGCATTTGTCACTAATTAATGAGTTCCTAATGCTTCAGCTTCTGGGAAGATGAGCAACAAAGATTAACATAACTAGTGAATCTGAAGATGTGCAGCTGGGTTATAGTATTTGAAATTTGACAAAAACATTGGAAGTATTATTATTTGTGACATGGCTCAAGATGGGGGATTGTGAGGAAAGCAAAGATGACAGAACTGGTGCTAACCACTGTGACAACAACTTGAAAAGCAGCCGACATGACATCTTTCCTATCGTGCTGCCGAAAATGTCAACTTTGTGAAGGACAGTGAGAAAATGGTTTGCCGAAAATTTGAAAGGTGGATTCAAGAGATGCTCATCATGTCAGATGCAATATAGTCCACAGCTGGGTGAGAAAGGGAGTCCTTGCCGTGGTGATGGCTCGCGGTTGGCAGGCCCTTCCAGACATCCGCGCTGCTCCAAAAATGGCTACAGCTGACCTGTAGATTGTCTTAAGTTTGCAGTAGCATGATACGCGAGAGCGGCGTGCATTTACACTGTGCGACAGGCCCTGCGTAGGGGGAGCGGTGGCCAGAGCCACTGAGTTCCATGTCCTCCTGTCTCACAAAGACCCCAAGAAAGGTGAAGACCAGGAAGTGACGACAGGCTAACATGCTCTAGCGGTCCTCAGCGGTTGAGTTGGCATCCCTTGGGGCGTTGTGACTTGCACGAGAGCCACATTGACCAGAGGTTCGCTCTCCATAGCCCATCCTTCGTCTTCGTGTGGGTCAGTGTTTTCAAAGCGATGCTTCCAGAGCTGGCACTGCCCAGCCAGATGTGACTGATGCTGTCACATCAGCCCGTTTCGGGTGTCCAATATGAGTAGTTAACGTGGTAAGCACTAAATAACTGGTTCTGGTAAAATCAAAGCCCTTTGAATACAGTGAGAAACAACTGCGATTCGTGTGAAAGGGTTGCGACCCAACTTGAGCTGTCAGATCCTGCCATTAAGTCTTGCCGGTTGAGGTTATTGACCCAGCAAAGGGTAACACAACTTTCAGACCATTTCCAGTCCATCAACAAATCACAGCCAGGGCAGGCGGCTTTTCCTACCTCGTTTGTCAGCGCTGATGCAATTAACCTAGTGACACTCTGAGAGCTGTTATGGGTACAGAGGGGGAACCGAATGCCAAAAGTCAAACGAGGGCTTCAACCCTGCCCCTTAATGTACGGCATTTATTGCGGTTTGCTTTGAGTTATCTGCTTTTCTGCTTGGGAGCAAACCAGGCGCTGAGGTGCACAGCATCACAAAAGGCATGAACGTCTCTGTCTGAATATTAAATATTTTATGGAACTTTGGAATAAAAATATATTAAGCGTGTTCAGACATTGATTTTTGCTCGATAGCTAATTTAGGTTTTTTTGTGGCTTGCTCATTTTTTCAAAATAACTAGTCCTAATTAGGTACTAATGAGACCAGATCCATACTTTCAAAACTGTTTATGAAACGTGTTCCCCAGCTGAAACATTTTATCCAAGTTTCAGCCTAAATCTTTTTTCTTTTTTTTTTCCTTAATACACAACTGAATTTGGCAAATAATCAAGTAAAGATTTCTGATTAAATGCTGTTTAAATTTAAATACATCTCGATATTCGAGTCTTTTTCTGTGTCCATGTTGTAAATTTTATTTAATGTATATTTAGCTTTAGAATTTTGCAGTAAATATCATGTAGGGTTTGCTAGTTCCTCTTCCAAAATGTTTTGACGGTTTATTCACCTGTGTTGGAATATCAGAGTTCATATTTATAATACTAAGAGCTTACTAAATGCAGGGTCAAGTAGAAGTGATCGTACAGATTTTATAGCTTTTAATATTTTATAGAGTTGGGGTGTTTTTTTTAAGTTTAGAGCCTTTGATTCTTTAAGAGGAAAATAAAGCCAACCAATTAACCCCTGACAGGAGGTTCATTAGAAGCTTTGTAATCCCTTGCCAAGTCTTTTGTATAGCCAAACCAGTCTAGTACGGCGGATTTATGCAGCTTAAGCTGAACACTAGAGGAGGCCTTTAAGTAAGAACATTTGTTCAATTTTAAGACGTCTTGCGTTACCTAAAGAGCGCCTGTGCCAGCGGAGTCGCCCAGGAGTGCACAAATCCGTAGACTTTGCTCGCCGGCAATGGGGAGCGGTGCTGTTGATTGTCCGCCTGGCCGATTCCTTTGGTGGATGGATTAGACTCGCTCTCTCCTCTCTCCCGGGATTCTGCCGCACAGCGTATTCCCCCATGTGGGTGTGGGGAGAAGGAGGGGATTGCCGCTTGCAGCTCTCAGATGGGTCGGCATTGGCCGAGGTATGGGGTGGAAGAGCGTGGGGACCACTGCATCGTCCAAGCCCGGGAGAGCTTCAGCGAGGTTCACCTGCTCACTGTGCTCTGTGAAAGACGAGAAATAGCCCAAGGCAGCAGGACCCGGGTGTCTCACAACGCACTCCTGTGCACTCCTGAAAGACGAGCGTGTCATAAATAGTCCAAGAAAATCTTTGAGAAATTGTATCAACGTGTTAATGTTGTATAAATCAAAATTAAATGACTGAAAAGGCATTGCATTTTCAAAGACAAAATGCATGTCATTGTCTAGGCACGTTTTTGCAGAATATGTTGAAGGTGGTTCACTTCCAGAAATCACTGTAGTGGGGTGATTCGGCAGTTATGAAGGAGTGCAGAATTTTATATTCTGTTTGTATATATGCCTGTTGTCAATATTCTTTTATACTGTGAATTGCTTTAAATTAGCAGCTGAATTTTTCTGCAGAAATTAAGTCCCTATTTTGCCAGCAATGAGCCCGATCCTGCAGTGAGAGCTGATGTTGCATTCCCTGTCATACACCTGTAGTTAAAAGGAGATTCTGCTTTTTCCAACTTCTCTATCATGGAAAAAATAAGGGAGGGGGAGATGTCCACATCTAGATTATCACTCTGAGAGAGAATATGTCTGTTTGTATTTATTTTTCATACCTCGGCAGTCGTGCAGCCGTGACCACCCGTGTCTCAGCGTGTCATATCCTCTGTCTCGGGGTCTCATAGTTGGTGATGTCCCTTTCCAAAAGGGCAGCGTGCTCTGGGGATGAGATACCAGGGAGGCGAGGTGGAGTCGGGAGTTATTCGTGGCATTTCTCCTCCAGGCCTGACGGGATAGGAACTGTGACCGTAGACGAGAAAGAACGTTTTGAAGAGATCAAGGAGCGGCTTCGTTTGCTTCTGGAGAATCAGATCACGCATTTTAGGTAAAGACAGAGAGCCCAGGCTGAGCACGAGAGGACTGATTTCCTCCCAGCTCTCTCCTAAAAGCAGCAAAGCCAAAACACAGGTTTTGAATGCATATGGGAATTTCGCCTAAGTGGCACAGACTTACACAGGGCAGTGAAGCTTGCACTGTAGCATGTTTGTAGCTGGAGAGAGATTTAAAATATACAGCCCTTAAAGGGTATTTCAAACCATCTTGTTCCCATAGGCATTGTAATGCAGTAATTTTTTCTAAAATATAGCAACAACAAAAAAAATCCCTTGTTTTTTTTCTCTGTTTCACTCTGCTCAGTTATTACCTGTTTGTTTTCCCTTCTCCCTAATATTCAGACAGGCAGGGCTTCCTGCAGGGATGTCACAGCATAGAAAGGATGGATGCTGCCCCCACAAAACGGGATGCATTGCCCCCTGCACCCCAGTGGGTCCTGGGTGGGTGGTGCGTGTTGGCCAGCAGATGGGCGATGTCCCCACCTGAGCCCCTTGGAGCTGCCGCTTGCCAGGGACTCTGCCTGGTTCAGACGGTTACCCACAGCCTGGTGCATCACCTGGAAGTAAATCTCCTTTCCAGAGGGTTTCTTTTTTTTCCATTTTTACAAGGAGCTGATATTTAACTCTCTCCTATGAAATCTAAAATCTCTCCAGGTGATGCCCAGATTTCATAAGCTGCTGAAACTATCAGCCTGTATTCTATTTTACTGCGTTGGTGTCCACACCATCAAACCCTTTTAGAAAGTTACCCTGTAAAGAGGCTGCTCATCCTAGGCAGAGGGAGCAGAGTGTTGCTCAGGCATATTTAGGAAAGCATCTTTATAGCACTGGAAGGGCTTGTCCCTATGCACCTGGTCTAATGTTAACATGATGTGGTTTTTCTAGGTACTGCTTTCCATTTGGCCGTCCGGAAGGTGCACTAAAAGCTACTCTGTCGCTGCTGGAAAGGGTAAGCATAAGAATAACAGTTAAAATAATAGTTAGAATAATAGCTAAAACTACCTGTGTTCATGTATCTTTCCATTCAGAAGAGCTTGCGGAACCGTTGGTTTTGCATAGGATGTCTAATTAGTCATAGCTAATATTGAAATGTGGGGTACTAGGTGGGGTTGTTGTCTCTCCTGCTTCAGCTGGGAGGCGGGTGTGTAGCCTGACCACTACAGCAGCACAGCCTGCATCTGTGTTAGTAGTTAAGGGTGGAGGATCTCGCTGGCAAGCGTTCTGTGCCGCAGACCCTTGTAAGCAATGCCTGGCTGCTGTCCGGTGAAATTCCCACCTCGAGGCAGGCTTATTCCACACCGGGCATAGGAAACCTCACTGTCATCCTCCCCGTCCCTATTTCTGCCTTCCTGCTGCTCCAGCATCCTTTTCACCTCTGCTAACCTGCAATATGGCCAAGCCCAGACCTAAACCCAAGTCAATCAACAGAGTGTCCGGGAAGGGCATCGCACTGCCTGGCACTGGGGAAGCTGTGATAGATCTTAATGTCATGCCCTAAAAAATCAGAAGCACGGATTTCCGGGCGTGCCATAGGGCAGAGATACAGAAGGGGAATAATACAGCAGGGGTAGGTCCCATGTCTCAAGCTGGCCAAGGTGACCTTGTAGTGGATCCTGCGTATTATACACATACCCCGAGAGCCGCGTGGTGCTGGTGTAGGAATGGATGTATGTGCTGGGCTTGAAGAAAAGCAGTTCTGTGTGCCTGATGCCACAACAAATCAGATTTTCTTGTGTCAAGGTTCTGATGAAAGACATAGTTACTCCAGTCCCTCAAGAGGAGGTAAAAACAGTCATCCGTAAATGCTTGGAGCAAGCAGCTCTAGTCAATTATACTCGACTATCAGAGTATGCCAAAATTGAAGGTAAGGCTCTTTCTTTGTGAAATTACCATTTTGTTATATTTCTAGGTGGCAACTGTGGCTGAGAGCTATTTAAAAGAAGCTCATTTGCTATTTATTCGCTTGTCAATAAAACTGATGTGATTCTGAATCATTTTTGTGGTGTTGGCTTCAGAAGCAGTTAAGAATGGAAGCTATGCAAAATGTTTCTTTTTCTGGAAAAGAAAGAAAACAGTTAAAGGAACTGTAGCTTTTTTTTTTTTTTTTTGATTGTTAGCGCATTTGGCCAGTGGTGTAGTATTCAGACTCATGTCGTGGTTTTAAAAAAACAAATTGAGAAATACTTGGGATGTCATCTTTGCAGCTGAAGGTATAGTGCAGCTAATTGCTTGTGACAGTGGAGTTCAGGAAACAAATGAAAAATAAGAAGCTGAAAAACTGTTTAATCTATGCTTAATCATTTGTAGCCAATTTAAAATGTCTTTTTTCTGGGAGTGTTTCATTGTCTTTGTAGTTTGCATAGCCATCATTGATCGGTGATCCCGTACTTGCATCAGATTTCTTTCTTGTCACTCTAAATTTGGCAGAGCTGATATTATTGACCTTTTAAGTTATGGGAGAATAATAACCAGTGACCAGAGACACACGTAGCCATCAAAAAGACATTTTAAAGCTTGCTAGAGGATATGTGTTAGCTGAAGCCCTATGATCCAGTCATTCTGTACATGTTACTCAGTTTACGTTGGTACCTTGTTGGCTGCTATTCACAACTTGAAACTCCTACTCAACTTTATCTGAGTTCCCAGTTGCTTAAACTTGTATGTTCCAGATGAATGGTATGTTCTGCTCTAGACTTTGGGTTTCTGTCATGTGTGATGTGAAGCTTTCCCCCAGCTGAGATTATCATTGTACCCCTCTAGGACACTATTGAGAGGAGAAAAAAAAAACAAACCCAAAACTCCCTCTGATTTGTCCTTAGTTCTTGTTTACATGAAAAATTGGGATATTATATGACAAATTGTCCAGGTTCTGTACATGACATGTCCTCTCTTTTTCCGTTTTTTTTTCTGTCTAACGATGCAAATTGTGTACCAGTGGTAATGAATTCATTGTTATGCATCCAGTGAGAAACACTTAAGAATTGGGCACTAAAAGGATGTTTATCAACTCTTGACTTGGTAATGAGTGACAAAAATAGAGAAGGAACGAAGGTTTCATAAGCACTGTATTATCAGGCAATTTATCGAAGTACTCAACTTCACAGGATATTTTAATTGGTGTATTCTTTAAAATGCAATGTTTAAATATACTTGACAAGGATGGAGAAGGACTGAGAATCAAAAGCAGCTTTTCTGTTGATGGATGCTTCTACCCAGGGCTGGTTCCCTTAGGTTCTCTGTGTAAATATCACTAACTCGTTGGTAAGATTTGCTCTCTTCTTTCAGATAAATCTATGCAAAAACAAACTTTATGATCTGTAAGTAAAAATGCATTCATTTCCAAAGTAGAACAGTTAGTGTGTACTTTTCCTTTTGTGCCTCAATTCTTCTTGGTTGTGTTAATTATCTGCCCTCTTTTTCGCACTGTGACTTTTAGGTCTGGGAATACTTTGAAGCAACAAACCTTTTTTTTTTTCCAGCTACCTTTTCAGAGAAATAGTTCATTCCACACTACCTGCTCTCTTCTGCTTTTCTCCTCCTTTATCCGTGATTGGCCACAGCCACTTTTTGATACTATCTCTATAAAAGTGGTTGTAACACCAATTTCCAAGCATGCTGGGATTGTTAATTTGAACAACCCAACATCCGCCAGCTGCATGCATCGGGTTTTCTCTCATGAGCATAGTCCACCACGTGTTCAAATACTTCCTTAGAAGAGCAAATAACAAATTTACGTTGGTGAGATGCGTTCCTGCGCGCCGTACATGGCTGTGAAATCTTGCTTTTGAAAGCTGACGTTTGAGTAGCCACGTGTTCAGGACAGTTTTGTCAGAGATGCAAAACCAGATAAGTGGCAGCAGTGCTTGAGGCTATGCTTATGAAGAAATACCTGTGAAAGCCTTAGATACTGAAGGCTGAAATCCTTAGTATCTCGGAGCCTTGAACCAGTGAAATTCTATTTCCCTCTACTCATGACGTTTTGATCATTATATTCTTGCAAACAGTTCAGAGCAACCCTCTGGAGTCATGGTCACAGCCTCTCTTGTGACTCATGGGCATGCTGAATGGTTAATCCAGTAGATCTCCAATTTAACTCTCCGTTTTTGTTTTTGTTTTTTTTTTTTTTCTTTCTTTCTTCCTTTTATCCTGTGTGTATCCCAAAATACTCTACGGCTACTTTCCTTTGAACCTAATATAAAGTTTTCCTCTGACCTATAGCCTATAACCTCTTTACCTCTGACCTAAGCCTCTTGCATGCCCAAATCCTCTTTTATAGGGAAAAAGAGAGAAATGTATGAGCATCCTGTCTTCTGCTTGGCCTCTCAAGTGATGGATTTAACCATTCGTGAGTACCTACCACCCTCCTCTCCATGCTGTCCTCACTCTTTCCGTTCTCATTACCTCAAGAAAGTCCAGATCCAAACCAAACTCACTCTCCTTGCTTCAAGTCTTTTAGCATTGGCTTGTCTGTTGCTTCTGTCTGTGAAACCCAGTGTGAGAAGTCCAGTCACTTTTTATCAGCCTAAACCAGGTTCGACAATTAACCCATCTGTTTGTGATAAACTCAGATCGTCTGTAAGTTTTTTCGGTTCCTCTTTATGTCCGTGACCTGAATGCATTTTTACTTTGCTTCTGTGTAACCCCAATTTGTGAAGTGCTTGTCACTGGTACACAATGGAAAGGTAGCAGCTACGTCGGGGAGCAGTGAGCTAGAGGTCAGATAAAGGACACTTGGAAAAAGCCGTCCCTTTGCCCGCGTATAAGATCCGTACCCGACCCTGTGTATAAGATCGTATGAGGCTGTCCTTTCTCTGTACGTCAGATCTTACGTGTCTCCCGTCCGTTAGCTCTCGAGCGGAAGGATGCGCTTTACTCGCTCTCCTCCTCCATTTTTTGACCGACTCCTTTGCGCCGAGCTCTGGCGGGGACATCCCAGCCCCGTTGTCACTTGGAGAGCCCCTCCGTGTCCTCAGAGCTCGCCCTCTCTGGTTTTCTATTTGTGCAGCATTTTCTTTCACCCCCGTGAAAGGAGCTTCTTTTGGTAACCCCGTGCTTTGGGGGGGCGGGGGGTGAGACGGGGCGACTTTTCTTCTTTTCAAATGTCATATATCACGCATAAGTGGGGGGCTGTGCGGTCCACTTGCTCATTAATCCTGCATATCTGTTCTTGTTTCTCTCTTTTCTCTCCTTGTTGCTTTCTCTCTTTCATATAGAGAATCAAAAGGACGCAGGTGAACAATTGTATATGCATTATAAATTGCTAGGACTGTTGAGTTATATTGATTTTGTTTTCTTTTTTTCATAGCTCCTTAAGATATGTACTCCTTCAGGCTGAAAACGGAGATGCATTAATACTTAAGGAGTTAATTTGTGCTGTCTACATAATCTCCTTTTCCTCCTCCCTTAGAATAGAGTGTAGATTAGAAATACCTTATAGCAATATAGTATCTTCTTAGGAGACAGTTTGAGAGGAGAGTCTAGCCTTTGTAAAGAGAAAGTTTCGTGTTTTCCAAAAGAACTGCCACTCATTTTGGGTCAAAAAATGTTGGTGATTTGGCCATTAATTTAACACACCTAACGAGCACATTTATAACTAAACTAACGTTCATTTTTGGTTTTCATATCTTCTGTTTTATGCCTTGATGGGAGGACTGGGTTTTTAGTTTTGGGGTTTTTTTTGTTGTTTTCTATTTTTTCGTTAATGTGTAACAAACAATCCGGTGGGACAGAAGTCTTGTTTGTCTCTCGTTTATGACCTGTGGTGACATGTAACAAGGCAAAGGCTCAGCTCAAGTGCCTGTCTCTTCAGAAGGGCTGGTGGAGCTCTGCAGCCCCTGTTCTCGTTTCTGTTGTATCCCAGAGTCCTAGTTTGAAAGTCCTTGAAACCTGAACTGTTCATTTCTTTTTGTGAGTAGATTGTTCTGTTTTGTGAAACAATCAAAACAAAAAAAAAAAAGAAAAAGAAAGAAGGATTGGGTTGATTTCAGCTCTGTTTGCAAAGGGAAATTGCTGTTAAGAAGCAGCACAAGAGGCTGGGCCAAGTTCTGCCCTGACATCTCCAGGCCTCGACAGCTCAAATTTGGCCCAGGATCTAGAGCAATGGCCTGACACTAAAATTAATTTTGAATAACCATAAATATTTAGAAAATGGAGAATAATTTTTCCCTACAGCTATGAGAGGTGCAAATAAACAAATAGCACATAGAGCAATCCCAGCTATGGCCATTGCCTGCAGCAGACTGAAGCGAGCGTGGGCTCTTGGGCATTGAGCGCGATAAACGCGCTGGGCACCGCGCTCACTGAAAATGGCTCGTCACGTGCTTACGGTTTAGAAAGTCAGAAGGACGTTTCTATGGCCCAGCTTGTTTAAAAATAAAACTGCTTCTTCTCGATGCTTGGAGCGAGTGAAAGGATGCAGGGAGTTGTGACTCTGCCACTTCAAGTCCACAAATCTCCCGTTGTCTTAAATGAAAAATTTTCAGGCAAGGTCAGCAGGACTCAACTTGAAACCAGTTCCTCAGCTTAAGTGGAGTCAAAAGTGACTGGGTTTTGGCCTGACTTTTTATTTGTTTTGCCAAAAGCAAGAATAAAAATAAGATAGTGGAAACAACTTATTCTTAAACACACAAATGCCACCCTTTGATGTCCTTTCTCCCAAAAAGCATGCAGTCTCTTGCCTGGCTTTAAAAATATTGATATAAAATAGAACATTAAACAGAACATTACGCTAAAACAATTAAAGATGAATGACTTGTTTTAATTATTAATCAGACAAAAGTACTAACACTCAGATTAATAAGTGCAACCTTTTAATAAGCATTCGTCTGCTTATTTATGTAAGTTGGGAATCCATCATTCCTTTAGAAAAGAAGAACTTCTCCGTCCCTTAAGCACAGGATTTGTGAAACGTGCTGCACTGTGTTGGAGTGCCCTGGCACTGAGGGATCCCTTGAATACAAATGCCACTTTGCACTGCTGGAGTTGGGTACAGGCAGCTTGAGAGCTGGTGCCAGCCAAGGCGATAGTTGTCAGTTTGGCAATTGGTTGTGTTTAGTGTAAGAATTTGGGTTTTTTGAGTTTTCAGACCGAGTATTTCTCATATTGTGATTTGCTTTTGGTCTCTGTAAAGAGAAGCTTCTCATGGTACTGCTGACTTGATGCACAGAGATGAGAAGTGGAGGAGACGCAGGGATGATGGAGGCAGGTCTCCAGAGCAAGGAGGCACGGACTGCGAGTGAAAAGCAACTGGAGAGCAGAGGGACCCACTGAAGTCCTGTCGCTCTGTCACCAAGGGAAATCAGCTACTCTCGGGCTATCCAAAAATGTCAGGTTTTCGCTTGTGCCCATCCCCTGCCCATGGAAGCAGGACTCCGGAGGCACGGCATCACTGGCATGTGCCTGTCCTCCCCAGATCTCTCCCTCACGGCCAGGCTGACGGGGAAGGGAAGCCTGACTTCCCTTGAAAACACACCTGAGGCTGGCGCCGGGGTGGGTGCAAAGCCGAAACCCGGTCAGTGCGGGAGTCAGTGCTGCCCGTGGAGCGGTGAGAGGCAGCTGTGGTGCCCGGGAAGAGGCAGACATCTCTCAGGTGCCTGTGTCAGTCTGGGGATCCGTGTGCACCCGCAGGAGAAGGACCAAGCGTGGCCGCTCTGGCTGCATCAGCCTCAGCTCAGCTCGTCAGCCTCGGCCGTGGATCATCTTGCCTGTAGTGCTTGGCCTGGCAGGCGTGGAAAGCGTCCTCAGCCGAGGAAGCGGGTGCAGAAGAGGTTGGTTTTGGACTAGCGCAGTGCAGCAGGCTGTTCAGAAGCAGTAGTATTTTCCCAGGCGTTCGTACTGGCCCTTGTCACAGTCCCCATGCTTACTTTACATCACTTGCCTTCCCTGTTTCTGGATCTCAGCCTGGGAAGCTCTGCGCACGTATCCGTAACCCTTAGCAAGTGTGCTGAAATACTCGGGGCTGAGCTGCCTGTGGATGGATGAACCTGGTCTGAGATAAGGAGAAGTCCTGTGAGATTTGTCAGCCCAGCCACTGCTAGGCAATCACTGCCACCGTTTGCGATAAACCACAAAGCTTCAAAAGAAAATAAAATTACGTTCCCCAAATAAATACAGGTGCGAAATGTATGAAAACATCAGCCTTTGTATGTGGGAGTGGAGTCTGAAGTCATTAATAAATCATACGCTTTAACTCAGGCATTCACTACAACCTGTGCTGCTGAGCTGCTGCTTTATTTGTTTCATTCCTTGAAATGGCATTCAATTGTGTTTAACGAAGAATCGTTATGCAGCTTTCCAGATTTCCTTTCGCCCTTTCAAAGGCAGTGTTTAAAGCAGTATCAAAGTTATCACAAGAGCTTCAAAAATCACAAAGATCTGCACTGTGCCATTATCTTTCTACAAGTCTCTTACCAACTGCAGAGCAACTGGCTGCCTGAGGCATGAGATATAATTCAGATATGCAAAAATTCCTCACTAGGCTGAATAATCATCAGAAAGTCAGGAGATCAGTTCTCTTTTCAGTATGTTGAGTTTTGAGAGCTGAATTAGAGTGTCTTTCTGAGTTGGAAAGAAAAACATTTCTGTGAATTTTTCTTACTTTTAAGATAACACATCTTATTTTGAAAGAAAAATCGGTATCATCACTGAAATCCCTTTCAGATACATGCAAATTCATTTCATGAATATAATAAAAGGCTGCTTTGCCTCGTCCTCAGGCTAAGTTCATTATTCTTTATAGTTATCTTGAGAACAGCAGCTCTTTTTATCATTTTCATGATTGGCTCACAAATGAACACACACATAACACTTAAATACTAAAGCCTTTGGCAGGGCTCGTATATTTTTAATTATTGCAAAGAAACCATTGACTCAGTGGCTATGCTTTTAAAAAATACGAAAAGTCAACAATACTATTCTCCTATTGCAAGTGTAATTCTCACTGTTGCTGATGTGTTAGTAGCCCATCTAGCAGAAATCATGATACTGAGTGAGAAATATGGAGTTTGAAAATCTTCCGGTCTGTAAATGAATACATAAAACGCAATGAATTGTATGCAATATACGTAACCGAAGTAGCATAAATTTTTAAATATACCTGTTATTGCAGGCTGAAGCTTATTGTAAGCACAATCCCAGATTTTGCCAAGTAACTTGAATTTCTGCAAGTATTTTATTTGCAAGTATCATGCAGAAGTGTAAAAACCTTTGGCAGAAGTTTGTCCAGGAAAGCACTGTGTCAGGTTGTTAGTAAGGAGAAACCTCCTCCTGCCTCAGATTTCAGTGATGGTGATGTTTAAATCTTATCCATTTGACACAGGTGAGCAATGAATACAAAAGCATTTCTGATGCTAAATTGGCTGTGGCGAGGGATTAGAGAGGAAAAGGACAGGGAAGGAAGAAAAGCCAAAGTGAAACAAAACCTGCCACACACGCTGCAGCTGATCGCTGGCAAGTGCCATAAAACCCATCCAGCGTTACGCATCTCCCTCGCTCTGAGCAGGAGCCGAGGCCCCCGATGAAAGGGACTCCACATGTCATCTCCGAGACCTGGACCCAGAGAATCATGTAAACTCCAGTGCCCTATGGGGCATTGCAGTCATGGCCCGATTTGTATTTAAGTTTACGGATGAAATAAATCACTTTCCTTAGCCAGACCTTAATCTTTTAAATTTTCTTGCAATAAAGAGGCAACAAAGAAAAAGGTAGGTCAGGGCTCACGCAGTGTCCAGTGTCCCCAGGAAGAACCCTCTCCTCTCCTTCCGCTCCAGGCAGTTTTGCAGCCATCATGCAAGAGCCTTGGATTTGGGTCTGAAAAATTTAAATGAACAAAAGAGCTGAATATTTTTGCAGATTGGGCCAGATGAGAATTACATCAAAAGCTTGTTGCTGAACCTGCTGTAATCCCTTGTGGAAGCTTGTTTTCAAGAGCTGGTGGTGGCAGGGAGATGCCAGGAACAGGAATGAGGCACTGGGAGGGATCTCTCACAGACCTCCCAGGCAAGTGAAAGCCACCCCAAAGCCACCCCAGAGCCTCCTCCAAGCTGTTCTGTACGCACTGCACTAGCAATTTGTGAAGTCTCAGTGCTACTGTATCTCTTGCCTCTTCCTCCTCTTCCTCCTCAGCTAATGGCTTTTCTCTAGGACAGAGAACACTTGCCCATGTCAAGCCATTTGACACAATAGAGTCCGAATGTCCATGAAGTCTGATATCTATTTTCCGATGGGTAGCTGTTGGAGATGCAGGGGCTGGACTGACGTTTAAGGGTAGTTGAGGGTCACAGCACTGAGAGGCGCAGAGGGATGCAATTCTGGGATGTGATTTTCCCCTGGCTTTGACAGTCCTAGGAAGAGCTGTCTTTCTTTGGCTCTCCCAACTTTGGAGCCTGATGGACTGCCCTGGGTAGCGAGAGGTTCCCACCACGTGGTTTCCAAATGCGGGTGGGAGGAGATGTGCAGTCCCTTCTCCCCACGCTCCCTTCCCATCAGGGACCTTGGCACAAACTGCTCTGCATAGTGATGGGCAGTAAAATATTATTTCTACATCTACGTGTTGAGCTCAGGAACCATCAGTGAGTAGCCAAATTGAATTCTTGCTTATGTTTTAAATTAGAGTGAAAGTCATTAGAGCAATGCCCAAAAAACAGTTATTTTTGTCACTTGAGGCTGAGAGGTTTGTTTCAGGAGACAAAGCTACCCTTGGTAAACATTGAACAAGGATCAGGATGACTCCAGAGATGAACAAATAGAGCGATTTTTTTCCCTGCTATTGGAAAAAAAAAAATAAAACAAAAAAGGCCAGAAACCAGTAGCTTGAATCTGAGAGTCTGAATTAAATCATTACACAGCTTAAAAGACTAAAAATGTGTGTGTGCGCGCGTGCACGTGCGCATTGTACGTGTGTTTGTGTACGTATGTGTATCTCTGTATGTATGGAGAGGGAAGCAAACCTAACTCATACTCTTTAACTGATGGTTTACTCGAATATTCTTTATTATACTTTGATAAGTGTTATAATTCTGTGAGAATTAAAAGCAATCAGAAATCTACTTTGCACAAGCCAACCAATTTTTTTTTTTCCCACTGGAAAATGCAAGCAAAATGGCAAGGACTTTTGGCAATAGAATGTCCAGATAAATATGCCAGATTCCTTGCAAATGGCATTATTAAAAATAGTCACAATACTGCTGAAAACTGTTATTAAATGGAACAGAAACTATTGTGTTAGCATATTCGCAGTATATAATTTATTCTCTGAGTGTATGTAAAAGGAAAGGCTATTTTCTTTGAATTTTTCCTATGCTGATATTGTAAACTATATGACAGATGGGTCAAGTCCTGATTGCAGTATTCTAACATTTGGAATAGCAAGTAACATATTTGATAGAGCTGGCAAGTTTTTATATATGATTCAACCCAGAATATAAAAGCCACTAGAATTCCAAGTTGAAAATAATTAAATGAGCTGGAAACGATCAGGAACCACACATTTTTAAGTGACAGATTTTTTTACATGTTTAAATTGCACAAGAATATTTTATAGCTCCCTTTAACCAACAGTGACGTTTAATTCTAAAATGTGTAATTGATATTTGCAAAGCAATTAATTCCTGTGGCTCATTATTCTATTGCTAAATGTACCTAAGCACTGGGACGCTGACTTAAACTCATCTTTTTTAGTTCACCTTTTCTGAATTCCGGCATTTTAACTGAATTAACCTATTTCAGTTTCCTCACATGGCTGCATGAAGTGCAGTTTCATACTTGTGTTGAATTTTTAGCTTTCTGATTGCACAGTACCGTAGGATGTTCAAATCTGCTGACTTCTAGGATACGTGTTGTCAAATGGTGTCATTACCGTGTAATACTTCAAGTACCGATAAGCAAAAACCCAGCAGCTTATTCCATGTGTATTCGATCATTTCTGCTTATGTTCCTTTTGAAGATTCCATCTTTTTGTCACTGTTTATGAAGTCATTTGTCTCTTTACTTTTGACGTCTCTCTCCGTCATGCACAAGCAGCCCGTCCGTCCAAGCCTAAGCCGCCGGCTGGGCCACCATCATCTCCTCAAACGCAGACTAACATGATCAATCACATGCTCAAAGGCATGGCCAAACAGCCGCCAAGTACTGTAATAGTCTTCCTTCCTTTTATTCAGTGGTTTTCTAGTCTAGCAGTTGCTTGTGTAGCAGTAGAAAGCTAATTCTCATGTGCAGCTTTATACAAAATACCTAGCGTGATGTGGTAGGTTTCAGAGATTTAGAGGTAGCATTTATTTCAAAATGTCCACATTTTTTTGTCTAGCAATGTCTGACATATGCAACATTTTCAAATATCAACGTCAGCACAAAATAACATTGTTGTTGCATAACATTTTGCATGAAAACTATAAATATGTATGAGCTTTACATGATGTTGGATGAAATGTTTGATAAGTATATCGTATACGTTTCATGTAACTGTCAGTGCTCCAGCTATCTTAGCAGAATATTCTGATGTATAGTAACTTAACCAGGGAAATATTTAAAATAAGAAGAAAAAAAATTAAGATTGACATCTGCTGGCTGCCAAAGTTGTATAAGCATCAATATTTTCTTTAAAGACAGCATCTCTGAGCAGTTGTTCTTATTAACACTTTTGTCTTTCAGTTGTATTTGAGAGCAGATCAGTGTTGCAAATGAGAATGGGCCTGATGCTGCTCTGATCAATGGAAAAGCTTCCCCTGGGCTTTGGAGGTGCAGAAACAACCAGAGCTTACTAAGGGACATGTCTTTGGACTCCTTTTGCAAAAGGAAGAGGTTTCTACTTCTTGTAGCCAGTGATGCTGGATTGAATAGAAGAAAGAATGAGGAGTTAACCAGCAGTTATCCAATTTCAGTGTTTGCCCAATTAATTACATTAAGAGGAACCTGGATTTTTTTGTTTGTTTGTTTCCAGTAATACAAGAAACAAAAGGAAAACTGGAGAAGAAACCCCCAAGGCCTCTATCTGTGGCTTAAATCAGCAAAAATGTAGAGTTCATTTGCATGGTGCTTTACCGTGTTGCATCTCCCGGCCAAGCTCAGCACCTGCCGTGCCAGACTTCAGATGACCGGATTGCTGAGCTCCTCTGAAAACCAGCCCACGTACCCCTCTCTCGACCACCCAAATGTGACAGTTCTGAAAAATACGGCTTTCCTTTTTGTGGCAAATTTGTTACCTGTAGACAGATTTTCAGGGAAAACTTCGAGCAGGCAAGATTTTGAGGGGGAGAATTAAGTCCTCTAACCTGACCAAGCCTTCAGCAAGGCAGGGCTTTCTCCTGGATGAGCCAGCAGAGCAGAGCGGTGCCACCTGATTGCAACCACAAGTTTCTGTCCCATCAGTGAAGAAGGCCTAAACTAGCAAAAAACTAGTATGTGCAGAAGGCTGGAGTGAGATGCCCAGCCAGCGCCTTGCGCATCAGCAGGACCCGAGCTGCTGGCTTAGCTGGGCTCCTTTGGAAATTCCAAGGTGTTTGCTAGTAAAGGCACTTCAGCGCATGCACTGCTAGCATTTTGCTGTGTTGGGAACATAAAGTCTGCTGTACGCTGCTAATTGCAGATTGATTTGGTTATTTGGTTTTTGATACTTCATCCATTTACAATTTCTCCAGCTTTAATAGCATGGAGAGGCCAAAATATACATCATGGATAATATAAATACATAATATGGAGCTGGGGTTGTTCAGCCTGGAGAAGAGAAGGCTCCAGGGAGACCTTCCAGCAGCCTTCCAGTACCTAAAGGGGCTACAAGAAAGCTGGAGAGGGACTTTTTACAAGGGCGTGTAGTGATAGGACAAGGGGCAATGGCTTTAAACTGAAAGAGGGGAGATTTAGATTAGATCTAAGGAAGAAATTCTTCCCTCTGAGGGTGGTGAGGCACTGGAACAGGTTGCCCAGAGAAGTTGTGGATGCCCCATCCCTGGAAGTGTTCAAGGCCAGGCTAGATAAGGCTTTGGGCAACCTGGTGTAGTGGAAGGTGTCCCTGCCCATGGCCGGTGGGTTGGAACTAGATGATCTTTAAGGTCCATTCCAACCCAAACCATTCTATGATTCTATGACCAGTGCAGAGGTGTGAGTTGGCTGTTGTAGCTACCGAAGTGCCGTTCTTTACCCTAGCTGCACTGGAGAGCTGGGCTTGGCACTCGGTCATTAACCGGAGGGATGTGTCTGGAGTTAACGTGGTGACATACTGCAGCGTAGGTTTGTCCCCAAGGAGCAGGTCTCCTGCTCCACTTCTCTTCAGGGTGACCATGGCACTGAGATTTTGCACAGCCCAGGGAAGCGAGCCGCAGTGTCAGCTCATAGAAACCTCCTCGGTTGCACTCAGCCAGCTCTGTCGTTCAATGAAAATGTGATTATTTTCTTTTTCTCTGTATTATTTCTAGTGAAATACTTTAAATGTTCCAGATTGTTAGCACCTCAGATGTTTGATATGTTATTAATAATATAAATTACCTAGCAGAGCATAATTGAATTATTTTTAAAAGCCTTCAGAAAACACTGCAAAATAGCTCAATATAGCTGAACACCCCAAGCTCCAGGATTTAAACTCTTTGGTTTGTTTGCGGGGTTTGTGCTGTAAAGTTGCATCTCTTTTCCCATATAAATCTTACCTACGAACGTGGGATTTACCACTTTTCACTCCCTTCAGCATGCGTAACTCCTTGACCCTTGTGGAGTTAAATCCTGGAGCAAGGCAGACCTGCAATTTTTGCCTTCAGTAGCAGATGACATTTAAATTGCTCAAGTCTGACAATTTATTAAAAGTGCAGACAGATTTGTTTGAATTGATCTTCTTAAAAGAATTTTAAAAGAAGATAGACGTGATTTCTATAATAGCATCATCTACATCGAAGGATACATGTTGTTCGTATATTAGTGGCCAGATGCTGTCTTTAGGGAATGTGATGTTCTTATTTGAGCTAATAAAGTGCCACCATCTCACCATAAAGCAAAACAACTCTGACAGTATTGTGAAATTTGGAGCTGGAGCACTGCGTTTTCATAGTATAATAACGAATGTGGCTTTCTGGTTTGCTCAGTACTAATTATGTAAGTATTTAACATATGCATGAAAAGATCTTTAAAGCTGTAGAGTATTATGGGATTTTTTTTTTTTTAACCTCTAAAATAACTTACTGTACATCTAGCTTTTCGTTCTGCCTCCCTTTTAACTCGAGTTCTTGTACTACAGAAAATGTAGGCCGGTTAGTCACACCAGCTAAAAAGTTAGAAGATACAATACGTCTGGCAGAATTGGTAATTGAAGTCCTACAGCAAAACGAAGAACACCATGCGGAGGTGAGCAGCGGTGCCCTGCGAGGTCGTGTCCCCCAGGTCTTATGCAGGCTCCAGTGGCTTGCTGGGAGCTTTGTATATTTGTGTGATGTCTTCCCAACTGGTGCTGGGTTATCTTCTTTAAAAGCCAAAAGTATTCTTAAATAACAGTGCTCGAGTGCGATGAAAGCAAAGCGCAGTCCATGAAGATGGCTTTCGCAGAGGAGAGGGAGGGCTGAAGGAGAAATTAATTAAATTCTGCTCTCCTCTACGTCAGTCTGCAGCCTTTCGTACAGTGCCAGCAGGAGCTGAATCTGGCCAGATATATTCACCACCAACTACATACCAGAGCAAGTCTGTCCACTTTTCAGAAAGATCATATTTCCAAAAAATGCCACATGTCTGTGCCTCCAGACAGCATTAGCGGGGTCCCTGCAGTGACTGACCGCTCCTGCTGTCCAGAGCTGGAGCAAGGAAAACCACCACAAAACAAAACAATTCTTTTTTTGTCCATTTCTGAGCATTCAGGTTGTTTCTAGGGTTTTCCCTGGGCCCCTGCAGTACATAATGAATTCACCTGGTTTCTTGTTGGCCTCTTCTACCTTGGCTTCTTGGGAATACCTCAATTACTAGTAACGGAGGTTAGGATGAATTATTCTCTGTTACTCATGATTTGGGTTATCTAAGGCCTGGTACTACTACTCCTAACTCTTCAAAGCACTTTAATGGAAAGATTCATGTTTTAAAACCACTGAAACCGTGTCGTAGTCAAATATAGACCAGAAAACCATGAGACTTGATCCTGGAAACACTTGACCCCACAGGCAGCTGACATTGCCGGCTGCGGTCCCGCTCTCAGCACGTCAGGACCTTTCAGCCCTGACGTTGCATACCTGAGTATTTGCAGGATTGAGCCTTGAGTTCTCTGTAAATCTGGTGCTCTTGGACACGTATTGAAAAGTTAATCGTTTTAAAATTCGGAGTGAACAGTGATTGTTTGTGACTGTAGGTAATGTAACCCTCATTCACTATTTTCTCTTTTTCTTCCCGTTGGTATATATACTCAATATATTTTGCATTAAGAGCATTTGATAAATAATCTCACAATCACCTAAAAATCATTCCAGTGTATATTAAATTTGCAGTATAATTTAACTTATTGATAATACACGACAATCCACAACACCCAACTAATGCCTGATTGCATATTTAAATTTCCTCCCTGTTTTTCTACTGTTCATTCAATCTTGGATGATCCTGGCAGGGGAAAGAGGTATGTGACTAAACCGAATGAAACGAGTCACTCCTGTCATATTTCGTGCATGCCCTCTCAGTGCCATGTTTCCTACTGGGATTTTACCCGGGTTGCCCTCGCTTCCGTAGCGTTGACCGAGGAATGTAACAGCAACTTCGAGTCGGCTGCTTGCGGAGCTGGTAGCCTGACACAGGAGGGTAAATGTGGCATAATGATCCGGTCCGTGCATGTAGCAATGGGTATATTTTACGAGCGCTGCAGTTACATCCCGACACAACCCTACCTGCCTGGACTCTCTCCTCAGCCTGTTGTTACCTCTGTCGTTTTGCGTTCGCCCCACCTCTAGTACGCTGTGGTGGAGATGGACTAAGTACTACACGAGTGCCTAGAACAGTAGTGGTCCTCCTCTGGTTTTGTCTGTATGTGCCTTGTACTGGATATACAGTATTTATATGTAGAGAGAGAATATACGGGGTGAAGAGTGAAATGCACTTCTGTTTTCACAAAAGCCCGGGGGGTGCTCGAGAGCGCTGCACTTGCGCACGAACCGCGATGACCTGCCCGAGGATCACGAATGTTTTGTTCCACTTGTCGCCAGCACAGGCCGGATGTACAACCAGCTGGGAAGCAGCTGGATTTTTAAATAACAGGTTATTTTTGAAAATAGTAGACTTCCAAAGGAAGCAGTTATGGGACCGGCTGTGCTCAGCCGGCCACGCTGCCGAGATCCTCACCAGGAGGAAGACTCAGAACTGCTCTCCGGCGTCTTTTGTGTCACAAGGTTTTGATTAGAGACAGAAGGTTAATGCCAACACAGATAGGAAGCATCCCGGTCCCTTGTTCTGAATGGTGACCTGGAAGGGTGAAAATCATCTCTCTCCAGAAGCTCGGCACACTGTCGGTACGTTATTGAATCCCTGTCCTGAGGGTGGCTGTGGCATTTCAGCAGTGTACAGGCAGTTGGCCAGCTCTCTGCACACTTGGAATTGCACCCAAAGGAAGAGAGAGAAGAGACTGGGTGGTTTATCACTCATTTTTATTATGCGTTGTAACCACGTTGTGCTCTCACTGTGCGATGGCAATTGCTGAGGTATTGCACTTTCTTTTTTTTTTTCTTTTCAAAGTATTCCAGGTGAGTTTTTTTTTGACGTTGTCCATTCACCTGGAGAAAGTTCGACCTGTGAGATGTGAGTCTTCAGTCTACTTTGAGTGTTCAGCAGAAATTTAAATTGCACGATTTACCGAAGAAATGTCTTAATTTACTGAAAACCAACGCTTTTTGCAATTAAAATGTGCCCCTTTTTTCCCCTACATGGACATCCAGGCAGACTCGCTAATAAGCCCCCAGAAAATAATACTCAGAGCATGGAAAACATTCAAAAACCATTATGCCCGAAGTACATGTCTTGTCCGTTGGGTTTGTCTTACCCGTAAGAGAGAAGCAAACCAGCAGCAGAAACCGTGTGCCTACGTCTGTAATCCCTGAGAGCGGGAGGTCTCTGTCATTGTGTCATCTCTCCCATCAGACATCTCCCACCTGCCTTTTCCTCCCTCTGGATGACTGATGGCAAATGCCAGAGACGATGGCATTCACCTATTTTTAAACTTGTGTTTTCTCTCTCTATGTATACATATGTGTATATGTATATATGTATTTTAACTCCTTGAGGTCATACATATATACATGTGTATCCATGTGTAAAATATACGATAATAGGTGTGTTTGGCTGGAAAGCAAGCTTTTTTTTCCCCCCTCTACAATGTGTTTTAAGCAAAGCAGGTAAGTAGATGGTAAATAAATGAGATGTTACCATTTAGAAGGAGATTTTCAAAGTATGATGTTACCGCTCCCAGCGGAGGAAGGTCCTGCTCACCGAAACTAGGGAGGAGGAGGTTGAGGATCCTGACATAGGTTAGAGACTTACAGAGCTAATTTGACTTTTCCAGCAAAAGGAAAACTGTGACTGGTTTGGGCCTATTTTTTTTCCACAAATGATCACATGCTTTTCTTCATAATATCTCTTAGAATTAGCTTTTTCTTTTTTTTTTTTTCCCCTTTTTCACAGAAGCAGGTTTTTATTGCAGGACTCTGAAGTGTTTATGTTGGGATTTGTTGCAGAAGATATTCTTTGGCCTCCCCTCTTTTCCCTCCCCCCAAAACGCCGGTTGCCGTTGGTCCTTCGTAGTGATGGCTCTTTAGCCACAGACCTGTGGGCAGTATCCGATGGGGACACAGCACGGCAGGCTCTTGGCAGGCAGAGGCACAGCCAGAGAAACGACATCAGTGCAAGGACAGCCTGGTGCCCTCCTCGCAAACCGCAGACGAGCCCTGCTAGTTTTTAAGAGGACCCTCTGGGGAGAAGGTTTGAGCAGGCGTCAGGAGCGGACCTGGGTCTTGACATTTCGGTTCCTGTGCGATTTCACCGTGGTTCAACGCCTCCACGTGCAGCACTCCCATCCCAGCCATCCGGCTGGGCACTCAGTCGGACACCAGCACCCAACGCGGGAGGAAGAGCTGAAGAGCGTGGCCGCGCACGCTCATCCCTCTGGGCTCCCTCGCCTCAGCTCTGGCTATTCCAGAGTCACAACTCTGCCAACACCTGGGGCCACCATCGCCGCTCCCCCTGAGCCTTCCAAGCACCCCAGGGCACGTGTTGCTGCAGTGGTGCCCAACAACTTCCTCCATCTGCATGGGGCTGAGGGCAGTTTGCAGATGAAGGAGCCTGATGCAGCCGCCTTGTCCCCACGCCATGACCACAGTGATGCTGTACCCTAGACGCTCCAGGCACGGCATTTGCCCAGCCTGCCCCTGGGCACACCGAAGCTGTGCCTTCATGGCACAGCTCACCTCATCCACGTCTTCACCCCTATGACGGAGCAGGCCCAACACTAAGATTAGTTTGGGATTTATTCAGTTATATTGGTTATTTCACATCTTGGATGTGCTCTGGGCGCGTAACACTCAGTGCCACATCCAACCTGTGTATGTCTTAACACCAGTTTTATGTCAACTCATGGAATAACAGCAGGGCAACATCAGTCCCTTTATATTTTAGGGGAACGAAGGAGTGGAAATAGTCCCTGCTGCTATGACTGACAGCTGCAAAGTGAGGCCAAAATAGTAAAAACTAAAGGGGTCCATGGCAGTAACCAGGTTTTGGGGTGCTGCTCCCTGTCCGTGGCCGAGTGAACCAGCAGCTGGAGTTGTGCTTTGCACATCAGTGCAGTTCTTCATCAGGGAATCAAAACTGAACCCTGAAAAAATGAATGTGCATTCTGCTTTTTCATGTCTGCTAAAATCTGCAAAAAATACCCCTCCCTGACTGGCAATTCCTCTTCGAACTGATTCATCCATTCCCAGTCTTTTCCGTTTCATCCCCAGTCTTGCGCCTATGCTAGAGGTTTCTTTTTCTTGCAAAGTGCCGCAAAAGCTTTTTCTTAGATCCTTTAAGCCACTGAGTAATTTCCTATCACTCCAAAATGACAGCACATGGTCCTAACGACAGCACTTCTCATATTGCATGTTCCCAGCCAGAAGTGATTACTAAACACGCATGCATGCGTTTGCAGCATTCACATCTGAGCCATGTATGATGTGAATGTCACGTCAGAGAGCCCGTACAGTGAATTTTAAGGACCCATGTGCATGAGAATGAGTTACTTCACTGATATTTTTTGGTTTTCAAGTTTAGATATATTTTTTTCCTGCCTCTGTGAAAATATAGGCTGGCCGTAGATTTTTTGGTTTTTTTTGATCTTGGCATGTCGATAATAGAGCTTTGTAATCGGTTTCCTAATCAGTAGCTTTATGAAGGTGGTAGTGTGTTTCTATGGGTGTGTATAGCTAACCATGTAAAATGAACAGTGCTCTAATAACTTTTACTGGTGTTGCTTGAAATATTTCTAAAGAGTGTGAGTGATTTAGGACAGATTTCCATGTCTTAGGCTTCTAGTTTTTCAAGAGAAGTGGAAGTAGTGAATCTAAATAAAATTTAAACTGTTGAAAACTACAGCAGAAAACCCACAAGCACAGTGAAAAAACTCCCAAATTTCTATACTTTAGAATAAGAATTAGTTTATTTTTCTGATAATTAGCATAATTAAAGATGAATGAAGTCATTTATTGTAAATTGAACAGATGAAACCTTCTCTGCCGTGTTACAGCTGCGTGCCTTTACAGTGGAGCTCTGAATAGATCCTCTACGATAAACCTTTGTATTAAAATAGCAGTGCCTAATTCCTGTGATTAGCACTGTCTGTGCAGGCTAGCACTTCAAAGCACTGTTCTCTTTACAATAAAGGTAGTTTCCATGGGATGCACTTTTTTTTTTTTTTTGAGATATGTGGCCTAACATCTTTCCCTGTGCTTTATCAGAACTAATATATTTCTTTATTATCTTTTTCTACCAACTCTGAAGGCCTTTGCTTGGTGGTCAGACTTAATGGTTGAGCACGCGGAGACCTTCCTGTCACTGTTTGCAGTGGATATGGATGCTGCGCTAGAGGTGCAACCCCCAGACACCTGGGACAGCTTTCCGCTCTTTCAGCTTCTAAACGATTCCCTCCGTAGTGACTGTATGTATTGTATTTTGATCATTTCTTTTCAGTGGGCAGCTCAGGTTACTGATAATACTTTCAGCCTCTCCGTACTGCACAGAGAACTGAGATGGGTAGAGATTTACAGAACATACTCTTTTAGCATCAGCTTGATTTTGTTCCATTTCCACTAGAAAAAAGCACACAGACACCTCTTAAATCAAATGCCTCAGTCGAAGGTGAGAAGTTGAGTTTCTATTTTGCTTCATCTTCTCACGTCTCTTGGTAATGGCTGCCTGATAAGCAGGGAATTAGGTGCTCTATCTCACTGTCATTAAATGTACGTATCGTTTTATGTGTGTGTACTGCATTTATTTAACATGGAGTAAAACAGTCCCTGCTTCAAAAGACTTTATTAAAGGGAGGAAAATATTAAAGTAAATGGAAGCAGGAGTAGTTCAGAAGAGTAGTGCTTTGTGAAGTAAGGCTCTTCTCCAAAGCACGTGAGCCCAAGCCTTCAAGGCCCTTGGGGGCTGGGCATTCTCCCAGCTGGTCCGACTGCTCCCTGGGGAGCTGGTGGCAGAATTGGCATTGCCTTCGGTTAGGTCCTGGACCAGGACCACAGTTAACTTTTTACGACCACATAGAAAAGCCGGGGACTCATCCTCAGAGAGCAATTTCCAGCATCATGGTCATAAGTAACCAAAGAAAAATGGTTCTCCTACCTGCTAAAGCCATAATGTTTTCCATGCTGTATTTCTTGCATCCATTTTATTCGCAGGAAGTAATAAAGTGTTTGTAAGTTTGACATTAATGGAAAAGAAGGTTTGTTGTCTGTGTATTTGTTTGGAGTAAGAAGCCGTTTCTGCTGTCTTTGTCATGAACATTGGTGCCTGATGCCAGCTCCTGTTATGTTCTTGAAGTTTCTTCCTGTTTGCTGACAAATTCATTGTGTAATGAAGTGCCACGCTGTGGTTTGTTACAGAGCTTTAGTAACAGTAGTGTCTTACTATACTTTTATTTATCTATTCTAGATAATTTGTGCAATGGAAAATTCCACAAACACCTCCAAGACCTGTTTGCTCCACTTGTTGTTAGATATGTCGATCTGATGGAGTCCTCAATTGCACAGTCAATTCACAGGGGCTTTGAGCGGGAATCATGGGAGCCAGTAAAGTAAGGAAACCTCCTTTGATACAATCGGAATTTGGGTGCAAATGGATGGAGATTCATACAGAGATGAATTAGCAAACATTACAGTGGACATGCAGAAAGTGCTTTAGATTTTCGAGTTTAATGCTAAAAATGGAAGGCCTGATCTCTTCAGGGTTTTCAAGTTAATGAGGGAAATGTTATTTGCTTTTTGAAATGCGTTGCTGCCTCAGTTTGAACCGTTTGCCTTTGGACATGGAAGCAAGAAAATGTGAAAACCTTCTTAGCTGGCATAGCTTTTTGGATCCCGTTCTAAAAGGCTTTTTCCAATGCTGCTTTTGAACTCAAATAGCTCCTTTTCAGAAGAAAAAAACCCCTTGCTTCACTGTGTTCAGTCCAGCCCTATAACCTGTGTGAGTCATTGCTGTACTTATTCTTCCCAATACTCATTTTTTCCACCCACCCCATGGAGGTATAGTGCCGCGTTGTGCTTCTCGCGTCAGCCCCACGGCTGATGGCTGCACGTGTCCCCGTGTTCCAGGGCAGCTTTGCCAGGTCCCAGCAACCCTGCCTGTGGGATTAGATGTGCAGAAACCATGGTGAAACACGGGCGAGATCTTTCAAGCAAAATAAGTTATTAAATATGAAGAACTAGGAATTTACCAGCAAGAAATTGGTAGCCTGAGAGAAAACCAAATCAAACTCGAGAGCTGGTGAATGATAAAAATGTGGCACGTGCTTTGGATTGCTGTTGTTATTTCACAGGTTTTGAAGCATTGCTGAACCCTGTCATGTTTGTTCTAAAAAGCCAAGTCAGATCCTGTGAAGGAAAAGAACTGACTTTTCCCTCTAGTAAAGGTATTAAAAGAGAAAGATCGATCCTTTACAAACAAGATGAGTCTGGCAATGCCTCAGACAGGGGATTGGGACCAGGTGACCTCTGGACAGACTCTTTTCCTTGCTTTTTTTGTGATTCTCTAGGCAAAGTTAAGTGGCATGGCACTCTCAGAGGTTGCTGTATAAAAGAACGTGTGGTCTTTCAGGGCTTTTCACACCAAATATGTTCCGTTTACAAGGAAAAGAGATTTTGTTCGGCAGCCAGCCTCCCATATGCAACCTGGAGTCTGAGTACCCAGGTTTTTTCCTTTCTTTCTTGCGCTTCCTCAGCATCCGTAAGGATTCTGCCTGCCAAGTCTCAGGCCTTTTCTTGACACCTGATCATCCCCTCTGTTTTGAGTGGGGTTAAGTGGCTGGCATTCAGGAGTCTCTCTCACTTTCCATTTGCTGTCTTTGGTCTGTAGGCTAACAGGATTAAAAATCCTACAAAATCTTGTTTCAAATAAGCAGATGTGACCCAGAAAACATACAAGAAATAGATCTTTCGAGTAGGAGAATGCCATTTTTACAGCCACTCTTTCAAGCAGGATTGCACTTCGAAGTTAGCATTAACTTTAGTTTCAGAGCTCTGCTTTAGGAATGAATGTGTTTGTATTTCCTTGTCTGTTACGAAACAGAGACAGTTAACTCTGTGTACCTGTCCGCCTCAGGCAAGCAGTCAATAAGCAATTCGTTCTGCTTTTTTCTTTTGTCAGAAGCTGACATCATTTTGGCTTTTAATGACTTTGGTGGCTTAACTGTAGATATCCATAACTACTTGGCTGTGGTACTTGCCTGTCAAAATGCTTTGTCTGTTATCTATCATTTTCAAGTTACCTTTGATAGTTATAAAAGATCTTTCCTTAGTTCTCTTGTAGTGATTATTCCCTTCTGGAGTTTTAGTTACAGAGTGCTTTGAGCATTGCAGTTTCGAGCGAAAGCCCGGGATGGAGTATCTGTCTTACAGACTCGGGTATTTAAAATATTTCTTTCAGGAAGAAAGTGGGTGCTTTTCACAAGAAGCTTGTGTCCATCTGCTGAAAAGATGCGCTCTGGGTTTTTTTCACTAGTTGATATTTTGTCCTCGTGCCTTGCACACAAAAGTGCGAGTTACAAATGCTGGCTTAAGGTGCCAGCAAATGCACAGAGGGTGGCACATACAGTGTAAGGGAAAAGAGGGGTGTCGTTCCTAGGATCTTATGACAGTTCAGATGCGCTGCTCAGAACTAAATGTTAAGGCATCTTCATCTTTTGCCTCCTGAGCAGAGCACCTGCTCCTCTTTGCCTGATCGACAGTGAACTTGCAGACTATCTCTGATCAGAGTCTTACTTTGTTTGATTTGCCCTCCTGTATCTACTGCCTTCTTCCCCCACACGTCCATACTGTGGCACAGTTGAATATTTGGCCATCGATTCTCAAATAGTTTGGACCAGCCAGTTCCCATCTAAGTCGCAGCCTTCTATTGCCGCTTCTCCAGTAGCGCTTTTTGGGAACTGGGAACACTGCTCTATATTTTCCTGTGGCTTTCCCCTACTTTGAAGAAAGGTCTTCAGGTTGGCCAGAAAAGGTGGATCATTGTGGCTATCTGTTCCACTGAGCTTACTGTTGTCCCGCTTTGGATCTCTACAGTGAATTGTGAGAAGGAAATCTCATTATCTCCTGTTAACCAAGAAATTATTCCACAACGTAGAGACTTTTGAAAGGCTTTCTCTATGCTCATGCTTGCAATCAAGGCTGAAATATGTAGCCCTCCATAACCTGACCAGATGGCAGTTTGCAAGCATGTATTTCTTCTATTTTCATTGCCGAATACTCTGCACCTTATGCTACGAGGAGTTAGGTATAGAAATCACAAACAGTGAGAGAGATGCTGTTAAGTATTGAAAACATGGGGGGAAAAAGCATCGATGGAATGTGCTCATGAGGGCTATGTAATCTGCCTCTGCAGAGCTGCTGAATTTGCAGGGGGTCTGTGCCCTATAGCTAGAGCAGCTGGTGTGCTTGTATGAATCCACGCAGAGAAATGTGGAACACTTGTCCTTCGCACAGTCATCCAAATACGGAGGAT
The DNA here is from genome assembly GCF_009769465.1 of Tauraco erythrolophus. Lineage (NCBI taxonomy): Eukaryota > Metazoa > Chordata > Aves > Musophagiformes > Musophagidae > Tauraco > Tauraco erythrolophus. The sequence goes on from NC_141476.1 coordinate 8,674,243, forward strand.
ACAGAGTAGGTCTGTTCTCTGGTGAGTTGAGAGGTCTTGGAAAAGTAGAGTTTGCAATGGGTTTTTTTCCACGCTCGCTTCTCGGAGAACGCTGATTTATCTGGCAACCAGCAGACACGTACGTGTGTGTGTGTGTCTCTGTGTGTGTGTCTGTGTTGAAAGATCTTTTTGAGCAAATGCTAAAGCCGGTGCAATGACAACCAGTTTCAATCGGTCGACTAGGGCGTTACTCATTGACCTGTGGAAGTCTCTGCCGCACTGTAGTCCTGGCTTTAGCATCTACTAATTGCTCGCTAACCCTTTGCAAACTATTTATTAATGTATCACTAACATAAATGTAAGAAATTGAACAGTATGATTATACTAATCATTTTATAAGGTTGTACTACTACAAAATGCTAGTGACAAATGTTTCCTCTTAAAAGACGCACCGTTGTAGTGAAAATGAGTATTTTTGTTGCTATTCTGGGTGTCAGTCAGAGAAGAGCACAGATTTGACTGCCTACTTCACTATCACGCTCTTTGCTTCACATCAAGGCTTTTGTGAAAAGATTTGGTCCTGAGCATTTGCTCAGCCGAGGCAGTAAGGTTGTAAGCATTTACAGTGATGGAAGAGACAGGCGTTTGCATCTTCCATCACTAGATCGTTTCAGGCATCCAGTAGGAACTGAGTGTTTAAGTACGGACAAGGCTCTCGTTTGGCTCTGTTCTGAAACCAGGAGACAACCCAGTAAAAATACTGTGATTTTTCTGCCCTCCTTTGAGTACTAGGGCAGCTCTCCAGGAGCAGCCCCTGTGCAATTGGACGTGTTTTCTGTGATCGGTGCTACAGTACGGTGTGAGTGTTGGGATGTTGTCCAGGGGTATGTTGCCAGTCTGTTTGCTCTGAGAATTTCCCATCAGACAGTCCAGGTGAAGGCCATTTATGCAGCTACCAGACGCAAACGGGGGTGAATCGGAAGAAGCCAAGGAAACAAGCTTTACGGCTCCAGAGTGTGCGTCTTTTATCGAACGTATCAGGATCGAGTCCTGAAGCTGAGTCGTCTGAAATCAGACAGCCCTCATCTTGTCGATGCAAATGCCCACATTCCCTGCCTGATGGCTGAGGTTATATTTAGCCATCTATATTAAATAGGCATGGCTGGCTTCTAGAAACAGTTTCTCGTCTTGGACCTGTAGTTTTATGGTCTGAGCAACTGCAGGCTGGAACATTTGTTGGTAATATTAATCATTTTTTACAGGTCTCACTACAACTGTTAGTCAGATAATTAGATCGGTTGAACCCGTAAAACTGTGCATGTCGATTCAGGAGAATATTTTTAAAATTAGTTGCTGTATGTTAACATAATATACTCCATTATTTTGCTGTTTTGTTTTGTTTCAAGAGTACTAACTTATTCTAGCAACATATCCTTGCATCAGCAAAATAATGTGTTGTATAAAAGAAATATGTTTCCGTGTGAATATAGTATACTGTTTACTCTAGAAGTCATATTTTATTAATACAGTGTTTTTATTAATATAACACTGTCACTTCTTGAATTTTAATATTAAAACCAAAGGTCCTCTGATTTATGTATTTACCATCTGGCTAAGTTATTTAAGTTGCTTTTCCTTATACGTTTATATGTTGTCCACCTCTTGCTATTTCTTTATTTATTCCATATCAGTATCTAACCACATGCACTGCCATTTCTGAAGATTTAACACTCTCTCAATCACTATGGAGTCTGTGTCTCATTCAATAATCATATCATTTTAATAGGCAGATACAGTATGAATGGGAACAATGGACAGCTTTGTTATGTTAGTAAATTCTCGTGTCTGCTTACTGTCTAACAAAGAGAACAAGCAGATAGCGTGGAGTCAAATCTATTAGGAATCATAGAAACGAAAGAAAACAAGAACATGCTTTTTTTTTTCACCAGAAAAACTGTTTAGATTGTGTTTTTCCTCTCCAACAAGGGATTTTATCCAAAAAGGAAGAATGAGGCTGAAGTCTATTCCCTAAGACTTGCCACTGATGACAAGCTGAGCTCTTGCAGAGGCGTGGTTCGAGTCTCCTGTTGCATTAGGAAACATTTAATCAGTATAGCCAGCTCAATTCCAGTACTTTGGTTTTTGATATATAAAACTTGCAGTAACAAACGGAGTTCAAAACATGAATCAAGGAAGTTGCTAAGGTTTTATTATGCCTTGAAAGACATACTGTATAATTTGATAGTTTTCCAAGAGTCCAGATAATGCTGCCCATACAGTAACTAGTTTCATCCAGGAGAACGGGAGAGACCAGACATGTCTTGTCATTGAGAGCAGAGAAGTTTGAACACTGAAGCTGTGTCCATATACATCAATAGAAAAGCTTCCAGTAGCTTCAGCAGCGCAGTGTGAACCTGAAATCCTGAAGTACTGATTCCATCTTCACTGAGCCCATATAATGATCCGGTGAAAATGGTGTCAAAGAATCTAGTTTTGTTCCTCAAATGGGACTGTAAAGCCATCTATGGATTGTGTCCCGGTCTACCTAATCTAGTATTACTAGATTAAGGCAGAAACGAGATATACTTCTGAAACTGGCTTCTGATTCCCAAATCCCATTACATTTTTATTTTGCATGTAAAATATAACTGTGATGAGATGAAAGTAGAATCAGACCAAGTACAACAACGAGAGACCTAGCACGTTAAAATACGTCGAGGTGTTTTGCAAAATTCAGGCACGTTGTTTCGGGAGAGTGCATCACATTAAATTAATACACTGGCCTTTTTTTAAGGATCTCTTTTTGCATAACAGTTGCATGCCTGAAAATATTTGTTGAAGTCATGATGCCCAAGTACACATGCTTCATAAATTAACCTGTGAATGTCCTAGTCACCCTGTGGCCCTTTTCCAGCCAAGAAACTTTCACTTACCAGCCTTGAATTTATTAAATGCAGTTTGTTCACAGTGCACATGTAGAGCTGAGCAACCTGCAGGACCCATTTTCTGTGCACCCTGGAACACAAGGGCAGGCTCAGGGCATGAGTATTCACCGAGGAAGAACCTTGTGGTTCACTGTTTCATTGCTCCACATTAGGACATCTTTGTTATTTGTAGACCATAAGGTAAACAGAGAGGTTTTAGAGTGAAATCCTGGCTCAACTGAACTGAAAAATTCTTACGGACTTCTGCAGGGCTGAAATTTCAAACTCTCTGTTGATTATTTGGAGTCCCAGTTCTCTAGTAGATCTCTTAGTTTAGTTCTTTCATCCATCCTAACTGAATATGTAAAAACTGAGACTCACTCCCTTACGAGAGAGATTTTTCCAAGGAAATTCTGCTGTCTGCACTTTGAAATGGTATCAGGACTTGAATTTGGAGTTATTTTCCGTGGGTGTTTGAGTTTTCTGTTAATTTGCTACTTTGTGATTCTTCTTTTCATACTGTTTTGTTTTTTTTTTTTTAAAAAAGTAACTTGCTTTTTATTGCAGATTGCAAAACCAATACACTTAAGCTTTCATACTCATGCTTCTTTCTGAAATGTTTTGCTTTAGTTTTTTAACTGTCCTCGTGCTGTGAACTTTGCAGATTTGTTTATGAGTGTCATGTGCTTCTGCTACATCTGCATTGTCACTGTTATGGTATTTTTTTCTTTCTGTCTGTTTCTTCCACAGGAGTTTAACAAGTAATCTGCCCAATGTGAATCTACCAAATGTGAATCTCCCTAAAGTACCAAATCTACCAGTTAACATCCCACTAGGCATCCCACAAATGCCTAGCTTTTCTGCACCGTCATGGATGGCTGCTATTTATGATTCTGAGTGTGTATTCAGTTCAAATTAGATCTCATTTAAATTTAAAGTAATCTTGGCATGGATATGTATTGTTTGTTTCTGTGCATTCTATAAAACTTTAAAGAGTGATACAGTTAATTAGACGTTTTCTGAATGAGACACTAGTGAATTTCTGGCATGTGTATTTTGAGGGGTTTTTTGTGTAAATCTTGAAAATTTATCTTACTCCCACTGAGAGTTTAAATCTTGCTTTACAAAGTAGCTGTCAACAATGGGACATGGTCTCAACAACATACGAACCACAGAGCCTATAATGCGATATTATGTGTCTCAGCAAAGAGTTTTGTCCAAAAGAGAAGATGAACCAATTTCAATGCCAGTCAACCGATTTCTGTGGACCAGATGTAGATCTAAAAGTTAATTTTATTTAATGCAAGCTCTGCATTTCCCAGATAATAATTTTTGTCTTGATTTCGATGAAACAGTTTAAGAAAGAGGAACACCCTACAACAGTTATTCATGTTGAGGGAAGCCCCAGAGAGCAATTCAAGCTCCATTACAGCCTGAATAGTGCCGTGACCAACTAAAGAAAGATATTTTCAATGTGAACTTTAGATTATGGCCTGGAAAATAGAGCACAATGTCAAAGCAGTCGATCTATAGGAGCCCTGTGCTCCCTGGTCCCTGTCCAAGCATCCCAGGGTGCGCAGGTGGAGCTCAGGGGGGACATATCGCAAATCCTGAGCACAGATTAGGCAACTTCTGTTTTTATAGCAGATTTCCCTTAAAAGTCCCAGCCACCAAGCAGTGTGGAGGGTGGTACACGGTGGGCTCAACACAAATCTCAGCATTTGAGGTGGCTTATCTCCCGAGATGCCCTAGCACAGGAACTGAGATCTTGCCAGTTCTCCATCCAAATTCCTAGAGGGTTATTTAGGGTTGGCATGGGGTGGTCTCAGCCAGCACTACACAGATGTGTTGCTTTTTCCGTACATTCTCACTTAGAAGACAAAACTGAAGAAGCCCTCCCCAAACTACCCCCTTCACTGTTACTGGAAACACCCTCAATTACATCTACACCTGGAGTCCACCAAAATGCCTGTGCCGTCAGCCTCTCACAGGCTGTACCACAGAGTGGTTGTTGTCATATACCATAAGTAAAATGAACAGAGATGTTTGATTTTTTTAAATAGATTTGAAAAATTTTTTTAAAGATTAGCACGGTCGTTTGTGTTTCAAAGCTACGCAACTCATATTCATGCTAAGATAGCTATATCAAAGGCTAGCTTAGGCAGTTGTCTGTAAAGAGTACTTGAAAGTTTTAATCTTTCTCTGTGCATGCTTTTGTGGTACTGCCCTTGAAAAGATAAGAATCATGTCATGACAGAAAATTGGATAATCCCTCTGAAAACACTTGAGCATCAATGGTACATTGGAAGCTGCCTGCGTGATTAGAGGAATTGCCGCGCTCACAAGCAAAATGTTAACAGTGCATCTTGGAAATGAATATACTATATTGTTTACTTGCATGGAGCCCTAATCAAAAGTGAGAAAAAGACCAAGAATAATACTTTTAAAATTTTGAAACCAAATGGATGTCATAATTTTGCTGTAGTATGTACCAATCATTGTATTAGTACGTATTTAATTATTTAAAACGCAAATTCATGCAGTTCCAAAACTAGGTTTAGACTGTTAAAGCTTATTTATTCCCAAGCACAGGTTTGAGCCAGGTGAAACTACAAACTGGCAGTAGATGAACAGTTGAGACTGTTGTACAAACTGGTCCCCTGGTTAAAGGAAATGCCTGATTCTTTATCTTTTCATCTCCCTGGTTTCCTTTTACTCACCCTTCCCCTCCATCAAGGACATGTTACCTGTTGCTTAGTGTCAGATACGTTCCTCCTTCAACTGAGATGGTTCATTCTTTATCTGGTTATCTCTGTTAGCCCAGGACCCCGCAGGACCCCTCTAGCATGTTGGGACTATGGTTCTCACCTTGCAGTAGCCGTGTATGCATTAGCTCTGATCTCCCCTAGCATTAACTCAATGCAGCTGGCATCTGTCGCAATAGAAACACCCTCCCTCATGTTTCTATAGATGATGTCAGCACAAGTGGTAATGCATGGTGTGTTAAATATCTTCTAAATTACCGTGTTAGCATTAGTGGTATGCGAGGAGGGGGTTGAAACTCTTGAAGCTCCCTTGGTAATTGTTCTGGAAAAAAAAAGTGAGGGAAAAGGAGAGAGGGAGAGAGAAGGGTTATGGATGCATAAATTTCTCTGCGCAAACAGAGCGCAATCCAGTTCTGTATTTTTATTCTGTAAGTGGAGATTTGAGATATAATTATACCGTGAAAAGAGTCGGTGTAGCTACGCACTGCAGGACCAAAGACTTCCATCTGGGCAGGGGTGTGGGTACAAGAATATATGCTTGGGAGAGAAATTCAGAGTTTTGTGACAGAGCAAAGATGTTGCAAAATAAATTTGAAAAAAAAAAAGGGAATTTGTTGTCCTATAGATGCCTTTGCAAGAGGCAAATCTGTGAAAAGGTGCAGTGGTCCATTCTGCTAAAACTCCTTGATATGAGATGTCTAGTGCCCTTAGCTCAATTGACTTACCCTGATTTTTTTTCAGCTGTTTAAGAGATAAAGCGTGTCCTCGCTCACCACTTGTTAGCACTGTCCCTCACCTGGAAATGGGGGCCTCACTGGGAGGGGACAAGGCAAACTCAAGGTGTAGTTTGAAGGGAGGAGAATTGCATGAAACCCTAAATCTTAATAACTGCATACAGTCTAGTATGGCAGTTATTATTGATCAAGGATTTTCTACCACGATTTCTAGCCTTAATTCTTAATAATCACATACGTTAATGTGGTTATTAACTAAGGCTGATTTTTACCATACAAACATTCTTCCTGTTAATATGTGTGACTCATAATGTTGTCTTACTCATCTGGTCTGGAAAGTTTTGTGGGTTATGACAGCAAGGTAGATTAGGCAACTGTATGGTAAAACTCAAAATCCTGATGGTGGAGATTGCCAGCGTTGTCCTGTGTATGAAACTACTGTCTGCTCCACACTTGTTGCAGGAATGGTCTCCACATCAGGTTACAAAGAGCCTGATGCCGCTTATGACTTTTGTTCTCGTTTTGCCCTGCCAGCAATGGATCAGGCACCTCGGAAGATCTGTTCTGGAAACTCGATGCCCTACAGACTTTCATTCGGGATTTGCACTGGCCTGAGGAGGAGTTTGGAAAGCACTTAGAGCAACGCTTGAAGCTTATGGCGAGTGACATGATCGAGTCCTGCGTGAAAAGGTATGTGCCCATGAGCCAACTAGTCCTGTTTCTCATAGGAGCTCACAGGATGCAATGTTTTTTTCTGTCTTATTGTCAATGAAGCTCCACTTCAGCCACCATTTATTAGTGACCCCACCTCACCTCTGCCCAGCGCAGGCATGGTGGAAAGGCACCCTGTTGCTGTAAATTGTGGACTCTCCCAAGCAAGCTCTTCTCTGTTGAGACTCTGGAGAGTGCATGTTCACAATAAGGCAATAAATCACCCATCCTTTCAAGCTTCATGAGCTCTTACTTATGTTCAGTGCCGCACATGAGGTTAAGTCTTTGTAAATGCGGTTTGGTGTTGATGAGGTTGAGTGCTGAAGGCATAGCCCTAAGTAAGATCCCAGCACCCACCTGAAAAACACATCCATGAAAAAACAAGCAAAAGAAATGATCCCAAAAAGGGATTATTGTGTAGATTGCCACATAGGTTTCACATCTGCCGTCAACAGAGTAAAGCTGTTGTATCATCAGCCACATTAGAGGATACTCACCAGCAGATCTTGCAAAACAGAGAGGTTTCCTTAAAAAACTTTTAAATATACAGTCAGCTGGAATTTTGAAAATAAAACGTTACAGTTAAATTTCCGACCTTTCCACAATAATTTATGCTCATTTGGCATCAAAGGTGATGAGGCAGGAGGGAGAAATGAACTTTGCATTCCATTGTGCAGAAATTACGGAGATGAAGTGAAGGAAAACTGAGTGCAAAATGCAGCTGGTACATGCTAATATTAGCTGCAATGTGTGATGTGGCTGTTCTGTACCACAATTGCCTGGCCTCTCTGCAAGTGCGAGCGTGGCATTTATTGTTCGTACAGTCTGGGTGTGCAACGTCGCCGTAGGAGAAGGCACGTTCGGTCCCCGAGATGTAGGCAGGAGACTCGGCAGGCAGCTCAAAGCTTGCTCTCTCACCGTTCTGGAATAAAACCCAGTGCATTTTAAGTGCAATGAGATGATCGTGATGATTTTGACATTGAGCAAGTCCCCCTTTATTGCAGCAGCTCGTCTTTGGTCTTTTGGCTCACACAAACACTGAGCTTCAGTTGTCCTCCAGTTGTCAGACCATTCTTTGCGAGCAAACCGTGGGCTGGAGCCCTACTCTCTGCTCTACCCACCAGCACCACCAGCAACATGCTTATTTTGTCTTTTTTTTTTTTTTAAACATTTGAAGCCAACCACCTTTGCTGCACCTGCAGCACAGTTACAGCTGCAATGATTTACAAAAGTAAGGCCAGGTCAGCTCAGCTGCGATAACTGGGAAAAATAAGCAAGTTTCCAGGTGCATCTGAAGAAGGGCTTGTGTGCCTGAAAGCCGTTTTATTTTCCCCAACTTCTTCAACCTTTCTTCAAATATGTTGGCCCTCTGCAAAAACCTGGCCCAGCTTGTAATGGTATGACTATATATAATGGTTCTGAGCATAAGTAAGTAGGAACATGCTCATCTCTGCGAGGAGATGGAAAATCCCAGTCACTATGGGTCCTTTCAGTAATTATCAAGATTCTAGTCCCCGAGTCCAGGCTAAATCTGGCACTGGTAATTAAATCAGTTCAAATGCCACTGCTGATGTAAACCAATATGCTGCCTTCCCTATTTATATCACCTGCAAACAGGGCCTGGCTAAGGTTTCTTTAGCAATTTCAGTTTGACACAACATTTTTCTTCGCGTCTGTCTCTGAACTGTTGAATACCATGGAGGAGCCACCCCGCCTTCCGCGCTCGGTTGTATTTCAGTGCTGTCAGGAAAGCAGCACTTGCAAGGAAGGCCTGTTTTGCTAATAAATCTGGGCAGGAGGACCTATGTAGCAGCTCAGATCTGATCCCAAGAATGGGATTTTCACATTTGTAAATGAGTTTTCATTTGTGTAACCCTTGGGGGATCGTTCAACATCAGAGTTATTCTTGAGTCACTGCTGATACTATATTATTCAATATTGTTATTTCTAAATTGAAGCTCCTATATTAATTTGTTGGCAGATTCTGTCTGATGTGATAATTGTTCTGTGTTAGGTTAGATTCATGAAGTACCTCTGGAATCTGCAGGGGGGGCTCCAAAAAAAGGCAAGGCAATGCCCACCGTACTGCAGAGCGTTCCCCACGTCAGAGTCACAGATACCTTGGTATTTGAAAATGCGACACAGGAATCCTGTAGTCTTTGGCCCAACAAAGCTCTTGGTGTAACACCTTTTGTAAGTGCCAGGGATGTCAAATCTGAGGCCGGTGAAACGTGACGAGAGCAGTGAGTCCAGGGTTGTGCGATGCGCGTGCGCGTGTTCGTACGTGCGCGACCGCTCCTGCGCACATTTTGCAGGTGCGTTCTGGTGACTACCTATGCTTCAGAGAAACCACGTCTGTGAACTTATGAGACAATTAGCAACTTTCAGCAAGCAACTAAATTAATGCAGACCTAAAAATGCAATGATCTGGCAATGTCCTTTCAGTCAAGCGATGAATGAGCTTCTGGTATTTGTAGCTGGTATCATGGAGCGATAGGAGCTCCCTTTAATGCGTCAGGTTTGCTATTTGCCTGTGCTTGTGAATCAACTAATGTGACCAAATTTTAGGTGCACATCGACACTGCTGTTTGTAACATCATCACACTGTTTATCAAGCATGAGAAAGTCATCGTTTCCCTGAAACCGTTGCACACTTTATAAATGGTGTGTATTCTGGAAAGTGAGTTTCTTTTTACACTGGAAAATCATTTTTATTAGAAGTACATTTGTAACAATTGCACTGCAACGCTCCCAGCAGCATTTGGCTTTCTGGTTTGTTGAACTCTTCTCAGTATTGTTTCCCATTATTATTAGCTTCAGTATGTTGAAAAGCAACTGAAACATCGTTTTCTCTTTTCGTTAACAGAACCAGGATTGCATTTGAAGTAAAGCTGCAGAAAACCAGCCGATCAACAGATTTCCGAGTCCCTCAATCAATATGCACCATGTTTAATGTCATGGTGGATGCCAAAGCTCAGTCAACAAAGCTTTGCAGTATGGAAATGGGCCAAGAGGTAAAAATGCAGGTTCTTCCTTTCACAGCTTTTAAAGGCAATGTCATGAAGTTTCCTATCTCCTTTTGTGCTAGTTTCAGAGGCATTGTATCAGCTGTGGATGTAGCCTTCCATATGGAGTGTGCAGATGAATATGCAGGGGTTTGCTCTCAAATAAATCTAATGAATATAAACATTTGCAATCCTTGTCACTTAGGAATGGCTTTTTGCAAGGACTGTGGGATGCATAAGGTATCTCTTAAGCTTGGTTGATGCATGATGACCATATACATTGAGTCATTAACTGCACCTTGGAGCCAGGTGTCAGCAGCACACTTTCTGTATATGACTATTTTCTGTAGACAAATATAAGGAAAACAGAAGTACCAAGCTGTTGCTGTGACGCTTGTAAGGAAAAAAAAAAAAAAAAAAAAAAAAAAAAAAACCAAACAACCCACAAACCAAAAACACCAAATAGGTAACTTCCAAAAGTAAATTGAAATTCCAGCTGCTGTGACTTCCTCGAGTATTGGCTCTAATCAGCACGCTTGATGATCCTGGATTTCCAGGTTCTTAACGACTCAAGTTTCCAAACAACAAACCTGTTTTAATTAATTACAGGGTTTTTTTTTCTGAAGCTATAGTTGCAGATTGAAGTTTCTGTGAATTGATCTATGAATTAGAAAGACATGATAAATTGGACTAGATTAAATGCCTCATAATGATCATTTTGCTACAGTGGCTTCAAGCCAAATTAAATATTCATATACCAGTTTAGAATAAATTCACAAATACTGTTTGGCTCTCCTATCCTGCTGCTTTTCAGCATTTCCTAGATAAGCCCTTTTGCTACAACTTTCTATGGTCAGATTTGCAGTGAATCATTGCAAGTTGTTTGGTTTCTTTCGTTGTTTACCTCACTCTGTTCCTCTGAGAGGACTTGCTCCAAAGGCCACTGGATGCAGCAGGGATCCATGCCCTGCTGTCAGTGGTGTTTGGATCATGTCCAGCTGTTCTTTTTATTTTTCTTACATGTTTCAGTTATGACATTTTATTTGTGACAGTCACCTTGCAAGAGAGGTTTCAGACTGCTCATCGTCAGGTTCTTCCCTCGTCCTCTGGGTCAGCTGAGGCAGATCTTGAGTGGGATTTTGTTGTCCAAGCCTGGACATGAACTTCTCTACCATATTCTTTTCCATAGTCATACTCATTTATCTCCCAAATCCCTCAGCCTGCAACCTCTGCCCTGGCAGTGCCCTGACAGCCAGGAAGGGCCACGGCTGTGATGCTCCCCACTGCAAACCAGGATCAAACCCTTGTGCATTATATTAGCACAGTCCCTGGGGATGGGAATGTTTTGGAGATCAGGCCAACTCTGATATCGTGACAGAGCAAGCTCATTGCATTCATAAAACTGTCAAGTATTCAGATGGCACGAGACTGGTAACGTCAGCCATGTCTGGATATGATGTGACCAGGCACTCGGTGCGTCTTTCCTTGCTGAGTTGTGGTGCTCTGTGCTTGCCACAGTTTCCTCCGAGTTTTGAGCATCAGTCACGTCGCACATTTGGCCTGAGTCAAACTGCGAGCAAGGGGGGAGCGGGCAGCAGCGCGGTTGTTTCTCGGCTGTTCTGAGCTGCAGCGGGGCCAGCTCTGCACATCTGCCTGTGCCGCTTCGAGGTGTTCGGTGTGGCAGCTCAGAGCCAGCCCGGCTCCTGTGGCAAGTGACAGTTGCTGGGGCATGAGGTTTCTGACATGTAGCTGAACTAATAGACCTGTGAAGCAGATGTAAATTATCGGTGCGTAAGTTACCAAAAGGCTGCTCCCTTTTTCTTTTCTTCCTTTTGCTGAGTGTTCCAACCTCCCCCTCCATTCTCTCGTGCCACTCTGTATTTCAGCTACCTCCGTCTCCTCTTCTTGAAGCTGTTGAAACCTGCGTGCTGAGGTGGTCATGCTGGGGGATAGAAGGTTAAGATATAGCTCTGTCATTACAGCCCGCGAGGGGAGGACAAAATGCCACCCCACCTCTTCCAGTCCCTGTTGGAAATGATGAGACAGTCAGATAGACAGCAGAGGGATGAGAAACTGGATTTTGAGCCTGTGCCTTCCTCCTTAATTCAGGGAGCTAGGTCTGTGCATCACGGAGTCCCTCTGTTCCCCCTGTCCCAGGGTGTGACAGCTGCATGGCTCGGCCAGGGCCGCCTGCCGGGGACAGACAGACAGACAGACAGGGACAGACACCACTCACTGATGGAACCCTCCATCAGTGCCGCAGCTGCCGTGTGGCTCCTAAAGTAGGTGATCCCTTTGCAGCCAGTGCAAAAGCAACAGAAAGGGCTCACGTCACCCACCATGGTGTGCGGGCAGGGGCATTTGCCCAGACCTGACTGGAGAAGACATTTTTATTAGAAACAAAGCACTGATTTTTCTGATGGTCGAAGCTATATGTGGGCAGAGACTCCCTCAACACATTATTTGACCTTGCTCCAGCAGTTTCCCTCCCACCCAAAGGCCTTCCCTTTGATACTACCTTCAGCTACACTCACTTTAACAGATATTGAATGCATTTTGCGAGCATTACCCTGTGAAACAAACACCCATCATTTCATTTCCATTTCCTTGTCTCTAAAGGCAGCTGTTAAAACATTTGGTAAACATACTTTACCATCTTAAATATTTATTTTTCCTCTGAATTTTTAATACATCTAAGGGGATAAATGTATGTATTAAATGTTTCTCAGTTGGTCTAGTATGTTTCTATTTAATATCTAAGGTCAGATGGTCCTTAGAGAAATACAACGTACACACAATCTGTTACATGACAAGGCAAGATACTCATCACATAAAGTCAAGTTGAATCATTGTAGTGCACTGATTATGGATTGTAATAATTGAGCTAATAGAAAGCTGCGATGAACTCGATCGAAAGCGAGGGCTACGCTGGGTAAAGCAAACCAGTTATGTGATCTTTAACCTTGAGCGTTTTCATAAGAAACGGAGAAGGAGCTGTTAGAGACGCTGGTTTACGAGCCAGGCATCTGTGAAAGCAGCACCAGGCAGTCATTTTCCAAACAGCCGCCTTCTCCGACTCGGTCCTGGCCAAGCCCCGTCTTCCCAAGGTGGAGCTGGGGCTGCGGCACCGGCAGCGCAGGCTGCGCATCACTGCAGCTGTCCGGGGCAGGGCCCGCAGCCTCACCAGCCCTGTTCTGCTGGTCACTGGCCCTGGCACCGGGTCTGAGTCCGCCCCAGGGATTGCAGCCGCAGTGGGAACGCACGGTCAGAGCCCTGCCAGTGCTGCCTTGGTGCACGCACAGGGTCCTCTCCTGCTCTCAGAGCTGCGATTTTGTTCCGTCAGGGCTCTTACTTGCTTTTAAAACAAACTTTTAATTGAAAATGCATCAGTCAGTGCATTTCAATGTATTGTTTTGCATGTAGCCAGCCATTTTTGCGTTAAAACTTGTGATTCACCCAATGAAAGCAGTTAGCTAAATCCTTGGTTGCGAGGTCTTCCATGCACACAGAAAACGCAGCAGCAGGAGGAAAACATCATGGGAAAGACACGCCCAATATATGCACAACCCCTTCTTCATCTCCCTTAGGAGGTCCTGGCTGTATATGCTGAGGGCATCTGCAGCTCCTACCCATGCCCAGCTGTTACAGGTCCCCGTCACTCCACAGCTACATCTCCAGCTGTGCTGGGAACAGCCAGGTCAATCCTGGGAGGTGATAAGGCCCATCTCTGCATTAAACAGATTAATCGTAACTGTGATTGCTATGAGGGACTTGTTTGTGCCTTGACCTGCAAAGCAGGACATGGAAAAGGGGACTGCCAATGCAAAGATCACTTGCTTTTCGTGTATGTTTTTCCCTCTGCCTGCCCACCCTGCCCCTGCAGCAGGGCTTACCTCGGGCGCATCCATCCCCGGAAAAAGGGTGCGCAGCTGCCCCGATGCTGAACCCTGCCTGTCCACAGCTGATCACCTTGCTTTTCTTATCAAAATAAAACCATAAGAGACTGTCAGCAGTTAGGTACAATCCGATCCCTTCTCCCTGTTTTACTGCCTGCAAATACTACAGGTTGCGATCTCTGATATTCAGTGAAAGGAGGTTTTGATCACGTTTCATTTTCTGTTGCTTATTGTTTCTGTGCATGATGCTGCTGTTCTCATACGTCTCTTTTTTTAAAATATTTTGGTTTATTTATTGTTTATCTTCATATGTTCTTTTTCCTGTCTTTTGCACGTTCCTCTTTATTTCTGTCCCCAATCATCTGAAAAGTTTGCTAAAGAGTGGGTAAGTGTGTCCTACTTTTATTTTCTTTTTCCCCAATTCCTGTATTAATATGTTACTGTCATAGAAAAAAATCCCCAAACTGTAGAGCAGTTCAGAGACTACCAATCAGGCACCGAGACCAATATCTAGCATTTGTAAAGCCCTCACAGTCTTCCTTCCCAAAGTCTGATTAGTATTTAAAGCAGATTTGTCTCTTTCAATGTGATTTGATGTTAACATTTTAAAACAATATTAATGCCAAGTGGTAATGAATATAGTGACTAGCACCAGTGCTTGAAATGTTTGACTGAAAAATCAAATGTTTTGTGTTGGAAAGCAGTCATAATCAGTATTTTCTCAGTCCATTGAAAATAAGAATATACTGTATGTTTTCACTAATTAAATCTTGTATTGGAAACAGGTCTTTTCTAAATTAGTAGAAGACTGTATTTTAGTACCTATTCTAGCCATATTGCAGCTGATTGCATCAGAGCTCCCGAGCTAAGCAAGGTTTGGCATGTGCAGAAATTGGGTTGAAAACTCAGAAACGCTGATGCTGCAGGCACTGACGTTGGTCAGCCGGTTCTGAGCTCGTGCCGCGGGATCTGCTGACAGCCGGGGCTCGGGGCTGCGCTGCCTGCTGCCTTTTGCATGGGACAAAAAGGCTCATCTTGGTTTATTGGGTGTTTTTTAAATCTACCTTACAGTCGCCGAGCAAAGCGTTCAGACGAGTGCTTAATTTGAGCCACGTGCCTGCCGAGCCCAGCGTGTAACACAGGTTCAAGCGCTTTGCTGCAGTAGATGGGAAGGGTGCAACATCATCCCCGGTGCTTCAACCCGCTGCAAACCACCCTGGTGCAGCAAATCCTCCCTGCTCCCCTCCCAAGGGCTGCACGGGTTGCAGTGCCCTCGGCGAGGGCTGCCCGTTTCCCTCGGGCTGCAGGCGTATCTCATTGTCAGGTGGGATCCATGTGCAAAATGAACAGGATAATGCCCACAGGACTGAGGCAGAAGGACTCCAGGGTGTCTAGGAGCACTGGGTGCTGGTGCTCAAAGGGATGGCAAAGCCTCCCCGTGGACATCCACATGTGGCTCCCGCAGCTGCGGGCACGCAGAAGAGGGCAGGGTTTGCCCATGCTTGACAAACTGATGTAAGATCCTCCTGAAATCAAGATCTCTCCTACAAGTGTAAGTAACCACTGGCCACTGTAGTGGAGCACAGAGTAATAAGCTGCACAATTCTTTAGTTTAATACTGCGTATTGTGGTTTACCAAGGGAAGAGGCTGGCAACTGTGGAATTCTTTCCAGTGAACGATGCTAATATTTTCCTCCCCCTCTCCTTTTATTTTTCTTTAGCACCAGTACCATTCAAAAATAGATGAACTAATTGAGGAAACCGTCAAAGAAATGATAACACTCCTAGTGGCAAAGGTAACCTTCGACTTCAGGTGAAGTGATTCACTGTTAACATTGCGTTTTTAATATGTGTGTGTTTCCATTAAAATGTGACACATTAAGATGTTGAATTGGCTTCTTGTTTCTCACAGGCAAGATCATACATCTCCCAGTCCTTTTATGGTGACTCTTTGATGATTAGGAACTGCGTGAGATGTAAAACGCTGCTAGCAGGATTGCCATACTGGGCCAGAAGTGGTTTTAAGGAACGGGTGTTGTGTTGATGGGGTAACACCCCATGGTCAGCATCACCCCACGACACTGAGAGTAGCTACAGTCAGGGGGTGGCACTGCTAAATGCTGCTGCATAGACATTGGGGTGGCACGCAGAGATGGTCACCGCTCCTACGCATAAGGTTGCGTGGACAAAATAACTCATCTTGTGCAAGATCGCCATATGCTCTTCTAAGAAATTAATTTAGAGGTGACAGTAGTGGGAAATACATTCAAAAATGTCAGGTTTAATTGTTTGGAAATTGTTTTTCGTCAGAGTCGGCTCCTCTAGCTCAGCTGCCAGCATTTCCCTTGGATTGTTGTGTAGGTCTGGTGTGCTGCACTAACGCAGAGGGGAATTGGTACGTAGGGAGAAAGATGGTAGGATGTGTTTTTCTCTAGTTTCAAACTTTCTGAGAACAAGTCATCCCTATTATACAGTGGAGACCTTTAAACATAATCTGCCAACATATGCCAGTTCCATTCTTTTGCAAGAATACCCAGCTAGCTGCATGCTTGACACTGCGTACGGGCAGCAAGAACCACCGGCTGTCCCATCCGGAGAGGCTGTGCTGGCCTCTCCCTGTGCTGCAGCTCCTCCTGTCCCCAGCATCACCCATAGCTCCAAGGGGTGATTCCCACCCAGCGAGAGGTGGACCACGTAGCACTCAGAAGGCAATGCTCCTTTCTCCCCGCTCCCCGACTCGCCGTGCTCAGGGACGGGTTGTCCGTTCCTTTGGCAGTGCTGGGAGCTCCACTGGCTTCTTTGAAGCTGATGCTGATTTTTACACCCTTCTTCGATTATTAAAAATAATTGCAGCATTTTTTGTCTTCATAGTTTGTCACCATTTTGGAAGGAGTCTTGGCCAAACTGTCTAGATATGATGAAGGAACTTTGTTTTCTTCTTTCCTGTCATTTACTGTAAGTACAGAAAATATTTTCCTTTCTTCTTTTTTTTTTTCTTTTTTTTTCCCTGAGTTGTAATCGCCTGCTCTCCCGGGACTAGATCAGCTACATAACAATTCTGCCATTCTGTGATGTTTGAACACTGTAACCCCCACATGAATAGACAAACAACCTGTATAGAGTACTTAAACCCCCAAGATGCATAGGCCATCATATTGTAGGACAGAGTAAAGCCATCTCCAGTCATCATTCAGGTTGGTGGAGTTTATTCTGTTGAAGATACATATGAAACTGAAAAAAATCATCACACTGTACTTGCAGTTTCTCTCACTAAAGAAGTTGCTTCATTGTCACCTTGCATGATGACTGTGTTCCTTTCATTCCTTTGACCATAAAAGTGACCATCTTAAGTAGTAAAAAAACAAAATGAGGGAGATCTAGGGAATGCCTTTGTGTTTGTAAAAGAGAACAAGGTAGGGGGAAATGCCATGAGGTTACACAGCACAAGGTGCCTCTCATGCCACATTTCTCCCTAGCATTGTAGAACCACTCCACAGCTCATCACATTACATATTTCCTAGAAAAGTACAGGACAAGAACCATATCTGTGCATAATTGGCCTCAGTATCCACAAGGGCTTAGTGGTCTGAGCTGTGTTCCAGAAGAGTATTGTGACAGCTTCTTTGGACAAAGACATAGCAGCTGATTTCCGAAGGCCTTCTGAAAATACATGCCAGAAAGTTTACAAGAGCCTCTATTTACAAGCGTGGCTTCTCTTAGCTCCATTCACAGACAACTGTGCACCCAAATGCATCTGTCTGGAGTGGCTTGGAAAGTTGCAGGAACATTTTCACCCCATGTCCCCGCTGTCCGCATGCGCAGCCCATCCTGTACTCTCTTCTTCATGGAGACTGGGCAGGAGGCAGAAGGCACTGCTCTGCAAGCTGGAAAGACTTTCCAAAATCTTTCAGGACTTGTCTAAGCTACTTGCAGTTTTCTGTTGTTTACTACTCCTGGGCCTTTTTGCTGAGTTTGAGGCAGTTTTGTAGGATCTGTTTGGAAACAGGGATGGATGTAGGAAAGCTCACCGGTGGAGGCAAGGAACTCTGCTCACAGGCAGCGGTGTGCACACGCAGTCTGGCAGCTCATCTGAACTGCCGTGGGGTTCGAACTAAACATCAAGACTTTTCGGGTGTGCTGAAGGCACTTTGTTCTTTGGAGAAGGAGGGGAAGGGAGAGTGTCCCACCTGCTGCCTCGCACTGCAGCTCTTCTCCTGGGATAAGTGGTTACAGCCCTGGGGCTGTGCTCCTCGCTGCTCGGAGGGGATGCAGGGGATGGCTTGCAGTGGATACCTTCCCTCATTCCAGCGCTGTGGAGGATTAGGAGATGCTCGCGTGCCAGCAGCAGAGGATGTGGAGGCGGCAGCTTTTCAGGCATCGGAAGCACCAGCATCAACCCAAGTAGACAGTGTAATGTGCAGCCCTTCCTTCTCCGTGAATCCAAGCTGTTCCTCGGTCGATGTGGCGCTGCTTCCACCACATCCTACTGTTTACGCTGCCGAGTGCTGCTCCCTTCGATCTCCGAGCAAAGCCCCTGGCCATGCTCGAACTGTGGGAACCCGTGAGGAGGCAGCACATAGGTGCATGGGGATCGAGCACCCTCACTGCTGCTCCTCAGACACTTACTGACAATTAACTGCTCCAGCAGCAGCAGAACAGTCTGTCCCGCTCCAACAGCCCTGCAGCCTTTGAGCCCAGCTCCACAGTTTGATTTCCTGAGTTTCCAGCTGGGAAGGGGTGTGCATCCAAATAGTTACTGCATGGTGTGTACATGTCCCCAGGAAGATGCTGAGCACCTTGCTGGGCGAGGAGGGTGGGCGTACTGCAGAGGAGCAGGATTGCTCCTTTCTGGGCAAGAGACATCCCTTGCTTTGGCCACTTGCTTGGTGGGAGGCACTGGGCAGTCCCAGCCACAAGAGGAGGCTGAGGAACAGCCCCAGCCCCTTCTGTACTGGGCTTAAAAAGTCTCCCTTCCCTGCAGTAGTAACGTGATTTGCTGTGTTTAGTCTTCGCAACGATAAATAGAGAAATTCTCTCTTGTTGCAGCATGCTGGCACCACCTCCCACGTTTTCCCTGTCTGAACAAATACAACAAAGTGTGATGGTCCAAGCCGCTGAGCTCTAGAAAGCATTAGTCTCCCACCCCCTTCCACCGACTTCTTTCATCGCGTGTTTTCCAGGCGCTCTGCAAGTGACATGTAATCGGGGGTCTTGTGACAGACAGTTTTATCACCTAGTAGGATATCCTCATTTCCAATTCTTGCCTCGAAATTCAAGATAAAATTAACGCATCTGTTGTCCTAATAAATTCTCACTAGCCACTTCTCCTTGCAGAGCACTTTGGGAGAAAAATACCCTTCTAAATTTGGCCAGACTTTTTTTTTTTTTTCTCTTTGTTGCTACATTTAAGTGCATCTCGACGGCAGCAGCCCAGGCCCTCACTGGGTGTCTGCATGTGCAGATCCACTGAGTCACAGGAATGACAGCTGCTAAAATTCCCTTTAATCTGGATGGCCTCCCTAGGCAGAGAATTACACCTGCGGTAATTAAAACTAAAGACTGTGTATTACCCAAGGGACACAGAAGTAAAGGATCTTATTTTTGTTCTGCACAAAATTTGTATGGTAAACTGAGACGTTTCATGGCAAAGCCACATAATTTGTGAAAAACAGCAGCCTAGCAAAAATCACACAACATCCGGCAGTTTGGAAATTTCACTAAATGTAGCCAAATCTGAGTTTAAAGAAAAACAAGTAATTATTCTGATTAAAGGGAAGCAGGCAGGAGAAGAAGCTCAGCTTTTTGTGAGGGGAGGGGGGAGACCGCAAGAAGCCAACTGAGTTACTCTCGTCACCTCTTGGCTTTGGAGAAGAAAGTAGTTTGATATGGTGGTGCTAAGCTGGACCTAAGAGCGCTAAATCCACACTCAGATTGCTGAATTCCTGGGGTGCCGCTGTGTTACTTCATGCCCTGTGTGATATTTGAAGACATCGGTGCATGGCACGGTGCAGTCCTGAGCGCGGACCCCGGCTTGAATCCTGTGGGCTGTCAAGCCACATTGTTTTCCAAGCTTTCCTCCCGGTTCTTCAGCTTTGCCACTGCGAAAAAGAGCTTGTTTGGAGCCAGCTCGGGTGGCCCTGCCTGCGGCTGCTCCACGCCAGCATGGGTTTGCCATGACTGCCTGCTCCTCCGGAGCCGCAGCCCTTGGCCAGGCTCCAGCTGCCTTCATGCACGGAGGCTGGGGCTCCTCCACTCCCCTTCGGCAGGAGCAAGGGATAGTGCTTCCCTACCTCCCAAGAAAGTTGTGAGGATAAACGCAGTGAAAGAGTGAGGTGTCCAGACGGCCAGCTGGGAATGGGGATACCTGGAAGAGAGACGAGCGAGGGCTTGGCGCTGGTTTTGCTACCTCCTTTGTAAACTCGTGTTCTGGGACGTGTCCCGTCCCTCTCCAGCCCCTGGAAGAGCCAGACCCTGGGTGGCGTGGTGGCGGCAGGAGCTCAGCACCCTCCTCCTGCCCTTCCCTCTCTTCTTGCCTGCCGGCTCGGCAGCCCGGGCACTGCCAATGCTTGCAGCCTTCACCTCGGCAATTACCACCAGTCTGGTCTTTTGTATCGCCTCATTGTGCTTAATTATGCACCCCCCACACACACCATATGAGTGCTTCCACCCACTCTCACATTCTGTCTCACACATACATTCATTCTCTCATTCGGGACACATAATTTATTCATCCCAAGATGCAACTGTGTGCGTGTTATATTTAGGCTGTTTTAATGGTAGCTTTAGAAATATTTAAAAGCAGGTGAGCTTTTACACCCAAACAAAGATGGCCGGCAACGCTTTCCCTAATTAAAAGCCAAAGCATTGTGGAAAATCCCAGCCGTGCTCTCTCTAGACACGGTGCCTTATGCTACAGTGGGAAAAAGGTCTCTCTGGCCAGCTGGGCACTGCTTAGTTGGAGAAGTTGGCCCTGACATTGGAGGCCACCTTGCCTGCCCAGTCGCAGAGTGCAGTGTTCACCCTCTGATACCCTCCCTAAAATAACATCTTTAAAAAGGCAGGGGAAATCATGGGAAATTCTGATGTAGCTGTTCAGAGTCTGGGAAGCAGAAAAGCTTCAAGGCACTTCTCTGTGACATGGTGTAAGCATGCTGCCCCAACATGGTCTGCGAGCTGCTGCCAGCGTCAGGGCCAGCAAAAAAAAAGGGAAAATAATGTCCCAAGCTGCTGCCTGTAAAGCCAGGGGAAGCACACCACGTGTGGGACTACAGGCAGGGGACAAAATTAGGGTCCTTTGGGTGCTTTCTGGTGGCCACCCTGATGCAGGTGCCTGCCAGCCCCACCATGCCATCGTGCCCAGCTGTCAGGGGAGCTCCTGTGGTCCCTGGGATGCGATTCCAATGTGAGAGCACGCGCTGCCTTCGGAGACATGTGGCATCAGGTGGAGAACAGGGCCTCCAAAGAAAATAACGATGTCTACTTACGAACCCCATCTTCCCCCGCTTGCTGAAGTAGAAGAGGGAGAAGCACAACTCCCACACTATCATCTGTTGCTATTAGAGCTTCAGCAGCAGTAAAGTTACTTCTCCAAAACAACAACAACAAAAATACCACCCTTGCCTATTCTTTTAGACAGGAAATGTAGTTTTTATCACCCTTTTTCCCCAACTCGGCATTATGTTGTCCCAAGTCTTGACTGGAGAAGCTCTTGCAGGTGTTTAAAGAAAGAACAAAGACCTGAAAACGTACTGATGGTGTAAACTCTCTTCTTCTTCCTTTTACAGGTGAAGGCTGCTTCCAAATACGTGGATGTACCCGTAAGCACAATTTAAACAACTTCTGTCATAGTAATTTGCATCATGCTTTGGTTTATGGCATGTGTAGCAACTCACGTTATGCATTAACAGCCAAGATTGAACCATGGGCCTTCACACTTCTAACATTTGAACTGGAAAGAATATCTCCATGATGTTAATAATGAGCAGTTACCCTCTTATGGAGACCTACGAGGCTGTTTAGGCAATAAATTGCAGATGGTGTCAAAAAGGTACCATATTTATGCAATTGGCTTGAATCACATTTTAAAAAAAAAGTGGGAGCAGTGCATTCTGTTAATTCTTCATTTGGACTTGTACAAATACAGTATAATTTCCAAACAAAAAGGTCCAGACATGTTAGAACTGAGCCAACACACATCTAACACATTAGCTAATCTATTTTATTTTTGTTCTTCTAATTGTTGGTTTATTTTACTCTTTTGGAAAATGACTTTTTTATTACTTTGGGGAAATGGTGATGAGCTAGCAACATGTGTTTGGGAAATTGTTAATGAAAATAATTTTTTCCATTTTTCTGTAATTGCTATAGGAAAACTGTACATCGTCTCCTCTAATTAGACCTTGATTCATAAGGAAAAGAACCCTTAACATTCTTAGACAGAGCGCTTAACTTGCCAGAAATTTACATTTAAATTGAGTTGAAGTGTAATATGTGAATGTTGGCTGGAATAAGGGGTTACTCTAACATTTACAGGCAGAGCGATCCTGAGCAATTACAAATGAAAACAGAGTAGATCTTAATATACCACACCAGTTCCTGCGTCCAGTAAAACTGGGCAGTGTAAATCAAGAATCACTCAGCTGAGCTTGATGACCTGTATGTATAAGGTGTATATGTAAATTTAATGCAGATGTGATTGCTCTGCATGCTCGCACATGACAACATGATAAATTTATCAGACATCTTGGACCTCATCGTCTGCATTTGGTGTTTCCATTCCCTTAGCCCAAAAGAAATCTTTCCTACCAAATTGCCATCTCTTTAGCCCAGCATGAGGAAGACAAACTCTTGAACAGTAAGAGATCTTACTCGGTTTAAAATATCCCAATGCAGAGATCGACATCACGTTGTCTTGGAGTAATGGAAACAAGACGTTGAGAGCATTAGAAAGAGAGACTCAGAATTCATTTCTAGCCCTAGAAAATATGGATGTCCTTCAGTTGAAACTCCTAGTCGTTCGAGTGCATCTTAAATATTTAGTCATCAGGACTTTGAGCACAGAACAGTTATTTTAAGTAACTTCTAGGGCGAAACGTGGCCTTCTCTGAGGCCTCTATGTTCTGGGAAGTAAAGCATCTCTAGGGAAGCAACCTTGGTAAAATGCTATATAACCCTTCCAAGCTTTTCCAAAAGCATTTTCTCATTATACCTGGGAGACTCTTAGGATGTCCTTAGCATTGCAGCCGTGCGGGAGGAGCAGGATCTGCTCCCATCCTTGGAGCCAGTCGGATGCTCTGGTTCTTGCATAAAATGGAGCACAAATCATTCATCAGGGTTATATTTTGGTTGTTTCCCCACCTTCCCCTGGAAACGAAGCCATGTTACAACGGCTTCCTCGACAGCCCTAACATTTTTGATGAAATCAACCACCAGCCCTGCACAGCTCCCAGACCTTTGTGGGAGGATGCTCCATGGTCCATGAGCCGCTGCCTTTCCAGGAGAAGGAGAAAGAAAGAAACTGCTTTTTAGAGGCTTCTCTTTTAGAGGACAGAGGGGAAATCCTGATGTTGAACAGAAAACCATTGGTTAAATCTAATTCTGCAAACGCGATTGCAGTTGTCTGGGTAAAAACCAATCCATTTAATGCCACCTTGAAATGGGCACGATCGGCGTGCTGAAAATTGCTTGAAAGTGTAACACTTGACTACTGCCACATTTGTGTTGTCCTCATTGTTTTTCAAATTAATACCTTGTCATTGTTGCAGTAGGTGTTAAGAAATGCTACTGGCTTCTCAAGGGCCAAGCACTGGCCCTTTGCTTGATAATTGTTTGCTTTGTATTAAAAAACTCCCTTCCTACAGCTTTCCAAACTGTCCTCATTTTCACCCTGGAAATTACACAGATGTGTTAACTAACTTCAATTTACAGCGGCTGACAATCGTATCTTGCAGAGAAATGATACTCTGTGATCTGAGGTAAATCACAGTAATGGAAACTAATGACACTAGTTATTAACAAACTTACAATGTGCCATGGAAATTTAAGATTTTGTGGCAGCTCTTGTAATGACTCGTGTTACAGTATTTTAATGGGTTTCCTTTGAGGTAAGTTTGATTCCAATATATCAAGCAGCAGCATTTTTTTTTTTCAAAGCATTTTCCCTTCCACCTGCCTCAGTTCCCAGAAATGACGGTATCCCAAAATCTTGCACACTCGTAGGCTGCTGTTTAAAATCAGTTAAATTCTGCAGAGAGCCGTAGAGATGTGACAGCACGGAGAGGCTTCCTGCAGTTAACAGCGGCTTAAACATCCATGTAGACACACATTCCGTGACACACTGTTTCCCCGATTTATTCTTAAAAGCAGCACTAAATGTGAGCTAAAGTCAGGGATCTGAACAGAAAAAGAAGGGTGATTGTGGCACCTGCCTCCTGCAAGGCCAGCTGCTTGCTGCACACATCCTCACACCATAGAAGAAGAACCAAAAACCTGGCTCTGGCTTTGACTTTCTGCCTTCACCAACCCGAGGGCTTGCATGGAGAAGATGACCCAAGAAAACAACAAGTCCCCAGCCCGGTTTGCTGGTTCACTCATTAGGTCAACGGCACCAAAGGCAGCACGAGAACCTCCCAACATCGGTATGTCGAGGAGGAGCTTTATTCCTCCGACTGGCTTCGCTCTAGGCAAAAGAAGAGAAAGAGCAAGTGTCTTTGCATGACCTTGAGCTGCACGCAGTATTTGGCTGGGCATGGGGCGCAAAGAAGCGGGACTCGGTGTCCCCCAGGTAAGGAAAGCCTGAACTGCAGGAGGACAGCGGGAGATGGAGGAGAAGGAAAAGCCACAACGAGGCTACACAGAGGAGCTGCCCCCTGCGCCGCTATTCATGTTTCTCTCTCTCTCTTTTCTTCTCTCCCCCATGCAGAAGCCGGGGATGGATGTTGCTGATGCCTATGTGACATTTGTCCGCCACTCTCAGGATGTCCTGCGTGATAAGGTCAATGAGGAGATGTATATAGAAAGGTTATTTGATGTAAGTAAATGCCTTCTCCTCCTTGGACACCAAGCAGGAGAGACCCAAAATGTGACAAAATAAGACAGGAGGATAAGTCACATTTTGAGAAAATCTATTCGTTATAGCTTTAAAAAATAAATAAATCTTTCCCTTCTTTCTGACTAAGGCTTGTATCTGCTCTCTGCCTGCTTTAAGTCTCTACTCTAGTGTACTGTGTCTTGGTCTGTCTGTGCGTGGATTTTAAGGGAACAGGATCTTCTCAGGGAGCCCTTTACTATGTTTAAGCTTGTGGAAAATCTCTCTGTAACAGAACATCTTGGTCATTGTTCTCACTGTTAAAATTTGAGCCAGGTTTTTGGTCGCTGCGTTTGCTAAGGGCCATCTCTTCTGCACGTTTTGCAGTGTGTTTCATTGACAAGCACTCCAAAAGTGACAGTGAATTAAGTGTACTAAATTTTATTTTTAAAAGCTAACCAAAACAGAGCTGGTTAGGAATAGACGGGCATATTTCAGGAGGACCGTCTGGTGCTATCTGACAGCAAAGATGAAGTTGAGACATGGTCTCCTTGATGAAGATAGCATGGTAGGAACTGACCCAGATGTTCAGAGCTATTTTTCTGTTGCACAAGATAAATTCTTTGGACTGTAAGAGAACAGTGACCTGTGATGCCTGTTTGTTTTGGATCTGGATGCATGTTAACAATATCTCTGTTTCTGTTGTTCCTGTTGCGTTATAGCCTTTCTGTCCTCATAGCTGTCCTATAGCGAAGGTTTTCTGTTGATGGCCAGCCTGTAGCATTAGTGTTTCAGTCTCCTTTAGGGTATTTGTCCATATATCGATTTCTGTTTGAAGCAGCTTCTGTTCCTACTTTCCTTCCTTTCATCTCGCAGCAGTGCCATTTCTCAGTCTCCCAGCTCTGGAACTGTAACAACCTTCCTTGCTTTCTTTACTCGCTCCTTTGCTTCCTCAGTGTGCAGGGAAAGCTGCTTTTTTTCCCAACCAACCTCCTCCTTCACTCGATACCTCTCTTTCTGCGCATTACCTGTCCCTTGGAAACCTCTTCCTCCTTTACAATTCCCACTCTTTCTTTCTTCCGTACCTTAGCGGATTAAAATGGAACTTATCTCTCATGTCAAATGTTTTATCACATTATATCAAGTGGCATGAATTAGAGTCAAATAATCTTACTGTGTACATCTACTAGCATGACCCATATCCACTGAGAATGCCTCATTCATGCACAGAGCGCAGCGGTGCCTCCTCCGGGCACTGCACGAGCTCGCTCCGGGGAGAGTTTGCAGCGCAGAGCACCAGACGCAAATCACCCATCAAGCAGGCATGGGGAGAAAAAAAAAAACAAAAAAACAAAACATAAAACATAAAACAAAAGACTGTCGCTTCCATCTGCAGCGGGCCTGCAAGTGCATTGCTCGTTTGTGTTGAAATTTATTCCGTGAGCAGTTAAATTTCCAGAGCTCATCTGGACTGTTCTTTTCAATGCCCACACTGCCTCTTCCCTCATCCTTTCCCTGTGATTCACAGTTGGTGTGTTTGTACCCTTTGGGCCATTATTTCCAATTTTCAAAAGGCTGTAATTAGCATAAATATTGATTTCAGTTTGATCTGCTCGTACTTAGGTTTACCAAGCCATATTTTAAACAAATTAACTGTTGACGTTAAAAAAAAAAAAAAAAAAAAAAAAGAGCAGCTACCTTGGGGAAAGCAAGAAGTGCAAAACCTTTCTTTCCCTCCTTGCTCTGCCTGTTTTGACCCACGGTGGCTGCAGGCAGGAGCCACAGCACATGGGAGCTTTTTCCATTCCCGTTCCCGTTCTCATTCCCGTTCCCCGCACCGACAGGGCAGCGTTGGGACCCAATGCCACCGGCATCTTCACGCATCTTGCATACGTGAGTGTGTGCCTGCGAGGGGGGCGAGCCACGGGGCTCGTGGTTCACAAGAAGGGAAGGGGATGCGCCCAGCCCTAGCCACCCAAAAACAGGAATTATGTGTTGAGCAGTCGTGGATCGTCTTTGCCAGGTTGCAGCTGAAGCAGCGAATTGCCGCTGAGGTCAGCTCTCAGCGAGGCTGAGATGCTGCTGGCGGGTCCGTAGCTGATGAGTTTATGAGTACACAGGGGTCCCGTTTGAAAGGGTGCTGCGTTCACCTACATTTTGATAGGGACAGGAGTAAATGCTTAACACCGTTGTCCCGAGCTTCATCTCAGCGTCCCTTTGCCCCCCTTACCCAGTGCAGCCATGGGGGATCTTTAAGCTCCTTTGGTATCTGAACCAATGGTTGCGTTTTCTGAGGACGTTTTAGGTGCTAGCTACCTTTCTAATAAGAAAGAGAAAAGGAATATCAAAAATGGTATTTACGATGCTGAATTAGACTTGGGCTTGATTTTGTTCTCACTTCCCCCAGCGTGGCAGAGGAGCAATCCTCTTAGCTGCAGAGTTTCTCCAGGCAATGAGATTATTAACACTTTCGAGGCTAGCTCCTCCGCTGGCTTAGTGCAGCAATGCTGGCTCACCCCAGCCAAAAGCTGAGTCCAGTTTTAGGATGTTATATGTTAATACGTGCAGCAGTGGCAGGTAGACAGCTTAAATGTGCCTGCAGGCAGTCCCTCTGCTCTCAGTGGGGTCACATTAGCGACACTTGTGCTACAGGGCTAAATCCCCTTTCTGTGCAGCCCTGAGCAGAGGTGCCCAGCGCCAGGTTGCCTATCGCACATTCAGTGGGGTTTGCAGCTCTCAGGGTGCTCCTAATCCTCACATTTCTCCACAGTCTTGCCCAGCGTTTCCATTCATTTCCCTTCTTTGTTTCGTCCCGGGAACAGAGGCTGCAGAGTGCCTTGGGCCATCTCCCAACAGAAGTTGGGTTAATGCATCTCTTTTGGCGTTTGCCATGATTTCTTATCTCAGAAACTCTCTCTCTTCGCCTGTGTCGTGTGCCCTGCTCGCACCTGCGGAACAGGGCTACGCTCTTTGGGAGATACTGATTTGCAGAAGATTATTGTAATATTTCTGCGTCGTCTGTGTGTTAATCCTCTTAATTCTGCAAATTAGTTAGGGTTTCCCCCCCTCCCCACCCCTAAAATAGAGTCATCTTAATTTTAAAAATCTGTATTCTTGGGATCATTGAACGAACAGATTGATCGTGGAGTTCTGCTGGTAATCAAAACCTAACTAGCTTTTTGGCAGTGCTGTTTACTGCAGAGTAACATGACTTATTTACTTGGCCTGGCTCACTAATTTGATAACATTTAAAGCTAAAACACTGTAATAAGGCCCGTTGGTAGAGAGCAGTGGTAACAGAAGAGTTTCAGAATAGCATCGCAGCATCCGCTCCCTGCGTTCGGGTGCGTGGCTGGGCGCTTGGGGATTTAAACTACGGTCGTACTTTGCACACAATGCAGAAGGATCTCAGGGTCTGCGTAGTGCCTGATAGAAAGTAAAATTTTATCACTTTTTCCCTGGAAAGGGGGAAGAGTTGACATAGAGAATGCGACTGTTTATAGGAACAATGAGGCAGAGGCAGGTGGGTGTATCTTAAAATACAGGAGAATATCTTCAGAGTGATCTCGAGTCTTCAGGCTGATCCTGCAAAATTCAGGCCCCTTTTGGCTCGGGACACTCAGAATTTCACAGGATCAGAGTTTATACATCCTTAATTTTGTCTGCAGGCAGTGTGAGTTTTACTTGCAAGGGTTGTGCCCTTTCGTAGAAGTTATTTATACATGTGTGTACGTGTGTGTATCTTTACACACACCCTTAGATACTCCAGTATAGATTTCAACCCGTCAGAACATATGTGATCCAGAAAGTCTATGATTGACTAGTAGATAGTGTGAATGCCAACCTTTCTTCCTCATAAATTGGTAAACACTAATGTAAAACATAGCGAGAATATTTCCTCCCCAGCCGCAGGCGAGTAGCACGTACACAAAAGGCTACTGAACGTCAAGTGAGCTCCCCAAGATCCTGCGAATTCCAGCATCCTCATGCAGTCCCTAAATAGCGCAGATGGCATTTTTCTCTCCGATGATTAATTCAATATCTTACCGAAAAAAACAAAAACATGCTTTTGATATGAGAGATCAAAACACCAAGAGAAGCTCCTAAGATTGTAAGGACCTAAAAAAAAAAATTAATTTATTTTTTTCCTCCTTGTACTTCTTGAAGACACCAGCCTGAGTAGAAGATAAGGATTAAACCAGATGTGCTTAGTGCTAGTTCATCTGCTTAAATCTAGCAGTCTCTGAGATCAGTGATTAAAAAGCCATCTCCAACTTTGATGAAATCCACTGCAATGGTAATACCGTGTCTCTGATCGCTTTCTTATGGGCCTCATGTCTGCCTAAACCGGACATAGAAAACATTTCACTGGAGATGATACATGGATTATATGGGTCAATTATACACTTAATCTGCCTTCTGGGGATTAAACGTGCATAGATTGACCCTGCGTATTTGGCTTGTCCTTGGCAGTTATCAGATCAGGAAGGTTGCCTTTACCAAAAAGTCTGGTAAGAACTTAATCACGCAGTGATACAGCCCGCCGAGGCGGCGGCAGCCACCGTGCTTTTTGCAGAAGGCAGTTTTACCACTTCACTGTCACTCTGTATGTTCGGCTTCCTCGAAGGTCTGTGTCACAGCCGGGATACCAGACGGAGTATTTTCTCCTGAAATGAGAAAGCGAGCCCGTTCATCTCTGCAAGACGGAGGCGGGTTTTTTTATCTTGATGGCAGGGCAGGATCGGCAGGGTCTGGGTGGGCATAGTGGGAGGGCGATGGGGGAGATTGTGGGTTTGCTCTGCCCTGTGCAATTCTCGGTGCAGAGGGACAGTCACTCCAGGTCCTGCCCCAGTAGCGAAGGAGAAGCCACAGCGTCTCCTTCCCACTGCCCTCGGGGAGGCACAAGCCCTCAACCGGGGCTGTAGCACCAGGTCCTGTCCCTCAGCCTCAGCTCAGTTGGGTTTTTAGGAAGCCCCAGTGATGTTCCAAGGCTGATGTTGCAGCTGGTGAATTTTTGTTGCCTTTCCGCAGCGCAGAGCCCAGCAAGAGCACTGGGCCTAAGGACACGGCTCAGGACTCCTCGTGTTTCCAAAGGTGGCCGCCCTCACTAGTAACTGACTTCCAGGTATCAGAGATACCAAGTGATAAGGATGCAGCATACTGTGCGAGTCTCAGACTTCAGCAAAATCCTTGTATGAATTTCCAGGAACCTGAGTGAGCACTTCTGACTGGTTTACTGGAGTATCCACAGGCAGCTCAGCAGCTCCTTTGGAGCCTGGTATCACACCTGAGTATACAGAAAAAATTACAAAACACGGACTGACAGCTAGATCAGCTAATTCAGCAAGTCCTCTGCAGGCACTTAGACATTAGCTTATTCTTAAAATCAAAGCTTTTGACTTCAGCGGGGGTTACCCGCTTGGATTCTGGCAGTTCCGTCAAGGCGTGCTTGCAGGATCGTGGCATTTCTTGCTAGAGCGTAAGCCTTGCACAGCACAATCAAATGCCAAAAGAAAGCCCTTCTCACCCTCCCTTCTCCTTCCTCTGCTCGAACCCAAAAGCCTGGTCGTGAGTCAGTGGAGCTACTCACTGTGAGTTAGAATTACTCACAGGAGGACGGGTTGCAGGTTCAGGGGAAGAACGGATGTCAGGCTGCGCGCTGGGCTCCCATCTAATATCTACTTGCAGCCGTGCTCACTGCTTTCTCTTAGACAGACAACAACCTGTTTCCCTCCTACGCAGCTAGACTGCTCATTAGGGCACTAACTCTCTCCCACTCCCATCCTGATATGGCCTGCACTGAGCTATTTCTTCTGCGTTGTTTTTTGCTTTTTTTTCCCCTTCCCTTCTCCCCGCCTTCCCGAGTGAGTTGTGAAATGAAGACAATTAGGCAGATTGATCTCAAGGAAGCGTAGCTTGGGTTTTTTTTTTTTCCTCCCCATGTGTCTTTGGAGGAGCTGGAGCAGCGCAGCTCTCACCGCAGAGGCTGCGCAGCCCTGGGCTGGCTTGGCAGGACTCGGACCTGGACCTGGAGTCGGTCCCACTGCAGGGACCCTTACTGGGGAAAAAAATGAAATTGCGATGGCGATTGTCTGTCTGTCTTCTAGGAAGGGACAAATTCTCTTTGTCCTGAGGGGGCACAGCATGCATCGTCCGTCTGCAGCCTCTTTTTCTTCCCATGTGCCTGCTCGGAGCCACACGGGAGCAGGGAGAGGCACTTACCACGGGCACCGCTCCGCGGAGCCAACCCTTGTCCTTTTCAACTCCCATATGTGGGCTTCACGCAGCAGCCAGCGTGCACTCGCGCGTGGCCTCCCGCCTTTCCTACCTTCCCCTTAGCAAGGTTTCTTTCCTCAAGTGCTCAGCTAAGTAGGCTCCATTTAATTTATTTTAGGGAGAGTCTTAATAAAATAAGTCCTAGATCTGTCACTGGATTTTACATGCTCAAAAGGGTTTTTTTTTTCCCCTCCTAAATGTCTTTATCGGAACAGCTTTTCGTGTTCCAGTAGACATTTGGTTGAAGACAGTTAATTTGATTTCTTTTCCAGAGGAGATTTTCCATTAATCATTCTAAGAAGGCAGACTGATTGCTCCGTTACGTTAAGGTCAGCATAGGCTCGCTAACATCATCCGCACAGTGCTTTTGAGCGTCAGAGATTTTCGGTTTAGGGCCAGCGCCGAGCGAAACATCATTTATTCCCCTGTAGACGTGAGCAGTCGAGGTAGGTTTTGGGAAAGAGGTGCCCCCGTGCTGTGCTGCAGGCAGCGAGGCGCCCTCCATCCAGAGAGAGCCTTTTTCCAAGCAGCCTCCCTGCTTCCTGACCGGGAGCTGTCTGTGCACGTTTATAACCGCGTACAAGTCGCATGGCACGCTCTGAGCTGAAGCTGCCTTCCGACTTCGTTTAAGAGGCCATAGCTAATTGAAGCTCCAGTCTTGGGAGCTTTCAGGAAGGAAAGCCTGAAGGTGCTGGCGTTCCCCGCAAATCCCAACCCATGCAGGTGCTACCTGAGACCGGGGGGCGCGAGGAGCGTGGGAAGGGCCGGGCCATGCCGGCGGATGCAGATGCGCGGGGCTGAGCCCCCAGCCCAGCGGGGCATGGCAGCCGTGGGGCCGAGCCCCCCGCTGCCACCAGCTTTGCTCCCTCCCTCCGGGCTGCGCAAAGGGGCTTTGCCCAAAGGAACTCCCGGTGCGCGCAGGGGTGAGCCGACAGCCCCTGCGCAGACAATGAAGAATTGTCTGATTTCCAGCAGCGCCTTCAATCCCTCTTTTCCTTTTCTCCCCCCGCAACCCAGCCCCACACAATCACTGCCATTGCCCACGCCAGCCAGCGGTGCGTGCGAGATTAGCTGTCCCAGGTCACTTCGTTTCTCTTGATCTGCGGCTCTTTCCTTTCCCGGTGCTCCTTTAAACCTCACCCTGGATGTATGATATCAGCATTCAAAAATGCTTAGCAGGACTCGGGCATGGAGCGCATTGTCTCCAGTGTGTAACCAGGAATGATACCAGGGGAGCTGCTCCCTCCCACGCTCAGGACCGAGATACGCGGGCAGCCTCTAGCTACTTTTTTGGAATTTGCAGGCTATAAAGGAGCCAGCTGAAGTTTATCGAGTCCCACTTTGTGACAGCTTTCAATTCAATCTGATAACAAGTATAGTTAAAGTATTCCATCGCACGCATTACTGTATTGCATCTTATTGAGCATCTTTGCATCCAGTTATACTGTCACTGCCTTGCACTAACAGGGCCCTGGCATCGGGACAGAAAAGTAGCAGCACATTGTGTGGATATTGTGTTTTACTAAGCTGCTTTATATAGAAACTCAGATTTTAACATGTCAACTTCATTTCTTTTTTGAAAAATGGAAATAAGCAGAGAATATTTTATAGGTTAAAAAAAGTATTTGAGAAAAAGCATCCATACAGAAGTGGTTTTGTGTGTGTGTCTGTGTGTGTGTGTGTGTGTGTGTGTATGTGCCTTTATATTTTTTTTATTTGCAGCAGCTCTTTCCTTTAGGAAAATCAAACTCTGCAAAATCCTGCAAAGCAGCAGGTTTTTGGGGATTTTATTTGATGGTTCCCAGCAAGTGCTGGGTACTTTGCTGAGCTGTATCTATAGTGAAGGGAGAGAGGGCCCAGCACCCAGAGCCAACCCAACGATGCACCCACCCAGGGCCCCGTTAAGAGCTCGGTCCTCTGCCTGCAGGTCCATGAGATGCTGTGTGCCAGCACACCCTGTAAAGGCAGGATCTTCCAGCTCAGGGATGCACATAGCCAGGACAGCCCTTACCTGTTACCTGAAAGGCAGCATTTTCTGCAGATGTATATTGTCTCAGAGGGGACAGGAGGCACCCGCTGAGGCTCTGCGGGTTTAAGCATGGGGTGTCCCTGGTTTGAGGGTGTTGTGAATGAGAGAGAATTTAGAGGTGCTGCCAGGACCGATGTCAGTGGGCTTCCTTCCCGGATCACCATGAGCATCGACCGCCCTGCACCCTGCCGTAGATAAATAGCTGGTTCTGTGCAGGTCCCTCTCGCAGTTCTCTCTACCCGCTGCCCTCCACCCAGCCCTGAGCAGCGCACGGCTCGAGGGGTTTGTCTTCTTCAGAAAAAGTGCAGCAGCACATGGCTGGGCTTTATTTGGTGATGGTCAGCACATGGGCTGATGTGGGTGTTTGCTCACAGCAAACCCCGGCGTGCTGGGACCAGGGCATCCTCGGCTGTAGGAGGAGACAAGCCAGGACTGCAGTAGCTCTTTCAGTGAGATCCTCCCCAGGGGAGAAAGCTCAGGGAGACTTTGATGTGTCCTGCCTGCGGCTCATTCCCAGAGCTCCTCTGCCCTCACTTCTCCCAGGGATGTGAGTACGTGGCTTTGCCTAGGCAGAGATTTTGGCATCGGGCTAGCAGGGTAGGCCACCCTGACATACAGCTTGAAAACACCCGAGAAATTACGAGCTGTTGTATCCCCATCAGCAGAGTTGTTCCCTCCGCAGTGAAGGTGCAGTACCATCGGCAGGTCCCTTCCTGGCTCTGGCTGGCTGTGTACCCGCGGTGGGAAACCGTCGCTCATGCGGTAAGAGCGCAGGGATTGCCTGCAAAGCTGCTGACGGGCGGAGTAAACAAACCCTCATCCACCGCGGCACGGGGAGTCGCAGCTGCACAAAACACGTGTAGGTGTTAGCTGATTTTATGCAGCACTGAAAGCGGAGAGAGTTAGAGATGATCTTCTTGGGCATCTCTATTTGATGGGGAGCTTGGCCCCACTGGTGCGAAAGGTTTTGATCATCCTTTTCCTCTCCAAAAAGGAATAAAATTAAGAGTGGAGAGAAATTTGCAGCAAGGAGTGTGCAGGACGAGTTGTGGCCCTTTGGCGGGTGGGGAATTTGTGCAATCCCACCAGCACACCCAGAAAACAGGTGTCCCCCGCCTCCCTCCCATTAGCACCCGTGGCACCGACCTGCCGAGCCCCGTTGGGTCCAACTTCAAGCCAATTAAGGGTGAAGCGCCAGCCTGAGCACACCCCGTTGCTGAGATCCCCAAACAGTGGGTGATCTCAGGTACCATATGTACTGCAAAAAGCGTGCGGCACTTCAGCGCGCCTGGGTCTGCGTTTCGACTTTCATTCTGAATTCTCTTCCCTGTTTGAAGGCAGAGCTCTTCACGCGATTCAAAGTTTTTTTTATGATTTATTTTTGGGAAGAGAAGGGAAAAGAAAAAAGATAATGTAATTCGGTGATGCCATTTGCATCCTAGACAGATGATGAGGCGCTCTGGCTAGCGGCTTAACCCTATTATGCAATGCTAGGACTGTGACTTCATTAAGTAATAATACAAATTATTTTAATATCAAGCCCCTTTGACTTTGTAACTTCCTCGTATAGCTATGTTGTCAAAGTGAACGAAATTTCATGTTTAAGGAATATAAACTAGAGTAAAAAGCATCCAGAAATCACAGCACCAGGGTGGATGTTGAATACACTGAGTGTGCTCCCTGTGAGAGCATTATAGTCGTACGAAAGATCCCAGGAAAAAACAGTACAGCCGTTTATTTCAGTAATAGCTCAGTGTGAGGGTGACCAGGGGAACTCCAGACAAATTCACAAGGATTTGATAGAACAAAGTAATAAAATTTAAGGAAAAAAAAATGACCCTGAGGTTTCAGGGGATTTTTATTAAATTGTTAGCACTTTAGTAAATCTCTAGAATTTAATGTAGAGTTTAATAGAGAGGTTTAAGTCAGAAAACGAGGGTCATGTTGCCTCTTGTGAGGACCACTTGCCCAGGCATGGGCAGAGCCCTGCCAAGCTCGGCTGGTGGAGGATTTGCTCCTGCGGGTGAGGTGCAAGCACAGTGTCTGGAGTTTGGGGAAGAGTTCGGAAATCCCAAACGCTTCCCGTTTGCGCGCCCTGTTTTTGACCGAACCAAGCCAAAGACCCTGTGGAGCAGTTAAATTAGCACACCGCAATCTGTTACCAAAACTTGGGTTTATTTTCTGAAAGAGTAGATACTTTCAAAAGTGTGTGAATTTGGGGGAGGAATTACCTTTCTAATAGCAAACCCAGTGCTGCCTAGAGCCCTCGCTGCTTTGCCGTTGTGTGCTCTGTGGAGCTACCCTGAAAGACCTATTTCTGAGGTCGACTTTTGCATACCTAACAAGAGTAGACACACTTAAAGAATTAAGCGTGTTAGAAAAGCTACCTAATGATCGGGCAGCGTTATCATCTGGTTTGCGGCAGCGTAGCAGGGCGATAACTATTTATTTACTCTTTGTGGTTCATGTTCTGTTATTTTGTAGTCTTTGGCAATAGCAAGAGAGCATCTGATATATACAATATTGGTGTGTATCCAATTGTTTGTGAACATCCCAAGTTTTGAAACATGGTTGTGAGAGAGGAATATAAGCTTAAGCTTGAAAGGCTAAAAAGCAGAAAGCCCCACACGTAAATGCTATTATGCACTTAATGAGGCAGGGTTTAAAAAAAAAAAAAAATCAGCCACACAAGTTGGTTTTTATCAAAGAAAATGTATAAATAACAACCAGTGATTCAAACTGCCTCACAAAGGGAAAAGCAGGGACGGGAAGCTAGCACTTCACTTGTGGCATTCAGATAATAGTATTTACTACACTAATCTTTTGGGCTTAGCAATTGACGATCAATATATTATTATCAACAAGCGTTAACGCAAACAAAAAGCTTCCATTTCTTTTTTAACCAGGTCCCTTAAGTCCCTTACATTTAATTAAAACCGGACAGCTCTCCCTCTAGTACAAACTAGAGTTAAAATCATATTAAATATTTGTTCTACGGGAAAACAAAAGTGTCAGCTTGTGCTGCTGGGTTTGACTGCTTTTTTTTTTCCCCCTTTTTTTTTTACACACGGGAAAAAAAAAATACCAGTTACTCAAAGTTAAAATAAAGTCTCTCTCCCTCCCTCCCCGTCTCCCAAGACTACTGTCTATAACATGTTGTTCCTTATAGAAAGTGGGATATGGTGGCATTTGCTTGATTAACTTGCTCGACAAAAGTGACAGCTGCTGTGGGTGCATGTAGCTAAGCTGCACAGCGCAGTTCCGCCTTTGTACATCTGTCAGCAAAAAAGGAGGAATAAAGAGTGAAAAGAGACAAATTGGTCCCAAAAGGCAATCCATTCAACTCAGGAGGTTTGCTCTATTCAAGCACTCGCTGGGAATCTCAAGTGCTAGGTAGCTTATTCAATTTCATTCATTCTTTAGAATGAGCCCACAAGTGTTTAATTTCTTACTATGTTGAATAAAAAGGGGGAGCTTTTTTTTTTTATTGGAAGCATTAATTGTAAGACTAGCTGATCAATGCCTGTGATATTAACTCATTGCTTATTTTCTGGTTAGCTGTCTGCTCTTAGATCCACAGCCACTAAACTTCATTTCTGTAACGTGGGCAATGTCACACCGATTTCTCCGCTTCCAGGCATGCTCAGAGGTGTGATACGTGGTCCCCTGAGCCTTGGCCCCTGCCAGGCTTGGAGGAATGGGCCAAGTCCTTGGCAGGTGTAAATCAAAAGAGTCACTGGGTTTTTATTGATGCCACAGCCGGGACACAACTGAGCCAGATGCTCTTTGCCTGTGGGGCCGAGCCGCTGACCCCGCTGCAGGTTTGGTCCTCTGTGCTGGAGGAGGTTTTGTAGCTCAAAATGCCGAGCTGCCTTCGGATGGCTTTTCTGGTCCCCCCGCAAAGAGCAGGGGACAGGGAGCCCCTGGGCAGGGCACTGTGGAGTGATACTTGGCACAGAGGATGGGTTTTGTTGAGTAGTGAGAAGAAGAGTTGATGGGACACGTGGGATGGGGATGTCTGCATGGACAGGTCTCCACTTGCCATCAAGAAAATGTATGTTTGCAGGGTAAAGGTGTGCCTTTTCCTTCTTCATCCTGTGGCAGAAGGTCCATCCCCGTCTCCTCATCAACACTGGGGACCAGAGCTATGTGTGCGCCTGAGGGACCGCGGCTCTTCGCCCACCCCAGCTGTGCCACATCCTCCTCTGGGGCCACCACCATGTATCTTAGCTTAAGACAAGACTTGCGTCACCAAGGCCCTGTCCTCGCTCTTTCTCCACCAGCCTGGCTGAGACTTCACTAGCACAGGCTGGGAGCAGGGCAGGAGGCACACTTCATCCCACCACTGCTCTCATCCCCATCCAGCATCCCAGCTGAGCTGGCTTTCAGAGGAGGCTCCCAAACTGGGATTGCTGCTGTGTATATTCAGGCTTGCTGGGAGCTTCTCTTTTTTTTTTTTTTTAAAGAAGGAGTAGGAAACTGTAGTGGCCATGAGGCTCTATGCTTCATGCTTACTGTCTTTACCAAGTTTTTTGTAATTGCAATGACCGCCTGGGATCAACAGCCAAAGAAATGTTGAGGGAAGGTGGAGAGGAACACCTTGGTGGCCACGGAAGACCAAAGGGACAAGAGTGGTCCTTCCATGACTGCTGTTGAGCAGCCGGGGCTCTGGGCTACAGACAGCATCGTGTGTACGAACCCGACTGCGTGTGCGTACAGGGCACGCCGTGAGCCAACGCAGGAGCGCAGTCCCTTGGGCAGGCAGACTCCACCAGAGGAGCTCCTGCTCCCACGCACAGAGCTGGTCCCTGGAAAGCACGATCCTGAGCTGCTGTGGCTGCATCCCTACCTTCCCTGCAGAGACGACACCTGCCAAGGGGAGGTGGCTGCTGTGAATGCGTGTGACAGTGCCGAATACTGAATTTGATCTCCAAGTCACCCAGGATGGGGATGGACACAGCCCTGTTGGCTGTCACGTACTGTCAGCAGTTGTAAAGCAGCACAGCCCCACTGTGCTTTCCACCAGCTGAGCTTCTGGCCCGTTGGACAGGGACATGAACACCACATACAAAGAGTCGGTAATTTTTTAATTTTTTTTTTTTCCTGGCTTTGAGAGAGGGCTGTTGCCTGAGAGCAGGTTCAGTTTTCCTTTGGGAAATAAGACTCGTGGTCAGCCTGTTCCTCTTTCCCTTCCCACCTCTGTGGTCCCCTTGCTCCGTGCCGGCCAGCTCGGGGTTGCTGCGGAGGCAGCCGCCCGACATCCAGTCCCTCACCTTTGATACACCTTGAATTCAAGGCTTCATTTCAAAGCTGCCTTTCAGCATTTCAAAGCAAGTCCGTGTCCTGGACAAAGAGAGGGAGCCAGCCGGCGTTTGGAGCCTCCTTGTGCAGTGAGTGTCACAGTTTTAAATAGATTTGCCCTGCTTGGATTGGTTCTGGTTGGAAAGCGAGTACTGAAATGAGAGGTCATAGGGGAGAGTTACTATGGTAATTGAGTAGTATCACCAGTAGTTTTGCTCTTATGAGCATTAAAGCACATAATAATAGACAAACAACAGTGGTTAAAGCAAGCAGGTAGGATTACTATGTTCTTTTGTCAGAAGTATATAATGTCTTGTAGTCAGTTTTAAAGACTTCTCAACCCCCAAATCCACCCAGCAGTCACCTGCTGAGTAATTTTGTATGCCTAATCTCTAGCCCTTAACTACAAGCTTTCTGCTAATTTGAGGCAAATGGGTATTTTTGACACTAAATAGGGCAGTAAAGAATCCCTGACCTAGAAAAACTCCATTCCAAGGCACTGAGAGCAGAAAAATATTCTTTCAGCATCCTTGTGAGACCTTTGGAATGACATAAAATAGCTTTGACTAAACCGTGCTGCAGCCTTCGATTAATGGTTTGCAGAAACTTGCCGAACATCCCTACTACAACTTCCCCCATAAAACTTGTCACTTCAGATTGCCATCAGCCACCACAACAATAATCATTTCATGCCTATTGCTAATTGCAAGCACAGCTGAGGCTCAGCGGGGTGCTCTTGCACAGTCCCAGGCCTTTATACCAGCCTCAATCTGTTGTATGGCACTTGTTCACACACAAAAAAACTACCAGTAAAGGCAGAAAGAGGCAGAGTCACAGGTTCCTTGTAATCCCTCTGCTACCCTGCTGACAACCCAGCCCTAGAAGCATTCCTGGTTTTGTCCCGCTCTTTACAAAAGCTGAAGTGACCTTAAGCTACTAGTATGTAAGCTTTTGAATGAAGAATACAGCTCCTTCAGGTGCCTTAAGAAGCAGTGTTGCATCTGGCTTACGAGATTCTGTTTGCAGCACCCCTGGGGCGAGCTGCGGCTTCCTGTAACATGTAAAATATGAGTGTGAACTCAAGGTTCATGGCAAGGAACAGGAGGTCATGCTTCCATTCAGCTCACACCAAAGAAGACGGGGGTTTGCAGATGTTCCTGGGTCTGTGTAATGACACCACCTCCCGGAAAGCACAGGAACCCAGCACAGGGCGCTTTTTTGATAAAAATGTGCCACACTTGGTGCGTTGCTTGCAGATTTATTCATGTCAATTTTTTGCAATTTATGTATTCAGAGAAAAACTTGTGATTTCAACAACTTATTGATCATGCTTTTGCATTAAAAAAAAAAAAGGTGGGGAGGGGGGGACGAGGAAGCTTCTTGCTCGAGCTGGTCGGGGTGTTGGATGGGCAGCCGTGGAAGCCCACCACTTGGCATGCTGGAGCTCCTCTAATGCCTGCGCAGGAGCGTCCCAGCCAGCCCACGGCCCACCTCATCTACCCAGGCTAGCACCCAGCAATGAGGGTCACTGTGAAAGACAGAAGGGGAACAGAAAAACTAACCTGAAAGAAGGATTAAATTCCTGGCTGTGCAAATATGGTATCTACTTGCTATTACTGGGCTCTGATAGCATCTATAGAGCATCTGTTTGTGCGTCCTTTGCTGTTAGCCAGGTCATACTGGGAAGCAGGCAGTGGGGGCTGCGACATACCTCCATGGGACCCGTGCTCCCTTCCTTGCTGATGTCCCGGTGGATGTGTGGCATTCACCATGCATCCCCCCAGGATGCACCCTCCACAGTCATCCCTCACCCTGTGCCCCTACGCTGAGTGAAATTGTCCTCTGAGTGATGGACAGGGATGGCAGCTAGCATCAGTAATGAGTGTGTGCAGCAGCGAGATAGGTGGAGTTGGGGTCCATGGACCTGGGACCATCAATGAGGTCAACTCGTTCTGTACAACCCAGTGTAAGGAGTTTTGAGAAAATATATTTATACTAATTGTCACAGCTTAGCTGGCCCTGGGGCTCCAGAAATGCACCTAAAATGTGTCACAGCCCCATGGTACAGCCCCAAAGTTTGGCATTTGGGCTGTGCCCTCTGCATCTTGTGTATGGGGACAAGCCACAAGGTTGGAGCCAGAGCCCCGAGGAGCGCTTCATCCCTGCATGTGCCCCACTGCCCTTTGGGGAACAGCAGACCCACCCAGGGAGAGCGAGGCGGCCGGCGGCCCGACAGGACCACACTGCGCTCTTTTGTCTGAGATGATCACATTTCTGTTTCGGAGCATTTGGCTTTGTTGTTGTTTTTTTAATAATATAATCATATGCAAATGTTATCTTCTTTGGTAGGTTAGTCATGAATCAGAGGGCTTGTGCGTCTTATAGCACATCAACACTAGTGATAGCTAAAGGGAACATTTAATTTATGGGCTAACTTATTTTTATGAATATGCAGGGCTTAAATTCAGCAGTTGGTGTGTGCTCTATGAAGTGACGTGACGGTTTTGTGTATCAAGATCAATGAATTAGACTTTGTCTTTCTCTCATAAAGCAGAAAGTCTTTGGACTAACTTAGCTTTGAGAAAGAGAGCTCCTTTCACGCCGCCGAGCAATGCGCCTGGCTGAGCCCTCGCCAGCCGGTGCTTAGGAGGAGAGGGGCACGGTTCAGATTCGGCTCAGGGGAGTTTGCGTCTCCCCAGAATCCAGGGTGTTGGAGTGCCTGCCAGAAACACAGCAAAATGTTCCATTTTGCTTAGTCTGAAGGTCACATGGCAGCAAAGTCACCTTGCCGGTCATCTCTGGGCAGAGGTTGTAATTTCTGTTTCGGATCCGTCCAGCCATGTAGGTGTGCGTGGCACGGGGCAAACACAAATGGCACGTCCTGCCCCCGCCAGGGAAGTCTCAGCTCGTTTAGAGGTGACATGAACACCCGGCAGAGCATTTCGTGGCAGATGAGAGGCAGCAGTGGAAGGGAGAGGGCGCGTGTACGGAACGTACAGCTGCTTCGTTCCTCTGTGCATTTTGATTTAAAGAGGTGGTGGAAGGAGGTGGTTGGGTGACCTGGGCACCCGCGGCCAGCACAGCCCGGGGTCACAGCTAATGTCACGTGAGAGCATGACTCATTAAGCATGTTGATTGCAGAAAAGTTACATTATAAACATTAATGATTTCTCTCTGTTTTGCCCACACGAGCCCCTAGCATTCCAAGAGAACCCAGATTCCCCCCGTGACAGCCGTCCCTTTGTGCCACTCCCCAGCTGGATGCTGGGTGTCCTGAGAGGTTTTCCCAGCAGCCAGGGCTCTCAGGGGGATATCCAGGGATGCTCTGGCCTCTTAGAATAGTCTGAGGGATTGGAAGGTATAAAGACCCATCAGACCTTCACATCTATTCTTTTGGTCAAGCCCTCACCAGCTAACCAGGGTACTTCACTCACAATTCAACCCCAGTCTGACGTCAGGACCTCAGGTGACAGTTAACAGTAGCTGAGCTTGATTTCTGTTATGGAGAAAGCTCCTGCTTTCCTATCTGAATTAGTTTCATTTGAGCTCTTAGCTCCTGCCAGGTCTCCATCCTGGAGATGAAGGGCCAGCAGGAATCTCAGCCAGAAGTTGCACGAGGTGCAAGCATCAAGCAGGAGATCACCACGTGCCATTTCTTTGGTGACTCTTTCATCCTTTTACTTCCTCCATTTTATTAAGAGGAAATAGAAGTACAAGAACATCTTCATGGATGCAGCACAACTAACCTCTGCTGTCTGTTCCTGGAGAAGGACAGCACCTCCTGGGTACCTTACCTTGCAGTTCAATAACGAGTGTTGAGTCCACGTTTTTGTGATGCTGGGCTGGTTTAGCTGGGACTCATTGGCTTGCTTTGGTCAGCCTTATGCCAGCTCATGTGCTTGGCTTGAGGGTGCTCCAGGACAGTGGTGCCATTGGGTGCCCTACCCAGTGACAGCTGATGGTGTTGGAGCCGCACGTCCAGCAGTGCTGTCCACACGCTGCTCGCAGACAGGCGCTGGCCCCTCAGCTGGTGTTGAAGGATGGAGGGTAACAAGTCCCTGGCCTCAGTTTTGCACTTGCAGAGTATTCAGTCGTCTCGGTTCACCAGCAGCGCTGTCAACTGCAGCAACTAGAGGGAAGAGGGAATGTTTCTGTGTCAGAGATCCCCACCCGATGGTGCCGTGAAGGGGGGCGATAACAGCCGAGTCGGGCTGAGATGAGGCGAGTTGGGAGGGAGCTGCATTTCAGACTAACCTGGATGGCGCTTGATCAGGATTTTTATAAACTGGTACTTTTTTTCCCTTTCACTGGTTCTAGACGAATTGCACAGGTCTGCAGGACAGGTTTTGATCTCTGGGTGTGCCAGAGAGAAGGGTGTCACTGTGCATACGGCAGCGTGATGGTTTTCAGCGTGCAGATCACTTTGTAATCAACTGTCGTGCTGAGCGCCGTCGGGAGGTTTTTGTGATGCCCCCCTCCCCTCAGCCCCTGCTTTTCCCTCTCCCAAGGGCTCGCTGCTCGTCTGCGTGGCGTCAGACGTGCAATGCCAGCCCTGCGTGAGCAGGGCGCTGATCCACAGCCCACCGCATCCTTCCTGCTCCGCAGGGCTGGCAGGCTGCTGCCACACAGCTGCAAGCCTTTTTCACAGACAAGCAGCAAAAATTCAGCCCGTGGAGGGGCCCGGTGAGGTCAGCAGCTTGAAACAAGCTCATTTGCTTGCTGCTTTTCCATCTTTCATCATTGGGAGGGTGAAACCAAAGCATTTCCCATGCAGCACAGGCAGGTGCCTGTAGGTGCTCGCAGCCAAACCTTGCCCCAAACAAGCCTCCCCTCCGCCCGCCGGCAGGGACCCAGGCTCGCCCTGGGGCTGGATATGGGTGAATTTCAAGACGGTAAGTAGCTTGAGTGTGGTCTGACACGCTTAAAGGCAGGACCGTGCTGTCACTGCGAGGGGGACCGGGTTAGGAAATGACTTGGGCCAAACGCAAACTGCTGCTGGCAAGTCTCGTTAACGGCAAAAATCAGGTTACAAAAACCTTGTGGTGTCGCTGGTGGCCATTACCCCTCCTAATAAGTTTGTTGTTGTTATTATTAAAATTAAAAAGCTCATGCATGGTGCATCTGTGTAAAAAAGGGTGCCTGGCTCCCCCTCTAAGTCTGTCATACCTCACGAACAGGCTGGCTGGTGGGAAAGGTTGGTCTGACTGGGTGCAGCCGGTGTTGCTCGGGGCACGGCACACAGCCGTGACATGGTTGCTGGAGAAGTCCTGTCTCTCTTGCAGCAATGGTACACCAGCTCGATGAATGTTGTCTGCACCTGGCTGACAGACCGCATGGACCTGCAGCTCCACATTTACCAACTGAAAACTCTCATTAGGATAGTAAAGGTAATCAGCCGACGTGTTTTCGTTACTGTCTTGCTGTTAGAGGGAGCGTGTGTGTATGCCTGAATGCATGTGACACATTGTCTTAGGCGAACTGCTGCCTGCAAGTACATTAAGCGAGCCATGCATTAAAATTCTTAAAAATTAAGATACTTGTGTAACAAAGGATAAACAGGATCTCAAAATGCATATAGATGTGAAATACGGGTGTGCAAATAAGAACAAAGTGACTGCTTGCATAAAAGAAGGGAAACTCTATTGCTGTTCAACCCTACCTGTACAATAAGCGCACCAAAATTAGCCTTTTTGTGGACAAACATGTTAATCACACCGATGAACTCCAGTGTTAAAATGGGTTAAATCAAACCAAAAGTTTTTAACACTGTTTTACTAGAAACATTTAAGCCCAGCTATGGCTTGTGATTATCGACAGCATGCAAATGAGAATTTTTCTCATAGTTAATTGAAGTTGTTTCTTTTACAATGGGTGTATATAATCAACTGTAAGAGATCACAAAGGTGAGATAACATACCCTGAAAGTAACATTTTTTTCCTTGAGTGCACGTGTATATGTATATGTGTGTGTGTGTGTGCGTG
Organism: Tauraco erythrolophus; assembly: GCF_009769465.1. Taxonomy (NCBI): domain Eukaryota; kingdom Metazoa; phylum Chordata; class Aves; order Musophagiformes; family Musophagidae; genus Tauraco; species Tauraco erythrolophus. The sequence goes on from NC_141476.1 coordinate 8,718,871, forward strand.
CCTTGGTCTAATGATAATTATTTCAGTGTGAAATCGCAGTGGTTTGCATGAAATAATAAGATCACAGAAGGGGGTAAATATATTTTTGATCATTTTAGGTTCTATCTAATGCTTTTTTGGTCTACTATTTGGTCTTGTGCGCAGTGAACACATTGAAGGCATGAATAAATTAAAACTGAAATGTATTAAATGTGCTTTTCATAACTGAAAACAACAAGCACAGACAAATTATTTCTACTTGTCAGCTAGCTGAGGAAAGCTTTCTTCCTTGTGCTTTATTTATACCAATATTACATTCAGAAGCAGCTACAACAAATCCGAGGACTTTCTGAAATAGCAGAACAGTAAATAGTTTCCACGCAGAGCACAGAGCAGAATTAAATGAACTATGAGGCCAGAGTTTCATCTCACAGAGTCAAGAAGTTTTTAAACATAAATTGAAATGAGAGATATTAATCGTAATAACAAGGGAAATATAGCTAACTATGGAAATACAACCCCAGTTTAGGAATTAGGTGAAGAAAGAGAGATTTAAGAAACACATGCCGTGTGCTTATGTTTCACAGAATCACAGAATGTTAGGGATTGGAAGGGACCTCAAAGGATCATCTAGTTTATACATCAACAGTCTTCCCCGGTATCCTGGACTTAGCTTATTTAATCCCAATACTGTAGGTAGGATTATTTACTACAGAGCATTCTGGGAATGTGTAATCACGTCTGCAGTTATGGGCGATAAGCGTTCTGCTGCGTGAAGAAAAAAACCTGACGTTCGAGGCAGAGGAGCGCATCCAGGAGCAAGGGAAGTTAGTCGGAGCAGAGCCCATATCTGTTGCTTCAATGTTTTTTTTAGAGCCCCACCTACCAAATGCAGAGGTCCCCTGAGCAGCCCCGGTACCTCCCTGCCCTGACACTGGTGTGCAGCCACCCAGCCGGCCGCCCTGCGGGCCCGGCAAAGGCAGGGCTGGAGTGGCAGAACCCTCGTGTGTTGCCCAAGGCACCCCAAAGGGGCCGCTGCCACCGCAAAGCTGTGGCCAGCAGAGATGCCTCCCCACCCCGCCGCCTCTGCACTGCCCGGGGCCATGCGAAACGTCCCGTCCCTGGGGCTGGGATTTCCCTGACATCCCCGCCTGTTCCGTTATCATAGAATCATAGAATGGTTTGGGTTGGAGGGGACCTCAAAGATCATCTAGTTCCAACCCCCCTGCCATGGGCAGGGAAACCCTCCACTACACCAAGTTGCCCAAAGCTTCATCCAACCTGGCCTTGAACACTTCCAAGGATGGGGCATCCACAACGTCTCTGGGCAACCTGTTCCAGTGCCTCACCACCCTCTGAGTGAAAAATTTCTTCCTTATATCTAATCTAAATCTCCCCTCTTTCAGTTTAAAGCCATTAGTGGCCTCAAACCCCGGGGAAGGGGATATGGGTTCACTCCTGCGGCGAAGCAGGAGAGCCAGTGTCGGCCCTGACCTCTGTGCTGTCTCCTCTTTCCTCCGTGCCTCTCCCCGCTTTAGAAAACGTACCGGGATTTCCGATTGCAAGGTGTGCTGGACTCCACCTTAAACAGCAAAACCTACGAGACCATCCGGAACCGGCTGACAGTAGAGGAGGCCACGGCATCGGTCAGCGAAGGCGGAGGGCTCCAGGGGATCACCATGAAAGACAGCGATGAGGAAGACGAAGAGGATGACTAGGGATGCTGGCCCGGAGGAGCGGCTGGGGGTCGCCTGGTATCCGTGCATGTACCTCGTCTGTAACTCAGTTAGCCACATTAGGAATTTTTATGTCAGCTCTAAATGCCCATGAGAAGTTTACCAATACAAATGCCATGTTAGCTGTGTGGTAATAAGATATAGCACCTCTCTTTGATTCATCGGTTTCCTAATTTCATATCTATATGTTCATAAGCAATATGGAGCACCATTGTTTAATACTGTTAATGGAAAAACTACATAGAAAACATGCTAGGTGTGTCCCTGTTACAATTAAAGTTTAAACAATGCTTCATTAATGTACTGTATATACATTGATGGTGAATTGTTGTGGAGATGAGTGAATCGAGTCCTTTCATTTCTTTGTTTCTCTTTTGTGGATGCCAACTGCTTAAAATTAATAAAAAAAAAACAGCTTTGTTTTTAAAAGAAGAAGGAGGCAATTACAAATGATTTTTTTGTTCTCTCTGTTCATTTAAAAACCAGAAAACAAACAAACCCAGACAGCCGTTTGAATCATTCTGCATCCTTGTTAATGTACCAGGCTCTTCCCTTCAATATGCAGTTAACTCCGTAGAGGCTACATCCCAAAGGATTAGTCATTCTAATTGCCACACCAGATTAATCCTATCATTATGGATATATCATGCCACATTACAAGTCCAAAGCAGTTGTTTTATGTTGACGTTTGCTCCTCTAAATGTTACATTTTTGTTTAAATTTCAAATAACTGTGTATGTACAAAGACAACTTTAATTACAATCTTAGACTATACAAATGTGTTTATAATAATATATTGAATATTTATTTCAGTAGATTGTAACCATAATTTACAACTCCTCCGTTTCACAATGGTTTTTATATATGTCATGTACATTGCATTTTGACCGGTATCTGCATGTCCATCAGTCCCCCCCTCCAGAGCTTTTACTTTCTGTGTAAAATAGTGATCCATCTTGCTTTTTTTGCCTTATACAAGCCGACAGTTGTAAAAGTGTGAGAACTGTGGCTTCTCAATAAATAACTATTCAGATGTCCTAAGAATAAATTATGGAGTCTTTTTATGTCTGCCTTAGAAAAAAAAAATTACAAGCTGAGATGTAAGAGCCCCCCCACCTCTCAGAATAAAGGCATTTTCTTTTCTCATGGGTGTTTTTACAGTTTATTAATTAAGATGGTTTCCTGTTTTGCTCTCCAAGGTCAGGGTGGGACCAGGCTGTCTATTCCCCAGGTACAAGGGCATTTCTGCTGTCACCTCTGCAGTGGTTTCCACCGTTATCTGCACTCTATACCCTATGATCTGTCTCTGGACATCTAATTCGTGGTCCACCCTGGTACAGCACCTGTTGTTACATGGGAATCAGCCTCGCCCAACACTTACCTTCCACCAAAATGCCTCAGTTTGTATTTTAACTTCTCCCAGGGCAGCGAATTGCAGCAGTCTGCAGGGCACTTACAAATACATGGCAGGGGGCAAACCCCTTGCTGAAATTAAAATCAGGCTGGTTTGATGGAAAACATGTTAGGTTGGGAATTTTCTGAGAGGTTTTGCAGTCACTGCCTCCCAGCAGCCAACTCAAACTGAAAATGGCTCCTGCTAGCCCGGGTTTCAGTCATTTGAGAGAGAAGCAGAAGAGCTGATGTCCTTCACCCCAAGCATATCAACCTGTTGCCGCCCTGGGGAACGAGGACAAATGTTCACCGCCCACAAAAGATGGGCAAATGTTGGAAAAATGTCCTGCTTGGACAAACCTGCCTGGCATAACAAACCATTAAACTAAACCATCTACCAGTGCCCAAGAGCCGTGAGACACTCTCTGGACAAATGGGAGAAGGAGGGGACCTCTAGGAGCAGGCTGTAAAGGGGGTGTTGAGTCCCAAACAGGGCTGGGATAGTTACGGAGCCTGGAGCACAGGAGAGTTACAGAACCTGGAGCACATTCACCTGCAATGCTGGATTTTTGGGTCCCTTCCCTCTGTGGCAGAGTAGCGTCTAGCTCTGGAGGTGCTCTGCAGCCCCATCTGGATCGCCATACCCTACACATTCAACACCTACCTACCCATGGTGACCTGCATACACCACTCCCCTTGGAATAGGGACCATTAGCGGGGTCTTTAGGAGTGGGTGGTAGGCATACACATCTAGCACCATTTACATGTCGATAAGTCATTTGATGCACTAGGATAGACAAGTTTTGAACGCTGACTGTAGCCTAGCAGACCACTTTGTGGTTTTTGTCTTGCTCTGTGATGCTAGTAGGGGGAAGTATTGCCAGGAAAAGCCACCTCTGAGGACTTAGGCATCCTTCTTACTCACCCTCCAGCTGTGCAAATACTTGGTCCTAAATCCCCAGAGGAACTGAGGTAGCAGTAGAGTGTTGAAGTCATACTGACTCTATCAAAACTAATTCAGGTGCCTTTGCAGGTCTTTCACTGGGATGCATACAAAACCTGTCTATATCCTGACATCGTTGTGCTTGGAGCCTTCGGTCACACCCTGAAGGCCTCACAGGACTTACCTGACACAACCAGTCTCACAAGACATAAGCAATGAACAAACGGCAAGCACCAGCCAGTCCCTTCTTCCTAGGTGGCTGAGATCCACTTGAGACCCACACACATACTGAAGCATATGTGTGATCATGCCCTCTTCATCCTCTCCCTCAACTGTCCCAAATATTTATATGAAGGGCAACAGCTCCAAGAGGAGGTACTGGGAAAGCCTTACCTGCGATGGTCACCAGTCTGGTAGCAAAGAGCACTGGGGGAGACCCAAATTTGTAGTTCTGTTCCCAGTCAGGCAGAGCAGAGCTGGAGAAACAGCTTGGTTCTGCTCTGGAACTGGCTGCTTTTTTTTTTTTTTTTTAACATGAAATATTTATTGGGTAAAAACACAGCCCACTTCCACCTGCCACCTTTCAAAACAGTGAGCCCTGCTCAGTTTTTTGAATGAAAGAGTGTGGGCGCAGCCTTCAGGAGATGATCCTTGGCTGCGCATCACTAACACACATAGGTGCCTCCCTGAAACGGCAGTGACGGACACCCTTGTCTGAGTTTCTCTGTCATTGGCAATGACCCTATAGCCTGTGACAGCTTTTTGCATGTCCTGAAACCCCAATAAAGCACCTCAGAGACTCCGAAACAACCCTGAGGATATGTCAGGCTTGACCACACATTCAAAACAAGGAAGCATTAGCCAGCTACCTTCTTTTAAGGAGATTAGACCCTAATTATGAGCTTCACGTTACATACTTTAGTGCGAGCGGGAAAAAGAACTCATGTATGAACAATGCTGCAAAGCAGGATTTAACATCCCACTCCCGAGCCTGCAGCCTGTGGTTGAGCAAAGGAGCACGTTGCACCCTGATTCCCACTGCCTTTAACCCTGCAAATGTTTACATGGGTGCTGGCAGCCTGACCCTGTCCTACCCGGGTGCTGCACCATGGTACCCGGAGTGAAAAGTGCCAGCTTGGGTTAATCCCGCAGAAATGTTGAATCCAAAATGGTTTAGTTTTGTCTGAAAAACATAAATCCGGGTTTAAAGCCCTCCTGGTCTACAGACTATGCTTTGGATAGGATTCAGGCTCCTGCAGAGCAAAGCTACACCTTGGGCAGCATCTAAAAGGGCTTGCTGATGGATAGGAGCACTCTGGCACACCCAGCCGAGGAACGCAAAGGCCTGCTGCTGGTTTCGCTTCAACCCATTGCTGCGATGGAACGAGCTCCAACAGTCAAAGGACTTTCTGCCAGTACAACTGCACCTAGATGAAGAATCTGCCAGTACAGTTATGTCAATCAGTTTGGGGAAAAGAGGAAAATTTCATTCTTCTGCCAGCAAAATTTTAAATGATAGATCAGGCCAAAACTTCTCTCATATTTACAGGGAAGTCCAGCGAAAATATCCTTTTTTTGACAGACTTACTTAAAGCATGTGGCATGGAGACTGAAAATGCTATCAACTATTTGACTGACAAGTGTCAGCAGCTGTTCATCCAATTTGTTTTATATTTCAGCAACTAACAGATTCTTTCCCCTCTGCTGTAATGCATGTCTCCTGGCCCATAGGCATCTTAGAAATTGCTTTTCTGCCTCTCTAGTGACCAAAACGTCAAAAATATTAGAAGACAATTTGTGTTCAGAAGCATAAACAGGCATGCAGCAAAGCAAAGACGATTTTGTCGATGCTCAGGCTGTGTTCTTTTTAAAAAAGTCACAGCAAACCTAAGGCAAAAATTACTTCTCTAAGCTTTAAAAGAAAAATCTAAAACAAACAAAGCACCCGATAAATCATCACAGGTTAAACCATCAACTACCAAGGGAAAAAGCACTCGTCTACCAGCCAAACAAAACACAGCTGAGCCATATTTCAACCTCTGCACTTCGACTGTGAAGTTCATGACTCTGCACTACTGCTGCCGTCACCAGTGTTTGCTCAAAAACCTGCTCCGTGGTGTCACGATTCAACAGAGCCACTGCTGCGTCAAGCTGAGTCCAGCTCTGAGGGTCCCTTAAGCCATTCACAAAAACCAGCCTTCTTCGTCTTAGGTCTAGTGATGCTTTCAGAAACTCTTTGATTCCTGACTGCATATGATATAACTCACAATTATTGCAGTTGCCACTCATTCTGAACTTGCTGGACTAAAAAGCCCGCGTGGCACCTCTCTCCGGTCAGCGATATTCAGCTGTTATTTCCTTTATTCAAGTACGTTTAGGCGCTTGAGCTAAACCTGACGTGGTATTTTCCTCAAGCCTTTCTAAAAGATGCATATTCCATTTCAAGTTGTAAATCTGCATTTGTTGTAACTATGCAAAATGTGGGAGAAAAAAAGTGCAGAGATTATATGCAATCTGCCAGCAGAGTTGTGTGCCATGAGGAAAATGCCTCACAGGTCAAAACAAAGAAAAACACTGAGCAACAAATTAGTTGCAGGCAGTAGCTAATATGGAGATCAAAAGATTAAAATCAACATGCAACGATGAAATCACTGGAATAATAGGAGCACTTAAGAAGATTAAGTCAATAACAGAGTCTAGTAGTACAAAAATAAGATTTTGATTATACTGTAAAATTTGATATTGGGAGAGCAAAAGCAATTACAACCACGATATGCTTCACTCTCCCTGCCTTAGACCATTTTGGCTCATTTCCTATGCAAGGAATACAGTTGTTGAAATAAACAGAAATGTTATGACTCAAGTGCTCGATTCAAAAACAAACCAGGTGGTCAGATCAGATTGGGGACTGACAAGACAGGGTCTGTACAACGAGGACTTGTTGCAGATCCTGGAGGATACGACAGCTGGGGGGAACAAAGGCCACACCGTTTAGGACTGCTTTCGGCAGAGAGTGCTCCACAAGCAGCTGATCTTGGGGGGCTGTCCCAGGCTGTCAGCTGGAGAGGAGAGGCACGCACTGCAAGGGAGGAAGGAGGAGAGGAATGGCTCAAAGGCTTGAAGTGAACGTGGTGGTGAACTCCCATAACACGAAAGGTTTGTTTCTATCCAGCTGAAACAGCAAAGATCGCAGGTTTGCTTTTGCGATGTACATCAGAGGCAGAGCACACGGCAGCCTCCAAGCCCATCTGGACCCTCACGTAAGGGACAAGAACATGTCCCATAGCCATGTTCACCAGTGCAGTGGGTCACCCAGCAGTACAGCTCAATGGAGATGGGAAGGATGACCTTCCAAGGGGCAGTTAATGCTCACCGTGACAGATCTACGCTTGGTCAACCCAGGCACGTAAGAAGGAAGAGGTGAGCCAGTCCCTCCAACACACACTGGCCATGGCTGTGGGACACCAGCCTCATCCATGGACTGAAGAGCCAAAGGCCTATAGCTCTCCCAGGGCGAAATGGTCACCCATCGACTGCCATCTCACATCAGAATTTTCATAGCCCTTGGTGAGTTCTGCAATGCTCTGTGTTTCGTGAGGAAAAGTCTAAGCAGCTTCCCAGCTCCCCAAAGCTGATGACTCACCTGGGCTTTTCTCTAAATCTGTTTTTCAGCATCACTAACTTCAGTCCCAAACCCACCCCCACCCCAAAATCACAAGCTAGGCTCATAATTAAATCAAATAAATAAATTATCAGCTATTTTTACAGAATTTGTGGGTGTTCTTGAACATTCAGGGAATACTTGGGTCGTGCATTGAAGATTTTTCCTACAATAACAAGGTCTGGATTTTTAGTTTGGGCTCTGATTGTTGGGGAAATTTTTAGAGGTTCTTCTAGATCATGTCTTCTGGAGTGAAATCAGCACTTTTCTTGTGCCTAAGTGGCACAGCAGCAGTTTTACCAGTCAATCCAGGCGTCCTGCCAGGCTCTCTCGGACTTAGCCACCAGGGATGGGGATGCTGCAGCCCAGCCAGTCCCGCATGGCCCAGAAGAAGGAGGTAGCAAGGAGGTAACATGCTGCCATCCACTCTCACCTCAGTACCTCGCAGCCCATGGAGTCCTGCTCTGCAGCAGATGAGGACATCTGTGACAACGGTTCAAACAAGGGCAAATCTCAGACAATGCAACACGTGGCACAGCCAGAAAAGCTGGTCAAAACCAAGTGCGGAGTGAGTTGCAAAAAGGCAGTGGACATGGCAACTGTTACTGGCTTTGGAAAGATTCTTACTTAATGGATTTTTTTCATTGAAAAAGCACATAATTTTGAAAACGAGATGTTTTCCTGTCTCATTAAGGGGAGAATAATTCAAAACACGTGGGGTTTGTCCCACTTATTTTTTTGGCCATCCTTCTTTCAAGCAAAAATGGGAAGGAATAGGAACACGAAACTGAAGTGGGCTTCTACCCATTTTCAGTGCTTTTTGCTCCTTTTTCTGAAATGTTTTCAGTAGGAAAGTGAGAACAAGGCCATCCCCCCATTATATTCTCCTTCTCTACTTCCTCCCACCTTTTCTCCTAAATAGAAAATAAGGGGGAAAAAAAAATAAAAACACCACAAAACCAAAAAAAAAATTAAAAGCTCCCACTCTTTCAAAATGAAAAAGTACAACATTTCAAAACATTAGGAACAGACATCTTTCAGTTTCAGAATTCAGAAGTGAAATGCAGCATTGCTGCATTACTGTGACGTGAAGAATGACTATTTCCAACAATAAGGATGGAGAACAGCAGCTCACCTTTTCAACAATTTCTTGCTTGCCTTACTGGCCGGGTTGACTTTGGACATGATGTGCACACTGCCAAATCCTCGGCTGCCTCCTGGGGCAGACCGGTCTCGCACCAGGCACTAGACTTCACCCATGATGTCTCTCTCCACCCCTCACAGGCAGGCAGTGTTTTTGGGGCATAAAGCCTGGCTGAGATCGAGCCGTTAGTTACCATTCCTGTTGACAGGCAAACTAGAATAGGCTCTGGCTCACTTTCCCCGAGCTGCGGAAGGAGGAATGAGCCGAGAAAAGAGTTCATTCAATTGCTTCTGTTTGGCAGCTCTGCAGGACTCTCCGCATAGACAGAAAGAGATGTGGCAAGTAAGGAGTTGCCATTTTTAGAATTACATAAGCCAGTTTGATTGCCATCGAGGCACTCTGTGCAGCTCCTGCAATGGCACCCTACTGGTTGCTCTGCAGCGGGGCTAGATTTCAAACAGCTTTAGGAGCAGGTCAGATACCAGCTCTTAAAACTAGACTTGGGTTAAAAATGTCGATGTTACCTCTACCATCACTGACAAAGTCGACCAGCACAGCCATGCAAGGACTCCAGGCCAGTGCACTTCCAAAATCTCACTAACTCTGTTTCCTCTGGGACCCATGCAGTGCTCAAAAACCTAGCTCCTCAGTAGTGTTTCATTATGCCAAAAAAAACCCTAAAAAATTAATATTGATTAAAATTATCTGCCTAACATATATGCAGTAATACATGCATAACTCAGAGAACAGACTGAAAAAATAGTCTGGAGGGACTCAATGCCTCTGCTTCAGCCAAAGTGGCCTCGCCATGCACTGCCCCATGCACTGTGCTGGTCTCCATTGGGTGACACAGCAGCAGGTCACTCCACCGACCCTAAGGGCCCTGCAGGACGAGGACGACTGTCTGGAGAGACTGAGGTGTTGGTACTGCTCCTGTTACACAAGGCACCGTGGTTTCAAAGGGGTAAAGGGAAGCAGTCAAATAGATAACAACTCCCTCTTCATCCCAGTCCCAAACTTTGCTATCCTGATTTCCTCATTCATAGCTCGCTTATTTGTTCAAAAACTGTCTGTTTCAGACCACTGCAAACTGAACTCCGGCCAAACACCTTGGGACCATCCCTGGGCAGCGCTCTGAGCGGATTATTGCTGCCTTGCACCGAGCCAGACCCAAAGCCGGCACGGCGGGGCCGGGGCCCAGGCAGCGCTGCATCCCGGCTCTCCTCCAGCCCGACCCGGGGTCCCTCCGCCGCACCTTGCACCAGCCACAAAGCTAAAGCCACATCAGAAGCTGCCCCCGCTGCTCACAAAGGCAGCCCCGTCCTAATTGCCTGGGCTGGTGGCTCCCCCGGTCGCCCATCAGCTTCTGCTATTTAAAAAAAAAAAAAAAAAAAGTATTAAAATACATATATAAAAAGCAAAGCAGCATAGAAATCAAAGCCACCATTTCAGAGAGATCGAAGCGTAATGCTAACAACTTTCGGCAGCTTCCACTGCGGAGTTTAAGCAGCTGCCAAGTTAAATAACCAGGAGGATCCTAAGTTATCTTCCAGTGGACCATAAATGCTCAGCGCCGACTACCCCGGCGGGGGTGGCCCGACGGGCGCGGGGCGCCGGGCCGGGCCTGCGGGGCCCTGCGCCCCCCGCCCGGCCGGGACCCGACCGCGACGCTCCCCCGGGAGCCCCTCGCCGAGCGGCTCTGGTTGTCGGGGGGCGGAGGAGAAGCCCCCGCCGGTTTTCGATGTCAGCGGCCGGGGAGTGTTTGGGGCTGGGGCTGCCGGGCGCGTACGGGACCAACTGGTGAGATGAGGCGCTGGATGAGCCCCGGGGTGAGCCCGGCCTGTTCCGCGCAGGGGGCCGGGCCCTCCTGGCCGTCCCGGCACCGCAGTCGTTTTTCTGGGGGGGTCAGCGGCGCAAAAATAACCGTAAGAGCAATCACGTCTGCGTTGCGAGAAGCTTTGCGGCGTGCGCCTTCCAGGAAAAAGAAAAATCCTCAAACCGTTTCTCCCTTCCAAACGTCGGGGGTGAAGGATTAAAACCCCACGGGAGAACAGCCTCCACGGGAGAGGCAGAAAGCAGAGCCGAGCCGGGACCCCGCAGTCCGCCCGACGTGCAGCCGCTCCTGCCCCCCAAAGCCGGGCTGGGCCACCTCGAGCCCCCCCTCCCCAAATCCGCCAGCCCCGTTCGGGCGCTCACGGTGCAGAGAGGGGGTGAAGGCAGGGCGGCGTGGCTGGGGCAGCTGTCTCAAAGTCAGTCACTTGTAATGTGCTTCCCAGAACGGCAGAAGTCGAATCGATAGAGACAGCCTCCAGCTGTGCTTAAACCTGCGAGTTCAATTAAAATACTGAGCTCCGATGCCCGGGTCTGAGCTGGGATCCCAAAGCACTGATGCACGAGGCGTGCGGTACCGCGGCTTCTCACCGGCCCGGAGGCGGCGGCACGGCACAACCCGAGCGGGTGCCGGTACCCGGCCTCGGGCTCCGCGGGGGCTTCTCCGGGCCGCGGGAAGGGAGGCGGCCCCGGGGTTGCTGCACCGGGTCCCCGCCGCTCCTCCTTGCCCCCGGGAGCCCTGAAGCCTGCGGTATCCGCCGCCCCGAGCAGGGCGGTAGGTGCGGAGCGGCGAGCCGGAGCCATCCCCTCGGCCAGGGAGGGAAGGAGGGAAAGGCCCGGCCCGGAAAACACCCCAGCAAGGACGAGGGCGGCGTGGGGAAGCTGGCAGCGAGCTCCCGGCCCCGACTCCGCAGCCCTCTTTTATCCTGCCCGAAATCATCTCGTTTACAGAAAATATTTGTTTGCACTATTAGTTGGTACTGGAGTTAATTACTCAACGTGTGAGCGGGGAGTAATATGGATAAAAGCAGCCCCAGTGTTTATTGTGTGGGTGAGCTGTTGAGCGGTGCTTGAATAAACTGCAATTAGGGTTAGATAGAGATTAATTAACATGTGAGTGGCAAGGTGTAAAATAGTTCCCAACCCTCCACTCAGTATAATCTGCAGGCGAGGAAAAGAAGTTTGTGGAGGCTAATTAAATACTTTGCTAAAGCCGGCGAGCCCCGGGAGCGAGCGGAGCGCAGCCACCGCCTGCTCGCTGCCCGGCGGAGGCGCAGGCTGGGCGGGCAGCGCGGCTCGGCTCGGCTCGGCTCCCCGGGCTCTCCGGCAGCCCAGCCACCGAACGCGGCTTGTGCCCGTGCATGTGGCTCTCCGCGGTCCCGTCCAACCCTCTCCCCAAAAAAGCGGGACCGTTTCCTCCCTCCCTCGCACGCTGACCCATCAGTCCCAGGCGGAGAGGATGGAGCGGGCAGGGCTAGAGGTTCTCCAATACGCGATGCTCCAGGCGGTGAGACCCCCCCCCCACCCCCCCCCCCCCCGCCCCCGAGGCGCGGTGTCCCCCTGGCCCCGAGCGCAGCCCGGGCGGTGCAGGGGAGCCCCGGGGCAGGGCGCTCCCCTCCGCCCGCCGGGAGCCCCGGGGCGGTCGCCACTTTCAAAGTTTGTTTCTGGAGCGTGTTGTGGTTCGCAGGTGAAAAAGCCTGTCTGCAAACAGCCGCCTGCGAGCTGCCCTGCCGGGGAGAGGAGGCGCGGCTTTGTCAGCGCCGCACAAAACCCCCGAATTCCTCCAAACTTTCTTAGGCGTGCTAGGGAGGCGGAAAAAAAAAATATATATAGGGGCCTTTTCATTGCTTGCTTTACCTCTGGCCAGGCTCAATCTAAACCCTTCGCTCCCCCCTACCCCTCCCCCGGATAATCCTCTCCTTTATTTTAGAAACACACAAAACCAGGTTCCACGCAGCGCTATAGTGGCTACCAGTGAAAGAGAACTGAGCGCCCTGAATCGCTGGGGGAAAATTGGTTGGGCTGAATAGCCCCGGCGAGGGACGGGGCGGCTAATCAGGGCCAGGGGAGGTGCTGCGGCTGCAGCCGGGCCCCCCTAAAACAGGTGGGCACGGGACTCGCTCAATTACCGCGTCCTCGCATCTGAGGTTTCTGCAAATCCTCCCCTCTCGCATCAAGCCGTTTTAATTAGAGAGAGGAAGGGAAGAAACCCCGGCATCCAGGCGCTATAATGTAGCGTCGCTTATTTTGGGGGCGGGGAGGGGAGGGGGGCACGACCAGGGGTAGAAGGGAAAGGGAGAGCCGCCCGGCTGCCCCCGGGACAGCGGGCACCTTTCAGGGTGACAATTTGCGAAACTCCCGTTCGCAGTGCACGGGTCCTTTTTTTTTTTTTTTTTTTTTTTTTTTAAAAGCAGAGAAAACCCAGCCCTGGACTCGACTCCCTGCGCGTTTATTTAAGGCTAATCACCAGCTACCCTGCGAGGGGAGGGGGGTGGAATTAAACTTAGTTTAATTAACATTAATACACTGTCCTAATTAATGGGTTGGCTATTAATTTATACATGCTGGGGAGGCTCGCAGATAAGTGACAATTTATTAATTATCTTCCAGCTCGGTTGCAACGGAGCTGATTGCAGATGGGTTGCCAAAATAACTCGAGCATGGTTGCGTGGTAGTTGCTTCAGGAAAAAAAAAGATTTCATTCTCCCCCTTCTTAAAAATAAAAAAAAAAAAAAAGGAAAGAAAGAAAAAAAATCCTCACGCTCACTCGGAGTGGCTCTTCTAACCCCAGCAAGAACTGGAGCACTCTTTTCCACCGAACTTGTGAATCGCACTTGCCTTCTAATTTGCCACATGCAAAACGATTCCTCTGCTTTGCAAGTTGCTTTTTAAGAAGGGAGAGAGAGAGGAAAAAACCCAGCTCGCACACGAGCGATTTGCGCGTCTTAAACTGGAAGGAAATTGTGCGTGGAGGGGGGTGGGGGGGAGAGGCTTCTCTTCCTCTCTCTGCCCCAACCCACCGCGCTCCAGCCCGGCGCCTCGGCTCGGGGAAGATCCATGGTGGCATCCCCATGTCATTCTGCTCGAAGTGACTTCATGTGATGTCAGCTTTAAATGTATGAGACCGTGATCTGACGCTCAGGAAGATGTTTGCTATCAAAATGTGACTGTGGCCACACTGAGCTGCTTGGATGCGTCTCGCCCGCGCTGGGCAAAGGTAAGTGGTCCCAAGCCGAGCCCCGCCGTGCCCCCCGCCCCTGCCTCCGCATTTCCCGGACCGCGGCCATCGGTGGGGCTGGGCTGGGTGGCATTGGGCTGGGGGAGGTTTTTCTTTCTCTCTTTTCTTTTTTTTTTTTTTTTTAAATACTAACAAGGTCTAGCTTGCATGTTACTTTAGCGTGTTCCGCTTAATGAGCAGTAATCTCGTACCCTACGTGCCATTGTTCTTGGATATGTTCATTTGAATGTAAATAGGGAGGGGGTGCCGGTGGTGGGGGTGGGGTGGTGGTGGGGGGAGAACAAGGTGCTTATTAAATTGATTTGTCTCCTGGCTTTTCTGGAATGCAGAGCCGAGAGCGGGAGCGAGTCGCTGCTCACACCAAGTTCCCGCACGGCGGAGCGACATGGCGAGCTCGGGGTCGCTGGAGACGGTCATGCCTTCCTCCTGCCCCCGGCACGACGGCAGGGCCGCCGCCGCTAACCCCTCCAAGACCCTGGCCTTCTCCATCGAGCGGATCATGGCCAAGACGTCGGAGCCCAAGCCAGCCTTCGAGCAGAGGCACGGCGGGCCGGAGCCGGAGCCGGGCAAGAAGCCGCTGAGCCTGTGCTCGCCCCTGCCCTGCGTGATCCCCATCCCGCCGCTGGGCTACGAGGTGCCCTCCAAGACTCTCCTCAACTACTCGGAGCTGTGGAAGAGCAGCCTGCGGGGCGGCGCGGGGCTCTGCAAAGCCAACTGCGGCGTCTGCTGCAAGGCAGAGCTCGCCCTGGGCCAGCCCAGCGGCCGGCTCATCAAGCCGCAGGTCATCCACCAAGCGGGGGCCGTGCCGGCCGCCCCCCGCTCCCTCTACTACTTCAACTACCTGGACGCCGCGTACCACCCGGCCGACATCCTGCACGGACAGCTCTTCCCCGCCGGCCTGCTGGGCGCCCCGCCGCCGGGGGGGCTCTCGGCCCACCAGAAGCTTTTCCTGCTGGAGAACGCCAAGCTAGCGGGGCTGGCGGCCGAGAAGCTGCCGCCGCCGCCGCCGTTCGCCCACAAGGAGCGGCTGCCGGGACACCTGGACCAGGTGATGAAGGAGGCGGCGGCGGCGGAGCGCGGCGGCCCCCCCAAGAGCCACGCCAAGCTGGGGGGCGGCGGCGGCGGGGCGGCGGAGGGCAAACCCAAAAATTTCACCTGCGAGGTCTGCGGCAAGGTAAGAGGGGCGCCGGCATGGGGCTGGGGGGAGGGGGGGAGGCGGGTGCAGCCGGCGGCCGTGCCGTGCCTGACCTCGCCTTCCCGGCGCTTCCCCGCAGGTGTTCAACGCGCACTACAACCTCACCCGCCACATGCCGGTGCACACGGGGGCCAGGCCGTTCGTGTGCAAGGTCTGCGGGAAGGGCTTCCGCCAGGCCAGCACCCTGTGCCGGCACAAAATCATCCACACCCAGGTAGGTGGGGGGCAGGCGGGGTGCGGGAGGCGGCGGCCCCCCCCCCCCTCCCCCGCAGCCCGCCCTGACGGGCCTCTCGCCCCCCGGTGCAGGAGAAACCCCACAAGTGCAACCAGTGCGGGAAGGCGTTCAACAGGAGCTCCACGCTCAACACCCACATTCGCATCCACGCCGGCTACAAGCCCTTCGTCTGCGAGTTCTGCGGCAAGGGCTTCCACCAGAAAGGTGAGCCGAGCCGGGGGCCCCCGCGGGGCCCTCGCCCGTCATTAGCGGGGATTAAAAGCGGCGAGCCCTGCCCGGCTGGGGGAAGAGGGGTGAGGGCAGAGCCGCCGCCGCTCCCAATTACTTTCCGTCTAAGCCGGGCCGCATCGCCGGGGACTGCTGACGGTTCTCCCTAAATGCTTTTTAAATGAGAGGTGCCGGGCCTTGGTCCTAATCCAGAGCCCTCCATTTGCCGTGGGTCACTGGGCTGACCCTGCCTCTCATTTGTGCCATGCCAGTTGCGCGCTGCTCCGCGGTGACGCGGACCGAGTTTGACAAGTCGGACGGAGGTACGGGGGGGAGACACTTCCTAATGCCCCCCCCTCCCCTCCCTGCTCTGCCTTACCTGTGCACCGTGCGGCCCGGGCACCCTCGGGTAACCCCATTTTCCACCTTTTTCCTCTCTCGCAGGCAACTACAAGAACCACAAGCTGACCCACAGCGGAGAGAAGCAGTACAAGTGCACCATTTGCAACAAAGCCTTCCACCAGATCTATAACTTGACTTTCCACATGCACACCCACAACGACAAGAAGCCCTTTACGTGCGTCACTTGCGGGAAAGGATTTTGCAGAAACTTTGATTTAAAGAAGCACGTCCGAAAGTTGCACGACAGCGTCTCCAGCGCTCCTCCGCCACCGCGGGACCCTGCGCGCAGCGGGCAGAGCTAAGGGCCCGCCGCATCGCCCCACTCGGACCTGCTCCACCAGGCCAGCACTATTTATCCAAACCAGCCTTTGCTTCTCTTGTCTTTTCCCCAGCGAGCTCAGCCGCCGGTAGCAAGCGATCCCGAGCCGCAGTTGTACATAAGAGGAATCTTATTTAACGGCGCGTTGCGCCGCCGGAGCGGGCCAGGAGGGGCCGGGCTGACCGCCCGGCGCCAGGACAGCGCTCTTTATATGTGTCTGTAAATCTCCATTTTAAATGTACGCTCGAATAAGTGAGGAATATATCTATATCTATATATATCTATCATGGGACAATAAACCGGCCCTTCACTGGTGTCTCATTTCCCACCTCGGCCCCGGTCCGAGCAGGGACTGGGCTGAACGCCGCTATCCCCCCGTGTAAACGCGACTTGCGGGAGCTCCGGGAGCCGGGCCCTCTCGCTCCAGGGCCCGCCGAGGGCTCCGTAGGAAACAAAACGAGGGAGGGAGGGAATCGGGCGGCTCCAGAGGGCTGCTGCTCTCCGGGAGGGACAGCGCCGGTGCGGGACCCCCGGCGGGGCTGCGCGGAGGGCGGCTCGGAGTTTCCCAGCGCAGCTCTCCGGGGTCGGTTCATTACGGCGTGTTTAAGCCGCTCCTGAATGACTATCTTTCCCTGCATGCAGATGAAATGATCTCATGCTTGCTTTCCGAGTAATGACTCAAATTAAGAGAGAAAACACAGACCCTTCAAACCGTATTACATTAATCTAATCACTCCCAGCAGGCCTCAGAAACTCTTTTTGATCAGAATATGGATAATCAAGCACTCGGATTACACTAAATATTCTCTTCTCATCTCCTCCCCTCCCTCACTTTTAATATGCAAGTGTCTATTCCGGCCACGTCGTTAGGAACAATATTATTCTAGCGGAGAAAGGAGATTGAGCCGGCCGTGCATGTGCGTGCTGCTCGGGCCGGGTTTGCCAATGAAGAGGGGAACGCGCGAGACACCAAAATGTCTGGGGACGGCGTAATGGGGAGTTCACCTTTCTCGGCTTAATTGAGTGGTTAAATGGTGGGAGGCGAGGACGAGCACAGCTCACCGCCGAGTGCAGGAACGGGAGGCGACCCCTCGGCTCCGGCTTTCTGGATTCATTATTCGGTTGCGATGCTCCGCGCTCCCCGAGGAGCGGGCAAGGGCCGGGGGGGCTGGCGGGTCCCGTGCTCCCGCTGGAGAAACGGGGGCGATTTCCGAGTTTCTCGGAGTGTGGAGTTTTACGCGCTAGAAGTATCGTTTTGATGGTTTAGGTCGGCTGAGGAGCGGGAAAGGATGCCCAGTGATCCCAGCAGCGGGGAAAAATCCGTGACAGAATTCGTTAAGAGATTTTGGGAGAGTTTCAGGTTAAAAGGAAATGTAAAAAAAAAAAGAAAAAGAAAAAAATTAAAAAGCAAGCCCCGTCGCCGTAAGTCACCGCTCCGGGAAACCTTGTCGGGGAGAACCTTCCCCCAAGCGGAGGGGCTGTAGCTCACCCCCTCGCAGGCGGGTCGCGGCTGCAAACCGCCCGCCGAGCCCGGCTCTGCCGCCGCCGCGGCAGGAGAGCCCACGGGCCGAGGGCGGCGGGAAGGGACGC
This sequence comes from Tauraco erythrolophus, assembly GCF_009769465.1. Lineage (NCBI taxonomy): Eukaryota > Metazoa > Chordata > Aves > Musophagiformes > Musophagidae > Tauraco > Tauraco erythrolophus. The sequence continues at coordinate 8,736,742 of NC_141476.1, forward strand.
CCCTCTCCGCTGTTAGACGGGAGACCACGGCAGGACGAGGTCCCGGAGGAGGGAGCGGGGCGCGGCGGCCGGGCGTGCGCAGCCCGGGGAGCGGCTGCGGTGCCGGTCCCGCTGCCAGGTCCGGGGGAAGCGGCGCTTCCTCCGCACCTCGGGCGCCGAGAAGAGGCCCGGGCTGCTAGCCGGGTGCCGAAAGCGGGAGCCAGGCGCGGCTGCGCGCCCCACAGACAGCGTGCAGGCTGCTTCCCCAGCCGTCCTGATGGGCGAGATCAGTGCGAAACCTGCTCCCGGGAAGGGAATTGAGGAAGCGCGTTCTTTCCGCATTTTTATAAAAAGCGACGCTGTTTACAGAGCCGTCTGTGAGAGGGGGAGCGCCGTCCTCGTCACGGCTAAGGGCATCCTCGGGGCACCCTGAAGGGCCGCGCCGGCCGGGGTTTGGTCATTTTGTCCCTCTTGGGGGGCGGCGGGCAGCCCACCCCAGGCCGGGTGCCGCTCCGACTTCCCCCCGATCTCGGACGCCACTGGGAAGGGGTCACCGCAGCGCGCCCGCCACCGGCCGGCCCCGAGACCACCCCCCCCCCCCCACTTCCCCGGGATCTCACCCGGATCCCGGCACACACAAGCCGCAGATCGCGGGGGAGGGGCAGCTCTGTCAGACACACACACGCCAGAGACTCCAATTATCTTCTCCCTCACAAGATGTTTCTGCTGTCCACGACTGCTCACACTTCGGCACTCTTGCCAGCAAGCCTCAATAATAACACAAAACCCGCACAAAAACCCCTCTCGCGGCGCCGCAGCCGCGCACACAACAGATTGAGCGGTGCCGGTGCCTCGGGGGGAGGGTTAGAGGTGCCTCCGCGGAGAGAACGACGTGCCAGCACCGCCGGGCTTCCCCCCTCGGCCCGCCCGGCCCGGCTCGCCGCCGCGCCGGGACCAGGCGGCACCCAGGTGCGTCCCGCCGGGCACCGGGAAGCGAACAACCTAAAGGCAGCTGCGTTGGCCTTTTCCCTGCACTCCGCTCTCCAAACGTCTGAGCAACCAGTTTGCTGCTAGAAACATGTTAATTGCCAACGGAGCTCATTAAGGCATGCACATGCAAAACACAGCGAGGGAGATTAAATGGACAAAAGCGCAATAATGAACTGTCAACAATCGGACCCATCTACACGACCAGGAGCACTCAAGAATGAGGCATTTAGAGGCAACAAAGGATTGTCTGGGACAGGAAGAAAGGACGACCTAGACTTTTGTTTAGTCAACACAATCGATTACAAATGAGAGATTAACAGGATAGCTTCAGAGTTTTTTTGAAGGAGGCAGAAGAGAAAAGTCCAATTAAGTGCACCGAATGTTAACTACATTGATTTCCACGGCCAGCCCTAGAGAAATTCTCATTAAACCATCCCTGGCGATCCCTTTTGGAAAGTAATTTGTCTCCCTGATGGAGCAGAGAAAGGGAGCCGTGTAAAGAGAAAGAAGCGCTAGTTCTTGGCACAATGAGCTTAGGAGACACACTGGAAAGAGCCAAAGGGGGAGTTAATGAGCATCTGACAAGCCGCTTGGACCCGGGCCTGGAGAGCAGCGATGAAAAGATGGAATTGGCCAACAACTATTCTTTATATCAAACATAAAAAGGCCAATCTGAAACAGGGCTGCTCAAAGCTGGTGGGGAAGAAAAGAAAGGCCCCCACTGGGGGTGGAGTGGAGGGCTCAACTGCCCCATTGGGACGGGGGTGGGGTGGGGAAATGCACTGGCATCTCCCTTACACGAGCGAGTGGAGCTGCCGGACCTCGGCACCACCCCGGGGCCGGGCACGGCCGAGGGAGCCCGGCAGCCCCGCTGCAGCCAGTGCGGGCAAACCGCTGCCACCCGGCCCATACCGCCCCCCGGGAAAGGGAGACCCCACGCCAGCCGAGTTGGGTACAGCTTTAGGAGACCATCCCGCAGAGGTAGATCACCGGCCAGCCCAAATCACAGTCCTTCGGGCTCTGCCCAAGGGGCAGCGCTGCCTCGAAACCCGCTTTGCTCCTCCCTGGGGTTGCACTCGTCCACCTGCGCCCACCCCTCCCGCCGCCCCAGGCTGCGACCCCCCGGGGACCGGGCACCGCGGAGCGCAGCGCAAGGCAACGCGCCTCCTCTCTCCTCGTGTAGACACGGCTCGCTCGGAGGCTCTTAAATCAGATTAGAGCTCGTTAATAACAATTTTGGCTTAAGTCTGTATTGACTTAGGTTTAAGGAATGGCTTAGCACTTTCGCTTAAGTCAACACAACGGCTAAATTGACACATGCCTTTCCCAACCCGCCAGGTCCCCGCGGATGCCAAGGTGCCCGCAGGATTTGCCCTTTTCCCGCTTTGAGCGGCTTTACTGGAGTACTCGCATTACTTTTAAGCGAGCCCGCCGGGCCTCGAGCATGCCAGCCCGTCCCTGCGTGTTGCCCACGAGGGTCCATCACCTCCCACCACGGCAGGGCTTCGCGGGCCCCAGCACCTCCCAGAGTCGGGGCACCGCTGGCCTTCGTGCTCTTGCCCCTTTTCACCTCCCAACCCCTGTGGTCCTTCCACAGCCCCCGACGGCACCGTCCATACCCACTCCCTAACGCCTTTTTCCTTCCTCACCTTTCTCCTCAGGCCCCATCTACTCCTTCGGATTTGGATCCCGGATGCCCCCCAGAAACCCAGGGCTGTGCTGCCACCCGCTCCCGAGCTTTGAGGAGGGAGGAAGGGGTCTAGAGGCAGCTGCCCCCACAGCCAAGGCACCAGCAGCGGCCACGACGAGTGCTACCGGCTCCCCGGCCACATTTGACCCCGGGAGCAGCCGCACGCGGACGGGACAGCGAGGGGCAGGTAAGCCCTAGGGCTGCGCAGGATGACACGGGGACGGGCTGGGAGGGGGCTGCAGTAGTGGAGGAGGGCTGCCTGGTGACATGCTCACCCCATGCCTTTCCACTCCTGATGGGGAATTTCACACCATGGCCAGTTTTGCCCGCACCATTCACCTTCCTGTTTCCTTCTCTTGTGGCTCTCCAGGGCAGCCCGGGTGTTGCAGGTCCTGCCCTCTCACAAGCACAGCGCTGTGCCGACCAGTATGTGACACCATCACCACGGGTCCTTGGTAAAGACACATAAAGAGAAGGAAAAACAGCTCTTACCAGTTCGTCCTCACAGTCCTTCCCTGACTCTCCAAACAACCCTTCCCCAGCCTTTAACCTCACTGTCTCTGCTAACCTCACCTGGCCCAAAGCCGCATTTATGTCGTTTGTCTCTTGCAATTGCTTAATTGATTGAATCACCGGAAGGTGAGCGCAACACGTGCCCTCAATTTAAGAAAAAAAAAAAAAAAGAGAGGGTGGGAGGTATTTGGACTTCGGTGCTCTCCGTTTTGGGGTAGCTGATCTTCTCCCATCAGATGTTGCGGCTGGGCCATGCGGCTCCCCTGCTTCGTCCTGCCCCTCGGCTGAGGGAGCACGAACAACTTTTCAGTGTGGGTGCTGAAAGTCACCGGTGCTCTTAAAATCTGTAAAAATCTGCTTTAAAGTGGCTCAGGTAAGAGAGTGTTTAGTCACGGAAAAGCCTTATTGTCCCCAGCAGGAACGGGGACAAAATGCTGTCAAACACGGAGCGCAGAAAAAGGCTCTGGCCCCAGAGTTTATAAACCTGAAACAACACAAAACTTGACTTTTCCTACAAATACTGACATCTTTGCCACCTTCTGCGCTTGCAGAAGACGCAGGCTGATGAGCAACTTTAAAAGCGATCTGGTCTGGAGGCAGGAGTACTTCCAGCCGATGGGGCAGGGACTGGGCCCCCCGCCGGACCCGCAGCGCCGCGGGGTAGGGCAGCACCGCGACTTCGCCTCTCCCGGCTCCTCGCCGAGCCTTTCGGAGCATCCCCGGGCCGCCCCCGCCCGGTACAACCAGACGGGGACATATCGGTGGTCAGGGGGGCTCTGCCCCGGCAGCACGGGCGGGGAGGGGAGTGGGGAGCGGCGGCAGCCCCCGCCCGCCGCGCTGCTCCGCCAACGGTGGACAGGAGAGAACCCCTCGCCCAAACACAACGGGGCTGGGCGCTGTGAACCACTTGGAAGACCGAGGCCGCGGGAGCCAGGTGTTTCCCCAAACCAGCGCTGCTGCCGCGCCGCAGTGGGCACGACTGATTGTCCTTCGAAGGGCGCCCGCGTCCCTTCAAATCGCCCAGCGAGCACCTGAGATCTCCTGCCATCGCGCTCCCGAAGTTCCGCTAACTGTCTGATACTCCTTCTCCTGTCTTCCTCGCTGCTGCCAGTTGCCAAGATATTTCACATAAATAGAAGCTTTCTGATTTATAATCAGCCTCTTCCTTCTGATGCATTATGTTAATGAATTGAGATATTACCAACATTGGATTACCGCATCACTGAATGAATCCAGTAAAAGAAAGCTGATTATAGAGGAAAAAGCCAAGTGTATCCGGAAACTTAATAAAAAGAAACGTTCGGGAAATGGTGTAAAGCGGCTGCAGTTGCTTAACCTCACTCTAAACACTGTTCCCAGGTGACGGGGGGACGAGACAGTTTCGTTCACATGTACAAACCTTTCCCCCGTGGATTTACGGGTACGTTTTCCACCGTTACAGTCATTACTACGAACGTTCCCAAGGAATCAAACCCGCTGCCCAGAGCTTCCCTGGGAATCTCGGCGCCGTTAAGCGACAGGGGACACACACAGCGTGTTTGTCGTTCACTTTCCCAGCGTACCGTTCCCGACGATGCGCTCCCGAAACCACCGCCCGCCGGTCCTCCCGCTCGGACCTTCCCCGCGCCCAGAGCCATCTCATTTCTCACTGGAAAACGGCAGAGAAATGCCCTTGGCGAAACGTTTCCCCCGCTCCTTTCCCAGCGCCGCTTGGTGTGGGCTGCCCTCAGCCTGGAGCAGCCCTACCCCCGGGGTGGGCTCCGCGCAGCGCTGGAGCGGAGGCGAGCGCAGCTGCCGGGGACGCGCGCAGGTTACGCGCACAGGTTATCCCGCACTTAACGAAGCTGCGAGTGCGCGCCTCGCTTCAGCAAATTGTCCTCCGGTAGCTTGTATTGAGCAACAGCTGGAGCACCGTGAGTGAAGCTATTTGGAACACACACTAACTAAACGGGCAAAGAAATGCAAGTCTGGAAACCAAAATTACGTTTCCCAACACCGCTGTGAGGCAGCTACTAATTTACTGCGGCTTCAAGCTAGGTAATTAGTCAAGGAGACTGTAATTTACTTGAAGGACGGCGAAATTTTTCTTTTATTAATTCGCAATATATTTGTAAAATATCTTACGGCAGCTGGCTCTGCTCGAATCTGTTTCAAAAGTGTGATGTAAATACCGTCTCACACTGTTTAGTTGCCTCTTGGGGCTTCCCGGTAGGTGATACGACCGAGAGTAAGGAGAAGGAACACCACACGCTTATTTTTCAGATCTTCACCACGAGTGATAGAACTTCGGGGAAGGAGAGAGCACACTCCTACCTGCGCGCGTTAAAAACAAGCGTACGCAAAGTAACTCGAATGAAAAAGATACGACTGGAAGTCTACATACACAGCGGGGACAATTTGGGGCATTATCAAGAGCTGTTTCAGCTGTGTTTAAAGGAGTAGCAAATTCCCAAATTAAACCACCCTATTTACGGCAAAGACAAAGAGCTTCACACAGCAGGAGGATGCACTAAAGAACGGTGTTGTTTTTTTTTTTTCCCCACCTGTTTCCTTTGCAAGGGTTTGAGTATCTCTATCCTTATCTTCCTAGTAATCACATATCTGAAGTAATTCAGCACACGGTTTTGGTGAAACAATAGGAAGAGTGCAAATAATCGATGTGAGATTCGTTATATTTGGATTTTTCAGCAGTAAACTTCCGAGATTCTGATCTTCACTCAGCAGATTCATATTTCAGATGAGTGTGAGAGGAAAACCGAGGAAGATAAAACACCTTAGCTAAGCAAAGTATTTATCACTGGCGTACTCACAGTCCGCATGCTTGGCTACAGCAGGCACCGATTTACATCCAACTCGTACGTGCAATACAACACTGAAATCCAAGAGGCAGTGACTACAGGATCAAAGCTTTATTTTGACTGTAACAAATTATATTCACGGATTATAATCCTTGAGCAAACAGAATATTACAGTAATGAAGACCTTAGCATTACAAATATGTTAAAACAGCTTGCATTTGGGGTGGTATTTAAGGTCAAGTTGTATCTGAACACAACTATTAAAATATTATGAAAATTACCATTATGGAGTAAATAATGTTTTCTTTCAGATGTAACCTCTAAAAGTACATTCCATTTCAAAATTGGTTTTCCTATTTTTCAGTACCAACAAGCTCCAACTGAGCATCTACATCCCTGACCTGCTCTACGTGAATGAAAAAGACAGGAATGAAGAACTATAAGCTCAGGCTAAAATCTGGCTCCTGACTTCCATCAAAACATGACCCTGAGCAAATACAATCAAGAAGACACCACAGTAAGTGTCAAATAATCAGGCATCTAAACCCTCTTATTATTTGATATGTACTCTCAGATGAATTTAATAGGTTTGAGAAAGATTCTGCAGAGTAAGAAATTTTTTATCCTAGGGAAAACTAGCATGCCTTCTGCTGCTGCCCCCACAGCCAGAATAACTGAGAAAGTAAAAAACTCGGGAATGTGATGGTAGAGGTGACAAGATGGGTGAACAGGCTGTGCTCCTGGGTTAGTACTGTGGTTACTCATCTGCGCATAAACCTAAAAAAAGGATGATTAATTATTTATTCTTGTAAGATACTCAAAGATTAACTTACAAACAGGCAAAACCTTTGGTTTTCCTCACTGCTCTTCTCTTCCTTGCTTTCTCCCACCCACCAGAAAAGCATAAGAAGCAACAGGCTCTTAGGACCACTGCAGCTTATGTTTACATACATTTTAACACAAAAGGACGAGCAGCAAGTCAAGAATGCAGAGTAGCAGGTTATGTTCTGAGGGGAAAAAAAAAAACATTTACCCAAGATGGCTAGGAAATTACATAGAAGATATATATAATGTAATATATATGATATACGTATTATAGAAAAGCTTGAGATGAGACAGGAGATAACTACATAGAATCAATCTGTTTGAAGCTGCAGCTTTGACTTGGTGAAGAACACTCATTCAAGATCTCATTTAAAGCTGATATTAAACCCTATTGGTATCAATCCGTTTCGGGGATTTTTAAAAAAAAAAAAAATTTTAAAACACACTTAAGTATAACTAACATTTGCTTTCTCAAATTTTATCTGTAGAAAGGCAAGTGGCAAGCTAGCTCAGCCGCAGTAAAAGCTGTGCACTCACCAAATCTAACAGGGGATACCGTATAATTATGTTCCCTGCCACTGCTTGCTCAGAGGTCTGTGCCAAGTCAGGAAACACTCCCTCCTGCACCTCAGTGGCCCTGCTGTGTGCCTCCCTGCCCCTACTGCTCTGCAGTTTCACAGTCATATGCAATTGCATTTATTTGTATCAGACCACAGGCCAACATGAAGGCTCTTGTCTCTGAGAGCAGTCACCTATACACATTCCTGCTTTAAATGTTTCTCTTCAATTTTTCCTTTTCTAGACATGTTCCTATACAGTTTTCCATGCACTAGCTGCCCTAATGCTTCTAAAGCTATGCTGCAGAAAACAAAACAAAACAAAACAAAACAAACTCACAAAAACAGGAAAAGAAGTAATTTCCTTCTTCTAAAAGAAGATAATTTAATTTTATTCTTAATCTCTTTGCCCAATAATGATAACAAAATAATCAGAAACACAGTATCCGAGCAGTTAACTGTGGCACAGAAACTACACTAACACTGCTTACAGGTGCCTCTCCCTTACTCCCAAATCCTCACCCACCCAGCTGCCATGCTCTCATAGTCCACACACTTAGCTTTCCTTCCATGGGAAATGAAAAGCGGCAAGGAGATAGTGAGCATCTGCATTGTGTCCCAGTGTTTAGGCGGAGTCCAAAGAGATAAAAAAGAGATAAAGACCCAGATTATTCACATGTATAAAGTACTTAGGGGCCCAGATTTTAGTTTAAGTGATTTCCCTTTGGATGCTCCTAGTCTTTGTTAGCAACTAACTGCTCATCCATCCCCTCTTTTCGGGCATCATGTGTAATAGCTTTTCCCTCCTTGTCTGCTCAACTGGTTCCAATTATTTGCTTTTTAAATGTGAGCTCTACGATTCTAAGATCAGTACACATTCCTGCTAAATCAGATTGAGAACCACATTGTGATTTTACAGAAGAAAATATTACCAAGTTGTCTTTGTGACAGAACACTGAGTAGGTATAAAATTGCAATGGTCTCTATGCCAGTTTTTTTTTAAGCTCTTTGCTTGTAAGATGAAAGCCTAATTTGATATTTTTGTAGTTATATAACAGTTCTAATATTTTGTGACATTTTGTATTGTGACACTATAGATGAAATTGTCATCGGACTGACACCCTTTACTGTTTATTCCTTAATTACAACTGTTAACAACACTGCAGAGAAGCGTGCTAATCTGCCATCACATATTATGAAAACAACGTTATTGTTACAAACACCAACACCCACTCAACAGGATATTTCTAAGATGGCAGTTTCTGCAAAAACTTACCAGTTTAATGGACACCTCAATAGAAAAAGTTTTAAATGAACTCTTAATATTCCCATTGAAAACACACAATTTTATATCACAGCTGAAGTTTCGATTTTATTGTGTCCAATTCTTCATCTAATTTAAATTCAGACAAAACTGTGTGCTTAATTTCATGGAGAACAGTGTCTGCAGATGTTGGTTCTTAAACACTACCCAGACTTCCTATAGTTTTCAGCTGGAAGTTAGTTCTCTAGTTCTGACCAGACATAAACTCCCTACAAACAGCTAATCAGTGAATAACTGATGTTAATTATGTTTAATTAACTAAATGAACACAAGGGTTTTAGTGCACAGATCCAAAGCAGTCAGGACATTCATGAGAAATGTTGCTAAAAAGTACCTCAGTTTCAATAAAAGTCATTAAACATCCCTGCTATTAAACAATACATCTCTCCGTAGCATGGATGCACAGATCAGTTCACTAGTAGCCTCGCAAAACTTGTAATCATTCAGATCCTCAAACACTGGCAGAGGTAAATTTTTTTCTGCTACTTCCAGGTCGGGGTGGAAGTATGTTGTTGCATATGAGATTAAATTTTATCAATATATTGACTCAAGTCCAGGTTCTTAATTTTAAAAAAGATTTTTTTTTTTCTAGGCTGGATGAAATTTCTGCAGGCCAAGTCGCACCCCTGGAAGGATCTTCCACTGAACTGATACTTCAAAAACCACCGCACTAGAGCGGTGAAATTTTCAGATCAAGTTAGCCCACTGTACAATCAAAACTCACTCATACTGCACTTCTGTAAAAGGAAGCTGAGGAGCTGTTCAAAGGCTGAAAATGAAAATATTATCTCCTCAACTTGTATACATTTTTGGTTCTTGGACAGCCACTGCCAGCTTCCTTTCAGTTTGCTTCTTTCAAACTTTTCACACCTAAGCAAAAGCTCTCACTTGTAGATTATGACAGTGTAAAGAAAACAGCATTAAGAGCAGTCTAGAAGTAGCAAAAAACCCTAGAGATTTGTTTACTTTTTCTTGTCTTTACCCACCTATTAGACAGAAAACACAAAGCAGGCAGCAGGAGGTTGGGAAAAGCAGCAGTAGTTACTGGACTGAGGTGCAGAAGCAATGAAAGTGACAATGACAAAATTCAGTGAGAGCAAGATGTGGAAATTCAAGGTGTTCCTTCTACAACTGCTCTCATGAAGGTTTTTACATAGATTCCTGGTGCTAAACCAAGGCTGCTCTGTCTGATGCAAACAACCTGCCTTCCCTGTTAATGGTAAATTCCTCCTTTCTTCCTCATTCAAAGAGGCATGCAGCACAGATGACTGCGGTGAAGAAAGGTAAAGCATGAATCTGTCTTTACTTATGGCACTTACATGTAGGAGCAGAGGATTAAAAATAACCTTAAACTCTTCTCATACTGAAAAAGCAATTGCATTGGTGGGTTTCTACAAATCAGTATTTCTCACTTTTTATCCTAAAAGCCCCTTTGAGGATTGCTTCTCTACTACTGAATAAAAACAAAGAATTGTACACAACATGACAATGGAAGCAAATTATCCAATATAGTCCATTTTCATTTAAATGATTTACATTACAACCTAACGGCAAGATATTCTGTTGCCTGATCTGGATGATCTTGTCTGCTGAAGCCATAAATTACAAACAAAAAACCCCAACAAACTAGAGTTTATTTTTGTGAATCTTCTTCTGGGTAGCTTATGTTCTGTTCTGTAGTTTTCGTTTTCTTAAGACCAATAGGAACTTCTGCTCTTCCTAAAAGAAACTGTTCCCACTTGGGAAGAGATTCTTTTATTGACGCCCAATAGAGAGTCTGAGAAAGACAGAAATAAAAATAAACTTAATTTCAAAAATCTGTGTCAGCCTGTTTAAAAACAATATTAAATCTTGCCTTAGGAGTGAAGCAATTCAGAAAAAATAACAACATACTTACACATGAAATTTCAAATCTCTTGTATGATACAAAGTACCAGCCTGGAAAGATTTCATTCTGCAGCATGAAGTGTCTCAATGTGCCCTCTTGTGGTAAGCAAGAGATTAATTTAGACCCTCACAGTACCTTTAACAAAATATTTTCCACTATAATAAACTTCTCCAAAAGCAGCTTTTATATTTAAGTACGTATATTAGTGGAATTTAATTTTGAAATGGAAAAAAAATGTTTAGTGTTATAAACGAAAAGTGCTATGTAAATTGGTTATCTTAGAAAAGTTTAGAGTAACACAACTCAAAATATTTGAGTAAAATTTCAGATGAGATAAATTACTGCCGAAGTAATCAGCTCCAGTATCTGGATTACAAATGGGAAAAAAAAAAGCCGTACAGTTTTCCTGTGGTCTAGGAAAACCACTGTGGACTATTTAACCCTTTCTCTGCATGACCCTGTGCCTCTGAGTAATAAATTTAACTTCGGTCTTATCTGTGGAATGCACGTACCATTCATCGTTTTTGTGTTGGTATCCTAAGGATAACATTGTTTGTAGGATTTTGAAGAAAATTAAATGCCATGTATAATTTTCCTCCACACAATACTGTGATCAGAGAGCTGTATTAAGCCAGCACTTTCATCCATCCACGAATGTAAGTGTAAATATTTTTAGATATTGATGTGCGTTCAGAAAAAAGTAATTTTGTAGTGGAAAACATTTATGGTACACGTGTATTGAGACTTTTTTTTTCCGTATTGAGACTTGTTTGAGTATATAATGTAGAAGCAGCATACCACAAAACTGAACAACTCCCTGCAGAGTATTAGATTCCTGGCTAATCATTTTGATCCTTCCATGTAACTCAGATATAACTATGGCTCTTGCAGATTTACAAAAATATTTTCTTCAACAGATTTACTCAAAGAATCTTTTTTGACAAGCATATGTGCTGTCACACAAAACTACTCCGACTTAGCAAGCTGGGGATCCATTATAGCCATAACTTTCAAAGTATATTAATACAGACACATAGATGGCTGAGTGAAATATGCTCAGAAGGGTTTTGGAACAAAGCATGCACAAGAATTTTGTACCATGAGAGAAAGTTTTCTTTTTCTGCTATTTATAGCACTCTTCTCTAGAAGCATAAAAAAGGCTGAAATAGGATCTTCTCCTTCAAATAGTAACTCTGTTCTCTCTAAAATTCCACCACTGCTGCAGAATGTAGATATCTCTGCAGCCATAAGCAACTGGTCTGCATTCTCCAATTTGTGCGGGCTTTGGTCTACATGCTGCAAGCAGCCTAACACCCGACACAGGACAGAAGGAGACGCGGCCCAAAACTGATGCAAACAATTCTAGTGGCACCTTGGAAGTCCTTGAGGAGTCTAAAACTGCTTCTGAACACAGTCAAAACAGGCTCAATACTAGTAGCCGTGTATCTTTCTTAGCATCATTCAAGATGTACAGGTATCCAGGAAAAAATGCACTCTTTTGTCTAAAATCTTTAAAAAAAAAAAAATTTAAAAAAAAATCACTGAATGGGCACACTCAGCGCGCATCCTGTCACAGTGATAGCAGTAGGCTATTTACAAAATGCAATGACAGACAAAAACTTTTAACAGGACCAGACCAAGAAGTGACACCTCTCATTTAAGTAACAGCCTAAGCATTGCAACACTTGCCCAGCACGTGTGAAATTGATGTACAATGCACCTCTCTTCACAGGCTCACGGTGCCAAGATCTACACCCTTCCCTTCCTTTGACAGTGCCCCAGCACACAAGCTGGCATGGGACACTACGTGCCTGTGGAAACTGAGCCACCACACAACGAAGAACCCACCAAGCCCTGGTCAAGAAACGCACATGGGGCTCTGACTCAGTGGCCTTGTGGCTTGCATCAGGAAGAGCTGTGCTCCGATTCATGTTCCCAGGACTGTTTCTGTCCTGATCATTCATTCATCAACTGCTAACACTGATGAAACAGGCTTGGAGACTGAGGAACTGAACTTGTTACGTCGTATCAGGACGATATTTAGCTCTCAGAGCAACTTGCTGTTCAAAATTTTTATCTTTAAATAATGTTTTAGGACACAGGTTAAGAAGTAAAATTTGAGTGTTCCTGCTTTTCCTGTAGCCGTACTTTTCATGAGCTCCCACACAAACATAAAATAACTCTGAGAAGTAACAATTTCTCTGCTCATGCTGATAAACTGTTAACCCTGAAACATAAAGATGACAATCTGTGGCAAACTGAAAATGGGATGACCATATAAACCAAACTAAATAGCTTTGACATAAACACAGTAATCTTCTGATACTCACAATATTAATTTTTATGTTTGACTTGTTTTAAATAGAAGTTTCTATAGATCTGAAAGCTGCTAAATATTTCCACCAGAATGCTCCAGAATCTAGGGACCTTGCCCCAGAATTCAGGTTCAGCTTGCTACACAGTACACAGGCCTTTGGCTATACCAGTCACTGGATTTTAAAATCAATTATTTTCACTTAAAGAACATGCTTCAGGGAGAAAAAAAGCAAAATATTTGGTAAACAGCAAATGAAAAGACAGAGTTCTAGGACTTACTTCTAACTTAACAGTATCAGGATGTGGAAGTAAATAGACTCTTTCTCGCAGCTTTTTTTCTGCTGCTTCTAAATCCTGAAACACAGGGAAAGTACATTTTAAAAACACAGACTGGGAATATTAAAAGGAAAACGAACACTCACATAAAGACATTTAATTAAATGAACTTATTACAGCTAAACAGCGTTTAAATAATAATGCTGAAGTTCAAATCTTTCTGTTTAGTCATTCTGAAATCCAACTTGTAAGACATCCTATAGTTTCTAAGTATCTTTAGTGTACCTTTTTGATAGAAGAATTAATTTCATGACCACATAAGACTTGCTATAAAACATGGTTATTCTTTCTGGACACTAGGGTATATTACAGTTAAATTCTGTTCTGTAAAACTTGCAAAAATGGGGGGGGGGGGGGGAACAGAATGGTTTTTGCTGTGCTGCATGAAGACTGAAGCATGTATTCTAGCTACTGTAACTGTAAAGTAACTAGGCAAATTATGTGCAAGATCTTTACTCCTCAAGACAAAGATGACTTGCTAATATGCATGCATAACATGTGCACAAAAATGTAGAGCTGCAGCAAGCTGTTCACCAGACAAACTTGGATGACAATGCACCTCACACAGCTTTCTTACAAAAAAAAAAAAAAAAAATCAGTATTTGGGTTCCTGCTTGTCCAGTGGATGTGTGCTGGATTCACAAAGGCCTAAATATTTTTTTTTAAAAAAGAGAAAACTAAAAAACAGCAGCAACAAATAAATCAAAACATCCCCCCAAACTAACCGCCCTCCCCCTTTAAAGTTCTGACCCGTTCTTGTGGGCTTAGTTCCATACCCAAACATTGAAGAGATTGAGTGGTGGGCAGATGAAGAGAGACAGAAAGGGACGTGGGAGTGGGGTGTGAAGAAGCCAAAGCTGAACAGAGTGGAGGGGGAAAGAAAGTATAGCAGATGGCAGAGTTGGGAGCAGAGAGCGGGTGTGAAGAGTACAACAGAAAAACTAAATGAGAGAGGAAATTCCCCAAAGGGACTTCCCAAATATTCACCATCACTGCCGCTGAAGAGAAGAGTGAGATTCTGGAGGAGCATCTCCACAAGAGAGACTAAACATGATTACTCGTATTGAACAATAGCCAATCTGAATACATCAATAAGTAAACAGTGCTCGACTCCAGTTTAATTTGAAAAACGTGACTCAAATTCAGCAGAGTATGATTAATAAAACAAAAAAACCCCAGCCTTACTGTTAGCTGGAGTTCAACTTAGTGATATAGATACACTCAGTTCATTCAATTTACGCCGTTCATCTTATTCTATGTCATTAATTCCTTTTACAGCATAATTGTATTCTCTTGTACATAAGTACAAACCAAATCCAAACAAAACTGTTCTCCCTATTCTACAGCAAAGTGCATACCCCTGTAGGAAGTTAAAGGATGTCCGAGAAAGAGCAAACTAAGTCTCAGATTTCTCCAAATCCTCAGAAGTAGCAAGCAGCTCCCCCTTTTCAGGTGAGAAAAGACGAACGTGGAATAAACATAAGGGGTGAATATGGGCAAACGTGGAAGCCATTTGAAGTCACAACGTCAAAATAACAGAGCACAACACAGGCTTAACTAACCTAAGCAAAAAATTTCTCTGTTGCATGTACTTAGAACAGAGAGACCACAAACAGCACCAAATGAAGACCATGTCAGTATGGCTCAGACCAAGTTTGGAGAAGTTATCACCACACTGAAAAGAACGATCAATCACAAGTGTCCACTTCATATTCTTCCATCGGATTTTCCTCCTTTCTGATTCCTTCTTCCTAATGCCTGTAGGAATTTTCACAGGAAGGAAGAATATCAATCGAGATCATTATTTCTTTATATACTCAGCTAAGTCGTTGGAATGTTTATGATGATAGGAAACGAGTGTCTTTCAGGCAAGAAAGGAGACAGCAGTTGTGCATATATGTTTAGTAGAGAAGGTCACTTTGGCATAGCCTAGATATTGGATGTGTCTTTTCGTTGCTCACTCTAGTCTGTATGTTGTGCAGTCTATTGCCGTTCAGAATACTGATTTAATGACAGACAGTGAAAGAAATTTTTGCTGGAAGGTGTAGTATGCTTTAGAAAATAACTGGAACTACTAAAGATTAGATGGCACTTCTTGTGTGTCTATACAGCTGGTAAGCTTTGCAGGAAAAAGAAATCCCTGTCATCAATATAAAAATAAATTCTTCAGCAGTGTAAACTCAGGAAAAAGAACAGCAAATCTAATATGTCACAGTACTGGAAAAAGAGAGCATCTTACAATGCTTCCCCTAAAACCACAAGGACTGGAACAAAAACAATTCAAGACCCTTCCCCAGAGGTAAAATGGAATGCATGACACATGCATCACTTTTAGGGGACCAAATTCAGCTGTCACTTATATTGATATCAGTCTGGCAGACTCCCACTTAAATAATTCTAGAATTACATGCCTCTGAAGGAAAGCAAATTTGGTCTAAATTACCTTCCCAATACTAACTACTATGTAGCGTATTCTTTATTTTTTATTTTATGTAATAAGCTGTTGCACAGTAATACATATTTCTAAACACAAGAAATATTACTGACAAATGCATGTCATAAATTAGATTATAAATACTAGTCTAATCTCTGCTTTTATTACGACATTATATAAGTACTAAATGATACAGATTTCCCTAATCTGCAGCCTCTCTTTAAAGACATCAAGGAAAATACTCTGACAATTATGTTAAAATGCTGAACAAGTGCTTATAATGTTAAAATTTCAATTAAAAAAGCCCAGTTCAGTTCCTTGCTTCCTACTGATTAGAAAATGAATTAATTTTGAAAAGCTTTCCTGTGCATAAATATCAACTAGCACAGAGAAAGAAAAATGTCTTTTGCTATGATCACATACTGAAAACAACTGATTTTGCTTACATGCAGAATACCAGAAATGCAAATAAAAAAATAACACTTCATCATGTCCATGTATTTTTGAGTAGGCCAAATCAACAACTCTCCACATGGTAACTGTGAAATGTACAGTGCCTGGTATCAGGAACAATATTCTGAAGCTGGCACATTAATCAGTCTTGTTTTCAAGCTTCTCATATATTATTCTGCATAGATTTTTTTTTCCTGTTTTCTTCTGTTATCAGAAAGCATCTGCAGGAGTGCATGCCTGTTAAAACTAGTATAAAATTAATAGATTTAAACTGATTTATGCTACTTTATCCTGCAACAGAATTTGTTTTGATACATATGTTTTTGCTTTTTTTCCATACAAACACCAACATTTTTGACACTTGAAAGGAACAATTTTGAGGATGTGACAGAAGATGGCAAATATCTGTTTAACTGCAAAAATATTTACACTCTGTATATGTCTGAGCTATTGTTAACATTTCCAATACCACAAGCTTTCAGTATGCAGAAATATACCCTGCATTTATTACGTTCGCCTGTATATGCTAACCGAGAACGCATTTATAAAATGAAAATAATTTACAGAAACCTATATTTATGAAATAAAAATCTATTACAAAGCGCATATAGAAAATGGGAGTCATAATGGCTGAAATTACTAAATCAATGGAGCATAAACTATGGAAAAAATAAACAAACCATCCACTTCTCCCCAGCTTCCCAGTGAATCCCCTACACTTGTCTATAACCAGTGTAGAAGGGTTTGATTGCCCCAGCCCAGAATGCATCAGTTTACCAGAGCACGAGTTGAAAAATCTTCCTTGTTGCAGAATAGTGAAGAAGACATTCCTGATTAACTGTTCTGCCTTGCCTGCCGCTCCTTAAATACAACTTCCATTTAAATACAAAGAGGGCCTGCAATGGAATTATACCCACCCAAAATGTGAACATCTTAAATCTTAACCAGGCTTTGCATGAAGAAACAAAAATGTTTGGTGACACAAATTAATCTTGTAATTTTCTAAGAGTAAAACTTCTTGTTTCAATAAACATAATACATGCAATATGGACCCTTAATAAGTAAGAGTTTAAAGAAAATGCATGAGAGGTATGGTTTTCTGCTGTTTCCTGAACAACAGCCAAACATTTTTCAAATCCATGCTCATGTCGGTGGTCAAGGGCAATCTGCAAACTCAGATGCCTAAACTAGGGGTTCCAGAAGAGGTTTTAGCATTCCAGTGCCTGCCACCAAACCTAGATCTTTTTAATTGCCCATTCTCAAACGTCTGCTGGTTTTATCTAGGAAACACAAAAGTTACCTAAATAAGACAACAGATCTGTGGAACAGCTATTAACATGATTAACAGTATCACCACTGGGAAGAGCCAGAAACACCAAACACTGCATTTACAGACTCGCAAATAAGATTCATGAAGTCATTCTACACCTCTTTAAAGGAAAACATTAAACTGAGAACTTCTTTCACACCTTCACACAACCATAGTGGGAGAATAGTTCTTACTCTGGACTAAAAGCACGATAGGTTGGTCAGCCCCTATTTCCAAACATCCCCCTATATCTTGAATCAAAGTACAGCGATGCTGAGTCTTGTCAGACTCTTCTCTTAGGCAGACATGTAATAGCATGTGTTGCATCTCCACATGCACTTAAAAAAAAACCCCAAACCACAATAGTAGCAGCTGCCACCACGAGGCTCACATGAGAAGGGCATGGGAAATAGGTAGTGATGCCATCGGATAATAAAGACGTCATTTAATACTTCTGGTCAAGTTCCAGATGAGAGAACTGTATATAGGAGGATTCAAATGATAACTATAGAGCAAACACTTTTTTTTTTTTTTTTAATTCTCCAAGCTACATAACCATGACATTTCAATGCGGTTCCTGGTAGTTGCAGAAACTTACATTTAAAAGTGCTGCATTCCTTTTATGAGCTGCATCAGCTGCTTGAGTTTGCCATGTCTTTTTAGTCTTTTTGTCTCCTAGATAAGTCTCCATCTGCTGTAGCAGCTCTGATCTCTGAGACAGTCTACAAAGGAAAACATTTTGCTAAGTGGGTAGAACATTTTGCTCAGGAGCTAGAAAATAACCTTTTTACCTTACCCAGTTTGCTCAAAACTATGGGGCTAATTAAGCCGGCTGTAGGGTGGGTGTGCTGGGGGAGGCAAAAGGTACAGGCAGACACCACCTGCTGCGCTTGTATGAAGCTATAATGTTGTAACCAGCAGTCCTCATATGCTAAGGTGCTTAGAAGCACTGAATCTCCCAGAGCAGGAAAGACAAGGGTAGGTTGGGGTGACTTGATCAGTGCTACTCTTGCTCATTGGCAAGTACTAGCTGTTATAAGAAAAGCAGATTTTTCTGAATCATAACTGAATTTGCTTCACAATCTGAGTTTAGAGGGCAACAAAGAAGCAATTCTGTAATTGAGACATAGAGTGAGAGAATGTAATTACTTTCCCCAAATAGGAATTTAACAGTGACAGAAGGTTAACAATGGAGATCTTAAACCAGTACCACTATTGGAAGTCAAAAACCTCATCAATCTAAAAACCCTTAACAGCAATTGAAGATGGCAGTTCCAATAGTTCATGAAGGAAGAGTGCCATCTCCTGGAACTCCAACCTCTTGTTGAAATACCACCGTGCTCTGTACAGAGCTCAGATTCACTGCTCAGAGGATGGTCGTACGCAGTGAAGGAGGTCTCACAAGACCGCAGCACAAACTGTTGTGAGGCAGGCTGAAGTGCTGAAACAATTACTTACATCTCTTCGTGTCTTCTAGCAAGGTGAACCTCCTGAGCCAAATAGGATGACATTTTCAGTGGTTTGCCCCAGTTTTGTCTCTCTATTAAGGGAACACCAAAGGAAATTAAAATCTTCCGAAGACATACATGAACATATGCTTTTCATAATCAAACAATTCTGTGTTAAAAAGTTGCACACAATAGTTATATATCAGCTATCTACATAAAACCTGCTTATAAATTTTAATATTGACCACAAGACATCGTTACATTACATTTTGAATACATGCACGCTACTAATGTTCACAACATGTTTTAGGAAAATCTCACTGTCTTCTATTAATTTATGAGAGAACTAAAATTTGACTTTCAAGTTTCAGATTTCACATTAAGTTTTCGCAGGTTTCAGATGCTTACAACCCCACATGCAAACTATGTGCTTTCATAATTTGTATACTACTGTTTACATCAGTGATTACTGGCTTTTGTCATGTTACATTGAATATGAAGTTATATGTGTGAATATCATTTACAATTGCCTCTCACAGATACAGTGCCCTGTTCATAGGAATCTCTGTTTTGAGTACAGGCATGATTCGACTAAATAACTTAAGCTACTAAACCAGTTTAATTTTTGAGTGCTTGAAAAATTAAGTGAAAACTTCTTAAGCTCAGCTCTTCAGTACTGTAACACAGTACATGATGAAATACAGTTTAAATTGTTTAGATCTTACTGGGGCTTTTTGAGATATGAAGGAAATCAACTCCCCACTGCATGCAAATCGAGATCCTACAGCACTTTCCAGAGAGGTGAAAGCGTCTACAGTCGAGTATTTTTCACCTCAGAGGTGACTGTACTGTTGTCACATCGAGTAAAACTAAAGACAATAAAAGAACCTTTCACATGTTCGCAGTGCTGAAAGGCAGGAGAACCAGAAGATCTCATCAAGATATGAGAACTTTAGGAAAGGGCTTCTTTCTGTCACGAGATTAACTTTGAAGCAACTTATTCACGTGTGCGCTCTGACCCCAGCAGAGCCCATTTTCCCGGGATGCATGCTTCGCCACACTCGGAAATACATTTCCACGCAACTGGCCTATCACTAGCGCTTCCCCTTCGTTTAACAAGGAGCACGTTCCCTACGGGATCCTTCCCTCAGCCAGGGAACTCCACGCAGTTCCGAAGACCAGGCGAAACCTCCGCTCATCGGGCAACGCCTTTACCGGCAACGGGAGGAACTAAAGCGCGGGGCGCACAAGCGCAGTCCCCGCTCCTCCCGGGGAGCCCGGCTTACGAACAGTGGCAACAGCGGCAACAAGCAAGCACTCGGGGCAGGCGCTCCGCACGCAGCTTCCCCGGGCGGCTGCCAAGGGGCGAGGCCGGCCGGGCCGGGCCGGGCCGCCGCACGCCAGCCCCGCCGGCAGTCCCCCGCTCCCGCTGTCTCCTCAGGGGCCCTTGGGAGGCGCCGACGGGCGGCAGGAGGGACGGGCACTCCCGCCTCAGCCCGCGGCCGCCGGGGGAGCGCGGAGGGGCACAAGGGAGCCGCCCTTAGCCCTACCATCGGGAAGGGGGGGGGGAACCCACGAGCCCGTCGGAATGTACCATTCTGTAGGATTGAGGGAAGAGAAAGCAGGAAGGAAAATTAAATACGCACGCAGGCCTAGTTTACCTTCAGCCTCGCCGGCTTCGAAA
Organism: Tauraco erythrolophus; assembly: GCF_009769465.1. Classification (NCBI taxonomy): domain Eukaryota; kingdom Metazoa; phylum Chordata; class Aves; order Musophagiformes; family Musophagidae; genus Tauraco; species Tauraco erythrolophus. The sequence continues at coordinate 8,757,286 of NC_141476.1, forward strand.
AGGAAACCAACCACCCACCATGGTCCCCACGACGCCTTAACCTTACCACCCCCCCCGCGCTGCCATGGAGACGGCCGGAAAGGCGGAGCCCAGCCGTAGGCGCTGATTGGTCTCGTCACGCCCCGGTAGGCGGAATCAAGCGAGGTCGAGATCCGCCTTCGCCACTGGGATTGGAGGAGCAGGATGAGGCAGGGCCCAATCATTGCCGGCGGGCTGGAGGGCGGTCTCGTGCTGTGACCGTTGCCGCTGAGGCGCCGCCCCGCCGGCGGGAGCGGGACGGGGCGGGGCGGGGCGGGGCGGGCGCCCGCTGGGGGGTGGTGGCGTTCCGTGCGCCGTCGGCCGTGAAACGCGCCGCTGGAGCCGCCCTTCTGCCCTGCGGACATGCGCGTGAGATTCGGCCGTAGTTGGGACAAACTTTTGGGGCTCTGCAGCCCGAATAAACCGGGGAAGAGCGAACGCGCTCGGGGCGACGCTGAGGTGTGGCGGAGGGGCGGCACTGCGCGTTCCCGCTCCTCCCGGGCGCCATCCGTCCTCTGGTGGGGCAGGGTTGCGTTTGCCACTTTCCTGCGCGGGGCGAAGCGTTCCGTCTTCTGGCTCGGGCCGCGCGCTGAGTGCCGGCTGGATTCTCCGCGTGCATCTCCAGACCCTCCGGTGTGATCCTGCCCTCGGTGTTCGAGAGCAGGATTTCTCCCAGGCCGCAAAAGCAGAATAGTTGCTGAGGCTGATTCAAGTCCTTTGTATTATTATTTTTTTTTAATCAAAATCTACTTGAAAAAACGACACAATTAATCTGCTTTCTTTGTGAATGTTTTGTTCTTTGCAGAAGACATAGACCAAGCAATTCTGAGCCAAATGCAGCTGGAAGTTCCTTTTTGTTCATTTTCTTCATTGTTGCCTGATAGATTTACACGCTTTTGCAGCTGCAGGTGATTTCTACAAGCTGCTCTGGAAGAGCTTGTCTTCCCTTTTTCCTTTCTCAATATTCTCTGATCTTAGTGTTTCAAGACGCCTCATCACAAGCCTTTCTTACTGCTGATGAGAAGTTTTTTCTTGTGATTCTTCAGCTCTTTATCTTTTCCATTCACTGATTTTATATTTCTGCAACAAACTCACATTAATTCCCTTTATGACATATAATTAAGTAGAAATTCTTCAATGTACTTGTCATCTTATCCCTGCTTATTGCAGCAGTCAGGATAAATAGTACTTAAAATATATTTTTTTTTAACCATTTTGTTTAAAGACAACACTTTCCAATAAATGATATGGAGAAATAGGAGCCTGTCCTCGTTTCTAATGGTGTGAAAAGCTAATGGTTACAGTCTTACTAAATTTAATGGAAAGCCTAATGTTTTGCATATTCTACTTTGAGCTACACCAGTTCACTGTAATGGTGGTGATCCATCTTTCTTGTAGCATTTAATGAATTTCAGAAAGAATAGGAACAAATTGAAGTTTGGTTTACATAAACCATTATATATGCCATTTGTGAAGAGAATGCAAAGAGCATTTTAGTCAAGCTACAGATACTATCAATTGTTCAGTGTTGCAGAAAGAGACAGGATGGAAACCATAATTTCTTAATGATTGCTTTATGTGACAGTGGATGAAATGCTCTCTAAGTTCATAGCTAATGAGCTATAAACTCTGCATTTAGTTTTTCAGTATTAATGTTCTTTTTTCGTTAGAAGAGCAACCTAACCTAGATCAGTTCTCAACTTGTCAAGAACATAAGCTTTAAACTTATCTGAAAAAAAGAAAGAACACTGCTAGTAACAGCCAGAAATCCGCAATAGCAGGCTGCTTTGTACCTGTGAAGCACCTACAATGAAGTCAGTGAGGGTCATTGCAGAAACAGGGCTTTACAGACAGGAGTATATAGATATGCTTACAGGGGGAAAGGCATTCTGTTGCATATCTTAATGCACTGGCATCTAATTGTAGCGTGCTTTATAGATTGGTATGTCATCTGTCTAATAGCCCCCGCCTCCAATTTCCAATTACACTGTGCATCTTACAGAAAAAAAAAAACCTTGAAAGTATTTATATGTGTGTATCTTCATTAAATACTTCTGTCTTTGTGTGAATTTACTGTTGGATCACTGGTACAAAAATTTGAAAAACTGTATTTACTGCCTGATTGTGATAATATGACCAAGTGCACACCTCGACACCGGAGTAGTCTCTCTCTTGCTGGGTCGCAGTCTGCGGTAGTGTTATACTTGAGATCATGTACTCCATGGGTGCCTAAATACCAGTTAAGGACTTACTGTTAGCACTGAAATGTGGGCATTGTGACCCTAGGTTTTTCTTAGCCCCGCAATTTGGTTTCAGTCCGAAAATTTAGGAGAAAAGGGTTTTCTGAGCGAAATTGGTGAACTGTAACACTAGGTGGCACTTAAACACAGCTAACAAAGACACTTAAGTCTTGAAACACACAAAACCGGTCAAACACATTCTGTTCTAACATGCCGTTAATTATATCCTCAAAGTGATGTCTTGGATTGATATTACTAAACAAACATGTATAAAATGTAATTACAGACAAGTGAAGTAAATACTGTAGGCTTATAATTGCAAGATATGTTTTTTGCTTGTAATATGCTACACACCTGTGTGTAGTTTATATAGCTAGTATTTTATTTTGTCATTTTTACTAACATTTAGAATGGCGCGATTTAGCTTTATGTGCTTTTATTTACTGGTACCAATTTTTGCCATATGTCAGTTTTTAAAAAATTGAATGTTTTTATCTATTGGTATTTTAAAAAAGGAGTATTTCAAAGGGAAAACAATAAGAAAGGAGTTTTTTAATATGAAACTACTTCAAAACTTTTTTAAAAAGTGCATTTTTTTTTTCTAATTGCTTTGCTTTCCTCTTCTTGCTTTCCTTCTTCCTGCTTGCCTTTTATAGGTACACGTCTATTGCTATAGTAGCTTAATATCCACTTGGAGGTCCAAAGTCTATCTGCTCATAAACGTTTCTTAAGTGATACCATTGGCAAAACACATCAGGCCTACGAGACAGTCTAAGAGCCATGAAATCCCATCAGAGCAGCTTGTGGCCATCACCTTGGGTTCTGGCAGTTTTTCCTACCAACTGCAGAAGCGGTCGGCAGCATTTCAATCAATTGCACAAGTGCTATGCTTTAAGTTAGAACAAGCTAAAAAGGCAAAGACGTGCAAGGAAATGTTCTCCCAGTGCAGGAGCAAGCTAATAAAACAGCAAACCTAGAAAGAACAAAAATGGACTTCTAGGTCCTCTTTCCCATCACATTCCAATATTCAGGCATCTGCTTTCAGCTGTACTGCTGGCAGGTCCCATAACGTTCTCTGTTCAGGGTTACAAATAGTTGTCTTCTCTGTGGTGGTAAGATTAGAGCTCAGATGAAGCTCAAAAATGGTAGGACAACCCAACAACACATTGGCCAAACTGTCCAACATCAAAGAAAAAAATAATGGTTGTGGTAGAAGGGCGTAAGGAAGACTATTTTCTTTATCCTTCAAGTAAAGATAAAACTCTGATAAATAGGAAAAAGCTGAGAAAATCACCATTCAGCTACAAATTTTTTCTTTTTTTTTTGCATTTGAGAAAGATCCTTTTTGGTTCTGGAACAGTCTTTCCAGGTACTAGTAGATAAAGCTGTGAAATACAAACTAGCCTGACGGTTCTTGAAACCGTTTACTGATACACCCGTTCAGTGTTGTCAGAAGGGATACATGCCCTAACAGGTGCTTTCCCTTGGTGGTTTCTATGGCATAGCTACTTCTTTTTGAAGATTTCAAGAAAATAGTTTGGCCCTTGAATAATAGCATTAAGCTTTCTCTTTTTTTTTTTTTTAAAAAAAAAGCAAGCTACAGGCCTCGACTGACTCTGACAGAGGTACAGGTAGTAGAATGTTTTACAAGTAATTACAAAAACTATTTACAGTAATTAGCTTGAATCTAATTGCTTCTCAGCACGTTAGGTTAGTAAATTACAGCTTTATTTCAAACAACTCCTGTTGTCTGTTTTCCCTAAACTGAACGCAGGAAACCCAATAAAAACAAACACTTGGATAACCACCGTTCTCAGTTCCTGTTTGAGGTATGTGGAATGGAGATGCTTAGCTCTGCTCTTACAAGCAGCACTTCCACTTACCCTTGTAGATTGTATCTTTCTTCCCTTGCGCACCGAGAACGTTCTCCTCCTGAGAGCAACAAGAGGATGCGTGTGAACAAGAGGGACGGAAATAAGCCTTTTGGCTCTTAAGTGAGAGAGTCACATCAGATGATTTATACGTGAGAAGGCTCATTTTCTTAGACTACCTCCCTAATGAGTGCAGAGAGAAAAGCTCTCCTTGACAGTGATGCAGAGCATGAGGCTGAGCTTTTGGAGTTCTCTGAAGGACCAGAGGTATCTCCCTGTGGGCTACAAAGGGAGCTTTGAGAAACTGGCTTCCTCAGATTGGTGCCTGTAATTATGTATGTGATCAGTGTCTGATCATCTGCTTCAAAACCAACCACAGCTTATGTCTATCACACCCTTGTAAAGGTTCGTTGGGCTGCTTTGAGGCTGATGGTGCCTGCCACACAGACAGATACCCGGTCAGCTTTGGCCTGATTTGAGGTTCCTCTTGGAAACCGTAGCAAGTTTACGGAGGAGCAAGTCAGTGCCTGCCAACGTTCATGTGAATCCAGTCACATGCGGGCACTCCTGGTTATTTAAACAGTCTTCCAACCGCTTTCCCACACCACTTTCACCAAACTGGACTACTTACCTTTGTGTCTGCTCTTGCTCTGGGATGATGATAGACACCATCTTCAGTTTTAGTCCGTTTGCACTGGGTACACAAGTCAGCCTATAACTTTTATCCACTGTAAGTACGTAATGCTATTGCCATCTGGCCTTACATTAAAATTGTCTTATTCTGTAATGATGATACATCTACAGAAGCAAAAAGTACTTTGAATTTTAATATATGCATTTATGTGACTGTCAAGATGCCTGATATTAATAGCTTGACTTTTACTGTAAGCAGAGGTAGAAGAAATAACACCACTTTCACAGTTCTGGCACAGTTTCCTTGTAAGCTGAATTCTCAGCCCATAGTTCCTGTCTCTGATTTTTGCCATACAGACCTGAGCAGGAGGGATCTATTTTTTATTTCAGTTTAGATTTTGAATGCTTTTATTATGCTTCTTCAATCCCTGAGAGAAATTAGAGAGGCAACAATGCTTCTCTTCTTGCATAACACCAACATTTATTGACAATAAAAATAACTGAACTTGCACAAGAAGCCAGTTTCTAATAAACCCTTTTACTAGGTGGTTGTTATGAAGGTTGAGCTTTTCATTTTTTACAAAAATGCCACTCTTTTTAAAGCAAGGTCGGTCAATCTTTTTAGAAAGATTTAATAAATGACTTTTCCCCTCTTACCAAATTTAGTCTTTTGTTGAATTGTTTCAGTTCCTATTAAAGCTTCACAAAAATATACCTTCTATTATATTTCTTCTAATAGGTTTCTCAGCCTTATAACTATAATAAATTTGTCAGTCTAGCTTCACTGAACACTGGACTTGAAAATCCTACCACAACAGATTATAAATATAACCATTTCTAAACCCTTTCAAGAAGTTTTACCCTTTCTTTCAACACATTCTATGTACTCAGCAATTCAGTGAAAATAACCTTTCAGAGTCATTCTTTAAACTGTCTTTCTTGGTGATAGCACAGTTGAGTCATTTGATCAGTCAGTCAGAAAACCCAAGTTTTGTTCCTGTCTCTGCCAGGGTGGATTCATAGTCTGAACCAACTCGCTTAAAGCCAATGTGTTCTTAAGTGTTCGTTCAGAGGAAATGACCAACTTGACCCATATAGGGCCTGATTTTCAGAGTAGCTGAGTGCTCAGAACTGCAATTTAAATCATTTACAGCCATGCCCTTAGCACTGCTTAAAAAAAAAAAAAGTCTACTGACATGAAGACCCTCAAAGGTAGCTTTATAGCAGATTTTAAAAGATATGCCAACATTCTTTTTTTTTTTGACTAATCTCTTTCCTCTGTTTTCTTTCTATGAAATTTGATTGTTCATTTTGTGTTTGTTTGTTTGTTTTTTAGGACAGAAGTTGCATTTTTTTAGAAACACAAAATACTGTTTTGATAAATAATTCTCTTCAGGCCATGTTTTAAAGTTTGAATGAATGAATGTAAACAGAATGTAATAAAACCTTTAGAACATTAATAACCATACTAAAAGCAGAGAAGCAAGCAGCATGGTCACATAAATCTAAGAAAAGCAAACAATCTAAATATCTCAAGCCCTGTGTTATAAAATGAATCAACTTTGCTTTATAACACTGTGCAAAGAATAAATAGCAATGCATCATATTCGCTTTGTATGGATCAATGGGAAGCAGAGAGAGGCAAGGGTTATCTAAGCAGTATAAAAGTTTAATTAATGAATACTTCCAAGGGACACAAATAATCTGCACTAATCCCAAATTACAGCACATACTCTATCCTTCAATTTAAACCTCCTTCTCAGGTTTACCCATAATCAGCAAACAGAGGAAAAGCTGGACTACCTCACCCCTCTTTCCCTTTGAGAGAATTGCTCAGCTGAGCTCCTTGCAAGCCCATTATGGGTCATTCTACTTAATTGACCAGTTCTGATGGTTATGGTGTGTTTCTGGTCACCTGAGTTCAAGAAAAATGAAGAAGTGTAGAAGCAGCTTTTAGGATGATCAAGATAGTGGAGCGAGCTTGTTTTGTGAGAAGAGATTAAAATGTTTGGTTCATTTATCAAAACAAAAGCAGGAAGAGCATCTGATTGTTTTCTACTAATATGTGAGTAGTGTTAACATCAGAGAAAAAAAGCTTTTTAAGCAAAAAGATAGAGCTAGCAGAAGGAGAAATGGAGGTAATGAATAAACGTTATCTAGAAGAGAGAAATTTGAGGAAAACGCTTACGTATTAGATGAGTGAACTTCTAGAACAGCCTCCCAGAAAGAGTACAGCGGGAGGGAAAGCAAGAAAATGAATTCATTTTAACACAGACCTTGATCAGTTTTTGACTGGGAGTCTGTGACGCGGCTTTCTGCGTGGCCTTCAGAGGGAAGCCCAACTCGCAGAGCCTTTCCGATGGCCAGTTGTGTTCTGCTGAGCAGTGCTGGTGAAATTCCAGACTCACATCACCAGTGTCAATATTGTAATCAGCTGCTAGCCGTCTTTGAGAGAAAACTTGGAAATTAAAACTCCAGGTCACCTGCTGCTCTGTGCCTCTGGCTATGGACAGTGTTGCAGAGAGGGGAAATCGGCAATAAACGGTTTAATGCAGAACTTCTGCAGTCTGCTTGGCTTTGCCTGCCAAGCCAGCCTGCTTGCTGTTGACACCAGTGCTATGTAGGCGTGTAGAGTATTGCTACGCCATTCAGGCATTGCAAGAAGAATGTTTTTAACAAAATATCTCTGTGTTGTCAAGATTTTTCTCTCTGCGTAGGCTTCCTAATGTAAACTTCTATTTGCTGTGATCTCACTATGAGCCTTATATTACAAAGTCCTACATGACGTTATTTGTAGTTGGCTGTTTGTCTGAACCTATTTCATAGCCTAAGGCACAGAAAGGCAGGTGAATTTAAATTTTAGCTTTCAAGTTGGTTTTCAAATGCTGTCAGTTTAAAATATTACAGTAACAGCAAGTTCTAACAACATTCTCAGATTTTCTTGCCCAGCTGAGTGTCTTTGGCGTTACTGAACAGGGCTCTATTTGTGATCAGAGTTATGGACAGCACTGTAGAGTCCAGGCTTTAAAATAACTGGGTAAAAATGTCAGTGCTGCCATTGACGTGAAAAGGGTCAACGCTTGGCTTTCTGTCATTTATGTTTCAGCTTAGCAATAATGTAGTAAAGGAGTTTTTCTTTGGAAAGATGCAGCAGTAAGTTCAGTAAGAAATATGAGAAAAGAAATACATTCCAAGGAATGAGAAAATGACTTTCCTTAGGGAGTAGTCATTTATTTTCTTCATTAAATCGTATCACAGAAGGCTATCAGTTGATGGTTAACTCTTCAGTTTCTGAAAATGGACACGACTGGCAAAAGCTGTAGAGTTACAGCAGTTCGTATCATTTTTTTGAAGAGCATGTTTTTCTAATCAGACAAGTCTTACGCAGTCATGCTCTGTGTGTGTGTACATAGCTGTGCATGCACGCACACATCTTTCACGTCTCTTTTTTCAGTAATTTTTGAAGTTGACCAGTTGCAGCCAAATTCAGCACCAAGGTTACTAGTCCCTAAAACATTGCAGTTCTAAAAGTTTTATGAAAATAGATGGCTATTCAGAGGAAAAGGCTGTAAAGAGAGCTTACCACTTGCTGGATGTCAGAGGATCCATGTAGGATTTTTTTTTTCTACCAGCTCAAATCCATAGGAAAACCAGGCTCCTTCGTTCTGTTATTCATAGAGCTGCGTATCTACTTACAATTTTTCTGTATTTAATGCAAGTGAAATGAAACTAGTTTATATAAGCAATCAAGTGATCTGTTGCTAAAATATGGATTGCTGTATAAATCAAGCCGTTAGTGAGATGCCCTAAATTTCCTCTCTGGAAATGGCTCTCTGTAATTGGCTAATCTCTCAAAATAATTTGTGGTACCTTTTTACACATTGTGCCAACTGGAATAATCAAACAGGGCTGATTAAAATTATGCTTCCCCAGTTCTATTTTAAAAATATAGTTCATAACTTTTATATACTTTGAATTGGCTTAGACTGTTATAGACTCTGAGAAAGGACTGTTGTCTCTGCACTAGAAGACACAAAGCCAAGTGAAGAAATGTTATTAGTCTCTGTTCATGTATGAGAGTCTGTGGTTGTTACCCGTAGGAAAGATCATGAAAGCATTGTTGGGATCCATGGCCTAAATCTCACACAGTGTGCTGAAGGTAGCAAGGTGCATCACTGCAAGGTGCTGAAGGTACCTCCCAAAAATGTCATCTCTGGCAGTAAAGTGTCATTTTCAATGTAACTTGAGTATTATTTATCAAGCACTTTTAGACACTAGAGGAGTCATTTCGGAGGCACGTGTCCCACTGTAGATATCACATAGAATTAGGAGTAACATTCATTTAAAATCAGAGACCAGATGAAGAAAAGAAACTATAGGAATCCATTCTGAAAGGGAACTAAGTATTTTTTTTTTTTTTTAATAAAGAGCCAGTTAATTTGGGACAGTAAAGTGGGAATTATACAAGTCAGGAACTATTCAGTCACTGAGTCTTTTTAGAGATTCACTATGAGAGAGAACCAAAGTGAATCAGTAAAGAGAAATTTTAAAGGATTTCAGCTCCACTCCATTGCTTTTGACTCTTCAGCTAACTGCTCTTTCTGTGTGCCTTCAGTCTTAGCCAGTGGGGTGGCAGGAGTGGAGTAGAGCACACACACCAGACCAGATATCCACTACCCGTGCTGACCAGAAGCTGCACCTGGTGGTCCACTTTGTCATTCCACACCATCTCACACTAGTCTGTGTGTGTGATAAAAGCAACTTAACTGCTCTTGATCTTCATCCTTTTTTTGTGCTCTGCATAATACCCAAACCAAGGGAAACCTTAAAGGCTAACAGCCACTGGTACAATGTACAGCAGGATGTACTTGGGACCACAACTCGAGCAGCCCCTGGCCAGGCAATCCCTGTTCCTCTGTGGGAGTCTGCAGAGCCGAGTGTGTGACCCCAGGCTGCGTGGCAGTGTCAGGAGCCGCTCTCACCATGCACTGCAACCAGCAGCTACCCAGAATTTGCCTCTCTCAGCTGAGAGCATTAATTGCTAGTGTTTAGAATAGGGCAGAAAGGAAATATCCATCTAAGGATGTGAGATCTCCAACTTGTTCTGACTCCCTCGCTTTGTGTTTCCAAGCTGAGGCGCTTTTACCGCAGAACCTAAGCGCTCCTGTCCCAGTCTGATAAGTAACCCTGTATAAGGAATTATCTTCTAATGAACTGTGTGTTTGCAAAGCCCACACAAGTTCTCAGAAAAAAAAGGTTTTCTTTCCCCCTGTAGTTTATTGAGGGTGGTTGTTTGTTTGTTTGTTTGGTCTCATTGTGTACACTTGCAAGTCTATGAGGAAATACAACCGTTGGAAGGCAGGGAAGTTATGATAACACATGCCTTCTTTCTCATTGTCTTCCCGATGTTAAGATTTTATTCACTTGCTTATAGAAAAGCAATTGGATTAGTTTTAGAAAAGGACTCAGCGTGATATGGGAGGTGAAGAGGAAGAGAGTCAATGAAAGATCTCACAGCCACAAGATCGAGATTTACAATAAATGTGGCTTGGGAAAATTATTTGTTTGAGTAAAATTTCTAAAAGGCAGTTAGACTACTAGCTACTTTCTAGGCCAAAATGCATGTCTGAAATACAGATTAATCTCAGAAGTGCTAAGTTAGAAATGGTGTAATTCTTTTTACACTGTCAAAATGTTCTACAAAGCCCCATTTGTAGTTACAGAAAAATAAGGCACACATCATAGAAGTACTTTAGAAAGAGCCATCCCTTTGCGGTCAGGGAGCAGGATTCAGATCTGTTTGCCATGACACCATTGAAGTTCCAGACAGATCTTCCCAACATAACACAGGCAGTAAAATCTGTATTACTGAGAGTGTAGGAATATTCATGTTGTATCCTGTTTCTAAGAAGGGACAATTGAGGGTATCCAGGAAAAGTGGTAAAGCACAACACACATTAATTCTTACCAGGCTCTGACAGTCTGTAGACTAGGCACATCCTGAACCAGAGATCGTATCCACATCTTCGTGTTTACTCCTCAGTTTAAACTCCTTTGCATAAATGTCTGAGGATAAGGTAAAGAGCACCATACATAAATAAAAAAAGAACTTGTCTTTTTATTATGCATCCACACACTGCTACTGATGATGCACACGGGTCCACAGCTAAGGTCCCAGGATACTACTACAACAGAATAATTACTTTTCATCATAAATATCTTTGTCAGAAGACTGAAATAGATATGCCTAAAATTGCTCAGGAAAATGTGCAGTAATGCTGAAAGCCAAGAGATTTAGTGCTAAGGTGACAGTAAAATCTTGGCTCCACTAAAGTCAAAATGAACTTTGCCAGTGGCTTCAGTAGAGCCCAGATTTTTGCCTTGAGAATCTGCCCGGACCAGCTGCTCTTTCTGGATGTCCTGAGAGCATCTCCTGCCTGAAGGGGCTCCAAGGAAAGGTGTGCTGTCATGAATTCAGAAAAATGGATTTTAACAAGCATGTGTGCGCTATGTGTCTTTTTGTGAACATCCTACTCTTTCCAACATTGCTATTAATTTTCACAAAGTCAGATACTGCAGCTGAGCGCTCATGGTTGTCAGTGTTTGCATTCCACCTTGTGAGGGACAACTGGCAAAAAACATTCAAGTACAGAGGATTTTGTAAAAAATTGTTGACTTGCTATTTAGATAGCACTAGAAAATGACTGTCGTGAAAAATGAAAGACTTGAGCATAAACCTTTTTTTTTTTTTTCCCAAGCTTTCCATCTTCTGTGCATACAAATCAAGAAAAGAACCACTACCAGCCCTTCTTTGGCCATTTCTCCAGCCATTTTTACAGCAAGTGCTTCTGCTTGTAGGTTTAATACTTTATGTTGTGGCCATTTTAGTGAAATGAATCTATTAAGAGCATGGCTGATACAGACAGGAAACACAGTTTAGTGTACTGGTGAAGCTGTATCTCCAGGCACTAGACAGAACTCCTGTGAAAGGAGGATTGAAGATACCAGCTCAAAGATGGGGATGAGAGCAGAGATGGCCATTGGTGTGGTCTCACCACCACACTCAAACCCAGAAACCTGTGTAGAGCTCTGCTGACTTTGAAGACTGTTAGCAAACTCTTGGTCTTGTTCCCAAACCTGGTTATACCGTTACAAGGGCAAGAGCTAAGCTTCTGCTACAGCATCAGTTGCCATATGGGGAAACACAGCACATGGATTATTGATAACCATGTCCTAGGAAGAAGTGGAACCTTCCAGAATGTCAACAGCGCATGATAAAATCTAAACGAGGAACTCATAAAGAAGCTGAGATTAGCTGCACAGAGAAACTTCTTAGTGCTTGAGTACTGCCTGTTTGTGCTGTAATCTGTCGCAGTCTGTACTTATACAACCTTATAATGAGGTTAGTTTATAAATTATTAATAGATGAGTACCTAACAGATAAGAATAACACGAGTTACAAGCTCATCAGCAGATAATGTTCTGTTGCAGTAATGATCAACCTGCTGAACTCTGTAATCACCTATAACAATTGAGACCTATTTGTGAAAATATCTATTAATTCTTACTATTATAAAAGGAAGTGTAATACAAAACATGGCAATAATGGGCATATAATATGAGATCACTTTTTAAATGCTATTCTGTCTTTCAGCCCTTGCTTATGCTTGACGAGATCCTTCTGTAAATAGGAAATGTGTCAGCTAGAGCTCAGGTGCAAGGAGAGAGAGAAATTTATTTTTCTTCTACCGTTGCATTGTTAGGAAGCTCAGGTTTTGAGCTGGGCAGAGGCAGTAATGGTTTTGTGAACAAACGGTTTGTTACAGCAGTACATAGAATAGCTGTGCAAATGAGTTGGGTTATGTGAGTTAACATCCTCTGGAAGTCAACTGCTGCAACAACTATTCCTTATCAATCAAATCATATCCACTAACTGTAGGTGAGGAGCTGGGTATCCAAGCGGAGCAATGGCCTCCTGTGCCAGCCTGGTCACTAAGTACCCCATACCACCCTGGATCTCCGGTTCATTTGGATATCTGAGAAAGACTTTGGGGTTTGTGTGCTTAACACAAAAATTGTAATTGCAGGAAGGCTAAAATTCCACTCTCCTGAAGTTCATTACCTTCTAAATTTCTTCAAGTCTCGGACTCAAAACAACATTTTTGGGAGAGCAGGATGTAAGCTATAATAGTTGTAATGACACGGTGTGAAACCAATAGTCATCCCTTTTACACAAGTTGAAAACCAATCATTAAAACCCAGCAAGAAGTTAAGAGTAAAAATAAAATATCTGGCAGTCTTTTGTCTGGAGATCTGCTGCCATTCAGCTCAGGAAGACTATGGATGCCCCCAGTGCTGTAGAGATGCCAGCCTAGAGAGGCTATGGATTTAGTGCCACTATTTTCCAAATCCCGTGTGGCAATGACTATATACCTTTACAGCTACATATATATTCTCATCTCCTATGAGAAGCTGAACTGCAAGGATGCTACCTGCTCTGCACTGTGGCTGGGACAGACGCTTAGCAGCACGGATGCAGCCTACTTTTAGCAGAATAACTGTAGATCTTTCTTCACATTGCTTTGCAAAAGTACCTTGTATCCTTCACTGGAAACTGAAGTCAACAAAGGAGTGGATAGGAAGGATTTTAGTGAATAAATGGAAGTATCTTCTGATATTATAGCAGTAGATAAAATTAAACAGAGAAGCCCCCAAACCCACAAAAAACCAGGACAAACTCACTTCCCCCAAGCAATAGCATTTTCAGTCATTATACTGGGAATAACATGCAACAATAGGATTATGATGACTGCAAATGTACCATATTGAAATAAAATTAGTTTAAAAGGCAGGAACAATATCATCATCAGGTAGCTTCTTACAAGGTGGAAAATAGCTTTAATAACTTTATTGTTGGAACTAGCCTAAAAAATATAAAGGCTCTGCTCCCCTCCCAAGACAACCGTGATTGTGTTAAAAGCAAGACTTCTGGGACTATACGGCTCTTTTGGTGTTCCCAGCCTATGAAAAACAAGGACTATGGCACGCAGCTGAAAATCAGCAATGCAGAGTGTTGAAGTCTTATTCAGAGATGAGTGTATTTCAGAGAACAGAACCAAACAGGAATATTCATTATATGGAAAGTTAATGCATCATGCTGCCTAGGAAGGACGCTGAGAGGTGGCACAGGAAAATCAATGAAGATTGAAGTCTCTATAAGTGCAGGCAGAATGTGGAATAAGAGCTCCAAAGGCAAGGAATCCAATTGCCAAAGTTAATATTACCTTTTTTTGGGACATGCTTTTTGGGCTTACTAAGAAAGAAATAACATAATGGCACTTTGCTCTCTATTTTGGAAAGGGACTGCTGTATAGTCTGAGGAAGAAAAGGCGACGAGAGATGATTCAAGCAGAAAGTTTGAGCAGGGGTGGCTGTGTGCTCAGGAAGACGTCAGCCCTGCTCAGGGCTGTTCGATGCTGAGGCTGTGATTAAGTGCCTGTTAATAACAAGTATCTGTCCAAAGCACCTAAGTGGTGAGTTTTATGGCAGTTGTGAAAGAATAGACTTTCCTTATCCTGTGGGGTTACAGCTACCCCAAAACAAATTTTTTGAACAAACTGGAAACCTCCAAGAAGGCATTGGACTGAGGTCAATGTCCTGTGGCATTTGTCTGTGACTTTGTGATCATTTGCCAAATTAGCTTTATTATATCCTGGAACATGGTCTTCCTCCCAGCCACATGCAGCAGCAGAAGCATAAAAACAGGGATCATCTGAGAGAAATAAAGGTATAAAAAGTGGGATGTGGGGGCAAAGGACTACTAATATCTCTTCTTTGTGAACTTTGACATAATTTGAACAACTTTATGCCATTTATATTAAATCACCGTGTTCTTTTCGCTTGTCATTTTGGAGCTTATTCTTTTGCTTTGTGTCATACCTTTTGTGTGACAACTCCAGCTTAATATATTTTTCTGGCAGTTACATACTTAATCTTCCTGATTCCTGTGGATACCAGCACAACAATGTGTTTCAGAAACTATTAAAGTTGATGAATCAGAGACCAGTCATTGATCTTTGCTGAGGACTGGAAGGTGCTCAGCCCTGACTGATCAGGTGCCCATGACTCAAGCTGGAGAATTAGGAGGGGAATTTTGGCAGGTAGAGAAGACTGTGTTGTGACAGGGCTCTGCTTGTCTGACCACGTTAGCTTGCATTGGTTATTCTTCCTAACACACTCATAAAATGTTCTCCCAGTTCACTGGGTGAATGTTATGAAGATGTAACAACATGAGAGCTGGCTATGGCAGCTGCTATTGTGGAGTTGTTGTGATGCAAGAAAGATACAGGACGTTCTTTAACATGTGCGAATTGTGAACACAAATAATGAGCTAAACAAATGTTGTAAAACTCTTTGTACCGATATCTGCATGAAACCAATTAGGTAAGTTTGTGGTGAGCCTTATTCTTTCCAAATACATTACACAGTAGACTACTGTGAGATATGTAAACCTATCAGACAAATAAAACTCTGCCTATTGCATATGCACTTGTGATGACAAAGAACAAAGCTTGAGAAGAATTTCAGGTTTTTGTTACATAGTGGTGTTGTTGACAAACACAGTCAGCTCCATAAGTGCCTGCTGCTGCCAATTTCAGAAGCTACATCATTGCTAGGAGGTCAACAGTATTTCTGATGTGCATACAGGATCCATAGACTGATAATAGACAAGCCACCTGCATCCTTTTTATCTCAGAAAAAGAAAAGAAACTAGGAAAAAAAAAAGAGCAAAGATTTACTTATGGCTAATTTCACAGGATGCAATCAATTTACAGGTCACTAGAAGACTTTCAGGCAAAGGCATAACATATGTCTAACAGGCTCAACGTAAGAGGCTATCTAGAAAATTGGATTTAAGTAATAAGGAAGCTTATTTAAAGCACTAAACTTCAGGAGGCAGAGCCTTTCATAACCTAAGTTACAGAACTTGTAAGAGTTTTTACGATTTCCACCCCCAGTGGTGTTTTTCAGCTTGAAGGTTAGTGTTAACCAAAACTAAGGACATTCTTTGCTAGTTGCAAAGTGTGATAACTTTTCTATACCTAACTAAATAAAGTGTTAAATAGCTTAACCCTTTTATTCTGTGTCACCTATTTTTATACAGCTTGCTACAATAGCCAACAGCTTGTTTTGGTCACAGTCACACTGATGGCATTTGAACACACCGGCTGTTCTGTAACCTGATGTTCCCTACAAATGTCAATTCACAATGTCATGAATGAAATGGAATTTAATTTAAATGACATTAAATGATATTTTACATTAAAACTACAGTTTAGAATCAGCATGTTCATCTGATGATTGAACTCAGAGTTCATCCAGCAGTTCTGATCCTGAGCCAACACCGTTAATGATTTGAACGTGTTAGGAAAAATTTCTGGAGGGGGAAGCTGTGTGGTGCTGATGGTCCCATCAGGCTGCATGTAATGAAGGCCTCAATTCATTGTTTTTCCATGGTTTTCTATTCTTTTTGATCGTCTGCTGATGAAACCTGATAAGCACCTTGTTACAGAAAATTGCTCATTTATCTAGTACATGCAGGACACCCCCATTCCATCCCTCTTGTGCACCACGTAGGAACCTCTTTGCAGAGAGAAACCAGACAGGCTTTCTTTAAGAGTTCATAATTTTCCTGCCATGCATTGGCTGAGAGAACGCTAAAGATCTCATTTTATCCTGCAATCAAGCTTGTCAGCTCTCCCCTTGCTTTTACCTCTCAGCAAGGAACTGGAAAGGATTGCAGTCTTCCCCTCTCGCAGAAAGAAGGAGCACACAGCCTCTCGGAGCTCTAGTGCTGAATTACAGAACTTGTGCCATGGGCCAAATGGATATTATTTGAAATAAAGTTCTCCCTCCCTTAAGTCTAATTCTCTAACATTCATAATGATTGTCATTCTTAACCAGTATTTCCCGCCTCACTAAAGGTCTGTGTGAAGGAAGCACCTCAACCAATGGAAGAGAACACACTGACCACCATAAGTGACTGTGGGCCATGCTAATTTCTTATTCTAGTGGACTACCAAGCCATCATCTGTGTGCCACAGCCTACTGATTACCCAGTGAGAAGGTAGTGTAAATCAGTAGAAAATGGTCTGGTCAGGTGTTACTGCTGTTTCCACCCAAGTAGTTGCTGGAGCTGTCACACGCTCCGTAACAGCACATGGAGATGGGGCAGGCAGTTGGGCAATGGATGGTGCAGGGAGGGGCTGTGCCTCAGTGTGATGCACGGCTGAGAAGCTGCTGTTTCTCTATTAGGATGTGAAAATATTTTTCAAGAGTCTGTACTCGATTTCTTACCGTGTCTGGGTTTTATGTGGAGGTTCCTTCTGTTGCCTTAGTGTCTCATTGTCCCAGGTCTAGCTTCCAAGGGCTAGTGTGACACCAGCTGCCAAGACTGCACGTTACCTTCTGTGCACATATGGTACTTATGTCCAGAGCAGCAATACATATTATGGAGCAGTAACAAAAATAGCCATCAGCTGTCTCAAAACCATCCTAGGCCAGATTCATGTGTAGGGAAATCTTTGGTGCTCTGCTCATTCCTGGCTGCGGGCATCATCCCCTGGTGGACCCAGAGAAAGCTGGAACCCACAGACCCGAAATGGTGCAGAAAAACATCTACATTATATGGAAGCCTGTGCAATCAGAGCCTGCTGGCCCTCATCTTTCAGATGGGGCATCATTTTATATCATAAAAAAACAGTAAAACAGCTGGTGGAGGGTTGTGCCACATTTCCTTCTATGAAGCCTTGGGCTTCCAGCCAACAACGTTATCTTTCCAAGACAAAACACACATACCTTCTGGCTTTCTTCTGATGTTGACTCAGAAACTCTCAGCAGCTCCTTAGATAAAGGGACAAAGTATTTATGATTAGATATTGTGCAAGAATATCCTGTGACACAGGATGTACGACCAACAGGGTTCGAATCTGGGAGTGAGAGAAATTATGAGCCATACAGAAAGCGCAGCTCATGGACACAAAGACAGTGAAATATGAAGCATTGGAAACCACTCTTATAACAGATATGGAACTTTTTTTTTTTTTTTGAATCTTTTCAAAATTCAAAAACATAACATAAAACACCAGCAAAGCAGGCATCAACTCCTAAACAAGGATCTCAAGACATAAGGAAGCTAACAACTTTGGAAAAGAAAAGCGAGCCCAGTGACTGTCAGATTAATTGAACACAGTGTCAGGAAAGATTGCTTTGTGAAGTGTTGCTTCTTAAAGCATTACAAAGTCAGAAAGACATCAAAAACATTGATTGGCAGCAAAGGGGAAACAGAACCCACAAGTGATCAATAAGGCAGCTGCCAGCAGGTGGGGGTGACACGTCAGTGCATGAGGCACTTTGCGGAGCTTGAAGTGGCTGAGTAATAGGACTGGGACCCAACCATTGATCAAAATTATTTTTATGTTGCAAAAGGTCTTGAAAGTACACTTTCTGGCATTTGAATCCATTTAATAAAAATGCTGCTATTATTTGTGCCTGCTTAGCATGACTGCTGGCAGCCTCTGGAAGCCTTAAAGGCTAAACTCATTAGCCATTTATTACAGAAGAAGTTGAGATCTCCTGATACCACCAATTAATTCAGGCGTATTGTTAGTAGTGGGAAGTGCTGGTAAATCATATCTTTGTTGCCAAAGTATTAATGAACTACTTACTGTATGTTTCCATTGGATATAGGTCTCAGCCAGGCCTCTTCCCCAGCATAAGCACAGAATCCAAGTGCTTTCTCCAAGGCTTTACTTTTTCTCCTATCCTCCATTCCTGCCTTTGTTGCTCACCAAGATGGCTCAGGAGGATCAGAGACAGAGTTTGCAGTGCAGGGGGCTGCTGCTGAGCTTGGCTCAAGGCGAGGGTCGGTTAGAGAGGAACAGCCACCCCATATCCCACAGCGAGCTCCTGCGTGTTGTATGTGCATACGTGACTATGGCTGGCAGCAGGGTGGGTGCCCCACCTCAGAGCTGCTGCAAGTGAATGAAAATGCAATTTTTCATTTAAGGGTCTGCCTTGGGTTGTTCTGATTTCTGTAGCTGCTACAGACAAATCTTTACTGCATTGCTGTCCTAGGCCATGTTCCCACTGCCCAACTCCTGCTTTCCTTGTGGCTGTTCAATCTCTCTTTCCTGTCATGCCTACCAAACGCGCAGGGAGAAGATCATACCCTTCCTTCAAGAGTGTGTTTTAAATACCAGGAGATGGCCCACAGCCTCTCCTCCACCCTGCATCTCCCAGGCCATGTCTCTCCAGCATTTCACTAGGCAACGTCCCAGTTCATCCTGCCTTTGCTCAGAGGCTTTCCAGATCACTGGCCGTTCTGCTGCTCTCCTTTTGCCAGGATCTAGCAAGGTTACATTTTCTTCCTGTGTGGTTCTCCCTCCCTACAAGAGACAGTGCCCCGCGGCAGGGGCTGGAGGAAGCGTGCTATGAAGCAAGGGGCTTTGCAGGAGTCAGCAGGCTGTGACTGCGGTGTCACACGAATACAGACCCCAACTTGTGTCGCAGGCTCCCACTCTCTCCCAATCAACCCAACAGGTGAGGATGCAGCAACACAAAAGGCGGCAGACATACAGCGTATTGATTTTAACCAGCAATTTTACCTCAACAGGCAATTTCAGTTATTGATGTTGTTTGCCCATGTGCGGGTACTGCTCCGGAGGCTGCGTGCTGCCGTGGCTCTGAAGCCCAGGCAGCTGCCTGGCCCGCGCCGCAGACCGGTGTGCCTCCATGGCTCGTTGCTGGCAGCAGCTCTGAACGAGAACAAATCCACAAACCCAAGCAGTTTTCCCATAAGAACAACAACAAACCGTAACACATGCACTCGGCGCGGGATCGGCACGGGAGGCGGCGGGAACTGTCGAGGTTCTGTTGCAGAACACCGAGCATTGATGGTGTAACATCCCCCCGTTTCAACGACAGCTCTTGGCTCAGATGTAGTGGGGAGGAATGACTGCTAATGCTCTCCATGGGGAATATTTGCTGCTTTATCTCTAGGGTTCGGAACATCTGTCCCTCCCTACCAGTCAAATGGGGACGGGCGCTTTTGCTTTTTGTCCCACAGTTCTGGGGTTAGTTGTGCAGTGAGTAGATGCAAGTTACCACAATAAATCAGGTGACAGTGGCTGGGTGGAAGCCCCTGTTCCTCCAGGCAGACATCTACTGATAAACCAGAGTTAGACCTAAGGAAGGGCAACACCCAAAGAGCTGGCAATAAAGCTCAGGCTCTGAGGTCTGGTTCTGAATGGAGACAATCCCTCTTCTAAAAGGGATGGGTCACAACAGCCTGGGGAGGACCAGTGGTGGAGAGGGAAGGGGGTTACCGGCAGCTCTCTACTAGTTGGAGACAATTAAGAAAGGAATGGCCATCGCCCCTGTCAAGTGACTGAGAGACAGTTCCCAACTGAGTACTGCTTGGAAATTTGAGATCTAATTAAAGCAGGCCTTGGATCTCATCATTCTTCCTGCACGCCTGGGACAATGAAATACTGACTTGTGCATCTGTTCCGTATGTGTATTTGATGCAAATAAGGAAGAAGTCTGTAAATACATCAAAAACCATACTTTATTTTATGTATAGCAATACAATTTACATATTAAATAACACTATCATAGAATGATTTGATATAGTTTTAACATAACAAAAAGAAGATTCTTCAAGTTACAAAAAACCCCCAAACAAAAATCAAAACAAAACAAACAAAAAATCTCCCTCAAAATACTCCCTCCCACCCTCTCCCCAAACCGAACACCACATTTTTTTTTTTTCTGAATGGATCAATGAGACAAACGAATCCAGTGACTGGCTAAGTCTAATTCCTATTGCACACACTGACAATGGAATAAAAAAAAATTTTCCATCTTTCACAATCACCGCCCCAAAGAAATGACATGTGTGGAGATCTTTTTGGAGTGTGATGATGGTGTCTCACTACCTCGATACACAGAGGGTATGTATTCACATAGCCACCACAAAACTAGGAAGGAGGTGAAACTAGAAAAAAATTAGCTTTATATGAAAATATAAAATTCTATGATTATATACCATAGATACAAAGTTCCCAGAAGATGCTTATCCAAGCAACAAAATATTTACAGTTTTAATGACTTTGCTATTTTAAAAATGAAGGAAAAGAAACCAGGAGTACACATGAATGCTTCGGTCTTTAGAAACAATGGCTGCTTGCTAGTTTCAAATGTTCTAACAAAACAAAAAGCGTCACTACCCCAAATGTTGGAGAGTTGTGACATTGTATAAAATTGACTATCTCCTCTTTTGGAGACATGTTTATTCTTAAAACTCAAGACATTTTTCTTGAAATTAATTATCCTCTGTAGAAAATGCTTCCCTTTGCAAATAGTTAACAAAACACTAAAAACAGTTTAACAGCTAAGACAAAGTAGAGGCCAAATCTCTTCATTACAGTTCCTTCTCTCTTTATTTTTGCATTCCTTCTCCTTTGATAAGTAAAGCCAATGTAGTTCACATTGTTAGAACGGCAACAAAGAGAAGAAGAGCAAAGGGGTAACAGTAAGAGCTGAATTACATCGGTAAAAAAAATAAAAATAAAAAGAAGAAAAGCAATGCAGTGGATTAACAAATAGGCGTTTTCCCTTCATATAAAAATTCACTGGCACCATTTGAACACAAATTTCAGAACACAAGATCTGACGTCAGAAGACATGAATTTGAGAAAGACTGCTAAATCTTTAAGACAACTACATTGTAATTTCTTTTTTTTTAAATTAAGTTGGTTTTGTTTTGCTGAGAATTAGTAGTATGTATCTTTGGTAGAATCGATATCTATATTTTTTAGCTTTTAAATAAAATATATTGGCTTAAAAAAAGATTAACAAGAAGGCAGTTGTGCTGTGTCATAAAGATTCTTCTAATGTTCCAATGTATCACTCTGGGTTCAAACAATTCAAGCAGTCAGAAACTGGAAAAAACAACTGAAATTTTGCAGATCTTGTAAATGATTCCACTAACCTAGAAGACCCACGGTGCGGAAACGCTCACACACAAGAAGTAATTTAAGGGTTTGGGAATTTTCTTTTTCCTGTTCCTAAGTTCGTATTTGGAAACAGACACTGCGAAATACTAAGGAAAAATGCTGTTTAAAATGAATGTTCTTTAGACCTTGGTCCTGCAGAGGAATCGGTGCTCAGCCCGCATGCTTGAGCAGTCCCACCGGCTCTCCCAGACCTGCCTAGCGGCACCAAGTTCACGTACAGGAGTGTTTGCAGGATGGGGCATTCGGCTGAGACTGTCACCCGTTCACCCGTTTCAGATCTTAAGATGACACAGCAGCTTTCCAAGCATTCCCTCTTGGAAAGCTTGGCTGCTCTTATGGGCTCAATGCACAGAAGTCTTTTACGTTTTTCATGTGGTCCGCAGGCGCAGTGCGCTTGCAAGACAGAAATAATATTTTCTAAATGTAGACACACACATGCACGTGTACTTCAGTCCTTTATTTCCTTATTTCTCAGGGTTGGTGCTGAGGACCACATTTTATAGCGACGGGATAGACTCATGTTCTCTTAATTTGCAGGCTTGCACATTGTCTGGCAACTTCTGATGCTGGAAAGACATCCCAACCGAATGCCAAGCAGGGGTTACAGCGGGGGGTCGGCGTGACAAAAGCAAGGTTGTGATGCCCAGAGTGGGGCTTTGGCCAGCGAGGCTCACAAGAGCATCTCAGCAGAGCTTTACAAGCGTAGATCTCTGAGCACACACTCACTTCTTCTGCCAGTCTCGCTCAGTCCCATGGAAAGAGGTGCAAATCCACGTGAGAGAGCAGAACTGCAGCTGCTTACAGGACAGATTTGGCTCTCCCCCGCTCTTAATCCTGACCTTCACAAACAATTCCTAGCTTCATCTGCTCCACACCTAATGCATCACTACCATCTATCGGCTATCTGACTGTCAGCACAGCACTTAACACACAGCTTGAGCCCCTTTAAGAAAAAAAAATCCATGGAGAACTCATAGAACATCAGCATAAATTATTTCCCCATGGATTAAACTCCAAGCAAGTATTTCAGGTGTGGGAAAATGCCAATGCAAATGCATGGATTTCCAAAGCATCTACCCAAGTTCAACCCCCACAGGTGCCTTTCATTGATTTTTAAAACTTGTGAGAAGGTAAGGGATTAAACCAAGGATATTCAGGCAGTGTGTCACGAACCACAGTTATCTTCCATCATGCCAGTGAAATGAAAAGTAATCAGCTGAAAGTACTGAACAAATCCAACCCTCTTGATGCCTGCAGTAATCTTTGTGTCACTTAGCTCTTGTCAGGGTTTGAATTCTTAACTTCTCCCTACACCTCCCCAGGAACTTAAATACTTCAGATTGAACTGATCCAACTCATCAGAGTCCCTTTGTGCTACCAGCTGGAATTGCCTGGGGCCAGGATCTCTACTAGGGGTGCAAGGGGAGGGGGGGGCTCCCCAGCCTCTAATGCTGATGCACACTGGCCAGCAGACCACTTGGCAAAACCTTCCAGCCCTTGCAGGCAGCAGTACATGAAAATTTACTCTAAACAATTCTTGTTGCTGGGCTGTAGCGACTGGAGAGACAGTCTCAACTCCTACCAGACATTAACTGAGATACTCGGTGCTGGGTTGTCCCAGTGCAAAGGGGATGCAAACTACAAAGCGTTCTTTTGAAACATTTTTTTTATTTGGACTAGCTGGTGCTGGACATGGGATTTCCTCACTGGAACCATGGACATATTATGCTGTTCAGCACTGGCACTTATATGGATCACTTGTATGGAGGGATTCAACAAACTGAGAAGCAAAAGGTGACTCTGTAAAAGGTTGCTGCTGAATTCTTAAATACTTTGGTGTTGGAATTAATCAAGTGTATCCATACTAGGAAATCTTTCCCTTATTAAAAATAAAAGGCCAGATGTTAGCACATACCAGTTTGCATAGCTCCTCTGTTCTCAGCGAGGCAGTATCAGCTTGTTACCTCCTGAGGTTCTGAAGCAAAATATCTACTCTCGATATAATTTTAAGCAGTCTGCTTTTGGCTTCCTTGTGTGTGAGAATGCACAGAACCTTTCTCTTAGCTAAGCTTCCTCCCTGACCTCCCCTCCAACAAAAGAAGTGGGGTTTGCCTTGCCAAAGGTCTATATTTCAGCAAGACTGGACTGGCAGAAACTAATAGGTTTACATTTAAATGAAAAAATATGCTGTAACATTTTGACAAGTCCTGAAAAAATCACAACGCATGTTTATGCAGTTGAAATTTAAAAGTAAAGAAACTAATGCCATATATAAGGGATAGTGCCTTTAACTGTATACCAAACGTCAGGATGGTTGAAACGACATATTTCCTTTTCAAGGCAGATTCAATAACCCCTCCCTATTCAGTCAAGCTATGAAGGACACAGTTAGCTTTAATTTTCAGAATTAAGTATGTGCTTGCTTCTTTTGTTAAATAAGGATGGACCTTGTTGAACTGCAACCAAATACAAAGGAAAAAGGGAGCCAGTGAGGATGTATACTTAAATGCTCCAAACAGTAATTCAATTATTTCTATAATCTGGGGGAAACCATTTTATTGGTGTGGGAGGGAAAACACAATAAGCTAGGATTGTGCTAAAGAATTAGTCTGGCAAAAAAAAAAGAGGGAGAATGTAACTTCATAGGTAGTTTTTTTATTAGTTTGCTTCACCAGTAAATATGGATCAGTACTTTATGTTTAGCACTAAAGTATGAAAATTACACACCTGTAAAAATGGCATCTAACAGTTATGAAATTAAGAAACGCCTGTCATCATGTAACATACCATTAGGTGTGAGGTCATATTCAAGAAATAGTAAGGAAATTAATGTGTTTAAAATATTGAATAGCTTAGTAATGTAAAATATTGCTACCTTCGACATATCTGAAAACAGGTCTGATTTTGGGTTGTAGTCGATTTCTCACTGTATTGGCTCTGATGAGAATAAATAAAAATACTTTCCCATCATAGGGCTGGTTAAAAACTAAAATCGACATTTTTCTGAATACATGGGGAAACTTTGAAATTGTAAATTCAAAACCTATCACTGCGTCCCACATATGAATTGCATCTAATTTATAATTATATCGTACGTAATTTATATATTCCATGTGAAGCAAGTCTTAGGCCTGTAAGTGTATAAAACAGCAATTTGAAACAATACAGAAATAATTGTTTCAGCTCCACAAGGCTATTACTCCTTCACTGTAGCTAATAATCACCTGCCACGTTTTGTCAAGAAAGGATGAACACTGCTCATCCACTCCACTGGAATGCAGAATACCATTACCAAAACTGTGACATGATCATTAAAATAACAAATATGGTATGAAGGGGTACAGTAGCTGTTGTAGAAAGATTCCATCTGGCCTAGCATTCAAGATTTAAGATTCGAGGGTCACTGTAGTTAGCAAAACTTCACTGCATTTAAACAAACCAGAAAAAAGCACATGTTTGTTGTCATGGAATGTCACATCAGGGCTTGTCTTGTATTAGAATATTATAGGCAGTAACACTGATCATATAGTGCAAACTAGATAAAATTGCGTTTCACTGTGTGAAATAAACAGAGGTGCAAATGCTCAGTAGGATACCATTAAGACATAAAATGGCAAAAATAAATATCAAAACTTTTATCAGTGTAAAAAAGTAATTGGGTTATTGTATAACCTAGAGTCTGGCAAAAAAGGCCTCAAAAAGTTCACTCAGTCTTCAGAAGTTCTACAAATTAAGTGCCTTTTCAGGTTTCCAATTAGACAAGAGACTCCATGCTTTCTGCGGGATCAGATTCATCACTGGCCATCACAGCACCATTTTTGTCCAGTGTCATGGGACCGTTTCCGTTTTCCTTAGTGCTGACCAAGCTCAGCATTGCCTTATAAAGAAACTGGTACTGTTCCTGGAAAAGAAAGGATATGTTATTTCAATCCTTTCAGTGTACACGAATGAGTGGCATTTAAATTTGGCATTTCCAGAGAAGGTCATGGATAGTCATTACTAGAAGCATACATATAGCTGCCCTGGTTTCATCTGGGATAGAGTTAGTTTTCTTTTTAGCAGCTAGAATAGCTCTGTGTTTTGGATTTAGTACGGGATTTGTTATGAGAAAAACATTGGTAGCGCACTGATATTTGCAGTTGCTGCTGAGACATCAAGGACCTTTCAGCTTCCCAGGTTTTGCCAGTGGTGCAGGAGCACAACAGGCTGGGGGGGAGCATGGCTGGGATAAAGGGTCCACAACTCCCCTTAGGATTTGAACTTGGATTTAGGATTGAGGCTTAAACTGGCCAATGGAATATTCCATATCATGTAACATCACATCCAGTATATAGATGAGGGCTGGCTGGGAAGTTGAGATCTCTCTTTGGAGCGATTCTCTCAGTCTCTTCTTGGACTCTCGGAGCTCTCTCTCTCTCTCTGGGCCTCTCACTCATCTGGGATTGTGGAGTCAAGACTTATCTGTTTTGGGATCACTTGCTGGGACAGAAATTACTGTGCATCATTTGTTTGTATACATTATTATAATTATATATATTCTTATATTATTATTATTATTATCATCATTATTAATTTTAATTTTATTTCAATAATTAAATTGTTCTTATCTCAATCCATGAGATTCTTCCTTTTCCCCTTTAATTCTCTTCCCCGTTCCCCATGGGGTGAGGGAGGGGGAGCGAGCAGCTGCATGGTTTTTAGTTGACAGGTTAAACCACAACAATAGCAAAGACAAAGACTTAGAGAGCAATTACCTCTGTTAATCTAGCTTAACCTTGTGAACCTAAAATTCCAGTTTTGGGCAGATTATATAATTCCTGATATATTATTAAACACTACAGAAGGGCAGGACAACACCTGAGCCCTAGGTTGTTCCCGCGTACCAGCAGAGCCAGGCACACCGAGGCAAGGATGCTGCTCTCACTGCGCACTGAGTGAAGGGCTCCACTGCTGAAGCTTTATCTCCCTGCAGCTCTCCCTGCCCTGCTGCACCCCTTCAGATCACAACGTGCCCGGTTTAAATAGCAGAGCTCAACTTACAGGGCTGGCAGGGGGAAGATGACAAGCTGAAAGGTCTTTCTCTGCTAGGGCTGCCTGTACAGCGGCCCCCAAAGTGGATGAGAAATAAGCTCAACTGCAAATTAGAGACTTACAATGTGGGTTTGAGGTTTATAAAACACAACAACTATACAAAAAAAGCCCAAATGCAAATTCTGCTTGGCAGCAGATGCAATAGGGCTTGATAACGTACAGAATGTGTGTTTTAGTTCATGCTTTTGGTCTCAGATGAAAACCTTGTAAACCATCCATTTATATTCCATTTAAAGACTTACAATGTCTGTAAATACTCCAGGCCGCATAAGATTTATCATCTTTGCCACCTGGAAAACATCGACAGCATTTCATTCTCCAGCTGCTGGGACAGAGTGGTAAGGGCACATAGCGTTCCCGCTGACACAGCTCCATACCTGAAAAAACACACCAAAATGATAAGTCACTCAGAAACACACCAGGGCACCAACACAGAGCCATGAAAACATTGATATAGTCTTATTTGATTACTGTAGTTCATCTTTGTATCTATTAAATGCTTGTTTTATGCTGGCTAATTTTTAGTCATTTTAATTTATAGAAGAAATTTGACAGTACGCCAGTCATCTCAGGATGTCTGCAGTATTCAATACAAAGAACTGCATCAGCAGAAGAACGTGAGCCATTTAAAAATACCCAGCCTGGAGACTATAACACTGAAATCAGTTCTCACATGCCACATGTACTGAAAGCATCTGCATTATAGCTGAGCGTATTTTAAATTCATTAGTGGGAGCTCAAGCAAAACATAAACGATTAGAAAGAAATGAGACTTTGCCTTCCTCCACATCTGACAATTATATAAAACTAACATGGATATGAGGTGCCTACAAGTAAATGGGGCACATCTCAAAGTCCTCCTCAGGTCTGATTCATAGGCTAAATGCAACATCCCCGAGTTGGGCACCCAAGAGACATTATGGATTCTGAAGAGTCGAGCTGTGCTGTCATTTCATAAGAACCTGAGCAACGGTTATTCGTCAGGATCACGAATCAATGTGTCCTTGAGACACTGGTCAGGTAGAAAACTTACTGCTGCTAAACCTGGGGGTATGCTTAAATCATGTGTGCAGTCGCAGGGCATGGGATAAAGGATCCAAAGCAACAGGGGCTCGTAACTGCTTCTGAGGAGCCTCAACTGTCCTCTGCTCTCCCAGTTCTCAGGACACTGAAATGCTATCCTGGCTTTGCTATAGGTTTGCTCTGTGACTTTGAGCAAGTCTGTATCTAAATATCCCCACCTGTAAAAGGGGACATCGGTGCTGACTTGCTCTGTAAACTGTTTGGAGAGCTGTACATGAAATCTTAAATAATCGGCAAGTATTGCGATGCCATCTGGTATCATAAGATTACCACCAGGATTTTTTACAGCATTCCTGTGGAAACCAAGACATATGCTGACTTAATTTCATATGATTTTTGCAAACTCAATTTGCCTAGAAATGGGAAACAGAAATCAGATCACAATAGGTTTGCTATATTTGATGAAAAGTCTACAGAAGAAGCAGGGCTTCTGCAGAGCTATACTGATGGCTGTGACTGATCATCTCCAGGGATAGCTGACAAAGTGGCCAATGCTTGTCCCTGATGGGACACACCTAAATGCCTCTGAGGGTCTAATGGTCTCATGTTTACTTGGACTGATAACCTCCACCTTTCAACAATCTGAAGGCTTTTCTTGCAGAAAACTATGCAGCAAATCTTTATCTAGTTGCCTACATATGGGCAGTTATATTTAAAAATCTTGACAACTGTCTCAAGTTAGAATTTCTGAACTTCTTTGAAACGTTGCTATCAAGTTCATCCCACTATGTACTTCCTAAGTACCACATGCATTTAGTATCTGCAAATTCATATATTTGGAATTAATCTGCAGTTGTAATTATTAGTGGATTAGTTGATATAGTTGTTGCATGTAGTAAAGGGAAATTTTCATTTTCAGCTACATTTGCTTAGGCTCCAGTGAAAAGCAGAATCCACATTATGTATTAGGCATAAAAATAAAATCATTGAATATGACAAATAAACCAAAAAAGCAATTTACAGAAAGAATGACTCAGCACTGTTAGAAATGCGATTTTGATTTTTTTTTTTTTTTTTGGTCTAGCATGAAATGCCCAAATCAATAACGGTTCTAATTTTGTAAAACATAATCTTAAATACTGCAAGAGTAGCAAAACCTCACTTCAGACTACCCAAAGCATGAATATTAAAACTAGCCTGGAATAAATCAATGCTGGCAAAAGGCAACAGAGCTTACACTGTGCATTAGCAAGGCAGGGGATGGTGGGAGAAAAACTACTTGCTGCAGCCCAAGGCACCATTTGCAGGAGTCAGTTGGGAAAAACCTGTTGCAGCAGCAACGCACCGAAGTGAAGTGAAAACTCTTTCAGCAATGGCAGATACCAGCACACGATTGCACATCGGCACAAAGGCTGATCTGACCACTGAAATACCAGAACATGGTAACGTTTTTGCACAAAAGGTGAAGATTTCCAAGACTTTCCCACTAACTCTGTTTTGTAGCAATCATAAAAGGTCTAATGGACTCAAGCACAGGGGGGTTGCAGGTGTAGCAGTCGTCTACACTGGCTCAGTGTTCGCTCTAAGGGCAACTCAAGCAGTGTCAGAAATTGGGCTTCCTTGGGATTTTAATGGCAGAATGACTCCAGGAAGCACTCTGCCTGTCAGGAAACAGTCCCTCCAAAGAGATCGTGTTAGACTCAGGCTCCAGCTTCACTATAATGGTATTTTGCAGCTCCATAATGTGTGCAAAGCAATGATACACGATGCAATATTTAGCACCCTTTATAATTGGGCATTCAAGCATAGCTGGCAAGACAATGCTCTCCTCTGCACTACAAAGAGAGAAAAGTGTTGGGGCATGCTAGCCCTGTGTTAGCGGGCTCCCTCCCTCCCACTTGGCACCATATGGGCCCCTTGGAGTGTTTTTGGGGAAGCACAAGGAGGAAAAATAAATCTGCTCTCAGAAAACCTGGTGCCTTTGTCACGAGATACTTCTACTGGTCGTCCTGAGACACAGCTGAGCTGAGCTTGTTCTGTCTTACATGGCACATTAAACCTGAGCTGTTAGACAGCAGCTCAGGGCTGTTTTGAAAACAGTTTCTGTAATCCCATATTGGGTTGCTCAGAGCCTTATCTAAACCAGGGCCCTGCTGAGTTCTGAAACAGGTTGGAGAATTTGTTTGGGATAATTCCAGATGCAGAAGAACTCAAAATGATTATGAAGCAAACACAGCTTCACTTTCTAAGTCCACCTAAGACTGTAACCAACAGAAAAACGACACCAAGCAAAACATATTTGGCCTCAGATGCCAACTGAAACCTCATCCCTGGAAGTTTAAATATTCTGATCCTGTTCCCTAAACCACTAAACCTCATCCACTCCATGCAAGAACGGACATCAATCCTAACAAGCGTCCTGTAGCTGAGTAACTCCTTGTACAACTTGCACATAAATGGGAGAAAAGAGATGACATACTCATCATGAACTATGGTGGGGCCATCCCTTGTTAAGGCCTCTTCCTTGATTACATTGATAAGTTCAAAGGTACTGCTTATGGGAGCATCTGGGTTTGGCCATTTAGGACACTGAAAGTGGCGGACTTCCAGAACGTAGTCATCCTGCAATGAAAAACCAGCCTGGGCATTAGCTACTTTAGTTTCACATTTATCCACTCCAGGTAGAAAGAGGGAAGAGTCTCACTACAAACTGAAGAGCCACCTTCTTCTTCCAAAGAGCTTATATAGAATGAAGAAGACGGACGCACAGCTCTAGCGTCTCTGTAACCATGAATACGCTAAAATAATGCAACTTTCCACAAAATGTTTAACTGTCAGATTTTGTATTTGAGTTCAGGGCTTATATCCATGTAAACCTTCTCTCAGAGCCCTTACAGCTTAAAAGCTAAACAAGAGCAACCAATGAATTCAAATTTAAAAGGGCTGGCAAACTAATGTTTTGCAGCAAAATCCAGCTGCAAACTTGATAGCAAACTAGAGGCAGGTTTATAGCTCAAAAGAAATGCGCTTAAGTAAACCCCCTTAATTAAGACCCCCAAACAATGAAACTATAAATGCTGAATTTTGTAAGCAGAAATAGGACAATAAATCTCAGTGTACTTTACAATGTATAATTCAATCTACTTGTATGATTTCGAAGTGAAAACCCAATGCCTTCACTTTCAAATAAGACAAACAATTAATACTACGGTCTCACTAGCTAGAGGAATCTACCTGGAAGTAGAAGATGTGAGAGGGAGAAGGAGCCAAGGAGAATACCTTTTCCCTGTGAGCAATGTGCATGCACATGCATTTACAAATAAATCATTTTCAAAACGGTTTCTGAACATTTCTTCTGCCATATTTAAATGACATCAATAACATTTTTGGGAAAAGCCAAGACGTGCATTTGGAGATTTTACCTGGGTAGCTTCAAGGATAAAGTCATGGATGATAATCTGCTCTTCATTAGAGAGGCACAGTCTGTCTTTGCTGATAAGGGTCACAGTAAAGGCCTCACAGTTCATGGATTCCTCGCGACTTGGCCAGTACACAAACTCATCTTCTGCCTGGAGGAATGAAACAACACACTACTGCAGCCTTCCAGATACCTTGTGTGTGACTGAGAAATCCAGTGGATCAAAAAATTGGTTTGATAAATAGAGATGATCAGGAGCTGACCTTCAAAAACCATTTCTGTGTAAAACAGATTTACTATTACAGCAGGCAGTAAGCCTGCCAGATCCAGACAGGTAATGTCTGCTTTTTAATTGGTTTCATAGGGAAATGGTTATCTGAGCTCACTCATACTTAACCTTTGCATTGCATCCCAGGCTTTATTACCTCCTGCCTACACAGTTTTGCATGAAAGTTAGATATCTGTTTAGAAAAAACTCATTGACTTTTAAAAATTAATTGCTTATTATTTCTAATTTTTATTTATTGTGGTCTAATCCAAAACTCGAGGGTATCAGTAGAAGGTCTGTGGATCAGGTCTAGGTAGAAAACTGATGGATACTTATGTAGGGGTTGAATTTTTAGGAGTGAGAGGAGAAGCGAGGAGAAAGGAAGAAACCCAAATATTTTTAGCCTTAAAAAACCACTGGCTTAACTGAATGCAAACTCTCCAGCAAAACTCCTCTACTGAAGGGACATGATAAAATCTTAGTGAGACTGTGAATGGTGGAAGAAGCTCAGTGCTGAAGTAGCCTGATTGACAGGGTGTAGATAAAACACCATCAAAGCTATTTGTTAAAAAATAACTGTGCATTCCTAATTAACTGCAGAGAAAAGACATTAGGCTCCGTCATGACATACATGCAAAGCTTGTTTCTCCTCCTGGCTTCAGGGATCTACTGTCCCTGCAGCTTAATCACAGAAGCTACCCTGTCAGCACGCGTGGCACTGCTACTCTTGAGAAAACATGAGCTATGAGTCCACTTCATCCCACTGCAGCCATGAGCATGTCTCTAAAACCAGGCTTATTTCTGTGGGCCTGGATGCACATGATGTCCAAGATACTGGTGAGATTTGGGCCTTAAATGTTTATTCTGAAAATGGGAGTTCAGGTCCTAAGTCCTCTCAGCGCTTTGAAAATTCTGCCCTCAGTGTGCAGAGACGCCAGCAAGCATCGTAATATTGCTGAACGCCGGGGAAGCGACCTGTCTTGCCAAGTGACAGGTCCTTGTGCAGCAGTAGTGTGCATTACCATCTCGTCCTTTGGCATTACACATTCAGCGCCTTGAGGCAGTCTCAGTCTCGTGCCACCACCAACCCACACCCAACACTGAGCCGAGCAGGGATGCTACTGCCCTGCTGACCAACCTCCACCCTCGCAATGGTGAGGGTGAGAGCAGGGACCAGGCATCCTTGCAAAGGATGTGGCAGAGT
This sequence comes from Tauraco erythrolophus, assembly GCF_009769465.1. Taxonomy (NCBI): domain Eukaryota; kingdom Metazoa; phylum Chordata; class Aves; order Musophagiformes; family Musophagidae; genus Tauraco; species Tauraco erythrolophus. The sequence continues at coordinate 8,790,130 of NC_141476.1, forward strand.
CCAGCGTTCCTCCTTCACCCTTTAATCACTACTGTTCTGCAGAGCTGTTTCATATACTTGTAAAGACAAGATCAGCCTCTTCATTTCCTCCCGACACACTTTCATTTCATTAGCGCTTTCTGATTCGATTGGATTTCTCTGAAGGCTCTTCGCCTTGCAGCGCCTGCAATTCCTTTCATCACGCCGCACATGGGAAGCGTATCGACTGCTGCCTCTTTAGTAGCCCCTTATGACTGCTATTTTCCCACTGTAATGAAGGTGGTTTCTCTCCCACTCTCAGCTACAATCGTCTATTCACCTCGGTGATGCGTGCATGAAAAACCGAACCATTTAGTTCTGAATCCTTTTCAACGCACCCTCTTGAGATGTGCTAGTAAATCTGGACGTAGTGATTAGCACTTCACCTGCATCTCCTTCTCTCTCTGTCTCATTATTTCCACTTAAATTAACATACACGTTTGCTTTTTACTTTCATCAAAAATAACATTTGTAATCTTCCACAGCCACAGTCTTGCATGGCCTGAGCCTTAAGCACCCAGGGCAAACGAGCAACTATCCTACCGTCCCTGCTTCGTGTTTCTGCTCCTCTCAAAGTCCTTACCCATGGCCCTGGCCACCCAGTAACCTCAGCGCCTTGCACCCCACCAGCCAGGCAGCCCTCAGGAGCTTTGCAGAGGTCATCATCACCAGCATGCTGCCTCTGAGCACCATGGCCCGTCCAGCTCAGGATGTGTTTCCCAGGGGTGAGGGCAGAAACAGAGAGCAAAAATCCACACCTCACATCTCAGAATTTGTGTTTTTGTAACAGGCTTATGGCAAAGTTTGAGATGGCGGCTCAAAAGCTGGCTTTTGCTTTCAACCAGAAAATAGCCAGAGCGTGTAACTGGGTGCCCCTACGCTGGTGCCCTGCTTGTCTCAGTGATGGCGGTACAGCGCAGGGAAGGATGCGTGTAACTCACCAGGCTCTGGTTGTCCGGCAGCATGACGATGATCTGTGCATTGTGATCCCAGATCATTCGCCAGAAATCTTTAGTCGTATGTGGCAGCGGATGTTGGGTTATGATGAACTCGTTACTCCTGTAGTAGCCCTTTTGCAGCAAAACAAACCACACAGTTACTTACTGCCTTCCAGCACTTTTAAAGCATTAATTTAATCTTTGGGGACACATAATGACCCTGTTTCATTTTATTCCACAATATTTTCACACAGACTGTAATTTTATAACTCCATTTCCATTCTACAGAGTCCCTGTTGTTTTCATTTACTCTAAATCCCAGAATTTATTTGACTGTATTTCATGGAAATACACATTCCATCTAAATGCATCTTGTATTTAATTTTTTTAGGCAACAATCTTTAATAAACCACAGTTAATAGCTTTACATTATGGGGAAGGTGTTAAAATCTCATCTGCTAATACACAGCCATTACATACGGAATTAAGACAATTACAGGCATCTGGTATTTAGCACCTTAGAATTGATTTTACTTTGTAATTAGGTGTTGGCTTCCTCACCATGATATAAGAGGCATTAATGTAATCTGTTCCCTTCATTCCAGGCAGCGGCGCCAAGCCCACTCTAGCACGCTCAGCTATAAGATTAAAAAACAGAGAGAGGGAAGGAAAAAAAAAAAAAGATCAAAGTCTGGTCATGGCACAATGCAGAAAGTAAGGCTTTCTCAGACGTTAACAAACCAAACAGTGTGCAGCTCCCATCTCCCGTAGGAGCAGGCCAGCACTTTAACTGCGTTAAAGCATTGCCTGCTAACACAGGATATAAAAGAGAATGTTGCACAATATTCCCACAAGGACAAAGTAATTTCAGGAATCAAATTTTACTATAGCAAAGATTTTCACAGCAGGCTGAATTACCAAATAACAGTATATGCAGTGATAACAGGGGATTTCAGGTAATTCTTGACTGTAGTGTTCCATTTGTCTCCAGCAGCACACAAACCCAACTGATTTATTTTGTTTTCCCTACCACTCCGTAGCACTACCATCACTCACTCCTCCGAGCTGGAGGGTAAGATTACCTCCAGAGACAAAACCCTTCCCTAACGGGTAACCACCCAGAAGGTTGTGTGTGTTCTTCAGCAGATCTACTCTCCTCCGTGTTTGAGGGCTGGGTTCAACAACATCCTCAAACCAACTGACAGGCTCCTAGTGCCAAACCAAAATCGCTGCAGCTGCACAACACAAAGTGCAAAGTGTTATAGACTATTTCTGCCCTGTTCACATTTGTTTTTAAGATATATCCCGATGACTTCCCTTTTTATTAACAAACTTCATGATGGACCGTATCTGTGCCATTATTACTTTGTGCTGGCTTGGCTATCATCTGTCCTGAAGGTCCTGTACTCTGGGTACCGTGATGGGAATGATGTTGTGCTCATGCTTGGTCTGGTGCAAATTCATACTGCTTGCAACCATGCACAGATGCCATGTTAATGACTGTGAAACTGTGGCCTTGGGCACTAAACACCCTCAAATCTGGGGGATGGCTCACACGCAAAAATTGAGTGCAGTAGCTGAATTACAAACAACTTGTGCCAATCACACTGGGAGATCTCACCTGAGCTGAGAGCCATATCAAAGTAATTCTCTCAGTATTCCATGGATTTATCCCCTACCTAATTATTCAAATTCTTAAGCACTTAAAATTAACAGTTCACTTGGACAGCACATCTGGCTGACACTAACTATTTTCTTTTGTTCAGTTTCATCAGGGTAATTCTGAAAGACAAGACAGCTTGGTCTGAACAAAAGATTACATTTCTCCTTCCTAGTGGCTATGCCTTTTCATGCATAACACCGGGAGAATTCAGTACAAAAAGTTATACTAGGCAGTAATCAAACCGAAGATGTGATCTTACACGGCACGACTGATGAGTTCCTGTTCTTCTCTTTGTTGCAGTCTTTCTGAGCACTGAAGCATTCCACGTATTTTGCATTACACTGTGTAACCAGCTGAAAGAGAATAAAGCACTAAGTCAGTCCTCATAGCGCTCTAAATGAAGAGAGGAGGTTTCTTTGCCAACTCCTACGAAGATGCATCAGTAGAAGAATAAACTGCATTGTTAAACTTGTTTGAAGTACTCAAGATGCCAATGGAAACCATCCTTTTCATACAACATGTTTAATGGATAAAAAGATCTCCACAGCTCTCAGCTTCGAAACATCCTGAAAATGAAGTTCCATCAAAATGTATTTTCACAGAACACCACGTTTAGTTATCTTTGAGAATACATATCAAACACTTGTAGATATGTTCAGTCAGAAGCAGGTCTCAAGGAAGAAAAGCTAGCAAAATCAAACAACAACAAAACTTTTATGTTTTCTTCTAAAATAAAAGCCAGATCATTCCCGCAGAATGTCTTTTTCTGCCAGGCCTTTGTGGAACACACCACACCGGCATCTGAAATCTGAGGCCATGGGTTACATTCTCTGGTCTGCCAAGTTCGTTCTCAGCTGCTAAGAGGCACAAAGAGAAATCAGGGAGGCAGATTTGTATTTGAATATTCCCCCAGCGTATGGGGAAACTACCAGAGCAAACGGAGTGAAGGTGGCTTTTTCATCTCCTGCACTAGCAACTCATTACTCAGCGTAATTTTACTCTAAGATGGTTGAATGTAAACTACTGTACCAGGGCATGAGCACAAGTTATTTTCTGCCAGCTCTGTGGTAGCGGCACAGAGGAAGATTTAATAATTGCTGCTGGTCACGTCCCAGTTTCAAATACACTCTAAACAAAATAGCACTCAACTCATCTATGTACTGGCATAAGCCCCATTAGAAGTTATGGGGTCTCTAAATATCTGTGCAACGTTGGCAGAGAAAGTAATTTCTGAAAATGGCACTTAAGGTTTTGAAATTTTGCCACAAGTCATCAGAAAACATCTTTATACACATAATTTAGTATTGTTTGCAAAAGTGCAACACTTTTTTAATAAGAAGTCTTTTTCTCCTGCTGCATTTTGTGTGCGTGTTTGTGCACTTGCACTTGTTTCTTTAATTTAGTAATTAAGCATCTGGAATGTCTTGACTGATGGAGAAGTGTTGCGATTTCTACCAGTGAATTCAGAGAAGAGCCTGTTCATTTTTTGAATAGCTTGGCACGTGGCATAATTTAACAGTTTCGGTTCCTTGGGTAGTTATTAATTGAGTGAGTTTCACTGTGAAAACAGGTGTCCTGTATAATCTTCTTATGATACATAGTCTGACAAAATATTTTTAAATGCGTTCAAACAAAATGCAGTCATTCAAATAGAAGATCTGGGAAAAAAAAATTAACTTTGGCCAGGATGAAAGCAGCTATGACATAGCAGGGAAAAGCAGCAAGCGTAGTTATTAGCAATAAGAAAGGCATATTGTGTTTCCTGGTCTTTAAACATTTTTAATTCTTTATCTACAGTGCTGAAATAGCAGGTGGTGCCAAGAACCTCCTTTCATGGCTTTCTCCAGATATACGCATGAGAGCCACAGTTGGAGGAAGACTTTCAGCCAAGCTGACCACAGACTCAGGAACATCTGAGCCCCTTGGGAACAGGGAGACCAGCAGCACACTCCAAACCAGTGTCCATGTTCCTCTCCTCACCTCTGACTTCCAGAGTGTTAGTGCTGATTTCCAGTGGTGTAGCTAAGACTGTTGAGGACTGCACTTCTCAACATGCTAAGCTGTGCTAAGCAAGTGTTCTGGTTTGGTTCCTTATCTATGACAACCAACAGTGAAGACAAGCCATACAAAAGAGAGGAGGGAAATTAAGTCCCTCTGGATGGCAGTGATAAGCCCTACCTTGAACTGTTTTTCTAGTCGCGTCTTCCCTCCTATGCCAGGTATGAGGATGCTGTTAACGTAACTATGCAGCTGGTTTGCAGATACTTCAGTCTCCTTCCCAAGGATGGCTTCCAACAAGGCATCATGAATAAAAATGTACTGCTCCTAGAAAAACAACAGCATGTCACGTAGGCGCTTGGAATAAACTAAACAGCTGGCTTTAACTGAGGGGTAGAGCACACTAAAGGAAAGGGTGTACGTAACAAACCACCCATGCAAATACTGCCAAATCCAGAATAAACATTTACAAGTGTAGCACGTACAACTCTGAGTAAGTTGAAAGCAAAATCTAAAGTTTCTGGTCTAGAAAAAGAGAGACATTTCAGTGCAAAAAAATGCTTGGTGATATATTCCATTTTTACAGGGGTGTAACTGAAACATCCATTTTCTTTTTGATTACAACATAAAAATGAGCATGGCTTTAAATTCAACCCCGCTGCAATCTTTACCTCTGTCTGGACGAGGTAGTTGCGCTGTGTCCTGATATGTTTCAGGAAACCCAGGACATTAACTGTGCTTTTGTCTTTTATCTGTTGCAGCATACTGTCTATCACAATGTAGGTACCAGTTCTGCCAACACCAGCACTGCAGAAAACATCAGAAAAAACCATGTAATACAGTCAGATGAAAGTAAACGTTCACAACAGCAGAAGAGAACTAACCAAATACTCCTGTTCACAGACTTTTGTTTTCCTGCTAGCCCCAACCACAAAAGTTTCTAAACAAAATATTTTGGTTTTCTGGGAACTTTACGAGGTATCTACTTCATGATCTGACATTTGGCTGTCCTATCTCCACTGTTGTTGTTACTGGTGTTGGCTAGAAGCAGCTATACAGAGATCCACCCTATGCCAAACTGCTGCTATTCGGGACCACCAAGGTTGGTCCAGGCTGTGGGGATGTCCTGGTTGGCTTCAGCCTTGAGGTAAGGCTTAAATTCACAGTGGATCTGTAATCCTGCTCTGGAAATGCAAGTGGTACCAGCACTACAGCAAGGTTTAAGAGGGGACTAATCCTGTGGAGGCAGAACTTCTTGAAGGGTAGGAGGGTGTTCCTGGGCCCAACACAGAGGGAGGAGAGGGGAACTGTTCAGAGCTTCTCAATTTCAGCTCAGGAAGGAGCTCTAAACCCCATTGTCCTTTCCTCTTCACTATGGTGCTGTACAGCCCCCCTCACACACAGGGATGAAGACCACATCCCTCAATTTGTTTAAGGGAAATTTTCTGTTGACTGCAAGTGCCGGTGAATGTGAGTGTGGTTCAATGGCAATCACATGCCCAGGTGGCCGGGTAGTCAAATGGCTGGTTGCCAGCAGAGGTGATCCTGCCCTGCCCATGCACTGAACGGGCAGGCTACAAACAAGCTTTGAACAAGGAACTTCACAACCACATCAGTGCAACGCTCAGCAGCTCAGTATCACGACACAGGGTTTTGCTAATGCAACTGGGAAGCTTTTGCATTGGAGCTGTCTCAAGATGTAGGCAAAGCAAGATCGTGTCTACCTGCACTCCATGGGGCTGGCACACTCTTTCTGTGTTAATAACTTAGGGCGTTTCTCTGAGCTGGCATGTAAAAGCACATGCTGTGCACGAGGTATGCTTGCCATGAAGTAGCTAGTGATCCCCATCATACCTGCAGTGCACCACCACTGGTCCCATGTCCGGGGTTCGGGCTGCGGAGGATCTCCTAACGAAGGTTAGCACAGGCAGAGCATACTCCGGCACACCCATGTCAGGCCACTGAGTGTAGTGATACTGGATAACTGTTCTCTCGTTCTGACGCCCTTTGGGGTTTCCTTTCTGGCCCTGTGTGCCAAGCGCGCACAGAAAGAAGAGAAAGATTAGGGAAAAGAAGAATGTTAAGATACTCAATTCTACTGGCTTGCTCAGCTGAAAAAGTGCTGGACTCTAACAGAAGAAATCTTCTGCAGCTCTGCCTCCTGCTAGGTGGAGACAGAGTTCAAGGAAAAATACATGTGGGAACAGGTAATAACAGCAATAACTGTGACACTAAAGCAGCAGCGAACTTGAGAAAAAAGAAATACAGGCTAAACCTTTCACCAGGTTCCTTGCAATCCTTACTTATTTCCCATCCACCTGCTACTTCGAGTTATCTCTGGGAACGCTGAGTTTTGCTCCTGTGTGCCTGGCATCCTACACAAGCCAGAAGGCATCTGGATGAGAAGAGCGAAGGCTTTACTCACCTTTTTCATCTTCGTGTTCCTGACTGTGAAGCGGCGCACAGTGTAGCAGGCATGAATGTTTGTGCTCTTCAGTGTGACTATTATGTTGCCATATTCCTCACTGTTCTCTGATGGCCAGTACTGATCGCATTTTCTCTGAACAAAGACATAGTTGGGGGAGATGGCTGAGGTTTGAGCTGCTGCTTTACATTCGTGTTAAGAGCATTTTGAAAAAGTACAACCATGGCTAACTATGTATCCCTTTGTTATGTTAGTTATATATTATACATTACTATATATCATCCCAAACCATTTAAAAAAAAAATTGTGCCCATGTGATGCGGGGAGGTGTTAAGGAGAAACTAACAACAAACTAGAAAATCTCTTACTCTTCCTTTTTCAACAAGGTTTGTGATCATGACAATGATTCCAGTATTTTGTTCCCAAATCATCCTCCAGAAATCTTCAAAGGTAGACTTTAAAGGTCCCTGGGTAGCAATGTAGGCTTTTGCTTTGTTGTAACCCTTCAAAGAAAATGATAATGCCAAGTGAGATGAAAGCAATATCATGGCAGACATATTAATATTTTAAAGGTAACAAAGAAAGGTGCCGTTCTCATTCAGAATAGTGAGGACTCCGTAGCAAAATTACCAGGTGAAGTTGGAAAACACAACCACTTCACAAGTGGCAATACTCCCTACTTGTGGAAAGATTCAGAGTTAGAAAAGAAAAAAACAATTCAAAAGACTTACATCGACGTAATTAGCATTAATGTAGTCACTGTGCTTAGAATCTTTTCCTGGTAAAGGCCTTAGCTTCACCCTGCTGTGATCATCTGCAGGATAAAAAACAGAGCAGAGAAGCATTAAGGAAATACAGTGCAGAACTGTCAGTAAACATCCCATTTCCTTGGTATTGGAGTAGCCCTTAATACATGGGAGAAATTTGCCTTGGATTGGAGTCAAGGGGGAGATGGGAATATCTGTCCTTGGTCATCTGCTCATGGTAGCAGGTCCTCAGAGCTTACATCCCTTAGAGTACGTGACTTGTGCTGGGCCAGCTTCTCTTTCAAAGGCAGTGGTCCTCAGGAGCACAATCTCTAGGATGGTCCAGGTCACACAGTGTAGTGTGATTCAGAGAGCCAGGGCACCCCACGGGGCTGTGTAATACCATGCGGAGACACCGGCTCAGCTCTCGCAGGCAGTAAAGCCGCCTTTGCTGGGCTCAGTGTCTGAGCTCACTACCCTCCACTCTGTGCCGGGCTCAGACAGCTCTACTGGTTCTGGGAGTGAATGTCCTCACTCCTTCACCACCCTCATCACAGATTTTAGGTCACACTCTTTAGCTCCTCTTTTTGTTCCACCCAACTGCTTGACTTCATCTTAAATCAGAAAAAAATTGCAGTCCTTCTCCTGCTCCTAGGCAGCAGCATTGAGCTGGGTGGTGCTTCCAACATATGCAGGGATGAGTCATGTGGGCTAACTTGAAGCATGAAGACTGATTTCAGTTGCCTTCCTTGAGCACCAATGGAGAGAGAAAAGTTCCACCAGGGGCAATCTGGAGGACTGGAGCACCTCTCCAGTTCTCCTCCAATGGTAATTCTCTCTCTGTGCCTAGAGGAACCAGACATCTATGTCTAAAATCAGAATTGGGACAACTGCAATGAATCTCTTTGCCCAAGGCCACACAGCAAGTCTTTTTACACGTCTGGGAATTGGTCCTCACCCGACACCTTGATTACTTTTGAGAATCTGTTAGAGACACACATTTCCTTCCTACGCCATCAAAACCATTCAAGATTTACTGCAAAGTTCATGAACATTGTGAACTTTTTATCAGCGGCTCTCCATCTTTGTTCCTAAACCACAGTGACTGCTGCATCTGCCATTCATTCCACATCAGAGAATGATATGTAAAAAGTTACCACATTTCCATCCCGACCTACAATAATTTGCATTCTAGAGCAGAGTCCAGATCTGAAGTTCTCGGAGGAATACAGGCAAAGCCTGAACTGTGCTACAAAGACCACTGTTTGTCCAAGTCGGACACACAGCTGAAGCAGTTTGAAATACAGCAGATGCATTCTGTAAGATTTAGCACCTTTGGGATTATAAAGAAATCCCAGGGATCATCAATAAAACTCTTTGCTCCACCACGCACTTCCCTTAGGTCAGTTTTCAGATGTTAGCGGGCAGAAGAGCTCTGACTATCAATTTATCCCAGTTATTCCTCCACAAAATTTCATACCAAACTGATACTTCTAAAACTACACTTGGACCACCAAACTGCAAAATATTTTTAAACAAAAGCTGGAGTGAAATCCCGGTCCCAGAGAAGTCACAGTGTCCACTGCCTTTAGTAGGGAAATGATTTCCCAGTCACACTTTCACACCTTTATTAATTACTGTGTAATAATGTAACTTGAAGCCACCTGCTTTTTGCAGTCACACAGACACACAGACAGGAGAGTGCCTTTTTGGGTTGATTCATTGTGCTTACTCACAGGCTAGGATGTTGATGTATCGGTTCTTGTGCTTGTTGTCAGGGTGGTTGGAATGCTCTGCAGTGATGTTCATGTCGGCTGTACAGCGCTGCACTTCCTAGGCGTAAAAATTATTCAAATGGAAAATATGTCAGTCCAAAAAAATTAAGTATTATCTCTTTTTGCAACAGCTCACAGAAACCACGTTTAAAATATTGCTACCTTAATTGCTGAATTGAACACAAAGTCCTTCAGTATTGTCCTGTATGGCACGGTCTGCTTAAACCATGTGTGCCACAGACTTGGTGACATGCGCTTTGGGCACCCTGAGGGCCAACTGTCCCCTCTGACCAACAGTCCATCCATCTTCTGGACTGCATCTCCTGAGATGCCCTCTCTGTCTCCCCTTGGGAAGGGAAGACAGAGTCCCTCAAAGGCAAGAGCGGCCAGCCCAATGTGAGAAACTAAGTACGAAAACCATTTCAACAGAAGACTTTTGACCGCTGGACAACTTACCTGCTTATAACCTCTCAAAACAGGGCTTCTGACATTTAAGTTTGGCACTGACCTTTTGTTAGTTCTCTGCAGAGACATGCCTTTTATAAAATATAAATAAAATAGATCTCTGAAGATAACAGCGAGTGCTTTAAATACCACTGCCTGGACACTGATTATCAGCCCACGACATAGTGAAAAAGATAAAAGGTTGTACCCATGTGTATATATATATTTATAAGGCAGAAAGCATCCAGGTTTGTCAAGGTGTTCATGAAGCTAGAGATGCAGATTTCTGTCTAGTTGAGGCTGGAGGTTAGATATCTCATTTCCATTCATTTTTTTAGTTCTTTACCTACTCCTTACACTGTCCAACAACAGAATACAGGGCTATTGAAATGGGGCAATGGAGGGTCTTTTCTCTGACCCTAAAGAAAAGCAGCTATTCCTCTTGGCCAGACTGTCCTAGAGAGTTACACGCTTCAGAGACTGTCTTACAAACTGAATCACTAAAACTCATGTGTGGTAACACCTCCAAGATATATTTTTTTGGTACCTATTTAACCACAATCTTCCTGAAAAAGTTAAAACCCTTTTTATCACTAGTGTAAATATTCTTAGTTTAAAACCACATTTTTGAAAAATATATTAATATTTGGAGTTTACAAGGTCGTGGAAGAAACTATATTTATTCAAATCTTTTGTGAGTTTTAGTAATTGCACCAAACAGAACTAATTTCCCCCAAGGATATAAGGGGAAGTGCCAAATTACTTTGCACTTCAGGCTTTAAAAATAACAGTATAGAACCAGCCTAAGAGGGAAAGTCATTAGGAGCTCACAGCTGCTACAAAGATCACGAGCTAAGTGACAGAGAAAAATTATCAAGAGAAATGCTATACAAACAGCAGATGTAACAGAGTTCAGCATTATGCAGACATTTCACAAAGGACTTGCATAGCAATTTTGATTTCTTCCTCAGCATTTACATTTTAAAAGTGCAAAGTATACTAAAACCTTGAACATTTTATGGCTTTTATATCCACATGACACTCCCAAATAACAATTGCTGTTCTCTCTCTTCCCCCGCTCTCCATAGGGAGAAACATACTACGCTCAAGGAGATGAGCTGAGCAAAGACAAAGAGGAATCAAGCAAAACTCTCAGCTGGCCCTAATAGAATTTTCATAGTTCCATTTCTATCACAGAAATAATAATAAAAAAAAATTAAAGTGTGCGCTTCCCCTAATTCTTCCTGTCAGCTCCAGTAAGCGAGGGACTTCTGATTACACAACGGGCAGGATCAGTTCAGCCGAAGTCATAACTGGAAAAGCAGCATTACTTACGTGTTGGGTTGATTTAAAGCAATTTCATTTTACCCTTTTTTTTTGCATTTAGAAATCATATAACATCACTGCTGTACCATTGTAGATCACTCCTTAAAAAATAACCCCCCGCTTCTGAAAAGCCTCTTGTCAAACTCTACATCCCTGCATCACTACAAAATTCTTTTTAGAAGTTATTAGCATTGAAACATTTATGCCGAATGCTGTAGAATTTAATACAGATGAATCCAATAAGGTTCTGTGGAGAATACTCTAAAAAGTTATAGAATTTAATAGGGAATTACCTCCCTGCTAAGGAATTTTCTCTGACAGTTTAAATACTACATAGTAAATGTATCACTTTCTATTAGATTCTATAGAATTTTTCCATAAGGGAATTGTTGGTGAGGTTAATCATTTTAATTAACCTTTTTATGTTGATGCTGACTGTTTTCTCAACTGTACATGTTCCCAGCTGGCCAATATAATGTTAATAGAAGAGGAGGATTAAGCTAAGACGGTGAAAAACACAGCAATGGAAAAGGTCTGACGCTGTGAGAGCTGATCATCTGAAAATGGCTTTTCTTAACACATAACATTCTAAACGATTTTTAATACTCTGGAAAGCTGCTATAATGGTGGATTCCTATGTCTGCACACTGCAAAAACATAGCAGAAGGAGACTGTTCAAGAAAAGCTCCCCGCTTGTCAATGTACCTCAAGTATTTTTGTCTTTAAAAATCAACGTAGAACAATTAAAGGCTGTTTCAACTTCAGCCCTCCCCCCTAGTCCAGGACACAACAAATGCTTTGGGACATTGAAGCTGTCCAACGAGAAGGGGCACGTGGACATCCTTCAGCTCCATGTTGGCCACTGACAATGCCTGGCTGTGCTGCACGGACAGATGGGGTTGAGGGCAGAGGGTGGTTATCCACGCTCTCTTACCTTCCTAGGTTCCCTTCCAAATTCTAACAGCAAATTACTAAACCACAGGTTCACCCCATCAGACAGTAAGGCATAAGTTAACATTCCTTTGTTATTAAAGTCAAGGTGGTTGTCTTTCATCCATGCGCAAAACGCTGCAAGAAGACAAGACTAGTTGCAGCCTGTTATCTGTGTCTCTGTTCAGAGTATTATTTACCCTTTGGCACAAGAGGACAGCCCTGTGTTAATAAATAGCACCCTGGAGAAAGTTCCAAAAAGTCACCATCTTAATTATGCCATTTTACCACATTTATGTATATTACATGTTTACTTTCACACCATTTTCTACTGCTTATGTAATGAACACCTGGGGATTTCTAAATCTTACTGGCTACCAGGTCCTCCATTTGCATTGAAAACATCCCCATGATTATATTATTATTACAACTTAAGTTTACGGGCAGGCCACCAGGTCAGGTCTGATCCCAGACTGCTCATTGCAGCCTAAACAAACTCCTCTCCCATTTAGCACAAAACTGCTACTGGCACCCTGAAGCAGGACATATAGCATCCATATCACCACATTCACAATTCATCCACAAACTTTTCAGCTCCGGAGTATTTTCTCTGGCTTTCCTTAATCCCGCTTAGTCTCTTCCACTGATTTTAAGAGCGGCTGGCTAGCACACTGCTGCTCGTCATGTTTAACTTTGCAGAACACATTACTGTCCAAAGATGAATGGATACAGGCTCTTATTCTGTTCTTTCAACTTATCATTGACAACCCAAGAAACCAAAGTACATGGTTTCAATTGACCGTTAGTTACTGTAAAAAGTGTTCTAGTCTATGCTATTATGGCTAATTTACCTTTTAATTATATTGTCCATGCTAATGCTAATTGGAATTTGATATACCCAGGTTTAACGACCCATTTTCACTGCCTTTCTGAAACAAGTTACAGATTAGTTTCTTCTAAACTTCAAAGAATTTCCATTTAAGTGTAAAATCAAACTGCTCCAGTGTCTTGCTGGCAATATAAGGTTCTGAGCAAGAATTTTTGCTACAGTGACTGAGCAGGAACTTGGTCTCTCGATTTGGCCTTATGCAGTGCTGCTGTTGTTTCCCATTACTTCAGTCTGATGTCCTAGCAGGGGCTGAACTGTGAAAGCCTATGAATAGCAATGAGGAGGAATCATGAACAAAGAAAGGATTCTAACCTGAAGGACTAAATTAGAGAAGATCCATAGCTATGTTTTGATATTAGTGTGATATTTTTCAGCATGAAACAGCTAGTTCATCCACCCCTAAAAATCATTTTTGATCTATTATTTTAATCCCAAATTAGAGAATTCTGTGGTAGTGCTCTTGCTGTTTGTTTTATCACAGCAAACGTGAAGACGGCATACCAACAGAGACAGCAGATAGTATTTGAAGATATCCCACAGGAATAGTGTAGATTTTTGTGATAATTTAGCACTATTATAAACTCTCCGATGGCACTCAAGAGAGAGGTGAGCTGGGGACAGCCTAGAAAGAAGGGGAAGATAAACAAACCAAAAGGACTCAACAGAGGAATAACAGTGGAAGAATCATGAATAGATAGCTAAAAAATCTTGTAAATGAATGAGAAAGGAGAGGACAGTGGAGGACCGTTTTCTTGCGGAATCCTGCCCTTCACTAGTCAGGGAAGGTGCCAGAGCCTGACCGAAACCCTGCATTGCCCGTGCAGGGCTATCGCCCCTCCGAGATGGCCTTCCAGGCAGAAACTTTCGGTCTGGCTGCGGTACTATGGTTAGTATCAGAAAGCCCAAATGTCTGAACTTCTTTTTTTGCTTCTCTTCAACTTTATCTCTTAATTCACAATGTCATTTTCTTATTGTAGGTCAAGCAGTGAGATAAGAACCTAGAACTCCAGGAAGACCCTCTTCTGCAGCAATCCTTCCTCCTCCAGCTTCACAGTGCTGCTACCCTTTGGTTTCAGTACAGCAATGCACAGGCTGAGAATACCTCTAATTATGGCAATTTCGGGCCAGGGTTATAAAACATTTCCCAGTGCAGTAATGTCTGCTAGCAGCATGCTTTTGAAATGGCATCTTTCTGCTGCCAAATTCCTTGGTGTAGATGCAGTTATAAGCATGTGTCTGGTGCTAGCTGTGCCTAATCTGTAAGAGATGCTTACTACATCTACACAGTGTTTTCAGTGTCTCAAGAAATGTGCAAAGTGCAGCGTTATCTGTCTTCAATGCGGCCCTTCGCTAGAGAATAACATTCTGAGGTCACCGGTTAAAAAGAGTTACTGACCTCTGCGCCGGGCAGCAGCAACCACGAGAATAACGTTAGCAAATCCCTGCCACATCGCTGAAGATATAGATTTATGTTATTTTCTTACATTTCAGGACATTTAGAAGAAGGTGCCACTGGAGTATAAAGATATTTTCAATTTATGTGATGAGGGAGCTAGACAGCCTGCCTCCAAGTTCAGCGAGCCTGTTCAGACTCCAAATTGGCAATGAATCATTACACTCACACGGCCACAGGCAGGAGAGGTCTGCGGAGATTGCATTCACCCACTCTAATCGCTCCTGCAGCAGCACTGACCAACCCACTCCAGAATTAGGGAGGAGGGAAATAAAATTGTCTGATCTCAGAAATCCAAATACTGCATTATACTATAAAAAGTCACAGTTAGCTTTGGGGATGGAGGGGGATTTCTTGGCTCAGTGTTCCTTTCTTAGAACAAAAGGACGCGACTACTCAAAAAACGTACTGTGTTATTCCAGTAACTGGCCAGAGGGAGGGAATGAAAAGCTTTACGGTGGGAGGTGGCACTTCACACTTTTTGATACAAAAATTTGGAGGGCACATGCCCTATAAAATCAGGCTATCAGGAGAACAGAAGATGACAAATGTGACATCAGTTTTTAAAATGAGATCCATAAGGGATTTCGGGCACTACAGCCCACTAAATCTGACTTCTCTGTGGGGCAAACTGCTAGACATTGTAATGAATAGTAGAGCTAGTGAACGTCTCTAACACACTGCAGAGAGGTCCCTGAAGAAGTCTATAGGTAAGAACAGCCCAGAAGAGAATAGCACATTTGGATTTCCAGAACGTTTGTGAAAAGGCCTCTTGGAAAACATTGCTTAAAAAACTGATCTGTCTTGGAGCAAAAGGAAGTATCGCCTTGTATTCTAACAGGTTAGAGGTGGGACTCACCTGTCCATGAATTGCCAGTGTTCAGATTTCACCAGTGGGACCTTACGGGGACCTAACCTATTCATAAATGGACTGCAGAGGAGACAAAGTGTGTTTGCCATACAAAATTATTCAGGATAATTAGAACAAAAGCTGTTTGTGAAGGGAAGCAGAACAAGCTCGCGATACTGAGTGGCTGAGTGATAAAATGGCAAATGAAATTCAATGTTGATAAATGCAAAGTGATGTACTTGGGAAAAACAATCCTAACTATACATACACACTGACAGGTTCCCAATTTGCTATTGCCATTCAGTGACGAGACCTTGGGGTCACAGCTGATAGTTTTCTGGAGGTGTCAGCTGAGTGCTCAGTAGTTGTTAAAAAACAAATAGTATGTTAGGAAAAAGGAAAGTAATAGAAAACCAAATAGAAAACATCACTGCGCTCGCACAGAACTCTGCACTAAACACACTCATTAAATACTGTGCACAGTTTTGGCCTTCCCATCTTGAAAAGGATATGGTAAAGGAAGGAAAAAAGGTATAAAGGGAACAAGTCATTCTAAGTCTAGAATGGCTTCCTCAAACAAACAAATTAAATAGTCCAGACTTCTTCAGATTTGAAAACGGATGATTAAGGGGGAATATGAGGGAGGCAGACAGAACCATGTGAGGTGTTTAAGTGAACATGGATTTACTTTGTAATGCAAAAATGAGGAGGCACCAAGAGAAGTTATTAGGCATGAGTTAAAAGCAAAAGGAAGTCTGTGGAACAAATTGTAGAATTCATTGTCATGGGATGCTTTGGACACCAGAAGTCTAAAAGGGTTCAAGAGGCAAACAGAAATTTGTGGAAGAAAGGTCTATCAAAGACTATTAAACGTAACGATGCCAAGAAAATCTCTGGCTAGACAAGGAGTAGATATAATCTTTGGCTCAGGAAGCCTCTAAATCTCTGTTCAGTCTTGCCACCAAACCCAACCAGTGCTGCCCTGTAAAAATGTGGTACCTCATCCTGTATGCCAAAACAAGAGGGTGCTGGAGCTGCTCGAGAGGAAGCCAGAAAACCTCCTTGAACTTTTTTCAGTATTAGGTTGAACAAATTCCAAGGTAGAATACAGAGAGTTATATATCAGAGACCTGCACTGGCGATGAAGGATCATGGACTTTATTTTAAAGAGCTATTTGTTGTTCAGTATTAAATTAGGTCCTATATTTCTTGTTTATCTAAAAAATTGAAAATTCATGGGACTCAAAGCCCAGCTACCACCAGACAACAAAGCTGGCTGCTTGCACTATTGATTACCCTAAGGGAATGAGGATTCATTTTGGATATACTTTCCAAGGCAAGATTTGTGAGTTCAAAGTCCTTTTTTCCTCTGCACATAGAACGCTTCCTAAGCACATTCAGAAAATATTTAGCTGTATTACAGCTCATTTTAAGAGGAGAAGGGAGTATTCACACAATTACTTTCAAAGGAATCTTCTTCATGTAAAAACCAACTCAATACAACACACAACACACTGCCAAAAAACACATGAAAAGACTTACACCAAAAAACTAGCAACAAACAAATGGAGAAGGTTTACCTTCTACCTTGGGCAGAGAATGCGCGTGCCTAGCTTAGTCCTTCCTTTCACAGGTTCCACAATAAATCTCCTGCCACAGAAATTTCTGAAGAGATTTTTGATCCTTTTTTTCCTTTAAAAAAGTCCCATGCACTGGTTATCTTTGGGAAGAGTTATTTATTCTGTAGTATCAATCATATTTTTTCAGCATCTCCTTGCCATCCCCTTTCTCTCTTCCTTTTAGATGTCAAAAGTAGATCTTTTTTTTTTTTCCTGTAAAAGGCCTGTATGACTGCAGAACCTAATACCTCCTTTTCAGAAGTTTCTCAGGCATGAAGGCTGTGGTACTTTCCACCCAAGGTTAGCAGCCCTGTAACACTGGATTTTCTGTTTCAGCTGGAATCCTACTGTTTCTCCATAAAACATTTGCTAAAGTCTTCACTGTAGCTGGCAGATACAATTCCAGCACATACACCATGGCTGGATCTGACCGGACATGAGAAGTGACACCGCTAGCTGCTTCCAATAGCTACTGTATAATGTAACCTCAGGCTCCTCTATCCCTCAGCCACTTTCAAAACTGGGATTTGGATCTCTGACTCAGTTTAGGCACTTGAAAAGCATTTTAACTGCAAGATCTGTGAAAAAAAATGGGTTTCACTCTTCTGTCTCATCACTGTGAACCATAAGGATGAAAATCAGGCTCATGAGGCATCAGCAGGGCAGAACATAAGCAATGAAAAGGAGCTGGATGGTTTATCCCAGATAGTGGGCATCTTGTTCCTATTGCTTCTCCTTACTCTAGGAGATTTCATTTACTCTTTAGTAACTACAGAGAAATGCACCTGGAGTAGCTATACAGACTTCAAAGGAGACGCTCCATATTTTAAGCCAGCACGGAGAACAGAATTTGGTGTGTGCAGTGCAGTTGGAGGAGTTTAACTTCGCTTCAGAGGAGACCCCATGCCCCCCAGAACAGGACTAATTGGCCAAAGCCATCTCTCCGACTGGCTGCTACGGCGTGGCACTCGCAGCAGGGAGCTCCAGGAGGAAGGGAAAAAATAGGGCTATTAGAGCAGTGTTTTTCTTTGCTAAAACACAGGCGGAAGGTGTCCAACATTTGTTAATAGCAGTGATTTTGCGACAGCTGAAGCAAAGCCTGCTTAAAGCCAGACCAAGTTTACAGATGTGTTGCTGATTATTTTGAATAATTAAATGGTGTAAAACCCAGCTGTGATGAATAGCACTGAGGTCGCAATTCATAAATAATTGAGAAGAGTGAGTCGCATTTGATCATCCTGATCAAATTCTACTCTCTGGAGAATAAATGTTTGTCCTGAATACCATCAACATTGTTAAATGCCTCAATATTCCTGCTCAGCCATCCAGCCAGCAGTCAATTGAACTAAATCACTTTAACACCTTACACATTTGCCTTCCTCATGAATACAAAACGTTTCTAACTTACACAATGGTTTTTGGGCATCAGACAAAGCAGCCACTCTTTATAGACAGTAACCAAAGAGCAACAATAAATGTTTTAAATGATCCCATTAAAAACAATTCCTGCATACAATCTTGTCTTTACTGCAGTAAGTGAAGAAGCTGTAGATATTAGGCCACCTATTTTGGTTCATTGCCTTGTTTGTAAGCAGAGCTGCCTCCCTGATTCACATGCAGCACACAAATACGCCTCCTTTTGCTGGGGGGGAAGCCAGTAGCACAGCTCCATGCAATTTCCTGGGGCTCCTCCTGCTTCTCAATACTTCCAAAAGTTCAGCAGTGACTGTGATTAGACTGAATGAAAGAAATGCCTAAAAACTAGCCAGAGAATACTGACTTGTGCTTATTAAGACCTGACTCTGCAGCCCGTCCTCATACTGTGATGTTTACCATGCTTGCCTAATATGGGGTTTGGTAACCCAGAGGTGGAGAACTGCTTTCACTTCATTGGAATTACTTTCAATTTATAGCAGATTTATAGGTTAGAATCTGTCCTAAACAGGTAACAAGATGCAAACTTTTAAATAGTCAATTAGTTAAATATTACCAACTAAATCCTGAAGCCTTTCTCCTTGGTTTTACTGGAACGAAATAACCGATGACTTCAACAGCAATCTTTCCTGGCTGAATAGAAGATGAATAAGGACTCCAAGAATTGACCCATAGCTTGGGTTTTCATAAAAGACCGAATTCTACTCCTCTTACCCATAGTTGAGTACTAGTTCACTCCTTTTGGGCTACTCAAGGGGTATGTGACTTCTCAGTGTGACTAAGAGGAGCAAATTCTAAGCCAACAAGAGTAAAATAAGATGCAGATTGTAAGAAAAGCCTGGAGTTAAAAACTTGTATCTTCATGTCGTTCCTGGGGGATTGCAGGCAGCTTTTCCCGTTTAATAAAAACCTAGGAGAGTTCCCCCTTAATGGCACCAAATCTGTGCTGGTTAGAAAGCAGCTGTAAATGTCCAGTATCACATTGCTCATACCTGGTGGCAAATTGGTATTTCCCTATTTCTTCTGATACATTCGAGCATTGCATTTACCTGACATGACAGCATCACACAGATGTTGCATGGTCCCTAAGTATTAATACACAATTAACTTTAGCAAAACAACATTTTATTGGTGGATCATTAAATCGTACCTCAAAGTCTTCTGAGAACCCATGCTGGTTATTAGAATACAGCTCACTGATGTGTTTTACAAACTGTTTGACTGGAATTGCTTCCATATCATCTGTAGAAAGAAAAGAGATACTCAGAGTTGCTATTTGTCTCATCATAAAACTTCAGCTACAAACTCAATATCACTTAGATCTGAGTTCCCAGGGGCACAGCTAGTTTAATATGCGATAATAAGAAATCTTGATGAATCTGGCCAATCTTGAGGTAAACTCTTCACATGATATTCCTAATTCTAAGTACTGCAGTTATGAATACTGAGAGTCTATTCCCCACAATGATAATTTACAAAGTCCAATTGAAATTCAAGGATTGTTTAGTTCTTGTTTGCAGTTTGAAGATGGTTGTGGATGGGATGAAGAGGACTCCTCTCCTTCCACATTGTATAAAAAGAACAGAAGAGATCCAAAATATGAAAGTACGGTTGACAATCGCTCCCATAAGTTTTTATCAGACTGAGCAGAGACATGGGCTTTTCTCCTGAAAGTTATTAACTTCTTCCTTTTTACATAGCAATGTAGAATCCGAATGGACTTATCATGAAACTGTCTCTGAGCAAAAGAACAGACAACAAAACACCCACACTAATTTGAGTTCTCCCTCATGCCAGACACTATTCATAACATTGAATATGTATTCCACTAGACCATTTGTTCTTGCTCAGCGCAGTGCAAATTCGACCCAATATACCAATAAATCATCCACAGACGTTTTCTTAAAAGAAAGAAGTCAAGGGCTTGCATTGAATTAAAGACAAACAAGACTGTTTCGAGCACCTGAGACTCTAGGCAGATTCTAATAAAGCTGGAGTGCAGGATAGCTGCCTTATTTCTCTCTCTTTTCTCCCTCAAAAAAGGCCTAGATGTTGTTACCACCATCACTGCAGTTGGTAGAAACACCATGCTTGCCAAGATTCATTAGTTAATATTTTCAGTCTGGCATTTAGAAAATGTAAATTGCTATACAACTGTGATTACTTTCAGTGCATGAAATAATCTATTGCCTGATGGCTACTATTGTCTGATTGCATGATTTTATGGCAATACTCCGGTATTTATATATCCCATTTAATATTCTTCCGAAGATCGCATCCAGTTTATGTTTACTCCTAGTAATTCAGTGGTGTATTTTTGCTCCCATTTAGCAGCCATATGGTTTGGTGCTACAGCTGCATTATAATCTGGATTCTTTTCCTTTTAAACATCTACATTATGATAGAAAAAATCCAAATATTTCTACAGATACTTAGCAAAATTTAACGATAAATAAATAGATGTGACATTTACTGTATTCAGAGTGAAAGATCTTTGGCAGCTAAAACCTCTAAGCTGTCACATATGCTTTTCTTAGCAAAGGGTATGAAGATCTGTATGTGTAAATGAGGTTCTACTTTGGCAAGAATTTTATAGATCCCTGACAATCTGATTTCTTTATGGCTGATGGCAGTTAATATTGACCATGTCATTAGTTGCCTACTCTTGTTTTATCAGGTGATGCTCTAAGGTGGCTTTTGCATCTATTGACATTTTCAGATCTCAATCAGCTCACTTCTATTTTATTTAAAAGAGCCAATTGTTAAAGATACGTTTGCAATCTGATCACCTCCCAGTATAGTAATGCTACTTTAATTAACCCCATGCTCATTTACTGAATAATACAGAATTCAAAACATTTGACAAGTGTATGCTCATCTTAGCAAAAAGCTGCAGCATGCAGAAATGCTGGCACTTTAAAATATTTAAGTTATAACATTTATTCTATGTAATATTGAAAACATCATCATCTCATAACAACATTTGTATTAATATTTTTGCAGCCAAGACACTTGAATGGAATGATCTACAGGAACAGCAGTCAATAGCAAAAGTCTGTAAAACAATCTTTCCTGAAAAGTAACCCATACATCCTAGATTTCCTTGAAAATAACTTGTGCTATGATAGCATTCACATACTCTCACAAGAAAAGTTCCATAGTTAGCATTTGGTTTTTTTCTTGAGTAGTCTAGCTCAACTGAGACCAACTGAGATCAAGGATTCACTGCAGCAGACCCGTGTGTCCAATTTAATTTTGCAGAAGGCAGAATTTAATTTTAATTGTGATCTGTGAGCCAAAAAATACATTAGAGATAACGTGCTCTCCGGTCCATTGAATCCCCACCAATTTCAAGGATGGGTCTGCACCAGAGATCCATGGCAAAATATGGTTAAGTTTTTCTTTTTATCGTCATCACTGCATGATGGCAGTATGCCTCCACCTTTATAGCCACAGCTAAGTCACTTCTCTGTTGTTCACGATCTTTTATTGTTTCTCCTCTCTTTTTCCTCTTCTGCATTTTCACTTCTGATTCCCTCCAGAAGCCTTATCCCAAGGCAGTTTCTTACTCTACTTGATAACGTGGGCAACAATTAAACATTAAATGAAATAAATAGAAAATACTGTTGACATATGAGCTCACTGAGTGAGAGGGAGCTTATGCTGCTGAAGCTGCCCATAAACTCAGGAAAACCACGTTGGTGCAAATGTAATTGCTTCATATTGAGAAGATTAAAACCAGAACAACAAAGGTTAGAAACTCAAAAAATCACTTATGATTCCCAGCTTTCAAACTGCTGGGATAACGTGGTCCTACTGACTGTGCAAGATCTGGGCAGGACGTGGCAGCTGCCCGGCTGCGGGCTTGTCTTGCCCCCCACTGACAGCCACAAGAAGGGAGCTGTAAGATACAGTCTATTACACTAACCAACAGAACAGAAAAGTGTTGAAGTAATTTGGGCCTGTATTTTTCTGTTCAGGACCTCCAACTCCAAACTCCCAGCCAAGAACACATATTACTTTAGCTGGTACATATGCATGCTCAGTCACGGACAGCTTGTCAGACCTCCAGTAGAACGCGTACTAATACACTCAGCACTCGTGAACGGTATCTGCTCTGATGTTATCTGAAGATGGCTGTGACCTTCTCTAAGAAAACCAACAGATGTAGCTAGATGCTCAGAATATGCTTTCCTCTCACCATCGTCAGTCCAAAGGCTTTGGTTAAGCCTTCTTTCCATCTTAAGACAAATAGACTTCAATGACTATAATTCTTTTAGTCGATTGAAGAGATTAATGGAATCCTATAATGGCTAATTAAGAGCTCTCATAGTTTTTCTGCGCATATTCCCTTTTGCACCATATACTTTTTCCCATCCAAAAGCTAGAGTGACATTTGATATTATCAGTGTGATGCTTACCTTTTGCAAGACCTACACAATATTCAGAGAGAAGAGGGAAATGTTTTAATAACATACTTTCACTTCTAACACCGCAGATATAATTACAGTTCTGTCTAGCTTGGGTTTCGCCATCTGTTTTATCAGTGTCAATAAAGTGATTCTGGATTTATGTCACTACAAAAAATGAGCTGAATCTGGCACCATACTAATGTACTAACCCTTTGTGTTACGCAGAGGAAGAAGCAATCTTAGATGGACAGGGGCAAAAGCCTCCAGAACTTTGAAATAATTGTATATGTATTTATTATTATAAATAACATAACTTATAATAATATTCTTTATAATCAGACACTACAGAAGCTGAAAGGTGGGAGTATATTTAATTACTATGCTAGATATTTAACACTTTGGTGGAGTTCCCATCTTAACTTGCTGGTCCAAGACAAGCGCCTAAGAGGAGTATCAAACCCACAAAACTGAAGGGGCGCACAATGCAGCTCATTTCCTGCCACAAAGGGAGAACGCCAAGAAGAAAGTAAAGTTTGTTGAAAAAAACATGATAGAAGAGGAAAACCTTCACTCACATCTCATTTTTTAAGAAATGGGAATTGACAATGCAGAATATTTAATACATTCCTTCAGAAGACAGCCACCTTCAAAAGCAGCCTGAAGTGTATAGGAACAACAAAGTACGAACAGGGTTACATTTAAAGTTTGGATAATTAGTAATCGTACCAGGAAGGATTTCCCCCTATCTCCCACTTAATAAGCTGCCTTTGCAATGTTAAAGCAATAGGGCCCAATTTGAAAAGAAAAATGGGATATCGTATCAGAGATGGCATTTCCACGTAATAAGATCTCAGATTCATTTTGATTCATTTATAGCCTGAGAGCTCACTGGATAGTTTAGTGGCACTGGATTGGAATAGATGGGTTTTGGGTCAGGAATTAATCCAGAAGGTCAAAACCAAAGTGCTTCCTCATATTACCTTTGTCTAGTTTGGAACTTCGGTGTTTCTGAAGACCAGATGTTTGACACACATGAAGAGGTCTTGGTAAGAAGATTCTCCCATGTCTGTCTTTCTGTTTGTAAATGCTTTCTGGTTTTCAGCTATTACCTTAGCCAGTCTACTAAAGCAAATATACTCCTTGTACCTTATGCCTTAATGTGAAAGCTTATTCCGTTTGTTAGTTAGTCACTGCACTTCCGTCTCTCATTTGCAAAACCACCTGGATTCATGTGCCATAGCTGTCACGTGGATTGGCCCATCTGCTCCAACAGCAGTCACTTACTGCACTGCTCAGCAGCCCTGTGCCATCCCTTGCATCTCAGGAGCACCTCTATCAATTCAGTGTGCTCTTCACAGCTGGCTTCAGCCAAAGGACGAGGGGATTCTCCCACTCCCTTTCTTCCCTGCCTGCGGGGCTGAGCAGTGAACTGAATCAGTTTGCTGATCTGGCTAATGAATAGAAGAAAGGATTAATTGATTTATGGGGAAGGGGAAGAAGGGTTAGTTGTCAGTGGGGTAGAAGGGTTGATCCTACTCATTAGCATGAAGAATAGTAAAGTGACAGAAGAACTGCCGTTTCTGAAGGCAGCACAAACCTAACCTGGCTTATAGTCATCATGAAATCAGTGACATTGTTAGTGATGTTAATCCTGGAGAATCCACTCTCAATAGTGTATCCTCACAGTTCTCAACTTCTGCAAAAAAGTTTTCCTGATTGGAAAGAAATATCTACTTGTAAGGTCATAGTAAAACTGGATTTGATCACTTAAATTTCATAGATTTCACAGATTTCTTTTCCAACCTAGAAATCTATGAAATCTATGAAATCACTGAAAAATAACAAGTCTGACAAATAATATCCCATATCCATAGCAAACAAGCATCTTTCTGTTCCCAGCAGCACTCAACCCTGGGCTGTCAATTCATCTTTCACCCTCTTATTCTCCACTGCTGGAGAGAACACTGAATGCAATCCCAGCAATCCCAGGATTTTTTTTTTTTAATATTTATTTTATTGTTAACCACATTCAGTGGGGTTAATGGATTTTTATTTTTTACAAAGAGGGATGAAAAAATTCTGCAAGCAGCTGGAACACCTAGCAACAATATTTAGGATGCATATTACTCAAAATTGAGTCTAACAGCCATTCCATAAGCTACAATACATATTAGAGTGAAGGCTGCAGAGCTATAGCAAAAGCTTGCCTTCACATGCAGCACTGTACCAAGTAACCACGTGGAGTGCAATTCCAACAGATTCAGTTCCACAACTAGCAATGAGGCACTCGTAGCCCAGATTTAAATAGGATCTATGCAGCTGTACCACGCAATATCAAAGTGCACACAACACACAGCACTAAATCCAGATGTAAAGCCCAAATACATCTGTATTCAGTCTGTCTCTAGAAAAGTGGGTGATCATAAAGAATATTGCAAGGATTAATAGCATAACCTTGGCTAAAATTCTACCCCAATAGAATTTCAATACTCCAGTATTGAAGAATTCCTATCAACTCCACTAAGGCCAAGTGTTCACCTCTACAGAGATGCTTAGACAAAAATCTCTGAACTTACAGATTGAGCAAATATTCTGAAGTGTCCACACTTACAGGGGTCAGAAACTTCACATGCAGCTCAAATTTTGGCACTGACTGAACTTGAAATGTTTGAGCAGGCAACTCCACAGCCAGATCCTGTTCTAACTTATGCGAATACTGGACTCCATGAGTAATTCCACACGTAAAAATAGGTGTTGCCCAGTTTTCTTCAAATCATTTTAGATTTAATGCATTTGAATGATACATGTTTATATAGTTAGAACCTTTAATTCTGCAGTATATTGGCTTTCTTGCTTAACTATTTAAAATAAGAATGCAACTGAAGCCACTGTATTTCATTTGGAGTAATTAATTTTTGACTGATTACATTGCTTGCTGTACAAAAAAATGACCAGAAACGTAAGAACCGTTTTATTTGTATAACATGAGTATCAATTAATTTATGATAAACAAAGTCATTAAAAAATCCTTAGTATTGAGAAGGTGTCTGCTTTCTGTGGAGACCATCTCTGCATAAATACTAAAAAGGCAATACAAGAGGTTCCATTCTAGGAGATTGAACTACCTGCTGAAGCCCTCTAAGGCTGGCATCCTCCTGAAGTCACTGATCTCAGTAATTAAGACAAATTATAAATTAAAATAAATTAAGATAAATAATAAATTACTAAGAATTGATTATTTGGGACACTGCTCCTCATTAATGCTCACATTTTTGTAATCATGTGCTTATCAAGTACCGTTTTTAATAAAAATGCCTTTCAAACTGAAAAGGCACTGAAAACACTACGAATACATTTGAAAGTCCTGGATAGGTGGACGTGTTGAAAGAAAAACACAGAAGTCCTTCCAGCGAGATAATTGCTATCTATTTGTTATAATCAAGTCAAATGAGCACAAGAGCAGGTTTCTGATAAAGGGGAAACACATGAAAAAGCAGAATATGAAAAATCACCTGTGTAATATTGTAGCTACATTCATCTCTCTTGCTTCAAGATTTAATCTACTACAATGCTATTAGCTATGTGTCAGTCAAGAATATAAAGATGTTAATGATAAAATTTTATATGTGTCAAAAAAAGAGCTCGGTTTAAATCTGCTTGTACAAATCTTAGATTAGGTTATCATTAATTATAAATGTAGTAGCAATACACTTCTTCTCTTTAAGCAAAAAACCAATTTCAGTCCAAGAGAATGAAATAACATGAATTTTCCCTTAGCACAGACATTAAACCTGATCTTAGTTGGTATTGCCTGCTAAGGAACACAATTTTAATCTCACACACTTGCATCCTTGAGTCCCAGTCATGCCATCAATTACATACATGCCTTACATTTAAGCACATGGAGGTTCAACTCCAGGGCTCTGCAGCCCAGTGTGAAGACTCTCAGAAAAGGATTCATCTGCATTTGACATGGCCACCATCAAAATACACTTTTGGACGATTTAGCCAACTCCTGAAGCCTTCATTACAAGTACCATGATTAGATACCACACCATAAACTCTTCAGTGTGCTGCAGGAGCAGCAGTTTGTAGCAGAGAAAAAGGAAGGTGGATGTTCCCTAAAATACCTTGATATTTTCTCGGCTTCAGAGGAAGGCTGTGTTTGCAATATTGCATTCATGAATTTAATTGAAGCTGAAGATAGGTACAATTCGCAATATGGTGCTGGAACATAAATCAGCAGGGAGCAGAAAGCAGAAATAAAGTCTTACACAGCTGAAGAGCACTACCTCTGTGCTCAGTGAAGAGCTTCATGCCCTTGAGAAATAAGTCCTTAGCTGCAGTTAGCACTCTTCCTTGTACCTCACCAGTCTCTAGCAGAGAGGATCACTGTGCTTAGAATGTTGTCACTGTAGTGGCCACAGATGTGTCCTGGTGCTCTGCTTTTTAGCTCTTGGGATACACCGTGAGATAGCTACACCTTAGCAGAAAATGGTAAGATACCAAGACTCTGGTGGGAAGGCATGGTTTCCTTGTCAAATGAGATACCTCCTGGTACAGTCTCTTAATAGCAACAGTTTGTCACAGGGTGGATGCTACCAGATGATATCGGAAGTGCAGGGACTGAGGCTGTAAAAAACACACCAAGTCTAACCACTGATGTTCATCAGGAAAGGTTGAAGGCAACCATGGTTATTGAAGGAATAAGAAAGAAAGTTGCAAAATTCTGCAGAGATTTAACAGAAGCTAAAAGTTAATAAGATGAACTCTTGATAGGACTCCTTGTAACCATG
The DNA here is from genome assembly GCF_009769465.1 of Tauraco erythrolophus. Lineage (NCBI taxonomy): Eukaryota > Metazoa > Chordata > Aves > Musophagiformes > Musophagidae > Tauraco > Tauraco erythrolophus. The sequence goes on from NC_141476.1 coordinate 8,817,846, forward strand.
AGAAGACAGAGGGAAAGAACGGTCACGGCTGCACCGACCTTCACACCCTCGCATGACTGCATGAGGTGGTCAAGACACCTTTTCGCTGCAACATGCTTGGCTACTCCACTGTTTCCTGTGCTTATGCACTCACACTGAGTCATTCTTGAAGAAGCATGACAGTGTTTCTCCATCAGATTCTGCCGCTGGTTATTTTAAATACAGTATTCATAAACTCCAGTACTAGTTAAAAAAAATATTTTCCTGCCCTTTACACCTAAACCTGCATGCACCTTGATCCAACTCGGAAGTGCTCCTGAGCCTTGCAGTCTAGACACAGCTGAAATGACTGGCATCACATCTGAGACATTTTACTTACACTAAAAATGGTGAAAGACATCTGGAATAACATGCAAAATGAATGAGCTGCATTGGCCAGTCATTGGGTTCTTTATGAGCCATGTTTCCCTGGACCGTAGTTGACACTATGCAGAGTTCTGAGTTTTGCCATAGGGTCAAGCCTCAACTCTCTCTGTACTGATTTCCCAACAAGTCCTGCTGACATGAGTTCCACAGCATCTGTTGTGCCCATGGGCTGGGCAAGGAACCAGTAAAGCCACAGCAAGCTCCAGAACAATGCACCACCCAAAAGCAGTAAAGCTCTGAAACAGAGGAAAGAAGGAGGAGGAGGAGGGTAGAAGTGGAATTTGTACTAGTTCCACTATTTGATATCATCTAAGTTGCACAGAGGCGCACTTCTGCATTGCTGTCATGGAGCAGGTCTTGCGATAAGAAGAAAGAAAAACTGATAAGGGATACATTTTGTTTTCCAGTGCTGCAAAATATACATGTCTGTAGTTACAATGCCATTGTTCTTACATCCTGAAAAGGATCAAGTCCAGAAACGCTTTAACCAGACACTGACCCAGCTATGGAAAGAAAACAACAAACAGGAACAGGACCTGGTTTGCTGAGAAAGAGATCTTGCCAAGACCAAATGCTACAGTGAAGAGATCCAGGCAAAGATGATGTGGCCAAAATTAATGGAGTGTGGAGGCAAAGAGAGAAGATATGGAGAAATAATTTTGTTAGGCTGAATGGCAGGGGAGTTTCAGAAATCTGCCATTGATTACAGATGCATTACTGTCAGGCGTAAGGCCTATGTGAGTTTAGATTTATACCTCAGTTGCAATATCCAGTGAGTGACTCAGTTAATGATATCTCCTTTGTCCTGCGTTTCTCTAGATCAAGCAGTGCAGATAATTATGAATAATGATAATGATTTGGGTCTCAGAGCAAATTTGCACAGATAAACGCACGCCTATGGGTGATGTGGCTTCATGCACAATAATTAAGCACGTATGCCATGGGAAACGAAACAGAAAACTGATAAGCTCATTCCTTTACAAGATTTTTTTTAAGATTTTGGACCTGAAAAGTTGTACTGTGTGTCTATTGCAGGTAGCTGGCAGATTGATTTTAGAGTTCACAGACCTCAGAAAACAGAGGGTTTGCCTCCACAAGAGCAGAATGCGGTGCAGAAATAAAGACAAAAGCCACCTTTGAGCGTGTCAACACGTCACGGAGCAGAGCGGTGGCATGCAGAGACACCAGTGCCACTTCTGAAACCTCTGGAGCTGCGTCAGGACATTGCTGCACCTGGCTGCCAGTCACCTGGCAGAGCCACCCCACGCCTGGGCCAGGACCAGCCAACCCAAACCCATTCAGCTTCCTCCGGCCAGCAGCTTGCTGCGTGCTGTAGATGGACCTTGGCAAACCTGCTGCTAAACACCTTCAGACACTCTGCTCTAAACTGCTATCAGTGTGGCTGCTTGCGGGTAATTGAGAGGAGACGTTGGCCCATTGAATTGCAGGAGGCAGATGCATGGTTCCATGGGATCTATTCAAATTTCTTTTATAAGGATAGGGGTTCACAACCTAACAAGGTTATTTTGAAAAACTTGCTTTTGCGAAAATGCCACTTACATTTTGCTTCTAGGATCAACATGGCAAGTAAGACTTTCTCACACCCTCTGGCAGCTTCCAGAGGAAAAGTTCAGAGGCTTATCATTTCATCAGCTGCAATCAGTTCAAAGGAGAATATTTTCATTTAACGTTTTTAAGGCATTTCAGTGGGCTGCCAATGTGGAAGCAGCAGCTGACGTCAGAGAAGACTGTCATTTAGCAACAGGTATATGGGGGAAATCAGACCTCTTCTACGTCTCTAAACAAGGAAAGTGTTTAGGAGAGCTTCAAGATCTTTCTAGGCAGTATCTCCCATCTTTGGAAAAAGCCAACATAGCAGGAGTTTCTCTCTACTAACTTTGAGCCTCATTACAGACTCCCTGTACAGGTAATAGTTAATACACACAGAGAGAGGCACTTTCAGAGAGTGATTTGGCTTTTGGTGGCTAGAATAGCTTTACTGTCAGTGCTGAGATCTTCAAGTTCATCAGTTCATTCTCTTTTAAGACCCTCTGGGCACGATTCAGCTTCAGATTAAGACACCTCCATTTGGATGTCTGTATGCAGGTGTCTAAATATCCATCAGATCCACGAAAATCTTGTCATTAGATTGGGAATTTGAGAGCTGGATTCACCTTTGCATCCAACTAGACTAAACCTCTGTCTAAGGCCCAGTTCTTCACGTGCCTTAAAGCTCACCAGCAGTCCTTGCATATTTTTAACTACAAAACTTCTTGAGGTGTCTTGCAGCACTTGCTCAGCAGGTGCCTTAATGCGCAAGTGCCTGTTATCAGGGGTGAGCATCACTTTCTTAGCATCACTGAGCCTGAGCAGACCACAGTGCACACTGCAGTGATGGTACCATCATGTCAGTCCCAAAGCTGCTGTGGTCCAACAGCTTGGCTTGCTCTAGTTATGGGAAGATGTCCCCAAAAGGCAATGTTCTTCTGTTCTCAGCCCCTTGTTGTTACATGCTAGAATGGCTGCTGGAGAAGCATCAGTGCATGTGCTGGCCTTCTGGTATCTGCCACCCGCACAGTTTTAATGGAACTTCTTCAGCCTATATTACAATTTATATGAATGCCATCCAGTCTTTAATGGACTGACCATCAAAACATCTCTGTGAAACAAGGAAGAACCACCCACTCAATAACACAGACCGCAGCATAAAAAGATGGAGCTGGTTTCACTATCTCAGAAAAATTTGTCTCAATTACAGTAAAAATCTCTATACATTGGCCAAAGAGAGTTCTCTCTGCGGGGAGAATTTCTCTCCTCCCACTGCCTCATGCTCACAATCCCCTGAGTTTTGACATTGCTCTGCACAGAGTCCGGGTTAGCCCACCTTCCCCTTCCTCACAAGCTCTAAAGAGGTATCACACAAGAGCAGGCGTGGTGGGGCCATTAAACTGACTGGCCAAAGCAGCCCCAATAGGGAAGTGCTCCTCCTGGTTTTAGAGTAGGAAGAACAGAGTTCTCCAACTATCTGTGTTCTTTTGTGAAAACTCATTGCATGTCATGTGGTCTAAGACTAAAACCTCCTATCTCTTGTTACCCTAAAGGAGAAGAAAGGTGGCTCCTTGCTAAAGAAGTGAGGTGGCCAGGACAAGCATCTTAGTCTGCCAAAGAAAGGAAAGGAGAAGACAGCATGTTTTCTTTTATTTTCAGTGGCACAGCATCAGACTGCAAGGCAAACTGCCTAACGTTTTCTGCAGCAATGTAATAGCTGACCTTTCATATTAGTTCCCATGGGTACTTTGAAAGACTCTTTCTAGAAAGGAGTAACACATCTACTGAATAAAATCAAGGAAAACATAACCGGATTCTTTCACTTTTCTAGGACGCATGTTTCTTCAGTGTCTCAGAGATGGCTTTGAATGTTTTTTGGTAAAATGAATCTAATTAGCTGCAGATTGAATCCTAGACCAATGGCACAAATTACAGAATACGACAAGGAAACTTAAAACACCTTGAAGCAACGACTACAAGCATTTGACCGACTGAGGTCAATACAACGTTTGGGGTATCTTAATTCCGCCTGTGAAGCTTAGCAACATCAAACGAGGCAGCAGCTGCAAAGGCCACTGTAACATCAAGCTGCTCTCTGTCATCACGGCTTAAAGGGAGTTGGATCCTGCACTTGATAATTCCCAGGGGAAATGCCTCATGAAGAGAGAATAGCGCTAAACTCTGCTTCCAGCTTCACTCTCAGTATAGCTGAGAGGAGAATTTGACCTTTGGTAACTTGATTAATACCAAATTAACAGATGGCTTTGGACTTTACTTGAGATTGTTTGCTTATCCTTGTGTCTTGCTTTTCTCCCCAAGACCCAGCAGACACCACCTCTGCACATGCTGAAAGTGGGGGGCAAGTCCCCCAGTCTTGAGAGAGAGTAGTGGAGCTGCATATCCCTCATCCACAACCTGTCCTGATACAGCAGCTGGTTTCACCCTGGAAGCAATGTCTTAGCGTCTTTAAGAAGTGTTGCTCATGTTTTTGACATTTTACAAAGGTTATTCTGAAATTTCTATTAAAACCATGTGGGAGAGGTGCCTATGGAAAAATACAGCATTGGCACTCAGGGCCCTATTGCAAAGCACCTTAAATTAAATGAAGTAGCATTGATACAACAAATTTCTACCAAAACCCCATGATTTATCACAAGCATAACCTTCTCTTCTTTATGTAATTAAAACAGACTCCGAGTAGCAAAACCACAGGAGATTAAGCACGTCTTACCTGGAATAGGTATAATGGGAATACTTTCATTGGGGACCACACGGGGGGAACTGCTGTCCTCCACATAGAAATGGGCAGTCTGAAAACATTTTCTGTTAAAGGAAAAAGAAAAAAAAATAGATTCAGGGTGTGAAAAACTGCCCTCTGCAAAAATAGCTGAAAACTTTTGCACATGTTATGCTTCTCCACTTCTGTCCCATACTTTCAGATGTTAAAGTTTTAAAACATCAATGCATGAAACATATATGTGTTTTCTACAATTACAATCCTAACTCCAGATTCTGGTGTGCTCTCATTCATTGACATCGACCCATCATAAATGCCTCTGTATGTTATTGCTAAGTACAATTGAATATGAAATTATACTCACAACAGTTAGTGGTTGCAAAACAGCTTTCAAATACATCATTCAGAAAGAAACTGCACAGAAGAAACATATTCAGCATACAGTTTAAGCCAAAATCCACCTAAGACTCTAGCATTTCTAGGGAAAACACACTTACTGTAAAAGTTTCTGCTGTGTAACAGCCAACAGACGGTAATATAGCATCTGTAACTGCTGTGTGTCATGATGTTCTGCTATGAAAGTTATCCTTCAAACAACACGTTTTTTTGTTCACTTGTTTTTAACATTAAAGCCACATAACCCTCCTCCCATCCTCCTGCAAACTTGTATTACACATGCTGCTACACAAAAACGCAATAGACACTTAGCTTGGGCCCCAGGACTCATCTCTGAAAAGGCCTACAAAGAATAGGAGAAGTTAAATCCACCTGACTCTTTTTTACCTGTATTTAATGCAAAGTAGAGAGCACAAGCTGGACATCACAGAAAAGGTATTGAGCAGAATAACATCAAGAGATCCGAGGAGACTCTGCATGGTGATGTTAACTGAGGCAGGGTTTTCCAACACCAGCGTCACTGCTCATTGCTGACTTAATGAGCTGCTTGAGGCTGGAACTGAATATTTAATGAGTCTTGCTTGGTGTGAGCAGCTATTGTGGCAGGAGAAGGGTCTGCTCTCATCTGTCGGGGTGCTTAACAATAGCTTCCCATTGCAGAAAGATCCCCCTCACTGCAGCCCTTAAACGAACTGCTCCTCAACACCTGGGCAAAGTTTGCAGGCAGCCTGGTGAGCTGTGCCTTTTGTCGAGTTGCCGGTTCCCTTGCGGAAACACATTTGCACGTAGTGGCTTCTAAGTTTCTGCCTTGCAGCCTGCTTCTCTGTAATTCAGGCATTGTGCTCTCCACAGAGAGCCCACTCTGCAGAGCCGGCTTTGCTGACTTTGTCCAAGTAATTTGCGCTCCCTTTGTTTTCCACATCCATACACGCCAGAGAGCAGAAAAGTCACTGAAAATCAAACCTCTCTCTTCGGCAAAACCAGAAACTAAAATAAACATGGGCACTTGCTTTCTATGCATTTGTACTTTCTACCGCACAGCACAGAGCTTTACAACGCAAGCACATACTACGGCAGCGCGACTACAACTTAAGACAATACAGAAGCAGAAGAAAGCGGATTTCACAGCATGGAGTAACCGTCTCGGAGCAGCTTTCTATTTTCAGGCGCGACGTCTTGCATTGTGCTGGAGTTATTTATGTAGTGCGTACGCTTTTGTTAAGAAACACCACAAGGTGAATTCACACACGAGGACGCAAGATGTGCAATAGTCTCACCACATTTAAAAACCTCGGTTGAACTCCCCCCACCCTACTTGCTCCCTGTTCTGCTTTTTTTTTGGCAGCCTTTATTTTGGACAATGCACACCCTGGGGGCACGCAGCAGAATAAATCAGTCACACATAAAGAAGAAACTATGAATATGAAACAGGCAAAATGTTCCTGATTTTGATGTATTTGGGGCTCTTTCCCTTGAGTCAATACTACAAAAATCCTTGAACGGCTTCTCCCGGTAATGAAGGCCTTAAGAAGGTGTTTGATAAAAAGACAGACCTTTACGTAGGGATTTACAGGATTTTTTTAAGCTGATGATACTTAAGAAAAGCAATTATTTTTTGTAATTTGTTATTTTATACTCTGAGAGGCTCTGACAGGCTGGCATATTGGTTTCTTATGCAGCCATAAGACAGCTTTTTCTTAATAGCCTCAAAACATGTAATTGTGTTGGATAATCACATTGTGGGATACTGTAAGACCCGTGATGGCGACAGCTGAATACCCAGTCCAGCATATCTCTGCTGAGCACAATGTTGGAATAACAATGTATTAAATGAATATTTCACACAGTAAAGTTTTCTGCAATCATTAATGTCATTAACAATTCTGTATTTTATCCCTGGAAGACATTCTGTAGCTGTTTTAAAAAGGCAGTCACCATGGAACTTGACTAAAGGTTTTCTCAAGTCACAAACATCATGCTAAAATACACTCGTCTTATGTATATACATATATAATACAGCATGCTCATTACTTTACAATGCTGGACACTGGCACATTAGGTAAAGACATGCCTCTTAAACTCTTTCTTTTCACTTGCCCATAACTGCTGTAAATATTCCAAGTTTAGCCTCTACAGCTGAGCTCGCTGTGCACAGACCATTGCATCCCTGCCCTGGTGAGTCCCTCCATGTCTCAGGGGCTCCCAGTGATAGCAGAAGGCAGCACTGATGGGACTGCTTAGGCTTAAAACTGAGAGCAGGATAAAGTGGATTGATCTTTAAAAGACCTTTTCCACTCACTGGATGAATTTTCCAGCAAGTTCTGCTTACTGAGTCTGTCTCCTACTCTTGCACCTCTCCTCTGTGCAGCTCCAGGAGGGAGCACGCATCTTGGAACGCCAGGAAGATGCCTCCAGGCCCCCAGTTTGGATAACATTCATTTTTCAGCCTGGGACCAATTGAGTGAGGAAACATCTGGGCTCAAGAAGAGCCTTTTGCAAACTCGTGCCTAGTAATAAATACTGATAGCTAGGATCAAGGTTAGTGAAAGGCATTTCAGAAAACGTGGTATCTGCCTTCTCCCCCAGTTTAGGATGCTCCCTTCTATCCCCTGGCATTTCCCCTACCCATTACCTTTCCCTCAGTACACAAACCTTAAGTGGCCGCAGTTGCTAAGGCTACAAGAGGCTGCAGCAAATCTGTGTGTGTATACGGGGAGGGCTGGGTAAAGGGAAAGACTGAGAGCAGAAAATTGCTTGTTTCAAGTCACTGGAGAAGCAGCCATGGAGAGAGGTGGGAGTGGATGCAGGGCTAGACAAGGTGCAAGTCTACAACTGTTTTCACACAAGCTCTTCAGCCTGTAGCCTTTAACCCCAGCACGTATATTTGTGCAGGTGTGTGTACCTGTGTGCCATTTGCTCAGGAAACCAACACAGCAGAAAAAAACCCCAGACTTTTTTCTGACAGAAGCAGTCCTTAGTGAACGAGCAATTCATAATTCAATAATTTATTATTATTTAATAATAAAAAATGATTATTAAAATCTTAACAACTGAAACACTAATTTTAGAATAATTCTTGCATTTCTGCAGCACGGGTTGAGAAAAAGCAAATCACAGCCTTGATTTCACTTCCAGAAGACTTCAGAGAGCCCACATCTTTTCTGAAAAATACCAAAGAGTCTGTTGTCTCTGAAATATGCCTGTGTGCAGCGAAGCACACCGTTTTCTCTAGCCCCATATGTTTTTTTGGCTCCCTTTCCCTGGGGTGCAATAACTGTGCGAGATTGTGGTGATCAGACACACAGTTGTCACATATGGACCAAAACGCAGAAAGTAAAACACTGCGAGATTAGCATCTCCCCAGAGAAGGGGCAGAGGCAGGGTCTGGAATCCAAAGACAGCACGAGGCAGAGCGTCCCCCTGCCCAGAATCTTTTGCAGAGATACAGGCAGTGAGTTATTAAAGCAAGCTAACGGGATGCAAAGCCCAGAGCAGCAGCACCTTATTATCAAGCTACAAGCATAGAAATATGCCAAGAGATGGTCCTGATTAGCTGGGTTAAATGCTTGTTCCATCTCTGCTGAGCAAAACCCCAGATTAGTTTCTGTAGAAGAAAAGATGCCTTGTGAGATTTTGACACTCAAAACAGGTTTCCTTGGATATTAGTTAATAAACCTCAAGCAGCTTCTCCTTTATACTCATCTAAAAGCAAGAGGGAGAACCAGATCACATAATGGCCTGAAAGCATGGATGCATTTTATTTTCACATAGAAGATAGTGCCTTAGTGTTTAGTGAATGCTGCCTCCAATGCAAACACCCAGCACGCTGCAGTCGATGGGAGTGCTGGGAATAGCTCTGAGGGCAGCGTTTGGCCTTTACTCCTCTGCACTCCATCGTGCATGGGCAGCATCCCCTGATCTGTGCTGACAGGCGAGGGATCCGCGCTGCTCCGCAGCAGCTGAGGCAGGGAGAGAAGGAGCAAGGGATTATTGCAGAGGGGCAAGTGATTGCCTCTGCAGTGGCGGGCTGGAACCACCAGGACAGTGGCTGAACACAGGAAAAATCAAAGGGGAATGCTTCGCTTTCTAGGGACACCCAAAAGCTGTGTCCTGCCTGACATGCTGAAGTGACCAGTGCATTCATTGCTCCCTTGTTCACTGGGGATCTACTTCTTCCAGGCATTTCTGTTGGCTGAAGCAGTGTGTATCCTCTCTCCAAGGCCAGCCAGATTTATACTACTTCATTTCTGTAATAGCATCTAGGAGCTCTAGGCTCCCGGTTTCTTGCAACTACTCTCTTCTTGGGTCATTACCTTCTTGCAAAGCATGACCAATTCAGAGGCAGATGGCTTGAAAGGGTTCTGGAGGCCTGTTCACTACTGTCAGAGCAGGGTAAACCTTGTCCTCTGGGTACCCTTCCTCCAGAAACAGCCTCCCATAGACAGAACTCTGCAGAATGTACATTTATTAATGAAGAAGCCAATAGTCCCTGCAGCCAGCCTGGTTTCACACACAGTCCTTAGCTGGCAGGCAGAACAGGCAAGATAGAACAAGAATCAAACCAGGATCTGTAACGGACCTCTAAACCAGGCTGCACAGGACATGGCTTAGTCTTCATCAAATGCAACCTGGATATAGGCATTCATTCACCATGTTCCTCCATCATAGGGGAGTCTGCAAACAGCTCCCAAAAAAGAAACTAAAGACAGGAAACGATCCCTTTCACTACCTCTGCACATTAATTCTCACTTTCAATAGAAGAAAAGATGCTTCAGATTCTCATGGAACTGTTTTGCATGTTTTCCAGGAGACACAATTACGATTGGTTTCTGCTGGCACCAAAACCAGAGTATGTATGCAGTCAAGTGTACTAGTAACACATGGCTCTGCACTTTAAACTAGCTTCACTATTCCTTGGCAAGCATTTGTCACTGTCAGAATTGGCAATGACTCCTCAGAAAAGAGCCGCAGACTACGGAACAACGGAAGCGCTGCAAATCACGACCATGTCACCAGCAGAGCAGCGGATGGGAGCCTGGACAACAGCTGTCCGCAGTCTGCACTGCTCTAGCTGGGGTCATCAGTCACTGATTTTTATGAGCAATAAAACTGACTCAAGCGTTAAGAAGAAAAAGAGAAGAGAAAACCACATGAAAAAAGCTGAGCTTATGAATATGAACAAGTGACCAGCATGGAACAGTGATATTATGTTCACTGTATCAGAGGGGCATCTCCATTTGCTCTTTTTTGGCCAGAAAGTGGTTTATATTGCCCCAATTTTCTACAATTATTTTCCTTCCCAGGTCTTAACGCTTAATGATCAGAATTCAAAAGCTGAGATATAAAAAACCCTATGCTATGCTGGAGCGGTGAGGCAGTGAAGGCTGACTGAACTTGAGCTACAGGAGGATATACAAAGCAGGAACGCATAAAAACCAAGAGAATAAAGGAAAGCTGAAAAAGGAGGCAAATTTCCCTACAATAATGCCGATTCTCCTGCATACCCCTCCCGAAGATGATTGGCCTTCTCCCCACAATGCAATTTCTGCCTGTAATCTTCTTGAGCAGTGTTAAGCATCACACTGATATGGTAACTGGAGAGGTCTAGATGGTACACGGATACGTTTCAGAAGTTTACAGTGTGCCAAGTCCTTGGCGTTCTTTCCTAGACAGAACAGTGAAAAGTAGACTGTCCCTTTCAGGGGACTTCCTCTGCGCAAGGGGAAACGCTTTTTCACACTGGTGAGTTGTTGCGCACCCACACAGTCCCACAAAAGCTATAAGGATCCAAATGCTAATCACCAGTCCAACCACACATACTTACAACTACACATTCTGCAGCATCACAGAGAAATAAAAACAGGAAAAAGGCTTGGAAAAGGCAGGTAAAAAAAAAAAGAACGTGGACAAAACTTTGAGACAGTATTTGTGATGAAGAACACACTACTAGTAAAATTGTCCATCTGAAAAACTAATCTGCAAACAAGACTAGGGATTTCCGACACAGAAAGACAGCTAATTTAATATTTATGGCCTAAATTTGCCAGCTGACTACACAGCTCTCCACAAAATTAAAAATCCTCTTCTCCCGATCCTCTGAGACCCTATCCTGCACCAGAGACTAGACACCCATTTACATTGCATACGGTGTTGAACTCAGACATTATACAAGAAATAATAATTTTTAGAAGGGTATTCAAATAATTAAGCAGTTAAGGAGTGACAACACACACCAAGATGAGCTGCTTTCAAGTCCTCCTCCCTTCATCAGCTGTGTGACCAGAAAGCGCCCAGGTGGCCACAGCAGAAATGCACTTAGAAAGCTCTTTAACTGCAAATTGTAAGTGGATAAATCTTAGTTCAACTCAGCACAAACATTTTCCACGCTTCCTTGTCCCATCTTCCTGGTGTCCCTGGAGAACAGGGAGGGCGACGGTGAAACCTTATTTGTGATGACACGTGGCCCTGTAACGCTTGGTAGCTAATTACTCTCCTGGTGACCTCTGACAGGGCTAGCAGCATCAGACCTTCCCCTCTTGCTTTAATCAATACTCACACAGCTTTGCTGGATACACTCAGCAATTTTACTCATGACTGAATGGGTTTACTCATCAGTATTTTCTACTGCAAAAGAACAAGCTCCTTGGTTATATGCATTACCACTCGAAACGTTAGTGTCTTCAGGCAAAAACAGGCTAGAGAAACCTATAAGTGATATCTTAAAATAGTTTAAAAATCGTGCAGAGTTTTAAAAACCAAAGGGAAGCCTGACGTATTCATTTTCCTCTCCCTGAGTCAACTATTTATTTAATGCAACATTCATAACAAAGACTGGAAAAATCACAGAGGAAAACAAAGACATGCCTTTTCCAATCAAATAATACCTTAGGCAGTTCCTATAAAATGTGTTCTGCCAATGCCCTAAACATCATGTAATATTAAAAAGGAGCCTAAAACTTTCTCACAGAAGGTAGCTAAATTTAACCAAGTGAAGAGTTGTTCTGTAATCACAAGAACTGCAGCAATCAATGAAGATTGCCTCTTACTAGAGAGGAGCTTTTAGTAGCACCTCTAAGAACTCAAAATTGGGTATACTTGATATTATCATTTTAGGACATGAATTCCCTTTGGGATGAATCTCAGGAAAGGAAAGAATAAAAACAGGGTGGCACACTGAGAGGTTAAAATACAGGATTTTTAAACACAAAGTGTAATTAATCTGGATTGAAATTGCATTATATGAAAAACAACACAGAGATGATTCCACCTAAGAGAGAGGGGACAGCAGAAACTGGGTCTCTCGTTGGAACATTCATATAAATGTCCCTAATTACTCCCACCTAATTACTCCCAAAATTTTACTTCCCAAAAATATTATTTCCTTCCTCTGAATGAGACATCAGAACATTCAATTGACAATCATTTCGGGCATCCCAAGCCACAGCCTGGGACCTAAGCATAACACAAAAATGTGCTAAAAATTTAGGCACAGTTTTTCTCCTCTGTTTTGGTGGCCCTGCCCATCTTCAGGCAGAAATGTCAGTTTGTTAAATGTAATGAAATACTCAATGGGAAGCTCCCTCTTTATCAACAGACATGTCTGTGTGCACCTGGACAAAAGCTGCATGGGAGAACTAGGAAGATTTCCCAATACTGCTGGACATATTTCATGTTTATCTTATGTGGGGCCAGGATAAAATATTAAAATTGTGATCATTTCCTTTCTCTTCTCATCACCGTGTATTTGCAGGGTGGGCTTTTTTCATTGGCCATTTCAAAAAGAAACAGCTACTTAAAATTTTTATGGCCTCTTTGTTAACTCTGTTTAGAACACAATTAGAAACGGCAACAAAAAGATACCTTTGGAAGCACAGCACAAAGGAAAAGAAAAGAGCAGCTGGCACGGAGAGCAGAGAAGCAAATTATTTAGTACCTGGCAGATAATGAGAACACTGAAAATACACTACTTAATGCCAGTGCTCTGACAGGGCTACGTACATCCCCTCATCACGCTAATACAGACAGACCGGGTGGCAGCCAGCTGGTCTTCCTTCCCCACCCATCTCCCTGAAAGCAAAGATTTGTAAGCCGCCAAATAATAAACCTGGACAGAAGTCTTGAGGATCATTAATCTCGCTATCAATCAACCCATTTGGAGATTCGCTTCTTGCTGTCGCTGATACTAATCTGGTAGTGACTTGAGAGCTCTGGGGAAGCCTGGAGTATGCGTGTCTGAGGAATTGCTTTAATGAGTTTCTTGCATTCAAAGGTTAACAAATGTGACAAGGAAACACAAATATCAGAGACAATAAACCACCATCCGCTGAACCGAACCACTGAGAAACATCGTGCTGTGTGTTCTGCTGTGATGTGCTGAATACAGCTCTAACTAGCTCTGTAAAATTACCCGAGTCAGACCCCACTGACCCATCCTGGATGCCAGGAGAGAAGCAGGCGTGTTCGTGTGAGCTCTGCCCGCTCCAAGGCTCCTTATCTGCTGGGCTAAGTACCTTGGGCATAGCTCTGCATTAATAGAGCTATACTGCAGAGAAGCAAGTTGTATTCGCTGCAGTGGTGTTCTGGTTAAATCGGACAATCAGTGTGGTGTGGACATACCCACTGGGCTCCCTTTGCCAAACACAACAGACCCACATCAGTTAATACATCAGAATACAAAAGTCCCCGTGACAGTAGGATCCTTCTAGTAGCATTTGCATGTAACAGGGCAGTATTTTTTGAGAATGTTGCTAAAAATTAAATAGCATAAACAATAGCAATAATATCAAAGATATCCCAAGATAATTAATACTATAAGAAAAATCTAATTAATGCCAAAAAGCAGTAAGCAGTATTAAACATACTTAGGCATAATAAAGAACCACAGAAAATAAAAATGTTTGTTTCAAATTACCATCTCCACAGACCAAATAAGCCATAATAAAAATTCTAGAAATATTATAAGCAAGTAACAGAGGTAGAATCCACTACACCATGAGGCAGAGAGGACTAGAAGGATGATCCTGAAAGTGCTTGAAATGAAGAGAGGAAGAGCTCCCTTTTCAAAATATTTATTAAGAAAAGGACATCTTTGAAGTTTCAGGCCTATAACCCATTCAAAGCTCCTTGAATTTTAGTGTCAAGGAAACATACATTTATGACACAAAAAGGACTCAAAGTATAAGCCGTATCAGAAAAGTTACCATGAAGTCTATTGGCAGACCTCCAGCTATATAGAAGAGTCAAGAATTGAAAAACCATAAAGTAACAGATGTAGAAGAGACTTTGCCTTTAAGAAATTAGTCAAAATTGTTCTGAAAATTAGAAACTGTTTTCATCCTCATGACAAACTCTTTTTCAATAAGTATACACTTGGGCAAATAAACTATTGCTTTCCCGTTGTCTTAATCAGTGTGCAGGAACATCTAATAACAAAACTAATCACAGGAGGAGAACAGTTTGATTCAAGATAAAAGTTCATTGCAGATAAGCAAAATGGGAGAAATTCAGTCAACCTATGTTAATTATTAGATCCCTTAACACCAGATACAGTTTAATATATTTTCTATTTATAAACGGTTCTCTTTATTTGCACTATTTCCAAAGCTTTAATCTACCTTTTATTAAGCTCTTTATAGCCTTTCAGTGTTGATAAATGTGAGACCGGGGAAAAGGAGAAAAAAACCCAGAAGAATTGCAGTTTGCATCTTAGCAAAAACATGTGAGTGCTTCTTAATGTATGAAAAAACGTGCCTGGATCCATCAGGCACTCACTCAGAAGCAGACATGTGAATTAAACACAAGCTCTTGGCTCAGTATTTCCTTTTCTTTTACAGTTCATGAAGTGACATGGCTGCACAGGCAGATACACTCTCCTCGAGGAACGTAGGAGATGTCTTCTTCTAGGTGAATTGTGCAGTGCTGACACCTCCAGCAATTCAGATTCATTTTCCTCCTACTGTATTTATGCATTTCATTTCCATGTTCTGACGTGATCTTTGGTGGTGCTTTTGCTGCCATTAGTGCAGCAATTAGACAGTGAGCTTGGGAGCAGAAAAGACAGCAGCAATCACCACGGCCAACAAGATGCGTTCGGGTACGCAGGCAAAGGGAGGTTCCAGCACGGACCAGGGTCCTGCTGTTAGACCCACCCCAACTATTTCCATTTCTGCTGGTAACTGGGAACTGTAGTAACAAGTTCCTGTTTTATTCCAGTATTTTAATTCAAGGAGTTTTGTGAGCTAAAAATGTTTAAAATGCAGACTAAACAGCAGAGTATTTTGCCACTATTTCTGGTAGTTTTGTCCCAGACATTTGGTTTCAGATCTGTGATTTCCTGTCGAGAACACACAAGTGTGAAATACTTGTTGATCCGTTTATTCATTTGCCTCCTGGCTGATCATAGCCATTTTGACAGAACGGATACATTGACTTGCTCCTTGTTGATTTTTTTTTTTTTTTCACGTGCTTCTCCATCAGCCTGGAAGCACTGCCCCAACTTTCCAGATGCTGTGCTTAGGTCTTTATCACTCCTGCACTCTCACTTTACATCCTGCACCCTCCTTTTAGAGGCTCGCTATGCCAATTTCACACAATACCCAGGTTGTCTGAAACGCTACAAACAAACTCTTGCTATAGCAGCTTCTGCAACTCCATCTGCCAGATGAAAATGATACATAATATTTAGAGAAATTATGTTTGAACAATTCAAACCCAATGAACACTTTACATCACTCTTTAGGACATGAGATATCTGTGACAACTGCACTTGGTTACCCCAGGCAGCATTTAACCATTTATCTGCAACACATCTCAGCAAATCATCTCTTTTTCCAAGTCATGAACAAACACTGCACTTTGGAAAGGGAACAACTCCTGATCATTCTCATTGAGGAAATGGCAAAGGTAACAGCTTCAACTGATCAGGCGAACCCTGTAACGTCAGCGTAAGATTTGCAATGCAAAGTCATTTCAGCAGGCTAACAAATGAGTCACTTTTCTCCGACAGACGTGCAGCAGAACACAGTGCATTTAACTGATGTGCCCTTTTATTGCAAAATACTCTCTCCCTCTGGTTTGACTAGAGCAATGGGATGCAGCATTGCCAGGAAAGAGCAGAAGAATGCAAACTTGGCATCGTGTAGAAACTAAATGTTAATTCATGGAAATTTAAGGGGACAGGTCCCAGGCTCCAAATTATGCTCCACTCTCGTATTGCCCCCATGTGATTATAGCAAGTTTGCTCAGAATTTGCTGCTCACTCTTCTAATTGCATTCCTGCAAAGGGCAGTTTGCTGTGCCATGAGCTTGTCACTTTATATCCTGCTTTAACTCCAAACCACTCAATTAATATTAAATTCCATTTATTATAAAAGCATTTGTTTCTACCTATACGATGCTATCAGCAGCCATCTCATTAATATTTATTTCCACAAAGCAGCCCACTGATGTTCAGATCTCATACGGCTAGTAACTTTAAAAGGGGAAAATATGTGAAGCCAAAAAGGTCAAAACAGAACATGGGCTGTAACAGAAAACATCCAACCCATATGAATTTAACTCCTTCACAGAAAGCTGAGTAAATACAGTAAGGTTGGCGGAGAGCAATGACAATGTTAAAGTTAATCCAGTCACCAGAAAAAAATGAGGAGTGAGGTTGTCAGTGCATCTCTCTCTGGGATGGGGAGTTGCTGTCTGGCACACCTAGGAAAAAAGATGCTGGAAGGAGAAGTGGAAGGGGAATGCTCATCCGCTCCCTTATTGCCCTGTGAGTTGAGCTGTCTACTTTCCAGGCTTCAAAAAAACCTGGAGACCTGTGGATAACCTTAAACCCTGGGCTAGGGTTAGTTTAAAACCCCTTTGATTCAGCATCTTTTTCTGTGCTCAGCACACACAGAATTAGCATGGCCTGTTCTGGCTTGACAGTGTGGAAGTCAATGGGACCTCAACACTCATCATCCAAGGATTGAAGGAAGAGAGGGCTGCAGATGGTTTAAGTGTTTCAAAAAAGCTGGTATAAAGCTCAGGGATTCTCTTGCACACTTTCCATACAAGGCAGCATTGCTAAAGAAAGAGAAGGCATCCAAGTGCAAGCTCAAATCCCACAGACAACACTGCAGCCCATGGAAATCTCAGAGTGGCAATAAAACACAGACTTTCCATTTCCCCTTAGGCCTAGCTGCAGCTTGGATTATCCCAAATTCTGGTGAAACAGGAGCATTTCTTGTACGTTCAGAAGCGCCCAGCTGCTTCTCATGCACAATGCTCCTGAGAGTGAGATTACACATTCAGACATGGTGAGATGAAGCAGCTGCTGAGAATGTATATCAAATACCGTGATTTCTTCTCTTCTGCTCTCTTATTCCATGTATCCCGAATAAAACTAAGCTGCAGGGACAACAGGTCTCTTTCTAGTAGTCTCCACCTATTCCTTTAAACTATACAACAGGGAACTTGTTCCATGTAGCGCTGTGGATAACAAAAACAGTGATGTTGAACTCTAACCTTCTGCTACCAGAAAGAGCTAAATTAATTCCCTACAGCACATCAGCACTGCTTTTGAAAAGGCCCAGACTCTGCAAAAAACAGATGGAAACTAAACTTATGGGCCTTTAAAGATGTCAAGCACTTCCTCGCAGTGATGGCATAAGAATCTTTCTTCTTCCCATCAATTTTTTTATTAATCAGAGCACACATGGCAACTCCCTGTGTGGCACCACTCAGGGCTCACCCCATCAACATAAAACCTTGCGAAATTATCACCTCGGGTTTACCACTGAGATAACAATGCTTTTATACCTAGAATAAAAAGATGAATTGTCACAGCCTGGCAAATCAATACGCAATGGCAGACACCTAACTCCAATAGTATTTTGTTGCCCCTTTTCTTCCCACGGATTGTTCCCACAGTCACTACGGGATCTGGCTCACACACCCAGAGAAAGGACTCCTACTGCACTGTTGTCACCTTGGTGCTTTTGCTTTTGGGATCGCCATTTTGGAGATCTCGGAGCACAAATACATTTTGGACAGCAGCAAAGGCAAGACCACAGCCTCCTGCTTTGACGGCCAAATACAACCCAGAAAGCTCCAGAGCCCTTGTAGGTCCCCAAATTCTTGTCTCCACCACCACGTTATGAGGAACAGAAGATTCTTGATCACCCACTTTCTGGAAGCTGTTTGTGCGAGGACCTGAGTCAAGTTATTCTTGCTCCCCTAAAGAGCTTAGTTGGCATTTTTCTCACAAGGGTGGTGTGGTTGTGAAGTGCCCAAACATCTCTGAAGAGGCACTGGGGACCTGGTGCCAGGTCCTTATTCACAGGTGCCAATCATTACCATAAGCATAAGAAAAAGGGTTCTGGCCTCCTGACTGCAGCCAAGTGCTCCACGTGAGTTGGCTTTGCAGTGATAAATGTCACGTTTACAACAGGCTTTGCAACATGAAAGTCCATAATTTGCTTTCCAGGGACCTATGCTTGATTATCAGGAGAGTTGGAAGCATTCACTGAAGTCTAATGAATAGAATTAACACATCATTTAAACAGGGACTAATATGTATGCAAATGAGAAAAAGTTAAAAATAAGAGTTCAAGCCATAATTTCAGAAAATGTAGACTGCATCCTTATGAAATATGAATGTTTCAATTCACCTCATATCTTTACATCTATGTTAGCTGCTTTGCATGTGAACAATAGGGTGCATCAAGCCCATTTTGATTTTTATATTTGAACTTGGAGTTACAAAATGGATTATATTGAAACATGAATAATATATATGCTAATTAAAGACTCCATTTAATGACATAAATAAAGACCAACACAGGCTAATTTCCATTTGCAAATTTCCTAATTACTATATTTTCCTTTAGAAAGCAGAAACTTTATTTCCACAGTCTCAGAAAGAAAGAGAATATTTTCTTTGCTCAAATTATTTAAAAAATCTTTTCAACTTTTTTACTCTTTAGGATTGATCTCCACAGGGAGACAATTGCTTTGCCTAGACAGATTCAGTATCAAATATCACCCAAACCAAACGACGATGATTTATGCATGCAAATGGTGTTACTTAATTATTAATTATTATTAGATTTTTCTCTAATAAAGAATTATTTTTGATAAATATGAGATGTACACACCCCTTAATATCACAAAGCATGTTCAGAGTAACTCTGGCAGATGTAAACCAAGTAAATGTCCTTGATGTTTGATAGGCTGTTAATCTCCCACTCCCCAAAATTAGACAGAACAAGGGCACAGGACAAGCGCACATTTGTAGGGAGAGAAGGCACGAGCAGAAATATGACTACAACTTCTGTCATGCAAAGCCTACAGAAAAACTTGCTGAAGACTAAACAGATTGCAGGAAAATCCCTTTAAGGTTAAAAGGCTTGTTTGTACCTAATAACAGCAAGGAAAGTGGTGAAAAATAGTTCATTCAAATGAATATGAAGCCTGTAATGATATCAGGGCCAGGAGAATCTTTTTTTGCTGTTGTGTAAATGTTGGTTATGTGGATAAAGAAGCCTAGACTTAGCCTCAACTCACAAAACCAGCATTTGCAGGCTCTGAAAAGCACTGCAAAGCAAACCCATTTGCTTCCTGATTGAAATAGCACCCTGAATGCTTCAAAAATAAGGAGCTGTATGACTGCCAAGAGACTAAGCATTCTGGCACTTTTGTGTCCTAGGCTTTTATTGAAAAAAAAAAAAAAGATAAAAATAATAATAATAAAAAAAGACACCTATGAGGACTGTATCTTCACAGCTTTCACTTCATGTCTGTAGTACCAGTTGCTATTACCAATGAATAGTGAAATTTAGGAAACTTATACAACTCTGAAGAGTAAATGCTCATCATTTTGAGTTACGATGTGGTTGGAATTCTTCTGTGCCCTCAGCACTACTAGCACTGTACAACTGCGGCAATCTTCACTTGTACCGCTGGTGCCAGGGCAGCACAGCCCGGCACCGTGTGAGAAGAGGCTCTCCCTGGTCCCGGCTCAGCATCCTCTGCCCTTGCGGTGCTCACCCCTCCACACTCCTCCTCTGAGCATTAGTAGAACTGGCTTGGGGAAATAAATACCTTAAGAAAAGCTGGAAAGCAGCTGGAAAGCTCTCAGGCCAGTTTACTTTGATCACTTCTCTAACAGCATAAAATCCTCTTCACTGATGAACCACTCCGCTCCTAATAAACTGTGAGGTTGGCAGATGTAATTTCCCACGACAGGTTTAGGAGATGCACTCTCTCTGCCTGCCTTGCAGAGAGATATTCTCTCACTCCCATTCAAACCCCAAATTTATGCCAAATATCCATCAGCAGAGGTAAACTCCGTTTCCTATCTCCATTCACTGCTACTGAGGGATTTGCTCCAGCTGCCAGCACCTGTATCACCAGCCTCACGCCTGCGCCAAAGGAAAGATGTCCCTTTATACATGACTTGGAGAAGCCCCTGTCTGCAGGGATTCAGCATCGTAGCCCTAAGTCCAGCCTGTGGAATGACAGAATGGCTCCATCCATAATGGCTTAAAACATATTTGACATGGGAGTGAATGAGATAAGCTTGTGCTGCTACAAAAAATGAGGAATTTTACCAGCACTCACTGGAAACTTTCTGACGGTGGTGAAAAAATGAGTTTAGAGAGTGAATCACTGTGCAGAAATATATCCATTTAACTGATAATTTCTTCAGAAGGAAAACAAAAACAAATTTGAATACTCTATTCATAGAATCATAGAATGGTTAGCGTTGGAAGGGACCTCAAAGATCATCTAGTTCCAACCCCCCTGCCACGGGCAGGGAAACCATTCCTTCAGGGAACAGAGTATTTATCATTATTGAGAAATGTTTTGATTTTAGAAATTCAACTTGAGCTTATTTCTATTACTTCATAAATGTCACATTGTAGGATATTTCAAAAGGTTTTTGTTCTGTTTTGGAAAAGACAGGATTTCCAAAACATAAACCAACCCACCAATCACGAATCAGGCATGCCACCTACAACTGGTTTCAGCTTAAAAGTTAGAACTCAATTAGATTTTAACCTGCAAGTCAGTAAAGTAAAAGACATGCTGTTCATAGCAATAGAGGAAATGTTTTCTTTTAAACAAACTCAGTGTTCTACAATAAACTGAATGAATTCACATACTTGTCATAGCAGCACAACATGTGTTGTGCATTTCAAGGCGTTGGTTTTTCCCAAATTGCATAGGTTTTAAGAAAAGTAAAATTAAGTCCATCTCTGCTTATTATTGTTTTACTAGTCTGCTGATTCCTAATATTTATCCAAGCAGTTAAGATTGCTGAATTGATTTAATATTCTTACTCTACAATTTTACACTCAGACCACATCCTGCTGTGAAATAGCTAGTGCTAATGTTAGTCCAAATGCTGCTGTGGGACTTAGGACAGCACAGGGTCCTTCAATAGCTATATTTTATGGTTACAAGGAGAGAGAAAAAATATAATTTATCTGGTTGCTGTGGTTAATTCACAGTTTCACAGTAGAGGTATACTGTTCCCTCTGGGTACATCTACTTGTATTATAGGATATTTCATTCACAGTTTGTCCGAGACATTCCTCTAGCTCTGAACCCACCAATTTATGAAAGCGAGTCTACTCCAGAGTATCTGTATACACTTCAACACCTACTCTTAAATACTAAGAGTATTATGGAAAAGATATAAACTAGTAACAGATCAATAGAAAACATAAACTAGCAACAGATCAAACAACAACGGGTTAATAAATTGTTTCTTTGAGCTAAGAAGGGAAACAGAAAAAGAAGGCATCCATCTTCTTAAGAAATAGTCTTTTTTTCCCCATGAAAAGCATTTGTGAAATTTGTTTCTTTTAAAAAATATCTATATCTATAATGGCTTTAAAATATCTATAAATAAGATATCTGTAATAAATAAGATATCTATAAAAAGATATCTTTAAAATATCTATAATGGCTTTAAAAAACAGAGTTCAAAAATTTTGAAGGTGTATAAAAGTTTCCTGTAGAATAGCTTACAAAGGACCTAACAGATAAGCAGGAGAAGCCAGTGGTGCCTGGCATCCTCTACGACTGTGTTTATCAGAAAACCTGTACTCTTCATGGCATACTATTTCTCAGCACCTACAAACCAGTTCTTAACAGAGCTCAACTAGAACATTTGAGTATTTAAAAAATATCTGTTCAAACTTACACCTTGTAAACTACTACCTTTAATCCAGTTACTGCACAGATAAAATCTTGCTTTTTTTTCAGGACCTCACCTTTATAGTAGCACTGAAGAAGGCATTTTCAGAAAAAAAATGTCTGCAATTAATCCATTTAATTAGTTCCACAGAAACAAAACTGAAAGATCAATTGCAGCTGTGCTGCTGGTCCCTCCTTGCCTGACCTCAGCTGCCCTTGCCTGCTCCCCTTTGCTCTCTCTGCAGAAGGTGGTATTTCTGGAAATACCGGAGAAATGTTGTTACACCTCTAAAGCAAGCAGTGGGGAGTGTGTCAACAGCAGTTTTCCAACTTGCTGCCAAGACTTTTGCACAAACTTCATCCCCTTTAGGGATGGCCTGTGTTGGCCTTTGGGCAAAGCAAGGCCTAAACATCTCAGCTCTTATGGGACACATCATAGAGCAAATTAAAATAAATAAGTATACTTTTGTTTTGCTTGGGAGTTTTCAAGTTCACCAACATCATACTTTGAATTCTGTTCTTCCACAACTGAAGTAAGTATTCTTCTGTTGTTTGACTTCTGATTGCATGCTTGACATTATCTTTTAAAATAAAGGTGATGCAGATCTGGGCTCCCACTGAGTTCAATGGCCACATCCTGCAGAAAAGATGTTCACACAACTGACCCACATAGTACGAACATCCCAGGAGCTGAGGAACACACACAGTTTCAGAGCAAGAGTTCTCGTTTAAAGATACTGTTACAAATAATCACAATGCAGCAGGCACTAGGATTGCTGGCACTGGGAAAGGTGGTTTCACAGCTGTGAAATCTTGGGTCTCTGCACAATCGCCGTTCCCCGTCTCCTTTGCAAGAAAATACTTTCATATATCAGCCTCTCCAGGGATGCCTGGATTCAGTCACCCTGGGTGCTCGCTCACAGGGTCTTTGCCCTTGACACCAGGGCTGGCCTCACGCTGGCACTTGCTGCTGATAACGGGGCAGTATTGACACGTGCAGTACGGATGGTGCCTTAGATAACATGCAACAGGGGCAGCAAACCACAGCTATACCAATCCCTTCTCCTCTGTTTCATTTTTAAACTTCAAATCATTGTTGTACTCTTAACCCTTCCCTACTTTTAGGCTCCCTGTTGCAGGAGAACAGATGGAAAAAAACTCCAGATAGATTTTTTTCCACCAACCTGTGGGTCTCCTGACCCGATTGTCCTCTGCAAGCTGCCTTTGCAGTTTCTTTCCTGCCTGTTTGTATCTTCCTTTCACTCCCTCTCCAAAGCCAGAGCCCTCCCTCTCTCCTCCCCCCAATTCTTAGATGTGCTCTTTTATGGGCTTCACACTATTCACTTTAAACATGATGCACAATTAAACTGTGTCTTCCAAACACTTTTTCAGGCTTCTAGTCTGTGATTTACAGGACAGTTCATCACACTATACCATTCCTCCTCTTTTCTCACACTCACATATGTGCTTTAAAGCTCACACCGCAGAGCTGCGGAGAGCGGCCCTTGAAGCTCCCGAGCAGGATCAATGATTCCTGTGGTGCTTCTGACGAACGGCTGCTTAACCTTGTTTTGGAACCTAGAAATGATGGAAATTCTGTAGACCACTGCTTTGTTGTCCTTCCTGTCATGAAGCTTTTTCTAATGTCAAACCTAAATTTCTCTTTAGCTGCAATTTAAGCCAAAGACTCCTCATCCCCAGCACAATGGGCACAGAAGATCACGTATTCCTTGCAGACCCCTTTCAGGTACTAGAGCACTTGCTTCCCCTCTCTGCTAACAACTCTGCTGGCCCATCCTATCCAACCAACTTCCTCACAGAAAAGGTGTATCGCACAAGAACGACCATAGTCCTCTCTTATTTACACCTTGAGATACACCAGCCTGCTATAAATCTGGATTTGCTTTTCATTTACAGGACGGCTGAGAGGAGAACATTGCTTCATGAAATTCAGATGAAGGCTGGACATGCGTGGCACAGGAAGAAGCTGGCTTCAAATACCTGGCAAGAAGTAACTTGTTATTGCAATTGCATACTCTTGAGAACTCATTTAAGGTGATACAGGTTCTTCAGTCATGTGGACTCAGACTTACCAGGGCAAAGTCTGATTTAGCTGATACCAGTTAGTCAGGAGTCACTCTGTTAACATCAATGGGACTGCTCAGGTTTAAACCTGAAGCAAAATCTAGATGGTGCTATTTCCTTGAAATGGGACATTCCTGGGTCAAAATGTGCTTTCAGATTTTTGATATTGCTCCTGATGCTGTACAATTAGGATTAAAAGTACTATTTTCTGAGCTTTGTAGATATCCTGATAGTTCTGGAAATCACCACTATCTACATTTAAGCTTGGCAAATTCTTCTTCAACTTTTTTCCTTTCTCAAGACAAAAGTTGTTGGTTTGTAAAGCGGCAGCTCGCTACTGGCCTCACCAGTGAGGAAATTGAAATCTTGTAGAATTCTGGTTTACAAGAAAAAGTAACACTAGAGTTAATTAAAGAAGAGTAAAAGTAACAGGCATATAATGAGAGAACATGCCCCTTTCCACAGTTTAGCTCTTAACAGATCATCCAGCATGCTTAAAAAGCAACTTTCCATCTGCAAATCTGTCTCTCTCTCTTTTTTGTCTAATGAGCATGAGTTAGTCTGTTCAAAAGCCCAAATGGGCATCTCAGGGCCAATTCAGCAGCAGGGGGTCCGTTACTATAACAACTGACAACTCCTGTGATTTCTGAAAGGCCCTAAAGTAGCCATTTGGGAAACGGTTATTGAGCAAGAAGTTGCGAAGGAACGGGGAATGGCGGCAGCGCGGGGTGCGGTGGGGTGTCCTGGTCCCTGCGCACAGCTGCGCTCCCCTACCTCAGCCCTTCGCCCACGGAGAAGACCCCGGTGCCCCACCACCCTTACAAAAAGCCAGGCTGGATTCTTTTCAGCTTCCTGCAAGAGGAGAAGATAAAAGCCCACGAGCTGACAACGGGAGGAACAGCAGCGGCACGCTACACTTTGGCGTTAGCAGATCTCCTTGTGGGCTCTCCTCCCCTCGCCCCAGGCTGCACGTTGCCGGATGAAAGAGCAGAGGTGCCGTTGGAGAAGTTTTTATATTGATTTTCCTCGTAATGGAAGAATGATGAGCACTCAAAGAACGATACCAAAAGCTAGAACAAGCAACTGGCAGCTGCCCTAAGCTTCAGGCTTGAAAGCGAGCTGCCTGCCGTCAGCACAAAGGATGAGCTCGGTTCCTCACGCAGGATAAGAGGGAGCTGATCACAGGGCTGCTCCCCTTTAATGAAAACGAGCAGAGCTTTGAGATATTGCACACAAAAGGGCCCAATATTTCCGTACCTTTACCTCCGGCACTGGCAAAATCAAATACAGCCTGGATCTTCCGCAATAAAAGCTGAAGTGCTTTTCCTGCCCTGCCTGTGTTGAGGCTGGGAGATCAGAGGGCTCTGAATCAGTCTGGGCTGCATCCCACTTGCCAGGCAGTGATCCGCTCTGTCCCCATCCCTCTGAGGCTGTTTGTCATCAGGGGAGACTAGGCATGACCATTCCCAGAGGAAAACAAAGGCATGCTCTGTTCAGCATGAGCAGGGCACATCTGGTCACTAAAAAGGAGATGGAAGCTGCAAGAGGTTTCAGGCACCCACTCACCTCCACGTTTCCCCTCGTCTCCCTGTGGTGTTGCCCGTCTCCCAGCTTAGGAGATCTCTTGCCCTTGTCGGCTAATTCTCCTCGCTGCCTACGGTGACATGGGTTGTGCTCTGGGGCACTGCCTTCCCCAAGCTGAGCACAAGTGTCTGGACGTGCCCCTCAGGCATCGCTGAGGGCAGTGTCAGTGTGAGCATCCCCATCCTTCCTGCTCATTCCTGCCTCGTGCTGGTCCCTCAGTTATACTGGTACAAGTCTGTCTGGTTACTATATGAACCAGATTGGAAGCTAATCTGGCTTAAATCAGGGCACAAAAGTATCTCTCTTTTTTTTTTTTTAAATGTGGATTATTTCTCAATCCAGCTCCTCCCATTCCATGGTTGTACAAACATTTGCATTGATATCACAGAGGGCACAACAAGGGCAGGAACGGAGGAGGCTACTTGAACTGCTGCTGCTGAAATAAATACTCGTGCAACTGCACCCGAGGCATTCTTAAAATCAGCACACAGGCTCTCAGAAAGCGTTACCACCTAGGATCCTCCATGAGTGCGAAAATGAGCAGAATCACAAGTATTTTAGACTAAGCTGAAAGCAGCTTTTATCATTGTAAGCAAGCGATTTTACAACAGTCTGTAAATCTGCAATGTTCCTTTTTCAATCAGTACAGTAGATGAACAACACATTGTGTACTCATAAAATAAAACCTAGAGATAGGTTCAAATAACAACTTCAGTGCTTTTTACAACCTGCTACAGGCAAAAGTTCTTTTTTTTCCCCAATAAAGTTTTAACACTGTCTTAGCTATGGAGCTGTGCAAGTTCTCCTTAATTTAATATCGAAAGGTAGTTTTGCAAGGCATGGTTATTGGACATGGTAACTACAACAGCCCTTGCTCTTATGCTGCAGCTTTCATTTCTATATTACAAACCGATTTACAAATACCAAGCTTCTTCAGTGCTGTTTTACCGGTGACAGAGCTCAGATGCTGAAATATTGAACACCTGAGCTTGCTCCCAGTGAGGTCTTTGCCACCGAGTTCAACAACAATACTGTCAAACCGTAAGTGACTTGGCCCCGGGTCACACAGAAAATCAATGAGCGAGTCAGAAAAAGAACCCACATCTCCTGGTGCTCAGTGTTATTTCTTCTACACAGAGGCACCGCCAGAGAAGTATGAGGCTCTGCCACAGGGCCTTTCCCAAGGATTCTGCTAAATTCAACAGGATGTTTAACAAAAACCCAAGAAAACTCTTACTGTCTACTAAACTCTATAGGGTTTTGCCTAAGGAAAATTAAAGGCATCTTTTTCCCAAGCTGTCTCATATACACACATGACTATAAACAAGCAATGCAAGCTCGCTTGCTCTTTGAAAGGCAGCAGCTGTGTTGTTCCAAAAATCCCTCCTGAATGTAAACATATTAGCACTGTATAAACAGCTTGATTTAATAAGAAATGCAATACAATATTCCTGCTTTGTCTTTGAGATCACGATGTTGATGGCGGCAATAATTCAGAGGTGAATTATGGTATCTGCTGAAAAGAAAGAAAAAGAAAACTCTCCAGCTATAGTTGTGAATTAATTTCTTCCTCTTAGCTGAAAAAGAGAAATGGCTATAATTTAGTTCCCATTTAAAAGTTGCTGTTGGCTAAACTCTAAAATCTTAATTGCTTCCTAATATTCTCTGCTTATTTTCCCTTTGAAACCACAGTCTATAGCATTGTAGTGTTTAGATTAAAAATCAGAATGGAAAACAAACAGTGGAAGGTCACCAGTCACTCCTAAAATATTTTTTTTTTTTTAAAAATGAAAGAAGTTAATGTGTATTTTAGTTGATTTCCCAACTCTAGTCACCCACCTGCATCTCTGTGAAAAAGAAAGTGGCACTGACCCTGGGTTTCCCTTAAAGTGTCAATACTCAGGACTTGTTCAATTTGCAACAGAGTATAGCAGAAGTGCTAGAAAAGACATGTTTCAAGCCATATTACGGCTCAGCATGCTATAGGAACTCGCCTTGTTGCAAAAAACCTGAAGTCACACTCAATCCCTAAATAGTTTGGAGGTCACTACCACACACACTGCAATTCTGAGAGCTCGTAGAAAAGGCTGTGAGAATAACAGTGGCAAAGACTGCAGACAATCCAAGTCAAATTTTAAACTGACCTTGAAGAACTGCAGAAGGATCTCATGATATCGAGTCTGGGTATAAAATCACAGACGCAAAACAAATGCCCAGCAATGCAAAAATAACGTGCTTGGAAAACTGCATCTTACAATGCGCACATTTTAACATGCTCTAGATGAGCTAGTACTGCTCCAGTGAAGGATCCTAAAATCCCAGTGAGTAGTTCTCAGAAATACTGAGTGGTTGTCCCTAGAGCACATAATTTCAGGAACCAATACAAAAGGAAAGAAAGCAGAAAAGGAAATGCCATTGTGCTACTGCAGAAGCAAATGGTGCATCTACATGTTGAGTAAAACGAGGATCTCCTCACCATTTCTGTCTGCTAAGACTCACATTTAATTCTAGAAGAAATCAGTTTCAAGCACTAGAGGTCCTGGGAGCAGCAGTCCCCCTTCATTGTGCCCATGACAGCTCAAGGATCAGCCAGGCCAGCTTTTCCTCGAGGAGAATCAAAGATACACACAAGTGAACTTAAAATTACAGCCATCATTGTCCCTCCTGCCCAGGAAGACGAACTGCCAACTAGCCCCAGCGAACTTTGTGGCTCCTGGTCATCCCGTGATGGTGCTCTCCTCGTTCTCCTGGGATAAGAGGCAGTGCAAGTTTTGCAGCTTCATTATGCTGACCTAGTTGATTTTCCACTCTATCAACTTAAAATCACTTAGCCCTCTTTGCACAGCAGTGCCATTAAAAGTACTGAATTCAGGAAACTTTAGTAAAAAGGTAATTCAGAGCTGCTGCTTGCCTGCAAGTTCCCATCCCTTTTCATTACTCAGATGGCCATCACGCTAAAAAGACGGAAGTGACCCTTTCTCTTCAA
Organism: Tauraco erythrolophus; assembly: GCF_009769465.1. NCBI lineage: Eukaryota > Metazoa > Chordata > Aves > Musophagiformes > Musophagidae > Tauraco > Tauraco erythrolophus. Next base: position 8,846,768 of record NC_141476.1, read on the forward strand.
CATCAATTGTATTCTTTTGCCATTTGTCCAGGATTCACATGGAAAAGGAACTCAGAACAGCAAATTACCTCTGCAAATAAGGGAGTCTCATTCAGAAATTGCACAGATCATTTCCAAATATATTCAATTACAAGAAGACTCTAATGAACACAGCATGGAAGCTCAACAGATAAAGAAAGGAAAAGCTTCATCAAGCAGTGATTGCTTCCTATCATTCCCCTTTCCAAATAAAGGGAACAGAAAATGAAGCTTCCTTACGAGACATCATCACAAAACTTATTTTACTGCTGTATCACAGAATGAATTACAAAGGATCCAAACAGAGGTAAATGCTTTGCCAAACCTTCACAAGCAACCTCTCCAACTCCTTATTTTGGTCCCCGGATAACAGAGCATCGATGCAACACAAACAAGCAGAAGGCTTCGCTTTGCTTCATTGTTCTACTTATGTCATCTCTGGTCTCAAATCATCTAATCCCGCAAATGCTCAAAAACACAAAAGTGAAAATATCATTTGTTTTACCCTCAAAACATATTGCCAAGGGGTAACCATGTCTCTTCTGCATTTTCTAGTTCTATGAGTTTTGTTTTGTAATGCTTTTTCTCACACCAAAACAAAGAACTGCTGTGCAAGAAAAGACCTCTTGGTCCAGCACGCCTGTCCCCTTGAGGGTTATCCTTTCATAACAAGTGTTCCTCTGCTGTGCACTTCAATACCGTGTTTCCCTTACTGAAATATCTGTCTCAAACCCGTTTTCATGCCATTTGCTTTGCTGGTGTTGTTTAGCAAATTATTCCATATGTTGCCCATTACATTTTAAGTATTTCTTCCTGAAAATCCAGATCACTGTTCCTTTCTGACTTGTAAATTAGACTCTGCAGTGTTTGAGGATCTGTTTTTTCCTTACTTGAAAACTCACAGAGATAAACATGTTGGGTTTTTTTCCTAAGGAAAGGTAATCACACTGAAAAGAGCACAAAAATTGCTGTGTTGCCATTTCAATGACACGGTCTGCACAACGTGAAATGTTACTGTGGACAATTTGTGTTCCAGTTGCTTGTTGATTTATCCAAAAACATAAGCTAACATTTTTATACACTCTCAGTATTTGTTAAAAAATCCTCAGAACTATGAAGGTAGACACAGGAGATTATTTTGAAGCTAGAACACATATGCTCTCAAGAAGTTTGTTTATTGTTCTTCAATTTGTTGCTTTGTATTGTTCAAACTTTTGACTGCCTCATGACATACTTGCCCTGTCTATATTAATTTTTAATCTCCACCTTCTTTTTTTTTAGTATCAATTATATACAAAAAATTGATCCACTGCTGTCAAGGGTATTAACGACAATGCTCATAATATTACCAAAGCCACGGATGAATGTTAACTACTCATGCATATTATGGCAAGCAGATAAGAAACAATTGCTGGCCATATGCAAAATAACAAACATCACTGGAAAAGTAATTTGGTTTCAGCTGAAGTCTTTGTTCATGTGTCTTCCTTGATTTATGTGCCTGTTTTTTATTACAAAGCAAATAGAAATTTTATGAGGTGGATGGTTAGGAATTTTGAAGATAAAAAGTATTTAACTTTAATTAACATATCTTCATTTTAGACTCGAGTAATATTACCATCTATAATACAAGCCGGTATTTATCAAAAATTAGTCCCTAACTATTGGTCACTAAGCCAGTAGTTTTCAACTCTAATATCTTCCCAGGGATGGTATTGTTACTCTTTGAGCAAATGAAACACTAATTTTCCAATTATTTATCTCGATCCATTAGTGAAATTGCAGGAAATAGAAATGTTTTCCAAACAATGAGGTGTACCAACATCTTCTTGATAATAGCTGTTAGCATTTTATTTTAAAACCTTTCCTCCTTAAAAGAGCATTTTGTATCAATGCAAGAGAGTATTACTAATTGGTCATTACAGTGCTTCAGGATATACCATATCCTTCCAGGGTTTTTCTGGTGTGAATGTGATCAAGTTGAGTCCTTCAAATGAAGAAAACATATACTGAAGGACAGGACACCACAAAGGGATCTTCAGAACCTTCCCAGTTTCAGCTTTTGTGTACATATCACTGCAATTTTATTCATTGTCTTGCTGTAATGATGTTAATTACTTGCAAATGTTAATAGAAATTATTTTCACATGACTGTTCTCATCTATTTATTAATATTCTTTCAAATGTTTCCAGCCTCAACAATTTGGCCAATTAATCGTCAACAAAATGGGTGTACTGAAAAACAGCTTGGTAGTTTTTTAATTGATTCTGCAAATATAATGACCAATGGCCTGCTATTTCTCATCAAAACTACTTTTCTGTGTCCCATCTAGTCAGATTTTGAAATAATTCCTAAACATCTTCTCTAAGGCTAATCCCTGGTTGATTTTCACTACCGGACAAACGAAGTGTCTTTGTACCCAAGATTTCTTGGTTCTGGCCCAAGAAAGTGCTGCAGGTTTTAATTTACTCTAAATCAAATGGAGATGGATTTGTTGATGCTAATCCTAGTCTCCACTACTTAACCGATGCCCATCGGTGTAAAAGACTATCTCTTTGTAAGAGGCAATCTTCACTTTCAAGACCTTGCAGGTTGCACCTCTGAACACTTCACCCATGGTAAAGACTCCTAACTCAGAGCATTGCTATGTAACGTGAAACAAGCTTATCCCCCTTTTTCGAAGTACAGTCAAGGGAAGAAAAGAACTTCTTAAGATCACACAGGGGTATGTGGCTAAGCCACCCACGGAACCAAGTCCAGTCTCACTGGGCTTTTTTCCCCATGACCACCTTTCCAAGACACAGATACCTTTTTATAGCAATATTAGAGGGACTAACTGTGAAAATATTTGTTGGCATTACAGCTGGCTCTACCATTGCTAGAGCTCTATCAAGCTCATTTTCATGACACAAAAATCAATATTTAAGACAGTTGAATAGTTAACCAACAGAGCTGTTCTAGCATCCAGAGAGTTATCTAATGCATCTATCACCATTACATCTAATAGAATAAAACCCACAGGACTACATGAAAAAACATCACCTAAAATGTGTTTTAAATCATAATCAGTTTCCAATTAAAAGGAAAAAGGCTCACCTCCAGTAGACGAGCACAGCAATGAGAAGAATGAGGCACACGAAGGTCAGTGCTGAGACCACAATAAGCGGGATAATCCATTCTATTTTACCAGGAGAAGGTCTCGTGGCCATGCTGGAGCTGTTCTTGTCAGCTGTGTGTTAAACACATAACAAAAACAATCACTAAATGGAAAGAGAATTACTGTATGGGAAAACGTGTAAGCAAAACAAATAGCTTGTCCATTTTACATGGTATGAGTAAACAGAGCAAAGATCTTCTAACTGCAGGGTGGGACTCCATTTGTCTTTAGTCTGAGACATGAGAGCACAAAAGTATGGTGTTTATTGCCACATATGGCTTGGATTTTACTACTGCCTGTAATTACAGTCTCATAGACAATTTTAAGACTTTATCGTGCGAGCACCTATTATCAGATGTGGAGTACCCCACTGAGTCATTTCACCATGGTAACCTAGTAAACGCTTTGCTCGGTCATCAGCGTTTGCAGATAAATGCACTCTGTTTCTTAACACTACTGGACAGCCCTGTTTGCAAAGCTCAGTGTAATACTTTGCTTCAGAAATAAATTTCTCGGTAACTATCTTAAAATAAAAAATCCTCAACATGTTGGGTGTCATGTCACATCATTTGTGGAATTGTCACAATCTGGTGAGTTACTGCATACGAAAGCACTTTTTAGCATATGGATTGTCAAGATGGATGGATGAATGAATGGATAGGATGTGTTGTAACTGACAGAAGAAATCATTATGCCACAGTTTTTGAACAAAATTAAAGTTGGTCAATATGCTGAGATCTGGCCGAGTAACTCCATTTCACTTTTTGCATGACATCTCGTTAAAATTACCATATCATATATAAGATGAATATCTAGAGGTTCTGCAAGTAGTACTGGAGCCAATGAACATAGACGTTGTGTCAATGTGTTTCAAAAGACATCTAATTTGTACAAATTCATGTAGTCTTGATGAATAAATTGTTTTAGAATGATAAAAGAAAAATACAGAAGTGGATTCTGTATCTTACTCGTGTTTCCTAACAAACAGGTGGAAGCTGATCAATACCTTTCAACAGGATGTAATGGGAAAGGATTAGTGTAAACAGCTTCAGATTTGAATGAGGATTGAAACATACGCACTTGACTTCTACTTTTTAGCTTACATGAGTCTTTCCTTACCAATGTGCTTCCTTGCCCTCCTTCACTATTGTATTATCATATCTTCTGAAACTACTACAAATCCTACCAGAAGAACATAATTGCCTTTTCACCGTAGGCAGGCAAAACACAGATAATTGGAAGTCACCAGATGTCACATAATATGAAGTCATACTCTATTTTAATAGCATTTAGATTATACTCCTCCATAGGCAGGAGTAAAATTCAACTAACATGGAAGTAAAGGTTAATTGTAAATGCTTTTGCCTGACTGCTGAAAACAGAGCAAGGCTGCAGGCTGCTGCAAGCCCAGCAAGAAATCTTTCTAGTTTAAAGAACTAGGCTGATGGAGGTAATGCCCTTTAGCAAGCAGCCTAAATGAGGTGCTAATCAGAGGGATGTTTGGGGGAAGTGAACGTGCACTGAGTATAGAACTGATCAAAAGAGAGATGAGTAGCCAGTTGTCTCCAACTTCAGGAAGAAAGGCTACTGAGGTTACCAACAGTGCCACTTTGCAGAATAGGCACACAACGTTGTACCTCCAGCGTGTGGTGAGCTTTCGTCTTCACAGCACACTAATAATATACAACATACCATTTTTAAGACACGTCTTTGATTTCCTTGACTAGAAAAGAATAAGGGGAAGAACAACCCCAAAACTAGAGCAAAGGCTTATTGTCTATATTTGCCAAACTTGCAAAAATCATAAGCCCTGAGGCATCGGTTTTTATCAGTGCGTTTCGAATCGTGTAACAGCATGAAAAAATTAGGCCTGTGAGGTAAGTGTTACTAATCAGAAGGGTAAAAGGGACAAAGCAAAAAACCATGCAATGTAATAAAACTTAGTAGGAGAGCCAAACAGTCCCACCACCTTACATCCATTAGGGTGTTGCTTCATTTCTTTCCAAGGACAGTATTCTGTTTAGTTTCACCTCCGCATATTTCAACACAAAAACATATGTTTCTGTTTACACGGGAAGAAAATTAAATTCCATCGTAAGCACAGCATGGGCTGGAGTCCCAGTGCACACTACGAAATTCTTCAGTGGTCATGATGCTCCTCTTACTCAGTCTACTGTGGAGAACACACTTATCTGACCCTGCCAACTCTCTACACCATTGATGTGAGGATAAGAAAGCATTCAGGATGTTGAGTGCCAGAATAACAAATGGCATTCCTGCATGCTGATGGTTGGCCCCAAAATTCCAGTTGGGAATGCCCAAGCAGTGATATGCTTCAGAAAAAAAAAAAGAGACCTTTCCTGTGCCAGCTTCTAAGAAAAAGTCTTAGGTGTTTTCTGCTGCTCAAGTTGAGAGAGCTTGAACAAACCAATGTCAATAAAAATTGTACTAGAACGACAGCTGGGGCCAGAAGTACAGCGGTACAGCTGGAGTGCTGGCGCCTGTTTCTTGAATGTCATGGCAGAAGAGCCTAAGAAAAGGCAGCACACTGGGTAACTTGGAAAGAGTTGAAGAAAATACACACAAAAAAAGACGGATCTGGGCCTTTATAGTTTCCTGTTCTCCTACATAACAAAACACTATAAAATAAAAAATGGTCAGTATTTCCCTCTTTTCCAAGAATGTTGAGCCTTGCTAGTGTCAACAGCATACCCTTGTAACGGTGCCCACCATACGCTGCAGTTTGGCGGTGGGAGAGAAGCTTAAAAAACGGACCAGGAAACTCCATTTTTGCTAAGAAATGTAAACAGTTTCCAGTGGCATATGCCTTCGTTGAATTAATTCAGTTTGCCTTTTACTGGCTTGGAATTCATCCCAGTAGGAAGGAATAAAAATTATTACAGCATATCTGTTTCAGGAGGTCCCACATGATATAAGCCCCAGCACTGCTAAATACACTCCTGTGTCTGCAAAAATCCGTAACTCCTGTGAACCACCCATGCAGCAGTTCCATCCAGGCCCTGGCTGGATGTGGCCCTGGCACAGAGAGTATTAGTAGAGGGCACTAGGCAGCGAGGGAGGCTTTGGCAGCGTTAACTCTTGCACAAAGGTCAAGGCAAGAAAGAGGCACTCTACAATTTGTGAAATGTACCGGTTTTCTGTGTTTTCTTGGTAATTGGTTCCTGAGAATAGACACATGTTTATTTTCCTTAAGTAACACTGCCTGCTATAATAAGCAACCATAGCTGTAATATACAACCTGTCTACCTTTATCACCCTTTGCATAACCTGCCAGGACAAAGTTCTGTTTGTTGTACCATTGCAGATATCGTTAGCTGCGACAATACGCGTGTTCTGCGGGCCAAAAGAAAACTCCTGCTGCTGGACTGCCTCAGACCATCCGGTCACCTGCTTCGAGTAAATGAAACTTACTTCGAGAAAGTCACCTGCTTCGAGTAAATGAAATCATGGGCTTATTCAAAGGTATCAGTTAATACTGGAAAATAGAATATGCCATATTATTCAACTATGAAAGGCAAACCTGTATGTTTTTAAAAAGATTATCACCTTTGATATAAGCTCGTGCCATTGTGGAGCTATTTTCTCCCTATTTATTTGAAGACTTTCCTGCAGTAGTCATATTCACAAGCTGTGGACAACTAAGTGTGGCTTTTCACTGTTTTGTAAACAGATGCCAATCATACTTAATCCTGATGTCAGACATCCAAAATTCATAGTGTTTGCAAACATCAAATAATTCAATCCTTTTATTTTCAAGCCATTCATGTTTGCTCCTGTAAGTTGCCATGCAAAATGGCTCAAGTGCCACATGAAAATACAGCTTAATAATCCTTGCCATGTATGGAGAAAGAAAGAATTACACAGATGTTTAATTATCTTAATGAGGTTATCCCCAAAAGGCTTTTGTAACCTCAGACCTGGCAAAGACTGTTCTAAAAACCAAAGCTCAGTCTCTGCTAAAAGCATACACCAGGCTTGAAATTTAACCCTGCACATCACGATCTTTCTACAAAGCTCTCTTGTGGGAGGAACTCAGCAGAAGCGGGTGAGTGCTGAGGGATGGGGAGGATCTGGCTGAAGTTCGGATCAAGGGCCAAACCCACGGCTCTGGTCTCAGTCCCAGCTCATGACTCAGGCAAAGGCCCCAACCGGACATCTATTACTTTGCTCCCAACAGCCCATTTGTTATCTCCTGTCAAATACAAAGGATCTGTTTAATTGTCCAGCACAACGAACCAAAATTCTGTGGGATAATATCTGCTATAGCCTGATTTAACTGAAACATGCTGATTATCTTTTTTTTTTTTTTTTCCCTCCTCTTTTTTTTTTTTTTTTTTCTGCAGAGCATCATTCTAATTGCTGTTTTTCTAATCTTCAGGTTTCAGAGTCGGGGACAATGCTGAGCAGCTGCATGTGTAACAGTTGCAGATCAAAGGTACAATTAGTCTAATGTGGGCACCAAAACAGAGGAAAGGAAGATCAGGAAAATGAAAAGAGGAGAAGGCAAGCAAGCGTTCAGTGACAGAAGAAAATGATTAGCGTTGACCAATACCAACAGACAAGAAGAAGCCAATGCCATTTGGAAAATAAAGACATGGCCTCAGGAGAGGTGTGTGTGTATGTGCGTGTGAAATCAGCACTAAAAGAAAATGAGCCTTGCTGTACTAATTGGCTTTGCACTTTCCCCATAATTTCTGATGCGTTCCCTGTTCTTCTCTAATCATCCACACTCATGAGTACTTCCCCATTCAGTTATCTCCTTACAACTGCTAATTTGATGCTATATAATTAATTTTACAAGTGTACATTGTTATGAAACAATTTTCTACCCTTTAAAATGATTAAACTTTCTACTGACAAAAACATTATCGAAACCTTGTCAGCTTTTTAAAAACTGCTTTCCCGAAGAAAAGATGCATCCAAAAAAGTTTCTGCTCTCTATGGGACACAGTAAGCTGTAAGGATTCTTTCTGCTTACTTTGGAAATGGCCTTCACCCTCTTTTAACTGTCCTGATGCTCAGGAATGATTTCAGACACTTCTGGCAATGCTCTTTTGGCTTCACTGGTCATTGTCTTGATTTCAGATTTACCTTCTTACTCAGACACACCTAGTGAAACATTTGGGCAAACTCCAGGTTAGGTAGATCTCAGCTATCCACTGCAGAAGCCTGGTGACACAAGATGCAAAGAAAAGGACTTGCCTGAAGAGACTTTGAAGAACTAGGTCCTCACACCTTAGTACAAGGAGATTCAGACAGAAAGCCTCTGCCCCAAAGCCACTAAGAAACATCTCAAAATGTTCTCAGAGTTGAAAAACACTAGCCCTTCCCAATGTCTGGACAAGGAGTCACCGGGTTTGTGACCAACCTAACTTCTTCCACCTGGAGGTCAAGCACAGGGAATGAACCTCTGCCTCAAGGAAAACAGGCTCTTCTTCATCTCTGATTAGCCATTCCCAGCCCTTTTGCTGCCAAGTGTCCTCTTCAGTACGTTGAGGGGCCTGGGAGAGGCTTGTCTGGGAAGCTGAAAATATAGCAGTTCCTTCTCCTCATCCCGGGTATGTCACCAGAGGTTTAACTATGATTTAACTAAAGTTAATTTGGGTAAAACAGGCAACTCTCTCACTTATCTTTTCCCCCAGCTAACATGTGCTGGTTATTTCACACGTCATTTCCTACACATGGAAGCCATTTTTGTAAGACACAGTGATCTCAGTAAGTTATCCTCCATCCCTCCCTCCATACGAGCATGGAAAACATAATCTGCAGAGTGCTTTCAAGATTGTCTTTGCGTGCAGTCTTCAGGCAGGGTCACTTCAAGGCTCCAAGCCTGCAAGTGAGCAGAGCTCTTAAAAGAGGCTGTCTAGTAGGAGACAAAGCTGTATTGAACCACTTTCAGTGACAGTTCTCTGCATGCTAAAAAGAGACAGCAATCACTACAGGCTAAGGGGATACAATGCGCAATAACCACTAAGTCCTTATCAGCAATATTAACAATATTTCCCCACCTCATTGATCTCCATCTTTTTCATCTTAACTTCACCACAGAATAAAATCCAATTTAATAACAATCCCTTTGTCATGAGCTAAGAAACAAGACCAACAATGCATTTTTCCTCCCATTTATTAGGCTGAGAATAAGCCACAAGGCCCTTTCTAGTTCTTGTGTAAGGGACATTGTACTTGGGCCATCCAAGAAACTGGCACGTGAGAAACTGCGAAGCAGAGGGCAGGAAGAACTAAAGACAACTATTTCAGAGGCATGTTCACCCAGGCAGGCTGAATTGCCAGGGTTTGAACTCAAATGGTGTTGAATGCTTACTCCCAACACTGCAAAGCATGATTACGACCAGTTCCCTCCTTCCTGATAAAAAGGTGATTAGAGCAAGTGGCATGTTGAAAACTGCCTGAAAAGCATCTCAGACCATATTCAGTACGAGCACTGGATTTGGAAGATGATTTCCAGCTGAGGAGCAATAAAACCAGCGGTGTATTTTAAAAAATTAGCACAACCTGGTGCAGGTTTCTTGGCTTTCCTATTGTTAATCTGTTCTCTTACAGAACAGTTATGATTCACAGCATTAGTTAGGTCAGCATTTCTGTAACAAATGTTATTAAATATTGGATTTAGCTTTGTGTCTTAAATTGGTTCTGAGCTATAACTGAGTGCACAATGTCTGCATTTTTGTGTTTATAAATGAAGGGAAAAATAAATATGCAAGGTTTTTTCAGAGTACTCCAGCTTTAGAGCAGCTTTGATGAAAAAACAAAATTACAAAACAGTCCATAGATTAGCAAAATAAACAATAACAGTAAAAAAATCCCAAACAACAAAACCAAAAAATGTGCGTTATCTTATAAACGCTGGGGTAAAACACATAACCATCAGATAAACTCATTGCTGTATCTAAATCTCAGTTCTTACTCTGCAAATAAATCCATACAAATGTACTTCATTTGCTCCTTGCAGTTTTAAGATCTGTTTTCCTCACCAGTACCTGGAGCTCCCCAAGCAGAAATGTGTGCATTCGCACCGGATTTCCTGCGCAGTGACTGAAACACCAGTTTGCGTAGATCTGTGCAGCACACCCTGACCACCCCGGGCTTGGTGCACGTGCAGATCACCTGGTCTGCTTCCAAAAGGTCGTATTTGCTATGCACATAATGTGGGGTTGGTATGTACGTCCAGAGTTGGCATGTACAGGAGCATCGGTAATTCTCATCAGGACATAGAAAATACATGAACTCTGCCTGGCTAAGATTTTTTTTTTTCCACAGGAAAAAAACCAAAGGTAACCCTAGTGCAAAAGGTGCTTTGTCTCGGAAGATCAGAGCTGTAAGTTTTGTGGTGAGAAATAAACCAGTGTTGATCCCATATTTGGGAGAATATCTCAAAGCCCAATCGGGAAGAATCCTGCAGATAAACTAAATTAGCTTACAGCATATATAGCAGCCTTCCCATGAAACACCAGCTCAGCACAGCAACCGCTCTTCCAAATTAATTTCACAGATATAGTTCACTGCATTCCCCTCTCATCTTTTTTTTAAAACAAAATTCTTAATGCAGCACATTGGGGTTTAACATTTTTCCAATTTTTCTCTTCTAGTAAGGAGTACAAGGGTTATGAATCTGTCGCAGTAAAATAAAAGTATGATCCATCCCCCTGTCTGCCCCCCAATAACAATTTGTGCGTTGACTCCTGTGATGACCTGCCCATGGGATGAAGCCAAGCACCACAAAAATGTTGTATCTACTCGAAACCAGTAAGGAACTTGGATCGTGTAATTTTCTGACAGTCTTATGCTGGTAAAAACAGTTTCCACAGAGGTCACTCACCTGGGTTAATGGTGATGAATTTGTTATCGGAGGGGTATTCCTCTGGAAATCTGTCCTCCTTTGGAGGAGGTTTTCTTGTTGTCTCTGGTCTTCTTGGGATCTTCCCCAGGTAAAGTTCGTTGGTGAACGCTGGTGGCACTTGGGTGGAAGGGAGCGGCTGGGGCTGCGTGTCTGCTTCGGCAAAGCTCTCCTCTTCAGAACCTCCAGCCGTGGGGGCAACAGTTTGGTTTGGCTCTTCACCCGGTATGGTTTTATTTCCTTCCTCCTTGGCAGTCCGGTTGAGGGAAGCTGTGGCCACATTGGGCTCCGTGCTATTCCGTGCCTCCATGGCCACCGTCGCCCTATTTTTCTCCTTCTTCTCAGCATCCTTTTCTTCTTCTTCCTCGTGCTCCCGCTCCCCATCCTCACTTTCACTCTTTTCATCCTTCTCCCCCTCCTCGGCTCCTTCGCTGTCCTTCGTCAGCGCCGAGTCCCGTTCTGGCCCTGGGGAGGCGGCGGCGGCCTCGGTGGTGGCCACCACTGGCCGTGCCGCCTGCTTGCTGGGAGCAGCCGCTGCGGGGAGCCGGGTGGGCCACACGCTGCTGGGGAAGGAGGAGATGCCGCCACCGCTGAAGCCCAGCCCTGCCAGCAAGGTGCTGGTCACCACTGACGCCACGGTGGCCTGGCTGCCACTGGACGAAGGCCCCATCCCCGTGGCCATGGACACGAAGGAGAAGGGAAGCCCTGAGGAGGTCCAGGTGGAGGATCCAGAGCTGATGGGAGCCATGTCGGCTGAAGAGGCAGGAGATGCTGTGGGCTTGAGGAGGTCACCGGCAGCAAAGGGGAAGAAAACACAGCAGAGAGCATCAACAGGGGCCCTGACATGCTACCTGGGGTCAGTTTTCTTTTGCTTTTCCCTCCCTTCCCACACATACGCAACTCCGGTTGCTATGAAATGAGAGACCCAGATGGATGCAGGGCCGAGCCAGGAATGGGACATGCCACAGAGCTACACGGCAAACCACAAAAGGAGGAAACCTCCCTACATTTACCACTTCCAAACAATCATTATCATCGAAAACCTCTTCATCCTTATCTTTATTTTATAGTGGAACCTTCTCCACCCACATCACCAGTGACTTGTGAATAACGTTTCCTCTCGGGGTGAGGAGGATGTGAAGGAGTTTAGTGAGTTTAGCTGCATTACTCACGGTGCTTTAGTCTTCAGAATAAAGAAGTTTAAAAATACAGCATTACATAAGGGGTGTCCTAAAATAAGGGCTGCGCTGCCAACTTGTGCATCTGTGGATGGTGGGTCTGCTCTGATAGGGAACTCTGGGTCTTCCCACATACATTGTGAGGGCCTCCCCACATACATTGTGAGGGCCTCAAATAGTACTATTTTTATTTCCTTAATTTACCCATCAGCATTATTCTCCTAAGGACTGGTGTTGCAGAGAGGCTTTGCTCTCGTTAAAAAAGACTTGCAGGACAGAGAGCTGGGCAATTGTGAAGGACCTGGAGGGCATCAGGAGCCCTTTGGCAAGTCACCAGGACCTCTACCAGCACCATTAGGCTGTGGCACTATATATAGATTTGGCTTTCCCCGTACAAGTTCCCAGTCACCATCAGTGGCCCAGAGCCGCATCCCTTGGGAAGCTGAGAAGCAGCAGGGGATGAACCATGACTCATGGACTTTACATGCTCTGCAACTTGCCACTATAATTCTAACAAGGTCAACTCGGTGCATGCATGCTCACACGTGGGTATCTGTGCACACACGTGTATGCTCTACTAGAAAGAAAAACTCTTGGTATGTATACTTAAAGAACTAGACAAGAAATTCACCTTCCAAAATTATACGTAGAAAAAGACACTGAAGTTAAGAGAGTTGGCTAAGGACAAGGAGTAATTCTGTGGATGAGCTGGGGTCAGCAGTTCTGCCTGGACAACCTGACCATGCTCTCTCTCTGACCTGTTGAAAAGTGTCTCACATTATTGAGTTACTCAGCAAGAGGAGCCTTAGCTGGAAAGGTACACCTCAGATAAGGACAAACAAGGGTTAAACAGGTGCTACTGAACCTTGCATAGAACTGTAAAATGTTTATTTCTGGAACTGAAATTTGTAACTTCTGCATCTCTCTGCAATTCCCAATTTCGGTCAGGCCACGTGGTTGAAATGCTGCAGCAAACCAAGAAAGGCTGCTTTCTCACGTTATTTTTGACCGGCTGCAATCACAGAGAACCTGAGATCTTAGAAGAAAACCTGTGGTTTAGAGATTTCAAGTCAAAACTTTAAATAAGCATCTAAACTTTCGGATACTTATCAGTGTGAATCCCTAAGGCGCTGTGAGATTTGCTTTTCGCTGGCATGTACATTCTCAAAGTTGGACTGAGTATTAAAATTTGACAGCAGATTTTATATGTCTAGAATACCTCTATACATCATTACACACATATTAATCATTCAAATTCAAGCTTTGTATGTGTTACTTGCTTACTAGGGAGTATATCAAACTGGAACAGAATAAAACCAGAAGCAACGTACTTAGAATAAATTCAATAGCATGAATTCAGTCCATAAATTTGACTGAACAATTCAGTATACTGAGTGCCAAGAAATTTAGGTTATGGATAGTTTATGTTAAATAACCTAACACGGTGCTTTCAAAACTGAAATTTCCAGTTTTACTCTAAATGTATCAACATTTGTGATTCTGGAATATAAAAGTCAGCTTCAGTGACTCGTTACAGTCTCACCTGAATTCAAAATTAAAACAAAGAGCTTGTTAAGGCTTTATTCACACAATAGCAGATATCCTAAAAGCACCAGAAGAGCAGAGATGCTGTGTGTGAAGCCTTATTCCTGTTGTGTATACTTTGGTCATACAGTTAATAAAAGAAATTTATTTAATAATTTATTATTTAATAATTTATTTCCACAGTCATCACTAAGATTACAAATCCCCTCTAAATGAGTTGACTACATATTTGGGAAGATTTTTTTAGCACTCGATTCTCCAGTGGTCAAAGCCTCTCGGAGCATGAAGCTAGAAATCAGAAACCCCTCCAATATTTTAGGGATGATATAAAACCTTTTGCGATGGGTTTGACCAACCACCTCCCCAGGAAAGCCTGGTCCTGCCGCAGATTTACAACATCGTGCTGCCACCTGGTGGGAACGTCACCCCCAAATAGCGCTGCCTGTCCGCGCCCCGCGGGGATTTATGGCCACCACTTACCACTCCTGTTTTCACAATTCTGGTCCCCTCGAAAATTCGAGTAGTGTTAGCTGAGAAACGAAGAACAACAGCGTGTCAGCGGACCGGGAAGGGAGGCGTTGGTAAAATTTTTAAACAATTGCTGAACGTTGCTACTACAAAATAGATACGTGCTGGTCTCAGTCTGGATTAAAGGCTCGTTTGGCATTACTCACCTTGCTTTCTAATTGTGTCTAAAGACAGATTCGTTTGTCTTTACTCAGGCCTGGCAATGCCGGTTTGAGCGCACTGTCAGAAAACCCACGCTCTCCTTTAAACCCGAGTTGGATGAAATGTCCTCACTTACACAGGAAGCCAGAACAGCTGATGACAATAGTGTTTTTTTTTTTTTCCTGCCCTTATGATAATATTATCATTATTTATTGCTATTTATCTCAGCTAGAACTATAGTCAGACTCTGAAGAATGTTCTGAAAGGTCAAGTGCATTCTTTTTCTAGGCCAGATCTTGGGTACAGCCAAAGATTAGAACAGCAGCTCCTTTTCAGGGAGCAGAAGGAAATGCAACATCTACTCCCATTGCAGATATCACTTCCACTGTTTTAAACACTGGGCTAGAGTACCCAAAGAGTACCCAGCAAAACTGTCAATAATGACTTACTCTTAACTGTAATTAAACAGGTATTGTGGTCAAACCTGAAAGCATTTTTCCATTCTATCATCTGCTGAAGAGGCCATAACCAGTAATATACAAGTTTCTGACTTCTGCCTGGCACTTAAAGTGAAGTCCAAAACACTACGCTGAGACACTAAGGAACTGAGAGCTACGTATGAGATATTGCTCGGATAGGACATTCCTTGTCCGACCCCTGCTCTCCCTCCAATGCTGCTAACACTCTGGCATGACACTGGAACAGAACTAAATTGTGTCCGCAGCTTGATATCTTTCAGATGCTAAGTGCTAACAGCGTAGGACTAAAATGTCCATATTCTCCAAAAATTACAGTTAAAAATGCCTCTCTTATTCTATTCCACACACAGCATCAGACCTAAGTGACTTAATTCTTTGCTTCACCTTAAGGATCTAAATTTTTAAGTCTCTGCTTGTTTTCTTTTTCCATTACCCATTCCAAGGTTTATATATCTGCAAACCAGAGTGGGAGGGAGTGCTCTCAACAGAGGTGAATTTTGCCCTACTTCATAAAAAAAAAGTAGTAATAAAAAAAAGTAGTAATAAATTCCTAGGAAGGAGTAAAACTTCGGTACTTAAAAAACTCAAAGAGCATCAAGTTATGCTACCAAATCTCAGCTTTACCAGATTTCTCCAATAAACTTAAAAGGAAATCCACGACAAAGGACAGCTTAGCAGCCAGCTCTTTAGCTTTCATTTAAATATGTATGTTTTGGAAATCACTGACGTTGTGTGCGTGGTAAAACCTGAACATCTCCACATGTGGTTGTCAAGGTAGGACTGATCTCCTTTCCTCTTTACATAAAACAGACACCGATCAGACTCACATTCTGCTATAGCTGTGCCTCTGATGCATAAGTAGTCTCTGATGAATTTGTTTTAGAAAGCTAGTACCAAGAAAAGCTCTGAATTCTCCTAAAACCTGATGAATCCTGCCAGCAGAGAGGTGTAGGCAAACCCCCATCACTAGAAATAGGACTCTGATAAAGCCACTGGCCCCAGTCTGAAATTAGCATTATCTACATCCATTCAAACATTTTGTGAAATCACTCCACACCATATCGCAATCTGCAAAGAAAATGTTAAAACACAGAAAGACTCATAATGTAAAAATACATATGTGGTTTTTTACCTTGAAAGAGCATAGTCTGGCTAAAGTCACTACGCATTTCATTTCGGCAAACTGCTTGAACTCTGAACAGATAAAGGATGTCAGGTGAGACATGGCTAATGATGGCCTTCTGTTTAAAAAAAATAGATATTATTCAGTTTTTTACCCCCACAGTACTGTCCACGATCAGTTTGAAATACATAAAGCATTGTGCTAACACAGGACATTTCTGCCATGTAAGACAAACTTATTTCTAAACAGAAATATTCACTGGTCCTCTGGAAGAAGGCAAGACCAAGGTCAAAGGACTTCCCTGGGATAAAAGTGATGCACCCAGACTCTGCTGACTCTTCTCACCAGGAAGAAAAGAACACATCCCACATCCGCTCCCGTGACAGTCTTCATACCTGAAAGTCTCTGCTCTCCTCAGAAAAACCTAAACTCCAAATCATTTGACCTTACAGGAATTAAAATGAGATTTTCATAGGTGGAGATCTAAGTCCCAAACCTGGGATAACCCCAGAAAAGTCAATGTATGTTCAAACTATTTACTTGGCAACAAACTCGCTATGGCAATTTGATGCTGGTGGCCTGGATAATATGATGTCTCAGCACCCTGGACTGAGTTGTGCCTGTATACTTTTACACCTGAAATACTGCCTTGCTGCCTCCCAGCTACTCTTTTGTGTTACCTTAGTCCATGACCACATCAGTTCATGCCTTGCAGCAGACAGCAGCAGTAGCTGTGTGGGTCACTTGAAATACCAGTGATCTCTTTAGCAAAACACTGCCTAGCTCTGTTTCAAGACAGAACAGCCCAGCTGCCCCTACCAGAGCACTGAAAGCAAATTGTACTTTCCTCTGAAAATGAGTTTCCTTCTTCTTTTGCCCCTACAATAGACTAAGTTGTCATTGCTTTCTTAACATCCGAGCTCTGCTGCAGAGCAGAGGGTCTCATTGCAATTTATTTCCAAGCTATCACTCCATCACATCCCCTGCACTTTTAATTATTTCTTTTACATAAAGCAGGATGGTGTCACTATGCCCACCTCATTTTTGCTGATTAAGGCTCTTTTCCTTATACCTGATTAAAAAAAAATCTCCCTTAAGAGTGTGAAGTTATGACAAGAGAGAGGTTACAATACATCATAACCTTGGGTGCCTTTCAATAGATTTCTTCCTGATTTTGTGAGGCACGTTGTTCCCTAATGTGACCCAGATAACAATGTCTAGTGGGGAAATTGAAAATATAAATGGAAATGAAGTAAAAGAATCTTCATCTGAGGGAATAAGAGAAGTATTAGCGTATAACTGATTGAATGGGCCCAGAGGACTGTGTATTTAAGAAAAAAAATACGATAACAGTCATTAGGAATAACACTCTGTGCTGCGGCATTTTTCATGTGCATATACAATTACTGATTTCATTATTCTAGAGGCTTTCTTTGATTAACAATAAACGGAGGCCTTTCAAACCTGAATATGTCACTTTGATTTTACATGCAAAGAATGTTAAGGACCAGTACAATACTTGCTTCCACTTAGACAAGAATGACAAGCAGATCAAATCCTAAATGCAGGAGATAGATTGGTGTTTCCCTCTGTGCTGGAACTGTCCTGCTCTTCCCTCTTTTTCTCTTGCTGCCAGACGTAGGCAGTGCTTGTGTTGGGCCACTCCCCAATAGCCTTCTAGCCCTGACCACACAACTCCTACTGCTGGCAGCACTTACTGCCAGAAACTGCTCCAAAGTCTGCAAGGGGCTATGCACAGTGAAAAGCCTGGGCCCAGGAACAGATTTTGGGGGATCGGGCTTTTAATGTGAAAATCTGTGAGCTGAACACAAGCCAAAAGGTATTCAGAGCCGAACTATTTTGTGAGCCAGCTGCTTCTCACCAAGAGTATATGAAAAACTGTCTGCAGATTTAGTCCTTTATGCACTCACATAAACCATAAATCCAGACTCCAGTGCTTTGGGTAGTCTCTTAGGCAGCGTTCAACTAACGCTGAACATTTTTGTAGCAATTCATTGGGAGTCAAACCCTAGCCTGCCGGTAATCTAACAACTGCTTTCTTGTTCTACTTCCTTCTACTGAGAAAACGACAATAAAAAGATAGCTTGATACATATGTCTGGGGTTGATGCTGTGGTTTTACCAAGTCCTTGTCACTGTCCTTGGTGAAAGTCTTCTCCTTTTCATCTTCATTTTTAGTCCAGCTATATGAGATCATGTAGTTCATGATCGGAGGGTGGTAGACGGTTTCTGGTTGGTTCCAGGTTACAAGTAACGCTGTCCTGTTCACAGGCTGCACTTTCATGTTGACCGGGGGAGTGCTGCAAGCTAAAAAACAGAAGGAAAAAAAAAATGAAGATCTCCTAAATAACCAAGAGAAAACAAACAGGAAGAACTGTGCCTCACTCTAAGAGCCAGGTTTTTCCTTTAATGCCCTTGCCTACAGTAACAGCTTAGACTGCAATCCACTGAGACCAATGGGATTTAATACCACCTGCAGCTGCTTTCTGCTCTCCAGAGTAAAGGGAGCGAGAGAATCCATTCTCTGCAGACAGGTTGCTTAGTTCTTGACTTAGTTTCAGTCCTGGCATTCGCACGTGCACTTTAACCCGGTCACTTAAGAGCTCCGCACTGGAAGATCATGAAGTCCACCTAAGCAGAACCCCAGCTTCTCTGGCCCACGGTCTCCTGTTCTATGAACACGATAAATACGCCAGTGTGCTCTGCAGGCCCTGGAAACAGTTGGAACCTTGGAAAATGTAACACTATTGGGTCAGTAAGTGTTTTCTTCTTAACTCAGTACATTTTTGCACAGAAGCAGAAGTTCCTTTATACTCCTTTTTCTATATATTTTCCTTCATAGATTCTCAACTGTTTGTCAGTACTGTATCACCAGCGCAGGGAGGAGTGCCACTTGATGGCCCTTGGCCATCTCCTTCTCCTAACAGGCAGGGAACCCTCCAGCCAGCCTCCGAAAGCTGTGCCTTCCTAACCCTCCCTGCAGCCCGGAGGCACAAATTACCTCTCGCTCAAGCTTAAGCGGGTGGGGAGGTCAGCACAGGAACAGCTTAACCAGTGGGCAAAACCACGGCTCCTGCTTGCTGCAGACACCAAACCCCAAACTTCTGCGGGGAAGGCCAAGCCCGGATGCTAACCCAGCCCATACACTTCGGGAGGAGTGGGGTGCGCACAGCCCACTCGCAGCCACGGAAAAAAACACTTTTCAAGCTATTGAAATGTAAAGGTCAGGGTATTAAGGGAGAACACTAGATGGCACTCACATGCTGTCGAAAACGTGCATCATGCACTTCCCAACTACAAAGAGTTTAGCTTTTGTCCAAGCTTTAAATATCACGTCTATAATACAGAATTCAGGACAGATTTTCACATTCTTTTTCCCAATATAAACTCTGAACCAAGAAAAATTACTTGCAATGATACCTAAACACATGTACTGTGGCAAAGGAGCTGGTCTCTTCTGCCAGGGAAAGTCAAAGTGTCACCCAGCCCATCACGCTGACACTGTTTGCAGAACTATTTTTCCCAATACGACTTTTCCATGTAAAGCCAACACATTCAGCTTGTTTGCACTCTGCAGGTATGTGACTGTTTGTATATTTGGCCATTATTTCACTTCTAAAGAGTTCTGGCAGCACTGAAGGGGAGAAATGTCTATTCCTATGCCTGGACTTGCAGGTCGGTCATGTAGCTCTGCTGTCACATTACTGAAATAGCTACAGTTCCTAAATAAAAATGATTAAATGCTGTAAACATCAATATTACCAGAACAATAGAAAAATACCTGTCAAATGCATTTGTGCAGTTATAACTCACATATTGTAGCTAGCCTGAACAAGGGAACATATATTGTAGAAATAGCTTGGGCAGGAAAGATCTTTGGTGTTTGCTCCTGCCATGAGAGGTGACAATCTTGCAGTTTTGCAGCAGATCCTTCTGCTCAACCCAGAAGGATGGATCCAACAAAGCAAACAAACCCTGCAATACTTCAAATCACTTGTTTATTGACATAGAAGGGACTGAAATGGCATTCTGCTGGCAATACTACAAAGCCAGAAGCAACACCTTGGTCTGCTGCCTGCAGACCCCTTCCCTTCTGCTCCCTCCTGGTCTCTGCAGGGAGCCCACAGAGCATGGCATGAAGGTGGCTAGGACCTGGCCAAGAGGGACACAGCTGAAAACAGTTGCTGTTGTCAGTATTTACAGAGCTCCACGATCCTTGGTATGCCTCTCCATGCTCACCTCTTTCCGCTGAGATAGTCAGATCAATTCTCACTGACATCACTGTTTATTGATAACTGCACCAATAAATCATAACTCCCCCTTTGAAATCACAGAATTACACTTCAAAATGCCATGCCAGCCTTTACCGCTCCACCTGATCAAATCCTATCAGAGATGGGAGCCCAGGGTGAAGGACTACCCAGACCTAAAACTCCTTTCCAGTCCTCCTCCTCCAGGAGGACATTTATTTATTTAAAGTAATCATGCATCAAATTGTTTTAGAAATAATTCAACCAGGTAACCTCCACGAGAGACAGAGATCTACCTTAACTGCAGTACCCCTCTGAACCATGGCTAGCCAGCTGTTTTTCAGACAAGGACCCCAAGCCACCCTAGGGAGAGGAGACTGTCACATCCTCTGTTCCATGCCACTCTGCTTTTATGCCATTCAGAACAGCTCATGCCAATCAGAGGAGAGAAGTGAGTATTTCCCAAGGGTAAATAGGAGACTCACAGGCTCAAAGTTAGGAGACCCTCCCTCCCCTGCACCCTGATCCAAGGACAAAAGCATTTTCAAGCAGCTGAGTGACTCCGATGACTTCACTGAGACAAGTTTTGATGAGGACAAACCTCATTCACAGTCAGCTAAAAGGAGACTGAATTTACAATACTGTCATTTCACAGTAAATATTACAGAATTTTCATGACTTAGTATGACTTTGTTCCAATTACTCCAAGGCACATCGCAGTACCTGATGTAATTAAGTAATAACCAACCTTTTCTGTTCAGCCACTTTTTTTTTTTTTTAGCAGCTTATGAATGGGCAAAAAGAAATCTTTTTTATAAAATGAAACATATGGTTTTATTAATTTAACCAAACCTGCTCAGGACACAATGGAATAAAAAAACCATTTGATCCAATAATTCAATTTGATGATTTAATTAAAGTGATACATAATAACATAGCGACTGTCTGAAAGGTAAGGAAAAAAAAAGTTTAATGATTTGACCATCTATAAAACTACCAGCATTTTCCAGAGATCTAATTTTCCTTTCAATACTCTGTGTGCCTTGGATTTTTGGAAGATTAAAAGAATCTTGGGCTCCTCTCTTTCTCTTTTTTTTTTTTTTGGTGCTAAAGAATCTCTACTGATTTTGAAAAATGTGCAGCTGAAGGACAAATAGAAATGCAAAAAGAAGTTGGGACAGGGAGGGAGAAGTTTGCATCTTCCTCTGAATTAAATCAGGACACACTAAAGAGAAACACAGGCTTTTTTTTTTTTTTTTTCACCAGGCCAAATAAAAAAAAGCCTGTGAATTCATGATTGCTTGAGAAAAATAAAACCAACAACCAGCATAATTTCACATTGAAATAGTATCTCAGCTATTTTTAGGAAAAAAGTATTACTAATGCTCTCTTTTACATTCAGATACTAAGAGACAACAAAAGCATTGAGGGGCTTTCAGGATGTCTTTCTGTGGAGCAGTGCAATACTGAGCTATCATACCTGGACTGGCCCTGCGTAGGTCTAGCGCGACACCAAAGCCGCTATGTCCTGGCTGGCAGACTGCCCGGACCAGGACTCCTGGAGACAGAAAAGCCTCGCCAGAGACACAGGGCTACATCTCAGAGGCACTCAACAGGCAAGCACATTCGCGTACCAGGGGCATACAACAACAGTAGGCAGTGATGCCCTGAGTATGGCATGCCTCGGACCTCTTGGAGTGAAAAACCCCCGTCAGCCTCCTGTCAAGGATGACCTGAACTGGGAAGCTGGCAAACCCGCTGGCTCCTGCCGTATGAAAAAGTCTTGCAGAAGAGGGAGGGTTGCAGGGGTGCATCTGGAGGAAGCCCTCTGACGTGACACGGGGCAGCCTCAGCCAGCGTTTCCAGCTGTTGGCCATGTGCGGGGCTGGCTGGGAGCTTGGCATGGCCCTTTCTCTGCAGATCAGCCTGCCGGGAAAGGCAGGGGGCAAGCCAATATTCTGGCTAGCCTTGTCTTCCAGGGCTCACTCAAGCCTGGAGAAAACCTGTTGGCCACTCACAGACAAACGTAGCATGCTAATACAGTCCTAAGCGCTGGCCAGGCCAGCCATACAGCAGAGAATTATTTTCTTCATGTTAAAAACATTCCAATGGGCTGGAACAAACAGAATTAATTTAACAACTCTGCATTCATCTCTCCCATAATTTGATTTGTATGTTGTATTTGGCTACGTAACCTCCACGAGGCTTTCCTAACTGAAGCCTGATAAAGCTTAATCCAAAAGCTCCTGGCAGCTTCATTTCAGAGAGCTGAAAGACAAAAAGGAGACTTATTGTTTTGCAAAAATTCAACACTGATATTACGATACACCCATGAATGCAGAAACGGCACGTAAGAGAAAATGACAGTTGTTTTTTTTTCTTTTAAAGCAGCCCTCATTTCTCTTACAAAGACAGAAATGCAAAACCAGCCAAACTTTCTGTTTTTCATTATGCTTTTTGCATATGCTACCTGCGGTTATAAAAAGAGCTATTTAGGGAAAGTTCGAGAGAGACAAGAACTGTATATTCAGTTATTTCTTGTATACCTTCTCCCTGTAACACAGGTGCCTGGTATGATGATGATGAATCCAGTGGCACCGGGCTCAGAGGGATTTATAAAATCCTCTGAAAATGTTCTAAGTTAGCTCTTCCATGCATAAAAATGTCACCACTTTAAAGGCAGTTATTTCTAGCTGTGCTATGCCCTCTTTTGGAAAATCCCACTCTCTCCCTCCTGCTGCATGTCTCAGCAATGCAAAACTGCCATTCCTCTCCTCAATACCGTGGGATACACGTTGCGTGATGAAGCCCTGACAATATTCAGCACAGAAAAGCAATGTGCCAGTGAAGTCCTGAAACCCTCGTGGCGAGATGGGCAGGGATCTTCCGAAGCAATTCATACATGGAGAGAGGAAACATCAGCATCAGGATGTGCCCATAGAACACTACCGGATCAGGACTGCTTAGAAGTGGCTAAAAGACAGAGACGAGCATCTTGTCTTGCTCTGGGAGGCAGCTCCTGGCCATAAGGTGAGAGGGGCTTCATTTCTCCTTTTTCCCCTGCTCCAGGTGTTCATGGGATGGGTGGCAGGGAACAGTGTTTCTCCCTTACTAAGGAGGTGCGCAGAGGATAGTAGATAAGGCATTTCTTCCCACATGCTCAGGAGGAGCAAAACTGAGGTGTCAATATGGGGGTTTCATGACTTTCTTCCCCATAAGGGCAAACAAGTTGGTGGTCAAGCTCTTGGGGAAGAAAGGGTGTTTCTTTCCCCTCTGCCTCAGCATTGAGAAGGAGTTGGAAGGGCCAGTCCTTCAGGATGGACGGACCACTTGCTGCTGTTGCTGTAACAATGCCCAACTCGGCCACGAGTTTCCAGCTGATTTCAAAGCAGCTTGAAAACTGTCATCGATGCCTGTGCTATTAGCAAAATACTGTACCGAGTTCACTCAGCCCTGCAGCCCCCAAGAATCCAACTGCAGACAAGAAAAAAGTGATGTCACCAATAGAGAAGAAAAATACTTTCAACCATATATCTCTCTCTATATATGTATGAGACACACACATATCTTCCTTCTCATTAGACCCTCAAAACTTCAAATAAGCCCTAAAATGCAGAAATATGGGTTATACTGCAATGAGAAAACTCACACCTGCTTTCAGTGCCATGCCATCAGCGTCATGGTAAGGGAAGAGATACAGCACCAGATTCAGCTACCTCGCATTGGCATGACTCAATGGAGATGCCTGGGATGAGACTCCCATCCATAACAAACAGCAGCATCCTTTGGGCTGTCGGATTCAATCTCGGAGTTCAGTGAGGGCTGTGCTCCCAAAGGATAACAGACAGACTTCGAGGATCATACACAGAGACAACATGGGCTTTAATACATAGAAAAGTGCTAAAAGGCATACTTACAACATTTTTTCCCTTCTCCTTTTACTAAACGTTTGCAATTTTTTGCTTTGCTTTATTTAGCGTACGTTGTTAACTTCTCGGAGTGCTTATAAATGACATTATTAATATACAAGGATAATTGTTTTAAAGAGAAGCACACATTTTTCCTTTACCTTTGTCTGCGCTTTGCCAGCAGGCATTCACAGGCTCCAGAGCATGCTGTACACACAAATACTTGTGTCGGTCCACTTCAATCCATAGGCAGAATGTGGCTAGAAGACAGCCTGCTTATCTTCCCTGCTCTTACCCTTCACTATGCTTCAAACAGACAGGGTTGTTTCTTAAGGTGTGAGGCACATTGACAGACCCCATACTTGTTTTATGAGCCCTGTGAAATAACCTCATGAGCAAATCAGCACGTGGGGCACTTCTAATGGAGGGGATCTGGGCAAGCTGGGATTTGCCCCTCTGCCTCCTGCCTATTTCCCGAGGTGAATGCACAACCAGCGTTTGGATTCATTCCTGTATGGCTTGCTTTGTAGCATTTGAGTTTCCATGGCATCACAGCAACAGACCCTGTTTTACTGAAAGGCATGGACTGTGTGTTTTACTATGTTGTGTTTAAGCCCAAATATTTCTTATATTTCATAAATACCGTTTCTACAGCTGTGGCCTGAATCCTCAGTGGGTGCAGATCAGCCTTGCACCATCAGATGCCATGCTGGGCTGATGTCTGCTAAAGATCTGCCCCACAACTGTTGTTTTTATATTGCACACATGTGCACACAGAAGGTGATTTGTGTTTAAAACTCACACCCGTGTCCTTATTTATAACAGTGTGTTTGATGCAACACGTGTGGTCACAGTGAGCAGCACATGCTGCGTCAACGGGGAGAAAGGAGGATTTTCTGCCAGGACATGTATTCGCCGTGTTAGCCAAGCTACCCCTTCCAATGTCCTGGGGAGGGTTGCTTGGACCAGGGCACATAGGAAGAACAAGCCAACAGGACAGGTAGAGCATCCTACCGTGTGCCTGAGGGATGTCCAAAATCAGATTGGGAAAGCAGCTTCCCTTTTATAGCTTCTAGAGGCTTTTCCAACACAAGGGATGAGCACTCACGGTCCAAAGTACTGTCAAGACTGAAATTAAAATCTGTACTTCTGTGGGCCAAACAGCTGGACCACTGGGTAGGCAGTGCAGAACGGAATTTCCTGCAAGTGTAAATGGAATAAATCATTAAGCTCCTTCACAGGTACTCAGCTCTTGCAACTTTAGTGGTAGCTGTGAACCCAAACCATACTTAAACTTTCACACTGAATTCCTCTTGCTCTTTTGGTTAGGGCTCTTTATAATCTATAAACAAGTGCAGGCAGTTACTGTTTTTCAATAAACCTACTGGTAAGATGTCCACTACATTCAGGCACAGACACACGTGCTGCTCACATTACAACCACACAGAAGTTACAGCAGGTGAAAACAGAATTCTGTGGAACAGAGCCACTGCAAGAGGAAGCATGAAACCTATGTCAGGTGTATGTGCCACACCATTTTGTACCTGATTCACTCTCAAAATGGGTCAGGTTTCCTCCTAAAACACTTTGTTTTCCACTTAACTGATTTGGAACTCTTTGGAAGGCAGCAGCCTGTCCTTTACTGCTTTTGCATGATGTGGTCCAAGACAACTGCATACACGAGGACTCAGCATTGCAGAGCAAGACATGGATGAGATGGAAGGCATCAGATATGCAGAAGGAGCACACTGACTTCTGCCTACAACATGACTATAGCAGGTACTTGAGGTGCACGTGAAAAAAGCAATACGCGAGTACATTTACGTGGAGCACTGAGGCATAGTGGCAGCCAGGCAGGTCTATAGTGCAAAGAAGACGCAGGGCAAGCAATTAGCAGCACGGTGCCACCACCCTCAAGTGCAACCTTTCGCATCAGGCCAGTCTGCTGCAGCAGCAGAAATCTTAATAATGATACATAGATTCATCTGCACCACCACACTGTAGTAGGGTGCTGACCTGATTAAAGTACACAGTCCATGAAAGGGGAATGAAATCAGGGAAGGATAATCTTCATAACAAAGTGAAATAAAAAAGGAAAGTAGGAAAAGTCCAGGCATCCAGGGAAACAGGGAAAGAGTTGTTAATCTATGAAGAAATTAACCTGTAAAACAGATTCTTCCAAATTATGAGAACAATCAACTGTAGTGGTTAACATACCATAAATTAACTAAAAAAAGGTTCTTGCTTTGCCCCCCCCCCCCGCAAGATATTTAAAGAAAATAAATAGTTATCATTTGGCTTTAGCAATTCCAAGTTAAGATTTCAATAATGTATCATTTTAAATTCACATTTACCACGTTGTTGTTTTCGATAGATTACACTTATTGCTATAGAGTATTTTGTGGTTATTTAGGTTTGACTAAAATATATAAATGACATTTTACAAGAGTAGAACTTTTCTATTTAACACCCTTTTTGGCCTCACAGAGAGAACCCGAGGGCACGAAGAGACTGCAAAGTTGTTTTGAGATAGTTCTCATAAAACATGGGCATTTAGAAAGCAAAAACAAATTACTGGGAGTAATAATGGCGGCTATAAATGAGACAAATAACTTGTTCTCATTCAGAAACACTGCTGCCAATGCTCTAAACTCTCTGCCTCAAAATGATCTCACTGCACTGAATCTTCAGAACTGAAGACTCTGGATGCTGCTGCAGTGGAGATGCACTCTGCAAAGGATGCCACGACATGCAGAAAAGGCAACACCTTCACAGGGGGCTTTAGTTTCATTTCTGGCATCAGGAGCTGTGAAATAGTGAATAAGAACTAAACTGCTTTCCTTGAGCAGTGATGTACCTTTGATTGCAGGTTGATAGCTGGAGCCATGCCTCCAGCGCAAAGCACGCAGGAGGGAAAATCCAAATATCTTCTATTCACGTTTTAGTGGCATTAAGTTACAATGACTTCTAAACTGTGCATCGCTACCGCTTAACAGAGAACAGTAAGGAAAATGATCGCCTGTACGCTACTAGAGAAATGTCCCAGCTGTTAATGTAGAGTCCAAAGCTAAGTAAGTTTTACTAGAGTGAATTTATGACTGCTCATTATTTAACTTAGTCTAGGATCATAATTAAAGATGGTACTCCAAGGCGAATTCCCACTGATGGGAAACAGCATCATTTGAGACTCCAGCAAAGAGTAATCAGACACCTTTGGGGAAGTAATCAGGCATCTGTGAAAGAAAACTCTGATGTCAAGAGCCCCTCACATGGGATGCTTGTTTAAGTGTTGTGAGGCTTGCAGCACATTTAATGAGACAGAAAGGTTAAAGTTTGGTTGTTGGTTTTTTTTTTTCAGCATTAAAAAACATAAAGAAACAATATTTGATGGTCCTAATCAGCAGCAAAATAAAATTGGCAAATATTGTTGCACATGGGGTGGAACCTAAAACAAGGAAATGAAACACCTTTCCCTCCTGAGCTTCCATGGCTACACTTTTACTGAAGCAGGTAATGTTTTGTAAATACATCTCTGCTTGATGGGACAACATTCAAAAGTAGTATGGGACATGCAGACTTAGGTCCTTGAATTGGATGGACTTTTATGCAAGAATTCTGTCTATTAGCAGAGCAATGTACGCTATTAAACTGATAAATAATTAGCAATCTCTCTCTAGGGTAGCTGCTTGAAAGCAGCCCAGCAAAAGGCAGGAGCACAATATGTGATGTGACAGAGCAACACAGTCCTGAGCCACGGACAACAGGCCAGAGCAGAAAGGAGGCAATTTTAAGAGATAATCATGTGCAAAGAATCAAACACTGCCACTGTCACTGGTACTAACAGTATCTGATGAATATTTTACAAATACATTCCTGGTTTAATATGTCTGTACAGAGAACCTCTAACTTTTCAAAACTTTATATAAATCAGTACTGTAACACTGGCGAGCCCTCTTGTTAAATTTTACAGACCTCATGATCTGTATGATTTAACAGCATGATCCACTGTATACCTTCAATCTCTGAAAGTTTCATTTTCTTAAACAATGTTGTACGATGGTTTATTATCAATCCACCAGTTGCTACAATTACAGAGCTGAACACTATTTATTCTGGATGGTATATTTCAGAAATAAGATGTTTAAAGATGATCTGTATGGTTTCTTGAAACAGCTCCAGGGTCAAATTAAGAATTAAGGTCTGCTCATGGGCTCTGATTCAGCAAAGGTCTTATGCATATGCTTTTATTCCAGGCATACAAGCAGTCCTCAAGAGAACTGTTTCAAATCAGCTTTTGCCAACAGGAGGAAGGAATGAGATAATGGAACCTAAGAAAACTCTTCTTGCTAAATAGTAACACAAAAGGAAAACTGGAGTTTTCCCTCCCATGTGAAAAATTAGCCCTCTATGCTATTTCAAATTAGCTGAAATATTTTCATCATCCTGTATTCTGATGATTGAAAACACCTCCCCATCCTTCATTGCCTCTTTAAAATTAAAGAGGGGGGGAGAGGACAGTAACTGCAAAACAAAAGGCTGGTAACATTCATGTTGGCTAACAAACTGGATCCAAATGCACTGACAGTTTTGGTTGACCCAAAACAGCCTTTCCAAGAAGACATTTTATTTACCAAACGCCACCACTTACAGGGCTTTGCTCAGGAAATACTCAGAGGACTGGCATAAAGTGAGAAATAGTTTTCCTCCAGTGTATCTGCAGGTTATGGTACTGGTCACAGTTTTGTGACCTGAGATAGCTTTGATAACTGGGAGAAAAGACATTCCCGTTTGGTGCCAAACTGTTTAGGATAGCACGTTTGTCAATGGACAACTGCAGAGCTGCATCGCTTTGTGCTGATCTGAAATTCCCTATTCACCAGGGAATTCTGCAAATTATTCTGAACATTATGCAAATTGTTCTGGGCACATTTTCCTCCTAAATAAGGAAGGCTTACATAACGAACGCTACACTGTTTTCTAGATTAGCAATACTGCCCACAGACTTAATAGAGTGTGACAGAGGAAACAAATTGCAAAAATTCACACCGACAAACAAATCCAAACTTCCCCTCCAGAGCTGAAGACCATCACAAACCATATCACCTTGCAGCAAGTAAAAGACACATTTTCGTGACCTTGCCTTTTTCTACAACACACAAATCTAAGCATGGGGAGGGTAGAGAGGAGCCAACATGTGACACCCATTGCTCACATTGCTTAATGCAATGTGGAAAGCATCGAGATGCAACCACGAGGTGTGCAGATGAATCTGCATAAAACAAATTTGTTATGCTAACCCTACACTTTTATATTTGTATGCTAGACTGTCTGGCTGAGAAGCGCTCCATGCACTCAGCTTCTCAGTACTTTTGCATGAATGACACTATATAAAAAGGTACTGTATTTACTAGCTGAATAAACAATAGGTTTTGCTTTCACTCAAGTATTATGACTTCAACTCATTTTATTTATATGTCAGTAGTTCAAATGTGCAGTGGACCAGGCACATCATCACTGTTCACCTTTGTCAAAGAAGGGGCCAGAAACATCCATGCTGTTATATCTCTGGAACAGCCATAACTCATCCCTGTAACCTTTGGAGGATACACTACAATCCATTTTGTGTTAGCAACACAGCAGCAACCTATTTATTTTTAAGTTCATGAAAAAAACGCACCTATTTTCAGTGTCCCCTGGTGTGCACACAACCCAAAAAGTGACAAGTTGACAGAGCCAGTATAAAAAGACTAGCTGCCCAGCCATTAGCCTGCTATAGCAAAAGCTCAAGGGAAAAAAAAATTCACCGACTCCAGCATCATCCTTGCCATTAGATGGCACGCTGAATGGTGTCAGATCGTGGGAAACAGGGGAATGCATCTTCACCACCTGTGGGTCTCTGCTGAGCATGTTGTAAGCTCAAATTCCTAGGCAGGCACAAGTACAGAGTGTTATGGTACCTGGACATGTTGGGAGAGGAGCCAGAGAGAATTTTATCAGGAAACCAGTCCTAAGCAAGTAAGGTGTCAAGCACCAAGCTGTCTAAATGTGGAGTAACGGTTGTGCAGCTCCCTTGCTCCTGTAAGACCAGCTCACATCATGTTAACTGAGTCGTGTGCCCTTGGTTGAATCTGGGCCTTAGAGTCCTTAAAGATCAAAGTCAACGTGAATTGTTCCAGTTATTCAAGTGCTCCTTTGGTATGAACACTTCCAACTTCAGGATCAGCCCATTAACTAGAGACATTAGTGTTTGTAATGCTCTGTCAAAATTGTGGGTTTCAGGTATTTACTATGGGGGTGAAAATCACCTAAAGCATTTTTATAATCTTAAAAACCATCCAGTGAGGCGAGGGATATTGCAGGCATGTAGCCAAAGCAGTAAAATCTTCTTGAATATTATATCACATTTACCAGAGGTACCTTGGCTGCACTCAAAATAAAAACTAGTCAGTTTTGTCACTTTTAACATAACGTAACCTATTAAGTTTCATCACTGTTCTGGGTAAGTAATATGTACACAGGATATAACTGAAGAAATAAATATTGACACATGTTGCTGTTAAAACACTGATTGAAAACTGCAGGCCAGAGCATCAGAGCATAGCAGGGTTTCTTCATTCCCAAGATCTCCTCCTCACTTCTAATGTAAATTCTCCGTCCCAAGGCTGCCTTTAATGTACATGAGGTTTGTGTACGTGTATATTATATATATAAAAATAAGCACGCTCACAGAATAATGAGCCCTGAGAAATACACTCTTCCAGTACTCTCTCGGGAGGGCGAGGTTGCTGAACGCAGCTGTTTTCATGATTCACTCCCTCTAAAAACTACACACACTGTGCCTGGCCAGGTGAAAACACCAGGTACGAAAAGGAAGCTTGTAAATCTGCTTAGCTGTTTCCTTCTGGCAAACTGCCGCCCTCGTCTTTACCTCTGCCTAGAACTGGTTAAGCACCAAGCACTTCTCGAGACTGAAGACTGGGAAGTACATGTCATTCCTCTTACCTATAAATAACACCATTCAATAAAATAAAGGCAAATAAAGGTAGTAAATGATATTTATTTCTAGTCTTATTTTATCCAGTACACATTTCTCAGAATTTTTGATGTGCTCCTCTAGTCAGGGCTGTCTGTGCCAACACAATGACGGCAACCTCCCTCCCACCCCCCTTCATCCAGCTCATTATCCAGTGTCTGACAGAAGCAAGCGCCAGCTGCTCTACAAAAAGGCACATGAAATACTTCAGCAAGACATTAGAAAATCACCTGCCTATAAGGAAGAGGTTTTTTTCCCCGTCACCATTATCAACATATTGATACAAACATAGAATTAAAAGGTCGATTTTTCTTCAAAAGTCTTGTTACTGTAAAAATGAAACTTATAACCACATCTGGATATTCTGTTCCCATTCAAACATCCAATGAGTCAGTGCTAATGGGGCCAAAATTCTATCTCTGACCTTGTCCCTTCACGTTTCCCTTTTGTCAGGCATCTCTAAGGCCCTACAGCCAGTCAGCAGAAACAGGGACATGGCCAGTTTGAGACTCAAATATGCTGGGGCTTTACTGCCATGGCATCTTGTGACAGGGAGTTTCACAGGTAATTGCAGGCACCCGCAGGATTAGTTAATTTATTGACACATACCAACGAGGCACATCTGCATAACCCACATTATTTCTTTGGTAGCTCACAGCTGTCCTTGACACCATTTGACAACAAAGCGGACAAAAAAAATTCTCCTATTAGAGAAGTGCAAAATTCTTAAGTGTAATCTACCTTTAGAAGCTTCTGTGCCAAGTGGATTTTCCAAGATGTCTGTCATATCTTGGCTCCAAGCATCCTTCACGGCAGACTTAGATACCTTCCTGTTGTTCAGGCTTTGCTGTGGTCGGAAGTTATTCCTCAGGTACTCCACGGATTTGACGTGGTCTTGCTGTTCAGTGGTGAATATGGAGTAGAATGCCTCCAGCTGATCGCAGCCATCATGGCAAGGGAGAGAAAGCACATTAATTAGAAAAACAATGTGGTGAAATCCAGCCAGCTGATAAGAAAGTAAAATGGCAGGAAGTAAAATGTTGATGCCAAGACTGATAAACCACAGGGGAAGTCGGGCTGCCCACTGAAATCAGTGCCAACCGCCTTATCTCGGCACAGTGCTTATCCTGCCCAACAAGGGAGAAGCCCTTCTAGCAACCCATGGACGTCTGTCGCAGGCAAGGAAACATTTGCCCTTAGATCCCTTATCTGGAAGGATTTTGTGTGCGACACAGCCACATCAAACCCTCCTCACTCCTAGCACCGTTTTGTTTCGCAGTATCATCTCAAAAAGTGCTTCCAAGTCATTCCTCCCCAAGAACCTTCTCCAGGACAGGGCAACGCTACCTCATCTCTGAATATCTTATGAAGTTTAGCTGCCAGGCTAAGCTTCACAGACAGCTCTTGCAGCACTTTTGCAGGAAGGTCACTGCAGTTGTCCCACCTTTATGGGATGGACACCCAAAACCATGAGCTGGCTTGCCGATGAGTAGGCCAGTAGCGAAGTGGAGCAACCTCAGGACTACCAGCTCCAAGCGTCCTGACCTCCTACCAACCACTGTTCTCTCTGATACCTAACTACGGAGTGAGAAAAAACACAGAAGAAATTTATTTAGGCACAGTTAGCTTATACTCCTCTGGGAATAAGTTTCCTCTGTTGGATTCAGATCTGAGCTATTTTTAATAAAATGTATTAACCTGTAAGAAAGAACTGTAATTGGAAAACTTTTCTGTTACTTCGTATCTTAGTATTTCTTAGAAAGGAATTTCTAGCAAACTAAGGTGAAGATATTTTCACCTAACGTTTTTCTCACAGCTATCAAGGTCAGTATAGCATTTACTAATAGCTTGTTATCATTCAAGTCAAGAACTAGAATTAGTTGTGTTGCTGCTGGAAAGACTAAGCAAGACATAGCAGAGAAGGATTCAGTCCTGATATTGTTTACATCAACATCAATTACATGTATTGATAGTATGGATTTCGGGAGTACAGAATCTGGCCCAAGACTTTAAAAAAGGACTTAAATTACACTCATAGCTTCATGACAGGT
The DNA here is from genome assembly GCF_009769465.1 of Tauraco erythrolophus. Taxonomy (NCBI): domain Eukaryota; kingdom Metazoa; phylum Chordata; class Aves; order Musophagiformes; family Musophagidae; genus Tauraco; species Tauraco erythrolophus. The sequence goes on from NC_141476.1 coordinate 8,880,076, forward strand.
CACTTTGAAAGCTACACCCTTTGAATTAAGCGCATCTGCTCTAAAAGCTACAAAATGTGTGACAGTCCTGAAACTTGCGACTGGGAAAAATTATCATTGCAGCCTCAGCTGATAGCACTGATAAAAATAATCAAAGGAAGGTGTAACAGAGCAGTTAAGCATCCTCCACTGAACCAACAGGCATCGCTACCATTATTTAATTTCCTTTCAAAACAGTAATCTGAACGTCTTTTGGCTGTTGCTCTCCAGCTTGCCCAGTCTTCTGGGCTTGACAATTCTAGTTATCAGGAATAAATCTATAAAATTTCTCTAACCCCCAGGGCAGGAGAGACCCAATTTTTACACATTTCGTTTGAAAAGGAAGACCCCTTGGAGTGGGCAGCACATTGAGCTGGCTAATGGATATATGTGTAGGAATGGTATCACCGGGAGCAGTGCATGGACAGTGGGAGGGAGAAAGGCTGGACCACGTAGCTCTGAGTTTGGCAGCTCTGCACTAAAACAGCACCAAGGGAGCTCGGATCTGCTACAGGCAATCATCTCCAAGACAAAAGCACAACTCAGGCTTGCACATTTTTAGCAGTAGTTTCCCTCTAATCACAACTACTTTTACCGTACAAGCAGGGAAACTGAGGCAGAAGGACAGGTGACCAGCAGGGAGGGGTGACAGCCAGTGACCAGTTCCCATCACAGGGAGCTCAGGTACTGCTTCCAGTCTTGCACATACTGATGGTGGGACCTTGATTGTGATTTTTTTGCATCTCAGAGGAATGCCCTATTCCCCAGTTCTCAACTGCAATTCTCTCTCTGATTCTTCAGAGAAACATCTTGAAAAATCTTGAAAACCATTTCCTAATGATTAGCAGGAGCCCTTCAGAAGCATTGATGGATGAGTTAAAAAAGGGGTAAAGGGACTATTATCTTACACTTTTGTCTTATAAAAAAAAAAAACCCAACAGATGATCCTGCTATACCCTTCTATGAAAGCACAAATCAAAATTCTTGTGAATATTTACGCATCTTTTGCATTCATGCACTGGAAGCAGTTTTGACGAAGCCAGCTAACAGGGCTTAAGGTTACTTTATAAAAGCTCAAGAACTTGGGTAGCAACCGCTCCTCTGAAGTCAAGTCTCTAGGCTTATGCTTCCATGACATTAATTGAATTTTTAAACTTTTAGAGAGAATTTTTAAAATATTTTCTTCTGCCATGCTACCTTGGGGAGGTATAATTGCATTTTAACAACTGCCAATTCAAATATGATTTTTAACCTTCCCCTTTTTATGTGTTGAAGTATATTTAAGTCATTTCAACTTCATTTTTACTATAAAAATATTATCTACCACAAATGAGAAATTAATTTATCTGTAGCTGCCAGTAGAAAAAATAATATAACAGCTGCAGTCAAGGAGCTACATTCATGCTCTTCAAGGAGTACAAGAGCTCCTGTTCAGAAGAAGAAACGAAAAGCTGTTGTAAGACTATTGTAGATACAGGGAAACCTGATCTAAAACTCCAAGTCATGTAATTACAAGCCATTAAAGCCTGATGCGCATAGTCTTCTAAGGGTTGAATATACAAATGGCAATTAAAAATACTGAAACCATTATAAGCACAATGAGATACTCTGAGGTATGCATTATGAGAGATAATGCCATGCTTTGGGTCATTGAATGCACTTAGCTTTACAATGCATCTGCAGGGTGACACAGCTTGTCCTGTTTTGTTGTCTAATTATCGGGAAAGATGACGATGATGAAGCACTGAGAATAAAACAGTGAAGCCTCCACAAATGGACCACTTCAGTACTGTCCTTTTTACAGCAGGGTATTTTGCACAAAAGCAAGGATTTAATTGGAACAGCAACAAAGCTTAAACAATATCACTTTCCTCCTCTGGGATTACAGGCTGCTTCATGGGGTTTGTGATAAAGAAGGTTAAACTATGGCAATGGATTATGTTGCACTGTTTCTATTAGAGGAACAAATAATAATCATAGCAATGGCAGGGTGGCAGGCTCTTTAAAATACACCGATCTAGAGCTGCCAAGGGGAAGAATACTATTATTTATTCCACATGTGTTGTAGTATCAATGAAAGTCTGTCTACACACAGAATTCCCAGCCTTTCAACCACACATGCAGGCATAAAGCAGCACAATGCCAAATTTTAAAGGCTTGATTTGGCACAGGAAAGAAGCTATGCCAGGATAAAGTACCTTTATACCATTATACTGACGGCTGTAATTGGTATTTACCAGTTTATGTGCATTTGGTAAAAAAGAAAAAGAAAAAATAAGTCATGACCCACCTGATGTGTATACAGGGTATAAAACTGAGCATGGGCCAGGCCTCGCAGCCACCAAATAATAAACAGTAAACTTATTGATGTAGTGAAAAGCTACAAGGGATTGCGAGTATCCTGCAGGCAAGGACAGAATTCGAAATGATCTCGACAATCAGAGAAATAGCCTGAAAAAAACAAAGGGTCTGATTCAACCGGGACCATGTGCAAAGAGTCCCACACTTTGGCCAGAACCGTGGGCTGCGTGAAGGCATGGTGTGCTCAGCACGGCTAGGGAGCGCTCTGTGGAAAGCCTCCAGCAAAGGGGTTCCTGCTGACCAGGAGTGGAACATAGGCAATAACATCATGCTTTTGTGAAAAAGGCAAAATAACACCAGCACGAGTGGCCAGATGCACGAACCGTGCCATGTCCCTAGCCTCAGGAGGGCCCTGGCTGAAGCGCTGCGACTGGTTTTGAACATGGAACTTGAAAAGAAAACATGAAAAAAAGCCTGGAGCAGGGGCATGGCGATCGCCTTCCACCCTTTTGAAATCTTTGACAACCAGCAACTGACAGTCTTGATCGCCCAGCGAACTATCTACATGTGCTTTCAAGAACTAGTGTATTTTAAAATTTTGTTTTCAGTGGCTTAAGCCAGATGAATAAAAGGAAAGACTAACTTCAGCAGGATGGCTTTCTAGAGACGACGATGTCAAAATACACTTAACTGGTAAACATCTGACTCCATCTAGCCATTACTTTATCAGGACCATTCTTCTCCAGGCAAATCTCAGACATTGTGTCTATTTGCATTAAAAGCTGCTATGTGCTAATTTTAAAGATTTGTGCACCAACTCTCTAAGCACATAATGGCAGCTTTAATGTGTTATAAAAATAGTTAAGCATGGAGAATTAATGGAAAGACGTCTTTTCTAATGTAATTAGTTCAAATTACTAAATCTGAGCAGAACTGAAATCACTCACTCTACTTTGAAAAGAAAGTTTCAATTAAAAAGAATAAAAAGGAACTCCATGTAAATATTTACACCACAGCTTAATTTAATCTTAACAAAACCAATACCAAATAAATCATTGAAAGGAAACTAGGTTTCATGTAGTACTGTCTTCTTAAGACTGATGGCTCATGTTCAGAAACAATATTACTTCAGACAAAAGAAAAAAAAAATCATCGACACTTCCTTTTTTGTCAACAGAAACATTTTTGTTCTCAAAATTTAAATGGCAGGTTTTGAAAACACTGTTTTAAAGAGGGCAAATCAAGAGATGGACTTCAGTAACAAAATAAACATACCTGATGGTAAGAAATGGGAACGGGCTTCCGAAAAACGATCCACTCCACGATCTCGCTACACGGAGGAGTAGTCAAAGAACCTGCGTAGCGGTAGTAACTTCCCAATGATGTCGGCAGAAGGTCCCTCAGCACAAAGGGATCCAGAAAGGTCTCCTTCTCTGCAGGGAAGATTGACAAGCAGAATTACACTTTTTTTTATGTGTCTTTAAAACAGACATCACATTGATAGGCAGCCTAACAAGGTGTAATGGCAACAACATGTTTTATCATATATATATATAATGAAAGATGAAATCGCCCTATCGGGAAGGCTCTTGTAAGAGCTGATGTGTTGATTATTAAAAGAGCAGCCAAAATGCAGGTCAATCCTATACCGAACACGCATACTCCTATTTGGAAGGCACGCAGGTGTGAAATGCCCTTGTTATCTCATTGGTTTATGTTAGCACAGAAACATAACCATGTTTCATAACCAGCAGCTTGCTGCTGCCCGACGGAAGTGCATCGCGTAGCATACCCATCCCGCCCCCAGCAGCAGGGGAAAGGGATGCGGGAGCAGGGTCAATCTCCCAGAGGTTGCTGAGATGGAGGAGGCAGAGCCATGCTGCCCAGCCAAACCTCCCTGGGAGCTGCTGAGGGGGCAGAGCAAGAAGCAGGGCTGCAGGACATCTCTGAAGCTGAGCTCCAGCATAATGTGGTGCTTGAAGCAGCCTCCAGCCAGCGCTCGTTCAGGACCGCCTGCACCCGGCCACGCGGGCATTGCCAGGATGCTGCTGGGTGGAGTCAGCACAGCACCAGAACCATGTTTCGGCGGTAGAAGTGCTGTCTCTTCTCCCTAATCCAAGAAACTCCTTCCCAGGGTCCAACAGTTTGGGGACAAACTCTTTCCTCTGAAAGCTCCTCGGACAGCCTGAAATGCAAACCTAAGCACTGAAAGCATTTAAGTTCAAGTAACAGTGACAAGCTGGTAATATTTAACATTGTGAAGAAAAATAAATAAATGAAAGGAGGGAACAGCTGCAGGCAAGACAATTTCCCTGCCATCCCTGAGCATTTATCCTCTGCAATTTATGTTGACTCACAGGCCAAAGCTCCCTCTCAGTCTGTGCAAAGGTGTTCACTGCCTCAGGGCATGCTGACACGCAAGGCTCTCCCATACATCTCTATTCCTCACTTTCTACATTCTTTGTGTCTCAAACAAGAGTCCACATTTGGGTAGCAGGAATTCTTCTCTCTCTCTCTTATCATAGCTGCTAAGCAAGCCCGCTCCCCCCGCAGCAGAGTGGGGAAGCAGGTAGGCTGGTGATTGACAGACACGTCTTCCAAAGTCAGAAGGAAAAGAAAAAGAATGAAGTCTGCAGAATTCACTTCCACAGCATCCCACCGTCTTCTAGAAGTCTTGATCAAATCAAGAGTTGTCTACACCTCTGAGCAGCAGTCTGATAATCAGAGGGATTTTTTTTCCTCCACTGCTGCTTTAAGGTGCAAACACATGATGCACTTCAGACACTCTCTATTCTTCTGCACAATATCAACATGCGTGCAATGTTTTTGTAGCTTTCAGTGTTCCAAAATATGAGTAATTCTATTAAAGTCAAAGTACACATTGCAACAGAATTCTGCAGTCTCTTCATTAACAATTTTCTCTTTCTAATCCAAGCAGATATCAAGCGCTTCTGCATCCCCAAAAAGGAAACAAGTAATAAACCACATTTTTTTCTCTTCATAATATACCTCTGGGAAAAAAAGTGTGCTTAGATAATAAATAGTAAAATATATATGATTGGCCAAAGTTCAAAGAGATTCTAATCAAGAAGTAATAATCACAGCAAAAGGTCGTATTTAATTTGATTGGCTTATTTTCATGCAGGAAAAATCGGTTAGAAAACCTGCAAACTCAGCCACAGGACTTCATTTCCAAATTTAGCATACACACATCTTCACAGTGAAATTACATGGGTTTCCTATTCAAGAAACTCTCTCTCTCTATATGGAAGTTGAGCACACAGTGGATCGCTATGAATCTGAAAGAGTGTTTGAACATGCAAACATTCTCTTTGCGTTAACAGCCAATCACTATATATGAAACAGGTAATAGAGGCATATTTGGAAAGAGCTTTCCTCTTGTATTTAAGCAAAAATGTTTCAGTTAAAATTAACAATTTAACTTTTTACAACTTTTATAACCTTTTATTTAGAACGTTGGAATCACTTAAGGTGCTGGACAAAGATTCTGTGAGAAACTGAGAATATGGAGTAACCCTTTATCAAAGGATGGCAGGAGAACGAAGCTCATTTTACACTTTCAAGGATTTTTGTGCCATATGCTGACAATATTATATTTTAATAATTAATTGTTCATCAAAGGAAAAGATGAAGAACAGGGATGCTAAATTCAAAGTTATTCAAATTGCAAAAATGAATAATGCATGACTTTTATATTAAATACACACTGTATTAAGTAGTCTACATTTCATCTAACTCTGTCTTTCATTTTTAAACGTTTTGAACTACAATACGAATAATCAACCAAGGGAAGCTTATTTAGACAGAGAAATACCTTATTTGAATACAAACTGGAAGTATCCGACTATGATTAAATTTTGGTTATCAATTAGGGAAGGTTTTTTCCTAAGCATTTGGAAAGTCACAGTCAGCTGTGAAAAAGAATATTTCTTGAGGTAAAAGCAGCTTTGCTAATACACAGTTTAAGTAGGGCAGGGTGTACTCAATCTAACTTTTCATGGCTACAAGCAATGCTGTAAGTTTTCATTAATGAATTCCAAAGACTAAAAAAAAAACCACCAAAAACATATAATTGGATTAAAATGACAACTGAAATAGATGATAATCAATTGATTATGCTTTAATAACATAACACTTTTGAAACCAGATTATTCATTTGTATCACTTCCATCTAGATGCATGGTGCAGAGTTTTAGAAACCAGAGTCACAAACAGATCTTCATGTGAAGGTTAAAGAAAACAGGACTCAGAGGTTCAGGAGTCCGTATCCTTCAAAAGCATATAGAAACAGTAAATGCCATTAAGTTATGTTCCTAAGAGCTTGAGATCTTTTTGAAAATGAGATTTTGAAGTCATGTTATTTTTAAAATTTCAACCTTAAATCAGTTATTACTGTTGGTAAAACGGTAAGGAGAATAATGTGCAAGCTAAGCTACAGCATTCACTGAATATGGCAGAAATATTTTATATACATACATACAGATGTGTATATATATAATTCCCACTAAGTAGGAAAGAACAAGGTAGGAAATAAGATCAAACCTTTATTCAATGTCTTTTATGACCAGTTCCTATTTCCCATTTTCAGTGCTTGGGATGGGCATGAGCTGTGCCCAGAAGGCTGGGAACAGGCTGAGCGTGGTGAGGAGTTTATTGGAAGGAGAAAGCAAACAAGGCTGGGAATGACATGATCTACAAGATGGCATTTGCTGAGAGGTACTATGGGAAAACCTGGCAGATATAAGCAATATAATGTACCAGTGAAAACATCTGTGTTCACCTGTGAATAACGGAACCACTGCAACTGACACTGCGAAGCCAATCCAAGAGCCACCTGTTCATTCCTGCACACAAACCAGAGCCCCACACCGAAGAGGTCTCTCCTGCTGTTCCTTGTCCTACTCCCATCTCAGCACTCAAACGCAATGGGCACCCAAGCAGAAAAATACACTGAAGACTCAGAGATCGTGGCCCTAACGACAGGTCCTCAAACTAGAGATCGTTTCCCCAGGAAAGCAACGATAAACGTGCTGCTGTGGCCACCACTCCCTGGCAAGGCAGAAAAGAGCAACACCCGAAACATCCACTGAGAAGCCCCACTAATGCAGTACAGCCCATTGTATCGACAGTTAACAAACAGCAATTCTTTGTTTACAGCGCCAAGGCTCGTAAAAAAGCGTCCACTCTAATATTTCCAAAGGAAAAATTAGCAAGTACCACAGATTCGTTGTTGACAATTAGGACAATGAATGTGACATTTAAACCACTGAGTGTTCCACAGCATAAAAGGGCAATACTGCATTTTAACTCTTACCTTCACAAAAAAGAATTAACAGAGCCAGCTGGTAATGTATTTGGCCTTCTGATACAACATTCACATCTGCCTCCCATAAGAGCAACGTGAAAAGTGGCACCCGGTATATTCTTTGTTTGGACTGGTAAATCTCCCCACTATTTCGCATGGGAGCAAGGGCCATTGTTTGTACAACCCAACTCCAAAGGCAGAGCAATTGCAGGCATGCTTTAAAAAGCTGACCTATTTACATTCTGTATTTGCCAAGGCATCACCACTAGATGTGAACTAATATGGAATTGTGCACAACAGTTTTCCAAGCAAAGAGAAAAATCTTAAAACATACCCGCAGTGGATCTCCACCAACTACTGCAGTTTTCACAAGCTGATGCCAACAAATACTATACTGCAAGAGCCATCAGTTGAATGTTTTGAGTTCAAAGACTGGCTTGCTAAAAATATCTTCTGTAAAACACTATATAAAGATAGATCTGAATTTTAACCAAATCACTGTAGAGTAAGAGGCTTCTTGAGATATGCAGGTAAACAGCACACAACTATCTGTGATCAAAACTCTATTTAAATCTAACAGGAACTTGGACTGGACATCACAAGAAAATAACTATATGCCAAGTCAATTTATATCATGGAATGCTTTGAGACTTTCATCATGCTTTTCTGTAAGAAAACAGGAACTTGGCTGCATTGAAAACAGTATCTTAAAATGAGCTTATTTCCAAAATTAACGTATGTGCAACGCCTGATAGGTGGAAATGTTACCCAGCTACACTTTGAATAACTGAAATCTGCAATACCAATATGAAGAGCTTTGAAAGTCTCCCAAATTTGTTAAACAATGTTACTGCCAATTTCATTTTCACAATGAGCCAAGTCATTCTAAAGCTTCTGCATTCAAACATTTAAAAAGCAAACACAAAAATAATCAAAAGGACACCCTGCCGCACATCCACTGAGCCAGAACTTCCCAGATAAAGCAGGCTGCACATCAGAGCCAGGGACCAGACTCACGACGGTGATTTCAAAGATGAGATTACAAATATTACACGTTACTTTAACTGAAAAGATCAGCAGATGAGTACTTGCTGTGTAAATCCAGCATGACGAGCAGTTTCTGGCCGTCCTCTGTACTCAGGGTAATTCTTGTCATTTATTGTGCAATTATTTTTCTCACTTTTATTTAGTTTTTTAAAAACCAGAGCCTCTGCTGAACAACGTAAGTCTTGCAGACTGATTTAATGAGACAACCAGTGAGCAGCACAAAAAACAGGAGGAAAGAAAAAAAGGTAAGTCTTCTACACAAAAAAAAAAAAAAAAAAATTGAAGTTGAACATTTCCATACCACATGTTGGTTTCAGGTTTAATTTTTCTCACTCCTCTTAAAACAGCTTAGAAGGAAAAAGTTTAGCTGGGAAGGAGAGGTCTTAACTCTTTAAAGAAGCAAAAACTAATTCTGAACCTTTAATGTTTAAGCACTGCTGATGCTGAGCTTGGCAGAGTGGCTGCTACCATTCTGGACTGGGGTGAGACTTCTCCAGGTTTCGCAGAACGTAACTGGAGGCAGAGGGACACGTGGAGACAAAGCTGGAGGGACACAAAAACTAAGAAATACAGAATGGGACCCTGACAGAGGCACGGTGAAGTGAGGTGGAAGTGGCCAGAGGAGCACCGGCTGTTCACGACTGCTCCAGCACAACCAGAGCAAAACCGGACATTCTCAGACTTCATCATCTCTCTCTTCTCAGTAAACGTCCTCGAAACCCACCCAGCTCCTTCTCCCTGCAGGTGCTTTGTTCACACTCACCTTCAACCTTAATTCTTAACTTTTAACAACTGCAATCTTCTTTTGGTTAGTTTGAATTAGTTTTTCTGTGCAATATATTAATTCTATGTCAGCTCGCTGGTCTTTACTCAGCTGTGACCAGCACTGCTTTCCACAGAGCAGACAGGTGAAGGACCAGAGATTTCCAGCACTTCCATCATTTGTTCTTTTAAATGATACGGACCCCTGCAGCTATGCACAGAGCTGCCCTATATAAAGGTGTGAACTTATCACCTCTGCTCTCATCTTCATTTCCCACTTCCCTCCTCCTCCCCTTTGCTCCACAGTAATCGCGTCCTGGCCCCCTTTCACATGGCTACTCTTACTGTGAACACAAGAACAGATCAGAAAACAAAAGAATATATCCAGATCATCCCTGAGGAAAAAGAAATGCTCCTCCACATTTCCTTCTCAGTTTAACACATCGCGCTGCTCTCCCTTTGACGGCCTTCCGTGTTCCAAATTCAGCTGCTGCTTTCTTCAAAGTTTTCCTTTAAAAGACGAGGTCCCACGGTATCACATCTCACCCTCACCCCTCTCCCCCGCCTTTCTTCTCTACAACCCCTGGATATTTGGTGCAGAAAGCAAACAGCTTGTCAGGTGGTGTTATGGTTAAAGTTAAAAACAGAAGAAAAAACCTGTCATGCTGCTAATGGTGTTTTCTTGTTATTATGCCTTCTGGTGTGATAGATCCACAGGGTAACTAACACTGTCTGGATTGCTTCCTTTTTAGTGCTGATTTACTTTAACAGGTTATTACCTGCCTTTTTGCCTAGGACAACTGAAGAGATGTGCGACATATTTATTCTCTATCCTTTTTCGTTATTAAAGCAATCCTGTTTCCACTGTATTTTGGTATGGTCTCCACAGCAGCCCCTGAAACTTTGGTGGTCATTACCAAATTGCCTAAACACCTCTCACCCATCTCGAGGGAGACCCAAGATCACACTCTGTTCCATGCTGAGCTTAAGTGATGGCATTTGAATAATACAAAGGCAGAAGAAAGAAGCAAGGTTTTTTCCCAAACTCCCTTTAAAATAAACAAAAAGTTCCTCTTCCCCTCACCCCACATTCACTAACAAGCAACAGATGCCATCGATTCACTTTGTACCTAAGCTTTTGATCTGGCTGCACTTTGATTTTCAGCGCTCACTTTTGACAAGGAAGGGAATAAGAGCTCCATTTTTGTGACATTAATAGAGGCTTTTCTGCTGCGGTAATTTATTTGTGCTCTGCTAATAATTTTCTGCTGATCCATGTAGATTCTTGGTGGCAGACACAGAGAACAGGACAGAGTGACAAAACATGGTTTCCATCACCATGAAGGATTTCCCAGGGACCTGGGATAGTGTGGGCTGCTGTTCCCTCTGATAACCACTTGCCTGGCACGGTAAAACCGGACTGTGCAGAACACCCGTGCCCAGGCTGGGAGAGAGCAAACGCTGTGCAGAATGCAGCACCAGGCACCGCCCTCTAGACCAAAATCGGGGAAGCAGACTCATTTTAATACCTTTCAGGCAGTTGGTAAGAACACGGAAAAGGCATCTCTAAGAGGCTTACATACAAAATGGTACTAAAAAGGGCAAATCAAAGACAGCAGAGGTGGGAAAAAGCAATGTTTCTGTGCAATAGCTCCATCCTGCTAGGTGCTCCTCTGAGACCTTGCTGAAGCATAAGGCAGACAAAAGCTTTAGTAGCCATTTTAATGAAAATCAACTGTATAAGACATAACCTGGTATTTCACGTTCTCCTGTTCTCACAAGGGCGCGATCATTCTCTCTGAGGCCTCAGGAGCTGCCTCGACCCTTCCACAAGAACAGCTCTGTCCTGCCTCATGCTCCTCAGCATCACGAGGAAGGATGAGGAGCAGAGAGGGGCTCAGGGCAGGGCACCCAGCCAAGGATGTCAGCAGCAAAACAGAGGCAGAAAAGGCTGATTTGCAGCACCATGACTGGGCCATGTGTGGTGCAAGTACAGCCAGGCACTGGTGACTTTATTACTTTACCCAGTGATCCAACTTCAGCTAAGGATGTGCATCACCCCACCAGCACCTGCACTACTGAAGACCTTTCCCATCAGCTGTCATGATGAGAAGAGCGTTTGAAGAGGAGCTAAAAAAGACCCCCAGTGGTCAGAGCTGAAAAACACCAGTGAGTTGGCATCAGAAAATTCGTCCTCCACCCCTTCTGCAGAGAGGGCTGCACGATCCCAGCTGTCAGTCCCTGGCAGCCTCCGTGGCAGACGCACGCTCGTCGTGTGCTTCGCGGCGGGGAAATCGGGAGTGAGAAAAGCAGGCACCTCGCTGGCGGGAGGTGTGACAAATCCTTGGCAGAGCACAAAACCAAAAGCAATTTTAAAATCAGCAACAGGCATCTGACAGCTCTGAAAAAAGCCTCCTCGGTGTTCGCGTGCCTTTGCCACGCTCTGCGAGGGTGGATGCGGGAGTTGGGGAGCGTCGACGTGATGGGAACGTACTGTTCAGCAGGAAGATGCGGGGCAAACTCGAAAGCTTTATCATTGATCCAAACATTGTTAGGCTGTTTGCTACATTACTGGTTTTCCTTCCAGCTAAGAAACTTTATGTGGTTGCTCATGTAAAATTAAGCTTAATGTGGCGTTAAGATTCTACAAAACTATGCCTGGAGATGAGGAAACAAAGTGAACTCTGAGTAGCGACTAAACCTGTATTGATTTTTATGCATGCGCTTCTCCATCGTTGTTACTAAGCTGGTGACACTGTGAAGGGCACAATTATTTATGTTCCATCAAATTAGTAAGTAATTCAAATCCCTGACGAAATCTCCAGCAAAAATTGCTTTCACTTCCACAGAAAGTCCTTCTGACACTTAAATTGTTCACTTATCCCTGGAAGGGCACTGTAAGAATGCAAGAGCTTCACAGAAAAAACCAAAAGCTATGCAAGAAAAATTAAAAACCAGCTCACCGCTCATCAGTACCATCCCTACACCTATCTGAGGGTCATTGCGTCTGTCATCATCATGAGGACAGGCCAGAGTGGGTGCCCTATACAGCGTGGTGCAGAGTGGAGTCCCTGTATAGGACCGGGCCTTCTAGTACCACCACAAGGCTAATGAAGAAATGAGGATGAGGAGTATTTGTGTGGGTGTGTAATTTCCTTTTGCAAATTGAATTATTGCGAGGAAGGAGTGACTGTCCAGCACAAGCCAGGAAGGATGCTCTGCTGGTTAGAGGATGAGGGATATTGAAAACCAAGGAAATTTTACTTTAAGAGATGTGTTGAGATGAGGCACATGGGAGGAGCAAAGCTGAGGGGCTGGGGATCTCTCTAGTCAGCAGAGGATATATGAACATGGTCTAATTTAAAAGTAAGATGGTTATCTCAACTTTCTTACATATTCTTGATTTCTACATTATGAGCATATGCCTCTGTATTGTGATGACCACCTAAAAATAACGTGTGCATGGAAACGTTATAAAACACGAAGAAACTTAAGGTTTCAATTTTGCTTTTCTCCAGTTCCTTTTGTTGGACCCCTGCTTGATCTCACCACTCCATCAAAAAACCACAAGTGTTTTCCACTGTATTTCAGCCAAAAAGTCCATGTTGCTTTAGGGTACTAGTCAAATTTCACCAAATGGAAGGCAGGAAGAACCTTTTCAGATGAATTCATAAAAATATGCTCAGAGAAAATGTAAGTAAATTACATCAAGAAAAGAAATGAGGATGTCTGGAATAAAAGCTCACATCTTTACTATTATGCTATATAATAACATTAAAAGAGAGATACGATACGATACTTCTTTGCTGAAGCGTTCCATCAATATTTAACTTAAAGAGAACAATTTCTTTGAACAACTGCTTTGTAGGAGGAAATTCCCTTACTCTAGCCACCAAAAGAGCCTTAGAAAAGGCCTTTAATCAGAGCCTTTGAAACAGGAAGGAAAGCAAGATTTTCCTCTTTTTCTTCCTTAATGTTTTGAAAAGGAAACAAGCTATTGAAATATATCAAGCAATTTCCTTTACTTGAAACCCTAGCTGCCTTCTGTGCATTGTGAGCAAAACAAAAATAAATGTCTTTTATCCACCTAGGTTTTGCTGTGGGTAGGCAGCACCAAGACGGGCTAATCATTATGTGGTCAGAGAATCACAGCCTCGGGACTGTGTCACATCCTACCCAAACAATTATTTTTGGGACTGGAATAATACTCTTAGGAGACACCAGTATGATTATTCCCTAGTGGCTATTTCAGCTGCAGCAGCAAAGAGCAAGAGAGGGAGCAGAAAAAACCCAATGAGATGGCTAAAACACCATCACACTTACGGGGGGGAAGAGAGTCTTGAAATAGAAGGCTGGTAGAAAACAAAGCTAAAAAGAGACCCTGGTCCAGTTAAATGGCAGCTTGACTTCAGTACAAATTAATCAGCCACTGAAAAATCCTTGCAGCCCAACTCGTCCTCACTTTATTTTTGCTAGCCTGTTTTGTTACTCAGTGGGAGCGAGATAATAACATCTATTTTTGTGGAAAACACCACAGTTTTTCAGCTCAGTGTGTTGTTTTTATTTCACAGCAGAACACTGCAATTTATAAACAGCAAAACCTATGGAAAATTCTCTAAATGAAGGACTTTATGGTATGTTATCACTTAACCCCTATTTTTCACTTTCTTTGGATTTATTGGTGTTCCGAGTTGCAATGTTAAATGACTGAAAGTAGAGCAATTAATCTAAAATCCTATTTGTTTTAATCTAACACTGTCAACCAGTTTTAGGTCTGCAGTCAAGAGGAAAAAAAAATGTTTGTTAAGCTCTACAGCACTAGCTAATGTCTAAAGACAATCCTCGGAAAAGGTGCAAAGATGTTTTATCACAGCACTATAGATGGGACGGAGATTTATTATAGTACCTAGCACCATTCCAGCAGATGCCTTTTGAATTACAATGAGATTATTAAAACTTTACAAATCATTACATTAAAACCTGACAAGAGTACTTTGGGAACTGGAGCATCTCGATGTCATTGCTAATGATGCATTACCTGTGATAAGGTTTCAGGAAAATTCCTAAGTAAAAACTGGTTATAAAAGTATAAAATATATTAATATTTATTTCAGTACCTGCTATAAGTTCAAGGATAATAGGTTTATATGCATCAGAACAGTCGAATGATCGTATTTATGTCAGCATTAGAAAGATGTTCATCTGCTGCAAAGTTTAATTAATTTTCACAGATAGTTAATTTTCTGTTTCATTATCAGCTCCCTAAATTTGAAAGACAAATAATTTATAAACAAATAGTAACTTCAGAGAGGGGTATTTTTAGAGCAAACAGAAGACAAATAGCAGGAGTGAAGGATCAACGCTGCCTTCGAATTACTAATATGAATGATAGATTGTAGTAGGTTTTGATTGATAACTTACGCATTCTAGAGCACTGACTGAAAAGAAACAAATTGTTTACTGTTAACCCCAACCCATTTTCAGGTAACAAATTACTCTGATCTTTACCAATCAAATAATAGCTGTGATGCCCTTAAACATCAGTGAATGAGGAATGTGCAGGCTCACTGCGTCCTTCCAGGGGTGACCTGATCCCGTAAGGACAACATTCCTGCCCTTCTCCCCTTCCTGGCAAGAAGAAAGTTTAAGCAGCTACTTACCGTGATGTACGACGCCCTTCAACCCATGGATAATGGGATCCAGTGCTGAATTGTCCCTCTGACTGACCTACATGCAAAGGATACAGGATTGGTTACATCTATTCTGGCATCAGGCAGAATAGTCTCAGTTTAATCTTCTAAAGAGGAAAAAAAAAAGATGTTATCTAACAAGCTGCTTAGTTCTCACATTCACAACAGCTCTTCACCAAATGCCAAAGATACACGGCGTAATAAAATAAAGCAAGGAAGGTTAAAACAAAAGAAAGCATCCTCAGAATTCATTAAAACATTAGCCATATTATCATCCTAGCAAAGCCTAAACACAGAGAGATGATTTTTCTCCAGCTACTTCTACTTTCATAGAGGAAAACTGCTGTGATAAACAGAAGTTGTCTCAGACCAGTCCATTCCTCACTGATACAGGAATAAATCTGGCGCTGCCACAGGAATCAGTGAAGCTGGACTCCTTTCAGCCGTAATGGAGTTGGGCCTTGGCATCTCTTTACTATTTGTATTTTTACATTTATTTAATTTAGTGTCACTCGGACGAAAGAAAGGGGAAAAAAAAGCTTTGTGAAGAAATCTAGAAGAAATCTCTGATATTTGGCAATACAATTGCCTGTACTGCCAGGCCAAAAACCGGTATCCTGCAGTATTTCTTCTGTCCCTCAGCAATCACCCATGTCCTCCGCAACAGTGAGACCCAGCACCAGAGAGAGGAGGGGAAGGCAGCAGGAAGGATTAACCCTGTTGAGCTCCACAACTTCCAAATTAAACCCATCACTTCAGTCACTCACTTGTAACACAGTCAAGGAATTTACAACCAACAATGCAATTTTTTTCTTAACCTTTTGCCTCTTCAGAGGTATTGAAGGAATAACTCACAATTTCCGTGAACACCTTCCATTATTTAAGATACTTGCCAATTTACTTTTGGGAAATAAATACTGCCATGTTCCTCATTCACATGGTACATTTTTCTTTTTTTTTTTTTTTCCACCAGTCAGTATCAGAAGCCTGAGCAGTGTTGATCATTTTCAGATGGACTGCTCCCAGCGGGCAAACACATTGAACGCAAAAAATCTTCTGTACTTTGCTGCTTGCCTATGATCTCAAGGCGATGAGGAAAAAAAGAGTTTAATCACTTTATGGTCAAGTATCAACATATGAGGAAAGGAGTGGACACAAAAGAAGAAATTCCTGAGAGGACCTTGTGCCCAGCCGGCAACACACTGTCATGTGAAGTGCAGAACTGGCATGGGGCGTGCTCTTAAGAAGGGATCATCATGGACAGCAGCACATCCAAAACATGTGTTATTGTAAAAAAATCACAAATTCTAATGGGCTGAGAGAACTGGAATCCACTGGCCCAAGATTCACAAGCACAAGCATGTCTCTTCTCGTCCCTCCTCACCATCACTAATTAGGAATCTTAGAAACCTTATTATCTTCTTAGCCAACTTCATTGAAAAAAACTGCAACAAACCACCTTTCTTTTTTTTCTGTTTATTTGGCCTTTGAACTACTCTGCTGTGTTCAGGACACGTTTTCGTACTCTTGGCTAGAGACAAAATGGTTTGTTTTGGTTTGGTGTTTTAAATGGAAATTGAAGATCCTTTTCTCATCACGGTACTCCAGAACTTGCAACAACCAGGTAGGGCAAGATATGCAATAAAATTATGAAAGTAGCAACAGCAGCTTTGAAATATATATAGCTTAGATGTTACTGGCAATAATATTATTAGCCCTGAAGGCTTTAAGCTCTTTGAAGCATGAACTTTTATATGCCCAAAGGGGTGCTCCGTACACTTTGGATTCTGTAGAAATAATAATCACAGTATGCTAAACCCAATGACCCACTTTGTAGGTTCTGTCTGGCTTCTGGCAAATCAACAGTAAACACTAAAAATGCAGAATTGTTGCAAGACACCTTTCTGCATCTTTCCCATTTACTCAGATTTCTCAAAGATCTAATTATCACTAAAAAAAAAAAAAAAAAAATATTAAAAAGCTACCAGGAATTTAGTACAAGACTGTAAAAAAAACTTGCACTGGACTTGAACAATGTTTTATTTATTGCTGCTTAACCGTAAGTTGTAAAGAGTTTTATTTTGTTTGCTTTGTTTTTATTTCTGGTAACAGCTGCAATCAGTTTGAAAAAAGCAAATAGATGGAAAGAATCCTAAAGGTTAAAATTCTTCCTTTTGGGATTTTCTGTCAAAGCAGATCAATTCTTAACCTCAGCCTTGGCAGTGCCCCTTTAATCTGCTGAGTTGGTATGCCTACATAGATCCAGCTACACAATCTTTTTGATAGCATATTTTGCAAATGTGCTGTGTTCTTTAATAGCATGAAATCAACAGCCACGTTATTGCTTTGGGAGCTGGAAAGCAAATGCTCCACGCATCTCTAATCATGATTTCTCCAAGGGTATGGGGAGTGGGATCTCACGTTTCCTTAAAGATCACGTGCAAACAGGTAGCACCCGCGGAAATGTCAGTTCAGAATTGTATGGAATATAGTCTGATCTTCAAGATGCTTTTCCCCTTTTTTCCTTATACTCACACACTATTCTCCCACACCTCACTACAACTGTTTCAGGATCTTGGCAAGAACACTACAGAAGTGCCCAAAAGTTTCCTCATTTTGTAAAATAGTTCAGGCTTCAGTGCAAAACTTTTCTTACATCTTTTTTCTTCAAGTTCTTAAAAAAAACCCACCACCTTGAATTTCCTCTCTGTTTTTTGCACTTCTCTGTATCCTTTTTCTGCCTGTGTTCATAGAGAAAAGGAGGTTTCTGAAACCCAAAATGTCAAGTTCTATCCCTATTGCTGAATGTCTCTGATTTGACTGGCCTGGAGCTACCATGCTGGTTGAGATCAGAGATTCATCCATACAGGAATCCTGTCTCTGACAACAGCTGATACTTAAAAGAAAAGAAGGGCAAAAAAAGCAGAAGGGAAAAAAAGGACAAAAATCTCTAGAATAAGAAGTGTCCTTCTGACCTCCTTTATGATTCCATGTCATGAAGCTTGAGCTTATTATCCTTCCACGAACTGTTTTTATCTTCCTCTGTTACATAATCTGTATTACAGCAGTGCATTTTTTATTATCTTATGAATATATCCTGAAGGAAAACAGCAATGAATTCTTCAGACTGTCTTTACATGTCACATTTCTCATGATGCCTTGGCTGAAGAGTTAGAGAAAGACCATACGTCTGTAACTGGGTCTTCAGCACTATGGCTTCACCCAACACACGCCTGCCAAAGCTGCACAAAGCTTTTCTTTTCCTGTGAGAGTAGTGCAATGAGTTTCCCCCTTCTCGCTCAAGAAGCTAACACAGAAGAAACATCACGAATGAAAATTTCTCAGGCACAGGAATTTCAGGTGCAAATACAAACCTGCTGTGCTGCTGGTCATGAACGTGCTGCGCAGCAAGTATTAATGGGACAGATGGAAAACCATCCTGAAATTGCCCTAAAATACCCACAGTACCACTACTACAAATGTTGTTTCCTGAACAAGATGCTTTTGCTCAAGATTGACTAACACTCTGCAGTAAACAGGATAAATAATGCTTGCGTGCATCATTTATAATTGAAAAATGCCTGTAATCCTCTTCAGCGAAATAAATAGGTAACTATCATGCTAAGCACAAGGGAAAAATAAACACAGAGATATCATTAAGCAGTTTCCTGTGCTAACAGAGCTCTCACCATAGGGTAAATATGGGATGAACATGACATGAGGAAGGAAAATCTCTTTGTTTATCATACCCTTTGGGTGACTTCGATACCTGGTGCACATGCCATTTCGAGTAGAACGAATGGCTCAACGTTATTGCAATGAATAAAACAAGCATTTGCAATGTAGGAAAAAGTAATGCACTGCCGTGGTTTAACCCAGCTGGCAACTAAACACCAGGCAGCAGCTCGCTCACCCTCCCCACCTCCAGAGAACGGGAAAGAGAATTAAAAGGGAAAAGGGAAGGAGAAATGTGGGTTGAGATAAGAACAATTTGATAATTGAAGTAAAATAAAATTTAAAGTAATAACAATAAAAATGCTAATAAAATGCTAGTAAATGAAAAAATATAAAATAATAATAATAAACACAAACAAGTGATGTGCAGTCCTGGCAAGTGATCCTGAAATAGGCAAGTCCTGAAACAGCAATCCTGGAAGAGCAAGAGGCCCCAAAAGAGAGCAAGAGAGAGACAAGACCCGAGAATCCAAACTTCCTGGCCAGCACTCATCTCTAACTAGGCATGATGTTGCATGATATGGAATATTCCATTGGCTAATTTGTCCCTCAATCCTAAATCTAAATTCCAATCATAAGTTAGAAGTTGTGGGACCTTTGTCCTGGCCATGCTTTCCCCCAGCCTCTTGTGCTCCTGCACACTGATGAAACATGGGAGGCTGAAAAGTCCTTGATGTCTCAGCACCAATATAAACATCAGTGTGTCATCAACATTCTTCTCATAAAAACCCCCATACTAAATCCAAAACATAGTGCCATTGTAGCCACTAAAAAGAAAACTAACTGTCCCATCTGAAACCAGGACATTTACAAGTGACCCCATTCTGCAGTCATAAAACGGAGATGTTCTTCAAGTGAAGTCATGGTGGAAATCATTACCCTAGACAGGTTGCATTTACTTACAGCTCCTGCATGTAATGTGGGGACTGAGAAATGATTCATTCCTCAGTGAGCAACAAGGTTGATCAGTCATGAACTCTATTGACAACACCGTTAACACCTTTCAACAGCACAACTTCTTCTCCCCTTGCTTGAAAGTGCTGTTCCTACAGCCTTACCTTCAGTGTGAACAGGCTAGGAGGCAGGCCAGGGAGATAATCACCTTCTTGCAATAATGCTATTAATATTCCAAAGAGGAAAGTTCCAGCAAAGGAGCAGAGCAGGAATGTGATGAGAGGACACACACCACCACAGACAGGCTGATCATGCTAGCACAGGCACCAAGTCATATCATGTAAAAACAGACTTTACTGGGCAAGGTACTACTCTACAGAAAGCCCCTGTGTTACAGTGGTACTAAGATCAGCATGTCCTAGTCAGTTTAAAAAACCCCAACCAGCTCTCATACTCTTTCATTCATTGTACATTAAGTAGCTGAAAGCTCTCTGCTCGTCTGATTATTTTATAGGACAAACCCAGAACCTCCTGAAGTCTCTGATTTTACAAAAAATCAGCAGAGTTGTGAAGTGTTAAAATTTATACCACATGCTATATAATTTAAACCATATGCTGAAGTCATATAAGTAAACCAGGACCTGTCTTTCTGCTGGAAACAGTTCTATAAAGCAGAAAAAAACACATCTCAGACAAAAATTTTGAGCTTATAATGACTTTTTTAGGAAAAATAACAAATAAAACCAGAAAAACAGGGGAACCCATAAACACATATTGAGGCAGTTAGAAAGGCCACACAGCAACACCAGATCTTACCTCTGAGACCCCTGCCCAAAGGGCCAGACTCCCCACCATTTCCCATTGCTCTGGGCAGCCTCTCTGAAAGCCAAGTTATCCTCGCACCAATCAACACGAGTAGGTTTGCAGGAAGCACCACAACGCTCACTAAAGATCCCTGGTACCAGTCACCTTGTGAAAAGTAGGTGAATATTAATAGCTTGAACAGCTCAGGAGTAAGGAATATACTTTGCTTTTACAAAGCATATACTTTGCTTTTCTACATGTTTAAATAGATCTATTGTATTGAAGAAAAGAGTGTGGGGGAAAAAAAAAAAAACACAGAAGAAAAACCAGCTATCGGTGTGATACGAAATACAAATTTCTCTCTTACTTCCACCTTAAAAAAAATCTGGCATTTAGACTTATTAAACTGTCATAAATTTGCAGCAACTGCTTTCAAGCTCATTAAATGGGCTCACAGACAGTACTGCAAAGCATCTCAGAACGAAGGAGAATGCCGTAGTCGCCTATATTGAAAGGCAAAATGACATGCATTTTGTGCAAGTCAGAGCAAAATGAATGGCAACAATTTTGTGACACAGTACCTGAGCCTTTCCCCTCCGAATAGTGATATAATTTACTCTTCTCTCCCACTGCAACATTTGGCCCTTGACTTGGAAACTAAATCTTCAATCTATCAAGCCTTACCCATCTGCTAAGTAAAATGGCCAGGACAATCTGCATGCCTTGAATGCGATATAGCCAGCTGCTCCCAGAGCGCTGCGGCATTAACATCCAGAGACCATCCTCTTGTGCTGTAAAGGACGGTGTCTGCCAAGGATGAATGACTACATACTTAACCGTGGCAGCTGAAGCCAGTGACAATGGCTGACACAGAGAGATGCCAATGTGTCAAATTCTACTTTCAATTACACCGGTGAAAGCCAGGGGTAATATTCCCCCAACCGTGTGCCTTCAGCTCCCATTCAGCTCGCGGTTATCATCTACAGCTCACCAGCCAAATACTCAAGTCTCCAAACACCCTGTACAAACAACTAAGAAGAAAAAGAAAACTATTATAAATTAACTAGGTTGCAGAGAGTAAATTGTCCTGTAGGGTTTCAGGACAATCAACACAGTTAAACAATTCATTCTCTTATCAGCTCAGTAGTGTTGGAGAGATGCCAGTCCTCAATCTCTATGGGAAAGGACCTGATTTTCACTGTTTTAGAACAGAAATTAGAAGAATCCCATTAATGCAAACATTATGGCACACGATATGTATTTTAACATCACAGCAACGGCATTTCAAAGAACCCAAGATAATCACAGTCAAAAGAAACAGACTTTTCTCAGCAAAGGGAAAGTACTTGGCATATTGCTTGTGAAACTCTTCAAATGTATGTCTTCGGGGCCGAATTATTTCAGAGCTAGCTTACAGACTGGGTAGGTCCTACTCCCAACCCTTCTGAATGATGACACTTTAACCCTGTGTTGGTCTACAGCGTTGCGAAAGGATACACATCCTGGCTTTGTGGTATGCACTCTTTTGCTCTGCACAAAGTCTATTGTCTCATCTCTCTCTTCTCTTCCTTTTGAAGACCGCATTGTAAAAGCTGATTGTGGATAAATATCTCATTTCTTAAACATTTCTGAATAAAGGGAAGTGAAATATTTCAGCCAGATCTGGAATGTGGATGAACAGATATGAAAAGTTTACATGTGCTTTGCTTTGAAATATAGTAGGAAATATTTATTTGGACTTTTTCAGGAGAACTGATGGGTGAGAATGGATACTGGTGGACACTACAGCACACTGAGCTACCTGTGAAGGCAGGAAAATGCCCACAGAGCTCCCAACACAATGATAAGCCAGATTTGGTGCTCTAAGTTTTTCACCTTCAAAAGCACTAAATGATCCAAGAATGATATATTCCTGCTCCTCCACAGACGACATTTTCTTCTATCTCCCCCATATATGCTATAATTGCACATCTCCCATACGAGTCAATGCAAAAGGACAAATCTGGCCAAGAGCCTGCATCCTGACAGAGGTGAGCTGGGAGACAGAAAGCATTTGCCGTGTAATGAATGGACTGCCCAAAGTGAGTATGCTGCAGAATATCTCTGTATGGGAAAACAAGAAATGGAAATAGCCCCCTTAATACTTCAAGTTGCTGCTCATGTGTAAAATCAGAGAGAATAACAGGTACCCAGGCAAGATGTGACACTGAACCTTATGCTGGCACACGCACTATTTCACACAGATACTGCAATGACCTTTGGTTTTTTAAAATGTGCATTAGAGCTGAGCTCGCCTTTGCCCACGGCAACTGGTTTCAGGTTCAGTGATTTGAGGCAAATTCTGTTGAGTTAAATCTGGGTTTTGGCCTTCAGGTGTTAACAATCCTGCTATGAATGAAAATATACTGAAGTCATAGAGGTGCATACACTGGTGGAGGAGGATGTTCCTAGATGTCTCATTCACTATGTTGTTTGAAAAGAAGAGGAAAAAAAGTTAATGAGTGTTCCAATGATTATTTTAAACAGAGTAATGGATGTGCATTGATCCTTCTAGCAAATTCCACTTTGAATAATACATAATTCTGACTGAAAGCTTGCTAGTGATGTATTAACTTCATATTTCATCACAGCTTTGGAGAGTATCTACAGTGAGATATTAACTAGCAGTGCCAAAGAGGAAGCTGCACTTTTTCCTTCTTTTTTCTTTTTTCAAGTCCAGAATGGTTTTAAAAGCTATTGAACTGACTTTGGGGTCAGGTGTTCTGGCTGTCCCTCATCTTTGGTTGAGTGCATTGCAGCTACTTGCAATCACAGCTCCTCTCAGCCTTAGCTCACCCCCTCCTTCATTTCATACCTGCTGCCTCTGGACCTGAGCTAGTTACAGATATTCTGGGACAAGGATGGGACAAACTAGGTTACAGATCAGCCACTTCCACTTTCGTTATGTCCAACAGGGATCCTTGAAAATACAAGAAGCATAAATAGTCACTTTTACACCAGAGGTTGGCTGAAATATCAGTGCCCCAAAAAGAGCAAAGGGACAGCACAGGCTACCTCAGAAGAACACAGAACAGAATTTGCACCAGCGTGTTGCAGGGCAACATGCTAATATAAGAGAGTGTCTCAAAAAAACCAACCACGAAACTCAGAAGCAGAATTAAGTACTGCTTAATAACTCAGCTCAGAGTACGTTGTGTTAGTGCACGCTGAGTTTCTTTGTTAGCGGACAGAAACATCGATCGTCTATTGCACACACGCCAGCAGCTGACTGATGTGCTCACTGGGCTGAGGAAGACTTTGCAGCCTCCCTCCTGCAGCATTACCTCCATTCAGTATCACAAGATTTGCAACCACCAGGATGGCAAGAAACAGCCAGCAATGTATTTTCCTTTCTTTAAGACACTCGTTTGCCCAAACATGACTCACTTCATTGATAGAGTAGGCATTAATTTCCCCAAAGTATTCTTGCCCTTCGAAAGCACGACGCAGCTAATTGACTGCAAGTGAATAGCACATTCAATTAACAAATTGTTGAAAGATCTTGATACACATATATCTGAGGAAAATCAAAAGATATCTGTAGCCCAAAAGCACAATCTGATTAGTAGTAATAGAATATCTAAGATACAAAGCTGTGTAAAAGACAAAAATGTAATTGCAACACAGAGGACAGCCAGTGTCAGTGGCAGATTCTCAAAGCTGGGAAAGCTTGATTGATAGACTGTACCATCTGCAGCTGCGCAAAAAAAGGCTAGAGTGGCTGCAAGTTTATTTAAAGCAATTTTGGTGCACTGAGCCTACTTGTTCTCCTTTGAGAAAATAATATGATTTCTTCATAGAGCATGTAGTCTACTTATTTAAGCAGCAGTGTGCAAGATCTCTCAATCCTACCAGCAGTTCGGCTGGAAAAATGACACACCAGGGGGTAACATTTTATCAGGATGGAGGCTATTTTATAAAAACTGCCATCAGTTATAAACTGTTCTCACCATCTGAGTTTAAAAAAAAAAAAAAAAAAAAAAAAAAAAAAAAAGAGTTGGGTCTCTTTTAGAGTTTCCACAATCTGCTCAATTTACAGGAGTTTTTAGTTAAAAATAACCGTTTTGACCTAAGTAGGGAGGAAAACGAAATGGTGTAATGCAAAAAAAATATAATAAGCACTACAGCCAGATCATCCTACAGCACCCACTTTTTTGATATACGGCTTCACACATTTGGAGAGGCTAAACTCAAAACTGTGAAACCAAGAATGGAAGTTAGCTTTCATTTTCTTCTGCTCCTGGCTTGAATTTTATACAAACGTGTGCAAATGAGAAAAAAAAATATCTTCAGCTTTTTTCTTTGGAAAACAATGAAATCTGGTGGTTAAAAAAGAAAACGTGCTGGGCAAAATGCAAAGGATGGAAGGGAACAGGTCAGATGGGCATCTGGAACCCCAGCATTTTGCAGGGTTTTTTAATTTAATTGCTCCAGCTAAGCTTGCCTAGGATGCAGCAGAGACTTCCAGCCTTTTCTCTCTTCCAGCCAACACAAAGGATTTTGGTGACAGAGGTCACAACAATCACCCCTTTAAAATGAAGAAAAGGAGTCGTCTCAGCTTCCCGACATCTTTCATTCATTCTACATGAAAAGTTCTCATTTTTTTTTTCTCCCAGCATTGCCCTTGGCTCACTTCCCCAAAACAGCAGCAGCTCCCTCCAGCCCGTCAGTATGAGATGACTCAAGCTGGCATCTATGAGTCACAAGCACAAAGGATGCAGAAATGTCAATTAAGTTACACAGCCACTTCCCCAATGACAACCACACCTCAATTCACAATTAAATTAGAAATGCAGTAAAAAAAAAAATAAAATTGTTGTAAGGCAGAATTTGTCTCCTGCTTTGAAACATCAAAATCCAGCATAGTTTGCTTGCCATTCCTTTTACCTGATTTTTAAGGAGGTTGGTATGAATGGGTCTACTGAAACAGCTCCAGGAGTTTTTGCTACAGCAAATTCTCCATGTCTAATGTAGCAGCCACGGGCTGGAAGGGCTCTTGGACTTCC
Source organism: Tauraco erythrolophus (assembly GCF_009769465.1). NCBI lineage: Eukaryota > Metazoa > Chordata > Aves > Musophagiformes > Musophagidae > Tauraco > Tauraco erythrolophus. The sequence goes on from NC_141476.1 coordinate 8,905,698, forward strand.
AAGCATCTTTGTGGTACAAGAACCCAAGGTTAGACCAGTGGTGTTCATTCATAGCTTCCTGGCACTAGAGGACAAGCCTGTCAACTATGATACATTTTTGTATTTGTAATTATCTTTCAAGAAACTTCTTCCCTTTTTACTTATCTTTTGTAAAGTTTCAGTGTCATTTAAGTTCTTGCAGATGTGTGCAGTTTTGCAAAATGATATGAACTTGCACAGTTCAGCGCTCACGGTACCTAAGGCAGAAAGCGCCAGCTAATCCTCTGAGTTTCCTCACTTCTGCCTCCGCTCTGATTTCTGAGTTGCCTCCCTCTTCCATCGCCCACCTGCCACATCCTCCTCGCTCTCTCTTCCCACCCAGTGAGCTGTTTCTGTCTCCTCCAACACTACAGCACCCTCTCTTCCCAAACTGTTCCACATACCCCCTTGCACGACTCTGCCACCTCCTCCTCTCCACCGCCTGCCTTCTGCATCACCAAGGAAGTCCCTGTGCCCTTCCACCTCCACCTGGACATCCTTCATGGAGACAGAGATAACAAGTAGCCTCAACTACTGAGAGCAATGAGTGGGAAACTGTTCCAGGGGAAACTTGGATCCCAGCAGACAGGGTGCCAAAGACAGCAGCTGCAGGACTGCTAAGGGCTCCCTAGCTAGCAGCCATGAAGTGCAGGTGCACCAAAAGCCAGGTCCTTGAGTCAGGGTGGGTACCAGCAGCAGGACAGTCACAGCAGCAGAGCTCCAAGAAGCAGACAAGATGAGGCAGTCCTCATCTCAATCTCCTCCAAGCCGCTGAGTTAAGAGTGGCAGGATGTGGCCTGCAATTTTCTTCTCAGCTCCTCAAGTTCCTGCAGCAACAAAAGCACAGCTCAAAACCCCCCCTATTTCACCTGGTGCAACACTACACGCAACAGTGAGGATCATATGTCAAACTGCTTATTTTTCACTTGGTTGAAATGACCCAACAACTCACTCGGTTCCTTACAAAAACATTTCAACAAGTATCATGGCTTGTTTTTAGAGGAAACAGGGAAATTATTGTGCAGAAAAAAAAGCACTTAGAATACAAGTGCATTAAAAGCCTGGGAAACATTCAGTTTGTGGCAGCAGTCTCTTCCTCTTGAAATACAAAGAAATACAAAAACTAACATGACATGTACGCTTGTTTCAAGATGTTCTACATTTCAGCAGTGGCAAAGTGAATGCTATTCAATCACTGTGAGTAGGTGATAGTCTTAAAGCCACAGAACTCCTCAGGATGCTCTAGCTTTCATGCCTCCACTCCATGGGCTTCTTACAGCTTTCTGGTGCTCCTGTGGAGCATGACCCATCTATGGAGGGGGTTTTCAAGCTCTGTCTCTGGTCAGGAAGCCCTCCTCCTACACAGGATATAACTTCCAAATTGCGAGAATCTCAAAATCTCAGGGAAAGGTATGAAAGAAGAAATAAAATGCAACTGAATACAATTTAAAATAAAACTTAAAACATGGTTAGAACAAAAGGTGCTCTTTGAACAAGTCTAGTCTGACCCAGAGCACTGAAGATGCTTCCTGCAGGTGGGTGCACCCAGCAATGCTCTCAGGAAGTCTTCCATCTCCTCTCCTCTCCCACACTCTCTGAATCCGCTTGCCAGAACCTGCCTATTAATTTTAGGCATTTACTTCCTTCTTTTTTACTTCTTTTTACACCTCAGTGCTTTAACTCCTGGGTGTCCACAGATCACATATGCTGGTTATGATCCTCTCACCAGCGCTGTGGCCAGTCAGCTGGACCATCCAGGCTCCTGGGACATGCTTTGCCATGACCCCGGTTTTGGTATCCACCTCTAGAAAAGTTTCTTCTCTCTTTTCTCAAAACCTGGCAGGCTGCATGGTCCTTTGATGCCACCACCCTCGTATGACCACCTGTGACTGACACCACAATCTGCATTAGTCTTTTCCCTGCCAAAAGCTTGAGCTGGTATGGAGGGAGTTAAAAAGCCAATGCTCTGTAAGGGCAATCTCAGAGTGCTGGCACAGAGGGACATGTTCCCTGCCAGGTTGCACAGGCAATTCTCCCCAAAATGCTTGAGACCCAGCACAGTTTGAATTCCAGCCCAGCTGTAAATGCACACGAGGAGCACTGCACTGGCGGCTGCTGTGAGGACGAGAGGTTTTCCAGAACTGACGGCTGCCGTAGCATCCCACGTTCTCTGCAGACTGGCCTGTAACCCCCAGCACACTGGTAGGACGCACCTGCATTTGCAGCTCTGTCTACACTCAGATTTAAGGTGGGCAGCAAACGTTTTCATATATGGCACGATAAGGAAGGCATAAAAAAGCCTTCTATTTTTAGAGGTAAGACACTGCCTCAGATGCAGTGCAGGCAGTAACGAAGGAAGAAAGCTGGTACTTCCTAAAAGGTAGGCATAGGCTGGGCACTTACGACATAAGTGTAGCATTAAAAAAAATTGCTTCTGACACAAGAACAGCTGAGAGAGATAATCTCCATAGCTCAGCATGAATTTATATAGCCTTTCAGCAACTCTATCAGACAGGTGTGGTAGCAGCCAGCTGTACTGCATGCACAGACCAAGTTTCTCTAAAACCCGAGTGCCCATATGGCCCTGCAGCACATCGAGGTGGTGCCACCTGCCCGGGCATCAACCCCCCCTCTCCCACCACCATCTGTCCGCAGAGAGGTATTGGTATGGACCTGAGGGGTACTGCGGAGCCGGTCTATCTAGATAACGAGCGAGTTCAGACTCAAAAAATGATGGATGTTTCCATCCACAACACAGGGACCACCAAACCGCTCTACCTAGACAGGTTTTAAAAGCCAGCTTTACTTCTGGTCTTTAATTCTCTGTCCAAGTTATGAGAAGAGACAAGTCTAGCCATAAGGCAGGGTGGGCTGCTTGCTATTAGAGAAGGTAAGCTTATTAGTGGAAATATAATAAATCTCTCTAAATATCTGGAGTAGCAGAAGGCAACAGTTTGCTTAGCCATATCACTGGTAATGACTTGGCAAGAGGAGAGCATTCCAAAACGTTAACCTAAAGTTTAATTTGACTGGTATGCACTTTGGGAGAGTACTTAACGAGACTGGTTCACTCAAGATGGGGAACTATCTGTCTGCTCATGTCTTCCATGAAACGCAGCAGGATATAAAAGCATATGTTTTTAGCAGTTTAGAATACAAAATGCAGAAAGAAAATAATCTTTGAAAAGTGATTGATCTAGTCTAATCACATAAGAGCATTTCAAATTATGTTAGATGTTTTTATAGGATCTAGATATGATAAAAGAGGTTTGCCAGGTGGCAAGGTAGGTAGGGGAGAGGAAGGAGTAAAAAAATAATTTTGTTGACTGTTTCTAATACACAGGCATGTGCACAATGCCATACAAACCTCAGATAAAATACATCAAAAAAAATTACTAGCTTAGCTGTTAGAGTTATGGAGCTTTGCTTTCTAATCAATGTTTACCCATACAGCTGTTTTTAAATATTGATCAGGTAGCATGATCCTGAGTGAAAATAAATATCAAAAGGGGTGATTTAATTCAATCATCCTGATTCCTGCATAACATGACCCTATTTCTTCAAAACACCAGAAAGCAGGAACTTAAGTGAAGCTTACAGATCAGCTAATATATTTACAGCCTTAAAATAACGAGACACACTATAAAATACACTGAGATCCAAAGTTAATTTCTTCTAGCAATATTCTTGCAGCAAGTAAAGATGAATTTTACGCTGAAAAAATCCATTTTATCAGGAGCAAGACTGAGCTTTCTAATAACCAAGCTACTTTCTAATGTGGTACATCATTTTACTTTACTCATAAAGAAGTTTCCCAAATCTCCAGTTAGGCTTCATTTAATACAGTATAGATGTTGCAAAACCAATACCTTCTTCCTGAAAGTCTCTTTACTCTTGATAATGACTACATTACAATGCATTTTTGATGCGCAGAAATGGCACGGTTACAATCAGCAGCTAAACTTTTCTGATGGTATCAGCCAGGCAGCTTTTCTTTGGCTGCTCCGTGCTCCCAGAGCTCTGAAACAGTGGCAAACACCATAAGCTCATAGGAAAAACCTGCTCCATCTTGCAAGCCTCTGAAAACTTACTGTTCAGAGGTGCTGTGAACAGATGTAAGTAATCTTTATTTAACACATATTTCAATTTTTGGCATAGAATATGATGGTGATTGGCATTCTTGACTCTCATCTGTCTTCAGGAGAACTTAATGTGCATCTAAGCACATCCACATCTTTGCTGGTTTTGTTCTGGGAACTCTGATACAAACACACTTGAATTTAAAACAAAGGGAAGTTTAATATCACTCAAACTGAGACCATTTAGCTTGTCTCACATTCATCACTTCAGTCAGATTAGTGTGCTTTAAAGTGAAACTCAGACATAGAAGATACATCTGAAAGCTACTAAAATTATGCTGTAAAAGGGTTCCCAAGTTTACACACCCTCATCTCCACCCTACGAACTTGAAGATTTCTGATTTAGATTCACAGAAGGTAAAATATCAGATACAAGGATTGCTCTGGGCAAGCCGCCATCTCGGCTGCAGAATTATTTTGGGGGGTGATACGCCATCAGCGTTATCAGTTAAGCCATCAGCCATACATACAGATGTCTACCTCTGTGCAAAGACATAAAGAAAGGGACCAGACTAGACTCTGATTTACTTTCATTACCTTTCTTTGACCCCTGGAAAGAAAACCACCAGCTCAGAATGGTTTGATAATCATCTCTTCCACAGTTGTCCTGCAGCACAGAAACTACAGATGACAAAAACCAGCAACAACTTGACCCTCCGGCAATAACCTGTAACGCTGGATTTACAGTAATTTAGGAGAGATTATAATTAAATTACTAAGGCATATTTTCCTGCATGGTTGCTCTGCATCATGTGTAATGTTTAGGAATTATACAGGAAACCACACACATCATTGGTAATAACTGGAGTGGTGCTTATGTGGACACGCCAACCTGACACCAATCCGTGCTGTCCCCAAAAGGGGTGGGCAGCACCCTCAGCTGCCAACCATTTCTCTTCCCTCCCTCCCTTGCATGCTTCCGTGCTTTCACATCATATACGATTTGGGAAAAACATAATGACCTTTCAGCTGGACCTGTCCTGTGACTTGGCAAAGGATGGAAAGGGTGGGCAGTGCAGACAAAGGCAGAATTAGGATGACTATGTAACAACCTCACTGATTGTACAAAAATGACACGATCCATTTATTTGTACAACGCGAGCCCTAAGCGATTCTTACATCTCACGGCAGCCTATTAACAAAAAGAGACTTTGTGAATGGAGTATCTGGGTAAAGACTTCAAACAAATACATAAATTATGCATAGTCGGTATACTTTTTCTACCTTAGGGATCAAACTGAAACGAGACTAAAGAATTATGTTTTATTTGTATTAAAAATGTATTAGCTGCTGTCCGAGAAGGTTTTCTAGAACATTTGGTATGCTACCCAGGAAATTCTGTCTGAAGCTTGCATTGTTTATTATTGCCAATACTAGGAGAAACTTGGCACTGTTATATCTGAGAACTACAGTAATAATTCTCCAGGCAGAACAGCTTAAATTTAATAAGAATAACTTTTTCATCTGAGCCAGAAGATCTAAAGGCAAAGGAAGCCCCAATTTTACCCATCTATTTCACATATTCAGACTTTACAACCAATCTCTCTTTTATGGCACTAAGTGAAACTAGGCAATCATTTATGAATAGATCCTGTGCTCACCTTCACTTAAAATGTGCCGTAACACTAACTGGTAACCAGAGACATATGAAGACTCTACAGCAAGATACAGAGGATGAAAACAAATATAATTTTTCTAACGGTTACACAAATCCTATGCAACACCCTGCAGAATTGCGCAATATCTGGACTGAAGAGCTAGAGTTTCCTGATTGAAATGTTAGATTTGTCCATCTATGTCCCATGAATGTAAATCACATGCAATATACTTGATTAATCCTCTAAGAGACAAATGGGGTATGAGTTCTGGATGGCTACAGAGGATGGTTTCTGCAGAAAAAGAAATGGAATTAAATGTAAAAAATAGGTAGGCAGACAGGCATAAAAAGTTATCTTCCTGGAATCCAGGCTGGATGTTTAACAACAGGGAGAAAACAGGGACTTATCAGAGGCAGTTGCCACGTTTGGAAGACAGGAGAAAGGAAAGGAGATGAACATACAGCTTCGCACCTCCTTTGATTCTGTAACTAAGATCAATTCTAGCAAAACTCTATGAAGACTTGGATAGCAAAAAATAGATGTTTTATTTCCAGCTTCTCTCTCTCTCTCTTTCTTAAACAAAAAAGGTCAAGTCAAAATGCACCAGATTTGGAACATGTAAGGAGGAAGGGAATGAAGCAATCATTGCTATCACAGAGAGAGAAAAAGTACTTGCAGCAAAGAAAACAAGCCACGTTCAATGGTTTCTCAATGCTCAAAGACACAAAGAGTCCCTCTATAAGGGGCTGTTGTCCCTTCCCTAAATCAGACAACAGGAGAGTGACGGGAGCCTGCGGGAAGGCTGAAGGTCCCTCCACTTTGACCCAGCTCTCATGGCATCCAGCTCTAGGTCTGCTTTGTGATGTTTGATAAAGTGACAAAGTGATGCATCAACAAAGCATATCAGAGAGTAAAATGCAAAAAGCATTGCTGCAGTTAGGGAACTAATTTGTTTTTTAGTCTAATGGTTATAATCAGCAGACTTCCTGAGTATCAATCTTCCTGAACCACAGAGGGGGTGAGATTATAGACCGATGACTGTAATTTTTACATATTAGACACCGAAGTGTCATTTTCAGGAGTCTGGTAATGAAAACTCCACAAGATATTTTTCTATCAATTTAAGGATTTCTACGGCATGGCTACAAAAGTGATTTTTTTTTTTTTTTTTTTTTTTTTAAGACGGGATATTTTTAAATGACAGAGAAGTAAATTACTGTGTTTAAGATGCTGACATTAGACACTATAAATATTCCTAAACTGACTCTACTTTTGAACATCAAGGGTGAAAGGAAGGAAAGGGAGGCAAAAGAATACAGAAATGCATGCTGATCAAGTTCTTAGGGCAAGTTACTCAAGTAAAAACACTAAAATATAAGAGGACAATTATAAGAAGGCTAACAAATTGGTTATGTAATTTAATGAAGCAAGTTAATAATGGCATCTCACTTGGGATTAATCGCAATACATTAATCAATTAAGAACCATCGGGAAAGCAAAAAAGCTATGAGTCAAAAACATTTACAATGCTGTAAACTGAAAGACAGTGATCCTGACATTCAAATGAACATTAAACTAGAAGAGCGCAGAGATCTATTCCCCATGCAATGCACACAACCAGCTCTCATTAACGGTTACGACAGATAGCTCAAGATATTGAGGAGAGACCCCATAAAATATACAGGGGTGTTTCTGAAATTTGTAGCGTTGCACAACTTTGGACTCCAAGTCCTCTCAACAGCAAGAAAGTTTACAGCTCCTTCCTAGCATCAATAATTGTGATGTTTCCATTAAAGAAATTGAAGCAAAGGACCGTGATTTATCACAAAAAGCAAAACTTGATAACCCATCACCATTGTTAGCCACCCTCCTTGCTGCTGCATCCAAACCAGAGAAGCGACAGCACAACTTATGAGTTATGATCTCAGATTTTACAGTTAAGGAAGCATTTACAGTGCATTTGGGGAAAAAAAAAAAGAAAAAAAAAAGGTTCTAATTTTTACCTTCAACCAGAGTTTTTTCAGACACTTTGGAAGCTGCATTTCTCAAGATATATCTGAGATTAAAACCAAAATAAAAGTCAAAGACTCTCTGCATTCTGCTATTTTGCTCTGCACTGTAAAAAGAACTGCATGGTGCTGCTTTCTGTACAGCTCATATCCTTTAAAAGTTAACCTAACAAAAAGGCTTTAATTGAAAGTATTGCGTTTTGGAGGCCCTCTGACAACATCAGGCTTCCTGCTCTTCTGCCTTATTGGGAAACACCAGGAACGAGTTTATAGAGCTGAAGAGAAGAAGGGAAAGGCACACGATTGCTCGGGCACTGAAGAAGATAAGTGCACATAAGGTAGATTATCTTTCTACACTGCACAGTCAGCCTGTGGATAGAAAAGTTTCAACACAGCAGGTTGCAGCCATCATGATCTAGAGACTGCAAATGCCTCTTGGCAGAACACAGGCAAGCAGAAGCGGAACGATGTGTTTGCTTCCAAGAACGATCTGTTTCAGCCGCCCCGTCAGTCTGTCTGCCTCCAAACCCAGCCCCGCTTTCGCTCACGCGCTTGTACCTCGCTCCTCCACGCGCACTTGCTCAGGATGTTCAGGCTGCCGTGTGAACACCTCTGCTCTCAGCAGTCCCAGATTTAGCCATGTGGGCTCTCTCTCAGGGATAAGCCATGACAAACGCGGAGCCATGTGAATGGGAAAGCCTGAACCCACGGTACCCTGCAAATCAAGAGAATCTTCGCTCGTGGTAGTATGGGATTTGAGACGAGGGATTAGCAGGAGCCCAGGCTCTGCACACTGACCCCAGCAGCAAAGGTGTGTAGTGGTGCTGTTCTCAATGGACAGAAAATTCAGAGTACTGAAGATCATCTGGTAAAACCACTCCACAGGTGAAAGGGCAGATGTTTCTTCGGTGCAGTCCATCTTGCTAACAAAGTCCTCCCCAGCAGCACGTGCGTGATGAACATCCCCAGGCTCACAGCCCCGGCCCCTTTCCAGCTCCCTGTGCTCGCGGCTTTTGCTCGGTGAAGTCCCAGGGCTCATCCCAGCAGTCTGCTGCTTCCTTACCTGCTTCTCTGCCCTGCTTCAAACAATGATCTTCAAGGAAGAGATGCAGCTCTGCCCGTCTCACAACAGCATCTCACTCCACAGCTACAAACCTTTGGAAACTTCTCTATTAAACTCAAGGCTTCATCAGGAATTGTTTGCTTAATACTCTCGAGAGTCAGCCCAACTACTAAAATAAAGGATGAAGAACCTTATTACAGAAACCTTTAGTTTTTAAAAAACCTCTGCTGCTAACAGTAATTTTACTAATAAACATCATCTGAAACATGACAAATCTGGACAAAGGTATGGATTAGAATAAAGTTCAAGCCTCATCGTTAAGCACTTGACACTCAATAATCACCAAAATTGAAACTAAATATATATATATACATTTTTACTCACAGAGCTATTCCCCATCTGTTCTCTCCTTTCTTTCTTCTTTTACATAAAATATTCAAAAATATTCATATTTCCCAAAGAAACTTTCAACAGAAGTTGAAATAAAAATCTGAATTTTGAGCTTAGTTAAAAAAATTCTTTAATTCATTAAAGAAAACACTTTAATGGAAAGGTAGAATGTATTTTTTAGAAATGGACACTTTCCATGAATTTGTGACTTCTACTCAAACTCAGCTTCCAGTCAAAAGGGTTTCAGTCCAAGTTTTTTGATCAGCATGAATACTTATTGTTAGGCACCCAAACTTGTACCTTTTGGCTAGAGAGACCACCTTTGGAGGCACATACTGAACTCAACCCAAAACTAACAGACTTTAAGAAGCACTCATAATTTTATATTTAAATTATATGTAATTCAAGATTGCTTTTGTCTTTTGATAATTTTATCTCCATTTATTTACTGGAAAATCATGAGAATTCTTTTCTGCTCCAGAGATGCTTCATATTACTGTACATCAATACCGGTACTGTACAAGTTGTTTCTCAGAAAAAGATACTCTCAGTACTGTATTTACTACATCTACCTACGCTGATTTGCTTGTCCTTTATGCATTGGAGTAGCTACTTTGTATCTCTCTATTATTCTTCAACTATTTAAAGGCCTTCGTACTGCTTTTATTAGTAACAACTAATAGTTTTAAATAGCTGAGATAATTTCAAAATGCTAAGAAACTAGACTTCAGTGAGTAAGAACACATTTGCAATTGTTTTGCTTGTCTTCTATTGCATGGAGAGTCACTAGTAAATACACATACACTTTGATGAATAAAAATTATACTTCCCAAAGGCATTAAATAAGTAGCTTTAGCCCACACACATTTTCATGTTATGAAGATAACAAAAAAATACCTGTACTAATTACTAAATAATACTGCTAATCAATAATAATAGTTTTATTATTCATAAGCTACTATTAATAAAACACCAGGGGTTCTAATGTAACCATTAAAAGAATTAATACTGTAATTTAATTTTAAGGTCTTTACATGTATCTGAAGTCTATTAAAGTAAATGAAATGCCTCTCAATGACTTTGGATGATGCCCTGCATGTTAATGATGCTACATGTTATTTGCACTACTGCAAATCACCTTTAAGATATTGCCTAAACAATGAAGCACTGATTATGCTTCACGTAGGTGGATATAATGTTTCAGGAAAAGCACACACCTCCCTCTCCATTCTCCTTTTCAAAATCAAGCTAATTTTGCTCAGACTTTCAAAAAGCATTGTAGTATTGGAGAGGTGAAATTAGGGAATTGCCAGGAATCGAGACAGGGACATGGGAACCTGATCTACCATATATGGTTTTCTCAATAGCTACTGCATTTAAAACACTTATTCACCACATTTATTTGATTATGACAGAAAGCATATGAAACAGTTGATGAAGGGGAAAAAGGGGGAAAAAGGCTTCTGAGGAGATTAAAAGCTGAATTCTATTATTTGAGAAATACACATTTAAAAAAGCGTATTTGTGCCAAATATTGAGTGGCTTTGATGGTGTTCCACCAATTCGTTCTATGTTTGGCTCTTTTAGGTCCCAGTGAAAAACGAGCTATTGATGGCCTTCACGAAGCACACCAGAACCACTACCAAAAAATCTTACAAAAAAGCAAGGCCACAATTACTATTTGTTTTACTGAAAGACAAATCTCTGCATACATGAGTTGGTAGTAAATATAAAGACATTTACACATAAATAACAGACACATAGATCTAAAAGTAAAAAGTGCTACACGGTATTGTTTTCAATAACCTTAAAAAAAGTTGGTATTGGAAAAGAGAATTAAGAATGGCATCCCAGAAAAAGAGCTGTAGAACTCCTGAATTTTATCTCAAATGCTTTTGAAAATACCGTTAGTTGTATATTTGCTGCCAAGTACCTAATTACCTTTAAAAATCCAGCCCTGCACTGCTAAAGTTCTTGAGTGATGGAGGTATCAACATCACTCATCATTATGAAGATAATTTTAATGATGAAAGCATTGCTAAAAGTTATTTTAAAATTCATTTTTACTTTAACTTCTTTAGAGATGATTTGTTTGAGTACCTGAGATACAGTAACTAATCACTGACGGTTTTCTTTGCAAATAATAAAACAGATTTATATGCCCTCCCTGTAGGAACAAGAATTCCATCACCTCCTCCTGAATTTCTGAGCTATCGAATATTTGATGAGTGCTTAGGGAATAAGTATTGTGTCTTTTCGCAGCAGTAATCAAGGAATGAAGTATTCTCTGTCGTAATGAATCTACCGCAGGCCCAAAAGATGAATATTTCAAATGGAAAAGCAATATGTTTGTTTTGAATACATTTAAGTTTGGCTTTAATAAAGCAAGTAGTGAAGTGTGCAATGAATTATATTCTTAGATGGTTAAAACAGAGCCATGCAATATGTCTGAATGTATTTAATCCAAGTAACTACTCATTTTAAATGCAACTTGTAAATATGTATTACATATATAGATATGAAAGGATGACTCAGGAACCAGTGAGAGATCTGGGCCTTCCCTTCCACTCCTGGTTTGCTTCAAAACCAGCTCAGCCTGACAATTAACCAAGGCTCCCAGCCAGAATATCATTAAGTACAAGTTGAACCTTATGCAGGCTGAAATTAAGCACGTGCACCAATTATTTAAGTTAGGATCATTTAAATGGAGACTAAAGTGTCCTGCTGGACTGGGACCTGCTACGTTTTTCAGCAGATCGGTGGCTCTCAACGTGCAGCCACAGACAGCTTTTAAGAGGTCCACAAACCAGTGAACCCCTGCAGATAGGTCCCATCACTGTGGTGGTACCGTTTCTGCAAATCCAGAAACCTTTACTGCAGACCACAAGGATACTGTTGGTTGGAGGTAATGGGTATGTGAAGTTAAACACCTTCCCCTAGCACCCGTTTCACTTCGAGAAGCACCAAGTAAGCCCAATACTGACAGGAATGGTCATGTTGTTTTCTTCTGAAAAACTTCTCAGGAGGCAAAGAGAAATCATTGGCATTACCTCATTTGTCTCCAGAAGATTTGGATTTTTGCCAAAACCACCAGTGAGTTTTCTTTAACAACAAAAAAACAAGAGCTTTTTGACTCACATTGCTGTTTAATACTCTGATCCCCTCTCCATCTTGAAACATACTTTTTTTTCCCCCAGGTATTCCCACTTTAAGAGAAAAGCCATTTTCCCCACTGATTCCCCCACCCTCAGTGTTGCATGTTTATGTGCTTTAATAAGCATTATACCTGAAATCAGCAGGCTGGAGTTCCCTTCTCCCCTTTTCATCTTTTTCCAGCTGAATAGCTTTTAAAATAATTTTAACTAGAAAGATCAGAGGTTACTAAGTTGCTTTACTCCTCTACTCACACTCACTGTGGCCTCAGTGAGGATGAGAGAGGATCTTGAAGGAAACACCACGCACGGTGTGAAGTTTTGTCTGTTTGGTCCTTGCACAGTGAAGCACCTCATTCTGCTCCAAACACACAGCTACAGAACAAAAGTTTGCAGGAATTTTAAGCAGAGCCAAATCACCTCTTGCTTCGTTATTTGCTGCACTCCCCTGTACGTAGGATGTTCCCCAGCATGATGCTTGAAGCGATGCTGTGGTCAGGAAAGAGACCGAGTATCATAGAATCCTTTTCCCCAACATATCTGCTACCTTTACAACTTGCACGAAAAATGTAAAAATCAGCTTTAAGAGTCCAGTTAGAGATTTCAGGCCAGCTCATCTCATTTGTAAATTCAGAATACCCGTGATGGAGTCTCCACAGTGTTATTTTATGTGACACCCTCCGAGTGTCTATTCATAATGAAATACAGCGATGAGCAATTATAGCAGTTTGCATATGCAAAAGTTGTTTCCTGATTTTAATTAGTTTGGTTTTTTTTTATTTATTTATCAGGTCAACTGACCTGCAACCTGCAGCATGCAAACAGAAAAAGAATTTATCAACAGAGTTTACAACAAAAGCAATGAGAAAAGCCTAGATTTAATTAGCAGCAATTACAACAAAGTTCCAAGTGCTTCAATTATCCAAGTTCAGAACCAATGTATGTTACCTGGAAATTGCCCCTAAATCAGTGAATTCAGAAGGAAAATTCTTATATAGTTAAAGTTAAATTATTTAAAAAGGAGGAAAGAGGGTTCTTAATTATTTAATGTTTTACCAATAATTATATAGTTCAGTATAATGTTCACTCACTGGAGAACCAGATTTTCAAAGGAACATTTGTGAACATCAGTCAAACAAACACCTGCCAGACTATAAATTCAGTCAGTGCAGCACACATTCATTCCAACACAGCATTAACACATTAGCAAAAACCCAACTCTTGACTTAATGGCAAACCTATCCAATAATTTCTGAGTTAAAATATTTACGTAGAAAAGCATGCACAACTCAGTTTTCTAATATATTTGTAAAAAACAGTGTGACCTCTATTACTACAATTTTCGCACACTGTGCTCTAGATAAGTGAGTTAGAGATGAGACTACATCTCTGGAAAACAGCAAACTATAAAATTAGTACTTTAATAGTCAAGGCTGCCGATCAAAATGTGGCCACGGACATCTTCGGGATGTTTAATTTAAAAGTTACTAAGAATCTGTTTTAAAAGACAGCTTTTAAATTAGTTGCATGAAATACTAGCTATGGTAAGCTTATCTGCGCGGTGCCCTGAGGAGCAAGGCTGAAGGAACATCAAGTATTTCTGAACAAAACTGTCTGTAAAGGTTTTTCCAAGTGGTGGTTCACCAGCTCCAGCACACAATACACAGCAGAGGCAACTCAAATGGCACCCTGGTCAAATACAGGATGGATCTGCAAAGGATTATCACCATCAATTAATAACTCTATGTACAAAACCTCAAGCTTTATGGGGACAAACTCTGGAAAACACTCATAACGGCCAAACAGCAGTTGCCACGCTGAAGTCCTTAGAATTTACTTACATGGGACAGAATTCAGCACATGCCCTTCCAGAATGGAAACTTTGGGCTCTACAAGTCTTCCTTGGCAGCTTTCCGTCTCAGAGCAGAGCTACCCAGAAGGAACACTGAAGCCTCAGAAGTTTAATGGCATGCCACTGCTTTATCATTTCAACCCAAACGCAAGGAAAAAAATATCCAAAAAAGAAACCATTTCCTTGCAGCCACAAAACAAGTGGTCCCTGGGTCACTTTGTCAAAGAATTATCTTACTCTCACTCTCTGGAAGACATCAGAGATTGTTTATCAGTAATGGCTTTGGATTTCATGGCTCCTGGAGAAGCGGAGCCCAGCTGCATCATCATCCAGACTTTACAGCCTCAAGTCCTGTGGCCTGCAAGGTGAGGAATGATGAAAAGTATAGATTTCTGCTTCCCTGAGGGGACCACAACACTTGGTTGTGGTCTTAAAGAGCCTGAAGTGTCTTACAATCAAAGATTTTTTTTTTTTTAAACAGCATTATGGACTATTTTAGGTTATTTTTAGTGAGTTTAATGGCTCCCTTGGAATCATGCAAAGTGGGATTCACAGTAAGTGCAGCAACCCGGCTTTGCAGGTAGGGAATACAAAACACAGTCCCACTATGAATTTAAGATCCTCTAAAAACAGAGTTTATGGAATAAATGTCACATACAGACTGGGAAATGGTGGGACATTGGGCAGTGCTTCACACGGCTTATGAGAGGCACCCTTATGAGCACCTTCACACCCTTATGAGAGGGTAATTTAGTAATTAAATTCCAGACGATGCCACAACATGTACTGCACACCATGGTGTAACACATGCTTCTGACATGGCACATGCACATATTGTGCATCTCTTGGCTATGGTATAAATCAAGTAACAGTGCCTTTGGTTGTTCTTTCTCTAAACTTCTGCCTTGTAGGTCCAAATTCAATTTGCCCAATGCTTCCCATAGCACATCAAGACTAAGTAGTCTGGGGAATCATCCCGCTATGCCACTATAAATTATTGCAGCTCCACCAACTTTACCCTAACGTGAAATGCCACAGAAATGCTCAGAATTCAACAGTGATGAATTTAACATGCCTACTTCCAGTAGCCTGATGTCAGCAGAGTTACAGCAATTTATGCGATACAAGAATCCGTCCTTTTCTCCTTATCAAAGCATTTGATCAAAATCAGTGACATGGGAAAAGACAACCTTACTTAATTTGAGCAGGAGAGTCAGGCTTGTCACTCTAACATCATAAGAAAAAGGGACGTATTTACATATAAGTACTTGCATATTCTTTTTTATCTGGCTTCACAAAGATAACAGTAAGATCATTTTCTTCCACAGTAAAAACTAGTGTGAAATCTCACAGAGGATCAGCATTTTCCCTTGCTCTTTCCTCCCTTTTAAAAAGAAACACCTTGAGATATTTCAAAATCTTCATTAGCTGCTTCTCTGCTTGTGACAGCATGATGGTATGGAGTTGCTCCAACTCACTCCGTTCTATTCACCCTCGAGTCAGAAAGGAAAAACTCAGTTTCTGATGCAACATGACAAAAAGCCCACATTGCTGAACACCACTGCCACGTGGCTTGACCTGCCAGCCATGGCAAGCAGCAGGCTCTACCCCACACAGCAGTTCTCGAGTGTGTTGAGCCAACAAACGAGCTAACCGAGCAGTCATGCTCTTGAGGATGCATTTTAAAAAAGGGGATGCATAAATTCACTCATTCGGAAACCTGGTCTGTTCAAGAACTTGTTACTATGACAATTTAGAAGAAGCTGTTGCAGATAAGATTGATGAAACTTATTGATTAATTTTCTCTCAAGCTATGTTTGAATTTTAAGTTTTCTCTAAACAGAACCAGTTCGCATCGGTTTGTTAGTATTCCAGGGACCCCAGCAATGTGCTTCGGCAGTGAAGGAAGTTCCATGATAAATGTGTTCTCCAATCTGTGTCTGTAAAGTAGCTATAAAATCAGAACAATTCATGCAAAATTTTTCATTACGTTTCTAAATATACCTATTTACATTTTAAATCACACTTAGACAATATGAAATATCTTTCACTTAGACAGGTGGGAACAAGAAAACAGATGCATCCATTAAGCTTGAAACAATTCAATGAATTAAATAGTACTTGGTGAATGCTTCGGTTTATGGATATAGACCTTGTTTAAACTTACTTGAAAAAACACGGCCATGGCTCCTACTACTCTGTTTTCTAGAACTGCTGTTCCAAAACTGTCAAAGTCATCAGGATTGTAGAAGTAAATCTGCATCTGTACAAATTAAAAACAACAACAAAATCACATTAGCGTTGATTCATACAGCTTTCAAATGAGGTAATGCACACACATCGTACGTAAGCCCCACATTATGAACCTGAGATAAAGGAATTCTGCTGAAGAATATTGTTTAACTAGCATCTTGATTAATAGCATGACTGCCCTACTGGGACAGTAACCAGGGAACAGAGTCAATGCAATGCATTTTAATAACAAATCCAAGGATAAACAGTATGGCCAGTCTGTTCAGATGGTAAACTTTGTGCTTTCTGCCAGGATCTCTTCATTTCTTTGCTCATTGCAGGCTCATCTCCTGCTCTGTTAAACGTGCTAAACATATTTATCTCAAAAACCATAGAGAATTTTTGAAAAGGATTTCAACGTTTAGAGTTATTCCTTTACTCCTAAAGCAATTTGTAAGATAAAAGTCTGTCTCTGTAGCAATGCATTTTTATGAGCCTCTGATATTCAGGACTATCAGTTAGGGTCAGACTTCTTCCTGACTTCAGTTAAATTTCATGACTTTTATTTCCAAAGCGTTAGTACTCAGCAAAAAATAAAAGTGAGACAAAACCAGATATTCTGATGTCATTTTAGGACAAATAATAAATATTAATAATTAGGCAAAACCGAAGCGAAAGCAGGTGAGAACAACGATTACCCCAAAATAGCAAATATCTGAGTTACACAAGTATAGGAGGACCAAGAAACAGCTTCTTTCACACACTCTGTGGTTGAACAATCCCACTTTACTACACACAGATGCCATGAATAAGGGCAACTCAGAGATGCCCGTGGGTGCTACTGCTCTTAATTTCCTGTATGGTTCTGGTTTCATTTACCATGTTAGCTGAGCTCCCACTTCTGCCAGTTGTCCTAACACACTTCTTCTCCAGCAGTAGGTCAACCTCTCCATTCCCAAAGAAGCCCCCAGTGTTAGTCCATCTATATCAGCCATGATTTTCTCCAAAGATTTACATCTCTGGTTTACATCTAAACCACACAACGCTCCCTTCTGAACATTACATCATGCAGGTGTGCACATTTTCACAGAATAAATTAAATATTGGTAACATTCGTTGTATGTGTGCTCTGCATGCTACAAATCAAAACCACAGGCCTGATAGTAACAGCCAAGCACAGGAACTGAACTTTGCAGAGGTTGCTCTTGGGGCCATTCAGGGATTCTCCCTGATGGATTTCACAGTCCAAGCCAGCACTGGCACGTCCATGGGAGCAACACTACTGTGGGACAGTTGGTCAACATGTACGTTCACTCATGCGCACTGACTCCAGAAAAAAAAATCCTGTTCCTGGCTATGAAATAGGAACAGATCCATCAGGCTTCTTTGCCGCTCGCCTCTTGCCTGAACCTGTGCATTCACTCCTGCTTCTCTGACGCCCATCACCCCTTACTTGACCTGTTCTGTTTTTTCAAAGCATTACTAGGTGACAAGAAATAGCCACACAGTACATAGTTAAATGGAGATGTAAGGTCTAACTAAGATTGTCCATGCCTCCCGACACACTGCTTGTCTGACCATCTCTCCCTCCTGCAAGTCTGTCTGCAGGCAAATGCTCTGCTGGCACCAATAACTTGTTTGAGGCTGTTTGGGTTGTTCCAAGATCATGCTGCATGATAAATCCTACTATATTCACAAATACAAGTATTTTTCCCATATTCTGAAATTTTGTATATTGCCAGATGAGGTGATACCCTTTTATCTTGTTCAGATATGTTCCTACTCATATTTACTGATTCCCAGGCTTCTGATTGTATATATTGGCTGTAATGTATAATACTGGCAAAGTACCTATACACCTACTAAAACATCATCATATAAAGAAAAGGCCAAGATGAAGATCAGTCTCTGCAGAGGTAGAGGTATTTTTTTCAGCTGGAGGATAAAATAAGACCACACTCCAAATGGCTCACAAGAAATGAAAAAAATTGTCTGGCACTCACTCTAGCTTCATAAAATTTGAAAGCAATTTTCTTCCCCTATTTTGGCCTTCCTATTCCCAGTGTATTCACAGCACACACAGAGACGCTGGCAATATCTCAAAAAGTTGGTGGTGCCTCCAGGTTCTGACAACTCATGCTTTGAACAAATGTAGACCGGGATGCAGTCATTCATTGATGTAGAAATTAGAAACAGTGTGTTTCAGGTAGAATTGCTTAAACTTCAGTTTAGCTAGCACAGACAAAAGCTCGCAAAACACTCACAAATTACATTTTACTCGCCTTTAAAATACAGCCTAAAATTAGGTATTACCTTATATAAAACACTTCACTATATAGTCCTCATAGGAGTTCATGAAGAAAAGTATCACTGAGTGAGTTCAGCATATGCCAAAACCATTTTGGATCAATTTTGCTCACGGCATTATAAGGAAGTTAATTTTTACAATACACTTTTGGATAGCAGTGCAAAGGGCTTTGGTAAAAAAGTGCTTAATTCAGATCTCTCGTCTCAGCAGTGCAATTTCACAGACTAATCAAGAACCACACTCTGCCTTGATTACCATACACATTGAAACGTTTTCCCCCTGCTCCCTGGTGTTTTTCCAGGGAGTGTGGTTCCTCTCTCTGCATCCATCAAGTCAAGGGGAACTGTCTTGTATGAAAAATTATCATCATCTGTCATACAGTAGCTTCCTTATGTGTTCATACAGCTAGAAGGAACATCTTAGGAGTAGAATCTCCCAGGAATTGCTATTAGATAATTTACACACGCATACACTGCAAAAACAATGTTAAGAAGATGGTAAAGTCACATCCTCAAAGCTGCATGGTTCAGGCTGCTCATAAAACCACACCTGGACACCGCTGAGCATTAGCATTACGACAATTTTCTAATTATGTGATCACATATTGTTCTCTTCCATAATACAGTCTCATCTGTTTTCCCCCAATTTACAATAAAATGCAAATGTATCTAATGTATTTTTGTTCTTTTATACATAATATACATGTTCTTCAATGCATTTATCAGCAGATATTTAATATTTTCTATGGATGGCATAATGTTCTTTATGTATAAATCAAGAATGAGACAGTTAACCATAAAATTTAAGTTCATCGCATACTTAAGTGGCCTAAACATGCCAGAAAAATTTCGTTATTACTCCTTATTATATAATTAGTATATACAATATATAGTGCACTTTGCATATAAATGACTTCTACTGTCTCTGCCTGGTACATACAAAGCAGTAGTAGAGAATGCAACAAAGGGGCGTTTAAGTTAAAGAACATTTGGAACTTGTTATGATATGTTATTTCTGAAACACAGAACGGAGCATCATCCAAGCTTGTACATCCAACCTGAACTGTGGCACTGCCTGACTTCAGCACCATCATTTTTTTGTACATTTTTGCATGTGATTTCACAATAGCTTCTATTTTCCAAAATTATTTTTCAAAAAATATTTTTAAAGGCTCTGAATCCCTTAGCAATGGGAAAGTCTGAAATATCCTTTGTAGTTTCTATAGTGTGACACTAACTGTCTGCGGTCAGAATGCTCTGTTCCATACATCCCTGCTGATAGTGCTCCAAATAGCCTTCCTGGTGGCACAGGTCCCAGAGGGCATGAGAGTCCTTTTTTCTATGGCACAATATACTAGATTTATGTGTCTTTCACATCTAGTCCCATTACAACTAACAAGGCTGGGAAAGGCTTACATGGACTTCCTTAATCTCGGATGTGCGACACAGCAGTAGGCTTGCATGTACCTTGTAATGATCTATTGTAAAAACATGTAGTGTCCAAGGTACTAGAAATTTTCTGTATTTTGATAAGGCTAAACTGAAACAAACCATCCCTAGTGACACAAAGACACTTTTCTTGCAGGAAGACTCCCTCCATCCTAAAATGCTACCAACTACTGCAGCTACAGAGCTTTATCAAGGTGGAGAGAGGGCAAGAGCTTGCTTTTAATGGAAAAACTTCATGCTTTGACACTCTTCACACTCTAAAAGAGTAGAATTGTTTTCACTCAAACTCGAGAGAGATTTGCTGTACAGCACAGATTAAGCCTGGAAAAAAATCTCACTGAAGGGGAAAATCTTCAGAATGTTACAAGTACCTTAAAACAGAGGATTAGAGAGAAAACCCTCACTCTGCCATAACCCAGGAGATAATTGCTAGTCACCCTATAAAACTATGTCATGTTTTCTAG
Organism: Tauraco erythrolophus; assembly: GCF_009769465.1. Lineage (NCBI taxonomy): Eukaryota > Metazoa > Chordata > Aves > Musophagiformes > Musophagidae > Tauraco > Tauraco erythrolophus. Next base: position 8,926,371 of record NC_141476.1, read on the forward strand.
TCTCTTCTGTCCAGAAAGATCCAGTGCCCAACCATTACAGTTTCCAAGCACTCCAGGCTTTTTTCCAGCTGACAACGCTTACGCAAATGAATACATCACATACATCCAACACCTGAGTAATCCCCAGTCTAGAGCATCTTTGCCTCCATGCTCCCACCAGCTACAAAGCCCCTCCATCATGCCACGGGGCAGGCAATCCTTTCCTCCTCGGGGTCAACCTACTCTCTGCAGAAGCACCTTTCTTCAACTGTGCTCTTCTAACCTCTGTAGAATTCTGATGTTCACCAGAGCTGGCGAAATGCCAGGCCCTACTCTATGCTTAAGAGATTTTGACTCAAAACTGGGCTGCCATCACGCTGATCTTACAAGGACAGGCTGTCCAAAATGTGCATGTTTATTACTGAGAAATACTGCCCACCAGAGATCAGTTCTGATTTTATGTACAATTGCCTCTGAATGACTAAACTGCCTCTATGAAATGTCACTGGCTTGCAAAAACCGAGCCTGCTCCAAAGGAACGTGTTCTCCCCACCATCCATCCACAAATAAAAGGCTCCGGCTCTCTACTCGGATGCTCCTCTCTCTGCTTAGCAAGACAGACATCCAGACAGAAATCACCATTCCTGTGCATGACATCTTTTTGCTCTTATTATCCCACTACAAAGACAGAAAGTTTACATCTAATGCAGACTATCATGGCTAAACTCATTCAGCACTTATGAGAGAAAAGCCACAATGATCATTTGATAGCTCCCAGAAGATGTTAGCGAGTTCAAAGCAATTCTAAGAGACTGGAAACCAAGCAAGTACATTTTCCATAGACAGATGCCAAGTATTTTAAAAATAAATAATTGAGACTTTTAAATTGGGCTGCTATCACTCTGTGCAACCTCCTACGGCAGATTTCTCTCTAGATTAAAAATGAACAAAGGCTCATTGTGCTGTCACAGATGTGGAGTACAGAATATTCAATAGTATCAGGAATTCTAGTTGAAGGGAACAGATCATCAGAATTCGCTTTCCGCTCATTTCCTTCCAGCAATCCAAGGACTACCATGCAATTTAAAGCTAAATAAAAAAAAAAAGTTTTATAGGCCAGCCAATTTTTTGATGAATCAGGCAGCAAGACGCAGCAGCAACAGATAAGTGGTTTATTATGTACTGCTTTAGAGACTGAGAGTATTTTCAGAAGAGCAAAACACACAGACATCGCAGGTAGATTGCAAATCTTTGCAGAGTGGTGAAACAAAAATTTTGAAATGTTTGCTTTGAACGATGGAGCTAATCACTGAATATACTAATTCTTAATTAGTAGCTTTGCTGCTTATGTTGTAAGAATAAATTATTCTCAGCCATTTTTACAGCTGGATTAAAAATCTCTCAGAAAAACAAATTCTGTGCTAAGATTATGAACCACACATGATTTTCCTTAATTGAAAGCCTGCATGTAACTAACTTCAGCTTTAAATATGTGCACAGATTTCCAGTGAACTGGATGATGTGATCCATTTGGCTGGAATAAAAATTTTCTGCAGACATAATATAATCTTCACTGCAGCACTGAAAATTCAGAATAACTGTCCTGCAGTCTGTGTGTTTACTGGAGTGTGAGACGTACACTGGGACAATAAAGTGTGATGTTTGACTTCTCATTATATTCTCTTTAAAAAAAAAAAAAAAACAACCCGAAACTTATCATTTATAACATATTCTAAATCTGCTTAGAAAAGGCGGGGGGAAGAGCGAATCGTGATGTTTTCCATTTCTCTTACTAGAGCTTGATGTAATAACATAGAGTATACTGCATTCTTTTTAAAAGATAAAGTTGAACAGGAGCAGATAATGGCATGTTTTTCCTGCCTAGTCTATTATTCATCAGTGAATTTTTAACTATAGTTAGGCAGGTACAGAGATGTATTTTGAATGTCATAACTTAGTATTTTACAGTGCCTAAAAGCGTGCTGGGTAAATTGCAAAACAAAGAGTCAGACAGGGTCTTTGCCCTCAAGTAATTGCAACTTGATAATGAATACAATGCTAGGCTGAAAAAAATGAAAGGAGTTGAAACAACAGGAAGAGTAAAGATCATACAAGTGAAATCACAGAATTTAACTCAATTTGGACGTTCCCATGCCTTAGAAGTATGATAAATTTCCCTTCAATATTTTTTAACAGTCAGCAGTAATTATTGCTTTATCATCTACAAACAACCCAGTAGGTGTATCTACGTTGTAAGTTGAGCCTAAGTGATTTCATCGTTGTTTTTGACATGAAAGTTGGTAGTTGTGGCACGTTCTGCCCCTAACTGCACAGCGTTTAAACCTGTGAGTGGTTCAGTACCAGCCCAGTAGGAACAGCGAGGCAGCGCGGTGCTCGTAGGATTGCCCTGGGCTTCAGTGAAATGCTGGATCATGGCCGTATCACTCAGTATCTTGATGAGTGTTAAGTCCTGAATGTTGAGAGAAGTACCTTGGCAAGTCAGAAACTTCCCTGATTTCTACTGCCAGAAATAAATACCCCTTAGGCCCGCTCCCGTCTCAAACAAGAAAATCCACTCTCATGTATATACTCTGAGTCATTACACGATGAAGGCATATTTGATGCTAAAAAGCTGTATGTTGCATTCATTTGTATTTCCATAATATGAAAATAACGGTTTCAGTGTTTATGCTTTCCATAACATGAAACTTTCTTGCAATTGCTTTGTACTCCGAGTAACAGCCATATGATTCACCATGAAATGAAGTCTGGAAAATCGTTTTGGATAAATGGAACTATAAATTCCATAGAATTTCCATGACAACATAGATTGCAACACTCCGCCACAAGTAAAATGTTATAAATCATTCAAACCCAACAAAAAATCAGCAGTTAGTCTTCTCTTTCACAACACACAAGACCCCTGAATGACAGAGCTGCGGTTATTACCTCCCCATGCAGTGCCTCTCATTTCTGATCCTCTTCCTTCTTACAAGTGTTATTTCATAACTGACCTCCTTCCAAACACAGGAAATTATAATACTAACACTTTAATATTGAGATGTAAACAAGAATTGCAGCATAATGAGCAGGAGGCTTTTTTTTTTAACCTTTCCTCCTTTTCTCATCTTCTAAAAATATTTAAATATCTTCATCCTGTGGTAATTATACCTGTGTACCCAGATACATCACAGCATCTTGTTAGACTCACAAATTTAGGAGGCTCTGTTTCTGGAAACATGGGTGGTAAGTGTACAATAAGGTGCTCAGGCAGCTCGTAAAAAGGATGCGAACCACACGTCCAAAGGATGGAAGAGATCCAAGGAGAGGAGGAGGTAAAAATAAAAAAAGTATAAAAGATTACACCACAAACTATTGCTCATTCCTACCCCTCCATCACAGGGGTCCTGACACAAGGTATTTCACTTAAAGTCCAAGGATCTGGAATGAAGTGATTCCAGGAGGACCTTCACTGCAATTTAAAAATCAGTGTGGCTGTTGCCTTCATGCCTGTGAGAAAAACCTTGAAAATGCAAAGCTCCTTCCCTCCTGAAAAGATTAAGAAGCCCGTAAAACCAAATGAGAGACAAATGGCTCAGTATTCTTATTTTTGGGTAGAAGTAGGAGTTTTTCTTACAAATCGGGTCTTTTGGCAACTTGAGAAGTGACAGCAACCTACTAGTCCTTGGATTGCAAAGGCTCATCTTCCCAGACTACTAGAGAGCTTCTGCTGTCTTCAAGAAGCAGTGCCCATTTCTGGGCCTTGTTTCCTCATTTATAAACTATGGTCACTGCCCATCCCTCCTTTAACTGGATGTTTTATGAAGAAAAATATGAAAGATTGGAAATAAATGGAAAGAATGATGAGCAATTAAAAACCACATGAAATAAACTACCATTTGGAGTAGTGTTGGAGGAAAAAAACTTCGGGGCTGCTGTTTATTTGCTTGACATTGCAATATGGAAGAGTCACACAAGTACCTCATGGAGACAGTACACGGCCTCTTAAGGCTGGTACCAACTTCTAAACAGCTCATATCTGACACAGAGCTGATGTCACAGGAGTTCAGTGCCGACACCTAATGCAAAGCGCTGCATCCACATACCCAAGGGCATCTTCTCAGGCTCCCAGAGGCCAGCTGGGGTCTTTCGCTGGTCTTTAACTCTGCTACCAGACTCTGACTCTGCCAGAGACTGGTTTATCGAGTCGTTCTCAGTCTCACCCACAGCGGCTTTGTCTAACCGTGTCATATTCCAAAATATGGCAAGCACATGCGTGCAGGCACATGCAACGCTGAGACTCTCATTTCAGCGAGAGGCAAACCTTGCTTTCTAAAACTGTCCAAATGGAAAAATTAGAAGTGATACTTAGCCACTAGTGGGGGTGAAACACTGAAACAGGCAATTTAGGAAGTGGCTAAGCACCAAATGCCACAGCAACTAAAAATAAGCCGGCTGGACTGACAGTACGAACAGAATAGCTCTGAACTCAACCCAAAAGTGACTGTTTCAGATGTCTTCTTATTCTGTTTCCCATCATCTTCCTACAAGGAGAACTAAACTACTGAAGAAAGAGTTTTAAACTTCAAGATACGTACACTGTCCATACTTGAGCTTGTCGTTCGAGAATCCACTTACTTTCTTAAACATCAAGAATTGCTGCCGTAATGGAGAGAACTGCTGGGATTTCCTAGCAAAAACACTCCAGCAGTCTTCAGGGAAAAGAAAGGAGATGCACTTTAAAAACAAATCCTACAAAAGCACACTTTTTCTAGGATGTGTGATTAATATAATTTCATATACTATTCACTTAAAGATGCAGCACAAGTACTCATTCCTCAGAGGGCTCGCATCTTAGCGCAAATTATTCTTTTTGTGCTGTGGAATTCAGAACGTCCTGTGTGGTTTATTTGGGTTTTGTGCTTTAGCATTTTGTGTGGTGTTTTTTTTTTTCTTTTTTTTTTTAAATGGGAGAAGGCAAGTTCTTCCATGAGTTATAATGATCCTCAAAATGCCTCAGAAGAAATTTTGAGATATTTATGTTGCATCTCTGGATTCAAAAAGCCATGCAGCAGATGGAGCACATTTTCGGAAGCATTTTGCTGGGCAAAAGGCCATTCCTATGTCTGAGGGGATGTGAAATCCTCCGGGCTGTACACTTGTGGAGTTATTTTTATTTATGAACTGTGCAGTATACGGGCAATTACAGCAGAACTAGCCCATGAGAAGAACTTACTTGGAAGGCTTCATAACAGAGGGTAAAAATAATACGAGCTTTCCCATATTTTGCAGAATACACATTTATCTAAGGCAGCATCGTAATCCCGAAGATAAAGCAAGCAGGGTGCTCAGCATCAGAGGTCTCAGTAGCTACTTGTAGATTACTAGAGGAAGGTGGGACAGCCCTGTGCTGCAGGGACGGCACTAGTTCTCGCACAGACTTCCCGTTTGAACACAACAGGGATTTTTTCCAATGCAACTGCTTAATATGGGTGTTTAACTTCAAAGTTTCTCAAAAGGGCTTAATATGCAAGGAGCAAGTACACTATATCCTTTCTAGAACTCAGGATACCTCAAACTGAAATCCTTCCCCACCATGGGATGCTACCCAAATTTCCCAGTCTCTTGGAAAACCTTGCATGTAATATCTCTGTACTCTAATTTTCTAACTTTCTTTACCCTTATCCTCTGTTTTACTAGAGTAGAAAGTGAAGTCTGCACACATCCGAAGTGTAGTGTTAAGAAATTTGTAAACTTCTCATCTTAGTGACTTTGCGTACAGACGCATACACAGAGGAGGTGAATACATCACCTTAATGGTGTTAGCTTATTAAGGACATGATTCTGTAGTAACACTAGTAAATCAAAAGAACTGGATTTCAGCACAGCAAGAAGCAAAACATTCAAGTAAACAGCAAAATTGATGGAAAGGTTGAAGTGCTAGAAATTGTGTAGCCTTTTAAAGTTAAAACCTTGTCCACTGTCACATTTGCAAACACATTCTGTAATGGTCCTTTGCTAAATGTCAAAGTTATTCTTCCATGCCTATGAAACAGAAACACAAATCTCTCACCCTCTCCCACGCTGGTACCTGCCTGCAGATGCTGTGTCGAAACTCCCCTGGTGCATCTGACTCCGCTGCTCACTCATGGCACCACCTTATATAATGTGAATAAAACAAACTCTCAGCTTTAACACTTCCAATTTTTTAAGGGCCTGTTGATGTTGAAAAAAAAGAATGTTGAACTTCTTTGGACTCCTGATGAACACAACAGCACTAGGGACTGGCATTTGAATCCAAATTTTACAGGCTTTGGTTCAGTATAGTTTTCAGTATACCCTCCTTATGGGAGGCATGCACAGTCGTGTCCCTGCTCAGCCAGACTCTGTGCCAGGCTCGTCCCTTCCCTCTACTCTGCATTTTAATAATAAAAATGAGTCTCAAGCCAGAGTCACATTTCCACCCTGGCTCACATCTGTGTACTTCTAAAAGCACCTCTTCTTTTTCGGCATCTCACATTTGAACAATTCACCTGAGTAATAGACACCACGTAAGTTCTGGTTTTCAGTATGACAGCTGCTGGCTTTTCTCCAGACTGTGGGTGCCTGGCTCTTCAAGTGCCCAACCAAATTAATTCTTGCTCATGCTGCTCTTGTCTCCATCAGCTCCAGACACTTGGGTTGTGCCTGCAACCATCAATGGAAACTGGAAATGCTGCAAAACGGTGCAGCCTCTCCCCATCACGTAAAACAGACAGCATGCCCCACGCTGCCTGGGGCCAGGGCTGGGACTGGGGTGGGCAGGGAGGGTATCACCTGTGATACAAAACCACACTGTTGTATGTGTTACCAGTACATTCGCTTCTCCTGGTGCTGTTCTGTTGCAGCACGAAATGCCTCAATGGAACTTTTGAAACATGGGAGTTGCACAAGTAAAGTCTTTATCATAAATCTGATAATTAACCTGCATAACTAATTTCCCTTCTGGCAGCAGGCATAGGTTGGGATAAATAGTCTATTCAATACCCACTGAGAGAATACTCCTATATTTCATGTTTACTTTAAGCAAGTATAAAAACCTAGGGACAAAGGGCCTCAAAGAGTCAAATTCCTCACAGTTTCTACAGAGTGCCCTGAATAATACATAAAGCAGCTACGCTCTTATCCCTAAAACCACAGGTGTGAACCAGATGTCATGCTTATCTTCTCTTGAGATTACAGCAAACAATTGCATGCCTTCAGAATATAAAGTAAGCTTTGGATCAAGAAACCTGAAACATATTAAAAGTGTGGCACTGAAGTTAAAAATTCAAATATTAACCTACAAATCACCAATTTATTTAAGAGTCTGTTTATAGTCTATGAACTATAAAAGTTGTATTTCTTTTATTTAACCTTTTTATAACAAGATGTATTATGAATCACAAATCTGAGATAAAACTGCTTGCACAAACCTCAGTCTTGGTCAGCAAGGTATTCCCAAACAGATTGTCCAAATATATGACCACCTATTTAAAATATACCATGAGTCAAGGAACAAATTTAAAGGTTAAAGCCTTGATTTAAATTTTAAACTTTCCTATTATTTTAACAAAGGTTTAGAAAAAGGTGAGCACATGCTGCACTCAAATATTGAAAGGAGATTAAACCCAGAATGGTATCTCAAAGAGAATTTTAAAGTTAACTTACTACATAGTAACAAGACATGGTGCAAATGGTGCTCTGACCATACATATTTTATCATAACCAACCACCTAAGAGTGCATAGCCAGAGGATATTCCAAAATGTCCAGTTTCAAGAAAACGACAATTTCCTCGCTCAAGTAGCAAATGCCACTGATGTGCTACTATTTGTTACTGGGGGCACTTCAGAGAAAGAACAACAGGGTCCCCCTCACCAGATGCATAAAATAATCATGCCCAAGAATGCTTCAAAGGTCATACTTGTATCGCAGCATTTTCTCTCTTAAACTAGGTTCAGGCACCGACTCCTGTGTTGACACCTCAGAAGCAGAAGTGTTTGCTGCAGAGGGTGAGGGTCTATTGTCTCTGATAGATGGATCATGTCCTATTTCAGTTTTTTCTTAGCTTTCCTCTTCCACTCAGGCTAGCTTCTTTCTTTAATCCAGCATGCCTGGTTTCCTTCCACAGTATCCCCTGTCAAATACACACACTCCAAAGGCTGTCAGCATCTAACGCTAACCCTTCACTAACAGAAGTCTTCTAGGTCAATTTATGACAGAAATATTGCAGGTTTTTAATTTGAGCCCTAGATAAGAAAGTCTTGTGTTTACTCAATAATCCCCATATTCACTTAATAAAAGTATGCATCTTGCTCTCATAGCTGTAGAGAAAAGGTGGTGAATGTGATCTGAATCCAACAACTGTAATGTCATCTGCTTGATTTTGAGGGAGTTGAACTACCCTGGTCATATAACAGTATTCACCAGTGACCCGAAGCCTCATTCTGCCCTCCTGCAGAAGAGTCTGTGACTCCAGGGGAAAAAGCATCCAACATCTTGGCTCCATCATGTTAATAAAACAGAGTACGAAGAGTCATAGGCTAAGGTGTTAACATGACCTTGTCTGTAATACTGCACAGTCAAACTTGGTTTGAGTTGAGAGCACAGACCCAGTCTCCCCAGCTCCATGGCAACACTAATGATTTAAACATTTTTATAACCTTTACTAAAAACATAGGATAAAAGTTATGAACAGTAGAGAAAAATAAAGAATTTCAAATATAAACAATTAAGTCTTCGAGCTTCGCCATATGCCTTATCACCATCTCTGTTAGCAAATGGGTTTTTCTTACAAGGACAATCTTTGGATGGTATTAAACAGGGTGACAAATATTCCCCTTCAGAAAAACAGGTGAGATAGGCTAGAGGTAGTTCTGGAGTCCAGTCCTAATTTCTGCAGAAAAAAAAACTAACACCAAAAAGAGACGAAGTACACGGACAGATAACAAAGCTTCTGCCACTGATACTTGCAACTTCATTACCGCAGAAAACAGGCAATGAAAGCAGCTGTTATCAGCCACTCCAACACCTGGTAACTCCTGTCAGGTGGCACAGAGCACAGCTTTTCCCTGCCTCGCCAGGCACGGAATCGCAGCAGTGCTGTGAAAGAGAGTGTGTCCGGGCTCACTATGCCGGCTTGTATTCAACAGAAGGAAGAAAGAGATACGAAGGAAAAGCAGCGAGATGGGGGAAGAAAAGGACGAACAAAGAAGAGACAGCATCCGTATCTCTCACACCAAAGGGCTGTTGAAGATTTAGGTGAAGTCAGTGGCAGCTCTGGTAGCTTCCTACACTGCTGCTCTGAGCAGGTCAACACACGTTCAGGATCGTGACTGTCTTCCCAGAACACCCAGTCACATTTTGGTTGGTGTGCTGGTATTACAGGGTTCAGAGATCCCAGGAGATCATGAAATTGAAAGCACTGTATTTTATCTCCTTCCCTTCATCAATACATCATCTGGCCCTTTCACTCTCAAGAGCTTCCTTTACACAGACTGCCAGGCAAGGGCTATGGATGGCATGACTGTACCCATTAATTACATCCACCAATGATTTACAAAACACCAGTTTTGATCTGCTAGTTTCCAGCTCCATTCCCTTCTCATTTAAGCACGTATCTTGGAAGGTATCTTGATGTTTTTTAGAGCATTTGTATCTGTCCTCTTTCTGTCGAATTTCTTAACAATGCCACACACTGATCTTGTCTAGGGTAGTGTTGCTGTGGCCGTTGTCTGATATCCAAGGCTGCAGTAATATAGTCCTGGAGAATCCTCATTAAAACACTTGGTCCAGGCCACAGGTGCACCTAGCTTTGTATCCTGTCTCAAGTACCAAGTACTAATGGAAAGTAAAACCAAGACAGTGTCTGTTAACATGAACAAACAGCACCTGTCCCCTTAGCTACACCTTAGTACCATGGAGTAAAGATTTTTCCTGCTGATGATACTAATTTTCTAATAATTTCTAATCTTCCCATTTGCCTTTCTGCTACTGCTGAGCACCAAGCTCATGTGTTCAGAGAGCTCTCTGTAAGGACTCCAGGAACACTTCCTTGAGTGGCCACAACTAACTTAATGTTCGTTACTATATGTGCATACTCAGAGTCTTCTTTTTAATTTAAACTAGAAAAAGAGATTTATATGATCTTGCTTTGTGTATGTGTCTTCATATGACATCCCTTGTAATAATTTTAAAATGCATTGACCAATTTCATCAAGACTGAATGCTCAACTTGGTTTCTCAAAGACTTCATACCCATACAAGTTCCCTTGCAATTAAGTGGCAAAATTAGAGAGACCTTATTAGTTTCACTAGTATGAATCAAACATTGAAGACTCTCACTGTCCTCCTTCACAAAGCACTTCATCATCATGTCCATCACGGGCAGCAGCCATTTCAGCAGCTGTCATGCTCCCTCCAAACTCAGCAGTGCTGTACACAGGTAAGCTGGGGCTTTATAGACTCGAGGCTTGTACTGCACTCATTTCTGCACCTGGAGATGTACCAGGACACACAACGTACTTACTTTCTTTTACTCGGTGGGATTGACATCAGCAGGTGTGGAGTCCCATGAGCCACTGAGAAAATACCAGCATTTGGATCTAAGCACACACAATATTAATGTAAATTCACCATTCTGTTAAATATTGTAATATGGTAACTTTAATCATAAAGCCTCTCGGTATTTAAATACTTCAGGCACTGTAGACATTTATACAACTAGCAGTAGATGAATTTTCAAATAGATACTTCTGAGTAATTATCCTCTTGAGACAGCACCAATTGCTAAATAATGCCTCAGTTTAATAGCACATAGCTCTTAAGAAATGAACAATTCTGGGGACTATTAAATCTCTCAGAAACGTAACAAAGATGGTGATAAATACCTTGCACTCCATTGTGGTCCTCATGTCGATGAGAAATAGGCCATTTTTTTCCTCACCTGTTAGGTGAACTTCAAAGACAACTCCTTAGAAAATTAGGGAGCAGTCCTTCCTACTTGCTCTAATAAGGCAGGGTATGCAAATTTGTTCTTCCAGACATGAGCAAAAGGTTCCTTACAAGCAAAATTAGTACTCAGACTCAGAGGGAAAGCTGTCTTAGCAGAACATAGGAGGAAGAATAACTGGGTAGGACAGCTGAGTGGGAACTTCTGCAAATATCTTAATCCTTATGGATTAATTTGCAAGGAATAATTGGTCTGCGCCTCCAGAACATCCCTCTGTCATTCCAGGGAAGAATTGCTGAGCAGAAAAAACAGGAAACAGAAAGAGTATTCCAACTCACACTAGTGAATTGAGGCATGACTGGGAAGAGGATTTTCAGATGAACTTGCTTTTGTGTAACACACAAAGCTCTAAAATGAAAACGCAGACCTCTTGTTTATATAAAATACTAGCCTTTTTTCATGTTTCCTAAAGATATTTTTCCTAAAACTCCGCCTGCTTGCATATTAGTTACTGCTAATAAAAGAGTCTAGGGAAAGAAGCTTGTGTTTCCTGGTCACCAGAGGTCTGCGAATACAGCAATTCACCATGTCACTCCATAGAGGAGAAGGTTGTCTTTTCACAGTAAAGAGCAAAAAGATGGAAGTAAAACGCATGAAAATACTTGTCTACTCATCTTGACACCATTTTACCTCTCAAGGGCATTCAGAACCCTTTAGGGATGACGAGATCTCCAAAGCAAACAATGTCAGATTGTGTTTACCTTCATGCTAGTTCACTCAATGTCCCAGCTTCATTTCAAAAGCAGTCATCAATAATACACAGAAGAGGCCATCTCTTTATACGGAGAAAGCAGAAGTTAAAATTACTGCAGTAGAGTCAATTTGTAGCAGCTGACTATCTGACCCCTAGTATCAAGTAGTTTCCTCATCATTTGAAACTGCGTCATGAAATGCTCCTGAACTTAATTCTGCTTTGAATGATGAATGAAAATAAGATGAATGATTTGATAACTTGGTGATCAAAAATTTCCATTGTACCTTCTTTCTTGTTAGAAAAAGTTACATTAAAAAAAGAGAAAGATTAATACGGAAGTGCCAGATTTTAAGCAATGATTGAGGACTTTACATAAAAAAGCTCAAAAAGTACGGTCAGTGAAGTATTTTTAGGTGTGCAATAAAACACAGCATTTTAACATATATATATGCCACTTTGGGTTCAGCATGTGATAAATTTCCATTAGTATCTCACTGACAATTGAAGCCTGGCTGAATACTAAATACAGCTGCGCGGCTGTTCTGGTCCAAAGGAAGATCCAAAAAACACAGGAAAAACAGTCTGTGTGTGAAGTTCAATCACAAACACTTCTTCTGTGGCCACTACAGGAGTAGAACCGGAGGGATACAGCCACCCAGGAGCACACTCTCACCACCTGATGTAATCATGTGTTCTGGACCCAAATGTCTTCACCTTGACCTCTGAAGGGTTTCCCTCCCAACAGCCATGTTATCTCTCACATCAGTTTCTGTGAGTCAGTAAGTCATTAAGAGAAACAGAAGCAGTTTGTGTATCTTCCCAGCCTGAAATTAATGGAGATTTAATAAATGCATAAGATAATTTTCAGAGCCTTACACAGAAGAGGCTTCTAGAGCTGTTGTGCTGAAACCTGCTGAACAAAGCTCCAGGGTATTCAGATGTTAAGTCTGTACAGATAAAGTCTCCTTCGCACGCTATCTTACGATTTCAGTTAATGATGGTTCAGTAAGAGAGGATACGAAGGAAGACTGTGTCCTTAATACAGTGACTTTATTATTCTGATGCCTGGGCCCACTCCGTGAGGTTTCAGACTGGGGATTTCTGTAGCGACAGGTCATTCCTCAGAAAGCCACATTCCCGCCTGTAGATGTTCAAAAGCTGGTAACACTAACAGTCTCTATACAAAAAGAATCATGCTGGCTATACTATATGATACGAAATGTAATCTTCTAGACAAATGCTGGAGTGTTCATGGACACATCTACAGAGTCCTGCCTCTATTAAATTAAGTTTTCGAAACATAAGGCATTTGATCAGTGCAACCTGACAAGCGCCAGATGAATGCAATAAGTCACAAGCAGAGTAACACAGCACACTCCATAGGTTTAGGTACATTGTCTTAATTGTATCACTTAGACATTCCTTTTTCACCCACACACAGATAGAAGAAGTTGAATCAGTGCTACACTAGACAGGGAATTAAATTGTAGAAGTTGGATGCTGGGAGTAAAATCAATGGTCAGTGAGAGTGCAGGCTCATTGTAGGAGGCTCACTTTAAAGCCACCCATTTGTAAACTACTCAGACTTGGGGCAGCCTCCTTGCTTGGTGTTTGTACAGGATCCAGCCCAACAGATGTGGAGCCTGGTTCAAAAGATGCTACAACCACAGAAGCCAGCAAACCACAGGAGTTCTGCATGGTATGTTCAGCTCAGATAAAAGAACCTTAAAAGAGGCAAGAATTACTTGGATTTTTCTCTAGCCCAGCTAGACCTGGCAAACATTTCTGGGGGAAGATGGTTTAAAGACCACCTAACGCATAACACAACAAACCATTGGAGCCGACTTAACTTGGGTGAGATTTCCTCCTCCTTCCTGCCACATCACAACCCGATTACAGTCACATACAAATCTGAGTTTGTAATCACTATCATCTTGCTCTTTTCCATGTTAACAGCAGCAAGGCATAAATAAAGATGAACTTCCCTCCACAGTAATAATGTCAGACATTTTACTAAATCCATGATATAAAGAAATTTCACCCACTGTTAGATCCTCTTCAACACATGCAGAATTTTGTCTCATCTCACCACGAAATAGCAGTTATATGCACACGGTTTTAAAAGATTCAGAGCTTCCACATAAGTAAACACACACATACACCCACAAGCTTAGGGAAACAATAGATTCTTTTTCAGCAGGATGCTGTGAAAAACAATGTTTATTTCCCCTTAAATGCATGAAATTACAATAACTGATTGTCAGACTACTACAGCCTACTTATAAAACTCTGAGAAATTTTAGCTGTTTGCAAACTAGTCTTGAACGACTTCCGAAGGCCTTTGTTAATGCCTGTCCCCAGAGAGGATGGAGATAATGCAGGAATCCCGCCCACCACAAGAAGAAATTGATATTTTAACATTCTTACTGCAATACTGTTGATCCAGACCTCACAGACAGCCACTAGTACAGTTAGATATAGCCTGTATATCTGATATGTTGGTTATTTTTGCCTGTATTTTCCTAGCATATTACACAGGTTGGCATCCTTGTCACTCTAGGTTTTTAAAAAGACAATGACAGGCAGTAATTTGTTTGACCAGACTTTAACTCCCCAGATTCCAAATGTTCTAGGAGTTGTAATTATTGGGGGTAAGAACTGAAATGAAGTTGTCAAGTGACAGTAATGGGCTCTCTTTCTCCCTTCCCCTCTTTCCCAAGACTGATGCTACTCGTTTAGAGCAGGTCTATACACAAGACCATCTAATCTAATCTGCTGAAACCTCGGTGAGACCTGGCAGTATCTCAACTGGAAAATAGTTCTAAAATTAATAAGACGACGACCTTTCAGTTTAATGCCTTGGCTATCACAGATACCTAATGGTGCACTTTGCACAAGTCACACTGAGACACTGGCAGCAGGAGAGGAACAAAGACAAGAATTACAGTAGATTCCTCACTGCCATGCAAACACAGCCGCTTTACATGCAGAGTTACATACCAAGCAGCCAATTTTATTTCACAATACGTTCTGTTTCTGTGAGGCGCAATCTCAGTCTTTGCTCATGCATAAAAGTCTTAAGACAATACTGTGGGAGCAAAGCCTCCTTTTCTGCTCTATGTATACAGATAAAAATGAGTTGAGGCTTGTCCAGGGACTGCAAGACTGAAGTCACAGGGCATCTCTTCTGAACCCCATTGTTTCCTATTGAGTAGGAAGAAAAGAATGAATATCTTAATTTGTTAAATTCCAATTAATTATAATTCAATTTGGTAAGCCCTAATACAGGAAAATGTCTTTACTTTTCCATCTTCTAAGTTTTTAGAAGAATGGGCGACTATATGATTGATGGAAGTTTTCAAGCTTTTAAGTAGTGGATACTATATCGTTTTCCTTAGATAAACGATTTCCCCAATGTGGAAACGTTAGTTTTAATGAAATGAAATAGCCTTAATTGGTTGTGATGGGAAGTAAACCCTGAGATAAACATTGCATAAATAATTCACATCCTTCCATCTGGGGAACTTCTTCCTGAATTGCAAAGTGTCTCCAATCTGAAATGCAATAGACATTATTTTAGCAGCAACTAAAAAAATGCAGACTTCTTCCAATATATTGCATTTGGAGTGGAGAGCATCTGCTATTGGAGTTGAGTGCATATTTTAAGACATAGTTTTATAAAGTTTTTTTGATTCCAGACTAGAATATTTTCTCCTAACACATGGTCTTCCACAGAACTGGTCTCCACTGTAACTGGATCTATCTTTAACACCTTCTATCTGTGGAAATTCACATTTCCCATGCTGTTCCAACTGGAATATGTAAAACCTTTTCCTCTCTCCTCATTTACACCATGCTGTGGTCAAGGCAGCATCTCGAAGACATTTGGAGATAGAAGATGTAGCATTTTTCATACCAGATTATGGTATATTACCCTAATGCTCTTGTATCTGCAGCTACTGCTTACTCATTTTAAGAGTTGGTCTCCTGTCCAGAAACAGCTCAGGAACATCTCTTCCCCTAAGGACTTTCTGCCAAGGTCTATTGCTGGCAAAGGCACTCAACGCGGGCCTCCTTGTTATAACAGAAAATACGTCTGATTGCAAATTCTTTGCAGAATTTGTGGCAATTGCTGCATGCTGCACAAAAAACAGGGGGGAATATGGAAGCAGTGAAATCACAAAACTCATTTACATTATTTAATTTGATGCTATATAATTCACCACGGAGAACATAAGCAACCATAGCTTCTACATGGCAATCTTCTGGGTGTTCTGCAAGTGAAACCTTATAGCACATCCCAAATTATTTTGTTCTGATCACATCTCTCACTCAGGACAGCCACTGACTTTCCCTGTGTGCCTGAAGGAAACTTACACATTTGTGGAAACCACTAAAAATAAAGCTTTTCTTTAAAGGTGTAATTCAAGAAATATCATAACCTCTGATGAAAACAGTGTTGATTTAAAACATGAATGTGTGAAACAAAACCCTCCAAAGTGAGAATATACTATCTATATATAACTTCATTTAACATTTTATATATATAAAAAAATCAGCAATAATATTCTAAATACTGATACTGCTAGAGACGTACTTATTTTTTCTGCCTATTATACAAAATAAATATGGAAGCATAATGAAAGAATATATTATGCTTGCTTGTGTTCATTGTCATGATTTTTATAGGATCAAATCAAACAGACAATGAAAATGAGTTTTGCAGTTTCACTATGCCTTCTGGTTATCAAGTGATAAGTTTCTAGCTGATGACCATTTTTTTTTTCCTCTTTTAATGCAGACTCCAAAATAAACAATTCCAACACAGAGAGTGAAACTTTTAAAAACATATTTTCTTCTCTCTCTGCAAAAGCTTACAAACGATCGCACTTACAGAACAGGGTAGGATATAATTTTTGCAGAGGATTCAGTTGGATCACTCGCTTTTCATACAGCAAAGCACAACGTACCCTGGGACTGGACTCAAACGGCAGAGTTTACTAAGTCTGCCCCTACCCACTCTGAAGTCTGCTACGCTTAAAAGGTTTCTCCAGGCTTGGGGAGCTCTTAAACCTTGAATACAGAGAAGTGCTACTAGATGAGTCACAAATCATTTAACAGGATTCTGCTCTGCTTCCAGAGAGTCACGAGCAATGCTCACAGCTTTTTATACCTATCAAAGAGCATCAGAAAGGTGCTGAGACTCTCAACCCATGGAAGGACTAAGAAAAGCAACAGGGATTTGACATGCCAGGATTTTTCGTTGCTTGGACTGAAGTCCATGGAGAAAGGCACCTAAAACACCTGAACCTTTCACACGTCACTCCATGTAACTAGCAAAAGGCAGCCTGAATTCATTTGTTTTCTCTATTATTTTCATGCAACATGGGAAAGGGGGAAAGATAAGAAAATGTGATTTTCAAACCACAACAGTGAGTCAAGGTGACTCAGAACAGGTACCAATTAAAACCAGCAAGTCCATGTTTTGAAACTGTCTCGATTCCACTTGGTGACGACTGTATTAAAACAGCTTGCCTAGAGAGGATGTGCACAGAGCCTCTTTTAAGTTTCTTCATTCTCAAAATCTAAATCTTCAACACTCAGAACCTCTCAGCAGTTTCAAACAACAACAACAAAGTAAAAAAAGGAAAAAAAAAAAAAGAAAGCCTTCCATGCTCAGAGTAATTTTGCAGAAAATCCCCAAACCACAGAAAAACAATTGCTTAGAACTTACATTTAATGTTAAGGGCTATTCAGGAAATGCAAAATGTTTTTTTTTAAATGTTTAACCATATAAACAGTGACTGAGAAAGCATTTCTTATTAAGCATTTTTATGGTTACAGCTACTCTGCTGCTGAAAAAGCAACTACTTATAAAAATAAAGCTAATATTTATGGGCACTATAGCTCAGGAAGGGACCTCTTTTATAAGACATTTACTGCAGCAGCCATCGCAGCTGAATCATGTTATTGCACAAAAATGAGGGTGTTTTTTAAACTCAGGCTAACATTTAACAACTTTAAGTAAATGATAACATATGAAATTAACTTCCAGCAGTACTAAGAACAGAATAGCAAGGACCAAATCTGTGAGACGCTGATCATCCTTCCACCGTCTCAGTGCCTGCAATGGGGCCAAGAAGTAGGGAACACTGTGACCACCACAAAAGCAGATGATTTAGAGAGCTGTGCAGATGATTAACAAATTACTGGGCACAGGACAACTCTCCTTGAGTGGCTGCAACCTCAGCAAGTTCAAAACTCCCCCCTCCATTGCTTTCTCCCAGTATCCAGCACTGGATACAACACATCTTGGTTTACGGCCACCATGAAGTCCGCAGGAAAAAGAACCACCATCCCTGTTCTCTAGGAGTTACGTCTTGATGTTCTCCTCTCCTTGGTAACTGCCGGCAGCCTCATTTGTGAAAACTTCTGTTCTACAGCACTCATTACAGAAAGACCTAATTACAGAAGTAGGGAGTGATCCTTCCAGAAGTATATGGTATGACCTTTAAAGTACAAGTTCAAGGTCATGCTTTAATTCACCCAAAGTCCCCAAGATGATTACTTTACAACGCATGCACTAATCAAAGCCATGCTTTAGGATTTGGCAGACAAGCTGTTCTGTCTATCAGAATAACTCACAGATGGTATGTATGTGACACAACATATTCATCATGTTATATTCTTAGTGTACGCAATTTTCCCCCCTGCTAAATTTTCCGGTGTTCAGCAAGGGTTTTAAGAAACTGCCAGTGCCTTGGAAGGGATACTCTTCCAGCCTTGTTGTCTTTAAATTAACTGAATAAAGAAAGAATCTAAAGGTTGAAGAAACTCATTCTCCTGTGTAATTGTAAAACATATTGAATTTGATTTTTTACCTTAGGTACTATTTTTTAACTTCTATTTTGTAGCTCATGTTTGTTTTCTGCTCTTCAGTTCACATATTGTACTTTCTTTTTACTTGATGTGTGCCATATTGTTTTAGCTTTTGCTCTTACTTCTGCTTATTTATGATCCTTTTTTTGACCAAAAACTCAGTAAGATTTGCTTTAGGGGCATTTTTTTATCTTTTTTTCCAGGTAGTTGCATGCATAAGTGAACCATTAAAATTGAATCAGTTCAGTGAATCAAACTGAATGACAACAAACTAAAATGAGCAGAAACATGCCTAAAGCAACAAGCAGATTACTTATTTTACTTATTTGTAATGTTGCTTTCTCTTTTCCCCTCTCCTCTAGTTCTTCTGATGAAATACAGAACCACTTTTTTTTTTTTTTTTAAATACTGAGATGAGTTTTCAATCCTGAATGCCATATAGATTTTAAAAAGGAAAATGCAGATGAGGAAGATGAACCCAATACAGGGTTTGGTTTCAGGTGCTGGCCCCAGCAGCCTATTTTAAAGCTCTTCATCTGAAGGAATTAACTAGCATGCACGGGCCAGAGTTCATGAAAATAAACTTCCCACTCCCAATTTCTTTTGCTCTTATTACATCTGCCTGCCATTTACTCCCGCTTTGCTTGTGTTTTAAAGCCTCAAGAACACAAGTCTCCTCTACCGCTGATCTCTGTTTGGTACAGTGTGCCGGCATGGATTAGTCCTTGTTAAACGAGGACAAGAGTTGAAAGAAAAATAACTGAAAATTAGGTTCCCTGCCTTGGAAAGAGCAAACCAACAGCTAGCACACAAGCTACCACGCTTTCTGTTACAGAATGATAAATGTCACTGCCAGGGTCAGAATTTTTCAGTGGTTTTCAGTGTTTTAGCTTTTATGCTGAAAGCCAAAACATTAATAAAGCAATTGAAGTAGTAGGCATATAAGTCCATGGATGTCAGTAGCAAGGTTTCACATATGCCACTTTGCAGTAATAAAAGACTTCATATATAGTGTTAAGACTGGATGTTACTATTTTTATTTTTTATATAAGGAACTAAGGACAGGAATGCAAGCAAATGGAGGAGAAAAATGAAGGCAATTCCAATTAATCATCTCCCCTAGTGACATTTTAATGCATTATTGTTACAATTATTCTAAAATGTCCTCAAAGGATCATCACGCCAGCTTTTTCAGACTTCATTTTTCACTGAGTGATATTTTAACAAGCAACCTTTCTGAAAAGTTTTGATCTCTGAAGGGGCAATACTCGTTCATCCCTCTGCCTTTGTGGGAAACAGGGCTACTACATGCACCAAAATATCAGGTGTGTTATGTTACAAGGGCCTCTTTTCATTTCCTTATTTTCACTGGCTTGAGGTTTTTCCCTGCTTCGGTTTCTTTCTTATTCACTCCCCAATGACATTCTTAAATTCTGCATTTTCAGAAACTGACTTAAAATATGGCAAGGCAAAATGTATGAGCCAGGCTGTAGAAGAACAGAGGAGAGGTAGTGTGGCTTTTCTAAGCTATAAAGTTACTTTAATATTTTTTCCATTTTACAACATATGAGTAAAATAACCTCTTCTGTCTCAGCATAATTAGCTCCCCAGTCCTGGCATGCCTAAGAGCCTCGTGTTGTTTGGGGTGCTGTTTGCCAGGGAACACTTAATATTCTCATCTATCACATGAATCAATAAAACGCAACCCTGTTTTTCACAAGGTGGCAGTGTATTAGGAAGAGTCATACGGGCTGAGTTAATTTAAAAGTAATAGACTGAAATTGTCCACATTACTTTTATTAAACTGACAGAGCAGGTCCAGTGCTGCTAAGAAATTAATCCCGTTTCACGGAATCATAGAGCAAGGCCATAAAAGTTACTGGTTTATCTTAAAAAATAATAAAAAAAATTAAACTCAAGCTCTGATTTTTACTTCCAGAATATGGGGATTCTTTAAAGACACTACTCACAAAATGAATAGGAGAATTAGAGCTATGCCAAATCAACCATATAGCCATTGGGTTAAATTGACATTCATCAGGAAAAAAAAAATCTCCCTGCTGATTACCAAAAAGTCAAAGTCTGAAAATTAACTTCAGGCACCTTCGACGCATGTGAAAGCAAGGAGTGGAGTTCCCTTAATCCTCAGTGGAAGCAGAGGGTCCCTTCAGAGGGCAAACAATCCCAAGGGCTCAGAGACCCTCGGAAAGGTGCACGTCATCACTGAATGAAGAGGGAACCTAGGGTGAAGAGTCCTAAGTTAGAGACCTCGGTTTGGTCCACCTACCTGAGTTGATCCTAAGAGGATGGAAAAAAAAAAAGCAATAAAATCTCCCTCAGATCGAAAGCAGGCAGGATGCTCAGTGCTATGCCATGTTGGAGGCCTTCTACCTGCAATAACAACTCAGTCCCCCAGCCCCAGCTCCATTTTGGTTTGTTAACACTTTTGTACCTTTAACATGTTTTAATGTTTTGTCCTGAACAGATTTTTACAGTGCAGGTGATGGAGGAGGCACAGTGCCAAAGAGAAGCATGGTGAGCACTGCAGGACAGAAACATTATCAGGATCTGTGTCAGCAAAGCAGATTACACTTTTGATAATACCTGTTTTGTATTTGCTGGACCCTGGATAGGAGGCTACCAGGCAGGAAACCTTCACTGCAGTATATGGTGATGCACTCATTATAGCTGCATCCCCACACCATGCCCTGAGACTTTGACCCTTGTTTTCCAAAAAGTTTAGACTTCAAATTGATACATTTCCTCCGATATGAAATTAAAATCTTCAGCATCAAAAATATATTTGCATCCAAGGACACATGTCATTTCTCATATCCTGCTATTTAAATCATTTGACTTTGAGTGAGATATGGGAGAAATTTAAGTTTCAGTACATTTTAGTCTCTATCACGTCAAATTTACAACCCTGGAGTAAATCACACTGCCAAGACAAATGTCTTCACTTAAATCAGATTTGTTGCTTCCTTCCATACTTCAGAACATTAATAAAATTGGAGTTCTAGTTCATAATAATAGTTTCATCCTCACTGTCCAGGAAAACCACAAGAAGTTCACGGGAACCTTAATTCACCCTCCACATACTCACTTCTCTAGGTTAAACAATTAGAGGTCCTGATTTTTATTAGCTCTGTGAACGCGCGTGCATCTGACTCAAGTTCTTACACTTGTATCAGCATGCACACAGTCGGTCCAGATATACTAAGATTTGCTTTAATTGTCTCCTCTAAGTGCTGTTCTTATCTTCAGACTTCCTGAAGATTGGAGGCATTAAAAACAACAAAACAGCTCTCTGGGAAAGGGGCAAAGGCACCTGAAAGCAAGCAAAATGGCAGGAATGTTTACAGCTTGCTGCAATTACTGGAAATTTCTCCCCTAAGTAAAAGAAATGCCTAACAATTGTTTTTCCCTGTCATCTTTCCAACAGCTCTTACGTCTGCGCTCTCAAGAGATCTAAGTCTCTCTTCCATTTCGGGATCTGATGTGCAATTATAGGAGCTGCCTGCAGATGAGGATTACAGATCCAGTCCCTCCAGTAAACGCAAAGGAGATGGTCATGTTATGCTTCCCCTTTGCAGCACCCCGTCAGACTCCAGCCAGAGGCCAAGGCACGTTGCTTTAGTCTTTGTGCAAGATTAAAAAGCAGACCCGCACCGAGGCACACAGCAATGCGACAGGGCTGGCAACAGGGCTGCAACAACAGTTCACGAAGCAGAAATCTCAGTGTGCTAAAATAAAAGGACATCACTTGAAGCTGTTTTTTTTGACTCACCGCTTGCCTAATCATTATTCCTGAACCTAAAGACTAACATAGATGGAGCAAGTGACACAAACCTGGATTTGTAGCATGGAATAAGGATCATAGAATCATAGAAACTTTTAGGTTTGAAAAGACCTTTGAGATTATCTAGTCCAACTGTAAACCTAACACTGCCAAGTCCACCACTAAACCCGAGTGCCACATCTACGTGTCTCTTAAATACCTCCAGGGCTGGCGACTCAACCACTTCCCTGAGCAGCTGCCACATATTGAAAGCTCCTTTGACACATGTGGCTCCAGCGTTACATATGGCTTGTCAAGAGCCCTCTGTAATGGGAGGCACATGTCAGTGGAATGTTGCTGGGAGCTCTGTGTGATTCAAAACGCTTACTGCAGCATTATTACAGTAATCTTTCAGCATGCTTTTACTCCCCAACCTCTCCCCGTTTTAACAAAACAATCCTAAGCCTATATTAACAACAGGGTTTAATGAAAACCATACATTTCATGATGAGTGTTTGGTCATGCATGGGAGATTTGTTTGGAATCAGGATCACTTCTCTCTAGGAATATGACAAGAGATTAAATCATTAAAAATGTATAGTCTGTAATTAGTTTATCATTGCCAGAACTGCAGGAATATTTTCCAACATAAAACTGATGCCACCAGCAAGAGATCATTTTGAAAGATCAATGTTGCTGAGATATCAGAAAACAAAGTAATTAGGAGACAGCATGCACGCTGTTCTCCTCTGTATGTTTTTTTTTTTTACATACACAGATATACATATACATACACACATATATATAACTACATAACCCCCTCCTTATAAATCCAACCAGTGATGGAATGGAAATAGTATTAGTGATTGTCTTAACTGACACGGTGATGTGAGATTATTCTGAAGCACCACCATCTTCCGAGCCTTGAGGATTTATACTAACTGCATATTTCTGGAGAAAGCAGCTCAAAGCACCACAAACAGGATCTTGGTATTAGTTAATTATGGCACTGCAATATTTTCACCGGAGGCATTTTAGAAATAAACTGCAGTACAGTGATGCTGTTTGTATTGCAATAGTTAAGGTGGTTTCAGACCATAAATTATAAACCTCATTTTTCAGAGTTTATGACAGGGCTATAAAAAAGGAACCAGCCCTAGCCAGTTTTCTTTTATGACATAAAAAAATTAGCTATTTGAAAGCTATACATTTATGCATGAGTTCAATGGTTTCAAATGATTTTTCCCCTCCCACACTCTCCTGTTTCAGTATGTACAAAGCCATGATCACATCTGATGGCCATTCTCCTCTTCCTCCATACTGTGCCCCATCCTCTCAGATGCATTACCACTTAAAATCAGATTCTTTTGTTTTTCAGTGGGAATTAGCTATCTTGTATGAGTCAGCATCCCTGGACAACTCTCTGTAAGTATTTAGTAAGGAAATATTAAAGCTGTCATTTCCAATATGAGGTTCACAGAACCCCGGGGGACTAATTTAAAAGGGTTTGGAGAAGATAATTAAGAAAAGTCAGTCTACTGTCAGTAGGCTTAAACTCACTGAAAAAGGGTCTACACTTCAGCAGGAAAATGTTTAGGAGGCTCACAAATAAAAAAAAATAATATTCAAACCTGCACTGAAATACTAGATTATTTTTTTCCAAGGAGAATATGAATTTAAAGCAGCGTAGAGGGTTGATGTCAGCTTCCAGTACAGAGAGTTTTATTCAAAAGCAGATGTCAGCCTTATAGGCTCAGAGCTTACATGCAGCAGTCATAGCAGCACATGCCAGCAGCCTTCGAATGCCAGCTCCGCCTCTGAAAGGACCGGTGAATTTGCACCATACCATCTCCTCCACTGCCAAGGTCGTCACCACTTCACCAAGCTGTCACACAGCACTCCACCTCCTGCTTGTATATACGATCAAGTGGAGGTAAACATGCCAGCTTAACACCCTTTTGAACTGAAATGGAGTTACTTTCTGGAACTCAGGTTCTTTGGAGTTGCATATCAGAGGAAGAAAACATTCTCTGCTTTTAATAAAAAACAGACTCTGTCCTTGTCTCATCTCACCCATCTTTTGTCACTCTGGAGTGTAGTGGGACAGGCTGTCTGGCAGAGATCTTTCTCTTTTTAGGTATTTCTTTGCACAGGAGAGGTAGACTATGAACATAAATGCATACCAAAGGGGTACGTGGTACCAGAAGTTGAGATAAGGCTCTTTCTGGACCAATGGTTATGTTGATGCTTGTGGATTTGACCTTCAGAAACTGAGGAAGCCACCAGGTATCGACCTGAAAGTATTCAGAGCCATGTGCCAAGTCACTTTGCAAATGGGACACAGGATCCTAAGTCACTTATACCCTTTTTTAATGTTCTTCCCGCTGGTCATTAATATTGCCAAAGAGCTCTACGATATTTAGTTGGAAAGCTCTACAAATGCAAAATGTTCTACGATAAATCAAGCAAGTCTTTCAGCATACAGTTTGGTTTTATATATGCTTCTCATACTTGTAGAGTTTAACAGCTCTAGGCAGCAATTAGTTTGTCAAAGATAAAACAGTAGGTAACAGTAAAAATATGATAACTTTTCCTGACCAGTTCAGCAACAGCTTGGGAATCCTTTTCTGCTGAACTGGGATGAAACGCAGTAGCTTGCTTTCCTTACAATTACACTTCCACAGCTAAGTACTCTTTCAGTCATGGCCTAATCCTGGCTACCCTTATACACTCACATCTGGGGGTGCAACCATTGAGCCTGGCCAGCCTTTCATCCTCATGTGATCAATGCAGTTTCCTAGCACGGTGGTGTATCACCACCAAAACAGCATCAGCACAGGTAAATGCTGTACCTTCCCCTTGCAGCAGCAAGAAACCACGATCAATTGCCTTACTTGCCCCTCTGTCAGTGGAGACCCTGAAAGGGGTTCTGTTTGGGCTACGCATTTCAAAATTTGGCATATGCAGCGGTGCCAGTCTTGGTGGGCACAGCGGTGCCCTCCTCTCCTGCCCATTGGCCCTCCACATTCAGCAGAGCTCTGCAAGAAAAGGTGCTTGGCAAATATTGGGGGAATCAGCTTGTTTTCAGTAGCCACATCTCTGCTCTCACTCTCTTAGCTGGCTGCCAGAGATGATAATTCCCATGTTTTTGTGGATATTTCTAAAGGGAATAACTGAATCCATTAATCAGCTTGTGGAAATACAGTTAAAAAAAAAAAAGTTACACTCAACAAGAAAATCCTCCTCTCTGTTGCGGCAAATGCATGACTCCCCTTAACCCCAATGAGAGTCACAGATGGTTTGAGAAGGGAGAACCCCGGAGTGTCTGGCTACAGCAGAATCCTATTGCCGTACAGATACACAAAACGATAGAAACAGTAAAACTTACCACTCCGGGCTGACACTGAATGCGTCACCAAGACCTTCTAGGTACACAAACATCCTTAAATTACATATAATACATATGTATGCATACACAAACGAGAGAGAATGTAGAGCAAAATCACTCCTCAGATATTAGTCACAACTTCTTGAAAGGGATATGATATTTCTGTTTGAACCGCACTTTAAGTACTTTAAATCGAGATACCGAAACCTCTTCAACATCATTAACCTGGATTGAAAATAACCAATAAATAATCATTTTGTGTGTAAGATGAAAGGCAAACGTCTGATACATTAATTGTGAAACCCCTTTCTGTACTAATGGTTGCCATAACCTAAAGAATCAATTCCATTATGGATATTTACACAGTGACCTATTAGGAATACACGGAAGTATCATTTTTTACATTGATTATCCATCCTTAAAACAGATAGTAATGTATACTTAAATGCATGGATTGCAAAAATAATTTTTAACCTTTATTACGTACTCTTTGTTGAAAAGGAAATCGTTTGAGCATCATAGTACCAAGGACACAATTTCAATTTATGTCTTAAGAACAGAGGGCAATTATGAATGCACATGGGAAAAAAAAATAAATCTCTTATTTGTAATAGTCAGGCAAGTGAGTTACCTAGAACACAAATGTTTCTAATCTGAACCCAAGCAAACAATACAGACAGTGCTGGGGAACCAGAAAATAAATACATATTAAAACTTTTACAAATTGTATCGCCTTTCAGAAATGTCTGAAGCAAAATCCCCCTTCTGAATAGCTCCAGCATAAACCAGCATAAAGTCTAATAGGTATGCCTGATGCTGGAGGCAGCGCTTTTTAATTTGACAGACTTGTCCTGTATCGAGTTTCCACAGTAAATAGCAGGGCTGCTGGGGAGATAACTGCAAATCCAACCACGAGGAATGCACCTGAGGGACACCACGTGCGGCCACCATCGCTGCCAGCCCGGGCCATGGCGCCCGCTCGCCACCGCACCGCTGCTCCGGGCCAGCAGGGAAAGGGCAAACCTCCGCTTTGTGCTTCGAGCGGAGGGAAAGCCCGTGGGCTGCAGGACCAGCAGGGAAAGAACAGCTGGAAACAGGAGCAAGGCAGTTACAAAAGGCTCCTCGCGAGTCAAAGGCTGTTGGCAACGCCAGCGCTCTCCACCCGGAAAGAGCGACGGTGATGAAATACTATAGCCCCTTTGAGGGGACATAAACGCTACAGACCTGACGATGCTGATCACCCTATCCAGGCATAACTGGAGAAAATTGAGAGAATTTAACCTGGGACAGCAGCTCCTTTGTACAAGTGAGGTCTGGTCGTCTTCAGGTTAGTTTTACAGCCAAAGAGGAGAAATGGCTTTTTTTATTTGGCAGTAACTCTGTCTTCTAGAGCTCTCACCAGGAAAAGAGAAGGAAAAATAAACTAAAACTTCGTAGGACATTTAAAACAAGCTGTCACTAGGTTAACCAAGACCCAAAGAAGGCATGTAGTACCTGCTCTTAGCAAATTCACTTACTGATTATCAAATCAATTTAGCCATTCACTGAAGTGCCCATCATCCCTCAAGGCCGTCACCACACCTGTCAACAAAAACCAGGCGCCGACTCCTCTCTTAAGGACATAACATGTGTCAAATTGAAGGTTCTATTCAAATCACAGCTTCCTGCCAGTCCTGATCTCCTCTTCCATCGTTCACACCGTAATCTGCTTAAAACGAACAAAACACTGGTTTTGAAAGTGCTGAACTTCCCACCTGCCAGGCCAGCAGCACGGCGGGGATGGCACCAGCCCCTCGGGCTGCTGCAGTAAAGCACCCGTTAATACCAAGGGACAGAGGTACCAATAAATCCTCCCGGGCACTCAGAGGGCAGTCACTGATCTTTCCAGTCTTTATCAGAAAAAGGATTTTTTTGTTGTTGATGTTGTTAGATAAGGAGGTCTTTTTCAACATGAGCTTCTCCCTTGCTAGAAACAGAACATATACATGGTGCAATCACGGAAAAAACACCGCCCTGCTGTATGCCTCTGTCCTTCACAGCAGTGCTCATTAAAAATAAAAGTTTCCAATCCTATTTAAATTCTTTCAAAACGCACACATTTGGGGGAATCTGGTGAGTCTATACAGAAGAAAGATCTGAATATCTCTCCGTATTACACACATGGTATTTCTCTGCATGAGCATTATTTCAAGCATGCACACACTCTCTCTGTGTCCTGTGGTGTGCATCACGATCCCACAATCAATTCCCCACAACGTGAAGAGACGTGGACCAGCAAGATACATGACCAGAAAGAAGCAGCACTAGGTTTAACCCAGGGATGTTTTGGCATTGTTGGCCGTGTGAGAGTCTGGGCAGAATCTCAGTCTACAAAAGCAAAACCTCAGCTGTGCCCAGCTCCCCCGCCTCTCCTCGCCACGAGGGCTGCAGAGCCAACGCCACGGAAGCTTTACATTCGAAATACCCCTTGCACAAAACGCCCTGCTATCGTAAGCACTGCAAACTCTCAAACCTGTTCTGTATGAGGCCTCATTTTAATCTTTTGAGCATCCTTTCTTTTTAAAGCATAAGCAGATTAAGCTCACTGAGCATCCTCCTTCAGCAATCACCGTAGATGCATTAAAATACAGCAAATGAAGAAGGGCCGATAAGACTGTAATGAATGCATTATCTCAAATCCCAGACTGCTATAACTTTACAGAAGTAAAGAAATGAACCTAAGAACAGACTTTAAACACTGTTTCAAGGATAAAGTATCAATGTATTGATCTTATGAGCGCTATTATCAGATGGCTATCTCTGGGTGTCAGGTGAATCCATTCACCTCTGGAAAAAACACACTATGTTGTCAAGGCCTGAAAATTATCCTTGCTAATTATTTCTCTCCTACTGCCCTTTTCCAGTTCCAGCTTCTGACTGTTGCCAAATTATTCCTTGCGGTGTTACCAAAACGTTTTCTACTTCTATCTTACTTGATCACGATGGGAAAATATCTGAACTAACCCTGCTAATAATGCAGCACTACTATATCAGAGATCACATGTGGATGTTTTGCTGCCTCAAGCATTAAGCAGGCCAAAATGGTTTGCTAGGAAGCTTTCTTTGAAATAAGAGCTTGCTTTTCTTCTACAGAAAACATTAATTTCCTCTTACATGGTCTCACCTTCAAACTCCTCAGAGTTGAGCCTCGCATTTGAGCTTTCATATGTTTCATATATATTTCATATTTCTTTTCCTTAAAATGGACCAGCACAGCAGCTGTTTGAGCTGCAAGCATCCAGAAATTGCTGTTTTCAGTTTCTGGAAAGACTAACTTGTAAGATTGTAATCCTGTACCATGGAAATGCAGCAACTCCCTTCCAGAGGTCACGCAGCTCAGCACACACATTCCCTGTACTACAAAGGGAATAGGAACACGAACATTTTATCAGAGGCAACATAAGGAATATCCATTTTTAGTTTTGACCAATTTGAGTCTTGGTCTTGCTACTACTAAACTGTCTGATAAATCACCATATGGTTCAGTGGGAGGGCTAACAGGCCTTTCATAAATGGTATGCCAGCAATGACAGCATGTAGCTTTCAGCATTACTTAGTAAACAGCATGTGGTTTAACATTACTGACTGATATGATTGAAGGTATCTACTTTGGGTATTTCCTGGAGGCAAAGGCCCCTAAAATTTTTCCTAGTTAAATGAGGAGCAAGGGGAATATTAGATGAGGCTGAGGAGAAAGACATGAATACGGATTTGAGGATGGGTGACTCCATTTATGTTCGGGAAATAATGGGTTTTACTTTTACTCTCTTGAAATTTCATCTTTTGAATGCAGCTCATTAAGTGAGCGCTCACATTCCTGTCTCCCAAGCAGAATGAGACCTCTCAAGCAAAGAATTTCAAATGAATCTTTTTTAAAACCTTCCCGTTATCTCCAATCTCCTATTTTGAACTGGATGTAATGACATTTCTTTTTCTTAAGGGATATTATGGTCCTGCCTGGTATGTGCCACCATAAGATTAAATGTGTCACTCAACTCTCAGCAAGCCACCTTCTCCTCAGGAGCACTAGCCTGCCCTAAGAGGATCCAGACCTCAGAGAAACGAGAACAGAATTTCCCACTCAACCAAGGGTGATGAGAAACTAAAGAAAAGAGGTTTCCCTCTTCTTTTTGAATGCATTTTGTAATTTTGGCTACTCATCTGTGGGTAGTTTTGCATTTTAAAAAGTTAAATCTGCTACTCTTCGAAAACCCTCAAGCACTGCATGCAGGCATTGAGCACTGAACTTGTTATCTTAGTTGTAGGCACTGCCACCCTGAAGGAATGGAAGGGTTTGATGCAGGAATAAAAATCAACTAAAATCACCCTTATAGCAATCTGGTTAAGGTAAAGAGCAAACACAAGCAGTGTTGCAGGCATGAACTTCAAAACACAGAGTAGTTAAAAGCTCTATAAAGACAAATATGAAAGAATTCAAGAAATGTAATCCATCCCTGGCATGATCAAATCCCAAAGATCTCTCTCCTTTCCACAACAAATATGTGATAGATCTTGTGCTAATATGTGTTTTAATTCTAAAGTTACATTCACCACCTGAGGTGAGCACGGTTGCCTCTCCACCCTTTATTTGGTGTCTGAGAGTCTGCTCAAAAAAATCAAATTTGCCCCAGTCCTAGGGAAGAATGACTCATCCTTAACTTATTAGGGAGACACTTTCAATCTTTCCCGGACTATTAACAGTCCCCTCTGGAGAAACTAACTCTCTTTTGGCAGACCAGGTGCCATTTTCTGTGCTTGAATAAACTATTAACAAACTGTTAGCCCGCTGCAGGGGGGAAAAACTCTTTCCAACCTGGTACACTATATTTCTAACTCTGGTGGGAAGCCAAAATTTATATTTCTTACACATGTGTAGGTAAGGAGCTACGTTTCATAAAAAAAAAACCTCCTGAATGGTCAATGGACAACGATACCCAAACCCTCTTTGAGGGATACGATAACAAAGGCTTTCCTGCCCAGGCACTGAGCGCGCTGGAGGCAGCTGCAGTCAGGAAACAGAAGGGATTGCAGATTTCCTGGAAATACGAGCCCGCTTTGCCTCCTCTCTGAAGCCAGAGGATAAAGGAAAGCCTCCTCTGAGGACAACTGGCCTAGACGAGATGGTGATAGAAAAGGACATTATTGGTCTTTTGAGGCATGTGCTGAAAAGCCCAACTAATTAGAAAACACAGAATTTCACTTATTAAGCTGGGTAGAAAAATAGGGAGCAAGAGGACACATGTATTCAGGGATATGACTATGTTCTCCAAAATGCTTTTTCTTTACAGAAAGATGAGTGTTGTGTGTCTCAAAGCATGAGCAAACACATACCTTTTTCTCTCGTTTCCAGCCACTTGATTGTTATTTCATTTCTATCAGACAGTAAACTCTTGCTGTGTTTTAGATCCTTTTTCAACTTTAGTTAACCTTCCCATCCTATCTGAAAATACAATGCCTGTGAACTGGGGAAATAAGAGGGACTACACTCATATTGCTGCCTGATCTCTTACATCATGTGAAGCTTTATCATAGAAAAAACAAAGCAATTCATCCCTGCAAAGCCTGCGGTTATAGCA
Organism: Tauraco erythrolophus; assembly: GCF_009769465.1. Taxonomy (NCBI): domain Eukaryota; kingdom Metazoa; phylum Chordata; class Aves; order Musophagiformes; family Musophagidae; genus Tauraco; species Tauraco erythrolophus. The sequence continues at coordinate 8,957,738 of NC_141476.1, forward strand.
GCAGCACTGTTGTATCCCAGAGCAGGAATTCCACTAGGGCAGGCGCTGCACAAACCCAGCAAAAAGGCACTCTTTGTCCCAAAGAGCTTTTAAACTCAATATAAGAGGCAGCAGAGGGATTCAGGTGGGAGGGCAAGAACGTAAATACAATACTACTGATCAGCGCAGTCTGCAGCGAATGCGTTTCGCATCCTGCCCCCCCGAATTAAAAAGCCTTTCGGTGACCTGCATTATAAAATCAATTTTAACAAAAACCTTTTTGGACACATGAATAACCAGAGAGCAAGATGCATCTTCCTTTCTAGTTGACACAAGCTTTTGGTCGTCATCCCTCAGAAAATAGTTCTTTAAGATGTGATAAAACAGAAAAAAAAAGTAAACCCTCAATAAATGCACTGAGTATTCTAACTGCGAAAAACATGTCTGACGTAATTTATTCTCTTGGCATGACATTATAGCAACTGTTTAGAATTCTTCAGGGAAAAAAAATACAAAAATGCAATCAGTAAAGCACCAGTATAATAGACGATTTAAATCATTTCCTGCTTGCTGCCTTAAATCATGATTAACATTGGTGAAATCTATTCCCACTGTTTGAGACCCAGTGAAATGACTTCCATGGGAAATACTGGCAGACAAGCTACCAACAAGCCTATTAACCACATTAAGGTTTTGTTTTGATTTTTTGTGTGCCAAGGAAACATTATCACTTCTTAACACATTTGTGCAATATTTCTTTTTTTTTTCTTTTCTTTTTTCCTTTTCCCAAACATTATCTATCTTTGTTATTTCCAGAGGGTCTGTTGGGAGGGTCATACATCTCCAGGGAAAGATGTCCCAAAGCCCCAGGACTGTCAGACTTGCCTGAAGGAAAGAAGCAATGCTGAGCACTTATCTAACTTCACACGCTTTTAAGCGGTGTCCCAGGCCCCGTGGGTACAGCTGTCCCGGCACAGCGTGGCACGCAAACACGTCCCACCTGTGTGCTCGGTGGACCCGTACAGGCTCAGAGCCTGCAGCCCAGCGACACTCAACAGACATGCAGCTCACTTTTCTGCAAGCCTCACACACTTCATGACTGTGCGCTTGACTGTGAAAAAAATTGCCTTCCTGCCTCTAAGTTCTCAAACTTAAAAAGCTATGAACCAATTTTGGAAAACTTGTGTCCCTGTTTAAGACTGAGGTGGCCATGTCCACTGGGAGCAATAAAATAGCCCTCTCATAGCTGCAAAAGCAAGCATCTTTCTGCAGCTTTACTGAAGCCCCCTTATCTAGCCATGCTAAATGAAGTGGTGCTTCTGTCCAAGATGTATTTGCACAAGGGGATGCTGAGGTTCAGGTGACTCCTCACCTCACCTCTAACCCAGGTCAGAAAGGCTCCATGCACAGTCTTCCTACTTGCACTCACCTCTGGCCATGACCACTGAGGGAAGGAGGCTGACATGGACATGCCAAGAGCAGCTCTTGCTCAACGTCCCTATGAGTCTATCAAAGTCCTAGTCTGTTCCTTACAGCTAGGGTCAAATGAAGTCACCTCCTCATAATGAAAGACTTCAGCTTGCAGAAGCCTGCCAGATACTCTAATACAGTAGCTACCTGACATGGTGAAGCAGCAGAAATAGCTATTACCTGTTGTCTCCTTCCTTCTCCTCCCATAATCAAGTAACTATTCCAGAAGAACAGAATTTAGCAGGATACTTCTTTCTACACTTTTCTTGCCACATTGAGAGCCCAGAGTGAATGCCAGTAAACTCAGTGGCCTAAGCACCCAGAAAGCTCAGCACGTAAAGCTCACCTTTACAGCTGGGGAGAGACTCCCATTTTTCTAACTCAGACAATCCCACATTTCAAGTAACAATCCTATTGAACCTGCTACCTTTCATTAAAGTAGCTCTTATAACTCTGTCAAATTCTCCAACCTTTGTATTGATTTTTTCTCCTATTCAAAATAACTCTCCTTTACAACAAGAGCTGGCTGTCAGACTCTTATCTCTTATTTTCACCCCATCTGAACCTCCTCCTCCTTGTCAGTCTTTCCAGATTCCAATTAATCATGTAGAAAATCAGGGATTTATGTTAAGAGGAATGTACAACCCTTAGCTCATCATTAACATACTGTAATTGCAGCGTGGTGCTACTGCCTCAGACCTTTTCAACAAGACAGTGGAAATCCTTTGGGGAAAGCAGGACACTCCCATCCAACATGAAAAGAGTTATATCTGGTTCGCGTTACTAGATAGTTATTTCAAAATAAAACTCTGGATGCATTGTAACATGTGCAACTCACTCTAGAAATTACTGGGGCCTGCCAGGCAGCAGGAAGATGCTGCCATAAAACCAAACTGCTGTTAAATCCCTAAATTTTGTCTGGGTCTCTACACGAACAGTCCCAAGATACGCTAACCCCTCCACTAAACATATTTTAATTTCAGACCATCCTCTCATGTTTCTTCTTAATTATCACAGGGCATTCACAGAAAAGATCAGCCAGATGGAGACTAAATATTTCAGTACTACAAGATGAAGCATTCTGCACTAAAATGGAACCTTGATTGCAATGAAGTCATTAATTAAAGTCTCAACTGATTCTTCTGTCAGTATATAGGAGGCACTAAAGACAATTGTGAGGAGACAGCGTATCAGCTACACTAAGGAAAATAAAACAGTAAACCAGACAGTTATAAGATGATGTTTAACTTGCACTGCTCACGGTCTTCACAGTGCAACATGATGGAAACTCAGCCATGTGCTCAATATACCCATCCATTTTATGTTTTAAAGTTATGACATGCTGATTTCCTGATGATTAGAAACCTGAAGTTTTAAAAGTGGTGAAGTGCATAGAGAAGTAGAGTCTGGAGACTCCTGGAGTAAAAATATTACTTTACTGGAGATAAGACAGAGCAGCATTTTTGGCTTTTTAGCATCTTGTATTTTTGGAGTGTTTTATGGCTATCTGGACCCCCAAAGACTCTGGGGAAAGAGGAAACAGAAGACTGTGAGAAAACAGACCAAAAAAACCATGGTAATTGTCAGTTTGAAAAAGAAAGACAAAAATAATTAAACGTGAAAATCCCCAAGCCGTCTCCTTGTCTGAATGATTAAGTCAGGGGTGCTGTAAGAGATGTAGATGGAATAAGCAGTGTGTGCTGAATTCCCTAGGCACTCTACAGCACAGACAGCATGAGTATGGAGCCAAATCCTCACTCCATTTCACCAGCACATCTCCCATCAAAGTCACTGGGAGCTCTAAGTATCCCCCTGTAAGTGTGGATTTGGTCCTTAGAGAGAATATTACAGTAAAATTACTTCAGACAGTCGAAGTATCTCACTGTGATATATTCCCAATGGCCCTCTTTAGGTCCCTCCATCATTTATTGACTTCTACGTTGCTACATCCTGCCAGATGGAGGCAAGGAAATTTGAAGAGCAACTAGTAAATGAAATATAAGGAAATAAAACCAATGCTGGCTCCCTGTTTCACAATTAGTCTTTACTTGTGCTTGAAACCAACATCAGAAATCTTTGCAAAATTACAATTACCAGGTATGCTGCATGCCAGAAATAATAAACTCAGCTGCAACACAGCAACGTAGCGTGTTAGTTCTCTCCTGTATATCAAGAAAACATACTGTGATATGTTCGTCTTAATACATCAAAAAACACACACAAATCTAAACAGACTTACAAATGCACCAAGAGTAAAACTGAAGAACAGAAAAGGCCCCAATTCTAACATTAAAAACTAAATATCTCCTGCCATCCACAGGTGGACAAAAGGCTGCACATATACTGTATATGACTCCAGAAGTGATGGAAACACTAAACACTCAGGATAAACCCAAAAAACTTAAAGAGTTGTCTCAGTTTATTCCCTGTAGTAAAGGTTTTTGTGCACTGAATACCACACGTTTCTTTTACATTAATGACACGGATTGCTTCTGCCCATGATAACATAAAACATCAGAATTTAAGTGATATAACGAGAGGTAGGATAGCACACAGTGATGAACTTTGGCAAGGAGATCTGAGCATTCAAATTAGAGCAACTAGCTGTAGATCTAGACCACGCTGAAGTTAGTAGGTATATTTAAAGGGTAAAGGAAGAAAAACAAAGTAGCAGCAAGAACAAAGACACCATTAGAACCTGGAAAGTCTTCTAAGAAACACGCTTAAAGAAGAGCAAGACCTGTTAATGCAAATAATTGTTTTGTAATAATAATTTAGTAGAATGAATCTATCAACATAATGTAAAAGCTCATTAATCGACACGAAAAGGTGTTAGCTCTTCATTTTCTGCTGGGATGGTTTGTGGGGTTTTGTTGAGAGGTTTTTTGATTTTACTTTATTTTTTTAAATGGAGAACTCGAGATCTCCAAAAACATACATGTTGGCACTTGTGGATATGAAATCACATTGCTATTTCACAAGCCAAGTTGATGCTCCTATTACCAATTTGGCCTACACAGTGCAAGTTTGTTCATGTAAGATTAAAGGGATGAGGTCTCTATGGCATATTGCAGTATGGTCCTTGGAATAAGATTCTCATTTACTAAATAAATTACTGTATATTACTGTATAATGGTGTTCACATTATAACTGACAATTAGCACCATTAAAGAGAAAGCTCATAAACAGCCAAAGCTCACATCAAATTAACACAGTCATGATTAAAATCACTCTTCTGATTTCTGCTCTTCACAGAAATAATCAGCATTTTGCATAAAAATGAGTATGAAGCAGCTCAAAAAAAAAAAAAAAAAAAAAAAAAAAAATCCCATTTATGCTGGGACGGTGGTACCCAGCTCCACCAGCACAGCCCTGCCACGTCAGCTGCTCGCTTGCCCATGAACCACGATGTGCCGGGTTTCCCTCCCAGCAGGGAGCCCGCATGGCATGCCCTGCTCACCGCCAGCTCTGCACAGGCAGGGCTGGTAACCGGCGCGGTGACGCTGGAGATTAAAGTGCTGCAATTACTCCTCTTGGTGCTAATGAGGGGAACCTGGGTTCTCTCTTGGCCTGAGGGAAGCTCATCTTCTTTAATTTTGTCACTTTGCCATTTAAATGGTTTCTAGCGTTTGCACGTTCATTTATACTGCTTCAACTTCAGAAATAAAAAGAAAAACCTGAGTAATTATAGCAGAGAAGAACAATAATAAAATACAAAAGAGTCAGCAATTCATTAAAATTTAGAGAATGCAATGTTAAAAACTTTTCTTAACTTGAAGAAAAAAGGAGAGAGACTCTTTCTAAGCTGGCGCGGAGCCCACATCCTCATTAGGATTCGCGCTCCACTTGCACAGCAATACGCTAATAGCATCGCTTTAATCTTCAGCATCACAGCACTAGTTCCTGGCCTCGCCTACATGATGGTGCTAAAATGGCAAGAAGGAGGGAGAAAGAAACTTCAGGCCAATGCTGACCAGGCCTGGTGTCATGATCTGGAACCTGGCTGTGGATGAAAGTTTTAAGTACATAGACATCTCCGTTCAGAAATGCGACTTCAGAGACAGCCAAGCTCATAATGGCTTCGTAAGGCTCAAATATCACCAGGGAAAATCTAATCAATAAATAAGCAATCAAGGCCACACAATGAAAGAATACCATTACATATGTCATGGTTTGAAAAGGAATCACAATATGCTAAATATGCATAAAAGTACTGCAAGATAATACGCCTTAGATCCAACGTGCCTTTAAAGCAGAAAACAAAAGAATGTTCTCATATATCTTACCAACGAATTTAACATATAAATCACAAAAAAATATGATCCAGATGGGCTTCAATGAAGGAAACCAATTAACGTAGACAGCCTTACCATCTGACACATTAGTTGTAATAATAAAAACCAAACAACATGGTCAAACAATAATGCTCTGTATTACATCTGACATTTCTAATTAGTTTCTGCATCCTCTTCAAGAAAAAAAGACTACCAGCAAGCACTTTGTTTCCCAGAGGAAAAAACATCTAAACTTCATGTGCGCAGAGCACAGTCCACGGATGAAGCTGATCTATCTACGTTCCCTTGGGACGTGCTTTGGAACTAATGGTTTTTGCATAGTCCACATCTGGTTGCACAATTAGACTCAGAAAATGTTTCCTTTCAGCTGCATCGTCACTGTAACTGCTGCAGTCCTGGAATGCCAATACCTGGGTGCTCCTTAAAAGCTTCACCTATGTCCACGGGCTCAGAACAATCAGAATGATTTGGGCTTTGCTTTCTGTACGATAGGATTTTGGTTTTTCCTTTCTGCAGCCTTCCTAGAAATGCCACTTCTCAAATGAAGTACAGTATTCCTGGCACAGACCTCCCAGCATCAGACAATTAGTGTTGCATCAGACAGTTGCAAGCTGAACTACAATTAGCACTACAAATTAAAAGCTCCACCATGCACACATGTACAGTTACTGTTTGAGAGGTCTAATCCCAACTACGAGGACTGTTTTTGCATGTATTGGCAAGAAGGACTCGGTTTCATCACCTTAGACCTACTGGACCCTTCAAAATCCACCTATGAAAACTGTTTTCAGCACGTGGTTGAAATTTGGAATCCTTGGGCAGGAGGTTGATAGCATTACAACGGGGAAAGGCTTGGTTTGGAAACAGCTCTTTCTTCATAAAAGAGTAAAGGAAAGGCTGTGGGAATTCTGCTAATGCCATCGTACCCAGGAAGGCCAGAGAACAGAGGTGAATACAAATCACTTGAAAAATTACATTTTCATTATTAGGATTAACACTAAACCTATCTGATACAGCAACTTATTTTTCACAGCATTCATAAACAAGTGACCTAAATTTGGAGAGGCAGCCTCCTTTTTTCTTTCCTTTTTTTTTTTTTCCTTTTTCCAATTTTAAAGTAGAAAAAAACCTGTATTCCCATGGATTGAAAAGAAAATGAAGAACATTTAAACCAAAGGAAAATAATTTCTTAGGAAATTTGCTTTTTTCCAAAGTAAAAGAGCTTCCATTCATCAAGTCAGCATCCAATAGCCTTGGCATTATAAGAAAGAGTTTGTGAAGTGGAAATACTATTTCCGACACAAACAAGGCAGCCCAGGCTTCTTTACCATCTCCACTCCCTGAAATTTCAAAAGAGGAGGTGACTGGCTCTGTAGACCTCCTGAGTGCTCCTTCTGCCACCCAAAAATAGGGTTATAAATATCAGTATTGGCAACTGAGACAGACAGGGCAGCATGACAATGTTTGGGCCTTTGCTGCGTGCGGCCCAAACGAGTGGCCCCTTTTAAGAAATCACAGCTACATCGAGCCAAAAACTGTTGAAAAAATTCCTTAAAAAGTAAGAAAAAAAAATCTCTGCCTTCAGAACATCTAATATACAGGTTCAGAACTGAGACAAAAAACAGCTTCTAATTCTTATGTGGTGGGGCAAGCTGGAGCAGGGAGGTGAAAATCAGAGGTTTTGGTCATGCATCCGAGTCTATTACAACCTCCCTTTGTGCTTTGGAATGCCCTTCTCGTCTCCTGAAAAATGACTTGGCAGAAGTCACATGTGACAAATTATGGCAAGCTGGGGGCTGAATCGAGTTCTTGCAAGACCCAGCTCACAAGATAACCATTTCTGCCCACACGTGAGCTTTCTGGGCAAGCACAGCTGCCCTCAACCTGCTCACATCCACATGCCATGCTCTGAAAGTGCTTATCTGCCTACCGACAGGCAAAGGTAATCCCAGATAACATCTGCTTTATCTCACCATGGAAAACCTTGAATATAAAGTGAAAAGTATCAACAAACTCTATTGACACAGAAAACATTGCACTGCCGACAGAATGATCCAGGACTATCGGTCACAAGCCAAGACCCAACCGCACCAGGCTCCACAGCAGCCCACAGGGGCTCTCCTTGTTGTCTAAATGCACGTCCTGGTGGTCAGCTGCAGATGGTCACCCAGCCCGTGCTCTGAACATGGCCACATTCACAGGGTGGCTGTGCTCAGAGCATGGCCCATACTTTGTTCCTGCTGCAGCACAGCACTCTGCTACCATATCTCCATGGCTGGCTCAGGTCCAGCTGGCTCCTGCACAGGCAGAGCAAACACACCGCTGTTTGCACAGATCTGTGTAGACGTCCTGTTAGTACAAGGTAGAATACGGGTGGAGAGAGGGCCGTGCGTGTGCAAGGAAGCAATGCCGATGAAAGGCAGCAGTCTCAGCACGAGGGCTCCCAAACCACTGCTATTTGTTTGTAAGCATCATGGGAAAGAAAAGATTTGGAGGACAACGAGGTCACTTTGTGGATATTTGCAAGGAGATCCTCCCACACATGAAAAGCTTGTGGGAGAAACCAGAAAAGTGGCTGTTTACAACTTAACCCATGGGATGTGAGAGCTGGCAACGCTAGCAAAGCGGAGCTCAGAGCTGACATTGCAAAAGCACATAAGAGATGATAGATAGAGCGCTGCGAGGGCCGGAAGGGCCTTGAAAGTGATATGTTCACTGAAGGAAACATTGCCCTATTTCACAGTTGTCTCAAACTACAGCAGTACATTCTGATTTTATTTTTTCACAAACATAGCGCATGCCTTTCCACTCACCTCAACGGGGAACCTCTTGCCATTGATGCTGTGCTCAGAGCCAGCTGATCCGTTGCTTTGACCCCAGTGAAACTCCACTTTCTCTGCCTTGAATCTGCCCGGCAACCCGGCACCACTGACAAAATAATCGTCTTTCAGCAGGATAGCAACTGCACGCGCAAAACAAGGAGAAAGACGTTATTAGCACAGTTTTTCTGAAGCATTTACAGTTTTTGTGCATTCTCTTAGAATACTTCTAATGCAAATGAAATGTCAGGTCATCGTTTTTCTCTTTACAGGGAAAAAAGTCTAGAAGTAATGCTGGCTAATGATGGATTGATGAGGAAGTTACATAGACTACAGAAAATCACAGTCCAAATTTCTCAAGGACTTTTTGCCCTCCTCATTGGACTTTGATTAAAGCTTAAATGGCAAACTCCACCAAAACCTCTTTAAGGCGGTTCCAGAGAGTAACGGTTGACCACATCTTGGCCTTGCAAATCACTGACGATCTACAGATCGCAACAGATCCTGTGTGTTGGATTTCCTTTATTTTGCTGGAGGGAGTGGAAGGAGGAACTCCTGTGCCCTGTCCCACCTCTACTGCTGGATGCAGCGGGTACTTTCCTTAACCTCTCTGCTCCTCCTGTCTGAAAAATGGGGAGAGTGACAATAACTTTTTTGAGACCCACTCATGAGAAGTCCTCCATAAGAACTTGGGTTTTATTACAGTAACTGACATGATTATGATGTGATTCAAGAAGGGTCAAAAGGATCATCTTTGTATTTTCTTTTCATTTCCAAAAGCCTTTGTATTTTATACAACAATAAAAGCTGCAGGTCCAAATAGAGGGCAAAATCGTACGGTGGAAGCTGGTACATGTTACAGGAAAGGTCTGTGGTCCAGCTAAGAACTGAATCCACCTTTCCAAAAATTCCCATCTGCTGCTGTCACTACAGGATCACTTGCCTTTCTAGTATCTCCCATTTTTAATATGCACCATTCCTAAAAATTACCCATTACCAAATCCTTTTTTATCATCCCTTACAAAACTGTTGCTTAAAAACGGAACTAAAATCGTAGTTCTTCTGGTAAAAGCCATGGTCTTGCAGACCACCGCTTGCTGTGCCTAGAATCCTGTGATTAAAGTTTTTGGGTTGTTGATTTTTTTTTTTTTTTTTTTTAATGGGAACAGCATAACCTGCAAGGATTTCTCTGTGTTCTCAAGCCAACTGTGTCATCACAACAGGAACATTAATATAAATCCAATTTTGTTATGTAAGAGGGAGGATTTTATTCACTGCTGAAAAAACAAAAAGGGCTAGTTGTGAAATAAAAGTTATTCCTCTGTTGGTGAATCAGCAGCAGGCTTCGCTGCAGGCTGGGCTTTCTGCTGCACCAGGGCTGCCCTCCCATGAGCACAGACCGCCGGCTACAGCATCCACATCTCAGGTGTGACAGCACAATTTAGAAACATCTCAACTTTAAATTGTTTATGTTAAAAACATCTAAATGTTAAATTGCATGAGACGTTCAGATATTTCTGAATTATGCCAGCAACATCACAGGGCTATTTTCTTCCACGATTGCTGGTTCTTTCAGCGCTCTCTTTTTATCAAAGCGTTTGTGTAGGCAGATGGGTGGTGCAGGACTGGCTATAGGATACTGCCTGCGTCAGCCAGATACTGCCACTGGCCGCTGTCTCCGTCCACTGATTGTGTTAAACGTAAGTGACTAAAACACCATTGCTCCCTTCCTCCTTTAAAAAATTCTCAACGAGCTCAGTGGTATTTTTAAATACTGAAAATCTCACTCAATTGGTTATAAATTCCATAGATAAAATTGCACGAGATGAGGAATACAGGAAAGCAGATTCGTGTGCATCTGTTAAAAACCTCTGTGGGGATTCAGTTGCATCTAATAAATATTTGATAGTTCCTAAATCATTTACGGCTCTGTCAGGGGTCATTTTACTTGGTTTAGATGAATAATTAAAAGGATAATTAGGAGGATGTACAATCTGAAATGTTCATCTAATTGTTCATTTTACAGTATTTCTTACACTGCTGAGCTGTACAACACATGTTCCCATCACCTTCCTATCTCAGCAGCATCCCCTTACTGCCAGTGACTTGGGGGCTTCCCTGGCCTCCATGTGATTTCTAGCATTAAAGACTGGAATAACGAAACATCCCCTTACTGGGCTTCGGGAGCCACTGCTTTTATCCAACGATTTCTGTAGACCGCATAGCAAGGAATCAATCCTCAAAGCTCGCTAATTTAAAGTACTACATAACTGAGAATACAAAACTAAAGGAGGTGGTCCACGGCCACTGAAATCATAACTGTGTGATGCCATTAGCAGCATCAGGGCTGGAGCTGTGCGCCTGTCACCTTCTTGAGATCAAAAATAAACCTGGATACAAAGCAGCTCCTTCCCAGCCTTAGCAGAGCAGCTCTGATGGTCAGGACCAGCCAGAGTGATGCACATCATGCAGGAAAAGTACTTAACAAAAAAACACCTCTGGCAGAAATTTTAGCAGGTTTCTCTAAATTGAAGGAGTTTTTAGAAGTTCTCGGTGCCCTAAAAAGGGGTAAAGCGGTGATGTCTGTGTAACGCTGGTGAGGGTACTGCTCCCACGGGGCAGGTCGGGCTCAAGAAGCCTCATCAGCCTCAGGCCCAGCTGACACCAGCAGACACTTAATTATAAGGTGGCACAAGCAAAAACAACTAATGCAAATACAACCATGAAACGTGCTTGTACTCTCCAGGTGATCTTTACCACCTGGGAACCAGCTACTACGGTGATGACATCGAACCCACATTAGTGTCTCTGCCAGTGTAATCACGCACAAAAGCATTTCTAGTCGAGACAGGGGCTTTAATGAATCCATTTCCATTTTCTGAATGAAACACTGTTTTCTGCACATTATATTACCTGATATGGGGGGAAAAAGCAAGAAAGAGCACAACAAATCTGAAGAGCAATAACGTCTTTACCTTTTAACATTTCAGAGCATAAAAATAACTAATTGTTCTAGCCAAAAAACAAAATTACTAGGTCCAATAGCAATAACAATAACCCAAGCAACACATTTCCTGCCAGTTAATGAGTATCAAGGTTAAGGGCCTTTGGCTTTCCCTCGGACTCCTGTCTCTTTTAACCAGTCATTAATTGCTGAGAAATGCCCTCTACATCCGTCACCATTGCTGAAACAGATATTTAGTTTACTGTCTCTGTCAGTCTGCAACACGAAGGTCTCATGTGGCCATCTGCTCCAAGATTCTGCTGCCAAAATGTATCGCAATTCATGGCACGACCTGCCTCTGTGTTCTACCCACAAGTCAAAACATCCTACTTGGTTTGCTGCTCTACCGCTTACCACCTTAAAAATTAATTCCAGGCAAGTTTCTTCAAAAGGTCAGAAAACCAAGAAGAGGAATGGGACTTGATAAAATCAGGGAGGAGTTAGGAGCTCAGCAGAAGAAATCACGGATGACAGCAAGGCAAAAAGAGTCTTCACGTTACCAGTAAAAGGCCATAAGTTACCAAGAAAAGTGACAGTTACTGTTGCTCTGCAAAGCAATAACTTGTCAGCAAAAATCCATACCCCAATGGGCGAGGAAATCAAATATAGCAGCAGTGCTAAAATCACCCAGCAGAGGAGACCGAAGACCCAGCTTTCATTGCCAACTGTGTGGAGACTGGAAAACTTGCTGGCACGTTTTGGTTCAACATGGTTTCCTATTATGTGCGCAGCAATATGCTCCTATTACACATACAGTATAGTATTAGCATGTTTCTTAGAAGAATCACTTTTTCGTGGTATTTCTAATTACATTTATTACTGGTTACTACAAACACCCTTCTGTGACCAAAAGGGCAGGGTGCATAACATGAATAGATTAATTAAGCACCAAATTTCCACAGCATTCAGCCTTGCCTGAATCTCATGTTGCTACAAAGGGCATCAAAGTCAGGATTTCAAAGCAAACAGAAGCATTTCTTAGCAAAGCTGGAAAAAACCCTCAGTAACGCATTAAAAACCCAAGCTATGCTCAGTAGTGGTTTACTTTAACTGGATTTGATTTGCAGTGAAAGAAAACAGGATCACCGCCTGTCACTCCATCTCCTCTGAAGGGCAATAACTCTCAACTCCTACTAAGATCCTGAATTGCTGGAATTGGATCTGAAGGGTTTGCTAGACTCCAGGTTGCGGCTCAGATCCAAAGTCCCCTGGAAGCAGAGGGTGTATCCGAGGTCACGCTGCGTGCACAGCTCTGTTGCAAACTCCTGGAGCAGGTACGCACCCTGGGTTTTGCTGGCAGACCTCTGACTAGGGATATGTTACATAAAGCACTGTAGAGATGCATGTCGAATGTTAATAAAGATAGAAATATACTTCCAATAAATAAAATTGAATTAATTAGTGATTTAATCCAATTCCCTAAAAATATTTGACCTTGTCAGATGAAGAGGGTGGCCTTATAATTTCTGCTTTTTACATTTTTAGAATTAAAGAGTAATCAAATGCATGCGGCTTTGCATATAAATCAACCTTGACCTTTCCATGAACTGTTTTGGTGAAAATAAGCAGTACTCTGACTGTTCTTTTCTCTAAAAGCCAGAACAGACAGCGCAGAAGAGGATTCAGTTCAGTGAAGAACACAGTGCTATAATCATATCAGAAACACATTAATAAGCCCCCAATACTCTGAGCAGTTATTGCTCTTTCTTCTCTAAAACCTTCCAATTTCTAAGACTTCCCTTCTCCTACAAAAGTCTGAGCCTTGCATCTCAGCATTCTTTTGGATTAGATGTTACAGCCTCCCAAAGCTGATAATTCAAGGTTACACCTTGAAACTCTTATACAGCTTTTTATTCTGAGGAACAACTGACTACCAAGAGAATTATTTTATACTGAGAATCTAAAAAAAAAAATCCCTTAAAAAAAACTCTTAAAAATCAATCTGCAGAACTAGCTTTGCACAGAATGCAGAGGCAGAGATAGGTGGCTGCTGCTGGAAAATTATATTTAAAAAAAAAAAAAAAAGAGCTAAACCCAAACAACAGAACAATGAAAAAGGAGGAGGGTGGAACATGGCTTGAATTTTTAATTGACTGCAGGCAGGCTATGGAGACAAACTGAAAAGAACATACCCGTTTTTCCTGTGTTTTTCATCCAAGTCTTGTTCGAAGATTCATTGTCAAAACCATCAAGCTGCAGTTCTTGGTACTCGTCTCCAACATGGGCCTGATGGTCTATGATGTCTATGGGAGACTGGTGAGACCCTCCGCACTTCTCGCTGGAAGTAACCCAGTGCTCGGGACCATAGGTACCTGTTAAAAAAAACAATGCCAATTAACATTCCAGTGTCTCAATAGTTCTACATCAGTCTTAAGAGGATGAGGCACTTAAGCTCCCCAGGTAGCTTCACCACAGTTACGCTTCTTGCATTTGAAAGAGGTTAAGACTTGTAAACTTATGAGGAGATTGAAATCTATTGGCTTTGCACAGTTCTCCAACTTTGCCTTTAGCAGTAGTGAACAATGGCGCTTTTTTTAATTACTATTCTATAAAACTATCTGCAATTCCCAAAGTCCCCTCACGCATATGTTATGAATTAGGATGGTGTTACAGGAACTTTCCGAAAGCTTCAATGTTAATATATTAGTACATAATTTACCTTTTCACATGAGACAAATAATGTACCAGCTGTTCATTAACTCGTATTTGTGCAATACTGTGCTTAGATAATACAAACTTTATTAATGATCTCTCTTTTTGAGGTTTTGAAGCCAGAAAAGATGAAAAGAAAGAATTAACCTAAATGTACATAAATAAATCTGAAGAAAACAACAAAGTAAAAAGCAAAAACCCACGACTCTGGATAGGTGAAGCAAAGAGGGGGATGACCTGTCAGGAAAACACTGTCACTTCTTTTGCTGCTGCTCTTACATGAGTTTTCTGGTTTCCTTATCAGCACAGTCTGTTCTCACCTGATGTAAACGACTCCCTCAAAACCAGTCAAGTTAAATATTTGCAGTAAATGAGAAGTTCCAAGGACTGACAGGCAGTGTCTTGAATACGTGGCTGTATACGTGCACATCAGAGCCATCCATATTACATGGCTGCTAGCCAAAAGCAGACACAGAGCCAAACACCATCAATTCTCTTCTCCTCCACACCCCTCTACTCCTTTTTTTGGTTTAAAAAAAAAATTACAGGGAGGAGTTTAAGTTCTGGAATTTGTGAGCCCATCACTAGCCATGTTGCAAGGTCAGCAAGAGAAGAGCATGCTACAGCTGTGAAGAGAAATGACACCAGCAGCCTCTGTCCCCGGCACGTCAGGGTCCTCATGGGCTCAGCATAAGGCTTTAAAGTATTTTTCAGTAGTTTAAGATATCACTGTTATGACAGCTGTCCACTCAACTCACAAGGTACAGGAAGGGGAGTGCATCCTGCTCCTGTTCTGGATCTTTCACCAGCTCCAGATCACTTTTTGGTGTATTAATGAGTCCTCAACCCCCAAATTGTTTGACTAAATTCCATGATAGCATTTCACCGTCACTGCTGCTGGGAGAAGGAAAGCAGCAGTGTCTCACAGAGTGGTGGTGGAGCTGCGAGAGGTAGTATCACAAACCACCACTAAATCTGCCAGAGGTTGACTGCCACAGCCCTAACTCACCCGGCCCATTCTGCAAGGTTCCCAGCACAAACAGTCAGTAAAAAATAATACACAAAAATAAAAGGTTTCAGGTAAAGACCTTGTCATCCCCACCACACACCAGCTCTGGATGCAATATAACACCAGGGACCCTCAGCAGCACATGCAGAAAGGTCTCCAGTAAATTTCAAATTTTTCTTATGACCTGCCCTCTCCAACTCTTAAATTGTATTAACAGAGACTACAGATTATCCTCCGATGAGCGCAAACAGCAGCTTAAGCTCCTGAAACAACAACACAGAGTTCTTGTAAAGCATTTTTTTTTTCTCACAGTTCTTGAAGTGCTTTACAGCAGGGATCAGTACCATTATTCTCATGTAAAGACAGGGAAATTGACGGCCTGAGAAGGGAAGCAATTTTCCCAAACTCATCTACCAAAACCAAGTTACAACCCAGAGCTGAACTCTGCTCTCCTGAGACCCCTGATGTCATACCTGTAGCGTACCTCCCAACGACACAGTCAGTGTGTCTGCTGGATAGGCAGGCAGCAGCAAACGATGCACCAATATGCATTTATTACCCTTGCATCTGAGAAACGTATGTAAATTCCATCAGTGTCATCCAAACCCAGCAGCTGTGAAGGCCAGTTTCTTTGGCTCCCAGGTTTTAATCTGTCTAGATGCAGAATGCATTCTTCCTCTCTTCCCATGGGCTAATGCAGGACACTTAATGAATAGCAAGATTTTGTGCTATCCTCATTACACACAAATAGTAAACAAAACAGTAACAAGAAAGTGTTATTACTTTCAACTACAGTTAGCCAAAGTTGCAACATCCTTTAAAAATAACATACATCATCTGCCCAGGTTAAAAATCAGTTTTATCTCGTGGTTCAACTTCTATTGTCAGCAAAAGCCACTTCCAGTTAATTTCCCAATCTGCCACAATCAAGGAGAACAGAATTACGAAAAACCCTACATGGGGAAAACCAAACGTTCCCCTCAAACACAGATATTTTTCCTGAATCAGGATGCTCTTATTAACTGCCTGCAGTGAATTAATTGGCAATGCAGATTTAATTTTCATATAACCTTGCATTGACTCCATGAAATTTGGGAATTTGCTTTAAAATGTTTAGTACTACACAAAATCATCAAACCTGCCAGCTCTTGGTTCTCGGCTTTGTTATAAACACGGGGTGAGCTTTTCAAAAGCACTCTGCTCACAGAGGCTATCGCAGTGGTTTCAGCTGTGCATTCAAAAGGAGCTGTGCACTCAAATTTTTCTTTTTAAGTATTTTGGTGACCCTTCAGTCAATGGGGAGGGATTTTTTTAAAATTTATTTTAACAGGAACTGTAGGGTTCCTTTCATGCATCTTGTCATAAAGACCTTTTTTTTAAAAAAAAGAGTATAGTCAGCTCTCAGTCAATTAGCAGTGAAAACTGTCTTGTCAAAAATGAATAAAATAAGCCATAGGGTAAACAAACAAACCAACCACTATGTTAAATTAAAACCTCAAGTGACTTTGGTACCTGACTGACTCTTGCTGAAATGTAGTTTTTCACAGACCTTTAAACATCTGTATAGCTTTGAATCATCTAAAAAAACCCAACAAACATTAAGCCCGCTTTTTTTTTAAATTAATTTAACTCATTTGGATTAATTTAATAGCAATGTGTATCTCTTTCTATAAATACAGTAGCTTTACTTGGTTCTAAATCTATATTTTTTTAAAAAAAAGCCTATCAGTATCTGCTCGCTTCATGTGACAGTATTAGTTTTCATCCATAAAATGTTTCCATATTGGTGCTGAATTATTAAAGAAAAATCTAATGCAATGAAACTCTCTCAGCAATTCAAAACCCCAACTTAGTGCTGATGCTGTGACTCCAAGTCCTGACATCCCAAATTACAGTCATAAGGCTAAGCTCTGATTTAGAGGTTCAAGACCTGCTAGTTAAAATCAGCACAGGATTTTATAAACGGCCAGGTTTTCCATTAATTTCTTTCAGAAGTTTTTGATATGCAAATCATTACATGCAATATGACCTACACTATTATGGCAGCAATTCTAGACAGAAATAGAGGCCGTGATCCCAACACCTCTGTTCCCAGCAGGGCCAGATTGGGGCCATCTCAGCTTTAACAATTAGTGTGAAAAGGTGAAGGGGGGTGGGGGCGTCAGAAGAAAATTTTTATTTGGGGGTTTGAGACCAAAGTAAATAAATTTTATCCCCCTACCCTAGAAAAAATAAGCTCAGCAACCTATAAAACGTAATCAAGAAGAGCACAGCGGGATTCAATTCAATTATTCACTGGTAGCCATCAGCAGGTTTAGGCCTAACTGCCTGCTTTTTTCCATGGACATTCAAGTGCAGTTTTAATTGAAACTGATCTTCCACTACAGATTTCAAATTAATTCTTCTTCCAAGTGTCTCATGCTCCAGACATCCTTGCCTTGCAAAAAACCCTATATCATTAGAGGAGGAAATAGAACACTTTTTCTAAGCTTGCAGCTATTGATTACCTATTCCTTCCATCAAAGCACAATTGCCATTCTGCACTGTATAAATCTCTTCAGTGTTAGACACTTTATAAAGTACTGAGAATTATATCATTAATCATTCGCAGTTGCACCTGTCTTGCTTTATTGAATTCTTTGTTTTTCAGAACTTTAAATAAATGCTTTTAAATAAAAACATGACACTAAATAAAGACTCTGTTTCACTTAAACCAAGTAAAAAAATCCCTTCATTCTGCATGTGACATTCAGCCATCTGAAACAGAGTAACTTACAGCTATTTGTATTTCCTTTTTCCAACAGCAAGCTTTGTGGCTTTAATCAAATAAAATTTGGAATGAATTTGAATTGGTCTTTTAAGGGCTGACAAATAATTCGGTTTTCAAAAGCCCAAACAATTTAAGAGCCCTCACCTGTGTTAATAAATAATACACATTTCCATGGAGATAGTGGGATGACCTGCAAAGGTTAAGTGTCAGACAGCCCCATCCTGGAGCTGGAGTATTTGACACAAGACAGCACAGAAACAGAACAGACTGGTGGCATTTGGCATCCTCAGATACCGAAGTCAGCATCCTGCCTCCAGGATATCCCGGGCTGGGGTCCAACACCTCGGTGCGCACACTGGGGAAGGAGGGCTGTAGTCACTCCCCAGGTCAATCAAACGCACGGCGGCAAAACAAGAGGGTGACTGGAGAACGCCTGAGTGATGGGATGGGGCTGGGGTCTCTAAGTTAAGCAGTGAAGGATGGGAATTTGGCCACAGTGATGCCCTGAGCATTGCAGAGAGGAGGACCCCCCTCTCCCAGCTGCTGCAGGGTGTTTTCTCGCCCGGCTGCACCACGCAGAGCTACACGAACACTTGCTCTGTTCCCCAGCTCGGGCTGGTACAAAGCACAGAGCACTTTTCCACCACAGACCCCATAAATCCACCCCCACCAAAATCCTGCCCCGCGTGCGGTTCCCAGGGCTGGCAGCCCCGTCAGCAGGCAGGTCCCTGGGGACTTCACCTTATCTCTGCTGGTACCACCTCTGTGGTGGCAAAAGGGCCACCGGCTTCCAAGGTGTGGAAGCAGAGCTTGGGTCAGGACCCTCAGCAACAGAGGCTTCTTAGACATGACTTTTAAAATCAAAGGTAACGTCAGAGATGTTATCACCCATCCTCCTCCGAAATTACTTGATGCTTCCGGATTCTGCCTTCTTTTCTCATGCAAAATCTTCTGTCAATGACTGCAGTCTCTTAAATAGTTTTTTAATACCCAGGCTGCTCTTTAAATAGAATCCAAGATTACTTTTTTCTGCTTCTTTTTACTGTACAACCGAAACAATGAGCTGTCTTCATTAATGAAAAATCATTAAAATAATGTATTCCACCAAAATATAATCAAAGCTTGTATAAAAACTTCCACTTTAAAAAACACACAAAAATTATTTTTCTTCCACAATCTTTTGTTATAAACCTCTCTTATTAAAACCAATGACATTTCCTTGATTTTAAATCATTTTCTAATTAATAGATCAGCTACTCTGATAGATACTGGTGTGTAACACATATGTCTTTACAAAACATCCAGATACCGTTTAACAGACATTAGCAATTCTTGCGTAATGTGAAAGAGGCAGAAATTTCAACACTTGTTGGGTGTTGTTTTTTTTTTTTTTTTTTTTTTAATTTAACTTGGTTTTAACATTTTCATAAAAATCTGACTTTAGATCCCAGGCCCAGCATGCAAAAAATTAATTTAAGGGTTTTAACTTTAGACATTTTTTATTATTTGTTGTTCTTGTTTGTTTGTTTTTTTAAACAAGATTACCTCAGACAAATCTTTCTCTGTATTTGATGCCTCTTAAGTTTTCATTTTTGAATGAAAATGGTAGTAATGATTGCAAAGCAACCAAACCCCCTCACTTCTACAGTTAAAGCAAATTAGCTTGGCCACTTCATGAGGACATCCTATCTCATCGTCTTAATATGGGTGATCATTTGTCCGTCATTATGTGCAAGGCAGATATATGCAGACCTGTAAGAAAAAGGGCACTGCAGAAAGGTTTATAACCCTCACCTCTTTCTAGCCCTACTTTGTCCTCCTGCCCCACATGCAGATGGCTCTTGCTGCTCACTTGCACACTCAGTTCTGTAACCCCAACAGAAGCTATCCTCCTATGAAGGCACGATCTATATTAGAGCCAGCACGCCCTTGGCTCACATAATAGCAAAGGCTCTTTTCTTGCTAGGTTGGAAGGACGTGAGACCAGCTCATCCAAAACCACACAAAAGACCTGCTAAGCAGTGGCTTGGTAATATCTTCTTGGATGGCAGTGATATTTGGTCGAGTACGTTAGTGATGCCAGCCAAAAAAACTTACCTCTAGCACCTAGCACAGGCTGCCTTCCTGCTTAAAGCACAGGAAATAAAACCAGAAAGGATTCAAGCGCTTAAAGACAGATCTCACTTGAAAGTGAAGGAGGACAGCCTCTGACACAGAATTTCCAAAAGTATCTTGCTTTTTCAGCTGTGTGACAGTACCATGCCATTCAGCACAAGTGGGTATAAAAGGGAAAATTCCAGGCTTCTCTGATGGCGAAATCCAACCAGTTCTTAAGGATGGATGGAATGAAACAGCTTTTCCTCTTCACACAAAAATCTCCCAACCTTTGCTTGCACAGCTCTGGATGGGTAGTTTAACTACCACAGCAGTAAGAACCCTCTCCAAGTTTTACAGGCTCTAGATAAACAGGGATGTTTTACTTTGCCCAGACTGGCAGCTATGACCTGCCCAACCATCTCAGCACTTAGCTGAGCAACACTAGATGTGAATCTCTGCCTCTGAGTTCCTGTCAGAGTTCAACTGCTCCATCATAAGCCAAATCTCAAGAAACACTGAAAAGAAAAGTCACCACCAGTAAATAGAACTGGCTGCTTTTTTCACACTGAGAAGGAGCAAGGAAGTGGTGCCCTTGCTCAGCTAAAAAGCAACGAACTTCAATAGCAGGCTGAATTTTCAAACAGGAGAAAAAATTGTGTAAAACGATCAAATATCAGTTAAATTAACTACAGAACTGAATGCATTTTAAGATCCTTCAAAAATCTGTCTGGGGCTTCTCTTCATTATCTGGGACAAAAAGATTGAAACTGTTACTTCATGCCATAAACTAAGACTTCACCACCACTTTTCGCCATTTAAAAGCAACTCCGTCAGTAAGTCCAGGAAGGCACCAAAGGAAGGTGCTTATGCCATGTGAGTTATGACAGAAGGCAAAGCACATATTGCAGATCCAGGTCAGCTGAAAAATCAGCCTCTCTTCACCCTCTCTTCTTACCTTCGGTTCCTTCCTACAAAGAAGAAATAAAGTGAACCCCATAGGATGAAGCCTAAAGACTGCATTTAGTTATAAGGCAGAAAAGAATGATTTGAATGACGTGTATCTTGCTGAGTGATTTACCATGAGGCTGCAGGAGTAAAGGCATAACAATCCCTGAAAGCCTTGATAAAAATCAGTGGCATCCTTCAGGAGCCTTCCCATTGCAGAAAAAGCAATCAAGTTGTTGGATCATTATATTAGGGGAAAAAGATGCTGAAATTATACCGTCTCGCTATAAAATGATGGCATACCAAAATGAAAGAGATGGAGAATGAGAGCCCATAGTAAGAGTTCACAGTGCTGTTCTGAACAAAGATTCCAGGATTTCCTACCCTGAGGGAAAAGGGCTTTTCATTTTATTATTCTCTGTCATCACTCTGTTTAACACAAGACACTCATGCTTGCAGAAAATTCCAATTACTGCTTGAAAATTGAGACCAAATACCAAGAGCAAGATCCTTAAGAGTTTGCTGAGACCCAAAGAGGTCTAAGCATCATCCAGTCTGCAAGCTCAGTACAGAAAAGTGTGTGTAAGATACGTCAGAGTTGTGAGTGGCCAAGGACAGTTTTTTTGAGAACTGAAAGAAGCTGAAAGAAATTTTCCCCAAGAACAATCTCTGATAAGGGATATCTTAACCGGCAGTTGTTGGAACAAACACAAACACAGGAAGACGGAACAAAAAGGGTTTGGATTTAGATAACCTTTGAGCAACTGCTAGCAGCAACATCAGAAGCACCAACAATTCCTTCCTGCACTGATGCCACCACACCTACAGAAATGCCCAGCCATGGGGCTGTAAAAGCAAAGCTGATCTTCAAAACCGATTTTGTCAGTGATAGTGTCTCATTGCCAAAACGTGGCAGATGCAAAGAGACGAAGGAAGGCTTTAAACTACGTTCCTAAATATAAACTATCCTATAATGACTGCAGCTTTTAAACCTGAAGACAGAGCAAGGTGCATGTTCTCCTTAAATTTTCATATCCACAGATGCTACAATTATTGCTGGGTTCTTTAATTAAACCTTCTAACCTTCAATTATCTTTGGCAAAATTTTTGATGCATGTTTTCAAAACTTTTGCATTCCTTAGTATGTATGTGAACATCTGTATTCCATAGTCACAAATACATTGGGGTTTTTTAATATATATATATATCGCCCATACATATACATACTTCTGCATCCTAATTTTGTTCCTCAAAAAAGTATGAAGCTGCCGTGAGTCTTGTATGAAGATCCCACTGTACCTATCAACCTGCCAGCAGCACAAATGTATGATAAATATCCAACATCAGGAAATACTAAGACCTTAAGACAAATGTTGCAGGAAGCTCACAATAAAAAGGAGTACGTGTAATTACTAAAACAAGCTTTTTACATAAACATTTCAAGTTTTAGCATTTGTGAGCTGAATAATTTACCACCACACAAAAGTGAAAATGGTGCTAAGTTTAGCTGTGCTGGTAAAATAGTTTGGGGGTTTTTAAGGGGTGTCTCACACAATAAACTCTCGATAGACAAGACTAATGAACTGTTGAGTTTTGTAACTCTAATATTTCAAAAATATTTATATTGAGCACAGAGCACAACAGTATCAATGAAATTATTATGCAGAACTCACTGAGTGGGAAGATAAATTGTGGTATAGAAGGTGCCTGCTGGTGGCAAGTAACTGAGACAATATCCATCTAGATTCTCTGTTTTTTATAATTTTCTGCATTTTTAATGCATGTATCTGACATCTCACACCATTCATTTCATAACTGTCTGAGGCCTTTTTAAAACGGCTCACCCCTGAGCTGCATATAATAAACGAGGTGATAACTTACATTATAAGGAGAAAACAGGAGATTAATTTATATGAAGACATTGTAAATTAACTTTCTCCTATTCCTCACTAGATGAGTAAAGCTCCATGAAGGCTAAGGACAGACATAAAAATAGATTTTTTCCTAAATATAATTTAAAAAAGTATAAATCCTAATGGAAATTACTGAATGAAGATGTATTATGAATCAATGCAGCAGCTCAACGACAGCACTTTGCGTTGCTGGGAGGAAGACATACATTTCAGTAATGGGTGTCTCTAACAGGTCATGGGTGCCTCGGACAGGTCATGTCTGGGACAACCTTCTCTGTGGAAGGGTCTCTCTCTCTCTCACTATCCTTTTTTCCCTTTACAGAGTAATAGCTGTAAAATGATGGACATGGACAGCAGAAATATGTATATTGCTGTAGCGCTCAAATACAGCAAAAGGAAGAGGGGCTACATTCTTCCACGTGCACAGCAGCAAACAGCTCCTGCCTCAAAAAGCCTACAACCAACCAAGGTAAGACAGAGCTGGAAGCAACCCAGCGTGGAGCACCTCAGCTTTGAAAACATGCCGCCCTCTCGGGCTAACCTCCCGTTCTGCAACATCGTGCTTCATGCTCTCCCCTCCATAGCTGTCTCCCTGAGCTGGTTAACCCACTAGCACATCACAAAGTAGATCAACCTTCCCATGGGGAAGGAAGAGAAAGAAACATCAATTCCTTCAAAAAGCAAAGATGAACGGAAAAATAAGGCTGATGTGTCATGGAATTAAACACATGAAGAAGGAGCACAAGGATGTGTAACACTGATGTATAACTCTGGTCCCATCTGGGCTACTCCAAGAAGAATGCAGAGCATGAAAAAAACTCTGAGAAAATAAAACACAGGAAACAACAGGAAGAAACTGGGCAGGAAATTTTCCCACCCAAGAGCTGTTAGATGCAGATGGAGGCCTGGGGGGCTTCAAGAAGACTCTGTTGAAACAAGCAGAAGGAGGAGGATGTGAATTCAGTTTGGTACTAATTACAGCATCCCTCGCCAACACCCAGAGCTGGCAGAAGCAAGAAGGCCAAGCAGACGGCTTGCTGCTCCGTGCCTGTGACCTTACCACCGGATTGCGGGTGATGGTCCCTGCAGGACCCAGCTCGAGCTGAAACCGGTCAGCACCTGGGAGCAGCTGCTGAGCTGAAACTGCGAAAGACACACCTCGGGCTGCAGGAGGAACGAGGCGAGAGGGAATACCTGCAAGAACAGGCATGGTGGGCTAAGTAACGCTTTTATGGGGGTGTTTTGTCTTTAAACCAGAGATCTTAGCTTGTTGGAGGGCTTGACTGAGACCCTGCTGAAGGATCAAAGCTCCCGTGCTGCTCAACCTGCCCAGCGGCTCAGCGATGAGCGCTGAATGACAGTGACAGTAATAAGCTGTGACATTTAAATCAGGAAATCTCAAATTCCCATCTTGCTTCTCTGTCTCCTTCCTACCACCAGCAGCCACACACTCCATTTCACTCCCTTCCTTTATAAAGGGAGAAGTTCACCTGTTTCATCAGAGCATCTGCAAGGGATTGCTCAAAACTTGAGAAGAGCTGCAGAGATAAAAAGCACAGTGACTGTGCAAGACTCGACTGTCCCACTACGGACCTCAGTGCCAGGCTGCCTGCAAATGTATTTAGGAAAAACACAGTTCCAATTATTTCTCAAAGCACCGCAGACTTGAATCCCACTACTTCTCACATGTACCCTTAATAGCCTTGATCTCACCAAAGAAACTGCTAACGTAAATGATGCCTCACTGTAACTTAATTACCTCCAATTTAGGTGGGTATAGGAACAGAAAGTATCTTTTCTTGATTCCCATCTGTTCCTCCTAACTAACCAAAGGAGCCTTCCCCAGAGCTCTGTCTCTGAAAGCCAGCATGAAAAAAAAAGAAAAGAAGGAGGAAAGAAAGGAAAAAATTGTATATTTTTATTGAATTTTTGCAGGATGCAGGTTAATAAAACACCCACAGAGAGCACAGAGCAATATAGAAAGGGAATAAAGGGAGGGAGAGCTGATATCAATAAAGCTTATCCAGAGGCATTGGTGGAGTGAAAGTACTCGTGATTTGAAAAGAAACCTGCTACAGAAATGATTTTCACTTGTTGCTTTGGCTCAGGTTTAAAATTTACAAAAAACAGAAGAGTCCTAAGCAGAGCGTGGTTTGAAATATAAAATCAGGAAGATAAAATTACCTGTTGCTGAAAGACATGTCACCTTCAGCTTTCCAATAACGTTTGTTGACCCTAACCTGCCCAGAAGACAGCCACCATATCAGGACCTTATTGTTTAATTATATCAGACAACATTGCAGGTCCCAAAAATCACTCATTTAAACTTGACAAACACTGGCTTTGCTATATTTCCTTTTTAGGTGAAAACCAACTTTTGCCCAACTAAGTTCTTAATGGCTTCCCTGTTACAACAGCCTTCTCAATCCAGCTGTCCCTTTCACTAATGTGCACAAGTAAAATAGCTCCTGGGAGAGTTTCTCAGAGTTGCCAGCTTTTACTTAACGACACGTCATGAACCCTGACCTCATCTTCCATTAACATTCAGTCTATGTTTCCACCATTAATTTAAGAGCATCAGGTGTAGGAATAAATAGGAAGACAATAAGCAGCCATAGCCTCCAGCCTGAGGTTCTCTAGCAGACAGCACTGCTGCTGTAGCTGAGACAGAGAACACTTACAACTCTCTTTCTCATTTTTATTCCATATCTTCTATTTCCAGTATGTTACACTAAATGGCTTAAACTATTCAAAACCAGCTTTAGCTTTCCAATTAGGAAAGTCCAAAGTTTTTAAAAAAAACCACAAAAACCCCAAACCAAACCCAAAAACCAACAAACCCCAACAAGCTAAAGTCATGAAAAGGACCTGATGTTCCTAAGGTGAATCTTAATCTATCGCACCCCTCCTGCCTGGACGAGTTTTAGGTAGAAGCATGTTAGTGCTGGAGGAGAGAACTAGCAGCACTCCTCCTCCTGTCTTGCTGTCCCCTGGCCCCCCAAGTCTTGCCCGGCCAGAACAGGCAGAGGCTCTTTCCTCCCGCGGGCACTGCCCTGCAGCAGGTTACCTGCACAAGAACGGCGGAGCAGCTGCTGCGGGGAAAAACCAGCTGCTGCAGAGCGCTGGCAGGAAAGCAACTGCTGTGATGGATGGAGTCAGGGCAAGCGTTGCAGGAGATTCGCTCCCACAGTACCAGTGGTGCACATTCAAACACCAAGTTAAACAAAACAAAACAAAAAAGGAAATGAAAAAAAAAGGCTGGGATAAACGTTATTTCCTCCAGCATTGCATGAACATTTTGTTTAGGGACTGACGCTTTAGGGACGGTCACCCCAGTGTGCAGCTTGCAGGCTTTGAGCCACAGCTTGTCACCAAGATGACTTTTCCCCAGGGCAAGGTGAGAGCACCACCTGTGCCTTCGCCTCCCTGCCTGCAGCTCTCACAGCTGCCCGCTCGCTCCCTCTGATGGGAGCGTCTCCGCGCACCACCACCGAGGATGCTCGGGAGCGAGGCAGGTGCGTTCACGCGGCACACTCCCTGCGCCTCTCTGCCCGATGCCAGGAGGGCAGCAGCCAGCTTCGAACACGCTTCCCCGAGCTGTTTAGTCACAGCAGCGTTTGGGCAGCCCGCAGTGACATATACCATAAAATGGAATCTGGAGCGTATCACTTAACTGTGAAATCTGTAAGATATTGGATTTATATGGTGTCTGCAGAGCACATTAGAAGATCATCATCATCGTGTCTTTTCAAGACAGCCATGATTATTCAGGCTGTTATTCCATCTCACCGGTGCTTTTGAAAACTATTTAATATTAGCAAACCCTCACTAAGAACAATGTTTTGGTTGAGGGACTAATCTTCATATCAGTACACAGCCATACCTGGTCTTATCTACATCACCAATTCCCTGCTGATTGAGCGGATTCATTAACAACACAATCTCTGGTGACTGAAATGAAGTCTCATTCTTCGTATCACTGGTGCCTTGCTGTTTGCTTTTCCTTCACAGTGTGCACACAAGTAATTAACTTACTATGCTCCGCTAGCTCCTGACACATTACTTGGCATAGAAAAAATTCACCAGCAGGTAGTTAAGCATGCAAAATATTTTCAGTCAAATGAACTTCATAACAAAGTGCTGCTCAGGAGAAAGGCACCTCTTTCTGATACAACGCTACCACACATCACCCTGCCCGTACCAACGGGAGCTTCTCGACTGGTAAGAAAAAAAATACATAATTTTTATCACTTGTGCTCAGTACGTAGGAAGTTTCTTTAGGGGGAAAAAGCGGCAAGCAGTAAAGGTGTTCACTGAAAGGACGAGCATGGAGATCAATCTGAGTGGCCCATGTGAAAGTGATGTAACAAGGGCAGACATAGGATCCCTATGGTATAGGAGAAAAAAGGGGGGGGGGGGGGGAACCAAAACAAGCAAAAAGGAGATTCACTTCAGTGCAGCATTACTGAGATTACTGGTGTCAGCCAAGCTGGAAATTCAGTGAAAACACAGAATAGACCTAAGCAGAGCCCTCCACTACCTTAGTTAGAGGATATTCCTTGGATCAGAAAAGAGATTACTGGTGTCTGGAAGCAGAGAAGAACAGAGCATTTCAACTTTTATATCAAATAAAAAAAAGGTAATTTGCTATTTTAAGCATAAAATTGCTTTCAAGTCTAGAGTTCAATGACAGTGAAAACTCCCTAAATAAAAACATGCAATTTATTATACACTCCATCTAAAAGACTCCACCCAGGAACATGACTTGAAATATTCAGATAATCTCAGTAACGTCAAGACGTAAAACTGCAGGAAAGTTACTTATGTACTTGTCTGTCTATAGGATGAAAGGTTATGGTACAAACAGCCAGTGAATCACTCGGTGCAGAAGCAGGGCAGGGATACTGACCTCCAGTGCATTCTGGCGAGATGAAACATGAAAGGCGGTCTTTGCCTGAAGTGCCAGAATTGGCACTGAGTTTGATAACACCAGGACTTTCCCTCGGGAATGTAAAGACACCAGAGCCTTTGTGGAGTGCTCCTCTGATCTGAACACTCTAAACTATGACTTTAATTACCTTAATAATTTGCTCGGTACCAGACACCAGGAAGCACGCGATCTTCACGCCACGCTGGTGCAGTGTGGCCAGCGTCGTACAAAACACCACCAACTTGCTCTACGCTGTCCCAGTCCTTCCTTTAAACCAAAAGTAGCTGAAACTCCAAAGGTACATAAAAATACTCAAAAAAAAGCAGGAACTTGTCAAGGATAAACACCCATTCATAGTATTATTAATCTCAACTTTGACCTTTCATGACAAATCCTTGCTCAGAAATTCTATGAGTACATTGACCCAAACCAATGGAAATTGTGATATTTAAGTTTCCTTCTATGCAAGGAAAAACTCTTCTGAAGTCCTGGAAAATTAAACTTTCCTTTTCCTCAGTTTTGTCCAGAAGACATTTGTTCCTTTCCCCTTCATGTGCCACAAGGCACATACCGTTGCCAAACTCAACTGTTTTTTCGACTCATTCGGTCACAGAAGTTAGTTCCTCATGTTCCATCACAGCAATTTTCACTTGTGACAAAAGAAATACATCAGCGGAGGACAGAATTAACCGTGATTTGTGTATATCATTTTCCTCTATTCTTGCACTGCTTTCCACTTGGCTCATTTAAGTATAGCTCTTGTCATACCCATCATTTTCAGTTCACCTGTTATGCAGAACCACACACACCACCTCCAACAGAGCAGTCTTCGCCTTGGCTGCATAGTTTATACAGATTCTCTACTCCAGGCCTGAAATCTTTATTCATATACAAATTAGATGTTCCTTAAACAATATTTCCATTTCCTTGACAGACATATTAATGTATGGAATCGGAATTAATTTTCGTTATTTCTATTTTTAATCGAAAATTTACTACCTCACTTAACAGTCACCAGTATCCTTGATAGTTTCTCAGGTCTGTCTCAGATTTTGTTTGGTTTTCCATGCTTACGGCATCAGTAAAAAGTTACAGATTTTCATGCCAGAAGAAACAGTTGGATAACACCATACTGACATGATGAGTATGAGCCATTACACTACATAAAGTTACCTCTCTACAGAGCCTTAAAAACAGTTTTCACCTCATTGAGAAAGGTATTTGGCGTGGAAGAAATCAAGACTTGAGAAGTCACTGTTTGGGTTTTTTTTTGGTTGTGTGTTTTGTTTTTTTTTAAAGGTTGTTTCAGTGTTTAATTGCTCTCCAAGTTTCAATCTGCAGCTTACTTCCAGTGCCAGCTCATCAGGTTTCCAGCCCAGTCTTTGTCTTCTAGTCGTAGATTGCAAGAGGTCTTCAAGGACACCGTTTTCCCTTTACAGAGATGCACACTTTTCAAGGGACTTATCCATACACTTGAAGAGAGTCTTGATTAGTAAATGCAGTTGGAGCTGGACAACTTTCCTCCTGGGGCAAGGTCATACACTGCCCAGAACTATCATCCTGTGAGGAAGTCAGCCAGGCTGGAAATTCAGTGAAAACACTGAATAGATCTAAGCAGAGCCCTCCACTACCTTAGTTAGAGGATATTCTTTGGATCAAAAATGAGTAAAGGAATCCTATTCCTCCTAAAGCACAGATATCCTCCAAAAGCCTAGATTTTTTTCTTTTGGCTCTGATTGAACTTGCCAACGGACTCGCAGCAGTCAAAAGACAATGGCGAGCAGAAAACAGATAAACAGATCCAGACTAAATACTACTTCAAAATATTCACAGAAGTTCTTTTTTTCCATTAGGTCAATCCTTAATTGTTTCACCTACAAAAATCCAGATGCCAGTTAAGCTCACTGTGAGGGTGAAATCATTTTCTACTTGCTGAGCAATGCCATCCCACTGCACTGCTGCACTTCCCTGTATTTCTGCGTTATGTATTATCTTACACTGAAGTGAAGATCTCTTTGAGGAGAAGACTCTTTCTCTTCTTGTTTTATTCAAAGTAAAATATAAAATAGGCTTCAATCTATGACTAGAATTTCTCGCCCATACAAACCTATAGGAATGAGTTAGAGTATTCTGAGTATTATAAGGTAATCACAGAAGCAGTATTTGGGAACATGGACCAAAATAAGTAATTAAACACAACCTTCTTGATTATAGAGCATGTCTTAGGTAATTTAATGTCTTTATTAAAGCCATAGTTGGCAGACTTGAAAGACTGCGGCCTTGGTCTCATGAGAATGAATTATGCCCTGCTTTTTAAACTAGAAAGTTTTCAGGCTCTGTGGCTTCAGAAGGAAATTTGAAAACACAAAAGAAGAAAGGTCTAGGAGCCAGAAGGCAAACAAGAACCTTAAAATTACTATCTTTTTTCAATCTCCCCTGATTTGTTTTGGTCGGTCTCATTACTTTTAAGCAACTGATCCTGGCAGTACTCCAGCATACCTGAGTTTATTGACAAATACCAAACAGGATCTAACATCAGGGGAAATAACAGAAAGAAACCAAAACCATCAATACCAAGAGTAATATAATCAATACCAAGCTAATACACATGATCCACATAGGTGCCCAAATGTCAACCACCCTTCAGTACTCGGCTCAGAGCCACTTCCATCATCTTCATAAGCAAAAGGGTGGAAAACCAGACTGCTGTTTACTTTAGGATGCCTTTATTCTCGGTGACACCTCTACACCTCTTACTATCTAGCAAGAAGAGAGATTGGGGTTTTGGCAAAATTGGATTTCTTTTAATCTTTCTCAGGCCTTTTTTTAATTAATGTTTTAGAAGCACAAAGAGCACTCCTGTTTCTTCTTCGGTTGTGACGTGTCCTGTACAAGTGCCTACTCTCAGGAATACAACCCAGTGCACACCTTTGGGTGGAGAAGATTATTTTCTGAGAGGCAGAAGCCTATGCAAATAGTAAGATTTTGTGAAAGTGGTTGCACCCATTTTTTTGTTTGTTTGTTTTTCAAACTATCAGTGCCTGATTCTAGTTAACTTTTGCCCACATAATGTACTTGCTGGTCTCGCTGGTCTTGTCAGGCTGTCACAGCAGCAAAAAGCAAGCAGGGCTTATTCTGAAGTAAACTCTGGATGTAACCACTTAGAACTCCGCTAATAGTGAGAAGCTAGTAAATCAGTAATAGAAGTTTATTAATTTAGTAGTTACTGAGACAGATCTTATTGATCATCTTTACTCACATTCGGCCTCTAGAGTTTACCTCACTGCTCCAGTTTATGCCTCGATTAAGTGGTGCAGAGAAGCCTTGCATTTTATAGCATGCACATCATGTAGCATAATGCTGCCGGTACGATGACTTGCAAACTACTAGGATTTATTGCCCTAGAAGAGACTCCAGTTTTACTGACCCAGGGCAGCCAGCACAAACACTCAAGAGCAAAGCTCACAGTCCGGAGCTTTGCTGTGAGATGTACCGTGCTAACTCAGCCGACAACGGTCTGGTACCCATCTCTAGGTCGTTTTGAGTTTTCCACACAGTATCAGTTAGCCAGCGATTAGTTTCCATTTGCAGCACTCACATGTTTTTGTGAACATTTCTTTTTATAGGCTCTGATTCAGCAAAGTACTTAAGCACATGCTTAACTTTAAATAGCTGAATAATCCAATGTCTTTTCAGCAAATGTTTAACTTTAATTGTGTGAATAGTTCCAGTTTAAGGGCTCCTCATATCTTGGACACGGAGCACTCACTTCTGTGCTCTATTCATTGCACAGATATAATACTATTCATGGGCTTCACAGTGCGCCTTTACTGAAGTGCTTTGCTAAACAAGGTCCTAAAGCAAATATGCCACAGTCAGAGTTTATTTAATAATGCTTCTACAAATTCAGTTCTAAACTGTCAAGCGTTTTAAAAAGAAAAACTAAATAACCATAGGATTTACTGCCATTTCTTTCATAGCTGTATCTTGATTTAGCGCTGACTAAAATTGTGGCAACATGGTTCAATAAAGCATTAGGATTTTTTTTTCCCCTTACTCATTTTAGGAGACGTGTTTGCTCCTTAAACTATAAAAATAATAAAAAAAAAATATTTCTGAGTTAAAAATACTTTTGCAGAGGCTTTTCCCCATAGCCCACAAGTCATAGAGCCACACTCTTGCACGCGGGCTGCAGCCAGTGCTACATCAGGAAGAGGAAGGGGCCTCTTCAGAGAACTTGCCTCTCAATTTACAGTATCCCCAGTCCCACCACACATTTCAGTCTCCAAATAATAATATTTGATTACAAAAATATGACCAGGGAGTTCTGAGGGCCTTTTCATACTACTTTTTTGTTTTCAGTCAGAAGGAAGTACTTGGGACAGACTTTCCAGTTCCCCTCCCATAACCACTGCTACATTTTTACATGGAAACTGACGAATTTTCCTCTCATTAGAAGACTCCAACAGCTGTGGCTTTAAGAAGAACACCAAATACTGTGAGACTAACAATAAAACTACCAGACCTGGCAGTCTTGCCTTACCCCTTTGGGCTATTTCCATTCCCAGCAGCTCCCTACTGAACCACACAATGCAGAGCCCCTTACTAGTTGGTTAGCTACTGCTTCAGATGTTTTAAAATCCAATGGTTTCAATTATTAGAAGGTGGCATGCCGAAAAAAAAAAAAAAAAAAGAAAAAAAAAAAGAAAGGCTGCCAAAAGCACAACTTTCTGACAAGCCAGCTCTCTGAATTTGTTAGATAAAAAGACAAAGAATGAAATTCACACTTTACAAGCATCTGCTCTCAGAGCAGAACGCCTCCCTTGCCCAGCATTAAGTCCCATTGTTTCAGATGAAAGCCCCTGCCCTGGGCCTGCAGGTAAAGCAAGTTTATATGCTAAGCCAGCTGGAGAAGCCAAATTAAAATGGGTAAAAAAACAAAAACAGAACCAGATGCACCTCAGAAAAGAAACTAAAATTGCCTTAAAAGATAAAAGGATTAAGCTCTTCTGACCAGTAGCTGTAAAACGTGTAATGAATTGAGACATCTCTTTTCCAAAGGAAGAAAGCTATTTAATGAGATAAGTGTTATTAAGATAGAGCAGAATAACTATAACGTAGAAAACTGCTCATTAGTTGGGGCTTAATTGCTCTTACAGTTGGTGAAGAAGCAGTAATTACTATACCAAAAAAAAAATCTATATTTAGGGCTTATTTGTTTTTATGTATGGAAAAGAATACTACTTCGATATTAAACCAAAAATTTAGCCAGAACATATCCAGTGTCACCCCTTTGGAACTGAGCACTGACAACTCCATAACTCTCTGTGAAAGGAAAAAAGAAATATTGATAATAGCAAGGAATGCAATTGTAGTTTGTTCTGAAACAGGACTTTGATACATTTCTAGTTATTTATTCACCGTGGTCTCACTGTTTGCCTGTTTTGCTTATAAATATTTACCACGCACTGTCTTCATAAAATAATTATTATTCAACGTGCGCAGTAGAGAGAAGATATTAGAATGGAAAGATACACAGCCAGATCTCTGATCTGTATGACAATATTTTAATTCAGTTTTAACAGGCGAGTCCTTACAGCTGACCACCCTGAGCTCTCTTTGCCAGGTTACGCACGCAAACGTTTACCGAGAAGCGGTATCTGTGCTCATGTGGCTGCCACCTGACACAGCTCCGAGGATCACGCAAGGATCCCTGCTGCGGTTCACCAGATCTTGAGGCAGAGCTGATGTCCTAGGACATTTTGATGACATTATAGAGGACACCAATGACTGCAACATTTTCAACCCCTACAAGTGCTCAGTAATTCTTTACAGGGGTATTTAAAGAGTTATTTAAAAGACAGCTTCTTAATTGATACCCTGATTAAATTTGCATGCAAGTGCTTCACCATGCTCCCATGAGCAGCTCCACCAAAGTTCAGGATAAAGAGGAGCTGATTATTCCCATGTTAACAGAGCTTTCATGCCAGATTCACATGGTGTAACGTGTCTTCAAGTGATGAACAACCTAGTGCTTTGGAGCAGGCAATGGTCTGCAGGTAACAAGGCAGCCACAGCTCTGCCTTACCCAAACCTTTGCAGTCTGCAAGGGAAGCATTACAGACTCAATCGCTTTCAGGTGTACAGGACTCCATGAGAAGCTGTAAGCTTCCTTCACAGATGTTACAAGGGCATAAAGCTTAAAAAGCGTGCCTCTGTTCCACTCCTGTCCCAAACAGCATCCAACTTCACTAATGCTAAAAAAAGATGAAAAGAAAATTTTCTTTGGATTTATCATCGGTATCTGGCTGGGATCAGCAGCACCAAGATGAAGTATAACCAATTTGATGACGTGTACCACCTCATTCTCTCATAGATCATGGTTATAAAACAAATACTGGCAGGACAGTCAAGGTTAAAAACAATAAAAGACTTTTAGGCCAGTTTTTATTTAATTTGATTACATTTCAAGATAATGATACCCCTTTAACTATGGGAAACATGCTCCATCTGTTCTCCAGAGCCTCTATGGGCTTGCAATTTCCTTCCATGTGCAATTCCAGATGTTAACCGAGACCCTGAAAAGCCCCTACGACCCAGGTTTCTTGTTCTTGCTCCCTCAACAGCACAGGGTAAACCTACAACAGCAACGAAGACCTCACAAAGCCCCAAGCACCACACCAAAGATTTAAATGAGATTTTAGCAGCACAGAGTGTCTTTTGCAAATCCTCATTTGGTGTGAGCAGATGAGATTAGCAGCACTCTGGCGTTCTGAACCCAAGGGACCAGGGCAGATGCCAGAGCACCAAGCCCGGATCTACACCGCTCTGTCTTTCTTCAGCAACTGGAACCAGAATAACCTCACAGACGTGGCCCAAAGCTTTGCCCTACATGGAAATACATAATTATGACTTTTGGAAATCTGGTACTCATTTGAACAATATCTCTTTGAGCAGCTTTTGGTAACTGACACCACACAGGTTCTTGGTTTTTATTTTTTTAAAGCTTGCATATATTTTTATCAATCGTAAGCAATGTTCAAGAAAAATGAAACACGGGAGACTTCCTCTGTGATGATATGTGGAAATGCATAAATATTATACATCTTAAACATCATTAAAATATTTTAATGTAGATTTTGCAATCCCTCAAATAAAAAAAAAATATCAAAGCCGTGATGTGCAGAACTATGAATTTTAATTCCTGGAAGATCATTCTGTGATAATTACTAATCTCTTTCTTTTGCTCAGGTAAAGCTAAGGGAAGAATCTTCCAAACGAATAGGTAACTGCAGGGTAATTTGCTATTCTGTTTTTACGAAGTAGGAAGCTTTTCTAGTTATATTCAGCATCCAAACTTGCACATAAATAGATTACAGTCCAAATAGATTCTTTACACTGCTTTCAACTTCATATTGCTTGCATAAATCACATATGCCTTTATATTTACAGATATTTTTTAACAGAATCACCATTAATAGCATAGCAGATCAAATATTATTCCAAATTTAAATAAAATCTGTTCATCATTATGGTCATTAGCTAATGGTTTTATCTTCCTTTGGGACTATAGTAAACATTAAATTCAATTTATTTAACATTTACTTCTCATAAAACAAAAAAGAGCATCATTTCCTCGCTACAACAACAAACTCTTGGGGTCACAAAACTCATGAGAATCAGGTTTAAAAATCCTCACACTTTTGAAGACTAATGAGGTACTGAAGAAAGGATGTAAATATACACAGGAGCTCTTATACGGGCTATGTGCCTAATCCTGCAGCTACTAATTTTCCTACTGCTGCAAACGCTGTAGGGCTGGGGTTTTCAGCCTTTTAGATTTGTACACTGCAAAACGTCTCCCAAGGGGGTGCAGATCCCAGTAATTGTGAATTTAAGCCTATTGATAATCAGTTTTCTTTTCTTAGATACCATTCACAGACCCCTTATAAAAACCCATGGATCCTCGAGGGTTCACAAACCCAAACCTGGGACAGATTACAGCAGGTATACATCTGTGCATGGCCAGCATCACAGAACATCCATAACACAGACACCAGCACACACAACTGTCCTTCTGATGACCAACAACTTCCAAACAGCTGTGTGAAAACCTTTGTGTTCCCTTTGATACATTTGCATCATTTAATCAAAGCCTGATAAATGCATTCTTTTCACCTAAATTGATTTTCTTTTCAAAGCTCCCTTTGTCAGCTGATTTGTTAAGTGCTAAAGGACTGCACATCTCGCTGACTGGTGCTCCCCTGTGTATTCATTCTCTTCCCTGGTTCCCCTGCAGGACTACCATGATTTCACTGATTATTTTTCAGTAGACACTTTGTTAGACTACTTATAAACACACTGACCTAATTGCTTTTAATTATTCCAGTGGAGTCTGCTTTTACAGTGGCTATTTGCTTCCACACAAAATGAGAAATACTACTGTGAGAAGCATTGAAAAAATCCATATCCTGGACTTCTCTCTGAAGCCTAAATCAATCAGAAGTTTAATGCACATTGTAAATGTTTATGTGCATGTGTATCTATTGTGCATGTATGCATGCATTATATAGGCCTATTTTACATCTATATCCATTTGTGTATCTCACAAGCCAAATGAGGCTAAGACGACAGCAAACCCATTTAAATCTCAATTTCAGAGACAAAGCATCTTGAAGAATCCACACAAATTTGGTGTTTTCACTGTCTTTCGTAGCACATGTTTGGAAAATTATTTAAATCTTAGATATTCATCTGGCCTGTTAATATTCACACATATATATCTCCTGTATGCTACCTGTATTAAACATGCTCCTTGAAAGAGATTAAAAGTAGAGCTACACAGAAAGCCAGTTACTCTACACCTACCCTGTCAGCAGACAACCCATCTTCAACTGCCATAAAAGCTGCAAAATATCTCCTGTGAACACCAGGATGGGTCGGACTGTTAATCTAAGCAAATAGCTTTACGAGAAATAGTTCACCAGCAAAGTCAAGATGATGTGTAGTTCAACAGGGAAATCCATACGGGACAAAACTGGGAAGATATGATACATGGAGTCTGTCTGTCCTATACACACTCCAGAGTTAGCAGCAGGGAGAAATCTCAGTACATTTGGAACTACGCATTAAGAATGTATTTTTTTTCTTGGTTGAAGTTTTAAAACCCAAATATTAAAGAGCACAAAAAAAGGAAAAACCAAAAGAAGTAGAAAAGTGGAAAGGATAGCAGATGGTAGAGGCACCACATAACTTTCTGCTTACTCCTTGTTTTGCTCTGACTGTGGGTACATACAAGACCACAAGATCTAAAGAGGCAATACCTATGCTGATAACAGTTTGCTGCCCAGAGACAGCAATATGCTGAAAGCAAGCCTAAGCTTCCTTCAGATTTTATATTCAAATACCAAAGGAAAATTGGTATTATCTACAAATAGAAATAGGCTCACTTTTGAGAATCTTTTTCAGCCACCGTTTTGTGAAACGAGCAGCTTGTGTGTTATTCTTATCATTCAGTTTAATATTTTTTAGCAAGAAAAAAGAGGCAGAATGTAGTATTTCAATTAAAACAAACAAATGAAAACAAAACATCCACAAGATGTCTGTGAAACTGACTCTCCTGCTATAGAATAAGATAACGTTGAAACAACGTGCTAGCTAAGATTTTCCAAATCTTTTTTTTTTTTAATGTTTTACAAAATAGTTTGCTTGCAACAAAGCAAATTCTTATCTTGACAATCAGTAAAACATTTTCATAGCATTTTAATTCTAAAATAATACTGTTCTGGTAAGAATCTTCAATTAAATTTGCAAATAAACATTTCAGCACATTATTGACAACTTGACTGTTACACGAGTTACTGTGCCACTCCCAGTGGCACATAATTCGACATCATGGAAGAAATTTCCTGCAATTCAATGTCTTGTTCACAAAAGGTGTAAGTCCTGTTGAAAGGGTTTTCACTATTTGCACACACCGAGAGCTTGGATCGAGCCACCTGGACAGCTCTGTTAAATGATCAGAGGTGAAGGTTCAGACCTTCAAGTATACTATAGCTAAGGGATTTCTTGGAAAGTCAGCTCCTGAAAGCTTTGCCAAATACTTAAACCGGGGACTGAACATGGCCTGACCCTAATCCACTCACTCACAGTGCAATCCCACAACACTCAAAACATCCTCAAAACCAGTTTTTCGTCTGTCTTTCACTGAAGGTCTCAGCCTCAGTCATCAATTCTAGCATCTGACACGATTCAAGATCAACCAAGTAAAAAAAAGTTCCCCTTCACCAGCACACAGGCTGCAGGAGTGTAATTCACATTTAAGATGCAAAAAGTGCTTTCTCATTAGTGCATCCTTTGGGTCTCAAGCCTTTCATAACTGGTGTTATTGTACTATTGATCACTGCCCAGCACTGTAATATATAGTGATCCTTCAGGTTTGAAGAAAGGTATGTGCCCGTCAGGTTTATGAAGCCTATAAAACTTTTACTGTGCTTGTAGCATAACCAAAAGAAAGAAAGAAAAAAAAAGTCATCCATAAATTTAATTATTCCTGGCTTCTGTTCTTGGAGACATCTCTCCAGGGCATAGTCTAAGATTATTGAATATCACTTGGTTTCCTGCATCAAGGTGATACAAGTTTTTTAAAACCTCAATGGCAATTAATAGAACAATTTCCTCCCATACACGAGCCTTTCCTCAACATGATGCTGTTATTCCCCAGCCTCGGTGTGAGCAGGCAGATTCAAGGTGGAAGAAATGCCAACAAATCCTGCAGGGCTTCCTCGCCACGGCTGGCTCTCATCATCGTCCACCGCCTCCGTTAAGCCACTGGCAGACAGTGACTGATGCCTGATTTCAGGCATTTCTTGCATCCCTCCTCCTAATAGGGGAACAGATGGTTCCCTTTAATATTTCCACACCACTACCAAAACCACCTCCACCTGATCTGCAATTAGAAACATGGGACTGTTGAATCCCACCATCCCACACTGTGCTGTTCACTTGGAACTTCTTTCTTCCTTTTTAAATGTTACTTTATTCTCAGCAGAAGACAAGGACAGGAGGATTTGCCATGGAAGCACGTAAGTTAGTCTGTAGGGTTTGTTCACATACAGAGGTTATTTGCTTAAAAAGGCGAGTTTGAACTGAACTCCAACAACAACTCTGACTCAAACTAGTCTAATCTGCTGACTATTTACAGCTTCAAAAAAATAATTAAAATTTGAAAAGTTAACATTTCATTATTTAAGGCTTTTACCAGCCTTAAATTAAATGTTTTATTTTTTGTTTTGAAGAAATACTTATTGTTGCAGTGGAGCTACGTTTTGGGAAAGAATTAAGAACTTCCTTCAAAGGAATATTTTGTTCAGCTGATAAGTTTTTGATTTGTTTTCCCTTTCAGCATGAACAAACAGTATTGTTCTTTCAGGATCCATCTACCACATTTCCCATCACCAACCTTCTCCCTCTTATTTTTCTGTTTGGCCACTGTCTCAAGAAATGAACTACTGACACAGCTACCCAGAGAAGAGATAATTCCAGCTGTAAAAATTTAGTCTAAAGACAAAGCCAGATAAAAGATTAAGCATCTTCATTCAAAAAACAACCCAACAGGCATTATGAGGAACTCACACAGCTTTGCTACATGGATTACAACAGATTCGTTTTAAACAGCCTTAGTGTTTAAAAAAGAAAAGAAAAATCATAGGGAAAACATCCATTGAAGTCCAGGATTATGGAGGGAAAGTGGAGTAGAAGACCACAGATTTGTCACACTCCAAGGACACAGCTGACATGGTCCTGTTCCCGTGGGCTGCACTTCTTCCCATCGACTAGACCTCAGCCTTCTCCTACTAGTCACACAAGAGCCAGTCTTTTCCTCTCATCTCAAACCATGAGTCCCAGCAGCAAAACCGTACAGGTTTCTACTATGACCAGTCACTAGCAGATGAGGGTATCGAGCGACAACCAGATATACCAGGTCTACAGCAATTAACAATTGCAAAATTGCCACTAGCTGCCAAGTTCCCTGTGTGTTGGCTTTCTGGTGAAACTACATCATGGTTTCCAACAAAAAACAACCTAAAAGAAGTTATTCTGGCACATTCTAAGTTTTTCTGTTCCTCAGCAACGTTACCAATAGTTTTATCTCATTTCCTTAGAAATAATCACTAGGCTATTTAACTAGAGGAAAACATTAACACACTGTTGGGGAAACGAGATTAAACTGATTCCATATCTAGTAAAGTTTCCTGTCCTTAAGCAATCCTAACCCTAGTACACCCAAATCAGGATTCTGACATTCTATTGCATCAAGAGTCTCATCATGTGAAATCCTTTTACAACATCAGGTTCTGATTCTCATATAAACTCCTAAAGTATTTTCACAGATTAATTGAAACTGAATAAATTTCCTTGACGTTTTAAGCCCAGGTACTTCACATGGCAGTTTGCCATCACAGCCAGCTCAGCAGAGCAGAATTGAGCTTCCCACCAGTGGTTAGGCAAGGTCACCAGCCTGGCCCAAGATTCCTACTGAAGATTTCCCATAGAGTGGGAGCCTGCAAGAACAATGTTGATCTTAGGGCAGCCATGATGTTCCTGTCCTCCTCTCTAAACGAAAAGGAGAAAAAAAGTCTGAGGTGCAGGACCAGCAACAGCAGCCTGCACAGCTGGTGGACAATGAAGAAGAGAGATAGAAGACACTGGCAGAAATGGAACCTTTTATAGATGGGAAGAAGCACCTGAAAATGTGACACTATCATGCAGAAGATGATGGATAAATCCAGAACAGAGGTCTGATTGGATGAGGTTTGTTTTTGGTGGGGAAGAGGCACCACCAAAAATGGAGGAGACTGCTGATGCTTGGGAGAATGGATTTGTGACCCTAAGGGGATTCTTCCTTGCTCTTTGAGTTACACAGGGTGAAACACAACACACCCACTCCTGCTTCTCCCTCCCTGCTTTACCCTCAGACGCATCAGGCCCAGACAAGGAGCCAAGGCTGTGACATTGTTTGTCACTCGTTTGGGAGCTGCATTATCATCTGAGCTTTCCAGTCTTTCTTCCTGCTTATTCTCCAGCAATGATCATCTCACTCATATTAGTGCTTCTATTTTTAGTCTCACATAGGTGGCACAATACTGTCAAGTTTGTCTTTGAAGATGGACAGTAAGGCCCTTTTTCACAACGTAAATGCCATAAGGAATTCTCCCCGAGAAGCTTCTGAGATTAATTCTCTCTCTATGGTTCAAAGAAAAAGGGTTACCTGACAACAGTGCAGCTTGTGTTTGCACATACTGGTAGGAGAAGGGAAAGAAATACCCATCCAGACAAAAGTGGTATCTATTTTGATTTACAATTTTCCAAGTAATAATTGCTCATGCCAACAATACCAGTACATACTGGTATGAACAATGGCTACCTCTACCAGAGGCAGGTTTCATAACAGAAAAAAAGCACACAGTCCAACATACTGGGATAGCAATCCAGATTTCAGAGGTTCAAAGGCTCACATAAAACCTCCACAAAAATTCACACCAGCAGTCCCTTTGAGAGCTAGGTTCTTCCTCACTGAAGGTCATTTCTGACTTGCTTTCAAGGTCTTACAAGACCAAAAGGGTGTGCGCACAGAGCATCGTGTGGTATTAGGGTTCAGACCTTGAAAAAACCTCATAGTCTTCATGCTAGAAAGCAGATATACCCAAGCTTGCACATGTATGTATTCGTATGCTCGGAGGAGTTACTAAAACAACAATATCACCTTCTAAAAAGTGCTAAAGATGCAGGCGAGGAGGGAGAGATGGGGACAGGAATGCTGGTTTTGTTTCTTTGACTCCACCTTGCTCATCAGACGCATTCAAGCCAGCGTGCCTTCTGTCCCAAGTGAAATCTGTTTCTATGATTTTGCCAAAACTTTTATATATGGCAGTGGCCAGCTGGCTGCTTGGAGAGCCATGTGTCAGTGGTCCTGGCGAATGCTTAATGTGTGATATGGATCTGCGCAAACTGCAAGCACTTGGTTTGCAAACATTCCTGTTTTATGCATTTACAAAGCAGCTAGCAAAAGGAGAAGCTTCTGAAGCAAAGTCATGCAGCATGGCAGATATCTTATGTATTAAGGCAATTCCTCAATATACAAATATATTACAGTAACTCCTCCCTTCTCCCTGGCATGCTCTGCCCCCATGGGCTGCAGTCAACCTGTTCTGTGTCTCCCTAAAAATACCATCACCTCCTCCTTCCACTGCCACCATTGTTTCTACAGAGACAGGAATTCAACACCGCCAAGGTTTCTCCAACAAGACAAGATGTGAGAACCTCTACAGCCTCTCTCCAGCCACGCTGGATGGCTGGATCCCAGGAGGGGCAGCGTGAGTAGATGTGACCACAGGTGAGTCTCCTCTTATACCCCAACTGACAGCAGCCTGGCTCCTGGGCTGCTGCTAGGGATAAATCTGATGGACAGGTCAGCAAGTCCGTCCACACAATTGTGGGAATCAAAGGGGGGAAGCAGTAAAGCAGGACAGAGGCATGCTTTGAGTCAGTGTATTTTGGGGCTACGTACTTCTGACTGTACCATCCCAGAGCAGAAGTGTGAGATGCATCAAGTGATGTGGGCTTTACAGAAAAAAAAAAAAGCAGAAGCTGACTATATTGAAAGAAGTCTGTGGCTACATTCCCCACATATATAAAAAGCCCTTATTAAGTTTAAGGCAAGCCATCTATTTAGAGATTTGTTAATGCTCATCCCATGTGGTCTGCAGGCCTGTGTACAAGAATATATATGGCTTATTGACTAATGTCAGGCAAAATAGACTTCCCACCCTAGATTAAGTTTATCACAATCTCTGCAATCAGCCCAGTGAGCAAAAGCACAGGTGATAGATGAGCCTGCCACAGCCTCCCGAACGCCAGCAGATACCAACTGACAAGCCACTGGGGGAAGGTAATTCCAAGCTAAGGCTGCTTGAGTGAACGGACCCTCCTCCTGACATAAAACAAACAGGCCTCCCGTTGATCTCCTCCATCCTGACAGCTCTTGGCCCCAGAAGCAGCCACACCAGCCAGGTCCCAAACTACAAAGACCACCACAGACCAGTATCAATATCATGACTTGTCCCTAGAGATGAAGGGGAAACCAGGCTGGTCTCCACACCCACTGCCAGGACAGGCTTTGTACAGCTGCAAACAGCTGCCTTCTGCACTTCTGCCCAGTCGTCATGTCTGGGGGCTAATTGTTTATAATTTGAGATGAATGTGGCAGATATCTTGACTGGAAGCAGGCAAGGGGAGGCTGGAGTGAAATAAAGCTTCTCCCTTTCCCCAAAGGAGAATTCAGTTGATTTTAACATTTGAATGAAGATATTTCAATACTTCAAGTCAAACTTATATACCAGTTACAAAAGCATAAGAAAATCATAATGCAAAATTGAAGTCGTAAGTCTTCATTTGTCTCAATCAAAGTTTCTGCAATTTGTTCACCAGAGGGGTGCTCAAGTCTTCTCAATATTTGCAAAATAAAAATTCTGGTGACACTTCCAGTGAAACTCAGTTATTTTCAAATCTACTGTAAAAATCCAGGCAAATCTAAAACATAAGAACCTAAAAGTAACTGTAAGGACATGGATAAGCAGTTCATATAAACGTAACTGTCCAGAGAAGGAAACAGAACACTGTACTAGACATCACGTCAAAATTAATCTTGATTTAAACAGGAAACCAATATGGGATAGCAGTAGGACGAAATGCTAGTGTCCTCCGGGTTATCATTAAGTACTTGCTGCAAAGAATCTGTTCTTCCTCAAAATTAAGATCAAGGATTCCTTTTTCTTTCATTACATTGCCCGAAAGCTTCTTAGTAGCACCAGCAGTTTGTAAAGATGAAAAAACGTGTTTAATCGGTAATTGCAATGGGTTTAGGGACTGCTAATAAATACACATGGAAGTCTGGAAGGGGAACACTCACTCATTCAAAGCCACTAGTGCTACAAAAGTCAATTCCATACATAGTACCAGCCATATGACCAAACAGATTTGTCCCGAGTCAATATTTTACAGAAAATGCTGTTTTGTTGAGTTTTTTAAAAACAAATCCGACTACAAATGGAGACTTGCGAGGCAAGAGTGTCTAGTGTCAAGGTTGAATTTCAGTCTCAAATCTAAACATTTCATTGTTCCTGCGTTGCAGTGGCACAAAATCTTGGCTGTTCCTACTATAAAAGTCAACCTGATAAACACATTCAGCACTAAATCCAGCTGTAGTCTCACGAGGAGCTGTAATTCACGGTTTATGAGTTGTATCTATTATGTGACATTCTCACCAAAGTCCAAAGTGGAAATACATGCAGAAAACTCAAAAGGAGGCTCTGGCAGATTAAAAATGACATTCAGCAACACAGAAGACGGG
Source organism: Tauraco erythrolophus (assembly GCF_009769465.1). Classification (NCBI taxonomy): domain Eukaryota; kingdom Metazoa; phylum Chordata; class Aves; order Musophagiformes; family Musophagidae; genus Tauraco; species Tauraco erythrolophus. Next base: position 9,002,032 of record NC_141476.1, read on the forward strand.
TCGTAAGATCTGCAAAAAGTACAAGAACGAGCTACATAATAAACCAGATCGAGAGCGGGGACGCAGGCAGTAGGGATTACAGCTGTCTGCTCAGCCTCCGCTGCTACATCTGTTTACTGTTACGTGCCCTATGGAGGAGAAAGAAAGAGAAGTCTACATCTGATATGACTGCTTTGCCTGTTTAAGATTCAAAAGCTCCACTGAAAGCTTTCACAAAGCTGAAGGGAGCATGATTTATACAAGAGCTACAAGCCTTTACAGTCCATTTCGAGCAGAATGGACATCAGTGCTACCTGTCTTTCAAGAATAGTGTTTCCTATTTTATTTACATTTGCTCTTCATTATGCTTTTAGAGTAACTTACCAATCCAACCAATCAATTCAAACTATTTTGCAAGCATTTCAAGTCATTTCTTAGCATCACCCTGTAGGCACTTGCTTCTATGTAATTATAATAATTTTTCTGCAGAGATTTTCTTCATTCAAGTAGCTTTGCCAAGCAACAAGAAACAAAAGAATAACCATGTCCAAAAATAGGCAGGAAAAATGTAGGAATCCCACAACTATATTAAACAGGGTCATCAGGAAGAGAGCAGGGGATGTGTCTCCCCATGTCCTTCGCGTCTTTGATGACAGCCCAAAAATAGTGCTGTTCAATGTTTGATAGGTATGGCTCTATATTATAGTTTAAACTTTCTTTTTTTAAAAAAATCTATTTTAAAATTCAGCATTTTCAACTCTTCTTGGGAGATCAGAAATAATCTGGCTAGTTGGTGCTTTTTATCATCCTCCTGCTGCAGAAGCAAATGTAACTATTTTAAAGAAAAAAAAAAGAACAAAAATATGTCATTACAAAAAGCATCTCACATATAAAAGTATTAAAATTTTGCCCTGTTCAGGTATTGGAAAACTCTGATCTCTTTCCTTCATTTTAGCAGATAAGGTGTCATTGGACTTGAATTAACCTGTCTGTTGAGAGGGGCACTGCTCCAGACCTGCTGCTCTCATGCCTGACCAAGACACTGATATACAAAGACAGGGATTTTGGCAACATAAGCCCCAAAAAAGGGTACTCTGAAGAAAGCTGCAAGCCTTGAATCCCAATGATCTCCCAACGGAAACAAAAGATATTTTTTCTTTAATTCAAAAAAAGTGAGTTTCCAGCTGCCCTATGATAACTTCCAGTTCAATGCTTTTCTTAAAAGTAAGAGGTACTATTTCCTCACCAGTGGCTCCCCTCTCGTTATTACTTTCATATTTATTTGAGACTGACCTAGTCAAAACCTTGTAAACTATTGGCAGCACCCAAATATCACACAGCACCGGCTTATCACTAGTTTACGGCTGCCTTAAATAAAAGCAATCAGACCACTTCTTAGAACTGAATATCCTCCCCCCAACCATACATGTTGACGTGGTCACTAAATCCCACTGGGTAATCCCCAGAATCCATCTGTTCCTTTTCATTCTCATCCTGAGAAGCTTCCCATAGCCCCTGATTACTTCTCAACTTGTCTGAAGAAATATCCTGTCTTCTGGCTTCCCAGACACTTGCTCACCTCCCCCCTCCCAGAGGTTTGCTGGAAAAGGCAGCTGCAAAGATTATCCACTCCGATGTGATGCTGGGGCTCTCTTCAAATCCCTTGAAGGAGCAGACATTTTCTCTAAACATGAAAATGTTTAAGAGAGGAGAATGAGTGTCCTTCAAAAACGAGCTTCTTCCCAGTTTCACCCTGACGCACGATCCAAGCTACAGGCACCTTTTAAGCAAGCATCTCTCAGGGCATGTTTGCAAGAAGTAGTAACTGGCATTCCACACTGACCACATCTAGGCTCTCCACCACCACCCACCATCACGGACCATGCCTGGGCCAGGCTGCAGTAAAGCACTGAATTACACGGCAGCATGCGTTAACGGGCTGAGGTACCGTGAGCATTCACCAAAGGTCATCATCAAGTAGCAGCTGTAAGCATAAAAACGATGACATTTTCCTAATGACCACAAAGCAGCTAAAATTAGAGGAATGCGAACCTTCTCCTTTTTCAGGTCAATACAGCCAGCATGTCTGTGCATTTAATGTATCAAACGCAGCTGCACAAAACACTCTAAAATGCTTCTCATTTAACTTGAGGGCTGTTAAAAGTGGTGGAGGAAAAACATACCTCTCTATTACTTGTGTTTGACGCATAAAATCAAAAACAAGAACCAAAGCCACAGAGGACTTAAGATTTAATTGTTCGCTTGTATTTTGTTATTGCTTTATTTGTAACTTGAAGCTCTCCCAGGATTACAGCTATCGTACTCTTCACAGATTCCCACCAGCCCTCCAACGTGCTCCTGCACCAATCAAGGTACCAAAAATCCAAACAGCAGCTCACAAAGGTTTTGGTTTCCTTACAATTTCAACATTACTGCTGTTTGAGTTTAATTCTAAGATTTATGGGGATGCCAAAGGGTTAACTTTGCTTGAAATTCTCCTATTTATCGTCATTTGCTTCAAACAAGGCAAGTACTGCAGGAATTTATGATGCCCAACCCTGACAGTCACTGACCGGCTAACAAATCTTTCCTACTGTTTTTCAAAATAGTTTTGTGTTAATCTCTCAGGTCACTATCAAAGACAGTTTAGCATCTAATTTATCACCTTTTGGGCAGAGATCCATGCTGAAAAATTCACATCCAAACTGTAATTTGGTTCAGTTAATGGTCTTTTCTCAGAGGAACTGGACAATTAAAACATATGGAAATGGAATAAGCTACTCACTTTTCAACTAAATGTTTGCTCTATGTCTTGGGAAATAAATTTAGGATGGACAAGCTGAATTCAGTCAATGGATTTAAAAGAGAGGATTGGACTACTGTTATAAATCAGTCTTCCTCCTTTCACAAGGCACATACTAGTATTTTATTTTTTTATTTTTTTTTAACAGAACATCACGTCCAACAATGCAGAAGAACATTCAAGAAAATGTAGGTTCAAACAGGATTGGTGCTATTTAGAAAAAAAATAAAAAGCTCTTTACGCACTATAAACATTTGACATATTTAGGGACCTAGATAGAGTAATCAGAAATGTCAGGTTAAACAAGAAAAGCATAAAGGCAAAAATAGTTTAAAAACTGTACATCAGTGTACACTGGCTTTCATTATAGTGGCAATCAATCACAGATTTTCGGTAGAACTATGACATTCTATTATGTCTGGAAAATACCATGGTACCGTTGACACCTTTACAGAAACATAAACTTTGGAAACATACATGGCATTTTAGTAGTGTTTCTTTCTCTTTTTTACTCCCTGAGAAGTGCCAATGCCCGTGTAACAATTCCCTTGTGACACAAGCCCCCGACACACGTCCTGCTGATTCTCCTGTGGGCTTTAGTGGGTGCTGGATGAGGACAGAAGAAGAGTATCAGCGCCACTGACGTTCCTCCACTGGTCAGTTATATTCCTGTGTTCAATGCCCTGAATGGCTGTTTCTAGCCATTAAGAAAACTCATTTGTGAAATTCAGAATGAATTTGTTTATTCATTTTGCACTCAAAGTGAGGCATAAAATTTAATCCTGGTCTCCTTCCCAGCCTTACAAGCATCCCAAAGTGGTAAAGTCTCCTATATATTCTAAAGGTGTGCTGACTCTCACACCCTCCTCCTTCTTAGTAATACACTTGCTCGTAGTCACCATGCCCTGTGCTTTGCAGCTTTGTTAGTTATTATAAAGCTACTGAGCTCAGCCATCCACGAGCCGTAGGAGACAGACCCAAGGACCTCCCAAGTAAGGAGCACGTGCTGAAGGCAAAAGCCCTGGGATTACACCTTGTTGCAACTGAACATAGTCATCGTTACAACAGAAAGAAATTGGAAAAATAATGACGCTGTCATACTATTTTGCTTCTAACACTGCTTTGGCCAAAACAAAGCATCGAACGGGTGACTTCTAGAACTAAAATGATTATCAGTGTATATCCTGAGCTAAAGACCCAATGCTTTTGGAGAACAGCTATGGCATGCTCCAGGGAAATGGAAACACACCAGCACATGGGTTGCACTGAATTTTTCAATTAAAACCAGAAAATGTAGCCCTTAGCAACAACTGACGTGGGATAAAAATAAATAAAAAAATCCCACACAGGAAGACAGTGGAAGCTACACCCTTGAAACGCCTTTTGATGTTAATACACTGCAACGAGTTTTAGCGTAATCTGCTTCATAAAATACTGAAGTAAATAAAAACCAGGAACACAAGCTTATCTCTCCCCACCTTTCAAGAATACCTAATATCTTCAGTCTACCTTACCACTACATGCTTTTTTAAATTTTAGCCAGTGTGGAAAGGCCTTCAAAATACCCTTTTCAATTCTTCTCTTCAATGAAAAATTACTGATAAGATCAATTAAGTGAGATGAGAAACAAAACCCAGGCTGTTGGTTCAGTAAGTCCTCTGCTTACTGTATATTTCATAAAGACCAAAGGTTTGATGTTAATTTTCTGTGATGTATTTTCCAATAATCCATGAGTATGAGAGCTGAGCACTGACAGAAAGAAGCACTGTATTTCACAGCCACACAGGAGCAGACAGTTTTAGGATCATTTATTTAATTATGCAAATGCTACTCTTGTGACAACAAGAGACAGACTCAAGCTGAAACCATACATTGGATAATAAGTTCATATCCAACTGAAGATTCATTACCTGCTGCGTCAACTCCAGCTATTACCACATTATTATAGCTTATGCTACTGTGTAGTAAAGTTGAGATAACACTTCCAATCTAAACCTCTATTTTTAGGACAGTTAAAAGTAAGTGTTTGTTATGTATGTTTTCTTTAATTGGCTATTCTATGAGAGACTCTGAATGTACAAATTAAAAACAAAAGCCCAACCGCTGCTCTGAAGCTAATCACCGTTGAATAAACAAAGAAGCTTTTTAATCAACATAAACTCGCTTCTTTCCTGCGTTTTACAGCAACATATAACCCAGAAGACGTGTAGTGTTTTCCCCTGTTCTCACCAACAGGTGTATTACAAGCAACCACAAAATACCACCTCAGCAGAAGACTCATGCATCCACCAGTATACACACGACGTAACCAGTACCGCATCAAGAGTCTGCTTGGCCGGCACACTGATGAGCAGGGAAGAAAGAAGCAGGTGCTAAATTCATTTTCAAACCCATGTTCATTCAATCTGACAATCCTTTTACCACCTTTCCTAGAGCTGTGCTGCAGTCAGCAGCGAAGAAACGGCCGTGCTACAGAAACGCTACTCCTTGGTCCTACCCACTGCTCTCAAAGCATTATTCTGACTCAAACACATAGCAGGTATTTACACAGTAAAAACTCTGCCTTCTTTCAACTCCACAGGGTTCCTAGCACAACGATGAAGTAACAGCCATGACAAAATACTGAGACAGTACAGGCAGCAGTACCTAAGGGTTAGCCCCAACCATATGGTTGAGCCATCCTCATCAGGAACTGCTGCCTAAAGAACCGGACCTTCCTCTCCTACGTACCCACCACCTCTCTCTATTGTCCTGGCTGGTGGGCTGATCCCCACAATGGCCTGAAACTATTGGCTGCTTTTTTTCCTAAGGTAAATTCTTCCTAAAGAAACCACAAGCACAGCGCCAGAGCCCAGTCAGAGGCAGCAGCACGTGGCTGGGGCAGAGGACAGAACTGGGCCACTCAGGGGCAGCACATGCTTGAACTGGCTCTGGTGCACCACAGAACTGTGATTCTAAGGTAATTTATATTTTAAAATCTTCACCGTGAACAAAAAAGCTTTTGCATGTAATAGAACGCTTCTTTGCAACTGATGAATCAACAGAGGATAGGAGGCGTGTTTCAGCTACACCTAGGTGTTTAAGGCTTAAAAAGCCAAAGCATTTCAATCTCAGGGTGCCACATCTATCATGAGACTGGGCATGAAAACTACTCCTACTCCTGCAGCACAATTACTTTGTTCAAATAAAACAGTTATCTCTATCCAGAAATCTTGAGCTGCTTAAACTACAAGATGCACGGGTACTCTAACATGTAGAGCTGACATCTTTTAATTAGTATGTTAAAATACTACTTTTCAATATATCACAGCGTATAAATGTCATGCAGTAAATACTTACAGTGGGCTTTTTTTTTTTTTACTAGAAAAAGGATTTTATTATCAAAGTGGTTTTGGTAATAATATGCAGCTATTGCATGCCAAACACTGTGCATGATATACCTTCTTGGATGGGAAGATTGATGTGCTTATTGTTATTCTGTGGACAATTTCTTTAATGTCCCCAAGGAATAAGGCAAATATTTAAATACAAAGCCCCACAAAAATCTATGCCAGTCTACATTTTTCCGGGCTGAAGAAATGTTATTATATGCACGTATGTTTAGATACAGAGTCAGCTCTACAGTATGTAAAGAAAAACCTTTCAACGAGATGAACGATATAGAGAATACGCATCTGATCTCCCTGCTTGAAGAACGCTCTCGCTGCCGAACTCCCTCCTCCGTTTGAATCGAGCTGCTCGTGTCCCTGCTCCCCCTGCTCTGCACAGCAGTATTTAACCCAGTACAACAGCTGCTCAGGATGTGAGCGCCTGACTTCATGAAATCCAAAGGTAAGCAGATCCAAATCTCACCAGAGCTAATGGATTTGGCCCTTATCTTCTCTTGCTAAAGCATTCTGAGTGCCAAGAGACTATCTAAGCATTAGGATCAATATAATATTATAATGTAATATTCATATATTATTCTCTCGTCAGTGTTTTAGCTTATACAACACTTCGATGTAGGCACTTGCCATATTATGGCTTTCCTCGTCTATCTTATTACACTTTTTCTACTGAATACAAGCAAAAAATCCGAACGCGTTAGCTATGTCACCTGTCGAAGCCTGAGAACAAAAGAGTGATTTTTAACCTGGGACAGTTCCCAGATCAGTTCATTGCATAGCTCAAAAACTGGCACAAGAGGAATGCACATGGTTAGGTACAAGCTGGGGGAAGAGGAATAAAAACCACTCGTACTCAATTTGTCACCAATAAATACAACAAAAAATCCAAGACCTAAAGCAAAGAGAAGCTACAGGCCCAGCAATAGGCACCCAACGGTACAGACACACATCTGGGGGGATTTCAAGTGCATCTCTGTAGCTCAGGTGCTGTTTCCAACAAGTCCATGGGATTTAAATGCCTAAATAGTTCAGGTGGTTTGTGAATTCCCCTACATATCTCGCCGCACCTCTTTCAAACCTGGCCATTACTGACTTTCAAAGTCAAAAGGTCAACAGCAAAATTCACAGCAGAACACATGGCTTCCTGAGGCCCGGAGTGGGAAATAGCCCAGCTTAGCCCCAGCCAGCAGAGCCACGCTGGGGCCTAAGCAGACAGCAGAGCCACTTCACCAGCCATAGAGCTCACAATCGCGGGTACCAGCTATTTTTAATTCATCTGCCTCAACAAAAGAAAAATGCTTAGAAAGCTTTACGTATGAACAGCCAAAAAGATGAAGCACCTCAGGTCTCTCTTGAGACTGGGGGTTTCCCATACAATCTTCAGATGAAAACGCAGTTTGCAACCAAGGGCTGAGCAGGAGCTTCCCTCTGTAAGCATCAGGCACCATTTCAGCACAGCACACGAGACCTGCAAGACCACGGGGAAGCTATGGGAAGCGCAGGCGGCTGTATGGCACGCTCATCGCTTAAACACTCTATTTCATCCCAAGGTTCCAAAATTATAATAGACTTTATTCTAATTGGATTGTCTGCATGAGCCAATTTAAGTGCTAACTGCTGCGAATTATTCAGCATGACATAGCAATGCAATGATCTGAGCCACCTGCAGGGCAGGAGGCTTGTTGAAAGCTACAGTTCCTGAAGCATAATAAGGAGATGCAAGTCTTACTTGGCATGTCCTCCACCAACCAAATTCATATTGTTTCAACAGCTGCACCGTGCCCACTAAGCATTAACTAATGCTTTGACCTAGAACATAACCACTGTCAGCCAGCACACCTTATTAGAAGATGATTTTTCTGAACACACCTTTAAAGCCCATATCACACTAGCTGCTGGCTTTCAGAGACTAAGTACCTACGACATCCTATGTTACACTACATAGGGCTATGAAATATTGATCTAACCACAACTTTAAAATATTTAACCAACTGAGTCTGTACCTTCGTTGTCAGAGTAAGAACGTCACATTTCTTCGCAAAGATTTAAGGGACAGGAAGAGACAGACATTTAAAGCTTTAGATTTTATTCTGGTGCAATTACAGCAGTGTGAATTACAACTGCAAATGAAGGACTCCTGTGTTACTGCTTAGTCCTTAGCATAGGACATAGTTCAAAAGCCAATTATTTTCTGTAATTATGTGTAAAGTGCTTGTCAACATATAGGTTCACTGTAAAACATATTAGTTTTTGTTGTTCTGTTGTTGAGTTAGCAAGGAAGAGAAACTAGGGTTCTATTCCAATTGAAAATTTCAGATTATACCATGATTCACAAATGGAAAGAAAAGAAAAAAAAAGTAATCCATGAATTATATTCCCTACTTTCAATATAATGCCATCACTCTCCCACACAACCACCACAGGAGGCTATCCAGAATTCCCCTGGACTTGCGAGTTTTATAGGACTTGAGTTTAGTTGCAATTAAAGTCCAGACTCCAACAACAGACAACAACTCCATTGTTGTACTTACAAGGTATAGAGTTTTACACCTAATTCATGATCCCTGAACTCTGAACTTGAAACTCTGGATGTCCAATCCCACAGAGCTGGAGAGACAAGAGCCTCAGAAGAGGAGAGAGTAGTCTTATATCTTGCCTCTCACAGCTGGGTATGCATCTCCTTTCAAAACAATTTAGCAGCACTCATCCTTAGTGGAAATCAACTCCTCAGCTCCACAAGAACTCTCGGATACAAGTTATCTGTCCCCACTGATATAAAAATGACGGATTTTAATACCTTCTGTCCAATATCATGCCTACTTGTCAGTGTGATGGTACGTAGTTAATCACCAACATGTAATATGAACACATCATCTGATTTACTGAACAGAAATGTTTATTAAAATTTCTGCCCTAACTTGACTTTGCTTCTTGGCTCCTGGATTTATTAGAATTAACTCCAGTAGATGAGCAGTTTACTGTATTTATTTTCCCACATATTTTCTAATCCACAGAGGCACAGGAACATTAATTCAGGAATTGGCTGCAATTATTTTTTGCTATTCAGCTAGGGGCAGTAAACGCAAACAGAATTGGCTGCAGTTCAATGTCATTGCATAAGATTTGCTCTATTGTTCCCTTAGATGCAGATGTTAGGGTATATAATGCTAAATCAAAACAGTGACAGCATCATCCTAGGCACTTTCTAATGGTTCCCAGTAGGTTCGGTTTTCTTGGTGGAAAATTAATTTCCTTTTACCTAAAAACAATCACAGAATTACAGAATTAAGACCACTTCTTCCATCACCAAATTTGAAGAGGAAAGAATGCCTCAGCTGTTCATTTTTCATATAAAGCTCAGAGTGCACTGCAAAATGAAGACTGCAAGCTTCAAGCACTCACCTTAATCACGAAGGCATTGAAAACTATAAGATAAATAAGATCTTTCACATTGCTATTTAAACAATGATTTTTTTTCTCTTGCAAATACCAATTCCTTTCACGCTGAAAGCACCAGAGAGGCTTGAAAAACTTGTGTGTTAATCAGGATTTCAGCACAATCCTCCAGGTTCTCAAACCAATCATCAAGAAATTCTCTTGCTTTTTGGAAACACTGAGGGCAACAAAAAAAACAAGCAGAGGCAGCCTCTCCTTTTCTGATGTTTTTGTTCAAGATCATTGTTTTGTCTTTTAAAAGAAATGCAGATGACACACTGCTACTGCTGATTTGTTGTTTTGTTGTTGGTTTTGGTTTTTTTTTTTAGTGGGGTGGTGGTGCTGTAGATTATCTGCAGATCGATATTATTGCTGTTTGTCACACAAAGCCTCTTCTCTGAGTAGCAAGCTGTGGGGACAGCACAGGGATTGAACAGATACTATAGGTCCTCGCTGCTGTAGATATAACCACAATTGAAAACACCAATTATCTTCCCAAACAAAGCTCCTCTGTAGCTGCAGTAGCCCAAAGAGGGACATTACCACAACACCCCTGAGGGCACCCAGCCATCTTTTACTCATTTCGGTTTGCTCGTTTTAAATGCTGGGGAAAAATTAAAGGAGAAAATGACGAGATTAAAATAGGCTTCACTGCTTACCCCTCCCCACAGACATCAAGATACAAACAAAATCCATCTACCTTCTCTTTTCTGGGATACTCAGACAACAGTTATTATAGGTCCCAGCTGGGAGCTTGCTCTTCACCACCTTCTGAAGACTGTCAAAGCCACAGGTCCCTATCGGATTAGCAGGAGTAGGAAAAGACACTGCCAAAATTGTGTACAGCACACCGTACGTACAACCCTTCACACGTTGGCTGAGCACTGCACGGCAGCTGCGAACAGCCCAAGATACATTCCCAATGTCAAAAGGAAGCCCATGTAAAGATGGGCACACTCAAGAGATAATGAGCTCCCCAGGGAGGAATCCAACATCCATGCTTGAAAGAGGTCTGCCAAGAATAAGGTTTTATTTACACTCATTTCAAACGTTCACAGTTTTACTGCATAAAGCTATAATCTTAATGTTCTCAGGTGTCAGCTCCCACCCTTCTAAACCCTTTACTACTGACCTTCAGTGGCTCTTTAATTGCAACTAGCACTCTTGATAAAATTAAAATATACATTTTAATGGATCAATCTAGCTTTTTAAAATGAAGATGAAAAGCCATGTATTGCAATTGAAAAATCATAGCCTGGCTGCCCGGTCCAATCTTCTTGGTAGTATCTTCTACTGCAGTAACGCAGAGAAAGCTAATGCTTCCAATAAAATTTCATTGCTGCTTTTTACTTACACTTAAAAAAAAAATAATAAAAAAAAAGGTCAAAGATTGGGGTTTGAGAGCAGCTGCAGCCCAAGCAGATGGGAAGGCACCAAACCTCCCTGCCCTGTGTCCAGGTGGAGCCCCTTCCTCCAGAGGAGCACCATGGTGGCTCTGTGTGCACAGGATCATGAGACAGCACCAATGCATCACCAGGAACTCAGACATAAGGACATTTCTATACCACAAAAAAATTAATTATTCATCTTCCATGTCATTAAAGCTGACACGGCACAGCTCATTTCAGGACTAGAGTCCTGAACTACCCCTACAGACTTCTGCAGCTCTGAACTGTGCAGAAAGGAGCTACAACTGTTCAGTACCCTCTAGCTCTAGCCTAAGCACAGGGAAGCCATTGCAGTCCATACACAGAACACGAGGAAGAGGAGCATCCAAGAGGACATCACCAAATTCAGTAATTATGAAGCTAGATAAAACTCACACTAACAAGATTAACTTATTACACTATATGAATAAGCTGCCTCTTAAGGGTCTGCTTATTATCAGACTATTAAGGAGAGTCAATTTTTTTGCATGCAACATGTTCCACTCCAACAATACATTCAGCAGGTAATAACCCAAAGCTGTTGGTTAGAAGCTGCACTGTGCCCTTCCACGCAGTCCTCTTCCCTGTATGCAGTAAGCTTTTTTAACTTCTTCACTCATTTATTAAGTCTCCAAAAGAAAGTGTGTTCATCAGGCACCAGCAAAAGCCTCTAGCAAAGCAGGAGCAGTGCTTCAAGTGGGCCATTGCTCTGCAGTATGTGTCCAAATTAGCTATAGCAAAACCACAGACGCTTTACGTAACAGGGCATAAAAGGGAAAATAACACAGGCAGCAGCAGGTCAAACAGGAGCCCACCGAAAGCAAATCTCAGGCAGGGACACACAAAATGCTAACAAAAGGTGAGCAAGGGTGAGAACTTGTGAAGCATTTGCTGCCAGTGCTTACAGTCTTTTCTGGTGCCAAGCGTGAAACAAACGGGTTCTCCTTCACTGCTTCCTAAACATACCTCATAGTTACTGCAAGGACTGTGAATATAACAAACCCATCGAGCAGACGACTTTACCTGCGCATTTCCTCGTGCATTCATGCCCTGAGTTCCCAAGAAGCCCTTTTGTTACATACTGGTGGGGACCATATGCACTAACAATATCTTTCGTCAAGATGATTATGCAGATACTATGAAAAATCTAATCAACAGTATACAGAGGTAGAGTAAATGAAAAACCAATAGTAATAAATAGTATTTATTGAATAAATGATAAACTGACTGAGAGTTTAGCTAAACATAATTCTAAGAAAAATCAGATCAATATGAGACTCCCATATCTTTATGCATTTGTTTAAGAATCTCTATTCTGTCCTGCATTGAGGAGTCATTCTGTGTACTCTGCCAACTTCTGTAATGATTCAGAACTTTATGGATCTATGATGATTTGTTTAAATAGAAAAAGAATGATTACAAATGTTTGTCTTTAAAGCTTCTAGTCTTGATTTAACATTAAGGATAGGAACAAAAGAATGAAAATTGTCTTTATTGTTTTATGCACCATTCTAAGAGAAAATACAAATATCAAAGTGTCTTCAAATCTCACTGGTTTTTAGTACATTCAAGTCAATCATAATGACAAAAATCTGTAATCTGAAATTAAAGGGCAATTGTTTTGTCCTTATGCGAAATCTGTCGTTACAGTTTAATAAGAAAAAAATAATGCTAAAAGACGACAAACTCTAGAATGTGAAACTGTAATTCAATTTTAATTAAAAAGGAAGCAAGAAAAAATCTATAAAGAATCAGTTTGCTTTACAAATACTGTTTTTTTAAAAAGCAAAATTAAATATTTACTTTCTCAGTAGCACAACAGCATCAGTGCTTAAATATAATCACTAGCTGGTAGGTAGTTAGAAGCAGCATGAAATTCTGCAGTAAACATTTCTCCTCACTTAAGATGAAAACATTCCCAAATTCCTCCCTTGAACATGTCGCTCTCCAATATTGAAGGAAACCTCTCGAAGAACATTAATACATAATATTTAAGATTTAAATGCCACTGGGTCAAAGGGTTAGTGTAATACAATATTACTGCTACACTTCGCATTATTATCGTTATAGCTATGCTTGGTTTGCATTTTTACAACGTATGAAATCAAATTAGTTTGCTCTTCTGCTAAATGCACAGTTCCTGGTGGCCATTAGTGTGACTTACAGGTCAGGAGGAACCTGGAATTTGGCAAACACGTGTCTATTTCCAGAGGCTCCTATCACCTATAAATCTGATTGAAAAGCGTGAAAGGGAGAATAGCTCAACATATTTTAAAATTAAGCTACTGCTACCCCAGAAACTTGGAACTGTAAAAGTATTTGGAGCTGTTTGATGAAAAATTAAACAGATTCAAAGCACTGGAATCGCTACAGAACCAGCATCTCTTACTTATCAGAGCAATGAAATTATCTGGCACATTTCCTAATGAGCTTTCTTTGCATATTATCTTGTGGATAGAAATGTTGTAGAATTCACAGAACCCTTGCTATAAAAATTTTGGGCAGTACCTGCTGAGTTCTCTAATGAATAACCACATAAATACAAAAATCCTTAATCAGACCATGTGAATACGTCATACAACTATCCTATCCCCGCTTGTCCTGCCCAAGATGAGCAGATAAAATGGTGTGACCTCAAAAGGAGTTTAGTATTCAAGTCACACTGATATTGCTAACATTATTTTTATATCAGTATAATTCATTTTTAGGTAGATTAATTATAATAAATATGTGCTATATCAACAGACTTTTCATTATGGTCCATTTAACCTCATAAAACATAATTGATTCCTATTTGCTCTATCTGATCGATGCTTAGGGCTCATTGCTGAACTGCGTCAGTAAAAAAGACAAAGTAGAAAGGGGCCATCTCTGTAGGATAAATAGCATGGTTGCTATCTCATGTAGCTCTGTATAAACGTATGTCTGTGCACTTATGAAGAACATGGAACTTAATACTGATGCTTTATTAACTCAAACATTCACATCCACAAAACCTATAATTTATAAATCTTTAGTATTTACTAGCTTGCATTTTCAAGGCATGAGCACTAGAATTGGACTTCCCATGCTACACAAACACAAGGAATATTAGTAGAACATTTGGCTTGAAGAGCTCCCTTCTTTGGCTCATGTTTTCCCCAGTACTCGGGAAGATTGGTCTGAAAGGAGCTGTAACCCTTCAGTCTTCAGAATACGTCACACGATGCAAGATGGGAAAGGGACACCCTGCTTTGCCATGCCCCTTGCTACGGACTCTGCTGTGTTCTCGCTAACTCAAAAGTTCCACATTTAATTTATGAATAAAGAACAGTGACCGCTGCCTTACATGGACCTTCAATGAAAAGCAACGGGAAGGATGACATGAACGAACGAACTGTGGGACGGGATTCACACGGACAGCATTCCTGGAGTCCGTCCTTCCACGTTTGGGTTTTTCTGACAGATGTTTAGATTCTGGGAAATCTACTCAGTGTCGCAAGATAAGCAATGTAGGAGCTGGTAGATCTGAAAACTACTCTGATTCAGGCAAGGCTGAAAGATTTTGCGTTACTGGGATCACAGTCTGACTTTGATCTGTCATAAAAAGACACATGGAAACACGTATAAAACTTATGTGCTTTTCCTGAAAGAATATAATAATGGCACATCCCTTTGATTCCTCAATTGCTCAAGACCATGTATAGAATTCAGCACTTTTGTAACTACTAGTAAATAAGATACTTCTATGTATATTAATGCAAACTGCTGGAAGTAGAACCTTCCAAAAACATTTCACTACTAAGAAACAAGACATTAACTTCACATCACTGAAGTTAATTGGATACTCAGCTCACCTCTTTAAAAAGGAAAGCAAGTTTGAGATGAAAAACGACGTTTTTAAAAAAACACACCCAAAGATGGTAGTATAATGCTCTTAATAGTGGGTAAATATGTCATAGCCAAGTTTTTAACATTCATATTTAACTATGAAAGAAGTCTATTCAGTATTTTTAGGAAGAAATAATATTTAGCAGAGTCAACTAATTCACTACTTGTTGCACAGATCTTTAGTGTAACTGACAGGAACAAAATGAACAAATAGAAATATAAAAGGAAAATTTCAGAATTGTATTTCCAACTGTTGCTTTCCACACTTTCTCAATTATGGAGAGAGAGAAGGATGTACGTTTCTTGTACAAACATTTGGAATGAAGGTTCGCCCTTTGGGTCAGTTAAAACCCACTTAATTCAAATCTGAAATAATTTTTAACTTGAACTTACATGGAGATGTATTACTAACAAAGACTTGCAGTTAAACAGGTATATCAAACAAATCACTCTCAGTCAGTTTTACCGTGTGAAAAAACAGTCTCCAGTATATATAAAATATATTTAATGCTTCTGAGAAACCATTATTTGAAAGCTCACCTGCCCTGCATTTCTCTTAATGGGTTTATCAATTTTCAGAACACCCAGGGTATAATAATATTTAATACTACCTACTAAATGTTAACCAACATTTCAAAGCAATAAAAAAATGCCAATAGACAGCTTCAGATTTCAAGATGTCAAGCTTGTCCAGTCAGCTAATCATCTCACAGCATAGAAAAACAACAGGAAAGCAGCTACAGCACTGGGACTTGGTGATTAATTTAACTCTTCCAGGTAAGCACTTCAGGAGGAAAGTCTAAAGGCACAATTAAGGGATGCTGAAGCAAGATTTCTCAAGAATCCTTGCTGTGAGATTATGCTAGACCCAAAAGCTTTTACTTTCCTCTCCACTAAGGCAGAAGCAATTTCCTTTGATTAGGGACTCCGACAGCCCCTTAGGTCAAGACGAAAGATCTGTTTTTTCTGGGTGAATCGGACGTGCCAATCACCCAGGCAGCCTCAGTGGAATAGCATTTGCCAACTAAGGCTCAAATAAGTGGACACAGCTGACCAACAGCTCTTCAAGGAGAGAGCCTGGGCAGGGTCTAGAGACAGTCAGTCCACTCCAACCACGATGATGCCTGCACGCCCACTCAGCAAACCTTCACGACATTTCACAAGGGCCATGGGCAAGGAATTAGCAACAAATCCTGCTGGGGTGAAAAGCCTGGGCAGGATTCACTCTCTTAAAATGAGAAGTTAGAGTTGTTCTAGCGAGATGTGAAGATCAGGTTGATGTCTCTAGACATCCGTAAGAAGGAAAATATGAAATTTAGCATTTACTGTTATAGCACGTTGGCCCTTTACGAATAAGAAACAGCTATCTGCATCACCCTTTCCTTGCTGTAGTCATAGCTGCCACAGGGCATTAGGGGTATAGAGCATTAGGGCTATAGGGCTGAGGGTGCTCGTTTCAGTTTGGACACTGAGTTACTCTCTGATGTGAGATGCTCAAGTACCCACATTCACACACTATAGACTCAGGTGGTTGCATGAACTCTGCAGAAATGTGCTGTACATCTGCATGTACACTTTGCTCTTAACAACTGAAACATGGATTTTACCATCTGACTTGAAAACCCTGCAGCCTGAATAGAGCTGGGTTTTGCCAGCGTAATGGCTCTACGGGTCATGAAAGGCAGCCTGGAAGGTTATAAGGCGTTAGAAATTGGAGGTGTTAGGCAAGTGGAAAAGGAATGTCTCCTGTCCTCACTGCTCATCTACCCTTGCCCTTCAAGAAAAGTATTTCCAGCCAGCTTCTCAAATCATACCCACAAATGATTCAATACTGTTATTACTGATTTTTTTCCCCCCTCTGATTAAGGTAAGCATGTGAGGCACCTCATACTCCAGCGTCAAAAAGAGAGAAAAGCCACCGATGGTTTGGGCAAGTCCTTCCATTTTCCTCTCTCATCACTGCAGAGCTAGTTATCTTCCATTACTTATCCCAACAAAGTCACACAGCTAAAAAACTTGCATCCATCACACAAAAGTATTCCCACCCCTCCGGGTCCAATGCTGTTCAGAACGGTCCCTGATTGAGAAAGCCCCTTTGCAGCCAGCAACAAGCAGCACTGCGGGGCTAAGACCGGGTCTCACGGCACCTCACCCACACGCACCCATCCCCAGGCAGAGCTCAGTGCTTGCCTGGCTTTTCGCAGGCTGTATTTGAAGTTTCCCACATCCTATATCCAGTGAGTGTGGGAACTAGCACCAGAACTCATCTTCCGGCATCATTTTCCATCTGCATGAGGTCAGAAAGTTGCATACCAGTGTATGGGGTCATAAAACTGGATTTTATGTGAATCTGCAGGGATTCACATCTCTACCTGCACAGTCTATTTGCCCTAATTGCTGCTTTGAATCAGAAATATTCCAGCATTTGTCAGTTTAAACAAAACTTTTAACATTGTTTGAATGTATCTAAATGAATTCAGGAATGTAATGAAGTCCCGCTTCTCCCAAAAGTCTCTGTCTATTGCCCCAAATAGTTCAGCTGAGGATTTATTTGAATTTATAGGCAGCAACCAAGTCATATATTGCTTTCTTAAATGCCTTATATAAGCAGAAACGCTTAACTGAGACAGGAGGAGTTCAGCATAATAGCAAACCAATGCTTCATAAAAAGCAGTAATTTTATAAAGCATCTTTTAAAAAGCAGCTTTTAAAATAAAATACTTTTTTTTTTTCCCCTTCAATAACTGAATATGATCAAAACTAACCTAATAAAATCCCCAAGCTATAGTATTTCTTACAAAGCACTGTTCGGCTACCCCCTCCACCTTGCTGTACGTCCCAACACCCATTACGGACCTGCCATTAGCAAAAGCGGAAAGTGCCACAGAGTCCAGAACTTAAATTGTGACAAATTGCTGTGTGTGATTTTCTGTCAACAAGGCAACATACTAATCCTCTACCAAAGTGAAGTCAGCTCTTGAAATACAGTCTATGTTTTCTAGGCTTAGGGCTTTCATTGCGAAAATGCAAGGTCACACACTGTGGTCCAATTTACAAAATTAGCTACTGATCATTATTTATTTGCATGATATCAAAATTGAGACAATATGTGATGACTCACATCCATGCATCTGAAAGCAAGAGAAAGCCATAGAAAATACTTTAAATTTAAACATCTACAAAAGGAACACAATACATAAACTTTTGATTATTTTCCAAGTTCATGATAACTTGCAAACATAAAAGACTTGGAGGTGGTGTGGGAAGTTAAATGGGACATTTAATTTTACCAAACCTGCTAAGATCGGCTGATTTTAAGTAACATTTTTCCAGTGCTGGTATTTCATGCAAATGAACACATATACTTTTTCTGTGGAGGAAAAAAGAGAAGAAAGAAAGGGGGGGGGGGGGGGGGGGGGAAGTCCTAATAACTCAGATAACAGCTTTTAAATGTTAAACACAGACAGATGTAAGCAAGTTCCAATGAAGGCTTCTTCACCTCTACAACATCCTGTCCCTAGGGGATTAAATGCTCTTAATCAACAGTTGTTGATAATGATGTGTCACCTATCAAGATAAAAGTCTGAACGCAAAAACATCTGTTACATTCCTTTGTTAGGAAACTGGTAACACAGTTTTTGAACACATAAAATTTGACTTTTAATTACCCTCTTACACCTTCTGTTCAGTTATTAACCAGCATTAATCCATAAGGTTATTTAACATATTAAGAACTATAAAACTTACTCCTACATTTTCATAGGAAAACAGAGAAATTTTAAAATAAAATTAATGTTATCTACTTTGCAGTTTTAGAATCAAGTTATGACTTCTGCTTTTATATTGGACAAAAGTAAATTGTGCTACCTTAGGTAAAACAGTTAAAAATAATTGGACAAAAACATTTTCCTAAATTTTAATTGAAATAGTTTAAGGAGCAGCATACGCTAGTAACTTAAATAGCACAGGGTAATTTTTCATAGTTTTCCATAATAAGACACCTTTTAGAAACATATTCAGCAAGCAGGAAACTAAACAACTAAGTACAGAAATTAAGAAGTGACATACATTATAATCTCAGCCCATGTTATTCCCTTTCTTTTTACTTGGGCTGAATTCACTATTCATAATTATAGTGATAACAGGTAGAGAACTACACAAAACACTTTTCTTCTCTTTCCAACACCTGTTGACATAGAGTAATGTTTCACAAAGAGGTCAGGAAAATGCATTGCCTAAAAAAATAACTTTAAAAACAGAAACGTGTATTCTGACAATATGATGTCTTACAGTAGTACAAGAAAAAAGATTTGCTATGCCATTTGCTAATATGGTAACACTCAACCAAAACACAGTCAGCCCCAGTTACTGTAGTTGGCTATTTCAAGCCCTATGTTTAAGACCTTACATTGGACAGATTTAACCTTCATCTGTCTTAAGCCCATGGATGCATATGAAGAATAGAAACAAAAATTGATGTAATTGATAATTATATTAATCATCCTTTTTTTTTTTTTACAAAGTGGTGATGATATTGTTACTAACCTCCTCCCCATGCACACCAATACTATCTGCCAATGGCTCTTTGCTGCTTGACAAAAAGCACAGTACACTGCAATTTCTAAAACTTACTCCAAGCACCTAATCAATGATTTCACAAGAAAAACATCCACGTTCCACCATCACCACGTGCCAGCCAGGGAATGCACAAAGGAATCATCTTCCACAAAATCTGCTGAAAGGATTGCTGCACTGCAGGGAACACAGAGCCCACAAAAACCCAAAGGATCTGCCATGAGTTGAGCAACAAGAAAATCCATAGCGTTACAAGTATGAAATATCTTGAACAGATACATACCTGCTTTTGTTAGTAACACAAAAAAAAAAAAATGAAAGTCACTTCTGTTAGTCTTAACTAACTTTACCAAAAACTCTCAAAAGCAGAAATGAATGTTTTAAAATGTTGAAGCATTACTGTTAAATTTCCACCACCAACTACAGCAATAGTCTAATGCCCGTAGAACTATAGAGACTTTGCATCAAAGCTAAAATAAGAAGGAATATTACCGTGAGATTACCAGAGGACATAATTTAAAAGCGCACTGCAGATGTATTTCCAAGTGGAAGACCAGGAAACTACTTTTGCATTAAAAATGAAAGCTCACATTCCTGTACAGTCACTTGATTATACAGAAACGAGAGGTTGCAAAAACCAAGAATCAAAATCTTCATGGAAGTGAACTCCTCCTAGTGAAAGAGGTTAAGACGCTTATCCACTAAATCTAGACAGGGGCAGAAGGGGGTCATCTGCTGGACTTCCAGATACAGAACAAAATAAAAAAAAAAAGCCTTACTGTGACGAATTTGGCAATAACGAGGCAGAGCATAAAAAGTTAAAGGAATTTTTAACTGTTGTGGTTTTTTTCCCCCCATTTTAATACTATCTGGGATAATCTTTAAGAAGATAGAAAGGCTTTGTATTTAATACCATAGTTATTACTGGACACATTGACATCCAAGCAGTCTGTAGCTGGTATCCATGTTTCCCTAAGGCTGCGACCTTAAGAATTCACAATGTCTTTGCCGGAAACAAAATGATTAAAAAGTGTCAGAGAAGAGCAGTGAAGAGGTTCCAATTTCTGCTGTACCTTCTCTGTCAACCTCTCTGCAGATTCCAATTCCTGTATAAATCTCAACCCTACGTAATCCCTTTCGGAGTTCACTGGCTCGTGGCCAACACAGTCCACATTACCCAGAGAACACGACAACAGATACATTCTTCACCCTCACAATACACTTAAACTTGGACTTCCAGTAATTTGGCCAAAGGAAGGCTTGCATTCATCCAACTTCTCAAGCAACTCCTTGTCATTTTGGCACAAGCACTTTACAACTTAATTTACAAGAAAAGTGGCAGTTTAGTTCCAGCTGCAAAGCTCCAAGAGTAATAGTAGGAAAATAAGAACCATATTCCACCTTTTATTGGCAGGGTACACATAGCACTTCATTAGTTTACTTAGCACCCAGGAACTGCGTGCGTGTATCGATTGGTGCTTTGATTAAGCTTTCACTTATTTAAAAGAGGCCAGCCCCTCCATAGATCAGTTTTCTAGCACAGATCAAAAGCAGGCATGTAAATAAAGAAATAAAAGCAAAAAAAAATTAAAAAAAAAAAAGAAAGAAACAGGCAATCACTTATTTACACTTAATTAAGCATAAAATAACTCCCCTCCTCCTTTGGGAAGGACATACACAAAATATGAATGGAAATAAAAGAGTGGCTGAGTAATCACTGCAGTTCAAACAACATTTCACAAGCAAAACAAGTGTGATAAGATTCAGTAGCCTGTGGCAGACGTTTGTTTGAGCGAACAACAAGATTGTATTTTCATACTTTCGGCCATCTCTGTAGTCCAAGGCAAACCGCCAATTCCTACTCTCTACTGTCAACTCCCAGACCTAATGGAGATGAAAGGCAAAATATAGCTCAGCTCCAACTGCATTATTGATTCCAGCAGGGCCAGATTCGGGCTGACAGGGCTGAGGTCATAATTTAGCCATTAGCAGAGTAGGAACGGCAGGATTCGTCTACCCAGAACGGCAGGACTATGGGCCATGCTCTCCCTTTTATGTCTAATCAATATTATATTCTGCAGTTGTCTCGCTGGACTAATGGAAGAACAGCTGCGGCACTGGTTTGAAGAACAGTTCTAGCAAAAGGCAAAGACAAGATTCTCCTTGTAGACTATCAGTGGTGGCAAACCTCGTGCCACTTCTGTTTTTCTACTAGAATCCCTTGGTTATTAAACTCTGTCTTCTCTCTACAAAAATCCAAAAAGAGTGCACGCTACATTTAAAAAACCCCAAATTGTGCTGGTAAGAACAGCTCTGCCTACACCTTGGGGTTTTCGTACTTCTGCAATGCTGCAAGCAGCTTCTCCTATCTAAACATGAAAAATCTCAAACTTAAAACACTGTAACTCAAAATAAGCCCTACTGCTATACAACAGGATGACACTTGTGGCACAAGTATAATTTATAACGCAATCCTGCATTTTTTTTTTTTACTTGCCTGCAGGCAGCCAGACCTATGCTCTGCCTGCAACGGCTGTTCCCACAGCCGTTTCCATGCTTGACATGGAGCAAAATGACAGTGAACTCACCTTCACTGATCTCCTGGAACTACATTACGTTGTCATGTTTTCCAACAACTTCTAAATGGTTATTATAAATTTGTCTAAAAGCAAGCAACTACAAAAGTATTTCCTTCCCCATTTAAATGGACCTTCCTTACCAGGATCTCCACTGGATGTGGAAAGTCCTGTGGGACAACAACTTCTTGCGTTCATGCACTCTTCTCCGCAGCCTTGGACTTCACTTCCCCAAGGACTTCTACGCGGACTATGTGCACTGAGCTGCACCGAGGCAGGGAAACTCAGTTTTTCACTTCTACAGTGAGACAATATCTGCTTTCAAGTACCCCACCTACGATGAAAGCCATATCTTCTTTGCAGCTCCTCAACTCACAGAGATTTCTAACTTTGCAATTTTCTTCTGCGATTTCTCTGAGGACCTTTCATCTCCCTCCCCATCTTTCTTAGATCCAGTCTGCCTCACTGGCCAAATCAGAGCCCATAAGTAGGCAGAGCTGAAGATTTTAAGCATCCATGAGTCATTGGTTATTTTTGTTATTCTAAAACCAAAACCAAATAACATAGAATAACCAGCATTACCCTGACTTTAAAATTGGCTGCTGTAGTTCATTGCTCTTAATTATCTGATGAAGAGAAGGAGATCTCTAAATGACAGCTTCTGAGATCCTTAAAAAATAATATATGGCTGAGTTTTATTAAATGTTGAAATATTTAGCTGAATTCAGTGACTCAGACAAATCTAGAGAATATAAATTCAGAGCAGTAACTTTCTATATTAAACAGTTGCCTTAAGGCCCCAATTTATTTAAAAATAAATTTTATTGATTTTTTTTTTTTTGCACATTTTGGAATTAAATGTTACTGTCAGCTCCACATAGACTCATCTCTGTAAATGTTTCTCATGTACTATGATATCAATTTAAATTAAATTCTAATCCATTTGCTTTAAACTGGTACTAACGCTGGTAGGGAAAGTATGAGGGCGAATGAACTTAAACGTGTTCCCACTTAGCTTAATTTGCAACAATATAACTTACTTTTACCTAAAAGAAGCATACCCTAGGTAGGGTAGCAGGAATGTATCAACATAAATACTTGCTCAGATGGCATTTTACGTTGATGCCACTCTTTAAAAATAGGAAACAAACAGGGGTAACAAATGGACAGGCTCTTCCATGGAAGGAAGGTTGACATTGAAGGGATTCCCACTCCAGACAGATGCTCAAATCTTAATTTAAATGAGAAAAGGAGTTTAAAAGTTATCTATGGATAATTTAAAAAGAAACAAGTCTGGTGATCAGCAGATCTCGCCACCTGCCTTGCACCAAAAACGACTGCAAAGAGTTGCATGAGGATCTCACAACCCTGCGCAATAAATAGCAGATTAAATTCAATGACAATCAATGCAGAATCAACCCTAATTACATATACAATGATGGATTTGAAATTAGCTGTTAATATTCAGGGAAGACTTCAGAGTAATCACTTAGGCCGACAGTTTTCTATGTGTCACCTCTATGCTTCACAGCAGTCTGAAGGCAAACACAATCCAAGGAATTACTATGAAAGAATTAGAGAAGAGTGAAATACCATTGCAATCATCTTACAAACCCTTGTCTGAACGCTGGGAGCAGTTCTGCTCTCTCCTCTCAAAAAGAGTGGAAGAGAGTTATCAAGAAAGGCATGAAGGACAAGCACAGATACGCAATAGCTTCTGTTTGAAAAAGAGGGGGGAAAAAAAACGTCTGAGCCTGGAAAAGAGATGATGCAGAGTGGAGAAAGAGCAATATACTATCAGTCTCTAAAAATCAGAAGTTGCATGGAGAAGAACACAGAGCTACTGTTCACGCTTTGTGCCAACACAAGAGCTCCAGAGCGTCAGGTGGAATCATGAGGCAGTAGGTTTACAACAAACAAGTGCTTCTTCCTTTGGCCTAACGCACACATTGTCACAGGATATTGCAGCAGCCAAAACCACTAAAATAGTGCAAAAAGTTAATTAGACAAATGGTTGGGAGAAAATCCAACCAAGGGTTATTAAAAACAATTATGCAGATACAACCTTTGGCTGAAGAAGCCCCTCAACCACAAACCACCACTGCCTGGCAGGGCAGGCTGCAGACACGTTGCCACCTTCTTATGTTCTTCCCTAATCAGTAGCCCATCCTACTGAGTTGCCAAAAGACACAAAACACAGGGCTAAACAGACCTCTGGTTTGACCTCTGTGGCCGTTTTAGTATTTTTCTAAAGATGAAGCTGAGACACATTTAATTTTGGTGCAATGGGATCACACACTAGAGACACCGACATCCACAGCTCCATCACCTGCACTGGACGATGCAGAAAATGTGAACAGCCGCTGTGAGGCAATGTATAATTCAT
Source organism: Tauraco erythrolophus (assembly GCF_009769465.1). NCBI lineage: Eukaryota > Metazoa > Chordata > Aves > Musophagiformes > Musophagidae > Tauraco > Tauraco erythrolophus. Next base: position 9,026,469 of record NC_141476.1, read on the forward strand.
GCAAAATTTGCTGTCTAAGCTCTTTAGGCGTTTCTTAAATAAACAAATAATTCATTCTCCACATCCTTCTGCAGTCTGAAGCTCGTACTAATTATGTTGATATTCTGGTAGAAGCCAGAGACTCAGCTGAGCCCAGGGTCCCATTGTGTCCTGTGCAAAGAGAGGAAGAGACAGTTCTTGCCATACAGAGCCAGTAAGTAATATTAAAAAATACAGTAGAAGGATCATAGGGAGAACAGAAACAGAGATGAGGCAGCTCTTCCTCCTCCAAATCAGAGTGTTAGGAACAGACTTCAGGTTTTTTAAGTTGATGCCTGTACATTTCTTCCAGACTGTCTCAAAAAGAGACAAGATGGGATTTTTCCACGTGGGCATACTAACTACTGTGGGGAAGCGTTTCAGATAACGTGCCACATCTGAAGAAATGTGATCCACAGAAACAGTTTTATTTATTTCACACATGCATAAAACCATGACAGACCCCAACAGTAACCCTCCTGCATGTTTCAGGCAATTTAAATGGAAACCATGTCCATTAGTCTTCAGCTAGCACTGCTAAATCTCAAGAGATGGGAAACACAAGTCGGTACGAAGAAGTACAAGATGGTCTATGTAAAGACATCTGGTATAGCTTTCTGAAATTTCAGACTTCAGCACTGCCAGCAATGAACACAGCAAATTTATTTTTCTTGAGGGGTCTGATTCTTCACTGATTTTTTACCATATAATTTCTACTGTCCTGAGACTATCACAAAGCACATGATAAAGGAACAGACACCATTTGCTCTGTAAATCAAAAAAGATTGGGCTTCAGAAGGAACAACATATCCAGACTCAAGAGAAAAATAATAGGGTCCGTAGACATGTCAGATGTTTTTTTGAGGGGCTTTTTTCCTGCACACCAGCTTGTATTTCCATAGCTATCTTAGACCTTAAGCAATGGGCAACACGGACGAGGTCCCAATGGTGTAAAGCAGCATGCGATTCTGCACAGAATTAGCCTCAAACTCTGCAAACCCACTGGTTGGCTTTCGGTATTTTTCAAACATTTTTGGTTTCAAACAGTCTAGAAGTGACACGAAGCAGCACTGTTAGTATCCCAATCTGAAAAAACAGAAATATAAGATCCATCAAGATGATGCAGTCTAGCATTGCTTTAATTTAGGTGACAACATGAATGAGTCACACGTAATTGCCAGGTAACACCAGGAACGCAATTATCTTCAGTCAGCACTGTAGTCCCACTGCCAGCTACATGCATCGGAAATAGTTTATTGCAGTGGGAAAACAACTCAGAGAAGCAGAACAGAGATAATCAGAGTCAAGAATTCATATTAAACTGATGTTATAATATGAGTGAAAATATTTGATGAAAGGATTTCATTACTACAAACAAATCACAATAATATTCACTGGAAGAATTCCTATTCTCCAAATTAAGAAGAGTAATTATTTTGCAACTATCACCAGTAAAAATTGATACACATTCCTCCTTAGAAAAATATTCTCTTTCACTGCTCAAGGCAGTACTGATTGCACACTGTTTTAGTTCCAGCTTGCTCTGAAAGATCTGCTGGATTGCAGATACGTTTCTGAGCAAGGTGTGAAGTCCAGCTTCTAGCATCTGGTAGAAAGATGCATCAGTACATCTTTAAATATTTAGTTTTCTGCCTAAAATTAATACTGGAGTATCAAAAAGAACCCCGTGACACGTTCAGTAAAAATTCTCTCATATAAGAATCCCAATTTTAACAACAGAGATCTCAGGAACTACTTCTCTAACTTAATGAGCCTTGGCAGCCATTCAAATTAAACACTCTATTGTGCAAGGAGCTAATTATGCTGAGATTAAACCCAGAGAATGATAGGGACATTTACTGTACTTCTGGCAATTATAAGAGCTCTCAGTATTGGAGAATACAACTTGTATTTCATAATTCTGAAAGATGTCTCTGCTAATCCAATAAAAAAATTGCATGTGCATGCACACACATACAAGATTAATTAAATTTTAAAATAATTTTTCAGCTACTTCTGACACATATACATTCACAAATTATTATTATTATTATTTGTTTTGCCCTGTTTCTTCTGTATCTGAATATTCATCCTGTATCCCACATATTCATTTGTCATAATCCTCCACCATTTCTCTGATAGGCAATTAATGTTAAGTTATCTCTTTTTCTAGGAAAGCTTAAGTAATGACAGTAAAATATTTGCTCATTTAGTATTCTAATTAACTTTTCCAGTATCTTCCCTGATAATGCTCCCTTCTTTCCCAGAAAACCAAGTGGTCAGTTATCTTTTTCATTGCTACCCAAAGACAATGCATGCTAATATATAGAGCTTTCCTTGCTTGGCACACACAGGCAAAAGCACTTTTGAAATTTCATGACTAAAACCTGTCAGAGGATGATTTCCCATGTCCTCTTCACTAATGCCTGCTCAGAAGAGGTTCAATTATGCAACATAAAACACTTTAAATCCCCAAAAGAGCCAGGAGAGACTGAAGGCAAGTGAACAGCAATGATCAGACTCTACTTTAGCTAAAGGTGTTCAGCATCTCATAGGACCAGACTTTTGCACACACAATGGGAAGCTGGGTAGCAAAACAAACAGAATTCAGACTTCCAATGGATTTTGTGTCTTGCCATTAGCTTCAGCACTGTCTAATAGCGTGTGTAATCTGATTTAAGGTTCCCCCATCCTTGAGTCAAGGCACGCGCAACAGCTGTTTCCCCAGGGGATTCACTGATGTCTAATGAAAGCACAGTCCCTGCAGCACCATTCCTTTCAGGGAGAGGCATTAACAGAGCTGTGTTTCTCTACCTTGGCTTCTGTTTTCATGAAACTTGCCAAACTGCAATGTATTCAACACTCCTAACCCCTCTTCTCCTGTCCCATCACATTCAGGAGCCTTGTCAACAGATGCAACAATTTTTGGGAGGACACACAGGTGGACAGAAGCATCAGCCTGAGAAATTAAGCCACCTGATCCACACTTCAGGTTATGAAATTGGTCGAAAGCAATTTTTGAAGTTTTCAATCAAAAATGATCACCTAGAAGATGGAAGGCAGTCCCTACTACCTTGAGCCAGCAGGGATCCTCTGAGGAAGCCTCTCCAGAAGCTGTGAGGCAAAGCCCTTGTCCTAAGGGCAGCATTCCTACGCAAATCCTTCCGTAAATCTATTTCATATTCTGCTCTCTATCAACATCTCATTTTTCTTAAAGATGGAAAACATAAATGTGAAAGGCCTGGCCTCACTGGGGCTGAACGGGTGTGAATCGGGGCACCAATGAGCTGCATCTGCCAGCAGTTATTACTTAAGCAAGTCTCTAGAGGGCTGGAGGCAAAGCAAGGTTGCTATTATCAAACGTAGCTTACTGTAAAACAAGATAAATCAGAAAGAGTTACAGGTAATTATTAGTATGTTGTCACTGGTCAATCAACAAACTGCATTTAAGAAACTGTGATAAAGTGATTTCATAATTAACTGCTCATCACCAACACTTTTAGAGAGAATAGCGGGGGTGAGCTAATTGTTTTAGTAAAACCAGAAGATAAACAAATTACAAGTGTCAAGAAACAGACATCAGGGCAACACACTGAATGAATGCATTTCCTAAGCTTGCCCTTTGCTCTGTTCTTTATATAGTTTTGTTTCTCTTGCACATCAGGCCCGCAGAATGCACTTGCTAAACCTCGTTCCATTTATTAGAAATAGTCACACTCAGCAGCATTCAGGAAGCAGTCTCTGCGTTTTCCCTATGGTGGTATTGTAACCCAAAGGACAATCCAGATATGTGGAATGGGTTCCACGTATGTTCCCATATTTCTTCTGATGACACAAGGTGCTGGGAACAGAGCAGGGACAACCAAACCCAGGTAGCATGACCCTGAGCATTTCCCGTTCCAGTCTGGGGCTCCATTACAAGGGAATCAGTAATTACCAAAGCAACATTAAGCCTACTACACTATGGGACAATCTCCTATTTTAAACTTTTACCTTTTTAATTCCAGAAGAGCCGTATCCAAGTGGGTGCTGAGCACTGTCAATGTCCCTTCTGCTCTGCCAACAGCCTTCTCCAAATACACATTTCAGACCATTTGGCTGCTATTATAATCATGACCTTATTAATATCACCTGGAAAACCCTGGCAAGAAAGTTGTCTCAGCTGAATATACAAGTTTTGCTAGTTTCTCCCCTCCCAGGTTTTAAATGATTGCTTTAAAAATAAAGATAAATGAAAAATGCATAACTTGATGAAAACAAGTTACGAAGACAAGTTAATAGGTTAGTTTCATAAAATCTTTGTTACATTTAAAAAAGGAAAAGATTGTAGAACAACACTCCAGAAAACTTTCCTCTCAATTATGCAGTCAAAAGATTTTTTAAAAAAATGAATTAATTGGGTTAATTAAAAATTTATAAAACCTTTATATGTCACCATTCCCAACAGTTGTTTCTGCTGCCAGGATGTAATATCTGTGTTCAAAAACCTTTACATAACTTCTGAATTTTTTCATCTAGCTCCAGTAAGCTAAAATAATCTAACTACGCAGCCTTCTATGCCCCTATGACATACTTGCAGTGAAGTGTGAATGCTGCATGGGAATAGTTTAAAATATTTCTTTAATATTTTATCATAACTTTGGTTGATGTTCGTTTGTGTCCCCTCCAATCCCAGGTGTTAGCAGATGGAATTTTTTCAACTACCAGAAGATGGAATTTTCTGGTTTGTTTTCCTCTACAGTGGATGTATTCTTAACTAAACATATTTCAGTAATTTTTCTATTTCTCACCCCTTCCTTGGAGATTGACTGCTTACTGGCATGGTAATTTTTAAATAATAATGTTGTATTTTTTCTCCTTGGATAGACAGACAGGTTCTAACATTCTTTTCTTTATATGACTATTATATGTCACCTGATAATTACCTAGTAAGAGATAGATAATTCTCCTGTATTCGTATGTGGATTTTAAAACAATTTTATTTTTTAAAAAAAGACAAATAGATTAGAAAAAGTACCAGACTAGGTAAAACACCTATATTCTATCAAAGCCACACGCCAATAAAACTCATCTCTTCATCCATTCTCCAGCCTGCTGTAACTGAAGCACAGTTTCCCAGATTAATAGATACAATATCACTATTTAATCTTCTCCTCAGTGACAGGGTGTAATGATGTGATGAACATACTATCTAATGGACTACCTGAAAGTTTTCAAATACCATGGTGATGAACACAGACTAGAAAACTATAGAAAATACGCTAGAATAGAATGAGGATTAAGAAATAAATCAGCACGTAAGGAATGAGATTTATTCAGGGATGTATGGGGCTTTTCCTTTCCTATAAGCATTCCAATTTTTAAGTCTTTGATTAATATTTTTATTGTTCCCACAGTTTCATGTGAATGCATTGAATTGTACAAGGAATAATCTAAATTATCTTGCAGAGCAAGGTTGATGTCTCTCACAAATTAATATTAGCTCAGTAACTTGGCAGATTGTGTGTATAAATCACCACAGATACATGATGCCTCCTTGTTTCAGTATAAATATAATCTACCACGAATTTATTACTCATATTATAATGTACTGTCACCCTGTAGCAATTATTTATTTGTTTTTAATTTCAATAGGGCAGAAATTAATTTGCCAGCCATACAGGCTCATTGAGCAATAGCAGACCGGTGGGCTCTAAGAGCTCTTGGAAGGCATCCAGTTTTAACCTACCCCAGAGTGGCTGGGGCAGAAATCATCTTCACCTAGCAGGAAGGGGAATTAACCAAGCTGTTGCGAAGAGTCCGTAGATAGAAAAACATGTTTATGCCAAGGACAAACATCAGCAAGGACTTCTTGGCTTTGAAAGCACTAGATACGTTTTTATGCCTATCCTACACAGGGACTCAGACTACACAATAGTTCCAGTATCCCCGGAATTTATACTAATATGAAAATATTGGCATCCAATTCCTTGTGCAACAATGCAGTTCTGTAGAGTTCACTACACAACCATTTGCAACCATCCATTTCGGGATGTCGTCCCCCCAAAAAAAGCCTTAAAATAAGTTACACAGCTTACCGCGTGGCACACAGTAAACAGTCTGACCTACGTGGATCTTGCCACCTGTCTGCTCAAGTCAGAATCAGTTTGTCAGAATAAAAAACAAACACACACACACACTTTAAAAAAAAACTCCCTGGATATAAGATTCAACTTCTTGGAATGACTGAAATGCTGATGTAAACCAAACCTCAAAAACTTTACTATTCTAGAGAGAGAAACATTGAATTACCAACATCTTTACATCTCAATCAAGTACCAAGTTAACTTTGTTTTTAATTACTGATGAGATTAAGACCATCGGGACTGATTTAATATACAAACAGTGCAGAATCCCTTCAGGTTTTGACTGTTCCTATATAAAATTATAAAAGGACATATAAAAATAAAGTCTTTACACTCAGACACTAATCAAAAGCAGAAGAGAGTTTATGTAATAAAAATCTAATCATTAGAAACATTTCGTAAACCACAGCTCATATAAAAGGCCAATTTATTTTTGTTTAACACATCCACAATCAGATTGTCAGTATACCCGCGCGCGCACACGCTGTGCCATGCAGAACTCCCATCCACGGACTGCTGTGTCTTACCTTCCAATTCAACCTCTGTTTAGGAGGAAAGACATCCATCAATTTCAGCGGACACTATACCACTTCCCATGTATCTTATCCTTACACAGCTCACTCATAAAACACCCACCACCTTCCCCCAGACAAGCTCAGAGGACTTCAGAGACGTAAGCGAGAATCTCTTTTACCAATACGAGAATCAGGACAGGAAGCAGAGAAGAGACTTGAAGTCAAGGTCCCAGTGCTTATACCTACTAGGAAATACACCTCCATAGAAACACACCTTTATATCAGGCACTAAAACATCATCCTTGACACACTTGATCCACCTTAAACACTCTTCAAAATCATACTTTTCCAAATTAAAAAGCATGAGCAAAAATATCCATTTAAACAGATGGGCAAAATATTTTCAAAGTATAGCTCCTACAGTTGAAAGTTTAAAATTCTCATATAGGTGATCAGGAGAGGTGTACTTTGTACCACTAGGAATGAATAGGAATAATCTGCAACTTACAGCATTCAATTTAGAAACTTTTACTCAGTTTAAAACAGGACTATACTTGCATGGGTACATTTACGTGATACTTTCTCAACATAATCTTCACTTTTCTATTCCAAAAACTAAAAAAAGTAAAACAAAACAAAAAAAACCTAACAAAACAAAAAAAAGGGAAATCCATGCAAAAAAAGTAAAAATAAACATGGCTTTCAAACTACAGAGGTGATGAAAGCCTGCTATCTTATTAACCTCACCTTTTCCTACCTAGTAGAATGCATTTGAAGAATCAGCACTTTATCCAAGTTTATTAATAGAATAAAAACATGCTTTGCAATTTGTTTTTTATTTTAGTCACTGAAACACATAATTATACTAATTCACTTGCAAAAATGGAAACCATAGTGGTTTCCAAATCCTTTGCTTATTAAAAATAACATAATCGCTTCACAGCTTTAGTTAGAGTCATTTTGTTATAAATAACTGTGTTTAATTTATTTTGTAGATATATAGCCAATGATAAACCACTTAAACGTAGCCATGGATAGAAAGTTATAAAAAGTTACTGTCAATAAAGTATCTGGAATATGATTCAATATGCATAGTCATGTTATTTGCAAACAGAGGGCAGAAACTCAACGGTACAGCTGGCCTGGCGTACCATTTATCAATGATTAACAGCAAACGCATCGTGCTGAATACGGCTGTGAATACACACAGCTCCTTCGTGTGTTCAGTCTCTGCATTATGAGCTGAAGTTGCAGCAACAGGGTTGTATCCTAACACACAGACATAAGAGGCAGTATCATGAAAACGCTTACAGACACAAGAACTGGGTTTTTTTCGTCAGCTCATACGTATTTGGTAAGTTAAAACAATGACAACCCCAAGTTTTATTTCTGTAACAGATGCAGCCTGAAGGCAATCGTACCCGTTGTGTCTTATGTCTTACCATCCCCTTTACCAGTCTCCACGCTGATCTCCATCTGCTCGGCCCTTCCGTTAAGGCTCTCTTTAGATTCTAACTTGTGCCTTTCGGTCAAGCTTCTCACCGCTTGGCAAACAGACAAAGAAAATCCCAGATGCTACCGTCGGTTCAGGACCTAAGCAGTCCCACCAGGCAGCCAGCTCGTGTGTCCGGATTAGATAACCCAGAGCTACTGGTTAATAAGGAGGCTTATTAGCTCAAGGGCTTTACAAACAACTGGTTCTAAACAGGAACTTGCTCCCTAAGACTGAAAAGAGCTGGGAAGAGATACTCAGCTCTGCTCTGCACTGCATTAACTGAGGTTACTTCACAAACTGTTCCCCACATTTTCCACGCCAGGTACATGGTACTGTTGGCACACAGTCACCCTTCAGCGCATCCAGCAGCAAGAAGTGCATCCAGAGCCCCAACACGGCTGCTCCTGGAAAGATGACGTAAGAACCCGAGAACATGAGAAATGTTTAGACCAACAGCCCATGGCTGTGCATCCTTTTTATTTGTGAGACTTCAGCTTCTGGACGCTAGTTTTCATTCCTTCTCTCAGAGAGTAAAAGGCCTGCAGCATTTCCTCCCTTAAGAGCTGCGTTCACAGAAAGTTATTGTCTGCTCTATTGGAAAGGGGGCCAAAACATCACCCCATGTCACACAAGTCACTGATAACATCAGAATGGCATAGCTAACATCAAGGCCAAAACTAAACCAGTGACAAAAGGACAAGAAACACGTGACTTCCATACAAAGCAAAAAAAAAATACTATCATCATAGCCTACTATATGGTCACGTTTCATTCTGAGAAGTTTGAAAACATCAATACACAACAGATGACGTTAAGGTAGCCCATTTCAAACAACTCACAGTTCCCACCTCATTAAAAAAAAAAAAAAAGACAACTGTATCACAAACCCCTTTGATCAGAGGACAACGGCTTGAACAGAAGCAGCTTCCAGGGCTGTTTGTCCATATAAGTAGAAGACTTAACTCAATTTTCAGTTAGCTGCATTTAATGACAAAATTTGTGTCCCTGTACAGCTAGTTAATAACTCAGATTATCTTCACAAAAATATTCTGAACAAAGGCTGCTAATATGTTAACCCACTCTGCAATATTTTATTTAATTGGTAACCCCGATGGTTTTGGGTACAGCATGACACCATCCTTTGAAATCAGATAGAGAGACGTGGAGATAATTTGGATTGATTACAGCACTCAACAAAGTAGGAACAAAGACAGACAAATTATGGTCCAAAAGAAAAAATTGGAGCTTTTTCTGACTAGACTACGAAGTCATATAGAAGTGGGAAAAATATATTCTGGATTGTGAAAGATCACATTTTTGTCTAAGAAGCATTTTCTGCCGTACAATTGTGTGACTGAGGTACAGCAGTATCATTTTGCACCCGTAACAGGGATGCTATTTATTATATTTTATTGACTTGAATTTTATTTATTTTTACTCACACAGACTTTAAGCACAGCCAAGTCACTGTAGTGAGGGAAAAAAAAACAAATACATATGCCGCTCCAGGTGACTCTGCAGGGTGTAGAGCAGGTAACTGCGGCAGATCAGCCATGCACAAGGGCCAAAGAAGGGTATGATATTCTGAACAACACGACAAAGAGTGGGCCAAGACAAACTCCTGTCTATGCTCTCTAATTTCAGTAGCATTTTTAGAATATCAATCTACCCTAGAAAGTCAACCAGAGGATTTGTTCCACTGCATTAGAATTTAACTAGATGTACAGGCTTTTCATATCTCTCAAGAGTGGGCTAAGCTTAGTCTGACCTGTGTTCAGTTAGGTGAAGAGTGTAACTTGTGTGTCTTGAGTGCAAGGCAAAGATAATTATTTCTTACACAGACTCTTCTACCCAGATTCCCAAGTACCTGTGCTTTTGTTAAGTGTTCCTGATCCCTTCTCAACTTCTTACAGAAAAAGTTTCAATTGTAAAGCAAGCAAACACCACAAATAAGCAGAACAAAGAATAAATCCATCTCTAGCCAGTTTCACCAGCCATACTTCAAGCAAACAGCTACAGAGCAACTCAGCAAGAGCGTGTCTATCAGTGGGAGTCCACCACTCATCCACACAGGTACAGCCTTCCTTCTGCCAAATCAAATTCTCAGGTAGTAACACTTCAGCTAAACTGCAAAAAGAAGGATATTCTGAATTATTAGAGATTTGCAGCAGTTTTAACTACAGCAGTATGATTAAGACAAGTAAACCTGCTGGCACTTTCTTAAATTCACTAGGCAGCTCCTGTTGTGTGAGCCATGCTTACAGGAGCAGCACATACTCAAAGGATGACGACAACAACCCAAAGACTAAGACAGCAACTAGCTCCCAGGTTCCTCCAGCAAACCTAGGAGTGTCAGAAGTTTGTGTTTTCAAGGACTGTTTGAGCAGAAACAAGACAAAAACTTGAATAAGGCACATAATCAGGTTGAGGATTTCTTAAGTTGAGTAAGTCTATCAGAAGCTATCATCCCTCCTCTCCCCACGTCTGGCTGCTGAGAGAATCAAACATTTTTTTTTCCCCTTGGAGAATCAAACATCAGTGACCTATTTCTGACTTAAGATATCAAAGATACTAGACACATTTCATCCAGGCTATATCGCATAGAACATGGCCTGAAATGACAGAGATTGGGAGACGAAAAGTAACTTAGGCTTCTAATGCTGGAATCAGACCAACGAACTTACTCCAGATTTATAGCAGCATAGCTATAAATGAAATTGGACTGTTATCTCCGGTTTTACAGCCATTGGAGTGGCACAGCAGGTATCGGGCCAGCTGCCACAGACCATATTTGTTAGGGAGAGCTTCTTCCCCTCATAAACCATATGAACCAATTTTACTAGCCAGAAAATAATTATATGGGTTTGCATACTTCAAAAGCCTGTGGAAAAAATCATACGTTGGCTGTCAATTTAGAATTTGAGTCTATTGTTTTACTTTATTTTGCTTAGAGTATAAAGCTATTACACAACTAAAATTAAATAAAACTGTTTCCTTGAGAGCTGTTTAAAACATTCTAATGTATTTGTCTTAGAGCTTCATTAATCCATTTCTAATTCATTCTGCAGGTTTACTCAACAGCTGTGCCTGATGTAAACTACAAATCTGGATAAAATTAAAGCTGCTATACCACTAAATCACTTTATTTTCAAAGACTTAACAAAAATCTTCTGCAATTTCAGATCATTATGGCTTACAGGTTATTCTATCTATAGGCAAGAAAAAGTATCTTTGTGACATAAGAACAAACAAGCACAAATACTACACTTTAAGAATGAAATTAATTTAGATATCAAGCACAGAAAGTATTCTGTCCTAACATCTACGCCTTTTTTTAAGTGGAGATCAGTTTTCATTTTTAAGCTTCCATGTGCAGTATGGGAACAAATCCGGAACTACCATTTTTCTATTATTTATAGTGTTGTAGCAGCTATCACAACCTGCAGTTTTTCTTAAAAGAGACTGAATTTCAAAGAACAGTGAAAAGCAGCTGTAGCTAACTATTGTTTATGTCAAAGATGATTTACTGTAACAAACACCCATTCCTCTCTCTAAGTAAAAATGTAATTAAGGAGCCCAGTTATACAACATCCTCTAAAGAAAAGGAAATGCTGCCTTTCCAGCATTTTTGCCGATTCTCAGCATTGCAGTACCCACAACAGAAAAATCACTCTGGGCTCACCATTCCACGTGTCTCGGGGTGCAAGAGGTCAAGCAATGAGCTAAGGTAGTTCATTATGAATTGTATCTCTGCACCCTTCAGGCTTTGCTATGGTATTACTATATGGGAAAGCTCCTTTCCAATTTAGGAAATGTTACATTAATTGAGTATGCAGGCACACGCTCTCCCCATCTCTGATTAATTAGCACCATTCTAGCTCTTCACATCAATCTTGTGAAAACCACTGTGACTGATCTTGTCTCACTCGGAGCTGAAAATTACTTTGCCAATAGCACAACACAATACTTTGGTATAAACAACAACAAAGATGGGACTCTTTGGTGGCCCCATGATCATTCCTTTTATGTTGCACATCTCTCCAGTGCTTTTGAAGACAAAGGACAGGACTTTACTAACAGCAGACAAACACAAGTCAGAAAAATTAAGGCGGCACACTGGATGCTCTTTATTTTTACAATGGTGTCTCTGATCAACAGCGACGCATATTTTGCAGCCTCTGGTTTGACATGATCACTTCAAAGGTCACTTTTGTCTCCCCACCCTTCCTTGTGACAACGCTTTTCCTCCGTTAAGGAAACCATTTAGGAGCTTCAGGCATCCCAGAGTAACTCCTGGGGATTACTGCTAAGGCTTGACACAGCCAGACTATGTAGCATGACCCAGGGCCGCTCTGCTGTGTCCCCTTTTCTTAAACTTTGGAAAAGACTCTCTCTCCCTTTCCCAGCAGCCATTTTGAACAAATGCAAAGGAACAACATGAATTGCAAAATGTTTTTTCTCACCTTGTTTTTTGTTACTGACAAGTCAAATCATTGAGCCAAGAAATGTCAGCAATTCGGAGATGAAGGCTGATGATTTCAGGGCAGAAGCGAAGTTTTCAGGCAGAATTTCCCTACTGGACCAGGCTGCTTTCATCACGTGTATTGCAACTCCCAGGCTAGCCCAAGGCTGTGCAGCTCAGCTCCCCACATTCCCAGCCTGCTTCCAGCCTCATTGTTCTACACGTTCTGCTTTCTCACAGTCATCAGCCCAGATTTCACAGGCCATATTGTCTGCCTCTGAATTCGCTTATTAGTTTTAACCCAGAATTTATTAAGCTCCTCAAGCTGCATGTTTCCGAACAAAACAGAAGAAAGGTTTCTGCAGCTAACGCAGCCTTTCTCTAATCTCTTCAGAGCTGCAGCCTTCCAGCTGAGTCTCCTTCTCTTAGAGGCTCACGCTTCATGAAACATAACAAGTCAAGGGAGATGAGATCTACCCAGTTCTTAAGACACCATATTTTAGCAACACTACCAAGAATTTCTACATGGCTCCCTGCACAGGGAGACGTGAGGGTGCAGCACATCAGCGGGAGCCACAGCAGTCCTCGCTGGTTGACGAGCACCTGGTTACTTCTGTGCCTTCAAGCCCTCTCCCTCCCGTTGGTCCCGGTGGGAAGAAGCTCATTCAGGGGAGAGGATGCGCTCCCTGCCCGTAGTGCTGCAAAAGCAAACAGAGCTCCCTCCCAGAGAGGCGTCAGGATCCCAGCGAGGTTGTTGCTGTGATCCTATTTGTGCTTGTTTTGGCTGCCTCCCTTGCCCAGACCTCCAAGGAAAGTCCTACCTTCCTTTTATAGTTATAGAAACGGGTGAGAAAAAGATTTGCTGTTAAGCTGAAACTGAAAAGACTTTAAAACCAGCCATCACCAGAAGGTTTACAAGGGCTGAGATTTTGAAAGTGTCCTGAGGGGAGCAAAAAACCTCTCAGAAATTAATGGGAATCAAACGTCCAAAACCCACGGGCGATTCTGAAAATCCTATCAAAGTATCTAATACTTCTATCTGCCAAAGACACTAATATTTAAAACAAAAGTGATTTTATCACTGGCTAAGAATCAGTTTTCAAGTGAAAGAATTGCAAAATATTAAACCAATTAGTCCGTTTGACAACTTGACATGAATTTTACCAGATGATGAGAAGGCTGCAGCATGGCAGGAAATAATAAGATCACGACATAAAATGAGAAGTAACTTCTAAGAAGTCTCAGAAATCTATAGGCCGGAGCTCAGACCTATGTGTGAAGAAATAAGCATTTGTTTGTATTTGGCAAGTATAATGTAGGTATTTACTACCTTGGCATAAGATTTATGATCCCCTTAACTACTCGTTAACTTGCTTTGCAGTGCTTAGGTTTTATAAATGACGTAGCATCTAATCACTTTTTTTGTGCTTCTATCTTCTTTTTTTGTCATCTAAAACAAAGGTCTTGCATAGGCAATACGGATATTTTAAAGTTGCACGTACTAACCTTCCTTTGAGCCTTTTCTCGTGTAACTAGCGCCAGCAGATCACTCACTCGAGGCAGGGATACTTGTTCCACTTGTGTAAGACTAAGCTGTGCCAGTGTGAGTGGTACAGGAAATTTAAATTTAAGCTTTGTTTTACATGGGGAAAAAAACCCACCACATTTGAGAGAGATATAAAAGGTCACATCAGTAAACAACAGGGACTCAGAGACGCAAGCCTTAAGTGTTCCCAATGCAATATAACACACAGAGTTTCTAAAAGAAAAGGAAAAATGGTGACATTAAGAAACACATTTCCTGCTACTTCAAACACTATGGTTAAATTCAAGCTTGCTTCCTGATTTGACCTATGAAATTAAGCTACGTGCCTCCCAACCCACACACGTACATTTTCATATAGTCAAGGTTTGTAGGAAAATGCCTCATTTACTGTTTAGAGTGACTTGCCTCCAATTGGTTTCATGGGGACCCAAAGCAGGATCATCACCAGCCCAGCCTGGCAATGAGAAAATGCCAAAGCAGCATTTTACCACAATTCCCCAGACCTCTATTTTCAACTGCTCTGACGTTGTAAGAAAGAAGATTCAATTAAACAGATTCTTTAGGCTTACTCATCCAGCATTTTATGAACCATCTCACCTCTTATCAGGCTAAACCAGATATTTATTATAACAATAAGGGGATTTCATACTAATGTTTCACATTCACTGAAGCCGAGAGATATTAAACAAGATCATTTACCGCTGTCTGCTGCCATTTAAAAAAGCACATTCAGAAAACGTGAGGTGTTCAAAGGTTAATTTGGATTAATGTCAATGGATTCTGCTAACTTCTCCCAATCCTTGACTCCTGTATCTCCTCAAGGCCATAGAGGCCTTTCCAGTTCATGTGGAGCAGAGCCCAGATATGGGGAGATAGAAATGGCTCTTCCCCTGCTGCAATGCTCTTGTCCAGCCCAACCCACTTAGTTCTTCCAAGCAGCCTCTAAACAGTACCTCAATTTTTAAGACATTCAGGTAGAATAAAGCAGAGGAGATTTCTGGATCTCTTTATAAGCCCTCATTACCCGGATGTCCCTGCTGCACCATATCCCAGTGCACCCAGAGGAGATCAGTTCCAGACCCATCCCACCTGCTCCTGACCACCTTCACACAACACCTTCCATTCTCAAGGGTTTATATCACAGCCATCGCTCTCCCCTTCCCTGTACTTCAGGGGGCTACAGGAGGTTAACACAGCCTCCAGCATGGGTGACGGCTGTCATTGCCTTGTGCCGGCAGAGAGGAGTCACAAGGAAGCCTCTCAGTCAGGAGAGTTCCTGGGAGAGCAGCTCCAGGAAACGAACAGGTGGTTCCACACAACTGGCCATGGCCAGTCTACCAGCTGTAGCTGTTGAACCTCTGCTCAAGCCACAGAAAAAGTATGTGTCTACCTGCTGTACAAAGGGTTAAAAAACCCAACAAATTTTAGCCAGCAAGCAAGCAAAGACACCCCATGCAACGCACATGTTGCCTTCACACTACGCTAGCAACCATCTGCAGACACTAAAGACAGAGCACAACTAGGCAGGACCAAGAAACACAAAGAAATAGAAATTAAACTAAAATCCGACTCCAAATCGAGAATGAGTAACCATGCGAAATTAAATACGGAATTCTTTGTCTCTTCTTTAGAGAAAGGTAGACTAACAATATACACTGGGCCAGATAATGAGGAAGCCAGATGGCTGGATCTCATGGAATTTAGGCAAAGAGAAATGAGAAAAGTATACAGAGGGAAAAGGAGTAGTAAAAAAAGCTGCTGAAGACAAATTTTAACATATTAAAACCATCTGCCTTTTCTTCCTAAAACAATACCAGTCACTAGGCCCCTGAATATAAATCATGTTATACATGCTTTAAGTACTAGCTTGGCATCTACTGTTCTAAAATATCAAGTATCCATGCGACAAGAACACACTATTTCCATGTAAATCAATTGCTATCTTGATATTTATTTTCCTTTTGCTAAGTCTTCTAACATCATCATTACTTTCCTCCTATCAAACAAATAAACAAACAAAAAAATCAATGTATAAGCATCTGTACTATCACTCGCCCCACTGTATCTTGGTTCTTAGTAGTGCTCCTGTTAGCACAGCAGTTATTTATGGGAAATAGCACATTCTTTTTCCCCTCCAGCTGCTCAGCCACAGCACTGCAAGCCGGCTGTAGGAAGGCTATTATTCACAAAAGTCGGTTTCGGTTTAAAAATAAGCTGCACTTCACTACCAGAACACACAACCAGTTTACAATGGCAACTAAACTATGTATTTAGTATCAAAAACCTAAACTGTTTTTCTAAGTTGATGCTTGTAATTAAACACAAGTTTCTTCCATGGGACATACTCTGGGTCAGAAGCCTGTGCAGACCATCACCAGTGCACGATGATGACCGTCACCATTTTATAGCTCCCAACGCACGCTAGATTAACCACAACAGAGAAGGAACCGAACGGCTCTCTCCCTGCTCGCTTTGCACCCATGGCACTGCGCTATCCAGCTGCTGCAGGTGCAGCACGGGGCGCTGCTAACCTCAACGGAGAGGGAGATTCCTTCAGGAACAAAGACCACATTGCTGAGAGGACTCTGGCTTGAAAGCTGATTTCATAAACAAGTGTAGCTGGAGAGGAGATTGTGGGAGGAAGCTGGGGCAATACACAGGATTTCTGTTTTGCAGGGAGATCTGCTACGCAGCAGGGTGCAGGAAAGAATGCATTTGGCTGCCCAGTGCATAAATTGCTTTGGTGGCTCCTGAAGTGCTTAAACCATGGAAGTGTCCTCAGACAGCAATGCAAATTACGCTAGTACGCGAGCACTGTCCCACTGTGGTGATTGCAAAAGAAATTCATGTTCAAAGCCCTCTTCCTGAGCTAGTGAGCAGTGAAACGAGTCTCACACTTGCAGGGAATGGAAAGAGGAAACAGGCACTTAGGTCACTTATCTGGCTAAGAGAGTAATTCCGTAGTACAGAAAACAACACAGATGTGGTAGCATAGCATTAATAATATCAATGTACTGTGGCCTATATCCCTTCATTAGCATTGGGCTTCTGTGGGCTAGATGCTCTACAAATATGGAAGAGGAAAACTCCGGGACAGCCATGAATTCTGCAGAAGGAAGTACAAGTGTGAGGTAATCTGTAAGGTATTACTCCTTTATTCAGTGGTGTTGTCTTTTACAAGGCAAGAAATTAATGACGACTTCAGAAAGCATCTAAAAACCACAGTAAAAAGAGCTTCTCTGTTTCAAAGCCCTTCTCTTCCTCATTTAGAAATAGTCTTTTCTTCCCCCTTCTGCAGAAATGCCATAGTATAAATCTATGGCAGCAAGACACATGTCTGGTCATCTGGGAAGGAGCTCAGCCAGCACAGCAGCTCTAACACCACATATTCCAACCCCGTATTTTTCATTCTTAACTTAACCATCAAATACTTTCCAATGCCAGAGAACATTTACTGCCAGAAAGCTATTTTCTGCCTTGTACTCATCGTTCAAATAAACAAGAGAAGAAAGAAAAGAAAAAGAAAAAGAGGTTACCATAAGATTCTGGAACTCCAGAAATTGGTAAAAAAATGATATGTTGTTTTTTAAAACATGCTTATCTAAACATCATATAACACATTTTAGTGGTTGCGGGGCAGGGTGGGGGGCTGGGTGTTTTATTTTTTAAACTAAACAAAAGCAGGGACTCTCCTTGATGAGTCTCCCACGCTACACGATGAACCAAGAACTTATTGGATGCAAAGTTCAAAAGATCACGTTCTACTTCCCCCAGAACTAGTTCTTAGTCATAAGTTTCTGGCTGTCTTGGGTCCATTGGATATACCCAACAGCTTCTTTTTAATAAACCAGTACAATTTCTCCTAACTCTGCAATCCTGAAGATTTTCAATAATGGCACTCATCTTCAAATCATTCATTTCATGTCCTGCAACCTTGACCTCACACTTCATCATCAAGGGCATCCAGTTAGACTAATATTGCTAGTCCAAACTTGGCAGATACTAGGAATTTGGTTAGAGTGCTGAATCATGTTGTTCTACTGTACAGGCTAAGAAAAAATGCATCACAAAATTATTCGTCATCCTATTGAGCAAAGATGGAAGCTCCAGTCTTGGTCTCTGTCTAGTCATCCATAGTCCTCAATGCTCAGAACCACAAGAAGAAATAAACATGAGACCCTCCCCCCATGCAATACCACTTGGATGTCTGTGTGTATCAGCGTGCGTTACGTGTACTTGATACTCATTACTCCTCAGATACAAACCGAAGTTTTTCGAAATTAGGCAGGCATTTATATCCTTTCTCAGATCACACTGCATGATTCCATGTGCAAAAAGGCTTTGGTATTTTGTAAAGTTGTGGTTATATTTAGTTTGCTAAGTTGTGGTTATGTTTAGTTTGCATTTCCAAAAATATTTTTGAGCTACACTCATCAGTAGATACAAAATGAAAAGATTCACAAGAAAGTTCAAAATGTTTTTGTGCAACACAACTGTGAGTATTTGTTCCTTTTATTCCACCACTTCTTTCCTTAAGGGCCCATATATCATCTCTAAGTGAAGATCTTACCTTCTTTCTCACCTATGCTTAAGCTCGTTACTCTCAACACTGACTAAATACTGTATCTACTCCCAGACCCATTTCTTGGGAATGTTGTTTTTACATAAGGAGTTGGTTGTCTTAGTTGTTCTTTGTAACAAAAAAATTTGCCAGTTCAAATACCGTAAGTTCAAGAGCAAAGTTCAAGTTGGACAATGCACTAAACTCATTTAGATAAAAAGGGTAAAACAACTTATAAATTACTATCATAATCCCAAATCATTAATTGCAGCTAGCAATTTAAAACGGGAACATTATCTATTTTCATCTTGAAGAAATTTAGGAGAACCCATGGTTTCCTGTTATAGGGTGTTGTCCAAAACTGCTCAACAGAAGTCTGCAAAAATATCTTTCTAGTTCTGTTTGAAAAGAAATGCTTGGAGCTTTTCCCATTAAAAAAGGAAATGGGCTTGTCTGAAGTGCAAACCCTTCATATTCTTCAAAGAATACAAACAGCCAAACAACTTAAACCTTTTTTGGGGGAGTCCAGAGAAAAGAAGGGAAGTGCTTGTAACATGGGAATGACGGGATTTTTATCTTGATGCCATAAGTAGACTTAAATATGCAGTCTGACTAATATTTGTTTAACTCAGCTCCACTAAAGTAATTAGTTTAATATATAGCACAGTTAGATGACAAAGCAGCAGGAATGTTCCATTTTAAACACAACAATGAAATGAAACTTTCCCAAATAGCTCCTAATCTTTAAAGATAAAACTGCTATCTAGGTTTACACTAGCAGAATACAAAATGGTTTCCTGAGATATTCTGGACAGTAACTATGTGTTATAAAGGAGCTGCTAGACAAGAGCCATTTTTTATTTTAAATTACTCCAGCCAGTCACATCTCTGCATTCTGAGGTTTCTCTTGTTGCTATTCATTCTCTTGTTTTAAATGCTGTAGGTGGTTTTCATCATTCAGATGCTGCTTTTCAGAAACTCAGGGTGCTGCAGTCAGGAATGGACAACAACCCCAGGTCTGAAAAGCGGTCACTACCCATAAGGTCCGAGCGAAATCTGCTGCTCAAGCAGAAAAGAATCCGTTCACATAGATGGGTGTCAGAGGGGGGATGAAATGGTTCTGCCTTTCACAGAAGTATGCATATGTGATGCAAGATAAGACTCATGATGCACTTCAGATTTCTCATGAACTGTTCTCCCCAGTTCACATGTCCTTCTTCATCAAGAAAAAATGTATGCATTTTCTGTCAGCCACCCTATCACCCAAAGGAAACCCCAGCACATTCATACCACTACATAGGGGAGAACAGGTCTTTTGCAATTAAAAAAACAAACAAACAAAAAAACCCCACACAAAACAGGAAAATCTCAGCAGAGGGAGACTACCTCTGTAGGGTGTAAAATGACTAAAAGAAAAGCTAATGAGTCCCCAGGAAGAGGGCCAGCCATAGCTGAGAAGTATAATTTGAAACATGGAATCAGGGGTATTTTTGCTGCCAAACATATGTCATGAGCTCTTCCAATGACTGTCTGCCTGTTCTTCTACAGGAGCCAGCTAAAAAAGGCAGTCAGGTCCCTGCAAACCTTCTTCCAGTTTTGACCTAGAGACTGCAAAGCAAAGGGATTACCCCATTTACATGAAGATTGTGCTTGAAGCAGTTATGGAAAACTGCAGTAATGAAATTCTAATCTGCTGATGTATTTATAGCTGAACCATGGCTTGAAAATAAGAATTCCAAAACATTTAGAGAGTCTTGCAAACAAGAACAATTTCATACATTTCATATGATTTCATAAAGACATAGCACCATAAAAATGAATCATAAAACCAGTGACAAAGACAACCAATTAGTTCATCTTCTACATTTCCTGCTATGGCAAAATTTTTCTCCAGAGTACATTTAAAAGCATGTTCTAGATCTTAACAAAATTAGTTAACCCTACAACTATGTGTGACATAGTAAGAATAAGTTGTTTTCTTGCACATAAATGCTCTAAATATTAAGAAAAAAAAAAAGTAAATATATTGTTTGCCATGGATCTTTTTTTGCTATGAAATCCCAAAATGCACAATTCTGGGATACTGCAGCTGCCAGAAAGTCTGTTCAGGTTGCAGAGCCAGACCATTTCACAAGGTTATGAGAAGCATGACAGAGGACACTGAAACAGCAAAGGACTTTAAAGGACTCCAGAGAATGAAGAGTCTAAAATTTTCAGAGCGCAATATATTGCAAATTACTTGTTTTAATCAACTAGTCAGACTTCTGCACCTAACTTCAACCCATTACTCCTAATACGTATTCTACTCACTAAACAACTCTGTAAACAACCTATAAAAATTCCTGCATTTTGTAGCGGCCCTCCCTGCTTCCTGGTCCACAGAAGTTACAAGTCCACCTCTTCTACCCTTCGTATGTCCTTGTCTTCTTTCTGGGAATAAGATAAGGATCTAACACTACATGTATTTAATCACTTTACCTGTAAGCATCTTACTCTTCTTCTTTGTATTGTTTCAACCTCCCCTGCACTGCTATGCAAGAAAACATTATCCAACAAATGGATTGGACAAGGTCTCTGTTCACCAGGGCAATGCACAGCAGATGTCCCCACCTTGGTCTCCAAATACTTCCCTGGGGTGCCCCTACTACCCTTTCAGCGGGACCCATGAGATTAATGAAACATGATTTGTACACCACAGCTCCTTCCTTAGGCAAAAGCCGTAAAGGAAAGGGCCCAGTCCTGCTGGAATTTGAGTCAATAGGAGTGCAACTGCTTCACTGAAAGGGAAAAAACACAATGCCAGATATCTTCTCCTCAGTGCATTTTTGACAGTGCTCTCATACATCTTTATTAGGTTTTCACCACACACAGAAATGATTTGGAGTATTCTGGAAATCCTGTACACAAAGCAGTTCTAACATTTTGGCTTTTATTGTGACAAAGCAAAGCCAGAAGACAGGCAGCTAAAGAAGTTAAAGGTATTTACAAAAGAGGTATGTCTGGGATATTTCTGTTGTCAGCTTTCATTTAAACCTCTAGATGTTGTTAAATAGCAGGCATTCCAGCGTGAGAAAAATACATACAGGATATGAATGTTTTTCCTAAGCGTGTAAAGGGTTCACACTCTCTTTCTTAAAAAGAACATTCTTGCTGTCTTTGATGTTGTAAATCTTATTATGTAGAACAGACTGTTGTGTAAAATAAATGATGGTGCATGATCCTGCAAGAAGCTTAGTACCCATAAGTCGTTTTAAAGCCAACAAGAGTAAAGGGCACTCAGCATCAAGCAAATTTCTACTGTGAATTTGTGCTAGGCAGTTACTGAACGAAAAACCTTGTGAGAGAATAAAAATTAATGTAAACACAACTTACCCAAATCACAAGCTGGCATGCTTGAGAAAAAACCTGTGTTCAGGAAAAATTGCACAGGTCTTTCAATTGCTCAGGAAATGTCTGAGCTACCTGTAACGCTGCTCCTCTCCAAAACTGATGCAGCAGGAACTAGTACACCATTAGCTTGGCACTGTAATCCTTCGAGATGCAATGATAAGACATGGGTCTCAAGAACATGTGTGGTATATTAAGTCACTGCCAAATGGAGCTCACAAGGTGAACATCATTCAGCTCCATCAATAGGTATTTGATGACTAAAATGAAAGATCTTGAATTCCAGACCCATAGATGCCAGAGGCTTCCATTGTTGTACAGAGGACCAAGGGCCATAAGAAAAGCCTTTAAAGAAACTGCTATATTGCCTGTGAAAAAGTAATGGATGCATTTCACTCTTAACTGATGGTGAACTTGGAAAACAATCTGTTGAGTGGCAGTCTTGCCTCCAACATGCTCATGCTATCCTCAGAGTCAGTCACTTCCAGTGGCAGAAGAATAGTTAATCCTCTGCCTTCTGCCAAACATTCCTTCTCTACAGAGTCTACAAAAAAGGCACAATTAGAGCAAGTTGCTCTATTAGGAGCTGGAGTAGAGCCATCAATTCATTTTTACTGTTTCCACGGAGCCGGCACTGGTAACGGCTGTCGTCCTTCTGCCACAGGTAAGCTAGTGGCCCAACGTGGGAAGATTATTCCAACAACCTACCAAATCGTCCATCTTTTTATCCTTCCTGAAACAAGACCCCAGACACTTGCTGAAAGGATAAATATTATGAATCTTCACCTTTCAATCTGGGCCACAGCAGGAGACCATGACCCTGCCACAAGTAGCAAGCTTGTATTTACCCTGCTCCATGGAAACAACGTATGCCACGCAGATACTTATTTTTAGCTGGTCACTTGGCATAAAAATGATCACACCATGTTTATTTGCATTTTTAGCTTAATTACCTCTAGCCTCCTGTTATACTTGAGAGGGTTCTAATAAGATGTTAAGAGAGAAGCAGTTCCCTACATACATTGCCTCAGGTTAGTTCAATGCCCCATTAGCCCATCTAATGGCTTCTCATCTGCAGGCTTGTGTGTGGGTGTCCTGAAGTCAATGTAAAGAAAAGCATGGAGGCTGAGGGAATATAACTCAGCTTCCTGGACCTTACCTATTCAGTCATGCATGTTTTAGCTATCAACATTGTTGATCAGAGTTAAAAACTTACCCCAATTAAGGTATTCATAGAAACCACCTACCCAGAAAAATAGAGAGTTTCAAAAAAATTGTACTTACTATTGAGGAAAAAACAGAAAACCGAAACATAGTACATCACTTAACTTAGGAAAGTATCTTTTCCCTGATGTTTTTACTAGGTGGTAGAAGCCACCATATTTTGTTATTTGAATTCTTACACCGCAGCTTCATCGCGTTGCTTTCAGACATAAGAAAGGTACCATCTTTTTCATTCCTTTTGGTAAAGGAATCCTTTCTGGTTCTACTATGGTAACAGATCCCATTCTATGGTGCTTATGACAAAGACTAAGCTACTTATAACTGATATTTCCCACAGAGAACCACAGCAGGAATTCACTTTGTTCCTCATCTATTTCAATAGCTCTGTGAAATAACTTCCAATCCCTACCATCTTCTCACCTTTCACTGTACAGACCAAGTGGGAATAGCAGAAAACAAGACAAGTTTAATGTCTCCTGTCCTGCTGTTCAGCAATAAATAACTGAACTTGTAAGCTCAGCTCTGGAATGAGCAAGGAGGAGGTTCTTTGCTCTGTAGCAGGCAGGGACTTAGAACATACTTGCTATCAATCACCACAACGCAAAAAAACAGAGCTATGCTCAAACTGTTGTCCTTCTGCAAGGTTTAAGATGTTATTGCACTGTCCCTCAGCTGGATGTAGGAAAAAATGGCAAGATGGGACAGGAACCCAGGATTCAGTGCTCTTGTTTGTGACTTGGCTTGTTAATGCAAATTAACTGCTGCCAGTCAAAGCCCACGTGCCACGGAGCAGTCATGTGTGCCAACTGCCAAGGACCAGTTCTGCTCCCTTCTCCCAGCTCTGGGACAGCACTGATGGTCACCAAGAGAGAAGAAAGGGTAACTGTGCCTTTAGCTGCCATCCCCACACTTAGGGAGGATATCTGTGCAACAACCCACAAGCCAGAACAGCAAGAGCTGCGGTTTCTGCCATCAGCAAACCCGGCTGTGAGAACGGAGACAGAAATACGTGGCAATGAGCAGCATGTTGGCAGGGAACAATTTTCTGGAGACAAGATTCAGTGGTACATATATTCTCTGTATTCTGACAAGAACGTTAACACCGCTCTGTTTCCCAAATTACAATATAAGTATCAGCACATTCCCTTCCTTACAAGCTCCCTTGATTTCAAACTATTTTTGAAATAACTATGATTAAGAAAGGGAAAGTGCATTTCTGAGCCTAATTAGATGCTTGCCCCTCTTTCAAGGCATATGTCTTTCCAGGGAATTCGACTCTTTTACTGAGACATTGCAAAGAATCAAAACAAGCAGGGACATGGCAGCCCCGTTTCCTTTCATCCATTTGAAAGAAAACCACTTCCAGAGTTACATATTTAAGCATCACTTGTAGGACAACCCAGTTCATCCACATAAAACACTTATTAACTGCTGTTAAGTCAACAGATTTATAGATTACCAGTTCATTATTTATTCCAGTAGGAGAAAAATAACAATCAAGATGCATTTAACAATCAAGATACATTTATTCAAAGCATAATTGCACACATAGGGTGTGACCTTCACAATAAGAGGCACCTCTAACTCCAAGTGGTTTGGGTGTGAGCGGGGAACAGCACAAATAAAACCAAAACATCCCAATAAACCAAGCCACCAGCAGCATGACTCCCCCCCAGCAAATAAGTATTTTTCCTGTTATAATCACTTCTGAGGAAAAAAATATAGCATTCACTCAAATCATACTGAGGTTTGAAAATACGTATTTAATCTATGCCACTCCAAATCTTCTCTCCATCCCCTCGCAACCCTGGACATACCCATATAATGCTTCGTGTTCTCCCACAAGTCTTGCGTGCTACTTTCTCTTGTGTAATTTATGGTGAAATGTAAAAAACATACAGGATATTTTGCTTCATGCAAACTACCTCGCGTTCTCTGAGTAATGTTTTGGTAAATTGCAACATGCACAACCCTCCTGACATAAAATCTAGTAACAGAAAAATACCCCTGTTCCTTTTTAACTGCCCATTTCTTCTGACTCAGAAGCAGAGGGAGAAATGTAGTAAGAGAAACACTTCCTAGACATCAATTCTTAATGTCAGTTAACTTTTCTACAGTGTTTTGAATATACAAGCATATAAAAGATTGAAAATAGAGACTAGTCACATCATCCAATGCATTTACTGAAATACAAGGCAAAAACTAAATTCCAAATAACAGTTACTCAAAGGAAAAGTGAGACAATAAAAGATACACTTAGAATAGCAAATGCTTTCAAGTTTCTTGTTCTTGAACCAACTCTGCTAGATATTTTTGCAGTAGTAGCAGCAATACAATTTAACTTCAAATGTGGCCAAAGAAAAATATTGGTGGTTTTTTTTCAAATAAAGGAAAAAGGGCTCTGTAATAGATATTATACAAATCGAGGTGAAGACAGTGCAATACTATGGTTTTCTGCAATATGTAGCACAGAGAGGCTTTAAATATAATGCAAAAAAGCACCAGTTTAAACTGATGAATATAAAGCAGCAGACTTGTTGAGGCTGGCAGAAATAGGCATAGACAAAGTAAGAGCCAAAATCTGTCTGTTTAGATCCTGTGAACTCGTCAGACATTTATGCTAATACAGAACAACCTTGGGTATCTGAATGTCACAGTGACACAGGATGTGTGTGGAGAGTTGAGGTTTTGGATAACCGAGGTAATTTTCAGAGTAATTAACTAATGTCAGGGGACATGACCGTGTTCCAAATAACAGTGAAGGTTAGATAATCGAATGCTGCTGTCTTACCACTTATCTTACTGAATACTGTAAAGGTTTTTATCGAAAAGCTTTTACTGAAAAGGAGTTTGAGATCAAATGAGCACAGAGACCATTAATTTCACATGTGAAAAGCACTGCTACAAGGTATTTTGCACAAAACCACATACTGCTCATCTGCCAGACAACAGAAGAGTGGTTTGTACCTTGAAAAGTGAATTTCTCCCGCTGAAGAATTTACAATGCACCTCATCCCTTCAGCAGCAGGAAGTACAGCAGCACCCACCCAGCTCCCCGAGTCCCAAGGCCTGAGGCTAAGAGCCTACCAGCTTTCCTTTTCACCTCCAGAACCAAGTCTCGCTGCGTCACCTCAGCTTCATGGGCTGAATTTGCTGGTCTCAAGCCTCATAGTGTCCTTCAGAAACACCCTGCAGAATCTGGAATTTGCTGGTCCAAGCCTGTAAACGTTATCTAGAATAACAAAAGCTTTCCAGGAACAAGCTGGGTGATACACCTTTGCCAACAGGCAGTTAGTAAAAAGTTTCCTTAGTATTCGCACAAATTCAGCCTGGACCATGCATGCTGCTGCAACTGCAAGCATGGCCTTGAGAATAAAATTCTCTTGGTAATCTTTCCAATCCAACAGTCTGTGTTGGAAGAAGTGAGAGTGCCTCCTGGGTCATGTTCTTACAGTGGAGAAAACATTCTCATTCATGTTTTTACACACGTGAAACGTTTTCTGTAGTTTTCAGCTCACTTACATGACACAGGATAAATGCTGCTCTGTTGCAGTCTTCCACCTCTCTATACTTTTGTTCAGCTACCTCTCTTGTTCAGTATTTCTGAAACATTTGTAATAATAGCAGCATAACAGCACCAACACCATTGTTCCTATTTTATAAGGCAATAATCCACTTCCCTTCTTGAGATAAACTACTAGGGGGAACAAGAGCTGGGTTATTGGCTTGTAAAACAGTGTGATGATAGTATTATTGTCTAAATTAATGTCATTTAACGCTTTATACCACGGTTCCAGAGGTCCCACCTCAAGCATTAATAATGCATTTCGCTTTTTAACATGCCATACGGGAAAAGACCGACTTCTGACATCCAGGGATTGCATCAGTAAAACATAACTAATTGGTGCAATCTGCAAGAACAAAATAGGAGACCTTGATTGTTCCTAAGAACAGTTCCGTTATTTCACTCTCCCACCCCATCCTAACCTCTCCCCTGCCCTCCCAAGTACAATCTTTTTTGTTCTTTACATTATTCATTTCTGAACAGTATGAGGAGCTAAAAACGTAACTCCTGTGCTAAAAAGTATATGCATTACCTCTTCTGAGCTACCTTGTTCTCATTCATATATTCTATCCCATTTATCAATGTAAGAAATCGAAGCTTTACAAAGGAATCACCAAAAAATAAAAGACAACAAAACAGGCGCTGCATTGCTAAGACACAGTAAACAAGTCCTTGGCTGATAAATTTGCTTATGACAATATTGGCAGTAATTTGATTCAAATTCCAGCAAAGTTAATTTTGTAGTATAGCAGCCAGGGATAGAAAATAGCTGCTTTTCTTAGCTGTTAACCCCATAAAAGCTCCTTTTTTGAACCATAACATAAGTCCAAGTTATTTCCCTGGTGGTGCAGCTTGAACCAGTGATCAGTATAAGTGAAGCATGATAAATAGCTGCTGCACTGCACCCCCATCAGCTGAAGTCTGCACAGGTCTAGCTGTGGAAACAGAAAGGTCATTCATTACTCAGTGTGAACAAACAGACGGCACATTTGTGATAAATAATAGCTATTACAGAGCTACAAAACACACTGAGGCTTTCTGCTCCGTAGCTGAGCATGACTTCCCCTGTATTACTCTTTAAATACAATTATTTAAAACCAGCTTCCTTAATAAAGACCCCCATACCTCTATGGATTAAACTCATAAACCTAAGTATGAATACACACATATATATCTATATATTTGTGTGTGCATATGTATCTACACACACACAAATATTTTTAAAACCATTTGTTTGGTTATGGTAAGCAAGGCACAAAGTCGTTTGTCTCATCTACTACAAACTAAACAGGACACAAGTGGCATATTTGCCTTTATTTTCACTTCCCTCATCACTCTCGATGTGGATCTCAGGACTGTAATAGAAACAGTAATTAGTAAGCCTACCTCTGGCCAGGAAACATCCTAAGTTGTCAGTTCTCAGTGGTTGCTTTGAAAACCAAATCAAGCAAGCAAACAACCTCCACAAGGTTTTCCTTCCCTGCCAGGAAAGGAGCAGTTTATGCCTGTACAATTTTCAGTTGCTGGTCAATCTTCTAAATAAGTCATCGTTTAAGACTATGAAAGGCTTTAATGAGTTCAAACCTGGTAAGCATGGCAGGTGCGGAAATTCTTTCCAACACAGAGAACGGACCGTTTGTCCTAACTCTCACAATATGGGCAACTGCAAAAGCCACAGTCTAAGATGTCCCATCACACTGAGAAACACTGTACTTCCCAAGCAAAATACAGGGATTATTTGAGACTTTTTTGTGAAGTAAATCACTGCCACAGAAATTTAATACATTAAAATACATCTTCTACTTATCAACCTTCATCCAGTATGAAGTAAGCAGGAGTGTAGCAGCGGCTGCTACCTGTTCTCCCTTGCTGGGGCACAAAGAGGGAAACTCCCCAGAAATTACACCAATTTCACTTAGAAATCTGCTAGCTGTACTGGCTCCCTAAAAACCTTCACTGGGCTTCTGCCATCTATGCCACAACTTGAGCCTTTTGTGGTAATTTAGGATAATAGGGTAGATGGACAACTAACTTTTTTCAAACCACACTAAAAATCTGGAAGGATTTTTAGAAGTGTTTAGGCTCAAATTGTTTTCTCTCACCAACATACCTAGTTGCATGTCTTCAGTATGACGATAACGCTTGTACTTAGAGCAGCATTAAATATAATCTTGCAATCCCTGCTGGCTTTCAGCCCTGCACTCTTCTGTTTGTTTTGGGTCGAGGATGATTTGCCCTGCTCATGAGGAGCACCTCCAGCCACACGCGTGCAAGGGAAATTAACTGGTCACCGCGTGAATGCAAGGACATGAACGCTTGAGTGCATGAATGTGGCCACAGGAAGAGAGTCCAAGCAGCTCTGTGCTCCAAAATTCAGCAGGAAATTAACTCTCCTGCATTTCCATCCCAGATCTCCACTGAATATGCAGCAGTAGCAATTAACTTTTACAGAGGTGGGGAGAGAGGAGAAAAGGGTGAAAATCTTGAACTTTCAAACTTATACCGTTAATCACAATCTGTAAATTTAGATGAAGAGACCAGAGAAGCAAATGATTCCCTGCAAGTTTCAATTCTTCATTTACATGGCAAACAGAAAACACAGGTCGTAACTCACAGCAACTGGAGTGCAAACTATCAAATTAGCCCAATAGAGTATGTCATTGTGCAGCTTCAGAAACAAACAACATCCAGCAACGAAGCCTCCTGAAAGTCAGAGATATTCAACTGAGCATACTACACAGTGTGCTAGGATGAGTGTGGCGATTACTGGGAGTAATGACATGAATAGCAAAACGATATAGAGCGATTATTTCAACCACGGAAATCAAGGAAGCCTGCAGCAATTTAAATTTTAGGCTTTACAGCTAAAGGCAAAGCAAGCTCTATTAAAAAAAAAAATCCTAACACAAAGAAAACTAAAGCTGCTTGCTTTCTGTTAGCTATATATTTTTCTAGTTCTCTGTGGAAATGGTACAAAAACTTGAATAACAATGTCCAATTACAAAACTTTCCAATAGCTACATATACCATTCCTATCTATATGCAGTATATACATGTTAGATATACTATATGCATATAGCATCTCTGCATATGCATGTGTATATGCACACAAGAGTACACAACTGGCTTATTCTCATTAAGTTTGCTTTTTGGGTTTTTTTTTTAAGTAAAGCACACATTTTTGATGCGTAACTGATGGAGAAAGGCTTTCAATTTTTTTTTTCCTCCCAAGTTCCCTTCTGCAAATGGTGCTGTAACAGGAGGTTCAACAAAACAGGAACATTTGCCCAAAACATGGAGACTTCTAGCTCCATATTCAGCCTCTACAGCCTGGCCTTACTGCCGAGAAGGAAGCTATTGCAACACACAACTTTAAAGCACCAGAACTTCAGGAGTCTGAGTGTCCATTTCCAGAACGATTTCTCCTGTGAAAACACATGAATGGTTGCACTGGCAACAGCTTCTGTTGTAGCCACCCAGGCCGGGCAGCAGCTCAGATGCTCTCGACGCTTTCACAGCTCACCACCTACAATGCCTACAGCAGAGTTAAAAGGCTAAAACCACCCAGTTATGGCAGCAGGTTGGTACCTCTTACCTGACACTTTAGCCCCAATATGCTTATTTGCTTGTCAGTAAGAGGCATGTGGCACTTACCCTAGAGCATCCAGTCAGACAAACCGAAAGTCAGAAGGAAAAGGCTGGGTCCAGCTACAACAGAAGCTGTTGCAAACTCAGTCATCCATCCCTTTTCAAGAGTCAAATTGTATTGGCAAAAGAGTAGAAGCCCAGAGTGGTTCCAGTGATTTGACATTCAATGGGAGAGGTCACTGTGATAATATCATTAGCTTACACCCAAAAACAACTCCCCACCCTGTAGGCACTGAAAAAAAATATAATTGGTATGTCGAAAATTCTCCCATTGAAACTCTGATTCCTTCAACAAGAACAAAATTTCAGGAAGCTTTGTTTTTCCAGGCAACACGATCCAACTGTGTTACTAGTTCCAGGCAACTGTAGCAGGGTCTTGCTCATTCTAGTTCAGTCCCACAACTGACAAACCTACCTCTGCATCCACTGGTAAGTAAAGCCAAAACATGGCATTTTTTAGGACAAATGCATTACTGTAGCAAAAGCACAAATTATTTGATGTTCTAGAAATGCCTTTCCACCCTGATCCCTTTTCTTAAGCCAAGCTGTAAAAGTGTCAGGGTAAAAGCAACAAGCGCAGGGGCTAAATTATTTTTCATGTGGCAGGTCAGCCAGAAAGTGTTTTACCTGTCAGCAGATTTGAGAACTCAAAAAAACCAAAAGGCATCATCACATCTCTTTGACATCTGAAAGCTAGAGGCAAGTTAAACAACCAAAAAACTTCTGAGGTTTGGAAAATGCTCTTCCACATAATTTAAGAGTAACAAATCTCTGGACCATTGGCTCTAATGGCACTGGGACCTTGAAGGATCTCTCACCTAAACTATCTCCTTTCCTGTAAATGCCTTATTTATAGTTCTTGTCTGGTTGGTCCATGGAAAAATTCCTTGGAGTCTACAAAGGAACCTCCTTTCACTTGCTTAAAGAAAGTAATTTACAGAAGAATGGGATGCCGTCCAGAGAGTTTCCTTTTGGAAAACTCTCAGAGGCACAGCTTTAGGGGTCAGAGCTGATACACACTTTGCAACTACATTGATTGCAATAAGCCTCAGGCAGTAAAACGCAGGGAGCAGACTGGGGAAGCGCGGACCTTAGGGCAGAGCTCTCATTTACATTAAGATATTTCAAACCACTCCCAAAGGGCAAAGAGCAGTGTAAATGGCTTCTATGTGGGAGTAAATTACATGTGTACAAAGGATCAAAACAATGCCAACACTATGCATACAGAGTGACACACTTCTTATTCAGAATTTGAAATTACTTTAATCTGTACTTTGCTTAAAACTCCTTATAAACAGGTGTCTTTTTTTTTTTAAAGGAACTGTAGACGTACTTCTGCACAAACCCTTGTTTAACGAGTGTATTCACTTGGGTTTCAAATCTTTGCTGAAAGAGGGGAACTGAAACATCCAGTTTTTAGTTCTCAACATGAGCAAAGCTGAGAGGTCTGATTCCTCTAGCCTCCAGAGAAATCCTTCCAAGCATGTGCTTCAACTGTAAGTGTATGAGCAGTCCCCTTAGATCAATGGGCTTTACAATTACCACAAATATTTGTTTACTCACACAGCTGAGGATGAGTCAATTTACCCACTTCAAAAGTCAGGGCCAGAATGCCCAGGTGAGGCACAGGTGATACACTGGAATTAGGTTTGGGGTTATTAGCCTGATCTTAATGACACAGTTACAGCAATACAAGTGTATAGTGGAAAAGTTAACACAGATACACACAAAAAAAAAATTAAATTCCTGGGCCATTCAAAAAACAGAAAACAATTTTCTTCAAAGAAGGTGCATGCCATGACATTTAAGTGGGTTAGGTTTGCTTATTCCCAAATTCTCTTTCATTCAACAATCAAAATCTGGGAAAAAAAAAAAGCTTTTTTGTTTGCCATTAGTGCGGGTGGTTTGTTTTAGGAGTAAAATAAATTACACTGTGAAGAACAGTGCCTGGCCACAAGCTGGCATACCACCAGCTTTTAATGGTAGTCTGAATGGCTCACACTTTTCTTTCAGTCTAAGTCTCTTGATGCCCCTTTTGGAGTTTGTTCACAGATTTCTTAAAAAAAAAAAAAAGCCTAAGGATTTAAAAAGTTTGCTATCTGAGTCATCTCTACATGATTTGGGTGAGCGAGTCTTTCATTTCCACTCCTTTTCAGAAACAAAAACTCCCTAATGGAATGCGGTTACATCTGGAAGTGGAATTCGCTGTTTGATCAACTAGAGATGTAGAATAGGGAGGTCTGACAATGGCAAATTGACTTTCTCCTTGGGGTAACTCAAAGTTCAAATTAGCACTGAAAGAAGCTGAGGTAAGGCGCAGAAGTATGGTCTACTGGTTAAAGCACAGGCCTGGGATGCAGCCTGCAATGCTCAATTCCCAGCCTTGCCAATGACTCACTAAACCTGATTCCACAAAGCACTTGCAATTGCTCAGGATGTGGATAAAATTATTGCACTCCCTGAAGAACCTCACGGGCTCCAAGCCTGGATGACTTGCATTCGGTTTAACTTCTCTGCACCTCAGCATGTGTTGGATTTGCAGTAATTCATTTCATCTGTAATACGATTTGAGATCCCTAAATAAATATGCAATTCTCATAAATATTAATACTTTATTATTAAGTAAGTACTTCTTGCTTGTAACTGACCTAGTAAGTTCTGAAATATCTGTTGCTAACATCAGTGGGGATATTTTTAAATTTATATGAAAAACCTGTTAGCAAGTTCAAAAGGTATAAAAAATCCACCGCTTTGCTCTTTTTACAGCCAATTTTACTATACTGATACAAACCCCCAAAACATCCATTTTCCATGCTGCACTTTTTCTCAAACACTCTCAAACCCAATTCTAAAAAAAAACCAACCACAAGACAGTTCTGGCCCTCCAGACCACCAACAAATCTGATGAACAGCCAAATCTGTCGGCACTCCTTGCTCTGTCCAACACACCATGATGTCCCAGCAATAAAACAGCAGATGAAACGCACTGACAGAGTCTTTCATTCCCTTCACTTCACGCAGATTTCCAGAAGAGCACAACACATTTGAGCAGCAGCTGGAGGGTTGCTGGACACATAACTGCACATCATAAAATAGCATCTGACCTCCTGCACTCCTACCACTAGAATACTCTTAATTAGCTGCAGCCTGGGAATGGCTGGAGATTCCTAAAATAGTCAGTTAATGAAGACTGACATGCACCAAACCGTAACAGCAAGGAGAGCGGTGAATATGGCAGCCAGCTTGGGATTAACACATCACACATGTCCAGGACTGCTGTCAAAGCTCTAACGCTTTTCCTAAGGTATATGACCTCCATAAAACTAAAATAAACAAACAAACAAAGCCCCCACAATAAAGTTTATTTCCTAAATTACTTTTGTGACATTAACAATTCATGCATAATGACTCACTGGGTACAATGAGTAGGTACACTTAAGGTACACTTATAGCATCCATGTGTTTACATAACAGTCACTCTCCAAAGCCTGTTTATTGCCAGAGGTAACCAAGAACCTTTATCTCAGTATCTCTTACAAGAGGCAGCAGATTTAAACAGTACCAGTGTAATCCACAGTCATAAAGGCAAAGGCAAATAAATAAATTAAAATAATAGAAAAAAAACCCCAAGGGTCACAGAGACATACACTGCTCAAAACTTCACACTGAGATTATTACAATTCAAGACATGACAGTGCATAAAAAGAAATATATAATTTTAAAGTACTGCAACTGCAAAGTGTGTTAGTAACAGACACAGTAGATGAGAGAGAAAGGTCTCTGTTATTAATCAGAATTCATATTTAAGAAACAGTGATTGTTAAGTAACTCCTTTGAATCCTAATCACAACCAGGAAGGTACCAATTATTCTGACTGTTACTATTCATTAATATCACGCTGAAATCTTATTTGCTTTTACAAGCTGGCGGGGGGTGGTGGTGGGTGTAGGAAATCAACTTTGAGGGGGTTGCTTTTCTTTTTTTAAGCTGAATCTGTACCTGAACCAGTCGAACCCACTGAGATGGGATAATCAGGATACAAACAAGAATCCACATTTGACTAATTCGAAGGTCAGGTAAACAAAACTCCATTATCGTAATAAGAAGATACATACTTCCTTGCAGACTTGCCATTATTTTTATGCATCTTTTGCCCTGACAACAAATAAAATCTGTACTGAAATGAAAGAAATATTATAATACCATTCCCTACATAGTACTTTACGAAAGGCTTTCTTCCCTCCAAGATTGACCTAATGCTTAATTAAAGCTACAGAGAAAGATCTAAAGCTCGGAGACAGTGATTACTACAAACTGTTAGATCTGGTTTTCAGTATAATGATATCCTCTTATTGGCACAAGAAAAACAAACAAACAAACATGAGCTGTAATAATGGTCAAGGTGTGTTAACACACTTTGGGAAAGGCTTTTTGGTTTTGATTTTAAGCCTCTGCCATTTTGGAAGGTAGCCAAAGTATAATTCTGCCTCCCTTGATTGACAAAGCCTGCTATACCTTTAATTAAATCTGTGACTGTACAGCATCTTTTTCAGTAAGAATAAGGAATTAAAAATTAATTTTCTAGAGGAAGAAGCCCTTCTCGTTACAAACAGTATATTTTTTTTTAAAAATATATAGATAGAGCATGATTAGCTGAGATTGTGTGTATGGCATTTCCAGAATAAAACTAATCAGTGTTACTATGCGCTCCATCACACCGCTCTATTTGCATTTTTTCCTGGAAGGCTTCCAAAGAAAGAGGAAAATCTGCTTAGGAAGAGGCAAAATGCCCTGAACATACAGTGAGGGGGCAGCCAGTAGAGAATCACATAACCAGAGATCTCCTTCCACACCACAAATTATGCCTCTCTGACTATTTTATGAGAATACCACTGGACACAGGCAGATGATCTTGACCTGTGGAGCATGTGCAACAACAGCAGGTCCACCCAGGCCCCTCACAGCTGTGGAGAGAGAAGTAGAGCAGACTGCCAGCTCACAAAACAGACTTCTCTCCCTCCTGGGGATGCATCCATGAAGGCGTCTACCAAGCATATTGTGTAATGGAGCTTCCCAATGAGATGTGGCCACCACTTGCCCAAATGCATGAGAGAGCAGTCAAGCCCATGAGCTGACCACCTTAGAAGAGAACTTTTATAACTCCTCTTCAAGCTTGTGACAGTCAAACGAAACTAACAGAAGGTATTTCGTACCACATTTTGGAAATGTAGTTGGCATATATGTGCCAACTTCTGCAATCTTGTGGTTTAAGGAAGATCTTATGAACTTCCAGCCAGAAAATGGTGAGGGAGATAAAAGTCAATCCTTTCAAGTTTCACAGAAAAGCTGAAGAAATACCACCCAAAAAGAATTAGAGAAAAACTCAAAAGAAGAATCAGAGGATTATTTTTTTCTTCCTTCCTCTCAATAGTGTGATTTTTAATACCAGTCTCCTGATAGATTGGGCTTTTCAAGGATTAGGGCTGAGAGAACTGCCAGAATCTGAATACTTTCAGCCTCAATGGAGAGATGAGCAAGATACTAGATAGAGAAGGGAAAGTCTTCAGGTATCTCTCACCTTCATTATGGGATTATCAGGTCTGAAAAGATCCCTCTATTTCCAGGAGTACCTAAGGGAATAAACAAGCTAAGGGACAGGGCAGGAGAATCCTGTGCTACTTAAATTGTCTCAGAAGAGGAGAAGATAAGAAATCCAATCCTAAAGCAGCAGTGAAAATCACTAAGGAAGCAGAGTGAAGGTTCATACCTGTGCCTCTGCTACTACTGGTTTCCTAGAACATGCACTAATTGCACTGGACTACACTGAAGCCTCAAAGTGCACATCTTTTGAAGCCAGAATTGCAGGATTTAGGAGAAAATAATAATCTGCAGGCCCACCAGAGGGGAACGGGACAAAGTCTGGGGCTTTAGCCATGTCCTGGCAGAGAATATTGTACCTACAAGCAATGACAAGCAGTCACCGAGTGACAAATATGCTCATGAGGATCCAACATCACATTTAAAGGGTGCGAAACAAATGACCAGCTTTAAGCATGAAGTTTCCTAAAGCATGTTCTGGGGGATCTTTTGAGCATTATTTGCTGAATTTTGAACCAAAATACTGTTCTGGGAAGCTTTTAGAGGGTGCATCAAATGCAACTTGTATCCACAAAACTGTTCTCACTGAATAGCAACTACATTTCTGCATAACACAGACGGCAGGATTTAAATTCCAGCTCATACAAAATGAACCTTTGTGATTTAAACACTAAGTGCCATTCTTCATTGTTAAAAGCAGAAGAACGAAGTAACACTTATTTACCTATCCCTGTCACAATCTTTGTTACTGCAGCTCGTCACTGTAGGATCTGGGAGCTTTTCCACAGAACAAAACTGCTGCAGGCAAGTGGACAGGAGACTTCAAAAGCATCTCTTCCTTTTCAAGTTTCAGCTCTACCTAAAGTAGAATCTTCTTGGCTAGGAGAAAAGGAAAGGTCCGATGTAACTGTTTTCTTGGTAATGGTGGAAATATTTGAACAGAGAGCTTTGCAGATCTTGAGTGTGGCTGGACTTCAGGTTTCTCCAACCTTCATAAGTTTATAAATATCAAGTTACATATTCAGCTCATATAACCAAGACACTCATCTGATAACTGCAGGGAGCTGAACACATCAAAGTCTAGACTCATTAAATAAAAATGAAATTACAGTTTATCTGAGAAAC
Organism: Tauraco erythrolophus; assembly: GCF_009769465.1. NCBI lineage: Eukaryota > Metazoa > Chordata > Aves > Musophagiformes > Musophagidae > Tauraco > Tauraco erythrolophus. The sequence goes on from NC_141476.1 coordinate 9,063,738, forward strand.
TTAGTACTTGGCAGCTAAAACAGAGAAAGAAACCTCACACCCCTTTTCTGAGGTGGACAGAAATGAGAATATGTCCGAGGAAGGAGGACCACACACTGTCTTATAATACAAGAACTCTGATTCAAAAATACAAAAAGTGTAAGAGTTGAATATTTTTCGTAGTCTTAGGATCCTGATGAACTTCAGAAGAATGTACTCATCAACTACATGTACCCTCAAAAATCACAGTGACATAATCCTTTATTCATTCTCAGCTATTACTTTTTTCCCCCTTAAATGATTCTCAAATTCTTTTATTTCCAGATATTATGCTAAATTATTATTTTAATTCCTCGAGAAATCTGAGAAACTTTTATTTTGATCTTCTTTGTATAGCAAAGACAGTATTTCTACTACTTTATATGTGATACAAACACATATGAATAAGTTAAAAAGTAACCAAAATGAATAACTAATTCACACAAAGGGGGCAAAGAACCTCAGTTCTGCTTTCTAACACACACTTACTAATATCCACTGAACCACCTCCATTCTGTGCTAAGCCTATCTGTGCTGATCCCACCAAACTCCACAGCAACACAACACTTGCCCACCATTCACCAGTGAATCCTAAACATGGCTTATTTTCATCCTAGCAAGGCTGATCACCTGACTCTCTACAAGCACCTTTGATGGGAAAGAGGTTATCAGCATAGTGCTGAAGATTTGACCATCACCTGCTTGAGTTACACAGAAGTAAGAGATCCCACCAGCTTACACAGGTACCTGAAATCCAGACTTTGACAGCAGAGCCCTTTGGCATTCAGAACAGTCTCAAAGCAGCAGGAAAGTGTACTCACATAATTCTCAAGTCAAATGTTGTGCCAGATGTTGCATAAAATCCGTCCAGACTCGCACATCTTCCTTCCTTGAGGAATCACCACATTTTCCAAATGATCTGACAGTACACCTTAATATTCAATCCAATATACATAACAATGAAATCCCTGATCTACCCTCTGGGGTGACTAAGCTCATCTGCTGAAGCCTTCAATGAGTTACAAACTACAGGACATACCTAACAGGAAGAGGCTACTAACAGACCAGTTCTGGCAAATATTTTTTCCTAAAGACAAGGAATTCAAGACCCCAGTTTCCATCCCTTCTATGTGCTGGCAGCTGTCATCCTCGAGTGCTACCTCCAAAACATGCAGATTTCTGTCTAGATGGACAATACATCAATCTAATAAGTAATAATAACAAATATTAACTTGTTTCATCACCAACTTCATATGCACGTTTGTGAAGCTTAACACACATCCTATCACCATGTCCAAGCTATTTCTGGCAAGTTCGAAATAGTTGGAGCAAAGGATCCGCTGGTCAGAAGGCCATATGGGAGAGAGACGATTAGCCCCAGCACCCAGACTCCCCTATGACCACTGAAGCCAACAGCAGAGCAACAAAGAAAACGGATTCAGATTTCATGTGTCTCATCTTTCCAACGCATATGCACATCCACAATGCAGTCAACACAACTGACACTAGCAAAGTTGTACGAACACTTGAGCAATTCCAGGATCAAGCTCCTAGTCAGCAATCTGAGAAGATGAGGTTTTATGTACTAGTTTTCAACATTTCCCCCCCTCCATTCCACTTCTCTTCTGTAAGCTACAATATTTAAAGAATCAAAGTATCTGTTCCTTCACTCAACAGCCCATCACTACAATGACCTGTTATAAGCAATGAGATTCTTCAAACAGCTAAAACTGCCCTTTTTCAAGAGGTTGGCAGGTTTTGGGTTTTGAAATTAGTTAGGTTTCTACCAAAAGTTCTTCACACAAAGAAAGGCAGCCAGCAGGTCATTTAATTATTTATCTACCAGAGGTCTTTTAAGGTGACTCTTGGAATATCTGAGCGTCTCCATTTGAGAAAGTATTGATTAAGACAAAGTCATTAACAAGTGAATGTGTAACTGCAGGAAGAACCTTCACAGGTCTGTAATGCACTCAGGCACTAAAAAGAGCTCTAAAGAGTATTTCAAAATATGTAAACAAATCTATTTCTCTAAGTATAAGACTTTTTTATTATTATTATTTTTTCCTCTAAAAATTGTGACATAAAACTCCTTCAAGTCAGGCTCCCGTGTCTCCACTAATTGCCAAGTATTATACGTTATATCACTAATCTCTCAATGTTCTGACATTTTCCTCTGTGTGTATGAGTTGGTAATGACATTTTTTTTCTGGAATTTACCGAGAGCAGTCTCCTTTCTATCTTCTTAAATGTATTGATGAATTAAGTCAAGCATATCTTCAAAGATAGGTCTGAGATATAAGCTAGGATACTGTTTTTCAGATTGAAAGACATGGTTTCTCTGAAGCTGAAAAATTTCTTTAATGTGTGGCACCACTCAAAACCAAAGCTAAGAGTTAAACCAAGGAAAAGAAAAATGTTCCAAAACTGGAACAACACCAGGCTTACATCCATGAAAGTACTTAAACACCTAGTTCTTATTTACACATTAGTTGCCGAAACACACAAAGGATTTAGATTTCAGGGACCAACTGGGCAAGGGCTACCAGTAGCCTCCAATTAATCTAACATTTTTATAAACATTCAAGGAAACGTTGTATTGAGTTTTGTACAACTGTGCATTATAGTGGGCTGCTTTTTATAAATTCTAACTCATGAACATATCCTCATTTCTTAAGCTATCAAGCAGTGTAACTGTTCTCCTTCACTGGGGACAATGCAACCTTGACTATTGGTCATGAAAAACCAAGAGAAAATGCAGGACTTCTAAACAATATTGTGGAAACTTGACAGCAGGCACTTGACAGGAGGGGAGGTCAGGTAAAGGAGATATAACTTTCCTGCCCAGAATCTCCATCTGCATGTGAAAAGTGTATCGAAAGGTGCTCAAAAAACCACAAACATTTTGGGAAAATAATGGGCCCTGCTTCTTGTAAGGACTTTGGAGGATACTGCAAGGGGAGAAACTCAGAGCTTACCGAGGCAAAACAAATATTTAATATGATGTTGTCTCTACCTCATATCCTGCAACCTTAGCTTTTTTTTTGTCTTTCATGCCAAGTTTACCTCATCTGACATATGACCTCCACCAGAAGAAACCTGATAAACTCCCCTCCAGTCTGCCCCAGCAGCTTCTGTAGATGAAGGACTCGATTCTGTGTTGTGACTTGTAAGTCGTTTTAGCTCCGGTCAGAAAGAGAGCCCTGTTTATAACATAACTCTTTTCTGCGGTTCCTTCATTTTGTGTTCCAATTTCCTGGTAATCAGTGCTCTTCCCTTCTTTGTTTTAAGCCTTTCCTATTTGAAACAGGGACAGGTAGTGGGTGTGCTACACATAGGAACCATGCGGGGTATCCACCCATTAGTGAAGAGGCTTTTCATCAAGAACAAATCGTAATTACTGTCATATTTTGAAAGATCCTCCCTTTCCACCCTAACAGCTTCCTTTGCAGACAATGGACATCTAAGAAAGAAGATACATTTCGCAAATTCATTGAGAATTGTGAGTCTTAAATACTCATGCAGATGCTCCAGGATAGGGTGCATGACACTGCTTGTTATCATAATCTCTTGATGATTTTACTCACGTTGTCAGTCAACCAAGTTACCAGCACATCCTGCAGTCATCTATTTTAGGAAGATGTATTACTGTCTCTTGACACACAGAGGCAGCATATAAAAAGGTTAGAGAAGGAGACTGAAAGTCACCATTGCTGGGCTTCACCGGTAGCTTTCTTGCTGCCTCTTCGGTGGTAGCTGGGTCAGGTAGTTAAATCAGTGGTTTTAAATTGTGGTCGGTGGAACACCAATTGCAGAAGGAACATTTGCTGGTTGATGTTCTGAGAAATTGGCTGGCCAAGTACTGCTGGCTCGCCTTGTTCCCACACATGTATGTGGGATTTATTGCCAAGGCGAAGGCAAAAAGGCATCAGATATTTTCCTAATTATACTCCACATAAACAGCTACTATCATTGTTTGAAAGAGTGTCATGAAATGGCAAATGGCTAATGCCTGGAATATGGGACTTGTGAACTGATATATTCAGTCATCAGGGAAAATATCACAATTCTTCCCCTAAAATATTCCAAGCTTCAATGTATTTGTACAGAATAAAAAAAGGGTACATTTCTGACATGCCTAATGGGAAGCTATCATTCTTAATTGAGTTCTGTTTGCTCTCGCCTTTGAAAACCACAGGGTTTGCAGAAAGAAAACAAGTGTTTTGTGACCATAAATGCCTTCCAAAAGCTGAACTGGGAAATAAAGCAAATATTCGAGTAGGATTCTGCTGAGCTGATGTTACACAAGGGCTCATCTGCGCTGATGTGTATCAGCAGTGCTCTATTGATTACATTGATTTTACCCAGCTAAAGGTTTGACCCACAGTCTCTGAGGAAGACCTAGAGCTAAACAACCTCTAACTAACTAAAACCAAAGAATAACTATCAAAACAATAACTATCTTTTAAGAAAATAAGATAGATCGAAATGAACGACCATGCAACAATAGAATAGCAGCACAGGAATAAATAATACACGTGCCTAACCCATACAGAAACCCAAACCAGAAAAAGCTCAAAATGGAAAGAAAATACAGTATGCTGAGAAAACATTCAAAAACTCTGAGGGACTAAGGGAGGAGAAAAAAAAAAAAGATGAAGAGAAGCAAATGGCTAACACTGATCCTGAACCAACACAATTTCATCTAATGCTGAAGCACAACATACATCTTCATTATGTTTCTCATTCAAACCAGGAAATCAAGACTAAGGACCCCAGTCTTCAAAATCCCTTTTGATACATATTTTAAATCCCCAAATTATTTTCCATCTATCAAACTTTCTGCCAGTATGAGCATCAGCCCTCACAGTTTACAGACATGTCCATATCCTTTTGGGGCTTTAGCCTATGTAGCATCACTGCCTGTGGCCACTGCTGTGCCAAACACAGCTTATCCCTTCAGGGGTTCACCCAGTCCATGCCAATGCTCAGGACTTGTCCAAGCTGGGTTCGAGATTCGCAGTATCCACTTTTAAAACAACAGCTTTTGGCTTAGCTGTTGCTTCACTACCAGCACCTAACTGTGGCCTGAGGAGTTGTTGAAAATGAAGCAGTTTGGAGAGTTTTTCCTTATAGACACACAGGCCAGTTTATATACACCAACAGCACAGATACCATAGGAATGCAACTTTACATTTGCATATAAATGATTGTCCTTGCTCCTGCTAACACAAATGCTACAATCCACGCTGTTATCCTGTAAAAAAAACCCAAACAAACAAAAACCAAACAAAACACAAAACCCCCCCAAACAACCCCCCTCAAGCCCCGCCCCCCCCCCAAACCACTACCTATACTCTACTCACATTTAATCTTCTCGTGGAATTCCTTAAGACACATCCGTACACAGAAACATTTTCTATTAAGACAGTGCCATATATCTTTGTTCTGAGCTGAATAACTGATTGTATCCAAGTTCTGTCGCATCTCTTCACAGAAAAAGGCCTATCAGTACAATCAGCCTGTATTCCATGCTCCGTCAGCATGAAATGACATTGCCAGACACGTTTGCTGACCATACAACTATATCTTCAAAAATACTGAGATGAAATAGATGATCAAAGCAGCCTAATGTTCAAACATAAGTTACTCCCTGCTGTTTCTTCTCATTTGGCTTTGGTCAACTTTTACTGTGACTGAGTTCCAGCACGACAACTCTTTAATGGGCTGTATGGACAGAGGAGATGTCCTGGCAGGTCAGAGCAATGCCCAGCCAGCCTACTGTTATCTCTCCAGCAGTACCACATCGGATTGGGAATGTTAAAAGGTGCATCTCTGACAATTCCATGTAGCTCTTGCTGACAGGTCTGTTCTATTACTGCTATACTTTTCTTGAGGTGCAAATACCAGAACCGCACAAGGGACTCAAGATATAAGCACATCAAAGTTTTATGTAGCAGCAATATAAAAGTAAACATACAGGTAAGTCTTTCAGAGACCTCCTAGGCTGGCCATACTTCACTGACAGGAGATTACAATTATGTATACAGCATTACTACGCTACAATACTGTCTATCACCTCATGGCTCTACTGCCACCTGATGAAGATTACTAGCATGAAGAACAGTAACCACTTTAAGCCCATTGTATCAATCGTCTTCATCTAAAGGGGTCTCCAAGAACAGTCTTTAACAGTCCCATAGGGCAGCCAGGCTGTATATTCTGCCCATGAGCCAGATATTGAGGCATTACCATTAAGGATCACAGGAGCTCTAAAGGCGCTGTTCCGGTCCATGGTCTCGGTGATCTGGCATTAGAGAGTTCCCAGACAGGCCTTAATATGAGCCTTTAATGAGCAAGTCACAGGTTGTTGTGTCATATCCTACTTGGGGACACTTTGGTTCACGGATCACTTAAGTGAGAGGCAGTAAAGGCAACTCTTCAGAACTTCTATCAACCAGCCATCCATGCACGACTGCTGGCTCCTTTAACCCTTACAATAAAATCTAAAATCCTCCCTGTTCTTGCTAGCCTTTTTCTGCTGGTAGAAAGGAACCTGTATCACAAATGAAGCATCCTGTCCCCCATCCTCCTTTAGCCACCAATAGATGACAAGAATGTAAAAATGCCATTAATAACTAGTTTGCTTACTGTAATTAGCACCTTTGCAGTCGTCTTACCAGGGAGAAATTGGCACACTTAAACACAGCTCAGCAAGGTGTTATTTACTTAAGGAAAAAGAAAACATTAAAGCTTTACGTGAAAGAAAATTATCTGTTATCTCGCATGGCTCTCAAATACGTTTACAGCACTGGCTTTTCAGCCTGAGTTTAAAAAAAAAAAAGCCTTTTTTTAAAAATCCATTAGGAACTGAAAGTATTATCCACCGCTTTGCTACACCCTCCCTATTGAAAACACCAACAAGAAACTCACAAGATTGTTTTCTGGGGTGTTTATTTTTTTTTTTCCTATGTTGATGATAGACAAAAACCATCAACCATACTCAGTGTTTTTAACAGTTTATTCACAATGTCGCCCTGCAGTTCCCAGCTGCCCCACCAGCTACAGATAGGCCATTTACCGAGGTGGGACACAGCCTCCACTACAAGGATGAGAATGATGTCTGGGATGGGAAGACTCATGATGGGTGGGATATGATCCTCTGTTACTGAGACAGTAAGTCTCCACCACTGTGGGGATCTTTGCTGGACCATCAGAGAAGCATCAGGAGAGCACCACCAGGCTGGTCACACCAAAGGCCTGGCTCCTGACCACACACCAGTTTTCTCCCTGGGCTGCAATTACAGATTAGTTTTGTTTACAGATGAAGATGTTGTTTTTAAAGTAGCTGACCGTATCCTTTTTTAAAAGGTAACACCATCTTTCTCTAGTTGTATACAAAATATAGGACATTCAAATATTTTTTTCAACATATTCATACAAATAATGCAATTCCATACTCATCTCAGTAATGGCATGAAAGCATAAAAACTCTTCCCCCCTCTTACTGCTGCACAATTACAAGTGACAGGCATCTGATCATTATTGCACCCACCTGTCAAATATCACAATCGGTTTTCTCCCATTTTGTGAGTTAAAAGGGCTTATATACTACAAAACTGTGCAAAATACAAAGTGCATTAAAAAAAATAAAATCAATATCTATTTAGGTATCCTCTTAAGGAAGCTTACTTTTGATTAATTTTCTTGACTCTTGAGAAAACTGGTAACAGGAACAGAGGAAGAACACTTGTATTTATAAATTGCTTTGTCTAACAAGTTAGAAGATTTTCTTTTTCTCAGCTCCCATTTTGCATATAAGTACTTCTCCTTTGCAGACGATCTTATGCCATATGTTCCTGTGAAAGGTGCTCTTTTGAAAGCCAGAAAAAAAAAAAATCATCTCCTATTCAAGCAGTGGATTGGCTCTTATAGACTATCCTTTTTAATCAAGATATCAGAGAAGTGTCATGCTTTTAGCCTAGCAATGACCACACTGATGTGGTTTGCAATATGTCTATAGGAATGGTACACAGAGACATGGGATTTTAAAGGAGCCTTAAGACTTCCCAAGTTCACTGCCAAATTCCCAAAGACTTAAAAATCACAAAGAAAAAAGCCACCGAAAACAACAAAAACCCCACCCCTCAAGATAAGTTCACCTCTTGCCTTCAATATTTAGAAGCATTCCAAGAAGGGGATACCAAATCCTGATCCCACCACATCCAACTCGGCCAACCACTACAGCTCCTCTCTCAAGAGACTTCAACTCTACAGTTCGGGCCTTTGATTGCGATACAGGGCAAAGGACAAAGTGGCCTTTTTAGAGCAAAATAGCGCAAATGCACACAGCAGGTTCATCTAGCCAGCTACAGGTTGAGTGTTTATCGTTAACTCAGCTGCTAAGTCTACTTGGTAAGTAATTCACTGGAGTTTGTAGATAAATGCTAATTTTGGTATGCTTTTCCCCAAATAAATGTTGGCAAATACAATAGCAGTCCCTCCTCATTCTTTATCCAGTAATCACGGGATCCAAACTGATCCCGTCTAGGGCGAGGCATGCTCCTTTCTTAAAACCATGGGGGAAGACCATCTTCATCTAACTAATGGATAACAATTCACAGAACTTAGCACATCTTTTCTCTTAGGATGACAAAGGATAATCAAGAATTTGAACACTGTAACTTGAAAACTTTTCTAGCCAGGCAACATAGCTCAGAGAAGACAGAGACAGCAGCCAATGAACCAGTGGTCCAAGAAATCCTTGCCAGCACAAACCAGACCTCTGCCTTGTAAAACATCCATGCATGAATTTTTGCTTCTCAGACCTGGAATAGATTGAATGCTGACCTGTATTAGGCTAGTATTTGGTGTCAGTGTATCCATATCTCATGCATCGTGTTTGATTTGGTTCATCCATATTGGAGAGACAGCAATAACTTTCAGTCCTCAGGATGCATTTTTGATTTGAGAACTAAGCCCACTAGAAACAAATACCGGTATTTTCCTCCTTCCTAGTTCAGTGCTTTTATTAAAAAAGTGACGCATTAATCTAGTGTATAGAACCAGCTGAAGGACGGTCCAGGCAATTCTACTGTGAAAAGTACTGACAGTGGTTAATGCTTAAACAATATAGTTTACTTTAGTCAGAAGAGAATAATGGTTCATGACCTATCAATTCTTTCAGGTATCTCACTCATGAATTTTCCTATACCTTGTCTGTATAATACTCTCTTTCTTCCTTAGATATTTGTCAGTGCACAAATGCATTCCTACCCCATATAATCATGGAGACAGGGACAACATATTGATATACAGCACTAGTTTAGACCAAGGTATGAATATTACATTAGCTGAGTTATCACTATAGGGTTCTGACCTTCAACTACCCAATTTTAAACTCATTCATTTTCAAACTATTTAACTCTTCTCTATCACATCACAGAAATCAACACTATGATGGCAAGTTTTCCTGACAACATTTAAGTCAAAACAAACTATGATGTAGTAGTAGAATTTGTAAAACTATGTGCTATTAAAAGAATTCTGTAGCCTGTAGCCACAGTTTGACCCTGAGAAGTCAAGCAGAGAGATGTGCCCATGTGGGACCAGTTCCTATTCTTCCTACCCCACACCTGATTATGGATCAGAAAGTTTAGCTGTTTTGCCGAAAACAGAAATCTGAGCACCACTACTATTCCCTGCTTCCCGCTGAAAAATATCTAATGCGTGGGCATGTCCTGTTCCCAGGAGCAAGTCCCACACGAAAGACCAAACTAGATCAAGAAAAGAGCAAAGGGAAAAGGTTAAATGGAACTTTTTCCCAACACTTTACTGGCAAAGAAAGGGAGGATCAGGGAGCTGAGAAAAGGCTTCTTCCTCAGTTTGCTGCCCTTAAATCTCCTAGCAAGTTCCCAGCCTGGTAACATGTCTCGAAGTACTCACTTTTCCCCTACAATAAATTAAAAGGCAGAGAAGTTATTTCTTACAGAAACTGATAGAGTCTTCTGGCGTTTAGCTAGAAGTGGCTATTTTATCTCTCTGAACTACGGTGCATGAATTTATAAAATGAAAAAGCCAAACCAGTGTAAGATCTCCCTCTGAGCAAGACCAACTGCTTGCAAACAAGCAGCAGGGAAGCATTCAACTGTCTTCAGCAACATAAGAGTTAAAGAGGAAAGGAGCAGCAGCAGCACAGCTTAATACAGAGGAAACTGCCAATATAGCACTTAGAGCTACACATCCCCTTGGCTTCTCCAGCCCTCCTACCTGTGCAGGCCACTGAAGCAAATAACTGCAGGCTGCCCCAGCAGTATGCAGACATCCCTGAAAGGCTGTGCAGGAGATTTGCACGTACATTTAGAGGCCAATTAGAGAGATTTTTTGCCAGGTTTTAAAAAAAATGCTTAAAACAACCAGCACCTAATGTGCATCAAAAGTTTAAACAGTGAAAGCCTAGTAAAAAAAAAAAAGCATGCAAAATGCAAGGGATTGGATAGGAAGGTGTGGCATAAAATGCTCTGACAAGCATCAGAACAGTACTCACAGAAAAACACACAATTTTTGCTTCTGTTTCAATTCCAGAATCAAAAGGACTCAAAGATGCAAGTTACAGGGAACACACCACAACTGCTTTCAGCAGCTTTCTACTAAGGGCCATAGATCTGATGACCCATTTCCCTCCCTTCAACAAACAGTGCCTGAAAAGACAGAAATATATCCACATGGGAACAGAAGCCATTATTTTATCAAATCGATTACTGCTGAAACCTTTGAGCTCTAAACAAGTCTTCGCTAAAGTCCTATTGGCATCTAGGTTAACAATTATCTTTTTACAAGTTCTGAAGACATACTGAAAGTAATAGCACCCCTTGGTCAACAGAGAGCTAATTGATGGAAGAAAGATACGCAACGGGATTCTGGGATGTTACTATTAAAAACAAATCCATCAATCAGTCTAACTTTGTTTTGAATAGCAGCAGAAAAAGAGATTTTCAGGATTGCCTTGTAAGGAAGGTATCACATACGATAGCAGTGAGAAACCTTAGGAAATCCTAGACAGGCCAGTGGAAAAACGGAACCAAAAAACAATGGAAATGTCAGTCTCTTAATTTCAAAAAGAGAGAATATGAACTCAAGAGAGGGATTTCCCTTTAAGAATTCAGGCTCTAGGCACGACAGAGCTCTAGTTGTCAGGTTTAGGTGGGTGGCCATTTTAATCAACCTGTTTAGCATATATTTTGCATGTCTAGATTAGAAATATGAACTCTTCCTAACTGCTTTCTGAAAAGCCCTTTTAATTGAAACAGTCTCCTCTGCAGTGTCTTCTCTCAAGAGTCAAAACTCAATGCCCTAGAATTACAGGAATCTAGGCTAAAAAATAAACTAACTAAACAAACAAATAAACTAACTACATAAATAAATCATGCCCTTCCACAAGCATAGGAACTTCATTTTGACTCAGAAAACAGCAACGATTCTTGAACTTCAGCGTATGGCAACATAAATTTCTTGCTCAGCTGAAGATTTATCAGCTCTTAAAACTACAAAACCATCTACCTCAATCCACTCCTCTCTTTTTCAACATCCTCCTCAGACAATACAGCTTCTTCCAATTTTTACAATCTTTTTCTAAGGGGTCTTAATTTATGCCAAGAAAAACAGTCTGTTAAATGGCATCATTAGACTCACATGATTTCTTGTGGTGCATGTGAAGTTTCTGGTCTCCTGCATACTAAATGTTCCTTACAGTATGAAAGAAATGGGTATAAACAGCTGCTTTATTTTGTGCTCTGATAACTGAGGAAAAACAGCCTTCAATGAAGAAGTCATCCTTTGCTTGGAGGGAAGTAAATGGGCAAGTAAAAAGTACGTGAATAAAATTAGGAGATCAGGCACTGATTTCTTCATCAACATGTGTGTGGTCTGAAGGTGGACATCCCAACAGATGTTTTCACAAGCAGAGCTCTACCTTTTCTCATGGATTAATTTAAGATAAGACTCTGCTTTATTTCATTGCCCACAAATACTCTGCACATCAAGAAAGAGGCAGCAGAATGGCGAAACACACATTCAGATTTCTTTTGGTTTCTGTGTTCAGATGTAGGATGTGTTAACAGCCACAAAGCCACAGAAAATGGGACAAGAGCCAGGTACCAGACATCTAGCAAACAGCCTTGTGAGGACGTCCATTTGCAGTCTGATGATATATGTTCATAAAGATCTGCAAGAAGTTTTTGGGGTTCATATAAAACGAACTGGGGAATTGCTTCCATGCATCACTATATTATACATTCAGTGAGGGCCAGTGAGCAAACTGGGAAAGGAAAAGTGGGAGCACAGGGGAAGGAACAATATGAAGTCAAATCATTACTTACTTAGGAGACTAGAGGTGACAGGCAAGAGCAAGAAAGAAAAAGTAGTGTTCTCTTTTACCTCTTCTGAGCACAGGTGCACACAAGAAATTAGAGGGATAGACTCAAACTTACCTGCAATATTCCGCTACCAAGGAAGTACGTTTCTCAAACATCTAAAACCTTTTTTCTTCTTTTGTTTTTTTGCATGCTTTGGGTCTGATTCAAAAGCCTGACACAGCCACTAGAAATGGTTATTGGATTAAATTCTTAGACAGCACAGAAAATAGCAGGCTAAAGAATCTTAGCAGACTTTCCAAGAGTATTCATTCATCTCTAGGTTGGGAAAAGCTTGTGAAGTGTCAGACTGAAAGAGAATTTTGCCAGGAAAACCTGGGTTTGAATCACAAGAGCAGTTGGCTATAACAGTATTGCACAGAGAGGTATCAAACAGGTGCTATAACAACAACAAAAAAGACAAGTAAACAAAACAATAAAATAAAATTACTTAGTGCCCTGTAAGTAAGTTTCTCCAACATGAAAAACAAAGCAACAACTCAGAGGAACTTCTGAAAAGCATAAATGTCAATTCAGCACCCTGCTCAGGCTGACCTTTACAAATGACTTTTTCATTTTCACAACTGTTTTCTATAGGAGTAGAGAACTCCTTTGAAAACCTCCTCCTGGAGACTGCTGAAGAAGCACAAGCCATGGGAAAAATAATAATATGGCTTAATAACCCTAGTAGTCATGAATTTCCAAATCACCCACTTACTGGCAAACAGCTAGTGATTTGGGCAGCCTCCCCCTTCTTGTCCACCTCTTCAGCTATCCCAGTCTCTGCATCCGCTCAGCATCTCGGCGTGGCTGAGCAGTTACACCATGGGAAGAATTTGCTCCAGTGAGTCACGTTTCTCCACAACTGCTAGCAAAGTGTGAAACAACGACAGCTTTCAAAATTCCCATGGCAACAGCTCCTTCTCTCTGCAAATTCTGACTCCACTGGCAGCCTTAACACTGCACAAAGTAGCAGCATACAGAGGCGACTCGAAGCCCATAGTCAGGTAGCACTACTTTTATTTAATAAAAAAAATCCACAAGTGCAAACCACTGACCACCGCTGGAGATGTAACCTTGAACTAAAGCACCTAATCGTTGCTCCGGTATGGATCCTTCTGTGTTCCTATCTTTGTAATAATGGGCTTATCTAAAACGTTGGAAATTGGGTTTTTAAGGTCAGTACGAGACCTTTAAAAGCTCTGCAAATAGAACCGAGGTCGTGACTACTTGTGGTCACTGACGTTACAGCAATTTTTGTAAGTACAGGGATATTAATCCCAGGAGCCTGACAATTTCAGTTTTAGTAATGACATTCTGTCCACCTAAAACTTTTAGTGAAGTTTAATATTCTTCACTTCACGTACTGATCTGTTTTGTGCTATTCTTAAGTGTTGTTAAACGGTTGTTTCATTTCACTGTGGAGTTGGCTGACCAAATTTCAGCTGTGCATGGAGTGAACTCCGTATATTGTAGCATCATTACTCTCAGAGGATCCTAGGTAGTTGGAAAATACTGTAATTTGATTTTGGTTTTTTCTTTAAAGCAACTGCATTTTGTAAGAGCAGCCAATTATTTCTCTCCCTGGAAAGAATACAATAAAAAATTAATTATGCCATGTAGTGTTTAATTGAATTTTAAAATGGAAAAGGTCCACTGTAAAAACACCTACTGTATTGGTAATGACGTTACTTAGGTTGAATCAATAATTTTTAAACAACCTTGAAGAGGATTACAACAGTATTCTCATTTATTTCAAGCACAGTTGGACACCAGTGCCCTGACATTATGAAGGGCATATATGCAGTGTTATTCACATGAATAGTGTTACAGAATTATTGATAGGAACTAAATTTCATGACTGCTTAAGTGATCACAAAATTTGAGCTCACAAATTTATTCCATATAAGTAGGATTTGAACCAAATCTGTAGAAATTTTTCCAAATTTAAATGCTTCTGTTCTGTATTAAGAAACACCTCCTCCAAGACACGTATATTTGGCTGGAAAAAAGGTGTCCTCAGCACAGTTAACAGCATCAGCATGGACATCTCATCTCTGTATCATGCTAAATATTTTCTTCTTTGAAGTGATAAAAATCCAACTGTCAAGCATTGCTTGATCTGACGTAACGCCTGGGGAAAGCTAATCAAAAGGAAGTCTTATAGGTTCCCCCTACTTAAATCCACCCACCCGAATAAGCACAAATCAGAATTTTTATGAGGTAAAAGAGACTGCTGTCACAGCCCAGTGTTAATTGGCACAAAGGTTTGGGAATACCTTAGTTTTACTGAACTGCTTTGATTTCAAGACTTCTGAGCTGAATTCTATTGCTTCTTTATAATCCTGTCTTAACTATCACTGAGTTTGAAGTGAGAAAGGAGCTTAGACAAATCTATATCAGTGTTCATTCATGCCAGACTCTTGCATTTTCATCGCAAACAGGATTTGAAAAAAATTCAGATTGAGGGCAGGAAGAGCACAGGGAACACTAATCCTCTGTTCAGCTCTTGTGGGAGCAACAGGTGATGATTAGTCATTGGCCACCAAGTCAACATCATCTTATTTTCTTCTCTGACTCTTCCCTTTCCCCTCCCTCTCTGGATTTGTACAGCAGGTGCAACGATATAGGCCACGTCCACTTGAGACTTTTGCAGGACCATCTCCCAGGACACTTCCCAACTGCTATGTGAAGTAGGAACATTTACAATTTAACGGTGAAATAAGCCAAAGATAGTAAAAGATGATGCAGCTCTGGTTTACTTCCATCCCTCAGTTTTATTCCAGTGGCCCTTTGTCTCACATCTCTTGCCTTACAACATTTCATTTACTTGTATCAAACACTCCTTTGCTGCTTCAGTTCCCAGCCGTGTCAGGGTACTTCAAAAGTCTGGATGCCCTTTATTTTCATCAGGTGAAAATATTATTATCAAGATTGTAGAACAAAACCCACCACAGGTCTCCACTTCCTACTGAAAAACAAAACTCAAGATGCAGAAGCAGGGGTACATGCTACACTCAGGTGTGTCCTTTTATCTGATATTAACTGGCTTCAGAAGAGGTGATGAAACTCCAAATCAACCTTGCACTACAATATGAACAGGAGAAAACAACACGGCTTGAGGACTGACAGATGTTTTGCAGATTACCTGGAAAAACATGAGTGATGGATAAAGAGCCGCATTTTACAAGTAGCACTCAGTTTCAAGAGCTATCTTGATTTTTTCTTTTACATTTCAGCCACATATAGACATTCTGCATTATAAAATGCCCTCTGCAACTACAAATGAGCTAACGCCATTTCACCTGATCCTCACACCTATGACTAGTCAATGCAAGATTCAAGCCAACTCTAGGACTAAGAACAGAATTTGTAATTTTTGTAAAATTACTTCCTGTGGGATTTCATTTTCTTTTTTTTTTAAAAAAAACTTGAAGTACGGGATGAAAGGAGTTTAGTGGTCACACCTCATACCATTTACCATATATCCTTCAGTTTGTTTTTATTTATGCAATGAAAGGAATAGATTTTCTTCCTCCTTATTTTCCTAGAGCTGCCTTTACTAACAAAAATATAAGATCTCAATTCCACCGGTCTTCCTTATCAAATTAGAGCCAAGTGTAATAACACAGCTGTCAGACAAAGATTTTAACAAGGTACCCAAACACTGTCATTTTCATAATACTATGCTCCACTAATACCTTTCTTCCAATATTTTCTAAAAAACTTATTTAAGCCATAAAGCCTTGCACAGATTGCCCGTGTTTTACAACACATAGTACACAAACTACCTTTTTCTTTGCAAGTACTCATGCAGCTTCCAGTGTCTACTAAATACTATGTCTTGTCACAGATAACCAGCCATTCAACTAATTGGAGATTTCTATTAAGATTTCTTCTAAATTCTCCCTTCCAGTAGCATTTATTCATCCAAATTCACCTCCCTGAAAATGAAGTCCTACACTTTCTCTGTATTATCAATTTCTGAAGGAGATACTGGTATCATTTTGGATTAAACAAGCAAAAACCTTTAAGTCTGCAGAATTTATTTATACTGTAAGGTCTTGAAAGTGCCTTCTTAAGCCATTGAAGACAAAACTCTCAATCTATTCATATTCCTCTTTTCCATCAACTGGCTTTGCTTTCATATCCATATTGAGTATAAAAAGCCAATAGGGATCACTGAATATTAGGAGAGAAACTGACTAAGGAATTTCATTTAAATTAATTTTTAATGTACTTCCTATACAAAAACTTCAATATTTAGTTCTTTATTAGAGCTCTAAACACAGAAAACCTCATTTCACATTCATGCAGGTTTGTTCATGAGGCACCTGTACAACACGAAAGGAGATAAGGTGAGCACAGAACTGAACAAACATGTTTTCACTGGCTATCCCATGACTTCCATCCATTGTGCCAATGTTACATTATACCTGTGTCAATTCTATCAACACTAATTAATCTAACAGTAAGCTTTTCCTGAATCCTCCCTTCAGTATTTTAAAGGTAACTGTTATCTCATAAATCAAAATCTTTGTCTGATTGTCCTGAAGGTCCGTATATAATAAAATTCCACTTGTAGAAGTTCCCTGTGGGAGATACTTCTTCCTTTATCTGTCCTTTCCGTAAGTGAAGATGGACCCAGTTTCTGACAGTTCAATCTATGTGCCGTTTAAGTCTCCAGTCTAAACAGTATCGTATGAACCATGCGAAGTTTTGAATCAGGATTTCGGGGTTTTGCCCGCCTCCATGTAGTGGAGAATGCAAAATTCTCCTAGAGCACATCTTGACACAGTCCCACAGCCCAGCCTACCGTAAAACAATCTTTATCAGCATACATTGGCAGACTGCACAGGTTTAAATCACACCAGGAAGCAGTCAGGACAGGTGGCTGCAAAAAATATAGGCTTCCAGGGAGCCAAAACCTGACTTTTTGGAACTGATTTTGTTTAATAAGTAAAGCTTTCCCTGTCAGCCTCCAGAAACGTAGCTCACTTGAGAAACACCTCTCAGAGGCGGTGGTTGGCAGGACACCGTCAGATTGTTTCCAGTACTTTGGGTTTAAAACCATACAGGAATAGCATTTATGGTTTCATTGATTAAAAATAATTTTCCCTTCATTTAGAGAGACAATATCTTTGCATCGAGATAATGGGATCTAGTGTCCAAAAAGTCAGCAATATATCCTCTTGTGAAAGCCAGTCTTGGGGAGAAAGGGCACAATTATTCAAAAAAAGTGTTTGCAGGAGAGACTGAACTATGTAACTGGCTGGAGATCTCTGCCTTTTTATGGCTATTCAAGGAAGAAAGGTGTATGGAGGGAAGGAAATTGAGGATTGATGAAAACAGATAATGAGACCCAAATCTCACCTCTAGCTGAGGTCTGACCTAGGCTGAAAAGAAGCAGAAAGCAGAACTGCCACATGTTGGGACACGGAGGTCATCTCCGCTGATTCTGCTAAGCACCTTCACCTCAAAAGCCATCAGAAAGGGCCAGGAGGCCCATATGAAGGTGTGACTTGTCTCTCCACCAGATATCAAACCTCTGATTAAGACTGAGTCCTTCTGATGGGGCTACACAGGTGACACTTGGACTGCACACATCGTGCGGAGAAAGGATTCTCCACATCCATTTCTTCTTCTTCCAGATTTGGCAGAAATGCTTCTTTTAGCAAGTGCAAGCGTCTGAGTGGGTGCTCCCTGCTTCACACCATGACTGCTGTCCCAGTATGGGTAAGTTCAGCCAGCAGCACATTATCATATTATTTATTCATGCAAACACTCCACTGCAAGGGGTCACAGAAGTCACGATCCTGCAGAAATAATACCAGTCTGCGTTCATATATGGCCATTGGCATGAGGGGGTGTATTCGCTTTCTCCAGACAAGTCAGAAGATGCTGATAAGGGTACAAGGCTTTTCCAGGGACAATAGGAAGACTGGGTTTTTTTATTATTTTTAAAGACCTGAATTATGCAAAACCTCAAGAGTGATTTAACAAACAGAGGGTTTCTTAGAGTCAAGCAGTGCCCAAGAAATGCTTTCAGATAAACGTATTAAAGTTCAGTGCTTTGCAAAACATGGATAGATCACTCTAACCCGCACTTCTACAAGGGAGCTACAAATTATTTTGGAGCTTAAAATTAAAAACAAAAAACCCAAACAACACCCCAAAGCTATTGCAGCATCTTATTAAAAAAGCTAAGAGAGTTGTGAATGCACAAGCAGTCCTGCCCTGCCTGCAGAACCACCCCAGCTCTTCCCACTGCCACAGATCCAACACTAACACAGGCAGCATCCTCCTGCTTGCTCTGCAGCTTCAATAAATATTGCACTGCGAGAATAATGGTTCCTGCTCCAGCCAGCTAGAGCCTCACTGATGAGAAAAACACACACAGCGCCTGCCGCCCGGGGTGGATCAGACAAGCGTACTACCACACGCAGAAGCAGCCTGATCTTGAAAGGGATGAAGCACATCTACAAACTCGGATTTTGTTTCTAGCCTCAGCTTTCCCAGTCGTTGGGATGGTTCAAGACAGGTAACGGCTTTCTTGTCTCCCTTATGATGATGGAGGGGCAATAAACTCTGCCCTTAAAAAAGGGCTACGAGTAAGGATATCTCAGACGTTCCCTCAATGAAGTCAAACCTAACAAACGCACGAGCCTATATGAGCTCGGTGTGATTTTTTACCTGAAGGTTTGACAGTAAGAAACAAATACTTTCCTTATGAAGAAGCACACTGGAAACAAAAGTAATGGATGCGCTAAAGATCTTCAAAACAGCATTATTGCTGTGTTCTGGGCTAATCAGGTCCATATAATTTGGTACAAAATTAATCATCTAGGACTGTAGTAATAAAGTCTCACTTGGAGGCTGCTTCTCTGCTTGGCATAGGCCCAGGCATGCACACTATGTCAGATTGCTGAAAACCATGGGGAAGAAACAGAAATAGTCATCTTCCCTACCCAAGTGCCTCAGGCATTCTCTCCATCACACCAAACAAGGAGACACAACATCTCCTGTCACAACTTTGCTGGATTTAGTGCAGGTACAAGACATTTTTCTGTGCTCTTTCAGTCATGCAGCAACTAAGAGTTTCATTACAATAACATACCAAATTTCTGTCACAATTAGATTTATTTGCTCTTGGTTCTCATTCCCAAAAGACTCACTAGATACTAAAATAGATAAGACTGGTCTAAAATAAAACATTAACTCTTATTGACTGAATAATTTTCTCATTGACAGTGAAACAAATGTAAACTACATGAAGTTAAACAGTAATGACTTTTCTGTAAAACTTCTAGTAAATGAATATTGGTGCTGTTAATTGCTATTAATTCTAGCTTGATTATAATTTGTGGCATAGGCAGTTGTAGTACTTTTCACTAAAAACGCATCAAACTCAGGCACGCTCTGTTTCCTATTAATGTCATCTCTTGTAGAGCTGGGGGCACACACAGACTGGAGGCATCTGTTACCCACTGAACAGGGCACTGCGTGCTTCTCCGGTTCAGGCAGCCAGCGCGCAGGGGTGGGCTGCCGAGGAAAAAACGCGTTTCAGTCTCACTGTGCCTCTTATCCCCTTTCGGCTCCGCTGTGGATGCCAGAACGCCCTTGCCTTTGGACGTCGGGAATGTCAGGAGGAAAAGGCTCTTGCTTATCACATCAGTAACAAAATATTTGGAAGCAGAGGAGAGAGGAGTATTCATGCCTTCTTCCTTTCTTCTTCTCATCACGAGCAGGACTAGACATAGGCTAGTCCCAGCTCTACAGAGTAATTTAAAATCAATATAATCACAGTGAACTTTGTCACCTCTGCTTCAGCTGAGTAGGTTTTTCATTTGGGTCCCTTGCCATTTTTCTCCCTGAAAATAAGTTCTTCAGTTTCTAGTCTGCCTTGAAATGAAATAAAGCCATCCTTGGCTTCAACACTGCACGTAAGCAGTCTCTCAAGAAATGAAAGACAGAGCAAACTTCCATCATCTGCACATGCCTGTGTTCAAACATAATGATTTCCATTAAATATTTAGGACGCAAATATTTATACCCAGTCAATTAAATTGGACATCACTTATCCTCCAGGGAATTCTTACCCTCCCTCAGCACAGAAGAGGGCATCAAAGTGCATTTCCTATACTTGCTAATAACACAGTAACACCTAAGGCTGTAAAGAAATCCTTCCTACTGGATCCAAAGATCCTGGAAGCAAACATACACAAATCTAGTATAAAAAAAAAAAGATACAAAGATCTTGTTGCCAGCCAACATAAATAAATGAATATCTCTGCCCCAAGGAGTCTACAGTGTAAGCTCCAAGAGACCATAAAATGCAGGGAAAAGAAGCAAATATGAACGACGTACGAGACCTTTTCCACAGACACACCTTCACTCTGGAATACAGGCAACTGGCAAGCCTGGCAGGCCACAGAGTAACATCCCAGGAAGCGAACAGTTACTAGAACCAGAAGATCCTACCACCAGACCATTGCTGTGTGTTCTAGTGGGAGGATTTACAGCCAGCATTTTGTAGAGAAGAAATCACCAGCTAGACTTTGTTAATCGTGTTATCATGCGCACTAATTCATACATCTCTCCTACAGCAAAACCTTTTTATTACAGAATTTCAAAAACCAATACTTGAATTTTAAACTTTAATATGAACTTACATTTTAAAACATTAAATTATCCAGTGAAGCGGACGTGAATGTGAAGAAAGGCCATTTCCTCCATCATTTCATTAAATTTGAAAGTACTTATTTATTTTAATAAGTCGAGATGTCCATATGCCAGGAAATTAACATCAAAGAATGTTAAATATGCCCGGTATCACTTAAAAGCCTATGGAGTATTATGCATTTTCAAAAATAGCATAATTCAGCAAAACTACTTTCCCAGTAGTTACTTTTTATTACAGTTTCCAATAGTACTTTGGGGAAAAAAGCTGAAATGTTTACCGTAGTCCACACTCCAGTTCATACAGAAATCATAAGATGCAGTGTTGAATCATGTGCCCAGGTGCCACACCACAACCGCCTTCCCTAATTTAAGGTCTTCTGTTAATGCCAAACAGATGGTTGTCTACCATGCGCTCTTCCAAGGGCTCCTGTGCAGACCTCCTTCATTGGCACGGATGATCAAGACCATTGATGGCCTCAAACAGAAAGGTTGCAGGGATTTGGACTGTTTCCTCTGAACAGTTATACTTCAGTTAGCACAACAGGACAGAGTTGTCACTAATATTTTCATCACTTGAACCACCCAGACGTTCTCCAGTCTTAAGAACCCATCCACTGAAATTGTAGGGACTTCCTCACAGAAGCAGGACTTAAATGGCATGAGAGTTTCCAATTTTGAATAGGGGCCCATAATGGATTAGCCTAGTTTCCTAAGGAAACCGGCTTATGCATTTGAGCCTTCTATTGCATCTGGTCTACCAATTCCCCTTCCATCCCCCACCACTTTGGAACCTGCTGACTACCTCTGACCAAATCCGAGAGAAGTGGGTGATCTTACAGCATAGCCACCGGTTTTGTGAAGCGCAAGCATGAAGACAAGAAACAGTGGCAAGGAGCACTACTGAAGGCCACAAGAGAAGCTCAAAGCTTCTCAGGCATTGGAGACTTTTCACAGGGATATGAATCACTTAGCTGCTCAGAGAGCTACACAGTTCTAGCTTTTTAACCAGAGAAAGGGAAGGTCCTTAGAACCTTCTCCAGCGCATAGTCCTCACCTCATTACATCCTGCTTCACCCATTCATGCATTTAACACCAAGACATCTCTCAGATGGCTTGTACAGATTTAAGGTGGAGGTAACTTTTCTGTGTTTGCACTCACAGCAATTAAGTCCTGCAGACATCTAGGAAGCCCTTGTGCAATATAAACTGTGATGGAACTACATACACCTAACCCTTCTTTACAAAAGTCACATCTAATTCTCTCTGCAAACTTATCTTCACATAGCAAATCCCCTTCTTTAGAGATCAGCATATGTTAATACTGTATCATGCACATAAGTGTCTCAATTTCAAGTCTCCAGCAACAGAAACATAAATTAAAAACATGATCTGAAGTGCCACAGAAGCTTCCAAGTTGGAATCTTAACTGAAAAGTCCACGTCATCTCTGGTTAAGAGCAGACTAGCATCTGGCATGTAAAACGGCTTTTCATACCCCAGGGGGCCAGAAGGCTTCAGCAGCAGCCTGAGACACACCGCCACACCTCGGGAGCAGACGACAGCATGTAAAACTGAACGTGAAGTGATCTAAACTCTCCATGACTTCACTGCCACCGTTACCTCAGGGTAAGTCTTAGTTCTGTACTTGAGAAATATATCCACACAAACACGAAGCAGATCACATTAACAATTCTTCATTCTGGATGCATCCACTTACTGGTTTGTTCCTACAGGAGCTCGGCACACAGGAGCGACCCCAGTGCTCAAGGATTAGACAGTGTGAAGTACAGCCAAGGAGCCCTGCGAGGCCCTGATTCAGCACTGCAAAAAAGCACGTGAGCAACGTTTAGGGGGCCTTCGGCACCTCAGCTCTAGCTGCGAGTGTATCACGGGCGAGTCGGGAAGGAGACAGGAGACATTGCTTTCACTATTCCATACACGCTAAGCAACAGAAACCGCAGTCCATGTGCCAATACTCATCACCTTCAGGCATTCAATCGCAGGGACTTTTCCTCTTTTGTTCGTTTCTGAGGGAATTTATACACCAAGGCAGTTAACAAAGTCTCGGAAGTGAGTCAGAAATAAAGAACCCCATGTGAAACAGCTCCTCCTGAGCTTTCTGGCAGCTGGACAACTTAGATGTTGGCCTGAATGCTCTAATTACAGCAAGGTAAAAGGAGCAGTATGGGCCAGCTTCAGAGACCTCAGTTGAGCCCTCTGCTCAGCCACACCTGGGTAATCTGAGACCCGGCACCCAGCCTCTCTGTGCCCACCCCATCTTTACAGCATGACCTTACCTTATAGCAGCTATGCTAGGATAGATGCGATCTGTGTACGTGCCTGCACGGCTGTAATCCTACAGCAGTGTGCAGCAAACATGCATGAAGCAAGACTGCATTCAAAGAGAAACGCAGGGGAGAAAGGGTTTACTTCAGCCAGAGTGGCTTAGGTGAAACTTGGCAGTATTGTTCAGAAAACAACAGCAGGCAGGATTTTCTTTGAGACGGAGAAAGACAGAAAGCCTAATACTCATGGCAGCAAAGACTTCTTTGGTGAAAGAGTTGCTTGCTGGTCAAGTCAGTTCACGTCAGGATTTTTAAAGTAGTTGCATGTCTCAAAGGAGTCTCGCCCTACTGAGGGTTCAACCACAAGGACTTGGTGAGTCAGCGATGCCCACCAGTCCCTACAACGTCTGTTCAAGCTGCAATCTTCATCTCTGCAACAGGGACATAGGGCTCCTAATTCTTGATGAATGAAATCAGTCATCTCACTAACTGTCCTGAAAACATTATCAACCCACATTCCCACTCACCTCACAACTGGGTAGTGTTAAGAGATGGGAGTGGGTGGAACACATACTTAGGAAACATCCATTCAGGGTTCAATTGAATTAAACCCACTTGCTTTCCCAGCTCTACAAAAACAGAAGCTTGATTACTCAGGTTCTCAGTAAAGCTTGACATTACTTTTATACCGCAGAGCAACATACCTCTTCAATAAATCATTCCAGTGCCAACAGCCTCCCTCAGATAGGAAGGCTACAGAGATGACCCTTAAGAGTTCAGAAGAGAGTTAAAAACATTTCCAGAAAATCATTCAAGTGCTGTTTAAAGATGTAATTTATATGCACAGCTCTGCACTCCATTGGAGGATTTCATATTTATTTAATTTGATGGTTAAAAGTGTGCCCATCCAACTCTGGGCACACGCAATCTTTAAGAAAAAAACTTTGTAATTTAGAGCCAAACGTTCAGTGTATTGAATAGGAAAAGAATGTCTTCTGACTCAAGCCCAACATTGTCCCAATCCCACTGGAAAAAAAAACTTGAGAGTACCAAACAGACCAAAAGCTTCAACAAAGCAGCCAGCACAAGGAGAAGTTCAGTTTGCTGCTGAAGGAAGAATTAAGCTCCATAGCTGGAACACCTCCTGGAGGGCCTCCTGCTAGCTCAGGAGCTTCACGACACCTGTGCTGCTGACATGGTCTCCCCCAAGAGAAGGTAGTCTCCAAGGCAACCAAGCCTCCTCAATTAGCATCTGCTAAGGTTGGATGTGTGGCCTAAGAAACAGTGCACAGCACTGGGACTTGGGCTGAATTTCCAACTCTGCTGTATGGTGCATGGGGTAAATCAAAGAAGTTACTTAAACTGCCCTGTCCTTCAGTTCTCACTATGTGAACACACCGACCTCAGAGATGTTACAGGACGTGGCACTCCTCCAACCTCTAAGCACCCATACCGCAGTACCAAAGGACACCTCTGACCATGCATAGATGAGACTCTTTTTAATTCTACCTTTCTCTAACGGGTATGTGACATTGAACATAGAAGAAATGTACGGCACCTCTACCCACCTACAGCACACTCTGCCCCACTGGCAGCTGACAAGGCGCTAGGTGGGAATGCCCTGCCAGCAGCCCACCGCAGCACTGCTTCTGCTCACTCTTCCCTTCACGAGGGAACCCAGTGGGGCAGACGTACCCCTCTTGAAAGCAGGGGCTGCTTTTTCAAGGATCATGATGATTAAAAAATGCAAGTTTTCAATGCCACATTCTCCAAGATGGAGACACTTTCTCAGAAAGGGAAGAGATGGGGCAATTCCTGGTGCAGAGATACTAAAAATAATATTATCTTCTGAATAGCGACTGGAATAACACAAAGTATCCATCTGATACCACAAAAATTACAGAAGTAATTCTACATCTACTGCATCGCTGCAGTACTGGCCTTACTCAGCCCTTTCATAAAGACTCTACTTATATCCCGCAACCAAAATTCTGATTCATTCTTTGATTATTTCATGCTTGGACTATTGCAATAATGTTTGTGCCGAGCTACTTGTTTTTATCCACACACTACAGGGCTATTCAGAGCTCCCCTGCTTGCTTTGTTTCTCACTGCAGTATCCTTGCTGTTTGCATACTTTTTCCCCCATTGTTGATCTCCTTAATGCATTCAGTTACACATGAAATGAAGATTGGAAGTTCAATGGATTACTGCAGTCATTCAAGAACCTCAAGGCAACAGCAGACTCCAACCTTCTGTGTATTCTCCAGTCCATTTGCTGAGCTTGTATCATAGCTGCTACCCAAATACACCATCTTTCTTCCGTGTTTAAAATACAGGTGTTTCACATGGTTTTATGTCTAAAGAAAAGCTTGAAATATTTTATACTGTTTTTTATTTCAATGCCTAGAAATCAGCTAAACTGACAACTTTTTGCTGCTCTTCTGCACAACTTGCAATTTTATGAAACAGTACACTGGTTGTTGTCATTCCAGAGGTTTTCTACAAACGTTCTAGCGTTCGCATTGAAAGAAAATGCAACAAAAAGCACAGTACACGTTTAAAGAAGTGAGGGGCCCCCCTCCTCAGCAAAAGCAGCTCTTTGTGCTTCCTCATTTCAGCATAGATAGCCAGAGCAGTGCGAAGTAAAAATACTTTGATGTAGCATTGGAACAATTGCATCTGAAGCTCTGAAGACTTCAACTAGCATCTGTTGCAGTTATTTTATACTTTTGTGCTGTGGTAGGGAAAAACTTCATGAAACAAAGTTGAGGGAACATCTGGTTTTTTGCACCTCATATTTAAGCTTCTCAAAGCTGTTCATCAGCCAATGGCCTATCTACCCAAAAACAGTAAAGAAAAAATTCAGAGCGTTCAAAAAAATCAGAGATTTGCTTTAATGTATTTAAGTCATGAAAAACAACCAACTTGCAGAAAGAATCTTGCCAAAAAAAAGAAAAAAGGCCATTTCACCCTGTGCCCAATGTTTAAAAATTTAGTCAACCATTTCATTATAGACTGGATACCAGGATTGACTATGACAGTACTTTGGAATAAACTGTAAGCCTGGCACAAAAGAAAAGGTGGCAAGAAGAGAGAAAAAACAGTATTAATGCTATTCAATAAGGAAATGGTGTCTGCGTCTAAGTAGAAACTAAATTACTATCTGAGGTTTTCTTAGCAGATTATTTAGAAACTTGCCAATAGACAAACAAAGTAAATGACAAGACTCTCAATCAGAGCTGTGTTCTCCAGCAATATGGCTTAGTAAAAATGATGCAGACTACTTGGACTGCTTCTGGCAAGGCTGGCTCTCCTTAGAGGACTACTAACGTTGAATATTCAACACAAGCATGTGATTGTGAATTCCTTATTCACATTAGCTTATGGTTAGGAAGATATATCCTATTCTCAGGTATAGGAACTTGAAAACTTATTTCTTCATTCTTATAACAAAAATAAAAGATGTATTTTCTATTTGTTACTTCACAACACAGAATAGCGAAAGAAAGATTAGAGCATTCTCCTTGACATCCTCCTAGTAAGCGCACATTTTGATACAGATTCTGCGGACAAGTACGTGTCTAATACATGTCTGTACAGTGCCTAGCTCATGGACATGAAGACTCATGACCCAGTACCATCAGAATACAAACAATCAAAATATACAGATGGTATTTCCTGTTTATTGGAGAAAACACACAGCAGTATACCACTTGCTTTAGCTGTGCACATTAAAAATCAGGGTTTATGTTTAGACAGTAACAGCAAACTCTCAAGCTATGGTTTTCCATGTTTCTCTTATAAAAGCGTGTAGCATTAATTTCTGTAACAAGTGTTTCTCTAATAAGATCGCACATGGAAACGAATGCACCACAGCTGGTTTCAGCAGGGTTCAGTGAAGACTACCATTCATCTGATGAACACAGATAAAATATTCAAAGCTCAGTTTACTGATCAGATCAGGTACTAATGGAAATATTTTTCCTATTTCTCTCAGCTTAGGTCCTCTTTAAAAAGTCAGTTTAAAAGAGTGAGGAAGGGAGAGAGCCAGATCCTGCTCATTTTGACCATGCTGCATCTAATGGAGATGAGTACTCCTACAGTGGAATGATAGCCGCGCATGCGGTATGCCAGAATTTTGGTCAATATCAAGATTTATTATTCTGAGGGACAGAGAGTGAAATACTGACCATGGCAAATAGACCATTAGTTACCTCTCAGTTCAATAAGTCTTGATGCTTTCCTTACTATGTGCTGATTATTTCCTGTCCAATTCACATTAGCAGCTTATTTAATGAGAACAATCTAAGCAAAGAGAGAGAAATTCACACATTTACAAAGGACAAAACCAAGTTACATTTCATCACAGTTAACACCATTTGCTATTCTTTCAGGAAATAACCTTTACTGATCTTTCCTGTTTTAATGCCAGCAATTGCTTTTGAGAAGAACACTCAATTCTTACATTCACCAGCGTTTATATTTTAAATAATAGCATCTTAAAGGACAGCAATAACTGCCTAAGTGTTGCAGGACAAAGCATTCGCACACTGATAGTGGCCACTAGCATGACAGCACGGCCACAGTACCATTCTTAATGGACACTGTTCCCCACTCACAGGGTCATCCCTACTCTTGTGAAGCCTATTTTTCTTCTATTAACATCTACTAATGTTCATGGTAGTTGCACAGGATCTTGGAGAGAAAGGATCCAACACTTTAGAAAGAAAAAACATCAGTAAGGACATGCATAAAGAACAGAAGCATAAGTAGTACTAATAATTTCACACAGAAAATGAGAGATCAAAGGTACAAAGAGGAAGGAGATGCCTTGAATAAACCATAAGATTAAAGAGAAAAAGCAACTGTGTGCATTTTTTACATAGGGTTCTCTCTACAAAACTACAGTTAAATAAACAAGTAAAAAGAACACACATTCATCCTTCGCTAGGGTCTGGTTTTTCATTCTCTGAGAAGCCCAAATGGTTTTGATTACTTAGAGAGTATTCCTTGAATGAGTCAGCTTGCAATGCTGAGGCTGATCAGCAGAACAGCCATCAAGAGCACAGAGTACACCAGCCCCACCAATGCCAGCACCACGGCTCAACTGGGAAACTCCAGTGACAAAAGCACCATCGCCTACAACATGCTGCCCCAGGACAGTGCAGCCTCCCATTCCATACCCATTGATCACACTTGTTAACACTGGCAATAATCAGACATCACTTCTTATATCTGAAGACTCCACGACGAGTTTCCAGATTTGAGTAATGAGCAATATTTCCCCATAGCCACCTCTCGTTTTCCACAATCTCACGCAATGATTGTCACACTGATTTTACATAACGGTTTTTCAGAAAAACAGATATGAGTAGATATAGGCCCTTTAGAGCTACTCTCGCTTAAGATAGAAGCATCTGTGTCAGCACGTCATACTGTGATCTCCTCCTAAAGTCCTGACCCTCTCACTACCCATTTTTGGGGCTACTGCAAGGCAAAATGGGGTCTGCTCAGGTCACCAGCAAAGTGTTCTCAGCACTGACAGATGTAACACTTGACACTGAGAGGCATCTTTAAACGTCTGGAATATTATGCTCTGTGAAGTAGAATACATTACACAAGGGAGGGCCAGTCAGAAAGCCCTGGATCTGGTAGACGTTTCAATTGCATATTTCTGTAGGATTTCTTTTCAAGTTTTGTTTTGTTGTTGGTTGTTTTGTTTTGTTTTTAAAACAGCTTATGTATTTACAAAAATGTTTCCACACTGATGACAAGGCACCTGAACTGCTCTCTGTCACTGTTACGGGTATTAGAAACATACTGAGTTCTGTGGCAATTGTAAGGATGTGCTAAAAATTATTTCAAACTTGTCCATTCAGTGGTTAGTCTAACAGCAAATATTATTGTGAAAAGACTGCACTGAAGCACATTCAGAATCCACACCTACTTCTTGCTTTGACTGTGCTGCACCTATTCCACATTCCTGTTACACTGCAAATAACGTGGCCAGTCACAATTTAGGAAGTCTTTGGCAAACCATAAGACACGATTCACGGAATAAATACTTTGCCAAAACATACATGAATACAGACGTGCAGAGAAATCCCCCTAAGAAATGTAGTATGAGCTTCCTCAAAAATCCTAAAAAGAACATCTAGGAGATCTCAGTCTCTGTTCGGTCTTGCAGTTCCTATTTAAAGATGAGTTAGTCTTCCGTTTTCAGTGTTTGCTCACTTCTGAATTTGGTTTAAAGAGCTGCTAGCATAGACTTAACGAAGTTTCTTCTGAAAGGCTGATTGTGTTTCCTTCTGTCTTTTTGACAGAACCCATTTAAAATGGGCCTTCTTCATTTAATTATCCAGTCTTTATTTTTGCGAGTTTTATTTCTGAACTGGAATAAATGTTATCGTCAGAATTGTGTCTGTAGACAACAGGCTTATTTTATAACGCTTAAAAATCCTTTCCATTACAATCAGACGGTAAAACGAGAGCCCTGCGGTACAAGCTCCGCGGCTCTGCCCAGGGCACATGCAGTATGAGCACAGGGCACTGAGGTTCGCAGGGACATTGAGATGCGCAGGTGTTACAGACTCCAGGGCTGTCTGACTCCTGACCAGTAACTGAAGTTTATCCTCTCTTAACTCTTGTGCCTGAGAGGAGCGCTATTACCAGGCAGTACACGGTAATGCCATAGGTAGCTCACAAAACCAGGAAAATTCCTGATCTCCAGAGTTTAAGCCAGCTCCTGGACCATTCCCCCTCCACAAGAGCATGGAGCAGCAGAAGGGTTTCCTACAGGCTACAGAGGAATTACTCAAAAAGCACAGTGGAGGACAGACACATCCTGTGGAAGATAAAGACTTGAGGGCTCTCTGCAATACGGCTGTGCCCTTTTTCCACCCCCAGGCAGGAAAACCACGACTCTGGCTGCTTTCAGAACTCTCCACCCTCACCTCAGGATTTATTACGGAAAACTTAAGCCCCAAAATACAAAAGCTTGGCAAACAGGCAGGCACAGCCATAAACGTAAAGAAGCCTCTGCTGCTATACATCAGTACAGCTCAACTGACATTAACATAGAGCCAAAGTTCAGCCTTTGTGGGCCTAGCAGAGACACGGGCACACTGGTCAATATTGGGGTTCAACAGATAGCTGTCCACTGATGGCTGGTAGAAGCTGTCCTGGTCCTATTTACTCCAGTTGGCAAATTCTCTTAGAAGAATCTTCAGATTCACCAGCAGAGAGCCTAGCGTGCCTTTCTTCCCCATCTGTAAGTGCTGGGGCTGGGCCAGCAGATGTTGTACAACTAACCGGAGGGGAGCTGGCCTAACCATCTGAGGATAGGGAAGGGAAGCAGCCTACCAGATAATGTCTGCTGAAGAGCCTGGAAACCATCGACACAGGCTAATTGCTTACTGCAGAGTCAAGCTTCCACTCTCTGTAGGCTCATTCGATGTAAACTTCCTAGTCATGTCCAAAACCCTACCCGCAGGACAAACGTTGTTAGTACATAAACTGCTTAGCTAAGCCCTGCTCAGGGTTCCTGGGAAATGAGGAGGCAAGGAGAAAGAAACAGATAACATGATCATCCTCCTCACTGTGCCCAGCTAGAAACAAACATCTGTCTGGCATCTGGGCTCTGCCACCCACCATTTACTCCCATCTTCTACCTAAACACAGAAGCTAGGCACTTTCATTACTTTTGTCCTCTCAGTGAGCAAATACGGACAAAAGACATCAGATGAGAGAGGCTGAACTGGCTGACAATCCCACGTAGAGCTGGAAGGAACCAAGTGAGGGGAGGAAAGAGAAAAACTCCTACATATAAAAAGCCATGACAAAGCAGCAGCCTGTAGAAACATACAATTTCTAACAGAGCACAGGCTCCTTTCCCCACCTGATGGCTCATCTTAATCTCCTCCCTTTCTCAGGGAGATGCTGGCAATACTGACTCTCCTGCAGGATACAGCACCATCCCTGGAAAATTCCTTTAGAAATAACTGCATCTTTCCCAAGTCTCTACTTGCCTTTGCCTTTTCCCTCTGAGACACAACCCAAATTGTTGCTTGCACCTCGGCGTTCACACTTAGCACATGGCCCTGTCCCTTCCACTCGCAGGCACTCTACGTGGGGCTCAGCAGGGCAGAGATGCTCCTCCTTGCAGGCAGAGACTAAAACATGGCTTGGGAGGACACCAAATCTCCATCCGCTTCCAGGATGGGCTTGCTCAGACGCAGCATACACACACAACCCACACAGCCAGGGCACGCAGTACCTACACTGTTTGCTCACACCTGTATTTCGTGTCACAAAACCTTTGGTGAAGACCCAGGTTCTGCAGCTGGAATACTTGGTACTAAACCACGTTCCCCTGGACTGGTATTTCAAGTCACTCTGTTCAAACAGTACCCTGACAAAACGGTGTTATATCCTCTTCTGGTTTTCTGACAAGTGCTGGTAAATATATCATTTCCACCTTTTCCATCTCCTATTTACTCCTTTTACCAGCAACAGTGACAAAAAGGTTCTAATTAGATAGCACTAATCAGGTAGAATGGCATGTGACTGACAGCTGAAAAGTCACTATCTGTTCTCTGAAAAACAGATTGGTTATTTTCCTCATAGAAGCGGGAGATTCATCAATAGACAAAAGGATACAAAACCCCAAAATGTAAGGTATAATTACACATCAGGACTATACATTTTATTTTGACATAAACCTAAAAGGATTCGTGGGTGGTAAAAGCTTTTTTGGAGGGGTGAACAAGCGATACTACTGGAAGATTAACACCATCATAAAAATAGAATTAGGAAAACTGTCTATGCATAAACTGCTGTGTGGTGGGTTTGTGGATTTTTTCGTTGCTCTGCTTGTTTGTTTTGGGGTTGGGGTGTTTGTTTTAAGAGAGGGGGTTCCTCCCCACTCCCCTTTTTTAAAAAAAAAACAAGAACTGGTTAAAAAAATAAATAACTAGAACTCAAGCAAAGAGTTTTGACACATATGACAACAGAATAATTGCACTACTGTTTTACATTTTTAAAAACATTTTCATTTAACTACCTACAATGAATATTCCAAATATATTTTTCAGTAACAGAAACAAAATAAACCTGCCAAGTGGCACTTGTAATATTTTATACAAGACAGCAGATAGGAACAGGCCATTCATTCCAACACAATTTTTTCCTCTATTCGCTTATTTCTACTCTTTATGAGTTTAGAGGCTTAAAATCTAAAAAAGTTATACTAAGCTGCAATAATGGAAGTGCACCTTGTGGCAATAATTGTCCATCTGATCTTGTCAAAGTTGAACAAAAAGCAGTCATTTGTCCTACCTTACTAAAACGTTTAGATTTATTTTACTTGCGTGACCTCATTTGCAAATGAGATAGCTCATATTTTGAGATCTAATAGAGAAAACTTGTGACATCCAGTATTTTCTGTACTAATGGAAAAAACCTCTAAGCTTGCCTATAATCATTAATTTCCAAAGAAGTTTATGGTATGTATAAAACAGAGGAGTTGGCAGTCAAAAATTAACATTTGCCTGTTTATCTGGTATCAGTGTTCAGACTTCTTAGAAAGTAATATTCTTGCTTCAGCTAAAACTAGGCCTGCACAACATTCCTCTTGGACAAGCACCAAATGTTTGAAATCCATCTCAGATCTTCCAAAAAAGGACACACAAGTTCAATATGATGCTTGAAATCTTCATAAAAACTTTCTAGATACTAGGCATTTTTCCATAGAGTCAACATAGATATTAACATGATTTCAAATTGTTGGGTTTTTTAAGAACTTCAAATACAGACCTGGAATTTTCTAGACCTGAATGAAATGTCAAACCATACATCAAAAACATCATTCTGAAGCACACCTTGATTTGTGGCATTTCAAAATGGTGCAGACACATCAGGTTTTCCACAAGACTTATAAGAGCAGTGGGACACACAATAAAACACCCTCCCAATATCCCACCTTGTCAGCATCACACATCTCGGTGTGATGCTGCACTGACAGGTCTCACTGTTGTCATTACACACTACCACAAAAATACATGCGCACAAAGAAATAATTGTAAAATTTCTACTTTTTTTTTTATCTGGATGTATGTATGGATGCTTACAATCTTCCTAGAATGCTCGACAGGGTAAGCAAATGGTGATATTGGGAAAGTACTGACTGGATAGGGAAAATAAAGTTTGTGGGAGTATGCCTTTTTAAGGATGTATTAGGAAACTAAAAGACAGAAGGAGCAGAATAATAAGGGAAACGCTGCAGGTAAATGGCAGGAATGCGAGAAAGGAGAGGGTGTGTGTAGAGGGAGTTTGCAAGGAAGTCAGCAGAAGAAAATACACCGTAAAACTAATTTAAACTATTTCTGTGCGTAGTAGTAACAAAAAGCAAGTAAACAACTTGATGTTGGAGATATTTCATGTTTTAGTCCTCCGAAGAAGCCACCTCACCTGAGTACGCCCAGTAAGGATCCCCCGAAGCCTTTCGCCTCCGTATCTGCACAGAACTACCATGTCTGTTTTCATGCAGAGAGCCAACATAACCTTCGGTCAGAGCTGGGAAGAGAAGAAGCAGGAATCGTTAGGCAAGTGGCATTTACTCCCTGGAGTTTACACTGTGAAGCTTAAGTCTTTGCTGAGCAGAGACTACAAATTTGGCATTACTTAAAAAAAACACAATAATTTAACAGGCATGTTCCTCACCTATGAAAACCCACCATCCAAGGATGATTCACAGAAGCCACGACTCACTGATGCCATTATTCTGCTCTGGCACATGCCTGCATAACTCCAGTAATTTCCATAAGGAAATTCTGATATACACAAGCAAACAAGTATGAGCCAAGACATACAACCAAACCTTCTCTGTCCAGTCCCAAAAGATAGCTTACTTTGCTAATGACTACCAAATACTAATTGTCATTCAACACAAAAATTACCAAGATCCTTAAAAGAATACAGATGCAAGTGTGTGGAATATGCTGGTACAGCGTTATCCTGGTTATCACAACTGCACCTGTGTCCAACCACATCTGAAAATCCCACGTAGAACAGTTTCGCTCGGGACTGAATGAATCTCCTCCATGTGCAGCCTGAAGACCTGAGCCCACAGCACGCTGGGTAACAGCCTCGACACGGGCAGGGCTGGAGTAACGTCGCCTCATGATGCACCAAGCCAGGCAGACATGTAGCACTGCCTTCCAGCCAGAGGAAAGGTGCTCATGTCAGACAAAAACGCCCAACGTGCAATACCAATGCCTTATCACATGAAAGGGAGACACAAATAACGAAGAAAACTTTGTAAAACTTAGCAAACTAGAAGGAATTAAATTCATCAACCAAACCAGAAAAGAATGCATCCTACATTGCATCCCAGGATTTTTCTTTTATGCCTCAAAACAATATTATTATTTTTTTCCCTTATAAAGGAATGCATAGCTTCCAGGAGGATGTGGGTTGCTCAGAGTTTTTATGTGCAAATTTTGCTTATTGTTTCTATGCATCTGACTGAATCAAACTGGAGGTGTGTGAATTCACAAATGTCCATAAAAAGTTTGTAATAAATTCAACTACCTTTCTCAGAGCACCACAGCCGAAAACTTTTGTACTATAATAAACCCACACAAACAAAAAAACCCTTAGATCCGCAGAAGCAGAATGTGAAGAAAAAGTATGCACCAACTGGCTCTATGGAAATTTAAGTCCAACTGATCCCAAACCACTTATTTGATCAGTAAGAAACTAGCTGAATAATTCAAATTAAAACTTTAGAAAACCATGTTAAGCACTGCTATCTGTATGCGGTCAACAAGCATGGTATTCTCTCCTATTCCCAGGCCAATTACAGCTGGGCTGAAACAAAGCTTGTAACAGGACTTTATTGAACATCAAGCACCAGTAACTCACAATTTGGCTTCCTTTCATTTAGAAAAGCTCTGGGTGACACTCTCTTTGTCCCACAGGAGCAGAGAGCATGCTGCATCCGAGGGCTATCCATGTATGCTAAACAGTTCTACAAACAATCTTCACTCTCCACCCTGGAACACGGAATTCTGCAGATTTTGGAATCCTGAAGTGGTAGGAAAAGTCATGAAATCTCAGGAAAGGCAGTACAGGTTTGCCCCTGCCAAATTTTCTCTTGTGTGAGCAAAGTTACTAATTGTGCCATTTATTATAAGCCTCTGATTTGAATGAGTTTTCCAGATTTCTTGGCAACTTTCTAAATGCTAATTCACTCCAGGCAGCGAACTAGAAACACTGGAACACATCATGCTACTAGGATTCGTAGGTAACATTAACACATACCTTACTTTCATATTCTGATTTACCCTAGTATGTGTACCTGGTTAGGAGGCAACAGGCACTCATTTCAACAAGAAAGAACAGGTAAGGGATGTGGAGACCCAAATCCTCTTGGAAAAAAACAAAACCAAAAACAAACAAAAACTGAGCAAAGGTCAGAGAATCCCAAGGAAGAGAACATAGAAATAACCTAGGTGGATGGCTGGAAAGGCTTTCAGAAAAAAGTCAACCCAATCATTCACTAAAAAAAAAAAAAAAAGAAGGAAAGAAAAAAAAGAACATAGATTTCTTCCAAGCATCCTCTACATAGAGGAGACAAATAGCTGTGGGGTTTTTGTTGCCCAGAAAAATTGATTCCTGCAGGGAGAAGGAAGATGTCACTCTTCCTCCTCCAAGGAATAAGGTACTCCTGGATGTATCAGCTCAGAAAGCCCTTCCCTGTGCCCTACCATCAGAAGAAGGAAACTATGGCTAAATAATCTGTATTTGTTGAAGGTACAAAGGCTCTGAGTCAGTGCCAAACATCTGAAGTTGTAAAACCCTTTGTACTCCTAGCTTGAACCATCAAAAAGCCACACGGCAACCATGGTATGGCTATGAATCATACCATCGATTTTCAGTATCCTCTGTGCAGAAATTTAAATTATGCAAATCCAAGCCTTTATGAATGCTTAACTTTAATGTGAAATTGAACATTTGCTTCAGTCAGCATCTTATTTATCATTAAAAACCTGACATTCTTGTGAAAATATGCAGTTTTAGTTTTCTGCATAGACACTTCATAGATTTGAACATGTATCTATACTTATAAATGGTGAAGAGCCATGATGTAGACAAATATATTTCCACCAAAAAGGTTGTTACAAACCAAGAGAGGAGCTCAAGTACTTGTCAAGAGAACGGGGGAAGGAACTTGCTGGTTATATCGCTAAGTATCTTCCGCAGAACTGAAAAAGAAACCAATTGGAACATCCTGTTCTAAATAAAATCCTGCACCACTATTAGGCAGCCCAACATTAATGCCAACAGTCCCCTTACAAACATGCAATAATTCAGTAGTCCTTACAATTTAGAGAAGATATATATTTACTGGATAGCTGCAGAAACTTTGGAAATAGGATGACAGGTAAAGATCTCTGGCCATGCTGTGAACTAGAAAGGTAATGGTCTGTCTCCACCAAAAACCATAACACCACCTTCTTCCCTAAGCTGGCGCAGTGTCCCTGCCTGTTCACAGTACAGCCATGCATTTCTGCACGGGGCCACACAAACACTCCCAAGAAAACACTGTGGGAACAAATAGCTATTGTTGGCAATATCTTATACTGGTAAAGTCATCAGGAAACCAGACTCAATCTCATGGCGCTTTTGTTCTGTGGTGTCAACTGGGGTCAATGGACTCTCTCATACTGAAGAGGTGCAAGGTACAGAACAGAGCATACAGTGCCTTTTCAGATAAAAGTTTGGATGAGCCAAAGCATCCAAGTCAAGTTATTTCAAAAAAAGAAAGTGCTTCATAGATCAAAACCGTCTTATGTTTCAGGCAGAATCATTACTTTTTCCAGATCTTTGGAGGGGCTGGGAATGTACCTTCTGACTAAAACAACTTGACTCCACCAATGAAAAACCTAACAGGCATCTCTGTGTTGCTGAATCTGCTTCTTTCACTGAAAATACACACGGCTAAAATATTTTGTTCAGCTCCAGCCATTACAGTACATTACGCACCAATTCCACAGTTTCAGAAGCTATGCAAATAAGTGACTCAAACTCAAATCGCATATTCCAGTGTTTCTAACATCTGAACAAGTTTGGGATAAAATCTTTAAGAAAGTTAAGTTATATTAGCACCAATCGCTATAGGTTTCCACAATTCTTTTTCAGCTGGGAGACAGTTAACAGCTCAAGAACAGAGAGCAGCCAACTGGTTTCCTGCTCCACTCCTGCATAACTGGATGCTGGAGAAAAGCCAGCTATTACATGGGCTGGTCCAGAACAGAGCAAACACGGGGAGGCTCCTCTCTTCTGGGAACCCTGGAAAAGTTGGGGAAGTGGCAACTGGGACAATAGGAGGGGCAGGAAGGCTCAAAATGTAGCAGCAGGGTAAAATATAGGTACTCACACACAGCAGGAGGCAGGGAGGAAGAGAAGGGACAGCAGAAACCCTTGCCCTCCAAGGTTTCATTTGATACATCATGCCAGTGCTGATGGCACAGGAGTAATGAATACCATAATATATGGTCTGAGACTTACAGATACACGATTAAAAGAGAAGAGGACCAATCTTACAGTCAGATACACAAGCGTGAAATTAAATCCTGAGCAACTCCTCTGGCTGCTGGTGCAGTATTGGTGTCTCTGAAGCGTAACACCGGCAGTCACCGGAGTTGTGCTGTGCCTATCAGAACGACTTCTGCAAGGAACAGAGGATCCTTCAAAGCTAACATGGAGAAATCTCTTACACACAATTTCATATAATTTTAATCGGTACTGAACGCTACATGATTTTAGATGATGTGCTAAATGAATCAACCCGTGCCGCATATCTGCAGACAGCAAAAGCAATGCAGGGATATGCCTTAGCATTCTGATCAGCTTTCCATTCACTCTGTCTCAATGTATTAACTTTCCAATAAAAATTATTTGGTAAGTGCCCTCAAAGGTACCATAAGGTAATTCCTGCCTGAATACCTTACTGGTATTCATAGTTCACATGAAAACACAAAATTTTATCCCCAATCTACCTTAAATATAAAGCTATTACACTATTCGGAGAGATTATACCCTCGGCATTAGTGTTTAAAAGGTATCAAGCCATCAGCTATGTAAGAAAAATCCTTTAAGGTCGATACTTTATGTCTGAATGATGAAATCATTAGTTATGATGGTAGATTAACTAGATTGTGTGCCAAACTGATTCTTTTAAGCCTTCTTTGAAGACAAGGGTTGCACACAAATTTATTTTCAGCTGTCCTGATTAAAATGGTACAAAGTCAAAAGGTACACGCATTACCCAGCTCACAACCATTCTGTGACTTGCCACTGTGGACCATGCTAGCAGTTGGATCAGTTTTAGTCCTAGTCCCTAACGTGGACACACTTAACTGATGTAATTCAATCTGGTGCTACTGCTGGAAAACAAGCCAGTCTTTGGAGTCAAGAGACTTGACTATTGGAATCTGGAGTAGCATTAGGCTATGAAAACTCTTAAAGCAGGGGAGTTAAAAATAAAATCTGGTTCCTGTATTGCAAAAAGCACTAAATCATAAGGAATGCTAGCAATTAGCTCTGTGGTAGATCAATGTCTGTAGAAAGGAAACTTTTCAAAACCAAGAAAAAAAGTTTTCTTGAAGACCGCACAACACTGCATTGTAAAAGGGGGAGTGGGCACACAAACATAACCTGAAGGGCTTTTGTATCATCTCTTAAATGGAATTTAAGAGATCGGTGAGCCAAGACACTTTGCCACCTGCAAATCTAAAGCTTCACGCAAGACTCACTGAAAAAAGCAGCATCTTTATCTAGATGCATTCACTGCATTTTTAATTGGACTCTGCTGAAGAGAAGCAGGTACGCTGAAGACACTGCCATGCTACGCACTGTAACACATGCTCTGCTGAAAAGAGTAAGTTTCCAGGCAATTTCTTAAAATAAATGTTGTCAAATGGGCGAGAAGGGAAAAAGAGAGGAGAAAAAAAATGATAGGAAATAAATGCATAATATTAAACAATTAAAATATTTTTGTACAATTAAAATAAATAATGGTTAAATTCATCTCTCCAGGCTCTTTCACAGACAACTTCCTAAACAAAACTAGGCTATTTGCCTTAAATATTTTACCACCCTTTGACAGCAAATAAATCTAGAAATATTTCAGGCACAGCTAATCCATTTTGATAGTGCATTACTTTTAAACAGACTCTTCAGCCATGGATTCCCGTATTTTGCAGATTATTTTATATCTTGCCAAAGGAGGATGAAAGTTAAAACAACATATGGTGGTCAGACAGCATTAACAAAATCATATTCTGAATGAGACTTCTTCCTTTGATTATGCTGCAGAGATTTCTTCTGATTATCAGATAAAAGACAAAACCTATTCTCCTGTGAAGGCACACGCAATTTTCACAGCTTTCCATTAATGAAACATGGGAGTTACAAACCACAAGTATCTCGCAACTAAGCAAAATAACAGACACCCGGACACTACATCTGCCAAGACATGCATATCCCTTTCCCAGATGACAGTCACCCAGGCAGCCCCTTAGTTCCTGTACGAGCACAATCCACAGGTCTATTCCTAAAGTGACACGGGGACTTCTCACACGGTCCGTTCTCCATTGTTCACAGGTTGGATAGATGATGTGATAACAGCAAATCCTGAGAACGCGAACACAAACGCAGAGCACAGCAGCCTTTACAGGAACTAAGCAGCAGACTGCAATTTGAAGATGAAAAATAGTCCAGGGAACACGACGTCAAACTGTGGGGATTAAATTAACTAGTGGAATTAAAAGCCCTTATCCCAAACATGAATACAGCAGTCCCTAGGCGCATTAACCCTTGGCAACCTGTTGAGTTCAAAGCCAGAGAGCGAAGCATAATGCAATTTTGTATTACTCCAATGTATCAACACAATGCAAGTCCCAAAGCATTACAGCTGACGCAGACAAGCAACAGAAAACTGATTTTTTCAGTGCAATCTTTCCTTACATTACAAGGGATGGAGTCTAAGTGAGACAGGAAAATCTCCTACTTCAGAGCAAGCCTTATGCCAAACCAGAACAAGGACTGAGAAGTTCAGTGCAATGCCCAGCGCTGCCAGCTGCTCGCTGGCACAGCAGACACCCTCCCAAGGAAAAGCAAACCAAAATCTCCCCAGTCTCAAGTTCCGACAGATCCTTCTCTCAGCCTGCCTGACTTTACAATCAAAATGAGCAAAGCTCATTAGCAAGACAGCAAGGCAACTTCACGTTGCACTAATGATGCCCCATTAAGAAGACTCAGAAAAAGAAGCTTACTTGGGAGACCAGGAAGAGACAGATGCTTCCGGATAATTAGAAATGGCTTGGCTTTGCATTTTCACAGCTTACACTCTGCTGGCATCAGCTGCGCAAGACATGACATTGATGGTGAATTTGACCACTGGTGTCAACTGGCTTCACCTCCAGCACTTCTGCTAGGAATAAGCAAAGTCGGCCAGATGACCAACAGTGACAAAAATCTCCATCTCAAGACAAAAATACATAAATTAAACCCACTGCAACATCACTCCTTACAGGAGGATGAGGCCTGCAGCAAGCTTCTGCCAGAGAACTTGGGGAATACCATTAGACTAAGGGTTCTCAGACAGCAGTACATGAGCTCAAATCTACCTGTGTGTGAGCACCATGTCATGAAAAAAACAAGTATGTTATCTTTTACCCTAAGAAAATGCAGAACTGCCGAGCAGAAAAAAAATAGCTCAGTCAACTGCACTCCTCCCTCTAGGATGGAGGAGCTCCTGTTCCGTGTCACACTGCAAACAGCATGCCATTGCAATAGCTGCAGAAACAAAGTTTGAGGACCTCAGCTTCAGAAACACTCATGCTCTAGCACTGGGAACTGCAAACGCATCAAAATCAGCTACGTTTGATCCAAATCCAGAGTAAAACTTTTATCCCACTGAACTGTTCCTTGACACTTCGTTGTATGAAGAAATACATTCCATTTACCTTTAAGACAAAG
Source organism: Tauraco erythrolophus (assembly GCF_009769465.1). Classification (NCBI taxonomy): domain Eukaryota; kingdom Metazoa; phylum Chordata; class Aves; order Musophagiformes; family Musophagidae; genus Tauraco; species Tauraco erythrolophus. Next base: position 9,105,177 of record NC_141476.1, read on the forward strand.
TTTTCAAACAGGCTGGTATTCTAGGCATCTAAGTTGAGATACCTTAAAGACAACTGATGCACATTACATCCTCAAAATCAGACTCCTTTTAGACACTTCTGATTTGGGTAGTCAGATGGAAAAATAATTGGGAGCACCTGAAAACTCTGTAACCTTGAAAACTCTTGGTCTGTGCATCCTTCGCAGTCCCTCAGACTTCTGTTAACCATCATTATCTGCATTTCTTAAAAGGAAGAATCCTCATCCTTGTTCATCGCCTCTCCATGCTGTACTTCAGAAGGGTCATGTCACCTCTGAATTTTATTCATAACAATGTATGACGCAAACACAGAAATAAGACTTCAGAGCAGAAGTTCATAAGCAAGGCTGACCTCTCACAGGAAAGCTGACGCTTCCTCAGCCAGTGCTGACTGAACCACAGCAGATATTAGGGAGAGAAGAGATAAACTCAGTTCTCCAATACCTAGGGTAGCCTGGTCAGAGTGAACCAAGGCAATGAAAACCCAGGTATCAGGGCAAAATGACTGCTCACACAGCCAGCTCCAATGTCTTTGCACAATGTCCCCAAGGGCAAGCTTGAAGTCAAGCTTGGAACAAGCTGGAATCTAGAGGCAGCACAGCGTATTTGTGCAGAAGGGACTTGAATCCACCAGCACAGGCGCACTCAGAAGGGGCCACCTTGGTCTCTTCATTCACAGCATAGTTTATCCAGGAAATGTATAAACCATATAATGGTGACTTGTTTGTATGATGAATTAACGATAGCCAAAGGGGGCTTTATTTCACTTGTTGCCTTACTGCAAGTTCCTAAACCATAAGGTTTTTACAACAGAAAACACTGTGGCTGGAATCAGCTGTCTCACTCTCATTCTCACATAATCAGGTGCTGCAGCACGCACAGTGTTAGAAGACCAGATTCTGAACAGCAAATAAACGTGACCTTAATCAAGTATTTTGTACCTTCGGTTCCTTGTTTAATGCAGAATCGTACCATTTTCATTTCACTAAATCCAGTAATACTCACAAAAACACACAAACTCATGCAAAAGCACCAGTTTCACCTCTCTGCTCTGGAAATAATTTGCTTGTATCCACTGTCAGTGTTTGTGGTAGTACAGCCTTATTATGTTTTCAGAACAGCTTCCCCTAAGTCATATAATAAGAAGTATTTTGGCTAAAAAAAAAATAATATTTACTAGACTCATCCAAATAACGACAGCAAGGACCTTGTGATGCACATCTGCTCTGTGTGTGACTTCTGTCCACCCAGGCTGCCATCTCACCAGACACATTCATGCTTCCCTGTAGGTGGCCTACAATTTCATTTACTCATGTTATCATCCCATTAAAGCCACCTTTGCATTATATCAATAAAGATAAGCACGTATCTACAAATCAAGGCCTTCTATGCCAAACTTATGCCGAGCTCCCAAAGGGAGACTCTGTTCTTGTGTAAGAGCTACACCAGGTCTCTCCTGAGGAAGAGTTCAGCATTGATGCTGCACAGAGTCCTCACTCCAAGGCAGCCCTTCAAAAGCTCACCTGCCTCCAACACCGGAGCAGCAGCAAGCCCGGCATTCATTCGGCAGAAAACACAGGGCACAAGGCTGGTTTCATTCACATGGAGAACGGCGAGGCACTTCATGAAGCCAACAGAGCTGCTCCCACTGCATGGCATGAGATCAAAATTGCCCCATTATAAAGTCTTCAGAGACAGGGGCTGTCAGCTAATAAAACCCCCTCATTCTTTATACAAAATGATTTTTTTAACCCATGTCCTTTGGCCCATTTAACAATTTATTGACTGTGGGAAATAAAGTGAGGCCATATCAATCTCTTCCTGGTTATTTGGTTCAGGCTCTCAAATTAATGTGGAAGGTGGAAAGCTCAATAAAGAACTATTTAAGAAAAGAAAGAAGAAATGCTCTAGTCCCACTGTGAGATATCTTCCTCTCAGTTTGCAGTCAGGTCTCGCCATCTATAGCTGCACAGTCTCCTGGAGGAAAGATGGAAGGGCATAAACCAGCACACTCCCCCGGATCGCGCAGAAATAACTTGAGATTTGTATCACTCTGCGCTCAAACAGATCAGCAGCGCTCAGGTAGCCAGATTTAGTGCCTCCAGCATGTGACAGCAATTCCAGCCAGATCCACAAAAATTATTTTAGGATCAAACTTAAAAGCTGAGTAGGACCATGCAAGCAAGCACTCATTTTTATTTGTGTAAAAATGTATTTAATTTGGCTTATGAGTTACAAAACAGGGTTTTTTCATCTTTTTTTATGCTGACAGCTTGCATTACAGATTTTGTAGCAAAGGGTTTCATCCACATTTATTTCCCAAAATATAAATCTAAAGTGGAAACTGAGATAAACAGAGATTTTTTTGTGCCGATTGAACAAGTTGTTAGTCAGGGATACATGCCACAAAAACGTGACCTACCATTTTGAGAACTCTCTCCTTTCCTTCCAAGTACGTTGCACTGTTCAAAGGGAAAAGACACTATAAATACTACAGAGCGGATCTGTAAAACGAATCAAACCTCCATCTTCGCTTTGCAGTTCACCATTAGTTTTTCAACCAGGCAAGAATTATTCTGGAAATGTCCCAGCAGGAGTGTCTGGTGGTGTTTAGGGACCAAAACTAATACTTGGTTCCTTGGTTATTTACATCCAGAGACTACAACAGAGATCTCAACACAAAACCTCATGCTACTGCGACCAAGAACAAGGCAAGGCCTTTGGCAGCAAGAACAAAAAAGCAGTAATAGAGCTCAAATGAAGTAAATAGATAAAAATTGCCAGCAATGGTGCACATTTTGTAATCATACAGTGATGGTATGCAGCACAGTCTGAAGAGGCACGGCGACACTGTTCTTTCCTATACCACCAATTTAACCATCTGGAGGACGAAGCTAATGCCACACTCAGTAAATGTCAACGATGCTAAAGCAAGAGGAGGAGAAGCAAGCAAGAACGCCTCAAAAACATTCAGCTGTCTGGCAAGCTCAGCGAAATGGGCTGATGTGAGACATTCCACTGAAGATAGATGTAAGGCAATGTAGTTGGGGAGAAATAATAATCAGTGCAGGAACGAAGTGAGAGACTGCTGTTTAGAAAGCAGTAATGCAGAAAGACTCGAGCATTAGGGTGGATAATGAATTAGATGAAAGTTCATACTGCAATACCACTGCAGAAAAAGGCAATTGCTATCCTGGGGCACATGCACAGAGATACTGGAAGCAATAACTCAGTTTTAGACAGTCTTTGGCAAGACTGTCACTGCAGTGCCACATGCTGTTTGAGACCCATTACTCAAAAAAAAAAAATTCATTTTTAACCAAAAATTTAAGACCTGGAGCAGGGGAGGGAGGGACAATGGGGATGACACACGACACGTGGGATGAATGAAAGCATCTTTAACACCCGCCTTGTGCCCTCCTCTGTGCTGGCCTGGACAGCCCAACCACAGGCTGCTGAGCCCTGCCTGGTCTTGCCTTGGTGTGCTCATGCTCATATCCTCTCAAGTCTCAAAAGCTCTGCTACACTCTCTATCTCCTTGTTTCATACATCAATTTTCATAACAAGCCTCATAAAGAGTTAGATTTTAGAGCACTTAGAAGCGTTGATCTTCAGACAAGAAGTGCTCTCACAGCACAAGAGTGAAAGAGGAGGAGATGAAGAGCCCCGTAAGGAACAAAGGGATGCTTTCACCTTGCAGCAGGCATGGTGGGAGCTCAAACACACACCATCTTTTAAGCAAGGGGCAGGTTTGAGAGGAAACGCTCAGTGCACACAAGTGTTGGGAACAACAAGTCTTGAGTGCCACTGCAGATCAGCTCTGGCTGAGAATAGAGACCATGGCATAAGTGATCATTAGCAGAGAGGCATACAGCCTTCCTTGCGGAGAAGGGATTTGGAGAAGTACTGAGACGACTCAATATGAGTTAGCTGCAGGAAGTCTCGTTTATTGCGCAGTTCTTATTGCTTATATAGGCAGTATTTGCCAATAATCCTGAGACCACACCTTTTCTACACCATTATTGGATGATACATATGCTTGTCATATTTAACAGCTTATTTCAAACAGGTACCCGCCTAGCGAAGCTCTGCTCTAAGCAAACACTACTCCCTTATCATACTGCATAGTTTTCTTATCCTTAACTTCAAGGGCATTCAGCCCTTGAGGCCTAACTTTAGAGCTCCAGTCCTTATTTACACAGGATTTTCTTCGTGCAGTCTCTTCAAGGATCTGCACTCCGACAAATCCCCCTTTCTTTTCTTGCACGAAGAAAATCCTGTGCACGAGACTGTCAACCCCAGTTACTAGCATGTTGTTTTGGTACAGCCTTGCAAAAGCAGTTTCTAGCATACTACTTCCCTTTCTGAGGCCTTTACTATTTCCGCTATATCCAAGATTCCACTGAGCAGGAGGGTGTCAGTCGGCAGGGTCATCGCAGAGAAGAGAGGCAGGCACGGCACCTTCAGGGCGTCCCCTGTTTATCCACACAGTGTGCTCTGCAGCCTCCCTTCGCTCCGCTCTGAGCCATCCCTTTTACACCCTCAGCAGAGTCTATGACAAAGGTACTGACATGGCGTTGCCACACGCGTGGCCAGTGCGTGCAACAAGGCCGCCAGGTATGTGCTCTGCTGGCCAACAGCGGATTTTTTAAGTTGTAACATATTTCTCCTAGCTTCCTTTTTCAAAGTTACGTGCTCACAACTAAGTCTAGTTTGTAATTCTTTGTCATTAATTCGGTACCAGTTAATGCTTTTCCTTCCAGTAGCTACGGGTGAATCCATACACCTTCCGATCGGAGAAAAGACACAAAGCATATATACAAGCAACTTTCACACACGTAATATACTAAATCATAAGAAACATAAAGACAGTTTACATATCAATATACAATCCTCTACCACAATTCTCCCCAAATGCTCTCCAAGCCATTGCAATTGTTCGTGGATGGACTCACCATGGTCACTTAGATTAAAACAACACATGTTTGTGTAACGTGGTTGTTGCTGGCACAACCTACAAATTTTATCCTAATAAATTTAACTCTTGTGGGGAAATATACGGAAGACTGCCCTGTTTTTTTTTTTTTTTTTTTTTTTTTTTTTTTTTTTTTTTTAGGTATTTGTTTTGATGTTAAATGAATTCATTCAATAACCACTTGTCCCATAGGTGAATGAGGGATACTGGTAGTGTGAGTCACTCCCCAATCCTGTAAGAAGGCACCCTACTGGATCACTGTCTGTCCCAATTTTCTTTGGTACTCCCATGGTTTTCTTCAGTGTGAGCAGTAGCAACAACAAAGGCAGAAAACATATCAACAGTTACATGCACATATTTAGATCGATTAAACGATGGAATATAAGTAATATCAGTTTGCCATAATTCATTGGCACATAAACCTGTTGGATTTACTCCTGCTGGAGTATTTGAAGGCACAATACGTTGACGGTCAGGGCAGGCACGTACAATCTGCTGAGCTTGATCTGCTGTCTGACCTGACAGAGAGCATCATCTACCACCAATTGACAAACTGTAGGATTATTCATCGTTCCTTGAAGCAGTACAATCCAATGATATTGTTGCGTGAGTCGTTCATTGTTAAGCACTGGAACTGAAAAGGCAAATCTAGGACAATCGTTAGGGTGCAAATAAATAAAAAAGTAAAAAGGTGAAATAACCCAATCTTTTAAATCAATCACCATCAAATGCTAACATTCTGGAATCATAGTAGGATTTGGTACACCCGGTTGTAAAGCACCCATTGGTGAAATGATTGCATTAATAGCTCTTAAATCTTTCAACATAAATCTCCACTTTCCTGATTTCTTTGAGATAACAAATTTTGGAGTATTCTATGGGCTAGTGGAGAGAATTATATGTCCTAATTTGAGCTGTTCATCGACTAATTTTTGAGCTCACTCCAGCCGCTCGCTTTTTAATGGCCACTGATCGACTCAGACCGGCTTACCAGCTTGAGTCAGGGCTGGACATCAGTGACGTGTGCTAAAAATTTGAGGTTAGCCTCACATTCCAGTGATTCAACAAAGCCCGACCTCATAATGTATATGGGACATTAAAAACATATGGTTTCAAAATAGCTTGTTTGTTACCTGGGCCTACTGCTAACAAGGTCTGTGCACTCTGCTGTGGGATCTGTGTTCCACCTACTCTGATCACAGCTGCCAGGGCTTGTATCAGAGGCCGAGAGGGCGGCCAGTCAGGATTTTTCACTATAGATACATCAGCCCCTGTGTAAACTAGGCCAGAAAAGCCTTCCCATTAATGATTACTGTTAAAGGAGGCTGTGCAGCTGTGACTGTCTGTGTCCAAAATTCTTTTGTGATAGCAGAGTGGCCTTTATTGTTGTATAGGCAGCTTTTATAGATTATTACTCTAGCCACGATGTGTCTATGCGGCCCTCGCCCAACTGTGATTGATTACAAACAATAGTGCACGCACCTATTTTAATTTTACTATTGGCTATGCCTAAAAAGGAGCTATTTTTTACTTGCTAAACTAAACATCATTTTCTCACACACTCTATATCAACTTCCCAAACTCCCCATGTCAACTTCTCACACTCCCTGCACCAGCTGTTCACACTCCCTTTTTCTTTCTCATCCTTGTTATCGGTGTTTTCCAACTTCAGAAAAGAGCACAGGCTTAAATCATCAAGGTCAAACCCCAACTGTAACTGTGTGTATGATTCCATAATTCCCCTTTTTTGTTTTGGTTTTTTTGTTTGTTTGTTTTTTTTTTTTTTTTTTTTTTTTTTTTTTTTTCTGTGACCATTACTTGATGAACCGTACTCTGTACCGTTTGCTGGGAGCGTGACAATAGACAGGGGATGATTATTACTATGCATAAAAGAACTACTAGCAATATAATGTCTGCTTTACTAAAGATTTTAACCATCCTGTCAATTAAGAGCATTGATAAAGCAGAAGCTGTAGCATTAGTTTGTTTTGCAAGCCAACAAGCCAACTTATTCAGTGTAGTTAACACCTGTGCCACTCCAACTCCTGGTGCAAATATTGAAGCTGCAATGATTTTAGCTGGTTCCCAAAATTTTGCTTTATAGTGTTTCAAGCCCACATTGTGACACGCCTTTACTAAATCTGCAATCGTTTTTGCCCGATTTCCGATAAGATCAAGAGCTTGTTGGCAGCCTGTGTTAGCATTTTCAATGGCTAACTGGAATACCAACACATCTGCAGTAGCCGGATTTTCTGTTTATCTCTGAACTGCCATTTGTAGCTGATCAAAGAAATGCTCATAAGGTTCCTGTGCTCCCTGCCGCATGGAAGCAAAGGAAGCCTCCCCTGTCCCAAAAATCAGGGACACGTCTTAATGCTCTCTTAGCCAATTCAGTCAGTTGTTGGAAAGCCACTTGCTGTAACCCTGCCTGTGCCTGATTTTGACATGTGTGACATTTTATTCATCCCAAAATATTTAGCTCTCAATTTAAGAGATTTAACACCTATAACACTTTAGCTATTGTTTCATTGGGAGATTTCCCCATCATTCTTGTTTTAAAAGCATATTCTCCAAAGTACCATGTGCGTATTCTATGATCAGTTGCCCAGTAGGATTGTAAGGAATACCAATAACATGCTCAATACCTTATGATGACAAAAATACATATGTCTGATAAGAAGTGTATGCCAAAAGTTCCTGCAAGCGTAAACCACGAGGATTAACACCATTCACTGGTGGCACGATCGTATTTTGACAGGTACTACACAATTGTACGATTGAGCGGGCTTGCTCTGTTGTTATACCAAATTGTCACCTAATGGCGTTAGCATTCTGATGGTAGAAGTCATGCAAGATGTTTGCCTGCATGAGCGAGTTTGGTACCAGAGCTGCACTCGTGAGAGGGTCAGCTCGCCTGTTCCCTTCTGCTATAGGCCCTGGAAGCGTGGTGAGCGCTCGCAGATGTATAATGGAATGTGCATGTTTACGGTTTTGCAACACTGATATTAACTGTTGAAATTGCTGGAACAGAAAAGGATTAGTTATTTCCCGCAATGCCGATCGAGATGATCCAAGTTACGATGTGTTCTCTCGGTACAACCTGGGCCCCGGGCCTCAGCCGGGCGGGGGGGCGGGGCCAAGCGGCCGCTCGCCAGGCGCGGCCGGCAGGTGGGGGGCAGCAGCGGGGGGGGGGGGGGGGGGGGGGGGGGTGTGTGGGTCCGCCCTCCCTCGCCTCAGCCGGGCGGGGGGGCAGGGTGGCGATGACGACCCAGCAGCCCTGTGCCGGCCCCCCCTTGTTGTCGTTGTTGTTGTTGTTGTTGTTGCCGCAGCTCCGGCCGCTCGCGCTCCGTAACCGCCGCCGACCCCTCCCGCCGAGGGACCATCAGCTGCGAACGAATCGGCGCAGCGGGGCCCGCCGCGCGTCTCCGTCCCGTCCAGCCGCGGCTCGCTCCGCGCACGGGCGGCAGCGCCGAAGCAAACGCCGCCCGCGGCCCCGGCCGGCAGCAGCAGCGGCGTCCCCGGGGCGCCGCCGGGCGCAGTGGGCGGCGCGGCGCGGGGGTGCCGGTGTACCGACTTCGTTGGAAGAGGGGGAAAGAAATAAGTCTGTCTTTCGTTCGGGGCCCTGGATCAAAAGATTCGATGATGACTTTTCCAGGCCAGCAGCATCCCCACAGGTGGCTGCACGCCAAAGTTTAACGTCTATAGTGTCCCAAGTCCTTGTCATGTATATATTTGAAGAGCTTGCCTCCGGTACATGGGCTGATACCCAAACCAGGAGTACCGGGAGTTTTATCAAGTCAGAACTGTTAATAGTGCTGGTTTCTCTAGCACTTTGTCAGCACTTTAACTACAGACTTATGTTCTGTTAAAGCCATGCTTCCCATTGTTCCCAGTCGCTTACCTCCTCCTGTTGAGGCAGTTGTCGCTTTTTTTTTTTTTTTTTTTTCTTCAGTCGCTTACTTCTTCTTTCCTTTGGTTCCTAATTCTTCATGTTTCCCGATAATATCTTTTGCATACCCCCCTGCAATCAGGGGGGGCCAATATCTTTTTCCAAGTTTTAATCCACGCTTCTCTAAGAAGCTTCCCAACAACGACAATGCAACGTCCCGTTCCATCGTCTTACCGCGACAGTGGATCCTACAGATCTTCCGGCTTTCCCCTATAGGCCGCCTGTATGTAGATCTGCACGGCTTTCCCCGATGGGCCGCCTTAATGGATCCTGCGGATCGTCGGCTTTCCTGTATAGGCCGCCTGGGTAGATCCGCCCGGCTTTCCCCGATGGGCCGCCTGAAGGTCGCCGTCCCTTCTCCGCTAAAATAACACTCGTTCAAAACAAGTAATAAATGTCCCGAGTGAAACGATGAGTCCAGCTCATTTTTTTTTCCCGTCCCTGTTCGGGCGCCATAATGCGGAGAAGGGATTTGGAGAAGTACTGAGACGACTCAATATGAGTTAGCTGCAGGAAGTCTCGTTTATTGCGCAGTTCTTATTGCTTATATAGGCAGTATTTGCCAATAATCCTGAGACCACACCTTTTCTACACCATTATTGGATGATACATATGCTTGTCATATTTAACAGCTTATTTCAAACAGGTACCCGCCTAGCGAAGCTCTGCTCTAAGCAAACACTACTCCCTTATCATACTGCATAGTTTTCTTATCCTTAACTTCAAGGGCATTCAGCCCTTGAGGCCTAACTTTAGAGCTCCAGTCCTTATTTACACAGGATTTTCTTCGTGCAGTCTCTTCAAGGATCTGCACTCCGACACTTCCTGACCAATTTGAACAGGTCCCACATCGCCAGGCCAACAAGAGAGAAGGCAGCTTTGGCAGGGGTAGAAGAAAGCTGGAGAGCTGCACACTCAACACCGGAGCTTTCACATCCCCCAGAGCACCTCTTCTCAGGAAAGCTCAGGCACAGAAGCTCACTCCCTTCCTATTTCAGTCTCAACCGCTGCACAACATTCCCCGGTTTCCAGTGTTACTAATCCTGCAGTTATTACAAGCACTTAAATTACTAAAAAAACACAACAAAAGCACTGTGCCGTGGAAGACAGATCTAGTGTACAGCCTGCAGCCTGACAAATGTAATTGTTTTCTTAAGTATCATAAGAATCCTCACCAAGACTTCAGTCCACCTGCAGAAAGCAAGGTTGTTGACTGCTGCAGGTTTCTCACTTCCCAAGTAGATTGGCTTGGCTATTTAATTACAATACAGCTTTGACTCAGAAAGCCCCAGAACAGTCCTCAATACCCACAGAAAGTTTAATTACTCAAGAAAATAACTCCCCCCAGGCAAGTTAATGCCAACATGTGTGCACATGTTCCACAGTTTCATTTTCCATATTTTATGCTGATTCTTTTATGCTTTCATTGTGAACTGTAACAATATTCTGCCTCCTATGCAGCCAGTGTCAGTGTTAAAAAACAGATTCATCCTTTTATACAATGCTTAAAAGATTTCTTCAGGGGAATATCCTATGTTCTAGTTTGTCCAAAAGAAGGAGATATTAATATCACAACAAATATTCTCTCTTACTCCAAACAATTTAAAAATACATTATAATAAGAAAATTACTTTTTAAATAACAAACGCATTAAACATTGACAGCATGTCAGTGCTTGTTCTGTGACAGCATTAGTCCTCTCCATGACAGGGATCTGCAAAGCTGCATCTTAAAACTACAAAGAACTTCTATCAATACTGCACAGACTGCCAAAAATTAGTTTGCCTCAAAAAACTTGTTCACCATTAAGTATGCTTTTTCTCTTATTCTTTTTTACATTCTCCATACACACCGCAGTCTTTGCTAGCGAAATCAAAAATAAGACTATTCATAAGCAAACCTGATGTTGTCTTTCTTTTTTAACCCCCAATTCATATTTTGTAAACAAGAAGCTCAAAGCAATCAGTTCCAGTCAGGCTTTTCAGCTCTGAATTTAAATCCTTTCATGATTTCTTAAAAAAACATGCATCAAAATTTCAGGGAGAAAGGAGAAGAGGACTCTTGACATGGTAGTTTTCTCAGATGAACAAACTGATGTATTACAAAGAAGCATCTATATACTCTACTTGCCAACTGACAACCAAACCCTATTTGAAGGGAGGACTTTAAATAGCTCTAAATAAAAGTTATTAGTAAAATATCATCTACTGTATGTGATTAGATTTAAAAGTTGCAGGAAAATAAGGAAGGACTGATGTCGATCACATTTGGTAACGGATATTAGCCACGTTAACACAGCATGTAAAAGATCATCTTTGCCCACATGGGGTATATCCCTTTCATTACTGCACGGCTCTAAAAGGAACGAAAAGACACAAATGTAAGATAAGAAGTTCGTTTAAGCAGATCTGCTGAAACACCAAGAAACTGCAAGACGCTTAGCTTCCATCAGAGATGGCTCTAGCCATTATCCCATTAAGATGGGTACGAGGACTTGTCAGGATTTTGCAAGTCCAAAACACAGCCACCAGACACCCACAAAAATCCCAGCAAACAGTCCTCATTTTCACCCAAAAAAAACCCACAGAAGGGGGGACAAAAGCTGAAGGTTCAAAACTGAAGAGGAGCTACAGGCCAGAGTCAGCTTCAGGGGGAATCGGGACATGTGGGACAAGACTGAGCCACAGAGAATATGTGAAGGAGGTTGGTGCAGTAGAGAAAAAGCTCCTAGACTCAGAGAGACAGGCTTGAAAACCAGCCTTTCCAGCAGCTTTCTAAATAGACACAAGACCAGCAAGATCTTTCAAACTGCTCAGGGACAAAACCCTGGGGAGGTGTGTAGCTCAGTGGATGGAGAAGGAGGACTATTTCTTAGAGATGCTGTGTAGAAAGAACCCAAAATGCTCAGACGCAGTGCAGCTCTGCTGAGAAAGGTCTGGTTTGAAGATCACATTCAGGTGGCAGGTCTGACAGGTCAGCAGGACAAAAGCACTGCTCACAGCAGTCAAAAAAATAACATGTTTTGGGACAGGGGCATAACAGCCTCTTCAGGCCCGGGGTGGCTGGAGCAGAAGGGTGGGCAACAGGAAGCCAAGACTGCAGAGCAGCATTGCCATAGCACACTGGAGACAGGGCAAGGAGGAGAGAGCCCAAACCCAGGACAAATCACACAGTAACAGAAACATTGCATAGACTTAGGACCAGACACTGACCAAGTTATTGCTGAGTACCCTTCCTGAATTTCTGATGGCACCGATTACTTTCTTATCAGTAACCCACTCATGTAAGCCTAAACAAAAACCAACAAAAAAAGACAGGGAGCAGAAAGCTGCTTTTGCAATTTTTAGCCACTCCACTGCAGCAGAGCAGTGTTAACTGCAAACGAACCAAGTCTCGATTAATCTGGAAACACTTCCTTTGAAAATGTTATTGTAAGTGTAAATTTATTAAAGCCCTTAATGTAACATGTAATCAATAACTATTCGTTATGTTCTGTATGGGTAAGGAAAGGAAAAAGGTGCTTCTCAGGTCACAGTAAGGAATATGTCAAGTGGGGAGGAAAGAAACCGTTGAAAGAGCTGCACGTTCTTAATTGTCACTGTCTAACACAGCTGAGATATTCAGCATACTCTGCATTCATGCCCCTTAAAATTAGATAAGTGAGAAGGGATAACACATACATTATGTCATTCCCAAGCAAGGGCCTTGGGATAGGTTTATTTTATAAACCTTGGTATAGGTTTATTTGTACCATATAGAAGTCAAGCAACAGTCAAACTGAGACTTTTGAAAATATTTTTTCTCCTACTCCATACTTACAAACAATGTAGATTACAGTTACAGAAGGAAAAGGGGGCAGGTTTTTTTAAATTATTATTATTTACATGTGAATTAATTCTAAATTAAAGAGCTTTTAAAAAAAAAATATATAGTAGTGCCAGAATATGCTAGTAAAAGCTTGGTGCTATCAGAAATTGGACTACTTGAAAATATATCTACTTTAATTTGCTTTTCAAAAAAATGGCTATGCCCTAGTAAAAATCTGCAATTTCCAGCCAGCTGCATTAATATTTCAACTTGGTAAATTATTCTTTTAAAAAAGTTTCTAATAAAGTAGCACTTGCTGCATGTCTTTTAATAAGATTACATTTCTATTTATAATGTTATAATACATTGTATTAAAAACAAAAGAAAGATTACCATGGGAGGAATAGAGGTGTCTTCCTTCATTTTAAATTTAATTTAAAGTGGAGGAAAAGGATTTTTCTTTTAAATTAATATCTCCTTTGCAGTGTTATGAATCCCAGCTTCAGCTACTGAATTGAGAAGCAGGAAAGGAAACTTACATTTTTATGCAAACTCAAAAGAAAACACAAAACTAAACCAGTAAGCCTCACATACCAGAAAGCCAAAACTTGCATCTTTGCATAGTCTAAAGGCAGAGGTCCTCAGCCCAGATGCAGCTCCTCCTTCTGAAGTAGAGGATAACAGGTAGAGCCTATTGCTCTATATTATTACAGTCATCCTTATGCTAGGTGAAGTGCAGAGCAAGGGAACAGAAGTCATCCTCAAACGGCTCAAGCCAGTCAAACCAGCTACAAAAGGCCTGCAGTGCCTGTCCACCCAACTCCTTCTTCCACCTGGAAGGCAGGCGTGTCGTGCCCACAGTGCCAACGCAGGTAAACTTCCCATCTCTGTTAGATATTTACATTTTCTGACTCTGGTGGATGAGGCCCATGGGAACACATTGGAGCTTACAGACTGGGAACTAGCAGCAGGAGGTCATGGAGTTTGTTTTACTCCACTGCTTGGTCAGAAAAGCCGAACCCAGAGCAGTTCCACGCAGCGCTCCAAGACCTGGCCCACACTTCTGCTGAAATGATTTAAGTATCACCATATTCCACACAGCTCGCGCTTCTCACAAAGTACAGAGTCTCATTTCCTTGCTCCCACCAAGTCACGGAGACTTTCTGTACATAGTCCTGTACAACATTAGACACCACATTGTATATTGTATACCACACCAGCATTGGTAAAACAGAGGTGCAGAGAAGAGAAATCATTGCTCAGTATCATCTGATGGCTATCAGCCAAATCAGGATTAAAATGCAGAATCAGACCTGAATGCCAGCGGAATATTCCATCCGGACATTTGCACCAATTTCTCCTTCAAAAGTTAAACATAAGGTGAAGACAGAAGTTCAAAGACTGCAGTAGTTCAAAGAGTGCATCCAGGTATTCAACCACAGAAGAAACAGAGAGAAGATGTACATGAAACAAAGGTGGTTTGGATGGCAGAGGGATAACCTTACACTGCACGTGTTTGTGTAACACTTGCCTACAAGCAGGAGAAGCATTTCTACGTGTATTTGCCACATTTTAAAAGATAATGTCTTTTTTCTTCTATAAGGTCGCACTGTAGTTTCCAGGAATCTTCTAACCCAAACTCAAAATAAAATACACCTCTGTTAGCCACTCAAAGTCAAAAGTATACACTAAAATAATCCCCTATAGCCTGAAATGGGACTAGGGGGCAGAATGACAGTTCTGAGTAGAGAGCAAACCAGCCCTGAAAACGCCTGCATTAACAACTGAGAATTCCCAGAATAAAATGAGCAAGCGTGCTCAGGAATTATTTAGTCACAGCAATATATTCTTGATAAAAATCAATGCTCGTGATATACGCCACACCATGTCAATGACCTTTAAAGAGCCATGGTCTTGGCCAGGAGGCCACAACCATGCTTATGAAGGGGGTGGGGAGGGAAGTACGAGACAAAAAAGGATGTTTTTCAGATAGGTCTTCACTGGTCCTTGACGGTCAACAAATTTATAACATATGTGCCTCATTCTGAGTGTGGAGAAATGAGTGCTGGTAACTGTTATTGTCAGGACAAATCAATTGGAGCCATATGTCTGCAGCGGCTGACAGCATCATGAAAATCTCAAGCAACACACAGACATTAGGATGTTGCTGAAAATAAGAGCTTTCCCATTGTGTAAAGGGCCTTTGGGAGACGCCTCTCTCTTCACTATAGGTTTGTGACAATTAGCTTATATATTTTGATACTTTCAAATGCCCAATTGTATGCAAGACTTCACCCTCTTTTATTGATTCACCACATAGGTTATAATTAACAGGAGGCAAAATGCTAGAAATTAATTGTAGGACACATCTCATTAGGATTCTTATTTTATCTAGATTAAATAGAAAACTGTCATAACAGGGAAGTTTCCTAACCTTCTCCACTACCCCACGCTCCACAACCAAATGTCAGCCATTATTCCCAGTGATAGAACCCAAAAGAAATGCACAACTTGCAGCAAAAATCATAAATGATAATAAAAATGAATAAAATGCTAAAATCCTATTTTAATAAACTGAAGTCATGCTTTTAGAGCACTTCCTCCTACAGTGCATTTTTTCCTAGATTTTTCAGAATACAAACTAGTTTGTGGTTATCAAATAGCTGTATTGTAAAATAGGAATAGACATAGTGGAACAGATCCATGGCCCAGTTTTTTGGCCAGTATGCCAGACCAAAGCAGCGTAACATGCATTACAAGAAAAGGAAATAACTAACATTGTCAAGTCAGCAGGGTCTCATGTAGGTTAAAATGTAATGCAAGATCAGTGCCATAAATTATCCACACCAAGCAATTTTTTAGTTTATTGACTATGCTGCAGTTCCTGAATTTATGTCTTGGAGCTTAAATTGCAAACTATTATTGCAGCGTGGCAGATATTATAATCCAGATATCAGTAGCTATGCAAGAACGCTTGGTATTTCTCTGAAAAGCTAAGTTTCTCCAAAACCACTGCCCTTCTTTTACCAGTATTAACAAGCAAATCTGACAGAACACAAGCATGTTTATTTCTCCGTAAAACATACACAGAAAGCAAAAAGATAAAGATTTTCAAGGAAGAACTAATTTTCAAATTAACAGTAGACAGCTCACAGCCATCCAGCACTCTTGATTTATACCATGATGAGCAGCAGCTTGAGAGTTACAAGATCTACATGTTCTCAGTTTCCCTTCACCCCTTCTCTATGCCCTCTCTACACCACAACTCTTCAAGGCTTTTCCCATTTAGGTCACTGTTTCCAGCTCAGCCCAGGTCCATCCAGCTGACAGCCTTTACCATTAGACGGCTGCATCGTGTTTGGTAATGAACAGCATTGATTAGTGTTTGTTGGGTGTCTCATCAGGGAAGCCAAGCACAACTTCCAGCCCTTTGTGCCAACAGGACCTTCACCATTGCCTTTGCTGAGCATAGGGTGAGGCACTACAAGCAGAAAGCCTCTGCCCTGAGCTATTCCAGAATAACCAAGAAACAGATTTCAGCAGAAAAGCAAAAAGGAAAGTGCACTGCAAACTACCCTATCCTGCAAGGATAGGGCTGGACATAATTAAGCACACACTTTGAATCCTTCCTAAAATTTCAAAAGGAGGGCGAGAAGACAGGCTGACTGTCCTCTAATCTCAGATCAAGTCTGAAACTAAATGCAAGCCAGAGGCAGTGAGACAGTGAAGTTTAGAGGACTTGAACTAATACAAAACCTACTGCTAGTCGCTGTTTTCCCTCACGGAGAAGGAGCACCTCGTTTTCCTCATGGGTAACAGTCCCAGTAAGGGTGAACAGGAGATTGTTTGCTCTGCCTCAGACCCTGAAAACATTAACTACCCAAGAGCACATGGGACAAAAGCACCAAAGTAAAAGTGTGGTAGCGTTCAGTGATCATCTTGAAAGTAACTATAAAGATTTTTAGAACAAAAAATCAGCATTTTGTTCTTGACTGTTCTCTGCAAGTAAAAAGACTGTGCTCACACATCCCCACGGAAAGCTCGCTGTAGCATGAGGCTGCGTTCGGATGCTAAATGCATTCTCAGCCTTCCAGATCTGTATCAGGGCAACTGCAACAAAATATACTGCAGTATTTCGCCCCATCATTGAGAAGCGATGGGGTCAGAATACTGACTGCCACATGCTGTAAAGCAGTCCTGAAACTTGAGGCATCTACAACACATCTGCTTCAAATGTCAGCCTGATAATACGGAGTAACAGGCAGAATTCTCTGGTCTGTGCTTTGCAGGAGGTCAGACCATAATTTAAATAATCCCTCTAGCCTTAATTTTCAGTTATTTTGTACTCAGGCAGGCATGTGGGAATATATCATGTCTCAATCTTGCCAAAAAAAAAAAAAGAGGGAGGAATAATCAGAACAGACTCAAGACATTTTGTGAAGAATGAATCCACACAAATAAACATTTGGCACAGGGAAAAGACCACATTCATATTAAGAAACTCAACCATGCATCTGCTACAACAAAGTTTTCCTTTCCTTGGAGGTGGAAGTTTCCATCACTCGTGCTGGGGCTTGGGCTATTGACAAGGTTATTTTTCCTCTGTGTTCTTTTGTTGACATATAGTTTCAATGCTTTACTGCTGTATTAATCCTATTTTGTCTTTCAGATAATAAGGATATTGTTGTTACTAAGTACTATGCTAATTGTTTTTGTCTAGTATTAAAAAAATACGCTGCACTGCCTTATTCTAATTAACTTGAGATTATTATTGAAATAATGGTTTTATTCTTTTACCACCGGCATTTTACTGCCTTGGAGCCTTAGTTGTACTCAAGCTATTATGACTTTGTAGCAATTGACTAACTACAATTATTCCATTATCCAGCTTCTAACATTTAATTGGGTGAGTGCAGAAAATACTTTACCATTACAAGATCTTTGCTTTCTGATTTATTAGAATTAACCTTTGGTATACAAGATCCGGATTTAGTTCATTTTTCCCTTTTCTCAAGAAAAATCCCATGAGGATCACCATAAGCTGTGTTTGGTTTAATCAGAAGGGGAAAAATTCAAAATATATCATGAGATTGATACTGATGCTCTCCAGCTCACATTCTTCCTTTCACACTTCATGTAAGATTTCAGTAGCCAATACACTTGCTGCCTCCCCAGATGAGAGCACACCGCAGGGCACAACTGTTAAATGTCATTAGCATGAACTACTTTTTATATTGATTTTTGTTGCTCTGTTTCTCCTCCGTCCATTTGATGCACTGTAGAGTTCAGATTTAAGTTTTAAGACTTCATTCCTCACCAGGCTGCATTTTTTTCTGAGTTCCAGCTACAGAAATCCATCAGGTTTCACAGTGCTGTGTAGGTACCAGCAACAAAGTTTGGCTCAGCAGCAATTTAAAAGTGTTTGCTGGATTTTTTACTGATCATAAGTATGGATATTCTGAGAGGCTCCAATAAGACCATTGAACTTGGTGTGCTCTTACTCCCAGTGGAAAACCTGTTAAGTTACCAGCTGCTTTTTAAATAAAGGGATAAGTGGTTGGCATGCCATGAGACAACTCAATCACTGATTGCCAGTGGGGCAGAGCAGGCACTGACTGTTGGCTGATGCAGTGGTGCAACAAGCAATGTGCACAGAAGGTGCCCAAAGAACAGCATAAATTGGCAAAGGAGATCAGAACATCAAAATGTTTGTGCATTGGCCAGTCTGAGGACATTTCTCATCCTCTGATGTGTGAATAGCTACTTTAGAATCTGGGCACAACGTGTGCTTTTGCATACGGTCTGGTGCAATGGTGGGGGGGGTGGAATCTAAAAAATAAATAAATAAAATCAGTAAGCAAACAAATAAACCAACCAGAAAGACTGAAAGCTAAAGAGTGCTACACTTTGAACTCCTACATCCTCATTTCCTGCTTTTATTGGCATTAAGCTAGGTCATTAACATTTTATCAATATATTATGTGTATATAATGGTACTGAGATTAATGGACACAGGCAATGCTGTTCTAAAGACAGAGTTCTGTAATAAGTTATACGCTTCCTCTTCCAATAAGCTGCTCAGTCATAGGGATGCATGGATTTTTAAACACCTCCAAGTTTAATATGTTAGAATTAAAAGCGTGACTACATTGCAGAAGCAACTTTAGTAGAACAGATAGCTTAACCCAGATTTATACGCTGCTCCTGACAACTGAAGTTTTGAAGTCCAAGTAGTTCAGACTTCAGCATATGCTCTAAGTCAATATGCAATGAACTCCAAGCCTCTGCTGCAGCTGATTAAGGACAAAGAAAGGACAAGACACAATGCTACAGGAGCCAAGACTGTTCTTTGTGTTCCCAAAGAAAGAACATTGCTTGTTTTTATTAAGTCTTAAACTTTCTGTTATCTGGCTACCTAATATCAGGTATGTTTACTGCTCTTGTTCCTGGTTTTAAGCTTGAAGTGCACAGCCTCAATTGTCATTCTGCTCATCTACTCTCGTTAGAGGCTGCTCTCATTTAGTACATATTCAATTATACAAGTTTTATTAGAAGCCCAGGCAAAAACCCAGTGCCTTCCTTTTTCTCCTCCTCCCCACTCTCCATCCTGCTGGTATAGGTACACTCCTATGAAATATTTTTAAATTTATTATTAGGATAATTTACAATACCTAGGGATACCCTGCAGCTTAATATGTTGACATTGAAGCAGTTAACTATTAAAAGCCCCACAGTAGCACTTAGGATTTACATTACAGAAATGAGCCATAAGCTCGTATCTCCTGGTTAGCTTCCAACCACCACTACAAAGGAAGGGAACACCTCTAGTCACGGTGATACAGCATAAAAGGAATCTCATGTCACACTATAACAGGCATCAGCATGATGTATTAGCTCTTTCTCTAAAGTCTCGCAGACTTTTCTCCTTTGACCACAGTACACATTCATGGAGAAATTTTAATTCAAAACCCTAGGGGAGGAGACTCACCATGCTACCAGAAATACTTACTTTACGTGTGTTTTTACGGCTGCCTTACCAGCAGGAACATTCTCCTAATTCCCACCGTACCTAGCGACAGAAATGCTGAACAGACGCTGAAACCTCATGGAGAGTTGTTAATCAAAGCTTCCTAGATAACCAACCACAAATGTATAGCTCATTTTATCCAGAACTGCCTGCAAACCCCACCTATGCTCCTCCTCATAACCCATACAGGCCTGCTGGTTAACACTGAAGAAACATGCTGATCTCATTTTCTTACAATACTTGACAGTTATGCAACTCTGCACAACCACTTCCAAAACTATCTCATCACTGTCCAACTTGTCTCCAACTCCACCAACTAGCTTACTCACACTTTTCATCCACTGCTATGTCCCATTATATTAGCAGGAAAGGAGAGGAAAGAACTAGCTTTCAAGTTAAAATTGTTGCTTGGAAGATAAATCAGGATACTTTTCCCCCCTCTTCAACACCCTAGCTCCATTCTAATTCACAAGCTGCATTCTCTAAAATGAATCATATCGAGTAACAGAGGTTCCCAGGCTGACTCAGATAACTTGGAAGAGGTAGTCTTCCCCCTCAATGTTTTTAAAGGCTGAGTTTTAAAATAGCAGTTCTGTTTTTTAACTTACAATTATCCTAAAGGTTCAAGAACAGTATAATCAGTGAATTGCCTGATTGTACCACGTAAATCACCTAAATCCTACCATCAGCACTCTTACTGTCCTGCTGAAGTTTTTCTCTGGAAAGCATTGTGAAAATCAGACAGTTTTCAAAAGCTTCTGAGAAGTATTTCCTGTATTTTAAGAAATTACCTCCGAACACTATCCAGTATAACACTGATTTGAGAAGATCTACACAGGGCTCTGAAGCAGCCAGTACTTAATCAGCACTCAGTAATTTTACCGTCACAGTTACTCCCTGATAATGGATAGGTATTTTTCCTCCCCTCCCTCTGTTTCCTCAAAGAATGAAGCTCCACTGCTTCTCACCATCTAGTAGCACATCTCACATCCAAGTGGTGGAAGGAAGGTCACTAGCATCTGAAATCACAGCACAAATAGCTGGATTATTCTTTTCTGCCTTGCCCATCATAATCCCTAGATTTCTTACTATGAAAGAACAAGGAATAAGGAGAAGCAATCAGTCAATGACAGTGCAAATGTATCTCCTCTGTGATCATTATGACATAGTATCTAAAGCTGTTCATCACAGCATAGGTGCATTAAAAATATGCACAGATGTGTCTTTCACACCACCACTAGCAAGATACTCCCCCTGTATTTGCTGCATCATGAGATTATATCAATTTGCATTTATATTTTGATTACATCTGACTGAATTCTATGATGTTCGGCAATTTGCAATGGATGAAATCTGACACTACCAAAATAAGTGAGGAGCTTTGCCATTGACTTCAACAAGGATGTGATTTCATCCTAAGTGCTCCTATAAGCAGAGCTCTAAAGAAATAGAGGACCATAGCTTTTCTAAACTGCATGATTTTGAACCAGAATAATACACAGATTTATACCAATAAGAGTAGAATTCCCCAAACCATTGTCATACCTCAGTTAAAGTTTATTGCATTAGTTGAATGGTATTTCACTGCTGTGCCTTCTTATGTAAAATACAGAATCATAGAATGGTTAGGGTTGGAAGGGACCTTAAAGATCATCTAGTTCCAACCCCCCTGCCATGGGCAAGGAAACCCTCCACTACACCAGATGGCAAATATCACAGATAGCAAGTGCAGCTGGGGGCTCCTTTCATACCTCCAGCCCCTCTGCCTTTGCATCTACCAGACTTTGCAGTCATCTTTTCAAAAATCTTGCAGGATTTTGTATTCAATGCCAGTTGAGGAAATGGAGAAGGGCAACATCAGAGTTTTTCATTAACTAAATCTTGAGTCCCGAAGGCCACCAATATATTACAGCCAAGGGCAACACTGCTATCCTGGTACCTGCTTGCAGAGTTCCAGGTTAACTGTAACTCATTTTTAGAACATGTTCAAAGTATACTACCCTGATATAGTATCAGCTACTTACCACCGTGTAGGTCCAACACGGTTTTGACGAGCTGCAGAGATCCTTTGGGAACCTGAGCCCAAGGTCAGACAGACTAAAAGCACTCTTGGAACATTTCTGTTTAACTATGGCTAAAAAGGATTAAGATGGATATGCAGCACCTCATGTATCTTGCACTTCAGTACAAGAGAAGGTTGACAGACTTTTTCAGGGGCATGTACTTCAGCAATATGCTGAGAGCTCACCTGATACCGGTTTACCTATCCAAGAGATGGGATCTGTTATCACCTTCCAAAAGTAGCAACCTTTTCAAATTCCCCTCTGCTATGCTCCAGAGAAATATATTTTTATACATACATGTACTTATATGACATTCCCTCACCTTCCTTTACTGTACTTTTCAGCAGTGTCTTTGGCAAAGGACAAAGACTGGAATGGTTTTAAGTTCTGCTTTGTTTTGCTTTTTTAGCCTCTGAAGAGCTTTTCCCTACTCAAACAGACCCTCCAGAAGCAAACCACCCTAATTGCCCCAGGCAGTTAGATCCATTCAAGCTTAATGCCTTGCAATTGCTGGTCTTATGACTGAATCTTCTTGTCAGGGGGAAAGCTGAAACTGTCTGCTGCTCTCCGACAGCCCTACACATCACCTCTGAAATCCAATATATACACCAGTTTCTGAAACCTGAATCAATAACTGCCATCAAGTATTCACCACCATGTTGCACTGAGCAGCTCACCTTAATGCCCAAGTCTTCTGTGCCCATGAGACTATTGCTAATTCAGAAGTCACCCAGGTTCAGCCATAGGTCCAACTCCTACACTGAGTGCCCCCTATTGTACCCACCACCCTACTGCCCTCCCTCCCAGGTCTCCCTGACGCTCCTTCCACTGCTCTTCAATCTCAACCTAAATAATTCTGCATCATTTCCTGTCCCATTTCTCAGCTCGCACATAAAAATTGAATGCACTGTCATAAGGAGCACAGGGATCTCTGCTATTAGCCTTTTCCCAGATCTAAATCTCATTTTCCATTGCTTGGCCAGGTTTCAGTCCTGAGCTGCGAGGTAAAAACACCGTGAAGCTTCAAATCTCGTGGAATATTTAACAAGGTGGGAGTTAGTTGTTGGGGAAGAGTTTAAAAGGTGATTAGAGAGGCAGAAACTGGACATCTGCTGGCACAGCAGTGCCTAAGGAAAGGTGAAACAGCTTTTCAACATAGTTTGGCAACATCAGAGGGAAAATTATTTTCATTAATCAAAACAAAGTCACAGATTCTTTATCTGGGCAGCTTTCAGCAATGTTCATGTTAAAGTCACAGAAAGTAGGCTGCACTCTCCTGTAAGTCACCACGTCGATCTCATTCCTAAGAGACTGTACGCAGAGGAAGACTAGGCAGAGAGCCTACCCTGGGCCAGACTGAAAGGTCAGCATCTTCCCAAGACGCTGCACTGCATTAATTTCTGTTGGAACAGGTCCTGGAATAGCTACTAGGACTGCTGTTACCTCCATGTGGATTGTTATTCTGGAATACAACCATTTAAACAAGATACTGGTACAACAGCAGCAACATAAATAAACTAGTACAATTGTATTATTTCATTTCCTTGAGAGGCCTTTAAAATGATAAGTCTCCTTGTCTGTCCTCCAGAAGACAAGAAGCTGGTGTCATTTTTTAATACATTATGTACACAGAATATTTCTGTTTGGACATTTAGACATAGAGAGAATGCCTACTCGAAAAAAACTTCACTAGCTCAAACTCAATACACAGAACAGCTGTATTGTATTAAGTATGGAATATAAATAAGTTTTTCTAGTTAGGAAAACACCATGTCAAACATACACTCCTCGCAGGTAACACACACATGGAAACCAAGGCATCTAATAGGGCTGGGACATCTGGGAAAAGCCTATCTGGAGAACAAGCTTGTTTATGAGAATGAAAACCTCACAGAGTATCTCAACTAAGTTGGCGAGAAAATTAGGACAGTGGAAAAAAAACACTGGGATTTTTTTTCCCCTAAACAAATGGCTTCATCTTTCAAACAAGCACAGGAGATGCCAGGGGGGCTGATGACAATCATCACTGATGCGAATGATGGGATATGTCAAGGAGAGAGAAATGTCATGTGGGAAATGTAATTAACCACTATAGAAGGGGGGGGGCCAGACACCTCCCAACCGAATAGAAAAGCCCAAAGTTTATTAGTACGGCTCCTATTCATTCATTTGCTCTTTGATGTTCCTGTACCAGATACATTTATAAACACATCCACCTTTCTTGGAGCATCGCAGCATTCCAGTTACTTCCAGTCCAGGTACAGTGACTGTTGATTTTACCTAAAGACGCTTAACCTAACAGGAGAGACACAAGCTGATCAATTGTTCCAAATTTGTTTAGGTTACTCAAAATAATTAAGTTTCTTTCCTCATTAGGGTAGCTAAAAAGGCAAAAATGTGTCTATGGCCCTGAGATTTGAAGGATTCTTCCTGTGGAATAGCTTTTTAGACTCAGCTGACGTTACCCGCTCATTAACACTGTCAGATCACATAAGCATCTTTAACAGCAACCACAGAGTGACAGCTGCATTTTCCATATTAAAACCCCTGGCCAAATTTTCTGATGTAGATTCAACAGGTTTGTAGACAGAAAAGGACCTGGTATCCTTTGTATCTACTCAAAACTATCTGATGTTCACAGGGCGTAGTTGAGTGTGACATACTCGTATCTCCATTCCAGGGTGATATGAGGGCAGCAGGGGGAAAGAAGAGGAAAAAAAATACAGATATGACCTTTCAGAGTTACGCTGGAGGAGTGGGGAGAACTTTTCCCTAAGATGCTTAACAGGTATCCTGGAATCAAGGCATGCACATGAAGCAGACTTGCTGACATGACCTTAGAAGAAGCTAAGGCGAGGACCCAGTGGCAGTCCTTTGCAACTCTGCATCTGATAGTTGTTACAAGCTCTGTAATCCCTTGCCCTAAGCCAGTTTCCAGGCAGACCCATGGAAACTTAACAGATTTAGTAAAATCACCATCTCCAGCATCACAAGAGGATTAGTTGCCGTCATCCTCTCTCTGCCTCCTCTTCCTGATATACTGAAAGAAAATAAGGTTTGAACAACCTCCTGAATTCCTCAGCAGCTAAGCAAGCCCTCAAGTCACCATAATATCGGTGCACTAAAACACCTACTCCGATTTCCCCGGTGTCAGCTTTGTTAACCCACTGTGTCCCCAATGTTGTTAAGATTTCTGTGCAAGAAGATGCAATACATCTTTCCTGCACCCCATTTCTTTTGGCAGGACTAAACTCTATCCAAAAAGATATCCTTAATGTTATCTCAGAGTCATGCAGAAAAAGGTCCTTTTTTACCAGACCCTGTACAGTATACAGAAGAGGACATGCTGCACCTTCCACAAGTTCACAGTCTAAATAGCTCTAAAGCAAGAGGCTTGTTCAGAGTTGCCCAAAATCCAAGAACTGCCCCAGACTCTTTGATTTCCCTCAAAGTAATTGAGCCATATTTTCACCCTTGAACGTCCTCCTTCCTCATGAACAGCCCGTGCTCCATAAGCACAAATACACACCACTTCTCTCCCTGAGCCTGGGTCAGATTCACTGCTCAGTCACTTCCCAGGTACCCCTACAAAAAGTAAAATCCCAGTGAAACGGGTATTGCAGTGGCCTAGAGACAGCAGAGGTGATGCTCCAACACAGAGCAGCTCAAACCCCTGAACGCTGTGGGTGTCTCAGTGCAGCATCGCTTCCTCCTTGACACAAATTAAGAGCTACGAGGACGGGGAAATCAAGCATAGCCACTTTCAAATGTCACGCAAGTAGGCTCCATAGCACAAAGAGGAGATAACTCAGACAAAATCTGTTCTAAAAAGGTGCCTATGGTTTTCAGCTCTGAAGAAAAACCAGTGTGGAAATTATCTAGATACTCCTGAAATGCTTCAGTGCTCATGTAAACGGGGTAAAGGGGCACTGCTTAGCAACATCAATACACTGCTATTTAATTGCTTTTCCCTTTTTTAAATAGAGACCTTCGACTATCATTTCCATAATATTTCTCGTCCTTCCCTTACTATATCTCTGTGAATGTTAGTTGATTCCTTCAAGCTTACTTATTTGGGGTCATATTAATTTTTAAATAATACAGGGGAAAAATGACTGTAAATAATGTCCTTGTAAATACATTTGCCAAGAAACTGATTACATGCATCCATGAAACATGCATCCAGCCATAAAAACACTAGTTCTAGAAAATGATCCGAGAAGCTGGAAAAGATACATCCACTCTATTTTATTTTTTTTTATTATTTTTAAATTGCCTAAACCAAATCGCTCTTTAAGTTCTGCACGATTATGTTACTATGCTGTCTTTTGGGCAACTTGTTATTCAGTGGACATAAAAGTGAGAAATTGCCTATCGAAATGCTTCATGTTCTGACAAGACCACAAGCAAATATATAGTCCCCAAAGATTCAGGGGCCTTTGCATACAATCCTATTAATTGCTAGAGGAAGGCAACCATATGGCAAGGCAGGAGTGTGCTCTACGAGTGCACAGTGGGAAATATGTAGCTTACTGGGAACTTTTTAAAAAGGACAAGGGGAAAGAAGACAGAAGCTGCTAAATCTATAGATTATTCATTAGAAATTCAGTTATAGACCAGTGCATTTCTAATTACTGAGGTTCATTAAAGAATAGGGCTTTTTCTAGATAAACTAGAAAACTTTCATCCTTATCATTACAAGAATAATTGAAATCTTGTTTCTATTAAAGTTTAGATGGCTTTAAATATCTTCCTTCAAAACTGTAACAGCATGTTAATTTAATGCTTACCTAGGCGACAGAATACAAATTACAGGTTTGCTACTTGACAGACAATATACCTGCGTGGTACATACAGCCCCTGCGGCACACCTGAAGTCAACAGCTTCCAAAGCTGTCGTATTTGAGCCATTTGCTCCGGGTGTCGGAGCCCTTGGGCTGCTGTGAGGCATGCTTTTTCTGGCACAAGTAAAAGTTCAGGCATCCTCCAAGCCCTCTCATTCCATACATTCCTCTCCCTACTCAAAAAAAACCCGCTTGGGCTGGTACACAGCTGTCTGTGGGTTCAAGTGGGGAACCACACTTAAGCCAAAAAAAGCCTTCAGCAAAATAACAGTTTTCTTTAATGGTTACGTCTAGTTTAGCTCACTTCATTGACACAGGTCACTATGTGGGCCTGTAAACATCACGTAGTGCCTGAAGTGGTGCCAACACAACTGAAGAGGAGGCAGCAGCAGAAGTGAAGATGCACTGCCACCATATCAGAGAGGCAGCAAACCATGCCCTGAGCAGGCACGCAATCTACTCCTGCATTTCCTCTTGGCATGCTTTCTTAGAGTGGGCAAGAGTTCCCTCCTACATCTTTGTAACACCAATCCCAGCTGTGACAAGTTCTGAAGACAAGAGCTGGCCCTCACAGAACACACACAGGCGCAAGCGCGCTCTTCTCAACGCTCCAGCATGTAGATGCAGACTCCCCATGACATCTTTGGATACGTGCAACAGTGGGAGCAGATTTTATAAAGTCTTTCAATACAACCGTATTATTTTGGGATTGGACAAAAGTATGGATATAGATAAACAAAACATGTACCCCCTCCTCTCAGTTTGCCCAACATTCATAGCATCACTCCTTGAGCTCTCAAGGGAGTAGGCTTAGCGAGCGCTTGTCCAGGAGGCATATGACACACGGAGCACTGCTCATGGCTGGCTGTCATTCACAGGAAAGCAGTGATTCAGCAGGGCTGTAACAGCAAGTCTAATTCACAGGAAATAGTCAAAAGGCATCAGGCTTACCATAAACCTAACAGACCTCATCTGCCTGTTGTTAAAGGCTGTCAAACAGACCCCATGGCCTCTCAGACCATCTAGCCCAAATCTTCCCAGCCTTACCACTTGGCTTTTCCTTGCACCTGACACTCAGTTAAATTCAAGATTCTTCCATGAGGAATACAGAGAACAGATTTCTCTCTTGAAGCCTATGATCACACCTCCCGGCAACCTTCTTCAGGATAAGCAGCCTCAGGTCAAGCCAACTCAGTCACCCCGCCTCTTCCCTTGAAGCTCAGCGCCCCAAACTAGCCACAGTAAGACGGGTCTCGGGAACAGCGCGAAGCAGAAGGATGACGCCAGGTGATCCGCAGGCAGCACAGCCAACGCGACTGCTGTGCTTCTCACAACAAGGAGTTTTGATTTCTGTGAAAAGTGTTCTCACAGCAATGGCATTGCTGACTCATGTTCAGCTTGTGACATACCACAGCTCCGGATCTTTTTTTTGCAAGTCTTCTGCACAAATCCAAGTGATTGTTCCTACGTTTGTCTTCAATGAATCACATCCAAATTTTTTTTAGGATTATTTATGTGATGTATTTATAGCCTGTTCCAGCTTCATGTCATCTGCAAGCTTATTAAGTACACTCCCTTCTGCATCATCCGAATCATTACAAAACCAGAAACACTGAACAGAACTTGTGCCAGGACAGAGTTTTTCCAAGCCGTGCTCAGTACATTATCCCATACATTTCTGAAAATAAAACACCAATAAGTAAACTCTCATCACCATCATCTAGCCAGGTTTGCATCCAACATCCACCAGTAATTCCGTGGCAAAACACTGAAGTCAAGATGTATAACAGCCACTTCTCCTTTATCCACAAACGATATTATCCTACTGTAGAAGAAATTAGATTGGCTTGACACGTGTACTAGCAAGCCACGATGACTGTAGTAGAGACATATGAAGTCACACTGAAAGCTTAGATGAAGGACAAATGGCCATAGCAAGGCAGCTCACAGAAGTCTCCCACCAGCAGCCTGGGGCACACAGACACTCCAGCTCCCCCGCTGTCACACAGTATGGAGGTGCCACCTGATCAGCCCTTTTATCTCTGTCCTTCATGCAGCCAGAGCAGAAGGGCAGTATCAGCGGGCTCACTATCACTACTCTGGAGGATAGGTTGGGGATCCCTTTTCAAGGAATGAGATGAATTAATTATATAAGACTAAAGCTGAGGTTCAACCATCTAATCCCCCTACCTGCAGCATCACTTCTTACTCCAAGGGGCAGGGAAGGCAGAAAAGTTTGGTGCAAGTCTCAGTCACATATTTGCCATTCTGCTTGTCTTTTCTTTCTATATGTAGTTTGCAAACTTAAAAATAAAGCAAACACAAACAAACCATCACAAACAAGCTACTTTTAAGGCTTTGTACAATATATTCTCTCCCATTTTCATGGGGAAAGTGGAGCTCGCAGGGTGTTTCATGAAAAACTGCGGTGAGGTCCTGCAAATCTTTCCACACTTCAGTATAATACTGTAACACACAGATTCACATCGTGTGTTCAAGTCTAGAAACAGAAATATTCACTACAGGAAGCCTAAATGTCTAAGCATATGCAGGATCAGGGCTGAATTTCTGGAAATTGAGATAGCTTGCTACATCCCAATACACAGTATGTCTTACGGTTCTAGGAACCATTCGCCTGGTTTATACTTGCTCATTCCATATCCGATAATAAATATTTATAAACAATTTCAGAAATGAAAACAAAATAGGAAGCCTTAGAGACTGTAGGGCTGGACAGAAATGATATGTGGCATTTTAAGCCTAGTAGTGGGCTCTGGCTTCCTGACCATGCTAGTGCCTCGTAACTGCTTATCTCCAAGGCAAACACATCCTTTCTTCTTGAAAGGAAAATAGTTTCTTACACCGTTGCTTTACCTAGACACCTTCTCTCGTGTCGTCTTTTGGCCTAAGCCATGCCTTTAGTTTCAACTGAAAACAGGGAAAGAGCAAGATTAGCCAACTGATCCATTTCCAGAAGAGGAACAAAGATGGCAAGAAATGAAGTGGTCAAAAATTGGCTTGGGCTGTGTCTCCATCACTCAGTGATTCCTCCCACTTAGGAATCTCTTTCCTTCTCTGCCCAACAAGACTTTTAGATGGGCATCTGACCTCAGATGCTGCCTTCAGAGCCCCTCCTTGGAGAACAGGAGGGTGGCTTTGCTCCAGAGCCCACAAACCCATTCCCCCTTGCTTGTTACCACAGTGTCTGAGCCCTGTTGCAGAAGGGAAACACCTCTGGACCTGTTCAGTGCATTAACCTTATTTTAGGGGCCCCTTTCAAGTTGTTACTTGCATGGAAATCACTGTGTTCTCTTGTCATCGGTGAGACTCTTCCTTTGTTCTCTTTTTGTTTCAGTGAGTTAAGTTTATCTTTTGCTTTTGTTTTCCTACAGTAGTAAAACTCTAT
Organism: Tauraco erythrolophus; assembly: GCF_009769465.1. NCBI lineage: Eukaryota > Metazoa > Chordata > Aves > Musophagiformes > Musophagidae > Tauraco > Tauraco erythrolophus. The sequence goes on from NC_141476.1 coordinate 9,135,267, forward strand.
TACGATGCTTGGCAGACAATTTAAGCTACTGTGACAATCATCTTTGAAAAGGGAATCTGCTTTCATAAACCCTTTCTACATGACTAAATATCCACTTCTGAGCTAGAAGCAGGCAAAGATTCCACCCTCCTCACTATCTAGCTCATGTTTTAAAGCTACTTAATAAAAAGAGGAGCAGCAGCTGTTTGCAGAGGAACATTTTCCTTAAGATGTGCACAATACCCCCCTCACCTCAAAGGTTTCTTTGTTATTTCTCCCCTTTCCTTTTTCTTTTTGGAACAAGGGTAAAGCAATACAAGATGATACAAATCTGCAGGGTCTGCTCCACGCTTACCTCCCAGCGTGCACTGCAGCACAGACCTTGCACCAACACAGCTTAAAACAGTCGCAAGAGGATTTTCCTTGTTGTGTGTTTTTCTACAGAAGTAATACATTATTTTTAATTTCCCCTTCAGGTTTTGAACCTTACCGAGTGGACTTTTTTAAGCTTTTCTCTAAAGATCTCAGGACCAAGGGATCTATTTCTACTGAAAGGCAAACAACTCGCACACAAATACAAAAAATCCAGACAGGCTTCTCATATAATCCCATATCTCCAGGAATTAGGGCTTTCAGGGAAGACGTACTGTAGGTTTCTGATTAAACGTCACAAGAACTGGCACAACCAACACAAAGGAGTCAAATCACAGCAGGTCATTAAACCCTGAAATAGCTTCCTGCACGTCCCTCTATCCTGTTCATCTCCAGTGAATCGTTCTGCACTAACACACAGGAAAAGCGCTGTGTAGCATCATAAGCACCACACTGGGGACCTCCCAGGAGAACATGCAACAATCTTGGCACCAAGAATAGCCCAAACTTGTCTCCATGACTTAGAAAGAAGCAGCAGCAGCAACAACATGTGGTAAATAAAACTGAACACAGAATCAGCAGAAAATTAGTTGGACATAAGGGGGTGCAGAGAGAATAGAAATGTGTCAAATCCCTACTGGTAGCTTATACGAGAAAAGATGGACAGCTTCACTTAGTGCTGCACACAATCGGCTGCTTGCACACCAGGGCTTTTCTCAAACTGATGGAGGCAGTTGTGGGAGTACGGATCGGATGGACAAAAGGAGAAGAGCAAAACCAACAGTAATGGCTTTTACTAAGCCAGAGACCTAAGGCAGCAAATAAGGATGTATGAGAGTGGTGCAAGGGGAAGGGAAGGTTCTTTAAATCTCTAAGTCCCACACAGCCTAACTTAGGTCCCATATGAATTAAATAGGAAAAAAAAAAACCAACCAAAAACCAACAAAACAACAAGCAAACTGAACAGGCTAACCCTACATTAAAGTGAAAAAACAAAAAAACATCATTAAAAATTAACACTTCATTATGCCACTGCCAAGAATTCCTAGGTTGGGGGAGGGAGGGAAGCCACAGAACCGTCTATATTGAAATATTAAATTGTCCAGGAAAAACACAAAAGGATCATCCATTTTCTCTCCTAGCAGTATTTTTCTAATACTTTGCCATTTGTTTTTGTTCCATCAACATTTTTCCGACTAGTTATTTCATTTAGTGAATAAAACACATTCTTAAAAAAAAAAAAAAAAAATCAAAGCTTGCCCATGCAGACCTTGCCCATGACCAGAAGTCCACCATGCTCAGTTCTGCATGGCCACAGACACACCCAGGTACCCTGCCAAGAAGATATTACCCTACTTTAAAAGGAAAGGCAATAGGTGAGGATGCCAAAGGATCATATCATGCAGCTGTATAAGTGCTCAGTTTAGGCCACCAAAGCAGGTGAGAAGGTGAGAACTTGAAGGACTTGCTGAAAATATTTGGCAATATTGGCTGGAGGTTAAGATTCAACAGCTGATGAATTAGAAAGTGCAGAGCCATAGGTCAACAAACTTTGGTACAAACCTGTCAGAGGCGACTGCCTCTGCAAAAACCCCAGCTCCGTAATTGCAGTGTAAGTTAAATTCCACTCTGATTAAATTTACAGAGCTGTTCCATAAAATTTCAGTAGACGTCACTGGACACAGCACACTGATTACTCAAAACCTCAGTACCTTTAAGTTTCTACATGTTTATTCAGTCATTCTTTCTCCCTGGAGTGAATATTATCCTGTCTTAAAGGTTTGATGTAAAATCAAACAGCATGTTGTTTGGCTAGGCTTTGGTCTTCCTTTTAAGACTGCTCTTTCTCAAAAAGCCATTTCAAAACACAAATATACCAGGGCATCTAAATATAACTGACCCTACTTGGACATAAGTTCTCCTCACATCTGTCTTCTCTCCCTCAGATCTTTTTAAATTGCACCTACTGGGTAATAAACTATGCTCTCCCGCTGTACAAAGGCGCTGCTGCTTTCTTCCCCCGGTTTGGCGAGAGGATCAGCCATAAGCTGTACAAAGACTGTCTGCTGAGTGTACGCTATGTAATCGCTCCAGCAAACGCTTGGCTTAGTCAAACTCAAAATTAGGTTTAAATTCCCTTCAAAAAGACCCCTCAGTGTCACAGTTTTCTGGGCTAATTCTAAGCAGCAGCACAGAACACTATCAACCAGCGGCGTAAACCCCCTAAAGCTGCTGGCTCAGGGAGAAATTAGCAACTGGAAGCAGCCCTGTGCTCCCAGCTGGCTCAGCCACAGGACTTGAAAAGCCTTCGGTCTGAAGTGCTGAGTTTGTGTACCAGGCAAGATCCTGAGCAAAGCTGAATCCTCACCTTCCAGATGACCTGAGCTTCTCAGCAACCAGTTTTCCCATTAGTTTAAGCATATTAACCTCTGAAGCATCAAAACAATCCACAAAACCATGTGCTTTCTGCTGTCTGATACAGATCTCTCAAAATCGTAAGGCACAAATTAAAAAAGCAGTGAAGCAAACCTGACAGCACCACAACTCACTGCTGGCTCTAGAAAGCTGTTCCTGATACACCAAACTATGGAATGTTAATACAGAACTGGGACAAAACTGAACTGCAGTGTGAAATACCCCATTCTTGCTCTCTATCACTAGACCTTTCATAGCCCAGTTCCCACACTGACATGGATTTGAGCCAACAGCTTCAAGGCTGTTACCAGAGACAAGAAAGTTAAGCTTTCTTATTTGCAGAGCCATTCTATCAATTGATCTGTGAGATTACATCATAAACTGCTGAACATTAATGTAACACCTCGAAACAGTTTCTGTAATACACCTATCTGTTGTGTAACAGTGCTAAAGACATTCAAAAGCAGTATCAGTGAACTGTTCTTACCACTTACTAGTACTCTGGCAAACAAGTTTTCCTACAAGCATTGACTTAAAAATTCTTCAGACTTTTGTTAATCTAAAAAAAAGTTTTTTATTTTTTACTGATTTTTTCATTATTTTTACATATCAAGAAGCTCTGCCACCTGAATCTACATTTCTCCACCTTTACAGATGCTCGAAAGTTCTTGACTAAGCTCCTGTTGATAAACTTATTAGTTAAGCAGCTTTACTAAGTATCCAGAAAAAGAGCTGAGAACAGAAATCCAATGCTTCCCACTTCCATTGAGAAGTCCTGCTTATTATCCTCTAAAGAACTACCATGGTTTATCAACACACAATTGCTTCCTTATTGGATAGTCCTGGTTCTTAATGAGTGAGCTAAAGCAGTAAGATACGATGAATGTTCTGCATTACTTTTCTGGAGGACGGTCAGAAGGGAAAATAAAGGACAAAATCCCCACTCCTTTACCACAGCAGCTGCTTCAGCTCTGTGAAAGTGTGTTATTGGAATTTTGGTTTTGGCTGAAGGCAACGTTTAACTTGGTATTGGGGAGTAGTTAGCTTTAAAAGAAAACACTTAATTAAGCTTCAAAAGACAGTGTTTCAAAACTTGCCAGCTCTGACACTCTTCCAGTTTAACCAAATCTACTGAATTAGATATTTGGGTTGGGAAGGGTTTTTGTTCTCCGTCACTTCCCACTCCCACCTTGGCAAAACAATTCAGAACAACTGTTGGTCTCTAGAAGAAAAAGTTTTCTTCAAGTCTTTTTGATGTAACAGAAGAGATATGTATTGTATCAGCACCTTCTTTCAGTGATTGATGAGTCTAAGCCACTGATTTCAATTCAAGGGTATGCAGAAAGAGTAATATGCCTACTGATACGTTTTATGGTTTCCTGCAGCATTGCTAGCAAGAGGATTGCCAGACTTGCTTGTTCATGGAGGTACATGCTTATCTGCTGAAACATCTATATTCAGCACCATTAACACGAATAATTAATAGACAGTAAGAAAACAGGTTTCAATCCTGAAAGTCCAAGACTAGAGTGAAAAATATTAGAAGACTCTATCCTATTGTCCAATGAAGAATAATAATGATTGGCAACAAAGACCAGCAATTTTCTTACATAACAAAGATATTTCCAAGACAAAAAGCCCTGTGGCCTATTACAGTGTGCTCTGCCATGCATTGTCTTTCATCAGGTATCTTGGAGCTTTATAAAAGAACCAAGTAAAACAAAATCCCACACAAATGAGAACTTTGCTCCGTTACTTCTTCCTCTGAAGTCTTTTTGTTCACTCACTTTTGTTCACACAAGTGAACAGTTCAGTGCTAGCCAGAAGTGGTTGCTTGACAAGACACTGACATTTAAACACACCTACATACTGGAACAAAAAGCAGTAACATTAATTACTTATTCCTTTTGCATCAGCTAAGAATATAAAACAGTAGAAAAAGATTAGCCACTCCTATTCTATCTAGTTTCTTTTATTTCCCTCTTACTACTTATACTTCAGAAAGGAGTTACGGCAAAGAAATTAATGGCTACAATGGCATTTGACTCTGTACAGGTTCCTCCAGCGTATCAGAAGTGCCAAGTCATGAAGTAAGCAATATAATTTAAATTACCATATGTGGTGCATTCTAATTTTCATGCTCTTAAGAAGTGCTCAGAGTATATTGGAGCATTTCAATCTTAAGAGGTTTTGCATTAGTGCTTCCTGGCTCTCGTAAGCTTATGTAGAAGTAAGGCCTTAGAAGTGCAGGTGACTTGTAGCATGAGCTGATGAGTTCCAAAATGGTCCTTTTCAGCACTAAAGTCACCTTACCTCATCTCTCCAAGAATTAAAGGCAAAAAATGCAGTTTTAAGGAACAAAAATGGTGTGCATGAACTTAAATTTAAATAAGCAATTATGTCATTCACCTGGAGACTAGCAGGTTTAAACCTTTCTGGCAGATCTGGATCTCCTACTCAGGAAGTGCCCTTACACTACTGAGCTACAGAATATTCCACAGGCAGACAGTCACATCAAAGCTACTCAACTCTGCCTAACTAGTACTTGCAAAAGCCTGTGCTGGAGCTCTAGCATCATCCTGTTTCCCCACTACCAGTAAACTATAGTAAGCATCAGCATATGAAGTTATTCTTGTTTGCTCACTTGTTCTCAATTAATATATAGCAAATATTTGTATAAAATATTTAAATATTCATTGGATCAGAAAAAAAGCTCAATTTCTTGGTAGTTAGAGAGTTTGCCAGGGGCAGAAAAAGGGGAAGAGAAAAGAACTCAAGTTCCAGGTTCTGCTAAAATGAATATTTAAATAAAGCAGAGTAGAACAGCTTCAGTGGAAAGTAACTTACAAAAGACCTAACCTGGAAGAAGCAGAAGACACGTTTGGTAGGTGTGAAATACTTCATGTCCCTGGAACGCTTCTGTAGTAATCTAGGTTTTCTATGGATGTGCTAACTTATGCCACCTTCATCCAGGCAAGTTGATGACTTCATCCCGGTTAAGTAAATTAAAAAAAACAACAGACACCTGTCAAAATACAAAACATTTCTTGTCCCTCTGACAGAGAGACCTGGAAATCATGCATAACCCAGATGGAAACAGTGCCAAATCATCACAGCCAGTGAAATCTGCTGCCGCTGAAACGCTACTCTACACAGCCTTTCCCCAACTTGATCCGAGACCATACGTGTAATGGGGTGCTGCGATGACAACGCAGAAGGAAAAAGAGATAAGCGAAAGGGTGAGTTTTAGTGCCCTCTTGAAAAAAGTGAGACACCCTCAAAGCTCCTGATTTTGACATGTATAAAAAGAGAGCAAGGACAAAGGGAATAAGAAAAGACGACTAGTCAAATAGCAAAATATTTTGAAAAACAGAGCTAAATTATTTGACTTGACAAATCGTGTGGGGGAGGAAGGCAACTTGCTTTGGGGCCAAGAAGGGGAGGAAACATACTCCACTCTTCAAAGCCAGGCCAAATTGTATTCTGCATTGACTTTTCATCTCTATCACTGCTTGTGGTGCAGCTGTTCACTGCCCCATGAACTCTCAGGCAGATACAAGGCTTCTGCATGATGAAGCAGAACTTATCCAATGGACAGTACTTGTGGGTACTAGGAACTACATTAATATACAGGCTCTTCGTTGTCTTTCCATCACCAGAGTCATGTTCAGAAGACACTCCACATCCCCACAGCGCTCCAGCTACTGGGACGCACATCTCCTGTAATAAAATCATTGGGAGCAGCTGCGCTTACCGCTCTGGTTACTCACAATCTCTCAAACTTAAACAGTAGACGAGTTTATGCTAAAAGAGGACACTGGCACTGCAGACACGAGGGTGGATTATCCCTTTCAGTGAGACAGCAAGCCCTCAATCCAGGTATATATCGAGAAGAAAAACAAAAGACACAAAATCTGGCAAGAGGCAAGTTTATTATCTCTTTCAGCCTCCAAATTCTTATAATTCTATCAGGAGAATGCATCCATTAATGTTGCATTGAACAGTCATTGATGCCCCAAGGAAGACTTTGAAAAAACATTCTATTTACAGACAAGCCTGTTAATGTGTCATCTACAATATGCCTCTCTTACTCCTGGGAAATTTGCATGAAAACAGGATTGTTATTGCTCTGACATTCTTGTGTTCCTAGTGCTTATTTCTCACGGGAAGAGGCACGCTATCTACCCTGCCATCCCTGCATACCCAGGCTCCCACCAAAAAAAAAAATTATTAAAGGGAGTTTTTTAAGCGCAATCCCACTGCAGTTTCAGCTCATGTTCCTGAAATCTCAGTTTTAGTAGCAGGGAAGCTCACATGCCAAAGCAAACAGATGCTATAAAAGCCAATAAAAAACAAATAAACATAAATAAATAACATTTTGTCACCATTAGTGAAGGTTTGTGATTATGTGAGTATTCAATAGGAGCAAATACATTTCCAACAAGAAAAAAGCACCAATGCAAAATACATCCATTGAAATTAAATGGAAAAGGCAGATGAACTGCCAGCTCTGATAAGAGGGTAACAGACTGTCATTTAAAGCTAGTTTTTCCCCATATACATGATTTTTTTACTGCTGCATGCTGCCACACCTAAAGTCCTTCTCTTCACGGGGGCGAGGGGGGAGAAGGAAAGCACCAAGAGGATTTAAATGGCAGGGGGGTTGGAACTGTACGATCTTTAAGGTCCCTTCCAACCCAAACCATTCTATGATTCTCTAAGTTATGAGGACAGTAACATTTTACCTAAGCTTGATGGGTCAGCACTAACGGGAAGCTTCCATGCTGCTTTCATGGCATTCTTATCTCATTTTCACTTACACGTTAATTTTTTTCTGCATTTTCAAAGACATGCATTCACAACAAAAAGAATCACAGAAGGGTTTATTGTTTAAGACTTCATTTGAAACAGACTGATCCGCAACGTCAGTGCAGCTGCCTCATATGCAGCACTGCATTCTAAAAATCCTTATGACATTTCTCTTTAGACATGAATCAGCAGACTAACAGATGTCTCATTCACACCATGTTTTGAGTTTCAGTTTTACTAATGAAATTAATTTAGGGCCAAATTGCATCTTGAGTCGCACACAGAACTCTTGTTGACTTGCATGTCAGCCAAATACGTGCATGGGAGAATGGAAATCTGACCTTAATTTTAATTTGATCTTTGTAACAGATTGCTAATTTAGAGAGACAGATTGTGATGTCCCTTCTTTGTGCTACATACTACTCTACATCACAAATAATCCTACTGAACACAGCCAGCTTTCTGGAGTACATGGTACTCCAGGAGGGTCAAGATCTCACAACCTGCCTGTTACTAGTGCAGACTGCCTCTGAATCTTAAGAGGCACCAGTATGCAGCCTTCTGAGCTCTTTTTCTCTTTGTGCAAACAAGTGTGCAGTCCTGGGAAGACCTGCTGTGTTGTTGCTGGGTTTTGTCATGCAACACTCGGTATCAGCAGTAGTTCTCAGAAAGGGAGATGAAGAAGCAGCAGGGAATTCTGCTCTTCCCCACGTGTTGTTCACATAGTCTTTTGCAGGCAGACACAAGCTTGCCTGGACCAGCATCTGGGCAGCCACGTTGGCCAAACTGGACTTGCTCACACTGGCCAATACCCCACTACGTTAACTGCATGATCACAGCTACCTGTTAGAGCTCAGAGCATAGCCACATCTGTTTGAAGCAGAGCATGAATTCACATCTGCCTGCAAACTCACTCTCAGTCCGTGCCTGAAGTCATTTCAAGAAATAAAGCTGCTCCACAAAAAGCAAGCCATTACACTTAGTGTTGTTTGGTTTTTTTAATCTTCCAATTTTCACAAGGGGATGACTGAACTATGTCCTAAGCAGATCTGCTACTGAGTAAGTAAATCTAAAAAAAAAAAAAAACCAGCTTAAAATAAATAATGTGTTAACACCTCAAATACCTTCCATAACTTGGTAGAGAAGAAGCTTCTGTGCAAATGACATTTTGTTTAAAAAGAAAAAAAGACACAAAGAAAAACAAAAAATAACGAACACAAAACCAATGAGCAAACCACTGTTGGCAAAACATTCAACAGTTCCCACACAAATGACTTCAGATCCCCAATCATTTTACCTTTCATAGCGCTCCAGGAATACATCCACATTTGTAGGTCCCATACTCTCTCTAGCAGTGACAGATGTTCATTTGGAATCAAGAGAAGTGTTTTCACTATTTAATTTTTTTCTAATGAAACTTTTGACTTCGCAGTTAACTCTGAGGACACAGTTGTACAAAAAGCTGGTCATGCTCCAACAAAGTGAAAACAAGATTCTTTAACTGGCAAGCTGCAACAAGAGCTGAGAACAATTTCTTACTTGAAAAGTAAGCCCCTGGAGGGCAGCAGGTTGTAACTACTGATAGGGCTAAAGATAGTAAGTACAAGGTCAGTGAACTCTATGCGTTCGGTTCTTAAGTCTCTAACTTTCTCAGGAATATTAGTGGGGGTTTCTTTTGCTCAAGCCTGGCAACCAGATGTTACTTCTATACTTTCACAGTAGGCCTAACTCTTCCTGTGTTTGCTCCCCATCTAGCTAACGGCCAATGTTTACTCAGAGGAGAGATATCCATCCCCTGTTCTGGCAAGTTACATAAAAACCAGTACCAAAAATCTAACACTGACATTAGTGACATTCAGAGAGTGATTCTTGATTCACTTACTCAATAGCTTAGGCTGATACACTAGCATTTCTCTGGCTACCTTCAGTTATTCTCTCCACCTGCAGAGATCACTGAGCCATATTACTGCTCATTTTCCGTAATATTCTGAGGTTGAATTCAACTAGGATGTTATGATAGAAAGCTAAAAGCTAATGGCACCTTGACTTTGTGGCTGGGTTTCCATTTCACCATCACCCATTTCACCAGCAAATCCACTTCTGCTGTGTTAAAGTTAGCATAGTTAAAGACGCAGAACATACTGTAGGGCATTTGCCTTCCAGTTACTCTGTGATGGGCTATTACCCCAAGAACAAGGTTTTCACCATTTAGAGAATCATTCTTGATGGTACGTTGCAAGATGAGAATCTATGCATTGCTAGCCTATAAGCTGCACTACTACACCATGCAATTTAAGAATACCAAGCCAGAGGAAGAAAAATGTACAAGAAATCCCAGGAACAAAAAGTCTAAACAGGATGGCACAAAAACTGCTACAGGCTCTCACATGTACCCAGTTTTCCTAGTGTTTTTGTTGCACCCTTTCTTCCCTCAACTGCCTTTCATATACTATAACCTTCACTTTGGTTTCATGTCCTATTTCCCATTACATTTTGAACTGTTGCATTTATATTTAAAATCAGTCTCAAATACTTCCAACATATATTAATGACTTCTTAATAATTTAAGAGGCATTCAGAGCATAAGGTGTGCTTCTACCTGATACTCCAGAACTCTTTGACAGAAGGTCAAGACTTTGGATGGTCTAGGCAGATACTATCTCAACGTCTTCTTTTCCTTGGCCTGTTTTAATTTGTAAGTGGGTCAAGATTTGTCTTTGCTTTTGTACTTTTAAATAATGTGAAATAACTTTCATATAGTTTTGAACAAAAGGAGCTGAGAGTATTGTTATTTTCTCAGCTGCACCTGGGCAGACTCAGAGACCTAACACCCAATTTCAAGTTGTTAGTTGATACTGTGTGTCTGTAACTTGCCTGGGCTTTACACACCACCTCGGACATTATGCACGCATGACAGAAATGCAAAGTACAAAGAGTCGTCTTGAAAAATATATACAGTTGCACATATATGCCTATACATGCCCAGATAAAATAAAATCCCTTGAGTGTTCACACTGAAGCCTGAGCTCTGTCCAGATCAGTGAAAAAAATTTTTCTTCAGTAACTCCAAGAGAAACAAAGAATGTATTTTAGACTTTAGCCAATTTCACAAGCAAAATAAATAAATAAATTAGGGAAAACATTAACAAATTATCTCTCTGAAACACAACTCCTCACATGAGCAGCATCAAACCTTCATCCCAGTCCATCCTGCCATGAATGTGTAACACCAGGAGTGCACTGTTCGGGATTTAGTACACTGCAGGTTAAAGCTCTTAGTTGGGTGGAGGGGAGCCATAATCACAGAGCAAATAGCTCTAAGTCTTCAGCATAACCCTGTCTAAGGGACAGATAGCTCACTACAACACGACTACACAGACACATAAGATGTGCAACATCAAAGTTTCTGCCTTATTATGTAATGATCAGTGAATTCCTTCTCTCACCTATTTTTAAACATGGGCTGCACATAACTACAACTGTCTCAGCCCAGTAATTGCTGTTCATTACTGCTGATTTCTAGCACACAAGTTGGATCTTTATCATCAGCAAGAGAGCACAGTTTACTGGAAGATGGTTTCCTCTCAAAATACACACGCAGTACTGCTTCAGATGGCTTTATGAGGGAGGAGGCAAGCGGTTGTGATTGCAGGAAGCTGCTAAGTCCCCAGTGGAAGGAGCCAGGCATTGTGCTACAGTGTCTACTCAAAAAATCGCAAGCACAGCTTCATGGCCATAGTGAGAGCTAACAGGTTGGGTTGCATTTAATAAATATTTGAGACATCGCTTTGGTTCTTGACATTGTTCTGTATGCATAAAAACCAAGAGTTTCTAAAAAGATGTTGGAATTGTTAGCCACGCTGCTTCCCCAAGCCAACAGCAGGGAACATGTCACCGTTTTACAATGTATCCATAACACATGATCAAGCTGTAAAAACCACAATAGACGTTGCTGCATTATAATCTCTAAGCTATAACATACCAGATCCGTCTGCGGAGTTCCATGCGTATCCTGAAAACGGTTTCAAAATGTGCCCAATAAAAGTTAAGCTTTCATTTACAGTTTAATTTTGTCAACAAATCATGATCTACTATATCTATCTGTCAGACATTACACTACTTCCTTTCAAGTATTACAAGAACTAAAATACAAGTTTCTAATTAACTTTGTCATATGAGTAAGAGTTGTTCTAAAACTTCTGTCTTCAAAGTACTAAGATTTAAAGTAATAAATATTCCTTCAGAAGTAGGCCAGTTTGAATTTAATATGCACCAAATAAATATTCCCTCAATTAGATGTGTGCAAGTAAAAAGCTTTATGTTATGGCTTATAGCAATTTCAGATAAAGAGCTTGTGTGATGAAGTGAATCCAGCTACGAAATGATTCCAGTAGTGCAACATATTTTTAGCACAGGATAGCACTCATCTCAAAAATAATTCTGAGAATTTTTGCAATTTTGAGATCACACTAGGTTTTCAGCAAGACTACCATGCTTAATAGATTTCACAAATTACTCCTAAAAATTTAATAAGGCAAATTAAGGGTCCTTGTAATGAATCATGTAACTTTTCATTTGGCAGAATTACACCCTTTTTCTCTTTGTGCAAGAACCATCATCTAAGTTGTATCATTAGCCACAAGGCTGACTAAAGAGAAAAAACAAAATTACCCATTGCTGTGATGAAACTTCTACATTATTGCTACTTTGATATTCCAAACAAAATTTCTACTCATCAGTTTGACTGAAATGTAAGTCTGCCTTCACGACTAATGAGGAGTACTGTTGTTACTTACTACTGCGGAAGAGCCTTGCCACTGACTTTTTTGATTAAAGGGTGCAAGTTCAAAGAATACTTAAGAAAGAATCTTTAAAAGAGTGTATAACCCACAACTGAATATAAGATTTGTCACGTATCAATTGCCATGAAACTCCCTCTGTATTACATCTTAGAGCTAAACGCTGACTTATAGTATGTCAGCTACCATTTGGACTAAGTTTGCTTCTAGCAAACACGACCAACTATTTTTTCTCTGAAGTGGTGTGGGTCTGTAAATAAGAAAGCACTTGTTCAAGGGGTTACACAGTCCCTACTGTACATATACCCAAAGGTCAGCGAAACTGCGATTACTTAGGGCAACTGCAGGTATCGGTACACAGCATGGCTAGTCTGGGCAGGCTGTGCTACAAGTCACTGCATTAAGCAATGGTTCCACTAAGTCTTGTCAACTGATCCACAGGCATTGCCAAAAATGAGAACTTAGCTGGAAAAAGTGTCTACATCAAGAGAAAAGCAGTGGCAAAATCCTCCAAAGGTCAATAACAGTTCCTTCTAGAACAGGGAATTATTCAAAAGAACAGTGACTACTTCAAGCCATGAAAGTCAATGTTCAGCCTGCTGACTTCAGCAAAGATACGCTCATTTTTACATGAAAAGAAATCAGGCAGTCCTCAGCCAACACAGCCTTTGACAGATAGTTGCTGCAGGAAGCAACTGGGCAGCTATTCCCAGCCAATACCTTAACTGCTGTGGGAGATGGAAAACATCTGGACAGACTGAAGCAATGAAAAAGACAGGAGAAAACATATTGTATCTTTTTGTTTTCCTTTATTTTTCTCCAAGATTGGTTATGCTGACCCAGATCACCTCCCTGCAAGGGCTAGTACCAGTTTTGCATGTTGAAAATACAGCACTGAGACAATGCAGCCTTCAATTGGTTGTCGGCAAATGTGCATCGCTACCTGTCAAAGCATCCCTTCATTTTTATATTGGTTCTGCTTTCAAAGCAAATCACGTGAAGACTGAAAGTGAAGTAGTGCTCTATATACTGGAGTAGGACAACAAACGAGTGCTAATACTCTGCTTAGAGAGAACCACAATTCTGTAAACTAGTGCAAAGGAGGAACCAACAAAATAACTAAACACGTCTACACGGTTAACTATAATAAATTGAGGAATAACATCATCTAGGACTTTCAATCCTGCATTACAACCAGGAACAGGTTTGTAACTTACCCAGGGACTGCAGACCCCTGCATTTCTCTCTTGAATGCTAGCAGATGCTGTCATCTTGGACAGTGGGGACTGCTATCAAAGTCACCTCAAGTTCACAGAGGTATCACTGTTGGTAAACGTTTCTAAAGCACACAGTTGCCAGTATGGCCCCTTACTTTTAAAATACTGAATTTATTCCTCCTGCAGTATCTTCCCAAATTCACAGTTAATGCTGTTTCTTCAAACATCAAGAAACTTTCTGACACAGCATCTTGTGCTGGGTTTGAACATGTCAGTGGAACAGCTGAAGTGAAAATGACAAGTGGCTTTGGCATTACTTCGGACCAGGGCTTCTGGGTAGAGGCAGAAGATGAATTTCTGGCAATACTTTTCAGTCCCTTCACAGGCTTTTGTTCTGGGGGATCATTGCCTGTTATTATCCTAATTCAAGAAATTTGGCTTTGTCTCATTTACTCTTAAATGATTTAAAATTCATCTTATAAATGGAGTATAGTCTGCCATGATTCAGAGCTGCAAGTCTACATCTATGACAGAAAGAAAGATATGACACAAAGTTCAATCTTAGGCCTGCTCATAGCTTCACTTTTCGTAAATTATTTACCATCTGTTCACAGTACTGTCTATTTAGACGAAGATGATTCAGCCATCCATGCCAGGAGTTACAAGTGGAGAAGCTGTACCAAGAAGTCAGACTGATTTTCACTTCAAGTATTATTGCTTTGTGGGTGCTGCCAGCAAATATAGATGCAAGGCATTTTCCAAACACTTTTCTGAACCTTGATTCAGGGAGCAGTCAGCAATTTGTACATCTGTCAGCTCGGTTCACTGAGCAGCATGGTACACATAGGTCTTCAAGGGGGACTTCGAAAGCAGGCAGGATAGGGACCGGTGCAGATGAAATGCAGGGAGGTCACAAATTAACATATCGGAAGCCACAGAGAAGGTGGCACAAAGATGGATCATGAAACATCTGACAAGCAAGTAGCAGAGTGGAAGTGACAAGAGACCTTGGAAAGCCTAGCAAGTGAAGCTAAATGGAGAGGGTCACAGTTATGTATAGCTTTCAAGACTGACAAAAGGTATCCATCAGATAAAATAACTGGATGAGAAGTTTACAGGAGATTTCCAAGAAAGGAATTTCATAGTCAAGTAGGTTATAGTAGAAGTGTTTTAGGCTGGACCAACAGGAGTAATGACTATGATCGAGAAGACAGATTTACTTACATGTATTAATCAGAACAGGTTAGCAGAGAAATGTCTGAACAAGAAAATACCCTGGAGAGATGGAGGAAATTCAGAATAATCTGCCTGGTGTGGTCCTGAGCCAAAGGAGATACTGAAGCTTCTGTAACACTCTCTTTCATCTGAGTAGACATTTGTAAGGCATTTTACAGAGGCAAGCCAATATGCCAGATTGAAAAGCAGAAGCTTAGCAGAGGACAGAGAGACACTTCTACAAATCATCTGCACAAAGACACGATAGCCTCAGCTATCGTTGATTCAGCTATGAATTGAAGAAATTACACGCAGATCAAGGTGAAGAGCAAAGGGGCCAAGAACAACGCCTTAAGCAACAACCTCTTCCCTCCCAAAATTATTTGGGAAAGTAGCAACTGAGTACGGCAGTATTTCATAGAAGAAGAAAAGTATCAAGGACCAAATACTTGCCCATTCAAAACAAGCCTATTATGACTTTTATTACAACACATTTAAACAGCAAAATTAGATGCCTAGTACTGTCCACGGCAACAGAACATACGACTACAACTGTCCTCTCTGCCCTCAAAAAAATCCCCACACCAAACACAGCATAAACAGTTGACCTCTAAACGCTCAGAACACCCTGCCTCCTGGAGACACTACGCAGCTTTATAACGTGGTGTCTCCCTTCCCTTTGCCTAGTTATAGTATGTTATTACTAATCCCACTTTTACTAATCCCATGTAGAGAGCACAACAACAGCAGCTGAGAGGCTGATAAAAGGAGATAACACACATTCCCTGAAACACAGCATAATTTTCTCAGGGATTTGAGCTTATTTATTAGGCATCCTTATGCTACTTGGGAGATCACTACATCTGCTGTGTATTGCAGATCTAACTTCTGTGCTAAAGTGTGTCTATTGATTGTTGCAAGTTGTTACATTTGAATAAACATGGTTTAGAAGTGTTCTTCCATCTACTAATTATTGAGCCGACAACAGAGAACAATTCTAAACAAAGGCACGTTATCCTGTCCACACAGGATGGCAGTTGTCACCACTGCTCCAGCTTTTCTACAGGTGAAGAATAATAGTAAATGCAAAAAATCATTCCAATTCCAGATTACACAAAATAGCCTCTTACAGGACTTTTAAATTCCTACTGCTAAATACAGACACACACACTCCCTCTCTCAAAATACTAACACAAAAGCATATCGGGAGTCTACATGCACAAAAAATTGACAAATTGCAAAGTTGCAATTGCATAGCAAAATAAGATATGATTAACTGTTGCATATTCTAAATTCCTTGGGGACACTGAAAAAAAAAACCACTTTATATATATATATATAAGAATAAGGAATTCTACCTTGGTGGAGAGCAAGAAGGTCCCTACCAGCAAAAACTTAAGCTCACAGCCCCGTTTTAACAATCCTGCCAGAAGTCAAGCACAAAGAATATTCTTTCCCCATAATAAACAACAAACAAGGAAAGTTGAAAGAAACACTGAAAGAACAAAACACTTGAGAAAGTTTTTAGAGCAACCTGCCACAGGCAAGAAACAAGCTCCCACGAAACAGAAAAGGCCAGTAAAAACATGTCTATTTTCACAGTATTTCCTGGATAGGGAAAAATAAAGCTGGAGTATTAACCAAAACTATGCCTTGAGTTAGTGGCCTGTTGCCACCCAGATCCCATCAACTGAGCAGCAGGAAAGAAAGCTGGCTTGATACAAAAAGCTGTTCTCATTTATGAAACGCTGATATTGGTACCAAACTTAATAAAAATGAGCTATGGATGATGAGATCCAATTTTGCTTATGGGGTACCCAAGCTGTGCCAGGTTCATTCTAGTATACAGATGAAGATATTTCCTGTCTCCATCAGCACACAATCCAGAAACTGCACATCTAATGTGGGCAGAAAACACATGAAACTAAGTAGTTTCTCATTCACACACTATCCGAGGTGCTCTAAGATAACACACCAAGGCTCTACAGGCTGCTTCAGAAGGACTGGGGTATCTCATAGGTCCTGTGTCAAATTTGCTGACCCTGAGGCCTTGTCCCAAATACCCTACAGCATTTCCAAAAGCCTTACATGTGTGTCTATGCGCAGCAGAACTGTGCCCAGAGTATTGGTTAAACAGGATATACATGGTTTAAGACTAGCTTTCCAGAGCAAATTAAAATAAATTTGAGAGCAGCCCCTCTCCTTTTTGCTTCCAGCTGAAAGAAGTTGAGAGCCAAATTCCCCCGTCTGGTAACAGCACCTAGGAAAGCCCAGGTGATGAGACCATTTCAGAGGTTCCAACACAGACTCCTAGCTAAGACTGCACCTCCACATCCCTGCGGATGCTGAAGGCAGCGTTAAACCACAGCATCACTCTTCAGGAAGTTTCTCAACTGAACTGGCTTGATGAGTGTTCAGCAAGGATGTGCGTGGGGGGAATATTTCCTACTTTCAGTGTACGGAGCTCTTTCTGGGTAGGCGCTTTATTTTGTTTGGTTTTCTTTTTCTTTTAAGCATCGTTAGAAGATGAGAAATACACCAGCAGAGTAGGCAGGAATATTTACCATTGCATTAGAGCAATCCCTCGGAGCACACTCACAAGCTCAGAGCCCTGCTGTGCAAGGTGCAGGAGGAATGACAAATGACCCCACTTCCCTTCCAGGATTTCACTGGTTCTTGGCCAAGATAGGTCATAACCCACAAGGCAGACAGGACAAGCTGGAGACTAAACATGCAGAAGGGGTAAGAAGTATTGGGAGGAGAAGGAAACAATAAGGTGAACAGCATCTAAGAAAAGAATAAAGTAAATACCAAGAAGAAAAACTCATAGTAGTGAGTGCTCAAATCTATTTCTGATCTTATTCAAAGGATGACAAATATTCTCAAGGGAAATAACAGTTCCTGACACCACACCCACACATCATTATGCTAAAGCTTTAGCATTTTCTGGCTGCTCGAAGACATTCTAGTTTTAAAGAAACACAAGCTGGAAAATTCAACACGCAAGTTGGAAGATTCTGGTGGTATTTGTGTTCCCACAGCCCCAGCCAGTTCTCAGGGTGCATAGTTATGTCACTCTAATTTCAAGTTTCTTCCTCCACTGCTCCACAAGACACAAATACCACTCTAAATGGACAGACTAAAAGGAATATCAGATTAAATAGAGCACCTGAACTGTAAACAGATTATCAGCATCTCGCATTTTGTAGTACTGTTTTAAACTATAATATTGACAATTACAATAAAACTTTTAATGGCTAAGGAACCAACTAATATCAGCAGGACCCTTTGGTAGCAAGCCAGACAGGTTTCAAAAGCTGAGGACAACGAGTTTTAAGAAGGAAAGAAAATCATGCTTCTTGCTTGGGATTTTGTTTGGTTTTGGGTTGAGTTTTTTGGGTTTGTTTTTTTTTAAAGAAATATTAATGTCCAAAAGGAAAGGTTAAGTCCAGAGGAAGGAAAACTTTTTTAAACGTGGAACTAGACTAAACAATCTGCATTTGTATTAATACAGCTATTTACTAATCTAAATTGCTCTACATCTCTTTCCCCCAAAATCACACTGAGATAGTCTGTTAAGGTCCAAAAGTAGAATTACAGCAACAACAGTAATTACAGCAGTAATTACACATTGGACGGGACAGAATTTCTTTGCATTCCCTCTATTGCCAGGCAGAATTCCTTCTCACATGGGCCAGTTTTGCTCCACTGGGTCACAAAATAAAGTTTCCCATTTTGCTTCACATTAAAAATAAGAGTAAAAACTGCAGAAAAAAGGTATCTGGAGTGCTTCCCACTCTTGCCACATGTCTTTTTGTAGCAGTTAACTATAATGAAACAGTACTCCTTCAAAAAAATTCAAAAATCTGGGTATGCTTTTTCTTTTAATTCACGTAGGCAGAGTCAAGATAAACACATGATATCTATTCTAAATGCAAGATACCAGGGTGGATTTTTTGTTTTTCCCCCACATTCTTACTTCCTATGCACACACTGCTTATTATATTAACTTAAAAATTTGTGCGTGTGGTATCAGTAACTTGAGGAGCAGAAAGAGATTTCTAGCTCCACACTGAACAACTACTTACAGAGCTAAATGGGAAGGTCAGATTTTTCAAACACACTCCACCTCGCTTGAAAATAATCATTTTTACTCTGATACAACTACCCCAAAGTTGCAGTCAGATTCCCTGCTGGGCTAATATATTCCACGTGGAAGCCCGTACTACCAAAGTTCATGCTTAGTGGTGCATGTGCCAGCTACATTAGAGCTACCACGTCAATGCCTACATATACTGCAATTCAGTCTTCAAGTGCAGCTTAACCACAGCCTCTTTAAGTAGCTGCAGGATTCTCAGCACATTTGCAGAACAGTCCCTGAGTATTTCAGAAAGCATCTGTATTAACATTGCACTGCTTTTGTATTTTTGGAACTAACACAGGTTTTGATTCCATCTTAAATTTCAACTCAAGAACTGAAAGAAAAATGACGTATTTTTTTTTTAAAAGTGAGAAATGTGTTGCTGCTGGCACTTATCTGGAATCTCTGCTCGATGCTGGCTTTAGCCAACGCCAACCGAGATTCCAGATGGGCTGCTGAGTGTTTTTGGTTTTTAAAAAACATGGCAGCCAATGCACCCATCTGGCTGCACATGGAAGTGATGCAGGAAAAGAGATCAAGCTCTATCCCTGTAATTGAGGTTGATAAATCAGGCGCTAAAATTGTGCACAGCAGGGAAGAAATATAAATGTATATACAGAGAGAAGAGCAAGCACAATTTATCTGCATCATTAGAGTAAGTGTTACCATTGAGTGACTGCCACCATGTTCCTCACACACACACAAAATTTAGACTGCTGGATCACTTTTCTTTTGCGAATGAATTTTTAAAACATTTGTACTGGTATTTTAATACAGTTTACAGTGAAGATTAGAAGCTTAGGTGTGCCAAGTTCCTTCCTACAGAAACACAAAGTGCTAAGCAGCAGACAGTACAGGTTCCTGAATTTATGCTCCAAGGGAAATCAGAGGTCAAGTTACCTTTGCACCTTGCATTATTTTCAACAGTGTTAAGTTAATATAAGATTTTTTTTTCAGCCAGCATACATTTACTTGCAGCAATAAGCAATTCCAAAAAGAGCACAACAGCAGAAAGCCCAGCGGGTCTAGCCAAGAGTACATTAACTCAATGGACAACAGATGAAACCAAAGACCTCAAACTATCTAGCTTTGTATCCACAGCGGTAATTCTCAAGTGTGGCCAGATACTTCACATGTGCCCAGCACAAAAAAAGCACTGAGTGTGTTTGGTCATTAAATACAGCCTCTATGCACCCTCTCTTGCCGTGTACTGGAAAACTCCTTTCAGGTTCCCTGAAAGAAGGTGAGGTCTCAAGAAGACAGCAGATCAGCATCCACTCACAGTATGTTTAACAAGGCCACCGGTGGAGTTAAGATGCTCACTAAAAAGGTCTCCTCCTGAAGATGACCCTGTCCTGACTGAACCCAGATTTTTTTCCAACAGCTTCACCAGGAACTGCAGAGCAACAACAAAAACAATCCCAAACAAACCCCTAAAACTCCATGCCAATAAATGCCACTGGTCTTTGACCTTCAGTTCTGACAATGCTTCGTAGTCTGAGGGAGGTCAAGTAAAGCCTGTCATTCAGTTTATCAGGAAAACATCTATTCTCAGTTGCAAATTACCAGACCTGTTATTTTTCAAAGAACCATGTTATAAAAAAACCTAAAGTTTTGTTATATTATTTTTATTTGTTTAAAATCAAGAGGCATGAGTCTAATTCTCTTCTTACTTAATGCTGATTTAGTTACTTCAACTTCAGTACAGTAACTTCTAATTTACAGTGGCATAAGCAAGAGGCAAGCAAGAATGACAAAACTCTCTGGAGGAACACTGATTAAGCATACTCTTGGAGAGGTCTCTATGGGTCCAGTTCACCGTCAAGGCATACGACCACCAGAGTGTCACATTCCTTCAGCTGCTGTGCAGCACGATTGCCGAGTGACAGTTTAAATTACATAGAGTTAGCTTGCTCTTCTCCTTTCCTTGAACAGTTCACTGCAACATTGACAGGAGGAAAAAAGTCATAGCAACCAAGACATAGGAGAAAGCTCAGGCATATTGAAATCAGTGGGAGTTCTGCCATGCAGCTTGCTGGAGCCAGGATTTCATGCGTTGTCTCTCTATATTAATACTAAAGAAATAATGAGTACAGATTTACCCAAAAGGACATCTCATTGAAACTCTTAGATCACTGGCATCTTCTAAACAGCCAGTCAGATGTTCCCAGAAGCACACGTTCTCTGCATCCTAAAAAACAGAACCATTTCAGGCAGCACCCACTGAAGCGTTAACATGGAAAGGTTCTGGCCACACTTTTACCAAGAATCATACGGTTTTGTCTCACTAAAACAGCAGCTTGCTTTGAGGCCACATGTGCGACAATACAAGGGAGATTCAGGTCTATCAGTAGGGACTATTCTCCTTACAGCTTTTTAACAAAGCACCAAGAAACAAATTAAATTCTGGATTCACAGAAGGCAACAACACAAACTCCTTTTTATATTATATTTTCCATCTAATAAACACTTACTACTAAAAATGTTTATACTTTTATCCTTAAATACTGCTTTCTTAGAACCATTAAAATTAGAAGCTAGACAAATATTTGAGTGATAAGTAAAAGTAACAGTATGATCAATCCTGCTTTATAATTCAAGGTCTTTTGTTCGCTATTTCATCTCTACCTGAAACAGCACACCAATTACCAGGTCTGACCCTCCTCCAGCTGTACCCACCTCATCCCAGAGTTCAGTAAGGCACTGGGGGACTATGGTCTATCGTATTTGGCAAACACAGATTGTTTTCTTCCTTTTTTTTTTCCTCCACCCCTTCTTTTAAGCAGTCCTGCTTGTTAACTAGGATTTGAGATTACTAAATATAGACCTTTGCTGTATAAACAGAGACAAAGAAATGTTGAGTCTACTGTCAATGTGACAACTGAAAACATCCTGCTTGGTTCAGACTATCAGACCCAGAACTACCAGCAGCAATACTTAAGTTGCACTAGCAGCCTTCCCAGTGCTCCTCCAGACAAGAAGACGACATAGGAACCCACTGTACTCAACCAGTTGTTTTTTTTTTTCTATGTTATTAATATTTTAATACAATTTATCTTCAGCTAGGTCAAGGCACTAAATCTCTTGCAGGTAGATATTATTTCCAGGAATTTCAGCAGATCTTTGTAAAACATACTTCAGTATCAATATTTATCCAAGATGAAAATGGATTCAACCTGGCATCTGTGTGCCTTCTCCACTTTGAGGTCACAAATGGATATAAAGATGCAGAATTATTTTTTTTTAATTGATTTTTAAGTTTCAATAAGCCTCAGCTGCTCCTTTGTAAAGCCACCAGACAATGAACAGCAGTTCAAAGGTGAACTAGTAACTTTAAATGAAGTCAGGCCAGAAATAATGGACTTCTGCCCCAAATCATTCCTTTCACAGAGAGGATATAGTACTGTACATATAACATAACTATGGGTTTCTGCTCCACAGAGATCACCCAAGAAATCTCTGCTGGCACTAGAAACTCATTGCAGCGGCTGCAAACAGCTTAGCTGGTTCTACATAAACCAAAGCAAATAAAAACTGTGATGAGGTACCATAATTATACTTGTCACCTTGCTCACCTCCCTGACACGTACAGCAGGAGGAGATCAGGGACCTCATGAAGGAAGATGCACTTTGCTCACTATCTTCTGTGATTGCTTCGTATCACTCAGAACACTACACTCACATGGGCAATACTGGTAGGATCTCGTATCACACTAAAAAAAAGAAGTGCAATTATCATTGAAAAGAAGTCTTAAAAGTCCAAGAATTTTTAAAGAAAGCACAAAATATTCAAAGCAAATAAACCTCCATAGTCTTAGATGTTATGAATCCACAGGGCAGAGTGACTCAGTTTTGAGAAGGCAGATTTCTTCTCCTTGGAAGGAGAGCCCAGTTTTCACATGGCCTGAATGTATAAGCTTTTATATACACATGCATAAGTGCGGGAAGTCTTGTTTTTAAATATATTAATTATTTTCATTTGTAGGGCTCAGACACAGGGGCATGGATTTCATTTTCATTACACAGCACTGCCACTAAAACCTAAAGTTAAATATTGTATCAGAGAAGAAAAAAAAAGTAGTGTATTTTTCCATAATATCCTGCAGACTTTAGACATTTATGTACATGGGAGATAATCAAGTTTATTAGCAGTTGGTGGACTACTCAGGCTTTCATGAAACATCTGTGAAATATGGTGCAAAGATACAGTAAGTCAGTTCCTCAAATACCCATTTCTTAACTGTTAATTGTCTAGCAGAAACCTGAAATATTGGCAGCAGCAAGCTGAGGAACAGCTGGGCTCTTGGGCTGTTCTTAGTTACTCTTCCTCAGCACATCTCCAGTAGTCACACTTCCAGTAGCTAAATTCTGGTTTAAAATCCACACGGTTTTAAACTCAGACTCCTCCAAGCCAGCACTATCGCAACAATCCACTTCCATTGCCTCTGTCCTAGTGCTGGCACGATACAGATATTGTTTGGGTGGGGAAAGAAAACTTCAAGAGAGACACGATTTTGCTCAGTTCCCAGGTAGCTCTCTTTGCTATGGAAATAAAGCAACTGTTGGAATTCACTACAGTGTTTTTATTGGGGAATAACAATGCTAAAGATAAAAGATACTAAGTAATTAGCAGCCAAGAGAAATGTTCTAAACACCGTGCATGGTTTATTTTACCCGGCTGGTGCAGAAGGCTAACCCTGGTGAAGAGGTTTCTCTGCAGCTGAGATGCTGAAGGTGCATCCCTCTGCTGCTGGCAGAAAAGCTGCCGTTCAGCTACTGAATAACAGACCTCCGTGAAAAACAAGGGCTTTGTACTCAAAGTGCTCCATAACAGCACTCTCAATTCCGGTGCACTGATTGAGAGAGACTCCTCTGCCTGGCCTTTCACTGCTAGACAATCCCAATGCGATCCCCAAAAGGCATCTGTGGAAAACATACAGCCTCCCTTGGGGTAAGCTGAGAAAGGTCCTTACGCGAGGGCAGCGAGCACGGAACTGACAAACTGCACAATGAGAGAAACTGAACGAGCAACGCGAGCTCGATTTAACAATGCTTTTACAAATTGAAGGCTGAAGAGCCAGAGGCAGAAAAGGCACATATTAGATGACTGGGTCAACGCTAGCCTGATAGCGGGCAATTTCACCGTAAGAAGAAAGAGAAATAAGGAGAACTGTTTTGGAGGTAAGATTTAGTAACATCTAGTTCCTGCACTTAAAAAGAACAAAATCCATCTGAAACATGTAAGCACGTAAAATTTGTCCACCAGACATATAGAAAAGAAAAGACTTGACACGCATCAAGTCCTTCATGTGATTCATCTTCAGCTGAGGCTACTGAAGTCATGTATCAAACCATCAATTACCAGGATGCTCCCATATGAAGGGGACTTACTGCCATACTAAGGATCGTTAGAAGCCAGGTAAGAACGATCAGTTTTGCAGCACAGCTTTTGCTCACAGAAGAGTTTATTCATGCATGCGCACACACACACAAATCTGAACAATTAGAGGTACCGACATCACTTATAAATTCTGCTATTCATCATCCCAAATGTTACATTTGGGAGCTGGGGGAGGAAGGAGCCTACAACCAGTCAGATTTAATCATAACATCCGCTAAGAACTCCCAACCTTCGATTTCATTCCAACAAGAAGTAACCTTTAAGAAGAACACACACAAAAAAGCTACACTCTGTTCAACAAAACTCATTTTAAATATTTAATGTCAAAGCACTGATAAATTTAAGAAAAAAGGTTGGGATGTTTCAGTATCTGCACAAGGCAGTTGGAGCAAGTTGCAGACTTACAGTGTCTGGCCAGAGCTGGGGGATGTAGTATTAAGGATACAGAGGCTCAATCCAACGTGCTGCTGAAATCCAAGCAAGCTTTGCTTTATATTAATGCCATCTGACTTTAAAGATTCTGTGCCCATCTGATACCTGTCAGTACACTAACCGGCTGACTCACTGGGGAGACACTACAAGCTGGGAGGATATCATGGTGGGGACAGTTATCCTCAAACTACGTAAAGCTTGGGAAACCTGTCAATAATCCAGCCCAGATACAGGTCGGGTACTACCCAGTAAATCAATGAAGGGGCAGAAAGAAGTGAGTACAGCAGAAGTACAGAACAACGAGTACCCAGGTAGCTACAGTCCTTGGCTGCACCAGTCTCGGACCAACGCTTATCACAGGCTTTTTCTCCCCACTCAACGAATTAAAAAAAGCCTGCACATTGGATTGTCCATGGAGAAAAGGGGAGGAAATGGGTTTAAAATTACAGAGGAAGGAAAGGTCTGCAGACTGAGAAGAGCTGTTTTTCTTCCCCCCTTCTAAAAAAACACACAAAGCTTAAAGTACACAGTTCAAACATTTCATAACAGCTTGAAATCCACAAGTTTCTTTGCACCCCACTGGAAAGGGACATTTTTTTAACTGAAGACTCTAGCAACAAAGCACCTCCATGAACTAGTTGAATTTCCATTAGACATATCAGGATACGCTGCGGATACAGATAAACAAGAAAATCCAACACAGTAATTTAGATGGCAACACATAGTCTCATCTTCAGTTAGTTCAAACCAGCTGAGATCTCATGCAGCCATCATTAGATTCAAGGTCAAACATCTTCAACCTAGGCACATGCAAATGCAATGCCACCAACATTTGGAGGCCAATGGAGAACACCTAATGAAGCTAATCCAGATTCATCTCCAAAAGATTTCACAGGTTTTTCCCCCAACAATCACCCCATTACATTTCCAGTTTAATTTTTGTTCAACAAAAATCTCCACAGACTAAAATATCACACTTAACATTTGACATTAATGTGTTCTAACAAAGTTGATGCATTAAAAGGATTACACATTTACAGATTACTGAGCAGTTTCTTCCTGGATGTCTGCCGAAAAAATCCTGAAAATATTCTGGCTCTAGGCTCTCTCGGTTACACCCAGCATTCATCTTGATAGGTTAGTGTAATCGGTTTGCATGCCACAGAATGATCTGAAGCAGGCAATTGGGCTGCTTTTTCTAAAGCTAAGCAGATTTACAGAACCTGAATAAATTAAAAAGGAGGTTAAACATCAGCTAATTCTACTCGCAACACATTGCTGTTTATTTCGGTGCTTTGTCAATTTAGTAATCCAGCAAAACCATAAATGTGACTTATCTTGTATGTGCAAGGAAGAGATTATTAGGAGGGAAAGGAATTTAAATTGTCTGCAATAACAAACCTTGAACGTTCAGAAAGAAGAGAGAAAGGAAGAAAAGAGAAAGTTACCAGATAAATTGGGGTGGCAAAACTCAAACTTGTTTGCTTAGTTTACGTTTAAGCAGCAGAAATTCACATGTTCTGAAACCAATTTCCTTCAGCGGTTTTAAGTACTGAAAACACAATGAGAAAAAAGAAGTGATGCAGCAGAAGGGCCTGCACAGATGCCTCGTGAGCTGCTCACTGAAGGCTCTCAGGTAAGGACAGGACCACAATTCTGAGCTAGGTTCATGTATGTAACAACTCTCCTGAGGGTTTTCTACATTTCCATACCTACCATTTCAAACTTTTAGTGTTAATTTGAACTTCTAGTTGCTTGTGGGAAAACACAAATTTTGAAATAAGTCTTTAATCACATCAGGATCCAACTGCCACGTCCCGCAAAGAAATCAGCGTTTCTTTCAAACCTGGTATGGGGCAGGGGGTGAGGAGGAAGTATTGTTTTGTGTTAGTAACCCATCTGAGAAAGAATTATGAAAGAGTTAAACTCATACACACCCTTCCTGCCTCTCTGGGAAAGGAAGAGTGCATTTATTTATATAGTCCATTCAGAAAGCTATATTTGAAAGCTATTTTAAGACTGCAGATTGAAACATTCAAGCGGCAACATTAAAGCAATTTGGACAAAAGGGACTTTTTAGCCTGCTGTATTTGCATGATACTATAGTCTTTAGATGAGTTTACAATTTATATATTTTCAAAAGATTCATGCCACAATTAGTGCACAAGTGGAATTGGAGCAGCGAAGAATGCACCACCACACCCTAAACTACCTATGAGTTTTATACCTGTAGAAGCAAATATTCTCACCGAGCACTCCAATGCTATTTCAAGTTATGCTGCATTTTATAAAGTTCATTCCTGACAGACCTCATATTTCTGCTTCTTTTCAATTAGTTTTATGACCTTATCAGTTGAGTTTTGGCTTACTTACACATTGCTTGAAAAGAAGACATTTCTAAAGGCGCTATCAGGAGGCATGAAGGAGGAACTTAAATCCTCAGTGTTTGATGAAAATGTCATCAAATAGGAAAACGATTCCTTTGTACAATCTGATGCAGTGAACCTCTCTTCAAATACTGAATATTTTCTCCAATAGCACATCCAGTGATCTTAACAGATCCAATGATCCTGACTAACCAAGTGATCTTCTTTCGGTTTTCAAACATGCAGTAAGTTCTAATTTGACAACTTACAAGCCCTTGGCATTACGTTCAGTTCACAAAAACACCCCAAATTCTTTTGTTCTTTCATTCTTTCAATTGCTAGCCTTTTACCACATCCTTCAATTTTCAGGATACTACATCAACCAAATTAAGAGAAGTGTTCAGAACTCAAACTGCTAATCACCTGCTTGTACTATTGATCAGCAGCTTTTACAACCTACTACAGCTGAATGAGAAACAACCACAGAAATTTAACAGCACTCTACATTTAGACTTTTGGAAGCAGACATCCTCCCACGCCTTTCCAGTAGTTAATTCCCCCACTGTTTTAGCACAGCAGTTTGAACAGCTGTACAATGCACCAGATAGATCCATCAGGAAAAGGATGCATTTCTGGAAGTTTTGGTGTTTCCTCCCAAAATCTGATCACTGCTTACATCCTGGTTTCAACTGAGATTGTTTTCTTCCTAGTTGCTGGTGCAGTGCTGTGTTTTGGATTTAGTATGAGAACGATGTTTTAGTTGCTGTCAAGTAATACTTATTCTAAGTCAAGGACTTTTCAGCTTCCCACGCTCTACCAGTGAGGAGATGCACAAGAAGGTGGCAGGGAGTGTACACAGGACAGCTGACCCAAACTGGCCAAAGAGATATTCCATACCATATGGCATAATGCTCAGTATATAAACTGGGGAGGAGTTGGCACAGGACTCAATGGCCACACCGTTTTCCTTTCATAGACTGCTGTTAACCTGTCACTGGGTCAAGAACAGAAAGCTTTCAATTGGGCAGTGTTCACTCACTACCTCCAGAACAACAACAGTTTAAAAAAAACCAACCCCCACAAGAGAAACTGTGGGTAGGAAAAGGAGGACAAACATCTTTGCGTGAATACTTTCCCATGAAGCAGAAAAGAATCCTTCCCATTATTCCCTCTCCCCTCCAAAGCAGCTTTCTTTTTTTTAAAAAAAGAACCCATTAAGAAACTTACGTATTCATGCAA
Source organism: Tauraco erythrolophus (assembly GCF_009769465.1). Lineage (NCBI taxonomy): Eukaryota > Metazoa > Chordata > Aves > Musophagiformes > Musophagidae > Tauraco > Tauraco erythrolophus. The sequence continues at coordinate 9,163,652 of NC_141476.1, forward strand.
AAAAAAATGCAAAAAAGTTCGCATTTCTCAAAACAAACTCTCTTTTTCTATAGTCTCAAAAAGCAGTTGATATATTTTTTACTCAAATTCTCCATAATGTTATTCTGCACTAAGCACAGATTTGTCAAATTGGTACCCAAAAGAAGATATAATGCCCTAGGAGGGGCCATTTAGAAAGAAACTATTTACAGAGCCTCAACTGCAGTAGTCACACTGTACCTGGGCTATCATGTATTTGAAAGCAAACAGTTTATCAAAGAGGAACAGACTACATGCATTTGTTTCCCCGAACTCATTACCCTACCAAAACCTGCAAAGGAACACTAGTCAGGTACACATGACAAAACATGAAAATCACAACAAAATTCAACCATCTAATAAAATTTTTAAAAAAATAAAATAAAATTAAAAAATCACTTCATGTGTCTCACCACTCCCTCCTCCAACAATGACAAAAAATGTTGTTTTATGTACACCCAGCAGGAAGGGCACCACCAGGCAATATCAACATAAAACTACAGCAGTGACCTGCCAACAACAGGCAGACAGTGATTTCACATACCATTAAATAATTAAAGCAAAGTGTCCAAAGGGTTCTTGTAACCACGTGGTTTGACAGGTTTCAGGAAGCAGAACTCAAGGTTTCACTGCATATTCAAAAAAGAGCTCGTGTGTTTTATAAGGTCTCTGCACTCCTGTGAACCTTGTCCATTATAAACACAGGCTTTAGATATATTCTCACTTTGAGATAACTTACACAGTTGACTATTTGCAGGGCAAACGAATGCAATCAAACACTAAAGCTTCAAGGAGATTAGAGAGCTGCCAAGGTCTGAACTATATCAACAGCTTGAAGTCAGCTCATTCAATAAAGCTTTGACAGTATTACACTGGCAAAACAAACAAACCGATGGTATTCCATCAGACATAGCTTCCTGTGGCACCAGCTCCTTCTACTCGTGTGAGGAGAAAAAACAGCATTTGTTAATTGCCACTTCTAGAGAAAGAACGTGATCTTACCAGCACAGGAATACTACAGAGTGCTGTTAGGCCAGCACCCAAACTCAGTTATAATCCAGTGGGAATACACAGACTATGTGGTTCTGCTTTATTTCAAGATTGAATTTGCCCAATTTTAGCTATTGCTCCCCCTTCTACTTCATCCTCTTTTTCAAGTTAAGCTGTCACGTGGAAATAAATCCCATGTCTTACAGAAATCAAAGCACACCGTATCACTGCGTTTTAGTCAAACTTGAAGCTCCACTGCAGCGATGGTCAGTATGAATTATGTTACTCTTTCATTCACAATATTCATTGCTTCCCACATCCGCTTTTCCGTATTTTGCCCGGAATGGACCTAAGGCAAACACACTGTCCCTGGTTCATGGATTTTAGCCACTTGAAAATAACGGTTGTTCTTTAATCCCCTCGTGCTTCTCAGTGTCCTAAAATGTAATAGAAGTTTTTAATATTTTGGGGGTGTAAACTATCTAAAAATGTTTATCCTTAATAGTGATTGTTTAACACTCTCTTTACTTCCTGGAGAAAAGTTATAATATTATTCTTGCAATATGGGAACATAGCACCTGGTTCTCCTCTTACTACAAGAGAGACATTTATTTAGTATGATACAGAAGAGTGGATATTGGCAAATTTACCATCCTTGTTCATAACATTTCATATTTGGTTTGTCTCACTTCATTCAAAATATTTCTTCTCATTAAACATAAAACAGTTGACCAGAAATTCTTCAATTATACTTACCTTCCTTTATCAACAGATTTACTGCTACTGCCTTGTTTATATTTTTATCTATAAGTTTTCCTTTGTTATTATTTATACTGTCTGGTCTCTCTAGCCAGGGCTTTTATTTTGAAAACATACATTATTGTTTCTCTGACAAGAAATGTTTGGTTTTGAAAAGTGTATAACAAAGCATTTTAAATGGTTTCCTACTATTTCTGTTTACATTTATTTTCTTCTCAATCAGTAAATTCTTCATGGCTCTTAAGTATAGAAATAACAATCTTTCTAAAGCATATTACTGTATGCATGTGTGTATACAAACACACCATCAACATCTCTAACTTGGGTTAACATTTTATTTGCACATAAACTTACTGCCTCAAGCTCATGAGACTTGAAATTCAGATACAGAACCAGAGGTGCTCTTACCTAATTTCTTTTGGAAGGTCTTCTATATCTCCAGCAGATTTGCAAAGAGCTGGAAAAATCTGCATTCTACATCCTTTTACAGATGTCTCAGATCCTGTTTCCCTAGTTTTTGTGTTCAAGCACTAAACAAAGAAACTAGATATTAGAGAACCTCAGCTGTTCCTGAATGCCATACAGCACACAAGGATCAATATATAGCATTCAATGTTTAGAAACACAGCATTTCCAAGCAAACCTAAATTGCCTAAGTTCAGTTCTGATTCAGTATCTCTTGACTTTTTATTTCTACATGCAAGAATCTGCTTACTAGAGTTCTGCAGATTTACACATTGATGACAAGCAAACTCTCATTTTCAGAACTATTAGAAGTAAACTGCAGGTAGCAATAGCAAAGTTGGGAACTGGTGAAGCTTTGTCCCCATAGAGCACAAAAGCAGAACAGCCATATTCTCCACAACCTACAAGAAGTGATTTTACTTAGGTATAGAGAACACTTTCATACTTGGGAGAAGGCAGAATCTCCATTTCTATAGCTCATTAGTAAGCAATTTCCATAGTTCATTAGTAAGCAAAAGGAATGTAAACCGACACCTTGAAAAATTGTTCTGTGCTTAGTAATAAACTTCTGTTCTTTCCAGGGTTAAAGCAAATATGCACAGTACATACACTTCAGATTTGCATTTCATGAATTTAACACTAGTGTGGCAGAACAAATATAGAATAGCTTTATTCATCCATGGAAGATAATATACTAAGTTCTAGCCTTCGCTAGAAAACCAATCATTTCTCTATCAGATTTTGGACATTTTAAGCACTTGGGAACTCACAAAATTGTGCTTCTTTCCTCTGGAAACTATAGAGCCTAGCAAAACACATAACCTACTTAATACATCATACTTTTTATAAAAACTTTCATTCAGGGCTTTCTGAGCAATTGCCAGGACAACAAGATAAAAACTTTGAGCGCTGCTGTGAAGGACAGAAGTGCTGGAAACAGATCTGGAGGTAATAATAGTGCCAGGCATGACTATTAGACCATCTCCTATAGTCCACAGATCCACAAAAAAATTAAAAACAAAACAAACTGAAAAAAAATTATAAAAGTCTTCCATCTTTATTTCTTAAACACTTCCTTTCCCGACGTAACTATTTTAGTATGTACAGGTTTGTGGAAACCCACGGTGCATCTAATGGTATTTCAGCAGTAGAGAAAACCAATGTCCCCCCATACCCTTCACACAGTGCCAGTCACTTAATACAGTTCGTACCTGAACATCACGAGCAAACCATCCACCAGTTTCTTCAGCAGTGAAAACAGACACAATCCCACTGACTTCAGCAGAAATGAGCTTGTTCTGGCTCATGAGAAACTTGGTCAAGGCTCTGTATTCAAACAGCTGCTTATTTTAGGCCTATCACCATGTTCATCTAGCAGTTGCTAAATCAGTTTCCCTCCACTGTAAAAGAACATATATAGACACATTCTTCCCTTTCTTCCACTGAAAAGCACCCCAGCCAGCAGAATCATCCCTGGTATCAACACACCGAGTGATCCTGTCACTGTGAGAAAGTGATTCATGGCACACTGTGGTTTTAAAACTGCTCATCTATACCAGCTGAACCAGACAGTTTTTCTTCTACCATTTCCTAGCAGTATTAATTATTATTTTAACATTTTAATAATAAATTCTCATCTCCCCTTCACTTAGAAATAATATTTTTGCTTTTAATGCTGCTCTGAATCCTTAATCTCATCTTCAAGAACATTATCTCTTCCATTAAAATGATGTGTGTGCATATACACGCAAATAGTCGTTCCATCATTCATTATAGTTTTAAGCTCACTCTTCTAGAGACACTCTGGAAAGGCTCTTTCTGTAGCTGAAATTTTCAGGTAAAGCAGTTCCTTGACAGCACGATACAACATGATCCGTTTGATGAAGCAGCCAAAAAGCTGAAGTCATTTACTTCCATAACACTGGTTAACATTGGAAGTCTCACTGAGATCAATTTTAATCTGCCATTTATTACTACTTCAAGCACTCTACATGCCTTCAAGAGAATCTACAGTAAACCTTTGCCCTTTTTATCTCCTTCATACCTGAGATCACAAAACTAATATAAGTCACAAGCTTTAAGAAGATATTGCTTTCCTGTTGACTCAGATTGCTTCCAAGCAGCTTTGCACACAAAGGTATCACTGCATTACATCACACGGACCTTTTAAACTTTCAGTACGAGGCAGCAATAATGCATACAAAACAGCTGGAGAACAGGTTTCATTTCAACAAGACGTTCTGGCGATCCTCTTTAGAGGAAAACCTTTGTCTTCCTGTTAATGGATTGCTACCATAAATGTTTCATGAGCACAATGTTTTATGCGGGTGCTAAGTAAGGAAAAGACGAAAAATACTTGCTACTTCCAGTAAAACAACTGAACCCTGAGCCATTGAATAGAAGTATTCAGGACAAATGTCTGCACATACATAGATACACTATAAAAAATACTTTCACTGATCAACCAGAACATTGCTGGGTTACACTTGAGAATTCCATCTTACTAATACAGCATCACCAAAACACTTCATAATGGAGCTGTAACAGTACAAACCTCTACTGAATTGCAGAAGACAGAAGATCGAAGACAACCCACCTCAGAAGAAAACAGACTTTATAAGAGTTCTATCCAAGCAAATTTGGTTGCAATGGCACATCAGTTTTCTTCCCCTTGCAGTGTCTGAAAGGGCATTTGAGGTGTACATGCAGCAAATTATTAGAGCAACAAATATTTATTTTGACAAAATAGAAGGAAAACACCAAGTACAATCACCTACATGGCTTCAGAAAGAATTTAGTTACAGTTTTGGTAAAAAAAAAAAATTCAGGAACAATATTCTACTTGTTTAGTGAGAAACTTCTCACTTTCACCATTTTGGCTTCCATTCAATAACACACTTAAACTTTAAGAGTTAAGTTCATGTTTAAGTATGTTCCTGAGTTAAAGCCAAGAGGTGAAAATGGGCTGTTGAGCCAATATAGGAGAACACAGCGCTAAACCAAGGGTACTGACAGCTGCAACACAACGCACCTAGCTGGGCAAGCACAGAGTATGAAGCTTCAAGTCATCAAGTATGAGTCACTCCTACATTAGCTAGGAAGAGCTCCTGCTCTAACAGTCAACAACATAATGGTTTCATCCACCTTTATGTGGCTGTGCCTTGAGCACAAAGTCAAAATGTCACATAGGCTGTCTGCAGGCTTGTGTTATCTGTGAGCTCCCATGGCTTCCATCACTACCTGCAACTCTGCTGCTCCTGAAGAGAGGATCATGTGTCAGATAAGCTTTACAGCTGCTGGCATCTGGCCTTTCACAACACTCGTGGCACTGGCGTGAAACTTCAAAATAATGTTTTCAGGGTCCACTTCCCCCCAAGATTATGTTTGTTAAAAGTGCAAATTACATAACAGTCCAGATAGTCCTAGACCACTACTGCACAAACATTAATTGCTACATAATAAGAAGGAATCAGCTTGTTTAGCAGCCAGTGCTACGACGACAAAATATAAGATTAAATCTCTGACCGAAAATATACTCCATTAGAACCAACTTTAAAGTAACGATTGGCAAATCTAGTTTTACTTCAACATTTGAAAATCTAGAGGGGAAATGTTTAATGATTTTAGAGTCAAACCAAAATTCTTTGATTCTTGACTCTTTCAGCACTATTTCTTTAAGCACTCTTGTAAGGACAGACTCAGCACAGGTTTCCTGGATTCAAAGGTGGCTATTGAAGACTGACAGGCACATCGTGGTATTTGCAGCTTTATGGTTGTACAAAATAGACCAAAACAATGGACCAGGAGAGGAAACTGCCATCCTTCACAAAGGAAGGAGACAGAAGAGTGCTGTCCCTCACTGCTATTTATACTGCTGCAGCACTCGAAAGCTCTGAAGAGGTCTGCAGTGTGTCGAGCACTGCACAGGCAGGGACCAGTCTCTGCCCCAAATGGTTCACACAAACTGGATGTCAGACTAACCCAGCCCACGTCAGTCTCACTCGGTTATAAAACAAACCACCAGTTTCCAATTGCCGATATTTAAACAAACGAAACCCCACCCACAGCCCTCTGAGCTGGCGGGCTCTTTCTGCCTTTAGCTTATCAGGAGAGCAAAGCCAATTAAAATAAACAGACTTATGATGCTCGCAGCCTTTCTGCATCATGACCATTCATGGAATGCTTAAAAAAAACTAAACAAACAAACAAGAAAAACCCACAAAAAAAATAAAACCACAAAAGCAGTAAGGCCTGTAGCCAAAATAGCTGAAGTTACATTGCAGGAAATACTTGAGCGATGCTGCTCACAATAGGCGGTTTCCTGCCGCGCACCAGCGATCCCGGCCGTGATCCTGGCCCTGATCCCAGCCACCCGCTCTCCCCCAGGAAGGCCCCACAAGGATTGCATCACCGTCGGCTTCACAGCATTAAGTCAAGCTCTTTTTCAGAAAGCTCACGCTTCAATCAGCGGCAGGAGGAAAACAGGGGCAATATGAACTACAGGTAAATCAGTGCCGTTCGTCCCCACACACTCCTTTTTTGTCTTCTACAGCTGGAGAGCTGATTCCTTTACATGCGCACGTGTTTCAGCCTTTCCATCTGAACCACTGGCTGTATTGATTTTAAATGGAAAAATTTATAATAAGGAATATATTTATAAAACCAGAAACACTCTTCCTATACTCCGTAATTACATCTATTCATACTTTTAAATTATATGGCATTTAACAAAGACTATGCTCTAGTTAAAATGGAAGGCAGTTTACAAGTGCAACATTCACCAGTCAAAAAAAGAAGGAAAAAAAACAAAAACAAGGAAGACAAAGCCAAAAATCCATCCACACCATTAAATTATAATTTTCCTGTCACCACCAGTTCCTTCTGACCATATGAACGCTGGCATGTCATTCTTCCCTCACTTTCACAGGAGAAAAGGCAGAGCTTCACTCAAATCAGACCAACACAAAGTTACCATAAGGCACACGAAGCTGTGCCCAGGATATATAGAAAATTCTGCAGCCCCCTGGCAGCCCTAGTGACAGATTCAGATGCCAGGCTGGGCGTGGGAGGGGAATTGTCACACAGGTACGCCACAGCTTTCCAGAACACGAGCATCTAACAGAACACCTCAATGTAACGCACATTAGTTTGATCACAGTTAGACTGGAAACTCTTCAGGGCGAAGTCTTTGTTTATCCAGACACTGTGCAAAGTGTCTCATACAGTTGTTGTGCTGCATAAAGTATTCTCTAGGTAGGTACTACAAATCCATACGTTTTTAAGAATTCATGTCGAAGTACATTTTCCTTTTATTATTTCCTAAATCTCACAAAGAAGCACTACCCTGACCATTTTTCCTTCTCTCAGGAAAATAAATCACAGCATCCCTTCCTTCACCTAATGAAGTCTGTGGGAATATGCTCAAGCTCAGACTCTGCATACTTATTATTTGCCATTAGCTATTAAATCCCACTCAGTGTGAACCTATGCTACTTTCATAGTCACCTGCATAAATATGTTTTGTCAAACCACAAAAATCACAGAAAAAAAAAAAGAATGAATGACCATTACTAATCCATTTGGGCTACATCATTATCATTTCAGACTACAACCAAATCCCATTTTCCTTTTGCAAATTCAATTCCCATCAATAGCCCCATACATCAGTGGCTGCTCATGTTTGTGGTCTCATTTTTTACATTAAAAAAATTGAAAGATTACTGCCAAAGTATAATAGGCAAACTGCATTTTCAATTCCCAACACATGTGCTTCAGGGAAAAAAAAAGAAACACAAGGTAAGGGGAAGAAATGCAAATGAATGCACTGCTATCAGCTGTATATTACCCTAGTGACATTACCATACTTCATATCTCCAGTTGCATACTTCAGAGGAAAAAAAACACTACATTGTCATTCAAGTAAATTCTTTTATCATTTTACTGAATATTAGTTTACTTGTTAGGTTTCTATTTTATTTACCCAGGGGCAACAAAACCAAGCGGAGATGTGTCTTTCTGCATATATAGTTTTTATCTACTTTGGCGAAATTTTTTCCCATGACTAACATGGGTAAGACAAGCTTGATTTCAGCTGAAGTGCTGCTTTCCAAGTGAGAAGACAAAAATCCAGAACAAAACCGAAAACCCCACACATGTAGAAAAGGTTACACAACTCCTTAGTATGTCAAACCTTCTTTTCCACCCATTCAGTAGAACATGCCAAAGCAATGAAACCTGCAGGAATCAAAACTCTAGACTTCTCAGGAAAAAGACTGTAGCGCATCTTCATTACAGCTACGATTACCCAGCACACTGCGTTAACTTGCACCAAATTTCAGCATCTGTGCTGCACGGATCATTCAAGCGTGCTAGCTGGTCGCTTCTGGTAAACACTCGTTTCATTTGTGATGTGCTGCAATGCAACAGAGCAGCTCTTTAGGGAATTAGAGCAGGCAGGTAGCTCCTGCCAATCACTTCGAGGGTCCATTCTCACACCAACAGACAGAAGATTCAGACACAACTCCAATTAGTGCTAATTATAGTTCTCTCCAAGTCCCTCTGCAGCCAGAGATGACAGAGACCTCATACATGGTTCTTATCATAAGTGGCAACACTAATTTTGTTCACTTCAAAATCCTTTCCTGACGCAAAGCTCTAAGCCTAGTAAATAAATTTACCAAGCTTTCAAATGGCAGAAGTACCCTCTATTCTAAGAATTCCACACAAATATTTTTCTTTACCTCAGGTGTCAGTTATCTGAATAGGAAATGGGTGTTTTGGAGGTTTTCATGCTGCATTTCCCTAAACACAAGGTTGTAAATCTTACAAGGCCTTGACAAAGTTTTAAGAAGAAAAAATGATAAAAGTGCATATTGAGAAGTTACATGCCACCCCACAGCTCCCCACTCTCAGACCCCAAACACAGTCCCCGTAGGGACCTATACTCTGCTGTTGTACACAAGGATCTTCTCCAACAGTGGCAGCATCCAACGCTGCTCAGAACAGGCTATGTCCAAAATATCCCTGAGGCAAAGTAGCAGGATTGCCTCTGCACAGACCTGAGGTTTCTTGACCTCCAGTATCATCATCTTCTTTCCTGTCAGACTTTTGCTGGATAGGCTGCTCTGTGGAGCCATAGGAACCTTCCAAGACACGTGCAGGGGTTTTGATGATACGAGCTGCCCGCTCTGGTTTCTCCCTCCCTCCTCTGCACGGATCTGACCAGCTGTATGAAGAGCTGCCCACAGCTTCCTGAAGGGCCATGTCAGTTAACCACAGACAGAGCACCACAGGTCAACAAAATCTTGCAGAATTAAATTCAGGTCGATACAGCATTGTCATAGTCATCAATGGAGAACTTTAAAGGCAGCAGTCATTTAGCACAAACAACGCCTCATTCTTCTCCCGTGAAGTACCTCCACCATCTGTGAAACCCACAGTGAAAGACAAATATGGTTTAAAAAGGACATTCTAGGAACAGGGTTTCTACACCACGGTTTCACACCAATCCTGCAAAGAGCAAAGTCTGTCTACTGAAGATGCTCAAAAGTTCATCCATACAAACAGACCCTTTCAAGTAACTGATACAACTCAGACTAAAACTGTGTTTGCTGCCAACGTTTCATGCCTTAATCATTGTACGTTTTAATACACACATCTACAAAACAAATGGCAGTGTCCACAGACCACAAGATCATAAACAAAAAAGAAAGATTTTAAGTTTTAACAATTAATTAAACTAGTTCTCATTACCTCAATTTCCATCTGCAATTATAATCATTTCCCATTTAAAACATCTACCACATTTTATTCTTAATTAAAAATGACATCCTTGCAATGAAGTGCAATATAAATTAACAATTCAAATTTTATCTATGCAAATTTGTTAGTCCTTTGATTTTTTCCCCCCTTTATGCAGAGTCATGTGTAGGTTTATTTTTACTAAGCTTGTATAACTTCACTCTACGTCTTCAGCTCTGAACTCTATACATAATATTTCAATCCAAGGACGTAGAAATAAGTTGTAAATGGTGCTATTTCTTTTCAAGTCTCATAGCGTTCATTTAAGAATCAATACATATGTGAAGAGGCATCTTTCCTAAATAATTTAAAAAAAAAAAAAGATCTGTGCAATTTTAAGATTTAAAGACACTACATTTCCAATGTTTTTAACAGCCATTTCTTCAGGCCCTGCTGTGAAAGCCAACGGAGAAATTACTGCAACACAATGAAAAGCCATCTTTAAATCAGCTTTGCCTACACCTAGAGTTCCAGTGACTCGACTCCTCAACATGACTCTCTGCTCTTAATCCTCCCACAAGCATCTCTTATCCAATTTGGTTTTACTTCCCTCTGCAGTGTTTTGAGTTTTCATCCCAGATTTAAAATTTCTCCCTGCTTCATCAGCCAGGAGCAGTCTCATTGCAGATTCTCTAGGTGAACAAACTCAACACATAGTATTAATGCCTTAGAATATAAATAGTTTACTCACATTTTTCGTTGATTTCAAAGGAGTTCAACAGCAAAGTAGCACTAAAATGGTAACTTTTTTCCAAGTCTGTCTGGATGTTTCAGCGTCCATTTTGCACTGAGAAAACTCGAAAACTTCAAACCCATTCAATAAGAGACTGTCATTAGAGTATTACACTCATAATTGTAGACACCTCTTACCAACACCGATCACTGCCTTGCCCAAACCTACTCTTCCATCCCATTCCAGCAGGAAACACACTCTCAGCAAAGGACCAGCTGAAACAGTGCCATACACGTACAACACAAGGGGATTTTCCCAGTGAGGATCAGCCAGCTCCTGACAAGACGGTGCCTGTGACTGCTGTTCTGGCTTCCCTGCCAAAAGAGGGCATCCTGCAGCTGGGAAAAATTAAGGCATCATACAGTAAATTTTCTTCAGCTGTAGGACAGCAAAACGAGGTTACTCAGAACAGCAATTAGCTGTGTATACTCAGTAAGGAAGCAAGCCAAGGTGGCCAGCTGCTTCACAGATAAGATCCATACAGAGATTATCATTACAGACCACAAGGTGAATTTCTCAAGGTCCAGAGGGCAGTGCAATGGCTTTAAACTGAGTATATACTTATGAGGCAATTAGATGCGTCAATATGAGGCACAAGAAAAATGCAATAGATCAGAGGGAGATCTGCAGTTTACCAAATTACAAGGACATATCTTGAAGTCAAATTACACAAACACAATTACACAAATTACACTGTAACCTTTGAAGGAAGAGGTCTTCATTGTATTCCAAAAACCTCATTGTGTTTTATTAATAAATTCTGGCAAGACAAAGTTTCAAGTCATACATTTATTTCACTGGCTAGTTTAAAAACCCCTTCATTTAATGATCTTTTTCTGTCATAATCTCCTTATCTAATTTAAACAAAGTGCATTCTCTTGTTATGAGTGTAATTTTCATTTAAGTTGGTATAACTTGTGCACAAAGCAATATGTCAATTCAACTCACCAGCTAATACGTTCTTCTGTGCTACATGAGAGCAAGAAGTAGACTATTTATACATCCCAATACGAGAGTTCTTTTCTTACTTTTTCTTACAAAAAGGCCAGATGGCATCAAGCCCCACATAGCCCACCTGGGAGAAGTCATAGGAAGCTTTTACACAAATACTAATTCTCTTTTTCTTTCTTTCCCAAGCTGCAAAGACTGCTTCAGATAAAGGCAACCAGAATTGACCAATATGTCTGAAGGCAGTTCCCTGGCATTGTCTTCTCCCTCTCTCTCTCACTCTTTTAGAAGGAAGCACGTATGAAGTCTCTCTCTCCCCCTCCAATTATATCATTTGTCCTTTGTTAACTCTTATCCACATTAAAAAAAAAAAAAAAGGCCTTCTATCCAACATCGTAATTGGAGGAGCTTTAAATAGATAATTTAACCTTGAGAGGATGTTCGTTTTCACTGAGCATATCTCTCCAATCTATGAAACAGACAAACCCTTTCACCTGAGCATGCCGTTCTTTAATTGTGACAGCACTGTGAGATAATTCATTTCAAATAGTTGATCAACCCACGGGGAGTACGAATGCCCAAAAATTTAACAGACAATGTTGCCTTTTAAAATGAAAACTCAGGCTTACAAAGATGGTTGTTGCACGATCAACGGCATACCAATACCATCACTCAGAGACAATATACGCACCAAAAAAATTGCTTTTTCAGAAACTATTCAGTAATTAGTGGATGTATCATTTTTGATCTGTCTCAACCACTGCACATCAGTTTACCAGTTCCCAGCCTCTCAGAAGAGAGCTATCTGATTAAAGAGAAATGGAAAAACTACTGCTATTTGTCCTCTTTGAAAAATTCCACCAGCTCATTATCAACACTGACTTCATGATTATGAAGCTCAAGAGCAAACCACTTTCATCCTGAAGCCAGCCTTACAGAAGTTCAAAGGGTGAAAGTGTAGCTGTAATGTCCTCTAGGTCAGACAAACTCAGATAACACTGAGGAAAGGCTTCTTTTTTTCTGAAGTATAGAGTGGTCTGATAGACAGGTGCAACCAAAAGGAATTCAAGCCATTAAAGAGAAAAGAAAATCTCTCTGGGGGATATAAACCATCTCTTCCTCATTGCCAAGGTACTCATACTCAGCACTGTCAGGCATCAGGGTCCTTAAGGATGTCTCCTAGTCTGATAAACAGTGCCCACACAGATACCAGAGGGTCCTCACAGGCATCCTGGATCCACTCGGACATAACAATCTATAGCTGTGTAACATACACTTCTTGTCTTCGTTAGTAAGGAGAGAAATCAGGTAGGCTGATACCTGCACGTACAACACTCAGGCCGAGAAGGCTGCCTGGCAGCCTAACTTCACTGACGGCGTGGCAATGCACCAGGATCCTGAATTCCCCACCAGAAAGCTGCTCCTCTCTCCCAAGATGCTCCACAGTACCCTGGCTGCTCTTTCGCTCTTTGTCCCCACAGGGATTAAAACAGGAGGAAGTCTTATGATTTGATATCTAAATTCAGCTGAACCAAACAAACTGCAGCACAAGAGTTCACCTTCTCCTTTGCCCCAAGAGTGAGAGAAGCCATCCTGGCTTCAGCCAGCTGGTTCAGTCAGCCATGTTGCATCTGCCTGGGCACGTGACTTTGTCCTCATGCAGCAAATCTTGAAAAAATTGTCAATAACTTTACCAGCACCCTGCTGAGCCAGAGCCTAGGAGGAAGAAAGCACAGCCACCTCCTCAGAGCTTCTCATCCAAACATACACCTTCAGTTATCCAAGCTCCCACATTAACCAAACCAGAACTCTCAAGCCACAGTCACGCAGCTGGGAGAACGCAGTGAGGAATCTCACAATGTCTCCCTGACCAAAACATGTTCATGTCAGTGAACACAAGGAAACAACTGGACACCTTCCTTGGTATCTCCTTTCACTGCAATCTTTTAAGCATCATTCAAGATACAGGAACATAAGGAGCCAGGACGGACTGTGTGTATGGGTATATTGTGATGAACATGGTCCAAACTGTTCAAGCCTAATTAAATTTAAATGCTTCTCAATCAGGAATGACTTTGGTCTAAGCACAACAAGGGAGTTCAGTTTGCCAGTCACAGGTACGATGTGCAGGGTATCAGACTCAGCTTTCCATAGCTGTCGGATCCCACTCCAACAACAAAAGTTAGAGCAATTCAACTTGGCTTAACATCCTGGAAGTGATGAAAATGCAGACTGTCATCTGAGAAGTGCTGGTTACACACAAGCCAACTTAAAAAGGTATTTTTAGCATATTTGTCCAGCTTCATAATTTCAAAACCAGCTACGGCCCAGTCCATTGGTGCCCTCTCAGGGATACTGGAACATCAGGAGACATCGAGGTCTTCAGTGGCAACACACTCCTTAGCTCTTAAAGGCCTAAGTTTCTTCAAAGTAAGGTTCAAACCAGGACACTAGAAACCATCAAGTTAAAGATTCTACACTACACAGTCACACAGAATCAGGTGTGGGGTTTTATTCCCCCTCAAAGTTATCATGAGATCCCTTCAATTATTTCATGCCTTGAGTAAATCACCTATGATCTGGTATATCATACCACACAATTTCCTTATAATTGTCACTTGCAGTGACACAGTGAGAATTCCGGGCTCCACAAACACGCCGGCATGGAACAGAAAACAGCTTCACTGGAGAAGAAGCAGCAAAGAAAAATATAGCTGAAGTTTACGTTAAAATACGTGCTAAAATTAAACTGATTTTTAGAACACTGATACGTATTTTACACACTCTGTTGCCACAGTTTCTATTGCTTTTTCAGTCTCTTTCTTGAAACACTAAAGGAAATATATAGTTGGTAAAATGGAGCACAGACAGGAAAAGGGAGCAATCTGACGGCGAACATGATTGTACAAATAGCTTACTTCTTCACTGGTTTTATCATTGAAAAAAATGTGTCTATAGGCATTAGTGTTTTAAAACAAGCAATCTCCACACATTTCCCCTCCATGACACAAACTGCCCAAACTGATGAAGCAACATGTAAACCATAAAACATCAATGCCACCATAGCTTTTCAGGGAAGAAACCGAAATGAAGTATCATTGTCCTCTATCAACGTTTCCTGCAGTAGATAGTTTTTTCTTGTCAACATTGCAATAAATCACTCACTAATCAGATTTCATCTGACGTTGTGCTATCACACTCAAGGTGGAAATCTCCACTGAACTGAATAGAGAAGGTTTTTTCCAGACCAAAGCCAAGACCTATATAACTAATTACCTGTTACTACGTAATATAGCCTTTCTCCATACCACTTCAACTCAGGTGCAAAATTAAAAGGCACTATCAGTTTTTATATGCCTACATACAACTCTGGCTTCAAAATTTACAAAAAATCATTAGCTAACACTTCAGCTGTAAGAATCACAAGGCCATCTGACCTCCATATCACCTACCAAAGAAGTTTCCTACTCTATAAAGTAGTCTCATCTGTTTTTTCGATAGACTGTTCTTCCAAAAAAAAAAAATCTAATTTCGCTATTTTGTCTATAAGCATAGATTCAGACACAGATTATGAATCCCCAATGTGAAGTCAGTTCTAGTCTATTACTACAACATCTGCTGAATATTCGTTCTAATCCACCTACTAACTGCTTTACTAATGGAGGAAACCTATTCAGGTATATAATTCCTAAGCTTAATTATTATTACGCCAGGTTTTAAAAGCAGTAGTATTCATACATAAATATATATCTAGCAACACATAGCAACTTGAATGCAAAGTAGCACCTCAGAAGTGCTCAACAGACCAGACAGAGCAGCAGACTAATCCTAGAGCATCAGAAATTCAAGATATCTGAAAAATCAGGTCCCGATGCCCGGAAGATTGCTCCAACTGCCCAGCAACCAGGTGATAACTGACCCAGCTAGCTTCAGGTTATGCATTCAGCCACTGGTGACTTCCGTTTGAAGCCCACGTATGGCCTGGACAGCAAACATCCCATAATCGCAAGGGCCCAGCTACTTCAGAGAAGGATGGGACAAAGAAAGGAGCCTCCAGCCCAAATGGCATCATTCATGCAGAAGAGAGGCAAACACCTACAGTAAAGACAGTAGAGTGCTCGGGAAGGAAGCACTTCAGCTCTCGCTGGATTTTGGTTTTGCAGCAAGGAGGATGCCTCAGGAACCCACATGGTAAAGGCTACCAGCATAACCACAAAGGCCAGTGGCTATCAGAACAAGGTATCAGTGGAAGACAGTCAAGATGAAAGAGCAAAGGAATGGCAAGGCAGCTTTCTGCAGGTACTGCTAGTTCTGAATAATAGACAATTCTTCAGTTTAAGCTCTTTCTAAGAGAGGCTGCAAATATTAAAGGCAGGAATGGTGTATTATCCTTACAGTCCAGCTGCAAGATCTCTGGAGGGTTTGTTTGTTTGATTGCTTGTTTTGATATATACAAAACTACAGCTTTAGCTCCTTCACAACCAGCTTGGCACCACTGGAAATAACATCCTGGAAGGCAGGACAGCAGACTCACACAATAAAGCACAAGCAGGTAAGCAGGCCTCTCATATAGCACATGTGTGAGGCCAGCAAGGACTTAAGCAGCAAAACAAATCGAGCTTTCTCCACTTTACTTGCAAGCATGAGAGCCAGCAGAAGGGTCCAATTTTTGTTGATGCTGCTTGTATCGATCACAGCAGAAGTCACTGAAAGGCACCAAGGGAAACACTGAACAGTTCATCAGCTTTCCAGGGCAGACAAGACAGTGCTACTGGCTTTGATCCCTTATTTCACTCAGTATTGTATGGCCCAGACAGCCCATGATAACAGAAACAGTGTTCACAAAGCAATCCATGTGCTTCAACACTATTTCCAAGGAATGCAACCAAATGTAGCAAACTCCAGGATGGTCCCTATTTCACAAATAGAAGCAAAAAGGCAAATCAAACTGTCAGCTCCGTCTCTCATACTCAGTGTATGTCGTTTAGTAACATCTGCTTCTGCAAAGAAAGAGTGCACTGCTTTATTATAGTGGGTGCTCATCGTCTCAGTTCAACAGAAAGCACAACTGTCAGGTAAATTAAAAACTGAAGATCAGAACAGAATTATTTAGCAAGTGGACTTGTTACTAATAGAGCGCAAATGAGACAAGCCAGAGTTGCTACCCCTTGACAGCATGCATCTTACAAGCCTCATCTGGCTCTGCCAATATAGTCTACACCCAAACTGCGTGATGATGTCTCCCAAATACAGAAGCAAATAGGAGAATGCAATCTCAAACTACAGAAACAAAGAGTCATTGATCAAGACAGCAATTGAAACTGTAAAGCATGAAGGTGCAATCAAGACTACTGCAAAACTATGACTCCTCAGATCCAATGAAAAAAAGTTAATTTTCTTCCTAAGTTGGTTTTCACCTTGAAAGCTAATTGTTGAAAGAGAAAAGGTCACACTGCTAATAATATGAAATAGAGAAAGAAGTACATGCAGATAGTGTTTGACATGAGGTATTAATTACCTTTTTGACAGAGAATCTGTTTGTGCTGTCATGTATTACTCCTTGCATTGCACTGTGGCTTGAGATTCACTTACAATAGATGTCACTAGCATATGGACAAGCTACTTTTACCTTACATTCTTGGATCACTGTTTACCAGGTCTGCTCATATATTTTTCAACACATTTTATGGGCTTCTTGGCCCATAAACATCAATTCCTGTGTGGTTTTCAGTGATCAGTTAAAAAGAATTGCTTTGCTCTTTTGATATCAAATTCAAGCAATTCACGTACAACTCTAACATTGCCGTCAAGAATGAAGGAAATGTGCTCTTCATCAGTGTCATCTAGTCACTAATTATGTTTTGTTTCTACAAAACACTGCTTTAGCAGTTTACTTAAGGAACAGACTCTTGCTTTGATTACCAGGGTAGCCAGATCTGCCTCTTTTTGCCCTTGGTTTGCCTTCTTCCTTGATTCATTAACATATCTGAACCAAAGCAAGTGGAAGCAAAAGCAAAGGTGAGAGAAAAGTGAACTCAAGAGATTAAAGTAACAGGTAGTTCATAATACTCAAAAATGTCTAAGGAAAGTTAAACAGGAAATGAGATTTAGACCATCCAAAAGGTTCTTGTATTCAGAATTAAGAAATTCAAAAACATTAAACACTTCTGAAATTATGAGAAGCATCAGGCAAGACCACAGCAACTCAAAGAACCACCTGACAAAAATACTGGCATTCACTTTTCCAAAGACTAAAGTTTCACTTTGCACAATTTAAAACAAGATGCAGAAAAATACGAATGTTTGTACAGACACTGGCTCAACATTGCTAGATGCTGAACTTCTCCTCACCCAGAAGGGGCAGAGCAAACGTCTTACCAAAAGCTTCCATGCAAGAGACAGGTTCTCTACCACAGCAACTGGTCTACCCTTTCTGGAAATACTATTTCTTACGACACAAACTATTTCTTCCAGCTGGATACCTACATCAGTGACAGGAAGCCTTGCCAGTGAAAACTGAACCTTCAGAACTTTGGAAGCATAGAGGCCAACCATTACACATTAACGTGTCCACCTCTGTCCATTTAGGCAGCCAGTACTGCAAACTAAAGAGGATGATTTCTTGCCCCTGTGATCAACTTCCCAGAGCAGCAACACATCCTATTTTGGACACTTCATCAGAGCATTACCGCCAGATATTGACTCTAATATTATGTCAGGGTTCACCACTGCCTTATCTAGGAAGTACCAACACTGCTTCAGTCTCAATTCCATGTTGAATTTAACCCAGGTTAATTGTTATTACTGGCAATCTGCTGGCTGTGCGGTAAAAGCCAGCTGACATCAAGACAACAGCTTCTTACATGAACTGGTGTGATGCAGATACATCCAAGCCAAGGACTGAAGGCACAGAGACCCAGACTCTGCATTTTCCACTGGAAGTCATCCCTGTAGAACATTACCCAAACATGCCAGGGGAAGTCTGTGCTACCCTGCCAGTGCAGGACTCCTGGGTGAACAGCATTCACCACAGCCCCCAAGCATATGCTTCCCCTCAAGATGTTTTCAAACTACTTCTTACTGCCAAGTATTCTTTACTGCACTTATTTTTCAGGGATGATTAAAAATAAATACTTATTTTTAAATCATATTTGACATTTTGTTAGGTACACTGGAAAATAAACCCATTCCTACATATGCAAAAATTAAGAATTAATGAGGTCTGGCAATTATCTTGATGGAAAGAATGAAGTGACTTAGTTGAACATACAGAAGTTTACCAAAAAAAAAGCCTGCTCTAGTAGTTAAAAAACAAACGAAATTGCTTCTTATTGATTTTAATTTAGGTTGAAACACTAGCTGTCTCTCCAACAAAGCCAGAAATGGAAACGACTATAAATGAGTACAAGATGTGATAAGATAGACAGATTCTTAAGCAATCTAGTATAGAGATGACCTCCAGTTTAGACAGTAGTTAAAATATGATATCCTATGTACGGATCAATAAGTAAGTTTGCATTTGTCTCAGCTCCAAAAGCTGGAAAGCTACATGTCCTTTTTTTTAGTTACTCTAAAATGTTGTCCAATTAAGCTCTACTTTTTTTTTTCTTACAGATCCTCTAGATTCTAATTTACAAATAAAATCAAGAGAAGCAATTAAATGTTAAGTACTATCAGCATGTTTCCCCAAGTGATGCACATGTGCAACAGAAGAGAAGTAGTCCAATCTTGATCCAGGAGGCCAGGTTACAAATTGAAATACATTTGTATTACCACTACTTGCAGGCTTCACGCTCTGGCAAGTAATAACACCGGGCACCACGTGCCCCTTCCGTGCACAGCAGAGGCTCTTCAACCATGAGTCTCTCGCAGGCTGCCGCAGCTGCAGAGACTCTTTACTCCTCCAGTCTCCAGGGCAAGTGCAGACACAGGGCAGGAGTAGCCAGGTGCTTAGGGTGCACAGGACGAGCATGTGCAGCGCAGAACAACACTGGAAGGGACTTTAGCTGATGGCCAGCTAGTCCATCACTTTAAAGGCCAGTTAAAACCTTCCTGGCAGACTGCCTGGTCACTCCTCCTGGCTCTCCAGGCAGCACGTACTGCCAGGGCCTGCCTGGCTCAGACTGCACTCCATCCTCCTGATGCACATGAGAAGCATCAGTATCGATCAAGCATGATTAAGTTTATGGTCCTTTCAGCATGCCAGAACTTGATCCAATATCAGCTGATAGGAATGGATCAAGGCTTCTCAGTGGTTTATGATGAAGGCTCTCACATTTGAAAGATTAGACCCCCTGTATAGTCATAAGGATCTCTCCACCTTCTCATCTACCTTCACAGATATCAGTCTCTTCCCATGTGGAGTAATATTATCTGGGGAAAAGGGATTGGTTTACATTATTTGGCCACATGGTGCAAGTTTGCCCAAAACAAACACAATCAAGGTGGAAAGCTGAAAGCATCCAAAGGAGGCCATCCTAATGGGAACAGGGTCACAGTAACAGAGCAGATCTTCTAAATTATTGCAACTAGTTCCATATGCAGTCCCCTCATCTGCATCCAGCAGCAGAAGATTCTATGATTCTATGAAACACTTTCTACCAAAAAGAGCAGCATAAGTAACAGAAACAGGGTGAGGAACAGATGGGGAAAACACACTTTTCTGAGAAATCTAGTGCCTCCTCAGGGTTACATCCAAATCATAATCCCCACTCCCAAGTTTCTGTGAAGCTCAACTGTCAGCCACATCAGTGTCACTGCACAAGGGTGGTAACTGTGACCAGAAGGTCACAGATATGTTCTGCTGTGTGAAGCTTTCGGTTTGCAGTGCTGAACAGCAGTCAAACCACAAAATACCCATTCTAGATAACTCCACAACAGGCATCTGGACTATTATGGGATGCACTGACTGCTATTCCTTTAAAAACTGGCTACAAAAGGAAACAAAAGTTGAACAAAAGATGTATCAAAAACACTAAGATTACAGAGGATTTAAGCCAGAGGCTTACCTTCCTCTCTATTGCTAAAATTGCCATTATAGCTGTATTCAAATCATGTTTAAAAAAAAAAAAAAAGAGATCTACTCAGAGTTTATTTTATTAAAGTTAAAAACCCTAAGAATTAGTGATCCAGGCCACACCCACTGAATAGCAAACTATTTTGTTCAGCACTGACTCCAGTAACAATCCAGAAGTCATACTAGGCAAACAATCAACATCAGCTTCCTTGCTGTGGCAGAAAAATAGGCCACTGAAAACCCTTGGACAAACAGAACGGGCAATAGCATCACCTATATATGATATGAATAAGACCAGCTTTCAGTTCTGCTGCTCACCTTTCTAAAAATAAGTTTAAAAAAAAAAAAAGGAGAAAAGGCAAAAAGACTGTTACAACATTATTCAAGGACTGGATAAAATCAGATAGCAAAAGGCATGTGGAGTTCAGGTCACTGAGCTAATCGGGACATTGGGACGTGGTTTCACTTTGAGACAAAGCCAGCCCGTGGAAATACTGGACAGAACATGCACAGCCATGTTTCCGAATAACGTCATGATGAGGGTTATGGTGCAAAACCTGACCTGATGAAAGCTGCCGCAGAAACTGTAGCATCAATCGTGCTATGACAATTTCCAGCAGCTGAGGACCTGCCATTATGCCAAGATAAAACACTATAAGCTCGCACAGTTTGCACCTCAGGTTTACAAATATAACAATAAATTAATTCCCAGTAAACAAAACAGAAGCATTTTACAATGCATAAACAATGTAGTAAGAAACAATTTAAAAAGTCACTATTTCTGAAACTGTTGTCACAGAGCCCATACTTTTAACACTTCAACAGCTAAAACCACGCAAAGGTGTTGCTTTGGAACACAAACAGCTATACAGAAGGCATATAATCTGATGCAAAACCCTTGAGCAAAGAAGAAAGGAAAAATAAACAACTAATTTTAGAACCTGAACACTCCATTAGCAATTCTCACCAATTAAAATATGATGCAACTGCTGTCAATAGGCAAATTTTACTCGTATTTTAAACATGGATTCAAATACAAAATACACAAGCTACCAGACTGTAAGAATAATAAGTAAATTAGTCACAAGTAGCACGGAGGCCAACAAGAAGAAGCATTCGACGGGTTCTCTCTGCCTACCTACTAAACGGATGCAACATTTAAGAGACAGTCATGCTGCACAAACCCTCATTTCTACTTTAACTGCAGCAAATCTATACCATAATCTCCAGAAGTCTGAAAGCACTTTAGGAATCAAAATACCAATGAAAGTATCGAAAATTCAATCCCTAAACTCACTTGTGACAGCAATGTAGGTCTGCACTTAATTATTTGAAAGCTACTAGGTATCTTTACTGTCTCAACTTGCAGTTTCTGTGGTGATGGGGGGACCGACACAACAGTTCCATGCTGAGGCTTATATAAACATACACCCATTTGAAATAAATAAATAAATAACCAAACTTGCTCAAAAAACTCTTAGCCAATACTTATTTTGAGATGTGTATCACTAGCTTCACTGCCTCCTATGATACAAAAATGAGTTATTTTAAAATCCAGAAGAGAGGGGGGAAAAAAAAGTTAAAAATGTATTTAACAGGAGAGCATTTCTAAGCACATCAAACGACACAAAGGCAGTCACTGGTCCTCAGTGGTGCAAGGGTTGTTCACAGACATGCTTATTTTAAAGAAATGGAATGAGGGAGGCCCAAATAAAGTAACTTGCTTACTGTTTAGGATCAGCAAGAGTGAGGACAGAACTGTTTCCCTCTTATCCAGTACATTGGCACAAGTGGTTTCACCATCAATTTTGCTTATTCAGTGTTCAACAGTTGTCACAGTGAAGCCCTCTTCCACTCTGGATAAACTAAAACTGCTTTTCAACCAGTCTGACAAAATGACCAAGGAACTCCAGGTCTAAGATTTCAGACTGCTAAAAAACAATAATCCAAATTGCAAATGCTTTTATAGGAGTAAGGAAAGGGCAAGGCACTGCTTTGATTAAAACAAGTATTATAGCATTTTATGTCTCTTACAAGACTCTTGCAAGGACAGAAGATGAAAAGAGTGAAGTGTGGGAAAACTGAACTACTGTCCGCTTTGCCTGCAAGGAGGTATCAGATAGCTTTCCTTTACTGTCAGCAGAATAAACCAACTCCCAACTGAAGAACTTTAACAGCACTCTGTCAGGAAGACAGGCACATTTTATTTAAGAAAGGAGAACAAAACAGCTGCCAGAAGACCAAGTAACATCCCACGTTTTGCCCCTAAATACCAATGCAGCTCTTCAGGGCTCAAGGTCTCATTCATTACATATCGGCAAGCAGAGAAAAGGATTTTTCAAAGCAGCTTTCTGAAGGTAAGCATCCAAGTCTCAAAACACTGAGATTTTCTTTAGAAAGGGCTCCACGGTATGAATGCAAAGTCCATCAAAGCAGGTGCTCGCACAGGATAAACACATTCAGGCACCACTGCAGCATTTATGCACAGAAAAACTGCAACACCCACGTCAATTGAGATTTTATGTGTCAGTACTGCTGGCAGGTGCAGGATGCGGTCAAGTTTTAAGTTCTAGAAAATGGTTCATCATTATTCAAATGACTTGATAATTAAGAACGCTAGTACTTCAACTCCCAAGCAAACTTAGAGATGCATAATAAAACCACATTAAAAAAAACAAGGCCATGGAGTAACTGATTTTACTTTAACCATAGTTCACTTGAAGACTAATTCAAATTGCCGTAAGGTGAGCCCGTTCAGTGTAATAAAAACATATCTTACAGTGATTGCATGAACTTCTTAGTTTCCTTACTGCCCTGTGTCCTCCCTGCTCCTCCAGTCAGCTGGGGAGTTTCCTCACCACCACCGTTGCCTTCAACTTCCCATTAATACTGCTAGCAATCAGAGAAAAGGAAAAAGCAATACCAAGGAAGTATCGCAATATCTTCACTGCTGTGCTTGCAATCTGCACCCTCATTCATCTGTTCCCTTTCTGAGTGGGAAGAGCCTCTGCTTAGGCTATAAATATGTGACAGTTCAAGGCACAAACCAGGAGCCCCCTGTGTCCTGGCAGCTGTGTCTCAACAAGACGACGGCACATTGAAAGGCAAGCATTTGAAGACATGACCACTGTAGCCCCAATTCATTTAAGAGTACACCTGTCTTGACTGAAGTGAAGCAGATCACTCTGGAGAGCTGTACCATGTGTTAGCAGCATTACAGGAAGCAAGTCAGTTTGACTCGCCCAGGGCCAGGTACTCGGGATGGATACCTGTAGCCTGCAGCATGGATAACATGATCAGCAGCACTACACAATATTGAGTAATGGAAAAATTAACAGCAACCAAGGACATTTTTCTGTGATTTTTTTTTTCTCTAGAGGTTTATTGATACACAACTCTAAAAACTAGTTGCTTTCAGCAAAAGTTGGTCTCTAGTTGGGCATCTCCAGTTGGCCACACCCTAGGTTCCTCTGTTTAGTATGAAAGTGTGCATCAAATTACATCTTCCTTCTCTGCTTTGCTTCCAACCCCTGCATGTCTCTACAAAGCTGGTACAGGCCAATTTGTGGGAGTAACTCTGGCAATTAATGAAGTCACTTTCCTGTCAACCGGGTGCAACAAGACGCAGGTCCATAATATTCACTTGGAAGAAACACTGACAGCAGTTTACCTCATGAAGAAGGGAAAAATTTGTATTTAGGCACCTAAAGCAGCAAGCAGTCCCCAGAAGGGATATATAAAACCATAAATTAACCCATTTGGTGCATATCTGTTTTAGGAACATTTGCCTCTACTGATGGAATTCCACTTCCTATAATACTTAAAAATTGTTGTTTAGAATTAAACTTATAAGTTTCACAGTACGTAAACATAAACAATTACAATTTTGTCAACACAGAAGAGCAACTCTGCTCTTTAAAAATGGAAGCACAGTAATTTAAGCAAACTGAAATTAGTCTAATTTTTTCATCATTTCTCAGATTAAAGTTATATATTAGCTAAAGTACAGTGTTATTACTACACCCTTAGGCTTCAGAGCACATCATGCCACATGTTCATTTGGCTGCTAAAAAGCAGCAACCGAACGATTAGCATTTTTTTCAAGGACAGTTGAGATTAATAGTTTGAAGTCATTTCTTTAATTTAACCATGAAACTTAAACACTGAAATTAGAGTCAATGTTAATAACATTTTATTTCAGAAAACTAAGTATGTTAGTCCTTGAGCACTGATCAGAAGATGGATAGAGTCCTTACTGTAATCTGTCTTTTCTGTAATTGGAAACAAACCCCAACTATTAAACTTGCACAACTTGATAACTGAGTGCACTTACATGGCTTCAGACAACACTTGCCCCTGCAAAGAACCAGAAACTGGGAGTGAAACCATCACCCTACTGAAATCCCTAGGTGTTTTCCAGTGATTTTTATGGTACCAAGCAGGACCTATTTGTTCAGCAGAGGCTCCCAGCACGGATGTGGGATAGACAGGTGAACGACATGACATCTCTGTGCTAGACTCACAAAGTTCCTCACTGCTCTGGCCAAGACATCTGTTTTCTGAAGAGGATCAAAACCCCTTTTATCCCCATTTCCTAGACAAAAAGAATAGGGGATAAGAGAACAGTAATAGAAATCCTAACTTACATACATAGGCAAAAATCCTTCCTCTTCCATGCAGAGCAAAGTCCCCAGCCTGAATACAGGCTTTGTAAACATTGCAAATGGCCCAGTGTGACTAAGGGAATTCCAGTTACCCTTAAACTGTGTTCCTCTCTTTTTTAAATATACTGAAATCCCTTCCTTCAGTGATGCCTCTTGCTCCCTCCCCAGCTCAGGAAGCCTCTTACCCTGGCCGCTACTGCAGACAGCTCCTGCAACTACTTGAAGACTTTTGAAAGCTGCGTCCTGGCTCCTGTAAACCTGCTAAAGGATAGAAAGCTCTCCCTTGAGTTCCCCCCCAGCCCCAAGAAGCACACCAGGAAGCTCAGCTCTTACAGCCTGGGACATTCTTTATCTGCAAGGACTCCATTGGCAACCTCTCATAACATTAAGCGTATTCTAAAAAGGCACTGAAAATAAGGGATAATTAAAATGTAAGAAGTGTCATCTTCATAAAAGCCACAGGACTAAATAAAGTCTTGGAGGGCCCTCTCCTGTACGTTCCGCATTTCTCTACGTGCACAACGCACCTTCCTCTGTAAAATCTTTAATAAACAAAGCCAGTCTTCTCTGCACCTTTAAAAATATCAGAAGTAGCATTTGCTTAATTCGTACGGAAAGGCCCCTAGTATATTTTTTCCTCCCAGCAGAAGACAGTTACATGCAAAATTAACTCTCAGCTCAGAGCTATGAAGACTCAAAATCCAAAACCCATTTACAGGCAGTTACCAGGTCAGCAACAATTTGATCCATTACCAGAGTCAATCTAGATTTAAGAAAATTACTTTCATTTATGCATCTAGCCTAAGAAAATGCTAACAATTGTCACCCTTTAGATGACAGGATTGTCACAGCAACAGCTAAGAACTGCACAAATGTATACTTTTTCCTTTACCAAAAAAATATTTATCCTCTCTCGGCAAAGCACTGAGAAACTACGTAGTAAGGATATCACAATAATGTTAATATTTATGTCTTACTGATTTTTGGTACGGTGAATTTAGATTAATGAGCAAACAGACCCCATGGAAACAACCTCTCTTACCTTGTCTTAGTTTGATTTATTAAGCAATGCAATTACCAGTGACAAGCCCACAGAGAAATGCACTAAACTTCACACTTCAGAAAGAGCAAAACCTTACCCACATATTTTTTGTGCAAGAATGACTCCTTCCTCTTATTGCAACTAAAGCAACAGGAACAAAAATACGTATTTAAATAGTGATAACCTATTACAGTCCTCCTAACAAAGGAATGCTGCAAAGACTTATTTTCTACATGGTTCATTTATTGTTGCTGAACAAACAGTCTTTACGTTTCTTCACAAAGTAAAGTGATTTGCAGGGGAGAAAATAAATAGTGACCTCTCATTTAAAGAGAGCTAGATACGGAGCAGAAGGAAGAAAGAAGCTTGTAAATTGACGCATAAAACAAAAAACACCTTAATTCTCTAATCTTCTCTGGAAAATGCTACGAAAAGATACTGAAACATTTGTGGTAGATACTAAACAGTTAATATCTGCCTGGGATTCCCCGCCAACACAAATTTCAATGATTTGCCATTGGATGTTGTCAGCAGCAATGTCCTGTTATAGTCCACTGAGATCCTCCCTGCAGCTTTCCTGCCTCGGGCATCTCTGATGTACCAGATCAGAGCCTGGATCAGAGTCTGGAGCGTCCCTGTTTATCACGATGTTTCGCTTACCACCCCCTTGCACGCACGCACACGCACCAGATATTACTGCTTTTCAGAAGAAGGCATAAAAGAGTAAGCAAGTCACTGAGGTCTAACATGGTAGCTCTGTACGAAAACTGAACACATAAAAGCCCTTCTGGAAAATAGTTTGCTTTCCAGGCAAATCTTTGGCGATGAACAGCCCTGAAACATTCCTAAGTATTACACAGCTGTTTTACGGCTTCTAGCGTTAGAGTTTTTACCTACACACAGCAAATGTCCACAGATCTACTCCTCTCTGCTTTCATTCGTCTTTATATTCAAACCATAACGCAAATATTATCTGGTTCAAACACCACAGATCTAAATCAGCCAGTCATACAATACTGTCATATTAAACCTACATCATAGCTTGTTTTCCTGAAGCGTTCCTGGAGCCTGCCTTCTAGATGTAATTACTGTACAATATATATCAGAACCAGAGAGAAAGGCTTCACTCTGAGGGCTGAAATTGAGAAGAAATCAATACAAAGAAGATAAATGTTTCTTCAAGAGCTGCAGAGGTATTAACCCTCTCTCCAACTTATTTTCTTTTTGCTTCGAATCATTTTACCCTGTGAGAAGCTGCTGGAAGGACTGGATATGATGGGTCTTATCTGCTTATCTCCGTGTTTGGGGTTAGCAAAAAAGTGTATTTTAGGGGAAAAAAAAAAAAAAGCAAAAGACGAAAGAGACAGAAGTGGAAGTTCCTACAAAGCTTCCAGAATTCGCTTCTTTCTTTTCACACTTGCACACCTGGACGAAGCTGACGAGCCGGGCTGCATCCGGAGCCCACAGAAGGGCCAGGACCTCACAGGGGGAGGGGGGTCGCCCTGCCCACGGCCGCTCACATCACACCCACCCCTCCGCGCGGCCCCCACCCCATCACTGCCAGGAAGGGGGGCGGGGAAGCGCAGGAAAAAGTAAATAAATAAACCACTTCGGGGGCGTACGGGGGTGCTAAGGCGTTTTCAGGATGATCCTTTCAGCCGCCGATGCGGAGGGGGGCACGAGCACCGCGGAAAAAGCCCGCCGTGCCTCACGGCCGCCTCGCGGGGGGCTGCGCGCCGGCGGAGGGGCGCGCGCGGCCCGACAGCGCCCCTGGCGGGCGGCCGGGGGCACCGCGGGGGCGCAGCGAGTTCCCCCGGGCCGGGGGCGCTCCCGGGGCGCGGAGGTGGGGGGACACTCGGGTCCCACCGCGGGGCGCGGAGCGGTGCGGGCGCTCACCCGGCCCCGTTACGCGCGGCCTCTGCATTTCAGTGGGAGGCGAGGAGCGATGCCCAGGGACGAGCCATGGGGTGCGAAGCGGGGGGTGGAAAGCACGGTGGGCGCTGGGTGCCCCCCGCCCGCATAACCCCTCTGCCACGGGAGTGGGGTGGTGGTTGCCCAGAGCCAGCCCCGGGTGCGGAGCGGGCGCGCAGACCCGCGCCCCCCTGCCCTGCCAAGGTCAGCGCATCGGCACGTCGAGACACCCACCGCGGACACGAGTGGGGTGGGGAGGGCAGAGACCCGCGAACAACTTAGTTTTCAGCGGGGAAGGCGGGGGGGGAAGGCTGCAACAAGGGATCGGAGCGCGGAGTCACGCTCCTTTCGGGGCGGCGGGCGGCAGCCTCGCAGCACAAAGGGAGCCCCCCGGCAGCCCCGCGAAGGAAGGGCAGCGCGCACGACCCCCTCCACCCGCCCCACGCCGTCGGGGGCTGCAATGCACCGGAGAGAGGGGATCCCGCGCCAGGAGCGCGGAGCCGAGCCCGTGCGCCGCGTACGGCCCCACTCGCGGCAGCGCTGCCGGCAGGGTGCTGCGGGGCTGGGGGAAACCCAGCGTTGGGGCCACTCGCGCAAAAGGGGCCCGCGCGGTCCCCTGAGCATCCTCCACGGCCGCGGGGCTCCCGCCGGCAGCGCACGGGGGTCGCGGACACGTGTGGCGAAGGCACCGGGAAACCCCCCGCAACCGCCGCGCTCACTTACCAGGGAAGCACACCACATCATGGAGCACGGAGCTGGTGATTTTCAAGAAAAAGATCCACCAACACGGTTGCAGTAGCCTCCGCATGTCCAAAGCCGCACATCGAAAGGGGAGAGGGGCTAAAATAATTAACACACGGGGGGGGGGGGGGGGGGGGAGAACAAAAAAAAGCACAAACTTGTTGAAAATAAGTTTCTCCCCGCACCCCTCTTCCTGCGGGAGAAAGCGGGGGGCTGCTGCTCGCCCCCTGAGCGGGGAAAAAAATCCCACAACCGCGGGGCAGGGGGAGGACCGAGGCGGCGCGCCGGCGGGGCGCGGGACCCCCGCGCGGCACAGCGCGGTCAGGCGGGCGGCGGCGGCGGGGCGCGCGGCATGCCGCGGACGGGGCGCTCAGAGCCGCCTCCGCGCACGGGCGGGCGGGCGGCGGTCAGCCGGGGCCCCGGCGCGCTCCATCCTGCCGTACAGGAAGTGGCGGGCGAGCCCGGATCCTGGCGGAGACTTTAAAGCGGGGTGAGGGAGAGGAGGGAGAGAGGGAGAGAGAGCGCGGCGCGGCGGCGAGGCGAAGCGAGGCGGCGGCGCGCCGGGCGCCCCGGCGGCGCGTCCCCGCCGCCCTTAAAGCGGCCGCGGCGGCGGGGCGGGGGCGCGCGCGCGCGTGCTCGCGCTCGCCGCGGGGGCCCGCTCGCCTGCACGCACCCGCACCGCTGCCCTGCGCTGCTGCACCGCGCCCCGCGCACCCTCCGCGGAGCGGCGGCGCCCGCCCCTTCGCCTTGCGGAGCGTGTGCCGGCGGAGGAGGTGGGGGCCGCTGCCGGCAGCGGCGGGTTTAGGGGAAAGTGTGTCGTTGAGCCGAGGTAATTTGCCGTTTGCAATTCCCGATTTTGCACTCTTATCCAAACAGGCGCTGCTTGAAGTTTCTTGTGTCATTACGCCGCTCCCGGTGCGTGCTGCAGGGGGCCGGGGCTCGGTGTTGGGTGTCCGTGTCCCTCCTGTCCTGTCCCCCGTCCCCCCCCCCCCCCCCCGGAATTGTGTGCATCATTCTGTGTGTTGCCAGAGGTGTCCGTCCCCCCCCGGAATCACATCGTTCTCCTCCAGCCCCTTCAGTCCTGTGCATCGCACTGCCTGTTGCCAGAGGTCCCCTACAAGATCACACAGCTTAGTGCTGTGCTGCGTATTGCCAGATATTCTCACCAAAATCATCCAGATTTTTTTCTCCCTCAGGACTAGGCATCGTTTTGGGTATTGCCAGAGGTTCTCCACAAAATCGTACAGCTTTTTTCCCCCAATACTGTACTGGCTATTGCCAGAAACACCCTCTGCCCTCCACCCCCAATCACATAGGGTTTTTTCCTCCCCCAGTAATACACATTGTTCTGGATATTGCCAGACGTCCCCCATAAAACTGAGGGTTTTTTTTCCCCCAGTATTGTGCATTATATTATGTGTTTCCAGAGAGCACCCTCGAAGTGAGATAGTTGTCTGATATTTCTGCAGTCTGGTGAAGCTTGTCCCAAGGCACTCTGCATCCAAATCTTGGTCCACAGCCCTCCCCCAGGCAGCAGTTTCTGAGTGATTGATAACTTTGCACAGGAAACGGAAACAGAAAATGGTGTGAATTCAGGATGAAGGGACGGTTGCTTGTACTTGGCATTGCCTGGTGGTGCTGTGGTCTGCTGAAGCTTAAATTTCATTCAGAAGTAGTTTTCGTCTGTTTCTTTGGTAATTATTTCCATTATGGGGATTCTGTTTAAGAAGGGAAAGGGTTTGGCAGGGGTTTATCAGTGCGTGCTGTGCCCAGCTCTGGCTCTGTCATTTGCTGTGACCATCTCCTCTTTGCTTACCTGCAAACCTTCCACATCTGTGGCGTTTCCAGGGAGAGGAGATGGGCAGCAGGAGGAGGAACAGAGTAGGAAAATTCAGAAGTCGAATTTGTTCAGTGGAATGGCAGTGATTTTCTCTCCCCCTGCCCCAACTTAGGAATCACTAGAGCAGAGCCCTCAGGGCTCGGGTACCTACCACTGCTGCTCGCTGACTTTTCTGTAAAAGGCTGTGGCTTTGTGTCCATCCAGGTTTACTCCATGCAGCACAGAGTGCCAAATCAGTGGATTACGCTGCAGCCAAAGGGCCCCTAATTAGGAGTCATTGTGTTTTCATAGGCTTTCCTTTGACTTTCTCTCCACATTCTAGGTTGTGCCTGCCAAAAATTAAAGTTGGAAATTAAAAGTGCAGTCCTTACTAGGCAAAACTGTTTATCCCAATAGGGATTTAACCCATGCAAGGATTTAAGGACCTGATTACTTGTTCTCTGCCCTCGAGGGCACCACCCTTTGGGCTGTGGGAAGTGTGGAGAAGGAGCTTGTATAAGGATTTACCTATAACAAAGCAAAACAATGTATAGGCCTTGAAGAAAATTCTCATCCAACTTCCTCTTCATTAAATCATTTCCCAAAACAGGTGGGGTTTGTAGGTTGGTTTCAACTCTCATAAAAACAAATATAAAATTTTAAGAGCTAAATTTCCCTGAATATTTTGTTCCTATGAAAAGCAGATCCCCACCTGCCTTGACCTTTTGGATTCTGCAGTGACATCTGTGCTCAGTTATTTACTGGGCTGCTGCAGAAAAACCTGCAAAATATTCCCCTTTCAGCAATTGATTCTTGACTTTACTGATCTAATGCAGCAGGTAGGTAGGCAGGTTCTCCTCCAGTACTGAGACTTACCTCTTCAAATGATGGCTCCCTGGCATTGTAAGAGGCAATCTTAAAGTGAATTTCAACAGATCTCATTACATGAGAAAAGTTATTAAACACTACTGCAATCTCACAGAAGAAGAATAAAAGCAATGGATTTTTTTCAAAGAGCAGTTTGCATCAGAATTTTTTTCACTGATTCAAAATCCTTTGCAAAAGCTGTTAATTACACCATTTTATATTTAAAATACATTTTTACATTAGTTTAGGGTTTCCTATCCTGGAAAATGACAAATCTGAAACTGCCCCCATATCTTGGAATTGGAGGAATTCTACATTTTTCATCCTCAGAGCAAACATGCAAGTGAGATATAAAATACATAAGCAGAATATTGTCTCCTGAGGAGCACAGATGACTTCAGATCCCTACAAGCTGCTAAGGAAGATTTTAGAACGGCAGTGCTCCCATCAAAAAAAACAGAAGTCTTCAGGCTGGGTATTCACAGTAGTCCCCTCAGGTCTGAACTTCTGAAAACAAATCTGTAAAACCCCAATGTCGGCACGGATGGCTTGGTTCAGCATGCTGTGGTACAACGTGTACAATGACCCACTTTTCCTGGAGTGGCAAATCAATCATTGCATCGTCACACATCAGTTTAGGAGCTGGAGTGACGGAAGTGGCTTTGTTTCACATGAGCAATTTGGGTGCACAGAGAAACGGAAAGATGTATGATGGAGATCCAGAGAGGAAAATTAAACACAGTTAAATGAGAATCCATTTCCTGCAGTATCTCTTTGCCTGCGGCACACTGTCTATCAACAATACACAGGTACAAATTGGCCTGGAGATGTATCTTTAACTATCCAAACAGAGAAAACTGCATTAGCAGCATGCTGCTCTGCCAGGCTGGTGCCATGTGACTGGGGAGCGTGTACATTAGGTAGGACGGCTGATCCTTTCCCAATGACTGAAGTACCGTAGTGTGATTAAAATAACTGCTACTGGATGAAGAGATTGCAAAGGGACATTATAATACAGTGCAGTTTAACTAGATTGATGGGTGTTCTGCAAATCTTGCAATTTTTACCGTTAAACATGGTGGGCGCTGTCAAGGTGAAAGGAATAGGATCAGCATCTCTGGTCTGCATGGAACAGTGAATAAAATACGACTTTTATCTTTTTTTTTCCCTCCTGTTTGAACAGGTAATATTTGTATGCTGCCTTAGTTAACATATGGGCATCACTCCTGGGAAAGAAATGAAAGTCTGTTAATTTATTTGATCAGACATGAGAAATAATAGAAAACTGAAATGAAGACTCACATTTGTCATGTGTTTGAATTAGTGGAAAGCTGAAGAAAGCAGAAAAATATTGCAAGGAGTTCAAAGATGAGAGGGTTTATTGAATTCAAAAAATATTAATAGCATTAATCATTTCCAAACCAGGCTTCTTAACATCTATAATGACTATATAAAGGATTGGGGAAATAAAAGAAAAAAGTCAGATATAGAAAGTTATACATTTTTGTGTTTAGAAAGGGATGAGTTTTCCCTGATTTACATCCAGCCAGCCTCACTGGAGTGGTTAACCTGTGGGGAATATACCAGGTGAGGATCTAGTCCTGAAAGGATAAATCAATGCGAATTGCCTGAGAAGCAGCTACAGTTCAGATTCTAGGCAATGTGAGGTATAAACTTCCAGGTTAATTCAGCAGCCTTAGTTCATGTCTAGCTTTGCATAGAAAGGAAAGAAAAGGATGCTGAACTTGGAGTTTTATAAATTATATTATTGCAGAGTTACTTTCTCGTAGCCTCAGGACAGATGCATTCTTCTCAGAGTATGCTGTGAGGCTTTGAAAGTCTTAACAAGGCATCTGAGAACCTGCTGAGAAACAGAGGTGGAGGGCAAGCAAAGTAGCTGTGAGAAAAAAATAAAAAGAGGGCTTTATTTCAATATAATGTCAGCAATGAACTGTGGTGTTTGATTTATGAAGACATAAAAATAGATTAACCCAGAGAGGCAGGTAAAGCAATATGTATGAAAAAAGTTGATGGGTGGTGCAAACTCTAGGTAAAGACATACGCTGTAGGTCAGAGATTACTGCAAGTATTATCAGGTCACACATCTGTAGCACTACCAGCAAATGAGGGTGTCTAAGCGCTGAATTGAGTGATAGTCCAAGATGTCTTGGCTGGGCAGTGTCCTACAGGGTTTTGCACAAGATTCTTTTGGAAGACCAATGCATTTATTTTCTTGTGGTCTATAAAAGGAACCTCCACCTTAGGGCACCCTTAGGCTAAATCATTCAGAACAGACACTTGGTCACATGCTGTAATACCTACTTGAAAGCTTCATCTTAATCTTGAAGTCATACAGCTCTTTTGTCTCCTGAAATGGCCTCAAAATGACTGTGTTCTGTAAAAGTGAGTGTTGTAACGTGTGGGGTTGAGGGTCAGAATGATCAGCAATGAGTTTCTCTCTTTCAAAAGCAACTGTAGTTCAGAGTCCTGTGGTATGACCTTGCTAGGGCTGCAAGCGTGTGTTTAATTCACAAATCCTCTCTCCTTAAAAGAAAAGAGGAAAAAAAAATCTATTATCAGTGTAGCAGTGAGCAGAGCAAGCATGTTAATGACTGGAGCTGAGGGATGAGCATGGAAGACCCAGCTTACTGTCCTGCTTGTCTGTTACCATGTAAGTAGCTCACCAGGAATATACAGTCTTTGCAGAATTTAAGGTGGAAACTAATGAGACAACAGACTTATGAAGTTCCATTGTTAGTGAAAAAATTGTTTTTAGTTTTCAATAATGTTTGAGTTCAATCTAAGTCTTGGGAACATCAGTTGCAGCTGAGTCATGTGTGTGCAGGAATTTGGATGTGGTCTAGTCTTGTGAAGCCTACTGTGCACTCAAAAATGTGTCTTGAGAGCTCTGGAGCTCCAGAAGACAGGCATTGGAACCATCCACATGAAGTAAGTATTTCCCACGATGGATGGTTTTTACTGTTTGCTTAAAGAGCAGGGTGGCAGCTTAAAATCTATGGGCAGGGCATGGTGAGTTTTGTGACGAGATCATTAGGAAGGCCCTAAACTGCTCTCAGGAACATTTCATAAGAAGCTGAAAGCTTGGGGTGACTGAGTCCGGAAGATGTCGTCACCCTCTCGTGATCAAAGCACTTTCCAAAAGTGTTTGGCTGGGTCCTTGTTTCCTAAAATGGTCCAAATATGTTTACGCACTCAAGATAAAAATATCTTAGTAAATAATAATGGATGGATGAACTGTGCACTCTGTGAGGCCTCTAGTTTTCCTTGCTTGACCATTGACATCATGTAATATTGATGAGAGCCCAAGGAATATCCGTGAGAGTACCTGGAGGTCCCTCATGGAAAAGTTGACTCAAGGACAGGCAGGGTTTGCAGGCAGCAGGAGCTCAGGCTGAATATAAGCTGCTGTAAGGAACAGCACGGGTGCAGTGTGCTGGACCTACGTATTTTATAGACACGGTTAATGTGAGCAATCTTATTGTCTCTAACCACCTCAGCTTCCAGACCCTTTGTCTTCCAGAAGACTGCAGAAAGCAGTATCACAATGGGATATCTGCTTCTTCAAAGGCCTCATGCATTACAATCAAAACATCAGACTCCATCTTTTTCCCAAGTAAATCAGTGAAGATGAATAAATTTATTGAAGGTGGAATTTCTGCTTTTCTTTTCCCTCTCTTCCATTTCACTGCTTCTTTCTGTCAAAGGAGTTAGTGCAACATGTTCCTGCCTTCCTGCGTGGATGTCAAAAAGATGTGTCAGAACCTACTTGTGAAGGGTAAAGTCACAGACGTGCAATGATCCCAAGGGGGAGAGACAATAATGGCTCTGTAACAGGACACGACCTTCTAATATAAACCCATTGCAAATGGTGTCCAAAGCCATGCCTCTGAAATTGCTCCACAATTAAGACCAATCAAGTGAACTGCAAAAAATACTTCCCTAGCCAATCCCAGGAGAGCACTTTAAAGCAAAAAAAAAAAAAAAATAATCTCTGCAATAAACAGTAGAACCAGTCTCCAAATCTGTTTAAGGAAAGAAGAGAAAGTTAGAGACGAACATTTGCCAAACCCATGTTCTTTCGGAGATACACTCTTTTGAGCGTAGGTATAAGGTAATGTGCAAACCTGTATGTTTTGGCTGCCTTTTTTCGTTGGTAATATCTTAGCATGTACAGATGTGAATAATTACATTCCAGAAATGAATGCAGCCCCTGGTGGGTGTGGGGGGGGGAAGGCCTTGACAGAACAAGGGAAGAAATAACATTTATGTATTGCAGGGACAAGTAACTCTTACTGTATTTTGGGGCCCATGTGTTGCAATAGAGAATTGCAGATTGCAGCACAGTTCTGTCTTTGCAATTCCTCTCTGGTTTCATGGATCTGTGTTTGTTGGTTTTTTTTTCTTATAACATTATCAGTTACTCAAATATGGGCGTCTGTGAAGCACTCTGAATTTGAGTGTGGACAGGCAGTACATTAGCTAATATGAATCCATTAAAAAGGGATTCCGTAGCTAGTGCCCCAATTAAATGAAGAAGCGTCAATATTAATAAACCTTCCAAAGAAAGGGATAAAATCAGATGCCCGCAGTGACCCCACAGACATGAGTGCTGGTCAGATCAATACGTACCCATAAGCACTGGTGGAAATAGCTAAACAACAAAAACATATCTAGGCCACCGAGATTTGGCAGTACAGCACACCCATAAAACATCATTTGTTTCTCCAGTTTCGCATTCCATTCCCTTACTCTCCAGCCAAAGATCAGTGTCAGGAGCATGAGCTACCTGTCTGCAAACAGTTTCTTGCTGGAGTTCATCCTGTCTCCTCTTGATGCCTTATCTAAAAAGGGTTTCTTGGAAGTGTAAAGATGCTGTCCAAAATTTTGAATTAGTGCTAATCCAAGCCCCCGCCAGCTTACATCACTAATGCAAATGATTGATGAATGAAGTGATTTTCATTCAGCTTTTCAATTGTCATCAAATATAGATCCTCTGTAGCTGGGCACAACTCCACTGATGTAAATGACTGGGCATTCACTTTCTTGGAAGTATACCTACTTGGATCCAAGTCAAAGTTTTGCCAATGCAAGGAGGGATGTGACCACATACCATAAAAATGCAGTTGTTACTTTCTACAGTGTTTTGCTACTTTGGAAGTGTTGCATGACTGTGCCCTTATCTTTTCTACCCAGATTTCAAGTTCATGATGCATATCTTTGTGCCATCAAGGTCTGGTGGTTACAATGCACTGTGCTCACAGCTACTGTATAGGAGGCTTTAAAACATTTTAGAATTCCAGCATCTGTTTTATGTTGATTTCAGGAGGAGAATGAGAGAAGAGAATGCCAAGTTCCGGAGAACAATAAACACTTTGGGCCAAATTCTCCCTTCGTCTATGCTGGTGTAAATCTTACGTCTCTTCATCCATCTGACAGGTAGATTTGAGCCAGTATAATATAGGGCAGAGTCAAGCCCTTTAATTTGGAAGAACACAATTGCTTCCTCTGGCCCATGCCCAGGAAAATATATTTAAAATATACAATAGATTGTAGAAGAAATTTTAATTAACAATTTTTTATGAAGGTGTTGGGTAAAAGCATTCTATTCCGGACTGAAAATGAGGCTTTCAGAAATGAGCCAAAAAGGGGAATGTTTATCATAAATGCCCTGAAGAAGAGTACAATTAAAATGTGTTTAGAACCCTGAACTGTTCTGTTAATCAACATGAACTTACAATTCCAGGTTTTAAAATAACTAATGATGTCCAAATAGATTTTAGTATCTGTTAAAGATACCATCTTAAGACACATTGGTGGGGAAAAAGGAAACTAAGAATAAAGTTTTAAGGCTAATTCATGGTAAAAACATATGAGACCTCATAATTCTTCCCAAAGCTTCACAGTTAGCGAAATATTACACTTTTTTTTTTCTTTACTACAGGAGAAACACAACAGAACAACATTATTTTCTTGTAGTCAACATTAATTGCGAAGTGATGGCCGCCTCTGAACATGCCACGTTTAATTACGTTACGTGCCGAGGTGCCAGCCTGCCCAGCTCTGCAGCCCCGCGAGCTGAGCCGCTCGGTGGCATCGGCCGAAGCAGCCGTACCACACGGGGGAGTCTCTCTGCGTACAGAAAAGTTCATGTTTCATAAATCACTCCCTTTGAAACCTGGTTTCTCTGTTCTGCAGCTTCGTCAGTTTTTCTGAGAGATAACATAAGATCTGCGACACTTGGCAGGGCGAAAAACAAAGCCCAAACTACGATGTTTCTATAAATGAATTGCTTATAAGTAAGGTGAACAGGATTTTGCTGGCGGGGAAATCCCTGTCAAGCACAAATCTTTTTGTCAAACACTGTTTAAGGCACCAACTTGCCTCATATTTCCATATAGAACACCAAGAAACATTCGAGACATCTCAGCCGTCAGTTAATAAACTTCTACAGATTTTATGGAATCATTTAGGAGAGCAGAGGGTGTGGTAGGTTCATTGCATGGCATGGCCACACGTTAGCTCAGCACAGCGAAAATGGAACAACGATGCCGGAGCAGGATTCGGCCGTGTCAGTATCACCTTTTTCATTGCAATGGACAGCAGAGCCTTCTACCACACAGTTACAGAAAAAGTGGGCATGGTCCACGGTGTGGGCAGTCTCTGGGTACACCTGTCCTGGGATTTAATGAGCCTGGTATCTTGACAAAACACACCTTCCGTGAAGTACAGGCCATGGCAGTGGACATACAGCCCAAAAATCATGTAACATATCTTGAGGGATGAACTATCCTCCTTCCCTAAGTCTGTCTCAAGCCAGAGGATACATCTCTGATGAGGCTTCTGAACAATGCACATAGGGACGTGCTGACAAAGATCTCTGGAGGTGGCACAGGTTTTCTGGCACTGCGTCAGACCATCCCAACAAGCTTTCTCTTGGATTTTTGTATATCATTCTTATGACCTCACCATGCCACACAGGAGTCTTACTTTGCCAGCTCATTGTTACCTGCTACTAATACAGACTGCTGCTAGCACAATATACTGTTATCCAGCAAAACAACACGTACTGACAAACACTGTTTAGTGGGTATTGGCTACCACTCCGAGAAAGCCAGGGTCAGTGCTGAACAATACCAAAAGAGGTCTCACTAGCTGCTTCTCCCTCCTCCATTGAATGAGCTGTTAATAGACAAGCTGTTATAGAGAAAGAGAACTAAATAGTTTACAAGCTTACATGCGAGGGCCTGTGAATTGCATTAGCTGAGCCAGCTGAGTGAGAGCCAAGGCAATCTCCCCACGATTGTAGAAAATGTGGCATTGAGGCGTGTGGAGGCAAAGGAAGAATGACAGTGACCAGGTTTGCAATATGCAAAGCAGGAATAATTACTGCTTTCTGTGGCATGGAATTTTTAGCTGAACTACGATATGGAATAAGCATCTCCTTTAAATGCACAAGTGTGCGTGTGCGTTTCTCTTTTAAAACTTTCTCTCTTTTATGCAAATATTAATTTACAGCCTTAATATAAACTCTTTGAAGTTGGATTTTAATTTTTCCCCATTGGACCTTTCCCTCTCCTACCCCTCTTTCTCCACTGCACAGGCTACTCTCAGTATGAGCCATGACCATGGTTCTTTTCTATCACTCGCTATTTTCTTTGGGCCTAGCAGTTATGAATAGGAATGTGAACCACTTCCAATTCAATTACCTGGACAATTATTTGAGATCAGTGGAACTGGAATGTGCAGCCGAAAAGTTTTCGGGATTCTCCAGTTACCAGCCAAGAGACTGACACAGGAGTTCTTAAAATTTCTTTCAGTTCTTTAACTTTACCAGAGAGATAAAAGTTTTGAAAAGTGGCAGAATGAGAAAAATTAATAACAGAGAAACAGCAAAATTGAAAAGTAAAGAATGGAACCCTCAGATCATTCATTTGAAGACACTCAGTGGCAGAAAAGAATGAAGGAAAGGACAGTTAAAAAACATCCACCACTGAACAATGATCATTCAGAATTTCTAGCTTTGAGGAAAGCTCAGAAACTTTTAAGGGGTCAGATTTTCACACAAAAGAATTGCTTTGGATCAAATACAATTTTTACAAGTTTCATGTTAAAGATTTCAACCTGCTTACAAGTTTCCATCTTTATATCATCTTCCCAATTTTATACAGTCTTTGGTTAGAAACAAGCCAGGTGGTGTCTCTTAACCCTTTGTTGCAATGACAGCAGTCTGAAATACTGCAGTAAGAGCTGGGGTAGCTGGTTTAGCACAGCCCTTACAATCAACCTGAGGAGATCAGGCAATTGCTGAGAGGATATTCAGTAACGTATAGCGGTGGCTTTTGCCCTGACCTCCACTAACGGGTAGCTATCTTTGATAGCTCATTTACAGTCCTGTTAAACCATCGGCCTGACCGGAAACACATTTTTGGCTTTTTAAAAACAGATTTCTTGGTACACTATCATATAAATCGTTCACAGACTGGACCAACCTATGTCAGTGATCCAGATAACACCTCTTCTAGTCAGACTTGAGCTTTGCCCATTAAACTTTGTCTCAGACTCTGAGTATCTTTACCACAGAGAAATTTTTCAGTCATCCTTACAGTACTAGCCATATATTTCTTACGTCTGAAAGGAGAGCACTAGTCTATACTCAGAAATCCAACATCCTTCTACATGGGAGGAGAATTTCTGCTGTTATTTTAAGGCCAATGGCAAAACCCATGTTGACTTCAAAACGGACAGAGAGACTTGCTGACTTGTTATATGCCCTCTGTCTTCCAGCCCTGCAGTTAGCACTGTATGTGAACCAGCTTTTGGAATTATATTCACCTGAGATCAGACCAAGGGGAGATTATGCATTTTCAGGCCCTTGATGACAAAGCTTTTGCAAATGCAAAGCTCACTCTTTGAGGATATGGCTTACAGTTAATTAACTAGAACTTCTCTTCATCTTTTTGGAACTCCTGCTTTGGCATACTTCAGTACATCACTCCTTCTGTATTTTGGGGAGCTAAATCCTGAAGTCAAGTCCCATCTCAGTACTCATTGAGCAAAATTCCCTTTAAAGTTTTCAGATAAACCATCATGTCAAGGGCAATTTATTTCACTGCAAGCCTCAGGATTTATCTAATCAAATCTGGGAATTGTCTGCTTTTGTTTTGGTGGGTTGATTTTCCAGAGATGTTCAGTTTGCCCTTCTGTTAGATCCTTTCATTCAAGTTAGTAGTGTCGTCAGGTTGGCTGATCTTTATTTCTGCTTTTAATATTCTCTATTGATTTTATTGTAGTGCACTTACATGCTGTTCAACAGTCCCCTATTACTGTAAATAAAATAAGATAAATAACTTGGCTTTCTTTCCACATTTAAAATGTTAGGCAGCAGCCATCTCCACCCTTAACTGAGCATTTGACAGTGTTACTGTCAGTATCTGTGAGGGCAGCTCCTGAAGACCTGCATGCCCCTCGCATGTCACTAGTAACCATGCTAGTTGGATAAAGCTAGCTTGGAGTCTGCTGATATCACCGGCTGGCTTTATCTAGCAAGCAGAGGTACCAGTAGCATCTGTGCATCTGTTGGATGTGCAGATGGGGCAGCTGCCCTCTTAGACACTGGCAGTAATAGCAGCGTTAATACGTGCATCTGTGACCAAACAAGATACTGCTTATCTGCAGTATATGTGAAAGTCACTGAGGCTCCCGTTTTCAGATCAGGTAGGTGTTATTCCTATCTATCACTTACAGACTTTGGCTTAACTGGTCACTTAAAAGGAACAAGGATAAGATACAAAACACAGCTTCATCTTTCTTCCCCCTGGTGACTGTTCTTTGCAGGCATTCCTCTGCCCTGGCCTGTTTCCCTTTCCTCAGGGAAACCACCAGCACAGTCAGAGTACAGAAGGAGCATTCCCCTTGGCTAGCTAGAGTCCATAGAGCATTCCCAGCACCCACACGCCCTTCAGACTCCTTGGTGTTGGTGCTGTTATCAGCACAGCTGGAGGTCAAAGCAACTGCTGAAGGGCTGGGGCAGCTTCTCCAGCGGAGCCCGCAGCCTGCGCTGAGCTTCGCACCTTACGGTTTGCCGAGGCAGTGCTTGCAGTATGTGGCTGAGTGGGCTGCAGCACAGACCTGCCCCGAGACTCCTGTCCTGAAATGGGCCTGCCCTGTGAGCAGACACATTACCATAGCTTATTCTAGCTAGTCTGAGTATTGATAGCATGGCAGCTGACTTCGACAGCTTGAATGAATGCCAGGATCTGCTGGAGGCTCTGCAGTCTGCTTAAGCCAGCACGGGGCCATCTTCATTGTTATTTCACCCTGACCGAGACAGATTGGTCTGAGTGCTGCCTCCATGAGCTCCCAAGACTGACTGCACCAGGTCTGAGTAGCTCAGTATTGATGGACTCTGCCAAGGTTAGAGACTTAGCTTTTCTGCAGGTGATGGTTACTCGCCTTAAAGCCCTTTCTTTTACATGTGTTTTTTTTCCTGTTGTGTCTGTAAGCTAACACTGAAGATCAAACCTGGGCGGTGGGTTAGATCGACGATGCCAACAGACAGCTTTATCTGATCTCCAGAAATATACACCCTTTTGCAGATGTGTCTTCCTGCTGTCCTTTGCATGGCTGAAGCCAAGATAGCCTATAAAACAGACCTTCACATGGGGTGCGTTCACATCCAGACATGCTGAAACAGTGCCAACATCTTCTCCAACGTCCAGGATTTTAAAGGGTTCAGTGTGGAGTTACTGGCTTTGACTCACTTTTACTTAAATACATACCTGAGATCTAAAAAGACTGTGTTCTTTTAAATTTGTTCTTGCAAAAATAAATCTATTTCAGTTAGGTAATGCAAACTGTTTTGAAACTGTGGAATATCCTTGTAAATATATTGTGAAAACAAGTAAATAAAATAGTCAAAATAATGAGTAAAAATTGCATGACTTTAAGAAAGCACATAAAAAGTAATCAAGCAGAGTAAAACCAAATAAGATTAATTTAAGTTAGAGACTCACATATATGGTGTATTGTACTTTTTGAACTGAACAGAAACGCATGCTGTGAAAAGGTGTTCTGAACTCCATTAAAGAGTAATCTTTGTACACAACAGTAGTGCTGTGCAAATAAATGTTGTGAGGGAAAATAAATAAGTTTTGAGAAATGAATGACTTCAGCAGTAGTTTGCCAATTAATCAGAACAAAGAAGGAAGTCTAGCAGACAACACAAAGAGATAAATAAGGAAGAGTTCAAGTTGCCATAACAGCCTTTGCTGTTCTCTCACTCTACTTTTTGCTAATTCGTCCACTTGAAAGCTTTGTGGGATTTTCTTCGGAGGGGGAAGGGAGCCAAGAGGATACAGTAGCAACTTTGCTCACTCTTGAAATGCTATGTCTGGGTCTTACCTCAAAAAAGGTTAGTCGTAACTTGATCCCTACCACAATTTGTTCTAACAGAGTGATGGAGTGTGAACTAAAATGGAGAAAGAATTAGAGAAGGTTTAGCCAGGTTGCATACATTCTAGACAGCAAGATCTGTTCCCCTACAGCAGTTGAGGAATTAACCAGTATAATTTCATAATTATTAGTTATCATCTCTCAGAACCTGTGGAGAATAGGTCAAGTCCCAGAAAACTGGAAGAGGGCAAATATAGTACCTGCTTTCAAGAAAATTGAAAGAGGAACCCTCAAGAAACCATAGATTTCTCAGCCTAACTTTAAACAAGGTATAACAGGAAAGAATAAATTAGAGATTATAACATTTATGAATTACACCATTTTGGAATGAACTAGTGCTCTTGATAAACCAGGGAAATGATCCTAGTTCAACAAAATCACATTCACTCTAGTGAAATAAGAAG
Source organism: Tauraco erythrolophus (assembly GCF_009769465.1). Classification (NCBI taxonomy): domain Eukaryota; kingdom Metazoa; phylum Chordata; class Aves; order Musophagiformes; family Musophagidae; genus Tauraco; species Tauraco erythrolophus. The sequence goes on from NC_141476.1 coordinate 9,207,301, forward strand.
AACTACATATAGGCAGGAAAACCCAAGTCTCCACATACCATAAAGGCAGCAGAAGCCTGGAAGATCTGAAGGTGATAACATCCATAGTAAATGAGAAGTGAGATGTTCTTGTTCAAAAGCAAATCTTGTAAAATGTACTAACAGTAGCACTGCTTGTAACTTGCCAAACGTCGTTACTGTGCTGTGCTCAGAACTATTGGAGATTTACCAGTTTACACTGCATCTGGCTTAAGTACCATATTTTAAAATAAAAGGTTTGGTCCCACTGGACAGGAACAGGAATACATAGAAACCTATAAACACACAAGCTATGACAAAAGTTTGGAGACGCCAAGTTTGTTTCATTTACACAACAGAGGGGAGTATGATAACAGACTTCCAGTGTGTAAGAGGATACTAAAAGAAGGTAGCAATCCACTACTCACTGAAGTTAGGGCAGGAAAAATCGCTTTAATTTCCAGAAAAGGAGATTTAGGTTATCTTTCTAATTGCAGACCTAGGTAAGCACTGGAACAGGCTGGTAGAGTGTCTGTAGAATCTCCAATACTCGGGGTTTTAAAGAACAGATGAGACGAAACAGCTGTCAACCTTGTTGCGGATACTTGATCCGCATACCTCAGCAGAGGTGGACTTGCACCAAACATCCTTTAAGCTTCCTTCTAGCCTCACCTTCCTCAGCTCCTGAAATGCTGTAGTTGCATAGTTTTGTAGTTGCATATACGCCCTAATTTTAATTAAAAACAAACATAAAACCAAACAACAACAACAACAAAAAGAAACTTGAAAATATGGATCCCAGCATTTCAAAGATCAGAATTAAGTAAAACAAGTCAGTATCTTTTTGCTGACTCTGATAATTCCGTACTCAGCTCTGTTAAAAAGGTATAGGACTTAGACAAAGAAGTAGTAAAGATGCTGAAGGTGAGGAAGGCAGAACTGGGGAACAGCAATACCTATTCTGCTACCCACCCTCTAAGAGCCTTCCGTGTATCTTTATCTCTCGGGAAAGCTGGGAAGCTCTTATTCTGTCTTTTCTTGTCTCTGCTTTTGCATAGAGTCCAGGGAGAGCCCAGGAGGGGACCCTATGAGATGCATGAGCAAGGACTTGGGAGCTGAAAGGAGCACACAAAGGAATCTCTCTGAACATCATGGCCAGCATTTCCATGTTCTTCTCCACCACCACCCAGTCTACGGTTTGAGACAGAGGATGAGCAGAAAGGAGCTCAGAGGGTATTTAAAGGTAGTAACAGATGAAAGCAAGAGGATGTCTTATGCAGGTTCCTCCCCTGCTCTCAGAGAACCCATTCCCCATGCAGTGGTGTCCTAACACAGCGAAATTTGCAGGGACAAAAGTGGCAGATTCAGCAAACATTGGGGGGTAGTTTAATATTGCTTCAGCTGTCCTCAGGCACTATTTTTTCTGTATGTTCAGTTATGCTGTGGATTTATTGATAAATAAATCAAGTCTCTGTTTTCCATTTGCACACTGAGGGAAGCCACAGTCGAGTTGCAGAATTTCAGGAATACGTTCATCTAAGCATGCAAAATTCTCTTTGGTCTTTGAATCTTCTAGCTCTTACCATATTTATGGAGTAACAGCTTTTCAACACTTAGTTTATAATCCATAGTTCTCTGCCCTTTTGCAAATAACTTCTATTTTTCCCGGAAAGGCAGTCTGTCTCAGCTCACACAGCCTATGTGTTTGTGTCTGTCTGCATTATTTATATCTCCACGAAAAACATTCCACTTTCCCATGTTCTTATAATGGTGTCTATCATGCAATATTTGGACAGCTACTTGTTGTTGCTGATGAGAGTCTGTCCACTGCTCCCACCTTTATGGTACACGCATACGGTTTTGAATTGTTGTCTCTCCAGCAGAGTCCCAGCAGCATTACCTCATCTTCATGCAACACCAGCAGATCTCCATTTTGCAAGTGAGTTCTCAGAGGTATCTGGAAATGTTTGGAGTTTGATCTCAGCTTTTCTGAATGATGCTTTTTCATTTTGAAAACTCATGGTGTTGATGTTTACTTCTAAGCCACCACAGTTTTATAAGTCCCATCCAGCAAGACATCAAAGATAGAGCCAACACCATATTTTTCTTGCTCAGTTACACTGGGAGAGGTGTAGATTCTCTTTAGACAAGCTCTCAGCAGTGATTCTTACACATTAACTCTCTGTTTAAAAAGATCTGCATTCCACAGCTAAGGGATAAAGAGAACAATATTGCCCTCCTTTTCCTCCCTGATGTATCTTGACCTTAACTAAGAAAGATCCTTCCCAATCCTATCCATGCAGAGGCTCAGAGAAGGGCACTGTGACACCAGGCCAGCAATTGCTACCTATTTCGTGGCCACTGTCAGCCCTGTGACAATGACTTAGAGCTGATGGCCAAGTGTGCACTTAAGAACCACAAGCTGTCTTAGTGATTAGATTGGTAGGAGGCAATAGCTCCAGATCCTCCTAGAACCTGTTATGTTGTCATGCCCCACAGAGAGACTGTAACCGTATTTAGATTTCTAGCACAGCACCTTCTGGTGAGCTACTTACACATTGAAGTAATGCCCAATCCCTGTAGTAGGATACACCTGGGAAAAAGCCTGTTCTCAGGAGTTACAAGGGAAAGGCTCTTGGGTTTTCAATATAAATGCTTTAGCAAGCTATACAACTCCAGAGGAGGTGTTTGCTCCCCACTTCAATCTGTTGATACTTTTGTCTGAACTAACCAACTCTACTTTTCACTGTCATTTGTAATTACAGTCTATAAATATTTTATATTACTTTAAAATCAAGTTTTAAAATATTTAAATTAATTGAGGCTGGTGAATTAGATAGCCAGGAATTCGAAACTGAGCTTGTCTGATTCTCTGTGCTGCATTTTTCAGCTTTTAACTGTAGCCCTAACTCTCCCATTTTCTGCAGGACAAACTGATGGGAGATAATTCTGCTTGTAACATATGAATGGTTTGATTCATTTTGCAATGTTTTGTGTTTTCTTACGATTATTTCAGCTAAGTGAAACTGGACTAACTGGGTGCCCTCTGAGTATCCAGGCTGCCAAAGTATGAATTTGGATGGGTGGGCACCACAGAGGATCTGCCTGAGCCTTGTAAAATTTCGGAGTTACAACTGCGATTCATCTGTAAAATGAACTTCTTCTTGTGATATACCCTGTAGTCGTGCTGTGTGCTCTGCCCCATGCAGCACTCCCTGTATTCCTTAAACTTTGCTCCAGCAGCAAAAGGAAATACACACAAAGGAAACTTCCAGAGCTGAATGTGATTACTTACTAGTATGATGTTTCATTTTACCACGGGTTTGGGTAGTGTCCATGGAAGATTCTGGATGGACTGAAATGAGTCTGCAGGCTGTTCACCAGAACAACAGTTGAAATCTCTGAGAATTTTAGAAAGTGTAAGTAAATCTGTTGAAAGTGTAATTACTACAGAAGACAACTTAGAGGCCCTGGGTGTAAAAGGTGAACGAAACTAATATGCTTATCAGAGCTGGTTTTAGGAAGTTTTCTTTTCTTAAGATGCTCAAATAAGCTATTGTCTTTAATAACTAGCCACTAGCCTGTATTTCAAACCAGGTACTGTCAGTCTTATTCAAAAAAGCTGTCCTTTTGTCTACCAGCTTGTGCAGTGAGTGAATCTTTCAGAAGAGGAAGAGAAGAAAACAGTCATGGAGGAAGGTACATTCCTGCAAGCTCCATTGCCATTTATGGAGTTACTCACCCTTATTCTTTTTAATCATAAAGTACAAGGTAATAAGAAACATTTCTGGTATGAAACTCAAAGATACTGAATAGTAAAGCACAACTGATACTTTTCAATTCTCCTAGTAGAGCTTCAGCAGGTGTGAGGCCAGTGTCTCGTCTCACACACTTGGAACTCCTAGAAAAAGAGGAAGTTTTGGGCAAACATATTTAGGATATTTTCCTTAAATCCAGATCTGGCACTAGACTATTACCTTGTGTATTATCCATAGGCTGAAGCAAACTATGGTTTCCCCTAGCATCCCACTTCAACCCTAGAAATAGGGTTATTTCACACACAGTGACTAGATGGGAGCCGGGAACAGTATGATTGATTTTTGCTGTGACAAAAGCCACCTGGTTCTCCTGGAGAGCGGACAGGGAGGAGGAACCAGACTCCCTCTTAGCTGAGCTCTTCATCTGTTTCTGCTCTACTAAAGATTATTTAAGGCCGTTTTTTCCCCATTTTGACTGTGCGAGTCATGTTTCACATTCAAAGGAAATTTGTCCCAGGACTGTAATCATGGCATAAATAGACCTACGCAGGGCCTCCCTGAATCTGCATTCACTGAAAAATCCCATACCCAGCACATCTATGAGGAACCATTCAACCAGCTGACTAAGTGCATAAAGCATTTGAAAACACTAGCCTTATCTCCTCAAGAGTCGACAGCAAAATGTATGGCCACGTTGAAGCTTCTGGCAGCTCTAGAAATAGTGCCTGCTGAGCAAATAAGGTCAGAGTGGGTGGGTGAAAATAGATTGTTCTCAAAATTTGGCACATAAAACTTTAAAAGCGCTTTATGAACAGAAATCATTCTCTCAGGTCTTGATCCTGCAAAAACTCATGTGGGTAGAGTTCTCAAGATTATAAATTTAAGGATCTGTTTATGTTTTTGCAGGGTGGGGTTTTAGGCTAAATAAAAGAATGTGAAACATTAGCCATAGGAGGTTTCACCTTCAAAGGAAGATATCCCTGCCTTTCTGTTTATCAGTTTTCCTGTCAGCGAAATACTTGACTAACTCCTTTTTTTCATTTGCCCACCCTTTCAAAACTTAAGAAGCTGTTCCTCTAAGGCACTTGTTTTGATTTTTCCACTTAGGTATTCTAGGAACTTGCTTAAATCATTTGATGTTTGTGTTAATAACATAAAATCTTAGTGATCTGAAATCTTTATATAATTAAGCAAAATAATACAGCTCCCTACATGGAACTAGTAGTTCAGGGAAATTCTCAGTGGAAATAAGGATGACTCATTCCTCAAGCAGCACCGACAATTAAGTATACATAAACTATCAGTTCCCAATTGGAAAAAATGGGGACATTTATATAATAAAGGGCTTTCTTAATCTGCATAGAAAGATGATAAGGTATTTATACCAGCTGAGACTGCATTCAGGAATATGTTTACAAGTACTCAAGTTTATTCTCAAGAGCAGAATCCAATGAATGAGATCATACTGGTGGTAATTTTAAGCCTCACATATTTGTAAAATCATTATGCTGTCAGTCCTTTCTGATGCCAAAGTCTGCATGCTGTGCATTTAAGATTTTAGGATGAAGGACTGAAAGAAATTTCTACATTTAGGTATTTAGAACCAAACAAGAGTTGTGATTTGGACAAAATCCAAAGAAAGAAAACATTCTAAAGAAAAAGAAGCCTTAGGTGCTATAAAATCATTATCTTCTTGGTAGAGGTATATCATTTTGAAACTCTATATGCCATTCAGCTTCTTCCTTTGGCGTCAGCAAGCCCCTTTACTTCATTTGTCATGCCTTGAATCTGAGGTCTAACCATAATCATGTCATTGCATGCCTCGTGCTTGGTGTCGGACATTGTAAGCAGCCACACAAACCCTGGGATCCATTTGAATTACCCCTGCCGTTTGGGTTGTTGCCTATCCTGCTGACAGAGAAATCTCTGTGTGGAGAAACTCAACAATTCCTAACTTAAAGCGCCGCCAGAGGTCCATTCCAAATTGTGCATTGGCAAATGTCTCTGCTCCAGACCAAAGCTAATCAGCCAGTCACCATGCTGAAGGCTACGTGGTGTTCACAGGCAGGTGTGAGTGATATCAGCTAGCAGAACTGCTTGGTGCCCCAGAGCCTTGTTTCTCCCCCAACACAATTTGGAATCCCACATTATTTATCTCTTGTTATACCCTGTTTCCCACTGAAATCTCAAATTCTTCTCAACAGGTGGAGACTAAGGCTGAGAGGAGAGACAGCCAGGGTCAGAGAGAAGGCTGTGAGGGCTGGAACAGTCCCTTGGCTCCTGCCTACCAGAGCTCCCCTCTGCACAGTGGGGCAGCACCATTGCCCCACTGCAGGGCAGTGTGAGGGGATAAACTGCATCGTTGAGACTTTTAGATACGACAGGGATGGCACTGCACGATGCCCAGAGCCAGGCACCTTTTTGTAACCTCTCCACTGCAAGCGCTTGCATCTAAGAACCGCTCAGCTGGTAGCAACAACAGCTTTACTGAACCTATGATTTTACGAACACCAGCACATCATCTGTTCTTTCATCCTCTGCCTTTTTAGAGGCAGCTTGTCAGGAAGCCCAGTGTCTATTGAACACGCAGCTCGACAGGTATGGCTCTCCCGACAGCTGACTCATTACGCGTGTGTCTCTTTGCTTACACAACACACCCAGTTCCACTGCTTCTTTCCTAAGGAGCGAGATGGTTTTTTAAACCGAAGCAAGATTTGATCCACTGTGTTTATAGCACATATTGGATGAACCCTAATTTACAGGAAGTCTTTACAAGTGGAAAACCTTGCTAAAACACATATTATTGAATGGATATCTCACTGTGCTTGGATCAATGTGGCTCAGGCCTAATCTTAGGACAATTCGGCAATTGTATCCCATTTGTTAGGCTACTAGCAATGTTGCAGGACACATTTTGTATCTACTGATTAACTGTGTTCAGTTTGTGCATAAAATGAAAAACAAATCAATGAAAATACTTAGAAAAAATAAAATAGAGAAAAAGAGATGGACAAATCAAAAAGCAAAAAGAAGAAATAGCCTTGTAGATTCTGTAGTGAGATAGCAGGTTTCTCTGAATTAGTATCTTTTTCTTGATATCCTGGAATGATTCTTAGATCATCACATTGAAAATTCAGTTTTTAAACATTTAGTGCTTTAACTATTAAAATAGCAGCAGCTCTGGACATGTGGTAGCTTTATGTAGGACCACTGCAAAAGGTCTACTGGAAAGCCATCGGCCATCGGCCAGGACTGTGATGCTTGATAACACGGTCAAGCAACGCTTCAGACTGTTCTCCTGGGATCATGCAATTGCGGTGATGGGCACAGGGATGGAGGTCTCTAATTTCTACAGCTTTCATACACAGTAGTAGGCAGTGAGAGGAAAGAGGCGATCCTAATGCTTCTGGTAAGGGAAAAAAAACTTCACTCCCATCTCATGCTTTATTAGATATTGGGAACCACACAGAGGCAATCTGAGTGTAATCCACAGAAAAACAGGCAATGTTGGTACCGGCTGCTCAGTCAACCACTTGTTATGACTATGGACTTGAGAATTCAACTCTCCCTGTTTAAGTATTTTGGAAGTGATATTCACTGTTGGATTCATCTCCAAATGGGAAAAAAAATGTAGGCATAGTAACCTAGATTTTGATCTTGCAAAGCATTCCCAAGGTCTGTCACTTGGTTCTTGCTAAGTGGCTTCATGCAGCTGGGGATACATCTTGGCATGTGTACTTGATGCTTTTGAAAGGTGCTTAGCTGACAGCCTCAGAGGGTGATTCCTGGGCATATTCTGCCTCCAGATATGTGCAAGCTACTCCCCTCGGTACCAGTGAGAAGTGCCTTTGCTTATGAGAGGGGTAGGCATCTTACGTTTTACTCCTGTCTCTCCTCTGTTACTTTGACATACAGGCAATCCTGAACCTTCTCCTTTTTCACTATAATTTTTAAATCTTACATGATTTTTATATGATTGATCAAAGTGTGCCTACTGGAAGTCAGTGCTGGAACTGCAGCTGTATGAATGCAGCTTGCTTCATCATTTTATTCTTTTTCTTTAGACAAGCTTTAACAACCCTTGATGATTTCTATAATTCTCTCCCAGTTCTCCCCACTCTCTAACAAGTGCATTATTCTGTATTTGTCTATGTTTTCACACCTTCATCTGATGCAGAATTATCTCACATTGGATTTGTGTTCTGGTGTCTGGTTTTGTACTTGCCTATCTTCCACTGCTTTCCAAATGTGTCTGGCTTGCTAAGTTCCTGTTTGGGGACTATTGCTTCCCCTCTCAAAGATCTGAATTTGCTTTTGTTTCTTTGATCTTTGGTCATCTATTTTTGTCCATAGCTCAAGCTTTCCAGTTCCCTCTGTTTCATTCTGGTATCCAGTGGTGCCCATAGCACCATCCAGATTGAGCTTGGGCAAAAAAAAGCAGTCACCTAGAGTGACAGACAGTACTTGGTGTCAAAATTGCCAGGGCTTGGCTGTGGGCCATCACTCTATTTTGCTTACCCCAGAGCCGTACTGACAGGTCCTTCTGATGCCACAGGAGAGGACAGGGCAGGCAGGAAGCAGGGCGAGGAAGCAGCACCATCCTTCCTACTCCTCTCGGGAAAGCAGAAAATGCTACCTTACTATCCACAAATCTCTCCCTGCTCCTCAGTCCCAGGTATTTTCTTCAGAAGAGCAAAAATCAAATTTGTCTGCACTTCTGAGAAATCAGGAGCTTTTTTCTGATGCCGTCAGACTGAAGAATTGTCTGCTCCACACTTTTCTTAATATTCCCCCCCCTCCCCACCCCCTTCCATTCCCATTGCTTAGGGTTTTTCATGATTTGAATCATCTGCTCTCTGACAGTAATCAGATTAAAATATTAGGTTTCTACTTTTGAGATTTCCTTTCCTGACACTCATAGAAAAGAATTGCAAGATGAGGTGGTTCCTCAAAAACTGCTATCATAAAGTTCTATATTTACCCAAACTAAGTTGAAATTCACATTGTCTGTACTCTAAGCATCACTTCCACAGATTATTTCACCATTACCCTTAAAAGACAATGCCAATAAGCTCTTCTTATGCTGTACTGATTTTCTAATTTCTTTTCTGTTTTAATTTAAGGTAAAAGCTAACCACAGCCTTCCCATTGTTCAATCTATTGCTTCTCTGCCAGGAAATCATCTTTTGCAAGTGTTGTACTTGTAACCTATCAGCACACAAATCAAAAGGAACTTTTGGTTTCCAGAGTTGTGCCCAATGGTCAATAGCTGCAGTTTGTGCCAGGTACTTTTTCCTGGGATGTTACTATGAGTATGCAAGCAAATCCGGCTTTTCTGACTAGTGGAAAAAATCAGATAACCCCAAGTGGAAATCATACTAAATCTGCAAAGATGCTAATGTGCTAAGAAGCTGGTCAGGCCTTAGATGAGATGAAAAAAGGCCTCTAAGAAATAAAGATACAGGTGAAGAAGATGAATAAAATCCTATGGATAAAATGGAAATGAAAGATCTTTCTCTTGTTTCCAGTGAAGTGCTGCTAGAGGGTCTCCTAAGAGATTTCTGTTAGTCCATATATTTTAGGATCCTGGAGTTTGACTAGTTTCGGCACATAAATAGTGAAATAACATAAACTGATGTCACAGCATATCCTTTTGCCTTGGTATTGAAAACTTGAAGTCTTTAATTTTGAGCAAGGTACTACATCTCATTATTTGCAGTTTGGTTTAGTTTAGTTCACTTCTCATCACAGAGCTAACGGATCCATTCAGACTTGCAAGCCTGAGTCGAGCTGGATGGGTAAGGGCTGGCAGTCACCTCTGGCAGAGATCTGTGCCGCAGGTACAACACAGCAGCTTTCCTGTAGTTTGATACTGAATATTGTAAAAGTCCATTCTTTGATAACAGATTAGTCCATCTTACACTTGGTGTAATATTGTACAAACTCTGATTAATAATTACTTCTTTACCAGCAAATGTAGCTACATATACACAAAACTGTTTATACATTAAACAATGCTGACACGAACATGATTATGTAAATGTATGTGTCTTTCCTTTAGTGCATAAAGAGTAATTTTTGCTGTGTTTAACTGCAACAGCCACATTTTACTAATGTGTTATAAATTCCTTTAGTACAGGACTTCTCAATTATAATTAATTGTTCTTATCCTCAAACAAGCCCATTAGGCTCCAGAGCGCTGTCTCGTTACCAGTGTACATCTGCGCACGGACTGAAGCTGGGGAACGACTCAGCTGCACTCAGGTGACAGCTGCACTCAGCCTCGCCTTGTCCTCCATGGTGGTGCTTATAACCAAAAGGCCAGCGATCAAACGGGAAAAGGGCAACAGAATGTTTCCTCCAGGGTTGCATCCAAACCACATAGAATCATAGAATGCGATTCCCCCACATCAATGGGGGGGTCTTCCTCTTCAGTCTCCCAGGCAGCTGTCCTGTAGATCTTGATTCATGTATGACCACCGCATGTTGATGAGTTGTGCTAAGAGACAGACGGGCTGCAGCCCTTCTTCCTGCCCTACTGAGGAGTGTCCTGGGGCAAAAGGGAGAGGGTTTTTGCCCTTCCTTGTGGACAAATGAGTTGTTGGGTGCAGACTGGGAAATACTATTGCTCAGGCACCCTAATGCTTGTGAAGTCTACAGGTTTCTAACTGCTCTGCAGTGTGTCTAATTATTCCCAGCACAGGCCCATATAAGCTGCCTTCACCTATGCTATGTCATGGAGGTGCAGAAGATTTGGTCCCGTTTCCCTGTGCAATAGGTAGTAAGTGCTGAAGTGATGTTAAAGTTGTGGCCTTTTCACCCTGTCCAGGCAGTTTTCTGCCACTGAGCATGAAAGCTATGATCACCTGCTGTCCTGCTACGTACAACCTGCACTTCTATTTTTAATAAACTATGTAATAAAATAATAAATATGTAAAATATTATTACATAAATAAAATATGTCATAAAATATTTGTAATAAAACAATATATGGTGTCCCCACCATATTCATCCATCAGCTGTTGACATAGGTTGACATGAGTTCCTTCTCGTTTGTCATAGCTACTCTCTGGGTTTAGCAAAATCTTAGCTTTTAATCCCAAAAATGATAATTTTCAGAAAGTAATTGTTTCATAAGCAAGAAATACTCCTGAATTTTTGGAATTAAGTTTAAGTGATTTAATGTAATTCTCACCTTTCAACTACCACTTTCAACTATGCCTTTTATTCTTTTGAGTTGCTCCTTATCATGTTCCAGTTCAGAAAACATTAAAAGTAACCTTTTCCTAATGTTACAAGATACCAGGAGAGTTGTCTGCTTGAGTAATGGAAGTGTTTAATTTGAAGGGGGGGGAGTTATCAGCTGACTAGTACAAAGGAAAGGAATTATGTCCAGAGGCAAGGTCCTCGGACTGAGACTCGGTGAGTGTCTTCCCATCCCCACTGTGTGAATTTCTTTCTACTCTGTTTTCTCTTTTAAGCTTTATATATCTCATCTACTTAGGCTTTACATTCTTTAGGGTAGGGGCTCTACCATGCACCAGTGCAGTTCCTAAAACTATGGGGCCTTGAATTTTAATTCGAATGTCTGGATACTATTATAATTGAAAAAAAAAAAAAGAAATAATAATAATGACTGGTAGAAACTAGTTCTCCTGGATTTTGCTTCTAGCTCTAGTCAGTGGCTTAGTCTAGGAAATGTGCAAGCCACATAGCCTCTCTGATCCAGACTCACTCCTAAAGGCACTCTATTCACCATCTTAGACTTTACCACTGTCTGAAGTTGGTTCTTTATATGTTTACGCACCAGTAAAGTGTGTGCTGAAATTCTCATCTACCTCCTAGGGGTGTTATTAGGTTTAATACATTAATATTTATAAGTAATTTTATATGCTTGGATGAAAGTAGCTATAGATATACAGTAAAGCTCTGCATTAATGGCAAGGTTTAACATTAATAAAGTACTATGGAGAGGGAAAGCGGGGCTTGCATATAAGATACAGCCTCTGTGGGAGCAGCATGAGCCAAAGGGACATGCTAGTCCAAGGATCTTATGCTGAGCAGAGCATGTATTCCTGGAGTTGAATGAGACAGAAACATGCTGTTGAGCAAGGCTGACCATGCTGGAAAATGTGCTTGCCACTTAGAGCTAGAGGTACCGCACGTAACTGTCCTTCCAAATTGCAGAGCTGCAACCATACAGCTACCATGCTTCTGCAGCAAGAATTCTAAAGAGATTTAATTGCTCCAGTTTTAGAATTGGGTAATTATAGCTGGTCAAAGTGTTTTGGCACTGAAGAAATAATTAACCATATAGTGCACTGACAACCCTACAGTTGGTCTTTGCAAAGCTGATTTCCTCCTTCTCTATTAATATGCATTTGCAACAAAATCTATGCCACTGACCTTGTGTCTTAATGACCATTTGGGTCTAGGAAAAGATGCAAGTCAGAACCTCAGAGGTTAAATGCATCTAACTGCACAGCCGAAAAAAAACCATTCGGTCTGGGAACTAATTTCATTTCGCTTTGAAAAAGAAAAATCTTCATTACATGAGATGATTTTTAAATGCCAAGATTATCTATTTAGAAAACTTATTAAAAAGATTTTGTATCCACTTCATAAAAACTTCAGGTGAAAACTATATAATACAGACACTAAATATATTATACCAATTTATTTAAATTTCAGATTTCAAAAATTCTCCTTGAGAGCACTATGTAACTACAAGCACCTGTGAAGAATTTCATAGCATAAACCAAGATTCCAGTTCCTTGAAGACTGAAAGATGCGACAATAACGTCAAGTAGATGTGGAGCTATGATGATTTTGAGTAACACGTGCTTTGAGAGAACAGAAGGAAAGAGAGAAACAGAAGAAGGCAGAGTTAATGAAGCTGTCCGGCTGTTTGGGACAAATCCTGCAGACACATTTATAAGACGCTTTGTGGTTATACTGTGGTGGACCCATAGTTCAATTCAATTAGATTAAATACCCGGGATCATCAAAGCCTTTGTGCGGCAAGTAAGAAGCACTTGTTGGCTTTGTGCCTAGAGGAAGCATTTGGAAAGCACAGAAAGATAAAGTTGGGCACTTTTCTGCCAGTGAGATTCATCCACTCAACAGTGTTGCCTGTGTTTTATAAAAGAAAGAGACTGCTCTTTAGAATGTAACATATTAGAAAAGTCAGAATTTGAACCAATCATCTTAGGGGTTCATGTCATTCAAAGTATTATATTTTCATTTGTTTCATTGCAATTCATGTGAGTCTGCCTGCATAGGAAGAAATCCTCCACAAAAAAAGTTTTACAGCAGTTATATAGGTCTCCTGCATCACTTAGAATCCCTTCAACAACAGAACTGGGCCAGTCCCAACCTTTTTGTTGCATTTTGGGTCTCTAGAAGCTTGTAATGAAAAAGGACAATTGCTCTTATTTCAGCAAGTAATCCAAAACCACACTGAAACCCTCAGCCAGGGAAACACTAGGCCCTGCATCCAGAACTAACACTTTTGTTAGAGGGTAACCTGAGCCTGCTGAAAACAGTAGGCTGCTCTCCTGTAGCAGATCTCCCAGTTAAAGATGGCATTCACACGCTGTTATTGCCATTGACAGAGCTATAATATTAAAGAAAGTTTGTTTTGTACATGTAGTTGTTCATAGACTCAAAGCATTCTGAACTTCGACAATGAAATAAAAGCTACAGAGTAAAAATATTGTTGAAATGGCGATGTAATGCAAATATATTTACAGAGAATTTGCACAAGTTACATTCCAGTGTTGCACATTGCATTTCTGGTTGCAAAAAAATATTCACTTGGAAAAAGAGAACAGGAAATATCACTATATTCAGTGCATTCTTCTACTGAGGAAAAATAACCTATTTAATCAAAGTGAATTGACTGATTTGAAGGTATCTGGAAGCTATTTCTGGACAATTGTAAGGCAAAGGATAAAATACATAGTTTATAGGAAATATGGCAAATGACATCTTCTCTGATGATTGTCTATAAGTGTTTGATATGAAACATCTGTCTCTTAATGGAATTGTTCTCCAAAAATAATGATTACAAGGTGCTTCAGCAAATATTTAAGTCTAATTTAGCTTTATTACTAGTGTTCTAGGTTAATGAAAAGCATTCCCTATGCAGCTGCACACTGCCTGCTGTGTTTTTCTTACTATATATCTCACGGCATAAGCCATGAGAATATTAAAAAAAGACATGCTACAGGGGCATAATGCACTTACAAGCTGGTAGAACAGTGTTAGCATAGAACAATCCGGCTACCTGCTCCAGCACTCCTCTCTGGTGTCTGTGACATTAGCAGCAGAAGACAAGCACAACTATTTGTGAAGGATTATTTATGTTCTTCATTTAAGAAAGGGAAAAAAATAATAGTGAAACATCCCAGTTAAGGTGCTGAAGCACTGGAGAGACATTTATCACCATAACTCCTTCCCAATGGAGTTTTTTTTTCTTGAAATACTGCGTACTGCATTATGTCTCTGCACTTCTCAAAGCACACCACCAAAGGTATCTGTAATGCAAAGGAACAACCATTGATATGGTAATAAAATGTAAATGTCATAGTGGGTTACCTGAGATTATGTATTTTACAACACAATTACATTCCCATTAAATTAATACAGGAATCTTGCATTAGCAAGTCACATGTGGTAGCAAATACCTACTAAATGGTTGTCTGTTGCAGTGCAGAAAAATGCAAATTTTGACTGATGTTGAAATGCACTACTTTGTTTCACTAGACCAATGATAAAATTCTAGCTGATCTAATTCTCAGTGGTTTGTGGGTTTCTCTTCCCCTTACCTAATTTCTGGGTTTATAATCTGGGTACCTATTACACTGACCTGTATTTCAATATGTGATTGAAAAAAAACCCAACCCACAATCAAATCTAATCACTGGCAGAACGTGTAAGTTTTCATGACCAAAGGGGAAATGTTCCAAGGATTTATGTTTCCAATACTGTGCCCTCTTTATCTTCAGCAAACACCTCTAAATTCCAGACTTAAGTGGTTTCCTGACTTACGATTTTGTGTTGAAAATTTAAAAGTGGAACAACTTACTCTCCGGTTTACGGTCTGGAGTCTACCTCTTGGCATGCTACAAGGTTCCCCACATTAATGATTTGTTACTTCCAGTTGATAATATGGAGCTATGGGCACTTGGCAGTGAACATACCAACTGCACTGGATTACTTGACACAAAGGGCTGGAATCCCTTTTTACTTTTTTCTTGCTGCAGCAACGGAAATCTCTACTTCCAGCTTCCTGACTTGCCAGGAGAGATGGATAAAATCCTATATTCTGATGAGAACTCCAGGAGGAATTAGCATTCTAAAGATTTCCACCCAGAAGCTGTATCCTTTTCCCAGAACTGGGAGACATTCTCACTGATTGACCTTCAGAGCTTTCATAAGACATGCTGGATGTTTTCACCTTTCTCCAGTGACTGAAGAGAGACTACTGAAAGTCATGGAGGCCACTGCAAAATAAAAACAATGTGATGGAAAGTTGGGGCTGTTCCCTTGGCTGTGGTAGCTCAGAATGACTTTCAAAAAGTCAATACTGCTACACTTAATTACTCTGAGTAAAAAATAGTGGTCCATATTTTCATCAGCCTTCCCAAGCAACAGAATCTTTGTCGCCTACAACACAGCCTTCATGGTGGCATGCAACAGAATTAACTATGGCTGTGGAAACGGCACAGAGAGATTGATCACTGAAGTAAAAAGCCTCGTTACTTACGAAGCCAGACGTGCATAAAGTATGCACAAATCATAGGCTGAGTCAGAAGAGCCTTTCCTATAGCTATTGTCAAAGGCAATGAAACAAAGTGTTTGTGTAGATTCAGTTCTCATCACAGATATTAATGCATCCAAGATTTTTTGGATGCCTTTCGACAGCCACAAACCTTAGCTCAGTCCTTAATCTCATGATGTGGCCTCAAACTTAGAAAAAAAAGTTGGTCATGTAGCATTTGCAGCTGGCTGCAACATAATTGGTAGCAGAACATTCATTTCTGCTTGATTTATTGATTGTGCTCACTTAAATCTTCTGTACCACGATGGATTGCAGCTCAGTAAAAAGGGCCAAACCAAAATGGTGTTTGGATGAAGTATAAAGCTTTAGACCCTGACCTGAGCACAATCCTAAGACTCAATGACTTCATCATCCAGCCATTGCTAAATTAAAGATGAAGAGTGTAGGAAGCTATGCAGAGCACATGCAAATGTGTTTTATATAGAATATGCCAACTTTGGCTATTTTTTGGTATTGTTTGCACACCCAGGGAAAGTAAGATGAATTTATACAGATTCTGTATGGGTGTAAGAATTGCACACTCATCTAATAAAGGAAACTATATACATTAAAATTCAGTTTTCTTGTAATTTAACCAAATTAATCTCTGTGAAGTAGACAGTATTTTCAAATATGGATATAAAAATGATTTTTTCTTCCACATACAAAAAATAATCAATCCTCATCACAAGTCCATCTTAAGAGATCCATTATATGAGTCAAATAGTAGCAAAATGCATAAATTACATTGAAAACTCTGTGGTGATGTTCTTCTATGACAAAGACCGAAGGTATGTAAAGCCAAAGCTGAATATGTTTATCAAACAGAGAAAAGTTTTAATGTCTGCTCTGGAGCTGAAAGGAATTGGAAAAAATCTCCTGTATGCTGAGAAAGAGGTGAAACAGAAAGAAAATTTGAAACCTGCCTTATACAATAAGTAACATTATCTGTGATCTACTTTTAAGAGCATCTTCAGAAAGAACCAAGTCAAAACAAGGATTATCAATACAAAAGAATCATCAGCAAGGACAGAATTTTATGGGCCTCCTTCCATGCTTAGACAAAGAGAAATAAACTTGTAAGTAGGAGGCTGAGAGAAGATTATGACACAAAATGGAATAATTATGCTTTTATTTCCACATGTAATCAAATGGAGAAACAATCAAGTCAAACTCAAGACATCTTTGCTCCTTTTTCCCTTTGTCACTCTGATGAGGAAATTACAAATTTACAAGTGACGAAAAAATAATAATTCACAAGTTATTCCTTCATTCAGTGTCAGAACTGCTAAACTGTGTTTATTTATGTAGGTATTGTGAACATCTGGAGCAAGGATTGTGAGCAGGGTCTGGATTTGTGAAGAAAACAGAGGGCTCCCGCTTAAAGAAATGAGAACACATAAAGAATGATTGCCAAAAGGATAAAATACATGTACAAACGGTCATTCATGGAAAGCAACATCCAGTGATGACAACAGTATTGTAGTTACTGTGGCAGCAAACATTGCAGCTCTCACCTTTCTTCACAAACTGCTTTTAACCCAATCTCAGTTTCAAGTGCCATCACCCATAAAGCCCTGAACAAATGTTTCAAGGTGACACTGGAATGCTTTGGATATCTTTTCCACCTCTTTTTTGATACGTTTGTGTTAAATCATTCTTAGCTCTTGCTAACAAAGAGCTTGTATTTTTTCTGTTTCTGTATGAAAGCCTAGCTCTCCCTTTTATACAAGCACATACACTTTTACTTATTGTATTTGACCTAAACCCTTCTACTTTTATTCAACACTTTATTTGTATATAAGCATTTACTATATCAAGATATTATAAGTTAATAGAAGAAGCATTTACATTATAATGAGGATGCAGCTATTTCAACCTGATTGACCTTGTTACAGCTTGTCTTTCAATTTCTTAATTAAAAAGATGCAATTCCATTTCTATAAAGCACCTAAATTCTGAGCCAAAAATAACTTAAACCTCTTCTGGAATTTATTTATAAAGAAATCTCGTAGCATACTCCAATGTGAAAGGTCATTGATTTACTGCCTCTGACTAATTATAACTAATTTGGAAAACAGAATGTTTCTTACCCTTATTAATATTTTCTATTACTATAGGGATAGAGATAGAGGTCTGTGATTCAGACAAAACAAGAAAGATCATAAATGGAGAGCATCATTCCTTTTCTCTTTTGAGAATCTCCTGAAGCCCTCAGAGAGGCAAGGTATTTAAGAATATGCTTAGATGCCTCCTGTCAGTAAAGTACATCAGCACGTTCTTCTGTTTGCTTGGAGACTTAGGAATCTTTTTACTGTGCTTGGTTGAACGGAAGGATCTTTCTAAATTCAGAGATAGAGCACAATTTGTACTGTAGGAAGACAGGGAAATACAAACACAAATTTCAGCTTCCTTATAAAAAGGAATCTTAGCATCATTTGTCAACTCCATTTTGCAGGGATGAAAATGGACCAATTATACATATTTGCAAAATGCTTCTTTGAGAGTGGTGATTTGCAGTGAGGATTGCTCATTTATGTTTCCTTTTCAGAGTCTGACAACTATGAAGAGTCCACCTTTGTCTGATGGATTGTCCTCCAGTCACTCCATTCATATGAGAAACTCCATGTATTAAGAAGATGGTAAGTTTTGAAAAGCAGCTGCCAGGCTTCCTATCAAAATGGTAATGAGATCCGCATTTCAAGGAGCAAAGGATATGCTACAACTGGTTTATCTAATCCAGCCAAGCACAGCCGCATTCAGTAGGAGATGCCAAAAAGGTGTTAGAGATGTTGAGACCAGTTTAACTTTTAAGGTTCCATTTCTTTCTACACAATTTTCTTTCTAAACAATCAGCAGTTTACAAAAACCAATGCAAGACATAACTTCAAGCATTGTACTTGCAGTTTGAAAACACACTCAAGGCTGTAAGTGTTTATGTATGTCAATAACATCATCACCAACGCAAGCTGTGTAAGGTTACCTGGCATAGGACATTACAGATGTGAGTGAAAGCCCTTAGAAATCAACGGCAGTAAGAATGTCCGCTGACATCACTCAGCTTGCTGAACACCGAAACGAAGGTGCGTCACTCTGGAAGGTGTTTTTGTCTGTTTTCTCCTGGAAAACTGCATTGTGGTGTTTTTAATTTTTCCCCAAGAGTCAATTAAAAATGAACTCAGGAGAAAGGACTTTTTTCTGGAACCTCTACATACAGTGAAAAGTATCTTCTTGATCTTAGATCAATTATGATTATTCATTTCATTAGTTGACACTGCTCCACATGGCAGTACTTAAGAAAATATCAGTCACTGTTTAAAATTCAGCAAATAGTTAACAGACAAGATGGATGACAGAAGATGGAGAGGAAGACCATGTGGCAGGAAGTGCCACAGTTCTGTAGAGCCTGTTGTTTGCGATAGGAGTTTCCATGGCACAGCCCATTCCATAGGCTCTAAGCAACAGTGATTTTCCGTGGAGCAGAATGTCATAATCTTCATTCATGTCATAACCTTCTTTCAGCCACCTTTGTGGTGGTGCTGCAGGAAGCAAAGATGAGAGCTTTCGAACATCACGCGTTTGTTTCCAGCAAAGGGACATCTTGTCAGCCACGATCACCGAACGACACTGAATGACGTCTAATTCATCCTTGCCACTAGATGACAGCACAGCAACACACATCTATAAAGTAACCAGTATTTTGCTACGGGTTAAGAATTCCTGGAGAAACAGGTTTGAGGAATTTTAGGACTAGCCCCATGGCAAGAAGAGATGAACATGAAATTTCTATGTCTTTGGACTTTCTAAAGTCTTTGAACTTCATCATCCAACATGAGTGTTGAGAAGGAACTTGCATGACTTCTGTGCTGCTGAGCAGGACAAAAAGCCTGACATCCAACCGAACGCTCTGCAGCTGGATGCTCTCCTTATGTTGGCATGGATAAAGCAGAAAGTATGAGAATATGGTGCTAGCAACTCTCAACACCAAAACACAAATGTGACTACTAAATCTAAATGCCTAAGGAAAGTATTTGGTACAAGAAGAGATTATGTAGATACTTTTGAGATTAGATGACCTATGATGTTTTAATTTATTGAGTCTTTTCTCAATGCTGATCCAGTGACTCCAGTGATGCAGTAGACTTGTAGTCTCCATATTGAAAGACTAGAGGACTCTGGTACTGATGGATGCTTTTGGCTGGAAAACACCAATAATTCTGCCACTATTTCATGGACACTTCTTGGCACACTCAGCACTTTTGGTAAAATACTTAGCTTTCGTCAGCTGTTCTGAAGAGAAATAAAGATGATTAAGGGAAAAAATCCATGGGTTCAATTTCATGAATGTTACTTCTGGAGAATTTACCCAAACCAAGGTCTATCTTTCTTCTATTTTTCCCTACTCCAAGTTACAATATTCTTCCAAAGTAAGCAGCTATAGTTTCCAACAAGAGAAAGGAGAGAGCTACCACACAAACAGGTCCCTTCTCCAAACTGCTATAATCTAGTCCACCCGCTATGTACTCAGTGCAGGGAGGTGGACTACAGGATCTATCGAGGTCCTTTCCAATACCATTTTCCTTTGTTAAATCATTGTAGTCCTTGAGCTTGAATTTATATATTTAGCTATGTCAATCCTTCACTCCCAAAGGAGCAAACTTTAGGGATAAGTCAATATTCCCATGTCACAAGATAGGGCTCCACACTGTAACGAGAAGGGTCTTTCATGGCAGAACAATCTAGAATTAACTGTTCCTTCAAATGGAGTCTTGAAGTTGTCTCCCACATATGTGCAAGCACCCTCCCTTCAAGATATTCTGGGATCACTCCCAGTCTCTTTCCTCCTCTCCACCTTTTCCCAGAAATTTCTAAACCTAAGACATTTTTTCACCTGTCAGAAAATATGGTGCATTCCTGTGAAAACCTTTGGTTTTGACAAATCACTGGTTTTCCAAGCAGCACTGTTTGTTTCCAAATCTTTCCCAATCAACTGCTGGAGAGAAGGTTTATGGTTCCCTGTGTGGCAAAAAAACCCAATGCAACCCAAACCAAACCAAACAACAAAAAAAAACCTATGCATTTCATCTGAATGTAAGAATTTAAAACTTCAATAAAAATATAGATTTTTCCTCCTGATCTGTCCTTTCTTAAAGGCATACATGCGTAATACTCCATGAAAATAGTATTTTCTCCTGCTTACCCCCACTTCCAGTCAATGTCCCTGATAATCAGTGCTACTGCGTATGTGTACGTATTGACCCCATACAGGTTGTGACAAAACAGGACTGTAATATATTAGCTTTTTGTGATCAATCCTTTAACATGTTTACAATTTTCTTCATAATTCTGCTTTCTTCCAAAGGGCAAGGAGAAATTACAGCCCACTGAGAAAAGAAGGAGAGAATAGCTGTGTGTGGGCAGAGAATAAGTATATTCCAGGATTTTGTGGCTTTTTCTTTCGTCTATTTCTTTCTATTTGATAATACAGCTGGTGGATACCATACAGGGAGTACTTTATCATTCGCAAAAAATGTGCAGGAGAGAAGAAAAAACAAGCACGCCATTAATTGCTTATAAATACATGCTCTCAACCTCAGCAATCAGCCTTCAGGATTGCTAACCTCTAAGTTCTGTTCAATTCCTTCGTTTGAATAAAATTATCAACTTGTATCTTTTCTAGCATGATTAAACACATTGCTTGCAGCAGATTATGATTGAATAGGAAAGATTTGCATTTTTTTAAATACATAGTCTGTGTTTCTCTCTCTGTAGGTGTGTCTATGCATATACATGCACCCATCTAAACTTACACACATGTACATACACACATGCACGCGTGTGTATGTGTACATGCATGTGTGTGGTACATGCCTGCATGTAAGCTGGGGAAGTAGGGAGCAGGAAAAGACCGAGGGAAAGAAAAACCAAAGCTAAGTTAGATGGAGTCATCTAGATGTTCAGGCCAGATTTTTCAAGCTTCTGCACCCAGTTGCATCCACTGTGACATTCAGAAGAATTCAGTACTGGATTTCTCAGGAAAGTTTAACACCCGAGATGCTGAGCCTTTCTCACTCTTCCAACCACACAGCTTAAGGAGCTCAGCTGGAGGTTGTTATTTCTTACCTAGAAGACCTGTGTTTTAAAAGCAAGTAGGAAGAAAAAAGAAACTCAGCCTGCTGAAAGCTTTTTCTTTAGACAGTCATGCCTCGCATACAAATGGTTGCACCTGCAAACACTATAGGCACATTTGCGCAGGCCTGTTGAAAAGCTGGCCATAAAAGTAATTTTCCCCAAAGCCATGGCTATAAAAAAAATTTCCTTACCAAAATGTTACGTGCTTTTAAATCTGTTTTTATTTTCCTTACTTATTATTTACTGTCATTCCCTCTCCTGCCTACAGAGCACCAAGTAACCAGTACAGCTGTGCTTGCAGAGAGACATAAACATTCTCTCACGTTATGATCTGACACTGTAATGTGTTCTGATATTGCAATAATAAATGAGAAAATTAAGTGCCTATAATGCAACATATCAGTATACGATAGGAAAAAACACACGAGTGATGGCAGAAAGGGAAGTATCTCATGTCTGCTACATGGTAATTGGGGCTGAGGTGAGCACTTTTGCTGATCATATGCCTGTCTGTGGCAACTGAGTCTGAACTTCATTTTTCCGTCACTTGGATGGTTTAACACTGATACAACAGCGCTGTGGAATTATGGCCAACTGGCACTGGTAAAAGAGAGGGGAAAATTAAGCCTCCTCTGACTATATATCATCCGGTTGATCTTCTTTTCCTCAGAGACTCTAGCTTTTCTCCGGCTGTCACCAATTAAGTAGGAGGCTTCTTGTCCTTCTAGAGCAGGATGCTTAATATGAGGTTGCTGTTCATTTTGAAGCTACAGCTGTCAATCAGCTTCAAGAGCTACACTGTCAGTTATGGTCCCATAGGGCCAAAATGCAGCAAAATTCCATGTTATCATTTTCACTTGCAGCCTTCTATGATGAGAATCAGGAGTTTATCATGTTAATAAGATTATGGTAAGAAGAATATTATCAAGGCACGACAAATTCTAATGTCATGGGACCCATACTGTTAGACAGTACAGCTTTTCTCTTCGTTCATGGATTTGCATTACATCACTGCTGAGAGGCTCTCTCGTACATCTCAGTAGAGAAGGTGGCAATTAAATAGGCAGGACAGGACAGACAAAAGATAGGAAAAAGCAGAATCATCATTCCAGACAGATGGATCTTCTGGATCTCCATGAGATTAAATGATCTGCTCAAGGCTGCACAAATAGTCTGGGGCAGTGCCAATATTCTGTATTTCATACAGTCTTTTGTAAATCTCTGCGCTACACAGTCAACAAGTTTTCAAGTTGCCTTTTGACCTATCTGTCATACTGTGATCTTACACTTTGCAATAAGGCCATGACTACAATAGCAAACACAATTTAAAATAGCGTGCACAGCCATTTTAACTCTTCTGGCCTAATTCTTCATAGGACAAGTTCCTCTTTGATTTCTACCCGACATAGGAAAAATATTTTAAATGTTCTCTACAATGGGACTAGTTCTCAGAATTTCTTTAGTCTCAGTAAGGTTCGGTCTTTAAACAAGGAGCAGATGAATTTCCACAGCTTTCTTTTATACACACTCTACACTACAGTTTCCCCCTATTTTTTTACTAACCCAGAACTACTGCAGCTTTAACTGAAGAATGAACATTTTTAAAGTGAATTCGTCAGCTGAGGTGCATACCTTTATGTAAGTGTATTGGGTTTGCGTGACAAGGTTTTGGTAGCAGGGGGCCTCAGAGGTGGCGTCTGAGAGATGCTGCTGGAAGCTTCCCCTATGTCCGATAGAGCCAATGCCAGCCGGCTTCAAGACAGATCTGCTGCTGCAGTGACTTAGGAAGCCATTGAGCCGGCTGAAATCAATCGACTGCCTGCAAGGACAGAGGGGACATGGGGTAGCTTTGTAGAAAACATTGTAATGCAGTTCTGTTCTCCACAGCTGTTTTAAGTAGCATTTAACTAAAAAGTTTCATTTCTAGTTTTTTTTCAAGTAAATGTTGGCTTTTCTGAATTTAAAATCCTTCTGTCTGCTCCCAGGTGAAGGTCTAGGCACATTGAACACAGTGCTGTGGTTGACTCATTGTCCTGTCAACAGTCAAAATATAAAAAGTGTTAAACCAACCTAATTTAAAGCAAAAAGCTATTAAACATTTTCTAACTTCTTGGGAAAACAGAAAGCACTGGAATTCCTCTAGTGATAGTGTATCCTTAAATCATTCTTTTGGTCTTTAAACCTTTTATCAAAACCAAGAGATTGTATTTAGAAAAATACCTTCAGTAAGTACTATGCTCCAGTAAGACTCACGCTCTCCCAGTAGAAGTTGATTTTTGCCAGATGTTTTTAAGAAACATGTTTGGCTCAGTTGAATTTTGTCTTAGCACATAGTTCCATCTCCAGGTAAGTCTTAGGAGCAAATTGCTAAAATATTGTTTATTCTTCAGTTAACTTAACTGCTTCAGGTGCTTTTTGGCAACTGGAAAATAGAACTGTTTTATGGTTAAAAGATTTTGTTTTTTTTTTTTTTTTCAAGACATTCCCAGGAGAACTGCATCATTCAGCTGTTAGTTTCTGTTAGGTAAGCAGCACATTTTGGACCTTAGTGTAGAAGTCTCTCATTGCTGTCACTGCATATAGCATAATGCAAGCAATTTATACTTCCAATTTATGTTAATAGTGATTTATTAAAAATTCATCAGAACAACTGAATCTGGCAGAATCCCTCAGAATCACTAAATAATTAATAACTCTTGCACAAAGGTGACCTAGGCTCAGCGTGAAATACCTATTTTTTGGCTTGCCACTGGAGTTTCTTATTCCCTACTAGAGTAAATAACTAGTCTCCCCATGCCAGCGGCAGGGAAGAACTAGGTATCTTTCAAAGCTACATTGCTGAATAAGATGTTGCATAATGTAACTGATAGTAAACGCCAAGGATAGAAAAAGTTATTTCCTAATCTCCACTCTCTTCTGACATTTTCCCCCTCAGAACTTTACAGATGTGAATAGCTGGCACTTGATGCTCCAGATCCCTTTTCACAAAATACAGCCAGAAGAAATGGTGGAGTTGCCACTACTTTTTATCTAGGTGATCAAGGGTTAGAGTGTGAAGGATATCAAAAATGCAGTCTCAAATCTCTTTCTAGCTTCAGCAGATTTTAAGACACATCTTCATCCTTCCAGAAAAATCTGTTTTCCAGCAGTCTGGTTGATTTTGAGAATTGCTCTCTGTTTTGACTGTTATCATTTCCATTTGACATGACCTATCTGAAATAATACACTTCATTCAAAAATCTAAACAGTCATTGGAGAAAGAACCTAAGACTCCTCACTTCTGAAGTGAGGAGACAGATTTTAGTTGCACTCACTATTTTTGTCTCTTTATATGCACAAATATATTGAATTTTCAACTGATATTCAGTTTTTCCATGCAATGTGCTACAAGTTCAAGAGATGAATATTCTCTCTTAGAGTAATCAATAATTGGGTTTTGAGGACAATGGGATGGAATTTGCAGGGTCAAGTCCTCCTCAGAAAAAGAGAAAACTCAATATGGATCTGTCATGCCTTCAATCTTCTGTGCATTCAAACATTTCAGCAAATTTGAGAGAGATTCTGAACTGTTCAGCACTGTTAAAAGGCATTTCTGATCATGATCAACTACTACTTGGCTGTTTATGATTGTGATCAACTACTGCTGGACAAGTTTTACATTTATAGACTTCAGGTGGCAACTAAAGAGCAAATCTGAGGATGAAATGTGATATGAGTGTCTAAAGTCACAGTTTGGTATCTAAGTTCTCTGTAAGCACTTCAGAAGATATTGCTCTTACTGAATTGTTAATAGGTGAATAATTAGGGCTGTAAAAAGGTGTAATTCGGTGCTTTTCATACTCTCATCTATGAGTAACTTCAATAATTTCAATTGTACCAGTTGACAAAAGAGGGGCACCTTCATTTCAGTCCTATAGGACGGGAATTATAAATTATTTACCTTTTAAATATTTTACATTATGATTAGAATCATGATTAAAAAGATACAAAAATTTTAATGAACAATGAAGGTCTAGAGCCTGGTACAACTAACTATACAAAATAATACTTTCTTTTATAGCTGTGCAAGTGAAATAATTTGTGCAACTGAGATTCTGAGGTATTGATCAGCAAATCTAGTCCTCCAATGTTTTCCCTTTTTTGTTCCATAAAACATAAGTACCCATAGTCCTTCACAGTAATTTTAAAAAGGAACATTGAAATGTATTCCTCCTTCCAAGAGGTTTGAATTACTAATTCTGTTGGTTTGCCAGTACAATAACGGTGAACTAACTCAGTAAGTGCTGAATTTGAGCCTGTCATAACAACCAGTTTTTTTTGACTGTTGGACAAATCAGTCTTAACAGTGTATGTTCATTTCCACAGTCTCTGAAAGTGTGCAATACGTATTCTCTTACTCTCACCAACTTCATGACAATCACCTAACCCATGAAATTTGTCAGCATGCGACATGATTACACAAAAGAATCTGCTGGGCTGAGAGATGTTCTAAAGAGACAAAAAGAAGCCAACAGTGATCTTTTAACATTTAAAATAGAAGACTGCCCTATTAGAACCTATCAGGAAGAATCTGTTTGCTTAGCAGAGGAAAAGAACTTGTGTTTGTTCCTCAGATAACCTGCTTTTCACATGCCTCTGTGACATTTCCATTCACCAGCCTTACTCCTATTTAGAAATCACAATGAAAAAGATGATATAAACTATGGGACTTATATCCTAACAGTGTGCTGATCCTACAATGAAAATTACTTTGAGTTACTTTAATGCTCCTTAAGAACTCCTTTCATCAGTGGAGTGACAAATGGAGCTATGTCGTACAAAGAAGACCAAAAACTAATCTGGATCCCGAAAAGAGAGGGAGATCTCCTGTGGAAATTAGTAAGTGGCTCTCCTGAGTAAGTTTTTTCCCCCTTCAATCCTTCTTTTAGACTGTGATCTTTAGCTATGTGCTTCTCAGAGGTTTCTGGTTCTCTCTAGCTGAGTACAAAGGTAACTATAATACTTTTGTGTCACTTTGAATTCTATTGTACTAGAGTGTCCTTGAAATCTCCCAGAGAAAACAAGCCTGACTCCTCATAATTGCTTTGTATCAAAGACTCTCCTAAGCTGGAACCACCCTGACTTCCTGCACTGCACCATTCCAGGACTGATAGCATCCCATACATAATAAGGTAATAAAAGCTGACTGCAATACTACAGATGGAACTAGATTTCATACACTATGTCTTTTCATTAGTATTCTCTGTCTCTGCATTTTCCTCTTTCTATTGATGCATTTCAGCAAGTGTTGGGGTTTTTTTCCGATTCACTGGGATGATGACTTCAAGTACTTATTGACAATAGCCCTTACATATTCCTTTTTCTGGTCAGTGCTCTGCACAACTTTTCTATTTAATAAGTACTTCCTAACTCCTTACACAAGCCCAAATTACCTGTATTGTTGGAGACCCTGAATGTCAGTTGCTCCTAATTCAAATACCGTTTATATCCCTTGGTAAAAGCCACTGAATGCCCCTGTGGTTACCCAGCTAGGTAGCCTTCCATTATATGCCCACTAACTCGTAAGAATTGCACATCCTGATACCCCTGGTTGATGAGCAAGGAGATAAAGAGGAAATCATCTTCTTTTGTCAGACAATGTCTAAGTCTCAGTGTTATTATTACCGAGCCTGCACTCTTTCTCCCTTGCTGTGAGAGGCAATTTTTTCTTTAAAGAAACTAACATCTAAACAGACGTGATAAAAGATGGAGAAAGGAAGAATATATTACTCATTTTATAGATAAGTAACAAAGGTACAGGGGAAGTAAGATACACTCCCATGGTCACACAGGAGGTCTTTGGCACAGGCATGTTCCAAACAAAGCCTTCACTCTTTGGTGAGGAGTCTATGAACTGTGAGTTGCAAGGATGTTAAAGCTCTTTTGTTAAATCACATTTTCTCTTTCAAGCAACTTACAGCAGGGCTTTTTATAGGAATCTTCTATGACGTTCTAACTAATCATCTTCAGATGTATCATTGCAGATTCAGTAGCTGTATTTTCACAGAACTGACATTCTGTTTGGTTTTTTTTTTTGTTGTTGTTGTTTTGTGTATGATGAAATCGTATCTGAATTCCTCCAGGTGTTTTGTTTTGTTTCTATTAAACTTCACTGTCCCCCTTTTGCTGGCCAATGTCCTTGGTTACATTAACACTGTCTTTACTGTGTGTGCAGCAGGTATCTGAGCCAAGTAACTGGCTTGTGCACATAGTTCGCAGAGTGATGGCTTCTGGTGCAGACTGGCTGTATTGGCACCAAATCCGAGACAAAGTGAGAGTGTGAAGCTGCCTGAGCTACCATTGGAGCTCCGTATCGTGTGGAAGCAATAAAACTTCTCTGAGACTGCACTGTGTCTACACAGTGTAACACTGCCCTTTAATCTATATTAGGGTCTCTCTGTCCAGCAAATGAATTGGTTTTGTTCAGAATGGGGTTAGGCAAGAAACTGGTATGTATATGGTGAGGACAACTGGGAGATCTTGGCTTAGAGACAAACAAGTGAATCAACACAGCAGCGTAGCTAGCACTAATTTAATCTTTCCACTCATCAGGGGAATTACTTTTGGTTGATTCTAGCACGGCCTTTTCCCTGAGATATTCACAGATGTCTTGTCAGTAGAAAGGATTAGTATCAGACAAGCATGGAAATCCATCTGATGGCACCATTTCTCTTGTATTCTCATCTCGATTTGTCCCAACTTTAGAGCATGGCTTGAAAACTACCATTGGGCAGGATAAATAAATTCCCAAACATCTTAAATAATTTGCGTAGTTAGACACCATCTAAGTCTCCAGAGGTTTCTCTGTTCCAGAAGCCTTGGCCACCAGGATGGGTCAGGGGCCCAGATGGATGGTAACATGGACCTGATTGAGAATACAGTTTTATTTGGGAATGGTGAGAATCAGGGATAAGTGGCAACATGTGATATGAAAGACACAAAAATACTTACAACTGTGCTCTTCTCAGGGAACAGTTTTTATCTCGAAGGCATAGTTAAAAATAGGACTAAATCTGCATGTGTGTTTATAACCCCAAGCGAGGGTCAGGGCCTTTCTGTACTATGGAAGCAAAGAAAAGCAGCTACAAAGAACCTACATAAGAGACAGAAATTACCTTTCTGTTCCAGGATTAAGTGTATTCATCGCATCATAGCTAGAATTTTTGTGGCTTGGTTTCCTTTGTTTGGTTGCTTTGCATTAATATTAAAGGATGATTTGGGGGGGAGGAAGAATGTCTCCTGAGAAACAGAAATGCAAAGGAAGAAACCCTTTTGTTTGCAAGTGCATCAGACCTTATAAAAGTATATAATCCATGGATCATTGGCACGATCAACCGTAATGGCTCCAGAAGAGCCATTGTGTTAATGTAGCCGATGAGCATGAGTACTGCCTCTGCATACTAAAAATCCTCATGAAAATTTTAACAACATGCAGATAGTGGATAAGTGCAGCATGTAGTTGTTCTTAAAATTGAGAACACAGTACTGTAAGTTTCATCAAAATGCAGAAGAAAAACTAAAATATATCTACCAGCAAAATGTAACTTTAGTAACATCTGATGTTTTTTCTCAGATAAAGTAACAGATTTTTGACAAAGGAAATGAAGTAGGTCTCATTTATCTGGACTTCATAAAGGTTTTTGATATAATACCATTTGGGAAATTACTAGTTAAGCAAGAGAAGTTGGGGAATAGTACAAGAAATCTAAAGTAGGCAAGAAAATATCTAAAGAAGAGATAACAATTTAAAGGGAATGCATTGCAATGAGAAGAGCATGCTAATGGAGTTCTTCAAAGACTGATTTAATATTTTCATTAATGAACATGACACAGAAAGGAAAAATGTGGTAATGAAATTTCCTGAAAACAGAAAATTGGGAGATATTGTCAATACAGAAGAGGACCAGAATATCATGTGAGGCAACTTATATGATTTGATGATCTCAGAAATACAAATAGAATGGCATTTCATATTGCACACTGCAAAGTCATATGTTCAAAGATAAAACTGAGAATTTTTGCTTTTAGCTGGTTCAATTCCATAAAAGGAGATCTGTGTGTCTTAATCAGCTACAAGATAACTCTAATGACCAATGCAAAACAGTAGTGAGAAATGAAAACATCATCTTGGGATGTATGAGGAAGGTGTGAGAAAGTCTTGCATTTCGACAGTGGTGTAAGACTGGATCTTGACTATGGTAGAGAATCACAGGCTGAAAGAACAGGATTACTAATGTGATTAGAGAAAATGTAAATAATTTGACTCGTTTAGCCAGCAAGAAAAGAGGCTGAGAAAGGTTCTGATTAATGTCTGCAAATACTGCAGAGGGGTAAACACCAGACACAGAGGGCAGCTATTAAAAGTATTGCCAGTAACAGCTAGTTTCATACTGGCCGTGCGTGCTTTTTAGTTTGGAATTAGAAGGATGATTCTGGCATTGACGGAGTGACATACTGGAACAACTTCCAACAGGAATAAGTGTCAACCATCAAGTGGTTTCTAATACAGGATGTGAACAGTTTGTGAATGGGATGAACGGGAGGTAGTGGTGGCAAGTCCACAAGGTAGGAAACACCTTTGCATGCCGGAGTGTTTGTTGTTACACAACAACACAGTTTGAAAAGAACCTGACTAACCAACCTCTAAGTGAAAAGTGTGATCCTGACACACGAGTGTGCAATTCAAACAGGTACCAACTCAGACTTTGGTGTTATCTTGTACTGCTTTCCATGAGTCCCATTTACACTGGCACTGAACTTGTGCATTCAAGAACTTCTGTACCTTAAAACAAATGTGCAATTCTAAGTAATTTTAGTTGTAGCCCTCTCGATTGTTTCCTTTTATAATCTGTGCTCTTTAACTTTTCAGTTGTTACAAATTTGTACCTAAATATTCTGTTTTATTGTGTAAACAGTCTGTTTATTTCCAAATACTCTGGGATGAGGTTTTAAAACCCATTAGCTTTCAATTTATCCAGCAACAATTAAGACTGAATGAACTTAAACAAAAAGAGATGGACAGAGACACAGAATTTAGAGTCTCAAAGGAGTTTTCTGATGTTGCTGTGCATTAACTTGTGCATTATTAGTTACATATTTACCGCGGTATTTTCCATGGTTGGGAATAGTGGAAACTTGCTTGAAATTTTCCATTTTCACCTTTTTCTGCTTCTTAAGACTTATCCATCTTCAATCCTTTGGTACCTAACCTTTTTTCCATGAGGTCTCAAAGATGTCTGTCAGATCCTTCTCAGTCAATTCCTTAAGATCCTTTGGTTGAATATGATTTGGACCTTCTGAATCATAAATATTTAAAATATCTAAATATTCTTTTACCTGCTTTTTATTAATTCTGCTGCTAGATATTCCCAAAGCCTCATTAATATTTATCTCAGTGAGCTCCATGCTTCCCTCTTCTTTTTTATTAAACTCTGGGAAAAAATGTAGATATCGAGCAATTCTTTTTCTCTCTGGCCAGTATCAGTTGACCTTTCTTTTGATTTAGGCTGATCTTTGTTTTCTTTTATCCACAGTGTATTTATTTTCTTCATCTCTTCTCCCAGGTTACACCTTTAACTTGAATTCTATGCTGCCCTCTTCCTTTCCTATTATTTTTATTGTTCTGTATTACAGATGTACCTGCTTGTATTTTTAGCTCTTGTCTATTGTGTGTTCCTTTCCTCCTGTCATTTTGTAAATGGACTGCGTTGCCATATTTACAACTAAGGGATGTTTCTATGTAGAACGTATATTAACATGACCACCTCATAAAAATATTAAAGTACGTACTTTACATATTTTCATATGTACAGCTATATAAGAACAATGTCTGTTTAGTTTTGCTAATTTAAAATACTGGAATTTGAAATAGAAATTAAGGAA
This sequence comes from Tauraco erythrolophus, assembly GCF_009769465.1. NCBI lineage: Eukaryota > Metazoa > Chordata > Aves > Musophagiformes > Musophagidae > Tauraco > Tauraco erythrolophus. The sequence goes on from NC_141476.1 coordinate 9,238,933, forward strand.
GGTTGCTAGATGCAGGTGTTTGAATACGAACAGTGTATGATGAAATGCTGGCATCATTGTAGCCCAGGGGAATTTTGCCATCAGCTTCAGCTGGGTTAAGAGTTTATTCTGATTCTGCACTTACACATAGATTTAACTTTAAACCTAGAACTAGACCCATGGACTTAAAGTTAAGTTGCAACGCAGTAACATTATTGCTGAACAGAGCTGGCTGAACAGAGGCAATATATTCCAGGTAAGAAACGTTTTTACACAGAGAATGAATTAATGTAAAATTAAGGTGTTCCTATTTTAGAGTTAGTGAACAACCTGAGTGAATCCTTCATGTGCACCTGCTCAAAAAGCAATATAAAAATAATTATGGACAATGTCTTCTTTTAGAATATCTGATATATACACATTCTCATTTGTATAAATGCTCTTTTGCACTGTTCCATCCACAAGCCTCTTCAAAGAACAAAGCAGAACAATTAAAACATTGTTTTATTAATTATCATTAAGTAATAAAAAAATCCTTAAATTGTGACATTAAGGAACTCTAATTCCAAACCAGAAAGACTTGAGTTTTTACTGTTGATCTTCCTTGATACATGTTGTTATTTTTGGAATTTTGGGGTAATATCAAACAAAAAACTCCTAAAAAATACTACTGATACGCTGTGACTACTATTACAGTATAGGTGTGTATTTATAGTGGGTTTTTCAAACAATGATTACTTCAGAGAAACAAAACTCACGTCGTGTAGATAGTTGGAGTGAGGCATTCTGCAGAAGGTCTTGCAATTGATGCTGACATGTGTTTGCTAGTGTGGCTGAAAGCTAAGGCGGGACTGTGTCACATCAGCTGTCTGCAGACTTGTCAGTTAAGGCTGGTTCAAGACTATGGCATCTTTTTCTCATCTGACTTTAATTGATTGGTAGGGAGTAGTTCTCTGAACCGCATTCTGAGTTTTTAAGGAGGTTGTTTTCTTCTGTTATATAATTAGAAGTCTCTCTCTAGATATGACAAAAAAGGACATCCTCTTTCAAGTTCTTTGTGATGTTTCTTAATGCCAACTCAAGAGATAGTGAAATTTTGAATTTCTTAAAAATTAAGGTTAACATGGAAATAACAGACACTATATTAACTGCACTGAAGCCAAAGTTTGTTGTAAATATCATGGGTCCGGCTGCAGATTTTTTATTGTAAAAGCTACCTTCTTAACTATTTCATTCAGAATCAATAATGATAAATAAAACAAGACCTTCAGACACTACATAAAAGGATCATATGTAGACTACATTTCAAAGACTCAGTCTACTTTCACAAGTTATTAATATGGACTCCAGTTACTGCACTTTCGTAATTCAGTTTCCATCTGGTTTTACCTTATGTTCTAGAAAATGCATGTTTGGATAGAGATCTTGAGTATCTGTCTTATTGGCTAAGCTGCTAGGAGCTGTGGTGCCAAAAGAATGAATGTGAAAACCGACATGCTATGAAGGCTGATAAATAGAGATGCAATAGCATGAAAATTATGGCTATGAATAAAAGATTTATCCTCAAAACCATGATTTTTTATATAGTTTATATCATCATAGTATACAATTTTCCACTGTCACTTCCTCCTCGCTTGTGAGATTCTTCAAGGAAGAGTAACTGACACTTTCAAGTCAGGAACACCAGCAATTGTTCCATAGCTGAAACAGACAGTTGTGTAAGAAACAGCCATAACAATGAGCTGGAGCTGCTCATCCGGGATCCTTTTGTTTATATTGATCTCTTGCCAGTGTTTGCATAGAATAAAATATCGTAGCCAGTTTGTAGCATGGAAATAAATATAAATGTCTGAGCATGGACTGTCTGTTTCCTTTCCCAAATGTTGGTGTGCCAGCAGGACACTTTCCAATTTGCTTGTCTTCTTTCTTAAGTACATAAAAGCCCTTTTCTACCAAGAATAATTAAAGTAATGATCAGATTATTGGGGCCCAACCAAATATAAGATGAAGGTTCCTAAATATTTACTAAAGGTTTGTTGCAAAATGCCAGCGATATTTAAGTAAATCAACAAGTATGGCCACCACCATTAACAAATGAACTGAATCATCGCTGCTTCTCCACTGTTGTGCAGCTCTGTCTCCACCAGTGTCTCCAGTTTGGCAACTCATCACTGTGACCTGCCAGGTGTAACACTCAAGTAAATGCAATGAAGGCCCAGAGTTTGCTGCTTTCTGCAAGACGTTTATATGGCACAGTCACCAAACATCATCCAGCATGTGAATGTGTCAGCTAAAGGTCACGTATTTCTCCTGCTATTGTATCATAAAAGGCTTGCTTTTCAGCTTTCGCTCAGTGGTTTTATTCTAGTGCAACTCCACAGAGTGACCAGTAACCTATGCTGGGTAGAAGGAGGTGAAATTCAAGCCCACCAGGTGCCTGAGTTCTTGCCAGCTACCTCTGTTCCTGTAAGAGGAGGGAGTGGAAACAGAACGATGCCTGTAATTACTGGGTGTTGCTCTGTCCCTATCACAGGTTCTTTGTTAGAGTATAACATTTAAAACCCCTGATCAAACACTGTACTCTACTTCTGGACTGTTTTTTCCTCACTGCACATCCCTCCACATCTCTGGAAAGCGGGATGGATCATTGTTATGCAAAGATGGGAGAACCTGATGCAGGTGAATTCTTACAAATAATCTCTTGCAGACCCATGTTGCATCTTACTAACATTAAATACCAAGCAGGTACAATTTATGTCGTGCAGCAAAAAAGCACCATGCACCATGTTTGTTGTATGTTTGTTTGTTGGCAAGTGGAATGTTTCACATTGAAACAGTTCTCTGGTATTTAATGCTATTCATGTTTGATTGCAGAAACAGAGTATTAACTTCAAAGTTAAAACCCCATTGCATTTGAGTTGTTATGTCCAGCTCACTACAAGAGGTACTGCATGGAACATGCTTCCCGCTGTGCAAGATTATGAAAATCTCCTTTCTGCATGGAACTGTTCAGGCTTTCCCAAGTCATGGGTGACCACATTGGCTATTGCAGAGAAAGGTAATTTTCTGAAGTGAGTTGTGATACACACTTTAAAAGTCCAAAACAAATCTAAAAAACCTAAACCTGAATTTAACCTGAAATATCAGGTTAAATTTATCACTCGGACTCTAATGATATCTTTTTCACTGGCTTGTTTTTCTGCAAATGAAGTACAAATAGTTGAACTTACTCTAAATCTTAAAGTTTTTCATCAGATTCTGTTTGACTTGGTAAAGGTGTCCTGTATTGCTTAAGTTGATGTCATTTTGCAGGGCTCAATTATGATCTTTCTATATATTTCATATTTTCTACAACCTTTGAATGTTCGCCCCAATTAATCTGACAACGATAGCTGCTCTGAGGTTAGTAACACACAATACGCAGCACTGTACAGCTTATGGTGCTGCTTTGGTAAACATGTCTGAGATAAGCATATTATTTGGAAAGGAGACAGTACTGGAACATAACTTGTATTTGTTCATTTAAAACTTCTTGAGGTAGATAGCTTGCCGATAACTAGTTTCCTTGTTGATTGATTTAAATCTGAGCCCTAATTAATGCCATTGTTTCCTGGGCATGACACCAGTCAAATGCCTTACTAAAACCAAACAAAACCAATTTTGATTGGTTCCAACTATTTAATGTTATTTATAAAACAACTGTCACAGCTACTGCCTAGGGATTCACACTGTAAAAACAAAAATCCAGAACAGCTAGTATTTTCTAACCTATCATTCTAATCTTGCTTTTGTGTACTTACACATGGGGAGGTGGTACACAGATAGCAGCTATATAAGAAATTTAAGTAAAGAATCCTGTCGTAAAAATCAGCAGTGATCATTCCAACTTCATTTTAAAACAGTCTAATTTTAAAATAGATATTTATGTATCTTAGTATTCTTAAGGTATAATCCTTCACAGCATTCAAGTGGAATGTCTGCAGGTTTAGTAATAGGGAAAGTAGTTGCACAGGGATAGGCCCTATATTTTACGTTAAATATATTAAAATTCAAATGACATCTTATGGAAAAGAGAATGAAACCAAGAGCCATTTATTAAACATCACATAAAAATTTTAGAGCAACCAGGACTAGATTCTGCTTCCCATAGAGACAGATCATAGTAAAGGGTAGAAGTGAGAAAGTAGATACTAGGAAAAAACAGGGGAATTTCTTTTTCAGCACAATAAGTTGGTTGTGATTTCTCCTTGGTGTCCAAGGATAGAGCTGCACTCATTTGAACACTGTAGCTTTGAGATGGACTAGTCTTTTACTGACTTTCTACATATCCTGTTATCCATATCCTATTCCCATGCTACCCAGTGGAATATGTTATGGTGTTACCAGATAAAACTGTATGCTGCTTCTCTTTCAAGCAGAGAGTAGCTACCTGTGCATTTTAGAGACTGAGGAATGAGTAAGGACTATGGAATCCTTCCCCATCTTACAGGAATCATAACATATATCAGCTGGGACAAGCCGTTTTGGCTACTCACTGCCTGAGTGGAATGTCAGTCTAGGTTAAAATTCTGCCTATAGCTTTTAGCCATTCTCCTCTGCTATATATAATATTCTCCTCTACCAAAATAAAAGAAACATTTTTTCTGCCACTTATTTAGGCAAGCATACTACACCGCATTTAAATGTTCCCGTGTGGCCTAATGTTTGCGAGACTGGAATTTATCTGAACGTTTTTGTTGCCATTCTGTTGGCAATCAGTCTAGGCTTGCTGTCTTGCCAACTAAGCGACCTTAATAGTACTATCTGTTTCTTGAGTAGCACCATTTTTCTCTGTAATGCTCTACTTGCTTCTCATGTTAATTTTGCTTTGCTTAGAAGCTTCTTGTGATAGCTTTGCCGTTTGTATTTTGCTTTGTACTCTAATCGTTTTGCGCAAAAAGTATGAAAGCAAAACAACATAAAGACCTGTGGATTTCTCCACTGACTCATTATGTTCTAGAAGACGAGTGACTTCATAATGGACCCAGTTGGGAGGCTTATAAGGGTCTGAATCTAAACCTCAAATATCTTGATCATCTTCTTGAATTTAGCAACACATCTTTTGATTAATATATGCAGCTGATGTTTTTATAAGGTTAGTCTCAGTTGGTTCAGCTCACTTGTGGACAATCGCTGGGGAGTACACAGAAGACCCAGCCACATAGAACTGACGAAGGCGAAGCAGAGTGGCAGTCTGGTTAATGACTGTAAATCATCAATAAAACCACACACCTTAAGACTGTCTCTTTCTCTTTCGCATCAGTGTCCTAGTTTTAGCTGGGACAGAGGTTTTTTTTTAACAGCTAGAAGAGCTCCGTGTTTTGGTTTTACTCAGAGGCTCACTCTGAGAAGAACGCTGATAACAAGCTCCCAAGGACTTTTCAGTGTGCCGGAGTGCAGAAGCACGGCGGGATAAGGGGGGAGCATAGTTGGGACAAGGGGGACATGATTCCCCTTGTGATTTGTGTGGAACTTAAGACTGAGGGCCAAACTGGCCAATTAGTATTCCATATCATGCAGCGTCATGCCCAGTAAAAAAGCGAGGGGCAGCCGGAGAGAAGGGCTTTTGCGCTTTGGCTCTTTTGCACTTTTGCTCTTTTGCACTTGCTGCGCTGTTGCTCTGCTGTTTTTCTTTTCTTCTCTCTCTCTCTCTCTCTCTCTCTCTGCCCCTCTCTATTTCGGGGCCTCGCGTTCGTCCGGGATTGCGGCTTCGGGACGAGACGGGCTTCGCATATGAGGGGGTGGTGAGCACCTACACTGTATTATAATCATCTGTATTAAATCATTCTTATCTCAACCCACGGGTTTCCCGTTTATCCCTTCATTCTCTCCCTCATTCCTGGGGGTGGGGGAGGGGGAGTAACCGGCTGTGTGTGGGGGAAGTTTTCAACTTAACCCACGACAATCAGAAATTTTAAATTTTATCTAAGTTCTGTAAATCCATACGAGCCATATTCCTCACACAGAGCTTGTACGTAAAAGAACGAAGATTGTAACAATGCTTACCTATGCTGCCTTAAGTGCTGTTAGTATCCTGCAACTTTTCCGCCTTCTGTTTCTTCCTTCCTAACAAAGCACAATATTTTATAAGTAATATACTTGGTAAATTTCTGAAAACATTTTCTAAATTCTTTCGACATGCCATGTCATGCCATGTGCCAAAACAAAAGTAATACTCCCTTAATTTTGCAAGAAGTACTTCGGTTTTGACAGCATCAGAATATGAATATTCTTTGCACTAATATTCCCATCCATTGTTTACCGACTTTTGAAGCTAACATATGTGCTGCCCAACCTTTTTGTCTGTATTTAATTATTGTAATATGCGTTCTAGTTGCTGTGGTTCCTCACAAAACTGCCTAGCAGATTTTGAAGGTTAAATGAGTTTTCTGTAGTACATGAGAGCTTCCTCGCTTTCTTTTTTTGTGACGAAGATCCAGTTCTTTTTATAATAAAAGCATCTTGCTTAAGGTTGTTGTTGCTCCTTTAGTTAAACAGGCACCATATACCATTTTTTTTTCAAGCATTGCAGAAAGAATTAAAATAAAACCTGAAACAAACAGAAAATCTTTATCTTTGTTTTCAAAAAGAGGTAATGAACTGTGACCAGAAGAGTAAGGTCTTTACGTGCAAACCTGTTTCTTTTTCTGCCTTTTGCACTGATATTCTATGCATCATCCTCTAGCAGCCTCTGAAGGTACTAATCACACAATATCTTGGGAGTAGGCCCTCTGTCCACTCAGGAAAACAGCACTCTGAGAAACCATCATGCCTGCAGTAGATATATCTCATATACCTGTGATTTAGCTCACTCAGGGTGTCCTTTCCCAGGAGTTCATGATTGCAACAGAGGCCGAGTTATACAGTTAGTGAGGTCAGGTCATTTAATAATACAAACAATTGCTAGGCTTTCCATTAAGCTACTGCATCAGTACCAGCCTTTTTTTCCCCCATTTTTATATCATTCTCAGAATTATGAACCAGTATCTTTCTGAGATCTGCTTTCTGCTCAAAACTGAAGGCTGATATGTGTCAGCTCTTCTTTTCGCATATCACATATTTTTACAGTATCAAATTCATGCAGTTCCAATCTTTTGAGGAAGGAATACATGACATAAACTGTGGGAAAACTAATCAAATCTTTTATGGCTGTAGGCCAGAGTTCTAAATAGAGAACTCTCATATTTTACAGAACAGGTCAGTTTTCCTGCTTGGTTACTTGCTTTACATGTAAGTTCCATAATAAACATATCGAGGGGGTAAAGAGAAGAGGCATAAAGCTTATGCAGCCAGCTTCTTCCTTCACTTATGTCCTTGGGGGTGATTTTAACCACATCATCAATTTGTGTTTTCAGGCTAGAGACATTGTGCAAAGTGATGAAACCTGGGGTTAGAAAGGTCCTAAATGTTCTCAAGGCTGTACAAAATGAATTTTTAGGAAGAAAATTCTATCTTCCTGAATCACATACGAGCTGCTTTACTTAGTGCAGAAGTTGGGGAGGGTGCAAATACTTCTCGTTTCTCAGATTTGACCTGGCTAAGGAATTCAGGCAAGAATTTGAGATTATTAAGCACAGAATGGAAGAAGTTGAAGAAAGTTGAAGAAAACCCGAGTCTGGATACAGCCCTTACAACAATTACAACACTGTGTGTCCCTTGTGTAAACTGAGTCTCTTCAGTTACCAGAAATATTACATAAAAAAATACATTAAGGAACTTCATTGCTCCTTAGTTTCAAACCACAAAATCAACATATGTGAAAGAGAAGTTTCCCAGTATGAAGAGAAAAAGATTGGTCTTTGCTCATTAAAAGTGCATTGTTAACCACCTGAAGAATTACCTAATTTATTTAGCCTGTACTGATTAACTCCGTTCTTGATGGAGATAGCTGCTACTGCATGTGATGACAAACAAGCCTCCCTGCTATGTTGTAAAGTTTTCTGACCCGATTGCTGGTTTCCTACTAGACTCAAGGGCCCCAGAGAGCAAGAAAAACAGGTGAAAGAAAGACCCCTAATGAGTTAGAAAAATACTAACAGCCCCCAAATTTTTTCCTTCATCTTTACCAGTTAGGGATTGTAATTTAGGGCTTACTTTGTGGTTTGTTTCTTTTTTACTGTTCCTAAAATTTGAATTCAAGTTATCAAGCTGCGTTGATTTGGAAATTGCTGTTTACATTTTGTTTACTGTATTGAATGCTATGACACATGTCTATGACCCTACATCAATTAACCAGTTTCTTTTTCGAGATATGAGTGTTGTTTCAATTATCCTTTTCAAATTTTATTTGTGGCATGCCGTAATTATACCTTGCACATGTATTTTGTAAAGTTTCCCACTGAACTGAGAAACTGTGCATTGTGTGCACACAAATCAGTTTGTGTGTTCGCTGTATTAAGCATGCTGTGAAAGCTTGTCCCTTGTGCTCAGAACATAAATTGGACATAGCTAATTGCATCTACTGCTGGTGATCATGTTTGGTGACTGCAGATTTCTGGAGGGAAATGTGCCTACGCCTCTCCTCATGCCTAGATGACTGCGAGTCCTCCTTCAGAGGCACTTTATTCTTGGCAGGGTGAGACTTCATTGCCAGAGCTTCTTACGAGAAACAAAAACATTTTGTACTCTACTTGTTGATAAACCTGGAAATGTTTTTCTGTGTTGGATGTAGAGTACTTGTCATTACTTTCTGTGCAAAACCCACTTCCCAAAATCTTAAGTGATGAAACTCTATTCTTAAAGGAAAAATAACATTATTCTCTTACGCTGTTTGTAGACTCCTTCAGTCAAAAGAGAGGTACAACACGTAACATAAAGAGAGGCTGCAGTTCTGTGGTCAGCAGCTGCAGCTGCAGAGGTAGTAGAGAGGAAAGTTCATAAAAGGATATGGTGCTTCTATTGAAAATACAGGATAATTTGTGGATGCCTTGTGGGTGCAGTCACGGGAAATGCACGGGGTGTAAACTCAGCAGACATCTGGTGATGACAAGCTACCAGAGAGGAATTAATGACTGGCTGCACAGAAGGGGCTGTTTTGGTTAGATGCAGTATCATTGTTACGCTGCCAAACACATGAATACTGTTCCCGGTTTTGAGGAAAAGAGAAATGACTAATAGTGAGTTAGAAGAAACAGCCAATTGGTCTTAAAGAAGTAGTTGTTGAGTTGACCAGTGGATAATACATTGTGGCTTGAAGAAAATATCAGTGAGAGCAAACCTGCATCACAGTAATGAAGTCACCATGAAAGTGAATCTGTATTAATGCCTAAGACCCAGCCTCCTTAAAAAAGTGGTAACCTAGCACAGCATATTCTCTGGATTCCATCTAAATAAAACCAACAAAAGACAGCTCTAGGACTGAATACTGAAAAAAGAAAATAATTAAAACTGTTTACAAAAGTCTTGTGCTGCTTTGTTGCTTTTCTGATGGCTACAAACTAAGGTCTCTTCACACAGATGTTTGAGAATTGTGAACAATGTCATTTCTTATATAAAGAAGAATTAGACACACACTTTAAATCTCAGCACCCAGCAGAAACAGACCATAAGAAGAACCATCTTGTTATATGAAGGATGACAAAACCGCAAGATTTTGATTTACTAACACCATTGTTACTTCTTCAGAACGACTGTGTTCCTGCTTCTTGGAAACACAACAAATATTAAGGCAAAAGGCAGAAGAAAGTTTGCTTGAAAATACATGCTATGTAACATCACAGCTCCAGGACTTGTAATTTGAGATAAAAGTAGTTTTATAGTGGAAACCGCAGAATTCACTGAAAAATAAACTACAATTCCCATGCATCACAGAGCCAGACAGACTCTCACGTATCACTTTGCAGGTGAAACAGCTTTTATAAGGACTTGACCTACTGAAACTGTGAGATTGGAAAAGACAAGATATTGAGGGTTTAGCTCCTGGTAAGGATTAGAGGGAGAAAAAAATTCTGTTTCTGCATAAGCATAAAGCAGCTCAGTATAAATGAACAAAGTGAACTGTCCCATCAAACAAGCAAGCAGTAGTGAGCTAAAAGAATGCTTTCCTGGGATCTCTACTTGGCTTTTCTTCAAGAGGAGATTTCATGCTCCGTTGAATGTTAGAAGCAGATTAGCTGGAAACATACTTCACTTTGGTTATGTATTGCATTTGTTTTTCTCTGTTAATAACAGAATATTATATCTGGTTTTTGGTAAGCAAAAGCTTCTACTGTAGCAGTAACCGACCTCTTCATGCGCTTTTTACATATTCTAGCAGTTGCAAGTATTTATGTAACACATAATCTCTGGTTACAGACAGAGACTGCAGTGTTGGAAATGGAGAATTATGACTGGAGCTATTCAAAGAGATTAGGATTTGCAGTTTGTTTTCAACTCTGTTGAATAACATTCAGAGGTTTTTTTCTTTTGTTGGTTTTAAAACTTTCTGACATATTTAAGCAGATTTTCTGATGTGCTGCTTTACTGAAGTCTCAAGTCTTTTCAGCATATACTTCTTCACAAAATCACCAACGTCTGCCTGGGACAACAAAACAGTAAAAGTTTTACCTTTTTCTGTTTGCAGACCTCAAAAGAGGGAATGTTTTTAATTACTGTTTTAAAATACTGAGTAGAAAACACAGAAAAGCACAAGTGAGCATATTTTCATCAGGGTGTGATGAGCACATCATCTCACACAGTACTCCTTGATTTGAACGGAGTTCCATCCGAAAACGGCAGTGGAACTCTCTATATAGACGTGAAGTCCCATGGCCTTTGCTTGTACTAGTGATATCATCTCCTTAACAATTAATGGCAGTAAAGCATGTCACGAAGGGAAAAGTAGGATCCTTATAGAATGGGATGAACAGAAAGGTCAAATAACTTAAAGGCAGCAAGGCGCTGCGGATTAGACTGTTGAAGTGAAGAGAGTCTTCACTATCTTCATGTTCCTTAATGACAAATTGAGTCAATTTGGGGAAACCGAGTTGCTGCTATTTGCCTGCTGTACTATTATATATTAACTGAGTTCAGTGAAATCAATAAGACATGAAGAAAACTACCAAACCAGTGCAAGGCAATAAAATCAATGCACAACTGCAATGTTATTAAAAACACTAGGACTTCATGCTAGGACTTCAGGAAAGTACAAAGCAATCTTTCGAGAGTCAAAACTTCCTAAGCAGAAATCAGCATTTGCAACGACCTGGTAATCTGGGGGAAAGGTCTGTCTGCCACCCAGGATGTAACTGCAGAATTTAACTGTTAAGAAACATACAAAAGCGAACCTGTGATGGCAAAATACTTCCCTTGTGCTAGATAAGGGAATTGTACACATTGTATTTGTTTTGTAAACAAAATGAGTGCTTTGTATGTTTCTCAGGATCAAGTGGACATCGGAAGAGCAGCCACTACTGGACAATCAATTGCATAATTCTAGAAGACAGGTGTATGCACCATAGAAGGGACATATCTGGGGTAGCTTTGCAGACAACCGACACAAGGGAGCTATGACTGTGCACTGTCACAAAGGGCTGGCAAAATGTCTAACAGCAGGTGAAATTAATGCTGTCACTGCAGGATGGAGTGATTTTTGGGATTAAGGCAGGGGACTTTGCTGTATGGAAGCACAGATACAGAGGCATTATCCACAGCAGTGGCATCAAAAGGCAATCTTGGCTCTCTGCTGGCATTAAGTAATAATGACACTCGATATCACATTCATTGCTCTGGTGACAACAATGTCTTCAATAGGAGCACACAGGATAAGCTATGATACTTGCAGTTTTGGTCATTATTCGTGGCAGTATTCATTAACACAGCAATAAGAAGAGCGCCTTGCACTAATTCTCAGCGGTACTGGCTCCAGCAAATACATCAAACTTGTCTTCCATTTGTTATACTCATTTCCTTTAGAACATAAAATAAAGTTCAAGGTTTGGGCTTGAGCCCAGCATATCTGATTGCCTGAAGCACTGGAATAACAGTAATGTTCAGCAACTTCATTCCTCTACTGCGGATACGCATAAAAGTATCTATGTAAGAGAGCTTAGACATAGACTGAAAATGAACCTTCCTACAAACTAAATGACCACTAGAAATTTGACTTTCTGCTAGAAGACCTTGCTTTCACTAAAACAGCTCAGTCCAACTGAACTAAAGCAAGCTACTAACCATGCTTTTTCCCTTGAGGAAAAGGATGGAGGAATAAACATGTAATGGCAGAAGCTTGCTTGGATGCACTGCTCTGGAAGGTGCCTGCTGCTGCAGAGGGCCTTGTACGATTCTGATACCGAAGTGAGGAGCACCAGGGAATTCGACCGGGGTATTACCACTGCCTGCACTACACAGAAACGAGAAATTAAAGCCACGTGAGAGGGAAGTAAAATTGATGGTAGTGTTGCAACTCTGTCTCCAGTGTGAGCCAAAAGTAGGTTCAGGCAACAGCACAAGGACAGGACACACGCCATTAACATTACTTTCCCTACTTGCAGTGCTGAGTCGAGAGGGGCATCCACATAACCTGCGGGACTTTTCCCTACCAACGCCCTTCGGGCACAGCCGGCCTCGGGCACAGCTCTCACCGCCCTCAGCAGAGCCCCGGGTGCGCTCCTCGACCCATCAGCGGGAGCCCTTGCGAGCGCCGCGACCCGGGGCCGGCCGCCGCAGGAAGCAGCCGCTCTCCTCACGCTGAGCGAACGGCCCTTCTCCGGCCGGGCGCCAGCAGCGCCCCGCCGCGCCCCGCTACGCCCGCACGGAGACAGCGACACCCCGGCCGCCATCGCTTCAGCAGCCAACCCTCCTCGCGCCCGCCCCTCGGCTGCTACAGGCCGAGCCGGCGCGCTGCGGCACACCCCTGTTCGCCGACCCAACGCATGCGTGTTAGGAGAGGGAGTGTAAGTCTCCATTTTGTTTTCCTTTTCTCCTCCCTCTCCCTGCTTGTGTGAGCGTTCCGGCCCGGAGTCGGGTGGGAAGCACCGTCCCGTCCCCCGTTCCCTCAGCTCAGCTCAGGGCCGGCCGCCGCGGTGGCGGGTGCCGCGCGCTCTCTGAGGGCGCTGCCCGCCGCGCCGCTCTCCGTCCCTCAGCGCCCGCTGCGCCGGGGCTGGCGCCGACTCACTGGCCCTTTCTTGCCCCCTTCCTCCCGGCTGGATGTTGGAAAACCCGTATGGAGCGTTTGGCAGTTTTGAGTGTTCTGTTTGCTGGGACTGCCCGGCCGCCTCCCCCCGCGCGGGGCCGCGTTTGGCGGCGCGCGTGTGATGGCGTGTCCCCGTCTCGTCCGCGCACCCGTGGCTGCGGCTGCCCGGTGATCAGCGGGACGGGCGGGAACCCGCTTTTCTGGGCAGAAATGCAGCGGGTTGAAGCAAATTGATTATTGTTCATGCCCCTCCGAAAACGAAGCAGTAACTGCAGCAACGTACCCGTGTTAAAATCACAGAGACTCTGGCCGGTCACTTGAATTTAAATTGCTGGAGAAGGTGGTGACGCTCCGAATCGTTTTAGGGGCTTTACACACTGCCCGAGCGATCGATCTGGTGCTCTTGTACCAGTTCATAAAGGATTTTAACCGAACCTGCATAGACTGGGTGACAACACAAAACATGTAGCAAAAGTAGTTGTGTTTTTTAAGGATGTCATGTGTCCGAGGAACAGATGAATTTTGCAGATTCTTAATGAGTCACTTCGGAAATGAGTAAAAGCAAGATGGAGAACTAAAAAAAAAAAAAAAAAATAGTCATCTTGTTCCTGGTTGTAGGCTAGAACTGAAAAAAAGGAGAGCTCAGGATGTTCAGGTGAAAGTTGCTTTTGAGACAAAAAGCCGTTTAGGCTTAAATTACTTTTGCAGGGTTTAATGTAATTAAAAATCTTAAATTATAACATTCTTAAAAAGAGGAAAATACAAAATTCAGTTCAAAGAATAATTGCACACAGTATGTCATCTGTAAGCAGTTTTCTGACTAATTAATTTTCAGATGTTAGATGTTGGTGATTCAAATAAGACATTCCAAAGCATTTGCTAAGATCTTGGCTACTTAATTTTAAATTGAATCACTGAAATGTCTAATGGAAAAATGGCATTAAATACTTTGCATTTTTCCTCAGGGCAAGATGCCTCATCTCCAATAAATAGTAAGCCCCTTGATTTTATAACCTGCTTTCATGTTTCCCCATAAATGCATTTTTAGATATTCTGAGTAGTTTTAAATCTCTGAATGACAGAATCTTTAAAAGTTACATTCTGTGGGCTGGAAAGAAATTCTGCACACACAGGCTGCTCTTTTCCTGTGAGTGTTGGGCATAGAATGCTGGTAAAAGCTGGATATAGTTCACTTGTCAATTCTGCTATTTACTATGAAACCTTTAGTTGTGTTTCTTTCAGCTTGTTTATTTTTTCCCTTGTAAGATATTTGGGCAGAAACGTTGCTAGTTTTGTTGAATGTGAGCTGTTATGTTTCCAAGTGTAGCACTTCTGAGGCAAGTTCTAATTAAATTTCTTCAAAACATGCTGTTTATTTAATTGGTATTATAGTCTCGAGAAAACTTAGAAAAATTAAGGTGGCAGTATGTGAAAACTGTGGAGCTTACCTGTTTTCTTTTACTTGTTTATTAAACAGGGTTTTTTAGTTGAGTCCATTTTTCAGATGTTTCTGTTAGCTTTTTATGACTTTGTTTCATCTATGTTATGGTTTATGTCTCAGAGTGCAATGAGAAGAGCGTGTTACACTAAGGCTGAGGTAATAGTCAAATATTTTAGTTTGACAGCCTTTGAGTTGTATGTTTGTTGTTTCCATTGACTTTACTAGTGACCAAGTTAATATTTTTACATGTTGGGAAAACTGGACGATATAGAGATGATATTGGAAACAATGGCTTGGGTCAACTCGTATAACTTAATGTTGAGCAGAGGATTATCCGCTTGTCGTGCATATTACAACTGTGTGCGTACTTTATAGGATTTGCCTTTTTATGGTTACAATGTGTAATCCCCATGCCTTTTGTCAGCTGTCACAAATCCTTTTGTGAATTTCCAGTAAATAGAATAATTCAGTTTTATACGTGTCAAAGTCATTCTTTCTTCTCCAGTGTCTGCAGCTTCATTTATGCCAATTACATTTGTTTATATAATTTTATGGATTCATAATTTTGTCTATTTCTGCTAAAGTTAAAGATATTGCCACTTTTTAACCTTGTCACCTGATTTGTGTGTAGAATGTCATTAATGTGTATTTTATAAACAGCTTCAGACGAGTTGTAATGTTTACTACAAAGGCCTAAATTTTGATCTGCTGGGTCTGTAAGAAAACTGTTGTTGACTTCTATAGCTCAAATTTTAATACTAGAATAATGCTGAAATGCAAGTTGATTATGCTGCTTTGTAGGCAATGTTTTGTTTTGTGCATTAAGATTAATTGTTTTTAAGTGGAACTTGGGTTTACCAGTATTATCCGTATTTTCTTCATTTTTTAATAATAGCTTAAATGTCTTGTTTGCATCACTATAGATTCTTGCACTTATATTTAAATTATTCTTACAGGGCTACATGTTTTTGTTGCTTTTTTATTTCCATAAGCTCTAGGGGAAGATGGACACTTTAAAGGAGGCCTTTATGTTCATTCTTCATGTCTTTCTCTACTACACTAGTAATTTATCAAATAAAATTCTCAGATACGTTTGGCACAACGTGATCCTTGTGCATCCTTGTAGTTTATAACTCATGTTTTCTGAGTGCAAGATTAAATGTGTATCTAATTAAGTGTTGGGTTTTTTTTAAAGAAAAAAACAAACCAACAAACACCAAGGCTTAGCCAAATCTGGATTTGATTTATTTGATGGTCAAATGCCTCCTAGGTTCCTTTGGGTGGTTGGGTCTACATGAGGGAAATACAGTTGTCCCTGAAGCTGCAGAGTAATTCTGAATATCCATCATAAATACTCCTTGTCACAATTTAAAGCCTTTCACTTGGGAGCGTGTCTAAGTTTTTCTAGTGAAGTAGTTACCTTTTTACAAAATAGCATGCACACTAAGGATAAAATGGGGTTGTACGAGAAGCAGGTTTCATTAGAAAACTTTACTATTAAAAATGCAACTTGCATTAATTGAACTTGATTCTCACGCTTTTATTTGGTTGTATCTGTCAGATGGATCTAGTCCTGTTTATGACTAACCCATCACACTTGTGTTGGTGCAGTCTTATTGGTGAGTATGCAATTACAATTTGCTTGTTCTCTCAAAAGCCAGTAAGTGACTCAGCTGCTGAAGGAGCTTCTGCAGAAGTTCTTAATTAAGACTAATTCCCCCCCTCCCCCTTAAATTTCAAGACAGTTGATATGTTAATTGTATTCCTACAAGGAACAGTTTGGAGAGTTGTTAAAAGAGCACTCATCTACAACTGCTTAGATTGTGAGAAGGAATCCTGAACTATAAATGGGTCCTAACAGGAGGTACAACAGAATGTAATCCTTCAGGGAGGTGTATCAGAGCAGGAGGGCTGAGGTTGCCTTCAGAGAGGAGAGCTGCACAGGTAGGTTCCTGCAGATGGTTCTGGTAACAGGGTGGAAGACAAGACTGATGCTGAGTGCATTGGACTTTGTTGTTTTGAAAAATACCACTCCACCCCCAAAAGTTGAAATCATTAACATAAGAAATCCTGTAGCTAGACAGCACAATGTATTGAAGGTCTATTTTCCATTTTACTTGCTTCCTCTGTCTTCAGGTGAAGAACCGGGGAAAATGTTGCATACTCCATGACGTTTTTATGTATATTCGGTTTTACTTATGTTGATCTTTTGCTGTTATTGTGATATTCTGCTAGAAGTGGATATAATTGTGCTGAATTTCAAGGACTGAGACAGTAATCAGATGATTCGTTAGCTACGTTTTAATAGAATTATTATCTCTACTCAGCTAGAGAATTTGCTTTGTTCAGCAAATGGAACATTAAGGAATCATCCTTGATTTTTGTCTGGTTCAACTTTAGCTTTAGGTGTTATTGAAGAGAGGAGCTTGATCAGCATAGCAATTATTCAAATACAGGAAAGCTAGCGTTCTGGAGGCACATCTTGCAGTGATCAGATTATTATAATTGTGGACAGTGTGTTACTGACATTTCTAAGGAAATGCTTTGTTGACCAGACTCCTTTTTACTGCAGTAATTAGAAATTTCTTCTTCCTCTTGTCTTATTTCTTATCTGTAGAGTGGTGTCATGGACCAAGTAGGGTTCAAAAAAGTTTTCATAATGAATAGGCAAAGCAGCTAACATTGTTTTTGAACTTATTTTTTCTTTGTTGACATTTTATCCTTGTTAAAGTCAGCTGCTGATACTGGACCTTTCCACTCCTGCTTGCTTTTTCCACATCTTACAAGATCACTTCAGTTTGCTTCTACCAGTAGTACTCTTTAGGTTACGGGCTTTCGGCTTCCTTGGAGCAGAAGACAGGCAAGACAGTGTTCCCATGTTCATTTCAAGAGAAATGTTCTACTTGCAAATATTCGTAACGCAGACCGAGGAGTACAGAATGTGTATTCAAAAATACTTAAAAAGTAAATTAGAGCTGTGACTCCTGTAAAAAAAGGAAGAAGAGCTTGGGCGTACAAGTAGCTGTATAAATATTGGCGTACACTTGTTAGCCCTGGTGCCGCTGTTTTGGCAGGAATCCCGAGATTGTAGTTTATTCTTGCTTCGTATGTACACAGCACAGAAATGGTGCTTGTGTTAGAGAGATTCAGAATGTGGATTTGTCTTCATATAGTGAAAGCTTTTGAACAGTGCTGCATTTGGTAGTATTGTCTTCTCCAAAAGAGCCACAGATTCCTTGGGTCTGAGAAAAACTGCACTGAAAAAAAAGACCACAAAACAAATGTGTAGGAATCACTTAAAATAATTTAACAGCATGGAACTGTAATAGAGAGAACTTTGAACGGTCAGGTGTATTTTAATGGCAACAGTGAGTAGATGGGCAAAATGTAGACTTTGGGCGGATCATGCCTAGTAAGGTGATGATTTCATGAATTCAAGTTAGGTTATTGATTGCTAATATCTGGTTTTCCTATGTTAAAACCAGGTATACTGTATTTCCTTTGAGGATAAAGGACTATATTCCTTTGTGCCCTGAGAAACTAGAATATCTGTGGATAGTAGAGAGGTTTGGGTAATGCCAAATCTGGTTCTTCAAAACCAAACCTTAATTCTCAAACATGTAAAGTTACAGTAGAAATTTTCAAAATGATATAGTGCTTCTAAAGGCCTGCTCTTTTTGGAAGTGGTGTGGTTATTCTAGTAGTAAACTTGAAAAATGATAAATAGGTTTTAGTAAAAGAGCCATTTTTAACCTGGTGGGCAACACTAAAGAAAAAGTTCTAATTGTGAGATGTAAATAAACCTTTTGATTTTAATCGGAATGTGTGCTTTTCCTCTCACCAGTTTTTGCTTCAATGCTGAATATTCCCAGTACAGCTCATCACATTTGCAATGTAAGGCAACTAACTGAGCAACTACATGTATCAGCTTCACAGTTCTAGATAAGCCAAAGCACAGATTTTCTGTATTGGCACTGCAGTGCTATGTGTTATTTGTCAAAATAATGCTGTGGTTTAGTGCATGAATAGTTACAAACATTTATATTAATTCTTCTGAACATATTTTTTTTTTTAGCATTTGCATTGATTTAGCAAGGTCTTAAGCTGCTGAAAATCTGATGTGTACAGTAGGTAATGACCTCAGAAGGTATTTTGTTGTTTAGAAGTCATCCCATACTGACTTACTGGAATAGTTTACACGTCATCAGCTTTCAAAATTGTTTCTGAAATGTCAAAGAATAAGGCTTTAAATGGGCATTGTGCTGACATTTGGCACTAAGTATGCATGTTATTTGTCCTGTTCAATGATGTTATGCAAATACTGAAAATGAAGGTCTAAACTGTTCTGCTGTATTCGTGTATAAGTTTTAACTGAGAACTGAGAGATGATGAAGGCATGTCAGAAAGCACTAGGTAACATACAAAGCTCAAAGCCTGTTGTACGCTGGGTGATCAAGGAGGCAACTACTGGCCACTCCTACAAAAAACAGTTTTCAAAATGTTTATGTAACTTTTCTTTTAGGTGTCAGCTCTTCAATTTAACTGACAGAAACTTGCCTAACTGGCAGGAAGGGCTTTTCTCTCTAGATCTGAATTGTGCAGCTTTAGCTGGATGCTGAGGGAATAGAATTTCTGAGGAATCTTTCCTGAGCCTGAGACTCTTTGGGCTGTTGGCTATTTCAAAAATATTTAAAGATACTTTTATTTTGGTAAAATGTTATCTTTTTTTTTTCTTTATCTAGTTTTGTCATCTTTGTGTTGTTGCATGGAAACTGAGACAGACTAACATTGTGCAAATCTGATTAAAATTATCTGTGCTGTTTCAAAGGTCAGGTGCACTCAGTGAGTTTGCTTTCAAATTATTTTGTTTATTCTGTGTACGTATGCATCCTGAGCTCTATAAAGGTCAGGAGAAGAGATTCATTTTGGAATTTAAACAAGTTAAGTTTTTTACGTCTAGTAACCCTTGTTAGCTTCATTCGAACTAATGAAAATTGTTTTCCTTTGTTGTTGCATTTTGCTGTTTTATTTCTCTAGTGAAGCTCATTTGTAACTATAAGGTCCATTTGAAAAGAAAAAAGTATTACTAATGCATTTTATTTTTTCATATTTTATGTGATCTTAAAAATTAAGTACTATTTGCACAAATTAAACAGGAGTCTTACTTGTTTTTTGATTTCTTGGCTTGTTTAATTCATGTGGCAGACTAACTTTTTCCTAGGTAGAATAATGTATTTAAAGGATACACAGTATTTGACTGTCTCTTGCCACAAATGGTTTAATAAAATAGGGGTGGTGGTGCAATCCCTTAAAATTTTTAACAGTCCTGCTAATTAATGTTCAGGTTGAATAACATAACCACAAAAGGATTCAGGTGTGTGTCAGTGAAGCATGACTAATTGCAGTCTTCAGTCACAGAACCAATGACAATTAGTAAGGAAGTGGGCTTCTGTTAAACACAAAAGAAACTGCATCTGTAAGGTGCCTGATTTTTGTCCTAAAAAGGCTTTTATATAAGTGCCCTTACACTTCAGTTCTTTCTGTAGAGTGGTAGAAATATTTTTGTTGACTTTTTAAATGATAACTGGTAGCAATGAAGAGATTTTCAATTCAGTAATAATGATTTTTTACTTAAACATGAGTACATTTTTCAAAGTTTACATTCACTTGGAAAGTCTTGAGCTATTTAACCAAATCAGATTTTTCTATCAAAAGTATTGTTTCTTTTCTGATCTTAGGAGATGAAATTTGAATGGGGCAGAACCTGCTGATTGAATGAACATAATACCAAACCTTAACAAAACTATATTTTAGTGCACATTTTGTGGAGAGGATGGACATATTTTGCAGTTACACGAAAGGCTAGAAAATTGTTCTGAGTCTCTTTTTGTGGGTAAAAGAATATAAATCTCATCTAGGGAGTTGCGACTCAGTAGTAATAGATGTCTTTCTAAGTAGAGCGCTAATCTTCCTTGCCAAAGATTGATGTAGTGTATTTCATCTGCAGTTGCTTCAGTTTATGTAGACATAACCAAGCTTGTATATTAGTAGCAACAGATTGGTCACGCAAATTTGTTTTTAGTTTAGAAAATGGCCAGGCTGGTTGCCTCTGATTTCATGTGGCAGACAGTGGACCACTGGGTACGTGTACTTTTAAAGACACAGAAGGATGGCGAGGCCAGGACTGGTAGTGCATTTGCTTGTGGGAGTTCTGCCAAGATGCTGCTACTGCTTTGGGACTCTTGTTTTTGTTGCCTGCTTCTTACTAATTAATATAATTTGTAAGTGTCCCTCCACTGATTCATGATTGTTAGTAGCAGGCTCTGTCTTTTCTCTTTAACTGTCTTCACTGAGAGAGATTTCTGTGTCAGCTTTTCCTCAGTTTTGCTGTTTGAATCCTAGTCCATTAAGTAGCTCTAGTGTTTTACACCTGTTGTGAGATGTATCGATGTATCCTTCCCAGTGCTGCAGCTGAAGCAGTAGCTGTTAGGCCTTGACAACATGATTTAACAAAACTAAAGAAGTTTTAAAATATTTCGGAACTTTAGGATGTTTGAATTACACCTTAGAATCTAAGGGTTTTATGACATAAACCATAAAAACTATTGTACATATTTGATTTACTTGTAACAATGTCTATTAAATAGAGTTTTATCTTGGTTTTCACTTTCCCAGGTATGAGGAAAAAAATTGCCTTCTAGTATTGACATTAACACTTTTCATGTCACGTTAATTCTGATGTGACTTCTTTTTAAAAGACTCGATTAGCTGGGATAAAATCTCAATGAGGCGTATGCTATAATGGCACATCTCCAAATGGTGAGTTGGAGTATCAGAACTCAAGACGAGTATCAGTATCTAAATGTAGATTTATGATAGTGCAGGAGAAAACGGGAATAGAAAAAAGAGAAAAGGTAGAGTGAGAAAATATTGTTCTTTGGAGGAAGATTAATAACACTTACCTTCTATGAGAGTGATGTATAAAGCCTGATGTTGCTCGTAATCAGAATTAGAAATGACATTGTCCACAGCATCTGGCTTATACAAATTCTTTGGATACTACTTAAGGCTTCTAAAATTACTTCCTTATTTTGTTCCAGAATTGTACTGTAATGTAGAATCAAATTTATATTAATACGCATAGCTTTACAGATAATCAAACATTGGTACCAGTGAAGATCTTTTAAACTTCGATATACAACTGTCTTGAAATGCTTGGGCTTGTTGGTGGATTCCAGGGCTATTAGGTACTGAGGGGTCCTGTAAGATACACTGGGAGTCCCTGAAAGAGGGTAGAGTTAGATTAGATGTTAGAAATTCTTCATTCTGAGGGTGGTGAGGCACTGGAACAGGTTGTGGATGCCCTGTTGCTGGAAGTGTTCAAGGCCAGGTTGGATGAGGCTTTGAGCAACCTGATGAAGTGGAAGGTGTCCCTGCCCATGGCAGGGGAATTGGAACTAGACACTGTTTCAGGTCCCTTCCAACCCAAACTATTTTATGATTCTGAGACTAAAGCGATGGCTTTTTCTGTGTGTGAATATTTGGTGTATGAAACCTATACCATAGGGAATGTTCTGGTCTCTGTATGCTCTAGCAGGCACTGTATAATTATGTACTTACCTGCTTTTGCACATTTATTGTATTGTTATTAGGAAGCTTATAATGGATAACTCTCTTTTGTGTTATTTCCTAGATAGAATGCTCTAATGGATGGTTTCAAATTGGTGTAGCTTTATCTCAAAATAACTTTTTTTTTAAAAAATAATATATTATATTTGATCTTTAAGTTGGAAACATCAGTGAAAGCCCAGAGTGTAAGAACTGTAACAGACACAGTAGTCAACTGGTCTAGTAATACCAGTGAGGATAAATCCAGATGCTAGTGAAGCAAATGTCAATGTGTGGCATTGACTTGGTAAGCATCGAGGTTTATGCCAAGTCATTTCTTTAGCCAAAATGATATTTCAGCAAAAGACCTTTGCAGTTGCTTAAGAAGTAAGAGTTACAAGAGCTGACTTCGTAGACGCTTGCTTCTGAAGTAGCAATATTTCTTTGAAAGTTATTGCATATTTTAATTATCTTTGCATACACATTAGATGTAGTAGGAAAGGACTTCTTGCTTAAGTTACTTCTAGTGTAAGTCGGCATTTTGAATGGGGAAAGAGCAAAACTCTTAACAGTGTAGAAGATTTAATGAGCAGTGGATGTTGAACCTGAAACTGTTTGTTGGCATGTTCTGACAGATGATCTCAGCCTGTGAGCTTACGTGGGTACCCCTGGGCGCTTCGAACTTGCGCAGTGCATGTGCTGCAGGTGTGTTGTGCAGCAGATGCTGGGACACTCTTACTTTTGACTTCTGGAGATGTACTGCAGTGCGTCGTGGTTTAACCCCAGCTGGCAGCTCAACACCACATACCATTCACTCACTCTTCCCCTGGTGGGATGGGGGAGAGAATCAGAAGAGTAAAAGTGAGAAGACTCGAGGGTTGAGATAAAGACAGTTTAATGGGTTAAATAAAAGCTGCATGCACAAGCAAAGCAAAACAAGGAATTCTTTCCCTCCTTGCCATTGGCAGGCAGGTGTTCAGCCATCTCCAGGAAAGCAGAGCTTCATCACATGTGACAGTTACCTGGGAAGACAAAATGCCATAGCTGAAATGTCCCCCGCTTCCTCCTTCTTCCTCCAGGTTTATATGCTGAGCATGACATCATATGGTGTAGAATATCCCTTTGGTGTACCAGGGTCAGCTGTCCCAGCTGTGTCCCTTCCCAGCTTCTTGTGCACCCCAGCCTGCTCACTGGTGGGGTGGTGTGAGAAGCAGAAAAGGCCTTGACTCAGTGTAAGCACTGCTCAGTAATAACGAAAATGTTCCTGTGTTATCAACGCTGTTTTCAGCACAAATCCAAAACACAGCCCCATACCAGCTACTGGGAAGAAAATTAACTCTACCCCAGCCAAAACCAGCACACTGTGGAAGCTAAATATGAAAACAGCTTAAATGCAAAGAATACAAGTGACTAGCTGGTTGTGCTTTTTGGTTGTGTGTGCACCTCTGATGTGAAATGTCAGTGGCTGCTATTGTCTTCTGGCAACAGGACTGCTGCTTTTGTGCTTGTAAATCTTGAAGCTGAAAAGTTGTGGCTGTATTCTTTCATTTTTGATTCAGAGGTATTCCATCATAACCATAAATGATGTATGTAAAACATGGAAGTAAATGATGCTGAGTATGAGCATTATTCATTCTGTCCATATGTATTATGTGTTTATGCCGTTATCCATTTAGGGTTCCGTGCTGATAATTGACTGAATTAGTTACGCATTTGTTGAGTTCCACTTTGTTTTGGAGTATGTAGACTATATCTTCAGGAAGTTTGAAGAAAAAGCTGGAGAATACGGAGAATAAAGTATTGTCAGTGTTAATGAAAAACATAAATCAGAAAAAATCTGATAACATTGTTTAAATAGCTTCTCATAAACGCATAAGATTCTCATTAGTCCAACATCAGAAGACTAATGAATATTAATGAATGAGATCAAAGACACTTAGAAATCAAAGTAAGTAAACAACAATTATTTTAAAGAATTATATAAGTTTTTAACTGCACAAAATTATGAATCTTCTTAACTGAACAGCTCCTTGAATAGTTTTGGTTGAAAATATTTTTTCTGAAAATTTTTATGTTGAACTAGAAAGGCAATTATGTAATGTAAACAAAACAAAAATATATACATTGAAACCTGAAATATATTAAATGTTTTGAATATGGTATATTGAAGTACCTATAAATTCAACTGTGGAATCTAATAGGCTGGGAATTTGAGCTTGGCGTAGACTGCCAACACAAATTGGTGAAATATTGATAAGGAAATTTTGAATGTCTCAGACTTCTGCTGTTTCCTTCTACGTTTCTAGTGCTTTTGTACAAAAGTAACGTGCTGAACCATATACATATTGTAATTCTGTTACAGAAAACAGTTTTGTATGTCATTTAACAAAGATTCTGATGATTGAATGTCCGAGTCAGATCAGAACTATCTTCATCTCAATCTCTGCTTTTCCAAATGTCACCTGGATCCCCCATGTAGCACAATCTGTGTACTACAGGCATTTAAACTTCGAACTGTGCATGCTAGTAGTATTGCCTGGGGTATTTCATCATCACAACAGAATGCAAGTGAATCTTCTAAGATTTAGAGAAATAATTGGAATAGATTATTCAATATTACTTTTCAGTTCTTTTAAAATGTCTGCTATCATTCAGTTAGTAATTTTTCTATTCCTCTAAAAAAATAAAAAAAAATAATTTATGAGATGGTGATTTAAACAAAATAATAGGTCTAGGCATGAGTTAAGTGTATCTTTTATTTTTATTTCTGCAATTTAAAAAAACAATCTGTATAATCTTTCTTCTTTAAAATTCTGTGAGGTTTTTAGTGCATTTAGTCCACAAATGTCGTAATGGAAATATTACTCCAAAGACACAGATCCCCTGGTGCGACACAAGAGAGTGTTCCGGTCATAAAGTCCTAAATCCCTATGGGCAATAGTGGCATTATTTGAGAGTTTGTGATTCCTACAGACTGTAATGGCAGAAGGTTCTTCAAATACTATCAAAGTAACCGTTTCATTTTGAACCTAGGTATAAAGCTAATGGGATCTAACAGCTTTTAGTGTCACTGAATCAAATTGCTCAAGTAGAAAGGAGGTTTGACATTCTGTTTTCAAGTGACCGTATGTTTGACCCAGTTTTGTGATCGCGGTGTCATCGCAATTGGATCTTGCTGCTGTGGACTCTTGGAGGCTGACAAGCGGAACAAGTTGCTTTAGCTCACATAGCTCATCTGTCACCCTGAACAGCTTGCAGATTTCTATTGTCGGAATGAAATGTGGAGAAAGTGCTTCTCCCTGCTCTCCGCCTCTCGGCATAGTCAGCAACCTGCTCACGCCCCTGGTAACAGTAGGAAATGAAATTCTAGAAAAATAGAGAATAAAAAAGATGTTTCCAGAGGTGCAAATGTAAGACACATTTAATAATAAAAAAGATTGTGGGCAAACAAACCAACCAACCAACCCCAAAACCAAAAAACCCAACAAACTAGATGGAGGGCTTTGGATTGCGTGGAAAGTTAATTGTGATTATCTTTTCTGAAAAGAGAGATGAAGAACTTTTAGTTGTGTGTTTAAGATGCAATGCTGAGAACAGTTTTATCGTTCAGTAGAGCAGTGACAGTCATCTCTGTTTTCGTTGTGAGCACTTTCTTCACATTTAAAATGTTGGAACTTTATGGAGATTTTGTTCCATTTCCCAAAATAGCGCAGCTAGGAATTTTGTACAGGAGGCCAAATCTTGCCATAATCTCAATGGATGTATTGCCAGTCTGTGCTGAGAGCAGTGTTAGGGCACTGAGTTGGTGCAGGTCGCTCTTGGAAGTTCACGTACGGTTGGCCTGATTCGTGCAATGGCTGATCTTTACTTGTCATTTGGAAGTATTAGCACAAGCAGCACAAAACATAATGCTTAGTAAATGCTGAGTAGAGGTTTTTCCCATGTCAAATAGAGGAAGATTTTTTCCTAGCCCTTTATATCTCTAGTTTTTAAAATGCTTATAAAAGAGTAAAATTTCAAAGTACAGAAACTGTCAAATTCTCTCATTCAACTTAGAAAGACCGAATAATCAGCAGTAACGCTCCATTTAGTGTGATTGAATTAGCCATTGTAGGAACCACAGAAAGTTCATAACACTTCAGTTTGTGTTCACTCAAATTTGGTTATTAAGCTTTGATGGAAATTCCTTTAACCAAATATTTCGATTTACAATAGTGCAATGTTTAACTCTTATCTGAGTAAAATTTGAAAAATAAATGTTTCATTGATCCTGCTTTTATCTGTTGTAGCTACTTAATATATTTCTAAAAATGTTTGTTCGTCCCAAATTAGAAAATTTTTAGTCTTTTCTTTAAGGAGTTGACTGATATTTTTGACTGTCCTTTTTTTCTTATATGAACACCAAAGGTAAATTATATATAACTTGTATATTTTAAAATTACTTTACAGCTCTCAAATATAATAATAGTAGTAACAACTGATGGAGTTAAATCTATAGGGGAAGTGATTATTGGTTGAATTTTAAAAAGCATTGAATTGAAGGGTAATAGTTAAGACTTGAAATACTTCAGATTTTTTTTTATCATTACAGATCTTACAGTAATGAGATGACTCACACATAGTCACAATATTTTTTATATAATAAGACTTTCTGCTCTGGTCTAGTCTTCTCCTGAATTAAGGCATCATTCTTCCTAATGCATACAAAAATATGTAGTTCCTCAGTAGCTCTAATTTTGGTAACTGCAACAAGAATGCACATTAGATAGTAAGCCGGCAAGATTGTGACTTCTTAAAGAAAAGGCATGTATCCTTAGAGTTTTTATAATTTTTTTTTTAAAAGCTGCTATGAATTACCTATTCAAATCCACTTCAATTTGCATCCAATTAGATGTGCACTTGACTGATATTTAAAAAGAATTTAACTGCAAAACTGAATACAAGTGTAATTTTAATACAGAAAAGTAATCTGGCTGTATTGGCAGGGATTTTTTTCTTTCATTGTTCAAAGAGAGTTTTCTTTTGAATCTGTCATCTCTGAAAACTTGCTATATGAAATACTGTGGCTACAGGATGTAATGTTTGCAGTCGCTGGATGTAATTTGTATTTAGTTATAATACCTGTGGAATTGTCTTATGACTTTTTCATTTAAAAGATTATGCTGATTACATGTTTTATCTATTGCTGCCATAAACACATAGCACCTTAAACATGTCTGTCTTGTGCATGTCTTAATGTCTGTGTGTGGATAAAACTTAGGCTTTCTCTGTCGTGTCAGTAACAGGCTACTTTGGAGGATTTACAGGGGTATTTAGAAACTAGACAAATGTTAAAACTGATGATCATTTGAGGATGATGGTGAGGCATCAGTGGAGAATATGCTGTTAAAAGGTAGGCAGATCAAATCTTTGCTTTAGCTGGTAACAACCACAAACTGGCTTCTGTTTTCAATAATAAGCATGATTGTGGCAGCTCGCAAGCCAAGTGATCTATACGTGGCACATGTCAGAAATAACCTGGTATTTAAGAATGTGATGGATTACACTGGAGGAGAAGCCTGTTAATAATGTTTTAATCAAAGTGATACTGTACAAAATTATTCAAAGGAAAACACCAGCTGATACTTTCATTGAAGAAACGATGTGCTGAACCACCATGAACTAATCAAAAAGAGGACTATGGAATGCATGGCATATATATGAATTAGGATGATATTTACATCTTTGGGCTTTACAGCTTCAGTGGAATAGAAAGGGTCATCCTGTGGTGACAGATGGATACGTGGTGAATTGCACAAGATCTGAAAAAATGAGGATTTATCATATCTAAAGGGAGTGTCAAAGCGTGTGTCGGCCTGTAACCCTTTCAGTGGTAAAATGATTACAATGTGCCTTTGGGAGATACCATCACTGACTGTTGCAAAGCTCAACAACAGCTGATGACAATTCAGCTGGTGAGTTCTGTGGATGGTTTAGAACTGTGAAAAAAAAAAAAAAAAAAAAGAAGAAAAAGATATTCCTTTTACCCAAGACCTGTGTGGAAAAAGTTTGAACTAAGTCTCATAAAAATGAAATGGGACATAGTGTTCTAGGTTTGAAAAGATAAAGATGTCCAGCTGAATCCCGTTCAGCTGGTCGTTATGGACAGCACCTGCACTCAGTGTCAGAGTTGAGAGTGTAACAGAGAACCAAAGTGACTTCTGGTGATCTTGAAGACTGAGAGTGTAATGAACGTCCCAGAGTGGAGTTTGTTAGTAAAACCATTAGTTGTTAGCCTCCTTTTTAAAGAAAAGATGATGATTCATTCAGAAAGCCCACTGGTTTGCTCTCAAGAAAGAAAACCTGTGACTTCTGACCAGAATGAATCAGTGACAATGTCACAGATGTAAAAAGAATATTCAAAATAGGCTCTGAAGTAAAATGGAAGAGAACAGGAGCATTTTAAAAAGTCAGCAGAAAGAAGGTTGCTTCTTCTTTAGTGAACTGTACAACATATAAAGACTAAAATGCATTTTCCTTGGGGTTTTGTTTTTGGTTTTGTGGTTTGGTTTTTTTTTTTTTGGTAAAAGCCTGTGAAACCTGAATCAGTCTGTGACTCGAACCCTTTTTGTTGGAGTGGATATCTCGCTCCTTATGTAGCCAGATCTTGCCAGTCTAATTAATTTGAAAAATCATTATCATTTAAGTGCAATTGTGAAGTTAAAAGAGAGAAGAGGGCAGAAACTTCTTTTTTCTTAGTGGAGCAATAATGAAATGAAGACAAGAAAACTCTCCCTCACCTAATTCTTTTATTCTTTCAGGAAAACTGAAGGAAAGACTCATAAGAATTTGGTTTGGGATAAATTTGTGTTTCTTATTGTTCTAAAACAAGATTAAAATAGTACATAATGTTACTAGGGTGATGTATAGGTTCATAGTAGTAAAGATCAGAAGAGATCATTGAAGTGTTTAGTTTGATTGCTGGTGTCAGTAAACTTCACTCACTGCCCTTGATGAAGGCACATAACTTGTGTTAGGCTAGAGTGTGTCTGCTGAGAAGCTTGTCTTTTGAAGAAACAGAGTAGGATGAGCATCTGCTTGCTTTGGTAATTAGTTCTACTCGTTTGTTAGTCATCTTCCAGATTAAACTTCGGTTTGTACAAATTGATCTTTTGGCTGTGTTGAGTTGTGTTGCTGACAAACACGCAGGGCAGTTCCCCTGTAACTTCAGAGGCAATCAGTACTGGCCAAAATCACTTTAGCCTTGGCTCCCCTCTCTGTGTACGTGAGTTCTGGATGACTTTAGTGTTAACTTCTGAACTAGGTGCCATTAAAGCAGTAGAGAGAAGCAACACCTTATTAGTACAGACATTTTTCATACGGTAGTAGCTGACTAAAGTACACACAGTTCTCTTACAGATAGGCAGGTCTTTACCTCCATATATGTATTTATTATCCCTTTTTATTATCACAGATTTAAGGGCATAGATTAAAGATAAAGCTGACAGGGTAAGTTCTTTAGCCACCTGGCTTCTCTGGCATACAGAAATGCTGAGTGATAGTTAGGTGGAAAATGTAAAGAAAGCTGATGTGCTGAGGGTTGCCAAATCTTAGAGAATGAATGCTGACTTATTCTGTGTTCACGATGGTTAAGTCTAGTGTAGTTATGTTTGCAAAGATTAATGCTAGTGTATTTAAAAATAAATGCACTGGTACTGCTTCTGGTCCCCAGCTGAATAATGTCAAGTTGGGGGGGGGGGGGGGGGAATTAAAAGTGGCTTTTTTTGTAGTGATTCTGAATTTGCATGAGGCTTGCTTATATAGTAGTATGCATCAATGTTTTTCATAGAAAGCAGGAAATTAAGATATGTAATACTGCATAGATGTGGATTTTTCACTGTGTAGTAAGTGAATAAATACCTAAAATTTAGGTATAAGATCATAGTAGTTGTCTGTGTATGAAGTATCCCAGTAACTTTAGTCTTTCCTTTTGAAGATAGTTCAGCATTCTCTACTTACTCATAAATGTCTAACTTAATTGTTCTTTGATTAATAGTTACAGTAGAAATAAATTTTTGCTAAAAGAGATTGGGTAATACTTCAGGTACCCTAACAGAGACCCATTTTCAAGAAGTTTTTTTTGTCAGATTCAAATATCCCATAATATCATGTTTGTGTTCTACGTTTTCTTTACATTTTGATATTTTCTCTTTTCAGTTTCAGAGAAGTTGAACTGTGGTAATTAAAACAGCCTACATAAAAGCAAGATTTAGAAATTCAAGATAGTCACATTATGCAGTGAAATTTAAATCGATGTGAATTTGTGGTGTCATAAATTGTAAATCACTATGATCAAATGTTTAAACACTTGTTACACAACAGATTTGTATAATATAGAAGAAACAAATGTATGCTATGCGGTGGTATCAGTTTGATTTTTTTTTCTGACCATGTTTGCATTTTATGACCTGTTTATATGCACAGTTAAGCTGTTTATAGGTAGATGAATAAAAAATAAAGATGCAAACAAATATTTGTGGTGAATAAAAGTATTTTCAAAGGAAAACTTTTAAAAGAAGCAAGAAAGTGTACTTATATATGTGGCAGCAGCAGTTTGTAGGTTTACAGCTGTTTGTACATGCTTAATCTTCTGTTTAACTATGGTTCTCATGGTACCTGTGCTGTTGCATGCCATAGGTGACCTGTGACCCATATATCCTTATTATATTTATCTTTAATTTAGATAATTTTGGCTTCTGTTTCTTAGGACCCTATCCCCTTTAGTTCTTTCTCTTGTTCTTTATTTGGGTACAGAGTGAAAATGTATGTTAGATTCCTTTCTGTCTCTGCATCCTTTAGGTGGCACATCTGCATAGCTGCTGTCAGATGCTATTACCTGCGTTAGTTGTCAGACTTGCTTTTCCTTCAAGAGATACTGGCAAGAGGAAAAATCTCCTGGAAGTAGGAGGTGATTAATTCTGCCCTAGTATGAGTAGATTTCATAGATGTTGTAGTCCATGCAGACAGAAGCTCTTCACACCTTCATAGTGAACTGGTAAATATGAGCTAGCTCCATCCTGAAGCTGCTGTCTCACCCCTTTAGCACTGAGCTGAGCTCAAGCTTCTATGATTTGCCCCTTAGCATAAGCTACTGATCTGGGTTTGATGTCAAACTAAGAGAATCCTGCAGCTTTTCGTTGGACTGAAAAGGCAGTGTAGCTACGCCTTTAGTATGTTAGCAGGATCTCAAGCAAACAGACTGCTTGAGCAGAAAACAGCAATGAAGAGTCTTGGTTGTAGAACCTTGTAGCTGGTGATAATGGAATGGTGTGTGTTGACCTCTGTGTCTCAGTGAGAGCCTGGTTGCTTTGCTTTGAGCCCTGAGCAGGTGAACTGGATCAATTTGTCTTTTTGTGAGAATTCTTGCGTGGTGTGAATTCTTGATTCTCTGAGCATGCTTGTGTTTGAACTGTGATTAGTCTGGCTCTGGATACAGAAGGAGAAGGAGAACAATACTATGTCAAAATGATGTTGGGTGTTTGAGGTAGTATTTAGGATTATTTGTTTCCAGATACTGACTTCCCAGTACTTGTACCAGGGAAAAGGACAAGAGACAACACTAGTCAGGGCTACAGGGCCCAAAATTGTATTCAAATATACTCAGAATGTATGAAAGGTGGGACTTGCTGTCATGTCACTGAGAATGAATTCTGTGTACTGCTAGTTTTAAAATAGTCTCAGATTTTCCAATAGTTAAAGGAAATAACCGGGAAAGGACAAAAAAGGATGGAGGAAGAGTGATTAAACTAGAAAAAAGAATAATAAAATCTTAATCTTAATCACTGGCACATCACTACCTGGAATAATGGTAATTCTTATTAGGTGGAAAGAAGGAATTGTGCAAGAAAAACAGTCAGTTTGTGAAGCAGCAGGCCATGTATTCATGTTGTTTTACTGCTTGCACTGCAGTAGATCTAAATTTGATCAGGTATCTTTGTTATTGAGAGGCAGTAAAAGTTTCCCCACTAATTGTTCCTAATGCATTTATTTTAATTTGTTGTGGACTTGAGAGTTGGAAATACTAATAGTTGCTCAAATTCCGCAAATGAATGGGAGCAATCCTACCTTGAAATAAAATAGTGGTGTCCAGTTCCTAGAGGAAGTGTGTTCTCTGAATGCATTTGTATTTTGGCAGATTAATTTAGAATTGGCTTTCCTAGTGATACCAGTGAAGATGTGTGTTCCAAACTACCCCTGTGATGTATCTGAAGTTTCTAAGGCTGTTTTCTATAGTTGTTTGCTTGTGAGATGGTTGATTTTAATATTTTTTTTGACAGTTGTTTATGGAAGGCCTCACTGGGTTTTATGTGTGTATATATACACACACACTCTTTGAAAATATAATTGCATTGAACAGCACAGATTTGATTTTTTAAAATAAATTATCCAAATTTGGAAGTAGCTGACTTGGGAAATCTGACTCTGTCCTGTTGAAAGCAGCAGGTAGAATTGGAATGTACGGTTAATATGTCCTTTTTAAGGAGAGAATATATATACATATAGAGTAATAGAATGCCAATTTATTAGTGACACACCAGAAGAACTGAAGGGTGATTGCTTGGATTAAGGTGACGTTGTGTGCGAGTGTGATCGAATTTAGGTTCCCTCTTACCAAACACAATCGGTAAGCCCTTAGAATCTCCACATAAATACTTGTGCTTTGAGGTCAGTCCAGACCTCACGGATTGCTTTTGCTTTCCCTGATAAAAGCAGATGCAAGCGTGCCAAATTGCTTTGCTCCAGCTTAACCCTAGCACTGTTCGAATTCATAATTGCTACAAAAGGAAAGCTTATAAACGCATGCGACAGTGAAGTGGAAAAATGTCATGCCTACCTAATCTATTTCCTGGGAAGGGGAGAAAAAGCTTTTTATTCTTTTACTGAGACTTGAGGAATAAAATATGAGGACTGGGTGTTATGCTTATAATAAAGAATTGTCTTTCATATTTAGAGTGGATACAAACGCAAGGTTTTCTGTTGTCTTTCTGATATATTGTCTCTGAAATGAGACAGTAAAGGAACGTTTTTACTGTATTGAATTAGAATAGTACACTATATCTAAATTATTTTTCATTTTTTGTACTTGTTTATATAATAGCTATTAAACAGCTGTTTTTCTGAAGCTCTTGGTTTAAGGATAAAGTGTTCAAGTGGCAGCACGCTGTTTAGTACATGAAACAGCAATGCTGCATAACGGCTTTATACAGTACCTAGTCTACAGCAGCATTAGAGGTGGCATCAATGGGAGCTTTGCTTTGAGTTGAGAACGAGTACATAGTATTGAATAACTTGGACAGGAAGAAAGTGCTCCTAAAGTAGAGCGCTTGAGGGAGAAGTAGGTTTTCACACTGTAAACAGGCTCCTTTGAAGGCTAGGAGAAAGGAAAAAAAAAAAAAAACGGGGGTAAAAAAAAAGGCAATTCATGCCATGTTTTCATCAAGTTTTTGTCATGGGTTTATGGCTCAAAACAAACTACATTTGCAACAGCCACTTGGTCAGAGCTCCACAGTACAGTAAGTTAAATCTTTACATCACTCTAAGAACACTTGTCCATTTGCAGTGGGTGATTTTTTCGGACATCAGCAAGATGAATTGTTGAGAAAGGAAGTGAAAGTGAAGTGGTAGTGAGTAAAGTTCAATGCATGTGTTGATACAGCATCTTTTTATATGCATAAGTTGAATAGCTGAATGGAGTATTTTTTCCCATTATTTCTGTAATGATTTCTTTTATCATGTTGTCTTAAATACTTAGATAAAGCCAGGGTGATATTGCAGTCACATGGTAACTTTTAATTCCTTGCTCACAGATGAGGACTCATGAGTTCTGAGTTGCTTCCTCAGTTTTAGGTAGTATGGAAAAATATTATTTATGCATCAGTCAAGCTGTGCCATACTTTTGTCAATGACTATAGTAATGTTATGCACGTTCTTCCTTTACTGAAGAGGAGGAGTTTTACCAAGAATGAAACATAGCTGTATGTAGTGTTTTCACAAATATTTCCTTTATATTTTGCCTATACTGTAGGGACTTTAAGTATGCAGCGTGAATCCAAAAAACCAGGTGTTTCCACAAGAGCCAGTGGTTTTGGTCCCCTTATATGGAGGAACTATTTCTTATTTCTGAATGTTGGTACAGAAACAACGCTTGGAAGAATTTTCTGGTTTCTCAACTAGTCATCTTTGCCAGTGTATTTACTGTATCAGCTTAGCTGGCATTGTCCTTCAAACTTCTAAGGATTAATGCATTTTACACTTTGAAATTTGGGATTACACCTTTCAGGCTGTATGCCACATTGATTTCTAACTTAAAGGATTTCAGCATACTAGTTGCCAAATTTATATGAAAAGGATGGATGAAGAATGAGATGATAGCAGTGGCAATCTGTTGTCCAGGTGACTGCATCACATGGTCTTAAAATTATGTAGACCATGATAGGAGTAAAATACAATGGCTGTGTACAACCTGAAGTGTGAATTTATAGTGAGATTCAGGTTGTGTAACACTTACTTTGATCTAGGAGATTCAGATGATACTGAAAAGGCAACTGTCTCAGGATTAGTTTTCCATTGTTATGCCAATATTTCTTGGCTAAAATGGAAATATTTATTGAAATCACTTACTAATGTGTTTTTTTTCCCTAAGTGAAACAAAGCAGTTAACCTTCTAAGCTCTAATTGTGGGAAATGTGTTAAGTTCACTTTCCTGAGGGTGGTTTAGTGGTGTTGTACATGCCTATCTGTAATCAAGTTAGTTAATCTGCGAACAGAATTTAAGTAATATTATGTTTGTCAAGTTTTAAGTGAGGAAAACAAATATCTTATGTCTTGTCAATGAGTCTTACTTTGTCTCATCATAAATGTAATAGAAAATGATTTAGTTGTAAAGTTGAAATTCTGCATCTAACAGGTGTTGAGTCCTTCTCTTTTGGAAGGTGCTGCTTAAACGTGAATGCCTCTCATTGTAGTTCCAAGCTTGAAATAGGGCAGGTAATTCTGAAGTTAAAATAGTTTTCCTAATGTTATAAATTCTTAAAAAACAAAACCAAAAGCATTTTAGTAGACAGTCTGTCAGCCCAATGAGGTATCGACAGGATTTTATAGGATGCAGATGGCAGAGGAAAATTTCACTGCTAGCATGTGTTTTTCATTTTCTTTCTGATGACAATCTGGTTATTAGGTTGCTAATTTTCTCACAAAACATAGCATGTGGCTACCTAATTAGATTGCTTTAAGCCCATTGGTAATGCTGATACATTTCTCATAATCCTTTTGCCCTGGGTCGCTTTTGTTAAAGGTTAACTTCTCAGTCTTGGAAGCAAGCTTATTCACTGGGCTAGATGTGGAAAAATGCATTATGCTTGATGTTATGCTTGATGTTCTTGGTAAAAGTATAATGTGCAACAGAATTCTCCCTCTACTCTGTCTCTTGAAGCCATAGCTTCTGGGCAGAAATGGCAAAAATGTTCACACTGCAGTTAAAGGGATTCCACTTAATCATAGTTGGGAAGAGATTAAACTTTAATCATTCAATTAAAGCTTGTGACCTAACTTTTTTAACATTAGAAGATAATAACAAAAAAACCTTGGTTTGAGTGCAAAATAGTATGCTCTTTGCACTAGCGTATTGAATAGTTTGTAAAGGAATGTTTTGTATTTAAAAAGGTTGTTGAAGAAATCACATAGTTTATTTTTTTATATGCCTTAAAATTGTCCATTGATGAAACCTGCACTGTGGAGACTGTGCAGTGGAAATTGCTATACACGTTGTACTGTTGAAAAGATAACTAACACATTGTGTGTGATAGCAGCAAGACTGAAGGATGTTATTATTTCTTAATAAATTTTATAAATAATTTTATAAATAAATTTATAAATAATTTCTTTATAAATCGCTTATTTAAAGGTCCTCAAACTTGCTTGCAGAGAATCGAAGTCACCAGGAAGGTTTAGCAAAGAGCTTTGAACACTTAGCAGAACTTGACACATTAAAGCCCCTCCAGGTTTCATGTACCCTCAGGGTAAAGACAAAGATAATGGTTGAAACAGTTTAGCTGTCTCTTGAGCAGGAGCAGACCCAAAGCTGGACTCAAAAGCCTAGGTATGGCAGGGCCATCATTTGTCATTAAGTATGGGAAAATAAACCTCTTTTTAGAGGGTCTTATTTCCTTCAACTGTGCTTTAAAAAATAATTAAGAAAAACAAAACCCAAACAAACCAACCAAAACAAACAAACAAATCCCACCCCACCCCTGGCTGTATAACCTCTGGCATGTATTTATTGTTTTATTACAAATATTCTGAAGGAAAAGCCACTGAAATACATCACCACTCTGGTAAGGAAATTTTGTTAGGAATAGGAACCAGGATCGTACATTTCACTGCATATGTTAGGCACCCTTTAAATTAACTCGGTTAGAAAGACTGTGCAAAGGTTAATGCAAATCAATTTTCAAAAAAGACATTCTTTGTCAAGCACTTCTGGAATTTCAGTTTTGAACTCTCAGTAGAAATTAAATAAAGATTCTGATTTTGTTTTTCATGCTGTGTACTGTCAACATAAGAAACTGGCTTAATTCAGTGAGTACCTATTTATTTCTAGAAGTTGCAATTTTCACTGTTGCAATGTAGCTTAGGCATTATTTCTGCTTCTCCAAACTAGATGTGTATAATGCCATTTTTGTATGATGATAAAGTTTAATATCTAAAGAATCATACTATTGCAAATACAGCACTGTATGTTACAGTATTTCAGATTTAGGAATGGAAATTAATAACAATTTAAATCAAAGTTGCAGTATTTTGTTATCAATAAATAGTTCAGTCACTAATCAATAGTTCTGCAGTAGTCCAACTCTCTAATAAATTGCTTTTCATCAAACAAATTTCATCTTTAAATCCACACCGCATTTTTGTGTCTCAAACTATTGCCCTCCCTCTTAATTCTCAAATAAAAAGAGTTTCTTGGAATATCTGCTGATCTTCTCAATGGAATGAGATGAGCAAAGAAGGCAGAAACTAAACTATTTGTTCCAGCTGCTCTCTTGCAAAACCCTGTCCGGTAGCTGTTCCTCCCTGCCCTGAGGATCTATCTCAGTCAGCTGAGCTGAGTGGTTTCAGTGGGGCTTGAGTGTTCAGAAGTGGCTTTATTGCAGAGAAACTGAAACTTATGTTCAGTGCTACAAGGTGAGGATGGCTTTTTACCATGTCCTCGTTATGAAATGTCGTAGTCTTTTTTTTTTGCCTCTCAAATGTTGTTACTAATGGTGAGAACTAAGAAGCTTTGGTAGCTGATTGATTACACAGAATCACAGAATGGTTTGGGTTGGAAGGGACCTCAAAGATCATCTAGTTCTGACACCTTCGACTAGACCAGGCTGCTCAGAGCCTCATCCAACCTGGCCTTGAACACTTCCAGGGATGGGGCATCTACAACTCCTCTGGGCAACCTATTCCAGTGCCTCACCACCCTCAATGTAAAAAATTTCTTCCTTAGATTTCATCTGAATCTCCCCTCTTTCACTTTAAAACCATTGCCCCTTGTTTTATCAGTATACACCCTTGTAAAAAGTCCCTCTCCAGCTTTCCTGTAGGCCCCCTTTAAGTACTGGAAGGCTGCTACAAGATAACCCCGAGCCTTCTCTTCTCCAGGCTGAACAGCCCCAACTCTCTCAGCCTGTCTTCATAGGAGAGGTGCTCCAGCCTTCCAGCCCTCGGATCATCTTTGTGGACCTCCTCTGGACTCGCTCCAGCAGCTCCATGTCCTTCTTGTGTTGGAGACTCCAGAGCTCAATTTTGGCTCTAGACCGGGTTCTAACTCTCTAGACCGGATCATGGTTCTAGATCGCTTGTCGGTTCTAGAGCGTGTTCTAGATCGCTTGTCGGTTCTAGAGCGTGTTCTAGATCGCTTGTCGGTTCTAGAGCGTGTTCTAGGTTGCTTGTTGGTTCTATATTGGGGTTTGGGTTTATCCCTGATTGTTATGCAACTAGTTTGGGATTCAATTTGCTTACTGGTTCCTGATTGTTTTGTACTCAATTTCATGTTCAGGAAGATGGTCTTGAACTTCTAGCTTACATGTTGGGCCAAGACAGTTGTTTTGTTTTGGATTGCAGTCTACCTTGTTGGTTCTAGAGCAGGTTCTAGACTGTGTTCTACCTCACTTGTTGGTTCTAGAGCAGGTTCCAGGGCAGCAGTTCATTCTAGAGGAGAGGGTAGGTTTTTCTTTTGTGTTGTTTTTTCTTTTTCACAATGTCAGTGTTCTGTACTCTGCATGAGGGAGCATAAATTCTTACCATAATTCACATGTACGATTTAAAATACAGGTAAACCTGTTAACTTGCAGGTAGGTAAACATGCTTATTTTGATTATCATAAAAATGAGGTGTTGAGTAAAATAGTGGTAATCTGAACCTATTAATATGTTTTATGCTCTTTAAGTCACTATTTTAGAAACATTTATTTTAGTATTTTCTCTATGCAATGCTGTAGTAATGTAAATGTCTGCTGCTGCCGTTTAAATAGTTTTACAAACTAGACTTCTTCCAGGAAAACCTTTGCTGACTTCCAAGCCTGGACAAGACTGAAAAGTCATGAGAAGGACTTGCCCTTTTCTTACATGTTTAAAGACTAATGACAAGAATAAAAGTTCAGTGGTGAATACGCTATTCTAAATTGATTGGAGAGTATTATAATGCATTTTTTTTGCCTTTCCTAACTTAGAAACTTTCAATTTTTTCATTTTCTCCTATCTGGCAAAAGCTCATTTAATTAAGCAAACCAGATTACATTTTGGAAGTGTATGGAAGTTTGGTGCTATTTAATATGAGTATTGCTCTCTGGATATATTGCAACTTCCTCTGATAGGAGTGATAGATGCTTAAATGGAAGAGGTTCTGCCTGTAGTAGGAGGCACTGGCAACCAATTCACTTGACCAGATTCTTAGTTCTGTCTGATGTTGTCACTTTCAGTGTTACAGAACAAATAACTTTGCAAAAGTTGAGAAGTGTGCCCCATCTGCCTTTACTGAAAGCTGTTTCTTCTGGTCCGTCATGTCTTGATATCTTGTTTGAACAGTGTTCTTGAATAATCTTATGTTCAAGCCAAACTTTCAAAGCAACTTTCCATTGTGGAGAGATCTTGTATGCAGTGATTGGCTGTGGATGGTATCAAAGGGTCTATCTACTGCTACTACATGTTAGATTAAGTTACAGGTGTGCAGGTATGGTGTTGGCAAGAGTGTAGTGGCATAAATCTCTGTGTTCAGTCACCAGATAACGAAACTAACAAACTTGATTTGTCCCATGTAAGTGAATTAAAGAAACAGATTTATTAATGGAGATCTTGCTGAAGAATTTCACTCATTTGGTTCTGTAGAAGTTCTGTCTTTCCTTAAAACTGTGAAGATTTAATTGAGTGTTGTTCAGAAGAGAGTATGTTGTTTAGATTTAAAAATAATGAATCCTTAGCCCCAGCGTTTTTTTGGAGGGAGAGGTTTACTCTAAACACTTGGTAGTACGCTCAGTTATATTGAAAGAGAAAGTGATTATCTGTAGCTTCTTTAAATTAATTAAATACTTCTTGGTTTTGTTACTATTCAGAAAATTTGCCAACAGTGTTGTCTGGTGAATCTGTTTATTGTACTCTTTCAGTATGTTTTAAATAAGCTGTATTGTAAATGATACAAGGACAAATCTTTTGTTAGAGGTCATGTCTCAGCTGCACTACTGACTCTTCCAGATGAAGTATCTCTGGCTGTTTTTTCTCATTATCAGTCTAATATAGTATTTCCCTCTTCTCACAAATACGTTTTGTACCTTAAAGTCATTTCAAAAAGGGAGGGAAGGAAAAAGATACTTTTGACCCTATGGGTCTAGGAGAGAAAGTGTTGGGAGAGGAAGTCCTCTCTTCAGAGGAGGACATCTGGAGTAGAAGTATTAGGAATTTCAAAGCGAACTTTTGGAACAAATGCATGTATAGGTAGCCCTCTTTGCTTGGGGAGCAGTCAGTGTGAGCGAAGACTGAAAAAAGGATAATGTGCTGTAGAAACTCTGTCCACTGGAGTGTTCGTACTGCAGAATACCATGTTATGGACTCAAGTTCTCGGAACAAGCTGCCATGCAGGTGTGAGGTGTTTATGTCTGTTAGAACTGAGTTCTAATACAAGCTTTTCCTAGGTTTTGTAGAATAAATAGGGTGTACTTTGGATGCGGAAATGAGATGCTGGTTAGCTTGATAGGGCAACAATTTCGAGCACCCTTGAAGAATTTTTTCATTACAATGATAATGTTATTTAGTGTTTTAGTAGGCACAGGTAGAAGGAGCAGAGGCAGATAAAGTTTTGATCCTCAGCATTGAGATGAACTAGAGTTAATAATGTATTACTGTACATCAAAACTTTTTTGAGAATGTTTTCAGAAGATATTTTGACAAGTTCAGGGAGGAGTTGGTGGTATCATTAAATAAGTTGGCAACTTCTGTAACCAGCTTTTTGGTATTATAGCTCAAGGGTAAGTCAATAAACTTTGATTCCCAGCATTAATGTAATTATTTTTTTTTTCTGGCTCCTTTTGCAGAAGGCTGCAGTAATATAATATCAGATGGCCAAAAGCAATTCAGAAAGTCAGTGTCCCATAGGATGACGTGCAAATGTAGGAAGACTGGGGGTGGAATAAATCATTTTCTCTGATCTTGTTAGGGCTGAAATTATTATAGAGAAACAAATGTAATTTGCTGAATATTTTAGGAGGAAGAGAAGTATGAAGCTCCTTTGATCACCAAAGGTACTCTTTTAAAAGTGTTTTTCTCTTCCTCTCACCTACAGTATTTTCCTTACACAGTATACAAAGGTGTTCTCATTGCCACTGTTTTGGTAGTTGTAGTGTACTACTTTAGGGCAGCTGCTACTCTTAGTTTTTGGTTAATTTGGGTTAATCAGACATTAGTCTGCATTTCCCCTGGCCTTGGCCTAGTGAGAAATTACTTTAAGTGTTTCAGTAAGAAAACTTATATTGTCTTTCTGATTATTTAAATATTCTCATATTAATATATTCCATTTCATGCTCCCATGAGAGAATACAGGACAGGAGAGATGAGTGAATCATAATAATATAAATGCCCTGTTGAATAGTACAGGCCAAGGAACTTGCAAATTGACCTTAAAACACAAAAGCTTGGTCAACTTCTTTTGAAAACACTCATTTCTCTGAACAAAAGAAAAGTAGAAGATGATGTACTGAATCTTTAAAGTGAAACCTTTCGATAGCTAAATGAAATGCTCTATCTGCAGAACTCTAGTGACACAAAAAAAAACCCCAAGCCTCAAAACAAAGAAAGGGTTTGTGTGCTGCCTCTAAACAGAGAATAACAGGTGATTTTTTTAGCATACATAAAGAGATTCTTGCCAGGTCTAAGCAGAAGATGCTGGAAGGTATTTCTCTTTCTGTACCTCCACCGTATGTTCTGATGTTGTGCCAGTCCCTCCTGGAGCGTGCAGCCTGTCCTGGGACGGGGCTTTCTTTAAGTAGCTGCTCTGGAGGTGGTGCTGGAGGAGGTTCCTTGCAGGGCAGTAGCAGTGACTGTTCCAGACCCAGCCAAAATTACCTGTCTGCTGTAAACAATCTTTGGCTGCTGCTATTCCTTCACCTGGGAGCTACACCACCTGTGGGAAGCTTTTCCTTTCACCAGGCAGGCAGGCTGTGACCCAGAAGTCTCTACTCTGCTCCCCAGCTCAACTTCTGCCAGCACAAGCTGTACATTATGGAAGCGCAGCAGAGGCTCTATTCCAGAAGCATTTTGTCTGAAGTGAGGTGTGCAGTCTCTAGAACATCCTGTTGGGACTGATTATTTTCACAGCTTCCTACCAAAGATTGCAGCTTAAAATCATCATCTGCATGGTTATTTAAGGTTGACCAACTACCTTCTGTTCAAAGTGTCATGTGCAGCAGTGAAGATGACCAGGTGTGATTTAGTAGCTGTGGTCATGTAGATGTGCTTTCAGTCACTTGAGCAGCTAGCAATTAGCAGCCATCACAGAATGTTAACTTCAGTGTTAATGCAAGTCTGCATTAGTCAAACACTAACAACTAGGCAAATAAAATTCCATGTAATTCTCTAACTTTCATAGTCTGGGATTGGATGTGCAGTGTTTTCTAGTTAAAGCCTGATGTTGGTTAGAGTTGTCAGTTATTGTTAGGGAGGAATAATGTTCCAAACAGTTAAATTCAAGGGTAAATTTTTTGGATATATTTAACTGACTGAAGCCGAAATTCCAGTTTTGAGAGAGGCTTGACTTTCAGTAAGGTTAACACTTTTTTACCTCATGAACTCAATTAACAATAAGAGAGACTGGATTTACTGCTTGGTAGTTACTCTGTGGTCATTCCCCAAGTGAACATTTGTAGATCACACTGACATAAGATGCTTTTGTTTGCACTATCTCCCATCCTACATGCTAAGAGCCATCCAGAGAATTAGAAGATTGTATCATGATCATTCACACCTTTGTTCATCAGGGTAACTTCTCCATGAAGAAAAACTTGGAGGCTCCTCAGTACACAGGAAGCAGTTCCACGAAGCAATTACAGGCTTGGATGATGCAGATAAACATGTCTTATAAATCCCACTGTCTGCATTATTAGATGTTTTGAGAGTTTGGTGACCTGCAGTAATTAGATTGTGTGATCTTTCAAAACAAGGAAAAGGCTTGGAGGTCGCTGAAGTGCTTTAGGAAAGGATACTTTGTGGTGTTTATCTTGTACAACTGATATTTTCTGGCATTAAATAGGGAAGATCTTTTACTACATATAAAACTGAACTTGAACAAGGTCGTGTAAATGTTCCTTCCTCGTGTTTTGTTCTTGTTCTTATCTCTCTTTTGGTAGAAAGTAGTAATCAAAATAGCGGAGCTCTGTCTGGTTAGAGCTGTGAGTAGAACTAAGCTTTAAAATGCTGACAGGCCTTGCATAAACCATGATCCGATTCTTCTTGCCTTCTGGCAGCAAGGCACGATCATGATCCTTGATTATTGAGGCAGGTTCTTGTGTAGTGTAACTAAAGCTTGAAAAATCTGTCATTTTTCTCAAATTTCGTGTCTAAGGATTTGATAGCGCCAAGCTGATTCCATCATTGTCTACTGCAGAGGCTTCAATGCCCTCACAAGTGTATTGAGCCAACATGACAGGAAAATACGTAATTTTTCATGACTAAAGAAGATGTGAA
This sequence comes from Tauraco erythrolophus, assembly GCF_009769465.1. Classification (NCBI taxonomy): domain Eukaryota; kingdom Metazoa; phylum Chordata; class Aves; order Musophagiformes; family Musophagidae; genus Tauraco; species Tauraco erythrolophus. Next base: position 9,282,365 of record NC_141476.1, read on the forward strand.
AGCTAAAACTACAGAGGCTGAGTGGAGGCAAAGGTAAAGAAATATAATTTACCTCACTTGTTTGTTTTACTTATTAAATAGTTATTATCCTGCTGAAGTTCTGCAGGTAATAAAACTTTGTGTTGAACTGTTTTTTTTCCTTTGTTTGTTTGGGTTTTGTTTGTTTTAAATGTTGCTGTGGTTTCTTTTTGTTGTCACCTTCTTAGAATGTTTGTGGTTTTTGTGTTTGTGGTGTGTGTGTTTGGTTTTTTTTCCCCTCTGAAGACGTAACATCACCTTTTCCAACCATGTATTTTACACTTTGAAGTGATCTATATCCTTTGGAAATATATTTTATTGGAGCATTAACAATACAGTTGAGTCATTGAAAAATGTGGGCATCATGGGCACATGGGGCTTGCCAGGTTCAGTTTTCTGTTAGTAGAGAGTAATAGGATTTTTTTTTTTAGTGGTCTTGAGTAGAGAGAACTGCCGATAGTGTTTACCTTGGCAAAACCAAGGTATTGCAAATAGAATAAGCCTAAAAGGTGGTATGTAGAGTAATATTCTGAATAAAAGTAATCATGAATGTGCTATTAGCAGATGCCACAGTTGCATGTGAAACAGATTGCTGTACTGAACTGTCCTGCACACTGTACTTCTGCAACAGCCCATGCTAGTTGATATGTAGGTAATTAATGGATTTAATGACTTTGTGCATGCTTTCTTGAAAAGCTACAAGGGAAGTCTGTAGTTGTAATTAATGGTTGCATCGTGGAGGATTATTTTGCATAGTGATGTGTGTTTTATTCCTAGGTATGTATATACAGATCATTAAATTCCTATTCATGGTGTAAATATTTGTGTAAGTTCAAAATCCTGAATGACCAAGCACATTTTGTAGTTTCAAGTAATCTTCCACAGGCAGTTGGCTGTATGACTAATAGAATTACGTACGCGTAAAATTGCTTTTACTGTAGAAGCCAAAACGCAGAATAATAGCTTGTCAAACTGTCATTTGCAAGTGAGATCATAGATTTCGTAGTCCAAATTAGGTTGTGTTCTTTTTCTTTTTGTCAGGTCACATTCTAATAACCATATTGTGCATTAAACCCTGTGATTATCTGAACACTTGACAGATGGTAGGCTGTTAATTTATATGTAAGAGACAGTGATTGCCTGTGCAGTAATGGTATTCAACAAAATATGAAATGTCAAAATCCACTTTTTTGTTATGTTTTTACTTGACTTATTTCAGCAAGGTAATTCTAGCAGTGTAATTTTTTTTCATAGCTAAACATATGCTTCATTTACTAGTCTTAACAGGTTTTGGAGTTTTAAATTTTACTTTTTATATTGAGAGCTGTTTACATGTTGGTCTAGAGCAAAAGAATATTGCAGAGTACAGTGAAAATGAAAAAGTTGTTAAATTTATTAGTCTGAAGTTTTTAATATGTATATTACTTAATTTTAAGGAAAAATGAGATGAGTTTTAGGATCAATTAAGAATTGGTATGATACTGATCAATTGGTTTTATGAGAAGACAACTGTCCTAACTTTGTACCAGAGTTCTGTTAAATTGTTATCAAAATGAGTAGTTAGTTCCTCTTAGTATCTTTAATTATCATCTTAACTCACATGTAAGATGTTGCAGAAAACAATCAGTTTGAGCCCAAAGGATTTTGCTTTTTGTTGGATTTGACAGACAATTGGAGTTCTAATGTAAAGCAATACAAAAAATTTTTTTTTCTTTCCTTTGCTTCAGAATTCATATATCCTCCATCATCCTCTGTTGCCACTCTTACCTCTTTTAAACTAGTGTGTGAGTTGCTTTGGAGCCTGTACACTGACCTTCAAATGAAAGGGCACATTTATTTACTTTATCTTATGCTTAAGAAATCAGTGATTTGTATCTAAAACTTTCTGAAAACTTGATTCATTCCGCCAAGAAAAATTTCTTTAATACTAGTAATGGAACTAGAGGGAGTCTTGCTGCCTTTTCTCCAGGGCGGGGGATCCTATTGTAACTTTCATTACAAAATTGTCTCTGAACAGGTGGTTGTTCAGAGTTAGTTTAGAGAAGTGCATGACAAAATGCCAGACATGCTTTCTTTAGAGAAACAGCAAATTCTAATATTGATAAAACTTTAAATATGTAAAGTACATGATTCCTGAAATAACTTTCTGAAGCGGAAATACAAACCCCAAAGAAACTAGCCAACATTACAGTTTCCCCTAACAATGCTATTTTCAGAAAATTCTTTCTACCTTTACCTCTTGTCGAGGAATTCCTTACTCCCTGCAGATTATTGAGCTCTCTCTGCTTGTGTGCAAGTTCAGAGGATTTGCTTATTTGTTACTGATTTATTATCTGCTGAACTTTCAACTAAATTTTAACACCTTTGAGTTGAAAAACTTTACTTTTTAGGAGACAAAGCCTCCAAAATACTTGGCTTTTGAACAAACAGGTGAAGTTTTGTAATTTTCTTATACTGGAGAAAAATCAAGGAAAAGAAAAATAGACGGCCAAGGATTTTATTCGCTTGAAACACTCTTCTAACTCAAGAGAGTTGAAGTAGAAACTCCCAACAGTCTTAATGATGTATTTTTGCATTTCAGTTGTCTTTGGCTGGCAGATGATTATTATGCATTTATAAGTGATCACTTGTATTTAGGTATTCAGCAACTCTTGATTTATGGAGGAATAAGATCCTTATTAATGTTTCTTAATCGCCAACAAAATTAGTTTTCTGTAAACTGTGTTTCAGTTGGCCGAGAAAGGAGTCATCAAGGCCTAAAGAATGATGGTTGCTTCACTTGTGTTTCTGTGCATCGCAGTATTGTGTTGCCATTTTCAGCCTGTGTTAGAAGTCTTTAAGGCTGTGAATTGGTACTTCAGGAATGGAAGCAGCCAAGACAATTTTTGTCAATTATATGAGTTGCAGGAATTTTCTGTTGGCTTCTAAGCTTGGAAAAAGTTTGTCATCAGCGTAGTTATATATGCATTATGTAAACACTATAAAAATATTAGCTCAGAAGCATGGTGTTCTTCAAGAAGAGGAATATGTACAAGAACGTCGTAAACAAAATAGGTTGCAGTTCTCTTACAAGATTGATGCTTTTATCTAAATGTTCTCACCTCTCAGATGTTGTGAAGCTGTGTTCAGTTGTGGATGCTTGTGTTACTTTGAAGGGACTGCACAACAGTGTAGTATATGATGATCTGTGGGTTATGCTATAATGATGTTTCATGTAACTTTTTCCAAATACATTGAAAAGCATTTTTCTATTTTGATAATGTTCCAAGTGTTTACTGCCAAAGAGAGAAATTTAAATCTAAGTAACAGCTTTGTTGCAACCATTCAGTTTTTCTGCAGTTTTGCCTGCCATGTCCTATAATGGTTCTGTGTACTTGAAATAGAAAACAGAATTGTGAAGAGGAGTTTTCACAGTACTAAATAGTAGACCAAAAACCTACTGGGCCTGTCTATCAAGCTAAGCTGCTTCGTAGTATTTCTTTTTAGAAAATATACTCCTTGACTTTGGAGTAAAGTAGTAACTGCTACTTTGGTAATTTATTTATTAATTTTCTATTGTGGTCTTAAGGATTGGGCTTGAAGCTGTTGGCATACAGTCAAACAGTTTGCATATCTGCCGTTTCTGCAGTTTGGGCATCAGCGAGTTGTTAGAAGAATTTGCTAATGGTTTTGTGGCCTCAGTTACTTGTTGTCAGGCCTTTTGTCATAGTGATTGAAGCACAAGCACAAAGATGGTTGCTGGAAGACATCAAAATGTTTGAAAGCGTTCCCTGAATTAGGATACTTGCATTCCATAGCTGGTTAAAATATGCTAAAGAAAACTTTCTGAAAAGCATTAGGAAAAAGAGGGCACACTGTAGGATAAAGGATAACTATTTTAAACACATTAGCCAGAGCCTCAAAGATGTGTTGTTACCAATGTTTATTTTAACGATCGTTGACAATGTTAATATTCCTGTTTGTGCTGTGTCCAGTTTGGAGTTTTTTGGTACCTGTTTTCTGCAAGATTGAATACATTCAGGAGCTTTATTTAAAGCATACCACAGTAGTTGTTATATGGTATTGTAATATTATTGCTTTTGATTTGATTAATAAATTTGTTTATATGCAAGTGACAGATTATTGCCATGAGCAATATTATTGTTGCTTGCCTTTGCTTTTGATAGATGGAATTATTATCAGATGATTAAAAGTTTTAACAGAGGCCAAAATGAGAAGTTCCCTTGGAGTCTCTTTTTGAGAAAATCTTGAACAAAACTTTTTTTCATTTAAATAATGAATCATTCTAAATGCATTCTTCTTTATATGAAACTGTCTTCTATTAAATTAGCTTTGATAAGAATGTCAAATGAAGTATTAAAAATGCACTGAATTGTGCATGTGCAATATTTGTGTTAGCCGCTGTTTAGGAGGAAGAAAAAATATTAGACATAGTGGATTATAAACGTTTTTCCAAACCTTAAGTATATTAGAGATTGTGAAGACTCAGTGAAACACTGATGTTGTTGAAATATAACCTGTTATGCAGCCGCAGCTCGTAGTTACATGATAAAAGAGATAAAAATTATTGTTCTTACTGGGAATTTAAAAGGAAAACAAGTGCAGGCATTAATGACTTTAGAAGCAGAAGAGCATGTTTTAATTAAAGAGAGCAAGCAGTCTGAAAAGAATGATGTACAGGTGTCCTGGGGGTGTGTGCAGAACTTGGAAATACTTTTCAATTTTATATTTTGCAGAATTTTTTGTGACATAAAACCCACTTCTCTTTGAGATAGCTGAGTGCTCAAAGTCCAAACACGCTGCCAAGAATTTGCGAACCATGATAGCTGGAAGAAAGACTGCTGGTCCTTACAGCACTTGCTGCATCTTCCCAAAATTGCCATTCTCCCCCAATACCGTTGATAACCTCTTGTGATGGCTGCCAGTTACCTTATCCGTTGAGGTTTTTTCTCTAACCTCGTAGTTCTTGGGATAAACTACTTCCTGTTGCACTCTTTTCTTGAAGGCAGAGAAGAATCAGGGGGCTACGTAATATGTAAAAGGAATACACAGTGAAATGTTTTAATATTTGTACTGGAGCCACACTAGAAATGAGCTTTACAGCTTTGCAGTCAGAACTGGATTCTGAATTAAGAGGAATTGTGGTGCACTGGCAGACCCTGAGGGCCTCTTCAAAGTTAACTGCAACGTGTGTGGTTGCAGCTGACGAGTATCTCATGAGTTCTATCAATGCAGAGTGAGAATTCTGCGTGTCGTTGAAGGAAAAGATGTGATACGAAGCCTTTTTGTGATTTTCCTTGTAATTTTTATATGGTGTTGCATATATGTTCAGTGTCACTGAAAAAGTCACTCAAATACTACCTCGAACTGACATTTTACTTGACAGTGTGAGGCGTGTGTTCAAATAGGAATTATGTTCCAAAGTGCTGTTTGAAATACTGAGCGTGTTTGTATTTCTGTAGTATATCCATCTAAGGATCTCACAGCATTTCATAAGCATTAATGAATTAAGCCTCACTGCAAGGTGGGTATTATCTCAATTTCGCAGATTGCAGGGAGGTTAATTAACTTGCCCAGAGTCACTCAGTGATCTGTGATGGAATTGGTTTCTATTTAAAAACGCCTGGATTTGCGGTCTCATGCTTTAACCATTAGGCTGTGCTTCCAAAATAATTTTTGTGGATGAAAATAATGTTTGGCTTATTGTCAAGTTATAATAAGCTTTGACTGTGCACAAAATAGAGGTGAAGTGACCAAAAAAGTTTTCACTTTATCTAGATACTTTGCAAGTTTTGATACACAACTGAATGGCATTGCATTTGATAAATAGAAAACAGAATTAATGCAAAGTGCGTGTCTGTGCAAGTTTGTGCTAGTTTACGTCAAAGAATAAATTGAAACTAGTGTTCTGTTTGGTCTCAGTTTTTAGTAGAAGCATTCTAATTTCACTTTAATGTAGTTTAACACAGATAAAACGTAAATTGAAAAGTGAAGGGAAAAGATATTTGTCAAATAATTTAAAAAGTCATTTGGTCACGCGTCCTGTTGATTCTAATTATTTAAGTTATATAACCACCACTTCTAATTAAAAAAAAATAAAAAATTGCTTCTTGTTAAATGTTTTTGCTCTCATTAATGAAAGATACAACTTAGTGGAAGAAACTTATTAGGAAAAATTTATTTCTGGGAGAATCCATCTCTAATTTTGCTGACTTGGTAGAAAAGAAAGTAATTTAGGAGAGAGGGCTTTTTTTTTTTGATTTATAACTCTGTTTTCTCTGCTCTTATACCCATATATGCAGATCTAGTAGCAAAAGTGATAATACTTGCGTCTTAAAAAACCTGCAAGTTCTTCAGACTCCTGCTCTTAGTTCTTTATGTACCTTTTGACAGGTCATTTAAACTGATTTTAATGTAGCTTCTGGATTTGCAAAATTGGCATAATACTTGTAAAACGCTTTGAAAGTTTTAAATCTATTGTGATCAAGAAATATTTTTATTATAAAAGTGTTAGAAGTTTTTAAAAATAGAATAACCTTTATTTCAGACTTTAGATTTAATCTAATAAATTCCAGTTAAATCCAGTTCTGTTTCATGAAAAAGGCTGGAATTCATCACTCCTCTCAATTAGCAGCACCTGACTTTATACACTGAAATGCTTGATTTGAAAACTTATTTCTTTGCAGTTTAATTTTTTTTTATTTTGTCCAAGTGATGAGAAAGCTTCTGAAATTATTCTGAAGCTAGTGGTCTACCTAGTGCTGACTGTAACAGATTAAAATCTTTCTCTTCACTTGTATGTAATTTGCATAATGACACTGTGGCCTGGAAGTGCAATATAATATAAATAATGCAACACGCTAACCAGGAAAAACAGTTTGATTTAATAAATGTTCCTCCGACACATAATTGCATATAATTACTCGTAGGCTTAGAATAGGCATGGCTGTAACGTGGCTGGTGTTACAGTTGAGATTTTTTTCAGTAATGTATTTCATAGGTTACTTTTTAAGGTTTCCTTCAAGTTCCCTTCTCTGTGTTGTGCAGAAAATGACTTCAATCAGAAGTGGATTGACTAGGAAATGTTTAGTCTTGCTGCCACTCAGGCTTCTGAGACAGTAGACTGGATGTTCACTTACACAGACGTAAAATTAAAAGCAAGTAAAAATTTCCCATGTTTGTCAGACTCTCTCTTTTGCACACAACGTGATGGCTGCTTGAGGCATAGAACCCCAAGGAGAAGTGGCTGTGCATATATACAGACTAACTTCCTGGTCAAACGGTGCAGAAATTTCAAGAGTCTGTTAAACACACACGAGTGCCAGCCAAAGGTATGCACCAAGATTTGTCTAATTATATTCATTCTGTACTAAATATAAAAAAACAGGAGTTGCACATTTCACTAGACTATTTAACCTTGTAGTATTGGTAGTCTTGGTCCTATACTGCGTTCTTGAAAACATAATTTTAGGTCACTTTTTGTATGTGTGGCTACTTTGGCAAAGGGACTTGCTGATTTCAGTTGGACTTGGGAAGTTGCATACAGCGGATGCTCTTCACTGTTGAAGAAACAGTGTCCTGTCAGGTGGAAAATAGTTCTCAGTATTTCCATATCCCTCTGGCATGCTGAGAACAATACTAGCTGGAAGTAGCACCCAGCTTTTCTGAAGAGTGAAAGTTCAGTCTCTTCAGTTGATTTATTTCTCAATAGAATTAGATTTTATGTGGTATTCTCAGAAGAATTAGATTCAACTGTCCAGGGAATATATATCAAGGTAATGCTGTGCTTCTATGGTTAGGAAATATTTATTAGTTGTGTATTATCTAATAGTAGGGACAGGATTGTCATAGTCAATTTGTTCTCTTAATATTGTCTTCAAATCTTTTCAAAGTTGAGGTGTTATTGTCTATGCCACAAAAATATGACTTCATATCCTGAATCATTTAGATGCTGTTCAGAATTTACTTTTCTTCAGGTTTGTGTAGAATGTGTGTGTGTGTCTCAAGGTTGTAAAGGAAGATTTTGAAGTTTTGTTTGATGGTGTTTCTTGGTTTTCGGTGAGCCTGGTTTTGTTTGATGGATAGGATTATCCTGGTATTCTTCCCTGAGTGTTTCGGAGCAGACTCAAGTATGGATCACAGGCGGCTTGGGCGTGACTGGGGACCTATTTGTCAAGCTGGAAACTGGGATGGCTAAGGGGAATTACAACAATGTAATTTCTTGGTAGTGTTGGCCACAAGTTCTGGCATGCCTGTGCTAGCCAAGCAATGCTGGAGCACTGTGAAACTTTTTTCATGTGACACCTGAATGGCTTTTGCAGAATCTGTCATTACACAACCATTATCTACCTTAATACCATCGTGCAAAATTAATGATGCTTGCATAGATTAGATTTTTTTTATATTATTTACTTCTTTCTTTGTGTTTACTGGTTAAATACCAGCAGTCCCGGTTTCCTGCGATTTATGGAGTTTCCTTCTTCCCCCGTGTTTGGCACAGCCCTTGAGGTTTTCAAAGGTATTTGAAACTTTCCATTTTTTTTCTTCATGCTGATGCCTTTTGATTGATAAATAAGATTTACTAAAAGCATTAATGTAGTTCATCTGAGCACTTGGGCTTGGGAAAACCAATACCTAGTACCAAGGGAGAGGGCATCAAAAGAGACTACGGATTAATGCTGACTCAGATTTTATCTCCAGTTAACCTTGTTTTTTAACACATGCCTGCAGAGTGTCAATAGCGTAAGAATTCTTCCCTTCAAAATTCTTACACATAATAAAGGGATTTGTTTTATTAATACTCAAATTTGGTGTGGTTCTGTCTAGTGACTTGGAAATGATTTTGTGACAGGAATTATAAAACAAAAAATTCTACTAAAAAGAGGTTTTGACAATTGAAAATTTTAGAGGAAAACTGACTTCCTTTTTTCTTTATAAAAGTAACTAGGGAAAATAGCCTAGTTCATACTATAACTTAAGGGCAAAAGCTTCTGAAGATAAGACTGTTCAAATGGCTGTTGAAGACAGTAATTTACGTACAGCAAAAATGTTTAGAAGCCTTTTTTTCACTGACTTGCTTTAAGCATAATGTGTTACAGAAATCTGTAATATAGGAGGCAGAACATGTTACTACTTGGCTTAAACATGGAAAAAAATAAAGTTGTAGCAACAAGTTTGGGGTTTTTTGTCCTTTTTTCTTCCCCATGTTCCTTGCTTTCTACTTTTTTGTTGTACGTTCCATCAGGTACTCCAATGAAGTGCTCTGAGATCTAAAGGTGAAAAAGCATGGATGTAGAACGAAATAATGAAAATCATGGCTGAGAAACATCTGACTCATATTTATGTTTATAGTTAGAATATAATAATCAAATTTATTAGTGATAGAAAACTTGAAAAATGAACAAAAAAGCTGCTATTCCTGTGGTTTGACAGCACATCTAACTTAATGTAGGAGTTTTGTGTTAATAAGAACGTGTTTCATGCCTAAAAGTGATGTTCAACACAAACGAAAACTGCTTCTGACTTACAACAACTGTGTGCTTCGAATTGCCTGGGCTTATACCAGCTGTTAGTGCCCCTGCGAACAGCCTTCGCAGGGCACTGCCTCACCTGTGTCAGTCTGAGTGTGCATAAATCCTTGCAAGACTGGAGCTGCAGAATTTCATTAAATGCAAAATGGTAAACTTTTATAGTTCTACACTTAATGTTTTTGTAAACCAGTCTATAATTTCATTATGGCAGAGGAAATTGTCTGAGTTTTATGATAAGCTGTCTAAACAATGGCATTTTGCAAGTCTTTTTGAAGAGAGGAGATAAAATAAATTGGACTTTTGCTAGCTCTGAAGTAAATCTGTTTTACTGTTTGTTTTTTTTTTTTTTAAGAGCTAGGTGTATCCCTGCACACCCTGTAATTTGAGAATGTTTGTTTAATGAGGATCTTGCCTTGCTTGCTACTTCTCTCTCCCTGTACTTCTGGCTCAAAAGAGAACGGAGTTAGAATAGGGAAAAACTTGTTTACTTAAAGGGTCTTGGTAAAAAACAGTAACTGTGTTTATCCTGTCATTGTTCTTACTTTGTCCTATGGCTGTTTTGGTACTTTTATCTGTCATGTCATGTCTTTTGATCAAGGCTCCAACATTTTCTCCTCTTTCTAGGCACATAACTTAGCCCAGTGAATTACTAATTGTCCTTGGCTCCCTTCCTACTCAGAAGGGAGGAAAAGCTGGTGCAGTGTGTGATGTAGAGCATCTCCAGAGGAGCTAAGCTGGTGTCTGCTGCCTTCAGATGGCACATAAGCGCCTATAAAAGGTGGCTATGCATGGCTGTCAGCAACCTACAGAGCTTTGCACCTTAAAGTCTCAAATTTGATTCTTGTTAGAAAGCAAGGAACATGAGATTTTTAAGATCAGGTTCAAACTCCTAGGGGTTTTTATAATGTTGATACTTGCTCTGTAAAATATTTTTGTCTAGTTAGAGAAGCTGCTTATAAACTTTGTTTGAGTTCACTGTACCTGGATTTGAGACATGTTTCAACTTAATGTATGTATTCCCATAGTAGGCATGGTATCAAGTTTTGCATACCTGAGAGGTCAGAAACTTATGGCTTGGACTTGAGTTCTGGCAGTTGAGAGAGGATTTGGTGTTTTGGTACTAAGTTATGATGCATATGAGGAGGTAAAGCTCATAGTGGTTTTCAGTGCAGTAGAATATGAAAAAAAAAATATAAAAAAAATCACTCCCCAGTGATGGTTGGACTTGTTCTGTTTTGATTTGTTTTTTTTCCCCCTCCTTGAATGATCCTGGAAACAGCCCAGCTCTTTTCTCTAGCAGGACTTTGTTTTTGGAAGTCATAACAGGGGCATGTGAACCGAAGCAATGTCAGTTATGTGCCTGAACAGCCGTGTTACTGGCGATGCGCAGAGACAGTGGTGTGTAGCTGCACGGCGTGCCTGGCTGTGCTGGAGCATGGGAGCCTTCCAAGAGACTCACTTCAAACTGGCGATGGGTTCTGTGGGTACCTGCAGATAGCAAAATGTCCCTGCTGGTGGGCTGCTTCTTGTGTCTCTGGGGTGGGGTCTTTTTTTGTCTCCCCCCAGCTCTTTTCAGTGATTGTTGAAGTTGTTGGTTTGAAGAGATGAAACTTCTCCAAACTTTAAATCAAGTAATTGATGTTGATGTTAATAGCCCTTCTTTTGATGGACAGGAAATACTTTCATCTGTCATAAATAAATTAAAAAATGTAAGTCTCAAAATGCAATTTTAAATTTTATAACTACTCTGTTCAAGGAATGGATTACTGATGATAGACTATACTAAGTATTTGTTTTTAGAAAATTAATTTTTTTGTTAAATTCTATTGGAAGTAAATTTTACTTGAATTTGCAATACATACGATTTTCTAAGACACATGTAAATGAACTCATTAGTACACAGTCATATTGAAATCTTACTTTGGCCCTGGGGTAGTTTGTCTTTTCAAAGCACAACGTGCCATTACTGATTCTTAAAAATATTTTTCTGTTTCTTTAAATGTGATATTATTTCTATTTCGTCTTTCCATCTTATACGTTTCTTCCTTCCAACATAAGGAAGATGTTTTCTTTTTCCTCCTTTATATTTTTAAATAGATGTTCAAACAGACTTCCAAGTTTATCTTGCAGTTAGGCCAGTGGAGAGAGAAGAGAAATCTATGGTGGCAGACAAACGGCTACAGGTGGAAAGTGTGCTCCCCGGAGGCTGGTAGTACAGAATTCATGGACTGATCCCAGGGGAACTGCTTAGGTGTCTAAGGATAAGCAAGCACATAAGGACTTGCAGGCTTGGCAGCTAAGTGGCAAATAGAAGATTTTATTTGATGCTGCATTCCATTTGATAAATTTGCTCAAAATAAATCTGATCTTCCTACCTTCATTTTAGATTTCGTTGTTGCCAAAATAAATCTGAGTGGGTTTGGAAATCTGCACTTGCTATATAATATGTAAAGTTCACGGCCTATGCTTGTGCTAATCCTTTTATAGATACGATTTTACAGAAATATACAGAAATAGCAGCATTTGCTTTTACTGCTAGTCTACTATAGTAGTGTGTGTGGGTTTTTTTGGTTTTTTTTTTTTTTTTTTAAGGAAAGGTTGGGGTGGAAAAGTATCTGAGTAGCTTAAGAAGCAAAACTGGATATAACTAGTATGTGTAAACTAAGCGTTTCCTAGGAACTTTTGATTCCTGCTGCTGCAACTGTATGGTATTGGATTTGCTTGTACAGTATTTGTTAATGTTCTAGAGCAGATCTGCAGTAACGAAATGAAAGTCTTTTAACAAAAGTGGGTTTTAATGTTTTAAGGTTTGAATATAAATGAGACTGCTTCTCTTACAGTTTTTTTCTGCTTTTTATTCAGTTTACCTGGATTGCTCCTCTTCAGAAGTATGTGTGAGATAATGTAATGTACGTAATCAGAGCTCACAAAAGGGTTGCTGTGTTCTACCTGGAATGTTAATGTGGAGAGATTTGAACCAAGCTTGACGCTGATTTGCATCTAACTTTTTTTGTTGACCTACCTCAAGCTAGTTTTGCTATTTTGTGCTTTCTTCTTTAGCACTTAACTACAGGGAAAAAAAACTATTAAAAAGCAACAAAAAAGAAACCCCCAAACAAAACCACAGTTGCGATTAGCTTTATCAAGTCATTCTAATCCAACATCAGAAGAGAGAAATATGCAAGTATGAAACAAATTCACGATTTGGCGTCACTGTAAATGATCTAAATTTGTAAACATGGAGGCTTTCTATCTGTTATTTACTCTATCATTATACAAACAAATGTATGTAGAATTACAATTTACACTTATGATAGGTATTTTGGCCACAGAGAACTTATATAGAGTCAGGACTATATATTTTTCTGAGACTTTACTTCACTAAATGCATTCTGTCTTCTAAAATGAATCCATTTTGCCATTGAATACACATACTGGAATAAGTTGGAAGTCTTGGACTTAATTCATCAACAAAACCTCTGTGGTGTACCAGTGATATCAGATGCAAGATTCTTACTGAACAGAAAAAGCAAAAATTAAATGCATTATATAGCTTATAGTTGTAAGAAATTATATTGACAGGTGTTAAAAATGTTCTTTGGAGTGTGCAACTTGTTTAATATGTTATGTTCATGTGTCTGACCTGTGGATAGCAGGTGTTTCTCATTTGTTACAAATATCCTGTGTCAAATCAAGAAAAAAGCAGCTGTTTTGTTTTAGTTCATGTTTACTCAATCGATTTAACCACTTTAACCCTACTTAAAGAAATGGTGAACACGTTGCCACAATGATGTTCATAATCTAAGAATTTCTGCCTTGTGTCCTTAAAACTTCTACTTAAGTCTCCCTTATTTGAATTGATCATTAAAGGTACACTATTAACTCGTAGCACAGCAAGTATGACACTAAGAGAGGGCCATACTGGATACGTAGTGTCTTCTTCAGGATATATAGGTTCAGATTTATTAAAGAAAAGGAAGAACCTTTGTGCCAAATGTACTGTATAATTTTAGGAAGTGAATAGAATCTGAAATGGCTTGAAATGCTCCATCTTTTTGAAAAAAAGGAATTAAGCTTTCTTCACAGGACAGAGTATTTTGATTTGCGGTATTGCAAATGGAATGTGATCCCATGTTCAAAATGTTTTAAGAACGGGATGAATAGAAAGGACTAGTTCATGGAACTAGTTCTGTCATCCTGACCTTACTACTAGTATTTTCTGTGAAATACAGTTACCTTTTTAAAGACAACTTAATTAAAAGTATCCACCCGAGAGTCCTGAGAGAGCTGGCGGATGTCATTGCCAAACCCCTGTCCATTATCTTTGGGCAGTCTTGGCTCACTGGGGAAGTTCCGCTGGACTGGAGGCTGGCGGATGTTACCCCCATTTACAAAAAAGGGCGGAAGGAGGATCCAGGGAACTACAGGCCTGTCAGTTTGACCTCGGTGACGGGCAAAGTCATGGAACAGGTTATCTTGAGTGCTATTAATGAGCACATACAGGTTAACCGGGTGATCAGGCCCAGTCAACATGGGTTTATGAAAGGCAGGTCTTGCCAATCAAACCTGATCACCTTCTATGACAGGGTGACCCGCCTGGTTGACGAGGGAAGGGCTGTGGATGTAGTTTTCCTAGACCTCAGTAAAGCCTTTGATACAGTTTCTCATAGTGTTCTGGTTGAGATACTGATAACTGCTGGCCTGGATAGGCACACCCTCCTTTGGGTTAAAAACTGGCTGGATGGCCGGGCCCAAAGAGTGGTGGTAAATGGGGCTAAATCCGGCTGGAGGCCGGTCACCAGTGGGGTTCCCCAGGGCTCAGTGCTGGGTCCAGTTCTGTTTAACATCTTTATCAATGACCTGGATGAGGGAATTGAATGTACCCTCAGTAAATTTGCGGACGACACCAAGCTGGGAGGCTGTGTCGATCTGCTCGAGGGTAGGGAGGCCCTTCAGAGGGATTTGAACAGACTGGATCATTGGGCTGAGGCCAATGGCATGAGCGTTAATAAGGCCAAGTGCAGAGTCCTTCACTTGGGGTATAAAAACCCCAAGCATCGCTATAGGCTCGGGGAAGAGTGGCTGGAGAGCTGCCTGGTGGAGAAGGACCTGGGGGTGTTGGTTGACTACCGGCTTGATATGAGCCAGCAGTGTGCCCAGGTGGCCAAAAAGGCCAATGGGATACTGGCGTGTATCAAGAATAGTGTGACCAGCAGAAACAGGGAAGTGATCCTGCCCCTGTACTCGGCACTGGTGAGGCCGCACCTGGAATATTGTGTCCAGTTTTGGGCCCCTCGCTTTAAGAGAGATATTGAGCTCCTGGAGCGAGTCCAAAGAAGGGCGACTAAACTGGTCAAGGGGCTGGAAAATAAAACTTATGAAGAGAGGCTGAGGGAGTTGGGGCTGTTTAGCCTGGAGAAGAGGAGGCTGAGGGGAGACCTGATTATGGCCTATAAATAGTTGAGAAAAGATGGTGGGGAGGTAGGGGAAGGGCTCTTTACATTAGTGACGGGTGATAGAACAAGAGGAAATGGGCATAAGCTTAGTCAGGGGAGATTCAGGTTGGATGTTAGGAAGTATTTCTTCTCTGAAAGGGTTGTCAGCCACTGGAATAAGCTGCCCAGGGAGGTGGTTGAGTCCCCATCCCTGGATGTGTTTAAGAATAGGGTGGATGATCTACTTGAGGATATGGTTTAATGGGGATTAGGGATGGTTGGACTCGATGATCTCTAAGGTCTTTTCCAACCTAGAAATCTATGAATCTATGAAAAAACCACTGGAACCAAAACTGAGAAACTGAACGCTGAATTCAGTTCCTGGTTGTGGTTTATGTTGCTTTGAACCTTGACATGGAGGTTGAATTCAGCTGTTTCAGTGTCTTTAATATGTGGTAATAGATGCTTTACGTTATTAATTTACTGAAGTATAAATTAAATGTGTAGTACGGAATGATTTTAGAAAAAAAATCTATAGCTAGAGTGAAGTGCTGGAAACGGAAGTGCTTTTTAAGATGAAATATTCACATAAATGTTTGAAACTTTCCTTTTGGCTTAATCCTTTATATTTTCTTACTTGCAATAGAAATAAAGATGATAATATTGTGTGTTTAAAAACTCACTTATACTGTATAGTTTACCTAGGAGTAAGTATTATCTGCCAAATATAATCAAGTGGCATCAGCTTTATAACTGAAACTAGAAATGATTTGAAACACTTTTCAAGATACCCATGGGGATATAGCAGGTTTTTTTTAAAAGTGTGTTCTTATTAGATTTCTGCATGCAGCTTAGAAACTTTAATAAAAAGGTAGATGAATTCTGAATTCTAGCAAGTGTTCTGTGCAGTTGGCTATATGGAGACAGCGTTGTGAGATGGATTCCATTCTGGGTTATAGCATTTTGCTGCCTTGCTTAGTGTGGAGGCCCCATAGCCATTTTATCACTTATCTGCCTTTTATCTTCAAGAAACCACTTGCTGCTTTTCAGAACCGAGGCTTCTCATACATAAGAATGTGGCATTTGTTATTTGATTAATACAACATTCATAGAATTTTCATAGAATTTCTAGGTTGGAAAAGTCCTTAGAGATCATCCAGTCCAACCGTCCCTAATCCCCCATTAAACCATATCCCTAAGCAGTTCATTCAATATTCTATCTTGCCTGTTTTTCCCAGAGTAATGGAAACTCATCATTTTTAATTTGATTTATTTCAGGAGTAAGCAAAACAACTGTGAAACTCAGATGTTACTTTCTCTCCCCTTTTTCTGCTCAGCATTCCTTCTAAGGCCTGACTCTATTTAGTCATATGGATGATATGTATTCATCTACAAGCTTGTCTTTGTTACTGTTTTAGTATACCAGGAGATTAGACCTAAATGGCATGATTGAGAATTTGTCTTGAAAAAGACCTAGAATGTTACTTAAAAGGAATAATACCTCCAGCATACAGTAGTGCATTTCTCTTAATACTGTTATTTTGAATTTTTTGTTGAACTATAATTTGTGAAATACTATAGGAATCTTTCACTAAGAGCTGTGGAACACAAAAATCTTGATTTTAGATGGGACCTTTTACATGAATGAATGAGATTATATAAATAGATGTTTATGAGACTGGACTCAGTTGACCAATCTAGGAGGTCCTCTGTGTTCCTGGGTTGTTTAAGTTGGTCCCCCTTGCCCTTTATTGTGTTAATGTATCTTTGGCATAGTTTCCTAAATCTCACACCTTATCATGCTGTGTTTCTGTCTGTCAGTCCTCTCTTCAAACTCATGGATCAATGTCAAACAAAAGTGGAAGAGGACCTCAGATAATTGAGGTCCTGTGAATTTCTGAGGTCACACACTAACCAGACATCATCTACTTAAGATCATAACCAGGTTTTTATCCCAACAACAGTGCAACCAACAGATGTCTGTGGCTGTTGGCAGTGATGACTCCGACCCATCCTTATCTGCCCTCTCAGGCAGCTTCACAGCAGTAAGCCTTGCAGCCCTTTGCGTTTGGGCAGGATAACCAGTTTGACAGAACAACCTTTTTAGTTCCATTTCATGCTTGTCGCTCTGGGTCTTGATTGCTTCTAGGTGTTTGAGTGCTTCTAGCTCTCTTCAAGGGGATTTGCCTGTAATCATGCAAAATTGGACAAAAAGAGTTGAGTGTTAATATATTGAGATAGCATATTGATAAATCAATGATGCCGTAGCAACCATTGTTTTTCAAGTGTTCTGTACTAAAAAAAGAAATAATTAAACCTCCAAGTAGCCCTTGGATGACTTAAAAGCATTGGTGGAAGAAAAGTAAGTTGAATGAATTAATGAGTTATTAAAAGTTACCTGAAAACTGTTCTCTGTAGAGTGCTCACTCAATATGACACCTCATTGTAGGACTCTGCTCGCCTTGGAACAAGGTGGGATGTTGTTTCTTCCCTTTCAGGTCATGCTCGCTGCCTTAAGAACATGTCTTTGTGTGATTAAGTATAAAAGGAGTAGGGTGTTATCTCGTGGGGCTTCCAAGAATATGTTTATTAACAGACTAGGGGAGGAGGAAACACTAGATTGAGTTAACCTTCACAATGTTTTTGGTTTAGAATTCTTCTGTGGATTTTAAAATGCTTTCCTGATTAACAGACATTTTACTTACCACTTAACGGAAGATAGATGTTGTACTTTGCATCGAGGAACAGTATTCTTTTAATGTAATGGGAATCAGTTTATAATAAAGCTTTTTTTTTCCCCTTGGGAAAGTTCTTAGCCTTCAATAAACTTGTACTTACATGCTGACTATTTCATAGTATGATTTAGGTTAAGCTCTTTTAAAATGAGGGTTGAAAGTAAGGATTTTATTTCTTAATACCAAAGCATCCAAGTCTGTCTTGTAGGAGAAAACTTCTCTCCAACTGAAATCCTGATGCAAGTAGCCTTGGTAAAGCCAGTCCAGTGAACTCAACAATTTCACAGCAGTCGAAAGTGTACCTAGGAGAGAAAAGATACATAGAAAGAGATATTCTAGAAGATGGTGGTAGACGAGGAGCAAGTGTTTCAGATGCTGAGGTTCAGGGTAGTTGGAATTCAAGGTGCTATAGATGATGTTTGTAGTATGTATAGGGTTATTTAATTCAGATCTACTGTGCTTTTGGATTTTGCGTTAATAGTTGTTCAACTTTCTGATGGTGTGTTTAAAAATATGATCATAACCCTCCTTTAATGTTAATGAGAATTGTGTGTTCAATTCTCATCACATCACTGATTTACTGCTAAGTTTTTTGCATTTTTGAAGTCTTTCAACTTTATGTCGGTAGCCTCTAAGAAAGGAGACCGACTAGTGTCTCTAGAAATCAAGCATTCAGGCTTAAATTAATTTCATATAGAATCATAGAATGGTTAGGGTTAGAAGGGACCTTGAAGATCATCTAGTTCCAACCCCCTTGCCATGGGCAGAGAAATCTTCCACTACATCAGGTTGCCCAAAGCCTCATCCAACCTGGCCTTGAACACTTCCAGGGATGGGGCATCCACAACTTCTCTGGGCAACCTGTTCCACTGCCTCACCACCCTCAATGTAAAAAATTTCTTCCTTATATCTAATGTACAAAGAACTGTTTCTATAGGCCCCTGGTCAAGTCATCTCAAAGTCAACAATGTCTTTACGTAGACTTCTACTGGCCTTAGATCAATTTCCTATAGAACCTGTTTATCTCAAAACATGAAGTGTTCTGTTGTTGGGGTTTTTTTCCCCCTCAGAAGTGGAGGAGCACCTTTGGGTATGTAGTTTATTGAAGAAGTGACAATAGATTAAAACATTTACCAGGGTATTTGGGAATGTAGAATTTCTAAAGCTGTATCACATCTAGAACAACTATGTTGCTCAGTGCTAAATTATTTGCATTTTAGATTCTCTTACATGACCATTATACTCTGTCCTAGAGTTACCCCCGTTTATTGATTTGGGACACACGCCAGTCTCTAATTGTTTCTTTCAAATGGCGTTTGTTCCGAGTGCTGACTCTGTTCTAGTAATTCTTACCCTTCAGACCGTACTGTCCTCTGCCATGTTCTGCCAATCTCCCTGAGCAGTTTGAGAGCCTGTGCACTTGATCAGTCCTAGACTTCGTCCTACCAAATTCCATCTTTCATACTTAAAGCACTACTTTTCTCTTGCTAGGAGGTGTATATTTTTTACATGTAGCTATATTGTGGACGTGACTTACGTGTTTTAAAACTTCTAATGTCTATGCCAGATGGAAGCATTCTGTGTGTCACTTTGCATATGAATCCTCTTGCGTACTGTTTTTTTTCTGCAGCCTGGCAATCTCTCACTCTTTTGGACAGATTTATGCAGCCCTTTTCCCTGGAGGAACTTTGTTATATTTTATGCTGGTTACTTATTTTCTCATCGCCCTACCCCTACCCTCAAACTAAACAAACTGCTTTTTCCTCCTCAGTCTCAGTTTTCTTTCATTGCAGCTCAGACTTTTCTGGTTTGATTCTTCTTTCATTCCATTATTTGCAAATAGTTACTTTAGATGTGTATTAACTAGGGAGGAGATAGTCTTATTTCATACAGATATATTTGCTATGTATGCACATATATATGCATAGAGTTTGCTAGAACAACACTTTTGGATAACTGCAATACTTACTTGTTATGCACACAGTTTGGGTGTGGGATTTTCTCCCCCATACTCAAAGCTGGCACTGTGTCTTGGTCAAATAGTTTTGGATTTTATGATTGGGTGTTTAGTGGATCAGGAACCAGATTTTTCAACCATTGCCTTGACAATAGGCACATAACTCTACAGTAGAAAGTTTGGACATGTTGATGCTAGACACTGTTGAAGTTGTACTTTCTGTTTACTACCACAGGTAAGACGTGAAACTAACTTACATTCCAAGTTTAAGTTGGTAACCTTTGTACTCTGTGTGAGAGGAGAATAAGTGAAAGTTCCTCAGGGAGGCTTGAACTGTACCACTGAAAGTTAAAAAAAAGTTTCTTTCATAGAATGGCGTGCCCTTTAGCACTACTGGTAATTGAAGATTTTTGATTTTGGGTTCCGTGGTGGTGGTCCTGCACATAACAGGACAAAATACATACCAGCAACAAGAACTCAACTTGCCTGGGTGCAAAAAGGGGGGGAAGAGTTTTGAAGTATTTGGTTGTCTTAAATGTCTTGCCAAAGAGCTGGCCAGAACTGGATTTCAGTCTGAGTTAATAACAGAACCGATAATAAGAGCTCTCAGCAAGGAGCAATAGTAATAACCCTGATTCCTTGGCATGGCAAGAATTCCGGGAAGTACTGTGTTTCCCTGAGACATAGTGACTCCTGCAGTCATATGGAAATGTGTTTGGTGCCTTCAGAAGACTGACAGGTTCAGATTAAATGATCTTGTGTGATGCATAAAAAGCTGGAGACGGAAGCAGCCAGTTGTGCGAACTGGAACAGTACGACTTTCCGCCGTGTGCCTAGCCAGCAGCCTACTTTATTTTTTAAGGCGAAATACTTATGTGCCCTGCTTGTTGACAACTACGGAATCACTGATTTATTTTTCAATGTAAGAGCTATTAAAATTAGATAAGAGAGGTAAGGTTTTTAATAATGGGTAAAGAAATGTAAAACATCAAGGCTTTTAGCAACAACAAGTAGAGGTCTTATTTATGATGATGCACAACAGCTTTATTTATGTTCATCTTACATTGGCTGTTTCTCAGGAAAGCTGTAGTTTAAGATGTGGCTGCTGTCTAGATTATGTGTGGAAAAATTAGAAATACTGCTGGATAATGCTAAAGCCTTTTGGTTGAAAACCTGTTAGAGGCTTTTAAAAACACGGAAAACTATCTCATGGGACCAGGTGATAAAATTACTGTAGTCACTTCAGGAATTGTATATTGGCAGAATTATTAGCAAACGTGCATTCAGTTAATCTTGTTTGAAGTTCTAAACCACTGTAGATGTCACCAAAAAAATGAAGGTTAGAAATGTTTTCTTTGTGGGGATGAAGAGCACGAAATTCTGCTGATGTACTGAGTGTGCAGATTCTCTCCCTTACCCCTTACCTGCTGTATGCAGTGGGCAGTTAAACCAGTTGCAGTGGCTGGGCTGCTTTGCCGCCTGATTTATTGCACATTTCATTTAATCACTCAAGGTGACTTTTTTGTGTTTCGCTACAGAGACACAAACTTTGCTGGCTCTGATTACCCAGACCCATGTTGGAACTTCACATGGGAAAAAGGACATGACAGTTGTACCCACATGCTGTTCTATGTTTTGAGTATTTATTTACCCAACTTGGCACTATTTTAATTTCATCATCAGAGTCTCTCACTTCTAGAGCTTGACTAAAAACTTTTCTCAACCGTGTCCTTACCCACTATGTGCAAACTACCTCAAATAACAGCTGCTTCAGCACAGTGCAAAAGCCTTTTGGACTGTTGGCTGGTGAGCACACGGGATGGTGAGTTGGTGTTGCACTACTGGTGTTTCTTTGGGTCTCTGGTCTACAGAGGAGTTACTTTGTGATGCACTCATAGCTTTCAATACATGATGTGAAACGTGTTCTTCCAGGAGGAGTAGAGAAATGATGACTGCAAGAGGCAGTTTCTTCGAGTGCGTTCTGTGGGTAAGTTTAGGAACGATCTGGCCCTCTGGATAGTTCCCGCAGTGCTGCATGTTAGTCCTTTCAGCAGAGGAGTGCAGACTGTAAGGCTGTATCTGTGCCTTTTGCTTTTTTTGGAGTTGGGGGGTGGTGGTGTTAGTAGCTGTTTTTTTTGCCAGTCAGGTAGCTTTTGGAAGACCTGGGAACTGTCCCCTTCAGAAGCTTTCCTGTGGAATGGAAATTAAATAATTGTTTGGACAAAGAGATAAGGCTTCCTTCTTTTTCTCTTTTGCCCATCTCATGCCTAAGGGTGTAAAGAGAGAGGAAAAAAAAAAAAGACAGACTGTCAAGCTTTTCACCTGGACAGATCATCTCCCGTCTAGCTCTAGGTTTTCTTTGTCCTTCCCAGAACTCAGAGGTCTTAAATTAGACTTACTGGAAAGTCTAAATCAGTAAAACTCTGCGTTACTTTTCCTCAGTACTAAATTTCAGAAGTAAATTAGGTAGTTACTGGGAAATACTGAATTATACTCTGCCTCTTTTTTTGTTTCTAAATAAGATGTCATAGAATAGCAGTGATTTTGTTCTGTGTTCAACTCTAATTTAGTGTTAGAATTAAATCTAACTGACATATTTCAATTTTCCAATAGAAGTTTGACTCTAATTTGATGTTTAGACACAGGTTGAATCTTGTGTCTTTGCATATTAATACGTATTCTAGGAAGGTATCTGATTTTCACAGAAATAAATTTTAATGACTTCTGTTTCTACAGCATTAGAAAACATCTGGTGGTACCAAAACTCATAGACCAAATGAACTTGCTGGAGAGAACACTGTCCTTTTCTGCTCAGTGACCGCAGATGTTTATTTTACCCTTCAATAAAAGCAAATTTGTGTGTGTGTGGTAACATTAAGACTCCTTCATTATTAGATCTTAGTATTACATAAAATTTGGGGAGCTTCTTTGTTTACACAATGATTTGGTAATGTGGATTTTTTTAGTTTGTTGTGAATGGACATCTCCGGATGAAAAAATGCAGTTAAAAGCTGCTTTCTTCTGACTTGTGGAGAACTCTGGTTTTATAGCTGTTATACTTAAGCATGTTCTGCAAAAAAATACCCAAGAAGTATAAGACTTAACTACATAAAAGTTTTTTGGAAAACACTGTCAATAAAATTTTGGAAAGTTGCTGTGCATGTTTACGCTATGGGTTATGAAGGGTTATGTGCACAGTGAAATGGTGTCAGTATTTGCAGCAAAGTAACCCATGTGGTCTTCAGTCAGCTCCTCATCTTCCTCCTGCTGGTTTCCTTTCCCTTCTCTAAATTGTCTAATTTCTCTCTTTCTCCCCTCAGAAGTTTCCGAGCAGCTGATAGAACTGTTCAGTTTTGTGTTCACGTATCATGTTGTGAAGCATGGGCAGCTTAGTTCATGTTATATATTTTCAAGTGAAGACTTTTAGAGCTTCTGAAACCTTTCACTCGGGTTGAATTACATTTATCTGAAAACAAGTCTGTGGACACAAGGCAAAAAGCAGGCATGAGAGCTGAATCTTTTTCAAAACAAGTCAGTTTTCCTATCTGGTTTAATTGAGAAAGAAGCATGTCAGACAAGCTGCTATCTCTGCTTCACTATTCCTTCGATTCTGAGATTTTGGTAGGCTATAGTAATGTCTTAAATAACGTGGCAGCTAACACCTCTTGGTATGTCCCTGCAGGGCTCCTGTTTCCAGATCCAATTAGTGCTGCGTACCAACGGATGTTTCTGTTCTCTTACAAACTCGTTTTTTGGCTGTTGGAGCAACAAGGACCAGATCTCAGACTTGTCCTCTTAGGAATGTTGCTGTTTGGCTTCCAGACGGACTGAGCTGGGTTAGGAGTCGTGGTGGTGTGAAGCTGGTGCACTGTCCGCTGGCTCGGTGGTTACCTAACCAGGTGGCCTGCAAGTATTGTGCTAGGAGAAAATAGTGCTGTGAGTCAGCCAGCTCTTTGGTTCTAGGCTCCTTCTAGTAAAACACGTGTGCTTCCTTCTCCAGCTGCCAGTGGAAGAGCTTCAGTAAGGAAATCCTTGCTTGCTATTCCAGACCTAGCTATCTATTCATAGATTCATAGATTTCTAGGTTGGAAAAGACCTTAGAGATCATCGAGTCCAACCATCCCTAATCCCCATTAAACCATATCCTCAAGTAGATCATCCACCCTATTCTTTAAGTCAGTCTTTTTTTTTTTCCCCTTACTTTCTTGGGATTAAACTCCTAATTGCTTTTTGGCCTTTGAAAGGTGTGGTTGTTGTTTTGATTTGGTTTGGGTTGGTTTGTTGGTTTTGTTTTTCTTTTTTGTTTCTCCTCTGACACCTCCACAAAGCGGAGGGGGTGGGGTGGGGTGTTAAATCAGTGAAATGCCCCAGGCTTTGCAAAACCACTTCTACTATTTAAAGTTTGATAATTTTTTAAGAGTAACTTCTAGCATAGGCCTTTATGAATGATCCAGTGACTTGTGAAGCAGTTTCTGCTGTTTCAGTCATGTGAATGTACTAAGGAGCTTAAATGCTTATACCATTTAGCCAGAGAAAGATGGTTTAGTAAATTAATATGAAAATAATCAAGTAAACATCAGCAACTTATGTGAGCTACTTTCAGAGCCTGGCTGGTAACTTTTTGTGCTATACTTCTGCAGAACAGAAGCAAAGCAGCTGCTGTCTTCAGAGAAGTTAACATGCTCAGGACTGTGTAGGCAATTGGTCTATTTTTGGAAAAAGCTTCAGTGCTTTTTACAAAGATATTTGGAGAAATAGAGGAAAAATGGTAATTTTCAGAAGATAATCCAAGTGGTAATTTTCGTAATTTCTGTATTTTAAAATTTATAATGAGAAGAAAGTATTCCATAGTACTTTTTTCTTTGCAAAAATGAAGATCTAAACTTTTATTATGGATACAACTTATGTTAAAAGCATTTCATTCAAGGAGGTCTTCATGGTTTTTATTGAGCACTTAGACTGACATACCTTGCCTATTGTTACTGCTAAATTAAATTTCATTTTGACAGCTGACCACTAAGTCACTCTTCCAGGGACTATTTTGTTCTTAGAGTGAATGTGACATGAGGAAAAATGGTTTATCTGTGAATATTACTGCTTGTAGATTTTTTTTTTTGTTCTTACAAATATACTTTAACAGGTTTCCAGATTCTCAGAAGAGTACTTTTTTCATTCTCTTGACATTTTTTTCAATATGAAAGTTGTGAAGTGTTGAAAGCATAGATTTTCCTTGATTAATGTAGCTTTTGAGATTCTCAGCTTCTTGTCGGCACGTCCCTAAAGATTCTTTTTTTTCTTCCCTCCCCTCCCCAAGATACAGAGGAGTAAACAGGTATATACTTCCCAGGCAAAAGAGATGCTTGAAAACAGCAAGGGAGACCAGTCTTATCCTTAGATTTAAAAATAAAGTTGTTTCTGTCCATCCGTCCTGTCTCCCCCATTTCCCTTCACTCACACTTTTTAAGGGACTGTTTCCTTGCTAATAGGAAAATGTGTTGTTTAAAATAAGGGTGATACATTGTCATAGGAGAAGTTTCTTGAAGCATGAAGAAAAGCTGAGATGTATTGATGCTAAAAAAGCTGAGTAAAAATAGTATATTTACTTCCTGTGGGGTGTTCTAATTTTACAGCTACAAGGCATACCAGATCTTTGAAGATGTTGTGACCTAGCAAACATTGTGACAGAAACTCGATTTAGCGTAGCAAGTTGAGTCTCTGTTTACATGCTCTTGATTCTGAATGGTGGTCTATAGACCCTTGCCTTTGGAATGGCTTTGAAAGATGAACCAAACTCTGCCGTTTCAAAACTGTGCTGTTTTGCTTTAAATCAGGAAACAAAACCCCGTGTCTACTCTTTTTGCATTCAGAATAACAACGATATCATACAGTAAAATAACGAAGACAGTGTGCGTGGTGTTTTTCTAACTCTAGTTCGTGAAAGACGCTTCAAGTTACAGCTTTCACTTTATGCCTTGACCGTAGGATTTTCTAGTGTTAAGTGAATACATTTGTATAAAAACACTTGCAAGTAGAATGTGCTGTGTTCGATCTGGTTGTTTAAAAATATGTAATAGTATTTACTCTGTGTGCAGTAGGTACAAAAACTTCCATGTTAAGTGATTTGTGTGTAATGCTGATGAGGAAATGCGAGCACTCAAAAAAGTATTTCTTCAGCCCTTCTTGTAAACTGCTAATAAAAATAATTCTTAGCTATTGTTGCAGGATAACTTCAGCTTGTTAGATGTCACTGCTATATCACGTATATCACTGCTATGCTGAAACCATCTGATGTGGTTTCTGTTGCACTGATAGTGATATGTTTAGTAAACGTGACTAAGAATTTAATTGTATAGGGCACTGAATTTAATTAGCCAATAAATTTGTCCTGATAGTGTCTTCCTTAAGTATAAGGATGCTATTTATATCTCTGATCTATGTCCTGAGTTTTCTCCCAAATTCCTTGTCCCTAAAAGGTAAATTGTTCTAACATCCTTTTGATGTGGAATTAATCTTGCTTCAAGGTGTCTTCGGTAGTTAGAGGTTAGCAGCAGAGTTTGAGCCTGGGCCTGGGTTTGGACCTTCCTTGTGGGGGCTGTTGCTGTGTACAGACTGCAGAGAGCATCAGACACGGTCAGTACCAACACGGATGTAATGTCTGTTTTGAGTCCATTTTCCAAGCAGTCTCATCTTTGCATGAAGAAAAAGTTTCAGAGTAAAGTTTTTGAATAAACTTGCCGTATTTGGATTAGGATCTCAGTTACTGAGAACCTGAGCTAGTTGCTGGGGGTGTCTGCTTGACTCCTTCAGACTGATGTAACCAGGTTGGAGGAAGATGGCATTTTTCTTCGGTGTTGTCCTGTTCACAAATGGACAGATGACGTGTGGCTGAGAAGCAGGTTGCCTCACAGAGAATCCTTCTCGGAAGATACTTCTCTGGCATTCACGGCTTCTTGGGCAAGAGAGGCACAACGCTAGGGCAGGGGGGATTTCTGGCTGACTGGTGGTGTGTGCAAAGCTCATTTCTGGTATATGGGGAGTGGTACGATGGCAGGGCTTTAGGCTGACTTTGCCCTTCTTCCTTATGGATTGCTGTGGTCTGCAACCACGTGGGCAGTGAGCCTGTCAGAGCGGGACCCTGTGCTGCCATCCCAGCAGGGCTCTTGTGGGTACCAACGCGGTCTTGCACAGCTCAGCAGCAGTGCAGGTTGCGGTCTTATTGTAGGGCTGAACTGAAAGGTGAAGTTTATAGAAGGAAGCTTTGGAATGCAATTATCACTGTTTTGATCTTTTGGATGATTTGGCTTTCTGCTTTTAAACCTTTTGTCAGTCAAGTAAATTCATGGTTGGTTTTGATTTGCCTCGTTACTGTCTGTGTGGACCAAAGGATGACCATTACTCTTGCTGTTAGAATCAGCAGTGCCACTGCAGAGGAAAGAGGCACAGCTATTGAGTAGACATTAAAGAAGTGTTTCCTGTTTGATGTTCAACTTGTCATGCCTTTTTTCTCATTGGGTCAAAATCTTTCTTTTATTCTTTTGAATATTTTGGGAATTAGGCTGCATAGAAATGACACTTGCTGCTGAGCGTGGAGGTACGTAACTGCAGCTGTCCCCAGAGTAGAACTCACCAATGACATGAATAAATGAGGCAGCTTTTCATATCTTTGAGAAGCTTAGAAAGCAGCTTTCGCTCTGTGACAATTGATGCTTAATTGGTTGATATTTAAAGAACCTTAAGACAACATTTATTTGTAGGTTTTTTTTCCCCCAGTTTTTCATACTTCTTACCTGCAAGCTTCCTAGCATTAATACACTGATGTTTTGAAATATAAATAGGTATATTTATATTGGTGGTGTCCCTGCCCACAGCAGGAGGGATGGAACTAGATGATCTTTAAGGTCCCTTTCAACTCAAACCATTCTGTGATATAAAAAATTGGTCTTCTTAATGAAGACCATTATTTATATATATATACCTACATAAGTGTGTGTGTGTGTATATATATTAAAAAAAAAAAAAGAGAACTAGGTTTGATTAAAAAATCTATATCATTTCAGATTTTAGTGGTGGGCAGTTTGGGGCTCGAGTCTAACTGAATTCTAGAATTCAGAGGCTATTATTTGTCATAGTTGCCAGTCTTTTAAAATAGAATTTTTTTTTTCTCCTTCAGAATATGTATGTCCATTTTTTTTATAGCTAGGATGATGTCATTGTGCTAGAGGATGCCTATTTTCAATGCCTTACTGGAGACTGAGATTTTTGTTGTTGTTGTTTACGGGTATCCTCAGGTGATTCCCTTTCCTCTCTACAGAGCCTTATGAGGCAAGACCCTCATTGGGCAAGGGTCAGTTTGCGTGGTCTGTGTGCACAAATCTGTAGTGAATTCACTTCAAAGTGTACAATAAAAGTTCCCCAACACTTTCCTCTGTTGGTGAGGTTCCATAATAGACAACTGTTTCTAAGTGTAAAAGGGGAAAAAGAATTGTACTCGGAGCTTCTGTACACTGGAAGATGAATATGAAAAGCAGTAGACTTCCGAGTAGGTGAAGTACGTTTTCCACTTGTATCTTAAGTTATTGCAACTATTGACAATCGATAAGTTTTTTACTGAACAATTCTAGGAAATCGGAAGGTGTTTTAAGAGCTGGTATGTAAAATATCAGCTCTGAAATAATGAAATCTGAATAACTATGGGTTTCACAAGCTGCATTTCTTAAGCTTTGTGGAAGATTGTTATGGCTGATGGATAGATTCTCTCTCAGCAGAGAATGTGATAAACCCTCCTCTCTTGGTCCCATTCCAGTGTTGGATAATAAGAACATAACTAATTCATCATTTCTCTACAGATTTCCAGTAATCTGTTAGTAATGCTTGTATTCAAGTAAGTATAACTAAAGCTGACAGATGTAAAAACTGTTGCATTCACATCCCAAAGATGCAATGAGGTGTAATAAAAATGGCTAGAAACTGTAAATATAGCCTTCTGCAAAACCTAATGGCAGTGTCTAACTCGGTGATGAAAACACGTTGTTATGAATGTCAATGCACAGAGAATTGTTTAGACAGACTGCAATAACGATTGCTAAAGAAATATCCAAAACAAGAAAACATAGAACAACAATCTTCCGTTGGTTTGGTTATAATTAAATATGTTATCACTTGTGTATTTTTATTTCATACAGCGAATCGCATTCGGTGTGACAGATGATTCTTTAAAAGGAAGTGATGGTAAAAAGGTTTGCTTTTGCTTTTAATATCTTAAAGACTTAATATGGATACTGGCATATATTTTGTCTCCAAAACCCAATATTATGGAAATTTGAAATGGAGGAAACTTAGTGGAATTGTTGTTGTTAGGTAGTGGAATTGTTGTTGTTAGGTAGTGGAATTGTTGTTGTTAGGTAGTGGAATTGTTGTTGTTAGGTAGTGGAATTGTTGTTGTTAGGTAGTGGAATTGTTGTTGTTAGGTAGTGGAATTGTTGTTGTTAGGTAGTGGAATTGTTGTTGTTAGGTAGTGGAATTGTTGTTGTTAGGTAGTGGAATTGTTGTTGTTAGGTAGTGGAATTGTTGTTGTTAGGTAGTGGAATTGTT
This sequence comes from Tauraco erythrolophus, assembly GCF_009769465.1. NCBI lineage: Eukaryota > Metazoa > Chordata > Aves > Musophagiformes > Musophagidae > Tauraco > Tauraco erythrolophus. The sequence continues at coordinate 9,311,631 of NC_141476.1, forward strand.
GTTGTTAGGTAGTGGAATTGTTGTTGTTAGGTAGTGGAATTGTTGTTGTTAGGTAGTGGAATTGTTGTTGTTAGGTAGTGGAATTGTTGTTGTTAGGTAGTGGAATTGTTGTTGTTAGGTAGTGGAATTGTTGGATAACTATATGAATTAGTTAAACTATTCTCTTTTTTTGTGGGTGGAGTTTGAGGCTCCAGTTAACTTTATTAGTAATTAAAAGATCTACTTCTGAATAGAGTTGGTTTGGACAGTAATCATCCTTAGTGGAAACACTCTATTAAAGGGATTGTCTGATTGTGTCCTTTTTGCTTCTGCAAATCAAGCAGACCAAAGGAGGCTGCTTTCTGTTGATCACCAATTTAAAAGAAGTTTGTATTTTTGAACATTGGTTGTTTCTTCAGGTTTGTTTCTATGTTCCATTTAAGATATGTTAAAGTAATATTTATCTGATAAATTACAATACTTTGTGATATAATTAAATTTTTAGGAAGTAATGGGATGTACGTGAGTTAGTAAAACCCTTTGAGTTCCCTTGAATTTGAAAACAAATTGCAAATCTTTGATCTCATTCATCTAAATTATAACTTTACCCGCAAGCCTCAGTTAGAAGTGAGGAGGGGGGAGTCCCGCAAGCTGCGCTGCTCAAGGCTCACCCTACAGCAGGAGGCGTTGAGGCCGTCTCGTTTGCGTGTGCTCTGTCTAATCAGGGACTCTTCCCTGAGCCTGGAAGAGAAGGCCTTGCGGAACCACCTGCTGCAGTGGGCATTTAGAGACAAGACCTCAGGCTGCGTCCTGGGTGTGTTCAGTAATGTCGGTGGTTTTGGGGTAACCTTTAGTCCTCCATTATCTGCTGCTTTGGCAAGAGGCACTTGCCCTATTATTGGTGTCAGTGTCTCTCCTTGCTTAGTCAGTGACATTCTCACTCAAAGCAGAACTCCAGGATCAAACTGACTGCTCAGAATGAAACAAGTTTTTTTTTCGGAATATAGTTATACAAGAAATAAGCAGTATTTACTTACCCGTTTGTAAAACCTTGACAAGTTCTAGGAAGTCTTTCCTGTCTTAGCTCCACATGATATCCCTTGTACTTTCTGAATGTTAGATTATCATTAAAGTAAATGAAAATACTACATGATTAATTTGTTTGTTCTGCTGTAGAAAATGAAATACTTAAATAATAAGCAAAAAATACTGTAGAATACCAATTTTTACATTGAATGTCTTTGTTATTTTTTTAAAAAGTTGCTTTTAACACTTTCATTCAATTAGAGGTTTATGGTGGGTGGGATAGGAGGGAAACTAAAAAACTGAGCCAATAGAATTTCATTTTCTCTTAAGAGGTTAAATTAGTCTAACTGTTAATCATTTTTTTGGTGACACAGTGTTGATCAGAGTGGAGTTGATTTAAGCTTTCACTGCATTGCATCTGTGGAGAAACAGAGATGGCTGAAGAGAATATAAAGTATCTACTGTTTTATCAGTTCTTTCTCTTTTCAGTGGAAGTGCTAGTTAGGTCCCTTGGCTGCTTGAACACAGACGCGGAAAGCAAGAAGAGAGAACACAAGAAAAAGAATTTGTATATAGGATTTGATCTAGTGAAATATGGGAAAAACTCCCCTTCCCCACCCCTGCAGAACCAAAACCAAAATAATGAAAGCTAAATAACAATAAAATCTTAAAAATTCAGGTCTTAATTGAGTTTTTACATTGGTTATGTTGTGTGCTGCCACGTAACTAGGATGACTTTTTAAAACATTAAACTTTTATAACTGAGTCATGCACAGTACTTTGTTCTGTCATTTTGAATTTCTGTTTGTCACTTCAGTTCAGTGAGCCCTTTCTAGTGTTATCAAACATGACTCAGTATTGGGAAATACTTTGAGAATATTAAATTCGAGGTGGCTGGTTTTATTTTCAAGTTTCACTTATTGATAGGAAGCATCCCTCTTATATACAGAACTGTTGTTTTGTATTTACTTCTCTTATGTTAAATATAATTAATTAAACACTTCAAGTCCAGGCCATCTGAATGTTGCTGGTGAAGTCATCTTCTGTTCTCTCCCTCTTCTCCCTCCTTCCTTTCTCCACCTTGCTTTATCTGGATTTTTGTTCCGATCAGTTTTGCATTGCAACAAGGTCAAGCTTCTTATTCTTGCTTTTAAGACTGAACTGTACATGTTCATAGTTAGTCTCTGTTTACATTTATGACCCCTAGTTTTTCTCATGTCCTCCAAAGCCTACTTTTCCTGCAGAGGCTGGGAAAGTGTTCTAAAGTTAAGTCAAATACAAGTGTGAGAAGACTGGTCAGAAATAAATGTTTTAAAAAATACAAGTTCTGAATATTCAGGGTTTTCGTTTCTGTGTTTGTTGGTTTGGTTTGTTGTTGTTTTTTTGGTTTTGGGTTTTTTTTTTTTTTTTGTGTCTGTCTTTGTTCCAGAAGTATTTGTCTCTAAACCTATTATATGGACAAATTCAGCTAAACTACAGAATGCTACAGCATACTTTTCTATATTCCATTTTTTAATCATTCCAGAGAACAGCCCCATAGATCTTTAAATCTGTTTCTGGATTGCTAAAATGGTCCACAAGTATGTAGTATTTTTAAATTCTATGCTTGCATGGAAATTCAAATGTGAGAGAAATACTCACTTTCAGTTGTGTGTTGACCACAGGATTATATGCAGATGTTGTGCACTCAGATCTGGTTGTGATGATCTCTGACCCTTGTAACATCTGGCCTTCGCTTTTGTGAAGTTGTGCCTTTAGGTGTGGAGTGCTGCACAGTGCTGAGCACAGCAACCAGGTGTCTGAAAAGCAGAGATTATTAGGAACATGAAACCTCCATCAGCACTTCTCTGCTTCCTCTTTGAATAGTTTAATGACCGTGTCCTGTTTTTTAGGTTTTATGCATGAGTATGATCCTTAATATCTGAAGACTTTGTATTCAAAATTGTGAACTTTATTGACACCTTTTTCTGCTGGCTGTCAACTAGTAGCAGAAGGTTCATCATAAATACCAAGCAAAGAACCTTTCTCGTGCTCGTATTTTGTATTTGTATTAAACAAACCCCAAACAATCACAACAGCCTCTGTCTCCTGGTGATAAGGTCAGAAATTATTGCTGTCACAAAAAGGAAGAGCTTGAATACTGTTGCAGGGAGCTTGTATCATGAGAGAACAGTTTATGCTTTTAAAGGGGCAGTGAAGGAGACTTGCTACATTTTTCAGGGCATAAGAAAAGATTTTTAAAGATAGACATGGTGGAAGAGTAGTCAGCCAGGTGAAGGGAAGCTGTAAAAAATGAGAGAGAGATTACTGGAAACAAGAGATGTTAAGGAATGTGGAGGAAGTTCTAGAACTAAAGGTATCTATTGGAAGCTACAGCAGAAATGCATTTGATGTAGAAGACATGGTAAAACATGGAGTGCAGGGATGATTGCATACTGCTTCCAATAAGTATCTTGCACTTGGATTCATCATTCGACCTATAATCATCGAAAAATCAAAACTTTCTTTAAGGAAAAAAATTCAGAAATGGCCTTTTCCATAGTTAATTGCATGTCTGATCAGTGTGTTGCCAAATATAAGCTGAGTTTAGTATTCCCGCTGTGATTTCTTGTTCCATAATGGAAAGAGCAGGAATGGCTTTCATAAAAACTGTTTGTCATCTTTTAAAGCATGTGTTGTTTTTCTTACTGACAAACGTGGCCGTTGGCATTCACAACTCGTGCTTTTCATAAACGCGGTTCACTGTCAGAGTTAAATATTCCCATGTTTGCAAGAAGCAGGATTGTGTCGGGCAAACTGACTTGAAGGATTGCTTGAGTGCAGGATACTATAGACTTTCTGTGATGCAGGCAAAGTGTTTCCTAGACAAAAACAGCATAAGATGATTTTTTTACTTTTAATGGAAGTATTTCATTTTGGAAGCCCAAATTATATTTGATACGTTAACATTGTTTTGGGCTTTCTTCTACACGAACTTCCTCCTGACATAGTGATTAGAGTGTTAGTTCAAAGACAATTCATGATGAAGCCTGCTCAGCGGAACGGATGGGAAGCTGAAATGCAGCTCCTCGGCTCCAGTTCAGAAAAAAAGTTTGTTTGCTTTTAAGCTGCAGTTACTGGGTTTGCAAGAATTGTAAATACCTACAAAAGATGTAGGTATTTACAGATTATATCAGATTCATTATAAATAGATTATTATAAGTTTCTGAAAAAATATTGGATTAATACATGATATTGTCATAGATGATTTTGGAGGAATATATTATGTCTGGACTTTGTTCTGTAACGATCTCCAAGAAGTAGCAGCTATTGCTGTGGCTGTTGGTATCTGCTGCTGGCAGGTTAAGGCTCCGTTCTGTGTGGCTTCAAATCAAGGGTTGTTTATTTGTCATGCTTAAGAATCTGGATTTTTGAGGGTCTGCAAGCAAATTCTATCCTTAAAGTGAATATTGACAAAATAAGGTTTCCCATAGAATGTTAGATATCTGTCATTGTAAACTTGAGATGTGCATATTGAAAACGACGTTTTACATTTTTGGAGTCATGCAGAAAGGGCAGTGGGAAACTGGGAGTTCCTTACTGCATATTGTATTTGTAGAGGGTTTTGTTCTCTTCTGTGATCATGGGTGAGGGAAGCAGGAGATATCCATAGGGATGTTTCAGAGAGTTTATATTTAATTAAAAATGGATACGCTTCGTACTTGATTCAGTGTGTTTTTCTGAATCCTGTTAAATATTCTACATGAGATATAAAACATTACCTTGCAAATAAGCGTTCCGTAGTCCAGGGGGAGATGGTTGTCGCTGAGGAGCTGGCTGCATAAAATAGGGGGCTCTTAAGTCTTTTTGAGGTGGAACTTCAATTTTGCAGAGAACGTTGTTTTTGTCTAAGGATTAATCATAATTACAATAAAAATAATAATAAAAAAATGTTCTGTGCCTATGTTTTACCAGAGGAGAAGAATTAAACACTTTGTGTGTTAACTGTGACAGGACAGATGATGCTCAGGAGTTTGTATTTGATACCCCTGAGAATTATGGAAGAGAAGGCAGAGTCAGATCTATTCTAAGGAGGATTGCAAAACAAAGAAAAAGCATATGAGTGGTCAAACCCAGTTGGAGACTGGGAAAGACACAGCACAAGGAAGAGGAAAGAATGGAGGAAACACAAAGCAAGAGGCTGGGCAAGAGGAAATTAGAGGTGTGGAGTGGTGGAGGTGAACAGGACTGCTGCAGGGCAGGGGAAGTGCGCCTTGGTGTTAATGGTGAGCAGTTGTGTGACTGGTAGCAGAGCTTCCTCTTGGGCGTTTTATAAACTGCAGGGACACTCCATTTAGGAACAGCAGTGATGCAATTCTGTGGTCAAAATGGCTTCACAAGTTTTTAATCAAAGAGCTTTCCTGCTAATCGTAGTCTAGCAGTAACGTGTATCGCTTTCTGCAATGTGAAATAACTTAGCAACTAAGATACATTTTTTTATTATTCATTGTCTTGTTATGAAGTACGCAAAGCATACTCCGACTAAATGCTATGAGAGGGCATATAATTGGATTGATTTAGATGATCATCTGTAATATTAATTAAATTTTATATTGGAATACTGGTTTGGTTTTCACTGTAGGATTGCAATTTATCCATTTTATCTAATGGATAAATTTTTGGTGGTGGTCGATGTTGACCTGCAAGCCCTTGGCTAAAATTTGTGCTTGTTTGTTGCTTTGTGTTTTAGGGATCTTGCTGCCTCTAGTCCAGTTCTCGTTTCGTTGATCATAGTAGTGTCCTAGTTTTCATGAACTTGTACTGAATGAAACTGTGTGCCTGATGATAGCGCTACTTTAATTGAATCTGGAACTTCTGTTAAAAGGTGTGATTTTTGGTGTGTGTGGAACATGATTAATCATCTCAGTCGTTTGAGAATTTATTTACATTTGGTTAAGAGGATTTAATTCTAAGTGTAAACTTGCTTAAAAGATGGACTTGCAATGGGGATGAAACACAGTTTTCTGAAGAAAGCTTTGTAGAAGGCTTTAAATTTTTTGAAAGCTTTATATGAACAAGGGCTTTAGTTTTCCCCAGTTTCTAAAATCACAGACATTACAGCTTTAGGAAAACCAAAACCAAACTAAAATCTGCTGCTGTATTTTCATTTCTTTTAAAAGTATTTCTTTTGCTATGCAGAAATTGTTAAAGTGTCTCAAATTGAGGACATAATCGGAAGTATTAGCATGATTTGTGTTAGGACTGAAGTCTTTCTTTTGTCTTTGGAACAAACAAGGTAGGTGAAGGCAGGTCACATCTGTGTAACCTCACATACTCAGAACAGAGAGGTCTTTCTCACTGTGCGAGTTCCTCTGCGAGGGAATCTGCAGCAGTTGATAAAGCTGGGTGAGCACCGTGACCGGACTGGCCGGGAAGAGAGAAAAAATGAACATTAGGCTGCCAAGGGAGGGCTGAAGAAAAGCAGGCAAGAGATACTTACTTGTGGCCTGGAGGCAAGTAATGTGTCTGTCTCTAGCCACACTGTGCCAGTCTTTATGTAATGATACATAAAAGCTTAAGAGGGAAAAATGGGAGGCAAACTCTGGGATGGAGTTTCAGCAGCAGAGAGCTGTTTTGTAAGAAGGCATGCTGTTTTCCAAATACATGTTGTTGTGGCATGTATTGCAATAAAATGGAAAAGTCACATTCTCAGCTGCTAAAAACTAATTTAATTTCCATTATGCCTGTTATTCTCTCAAATTCATGGGGACACTTGGGTGTCATGCTCCTCTACCCTTATAATAAGTGAAGAACGGCAAATCATTAAATCTGTATTATCGCAATAATGTTATTGCGTTGCCTAATACATTTGTGAATCGAATTTCCTAATATTCTGTGTTTTCTTCTGGGCAGGTGATATAATTTGAGAAGAAAATAATACCCAAACTTTGTGAAAAAAATTTTCCTTTACTGAAGCAAAAATGTAATGAAGAGGTGTGGTATTGGTGTTCCGTAAAAGGCTTTTCCTCTCACGTGTTGTGTGCAGTTTGCACTTGTATTTATAAAAAAACCCCAACGTTATTGCACTTGGTGTTTATAATAATTGCTGGTTAGTCTTACATTGTTAAATCATACCTAGACATTTTATAGCTCTAAATGTGCAAAAAGCTGAGAATTCCAGAGAAAAACAAACAAAGAATTTCAGAGAAAACTAGAATTCCAGAGAACTGGAGTCTATGCTATTTCATTTACTTTTGAAGTCCTGTTTCTCCTGTGAAATAGTGAAGTTCCACAAAGGTTTTCTTTTTATAGGTTACATTTATACATAGCGGTACACAGATGAGTTACCATTGAAATATGTCATAGTTTCCTAATCTTTGGGAGAAGGAATGGAGAGGGAAGGGAGAGGAAGAGTTTTCAACCCTTTAAGAATCTTTCAGCTTAGAAATTGTTGTTTGAATTGGCTTAAAGCAGATGAGCGTGATTGTAACAGTTGCTCTGGAATGTAAAAAGTATTTGAATTTTTGCAAAGGTCTTTATTTTAAGTACTCTTCTACTCATGTTCTATTGACATAAACACAGACTGCTCAATGTTAAAAAGCTTTTAGGGGAAGAAAATGTCTGCAATGGCTTTAGCTCATGAATTAAATGTTCTTTAGCTGCCACTATTCGTTTTAGCCTTTGATTACTTTGTATATTGTGATTGTTATAAGGTACTGCATAATAATTTAATGTCACCTGCAAGAATTCATTTATAGAGGAGTTGTTTTGTGCTTATTTCATCACAGGGGAAGCTTGTTGTGAATAAGATAAAAATAAAAAAGCATTAACAAATACTCTAAAGTTTTCATATCTCTGGTAGTTAAGTAGGAATAAAATGGGTTACAAATCCATGTAAAAACACGGTTCGTTTTTTTTTTTCTTTCCATTCTCTTCCCTCAAAAAAAACCCCAAACCAATCCAAACTGCACCTGTACTGTTGCGTTAAGGTATTTTAAGTATCCACATTTATACGTTTTGGTGTTAGAATAGGAAGCATTGGATTTCAGTTTAGCAGAAAATAGCACTGACTGTCCTCTCTTGGCCTTCTCATAGATGTGATTCTTAACATTCGATGTGAAAGGAAATAATCTGAAAAATGAACAGTTACAAACAGCAGTAGGAATGAATATATTTGAAATTTCTGTAATGAAGTTGTTTAACTTACCATGTAACTTAAGTATAGTTGTCCAATTTCTTTTATTATACTTAAAAAAAATTAAAAAATCTTTGTGACTTCTCAAAATCTCCAATGCCTTATAAAAATCTCATTACAACACTTTTAAAATTGCATTCTTAAATCCCCAACTTTTATTGACACCAGTAAGACTTTAATGGCTATAGACTGCTGAAAGTGTATTTAAATTAAATATTAAATATTCTGTTTTAGAAGGACATTTATGGAGTGAAAAGAATACTCTGACTCCTTCCCTTCCTATTATTAATAATTTTGTCATGTGTCTTCTCTGTGCCTCTTCAGTAACCATGGCTCACCTTAATACCAGTGTTTGACATTAGAAGCCTCTCCAGAGAGGAAGAAAATCATTCAGAAATGAGCTGGATAAAGGTTATTAAACCAACACTTAAAATTCTAGTCCTGCACATTTTCCTTTACCCCTAATTAAATGCCAAGAACAGCAGTGTAGAATTTTGAGTATATACATATGCTGAATATACATTTATCAGAGGAAAAGTACCTAGAGGGAGATGAAACTTCACTCCCAGTAGTCACATCTTCTTCCTTATGTATTTGGAATGTTTTTTTTTGAAATGGGGAAAGAAATCTTGGGGATTGAGTGTTCTAAAACTACATGGTGAAGTATATACGTACTATGATTATTTTATTACCCTTTCTTGTATGAGTTGGGTTTCTAGCTTAAGTTGTCTTACTGACTTCAGTGGTACTCTTTGTCTAAGTAGAAGTAAACTGCGTGAGTAAAGTTTGTAACGTGGATCCATACTGTGTGTATACATCACTGCTCACAAACTTTTCCTTTGTCATGTCCCAGAAAGCTCCAGGACTAACTTGAACATCAATATGAACGACACATGGAACAGCATATGAATTTTCTAAATGACTGAGACCTTTGAATTGTGGGGGAAAAAACCAACTTTGCACCCCAACATTCAGTTTTACCTTAGTTTTTTCTGTTTCTAAAGCTTCTACAAACTGTGTAACCTAGGAAAAAAATTAATTTTTAGTCAACAGAATGTAACATGCTTAGTTACATTCCCTTTAAAGGTAGGAGCTACCGGCATCTGCAAAGCAGTGATGATTTGCAGTGTTACCATTCTGACCTGCAGTGTGTGACCCTGATGAGATCAGGTCTTTTCCCTTAGCAGGGCGATGGTGTCACATCCCCTGCTGGTATGCTGTGGTTGCCAGGCTCTACTGCTGGTTTGCAGGCTATTACATATGTTGGCTATTAAAGTCTAATTCCTTCAATAGAAATTTGAGACGAACTTCTTTTCCTAATTTATAGAGCTATCTAGGTCTTTTTCTAACCAGTTCTTTCCACCTTTTGCATGTCAAATTCATATTTCATGAAAGTGTAAAAGGGCTCAGGATATCTTGTGTTGGCTTTTTCAGTGAACTTTGTGTCATGCTTTATTAAATGATTTTACTCTCATGAGTGGTAAACAGGTAATTCAACTTAGCTGATTGCAGGTGCTATTTTTGATATTTAGTGCTTACTGGAAAATTTCCAAATAGTTATAGCATCTCTAAAAGCTTTAGAATCTTCAAAGTGCTATAAAACTGTTCTGGTACTTGTGCAGGATAACCACTGCTTTTCTCACCTTTCTTGAGAGAAAACTGGGCTGCCCTGTCACGACCAAGGACTGGTCAGTTGAGTGGGGATCGCTGTATGCTTCTGCTCTTGCAGTCCATTTCTGTCACTAGTACTGCGGTGAAGGGGGGAAAAAGAAATTCCTTACTGAATTCTAGTAAGTGGTGATGGTTCTAGAGGAAGTAGAACCGTGTTTGCCAATGAGTGATTTGTTCTGTGTCAACCACTTAAAATCTCGGAATGTATGTTTTTTTTTTAAAAATAGAAGTTTTCTGTAAAATCCCTAGTGGGATGCTTTCTTCTAATGACACTTTTTACATTAAAAACCAGCACAGCAATGCAGCAAGGCCATATAATCACAAAATAGGGAGTTACCTGGTTCCATGGAGGGGTTATCCCTATAGCAAGGGCTGTGGCTACTAAGGATTATTTATAGTCATGTTCCTGTTACGCTTTTTCTCTGTGATCTTTGTCATTTCACTCGAGTTTCTTGACTTCATTCCTCTACTGCTGTCCCTTCTTCACCTCTCCATGCCCTGAAGTTTGCTTGGTTGTCTCCTATGATTCCCATATCATTCTTGTCCACGTTTTTTTCTTTTCTTTTTGTCTGTGAGTCATTGTTGGTCTCTGACCATCAAGCCATTCTGACAGTCTGTTGTTAGTTCTTTGTTGCTCTTCAAGGAAAAAGAAGTCAGGAAGAAGGGTTCTGCTTTGAATGGTGGAAATTATCTGTGAGAAAGTGATGTGCTGTTTTGGAAAGGGATAAACCAGATAGAAATAAAAGAGCTGTTGCACTGAATCTACAGCTAAAGAACCATTACTACCATGAAGATATTATTGCTTCCAGTCTGAAAAGACGTGGAAGAAGAGAGCAAACTGACCAAAAAAAGATATTCCTGAATATCTCCACAGTGAATTTGTATGGGATTGAAGGGTTTAGTTGGCACTGCATGGAAAGAAGATGATTCACATTATATGCTGAGTTCTTCATCACTGTGTCTTTAGCAAATTATTTTAATCCATGAAGTCAGAGGAAGCTGGAAGGAAATTGTTAGTTTTTACACTTTTGTGACAGGTCAGAAGTTTCATGTTTGGTTTCACGTAGCTGAATCCTGTTCTGTGATGAACAAGTTTTTGATCCAGAACAAGTGATGTATGCATTTTAGGAGTAGAGTAAGATAATACTGTCCTAACAAGGTTTATAGTGCTACCAATGTGCTCATCTCCCATCAAGTAGAAGTGCTACAATAGTGCAGTCCTCTTCTCATAAATTAAGTGCAGATATTACCACTGCTTTTTTTTGAAAAGAGAGTATGACAGGAGAATGCACTGTGGATTGGGGAGTAAGGATAAGATACAGCAAGTAAAGGAGGAAATGGTTTCTCTGCTTGTACGTCCTCTGAACGACTCCCAATAATGAGTTTATTAATGATAAAATTCCTGTGTGTGTTTGAGAGCAATGACTGTCACAGATACTTAAAAGGCAAACTTTGGTTCCATTTTAAGTAAAGTTGTCTTTCTGTAAAGGTCCCTTGAGGTTCTGTTCTGCAGCCTTATCCTAGCGCTCTCGTGCCTGAAAACTGCATCATTTTTTTGGTTCTCTTATCTGCCCTAATATTACTTCCCATATCTAATTTCCTGTTGAAATGCTAATGCTGTCTCTGATGCCAGTTTCTATCCTGCACTTGCTTAAAGCTATTCCTTTAGCCTAACCAATTACCCAGTGCAGAAGTTATCAGAAGAAAAGGATGTTAGAATTATTAGGAGTAAATCTATTTACAAGGCTACAGAAATCTGTTTCCCTCAGTGCACTACAGATTGAACAGACAGCTTTGATCTCAGCTCCAAGCAACCCTCTGCAGTCACCTCCTCACCTGAAAACCTGATCAATTAACCACTCTCAGGAGGCTGCTTCCTGCACTTACTCTCCTGATGTGCTGGGATTTTGCCACACTTCATCAGTATGTGCTTTTGTTTCTTTGAAATGTAGAGCTGAACGTGGTTCCATAAGCAGTAAGTCTCCTCGGATCTATGACATCCCCAAGAAATCACCTGTGTGTTAGGGGTACAGGTTCTTCAAACTCCTGAGGCACAAGCGTGAGTTGTGAGCGGCGACTGGCATTGCTCTACACAAACAGATGCATAATTGCTCCTTCTCTGATCCTGTTTGTCAGCTCAGCTCTTATGTCCGCTAGTTTTAGTGAAAAATTATTATAGAAAATTTAATTTACTAGTAAGCACCTCTTAGGGCTTCTGTCATGCTGCCCTGTACGCTCAGGAGTGACTCCCTTTAGATGCGTTTGTAGCTGCCGAATTACCTGTACTGAAACTTGGCTGTGTCTCTGATACCTGACAGATCTTCACATCAGGTGGGCTTCAGGTGTGCTAACATGACTGCATGTCTGCAGCAGTGGTGTTATTTTATAGCGTTCACTAAACATCTCATCTGCCTTTTGCAGTCTCCTGACTGAGCTTCCTGCTTTGTTCCATGTTTACTGAGAATCCGACAGCAGGTTTATTCCCTGGTTAGGCTTATGGTACTAAAGATAATAATATGGCCCTCAAAAGGCAGATTTTAGCCAAAATGAGAATTCCCTAAAGTGACAAAACTTATTAGAAGATTGTTTTCAAGAAACACAAAAAGTAATGCTAGAAAAAAAAGTTGAGAATTATGAAAATCTGGAAATTCTGGGGGTTTGTTTGTTTTTTTTCCATAGGCATGATTTAGAAAATAACATTTATTTTAGCTTATTTCTCAGTTCTTGAAATTCAGATAGTATTTAACAATAACAAATTGAAACACCAACAATAAAATTACAATGTAATTTGATAAATCAGAACAAGAGAGAGATCTTGTAAAATTCTGCTATATATACACACATTTTTCTTTGCACATACACATACCCGGTGCTACTTCTGTCTCCTTCATGGTTCAGTTTTCAATTAAATACCTATTCAACAGGTAGATAAACTAGGCAGAAACAAATATCAGGGGTCATGTCTTCACTTTTTGGTTTCCCAGTTTAACATCTATGAATAAAAAAATTAAAATTTTGGTTTTTTAGCCAAGTATACAGATTTTTGGTTTTAAAGTTTAAACAGTTTTCTGTTTCTTCATTTTAAGAATACATATCCATGTTTGTTTTTTTATAAGCATATTGTAATCCTAATTTGTAAATCAAATAATCCTCTTTCTTTTGAAACACCCTACCCAAGGGTAGTTGTCATGTTCTGCCCCCTGTGTCGTTATTGTTGTTCAATGCAGCAGGAATGGTGCAGTGTTACTGCTGCTCTTTGTCTCTTAAAATTCTTGTCATTTGCTTAAAAATCAGCTTTCACAGTGCACAAGAAATGAGGGCATCTGTCCTAATAAAACGTCTTAATACTATTTTTGGATATCCTTCGTTTGAATATGTTTCTTTTCATATTGTTCTACTTTTGGTCAAATGATGAGAAAACAGCTATACTGCAGTGTCATCGCTGTTGGTGCCTTAGTTAACTGAGTATAAACACTCTCAAGATGCAAAATTCAGAAATAGCTTTTCATTAAAAATGTATTTCATTTAGCCAATGAAAATTTGAGAAAGGCTTTGATTCTGCAACTAATATTCCTATTAATGCACTAGTATCTGTGTTGTGTTCTGAATTTCTTTCTGATTTTGCCTTCGAAACGAGTAGCATGTCTCCTTATATTTCTCTGCTTCCTACTGAATGTTTGCTGGCTTCCCAGGTGTTTAATTGCAAACTAAGCCTATCTGGCATGCAATAAAGTAGATTTTTTTTTTTAATATATTTTATTTTATTAAATCTTACACTTTGATAATGTAGAAAACCTCTGAACTACTGTCACAATAAGACATCTATAAAGGAATCTTTTAATAACATGAGTGAGAGGTGAAATAATGAAGTGTGAGGTCATGGAACAGTTCTCAAAACCACTTTTAATTTCAGTAAATATATACAAGGAGGAGGACAAGGGCTGGCATTTAATGCAGAATAAATATGAGAGAATTTGTTAATAAATCTCTTAGAAAACATGGATGGTCAGGTGACTTATATGCTGAAAAATAAGGGAAAAAACCCATAGTGTTTCTCTTCTAAGCTTAACTAAGTGATTTTTAAGAAGTAAGATAAGAAGTCAAAGGGGAAAATGCTGAAATGAGCCTCAGGGAGGATGGAGGGGGGATAATGATACACCCCCCCCCCCACACACACACACCCCCATGCTGATTGATGTATGTGGTAGCTGTTAGTGGGGAGGGTGGGAACCGTGCCACTGAGGGCTTAATGAATAGTTGAAATTACTTCATAGCAAATAGTGGGGGGGTTCCCCATCCCCCTGCCTTTTGAGGCTCTATTCCACGTAGTTTTGTGCAACTCACTCGACCAGCAGCCCTTTCTTCAGCAGAGTTTTATAACCCGAAGGATTTTACTGGTATTGCACAGGGTTATGCAGTAAAAGTCAGCCTGTGTCCAAGGGTGTGTGTGGAGTTGCTGTGGAGTTACTTGTATTCAGTGGTAATGGTACCAGAATTTCTCCTGTGTTTCTTAAGTGCTCTTCATGTTACTGGTCATGTGAGTAATGCTACTAATTAGTGTGCAGTCTTGCACAAGTAGGCTGCCTAGCCTGGCAATAGTTTAGATTTCTCTGAGATGAAAGGTAGTAACAATACTTCTTCCCCGAAAATCTTACATGCACGTTTCTGCAGGATTCCCTGCCACTACAGCTGAATAGGCAGTGCGTGTTTTGGCTTGGTGGCAAAACCAAAGTGAATAAAGACAAAAAGTTGATTTATATCAAATGATTTTTTTTCCCCCTCCTCTGTTCTCCAAAGTCCTCTTCCCTCTGTGTTCCTAGACAGCAAAATGGAGGAAAGTGCCAAGTGTGGAATTTGATTAAAACTCACAAAAGTTGTTCTGAGTTTGGGAGTTAATCTTTTGTGACATTTTTACTTATATAGACCATTTGAGTACTTCTAAATCATTTAGATACTGTACATTTGCCTTTCAATATTGTCTTTTAAATTATCTGTGTAGTGCAACCCGAGTTCCTCACCGTTACTGATAGGGCTTTGTCTCTGGTTCACACATGCGCAGGAGCACGCACATGTGTGTGCACGCACATTTGTATTTTTATGCTTGGGAATGTTTGCACGTCTCTGACTCTTTCACACCTTTTTTGGAGGGTAATGTTGAGAACATGCAGTTATCAATATGTAGATGACAGTTTTTGTTAATTCAAGAATCCAGAATACTCCTGCTTTGTCAGAATGTGTTGACCTGTAGTGAAATTGATAGAGTAGATTTAATTAGGTGAGTTGGAAGGATTAATTGGGACAAAGAAACATTCCGATGCATGATTGATGCTAATGCAGGTGTTACCAGTGCAGCTTTTGCCCAGATGATTCCTGTCTTGACAAACCTGGTGGACGCTTTTTTGTTTGTGTGTTGAGGATAAGAACTGACAATCTGTAGGGTCACTGAACATCTGCAGCTGGCCAGGGGACTGCAGCCATTCGTTCCCTAATGCTGGTTTCATAAGCTTCTCTAACTATATGAAACACATATAGAAAAACTAGGAAAAGTCAGTGACAAATACTTA
The DNA here is from genome assembly GCF_009769465.1 of Tauraco erythrolophus. Taxonomy (NCBI): domain Eukaryota; kingdom Metazoa; phylum Chordata; class Aves; order Musophagiformes; family Musophagidae; genus Tauraco; species Tauraco erythrolophus. The sequence continues at coordinate 9,327,045 of NC_141476.1, forward strand.
TTTAGAAAAATACTTATTTAGAAATCTTGTAACTGTAGAGAATAACTACTTATGACTATGGTCAGGGCAAAAAAAAAATCCCTCCAGAAATAGAAACCTAAATTGTGGCTGTTGGTGTAACTGATTGTTACTGCAATAAAAGGAGTGGAGGGACTGCTTTTATTAGATGGGCAGTCCAGTAACTGAGAAAAGATGAACTTTCCTTAATTTTTTTCCGAGTACCATTTATGGAATATATTCAAATAAGATTATTCAATTATTCAATCAATTAAGATTGCGTTACTACTGCAATTTATTGAATTCTTTTAGTTTATAGTATTGCTTTATATTTTTCACATTCTTTATTGAGAAATATTCTGTAAAAATACAAATTAAAAATTACCATGTTTAATTCTGAGTAAAATTGTAGTAAATTAAAGACAAAAACATGGGAAATGTTAACTCTAGGAATATGTACAATCTATAAAATCACATAAATTGCATTTTATGCTCAATCTCTCCTCACTAATAGAGGATCTAAGTACCTAAGACAGGTTTGTAATCAGAGGTTATATTTTTGGGAGGCATATCCAGGGAAGCTTTGTAGCCTCCTGCCACGCAGCATTTTGAGGCAGAGAGCTCGGTGCTGAGAGGTGCTGGACAAACAAGTCTTACTGAAACCTGTGGGAATAGGAGCGATTTATCGTGTAGTGGTTCAGATCTTGAGATGAAGATATCTGAAAACTTCTTGGATCAAGATTTTTGAACAGCAGATCAGACAAAAACACAGTGCAAACACTTGGTTTTGAGTGCGTTGTAGCGTTAGGATTCAATAAGAACAATATAATTAGAACAAATATCAGATTATAGCTTTTTTTTTTAAAAAAAAGAATGTTAAAGCTTCATGTTTATATTGTATGGCTTGCGAAGAAGTACTGAATGTGGTGTTCCATGTTTTACAGATTAATTGTGCAAAAAACATCTCTTAAGAAGTCAAGCTCCAAGGAAAGAGTAGGTGGAAATGTAAAATTTTTGATGTTCGTTATTTACTTCCTTGTTTCTGAGCACTTAGTCTGGTTGGTGTCAGTTTCAGGTTTTACTCTGGAAGAAAGGAGATGAAAAGTAGCTTTTGTAAGAATGGAAATATTTTACAAAATTTCATTATTCAATATTCAAGAAAAATACCAAATACTGCATCCTGCTGTACAGTTGTGAGTACAATGCAAATCCCACAATGTTGTGTTTTCCGAAGTTCTAGAAAAGATAGTGCTAAAAATAGGCCAAACTGTTTTTTCCTTCATGTTTGTCTTTATCACTCAAATAAGTCACTCTGAAATATCTGTTGGTGTGCTGCCTCATGAGAGTTTAATGATGACTTTGATTCAGCATAAGCTGTCAGTAGGTCAGAGATGCCTTGTATCTTGGATGGAGTTATGAAATTTCCTGACTTTATTACCCTATTAAAATTCGTTTTAAATGTCAAAGTTGCTAATTTGTGCAAGGAAACTTAATTTAGGATCATCTTCAAAGTAACACACAATTTTCTCCTTGAGTATCAATTGAAGCATCAGATAAAAATAGGTAAGACCTTTGCAGCATATTATATTCAATTATTTGTGTGTGTTAACTTTAGACAGTTTGCAGAGATGGGTATCAGAAATAATAATTTTGTAGTTTTTGTGACTTTTATCTGATAAGCAATTTGGAGGAAAAGTCTATCTAATTTTAACAAAAACTACAGATTATTTTAAGAAAAAGTGCCAATATTCTCAGCAAAGCCCACCTGCCATTTGTTCCTTGGAAAATTCTGTGCTTTATTATCCTCTGAATGACTCGGTGTTTGCTTTGACCCAGCTTGTACTCCGTTCCATAACGTTAATTTAATTTTTCTGTCTTGTAAAGTTCTAGCCTGTCTGCAATAATCTTGGCCTCTGTGCTGGTGTCATGTGTGTTCATCTCCTCACTGTACTGGGGGTTTTCCTAGTCAGGTATCTCCAGCTTCAACTACTGAACAAGCGTTTTCCAGCAGTTAAAGTATTACAGGGCAAATAGATGGCAAGGCTAGATGGTAGTCCGAGTCTAAAATTGTCCAGATGAGCAGGGAGATTATCAGATAATAATCAAAGAAAATGTTTTTCAGAGCCATTTCAGTGTAGTTTTTTTTTTGAAGCTGGACTCACAACTGTCCTGTCTATCAGCTGTGTGTAAAACCTGAAGCTGAAACTTTGATAAATAGATTTTTCTTGTTAATAAAGAAACGTGTCATTAATGGTATCAGATAACATAGGTATTGGTTTGTTGCTCTCCAATTAATTCCTTGTATGAGAGTATGAGATTAACGCTGGAGGAGAAAAGACACAATAGTTTAGTGATAAGGATTGAGGGAAAGTAATCAGGAAGTAGTTTACTGGTTTGCGAAGCTTAAATGTTGCCTCCCTTACAAAAAATAATAGTTGTGGTGTTTATATCCAGTATCACTAGATACTCGTTGAGTTTTGAGGACAGCTAACATAAAGCTGAAGACGGTGTCTGTGAGACAAATCGCCTGTATCGTGTATCTCTCCAATACGCAGGTATCACTTGAGATCACACACTTTTTACTTCTGCAGGACATTCCAGCAGCAAAGGAAAAAAAAAAATGTAAGAGGTTTTTAAGTCACAATGAATTGTGTTTGAAACAAACCTCCTTGATACCTGCACCATAACTGAGTACGGAACGTTCAGCAGAGTCCCCTCATCACTGCAACTTTCTGTCAGTGCATGTTTACGTGTTCACGTGCTCACAGTCCGTGTTAGAGGTAGCACTCAGAGATGCAGGCCAGCATCTCTGAAACTGATCGTTGCTGCACTTGTGGGTCCTGAGTAGCTGTGCATAAGCTCATGGTTTATACTAGATGGTAGAAGTCTAGATTGTGTGCCAAAATCCTTGTTAAAACAGGCTTCAGTTGCTTATATAAAAAAGAGAATGTTGCTGGTAATACAAACTTAGATTTAATCATCAGATTTTCATGATGTGAACTTTGAATGCTTTGATTACATCATACGTTTATTTAGATTTGAAGTCACTGACTCAGCTCCTGAAATGTTAGCCTTCTCAGCTGAACGTGTTCCTCTGAGCAGCTGTTCAAAAAATACTAGTTTTGCTTGTTTCTTGTGACCTCACAGGAAGGAGACTCTTGTTTTTGTTCTGCAATGTGAACAAGAATGCAAATTATCTGAAATTCAGATATTGATGTAAGAGGAGTTAATATTGGGAAACTGAATGTCTTTCATGTGCTCCAAACACAGGTTTTAAGACAGTTAATTTCAGACTGGCATATCTCAGCAAATGTGTGGAATTTATAATAGGTTTCATCTTCACTATGAGCCGTAATATATAGTTATATAAAAATTGTGGAAATGTCAAGAAGAAGGGAGAAAGTCTCAATGCAAATCAATAACAGTTTAGCTGTGCTGCCAGATCAGTTGCATTCTGTGGTTTGTAATTTTTCAATAACCAGACAATAATGTTTTATATATGCATTGTCATTTGTTTTTGTATTGGTTCATCTTACTAGTTCCTTCTTGTTATTAGCGTTACTATTATTAGTTTGACAGTACCACCTAGCGAGTGTGGCTGTTGTTGTAAGCTGCAGCGTGAGTTTCTGCTCGCACGTAAGAGATACCTTGCCAGCAAGACCAAAACCTGGACAAAATACTATCACCCTTTTCCAGAAGGTATGCTTAATGTGAGCACTTACCTTAGCTTCTGGGCAGAACTGTGCAATTCGTGCTGGAAACTCTGCTGCCACAACTGTGTTGTCTTAGTACTTGTGGTAGTAAACGTGAAGCCATTAGGATTGTGTATGTGTAAGCTGCAAAAACATCTCACTTCCAGTTGTAGGGATACTCTGCTGCAGTGCACCTCACAGGGGTAACAGGCTCTGTCATCAGCCTTGTGTTGTTAAGAGGTAGGGACAAAAGAATTTTCCAAGCTGCGTTTTTTTCATCCTCCATTCAAAACAGCCCAGGTACTTGGACAGCTAGAGCCTTGTTTTAGCAGAAGGCTCGTATGTTCAGGATGTCCTGTGTTAAGCTCCAGAAAACAGTTGAGTGGAGAGACCAATAGTTACTGCAGAAGCCTGACTCCCTGTGGTTGGAGTAGCCCATACTTCCATCTTCTCATGCTTCATTCTGATGTTTCTTTGCCACCAAATTTGTATGGGAATCTAGTTGTTGCTCTGTTTATTCAGACCCAGAGGCCTCTGGTAGCAGGTGTAGAGTTTTCTGCCATAGGATCTCACTTATTTTTGGAATTGCACACCAGCATGCTTGAACACAGATCTAAAGATGGGAAAAGGAGTTGTACAGGTTGAAACATATCTGGATTGGAGATCCTTGTGGAGTTGCTGCTCTCTGTTACCTTTGTGTACTCTGCTGTGGGAAAACTCATAGCTAGCAACAGGGAAGTAAGCTGAGAATAGACAACATGTGGAGGATGATGAGTGCTCTATCTTCGTAAATCCATATCCTGAGTGTTTTATTCTTCTGCTTCTGATCCTAACCAACAGGAACAGAAACTGCTGGTATTGCCTTTTTCATTGCTCAGGGATGACCATGTTCTGGCAGTCTTCTCAAGGCAAACACCTTTTCTTCCTTGAGCCCACCCATGAGCAGCCTAGTGTTTGGCAGGTTCATTGCAGCTCAGTCTGCTCTGCTTCTGCTCTTATTGAAGTGGTGGTTGCCCCTGAGTGGCATAAAACTCGTTAAGATGTTTTTGAAGGCTGGATATGAAATATTGGCCTTTCTTATACCCATTCAGCAGGTTAAAGCTTGAGCTATTGACCCTCATTTAGGTCACAGATAAGCGTTTGTTAATGTATCTGAGCTCCTGTCGAAGGACAGTTTTTTGTTAATTTAAGAGCTCCTCTATTAATCAGAAAGAAAATTATGACTGGCTTTTTATTCATCAGCATCAAAAGTGTCGAATAGTTCTGAATGAGTAGAATGTGTGTATAGTTTGTATGCTTCGTTGTATATTGTTCAGTGTACTTAGTGCTAAGGATGACTTTTAGGTGTCTGTCTTTCTTTTTGAGTTGGATAACTATTTGCAGCTCTTGTTGCTTAATAGTTGTATTTGTGAGGTTGAGTATTGTGATAACCTCTTTCTGTCTGTCCCCAGCTCTGTTTGTCTTCACCTCTCTTCCTTCGTCTCTCAAGCACATGCAGGTTTTTGTCTCAGCCATGTTTTAAAGTAATTCACCAGTTTTCAAGTTGTTGCATTAAAAGCTATCATGATAAAGGTAGAATACGAAGAATGAACCTAAACTGGTCAAGGAAGCGTATTCATACTGCTCACTGTGTATTCACGCAGGTACAGACAGACTGTAGAGAATGTTCTGGTCCTCCTGACCACTGTTGAGATCCCCCACGTTTTATTGATGCAAATAATTGTATCTTGATATTGAAGGACGTGTCACATGCTAGCTCAAATGATAGGTTCTTTTGGTTTGTTCTATTTGTGTATTTTTAATATTGTTTAATAATAGGTACTGTTAAGTGAGCACATATACTCTTAGGGGTGACACAAATTAATTCCACTCTCATCGTGAAATCTCTCCATGGATTTAACACAAATTGCTGCAGCTGTGAGTCATTCCATACTCTCAAGAGAAGTATGAGATTAAATTCTGTCACTACTGTACTATTTTTAATTAATTTAACCTCCAAACTAATCATTTCCCAGTGCCAGTTTCTCTCTCTTTGGTCAGTAGATTAATTAGTTAATGTCAAATTAATTAGTTAATGCAGTTGATGTTTAAAAGCTTTATAAAAGTGATAAGAATGACTAGTGCAGATTCTATAAGCATCATGGAAGTAGGGGTTCATGTTATTAACAGAAAAAGAGAAGTTGCATTTTCACATTAGTCACTTGAGTAGTGCTGTTGGTTTGAATATGGAACATGCTGAGATACAACAGCTAAAACCACAGCACCAAAAGCTAGATCCTGAAGTGATATTTTTCTAATAATTTGGAGAATAACAAAGGAAATCAGGAATAACTCTGACAGAGCTGAGAAGAGGGGGACTGTGCTGCATGCTAAGGAAGGAGCATTCTATTTCTTTTGGAACAGGAATCAAAGTATCTCAAAAATAACCGTAAATCTTTGAGATTTTTGAAGTCCTTAACATTAACGTATTGCTGAGTTTAGTCTGTGTGTTCTTGTTAAATGACGCCTTTATGTGATGAATAATGGAGAAATGAGTGCAATAAACTGACAATTGTTGCACTTTCACTATTTTAATGAAGAATGCTCATGCATTTGGGTTTCCTGGCAGATTAGCCTTAGAAAGAAGGCTTAAATGGGGAGCTGGGCAGTGAGCCTTGAAAAGCACCGTTACCTGAGTTGGCAGTGTCTTCTCATCACCCTCAAGTCCTGACCTGCCAGCTTTGCCAACACTGAGAAGTTGGAGCTGATTGCAACGTGTGACACTGAGAAAGGCAGAGGGAAGTTATGGGGTACAGCCAGTTAGCACAGACCATATATAGTAGTATCTGTATTGTGAGGCAAGGTATTTGCAACTTGGTACTGGAAGAACATGGGGGATTAAGACAAAGTTGTGTCTACCCAGGAGTTTGAGGAAATCGCCAACCACAGATAAGACAGAATGAAGCACCTCGGGTTTTGGCAAGTTGAGTAGACTTTAAACAAATGGCTGCTTGTTTCCTCTCAAACAGGTGTATCTGGAGTCTTTCATATGTCAGTAAGGTTGGTTCTACCTACTGTAATGGTTGGAACCTAGAGTTTATAATACAGGCATGTTAGATTGAAAGATCCCTCCAAAGAAGCCAAGACTGAGTGCTGAAAAAAGGATAGAAGGAGCAAAAAGGAATGACTCAAAACTACGTTCTGAATGGAAAGAAACACTTAAAAGTGCTGTTTTGCTTTTGCACTGTCCAACTTATACCCAAATGATTCTTCTGCATACTTACAAAACTGTCAAATACACATGTAGACCTTGTGCCCGTACCTTTGCTTGAAACCAGTGCTGGAGTGTGATTTCTTGTAATTTCTGAGAAGATGTCAGACTTTAAATACCTGTCACAAGTAAAATTCGTCTATATGTCTAAGTGCTTAAATTAAGACTGCTAGGGATAATGGGATAGGTGTTCACTCTGGTAAATCTGCAGTACTCCAAGGCCCCTTGAGATTAATTTTGTGCAAAATGATTATCGCCACCGTCAGCGGTGCTCTGAACTGCCTGAGTGTTCTGCTTTAGCAAAACCCCGGCAATGAAACACAAAGCAGATGGATTGTAATCAAGGAAATAACATGTCTGGAAACGTTCAGAACATGTTAGTTCTGGGTTACGTGTTAGGTTATCCCACTTCTGTCGGTTTTCTTGTTAAGAGCTCTGTTTGCCATTCCCCACAGTCCCTTCTAGGGGAAAAATAAATAAATTTGAGAGTAGAGGGAAAGACAGAAAGGCAGAAAATATACTGCAGCAGTATATGTTAGTTACTTTTTACATATAGATCACCTCAAATTGAGAAGGATAATCTGTGCTAGGTGTTGCAGGACTTTGAGATTATCTCTGCAAATATGAATATACTTGTGACAATCCATTTGTGTATGAACCAGTTGCTTCTACGTTGCACTTGGAAGCTGGAAGCTGTGAGATCCTCTGTTCCTCTGATCATCTTAACAGTCTTTCTCTTAACTAACTCACTTTTCTTCAATTTTTCTGTCCAGTACAGAATGGAAAAATCCTGATACCATGTCTCCAGTGGGCCTAGTGTAATACTTAGTGTTGAGTTGGGGATTTTACTGCATTCTAAAGTTCAAAAATACTTTTCGTGAGTGTACCACAGTAGCTTGATGTTGTCCTATAATAAATCCTGGTCTGTCTTCTCTTCTGCTGTTTGCAGTTGATAAGCTCTGAAGTTATTTTGTTATGGGCTCCGAAACACACAACTTTAGATGTTTTACCAACATTTTTAGCCTGTTTGCTTTTTCCAGACCTCAGAATTGTCTTCTCCATTGACAGTGTTGACCAACTCTAATGTTAGGAAACTTCATCAGCACATACGCAATACTAATAAATAGTTTCAAAAATGTTATTAATTTCTCTTCAGCATGGTAAATCTCTTTTCAACAGTACTTGTTTACTTTGCTTGAGCCGTCTACTTACCTATACTGGAGTTTCTGCTGCCCCTTCTGTGTAAAGCTGTTAGCACTTAATCGCATGGGTAAAAATAAGTCAGTATATAAGTGATTATAAGAGGCTGGGATAGAAGGACTCTGTTCTACAGGAACATAAATAATAGAGTAAAGCAATATTTTTTTTCTTCCCTTGTCGTCTTACACCATCTAGTTTGATTCTTTAGCATCACAGAATATTTTGAGGAAGTTTTGCTAAAAAACTTTGAATATTAAGTCTGGGTTCATATGTTATGTGCTTGTGTACCCACTACGTTACATGAGTGTCTCTGTCTATAAAAATGGCAACCGAATGGGATTCATGAAACATTTGCCTACAATATTTTACACTAAATGAGGTAACGTAATATTTGGAAAAATTGCATGTTGCTATCCCAAAATTCATTTTAAATCTAATGAATTAGTTGATTTTATCTGTTTGACAATCGAATAAGGAACACTTTGCCCTCTATTTGGTGAATATTGTCAGGTACCATTTTAAGAACTTCAACACTTGGATTTTATTAAAGATTGTGATTTAAATTGGATTTACTGTCTTTAAGCGTGTTTTTAATAGTGTAGATACTGATTCAACAAGGAGGATGCAATGCATATTTTGCAATTTTAATGAACTGTTTCCAATGGTATTTTGTTAGTAGTTTCAAAAGTGGCATTCTTTTGTGTTCTTTCATGATTTTTTTCTAAGTCAGTATAAATGGGAAAACCAGCTGAAGTTATCCTGAAGATACTCAGATAGGAAACAGCAAAAACCATTTAAATGGTTAATACATAGCAAGTGGAATTGTTTAGAACGAGTGGCTGAATCCTTGCCAGTTAAATGGGTGTCAGAGCAGATAAAGGTTAACATGATTGGAAAAGAGGTAATTTCTTCAAAACACAGTGGCTCATATAAAACAATTACTTATACAGATAAAGTCAGTAACGGTTTTAGAAAACTGTCTCCTGTTATGCTGCATTTAATTGAACAGATTTAATGTTTGTCATTATTTAGAGATAGAGGAAGTTCAGAAATTGTAGAGCTTGGTGATTTAGTGTGATGTTGATGTTTTGCAGTGAAGACAATAAGATTCATTTTAGTGGAACCTTTAACACTTTTTTCATATTTTAAAAGAACACAAAATTGGTTAAAAAGAAAAAGGTTGTTCACCACACTTGCAGCACAGGCAACAGAAAAGTGAAAAGTGAGACGCGAGTTTTCTCTCAAACCATTTTTTTTTTCCAGTCTTTCAGAGTTTGAATGAAGTAAGTTCTAAACTCAATTGTTTGAGTAATGTTTATTTGAGTATTGAATATTTCTGGGTACTTCTAATTTTGTTTCTGTGCTAAAAGAAGTTCATTGAATTTCTTACTTACTTTGTGTGTGAAGTGACATGTATGTGTTTAGTAATGAGTGTTAAACTGATTTATCTAAAGAAGCCAAGGAGGCAGAAAGGATGAATCTTTTGTGCTCAGCATTTTTAATTGTTTTGCTCTCTTTAAAAGTCTTACAACCAGTTTGTCGAATTAATTCACTGTTTTGAATGATCTTTCTCATCTCTGGGCCTCAGCATTAACCCCTGCCTGCTGTACCTGAAACAGAAAAGAAAGGACATTTTATTAGTATTGCAGCATTGCCATTTTACTTGTATTAAAACTCTTACTTATTCTCTATGCTTGCAGCTGCTGGCTGAGCACTGCAGACAACATTATTAGATTACAATTATTGCTCTGTATCCTGGCATGATGACATGCTGTGTCAGAGGTTTTGATTACTGAGAACATTTTCTCTTCAGACACTGGCACCAATGCAACTCTGTTGAGATAATTGGCAAAGCAGTGGAGTTTATTGTAAGTATAAGTAATAGTTGTGTTGCTAGTAATCTCTGATTGCTTAAAGAATAACTTCTGAGGTAAAGAAGTGAAGTTCTGGGTCTCCTTTGATATAAATGATATGAAATTTTATTTTTCCAATTTCTAACTGCGTATACGAAGCAATCATAGCAATTTTAAGAGTTGCTGTGATCTTTTTCTATGTTGCTTATTAATGAGTGAAATAGCAAATTAATAGTTAAATATCATATTTAATGCTTTTATATTAGCATGCTGTATGGTAAAGAGGCTTTAGGGCATTGAAAAATCTTTTCTTTCTGAGCTCTGACACTGAGGAGCTGTGTAACTTCAGGCAGAAGGTTCACTCTTTATGCTAAATCTCGTCTCTCACATCAGAGCCGGGCATTGTAGACCTTGTGTAGCTAACAGGAAATGAATTGGAGTATCTGTAAGCATAGTCAGGAACAAACCAGATTCAGTGGCAGACTGAAGATTATAAACAATGAGCTTCACATTATACTTGGATCTTAGTCCAACTCCTGCTCAAGATAGAGCTGACTTTGACTTTAAATCAGATTCCTTAGAGCCTTGTCCATTGGATGCTAAAAATCTCCAGGACTTGGAGATTCCACAGCCTGACTGGGCAACCTGTTGCTTGGAAAGGACCTTCTATATGTCATCTTGTCCAAACATCTGCTTAAAGCATGATTACTGCTAACAATAGATCAAGTCAACCGTGGGTTTGTTTAATTTTTAAGGATGTGGATCTACTGCCATGCTTAATGCCCAGCTGAATTGCCCAAGACAGAATTTGTGGCCATTGCCTGTATTCTCAAAACCTTCAGTGATGGAATTCCCAAGCTGCTTGGGTAGTCTTTCAACATCTAAAAAATATGTTCTAGTTCTTGAATATCCTAATTTTTAGAAAAGACTTGGTGCTCTGGTTACCCGGGACATAGAGAAGGCTGAGGTACTCAATGAATTTTTTGCCTCAGTCTTCACTGGTAAAGCCTCTTGTCTTACCACCCAAGCTGTGGAAAGAACTAGCAGGGACTGTGAGGATGAACCACCGCCCACTGTACTTGAAGACCAGGTTCGAGAACATCTGAGGAACTTGAAGGTGCACAAGTCCATGGGACCTGATGAGATCCATCCGCGGGTCCTGAAGGAACTGGCGGATGAAGTTGCCAAGCCACTGGCTATTGTATTCGAGAAGTCGTGGCGGTCTGGCGAGGTCCCCGATGACTGGAAGAGAGGGAACATAACCCCCATTTTTAAAAAGGGGAACAAGGAGGACCCGGGCAACTACAGACCGGTCAGCCTCACCTCTGTGCCTGGCAAGGTCATGGAGCAGATTCTCCTGGGAACCATGCTAAGGCACATGGAGAGCAAGGAGGTGGTGGGTGACAGCCAACATGGCTTCACCAAAGGCAGATCGTGCCTGACCAACTTGGTGGCCTTTTACGATGGGGTGACAGCATCGGTGGACAAGGGTCGACCAACGGATGTCATCTACTTGGACATGTGCAAAGCTTTTGACACTGTCCCGCACGACATTCTTCTCTCTAAACTAGAGAGTCATGGGTTTGATGGATGGACCACTCGGTGGATAAGGAATTGGCTCAATGGCCGCACTCAGAGAGTAGTGGTCAACGGCTCAATGTCCAAGTGGAGACCGGTCACGAGTGGCGTCCCTCAGGGGTCCGTGTTGGGCCCGGCCCTCTTCAACATCTTTGTCGGTGACGTGGACAGTGGCATGGAGTGCACCCTCAGCAAGTTCGCCGATGACACCAAGCTGTGTGGTGCCGTCGACACGCTGGAAGGGAGGGATGCCATCCAGAGGGACCTCGACAGGCTGGAGAGGTGGGCCCGTACCAACCTCATGAAGTTTAACCAGGCCAAATGCAAGGTCCTACATCTGGGTCGTGGCAATCCCAGGCATAAATACAGACTGGGTGGTGAATGGATCGACAGCAGCCCTGAGGAGAAGGACTTGGGAGTACTGGTGGACGAGAAGCTCAATATGAGCCGGCAATGTGCTCTTGCGGCCCAGAAGGCCAACCGCGTCCTGGGCTGCATCAAGAGGAGCGTGGCCAGCAGGTCGAGGGAGGTGATTCTCCCCCTCTACTCTGCCCTCGTGAGACCTCACTTGGAGTACTGCGTCCAGTTCTGGAGTCCCCAACATAAGAAGGACATGGACCAGTTGGAGAGGGTCCAGAGGAGGGCCACGAAGATGATAAGAGGGCTGGAGCACCTTTCCTATGAGGACAGGCTGAAAGAGTTGGGGCTGTTCAGCCTGGAGAAGAGGAGGCTCCGGGGTGACCTTATAGCGGTCTTCCAGTACCTCAAGGGGGCCTACAGGAAAGATGGGGAGAGGCTGTTCAGGAGGGCCAGTTATGATAGGACAAGGGGTAACGGTTTTAAAATAGAGGGAGGTAGGTTCAGGTTGGATATTAGGAAAAAATTTTTTACCATGAGAGTGGTAGAACACTGGAACAGGTTGCCCAGAGAGGTGGTGGATGCTCCATCCCTGGAGACGTTCAAGGCCAGGTTGGACAAGGCCCTGAGCAACCTGATCTAGTTGGAGATGTCCCTGTTCCTTGCAGGGGGGTTGGACTAGATGACCTTTGAAGGTCCCTTCCAGCCCTAACCATTCTATGATTCTATGATTCTAGCTCCAGGAGAGGACAAGCTGGTGTAGAAGCTCATAATATTGTATTCTGTCTCAGCAGCTGGGAAAGTCTTATCTCAATGCTTCATTTCTGTGAGTGTTCTGCATGTTTTAGGAGACTTAATTGGAGATTTATGCTGCATTGGGTGTATATGAGGCTAATTCTACTCTGGTTTGTGTTTAATGCTTTATGGCATGTTGTTGGTGTCTGAGGTCACTTTCTGTAGTTCAAAGGCTTAAACACCTGATTTGATGCTTGTTAGTGTTGCTTCATATTCAGTTCTGTCAGCTAATAGAGATGTTCTTCCATTTATCTCAGTCTGTTTATTCTAAGTATTTACTAGTAGTAAACTGACTTTATTTCTGAACACAAAATTTTTGTACTCTATGAAAGTATTTTTATAGAATGATTTTTTTTTTAAGGTACCTTGTAAGTGCCAGTGCCCAGTGGAGAGGGCTGTATGCTTGCACTGTGCTCGCATGCATCTATTCTTTGAGACTTGCATTGGTTTTTTGTTTAGAATTTCTCCTCCTTCCCCCCCTCCATGCATTCCTGCCTACTCTTTAAGAAATAATGGAATTTCTCCAGTGATGACTCAGGTATAGTTTGAATTTTGTCGGTGTTTCCTGTATTTCATGCTTAATCTTTTCAAATGCTATTATCCATGTGATGTATTATAAGCTTCTGGGGAGAACAGAACATTATCATTTCTACATGAATAACTTGTAAGAAAATGACTAAGTGGACTTGTTTATAGACCTGGAGCGTTGAGTTTCAACTCTACAAAGAGTATGAGAACAATAGGCCCTGGTTAACATTCTGGGAATGTCGGCAGCTTTGATGTGTGTGTTTGCAGATGTCTGCAGAACACAGATCATCAGTGTTTGGGAGAGGTGTGCAAATTAAAGATCTACTTAACCAGTCATAATTACAGCATTGTACGGACAGAGGGGCACTGAGAAGTAATGAAATGGCCTTTAATCTCTTTCGCTGTCAATTATAATCTGCTGTGGTTAAGAGAAAATATTTTGGTGGCTTTAGTATACAGTTCATGCGACTGCTAGGTGGGGTTTTCTTACCTTATAGGCTTTAATCTGAGATAATAACCATATATTGCTTAGGAATTTCTTCAAAGAGGAAAAGCAGCTAAAAGTGTGCCTCATTTCTTGATTAAAAGTTCATCTGTCACTGGCATTTGGCTGGTACTCTGACTTCCTTTCTTTGGTATTGAAAGACAGTGGAGTTTTTTTGTTTTATGATGTTTTAGTTGCCTGCATTTTATTGAGTTACTACAACATCTTATTCAGCATTTTAACAATTAATGTGTCTGTCTTTTGCTTTAGAGAAAGTATCTCCATTTGGTGGTTGTGCCAGTTTTACCCAATTATTGTTTTTCAGGGGTTTTAGGAGCAGTAACTTTACTGCATTTCGTAACATTGCTTTTCTTTTATTTCTAATTTTTATATGCCCCCCATCTGAATTTCAATTAATTACACTGAATGGAAATACCAGTGTTTCTAGTAGTTAAGCCCTTTATTATATCAACAGAAAGCACAAAATGTCAGATGAAATGCTCAGAAGAAAGAAGAGCATACTGAATTGTTCTAGAAGGGAAAATAATGACCTTACAGAATTGGACAAAATCATGCTCGACACCATGAGACCTATGGGTAAACTTTTAAGTTGCTTCACCTTCCATTACAGAATGAAAGTGTTGGTGTTCAGAAACACTGTAAATTTCTCAGCCTTTTGCGAGGGAGTACCAAAAGGTAACATTAAGCAAGAACGTGTAAATTTTTCTCCGAATAAGAAAAGCAACCCCGGTATACCTTCAGGTGTAATAAAACAGGTACTTGATGTGTTGTATGAACTATGCAGTGCAATCAGAGATAATTTTCTTATACCAGAGGATTAAATTTACATGTTATTGCTAAATAGTGCTTCTCTGTGCTTTTTGTTTCCTAAGGAAAAGCAAAATTTATAAGTTACTGCTGAATGCCACCTAAAGTGCCAGTTTCTTCATAGTGAATTGCGAAATTTTCAAGTGGCTGTTTAACAGTGGCCACGGCACTGTTCTTTCCTGAAGGGGTAATAAAGCATGTACGGATCGGGAAAGGCTTTTATTGCCTTTGACAGCCCTACACTGCTGACTGTCATGTGGAGCATGTGTCACAAATGCACCGTGGGCAAGAGCCACGGTAGAAGCTGTGGACATGGGTGGCGCTGCTGGTGTTATTCTCAGGGGCTGTAGATAACTCTGGCTGCTGACGCATGTGCAGAAATGTTGTGCTGAGGAGGATACATATTCCACTTCTTGTACCAGTTGTTTCTCATGCTTTGAGTTGGGATCTAGACTTGTGAGACTGTTCTCAGGCCCTCTGAACTATGGTCATAGTTCAGGAGTGGGAGCCATAATTTCCACTGACTGAGTACAAGTGAAGCTAGGCCGAAAAGAAGCAAGTTCTGTCCAGAAGGATGCAAGAGTTAATTGCACACCACTGTGTTAACACATTTCAGTATTTTCAGTCTGCTGGGTGTTCTATTTACTATTACTATTTTTCTCTCTGATTATGAGAGTAAGTAATTCTTATGCTAACTGTTCTGTAAACACTGTGACAACAGTTTTGTCTTGAATGATATTTTCAGCAGTCACCTGCTTTTATAATAATTGTGGTAATATAGATTGCACCAAAATATGCTAAAGGAACTTCAGTATTTATGAAGAAGATAAAGTGCTTGAGGTCTTAATAGCTCCAGTTTAATTGCATTGATAGTAAATGAGGAATATTCTGAAAAGAATTCTGAATCAGAAACTTGGCAAGATTTGGAATCGCTGGTGGGTGTTTCCTTCTCTCACATGAAGAATGACTTTGCTTTTCCATCTAGTGTGCTTCGTTTCTACATAGGCCAAATACACTGAAAATTGGGGTATGGTGAGTAAAGTCTTGTTTTTAGGTTTGCGATTTAGGCCATGAGTTAAATATAAGCAATCTTTAAAACCTCATTTAGCTTTAGTAGCTTTCACAGTGATGTTAACGGAACTATTGTTAGCACCTTTGCTGTGGTATTTATAGTGCTGACACGAAGGAAGCCTGAGCTAGATCAAATATAGATTATTTTTTTCTTTTCAAAATGGCTGTTCTCTTGTTTCTATCATACTTTGATCACTATAGTCAAATAGTTCTAAGCATATTCTTTTCATCGACTGGCTTATTTTCCTTTCAGATATGGTTAGTTCAGATGCACCAGTGCTTTTCAGGAAGAGATGGATTGATAGTAACGCTTCTGTGTCTCTCTTGTGACCATGGCAAAGCACCTCAGACCTTCCCAATCTTGCGCTGTGTAATAAAAGCTTTAACCTCCTTTGCTGCTGCCGTGGTGCGGGTGCAGCTAACTGACCCCCTCCACATTATGTCATTACTCTTTGTTCCTTTGCTGATTTTCCTTTCTCCTTGTGTCTAACTCGAACTTTTCAGTTCTTCATATTAATTTCCATGTTGCTGTATTTACAACTGTGTTAGTCCTTACTGTTCTGCATCCTAAACATTTTGGGCTTTCTACTGTAGTTCAAGTTCTCTCCTTGTGTTTCTGAATGATTGTCTCTCTAGATATTCCTTTCTAACTGTTTCTTTTATGTTATTGCTTTACTTTTGTCAGTTTTCTTTGCTATCCAGATTTCTTTGCCTATTGAACTCTGGAGGACTCCAGACCTGGAGTACTGCATCCTGCTCTGGAGTCAGCACCGGAAGGACATTGACTTGTTGGAGTGAGTGCGGAGGGAGGGCCACAAAGATAATCTGAGAGCTGGAGCACCTCTCCTATGAAGACAGGCTGAGAGAGTTGGGGCTGTTCAGCCTGGAGAAGAAAAGGCACTGAGGAGACCTTGGAAAAGCCTTCCAGTACCTAAAAGGGCCTACAAGAAAGCTGGAGAGGGACTTGTTGCAAGGATGTGTAGCGATAGGACAAGGGTCAATGGCTTTAAACTGAAAGAGGGGAGATTTCACTTAGATCTAAGGAAGAAATTCTTCACTCGGAGGGTGGTGAGGCACTGGAACAGGTTGCCCAGAGAAGCTGTGGATGCCCCATCCCTGGAGGTGTTCAAGGCCAGGTTGGATGAGGCTTTGAGCAACGTGATCTAGTGGAAGGTGTCCCTGCCCATGGCAGGGGGGTTGGAAACTAGATGATCTTTGAGGTCCTTTCCAACCCAAACGATTCTGTGAACTCTTACTACAGTAACCATTTTAGTATAACTGTGACTGCCATAGTTATGATACATTGGCTCTCCAGAGGCTGTGGTGTTGTCAAGCAGAATCTGCTGTTATTTCTTGGAATCATAGGATAGTGGAAGTCTCTAGACCAACTGCCTGCTCAAAGCTAAAATTAAATCAGGTTGCTCGGGACTTTTTCTGGTCCAACTTGGAAAATCTCTAAAGATGGGAATTTCTACAGCTCCTCTGCTCTACCTGTTGCAGTACTTGATTGTTCTCTTTGTAAATAATTTTTTCTTCCATGATAGGGATTTTTCATGCTACAGGTTGTTGTGCTTATTGCCTTCTGTCCCTCTTGCTTCTTCAGATGGAATTCAGCGGGTTGCTTCTTGTCAATATTGTAACTACATAAAGGAACGTGTAATGAAGGACACCTGTTAATTTGCACAGATGAATCTGTTCCCATAAGTTTCACGATCTGAGCCAAATAGCAGGAAAGTGACTGAGTGCAACGTAGTTTGCTCATTGAATTATTATTTTTGCCTACTTTCACTGAAATGAGAATATTAGCAGATCTAATACTAATAGATTGCAGATACTAACAGGTTGCAGGGAGTTTTCTTTTGGCGTTCGCAGCGTTGGCTAACAACCATGGAAATGAGAAAGAAATTTGCAAAACCAGAAGTCTTTGCTATGAATTAATTCTCATTTCATTGCCTAACTTGAAAAATCTGCTAAAATTAATTTCCAGTGATATCTAGCAGGAGAGGGAGCACTGTTGCACAGCAGGTGCTTGCAAATAATTTAAAACAAATGTGCATCTGATTTCTTTTCTACTAAAGTAAACATGTTCTGGCTATAAACAGCTCAGTGGTGCAGCACGTACCTGCCCAATGTTGTCAGAAGAAACGTAACCTTTTTTTTCTTTATTTCTTTAGTCAACTTTGTGATCTTTTCTTCTAGCTGTATCCATTCAGTATCAAATACACTGTGAGTAAAGAACTTACCTTTTTTTGTGTGAGGAGAAAAAAAAAAAAAAAAGAAAAAAAATCACTTTATTCCCTACAGCTAGCAGTATCATTAAATATGCCAGCAATGGGCTATAATGAAAGTTACTTCCAATTAAAACCCCTCTCATAACTTGGTCTCCTTCAGCTTCTTACCTCAACTAGAGATTTCATTTCTGTATTACATGTTGATCCAGCAACTAAAAAGCTCGGCAGAGCTTTTTTTCTTGAAAAAGATTGGAGAAAAAAAGGCAGTTCAGGAAAACATCCCAAATACTGTGTGTCATCTTCAAATACAGAATGTAAACTATCTTTGTGCTGTTCAGAAAGCATGTGGTAGGCTTCAGCAGGTGAGGGAAAGGGAGACCTTCGAGTTGCTTAACTGGAAAGAATATCTTATGTTGCTGCAGTGGTTTGCACGGAATTGTAATGGGAAAGTTTAGATGATTTGGGGCTGTGGACCGATGACCTTTTCTAGAGCTGTCTGTACTGGTGGGAGAAGATGCTTACCTCTTTGCTGCTGCTGGTGATCACCATGTTTTCAGTCTTAATGGTTAGAGTTGCTGATGTCAGCACTTGGAATAAACATTGTGGTCAACGTGATGTCTTGGTAAGATTTTTAAGTGAACCTGGCTCAGGAAAAGAAGTATAAGGTGTACTCTTGTTCATGTTTCTTCTTAAACTTGCACTTGTACTTGAAATGCTACCATTTAACTTTTGAGCAAGTTCTCAGGATCTGACATTCAGGCTAGATTTGTTGTTCCGTTTATTTCAATGGGCTCTTACTCAAACCACTGTGGGTATCAACTTTTGCTGTGGTTGTACCTGTTGTTCGTGCGCTGCCCTCCCTCCCCTGCCTTCCTGCTATGATAGCAAGATCAGTTTGGAATATTTTGAGTGGCTTGTTTAAGGCATAAGCAGTCCTGATTAATGTGAGAGTATGATTTCTGTGATTCTTAGCACCTTTCTTGATCTGAAGAGTCTGGTAGTAATTAATATGGAATAGATGTTCTAATTGGTGATAAGGGTTTATTGGCCTCTAACTAGAAGTTTATGATATGAGGACAGATTAATTGTCAGCCATGCACACGCTCCGTCTGACAGCCTGGATACGTTTGTCGTTGTTGTGTGCTCATTCTCCATTCATTGAAGCCTATTGACACTCTGCCTTGCTGGAAGGTGTCACTCTAGCAGGGAAGCGTGATGGAAAACAACAAACAGCAAAGAAAACGCAGGTTTCCCTTAAGGCAATAACTTTTGCTTTTATGTAGCAGCCATTTTCTGACAGGACACAGAATATAGGACTAAGCTTTCAAGTTCGTTGTATTTTTTCTTCGTGTGACTTCCCATGTTCTACGCAAGGCATCCAGAGATGTTTATGTTTTTTTTCTACTTCATTGAAGCGCTTCCTTGGAGGAATAGTTCCTTTCCTTTGTGACTCTTTCTTTTTAGCTTGTTTTGTGTAGAATTACAAAAATGGGGGTTGTGGGTCAATACTACTACTTTTTTCAACAGGAACAAAACATGGTGTTTTCAAGACTCCTGTG
This sequence comes from Tauraco erythrolophus, assembly GCF_009769465.1. Classification (NCBI taxonomy): domain Eukaryota; kingdom Metazoa; phylum Chordata; class Aves; order Musophagiformes; family Musophagidae; genus Tauraco; species Tauraco erythrolophus. The sequence goes on from NC_141476.1 coordinate 9,346,468, forward strand.
TGTAAGCAGGCTTGAAGGCAGGAACAGAGAACGTAAGTAAATACAGCGCTTACAGCCATGTGCTTTATAGACAGTAAGTATTTATCAAGCAAGACAAAAGCCTTGACAAACTTTAACATACAAATACAAATAAACTCCTGAAATGCGATTGCTCACAAATGTGTACTGATCTGAAACATTCTTCAAAACTGTGGAAATTACTTATTCTTGACCTTTGTAGTGCTCTCTTAGAACATCTTCATCAGAATCTCTCTGAAAGAGATTTTCTTCGCTTTGACATAAAATTAACATGGGAAACAAGAATGTCACTAGCAGGAGCGATAGACCTATGGTGTTTTGAAGATAAATAAGAAGGTGTTGTTACTTAGACTAGTTTTATTTATATTATGTAAAGATTGACTTCCATATGTATTTGTTTTTAAAAATAGGCTCCCCTCAAGTGGCTGTCAGTAATGATTTGATGAGTTTTATCATTCAAAGGATGAAGGTGATGGTGTTTGAAAACAAGAATGGCAAAATGGACTTTCAAGAGAACTAAAGACATTAAAAATATTAGTAATAAACTTCAGATTTTGTATCAACAAACTATTCTAAACAAGGTTTTCTTCAGGCTTTTCTGAGATAGGTAACTTTGAATACTATTGAAAAATATTTTAGTCTGTACAACGTTTGTCTTTTGTCTTGTTCTACAATAGAATGAGCAGAAGTGATGAAAAGCTTTTTTTTTTCTTTAGACAGTCTCATGGTCTTCCAGAAGGAACATGGAGAATGCTTTTAGGCTAATGTTTCTGTGAAACTCTCGCTTTCGGTGTTTCAGATGTTACAGGTATCATTCCCGTGCATGAGAGATGGATCTAGGGCACTGCTGCTTTTCCTTGCAAACCAAGATTCCCCAAGACCAAAGAGGGGCATGAGGCACTGGTGTGTGATGGTTTTAGAACTGGTTTTCAATTCTAAATTTGCAGCATCAGCTTGAACAAGGTCACCATATAGAGATTTGAAAAACAGAGCAATATTTAAAGAAATTCAAACTGTTTCTGCTATCTGAAACAATGTGAAGAGTGTGCAGGAGAAAAGCTTTGGAAAGCTCAGAGATCAGTGGTATTCTAAAGGCCTGAGAGAGATGCGTCTTTGAATTTTAATGCAGTGGTTTTATGTATCACGTAAGATTGTTGGCTTGGAGGTTTGTTTTTTAATAATGGATGGAAATAACTTCTAGACTCAGCCTATGGCTGCAGATATGTTAAAATCCTGTTTGGTAAATCGATTTCAGTGCTTCAGGTGAAGGCGTGTAAGTGATTCCAAGTTAAGCGTTTTTGGCTGATTTCCATTGCCAGGCCCTGGGCTAAGAACTTTTATCATCCTTTAAAACAAAACAAACATATGAGTCCTTTTCCAAATAAACTGAACGGTAAGTCAATGTAGACGTAATTTGTTTTGCAAATAATTTATTTATCCTTGAATAAGAGAAGTGCTAATTGTTGGTGAAGAGACTGCCTGGGCGAGATGGCCATGTAGGGGATTCTTTTGTTTGTGGATTCAAATCCATAACACTGTTAGAAAAAGATAAAAAGTGGCAAGTGTACCAGGGAAATAATGGAATGTAGACATAATGGCAGATGTAATGAAAATTTACCGAGCAATAAAACAGATATTGACAACACAGATTTCTTTCAGAAAGACAAATGATACGTGACATAATGGAAACCCAAAGTGGGAGTGTTTTGTGTTACAAACAAACAACTCCCTTGAGAAGCGTGAAGCACCTTGTTAAATGGGGGCGTTACTTCCACTGTACTGAAATGCACATTTTTACTGCTTTTCTTTTGTGCCTCTTATAAAAGCGTATTTCCATTAAGAAAATGCTTTGTTTGCTGCTTCTGAATGCAGCTACACAACTGAAAGTTCTCACATTGGCATAATTATTCCTTGTCAGGAATTACTACCATGTAACACTGATATTGGAAAAAAATTCTTTATCTAGTATGTGGCTTTTATTGCTAGGATAAATTTAATAACTCATCACAAATTAATGTATTTCAACTTAGAAAACTCTTAAATTGTTTACCATTCTGTTGGTGGGTCTGGATAAAGGAAAGTTTGCTGTGGTAGCACCTTTAGGAGAGAAACTAAGAACTGTCCTGTTGCTGCTGCAGTTTATTCTGGCCGTCACTTGTAGAGTGTGCTGTTTGTGACAAGACAATTTTCCTCTTAAAAATTGTTGATGTAGTTGGGCCAGTGCAGACCTTGTCTTACATATATACAGATTACATGAATTGTGTGAACATTAACTTTGAATTCTGGCCAAAACTGAGGTTTAAATCAATTTATCCATGTTCTTTCTTAGGCTAGACTTGTAAGCCTAGTAACACTTGTATCATGTCTGTGTAACAAATAAAGAAAAACATTTAATGTGAAAGAGGGTAGCTGAGAGAAAAGAATTTGGCCAGAAAGGTTAATAAATATTTAGGAATACTCAGCATTAGTCTAATTTAATTATGAGAAGGCATCTAAAGCTTTCTCCTTCCATATACAACCTGTTGGCTTCAGAGAGCTAGACCAGGTAGAAGACTTAAAATAGCTACTACTTCTTACCTACCTTGTCTCCTGGTTCACTAGTTTTCGTACGTGAACCGTAGGATCTGCATTTCCCCTTTGTTCAATGTATCTTTAGCGTAGGATTAAGGGATTAAGGTGGTTCTTCAGCAGCGTTGCTGTTATTTATGATAATAGTAAGACTTCTATATTAAAAAAAAAAAAGGAAATTTGAACTGTTTGCAGTATCTTGTGTAGAATCCAGTTACTATAGAACAGCTTTTACTTTAGCCTGCAGCACTTCATTAACATTTTCTATGAAAAAAAATGAAGTGAACTAGTTTAATCCAGTTCCTCCTGCCTCCTCTTCCCCAGGATGGGCATCTTGTCCCATCTCATCTTTGCTTATCATATGATCTCTGCTTTTACTCATGTTTGGGATGACAAATGTGATGGATGTGCAAGGAGTTCAGAGTTATTGCCAGGCTTTAAGCTTTTTTTTTTGCTAAATATCATTATTTCAAACACTTATTTCTTTGTAAATTAATTTTTAAACTACAAATAACAGCAATAAAAAGGTTCATTAAATAGTTTGAAAATGCGTAATACCAGATCACGCTGACTTGCTACCCACAGGATGTCATTTTCATCTAAAACTTGCTAGGAGTCTTGAGTAAATTACAAATTTTTCTTCTGTAGTTTAATTAATATGAGCCATGTTTGGTGTGTCTCACCATAGCTTTGCCAGCAACTCGATTTCTTTTTGTTTTTAAATGACTCCTTTTATGCACTATTGGTGAAGGCGCTCAGTCCTTTGTAGCATGGCTGCCTGTTCTCGTTTTCATCCTCGTGCTCACAGGCAAGAGACTTCTCAAATGTTTCGGTAGTTTGTCGTGTGTTTGTAATGTAGGAAAGTTCTTGTTCCTCAGCTGGGGAGACAGGCCATACCACAAAGGGAGAAGTGTGTTACAAGTGAGACCCAGAGTGAGGACCTGATGAATAAACTGGCCAGTTCTGTGCTGCCCATGTGCAGAGATGGAGAGATGGATCTGCTCCCTGCTACGGCACTGGAATTGCTGGGGCTTGTGTGCTGTGGAAATAACCAGATGGAGACAGTGTAGCTTGGGAGGGTGACTGCCACTCTTACAGCCTCTCGTGAGGAAGAGTGGTGGCTTTAGCTGATGTGGTGGGAAAGGGTGTGAGGAGTTGCAACCCCTTCCAAGTGTTGAAAAACAAGCCAGGAACCTCCGGTCTGTGCAGAGGATGGATGTAGTAGTCAGTGGGGAACTATGATACTTCTGGGTTGAGGGGGGAAAAACATATTTGTGAAGGATCCTGAAAGCTAAATCCTGTTTTCAGTGGCTGTTAATGTACATCATTTATACCTATAAAAACTGTCAAGATCAGACCCGTTGCCTTGACCCTTAAGATAGATTTGGAAAATCTCCTCTTTTTTAGTGTTGTTTCTTTTAGTTTGGGTGTGGACAATTTGTCTCTGTAGGAGATATTTATTAAAAGGAAAATTGGTTCTCAAGCTTATCTTGTACATGGGGTAAATGGACCTGCTCTTCTCTCTGACTACATGTTTTCATATGGCAAAAACACAAGTAGACATGAACTTCTGCTCCAGGTGCTCAAAGTGCCAATCCAATGGTATCTTGCCACTGGACATTTCTGAATCTGTTTCCAAAACAGGTAACACAAATAGGTGGTGCTGATGTGGTTCAAGGAGCTGAGTAGAATAGCTTTTCTGTGTGCAAGCAGTGTCTTACTCAGTAGGTGATAACACTGCTTTTTGTTCACTGGCCCTTTTTGCTGCATGTGAACTCCCACCATTGTTGCTACAATGATTAAAAAACAAAAAGCAGCCTTCACATGAGTCCTTAACACATTGTGCTTGCAATGGATAGTAATTTTTTAAAAATGCATGATATAATCTCTGTAATACGAGACAATTTCTCAGTGTTGTTACTTGATCATTTAATGTACTTTTACAAATACAAGAAGCTTTTTACAATTTATACAACATTGATTCTCAGCAATGACCAGCTTAAACACGCATGCAGAAGTTGGATTCAGTTTAAATTCATGCTTCTGTTTTGTCCGTGACCTACACAACAAACACCAGCAAATCTTTTTCAGATAATCTATGCAACTGAGGGATCGAGTGCACCCTCAGCAAGTTTGCAGATGACACCAAGTTGTGTGGTGTTGTGGACACGCTGGAGGGAAGGAATGCCATCCAGAGGGACCTTGACAGGCTGGAGAGGTGGGCCTGTGAGAACCTCATGAAGTTCAACAAGGCCAAGTGCAAGGTCCTGCACGTGGGTCGGGGCAATCCCAAGCACAAGTACAGGCTGGGCAGAGAATGGATCGAGAGCAGCCCTGAGGAAAAGGACTTGGGAGTGCTGGTGGATGAGAAGCTCAACATGAGCTGGCAATGTGCGCTGGCAGCCCAGAAAGCCAACCGTATCCTGGGCTGCATCAAAAGGAGCGTGGCCAGCAGGTCGAGGGAGGGGATACTGCCCCTCTACTCTGCTCTCGTGAGACCCCACCTGGAATACTGTGTTCAGCTCTGGAGTCCCCAGCACAAGAAGGACATGGAGCTGCTGGAGCGGGTCCAGAGGAGGTCACGAAGATGATCCGAGGGCTGGAGCACCTCTGCTATGAAGACAGGCTGAGAGAGTTGGGGCTGTTCAGCCTGGAGAAGAGAAGGCTCCGGGGTGATCTTACAGCAGCTTTCCAGTACCTAAAGGGGGCCTACAGGAAAGCTGGAGAGGGACTTTTTACAAGGGCGTGTAGTGACAGGACAAGGGGTAATGGATTTAAACTGAAAGAGGGGAGATTTATGTTGGATCTAAGGAAGAAATTTTTGACTCAGAGAGTGGTGAGGTACTGGAACAGGTTGCCCAGAGAAGTTGTAGATGCCCCATCCCTGGAAGTGTTCAAGGCCAGGTTGGAGGAGGCTTTGGGCAACCTGGTGTAGTGGAGGGTGTCCCTGCCCGTGGCAGGGGGGTTGGAACTAGATGATCTTTGAGGTCCCTTCCAACTCTAACCATTCTATGATTACTTTCTTTTATTACTTTCTTTTCCTTCTAGAAAACTTATTTTAGATTACTGTAGTGAAATATTTAAATTCAGCTTTTGATGCATTGGAATAAAACTGTTGCCACTTTAGTAGTTGAAAAATTATTTGAATGTTTGAGTTTTTGCTTGTCTTTGATATTGCAAATAATAACACAGATAGGTATTTCTTAGATTGTTTATTTTTACATTGGTATTTGTGGAGGGAGGAGGTTATTTTAGGCTTTTTCATGTCCAAAGCCCTGTAAGTTCTCAGCTGTACATTCAAGCCTTATGTTTAAAAACCTACATAAATTTGTATTTTGTATGTTATAGCATTCTGAAAAATAGTATTGCTTATTTGGACTGCAATCATGTTCTGAGTTTGCAAGCTGCTGGAATGTCCTCAGGTGCTAGTGGACTGGGGACATCCCTGGGTTTTCCTTTTTTCCTTGTTTCCTGCGCTTGACATCTGAACGCTCCACAAACATCAATAAACTGGCCCTCATTAGAGCCACAGAAAGATCAAGTGATGTGTGAAAAACTAGTCTTGAAGTCTGTGACGGTGCAAAGTACTGAACTCAGGTAACACGAATCTCAGTCTGGTGTCTAGATAATAGAATTATGCTTGTTGAATGAGGTCTGGAAAGGAATTTCATGTGAAGTGTAAACAAAACGAAATAAAATTTCTGTTTTTTAATAATTCAGTTATTTCTAAGCAATTTCAAACCTCATAGTTATCTATAGCGTTGTTTGAACTTTGTTCTGTGAAAGGGGCAGTTTTGGAAGTAAACCTCTCCAGGGATGCTCCCAAAGAAAAGAATGAAGTTTTTTGTGGGTTTTTTTTTTTTCCCTTCCTGTTTTTGTAAAAACTGTGGTGTGTGGTTTTTTTGTTTGTTTTGTTTTTTATTAAATAAAGGAATTACTAAAAGAAAAAAAAAAAAACACAAAGGAAAAAAAAAAGAAAAAAGCACATTTTGGAGCAGTCACTGGGGAGACTATCATTTATACTTAAGATAATTGTGGAAAGTGGTAGTAGAGAGCTTCAAAAGGTTGGGTCCTACTGCCTGTTTTCTCAGACTTCCTGCTGACTGCTGGTGACAGCTGCTTCATTGAGATTATTGGTTGTAGCTTTTATTGTAAGAGTTTTAAAGCTATTTGTAAATAATGTATGAACAAACCGAATGGTAGAATATCTGTATCTGTGCTTTGTTAACAAACAGGCTTACAGGAATATACTGACTTTTTCTAACTTAAAATACTTAAACCCAATCCTTAATGAAAATCTATGCAACAAATTTCTCTCATACTTTTGTCTCCAAATTACAACTCCGTGCTCCTATGGGTGAGTTTTCAATGCAAAACTTTGCACGAAAACAGTGGGAAATAAGTGATGTGGCAAGAATCTCCAATTTCCCTGGGTAATTTTTTTAATAGGTTTCTTTGTCAAGTGAATTTCATCTCACTGCAACTTGTACTCAAACTAGAAATTTCTGGACTTTTTAGTTAGATAGTGGAGACAAGAAAAAAACATGGCCTGAAAAAAAATCATGGTATACTTGGCTCTGGCAGCAATGCTGTCTTTGTATGGGGACTATTAAGTTAGTTTTTTGTTTGGCTTATATATATCTTTGCTTCCTTTGTATATGTGTCTTCGTGATCTTATTTGTGCAATTCTACACCTTCAGTTCATGCATGTTCTTTGTGGTTCTGAATGACCATTGACTGGTGTAAGACTTCGATCTTTCCTATCATTGATCAACCATTGTAAATCCTTTTTTGCAGATGTAAATTCCTCTGTATAATAACGTTGTTTGCTTCATTTACAAATCTGTTGAATTCATAAAACGCGAACTCTTTGTCAGCTGTTAACCATGTTGGCTCACTGTAGGGTGCATTCCTGTTAGTAGGCTGGGAAGAGTCTGTTAGGATTAGATTTAGGGCTGTTTTCTAAATGGTAAGTAACTCTTTGCAGCTTATTTATATCTTTAATTCCATGTGTCTGTTAAATGCACAGGATGCAATTAGCTGTGATTTTTTTTTTTTTCCTTTGGTTACATTCCGAAACACACATAACTCCCCTTTCTCCTTTCCAGCCCTGTCCTCCTAGCCCCCTCAAAAAACAAAACCACCCCAAACAAATTCTAAACTCCTAAGAAGATAAAAGGGCTTTAGACTTGGGACAAAACTTAGAAAAACTTATTCTCGATATCTCCTTTACTGAAGCTATGTGCAATCACCTGTATTGTATCATCTCCTATTTGCCTACTGCTGCGCAGTTTCACTGATGTGGAAATGTCTGATGGAAAAGAAATTCAAGATTGTTGTCTTTTTACTGCATTGAAAAATACTTAGACTTTCAGAAAGCTTTCAGAAAATTCTTTGCAGTCCGTTTAGAGAAGGTGGCTGAGCTATCAATAGATAAGTCAGGTCTTTGCTTGTCTGAGGTATCCTTGAAAGTAAAAAATGTGAAAGGCTGAATTTCCTACTTGAATTTAACAGTTGCAGTTGTTCAAGAGTGAACACTGAAAAAACTACTGCATATTTTTATCCAGATTTTCTCTGCTGAAATGATAAGGAGGGCTGCTGAGGGCATTTATTTTTGATAATATAAAATGATAATTTTACTTTTAAGGTAACACACTGTTTTAGGGACCACTTTCTGATCTGAGCTTTCCTTAGTTATTCTACCACAAAAATAATAGTATTTTCAGCTTTTGAAACTTAAGGACAGGTTAGATCTTGCCTTTCTGCTTTTATGATTAGTAATCAGGTCCCATATTCCCTGTGGCCCTGGAGCGAGGGGAACATCTTGAACTCTGGGCTTTCAAGTTGTGTGGATCCAGTGGTTAACCTCACAGTGGAGAAGGATATGTGTGTTCATGTAGACCTGTATCTTAGATATTGTGCTTCCTTCCCTCTAGAAGGTCCGTTAACCAAACTTGGGAGCCTAGTGTTCTGCAAAAGGGAAGCTTGAGGTTTTTGTGCAGCATTCTTGCATACATGATTTCTTATTTCTAAATATGAAAGGGATAAATGCACAGCTGAGTGCCAGGTGACGCTTCCAAATGAATTCATATGTATCCTCGATAGATTGTATGTCCATGTCTTAAACTCTGGATTAACCCTGTGCTCTGTTGGGAAACCATAAAAGATTAAACCTTTGGCCCAGACTTTGGTTTTAGCGTAGCATGGCAAAGGCTGGTTTATCTTGGTGCTGTTTTCTTACTTCAAGCAGTTCTCCACATGCTTTCTGGATAAAAGATGAGTGTGATTTGAGTAGAGGTTGTGGAGTGGAAATTATTTGGTTTTTGAATTTCTGGTTTTATGTGAAAAAAAATTTGTTTAGCTTGAGATATGGTCTCTCCAAAATGAGGGCCAAGCAGCACAGGAGTGTATGGTATGAATTATGTATTTCCATAAAGTTTTTGTCTTAGGGTAGACAAGGGCTAAACGTACTTCAAGTTGCTCAAAGAGCTTTTGCCTTTGGACCACTTGATTATCTTAACTGGGAAAGTACCACTCTGTGATGACTGGTCTGAGATTTGTAAAACTCTGCAGAAGATCCTAGAAGAGATACATAAGAACAAAGAATGGGAATGAAGTATATAGACCCCAGATTTTGCTGGGGCAGGTGTCTGTTTAGATATTGTTAATCAGTGTAGATTTAACCCCATTAATCAAGGTACAAAATACTGCTTAGAGGAAATAACCTGAACTCTTTAATCTTCTGGAAAAAAATCCTTTCCTAAAAGTGATGATTTTAAAAACCTCACAAAACATTATCTAGTTTTCAAATGGTCTGCAGACTTTATCTTCAGTGAAGATGAAGCAGAAGTTTCAAGAGGGGTTGCAGAACTTTCTTGTGTCGTGTTATCTGCTGCCATAAATTCTAGATTCCTCTACAGAGATGTAATGAAATCAACCCAAGTTGAAGCTGGCTAAAATGCTTAGTGATGACTTTCATCTGCTCCCTTCTTTCTCCAATCTCTTCCCTGGCTTTATTTTTACTTTTAAATGTACATGGCTTACCTAAGTTCAGTAAGCTTTTTCCTCTTCTAAATTACATTTTTTATTCTTGTATTCCTCTAGTTTGCTTCAGTAGCTTTTTGGCTGCTAGTTTGCTTTTCCCTGGTCCAGTGTTATTTCCCATTCCTTATTTTACATGATCTGAATTTTATTAGATTATTGTGCCCTCATTAGACCCTAGGCTCTTCTCATGAGGAATTTCTCATCGGCTGTAATGGTGTTTACTGGGCTGATGGTTTTTTAAAGGCTCTAGATTTCAGTAACTTCCAGAGACTTCTTTGAGGCAGAGGTGCTACAAACTATTTTGCCTTTCCCTCCCTCTCTCCCAAAGCTAATAGTGAAGTGGCTGAAATGTGAAAGTGGGACTGTAAGGAACAAAAATATCCCTGAGGATTTTGCAGAATTCCAGGAAAAAAAAAAAAAAAAAGTAGGATCTTTATAGTGGAAAACTATTAAAGATTTGGAGTATTCCCTAATCGGAATCTCTTTGTGCGAATGGGATGACTTGACGGATGGAACGTAGCAGATGCATATTTCACGTGCCATCTGTTTCCCAAGTCCAATCCTGACAATGGCATGCTCGACCTGCTTTGCATCTGTGATGTTAAAGGAACCAGCCAACACTGGCACTGCAGTGTGCATACGTGTTCCGTGAGGGTAGGAGAAGGAAGGACCAGGAATACAATAGAAGCTGGTACTGCTCTGCCTTTTTGCTCTACGAGGTGTCCTTCAACTCTAGCGTTACTTCCATTAATGTGGAGAAATCCGGTCGTCTCTTTTTGTGCTCTGCTTTTGGACCTTTTAGTCGTGTGTGTTCTCATATTTTTGCTGGTTTTCATTCTTTGGTTTTGCATCCTCCCTCACTTTCCTTCCTGCTGTTTTTTCCTAGCTGTAAAATATTTAATGATCCTTAAAGTTCAGGACAACTTTGACATAGTTAATGCAGAATGCTAACGAAGTTCAGAGGAGTTTGGGAATGATAAAGAAAAGACTGTGGGTGAACACTTGTCTGTTACAGTTGATGGTATTCCCACTGAGAAAATAATTTAAAAGATAGGCTATTAATTCTTTTTAGATATTAGAAGTAATCAGGAGTTTTGGAACATTTCTGGTGTTGGAAGTATGGCGGAGGAGGGGTGTTCTGCACCAGCTGCTTCTTCCCTTTGTCTCTAAATGTAACGACAGCTTTCAACCTGTGTTTGTAGTCAATGGGAGAAGATAGAAATATGCCCTTCACTTAGAAGCCCTCAAAGTACTGTTATCATTCAGTGTTTTTGATGATAATTTCAGTGTCTATTCCCTCATGTGTGTGCTTTTTAAAGTATGAGTGAGAGTAACATGGACTTTGAGAAATAATGCTGATTGTTTAAAGAATCACTCATGATAAAATATCTCTTTCTGGGAATTTGTGTTCCAGTAGATTAGCATTATTGATCATTCTCTCCTCACGTACTCTACAGATGATTTTAGAAAACTGAAGCTATTATGTTTCTTGTCTGATGTAATTATCAGTACAAGGAATAATCTAATTAGAAGACAACAAGGATGCATTCTAATTGTTCTAATACGTTATGTTAATGCTTTATGCTTACAGTCAGGTTTAGTAAGAAATCATTTGACAAAGTGACAGCTTGTCTTATAGTGCTTGCAAACATAGCTTCAGTTTTCTCTGACTGAAGTTTCCTGGTAGTAGACTTGAAACAAGTAATGGGACAAAGTGCACTTGGATAGTCTGCAGATGTTTAATCTCTGCGTAGCTGTTTCTCATCCTTTCCATGGATTAGAACCATTCTAGTCTGCTCTGCAGGTCTATGGAGTTGAATCTCTGCAATAACCATGTGCATGCCTCTGATGCCTATGGAAAACTGTCAGTGCCCCCCCCACTGCCCGATGCTTGGGATGGCATTACTGAACATGAGTCTACATGAACCATGTGAGGATCACAAAGTGCCTATGGACCTGCCAGGCTGTAGGCAATTAACCCAAGAATGAGTTATTTGCTTAAAATTAATAAGATCATGCTTCTGACAACATAAGAATGACCAATATACATTAAAACCACGTGAAACAGAGCAATTGATAGTGGGGATGAGGCTGGGGAAAGATGATGTCAAACGGATTTTAAGTGTATTCTACTCAACTCCTCATATTAGAAATGTCTCTCCCCTGCATACCACCCTTTCGTCTGTCTGACAATGTTTTCAATTTATTTCTTTCTGCTGACAAAATATTTCTGGCCTCTTACATCTAATGTGTGATCTCTCTTTATCCAGAGATAAAGTGTTCAGTTCTCATTAAACTGGTCTCTGCATTCACCCTTAATTAGATGAAGTACTGAAGGTGGCACTACTTTTTTGTACTATTATTATGTCTCCAGGTCAGAGATGAGTACCTGCATGATCTATGATTAGTAGCATTAATGGGCTATTTTACTTTTAATTGTTGGCAACAAAGAGTTACAAGAACTTAGACTATTAATAAAGTGCTTTATGATATAATTTTTTAAAACCTTTTCCCTAGACTTGTTCTATTATTGTTTTTTAAAAAGCAACACACGGTACAGGTAGAATTATTTCAGCCATGCCTGAGCTACTTATACTTCGTAAAAACATAATAAATAGTTTAGAGTTAGGTGCTGCCAGCCTGAGGTCTGGATTGCCTTTACTGGCTTTGTATGACATTGAGGGAGACAGAGAAGGGATTGGTAAGGGTGATCAGGAGAGAGAACATGAGGAGACTATAAGACTGCTTAACTTCCCTCTAAACACTCTGTGTTCAAACTTTAGACTTTACAGTTAGAAGCCTTGCCCTGACTAATCAACGAAACCAATTTAAACAGACTTTTACAAGTTAGAATGATGGTAAGGTGGTGAAAGTTTAAATGGCAGTGAGTCAAAGTAGAAATTGTAGTTATCCAGTTAGTTCCATACATCAGCTATGAGATGTTGTTACATATAGGAGGGATGTAAAAGGGATGCAATTTAAATATTTAAGTAAAACTAGTATTGGTAAAAGACACATCTGTCCTGCTGATGGCTGGACTGCCCTGGGTTACTGTCTGTCTCTGTAGGCTGTGTGGCACCCTGCTATTCAGTAGTCTAACTTTATGAAGAAACACCTTGCCCTTCATTTGCTTGATCTAAAATTCAAATGCTCATTGCAACGTGCAACTGCATTAGAAGTACTTAGACAAATTAAATGATTCAGTATGATAGCTTTGAAGAATCTAATTTCCATATGGGGAATAATTTTTATCGTCTGGCAAAAAGACAAAACGTGAATTTTACGTTGGCTGCTTTTTTTGATAACATTTATGTTGCGTGGGGTTTGCTTTATGGTAGTAATAATATTATTATTAATCCAAACTCAGAGCATGGACCTGTTGTTTAGGTCATAAATGCTTAACTAATGTTACAGGCTTCTAACACGCATACAGATATTGGTCTGTCTGTTCTGAACTTCTTTGCGTGCAGGTTACTGTGAGCTCTGCTTGTATTGGTGCAGCTGTGAACCATGATTTTTATTTGTGATTTCTACCCAACTGCCTCTGCAGTGCCATTATGGTTTGTAACATAATTAGGCATGTATGGCATTTAGAAACATATACATGGTGGATATGATACCTGGAAGATACACGTGGTGTATTCAGTTTGTCAGTAATTTTTTTGTCATTGTTTTCTGTTGGTGTGAATATTACAAAAAAAAAAATTATCTCTTGAAAAGTTTTAGTCTATTTCCAGTAATGAAGCAACCCTTTTATAATCTTTACTAATATTTGTTCTGAAATACTGAAAATTCACAAACTTAAGAAGAAAATGCTGTCTAGGCTGCGTATTCACCTGTCAATAACTGGTGCTGACTAATCCAATTGGGTGAAGTTGCTTCTGGGATTGAAGGAAATTCTGCACGTGGCTCCCAGCCCGTCACCGCCTCGGGCTCCTTGGGTGGATGAACGTAGGTTGCAACAGTTCTGCAGGAAAGCTGCAGAGAGCTGCTGCTAGAAGAACTGCCCCCTTTGTTCGTAGTGTCTACGTAACCGTGAGAACCTCGGGTGTCGTGCTTTTATCGCGCTCCTCTTGGACAAATCCGGGCTGCTTGGAACTTAACAGCAGCTTTGCCACTGATTCTACATCTGCAATTCATTGCTGTGTGGTTTAGCTGATGGATTAAGATTGCAGAACACTAGGTTTTCTGCTTTTATTTTTGATTATTTCAATTATAAGGAGAATAAGGAGAAACAGTTTAACTCTGCATAAGGCAGCTACCAATCCGAAGCTTTTTGTGGGCATGCGGGGAGGTGATCGGTGCTATCACATGCTGCCAACAACCTATTGTAAATCCTTTATAGGCTCTTAGAAAGCTAGTGCATAATTAACCTTTGCTTGAAATTATTCTCTTAACCAGAGAACAAAACTCTCCAGATATGCATGAAAAATATAATGGACATTTCTAGGTGCTTCTTTCCTGAACATTTTATGGCTAATTCCCAAATAAAATTGAAACCCGTCAGGGCAGCAGCAGCCTGCTCTGGGAAGGAACTGGTTGATCGGTGTATTTGAGACCTTCAGGTTTCTGTGCAACCTTAGGTTTTACATACAGGTGAAAAGTGTGTTTGCTACTTTATATTATGTGGCAAAAGACATTCTGAACTCTCTGGTGTAGCCAAGGCACGCTCTTAGCTAAAGAATGGTGTAATAAGGAAAAAAAAAAATCATGAAAGTCAAAGTCCATTAGGTAGTTCAAGAAATGGCATTAGAGTGGTGGATGTGGGACCACATGCTGGCAGAAGCTGTGTGTCTGTGAGGTTATTGACTCAAGCTGTTAACTGGACGCTGCAGTTGTAGCCTTTGGGCAGATATTTGTTGAAACAGATAAAGGCTTTGTTGGGCTTAGCCGGGTTCCTTTTAGTTGATTCTAACCTCAGTTTCTCTTCCAGTGAATCAGATCATCAGCACTTTCAGATGTTTTTAGTATGTGGCTCTGAACTTACTGGAAACTATCCTAAGGACAGGAGAAAGTGACTTCTGGAAGTTTTTGCCTTATTTGACCAGGATTCTGAGCATTAGTCTTGTTTAAAATTCACATTTCTCTCTGCTAGCTGAGGTATAGCAGGTACTTCTTTATCTCACTGAGGCAGAGTCAGCAGGACTCCTGGCAGCTGTAGGTTCAAAGTTCAGCCTACAAAGTTATGGGTGGGCAGCTGTTTGCTGCATTGACTGCATGTGCTCACGGATGTATGGTGTGGGGTTGTTTTGGTGGTTTGGTGGTGGTGTTGTGTGGTTTGGGGTTTTTTTTGTGCTGGTACATTTTGGTTTTTTTGCTTGTTTATTTTTTCTAAGAAAGATGTATGAAGATGTTCAGAGAATAGCTAGATGTAGTGGTTTTAGGCTGATCCAGCAACTAAAACTCACACAGTCTCTCCTTCTCCAGTAAAGTAGAGAGGAGAGAAAAAAAAAAAAGGGACTGAGGGTTGAGACAAGAACAGAGGGAGCACCCACCAACCATGGTCCTGGGCAAAACAGGCAGAGCTTTTCTCAAAGCAAAACAGTTTATTAATGATTACTTAGAAGGACAAAGGGAAACAAAAACCGATTACTTGAGAGGACAGAAAGAAACAAAACCAGATCTTAAAACCGACACCTTCCCCTCCCCCTTCCTTTTCCTCCCGGCTCTACCTCCTCCCCCCAGCAGCACAGGGGGCAGGGACTGGGGGAGTGCAGGTCAGTTCATTCCGTGCTGTTACTGCAGCTTCTTTCTTAAAGGAGAAGGAGTCCTTACACCCTTTGCCCCTGCTCCAATGGATCCCCTACCCACGAGGAAAAATCCACAAACTTCTCCAGCGTGAGTCCAGCCCACTGGAAACAATCCTTCCCCACAGATTGCTCCGGCGTGGGCTTTACCACAGTCTCGGGTACTTAGGGAGCTGTAGCCACTCGCTCCGGCGTGGGTCGTCACACAGACTCCAGATGCCTCTCTGCCTCGTCGTGCACCCCAACACGACCATCCTCAGGCTCAGGCATCTTCTCCCCACGGGCTGCGAGTGGGTCTCTGCTCCACCGAGGCCGTCCTGGTTGCAGAGGGGCCGCCTGCCATCTCACCATCAGCCGCAGGGGAAACTCAGCTCCGGCACACCTCCTCCCGCTCCATCCTCACTGACCTGCTGTCGATGCGGCTGTTTCTCTCAGATCTCAGTCCTCTCCAGGTGAACTCAGCCCAGTGGGCACCCCGGGAGTGGGGTGCCCCCGAGTTCCCCAGCTGGTTCCGCCGCTGCCATTCTCTGTGGGTGGCGCCGGCCCGATGCAGGCAGCTGCCCGGCTGGGAGCCAGGGAGCGGGGGCAGTGCCCTCCTCCCTTCTCTGCTCGATCCTGGGCGAAGCACACCTTCCAGTCCCTTTGTCCTGACTTAAATAGGGCAATTCGCAGAGGCGCCCTATTGGCTCAATCCCGAGGGGGATGGCAGTCTGATCTGGTGGCCAGAACCAAACCTAACCCGGTTCCAAAACCGGGGAGGTCGCAGGGAGCAAAACCCCTCTCCTGCCACCAGAACCACCCCCCCCTCCACATCAAACCATGACACTAGAGGAAATATTTTAAAGAGGGTGAAAGGAATTCCAGGCCTTTCACATGGGAAGAAGGCATGCCTCCAAAATTGGGGGAATGTAAGAAAATGAGGCATGGATAATGTCTCGAGGTGTTGAATCTTTCATGTTTTTTATTTTTCTTTGGTTTACTATGTTCCCTGGCTATTGGGCTTGCAGCAAATCTGGTTATGTCTTAGTTAGTTATCTATCTACTTTTTGGAGAAAATGTTCTTCTCCAAGTACAGTTTCCTTGTAAATGCTGCAGTTTCATATCCTTCCTATTAGGAAAACAACGATCTGGGAAGTGTAAGCTAAGTCCTGCCTTACTATAACCAAGATTAAAGCTGATCGTTTTCCCAGGCCAAGCTCTACTTCGTTCTTACAAATGAACACAAAAAAGCTCACTGAATTTATAGTAGTGTTGGCTTTTCTTTCCAGAAACTTCTGAAATGCAAGAATTGTAGATGAAAATGTAAAATAGCTGTGCCATGATCAAGGCAAGACTCAGACCAGTTCACTGTCCTTCTAATTTGTGGTGATGTTTTTTGCAAATTTGCTATATTCTTGTTTAGTATTTATGCACTCTTCAGTACAAGCTGAGTACCTTAAACAATGCACTGCTGAATATTGCAACAGCTCCCAAATTTGTCCTCAACAATTTTCAAGAGATCTTTATTTTCCCATGAAAGATTTTTTTAAATAATGGGTGAAAAAAGGTAATACTGGGAAAACTGTTAAGGCAGAAAAGATTTTTTTGGCTTTGTCCTGCAGACCTCTCTAAGTCTTAGGTGTAAAGGTTCTGGACACAGACTGTCTTCCGAAACTTAAGTCCTGTCCTTTGATATCCTTTTGATACTCCCATTCCCTGAACACTCAGTTCCAAAAGTTTCTGTATTATCTTCAAGAATCAGAATTTTAAGATCGTTTCAGAGTGACCATAGTCTTTGTGTTAGAAAAAGACCTATCTTGAAGCACGACAATACACTATTATGAGGTTCTTTCAAACGGTTTTGAAATTTCTGTATCTCCCAGGTTTCCTAAATTTTACCCAGATGTCTGATAAACACAACATTTCAAGCAATGTACTAGACTTGGCAGACACTAAATTCAGCAGAATGTAAATTACATTCAATGTGTTTATATGTCCTCTTGGCATTTTTCTCCTTCCATAGACTCAGCACGCTTTGTTACCCCAGTGAGTCTCATTTACTGGTAGGCTGGAATTCAGCTGCTTGAGATTCTGTTTAAAAAATCTCAAGCAGCTTGCTAGAAACTTTTGATATTATAAAAATTACTTGCTGCTTTATTTCTTTATTATTTCTCACTTGATTGTGTATTGTACTTGGTTTTTAATGTCATTAAAATGTGGCAGTAGCTGTTAAATAAAGCATCCATCCTAAAGCCTGCTCTAGCAGAAGCTACTCTTAAATTACTTTTATTAGCAGCTGCCACTTTAAGGCTCGGGCATAAGGATTTAAAAAAATTAAGAATTTCAGTTTTCAAACAACTGTTCTGTGTTTTCAACTTGTTCTAAACTCATCTCAGTCCCACACAGTGGTAGATCTTTACAAGTGTTTGAATTTCTCAAATGTATTTTCATTTTTCACGTGCTGGATACCATGGGTTTAACACGCCATGTGCTCGGTGAGTTACTGTAGCATTGAATAATTAAGTGGCAAACCAGGACCCGCTCTGAGATCTGCCTTAGGGGAAAAAGTGCCCTGATCCTGAGAGCTTGAGGCCTCTTAAGTGCGAGGCTGGAAGCAGTAAGTATGAACAAGTAGGTGAGAGTATGGAAGCACGGCAGTCATGTGTTGGCTGCTCAGCATGCCGGGCAGTCTTCTGAAATGTCCGAACCCTTATTTGCTGCTAAGCTTTTTGTAGGTATAGCATATAGGCAAAGTGAACTGGGAAGAAACTGAGGATGATTTTTTTTCTTATTTTTAGAGGTATTAAGCAGCTCTCATCCCTGAATTGCACTGTATTGCTTGGATACTTTGCAGCTAATTCTCTCCTTTAATGACTTGTGGACATCACCTGAACAGAAATGAAGGTTAAATTCTGTCTGACTAGCTTAACTAATACAGACCCATTAGCTGTCACAGGTGTCTATGATTAGCCTTTGGTTTAGCAATTACAGAAAAATGTTAAATGCTCCCATTTGACTCTACAGAGTAAAAGCAATTTCAAGTGGTGTCTGCTTGCTAGTGCTTCATTAGAAAAATCTGGTTCTGCATATCTTCATAAAGAAAGCAAGCTCTGTGACTAACAGAACGCGTAAAGCATACAGTGAAACTGCCTCTGTAAGTCGTCTTTGGATTTCAATTTCCACAGAGCAAGCTACAATTGTCAGCCTTTTCTCAGGAATGAGACACTGACAGATCTCTGTGGCTAAATGTAAACCTTCTAGGTCACACGTTTGCTGTGCGTGTAGGTGATGGACTGAGTAAATGTCCTAGATGGGTTTGATAAGTTATGTTTGGTCTCTTCTCACAGTTAGGAATGTCTGACTGGCGTGGGGAGAAGGTTATGTTGTAGGTACTTGGCAGTATTCCGGTTGAGATTCCTTGTGCAAGGAGTACTATTAAATTAGTGATAAGTTCAAAAGACTGGAATTCATTAGGAAATACTTCATAAATCAGTAAAAAAAATAGATTTGTCTATGGCAGGTCGCATGACAGGGTTTCAAGTTAGCTTTTTAGCTTGAAAAATCCTGTCTCATATTTCTGTACATGGTTCTAAGTGTTATGGAGCTCTATTCGTTCTTGCTGCGACTTAATAAAATCGGATGCACCACTGCCAGTATTAATGAAAATCCTTCCACACTGAAATTCAGATATCCCAGGTATGGAATATATCTTACTATAAATCACTGGCGAGTATATAAATCTTAATGTTATGAATGTGTCCAAGGATGAAAATATAGATGTTAATTTTTAAAATCTACAATACTTTGAACAAACAAATCCTTCTCATTACTGTAGGGTTATTTTTAAATGATGGAATATGATTAGTCCCGTTATGTGGTCATGCTTATGTAACAGCTTATAAATACATATGAAGCCTTTCCTAGAGAAGATACAGTCTTTATTCCAGTGGTCTTAGTAACTTGCTGATATGACAAATTCAGGAAAAATACCCATACACCTGAATAAATGAATGTCTGCTTCTGTCTTCAATATTTCAAATGCCAAATCCATCTAAAATCTCCCTTATATATAAAAGTTGTACTTTCTGCATTAATTTTTCTGTACTTTTTCTTCAAGCTCTCTTCATCCTCAAAGAGACATGGTAATTAGAGATAATTAATAATTTATTGCTTTAAATTATAGTGAAAAAAACCACCAAAATAATAAAGTTTCTAGCTACTCTTTGTTTAAAAGACTGTCCTGGGTTCTCCCTGTAAACCCAAGCATGTACCTTTGGGTTTTAAATCCTGTGTTTTTCATTACAAAGAATCAAAATGGTGGGCCTTGAAGCCACAGAATAAAAAATTTGTGAAACTGGGAACCAATGGAGTTCTAATATAATGAGTTGAAATCCTGCCTGTAACCTTTCACATTTATTTTTAAGTATCTTTCACGCGTCTGTCTGCTTTAGTCTTAAATAACAATTCTGAGACCTACGCTGAGGAACGCATGTGCGTGATGTCAAGGAAGGACCAATAACTGAAATACTAGTATAGTTCCAAAACGTACCTGATATATGTTCCAGTATAAAGCTGCTTAATTGGTAGATGGCAAGGCTTTTTGTTAATGTTTGTCCCTGTCAGTCTCCTCAAAGGGTTGGCTTGAAAAGCAGTGTTTGTACACACTATATGTACCTATATGTACGTATATATCATATCTAAGTTGGCCTCTAAAGTTGCCTTTATGCTGTCAAATTGCTTAGCTGGAAAAATATGGGGATGCTTTTTTGCAGGATAAAGAATGGAAGGTTTTAATGGGATTAATATGGAAGACAAAATATTTTGGTGTTTCCTTTTATGTGATGAGAAGGATTTTTTTTTTTAAATAAGATTTCTTTTAACAGCTTGTATTCTATAATTGTGATAGCTTTTGAAAGAGCAGTGTTAAATCAGCTAGCCATGAATGGAAAGGGAAAGAAAAAAAAAAAGGCAAACTATTCATTCCTGGAACACCAGTGAAAGCAGCCATGGATGTTTCCTAGCTCAAGTGAAGTTGGTCTGAACGCTTATGGTAGTGCGTTTTATCCTTCCATCAGCTGAAGGCTTTAAGATTTGTAACAACGACAGGCTTTGCTGTCACTGAAAGCAGTAAACAATGTGCTCAGTGATCTCTCCAGAGACCTGGCACCCTGTAAAACCATCCCCCTCAGTTTGAATGGCTTTATTAGATGTTCATCTCTATTTGAGAAAAGAAAATGAGCATTTATCTTCCTTCCCTTGTTCGTGGCCATAGTGAATGCTAAAAGCAACGGGTGACTCGGCATTGGTCTCTCGTGTTGGGCCATGGAGACTCTTCAGGGCAGAGCGTATGAACTGTTCTGTGTTCATAGAGTGTTTGCCACAGGAGGATCTGTCCTTGCTTGATCTTTAGACACTAATACAGAAAACTGCCTAAATTACCAAAACGTGGAAGTAGGAATCAAAACCAAGCAAACGTTTCTAACTGTAGTGCTGTGAAAGGTAATGTTAAAGATGTGTTCCTGAAGAAACTTCTCAGTCTCAAGGAGTCTGTCTCAGTGTTTTGACCTTCCTTTGAGAATTGCTACTGGAATGATTGGTTATTGCTGCTTCTCTCCAGACTTGGTTTCCCAGAATTGTTAGTTATTGAAATTTGATTATCCATTAATTAGTTTATTCCAAACCCAAACCCTGGCTGTCAGTTCTGCCATCTGCCAGTTCTAATCCAGGTACTAGCACTAAAGTGAACATCTCACAGTGGTCATTAGCAGTCAAGTGTACTTTTAAGGAGTCCTTAAATTTTAAAATAGCATGTCCCTACCACCTAGAATTTGTACTTTCTTTGAGCCTTTTTTTCTTCTATTGTTAACATTTCATAACACCTAATGCTGTGCACATTGGTTTTAAGTTTTTGTTTACATTTGGGAAGGGTGTTTTGGAAGAATACAAAACAAAGTATCCATTTCTCCATTCTTCTGATTCAGCAGCAGTCAATCCCGAGCACTGGCATTACAATTCTGGAACACAATATTTCCTCTTTATAGATGCTTATGTTACTTAACCACAAGGATTTTGTCAGATGAGAGTAAATCATATTGATGGCAACAAAACGATAGACAAGTTCTTGATGAGGAAGTGATTGTCCCACAAATGTGCACCTGGATAGAGGGATTTAATAGAATCGATGAACTACTGCTTAGAGCACTTTCCAGTGTTGTTAAACCCTATGTAGACTGACAAAATGCTACATTGGGTTAATTCCATTCATGGTGGCTTTGTACTTACTATTAGGGAAATCTTCATGTCAGTAATTTACAGTAACTGTGCATTGTTGCATATACTTCTCTTCTAAACATTGGCATATTTTTTACTCTGGGATCTCGTTTCCTAATAACTCATTATCAAATCACATTTGGAAAAGGGACTGCAGGGTTACTCAGCTAGAATGCAGTCATAGGTTTGGCCTTAGTCATGACCTTCACCAAATAATAAGAGGCAGCTGCATACACCTTGTGCGTGGCAGGAATGTTTAATCTCCATTCTCCTGTCATGCACTGG
The DNA here is from genome assembly GCF_009769465.1 of Tauraco erythrolophus. Taxonomy (NCBI): domain Eukaryota; kingdom Metazoa; phylum Chordata; class Aves; order Musophagiformes; family Musophagidae; genus Tauraco; species Tauraco erythrolophus. The sequence goes on from NC_141476.1 coordinate 9,368,379, forward strand.
TGTAATTGAGAGTGAAATGCATACGGTCATATTGTCCCTTCCTGCACACTACAAAATCACGCTGAGCATCCTTTGCACTGAGCTATGTGGTATGGATTTTTTCCTTATCTTTGGAGTTAAAATACTTGTGTAATTAAAATAGATCCTAACAAGGAGGTCCTAAGAGTGTAGAAAAACACCTTTGCTTTTCTTTTCTCTTCAGACAATGCATTGTTTTAGTGTATAGTAGTGGGAAGTTAATGTTGTTTCATGTAACCCTGTCAGAATATTGATTATCTGTAGCTGTGCTATCTGTAAGGATAGAGTTATGACTTGTTCTAAAGAGTAGATTAATGAAAACTCAGAATTTATAATCTTTGGGCTGAGGCTTAAAAGAAAATCTGAATGAAAAGATGTGATGTTGAAACTTTTCACCAGAGAAACATTAGGTTTGTCAAGGTTTTGCTTTACGGCAAAATATGTGTTCAGTGTTTATCCTAAAATACACAGTATTGGTGGTAATGCTTTTGAATGACGATACAATTTACTAAATAGACATTTTGGCAACTGGTACTTTAACAGGTAGCTGAAAACTGATGCTCTAAATTTTAAGGATTATTGAAATGTTTTGTTTTGGTTGTTTTGTGGCAGAAGTATGTACTGTAAAGCAATGTACGCTTTTGTAACTATATGCAAAAAAAAAAGTCAAATAGAAATTGAGTCCCACCCCCAACTGAACTGTTCTGTTATGAGGAGTTCAGTAAGATTCCCATGGAGAATGCACCTCTGCCCACACAATGAGCACTAATGGATGAATTACTCTATTGAATAATTTTGTGACACTCTCTACTAAAGACCTCTAAGTTGTGTTTTCTTCTTGCAGGTAAAGATTGAGAAATACATAGAAGAGGCCTCCTGCAACCTCCTAATGTAAGTGTCTATTTCTCATACGAACATACTGCTCTGTTCACTGAGACATGAGACCCATCAGTGATTTCTTCGATTGGTCCTGACAGCAAGGAACAAAGAAATGAATAACAAAATCCAGGTTGCTAATGTATTGTCACAGGGGGCAGATATGCAACACGTATCCATTTCAGAACCCATTTAAACAGTGTTTGGAAACACCTTGGGGAAAACTAACACACCAGAACAGGTAAAGCATGTAACAAGAACCTCTATGACTCTCTAAATCTACATGCCCCGTCTTTGAACTGGGAGCACAATCTCGTGCATCAGAACACGTTAGAAAGAGAAGGATTACAGTAGATCCAGTAATGCAAAACAGCTTTAGGTACTCGGGACACAGGCTCTTTGAATGAGAGCTTAGGCTGAAAGGTAAAGCCCCCAGTGGACAGAGCTGGGGTGAGGGTTATTTTGTGATCTGTGATAGAGCTTATTTCTCTGTATCTCCTGCAAAAATATTTTAATCCGATCACAACAGTGGATTTCATGAAGCCAAGAGGCTTAGCATTGGTGGACAGAATACGCAGCTGTACATGCTGACCTCTGAAGAGAGATTGACTTTCTGCTGGAATCTGTTGTGAGGTACTCTCAAATACAAACCTTCTCCTGCTCACTTCTGCTTCCCTGCCTGTAGCCTTCTGCATCTCCTAATTCTGCACCAAGCTAATATTATTTAAGGGGGAGCTGAATTGTGCAGCTGATGTGCCTATATTAACTCTAAAATTAAAGTTTAGTCAAGCCACAGTATCTCCAGACATTGCAGCCTTCAGTCTTTTCCATTCAAATGCATGTGGCAATAATGGGACCCCAAGTGGTCATGCTACAGAGCTGGTAAATTAATATTAATTCCCTGAAGAAATTATGTAGTGAAATAGACTTTTCAATACTGAACTTTTAGTTTTTCAGGGAGGAAAAACCTCACTGGTTTTAAAGCTAAAAGAAAAATTTTAATGTAAAACTGTCTTAACTTCTGATAGGAAACATCATGATACTTCTGATTTGGGATGGAAAGAAGGTTCTTACATTTGGGTTTCATTGGTCTTGCTATAGTGCTCCTCTTTGATAGGATTGCGGATTTGTTTTGGTGAATTGCAGTGGAGCACAATGGAAATGATCCAAGAAAGCATGAGATAAGAGTATGTGGCTGGTGGTACCAAAGTATTGAAGTATCAAAGCCTTGGGTATGTCACCAATTAATCATCTATGGCCTCAGCTACTGGAGATGGAGAGGAAGTTTGCTATGTTCCCACTCCGTATATAAATTTCTTGGCTAATATGGAACTGATCTAATTATAGAAGAGTCTCACATGGATTGTCATTTCTTGAGTACTTCTCAGGCTCCAAATTCCTAAGAAGTGAGGTAGCTTGGTAAAAGAAACCCCACAAAACCAAACCCCCACAAAACCAAACCCCCCCAAAACCTTGATGTCCTCAAAAACATAAATGACCATTGCAAAGAGGGGAAATACACTTTTTTTTTTTCCCCCTATGCCTAAACAGAACAGCTAAAACAGAACAAATTGAAATTTAAACAGAGTTTCGAGTTAAATAAGAAATACAGCAAGGCTAGTTAAGCATGCAAATGGATCAGAAACTCAATAATCTTCCCATTATGAATATGAATAGGTTAGGAGAAAACTTCTGTCAGGCTACCTTGCAGCTCTTAGGTTCTTTGATCATCTGGGATGAGTAAAATGGCTAATACAGAAATGACCTGGGTTTATCCTGCTGTAGGGTGAAAATACAAACTAGATAATATCCAGAGATACTTGCTTGCCCTTTGATTCACTGAGTGGCATAAAATGAATGAGGTGTTGAACTTCTTCCTCTTCCATTTCTATTTTTATGAAGACAAAGAACTATCATCACTCAGTTTAAGAATAAACCTGTTATTAAATGTGTAACATGAAAGGAAAAATGATTCATTTGAAAAGCAATGGATATATTTTGATTAATTGTTAAGCATTATGGAAAAATTGTTTTGAAATTGCTTCTTGTGCAGTAGTTTAGCTGTGGAATGAGCAACTCAAGCAATTGATGTATTGGCAGACACATACCTAGTAAATGAGTTCTAAATTTTTCACTCTGATAACCAGCAGCTATCACACATGCTGATATTTATCCCTTTTCCTTTGTCTAAAGCCGTGGGTGGTCTGTCTTTCCTGGAAGTAACTTGCTTTTTGGTGATAGGGAGAAGTTGCTTTTTCATTTTGTGCTTTGAGGAATTTCTACTTCCTTAACTGTGACCAAGAATTTTTTCTTTTTTAAACATGTCACTTGCAAAAGGGAATCAAAATTTGAAGTTATACCCCTTTCCTTTTTCATAAACCTTTTTTTTTTTCTTCTGTTTTTCCCCCATAAGATATGCTTTAGTCTAGAGAAATGAGGTCTTGTCCAGCAGAGGGATACTCAAAGCAGATGGAATAGCAGGAGACATTTTCATTTTAGTGACAGAGGGGACCACATAGAGATGTCTTCCTTGATCCTAGCTTTGCAATTAAAGTGAGAAAGAGGCAGACCCTGGAGACTGAGTCTGTTAGAGCCAGCTTGCTCCCCGAAGGAGGTAAAAAGTGATACTTGAATGCCAGGAATGATGTGTTTTTTCTGTGCTCCGATGGTGGGGTTTGTTGTTGGTTTTGGTTCTCCTCCCCACCCACCCCCCAACCCCTGCTCCTTTTCCCCTTCCTCTTCCCTTGGAACGAGGTCAGAAGGTGATAGAAGTACCACGTGCCCGTGTTTTCCCTAGCTGTGCAAGGCAATGCTGAGAACTGTTAGTTCTGCACTTACATTGAAGGTACTCAAGGGTCAGGTGCCTCTCTGTGAGATGAGAAGCAGCTGATTGTCAGGGAGCGTCAGTATTGTCTTGCCTAAAATGTGCAGCAAATTTCAGATAGCCACGTCTATTGGTTTTAGTCTGTTTTGGATGTATGGATGTGATTCTTCAAATGCAGTGGCCTAAAGGGATTAATCCGTTGAAATGATTCTCTTCAACTGTCTTGATCTTCAAAGTACTCTTGACAGCTAAGAATTGTGCTGTTCCTTAGCTTGTAATCAGATCACCTCTAGATCACATCTGGAATAGGTGTGTAATATAATAATTTTTCTCCACGTAAATAAATTTTAAAAATTTTTCTAAACTCCTGATTTTTTTTAAAGACTGAAAATAGTGATTGTATCATTTTGGATCATTGCATGACTGTACATAGTGTCTGCTTTTGATACAAAAGCTGCAAGTGAACATTAGCGATTCTGATACTTGGTGTATTTGGCATCAGTTAAGTGAATCGGATAAGAGATGCTTGTGACTATGCTTGCTGGGAATAAACCAGCTGGTATTTATTTGGGAAGTATTCAGAAAACACCCTCTTGTTAATGATCCATTGCATGATCTGACATCTGGTAAGCTAATATATTGTCATCTTTATGGTGAAAATCACCACAAATCATCATTAAAGATTTTTAGGAACTATTCAACTTCTTAGTGCTTTCTAAAATACTCTAATTATGGTAAAAATTGTTCTTATTAGCAACATTATTGAATGATAGTAACTGCAGACCAATCTCATAGTAAAATCTGTTGGCACAGACAATAACAATGTTAATTCCAGAAGTATTTTCCCTCTTAAGCAACCAGGTGGCTGTGGTTAGTAGAGTATTGCATATGGTAGGATACAGTAGAGTTAATTTTTAATGGAAACCTGTAATTTAAACTATTTTATTGATCCCTTCACTGAAGAACTGAACATCTGGAGCCATCTTGACTTGATTATATTTGTTTCAGTGAGACTTCTTATGGTGAGAGTTATTTTTTGCTTTTGAAGCCGAATATGCGTGCCCTTGAATGTGTAACAAAGATGATGTCAAGCTCCTTTGGAACCTTCCTGAGGATACATTTCCAAATGTAGCTTGGACGTCCTCAGAGGCTTGCCAGCATTATGGCAGTTTCCCTTTTCTATCCTGCAGTTGGTCTGAACTTGAAAAGTAGTATTCAACTATTCTTGATATTTCATAGAATTGGTAAAAATAATATATTTTTTTTCTGATTTGTGAAGATGTGGGATTCAGGGTGATGTCCAGATGGCACAAGATAAAAATTCTAATTTTTTTAATTTGCAACTTCAGTATGTCTGTGATGGGTAGCCACTTGAGATTATTTGGTTTAAAACACCTGAATTACTGCATCTAAACTTGTTAAAATGGAAGAATCATTGAAATAGAAGTGAAGGCTCTGAAGTAGATGGGACAAGATTTATTCCTTCACTGAAATGAGCAAGTTCAGGCAATAACATTTGGAGATGGAATCTCTAAGACCCATTTCAACTGTCAGGATCTTCTTGTTAGATCCTTCAGTTTAGTTTGGTGTCAATTTTCTCTTTTAGTGGACTTATGAGGCAGTAGATAGGGATGTAATGCTGGTGATTTAAAGACAGATGGTTGCAAAGCCTATTTTTGAAAAGGCCAGACATCTCTCCCTCTCCCTCTTTCTCTATTTGCACAATAACTGTCTTTCAAATGCTTGTCACCTTTTAAAGTTTATATCACTTGTTGCAAAGGTTGTCATAGTGGTTTATTTTCCATCGTAACTATTCTCTGTGTAAAGCATTTCTTCCAACATTCTCTTTGAAGATGACCTTTCCTTGCCTTAAGTTCATGCCCTTTGTTGATATATTTGACACAAGATCCTATAGTCTTATAGACCATACCTTCCGTTCATTTACAAAATTCTTGTGTAACTTGGCAAGGTCTGCTGTTAATTTCTTTTTCTGAAGGCTAGAACTCATTCCTCTAAGGTTTTTAAAATTATTATTGTTATTATTATTGTAAGTCTTCCAGTACCTGCAGGACTGAGTGATATCTTCATTTCTTTATTTTTGCATACTTCTCATAAAGCAGTGATTCGAAATGTGACCATTGTTTCACACATGCTCTGAGTCTCATGTATACGCAATAGATGATGTTCCTCTGACTTACAGCATGTTCGTACATGAAACCATTCAAATTGTATAAATAAGTAGTATTTGTTGCGTTTCAACCCGTGCTACTAGAGCATTAAATTTTTTGCATGATAACTTACTCAAAAGATGTTTCTGTGTAATTAGCAACTAAAGAAATGACCTCATTTACGGGCGTAAGCTGCACTAGAAAAAATCAGTTACATACCAAACCCAATCCAGCTTTTTTATCAACGGAATTGCTGTGCAAGTTTGTATACCTGTTTTAAAAGTATCTGCACAGAATGGTAATTTGTCCAGGTAAATCTGTGTGAATTTCCTCTCAACTTTGCAGTAATTGGTTTAAGCTATTTCTGGCTCTGTAGGAATGAATTTACTATAGCAAGAGAACAAAAAAAATCTTCAGATTCTTTCTTAGAACCGTTGCTGAATATCTTTTTATCTATCTTAAGTTGTTTTTATTTAAGGATCCAGTTAGCTCTTGTGATAAGGAGTCTTACCTATAATAATGCATTCATGGGAACTCGACGTGTGGTGTCCCTTGTTCCCTTCTGTAATATCAGAATTGTTTATCAAATTACAGGAAAGTACTTTTCTCTTTTGAATCTCTTGGGTATCTTTTAATAAAAATATTTTTTTTTCTAAAGCTAAGCTGCCCAGAGTCTTGAGAAGATTATGTTCTGTAGTATAAGCTAAAACTGATCTGTTTCCAATAAAGTAAATACTTCATGTAGGATGTAAGTCTCTGACACTCGCTGGTTACCCGAACACTTAACTAGGTGATCGTCTTAATAGAGCTGTTGCCACTTGCCCACAGTTTGTTAGTTGTGGCGTATCTTCTGTGCTTGCCTTTATTACTGCTTTTCTGTGCCGCAGAATTCGATTTGAATCTATACAACTGCGTTGTTTGTCTTCTGAAATCAACTCAAACTATAAAATTTTCTTGGTTTTGAGTGTGCCTGGCTGCAGGGTTCATTGCAAGCATCTGTTGATTTCTTTTGCCTTCCTGTAAGGGAAGGGACCAATTTAATAATTACCACGTAAAATTCAGTTTTGCACTGCACAGTACGATAGAAAACAGGCTTTCTAAGGAAACTATCCTAAAGGTTGATTAGATAATCATATTTTCTTTAGAATTCTGTAATTTTTAAAATTAACTGTATGAAAGGATTATGAACTTTATTATAAATGGTTTTGAAGCTTTTCATAGAACAGTATTGTTAATATCTGTGACACATGCTGGTTTTGTCTTTATTAAATACTGTAGGATATTATCAGAAGGATTATTCTTGTGGTGCAACATAAGTTATAATTCTTTGGTGCTTTTTAGCAAGCAATCCTTCTATTTTAAAATGTTATTTCTTCTTTTCGGTTATAGAGAAGTACTTTGACTATTTCTCATACCCCATCAAGCCAGTCGTGTGCATCAGCATTGCTATCTTACTTTCACTACTTTTTTGAGATTTTTGTTTAATGTTATTTAATCCTGATATAATAATCCTTCCCTCTTATTATCCCAAACCAAGTTGCAAAAAAAACATAAATCCACTGAATATGATCCATCTTGGTGTTGACAAAACATCAAGTCAATGGCATCCTTACTGTTAGAAGAACAGCTTTGGCATTGAACCATGTCGTTAGTTTGTATTTATGTGGTGCTGGATTTTACTCAGATGCTCGAGCAAGCACTGTCTGTCTAACTTTGGCCTTGAAGAAGGTACTTTACTTCAGTGTCCATTGTTTGACTGTATCTTTGTGTTTGAGTTCTGTGCCATCCATGAAGGGGAAGTTGAACATACTGTGTGATTACACAGATATATCCAAAAGGGAGGTAATAATGTGGTTTACTTTTTTTTTTTAATGCAACACTGGGTTCCGTATCACCGTCATTTTCTAATCCTGCAAAGTAAAGGGTTATCTTCAAGGTGTACTGTGGTGAAAAAGCAGCATCATGCAGGAGTTAGTAATGACTTTTTGATGGAAAGGGATAATAATATAAACAAATATCTAAGGAAGGAATATCGATGTTAAATAATACAGTAGATTTAAGGATTCTCTCTGAAGAAGAGGAAGAAAAATCCTGGCTCCAGAAGATTATTTACACATACACACATATGCACATAGACAAACTCCAAGGTCAATTCTTAGCTCTTGCCTTTGTCTGTGGCATGCATTTGGGCTGTTAGGCCCAGTCAAATCCAGGGCAGATTCTGCTGTATAGGGATGTATAAGACACTCTTGTTGCAAGGCTCTAAAGAGGGAGAAATCAAGCCATACTGGAACTTTGATTTGTATGAGGGAGAAAATAAAAAGTCACACGAAAAGTTTCCCTAAGATTCTGTTGTTTGTTTTCTGGTGTATAATAATCTTCACTGACTTTGACTAAAGCTGCTTAGTGTTGCCTTATGAAAACAAAAATGCTTTCAAACTATGTTAATATTAAGGAAATTTCACTTTCTAAGTCTTAGACCATACTTACCTCAAATCTGATATCCCTAGCATGGATCTTTTTCCTACATTTGCTCCCAAGTAGCTGGCAGTACCTTTCTGAGCAGAACAGGCTGTGAATACAAAATACTAATAAACCAGAAACATGTAGTTCCAAGACAAGCAGTTTTTAAAAATTGCATTATGTATACTTATGCCTAACTGACCTTTTCTGCTGTTTCTTAAATCTCTTAAAAATTCATCAAATTTCAAAGCCAGAGCATTAGTCCATTTATATGTAAATTGCCTTTAATTCATGCATTGATTTGAAAGACTAATCCAAAAGATCCTTTGCCACAGGTGACCTCTTTGACACTGTACTTCTGGGAAGACTGTAAAGTGGTTTCTTATGACCTCGCATCCACCTGTAGCATAACGTGTGCCTACTTCATTCTGTATAAATCAGTCATATGAGAGTGGTTTTCAACCAACATTGAATTATTAACACTATAACTGTCTCGGTTACAGTTGTAGTTAAAATAAGACCTGTTTAAACCAATGATTATTTTCTGTTGGCATTCTTGCTTGTTTTAGATGTTAAACAAAATTAAGATGTTCGCTGATTATGCCACTTGAATAATAAATAGTAGTGTAATCTAGCTCTTAAATGACAGTCTCCACAGATTGTGAATTTCAGAAAATATTCAGTATTTATTATTTCCCAGAATTTCATGTCACCACAAGAATTTCTAGAACAAATATGCTAAAGCTGACTTCTGCTGTTTCCTATGGTAAAGGTGAAATGGTTCCCTTTGCAGAAGAGAGTATACAAACTTGGGATTATTATGTATTAGGGATTATAAATTTATGCTTTCATCCATCCACGCTCCATAAAGTGACTCGATCTACATCTGCTGCAGTGTTCGTTTCACTGCAGAGCGTGAAGGCTCACCTGGCTTGATGGGCAGTCTATTGTTTACTGTTTTCTCACTCTGGCAGGTTATTAGTGGGTGGCTCCATAATAATTCTACTGAATTACTGCAGTTGTTTATTACTAATATATAGTGTTGAAGAAAATGAATGCTATTTTTGTTTCTGATTTCTCTTTTCAAATAAAGTTTATTTTTTTCCATCAATTAAACCTTCAGGAAAAAAAATGGCACAAAGATCTAACATTAAAGATTGTTGCCTACTTGCATAGTCATCAATAAGACAATATATGATCTGATGTTCTGAAAATGCATTTTACTTCAGTTTTGATGAGTTTTTTTGGACTAAGGAAAAACAAAATCTGCCTTTTAAAATCCGCTTAGGCAATGAAGTGTACCAGAGAGTGCATTTCTATATTATTGTTATACAATAAGTGAAGTTTGTTTTTATGCTGTGTGCTTTGCATGAGAAGACGTAAGATACTTTACATGAATTATAATAAAGGATCAATGCTTTGCCAAGTTACATCCATCATGGAAAAATGCAGTAACAGAAACAAACAACTGTGGAGAGCTCCAAATTAGCCTTTGTCTTATAATCACATACTTTTTCAGTCATATCAAGATAAATAAATATTATTGGTCTGTCTACTCTCTGTTAATTAAGGAGATCTTTTTTCAGAAGAATGAGAACAAGATGATATCAGAAGGTGCTGTTTTATCGTTTGCTATTAACACAAAAAATCCCAAACCAAAACTCACCTACTCACCATTATTGCTTGCAGGATAATATATATTGTTTTAAGAAGAAGATATGATAAAATCACATAACAGAAATGGGTGCTGGAACATTTCCTGACAGATATAATAATTAATAATCATAGCTTTTATTTATATAGATTATAATTAATAATTAAGCCATCTACTTACCTGCTGTTTTAGTCATAAGTTCTTAATGATATCCTCACTTGGCTTGTGGAGACTTCCTACCATTAATAAACTATACATTGCTACTTGGTATATTTATTTTTTTTTCCTTCTGAAATATTGATCAAGCATTTAGTTACTTTGAGTAGATAGTGTTATCTTGGCATATAAGGACCAAAAGGAGGGCTTTATTTAATATAAGTAAACATGCAGGAACACTGGCAGAACATACTTGCTGAAATAAAACCTGGCATTTTAATGATACTTGGAAAGTTTGGTAGAATTGAACAGATATAAATGGAAAATGTTAAACAAAACAAAACACCAAAAAACCCTAAAAGAACTACCCAAAACCCATGTAGATGGTGGAAGGTCATCTTAATGATCTCTCTCTTTATTGAAGCCCTGAATGACTGTAGCTGCGAAAGTCACATGCACAAGGGAACTAGACAAGGATATATGTTAGTATCCTTGTCTGATTTGCTTATGCATGTGATTACCCTTATTATTTGTGATGGTAATACAGTTGTCTGCTGGAAAAATGGAGATAATTAGGTAGTTAAAGGAATAGATGTAGGAAAGGCTGTGAAAATTAGCTTTTCATGCCAACAAATGTGGTGGTGTTAGTGGCTGAGCCAAGACCAAAAACTAAGATATTTAATGTGAGATTGGTAATTCTGGAAATTTTTCTGGATTTGAAGATACTCATGAAAAACTTGAAATGGTAGTATTAGATTTGATTGCCAAAGCCAGAAGATAGTGTCCATGTAGAGGTTACTTTGTTTTGCTGTTGTCATAGTGTTGTACAATAAGGAGTAGGACATTGTTTACTGTTAAAGAATTTGTCAGCTTTTGGGTGGGTTGAAAGGAAATAAATATTTCAATTTGTCTTACATTGGTGTAAACATAGGCATAAATATATGTATATATTTGTTTATGTATATGGGCTTATTACCCAGAGAACAAAATGAAGAATAGTAGTATTAACAGGTGAATAAGAGTGAGATGGGAGGAGGGGAAGTTTTGACTAGTGTTAGTATTCAAATATTATCTATTTCCTCTGGCTGGTTAACTGTGTGGTTAATAAGAGCTATTTTTCATCTTCTTCGGAGGTGTACATGAGAAGGATGGAGAAGAAGCGCAGAAAGATGCCTACTTGGGAGTGTTTTCTGAATTAGTGAAAAATGCATTGCACTGTGAAGAGTGGTAATACTCTTACAGCATTACTGCAGTTTGTTACAGCTATCAATCTGTCCCAGTGAGGACAGTGTTTCTTAAAGCTGTGTCCATTATCCTCCTCCCAGCTCTGGACTGGGATTCTGTTTAGCTGCTATGAAAAATGTTGGTTTTTGATATTGGGTAGCAGTACAGAGAAAAAAAGACTTGAATTTTCAGCTGGTTTAAATGGAAAGGATTCAGCTTCACATTTGCTTGCATGCAAAGATTTGTAAGGACTAACCGTTGTGCATGCAAATACTTGTCCTGTATTTACTGTGTGTTAAGTATATAAAATTAAGAACTTTATTTTTTTTCCTGTAACTATTTCATTGGTGTTCTATTGAAGTATAAAGAGGTGTTGCAGTATAAAGTTAGAAGTGGTGCTGCACTAAGTATTAAATAAAATACCACTTTAAATAGATGTGAAAAATGAGCTGAAGCTTCCAGTATCCATGATTTGAACTCCTTGCATTCCCACTTGACTGCTGCTGAATGGCTCTCTCCACCATAGAACACAACAAACATGTCTCTCAACAGGGCAACTCTGAAGTAAAGCCTGTGTTGCAGCAGGCAGCATTTAATGGGGTGGGACTTAACGACTTTATAGAAGTCAATTCCTGAGAGGTGAATTTATGTACAAACCTGGGAGGATCAGGGAGATTGATAATGATATATTCACAGGGTAACTGTCAGGAGGGACGGGACTGCAATACCAGGGATAAATGAAGATCTTGGCTCAGCAACAAAATACTTCACGGAGTGACAGCAAAAATAAGATGACAGAAAAGATTTATATTGATCAAAAGAAATACTAGCCTTGGGCTAAAGGAACAAAGGGATTAACAAAAAGCGATGCAACTGGCATTCAATGACTAAATTCTGACATGATTCAGTGGACATACCTTGGAAAATCTGTGAATTCATATGTCAAGGAGAGGGTTTGATGGCAGTATTAGTTCCGAAGTATTCTTCAACTGGATGTTAAACATAAAAGAAAAAAACAGTATGTAAAAGGGCATGTGAGATTATGTGCTGTGCTCCTTTCCAGTTTTTCTTAGGCTGTTGTGAAGACAACCCCCAGTGTGATGTCCCAGTTCAGCAAGTTTAATGTGCTGTGTTCGTGTGTGTGTGCGTAATGAGTTACATGTTACAAGGAGAATTGGGGCCCTTTCTGTAAAGACCGATAGATGGCCATTATCCCTACTGTAATTTCCATGGCTGGAGTTGCACCTTATGGCAATAGTGATACACTAATAAAGCAGGAAATATATTTTTCCTCTTGGAGGAAAGAAGCAATCGCATCCTGCTGCATCCACGTAGGTGTTCAGTGGAACGGTGTCTTGGCATACGTGTCAGCTGTTCAGTGCCAGGTTCCCTGCTCTCTCTGGTCATCTCGTAAATGAAGTAGCACTCTGTACTCCCTGTGAGCTTCTGAAATGAAGGGCTCAAACTCTGCAAAGCATTCTGTCTGACTTCTGCTATGTCTCAGAGGAGCAACAGCGATATAGTAAATAAGTGTATCAAAGGTTAAGGTTTAGTTAAGTTCAGACTGGTGAGCTGTAGATGAACAGCCCTGTCAGTGCTGTTGATAACAAAGCCTGAACTGGAACAGGGAGAAGCACATCAATATGGGGTAAGGAGAAGATGGACAAGTGTGTTGGAAGTAGTCTCATCTTGCTTAAAGGATACTCTGAAGTGGTGCTCAGGACGTAGAAATTGGCAAATCCATGTGAAGTGAGATTTGTCTCTAAGCTTCTACTGTACTGGTATTTCTGTCCTTTTTCAGTAGGTTTTTAGGATACTCTGGCTGCTGCAGAGAGCAGCTTAGATTTTTGCCTGGAATTTTCAAAGAAGAAAAGAAACTATCCCTGAAAGAATCTGGTGGCTTCTAGACACTGAATGTTTTCTACATCAGTTTCAATAGAAATAAGTGAATGAAACCATGTCAGTGTTGCCTGAGGAGACCTCTATCAGAGGGGAAGTCTCCCGTGATATTCACATCTCCAGCGTTAGTTTCGTTCGCGTGTCAGACAAATGGCAGTAAGAGATGGGAATGTGGAACGCAGCTGACCCGTAGCTTCTTGAGGGGTTGTCTTCTGTGAAAGTACCTTTTCTAGTCCTATACAAAGGAATATATTTCTGAGGTTAGAGTTGATCTAATGATTGTATTTAGATCTTAAGGCTTTCTGAACATAGTCCAAAACCAGAACAACAAGCTTTGACTATGAAAATGTTCAGAGAAACGTTTAATGCTTTGACTCCTTCCTTCTCCTCCACCCCAACTTTTGTTTCCTTTTAGAGTATTTAAGTTGAAAATATCCCTGCTTGGAATTTTCTTCTTCCTACAGCTTTGCAGCTTCCAGAGCCTTCAATATGGGCTTTGTTTTATTCAGTTCTTAATTTCTTCAACACGTTTGTCTTTCTATTCAAAAAGAATCATAGATCATAACTAGGAATTCTTAGTCCTTTACAGACCCTATGTTAGATGATGACTAATGTTCTGGTACTGCTGGTCCTTGCTGCACACAAATATTCAGCAGAGAGCCCATGAAATATTATCTTTCTACTTTACAAGAAATTATCTCAGACCCTTTATATCTTGCATTTCTTTTCCCATTTAAATTTTGATACTAAAGTAATTGGGTTGTTTTTTAATGAAGTTCAATTTGGAGCCTCTTTTATTGTTCTTCAGAAACTTTCTTTTCGTGACGAGGGGATCTGATTTTCAAGATGTTTATTTTTTTTGCTTCTTGATATAATAGATGTCATGGTTTGAAGCGGGGGGGGAGGTCCGGGTGGCAGAAGCTGCCCATCAGACCGGACTCCCATCCCCCTCGGGGCTTGAGCCAAGCGGCGCCTCTGCGAATTGCCCTATTTACGTCGGGACAAAGGAACCGGAAAGGTGTGAGCCTTTGCCCAGGAGCAAGGAGAAGGGGGGGGGGTGGCCCGGCACGGCCCCCGCTCCCCGGTGCCCGGCCGGGCCGGTGCCCGCCCCGTCGAGGATGGCCCCGACGGAGCCGCGTGGGGAACTCGGGGAGAGCCCCGCTCCCGGGACGCCCGCCGGGCCGAGTTCACCCAGAAAAGACTGAGACCTGAGAGAAGCAGCCTCTTTTGCCCGGGACCGTGGTTGGTGGGTGCTCCTCTGTTCCTGTCTTGACCCTCAGCTCTTTTATTACATTTTTCTCCTCTCCATTTTCCTCGAGTGGGAGAGCTGCGTGGGGTTTAGTTGCCGGATACACAATATCGGGAGAACGTTTTTAGCCTTTTGCAAATAGCACTTCCTTGTGTGAATTCTGCAAAGCAAATTGTTTTGCTTGTCCAATTTGTCTTGTGTAATATGTAGTTAAACTAAAGTTTAAGGGTCACTTGTTCTTTCCATCTGCTGCCTGTTTTACAGTTCAGATACAGTAGCTAGTTTTGGGCTAATTCTCAGTGTAGAGCTTTAACTATGAGACATATTCTTGTCTGATTCTTAAGTTCAGTTTGTTTTTTCTTTGTGGAAATGAAGCAAAATGGAATATTTACTTGTTTACATTTCTAATTATTTCCATCTTTCCTTGATTTGTGTTGTACCATCTTTTAATCATTCTTGTACGGTATGCTGGCATTGCTGCAGAAGACAACCTGTCAGACTGGTCTAATACAAATAACTTGATAGTATTGCAGTCTTATCCCGAAAATGTTTAATGTTACCAGGCTATTCTGCATTACGTATGATTAGGAGATTTGGAGTATGTTCCAGATCTTGAAGATGTGGTTATTGGCTCTGGCTTAGCAGCAGTTTAGTCTTGGATTTGGATTATAGGCAAAGTGGCTTTTGCTATCACTAAGTGCAATAAAGCTGCTTGGGATCAAGTCAAACTCCTGTGTTCCAGCCTCTTTTTTTTTTTTGAGATGAACAGCAATCTGGCCCTCAGAGTCTGAAGATGAATTTCTGTTCTGATTTTTGTGTTTTACTGTTGTTGATTTTTTTTTTTTTTTTGAGGGGGTGATACTCACATCTTTCGGTATCAGTTTGTTTTAATAGTATATGTCTAATGTCTCCACTACTTTGGTATTTTCTCCTCTCTCTTGATACGATGAAAAAGAAACATTCCAGTGTCTTTACTGCTTGCTCCATGTTCAGACAACTTCCTTCGAACTTAAAATCTGTTTTTCTTGGCTGCACTTTGTCGGGTGATATTTGAGTTTGTCCAGGTAGAGGGAGTTTGTGTGTAATAAAACTGTTTCCAGAGTTATTCTAATGTTCACTGATGATGGATGCAGACCATGAGTAGTTACAGAACCCAGCATTGCTTTAGATTTCTATTACGAATATGGGAAGTAAAAGAAACCAATGTCTGATCAATGGAAAAGGACCAAATTGGTAGAAAAATACAGTTTGAACAGAAGTATTTGAGATCATTGCAAGTATGGGAAAGTAAACCAAATAGATTGAAACTATAAAAGTGAAATTAAATGTCCTTTTTCTTTGAACTCTTTTTGTTTTTCCCCATGACAAATATTTATCTGTTTCTATGCCTTGATATGTTAAGGGGCTAACAGTAAGACAGCTAATTTTGCTCATATGTTTTTTAGGAAAGATTTATTTATTCAATATTTTTTCTTTTGAAAATATTTTTTTTCTGGACATGTTTGAAAATCTGTAAAAGGTGGACTAGTTAAAAGGAAAATGTTTTAAGTTTAGATCTAATCCTGTAGTTGTTCATGGCCAACTCAAATAATGAATCTTCCTTTGAGATCATGAACTTGGTAATTTGCTATGGAGAGTCTGTCCCATGTTGTTATGTTTCGGTACAATGATAGGTATGATCTTGTCTGTACATGTTAATTTTAATTTTTTAAAACCACATTGCTAATGAGATAACAGTAGTTGTAAAAATCCTTAAAAACAGATGCTTAATTTTGTTTCCTATTCTGTTTCCTGAATAGGAACTGCCATAACTGTCATTGCCTTGAAATTAAGGGGAAGTTTTGTGGGACAGCTGAGCAGTTCCAACAACTCCCAACCCGTGACAGGGGACCTGTTACTCGGCATGCCTTGAACCCATCCCTGAACTAATTCAGCCTGTAATGTGACACTGTGCATTATGCTGGGTTTTGAGTGAGCTTTCCAAATGGCATGCTGGGTGCCAGAGCTGGGCAGAGGGAGCGTTTCTGGAAGGCCTGGGGACATGGAATTTCAGGGGCAGAGAAGGATTCCCCTTCTAGAGACAAACTCTGAGCCTGTGCAGCCATCCTTTGTAGCTTCACTCTTTAGACATTAGTGTGGCGATGGAGCGCAGCCGTGTTTGTGCTAAAAGTACTAAAAGGCAAAGAACTTCTTATATTAAATGCTAATTTCTAGTTTTTTAAAACATGGAAATTCTATTGCTCAATTTTTCAAAGAGCTGATGTGATTGTACGTAAGTTGTGGGTCAATTTCATTTGATACTATCCCTTCAAGAAGAAAGCTCTCATTTTCTCTCTAAAATTAATTATTGTTTCCTGCTATGTAGGCTGTTGTTGAGCAGATTAAATCATGTAACTTGATTTTATTTTTTTTTTAATAAATAAATCTGTTTTTGCAATGAGGACAATCTAAGTGAACGAAGGGGAAAAGGCATGCTAGACTCCTATCAGTGTTGTCTTGTATTCATTTCATACTCCTCTCAATATCACAATGAAACTACTTTGTTGTGTAATTTCTATGCATCATCTTTTTTTTTTTTTTTTTTCCAATTCTAATACCTGCTTGCTATTGTATTACAAAAGATTCGAGGAACCAGTGTCATTGCATGAAGAATATTTTTAAATTCAAGGGTCATTAGTCACTTTTGCTGTTACACCTATAAAGCTCAGTTTCTGCATACAGGAAATGCTGTGGGTTAGAAATCCATTTTTGAAGTAACTCAGATTAGCCTTTTACTTTCTGTGACTTGCCAAATGCAAACTAAAAAGAATACTAAGTCAAAATAGTTCACAAATATTTGAATTTTCTGCATCTGTTATCCATAGCATTTGTTTTGAGAATTCACATTGTCGTAAACATTTCCCACAATTTTTATTCCTTCTATTTTTACAATCCTTTTTCCACAACAAAGCCACAGAGGTCAGTTTGTCAATGGCGTGAGCGGTTGTAGATTCTGATGGTTTTAGTAACATTAAAGCTAATTAAATACAACTTTTCTGTTCTTAAGAAAGGCACAGGGTGATCTTAAATGCATTAATTGTTGGCTGGAACCAAGTGCTGTGGATTCCTCCTACGTGCTGCTGACTTATTGTTCGGTTATTTATCTGCCTGGTTAACGGCTGGTGACTGTGGCTCATCAGCAAATGGATTGCAATTTCCATGTTAGCTGAAAAATGCTGATGGGACGTGATGTTCTGAGTGAGGAGGAAAGTTTCAGCACAGTGTTTGGTCATCACCTGGAAGCACTGCTCCTGTCATGGATTGCACCTTGCTGTTTGTCTCTGTGTTGGAACTCAGGGTGGGGATGTGCACTGAGGCTGTCTTCAGAGCCATTGACTCTTCTCCAAGTAGATACCATGTAATTTGCCTCTGTTCAGGACCAGAAAAAAGAGAGAAACTTGTTTTTAAATAAAAGTTTATGTATGTTAGATACATGTGTCTAGAATAAGAAATGGTTACATTTAAGTTTTTGTTTAACTTTAAAAATCCAACACAGAAAAAAAAAAAAAGGATGTTGAGAGTCTTCTGCCTAACTTAGCAAGCAGGAAATTTAATAAGTTGTTAGGAGTTAAATATCTGCTATAGTGTAAGCTATCCAATAGAAAGTAATGTATGGAGTGTTAATTGACCTTAATTGCTTGTGAAAAATCCCAATATACTCTTTTCAAGCTATGTTAACAATTGAGAGCTGACTACAAGTTTACTAAACATAAGAGGCAGGAGAGAAGTGATTTTACAGGTAAGCAATGACATTTTATTTTGACAATTTAAAGAGAAAAAAAAAAACAAACAAGAAGAAGATGTATATAATACTCTCCAGTGCTTCACTGTGGAGTGGATTAGCATCTTTGTGTAGCGGATAATCATTAATTTGTTTCGTAAAGATTACAACATTAGGCATTTTGCTTTATCTAGGGATGGTATTGCTGTTGTGCTTACTGGGTAGGTAAGTACGTCACAAAGGACCTGACACATTTAGCTGCCATTTTGTATTCTGTTGTAAATAAAGGCATGTTTTGCCTAATGTACTTTGTGTTATGAAGAATAACAAATAGTAGAGATCTATAAATGCACACTTTTTTTTTTGTGAAAGATGAAAAGTGCAAATGTTATTTTGTTTAAAATTGGTTAAAGTTATACAGAGATAATATGAAAGCATAGCTGTGATTTGTGGAATGTATATTTGAGAATCCAGTATCAGACTTCAACATTTGTATTACTCATTTGGGAGGAATAAGTGAGAAAGGGATAATATTGATAAGAATATGCTGTAAATAAATTGAGCTTTCATTGCATTTGCTTACTTTTTAATGGAAGAAACCCATATCTTGTAAAAATAGCAAAGCATTCCTTCAAGCTGTCGACCAGTATGCTTTATGGAGAAACAGCAACTTGATTATTCCAGTTTGCCAAAAAACCATTAAAAGCTGCTTTGCCATTTTGTGCATTTCTACTGCATGGGAGAAATTCTCACTTTAGAGTCACAAAGAATTAAATTAACAATTCCCATACATTTACAGCAATGTCTTTTTAAAATACCCATCTGTAGAGTTTCCTCTTGGAGGATTTCTTACTCTCCTTTAAAATGGCTTCTTTCAGATCCTATTCTGCAGAAAGGTCATCAGTATGAACTCCTGTGGATTGGTAGAGCCCGACATGGTGGTGATAAACCAGTTTAAATGTTTAGTATGTTAACTAATAAGAACTTATTCTGATATCATACTGTTTTTCTTGATGAAGAGAGAGCTTGACTGCATTGTGATTCTGTGGAGGTCGGAGCTTTGACTTAGAAGGATCAAAGAACTTGCTGTTCTCTTCAAATGTTGAACAAGAATAAACCCACTGGATCGTGCTAATACTTGACATTTTTCTTCCCCAGCTAGAGGACTCTTACCAGAAAACACATCTGCTTTCATACAGTCTGAAGCATAGGAAGACTCTCTTGATATCAATTATGTTTTTTTCTTCCTTGTTATTGATTGCAGAATTTGTTTCTTGAGGAAGAGAAAATCATAAAGTTTCCTCTTTATTTTCCTCCTGAACATCTAGACTTCTCAGAATTTCCTCTTCCACAGTATTCTTCAGAGCAGTTTTGGAAATCTGTAGCTCATCACTTGGGTAGTATTCTTGCAGTAAGTGTGTTGCAAATAATGGCACAGGTAGAGGTCATATTGACTTAAAAGTAACAACAACAAAAACAAAAAATTGAAAAGGAAAATTCAACATCATACTCACTTTGCAAATACTTTTTTTTTTCTTATTTATTTCAATGGCCTTCAGTTGATTTATTTTGAAGTCAGTGAACTTTGGATCAAACAAAAAATTGTTTCCCTTCCATCCCTTCATTCCTTTTGTCTAAAAAGTGTTTCTTTACCCAACACTGATGAACTTTATTTGAGTTTATATACATCCTACCCTATTTGAGCAAAGTATGGAGCGTCTCATAGTGCTGCCTAGGGAATTTTTATCAGGATAATATTAAGAGGAGGAATCAAGCAATTACTTACTTTCAAGGTAAGATCAGCATATCTGACTAGATATTATATTACTACGTGTAGCAAAATTTCAAAGTTAATTTAGGCTATGTGAAGTAAAGTCATCCTTTCTCAAATGCATGAGAAGAGATGATTAAATTCCAGATTCCAGTGTAAATTAGCTTCTAAACACAGAGGTTTGCAGCTTGAATCAAAGAGTGTTTCAGAGGTTCCGAGTGTTAACTATTTGCTGATGGCTTTGCTTGATTCATTTCTGAAAATGATATCTCACTGGGGTTGTCCAATTCACAGTATATAATGGATTAATGGTTTGGAACTTTATCTATAATTCTTTGGCTTTATGTTTAAACAGTTCATAAACTCTTTATATCCTTTTTTTTTTCCTCTTGAATTCATTAAGAAAATAACATTCAGGAAAGCTAGCCCTTTCTTTTCTTTGTATTTCATTATTTAGAAAAATGCATGGTTAAATCAGTATTCTAAACTGTAATGTAATAATTTAAGGATTTTGGGAAAGGGAGAAGACATGTCAGACTTTTGTTGAGTGCCTTCTATTGAGAAGAGCTAAAATGGACAAATGCATCAAACTTCCAGTGGATAGGGTGGTCCCTTTTTAAGGCTTAGAAAGCTGTTCTGCCTCCTTTGCAGCTCTTGCAAGCTGCAGTACTGTTACCATGGGCATGGCAGCTGCTTGAACGCAACACAGGGCAACCGTTGGTTTTCTTCTTTGACTTCTTTCATTAACTGGTCTGGCACCAACCGTAATTCTAGATGTGTTCTACAAAAACAGTGATTTCGGTATTTTGAGCTGGACACATCTTGATCTGCCTATGTTTCCTGCCATCAGCTATTGTCTTGAGATTTAAAAGCGTGTTTCTTTGTTGTCATGTTCAATGTTTCTGTTTCAATTCAGTTGGCTCAGATTAGGAAGCATCCTCCTTCATGAGAGCAGGGCACGTCAAGGACAGCAGTCTATCTGACAGCAGTGAGATGTTGTTTAGAAGAGCACCTGGTCCCTATCTGCAGTCCACCCTCCTTCACCTCCTAGCATCCGCAGTAGTCATCTTTGGTCTTTGCCTAGTTCTAGTCTTTGTTCTGGTTCTGGTCCTTAAAAAAATTACAGCAATTTATAATATTTTAAGTGATCTTTGCAAATTCTAACACATCTTCACTCTTTCCAGTTCTTCCTTTCATGCTATGCCTTCTCAATGGCAACATACAATTTTTCTGCTGATTAGTCCTCTGTGAACTTGGTTTTATTGGTCTGTGCTCTCTCCTTACTTTCAGGGTGATTCCTGCTCTTTCAGATAATAAATAATACAGTGGAATTAAAGTATGGCCACCAAACCTAAATCTAAATGAATGCTTTTTTGATGTGGATGAGTGAGAGGGAATGGGTGAATACTGAAACAGGAAAAAATGGCAGGAAGAAATGTTCAATTGAATTTTTACTTTCCCTTTAGGTCCACCAAGATAAAAACTTGTTAAGCATTGAATGCTTTATCCACTTTCCTATGGAAAGGTTTACTTTCTTGGTAGGTGATATTTACTAGCTCATGAGTCTTAGTAAACATTTTGAAACATTTTTGACACCTGCAATTTTCTGTGTTCCTTTCATTACTGTTTGACTTCTTTCTTTTTTTTTAAAAAAAAAAAAGAGAGGAAGGGAAGGGAAAAAGGCAAAGGGAGCAGGCTTGGTCCAATATACATGATGTTTCCAACATCAGTAAATTGGAGATAAGCCTCATGTCTGTGGAAGAAACTCTTCTTCAAATATTCAGCTGTTGGTGTGTAAGTACATCTGACTCAAGCCAAGGAGGCAAAAGGCCAACTGTGGTTTCTCAATGTTCCCAGAAGCATCAGCTCTTGCAAGGCAATAGTGTTTTGGCTTGGTAGTGCCAAGTATGAGCTATACAGTGGCTTCTCTGATCTTAATTTTCAATTCTGGAAATTATACTTTGGCAAAGAATCCATTTTATGAAGAAATCTAGAAAAAAACAAGCTGGATATGTTTTTCTTAGTTCCAAATTAATAGTAATATATTTATCCAAATTCTCTGTTCAGAGATATCTACATTTCACCAAATCATTTTTACTCTTTACTTAAAAGCAGTATAGCTTTTTATCGTGGATTTTTTTTTCTCCTCTTGAAATTCAAACTGCTGGGAAGCAATGTGAATAATTGATACCTTTTATTACTCATTGTTCATTGCTCTTGCATAAAGAAAAAACTTATCTTTCATAGTTTACTCTCCTGTGTACTAAACTGGCTTTAGGCATGCAAAAATTATCAGCTATAGACACTACCGTTTCTGAGGAGATTTTTCATTTTCTGACTAGCTTGATGGACCTGCATTTTTAATTAACGAGTCAACAAGCACTAGTGTGGTAGTAGTAGAGCTTAGGTGAAACATAATCAGACAAACCCATAATTTATGTAAAACCATTTTAATGAGTGAGATTACTCTAGAGATGAATCTGTCTTGGTGTAAAACGAAAGTGCTAGGAAAACAATTGCTATTCTACTTCCCTTGGAAGATACAGCTGTTCTCCTTCTGAGATGTTTTGGAAGCGGTTAGGATTTAGATGTTACAAAGTTCTACGCTGGGAGCTAGTCAACATTTGAGGTTTATATTCAGCACAGATTTGATGTCAGATGAAGTATAAAATAGAACATTGCAATTCCTCTTTTCAAATCTATTAACTCGAGTTCTGGTTCCAGATAAGTTCATCTAAAAAGAACACGGAATTAATTTCACAGGCCAGCTTGAGACATTCCCACTGGCATGTATTAGAAGCTGTTCAGTGAAGATTTTGCTGCTGTCACAGTATTTGTAATACTTTAACGTTCCTTTGGCACAAAGATACCCTAATGCTAGTAGGCTTTGTATTTTCATGTAAATAATAGGATAAACATGAAGCTGTGTAGCCTTGGAAGTAGGATAAGGAACAGGGTGTCATATGTAAATTCTGTCTCCGGCTTTGTCACTGTTAAGACTTTTGCCGTGTTATTTATCCGTTTGTGCCTTGTTCGGTAAAAAAGGAATAATGACGCCAGCTTAATATTGTAAAGTGTTTTCAAGATGAGAAAAACTTATAGCGTGGTGGCATCGTTTTTCTAAATGTGTTACTGGTGAGCTTCAGTTTGGAAAACAACTTGGATCTTTTGGGAAGGAACATTCTCAAATCTGTATCTTGCATGCAAGACTTGGGGGCACGGCTGTTCTTTGAGAGGTTTAATGAGAGCCCTGTTTAAAAAGTGCTGCCTACCGTTGGAAAACTTTGGATTAATTAATTATGCAGGATTTTAGTTTGATTAAGGAGAAAATAAAGGATTTTTAAATGTAGCTGTTGGTGGTTACTCCCTCGCTTGCTCTTGTCTCTGCCATTGTTTCCTTCTTATGCAGTGATATAAACTTTTGCTTTTAATGCCAAGTGGTATTTTCTGGAAATGGAAGTTGTCCTTTCATTTCATGGATGTTTTTATAGTTTAGAGAAATGCTTTACCCATGAAGTGAAGAGAATGGCTGGGTGGCACTTATCCACAACAACTGTTAGTTCCAATTTACCAGCAACATCTGAATAAATATGGTTAGATACTATGAAGAAAATATTGAAATGCTTGTTCAGTGCTTTTCTTGATCATGATATAGCTCAAGACTGTGTCAGTTGAGGACTGATTTGAGGTAAGGAAGCAAAATTCTGTGTGCATTTGAGGTCTTTGAGCTGTTCAAGTACTTTATTCAGTGATGTCTTTTCTCTCATACACATTGTTTAGTTAATATACTTTGATAGGAGAGTGAAATACAAGCATAAAATATAAAAACATTTAAAGCGTGTCGTTTGGCAAAGTGAATTCAGCCAGCAGTAGCATAAAATATTATCCCAAACTTTAACAGAAAAAAAAAAAAAACAAAAACATAACCACTGCAAAATGACATGTTAGGTTGTAGCAGGAAGGGAGTTTGACATAGTACTTCAGTGATTCCTGAAGTGATGGTAGAAATGGAATCCAAGTAAGTATATTGATGTCGTGATTAAAAAAAATAATTATTTTTGAGACAGCAAAATTCATGTACTGCTATTCTGTGCAGGGTATCCTTTGAGTAACCTTTTCTGTTATATACTTCATGCTTCCAGTCTCAGTATTGTAACTTGATTTTCAAACAAGGCGTTCTCAAATACCAGGTATATGGGGCCATGGACATCTCCAAAGCTGTCCTTCCTAATTTGTACTGTTGTTCTTTGTTGTGGAAATGAAATTGTGGCCAGCTACCAAGCTTCTCCAAGCTTGAGTGTTTTACAGTATTTGTACTTGTGTTCAGTGCCTGCAGGCAAACTTTATTAGAATCAATTAAAAGAATATAAAGGAAGAACTTAGGATTGAGTTGTTTTGCAGTACAGTTAGGGCTTGTTTTTCCCCACTTTATGACTTTGTAGAACAATTAAGTAAAACCCAACTACTCCACTATGATGCATTGTAAGTAAAAGGCACATGCACGGAAAGGAGAAATGAACAAAATATAGCATTAGCACAATGTTATCCTTGTCACACAATGAAATTTTTTATGTCCTAGAGTTTACTAGTTCATTCTTGCCATGGGAACACAATGCTGTTATCAACTCAGCATTCCCTGGCCTTCCTTCCAGAACATCTCAAATTCATTATTCTCTGTTAAGATATTTAGAGGCTGAACTGAGCAATGTCATTTCATTACAAAAAATAGTAATTGGAAAGAGGGCAAATGGTCGTATCCTGAGTCTTGTTTATCAGTTAATTCTTTATTAGAGTATAGCAAGCAATTGCGTATGCAAAGTGGAATCCTAATTACATTCTGCATTTCTGTGTAACAGTGTAGTAGTTTTATCAATGCTATTTAGCTGCATAATGCACACAGCCCAAACTATGGCACAGCAATAAAAATCATCTGTTTAATTTGCTATTAATGGATCTACAAAATAGAATGATATTTGTATTTTCAGAATGAGTGGTTAATTACAGACATCATTTGAATATTAGCCTATGTTGCTGCTGTATTTATTTGTTTACATTGGTTATAATTCTTTCGTGGATAACTTCTTAATAGTGGGACATGCCAGGAGACTGGTGTCACACTGTCTGGTTTTTGGCCTGGGTATCTCCCTTCTTCAGGATCCTGCAGTAGAGTGGTGAAAATGTTCTGGGGTTTTGAGTGGGTTTAGTTTTGGGGTTTTTTGGTGGTGGTTTGCTAAAAGCATTATTTCATCCACTTTATAGCTATAAAACAGATTATGTCTGAAATATGGTGACTTATCAAAGCTAATTTCTCTTGCATCTCTTCTAAAAAGAATTTTGCTGTCATAAAGGCACAGTGTTTCTGATGTGCAAGTGCAGCAATTCAGCAGTTTACTCATGTAGCTGATTTTTGTGTCTGCGTTTGTGGGAGGAGCAAAACGGAAACTGGCCCTGAAAACCCAAGCAGTCGGCAAGCGTAGCATGAGGCTTAATTGTCCAGTCCCTGTGTGTTTACTAGGAAAAGAAGGTAGGTGGTAGTTAAGTGTATCTGAAAGACTAGCAGCAGAAAGCTCTCTCCCCCAGTTCAATCATTGTCTTAGTACATAATGAACTATGATAGAGAGGTGAGAATTAGTCATTCATGGCCAAGGCTTTGTTCTGCTAAGGTAGCTGGAATCAGATAATCAATGTAATTGTTATTGCCAGATGCTATCTTGTTAGGGAAAAGTACCACTGATTATGTCTCCTTTGTGGATGAGGAAAAATTTATTGCTAACTATGGGAAAAAAAAAAGTTTTAAGACTGAAGTTCAGATGCCATGACTGTCTCTTGAAAATAAATGGTAAATCATCTCTTTGAGTATGTTTTTGTCTACCTTTGAGCAGATATTGCTTTCACTGTAACCTCAAAATTCCCATTGTTGTCTCGTTTTTATTAAACTCACTGGCATTCCCTGTTGATCATCACCTTTGATAAACTCCAGTAAGGCTGAGAGCGCAACAAGAAGGTTTCCTTTTCATCTTTTACCTTTAATTTGTTCAGTATCTTACTATTTTAAAACTACTTGTGGTGACAATAAGCTGCTAACCCAAATATCAGTTTTCTTAGAAGCAGCTGAGGAACTAAATTATCTAGCTGCTTGCATGTCTATCTCTTCATTGATAACTGAACACTAGATGCCTGAAGTTAGATGCTGTATGTCTGGGCTACCTAAATTTCTCTCACTCCTGTTGTCTCTGGATCGAACAGTCACAGCCTGTTAAACTTTCAGTCTCCACCTATCCTGGCTGTAGGGAAGTGTCACATCATTCTTGTGTTGTAGCTGCTTCTAGGGGTACGGGAATTTTAGTAGAAACTGTGATTGCTTAGTAGGCCTGATGGGGTATTGCTCACTGCAGTTCTCCTTTGATAGCTAGAAAAAAGAGTATAGGAAAACCAATGTAACCTGTTAGTGGAAATAAGAAGAGAACAAAATTTTAGATAACAAGTCAGCGTCCATCAACTTCAACTTAAGGGACAAGTCCATCTTAATTTGGCTGCTATTGGCTGTGCTTTAATTATTCTAAAATGCTATCACTTATTTTCTGATCTAAGACTTCTCCTTTTCTTTGTTTTATACCAAGCTATGTTTTTAGTTGGAGATCTCAAAGATAATCAAACAATTATATGAAATGTTAGGCCTTAAACTGCTGCAAGCTCTTAGTTCTATACTTGCATTCACCTTTTGCTTAGTCATTATATGTGTGTTGTCCGTGTCCATAACCCCTGACACCTTCTAGCAGGAAGGATGTGCAGCAGCATAGGTAAGGACCCACGGTCTTAATAGTCCTTCCCCAGCGTCAGTCATCAGTTTGCTCCTGGCATTACCTCCCTCTCAATGGAGTTAGCAAGCAATGACATCAGATATTTTTATTCTTTGACTGTCTTCTTGCCCCCTGATAATTTACTAATCGTTTTTCTCCTTGTTTGTCATCGCAGAGAAGAGTTGCAGTAGCCTGGGGATTTCAGTTTCTTCACATGAGAAGTGTATATTTGACGGGGAAGCGAACAAGATGCTGAAAGCTCTGCCCTTGCTTTGCTCTTGATTCTTACCAAATCTAACATGTAATTGTGCTGAAGTTGTACTTCACTTGACTCAGGATTTCGTTAACTTGACTGAAATTGCTTTGTTTTTCCACCCTGCTTTTTCTGCTTTAATAAACAGAAGGAAGATTGTCGCTGCTGAAACATGTGCACTCTCTCTTAGCCACATGAACCCACAAATCTTTTTGCTAAGATTTGAAAAGTCAGACATTGAGGGGAATCAGAGAAGGGGTGCTGGCTGGTAAGCAGAAAGCTTATCCAATTCAGTCTTATGGTTAGGCTTATTAGGCTTCATGTCTGCTTCTTTGGAAGCAGAAACTGCAATTTTTTTATCAGATGTGGCTGTAGACTCAGAGTATGTGCATTAACCAAGAAAACAGTCTGTCTGCAATTTACTAGTTTAATCTGAATTTTTTTAATGTTACCTTATGTGTCTTCATATCTTTCTCTTAGCAGAACTAGCATCTTGCCTTCTGTTGTCCATTGTGTATCTTCCACTTGATCCAAATACACATATGTGTGTATAAGTGTATATACATGCCTGCCAATCTATCTATAAAAATAATAATGAATTGCTCTGACCATTCAAAGAAGGAACCTGGTAGAGAGGAATCCTAATAGGTTTGCCAAGAGTCATAATTTTCTTTTGTTGACTTCAGGTAAGATTTCATTGTATTGTATGATTCCTTTGCCTTATTTACTCTAGCTTTTTTCCCTGGTCTGCCTATATTTTGTCTTAAAAATACTGGTAGTATTAGCATTTTTGCAGTGAAGGGTTTCTCTTGAAGAAGTTCCTGTCATGAGCAAGACGTGACAGACGTAATTAACCTGTAGTGGATCTGGATATTGGGTTTTATTTAAGAACAAACATGACTAGAGCTTTTACCCTCCTTACTTATCCCACTTTCCTGCTAGCATTGTGTTCACTTGGTCTTGACTTCCCTTCCCAGCTGGGATGTCACTGCTGCCCTGGGAAGTTTGGACAGATAGTTGTGTCAGTTTGTGTTGCACTGCTGCCTGCAGTTACTGGTCTTGGGCATTACTGGCCAAGGTCCTGGGCAGCCCCTGACATTCATGTCCATGCATCTGTCTGATCTCCAGGATCTTCCCTTGCCTCCAGAATCATTCATTCAGAGAGGATTTTCAGGTTCTTTTTTTCCTGGCCCATTTATTCTAAGACTACTGCTTCTTTTTGGGAACCCTTCTTTTCAGTTTCCTCTAGTTTCCAGAACTTCGAGCTGTCTGTTTTTCCCAATCCAAACAGTCTATGTGCAAAAGCACAACATGTCTTCAGCCTCCTAATTGGAGGTTCTGTCTCGTGACTCTCCTAATCAAAGGGTTTGGGACATGCCATTTCTGTTCTAGCCGAGGACTTAACAAAATTTCCAACCAGTTCATACTGGTTGCAAGTATGAGGCTTCTGCTTGACAGTTTAGAAGTTCACTTCGGACATTCGCTCCCCACAAACATGTACATTCAATTATCTGCTGCCTGTTAGCATTCACAGAGTAAACTATTTTTTCCACACGCATAAGTTCTGTATTTAAGTTCGTAAATCATAGCGTTCCCAAAGCAAGTTTGAATTTGCTGTTATTTTATTGAATGTTGTGTTTTGTTTGTTTGTTTTTTTCTGTTTCCATAAGTTCACATCTCCTTATGTTACATCATTTTCCTTATTTCCAAAAAGATTGTAGTGGAGGGCAAAATTTTCATCTGCGCTTTCTGGTGGCTTCCATGAATGCATGATAAAATATCTACACAGTCTCACTTTGTGAGTAGGGTTTGGGGTGAGGTGGGAAGTTTGTGTATTTTTAGCCCAAGGTCGCAACAATAGAAGTATTAACTGCTTAGACCTGGGGTGCTTGTACAATATTGATTTTTTTTTTTATTTTTTTTTACTTTTCAAAAATGTTTCTTGTGTTTATATTTAAGAAAAAAGACTTAGGAAGTTCTGCCTTAGAACAACAGGACCACAGCTGACGTAGATGAAAGATTAATATTCAGCAATGTCTGACTACTTGGTATTCTGTCTTAGCATTTCATTAACATTGTAAGGTTGTTTTGCACTTGGTTTCCTAGGGAATATGAAGCTTAATGTCGACCGACTCCTAGTCCGGCAGTTTTGTCCTCTGGAGAGCCTGGGAACGGCTTTTTCTGAGAACTGACTTCTTTCAGGGTCCCTGTTGCTGCTCCTGTGTTAATTATTCAAACAAAACTTGCTTTTCCTTCAGTAGACATCAAAGGCAATTTTGCCTAATTTATTTTTTGAGGATTTCGCCTGGAAATAGAGATGACCACTTGGAAAGTAAGAACTTTTTGAGTTTCATCAATGCTGTTCTGCATTAGGCCATCCTTAAGAAAGGAGTCTTTGAACTGGAAGTTTAAAATGGACACACCAGAAATTATTAATATTAAACACTTATTAACAGAAGTATTCAAATATGGAAATAGTCTGATATTTCTACTTGGACTGCTCAGTAAATCCATGAGATTTACCTTTAGTTTCAGAGAGTGGATTTGACATTATAATGTGGATGAAAGGAACCACTAAAGGTAAATGTTCTAGCATTCTTTGTGATCTTTTAACTTGCTCTTAATTTTCCTAAGCTTACTCTAAAAATTGAAATCTAGCATCCATGAAGTCCTTTGAAAATGCCAATAGAGAATTGTATTGCTGCTGTGGTGTTGTTTTTTTTTTTTTTTTAACTCTAAAAACATATGTAGAATTTGTGAAACAGAGGCAGGTGAATATTCTTGCTCTAACATTCCTGTTCGCTGATGTTGTTGATGTTTTTGCCCTTGTCCCCTACGCTTACCTGATAATTTATTGCTGTATTAATGTGACTTTTACATTTCACTGTGTGTGCAATGGCCAACACTTTTCTGGTGCTGAAGCCAGCTCACATTGGTAGGACTATTATATTTCTGAAAACAAGAAATTGGATGTTGCAGTAGCTGATCCAATTCTGTTACAGAGCTGAGCAGAATCATAAAATTAAATGTTAAATGTTAGAAGCAAAAACATTTAATCTGTTTTAATAAAGCATTTTCTGAAGTGCTGAGCATCTGTTCTCTCTGTTCAAGTTGTAAGTTCACAAAATTTAGTTCATGAGTTTCAGTAATGACCAAAAAACGAGGGAAATTGAAGAAATCCAGTTTATTTAAGGCAAAATTTGTGGCCCAAGTTACAAAAATGCTGATAATCTTCAACCTGAATAATTTGATTTTTAAAACAAAATGAAATTTGATCAAAATATTTCGGAAGTATTGCGAGGACTTCCTCCTAGTCTTTGATTTGGTACTTGATGTTGAACCAATTTTGAACACTCAGTGTATATCTTCTTTATCTCACTTTCATGTGTTTCTAAAGACAGGGTGATAATGATTTTTTTTTGTTATATTTTTTTTCTCCCCCAAACAGTAAGCTTATAATCAGGATAGATAGCCTCCTGGCTCAGGAGTTTAGAATAACAGAAATTCTTTGTCATGTAGGTAAACTGATTCTTTTAGAGAATCTCAACTCTGAGAATGAACTGCTGCTAAGGAGTCAATTCCCTCCCTTTCCTTGGAATCTAATTTAGCTGCCTCGGTGGAAACCATTTATCTCTGAGCAGCTTATTTTGGACTTCAGTCCACAGGAAGAGCATGGGCATGTGCTTTGTGGCAACCTTGAGTCAGCTTCTCTTTCCTTATTTCTAGCAGTTAATTTTCATTAAAAGACAGGCAAATTAAATCGAATAGCTTGCTAAAATTACTGTCCAATATGACCAGTTGCACTTGCAAGTTATTATATGCAAGAGACAGCTGTGTTTACTGTTTAAGTAATGGCAATTTTAAAATAAATTGAATATTCATGTTCCTGATTGTGGCTTCTTGCATTAGGCAACATCAAGCTATTCGTGTCTCAGGTGTTGTCTTATGAAATACGTACTTTCAGGGTATGTTCTACAACAGTCATCAGTTGACTGTGACCCCACAAGGTTATAGAATAAGAATCTTCCCGTTCTAAAAAAAGTAACTTTTTCAGCTCAGTAGGTTTGTCAATGTCTGAGCAGCTACATGCTTTAAAGCAGCTGTCCATGACTGAAGAATTCTAATCTGACTTGCTTTTTTCTAATCAGTGATACATGAAAACATGCAGCAAAGGAAGCAAACCAGAAGAACTGGAAGATTGGGCAGAATTGCAGGAGTTTGTTCTTGTTGGTAGAACAGAGATGTAGTGGGGCAGTCTCTTGGCTGGAGTGCTGAAATGTATGGATAGAGGATGAACAGACTGGGAAGGTGAGGGCAAGGGAAGTGCATCCCATGGAGAGGAGTGTCTGAATGCATGGAGCTCTGCTTTGAAATAGATGTTTAGCTAGTTGAGAGCTTTTTGGATAAAGATAATTCAGTAAAAATCTTTCTCCTTTACAGTGTTTTGATTTGACTACTAAGAACTGGAAATACTTGGTATCAGTAGTTGTTTTTAAAGAACCTTTTTTCTCAGCCCCTTTGAGACTAGAGAGCTTTAAAGGGAGAATATCAATATATTATGAAGTATTTACATATAATATTGAGCAACCTGCATACTAAGATTTAGAAGACTGATGTAAGGTATTCCTTCCCTTGCCTTGTTATTACGAAATAACAGGGGAGAAAAAAAAAGAGTAAAATCATAGAGATGGGAAAAAGCAAGTTTACTTCTAAGGAGAGATGGCAATAGGTAAATTAGAATAATTGTGCTTCTTAAAAACTATTTTTCATTCTATGTTAAAGGAGGCAAGTAAGGCTGTGGAGTGAAAATCCAAAGAGGAGTGGATGAATAAATAACTTCTAGAAGTCCAGATTCCTCTTGGGAATCCTGTTATCTTGACTGGAGAGGGGATACGCTGGGGGCTTACGTTTTAGATGCGCTTTACCCAGATTAGAAAGCTGCCCTGTAAGGCTAATATTCTTCTTAGAGACCCGGTGGATGGCACCTCAGAGATAACAGCTAAATATGTGTTTTGTCTAAAATTTAGCTGATATTTTTAACCTCAGGTTCAGAAAAGAACCAGTGTCATTCTGTCCCTTGGTAGAAAGGATGATTGACACCTGTGAGGTCGTGCGGCATGGAGTAACAGAATTAATTTGTGCTAATATGCAGAAAAGGGGGTTTCTACATCGCAGATATGTAGATTTGTAAAATGTGAATTATGTCAACCAACATGGCAGTATTTACCAATACAGAGTCAGAATGGGTGGGCAGGTGTGTGCAATGCAGGTCACAGATCTGGATTTCAGAAATGTCACTGTAACAGTGATATTGGAAAAGAGCACACTGGTTGATCGGCAAGAGAACAAACTACTATTATATCAGAGTAGGGGTCTAGATGATTCAAATCCTGAGACATAAGCTGCTAAAAGAAACCAAGGAGCTACATGAATATTTTTCTGGTTAGTATAGAAGATAATAAGAAGAAAATATTTTATTGTTTTTATTTTTTGTTCAAGTTTTTTGTTCTAAGATCAGTGGTCCGATAAGGAACAGAAAGTGGCAAAAGTGCAGCAACACTGGGAAGTCCTCTCTTCTTCTGTGAGCAAAGGATACTATTTCTGCAGGGAGATTCTTCCTTTTTTGAGGCATTTGGTGCCAATTAGGCACCAAAAATACATTTTGCCTGATTATAAAAAATCGCAGGTTTGAGAAGGTCTACTGCATCAGTTTTCTAGGCACTGGAATAAGATGATTTTCATTCTTTAATACTTTGATTCCGGGGCTAGTTGTTTTTGTGTGTGTGTGTGGTTTTTTGTGTGTGTTTTTTTTTGTTTTGTTTTAAATAATTGAAGATTAAACTCCTATGTGCTCATATGAGCCGAAAGTATTTTTCAGAAGTGTTCAGTATCCAATAATTCTAATTAATGTTCATGCAGATCTCTTTCAAGAAAACTGAGAAGATAACCTGTACTCTGGAATACAGCAAAGTGGAAACAAGATAGATTTTTGGCATGTTATTTAGTAATGAGAAATACTTGCTTTATCAAAACAAACAAAATAGAAGAATAGATTGAGGCATGGCTAGTGGTTAAAAGAAATCACAGGCCTGCCTGATAATAAAGAACTGTTGAAGAGCAGTTCATCCTTGGGAAACGATTACCTCTGTCATCCAGCCGAGGTCAGTGGCACATTCAGTTAGTAGCTACATCAAAGATAGAAGCATAAATTAAACGAATACCATAAGTCCCAGTCAGTTTGGGCAGAAAATGAAAAAAATGCAGTTTTTAGGGTCTCCGTTATGTTTTTCAGTTTTTGCATAAGATTTTGTGGTCTTTTTCATAGTAATTTTCATTGTTAATAATTATTTCCCAAATTGCTTCCAAAACAGCCCAGGAGACCCAGATCATGGTCATGTTTTGGTAATGCCAAGGTGCTGTGGCCAGTAGACAAAGGTGTGACTTTGTGCACACACTCGCTATGTCAGTGAGCCTGGACCTAATGGTACTGAAACAAATCTGCCTACTAACAGTTGTCAGTAAGTGACAGAGGAAACTCCCCTCGAAAGCAGAGCCCTGCCAGTGCTGGAGGCAGGCACGTATGCACGTGCCCTGGCAGTTGAATTCGCAACTGGTGCTGTCACAGCCAGTGTTTGTACGTACATGAAAGCAGTAATTTTATTGTGTTTTAAAGACAAACATTTTAAGAGTAAAGATATAAACTTAAAGGATTTAGATGATCCCTTCTCTGTTTGTGCCTCACTGCCCCAACAGTCAACCAGAAACCCCTACCACTGCTTTTCTTGCAGCTCAATTTATTGGTTATAAAAAATTCTTCTTGATAGCTTTTGCTTTGAAGTGTAACTTTTGAACTTTAATATACACTGCAATACGAGATTGTTACATTGACAAACAATTGGCTGAGACAGGGTAATATGATTTTAAAGCTGTTTGCTCTTGCCTACTTTAATAAAAAAAAAGAAAAATAGCAACAGAAAATGTGACTAAAATAGGCCTGAATGATCTTAAGGCAAGATGATACTGTTACCGCATGGGAA
Organism: Tauraco erythrolophus; assembly: GCF_009769465.1. NCBI lineage: Eukaryota > Metazoa > Chordata > Aves > Musophagiformes > Musophagidae > Tauraco > Tauraco erythrolophus. The sequence continues at coordinate 9,402,531 of NC_141476.1, forward strand.
ACTTTGTTTCGTGTCACATGGAACTATTGGGAATGCTCTTTTTGTCTGTAGCCTTTTAGGGAAAATAAACTATCACGTTGACTAATGTTTTGTGTTTCCTTCCACTTGTCTGTGTGTATTGCCCTTGTCTCTCTGTTGTATCTATTCAGATTGGAGACAGTCTGGCACAGAGATCGTGCTGCTTTTTCTGTCTGGGTGTAATGTGGTGGGTCCAAGCACCTCTTCAAGTACTTGATGTAATGATATTTAATCACATGATACAGACAGGGGCTTCTCTGTAGGTGTAGACCCTTCCATTCTATGTAGCATGACTTATGAGGAGTCAAGTTTTAGGTTTATTTTCTGTTTGCTTTGAATTTACAAACAGGTGGTTTTTAGAAGTTTCATGAACTTTATGAAGTAGAATGAGGTTTTATTTATTTTTAAAGTTACAATGTAATATAGGGATGAGAAGGAAATGTGGCTATGTTAATCAAAGCTGTCAGCTCTCCTTACCAAAACACTCTTTGTATCAATTTTTCAAATGTTTAATAAAACATAGGGACTCTTTCTTCTCTTTCTAGTCTGTAGTGATCTAACTGCACTCGAGTCAAGGAAGATACTTTTCACGTACACCACAGTAATGAGAAGAGAACGATAGATTCTCTTCTACTGAACGTTTCAGCGTGTGGTAAGCGGTTTCTTTTCCTCGGTCAAAAAAGAAATCATCACTGAGTAATGGCCTCTGTTGAAAACTCCTGGTGCACCATTGGCGGCTTTTCCTGGTTCTTTTTGTAGGACACTGCTTCAATACGAATTTTGGGTCAAATTCTAGGTAAATTTATTTCTGTAAATCAGATACAGCTCTAATTCAATTTGCTTGTTTAAGGACTGAGAGGATAATTTAGTCTCTTGGTTTTATTACATATTCTCATTTTGAAATTCCATACGTGTGTATTAAAAATAAGTGAGATGGGTTGATTTTGCATGAAGCTAGGAAATGCAGTGCCATCCTTTCAAACCTGTGACGTTTGTGTTGTGTACTAAACGTATAAGTAGTTCTGCTGGGTTTCCAAGATCCTTCCTGAGGTAGACTTTGACAGCTGCATAATTAAGACAGCCGGTGTGCAGCAGTTTAGCTTTGGAAACAAGCAAGAATATCGTGCTGAGTTGAAGTGGAAATTCTGAGGGTGTGCCTTAGCCAACTGAGCCTGACTACTGTAACTGTAACAGGGAAAGGAGCTCTGCATTTCTCATGGATGAAAAATAAAACTTGTTTCACTGTGCTTCTGTAAAAGATGTCGCGTGCAGGCATCTCTGTGAAAATTAGTGCTGACAAGTTTGCAAGAAGAAATAGAAAAGTGTTTACAAGAAACATTTTAAAACTAATTAGAATGGAAAGCAGTTTCTAGGTCTGACACAGAAAAGTGGTCTGCTGAACTTTTTTCCTTCTCCTTTTCCCATTTATCAAAGAGATTTTTCATCATATTGCACATCTGCTGCCTTCAGAACAAATTCTGGCAAGAGTACTCAGCATCACCATGAGAAAGAGCCTTAGATATTTCCCCAGGACAGAAAAAAGCCAACCCCTATCAATTCCCATTTCTCAGACAGAATGATGCCTTTAACACTCTGTAATGAAAGTTTTTATATGTGAGAAGGATCACCGACATCAACCCGTATTGTTCTTTCATGTGCCCCAAAAATATTACAGTGGAAGGTATTAAGAATAAATTGTGGGAACTGAGTAGCCCCACCAGCGTAGTTTGTCTCCTTGCCCTTAACCAGTTTGTGACGGGTGAATTCCCTCCTTCACCAGGCTTTTTGAGTTTCCCTAAGCTTTTCTGCATGGGTTTGGTTTGGTTTGGTTTGTTAGTTTCATATGTTAGTCTCATGTACGTTGGTGACTTCTTGTTTTGCATTCATTATCACTGTATCGTGATTTAAAGGGAAGAATTAAACCAGTAACAATCTTGTATCACACACATCCTCACAATGGAAGCAAATCTCAACCCTTTAGATGCAAAGAAATGGTTTGCATGGAGGTTGTGTTTGAGTGTCACTGAACTGGTAACCATGTGAAAACCACTACGTCTAAGTCTTTAGGTATCAGCTGTTGCCAGTCTCCAGAGAGCATTTGCTGTGACTTGTGGTTAGATGGGATGTAACAAATCCCAGAAATGCATGCATCTTGGTGCATGTCATTCCCCTACCCACAGAATTATATTAAGAAATAAAAAAATTTTAAAAAGTCATGTGTTTTGAGTGCTGCTGTAGTTGACCTGCGTTCCTCACATATTGGGATAAACATACAGAGCAATAATTTCCCTGATTTTTTTTTTTCAAACAAATCTTGAAATACAGAAAAGTCAATATGAATTATGTATATTTTTATAACTATTTCTTTTAGTATAGAATATTAATTTACACATGACTTAGAATAACACATAAGCATGAACTGGAAGACAAATATCTGCATAAATGATATGAACAGGGAATGGATACATTTGAGGATTAGCCTCAAATGCAGTTCTGGATCCAGAGCTCAGGTCTGATGTGCTTAAATTTAAAAATTTGAATAATTAGAAATTTACCCTGTCCTTTAGGGAACATTATACCTTTCTAATTTTCAGTAATGTGGAAATATCAATTAAACAGAGCTCACTATTCAGCTTTTCTTACCGTTTTATGTTCTTGCCTTGTGATAGATAAGATAAATATTTAAGCCTTGCCTAAAGGACTGCTAAACTGTTTGCTCTTGATGTCTATACCTGTTTCCAAGAAGCCAGAATACTGACTGTAAGGCTGATAGGTTTCTGGGCTGTTCTTTGCTTTTCAATCCCTGAAGAGTACAAGGGCCTCCTGCTAACACAGTTCCTTTTGTACTGCATCCTGTAGTAAAGAGTAAGCTGCGTTTTAACTTCTGTTTTTAAACAAACGAAGGCGTGCCCTGAGCAGAGATATTAATACAACAGTGTAATCATTATAATCCTTCTTCTTCAGGCAAAATGAGACATTTTCAACAAGGTTCTTTCCTATTGAAAGCTCCGGAATCATTGGAGTAGGAGTCTAATGAAGCTCAGTTTTAAATTCTGAAGGAGCGTGGGGTGTGTGTGTGTTAAGAGTCACTAGTCTTTGCTGTTTTGCCTGCCGCATGTGAGCAATTCATTCTTCTGGCTCTCAGGAGACCTGCCCCACTCTCACTTTTCACTGAAGTGGTGTTTGGCATTGGCCAAATCATCACTCTTGAGCCTCTCTTTATGAATCCATCTCTTCAGCGTGTTGATTTAGATGTCAGATTCTTTTTCTTTCCAGTGTTTATGCTGAAGCTGCTGGCATTCCTGATTTGGCTGGAATCTTAGTTTTTCTGTAATGCTGAGAAATGACTTTTTTATCTCCACATCGTAATGAAGGGAGCATAAAGAAAGCAGGATCCACATAGTATTCTGGCTGGAGATGGCTCGCTGGACCAGAGGGATGTTTAATTTTCCCTCAAAAGCTTAAGGCTGCATGTGAGCGAGTCAGTGACAATAGACATGTAGATAGTAAGAACAACTGCAGTCTGCTGAGCGCTGATTTCTTGCAAGAGACTTAGTAATGGTACTTCTGGTTCCCTTTTAAGGAGTTTAGAGCCCATAAACTTCTATGTTATTGTTAACCACTGCTAGCTGAAGATACTGACAGTTTTCTGAATTGGTGGTGTAACTGCCGTATCTTATCCCAAAAATGACTACATTTCCACAATCAAAGAAACTATTCCCATGTAAATAACCTGTAAATCGGGTTTCATAGTTTGTCGAGAAAGTTGGGTTGCCTTTTATATGTGAAAGGCAAGAAATATGCCTTTCTTCTTGCAAGAGTTTCTATCGGGTGAAAAGAAATGGGACTCTATATGTAGGCTAGTTTTCTTCTATGAAACTTTATTTTCCTTTTATGCTTTTTAGACTTTCCTTGGTAGGCATTGGCTTACACAGGTCTGTAAGAATTGTATCCACCTTTCATCCTAACTAGAGGTAGTATATGGTTAGTATGTGCTAGCATACCTTTGTAGCAAGGCTGTTTCCAGAGTAACTTTCTCTTGAGATTCCTGGAGATCTTCATTAGAGTTTTGATAGGCCTCACACCAGCCCTGTAGGATGTGGATATGCATTTCAGAAGTTGGCAGAAATATACTTTTATTGTTTTTCATTTTTTCCCCAGAACCATACAGCCATTCCAGTAATGGAACATAGAGGAGCATGCTTTGATCTACACTAAAAATGAAAAAAATGCTGCACTTTTCTGTTGGCTCTGACTTGGAATGTCCTTCCTTAAAATTTTCAAATTTTCAAAGATTTTCTGTTTAGAATAGTGATTATATTTTTAGATGGCATTGAAATTCATCAGAATTTCAACACGTTTGAGTGTCGTATGGAATAGGAATGGCCCTTTTTTTTTTAATTAGCAATTAATTTAAAAAAAAAAAAAAAGAAAAAAGGACATTTCTGAATCAATCTCCAGACTCCAGAAACATCACTTTCCGCTGCCTAGAGACACACTGTGACATATGGTGGTGGCTGTGGCACCTGAATCTTTGCAAAACTTTAGAACTATGTTGTATGAATTTAATTGGGAATCTAATCTTGAAAAAAACCACTGGAGATGAAAGGCCACATGTGCTGATTTATGTAACTCTCCCAGGATTAATTAATTTTTCTGGTACTGGTAAGGAGCAGTTGTACCTAGTGGTAATTTGGTAGCTGGTAAGTTAATGGAATTCCAGACAATACAGACATTTAACCATCTGCCTTGTTTGTTTTCACTTGAATAAGCTTTGCCCAGTTCAAACTAAATAATTTTGGAACAAGAGACTGAAGAGAGAAAAAGCCAAATGTTTGTTTTCTTATTTACAAAGCAAAATGTTGTAGTTAGTTTTAAGTATTGTTTACACTGTAATCAGCTTTTTCACTTTAGTTTTATACTTGATTGCAAATAAAGACGTGTATGATTAGAATGACCAGCTTTCCAACAGGCATCCTAAACTCTTTAAGTTATATTTTGAAAGTAAATGTAAATCGGTGGTTTTCTGCTTGTGGCAGGCTACTTTGGCACTGAGAAAAGAGGCCGCATACCAAGTTTTTAAAAAGGTGCAAAGATAATGTTGATTAATGTGGGTTATTATGTAAGTACGGGACTAGCATTCCGAACAGAATCAAGGGTGTAACAGAAATTAAACTTGCATTTAATTTCAATTATAAATTATCTCGTTTACTCAGTCCCCTAGCACACCTGTCTGCTCAGTAATCGTTATTGTGACACTGAAAGCACCAAAATATTGGTGAAGCTGTGACGTGTAGCAGAAAGATTGCTTAAAGAAACTATTTTCTGGTTTAGAGAGGCAGGCACCAGAGTGGTCACTTTCGTCTGGCTTCCACAGTCACTGGACAAAACCATATGACTTGTCCAAATTAATTGTTGAATTAGATCTTTCAGGAGAACATCTTATTTTTGTTTGTTTAAAATTACTCTTGATAGCAAATCACTGCTCTTGGTAATTTATTCAAATAATGAGTTATCCTTAAGAGAAAGACACCAAACAAAGTATGCATTTAATTTCTAATCTGATCTTTTTGAATGGTTACCATTTTCCATCAATAGAAGCTTTTATACCTTTGTGTTTCTGGATTGTGAAGATCTGTGTTAGGAAATGTATGTTTCTGGCTCGTAGCTGCTTTTGCACTAAAGACACTCCTCAAGCTTCCCTTGGATAAGTGAGATAGGTGGAGTTCTGTGCCCTAATTGTTTTGTTTGTCTCGCTTGAATATTCTCCAATATATCTACCTGATGAAAAAAATTGCAAATCCTTGAATGAGGCCCTCTTCCAGCTGTGGCTGTGCCAGTGCCAAATACACCAAGTAGTTTAACATCTGTTTGTGTGCGTGGGGTTTCCGTGTGTGTGTCCAGTGATGATGCTAAACCTTTGTTGCAAGGTCTGAGAGATTAATTCCCGTGACTCTAGGTCTCTCGAAACTGCTGATTCTCCATGTAGTTTCTTGACATGCAAATACGACAACATACTTTTTGTTAAGCTTGATGTTTAGCACAGCCTCTATGCTTCTTTGCTCTCCCAGTCAACCCCTTTTTTTGCTTAGCATTGGTGTCCTGCTGTGTTTTAGAGCCTTCTTCATTCTATTATGCACAAGCCTCACCTGTAATGATTTATATTTCCTTTAAAATACCAGTCAAGATGTTAGTATAGAGTTAAATGCTAAATTCTGCACTGTTCAGCTAAAATCCCATGATTCTTATTTAGTTATTTATTGATGTCTATTATTTTTTTCTTTAAATAAATTTTGTGTATTTCATGTTGAATTTATGTATTTCCAGTTTCTTAATGAAAATGTCATGGGCTGCTAAGTTGTTTTGTGGAAACGTGTATCAATTTGAAGATGCAGCCTTATTTATCATTCGAGCTTTCAAATGCATTAAAAAAAAAGCGAGATTCCAGATAGCTAACTTTATTACTTTATTTCCCATAAATCCACCTTGAATGGCATTAGTTCTACTTCATTTTAATTGCTTATTAGTAAAATTGTGTATTAACCATTCCAATATTTTGCCATCAGCTGATTTCAGGCTAACACGTATATAATTACCTGACTTGCCCAATTTGTGGATTTTGGTTTTGCTTGCTTGTTTTTTAAAGCTTAGCAATGTGATCTTTTTCTAACTCTCTTGATGCCACTTGGCTCGCTGTCTCAAAATTCTAGGATGCAAGTTATCCAGATCTATTTAATTTCAGCAACTGTTGATTAATTTTCTCTCCCTTACCCTGCAACTGCATTATCTAGCTTTTTCCTGAAGACTGATACTTGGTCAATACTTTTTTTTTTTCCCTGTGTTATTATTTCTATTGGTATTTCTACCACAAACCATGCACATATACAGCACACTGGTAAATTCTGCGTTCTTAATGTCCTAACCTCTGCTGACCATTCATTTTTCTACATTTTTTTTTTTTTTAATTTTTATTTTTTTTCCCATGGTCAGTTATGCAGTTTCTTAGTCCTGGCTCATATGTATTGCTGGGAGTGACTTTCCATTCTTCTATTCATTATATGTGTTTCACTACTCATCTAAACCAAGTTAGTTTGTTGTTTGTTTTGGTTTTTTTTGTTGTTGGTTTTTTTTTTTTTTTTAAATCAATCTAACCTAATTTCTGTTTCAGTTATGACTTTCTGTGAGCTTGCAACGTGTTCTTAAAGGGTGCCCAAACTTTTACACCCTAAATCACTTGTTGTCAACTGGCTTTTATAATGAGCAAATCACACTGTTTTATTATTTGGATTTCCATAATTGCTTAGTTTACTGAATGTTTACTTAGTTTACTTTTTTTTCTATACATGCATTGTGGGTTTTTTTTTTTTTTGTATCTTTTTGTGAATCTTAACTTTACTTATAATTCTGGGGAAGGACTAAGCAAAGCCAAGGTGGTGATGTTTTCTAAATTATCTTCCAAGAACTGTGCCTTTCTTTTCTTCAGTCTAGGATTGGTAGATCAATCTAGTTCTTTGACTACACCTTGTCATGTTTGCTTGTGTTTGTTAGTAACGTTTGGAACAGAAATGTGCACAAATATATGGAAATGACGAGTGCTGTTGAAAGTTAGTCTGCGTTTGCCAAGTGCTAGAAGATCATAGAATCTCATGGATCATCTCAGAGTGGAAACTGTATCTGTTCAGTGGAGCTGGTGCGGGTGTTGAAGGGCTCGCTTTCCCATTCATAGTTTAGAAACAATCATAAGAAAATTTCTATAACACTTGTCCTTGTGGACAGATCTTCCAGTGCTTAGAGAAAATTGTGTGTATATTCCATAGAAAAGAGCAGGTTTTATTGGCCAAGGAAATTAGTATGGTATAGTCTAGCTTGTTTCAGCTATAAAGTGTGCATTTGATTTCCATAGATGAATGAAGTTTGGTTTGGAGGTGTATAGTTTAAGGAAAATATTAATAATTTGTTCTAAATATTTTGAATACTATAAATAAATCTAGAAATTTATTTATAATGTGTGAGAAGACATGTCTGTTTAAAATACTCAAGTGTTCTGATCAGGAGTAGAGATTCTGAGGTAGAAGTTGGCAGACAGATTGAGTACTGAAACAATACTATCCATAGATTGTGAGTTTGAGTGTAAGCTTGGTAAGCACCATCGTCGTACAGTTCTTCTCACTTGAATAATGGCCTGAGAAGAAGCTGTTTCTGGATCATCTTGGTAAAAAGGGCATTTGAGGATACTAAGTTTTTGATTTAAAATATTTTTATTTTTGTCTTTTACACCTGATATGAAAGCAAAATTCTGCTTTGGTTTGGTCTTACTCTTCTTGTGTATGAGCATTGTCTGCTATAAACCTGTAATGTAAAACGTGCTAGCTGGAACAGTGAAAGAGTAAACATACTGCTGAACGTTAATCAGATGACACAGAAAATTAACTAGTATTATCTTAGGGTTACTTTTGGTTGCAGAAATCACTCTTTGCCATGAATAGGTAGTTCAAATAAATCGTGCAAATAGACAATGAGTTAATCGAATAAATTATAAGGATATTAGTAGTAGATGCTCTTATTCATCAGAGGAATGTCAGAGAGTTGTATATACCACTAAGAACTACATTTTCCAGTTTCTATGTTATTTCATACAGTTGTTTTGATATGCTGAAAGAATAGGATGAACTTTGAGTATGTGTTCTTGAATGGAAGAGATATATCCAGGTACATCCTCTTTTTATTCCTCTTAAAGTTTGAGGAACTTTACGTTATTAAAATCAGCTAAATCTGGGTCATGTAATAGTCTTATGTCTACGAGATCTATATCATTGACTGCAGAAATAGGCAAATATGCTATAAAGTCTTTCCAACAGTAAAATAAATTATGGACAATTTACCCAGTTTAACTTTATGTAAGTGAAGTGACACTAAACGGTAGCAGAGAAGGCTAGATCTACAATATTGATAAGTAGGATTTCTAAGAATATGTCTTAAGTCAATTCTAGTGTGATGGGAATTTTTCCTTCCTGTTGAAAAGGTTTTGGATTGTGTCTTTACTAAATTATACCAGAATAAATGAAGAAATTGATTTAAAACAGCATTGACTCAGAAATAATTAGGTATGGCCACATGATGCATCCAAGAGTTGTATGTAAATATGTATTGCGCTTAGGCTTACCTGGTTATTTACGTATTGTATGCACAGTTTTAATAGCTTTAAATGCCCTTAACTGCAAACTGCTGCTGAGATTTGATTGCTGCTTTGAGATAATACTTCACTTGTGTTTGGAAAATAAATTCCTCTGGGGAAATCAATATTTGTCATGTCAGATTCCATACCTTTGTTTGTTGGGAGACAGGCTTGCCTCTGGGGAAGAGCTGATCATTCATATGCTACTGTATTAGCAAGATCTATTTGTGGAATAAAGGATTGCTCAGTCCAGATTCATCTATCATCCTGCTCTCTTCTGGCTTTTCCCTGAACGCTTTGCACCAGGGTGGGTAAATTCTACATTCGGAACTTGGGAAAGTGATAGCTCTGACTCCTGGTGCCTTGGCTTGTTTTCTGTGTACCCGATAAATGTTTGACTGTGTGTGTTTGTGTTCAGTAGGGATGGGGAACACCAGTGTATGAAAAAGATAAAGGGGACTGTAACTAGCTGAAGAAACATGCTTTACTGAGGTTTTTCTCCAACACAGAAATAATGACAAAACGTGTGCAGTAGAACTGCCTTTTTCTCCCCGTGTTGTTGAGCAGGTATAGGCATATATACGTGTACACCAAATGTTAGTAAAATAAATGACATACTAATGGTAGACTCTGATTTGTCTTCAGAATTCTCCCATAAAGTATGATGCTCCAAATGATCCATCATACATATATTTCTTATTTAAGTAAAAAGCTATTTTGCAAATTTAGCCAGCTTTTCTCTATGGCCACATAGAAATTGGAGAAACAAATTTACTCTGCCTGGTAAATAACCTCACTAGCCCTCTCAGTAGGGTAGGCACAAGCGTGGTTCCCTCATTGTGCCTTTCAGAAGGTGCATCTCCCGCAAAAAGGGGTCATTGCGCTGTGTTTGCCTCTGTGCACAGACCTACAGTGTTCAATGGGGGAATGTGGCTGCTCCCCACACAGCTTTTGAGTTTGAAATCACACTTCAATAGATGCAATTGCTTCAGGGACGTCTTGAGAGATTATATGACTCTCTCATCCAAGATTACTCATCCCAAATTGCTAATTCTGCAGAGTAGCTTCTGTGTCAGTAATGGGAAGATTCCCAAAAGCATACTTGCCTGCTTTAGTAGTGCAAATGTCCAGGGCACAGGCGCAAACCGAGAAGCTGCATCTGAGCAAATCTAGACATGTAGCATCCTATGCCGTACGTTCTGATGAGATGCACATCAAAGTACTCTGTAAAAGTAACAATTTTGAGTAAAGTATTCTGCTGTAAGAATACAGATTAGCTATTGCTATAGCAACGTGTATACCTTCCTCAGTTAAAAGAATGAGTTACAAAATATCAGTCCTACATCTCAGAGTAAGGCCCAAAATTCCATTCTTTGAAGTTAACACATAGGTCAATCACAGCTTGGAACATATCTGCTGCATATAGTACTGGTATATTTTACTGCATGTCTCTACATAGCAGTTGAGTTTCATTTTCCATTTAGTTAAGTGCATTAAAACCCCCAACAAAAAACCTGCAAAAAAACCCAAAACAAAATAAAATCTCCAAGTGCTTTAATCTCTTGAAACGTATTCAAGAAACGTTCAGTTTTGTGGATGTGGGTTTCTGTGCTTTAGCGCTGCAGCAGTGTGATACTGGGAGGTGAACTCAGATGTTGTATCACCAGTTTAAGGGCTATGGAACAGGTCACAGAGGAGCACACAGAGAGCATGTTGGACTGCTGGAGGGTAGAAGCTTCGCTCAACTTGTTCAGCATGAAGTTAATGAGCATGTATTAAAATAAGGATCAATCATCAAGAGTAATACTAAATAACCTGGATTAGCTCAGGTTAGATTGTCAGTGCAATTATTTCAGAGAGCACACGAGTAAGAATTAGTTGTTAAAACTTACCGCCAAAGAAAATCTTCCCTTGGAAGCGATCACCTATTAAACTGCATTAATTTGTGAAGTTTTAAATTTTTGAAGATGTAACTGATACACGAGACAGAATTATGTATGTCTGGAAATTCATGTGTTGATACATATGTACACATGTCTATAAACATTTTATTTAATCAAATAGCAAAATATGAGCTAGTTTACCTATTTCTACTGCAGAGAAAGGTTTTTCCAATTTCGTTGTAAGAGACAAGCTGGGAGAATTTGATTGCAACAATATGAAAGGAGCTTTTTTCAGTGCACTTGCAAGTGCTTTCAGTGAAGGGGATGTGGATACTTTTGCTTGTGTTAATCATGCAAGGAAGCAGTGGAAAGAGATTGGAAGAGGGTGGGAAAAACACAGCCTTCCAATTTTCTGATGATTATTAGGAAGCCAGTCTGGCAAGATGCCACCTGACAGGTTGAGGGAGTAGTACTTATCTGTCATAAGAGCCTGCTGCTTGTGATGTTTTTGGAGGAAACCTGATGATTTTTTTCTTCATTGCTCATTCATAATCTACCTTTTTTTTTTTTTTTTCCCATATTAAAGAATACATTTCTGAGATTGTTGTGGAATGTCCGTCCTTGAAGATTCAGGTGGCCAAAGTCACAGTTGCCATGATCTACTGTTTGTGACAGTTACACTTTTGTCCCAAAGTTGGAGGCAACGCTTGCAGAGATCCCTTCCAGCCAACACTTCTAGATTGCACAGGCATTCTAATAAAAATAGTTACTGCTTCTCTCTGCACCTTTGACGTGCTGATCCTCTAATGCTGGTGGGAGAGGGAAATGCATCGTTTATCTCGTTACATTGCTGTCAGAAAAATAAAGTTATTAGCTAACTGAAGGTTGAAAGTAAAGGGGGTCTTTTGTTTGTTTTGACATGTTGTCATTTTGTTTTTTATGATTAATGATTAAATTCTTTGATTTTGTACCAGTTTGACTTTGCAAAAAGCAAATGTCCTGGCAGGTAACATCTGTGTGGGAACTTCTAAAGATTCTACAAATCATAACTTTGAAATATGTTAGGATCTCCGTAGTGCCTTTTTATGCAGTGTTTATGTTCTTGTGTATTTGTTGCTGTTTACTGAAATTTGGTTTCTTGACAATTAAGTACTACTTCAATAGAGAGGAAAAATGAGAAAGCTTGTTATGGATTCTTTTCCCTTTCCTTTTTTCCAAAAGCTCATAAAGTGAGAAGTGCATGTCCATTTTATTAATTCTTAGTTTAATTTGATTGCAGGTTAACGGTAACTAAACTGTAGGTTTAACTTTTTTGTTTTCCTTTTTTATTGTTTTTGGTAGAAAATGTTAAATCCTTTAAAAGACTTCTGGTTTCTGGATAAATTTTTATCATTTCAAGATGCTGGAGCTTAGGTTTCTCAGCTGTGTTTTCCCATTCTTCACATGACCTGATATTATGTGACCCTATACTTCAGTACATTGTAACAGATTTTAAATAAACCTTTTCTAAATCAGCGAAAGAAAATTAGAAAATTTCCAGGGAAATCCCTTGCTAGACAGCACATCTGTCAGTGCATTTCAAGCTGGAGTAATTTTCATCAGCTTCCATCAGTGGTTTTGTTCAAAACTCAAATAAAATGTTTGCTAAAGGCAAATACAATTATTTCAGGGTGTATTTCAAACTTTGATTGAGTACCAAATATTTTACTGTTGAAACTGTAATGTCCCAACTTATATCAACAATGAACTAGTTAAATAAAAAACTAAAAGAAGCATCTGAAATGATGCACAATAGTGTGAAAATCTCTGGAGACATTCTGTAAGCAAAGTGAAATAGAAATTACTCCCCTTTCAAGTACTGATAGTATGTGGAGATGTTTGTCTTCATCACTAGCTGAAAATGTGGCATATCACTATGTAAATTTGATTTTAGTCCTAATTAAATATTTAAAAGATGTTGGCTTTCTGTTGCCCTTTTGAGAAGACAGAATATTCTAGGTACAACACCTTCTGGATTCATACTGTTTTAAAAATTGCTATAAATATGTAAGATCTGTTGACAAAGTATAGTGAAATACTGTCTGTTTGAACAAAGAATGTCTTCGAAGTACTCTCTGAAAGCTGGCATTTTAGCTGGAATATAATAGATTTCACTTTTCCTGGTGATATTTAAGACCATTGATAATTTTACAGAGGAAAAAAAATATTTAAAAGAGAATATTTTATTCTTAAGGTTTTATACAATCAGTCTCTGGAAAATCTACTGTATTTTTTTCAAATTATTAAATATTTGAATCACTTTCAAATTATCTTAATATTTAAAATTTTCATTTTAACTTGACCACATTATGCTATTTTAGTACTTGAGTTCTAGGAAACTTCTTGAGCTGACACTTGCAGGATCTGGTTCTGATCTTCTATTGCAAGGTGTAATTTTTCTTGCTTTTAATGAGCAACTTCACGTGTCATCCTAATGAAATCAGGACTGGAAAGTGTCCAGCCTCCTGGAGTCTGCTGTCTGGGGTTGTTTGACAGGACTGGTTTAGGGCTCTCTCTGTACGAGCTGTGCTGTCAGAGGGCTGGTGCGATGGTGTTGGTTGCCTTGAGAGCATGTACATGCATTCTGGAGAAGCGGGTGGTTGTCACGGGAAAAGAACTTGCAAACAAACACTCACAGGATTGGCCATCACCTGCTCCTACGAGGTGCAGAGGGGCTTTTTTTGGAAGAGGAAGAAGGCACTGGAGAGCATGTTGGGAGATGTTATTTCTTCTTGATTCCCATGTGCACTTCTGGTTTAATTTCTGTCTGATTTATTTTCACAGGAACTAGCAAAGGGAACATGTCGGGTGCTGTTATTGTTGAGAATTAAAATCAAATACCTTTGATAAAAATGGAAAGGACAGTCCCCCAATGTATTTTCCCTTCCCAAGTTTCTTACGGTAATAAATAGTAAGTGTTAACAGAGGTATCACTTGGGCTGTTTTAAGCAGTTGAATAGAAAATTCAGGAGAAGCCCTGCTGAATTTACCAAGCCTAGGCAAGCTTGGTATTTTATTTTTCTAACCCAATTTTTTTAACCAAGCTTTGTTCATTACCACTTGAGCATGGAAATCAGAGGTTCACAATGAGACCATCATTCATTCTTTGTATATAAATGTTACACGTGAAAAACACACGGGAAGAATATTATTAAGAATGCAAAAGGAAACAGGCCTAAGAAGAGAGTGTTAACATTAAGGCTGGTATTGCAACCTAGATTCAGCTTCTCTTGGGCATATGCATTATGATGAAGTCTTTCAGAACACGTAACACTTTTCCAGAAGTCTTCCCCCTTACTCAGTAAACAAGATGGACAGTACTCAATTAATGAGCAGCTGTTCAAGATGTTGTTTTGTTGTCAGTGTTTGATATGTGGCCCTAAGCCTTATTTACAGTGCATTGTTCAGACTCTGCTCAGGAGTCAGAATTATAAATTTCTGCATGGACTTTTCTGTGCTGCTCATCACTACTATATCCAAGTGCTTCACAGGTTTTAAATTAAATTTATCTCCACAAAACCCCAGTGAGGGATGTGGTATTATCTCTGTTTTACAGATGGGAAACTGACAGAGATTAAGGTCAGAAAAATTCACCAAATTTGGATGCACATTTTAAGACTTAAGATTGGATTTTTAAAGCCCTTCAGATCAAATAGTATGTGCTGTGTTCAGAAGACAGCACTTGCTACTTCAGCTTCAGGTATGTTTTCCTTGTGTCTAGATATCTTCCTCAGCATCTCAAGTGCATGTACTGAAAATTTACATGGCAGTACTGGTCCCTAAGGAAAAGTTTGTATTCGGTACCTTGTAGTATCACGCAGGAACAGTGTTATGTATGTTGTAATTGCCTAGCTAGGTAAAGAAGCAGTTTCTTTAAACATCTTTTTAGCATTAGCCTGTGTTTAGCTTGTTGTTAGACTACATTGCTCCTGTTGTGCCAAGCGCACAGCTTATATGGAACTGGAAGGCAACAGTTGGGAGGTTTTGTCCTGACTATGGAGGGTACTTGTGTAAGCCAATAAATCTCTTAGAACAAGAAGAGAAAATGAATTTTTCAGTAGTTTCAGTCAAGGTCTCTTTTCTTTACAGTTGTAACCGTTTCCAGACAGCTTAGAACCAGTTATTTCCAGAGCTTTATGGTATTGCTGTGGCGTTACTTTCAGCACAACTTCTTGCTGTTGAGGAAAAAATGAAAGTGAGAACTTTGTGTGACTAAGTATAATTACCTACTGGTTAGCTTATGTAGTACACACGTATCATGTAAATGACCTTTTCAATACTACAGAGCAGGCAAATAACATCCCTTATTTAAGAGGTGCAGTGATAGTCCAAAGTTTTCAATAGAAATAACCAATTTATGCCCACCTTCTGTCAAATATTTGATACTGGTGCTCAAGCAGTCAGGGCTGTAAGTGGGGGCTGTGGAACTGAGCCAGCAGTCAGTTTTAAGACTTATATGTCCAGTGGAAACCAGTGAAGTCTGAGGAATTCACAAATAAATTAGAGCTTCAGCTTTAACAAATGGCAGCCAAATTCTTGAACCTACAGAGCGATCTCCAGTTGAGTTCTCTGCCGGTTTGCTGTGCTTCAGCCTAAACATTCTTCCTGCAAATTGTAGATTAAGATTTAATGATGTCTATATCTTATTAGAAAGCCTTGCTGGCAAGGAACTCCAATGCACTTTCAGTAGATTATACAGAAATTTGTTCCAGAATTAGCTGCAGAACAGTCATCTGGCACCCAATACTTGTTTAAAATGTTATCAGGTTTACTGACAAATGAGAACATAATGCTATCTCAGTTATTCCAATTCACCATGTGACCATAAATGTTTTTTTAATCTTGAAAAGTTAAAAGGAGTAACACTAAAATATTTTTTGGTTGATGCCTGAAGTGATGCAAAGTTGGAAAGGAAACCAGAAATACAGCAAAACCATACAATATTATTTGCTTGGATTATGACTTAATTATGTGACTCATGCAATTCTATAGGGTGAAAGTAGGTTTAAAAAAACAAAAAACCAAAAAAAACTACTACCTGAAAAGAAAAAAAAAAGAAAAGAACCTCAGAGTCATTTTAGATAGATTAAAATACGTATTTTTCAGGATATTTGGCAACTATAAAGTAAAAAGAAAGCTGGAGAATGGTGTGCATATATGGTTAAATGTTATAATTAGTACATGCTATGACATAGATATGACATAAGACCATTAAAATAATACTTGTAGAAATTATGTGCACTTAAAAATCTTCCTATGTTTAAAGAAACATTTTAAGCAACCCTTAACCTTTTACCAAAGAAGATGCAGGCCAGCATACTGAAAATGCAGGTTTAGGCTCTTACCACAATATCTTCCTCTTTGGTTTTGACTTCTCTGCATTTTTACTACAAGTATTACCCTGGAGAAAATAGATTATCACACCTGTATTTTTCAAATTTGACTTTGAGAATATTGACAAAATTATCTTTGACTTCTCTTGTTTGTGTAAAGTAATTAAAGGAGAATATGCTTGAGTTAAGTCCTAACTCTGAAAGTAACCTACTGAAGCTAGAAAACTATATGATATATTTTAGTGGTTCATTTGCTAAGAGCTCATATCTACAGTGGAAGAAAGGCTCTTAAAGAAAGCAATTGAAGGTGAACATCTTTAAATGTTGAATGTGCTTGGGAGATAGCCACCATTGTTGCATTTGTTTCAACAGGTAGTGTAGTATTCATGGTCCTACTCTAGATAAGGCTTACTGTAGCATTAAAACATTGCACGGATTATTATCCTCTGATATTCCAATTTAAGAGCCTCAGTTTCGCTACTGTTATGTCATGGCACCACACTGCAGCCTGTTCTTCAAGTCCAGACAGTTGAATACAAGGAGGTGGATTCACTCAGAGAGATCTCTCGCTGTAGCAAGGTTTTCTAGAAAATATGAAAAACAAATTCTCCCCAGCATGATTGTGTCCATGACCACATTCAAACAAAATTTTAGGCTGAAATGGACAAACACTCCATTGACCATTTTTTTTTTTAATAAACATCTGTCACCACCTGTGTTTTGAGGTCTGTGTCCAGTAAAGACTCTGACATACCTCACGTTGGCTTTAGACAAGGAAATATAGCTCTTTTGGTGGTGAAGAAGAGGGAAAATAGTCAGGTCTTATTGCTAAAATCTAAACTCAAACCTACTAGTGTTAGTATCTTACTCAACTATATCTGATACATGTGTCTATTAGATAACAGGAACTGCAAGCCACTTTTTATCAGCAGAAAATATCTTATGAAGAGCGGTCATACTCAGTAAATACATGTATTTTGATATAACCCTAGTAGGGTCGATTTTCTGGTACCAGGTATGCAACATCTTCTGAAAAATAATCACGTAAGACTGACCTATTTTTGCCTAAATCTAGTTAAGTCATCATGTTTAGAATTATCTAACCAACTACAATAAAACTAGAAGTAGGTTCTCATCATGCTTTAATGCTGATTTGACAGTGAGAAAGAGTTTGTTTCCCTTTCCAAAATCTGCTTATTCTTTCAGTTGACTTGCAGCCTGGTTGTTATTCAAAATTACCTTGTTGACCGAGTACCTCATAATGCGCTGTTCGAAAATGCAGAAAGCTGCGATCCCTGCTACACGGAGCTTTGATAAAGACCAGGAAGCGGCCAGAGAGTAGGAATGATATTTGCCATTTTCCGAACATGGTAAAATATACATAGAGCTTTTGTGGAAAATCAGAGAGAAAACATGCGGAGAGGGGAAGTTAAAGCTTGAAAAGCGTACAACCTCTTTCTCAGACAGATTCCTTTCCTCATGACCACTTTTCTTCATATAGCTCATTAAAGCATATGGTCTTTTTTTTGGGAAGATTTGCAAATCATTACAGCTATTTTCTCAATTTTCTTTCATCCGTTGTTTGCATGCAGTTTGCAGTCCTACTGGTTTAAATTAACCAGAAATAGTAAGAAGTAGTCATGCACGCTTGCGTTTTGCCTGTGACTATTGTATAGACATTAAAAAAAAATAAATCTAACAAAGTTCAGCATTAGAGCAGCACTTCTTTTAATTGTGTAGTATATCATTAAATACGTACCTGTACTGTGGTGGTTCTGTAATTAGACTGTACAGTCACAACAATCCATTTTGGGGCAGTGGCCTTGACCTGCTTATCTGATGGGAGTGTCTTTTTCTTCCCAAGTGTGGCCTCTGGGCTGGCAACTCATCACATGCAGAAGCCTCGATTGATCACAACACCGCTGTAACTCACCTGGCTGGGATACTCTGAGCGCTCTGAGGAAGGGCTCTCATTCTTGCTGGGGGAACAAAAAAGAGATGTGGGAAAGATGGGGACATAAATCCTTTGAAATGAGGCTCCATTAAATCCAGTGCCCATGGAACAACCAGATTTAAATGACTTTATTTTGGAGAGCACGTACATACATAAGGTGATAAAATGAAAGCTAATGGTGTGTCCTAAAGATTCCAACATCTAGCATTAGACATAAATGCACTGTACATAAATGTAAAAAACCCACTATCTAGTATTATTAGCTATATATAAATGTAAATCTGACAATAAATTTTTGTTAAATGACTCTTTTAATCTCTATGCCTAAGGAATTGTTAGGTAAAGTACAGTGTCTGCATTTTCCTCTAAACGTTTGTGTTACATTTATTAATTCAGCAAGATAAAATGCTTGTGGAGGCACTTGGGTATCACAGGAATTGCTCCAAATATAACAAATTCATAGCATTACAGAGGCAAAACCATGGTCTAGTATTAATACATTGCTTTCAGAATGAATATAAGTGTGATAACTAATCCCAGACTTTTTTTTCCTGTTTGTGTCTTATTTCTCTTTACATGGGCAGAAAGTATGGTCAGGAGTCCCTGCATATGTGCAGCTTTTTGCTTTTCTTTGTGAGTTTTCAGAAGTCTCAACTGCCTCAATCTTTCTGTTGATAGTTTTCTTTTTAGTAAGGCTGGATTTACTGTAACTGTGCAGTCCTTTAACTAAAGTAGTTTCATCTGAAGAAGGTGAAACTTTCTGCACCTTTCAATTTCTCTGGTGCTAAGTATCAGAAAGTTTAAAGGACAAATGAACAAAATACAGAAAATCAATCTTTAAAAGCAGATGCTGCATCAATAAGGGTTTTTTTTTGAGGTGATGTAACTGGTTTCTCAGTGACATAAGTTAAAGAACTCTGGACTTCTGAAATCCTGTGCTGGCCTCAAGTTCTGTGGATCATCCTTTTGCTATAACACATCCTTTTCTTTCTCTCTTTCTGATTGTGCTTTGGTTTATACCATCACAGAATTTGGGGAAGAGCGATTTGTCTCCTCTCCTCTTCTTATGGACTTTTTACTCCTTGAAGCTTTTCACTCAGCTCCCTGCAGCTTTTCTGCTGCAACTCTATTTGCCCCATCTCTTCTGTCCAATACTATAGATGTCCAAATTGCGTGCACTCAAAGGAAATAGTAAGCCACTCCAGGGGAAGGCTTAGTTTTGGTGTGTATTTCTAAAGCCTATAAAGTGGCTTTATGTAGTGCTATATAAGTAATAAATAAGAATGCTAAAACACGACAGCTTTTTCTTCTCTCTGCATTTTTAAAGCCACTTTTTTCCACTGGAAAAAAAAAAAAAAAAAAAAAGAGGCAAAAACCCAATCCTAGTCGTTTCATCATGTCAGCTCTCTTAGTTTGTGACCTCAAAAGAAATGAGCTTAAACTCAAGTGTTTCAGTGTGCAGTGTGCTGGTCTCTATAGCGACCTTCCATCTCTACCTTCATCAGAGTTTTCCTTACACTTACGTATCTCAAGAAATGTCACAATCTTTTATTGTTTCTCTAGCATGTAATGTAGCCCTTGGTAGCCGCCCTAGAAAAAAGGATTTTCACAGTATAGTTTCTGTCATTTACTGCATATTGTGTAGCATTTTCTTAAATTTTTTCCTTTTCTGCCTTTCACCTTTCTACTTGAAAAAATAGCATGATTGATATTAATATTTTTTTCCCTGATGAAAATGTATTTTCCCTTGATCTTAGTGTTGGTAATACATTATTCAGTGTTCCTTCTTAATAAAAGCCATTGTGGTTCCATTACTCACAATAGTTATTACAACACTAAAGGTCTCGTTCATCAGAATGACTTGCACAGGCAAAACTAAAACCCTGATTTCGCCATGCATCAGGATAATAGCTATGGTGGAAGCAAGTTATTAATCAACATTTAAAATATAGTGTGTGGGGGTTTTTGTGTGGGTTGTTTTGTTTTTTTTCTAGGCGATTAACACTAAGGAAAGATTTGTGAACACCATTTATTTTATTGCATATACATGCTTGTACGTATTTTGCTCCTTCAGTAGAAGTCAATGAGGAGGTGAACCTGATGATTGTATCCCATTTCCTAAAATATCTTCCTTAAAATCACTGATATAGTACATGGATTTTTAAAAAGTTCTTAGTTATCAGACTTTTGGATTCATGTCGTCTTCTTGGATGATAGTGGAATGAGGAATCATAATCTTGGATCATCTCTGCTACTGTGTGGGGACAGATGTCTAGCAGAGAAAATTGTGAAGCTCTAGATCAGGCCTTAGGTTGGGATTCAGTTTGAAAGATATCTTCTGTAATATCGCAGTGTGTTAAGTTCATGCTTATGCATTCTGGCATGAAAGGGACAGAAACCAACTCCTGTATAATGCAAGTCAGGAATTTTATTTCATGTTAGTAATCGTAAAAGTTTTTTGAAAAAGCTAGTTGCGAGTATAGTTAGGGTGTCAAAATAGCAAAAAAAAATCAATGTTATTCTTGGAAACAAGTCCTAGAATAAGGAAAAGTTGAGCTGTTATGTGAGCACAGAGGCAAGGAATAGGTTTCTGCTGCCAGAATTATTTTCTCAGTATGGTTAAATGCTGTATGAGTCATCTTCTAGTGAACACATGGACAGCTGAAGGAGGCAGTGCGTGGTTAGTGCTTTCATGGCTCTTCTAAGTCTTCATTTGTCTTTAAATTTAATAGATGGTACAGTTCTTTTGCCTCTACAAACCTTTTCATTTATTGTGTATGACTTCGCACTTTTTACCTGAATTATAAGAAACAAACAAGTTGGCCTAATTTGTATTCCAAAATGCTTGCTGTAGAAATGAATTTGACAACTACTTCTACATCATTTAAAAATATTTATGCCCTCTACATGTATTATGGATGGTATATCGCTTCCGATATCCAGCTTGATTCTGCATTTGTTGATTAACTTGTCAATGCTGGGATTGCTTTACAGTGTTGCTACGGAGCTGTTCGCTTCCTTTTAGGTGTCTGTATCCTTCTTAGTCAACAAAGTCTTGGCTGTCTGGAGGTTTGAATTGCTTCTTGGGGGGTTGTGGGGAGATTTTTAGGCACAGGGCAGGCTGGGGTTTTTGGTTTGATTGATTGATTTTGGCGTTTGATTCTGTTTTTTAAATGAAGACTGTAAAAGTCATGTCAATGATGGACCAGACAACCAGGAAAGAGGAAACTGAGGACACAGACTTATATGCATGTGTACCCACACGTTAGCTTATCAGGTGCAGTAGGCAAGGTGTTTAGTGCCTGAAGAGGAACAATTTTGAAAAAAAAAAAGAAAGTATCATTTATTTTAATAAATAAATACATATAAGGGAAAAAGAACCAAAATAGGTCAGAATCTAAAGGAGGCAGCAGGAAGATGTTCTAGTAGCATGTAAGGCTCCTCTTAAAATTTAACTTGTCTGTACTGGCATTTAGAATGGATCTGAGTTTTGCTGTATTCTGGGGACTGTAAGTTCAGATCCCAGTACGACTAGTGAATGCAAGTGTTGCATTTGACCTGTAGCTTTTAAATAGGCTAACAGTGTTTTATTCAAATTTTGTGTATCTTCTGTTTTAAATATATTGTGTTGAGGGCTAGGCTGGATGCACGAAGATTCTCGAGACAGGTTTAGAGGCATGCAGCTTTATTATCGGGAGCCACAGGTGAAGGCATACATCAGCTTGCTGGTGGTGGGCGGAGTGGGAAAAGGAGAAAGCCCTGTTCAGCAGTAGCCAAAACATTAGTGTGTTATCAGCACTGTTTTTGTCAAAAATCCAAAATGTAGTACCATACAGGCTACTGTGAAGAAAGTTAACCCCATCCCAGTCAGACCCAGTATAATGGGGAACTACATAGTTTTCATCAGCACCTGTTCATCAGGCCTCCCTCAGGTTCCTGCTCATGATGCTACTAATGTTAACTGGAGTGTGCTTTGCCCAGGGTTGGGTGCTGCCTAGTAAACTTTGTGTAGGCACGTTCTTGGGTCCACTGGTGTAACCCAAAAGCTACAAAGAAGCAGTAGGAGAAGGGGGTAGAGGAAGGTATGATTCTCATGGTGGTCATAGTCATACCATAGGAAAATCTGCTGTAACAGCAATACCAGGGCTTCCAGGTGCAATACTGTGAGAGCAGAATGGAAAAATACTGTCCCAGAGGGACTGGAAAACACTGTTACGGCTTGAGCTGCAAGGGTATGGGATTGCATAATGGATGGCCCTTAGCATCATACACATGAAGGCGCTTAGGTACTATGCAACAGACCGCCGTCTGTTTTAATTTTAGGTGTAGATAATTTAGGTTGATTGACCATGCTAAGAAAATGGCGATATATTTAAACAGTAATAATTTTGATGTTTGCTTCGCTGCTAGATTAAGCAGGGGAAGCCACGTGTAGTGGATTTGAGTCCATCATAATCTGTGTATGACATGAGGAATCGGTCCTTGTCAACACTGCTGGTATTGGTCGCATGCATCGCATTTAATGGGCTTTCTGTTCAGTAGCTTCTGTGGGTGGTGAAAATGGAAAATAATCCACACAAGCTTTTCCCTTCAACCCCACGTACAGCATTAAATACCGTCCCCATGGAGAGAATCTGGACTGTGGCTGTCAAAGACACTTGAGCACCTTTTCTAGTTCTGTAATTCTTCCTGGCCTTTCAGAACAGAAATAGCAGTAGCATGGTGTATTTTTCTTTCGCTGAGAGGGAGAGGGTTTTTTTAATTAGAAGCTGTTTTCTGAAACGGGAAGAACTCAAAATATGTAGTCAAATCTTGTATAAGAGTGGGAGTGGAGGATGCTGAAGAATAAAGCCACTCTAGGGACAAGGGGCTAGTGAAAAAATTGAGTGATTTTTAGATTAAAATTATTTCTTTTTGTTAGTACTTTTAAGTATTCTTTGATCAAAATGGCAAACACTGGCTGCTAGGAACAAGGAGGTTCATTGCTATGTGCTTCCGTTTAATAAGTAATATTCTGAATTGTGTGAATTTCATCCTCACGAAGTGGCAGCGAGGGGAAGGAATGAGTAAAAAATAATAAAGCATGAAGAGAGGGGAGATAGCATGCAGCGTGTTCTCCATTGTACGTCACTTCTTGAACATGGTGCAGATTTCAGATGTCTAAGTAGGAATATCACTTTCCACATAATGAAGCCTTTTAGAGGAAAAAATGCCAAATACGCATTGAAGGATATAGTTTTGTAGGGTAAAGGGCAGCTGAGAAAATGCGATGGAAAAATCTGAAGTTAGCCATAAACATCATTTACTGGAGCGTTACTTTGTTACCTTAACTACGGTGTGTGACACAAGTTGTCTTATCTTACTGAATTTTGTAAGACATCTAAAAAAAAGTGAAAATCAACTAAGTTGTTTTCATTTTGCCATATAAATTTGCAGTGTTTTTACAGTGAAATTGAGTAGCAGAATCAGGAGTGTCAACATTAATGAACAAGTGATATTAGTATGGTAAAATGACAAACTTTAAGATTCAA
Source organism: Tauraco erythrolophus (assembly GCF_009769465.1). Taxonomy (NCBI): domain Eukaryota; kingdom Metazoa; phylum Chordata; class Aves; order Musophagiformes; family Musophagidae; genus Tauraco; species Tauraco erythrolophus. The sequence goes on from NC_141476.1 coordinate 9,426,464, forward strand.
GAATACTCCTCAGATTGCTTCTAAAATATTCCTTTACATCAGCACAGAAAGGTAATGTTATTGTAACTGGTTTTCTTTAATACACGCACTTCTAGTTAGAGCCCATTTTGCATCATCTGGTGTTCTCTCGTCACAACCAGACTCATGGCTTTCCTACAACAGTGCTCACGTGATCGCCTAGCACAAGCTTTGAGCTGGGTTTCCAGCGTGTGGTGATCTCAACACCTTGTCATTAGGGACAAGGAATTCTATGAGCAAATAAAGGGGCATTTTGGACTGCCAGCATCATCGCAGTTAAACATCCAGTGGGGAGGTCTGCGGAGGCGGGAGGACAGACTTGAGGAATTAGTGCCATCACTCCTTAGAGCCAGTACAGAGAAAATAAGTTGCAACATTTTTCTGGGCTGTTGGTCTCCGACTCTAGAGATGACATGTGACAAGCAGACACCTATCTTGATGTCCTAGGGACCTGTCTACAGGTCAACCTTCGCTTCTATTCAGAGGTCTCTCTGTATATTTGACCAACAATTTTACAGCTTTTGCTACGTAAAAAATGAAGCACAAACCGAAAACCTTAGCCCCCAAAAGCAAATAAACTTGGAGAATTGAGACCTGTGTTTAGAATTCCTTTCAAAAATACATTAAATGTGTGAGTAGTGTTTATATAGACTGGGCAAATGCAATGTGCCTATTCTTGAAATTTTACAAAACATTTGAAAATATTTCAGTGTATCTCAACATTTTTCTCAATTTTAGCACTCTTATTTTTCAGGGTGTAATGTAGAATGACAGTGTATTTTTATTTTTTATTTTTTCCTAATATGAGTTATACAGATTTGAGCTCTGTTGTGACTGTAAAATTAGTCTACTTGCCATGTTAGCCTTTAATGCTATATTCCCACCTACAACTGTAGGAACGCAGCTTGAAGGAAATGTAATTAGGAAAATGAGGCAGATGAAATAGGCAATGTAATGTATACGTGCAATATGAAGAAGAGTAAATACGGTTTTCATTTGAATAGTCGGAATAGAAACTGTGTTAAACTGGGCTGAAATTTTCTTTTACCAGAAATGGATTTCTTTCTTTTTCTAACATTACTATGTAATTGTCCTCCTTATTACCGGGATTAGAAAGACTACTATCATTAAAGAAGAAACATCTTTCACCAATTATATTTAGTTTCTATTTTAGCTGGCAATGACCTCCTCATTATATGAAAAATGGAAATTCCCAGAGGAACAGACTTGGTGAGGTGATTCCAATCAGCTGGGAAAGCTTATGCACACACTATTTGCATCTCGTGACCTGCATGCTTACACCTGTACTCTTTATTTCTGCTTGTTTACAGGCCATTCAGGCAATAAACAGGTAGAACTCAGATGGCTGAAAACTTGCTCTGCTGGTAGCAGTTTCCTGCCTTGCTGCACTCTGGAACATTCCAGCCTTACTGCAGTGCGTTGCTGTGCAGCCATGGATTTTTCAGTTGTACCCATTACTCATTTCCCTGATGTATTTTTTAGCATTTGTATTGGTTCTGAGCACAGACGATCACGATATACAGAAAAACGCAGAGGATCACTAGGGCAGAAAACAGCTTAAGTGATATGTAATAGATGTGAGTAATTGTTTAAGAAAAAAATTCCCATAATCCCCTTTCAGAATTGAAGAGAACAGGACTGGGAAGTCTGCAGTATTACATACCGCAACCAGTACAACTGACACACTCGTTTGAAACACGTGCCGTATTTATTTAGTCTGAATCAAGAGACAGAAGTACATTATTCAGATATGTTATTGTAAAGTAAGCAAATAGAAAAGGTTTTAATACCTGCATTAATTCTATGCACGAGATGGAAAAATGTTATAATAATTCTGGGTCAACCCAGAATTGCTGTAATGTGATTCTTCAAACTATTGCTTAGGGAGGTGTGAGGCCAGTTCTTTTACTTTAGTGGTCCTTTCTGGACTTTTTTTAGCAAGATGGCAGTGAAATAAGTGAGGACGTATGTGGTAGGTGTATTACGAATACATGGTATTGTCAGCCTAAATTCTGTCATCCACAGAATCTATGTATGGATCCATTCAGCATTGTCTGGAAATGCATTTTAAATTGTTTTTAAAGCATTGAAAATGCCCATCAATACTAGAAAGTAATGGTGACCCAAGCTCTGTGGCTAATAATATAGAATATGTGTATTTTGGCAAATGTTGAGTGTGTTTATACGGGATGTCAATTCAACTGACAAGATCTTTTTTGAAAATATCTCTTAAGTATGAAAAAGGATGTATGTTACTGTACTGATAGGGCCATCAGATATGTATTTTTCCCAGTACAGTTTAGGATTAATTTTAATAAAAACATTCCAGTGATGAAATTATAGTCAGTAACTGATAGGGTCCAGATGATGGTGAATATCCTGAAGAGACCCTTCTCCTTTATGGTGTTACTGTGGATTGCAGACGTATGCTCTATAGGTTCATTGGAGGTTGCACAAACTGCCTATGATGATGTAGAGATTTGTAGTCATGGCCTTAGTTTCCAGTTGTGAAAGAGCTTCTCGGGCCCAGGGAATTCTGCCTCTTCTCTGCCTGCCACAGGTTATTTGCTGGAGCAATCTGCGGGCTACAGTGCTCTGTTCGACTTGGATTAAACCCAAATGTCAAGTTTTGGAATTTGGACTCTGTTCTGTTATTCCAGTATGTTCTACCAACTGCTTTATGGCACTAACTCCTCTCATTTTGAGATATTGAACACTCAGGATTTCCCATGAATTCAACATCTCTTGTATGTAGATGTTAAATGGAGGTCTTAAGGCCAAACAAGTAGTCTACTGTTAAATCTAAACAGGATTCCGAATCCTCAGAGTTAAAGGGGAAGAGAGAAATACTTTATTGTATGGATAGTAGGGTATTGGGTAGGATAGTGGAATATTTAGATATGTAGTAGAATATTTAGATATTTAAGCTAGAAGAGATGATCTTCGTATTGGATTTCTTGTTCAAATAAAAATGTTTCTTATTGCTTATCAACTCTCCAATATGGTCCTTGCCTGTCTCAAATCCACTACCTGCAGTAATGTTTTGACTTAGCAAAACTTTTACCTCACAGATGTCCTTGCCCTTAACGTGAAGCCCTTAACACAGATTTAACCTTGGTTCTTGTAATTATCCATATTTATTCCATTCTGCAACTTGAAAAATTTTGTAACCTACACTTCAGATTGGGATTTGATTATTTTTAACTGTGAGTTTCAGAATCACCATTACACTAGCAAGACCCACAAGAGCCCCTAGTAATTTTAGATAGATAATTAAAATAGAAAAGCAGCACGTCATCCATTTCCAGCTTCCCTGGAGTCTCAGTTGTTGAAGCACTGGATCAAGGCCTTATTTCCAATGTCATCAACCTTATCGTGCTTTGTTTCTTGGGTTTTTTTTTTTTGTTTATGGTAGTAAAACACCAGAGGATTTCTCCTGGTGATTATCAAAATTTCAGGTTCTCTGCCTTCTTAAATAGAATTTCAGAGCATCAGGTTTTAAAATCACGATCTGTTATTTTGAAGTCTTGTTTCTGTGTTTAAACCTACTCCATGTCTCTAGACAGTGCTTTTGATTTTCAGGTGCCTGGAAGACAGCATAAGAAATGATCGGAAGTACTTGTATTTCTGTCCAGAGTATTGCTGGATTGCTTCTTGGACACTCAATCTGTGGACTTTATGGGGAAAAAAAATAATTATAGAACCTTTTCAGATCTTTGAAACAGGGTTGATTAAAATCTTCACTCTTCCATGGTCTGCTCAAGCATTTATTTTAATCGGTGATTTTCAAAAATAAAACAAGACACAGTGCCTGCTTAGAGAATGTTTATTACTTGAACGTGTAGTCATCTGGTTGGTTACTGTATCTTATACTAAGTTTTATACAAGTTCTTCTGGTGTAAAGCCTGACTAGATGCATCTGCTATCCTTAATGTAATTTAGTCAAGTTCTTTTGTAGAATCAGATAGCTGAAAAAGCCAGAACTTCCAAAGAACAAGTGCTTCTCAAAGACGCTTTCAAAGTGTGTGCACTTAGAGGGGCGTTGTTACATGTGATTTTTGTCGGAGCATATACAAGGAGTGGGACCTTAAATCAGAATAAATCTTTTAGACTAAGAACTAAGTTTGGGTTTTACTAAACACAGTAAGCTTGCAAGAAAAGAACTGCAGCAAAAGACCCTACATGACTCTAACAGTATCTTTCCCCATCTGAAGCAGCTTACTAAACTGGATTTTCTGATTAGTCACTTGGTTCAAGCAAGGTAACGGTAGTGTAATGCTTTCGATGTGTCTGAAGTATTGTGTCACATGAAATTCTTCATTACTTCGTGCTTTACCCTGCAGCACCTTGGATATTTCTGATTGAATTAAATACTTTAAATACTCTAGGGCTTAAAGACCTAAAATAGACACTGTTAGGATTGTGCCTTAGTTATTCCAGAAGGGTTTTCATCCTCACCAGGAGGAGAGAAAATTTTAGTGAATGAAAGTGGAAATCTTTGGCTTTCTTTGCATAAGAGAAAATGTTGCACACAACTACTGATTGTCTTCATGTTCCACTTGTTCAAACTAGAAAGCATGGATGGAAAATGATTAATATGCTTTCCTTAATTTATCAGTATTTCTTCAATTGAGGTATTTAGTGGAGAGATTGATTTAGAAAATGTCATTTGTTTATCTTGTAAGTCTTGTGTGCATTGATTTGCATTGTGGCAAAGGGCATGTGAAATACCATTTGTGCTTGTCCAAGCACATATGACTCAAATGTATACAATGCAGAACAAATGAAAATGAGAGGGAGAAATTACATTCTCTGTCTAGAATTTTGTAGCCCTGCCAAGATGATGAGAAAAGGGTTGAAGAAATTATATGTAAAATTTTGCTTTGGAAATAAGCCCTTTCTACCATCCCTTCAAAGAAGGGATACTTTTAGGAAAGCCTTACCAACCTTTTCAAAACACCCAATGCCTTGGTGAGCCCAGGAAGCACTTACTTTCAGAAGCTGCCTGGACAGTTTGATTGTCTCACTTCTGTTGTTTGGAAAGGCAAAGTTAGTCCTTTAATTATCGTAACTGTTGTCTCTTTCAGACCCTTAAGATTAACATTTATCATGCTGAGATTTGGGCAGCACCTCATCAAGCCCTCCGCGGTCTTCCTGAAGACTGAACTTTCCTTCGCTCTCGTGAACCGGAGGCCGGTGGTCCCAGGGCGTATCCTTTCAAGCAGCACCTCGCCGGTGGGCACCCGCGCTCTCGGGAAAAGCAGGAGGAGCTCGGTGCACTTGGAAGGCCAGGTAGGATGCTACGCGGGTTTATTCTGCAACCAGGCAGTGGAACGTGATGCGCTTGATCAGTGTTGCAGAACTGCTCCAAACAGTTGCTTAGCAACTGTGACCTTAGAGGTGAATTTCTATTGACCTTTTCGCCACAGAAGATGTATAAACAACCAGGTGCTACTAAAAGCATTTTAAAGTGTATCTGAGGTGGTACTGCTTAAATTTCATATTATGCTAAGTAACATATCCTGCTTCCCTTTTAATAATGTCACTTACGTTTAGATGTGGTAACTTCTTTACGGAGGATTTTCAACTTCTCATAGCTAAATGTACACAATTTGTCGAGTGGCAACAGAATCCTGAATGAAAACTCTTGGTTTTTTTGGGACAGATTGCTTTTATTAATTTAGGTAGGAATGGATTAAATCCACCATCTGTAGAGCGCACACATCGCCTGAGGAAAAAATGAAGCCCCATGTTGTAAGTAAAATTCTCAGTTTAGAAACTGTGCAGGAACTTGACTCTGCAAGATGCTAAATGTACCTATTTCATGTGTTTTGTAGTGAGGCATATTATTTTCCAGTCAAAACCCTGCTGCTGTGTAACTTGTGCTGATTTCAGTAGCTGGAGGTGAAAATTCTGAGAAATACTCAAGACTGATAATTTCCATAGAGGTCTATGGTAAAATTTTAGTAGAGACTCGGGCAATGGCTGAATGTGTTTTATGAAAAGAAGAAAGTCATGTGGAGTTTACTGAAAGCTTTCTTGTTCTTCTGCACTTTTATGTTGTTTCTTTCATAAATTAATGTATGATATAAAATTTAGTCACCTCTAATGTATTTTTTTAAAACCCATAAATATGTTTCTTCTGAATTATGGAACCTTCCTCTCCTCCCATCACTTCTGGAGATTATAATTGTTCAATGTAGAAATTCTCTCCACACCTGCCTTGAATGGTGTCTGTCTACCGAAAATCAGACGATTTGGTTATAGGAGCATGGCGAAGTGCATAGACTTTGTAGAAACTTCAAAGGTGTTACTATCTCACCCATATATTTTAATGAATTAAATGAATAGATCTTCTTAACTTCACGTTTCAGAAGTATATGATGTAAATTTCTGTGATTTATAGATTTTTCATTAAAAAAAACCCCACAACATTTTCAAAGCTATCTAAAGACAGTATCACGTCAGTCACTGTGAGATGCAGAGCCTGTAAACACCTGAGCAGTATGTTGGTAAATGCATTATCCAGATCAGAGGGTAAATAAAATGCTATCTGTATTGTGTGTGGAAATTTTAAAAACAATAGTTAATGATTCTTTTCAATTAATCAGTGAAGTGAACAATTGAGTCTGCTCTTAAAAAATAGAGAAGAGCTGTTTCTCATGAAAGATACTTGGTTTAAAGCTTTGTGAGCACCTAGTAATGACAATTTAAGCAGCCTATAAAACTTAATTATTACAAGCTTCTTTCCTTCTTAAATAATTAAAGATTGTAAACTCTAGTTGTATAGTTATTGCTGACTGGTTGACAGATACATTTATTTGCTCAGGTTTAGCTTTGTTATCCCCTAATGAGTATTGCAGCATATTTTATAGTGTCACTTTGTTTTAATAGCTCACGTGTTGTAATATATAATGCAGTTTTTGTTTCTCCATTGAATAAATGTTCAGGTAATAAAAACTCAACTCTTTCCTTTTCTCATTACAATTAGAAAGGATCTTGATGCAAAGGCTAGAATACAATATGTAAAATAGAACAATTTGCAGTTGTAAGCTTTTAAAATGTCTGTATAATGCAGCATTCGTCTGGAGACCTGACAGTAACAAGTGTATTTTCTTTGTTTTATTGCAATAATTTTATCTGCCTTGTCTTTGGCACACTTGTGACATTACTCTTTTCTTTTTTTTTTTAAGTAGAAAATAAAATATTAATGTGTGTGAATTAGAGAGACAAAGGAATTCAGTTTGAAAGCCAGCTCACTCCAGGTGGTGGCTTTAATTAACTAGTAAGGTTGAAATTCCATCTTGAAACGGAACGTGGGATTGGAGTTGTGAATTTGCTGTAATAATTTCAAAATAAAGCTGTACTTGGGGAAAAAATTCCGTCAAGATGGTCTAGTGGAGTTCAGTGTTCATGATTTGAGCAATGCCAAAGCATGTTTGTTCAATTAACACATTGCAAAGTTGTGTTTTGTTTATTTCCAGCTGCCAATGCTGTGAGTTCAGTTTGACACTTGAAAGTCAAACTGTGCTAATAGTAACTAAAAGCAGGAATAGTAAGAGCTTAGTATTCATGGTAAGGAAAGAGTTCCTCTGTTCCTGGAGAAAGCTGCCTCAATTGTCCCAGCATCAGACTTCCTGTCTAATGGATGCGTGCTAGTTCATGCACTCAGGAACCTGTTCATTTAGAGGATGCCTTTGAGTGAAGATGTGATTATTGCAGGTTTTTGACTAGGAAATAGCTGGGATCTTACTATGGAATAAAGGATATCTGGCATTCAACTGGAATCTCTTACCGCGTAAGCTAAAATAAGTGCATGTGTTTGACAGTAGTGGCATAATTATTCGCCTCTGGCACAACCAAACGGGGAGGGAGAGCTACACACGGTCAGCGTGCAGGATTAGTGCGTGTTCCCCGCAGGACAGCCAGTCCCTTTGCTGTCACCTAATAGGAAGATGGTTAAGGCTTAGAGGTGTCTGACCACAGTCTCTCTGAAGACATTGTCACTCACTCCCATGACAAAATGAGGAGTGTGTGCCTCCTCTGTTCTTGCGTGTAGTTCAAAGGAAAGACGGTGCTTCCCGGCCTCTTCTACTCGTCTCTCGTATTTCAGAGCAACCAGGCGCATGGTATTGGAGACAGTCTTGATTAATGAGAGATTGTTTTTTGAGATGTATTTTTATGTTGATTTTATGTTTTGAACAGAAGTGGTATGGTTTTGTTTTGCTAAGTCTGTGAATTGTTATGGAGCCCAGAGTCTAGGTGAGAATACTGTATGCAGTGCACTTCTTAGCAGTTAGCTTGGGAGCGGGGAGGAGATGAGCTGGTTATTGTATAGGCTTGCTGGGATTTGTACACTTATACACAGGTACCAATACTATTTTCTATGAAAAGTAGAGTCCCTGTTTCTTTTAAGTTTTGTAAGCTTACTGCTCTGCAAAGAGTGATTGTGAAGGAAGTCGTTTGTGGCTCCCTTGAACAACTACGTAGTTGTTTTAGAGGAGGTAGCTATTCAATAGCTGGAATAGGGCAGGGATGTGCCTGGAGTCAGCAAATCCATTGTTTCTGTCTCACAAAAGGCACAAGACGAACTGAATCAGCTCATGCAACCAACATGAGCTAAGCTTCTACTTGTCATCCTAAACTCTTTCATTCATAGCGTTGCTGCATCCATAGTTCGGAGCAGAACTGTAGTGTCTTTTTAAAGAAAATCTATCTGTTCTTTGACAGGGACTTCTTGCTCTTTAATATGGTAAAAAGTACTGTGTGAATGACCTACGTTTTTATTCATGTTTTCTTAGCCATACGTCTTAGCTTTACATGGTTTTGCTCACATCGGCAATAAATATGAACTGTTATTTTTATCACTGCCTTTCTCATTGCATTGTGCAGAGTCCTTGCTTTCATCTGGTGTTAAACATGAAAAATGAATTTGAACATTAGTAGAATCCATTTGGGGACTAGGACTTTTTATTATAAATAAAATTATTCATTTGTTATGTCCATTTTTTTTTCAGTAGACAAGGTATTGATCTTTGTGTTCAGGATGCCATAAGAAGAACTAGCACAAAAGGAACACAGCAACATTTGTAAATTGATTGAATGCAATACGCAATGACAGAGACAAACATCAGATCTATGGCAATACTATATTATACAAAGCATTTTTCAGCAGTTTATTGAATTGGTTATTAAAAAGAACAGACTTTCCAGCTGGGAACAATGAGCTGAGGGTTATAAAGACCAAGCAATTTTATAGAAAGTTGTGGTGGACGGTGTGGCTTCTTCAGTAAGTGCACATGTATGTGTGCGTAATGAATTAGAATGAACACTTTACAGTAATTTTTCGTCTGGCATTGATTAAGAAAAGATTTTTCCATTTAAAAAGAAAAAGACAAAAAAAAGGAAGGTAGTTCTTAACTGTTGTATACTGTATTTTGCTGGATTATTTGGTCTTGCTATTTCCATAGAGGTCTGGTGTTCTCCACCAGAAATTATTCTGATTGTGGGGAACAGGCCATATATAAAACCCCAAAGCATGTGATATATTTTCTGGCAACTTCATCACTATATGAAGTTAATGGTCATTATTTGTTGCTCAGACAGTGTGCTGTACTGTGAGTTACTGCAGCTTGTTCCTTTTATTAATGAGCAGAGAAAACATGAGTTGAACCAGATGCTCCTTCAAAGACTTGGTAACACCCTAAGCTGCGTTGTAATTGTTCTGGGTCTGTTGTGGGTGGGATGGCATCAGGGTCATGCAATGTAAGGATAACATCTGCTTTGTCTGCTTGTTGAGCTTCACTGTCATATGCTGTCAGAATCACCCTGTTTCTTGAGACGGGCATATTCTGTATCGTCACAGATATTGTCATCATGATTTTCTTAAAAAGATTTGCAGTTAAAAAGAACTAATATTTTTGATTAGTATTGTTTGTTAATATATTTTAAAAGCAATTTTTAATTTAGTTACAGTCCTGACCGAATTTCCATTGAAGATAGCACACTGGCTGTGGAAAGAATAGTAGTATTCTCTCACAAGTTTAGTTGAAAACCGTGGTGTTTAGCATGTATATGAAATTTTTATTCTTCATAAAGTTACAGAGCTGCTGTTTACTGTGATTTAGTTAGCTTGTACATTGCACATTTATCACATCTGTATTTATACTACGTAATTATGAATTTTATGGTTTTTAGCCTAAACAAGTGTTAGTATTTACCGTAAAACTAAAATTCAGAAAATAAAATACAGTTATATTGCAGAATATATATATTTGCATTTACATATTGCAATAATGTATACTGCATTGTTACAACTACACATTATACATATCGAACCCTGTGGGAAAGTACTCTTTAGTGCTTGTTACAGAAGCTTCATATGCATTACTGTTATTATTAGTTTACTTTAGCACAGTGCTAAGGAGCAGTCATGCTTCTTTTGGCTCTTTAGCAAAGAACTAAAAATAAGGGGTTTAGGTAAGGACTTTGTAACACAAAGATGATGCTGGAGATAGCAAGGGAATCACATGGAGACAGAAAATATTGTTTGATACAATAAGGAGTGAAATACTTATAGGAATTTCTCAAAATGTTTAGTGATTCTAGAAGAAGAGAGTAGGAAGAGGATGAAGTACCTTTGCTGATGTAGAAAAGACCTCCTGAATGGGAAGAACACATATAAATGACGGATCTTGTGTGAAAATGTGGGACAACTATAGAATATATTTCTTCATCAGGAATGCAGAAGAGATTCAGACTTACTTTCTGTATTGTCAGTATTTGATAAATTCTTTTTGAGACACAGACTGAAGCTGTTGAGTATCAGGGAAAAGTCCCAAGTTGTTCTTTGTTTAGTTTTTTGTTTGTTTGTTTTGTGTTTTTTTTCTTCAGATCCCACATAAAGCTTTTCCATGACTCTTCTTTATATGAGCAGTCCTGATGCCTCAAATGGGACTTATTAATGCCATAATGTTTAATTGCACAAATGAGAGTAAGAAAAACAGTTCCTCTGCTTTATCATTTTTAGCTAAATTAAACTGTGTTGCGCAGAGGCTAAGGAGTGGGACTGCAAGCCAGTAGATCAGCTTCACTATATTCTCAAGCTACCTTCTGGGAAAAAGGTTCTCCTCAAACAGCCCGAAGAACGAGTGCTCCAGTCTGTGTATGCAAACCACTTGAATTTAGTGGTGATAGAGAGGCCAGTTAATTATCTCAGGGCTGGAGTCATTTTGTTTGCAGTCTACAAACAAAGAGATGGTGTTTGACTCGCATTAAGAAATGCTGCTTCTGAAGATAATAGATTCAGAGCTCTGTGCACAAAAGCTTGTCTGTCTGTCTTATTGGTAGGAATGGAGTTCAACTGTGTCATTTGGTCTGATAAAAATACTTTCTCTTCCTTCAAATCTTGTCTTGCTTGAAAGGTGCTCACTGTTGAAGGAGAATGTACTTCACCGTAAGAATTTGCCTATTCTGTTTGCATTGTTATCGTTGCATTAATGTAATGGTGTTGATGAAAATCCCATTCTAAGTGCTTTGTACCAGCATTTTAAATAGAAAGGGAAAAATGAAAATAGTGAAATCAGAAGTGTTTTATGCTGATTTGCAAATGCAGTAAGTTACCAACTAAGTTACTCATTTACATACATTCAGCAGATTAGTGATAAGAATTTCTCAGATTGTAGCACAACCTATGTTTGAAGAGGTATTAAAAAAGCTGTCTTAAGGCCACATCTGGGAAAGGCAGTAGCTCCTAGGTTGCAGCCTGGTGCATCTCACCAAATGCTATGGAGGGATGAGTCTCTTATCAGTGATGTGTTCAACTGATGTTCAAACTTAGCTGTATAGGGAATAATGAGATCTCTGAAAAATGGGTTTCTAAGCTATGTATTGTAATAGCTTGAATCTGTGCAATTAAATTTCTTGGCTACGTTGCCAATATATGCTGAAATCCAGCTAAAACATTCCAATTCCATTTTTGTCTAATTCCTTTTATTCACATGTTTGTCATCATCATAGTTTGGAACTTATAAATGACTTACAGAAAACTACAGTTTTGTAGTAACTGGCTTAAGTGAGTTTACTTTGAGGTTCCTGTCATTGGGGTGACAGAGGTATCTGTAAAGAAGAGTTTACCCATTTATATTTGAGCATAGCAAGAAACCTGGCTAAATGTTTAGTGACAAAAAGCCTCATCCTAAGGAGCTGGAAGAAGTCAAGTTTAAAAGACAGAGGAGCAAAGCTATGTAGAAAGAAGTAAAATTAAGAGGTAGCAAACTTTTGTATGAAAAGTGGCAGGGAAACTGAGGTGGGATTCAGAAAATGTACAATGAGTGTTTCCTTTGAGGATTAACACAATAATTGACATTCTTGTTTAAAAAATGGTGAAGTCCTGTTCATAAATAATGAATACTTTTAGTCCAGCAGTTATTTTCTAGTCTAGTAGAGAGAAAATTTGTAATTGGTGTGGTTATTGAACAAACCTGTAATTTTATCCTTTTTATCACATCAGTAAACGCAAGGAAACTCCACAGCCATAAACGGACAATAGATAACAAATACAAAGGAGGTGTCTGCTGCCGTTGCAATTTTGCCACTACAGAAAATCTGCATCAATAGCAGATAACCATGTGCTTTGCGTTCAGGTACCAATTACCATGAACTTTATAGAAGAAAGGAATAAAAAGAATTTTATTTTCTTCCTCAGCACATAAATGGATTTAAATTCAGCTTTTTTTATTCTTTTGTTTCAAGTAGTTTTTGGCTAATGAAGGAGGTGACAGTTAACAAGCCCTTCCCGTTACAGTTTGTGCATGTCTAGGACCTTTTGTCCTCCACTTAGCCGTCAGAACGCGATATGCAGCACACACATAGTTAAGTGAGTCTGGGCAAGGTATTGCATGGCTTGCTCTTACGGCAGAATATAATTAACAAAGATGATTGGAATACATGGTTATTCATAATAGATGTCACACAATTACCATAAGTAATGCAATACATGCAAAATCTCCATTTGTAATGAAAATAGATTTGCTGGAAAGTCAATTGGAAATTTCATTTATTGCTTATTGTTTCTAGCATATTGGAATATTTTGTGCTATTCAGTGTAATACATCTATGTGTTTTCTTCAAGTACATATTTTTTAAGGCATCTGACATGGATTTGCTGTTGCAACTCCTAAGAGAAGATCTAGCCATACAATGTTAAACTGTCATCTCTTCTGTTTGCTTTGAAGAGCCTAATATATAGTATTTTTATGTTGAAACACACAGTGATATTCCTTGGTGTACCAAGATTATAATCTAAATAAGATATTTCATAATTTCACAAGTAATCATCTTGTACTCCTAATATTTAAAGGACCTCTGTTGTGGTTTAACCCCGGTTGGCAGCTAAGCACCACCCAGCCAATCGCTCGCTCCCCTCAGTGGGATAAGAAAGAAAATTGGAAGGGTAAAAGTGAGGAAAAGTCATGGGTTGGAGATGAGACAATTTAACGAGTAAAGCAAAAGCTGCATGGACAAGCAAAGCAAAATGATGAATTTATTAACTACTTCCCATCGGCAGGCAGGTGTTTGACCATCTCCAGGAAAGCAGGGCTCCATCACAGGCAACGGTGACTTGGGAAGACAAATGCCATCCCTCTGAATGTCAACCCCCTTCTTTCTTCTTCCCCCAGCTTTCTATACTGAGCATGACGTCATATGGTGGGGAATATCCCTTTGGTTAGTTGGGGTCCCAGCTGTGTCCCCTCCCAGCTTCTTGTGCACCCCAGCCTGCTCACTGGTGGGGTGGTGTGAGAAGCAGAAAAGGCCTTGACTCTGTGTAAGCACTGCTCAGTAATAACGAAAACGTCCCTGTGTCATCAGCACTGTTTTCAGCACAAATCCAAAACACAGCCCCGTATCAACTACTGTCAAGAAAATTAACTCTACTCCATACGAAAGGAGTACAACTTCCAACATTGAAGAAGGAATAAAAGGACATGCCATGTATATGCAAAATAAGCAGGAATGCTCTCTAACCATACAGAAATGAAGGAATGGTGCACTGTGATGTGTCATCCTTCTCCGGGTACTCCTTCTCCAGGGTATAAAGGGTGATAAATATGCCATAGCCTAATCTCTTCAGGCTACCTGGTGTACATGTCAATCCTTTGAGGGTAAATCCAATTTACTGTGTTCCTCCAGTGAGTGCAGATGCAGAGGTCTGAATAGAGTCCAGTCACTGGCACAGATTTCTTCAGAAGCATCTTAAAACTGTTCACAAAAGGAATATTTCGAACACAATTGCTTTACTCTGAAGCAGTACTAGACTTCTGGATACTTGTGCAAAAGAACTTGAGTTTCGAGGTGCAAGGCCTCGACTCTGTTTGACGTCACCCATTCTGGCATCTGTTGTTTTTTTAGGTAGGACAAAGTCCTTCCCTCCCTCTTTTTCTCCTCTCCACCTCTGTAGCCCGGTTAACTCGTGCCCAGGAGTCTGCTTTCCTCCACTGCCTGCTCGGGAAGGTAGCACATATAGTATCTCCCACCTTGCTGTGTGCGCAAAGCTTCTCAGTTGTGCTCCTTCGTTTGCTTAGGAAATACTTTCTTCTGTGCATTTGAACTGGCAGGTGAGACTATCAAAGACAGTGATTCTAAACGGCCCTATAATTGCTTTGCAGAGCTTTAGCAGAGGGTCAAGCACCTTGTCTGAGCAAGGTAATTGGGTAAATTATGTTTTAATAAGTTGTCTTGTGTAAAGCTAGATACGAACATAGCAGACAATGGAGGCTTTGTTGTAAAATGAGGCTACAGTAGGAAATGGAGTGCGTATTTCAGTGATACAGATGTCTTTCACTTTATCACTTACACCGTGTCTGGATTTCTAAGGTGGCACAAGTGGGTGTAGTCTGCCATGCATTTGCTAATGTATTTTACTTTTTGGTGTTCCTTGTAACCTGCTGATTTCCACTGTTTCTGATCAAAACGTATAAACCTCTGCACCTCTCAGAGTGAGCTCTCTTGAACAGATGTTCGTGTTGTACAATAACACTCAAAAATTCCCTTACTGATATGCTGCAGTTTAACATCATACTGCGTTCAGACAAGTGACCTCTCCGCAGAAACTGCCTATGAGCAGTTAGTTTTAGTTCAGGATTTATTATCTTTATCAGTTAATAATTGGGAATATATTGAGATGACCTCATTGCTATTTGTTTCATAAAATTGGTAATTATGTGCAACGAGCATGAGTTTAAATAGGTGAATTTGGAAATTCTGCTTTTTGTGCAGCCTGGTCTGATGAACTTCATGTAGCTGAGTACAAGGTTTTGCTCTACTGTCTATGTGAAAATGTAGCTATTTCTGAGAGTATTTTACAAATGTGTCATTGAATGGTAGAATTTGCCTGGTTGCAGGGAAAGCATATATGCCACGTTATATATTTTGATTATGCCATAGAAATTAATATTGCCGAATTCAGGCGTTGCAGTTGAGTCGCTATAAGCACACATTTCAGGAACACTTTCTTAGGCCCAGTTTTGTTAACGATGATTCAGTTGGAATAGGACTTAGCTCATTTGGTATGTAGCTCACTTTACTACATTCATACTCCAAGGATAAATTGAGAAAAAAATATTGTAAGGTTGTAGTTCAGTAAATAAATGGCATTCTTGACCGAGAAGAAACCCAGAGCCCAATTGTGAAAACATTACATTTCTGTTGATACTATTGAATTCAAAATCATGTGTGATTTGGGGAGCCAGAGGAAGACAGGAGAAGTAGAGAAAGGAGAGAGGGGAAAAAGGTTTGTATTTGCCTTCTTACTTTTGACCTTTCAGGCCCATCTGGGTGGTGTTTATACAGTTATGCAGCTTCTTTTACAGTACACTTCTTATTTTTCTCTTTTTTTTTGAGGGGAAGGAGTGTGGGGAAAGTTCATTCAGTGTCTTGATTTCAGAAGCTTGAAGACCTCAAAATGTAGTGAGACTTGTGATATCACAAAGAGTATATGATATAGAATCTATGATATCACAAAGAGTATATGATATAGAATCTATGATTCTATAAAAGAACTTGCCAGAACGTAAGATTTGACTAGAGAAAGTTGAAAAATTACTTGATCATACCTATCTATATGGGAACAAAATTTCCAGGAATAAAAGTCTTACACTAACAAAGGCATCAATAAGAGCTGTAGCTGTAAATTTGAAGCTGGAGATACAAGATCTATTAGCAGTGAAGTTTTCTTGTGTTTTGGGGTTTTTTTTTTGTTTGTTTGTTTTTTTAAAATATTGAGAGTACCTTACTGTCTGAAACAATTTGCTGGAGTTGAGGAACATTTGTTATTATTTGGTACTTTGAAATCAACATTGGATTTCTCTTTAAGGTTAATAAGAGGCTATTATCTTCATGGAGGAATGATGATGGAGTTTGTAGGTTGACATGGAGGAAATCGGAATAGTTGATCTCTCTCACTGGCTGAATGATGTGGACTCTTGGTGGTACAACAATGAGGTGCAACATTTTGGGCCATTTTCAAGTCTTCAAAATGAAATCTCATCTTTAGAAGAAAGATTGATATAAGATGGAAGGAAAAGATGTAGATTAGGAAATGAAGTCAAGATAATTAGATAACCTTTCAAAGAAGAGGTGGGCCTTATTTTTGAAGGGGTATCATTTAACTTCGAAAATAATAATGGAGAATTACAAATAAAGCAACTTTATTGAGCTGCAATTTGATATTCCTTCCAGGAGCTTGAAAGGGAACATAAAGTTACTCTATTGCTAGCTAAACACTTAACATAACTTCTGTGAATTGCATTCAATGTATAACAAGATTGAATTAGTTTGAACTGCATCTGAAAGACTGATGTTTTGTGATATTAATTTTGCCTATTCATGAGGACATAGCAGGATACCTCTGCCAAGCATTACCTACTCATTGACTGTTTGGGTTCAAGGACCACCAGCAATGTCGAAAACGGTCTAACAGTTTGTTGTTAGAGCCAAGTGCCTTATGTCTCAGTGTTCTGTTGAAATTTGTGACAGAAAGTCCACCTATCAAATTTGCTCAATGGAATTACATGTTCATTTTCCCTCCCACCTCACAAATTATCCCCAGGTAGTGCAAACGAAAGACAAAATGAACGCAAACTTTTTGTATACGTCTTTTGCATAGCTGCATTGCGGCGGAGGGAGATTATAGTGGGAGCAAAAACTTTGTAAGCAGTTTGAAATAGGATCAATATATTTTTGAAATTACTCTTTAAAAAAAAAATTAATGAGAGACTTCAAACATGGCTGTTTACACTGAGTTACAGAGGAACTAGTAGAGTATTGCATGAAGGCGTTTCTTGTTGGGTGTTGTGTTTTTTTTCCTCCAGTCACTTTGAATGAATGTAAAACATGGAATTGCCTCCCTTCTTACGTAGTATGAAGACTTTTTTTTTTTAAAGTACTACCTAATTAGTATCCGGTTATGTGGAAGGATGCTAATGGCATCTCCGCTCAATTAATGTTTCCCTACTATGAAGCTATCAATATTAATAAAATAAGTTATACTTGCTTGTCTTTCATAAAAAATTCTGAATTTGACCTGGAGAAAGTTCATCACAAAAATATTGTGGAGTTGTATAATTCTATTTTTATCTTAATCTGAGACAGCAATAGAACACTGCTGACTTAGCGTAATATTTTGCTGAGGTTATTTTAGCTTAGCAAACTGCAAAAGTATCCCCTTTTCCTCTACAGTTCCTGAAAAAAAATAAAATGTAATGCATTTAATATCGATTATGACTTGCTTATAAATGTGGTATGGTGTTGAATCTTTTTTTAAATGTGGAGAAATGTGCTTCTTATGTGAAGGTTAGGTATTAACTAAAAAGATCCAATGCAAACAGATGTTTGCAGAAGCAAAAACCAAGAAATAGCTTAAAATAGCATTTGTGTATTCAGTTGAAAGAGAAAAATGGGAGAGAATTTTGAACTAAACTGCACTGCTTTCCTTAGTGCTTATAACACCTAGCTTGGTTTTTATCATGTAGATCAACTAGTCATCTATTGCTTAATTTTCTTGATTTTTACAGAGTTAAAAGTTGGGGGAAATGTTTTAGTTGAGTTGTAGTTATTAACAATAATGAAGTTGTCACAGATCTTATTGAGATTGGAGCACCATAGAGAGCACAAATCAGACTGTGTTTGTTAGAAAGTGGGCTCAGGTTGGCCTCTGAAGACATCTTGCATGGAAATAATGAGTTTTTTGTAATGAATGAGGGGCTGTAGCACTATGTGCAGATACGTATTTTTATGCTCTGCTCCTTCATCTACTTGTAAAGTTCTCTCTTGTGATAATTGTTTTTATAACATTTATTACATCTTTGTATACAAATCTTAAACTTATTTGACCCATTTTAAACTATGGGGACACGATGCCAAAATGAAATATGTTTTTTCTGTATATGTGAATGATATGCTTAAGTCAAACCACTAGTGAGGGTCCAGGTCAGACTTTATTCATCCTTAAACAAAAAAAAATCTGATCCATTTATATGGCAGTCACAGCAGCATTATTTGTTTTAGTCTAAGCCTGATATGAGGTGTGGATTCTTTGTTCTAGTTGATGACAGTATATTTTTTCAATATTCATTGTTCTCTTAGAAGCCCATGGGTTTATCTGCTCATTCGTATGTGTTACAGTGCTTGCAGAGTAGAGGACAGTCTGTAAAACTGACTGCTAAAGGCGGGGGGGGAGGGTGTGTGTACAAATCCAGTGGATGATATGTAGCTGCCTTAGTTCAGAACTGGGAGAATTATATGTGGAACGTATTTGGAAGTGTATTGGGGTTCGATCCTCCTAAATTAAATAACAGGATGCATAATAATGAGTGTTTTGATATCAAATGAATATGAAGAGTCTGAGTGCTGTTAAATGAAAAAAGAAAAAAAATTATATTTTAACCCGCCAGTAGAAATGCAAGGGCCCCTTCTGTCCAATAGTTGAATTGCTGTCGTGCCTACATATTCTGAAAAACTGCTGCTTTGGAGTTGTTCCTTTGTTTATCCTAACATGGAGTTGGGGGAGTCAGGGGAAAAGCAATGATGTGACGTCCAACTTTGGGTATTTTCTCAGATCCTCCTTGATCTTTAACCATCACATTGATGGTACCTGGATGAATTTAACTTTGTACCTCAGCTCAAGTGTTGTCCGTAGGGGATCATTTTAGATTGCCTACAAGATACCAGGGTAAAGACAATAATATGATTTGATGATTGTGTTTTGTCACGACTGAAAAGGCACAGAGAGATGCTCTGGTTGTCTTTTTAAATAATGAAAGTCGAATCAGGATTGTCATCTGATCTGTAAGAGGACTCAGCAGCTGTAACTATCTTCCATCTCATTACTTCCACTTCCCTTTTGAAACTTTTTAATCTTTGCAAGACAAATTGTCAACTGTTGTAGATCACAAGTGTTTTTTGTGCCCATTTACTGCACAACTTAAGGATACATACTTATTCTTAAAATCTCTTCGCTGAGTTGGTGATTTTGTGAGGAAATGATATTCTTCTCAATTGTCATAGAGACCTCCTATGTTCCTTATCCCTGCAAGTTTGAGGAGAAAAATAATGATTTACCTAATCTAGTTATGTTTTTAATTCCTGTGATTGTTTAAAATAGTGTTTAAGGTTTTTTTAAGCCATATATGTTTAGCGGTTTAGATTTTCAAAGCCATCGCTGAGGTGATGATGAGTGACACCTGTGATAATAGTTTCCACTTGTGGGCAGTGGGAGGGCAGTTTCATCTACTGCAAAAGGATCGGGATTTGCTCTTCTTTAAGCAGGATGTGTATTCTGTTTATTCTTTACATTGCACCAGTTGATCAGTAGTCACAGCTTGTTGTCCATTTCTATCCACAAAGAAGGGTAGAAGACAGCTTAAGAGTAAGATACTCTTAAACCTGAGGAATTTGAGAATATTTTCCAGTTAGAATCCAGATATTTGGGAACACATGACCTTTAAAACCATGTAGTTAAAAGTGCTTTGTTTAAAAGCTAAAAATACCAGTACAAATACTGGACAGAAGAGAAGCAATGTGGAGATGTTTTGTGTTTTTTCTCATAAGAGACAGTGGGCATTTGACTTTCCTGTCGTAGGGCTGAGGAGGTTCCCCGTGGGTTCCTTGTCCCATAGAACTGGAGTGCAATAAAAGCCATCAGACTCATATAAACCTGATGTTATTCCAAATCTTGAATCTTAATTTTTGGTCGTTGTCAGTTGAGCTGCTGCACTCTGAAGAGCCTGTGCTGTCAGAGCTGCAGAATTCTGAATAGCTGTTTAAGAAGGTCCTTTGTGACTTCCTAATTATATTTCATGACAGTCCTGCTTTGTTCAGTATAATAATGAAACGGAAAACTTTCAAAATTAGTTTTAATATATAATATATGCAACACACTGATAAACCTTGAAAAACTGTCATTCACACAGAGTAATTAAATATCATTACCTTTAGTTACTACTGGATTGCCTGTATTTTGTTGAAGTAAGGGGAAGCATAAGTGTGCTGCATATACTGAAAGCAATTCAATTTGCCCAATTAGCAAAGTTTAAGATTGATTTCAGGGGCATGTTTCATCTTGTGATATTAGTTGTTTTGTGCTTCTTGATGTAAAACTGTTAGCCTTAAATGTTTTTCCTTTTTATATTGTTGAGGCATAATTTAACTCTAAAACTTTCTATGCAGATTCAGTTGAAAATTAAGTTTAAAATATCCATCTCATAGAAAATGCAGTCATCATCTTTCTGTCACACTCTTTGGAATTAGGTGTGCTGAATACTGAGGAGGTAATGTTTTGTGCTGTTTTCTTTAAAGATATTTGTAAACTCTGGTGCCTTGAATCTGCTCTGTTAGAAATTGATGCCCAAGGCCTGGTCTTCATCAATGTGCAGATGCGATGGTGCATTTGGCACTGACAAAAGGAAGTAGAAAAGTAATTAATTGAGTTTGACTCTGCAGATGGCAGTGGAGCTCAGCTCACCTCAGAATATAAAAATACCCCAGATGATGGACATTTGGAAGTTATTTCCAATAACTTGAAAATGTATTTTACTGAAGCTGTAGACACAGTAAGGAATAACTCCAAAACTGGGAGGCTGTTATTGCTTATTTCCCAGTTCCCTCCAATACCTTTGGCAGCTATGAGAGATTTAGAACAGTGAAAAAACAGGTAATCTGAAGGAAAACAATATTTTTTTTCCCCAGTTCTTCAGAAAACATACATAGATAGCTTAGTGAAAGAAAAATAATTAAACTTAAATAAACTCTTTAGATTTTCTGGGTCTGTATGATTGGCAGTTATTAACCAATTAACATTTCTGAATTTATTCTCCATAACTATATCAGTTTGGTTGTTTCAACTATATTTCTGTAAATTAGAGGTGCCAACATACATACATCACCCTGTAAGAGAGGCTAAGCTAATATGGCGAAGGAAACTCCATTATTTACCCAGGTCATGTTCAACAGGATTCTTGAAATTTTGCTCAACTAATGATTTAAATGATTTTTTAATTTTTTTTTTTTTAAGAATAAGAAAGCATTAATTGCTTTTTTTCAAATGACTTTTCATATCTGATTTCCACCTATTAAGTCATCAAACTTAACTTGTGAATACACTGTGGCAAGTTCTGGGGAGAGGAAGGGATATATCGTTTTTTCGTGTAGTGTTTGGTTGCCTTTTCTCTAGTTTTATACATGACTGAGTTATTTTGCTTAAAATCACATTGCCCATCAGTGGTTCAAGCTAGATAAAGAACTGAAGGACACACCTAGCATCTGCTGTAATCTAATGAATGTGCTTCTTTTCCCATACATAAAATACTGTAATGAATTAAAGAGAAGCTGATAAAAAGGTTGGTTTGGTCTATTAATATTAGGCTCAAAGACTCGTTTAGGAAGCAGCCAATTTGTAGCTAAGAGGAATGTTGCATTTTAATAAGCCTTTTGTGAGCTGGTAAACTACATTAATCTAACAAAGGTCTTGTCCCTACTTGTACTTTTTGTGGATTTTAAACATATTTTTCCTCGTATTAATCTTTCCGTTTCTCTGCCTATTGTGTGTATCTCATTTAGAAGATTGTGGTTGAGTGGAGATGCTCATTACAATCACAAAGACTATGATTTCTTAAAAAGTCTACTTAAATCAATACATACCTTTGATGGCTACTTAATGATTGTCTTAGAACTCTTTTTCTTTTCTTGTCAAGGAAAATGGTTTTGATGGGAGGAAAAAAAAAGCTGTGTTCATGCAAAACAAGTCTTTTAGATTGCTTGCCATAGTAGTTTGTTAGTAAATATTTATGTTGATAACTTGGAGTGAGCTTAATGTTTTTGAATATTAGGTATTAATAAAATAGCACTCTTTTTATGCCACAGTTGAATATGCTTTCTTTTTTCTTGTGATGGTTTTGATCCGCTACAGCAGGTTTTGAGCTGTATTGAGATATACTTTAAATCATTGCTTTCAAGAAGAAAATATTGCTGACATCAAAATTTCTCTTCTTTTTTCCTACCTGTTTTTCTACATAAATACTATATTCTCATCCTGCGTGCAAATAGCTCTAGTCCGTAATCAGTTTCCTATATCAGTTGTGGCTCTGTATTTGAGCTCTTGTTAGGATCTCTAAGACATAACCCATAGTAACACAGTAGAAAACAGATAAACTTTCTTAAGCTGTGAAGAATGCTGTGCTTCGGTATACCAAGTAAACTCATCATTACATCAGGATTTGATAGAGCTGAAAAGCTATTGTTTGAAGTTTCAATATATTTCATTGTTACAAATGAATATTCAAAATCATGATCCTTCTTTTAAATGGAGATGCATCACATTGACTCTAAAATCTAAATGATATGTGCTAGTTTCATTTGGAAGTATAATTAAGGTGTATAATGTCATTTAACTGTTTAATGAACTCTGTATAATGTAATGGAATACAAATATTTGACCTTCCTGACAGTGACTGATGGATTGAAGTTGCAGAGCATGATATCATTAGAATGTCAAATAACATCATTATTCATGATTATCAGGAATTATTCAGGTGAAATGGCAAACATAATGGAAAGCTATTATTTGTGTGTGGGCCACAGATTGACTTTCTTTGTCAGTGTCAGTCTCTCAGTGGTACAGAGGAAAGATAGTCAGATTTATTGAGTTACAAAGAATTAATGTTATAGGTTAAATAAATGTCAATAATATCAGAAATGTATTTTCAGTCAGGTCATGTGTTAAGTGTCTAAGAGTAACTACTAGTGATAATATTTTAACTCTGTTCTACTTTTACTTCTGCTAAATATTGAAAACATTTTTAGATTACAGAGTTTTGAAGCATAAGAATATATAAATAATCACAGTTTTGTGGATGACGTTTTTGATCAGTAGAAGGAAAAAATACGATACAGACTGTTTGCAGTGGAACTGTGATTTCACCCTTTATTCTCAGAAGCCTAAATGCAGAGTTCAGACTTTTGTTCCAAGAGGTCATTGTTTAGAATTTAAATTGAAAGCACAACTAGGTATTTTTCCTTCATTTAAATCCACAGAAAGTTGATGGCCTGGGTCAGGAACTACCACACACTTTCAAACAGGCCATCCAGATGCCTAAAGCTGAGCACGCACTTAGGCAGTTTGTTGCATCATGGCCTACAGAAATAAATGAGGAATCTGTGTTGACTGGAAAAACTAAGATCTTACACCCGAGACATGAATAAGCTGTGAAAAAGAATTTTGCCTATCAGGACAAAAACTGTAATAATGCTTTCTGCTGGATCTGAGTCATGACAAAAGATAATTTTGAGGCTTTAACCTGCAAATACCAGCTGCATCGTTCTCATCGATGGGAGATGGCATGCTTAAAAAGTGGCTGAAGGATCAGCTGCTATGATCACAGTGAAGACAAGATGAAACTGCAAATTATTTGACTGACTGCACAGATTAGCCATTTTTTTCAGAATTCGTGGAGTTTCCATAGAATTTTGGGGGATCTGTAATGCGTATTTCCTATACAAATTGACTTTTGTTAGTAACAGGTGGTCTACAGGCAGGATAGCAGGTGTAGCATGATATGGCCAAGGGTAGATCTTTATTTGATCTTAAAGGTCTTTTGTCTTTTCCAACCTAAACAATTCTATGGTTTTATGATTCTAGAGCAATACACAGTGAACAGGAAAGCTGTGCAGCAGTAATTGCATACCATGCTGTAGGATCACACGCTTTTATGTCACCTTATGTTGAGATGGAGTTGGGCCTTGGCTTTGGGTTGTATGATAGGGGTTCATAGCTTTACGCAGGGATAGGTTTCCCTATTTGCTTCGTATCACAATTACTACTTCTGTGCTTTGAAGCTTTAAAAAAGCCATGATGGACCATGGTAGATGGCTAAGACTAACAACCTCCCTAATCCTGACAGACACTTAGGTAAATAGATGCCATGTGAAGATATCAAAACTATTGTCTTTGTGACGTACTCTTAGAGTTTAACCACATACATCATGGAGTTCAGGAAGACTGGCTTTTGTCTGTCGTCACTGTTGAATTTTGCAATTTCTGTTGAGCTCTATACAGCCTCAACTGAAGTGTCTCTTTTTTTTCTCCTTTTTTCTTCCTTACAGATATACTCATAATAATGTAGAGTGCTTCTTGATTTGTATATTAAACCCAAGTCACAATGCTAATGATCTAATTTACCTTTTGTTCATGATGTGTAAGTCCTAAAATTGGGCTGAAGTTGGCAGCTTGTGAATTTATGGAAATATATTTCTCTTAAGGCCCTGTATAATGTAAATGTGCTTGAATGGGCTAGCAGAAGGCTAGGTGATTTCCAGTGCTTATTTTCAGGGTGTTAAAAACTTCTCAATCTTCTTTTGCTCCCTGATGCTCTGGGCTTCTACCTTGGTCAACAGGTTTTCAATCTCACCAGAACTCCCACTTCACAAGTTGTCAAATGACTGCTCAAGCAGTAAATGGAAACATTAAACACGGGGCGGGGGTGTGTGATTTGAAGTGTCTGTTATTACCAGGGAGCTGAAAAGTAGCCTATCCTTGAATATGCAAAAGATGATGAGACATAATCCTTTACTGATTATGGAAGTCTGGCAATGGGAAAGAGAGATGTTACTGTTGCCATCATTTTTCTTTTTAAAGCACTGAAATACAGTTCCAAAACTTTTATGGAGTTTGTGAGTTTTTTCATCCTTCCAGCAGCTGGGTGGACAATCCCTTACATACCCAAGGAGTGTTGCTAATCTGACCTTTGTGTACTGCTATGAATAGCTGCTATTAATTCAAGATCTTCCTACTCATTCAAATGAGGTCACTTAATAAAACTTGCTTTGAGAAAGACTTTGTAGAAGCAGATGCTGTATTTGTATAGCAAGAATAACATTTTAAAGTTTTATGAAATTATAATAAAAAATCAAAGATGTTATTACATACAATGTTGTCTTTGTTACACATTTATAATTTAAATAAAAAGGAACGATGTATGTGTGGGATCAATGCGTTACTGTTTCAGAGATTCAACTGTCTTTCCGAAGTGAGATTGTCAGTTTGGACTAAATTTGCAAGTAAATAAATAGAAAGGATTTTGTATGTGAACAACAGTAAGAATTTATCATGTATGTATCATGATAACATTTAAACATTATCGTTTATCTTCGGACTGGAAGAGTTCCCTGCCTAATTTTAACGCAGTTTGGCAGAGGGGCAGCGGATTTGTCAAATGTAAGTAGGCAGCAGAGTGGAGGAGAGACACTAATGGTGACCCGAAGTGAAGATTTTACAGGGTCTTGCCTTTTATTAGGCAGTGGAGAAATCACACTAAATGGATTCCCTGAGGCATAAATCCACAGGAAAACAGTTTGAATTTGAGTTTTTTAAAAATTATTTTCACTACTCATTAAGCTCTTTGTGTATAGTATCATTAGTGATACAGAAATGAAGAAAGTGTGTTCCTATTTAAGAATATTTCTCTTGAAGTCTTTGAAATATTTTAATAATATGTATATAATATTGTTATCACACTATAGCTTAAAATATACCTGTATGAGAATGTAATTCATATATTCAGATACTCCAAGTATTGTTTATCAGGCAAATGTTTTATTTTTGAGAATCTGCAGCGCTAGTACAATATAATTTAATTTAGCTGATTCCATTCTCAAGTTAGTTTGTTGCTTTAGTCCAATAGCTTGTGCATACGTTATCTTTCTTGATGAGATGGGCAAAATTAAAATGGATTAGAATGAATTTTAATGAATTATAATTACCTGTATTCATAACATATTTTGGAATAGAAATAGCTTTGCGAACCATTAGAGTTATAAGAGCAGATCTAAATTCTATATGGGTGCAAAGATTTATATTTAACTCAAACTGAATAATAAGAGAAACTGAGTGATGATATGGAAAATAAGCATGAGACTTAGGTTTAGTTTTTTATCCTTTCAAGTGCAAGTGACTTGGGTTTGATTAGGAGTACACATTTGCTGTAGACTTCACTTGGAAGAAGACAGATCGTGCCCAAGTGTCCTGTATGGTGCACTTTATCTCTTTCTGCAAGTCTCCTAACTTCTTTTGCTTTGGCTATACATGCCAAACAAAAAGAATAACCTTAATTTTATGGTTACTTTCTTGCCTCAAAAAATAGTAGGATGAAAATGGCATCTCATCAATTTTTTGTAGATATTATTAGAGTCAGGCCGTGTGTTGAGCACGTACTTTTTTGTGCTTCAATTGTTAACAACTATGGAAACGAGTAAGTTTTTACGGTTACATATGATTATGAGTAGGTCATGATTTTTCCGCTAGAAAGTATGTTTTGCAGAAAAATCTGTTTATGGATGACCTGCTTTTTTTAAGATGAGTTATTGATTAGATTGAATAGAATGAGATTTGTCATGTATCACTTTTTTTTTTATTTCAGATTGGTATCCTGTTTCAAAAGAGCTCTTATCCCAGAAATGCAATACAGATGTGTATATTTAAAAGGGAGTGACAAGGCCAAATAGGTCTTGTTGTCACTTTCAGATGGAGGATTCAATGACTATGAACAAAACCTATGTCCTTAAAGCTGTTAGGTTTCAGCAGGTGGATTTTTTTGTTTGTTTGTTTGTAAAATCGTGTCTGCTATGTCCTGTCTTGAAGTTTGTCTTTTCTGCTGTCCTGTAGGGATTCTCAGGTCTTTTATAGTGAATTGCATTGAACGATAATTAGCTTTGATCTAAAAGATGCTGTTTTCCTGTATAATTGAGATGATCTTCCGTCTCCGAGGACTTACTTGCTCTATTTTGCCTTCCTGCCCTACCATGTATCCAAGTAGAACTTTCAGATACTTATTACAAGGCTATTTATATTCATGACTGTTTGTTTCTATACAGAAACAACAAAATGAACTTTTGAATAATACCTTCATTAAAATAAAATAAAAATAACCTTTAACAAGTCTTGATGTAAATACGGAATTGTTTTGATGTAAATATGGAATAAGGAGAACACTGCTTCATCTTAAAGGATACTGGTATTTGAATTCAACCTTTCTTTCTTTGTTTTAAAGAAACGTTGAATTCCCAGCAATGTAGGGCTGTTTATTGTAAACAGAGAAATATTAGAATGATTATGCGTGCAGTACTTCTCACACACACCTTTTTAGTCTAGTTTGAGCTTTGAAACAAGTGCTGTTGTAACGGCACACGTAGTTTTGTTCCTGATGTAGTAAATTTTAAGGAAATCAATAACAGCATAAAGACAGAATTAGTAGCTACCTCAGATGTGTCTATGTGAAGATAAAGGATGTCTTATCTGTAAGGAGCTGATGGCTATAAAATGAAATGCATTTAAATACATGGCTAAAGATTATTAAAATATCATACAGAACCAAAGCACTTCAGCTGTAGATATTCATTAAATTGACCATTAATAACTTGCGATATAAAGGAATATTACTGTATTCATAAATTTTGTATGCAGATTTTATTAAGCTGGCATGTTATATGAATTGATTCCCTGACATTTTCTGGCTGTGGCTGTATAGATAAGTGTCTTGTATGAGTTTTCTATAATCCGGGAATTCTGATTGACTGTTTCTAGCTAGAAATTACAGTTTTGTTCTGGATGGCGATTCTTTCAACCATTTGGCAATCAAAAACCATAATTATAGTGTCGTGTTGGGAATGGCCATAGTGTTATGTTGGCATTAGTGTCACAAACTCCTGTTTTCCAAGACTTATAACTTGGAGATAAAAACATGCTTAGACCTAATAATTACGGTTACAATGTTTTGAACCTGCTAATTAATCTTCCCTTTGCTCTTTTCTTTTTCTCATTGAAATGTGGGATTTCATTCTGTACATAATATTTATTAATTAAAAAGTTAACCCATCGGGCCCTTTATTAGGAAAACGTATCAATAAACCCCTAGCATTTTAGAGCTTTCTCCTGCGTGTTACTGTGTAGTAGTTGACATGTTTTAGGGAAACGCATGAGAAAACAAAATTTTACAGAGATTCATTACTTTGAGAAATTATTTAGACTAGCGACAGTGGACTATGCCTGTGGGTGCAAAACTTGAGAAATCTTATCTTCCTAATTGTCACTGGTGTAATTTGACTATGGGGAATCAAGGAAAGTAAAACAAATGGATGTAGTGGAAGTTCTGTGACTTTTATACAAATGCTCTGTGCTTCTTACTGTTGACAGGTATCCGTGTTATACGATTTTTAATGGTAAACCCTGGAAAGTCAACGTAGCTTGAAGGGCAAGAGGCAGAGAGTTATTAGTTGGCAATCCACAGTTTAGGGATCTTTGGTTTAAAGATAATGGAAGTACGAAAGCAAGTTCTCACTCTTAGATGCCGTTATGTATATACTTAAATGGTGTGTGGTTCAGTTTTCAGGTCCCTAATGAGTTATTTTTGAGAACTGTTTGATATTGTGTTATGTAGCATATGAGAAAACATTTGAGATGACCTTCTCTTATGGATCTGCGTTTTTTGTTTATTACTTGTTTGGAAAAGACTTGCAAGTTTTAGAGCTATGCAACTTTTCAAAATCATACTAGTCTAAACAGAACTCAGTATTTCCCATGAAAAAAAGCTGCTGCTTTTTTTTTTTTTTTAGGCTACCATGAGTATTCTAGAAACGTAGATGATGTTTTTGCAAATAAGAGTGCAAGAGGTTTACTTTCTAAAAATTAAGTCTTTATTGTCCCAAAAATATGCCTTAAAAAGGAATTACAATAAGGATATCTGCAATCATAACGGCTTGATTTTTACCAGTAAAAAGATAATTTCTGGCACTTCTCTGGTTTATATCTGGAGTAGAATTGTTTGTATAAAAAGTTAGACCTGTGAGTTTAACCGTGACTAAATATGTAACCAAGCAGGTGCTTCTGAGATAATAGTAAATGCATTTTTAACAAACTAATGATTCACATATTTCTTGCAAAAGTCTGCTTGTTTGAGAAGCTGAAGTGTAACAAAGAGTGGATAATAAAGCATCTGATAGTGTATATTCCATGCCAGTTTATTACTAATGTTATCATCAGATGTATTTTGCTTTTGGTGGGAGATCTTGTGTTTTTATATAACATAAACGAATTATTCAGAACCCATTAACAAGAAAACTTCTCTTAGGTTTTTCAAAGTGAATTATTTAGATTATTAACTAGAAGTACAATATTGAATGTAGTATAATAAAGAGAGATTTATCTGTGTTTATCCTGAAGGTGCAATTTAGTTTTTCTTTAATAATATCTGCAAAGCAGCTTCAATGTGGCGTTAGTAATTCTGACATTTTTAACTATGGTATCATTTGTATCAGTGGTTCTGAGATAATAGAATGAGTAAGTTTCAAGAAATTGAGGAGGAGACTTTTGGAGCACAGCATTCAATATGTTTTAGACTGGATGTAGTTAAAAGTAAGGATGTTTTCATATGTTGGAGCAAAAAGAAAGCTGAGAAAACACTAAGGACTTTGTTCATTAAAGAGTTGCATGCTGCTGCCCATGCTTGACCTTTTCACAAGAGAAATGTGAAATAAAAGCTGAAAACAGGAGTACCATACCCACTTTTTTTTTTCTGTCTATTGTTAAAACGCCTATCTCACCAGGCTACTTCCAACAAAACGAGCTTTTCTTTGGTTATTACAGCTGCTCAGAGAAGTCGGTAAGCTCCAGGCTTTAATTATTGACTCTCACTCTCCGAAATAGAGAAGCCATTTCTATTAGCCAGGACTTCATTGCCCTAGGTAGTATCAGGATTTCCTATGAATTTTGTAATTAGACTGGAAACATTATGTTCCAGAAAGCATAGATCTGAAAAGGACATGTTATACCACTTAGTGGGATCAGAAAGGCATTTGTTAAAATGCTATCTCAAGCAGGAGCACTAAGAAAGGAGCTGGAACTTTTGCGATGTGAACGGAGGAATGAAAAACACGAAAGAAAATTGTACCAGTTTCTTGGTCATGGCTGTGTGTTGTACCTGCTTCTAGCAGACATGCACAAATTTCATTTTTGATTCACCTTCTGTTCCTCCCTGGCTTTATTGGGTATTTTCAAAGCTGTGTAGTACACAAGATGTTTTTTTCAATAATGCTGTTGATTGAAGCATGTTCGCTCTGGCATGGGTTTCTTTGAAAACTATTTTGTAATACTGTAATATCTCAAAAGATTCTTCATTTGAAAGAAAGTATATGCAGATGCATGTGTGCACACTCAGAAATGAACACACTCTTAAAATTCAGAGAATTGGTAATATCTACCCAGGGTAGTCAGGCCTTCAGTTACATTTCTTGCTTACATGTGAATTAAGAGCAAATATCCTGAATTATAAAATAGGGAATATCTTTAGATTATGATAATATCAGTGTAGAATGCTGTTAACACGGTTTAGGGAGAGATCATGGTAGGAAGAAGCAACACTATCTTATAAAAAGTTCTCTTTATTTAGAAAAAAGAAAAATTGGTTGGAGATGAATCAGAACAAAAAGTCTGAATCTGAAATTTCCACAACACAAACTTATGTCAATTTCACTTGGAGTCTCAAAAATATAGTATTTGGGTCATATATATAAAAACATAATTTCTGTGGTATGAAAATATAATTTATCTAGCATGAAAATATCTTGTGCTGATGAATTTCATCTTTCATACAAGGCATGAATATTACTCAACTGAAATATGTTTTAGTTTTTAGAAGGACTAAAATAAAATGAACCAAAATGATAAAGTTGTAATGTTTTAAGCTTATCGTAAGGTGAGAATTTGTTTGAACGTTTCACCTGTAGCAACCTCTTTTTGCAAAATGTTTCCATTTTAATATAACTTCCCCTCCCCTCCAAATGAAAACAAGTCATTCAGGTTTACTTAGAAATTGCAGACTGTCAGAAAGCTAGTGAGGAAGCTCCATTCTTTCAGTGTGTCTGTGTGCAAATTTTCTACTTAGATGTGCTTCTAAAAGAAATATTCTGAGTTATTTAGAAGCAGAGACTTGTTGTAGAAGAGCTTGTAAGGTGCAAGGCAGTGCTTGCTTGCCTAGACTCATAGGTGATAGTTCAATGCATATTTCTAATCAGAACTATGACAATGAACAAGACCATTTCAGAGGGCAGAAACAAAAGCTACAGTAAAATAGTGCTGCAGTGAGAAACTTTCTACATGTGAGCTCTTTGAAAAGTAGTCATTTTTAATTGGTTTTCCATTTTAGACCTCTTACATCAGCACTAGAGACTGATTGCTGTTTAGTGATCACTGATCTGATCACTGTGTGACATCACTCTGTACGCATCAGAGGGTACTTAACAAACACAACCCAGCTAGAGGTTCAAGTCATCGTTGGATGCTCTGGTTGAATGAGGGTGATATGGTGCTTTTGGTTTTATACATCAATTATTCATAGTTATAAGATGCTTACAGAAATTAAAAAACATTGCTAGTGCCAACTTCCTTGCATAATTTGGCTGTGGGATGCAGGCTTCTTCTCTGAGCTTCTTTAGCCTAAAATAGACTAAACCTTCTTATCTGCTTGCTTTGCTTGATACAGAATTTCCTGACACCCAGATACACACAGAGGAACGCTCACAGACAAATTGCCATGGCAACACTGGAGTCACCTCTCAACTGACTTTATGCTGCTTTTCTATCCAGCTCTTTCACAGTAGCATCACCAATAGATAAACTGAGAATTAAAAGACAGTTTCTCTCAAAGCATATGTTTGACAGGTAATTTGTGTGTTGCACAGTGACTCTGTAAGAATCTGCTGGACTCTGAATTGTTTATCTAACTTCCAATTTTTAATTGTAAGTACATTAAAGTGAAGTTGTTTAGTGAGACTAAACTAAGAGAAACCAATGAGAAACTAATAGAGAGCATTTGAATTTACATTCCAGCAAACAAAATTTTTGTTGGCAATTAAGAGTGCTCAAAGTAAAAAATGAAAGCATAAACTCCAAAGACTCTTATTCTAATTCATAAAATCAAGTAAATCACAAATGATGGGGAACCTACACCACCCGATAGATGCTTCCATGTGTTTTTCATCTCTCTGACAGGTACTGCCTCACCTTGCTAAGGTTAAGATGTTTATTGTTGATTATATGTTCATTGCTAAAGCATGTGTTTCTTGTGTATTGGTGGAAAAAGTATGAGACTGCAGCTGTTTCATACTCTAGTCTGAGTAGCGTACAAGAATTCTGTGTTTTCCAGAGTATCTGGTCTGTATTTCTCCCATAGTCCTGGTAGGAAAGTGAATGAGCTTTGAAAATACAGGTGTTGGAACATTGGCGGTATAACAAGTGGGCTAAGCAACCAAAAATTGTCAAACTAGAATATCTAGAGAATCTAGAATCTACTGTAGTCAGTGACACAAATGAAAAAAGGACAGTATAAGTAACTTATCACAAAATTTTGGTTATATCTGAATATAAAAAAACTGCCTTCGCCTAATAAACCTTGGTGTGGTGTTACAGATTTTTTCCCTCAGCTGTGTTCTTTCTTTCATACCTTTTCCTCTTGCTTCTTTTTTCTGTAAAGAAACATCCACACACTTGACAAACAGTACACAAGTAAGTCCCACTGAATCCAACAAGGTTAGTCAGGGCTTGAGAAGAGCCCTGTATGCAATATTTGTATTTTTCCTGGGGTTGAGGTCGATGCCTGTTACCTAGCAGTTCCAGTTGTGATTATGCTACTTTGTAATTAATCAAAAATGCAGTTCTCAGAGCTGTTTTGGTTTGCTCTCTTCCTTTCTCTTCCTTTGTTTTAATGCCGAGAAAACTAGGAGCAGCAGCGTTGAAGGGTGTGTCTTGGAGTAGTGTGTGAGTAGTGCAGGGCAGCTTACCTAGAGCTGGTGTGACTGGGATGCTGAATCCCATGGACTCTCCTTTTTGCATTGCTGAATATTAAACAAGGTTTCCAAGTAGTGCATGAGATACACATGTAGCAAGAAGAGAAGTTGATAAATATTACAAAAGAAGACTGTAACTCTTTGGTGTGCCAGAATGCTTGCTGCCATACAAGTTATCTTCGATACATTGAACTGATATTAGAAAGTGTTATGTTATGTATGTGTTTTCATTATGTTGAACTTTGCAAGTAGAAACACTGAATTTTAGTTTAAATTAGCTCTTTATACACTTTTAAAGAAAAAACACAGCTAACTAGCTGAACAGAAATCACGTTTTTGCCAATCAAATTGATTCTTGCCTTTAAAAAAATTCTTTCTCATCAACAGACCATACTGGTGTCAGAAAGTGCAAATATGCAATTGTTTGATGACCTTTTTGTTCAATATATTTCATTGCCATTATGGAAACATAAGCATAAATATGTTTGGGAGCCTGTCACCTCTTGCTTGCTGTGTTTGCTAGTTCACCTAGCTCTTTGCTCTGTGTAGCCGTTTATGAAGCTAGAAGTAAAAATCCAAGAGATTTTGGATGTGAGAAGAGATCTAGTGAAATATCCAGACAGAGAAATCTACTGACTGAAATATTCAGGAACTAAGACAGTACTATCAAAAATCTTGGTCAAATCTTAGATAGTAATGTTGGATAGTGGTCTCAACAACAGTAATCATGCATTTGCTGCTTCAAAGAATTGACTAGAAACAAAATTTTCCTTCTGTTTTTTCTTGTTGAGAACAGAATGAAAAATTTCCAAACATTTTTGTTTCAGTTCAATCAAAAAGGTTTGTTCTGTTCTTGAACGTTAAAAGAATATTTAAAGTATCAAAACAAATATAATTTCAAATCTATAAAACAGTTATTAAAACATTTATTTCTGAAAATTCAGAAATATTTTGTTAATAAACACTATTTTAGTATATCTTTTTAAGGAATGCTTCAAGTTGACAGACTTGTCAAGCTAGTCATCTGCATTGAATTTCTATTCCTATAACCTTGTGCTCTTCCTTTTCAGCGTTCATGTCTATAAACACCTGTCTTATTGCTGTTGCATCTATCCTGTAAAAGCATTGTCCCATGTACTCCTGTAAATACCAGGGCAGAAGGGAAGAGAAAACCTATACATCGCTCCTTTTGGAGTCAGAGGAAAAGACGAGATTTGTTTTCCCACACAGTAGCCATATTCTCCCTTATCTTTCTTCAAGCCCATTAATGGAAGAGATGCATTTTCTAGATGTTGGAAGGGCAGTGCGTCTCCAGAATCCCAGGAATGAGAATCTCAAAGTTGCTTTCAGCCTTCCCAGACAATTCATAATGCTCAGAGTGTGTCTTTGAGCATTCCAGCTGGAGGAGCATGTTTGAGAATCATTAAGCTGAACTGTGCTAAATCTGTTGTTGCCTCCCGGCAGATAGCAAAAGGCTTTGCGGTAAATTTGTCCAACATTGCTGTGTATGCTTCCAGCAGGTTGTTACATGGCTTTGATGGATAGGATACAGGTAGGAAAAATCACCATAACATCTGGGAAAGCAAGAATACAGGCATAGATATTCTTCTGGAAGAAGGTGACCACCTAGAGGTAATGACAGATGGTGAATAAACAAACTTGTCATGTGATTTGATCAACTAATTATGGTTTTGGATGGCATAGTGCAGTGATATCAAGCCAAAAACAATCTATATTTGGTGCTGATTTGAGAACACTTGGCATATTGACTCAACTGAGTCTCCAGTGTGTACCTTCTTCCACCTCAGCAGTCGTGACGGACGAGAATGCTGTTCTGTTTCAGAAACTTGGTTGTCATCAATACTGTCATGATGAATGTCAACGTGAGTCCCCTATCAGAGAAGTCAATGAGGTAGTTTTTTGAGAAGAGGTATACCTTACAACGTAAGGCAATGATGGATTGCAATGGAATGTTCAAATACAAAAGAGAGTTTTATCAAGTCATAAAAAGCAATTGGTAGTAAACAGTAAGATGCAATGGGGAAGGAGAAAAAAAGTCAGCAGAAATCTTGACTATCAGAAAAGTTTCTGAGAGTAAGATGTACTATCAGTGTCTTCATAGTCTGTTATGCTTTGTATGTCTAAAATTTAAGGGTTAAAACCACGACTGCAACATAGTAGGGGAAGAGCTCTGTGCTTGTGGAGAAGTTCTATTAGATGATTTAATAAGCTTTTTAAAAATTCCCATCAGTCTTTGACATCTGGGAAATTAAGGCCTGAGGGACCTCATCCCTGAGCTCTTTAATTCTAAAAAGTATTTTACTTTTACGCAGCATTTTTTACTTGACTTATTGATGGCAACAAATTAGACTTAATAATCCTGATTTATCTACTTTTCTTGAAAAAGCAAGACTTGACTGGGTTTTTAAATAATATGCACATATAATTATTAATGACACTTGATCTACATAAAGTAACATGAAGAAAAAAAGAAAGCAGCCTTTTGTCTTGTATGTTTTAGCATTCGATGAGGCAGATGCTAGGTGCCACTTTTTTGGGGGAAGCAAATAATGTTTATTCAAGCCACTTGATTTTCCTGCAACTGATGGAATATGATAATTGCTGCAATTTTAAGATCAAAAAGCCATTCTTATTCATTGGAACACTAATGTCTTTTGGGGTTTTGGGACTTTCTATTAATCCAAAATGTACAAAGGCTTAGAAATTCTCAAGTTTTTGTAATACGTTTAAAGGAGTGCATGAAATATGATGGTTCTCTGTGTGAAATGAATATCGTGGAGAGTTTTGTCGGTTGGGGAGAATTAAGCACACTGGAAATCCATGAATTGCCAATATTGGAATAAAAAAATCCGTGTGCTGCACTTCAATATAATACATCTGAAATGGAGACGATGCATGTACATATATACAGATATGCAATTGAAGATTAAAAAAGCTATGATCGAGAAAAAACTATTATACTCCTATAAGAAAGTTTCTAATTCTAATGAATGAACTCTTTAACATGCTGGTACTGCTGCTTCATTGAAATTGAAAATAAGAGATGATACAAAAAGATTATTCCCAAAGTGGTACCCATGGACTAGAAATACATGCAATCAGCAGTAGCGCTGTACTTTGATCTGTGTGTTTTCAAGCATCTGCTTTTTAAAATGTCTCTTTGTTGTGGGTGTCATACAGACATCCCATTGCTATATCCTGTAAAGCAGGGAAGGCCTGATAGTTTCTCTCCAGCACTGGAGAAGTGTCTGCAGCCTTTTCCTGGGCAAGTTGCTGTGTCCTGTGAGGGCACATTGGAGCACAGGATGAGGCCATGCTGGTCAGACTCACAGTGTCTGGTTTGGTGGCAATAGTTTTGGAAAATGCTTTCTCCTCTAGCTGCTTCCGAAGTTTTATCAAGCTGTGACTTGTGCTCAGGACAGCTTACTTTTGCTAGCTTCTCAGTGCATCCTACTTCACATCCTTCCTAAAAAAATGGTTTTATGCTGTGATTGATCCAGCCTTCTCTTTGGTGTAGTTTGCTGTGAGATCTGTTGCCCACCCCTCAGCCTTGCTGTCAGCACAAGGCAGACTCTTTAGGGTGAGCGTCTTGATTGATATTGTGTGACTTCCCAGCACTTTCCAAAGAATTTGTAAAGCTACTGAGTGAAATGGAAGTTTGTGCAGCATGGCCAGTGACACGCTTGCCAAGGTGCTGTGGTTGGGACTGGCGTCCGTGCTCCAGGCTGTTGTGGGCCGTATATACTGAACTTTGTCATCAACATAGCCGTATGATAGGGCTTTAATATGTGTGGGTTTATGTATCTATTTTTATACAGTCTTTTTTTACTATCTAACAAAAATCACTGGGGTTAAGCAAAGAGTGTTTAATACAGTTAGTAATATTTCCACTAGGAAGTGTTTTCACTGTGGACTAGGTCCTTAGACTCTTATCCCAGATCCTATGCCTGTTAATGTTTGATCAGGATTAAATATCTTGAAGATAGAGCCCCTTAAAACAGCAGATAGACTACTAGTCTATCTAATCTAATTATAGATTACTATCTATAATCAGACTAGAGTGAAAGCATGTGCATCCAAGTCCCTGCACAGGGATGTTTCTCTAGATGATACTGCAGTAGTTCACAAACTGAGAAAGTTCAAACATGACAAATTAGCAACCTAAATTTATAACCCATTTGTTGATTGCCGTTAACTACAAATTTTCCAGAGTATTACCTCATTCCCATCTGCCTATTTGCCAGTATATTAAAATATCAATTGTGTGAAACTTTACTGTAATTTTCTGGTGTCCTTAAGCAGGGAGATTACAGAACTCAAATGTCATTCATGTTTTCTCTGAAAAGAAAGCTTTTAATTGGTGATAATAAAACCTGAAAAGGTCTTCTAGGTTGAAGAGCAGTAGAAAAATTAACCAGGGTTAATCTGGGACAGAAAACATCCCCAAAAATTGCCTCCCAGTCTACTGGTAGCATAGGACCCCAATAGCTTTATGAACTGGGTACCAGAATATT
Organism: Tauraco erythrolophus; assembly: GCF_009769465.1. Taxonomy (NCBI): domain Eukaryota; kingdom Metazoa; phylum Chordata; class Aves; order Musophagiformes; family Musophagidae; genus Tauraco; species Tauraco erythrolophus. The sequence continues at coordinate 9,464,422 of NC_141476.1, forward strand.
TTAATATATGTACTTTTACTTTTTGCAGATAACTGAGGCATCTTTTGATGCCATAAAATCAGAGGGAAAAACTCCTAGGAAAAAAGCCCTGGGAGGAAGGGAATCATATCTGCTAGGCTATCGGAGAGGTTTCCTACAGAGAAGTAACATCTGGTGGGTGTCATACTTTTGATAAATTTTCTAGGAAGCTATGTCACTGCAAAGCAATGGCAAATGGGCTTTCCTAGGTTTAAGAACTTCCTTTGCAGCCTGAGATTAAGCCTTACACTCCAAACTGAGGAAAGAAAGAATAGCTGGAAAGGTTTAAAACTTGATTAACATGCAAGCTCAAAGGAAGGCATGGGTTAACTTCCTACAGAATGCATCCAGGAGTTGTAGCTGGTGTGTAAAGCCATGTTCCTGGAGCACACACAGTGATTTCAATAACATAATTTTGTTTTCTCTATGTCATAGTTATTTCACGCATCTATGGTATTTATGTTTTATAAACAAAAGTTATTGATCCATGTTTCCTCAGTCACTCTGAGTCAAGAAGGTTACATATGGCTGACTTTTAGAGACAGTGAAGCATAAGAAAAAGTGAATCAACATGTTGGTTTGTAGTTGGTGTTGATTTTTGCTATAAAATCAACCATGAGTAGAGCCTAAAGGAAAGTCAAAGAAAATCTGGTTTTGATAATTGTCTTCTCCCCAAAGAACTGCACAGATCATGCAACTTGTAAACTGCTATAACCCAAGATGAGTATTCAAGGTCAGTGGTTTATTGAATTATATCAGTTTACTAAATGATTAACTTCTGTTTTATTACTAGTGCATGGCATAAAGATAGTCCACAAATTAAAAAACTAAAGATGTCGTAGAGTTGATATATTTCCTCATTTCTCTTTTGTGAACTCTATTGTTTACGTAGAGAATCAAGTAATTTTTCCTTTGCAGCTGTAGGTGGAGATTTTTGGGGAGAGTTAGAGAGTTCCACTTGAATGCAAAGATTTTTATTCTCTGGTAGGAGGCAGCTGTTCTCTAGAAAACCAACCCAGAAACTTTTCCCAGTAGATTTCTTGCTTTCTCTCTCCCTTTAGAATGTAGAGAAGTAGAAAAATTAAGTTTAGGAAATATTTTTGTTGCTACTGCCTTTTATATGAACTAATAACACCTTTCCTAAGATTCTTTAACAAATGTGTGATCAAGTAGAGGCCATGTGGCAGGGTGCAAAGAAATGAAGAAGTGATGATACCAGGAGGTAAGTCACAACCCAGATTTCTTGCTGCCTTGTGGTTTTCTTACATTCTCGTTCTCAGTGGATTCTTGCACAGATATTGAACTGAAAAACTGCAGGTATATGAACTGTAAAATACTTTGTGTGGTTTTTGACATTGGAAAACATTCAAGATCGTTTTATTATGTTCTGCTTTTTACTCTAGAACATGTTTCTGTGGTGCCATATAAGTATTTGAAAAATATCAAGTAGAAATGATGAACTACTGGCACTTGGCTTTGAGATTCATGTTTTCTAGATGTAGAAAGCAACTGATTTGTGTTATGAACTGAATTGTATTCCCACAAAATCTTATGTTCCCTACTATCCGTGTGGAAATAAGGGTGCGTGAGTTGTGACTGCGACTCAGTGTGAGAGTTAGTTCCTGAAGCTCAGCATTGGCTACTCGCAGCATTTATTTGGGGAGCCAAGATAATAAGAAACAGCCTGTGGTCTCAGATTGATTCTTGGTCTCAGGAAGCTGATGCATCCCATGCCCAGCTTTTTTTTCCAGGCCATTTCCTCAAGCAGTCTACTTTATTTTCTTTAAAATGAAAGATGCAAAGAAGAATTATCAAATTGCCATTGATATCTTCTCATTTTGATTTCCCCTAGTCTTTCCCATAGTTTTTATGGATTCCACTTGTCACACACATTCACAAAACAGTAGGAACGGTCTGGAAATCTTACATTTGGAGGCTTTGAAAGATATTTCAGAAGAGTTTTTACATTTGTGTGACTGTAAGGTAGATGTGTGACATTGGTCTCCAGTCTTAATGGAGTTCTCTAAACCTCCACACCCCCACAATCCCAAATTTTTTGAACAATAGAATACATTTGTGTCAGCAAAAATGGAATTTTTGAAGAATTAACTGTCCAAAGAAGACATGTTGTTTCTGGATACATTTTTTAATTTTTTTTAGAAGATAAGATATACCCTAAGGAAAATAACTTTCAAGCTATGAGGAAATGGCCTCATACATCTTTTTCAGTTGGGTAGGGGTTTTTTTTAGTTATGGCTCTAGCATAATTCCATGTGCTTTCAATTAAAAGAGGGGAAATGTCTAGAAATTGCAAGGCTGCAATTGGAGTGGAGGCATGAATACTTCTCCTATTTGCAAGTAGTCTTAAATCTGAAAATTTCAAGTCAAGTCACGTGCTTCAAAATTAAGTGTAGAAATCTTTCATCTCCTTAAGAGACATAGAATCATAGAATGGTTTGGGTTGGGAGGGACCTTAAAGATCATCTAGTTACAACCCCCCTGCCACAGGCAGATACCTTCAACTGGACAAGATTGCTCAAAGCCTCATCCAACCTGACCTTGAATATTTCCAGAGATGGGGCATCCACAGCTTCTCTGGTCAACCTGTTCCAGTGCCTCACCACCCTCAGAGCGAAGAAATAATAATTCCATACTGAGAGCAATGCCTTTTTGAGCAGAGTTGAAGGCATCAGCTTCACTCTAGCAGCACAAACAGTGACTGGGATTACAGGGTTATAATACAATGGCCTAAGAGACCTATTTTAATATCACTAAGAAAAAAGTAAATTGTAATTTCTTTTAAACTTTTCATAAGAGTTTTAATTAAACTCTTAATTAAAACTTAAAGGTTTTGTTTTTTGAGGCAATCTACTGGAAGTACAGTAGGAGCATAATAAGTTGGTGTGAAACTTGCATATTATGAAGTGCAAAATATTTTACATATTCAGAAAGTATAAATTGATGTGTTTTTCTCTTTAGTTGTTTTAACAAATTTGACTTTAATAATGAGCAATTATTGAGAACTTGGAAGATGTCAATGTACCATCTTTCTTAAAACTAAGTTACAAGTTATTAACTTTAGTGTTGAAATTAGAGCAGACACAGTTCAGTAGGTTGAGCATTTAATGTTCAGTGAGCCTGTGAATTGTACTGCATATGGAGTGAGTAGGTATGGAGAAAGGTGTTGATTTGGTTGATTTTATGAAATATAACAGATTTTCATCAAAACTCAGTTAGTTTACTGCAGTTTCCCTGCGGTACAAATATGAGGAGCTCACTGTGCATGGGTTTTTTCTTAGCTTCTGGTGTCATCTTGCTGTTTGTCGGCGAAGTTTTTAAAACTTTATTACCGTTCAAAGCACAACTGTTGTATTACTGCAAAGAAGCAAATCATCTGAGAAAGTGACCATCTCATTGTTAAGGCAGGTGATAAGGTCTTCGGAAGGCTGGATTCACTTCCCAGCTCTGCCCCTAACTTCAGTGTTCTTTTATCTTTGCCTCAGGAAATCGGGAATTGCAGTGCTGTTCCCGTAAGGCTGTGCAGACATTTTCTGATACCAGAATGTTTGTCATTTGACACCTGAAATAGCATAAGAACATTAGTGTTGGTAAGATGTTCTGAGAGGCTCAGTGCTACTTATGACACTGTCATCATAAGCATTCTTAATTACTGGAAAAAAGGATATTAACAGTTAAATATAGCAAGGCACAATTAAACAGGAAATACGAACATTCCTTGAATCCATTCTTTCAGCCAAAACAAAATCAGAAAGATGCAGATTGTGAACTACCTTGTGATTCATCCCCAAAGCCTAACATTAATAGCGCCCTATATTTTGTAGTTTGCTCAAACTTTGCTTTTAGAGAAGAGAAAACATATGTGTGCATGTTAGATATGTTCTGCTGCTCACTGGAAAAAGTGGAATATTCTGCTTTATGTTGGTATGGTTAGGTCATTTCTTGTTCTGAGATCCATATGATACTCTGAATATTAAAAATATTCCTGAAGAGTAACTTTTAAAGTAAACTTTCACAGATGGATTTTGGTAAGATGTCAACAAACATGACCTTTCAATCTCTAGTGCAAATGGCAATAAAAACCTAGCCTATCTAATCTGCCTGCAAATAGCTATAGCTTCACTGATCTAGTCTAATCAAAGGAACAAGCCCACAGGGGTTTAAAGGATTTCTTGCTGTTGCTGCAGCCATTAATTTAATTGCTAGAGTACAGTGAACTCTCAGAGTACAGTAAATGTTTGGATCTGCAGGGAGATAAACAGCTGAACCCTTGGAAAAAAAAGTCTAAAGCAAATAGGGTTTTCTCTGCAATTAGTGTTGTCCCAAAGTATGTTTTAAAAGCAGGCCCCAGTGGAGCTGACATGACTTATCATCTGCGTTTCCATGTGATGTACCACTAGTTATTCCAACATGTCCTGCAGTAACTCCAGTGAATGGGCTGAAACTACCAAGTGGAACGCTGGGACATAGCTTGTGCCAGTAGTGCACGTGGGGGTGGTAATGCTTATTCCATCATCTGCCTTGCTGCTGCCATCCTCCTCCTTTTAAAATTATAGTTTGAATTTTGAGATGCTTTTCCCTCCAAGGGTGTATTTTAAAGGTGCTGCTGCATTTTTAATTACATTTAAAACTAATTAATAGACAGAGCAGTGCTTAAATTATTAGTGGAATGTAAAGAACTGATGATATGGAGGAAAAAAGACTTCTTGTTGAGGAGAAAGTACTCTTAACTGTGCCGGTCTGAAGAAATTCCAGCTCGAGGAAGGTTTCTGAATTTTAATTTTTTGTGGTGCTTCTCAAAGCAATCAGAGTGGCCTTCCTTTCAGTCTCAAAGTTATGTTAGTTTTGATATTAATATTGATAGAAGCTTGGCTTAGCAGTGTGTGTATAGGGTGTCTTTTTGTTTTAATCAAGAACAGAGAATTAATGTTGTTTTCAAGAAAAATTGTTCCTCCGTAAAAGTTTGTGAGCAATTTGCTGGTCAGCAAGGTTGGGTGCTTTTCCTTTTGGCAATGCACATTCCCACTTATGGAATGATGAATCGATTTCATTTAATAATGAGAATTGGCCTGAGGCAAAGCCGAGCTTATAATAAAACAAAAAAGATTCTTATTGTGTTAGTGTTTAAATTGCCCTCTACCTGCTCTCCATCTCTACTCTAACACGTCTCTTTGTTTTGTTGTCCTCCTTTTGGCAGATGTAGGACTCGGGATAGCCATTGTCATGCCATAGAGGCGGGTTGTATGTGGTTGCAAATGTTCCTGTGTTTGGTGGGACAGTTCACCACCAAAAGGAGTAGATTATAAAGTAATTGGTAGGTGGAAGTGTGCAATCACCAGTACAGATATAGATTCTTAACATGTTTGTAAGAAATTTTCAGATGGTTAAATGAGCAATCATGGTTGTGAATTTTAATTAATTGATGAGTTATGCATACTGGAGTTTTAACTTAATTGTAGCTTGCAGTGCTGCAAAATATTTAGGAGAAACAAAACTTTTCATGACATGTTTTTAGTGCAGAGTGTGAGAGTACGAACGTACTAAAGCATGCATCTGTCTGGTTTTTTTTGATGGAAAATTGAAGACCTGTTTTTGGTTTCCCTTTCCCATCCACAAACCCCACTGGCTTTTCCTCATAATGAAGGACAAACACTTTGGTGCTCCCTCCCAGCTTCACAATGTCACACAGTTAATTCCTTGCTGTCTCATGTTCTTTAGGTGACTTTATGAAATGGGCTTGGCTAATCCAGTGGAAGCACTAATGAGAAGGCTTAAAAAAAAACTTAAAACTGTCAAGTTCATTTATAGGTCAAGTGTGACTACTGAAATGCAGGAAAATTCTAGGGAAAACTTATTGCCTTACTCAGTGTAATCCAAATTACAATCTTTTACAAATGTGCGCTTGACACAATCTCTATCTTGCCAGCAGAACCTCTGCACAGTGCTGTGCAAAGCCCTCCATTGAATCATGCGCTTTTTTCTTTAATGCAACAATGAGCAGCATTGCAGCAGCATGTCCTAAAATGGGGATGGGAAGCTGTCTTTGCAGTGCAGTCCTCAGAGGAACATGTTTTGTGTGTCAGATGTGTCACACTTTTTCTATAACACAATGTTTAAGAGCTAAGGATAGGCTTTAAGAGCTACTTAGATACTAAAGACGCAGCTGATTACCCAACAACTTCAAAATTACTTTGGTGCATGTTAATTTTTAATGAAGACCTTTCATAGCTCTGTCTGACCACAGGCAATATTTTCTAAGAAGGAAAAGAAGTGCTAAGTATCATTTAATGCCTTTTAGTGACTTCTTAACCCACTGGTGTGTACTTGCTTTTATTTGTGTTGTGCTGTCTCTGAAGGCAATTTCTATATGCTGACATTGTAATCTAGGACTACAGTATCGATATACTTAAAATCAGTCAGGTGTAGAAGTAAGAAAATTCCAACAGTGCCCTCAAATTTTTTAAAAAGGCTTGCTGAGGCATACAGTAATTAAACTGTTCATGACTGCATGTAATTACATCATTATGTACACAGTCCTGTTTCTGTAATTTGGATCATTGGAGGGCAAAGTGTCAAAATCTATGTAATGATGTTTATTTCCATTTTAAAATTTCCTAGAGGAATTTCTTTGAGTTTATTTTCAAACCTCAAAACTTAGAAAACCCTTTGTGTAAGTTACAACTACTTTTCTAAATTGGTTTGATAATGCAATCATTAGTTTGTTGTACCTTCTGATCTGTCTCTCTGATTCTAACAAACATGCGAGAGTTACAGTGACCCAGTTCTTTCAGATTTTCTCAGTACTTTTAGGAGCCTAAATATGAGATGAAGTTATTTTGTTTTCACATGAACGCATACTTTCACTCTTTTAGTTTGTAATCGCTATACAGAAATTTTATGTGTTGGTGTGACTTTGTGCTTTGAAATACAGGAACTGCTTTTTGAATCTTTATTGAAGTTTGTACAACAGTCTAATGTGGATTGTATCATCCATGCTGTGCTGTCATTTGTTCAGTTCAAAAAAAAGAGATTTTTTTTTAAAAAAAATAGGTGCCTTGAGAGCTATAAATATACGTGTGGGTTTCCTCCTCAGTTAAGACTTTTCACTTTGCAGAAATGTTTTACGAAGTAACTATATTTTTAGAATGATAATTCTGAATGCTTGTGATTAATTACTACTGTACTATCATTAAATCTGAAGATATTTAAAGGCACTCTTTCTTATAGTTGGATTCATCATATGAAATTAGTAACTGCGCGGTTTTGGTTTTTTAATAGAAGATTTCATCTTTGCTTACAAAAATCTGACCATTGAATAAGTAGACTTTGAATCAAGATGTAAAATAAGATTAAAAGCTGCACTGAATCTTACCAGACATAAGGTGAAGTCTCGGGTCTTCCAGTGACTGTCTTCGACCTTGAAAATATTTTTGCCTCTTCCTGCCTCATTTTCTCTGTTTTAGCAATAATGAAGCTATAATCACAGTCAGTAGAAGTTCCAAGAACTCAGATTTGACTTAGGTTCTGAAACGATGCAGTGAAAGAAGCACCAGTTTCTCCATGGATGATAGAGTGAGCCTAAAGCAGCAGGATTGCTAATTAGGTAGAATCTAAGCCTCTGTGTCTCAGTTTCTCCATGTACCAGGACAGAATAATTGTTTCACTTCCCTCCCATGTTTTTTAAAAATGTACTCATTAAATTGTAACCTTTTTGAGACAGATTCTCCCTCATTATGCATGAAGCATAATAAGGAGCTATTTTTAGTATAAATTAATGTATGAATCAATAAATACTTTGGGTTTAAAAGACTAATAAAAACTGTTAATTTCTTTAGCAGATACATGCTTACTCTGGAAGCCAGAGAGATGGTTTAAAATTTGTATACAAAGTTTTTGTATTTTAGAGTGCATAAAATACTGGTTGCGGTTGTCATCAAGAAGAAAGTTATCTAGTAAGTTAGAATGCCAGGTAGTTTTGATCCTTCAAGAATACTAGTAGCTAGCCATAGCTCTGTCGATAATTGATCTCTTGGGATGTCTGTTTTGTTGTTTGTGTAGTGGACAGGGCGAACATGATGCCAAATTGTTAACTAGCACAACAAGCTGACAGACTAATAACATTTTTTAAAAAGCTTGATCTTTCTCAGGCTTAATGATAGTGCATGTTCATTGTGCGTTAGCTCCTAGGGACCCAGCCTGGAAATCGGGAGTGCCATTATACTAATTACAACGTAGACACAGAACAAAAGATGTTCCTGCCCCAAAAAGATGAGAGTGCAAATTAGACGCAAATTGCGTATAGTTCCTTTAATAGTGGTGTGTATGAACAGTAAATGCCTGTTGTCCCCTGACCTTTCTATATACTGACCTTTGCACATAAAAAGAAAGGAATGGAAAGAAAATTACTTTACCCTACCAGATCTCAAAGCTAGAGAGAAACCAGTACTTATGGAAAGACAATTTATAATCTAAGTGCCATGAAGATGTCTTCGTTTACTAGAATGCAGCATCAAACTGGACATGAGATACTGCAGGAAGAACAAGTCTTTCCAGATTCCTTGTAAACATACTGTAAAATGTCTTCGTAACTTGTTAGATGAGAGAGGGCTGCAGGTTTCAAATGCCAAGAAGTCACTGAAATGCCTATTGGCTAAAAAGAAGGAAAATGAGATAGCATGGGCTTTTGAATCTTGGAAAGGTTTTGACTGCTAGGCTTAGAATAATCAAAGACTTTATTTCATAGTGAAAATACTAGTCATACAAGAAGGCAAGAAAGCTTGTAAAGACTTTATGAGGAATATTTAGCACAAAATGAGGAGTAGATGAGCCAAGTATCCCAGGATGAGAAGAATTAGAAGAACGCCAGCAGTCTAAAGACAGACAATTAGAAACTGGCATACATCCAGCTCCTATAAAGTCAGGTTATTCTAGAGCGAGAAATATACCACTGTATACTGAAATTACAGTCAGCTTATCTTAAGCAGCAGCTTGTATCCAGTCAGTGTGTGGTGTTCTGTTCTGAACAAACAGAAACCATATCTCACTGGCAGAAGAATCAAAGATAAATTCATATGCGAAGGTGCCACTCGTCAGGAATTACGCATTTCAACAGACAAATTCTTCAGAATGCTGATACTGTATTTATTGGGGGAGAGAGAGAATTTTGGGGTTAGGCGAACACCACAATCTTACACAGCTACTTCAAGAAAGCACAATTCTTGAATTCTCACACAGCAGTTCAGATTATTAATAAATCCACAGTATATGGTTTTCCTGTTTCCTCCACTCTCCTCCTTATCCCTTTGTTTCTGTTCTTCCAAGTAACACCAATGGCACCATTTTTTGCAAAAGGCCCAAAATAAAATTGCTCCAGTGGTGTATTCTCTCTCGCACTCTTTTCTCTTTTTCTCTAAAAAGTAGTTGCTCTTTGCAAAGCGTATCAAGAACGACAAGCTTGCTGTCGGATATCAACATTCCCTTGCTTTGTTAGTTTTGCAGCCATAGACAGCACATGTTGGAAAAGCACATGCCACATCACCAAAATGCCTTCCCTCAGGGCCAGCTGCAATCCACTTGAGCATGTCTGAGCTTGTTTCCAACTTGTTTTCCTTTCTTGCCATGATTATTTCTATTTCGCATGAAATATTTACAGGCGATACTTTAAAATATAACACGTAAATGCACTGTTCCCAGAAATCACTCCTGTATTTAAGAGTGTTTTATTTAAATATGACAATCCTATCACTTTTCCAAAATGACAACTGCTTAGAATTCCTCTTTTTCCCATGTCAACTTTGAAAACTTTAATTATAATCTCTGCAGCAATAGTCTTGTTCCAATACAGTCAATGCAAGCATATCTATCGTCCTGTAAATCACTTTAATAACAGTGGCTTTTTTTGTACAGAGTAAGTGAAGCTATTATTATTACCAGAAAAATAACACAGGTCTTATTTGCTGGATGCAGCTTGTCGTGCTGTGTGAAGTCCAACCACAGCTAATGAAGTCTGCAAGGGAGAGGGGTGTTATCCTTCCGAGATAACTCAATCTCATCTATATTTCTATAAATACAGAAATCTTAGAACATAACTGATATTTCAAAGCCAGTCAGGAGTTAGGAAATACCAGAATTAAGATAATCTGTACAGATTCTTTTTGTTGCTGTGTATATGTGCCATGTCTAATTACATGATCACGCTATCTCTTTCTTTAAGATCTTTGCATCGTTCAGTATGCAGAAAGAGTGGTGCTAGCTTCTGGAGCAGCTGTTGAGAGTTTTGCTTCCCTGCATGATTCAGTATATGGCCCCAGTTTTTATGCACTGTACTAGGACTATCTGCAGTATTATTTGCTTTATGGACTTTCCTGTGACACTTATCACAACAGTATGTATGAACTTCACAAATGTAATGAACTTCTGCTCACACTGTCTCTGCTGGGAAATGATGTCATGGTGTTTATCCTCATTTATGCAGGTTGAACTGAGGAACAGTGAGCATAAATATCAGCTAATTTGGGGAGCCCATTCTGAGCCATTATTTTTCAGAGCTCTGTTTTATGTAGCCTTATAGCATAAAAGGTTCATCTCTTCCTTTATTTGCAGCTATGAGAAAAAAAGGAGTAGTTTTGTGAATCAGGACTACAGCAAACTGAGCAAAAAGCTAAGTAACTTATTTTGCATCACACCCTCCAGGTCTAGTTTCTATTGCCCTTTTCTAGACAGTGCGCAATCCTCCTGTCCCATTCACTTTAGATAGTCTCTATCCTTTTCTGTCATGGCCAGTTGGCTACCTGACCAGATTTTTCCTCGCTCAATCCTTTTCAAAGTCTTCACACTTAACTCCACTGTTTCCCTTTCTCCACCGCTAATTCTCTTGGCCTCTGTGCTGTTAAAAGGACAAAGAAGCTTAGATGTCTTTATTTTTTGTATTGCAGTTCGTATCTCAAGGAACACTTTTACCAATTGGTTTAGTTCTATGATTCTCTTCCCTGGTTTGCGCCAGTTTTTAGTGGCAGTAGAAGTAGTACTTAGTTCCTTCACGCATGAGGACACGTGGTGAGGGTAGCATACACGCGGTTGTATCTCATGAGTGATGTGTGAGAAAGAGAAACCTTTGGGTTGTTTGTAAGAACAGAGTGGGCCCTTTCTGTGTTAGCACTAAGAGCTGTGGAAGCATCAAACCTCAACATATGGAGCCTGTATGATGATGGTAGTTTTTTTGGCCTGAGAATGTCCAAATGGCACTTTTTCAGCTGGCTTTGGTGCACATCCAAATGTAGAGAGGTTTTTGACAACGATGCCCAGTGAGCTGCTCTTTTCTGCTACTTATGCCTAGAGGGCAGGAGGGTAATTAAGGAAAATGTCACCAAACTTTCATAATAAGTAAAAAAAACTTATTCACCACAAAGCCTGTTCACCAAAACAGCTGAAAAGGTTGGTTGAATGCCAGCTGCTTAGAAATGATGGTGTTAGGCATTAAAGCAGAATTTAGCTTGATAACGATGTGCATGCAAAAGTGCAGCACCTTTTCATGGAAAAGCAAATGTTCAAAAGATTTTAAAGTTTTTTTTTTACAATGGAATTGGAGGGGAGGGACAATTCTTTTGAACTTGAGACTGGAAAGGTCTGTATCCATTAATTCGGGGACTTGTTGTATAAAGAATGCCTACACTTCCAGTGAGATATGAGAACTGTAAAGTTAAATATTTTATTATAGTGTAAAATCTAGAAATTGGTAGTTTAAGGAACATGACTGAGTCTTGAGCATTTTTCTGTAGGCTTAGTATTATAAGCATTAATTTGCTAAAAAGTGATAGACTTTTTGTAAGCACAGTTGTGCTGAATGTGTTGTGTAATACCATAATTGTACATGCTTCTTTAGAATTGGTATGTGAATCATATTTACCAGTAGAATAAAATAATTCGATTAGTGAATGTGTTGTATTAGTCATTTTCTAGCTCAAATGGAATCCATTGCTTAGCATGAGTAGCAAGAATTGCTGAAGCCTCAGGCCACAAGCTGTGAAGTTTCTCCTAGATACGCTTGCAGCTGGGATAGAGTTATTTTCTTCTTAGCAGCTGGTACGGTGCTGTGTTTTAGCATTAATGTGAGAATAGTGTTGATAACACGCTGATGTTTTGGTTGTTGCTAAGTAGTGTTTATCCTAAGTCCAGGGCTTTTCGCTTTCCTGTGTTCCGCCAGCGAGCAGGTGTGCAAGAAGTGCAAACCAGGAGGTTAGGAGGCTACAACTGTCAGCAGAAGCTGCAACTCTGCAAGAAAAGAGCAGTTAGCAGCCTGCCTGGTCAGAGGAAGAATCCAATAAGGTGTTAGAGGACCCCAGACCTGAAATCACTGTTGAACTAAAAAGGCACATGACAAGCATGAGGGGTGGGTGCATAGACTGTAAGGGTAAAATTGTCCAGGGATTTCTTTGTCCAGGGTCTCTCTCTGGAGATACCCAGCTTAAACTGGGTATTATTTTTTTAATCTGCTCTGCTATGGGAAGTCTAAGGTTGAGTCTGAAGGAAGAGGAAGTGGCTGAGAGTGAATGCGTGTGTGCGGGAGGAGACGAAAGCGGCACCCATCGCCTCGCTGGAGTCATCTCCGGCGAAGGGACTCCAGTCCCAGCAGTTAAAGTCTCGGGTGGTGTGTGTGCAACTCCTGGAATGGTGTGTGGATGCTTCGGCAGTGGCTTCTCCTGTGACAAATGTGTACAGATAGTCCCTTTCGCGAAACAGAGTATATGCAGCAATGAAACTCGGACTTAATCTCTTTAGAAACACATTCCGGTTTGTCTGTGCATGTTGGTCGGTAAATCAATCTTCAGCAGAGATCTGCTTAGGCTTTTTTACCCCAGTAAGGTCCTGCAGTCACTGTGATATTTAAACTCAGTGTGGGGAGAGCAGCCAGCCAGAGTAACCTGGTTTAGGTATCTGCTGACCTTCTCTGTAGCCCTTTGTGAGCTTCCCTGCAAGCTTATAGGCATCCGTGTGTGTGTGTGGGGGGGAAGGAGGGCAGAAGAGTGCGAGTGTGTGTACGTGTGCGCACGGTGAATTCTCAAAATGCCATGCAGCAAACTGGCAGTATGTATATTATATTTCATAGGAGAAAAGTTTCTGGAAAAATACCAGTATGGTACTTGGATTGTGCACTTTAGTGACTTTGGATTATTTTACTTAGGTTTTTAGTGCTTAGTTTTTTTCCATTTGTAAAACAGGAATAATTCTAGTACGCTTGTCCCTTATTTGCTTGCTTAAAAACCAGTGGGTTTACTTTCTGTAAGGTTTGTTCAGTGTGTTCATAAAGGTTCAAGTCCCTTGTTGCTCAACTCATTGCCATGTATGGAAGATCTGAACCTTGGATTTTATTTTCTGATTGCATAATTACTGCAGGAAACAGATTATATTGGGCATTTAAAAAGTAAGACACTACTTAAAATATATTTAAAGTAAAATCACTGATCTTGAGTGTCATAAAAATACCTGATCAAGTTGCAAGATGATATTGTGTAGGCAAGATGTAAAATTTATAGCTTTGGTAGCAATGGAAAGCAATTTACCAAAGTTCTGCATTTCCCTCTGTTCTTTTTCCGGTGGTGTTGCCTATTTTTAAAGCAACTGACCAGAGGGCTCATGTAGAGATCATTTCATTAGATGGTAGCTAGGATATTGTTGTCTGTGTTGTGTTTGTTTGGTACAAGTAATGGAACGTTAATCAAATATTTTTTGCAATTGACTGCTCTCCATGGTGAGAATATTGAAGGAAGAAAGAGCAGGGTTTGGGAGCAAATTGAGATGATAAATTAGTGGAATGCTCATATTGGGTCCCCTAGCAGATGTGATTCTGTGTGCTTTTTTATCTTTAAATGAGGTAGGATTGTTTTTACTGCTTCTGCAGATGTGATTGTCTTTGAGAAGAGCATCTGCATTTATTTCTTATGAATTGCTAGTCACAAACTTTATCTGCTGGTATAGTTTTGCATATAAACAACTTTTTTTTTTTTCCCCTATAAAAATACAATAATGTATGATACTACTTGTCAAGCCGTATTGTACAAAGAAATGTATCTTTGTGGGGTTCAAACAGGACAAGCTAAATAAAATGACTGTCATGAGGAATTTTAAGAGACAGTCTTAACTGTGTTTGCAAAAAAGCTTCAGAAGTATTTTTAAGTTCTAGTGTTTTAAGTGTCCAAAACTCTGAACTGTCACACATAAAGCATTACTTTTAAAAATAGTCCATTATTAAGTTTACCTTCATTTTAACAAATGAACAGATGCAAGTCTGTAAAAATAGTCTCCTAGTTCTAGAACTTCATTTAACATAAAAATAATGAAGTTGTTAAATGATGTCAATACCGTTAGAAGATACATCTTGTAACATTTTCCTTCCATGTGTTTTCTGAGTTAGAGCTTCTCAGTGTATATAAATATGTATATTTTTCTCATTACTTGTTTTTCTGTGTATGAATATACATATTTATAAGCTCTTGTAGCTTCTCAAATCCTTCAATAATGGCAGAAAAAACATTGCTACTAAATAAATCTATAGAAAGCGATGTTTTACTTTCTTTTGCTTTAATAAGATTGTGTACACTCTTTTTTAAAATCCCTATAGAATAAGTTTGGAGCGTTGTGCAGCTGCAAGCGCTTCAGACCGTTTCAGGGAATAGTTCTACAAGACCTGTGCGAGAAGGACCCAAGTCCCTTCTTTGGATTGAGTACGATAACGATTAAGCTGAAATTCTAGTTTGGTAAATACCGTAACTATTTGAGCATCTTTGGTTCCTTCTGGAAACGTTTTCTTTGGCTTGAAATACTGAAGTAATCGTTTAAGGAGAGAGAATAATTTCTTACTCTCTAGAGGATTCCTGGAGTATCAGACTTGCTTCAGTGAACACAGTAGAACAGCATTAACTGTTGAGACTGAGAATATTCCACCAGCAGAGTAGTCCATAATACATCTCCAGGGAGGCAAAGAGGAGGAAAGTGAACACAGATCTCTAGGCTCATGGAAGGACATTTTAAGTTCTGACTGTACCATTAAAAGGGAACTGGCTCTACCTTCAACTTTTTTGAAGCATACTCTTGCTTTCCCTTTGCTTTTCTTACAGATACCCACAATAAATATTTTATGTCAGGTTGAATTAACCATCTTGTGCTGAACTGAGAAAATCTTGTGCTATTTTGTTGCAGTCTGATGGGGAAAAACAAGATAAATAATGGAATAGTTTAATCAAAACTAGTTTGGGGTCTTTAGTGTGTTGTTTGCTTGGGGGTTTTTGGTTGGTTTTGGTTGTGGTGTTGTTTTTTTTTTTACTTCCCAGTTTCAATATTCATCCAGAAAAATCAATTATTCACACTATTCATTCCTCTTATTATCAGATCATGAACTGATTCATAACCCAGCTTACTTGCAAAGGATCTGCTCGTGGTGGTACACTGCACAGCAACCTCCCATGGATTGTTTGTGCCACAAGTAACAGTGTGAGAGAGAAAGCAGCCTGCACGTAGCTGTTGTATTTTATGTGGTGTTGGTGTGCTGTGTGATGGGAAACATGGAATCTTTTTTTTCCCCAAGCCGGCAAAATAGTAACTATACTCTGTACATTCCTATTCGGAACTGTAAGTTGCAATACTCAAATCCAAGATGGTATCAGAAGCAGTACCCAACTACTTTTTTCAACGCTATCTGCCAGACAATATCAAAAACATTTAAAAAAAAAAAAGGTAAAACTCATATGTTGACCATAATAAAGTCTGTTGCTATCAGGAAAAAGAAAGGAAAATGTAAATACCTCAATGTATAAGGATGTACAGTCACTCAATGCACTTCAAAAATGTTCTCTATGTCTTCATTTATCATCATTATAAAGCGTTTCCAAAAGAGTGAATTTACCTTTATCAAGTTGTGAAAGGCATTTGCCTTCATGCATCCTTACCCACATAAATTAAAATGCTTTACTTTGATATTGAGTTACACATGTGCATTATTCTTCATAAGAGTTTAAGTGACAAAATATAGGTGCAGTTTTTTTAACTAAAAATAAAATACCTTAAGCATAAATTAAAATTTGTATAAAAAGATTAGGCCAAAGGGAAAAATCAAATGTTGGACATGGTACATTAAATATAAAATAAGAGTTTGCTCTATGCATTAGAGTTCAACAGTAGAGAAGGATGCATATAGCTTTTATAGCTATATATATATGCTTTATATAGCATATATAGCTTTTAAATAATTTTCACAGTTTAAGAAGATATTTTTAGTAAAACCAGTATCCAGAGTCCCAGCGGGTATAAATAATTGTACTTTCGTTAACCTTGAGGTATTTATGTCCTCTTACGCTTTGGTTATGGAAGAAAAGGACTGGTCTCAAGTAGAAAGTTTTTCAAAGCAAGGCTGGATGTATTGGAGATGAACTCCAGAGCTATGCAGCATGTTATGTATGACTGCAGTTTTCCTGGAATTGTTTAACCTACCAGTTTACCCTAACATCCATCAAAATATAAGAAAAGGGTTTTCAATTCTTTTGGACACATTTTCATATTATGTATGTTAAGTTTGGTGTTAAGTAGCAGAAGGTGTTTGTGGTTTGCATGTCAATCTCTTGTGGGCCTGGCAAGAAGCCACATGCAAGCTGATGCATCCTGAACTTCAACAGAAGCGATAAACAATCAAAATAAACCAAAAATGCATCTGTCTGCACAAGTAGCTTCTTCACACAGAAGGCAAGTGCTACGTGGTGATATTTCTAATCATTATGTTTTTGCAGAAGTACCATTGATTAAAACCAGGCACAGAAGTTGCAATAAGTATAGAGTAAACGTCTTGTTTTCATGTGCAAAAGAGAGTATTTTTTATTTTTTATTTTTTATTTTTCAGCTTGATTACTTTTCTGCTGCTCGTGTAATATCAATTGCAACTGCAAAATGAGGATGCTATTAAAATGAGCAGGTACATCTTCAAAGAATTGCTAAAAGTTTAAAGTGAGCAGGCTGGGTTATATGGATTAGCTGATTACTTTGGTCCTCTTTTGAAGATAACTGCAATGGGGTAACCATATTTTGGTGGAGTTTTTTATGCTTTTGTTACTAGTTTCCCACGTTCTTTTATCTTCATATACAGCTTTGTCACCTTTGCTCTCTATTACTTTTCTAAATTTATGGTCCATTCAATAATGTTTCTATTTCCCCTAACAGATTTTAATGGCATTTAGAGTTTATTTAGCTTCTCTAGATAGGAAAAATACCCTTTGTGTTCTATAACACATGTGCATATAACGTATTAATATGTATGTTTATTTTATGTTGTCTTGTAGCATTTAGGTGCTCTTGTGATGTTAGAGGCACGCTGTGCCTCCTCTGCAGTACATTAGTTCTAACTGCTGCTTCTGCCTTCTGGAACAGTTTTATTTCATTAGCTGTTTTCAGTAGAGACAGGTTTTTTGGGGGTTTCTTTTGATAACTCCTTTACCAGGCTTACACCTTCCGTGTTGGAAGCATGATTTCTATGCCTGGGATTTACATGATTTTCATTGAGGTAAAAAAACCGTACTTGATTTTCCTTAGCATGAAATTCCTTTCCTGTTGGCCCTTCTGAAATCCACGCTTTGAAAGAACGATGTGAAGGACATGTAGTTCTGGTGGAGTCTGAGTCTTTGAGATTGGAAGTGATGCTAGGGAGCAGTAGGTCATCTTTCCCACTGTTCTTTTTTTTTAAAAGAAACTTCCATTTTATTTTTCCCCCCTCCTTCAGCATTGTTTGAAGCTCATTTTATTCTATTTTTCTATCACTTTTTCTTCTTTCTATTTCCTGTGAGGCTAAATCAGCCTTTCCAGTAGGTCGCACTAGAGCTTGAGAGTTCCCATTGCATTGCAAAGCTGAGATGTTAGAAGAGCTGTACTCTGACCATCCTTGTCAGTTTTTCCTGCTTTATGAATATATGTATTTACTAATGAATTGTTTTTTTCTTTCTACTAGTTCAGTCCTCCAACTAAATCAGCATGGTCCTTATTAGTCTTTACTTTTTTTTGAAAACAACATCTTTATTCTACTGTTTGCCATTTTCCCTTTGTTGTGTCACATTTACAAGTGCAGAAACTTGTCGTGCTCCCTAAACAAAAGCAAATTTTAAATCCTTTCATTCAGTGGAAAAGAGAAATTTCATCTTCTTTCTTTTTTTAAAATTCAAAATGTGTCCATCTCATGTAATGCAGAAAGGTAAACTGCAGGATTACAAGACAACTTTTCTGACATGACGAATTCTTGTTTGTTTCTGCTATGGATTCAAGTCGAATATTGCCCATAAAATTGCTGCCTCCTGTTTCTTTCACAGAGACATAATAATGATGAAAAAGAGTTTTCTCTATTTTACCTTTGCCACTATATACTATTTCACACCTCTGTGTATTTATAGAGATATATTTATGCTGTGCAACAATTAATATTTTTGTATAAATGAGGATAAAAATAAGAGTTTATCATGTTTCAGTCTCAAGGATAAGAAGTGAATACGTGTCAACTTTTTTAAAAAAGAAACAAATTAAGGAAAGAAAACAATGGATGTGATGATGTCTTTGTTGGGTTAGCTATGCATGCAACTTGATATGGATCTGGTGGTGGAGGTAAAATAAAAGATGACATTTAGATTGGTGATATGATAATTTCACTCCTGCCCCTAGAGCTTGAAATTGCATGTTTTCATGTATCTATGATCCATTCTTCCTGGAAGAAACACGTCTTGGGAGTATCATGCAGTGTCACGAAAATCTTGCTGTAGGTGTGAAATGAATGTGTGTAATGTCTGTATTTGGAGGAAATCTGTAAAATAATTCTTCCCTTTTCTAACTACAAGCTGGAAGCATAAGAAAAAGTGCTTAGTTTTTGAAGGGACAGCAAATGTTCCATAACTGAGATCGCTGATATTTGATATTATCAGGATCTGAAGTGTTAAATCGTAATTCTACATCTTGATGTGATACAAGAAAGGGAAAATTAGAAGTGTACTGGAGTGAAGATGTTGCTTATAAAGGAAGATAATAATAACAAGTACAGTGCTGATCTAGCTGAGGGACAGAATTGATTTAAGAGTTTGTTAGTAAATATATTTTTATATAAGGTCCTGTGAAAAGGGGAAAAAAAATAGAAATGTTAAGCTGAGAATGATAGTCTGAATAAAAAAGATTTTAATGACTTTAATACTGACTCTGTTAGGAAGTCTAGAAGAATGGCTTTCTGATAGTAGTGTGATTTATTTTGCTTCCTGTGTTACATCCTTTCATATGCAGTACTTCTAGGTAAAAAAAAAAAAAAAAAGAAAGGAAAGGGAAAAAAAAATCCAATACTAAAGAAGGAATGGTTTTTGAGTTTCTAGAAGAAATCCAGATTCTTTAACTATTCTCTATCTGATTAGCTGACATAAAAAAAACTATATAGTTTCAAAAATGTAGAAATTTGTTTTCTTTAATACAAGACAAAACAACTATAAATATAGCTACTTTATTTTTTTTACCCTTCCTTACAGCCCATTTTAACCAGTTATTTCATACCCTGAAAAATGCACACAAGGCACAAAGAAAGGAAGAAGAGAAGAGTCAGACTAGCTGGGTCGATTCCGATAGTATCAAGGGGATGGAATACATAAAAGGAGTAAGAACAGATAAAACTGAGTGGATATGGCATTTAGGATACTAAAGAAATGCTATAATAATCATAAGCAATATAATGGTTGTGAGAAGTAAGGTCTTTCATTAGATTAACTGGTGGTGTTGGGGAAAAAAAAACAAACATATTTTTAGACAAAAGCATGTTTTTGCCTCTTTGGTTTTGGTCCACTTACTGGATCTACTCAGTATGCTGTTCTCCCTTAATTTTTGCACAATGTCATTCATCTTTTAGTTTTGTTGGGAACTCTTCTTCAAGTTCAGTCTTAGGAAGTACATTGGCTGGTTGGAATAAATATCTAATTGCAAACTGAATTGGCTGCTTGGCACCAGGTTCTGTAGTTATTTTTTTTCCATAGATTTTGCATGTGTTGTCTTGAAAGTCACATGAACAGATTTAGAAATTTCTTCTCAGATGCAGAAATTTCTTCTATTGTTAGGATGAGTTAAGATGCTTTTTCTTTAGAGGTTTCATGGCCTATTAACCCTAAATAATACTAATAATGTAGTTTTAAACCTTTCCTTTCCATTTGAGGTACAGTTGTATAGCATGCCACTGGAACATCAATATTGTAATGTGTAGGTTTCTCTAAAAGGCAGTTAGGGGAATACTGGGACTTCTGAAAATTACTGTCTTTTTCACTTTTGTGAGCATGATCTAAAATTGTCATGTCTACTTTCATTTAGTGAATTTTAAACATGATAAAATGTCTAGAAAATAATATTTTCTTTGCTCATGGACTGAATAAAGAGGTTGCGCTAAAGCTGACGCTCCTCCTTCACGTTACTGCAAGGTTTAGTACAATTACAAAGGAAGAGCTGCAAAAGCAAGTCAGGATAATCTAGTCTGTATCTGAAGAGTGGTCTTAGGTTGCCCAAAGGAAAACCACGTTCACTGCTTTTAGCCAGTCTTATATTTAGGTTGTGTCTTCAGTGATTTCAGTGCATAGTGCCTCACTTTTTTTAAAAAAATACAACCAACCACAGTAGACTTGCATGTGAAATTAGGCACCTACATGTATAAGGCTGGTACCTAGATACTACTTTTGAATTTTGGGTCTAAGCAAAATCGCCTTGCAGTTTGGAAGAATCCAGACACAAGCATTTGTGCAGAATGCAAGGACATGCACGCGTTTGTGGTGCTCTCATTTAACATTTACATCATACAGGAGAAGAAAGTTTTGGATGTAGAGCTCTAGCAAATAACGTCAATGGATCTCAGTGTACGAGGCACCTGCACAGCTGAGGAGGTGCCCAGGGGTGGAGACGTGAAGAAGAGCAGTGGGTGTTGCTGATACATACTGATCTGTGCTCTGAGGACACTGATACCAGACAAAAGGTGTGACACAGCTTATGTAATGGCCAGTCACCTGGGGTGCTTAAGAGAAGGAGAAGGACAAGTGACAGCAGCCTAAAGGAACATCTTGGCGCTGTTCCCAAGGCAAAGGAAATTGGTCTTCCGACAGTAAGGAGATTCAGTGACGGCAACGAGGCTTGCTTGGAAAAGAAAGGAAACCACTGATCTGATCTACACAATTTTGTACTGTTTTGTGGAAGTGATATCTATTCAGTGAAAGAGAGGAGGATATAATTTATTGTATTACACATTGCTACACATCTGTGGAATGGAGTAAAATGACTACCACCGAGTGATTTGTTTCACCAAAACAATCTAACAAATGTTGGAAGGCAATCTGTGGTGTGTATCATGTGATCAGATATCCAGCCTACTTAGAGAGCCAAAATCATCATGTTTGTAGGTGTCCTACAAAGCATTGTAACCACCAAAACCAGAATCTCTCAATTCATGGAGTTATTGGTAAGCAGAGCCTAACATAAGATTATTTTTAGATCTAGAAAAGTACTAAAACTGGCGTGAAAACCGTATATATTATAGAGTGATGGTGTCAACTCTACCTTGCTAAGCAGCAGAATTTATAACGTGTCTCTATTGCATTCAGCACCTGGAAATATCACTTCTTTTGGATTATGTTAGGGAAATTGTGTTTGCCCAAGCACACAATTTAGAATTTGGAATTAGAACATTTTTTTTTGTTTGGCTGCCATGACATCTGTTTCAGCTACTACAGTGTACATGGCTGTAGTTTATTGCACATTGTTTGGAGACAGTTTTTAAATTGCAGGACAGGTGTGTATTTTGAGCATTTCAAGTTTTGTTGAAAAGCTTTCCCTGCAGGTATACCTCTGAAACTATAAAGTAGGTCATATGGGTGCCAATGGTTAAAGGGGTTTTATTGTTGTTTTCTGGAAGGCATTTTTTGGTGATGCTTAACTGAGACCTTGTGAGAGGAGATAAACATGTAAATGAAGTCAACTTCTCAGACCTCTGGGATCTGTTACAGCATGAGTTACTCTTAACAGATAATTAGCTGGGGCTGTTAATCAAGTTTAACAGGTGCTGAGTAATGAACCGAGACAGGGCATCTGCTGTGACCAGCTTCTCATTCTAATCTGTTTAGGGAACCTAATGCCAGTTGGAGTCCAGAATGCTTTTATAGTGAGATCCAACAGTGCATTTTCTTGATGCTTCCATCAGTCTTGTGATCATCGAAGAATGGTGACATTTGCAACAGGAATGCATAAGGAATCAGTCCAAAATTCCCAAAGTGGAAGCTGTTAATAAATTCATGTTCTTCATTTTCTTCTTAGATTGGAAAGTATTTCTTTGCCTAAATTGAAGGAGTGGTTGAACTGTTGTCTGTATTTATATCTATTTGCCTTCAAAAATGTAATGAAATATGTTTTAGAGTACTGCTTAACTAGGATCTTGTAGACCACTGTTGTCAAAGTGGTAAGTAAAGATAGTTTGAGTAAGTAATTTCCAAAACTTCTCTGCAACCAGAACTTTGCAACATCTTATTATGTTCTATGTAAAATGATTTTGTTTATTTTAGAGATCCAGGCTTTACAATTCATTGTCACCAAGTAGCAACCTCAACACTTTAACCATTTCATAAGCTTTTACCTTGACCATTAAGCTGCGTGGTTTTCCTGACAATCCGTCTGCAAAATGGATGGTGTCAGTTCTGAGCGTGATGCCAAGTTTGGAGCTGACTGGCAGGATTGCTTGTCAGAGCACCCTTTGGGCTCACTAGGTCAATCAAATGGTTTACATGGATGGGGAATCCACTGCTGCTGAGTGTGCTCTGGGAGAACATACGGTATGGATAGGTCCGAACATGCCATGTCAGACCAAGGTGCCTGTCTGAGTGTATATACGTGTGTGTGTATATATGACAGATGCTCTGTCATATCTGCCTCTGTCCTTGCAAGTGTCTCATGGCTGATGTGAGACAGACAGGAAGCTCCAGCACCCTTCCTGGAGAAGCACTGACAAGGGCTGTCGTATGAGTGAATGAAATGCATGTACTGTCTGAATAGGGAATGAGTTCCCATGTTTTCATGGTTTTGATATCACTTTGCTTGAATTTAGTTAGTGTAGCCTTTACATCTCTTTCCAACCTTTGCCCAAAAGGAGAAAGTAACCCAAAGTTTCATTTCGTTCTTCTTACTAGATTAATCAGAGATGCTTCAAGCAGGAGTTAAAAATGGCTTATTGTTGTGAACATTGCAATTCTGTCATTCTAACAAAGTCTGAGGCTTTTAAATCTTTTTTGTTGGCGTTAAATGTGGTTGTACTTGTGGCTATTTTCTCCAGCAGTCTTCTATAAGATACTTTACTTGTGCTGGTCATTGTGTACCTTGCTGATCCAAATTCACAGCAATGATTCCAGCTATTTAGTTGTTAGCACAACAGGGACTTGTGTATTCAATAATAATTAGCCTTATGCAAAGAATAAGTATGTTTATTACAACTGGATGATGCAAACTGTGTAGCCAATGTTTCTGGAAGGAGAAATAGCAATGCTTTTTATTGTTGGCAGTGTTTGGCACGTGTCTTTTGTTTGGTGTGAGAGATAATGGCACTGTCATTTATACAGGGCTTAAAGTCTGAGATTTTGATCATAGATCCCTGAAGCAATCATAGGGATTAGAAAACTCTCTGCAATGTTCCTTTAGGTGAAGAGTAAAATTCTGATCTAATGGTCTCAGCAGCCAGTTCCCACTGACCTCAGGAGATCTAGAGTATCACCTAGGAAGTCAGGAGAAACTCAGTAGAATTGATATAATATAAAGCAGTAAGTGAGGTCACAAACAAGCCCAGATATATGGGAATTCAGAACAAGGGAGATGAAGATACTGCACAGCTACAGAGAAAACTAGGAGGAAGATTGAATACAATCAGAAACCCTGTTAGGAAGAGAAAGAGGATCACATAAATCGCAAACTTTACGCTAGTGGAGTCTGGAGAACATCAGGAGAGGAGTATGGACCAGCTAGTAACCTGGGGATGGGGAGAAAACATCCCCAGGGGGTAGTGGAGGACCAGAATCAAAACCAAGAACCAAGAGAATCTGCGGCTTGCTGCTTTCTTTTCAGTAATAGGCTTGTATAATATCCAAAGTATAATTTTGTTTTCTAAAAGGTTGCCAGTTTGAGTGTTGCTTGGCTGTTTTATTAGAGAGGTACCTTCCTTTCTATATGTTTTTTATTAAGGAAATATAATTTTTCCTAATGGGAACTATTCTTGTCTATTATGTATATTAAAAGGTGCAGTAAAATTCCTTGTGAAAGCTCTTAACATACATGCAAAGTAGCCATAACTCAGACGTGGATATTTGAGATTTTTTTTTTCTTCTACCCTCAAAAGTATGAAAAGTGATTAGAGCTTATTATGGACTTAGCGCTTGCCAAATTTCATTTAAAAAATCCTGGTTTGTAGTGCTGTGATCTGCTACAAGATCCTCTGGGAAATTGCATGTAGTCTCATGACAGGTGTGATGTTAACCTATGCCATTATTGCAAGGAGCAATTTGTAGGGCTGCTGGATGTGTTTTATCCTTTCTCTAGTTCATCTCAAGACCTCGTTCATCTCTTATGCATTGCCCTATTTAACTTTAGGAGGGAGGATTATGGTTCTGCATAACTGTGTGCCATCTTAAGCCATCTGGATAACCATGCATTCCTTTAATTTTGCTAGTAAAACACCTTTAACTTTCAGAAAGCACAAAAATAAATGTTTGTGTTTTGTCTCTCTGGATAAGGAAAAATGGGAGTAGATGTCAAAACATGGAATCTCTCTTCTTTATGTTTTTTTTTACCTACATATATAATACAGCATCTGTAGATTCCTTTACTGCATTCAAAATTAACCTGTCTACCCCTCTGAGCCCTTAACCTTTCCTCCAATAGATAAATCACTTCCTGGAAATCTCTGAAAAATGTTTGAATGTGTTTTTTCCCCCCCCTCGGCAATGTCTTTTGTACAAAGGCTTTTGTTAAATAAAGTAGGTTTTAGTAATTCAGAGGTGTGTGATTCTTTAGCAAGTCTGGAACGATTAGTCACTGGTGCCATTTTCTTTCCCTTTTTCAGATTTTTTGCACTTCAAATTTTTATTGTTCTCAGCGTGCTTTAATAACAGACAGTCTTAGGTGATTTTTATCTTTCTGTGAATGCATAGTGAAATTGCTTTTGTAGGTAAAATCAGTGTGTATTTTCCATCTTATCTCTTACAAGACAACATGTGTTTCTTTAAAGTTGGATGGTGCTGTGTGCTACATCACTGGAAGCCACGTAGGCTCCAGAAAGTGTTGTATTTCCTTCAAATTCTGAGGTTTTAGAGGCAAAGACAAAGCTCTGCAAACTGCTGCAACTTTCTCCAGAAGGGCTTTGACTTCTCTTACGGCTTTTGTTTTACTTTTAAGTAAAAGTACTTTTAAGTACTTTTTATTTTACTTTTTTAAAGTATTTTACTTACGGCTATTTATTTGACTTTTATATCTTTCTGAGAAGTATGTAATGGACACGGTAAAAATGATATAAATGTGTGGTAGGTGGTTGTCATTCCCTGATCCCCAAAATGCACACTGCAGCATACAAAAGGATAATGCCTTGTTCTATCAAGGCTTTGAGAGCAAACGGAAGTTCTTTTGCGTTTCCCCTGGATTTCTGTAACATGTATTTTTGATTATGGCAGTTCTATCCAGGAGCCAGAACAATCGCAAGAAACTCTATGCCCAAAGTGCTTCCATATAAACTTCTAAACTTTTCAAGTATTATTGGAATAATCTGAGGAGTGTTCCACTCTTCCCGCTCTGTTTTGGAAGTGCAGAGCTGCCTGGTACCATTAAATGACTTAAAGGAGCAACAAAGTGTGTTACAGTAAGGGTGTTGTTTCAGTCAGCAATTGCGACATTGTATAACCACATGTAAGTTTGTGTGTACAAATTGCTGAGCTGACGTCTCTGTCTCTGTATAGCAGAGATCAACCAGCCAAAAATAATGAATTTTAGTTTCTAAAGTTGGTCTGGGTCGTCTGACTGTCAGTTGAAGATCCAGTTCTTGTTTGTGTGTTTGTTTTTTTTTTCTAAAGGTAACTGTTTCTGCAATACACGTTGTGTAAACCAACTCCCAGTGAGTCCAGCATTTATGGTAGGAGTGTGTGCTGATTTGTATGGTTCCATCTAAAACATCTGCATTGTCTTAATTATGTTGAACATCTGACAGACAACTGGAAGCAGTGAAAACCCCAGGCTTATTTAGCCACAAGTGTCTGGCAGTTGCTTCTCGTATAGAGGAGGAAAGTGCAATGGCTGTAGTGTGGTTGGAATGCTGCTCCTGAGACTCTGAGAAATAATATTTTTCAGTTTAACTGGGGCTGAGCAAAAGGCTCTTTTTTCTGTCTGTAAGTTGATGTGCTTTTGACAGGTGTTGGGTTCAAAGCCAAGATAGAGATATAAAAGCTTGTTTTGGAAAGTCTTTTGGGAGAGGAATTCTTGAAATAAATACTGGATGGGGAAAATAGTAGTCGTGGTGCTTCGGCCAGACTTGAGAATCTGTGAGAGCTTGATGGAGGAAAATTAGAGGTAGCTCAGACTGTTTTACTGAGCCTAATTTGAAGTAGTTGTAGTTGGTAGACAGTCACAGCAGTGCTGACTAGTATTGCAGGTATCAAGAAGATGCCTCCATTCTTTTACTATTTGCTATTTAACATGTTTATGTTACTAATGATCTTTTTCACTGCAGAATTTTTCAGATTGGTTTTCTGGACTGCCTTGAACTCAGCAGTCTCAGCAGAGGTCTGCACCCTCAGAAGCTGTCTACCTCTTTTCTACACAGTTGTATGGAACTGAGTGTAGCCCTTTTTGGTGGTTAGTATGACACCCACAGCAACATTCTACCCATACCATGTTCAGCTTATTTCTGCTCAAAAATGAGTTTACAGAATTCTTATTTCTTGCCCTCCCATTCCACTCTTACTCATCCATCAAATCCCTTTTACTTTGGAGCTAAGCAGAATCATAAATGTTTTAAAACAATGTTTTAGTTTTTTGAAACCTTTTTCAGGTTATGAGAAGACCAAGTGGAATTTGGAATGTAGGAACTACTGTTAATGACTGCAACAGTAGTGTAGGTTTGTTTGGCCTTTTTACATGGCAGATTTTGTTTGTTTTAGTGAAGCAAATCATATTATGTTTTCCAACAGGAAGGAAGTTTCCATGGATCTTGGTTTTTATAATTCCTATAATAGCATCAAACTGAACATTCTTACAGCAGACATCTGTTTTTCACAGTCGCCTTCTGTAGGAAGAGACTTTGTTTTGTTTTGAAATTCTTAGTTCATGTATTTTAGCAGATGATCATATTTAAGCCAGATTCTGATTGTCATCAGTACAAATTGGGAATTAACTCCGTTTATTTCACTTCATCTCTCCCAATTTATGTTAATGTAAAGGAAAACTGAATCTAATGAATTGGCTGTTCTATTTCTGTGTTTAATTGTGTTGACAAGCATTATTTTAAGAGAAATGAGACAATGCAATTGCATGTAGCTCAGAAAGCTCCAGTATTCTGACAGCTTATTGGTTTTTATTTTGCTACCTGAAAGAGGGATTAGACTTCATTTTGGGTTGACAAACAGCATGTGGTATTCCAGCCTTCTATGTGAAGCCTTAAGTATGTTGACACATTCTTCCAATCCAAAAAGATTTTTTTAAAAAAAAAATTATAAGATTTTATATTTGTTCTCTCTGATGGTCAATTCCTTATGGACTTTATAAAACACTCAGGTTTTGGTTTTAGGTGGAAAAAATCCACTTTCCAGCACATTGCAGCTACTACAGTATGTTTCCTAAAATGCGTGAATATCAGTTATGCTTCTAAGGTGACAGTATGAAGCAATGTGTGAGCTCTTACAAATTATGTTCTTAAAGCTGTGCAAGCAAATGTTTTGACTTTTGAACTTCTTCAAGGCAAATTTGAGAGTCATACTTGGCTTCAGTGTGTGGAAATGGAACTATATACCCAACTATATTGGGCTCAAATTGATCTATTTCTCTTTCTGGTTTTATTTAGCTTTTGGAATAGAAATAGATGTCCTTACTAAATCTTGAAGCTTTTATAGCTCTAGTTTTATCTCAGACAAATTATTGGAAAATGCACAATGCCATTGATCTGACTAGAACTAACAAGAGTTTTAAATAGCAAAGAAAATAAGCCCTTTTATGCTGGAAACCTCTTCCTCTCTTCTCCCTTCCCTTCCTTCCTTCCCCAAAACATCAGCAAAAGCAGCTAATAAATGCAATTGATTTATTTTGAAGTGCTGTCTGTCTTTTTCACTTTGCTTCTGAATAGCAGAGAGTTTGTGGCAGCCCTGGCTCCAGATGTCTGAGAGACAAGCTATAATATGTTTCAGAAAGTCCCTGTGTGATTGCATTTGTCTGGGGAAAAAAATAGAATAAGCTTTGTCTTTGCTACAATAATGCTTAGCTCCTTAGAACAACCTCACAAAGAAGAGGGGCATTTCTGAACTAGGATTAACAAATCTCTCTGTCTATGGTTGTTTCAGCATATTTGCAGAAAGCACAACCAGTGGTGGTGTTTTTCTGCAGCACGTGCTAATTAACATCACTTTAGTTGTTCTTTTTGCTGCAAATGCTGGGGCAATGTAGCAGAATGCAGTGAGCCACCCCGAAGTCTGTGCCTTGAAGAGCTGTATGTCCCAAACATGTTACATAAGAGCTGTGATGTTTTGCTCACATAGAGTAAATATTTTGAGTATGAAATATTTACTTGGTGGACTTGGACATGTCTAGGAATGCAGGCATTCCTGTGAACTTGGAAAATTGCAACCATCAACATGAGCCGGCAATGTGCGCGTGCCTCCCAGAAAGCCAACCGTATCCTGGGCTGCATCCCAAGAGTTATGGCCAGCAGGTCGAAGGAGGTGATTCTTCCCCTCTGCTCTGCTCTCATGAGACCCCACCTGGAGTCCTGCATTCAGCTCTGTGGCCCCCAACATGAGAAGGACATGGACCTATTGGGGTGGGTCTAGAGGAGGGCCACAAAGATGATCCGAGGGCTGGAGCACCTCTGCTATGAAGACAGGCTGAGAGAGTTGGGGCTGTTCAGCCTGGAGAAGAGAAGGCTCCGGGGAGACCTTCTAGCAGCCTTCCAGTACCTAAGAGGGGGGCTATGAGAAAGGTGGAGACTTTTTACAAGGGCGTGTAGTGATAGGACAAGGGATAATGGCTTTAAACTGAAATGGGAGATTTAAATTAGATCTAAGGAAGAAATTTTTGACTCTGAGGGTAGTGAGGCATTGAAACAGGTTGCCCAGAGAACTTGTGGATGCCCCATCCTGGAAGTGTTCAAGACCAGGTTGGATGAGGCTTTGAGCAACCTGGTCTAGTGGAGGGTTTCCCTGTCCATGGCAGAGGGGCTGGAACTAGACAATCTTTGAGGTCCCTTCCAACCCAACCCATTCTGTGATCTTTCTTGGAGTTATCCTCGAATATTTAATTATAGCAGAAAACACTTAAGGCCAAAAGTTAAGGTGCTCCCATTTTTTTATTTTTTTTTTTCATTTCAGTTTGTAAAACGCTTTTGCTGGAACCACTAAAGAGCATTTTCAGGATATTCTTTGCCAGCTACAGTGGTGCAGTTCAAATTATATATGCATATTTGAAACAGAATTTAAGAATCTAGTACCCGGTAGTGGTTACTGTTGGATAGACCACAAGAGATGAGTCAATACAGAGAGATGCTTTCACCTTAGTATATGTTCCAGCTTGAACCACCAGTGATTTAGAGACTTCATGAGTCTGTAAATTATTGTATCAATAGTAATCAGAGATTACTTGTTCTCCATCAATCTATGTAATTTCTCTTTGAATCCATTTATACTCTTGTCCTATGTGCTGTACTGTAGAGATGTGTTCCACAACTTAATTGCATGTTGTTTGAAAAATTTCCCACCAATATTGACATAACAGCTTTTTCATAGAGCATTGTCACTTTCTGTACATGTAGAGCTTTGGGAAGGATGTTTGAGCTAGAGTTCCTACTTGTGTGCAGGTCTGGACAATAGAGAATTAACCTTTCCTTCTTTGATTTTTCAATACTTTAGCTTTTGAATAAATGAATATTGATGTCATTAGGCTGCATTTCTATACTTGAAATGAATGACTCAGAGCAATAGCAGAGGGGGCATAGTAGTTGTATGTAAATAATTTTAAAACTCAGTCAGGTGAATGGTAATGAAGGGACAGTTCCACTGTCCACTGATCTAAAATATTGGTTTCAGGTGGAGGTTTGAACACTGCATTACTACTGACTCATTGTGCATTATGGGGGAGGATGTACCCTGTTGAGAAATTTCAAGGCGTATAATTTCCATGTTGAGAAATTTGGGTAGCATGACATGTGTGTGTGCTTTTCTTCTTGGCAACATCCTTCGAAGCACTTTGAAAAAAAACTTCAAGGTATTCCACTTGTAATCAATGTTTAAAGAAAAGATATTCACAGCAGAAATTGTCTAACCTCACCAGTCTTGACTTTGCAAGGGGATAATTTATTATAAATGTTTTTTAAGGTTAAACTTGTTCACGTGTGTCAGGTGTAATCTAACTAATTCTATGTTCTTGGCTTATGTACCACATTTAATTGCAGCAATTGGAGTGGGTTTCAGGAAACTCTATTCCCAGTGTCAAGTAGTTGTATTTTCTTGATTGTTAAAAAAGAAAAAACCCGAGAGTTGGATTTTGGCTTTAGGAGGATCAGCTGTATTTTTCCTACACTGTGAGTTTCTCCCAAGGTGGCTCATTTTATTTGTCCTTTATTCAATTTTCAGTAGAAACTTAGTCAAATGTAGCCAGAAAAATGAAGCCAAAGTTTCTAAGGAGATTTCATGGATATTTGATACAATATTGGAAGGTATGTGTGGATTTACTTTGGAGAAGAATAACTACTGGGTGCTAAGTCTCTAAACATGTTAGAAAAATAGAACACAAAATTGGATAGACTTGGTGTCCTAGAAGCACTTATCTTGAAGAGTTTGCTCACTAGTTTTTCTGAGGCAAGTACACGTTTAGATTGTCTGAAATGGAAGGACTGAGGAGAGGGCAGTATATAGAGGGGCAATGGCCGTATACCTCTGATTAGGGAAAGCATCGATGCTTAAATGGGATGACTCAAAGCCTGCGCAGGACCTGATTTGTGGTCCTGAGGAACAGGGAGAGATCAGAGAAGAAAGGTTTATTCTTCATGGTTGCTTTTTAAATGGAACATCCCAAGAATTAACCTTAAAGCCAGCTCATATAATCACAAATGTGTTTAGAATAACCGGATGCTAACAGTCACAGAGGCAGTACAGCTTCAGAGCAACACGCAGCCTGTCTTACCTCATTTCTGAACGTACGTGATTTTACTCAGGTTTTTTTGTGTCCTTGTACTAACTGAAAATATGCATAATCTTTGCTGCTGGAATGTCTAGATATTGATCAGACAATGGACAGAAATGTAATTGTGCTCTACTCCTGAGCTGTATAATAGGAATAGTACAAGAAAATTAACTCTTAGTTTTCTTACATGTTTGTTACAAGTTTTATTTACTATCTTATTTACTAACTGTTCTGAAATCTATTTAAATTTACTTTTCTGAATAATGGACTTTCTGGACTGGTTTATAACAGTTTTTGACCCATATTTAGATCTAGGTTTCAACCTGTGCCAAAATAAATCCAGTTTCCCAAATAAAAGTCTGTATGAATCTTGTAGTTAGTGTAAAAAATAAATATTCTTCTTTCTCTTGATACAAGGCTTGTTGATGAGTCTCGTTGGAGTAATTGCTCCTAATTGTCAGCTTTTCCTCTTTCAGAACATCTTTGGTTTATTGACACTGTCGTAATAACTTCTTACGTCCCTTCTTACCCAGATGTGAATGTGGTTTATAAGATACTATTGTGACTTATTCAGTGATGTGTGACTTGCACCGCTCTATACCTTATTTCTGCTTCCTCTGCTCAAAGGCCTCCCAAGGGACTTGTTAGAATTTTCCAGTTGAGTGGAATTAGTATATGATGTACAATTACCAGTCTGTTCTTAGTCTCTTCTTTACTGAAGGAGGTTTGCTGTCCCCCCTTCTGGATCCTGAGACCTTGAAGAACCCACTTGCCTGATATTTTTTCTTCTCACTAAATAATGGCTTGTATTACATGTAGGTGTAGAGGGGAAATAAAATCAGTATAAGAGGAAACTGGCCTGTTAGAGCCCCTGATCTGTACTGGAAGTGAAATACTGCAGAATAGACCAAATCAAAGCTTTGGGGAAGTGAGATATGGAGAGAATACCTTTCCTGGCTTGTAAAATATCAAGGGAAGTAAACAAATGCCTTCTATTTTCCTTGCTATTGAAAGCCAGAATGTCCTTTTTCCATTAAGAGTGTTTTGCTATTCTTTCGGAAATCTCTTTTAATTAAGGCTGTATAATATGTTTCCAAGGATATGAAAGAAATAATTCACCAAGGCTCCAGCAGCTACTGTTGCTTTCTGATGAAGAAAAGCAAATATTTCTCATCATTTGGAGATGCAGCAATGATTAGAAACAGGCTATAGTTAGGAATCAATTCATCTTTCTCTGGGCAGTTTCAAAATATTTTTGGCTATTTTGCTATTTTATTCAATGATGTGCTGGTACTGAACTAAGGTATCATGGTCCTCCCTCTGCTGGGACAGTTCTGGCAGTAACTCTCCAGCACGTAAACTGATAGAGGCTTGACAGAACCCTTTTAAAGGTTTCTGGGGTGCTACAGGCCTGTTTGCCATATCATCACAGCAGTCAGTGTAGTCTATTTGACACAGAGTAAGGGCATCCAAACAGGACCAGAATTACTGTTAACTCCCCAGCTGATGTAGCTGCCCACTGGCCTAGAAGTGGTGTCAGTGTGCTTTTATCAAGAATGAATAGAGTCCAGTTTCTGCAGTGTCAGATGGACAAAGAATATTTCAAGAGCTTCCTGTAGTAACACAGGACTTGCTCAGAGTATTTCTTGGCTAGTCCTTGTCCCAGAAAGAGCAAGAGGTGAAGTGAGAGCCTTGACCACTGCCCCACTGACCCTGGAACTGAAGAATCATCTCGTGTGTGCTTCTCAGAAGTACAGCAGGGTTTCAGCTCCTGCCTGTGCTGCTCCAGGACCTGTTAATGCCCGTACAGGCCTCTGCTTGAATCACAGTCGTCCCCTTACCTCACCTTCACAACCCGACCTGAATTCCTCTGTCTGCTTTTTGGTGATTATCTTGGTCTCCTTCACAATGTAGGTTCATCATAGGGAAAAATTGCCTGAGAAGAGAAGGTGAACAGCTAAGTATGACAGTGCTAGAAAGTCAAACAAAAAGAACCTTTTTGAATTGCAAAAGGTGACGTCCTTGTAAAAGGCTTCAGTCTGCTTTTTGTTAAACATTTCTTTGAAGAACTGTCCGTCTCATTCACTTCCTCACCACTTACAAAAGGGAGCAATGACAGCACTGGCTCCAGGTGTCTGTCAGGAGAGCAATAAAAGTTTCAGCCATACCCAGTGTGATTGTGTTTGATAGGTAAAAACAGACAGATGCTAATTTCAAAACTTGACTTTCAAGTAGACACTTCTCTATCTGTCAGGTTAAGGAAATGAGAAGTCTATGTGGTTTACAGGAAAAAAAAAGTGACTGAGTTTTTATGTGATTAAAAGTATTAAATTAATCTTTCACTTCATAGTGCTGATCAGAATTTCTACCAATAAGGCTTTATTTTCTGCTGGCACTGCAGAAAATATCCAGTATGATGATCTCTGTAACAGCCCTATGGTTAGTGGGGTTAAAGTCAGCATAATCCAGTCTACTCTGTCTTTACCTGTTTTCCTTCTCTTGCTCCTGCTATTCCTCCTTTTACATTTTATTTTTAACTTGCATTTTATATGTGTTCTGAGACTGCTTTTTTAAAGAATTATTGCTTTATTTATATAAAGGTTAGAGGTTTGGCAGAGGACTGAACACTAGTCCCTAGTTGTTGCTTTCCCTTCAGGGCTCTCTGAAAACATCTATCAGGAACTGATGAAGGACTGCTGGACCAAGTAGATTCAACGAGTGTTTGGTATGGCTATGGCAGCTAGTTTTACGTTTGAGATACCTCATTTGTAACGCAAGTAGTAAACATTTTAGGAGCATCCTCAAGTGACAGAATGAACTGACTTTCCAGTTCTCAGTGGACCACTGTTAATGGTGAAAAACAATACAGATAAAACGTCTGAACACTTAAGCAAGCAGCTTGCATGTAACTAGATGAAGAAGTTTTTTGTTTGCTTTTAAAGTTGTTAAGAATTAGATATGAGAGGGCAGTATTTTTTTTCTGGAATCTACGCTTATTTCCCTGCACTGGGTGAACTGAAATTATTCTCAATATGCTATTCTGTATCGTGTAATTGAATGAAAATTTGAAGTTGATAACTGGCAATTACATTGATTTCCTTTTTGTTCCTTGGATATTCTTCAAAATGACAGTGCCTCTAGCAAATGTCACTTTATCAACAACAGTCACACAGCACCTTATTTCCAGTTATAAAGTACCATGGAAGTGTTCAGAGAAACAGATAAAAGCTCTGAAGACTTGTTAGGATGGACAACTGCGACACGATCACCATCAAAATTACCCTTAATTCATTGCATAGTCTGGGTGTTTTAATTAGTTTGCTGGTGAAATAAATGGGGACATATGTTGTCACGGGAAAGTAGCAGGAGATGACAATCCGTTAAACCCTGACAGGTATTGTCGGCTTGAGAATGAATAATTAAAAAAGTGACAGTAATTAAAACATGTTTACTTAAGATGACAATTACTTGAAATATGGTTGCATAGTAAAGACCTCATTATGATCCACACTCTGTATGTAAAAATGATACTTATGTCAAGGGGTAATTAATTTGCTCTTGTCGGTGAGTGAGAGGTCACTTGTGGTTCTACCTCACCTTGTTTACTTTTGATGGTTCTAGTAGTGGAGATGGTATTGTACTTTGAACTCTTGCATGCTTTGAGGTTCAACATGATAGTTTTATTTCTGTTTTTATATGGAAATATCTTTATATATTCTAATTGAAGTCAAGTCTTGAAAAGTATATGGACTTTACTATATGGACATAGTAGCCATTCTATGATTCTATGACTTTCAACCAATATGTTCTCTTGCATAAAATAGATTTCCTATCTCTGAAATAGTTGCTGCAGCCTATTTGCATCTTCAGTCTTTCAATTATTATTTTGGCGATGTGGCACTACGAATTGTAATTGGACAAACTGTTTCAGGAGAGCAAAGGTTTGAGAGATGAGAAAAACATCCAGGAAAAGCAGTCAATATGTTTTATCTTCTCTTGATAGACAGTTCATACTATGCTGACATTCAGAGAGGAGACTGTATAAAGTCTAAATAATCTGAGCTTTTCCATGGCTCATGGAATCATAGAATCATACAATGGTTAGGGTTGGAAGGGACCTTCAAGGTCATCTAGTTCCAGCCCCTCTGCCATGGGCAGGGACACCCTCCACTACACCAGGTTGCCCAAAGCCTCATGCAACCTGGCCTTAAACACTTCCAGGGATGGGGCATCTACAACTTCTCTGGGCAACCTGTTCCAGTGCCTCACCACCCTCTGAGTCAAAAATTTCTTCTTTATGTCTAATCTAAATCTCCCGTCTTTCAGTTTAAATCCATTGCCCCTCGTCGTATCACTACACGCCCTTGTAAAAAGTCCCTCTCCAGCTTTCTTGTAGCCCCTTTAAGTACTGGAAGGCTGCGATAAGATAACCCTGAGCCTTCTGTTCTCCAGGCTGAACAGCCCCAACTCTCTCAGCCTGTCTTCATAGGAGAGGTTCTCCAGCCCTCTGATCATCTTTGTGGCCCTCTTCTGGACCCGCTCCAGCAGTTCCATGTCCTTCTTGTGTTGAGGACTCCAGAGAATCACTGGACACATCACATTTCACAATGTTCCAAGAGTTCCAAGTATGTTTTTTTTAAGAGTTCAAACATTAGATGTTGCTGAGGTGGCTGTCAGTCTTGAACATTTTCAGAACCTTGTCTAAGGAGGTGATGTAGATTTATATTTGTGAAGAACCTCAGAAGAAAAGCTGAAGATTTTAGCTGTTTTTACATTCACTTTTTTTGCTGGCATTTTGTTTTTTTTTTCTCTTATTAGTTGGGCTTAAAAAAGCATTGAAAAGCTAGATGGCCACTTCATTTTTCCTCTTTTCCCTTTCCCTACCTGCAATCTGATGTAATAATTTTCTACTGGAGCTCAGCTCTTCTTGACTCTAAAAGGTTGGTGATGTGAAAAAATTGAGTCTTGTTAGGAATTCATAAAGGATTTTTTTTTTCATCGCATTTCAAATACACTGTGTATAACACAATACAGTACAATAATAATAATATACATTACAAAGTGCAACACAGTACAATAATTGTATAATGCTCATGTGTTTAAAATTTTGGGGACTCTGCAAAGATTTAAGGCAGTTGATGTCACGTTGCAATATACTGACTTAGTTTGACAGATGTGCCCATGTGACCAGGAGTTGTGTCATCTCAGTGATAAATGCTGACAACAAAATTAATTCCTGTTGGGGAAATAATCTCAGTAAAACTTCTTTTTATAGCACTTAAATTTAAGCACGTTTTTAAAAAGAGTATCTGGTGCTGAACTAATATGTCCTCTGTTCCAAATGATTAATATCTTATTTCTCTTAGAAATGAAAGATAACGAGATGCCAAACTGGTACCAGAAACATCTCTCCTGTTCAGTGTGTAGTGTTGTCTCATTTCTCTTGTATGTATTAATTGTTAATCCGTCATGGTAGTGTGAAGTCTGATAAACAAATTGTGCTTTCACTGCTTCAGTGAAGAACTAACAGATCCTTTTAATATATCTTGGGAATATAAGAATTGCTTTACAGTATCATGTGAGTGGTCTATCTTGTCCATTATCTTGTTTCTCTAACAGTGCTGAAAATCAAATGCTGAAAGGAAAATGAAACAATTCACTTACTATAACATTATGGAATGACATGGTCCTTGGTAGAGATTGGGAAGAAAAATTCTAACATCGTGGCTGGCTTATAGCCCTTGGAATGTGTGCACATACAGTTCTCTCTCGTACTGTCCTTGCGCGTGTGCTTTAGAAATGCCTGATCTGGTTTTTATTTCCATTGAGCTGCTGTACCAAAATGTTGTGACCGTATCTTCTACAGGCTTTTTATGCCATGGGTGGGGGGAGAGGGAATGAGTGCCTGGGAAAATTCTAACAATTTAAAATACATTGTTCTTCTTTAATAAGAAGAATGCATTAGGAATATCTGTGCTACATTTTATGACCTCTAACTCTGGTCTTAATTAGTGTCATCTTAATTAATGTCTGTACTATTTTAGACAAATTTTGACCAAAGAGCATACTTTACTTCTCATTCCTCAGTACTTATTTTCCTTAATAGTCTTTTGTATGGGACTTTGAGGGGAAAAATGTGTTTTCAAGTAATTATTTCACACCATGTTTCTTCATGCTAGTATCCATCTTTCAAAGACATAGCATGTCAGTCGTACATTTCTACAAGCTTTTTCCTAACGTGGGAATAACTATAATTTGATAAACAGATGTAGTTGTCTCCATAGCATGACTTTCATAAATGCAGGTTTTAAGTTTTGCCTAGTTCTGTTCAGGCTTTTGTTTGCTGGTTTCCTGCTCTGCTTTTCAATTGTTGCAGAGAAGAACAGACTTTTCCTTCAAATTTTGTGCCATTTGAAGCAGCCTCGAACTCCTAAATTGAAAGGCAAGAATTGATCCAGGGATAAAAGATAACACCCTAGGTTTCCAGATCTCTGAAGTTGACTGTAGAAATAGGGGTGGAAGAATGTTGTCACCTTTTATCTCTTCTATGAGGTACACAGAATGCAGGGTAAGGATAGGGGCAAACCAAAACTGTTGGAAACAGAAGTCATACTTGTAGTTCCAGAATGCAGATTATGAATTTCAGTGTTTTGTAAATCTTTGATATAAGCTTTGATATAAGCTTTTCCAGTGTTAGATGATTTGACCTGACTGCTTACTAATATTTGTAACACTAGATCATTCTTTCTGCATATGTATTTTAAGGAAGAAAAGATAGCATATATATTGTTCCTATTCTGGAAATAATTTCAGCAGTTAATAGGATAGAGGTTACATTTTTGTATTTTGTCCTGTGATTTTGGAAAACAGATTTCTTACTAAATTATTATTTATTTGATAGAATTGTATACTTTCTACCCCAAAGTGTCAGATTTAGTATAGACAAAGCTCACTATACTAATATAGACAAAGGAACAGTATTTTGATCTTAATGTAATGACAGACTTTTCTGAGCAGTTTATTGCTGGTGTAGACCACATTGATCAAGCTCACAGTGAATTTTCTAATAACTTGTGTAATTTAAAACTAATATTTAGTAGAGCTAAGTTTTAGCTAAGAGTGAGCATACCATGGTCAGTACTTTGTTTCTGTATTCACTCCTATTGATTCAAGTAATTTAGTTCAGAGATTTTTAATTCCCAGAACTACTCCTTGACCTGCTGTTGAAGAATAGGGTGGATTTGTCTTGGCAACACAGCGTTGGAGTTCCTTAAATACCCATTAGCTTTAGGTTTATCCTTGTTTTACTTAGACACACATACACAGATGGAGTAATTAGTTCACTGTTGGCTTACATTTTCTGGATCACATCTACTTATAAAGACATCCTTACAGAAAGCAAATACTTATTACTATCTCAGTAATTCCCCACTAAGGTCTAATTGATTGGCTTGTAGTCCCCAAGTCTACATTGTAGAAGGTTTTATCCTATTAGAAATCATCCACTTTTCTAGACAGCAGTACTAGCTGGCAAATTGCTTAATTCCCATTGCATGAAAGGGAAAGCCATCCTTGATGAAAGTAAAATTATTGTATGACATGCAAAACTGACTTTAATAAGAGATTGAGCTGGTATGATTTTGTGATTATTTTTGGTTTGGGATGGATTTGTTGTGTTTGGGCTGGATTTTTTGTGGGTTTCCCCCCGCCTCCTTCCCCACTGGGGAGTAAAACAGTTCTTCATGTCAATTCTAAGAATTGATAAAATTTAGGGGGTTTGATCTGACATGAAAAAGAGCCAAATCTGTCACTGAACGTTTTTCTTAGTGTTAAATAAGCAAAATTCCACTGTAGGCAAAATCAAACGTTTGGCTCAAAATAAAATTTTGCTGTTTTCAGAGAGATTCTTCATCATTTTCACAGCCAGAGCATGGCTTCTGGGAGAGAGAAGGGAAAGCTGGAAGCATTAAGCCTGTGTTTTCATGAAATCAAAAAGAAAATTTGAAATAAAATTGGCACAAAACATGATTTTCATTTACCAGTTTTAAAGGCAGTAGGATTTGGTTTTGACTTTTTTTCCTATAGCTCTACCAGTCATTTAAATTTCTTATTTGAATGAAGACTCTCAGGGGCATATAGAGATCTGGGTCTGTTTGAGATTCCCACTGACAGCAGTGGGAGATCTGTGTGTGAGCCAACAGTGGTTTATGGCCCTTAGTTATTCTGTGCCTCAAAGGCACAATACACTTCTGCCACTTAACATTTAATTTACATATTCATAGTACATACAGTTATCCAATTCTTTCCCATAATAGTTCTTCAAAACGTTCAGGAAAGGAGAATAGCTGCTGTTGTGGTGCCCTATTGACCAAATCTACAGAGTGACTTGGACTTTCTGGTGCTGAGTTGTCGCAGTGCATAATTGGCCTTTGGACTTGATGCTAAGCTGGTGTTTGGGCTCCTGCAGTGTAAGTGTGGGAGAGTGGGATATAACAGCTGCTGTCTTTGTGACCTGAGCTTGTTCATACTGTACACTGAAAAAAAAGTGTTTAAATCCTGCTCCGGGAACTTCAACTTATTATCTCAGGTGTGGGGTAATGTACTTATTTCTGACAGGGAGTCACAGACCAAACCCCTTGAAGTGGGACACCCGTATCAACAAAACCTGAACCAGGAATGCCTGTTTCTTAGAAAGCAGACCTGAAGGGGAAATAGTGGTGGTGCCTCCTCCACACAGCGGATGAGGATGGGCTCCTTTGGGATGTCAGGCTTTGTCAAGCTCATCCATCCTCAGCTCTCGTGTCTCAGAAAAGTTCTTTGTCTACCAGGACAGCCTTTGTTCTGCCACGAAGGCATGCTTCACCCTTTCAGCTGAGTCTGTCCCTTTTGC
The DNA here is from genome assembly GCF_009769465.1 of Tauraco erythrolophus. NCBI lineage: Eukaryota > Metazoa > Chordata > Aves > Musophagiformes > Musophagidae > Tauraco > Tauraco erythrolophus. Next base: position 9,504,776 of record NC_141476.1, read on the forward strand.
AAGGGAAAAAAGTCTTGAGGATGTCTTTATACATTTATGAATATTTTCAAGCTTCAGTCAACCAGAGAGAGGGAATGGGGAGCCTGACACCGTAGCCTAGGGACTAAGGAACTTAGGGGAACTTTGTTATCGGCAGGAATTCCACTCCAAGGACTGCCTGTGCATTTTACATTAAATGAGCACTGCAGAAAATGAAACTTCAAGTGATATTGCCTGTAACAGTTAGCAGCATCTGCTTTTGCTGATTCACAGGGATTTGATTGATGTGTTTTAAAATTGCTTTGAGGTAGCAAAATCCACATGGAGTAGGAGCTCAATATTTATTAAACAGAAACTTGTGGCCAGCTTCACACGATAGACTCCTAGCTCTGCAAATATCATTCAAAGTGGTTCAAAAACTACAAATTGCCATTTTTATACATGGGACTGATGTAGAGATATCCAAAACATCCCATTCAAACATCTTGTTTTCATTTGCTTGTGACTTTTCCAGGTACTATCTTCAGGGCTGAACTCTTTCATGCATGATGCAGACACATTTTAGATCTTAGGCTGAAGGGTTTCACTGCATATTTGCCCTTTTTTCTTCATTAGATTGCAAAATTTAGGTGAGGTTATTAATCTATTTCCAAATAGAATATTAAGGAAAATATTGGTTGTGAAAATGTTCTAGAGGTCTTTCCTTTGGAAAATTTTTCTAGGTTCCTTGGAATTCTGACACTGATCTGTGTCAGCATCTCCTAAGGGACAGAGTGTTTGAGAAAAAGTCTTTACTTGAAGCATTCAGACCCCTCATTCTGATTGAAAATAAACATGCAAAAGGAGGGAGGGAAAGAGAGAACAGTGAAATTTAAGTGCAAGAGTATGAAATCCATACTTCACTCCAAACCTTTTTCCTGATAAATGAGAAGAGCTTTCCTCACTAATGGAAGAACTAGAGTAGCAAAAAACACATCAGAAAGCTGTTTTAATTTTCATGCAGTCCTGTTTTTTTCTTTTATATTTCTCTGCAATTTCAATGTGTTTTCAACCTCTCCTAATAAAATAACTTTCAGAATTGATGCTTCTATGTACAGTCGTTGAGGGGGGAAAAAGCTGGTTAATGGATTTGGCTGTGAAAGTCACAGAATTATGGAAAACAGAAATATTTATAGCCAGACCTGCCAGAGAGTTTGTTAAATAATAATGGGAAATTACAGACAGCAAGGTGATCTCATTATCTTTGGTACAGAATTAAATCAAGCATCCGGCAAAATTTGTTTAACCTTTCCATGAAATTGTACTGAATTGCTTCAGACAGCAGCAACAACTCTTCAGACTCTGGGTATTTTATTAACATAGTTCCAAAAGTTAATGGTAAAGTTTTGTGAAGACAGATACTGGAGATACCATTCTTTAAACAAATGACATGTTTAAAAAAACTGCTATAAGTTGTCTCCCTTTGTTTTAATTACATGAGCCCTACTGGTATGAAAAGTATGTCCTTAATACTGCAAATGAGCAGGAATTTCTTTTGCAGAGAAAAGTGAGAAGAGGGGTCTTTTTGATTTGAAATAATAAGTGAGGAATGGGGAAGAAAGCAAGCCCTACCAGTTAGTGATTGATTTCTTTTTGATGCAGCAAAACTTTTATAAGACAATTCCTAATTCATGGGGAAGTCATTATCTGTTAGTACATTTCCTACATCCTGGGGGAACCTGATTGGAGCTCAGCTTTACCACCTCCCTGGAAAAAGAAGGGGAGATGCAGACCTTAAGTTAGGAGCAACTCTGAGCAGAAAGCCATTCTGCCTGTTCTCTGGGAGAAGCACCAGGTGCTGAATTTCCTAGACTGCTGTTGCTTTTAAGCTGAAGCAGGAAGTGCTACAGGCCCTCTGGGAAGCCCTGGTGAGCTCTTGGGAGCTCTCAGATCTGTATCATTCTCTCTTTAAATCTCGTGTTCTGCACTTTGTCAGAAGGCCCACTTTGAAACAACTGTTTGATAAGAGCATCAGTGCTTGGGATCTGTCTCTGCAAGTCTTTGTATTACTCCTGCTCTTCCTGGTAATGCTTGCTTTACCTAATGATCATCTTCTGGGGCTTGGGAACAGTGGGTCCCGAGACTTTCAGATCAGTGATGAAGCCCAGACTCTGAGTAGAGAGCTCTAAGGGGAGCTCCACCGCAGGTTAAATATACAGTGTAAAGGTAAAAACCCCAAACTAAAAGCAGAATCAAAGGGTGGGAATCACAGAATGGTTTGAGTTGGGAAGGATCTTTAAAGACATCTAGTTTCATTCCTCCTGCTGTGGGCAGAGACATCTTTTACTAGATCAGGTTGCGCAAAGCCCCATCCAACCTTACCTTGAATATTTTCAGGGATGAGACATGCACAGCTTCTCTGGGCAACCTGTTCTAGTGTCTCATCACCCACAATGTAGAGGATATCTAATCTAAATCTGCCTATTTTGCTTTAAAACTGTTACCCCTTGTCCTATCACTGCATGCCCTTGTAAAAAGTCTCTTTCTGTCTTTCTTACAAGCACCCTTTAAATATTCAAAGAATGCGTTAAGGTCTCCCCTTCTCTTCTCCAGGCTAAAAAAACCCCAACTCTCTCAGCCTTTCTTCATCGGAGAGGTGTTCCAGCCCTCTGATCATTAAACTGTGACTGTATCTCTGATTGAGGCATTTCTCAAGCCTCGGGGGAACGGAGACTCTTGGGAAACAATGAGCTCTTAGTACACAGTAAGCCTTTGCTTCTCGTAAACATCCAGTCTAGCGCCAGGGATGTGATTTTTGACTGCTGCTTGGCTAGCGTTCAGCACATACTGTCGCATGTGGCAGCCTAAAGACGTGTCTATTCCGATAAACAGCATTTGTGTTTCTCTATGACTGTGACATATTCAGCCCCTGCCAGCCTGTAGATGAGAGAATGAGTCTTGTTTTAGCCTCCCACTATGGCCCAAAGTAAAGTGCGCTGTATCCGTGCCACTCAGTGTAGCCCAGATAAAATACAGGAGCAGTGAGCGCGTTTTGAAACAAATATGTTTACAGCCAGTATTATTTGAGGCAAAAAATCATTGACATAACATAAAGCTTGCCTCTGAGATGTCTTTTATCCAGTCCTTTCATCTTGTTAAATATAGTTCAGTGTTTTCTTTTTTCTGGTGAACAGATGATTGCATTAATTTAAAGAATAACAGTTGGCGCACCAGACATGCAAATGGAGCAAGACTATGGAGATAAAACAGGGAGTAATTGGTCCATTAAAAGAACTTGATTTTGTCCATTTACAAAACTAAATGCTATTCATTAAATATAAGCCTGTAGCCACAGGTGCTGTATCTTTCACTCAGTTCTGTAGGAGTGTGCTTAGAGGTGGCTTGGAGTTTAGCTTCGGTAATCAATGAGATGGTCTTCAGTGCTTTAAAAATAGGTATATTATTTAGAGAAGGTGGAAAGTTTTCAACTTTTATTCTCTGCAATCACTGCCTGAATGAGTTCAGTTCAATGAGAAACTGGTACTGTACTAGTCCAAATATATTTTTTAAAAAAACTGAAGTCATCCTGAGTTCAAGTCTGTTTTTTTTTGCTGTAGAAGACTGATGAAAGGCAATGACATCAGCCTTGCTAATAGCCCTTCCTTTAGCTTATTGTTAACGATCACCATCAAATCAAATGCAGACTTGGTGGAATTCCAATGACTTAAACAGACCTGTACCAGAGATAAATTTTGCCCTGTTCAGATACTAGGAATGCAAGCATTTAGACTCATGTCATGTCCAGTGAGCCACTGCGCTAACAGATGTTTATTCTTGGTAAGGCAATGAGAATTTAGTAATTCTCTTAGAAACAGTTGTACAAATTGATAGGTTTTACTAATTTCCCAGGGTAAAAGTAGTACATCTGTAACATGCCTTTGTTTAGCTCCTTTTCAATGTTTTGCCTATGCCAGAAGAAATCCATGTTTTATGAGTATCATCACCATGCTAAGTATATATTGTAGAAGGAACTTCCTGCTGGGGGCACATATGGTGGCTAAATAAGAAAGCAGAGATCCAATGATACCTGTTCTACTGCAGCACACCATAAACAAGTACACAATTAACACGGATAATTAGTTGCATTTTACTCATGATATTTTATCACAAAACATAAAACCCCCTAAAATTATGGAAAGCTCCGTAACAAGCTTACTAAGAGAGAATACTTGGAGCAAAGAACATTAATTTTACTGATTTCTCTTCCTCCTTTTCCTGTTCTATGAAGCGAGGAGAAAATACTTCCTTGGCCATCCAAAAGCATGGCTAGATTCACCAGTTGGAATTGGCTATTGTGGTGCTACTGCTTTAGTTCCATCAATTATTGTCACCTGAAGAGGACTGATTGCTGGTGGGGAACAGGAGTGGACTGGATATGGACACTGGAAGTGTGATACATTGCCCTCTGAACTGTTTAGAAAGAATATATTGAATGAAGGAGAGGTGGAGTGATGGGGTTCGTTCAGCCTGGAAGAGGGTAGGGTAAGAGAGGGATAGAATCATAGAATCATAGAATGGTTAGGGCTGGAAGGGACCTTCAAAGGTCATCTAGTCCAACCCCCCTGCAAGGAACAGGGATATCTCCAACTAGATCAGGTTGCTCAGGGCCTTGTCCAACCTGGCCTTGAACGTCTCCAGGGATGGAGCATCCACCACCTCTCTGGGCAACCTGTTCCAGTGTTCTACCACTCTCATGGTAAAAAATTTTTTCCTAATATCCAACCTGAACCTACCTCCCTCTATTTTAAAACCGTTACCCCTTGTCCTATCATAACTGGCCCTCCTGAACAGCCTCTCCCCATCTTTCCTGTAGGCCCCCTTGAGGTACTGGAAGACCGCTATAAGGTCACCCCGGAGCCTCCTCTTCTCCAGGCTGAACAGCCCCAACTCTTTCAGCCTGTCCTCATAGGAAAGGTGCTCCAGCCCTCTTATCATCTTCGTGGCCCTCCTCTGGACCCTCTCCAACTGGTCCATGTCCTTCTTATGTTGGGGACTCCAGAACTGGACGCAGTACTCCAAGTGAGGTCTCACGAGGGCAGAGTAGAGGGGGAGAATCACCTCCCTCGACCTGCTGGCCACGCTCCTCTTGATGCAGCCCAGGACGCGGTTGGCCTTCTGGGCCGCAAGAGCACATTGCCGGCTCATATTGAGCTTCTCGTCCACCAGTACTCCCAAGTCCTTCTCCTCAGGGCTGCTCTCGATCCATTCACCACCCAGTCTGTATTTATGCCTGGGATTGCCACGACCCAGATGTAGGACCTTGCATTTGGCCTGGTTAAACTTCATGAGGTTGGTACGGGCCCACCTCTCCAGCCTGTCGAGGTCCCTCTGGATGGCATCCCTCCCTTCCAGCGTGTCGACGGCACCACACAGCTTGGTGTCATCGGCGAACATGGAGGATCTGGCTGCTCTCCACCACCTGGACAGGACTGGAGAGAAGATAGAGCCAGACTCTTCTCAGAGAAGCAGCTTGAAATGACAGGGGACAACAGGCACAAGTTGCCACAAGGGAAATTTTGATTTGATGTCAGGGAAAACATCTTTCTCAGTAGAAGTGATTACAAACTGGAACTGAGGCTTACAGAGACTGTGGGGTACCCATACCTGGAGATATTCAAAGCTTGGGAAGGCTTCTGAGCTATGGCCCAATGATTATTTCCCTTTTAGCCAATATAATGTTTGTTAGAAACAGAAGATTAATCAGATTAACTCCATGAACAGCTTTTGTTTGCTGTTTGAAATCAGGAGGAATGTAGGTGTTCTGTGTGCGAGGAAGGTAATCCTGTAATTGAAGCCTGTATTGTAATGGGGGTATGGAAGGTGTAGAGTTAAGAGATCATGAACTGTGGAATTTCCTCATCTAAGAATGCTTCACTTTGTCTTATGCATGTTTTGAGGTAGATTTCTGCAAAATCTTAGAAGTTATGGGTGGGGGGAAGGGCTTTTCAGCTCATACTGCTGAAGTGAGGTTGAACTGTTACTGTTCTGATGGAGAATGTTATTTGCAATCTTCTGATCTCTTAGTTCATTTAGGTGCGAGTAATTTTGTTTGCTGTAGTGATCACCTCTCAAAGTCTTTGTGTCTGTTTGATGACAGTGCACTGATTAAACAAAAGAATCATAAAGATTAGAAAGATAAAGCAAAACTTTTTGTAAATTGAGGTGCTTACATAATTACACAACTCACAAGTAGTTTTCAAGCAGCAGACCTGAGTCACACCTGTGTATCGAATAATTATCTACATCACTTAGCAATTACTGCAACTATTTGCCACCAGTAAATAGATTCCTAATGGATCTTAATTGACAAACGTATTTGAAGTTCAATAACCTCCTTTCAGAAAAACCTCCTTTCAGTTGATTTCATGCTCTGCTTTGTAAGCTGTTTTGAGTTCACAACTTACGAATAATTTTGTTTCTGATCTGAGGTTTTTTTTTTAAACAAATGGCATAGATTTCATATTTGACAAAACAAATGTGTAGTTGTTGGAGTATTTTGGAGAACTAAATGTCATTATTATGCTTTTCCTTTTTTTTTGTATAACACCATCTGTTTAGTAAACATCAAAATGGATTGATATGAAACTTAAAAAGTTCTTAATGACAACAAAATAATGCATGACAGATTAGATAAGAACAAGTCATTAAAATGGCCTATAAAAGGACAACCATCTGTAGTACTAAAATAGTATTTCTATTGATGATAGTAATAACTTTCTAAGTCAGTGGCAATTTTGGATTTACAGCAAAAATTGTAATCATATGAACCAAATAATTGGAATGTGTTTTTTGTAATTAATGAATACTCTTCCTTTTTTTTCCTTATTACCCTTGTGAAGATACAGAATTTATAAAAAATATATGTATGTATGCTGAATAATGACTTGTGCTTTATCTCCTAAGCTCACAAAAAGCAATTGTAAGTTCATTAAAAATATTATATGTAACTCTAAGTCTGGGGAAAATAATTTTATGTTTACAGAAAACGTGTCTAATGTCCTTTGTCACTCTGAAAATCTTAACAGTCAGCAAGAAAAGTCTAAAATGCTGAGTGTGCAACTTCAGTTAAAGATTCAGATGCACATGGATCCCCTCTTGGAGAGGCCAGTGGGTGTTGTCTGAGCAGAAAACAGCCAGTAGATGACCCAAGAGAGAATATCTGTGCGTTATTTCAATTAAAAGGGTACCTGTTCATAATGATTTATTTGACCTCTTCAAGGGTGGGTTATAGGCAAGTGTCTGCTTTTAGTTGCACAGAACCTGTGTCTGGGAACCAGCACCAGCCCATCTTGCACCAGGATGCTGGGGTCACCTCCATTGATTTGCATCTTGCTGGAGTTCTCCATTCCCTAACAGATCGATCCTGTTGGGAGCTGATTTAATTCCTTGTACATGGAAATTTATGTTCTTAGACTTAAAGCAACCCTTGTAATTCACTTTTGATGCAAAAAGGAATTCACTGAATAGAAAGTATTGCCTTTGCTTCTTTTATTAGGCATATAGTTAAAGCTTTTCATCTCCAAAGTACTTTAAAAATGCTAATTAACCTTCACAAAACTTCCCTCCCCTTAATGATAGGTGGCACATGAATGACTCCCTGCAACATTATAATCCAGCCATTTTAGTAATTAGTTTTGAAGTATAGCACATGAACTAATTAGAAAATTGTGCAACTACTAGGCACCTGTTGGCTCCGAATGCCTGGGAACTATCCAAAAATGTCACATAGTTTCAAGAGATGTTGTAGTTGTGTACCTTGTGGAGTAATTAATTCTTTGTATGTCTTGAGATGGATCTCTGGGAGTCAGCAATGCTAAAAGTGCTCCTTGAAAGCTTTTCTCTTTTCCAACCCCCCACTTCACCACCCCCCTCTGCCCCCCCCTCCCGACTTTTTCTCCTTGTTGAAGAGCTTTGAGGCTGTGGAGCCGGAGGGCTGTGCCAAGGAGCAGTGCATTTTTTAAAATTGTGTGTATTGTACACAAGCAAAGCTGTGGCCAAAGGCCTTGCCTGGCTGCTGAAAGAATGAGCTAGAGTCAAAAGCAAGTGGTATATCTAAGCAAATCCTGCTTGTTTGTCTTAGGCCAGATCACATTCCTGCTTTTCAAGTAAAGACAGCCTAAAGCCACCAAAAAGCATGTAGACAAGTAAGCATGGACAAACACTTTGAAGGTTATCTATCTCTTGTGTTAGAGAGGCTTTACATTCATATTAAAGGACAGGCACGGTATGTTCACGTTGAGTGCTTTTGCCTATAAAGTTATTTTTCTTCTTCATTCTCAACTGTAAAGCTGAGATGAAACTTGCAACAACTACTGAATACTTAGGGTGTGTATACCTATGTGTGTATGTGTTTGCATATGGAAAAGTACTTACTTAATCCTGTCTATTCTTGCTACTGAGCGTACTCTTTACTTCTGAAACAAAGTTCCTTGGTATTTCTCAAAGACTGCATTGCTACCAAACCACAGAGCTCTAATTTATTCAGGTCAGAAGTCCATTTGAATTGACTAAGCAATACCCTTGTTTATGTGACATGAGTTTAATTAAAGAAAACTATCTCGGATCAAATAGGTCTAGCCCTAGAAGATACAGCAAGCAAACCTTGATTCATTTTGGGGTCAGAGTCTTCAAGGACAATAGTCTGTTTCTTTGTGCTTTTCATGTTTTCTGTTCAATGCACAAGCAAGCAAAGCAGCCTGAAACTGGAAATGGAATGTTTCACTTCTTCAGATTGGTTTGTGGCAGTGTTACAGTCCTCCTGTCTTATTGACACTTTTAGAGTCAGTGATGCTGTGATTTTTAATAGTTTCACTTTTATATATTGGACTTCTAATAGTATATAAGACAAACTGTTATACAGATAAGCACAGCTGAATTCCAGTTACTTCCCATGGTAGGGGTGATGAAATTGGTTGCCCTTATCCATGTTACGATGTTGTGTGCAGTCCCTGCCTCGGATAAATCCGTTTATAGAACTTACAAGTGTGTGGCTTGATGATCTACTTAGCGATATGGTTTAATGGGGATTAGGGATGGTTGGACTCGATGATCTCTAAGGTCTTTTCCAACCTAGAAATCTATGAAATCTATGAATCTATATGTGAGAATGGCATATCACTAGTTTTCATCTGAGTTTAAGAAGTTTCGTAAGTTTCTCTGATATTCTGTCCTTTGAAGATATAACTAATTTCCTCAATTTTAAATTTAAACAGCTTTGTATCATTATGTTTGTAATTACCGTGTCACTTTTGGATAAGTAAACGCAACTGTACGCAACATACAACTGTCACTTCCACTGTTTTGGTATTTCCCTTTTCTCCGCTGTCCGAACATCTCTTCAAAACTCCAGTGACAGAAAACAAACCCATAAACAACATTATTTCCCGCTAAAACCAAAACCATTGCCGTTCCATTGAAGACCGAGGACTAAGCTGCTTAGGATTTGTTTCCAGAAATTTTTGTGTCAACTTTCAACACATTTGTTCAATAATTTTCCAAGATAAAATAATTTGACTAATTTTATGTAGCGATGAATAACTGTGGGCTTTGCATCGTTTCAAGCATACACTGAATTTTTTATTCAATTTTCTAAATCTTTGAAAATTTTATTAATTTTTCTGGAGGGAGGGAAGAATCCCCATTCTTCTATGTTGACAGAATTATATTGGTGTCTTTAGAAGAGGTTCAGCTGAGTGACAGAAAATGAGTTGAACACTTCCCTGCCTGTTTGTGTAGAAAGATTTGGTTGTCCTGAAATTCTGTACTTCACATAGTGATCAGGCTGTTTCTCTACCTTCTAACATCTCTTCCTGTGCCAGAGCAGCAGCAGAAGTTTTGGGGTTTCAGGAGCTTCCAAACTGGTCAAATCATGCTGCCTGGAACAGTCTTTAGCCTGAGGGTAGAAGGGTTTGCTGCTGCTGTTTGTTTTTATTTTTTCAGTTACAATTTATTTTCTTAAGATCGTAATTCTTCTGCCTATGAAGACTGAGATTTTGTGTAGCTGTTACATAAACTTGAAAAATCAACTTTTTTAGTCTTAGTGCTTCTGTGCTTTTGGTTTCCACACCTTCAAAGGAGAGAGCAATTTTTTGGACAGAAGATCATAGAGACGCTCATCTGCCTTCCTTTTAAACATTCACTCTTAACTTTGCACCACAAAGTATCTAAACCTGTGCTCTTCCCCAAGAACTAGGGATCAAAATAATATTGAAGAAACAATTTTTTAAAACTTGAAACTGTATTTCCTTGCATAGAGCTGTACTTATCCACACATTAATTTTAAAAAAAAAAATGTTGAGTGTCTTCAAGTTTTTATTGACCTCAATGTTAGAGTTCTTGTTGGTCAGTACCTTGGAAAATATTATCTTTTGCTTAGGTAGGCATTAGATTTATGTATTAAGCTAACATATATTAAAATTATAACTGAGTAATTTTTTTGATTGTCAATACCAATAATCAGCTGTGGCATATATTAGAGATGTGCCACCAAAAAAAAAAATTTTTTTTCTTGTTTAATAACCATATTTTTTTAATTCGTACCTGCTATGGCTGCACTAATTTAATGTTGTTGAATTGTGGTTGATTGAAACTATAAACTTTAGCATAGAATTTAGTGCTTTAATATTATTAATGAATTCAGTATTGGATTTTTCTGAGCACTCACTGGATGACTGAAGCAATAAATTAAGAGCTGTTTAGTGTAGTTCTTCAGGACTGGCTTTGTGGAGGGTTCACTGGAGGTGATTTTTTAGAAAAGAATTTAGAGCAACTAAGGTGAATTCTCTTCTTTTTTCCCCTCTTTTCTTTAGACAAGCTGAATTATTTAGGGGGTTGGTCAACGAGGACAGGGTGATAGGACTAGCTGTTCCTTAGGAAAGTAAAAGAATTTGAGAAGCTGTAAAACCTACTGAAACTACTGTTAATTCAGGATATAAATTGTCATAGTTCCCTTACCATATATATGTCTTCATTTTGGATACCCAGCAAAAGTTGGCTGTTTTGGTTTTGTTTATTCATGCCTAAGTTACAGTAGTGGTTGCAATAGCAATGACTTTAAAATTTATTTTATAATGTTTTTAGGCTAGATCCACCTAGTATCAGATGTATATTTGTGTGTTTAATGACTTTTTCAAGATGACAACTGCATGTAAAAAATAGTGCATTTGATTTCTTGAGAATCTGCATCCTATCAAAGTGATATACAGCTTGTTTGATAAACTGGTCTGAATTCTAAATTCACATGATCCATGAATGAATTTATGTATTACTAATGTTTTTAATGACGCTTAGTAAAATCCTGCCCTAGATATTCATGACACTAAAAATAGAGGTAGGATTTGCTGATACCTGCAGACAGTACTCAGCATGTAATCTCAGGTCATACTCAGAAATCTCTAACACTGTGTGATGTATGATTTCCACCAGCTTATTCTAAATGTATGCTAGTTAACAGATTTGTAGGTGTTTTTAATATGGTAGGTCTTGAAAGTGCAAGAGCAAAATCAGCTGATTCTTGTGTGATGAGTAATCCTCTAGCATTTTTCTTCACAAGTAAAAGTTATAGGTAAGTATCTCTCTTACTAATTCACAGCGTGTAGTATATTTGCAATGTGAAGCTTATTAAATTATAATTTATTGTTTTGGTAAGAAGTAAATCAATGTAAAAATATGTATTTGTTCTCCTGCAATAAGCCTGTAGCTCTGATCAATCAATTTATGACTCTCCTCATCTGTTTTTCTACAAATTTTCATGGTACTCTGCAGTCTGAGAGCTCCCATTTTCAAATATGTGCTGTCCTTGCTCCAGCAGAGATGCTCACAGAGGTCACCGTGCCCCATGTTTCATACTGGCCTGGATTTGCTTACACTAGAAGCTGCCATTTGTGCAAATATGCAGGTGCTGACACTCCATACATTCTTGAGAACTTTATTTATTTTCTTTAATTATGTTGTTATTCAGAGAAAAAGATTAATCTGCATTAGCCTGAGGGTAGACTCAGTGAAAATGGCACGATCAAACTGGGTCACTTGCTCGGTTGCTAGCATTCTGTTTTTCTGGTTTTATTTATACTAAGACCTTTGGGCATTCTTGCACAGGTTGAGGTCCCAGTTGTACCCATGGATTGTCCTGAGACAAGGAACGTCAGGTGTGAAGCCTGACAGCGATTGCCTCGGGCAGCTGCATGCAAACCTGGATGTGCTGAGCAGGGCTTTCCCTGCCCCGGGCAGAACTGCCCTCACCTAGAGCATCTCCTACCCAAAGAGTTGCATCATGTGGCAACAATTTTTTTTGTTGGGTATGATTGATGTTTTCCTAAGACATGTGATTCATGGCTGAACTTATTTCTTACACTTTAATACTAAACAGACAAACAAACAAATCACTTGCTGATAGATACTAATTTATCTTTTGCCTACACTGTCCTTTAGCTTGACAGCTCTTACTTCCTTTTGTCTTTTTCTATCCCATCCCCAGCGCTTATGTTATAGGTATTGTAACAACTCACATCTCTTTTATTCTGGTACACTAAAGAAGTCTGAGTTTTCCAATAATAAGATATATTGCATAAATACTCAAGTATATGACAATAAATTATAAAAATTAGCATTGCTTTTCTCTAGTCCACAGTTCATGTGATCTTGTGTATATGTTAGTAAGTCACTAACTTGCTTAAATGCAACGTAAAACACTATAACCTCTTCTCTCACTGCCTGCTCCTCTTAGAAAAGAGACATAACATTTCTTATTTGATTAAGCAGATGTTTTGGTGTAAAATAAAAATGGAAACACAGCTTTCCAAGCTGTGGAAGTTTTTTTGAGTAAGATTCTACGCTAGTTTAGAAGCTGGTGATAGAAGATAACTTGAAGTCAACCTACTTCCCCCCCCCGCCCCTTGTTTTTGGTTGAGTTCTTAGAAAAATCGTGTCTTAGAAGAAAGAGAATTGATTAGAGAATTATCCTCTCAGAAGAAAGACTTTTATTTCAGGGTGACTGAGCACTGGAACAGACTGTCAGAGAGGCTATGGAGTCTCCATCCTTGGAGATACTGAAAAACCTCCTGGACATGGTCCCAAGCAACCTGCTGTAGGTGACCCTGCTTGAACAGGAGGGTTAAACAGGGGTAGATAAGATGATCTCCAGAGGTCCATTCCAACCTGAACCATTCTGTGATTCATTGATGGAGCATCAGATCTAGCTTTTACATGTGCATCAACATTGTCCACTGCAGTGCATGTCATACAATCTAATGGTGTGCTTGCATCTGACCTGAAAAGGTTGACTGATTTTAAATCAATGCAATATGTTGTTTCTGACCACAAAAAACTGTCTGTTCCATGACTGGTGTCAATATCAATACTTGATTTGCTGTACTTATATGGGTTCATAAAGAACTATTATATATGTTACGAAAATTTCAGAAATGGGTAAATTCCCGACTCTAAACGCAGGCTTCGTCCGTGTTCAGAACACATTCTAGTCGCTTGAACTCAACCAGAGACTTTTCCACTTTGGAGATCTCTTGTTAGATTTAAGAACATCAATTCTGTGAACTCTTGTGATATTTCTTGTTTTGGAATTTTAAGTGAATCCAAATTGTTCTGCTACTTGTAGAAAACCTCTCACTTAACCCCCTATAACAGTACACGGCTATGAGTTTCAGGAACACTTATGCTACCTCTCCAAGCAGATTTCTGTTCTCACTCTGTAGAAAGGTCTCTTTCACTTGTAAAAGTGTTTTTCTGGTTTGGGTGTTTTGGGTTTTTTTCTTTCTTCCTCCCACTTTTTTTGTTCTTTTTCTTTTTTATTTTCTTATTGCTTGAGTGAGTGCACACTCACGCATGCATAAAGTCTTACCAAAGTAAATGGCAAGACTCCCAGATACCTCAGATATGACCCAAGCTATCCACAGCAAGAATACATACACTTCCTGTTAATTGCTGATTCTTATCACAGTGTCTAATGAGTGCTCATCTGCTCGAGTACCGTATAAGGCTGCAAGATGTAAGAGTGTTGGAGAAAGGTTGGTTTTTTTTTTGAGAATGGGACTAAGAAATGTGATAGGCATTTTTGAAACGTGGCAATATTTTAACAGGATAGAACTGAAGCCTGTTTAAAGTTTCCCTTTTGCTTTCAGAGTAAATCTGACAATTTTTGAGCTGAGCACCTTTTCCAATCTAGTTCTGATTATAACACTACTAAAAGAGAGCTTTGTAATAGGAATTGATTGCAGCTTTAACTCAGGAGCTGTTACTTCCTTTCCCTAATGTTCTTTGCTCCCTCCTTCGGTACAGGCTTTGTCAAATCATTCTATCACACTCCTTGTTTGACGCGGGCACGGTTGTGTAACTGCTGGCCCATAACAAAACATTGGTGGCACAGGTGGTTTTGGGAGCGCAAGAGTTCCTATCAGACAGTCAGCTGCTCTATGTTTTGATGCCTGGAAGACAGCTTGCTTAATTTCATTAGATAGGAGGTAGTCCAGAAAATTAAAGGTGCTGACAATTCTAAGCAGCTGATTATAGGCTAGAGTTATTAGTCCTTGTAGTTTCATGACAGCATCAATTGTTTACCTTTTTTTAAAGATTAAAGATTCAGAAAAGCAATGAAATCAGCTAGTGCATTTAATATGTAATGAAATGAGGAAAGCTTTTGTGCTAATAATAGTCTTTATTCCTTTTCACTCTAGTTAAGCTAAATTTTATTTAAAAATCATCACCAAAAGCAATATTCACAGCCCTTTTTTGAGAGAAGAGAAATACATTAAAATGGAGTGGAACTATTACCACTATGCTTTGCAAATCTGATCCCACTCTGTGAAGGCAAGCAGGCACGAGAAAGCGGAAAGGACCAGTGGGTGTAAGGAGGACAGGTTTGGATGCTGATTGTTTCTTTTTGTCTCCCTGATGGAGAGGCATTGTTAGAATAATTGAGGCTTTACTTTTAGCAGCCCTTCTCATTCTGATATTTTAATAATACTGCAAAAGATCTTGGCTGCTTGAACCTGAGGCATGACAAAATACCTTGGAACAGGGAGGATGATGGTCAGGGATGCAGAAGAGAAGGGAAGTCACAACAGGAACTAATGTCTTGCACTGTGGATAGACCTGGAATTTATCTGAAACGAGTGGAAGTGCTTTGGCCAGGATACCTCTAACGACCAGGATGGTGAAGACCTAGTAGCCTGTGGTGCCATCCAAGGGGGAACAACTGGGACAACAGAGCATACTTTTTTTCAGTCTTCTGGTTCTCCACTGAGCCTCAGAAGTCTAGTTTTAAAGACCTTGAAAAGGTCCAGCTAAGGGGTAGAGAGTCCCATTTCCCGGTCACTTTTTCTAGGCCTGATTTGTAATAGATTATTTCCATCTCTGAATGTAAGAATGGCTAAGCTACATGAGACCTTGAGTCCGTTCAAGCCAGGAAACTGTCTTTGAAGTTGCCAAAGCAAATGTCTATGAACGGGTATAATAGGCTAAGCACCTGGTGGTACTTCACTCCAGTGCTCTCCTGACACCCAACCATTTGCAGTGGAGGCACTTTCTGAGCCAGAGTACATCTGTATGAGCTGGCAGTGAATTTCTCTTCTGTCTTCAGCCACTCCTATAAATCACGATAGCTTTTATAGTCTTCAGTATTGCAGGACAAGACAGCTCAACCAGGCACTGGATGAGAAGCTGTCTCCCTTGTGGAACTGCCACCTGATAGCTTAGCATTTCCCCATTCTTCTGCTGGAAGATACCAGGAACAGTTGAACTCACACTGTCCACACCACTTGCAAGTTCATAGGTGTCTACTGTATCTTCAACCAGATGTCTTTTTTTCAACTGAAAAGTCCTAATCTTGCTTAGTAATTTTTCATAAGAAAAAGGTTTTATATCTTCGTGCTTTGTCCTTCTCTAAACTTTTTCTAGTATAACTCTGTCCTGGTTGCATTTGTCCAGCATGATTTCAGTATTATCCTTTTACCTTTATACTTGGACAAATCCATTTTCCCCTACTTCTGTTTTCATCTTTTCTGTTAATTGCTATTTCAGTAAATAAGTATAGTGCTCAAGAACCATCACCTATGTTTCTATGACT
The DNA here is from genome assembly GCF_009769465.1 of Tauraco erythrolophus. Taxonomy (NCBI): domain Eukaryota; kingdom Metazoa; phylum Chordata; class Aves; order Musophagiformes; family Musophagidae; genus Tauraco; species Tauraco erythrolophus. Next base: position 9,520,872 of record NC_141476.1, read on the forward strand.
GAAATTACCATAGAGGCAAACTTACAACTCTCCAGATGTCACACCAGCATGTTCCTACAATCTTTGCCGGGTCTGCTGGAAACGCTTCTATTTCACCATGGAAGCCTGTGAGCAGAAGGATGCTCCTTGCTCATGCAATAGTGTGGGAGGGTCTTTTTTAGTTTTTTGGGGGGTTTTGTTGTTTTGTTTTCTTTTTTTTTTTTTTTTAACATCGTAGAGGATGACAATGTCTATAGTTTTCTGGCTTTAGTCTAAGGGACCCTTATGACCTGTGCTGAGCTTTATGAACTTCTATATGCCATGTGTTCAAGCACATACTCTTTGGCACAGCATGCTGACCACAAGTCTGAGGACCCTTGTTTCAAAACCAGTTGCCGCTTTTGTTTTGTTTTGTTTTGTTTAATGAGTTGCATGAACAGCAGTCTCCAAGCTTCATGCCCTGCTTTCTTTATGGTGTAATATATTTGTAAACATGTTTCTTAACTTCAAAACATGTTTGTTCTGCCTCATTTATTTGCAGATAACTTACTGTCTCTTGGATCTTTAGCTTCTTGTTCTAATGATTGCTTTGAAATATTATTTTAATGAACCTATGAAACACATCATTGTATTCTTTTTTTGTGGTTGGACTGCTAATGATACTCATCCATTAAGTAAATGGTTTTGTAAGCAATACAAATGTAATAAATAAAGTTAGTCAGTTCTTTTTTACCACTTTTCTGCTGATGGGCATACCACATGCTGAGAAGGTAATGTTTCATGACCACAATAGTTCAGTTTGTAGGCGGACTGGAAATCTTTGTATTTAGATTCAAAGACCTTCAAAGAACATTGCAAACTACAATTTATATACACTAGATTTTAACATTTTTAATCTGGTTGCAATGTAAAGTATACATTTGATTTCAGCAGTGTATTCTGAAGCATTGTGGTTGGTTTAGGCCTTGCTTTGCCTACAACTGAATTCCTTGTTATATTGCATTTTTTGAAGCCATCTCTGAAAGTGGTATTTCAGCTGCTTAATCGAAGAACTCTGAAATTTGGGGAGGGTTTCACTGAGAAAAAGAAAAATAAGGGTCCTGTGGCTGGGACATGTAATACATGCAGTGAGAAACTGTTATATTTGCCACGTGCTGCAGCTGAGCAAGTCTCCTCCCATGTTTTCCAATAGGAAATAGTGAGGGGGCATTTTTGTTTCTTAAGGATGTTGGTGATTATTTCGTTAACGCTGTCATGTGGTGAATATGAAATTTACACCAAATAATGTCAAGGCAATTTACTTAGGAAGACTGTGTATTTAAGAGAATAACAAGTATACTCAGTGTTAGTTATAACCTAAGGAGGACTGGAGGTAGAAAAAGGCACTTATTTCAATGTTTGAACCTGATCTTGAACTGCTGAGAATTAGTCTGGGACTTTCAGTGAAGGATGCAAACTGTCTTATTTCAGCACACTGCAGTGATTCTTGCTTATCCCTATGAAACATCTGGTGGGGTCATCATTACAAATAACCCACTGGATAGATAGATTGGGGAAGAGAGCCAACCTGGCATATTCTCATCACATACCTTACAAATGGCTATAAATAACATTTCTGTTGACCTACAAGGGTTAGCATTACAGCTAGGTAGCTCTATTTAAAAAAATAAAAAGAAAGTAAAAAAATGTAGTATGCAGGTCACAAAAAGATTAAAATTATTCTAGCTTTCCATTGCTTTATTTTAATATTTCTAAGATGAGCACTTATAGGAATAACTCAAGGTGGATGGTAGAGATGGATATTTAGAATAGAGCCATAGCCCCTGCCATCCTAAATGGGGAGTTTTCTTAATGAAGAGAGACATTGTCTTTGAATTCTTGAGAGATCAATAGCAAATGTCACTGTGCAAAACTTCTAGGGATGCACCAACGGCATAAAAAAATCAAGCTGGTTATAAGTTATAAATGAGACATTTGCTTGAACTACTAGAGGTGATTGCCTAATGAGATTCACATCTCATGATTTATTTTTTAATATATTTTAGTTCTCTAAGGATATCAGAAATCTGTAATTTACAGCTCTGGAATGTAATCAGACTTAGTCATGAGAAGGCCAGGTTTAGCCATGCATATGGAAATGCCATAATATTTTACCAGATAATTATAAATGGATAATTTAGGTTGAAAAAATAGGTCAGAAGTCTACTTTGAAATGTTAGTGATTTACTGAAGAAATGAGAGTTACTATAAAAATTATTATTTTATCTCAGAGAAAATAGTGCCTTTGCACTTCTCTACATGGTTCATTAAGACTTAAGCCAGATAACACAAGCAAGAGTTCACTTCCCTCGAGATTTTGAAGGCATCTGCCACTAAGGATGAAAAATGAATTTGCTGGTGTTTTATAAGGTCTTCTACAATCGCTACTAATTTCGAAGCAGGTAAAGGCAAGCATTGCCAGCAAGCATGATTCTACTGCCCCAGCTTCTTTTTAGTAGCATTTTAAAATGATTGCCTCAGGCATTCATTCAGGGAAGGAAGTACAGAGGTGATGGAAAATGGAGATTTTCATATGACTTCCACACATTAAGATGATTTGGGAAAATTATCCCATTTTCTAAATGTCCCACTATCATCAAATGCACAAAAGATTAGGATTTGCTTTGATTGAATAGCATTTTTCTTAGGCTTTGACTGTGTTCTGGACTCTAATGTCTGCTTGACTGGGGATTGAAGTACAGCGCAGGCTGCAGTTACTGGGTTGGAGTTTTTGTCTTGTGGAGAATTTTTAAAAAAAAAATCTTTTAGCTTCTACAGTGCGGGTGGTGTGTATATTGGCTTAATAAAGCTAAATACAAATTTGAGGTGGCATTTTGATTGATTTTCTACAGATTGATGCAAATTAGATTGATATGTTATTCTAAAACTTCTGTATTTTGCTGAAGAGAGAAATTAGGGTGAAGTTAAGAAGTTAAAACAGATTTGATGATTTTCTTTTGTACCGCATGGAGATGTTAGGTCCTGGGCATATCCTAATAGGAGGAACAAATCATTCAGGATCTTATCTGTGGTACACAGATACAGCTCAAGCTTGCAATGCAGAAGTTTTGGACTGATTAGGAGATATTTGTTGCTCTCTAAAGTTACTTTTCCAAACTTCCGAATCATTAAGTTGTTCTGTTGCAATCCATGAAATTCAAATTTTTATTTGTTTATTTCTAAATACAGTACATCATACTGTTTCAAAGGGACTTCAACAGTTCATTTAGAAAAATGGTTACTATCCTAGGAGGTGCATTAATAGCAGAGAAGTGTCCTTGTCACTGGACACTGGATTCGAACATCTCTAGGAAAAAAAACCCAAACAATTGGAGAATATTAAGATACCTCTGAGCACTTTTTGCTTTGGGTTTTAGAATGAACGTATTTTTCTGATTCAGTTCTAAGCTACTACCTTAGAATTGCCATCAGTACAGGGACATGAGTGCAGAGAAGTTCGGTGTTTGCTGATAAACTGAAATGCATGAATAAAAGACAATAGATGCACTTCACTGAAGACCTTTGCTAAATGATGATTAATTACTCTTTTAAGGTTTTTTTTCCTAGAGATATACTGAACTACTCAACAGTAATTTGAAGTTGGCAGGCCACAGACACTTTCCCGTCTGCCCTTCTTCCGCTGGCCGGCTTTTGTTGGAACATCGCAGTTATCCCATTTGGAAGTGAAGTGGGAAATGTCGTCCTTTAAATTTTAGCTGTCGTGTCAAATTAGGTCAGACTTTACAGCATGTCATAACACAAAGTGATGCAGCATGTTATAAACAGAGTCTGCTAAAAGTGTGTGCGTTATATTGCCAGTTGTACATTATTTGAGAATGAAAGTGACTTTCTGCTTATAAATCTTCATTGGATTCATAGCTCTTCTGAAAAGATGAATAGTGGGAATTACTGGGTCCTGCAATGTTGCAAATCATTTGTGTTGTTTGACTGTTCTGTTGAAAAATCTACTGCAGTCGACAGAACCAGTTTTCTAAAGAGGGTTGAGGTCTGCACAGAGCACTGAATTGCTTCATAAAATAATTTCTTTACAGCAAAGTTAAGCATAACACAGTTTGAAACCCTAGAAGTATAGCAGGTGGTTGTACCAGTTTACTGAATTACAAAAATGATTGAATTCCTTTCAAAAAGGTGAAGAAAAGGTAGAATTTTTTTCTTGCTTGTAAGCAGAAGATCATGAAGGAGAACTCCACCTGTAACAAAAAATGAGGTATTGTATTACCAGTCTGTTAGACCAATCTGCTAGGCGTGCTGGCAGGAGAAACCCATAATATTGAAATTCTGAGTCTGCCAGCTCTGTTACAGGAAAAGTTATTCAGTGTGTCAAGCCTGAACAAAGAAATTTATGAGAAAATATTTTGAAAAATATATTAAAAAAAAAAAAAATCTGTCCTCTTTCATCTTCCCTTAAGCATTCATGAGAAAAATTGGTTGACGTTCATTATCTGGAACTGTTTTGACGAGGTTTCGTACAGAAGACTCTTGTATATTATACAGCTGATTTTTGAAAAGTATTGCTGCTTGTCTGCTAACCTGGATATGAATTGAAGTGTGAAATCCGTATCCAGAAAAAGGACTAAATGGCTTGTTGTATTTGAAGCACACTATCCTGATGTTGGTCTTCTGCTAGATGCAAAAAATCAGTCAGATATAATCATGCTTGCAGTATTAGCTGGGATTCTTCGTTATGCACAGTACAATCACAGGTATTTCCTGCCACCACAAACTGATCAGGAAATACACAACGTGAGAGGCCACAACTCAACACAAGCATGGAAAAAAGTACCGAGGCCAATGGGAGAGTATTGGTCAGCCTGATTGCTGGTCTCGGTGTAATCATAATCTGGAGTGTGTAACACCAGATTTCATAACAAATTTAATGAGTGAATGATTGTTCTTCACTGTTCCTGGCCTGCCTTGGGTGATGGCAGATGACCCAGCCACACGTGCTCTTCAGCTTGTGTCTGGCAATAAACAGTGCAATGCTCTGGATTAAGCTGCTCAAAGTGCAGCTGAAAACTGAGAGCCTGTCTGCTTGTTTGTCATGGTAGTTCAGATAAATTTGAAAGATAACGTGACAGGATTCAGAATCAGAGAAAGCAGTTCTGGCTAACAACCTCTCTATCACTTAATACTCCGATAAACCAGCAACACTGACTTTCACGGTTGTAGGTCAGGTTGCTGAGTGCATAATGGCTGCTGTGTTTACTTGGCAACAACAAACACTTTGCTCTACTTTAGCGGGCCACTTGCCGCTAAAGGCTGCAGCTCTCTCTTTCTGTAATACATCCGTGGCAATTCAGAACCTCAAAAAGGCTACTGTTACTGTTAAAGGGGATGGAAATGCGTGTGTACAGACCAGACAAGCCTGTGTGTGCACCCACACGCTTATACCAAGCGCTGTAGATGTTTGTCATTCCACACCGTGCACTAAGGAGCTGTATAATATACTGTATTTATTTTTCTCTGACTTGGACTATAGTTTCTCTACATCCCTCTTTAGCCCAGTTACAAAATGAAGAAGCTAGCCATGGAAATTCTTGTTATTATTTGTATCATGACAAAGTTTAATGGTCCAAACTACATATTTGAGTCTCATTGCATTAAAGTATCTGGAAAGAGATTATCACCTGCTCTGACAATCATACCTTCTAAAGAGGCAAAGTCCATGAAAGACTGCAAGAGGAAAAGATAGATCTAAGGGGTGAACAGATTTGGTCAAGGCTAAAAAGCAACGTCAAGACCTTCATGGCTTAAGTGAAAGGAAAGTTCTCCCAAATATAGTGAGTTTCTTTGGTTTACATGAAAATCAAAGGAATTAGAAGGAACATTTGGTTGTACTTGACTCATCTGTTTCAAAATGTACTTGGTTCCTGGTTTTTGTTTCCACTGAATTTTCAGCTGCTTCTACAGAGTGAACAGGCTTGTGGGCAGTCCTCAGAGCTGCACTCTGACAGGAAACTACTGACTACTGGGCTGTTCAGTGAAAGAAATCATGAGTTAGTCTTTTGGCAATTTTGTGATTTTAGCCTTGAAAATACTTTGTGCAGGTGATACTATTAGATATGTTTTATCTGTATGTGCAAAATGGGTGGCAGTGACTCGAACAACATTGCTCAGCGAACTCACCAAAACCAGTTCCCTCTAGCTCTACTGTTGACAAGACCGGACAGGTAGGTAGGATCAGCAGGTTGGAAAGATAACAGCAGGTCAGCTTAGTCTACTAGGGACTTCTCTTGGTTTATTTTCCTGGCCAAAGAGAAATGACTAAGGATCCCAGCATTTCTCCTGTTGACAGTTCCAAGTGGACTCACTCTGTTTTGTAGTTTTATATACCAATATGCTCCTTAATAGATTCACTGATGAACAAGTAAATAATTCAGTATTATGTTGGTTTTGTAGAACCATAACTGTTTGAGTGATATTTTTAAGTAAGTCCAGTGAGCCAAAACCAGAAAGATTTTGAAACAAGAGAAACCATGCTTGAACTGGAATTAAACTATTTGCATGAAAAATCATCCCAAGGAGTGTAACCCATCTGTTTAGATTATGCTTGCTGTAACTGATGGGCAATGCACTGCTTTGCCTCTTTTTTTTAATGAGGAAAAAGTCCACTGACCCCAGTGAAATCCCTGTCCTTAGTTGTTCCAAACAGTAACAATTTCCTAAAGTTAAGAGCAATAATGAATAATAAAGAGATGAGAAGATAGAACATCCTGACCTTGGGGAAGTCACCAGTGGATGGAAGCAAAGATCTAGATGCCTTTCTGGGCACATCTGTTTGGCAGCCCAGTGCAGATAATTTCTGCTGTTCATGTGAATTACAGCTGTTAAGAAAGAGACAATCATCTATTGCTGCATTGGGTTCAGGTAGTTGTTGGGTTTTTTTTTGTTTGTTTGTTTGGGTTTTGTTTGTTTGTTGTATTTCTTTCTGATAGGATTTTTTCCTCTTACTGTGAGCCAGAAAGACAGAAAAGAACATTGTAAGGAACTGTGGAGATATGGTGTGGGCTGTTAAGGGAGTTTAGTGTGCTGTGGTTCACGAGTGGAGTTGAATGTTGAAGGAGCCACATAGCTGTTGGAAACCAACCGCTTGCAAGACATACTGCCCTTGGAGAGAAGGGGCATAACTGCAGTGTGTGTGCTGAAGGAGTTTGGGAAGTTCAAGAATGCAGACAGAGCAGAAGACATAGCAGGGCTTGTAGTTTAGTGTCTTGAGTGCCTGATGGGCAGGTCACAAGTATTGTGTTCTCCCTCAGGAAAGGACAGGAACATTGGTACCTGGTGGGTTTAAACACACCTTGACTAAATTTTCTGATTAAATGCAATGACCCAGTAGAGCATTTGATTTAAAATTTTTTGCGATTTTATACTGACTTAGATTCTGTGATTTTTTTCGGTGAGGTGTCTTACAGTATGTGGACTATTTACTCTTCCGGTAAGTTTTTCCCCCTGCAGCTCTCTGATCTGGAAGTGGGGAAAAGAGGATTTAAGGGAACCATGATTTTTCTTTCCTTTATTGTTTCTTCTTTTCTGTTTTGTTCTGATACCATATTTGTGTGAAATACTAAGAGGAAGCAATGTATGTGGCAAGCTGCCAGCTCAGCCCAGCTGGGTTTAAAAAACATTTGCAAAAGATCTTGCTTTTCTCTTCCATAGTCACTAACGAGAGAAATGCAACGGAATCTGGCAGGTCTGGGAGAGAGCCAGCAGAAGCTCCAGGGAAGGGTTTTGCTCATCTTTCATTGCACAGTACAAGGTTGCTCTTGCTTTGCCTTGACATTAGTTTGCTTTTTTGGTTAATTCATGCTGGCCCTAAGCAACTGTTTATCACTCAGTGTGATCAGACCTTGTATGAGCCATATTACTCATAAGCCGGAGTTATATGCCCTGCATGTACACGCAGTACCAAGCCAAACCTGAGGTATGCTCTGTTCTCCATGTTCTAACACACAAACCTTTCTTCAGAGAGTATTTTATGCGTATTTTGAGTCCAGAATTGGTGTCATAATCTGAAGAGGATATTTTAACATAATTATTACATTATTAAGCTGTTTTGTTTATCATATTATGAGGTCATAGACCAGTTCAAATTGTCATCATTTCAAAAGGCTGTTACCCTGGAGAATTCCTAGCTCGCTGCATAAACAAATAGTGTATCCAGAAAAAGGACTGTGTTTCCTTTTCATCTCCTCAGGATCTGAGATGTAGTGATGACGTGTGATTCTGAGGCTGAAATGAACATAAAAGAGAATTAAAGATGTTTAATAAGCACATCTGAACTCTACTGAGCAGGACAGACAAAAGACAGGAGACTGTTTTTGCCTTGCAACATCTGGTGTAGGATGGCATTATGCAATTAGTTAGCTGTCAGGAAAGGCTATTCTTGAACATGCAGCTCATAGACAGAATCTTGTAATAACCAAGAATTACTAACGCCTCCTTTAAAAACTCTGGGTTTCATAAGGGGAATGATACCTTTTGCTATGCATTTGATTTGAACAATTTTAACCTAAAGTTGATGAGGAATCCAAGGCTTCCAGAAGAAAATAATGGGAAAAGTGAAATGAAAGATTCAATAACTCCTGGAGTTGCTCAAGTTATTTGGTTAGTGAAATCTCTTTTTTTATGTGTCATATTTCGATTGGAACTTAGATTAAAACTTAACTACTTCCCTATAACCATTGCACTACATACCCCATTCATAGCCTCTATCAATAAAGATGCCAAAGAGTTTCCAACTGGAAGACATTCCCAGTTTTTACCATGTTTTTAGTGCAGATACAAATGCACAGATTGCTGCTGATTTAAAGCATGTGGAAAAAGCCCATGGAGATTTATATTTCTTTCATGATTGAATGCTGGTACTTGGTGTTATGTGGAAAAGCAGTCACTTGGTTTAATAGTTGCACAGCTGGTGTTATCTGAAAAATAATCATTATGATAGAAAGCACACATTTTTCATGTTTTCTGTCAGGTCTGTCAGAATATGTTCTGCACAAAGTCTACACACTTCATCTGATGTTTCTTAAATTAATATATTAACATATAATACTTTTAAGAATGTCAACGTTATAAAATGTGACTGTAATTGAAAATATAGCAGAGTACAGCTGTGTAAAACAAAGCAATTTGCAGGACATAAAGTGAGAAAGTCACTATGATCCATGTTTAGAAACAACATGACATTGTGGTCGGGACAGCAAATGACAAATTGCAAAAATTAAAATTATGCATAACCAAGTCAGCTTGGTAATATGTGCTGATTTGAACATCTTTAAATTACAGTGAATATGAAAATATTAATTTGAAGTGCAAAACAGCTTGATTACAAAAGCTGGATTTCTCTTTGCTCCTCTCTACGTTTTGAGGCTTTGGAGCAAGCAAGGAGAGGCAGATCAATGAAGTCTTCAAATGAACACACAGTCTCACTTCTGAGGATCTGGATACTTGTTGGATGTCCATTATTTCTATCTGCAGTAACTGGACAGTTGATCTTTTTATCTTCTCACTGCTAGAGGCAGGGGTTCAGACTGGGAAAGAGAAGTTTATTTTCTGTCTTCTCTTTTTTTTCTATATTAGTGGGCAACCCACTAACACATAATTCTGTCCCCTGTGGACTTCGAGCAATGGGAGGAAGGATAAAGAGAGGGTAGAGTGTGAATGCAAAATGATCAGAGCAGTGCCTGATCGAGTTATAGGTAGTTTGTCCTCCTCTTGTTGCTTTGTCAAATGGCAGAGATTTAATCTCCCAAAAAAGGGGATTTTGTGAGATCCAGAAGGAAATGTTTCTATTTCCGAATTTGAACTATATCCTCCTAGTCTCATGAACTGGAATGTGAACGGCTCCCTGCTGAATTGAAACTCCTCACTGTTACAGACAATTCTATGTCAGGAGAGTAAGCTGGTGGGCTAAGTTCCATTACTGGGTCTGATGCCTTTTCCTTGGCCATTTCCCATGTGCAGTTCCTACAGGAAACTGAAGATTTTGTGGAAGGAGGGGTCCCATAATGTAGGCAGTAGCACTATAGAATTTACCTGAAGCATAACCCTTAATGTGTAAATGATTTTGAATGTAATCTGTTACTACCAGAAAATCCAAAGATTCGACTTATGAAAACTCATAATATTTATATTGCTTGCTTTTGCATTGCCATGACATTTTAAAGCTCTTCCCAGTATTTAAAAGCTTAACCCCATACTAAAGAGGTTTCATTTTTGCCATGAATATTTCATAGCAAAGAAGAGTACAGTAAGCTCAATTCAAATAGAAAAATTCAGGATTTACATGGACGTGCTCCAGCATATGTTATTGTACTAGTTTAGTTAGCTGCTTCAGTAAAAATCCTATAGAAAATTCACCTTTCCTGACATTAGTAGGACTTCTCGTTCACTCAGAGCTAGAGTTCATTCAATAAAGTAGCAATGACTACCCCTCTTAGTTTTTATACAGGCAGCAAAAAATAAGGATAATGGCAGAAAACAGAACTTGCAAGTCACAAGTTTGTCAGCTATCCTTACTTCCCCACAGGGCAGCTAGAAAAGAAAAAGTGCTTATGGTGCAAAATGGAAGAACTCTTGAATGTGTCCTTAATACTGAAGACAAACACATTCATTCAGAGAGGGCATTCAAGAAGTCCAGTTAACAGTGATTGCTCTTCTATTTTAGTGAGGGAGTGTTTCTTTGTAAAGATAAATAGCATTCTGCAGTACTAAAAAAAAATTTGGCTTTCTTTTGCCATGGTGGCTTTAATTTTGAAGTTGGGTAGTAAAAGGCTGGCTGTTTGCAAATGTAACTCTGTCTCCTCTCTCTGCCCTTGCTCCTCTACTTGGCAATTTTCAAAGTTAATCTGACTCTTGAGCTAATTGCTGATTTAGCGTTAGTTTTTTTTCACCATGTCTAGTTCACCCTCAGAGACGCTATGGACACAAATGGAAATGGTTTGAAAGAGAAGGAATGTTCATCAAAATGAAATCTGATCTGTTTAAGCAGTACTTGTCAGCAAGACTTACCTCTCTTGTGCTGTTTTTATTCACTCATTTGCCTTTTCGTGATGGTTTTTCAGTGCCCTTCACACCCATTTTCCTAAGAGTGTAGTCTTAATTGCTAGGCACCAAGTCACGACGAACCTGTGTACCTGCTCCAACAGAAAGAGCTGCTCTAGTCCAACAAGATAAATGCGGCAGTTGTGCTTATCACTTATTCTTATTTCCACCCATTGGCAATGGGGGTGAATTAGCATCTCCACTTACATGGTTTGCATTGTGGTAAGCCCTCCTATAGCATAGGATTATCGCTGTGAACTCCAAAAAGGAGCCTGAAGGAGATGATGCCAGGCAAAATGCAAGTGTGTTAAAATAGTGTTGAGTTTCACTAGACACACGAAGCTGACAGACTTCATGTTTAAATAAATGCTTGGTTTTGAACAGCTGCTTTGTTTCTGTATTTATTTTAGGGTTCATGTTTTTAAATTGTTTTATTTTCCTTGTGTTTTTGCAACACAGCAATATCCTACTATGCGTGGATCAATCCAAAATATTGTTATTAGCCAAGAGAAATGTAACTTGTTTATGAAAAGAAACTTGTAAACTTGAAGCGCTATTTTTCTATTCAATTATAAGTTTACTAAATACTCTCTGGTGATGCAATGAAGTGCGTGCAACCTATGCCATTCTATGATTCATAGTATTTCAGTAAAATATCAAGCAAGCATGTTTTGTTCCTTTATTTTCAGGACTCTGAGAATTCAAATATGTGAAAAATAAAAATCCAGTATTATAGTCTGATGTCATAAACGATAAGCATCAGGAAAAAAATCCTGGATAGAGAAATATTTTCTCATTTTAAAATGAATGTGTTCTGGCTGGGGTTTCATGTGCAAGACTTGTACAGAATTTTGCTGGTGTTTTAAGAATGAGCCAAAGCTTTCCACCTTCCCAGTTGTTCATAGATGTGTTCAGCTAGTGGGATCCAGGTAGCAAGTTGCTTTTGCTTGTATCTGCAAGAATTCAAGAGAAGACACTTCCCATGACATGATGCCTATTTACTTTGCAAGAGTATGTCCCCTTGTCCCTCCTTGTTGCCTGATTTGCAGCAGCAGTGGTAGGCTCCCTTCTCTCCCATCTCATCCAAGACCTCAGGCCTCCTTATGATCGTAGCCCTGGGGTTTGCACTAAAGCTTTTCATGCTTTTGAAGTGAAAGCTCATTTTTCCTGCTGTGGTTGAGGCCTTGCACACACTAGAGAAAGAGCAGAATTTTGCCCTTTTATGTGTATGTGATGGATTTTGTCTTTATAGATCCCAAATCACGACACAGTATTCATAAGCTAGAAGAGACCTTGAGAGTTTATCCAGTTTATCCCTCTGCCAAAGGGATGCTCAACTGATTCTAAATTATACCTGATTGATGCTTGTCCAACTTCAACTTCTGCAACATTTCTTGGCTTCTTATCACTGGGCAATTACAACTCTTTTCAAATCTGAGGGTTTTGTTTTTTTTTTTAATTTCTTTGAATTTTGGTGGAAGTCTTTAGTATAAGGATAACCTGTCTCGTCCTACCTGTACTGTTTAAGAAATGAAGCTCCAGATTAGACTGGAAGAGATATATTATTGTAAGTAGTTCTTTTTCAGTAAGTCAAGTTACACATATAATGTGTCTGTCAATCCAGAACTTGTGAACAGTTAAGGAAATCAAAAACTTGTGCACTTTGCTGGACAGGGCTTTAATATCCAATATTGCAATTATTTTCAATGCTTATTAAATTTTTAATTGTATATGATTAGCTGTATATTATTTTCAGAGCTCTGACATGGTCACTATATATATAACATTATTATATATTATTAAATAAGGTCACTGAATCTGTTTACACTAATCTGTCTTGAGTATTGTAAAAAGGTTTCAGATTGCTTTGGGGTTATCTGTTTTTTGTTTCACATGCAATGGTTTATTTCTTTTTCATAAAATATAGGGGATTGAAAACACAAATAGATTGATTTTCAGGCCCATATAGTTATGGCTATTGATCAGATCTGAGGTCTTTAAAGAAAAGTGTCAAGAAGTTTAGGATCAAGAAGCTTATGTAATGATGGTAATGGCTACGTGAGCCTTATTTCTCTTTATTAGGCTGCTGATATTAGTGTTGAAAACTGAGCACGAGCAGCTTGTAAAACCCCATTATTGAAATACAGCTTCTGATTTGGTTTATCCTGCTAAATGCTGCTTTGATTTATGCTTTAATGTTTGGAGTAAAGTCACAAGATTTTCAACTTAGAGCAGTTTTACATTAATAAAATATATTTTATCCACCTGCTATGTAGAAAGTTATTTTATATATTCCTGAATTTTCTGATAAGTTTGCAGTGCGAAGGAAATTTGGTTTAGAATGGAAGTGATGAGAATAACTTGCCTGTTTCCAGACAGACAAAAGATTGAGGCCTCTAAGGTGTGTGTGTGTGTGACTGTCAGTGTGTGACGGGAACTGATGGGTGCTAAACACGGCGCTCGGATGTGTGAGCAGTTTTAGGCTCATGGGAGTGCCAGCCATCCCGCAGGGAGGCCAGGCAGAAATGATGTTCCAGCTTTTCTGTGGGGAACATACCTGGAGAAAACAGATGGATCGGTCGAGCCGCTAGACCCTCGGTAATTGCGAAAGGTTTGGGGCTGCGTAGATTAACCGGGCTTCCTGGAGACTAGGTGCAAAGGCAGAGCCTGGCTTGTTTATTGGTTTGCACCAGTGCATCCCTGGATATGTTAGCACGGAAATTCCCCAGGAAGCCAAGAGAAAACTAGCAGATAGCAAGAGAAGTGGTGTTGTGAGTGAAAAGAGAGATACAGATCCTGTAAGGACCAGAACCAGCTGGAAAGGCAAGGTTGGAAACGGTATTATTTTTTTATTTTTTTCAGTAAGTTATTTAGGTTGTAGCAGAACACCACCTGATTTATATCACTGAGATTTTTTTTTGTCTTCACGGGAACATGACATCACTTATATTGGCTGACTCCTTTGCTGAGGGGGAAAAAAAATATTCCACTCTCAAGTTTACCCTCTACGTGCACAGCTAAATGAGTGAGGAGCTCATTCTGCATGCTACAGCAACCCAAGAAATAAATTATCGTGTGTTCAGCTTTACTCTAAAACATGATCTGAACATAAAACCCTAGCTGTTTATAGCAGTTCAGAGCTTTTGAGCTAGATTAAATTTGGGACTGGATGAGTGTGGAATTCTGTGGTTGTAGGATGGTGTAGGGAAAGGGAGCAAACCTTGCATGGAAGTTTTTATAAAGCCAGTCAAGCCTAATGTTAGATTATCACAATCCTTTTCTAGTGCATAAGTGGTTTTTGGTGGTTTTTTGTTTGGGGTTTTTTTTTTGCATACAAGCATAATTAGATATGAAAACAGTACAATAAAAACATTGTGTCCCAAGCTGCCAGGATTGTGTTAGGTTTTCATTTCAAGCTTGTAGTGTATTATAGCTGCCTTGGTTATACGCCAGGTTATCTGAACTGTTGCAAAAGCAAATGTTTTGAATTATTCTGCGCATTTCTGGATGTTTTGTGTGCTCAAAACTAAGGCCTTGAATCCTGACCTGGGTTTTTAATGAAAGATTTCCAACGCTCAGGTGTGCTCTGCCACACTCCCGGTTCCCATGCTCAGCAACTGGGTAGTCTGGCACCCTTTTCTTCTCAGTAGTAGTTGACTTGTCTTGAGGAGCTTAAGCCCAAATGCTAGTGCCTGGCTTCAGCACCCAGGTTTGAAAATCTGAGTCTACATTAAAAAGCAGTCATAGTATAAGGACCACCAGCAGAGTTTTGAGAGTGTCTTAAATTACCATCGCACCAGTTATGATTAATATATTTGTCTCTTTAGGGTTTTTGTGGCACTGATAATATTTGCTGTTCTCACTAAGACTCGATTAAATGAGTGCCTAAGACTGACGGGGAGTTTGTCTGTAATGACAAGTGCTTGACTGTAGCAGAAAATGATGAGCTGCCCCAGGGAGACATCACCACCCACTTGAGCGAGATCCATGAAGGGTTTATGACCCGTTTGAATCCTGATTGAGCATCACTGTCTTGACCCTCAGGGAGCCAATTGTCTGGAATACTTGCTCTGTCAGTCTGAGCGATGTGCTCAGAATCCCTCTGAAACCTGTACAGCTTGAATGTGTGTAATACACACAGTGAATTATCAAAATGGTAAAAAGATTGGGAAATATTTTATCACTGGGTATTGGAATGTCATGTTTAGAGAGTGTGCCGTTCTACTTGTCAAGTAAAATGTACTGTGAGCTTAACCCTTTCAGGAATAAATGGTTTTAGATCTGACATTTCACGTATGAAAGGTTTGCTTTGAGGCAGACATGTCTGATAGGTGATTACTGAATGCAATTAATCTCCTCGTGGGCAGAAAATCTGTGCTGGGAGCTCTAGGGAAGCCTGAGGCCAAGTTCACTTCTGAGGATAGTCAGTACCCCTCCATGGGAGCCCACAGCAAGAGATGGGCCCAGGCTGGTTGCAAGGTTTGGCCTGTTGAGCCAAAGCTGGTATGTCAAAGCCAGGCTGACGGGGATGGCCGCTGTTAGCACGGCCATGACCTTTGCAGTTTTCCTGATCAGAAGGCGGCTTTGGAAGTCCATGTCAAGAGTGGAGCTGGAATCCTGTCTCTGCAGTGAGGAATCTTGGGAAGAGACAGTTCAGGAGGGTGTTGAAGGCTGAGATAGCTGTTGTAATCTCCTTTTGAGTGATCATTGCAAGCAAATGCCAAGAATAGCATGTGCCAGCTCTGTGGTGACCTGAGTGTAGATGTTGTAGTGGAACCGTTTAGGTGCTTAAACTGGGAGCTCCTACATTCTTACTATGGAGCACAAGCAAATGGCAGGTGAAAATTTCTCATTAATAGCATTAACAGTAGCTGCTAGACAGGAAACTAAAAGCATGACGTTGGATGGTTGTTCAAGTCTTAGACTTTCCAGATAATTTTTTTAACTTCAAGAAAATTTGTCTTTGTGTTTAGTAAAATACCAAAGAGTTGATTGGTTTTTTGAGTTTGTTTTGGTTGAGTTTTTTTTCTTTAATTGTTTTTGTTTGTTTGTTTTTGGTGTGGTGGTTGTGTTTTGGTTTTTTTGTGTGTGTGTGTGTAGTTTTTTTTTTCTGAATCTGAATTGCTTTCCCTGCTGCCTCTCCTTAGCCTGTCTCTCTGCTGTGCCTGGGTAGAATGAGCTTAGCATCACAACTTCATTGTAACTTGCTTTTAAAAAGCCTAGGAAGCTCTTCAGGAGTTGTCTTTTGCTCCTATTTTTGTTGTTGGCCATTTATATCTAAAGTGCTCTTGTACCAAACTCAGGCTGGTCAAGTCTTAACCCTCTGTGCAATAGGAGGAGGGTCCTCCTATTAATGGATAAATCATCCCTCATCTGCTAAGCAGTCTTTAGATTACATGTATACGTTACAGGGAAGGAGACAGTTGTACTGTTACTGCAAGGTTTTTAGGAGGAAAAAAAAACACAGCAAAAACCAAGTAAAATCAAAACCCAAACAGCAACAAAACCTGAAAAAGAACCTTTCCTCCATTATACCCTTATCCTGCGAAAGCAGAAAACAACATCTCAGGACCAGAAATGAAAAAAATCCTCCTTCGTTTTATAGTTAGTATTTCACAGCCAGCTAATCTTTATTATTATGGCTATTGAAGCAATTAAACAGATTAAACAGGATTAAGTGTTGTTTTTCTACTAACATAAAAATGGCCTCTTAATTTCTAATGCTCTCTTTCCTATGTAAATTGTACTTTCATACCTAATTCCAAGAAAATTGTGGTGGGGTATGCATTTATGTCTATGCAGGTACTGATGCTGTTAGCAACATTTTTCAAAATGACCAACTAGCATATGTAACTAAAACCACGTTAAAAAACTCATTAAATGTTAAAAAAGGTTAGATAAATTAAAGGAAGTAGTAGCAGAACTCTTGTATAACTCAGTGCAAGAGAACATCAATATTGCTCATTGAACAGTCTATTCTTCTAATTTGAAAAGAACAACTATTTGTCATGGTTCCTGTCCTTGGGCTGGCAGTTATCTAATTAAATGCATATGAAATTCAAAAGCCTTTACTGAGGGACAGTAATTTTCCTTGGTTGTTTTTAAAGTCACCAAGATGAAAGAAGAATTACATTGAACAGATAATGGATGAATTTCTCCATTGTGCATTAAGGTCTTGGATTGACTAATCATCCCATGGTTATTAATCAGTGTGTTATCTTATAGTTTGAAATTAAAGGTTCTGTTCTCATTATTGCTGACTCTAGGTAATAATACTTCCAGTCCTTGATTACCATGACACTACAATGTACTGCCTCACAAAATACCACAAAACTAATAAAAAATAGATCAGATCTATAAAGAGCATTCCCAGTGCATTATATTTACGTGACTCTTCAGCAAAGTATTTTTCAATCTAGTCTTTTCAGAATGCCCTCTGTAACATTCCCGTACTGTTTTCCACATTTCTGTGTGCGTGCACCTTTTCCCTTACTCACCATCCAAACATAACACGCTGATTTGCATTTGATGATATTGAGAGATAGAGACACTGCACAAGATTTTTGCTTAAAGGAGACGATTCCTCTGATCATGCCAGAATAATTGCAAGTGGTGGATTGTGCCAAGTGCCCAGTAAGTGCTTATGCAATGTAGACAGTAAATAGCATTTTAGAGTTATGATTTCTGTACTAAATATAATGCAGTGGTCAGAGGGAGCTTGTAGACATGAATTAGCTATGACTGTACCTTGTGAAGGTAGCCTGGCAAATGGGAAAAGACAGCAGCATGTAAATGTATATATTTTAGTACAATTAGGCATATATTCTGGTATTTCTGAAGACCTGTTTTTAACCCCTGATTGTATGTAAAGATGAAAAGACATTACAGCAGCAGATGTGAGGATGGATTCACGGCAGAGTTTTGTTACTTCCACCCCCTTAGTGGTGGTGTGATTTAGCCCCAGCTGGCAGATAAGCACCACGCAGCTACTCACCCACCTTCCCTAGGTGGGATGGGGGAGAGAATCAGAAGAGTAAATGTGAGAAGACTTGTGGACTGAGATAAAGACAGTTTAGTAGCTTAAGCAAAAGCTGCGCACACAAGTAAAGCAAAACAAGGAATTCACTGCTTCCTGTGGGCCGGCAGGTGTTCAGCCATCTCCAGGAAAGCAGGACTCCATCACACGCAACGGTGACTTGGGAAATTGAAAGCCATCTCTCTGAACGTCCTCCCCTCCCTTCTTCTTCCCCCAGGTTTGTATGCTGAGCATGACGTCATATGGTGTGGAATATCCCTTTGGTCAAGTGGGGTCAGCTGTCCCAGCTGTGTCCCCTACCAGCTTCTTGTGCACCTCCAGCCTGCTCACTGGTGGGGTGGTGTGAGAAGCAGAAAAGGCCTTGACTCTGTGTAAGCACTGCTCAGCAATAATGAAAACATCCCTGTGTTATCAACACTGTTTTCAGCACAAACCCAAAACACAGCCCCATACCAGCTACTGTGAAGAAAATTAACTCTATCCCAGCCAAAACCAGCACAAGCAGGTTCCTACTGTCCTTACTGTCACTTGCCCTTACTTGTGCCCTAGGGGTGGAAATCCTATGTAACTCCATGCTTAGTGCACTTGAGGAACGTCTCTCTTGAAGACCTTCTCTTATATGGCTCAAACTGAAGTTATTTTAATTAGACAGCAAAATAGTCCCTGATTCTGTAATTGAAGCTTATATGGGCATCATACAGATGCAAAGATCTGACTATTCATGTGCAGCTGTGGAATTGGGATCTTAGAAAGTGGGATGTGGTTAATTGCATCTGAAAATAGCATCTGCAAAGGGCAATGGCAACAATAATAAAAACTGTATTGAATCATTATTTCTGACCTAAACCAATCAAGTTAAACAAGTCTTGATGTATAGCACAATTATAGTGAACAATTCAGAGGGTGACATTAGTTTCTTAGCAGATCTGTGAGATTCTTTGGTTTGAATTCAGCATTAAAAAATACAGTGTAAAATGTTTCTCATCAACTTCAAAGACAGTGCTCAGTTTAAGGATCAGAATGCTGCTTCTAGCCCAGATTATCATTTAGTGATCTGCCAATAATGATCTCTGCTCAGGAATGTTCTAATATTGAACCCTTTTCATGGCAGAATAATTCTGCTGTTAATAGACTCCTACTCCCATTTTTGGTTTTGTCTACATCAGCGTCATGTTCAAAAGCAGTTAAATAATTCTAATTTCTGGTCTTGTTGGTGCAAATACACACTTCTGTTCCTTATTTAAATACTGAGAAAGGTCATTAAAAAGTCTTTTCATGAATAGTGAATGTGCTTTAAAGCTAAATATTTTAGAATTCTGGCTTTCAACAGAAGTAAATGATGATAGACTTCTCGTTTAAAAAATAAAGTATTGTTGTATCAGAGGAAGAATAGAAAGAGCAAGTCATTGTGCACAAATGAAACAACCTTTCTGGGGTGTGTTGAGACTCATATAATCTACTTTAGTGCATAAGCTAAGACGTAGCAGAGATTCATCAGTTATTTGCTGTAATTAAATCACGAAAAGTGCTTCGTCAGCCTCCTGTTTTCAGTGGTCTTTCACTTGCTTGTATCCTAGCTATGCTTGAGCCAATGCAAACACAGAAAAGGCTGAACTCTTTGAAAGAAAATATCTCCCAACATGTCAGAGCGAAAAACTCCACAGTATTAAAATTATGCTCTGCTGGAGTCTATAATGTCCTAGAGAGATTTCATTATGTTCCGTACACTGAAGTTTGTACTGAACTCCAACGTACAGTTCACACATTTGATAAAATATTAAAGAAGGACAAATGTAGGTCTTGCCAAACCAAGCTGCTGTAAACTTGTCCGTGCATATTTGGCCTTTCATGACTTATTGTGCATCTTTATTTATTGTTTCTCAACAAAGTGTATTGTCATGAAAATGACATTGTACTTGGAAAAATCCTATCAGGCAAAGTCAACCCCTAAAATAAGTGTTATAATAAATATGCAGAAATGTCACTCTTTACATTAGCCCAAAGGTTTTGTATAGCTTAAGGATATGTGCAGTAAGCTAACTATAAAAATAGAAGCTTGACAGTGGGGATGAATGTGTGTGTCAAAATAATATTACTCTTTCTGGGAGGATGGCAGAAAAAATGACACTACATCCACCAGCATGATTTTTATAGATCTGCCTCTTTGCCAGATGTCACCTTTTATAAACTACTTTATAAAAACATGACAGCGTAGTGAAGTAGTGTGTTTATAGCTTGATAAACTTTCGTAATAAAGTTATGATTGGCTGAAAATTAAAGCCTTAGAGCCTACTCATTAAGCATTTGGGAAGCTTGCTCTGACTTAAAAAGAAAAATATTAAAGAAATATGCAGAATGAGTCACTAGCAGTAAGTGGCCTTTTTCAAGAGTGTATGGCTTCTGGTAGTGTTTACCAGTATGCCATGCAATAACCTATCCAGATATATTGCTGGGTTTTTAGAGAATAAAGTTTGCATTACTTTAAATGTAAACACACACAGACAAAATATACAGTGTGTATTAAATTATATGTTTCCGAAGAGTACTATGAGGACATACAGGATTGTGCCATAAATATCTCCCCAGCACACAATTGTTTTATTACATAATAAAGGTCTGTATATTACCCTCTGCTGCACCATGCGACACATAATTCAGATTTTTCGTGGCATGTCTAATTTATACAAGTCTCTGACTCTAGAAATCATATAGGAATAATATCTTATGCTTAAACTGTTACTAGCCTGAAAGACTTCAACATTGGAATTGCTCTCCCAGAAGGAACGCTGGTGTGCCGCGGCTGGGGTCGCCGCTCCCCGTGCCTCACTAACTGCAGTGCAGACCGGTCTGTAGGAAGGTTTGACAGACACCTTAAAGGCAGAGATGCAAAGACCTCCTGCGTACCCTCTTACCTCCTAGGGAATTCCTGTCATACCTCCTTCCTTGCTTCTCAACTTG
This sequence comes from Tauraco erythrolophus, assembly GCF_009769465.1. Classification (NCBI taxonomy): domain Eukaryota; kingdom Metazoa; phylum Chordata; class Aves; order Musophagiformes; family Musophagidae; genus Tauraco; species Tauraco erythrolophus. Next base: position 9,541,948 of record NC_141476.1, read on the forward strand.
GAGAAACTTTAAAAACTATTCCGCCAAACTTCAGTCCATACATATTAATAGACGGCGAGGAGAGGCCGTTGGCGGTACGTGCGGCTGTGGTTCGTGCATCTGCTGCCGGGATGTGGAGGCTCTCATGAAACAGGGTGAGGTGAAATCCTTTGTGTGCGCAGAGTTTGCTCATAACTGGAAGTACTGATGCACTGAGAAGTAGAAACGTGACCGCCTGAAAGAATCCGTGCTTATTTGCTCAGCTGCATTCTGTCGACAGATGCAACTTTACATAAAAAGTCGTCCTGTAACGTACAGGATCTTGTGTGGAGGATGAACCAAAAGCAAACTGCTATTTCACAAATTATTTCTATATCTGAGAGTTTTGCAGCAATGTGAAACATGTTCAAACCAGTGTTGAAAATATGACTATCCTCTTGGCTATGTTTGAAGTTCTTAACCTTTCCCCCTTCTACCCACTCAGAGATGAACTTTCTTTTATATCTTGAAACTAAACACTGTCTTTCTCTTGGGCTGTGTAGGTTTGCCTTTTGTGGGGAAAAACACACACAAATGCAATTAAGAATCATAGAAAAATAGGCTTGAAGGTCTCTCAAGAGATAGTTTAGTGTGCTCCGCTGTCCTAGGGCGGTATCAGCCCATGTTGGGTTATGCTGATGCTCTGCCTCTCAAATGTTTGTTTAACCTTTTTCCCCCCCCCAGATATTTGGTGATGAAGGCTCCAAAACATCTTCAGGAAAATCTGTTCATCTGGGGACATGTTGGGAGGAGCTTTTTTTTCCTGTTGTTTAACCCAGCTGTCTTGTCAAATTTCTGGAAGCTCTCTCTTTGGGATTGTTTGGAGTTTTGTTGATTTTTTGTTGGTTTTATTTTGTTGTGTTTTTCTTTTTAAATAAGCACAGTTGAAAGAGGGAAAATTGTACTATCGAATTTTACTATGCATGTTTTGTAGTCTTCATGTACCCTGAGAAAATGTGCAGTGCAGCACTAAAGCACAAGTTTGCTTAACGACTTTAAGCTAAAGTTTAGTCTAGTATTTAGTATTAAGAAAATTAATCTAAACCAACCTTTTGTTCTGTAATGAGCAGTCAACAAATTATTTCCCTAAAGCACATTTTACCTAAACATTTCTTAGTGTAGTAGTTGCTACAGAACAGCATTAATTGGATGTGGATTTGAAGCTGGTGGTTACTCTGATTTATTTGTACTTAGACTGACAAGTCATATAATTTGGTGCATGATCTGTGCTTGCTTGCAGTCTTCTGGCACTGAAACATGGTCAAGGATGATACCTGGCTTCTGGTAGAATAATATAGAACTGCTTTATTGGTGGTAATTTTTGTATTACCAATTCTTTCTGTGTAGTTCTGTCTCCATAGACTTTGAAGCTCTTCAGGTATTGAGATCTTCATTTGTTTAGCCCAAAGGCAGACTGCAGATGACTCCTTGAAGAGCAAACAGTGCAAGTCGGGTGCTGAAACACTGGACTAAGCCACACCTTTTTTTGAGTGTTGTTTTTTGATTTTTTTTTTTTTTTTTTTCAAATCTAGTAAATGCTTTCCCCCATTTAAAACACAGACATCACAAGTTTCTAGCATCCTAATGGGTGAAAGTTCTGCTTTGGATTGCATAATACGAAAAGTATCTTGCTTACATGATTAATGGTTTTTTGCAGGTGTAGTCATACAGAGGGTGCCTCTGTAAGTGTGAAAGGTCACACGACAATATGGAGGGAACAAGATATTGGGCTTTTCCTGCAAAATGTTCTTTACAGCTGAGCCCACGTGAGCATGGGCTCCTGGGAGGCATCCTCTGTTGTGCTATGTGCAAGGTGCAGAGGATCCCAAATGATACCAACCCCAAAATGCATGTGACCCATCAAGTAACAGAGTGGTAAAGAAGTCATGTTGTTTGCATTGCTAATACCCAAGATGCAGGGCTTGTTGGGAGGGGAAACATGGCAAAAGGATGAATTTAAGGAGACTCATAGTTTGAGACTTTGCTCAGAAAATAGCACAGAGACTTCCCTCTGCCCTTCCTCTCAGTCAGGGGCAATCACAAAGCAGGTGGTTCCAGGTCACATCCTTTCTGTACGGATCTTCCGGACCCCTGGTCTATTGATAGCTGATGTGTCTCTGAGCACTGCTGAATGTTTCTCATCTTAGGGAAAATGTAGGTTATATTAGAGAGAGATCTATTCCTTAAACTCTCTGCCCTATATAACTTGACTGCACAGATTTTGACAATGGTAATAGATTTTTGGGGAAGACATCTAGCTGTCCCTCATGTGTCTCTGTATATATCCTGTTATTTATGCAGCGCGTTAACTGCTCATGGTACTTATCAGACAGTTAAATAACACAGTCCCTGCCTTAGAGAGGCAAATGTCTGTGTTGATGGAGGGATATGAGGTGCTCTGGTAAATATCTAAGTAGTCATTAATGGCTGAAATTGAAATAGAGGAAAATTACGTTACAGCAATAGAATGGGTTAGATCTTAGGATATATTTCTAATGTGGTGAGGATTAGTTTTGTTCCTTTAAAATTTCATATAGCTTTAAACATGTAATCTTAGAAAACATTTCTTATAACCGCTGATCCTGATAAGCTACTGAGAAGTGTTCGAGGCTAGTTACTAGTTAGACCTTTTGGCTTTTACCGAGACTGACACCAGAATTATAAACAAGGCTAGGTCTTGTTCTTCTCTTGTTCCTGTGATCCAAGCAGAACAAAGTATGATGCATGTGGTGCTCTTCTGGAAGTGATGCACTCTGAGCAAGACTTTGATGTCCAGGTATTCCACCACCGCTGGGTGTTGCACTGAATGGAGACTGATGTCTTGTAGCAAATGGCTGGGTTGATGCTGGAGTTTACCTACCTGCATGGCAGGGAGCAGAGATGGGGAGTGCTTAATCAGCTGGGCTGCAGTGCTGCAGGTAACAGCTGTAAAGAATTATTGCTATAAATATAATCAGCACACTGGAAGCGTTGAAAGAATGTAACTTAAGAATGTCACCAGCGTGAGGCATTGGACAACCATACCTGACGTGGCTTTGACTGCTAGCCCTACGGACCTAGGCTTTGTTTTATCGAAGTGCCTATGGTAGCATGGAGCTCACTGTGGTCTAAGCAAACAAGTGTTCACTCAGTTCCCCATGCTGAGCTTGGTGCTATTGCAGCCAAATGCAACTATCCTGAAATAAGATAGTTCAAACTTCAGGTTTTTTGGCTTGACTGGTTTTCTGCTGATTTAGTAGATTGCATGGGCTCCCTGATGAGTTGTGTGAGCACTGAGGTTAAGTGCACTGTAGTTTCTCATGACAATTTAGTGACCGTGCAATTACATGCAGGATCCAATATCTGTGTAAATGTCTATATTCAGACATTGATATTTGTAAATTAAGGGATTTCCAGATGCATGTGTTCTACTGATGGAGGGAACTTCTTGTGCTTCAAATGAAGCACTTGAGCAGCACTGTCTATTTTCTTCTAGCATGCTTGCTTTTTTTTGATCTTTCTCCTGTCATGTTGCTTGTTCTTGGTTTTAGAGTCTTGGCTTAATAAAATCCTTTGTGGAAACTATTATGTTTCTATGTATGATTCCAAAGGGACAGAATTGCTTAAAATTTGCTCTTTGTTTTGTTTAGTTCTAAAAAAAAAAAATGAAAAAAGAAAAAGAGGAGGGTCAAAAACCCCCTGTGATATTTGTGAAAACTGATCAAACTTGCCGTAACAGCACCAAAATTACACTATGGGTTATGCAGCCATGTCCTGGGTTCTGTATGTGTATCTTCTTATGTATGTTAATTTGCTTGAAACCCAGACTGAGCGCATGTAGAAAGGCATAGGAGCTCCTATAAGCATGAGCGTGAACTCTGGTTCTGTATGTCTAGTGGACTCCCAACCATCTGTTCCCTTTCATTCCACCCAGCTCCCGCAGTTCATACCCCACCCAATGCAAGTCTTTCACGGAGCCTGCAAAACGCCCCAAGAGGGGGCTTGACCTGGTGGGTTTGTTTCCAAAGCTGGATTTGAAGCTCAGGGGAATTGAGCGGTGTTTGGTTTGGCTCATTTCTGTTCAAGATACTTGCTCCCTGTCAGCGCTGAATGTCAGCTGTAAAGATAAGGAGTGATTCTGCATCATGCACAATGCACTGGTTTTGTTTCATTCCATTTATTCAATACTTTGTCCTTTATGTTTTCACTCTCTGGTCCTTGACGGTTCCTGAGAAAACACAAAGTGAAATTTTGTAGCTGATTTGGGAAATAGAATTATGAAAAGTTCCATTAGTTATATGATACAATGATTTGATTTTTTAATACATCTGCTACTTCATTTCTCTAAGTTATTTTTTTTTTAAAAAAAGCTGCGATTTCTTCAAATTCTACTTACAAGTTATTTTTAAATTGCTTATGCCTAGAAATATGAAATCATTATAAGATGCAGTGCAATATAGTGAAAGGATCGTGTAGCTTTCCATTGTGAACCTAAACATTAGACATAAAAGATTCAAGCCAAAGAAAATATATGCATGGCCGTTTCCTTTTTCGTATGCTGATTTTTTAAAAACTTAATTTTATTGCACATCTCTTAAAGTTGTTTTTGAAAATAGTAGTTTTCCATGACTTGTAGCCAGTGAGAACTATGTTTCTGGGTCATTGTCAGATATGCAGGCTCCTCTGTTGGGTTTTCTTATGCTGAGTAAGTTCCTTCTGAAATTTAATGGGACAATCTACCTTTATATGTTACTTCTGGAATATGTCACAAAGATACATCGAATTCAATTCATCTTAACCCACAAGCCTCACTCCTTTCTCTCAGCAGAAGGGCTCACTCACTCTCTTCATCTGCTCTCAGTTCTGGAGATTTTACAGAGAGAAGTTGAAAATGAATGGATGGAATCAAGGCAACAATGAAGAAATGTAACTAAAGGTCACAACTGTTAGAGGAGGAAAGAAAGCTAGCAAAATTTAAGGTTTATTAAGATCCAAATATACTTTATATAGAAGAAAGGTGCTTGATTATTGCGCTTAGCGTTTGACCTAAAGTAGGTCAGCAGTGAGATACTGTATGGAAGAGTGATGAGATTGTGGAGAATTATCCCAAAAGCAGGATAATCTCTGAATTAGAAAAAGCGTATGGAGGAATGGATTAGGAAGGGGTGTAAGTAGAGTGTTTTTCAGAATATTAATAATAAAACTTTTTAGATTAATGTTTCTGATAAAACACACAATGTTCTTCTCAAAAGTGAATAGAATTTTTGGATGAGCATTTAGTGCTTTGTGGCAATAAGTCATTAGTTGAGAAAATCCTATCAGAAAAAGAAGGATGTGGTAGAAGGAAATCTTTTACAAGTGATTCATTCACTTTTTTGACTTCTACTTGTATAGTTATGAAACTGGTCCCAGGGATCCTGTTGTCTGTTGTTGTTTTACTAAAAATTTGAGTGAGGGGTACAGACATGAGTACAGGGCTATGCACATACCATTTATTATGTGTCATTTTTCTTACTAGTTTAGTAAATAATACTTAAATGTATGTATATATAGAATCATAGAATGGTTAGGGCTGGAAGGGACCTTCAAAGGTCATCTAGTCCAACCCCCCTGCAAGGAACAGGGATATCTCCAACTAGATCAGGTTGCTCAGGGCCTCGTCCAACCTGGCCTTGAATGTCTCCAGGGATGGAGCATCCACCACCTCCCTGGGCAACCTGTTCCAGTGTTCTACAACTCTCATGGTAAAAAATTTTTTCCTAATATCCAACCTGAATCTACCTCCCTCTATTTTAAAACCATTACCCCTTGTCCTATCACAACAGGCCCTCCTGAACAGCCTCTCCCCATCTTTCCTGTAGGCCCCCTTGAGGTACTGGAAGACCACTATAAGGTCACCCCGGAGCCTCCTCTTCTCCAGGCTGAACAGCCCCAACTCTTTCAGCCTGTCCTCATAGGAAAGGTGCTCCAGCCCTCTTATCATCTTCGTGGCCCTCCTCTGGACCCTCTCCAACTGGTCTGTGTCCTTCTTATGTTGGGGACTCCAGAACTGGACGCAATACTCCAGGTGAGGTCTCACGAGGGCAGAGTAGAGGGGGAGAATCACCTCCCTCGACCTGCTGGCCACACTCCTCTTGATGCAGCCCAGGATGCGGTTGGCCTTCTGGGCCGCAAGAGCACATTGCCGGCTCATATTGAGCTTCTCGTCCACCAGTACTCCCAAGTCCTTCTCCTCAGGGCTGCTCTCGATCCATTCTCCGCCCAGTCTGTATTTGTGCCTGGGATTGCCACGACCCAGATGTAGGACCTTATATACATATATAAATGAAAAATGCAGCCAGCAAAATGCCTCATCTTTGCATCATAACAGTAGCTGAAATAAATAAGCCTCATTTGTGCGTTACAAAGATTTAGACTCTTCTGGTTCTAGATCAGGCTTTGGGCAACCTGGTGTAGTGGAGGATTTCTCTGCCCATGACAGGGGGGTTGGAACTAGATGATCTTTGAGGTCCCTTCCAACCCTAACCATTCTATGATTCTATGGTTTTGCAGACTTTGGCAGCTGTAGAGTGGACTTTCTTTTGAAGAAAACTGCTTTAAAAACCATAATTGTCCGGCAAGTAAAAGAAGCCATGTAAATCATGGCCATTTACAATTTGAGAATCTGAGGATCATGGCAAATGACTCATTTTGACTTTCCAGTAGATTTTTGCTTGTATGTGTGGCTGGTTTTTTTTTACAAAGAAAATTCAATGCAAAAGGTCCAAGTACCAATTTTCATTTCTCTTGTTTTCCTGACTGCCCCCAAATGATGATTGGCATGTATATTTTAACAGCTTTAGCTGAAGTGTCCCGTTAACTGCATGTGGACACACCAGAACTGTTCACTGCTATTCCTCTGTGTTCCATGTTTTAAAATGGTCTCCATTTCTGCAGTGGGTAGCTATCTTCGATGTTTTATTCATCTTGACTACACAATATGAAGACCATAATTGTTTTTGATGAGGTAATAATTATTTTCTGTTAATGTTATTGAAATTGATGAAAAATATTTTACTCATGGAAATGTGCTTTTCCTAAGTAACAGTGACTGTATTCCTTTGGAAATACAGTATCTTAAAATTGTACAGTAGAAGTAGCAAGCTATTCCAGTATAGGTGGTGCCAATGTTTTGATAGGCTTTAAAAGAAAGCAACAAGGTACACTTTGTGGAGTTATTGTTGTAATTTCAGGAGTGTCACTTACTGAAATTAATTTTCAGATAAACCCAAAAGAAATATAAATAAAGGGAAACTTTTTGACTTATTAAAGTAAAGGAGTTTCTAGTTCATCCCAGTAATAGGAAACTAGACAGCCAGCTAATATGAACATTTAAGAAGGAATTCAAGTTCAGATTTTGATTAAGGGACTTCTGCTTGGTCTGTAATTCAAGTAATTGGTCTGTAATTCAAGAAAGTGTTCATGTAAGAGCCCTGGAAATCCATTACAAACAGGTTTGAAAGGGAAAGTTAAACCACCTCAACTTCAACCTCAGACAGAATGTATCTTCTTAATCGTTATGAACTCCTGCCATTAGTGCTGAGGTGGGTGATAAATAGCCTGTCAGAGGTCTCTATCCAGCTGTCTTCCGTTGTATCTTTGCTATTGCAACATGTTAAGTTTCCAATTCTTCCTGGTGAGCTGTGAGACCATAGATAATCTGTTCACTGAAGTGGAGTTCATACTAATTATATTGACAGCAAAATGAAGTATCTTAATTTTGCACTATCGATCAAGAGGATTCCTTGGAAGACTACAGGGCTGAGAGCGCTTTCTGTTGGACCTGGACTTCATGCTGAAGGTCTGTAAAGTGGCTAATATATATATAGCCTTTTGCTGTCCTCCATATACGCTCTGATTTCCCATTTGATAGATGTTTTGTGTACTGACCGATGCTGGTATATGACTTTGTGCATTTAAGGGGTCAGTTTATAAGGCACAAAATAAAAAATAACCCATTTATATCAACCATGAATGCTAGCCAAAATCTCTTGAGAGATCAGTGCAACTGAATGTGTTTGAAACACTGCAAAGGAAGCTCCAGAAAACATCACTGCCACATGAGTAGCAGGCTTCCTTTCCTGAAGGTAGGAAGCTTTGAAACTTCCCATCATTAGCAAAGCTAATTCTTGCTTTATTTGTAATTCATCATGTGCTGTTGCCTGACAGTACATAATAGAACTAGAAAACAATCACTTAGAACAGGAAACAACTGTCAATTAATACGCTAATGAATCAAGTTTACCAAAGGTGAAGCAACTTACACTCCCAGTGGAAAAGTATGAAATACATAGCTTCTTGCACCAAAAATTCATCCTTTTGCATTTCAGGTCTGTTTTGCTTTGTTTTCAAACATTCCTCATTATCCTTGCAGTTTTCGTGTTGGTACATTCTGATGCTGTACTTGCACATGTTTAAACCTTTAAAATGTGTTTAAATCTTTCCTCTGTGGCTCAGAAAACCTCTGTATTTATTTTACTGCAAACATGAGAAGGGTCTGAAACCAGGGCTCAGCTTGATTCAGCAATGTTTTAAATATTATTCAGATGAATAGTTGTCATCATTTTCAACAGGATGAGTCACATAATAAATGTGGTGCTGTGCCAGACATTACCTATTGTAAATATTGCTAATAGATGAATGCCAGACAGATTATTATTTTTTTTAATTTTATTTTTCGATTTTGCATTCTACTGGTACTTGCAAACAGAGTCCAAAATGTGCTTGTATGTTTCTGTTTGCAATTCAGCATACTCTGCCACAAGTGGGTAAAAAGAAAAGTCTGAAACACTTCGATTTAAGAAACAGTCCTTTGGCAATTTGGTATTCTGCCTCAAGGTTTTGGTAACCCATATTCCATATTGCATCGCAATGTACTCTGTGATGTTGTTTCACATTATACTTGCTTACTGTTCAAAAGAAATTGCAGTATTTTTGTGAGCCTGAAAGATGTCTTTGCAATAAGAGATGGCAAATCTCAGCTCTTCAATGGAATGTGCGCATGGAAACCTATCTTTTCAGAAGACATCCCGTTGAATTGGCATGAGATGCACTGTGAAAAGGATGTAAACTCCACATCTATGAAAGTTATCGACACTATATTATTACCCTGTGGGCTGAGATGTCCAGCAGTGCACAACTTTAATCCGTATAGATAGCATTTCATAGCCCTGCTCCTTCATGGACATGAATAATCTCGGACATTCAGTTCATAGTTAGTTTCAATTTGAAAGCTGTTGTAAATTTACCCCAGTGTTTCAAATTTAGGAGATTTGTATCTTCAAGCTGGATTTTTCTTGTTGATTTGGATTGGCAATTTTTTTTATGTATATACTTAACATTTGTGTGCAGTAGCAAGCAAGCCTTTTTGGAGTCAGGCTGGTGGGCTTAACAGTTAATTTTACCCACGGTAAACTTTCACAAGAGATCTCCATACCAAAATGCCAGTAGTGCTGCTGCCATTTCATACGTTTTTACTTCGTTAGCTGCATTAGCCTGCAAGTTTACCTGTGTTTCCTCTTTTACTGTTGTGTCATCTGACTGGGTGATACACTTTTAAATTCAGGATGGATCTCAAATAGGTTGCTTTTAAATGTAAGAGAAACAAAGTGCTGTATCTTCAGCCAGACAAGTAAATAAAATATGTCCTGAGGCAGCATTTGAAGTGCCAGTAGGAAGCGATATGAGAGGAAACCATGTGCATTTCCTAGGCAAATCATTTTGATATTTTCAGCATCCTGGAAGCTTAAGCTGGCATAAAGGAACGCCGCAGGAGTTACACTAATGGTGTTTGCTAGCTGTGGAGAGAGCGGCCAGCAATGAAACCCAGGGTGTGGTGTTCCATCAACTCATTCTAATTATGGTTTTGGGTTTGTTTCACTCATTTTAAATAATAGATGCATCTCTTGTTCTTGTGTTTTGGAGTTTTATTATTTTGATGCAAAATAACTGTCAATGACACGTAATTATGTTAGAGGTAAATATGACACCTGTTAAAATGGCCAGAGCCTTTTCAATTGGCTTGTGATGTCATCATAGGCAGTGCTGTCCTACGGCTTTACTTAGGAAAGTGCCACGTGGTTTAAGAGGTATGCTTCTTAGTAAACTGGCTTTTTTCAGATTGTTGTTGTGTGTATTTAAAACATTTGGAATTAGCCTTCAATATCTGTTAAAAATTCAAGTAAATTTTGAGCATATATTGTATATTTTTGAGCAGTATCTTTTAAATCTTATACTTTGTACCAGCTTTAAAAGCAGCAAAGGTGCAAAAAACTATTTTGTGTATTTACTGATGCAGATACTGCTACACAAGTTGACAACACAACATAAATAGTAAATAATGTTACTTTCACACTTTAAAATATGTATAAGTAGACTTGTAAGTGCTTCTCCTGCTTAAGACATTTGGCAGTTTATTTTTTATTTCCAGAATATCTCAAGATGTAATTTTTTTAATGTTCAAAAGAAGCAGGAGTGTAAAACACATTGTTTTGAAACTCCAAGATGAATGGACGATTGGAGACATTGTTCCTTTAAAGCACCAGCTGAGAGACTCCATTAAGCGTGTGGCAATGACACATGGACCCACACGGAGCACAACCGCGGCGGGGATAGCTGCAGCCTGAAATATCGTTATTGGCAGGTTTCTGAATAATTTCACAAAGGCACTTCAGGCCAGGAATCTTGTTAGTGGAACCTGGTCTCACTTCAGTCTTTATATCTCCAGCATGTAAAACTCAGTTGTATCCTCCTAAGACTTGGAGTATTATTTTTTTATTCAATTCACTAGCTGTGATTGACAAGGACCTCTTCATGAATATGTTAAGAAAGAACTGTTTCCTGGATATTATGTCCTTTCATATCTGTCATAACTAGAATATTCATGATGCTGTTTTTAACAGGCCTCCTATTGTAAAAGAAATATCACGGAAACATGTTCTAGTTTTTATAAAGTCCAGGGAAAAATGAATGCCTTAGGGGCTGATAGGTAAGGGGTTTTTTTTACAATTTAGAAATACAATGTGACAGCTAGCAGAATATATATCAGCAAGTAGAAAGCTCTTAAATATTGCAGTCATGGGCCTAGAATTGATAAACTGGTAGGAGTTTTATATTTATTTTTATGGTTTCTGATGGCTGTAGTTTCATAAGAAATTTATTGTACGTTTCTCCATTTAAAATGCAATTATGAAATCAGGCTTTCTTCATCATTTTTATTTCTGGATGCTGAGAGTCTTTTTTTCAGTCAAATCCTGCCAAAATTTAGACATACACAGGCATACGTCTTTGTTGTACAGGAACACTGGGCTGATGAATGCCAACTGCCCTTTGATGGTTCAGAGCTGGCATGTGTAACAGTGGGTTTATATGACAGAGGAGAGGGCAACAAAACTGAAAGACTGAGGAGCAGCCTCCTCTTCCATGGAGAAACAAGCATATGCAAAACCGCCGGATTTTTTAGAGCAGATTGAATTACTTGTGGGAGATACTTTCTAAGCAAAAATATGATTTTGTCAAAACAAATTTTCTATTTAATAGAAAATGTTTATTTGACAAAAGACTTCTTCCTATAATAAATAGAAAATAATATTTTGAACTAATTATTTTTGACTTACAAAGTACTTATTTCCAATTTTCGAGATTAAAAGACAATGTAACATCCTGTTTTATAGTCAGAGTTGCAATTTTGACTTACAGTGCCATGTGACTTTGACCTCAATCAAAAGTAAATACATTAGCTTTTCAGATGAGTTAACTAGTTTGCATGTACAAGTCTCTCGTATTTGTTTTCCCTGAAAAACATTAAAGCTCCTTCTAGAGAAAAAAAATATTTTTCTAGCTGAGTCCAATGATTTCTAGTTCAAGAGGCGTTATCTGTAACTGAACAGTTCAGCTGTGCTACGCAACTTGGTTAATTTTGGTCCTCTGGACTTGCAGTATATTTCCAAATTAGTAATGTAGACGCTTAGAAATACGTTATGTAGTTAAATGCAAACGAGGAGGTGACTTTTTCCACCACTGTAACTGAGGCTGGAATTGTTAGGGTCTTAACACAGCTCATTATTTCCTAGGGAAAACATTAGTCTAAATAATGCATACATACAAGTAACTCCTAACTACTGGATACCATTATTTTATTCAAAAGATATTGTTGGGTGCTTTTTAATAATAATTAAAAAAGAAATTTAATGTTTGTAAAAAGCCCTGAATTTGTGTTATTGAAGAACCACTCTAGTTACTGTGTGGCTAATCATAGGCATCATCAGCCTTCGGCTGGAGCGTGCCACGTGCTGCTGTGCTGTGGACACATTCTTCTGGGCTGCAAAGTGATTAATGCCCTGTGCGTATCTGGTGAAGCTGCGTCTATCACCACAATTTCATGCAACAAATGGGGCAGCCCTGGTGTTTTCTTTTTTAACGTCATAGGAATGAACCTGAGAACAGCGCTGTGTTCCACCCAGGTCTCTGTACAGCATGTATTGCCCTTCAGGCAGCAGGAGCTTGCTTATCCCAAGGGCTGAGCGCTCTTGTCCCTTGCCAAGTGCCCGGAGCAGCTCCTGGTGTCTGCGGGAGCTGAGGGCAGTCGCTGCGGAGCACACAGCATGTTGCAAGATCAAGCTTCATAAGCTGGGGTGAAATTGAAGACACTGACCTGCAGGTGAAAGGCTCTGTATCCTATTAGCAATCTAAGTATCAAACAATCCCCCAAAGTAAATCATTCCTGATCAAAAAGCATGAAAACAGCCCTTCTTAGAAGCAAGTGCAAACTGACTGTGTGGATCAGCGTGCTGAGGGAGGTCAGACCTGTCTGTCCTGGGTGGTGAGTATTGCTGGATATTTTCTCTGCCAGAAAGAAAAAATATGTCTTTTGCAAGGAAGAATGAGATGTATGGACTCCACCTTTTTGGGTTGTCTTCAGATGTTTTCTCAAAACTTTTGTTTTCATAGGAAGGGTTGTATGGCAGATGAGAGGTATTCCAGTTCGCTTTGAATGCACATTGATTCCTGGGCAGTGGGAATTGCTATAGGGGGCAAAAGGCACTGGATTTTGCTTTTGCCTCCAAAGAGGTTTCAGCTAGGATTGTTCTTGCACATACCTGTAAAATAAATACATCACAAGTTGCTGAGGCCTCACTTTGCTTGACTCAAGTGATCCAAACAACACAAGGGAAATTATAGGTGCTCATTTTTATTATGCTCATTGTGTGGACAGGTTTTCCACCCTCATGTTCAGCAGGATCTGTGCTGGTGTAAACTGGATGAGATTGACCCAGGGCCTGCAATGCACTGTGCATGTCTTAAGGATGATCGTATTAGAGGTATTAATATTTTATTTCTGATAGCTAATGGACTCTTAAAGACTTTATGAACATTTTACCCCTTTATGTCACTGTTTTTGCATCATAAGTCACTGGTGATTCATTGAGATCTCAGCACAGATTCAGAAGATTCTTCCGCAGGCATCATTGAACTAAATATTAAATTACCTTTTCCTTGCTCTTTGTAGCCTCTGGCTCTGGCTCTCGTGGCTAAAGGGACTATGGCAAAGCAGAGCCTGAATGAGTAAAATCTGGATGCTGACTGTCTAAAATATGATTAAGTAGAGAAAAAGGAAAGTAATCAAAGTGGTGTTTTAATGCCAAACGCAGCGAATAAAGAATGCTGCTGGTTTATGTCTTAATCCATAAAAATCCCACAGCTGGAATGTATATGGAATAATCCTATGTGAAAGAAACATAGGAAGAGAGAGGAGCCACATTGGTTTATAACAATCCATGGGTGTTAAACTATGCTCATCAGCACAATACAAAAATAAACCTCCACAAAACCAAACAAACAAAAAGCCCAACGTGAAACAGGTCGTCATTCTTATTACTTGCAGTACTGCATGTGTGGTTTTCTTTTTAGATGTACTGAAAGTACATTTCTAGTTCTTGATTGACAGAGCAAAATTTTGATAAATGGACAGAATTGTGAACTTGTGTACTATGGCTTCTGGTCACATTTGAGTTATAATTTTTCTCCTGCTTTGAATAATTAATATAAACTAGTATTAAATGAGTTGTGTAGTAATGAAAGAAATAAGAACTATAAGTTTTTGTGAAGAGAGTCTTCATTTCTATGGAGGTTTCATCATTTGGACATTGAGTGGTTATAGAGATGTAGGGATAAAACAGTCTGACCAGTTTCACCTTAGTTACAAAAGATAATTCATATCCCAGCTAATGCAGGCAAATGCCCTTTTATTGTGTCTGTAATTCACAACAATGTTTATATGGAATGTCAATACTCTAGGATTTGTATTTATTTCTTCTTAGACTCCTGGTGTTCAGAAGCTGCAGACACCCTGATGCACTATCTATATAAAGACATCTGAGCTAATTAGAAGTCTGTTTGACAAGTAGGTCTGTGTTTGAAAATATGGACAGCCTGGATAGTTGAGAAGTGCCGATGTGAAGGATGAAGGAGGAGTGAAGCTGGTAGCTGAAACGAGAACTGAGTGACCTCATTGAGATGGTGAAATGGTGGGGATGGGAAAATTGGGAGTTGGAAAGAAAGGAAATGGCATTGAGAGCTTTTGGGCAGAGGAAGATGAAAGGGAAAACATGCTCAAGTCATCTTGAAAGATAAAGCTTGAAAGGTGTCTTGGGGTCGGAGCTGGTTTACGACGTAGTAGCTCTTACTGCATCATGCAGACCTGCTTAGGTCCTGTCCTGCTGCCGCTCCCATGGTGACCCCTAACTGCGGTGTGGATGCTATTGCAGAGATGCTAGATGCATTTACAGCTGATGTTCCTTTCTATTGTGGAGCTGAAGGAGTGACCCAGAGTGATGGCAGAGTGTTCATGTGGGGTATAAACCAAATGTGTTTGAATGACAGTGCCTTACATCCAGGTCAGCTGGGCCTCGGTTCCCAGTAATATCTTGGTCTCCATCCTGAGCCTGACTCCAGGGAGTATTATAGTGCTGTATTTCTGAAAAGAGATGGAAACATTTATTTTATTTTTACATACTGCAGTGTTTTCCTAAAAATAACTATGCAAGATGAGTGGGGCAGAATGTGAGCAGTCAATTAGAGTTGAATGTAACATACGGTGCTATCTCCCCCGTTGTCTCTGAACAGAAAACAGGAAAACATCTCACCAAATAGTTTTTATATGGAGTGATGCAGCTCATCAACAATAACAGCCATTCCGTAAAATGTTCACTGAAAGTCTATGTTTTGCTAGCCACCATTTTAGAAGATGTTCAAGAAAGAACATTGTGTATCTTTTGTACAGCACCTCCAATTCTGAATAATTAGAGTAGAGAGACTTTCAAGTTGGCTTCGAGTTTTAGGTTGTTATATAAATAAGTTCACAGGAATCTCAAATGCTTTACATAAATCTGACAGCAACTATAAAAGGCTTTTGAACATTTTTGTTGCCAAAGTCCCAGGGATTGCTGGAATCTTAAATAGCCTGTTTTAAGCTTCAATTCAGGAGCTTTTTGTCATGTTTAATAATGTGGTGAATAATTCCTTTTCTGTTCATAGTTTCCACATTTATAATCCACAAGGATTTTTGAGGCATGGAATAGATGTTTTCCAGAGCTGTAAGTGTTAGGGGTCTTTCCTACCCCAAACTCACAACTTGCTTTTCAAGTTCTCTTCATGTTAGTCGTTGTCTATGTCTAGCTTCTTCTAAAGGACTGTCATTAGAAGATGCTAAAATGAAAAGGTTGTCAGTTGTCTGAGGGAACTATATTTGAAATATCAAAGTATCAGACTAACTATGATGATGAATATGTTGTAAAACCAGACATGCAACACACGTCTTTATTAGGGAAAAGTCTATAAACAGCAAAATGGTGAGATCCATGGCTCAGACTCAGTCCAGAGAGTTGAGCTCCGCTGAGGTGCACCAGTACATTTTTAGAGTGACTTGTATTGCAGTGCAACATGGTAATTAAAAGCCAAGTACGTCCTGGAAACACAAAGCACAGACCTTCTCAGAGGCTCAGAAATGCCAGTGACTGTCATCCGTAGATGACACGAGATGTTGTTCCTGCTGTCACTGTCAGACTGGTAGTTCTCAGAGCTGCAGGTTGAGAATTTCATTTCAGTTTAGTAAAAACGAATGGAGCTTTGCCTGGTTAGGTGTATTTTGTAATGACATTCTTAATATGAGTAGCACAGTTCCTGTGCCCCAGCCAGGTCAGATTTTAAAATTGGCCTCATGCTAACTATTGTAGTTCCTTTAATTCTTGTGCATGCTCTTAAATTGCAGCAACGTGTATTTGTGTCCTTCCTAAAACAGGTTGTTAGCTTTCATAGATAAACAGAGAGGTTCTCTATATAATTTTCCTCTTGAAATTTGATTTGCAAAGATAGAGTTGTTTGAATATGCTTAACTTTGTGCCTTGTGAATAAGTCTTGGGAATATTAGGATTTAAGAGAGTGTTTATGAAAATACATCTGTAGTTGAGCTAAACAGTTTTTCTTTGAAGTTCCATTTCTTCCTCTTCATCGCCACCATGAAGCAACATTAATTCTCAGTGCACTGTGAAGGAATCATTTGGTAGCAAAATCGTTTCGGAAAGTATCTTGCTATATAAATATGTGGAATGGTAAATGTTCTTAAAGGCGTATCTTTTTAGGGCTGTATGTACCAAATGGTTATTTATTTCTGATCGTTGAAGTCCACACTAAAGCTTTCTACAAACCTTAGAAATAATCATTCTAGCAGATATGAGCACTGAGTAGTGCTTTTAATCCAAAATCATGGAATTTGTCACAGCATTCATTTTGTAATCAAAAACTTCAAGAAATTTCAGATTAATGAAACATACATTTTTTTAATTGCTCTAAAATGAAACTTATTTAATTAGAGAACATGGTATAAATGGAATTTTCGTTTTGTGATTGAATAAAAAAGGTTTATATGCCTATTTTGATGCCTATTACTGATTCTGCCTCAGTGATATTAATGCCCCATATTGTTGAGCTTTCATCAAAAGACACAGTAAAATTGTTTTCTTTTCATGAATAGCTCTGCTGTTTTGCACTCAAACATCTCTCTGCCATTTGTCATTGTATTCGCCACTCTCCAGTGTCAGTCTTTAATAAGGTTCTTTTATTTGCTGTTGTACACTTTCTGGGAATAATTTTTCCATTTCAGGGAAAAGTTTTGGTTTATTGTAGTTTTTCTAATCTCCTCGTTTGATTTTACAGACTCATACAGTGAGGTCGTCTTTCTTTTCTCCCCATTTTATTGTATGGCCTTTGTATTACATGGTTCCTATTATTTTATGACACACTCTCCTACTTCACTTTGCAGTTATTTCCAACAGATTTAACATTTAGCTGTCCACATCCGCTTTATGGGTATGTGTAATGTATGGATGGCAGTACTGTCCCATTAATTTTTAATGAATTGGCTCTTTATCCAGTGCTATCTAATAAAGATAATCATCAGAGTGCATTGTCATACTGCAGTGCCCAAGAAACTTTTTAATACTCCTTATTGCATATGCATATTCCCAGATTCTCCCTTACTCTTGCTTAGCATACCATGGCTCAATCACATTTCCATTATTTAGCTGAAAATCAGCACGTTTCACTCCTAATACATTTCGGCTCAGGTTGAGCAGTAAATTGGCAGAGGGATATGAAGAAATTTTAAAAGTTCCAGTGAACATTGGCTACTCACTATTGTTTTATTTTCTGCTTTTTTCTGGAACTGAGAGTTACTAACTTAAACTGAAAATTAAACCAGATCAGTGCATCCGTGCTGATTCATTAAAGTCTTGGAGTTTCCAGTTGCTTGGCTTTCTTACTGGCGTTATTCTGATGTCTGCCAGGTAACTGTAAAATCTGACACTGGTGAGGCCGGACAGCGGAGGAGGCAAAGTTTCGTTTTGATGAGTTAATAGTAGTTCTGCAGATGTGCTGGCAGAGAAACCCTGAGTGCAGAGTAAATAAGTATTTACTCACAAAATTATTTTATTCTGGCTGGAAGCTCACTATGTCTGCCAGCTAATTTTTTTTCTTAGAAAAGTGATATTTTAAGTTCTTAAAGTACATAACCTCTTCTTTGTGCCACAAAGAATTCTGTTTCCCACTCACTGTACTTATCTATGCTGTGCCTGTGTAGGTGTGGATTTAGCACTTTTAGAAGGTGAGAATGAGCACTTTCAGAGGAGGAACGCTCAGTGCAGTCACAGAACCAGCCAGCACAGCTGCCAGCTCTCCACAAGCACACTTCATTCTCTTTCCAGAGCCAGTTTCTATGAATCTTGCTTAGCCATGAAACTGCCAAAATGGCTAGTGATTGCAACTGTGCTGTAGACAGTTGTCTATGAGAACATGGCGTAAAGCAGGGAGTTAATTTAACAGGGATTTTTTTATATATATATATAAATATGCCCCTAAGGAGTCACAACGTTCAGTCACTCCTGGATTTGAACCAACGACGGGAGTAGAAGCTTTTTACTACAAACGTTTGATTTCTGCCAATGCACAGGTGCATACAGTAAATGTAAATACTCCATTCAGGTTTCATGTTGAGAATAGGTTGCCTATTATAACTGAAATTGAAAATTTAGTATTAAAATGTAATGAACTGCTGTTCAAGTCCCTGAAGTCAGTCTTGCATCTTCTCTCTCCACTCTGATTTCAGTGAGGCTAGTAAATTACTTCAAATCTAAGCCATTAGTATATATAATTAAATGTTAACCAACCCGCTGCATCAGCTCTCAGGCTGTTCTTTTGCTGTGAACTCTCATGCACTGCATCATTTCTCACCCCTTCTTCCATGGCTGATCCAGAGGCAATCTCCTCTCACCCTCCCATGCTACCATGGACTGCGGAGCCCTGCCTGTCTCACCTCCTCTTTGCATGTTGCTGAGGCACCCTGTGCTTCTGGCTAGCAAAAGTAAGTGAGAGTGGCCTTGTGGCATGCCCAGAAGAGCCATCACCCCCCTTTTCATGTTGGTGGCATCACCTCAGCATGTCCCGTTTTGTGCTCTCTTTGCCCACAGTGGAGGCGCAAGGCCACAGGATGCGGGGCTGTGATTTGAAACCCTCCTTTGACTTGTAGTGAAATTGTTAAAGAAATAGATTATTACTCTAAGTTCTAGATGTAATCATGTTCTGATAGTCATGTGATTTGATAATTGATCTTCGGATACAGACAATTCTCTTGGGAATAGAGATATTAAAAATTACCGGTTGGGTTCTGAATGTTTCTGAAAGGTATTTTTCTTTCATAAGAACTAAAGTGCCATCTGTATGCCAGAGTATATATACAGTCCCTTCCTGTTAAGTAAGTAGCTTTTAAAACTCAGGAGATAACATTATTTAATTGCTGTCTTGAATAGATGCTGACTGCCATTATTATTAATGTTGACTGGATTTGTAGTGCTATTTGAATCATCAGAGACCAGGTTTTGTTGCTTAAACAAAGGCATTTCAGTTCTAATTTGCTAAAATGCTTTTTAATGCTAAGGTTTCTTTATGAAGAAAATAATGAGAAGAAGAAAATTACTGGTAGATTTTCTGTGATAAAAATATCCGTACCAGATCCAGCTAAAGTTGGAAACAAAGATAGTTATGTTCTTCATCACACGTGGTATGTGGGGAAGCCCTTTTGGTAGTTGCTCAGGCTATTAGAATTTGAATTGCTTTTGGTTTGCCCTTGTGTTCAGAAGATTTTGTGCTTTTTCAAGACACTGTAAGATAATATGAAATGTTGCTGCCTTTTTTTTGTATCTACTGTTAAAACAGATATTGTGGAATAACATTCAGGTCCAAAGAACAGCTTTGTAACTGAATCTTTACTGTAGGAATGAGACAATAGCAGCTGAAATAAGAATGACACAGAAGTAGTTGACAGTTTTCTGACTCAAGAGAAACACAGTCCCTCTGGATACATCTGTGTTGTAGTCACTTCTGCAGCTTTCATAAGACCCATATTAGCTGTAGACTAGTTAACGAGACCTGTCATTGTCGTGGCTCAGACGAGAACGTAATAAATCCTGGAAGCTGTGGTGGGCAGCCCATGCCGGGCACCCGGGCACTGCAGCCCCCACGAGAGCGCCCAGCGCGGGCAGGGCTGAAGGAGCTGCAGCTGCTGCTGGCGATTCGCAGCATCTCCCTTTACAATGGTACTTTCACGGCTCCTTAGCGTGTGGCTTATATGGCTTTACTGGCATGTGCTGTTTCTCATCCCGGTCTCTTTTCCTGCGTATAAATCATTCAGGGGGGCAGGCAACTCTTGCAGTGATGTTGAATTACAGCTGCTTCTAAATTCAGAGCTGGTCCAACAGCTGGAATTTAAGACCAAATCTAAAGTCTTCAATTT
Organism: Tauraco erythrolophus; assembly: GCF_009769465.1. NCBI lineage: Eukaryota > Metazoa > Chordata > Aves > Musophagiformes > Musophagidae > Tauraco > Tauraco erythrolophus. The sequence continues at coordinate 9,562,325 of NC_141476.1, forward strand.
TATCTACGGTTTGTCTTAGTTATTTTAGAATGAAAAAGAACAACCACAGCAATTGAATATTGGCTGTTTCACAAAGATACAGATCTTTTCAACAAAGCAGATAAAAGAAAACTCCCCAAACTCACTGGAATATATTTTCCCCTCCTAAATAGCATTGTTATGCTGTCATTATGCTTCCTGTCTTTCCCATTTTGCCTAGTAAGGCATCCGCTGTTTCTATACGACTGAAAAATGATCAGATCTGTTATAGTAGTAAAAAATGTACTTGGTACACATGCTTGTACATTAGAGAGAATAAAGATCCTTTGAAGATAGTATTTGTTCTTTGAAATTTTGTTTCATTGGCCAAAGAGCTGTCAGTCATAAAGACTGAGATGATAGTGAAGCTATTGATTTCAGTGGGGCTAGGATTTCACTCCAAGAAAGAATAACTTGGCTATCATTCTCAAAATGGGGTGAACATGTGATATTCTTCTGCTGCTGAGTATGTAATATGTTCATTTTGTACAAATTTAACCATGTGTTTCCTGGCTTTATCTTAAAATAATTGATCTCAAGGTTTTATATTGCTGTATGTTATGTTATTATCTGAACATTTTCCATAGAAAATCCAAAGCAGCATGTCCTTAGATTTCGTGGAGTCTCTTCAACTTCTGTTTTCAGGCTAAAATCTGTTTTAGTGACTAGGGACTTGTTTAGCTTTTTGGTACTTTTGATAGAGGCTTATAGTGTTCCGGGAAATATGCGGCATTATTTCTGTTTCAGAGCTATCTGCTTGGTAAGTACCTGCTGTCTGGTTTCTGTCAAATTTCTGCTTGCTAAGGTTATCCCATTAGCTTAACTGTTATCCCATCAGAAGGAAAAGGACAGTTATTGTAAGAAGCTATGTGAATGCTTTATCTCCTTTAGGGAAAAAAAACAGTATTGAATGAATGAGAAAGGGAGGGAAATCCCTTAGAAAACATAACATACACTGTCCCCAGGGGCAGAAGCCTTTATCTAATTCAAGTTCTTTTAACTCTCTCCTGGATGCCACATTTAGCTTCCTTCAAAAAAAAAAAAAAAAAAAGGCATTTTATAATTGTGTTACAAGCTTGACAATTTTCTAAGTGAAGAGAGATGATTTCATAAGAGACATAAAAATCTCAGTTGTATGTGCTTATTTTTGTATGTCCTCCCTGTTTCCTGATCTCCAGCACCAGTGATGTTTTCCCAGGCAACATTAGTTTTGACATTTACAAGTTACAATAAGGAACAGCCTACTTTATTGTTTTCCTATACTTTCTTTTTAATATGCCCTATCATCTTAAGAACAGCTGTAAAAACAAGGGCAGGTTATACAAATACCTTTTAAAAAGAAGAAATAAAATAAGTTCCTTTTATATCAAGTCAAGTTTTCCAAACCTGCTTGTCAGCGTTTTTGTGTCTAATTTGCACTAAAAGCGTCTATTTTTGTATGAAAATGCATCATTTGCTCACACATGCAGTCAGTGGTGGCTACCACACTTTTAACTTCTATGTGTTCTTTTTGAAAAGAATGACAAATCTGTTAACTCTCATGAGAGAATGAGCTGGGCTGTGTTAAGGCTGAACCAAGTTTTTTCCCTGGCTCTGAAGGCCACCTGGCTTTGGGCAGGTCCTTGGGGTGGAAACTTTGTTCTGGGGTCCAGGATGGTTGTAAATGTCTGCCTGCATGCCTCAGGTTATGCTGCTTCAATCTAAATTAGACAGTTTTCAAATAAGCTGGCAGCATTATTTGATCAGAACAGATGTGATTTTTCTTTTTTCTTTCTTCTTTTTTTTTTTTTTGTCTGTCACAGATACAGACATTTATCTCTACTCTGGAACTTCTTCTTAGTTTGTAAATTCCCAGGAGGCAAGCAAACCCAGAAACTTCCAGAGCTAGGATGTGTTGAACCAGAAAAAACAGGACCTGCAGCTTTGAGAAACTGAATCTTTCTCTTGATAAGAGCTGAAGCCCTGGGGCATACATACATATAGCCAAAACCACAATAAATATCAAGGCACACAACGTGTCACCAGAAAAGGAACTGAGAATTCATTCTGAGAGCAAAGATCTGCAAATCAATAAAAAAGGGGGAAAAGAGAGATTTAACAAGAAAACTTACTGTGTTACAACACCACCACCCCCCGCCTCCCCCTCCCACCCCGATGACCAGGAGCTGTGTTTTACATTAAAAGCACTACAGAGATGAGTTGAGCTGTAACTTGCTCACACTATCTCCATTTTTCAAACTGTTTAAATCCTATGAAAATTAAATCATCCTAATGAAAGAAAATTATATTTGAGCCTGGATATACTACAAGTCAATAACTAGCACAGTGGCAGAAATAATGTTCTGTTTTTCTTACAGATAGGTATCTTCAGCACTATACTAGGTTTTAATTCAGTGGGGCTGCCTGTTGTAAAAATCACGGCAAGCACATCTGCTGCCATGATCTCCAATGGTATTACTTACCATTTACATGCAATTGAAGATTTGACAGGTGCTTTACACACAAGGATGTTGAGATGGTTGCAGCCACGTGTAGCTTATCACACAAAAAGCTGATAGTCTGAAGGGAGATGGAGAAGTTGGAGGAAAAAAGTAAGTGGTGGTATTTGCCTGTGGTTTCTTGTTCCCAAATTATTGGGGTTATTAGTTGAAAGAGGAAAGGGGTCTAACCGGATGCCTTTAAGTAGCAGAGCTTTGGTCAGGAAGTGTGGAAAAGCCTATGGAAATATGGGCAGTGTCTGTATATAGGAAAAAAAAAATGAGGCATGAGTGGGTGAAAGTAGAGACCTGCATGAGTATGGAACTGAATTATAGAGGATCAGGAGGACAGGGGTGAGAGAGGGAATGTGCGAAGGGAGGGAGGCGATATCTGAGGAAGCAGAGTGGCCCAGCGCACTGAGCAGATGAAACTATGCAAATGGAGGGAAGGCAAGTATGTATGTGGAAATCAACAGGTGTATTGCGGAGTTCCAAAATCAAAACATGCAATATTTCTTGCAGACTTGGTCTAAAATTAGGCATATATGTGAAATGGAGATAAAAGAGCTGGGGCCGATAAAGACAAAACGAAGGCATCTCGCTGTTAGTTGTCCTTGGAGAGGTATTGCAAGTGTCAGTAGCCTGGTCTTCTGCCCCTGTGGAATTTCCTTTCAGGTAACAGTGTCAGCAGGGGATTTGGGGTCACAAATGCACTGAAGGGGCTCTTTGGGGTGATGAGCTTGCAAATTATAAATGCTTCTGTAATGTCCTGGCTTTGTCAGTGGGAGAAGTGGCTGCTGTAGACGAGTGGGCTGGCAATCTTCTCCCTCTTTATCCCCTGTGGCTGTCTTTTAGGAAAGACAGCTTTTTATCTTTTTTTAAAAAAATTATTTTTTAATTTCTTTTTTTTTTTTTAAAAGCAAGTTCTGGATTTGCATTTTGTTTTACCTACGTGTTTTTTAAAATTGGATATGCCAAAACATTAAACAGATTATGAAGGACTCCTGTACTGGAATCACTTACCAGGTTGTCCTTTACTGACCACTGTCTATGTGACCAGAATTTGTATGCAGCCTGGGCACCTCCAAGGTGTGCCCACTTCTGCACGGACTATTTGTGTAACAACTGGTTTTACAAAGGAAACCAGGGTTCTGCCTTATTTAAGCACTTTCGTATGAGTAAAGTACTATCAAAGATCAAATATAACCTGATTCAGGATTTCTCTGGTCATGTAACCCAAGATTAAAGCTAATTACTTGATAGTATCAGTCAGTCAATCAAACAAGCCTTGTAAAAATCAATACAGCTCGTAACATGATAATATCCTTTGTCCAGGCTCTTTATACATCATCTGCCACCTTAATTGGTACTGATGTAGAGCCACACAATGGTTCAAATCTGGACTGATTTGTTTTAGCAGTGACACTTTACCCAGCTAATGCAGAATCATTAACATAATTTTTCCAGTTACTGACCTTGGAGCAGCTGTTGCTAGTTTGCTTATGAAAATTGTCAGTACTCTTTCCTTGTTTTTATTCTTCTGCTTCTTTCTGGATTACTCTTGACAAGAAGAGTCCAGAGCTAAGTCTTAACCGATTGGTGAGCTTATTTTTCTAGCTGAATCTGAATTATTTTGCAGCAATGAAGTTCTTAAGATAACTAAGCAAAATTAAATTTCTTGAGTGTATGACCTCCAAAATGATGATACTACACATCATAAGGCTTATGGATCAGCAGCAAGTGCCTGGAAGGAGACTGCTGCTTAACTTATTCACATCTTTGTCCCTATAATGCGTTTTAATACAGAATCTGACAGTAGTTGTGCGGTCATTCAAAAGCACGGAGGAGAAATTGTTTTAAAAAATTCTCACGAAGCCCTTTGGATTAATCGGTTTGCTGTCACCCAGTGTGCAAGGCGACTGTTCAGACTATAGCAATAGCATCCTCCAAATTTTTCTGTGCCTGAGAAATTTGTCAACACTGTCACATTTAACAAATTTCTCTTCCTGCAATATGAACATTACGCCAGGGATTTACAAACTTAGCAAAAGCTTTGCAAATAAATGGGATAAATTCCCTAGGCCAAATCCAAGTCTTGCTGAAGTCAAAGGAAATTGTGACAATGATTTTTAGAGACTAAAATGAGGGTTAGCATATAGCTGTACACTGGAAGCTGACGGCTACCGGAAGAGAGTAAATGAGATTACCAAGAAAAGAGAACATAGATCTAATTTATGTTGCTTCATGAAGATTATATGATATCTGCCATATGGACATAATGGTGACTGGCAATTGAAGTATGTACTGTGGAATATGACCTGAAATAAGATATTTCATGCTCAGTGAAGACTCTTTGCTACTTGTCACCTAATACAAGACACTATGTCAACAGATAAAGTGTCGTTAATTAAATATATTAGCTGGGCATGTTTGGTTCAGTTCTTCTAAATGATCCTCCAGACAGAGCCACCTATTATCATCGATACCTTTTGGTAACCTTTTGGTAGTATTTTATGTTTTAGTGGCTTTATTTTCTAAATAAATTAAGTGTATGTCATATTAAAATGACAGACAATGTCTTACAGAATCTGCTGAGGGTTTAAATACTCTGGTAGTTGCAAGTGAGGATGGGGTTTATGCAAGACATCTGAAACATTATTTAAATATAGATATACATGAAGGAGTTTTCCCTTTAGATGTTTTCAAATATCTGTGCTTGCCAGTTAAACAGTAATAATGACCGTACTGGAAATATATGACCCTCAGATCATTTCAGAAAAGAAGTGAAAGAAGAGTGCAGTGGACCACTTTGTCAGCAGTGCTTCCAGCGCCTCATTCCATGGCCTCAGGCAGAAGATCTCCCAACATATTCCCGTAAATTAATGTTGATTCTCCTTCAAAACTCTTCTTAAATATCTCATTTTCCATGATATACTCAGAAATGTAATAATTTAAGGTTATTGAGAGAGGTTGTTAATAACTAGAGACCACTACAGAGATGCTAGACAGCAGTTTTTTAGTCTGTGTTTCCATCTGTTCAGGTTCCTTTTCTTCTGCTGGGTTGCAAGATGGCTTTATATTGTGCTTGAACTGCACTTAGTCTGGGGGTTGTGGTCCATGACTTGCCTCCCAGGTACTATGTTAATGTAAACAATAATGGTGATGATAATCTTGGGTCTGTCACTTCAGTGCCTTGTGGAACTCAGCCTTTGAAAAGGATAGTGTGGGCATCACTAACCTCCTTGTGAGGATTAATAGCAGTGAATCCTGCAGGAATGGGGTGAGCTCTTCAGTGCTGCTCTCTGCATTAAGACCCTCCCTTTTTCCCCTCAGCCTCAGAGAGTCACAGTGAGGGGTTTTTGCTGCTTGCAGTGAAAAGTTTAAAAATTACTGTAGTGGTGAGGTGGCCATCCTCTGTCCTTTACACGCACTTGGTGGGAGAAACCAAGGAAATTTGTTTCTTTAGATATGCACAGCGTAGTCCCAAGATTTAATCATGAGACGTAACAGGGAAGAATTCCATTAGGTCTAAATCTGAGGGAATGCAGGTATCTTACTTCATCAGGGTCTATTAATTAGGTGCAATTTACAGGCTTTGAAAGAAAAGTAAATATAGCTGGTATTAGTTTAGCATTTAGCTGTCTTAAGTAAAGAAAAACAACCTCAAAATAACCTTCCTTTAAGTCTCCCCAGGCTTGTCTACCACATATCATTCTCATATTTACACAGGATGAAAAAAAAAAAAAAGCCTGAAACAGAATATTGCAGTGATTCAAAACCCTTTCATCTGAGTGTCTCTCAGCATGTTATTCACCGTATCACAACAGAAATGATCACACCCCTCAGATTTAATTGGCAAATCCCATTGTTATGAGGCCTCAGCATAGACTAAAGTGTCTCTATTTTGCAGTGAGCATGCAATGTGCTGTTCTCTGTTGAACACAATGAATATTTATATTCTTCCACTCTTCTCTGGGAGATTCAGAATTGTTTTGTGGTAGCTGCATCCTTCAGGACTCTTTCATTTTGTTTCCTGTTTTAAGCCTTAGTATTTGCAGTGATTGTGAAAGTGTATCTTGCCAGTTCCTTCTGTCACTGTCAGGTCTTGGCTCCTAGACTGATGCTTATCGTGTCTTTCTGGGAAAAAAAGCACTTTTTCTTTGATATTGTTGTTTAACATAATGAGAAGCTGGAAATAGTGGTGACAACAACAAAAGCCCTCTTAAAAACTAATAATTTCTATTATATAGCACAAAAATAAAAAATTCAGTACTATGCGAAGGATATTGCCACCTCCTCCTTCCAATGTTCCAATAGTAATTTTCACAGCTGCTCCCTATCATAAGGATAATTTCAAATCTTGCCATCCGTGTGCGATTTGTGAAGCCACTTTGGTAGAGTAAGTGCTAACAAAAGATACACATTTTACCTTAAACTAATCCCAAAAGTGTTTAGCTTTCCTTTGATAATGGGGAAAGAAAAAAAAAAGTGCCACATACATGTTGTCATACAGAAAATATTCACAATGGTCAGTTATACCTTCAAAGAATCTCTGTATTGTGATTGAGAATATAAAATTAACTCAGAAGTCATGTTAAATACTCTACAAGTGCTAGAATAATCCCAAAGCCACCTGCTACAGACAATTCCAATTTTATTTAAATTCCTGTTTTCACATAGATATCATCGTCCTTTCTGAGGGATACAAGGTTTTACTATTGATTTTACGGGTGGGGTTGTCAAGAGTATCTGTAAAGCTTGAATTGATTTCATGTCAAAGTCCAAATACCACATTACTCCTCTGGAAATCTAATTAATTGAAATGTGTGCCATTTTAACATATTTGTAGTGAATGCTGTTGACCAATACCTGTAACAAATATTTAGCTGCATTTCGCAGGGTAATAGAAGTTACATTGTCTTGACAGTGTGAAGAACACTTTCTTATTTGGCTCAGAATTTGCAATGAATATGAGTTTTATTCTTGTGACTACCTATACATGGAATTACGTCTGGATACTACATATTCACAGTGTCTCTTTTCACATGGATTGCACAGCATATCTTGCTAGGCTGTTTACAAAATAGTATTTGCATGTAGTAAAGATAATAATTTGTGAATATATTTGATAAAGTTAATTCTGGAGAAAAACTGTCAAAAGTGAATAAAAAATTAAATAAAGATAGCTGGCAGGGGTCAATTTCTCTGCAGTACTGTTGTGGAATCTTGTGATACAGGCGCTGGAACCTTGTTTGAAAGATAGCCAACTCATTACAGGTTATTGTGTAAATATAATATAGGCCATTGGTTTTTGAGACTTATTAGAGAAAAAAGATGACAGCAAGACTTTCTTTATGTCAGAATCCTTGTTTCAAAGTGAAAATTAGTGCCTCAGAATAATTGTTTAGCCTAATAATTTTTGTGATGGCAGTTGTCTATGGATGTTTGATGTGTAATAATAACATGGCTGGAAATCAAAATGGAAATTTTGAGATCCCTGTTCCTGGAACTCTTTTGCATTGTAGACTATGTGTCACTGTACTTTCTAAAGTATTGATGTTGATCTTTTAGATTATCTATTTTTAGTCTTTGAGATAATTTCTCTTTTTTGCCACAAAGTTAATCATGAGTAGATTTTTAATTACGCTGAAGAATGTAATTTGAAATACTTTGAGGCAGAATGTACCATGCTTAAAAAAATAATAAAACATTTAGATTTAGACATGTTTTTTCAGGCTGCTGCGTCTAAATGGCATGCCTAAATCCCACAGGCAATTAATGGTGGTGTCTGCCTACTTCTCATGGGATGCTTTGAAAAGGTACACCGCTGGCATAATGATGCAGAGATACAATAGCATGCTGTCATCATCAATAATATTTATTTTTCCTTCACAGTTGATCATACATACTGACAATTTAATGATTTTTCTTTGAGACTCCAGACTGGTGGAAACTATGTATGTATTGTTTGGTTACCTCATTTGGAAGGTGGCTGCATACATCAATATTCTTTACCCTGCATGCTGCAGACACTCAACATCAGCTTTGGTTGGAAAAAGTAGATAGTTCCCTTCTTGTGACCAACATGAATTACAACGGTTGGAGGGGGTGGCCAAGAGAGAAAAATACTGTTACAACATAGTAACTTTGAGATGAGCACCCAAACATGGCAGTACTTGGAAATATATTCCCCTATTTCCGCAGTTCTCGGGTGTAACTGGTACCAATTGCCTAAAAGCCTCCTGGTGAGAGTGGAGCTGCACTGCTGCGAGCATCATTGCTGCTGCGCTTGGCTAACAAGTCACTTGTGGCTTCAACAGGTGCCTTTTTGGCCAATGGGAACTTTGTGAACCAGCTTTTCTCTTTCTAGTAACAAATAATAAAGTAAAAACGGCTGAAGCAGATCTTTTTCTATTGGTGAAGTATAAGTGACTTTCTATTAATATGACCATGTGTGCCACATTCTTTTGTTTCTTTGTGGTTTTAATCTCTCTTTTTCTGAATAACATCATCAGGCCCATCAAGATCTTTTTATTTTCTCCGTATTGAAACAAGGTGGCTTTAAAATAGTGCATATGGAATTTCAAATGAAATGTAGATCTCATTTCCATATCACTGTTTTCTTTACTCTTTTTTTTTTTTTTTTATTCAGAAAACAGTCAAGGAGTCATTATATTTTCCAGCAAGCTGTCTTGTACACCCTGAAGGGAATATTTTAAGATTAAATGCAGAGTAGCATTCCTCTAGCAAGGTGAATGTTTCTCATTACAGAGATCCCTAGTTGATCTCCTAAATATAATTCCCTGTAATAATGTGAAACTTCTGAATTATTTATTGTTTCATATTAGATCAGGAGTATAATTTCTGAAAATAAATTTATTGTCATGAGCAAATCAGCTTATGAAGGTTATCTATAACCATGGAATGAAAGAGAACAGATGCTGTGTTTTGCAAGACTATCTATTGTAGCTACTTTTTGGCTTTAGGAGGAAGCTAAAAAGTGGATTTAAAAATTGATGAACCATGATTCTGTTAATGTGCGGGCTTGGAGTCATAACACTCTGTATCTTTACTATTTTATTCATTTGAATAAAAACATCTCTGAGTGAAGATCCACGATTATCTGTGACCCTCTCTGCCTGCCCACGTTACAAGGATCACCTGGGCACTTGGAGGTGTACATGACAGTGCAGAAAGTTAACTCTTAGCATGGTATTCCTAACGCACGAACCACAGATGACTTGATGATGCCACCAGTACTTTACAAACCAGTGAGGTGCTCATGAACTTTTCATGAAGTCATTTCAGAAATGACAGATGTCTTTGGTTCGCACAGTTTCCACTGCTCCACATGCAGAATGCAGTGGGTCAATGTGTCTGAAGTTTCCAGCTCCATCAGTTGTTTCCTTGCCTTGCCGATGTGCCTTCTGTCAAGGTCTTTGAAGTGGTCTTTCTCAGGTGGTTGTTCTTCACTGCAGTACCTGTTCAGTGCTGGATCTCTTTCAAGAGGGGAAAGTGGAGGGGCAAAAGGGGAAGGGGAAAGTACTTCCCAAAGGGGAAGTACTGCTAAGTGTCAGGGCATGTCCATGGAGGGCACAGGTCTGATGTAGATGGAGGTTCCCATTGCACTTCTCCAGGTTACAGCAACCAAGGTGTTTAGGGAAATCTGAGCATTGGAGGGAGCATCTTTATGATGGGTGCAAACTTCTCTCTTGTTTTTCCCTATGTCTGCTTTTTACAATACATTGTCCCTCTCTTTGCACTTTGGTGTACGTTTTCAGGCTCCCCATACTTGAGGAACGGATGAGTGAGCAAACTGTGTGACTCCCTTCCGTTTACCAGGAGAGGTGACAGACAAGGACAGAAGATTTGGGTTCTCTTGGCAGAAGTTGAGCCCTCTTTCTGTACAGCATCGCATCTTCTCAGGGCATTCCTTTGAAGTGGTTAATAGCTCCTTGTTAACAAGTCACAAGTATAACTGTGTTTCAGCTCATTAGCAAAGCAAACAGTGGTGTGCAAAATCAAACTGAATTTTGGGCTGGCACACAGCTCTGAGAAACCTATGAAAACTCTTCCACAGAATGACTCCTTCCGCAAACCCTCAACTGTTTTGCAGATCAGGCATTTACTGATCAGACAGAGGGAAAAACGTTAGCTGTGTTAGACTGAAGGACTCAGCAGGTAAAGCGCCTGTCTGCTGTCTGGGACAGAGGTTTAAGTCACAGTTGAAGTTTCAATTAACAGGACCTCATGGTTTCCTGCTGTGACTCTAATGGATAATGGTTCACATTAAAAAGAACTAAACATAATTTAGCACATTTTGGTGCAGATGGCTGTCTGTATTGAAGAGATGGCCACCTGGTGACTGTATTATTTTTCACCCCTGAAGAATGGTTGCTGAGGTCAAGTCTTCGATCATTGGCAGGAATGTGGAGAGGCACTTGTGCTGTGACTCTGCGTGCCACCTGGCCCCTCTAATTAAGGCCTGCCATTTTCTGCTTTGATAGCCCCTCTGCCTTGGTATAAACAAAATTCAGTATGATTACAAACATCCCAAACTAATGACTGCTTTCTGGATCTAAGGAGGCAAACGTGGTGATTTTTAGCTTTGTTCACTCTGTTTTGTAATTAAAAATACAGAAGTGAAGAAAAAATGTTTTATTCTGCTCCTGCCTTGAAGGATACTTCTGGGAATTGATATAAAGTTGAAATCATGCCTGAATCATTGCAGCTGGGCTAAAGCAAGCAACTGCAGAACTCCTATGTGCAGCAGTTTCCTTAGCTGACTTTTAGGTTGCGAAAGATACTTCCAGGTCATTCATGCAAGAGTTTGTTACAAAATGTTTTAATCATGAACAATTAATTAGTTAGCTAAAAGTCAAAAATGCTTTTTTTTTCTCCTGTTCTCATGCATCTAATTTCTCACTCTGCTAAAGCTTTGAGTACAAATTCCAGCAGAAGAGTTTACATAATGCATTTCTTTTTAATATTAAAATACAAAATTATAATTTCAGTATCAAGCTGGGAAATGATTCATTATTTGGATAATCAGAGAAACAAGGATGCACTGGCTCAGATACATTATGATCCCTTTTGTGGGATTCATTAAATGTAGCCCCTGACTTCTAGAATCCATATCACTGTTCTCTGTCTTAGGGGGATTAAGCTCTGTTATAGATTATATTTCATTCAACCATAGTGGATTAGTTGCAGTTTCTACCTTTTAATTAAACAGCTGCTGTAACTAAACACAAATTTGAATTATTTAAGAGTCCACAGTATTTTAGTCAACTCACAGTGCTTGGATTTTTTAATTATATGAAGCTATACATTTTTTATGATGAAGGCTTTAGTCAGATCAATTGACAGCCACTAATAACATATCCTTTCTAGAAGGCTAAAGTGTTTTCCCAGAGCATGAAAATATTTAAAATAAATTAAAAAACAAGGCTATCTAAGAAAATGTCTGTGTCACCTAAATTTGCTTTGTGGCTTTTGGCAAAATGTTTGGTGTGGTTTTGTTGGGTTTAAAAGTATTCTATTGCCCTAGTGTGTTGTCCAGTTTACAATATCTGTCTCATTATATCCAAACGTAAATACTGCAGTAATGTTTAAAAGTGGTAATTGTGCTAGATTAATGAGCATCATGCTCAGATCAAAATATCATGATATTGGGAATTTAAGTGTCAAAATGAATATACGTTTAGGAGTTTTGCTTTGTATGAATAACACAGTGAATGCACAGAATATTTCTTTATGACATAATTGAAGCAAATCAATCAGACAAGTATCTATTATCAACAAGACTGAATTTATACAACTGAAATAATTCCTTGTACATGGTTAAGGTTTATATCGAAACTATTGTGGTTTTTTTCCTTTCTTGCAATAAGAGTGGTTAAATAACTCAGAGTATACATGAACACTGTATATCCTAAAAAGATTCTTAAAGCAGTTACAGAAAAACTTGTTTATTTTGCCTTCCATTGTGTAAGATTATGCTACAGATTGTATATCTGTCTTTAATTTTTAAGACATTATTTGATGCAGAAGTGGTTCATGGCTGAATTTCTTGGGCCAAAAATATACGGTATGAACAGTAACTCACCACTTAAAAGGTTGGCATAGAAATTCCTATGTTTGTGCACATATATTAGCATTTCATGTTTGTGATCCCCACAAGCAGTGACCAGCACAATGAATAGAAGGGTACATATGCCAATGGAAGGTTGGTTGTAGATGTCTAAGAAGATTCTTCCATTGAAGGTGAAAATGTTTAACTTCTAGGTAGCAGTGATGCCAAGAGCATAAGTAAATCTCTTTGATCAATGTGAGGAAAATATAGTGAACCATGTAAAAACACTATTGACGAAATGTGATTAACACCATTAAAGCCAAATGGAACATGCCTTTGTTATGTACATTACCATCAATATTTGTGGTGTGTTCATCAGTCAAGACTGAGTGGAAGTGCCCATAAAGGAATTTGTTAAGCTATGGCACACTTTATTAAGCTCAGTGAGCTTTTAAGAATGCTTTTGTTGTCACAAAGGAAAATAGTAGTTAAACTTTGGTATTCTCCAGTTATAGTGCCTCATCTACAGGGCATGAGCAGAATTCAATGATGAGACTGCGGTCACTGAAGTTTAAGAGAATGTAACCTGCATTCAGGGAAGAAATCCTCAATAAGTGTTAAGCATTATACTTAGAGCAAGGGCCAGGATCGATATTTATTTGGGTGGGAACAGGAGTAACCAGAAAAGAAATAGGAGAAAGGTTGTTAGGATAAATATGAAAAAATCACAAGATAGCTCTTTTTACTGATAGGAATGAGATAGCGGATTAGTCTTAAAATGAAGAATGGCTGTACCAGTTAAAACTTTTCTTGATGGCTAATACATGAATTCCATTTAAATACAAACAAACAAACCAACAAAAAAACCCAACAAAACAAAATAGGTGAAAGTGTGTAAATCTTGAATGTACTGGAATTTTGGAGATGACACAAAACACTGAATTCAGTCTTACAGTAAACCTGAAAAATATGTGTGATCTGTAAAGATTAAAAACGAAGAGGACCTTGTATTTGATGTATCTAATAAGAGGAGTTTAAGCTGAACTTCTGATTTTTAGGATGTAAATTCAACAATGCTGGACTGACTGTGGATAGAGCAAACCATCAAATGTGGACTTAGGGAAAATCCAGGTGACTGAGAGTCATACATGAGGTAGAGGAAAAATTTGAAAACTCAATGCCGAAATTTTAGTCAGAAGTGCCCAGAAATAGTTGTCTGACAGATGTCTTGGAAATAAGACACACAGATAAGCAGCAGCAAGTTACAGGTGGTTGTCTATGAGCTTGTTCAAAAAGAAAGTGAATTCTCATCAGAACCATTTGTGTACATTTGAGAGAGAACAGGAAGAACTGTGCATAACAAGAATAGTCCCTGAACTTTGTGATAAGGAATCTGATCTCGCTTTGACTGGACACGAGCAAGTCCCTGTAGTAACCGAAAGCTTTATTAATGTCACTGGATGGGCAAATATTTATTCAAGGTCTACAGCTTCAGCAAGTAGAGCCTCTGTCAGTTATTGTTACTGAAAAGGACTTCTGCATCAATGCACAGTGAAAAGACAATGGAAATAGCCAACATTTGCCTCCATTATGTTTTTTAATATAATTTTTATTGTTTAATGAGCAGTTTCTGTCCTTTTACTTGTTCTGATTACCTAGTTAATGCAAACGCATTTATGTTCTAGTAAGATAAGAAGTAATTACTGAAATGTTTGCCATTATTACTTTAATATAATTTAATTTACAATTTTTAAAATATTTTTCGCCAACCCAGCAGACAGCTTTCATTTTTTTTTTCTCTAGCATTAAAAAGAAAACAAAGTAGCAGACGTGACTGGTATTATAAAGTACATTTTTACAAGTTTATTTTTAATACGTAAATTTCTCAGAAGAGCTCAAAATAGCAACTAAAAATCCTTACTTCTGGTTTGTTTTTTTTTTTACTGGCTGTATTTTTCTGAAATAGTGCCATTTTGTACAAAAGAAAGTCAATAGTTTGTTGTTTTAAAAAAATTTAAGTCTGTCAGGCTGAAATACTGCTTAGTGTTTTCTCTCAGAAAGAAAGTTCTCAGTCAGATTCTCAAGTATCTGCAAGGTGAACTTTATGATAAAATGATTGTGAAGCCTAATGACTGTAATCTCCAGTAACACTTACCCTCAGTATTCTTAATCAAGAAGCTCTGGAATTGGGTGCATCATGGAGGTCTTGGGGGATCCAGCCTGCAGTCTGCGTCACCATGGGATCGCTCTATCACAAATAGTATGTGTCCTGTTTCCTTAACTTCAAAGAATTATGAAGCTGTATTTTCCCCAGCACTTCAGAACACTAGTGACAGACCTTTGCTGACACCCCCCGTTCTGACCCTATTTTACTTTCTTTAGTGTACTGAACTTGAATGTTCTCTGAGGTTGCAGTGAAGTTTAATTATTTCATCAGTCAGGGATTCTCTTATCTTTAATTCTCCTTGCTCATAAAGTAGAATTGGTAAGAAGGCAAATTAGAGGATGCTTCAGGACACAAAGAAATAGGGAAGCTGTTTTGGGCTTCTGCCAGAGGGCAATGACTTTATGCATCAGGAGAGGAAAACTGATTGCTCCAGGCTCAGTTATCTGGTTCTTGACTGTTTAATGTATGATGTGTCTAAAAAGAAGTTAGAAACTTATATGGCCAGATTTGGAAAGCATGTGCAGTTTTTTGACTACAAAGTAATTTCCTTAAGAGAAAACCTTTGATTCGATATTCTCAAATGGTCCAAATGTTTTTCCATGTTAGTTTGTTGATAGATAAGAAAGTAAATGCAGAGCTTTCTTAAATCAACATAGAAAATAATTCTATTGAAATTATTTTAAATTAATTTCTGGCAAGAACAATAGAAATCAATAGATATTTGGAATATTAAAATAAAAATGATCATAATTTTCACTTGAGATTACGTTGTGGTTGTGAGGAGAAAGCCCGGAGTTTGAGTTAAGAGTTTGAGAGTTGTGCAGTTTATAGAATTTTCTGGCAGTTCCTTGTTAACTCAGAACTGTAGGCAAATGAAACCCAGGATTCTAAGTCTGAGTTCAGATGTATCAATTCACCCTAGCATGGGGTGAGTCTGCACGCTTGGAAGCTTCTAATTTCCAAGCTCGAGAACCTCAACATGTGGGTGGCCTGTTACAGAAAGGTGAAGTTCAGTGCTTGGATTTTAGTTTTTTCTCATGTTGAAAAATGAACACAGCTGGGAATGCAGAGTAGGATAGTCACTCTCACTTCCTTTTTATCTACCAAAAGGGTTTCCATTTTCATAGAACTAAAATGGAGGAGTTGGCTTTCCGCTTGAAATGTGTCTTCCTCTGTAACTCAGAAGGGTTGTTATGAAGGATAGCAATACGTGGATAAAAAAACCCAACTCGCTCTGTAGTGAGGATAACTACAAATTCAACCAACTTCTCTATGTCTTTTTTGGAAGCGCATTATCTTCTGACCTTCTGATGTAGAGGTTGCATAGAAGAAATGCATCAACTATGACCAAGCAAAATTAAAGTAATTTCTGCGATCTTCTCCTTGCAAGATTTCCCGCATTTCTTCTAATTGTACCTCATACCATGTATGTGTGCTTATATGAAAAGCTCTTTGCAGCGTGGGCAAACTAGCAGTTTAAGTCCTCAGGAGGTCACAGGATGCTATTTCACCCTGCTTTTGTCAGGGACGCGCTGCGCTGAGGTGCTTATGTCCTTGATGTAGATTTGTCCTGTCCTCTGGCCTAATCCTCATGGATTTAAATTTCTCAAACTGAGCATTCCCACAGCAAAAATGCGAGTGTTGCCGTGATGATTGTAAAAAGATGAATGATCTTAAAATTGTTACCTGTAGCTTGGACAGTGTGGCAGTGTTTTGATCTCGAACTTTTCCAGCTGGGTATGAACGCATCATGTTTACATTTATTGACTGCAGTTTTTGGCTAAATTCAGCTGATTTTCACTGCGATGTGGTTTCGCGGGTGTCAGTGAAGCTGTGTGCATGTGAACAGCTGCGTGGAGGTGAACAAGCCCCATCTCTTGTCCTTTAGCTTGGTAGCTCTATCAAAGAGAAGAGCACTTTGTTAATATGAACATTTGAAGTTTGTTTTTTCAATTTTTGCCTGAGAATATGTCTCAGTTACATTGCTGAGATCTCACTTGAGAATCTGTTGTTGTGCCATAAAAAGGATGTTTGAGGCAGCAGTGACCTTCAGAGATTAGGGTCTGCATATAACTTCAGGGAGTGTTTCGGTTGAGCAGGTTACTTAGCCTTTAGGAAGGTACAGTTTTTCTGATTGTAGTGTTTTTTTCCTAAATATAAAACCTTAGCATGAATGTTTGTGTCTGCACTTTCAGATAAAAGTCCCCATAGAGTACAATCAATGGACATTGTATGGAAATTTTATATTCTTATTTTTTTTAACATTTGTGTATTTTTGTTTAAAGCAGTAAGTGCTGAGGCCTTCTTCAGTGCTGTAAAGACTGCAGTGGCTGATACTGAAGCTGGCTGTTCAACAGTGCTGGTAGGGTTAACCTAGTGCATTACCACAACAAGCACATTTTAAAAGGAATGCAAGAAACAAAAACAAGAAAGAAAGATGACTAAATATTGTTGGCACTTGAATAAAACAAAAACCGTAGAGTAATAATTTCCTCAGTCCCTGCAGTTATTCTTGAATTTTTAATATTGCTCTGTTTATTGTACCTTTACATTGCAGTCATGTTGTTTACCAAATAATTTCAGGCCATTGTAGCTGGAGAATGATGGCTTCCCAGAGTCACATTTTCCCGATGTCAATATGTGGTAGGAGCTTCTGGCTGGGTTCTGTTCCTGGTTGATTCATGTGATTGTAGGCTGTCAAGTTTGGGGGATTTTTAAATAATTTTTTCAATTGTGAGGTTACAAATGAGTCATTCTGAAATGTTTCCCTTTTGATGTTTTTAATGTCTGGGAAAAGTAAATCTAAAAAGGTCTTTATATTTTTTCTTCACTCTTTTATTACCAGATCTTAGAAGTGAAAGCCCTTTTACAATTACTTTCAAGGTATCATTAAGACCCTGTAAATATATTTAATCATTTTTTTTTAGAAATTGTATAAAGTACAAGCTTTACAGACATTTCAAAGGCAATATCATATTATTAAGTTTGGGTTGTACTGCCTTATTTTGGCAGCAGGACCCAGAGAAGCTCATTTTAGGCTCTGTTCTGCCTAAAGGAGCATAAATGACCCAGTACAGCAATCACAGCTCCATCTGGCCTTGTTCCTGAAAGGGGCCAGCAGAACAGGGCAAGTAAATAGTCAGGTTTCCCCACGATACTTTCCAGTTTCCAGTATGGATCTTTCTTTAGTATAGTAGCTGAGTTATTTATGTTGTTGAAGGAGAGAACAATAAAGGCCATATACTGTACCTCTGGAAAAAAGGGAAAATTACATATATGTGTTCCCAGTAGGAGATGCCTAACCAAAGTCACTGATTGTACTTTTAATTTAACTCCTTTGTCTTGATGGGAGACATGATGTTTCCACTTGTCTCTATATATAACTTAGTTGCTTTTAACACTTTCTCCAATATTTCATACGTGTAGTGTGTGTAGGCTGTATTTTATGCTTCTGCTGCAATGTCTTTTGCCAAGAGAAACCCGAGCTCTGTGGAGATGGATAGCGAAACTGCGTAATCTCCCTGTAGCATACTGCATCCTGCTACTTGTGTACCAGGTCCTATGTTCCTTGCTCAATTTTCACAGTCTTTACAAAAGCAATTTTCCTTTGACCTATATAGGTGTTTGCTTGAGTGAAAAAGGAGTTCAGATGCCAGATTCTGCTCACTTGTGGCTGAGATGACAAATAGGCTGAGAATGCTATTACACTTGAGGTTATCATGTGGGGAAGGCAGATTCTAGTGTTGCTTACATATTTAATTTACATGCGCTCACATCTAATTTTTAGAGAAATAGGTATATGTTAACTGTAAGGAAAATGAGAGTTAATACTCTTTCTTTACTCAGAGTATACATAGGGCTGTGAAAATTATTCTACTCCAGTGAGTTTTCTGTTGAATTCATGGATCAGGAGAATTTGGGAATGTTTTTGATCGGCTAAGGCGAGAACCTCTGGACTGTTGGTTCTGAGCTGAGAATCCTCTTATAGTGATGACATTAGATGGCTATGCTTAGATCATAGTTGATTCTTAGATTTGCAAACAAGAAAAGACCTTTAAAACAAGGTAGTCTGCTCTTTTGTGTAACACCGGGAGTGGATGGATCAATGTGTTACCAGTGGCAGCCCCTTCAAACACAAATGGCTTGATCTGACTTTGTTTTCTAGGCTGGAGCATGGTACAAAACACCTCTTTAAAGAAAGCTTCAGGCAATTTGTATTTAAACTTTTGTGAAAAAAATTATGCATGCAAGTAGAAATCTGTACACTATGCCCATGTAATTGGAACAGTAACATAAAATTACGTTAAAGGAGGAAATTCATTATCATGCAATGTAATCAGGTATTGCAAGCTCCTGGTCATTAGTTTTAACATTTGAGAAGGGGAAATCGTAGTTCAGGAAGTTGCACAGGAAGAGCAATCTGAAAGAGCTTAAAAGTACCTGCAACTAATCTAGCACAAAGAATTAAGTATTTCTCTAAAGATATTTTATATAAAGAAGTGAGCATTGCAAAGGAGTGGTGGACAACAGCCAAGCATGAAAGTCCACCATGAATCCTCATGATAGCAGAGAATCATCCCCAAAAGAACCTTAAAGGTCATTGATAAAAATCTTAAAAATCAGTTTTCTGAGCATCATGGAATAACTGAAAGAAAATCAAAGTGTACTTAATATGCCGAGGTTGCTTAATGCTAGATAAGGCTGTTGCACCTGAATATAAAGTATGCTGAAGTCTGACAGAGGAATATTCCTTTAAACCTGCAAATACATACTTAATAATCAAGACATGGTGTTATACATTTGCTGTATGAACAAACAGCTGCCACATAATGTCCTCAGTACTGCTGAAGGGAGCCTATGACGACTTCTTCATCTTTCTGATTAGAGTGAAACCAGACATAGTCATTATAACTGTCTGCAAATGAATGCTTTTAAATATACCTGCTCCTTCTCTGGCTTAAAGCTCCTCTGGCTTATTTTAATCTTTATCCGTATCTTGGTCAGACAGAATAAGGATATTTCTTTTTTTTTTTTTTTTTTTTCTGTGATGGCTCACAGGTACTGGGGAACCTTTCAGCTTAAAGAGGAAGAACTGACCTAGTTTATAGGATGTTATTTATCTCTAAGGGATTTCTCCTTATTTGGTGTCTGCTATAGAATGAAGAATTTTGTCGTAGATGCTATGCTTTGATCAGAAGTCACAAAAGGAACATAAAAATTATCTTTAGGGGAGATATTAGAACTTTTGTTGTTGTGAATAATGTATGTAGTTAACAGTGCAGTAACAAATACTAAGTATAGCAAGAAACTTTTATACAGGCTGTACTGAACTACTGAAAGGAAGAATTGTCTTTCTCTTAAGCATCTCTAGGCATCTTTAAGCCTCAGTTCATCAATTCAAAATGCTTGAATATAGATAATTTCCAGGTAGAAGAGGGCCAGTCATTAAAAAAATATTAAGCATAAGCAACATTTTGCTTTTTCCGTTTTGAAATATTTTATGTGCTTTTCCTAGGGCAGTGTTTTCAGTAGCTACCTCATATAAAATCTCTGGTTTGGCCTCAAATGTAAACACTTTAAAAACTAAAAACGTGTTTTATAGATATATATATGAGCTGCCTTATCCTTATCCATGAATTCCAGCTGGAAATGCAAAGAGGAACAGATAGAATCAGACATTCTTCTCATGATTTTCTAACTTATTTTTCAGAACTTATTCCCCCATGTTTTATTTGAGCCAACTCTCAACATTTTACATAAGCCACTCCCTTTTTCCTAAACTATCAAAACCAAGAGCTTCAGGTCCAGCCAATACAGTTTCTTGCATCTGCTTCTGGGCATCCCCAGTTGTTTCAGAGGTGGTGTGATAAGTATTTGCCTTGATGTCATTCCAAATAGGCTCCTTTCACAATCCATGAGATTTTAAATGAGTCTGTACTTTTTTGTTACCACTTTTTGACTATCCCCTGCTAGCTATACAGCTAGTCCATGCCCTTTCTGACTGGTGGTTAAATTACTTTTTCGAATATACCTGCTGGAAGCATAGGCTGACTTTTCACAGTGAGGAGGCAGAGCAGTGCAGTTTCACTACGCCAGTGGCAGAGCTGTGCTGCACCGTGAAGTTGAGTCTCCTGCCTGGTGACGGGGAAGACAAGCCTCTGGAGAAACAGATGAGTTGATGTTGTGCCATGGACTTTGTTTCCTTCTAGTATACGTGTTGGGGAAAAGATGTGTCTAGGTAGGAAGCTTCTTTTTCGCTAAATGTGGCAGCTTGATATTTGAGCATAAATGGGGAGTTTGCTCCTGGGAGAATGTGTTACTTTTTGTTTGCCCAAGAGTCAAAGCTGTTGAGTGGTTAATGAAATGTAGTGTCAGTAGCACCTTTAGGAATGGGAAGTTTAGAAACAATAGTGACTCTACTGATGCATATTCTTCTCTCTTAAGCTGAAACATGCTTCAAGTGAATGATAGCTATGGGGGAATGAGGAAAATTTTTTTTTTACCGACTTTAATGCATTAAAGACTATGTCTGGTGGGGTCAAACACGTGGGAGCAATGGAGGTTGCCAGAAAATTCATAACCTCAGAAACACGATGTATGTCAGGAAACAATTAATATTAAAATGATTGATTCAGTCTTTGACGTTCCTTATACCATACAAACCCTCAAATAAGTGAGATATGGAAAGAATTAAAAGAAGGCAAAATAAAACACTGGTCCATTAGCACATGTAACAAAGGGGGAAAGTTCTGCTTTTATATTCACCTGTGTAACCCTATCAGAGAATGCCAGACAATAATTCATCTCTGGCTGCTACATAAAAATATTTTCAACAAATATAGTGTTAGCTTCCCAGAAAAAGACTAATCTTTAAGACAACAATAAAAAGGGCAAAGAGCACAGAAAGAATGGTTGATGTATGAGCAATGCACAATGTATTGTACATGGTGGATTTTAAAAACAGTTAGATCACAAAAGGCATATATGCCGAAGCCAAGATTTTAAGGAAGAGGAGCCTAAATCCTACTTGGATCTCAGTCTGGGCTACTGATTGCTTAGTGCTTCTGAAGATCAGGCAGGTACCTGGGTCTGTATTTAGGAACCTAAGTTTTAGTTTTTCTTATATTTTTAAAGTATCATGGTCTTCGTAACTCTGCACATATACAACTGTGTGTGTCTAGTTGACAGAGAGGGCTTATCAAGAATCAGGACTCATCCAGCACTTTGAATCACAAAAGGGATGGAAATGTCCAGTGAAGTGGCTATAAACATGTCTGCTTCAGACAGAATGATAATGAAAAGAACAAGAGAAAAAAGTCAGGTCTAGTATGGGATAATGTCAGGATAACTCTGTTCCAGGCTCAACTTAAGTCCAGGAAAGACCCTGCGCACATGTATATGCTTTCAGAAATTTAAGTGGTGTGAGCAGCTTAGCTAGAAAACATTGTGGGTGCTTGGAGTACAATTCTCTTTCTTTTGAGGTATCAGTGGTTTGAGCATGTGTTTAGCATGATGGAAGTTCAAGAGTGGGTACTGACTTCCAACTTCCATTAATGTATTGACAACTCCAGTGCTCATCTGTGCTTCTCTTCATTCCCCTGCCAGTCTGCTTTCCCTTCCCTCTGGTGCAGTCTGTTGCCAGTCCTCCTGCGTGGTTCAGCATATCATCCTATTTTCTATCTTCTCATCCCCTTCATTGATGATAAACTTCTTAGGTATGTATTTTTGACCCCTTTATTCAGTCAACTTGTTGCCTTCTGTGCATCAAAAACTATTGTCAAGAGTCTCAACAGTAAACAGGAGTTGTTGCCAAGATATTTTCTTGAAGAGGTTGACCTGATGCTACCAAAATGTATCACACTGGTATGGTATGCAGGCACACTTTTAATAATACATGCATAGGATGATGTCCTGTTTTTGGCAGGGATAGAGTTAACTTTCTTCTAGTAGCTGGTATAGTGCTGTGTTTTGAATCTCGGATGAGAATAATGTTGATAACACTCTGATATTTCAGTTGTTGCTGAGCAGTGCTTACACAGAGTCAGGGACTTCTCAGCTTCTCATACTGCCCTGCCAGCGAGGAGACTGGGAGGGGTTATAGCTGGGACAACTGACCCAAACTGGCCAAGGGGATATTCCCCACCATATGAAATCATGCTGAACTATAACACTGGAGAGGAATTGGCCAGGGGTTGGGGGCCGCTGCTCAGAGATGGGATGGGCATCGATCAGCAGGTGTTGAGTAATTGCATTGTGCATAATTTGGTTTGTATATTCTTTTATATTTATAATAATTATTCTTATTTTCTCTTTCTTTTCAGTCCTATTAAACTGTCTTTATCTCAGTCCATGAGCTTTACCTTTTTTCCCCATTCTCTCCCCATCCCACTGCGGGGGGGATGAAGCGAACGGCTTTGGTGTGGTGTTTAGCGAACTTTGAGCTAACGGCTCTGTGGTGTTTAGCTGCCTGCTGGTTTAAACCACAACAGATGAGTATTTACTTCTTAGATTTATTTGAGATATTTAGTTATCTAATTTTATTGAGTACAGTCATTTGCCTCCAACCATGTAAGTATAATGCAATCGAGTATACTTAGGTACTTCGAATGAAGCCCTTTGAAAATATCCAGTCAGCCAGCTGGATTTTTGAAAAGAAGTGAAGGTGTAATATTCTTAAAATTTTAACTACTTGAACAGAGACTAAAACTATTTTAGAACCAGCAGAGGTTACCACATCTTTGTAGTAGTGTACAAGGGCTACATCCATTGCGTCCAGGCACAGCGGATGGAAAGCACCTGGCAGAGGAGGTCGGGAAGGGTAACCAATACGTGTTTTACAGGTATTTTTGTGCTCTTTGTTCCCTTCAATTTTTCCCAGTTTAGTCAGTTCTTTGAGTTTCAGGGCTGCCAGAAAGGTAGCACCATGTTAATATGTAGCTTTAAAACAACCAACCAAAACAAAACCACATGTGCCTGTTTTACTTTATTTTTCTTTCTTTGCCTCTGAGGTGTCATCTTGCTCTGTCTTATGTCGCTGTCGTTTCTTGGCCTTTACTCCTGCAAAGCGAAATGCCTTAGTCTTCCAGGTGTTACTGACCAAACCAAATACTATGGGCACCCTGACATTTTTCTAGCAGCCAAAAACACCTCTGTGCTCTTTCTTGCCACATTCTGTGCTAATGACAGTGCCCGGCAAGCGGAGGGTGAAAGAAACTCTAACTCGTATTGCTCTGATTTGCACTATTTTCTTGCTGTGCCAAGAATGCCAAAATTTCTCACCTCCTGCTTCCCCGTGAGCATGGAAGAAGTGTTTAGAAGAGCAGAGGAAGAGAGGCCATGGTGCAGATGTTGCATTTATACTTTTACCTATCTAGACTCTTCTCTGGTTTCTCAACCTCATGTTTTTAGCACTGATAGTAAAAATGCTGCTGTTGCTGTGCCCAAGGTTTCACCCAGAGCACGCGATGTCTTTTTTGTTGCCTGGCATTATCACAAAGCAACCCTGTGCAGAGGCTATCGGAGAGCCTGGTTGCTCCCTGCTCCCTGCGACAAAAACCATCTGAGGTGTACACCAGAGCTGCCTCTTTAAACAGATTTTGCCAGAACAAATGCTCTGCTTTAAGGTTTTGAAAATGTGTTGACTTAAGGAGTTGTACATAACGTTGCTTTCTTCTTCACGAAGCATCTGTAGAAATACAGGAAATGAGAAATCTAACGATCTTATGGCAGGACTTGGGAAGATAATTGAGTTGTCTACCATAAACTAATGCCTCTTATTCACTCCTGTTGAAAGATCACAAATCTTTATTTGGCACGAGCTAGTTCTTATATAAATTGTAGTGAATAATATATATGAATATATAGGCCAGCTAATGTAGGTTTTGAAGAATTGTACACACTTCCCAATGCAAAGGCAGCAAGGAGGAAGGAGGAGCAGTTAGTATTTCATATCCATGCATTGCAGGAGATAAAAGTTACAGCTCTAGTAAAATTCGTATGCTAGACAACTGTAGAGCTGAAGAGACAGAGAATCCCAGAGGGTTAACTCCTCCTCACCTAAGCAAAGTAAATTATTTGACTTTTTGAAATGTCTTCTGAAATGTAATAAAATCTGAAGGGGGTAAGGATCTTCATCTCATTAATACAGGGTCCCAGCAAATGTCATTTTCTAAGCTGCTTTGGGAAATGGGATTCTTTTCAGATTTCAGCGAATAGTTCGCAGTCACAGTGCATTACTTTAGCAGCACATTTCTCTTCCTTACACATTACATGCAGCACAGTTTAAACAGTAGAGTGAGCTTATTTTGGCTTCATTCCTTTATATGAACAGAGAGAACTTTGATTTGCTATATATTTCACTGCTACTGTAGATTCCCTCTCCATCTTAAATGGTAGTTTATTAAGATTAAGTGCTTTCTTATGTAGATGTATTGAAAGGACCTTTGATTTGGTTTAAATTAAATTTGATTCAATTAAAATGTAAGATAGATTGAAGCACTTTCGTGAAAAGAAAATGAAAAAGGCCCCGTGAAAGAGAACCAAAGCTACAAAAGACATGGAACCAGGAGATTGCTATCAAGTAGGCAGATTTTGAAAATTGGATACCAGAAACATTACTTTCAATGAAGAGTCTAACCTTGTGTTATCTGGGTGGAGTACACAAAGAATGATTCACGTGGCTCGTACCCTAAGAAATTATCCGAAGTGGCTAACTGACTGGGTCAGGTCTCATTAGCTTTCAGTACCACTGCTTGGGCAAGAAACAAGAAAAGAAACGTGAAAGGAGAGATTAAAGAAGGGGAATGAGACAGGAAAAAAAGAAGGATTTCAGAAAGTGTTATGAACCCACTGCTTTTTTCTTGATACTGTCCTCGACCCCCATCAAATCCATATACCAGGCTGCTAGGATGTCCTCTGGACAGGGCAAAAGAGTATTGCGTGTAGCTCATCTGCGCTGAAATTACTGCTGGAGACCTCTGAAAAGTTTGCCTTGGTCCTGAACCTTTGAATGGTCTTTCACCCTCACGTGGAGGGGTTTACGAGCTGCCATTAGAGTTTAGAGCCACCACAAACTGTGGGTTTGGAGCCCAGGCATTTCACTAAAACAACTGTTCACTAGAACATTAGCGTCAAGCAGCCCAGACTGTGCCAAGGATGTGTTATAGCCTGGAGCAAGGAGCTGAGCTTCTCCCTGGGAGCTGGCCCTGGCTTCCAGCCCTGGGGAGCAAACTTTCCTAAGTGAGACTCCTTATCCACTACCACGAAGCCACCAATTTTTTCCACAGAAACCTTGTCATGTTTAAGCAGCTTTTGGTCATTTTCAATGCAGGCCAAGCTGAAATCAGCAGTCTTGAAATAGGAAGCATTTTATTTTATTGTGAACAAGCAGAGCTGCTTAGCCCTCTGCAAAAAGTTTAGAAAAGCTTTTTGTTTTAATCCCCTTTTTTTCTTTTTCTCGGCATATGTATGCTTCATTTCAAACCTGGAAATGCATAAAGGCTTTTGCATTCAGTGGCATTATATATATATGATATTTTACCATTAAGTCATTGTATGATCATAAATCACTATGATCAACTTAACAGTGACTTTGATTTAGTGATACAATACTAACACCCACCAAAGAAACAGTTTCTTTTGTGAGTTACGGATAAACTGTCTTCTTACTTACATAATTTAAATTCTTAGAAATTCTTGAATATTTTTTTAGACTGTCAAAGTTAAATATTTAAATTCTTGGCACTGGTTTAAAGATTTTATTTTCTTCTTTCTGAGGCAGATTCACAAATACCAAGTTTAATGTTAAAATATTGATTCTAGAAACAGTGATCTGTAAGAAAGCTGATTTCAACATTTTGTCTTGATTTAATGAATTGCATTTAGGTACTTTGTAGTGTGTTTATTGTGTGATATGACATATCAAGTGTAATCATCTGATCATGTTGGATTAGATTTGACATTTTTTGCGTTTATAAAGTTATTTGAACTTGCACAAGTTTTTTCTCTGTGCTGCTTGGTGGCAGTTAATAATAGTTTGTCCTTAATTTGGCATTAGGAACAAAACATCGATTTAATGCCATAATTTTAAATATGTGTATTTTAGAAGAAACACAGTGGAATTCTGACTCCATTTGCAAAAGGAAAGAAAACAGTAAAATTCAATTTTAAAAAGGAGTCACTAGATTCAGAGAGATATATATATCTCCACACTGTTCTTGGAGTCCAAGTGCAGAGATACATGCTTTTCTTGGGAAAACTCATAGTATGTTTTCTGAATGCACATTAGGAAGAGTAAATAGACTGGAAAAACGTATTTGGTACTATATAGGTCCATAATATATAACGTACATTTCTGTTAATTGATGTAGCCAATGTACAGTATAATAGCTGCAAAGAAACTGTTGTGGTGCATGCTGTGAAAGTATATTAAAACAATACACAATAGTAATTTAAATTCTAATAAGTCCTTTAACATACAGCAGTATTGGATCCAAGAGTATCTCTATGATTTTCCTGTCTCAAAGGGACACGTCGTACGTTTTTATTTCTGCAATATTAGTAGAAGAGAAATTATAAGCCCGAGTACTACTAGTGTAAGGGCTATACTATGTGTATGCATATTGCTTTGCTGTCAGATAACACAAGTTTATTTTAGGTTAAAGCAGTCTGAACAATTTTTGTGCTTTTAAAATGAGCATCCAAACAACACTTGCTGACAGTACAGTGCTGTTAACTACTTGGAAGAGTCTTTGCTGGTTTAAAAGCCGTTGTGTATGATTCTTTTAAACAACTGAATACCTACTTGCCCGTGTAATTCAGTGCACTTCAAGAATGTGAGTTGTCCACAGCTTTTGACCTCAGTAAATGCAGTAACGCTGGATAAAGAATTTTTCAATTACCGGAGACCAAAACTTGGTGGCTAGTGTAAAGTCAGATACAGTATCTGTGGCACAAAAGGAAAAATGGGCACTGAACAATGAGAAAGGTTAATAAACAAAGATAAACACAAAGGATGTTATTTCCCATGTATAATCCTCTGCACAATAGTGTATCTTAAAGAACATGATGCCCAGAAGCAGTGATCACAAATTAATCAAATATCACCTGAAAGTAGAACTAGGACTAGAACGACAGAGCTAATAAAGCAAAGGGTGAGATAAACGGAAAGATTGCATGGGAAATGTTGTTTGTTGATTGGAACACAGCAATAAAGATAAGGATGAGAAGTGTTTTTAAAATTGCAGTAAGTTCATATCTCACAAAGAAATACTGTGATATTTTTGTAGTTCATATATTAAAAAAAAATCATAAAATATCCCTTTAGGGATTTACACTGTAAAACTAAAGAACTAATCCTTTTACAGTAGCATCATAAAGGAAACCTCCCTAATCCTTGTCAATGACTGTGTATCCAGTTATTGAATCAGTTCTGAGTTTTTTGACAAACTCCCCTGCAGCCAGACTTGTCTTGGAACAAGATAGTCTTGGATGTCTTGAAACAGGCTGTAGGAATGCTGCTCTTTCAGTATGAAGCACTGTATAGACCCTTTGAAAGTTCATCTAATGAATTTCATTTTATACTAAGGAACTCTTGCTACTTAGCTGTCACCTCCCATTTGTCTCGATTGTACCACAGCAAGACTGGAAGTTCAAAGGTGTGTATCAGAATTTAGAACAGTGGCAATTCTTCGAGCTGAGTTTAAGGTAGACCTCCAGGCGAGACTTATAAACGCGTTTTCCTGGAGCTCACTTTTCACACTCCAAATCATTAATAATTAGATATGTTGTCTGGGAAAAGCTTAGCTTGAGAATAATTTGTGCAGCAGATGATCTTTCCTGCGTTTGACCCCGTTTTGCTTCAACTGAGTGGAAAGACTTCAGTTAGTTGGATCAGTTTTAAGAAGACAAAAGATAATTTGTCTGGAGCCTGAGTCCAATCCAAGGTGACAGTTTCAGAGTCCTACTCTGAAACTAAACCCTGTCTCCATATTTATTTCACAGGAAAAGTGGCCCACATCTGCTGGGACCGTGCCCTGGTAGTAGCAAAGCCTGGGCAAGAATTTTGCCTAGCTTGAACAAGCTAATTTCTGAGCTACGATACTCCCTTCAGTTTGAAAAGAATGGAAAGGTCTTTGCTGATCTCTAAGGAGGCCTGTCACTTTCCCTTGTGTGCCTTGTCTGTCCTGCTACAAATTCTTCCTAACTTTTGGTAGGAGCATATTGAAGATATTGACAGAAAAAATCTTCCACACACATTGAGCATTGAACGATCCTTTGTGTTGCCTTTTTGTTTCTGCACTGGGAACAATCCACAAAATGGGACTTTTTGCTCACATTTGAAAAAAAAAAAAAAAAACAAAAAAACCCTCTTTGCAAGCTGTAGCTATTTTCTTTGGTCTTTCTCTTATGGCCCAACAGAGTTTTTCTGCTTTATGCTGCCCTGCTGATATGCAAGCTGCCAAGCATTTCCACCTCTGTCTCTAAAAAAGAGCTGATATCACGTGTGAAGGGGAGCAGGCAAGTGCTTTCTACTCAGCAAACAGCTGAATGGAAAAGGGATCACCATGGCAGCAGTGTTATTAAGTGCAAAGCCTCTTTTCAATCATTTTTGGTTTATACCAACTCCCCAACAGTATTCTTTTCCCCTAAAGGTGGCAACTGTATTGCAAGCAGGCTGCAAGGCGCAGATGCCAGGTTCAGAAATGCATTACAGAGTTAGCTTTGAACCCAATAAAAACACGATCTTGTAAGATCTCTGCTACAGGCTCTAGGCTGGTGGAGTGAAGGATGTGGACGCAGTTTATGGGACTGGTGTCACTTTACATGCCTGCTGGGTTGCCTTCCCCATTCAGGTAACATGGGGTATTTTTATTGTCCAGTGACTCTCAGTGCCTCTTTTTTGCAGTGAGACACAGCGGGGAATAAGCTCATCAGTGAGACACCTTAGGAGCTAGCTACATGAAATGCACTTAGATTTCTCATAAAGTCCTGGAACTGCAATAGGTTTGAGATAATTACACCACTATTATGCTTGATTGCTTAAATGTACTTTAAGAATTCATAAACAAGCATAGACTCCTCATGAAATAATAATGAAATAAACATGGCAGATGCATATTTCCATTTCAAATTTAAATGAGGTGCCTCTGAGTTCAGTTCGTCATTAATTTTACCAAAATACAGTATATGTAATTTGGCTATTTAGATGCAACATGCTTCACTGTACATTCTGGCCTACTCTGTATACATTGCCTGAATGTTACTCTCACTCTACCCTCTTCTCTGTGCCTCATTGCGTATTTCAGGAAGACTCTGCTGTGTCTGTGCGTGTGGTTTGCTGCTGTTTCTTAGTTACTCTTGAGCTCAGCCTTACTTACTGTCTCAGACTTTTGCCTGAAGCAACTATGCAACCTGAAGGATATTACCACACCTACAGGAAAGCAATTGATCTCATTCTGTCCATATTTCCATACTGCCAAAGTCTATGCCAAAATGCAAAACAACGGACTGTTTGGCTCCATCCCTTAGTGTGGCTTTTACTCATTAATGAACTTTTTATTTTAGCTCAAATAATAAAAGAGTACTAGGAACTCAGCAGTTACTTGTGCTGTTTACCTCCTCAACAGGTTCTACTGAGAGACAGAAATCTGTCTCTACTTCTTGATTTCTCCTATGGTAGTGAGTGCAATGAACTACCGCTGGAATTTAATTTTGGCACCGAGCAAGAGGACTAAGTCTTTTGGGGACTATAAAAGGGAATATGAAATTCCCTTTCTGTTGTGCTAGGAATGCCATGTCTTCTATTGACTAGGGTGCATCTTTCACCTCATGTCCTTAAAGATGGCACCATCTTAAGCAAAAAAGGCAGTAAATTGCATAATAGCAGTACCACAAGGAAAATGAGCTCAACCCTGATCAAAGAAAACTTGAATTTGGTATTTCCACATGAGTCTCCTTAATACCTGAACTGAAGCAGATAGAAAGAGAAAATGTACTGTTGTTTCTATTTGAAAATGTCCAGCACTTTAACTATTCCTTTTTATTTCAAGGAAGAAATAATTGCAGTAACCTAGTGTTTGATAGCTCTTTGCAAAAGCTGTTTTCTTAAACCAGTGACTGGTATTGCCCAAGGAGAATAAAAAGGAGAAGTTTCTCAATGAACCAACTGAAACGTACCTGTTGCTCTGACAAGTTTTCTGTGTATTGGTGAGCAGAATAGAAGAACTCACTGGTTGAAATTTCCTATAAAAGACATGGCATTGGGATAAGCAGGTATCCATCACCAATGCGATATTTAAGTAGCTCAGAATGCTTTGCTTCTGTCAGAATCATGAGGTGTGGAGCTCACCTAGGGATTCTTTAGAACTACCAGTGCTTGAGAACAAAAATTACAGGTAATTTTCCTTTCATCTCTTCTTCCCCATTTATATTTCAAGGTCATCATCATCCCCTTAATATCAGGACCCATCCCTGTAGCAATATGCTAAGATGACTCTTATTTTCTTGGAGGTAATGCTATGAAATTACCTATGGTCTTTTGGTAATCTACGCAGTCATGTGGATGAAATCATATTTTTCCTAGATAGATTGCTATCCATCAGTAGACTGCTTTTTTGCCATGTTGCACAAGGTTTACTGAAAACTCTCTACAGAATTTTTTAATGTGCTATAAATTTAGGATTTGTTTTTAGCATATTTTCATGTCACCTTTATGTATAGTAAACAACTGTGTTTGGTTGTCAAGTATCAGGGATGACAAGTTATGGTCAGTTTAAAAAAGGGGGGGGGAAAGAAAACCAGTATATTTTTTAGTAAAATTAGCCAACTTTAATGTCACATTTTAATAGTACAATTACATCCAGTTTTCTACCCTCTCAGTCAAAACAGACAAGTTGGTGCCAGTATTCACCTGGCAAATATTCATATAACAATTACAAAATGCTACGGAAAGCGCTCCTCTTGTTATTGAAGAACAAGGAGTACTATTAGAATATGGAAAACATTATCTGCTGTACAGTACATTCTACATCTATTTACCTTCAGAATTTTTAATTGTGGTTTTTTGGTTTTGCCTTTTTTTTTTTTTCTTTTCCTTTTTCTTTTTATCCTTCCTAATTTCCAGCACTGATTTCAGGAAAAGTATGCATGACCTCGTGAAGAAATGAGTATTCGTGTTTAGCAGTGGTTATGAGGCTATGTATAGCACCAAACAGCATGAAATGCTTGTAACAGGAAAGGTTAATGAAGGCATAGAGAAATGAAGTCATTTGCTAATGTCAAACAGCTAACTTTATGACAGAAGAAAGAAGTTGAAGTAAGATTGCTTCATTTCCTGTCAAATATCTTAATCACAGGATTGTCTCTTTTCTTTTGGAATGTAACATAGAACATGTTGCATTAACATTTTTAGGTATTGACTTTTAGGTCATTAAACACAAAGCAGTCCATATTTTTGAAAGGGCAGAACTAAAAGCACTCAGGCAGTTCTTTTGAATCCTCAGCGAGACACAGCCTAATACCAATACTTGTAATTAGTACAGAACTTGTTTAGACATATAGAAACAAGCAAACTAAAGAGCTCTGATTTTATGCTCATCAGGAATTGTATGTCAGCCTCCATTCAAAAAATTGTCCAAAACTTTGCAAAGAGTCTACTTAATCACTTTTTATCTGGGGCTACAGGGCTGAGTGCTGCTGAGTGAAAGTCGATTGCACTTTGTTACTTTCTTATTTTAGTACTTATAATCTATTGCATGGATTGACATTGATAATTTCCGTTACCTGGTGTATATATACACATTCTCTCTCTCATTTGCACACACACACAGACACAATTGTTATCTCGCTCCCTATTCCTAGGCCTCTCACTTCTTGCAGGTAGCAAGGTGTGAATGGATTTTCTGATAGTCTAATTACCTCTGGGTTTGGTTCTCCAGTATTTTACCAACCTGCCTATTGCAAGAAATTGCTGTGAATGGAAATTGGTGTGATTCTGTGTAGAGACTCTGTCAGCCCAGGCAGAAGGAAGGCATGCTGGCTTCTTTTTAACATCCTGACCCTGCATATTTAGTGATGGAAGAGACTCAGAATAACTGAACCAGATGGGTGGGAGAGGAGAGGGAGTTAAACAAGGTGGTAGTAGCTTCCCATGCTGTTTTACAGGTTACTTGTTATGTTGGCCTTTCCCCAGTTCTAATGTAACTTGGAGGATGGGTGTCCAGGAGATAGTTTTACGGCAGGCTTTCACCGCGCTGTTTCTAAGGAAGTCCATTTTGACTAGAGAGTTTTAAGGCCCTATTTCGGTTTTCACAGCAGTTTGAAATGCCTGAAAAGGACCAACTGAGAAAGGTCTATAGTGGTTGAAACGGAAAGATGTTATCTAAGTGAAGATTGTAGTTGCTGTGCTCTCACTACTTTAGATAACTTCTTATTTAAATAGACATAGTGCATTTTAATAGGCTTTTGTGCTACCTTTTCAGATTTTGACTTTTACTCCAGGCTAATGTCTAATTTTTAAAAGTGAGTTTACAAATAAAGCTGGGTGATTCCAGGGCATCCTTGGCTCACGTCATGCTTGGCAAGCCGTCAAAAAAAATTGGTCGGGTTTCCAGCAATGGCATACATTTATATGACTGCCACTATAAAAATGTGATTAAAATGCTTAATAATGTTGAGGTTTTACCCAAAGCACTCTGTATTTCTTTGGCTTAGCATATCTTCACAGTGACATATTTGACTTTCTCATCATATCCTTTGTGCAGATTAAAGGTAAATACATCTTGAATGATTGATCAGATGGAATCTATTCTCTTTGAATGTATAATTTTAACAGCTGTAGTTCAGCAGCTGTGTATGTGTGTGTTGATATCAATGTAGGTATTTATAGATAGCACACATCTATGCTTTTCTGCATGTTGTGCTGCTGCACACATGGTAGATGGTATATATATCATGTCTAGCTGGATGCACTCCAACTTTCTGTCTGGTAACAGACTGGTTTGGGTTGGTCTTTAAAACATCTGCATGCCACAGGGATTTCATTGTTTCCCATCCAGGTGAGGGATTTCGCTGCTCAAAGATAATACTGAATCCCAAGTCAGGGACCAATTTAAGGTACAGTGTTTTCCAACACACCGAATCTTAGCTTGAGCTTTTCAGCACTGGTAGCTGAGATTTCTGATGGCCTTTCTGGACCTGGGAGGTGTGGAGAAAAGGTGCTTTAAATTTTGACATTTCCATGTCCTTCCTTGACAACCAGGCATGTTGAAGCGAGAATAGTCACAAAGAACGATTTTCCCAGAGGCTTCTGTTTCAGCATGAATGTCCCACAATGGCTCTGGATGAACAACATTCAACCATACCAAAATCAGCATAAGAAGATTTCTCAGCTGCACTACTTTTGTAAGATCGAGAGTGCAGAACAAAATAAAACAAATTTCTGAGTAGCTTTTGTGAGCTACTTATTTCAGGAGCTTCTGCCAAACTGTCTAGCCAGCAGAGCTTGCTGACTGGGAGGTGGGACATGGTGAAGACCCTTTTTCCCCTTATGAGGTTTTCAGCTGTCAGTACTTCTCCAAAAGAAGCTGGGTGCTGCATGGGGTTGCCAGGACCTGGCTATCTGGAGCCCACTTTGACAAGTGCTGTTGAACACTGTCAAAGGACCATGTATGGCATCAGGAAATACAGTGCTAGAAAAGTCTCCCAGATGTCACTGATGTAATGCTTTTATGTGTGCTTACCACATCATTGGGGTGTTTTAAATGAGAGGTCCAATCCTCCTTTGGACGCAATCACACCTACTTAAAACTTCAAATTTTTTGTTAGATAATGTTATTCTCCTTATGTGGAGAAACTTGATGTTTTAAAAACGTGTACTATAGAGATACAGTGTGTTCTCATTTAATCTCCTCTTGCTACCAATCAATGCACCGTCAGAACAGCCTGACTTTCTCGTGCTGAACAAGGCCTAATGGAGCAATGCAGCTGTTTCTAACTTTTGGTGATAAAGCATTCTCACTTCATCTTCCTTTACTTGCTTCCCGAATCCCTGTAATTTACAATGTATTTACAAAAGAACTGAGGTTACATGGCCATGGTGGAAGCTCTGGGAATTAATTATGATGAGCAGTCTCTAGATTTGTTTTTCTTTGGAGCCTCTAATATACTGTTCTGCTCAGGTCCTCTGAACACCTCTGCAGGCAACTTTTAAAACATGACTATTGCCCGTTCTCGCTAAAACACGTAATTGTGTAAAAGGGAAGCTGACAGAACAAATTTGGGCCTTTTCCCTAGAAGATATCAGCTGGCAATCTTTGTTTGAACAGTGTGAATGTTATTAATCTTGGTCTTTATTTCATTTTTAATCTTAAAATTAGACAGTCCAACTTTGATTGAAGCAATTCTCACAGAGAAGTGAAGATTAGTTCTGTGTCATGAGTAGTCAAATTGGTTTATAATCTGCTGTGTGGCTTTTAAAACAGTTCAAGTTCTGTGTGGATTTTTTCATCTGGGTCATGAATTAACAACTCTGAACATAAATATACATAATATATTCTCTGTATGTAATTTGTCCTTGGTAGATAAAGTTCAACCAATGCAGGTAACACTCGCACTGCTTTGTTCACCTTTCTAGCAATTTTAGGAGGAAATATTGTCAGCTGTTACAGACATATCCGTGCCTTTCACATAAGATTCATAGCTGCAGTGAGGTCCATGTTCTGACTTAGCACCTACAATGGAAATTGAGGATTGCAGAGGTCTCGCAGAGTCCTTTTACAGAGGCATGAATTTTCATCCTGTGTCTCGTTCATGTAATGGTGTAAGCAAAGATTAATTTGACATTTCAGAAGTGGAAAGGATAGCTACATTTAGGACTATAATCTTCTCTTATAACATATTAATGACAGTTTTATATCTCTGTCAAAAGGAAAATGTACCTCTTAATACTCTTAGTAGTGGAGTATATTTTATTTATTTTGTTAGTAAGACGAAGAACACAAGATGTGAGTTGGCATTTCAGCCAATTGTCTTAAAATTACATAGCATAAGGGTATAATTGTTACCTTCAAAAAGCTAGCTGGACTTCTTAATGATGCCTAAAGGTTGTGATGCCACTTGAAGCAATTACTATTGTGTCTTTCAGTGCTGCCCTTTAGCATTAATGTAGCAAGAGGCTTAACTGCAAAAGTCAGGAAAAAATATCAACACATTAAATACACTATTTCTTCAGTTGTAGCTACTGGGGATTTAACTACTGTCTTTATGAGACAATGGGACTCCAAGGCAGTCAGAATAACAACAGGCTTTCATTTCCTTGTTGAAAGTCCTTGTGTTTCTGTATTAGCTCGACTTATTACAATAGATGGTAAAGGCAGAATGCCGAGATAAAATCGCTTTTTAAAGAAATATTTACTTAACGCCTTAATGAATCAATCCATATTTGAATATTTTAGATCAAGGCTTTTGAGAAGATTTATCCTAAATTGCCTTCAAGGTTTTTGAGAAGATTGAAGGCAGTGTCACTTAATTTGAATGAAATCATGAAGAATGCTAATACAGCTGGCTGGAAGACACCAATTCCAAGGTGCACAAAAACATGATACTGTGAAATCAGCTTCATTTCACTAGAATGAAAAGGTATTTTGAAAGGTTTTACAAAATATAAGAGCAAGTAACCTGCTGCACTTCAAAGTTACTCAGCGCTTAGGGCGTTCATTTGGCATGAACCAGATTCAAGCCTCTGAAGAAAACAGCGTTGGGATTTGAAGTTGGGTTTTCTGCATCCCAAATGAGCATTCTTAGTTTTAAAAGGTATAATGGTCTGGTCTTTTTTTGTTTCTTCTTTTTTTTTTTTTTTCTTCTTTCTGTATGTTGTCTGCTTAATAAATTTGTTCTACATGCTCAGCATAGGCAGTTAAAGATGTAGTGGTTTCTCGTCATCATTTGATAACAGTCAAATAAGTTTTTCAAAGTGAAGCGTGTTCAGATGAATGATTTTGCCCATCCCTTGGGGGCTTTTCAAACGTACTTTGTTTAGAAGACTGTACATGCCACACTGCCATGTTATAGCCATGTGTGCAGTATTGTGGAACTCTGTAACAATATAATGGCTTTGTTGAGGAGATACTGATTCACTTTAGCTCCTTCAGCTTCCTCAGAAAGTCTCTCTGGGCTAAATTTTCTCCTGGTATGCCGAACTGCAAATCCACTAAAGTAGCTGGAGCACTGTCTCTTCACCCTTTTGACCTCGAACCTGTGTTTCCAAGCTGTTAAGGAAAAGAGGAATGGGATATTTCGGAAGCTGTCAGGAAGCAAAAAATGCCAATTAGGAATCATGTTCACTCTGTAGCTGGACTTGGTCTCTGTTAGGGCATCAGTGGCCTTCTGCACTGGATAGCGCTGGGAGCTGGGCAGCTCTCCAGTGTGAAGCCAGTAATATCAACTAAGCTGGAAAATAGTTATGTATTGAAAATGCTCGAGCTCTGTTGTAACTCAGAGGGTGGTGACACCCTTATGTTTTTGTTTTGTTTTTTCCACCTTTCTTTGTGTTACTGCCTTATGTGGTAGGAGATGGCTCCTGAAATATGTCCATTGTAAATGTATATTTAAAATCCTAGCTCTTGTTTGATCCCTTTCAAAAATAAATGGAAAAGAGCCAGTAAAACACTTGATCAATTTGTAGGCTTTCTGTTCTTAAAGCTTTCCCCAGGCTGCCTTATGATTTCTTAAGTGACATAGTTCAGTGGCTGATTATACTACCAGTTTTGCAGTACTGGAACTGCACTAAGTTACATACTGCACAAACACAAAGTAAGTGGTTTAGAAGAGGCTGGAAACTAAGTGCAGAGAAGGAAATATGGCAGGAGAATGGGGCCTGGAGACAAGATGTCATTTGAACAAGAGATATGGCACATGAGTGGCAGAGCTCAAATAGGCTCAGGCATCCTGACATCCACCCTTAACATCCTGTCCCTTTCACTGCATCACTTCTGAAGATATCCTGCCCTGGAAAATGGCAGTAGGTACATACTGAAGTAACGTGTGCCAAGCTAGATGTTTCATTTTATTTTCATTTATAATTCAGGAAACATGTTTTGCAGAAAAATGTCTCAATGGTAACACTCATTACGAGCAGTGCATGCTGTAGGATTCTCATTCTGGGCAGAGAAATACTGTGCTTGCACTCTGAATCTTTATTTCAGTAAACAATTAACTTAAGTCAAGCTCTGAATTGAATACTTGTGATTACAAATATGTTTACAACTGGAAGAGGCCAGGTAAATAGAAAAACTATTTCCTTTGTGCAGGACAGGTGTTACCAGTGCAGTCTAAATATTCAGCATTCTTGCTCTGTTATGTTCTTCTGACTACAGTGACACCTACTGAGATTATATTGGATTCTTGTTTTACAATAGCCTTTTTCTAGATGAGTTACCTGTCTGTTACCAGTCAATCATGGCTACTGTTTGTAAATAACATCTCCTGTACAACTCTGAACAAGTGAATTAGTGCCAATTAAATTCTGGTTATATTTTTTAAGAGATAGAATGATAGGTGAGGCAATAGCATCTCTTGATGTCTTTATGCCTAGTCTCTTGAGATACTTAATGTCCAAGGAAATAAAAAAGAAGCAGATAGGAGGAGAGCACTGTCATATGTTATCTGAAGAGTGGCGTCCTGTGGTTGTACACTTTTCCCAGGAACCAAAATTGTAGTACCGTGAGTCAAGAGGAAAGTTTAAAGCAATAATCTCATGGGGTGGAAAATGGGCATGACGTTACACAACATGTGAGGACTCCCCTTTGAGAAAATTGTTGTATTAATTGTCACATAATGATGTTGTCTCGTTACAGATGACCTTTTCTTTTTAAGCAGATGTTTTAGATATTTTGAATTTTCATGTATAAAAATAGATTATAAATTGATTACTTGCAGGGATTTTTATTCCTATCAGGACATATTGTAGCTTGCAGAATTTTCATTTGTTGCTGCTTCAAAAAAGAGATAGTTTTAAATGGGTCAATTGCTATCTAATAAGTCCAAAATGTGACCTGTCTGGACAGAGCTGGATGCTAGAAAAGCATCTGGACTGCTGCAAAGCCAGCCAACAAAGGAGGCTGTGAGAGAATGGCTCCACCTGGGACCTAACCAGGACAGCAAAAGCAGGAGAAGTGTTGAGCTGTGTTGTGTCAGGAGCACTGCTGCGAGGAGATGGAGCAGGCTTGGGATGGGGAGGAACATCAGTAAGAAGCAAAACCTTACTGCTGAGGATGCACCAATAATGGAAAGTGACAACGTGAGGTAATGAAAAGGAATATATATACATATGTGTATATATAATTGTAAAAAGCCTCGTTAAGGTGCTGGAATTTGTTGTCATGCTGCCGCTAAAAAGCTCACTTAGAATTCAAAACGGTCCTCTTGCCAGCAGAAATGAACTGTGCTCTGGAACAATTAGACTATGCTTTTGTGTTTAGTATTTACAAGGCTGAATTAAGCTGCAGAATCAATGATTTAGCCTTTTACCTTCTGGTAGGTAGGTCTAAAATCATTGCTAGGTTGTTGCTATTTTTTTTTCTAGCTGGGTGAAAACAAAGTGAGAG
Organism: Tauraco erythrolophus; assembly: GCF_009769465.1. Lineage (NCBI taxonomy): Eukaryota > Metazoa > Chordata > Aves > Musophagiformes > Musophagidae > Tauraco > Tauraco erythrolophus. The sequence continues at coordinate 9,601,664 of NC_141476.1, forward strand.
CTTTGCTTTGTAAATGCTGGTCTCCATATATTCATCATATATGGTCTCCATATATTCATCTCACATTCATACTATTGCCCATCAAGATGTCTAAGAATGGAAAAACACCAGCATCACCATCTGAGACTAGTGATGGGTCATGTAGGGTTGGTTCCTTTGGTGACATCTTCCTTTCCTGTCTTCAGAGAACACTGCATTTATCTCTTATCCTCATAAGCATTAAACACCCTTCTGATTCTATCTTGTGGAATGTTTTGCTTACAAAAGGTCCAGAAATATGATTATCTGAGTAGAAGCCATGTGTAGAAACGTACAAATCTGTGCAGAAAGGCAGATTTATTTCTTGTGACTCACTTAAGCCATGATACTACATGGATTCCTGTTTATTATTAGAGTCAAGAATAAAAGAGGGATGTGAGTTTTTCCCTGGGAAACAGGAGGAGGTGGAGGGAGAACTGATCCTCAGGAACAAACTGAGGATAAGGTTGATACTCTTTCTAGTTTTTATTTAAATTTAAAATAATACTTGGGAAACAGTTTGAATTGAGCCATTGTGTGACTGTTGCGTTAGAGACAGAGTTGTGTGGCATCTATTTTAGTCATAGATAATAAATTGTTCCTGTAATATTGTGAGTTTTATTTTAATACATATGTCCAAATAAAAAATATTTTCAAAAAATATTTTAGGCATGATTTGAATTATGCAGAGCTTTTTTTAATAGGTGCATGTATATTTGGGGGTGTATATTTTCCCAGAAAGGCCTATTTCCTAGTTTATTGACAAGGTATTCTTTTTCATCAGCCTTCGATATGCTGACACATATGTATCTCTTGCTTTATGCACCAGCTGAGTTGTTCTATCTAAATGTAAAGAGTTTTCCTGGCTGGAATACAGTGTACAGGATGAGCTAAAGTCTCTTGGGTCTTGCTCACAATCATAAGCTGACACTGATAGCATTTTGCAGATGGTGCTTGGATGGACAAAAGAAGCGAACATATACAGATCTAATGAACGTGCTGAATTGGTTTCTGTTCAGCATTTCTCACTGGACTACCAGAGGAAGGAAATTAAATCAACTCACGACAGCTATCTTGCACATCTCACCTGGGAAGGTATGCATGAGGTAGGACAAGCACTGCTTAACATTAATCAGTCTCCTGAAGTCATTACATTCATGAGGAAATGTAATTCACATGTGATTACTTTTTAATTTACTCTGTAATCACATTCCAAGTGAACAGGGCAAGCTTAAAATGAAATTTAAAAGTCAAATACTGCTTTGTATTAAGAATTCACAATTTTTATATGCACTTAGGTTAATAAAGATTTTACAATAACCATTTGTGACTGAACATATAATTTTTTGATAGAAGATGGTGCCATACTTTGGATAAAATGTATTTGATTTTTGTCCAAGCATTGTAGTGGACCCTAGGAGTTTCAGGATTATGTTTCATACTAAATTTTCATCTTGTTTAAACTTTCTTTTTTTAATAATAGAACAAAACAAAACGGCTGTATCCCAGATCTCAGTTTGCATGAATTAATGCATTTTTAATTTCTGCTTTGCCTCTGAGGCAAATCATACGTTTGTTATATCCATCATCAGGAAAGGCAGGCAAGATTTTGTAATAACAGACTGAATTTGTAGATGAGAAATGTGGATGTACAATCACTTTTCGGTTCCTCAAGAGTTCCTTAAACTTTTGTTTTGATCCTAATTTCAGTGAATCAATTATGAAATTCCTGTGTGTCATAAATGAAGCTGGGAGCTTTTCAGAATAACAAAACCCCTTGGAATTATCAGAACTTTTTAGCCATTCTCAGCTTTATTTTTATTGCTTTCATTTCTGCAGAATTATAGTTTAACATGAAGTGGTCAGGAGATAGTTTAGTGTTACTGAACCTGAGTATTGCAAGCTAGAAGGATGTATGGGGTAAATTAAAGCCAATTTGCCATGGTTTAATTTAAAAGGCAAAGTGAGTTCTTTCATGTAACACTGGATTTTTGTTTTGTTGGTGCAAATCTAGCCCTCTGCTCCGGGCAGCTCTGCCTGCGGTGTATGAGTGACCTTGTTATGCGTTCGTGGAGTGTGCGGAACATGACGGTGTGTCCCAGAGAGCCTTGATCTTCTAATTTCCTTTGCATGTGGTGGGGGCAGTGACAGCAACAGAGAGAGAACAGAAACCGTGAATTCATCTCTATACGCTCACCAAGCTGAAGACCAAGACCCAGAGCTCACACTGGCAGTCACTGTAAATTTGCTCCTTCGAGTTTTTGGTCCAGAAAGCTAAGAGGGGCACCTCCTTTGAGCTGGACTATCCAAGCTGTGGGCGAGGAGTCAGTTGGACGGGCGCTTAGTACAGGAAAAAGGTTGCAATTATTACAATTATTTTGTTCTGATTGTGTGCCCTAAAAGAATGAGAACAAAATTTCTTTTTTTTTCTGCGCAGTTGGCTCCATGAAAGTGGTGATTTGTTACATATGTTCTAACTGATCTCTTGGCAGTGAAACACTGTGCATTAAAAAAGGTAGCATCCACCTACATACGATTACATGTGGTATAGGATTTTGGTTCGTTTTCTTCTACTTACGGCAGAACACTCCCTGCAGTCTTCATTTCTGAGCAGAGGGAAAGGCAGATTATGAATTAAGCTTGGAGGAATTTCTGAAACACATGGTACTGTTGCCTCCACCCTTCATGAAGTTAGAAAGCATATTTTGCTACTAGAGCTTACAGATTTCTGAGTCTACCAAAGGTCTTGTGCCCTTTGGTTTGCTTAGCAGCATCTTCTAGAGTGAGAAAACTAACAGGTAAACCTTGTCCTGTGGACCCTCACAGGTTTGATGTAATCCTAGTCCTTGTCTTCAGAAGTTGCTGGCTCTCTCAGAGCGTCACTTGCTTCACTGGGCAGTTTGCACACCCTTTATCACTTTGACTATGACTTATATCCCTCTGCCTTCACATATATCACTCGTAAGGGAGGTATCAGAGTAACTGGGGATATTGCTTTTCGCTTAAAACTTCTAATGGGAGGGAGACTAGTCTGAATCTGAAGATCTCTGCTGTTCTGCTTGCTGCTTACTGCTGCTTTTGGGATTTCTGATCCCAGAGGCTGGAACACATCTGCGGAAAGGAGACCGTGCTGCAAACATGTAAATGTAAACACAGATTTTTATCTTGTGAAGTGTTTTGGTCTTTGCCAACGTCGATATAAAATAGATCTCTTGGTCGTATTTTTATAGTTGACTAACAAAAACCTAATTCTGCAGTTCGAAGGCCCATGATGTAATGTGGTCAACCAGGTAGCTAAGAACTGGTTTGAACTAAGATCTCCAGTCTGCCAAAATGCAAAATAAACTTTTACAAATCCTGTTTAAAAAAGAGAACTGCAGCCAGGGTTGCGTGACTCTTCTTGGACTCTAAGTCTTTGATTCCTTCATGTTTAACAACACAAAGTCACAATAGATGAGCTTTCAGGTCGACTTCTAGGCCTAACCTCCTTGGGAAGTTTTACTTTCAAAACAGAGGTTGTCAGTTAAATCAGACCCTTTGTTGTATGCAGGCGTTATCCCTCGCTGGCAGTTTGCATGAGTTATGCTATCGTGATGTGTTACAAGCTTCGGTACTGAAAAACTTCTGTAAAAGGACAAGTAGAGGCTTTATATATTTCTAAAGCAGATAACCTTCATAAATAAGAGCACTGAGCATGCTGTTGCTAAATTACTTCTAAAATATGGTGAGATAGTTGGAATTAGGTTTCCCATGTGCTTGATCTGTGCCCAGCTCTTCGTATGGGTTTATGGAGCATGAATAATGAAAGAGACTTTGTACACTAACATCTGGAAAGTCATAAAAGTATATTTATCACCACCCAAGATAGCTAAGCTAAAAAATGCTGTAGACCTTGTATGAGTAGCAGTAGTAACTGAGGAGGTGAGTTTAATTGATAAAGCTCTCCAGAGTATCTTCTGAGCTATGTCTCTTGTCAGATTATTAAAATTGCAATTATAATCAAGATAATTATTGTGGAGTCTTTTGTTCTAAAGGACTGTATGAAACACAGGTCATTTTCTGCTAGTCTTAGTCAGGACAGCCTCTCAACAGCTGAAGGTGAGGTGTGGGGCAGACCAGAGGTTTTGCAATATTTGCCTTGCTCATCCTTTCTAGGGAAAGAGATGGAAATATTTTAGCATTGCCCAGTAATATATGAGAGCTGGGAAAAAAACACCTTTTATGTACAAAATAGTCTTCAATGAGTTGTGATCAAAACGTAAGTGGAAATCACCTACAGTGCCAAGATCCCCATCCCTGTGATTATATGAATTTCCATAGGAATTAAGAACCTGAATTATTCAGGTTTCTTTTTTTTTTGTGCCAAATCTTGGTCCTCAGAATGAACCTGCAACACTCACTGTTCTTTGCAGTGAGATCCTACATCTGTGATATCTTGGGGGACATGGGGAAACAATCACCTACTGAATCACTAGGGCCGGGTCACGTTACCAGCGCTTGGTCAGCCCTGGTGCTACTGTGCTGGAAACCGGCCTTGGGATTTCTCCTATTCCTACACATTCATTTCACTCAAAGTGAAATGGGCTTTTTTTTTTTTTTTTTAATCATGTTGCTGGGAAATTGATATCTGGAATTGAAGAGTTTGAAAATATTAACAACCTGTTAATTGCAGGGGACTTAATGGCAGTTTGCATGACTGTAGCACTTTTTGTTTTGACGAATTACAAGCAGTGTTCTGCTAACCGTGGAGCTGATGAAATGATCATCTCTAGCGCCTTTCACTTTCTCACTCATCGCATCAGTGAGGCCAGTGCTGCAGTACCGTGCTGAGCTCTGGTGCTCACGGGATGATAAAAAATAGTGAGACTGCAGAAAAGAACAATAACAATGAGTCAAGAAATGGAGAAAATGCCTAAGAGTGGAGAAGCTGTTGTTCAATCAAAATGAAGGCTGAGAGATGCTGTGGCTACTGGGTGTAAGTGTTGTCATGAGGAGAAAATATTACGTGCTGATGGGCTTCTTAGTCTTACACAATAAGGCCAAAAACTTACAGGAATGGAAACTAGAGGACCAGCTTCACTGGTTGGAATTGTCCCACCAGGCCAGTGAGGTTGCTCATGTTTAAAGCTGAGCGTAGCAGAACCCAAAAGTTTGTCCCACGATTGGTTAAGAGACAAAAGCAACAAGAAAACAGTTTCTTGCCACGTTAAGCAAAGATATGCAGGCAACTGAATTTGTGTTTTCTTTCTTTCACACAAATAACTTATCTGCTGCTTAAAATAGTCAATGAAAAAAATGTTTCTGTGGTTGGTGTGCACAGCTGTAGGAAAATATTACATAGATTTGACATGTTAAAAATAAATCATTTGGATTTTTGTTCTAGAATAACATTTTCTTCTGAAATCAATCTGATTTAATTAAGCAAGTTCTGTCATCACACATGCAGCATCCCAACCTGGAAATCATTTAGTATATATTGAAGGGATGGTTCTGGTTAACCTGCAACAAAAACCTGGTGTCATGTCAGATGGATTGGCTGGTTTTTTTTTGGTTTTGTTTGAATTTAAGAAACCAAAACTTTTCTTACATTATGGCTTATCATGAAGTTTTAGATTCTCTGCTTGTGGTGTGTTTTTTTTTTTTTTTTCTTTTTCCCTGTTTAGCCAGTGATCTCAAGAAGCAGCTATTTAAGAGCTCTAGACCTCCCTTTCCTGTTTATTTTAGCAGGAAAATATAGTGAAAAAATAGCAGAGTAGCAGATGAATATGAATATCAGCATTTTCTTTTAAGACTTTTGCTGTCACTCATAAGCAAAATGTCAAAATATTACTTTCCTGTTTCCTTTGGCCTGCCTAGGCTGCACTAGGTGGATTGTACTCTTTCCAGTGAAATTAAGTAACTGCATTTCTTTTGGGGGCAGAACACAGTATTCTCTAATAAAACACATCTGGTATAGCTGAAGGATCATTCATAAGCTGACCTAAATGTGGGTTGGAAGTGCTCCTGAGGGGACACTTCTTTCTTGAGTCCTTTTGATCTTTTTTAAGTCCTTAGAAGTGGCAGCCCAGCTATATAAATATTTTCTACTCCTAATTAACAGCTCTGCCTTGCGGATGCAGGAGTATGTAGACTTTGCTAAGTAAGTCTTAAGTAAGACTGGTTTGTGCTTACCTATCTTTAGGTCAGTGTTTCTTCCCTTCCAAGAAACTCTTTTCTTGGAGGGAACAGTCACAGGTAAATGTCAGATAGTTTTTTAAGAAAACTCTCTTCATGCAGTTAAATTTAATTAACCCAAATCTGCTTCGAAAGAGTGTTTTCAGTGATTACTCCTTAGCTTGGCAAGCTGTCACCAGCAGTAGGTCTCTCCCAGTCGTGTGACATTGCCGAATCCTATCAGATTTATATGCAACCTAGTTATATCGGCACTGGAACAGGGAGAGGAGCAAGGTTGTGCTGCTCAGCAAAACTGTCTGGAACTAAGAAACAAAAGCTGAAGTGATTGATTGTGTGAAGATTTCCGCAAATGATACCAAAATTAAAACATTAAGCTAATGACTTTAAAGAAAATTGCATTGCCATGTGCAATTTTTTCAGTAGAGAGAAAGCAAATGCAGTTTTACTAATAACACAAAAAATACTGAAATAAAATTGAGCAAAGGAATCTTATACCTTTCCTTCGTTCTCTCTCTCCCTCGAGCTTCAAAACTGAGTGGCTGTCAGAATTTTTCATCTGTTTGCCCTGTCGCAGGAGAGGTCAGCACTGATCAGTGACTATACTTTTTAACAGACGGAGGGCTGTAATTGAGAATAATTCCTCTGCAATTTGGTAGGCAGGGGTTGTTTCAAACTGGCTTTCAAAGGCAGCGCCAGAATGGAAACGTTAGAAACTCTGTAAGTGAATCGATTTTATTTATGGGGCTGCAGATTTCTTTTAGGTTTTGTTTCTGTTTGTTGGGGGTTTTCTTTATCCCTAACGAAACAACTACAGAATGGAAGCACTCACGTTTTGAACAGTAGTGTTTCTTCCAGAAATGACTTGAAGTGTAATCAATTTTTACCATCTCCTGGGGTGCCCTGCAGCTAACATGAGAAGGAGCCCAGAAATGCAATATTTGCTCGGAGTGACAACGCACTGATCATGAGGGCTCAGATGCCCTGGGCTGGACATGTGGCACAGACAGCTGATGCGCAAATGCCCAAGCAGCTGCTCTACCGTGGGCTCACACTTGGCAAGAGGAGGCACAGCTGCCAAAGGAAGAATTTTAGGGCTTCTCTGAAGTAGTACTTGGAATAAACGAGTTTATCGGTTCAGCATTAAAGTCTTTGGTGAGATGCAGGGAGCCCAGCTAAAGCTAGTCCTGGTGCTTCTCAAATGTAAAAATGGCATAAGCACTGCAGCAGAGACAGTTGTGTTTATGAAGTGAAGGGAACTTTGTGGAAGATGATGCTTCTGTGCTGGCCTTTGTTCAAGGGTGAGTCAATGGGCACAGGTAGAAGTGCCCTATGCCAAGAATTATAAGAATTGCAAGTGAAATGCACAGATCAGTGTTGAGTACAGTGCCCAAACACAGGAGGTAGACAACAGCTGTGCCAGAGCTTCATAATGGCTGATAAGAAGCCCAGGTTTCTGCTCACTCAGACTTCTCTGCGCTCCATCTCCTTGGGAAGAGCAGCCCTTGGCCAGGCACATCCTGTAGCTGAGCCAGTCCTCTGTGTCCCACGGCCATCATCTTCAACTGAGGGTGCTCAGCTGTAGTGGCCTGTTTGAATATTGATGTGATTTTGGGGTGGCTTCTTAGATAATGAGGTTACAGTAACTTCAAGAGTTCTAAAGGACACATTCTGCTAAACATCAATCTATGGCTTTCTCACTTTCTGAAAAAAATAGTTTGTCCCATAGTTAGAAATCTACAAAACTTTGATAGGTATAAACATTCAAGTTGCTCAATATTGCAACATCTCTGAAGTCCTTTCCTATTTTTTCACTCAAAGTACTCTTGGGTTTGGGTTTTTCATTTGGAGCTTCCCCAGCAGCTTACTTCCTTGTGAGAAACCTGTTGAGAGTGGTCATAGATGCTGAGGTGTGTATTCATTAGGCATCATCTGATCAGACACAAAGGAATGTTAAAGAAATAGAAAGTAAAAAATGGAATGTTTGATGCTCTTTTGTCTTCCTTCCCACTCCACTTTATTCAGCAAAATAAATCCCTTTGTCATGTTGGCACTGTGGAGAAATTTTAAAAACCTCAGCTCATGTGAATACAACTAGTAGACTGCAAATTCTTAATAAGGAATATGTTTGTGCTGCAGTTACATACCTTTACTGTACTTAGAGTTGATTATGTAAATTAATACGTTCAACTTGATTATGTAAATTGAGTTGATTTAGATCACAGCCTAGGCTGAGTACAATGACTATTTGGGGTTATTTGGCACGATACAGTATTATTCCCTTAGTCTCCGCTGGATATGACTGCATACTCCCAACAGGCCAAAGCGCAATTAATTTAGAAACATGATCAAATTCTGCAATCATTACTGGATGTTGTCCACAGTCTCTAGAGACCACTGATAAGAACAACAATAGACTAAGACATGATAGTCCTCTCATCCAAAGTCTAATTACAAAGTTATACACTTCAGTTCTCAAAGGACAGCCTTTTAGCAGAACTTCAGCATCGTTGGGTTCTCTTTTTGCATTATATCTATAATTTTACCCATCTTCCTTTCTTTCTTTTAGAAAGTGTGAGAAACAGAGGCTAAATTATAATAGCTTGACTGTGGTGTGATGGTATTAAGGGCTTTACCATGGATGGACTGGCTGGTGTGATTTCTGTGAGTGTGTGAGCAACTGAGAAATCTTTTTTTATCATTTGTAAACAGGCACAGAGAGGACAGGGAAGTGGTTCAGAATTCTCACCACTTCATTCCTGGTGGTGCCCTCGGGAAAGAAAAACATTTCTTTGACCTTGTCTTGGATTTACTTGCTTCCAGCAGACTCTAATTATGATCACTTTCATTTTTTTATTGAATAATAATTAAAAAAAAAAAAGGCAGCCAGAGCTCTGGGGCAGATATAGACCTAACGATCACATAGCTTGAATAAGAGGAGAATTTTTATTCTTAGAATTTGAGAAATTAGCTGAAGTCACAATTTAAATATCTACCACCTCTGGAATAATAAGTTTCAGGCTACCTTCATTTATGTTAGCATTTTGTTAGTTTAAAGACATCTTATTGGTGTGTGATAAAATTCTATTTTCCTTAAATCTTAGTATTCTGAAAACAATATACCATTTTTAATCTTTGTTATCTTCAAATTGCCAAATATTAATTTATACCAAATTTCTTCCACATCTTCAGTGCCACTAGGTATGCTATCCTTCCTGCAGATGGAGTAATGGCTTGAAAAACAATAAGGATACACGTATTCCTGTTTTTTCAGATGTCTGCCATCTTGTGAAAAAAATTATACTGGTTCTTGTATTCAGAATTTACGTATTTTTTGGAAATTCAGAGGTCTAATATGGACTAGTCCAGTCGCTGCAGCAGAGGCATCTAACAAATATTTACAATTTCTGACTTAAGCTCCATCTGCCCTGGTTAGGGGATGGGACTCTGCTGCATACGTGCTTTTCCATAGGGTGACTACAGTAATCTGTTCCATAGGAATAGGACAGCCTTGGAAGTCTTGAGTTTCCAAGGAAGTACCTGAGTTAGCTTTCTGCGCATTGGCATGGTGAATATATTAAGATGTATGTAGAGGACAGAATTTAACAGATTTTGACTCATACTTCCAGCAGGTTTATCTGTGTATGAACAGTTAGGTTACTGTTCTTACATTCAAACTATGTTTCAAGCTTCAAAATAACACAGTTTGTAAAAAATTGATTAATGGCAGTGAATGTAAGGATGCGATTTTTCTTCTGACTGAGAAAGTGAAATTGATTCACTTTTTTCTCTTTTTTTCTTGCTGCTTTTTCTCAAGGTTTTTGGAAAGGATTAAGCAGAATTACTGTGCTGTATAATGACACATCCCAGCTAATTCTCTGTGCATTCATAGAGGAGAGTTCTGCTGGTCGTACAGTCTGTTGGCACACATTTTGATCGATGTAAATGTAGAAACAATTGGGCTACCTGAAATTCATAACAGATGGAATGAAGCAGAGCTTCATTTGGCATAAATGCCAATTAGTAAATTTTTCGATTTTGTCATTCTATGATTTAAAAGCAAAACAAAACAAATTTTGAAACATTTAGTTTTGTCTTCTGAAATAAAATACTTTCCCTTTTCAGAATAAGATTTCTTTAAAATAGTTTCCTTAGAAGTTACTCTTTTTTTTATGTTCCAGGCTGAAATGTAAACATTTTAATTTTGTCAGAGAAACCTTTTTTTTTCCTATTTATGATCTGTCAATAAATTTTAATCATTGTTTTCATTTTCAACTGCAACTAATTTTTGTACTATTTTTTTTTTCAATTTTATATGATCTAAATATCTGACTCTTTTCACTCTGATTTCTAATGTGTGAGAGTTTATTTTAGTACACATGGAAAGGATATTAATTCTAATTAAGTTTTTCTCAATAGCTTTATGAGAGAAAATTTTCCTTCTAGGGTATATGTAAACGCAAACCCTGTAGAAGGTGGTTCTGAGGTCCTGCTGTCATGACAAAAACATTTGTAAATATAAAACATACCATTTGGCCCATCAGTATCTCCAGAAGGTAGAGACACAAATGTGTGGGATGTCAAATCATCCTTGGGATTTTGCACTGCAACTTTAGCTAAAGCTCTGTTACTCGTTCTGATTATTTTTGTTGGTAAAGCTGTACACAGAAGTTTTATTTATAGTTTCGTCATCTTTATGCTGAAGTGCTAAGGGACACAGACAAAAAAGAATGTATGTTAATCTTCATAAAAATCTTAGCCTGTGTGTTTGTAACATTGATCTGGGTTTTGTGGAGGGGTTTGGTTTGATTATTCTGTTTTCCCTTCCCCAAAAAAGAGGCATTAGTAAGGAATGTTAGCTTCCTGTCCTAGGTGGTTATATCCTAAAAGGATTCCAGTGAGTATTCTGATAAAAATGGTTTTGTTTGTTTGTTTGTTTCTTTTGTGGGTTTTCGTACACATAAATTTTAGGGGAAAATTTGCTGAAGTCCCATTGCCACTCAACTGACTTCACAAGTTAAGCTGGAAAAGAACTCAAGATACCACTTGAGCCATAAATGCAGTCACTCCTGTGATGCTATTAAAAAAGTCTCCGCCTAAAGAAATCCACTGATGCACTATATTCTAATTTACAGTTCTGTGACTCACATTTGTAGCTATCAGCACCAGCTGCTGCCAAACAGTCAAATAAATTCCAGCAATTCAAGGTATACTGATTTATGATAAGATCCCTTAGAAGGATGCTCAGGAAAACAGATACTGAAAAATAAATGTTACTGTATATTGCAAAATGATCTTGTATTCATTCTGTTTTCCAAATAAAATTATCAAATAGGCACTAAAATTATGTCAAGATCATCTGCATTAAAATGGCTATTAAAAGTTAAAGGTGCCAAAGTACCTTCTGTAATTTTTCCCTGCTGTTTGTAATAGCACCCTGTGAGGCTTGAAATTGGAATTGGATTGTCGTCTGAAGCATTACTGTCTTCTTGTCATTGTGCTTATGAACGCTGTTGCTGAGAAATGTATTGAAAAAGACATATTGCATAAAAATCTGCTCCTTTACAATCCCGTTGTGAGGCAGAGGCAATGGTAGGTAGCTACGACGTCTCTTCCCGTTGAGATTCGTTACAAAGGTGTTTGTCAAGTGCATCTGTTGCTGATCTCTCTGCTGCATACACCAAGAAACGAATCTTTACAACCATCTCTTTTACAGCTGGATCACCAATTTTTAGGTTTTTTGAACACAGTCATTATAAAATAGTTTCCTACACATATGAGGAGAAAGCGGTGTCACAGGAAGGTGAGATGAGCAATGTGCTGAGGAGGAGCAGAGCCCCTTGTCCTGAGCAGGGAACAGGAGTTCGAGACACCTTGCATTGCACTTTAAAGACTTTCTTCCACTAAATCAGCCTTCCTTTCTTTTAACTGCAGCACTTGCAGTGGTGAGATATCCTGAAATATTGAAGGGTTTATACACATAAGAGTGGAGACCAAGTGAACCAGTGTCTTATAGTGTGGCCATTGGTCATGGTTGTCGGTGGCCAGCACAGTGTGCCTATGAGGAGGTACATATTCCAGATCTGTTCATTTGGGATGGATTGCAGTGGTAATATTGGTGAAGCCAAGGCTGGTTTTGTCCTATGCTTACCACTCCATACCCCAAACAACAACCTGTTCTTATGATGCTGTTGGAAGTAATTTAAAATATATTATTTTATACTTCAAAGGGACTATTCCATTTTTGCTCATTCTGATTTATCATTTCCAGTTTAAATCTGTTCTCTAATGGCTGATTTTCATGATATAGACTTGAACCATTCTGAAATCACAATTACTGAAAGAAAAGGTCTCTGTTGTGCGTTTAACGTGGGCAAGATTTGATCTTACCCCTTATTTCCTGCTGCAGAGTCCTTTCATAGATTTCCCCATGTCATATCCATCATATCGTACTGGGGGAGTTACTTGCCTTTTTCACATTTTATACTAAAAAAATGCTGTACTCATATATGAGATTAAAGGCTCTGTGTGTGGGGATCTGATTCTGACTGGGAGCTGTCTGCTGCTGTTGCCATCAGCAGTGAGTAATGGCTGTGTTACGGACCCATGTTCCTCGGTCTAAGTCTGCAGAACTTTGGATAAACGCTCAGGTGGTGTAAATGGTGGTAGTACCAGTGTTTGCCATGTTTGACTCGCTGGTCACTAGATTCATCCTGGTAAGTTATTTGAGACCCAAAGTGTATCAGAGAGGTTACTCGGGTGGGAGCATTTGCAAGATCAGATTTTCTGTTTGTGCTCTGAAGTAATAAATCTCCTAGGGAAGAGTGTCATTTTTACATGGTATTTTAGACATAAAATCTGTTTGATGTTTAGGGTAGAAAATTTGATTAAAAATCAGGAATTAAAAATTTTAGTACCTCATAATTTGATGGTACCTGTCAACTTCCAGCCCAGGCTGTGCATTTCAAATTCATGGGATGTTTACTTGAAAATAAATGACAAAATTATGTAGTGTGGGAGGGGTTTTTTTACTTCAGAATGTAGCTTTTATATCACTCGGTGCAATACTTTTACCAGCTCCTGATAACCATCAAAAGTGGATTTGTGTGTAATTGGTTTAACTGAAAAATAATATGCTAAGATGGAGATGTAAGTTGTGTCTTTCCATGGTAATATCTCAATTATATCGCTTTGGGTTATTCCTGCTATTTACAGAGTACTTCAAAACCACCTACCTGACTGATTTCTGAACTTACTTTTCCCTTTTATGCTGCGTGCATCAAAAGCATTTAAATTCCATGTAGTGCTTTGTAAGCTAACACTAATATTTTGTGTTTTGCAAAAGACAGCTTTAAATGGCTGCTTCTTTTTCTCTTTAGTCTTCTACAGTTTCTTTACCTTTATAGTCTTAGAATACTTCCTTTGTCTTCTCTACCACTGAAATGCTTCTGCTACCAATCTGACCATTTTAAACTCACGTAGGCTGTTTTCCCTCAGTTCCTTTGCCAAGAAAACGTTTATTTTCCACCGCACTTCATGGGGTATTGGTGAAATTACTGATCAGAAATAAAAATTGATAGATTTTAGTATATTTAATGACACTAGAACATCTCTGCCCTCCATCATTAGCCACACTGATCTTACTATCATACAACAAAATGGTATCATGACAGGGTCCAGGGGGAGTAATTTCAGCTGAGAAACTGCCTTGAGTTTGCCTGAAGACAAGCCAGTTGTCCTAATCTTCCTGCATTACAGCTGAGGAAGGATTATCATCCTTTTCCCAAAAAGTGAAATCATGTGAAAATGCATATTGAGGCACGTAACAGCCTCAGCAGGGAATTACTGCTCATCTCATAAAGGAAATCGTAAGCATGTCCGGGCTCTTCCCGTGCAAATCACAGCAAGGTGGCCTTAAATAATTGAAGATGATTTAGGTAGAAGTGTTTTCCTTTGCGCTGAGATATAAAACTCGTTGCTTCACATGCACACAGTCAGTGTGTCTCAGCTGAAGGGATGTATCTCACAGCTGGACAGTAACTTCCCAAACTCTACTGGAACAGGGTTATTACCCCAAGAAAGTGGCTGCTACAGTGACACAGGGAAAAGAGAAGCCTGTAGAGCAGAAAGGTTCACCAGCACTGGGCTAATGCTGAAGATGTAACTTACCAAATACCAGTTTTGTAAATGTTCCTCTATAAAGATAGTTTTAAGCAGCATAACTTGGTGCTTGCAATGACAATTTACCAAGTAGCAGAAGTTCTTACAAGCAAAATCAGTCACTGCTCTATTTTGCAGCACTTGCAATTCTTTCTCCTATGTTTTCTCAAGTCACACAATAGAGAGGAAATGAGGAATGGAGCAAAGATGTCCTTAACTCGGGCAACCCAAAAGCTCAGGTGGTATTTTGTGATGATTCCACTGCAGGTGCTAGGCAAAAGGTTGTATCTTTTTTATTTTTCACTTTATTAAAAACTGCTCCCCACACACACACTTTCTTGTATGCACTGTTTCCCTTCACTGTGCTTAAACTGGTGTAACAATATTCTCTATCTTTAATTAAAAATTAGAATTAATCTTTTTGAATTAAGCCTTTTAACTGATAACAGTGTAACACAACTGCAGTTAAGCTTCTCCTGCTGCTTCTAGCTGGTGCTTGTTTTAAAAAGGGTTTGTTACAGAGTGACTTAATTTATATGTATCTGAGTGCATGTTCTATCAAGAAAGGCCTGGTAATTTGATTCGGTCACTGCATTTCTGGTGTGACCCAATTTATCACCTCTGTAAATTCCCGTGAAAGGCTTTGCATTGGTCATATACTTATATTTATTGTGAATACATTATCCACTGTGGCATTACTCTCCAACCTGTCAGCTAAGAGCAATTAAATGGTACCTTGAAAACAAGCCAAATAATCTTAAACAATGTGAATATACCTCATCTCCCAAATCTGAGAGCAGTTGCTCTCCTACTGTCTTACATGTTTGCAGCATAATCTGAGTAATCTTTTTAGCTTTTCAGCCTATTTTTAGTGTGCTGTTTGTTTTGCATTTATCTACATAACAAGTGTGGGAGATTATATAGAAGAGAGGAATGGAGTGCCTTGACCTACATTAACTCGAAGCTGGGTAGCAGCAGCATTTCTGATTTGATCTGACAACACCTGGTTAAATTGATGCATTATCTGTCCTAGCTGTTACTTTTTGAGATGATGCTCTGTGATCTTGCCTACCTGTCTGTGCTCTTCCCAACCTCAGTTGCTCAAGGCATTTTTTTCTGTGGGAGATAGTGGATGACTGCTCAGGCCCATGACCCTTCCCCAAGCTATATAGAAACGGATTCTGGCTGATTGTAGGCAGAAATCATTTCCTTTCTCAAGTAGCAGTGCCACCTATTTGAAAATCTCTTTTGTTTTGTATGAACTGTTCCTAAGCTTAAGACAAAGAAGGCTGAGAAAGGCCGCATTGCTCTGCCTGCCATCCTTGTCATAGAATCATAGAATCATTTAGGTTGGAAGAGACCTTTAAGATCGTCCGTCCAACCATATACCAAACACGCAGAGGTCCCCCCGACTGTATAAGCAAGAGAATGGATGTGCATCTCCCTCCAGATTCTTCCTGGATCTTTAACCCTTTCTGATAAGGGTTGCTTGCTAGCCTTTTTTCAAATATTCAGATACTAAGCCTATATGCCTATATGTTCCCTACTATTCAGCAGCTATCCTTTAGCCAGCTTTATCTTTGGTCATGCTGGTCACCCATAACCTGCTTTGGAGGACTGCAGATGTCCATATTGGCTCTGTGAGAACCCTAATGGAGTGAAGCTTACCACCGATTTTACCGCCAGAAAAAAGAAAAATTAGCTTCACCGCTTGTGTGCTGAATGGGCTGTGTCCCAGCCAATGGTGAGGTATAGGCAGGCAGCTGAGAGTTACAGGGATGGATTGTATAAATGGCTGCTTTCAATAAGAGATAAACTACAGGTTTCCAATTCTGAGGAGTGACCACATTGTGAGCACTGCCCTTTGAGAATGAAGCTCAGCGTTTGTTCTGCAAGTGCTTAAATAGACAGTGTGTCAGTCTTAATCTTGGCCTAGTTTAGCTTTGTTTTCCTTAACCACATTTGATCTGTGTGAATGGGCTCTTTATTGCTCTTAGAAAAGGCAAGGGTAGAATTGGCCTTGTGATGGCAGATCTGTGTACTTTTGACTTTTAAGATGTTCGTAGTTTGTTTTATAAAGCATCTGTCTACGCTATTGGCACTTCTGTAAATGTAAACGCTACACAGTGCATCATACCAGATCAACTCCCTCCTACACAGTATAAAGTCCTACTCCATCTTAATGAACAACTCTCCTCATTTCACAGCCTTCACCTAAAACTACAGCAACAGATCAGCCATATAGCGTGTCTTAAAGGTCAATTGATGTGGACCAAGGGATTGGAGAGAGGAGTGGGTTTCAGCATTTGGTCCTTTACTGCAGACCTCCATGTATGCTCATGAACTTTCTTCACTCTCCAGAAAAAGTGTGCAAACATTTCTTCCTCTTCCAGCCCCTCTTCTCTCTCCATGTCTCTGCTATGTATCTCATCTCCTGCTCTTTTATTCCAGATGAATGCCGCCTCCTCAGCTCTTTGTGTGTTTCTCCTCTTTCTACTTGTGTGACAGCTTCTAGCTCCTTTGAACACCTGTCTTTGTAAATCTTCCTTTTCCCTACAAAACTCTTCCTCCATTGATATTCTGCTCCTATCTGTTGCCCATCGTTCCACATATTTATTTTTGTGCTTTACCCTTTTATGTGTATCTAATTTGTGCAGTGAAAAATCCAGAGCTTCTTTTCCTGTCAATAATTGTGATAAGGAGTGAAAGCTACAGAGGGATGGGATAACAAGTTTGGGGATCCACCTCACCACACATGATCTGCTGACCTTTTGCTGGTCACATGGACATCTCCTGGGTTGATAGCCTTGGCACTCACCTAGTTAAATCCATTTCCCATAGTAAACATTCTGTTTCCCTAGTATGAGCTATGTCATGGTGCACGTCTTCCAGATAGCTAAATTTCTGACTAGCGAAGACCTTCGTCTGAATATAAGTTACAGCATGTGTCTGTATTATATATACATGCATTCTCCCCACTGCACGTTCCCCATCTCTTGCCCACAAACGTACATTTTCCTATATGGCCTTGGGGAGCTCCCTCTGCCTTCCCAGATGTTCCTTCTTGTCTGAGATGCATTGAAAGCACGTACACGCTGCTGATCGTCAAGTGGCTGTCTGAGCCTTGGGACTTCAGTGTAAGTCAGCATTGTTTTCTGTTCAGCTATTGTGCTTTGGGCAATTTCTAGTGCTTTTGTTCCTTCTAGGTTGGTTTTGTCAAAGATCATCTTTGGGTTCTCTAATAATTTACATCACAAACTAGTCCTCATGTCTTCAAGACAGGCTGACAGGACTGCCAATGAATACAGTAAGCACTGTCCTGGCCAGGCATGGACAACAGTCTTTCAACTGTTGTGCAATTTCTAGCAGCTTAAGGCTATGCTAGTTTGTGTCTTGCTGCTGCATCTCCTTGAAAGATTTGTTACACAGAAGATCAACTGCTCTCAAACTTTTAATGAGACTATACAGTGTGGGTTTTTTCACCCTGCAAATTTCCAGCCCAATGTTCCTTACCACATTATCCTCAGTACAGCCTATGAAAGGTTTCTGTATATTAAATCCAGTCCCCCTGATCTGAGCTATGCTGTGTAATTTCACTAATGTTGCAGTCAGATTCTCTAATGTACACTTAAGGTGATTAGAAATAGTTTAGTGTTCTTCATCTGTCTCTTACCCTCTTTATTTTCTCTATCCCTGTTACCCGAAGGAATTAAGAGCAGGAACTGTATGGAAACACTTCCCTTGTTACATCATTGCTTCACATCCTCAAAGTCTCTCTATAACGTATTCAATACCCTGTAATTATTCCCACTGTAACAGTAGGAACATGCTTTTGGTAATTCCAATGCTCGCTTTCACCGCTAAAGTAACATTAGTTTTGTATTTAATATGACAGTATATCTAAGTTTAGTGTATCTCACAGTTTTACAACACTGGCATACAGTGTGCTGAGATTATCCATTTTCAACTGCTGCATATTAATGTTGGCTTCGTGTGTTTGAACTTTTGTTTTACGAACATGCTGCAATGCACTGTGCTGGAATTTGTAGATAGGCATAACATAGCGTTTTGGCTATGCAAGATAAAATTTGAGAGCGTAGTAATAGCACAGCTTTCTGACAAGCGTAAATGCTGCTTGGAGAGAGTGCAGCAGAAAAGCTGAGGAGACAACCGGGAAGGTTCCTCCCAACTGTTAGAGGAGGTTTGCAAGAGAAATCTTAATCCTTGTGTCACATGCTGGCGTTCTTCTTGCTAGTTAAAAGAATTGCTATGAGTGCATACATCTGCAAAGGCTCCTGTTCAGGCCGTGGTTTCAGAGTACTGTTTAATATTTAACCCGGATCCAATGGAACAACAATTATCCTGTGATATTGCTGTTCAGAGCAATGTTGTAAATCTTTCTCCTTCTCAGCAGCAGCCTTGTGAAGCTCAGTCTATGGGAGGGATGCATGGGTATCATTAGAGACAGCAGGATGTAAAAGGAATAAATGCGCCAGAGGTTTCGCTTTCAGCTCTGTACATCACTAGGTTTCTTCACCATTTGTTTTCTCAGAATGTGCCCTTCCAGTCTTTCACATGTGGCAACTGTTGCGGAATGCTGAGGAGTCAAAGCTTGTCCTGGACTTTCAGTCTGGTAAAGTAAACTAAGACCTCCTGGATTCCACTAATTCCTGAAAATTGCATTGCTCTTCTTGCTAAGCCTGCTGAACATTACATATTAAATCTGATACCCTGGCTAAATTACAAGTTTCAGGATTATGTTCTATCTATATTCCTCCTCCTGCACCATAATTACCATATTTTTCTTTGCTTCCTACTGAATCTACGCAGTGGTTTTTTGGTCCTTGTGCTGAACGTTTGTAGCCACCCTCAGAGAGGTTCTGTACTAGTCACTCGCTGACCCTAGAACTGGCTGCACTTTAGCTGAGGGTATCGTGATTCTTCCGTGCACGGTCTGCAGAGCACTTGCAATTAAAGGCATTATGGACACGTATAGTATCCATACTATATAGTATCCATGCAGTATATAGTAGTATATACTACTCTGAAATCTAAGCATGTCTATAAAATTAATACCGTTTTATTTTTCAATTCATTGATAGTGTATCGTTCTGGCTATCTTTACTCCACCTGTATTTCTCACTAATGGCCCTTTTGGGGCTCTACCGCTGGAAAAAGACAAGATAAAAAAGCAACGTCTATACCATCACGCACCTCATATTGACACTGTCTTGACTAGCAGCCTAATGGCACACACTAGGCATATTCCCTGCCTTTCTTGTACAGAAGTGGTCTTTGACATTTCTAAAGGTTTTCAACCACTTTTCCCACTCAGGTGAATTGCATTGCTTTGGGGTGAAAATAAACCATTGAAAAAATAAATTGTAAAATTTGATTGACAGAGCTTCCTTTCACAGTCCCCGTGTTTCCAACTCCTCCTCCACAGGAAGCAATTGTAAGGAGCAATCTCTGCCTGGCACTTAAAGACCTAGAAGCTGTGTTTTCACCCTGACTGCAATTTGCAGTCCAGGTTGCTTTGTGGGATCTTCAAATCACATTGTGAAGGCTTAGATCACGTTGGCTAACCTCAAGGATTTTCAGCTGCCACAACAGTTGATTTAACAATTTTTCAAACATTTCTTTGATGCTACCCTTCTACTAGAGAGAAAATGACATCTACTCCTTATTAGGCGTATGCATTCCCTTTCTTATCTCTTTCTCCTTGCTGTGTAATGTCTAACATCAGCATGGACAATGGATTGAGCTGGTTTTCATACAGGGCCACTAGGACCATTTCACTGTCTAGGTCACATGTACGCTTACACCTGGTGTTGCAGGACATCCTGGCACATAGTTCCAAGCACCACCTAGGGGCTTGATGTCTAATGAAGTTTGCTTGATGAATCCCAGCATGTCAAGATGGTCTTTCTAGTTTGATTTCTGCAGGGCCTGTTGACGGTCTTCCTTAAGAACTTTAAAACATCATTCACTTTTTCTTTTTCTTAAAGGAATGAGAGAACATAACTGTTCAAACTCAAGTGTCTCCTTAGAGAACATTATCAATTGTTAAAGAAGTACCGTCTGACCTTTAAGCTTCAAGTGACTTTGTGTCCAATTCTACTGACAAGCTAAAGAGTATAGATGTACAGAAGTTGAACACAAATACTTCTTTCAGTGGGGAACAGGATAATGTGTTCAATCACTTTATCTTCCCTCTTATTCCTGTGTGTTTTTTTAACTGAATAGTCAGTGATTACAACTACTACTAAAAGAATATCTTTTATTGGGAAAATAAGCTGGGCCTGCAAAACGTTCCAAGTGATATGACTAGCACAGTGATCGGCTGTAATTCCTAAAAAAACAGACAAGAGGATGCGCCTTTGTTTTGGATCTGGAGAAAGTATTGCTGGATTAATGACCGGCATTGGAAAAGATCTGGAGCAGAAAATACTTTGTATAATGCAGGTGGGTTTGGAAGCTGTATGCTTGGGAAATATTTTATGCTTGGAATTGTGTAAGAGTGAATCTACCTTGGACAGTGGCTGGAAGGTCTATCTCTGGATATTTGAGAAATGTCGGTTTCTCATCAGTTCTTATATGTTTTTTAAAGTGAAGAACATGGCTTGTGAAAAATTCTTGAAGTTTGGTGATATCCAGAGAGCTTGAAAAAGACGTTTTGAAACATGGAAACTCAAAGGTGAAAGAGTGATTTCCAATGCACATAAATAGCTGTAAACATTATTTTTTTAAGACTCTTGGCAATAAGGTCAAACGGTTTCTTATTCAGTGTTTTGATTGTCCTCTAAGTTGTCAGTTCTGACAAAGGAAAACGGCAGCTAGAAATGAGAGGAAACAAAAAGCGGATCTCATCTCAGCTCACAGACATTAAAATGAACAGTGTGCATCCTGCAAGGGAAAGCAGAGCTCTGCTATTGCCTCACAGCTGCTGAGGTAAGTTGGGAGCAAACATCACTAAAGAATGTTTATTCACTGCTGGCTTGCAGGTAGCTCTCTTGAGGACTTTCTGTACAAGGTGTAAAAATCCAAGCAATATGACCTTCCCTGAGACATCTTCACAGAGTACTCTTCAGTATAAGCCTCTAAAGGCAAAATAAATAAATTAAAGGAATCCTCTAACCATAAGCATTTCTATATCTGCTAAATCATCCACTAAGTCCCTCCAGGGCACAAGTGGTGGCATACATTATTGTGTTTATCAAGCAGGAGTACCTAAGGCCTTTGTATGGTTTCTTCTCAATTAAAGCTAGCTGAGTCTGCTGCCACATGTGTTTATAAACATCTTTTAAACATATTTGCAGGTGTATTGAACATTTAATGCTTGCAGTGGCAGATTAGCATCAAAAGGCTGCATGTTCAATTCTTTTCGCAGATCCTTTGTATTAAATGGACCCTTGTGGCACAGTCTAGTAGAAATCAAGAAATCCAGTATGGTAAATGTTTGTTAGCTTTGCATTTATTATTATTCAGAAAAGTTTAAAGATAAAGTAAATAGAATGCACTGCTCTGAACTTTCATATCTCCTTTCACCCACGCACGTACCTACGGTAACATTGGCACAGTGTTTCTCTGAAGGTGATCCCTGTTTTGAAGTTAACCGAGGAGCTTTGTGTTCATAAACTCACAAACTGTTATCTGCACTTGCTAATGTCTGATTTCTTTGCCTTATGGGACTGGATCAGGGTTGTAGGTGAACTGGTTTTGGGTCCTATGAAAATCCATGGAGGAGACTGCAAATATGAGCATCTTCACTTTGTGTCCCTTTATAGAGAGACCACTGTCCTTTGGAATTCATGCCAGATACCTGTGTTGTGCCTGAAGGCAGAGAGAAACAGTCAGTTGAGCCAGAGGCAGTTTCAGTAGGTCTACACAGGACATGCCTGCAGCTCTAGGCTCTCATGGGTCACAGGGAGCAAAAGAGGTCCTGCCCAGAGAAGCAGAACAAAACTTAACAAAAGCAGAAGTTCAAACATGTGTCGAGACTAAAAGTGTTTAAAATTGTTGTTTGGTTCCCCCCAAAAAAGGGGTCAGGTTTGAAATGTTACTCAGTTTGTGTAAGAAAAAATTTAAAAATGCATTATTTTTATTTGGAGTAGATGGAGTTGTGTATTATGGACAGCATTTCCACATGCACTCACACACACAGTGAGAGGAGCAGTGGCTGAGCATTCTTGAAAATCTGGCTCTTAGTCTTGCTTTCAAGTGTTTTCTAGAGCGTGGAAATAGCTGGATGAAGAGTGTTTGAGTCTCTTAAATCACAGAGCAGAGAAAGAAAAGGTATTAGATAATCTTCCACCCACTCTTCAGACAGTGCATGACAGAAGGAGCTAACCCAAGCTCTGAGAGGGCTGTACGACTTCCATCCTTTGTCACAAAAGCGACAATTAGATTTCTCCTCGTTAGAGGAATGATATCATCTCCATTTTAGTTTGTACTTCCCATTGACCGGTTTCATTCTTGTCTTTGTATGTAGATTGCAAACTCTAAAGCAGGAATTGTGTTCTTCTGTCATTTGGTGCCTGACATGACGTTTTCTGCCACTGTAGGAGCAGCACAGGGTTGGCAGGGGTAGAAGTAAAATGAGCAGGGCTTTAAACGTGGAATAGCAACAGGTTTTATTTGCTTCTGACCTGCACTAGACTGTATCTCAGCAGATGAAAAGCTAACAACTACTTATGTGTTTCCCAGAAGCATTGTCTCTCTTGCATTCATGTTTTTGACATTTTTAAGGGTTGAAGTCCATGTAGGAGAGCACAAGAAGTCATACAAACCATTAAATCTTCCTCCTTCCCTAACACATCTAACAAAGTCAGATAACTCCATTAAAATCAAACTGGGTTGAGAAAAAAAGAAAAAAAATTGAAAAGGACTTGTATTGTGACTGTGTGTACCAACTCCCAGCCTAGAACAATTTTGTATGGTTTAAATCCTTGCAAACTGGGACTTATGCTAGTGGCAATGGTACAGCCTTAGCTGTGGAACCGGAGCATGAACAGTGTCATTAACGTAAATAAGAGCAGTTGAACTAATGGAGCAAGGTCAAAGTAGACTCCTTTTACTGGGTCTTTACTTTTGATTACTGAAAACTGCCAAAGTACAGATGGGATACAATCTATGTGGCTGAAAGCACCTGTATCCTAAATAATTAATGTGACATTTACAAGACTGTTTGCTTACTCTTTTCCTCTTTTTTTTCTTTTCTTTTTTTGACCAATTACTTCCAATAATGATAGCAAGTAGGTTTCTACTCCTGAGTGAATTAGTGATTATAATGTCAAAGGGGCTTGTGTAATGTCTTGTGTGTCTTAATAAACCTGTCAGCTGAGGTTACGTTGCTTTCTCATTTCACCAGTGTAACATGCTGCTGCGCAGCTGGGGAGAAATGGCAAACTCATGAGCATGTAGCCCACTGTTGTGTGTATTTCATTATAGGATTGTTCCTGATCAAAACATACAAAATGGTTAAGTTTTAAGTCTACATTTTAATTCTACACTTTAAACATCAGTCTGCTGCTGTCTTTCTGTATGCTTAGTTTTGACTGTTTGATCTGTACTGTCAGCCTTTTGCATCTTTTTTCTTAGATTCCTTCATGATGCCTCATTTTAACGTGTGGAATATAAGTTCCACTTGCACCAGGGTGCAAACAATTAGTAATCAATAGTAATAGCAGCTAGGAAACCCTAATGAATCACTGTGGAATATGTGTATCTTGATTTGTCTCTGTGTGTGTGATGTTTTAGAGCAAGCTAAAGCAAGAAATTGTGGGAGGACAATCCCTAGCTCTGCAGATGGCTGGAAAGAAAAGCATCTCATTAGTTAGGTGGATGCAGTGGGAGCATCAGATTAATGGTTGCACTGTGTGAGTTCAGTCCCTTATATTTACTGTACATAATGATTTGCTAATATGTAAGTGAGGCCTTGCAAAGACGTCTGTAGAGACAGTGCATTCAGATAATTGTGGTTTCTACCAGGCAACTCTCCCTTTTACTGAAATTTCCAGGAGATCAGTAAGGACTGTTCAAAGGGAAATCCTAGCCTGTTTTCCAGGCTTCCAGTGCTGGTACAACACTTCCATTCCTCAAGTTTGTGCTTTAGAAGCATGTTCAAAGGGGAAAAGCCATTCTCAGGATTGCTTTACTCTTCTTGTTGAGAGTACAGCATGGCCCAGCTATGACAGCCTTCCTCCTCAGTTATGGGCTGCTGTGCACTAGGAAGACCTGGCCCCCTCTGGGTGCTTGTGAGTCCCATCTTCAAGGTTTCCTATGTCCTAGATCCATGGTAGCAAAACTTTGCTGAGAGCCCTTCTCGGATAGACTAAACCTGCTCAAAACTACTTCATAAGAGCAGAAGCCATCATTTTGTTTTGAACAGTGGGTAGCATAGTGCAGTCTTGGGCTGTCAGCAGGGTGCTGGGATGCTTCATAAGAGAAAGTGCTAGCAAGGGTAAAGTCACCCGTCCTGGACAGGGACCGCACAACAGATTCAGCCTGAAGCTACCAAGACCCAGCCATCTTCTTCAAACAACTGGTATGTGCATTTGATCTGCTTTTGCTACTGTAAATATAGTGGTACGTGCACATGGTATTATCAAATTGAATGACTGGAAAAGAATAATTCTCCTAAATGAAAAAGCAAACAACCATTGCATACTGTTTTCCCCACTGAAAAAGAAACACAAGATTTTTGGTGTGCTATCTAATGCACAATCAGCAATAACGTAAACACAGTGGCAAGAGAGTGCTGAGTCCAGGCTAGCAGCTGAGCAGACAGGTAAGCCACAAGTTCCCAGTTCAGTCAATACGCTCCTGCTCAGGACATCTGTCTAAATCTTGTATCCTTTTTTGCTATTTTCCTTCCATCATCAGGAATCACTGCCATTGTATCTTTCTTTCTTTCTTTCTTGTTTTAGTCTGTCTCCCTCTTTCCACAAGCACAATCTCTTCCCAGGAATGTTTCTCCCCCCAGCTCTTGCCAGTTATGGGTTTCCTGTTTCTTTGTCTCCCCAGGAGGGATCGCCTTGCCTGAGGGTGTCTCCTCTCTCCCAGGCACCAAGGTGAGAGGACCAGGTCCTCCCCATCCTCTGTAACATGCATCATTTCCAAGTTAGGATTTATCCAGCCACAGGAAAGAGCAATGGTACCTGTAGCAGGGAAAGTGCAGCTCTGAGTATATGACCCAGTCCAGCTGCATTCAGCCTGTAAAGGGGGTGGGTTCTGCACTTCAGTTATTTGTGACAAATGTGAGAAATTTTTTTCTTTTCTTCTCATTACATTTTCAAATTTGCATTGCGCAGCGCTAATCAATTATTGAAAGTGGCTCAAAATCCTCTCAAGACATATGGGGATTATTGGCATCTGTGTGTTTAAGTAAGCAGGTATTTTACAGCTTGAAAATAGCATATGCCTAAGGTTTTAATGTAACAATTTAGTTTTGAAGAGCTGCAGGAGCAACACAAGTGTCTGCAGCTCACCTACCATATGCTGTGGTGTGAGGGGACAGCAACAAACACTTATGTTACATATCCTGTTTCTTTGCTGGAGCTGGCTAAAAATGTGTATTGAAATGTGTTTGGGTTTTTTAAATGGAAAATAACATCTATTTAAAAATATTTTAATAAAAATCAGCATTTTAGTGGGCTGAGTTTAACACAGAAATGAAAATTGCCATGATGTGCACTGTAGAAGTTGAGTTTATGTTCAAAAGCATTGAATCCAGTAGATGCCACCAGACTTCTGTACCTCAGTCACTTAAGCACTACTGGCAATTCCATCTGGAAGCCTTTATTCCAGTTTCCATGTTTTTCAAGGTTTGTGAGTTTGCATACATCGATCATGATTTAAAGCATTTGTCCTTTATTTAGTTAACAAGAAGGCACAGCTGTTTGCTTGCTTCTCCCACCAATCTCTTTTGCAGCATAGCTGTCTCAGAGGGCTAAACTTACCTTGAGTCTCTCTACTCATGTAATTCACCGTATGTTTTGGGACGGCATTTTCCCAAACATTTCTGATACGCATCTTTCACCTAAGTAAAAACAAACAAACAAACAGGGTGTACCCCTTAAATAAGGTCTGCACCAACAGGCATGTAGGATTTCATTTTGTCTGGTCTTACCAGATCGATTGAGATGTTGAACGCAAATTTGTCCAGTTTTGGCTTGGAGCCTGACTTTAAAGTATAAACGATGCCATTTGTGTTTTGGTGATTTATTTTTCTACTTCTTTCTTTCCAAGGAATTTTTTAGAAAATGTGAAGGGCATTGGCCCAAATATGCAGCTTAGCTGTGACTGTAATCTTCCCCTTAGAAGAACTCTGGCTGACAAGGCTGCTAATGTGTCACCTTCTAATAATCTGATAATTACAAGTGATGGGAACACGAGCGTGGGATAGTTGAGCAGCAGCACACAACAGGCATGGCCTGCCTGACGATTACAGCACAAAAGGGCGGGGGGTTTTGTAAGCTGCAAGTCCTAAGGCCACCGTGCTTTAACCACCTGAGGCATGCTTTGATTGCCTTGAAAGGCACAGCCGGTCCTGTTCCATTGCTATTATGGGTATATCATGGGAATAAGGTGTTATTTATACATCAGAGAATTTCTTGTAGATTATATTTTGCCTCTTATGAGTTTAGAAAAGAGGTTGAGTTTTGTCAGTAAATCTGGCATTCTATTCTTTCAGGGGGAAAAAAAGTATAATTTGTACTTTAATTAACATTTTTTTTCTAGATTGCAGCCTGTTTTGCAACTAAGAGAGTGTTATTGGTTTGGAATTGATTTTGGTGTCATATGTTGTCATTTGACAAAAAACAGTTTTACTAAGCTGTTTGACATTAGAACAGCTGGTAATGTCACTTTTGTTAATGTCTTTAACCACATTTTTAACAAAACAGCAGATGCTCATCACAAAAGCCATTTTCCTCTTCCATCCAAATGTGTAAAATCAGCTAACTTACTGCTTCAATTAAAGCTGAGCCTTCTAAACAAGGGAGCTGACCTGAAAACAGGCAGCAGTTTTAGGAATGCCCTTTAGCTGTGTATGTGATTAACGTAAAGACCACCTTTACACCTATGAAATGTCTTTTTTAGGGAAATATGTTCTCCAGTACATATGGCTGCTGCAAAGGGATCCCAGATTTGTTATCACTGAATTTTGAAGGATCTGTTTCAATGCTGAAATACTCAGCAGCCACAAAAAGAACTTACCATGTATACAGATCTGTATGTTTTAGCATTATTGTGCCTTGTTTATTAATATCAATAGTATTTACAAGTGAATAGTTCAACACCTAAGAGGAACTGTAATCTGGGATTTATATACCTCAGATTGTAACATATGTAAAAATATTTGTGCTTATAAAAATGCGTCCGCCTTTTGTCTGGTCACATAAAAGAGGATTTCTAACCAGAGTTGCATGGAAGTGCATGCTAACAAGTAAGAACTTCCTCAGAATCTGCTCATTTCTTTTGCTGAGTGCAAATTTTATACATACTTGTTTTATGGTGAAAAGAAAGCGTAATATACATTTAGTAAATACAGCACACTTAGTCCATTTTTGATGTTGTTCTTTGAAGTTTCTCAGACATCTGAAGTTCTCTTACATTAGAGTTCAATTTGCCTTTTCCTGTCAAGGTGACAGACTCATCCTCTGTGTCGTGTTCTAGCAACACTTCATAAAATCTTAGCTTGGATGGTGAAATGGGAAATGGCTTAATGAGGGGATTATTTAACTCTTTCGGACATTTTAATAGGAAGAAGTTAAAATGAACCTTTAGAAATGGTAGAACAGTAATTTTGAAATAATTTTATATTTTTCATATAGCAATACTATCTTCCTCTCATTTTTGTTTTTAACTATTTTCTTTATTTTTAGCTGAAGGTCATTCCCAATACTGTAGCTGTTACTAGGCAACAATTAAAAATGCTATCTCTACAGCTTTTAAATTCTGTTTATTTCATAGAATATGTTAAGCTTACACATACTTACTGTAAAAAAGGAATTATTGACATCTTTTTGTATGCGTGGCGATAGCAAAAGAGACATATACCTCACGACCAAGAACCATGTAGTTCACATTCTGAAGTCTGCTTTTTAAAAAAACTCTGCATCTGTAACAATCCCTGATAATACAAATTTGTTAAACTTTGTTACAAATTGTTATTAGCGTAGTATAGTAAAACTATCAGTTTCACTTGAATGCTGAAAGCTTTTTTCTAATATGTCATTTTCACGGTAATCTTACAAATTCAACAGCACTGCCCTTGTACTAGAGCTGGTTTTATTGTGCTCCAAAATTTGTTCTGCTGTTTTCTTCCATTTGTAGCCAAGTTACATACCTGTTTGCATGTTAACTTTCTCTGTGATTATTTTAACAAATGTATGCTTGGCAGGCTAGCTGCAGGAAAAACAAATATTTACCAGCTAAGGCAGATTACTTAAGGAGAGGGAAATTTTTATTCCTAATGGTGACCATTCAAGCTTTCTGCTGGATTACAATATTACACTTTTCGGTTAAAGAAAGAAAATTTTCAGGTGATCTCCAGTTGAGTGACCAATTGCAATAAACTGAGCCCAGATTTCCAGTTCTGAACACTTACTATGAATTGCATCCAAACCATCTACTCTCTTACACTCTAATTCCCTGAAAAAATTATAGCTGTTCTATCTTTTGGAGATATCTCACTGACCAACTGGAACTATGAAGTTAAATGATAAATGGTTGATTTAATAAGATCACAGGCAAAATTCCAATTGATTTACTGTGTTTAGAGTTTGACCCATTTAGACAAATTAAAGGTAAAATGTTTTTTTTGCTGTATTCTTTGTTTATATATTTTTATCTTGTGAATTTTCATGAAGTATAAAATACTTGAGCAAAATTCCAACTGCAGGTATAGTGAGTTTGTGTTGACCAAGGACTGCATGTTTAGTACCTGTTCAGCCATTTAGACAAGTAAAATACCCCAGTCTGCAAAGTGAAAGGGTTTAATTTTGGGAAGTTGCTGTAAATTACACTTTTTTGACATTTTTCAGTGTCAAATTGCTACAGACTAGACGTGTAGCAATTCGCTCATCCTTTACTTTATTTGAAAATTGCCTACATGAAACTAAGATTTGGGTTCAGATTTTGTTCCAGTAGTGTTTTGGTACACTGTACTGCTACTCTCTCTTATTTTAAATGTTTTCTAAAAGTTTTATAAAGTACTGTAAAAATGTTCTATTTACTGCAGGTCATGTTACTTTATGTACATGTGAGTAGCCCTTAAGTGAAGGGCAGAGTGGAATAATTCATCTAATAAATTACAGATAGTAGCCTGTTTCAGTGGTTATGCAGTATAGCAGAGCAGGTGAAATTTGAAAATGTGCTGGAAGATTTTGTGTGACTGTATTCTGAGTTTATCAAAGGATAGTCCTTCTGGAAAGGGTCTTGGGCCCAGTGTTTTCACATTCCTCTGGAAAGTTTCTCCTCAGTGGTTCTCTTCCTTACTGGGTACACTTTATTCCACTTGTGTTCAAACTGTTATGGCTCAGTTTTTCATCTCTTCCTTCTTTGCCCCAAATACTAGCCCTGAATGCCAACTATTTTTTTCTGCTTAGTGGAGATCACAAGTTGTACATTCCTTTCCTATCTTTCTGGTTTTACACAGAATGATACTCCCCTAAAAAGAGCAGTTTAGTTGTTCAGTGGTCTTTGAGCTGGCTTTTCTAAGTAGGCTTTTCTAGTAGGTTTTAGGACCACAGAAACCATGCTTTTCTTGGTCTTGGAGCCATATCTGTGACTGTTTTCCTCTGCTGCTGTAATTAATTTGAAGTTTTGGGACAATCTCTGACTTTTCAGCCAATCTCCAAGAAACATTTCTTGTTCTTGCTATGAAATAGAATTTAACCAAAACTTCCTAGATGATGCCATGGTGTATGTGATAGTTCTCACTGCTTCCAGCTCCTTTTTGCCCAGATAAAGGACAGTCAGTTTGTTTGGGCAGAGAATTGATGCAAGGTACCCGTTAGTGTTTCCTCCAGCAATTTAAGGCTCCACACACTTAAAACAGGCAAAATATGTACCCATAGACCTAGAGAGAGAGAGCTAGATATGGGTGTTGATGCACCGTAGCCATTTTACTGTCCTTTTGTTAAAGAATCCATTTCACTCTCCAGAGAGCATAACCTAAAGGTTAATAACCATCCTTCCATTGACTTCAGCTTGTGTCAGATCAATTCCTGATCACTATCTGTATGCTATAGAATAATCCGATTGAGTTTACTGCTGGGTTTTAATTTCAATATCAATATTTTTCTTAAAACCAACAAATAAATGATATTTGAAAGTGTGAAATGAAATCCCTAAAATGCATCCTCCAAAAGAGTTGGTTATTAGTATCATCCATCTTTCAGTAATAATAGTAACTCAGAAGTCATGAGATACCCAAGATCAGTAGGCCCAAGAGAACCTTGAATAATGTGTTAGTTCTACTCAGGCTGGTTATCGAATGCAAGCTGACAAGAAGTCAAGGCGAAATTTGCCATGAATGTTTTCTTTTGTTTTCAGAAAGTGTAACTTTCTCTTGGAAGTTTAAATTAGTTAAAGCTGTTTCACTGAATTTTGATGAGAATTCCTTTTAAAAAAGTAGCTACTTGGAGACAATTTGGTTAAATAACTGAAGTGTCTAGAAAAAAGCAATCGATTTCTGTAAATGTTAATGTACATGCAGAGTGTTGGTAGTTGTCAGTAACCACTGTCCTTCTGAGCGATTGCCTGTGCCTGAGTATAGTTGAATTGTTCAACTATTAAAGCATGTCAAACATCAAAAGCATAAACTTGCTTTAAAAAAATTTAGATAATTTACACAGTGCACAAAATTATTCTAAAAGAACATACCAAAGTAGCAAAATGGAATTAGGAAATTCTGAAGTTCATATTGCCTGCACAATTGACTGGAAGAGGCTTTCTTTTCTTCGTTACTTGGATCCAAACACAAATCCAAATTCAGATTTGCACAACTGGAGAGGAGGCATTGTGCAGAGGGATGGTGTGGGGACACACAAGGGTTGTCAGCCACTGTTGCAGCCAGAACCTTCATATCATGAAACTGTAGGCGCAGGCAAGGGCTGTGCGGAGAAAATAGACAGCAAATTCAGGAAAGTCCATAGCTCCTGTGTAGGCATGAGGTGGAGTTTTATACAGAGTGTAGGATGGAAGGAAAGAAAATGATGGGACTGCATGTTCCCTGCGGAGATTGGGTGGTCTAACAGAGAATTAGACATGCTGATTTGGTCTTTCTTCATACCGTTTCCCTTGCAGGTAAAGTTTTCGGGTGCATTGTTGCAATGGTTGCTGTTGTGTACTGGGCTGTTGTGACTCCAGGTTTGCGGACTTGAAATGCTCTTGGGGCTCCCTTCTTTGGAACACTTGAGAAACGCTGTTTCCCCAGGACCTATATGCAAGCATGCCAGGGCTGTTTGCAAAGAATACATATATGTTGTTTTCCAAACTCTGGATTTTTTCAAACATTCATAGCCACATCAGTTACTGCTTTTAAGAAGTCATTCAATGCATCCTTTTCAAAGAGTTTCTATTGCAAAGGTCTCTATTAGAAGTGACAAACATTTTCACTTGGTAAAGGTGAGATAGAAACTGTTACGAGCAGGGCAAACTGAATTCTTGATTGTGGTAACATGAACTGTACTGGATGCTGCTGTGTATTTGTCATGACATTGTTGGGGTGTTGTGTTTGTCTCAGCCACAGCCAGACTTAGTGCTACACTGAGGAGTGCAAGGGAAGATGAATGCCTGTGTTGAAGGTGGTAGGCCAAAATATGTAATGGTTGCTGTTTGGAAAGAAAAAAGGAGAAAAATAAATTACTTTTCTGAACAAGTATGAATATTTGCGTTATTGTGCAAAAAAATGGCAGAGCTAAGATGAGATTTTACCAGTCACCTAAGACAAACTTTATTGTATTACAGCTAGAACCTACCAGACGCTCCAAGCAGAGTGCTGCTACATGGACGTGTCTTATCATCATTCCCTACACAGCAGGCCTAATTCATGTTTTCAATTCTGTATTTACAACCTTGGCTATATCAGAACTTGCTAATGTGGGTCTTTGGTGAATGACTCAACAAATAGCTTCTTTAGCAGCTTGCGTAGCCGGTTTGTATTTACTCTCTGAATCCTCTGTGTTTGATTCAAAGTATTTTGATAGATTTAAGTGATAAACGAGTCCCCACAAATGCTCTTCACTGACAAGATGGAGTCACTTTCACTGCTCAGTCAGCAGTACCAGCAGCAACCTGATACCCTTCTGTACTTCAGGAAAGTCAAATAAATTGCATACAGTTTTTTTGAGCTGAAGTTTTCTTTGTTCTGTGTGAATTTAGAGTTACTTTGTGAAATGACAGTTGAACCAGAAAATACTGGTTCGTTTAGCTGAGTGTGTTTCAGCTGAAACCTTCCTGGTTCAATGAACTTTTCTGCATATTCAGTGCACTGCAACTGTCTGATCTGGCAGAAAAAAAATGTTAACATAACTTTCCCAACCGCAGCTGCTCATGAGCCACAACTTTGCTTTTTTGCCAGCTCCAGTGCATATCAAATTCAGATAGAATCACAGAATAATTCAGGTTGAAGGGACTTCACATCTTCGATGGGATCTTCAATTCATCTAAGCTTCAATGAGAGCTCATCTCTTACTGGACTGCAAAGATCTGGGAGTTGAAGGAAAGGATGTTTTTCATTTGTCCTGCTATTCATGACATGAATTGAGGATTTGTCTTTTCTCTTTATCCAAGAATTGTAGTATAAACAGTGAAGGGAATAAAAGACATGTGACACCCCACAGGAGATAACAGGGATCCTGAAGGAGGAAGTACATGTGTACCCAGAGATGAGATGGAGTTAAGGACTGAGAGATCTTGGGATGGGCTGGAAGGTGGTGTGTGTTGAGGAATGAATGTTGTCTTTGGCACAGGAGAGAGAGTAAAAAACCCTTCCTGGTGGCAGAGAGAAATATGAAGGAGAGACAGAGTCCTTAGAAGAAGAAGAGGAAGACAACTGAAAAGGCAGAAGTAGTGTGAGAGTGTTAGGGACATGGTGAGCTGCCTCTGCCCTGGGAAGAACGACAGGAGGGACAAGCTCTTCCCCAGCCGTGGAGGATGAGTTGTGGACCTCAGGACATGCCCCTGGAGGCATGCAGAAGGAGGAGGTAACTAGCTAGGAGGTCAGCATGGAGCAAGGGATGGAAGTACAGAGGAAGCTCTGGACTTCTGCAGCAAGCCACGACCCACTGTAATCCCATATTTCTTACAATAACGTTACAAAAATGTCAACCCCCCTTGGTACTGTGAGGTGAACCCTAATATACTGCATTAATTATATTGAATTTAGATCTTTTAATCTGAGTGCATATGAGTGTGTTACTTGCTGCACCCAAAACTGGTGTCATACATTGCTTGAATAGCACATAAGACATTTTTACATAATGCAGCTTTCTTGTTCCAGCCTTTCAGCTAAACACTGCAAAATAATGACAACAAGAAAATAGTTTCTGCAAAGAAGCAGAACTATTTTATGACAAAAGCAGCATTTGGAGTAACATTCTAGAAGAGCGCAGACACTTTTTTTCCTCTTGTCACTCTCATTAAGGCTCCGAGAGACTTTTTTATACTGTGTCTCACTGTTGGAATACCTGTCTCCAAACAGCTTTCTGTAGTGGAAAATCCAATTTAATCTCAAACAGTTTTATCAGTTCTGCACTACTTTTTTCTCCTATTGGAAAATAAAATAAAAAGATCGTATGTCAACTTGACTACAAGGTGTAAAGCTTCTGAGCTTGCATTAATAGAATTATGCATCCATTATATGTTTGCACATTCATATATGTATAGCTGAAGGCAGCCTCTTTGTAGGCTAAGGTTTATTTATGCTGCATAGAATTTATTTTTCCAATTTCTGGCATTCTTGAAAGGCAGATTTTTCCAAGAGATTGTCCAGCTTTCAGGTCTTCATGAGATGAAACTTAATTTCTTTTTCAGGGATAAGGAACCTGAGAAATTAAATAAAATGTCTGTCTAGGAATGCTATATGCATTTATTTACTTTAATGCAAATGATAACTCATTTTTTCACTGTGTGCTCCTGCTGATGCAGAGAGGCTGCATGTACTCACTCGTGCTGTGCTTTTTACAAACTAGGGTGGTTTTGGAGAACCCGAAGGCAAAGGAAGAACTTATAGAAGCCTTTGGTTTTAGCTTTGCAATTCAGAATATATTGACACAGGAGGGGTTTGAAAATTGCTGCCTCCTGCTTCTTTCTGACTTGGAGACAGAGACACTCGTGTCAAGGCTCTTGCAGCCATCTCCAGGGCTCTGATTGTTCTTAATTGCCCTGACCAGCCTCACCTGGGACCTCCACCCACACACCCTCACCTTGTTGCTCTGAGGGCTCCATTTAAGCTCAGCCCTGAGCTGTGCTATGGATGTTCTTGTTCCCAGTCTTGGATGAATTCTGGCTCATTGCTTGCTGTTTCCAGGATGGCTGATGGACTCTTGAAGGGTCATCTGTTTTTGCTGCTGTGCCTAGGTGCTGTGGGGCTGCGAGAGAATAAAGACTCTGACAGGGACCCTGGATTCATCTTCCTTGTGGAGCAGCTGCTCCACACTGGCTATACTGGCCTTGCACCAGTGACTTGCCTGTGGCACCTCACTGCCTTCAAGCAACATCATGCCAGCTCTGAATTTCATGTCCCTGTCTGCTTCCCAGGTCAGGTATGTCCGTCACCTCCGCAGGTTTCCCTGCAGCTGTGCTCACTTCTGTGTGGTGCAGAAGGCTGGAGGGGCTGCCTAGAGGAAAACCCTTTGTGGCTGCTCGTGGCCTGGTTTGGGGACATCTCTGTCATTTCCAGGGCTGGGAAATCAATTTTCATCAATGTGAATTTAAGAAGGAAAGATAGACTGGAAACAGAAACCCTATTTCCTTTTGAAACAGCAGCTGTGTAGTTGTACCCATAGGAGAGAGTGCTTACCTTGGCTGGGAAATAATGCCCTCAGCTAAAAAGCTTCCGGCATTGTAAACGATCACACATTTCATTCCAAGGTGTTTTCCCTTTCCTTCGGGCAGCATTGTACAGCTATATTCCTCAAAACATGACGCTAGTTAATACTGCATCAAACACTTGAAAATAACACTAATGCAGCACTAAGAATGAAAAGTACCCCAAAGTCAGGGAATACCAAGGGCCTTGCTTCTCCTGGAGCCGCTCGCTTTGCTATCCTGTGTACTCTTGCATATTTTATGATGCGCTGAGGCAGCGTGCTGCTAGCACATTTGATAAGCCTGGGTTTAGGAAGGAAAGAGGAATAGAGAAAAGCGTGTGAGGCTTCACTTAAAATTTTGAAGCTGCTGGAATTTGCCCCAAGACAAGTTGTTTTCCCTTTAATCACCTGTTTGAAAGCGGATACAGAGCTTTCTGCGGAGCAACTGTGAAAATCTGTGTGTTTATTTCCTGCCTCTACTGTTTGTAAATTTAATTTATAATGATCTGCAGCTGGTTATTATCAAGTATAATGTGATCTACTGTAGAAGATAATTAGAATAATGTATTAGGGTTAGTTGTGAGTCGTCTTGATAATGTATATGTGGGCGTGCAGTTTGTCATTGGTTTTGATACAAAGGAAAAAGGGAGGTTAAAACAGTAATGTAGATGATATAGGCAGAAATTCTCAACAAGGCTTGGTTGAATCTTCACGTTATTTTTTTTTTAAACACTGCTGTGAAGCATGGTAGGTTTTAGAGCCGTACTATTACATATCGCTCTGGAATCCGTGCAGTGTCTGACCTTAGAAATTTTTATACAAGTCTAATCTGCAGAAAAGGCCATTTGAAATAAGTGCTGGTGATGGATAGACTTGCTGTAGTAACATCCTTGACTTTCAGAGCTTTAATGGTAAATCTACTTGGTTTATTGCTGTAAATACTATGTATGTTAAATGATCTGTGTTAGGGGACTTCCGATGTAAAAACACTTTGCAATTCCTTAAATGTGATCTGAGCCCATAAGGTTTTTTGAAAAAAGTGATTTAAGATGTTTTGTATGATTGAAGGGGACTAAGCAGAGAAGCATTCTGTATGGTCCCTGAATAATAGCATTATTCACATGCTAGTAATCTGCCTGATTGCTGGGTGTCACTGGAATACATTTATTCTCTTTTGACATAAAGAGCAGAAGTGAAAAGCAACCATTGATGTGGACGATATCAATGTGTTTAGCTGTCACATCTGACAAAGACCAGCTGAGTCAAATGAGGGGCCTTAATTCAACAAAATGCATCTGTGTGCATCTACTGTCAAATGTGTGTGTAAGTCAGCTTCTGTTGGCTCCTTTGGCCTTCACAGTCGCCTGCAAACATCGCCCATGGTCCTGCACCCTGCTCTGCATGGGTAGCTTATAGAGAGACAGATTTTACAGGAGCAGATCAGAAGTCACAGAGGGGACTTTCGGTGTAGCGCTGTTACGCAGAAGACCCTACTAGCCTCTTGCACCCTGTCTCCTGATAATAAATGTTTACTTGATTGACTGAAATTACACTTAAGTGAAACTTTCTGTAACCAGTGAAAAAAATCTCACAGGCAATTGGCATGTGTTTTGGGTTTTCTTGAACCCTTTTAAGTATCTAATGCGTGTATTTAAATAAAACCAGAGTTTTCTCTGCCCTTTCTCTGTCCAAAGGGTTGATATCTTTCTCTCTTTTAGCCTTATAAATACTTGGTGTGTTGGGAAATGTGTACACTTCAGCACTTAGGAACATCAAAAGAGATGTTGTGTTCGCGTCAGTGATCAGCACTGAGTATCAAGAAGTATTTGGGGAAAGAATCTGGCATATCCCTCAGTGACTTATCTGGGAAGTGTGAATGGCATTTAATAAAACAGATTTTCCAGCAAATGACAGGCCAGAGCCTTGAAGCAAAAAGTTCTTCTGCCCTGTGCCAATCATTCACTTTCTTCCAGCTCAGTGATTTATCCCATGTAAAATGCTCTTGTATTTAAAACTGATCCACACTGCATCAATGGTAAACTGTCAAATCCATCACTGAAGAAATATCATAAAATATGAAAACTTGAACACTAACGAGAGTTGGGTTACTCATCACTGCATGGCCTGCCTGCCTTCCTGCAATTATTGGCAGGCATTAAGACTGCTCTTGATGAGGTATTACTTTGCATCTTCCTTAGGGAAATAATGTTGGTTTTGTTTCTGGAGTTGGGGGAGGTTTATTGTAAAGATATATAAAGCAAAGTAGTTGTGCCCTGGAAGATGATGGTAAAGTTTGCTTTGACTTAAGCTGACCGGAATTTTGCCTGAAGACTTTTGCACGGGAAGGGTAACTCAATTTCTAGTTTGATCTCCTATATGGTGAAAGACACATCATTGGTGTGAAGGAATTGTACAGCCATGGAAATGTTCTCTTGGAAAAACGAACAAGCCATTACTGTAGTAAGACAGAAGGTTTGATAATTTCTCCTGTTACAGTTTGACCTACTTTTGGCATATCTTTCCTCTCTGGGATTCCTTTGAGTGAGGTTTTGTCTATTTAGCTGTATTCCCATGTAAATCTACAGCCGATCCAAAGACATCTTCATACCTTCCCTGCTCCCTTGTGCTTACCTTGTTTTTAGCCCTTGAGTTTTAATTTCATTCCACTTACCGCATTTTTCCTTATATTATTCCTAGTAACAATAGGCTTGTTGTCTAGTACACCATCCAAGCTTAAAATTGTAGTGTAGACAAGATGCTTTTGAATTTTAATATGCACTGTGTGCTCTAAGAAATCATTAGTATTCTGTGTACTGTTTGCTTCAGCTAATGAAATTATAATAAAACCATAGTTTGCCTCATCTAACCTAAATTTTAACACATTAGATATCTATTAACCCATGTGTTCCTTTCTCTTTTCCCCCAAAATTTTTATTCATGGGAGATACCATAAACTGCTATTTAGCTAAGTGGGAAACCATGCTTCCCATTTTAGCTTCCTTTTTGACATTTCCCTCAATGTAAACATTGTTCTAAACACCTTTTCAGAGTTTAAATCATACTGCTAGTTACATCAGCATGCTCCATCATAGCAAATAACACCTTATTTCTACATATTTTTTTTTACAGATCATATTCATCTTCCATGAAAAAGTAATGCATTGCAGAATATTGTGACATTAAGCAAGTTCAGTTGTGTTTTGCAGTTGTTAATTACCCTTACAAGGTGGATAAGAAGTCTGTGGGGAATTCCTTAAAAGAGAAGTGCTTTGCCCTTGGGATGTGTATTACCATATGGAAAGCAGGCTTATGTTCTTAGTTAATTATCTTTGTTGTTTCAGTTCATTTAAAGGAAATGTAATAATTTGTTGGTTGTTAGTACCTGTGTATTTTAAAATGGGAAATTGTTAGAATAATAAAGATCCCAAGGAGATACTTACAGTACTTCAAAAAGACACTTTCAATTATTTTTTCCCAAGGCATTAATTTTTCTAAGCGGAACTGACAAAAATATTAAACAAAGGTGATATATGGCATCTTTGGGAAGGGGTGTTTCGTTATTATTGCTGTTTTTTGCAGATGGTTCAAAACTTTTCTCCTAATCATAATTGCATTCCTATTTCTTCATTCTGCTGGACTGGAATCACGCTGAATTTGATAGCCTTGAGCAACAAAATATCAAAGCAATAATTGAAAGTGTGTAGGGTGATAGTACTTAGTCTTGTCTCATGGAAGTGTGCAGGCGAGGGAAAAGCTCAGTATTATATAAACAAATGGATATGGGTATGATCCTATTGAACAGGAGAGCATGGGATTATTCCGCCTAGCTGGTGACAGGATGCTGCTTCTGTCATGGTAAAATAGAGTTCTTTGCTTTATAAGATGTTAGGAAGCTGTTTGTTGTTTGGAGGGCAGTGCACATCCTGCAGAGCTGTGTGGGAAGCCAGTGGTTTGACTTTTAGAAAAGGCTCATGTCTGCGGTCAGGACTGAAGCCGCTCTTGTTTTGCTGCTCCTACTGTAATTATTGCTGCACGCTTCCATTAAATTTTGGCAATATTTGGAAAAGCTTTAATTTTTATTCTTTAAAGTTAGGATAATTTTTTCCTCTCAGTCAAACTAAAATTGGAGTTGATTATTATTTATAATTTGTAGCTTTTGCTAGTCAAGTATTTTTATATAAGCTTATGAAAACAAAGGGTCAAATTGAAGAGGTTATTTCCCCGATTTCAAGTAGTTTCTTTGGATTTACCTCCATGTGACTGAAAGCAAGAAGCATCATCTAAGTAAGAGAACAATTATTTCCAAAGCACTTAGAAATTAGTAGGTTTATTGCTTTTTGTTCTCTAGAAGAAAACAAAATCAGTTCTAAGCATTTCTTTCGTAAGTATTACCCTAGGGAATCATTATGACTCTCCAAAGCTGAAATCAAGGATGGTTGGGAACTTAGTACGTAGGTCTCCGTTTTGTATACCTACTCCACCTGACACCGGGTTGCAATAGAAAGGGTAGACCTCATTTAGAAGGAAAGGAATTGAACAGTTGGCATCTACTGCTTCCATGAACACTAGGAGTCTATGACTAAGATGTTCTGAGACAGAAACAAAGACTGAAGGGGAATTAAAGCACCCTGTTAAGTCACTGCACAGGGAGATCAGTGCTGTGCACTCTTTAGGGCATAGTCGACTCCCTTGTGCTGGGTACTGTGGAAACAAGTAGATCCTTCTTTCAGTATCTGCAGACGTGAGTAAATGTGTTCAAGTGTGTTCCCAGAGGGGTTTCTTAGACCTTCAAATGGACATCATCTAAAAATCCTTACTGAGATTCTTTTTTCAAATTGCATCAAGTTATTCCTCTGCTTGCTACAAATAGTGTGCTGCAGACATTGCTTTAAAGTTAGGGTAGATGAGAAAAATCACCTGAAAATGTCACCTTCTTTGCCAACAAACCAGTCTTGTGTATATCCTGGGCCACGTGCGCTGCCTGTGCCCCGTTTGTACTTGCTTTGTGTTGCAGTTAGGCTCACAGAGCCAGCATTGCACGAGCATAATTGAGGGCAAGATTTGGTCAGAAGAATCTCGCTGCTGCTGCCGCCTCTGCGGCGTGAACCAGAAAGAGCACAGCTTGACTTTCATGTGCCTGAGGTTGAGTTTGCAGAAAGCTGAGCAAACTTGCTCTGGAAATGCCAGTCACCCTCCAGAGGAGAACTATGATTTAATTTGGTGAAATGGCTGGTTCTGACAGCATTAACTAGCTCAGGTCAGGCAGTGTCTGAAGCCAGCATCTCCTTGCAGTAGATGCTGCCATTAGGAAGCTGTGCCCTCTGCTGAGGCCAGCAATGTTACTGTGCAATTCTAACTGACCTTTTTGTGGGGATGCTTCCTTTCAGCATTGGTAATTAGAGGCTGGGGTGGGGTGGGTACAGGTGTTTCGCTGTAGGTATGGATAGTAAGGCATCTTCAGCAAAACAAGTTTTATTTTGTGTTTTTTCCTTCTGATAATTTGTCACATCAGATTATTAATATCATTCAGAAGAAAAGAATGCAAATACTGTGGAATGGACATCATTCCTGCCGTCTTTGGGGAAATGCTTTGGATGTGTGTGGGAGTATAGATTGTATTTATGTATTTCACGTTCCCAAATCCATGACTGCCTTATCAGGCAGTGTGAACTATATATCTGAAAATAGATGCATCTGGTTCTGAACTGTGGTTTTCATCTAGTCTTTTAATTAACTGTCTTTACACACCAAGAAGCATCCTGGCTTACGTTGTGAAGCTGTTACCTGCATGATTATATTGCTGCTTGCTTTCTGTAAAATCTACTTTTAAAAAATCAATTGAATGTAAAATTATGCTGGTAATACAGACATATTATTCTCACTTGTCGTGAGCTCTGGTTTGAGATTGACAGGTGGTCATTTTACAGTGCTTTCCAGATAAGGTGGCAAAAGATAAATGTATCTTCTGAGCTGTTATTTTAGGCATCACAGCTACAAATGAAAGTGACAGTAGCTGGTAGTTTAGGTCACTTAGTACATCCTAGCTTATGCATGATAAAACAAGCACAGACTGAGGTTAAACACTGGCCTGCCTTTCTGACTTGGACAAAGCACCCTGTCTTGATGTTTAAAGATTAGAAGACTCCATCTTAACTTGTCGTATTGGGCTTGTGTGGTGAGATTTTGATAGCAGTGGGGCTACAGGGGTGGCTTGTGTGAGCAGCTGCTCGAGGCTTTCTCTATGTCCAATAGAGCCAATGCCAGCCAGCTCCAAGACGGACCCACTGCTGGCCAAGGCCAGGCCAATCACCAACAGTGGTAGCATAAGGATAACATATTTAAGAAGGGGAAAAAAAACAAACTGTGCAAGAGGGAATAGTGCAGTAGCAGAGAGGAGTGAGAAGATGTGAGAGGAACAACTCTGCAGACACCAAGATCAGTGAATAAAGAGGGGGAGAAGGTGCTTCAGGTGGTGGAGCAGAGATTCCCCTGCGGCCTGTGGAGGACACCACATCGGAGCAGGTGGATTCCCAAAGGAGGCTGTGACCCTATTGGAAGCCAATACTGGAGCAGGTTCCTGGGGGGACCTGTGGAGATAGAGGAGCCTACACTGGAGCAGGTTTGCTGGCAGGACTTGGGACTCCATGGGGGACCCACTCTGGAGCAGTCTGTTCCCAAATGACTGTGCCCCATGGAAGTGACCCATGCTGGAGCAGAGGAAGAGTGTGAAGAGTCCTCCCTATGAGGAGGAAGGAGCGACAGAAACAACATGTGATGAACCAACCACAACCCCCCTTCCTCATCCGCCCTGTGCTGCTAGGGAAAGGAGGTAGAGAATTTGAGAGTAAAATTAAGCCTGAGAAAGTAGAGGTCGGGGGAGGGTATTTTTAAGATTTGGTTTTATTTCTCATTAGCCTACTCTGATTTGATTGGTAATAAGTTAATTTAATTTTTTTCCCCAAGTCGAGTCTATTTTGCCTGTGACGGTAATTGGTGAATTATCTCTCCCTGTCATTATCTCAGCCCACGAGCTTTTCATTATATTTTCCTCTCCCCTGAGGAGGGGAGTGAGAGCGGCTTTGGTGGGCACCTGGCATCCAGCCAGGGGCAACATACCACACTTGTCTAAATAGATATTAGCCATTGGTTTGATCATTTTATATTCCTTTCTTCTCAACTGGGAGAGTATAAATTTATTTGCAGAAATTATTTGGCTTTTCATTTATAAGTTCCCTGTCAGGAGTTGTTTACTTTGATTAAGATGATCTCATTTGGTCTATAGTAATGTAACTATGGAGAAAGTAAGGAAGGAGAAAATGTAAACAGCATATTCATTTGAATGTTATTTCAACATAGTGAAATGGAAGATGGTTTGGATTTACAGTAAGGAGTAGTGAAATAGGGATTTTGTTTTCTGTACTATTTCATGTTTCTCTTAGGCAGTGTAAAGGGTTGGTACGTGCCTCTGCTCGGAAGCCAGTGATATGCCAAATGATGCCCAAGCAGCAGTTCTGTAGTATAACGCTTCTCCATAGCAGCCACCGCCTTCTCCCCAGCATGGCTGTTGCTGGTAGGTCTGTCCAGATCATCACTGTTAGAGGTCATCACAGCCTGTTAGAGGTCCAACCCTTGGAGGTCCAGCTGTGAGCAGCTCAGGCTGCTGGTTCAGAGTAAGGGGGATTAGTCTGGGGTGAAATGTAGTCCTGAGTAGGTACCTAGCAGATATTTGACTGAGAAGAAAGCTAGCAGCTCTGTGTGGACAATTTAAACATTTTAAATAGGCCAGAAATAGTAAATAAGCAGTGTATAAGCTTTGATCTAGCCCTCGTCACAGAGATGAGGTTTGGTTAAAGGTTAAATGAAGCCTAGTGTTGTTTGGACTGGCATCACCTGGACTCTTTGTCTGGTGTTGGAGGCAGCAGACAGAAAAGGAGGCAATACAGCCTTTGTCAGCTTTGCCCACAGTTGAGTTCAAAGAGCAAGACAGAGAAAATAACTGTCATTCAAAGACACCCGGCCATTCATCGGTGTGGACTGGGGCAGTGCGAGGGCGTCCTTGCTGCGTGCTCACCTGCCTCTGGCAGCCTGCAGGTTTGTTGCTTTAGAGCAAAAAGCACAGCGGTAGCTCCAGAAATTAACACTTGAGAAGTTGGTTCTCCCCACCCCCCTCCTATTTTCTTGACGGATTGTCTATAGGGAGAGGGAGGATTTAGGACAAAAGATTTATCTGAGATGTTAAGCTGTATCACTGGGAAATGGGCAGGAAAACACTTCAACAAGCTGTGTGAGGAACTTGAAGGCCGTTTAGCTGGAGAGAAGCTGCAGGGTGTTCTGAGCACAGAGCTCAGAGGAGCTGAAGAAATACAATGCATTAGACTTTAATGAGCATTACACAAGATCTTCCTGAAGTATTGATTAACTAGGCATCAGGGACTTTTGAACCTTAAATGCCTGCAAAAGCATGCAGGATTTAAAAGACTCATTACTACTCCACAGAATAAAATCAGGTTCTGGGTAAAATGAGTGAATACAGCAAAGTCTTTGGTAGAGCTATTTTGGGCTACAAAGAGCCTTTGAGCTCTCAACAATAGCATCGGTGTTGGAAGCCCAAGAATAAAAAAAGAACAGAAAAGCCATATATTCTGAAAATCATCTACATGGCATTTAAACTTGGCTAGGAGAGAATGAAAAGATCCAGATAAAACATGGTGCTGCACAAAAAAAAAAAGCTTTCTC
This sequence comes from Tauraco erythrolophus, assembly GCF_009769465.1. Classification (NCBI taxonomy): domain Eukaryota; kingdom Metazoa; phylum Chordata; class Aves; order Musophagiformes; family Musophagidae; genus Tauraco; species Tauraco erythrolophus. The sequence goes on from NC_141476.1 coordinate 9,645,790, forward strand.
TCATTTACATCCTCACGTCCTATTTGGAGAGACTTTTTAGAAGCTAACACCATGAGAAGGAAGAGGCATAATTAACAATATGTATGCCTTGCATTTTCTGACCTCAGTGCTTCATGTTCTTGGGGCTGTGATCATTAGGCTGGTAGAACTTTACCAGTGGTGCAAACGTGCTCAACTCTTCACCCAAGATGGTAGCCCTGAGTATGATCAGAAATGATAGCTCCTACAGCAGTGCTGTACGAATCGAGGGTGCTTATGTCTGCTGATGGCTGGGTATGTAAAGAGGTTAAGGTTGTCCCATTGAAGACACACTAGGGGAAAGCAGTTGTCAGGATTATAAACTCAGTATCCTTGGTATTTAATGTGTTCCAGACGCTAACCAGTTTTGGTTGTCTTCATTCTCAAAAACTCGTAAAAACAATGGAGGTATAATCAGGTAACTTAAAGTAAATTACGAAACTCGCAGTGTGTGTGTATATATATATATACACACACACACACGTGTGCCACTCTGGGCTGAATGCTAATTAAGGAGTCTGTGACAACTTGGCCAGAAACGATGAGCATGAAAGGTAGATCAACATTGTTTGAATTTTCAAACACTCTAACGAACCAGTCTTTTTTTCCTTTAACTATTCACATGACACATGTTCAATTTAGAAATGCTTAAGGAGATGGATTAAGACTGAAGTCAAAAGGATAAAGTTCTGGAATAAAATATCCCCATTATATGAAGAAAAGGAAGAAAGAAAAAAGAACCCCAAACTCTAAAAGAAAAAAAGATATTAAATCAACCATACTAAAGGCAACAATAAAACTCTGAAGAAAGTGAAGTAAAATCAGTAGAAGGTGAGCCCATATCTGACAGAGTGGCGTTCTCCAGTGAAGCACTTCAAGCTGTGCAGAATATGCTTTAACAGAGATGCTGGTACAGGGGTAGTGATCTGGGATGGGTCTAATACTGGAATGAATGATGCTGGGATAAAGCATGCTTGAAGCCACAGTTTGCATGATTAGTTTCTTGTTGATCTTTATACAAGCAACAAATTGTGATTTAGTGCAAATCTTGTGGTTATGTTTACTACTTCTATACGCTTAGGAAAATCTCATTACTGATTGAATCTGGTTGATCTGCTATTTCACCATTGATTAATTTGGCCCAAGATGTATGTGTCTGATTAAAATGTATGGTTTTTGCAAATACCTGCTATGTTATCATGAGAAGAGACATAATTTTGATTAATTACAAACTAAGCAAAAGCAATTAAAGATTTTTTTTTTTCTTAATTCTGTCTCCTCAGCACTTCGCTGAATATTCAGGACTTTACCTTTGGACAGTTTCTTCACCTGTGAGAAACTGCACAGAATGAGAATCCATGGATAGTCCAGCAAAACATTAGCAAGCCTCCAAGCGACTTGCAAATGTCCTTTTTCTGGTGTGATTTGCTAGGAAGGAGAGTGTAACAGGGACAATGTTGCTAATGCTGGGAGTGTATTTGCAATTAACAGCTTTCATAGCTAACCTATATCCTTATATTTCTGTGACATTTAATCACCTGAAGAAGGCACTTTTTCACCTGTATATTCTAACATGAATGTTATACTTTAATTGTAAACAAGCAGCAGTGAATTGCTAGCAGTAGAGAAACTCGCTGTAGCAAACAAAAAAGGGAATACATATTCAGAAGGTTTCGCTTAACAAGGCTTGTTCATCTTTGTACCATACCTCCTACGTTTCAGCCATGCTCGCTTTCTCCTGGGAGCTTTCGAATCCGCTGTCAGTCTGTAAAATTAGAAAGAAGAGTGAGTTAAAGCCTATGTAGATGCTAGAATTTTCCTGTTACAAATCATCTCTGCCTCAGTAGATTATCTGCATATCCATCCATTGCCAAACGTTATGAAACCTTTTCATCCTGTCACAATTTTCTTCTTGTACTTCTTTAGTGCGTTTAACAACTGGGAAGTTTGCCTGAATAGTGCTACATAAGAGAAAGTAAATTCTCTCAGAAGAGATGGAGAAAAGGTGAAGCCAGCAAAGAATGACAATGTCTCAGGGTTGTACGTAATGTTGATGGGCAGGTTCAGTTCCTACCTAAATAAACAAATGGCTCGATAGAGGTAGTGAATAGGACATTTTAACAGATGATTACGTTATTATAATATTTGAAGAATAAAGACTCTATTACTCCGTTACGCTTCTGCACATTCAAGTCTGTCACATTTCACTTAAAGGAGATGGTATTAGGGAAGATGTATGTATAGGAATCTGTCAGTTATTAAAGGCCAGATCCTGCAACAGGCTCCAGGATTAGGCCTGTAATTTGTTAGAACAAGGGAAAGGCTTTTCTTTAGAAATGTAAATTCTTTCGTAAGCAGGGGTAACAGAGCAGCTCAGCAATCCTTTTCCATTAAGTACAAGTCTGAATTAGTTATAGCGTATGACAGAGTGTGGAAACAAGTAAAACTCTGTAAAGGTGGGAAATTAAAACATCAGACCTTTACTGGAGTCTATTTATGAGGATGATTTCTAAGTAGGAACCTGGTAGGCCAGAACAGTAAACCTTCCAGTAAACCATACTGCTGGGACTTGTGCTGCCTATATTTTAACAAGGATTAGACTGTCACAATGGGGTGAATAAATAAATAAATATCCTGTTAATGCTGCATCTCGGGAGAGGAACAGAGAGATGGTGAGGTATTGATTCAATTATTTTCCTAATTAAATAAAAATTATCGCAAATATCTACAGGCAAGGAAAGAGGCAGCAGAATTGCCCTCTGTGGAAAATGGTGACACTTTGCACACAGTACAGGCATTGAACGTACCAAGGATGCTACATGGCATTCATTCAGTTTCATCTGTGATCTCTTCATGTGGGAGTGAAATTCTCCGGGACAGGGTAGAGGAGAAGCTGTTTTGTTTGCTTTTATTTCACAAGAAAATAATGATGGAGCTACAGAAGTATTTTTCACAAGTCTTTGTGGCCAGGACTGCTAAGCAGAAACATCACCATGGCGCAGAACTCGTTGTGAACACATAGTTAGTTCAAATAGCAGTTCTTTCAGATATACACTCAGAAAACGTCTGCCAGGACTTTATTCACTGAGAAATACAAGTCACTCTTTTAAGATGACTCATTTGTTAAATGTGTATTTTAATCTGCTAGGATATTTAAAGCAGTAGTGTTTCCTAGATGATCAGGCAATTAATAGTTCTTACAGTACATTTGATTTTGTATGAATAAATAGTGTTAATGGGGTAACAGAATTCATTTTCTGCTGCTCAGCGTCTGTATGGAGTTTCTAATATTTGAATTGTGCAGATGTTCTAACTTAGGACTGCATGTTTCTGTCTCAGAGGTGCTGCTCTGTACATACCAAGTGCTGAAACGTACCTCTTGAATGGGGTTAAAGTGTGTTTTGAGTGAACCTTGGTGCGTTTGCTACATCACTTGAGTGTAGTTTTTCTTGTGCAGAGATTTGATTCAAAGCCCACTGGTGTTAATAAAAAGTTATTCTGCCCAAGTGTGGGATGAGCTATGTGTATGTGGAGAAGTGATCCCTGTTTGCACGTCAAAGAGGTGCAAGCAGGTCATGTACCATGTGAATTAGGAAGTCTTGGCCCTGTTCACAATCAGATATGCTGATGCCATGGTCTTCTGCATGGGTAAAAGCAGTATCTGGCATACATGCACAGCGCAAATGGCAGGTGGTCTGTAAGCACGGGGGTTCCCTGCAAAAGGAGGGGACATTTTCTGCTGATTTCCAATTCTCGCTTACCACGGCATGCTCGAGGCATTGTTTCTACCTACAGGTGTGCGTACTGCTGGCATATAGCGTGGCAGCTCTGCCGCAATCCGTCTGATTTGTCTTAGGACACAGTAGTTATTTTCTTATCAAAAGATAATTCATGTGTATTATTAAGACAATGGATTTGACTTTTCAATGAGTTTATGTCTTTAAGAATAGTTTTCAGAGGATGAGTCAGCCATATGTTAAATCAAATTTAACATCCATTATGAAACACTGAATCATACTTTATATCTCTGTAATGATAATAAATGATCATCTCTCCCATGTTCCCCTCGTTTGTACTACTACTCATCAATCTTGCTAATATCACAAAGATTTATTAAATGAATAATCTTCAAACTATAGCTGTTTTAATATTAATAGCTCCATTTTATGTTGTTTCTCTTACAATAATTCCATTTGTGTTTAAGCATGCTGACTTTGAAAGTAATAATACTTTTTATAGTGGAATTTAATGAATAGAAAACCAGTAAATCAATAATAAAGTCGTCCTTGATGAGATTTTGTAATTATACCAATACATTACAAAATACAGTAAATTTCTGAATGCCCTTCATATGTAGGAAAATCACAGAAGTGACAAACTACAGAATGAAAGCTGAGATAGTACTTAAAGGCAAGAGATATTGAGATACCATTGTGAATACCTGCAGTTGAATAAATATGTTTAGTCGATGTTTAAAAGTATCCCAAGATTGTAGCGTGTGATGCTCAGTGAGTTATGGCTCAACTCACTTTAATGTAAAACCTCCACGTTCAAAGATACGCGCTGGATGTTTTAGCTCTCCAGATTCTTTTAACACAAAAGTCCTGGTTATATTGGGGTCACGTTTGGCCTGTCTTTTTTGCTCTCTAAGAGCATTTGGTATAACTTTGTATTTCCATTTAGACTGAAAGTAACCCTACGCTTTGTAACCACACTGCCAGGAGATGAGTGCCCCTGGAGCTGGTTTGCACAGCACCTGTAGCTCAAGCCCATCTGACCTGAGGCTCTCCTGTGAGCACTCACTCAGCTGCTCTGTTCAGTAGGAGAGGATAGCCACAGCCCTCTGCAGGTAGAACAAATTATCTGCTCTGTATTTTAACCTCACGACTGAGTGGTGTTTTAAGCTCTTGCGCGGTTAGCACAGCTTCTCACTTTACATACATAACTTGGGTTTACTGTGAAAATTGTACATAGTTTTTTCCAATAAACATTTCTGATTCCAAACTAGAGAGTTTAGGGTTCACCGAGGTGAATTGAGTGACATCCAGGAGAACTGATAAAGCCCAGGTGGTCTGGGACACTTTCCTTTTGACAAAGTAAATAGGTCTGAATAAATGAAGAGTAGGTCTGTTGGTAAAATTTGACAGGAGTATCCCTGGGCTCTGGAACAGTATGAAGGCAAATCAGCTTTCCCCATGGGTGCCTGATGTGCAGAGCACCACATAGTGCTCAACAAGTCCTGAATGTCTGTCTCTGTCATTACTAACCGAATAACATCCAGAGGGACCAAATCTATTTCTTGGGCTCTCTGCTAGTGCAGGTGTGGAGAACTATTATTAGAGGTGGGGCTGGGAGACCAGAAGTGCAGTTTTTCTGCCTTGCCTGAGCTTCTTGTTAAGCTCTCAGCATGGGTGCAGTGGACTGTGCTCACTGACAGCTTCTTATCCCTCCAGCTTCAATATTTTTGCTGTGTTGCAGTTTCTGAAGTGTCTGGTCTGGAAGGCCTGTGAACAATGTGTTCCGATAATCCAGCTGAGATGTAATGAAAGCATGAATGACAGCCTAGCACCCTCCTGAGACAGCCTTGGTTGTAGCCTTACTTACTATCCTCTGCAGATGTAAAGTTTTTGTCATGTAGCTAAACTGATAATCAAAAGATGGGCTGATATCAAAGATGACCTCCAGGCCATGAGCCTTCAAACCAGACACTCTAAAACTTCCTTTAAAAGGAGCTGCAAAGGATGAAGTGCAATTCAAAAGGTATCAGGCACCAGCCAAAATAAGCTCGACATTCTTTAAATCTAATTGCAGGGCATGTTTTTCTGATACCCACAGCTAAACGTCATTTAGGTGTCTCATCAAAAGGAAATTACTTCCCTTGGGTCACCCGTTATAGGAAAATAAGCTGTGGCCTTATCAGTGTAACAATAGTTTCAAATTATACCTCTCAGTCATAGTTCCTAATAAAACCCTAGGAGCACACAGCAGGCACCTGTGAATTTAGGTTTGAGAGTCTCCATAGCACATTTCTGGAGGAAAAAAATAAAAATAAAAATCTTATTCTGCCTATGTCAGTGGAAACACCAGGAAGGCAGTGTACAATAGGGTAGTGCTCTAGTGCATGGAGTTAGAAAGGAGTGGTGAGGGCGAGAAACTGTCAGAGGACTCGAGACCAAGGTTCAATTCCCTGACCCATTATAGACAATGTATGTCTTAAGCCTATGCCACTGCTTACTTTTGCTCCTCCTTTTCAGTTTAGCTTTTAATGAGCAGGTAACACTAAGGACAGAGTGGCTTTTATCGAGATTGAGGTCTTCCAGATGTACTATCATATAAATGATAAAAATAATTCCTTTCTGTGTTAGTCTTGTTGTTTTAGCTTTATGTACTTTCTAGATAAAAATGTCTTCATAAAGGTAGGCATTTTTCTCTTAAAAAGGTTTATATCCTACTTCTATTGTCATTATGTTATTTTACTCTGAGCTTTAACTGACAAACTGAATTCCTAAGAACTGGGACGATAAGATTATGGTATCATAGTAGTAAATGCTGTGATTTATTTTTTTTTAAAGCAAAATCTAATGGAGCATTTTGTGTATAGCTGACCTTACAGGAAACATAGTGAACAATGACTGCCCATTTCTAAAAGCTGAAAAGCTGCTTCCTTCTTACCAAAAGGAATTTAGCAGCATGTAAGTTCCCCTGAGCTGCTGCACTGTACACCCAAGCATTAAAGCTCTTTGCTTGGCCCTTCCACTAGTCTCCCAAGCTTCTCTAACTTCCTGGAATCAGACATTTTAGATGACTTTGGCCTCTAGAGCTCTCATGTTTTAAGAAATAATCTTCCCCTTCTGGACCTCAGAACTACCTACTGGAAATCTTATCATCCATTTAGTTCAGCATGTATTAAAATTTAGCAATTAATTATCTGCAGTTCTAATCCAGTGAGTCTGTGCAATTAACATCTGGGATTCAGCACATTCTTTTGCTGACTTTTTAATTTAAGGACTCGGAGACAGTAGATCCCCTCTAGGAGAGCTGAAATAAGTAAAATCTCACCTATACTTGCAATTCTTAATCCATTTACTGTCTTAGAACCTATCTATCCTGGTTTCGATGCCATCCTGTTATTCACTGGCTCTCTAGTACCTTGTAACTTCTGAGCAGCTGTGGCTGTTGCTTGTGACATTTAAATGTGTGGCAGCAACCTTGTGTGAGCTGAAGTGGTCTAATGGAGACAGAGAATGTGGAAATGGGAATTTTTAGGCTCTGTTCTCTGCTTCTTTTAATAGCCAGCAGGTGACATTGGCTTTTTTGTCCTTTTGTAAAATAATCTGTATGCTATTTGCGTAACTGGTGTGACAGATTAATTAATAAACACACTTATCCTGAAAACCTATTAAAGGATACTAAAAAGGTGAAAAAAACCCTCACTACTAAAGTTAGTAGAAGTCTTTCTTTAACCCTGCTTGTGGAGCTTAGTTACTTATTTGTTTAGCAATTGGACCATTTCCTGTTAAAAAGGGAGGAAAAAAAAAAAAAAAGATTCTACTCATGGGTAGTGTTTCATCCTGGGGAACAAGGCGACTTAATTTCTAGTGAACAATAGTGGAAAATACACCTGATTATTTGTTTCATAATAGAAGAGAAAATGATACAGGTAACTCCCCTCCTGAAAGGACTATTCTAGAAATCATTGTAAATTCCTGAGCAGTCAAGAGCTCAGCCGTACCTTATCCTGCTAACAGAGCATGATCCTGTCCCTTCACATCTTTTAAAGGCAAGAGCAGTGCTTCGGACACAGTCCTATTTTTTGCATTATCAAAAAACCACATTCTACCTTAAACACATTGAAGTGAAAATGGACGTTTGTCCTTCATTCATTGAGTGCCTAGATGCAAATTGCACCTGTGATACTTAAAATCCTGCTGACTCTCCCACAATGCCCGCAATACCTAAATCCCTTATTATTCAGCTGTGGTGAAATGCAGTGACAACAAAGTGTCATTCACAAAATGAGGCAGCTATGTCCTCTTAGAAGCGGTCACCAATGACGACTCAGGTTTCTCAGGGTAAGGTCTTTTAACAGTTTACTTAATTTATTTACTTAATTTACTTAATTTACTTATTTAGTGTAATATGTCTTTCTTTTGGGAAAGAAGTTGTTTAATTTCAGTCGTGTATTTGCAGAGAAGCACGAATTACTGCTTGGCATAAAGTACAGGTCATTTTTTTTCTCCTTGGCTACGTCACTCTTGCACTATTTCTTACACACTACATCTGTTTTTCTGCAGGATTTAGCATTTAGAATGGACTCGAGACAAACCATTTGCAAGAGTGAGAACTGGCAAGTTTCTGTGTTTCAGTACCGTTTCCTTCTTTTGCCTGAAATATTCCTGAGCACTGTGGGAAGACCTTGTCAGAATATGTAAAGACATAACTCAATCAGCCTTCACATCATATGTGTATATGCCACAGAATAGAGTATAAAAAAATCTAGAATGCAGCAACAACTTACAGACATTCAGTGATTTACAGGCATGTATCTAGAAGCTAGAATATTGTGTAGAAGGTATGGATTAAATATTTAAGAGTTAAGAGACAAACTCTCTGCTTGGCTGCAGGCATGTGAGTAATACAAGGGAAGATGAACTCCAGTGGTTTTATCTCTGAGGTTTTGTAGTGCAAGGTTTCCTGTGACTCATCTACACGGGCAAAAAGCCAGAGCTCTCTTAAGTCAGTGTAGAAAGGAGCTGGCTGGGTGACTGACTGAGCTGCAGTGGCCACCATACAGACCCCAGGCAGGGTCTAGACTCCACCGTGCTGAGTGCCATACACACAGCTATGGGCTGGGAAGGGACTGGGAATAGGTTTCCCACTGCTGCAGTGACCCTGTGTAAAAGAGACAGCGCAGACAGGCAGGTAATTGGTCTCTCATGGCACCTACCTACCTGTGCAGTCAATTCATAATTCTTAAGCAGAGCCCCAGAAATAACAGAGAAAGCATATGCAGTATAATAAAATTGTTTAGGCCTGTAGTTAACTGGAGAACTGCCCTTTCTTGGTCAGAGAAAGTCCTTAGCTCAGGGCATGATAATTTCTTTGCAAAAGAGGAGCTCCTTAAAGCTATTATTAAACTGGTCTAGTAGTGGGTGTGACTGCCTCCACGTTTTCAGGAAGCGTGAGATGGCCTCTGAAAATTATAAAAATAGTTTAAAAAATAAGAGGAGTAACCTTGGATGACTTGTTGTTTGTCTTTTGGTTTCTGAATGTTTTGGGTGCATTGAGATACATTTTCAGGCTTTTCTGATCCATCAGGAAGATTAAAAAGTTGCTTTGTGTTTTCAGTAAAAGCAGGAATGTTCCTGAAAGCTATTGATCCCAGCAACCAAGGGAAAAAAACAGCTGTTGCAACAGTCAGTAAAACTCCAGGAAGGTCAAGGACCATTCTAGTTTGTCTTCTGACCATAACATTCTTTGAGACATGCTATGTGAGTGGTCCAAAATGGATTTGACCCATGTAACATACATTTGAAAAGTAAGATTGGTGCCAATAAAAACAAAAGCCTTTAAAAGGGACAATAGAAATCTCTCTGTCAGAGATGAGTGCTTCTACCAAGCACATATGGAGAAGCAGCCACCTTGTAATGACCTGAAGAACACTGTCATCTGGCTCATTGCTTGTTCTGTTTATTTTGTCTTTCACCTTTGTGTTTTAATTAGCTCCTTTTCTCTTCTCTCCTTGTGATTTAGTTTACATGCCGCAGAACATGTATTTTATTTCAGTATTTGTAGCAGCATGGTATGCATGCAAATAACACTTTGGTAGATAGGATCTATTCAGCACTTATAGGTGTGTGACCCATTTTCTTATCTTAATCTGCTTGGAGCAAATGGATACATGTAAAATTATTAAGAAAACAGCAACAGAACCATTATCCAATTAGAAAGGCAGATATATTTCAAAACGAGAAGCTTGAACTAAAGGACCTAAGAAGTAGTGTCCCCTGCTCCTTTTGTTGGCCTATTCCCTTACATTTTTTAAAGTGTGCTTCATAAAAGAAAACCTGCCTCTTGAGAAAGGGTTCAGTGATTGAGTTGTACCACCTTCTGCTTTTGCATAGCTGCATGTTATCGAAGACTGAGGATGAGGTGCAGTTGTTAAAGGCAAGAAAGAAAAGGGTTGGCTGAACAGCATTTGCCTTGGGATTTAAGACTGAAGCCTCCAGATTTATAACATGCTAAATGCAGCATCTAACCTAGTCCCTTGCTTTAACTATTTACACAGTAGCAGTGTGATAATATAAGCAGTTTTTCCTCACTCTTTCCCCAGACATTAGTGTTTGTAAGCCACCTTTAGCATTTACCTCTTTGTTTGGACTAAATAAAGAAACACGGGGAGCTTGAACTGAGGTCAAGAGCAAAGCCCATCAGCATCCATTTTCATAATGGTACCAACATTGAAGGAAGGAAAGTTTAGCTTGTAAAAGAAAGTATTTAATGCAGCTTTGAGTGTCTGTAGAGAAAAGAAATGGTTTCTGTAGCATCACCAGAAACATCTGAATATGGAAGAGGATGTCTAACTCTAGACTTAGGGTTCATCTGGCTTGGCAGGGGGCACAGAGCTAAGGCATCTTAGTCCAGAATGCCTTCTCCATAGCCAGGGGGCAGAGGCACTTCCACAGGATGAAAGGATCTCTCAACAGACTATTGAGAGACCCCAGCGTGAGGAGGCTTGTCTTAGATGCCTGATTCTAGAGGTGGAAGGGAGTGGGCAGTTTTACAAGCATATGAAACAACTCAGACATGCATATAATGCTACAGTGTCTTTGACCCCTGCTCCTTCCACATGGCAACCTGGCTGTTGAACTCCTTTGCTTCATGGTTTTACTGAAAATGTGCCCATTCATTTCAGTTGAGCTGTGGTTTCACATTTAGTGGCAGCTTAATGGTTTCTGTCTTTGATGTTCCCCTGGCTCCTGCTCTCAACTCCATGCCACCCATTGTGCCACAGCAGCACAGCGTGGTGACCTGAACCAAGGGACTTCCCTAGTGGACTATAACCCATCATGTGGATCCCCAGCCTCACAAATACAGGCTCAAAATGCTCAGGAGAATTTAAAGCACTTTTCGAAAGCACAACCATGTGAGCAAAGAGGGGGAGATGTGGAAGCTCTCTGCAATGGGAGATGCAGGTGGAGAAATTGATTTCCAGGGTTAGCCGGCGGGCTGGTGGCACAGGTGACAGCAGAATCTTTCTTCTTCCAGTAACAGAAATGCACAACTTTGTATTTTTGTCATCTTTGACATTAGCAGTCTGCATGAATAGTTCTAGTTATTCTCTTCGCACTTCTGCTCGTGTTCTGCAGAACTTTGAGAATGGATTGGAATATCTTTTCAATTTAAAATGACTTGTTCTCTGTAAATCTCTGCTCAAAGGCATGTTGTGAATGCTAGTTAATCTAACATTTCCTCTGGCTAGCATGTTTTAATTATAAAATGCAGAGCACTGTAAGATGGTTTAGGATAACTGATTAAAGGATATTTCTGTGTGTTGGAGCTACCATTAGACGAGCAGCAGGGCACAGTTTTGGAGTGTTGTATCCATTTACATTTCATCTGAACTGGTTGCTAATGTAGACATAAAAGGTCACATAAGGTCTGACCTCTTGCAATTCTAAATGCAAGAACCAACACCCAAGTGCCTTTGTTCTGAACTTTTTGGTAGAAGATGGTTTTGTAAGTGAGCTACCGGTTAGCTCAGCGGTGCTGCATCATCCTGCAGCGAGCACGAGGCCAAAGCCAGTACTGTTGGGAGTATGAACTGCTGAGGAGCAGGAGGGCTTGAAGACACACAGAGCGCAGCATCAAGAGCAGTTACTTTAAGAAGTAAATGCTAACCTGGAAAACAGTGCTATAGATAGAAATAGAAATAACTTTTTGGAGATGCCACAAATCATTTCAGCTTAAGGTACTTTTTTTGCCCTTCTTTTTAATATTGCCTTCTTATGGTGTAAAATCATGCAGATTATTGCAGTATGCTGTGCAGAGGATGTGATGTTGACTAGACTACAGGTAAGTGGAAACTAACCAAAGTACAAGAGAAGACACTTGGCTTGCAAACCTTTAGCTAAGATTGGGTGTTTTTTTTGGTGTGTGTGTACACCCAGGGTAATAAGACTTTTTTTATTTTTTTTTAATGTTTAGAAATCACCAGGAAAAATATAGTAAATAATAATTTCTATTTTGTGACTGATCTCTCGAAGTCCTGCTAGTAGCAGAGGCATGAAGAGCCTCTGGGAAATGGCCACTGTTGATAACTTCGTGCCTTTCAAACTGCTTTTGGTAGGAGTCAAGCTTAAGGTCCAGAATCTTATCTTCTGGGCCACCTGAAGGAGTGGATGGTGCTGAGCCGAGCTGCTGGCCCTTCTAGCAAGGGAGAAGCTAGCAGGTTACTGAACCACCTAAAAGGGGAGGAAGGAAAAGGAAGGAACATGCTGTATATACATTGATACATGCAGATATGTGGTATGTATGCGTGTATACGTAGAAATAACAAATTGGTCTCTTGTTGGGTGTTGCTCTGTGGCCTTTCTTATAAAAGTAGTCATTTTGTATTTCCCTCTCTGTAGAGAATCTTGGACTTGTTTTACTAGTATGTATTTTTTTATCAAGTAAATATATAAATAACTGGAGCAGATATATTATTAATGCAGAACACTTATTGTGTAAGTCACTGAAAGTCACAGATGTGGCATAAAAATAGATGGCAATCAATAATCACAGGAAAATGTTATTTGTTTCTTGCAAAGCTGTGGCTATAAACTCCCCTTCCTGCCACCTGCCAGTAGGAGTGTTATTACCCAAGCCCTGCATAGGTAGTTCGGAACAGACAGTATCATTCACAGTTTTAAAGAAATCAGCTTCAAGAAGCAGACTTTCAAGCAAATACAACATTGTCCTATATTGCAGAATAGGGCCATTTAAAAACAAACCAGAAGCAGCTGAGCGGGCTCTGAAAGGAAAATCATCTTTGTCTGCACAGAAATGAATATTGCCTTTACATAATGCATGTACATCTTTTGGCCACTGTTTTTATTATTTTTCCTCATATAAATGTAGTAATGTAGGATGGAAGAGGGAATTTACTGGAGGTTCCTTATTGCTGTAGAACTAGAATTTGTTAAAGCAGGCTTGGAAGCCAAGAGGTGTGCATGGTATTCAAGCTATTCTGTGACTGCATCGTTTGATAACTTGAATAATATTCAGAAAGCCCATTTGCGTGAAAGTCACTTCACTTTAATTACAAAGAACAGACATTAAAATAATCCCCTGTAGCGAAACGGAGTCAGTGCTACAGCCCTGGACCTATTTCCTTCCTGTGCTCATAGACTCCTCTGCAGATTCGAAACTGTCTACCTTCTTGGGATTGTCCTGTTTTCCTCAGCCCCAATTCCCTAGTCCAGTTACTGTGTTGGTAGAACTCCTATAAATACATTAATGAATATGTTTTTGAGCATGTTGGCTTGACTCAGTTGATGGCTTTGATTTTTCTTAAATGATTTTATTGTTCTGGGTCAGTGTGTCTGATATTCACTGGGTTCTTTGTAAAGAAAATGGATTTGTGGTGTGTACTCCAACTCCTGGAAAACAGGTGTGCAGGAGACACCATGGTGGGGTGCCACAGCAGATGTGGGGTGCGGCCACATATGCATATGCTGCAGCCACCGCAGATATGGGGTGCTGAGTCAGGGTATTGATTTGGCCAGACTTCAGCAGTCTCTGCTGCCTCTGCCAGCCCCACCAGGCAAGGCAGAAACTTGCCACTTTCTGCTGTCCTGTGTAGGTTATTCCAATGTGTGGGTGTACACAGCCTTCTAGACCGTGGCTGGGCAGGACTTTAGGGTTTGACCCAGCCTAATTTTCTGCTGAACAAGAAGTGTTGGCATGTAGCTGCCACCATGTTTTCATAAGTATATGGTTTCTGTGACTTATGAATCATGATGTATGAAAATGAAAAAAAAAAACTGTTGTGATGTGCTTTTGGCATCTTCTTTCTTTTCACAGATTCCTTATTACATTTTGACAGGTGTCTGACACAAGAAGCTGTCAATACTATGCTTTAACCTTGGCGTGCCACCTCCAATTTCAGTGCCTAGGACTGTGAAACAATAGATCTGATCTAAGCTGTTGAAACTTCAATAACGTTGCGTTTAATTTTTTTTTTTAAGAGATGCTCTGTGTGTAGGAGAATTTTTTTCCTGGTGCTCAGGATAGAAGCCCAATTTGTTCAGATTTTCTTGATTTGTAGGTTATCTTTTATAAGAATTATTCTCAGAAAAGTCAGCTCAGATCAGCCTGTCATCTTGCAAAGAATTCAGTAAAAGAGATAGAGTTGTTTTGCTACTTCCTTATGTAAAGGCAGTTTAATTCATTATAAATATCTAAGCTGTTAATACCAAAACAATATTAGAGGATGTTATGTGGATAAATGTGAAGCAATCCAGGTACATTTTTAGACAATGTAATCCCTCAGAAACCTGCAGTGAGTCAATTCCAGTTTACTTGAGCCTTGCAATTATTTTTTTTTTTTTTTCGAATTTCCAGAATTTGTGACTAACAAGGTATATTCATCTTGGTCTGATTATCACACCCTGGGGTACATGGTTGTGCCCCCTCCTTGTCTGCCTTGAACTTAAGGTACTGTACAGAACTGTTGCTCTCCTGTGCAATACCAGGGAGATTATGTTTAGGAAGGGCTCCTTAGCCTATGTTGCAGGCAGAATCAAGAAGGGGACCACGCGTTTGAGCACAACAAAACTGAGGTCCTGAGACTTTTCTGTAGCAGAAGCCTGGCGGTATGAGACTTAGTCCAAACCCCGCAAGTGTCTGGCTCAGATTTCCAACCCAACTTCCAACATTATTTCCCACAAAGTGCAAGGCCCTCTGTGCTGACAGAGGAGCACCTAATACAAGTCATTAGTGTTCCTGGAAATGTGATACCTGCCAAACTGAAGCCTGGCACTTCAAATATATGTTGCCCTGTGTCAACTCTAAGGTATCAAAGATGATGTTGTTGTCACCCGACAGTGCTGGTAGGTGTTGTAGAAGGGGCTGTCATCTGGGCTTCATTGATCACACTAAGCAGCTTCTTTACTTTCAATTGCTCATGGATGTCAGGAGGAGAAAGAGAACACTAGAGAGGTATTATATGTAGTGGCACTTCAAAGGTGATTACTCTTTCTTCCTATCAGTCATGTTAAGGAAATTCTCCTAGTGCACTTGATAATCCTATTTTCCTTTGAAGAAAAGAAACAGTCTTGATTCCAAGTTAGACATAGAATTAGCAGTGTCATTACACATTTTTGAACTCATTACAGTGTACTTAGTATGCCTGAGATGAAATAGATTCGAAAAGCAATTTCTCCAATGATGATATGAAGTGGATAACAATTTTTTTCCAAAACAAATCGCAGATCAACTCATTGGTCTTTTTTTTCCTAGATTCTTATGTATAAATGTTTCACAATTGTGTAATTATGTGACCTGTGAGGGGTTAAAATTAATTTACAGACATAATATAAGGACACAATATAGCAAATAAATAACCCAGTGTATATTTTGATTGAATGCAAATTTTTCAAGATGATTTCCTAGCCTGTTGTGATGGTACAATTTTCTTTTGCTTAAATCATGGTACCTGCACACTTAGATTAAATTCAAGATCCACCTTACAACCAATCTATACAAAGAGTTTTGTTTACTTTCAAATCAATAGATTCAGTAAGTGTGGGGTGGTGCAAGATTTGAATCTTAATGAAGATAAGGGATTTATTGTCAGCCCTTTCTAATAGGATACGCCTGTTCTCCTGATGTTTTTCAGACAACCTGTTTATTGAGAAAAAGACACCCGAGTTGTCTGCAGCTAGAGCATTCAGGTGATCCATGCGGTGCAGATTTAAAAGCTTTGCAAAGGACTAGTGGTTTAGATCTGATGGCTCTTTTTTAAAAACAAATCTCAACAGAAGCTGCTGGGTTTGCTGCAAAAAGTGGGGTGCCTCCAGTAGACGTCCTCAATCATATGTTCCAACTTTTCTCCCCTCTTCATTTCCTTTATTTTACAACCCTTTCCCCATTATTTTACAAATCTGAGAAAGCATGGGTAAAGGAGCCCCTTTGTAGAGACCAATGATGACTGTGTAAGTGAGCCCATCCAATCCTCCCTTGTGCTTGGTTATGCACCAGACAGAGCAGAAGCTTCCCAAGGGGTCAAGAAGTCTGAGGGGAAAAAAACCTCAGACAAATCAGAGACCTTCAACAAATCCTACCCCCTTCCATTCCTTGGGCAAAGCATGTGAGTCAGGAGTGTTCAGAGGCTGAAAGGGACAGCTTGCTTTGATAGATTTCATTTGTTGTTAGTCCCTTCCTTCTGCAAGGTTTGGACACTACAGTCAGGATCTTTTACTAAGAATGTTTGCTGTACTGTCTGTGTGCAGCTGCTGGGAAATATTTTTTTCTTATTCTTGCCTCAAGGCATTAGTAAGCTGATGGAAAATACAGCTGACTGCTCTGCAATATGACCAGGTTCACTGAGATTGTTAGATTTCCTGGAATACCTACTCTGTCATAAACATCGATCTGATTTACATAATTAATTTATCTGTAGAGAAGTGCCACCCACCTGGTCCTTCATTTCCAAAGACTGTGATTGCTCACCTTTGTGAGCAGGGTATTAGTGTATCAGACTGACAATTAAGGCTGCTGAGATACAGATTAGATGGCTTTCCCAGTGTCAGAACAAGGAATTGAAAAGGCCGTGAATAGCGCTGAGTCTCCATCCCCTGCTCCAACTGCTAGATGTAAAGGCCAGTGTATGGAGAAAAATCATGTGAGCCGGCATTCTTGACAGGTTTTGGTTGCAACACGTTGAACTGTTATAACAAGAGCACATCACACCAGTTGGGCAGAAGTGTGAGTGTGAGATCTGCAGAAGGTTGCAAATGTTCTCAGTGTATCACAATTATAGCCATCGCCGTGCTGAACAGTGCTGTGAAAATGCAAGGTTGCGTAACCTGCAAGTTCTCACATCTTCCCTATGCTGGGGTAGATTTGGGGTAAAAATAGGACAGCGCGGGATAAAATGAAGGGATTTAAATCACTTCTCTCATGGACAAGCTTCTATTTTAGTGCTTTGGACAGCTAATGGCAGTCAGAAGTGATGCTCAAATCATTGCCTTTGACGAAATGGTGAAATGCCTTAACCGCTCACCAGTGTGTCCCTGAATATCTCAAATCCATTGTTTTTCAAACTGTTTTGACTGCCTACAGTTCCTGAGAGCAGCCTTTCCTCCAGGGCTGGGGATAAGAATCCTCACCCAGTAATTAGTGGCTGCAGTAGCAGATTCATTCTCTGTCCCTGTGAGCTGCTGCCGACAGACAGTGGCTAATGTAAATGCTTTGTGAGTCCTTTTGAATTCTTCTGCCTTTCTGTGTCTGGGGAAAAGCATAATTTTTCCATGGTCTGATAAACACTGAATAAATCTGTTGAGGCTCTGTTAACAAGTAGTTGGCATTGAAGGTGTGTAGGGTTTAGCAGAGAGCCTCTTCTGCCAGTCTGCAGTAGATCAATGCTCCCTGAGCTGCCTCTGCAGGAAGCAGAAGATGATGTTGAAGATCCTGGACTTGATTCATTTGTCCCATTGGCATACTCCATGTTAGCAGACCCCCCTCTTACTCAAGGTGTTCATTCTTGGTTTCATGAGTGTTAGGGAAGAGGAGGTCAGACTCTTGGCAGGATGCGTACATCAGGACCATTCAAACACCTAGACATTCAGGAATTTTTTGTTAGTTGCTTTCAAGTATGTTTAAAGCTTAAATCTTACATACAATCTTTAAACTTCTTTTAGAGAGATACGTGGATATTAGCCGTGAATACGTAACACCGAGGTAGGTCAAACTACCTACCTGAAGGAAATGTTATTCTAATAGGATAATAAACACTTCCATCTCACCCTTAGTGAGCCCATGAAGGGCTCATTTCTTCTGCAGCAGTTCTGAGATACCCTATGAGAAAGTATGAAGTAGTAAGCAAATACCTGTGTGAGCTGTCGTCACATCCTGCGTTGCGTTGGAGTCGTTGCCTAAATCATAGCATCATAAAGTGGTTTGAAGTGGAAGGGAACTTAAAGATCACCTAGTTCCAACCCCTCTGCCATGGGCAGGGACACCTTCCACTAGATCAGGTTGCTCATCCAGCCTGGCTTTGAAAACTGCCAGGGATGGGGCATCCACAACTTCTCTGGGCAACCTGTTCCAGTGCCTCACCACCCTCAGAGGGAAGCATTTCTTCCTTATATATAAGAAAATACCTGTGTCTTGATGCAGGTAGAATTTCAGAGATAATGATTACTTGCTGATTGCAGCCTAATAGACTAGGGGGAAAAAATGCCCTTTAAAGTATCAAGTGCCTGATACTGCTTAAAATGATGGGGAATACGTGTGATTAGAATGATGTATTTTGCTTTCACTTTGTTACGCTTTGATGTTCTCGTACTTTGAGAGAGGCATACGAGAGTATATCTATTTTCTCCTTCTGTGCCAGTGCTGAATACGCTGCTGACTGTTTGCCCTCTCTCAGCAAAAGATGAGACACCTTAAAAGAAAGCACTTAATCATGAGTCTTGCTATACAAAATACTGGTTTTATCTCTTCTTTGTTTTTTTTTTTTTTTTCTTCCCGCTACTGAAATATCAGAGATTGCAATTGGTTTGGGACAACTGTTTCCAGAATAATTATAGTTGCTACCTTTGCTAGTAAATGAATGCTTTCTCTGGAGCTGTGACTATAGTAGTTTCTGGTTTAAGGTTAATGAGAAATCACATTTAAAAATATCAGAGTAGCTTTTTCTCCCTAGATTTCACATTTGGGAATTAACCCAGATTGTATTATCAACATAATATATCATTAAAATAATGATGCTAAATGATAGTTTACAATGTTCAGTACACACTGAAGTGGAAAAATATAATTAGCACATCTCTGCTGCAACTCTTTATTAGTTGGTGTAACACCAGCGTACACTCTGGTAAGAAACCTTAATCACAGACTGCAGTCCTGCTGCCGGTAGATAGTTGCAGCCCTTAGATGAGAATTATCAAGTTTCTTGTGCCACTTGCTTTTCCCACCCTCATAATCAGGGGTTGTATTTTACTGTGACTCCTTGATGGCTAGAAAATGCTGCAGGATTCAAGGAAAGCTGTAGAAATGAGTTACAAACTGCAGTAGCAGCAATATTTGGCTCTTTTTCTGTGTCTTTCTCTTTTTTCTTTCTTGTCTTTTCACCCTTGAATTAGTGCTTATTTAAAAGAAGCAATAGCAAGGTGAGAGGGTGGGGGTCTGGGACAAGACAAAATTGACAGATGACAGCAGAGAAATAGATGAGGGACGGGAGTAAAGGAGAATGAATGGACAGAAAGGTTCTGGACAGATAGAAATGGCAGAAAGAAAAGGAATGGAAGCAGAAAGAAGGAGACAGGATGATGTCTTCAAAAATGAAATGAAATAAGGCCTTCTGCCCTCATCAGCCTCATGGTGCCCCTGAGCTGCCAGCCTTGTGTTGTTGTTTTACAGAGCTTATTTGTGTGACAGGATTCACAAGCGCAGGTCTGACCCTGATCCTACAGGAAGCAGCAGATTTGCCAATGGTTTGCCTGGTCCTGGTGGCTAAAGAAACTACATTTTAAAACACACCATCACCTTGCAGCTCGCCTTTATGCACAAAAGTGACATTTTGCACTTCTGGTATCAATAACAACTTGCTACCAAAACAGAAGGAAATTACTCGTAAAAATATATTTTTCTCCTTTATCTCGTGTGGTTGTTATCATGTAGTGGGATACTTAACCACAATGCCTAGGCTTAAAATTAGCTGTAGGCATAAATCAGTGCTGTTTTGAGAAGGTACTGCCGAGAAGGCAGCCAGCATTTGGAGTCTAGCAGACTGATTCCTTAGGGAGGAGAAACTGATGATGCAACCTGGTATTTCTTTGCTGCCATCAAGTTTATTCACAAAGAAAGCACTCTGTGACCTGTTTCCCCAGACGCATTAGGCAGTAGATAACAAGGCTACTTTTCTTTGTCTGTGAGACCAAGCCTCTTTCTTGGTTAGTGCTTTGCTCAAAGGCTTGGTTTCTAGTCTCGCAGGGCAACTTTTCCACTTCCGTTCTTATTGTATAACTTTTGTGTTCTTGTTATATAACTTTTGGGATGTTTCTCTCTGCCTAATGCTGAAAAGGTTTAATGTGTTTCTGTTCTCTTTCTGCTCTCTACATATATGCACCCCACATGACAGTAATATCTAGCAAAACACTCCTGGCCATATAAGGCAATTCCTAAAAAACCTTTCCTGAGGTTTGTGTTTGGGGGGATGAATCAGTATTGTTTCAATTATTCTACTTTCTAACTGCTTCCTACGTTTAGTCCAAATGAAACGGAGTTGCTGGACACCTCTGCTTCAAACAGATTTCACCCATAATAGTATCTTGTTGACTCAGTTCCTACATTTGTGTAGAGGCAAATGTTTTCTTTCTAGCAAAATATCAAACAAGAAGCAGGAAATCCATTAAAGCAAAAAGGAATACAAAAATGCTAATTTCAAAGTGTATTACTTAAAAAGAATCCTCCAAATGGCTCTGCTTTTGTAATGAATCCAGTGGGGGGGGGGGGGGGGGAAACACCAGGATGATACTCTGGTCAGTTGGACATTATTTCTGTCATTGAGAAGCCTGCCTGTGTCGTCTTAGGATGGAGTTTAGGACACAAGGCTGTGTTGGTTCAGATATTGCTTTACAATACTCTGCTTTTCCTTGATGCATGTGTGAACTGGTCCAAACCCCCAGTTTTGGCAGCACACATGCTGCCGCCTTTTACATGTTTTCAGACAATGCAGAAGGAGACAAGACAAAGCACAAAACCTGGCTGGTCCTGTAATTACACGTATGTGGCAGGCCTGGATCGTGCCTCTGCTGTTAAGCATTTTGCTACAGCAAATCCGTTCTGGTGTTCTCATATCCTCTTGCTGTTTTCCTGTATCTCCTAAGCTCCTGAGCTAGAAATTTGTTTCTTCCATGTTACTGGTGTCAAAACGATAGCATGGTTACAAGGCCTATTTCAGCCACGGTTGGGCATTTCTGATTTAGCTGAGGTTATTTTCATGGCTCATTAGGACAGCACAGGAAAAGAAGGATCCTAAACCCAAGCATAAACACTTATATTCAAATCAATACTGGCTCTTCAGGTTCACAGTAAATATGTCGTTCCTAATAAGATGACCCCAAACCTTCAGAAATGAGCTGGAATTGTACAGCCTCATTTTCTGTGTATAATAATGGACCAGAAACCCAAATATATTACTCAAGTCTCTTTCTGTAGCTTGATCACATCAGACGATCTTTCTTATTTTCCCTTTTGCATTGCAGAAAACTAATTTGAAATATAATTATGTTGCTGCTGGATATCGGCGTGGCTGTTCGGCTGCCTATGAGCACAGTGATCACCATTTGCTAGGTGACATTGTGCAATGTTATCTCCTCATCTATCACAGGCTCTTCCTCTCTCATACTTGCACGGTTCAAGCTAATATCCCAGCATCTGTGTGGCGAACCTACGTGGGTAACAATACTTGTGGGTTAATGCTTGTTTGGTTTTGTTTTGGTTTGTTTCTTTTCGGCAACAAAGATCGTCAGCAACGATTGCATGATGCTACCTAAATCCATGAAAAAACACAAAGGTTTATAATCAACCTGTGGTTTTATCAGCACAGAAATAGACTATTTTTAAACAATACTTTAATATTTTATAGAAAGAATTTTCTTAAAAGGTCACTTGAAAATGAAAGCTGATTTGGTTTTTTCCTTTTTTTTTAAAAAAAAGTAACGTTAGGATTGACAGAGAGGGAGTGTTTAATGAGAACAGTTCAGTGAGGGTGCTTGCTTCTCTACAGCGTATTGTCTGAGGATTTGATCCCATTTCAGTCTGTGAAAACATCGCTTACTTGGCATGCTAAAAAATAGACTTGTTTTGTTTTAAAAGAGTGTGACTTTGTGACACCTGTCTATGCCTTGCTGCTTTCTCTTCTTACTTCTTTACACGTAAGCCCTGGTATTTCAGGTTTTTTCTGAATACAGTGCCCCATGGCTTGCACGAGGAGCACGTGCAGTGCTGGCTCTGTGGTGCACAAAAAAGCAGCCGGATGGTGCTATGCGTGGTGTTGGTAGCAGGGAAGAGGGCTGTGAATATGAGGGGTTTCACTGCCTGGAATATATGAACATATGGAGCCTCCCCTCTTTGGTTTCCAGAGTTTCTTGAGAAAAACAGGAGACATTTTCACTTGAAATTCCACTTGTTGTGTGTCTGTGCTTCTGTTTGAAGAGATTCTTTGGGACCGATTCTTATAAGTAATTGGCACTGGGTTTAGGATTTTTAAATAAAGGCATCTCTTTCTTCTCCTCCTCAGGAGATGAAAGCCATGCTTGAAAGCTATATCTTTGAAAATGAGTTTCTGCAGTTGATGGGTCACTTGATGTGGTTACCCTAAAAAACAGCCAGGCCTGTTCTACAGACTGAAATTATACCTTTTTGAAGTTTGAAAAATATGTCAATATGTGTACTAAATTTTGCAGTTGAAAGAAAACAGCCTGCTACTTTAAGCCTTTCTGGGTCTCTGAGGAAAAAGAATAAAAGACCAAAATCTTAGATAAAATCATGAGAAAGTCTCAGGAGTGTGAGTCTGTAGTTTATCCTCTGCACTTGACAAAACAAAATTGGCTGTGTGGCAGCTCTGTGTGCACAATGTGCCCAATGGTGAGACTTCAGCTGGGCCTTGTTGCCACAACTGTCTGTTTTTATAGCCAGTTACTCCAAATCATAATAATTGTTCAATGAAAAATGGAGCATCTTTCCTTTGAGTTCTGCTTCTCCTTAGCATCTCCTGTTATCTAGAAGTCATCTACTCCCCAACTTGGTATAGGAGCCATTCACTATGGCTCTATCAAATATTAGAGCTTCCTGACCATAATGACTGCAACATATTCTTGTGTCAGAATTACTTAAAAACAGCTGAAAGAGACTTTCAGAGGTTGTCTAGTCTGTTCCCTGCCCGAGGGCAGAATCAGCTATGCCTTTGTCATCAGTGCGAGGTCCCACAGCCACTTCAGGCACATCTACCCCAGAGCCCTACTGGGCATCCCCCAGCAGAAAGATTTTCCTTTCTCCAGTGGCCCCTTTATGCTACAGTTTAGGCTCGTTATGTTTTCTGGCCATCAGACACAGGAAGAACAGTGTCTCCTCTTTGCAATAGACACATATATACCTCAACATTGTTATATTTTCTTCTTTAGGTTGCTGTAGCCCATTACCAGTGATGTCATTTAAGGTACTTATCTAAAGCCTTCGGCACCCTCTTTAGGCAGAAGATATTTTAAAGAGCTCCGTGGTCACTGGTGTGTGACTGCTCATCATAAATGAACATCATCAGTATAGATGCTGTACATGCTGACCAAAACCTGATAAAGGAAGAAAAATCTCTTTATTCTCAACTTTATTTATTATATCCTCCCCATTAAAGATTTAAATGCTCACGTCTTCTAGACCTTCTTTCATATAGCATGAAAGAAGTAGCTGCCCTCCTTGCGGTTTCTTTGCCAAATGAGATTAAAGGTGTGCAAGATGTCTTTAGTTTTGCAATAAAAATCTTTCCAAGCTTGTTATGTCCTTTTGTGGACAGTTAATATGTGTTGGCTGCTTCAACTGTGCCAGGCTGCTTTGCCTCTATTAGCAGACATGTGAATTAAGAGGGCTATTTCACTTTCACTAGTATGTGTCTTCCACTCCCCTGATTACAGAATATTACGCTTAGTTGCTGTAACGCCACTGAAAATCTTTCCCACCACAAAAAGCAGGAACAGCAGCCTACTGTACGCAACTCTCTGGAATTTTTGCTGCTTCAGTGACTGAGTAACTTAATATTTTAACTTGCACCACATCATCTGCTGTATTTTCTAGTACTAGCATCAATGTGTTTTTCTTTTCTTTTCTTTTTTTTTTTTTTCCCTAGGTGCCAGCAGAGGATAATGTGCTGTCCTTGCTGTTCTTGCCTACAGCAGAGTAATTTCAATATGCCATTCTTACTTTGGCAGAACAGGAACAGATGACACTCATAAAACAGATCTCTGCATTAGTTCTGAGCCCTTCTCTCGCATCCCTGGCACCAATAAGATTTATTGTTCTTCTAAATATCTCCTGGCAGGCTACTCAGAATGTTGGAAAAATTTAGGAAAGGATTTCAGTCTGAGCACAGACAGCATACTTCAATGCTCAAAAACAGTGGTGAACTATATTCTTCTGCCTGTTAGTGAGAAACACAAAGGAGATGTATCATAAAATGATGTATAAGCAAGATGTTGTGTGGACCCTAAGGGGTGACCAACAGTCCTGGCTGAAATGGCCAGCAAACCAGTTGCCTAAACTAGCATAGTATCTTTACACGCCCTATATATTACTGAGGGCCTTGTCACACCATGTCTGTGGAGTCAGAAACTACCCATAGAGCCCAAGGGAGACTGTATGTAGGACAAGTAGATGGTGTGATATGGTATCTAGTGCTCATCCCCAGTGTCTCTGCTCAGTGCTTTAACCAAGACACCTCTTTTTCCTCTGCCATTAGCACGCTGCTTTATGACTAAGGTTGTATTATTACGTGTTGACAAGTCATTATTTCTTTTATATTAAGAAAATAATAACCAATCCAGGAAGCATCAGGACTTTCTATATAAAACAAGCAATTAAAAATATTCTTGGAGACTCTGGAACTTCCAAATACCGAATCTGGAGCACCTGAAACAAAAGCTAAAGCTTTTATTGCCAGTTACTTCTCTAGATGCTGACATGATAATTCTGCCAGTAAATGCAGTGCTCCAGAGTTGCTGTATAAATGGAGCGTGTAAGTAAAGCAATTTTGTGGTGTCTTGAGCCAAACATTTTGTCAAATTTTAGGATCTCCAATGGTTATTTCTTTTAGAAGGTAGGATTGATGCTCGATCCAGTGGTTCTTTTTATCCATTGCAAATTCCTCAGAGGGGAAAAAAAAAAAACCAACCCTGCACTGAAGGAATCAGCTGGAAATAATTTTGCTGCTCGTGCCACCATGATCTCAAATTTTTTGTTTTGTTTCAGGATTGCCGAAGCTTGGTTGGGTTGTGCTTTTTTTTTTTTTTAAAATCTGTTTCTGACATTTCTCTCTCTCTCTCTGATGTGTGACCACAAACTTAGCTCAAATGATATTCAGAAAACTGGTTTTCATTTGGGTGGAGGCATAACTGTGTTCAAGGGTTGGAACCTGCTACATTTTTTTCCTCGTGAGTCTGTAAGTGAGCTCAGTGATCCCCTACAACTATCCCAAATGAAGGGCAGCTGTTATGGTCATCAGTCTCAGCAAGGTTCCCCACAAAGTGCCATAACATTAATAGGTTGTAGTCCTGGGTTATTTTCAGTACCACTGACACAACGCTGGGTTAATATATTAATTTTATGGGAGCCCAGAGGGAAATGAGATAGGGGATGAGAAAAGCCTCTGCAAATACGACAAGATGTTGATTCCCACTAGTAAACCTCTTTTGGGTAATAGTATTAGAGACTGTAATATCCTCCCTGCTGAAATAAAACAGTTTTGCTGTTTTCAGCTGATGTGGCTTGAACAGCTGATGTAGCTGGGAGAGCTCCTCTGACCAGCACCAGCTTGTAGGCCAGAGAGTGCCTGGTCTGCTCAGAGATATTTGTTCAAGATTGCTGCAAAATGTAGGCTGCTCTTTTTTGATGGTGTGAAGGGAGCTCAGAGATACAGTACTGTGTGAAATCCAGTAGTGATAAAATTAAGGTTTCAAGAGCCGTACAAATATTGTCACCTTTGTAAAGCAGCCTTCAAGACAAGCAAGTATCAGTGAATAAACAGCCAGATGTTTACTGCACACTGCGGGCTCCCTGGCAAATATGATTAATGGTTTCAGTTTTAGAAATTTCCTTCAGTCGTGTGTCATTTCAAGGGAAATCATAGCGGGAACGAGAGTGGTCCTTTCTTTTTCTGACACTCCTAATTAGAGAGTGACTGTAGCTTCTAGTGCTTGGGGGAAAATGCATCCCTGTCTCAGAAGAGGAGTATTGCAACATTTTGCCTACTCACACACCTCCTGTTTGCTCAGAAAATATGGATCTTGCTGTTCTCCACTGGTGTTGGAATTTTCTCTTTAGACCTTCAGACTTCCTAGGTTATTCGTGACCCTCCAGGCACTTGTGTTGGCTTCTCCCATAGCCAGAACTTGTGTGAGGGGACAGTTTGAGAAGGTCCTTCTCTGATCCACATTCGTATCTCCCCAACCTCTGCAGCCTGAACCCTAAATTGTATGCTTCTCAGAGCAGCTGTCTGTTCATGAATGGAATAATATATGGTGTACGCATCCTGTCACGTGTCTTCTGACATCCCAAATGAGCATGAGTCATGCAGCCAAGTGGCCCCAACAGCACTCCGAGGCTGCAGCCGCTGAATGTCTCCAGCCTTTTCTCTGTGTCGTGTTATCTCCAGCTCTTTCCTCTCCTCCTGCCTGCCAATTTCCTCGAAATATCTATGAATTTTTATGTCAAGACTGTTCCCAGCTACAGTTTATCAGACCCCGTTGCTTGAGGTCAAAACATTTGGGGATGGGAAAGGCAGGGAAGAGAGGCTGGTGCCTTGAGCAAGGGACAAGAGAGCAGGTTTATTGCCTGGGCTTCCTCCCCTTAGGAGATCAGGAGACTACTGCTGCTCCAGAGCAAGCACTCAGCAGTGAGATTGCATAAAAAATACAGGTAAGACGTACAGTCTAAGAGAAAGACCTTATTCTTTTCTGTTGGGCAAAAGAAATGGACCCAATACTTTGGGAAAAGGATGCAATTCTAGTGAGATGCAAGCTTTTATTCATGTTCCTCCTCTGAGGTGTGTAATACTGATAGGCAGTGTTCAAATCTTCCACAGAACTTTTTCAGGAAAAAAGTTTCAGTTATCAGTAAGCAGTGCATAATTTCTAGACTTCTGTTAAAGTTTTCCCACTTTAGCTTGTTCAAAGTGGGAAATGTCACACTGCCCAAGGTGGAGCAGAGGGTGAGGATTTTTCCTTTGGAAATCAATTCTTCCTTAAAACATATTTGCAGTATGTTAACAACATCTACTATTTAATCATATTTCTTTGTGTTGTGAGTAGTTTAAAGGGAATTCAGCTTTGTAATCATATAGAAAAGAATCTCGGATTCTGTTGTTCTGCACTTTAACAGCATTTAAGTTCAGTGCTCAGAAAGTAAACATTTCAATGGTCAGATAATTATAAAATGCCTTTGATCTGCCTTGAAATGCAGTGTATTTAATACTCTTTTGAATCTCAGAAATGCTTATTTAGTAAAACACACTTTCAATTGATTTCAGTGAAAATATAGAGCTAATGTACAAAATAGTCCTGAATTAGGAATTGCTTTCCAACTGTGTGGAAAAAAAAAAAAAGTGTTGTTAGCTAAAGGGCTATTCTTTCTGTACTAAAAGAAACCCAAATATTACTGTATTTTCTCTTCCTTTAGCTCATCCTTTATGAAGAAGACCCCATTTTGCATGATGACATATGATTTAATTTATAACTTTTTCCCAATATACCTACTGGCACCAGTATGGAGAAACCCCCACAATGAACCTGGCAGAAATAGCTTATGTAGTGTGATTTGCTGAACTTGCCTCCTGTAGTAAAGAAACATAGATCCCAGGGCTAATTCAGATATTGAAGAGGACCTTCTGTTAGAACACAGTGGTGCAAGTTTCCCAGTTTCTGCAGTTTCTCTTTGCCTAAGGATCCAGCCCTTCACCTCTCAAAAGAATTGACTCATAAATGTTGTATCTTTTATAATACATTAAAGATGCATTATGGAAAAAAAATGGAAAAGTAATAAAAAATAAAAATAGGTAAAGTTAGCAGCTTTTGCTGTCTGTCCCTGAGATGCGTCTGGTTTTGCTCCTCAGTGGAGTCAGTGGGAGTTACTTTCCTTAGACTGCAGTGCAACCTGTTTTCCTTGGTGAATATCTGCAGCTTGTTTACAACAGGGTTGAAATCAGCGGCACGACGATATAGAGCGTGTGTGGAAAAGCTCTCCTATGTACTTGTAAAATGCATGGTAGATATTACCGTTTAGGATGGAAGGAAATGACAGAATAGAGCAAAGTAACTATGGCACATTAGTCATAGTTACACTCCTTCATTACTGCTTCAAATTGAAAAATGCCACCCACTGCACAGCTCACTGAAGTAAGTTCAGAGAGAGCTGCACACATTCAAAGGTCAGGAAAAGGAAAATTATAAACCATGTTGTTTTACTGCCTCCACATAATGATTTATTTTTTCTTTGTCTTACTTTCGAAGCTGAAAAGATAGAGGGATTGTGCTAGGGAATGAAATTTTAGAAATTAAATTTACTTGCAATGCAACAGCTTTTTTATTTGAGTGGAAAGCTTGTCAAGCAGGGCTATATTTATAGGCATCCTTTGGGAACTGTGCCTCACAAGGTGAGATTTGAGAAGCTTTGGAGGCTGATTTCTGGATATAAGGCAGGATAATTTAGCAGGATAGTGGGAGTATTTGCGTCTCCTAACTGCCTAATTTAATTTACCATTTTTTAAAATTAGCTGTAAAGCACTTTCACTTTATGTTTTATATGATTTCTGTGTTGTGGAATGTCATTATTTTGCACATTTGGAGCCTTCCTAATTCTTTCTATTGTAACAAATAATGTGTTACAAAATTCCACTCTCCAAAAATTGTTCTGACTTTGGACTTTCTGAATGTTTTGTTGTGTGCACATTCTATTGTGTGACCACATGCTCTGGGACTGCGTCTACTGCGAAACCTGAAACCTAGATATGACTGTGTTAAGAATATTCATGAGCTAAACATTCATTTGTTGTTTTGTTTTGGTTTTTATACTAGGTTCTCCTGGTGCAAATGTTTTTGTTTGCATGAACTTCATAACTAATCAGTCTCAATGCAATTTTGTCTGAAATTTCTTATATATCAACATATGCTTGTGCATATGAAAACAGAAAAATATAAAATAGACATAAAATGTCTTCTCTATTTCTGGTTGAGGCTATTGAAGTACTTAGAACTGTGGCATGGTCTTGACTTCCAGTGTTCTGACTGATACCAAATGGAAGATGAAAACATGCTCACTCATTCACAATATCCCTGTGTCATTCTGACAGAGAATAAAAGAGCAATAATCATTATTTCAGGGAAAATGACATAGAGAACAAACGGTTTAGGCATTTTGAGAGGTTCCTGTTGGAAGCCAGTTGGGTATATCTTTATAAGGCAGTTGTTATTCCTGTAAGTGTGGTAGGTTTTTAGATGAATAGCTTTTATCATATTTTTCTCAAAGTGTAGCTAATTAATGACGCCTTCATTATTTGAAAGCTCTTACGTGGATTTAACTCAATCGTGCCCTGGCTTTTCCAGCCAGGGCCTTTCAGACCTGAATGTAAGGCTAGAACTTTCTTTGGCAATGAAAATCTGCACACTCCATGGAGATGCATCTTATTTATGTAGAACAGGGTTTGTTCAATGTTGTTGTCAGAAAAGACTTCTTGTTTACCCCATTTAATGTTTTTTGAAGGTAAGGTGCAAAACTGAGAGAGAAAACATATTCTAGCATGATACAATTTGTTAGGAATATGAATTGAGCTGCAATGTTCTTTTTATGTGATCCAGTTAGTCACTGATAAAATAAGAGATTGGAATGCACAAATACAATGTAGTCTGTTTACAGGGTTTTTAGCGGAACACACAGTCAAGCCAATTGTCTTTACAAAGTAGAAATATTTAGTGAAAACTTTCCGTAGAGTTTCTTTGACGAATTTTAATTTTAAAATATACTTCTGTGTTAGGAGAAGGTGTAGAAGACCAGTTAGCCTCAAAACCCCAGAAAGACCGAACTGAGATGACAAAGAAGTTAGCATGCATTTCATATTTCCAGTTAAGAGCATGAAGCCTATGAATTTTGTAACAACATACTCTCATTCTTGAGGTGACTTTAATTCCTTATGTAATTTATTCAGCACTGAATTTTAATCAGTACACAGTTTGTTGATTCTTATTGTGTGAATATGTAAAAATAACAAATAATTGTGTGCTACATAGTGAAAGGACGGTATTTTTCGTGGATCAATAATGAAGGATTCAGTGATCCTTAGTTAATCCCTAGATATTGATTCTGTGATCTAAATTCATTTTAAGTTGATTTTTCTGAGGTTGTACTGGCGTGCTGTCCTCTGAAATCTTGGTTGAACCCCTCATCTGTTATATTAGTATGTATTCTGCATTAAAGATATGTCAAATGAATCGAGCAATTTAAGTGTTGTTTGATTGCTAAGGTAGTTGTTTGCCTTAGGGTGGTTATTATTTCCTTCTAATCATAATAATGAATTTGCTGTGAAGCTTCATCTTTTTATGGCTCAAACAAGGTATAGAGCTTCCAAGAGTTATGTTGCAATTTCTTGTTGCCAGTGTCTGTCAACCATAAATAATTGTGACTGTCTTGATTTTTCTTTACACATCTAGATAGGTTGCCCAGTGGAGCAGAGAATACCAATTTAACACTATTTAGGACAGTATTGTGAAGTATGTCTTGAGCTATGAATTATCACTCAGGAGATGCCAGTGGGAAGCTAAGTTCAAAAAGGATGTTCATAAGAATGTGAACTTCTTAAATACAGTTTCTGTGAATCGATCAGTTGGGTATAAAATGAAAAGGTTGCATTTCTTTGTGGCCTTTTAACAAAGCAGAGGATTTCCATATGTAAGAGCCTGTTAGATCCTGAATTCCTTCTAAAGTCTGCCTGAAAGCAATTAAGTAAGAATTAAACAGTTTATAATAATGAAGTATAGGATCCCAAAATGTGAAATAATCAAACTGTTTTTTACAAAGGGAAAAATACTGTCTCAGATTAAAACCAAAACTAATTAAGTTTTGGGTAACCTGGAAGAAGAGAGGTTGCACATTGACTTCCAGAAAACTTGTCTGCAGCACTTTACAAAATGTAGGTCTCTGACATGTCTTGAAATGAGCCCTATAAGTTATACAAGTGCTTCTCAAAATTGCATTAATGGCCATAGCTTTGACTCATAATGCTGCTACAGTCAAGTATGCTGAAGCCAATAGCTTTAATTCATAACAGTGAGTTACCAGTTACCTTAGGTTAATGGTTAGTACAGTTGAATGAATTACTGCTTGTTTTAGGTCCTTAAAAGAGGCAATTAAAAAAAAAAAAAGAAAAAGATTTTACTTTACATGTCTTTAAGATATTATGTAGTTGGTTTCATTAGTTGGTAATGCCCTGCGGCATAGCAGGTACCTTGTGGAGCCAATAAGACAACTCAGTTCTTCATCCTTAATATCTGTACTTAATATCTGAGTTGATTACAATGTTGGAACAAGAATGGCAACATAGTTATGGGTGTGACAGTAAGGCTGGAGGTGGTAGTTGCAGCCATAATATGTACCTGATCCAGCACTGGCATTAAATGAATATTTATCTCACCAATTGAGTAGGTTTTGATAAAAAGGACATAGGGATTCTTGCCCTTCCATATTTAAGATCATTAGACTTTTCTTTATGAGCGGTGTCTGTGATAAGGATTTTGAGCAGCATCTGAAGACTAATTGACTGGTAAAGGGATACAAAATTCCTACTTCCAGAAACTTACCAATTTGAAGTTATTTAAAATTTGTCCTCTGTAGTATACAAGTTTTATATGTAAGTTTTATATAAGTATATATATGTATATATATTATATAATATATATATTTATATACTATATGTTATAGTATATAGAATATATAATATATATAGTATATGTTTATATACTATATATTTTATATATTTATATGTAAGTATATATAGGTTTTATTTTGCTTATCTAGTCAATTGAAACAGGCAGCCACCTGCACCCAAAATGGCTGGAATTTTTTCTTGGAAACATTACTTTTACAGTATTTATCAGTCTAGTTGATTTTGTTGTTATTACAGTTAGTGAAGTGTTAGGTACATATGAGAAAATAGGTTACTATACCTTTGAAATGTGAAATGTACTATGGAAAACTAGTTTCTCTCGTTTATATTTTACATGATATCCACAATTTCATTACTCGGATTGGACTGTCTTGCTTCAGGGAGATATTATGAGCAGATGAGCTGTTTTTAGTTATATGCACATTATTTATAATACCATCTTGTGTCACATTATCTGCTTGATCATGTTAAGTCACCAGATTTCAACAACTATTTAAGATACTCTGTCGCTTGCCCCTGAAATCAGTAGATATAATTGCCTAGAGTGAATCTATCACTGTCTGTTGTTTATCTGCTGCTTGGAGTCTGGAACTGTGCTATGCTTTAGCTGAAAAAGCTCCATAGGGCCTGACCTGAAACCCAGGCAATTGATTGAAAGCCTTTTCAGTGACTTTGGAGAACTCTCAGAAAATACTAAGCATGGTGGAAAAGACCCAAATTTGCAAAACAAAACAAACCTCAAAAACCAAACCCATAGTCGAGCACTGACTGGAAAGCTCGTTCTAGGATATCAGAATCCAGCAGCATTTGAGAGACCTGTACTTACGTATGTTGGGAATGAAAGTGTGGTAAGAGAAATCAAATGGTCTGGGGCAGTCAGGAAAGTCATGGCAGTCCAAGACATAGCTTCTCATTGACTGTTGACATCTGCTAAGCGTAGCTTGTTTAGCCTGATTAAAGAAAACCTCGGAATGATATTTGGCTAGGTATTTCCATATATGTGTAAATATAATGAAATGGTACAAAAAAAATTAATGGCTTTTTGGCCCGCTTCCCATTTTTGTGTAGTCGTTTCCCAGCTCTTTGAAGTCAGCCTCGAGACTCAGTACTGCTAGTAGGGAAGTATAGTAAGCTATAGATTATTATTGCTGAAAGAGAGCCACAAAGTAAAGCGAAATGAAATTTCATTGAGATTGGTTATAGAAATCAAGCATCTTAGGCTATAAGTTCAAATCTGTGTCATGTGTTACCAGTTCACATTCTGTTGGTTCAGTTAAGCTTTCATCAAATTTGTTTTTGAAGAGGGAATAAAGAAAAATGTTTAGATAATTGGTGTCTCATCTTGAGAAACCCACATCTGAGTTTGTGAGAGAAAATGTGATGTTTTGTGTTCTTCACTGGAAGAGCATCCTGTTTACTTTAGTTCTAGATCTGATGTCTTGGCATAAAAAACAAACAAACAAAAAAACAACAAAAAAACCCCAACAAAATCACTATCATGCCAAGGAGAACGGCAATGAAATGAGCCGCCTTTCAGATCACATCTGGATTTGAAGAGATGGAGATCACACACTTTTTTTAGATGTTGTGCAGACCTCTGATACTCTGGCAGTCTCACCAAGTAGAATTTTTTGTAAATTCTTTGAACCTACTCAAATCCATTACTAAAATATCTTGCTTTGGTTTCACACCTGAAGCCAAACATCCTTCAACACTTCATGAAGTTACAGATGATTGAGCCTGGAGTGTATTTTCTCAGTCACCAGAGGCAATTTTGTGCTGGCTTGAAGAGGAATGAGGAACAAGGCATGTTCAGGGACACCTGCCTGTCAGTCTGTATGTTATGGGAGGATATCTATCTGCTCTGCTCTGCTTATTGCAGACTCTAACAATGTTTGAATCTCAAATGTTCCTGGCAGGTGCTAACGTTGAACTGTTTGGGGATTTTTAATCCTGCTCTTTCACTGTGTAAAATCCTACATGTAATAGTTTCAACTTTTGCTTGTGGACTTTAATTTGGATTTTAGAGATTCTACCTTCTAGCTTGCAAGTGATGGTGCAGAGTGGTGAGATGAGATGTGACAGCTCTGAACCTCTGGAGAAGGAGGGATGCTGTTCCTACTCAGAGGCTGGATTTGTAGGTGGTGAAGCAATGAGGAACTCAGGGTCTGATCACTGGCATTTGCATGATGGGCAGAAGACAAGGCTGCTGATGGCTATTGCTGGTATCTACCCGGTTCTCCTGTGCACCTACAGAAGTGCCCTGTGTTGAGCATTTCTTAATGGGTCACTGACAGTTGTTGCTTCACTGGGGTAGCAGCACATTATTTAGTCGGCTCCACTCCTCATTCTGCTGCAAAGGAAGGTATTTAGGGTAGTCTGTTTTCCGTAGCAGTGGTCACTAAGACTCTTACTTCATTCTGGTGTCTGAAATGCAGCTCCCAGTTGAGCCTTTTAGTGGAAAGAGCTACTTTTACTGCCTGGCATGGCTGTGCACGTGCTGCATTTGGGTATAGTTCTTTAGTTTTCCTTTCTGGGTAGTGCAGGATTTTAAAAATGTAAGCAGCAGAACACCAAGCAAGCAATTCCACAAATCCCCCAGACTTACTGCATGACATGCACATCCCATGTCTGAAGCTGTCTGACTTTCTGAGACAATTTGCTGACCAATATTTGGAGCTGTATTGTTACTCTATCCACCTGCAACTCGCCATTCAGTGTGACAGCTCCTTGAATCCTAAGGTAGGATTTCCTAATGAAGTCCCAATTTATGTTTGTGAATTCCCCCCTTTTGAAGGCCACTTTTGTCTGGGCATCATTTACTACGCATGGAGGAACTGCAAGCAGAAGAGATGTACTCTGAGGACACATCAGCTATTTAGTGCAAAATGCACATGTATGAGAGGTAGGACAAATGTGCTGCCTGGCAACACGTTGTATTTATGTGCAACATGTGTTTATATGTACATATGTATAAGCACAACATAATGTATTTAGATTAGCATGCTCACCACCATGAAGGAGACAAAAGAATTTCTACTGGCCGGGCAAGAGAAAGGGGAGGTGTGACCTCCATTGTCTCTTGGAAAGGCTGATCCTCAGTCTTGCCGAGTTGCCACCTTCTGCTTTTTTGCTTTTTTTTTTTTCCTTATGATTTTATGTATTTTCATCTCAGTATTTTTTGCTTGCGTAGCTAATGATTATTGACTCAATAATTACACTATGCTCTTTTTACTCTTCTTATCTTGCAGGGCTTTAGCTCATGGTCTCTATCCTAGCTCAGCAACAGCTTTCTCAGTAAAGCTGGACCAAGGTCACCCAGTGGTGTTGCACCGAACTAGTCCTTGCGCCACAGGTACTTGAAACCCAGCCCTAGGTTACATCTTTGGCTGCAAGAAATATCTGGGTAGTTGGCTGGCTGGCTGGATGTGTCCTGTGCTCCTTCTCTGCTGGGCAGAGCAGCTTTCTGTCATATAGTTAAAATATTTCCGATTAACTAAGGTTTTTTTTCTCAAGTGTTTAATTCCTTATTCTGGAATAACCAAAGCTACCTGGAAATGAGACAGCCTGTAAGTGTGTTTCTGGAGAAGGCTGTATGGAGTCCAGGCAGCACAGGAGGGTGCACAAAGCTGGGTCAAGAGTGGAATTAGAAAGGCTTAAGCATAAACGGCAGCTTTGCCTGTGGTCAACCTGTCTGGCTTCTCAGTTTCTTTCTGTGTGAAATGGATTTAGTAATATATATTACAGAGTAGACAGTGAGGATTATGTGATTAATGTTTCACATGGCATTTTGTGAATGCAAAGTGCCATCTATCTTCTAGATGAAACTGTTAGGAGCAATATATAAACCTGAAGAGTAAAGATGCTGTTACAAATTTGGTATTAGCCTTGGTCTTAGCATTTTAATTCAAAAAAAAGTAAGCTTGACTGTATATAGATTTGTTTTCTGACCACATTATTTAAAAGGCACGGATCTTTTTACCGTGTCATGCTGCAAGTTGTTTATGTTTAAAAATGAGGTTCCAATCATTAACATCTGGCTTGATTACATTTTTCGGTCTTTTCATCAAGTTTGTATTTTTATTTTAAAATGTAAGAACTATCCTCCTCAAGGTCAAACTTTTGACATTTTATTTTAGGGGAGCTTTAATTTTTGTCTATTCAAGGTAAAAACAAGTGGTGAACTTCTAGAATTTTTCCTAAAAGAAAAATTTCATTTTGTAACTCTCTCCAGTACTTTAAAACATTTAAATAATTATGACACCAAAACTGTCCGGTCTCCCTGTGACTGACAGTTGTCTCTGTATGTGTAGGTAGAGCAAGTCCATAGGGATTACTTACCAAGAGGCAATGGACTGCTCTCAACGTTGCTCAGTGTGGAAGCAAGCCAACTGGTGCTGCAATCAGGTTCTTGTTTATGTGCTGGCCATAAGATATTTTAAAGCCTGAAGAACTGATTGGGTAACATAAGCCTTCATTGTACCAGAGTGAAGGATATTCAATAAACAAATAACTGCTTATTTTTGTACACTATGAATTAAGGAACTAGAAGCTTATTCCATGGTTATTGTGATGTATTTCCTGGGTGTTATGGACATCGCCAATGTGTAATTCTACTTTTGATTACTTTCACAAAGTTCTATTTGTTCACGAATATTCCAGTTGCTCCATAGGTAGATTTCTTTATACCTAAGCAGCTACTTTTAATATTTGTATGGAAGAAAAGAAACCTTCAGAGTAATACCACTGAGCTTGAAGATTCATAATCAATGTGGAGTATTATCACTGTGCATTACTAACCAGGTTTCTCATTGCCTTTTCAGGTTAGAGGATTTGGTTTTAAAATACTCCTTTCCATCTGGAGACTCAGGTGTCTAGAAGAGTGTTTGACAGGATCTTTTTTTTTTTTTAATGTTAAGGAAGGATAAAGTGACAAGGAGATGCGCACTAGAGATGTCAGTTCATAGCATCCTGAACCTGGAATTGCTAATAAAGTCTGTTCTGTGCCTCATAGATGATATGCCAGTGCATTTCAGCTTCAAGAGGATAGAAATACAAAGCAGTCAAGGGTACCTTCCTTATCTCGTAAGAAGAGAGGTTAAAAATACAAAAGAATGAGACTGTAATTCTGAATGGGAGTGTTCTATTATTCATAAAGTATTTTGTTTCTGTAGAGAATCATATTATAGTATGACATTCAGATCTTATTACTCTTTTTGTTACCATTGTGCTATGCAGCTGTTCCACATTAGGGGGCTTCTCCTCCATTTACTTCGCAGAACAATCTCTTTTTAGTATTTACTTATATTTTTGGGGTGTAGTAAAAGAAGCAAACTTGTGCTTTCTTAGATTTTTGGCCATTTTGAAAAACTACACATTATTGCTTGCTGAGTCACTAACAATGTGAATAGATATAAGAAATTATTACAATAATTGAAGTACAACAGTAGTAGTAAGAGATATGTAAAGAAAAAAAAATTCCTTCAAAATTCTGATGTGCTATGCATTTCTAGCACTCTTCATATGTTGTCATACCATTCTGCATTTTAATTGTGACACTTCAGGAGCAATATGAATGTTTTCCACAGCTCATTTGTATGCAGTGTAATAATTCTTACTATTTCTTCTTAACTGGTATCTCTTTGTGGGGCTTGTGTTCCAAGTGGGGCACAGAAATTGCCTCTGTGGTTGTATGATGGCAATTGTGGCTTCCAGTTGCTAAGGACAGGGTTTTTTCAGAAAACTTCATTTTCCATTTGGTCTTAATGATACTTGTTTCTTCTCAATCTGATACTGTGATTAGCCGCTGTATACCCAAGTAGAAATTTGGATAAATACTTCTGAGCTATAGTGCATTGCAAGTCAGTATGAAAAATAGATAATAGTTTATGGAGATGACTGATTTATATTCACCTTAAGGGGAAAAAACATACCTCAATTTTTTCTCTGTAGTGCCTATATCAGCCTTTGTAGCAGTGCTAACTGTTTCCAACAAACTTGCTATTTAATGCTAGGTAAAGAACAAGACCACATTGCAAGTCCATTAGTAGCATTGGTGAATGAAAAATAATTAGTCTTAGACATGATTTCCTTACCCGGAAAGGAGAACGTACCTCTCTCCACATTGCGTCAGCGTAACAAATTCACTGTGAAGGGTCAAAGGCTGCAATGTGTGTGATTGAGTAGAGACTGGCAGAGGAGGAAACTGGAGCTTCAGCTTCTTCATGCTGCGTAGTTTTTCTGCAGAGAAAGCTTCATTTATGGTCCCACCAGTAAGCTATTTGGATATAAGCAGGGCAAATCATGCATAAATGCATGATTGTGGGTACAAAGTTGTGTAGATGATAGAAATAGGAAGTAATAAAAAAGGCAGTCAAGATGCTGTAAAACACAGAGCTCCTGCAAGTCCTCTCTTACATATGCAAACACAGATTATCTGTCCCAAACCCAGAGATTTTGTCACATAAGCTAACAACTGTGATCTCTATGTGACATTAAATAGCCAATATGTACAATTTATCAGGCTACTGGAAGAGGATACATTCTTACACACAGGTTTCAAGCTTATAAAAGACACAGCCTGTGCAATTGGCAGGTTTCAAGAGAAAAAATTTCCACACAATAGTACAAAATTCTAATGTTTGAAATGAAAAAGTAACTGTGAGCAGGTGTGAAGTAAGGTAGGACATACAGCATGCATTTTGGCATGGACACTTGCACTTTTAAGCACTGCAAGTTTGGTTTTTGGTTTTGTTGTGTTTTTTTTTTTATTGTGCATGAATGTTTACAGGATCAAAGTCTAAAGTAGTACAGGAAGAGAAATATGCAATTTTCTGAGTCCTTGTGATCTCTATTAATAGCTCTCATCTCTGATGAGTGCAGAGATTTACATAACAGAGATGAATATACAAGAATCTCTGAATAAGAGCACAATATCCCCAGTCTCCAGCCTTCTGAGAACTCCATTCCAAAATAATAGACGCTAGACAAAACATTTTACTGCATGTAGTGGACCACAAGACCCTCGTCGTTTGTCACAATGTTTAATTTGTTTCTTTCTATCTCCTTAGCTGATAATTGGAATACTCAACCTATGACTTTTCATAAACTGCCAGACCCAAAATGAATAATAGACTGAAGTTCTGTAGATGCTTTGACTTCTTGTGTTTGGAATAAATAGTCTGCAATAGAAGATGTAGATCAAGACCTCAGAAATCAAATTAACTAATTTTAGA
This sequence comes from Tauraco erythrolophus, assembly GCF_009769465.1. Lineage (NCBI taxonomy): Eukaryota > Metazoa > Chordata > Aves > Musophagiformes > Musophagidae > Tauraco > Tauraco erythrolophus. The sequence goes on from NC_141476.1 coordinate 9,684,952, forward strand.
AAGAAATGAGAGCAACAGAGACTGTTATTTACAATTACTGTTTCTCTTTGCACGTTTTATCTCTGTTTCTTTTTGTTAGATAAATGCCTATGCAGACAGATATATTTATCAACCTGGACATGTATGTGGTTCCTACAAATATATCTGCCATTCTGCTTGCTTGCTCATGCTGTCTCTGTCTCTGTTAAGCTTTATATCCTAGTGATTCAAAATGTAGCTAGGACTCTATGGCAAATTTTTAAATTTAACATTTTGGGAGTTTTAAATTTAATTATTTTCAAAAATTAGAACTATGATCTGTGACAAAATAATTGGGGAAAAAAATAACAACCTGTTTCAAAGCTTCATGAAACTATAAATGATGCCCCAAGTTCTCAATACTTTGGCATAAATCAGAATCTAAGACTTTAGAAATGTGATATGGGAAGGATAGGGGCAGAAAAAAAGCCTGGTAGTGTTATTAGTCCACTTCTTCATGAAAATGATTGGACAGGAATTATAACTTAGGGTACCATAATGTTGCAAAATAATGCAACTAAAATGTATGCAAAATAACCAAGCCAGCCATGGTTTTTGTTTGTTTTCAATTATTACATTTAATATGTAGCTTACACTTTTGAACTTTCTAAGAGCTGACCATTAATGTTGACTGTTAATAAGACTCAGAAGGCTGTGTGATTTCTGGAAGACTAGAGCAAATCTAATGTTGTGCTGCTATTTAAAAATTGTAGGTTTGACTTTTATGACAAAATAACAGAGCAATTGATGTAAGATTTAATTAATAATGCTGAAGACATGAAAAGAAGGTAATGCTTATCACTGTAAGTTTGCAGCAAATGGCTCTTATGAGACTGGCTGAGTGGATTTCTTAAATTCGATTCAAAGTTGTGCTGGTAAAGCTGATAATACTGGTGTAAGATTTCCGTGTATCCTTCAACTTGGTATCACTGGTCACTTTTATGACAGTACTTTTATCAGTGGTCAGGATGAAAGTGCTGGACTGTTAATGTTCAGCTTTGCAGATGATACAGCCTAGAGTGAGGCAAGTGACAAAGAGGATGGCTTGCTAACACGAAGCAACCTGGACACAATACCTAATCTAAGTGTCAGAAATTAGGACCTACTCTCAGAATTGGTTCTGCCTCTGTAGCTCACACAGCCTACCTGGCTGCTGTGCTGATACACTAGACTATAATTCAGGACAAGTTCCTGACACTACCACCTTTTTGGCTTTCTGCTTTCCTCTGTTGCCCCACTACAGCTTGCAGAAGACAGGAATTGATGGCTTTGCCATTCATCTGGAGTCTGTCAGGTCTGGATCTGTGGGTCTTTAAAAGCCAGAGGCAGCCTTTCCTTCATTGATCAGAAAGCAGTCCTAGTGATAACACCAGGAACCAGGCAGAGTACCCTTATAATCATGCGTTTCCTGGGGTAAGCTGAAATCTTCTTTCTGTGCAGGAAAGCTGACTGTATCACCACCACACACACCTCGTAGTTACCCAGCCCTTTATTTCACATGGGTCAGCCCTGTTCTCTGACAGTCATCTAGGCTGAAAAGAAGCAGATAATTCCAGGAGGCAATTTATCCTGGTTACCTGAGACAGCTGCCATAGGACAGGAAAATTGCATTCTGGAGAAGTCTTTCTCTTTCCCCTGAGGACAGGTTTAAACTAGATTTAAACACATTTAAACTACCCTAATATTTAGATGGCTAAAGTTAGGTGAAGTGAACCCAAGGTATAGCAAGAAATGAGTAGGGGAGTTTATGACTCTCATGCTATCATATTTAAGGCTCAGGGAGAATTTTCCCTTGGCTTACCCCACAGCATCTCTTGGATTCAAGAAGAGAATAAATTTTTCTTTTTTAGTGTCTTGAGAAAATTTGTCTGCAGGAAGCTGCCTGGGCGGTTACTACATTTTTAAACAACTGTTCCTACTTCCTTCCCTGCCCTCGCTAATGGGAATAAGTTTGCTATTCCAAGTGCTACTAGGCAAGACTTGCAGTAGCTCTTGACCATCTCACTGGCTGTGAGAACAACATTATCTGAGGAGGACCTACAGTGCCTCAAACCTTAGATGCCCATAACAATTCCTAAAGAATATTACTCAACAGGGACATCTAAAGAAGACATAAAAGATAGTTTGCCTGCTCCTAAAGTTGTGGGTTGTTTTCAAGTAATATCTAAAATTCACTGACAGGTAACAGGTTTTAGGATTAACTATTGGGACCCTGAATATTTCACAAGGAAACCCATTTTTATTCTAATCATGGTTAGGCACCTGGCTACTTCAAATGCCTGCCCATGCACACATGGCTTTACTCCAGAGTAACTGGTAGTTGTGGTAAAGGCACTGCACACGTTTATGTGTTTGTGTCATTGAAAACTCAGTAAGTAGGATCCAAATAAAGAAGTAACTAAGAAGCCTTTGACGGGGAACTGAACTTGCAAGATATAATTTTCTCTTTGTTCTGATCCCCATGCAATTTATTCAAAGTCATTATGTAAAAAAACTGCAGGCTTTCTGTCAGAAAGGTGGCTGTGAGGAGCATTCATTAGGGTAGCAGAAAGAATAGTGACACCAAGGGTATTTGCCTGCCCTCCTCCTTTCCTCCCACGGAGAGCAGGAGCAAGTGTGCCTCTGGCTGGTTCCTACCTTAGGCCACTTCAAAGAAGATTCTTTGAAAGTCTGTCACACAAGTCTTCTGTAAAGAGCTAAATAGTCAGATAAAAGTTAACCGAGTGCACTGTGTAACACAGGATACTGGACTCTGTTAAGAGTTTGTTCTATAAACAGAAGCCCCTGGGAAGTAGCAACTAATGCAGGTGGAGCACTGGCAACCAAACCAGGAAAGCCCTGGGCACTCTTATAGGCAGTGTTGGGCAATGCTGGATGGATGCACAGCCTCTGGCGTGGCAGGCTTTGGGGAACTTTTGGCTGCTAGCCTTTTGTAACAAACTTCACCGCCTCTCTGAATAGGAGAGTCTTGCAAGAGAGACTTACAAGATGGGACTATGGAGTGATGTTTAAATTCCTTTTGTCCTCGGCTTTCTGCCGATCTCACATGAGCTGCATTTCTTGCATCAGTGGGGAGCTGCAAATATGAACTGCTGTTGTGGGATAGCAAGTGATCTCTGCTTCTGTGTGACAGGAAAAGAGCGAGGAGGAGGGAGTGGTTCATGGGTTTGCAAATCAAAGGCAAGTCCATGGAAAGACAGAGACTCAATGACCCCACATATGGAGGGAGAGGCATCCGCATGAGCATGTGGGGAGTTTCCAAACTTCATTGCTAAATATTGGTTTTCTTTATTTGAGCACAAGCTCAATATTCACTGAGGGCAGATAGTGTGTGCTCGTACAGCTACTGTGAATCATCTGGTGTGTGGTAACTTCTTACCCCCAGCAGTCATTCCAGCCATATGAGATTGTAATTACTTGCTGTTTGTATGTTATAGAAATTCAAATAATGAGTAAATATTGTATGGTCAGGGTATAAATGTTTTTTAAAAAACATGTTTAGTCAGCCCTCGGTGCTTGATAGTCAGACAATCTAAGTAGCAGTCAGGTAGAGAGGTGGCAAGTTATGCTGCCCTAGAGCCATGTAGACTTATGTGAAAATGTCCTACTTATGCAAATGGATCATAAAAAAGGACAGAGTCTGGCCTCCGGCACATTTAATAGCATTCTTAGACTTTGCCAGGCAAGTGTTGCTTCCTGCTTCATGCTCTTGATAGATGGAAAGTTGCTGCTAATGCATTTTTAACTCTGAGTCTCGTAGTGAAAATGTCACCGATTGTAATGCATTCTCTCTTCCACGCATGTTGGCTCCCTTAACATGTCAAATACCGCTAAGTAGATAAAAGGTGTGTCTGCAGTGAGATTAATCTACTCATATAATCCCACTTATGGACTCAGTTCTTTGAGTGTCCAGCATTTCTGATCCCAAGCGATCCACCGTGATGCAGATGCTCAGTTGTGCCAGAGCTCAGCTTGACTCTTTGAGGGCCAGAGGTGACAAAGGGTTGAAGCTTGAAAACTGTGTGACTCCAGGCTGCGGTGGTGCTTTGCCTCCCCAGGCTCCTCCAGGTTACACACAGCTGCAGAGAACCAGGCTGGACTTGGGGATGGCTGAGCCACAAGCACAGTGATGCATGTACCCAGCAGCAGCCTTTGGAGATAGACCTCCACTGCCTGGGTAGCGCTCAGGGCTTCCTGTGGCACTGCTCAGCGTGGTCATGGGACTGCTTAGCCACATCATTGCGGCATTGCACAGCTCATTTTGGGCAGGTGTCTAAGGCAAGCACCCTTCTCCGCTGCCGTGCCGGAGGTTCAGGTGGCCACGCAGGGCCCTGTGTGCTCAGGGAGCTGCACTGTGGTCTGTTTCCTCCCCATCAAGTTCATGCCGGGTGTGAGCGGGTGCCTGTGATCCGTGGCTGTGTGCTTTCCTCTGTGTTGTGTGTGCTCTGCTCGTTGTGCCTGACTTTACAAAAACGTAGGCCTTGTTATTCAAAGCAAACAAATGTGTTTCTAAATGCATTTCCTATTAAAGATCTCCATGGGGATTATTTAAGAACTTACCCATCAAAGCCCTGTTTATCTCCGTTCTTGGGCAAATGTTACAGTTGATTTTTCTGCATGCCTGTGATGTGGCATATTTTCTGCAATCTGCCCTTTTTCTGCTTAAATCCTTACTTGTGTATCACTTGTGAAATGTTTCATTTATAAAAATAACATCCCTGGTTTAGGGCAAACATTGTTCCGCAGACATTCCCGGATTCGCAGCACTACCTGCTCTTGATTTAGCCGGAGCAGAGCCTGTCTAATCTACTGGGTTGTGCTGTCATGCTGGGGCCTTGTGGGGAGCAGCTGTGGGGAAAGGCAGCTGATGTGTAAATACTCAAACTTAAGTATTCACTGCAGCGTTTTCTTGACTCAGAACCCTCAAATCTTGGAGTATGTGATCTGCGTGCTGAATCTGTGCCAACCAAACATTTACTATTACTCTGCTGCTTCTTGGAAAAATACAGAAAATTCACACATATTACAAAAAGTAACATTTTTTGGAACAGACATCACTGAAAGACGTGCTCTATTAGTAAAGTGGTGTGTTTTGCACTGTTAAAATTAGGATTCAGCTCAGAGAACATTTTCTCAGTAGCCTCATGTTGTTTGAATAATTCACTTATGAAGAATATTCTTAGCTAAACTCAGCTTTAATACCAGCCAACCTATGAACCTTTCATGAAAACATACTTCAAGATATCACTGGTTTAAAATTAAAATAATTTGGCTTGCTAGTTACTGATTTCAAATATCTTCATTCTGCAATTCTAGCATCCTTTGTTTAGACATATAACACAAATCGACATAAAATTTTTCTGGCATTATTTAGCAATGTAAATAGCTAAACTTTGGTAGCGATTTGCTTTCTTGCACTCTTAAAATGAGTCCACACGGATAGAGTTTACATTGCAAACACTACTGGGTTTTTCAGTCATCTGCAGCCGGTTTTGCTGAGTTAGATTATGACAGATTTTTAGCACGGTTTCTTTAGGAAATAACGTTTATATGCTTGTGCTGTATATCTCTGTTTTGAACATGTGTTTTATTTCTTCTCCTTCTGTGTTCCTGTCCCCTGTTTGCCCTGCATGGTTTTTGTGCCAGGACTATTTCTTCCTGCATCTGTGCAGGACCTAGCATCTTGCCTCTAGTTTTGCTTTTGGGGTCTGAAGGGATTGGTATTTTTATAGTGCAGATAAAAAATAACTGATGTTGATAATGAACCATCTTGTCCACCTTCAAACCAAGGGAAAAATTGGATTCAGCTCCAAGCATCCTCTGGAGCCTGCCCGTGCTTTGAACCCGTTAACCAACTTTGACAGGGAAGTGGTCTCAAGTGGTGAGAAGGGAAGGGGGATAATACGTTCTCAGAGATTCCCTGGAAACTGGATTGGGTGCAGGAGGCAGGCGCTACTGTCCTCCCTCACTTACCCTGTTCTCCCAAGGAGGGCTTGAAGCATGGGCTTACGGCAATAAACCACAGAGTCCTTATGAATGGGAACCAGCACAGGGGAGGCTGGGTCAGAGCTTGCAACCTCCTGCACAGGCAAGGCCAGCAGGCATTGAAACGCAATCCAGAGGAGCCAGCCTGCTCCTGTTCAAGCCTTCCTCAAATTTGCTAATCAACCACATTTGGGGGAATTCTTTCTCACTATGAGGAAAAGGTCATTTTAGTAATCTTTAAAGAAAGTCCTTGTTCCTTTGGCCTGTAATTCTACAATAATTGGTACTTTGGAGGGTCTAACCTTTAAGTGAAATTGAGCCTGTGGTAGTTTTTAGGAGCAGTGTATACCCACTGAATTGTGAAGTATACAGGGATTACTATATAGGTCTTAAACCTTAGGGAAATGCTTTGGAGTTGTATAGACAGCTTAATCTAATCTAAAGAGTGAGCGTGGTTCTAAATGTATTTTCTAGTGAGCTCTGTACTCATAGAAGCAGTAGAGAAAATTGCTTGACCAGCTAACGGGATTACCTGACCACATTCAGAGGGTTACAGTTCACTATGGAGTAGCTAATCGAGTAAGATGGATGTTTCTAATATTAATTTCTTTAATTTTTATGTTTTATTAAGTATGAAAGTCTCAGTAGCTGCTTTGAAGAGAGCTGGAAGGTCTTCTGAGGGAGGGATTGTTTAAGGTGTAATAAACCAGAAAGGACAGTAAAAACAGACAGAGAAGAAAATGTCTTGAGAGTTTCTACTGCACTAGGGATGTTTGTGCATGTACACATAGTACTCAGCTAGACAGTATTATTTTACTGCGATGGTGTCATTGAAGGAAGAGGCAACTGTGAATTAAGAAGCTAGAATAAAGATTTATGGAAATAATAGTTGCTATTAGAATTATCTCCAAATACAGCTGCTTTTTCCTATTTGCAATTGTTGTAGTGCTTGGGAGAAGACACAAAGTGGAAGGACTACAAACCGAATCTTCCTGCATATGATCTTCGCAATGTTAAGAGTAGCAGGCTGGTCCTCCCTGCCCCTTCTGGTCCTCCCTGCCCCTTCTGGTCCTCCCTGCCCCTTCTGGTCCTCCCTGCCATGTCTTCCCCATGACCTTGGTGTCTGCAAAAAAGGGAGGTGTAAGTCCATGTGTAGGTTCTATAGAGCCAGCTGAAAAATACTGACCCTGACTCAGGCAGACTGTATGACAGTCATTGATATCAGACTGATACCAAGTCCTGAGCTGTCAGACCTCCAGTCTGAATTATTTTGAGTCTTTTTACAGTTCAGTAAGCTATCAAGGTTAACAGCCATTTGGACAGGGCTAGCTGTGAGTGGAGAAAAGAAAACCCCATATACAAAATGGTTTTCTGTCTCGATAGCAGTACCTGGAAGGAAACCAGCCTTTCCCACGTGTGCAGTGGGGATGGCCAGAGCAGTGGGAAGTCATGGCAGACCTGTCAGACAAGAGGACTTCCTCACAATTAGCTGTCTCTGTGCCTTCCCAAAGCTTTTGGTTGGGATAACACCTGTGGTTGACTCTGAGCCAGAGGGCTGCGCATGCACTGAGGCACTTCTCACTCAGCACTGAACAAGGAAGGCTCCCAGTGTGGGAGAAGGCCGATAAAAATGTACATTTGGTAATGTCTCCAATGGAACATTATCCAAATAAGAATCGAAACAAGCACGCTGCAAAACTTAAGAGAAAAGAAAAAATATTTGAACAAAACCTGTAAGATACTGTTACCCATAAAGGCATAAGAAATCACCCTGATAGTGAACATACAGAAGTTTCCAAAAATAGTGGGGAAATTAACCCCATTAACCTGAAAGAGGGGAAAAAAGCATGTGTCAATAAATATTTACTCTCCTTCTGGTATTTGAAAGTGTTCTTATTTGCACAGCCAACTGAAAGCTTTTCTGTGGGGATTTTGTAGAAGTAATATTAATATTAACTTTGTGTCGTTGTTGCTTTATTTTATTTCTGTGAAACAAGTAGTAAATTTACCATTGCAAAATTGAGATTTTTTTTTTCAGTTGTAAAATTTATCTCAGCTCATTTGTCATGAAAATTTGCCCCTTAGGACTAGTTTGAACAGTATCCCAGGTGTTTAATGTTGTTCACCTAATGAAGGCACAACTCATGAAAACAACTATTGAACTGTGGTACACTTCATGAATACTGAGGAGGCATTCAAATTTAAAATGCATGTAGTAGTAACTGGGTCTATAAACTGCTGCTCCGGAAGCCTTGATGCTCTATGCATATTTCTCCATATGAACATTTTTCACTTGCATGTTTTTCTGTTTTCAAAGACAGTTTGCATGTCTCCATTTAGCTTCATCAAGCCAGAGAAAGTACAGTTATAATTAGTTTGGCCGTGGAGGGCTTGGCAGATTTTTGTGAAATACTCCAGTTCATAACATAACTTACTAGTCACATTTCTGTCCTCTTAAATAAGAGGAGGTGGATTGTAGTGGGTTGCAAATAATGTGGGAGAAGAGGGAAAGACCAAAGAAAGAAGGCTTTTATATCCAGGTGTTGGGGCATTGTTAAAAAAGCACATTGTATGGAGATGAGATATGAATGTGGGTGGATTAGGAGAAACCTGCTGAAATGTGCCACAAAGGAGATCTAAAAAAAAAAAAAAAAAAAAAAAAGCACCTGACCCAGTTGCACCCCTGAGAGGAGAAGGGAACCAAATCAAGGGATCTGCATAGACACTGAGCACCCCACTGTCAGCCCACCCCTGGTGAACAGCTTCTGCTGAGGCCAAAGAGCGGATGATCTTCTGCACAAATGTGCTGTTGAGATGCTCCAGCAAAGCTGGAGAGTCTGGGAAGAGAGTGTGCCTGGTGTGCATACCCAAAAGATGTCTTCGGGTAAAGCTGCTGTTGAAAGGAGATATCACCCTCTCTACAGGAGAGGTGCAGGTCTGTCAGTCATAGCCTAAAAAGTCAGTTTGTATTCTAGGTTACTGAAACGCAGTAGATGTGGTTGTCTGCCGCCCTGATGACAAACTCCCTTTTTTTTTTTCTTTTTTTAAAGCTTTATTTTGTAATGCCTGGGCCACAGATGGGGGAAGGGAGGGAGGGATTCTGCACTCTTTGCTGTGCTGATGTTGCTTAGCTCTGCTAAAAATGCATATCAGCGTTTGCCAGACACAAATCATTGTTCTTGAGAGATTATGCAACTTGGATTATAAAAACCCAACATTTTTCTGTTTTCTTTCTGTCTGAAATTTAAAACAGAAGTTTGCAACTTGCCAACAGAATGGGAAACATTAGTGTTCTCATTTAATTCTCAGAACTGTTAGAAGTAGGCATATTTGCAAATTTAGGCTGGCCAGAGTTCTGTTCTGGGAAAAAAAAATGGTTCATGTCCTGCGATTTTTTTGTTGCTGAAATGGCTGTTGAATTTCTCATTAAAAATCACTGTGAGCATGTAACCCAGCACAAAACAGTCAGGATACTCATAACAGGAGATGGATCTCTCTGCAGAACTACCATGCTACAAATGAATGCTCAAATCCCCGTATTGTTGCCAGCTCTGAGATCGCTTAGACTCTGATGTCTTTTTAATTTTATTTTTTTTTAAACCAGGAATTGTCTTGTAACCTTGAAAAACCTTTTTTTTTTGGTATAGCAGTATTTGCCTGTGAATAAACACTAACCACAGAAGAAAAAATAAAGAATGACAGATAGCTCTACTTTTCAACTTTTGCTATATCCCAAAATAGCTCCAGACCTCATTCTGTTCTGAGATCTGCAGTGCACATCTCTGCTCTCTCTGTATGTCCTGTGTTTTTAGTGAAATCAGTGGGAGTTCAGAGTGCGTGGGACTGCAGAATCCTCGATCTTCCTTGCTGACCAGAGACGAGGCTTTTTTCTTCCTGTGTTTGCGATAGACATGCTGCTGTGATATTAAAAATGACTGTGAAAAATTTCATTCTTGTTGCAGTCTGGTGGCCAGCGTTCTGCGTTTATCCCTTTGTATTTCCAATTGAAGAGCAAAGTTGAACTCCTGATTCTGGATTTTTTGTTGGTTTGTTTGTTTTTATATTGAGGCTACCATGTATGAACACTGTAGATGCAATACGCTGTGTCACCTCTGCCATGATCCCTGTGGCTGAGATACAAGTAAATTTTTATTTGAGGAGCCTGAACTACCGAATTTGAGGTGATCTGGGCAGCTATAAGGATTTTGCACCATATGTGTTGCAATGGTGAAATGCAAAATGCAGACTCTTACCTGCAGATCAAATTTCTTAGCTGTTGTGCTTGAAAGCCAGACACTTAACATCATTTTAATGCAGTTTTTGTGTCTGAATTAATATAATAAATGTCAATGTTGAATAGCATAAGGTCACATTTTACTACTTCGACCAGAAGTGTAATCTTCCAATATTCAGTTTTATTACTATTGTAACATTCATGCTGGATAAGGTCACCAATATTTCTTCCATTGTGAAGTAATATATGAAAGCACAGTTTATACCAACTTTATTCTCTGCAATGTGGATTTGTGCTACGAGATGTATTGACAAAGATCTACTTTGGATCTATTTGCATGTAACTCTGGAGCTGGTATAATAGTGTGTTGGTTGTGCTCATTAGGGTCTTAGTCATAGCAAAGAAATGAACCTTTGAGGTTTATACTCTCCTACTTGAGAAGAAAAAGGGCATTTTCTTCAGCAGTATAGATATTTAGTCTGAAAGGTGCAGCTGCACACTGCACAGCATGGTGAAAAAGATCTAGCTTTTGCATACATACACTTTGGTTGAACAACAGGAGTCACCAGCAGTGCTAGATTTCAAAGGTAAATACATCAAGCGTTTGTATCGAAACCGGTGTGCGCCCTGTCTGCTTGTGAAGAGAGAGACTGCTCCGATCTTTAAAGCTGAAGTAATTGGACACCTACCTACATATTTACATCACCTGGCACGGTGTTACAGCTGCTTTTTTGTGGCTTCCAAACTGCGTTGGTAAAAGAGGCAATAGACACCCTTGATTTTTTGGGTGAGGGGCTGTGCTCCAAGTGAGGCCGTCTCTGTTGTCCTTTGTTGAAACTCTAGCACTAGTGATTTTCTTCTGTTTGGAACTTCTCCTGGTTTGTTTTTTAAAGAATTCTTTATGAGTTTATGTTATGTGAGAGTGAACTGCTACTCAACTTATTAACTTGTGTACCTTACTTCCTCAGAGAAAAGTCACCAGTTTTTGTGGGAATTGAGTGTGAAAAAAATGCAGGGGTTAAAAGGTTTTGCAACATCCAGTGCTGTATTAAATTATGTAAGGCAAAAATATTAAATAATAATATATTCCTTATTGCACATGGCCCATTCGGGGATTATATGGGGCAGGATAGATGGATCCTAGGGTCTTTTCTTCTCTATTTTTAGGTTGGTTTTTTTTAAGCATTCTTTTACCTAGAAAAGTTGTTATCTTTCTTGGAAAACTTTTTTATCTTCTTTTTTTTTTTATCTCAAGGGTTAGAATTTCTGAATAGTAAAACTATTTGGTAAAACTGAAGTCCCAAAACTGTTTCTACTTTGTGTGGGTTTGTGTGCAAAACCAGTCAAGGTCTCCTCTAGCTGTTGCGGAAGGTTTGTGTGCCCCATGCCACAGAAACTGGGTTTCAAATCTTGTTTGACAGCTGTAGAGAGGCTTGTTCTGTGCATGCATCTATTTCTGTAGTTAAAGATACATAATGTCTTATGGTAGACTTTTAAGTTGCATTTTCCCAATGGCATGATTTGTGCTGGGAACACTTTGCCAAGGCGTAACATTAGAAGGAGAGGGCTGCTTGCCCTCCTTGCTGCATCCTCCTGCCTGCAGTGGAGCTGGTGTGTGCCGCTGACTGCCCATGCCTCCACTCCCCAGGCATGGCTTCCTACGTGTCAGCAGCACAACCAGCCTCACTTGGTGTTTTCCTTGCCATGTGCTCAGGTCAGGGTGAGTGATCCAGATGTGCTATCACTTGCACAGGTATGTTGTGGGAGAAGGGAGCTGCAAATGTCCCAACTGCTCAGCCCAGCCTCTTGTCCATCAGTTCTAAGCTATGTTTCGGAAAAACATTTTGAAATCCTTCTGCTTGAGGAAACTGAACCAAGGTAAAAACATTTTCTTGAGATCTGCTTCCACAATGTTTTACTTGCCATTATATGCAGATGTATTATTTTGCATTGTGCTTGCCTTTGTGGGAATGTTTTTTTCTCTATACATTCAAAATTATGTTTAATGACTTTAGTCTTCTCCTATTGGGTCTCTTCTGGAAAATCTTTACAGCATGCAAACAGAGGAAGCAGGTATGTATGTGCAGGCATGTAAGCTAAACTGCCAAGTGAGAGTTCTCTCGTTGTTGGTAAGTTTTAGGGGTTTTTTGATAGATCATTGACAGTCTCATAAATGTCATTCTCTAAAGTACATTTGTGTGGCTACATGAATTAAGGCAAGAAAGTAATTTAAGAAACTGATGTTTTAAGGAGATGTTTGCAACTCTATTAATCTCTCCTGCTTTGTTAAAAGTCATTTACTTTTGTCCTGTACATTGTCCTACAGCACTCTTGGGGAGATTGTAGATGTTTTGATACCAGAGTTCTGAACAAGGAAACACATTTTGAATTTCAGTGCACGTACACATCTATATATCTATAGCTTACACAAGTTTAAAGGAAATCTATTAGCAATTGACTATTGCAGAGCAATGGTGATAACATCTAGAAGTTTGGATAGTTTTCTAAGTCTGAGCAAGTCTCTTGAATTTTCCAGTACTTTTTGAGGTCAAAATTAGTGGGAGAGGAGGAAGCTCCTCCTTGCAGGATTTCATTATTTCTGTAAGTGCACATAAAAATGCAGAATGTATAATTAAAAAGAATGGAGGGGGTTACTGGATGTTTCCAAATGTAAGATCTGTAAGATGCAGTTGCTGACAAGGCATTCTGTAAGCGGCCCCCGTTGGACTCGATCTTAAGGGTCTTTTGCAACCTAAATGATTCTATGGCTTTGAGCTCTGTCTGCTCCTGTTGACCTTTAAAGTGTGCTGGAAGGCTCATCCCTTCTCTGGGGCTTGGGGAGGGAGGTATGGCTACTGGGTGCAATTTGTGGTACTTTTTTCCTGCTTGGTCCTTTCTGGCTAGAAGGGTCAGGTGAAACCATCCAAGATGCCCAAGGGCAAACTCACTCTTCTGAACAAACTGAAAGGAGGTTAAAACGTGTAAAACAACACAAGTTTGACCATTCTTACTCAGCAGCACTGTGTGCTTTTTATTTTGTTCAAACAGTGGCTTCCTATTCCTCTTCTCATTGGAAAACATTAAATTATTATAAGTAATACGTGAGCGTGTCATGCATTTTGTAATACTTCAGGTCATAGAGGTTGCCAGTAAGTCTAGTGTTTCACTTTTAAATGTAGTCCCCTTGATGTCTTAGCTGCTGCCACTGGAAGTTTAGGTGTCAAAGTTGTGCTGCTTGTATGGTGTCAGTTCTGCCTGTGAGTGCAGGCTAGAGCTCCATTTTCCGTTCTTTTAATTGGTATTAAAGGAGACAGCAGCAACCTCGCAGCTGGCATCTCATTTCATCAAAGCAGTGATAAACTTTATATTCAAAAAAAATTCTCTCACTTCAAAATCCTTTAGTTTTGGTGACAAATGTTGAGATATATTTGCATACAAATCACTTTCTTCCAGGAAAAGGCTAATTTTATTTTATTTTATTTTTTTTAATGCTTTCTAAACATAGTTTGTCTGAAAGTTTTATGAGCCAGTTCTTTGTTTTCATACTCAGTCTGATGAACTGCTTCTGGAACAGAAAAGACTGAAGCAAGATTAAATTGCCTTTTGGTTCCTCTTTTAGGACATCCTGAGCATGTTTTGCTACAGAACAATTTCCCTTCCCTCTTATAATTCTTTGGCTTCTTGTCTCCATTGATAACTTTGCTTATCTTGCACTTATAAATTAGGAGCACAAATATAATTGGATCTGACTCATGGCTGCAAGGGTTTTTTTAAATTGTTCACTATTGGTTTAAGATTCTTTTTTTTTTTAAGTTGGGTTTAAAAGGTCAGGGTTTTTATTCAGTAACTTTCCATTCTAATCAAATGTCTTAAGAAAGTGGTAGTCAAATGGAAATTTTATTTACTCTTTCTCTTTCTGATGGCAAATACGGCTTAAAAGAACTTAATTCTCTCCCACTGAAAATCTATCTATAGAAACACTTTTATCTCCTGGTGACTAGTTGCATGGCAAAAACATCTCAGCCTGACCTGTCCTATTCTTGAACACCATTTTATCTCCTCTGCAATCGACTTTGTAGTGGAACCAACATTCTTTTTATCACCCAAGGTCTGATCTTCAAGCTTTCACCTTCAAAAGCACAGCCATCCTTAGGCAGACTAGTAGCTCAGAATGATTTATAACTGAGGAAGACTTTGAAGTTCCTATAAACAACCGAAAAGCAGTGTTTTCTGCCTTTTTTAGTTATACTGCTGTTAGTTTATTTGCTTCCACTTAGGCATCTCTGGTGTCTTCCATTCTGTATTAGTGACATGCAGCTAGGAATGACTGTGCCACCAGTTTTTGACCGGCCTGATAAGAAGCCTAAGACGGTAATGCAAAGCCCAGAAAAAATGATTCACAAGTGTTTTTCACACCAGTGGTATCAGCATGGGGCTGCATGTGAAATGCAGACAGGCACATTCCAGAGGACTCTGTAGAGAACGTGTGTTTAATTTCCAAAGCAACAAGCATGCACGTCGCTTTTGCAAGACTGACTTTTATAACACTATCCACAGCCATCGCTGACATGTGGGGAGGTCGCTGGGTGATTCACATCCAGCAGCTTAACAAGAGGAAGCTGAACAAATGACAGTGGAGATGCTTTCATTTGGAGGAGTACCAAATGTTCCTGCTCTTTCAGCCCCTAGATATGGGATATCTACTTTGTGACCTTTGGAAAGAGAAAGACATCCACATTTCTCAGCAAGACGGCTTTGATAGTGATCATAAACCCCCAAGAAATGCTGTGTGCTTGTAATTTAAGGAAGAAACACAGAGATCTAGACATTTATTTGCAGGAACAAAGTTTGTGATACCAAATTCAACATCAATTTTCTCCCTCACATCGAGGATGTAGTTGGAGTACTGTCATCTTTCTTTGTTGTTTTTTGGTGGTTTTTTTTGCATAAATTTATTTGCCTTTTTTACGTTGATAACATGTCAGATTTAAACCATTTTTTTCTTCACTCCAGGGAACTGTCTGCTAGCAATAAGCACAGTGACATAATGTTGTTATCAGCTTGTATTATGGTAACCCTGAGAGGTCCAAACCAGAGATCACAGCCCAAATCTTCGGGGGTGTGTAGACATGCTGTGAAGTGCTAACAGTTACTCAGACCTTGCTCCAGTGAGACTTTTAGGCCTGTGATTAATTTGGATTGCAGAGCAGTCTTGCAGATTCCCACACTGGTTCCAAACTGACAAGGGAAATATCTATTAATGAGGGTGAGGCAGGATGTAAGAGTTGAAGGGCCACAAAATCAGATGCTTGCCTTGATGCACCTCAGCTTCAAGCATCTGATAACCTTGAACCCTATCCTTGCACTGTACAGTGCTCATAGGGAGCTTCATAGAGTGGTTTGGGTTGGAAGGAACCTTAAAGATCACCTAGTTCCAACCTTGCTGCCATAGGCAGAGAAACCTTCCACTAGACCAGGTTGCTCAAAGCCTCATCCCACCTGGCCTTGAACACTTCCAGGGATGAGGCATCCACAGCTTCTCTGGGCAACCTGTTCCAGTGCTTCACCACCCTCAAAGTGAAGAAATTCTACCCCCTCTTTAATCTAAATCTCCATTTTTTCAGTTTAAAGCCACGACCCCTCGACCTGTCACTAAATGCTCTTGTAAAAAGTCCCTCTCCAGCTTTCTTGTAGCCTCTTTTTAGTACTGGAAGGCTGCTAGAAGGTCTCCCCAAAGCCTTGTCTTCTCCAGGCTGAACAACCCCAGCTCTCTCAGCCTGTCCTCATAGGAGAGGTGCTCCAGCCCTGCATATCATGCAGGTATTGAGAATTCATATGGATGTTTCTATTTGGGCCTATGCAACTGGAGCTCAATAAATTGGAGGAGACAGTGGAAGGGAGGAGAGCAGGTTAAGGTCTCTACTGGGCAGATACCCACAGAGGGAGACACAAGTTTCATCTTTGCAACATGTTTCTTTACCCCTTCTTCACTTGATTTTTTTGTTGATCTCACAACTACAAGAAGTTGTGTAGCAGACCATTTGGGGACCCATATTTCCTCTTAGAGACTGCTGTATCTGTAGAGCATTGGTCTGATGGACTTGACTCCTCGAGAATGTGTGTATGTTCTGTGCCTCTCCACAAAGGCTCACCTCTGTGGAGAGCAGCAAAGGAAGATCTCTGCCCTGCTGGTGTTGTGAAGGTGATGAGCTGATGTAGAAACGCTCCTGCGGGCAGAAAGCCAGAACTGTGCCATGCAGCTCCCTGCTGCACTCAACACTGCAGGGATTTTGTCACACTGTGTGGGATGGGGTTTAGTGTTTATGGAGCATGAGAGGGCAAGCGAGACAGGGGACATGCCTTCTCCCCCTCTCCAACTTGAGCACCTGTTAAGAAGCTAAGCAGATGCTGGTTCTGGATTTGCAAATCATTATAATGACATACCGTGACAATAAAAAGAGCCATGAAAATAGATCATGTAAAGAAGTCCTGGATTAAGGAATCCCCTGGTACACTGGGACGTGATAAAACCCCACTAAGTCAATAATCTGTGCATAAAGAACTCCTCTGGTTATGTAAAGGAACTAAAACAGTCTGTTTTTCTCAGCGAGCCAGAGGAAGTGGCAGCTTGGGTATGTAATGGCATGATAAAGAGTGCTTGCTCTTCGGTAGCCCTTACAGTCTAACTTGATTTACAGATCAGATCTCTGTTGATGACAGCAGAAAGACTGTAATGATGCCAATGACCGTGTCTGAGAGAGTCTCAGTTGTGTCTTTATTCCAAGTCCACAGAAAGGAAATAATAAAAACAGATAATCACATTAAAGTAATGGCTTCAGATGACACTCACACGAAATAAGGTTATTCAGAGTTAAACTGCTAGTTTGTCTTCTTCATTCTCGTGTTCTTCAATATTGCAGGAATCCTGGATGAGAGTATGAATTTATGTACCGTGCATGCTGAAACGCCTGGCTATGATGTGCAGAGCTGGGAACAATGAGCATTAATGACAGTAATAGTATTAGAACAGCATCGGCAGAGGCAATCATGACACGGGGCCCTGTTGTCCTTATGCAAGACAACTTACTATGCAAGTGAAAACGGCGGAGACCTACTTTCTGATTCCCTCCTTCTTTATAGCTTTCATTGTCTCGGGTGCTTTATAAGCTAAGCTATGTTTTACCATCTCTGCCTGAGTTTTACTTTTTGTTGAAAAAGGGCTACATACAGATAGTTTCATGTTGAAGATGTACTCTACATCTGTTTTACATTTTCTGAGACCTTAAGTATGACTTGTCCAAAACTGACTCCTCTAGCAGGTGAGGGAAAATGCATCTTTGGGAGTGTTTTGCCCTGACACATGGACTTTCTGTGAACATTCTTGTTGATATCATGCTTTCTGTGTTAAAGCAGATATGAAATAAGTTGTCAAAATTAAGTAGCTAAAGAATAGTGGCTTAAAATAATTGCTTTTTGTGTTGGACTGCCTCTGAATCTCTGCTTAAAAGCTACACAGAGTCTTTGGTATTTCCACCTCACCGTTCCCTCTACTGCAGCTGAGTGAAGGCTGATTCCCTGCTTTGCTGCACTAGTTGTTTCAATCCCCAGATACGTAAACTGCAGAAGAGACTATTGCTATATTCCTTTTCATTTCTAAATACCTCTATCAGCCCTGGTTACATTTCCCTCGTTTACCATTTCAGCATCCTCATCCTCCAACTGCTAACGTTTCTAAGGGTCAGCCCCTGTCTCCTGTATGCATGGAGGGCCATGTGCATCCTCCTGGGCTTCACGGGTGAATAAAATAGAACTTCCTGGGATGATGACAGTACTGTTTTCAGTAAGTCCTGTTAAACAGCAAAGTAATAATATTTGCAAAAACAATAATAAATTGTTTTACTTACAGTGTTGTCTCTCTACTACATCCACTTCAATGTATATTAGCCAATGCAGTAAAGATGCTCATCTGGGTTCGTTATCATGGACTTTGCAATTTCAAGAATTCAAAGGAACTGATGAAAATACACTGGCAGATTTATTTTTAGGTGCAGCAGCAAAGATGAACTTGTGATCTTGCAGAGCAAAGGTACTATGATTTGCCTTTCTGCTGCGCAAGCATAATGAACAGCTCTTTCATAACGCAGATTGAAAGTTCTCTTGTTTTTCAGACTGTTTCTAAATGTGCTGATGTTCTTAGGGAGGGCTACACCATTCCTGCAAGGGGTGTAGAGAGCATTTCATTTTTGCAAGAGAGTTTCTCTCCTTTGTAATTTAGGCTCATTCTACTCTCATGGAATAGTTCCTTGGAACAGCATAGCCTGTCCTGTTGCTTTAGAAGCAATTTCAGTAACTAAGCATGCAAAATATGCTGTGAGAGCTTCCAGCTTAAGACAAACTCAACTCTCTGTTAACTTTAATTGGAGTGTTTTTCTGAATGCCCTGACAGAACTAGGTAGAAAACCGCTTTTGAGAAATTAATGGGAATCAGGTGGTTTATTCCATTTTAAAACTTTGAAAATCCCAGCATACATTACAATATTCTTTGAGGAATATACTTAGTGTAAGACAGATTGAATTATCCAAATTCAGTTTTCCAAAACTCCCTGTTATTCTTGTTCCTCATTAGCCATCAGTTACATTCAAAATTACCTTCTTTATCTGAAATCTTGATTATCCAAATGTATTCGTTGTCCCCTGTGATACTCTGATAATTGATCTGGTACTGCGTTCCTCCAGCTGATGCTTCACGGGTTATAAAATGAAGGCACTGTTTGGCATGTGCTACCACAAGCTTGTCTTTCTGTGTGCTGTTCAGCATAGACTTAGGGCAGAGTTATACAGAGTATGTGTAAAGCTCTTGATCATCTGCCATTGATAGGTAGCTGGAGAAAGTGGATCTGTTACCAGCTTCTCCAGCAGCAGGTCTAACAGAACCTTCCTTGACTAACTTAATTCTGGATAAAACAGAAGAGGATAGGAGGAGTGAAACTTCCTGAGCAGTAAGATACTTCAACACTGCCGTGAAGGACTGGCTTTTCACAGTTCCAAATCCAGTGATTTGCTCTGTCCATCAAACCTACTTACCTTTGAAATTAGGCAAAATAAATCCCAGGGAGATTCACCAAATACTCATCCATTTATTTTATTGCTGTCTCCCACCATAGATGTCCAGAACAGAAAAAAAGATTTTACTTTCGAGTACCATAGACAACAGTGTCAATAATGCTTACGGTTTGTACAGAACCTTAGTTCCCAATACATTCTGTGGTGTCTTTCTACCAGGTTAAACCTTATTTCCAATAAAACTTAATGCCTGGAATATGGCATCCAATAAATTGCAAGAAAGTAAATTTGTCATAACTAGTATTTAGTAATTAATTATTCCCTCATTATAGTTCCTGAATCATGAGCTAGAATATAACTTCATAATGATCGCATAATTTTTTGAATATGATACTGCCACAGCTTTAATTAAGACTCAATGCTGAAGCATTTTCTCACAAGTTGTTTCTTATTCTCAGGTGGAGAGGCTGGATCATGAGCTTACTTCCTCTGTTTGAAGCGAGCCTTCGCGATGATGCATTGCTATTCCAACAGGGTTTGGTTTGGTAAATTGAATTCAGTGCAGTTTTCTGGTGGTGCAGGTTGTTTGGACAAGACTTGTAGCTGCTGAGCTGCTTTGCATCAACATATTAGTTTCTGCGACAAATCTCGTCACTGCAATGTTTAATCCATAAAACCATTCTTTGAGTGTCGCATCCCAAGTGGTGTTGGTTTCTGCTGTCAGCGTCAGGCATGGCTGTTTATTTCAGTGGTCCCGTACATTTACAATTGGTATATGTGCATAGATAGCTTCATGTAACTATGAATAGTTTTGTCGTATATTTAGGAGTAGAGTATATCATCTGACTCAATATAGACATAGTCCTTAGCTGAAATAAGTTGTTGTGCAACCGTATGTCTTTAAAGGATCTTCTCAGAGTATCATAGCAGTTGTAGATGAAGTCCTTTCATGTCAGGGCTTCTACATTTCCGATTTGGCCATGGGTTATTGCTTTTGGCCTTCTAAGTTCAAAAGCTTAATGTAATTCTAGAATGTGATCATGATTCCGGGTACAAATGTAAGTTTAGGTCTGCAGTAAATTTCCACCAAATGAAACTTGGATCAGAAGCGTGTTTCTGAGCCACAAACTCTCCCACAGCTATTCTCACCGTGGTTCCACTTAGGCACCCGCTATTGCCCGAGGCTGCCCCTGAGGTCAGTAGTTGGCAGAAAAGGACGAATCCTACAGTAAAATACTACTCGCGATGAGGAACTGAGCTTTTTGTGACCTACTTGACATACCCTAAAGGCATTTAAAGGGAATATCAAATATACGAAAGGCTTGTTTAAAATGAAAAGTGAACAGTTCTGAATCTCACATTTCCCTGCTGCGGTCCTCTGTCTTGTGGAGTCACTGTACTTTGAGTAGCAGTACTTTGTACTTTGGTGTGCTAGCTAGCGTGATTTAGACTATAAGCCATATCTATATTTAAATTAGATGTATTGACATTTTTTTTCAACAGAAAAAGTAAAATACTATTTATCATTCATTTTTTTGGAACTATTGCTCCTTTCATTGACATGAAGAATTATTTTAAGTCGCTTTGATGAGGTGAGAAGATCAGGTAGAGGAAAAAACCAAACTGTTAAAAGCTACAGTGTGGTCTTAAAACAGTGCTCTTATCATAATGCAGAGAGATCCATGTCAAAGATTTACACTGATTACTTTTGGTTCCACTGGAACCACTAATTCTGTTTCATTGCATAAATCTAGTCTTCTCTATTAGTGTAAACATGTACTGAGCTGCCTTATCAAGATCAATTGTGTTTAGATAATTTGTCTTATCTTAATGACTTTTTTTATTAATGCTACGATATGGCATACTAAGATCAAAACCAAAAGCGTTGTGTGGGGTTTAAATAGTCTGAAGCCATTTTTATTGTAATTTTATTGCATTTTCATTGGTTCTTAATCATCTTTATCATTCAAAGCTAAGTTTTCTCCCAAACTAGCAAGTTTTATGATGTACGATTTCCTGTATTGTACCAAAGCAGCCTTCTAAAATATATTTAAATCCAGTTCTGCATGTAAAACCCACTAGAAAGAGTACTCCTCTACCTTTTCGTATTATCAGATTCTCACTCTTAATCCAAATACAGATTTCCTTCCCAAAGTGAGTCGCTACATCTTATTGAAAAAGATTTGTCCTGGAGGGGAGACATCTGTTCTTGCATTACCACAGGTGTATGTAAATCCTAATTCAGTGGTTTTAGTGGGGACTGAATGGGTGCCTTGATGTACTGTTGTTGTAATGAAGCAGAATGTGTATTTGATTGATTTTTAAAGGCTTTTTGATGCCTTGTGTGTGAATGTGCATGCACTATTTCAGTTGGTTTTGCTTCCTTCTTAACTGCTCCTATAAGCAGTATCTGTGGAACCGTTATTGTTTTCTTTGCATAGAGGAATTGCTCCTGTAGCCTTCGAAAAGTGAAGAATTGTTCAAGGGCAGAAAAAAAGAAATGACTGGCAGTTGTTTTTCAGTTATATTAATTTTATTAGTCATGCATTCTCCTGTGTTTTTCCTGAGCTATGGGACTTCTTTCTGTTAGCAATTAGAGCTTTTGAACAAAGAAAACTTTTGCTTAGGTGCAATGATGAATTCAATACCCCAGCCTACGCGCCGCAGTTGAATCTGGGGACAACAGTGTGGTGAGTTTTAATACCTGAAGCTTTGTCTGACTGATTCTCTGTGCTTGGGGCACTTGATGCAAATTGATGTAAAACAGAGTGTAACAAAAGAATAATCCCTCATCCAGCTCCCTACAGTGCATTATTTCTGCATTCCCATCAGCTGGCTTATGGATGTGTAGAAAGGTTCTTTCATACAGATGCATGAGATAGTTAAGAATAATCGTTTATTGCAGCCTTCTGCAACTGGTTCTTCTGGCCTCCGAGCTCCCAGCAGCCACACAAAGGTACTGTCTTCCCACCTTTTTGAGGGCTGAACTCGCCACTGAGCTGCCTCACACTCAAGCAACACCATATTTGCATGTTTCTCAAATGCTTCCTCATGTTAGAAAGAGATGGCAGCAGTATCCATGATGCTGCAGTTTGTATTAATTCTAAAATTAACCACGCCCTGATCCTCAAGGCAGGAGTTCTTGCTGCAAGTTGATGAGTAAATGATAGGGGTGTTTTCAGCCAGGGGGTAGAAGCAGAGGCTACTGTGCTTTAAGTTATTCACCTAAGCTTGTGAAATATGTGAAGTGATATTATGTCACCATAGATACCGTAGTTTGGGATGCTTTATTTTTTTTAATGAGAACCAGTTAGTCAAAGCCAAAATATTAATGGAAAAGTCAGTTTTGATGAGTTTCCCAAACTTAAATTATTAAGAGAAATTTTATTATTAACTAAGCTGCTTTTTGTGTAAAAATGTTAGAATGCTAAAATGTATTTCAAGAGTTTTAAAATTGGAAATTTTATTAACTACTACTTTTCATCTTTAAAATATGTTTTAAATTTTTTTTTTTAGTTTTTTGACTCTTATGCTGTTGTGAGAAGGAAGACTTTTTTAAAAATTTTTTAAAAGTCTCCTGAATAGAAAGCTTTTTCATTGCAATGTGAGCTATGGGTTCCTGACCATGTTACACACTGAAAATAAGTCATTTTCCTATGTTAAAACCTTTCGTAACAAATGGTTTAGAAAACTAATGATATTGGTCAAACCCAGGAGCTTCATAAAGAAGCAATTACCCTTTCACTTTTAGATATTCTGCCTTTTTCCCCTTGTATTTTGTTCTTTTAAAGCCTCACATATTAAGAAAGCCTGTCAATTTTAATGTTTTTAACTGGCTCCTCAAAAAGACAAAGGAAAAAAAAAAAAACTTCATTCCCATTGTTAGAATGTCAGTACCTGGAGAGCCTTTAATTTTTCCTTTGTAAAGCTTTGAATTTTGTTTGAAGTTCAAATTCAGGTATAAAACAAAAGTCAAAATGGAAAGTATGTTTTCTATATAGCAAACTAATGGACTTAACCAGGAAAAGCTGTGTTTAGTTCTAAAGCTTGTGACATAAAAGGAATTTTAACCTCTTTGGGGTTTCTTTTTTTAGTTTTCTTTCTTCTTTTGACCCCCTAAAGGCCATTTTTCCAACATTTCAGAACTACAGAATGTGTGTACCTTGATAGTTGTGTGTGAAAATTTATAATGGGCACTTTGTGGGGCTGATCAGAATTCCATTGAAGGGAACACGGAGCTTGGCTTAGACCTTAAATACAGAATTACAATAATTTAGACTTCAAAGTCAAAATTCAGATAAAGCAAATAAAAATTGCTACTGTGCCTTTGAATTTCAACCTCCACTCTGTGTATTAGTAGAGGGAAAATTTCAGTTCAGGTGGTCAGCATGCCGATGTTGGCCATGTATTTTGCTTCTCTTGTAGAATTCGAGCCCTCTCTGTATGATCAATTTAAAGTCATTATGCAGTTAACAAATGCTCACTTTTCAGTTGTGACCCATCATCTCCAGTGTGGGCATATCTTTAAATACTTAGATGTACATGGGAATTTGTACTTGTGCTTGGCACAGTTGAACATAGCTTTGACAGCGTCCAGGTGCCCATTGCAGAACTACTTTGTGGTAAATGCCTCTGAATGCCAGTCTCAAAGGGCTCCAGTTATTATAGTCTAAAAAGTCGATGAAAGCATGAAAGAGATTTACAGAAATGTGTGCAGCCTTGATTGCTAAGGGCTGAGAGCTGGCATGTGTTTCAGCACACTTGCTCTGCTGGTGTGTAGGAACTTGTTGAACCATGCTTGCTTGGCCCTAAGTCTGAGCTTTAGCAGGTTACAATCTTAATAGACCAACAGGCAGAGGGTGTTAATTTGACTTATGGAGGAGGTTCATGGGCTCTGGTGCATTAAACAACAGCCCAAGCTTGAGCTGGGAGTGTGCTGCTTTGCCCAATATATAAAGAGAAGTGATTTTGTTGAATCATAGGTCATCCCTAGGTTTTACCCTAGTTTGAGGGTAATGGGTCTGATCCACTGTTGTCTTACTGCTACTTTATGGTTATGAACTTCCACTAATATACCTGGAGGTTTTAGTCTACTATCTGCTGGTAGTCCTTGGAAAATACTGACATTCCTAATTGTTTAATAAATCTTTAATGGAGCTTTTAGTGTGTGTGAGGGTATACATATTGATTTGTGTATGCGTGTTTAGGTATTAGGAAAAAAATAAGGCTGTTGGGAGACTCCTGCAAGATCTAGAGAGGAACTATCACAGATTATAAGAGGATGTAAAGGTTTTCCAGTCCTTGAAATGGGAGAAGTTGACATATTAAATTGCACGTACTCTAACGATGTGGGCTGACTCAGAGAATTGGAAGGAAATAACAGCTGTGCACATCAAAGCTTAAAAATAGAAACTTCATCAGTCAGTAGCAGTTTAGAATGAATGAAGAAATCACAAAATTATTAATTATGGTGGTTAGAGAAAGGAAACATAAATTTCAAACTTTCCGAAGGCAGAATGCTGTCTTCCATCATGCAGCACGTCTGCTGGGTATCAGCCCCTTGTCCTGCTGAGCCACTCTGGAAAGGTGGGGGCTGTTGCCCAAACGTAGGCACCTCCTCCCATTTCAGATACTCTAAGAGGACTCAGGCTTCCCACCTGGCTGGCAGATATGACACAGGGCAGATGGGAGACTCCTGTACTTCTGGAGTGGCAGCTGGATGCCCTGAGGCATCTCAGATGGCAGAAGATGCTTCTGTCTACAGAGTAATTGCACGTAGACATAAGTACAGACTCACTTGCACTTGCATCTTTAATCCACAGTCACCTGAAGCACATCAGTAGTTCTTAGTAGTGTTTGCTGTGAGTAATTGCAGAAAGCAAGGAACAGTTTATCTAATTTTAAACTTAGGAAGAATTTTGAGGTGAATGGAGCATTTATCCAGATTAAAATCTGACCAGGATATAAAATCAAAAACTATCCTAGTGTTAAAAACTGTAGTTAAAAAATATGATTTAAAGCTGCAGTGCATGGTTGTTTTCTTAATGACCTCGAGTCCATGAATTCATTCTAACACTTGCCTTTTTATATATTCATAGTTAAATATAACTTGAATGTTGTCCTAATTACATTCTCATGTTAATTTAGCTCTGATTCAGAATTTCTGTCATTAATCTTTGTAGAATTATTTTGAAATGATGGAAAGTTCAGTAAAGATGCTCCAGTGTGTGATTGTGCCTTTGAATTATTTATCACATTCAAAGACAGAAATATGGTTAAAATCTAGTTTGAGTTGTAAATGAGTCTCAGCAGCGTAAGGAGGAAGTGAAAGTCCTTTTTGCAGAACAACGTGGTTTATGGGCGCATCGTTTGACATTGCGGGAGCGCTTCGCGGCCCCGCAAGAGCTGAGAGCCTCCCGGCTGAGTAAGAAAACATCCACTGCACCAACTGGCAAGTGCTATCTAAGCAGATGAGACAGAAAAAGCGTGGAAGAGGAGAGAGAGAGGTACAGAGACAACTTGCCCAGTTGACAGAGCAGATTAGTGACAGAATTAAGACTAGAAAACAGATGTCCTGCCTCTGTCACAGCCAGCGCTCGCACTTCGCTCTCTTCTTCCTCTGCTATGTGCTATGAAAACAAAAGCTCTCACGAGCAGCGTTTAGCCCGTGTTTTTCACAATGCATCACGGTGACAAGTAGTGCAGTGCTGCTAATATACAGTTGTAGAAGCCGTGATTAATGCAAAAATTCCTACCTGTGGCTGCGGCCCTGAGCTCGGTAAAGAACAAACAATCGCCGGTGAGGCGCGTGCGAGTCAGAGAGCGCGAGAAACTGCTGGGAAAAAATTCTAAAGGAGGAAAGGAAAGTTGTCTTAATGTAAGCAGCAGTTTTGCTAGAGGTAAGTGAGGGGAAATTCTTCATTTATAAATGGTTCATTGACCCATGATAATAAAGCAGTGCTGCAGAAGAAGGATAATTATCTACTTAAGTATCAGATGCCCTAAGGGTAAAAGCTTCCCTCCTCTCCTTTTGAAAAATGAACTCAGATGAAACGAATGTCCTTTTTCCTGTTTTACTGTTGACATGGATTTCCTTTTTATGAATAAAATTAATTAGTTTTTCTATTCCTTTATTCCTGGTATGGAAATCAGGTCTGCCAAGCAAGTTTCCAGCTCTTCCCTTGGGCCCTGAGTTCAGCCAATAGCATCCTTTATGGAGGTGCTTTGTACAGTGTGCTGGGAAGGCACAAATAAATTACAGGAGCTTTATTATGCCCAGTAGCTTTCCAAGAGGCACAGCATTTTAGAACTAAAAACCCACAAAACTAAGCTTTTTGTCTCTGTCCAGGATTGGTTGATTTCCAAGTACCTGCTTTCTAAATATATATTTTTCCTTTTGTAAATTTTAATACCATAAGTTATAACAAGAGAAAAAGAGAATAGTGGCAGCATAGCTGATGCTGTACTAAAAAACAAGGGACAGATTTTCAAAGCAGATTAACACCCACAGCTGGGGCCAGTCTTCTGTTCTGTTGGGAGCTGCTAGCTGTGGAGCTTGCTTGAAAAATCTGCTCCCACTTTAGCAAATATCTGTTACAATCCTATGTGTCATCTGGACTCTGAAAAATTATCAAAACCTGCCCCTACTTCTTTACTTAGAGAATATGTCTGGTTTTCCCTCCAGTAAGAATTATAAATGTGATTCCTATGATAAACTCAGTGAATGTAAACATGTTGTCTCTGAGTTTATGGAAATAAATTATCTTTTGCATGTATTAATCCTTCTTTATTTCAAACGCCTCATGCAGTTCTTGAAAATCAGGTTGATGTAACCTTTGTGTGAACCTGTTAGCTACAGAGCATCTCCTCGTTACATTTCCTGGAGTATAGAGAATATTTCTGAATACCTGCAGGCTTCAGGATGCAGTAAAAGTAAAAATGACTGTAACACAATGGCTGGGAACTTATTTTTTCAGTGTTAAAACAAGTGTTCAAAGGACTGTTTGAAGAAAATTAAGAAGTTTTTAATTTTCATAGCCTTTGGTCGTGAATGTTCAAGTGATGTTAAAGGTGATTTTAAGGTCTTTATTCTGCAAACACAATACTGTAAGTCAGAAAAAAAATCCTATCTGCAGGGAATTGAAATGAGAATCAAGTCCCAAGTGCTTGCTTGTTGGATTTACACAACGGAGGCTCTGCTAAGAATTCTGGACCATTAATCATGTTACAAAATTGACTTTCAAGTGAGGAATCATAGTAATTATTAGTTTCTGTGAACACAGCAGATCAGGTGACTGTGAGTAGCGTCTGTGTACTTCCACTGTTTACTTTGTAGCTTCATTTCACTGACTTACAAAGTGCAGTCACCAAGGTAGAATAAAATCAAAGTATATTTGCAGTGTCATGAGCATGGTGTTTAAAAAGGAATAGTCTTAATTATCTTTATGTATTTCTAAAAATATATAATACCTATAACAGACAAGCATTCCTTGTGGATGGTAATTAATGTGATGTAGAAATAAGTGATCTTCTATTATCAGCATAGTGCCAGCTCTTTTTCACATTTAGGTACCAAAAATTAAAGGTCTAAGATCAAGATTTAAAAAAATACATACCACGTATGTTGAAAAGCATTGTAAAACTGCTCTCAGATC
The DNA here is from genome assembly GCF_009769465.1 of Tauraco erythrolophus. Taxonomy (NCBI): domain Eukaryota; kingdom Metazoa; phylum Chordata; class Aves; order Musophagiformes; family Musophagidae; genus Tauraco; species Tauraco erythrolophus. Next base: position 9,712,906 of record NC_141476.1, read on the forward strand.
ACACACCCAAACCCATCTTAAATTCCTTTGGCTTTCCCTCATTTTTAATCACAAAAGGAAATGTGTCTGACTTTCAGAGGTGTTAAATATGAGCATTTCTATCAAAATGGTAACTTCAAGTCTGTAAAAACTTTGCTTTCCTTTAGATGTCTCAGTAGTAACTTATGGACCTTATTTTAGTCATTTTGCTCATATCCGAGAGGTTTGAGGAAACTTCTGAACAAAGCATCATATGATTCCCTGTATTTAGTCTTATGTTTTAGCTGCTTTTGCTGTGATCCTTGGAGAGGAGGAATTTAGGCAATTCAAAAGTGATCAGAAGCTGGTTATGGGCTAGGGATTTGAGTCACTTGTCCTTCTGGACCACTCAGACTTGCATTTGTGCCTTGACAATGCCACCTTCAGATGTCCTTGTTTGTCCTCTGCGGCCAGTGGAGCGTTTCCGTGATCTGCGTCCTGAAGAAGTGGCCGATCTATTTCATACGGCGCAAAAGGTTGGCAACGTGGTGGAGAAACATTTCTGCAGCACCTCACTCACCATTTCGATCCAGGTTTGTAAACCAATCAACTAAAAAAGGTTTAGTGGTTTATTTTATCAAGCTTTTAACCTTCTTCTCTAGTCCAATGGCAAAAGAACATTCAAACTTTAACAGAAAATAAATGCAAAATAAGAATATAAAAAAGAAGCACAATAACTGCATTGCAGTTTGCCAGATGTGCTATTGAAAAAAACCTAAGAGGTAAACCAGCGGAAAAGTGTGGATAATTCATAACTGCAAAACTTTGGAATAAGCCGATGAACACTCCAAAATGCAGTGTTTGCTTATGAGTATTTTAGAAAATACTCTTCCTTCAAAGAAGTGTTTGCAGAATTGACCTAGAGAAGGCAGCCACATCTCCCCATGCAGCAGGTAATGCACTGCTTGTGATGGAAACAGGTAATTCCTGCTCACAGCTATTTATATACAGGCAGAGAGATGTAAATATGTTATCAATTCTGACCTTTCAGTTATTTGTGCTTGGTGTTTTTATACCAAAAAAGAGCTCTGTTTAAAGCCAATCAGGAGACTAAGCCCCTTTCATTAGAATAAGTATTTAAGCAAGCATACTTTGATTAAATTCTTACGTGTGTGTCTGATTTTATATTCACAAGGATCAGAAATCTATTGCTAGCTTTTAAAAAAATATGATCTGAAAGAATGAAAAATAGAACTGTCGTTTTTGTGGTCTAAGATACACTTTCTCACTTTGTCATGTCCTGATATGGAAAGGCACCTTGTCCAAAAACTGTGTTGAATGGTCCCCAGGAAAATATGCTAAATTAACATACAGTGAAATTAGATGTAAATTATTATTGAGCAAGATTTCTGAATCCCCGTGTGATCCTTGTTAGTTCCTCTAACCTGAGACTTCTCCTTTGCTTACAGGATGGCCCTGAAGCTGGACAAACGGTGAAGGTGAGTGCTTATTATGTGGAATACAAATTAAGAGACAATTATAAGAACTAATAAAAGATCAAAGCTAGTCAGCTGCAGACCATTGCTGTGTCATTATTTTATCCTTGAGATAAAAAAAATCCCAAGTGTACAATAGCTGTAAATACTTTTTATTGAAATTGCGCAGTGATGTTTACAGGTTTTCTTTCTAGACAAAAAATTTCAATCATGAAAATATCTTTTCTAAGTTTCTGGGTGTATTTATGCAAGGAAAGCCTTAGAAAAGAGGCATCTGTTAAAGTTTTTTGTTTGTTTTATGGAGAAAATATTGCCCTTCCATTCATAATCTCTGTTTGTCTTTTTATTGCCTAATGAGTTGTAGCTAATTATAGGGACAGTTAAACTGAACCCCATGATGAAAATATACCTTTTGTCTATGCTTTCTCTCTACATATTCATATCACATTCTGGTTACTGAAGTTCAAACGTAATGGAGCCGGTGAAGCTTAAAAACGGATTTTAAGTGTACTTCTGAAAAAAAGGCAGGAGGGTGGAGGGGAAGAGAAAGATTTATGATTATACTCTTCACTTGAGTAATAACATAGATAACATCCAAGATGGCTCTCCAGCCATGTTTCACTGCCTCGTAATGCTAATGCGAATGCATGTGTAGTTAGATTATATGCCTGAACATTAGATAAAGGCTGTTTTTTACATTTGGAATCAAAGGGAAGTCAAATACGGCTATGGGTTAGCACTTTGTAAAATCAAATTAGATGTCTCAAAGAAGCTGCTCGGATTGATTGAGATAACTGTAACAACCAGATGATGACGTATAGAAACCTTTTACTTCTTTCCAATTTCCTGTATTGACCTTATTTTTCATACTCCTTTTTGTTGCCTACTCTGAATATTTAGCAGGGGTAATAGAGAGAGAGAAAAGAAATTAGAAAATCTCTAAGCTTTGGGAAGCTGAGGAGTAATGAAGGAATGTAATACAATTTACTTCAGTACTGCGACAAAGCAGATTCCTCGGCTTGTGACTTCGAGTGAATTGGGTGGATTTCACCAGGGATGCCTGTTGATAGATGAAAATGTCATTTCAAATACTTTCCAAAGTAAATTTTGTCATTAACACCAATATATCTTAACAAGCAGATCACAGGATTTCTTCTAATATGTTGGACAAATATGGGTGGTTTTCTGTGTAAATAAAAGGTTTATAGGAATGACTATATTAAAATATGAGAAAATTTTGTAGTATAAATAAGGAAAACTGGATGTAAACATTCCCATCTTCTGTGATTGTGAACAGGAACAGGCCTTACGTAGGCCTTAAAGAGGCAAGAAATTCTGTATCACTTTGTATTCATACAAAAAGCATTAAGTGTTAATCTATCCAATACATTCCAAAATGGTAACCACCCTTCGTGCTTCCTTCTCACACTTTTAATAAGCAATGAGATGAAAATGACCTGCTTTTACAGCTGTGAACCCCTAGACTCTGTAATAATGAGTGTGTATTCATAAATCAGAGGTTAGCAGTTTGCATTTCTCTATTTTTCTGCATCATTGGACAACACTGTAATTTATCATCATCACTTTGGGATGTTTATCATCCAAAAATGCCAACAACTATTTTCTTCAGAGAACTTAGAGCTTTCAAAACTTGAATTGGGGAAGAAATTACTATGATCAAGATCTTCGTCGAAATGAATAATAGTGTGGATACATATATAGCTGGTTCTGGTTCAAAATAGTTTAAGTGGAAAGTTTGAAAAAACACCTATGCGATTTACAAACAATTTATGAACCTTAAATTCAATGTGTCATGTGTTTCTGTATGTATTTTTCTTCATGTATAAGAATGCACAATAATCCAGTCTTCCTCGAAAGGAATTTTTAATTAAAATTTCTGGAACAAACTAAACATTAGAAAAACATTCTAATAATAAGAATACCAAAGCATCACAACAAATATCCAAGGGAGTTTGTGGAGTCTCTGTTTCAATAGTTTAGGCAAGCGTATGTCAGGAGCTAATTAGGTGTAGCTGATAGTGCTTTGAATGAGGTCACATACCAGATGGCTTCAAGAGTCCTTTCCATCCGTACTTCGTATAATTCTGTATACCTGCATAAATATAGGCTACTGTATATGCTACGCAGGAAAACAATTACAGGAAGCAGAGGGAGAGTACTGGCTGTTAAACTAGTCAGTGCAAAGCTTACAAAATGGGGAGAGCTGCCAGCCTAGCTGAAGACAAAAACTGACTGAGAAATTTTATCTGAAAAAGATTAGGAAATTCTTTTTCCTTGTCCACAGGAAGGAATGGTAATCCATGTCCAAGAAAAATCTTGGACCTCAGTTTGAGTATGAGTCTCAAATCTTTCTTTGCTATAGAGATGCTGAAAATTTTATGGGCAATGCATGCATTGGGTTTAAAGGGTGTTACCCTTTCAGTGTGATTTTTGAATGGAAATCAGTTATCGTCTGCTGATGTCACATGTACATTGTGCTGGTGTGAAACCTGCTGGTGTGTGCAGGTTTCAGTCAGATTCATAGATTCATAGATTCATAGATTTCTAGGTTGGAAAAGACCTTAGAGATCATCGAGTCCAACCATCCCTAATCCCCATTAAACCATATCCTCAAGTAGATCATCCACCCTATTCTTAAACACATCCAGGGATGGGGACTCAACCACCTCCCTGGGCAGCCTATTCCAGTGGCTGACAACCCTTTCAGAGAAGAAATACTTCCTAACATCCAACCTGAATCTCCCCTGACTAAGCTTATGCCCATTTCCTCTTGTTCTATCACCCGTCACTAATGTAAAGAGCCCTTCCCCCACCTCCCCACCATCTTTTCTCAAGTATTTATAGGCCGTAATCAGGTCTCCCCTCAGCCTCCTCTTCTCCAGGCTAAACAGCCCCAACTCCCTCAGCCTCTCTTCATAAGTTTTATTTTCCAGCCCCTTGACCAGTTTAGTCGCCCTTCTTTGGACTCGCTCCAGGAGCTCAATATCTCTCTTAAAGCGAGGGGCCCAAAACTGAACACAATATTCCAGGTGTGGCCTCACCAGTGCCGAGTACAGGGGCAGGATCACTTCCCTATTCCTGCTGGTCACACTATTCTTGATACACGCCAGTATCCCATTGGCCTTTTTGGCCACCTGGGCACACTGCTGGCTCATATCAAGCCGGTAGTCAACCAACACCCCCAGGTCCTTCTCCGCCAGGCAGCTCTCCAGCCACTCTTCCCCGAGCCTATAGCGATGCTTGGGGTTTTTATACCCCAAGTGAAGGACTCAGATGTACCATGGACTGCAATGTTGGGGTACTTTAGTGGTGCCTCTTGGCCTAAAACCTTCCTAGTTACCTAATGGGAAGTTTTTTTATAATCTAACATGTAGCTCCGTTATTGCGGTATCTTGTTCTTTGTGGATACTGTCCTTTGGATCTAAGGTAGCAGAACCTGCAGGACAGCAGTTTATGATCCTTTCAAATTCCCCCATTTTTGTAGTCTGTGTGTTTGCATTGGGTGGATCTTTGGAAGATATTATACTTACACCTGACCCACAGCTCACCAATACTTTGGAAGTATAGATGAGTCTCTTCTTACCCTTTAGCAGCTAGAAATATATATTTGCTAAGGAATTCTGAACCATGTCCTAGGTCTCAGATCATAAAATTATACAATATATTGGTCATAATCTTTTTCATAACTGTTCACAGATTATGCCTTTTCCAGCCCTGTTGTCTGTTTATGAGAAGGACAAATGTCTCTCTCCAAAGGTGCTCACAGACTTGCATAGTTTGTCTTTTATTGTAAGAGGTTCTTGTACCAACTCACAACAGAGAACCTGAGCATCTCTAAGCACTGTGTGAGCAAGCGTAACCAAATTTTCCAGCATTAAAGATACTTTGAATACTTATTTCTTATAACTTGAGAATGGAAGGAAATTATATTTAGGTCCTCTCTTTATCTCTGCAATTTTGAGCTCTGTTTTTCTTGGAGAACACAAAACCCATGGTGTCCTTGTGCCAGGAATGGAGGGTGAGTTTCATGTTGGTTCTGTTGGAGAATGCCTTAAATATCCAGGCAATTTCATGGATCAGGGAAATCAGCTCTGCATCTTAATGCAGGGCTCTTATTGCTATGTCAAGTGAGTGACGTTTCAAGATTTCCCTAGTATATTTTATAGCTGCCTTTTCAACATCAAGCCAGCAAATGCTCTAGCTGCCTTGGTGGATGTATAGCATAGTGTAGAATAAACTCTCAGGTTTACCTTTTATGTGAGATTCAATCACAAGAAACTTCATGTGCTCTGTACTCCATAAAGGCTAAACAAATCAAACTGGCAGGAGCACGATGCAACTAATTTATCTGTAGAGACAAGATAATATTGCACAGCAAGTGTCCATTGCACAAACAGATATGAACACATACTCTATTTTGCAGCAGCATTGAAGGCTTCAGCAGCTCAGCACCTCCACCGTTATCCATGAGTAAGTGCCTGTTTGCCAATTACAGGTTCACCTAAATAAATGAGAAAGCGAGGCTGATGGTGGCAGTGTGGGTATATGTGCAGAAATTTGTTTTATATGTCACACATTCCACTAATTATTTTACACTGAGATGATTGTCTCACCATTATTTTTTGATGTACATGTTTTTCTTTCCCAGGTGTCTTTTTAATGCTGTGTTAAATCAATCCGCCTGGCTTGCATCCTTTAGAAATCTTAACCTGAACTGTGGAGTCTAGGGTTTATTTAAGCACTCAGCAGACGGCTCTTTTATGCTATTTGTCTACTTATCTGTGGACCTGAAGTACTGGACTTCAGGTTTGAGTCTTTAAATTTAATCAGATCGCATTGCAGACTGATTGCATCAGAAGGATTAAATTCACTAACTCTGCAATACCTTTGATGCCTCAGCCTGCTTTCCCTGCAGACTGGTAGATGTGAGTCTTTGTTTAATGGAGTATTGGAAACCACCTTTTGCTCTCTAGAAAGAAGGAAGAAAGTTGGTGTTTGAGAAATGCAAATATTTTTCTTACCTTTAAACAAATATAAAAATCCAAGTAGAAAAAAAAACAGAAGAAACAAGTTTTTGAAAACCAGATCATGCTGAAACATGTGAACAAATGGTCTTGTTTGCTTTACACTTAAGAACCATGTTTCTCTTGTGAAAGCTTATTGGATGTCCAAAAATGATTTGATGAAGTACAGCAGTCTCTGAGAACCACACTAATAGTATTTGGTTGGAGAATATGTAATATTGCAGATAGGTAATTGGTACAGCAGATTCAGTAGTCTCAGGGCTGCTGTGTCTGTTTTGAGCTCATAATTTTCTTCCTATTTCAGTACTGTACTTAGATTGGGGTGGGTTTTGGATGGGATGTTAGTGGTGGTTCTTTTCAAAGCTGGGATTATACTGCCCCTTACAGAGATGGGGAAAAGCAGCAGGGGCATCTAGATAGTTTATCCCCCCCACCCCACCCCTTAAAACCTTGTGCTAGCTCTTTGTTTTCTGCTCACTCCAAATAATAATTCTTGCCCGTTCCTTCAAGGCCCTTTTCAAAATCTACCTTGTGTTGGTCTAATTCTCCTTTCAGTCCCTGGGCGAGACCTGTGTTTTCTATGATGCAATTAATGGATGTAGCCCTAGAGTCCCAATTTCCTCTTTGCTTTCTCAGGTACTTACTCCTGTTCATTACATGTAACATTTAGTTTTTGATTGAACTATAAGCTTTCCAGGAAAAGCAGCATATTGCTTTTTTGCTTGCCATGCTCATAGTCCAAAGAGGCATTGGTGGATCTGTAAACCTTCCTTTAATACAAATAGTAATAATAGAAATAGCGTTATTATTTATTGTTACTATTGGCTGAGAGAGTTGGGGCTGTTCAGCCTGGAGAACAGAAGGCTCCGGGGTGATCTTATAGCAGCTTTCCAGTACCTAAAGGGGGCCTACACGAAAGCTGGAGAGGGACTTTTTACAAGGGCATGTAGTGACAGGACAAGGGGCAATGGCTTTAAACTGAAAGAGGGGAGATTTAGATTAGATATAAGGAAGAAATTTTTTACATTGAGGGTGGTGAGATACTGGAACAGATTGCCCAGAGAAGTTGTGGATGCCCCATCCCTGGAAGTGTTCAAGGCCAGGTTGGATGAGGCTTTGGGCAACCTGGTGTAGTGGAGGATTTCTCTGCCCACGGCAGTAGGGTTGGAACTAGATGATCTTTAAGGTCCCTTCCAACCCTAACCATTCTATGATTCTATATGTAGGACCTAGAATGAAAACGGTTCTTAAGGCCCCCGTAATTTGTACAGATCAGTTCCTGGTAACAGTTGACAAAAGTAAGAGATATCTGTGGCCAGTGTACACCCATGTAAAATTATGGAGGTTTTTTGAAAACTGAAGTAGGTGAAAGAAAATGGGGAATGTAGAAACAGCCTTGTGATTGATGGACATGACACTGTCCTAGCTGAGAATAACAAAGGCTCCAAGGCACTGGTAAATTGAAATGATGACCTGGATGATGCAGTCTGATCCAGAAATACCAGGTTGTGAAGTTCCCTGAAGGGATCGGGACAGAAATTTTTGAAAGATTCTCTTTAGCAGTGAATTATGATGGTTCTGAATCTGGATTATTTTGAATTTCTGGTAGTGAACGTCATGTCGTGCTGTACCCCGGCCTGTAAAGTAATATCATTCTCTGTCCCTGGACAAACACAGAATGGTCTGCATGAACTAGAATGTAAAGCAAAACCAAAACAAAACAGAATTAAAAATGTGCAACTATAAGTGAGGAAAGTAAAAGAAATTTCAAAAGACATAAGTTGAAGAATTGTAATGAGAAGGAAGATTTTATTATTCTGTGCTAGCAATTCTGCCCTTCTTTCCTGCCATACGGATTTCTTAGTTGAATATTCTCTTTAGGTAGTTTAATTCCAAAAATACCCCCATAGCTAGTCAGAACTATTGACGCTGTCTAAATTAAACTGTAATACACAAGTAAGTGGGCTGAAACGCTTGCTTAAATTGTCTTAGTGTACAGATACTAAAAGTCCTGCGGCTCTGTTGACCACATCCAACATGTAGCTCTTCCCTTGCTGGGCATGATCCCCTTCAGCCGCAGACCTGCAGAGCACTGGCCACCAGCTTTTTCGTTCTCCCAAAGGTCAACGGGTGAGAACTAAACCGTGGGTAACGCGTGCAGACCTGCAAAGGTACTTGCATGTGCGTAACACGAAGGGGGCATGCACTTCAGGAATGGCCATGGAAGCATGGATGCACCTATCCCAGTCCCCAGCAGCCTCCTCACATGTCAGCAGAGGCCTGCAAGCCTGAAAGCTAGTGCAAGCGAAAAGCAAGCAGTCGCCCCGCAGAGCCCTGCTCCTGCTGGGACACTGCTTCCAGTCTCCCTGCAGAGCCCTGCTCCTGCTGGGACACTGCTTCCAGTCACCCCGCGGAGCCCTGCTCCTGCTGGGACACTGCTTCCAGTCACCCCGCGGAGCCCTGCTCCTGCTGGGACACTGCTTCCAGTCACCCCGCGGAGCCCTGCTCCTGCTGGGACACTGCTTCCAGTCACCCCGCGGAGCCCTGCTCCTGCTGGGACACTGCTTCCAGTCACCCCGCGGAGCCCTGCTCCTGCTGGGACACTGCTTCGTGCTGCCCACAGTGACCTGACTGGTTACTGCAGGGAAGGGTTAAACACTGCCAGGGCTCCCTACACTTTGCCCTTCTGTGCAGCTTCAGGAGAGCCTGCTCCTGCTTTAACAAAAGCAAAGCATTTTAAGTATACTTCTCTTTTTTTTGTTGTTCTGGTATATGTTCAGATATTTACAGTTTTCATGACAGAAGAATCTTGAAGAAATCAGTCATTCAGAAGGGTTTATTTGGGAGGTTGAAAGCTCTTCTTTTTTTTTTTTTTCTTAGAAACAGAGTTACATTTCAAATGAGAAAGTGTTTCTAGCAGAGAGGTGGAAAAATTTTCCTCTGAAAATATTACAGCAGGATATTTTGACAATAAAAACTTTCTCTTTATGAAAACAAAAGCTCTTTTGGAAATGCTTCCTGTTTTAGTGAATTGGCATTTTGTGACCAAAAAAACACAATATGAGGAGGGGTGTTGAGAAATCCATGAATTGCTCTACATGCTGCTCTTCATTTGCCCCACAATGACTGAGATTAGGATCAGAAATCCTATGGTTTAATTAGAAAGTATCTTTCACTTCTTTGTTCCCATGTTACAGCAATATGTTTTGCATTTAAATCATTCTCTGTCTCTGAGTATGTACAATCAATCAAATGCCACTCTTGAGTACAGGTCCTACAAATACCCTATTGTACTGTAAATGCAAACCCTCTAGAAATCGTAGACAATGCATGAGGTCTAAAATCATTAATAGCACAGTGAAGGATGTCTGATTAATTTTTGTGTGGTTAGTGTATGATTTTTTTTTCCAAGATCTATCTCATCCATAATACCTTTTCTCTTTGTCAAGCTCATATCTTATAAACCTCTTCATTTAACAGAGAATGCTTGCTTTTTTTTTTTGTTATAAAACATTGCTTTCAACTAGAATATAACTCACCAAGAAATGTGCAAAAGCTTTCTTATTTAATTCAGATGTGTAACTTCATGCTATTCTGTGTTTTGTAGTAGGTGAAAATTGTTTATTAAGCAAGTGTCACAAAGCTAGATTTCAGTTTAATAGGTTTCTGACTAACTCTTTCTAAAAATTAATATAATACTTTATAACAGAAAATGGTGTGCTAGTGCTCTGACCTCATGTGATTTTGCACATTTGTCTTTGCATTCTTACCTACCAGGTACTGCTTTTTGCTTCCTTCAAAGATCCACCATAAAATTTTTCCTATGCTGACCACAGATTAGAAGGGGCATCAAAGGGTCATGAGCAAAAGAGACTTCTTTTCTTCATGTGCCTTCTATCAGCAGGCATTTACCCACACTTAAACTGTTTTGTGGTTGAGTTTATTGGGTGTTCTTGCCCAAAGGCATTTTCAGTTGACTGCTCTGTGTTAAACTTTGATGCCTCAGCTGTCTGGCTGGATGCTGTGACATCCCCAGTCTCCCAGGAAAGGGCAGAATCACAGTGCTTTGCTCGTATTAATGACCCAGTTTCAGCCAGACAACGGGAACCCATTTAATAGTCCTGGCTGCCTTACCAATAGTGCAATAGTAAAGAAAATGTTCAGTTGGCTCCATATTTTTTTTCCTTCAAAGTCACCTCCCCTTCTGAAAATGAAAGAGTTGTCTACTTAAAGCTGTCCCTGCAGCTCCCCTGAGAGCCTGCACAGCTTGAATGAGTTTGTTGCTTTAAAATGTCAATCGGGAAAGAGAGTGTATGTAAGGTTTGCGCATGTGATAGCAAGGGAATGGAGGCCTTTCCTGGCCCTGTGTTCCTTTATTACAGGAAAGAGTAGGTGGTTACGCTGTCCTGTAACCTATTGAAATTCTAAGCACATCTGAAAATCAAGTATATCTGATCTAGTCCTTGGGTTTTAGGCTGTTCTGGCGGCACCATGTTAGCCCATGCAGGACTTCTCAGAGAAAGAAAAGCCTCTACTTGAAATGATTTAGAAATGGAAAACTAAGGTTAAAATAACAGAATAAAACTTGCTCAGCAAGCTCCAGACAGGATGACAGGGTGAAGAGTATGTAATATTTTTACTGTTTAAAAAAAAAAAAATAAGTCAATCATACTGGATACTGCAGTGTTTTTAGTATCATGCTCATTGCAAGCCAGGCTGGACAAGCCAAGAGCTTCCTGCAAAACAAAGCAGAACCCCTCTCTCAAGCCTCATTTTCCCCATCCCTCCTCAAAGCTGCTTGGATGCCCTCTGGCAAGACCACTCATACACAGGGTTACTGCTCATTCTGTAAAGCCAAGCTGTAGTTTGAAAGAATTCGAAATATGCCTTTAAAATATAGTCTCTGGGAGCTTGATCAAATGGTCCCTCCTCATTTGCCTAGCGGTAATGAAAGCCCACACTGGCTGGTGATGGAGATATTGCTGGAACAGCAGTTTCTGAGGTTGGATGAGAAGGGATGCCAGTGTACCCCTTGTGTGGTGCTCACCGTGTTGCATTTTCCTTCAACTTGCCTGTAGCGATGGGAGTAAAAACCTGCAGTTTTTACTGCAGTGCTGCCTGCGTGGTGACTCCACAAGGCAGGATCTTGGCTAGTTGTGTATTTCAGAGGTCTATGACTCCACACAGCTGCTTTCTGGTTTACTGTTTTGGTGACTGCTATTGAGCAAAGCTCTGCTGCTTGCACTGGTGAGGTGTAGCACTCCCTGAAGAGCTAGTGAAACACTCTAAACCTTCCCTTTTGCAGAAATCTGAATGCCAGGGGCTCCAGATGGATTGCACACACATATACGTACCAAATGTTGAGAGTTGTGTCTTCAAAAAGATAAAGGGGTAATCATGAAACAAAGCCTGATTATTACTCAAATGCAGGCAGTTACCTGGGAAAATCAGGTTGATAGGTTTGTCCCCTTCTCAGTTTTGGATCAGATGAAAGAAATCAGCATCTGTAGATGCAGTTCAGTATAACTGCCAGGCGTTTTCTGGAGAGAAATTCCCTGCTTGATTAGTAGGTAAGTTGTCAGTCAGGAATAAGATTTTTTAAAATAAACTATTCTGTGTCTGAATTAGCTGCTGCTGCTGTTTGTGATTTTTTTTTTTTCCATACCTAAACACTCCGCAGCCCCTTGATTTTGAAGGAAAAGATTAGAATTGTAGCTTCCAAATAGTGAATTCTATAAATCAAAGCATTTCTAGGTATTTATGAATTTCTTGTCATACATTAATATTTCAATTTTCTAGGAATGATGCCACAATTGAAACAAATTGGGGAAAACCAAATTAATCTTTTAACAATTACACTGTCCCCTTAGCTGAGATTAAAGACAGAAGATTAGAGAGGAGAAACTTAAATTCCCTGCTTTAACACAGTTATCTACTCTGGAGATAAACTGTTCGCTTTCAGAGAGGAAAATTCACCTGTAATAATTAGCCAGCTGAGCAAAATTCATCCTGAAGCTTGCTTTTTTACCATTAGGTCTCCACACACATTTTTCTTTTTGATCACAGACTGCCTTTTTCTGAAGCCTGAGATGCCTCAGTCCTTCTCAGGAGTTCCCAGTCCCTTGCTAGGTGCAGCAGACTGGTAATTCAATTTTACCCAGAAATTGTTGTTGCAAAAGTGATTTAAAGAAGGGCCAAGTCATTATTCTTGTTTTGTTGAGAAGATAAAGAGGCTGGGGTTGATAATAGCTCTGTCCTTCAGAGGCAGCACAGAGTCACGGGGCACTGCCCTGCTCTGGCCGCGCCAGGAGAGCTCACCTGTATCCGTGATGTTTTGTTGCTCCGAGTTTTACATTTGCACCATGTCTTGCTTCTGTCCAGAGCTTTTTCTGTCTCCCATCCCGTCTCCCATGACCTGAGGCTTGGCTTTGAGCAGGGTGCGGAGGGAATCCTTTGCTGTGGCTGTCTCAGGGAGAAGGGACAGCATGCCCAAGTGGAGAACCCTGAGAAATTAATTAGTTTTTCATCATGGGTGAGATCCATCAAGGTTATGTCTATGTGGACAGCTGCAAACAGTCTGGATTTGTTAGCACAGGCTCAAGTCTGAGCTAAGAGACTGTCTCTGTGTCTGGGCTGGGAATGACATGCAGTCAGAACGAATTTGGTTTTGCCTGTACCCTTATGCAAGGACCAGTGCTAAGTGTGATGTGTCCATGCGCATGTCTCCTCTAAATAAATCCTGCCCGGTAGCACTGCAGAGCAAGGCTCTGCAGCCAGGAGCAGGGAAAATCTATACCTTGTGGTAAAGACAGAAGATTGGAAAGACATCCTGTGTTTGCTAGATTGCTTGGGTGTTTTGAAGGAGAGAAATGATTTCTCCTTTGGTAATCTCCTAACTTACTATCTCTGAAAAATCAAACTATTTTCTCTTTCATTTATACTTTTTATGAGTTGCCTCCTTCATAGCTGCCATGAAAATCTCCATTACTTGTTGTCTGCATGGCATCACTGGTCCAGATTCTCTCTGTGAGAGGTTGGAAGAAAATAGAGCAGATGGAAAGTCCTCATGTGAATCATTGTTTTGATCTTGCTTGTACAGATGTTAAAATCTGGAATGCTGAATTACTCTATCTGATTTCTTGTTGAATTTCTCTGATTTCAAGTCTATTTTTTTCTATTCGAAGTAAAGATAATACCCAGAGGTAGCACTTACTTTATTTTTTTTTCTGATGGATTTGTGAATGAGCTTTATTAGCTCTTCATTGAGAAAGTGTAGAAAAGACAATAATGCTGTGATGTTTTCTTACCTTGCCTTTGAGCACACCTCAGCTGGAGCAGAGTTATCATTAGGGAATGGTTGGTCTGCCCAGACCGAGGAGTGGATCAATTCACACCGTATTTAATGGATGCTTTTTTCTGCAAATAAGTCATCTCTGAACTCAACAAAAGCCAGTCTTTCAATTATGGCCTTTTGGTGAGGCCACCTTGAGTTACACTTAGAATTATGATTTAGGAGAATATGAATCTGTAACCTGTCTTTCATTCTCTGAGTGCCACGTGAGTAGAACAATCTTGGTGTCTGGGGCTAGATTATTCTCTGGTAAAAATGGTTCAGTTTTCTTGTGAAAATATGTGGACTAAATCAATGGAGCTTTTGCCATTTCTATACAAACATTTTTGACCTTACTAGTGTAAGCAACTCTTTGATTTTGTATAGTTTGTCATTTAAACCTACAATTATTACTCATATGTGTAAATCTAGTAATTCCAAATGCAAAATAGCATTTTGAGAAAATAACCTATGAAGTATAACTTGATAAAGTGATGGGTTTTTTTCTTTAAATATTTTACACTTCACCTGAAGAAGTTCACTGTTATAGTAACTATCAAGTAAAAAAAAAAGTAACGAAAAAATCACAGAATTTATTAGGTTCTAATAAACTCCCCTCAGTGCACATACATTTAGTATCTTTCATTAACATTAATGAGAATTATGCATGCATCCTGAGGAGAACAGGCCCTGATGTTTTATTTCTATTCCTTGTTTTCAGTATTAAATCTTGTCCTGCAGTCAGTTCTATAGGGCATACATGCATTCCTGCTGCTCAATTATTTGTTCTACTTAATATATACACTTTTGGCACCTCCTTTTGTATAGTGAAGATAGAAAGTTCATAAATTTGAAAAAATGTAACAGAATTTGTGGACACATAAAAACAATGGATATGCAAATTAATGAATTAATAGATTGCTATTGATTACCAGTAAGGCCTAATTAAATAATAAATTTTCCCACACACAGTTACTTGTTTCATTTTATTAAATGATCAAATCCATAACCAGTTTGGAAGCTTAGGCTCTTAGAATTAAATGAGATGCTCAAGAGAGCAAAGTTGTGATTTGAAGCAACAGAGACAGAGGCAGGGCCCAGTTACATGGATTTATGATTTAATTTTCTGTGTAATCTAATTTAGTGTAACTATTGAGTTTCCAAAAAAAAGGACTTTGATTAGATTTTGTTGACAAAAATAAATACAAAATATAGGATAGTTTATTCGTTATCTGGAGCATATTGAGAGAAGTGACTCATGGGCATTCCTGTACCCGAAGGAGGCTTTTTTCCCCATTTCCTGTGCTTTTAGTTATATTCCACAGCAGTCTGTCATCCTCCAGGCCCCATCCAGGTGTAGTACATTACAAAGATCCAAAATCTGGAGGATACAAAACTCATTTCTGTGGGAAACATAATTCATTTCCTATAAATAACAGCTTCATCATTCCTCATTTCTCAGGTAGACATCAATATTTTATAGAGAGCGTTAAGTATGTGAAGGTCCTGGGAACAAGGTGCATTGGAGAAGGAAAGTAAGCAGTTTGATATACTTTCACTCAATTAGGAGTTTTAAAAGCCAATCGTGCGAGCAGGAAATGAGTCTTCCAGCCAATTCCCTTCTGCATGAAAAACGTTGCGTGCCAAAACACCGCCGTCCCGGGCAAGACGCTTTCCTGGGTGTAATTCCTTGGCACAGCACTGTGCCACAGCAACACCCTGACGGCATCTATGGCTCAGGTGTCGCCTGCCTGGCTGGCTCTGTAATTAACAGCCGATTACAGGACAAGCAATGGCATCCTGTTCATTAGTGGAGAGGGCTGTGTTGCTTGTGTTTGCTGGGCTTTCCTGGCAGCAGATTGAAGCCAGGAGACAGATTGCATGTTCTCTTGTAGAAAGTGCAGAGCCTACCTGCACAGGAGTCTGCACGTCTGTACGGACCTGGGCATCCCTTTAGTTGCTGTTGTGCCGGGGAACACGCTATTGCTGAGCTAGCTTGCTGCAGCTAGGCTAGCAGTAGGGTTTAGTCAAGCATATTGCCTGGGGCAGAACACTGTTCTGGGTTGGCTTTATTTGGTGGAGCATCTTTGTACGACGCCCTGAAGACTTATGCTTGCAGTTACACATCCTGGCCTTCACTTACTTGAAGCTGAGCCGCTGCTTTTGTGGTGCAGAGCCAGCCAAGCCCTCGCTGCGATGACTGCATGCCAGCGGGTGCCGTTCACTGGCAGCATGCGCAGTAACAGCCCTGGCAGAGAAGAGTAAGTGTTTAGAGATACACGGCTTCACTCAAAACTCTCTGAGCTCAGTGCAGGGATTCAGCACTCTGGGGACTTTGAACCAGACGTACAGTAGAAGAGACAAGGTTGTCCTTTCTTGAGAACTGGAAGGGTTTCCTTTGCTTGTTCCTTATATAAAATGCATGGACCTGGTTTTTTAAACCCCATTTCCAGTTCTTTCCATTTTCTGATAATCAATATGTTGAATTTTTGTATAATCTTTCTAAGTGTTTCTTGAACATCTGGATACATAAGCAAAAGAGTTGTTCTGTAATTGCCTGCCTGATTGCAGATTGCAATGAGTGACATCCTATTACTTCATGGTTAGGACTGTGTTTTTGCTTACATTGAGTTGACTTGATGTCAAAAGGTCTGGGCTGGCAAACAAATGTCAGCTCTGTTCAGCAGAATATCTTCTGGTCACTCCAGTAAAACAGGATGTGTGTGTACAGAAGAGAAAGGTGGAGTATTTGCAGTAACCGCTGAATGGAACATGCAAACAAATTTCAATAGGCAGGCAAAGACAGGTTGCAAACCCTATTGGGAAATGATAAATTGCTGTTAAATGTTATAATTATCCTATGACATTCAGGACAGAAACTTAACTAAGTTTTGCTGAAAACTTAAAAAATAATGGAGAGAGGTAATACGATGTAATAAATTAGCCACAGAGTAAGTGAAAAAATGAGAACACAACAGAAAATTAATATTTATCTTTTTACCAGTATATAACAGACTTTGTTAAAAAATGTCTGAAAGCGAAGAAGAGTTTGTTAGACAAATTATAATTTTAATTGCAGATGTAATTGATTATACTCAGCATGCTCATTAGGTTAAGGGAGAATATGAGTCAACTCTCAAGGTCATTACAGTAATAGATATTGTAGGCATGTAATTTGTGATAAGCTGGTTCGTGAACATCTAATTGCTCATTCATGGCAGTGTGTCTGGCACTTTTACTCTCCAAACACCTCTTTGTCCAATTTATTTAACACCCCTTAATATTCTGGGGTCAAATTTAGTACAGGAGGCAACAAGCAGTGAATTTTCAACCTCCAAATTATTACATTGCTTCACTATTTTTGTTCCTCAAAGACAGAGTCTGCGTTAATAAAAATTAGTGGTCTGGCACTAAGCAGGGTACATCATAAATAGAAATATCCACAGAGAAAAGTTAGGATTTCTCATGGAAAACAGCTGTTCCCTGCCCTCCCCAATGGCAGTCATACAGTGGAATAGGATGCCAAAAAAGATGTTCTCTTTAAAAAATGCACTAATTAATCAGAACTTTGTCTTCCTATTGTTCCTTGGAAGAACATACAATAATAGTGGTTTTTTAACTCTTTCCTTGTTGTTTCATTTCAGGACTTTGATGGGAAGTCATTAATATTAGCTATCTCTGCCTGAAAATTGACTGAACTGTGTCACTTAATCAGTTCTTATGACCAGGCAAGGTAGAAAGAAGCACTTACAAAGTATACCAACTATAAGTAACAACTGTACCTCACTTGGATAGAATACTTTATATTCTTGGGTCTTAGAGAATGAATCACTGTCCTAATTACTGAAATGCACATAGTTGAAGTCACTTGTCCAGGGTCAGAAAACAGCACAAGGGTGGCACTGGAAATTGAAGCCAGGCATCCTGAGCTGCAGGTCTGCTCATTTCTACCTCCTCTCTACAGTCATTCTGTCTTAACACAGGATCAAACTTCTGATTTATTAATCAGCACCATCATGATATGTAGCATTGAGGGGTGATGGCTGAGGTAAGACAACGAAAGTCATTCCCATTAGATTGAGAAGGTTGATTCAGTCTGCAGTGTAAGGGGAAAACGTAACTTTTCATTCGAATATCTTTGGCCGTATTCCAGGAATCAAGGATTTGGGGGTTTGTTTAGCATTTGCTTTTCTGTTTTTTAAACTTTGCTTTATAATAATTTTGTTATTTGCAAGATATTATTTTCACTTGACATGGTAGACTCTGTAATTATCTATTGCTTATTGCTGAAGAATGCAATAGATACAGCTATAGATATTTAATTATATATCAAATGAATTCCAGTATGATTTCATACCCATTATTTCTTAATGGTTTTGGAAGATTCGAAGGTTTGAAGTCCCTCTTTGAAAAACGATTGTATCTAGAAATGTCGTTTTCCATATACTGGCTCTACTCCAATCTTAGTCCTTGGTACTACAATTTTGCTCTTTAAAGAATTGTCCATAATGATATATTTTCACTAAACTTCTCCTTTGCAATCTAGAAATTACTGTGTTGCCTGACTGACTATCTGATGGATATCGCCTAAAAAAATCCCCATACTTACCAATATATCTCAATCCCTATAACCACCTTGTAGATTGACCTGCCGAAAAAATTGTTATGCAAACACACTGCCATCTGTTGTGTAGTTATTTTTCGGTAATAGAACATAAACTGAAGATACGTCAAAGTAATTTAGTAAGTCGACAAATGTAAAATGAGACTTGGTAAATATAGTGTGTTACACTGAGTTTTATTAATCATTGTCATCTGCAAGAATATAACAGGTATACCAGTCTTTTCAAAGTCCAGCCTGTTTAGTTTCATTCATCGAACGCTGATGTCAGAGCTAATTATGAGGAATATGATGTGAATTATAATAGTTATTTTTAAAATAAGGACTTAAAGAATTCTGTGATTGATGCAAAGCCCACTAAAATTTCTAGGAAGATTCAAGCAATTTATAAGAATATCAATAAGTCCTAAACATCTTAATTTAATGAGTTCAGAGGGTACATTCACATTTGTACTGCTGGTTTTGCTACCTTGTGTTCAAGAAATGATATGTGGAGTTATCACTCACTTCGGAAGTGGAGCTTATGTTATCCAAATAAAACAGGTACCTCCTAGAAGTAGGTGGTGTTTTTTAGGTAGAGTTTTAAAATAAACTCCACAGAAGAATGAAAAATATTATTAGTTGGATTCTTGTTCTGTAAGTGCAGTTCTCAAAATGATGTTTAGACATCCTGATAATTAATGAAGAGGTTTCAAATGAAGCATTTTCCAGTATCGTATCTCTTTGCTAATTTCCTTTTTTTTTATTAAGAAAAGACAAATTGTATCCAATTATTGAAAATTATGTAGGTCATTATCGTGAATGAAACTGCAATTAAACTCAGCTTTCACAAAGAAAGAAGAGGTTATCTTGTCATAGCGTAGGTGTTAGTGTGCCTTGCTTGGCTGGTACTCCTGCCTTCAGGCCAAGATTGTATTAGGGTCAAGCCCTACATCACACTGAAGAGCTGTATTTGACTAGGACTGTGCTAAGAGACTTTTAAGTGCCCTCAAGAACTGGAGTCTGAATCACATTGGTGGCAGTCCAAGTGTATGTTCACCGTCTCATAGCAGTTTTTATTTAAACAATCAGCAAAGGATAACCCATTTATCCTAAGCAGAGATTACCCTTTCCCATGGAGAACAAACACAATCCCTGGCAGCTGGCGGTGCATCGCTATGGAGCAGACATGGGGTGATCTGTTCCCCTACACCAGCAACTCCCCACAATGCTGTGGGATCCAGAGCCAGCCTCTTTTGTCTGAGACTGTGCAGGAAGACACAGATTTTGTCCCAAAGGACTGATAATTCCACTGCAAATGAGAGGTGACAGGGTGATGAGAGCACCCTACTTGACCCTACCCCTTCTGCTGCTGGAGTTTGTTCTGGGCATTTCTCCTTCCTGGGCCAGCAGCCTACCAGGGCAGTGGGCAGCAGGGTAGGAAGCTTCTGTGCTTGAAAGAAAAGTAGGAGAACCCTGCAGTGATTCGTGAGAGCTGGGAGATAGCATCCCTGAGGAGCAAAACTGAGAGAAAAGGACAGGGATGGACAATGAACCCAAAGAACAAGCTGAGCAAGGCTCTCCTGTACTTGCTAGGTCCTTAATGAGACTCCAAATAACCTTTTTCTTTTAAAACATATGAACGAACAAAACAAACCAAACAACAAAACCCCAAAACAGGCCAAACCCTCAGTGTCACCACAATGATACTGGCATGAAAACAGATCTGATACATCAAAAAAATGAGGAGCCTGAAGCGTGACCAGTGGCACCCAGCTCGTGCGGTCACACCTTGTGCTCACCAGCACCATGAGCTCGTGCTTTTGGCTCATGTTGGAGCTGTGTTGGCCCCACGGCTCACCAGCTCCAGAGGTGCTGGGGTTTCTGTGTGCGTCACAGAACAGGTGAATTTTATTGAGAGAATTAAGAAGGACTATGGGGACAACATTATTTAACTGCTTACATTATTCAAAACGCTGTACCTGAGGAAATGTAAAGAAACTAAATTTATTCCATTTTCTAGCCAAATTTAATAAACTGATCTAACCCTCTAACTTATATTAAACTCTATTATAAAGTTTTCATATTCGTTTCACCTTAGATTTCACTCCAGTTATTATAGGCTTGGCTACAATCACTGGCAATGACAGCTTCTCATCTTTTTCCAGAAATATATAACGTGAAGTGTTTTACACTTCACACTTTTTTCTATTTATTGTTCACATCCAGTTGGATGTACTAATAAGCATTAACATGCAAATAATTATCATCAAGATTTGATATCCGTAGAGAACAAATGCTAATACAGTTAATACATCAAATATGAAAGAGGCTTTTAATTCAAAAAAGAAGAAAAGATTTAAAATATTAGCTTTTTATATAAAAAGCATTTGCAATGATTATAAATTCTATTGAGCTTGCAGAAATCTTGAGCTTTGAGTTTACAATATCTCTCATTAATGTTTAGCCTCAAGAAAGAGTTTATAATAAAGGGACTTATGCAGACAACAGATAAATGGAAATGATACAGCCACGAGGGCTGAAGAGCCCTGGGTATGTTTGTTGTCATTCTACCATCCTGATTTCCATCACAGGTGCTGAACACGCTAAGAGTTGTACAGAAGATGAAGTGAAATGCAATATGCATTGATAAGAGCTAAGGCTAGAATGCCAGGAAATTATTTTCTTTTGATTTTCCTCTAAGTTTGTTTTTCTTGTTATTACTTCCTGTGGGATGGAGGAGGTTAGCCCTGATCCTGCAAAGTCAGCTGGTTGGCCTAAACCTGCAGATCTCAGTGGAATGGTAATTGGGAGAAATCTAATGTGCCGTAAAACAGAGGTCAGTGTGGGTAATCTGATGTCCCCTACTGCTTTTAAAAACTGTGGGTATCTCCTGTGGATTGGAAGAAAAATTTTTCTGTGTAGTCACTGTGTGCCTCATGGCTTTGCACTGGTATTCGGGTCCCTCTGTAGGTGACTCAGGCTTTAATGTGGAGGAGGGATAAAAGCAAATCATCTTTGTTTCAGCAGGCTGAGCTCAGTGGTTTGCTCTAAGGTGCTACAGACAAAAAAAAAGAAGACAGGACTTTCACACTTGCTGCAAGCAGAACAGTAATTTATACTGAGTGATGAACACTAGGTGAAGTCTGAGGAGGAGGCTTGAGACACAATGAAGAGGGGCACAGAGTTGAGGTTAGGTGGGAAAGGCTGGCATGCTCTTGTCTACAAGCTGGATTGAACGTGGCATGAGCTCAGCAGGGAACAGCGGAGATGGAGCTGTGATATTTGGGCAAGGTGCACCACCATTTTAAGCCAAATCCTTAAGTAGGCAGGCCTGGGATGATGGGACTTGGAAATGCTGGATGCATCTATGTTGAGTTGAACATTCGTCCCTAAATAAAATCTGCTAAAAGCAGTTCTCAAATGAAAGATGAAAATGCACCAAAAGTAAGAGCAATATCAGCACTTTGTTTTCACCATGTTTGCAATAAATGTTTTCAGTGTTCTGAGGCTGAACTAGGAGCAGAGTTTTTTTCTAAATAGATTTTTTTTTGGTATAGCTCTGACAATAAATGCTGGTAACCTTAATCTCTTTTCCTAAGCGCCATTATATTTTATGAATTTTTCATAGAAATTAATCACTGAAATATTTAATTCTTAATTAATTAATTACACCAGAAATTTACAGCCAATGCAGTGTGATGTCTGTTAGAAAAAATGACTTAATAGGCTTTCAGTCCTGCCATTGTTCTGGCTTGTCAATGAATTACTTAAGTGTCATTTGTTAAACGAGTTAGGTCAATAAAGTCCTTTAGTTGTTTTTCAGGGAGTGAGCATTATTTCCAGATAATGTATATCTAATTCTCTTTTCACTTTAGTCTATCTGCATTGGCTAGTGTGGGTTATTATTAATTAGCCCTTCATAGGAGATTAGGCAGGAAAGATCGTGACGCAGTAATAAGTAAAGGTTCACAGAGACAAAATTCTCTAATTAGGAAGTATGGCTTAGTGGTGAGCAGTGTCTTCAAATGGATTGCCATCTGTTAAATTAAAGCTGATTTCCTTCATTTGCTTATATAATGTTTCTAAAGAAAGTGGCTCTTTTTATTTATGGTAATTATATATTCCCTTTCATTATTTTCTCTTAATTGATTCTGCATTCCTGTAATTAGTAAGCAATGAAAAAATACAGTGCAGGAGAAGAGCCACAGTAATGGACAACATGACCCCGTGGTAATTGCCACATGAACTGTGGAGCATCATTCTGCTTTAAGATGTTCCTTTTGATGTGTTTAGATTAAATGAATGTAAATTCAAATTCCTG
Source organism: Tauraco erythrolophus (assembly GCF_009769465.1). Lineage (NCBI taxonomy): Eukaryota > Metazoa > Chordata > Aves > Musophagiformes > Musophagidae > Tauraco > Tauraco erythrolophus. The sequence goes on from NC_141476.1 coordinate 9,735,659, forward strand.
TTTCCAGGGGAATAAGCTGCATCGGTTTGTGTCCTTTTTTCATACTGGTTACAGCAAACTCTGGAGTAGGCTTAGATCTAGATAGCCTTTTGCCTTTTAGGCTAAAATACAAAGATTCTTGGTTTAGATCCTTTCAAAACTTACTGATTAGGTTTGTAAATTACTGAAAGAATTATTCCTGGGTTATATAAATAAGCACAGTGTATTGGGGGCCAACATAGGCAAGAAAACTCTAGTTAGAGAAATTGGTCTTTGTAAAATTTCCCTCGTACTCAAGGACATCCTAGAAATCTTGGAGTTTTCTTGACATCCTTGGAATCCATAGCTTTGCAAGTTTGTTCCTTTTACAGGAATTTTTCCTAGATAAGTTCTTTTTCATTAAAAAACTCTTTGAGCTGAAACTCTATATTTTCCATCTTTGTCTGGTTCTTCTTACAGAAGAAGCTATTTGGTACTGCAGTAAAGGACTGTAGAGGGAAGACAATTAACACTCAGCGTTTGATAGACTGCAATGATAGCTGTATAGACACGCCCCGTGTTCTCAGGGAAGGAAAACACTGATGTTATTGTCACTGTCTGCAGTAATGAACTCAGAAGTTTGTATCTAGTGTTTGGTAGCTCCTGTTTGAAGAATAACATCTGTGGAGGCACTAGACAAGTTACAAATTATAGTTAAATCAAAGATTATGTCTCCAAGTTCTGCACTTACCAATTGTCATGTGGAGATAAAAAGAAATAACTTTTCCTCCACTGGATAATACAGATAATTAGATGTACTGTTAAGAGATATTCAGCTTCTTCTGCGGCATCTGGCAGTTGCCAGTCCCACAGCAAGAGATTGTCCCTGATGGATTACTTCGCTGGCTTCAGCGGGTGGTGGTGCTTCTGGTACAGAGGGTGTCACAGGGTGATGCCTTTCACGGAGCCGTTGTTAAGATGGGATGTGCTGGATGCCTTTCAGAAAGTTGGGGGGAAAATGAACTTAGTTAAAGCTCACCTTGTGCTATAAATTCCCCAAAGCCTCTTCCACTGCCTGTTCTAGGGTTCCACATGGGCTTTCCAGTGCAACCTAGATATGGTAATTTCTGAATTATGTATTGAGAAATGAATCAATTCAAAACATAGAAACAGAATTAATCAGATGTTCACTTTATTTATGAGTGTATGTTCCATGTTATGTTTCTACCAGGATATCAATGAAACTAAGTCAGAAAAAGAGCAGTTCCTAACATGCTCCTTGTATGGGCTCCCCTCTCTGGTTTTTAGTTAGAAACAAAGTTGTTTTTAGTTTCTTTGAATTTCTTTATAATGTGATACCTAGTAAAGTTGTAAGAGGCAAGGTGGAATATGAATAGAGGAATACTACAGAAGACTGCAGAGCTCACAAATATTTCTTTCTATGAAAAGTTTGAAAGTATCAGAAGGAAAAGACTCAGGGAGTTTCATTTAAAAACTCAATACACAGTTCCTGAAGATACCCCCAAGAGGATAAAGGAATCATTGAGGAGAGCAAGTGCTAGATTGCAATATAAAAATGTTGCACTTTTAAGCCATCTCACCACAACAGGGTCTTAAAATTGGAACAGTGAAATTGTGCCTTTTTCAAACTATGGACAATGCATTAATTACAGCTTTTTTACTTTGTTGTGTTTTTTTTTCCTTCCTTTCTTTCTTCGTGTGTTAAGATTTGATGGGGGAAAAATGCAGAGACCTGATATGGAACAGTGGAAACATATGAAAAGGCAAATAAAAGGCCTTTCTACTGCCAGTAGAAAGAATGCATAAAAATATGAGAATAGATAATATCTTCTCTAACACTTTTTTCTCAATTCCGTACACCTTTTGCCTTTGAAATAGGCAAGTGGACCACAGAGAGAGAAATATACTGTAATTTTCTTCTAATAGCCCCAAACTCTTCCTGAAAATGCAACAGAAGCAACTCAGCAATTTTAGTGCCAGATGGATGAAAAAAACTGCAAATTAAGCTTTCTTTGTTCATTAAAAACTGAATACCAAGGCTTACGCTTAGAAATGTCTCCAAATACGTTTGTGTCTTGGGACAGGGTGCTGCTAATGCACTAAATATTGGCCTTGGATATTGTTTTGTTTGAATGTTAACAAGGTGGTGATCACTGATGTTATACAAGAGTGAAAAAAGGTGCAATGGAAGTAGGTAAAAAAGCATTTCAGCATGTGGCACAGGGACAGTCTGGAGGGGCAGGGATCCAGACAAGGTGGTCTAAGAGTTTTGTTCTACATCTAATACTCAAGCTTGCTATTTGAAGTCTATTGTGTTTATGTCAATTTAACGATGCTTCTGCTTAGCACCCCAAGTAAGAGGTACGCTGAAAGTGCTTACACATATTCACAGCAAAATTCAATTAGGCTACTGTCTACAGTCCACAGCCCAACACACACTGCAAGGCAAAATCTCTGTTGGATTTGCATGTGCTCATCTCTGTAAAAATGATTTAGGTCAGACATGGTGTGGGCTGCAGTGCTTAACTGATGCTCCTCATCTTTGTCCTGTAGACCTGGAAGTGTTCAAGGTGATGGAAGTCAGAGCTGCCTGTTTGCTATAGCTCAGATAAAAAGAGGAAGCTATTTGATCAAAAGGAGAATTCTTATCACAACACATTACTTGTTCTGTTTGTCTTGAAAATCCCTTACTGGCTTTTAATTTCAGGCATTCATTTTTTTCCTGTGCAACTACGAACAGTTTCATGTACTGAGATTTGCTGCTGTGCAGTCTCCTGCATAACGTAGCAGAGAGTGAGCTTGGCTGACAGGAGAGTATCAGGCTTTACTCCACCAAATTTAGTGATAAGTGTTAAAATGATATCTTATAAGTATGGCATCAGGTAGTACCAGTTCAGTGCTACCTTTTTTTTTTTTTTTTTCCTACACAACAGCTCAGTGGAAAGAGATGAGTGGTTTTGCTTTACATTGTGGCTGCTCCCAGGTGATGGCCCTGTTGCCACCCACCAAGTGTAACAGAGAACTGGCTGCAATGCATTGCCTGTTACCACACTCCTCAACTCGTAGAAAGCAGTGGATTACTGTATTTTTAGAACAAATGAAGATAAAAGCCACACTGTAATTTTAGAGGGCAAAACCCGGGGTTCAATTCTGCTGTTAAAGGAAATATGTTGTATTTCCCACTAAGTTATACTGAATAAAAAGAATGAAGAATGAACATTTGTCATATGTAAAGGGAAGTAATGCAGAGTTATCCTCTATGCCCAGAATAAGTATATTCCATAATATAAATTCAGTGGATGAAGACTGATGGTATTCCATCTTCTGCCTACCAGGGATTTCTATACGCCTAGCTCATATAATTTTGCCTGTTTGAAAATGTTGGCAAGAATTAATTTTTGATTAAAAAGCACACTACTTAAAAAGCAAACCAAAATTATTACCAGGCATTGCCTCTGTCATAACAGGAGTCTTATAATCATACTTTCAATTAAACAAATGTTGTCTTATCTTAAAATAAAGTATTTGACAGCAGAAGAGAATGTGATAGGGAATTGCAATCTATGATGGAGATAGTTCTCTCTCATGAAAGGAAAAACTTGAATGTTTGGTGAAATCAAGAAGAGACAGTGAGATATTGCAGGGATGCAGAGAGGTAGGATGGCCAAAATAACAGGACACGGGAAGAACCTTACAGAGCTTTGGGCGATGATGTGAGTGGAGGAGATTAAAATTTGTCATGGTCTTGGACAATGCCCCAGCCCAACAAGATGTGGTCTGGTGCAGAAATGTATATACACCTGTGCGCCCTCTGTGAAAGTGGGTAACAGCTAGTGTGCACGTGTAGGATTACCAGGGAAAGGGAAGGAGCCACGGTTTCAGCAGAGTCATGAAGAAAAAATAACAGGGAAAATGAAAGGTTTTCTAAAGATATGCTAAGAGAAAGATCAAAAAGTAGAAAGCGACTCAAGAGAAGGCTGACTTGTACTAGGAATAGAATGACAAGATTTCAAGGAGAGCCATGCAGACTGAGAAGGACATTTTATTGGGAAAAGATGGCTAGAAATACAAAGGTCATGCTTCCTTGTCCAAGAACTCTTCACATTATCATATTTATGTAACAATAAATTGTGTTTATGGCCAGAAGGGTTTGTTAGATATCCTGTTGCTCTGTAGGTTTGCTGAGATCTGATTTTTGCAGATAGCTATGCAGGAATGTGTCCCTGAATGTTGTATTTCTCCCATAGTGTCTTAAAGGCTTTTTGTAGAGAAACTGTCATGATGCATGTCAGAAAACCCACCACACCAGAATATTTTTAGCCTCACATAAGAAAATACGCTTTCTGTTTTGCTAAACATAAAAACAAGAAGCATAATCCTGTTAGTAAAAGAAGGAGCAAAAAAGAGCATGAATTATTTAAAAATAAAATCGTGGGGAAAAAAAACTTTGACAACAGAACTAACTTAATTTGCTTACATACTGAAATAATCCAGTCTTTCAATCTGCTTTCTCTGGATATTGCCTTACAAAGAGTTTTATATTTTGTTTTGTATTATTTTTTTTAACATTGCCCCTTTATTATAATATGTCAGAACTTTTCTCTACAGGTATTTTTATTTTCAGATTACCAATACTGAAGTTTAAAATTCCAGTAAAATTAATTATGTACTGTAGGTCGTTTAACAAAGAGTATTCCTTAATATTTTTTCCAGAATACTGATATTTCCAAGACAAATGTGAGAAGAGGGATTTGTCCCAGTAGTCAATTTATTGTTTCATCTTGTCACTAAAGAGATCAGCAGTGAGTATATCTCTGGTACGAAGTGCTGCCTATTCACAGAGGACTTCACGTCAACTGATTTTTAATGATAGAGTAATCAATAACTTTTTCTGGTTTTGCTGATCCTGCAGATAGTTCACACTGTTGAACAGATACCTACAATCCCTATGGGTTATTAATGCATGCCAAGATAAAGTGTTTTTTGACCTCAATAACAACATCTGTCTGCAAGGCCTTCATGGTGTTCTACTGGTTTTTTACTTTATAGATTTTTAAGTTAATGTCATCTACTTGTGTCCATTTTAACCACTCATTTCACACGTGCTTTATCCAAGTATATGGTTGCTGACTTCGTGGAAGTCTTTATGCTTCATTTCTATTCTAAGGTAGTTTAAAAAATTAAAATGCTAAAAATTTTCTGTTATTTTCTTTGTTCAGTAAAAAAATGCCAGACTTTGTCTACCTTTCCTGTGTTGTGAAGCTCTTTTGTCAGTGCTGTGGGAATGTCATGGTTTAATGCTGTGTATGTTTTATGTTGTCTTTGTGCAGAAGTGAAGAAAATTAAATAGCATCAGAAAACTGAAGCCCACATGAAAATGTCGGGCTTTATTCTATATGTATAAAGACTATCAGAGATGGGTAGTTCTGTCATGTTTATGCGTTGCACCCGAAGATCCTGGGGCAGAGTCATCTTTCTTTGCCATTTAAAGCTGATGGCACCCTTGGGAACTTACATTGTTAGCAGTAGCAAGGCTGAAATTATCATAGAAGCTGCAGAAGGTCACTCTTAATCCAGAAACTGGCTGGCATTTCTTGCTGCTTCTTCATCCCATGCACAGCATGCCCGGTGAGTGACAAAGGACAGAAACTGAGAAAAGATTGCTAAGAAATAACATAGGAGCAGTGTGGTAATATCTACAGCCAGGTTGGCTCCCACCAGTGGTTCTTTTTTTTCTTTTAGTCTATCAGTTTCTCACCAGTAATGGCTATTCTCACGTGTGTCAGGATGAAGCCCTATTGTAGGAAATAATACAATAACCAGCCCCCTGGATAGATTCCTTGCTGTTCTTTTCATGTTGATTTAATCCCTAGAGGGTAAGAAAGTTACCATGGTAGCTCTTTCCAAACAGTTTTTGTTTTGAGTTGTTTGGTTTGTTTGGTTTTTTGGTTTTGATTGTGGCTTTTTATTTTTATATTTACTGTTACAGCTCTTAATACTAAGGTTATAGAGAACCCTCAAGTTGGGATTTTGAAGAAGATTGTGAGATTTAGATGCATAAATCTCACTTGGAGATGTCGTTGAAAATCCCCGCTCTAATAGATAAGCAATAGTAAGGTCAGAGTTGAACCAGGACAGCCAAACAGCTTTGTATGGCTTGTTTTGTTTGTTTGGGGTTTGATTTTTTTTCCTGTTTAGCTTCTGAATTTTCCCCACGCACTGGCAATGTGGACAGGGTGTGATCAGCTAGTGTTGCACATGTTCATACACTGCTTAGTGGCATGTCTGAATTTTTCTTCTCTATCCCGTGCCTAATGTTTTGAGGTCCCATTACCTGATCCATCTGCCGCCTCATAGAACAGATTTTTCTGATATAGGTAATATTTTAGTTTAGGAATGCCCAACAGAGGTCTAGATGCTGAGCTGGTGCCAAGCAGCTGTGGGGCAGAACTACCACATTTGTTTCACCCTGCAGACGCTTACTGGGAGGAGTTAAACAGCCTGGAATCCCACAGGCGTTGCACTGTCTGCTGCGTCCTTGGGAAACAGAGAGAAACAGGTGATGCACAAGTGAACGTTATATTGCAGTGACGTAGCTGTGCTGTAAACCTCTTCATCTGTCCTGAGCTTTAATTATGCTGCAGAGCTCCCCAGTGAGGCAGGTAAAACAATATATAAAAATTATTCTATCTGCCAGAAAACAGAGCCACATCTTTGGAAAAATACTGTACTATCATTTCAAAGCAGCATATGAAAATGTGTTGAGAAAAATCAGTTGCAATCTACCCAGGAGATTGATGCCAGCGTGTCCACTTATACGAGCAGAGGCCTGGCATCTAATCTGGGATGACCAGGAGTCAGCACTTCAGTCTTACGGCTTTGTGGAGGGTTTCCTAAGTCTCTCTACCTTTTTAGCTGTGACTGTTAAGTTTTACATCATTTGCCTACTAGATGTTACTGTGCATATATATCCCTGGGTGGAGATTTGGGTAATAAGTGAGTCTTTCTGGTTCTGTAGAAAGCTGGATGTGACAGATGTTTCACCTCCAGCCACATTGTGATCCAAGGGCCTCTCCTACTCATTTTCAGGTTTTTCTGATCTCTTGTAGCTTATCTGTGCCATATGTAAACCCTGGGGACGTGTAGCAACCTTTCACCTCTCCTGCCATCTTTCTTAGGGTGAATTAACATTCTTCTGCATGAACAGATGAGCCTAATGAGCCTGAGTCTTTCAGAAGTGGTGAAGGTGATCGGGCTGTTCTCCATGCTGTGTTCTTTAATCACTGCAGACTTCCACACTCAATCCCCATAAGCAGTAATTGCTCCTTATGCCACTGAGACAGGCACAAATAAATAAATGTATTTTCGGCCCTGCCCGGAAAAACTTGCAGCATAGTAACTCTGTGAGAGATTCTAAGAAATTTGATGTGCATCACATAGTATGTATGAAAGCTGGAGGAACTGAACATCTCAGAGGGTGAACCTGTGCTGCTGATCCTCAACTATGGCATCATATACTCCATGCAATCCCTAAAACCTCAAGGTTTTAGTGCAAAAGCTTTTGAGATGTGATGGATTGTATGACTGCCATATAAGATCGTTCAGGGCAGTGTCTGTGGAAGGATAACTGTAGTCAAAGTGCTCTGTACTCTAGAGCCAGACTGGGGAGTTTGGTTCTTTGCAGCAATCCCATTGACCAGATTTCAATTCTTGGGCTTGACAGTGGCTTGCTACTTGTCCTCAATAAGTCAGTGTTTAGCAGCATGACTGCGGGCAAGTCATTTCACCTTGTTACTTCCTCTCCCACCCTTTGTCTGTCTTGTCTGTTTAGGCTGTAAGTATAATATTTCTTCAGGACAGCAACTTGTCTCTTAGGATGTATTTGTTCAGCAAGTACAAATAAGATCAAGGCCCCATGGCTGGGGTTTCTATGTGCTCCTGCAACATGAATAATAAATAATAGCAGAGGTAAACTGATTGCATTAGTACCATTTATGTGAGGAGGTATTATTGAATGAGACAACAAAGGAATACAATGAGAATGTTCTTGAGCATTGCAGTAGAAAATTATTATTTCAAAACAACTTTTTTTTGGATTTATGGAGCAGATATCTCTGTAATTGATGCAAAGATTGCTCTTCACAGTACATTTGCGTGGTAACAGCACTGTGCTTAATCTCATACATGGAAATTCTGTTTTTACTGTTTTAGCAAGAGTCGAAAAATAAAAAATGCTGCTTTTCTTGAGATAAACACAAAAGGACTTCTCACCATCCAGAAGGGTTTGACAGTAGTCGAGATTTAAAACTTTGAGTATCTTAAGTGCTATCTACTTCCACAGAAAGACTACCTCGTTTCCCTCTGGGAATTCTGATCCCAGCCACACGCTCTTTAAAACCATGCATGGCTGGATGTTAATGTTGCTATGTATAGGCTTTGAAGTGGTTGAACTCCCACCAGAACTTAGATTTTAATCATCACTTTGATCTGTGGCTGCGCTACAGAATCAGATACAAATGTGTCTCGAATCTGTAAACCTAAAATTGTGCAGGACTACTACGTCACCTATTTCAGAAACAGTGCAAATGGTGGTATTTGCGAATCAAAGTCAAATTCGAGAGGAAATGTATGGAAAGTTACTAGAGACTCTTAAATAGTCTCTAATCTATTTGTTCTGTACTGTTTCTTAAGCTAGAAATAAGAAAACCTTGAAGACATTGTAAACTTTCTACACGTTTACTTCCAAATTAAGAAAGAATAAGTTCCTCATAGGACAGCTGTCAAAGCGTTGATATTGCTGCATATATTTATTGTTTATAAAATCAGGATATTTTTTCCAAGTGTTTATCATCAGCTTATGTCCACTATGTTCTGCAATCAAACTTCTAGCAGTAACTGCACAAACAGAACTGGTTCAGTACTTATTTCTTTAAAAGCTGCCACAGAGTTTATTCTTGTATCCACAGAAATAACTGCCAAAGATCCACTTGATGACTTCAAGGAAGTCAGTATGTTACTCTTTTCCTCCTCCACTATTGCTGATGAGCCAAGTGAAAATTTCATATCTGATTAAGCACAGGAGTAAAGAGTGAAGGATTATGTGCTCAAGGTATTGCTATCTACACAAATAAAGCCAGGACAAATACATATTTTCACAAAAATTTTTCTTAGTTATAGTAAGCAAAGGGAATACTTAGAACTAAGCAGGAAAACATATTTGAAACAGACTATACAAATTAATTCTTTCCTTGGAAAATTAAATTATTTGTTGTTACTGAGCAGATTTGTGTTGCAAACAAAAAGATCATTATTGCACGAAGGAGCTTTCATGTCTATAGCTGAAACAAGGTGGAAAGACACGAAGGACATGTTCACCAATGTGGTAATGTTATTTGTGTTTTGGAGGTTCCTTGAGGCGTAGTCCAGAAACCATTCTGGCTGGTAGATAAGCATGCAGTCTACCATTTTAAAGACTTTAAAGACTACGAAGTTTGTAGTCAAAAGCCATCAGAAGGATAGAGATGTTAAATTTTAACTCTTCTGTAAACATTTTGATGCATCAGTGGAGTGAAACAAATAAATGAGGGAGGAGAGCAGAAATGGGAGACTGGATACACTTGTGTCTGCCTACCACACCTGACTCATGCTTTAGAGAAGCTGGCTGACTGCTGGGTAAAATCAATGGCAGAGTCCCAAATGGCTGTAAATGAGACACTGGTTTGCCACTTCTTTTCAAGGTGGGAATTCTGATGTGGCATCTGCATGGTCTTGTGCTGATTTGTCTGAATCAAGTTGTTTTTTGAAGGGGGGAAATCAGATTGTTGGGCAGTCAGAACATCCATGGTGTGAGCATAGACCTCTACTGCAAGAAGTTGTCCTCTCTGTCTTGTTTAAAACTAAACCCTGAAGCGCTCTGAAGAACGTTGGAGTAAATCCTGACTAATTCTGTCGCTTTAGTGGATTTTCACTGCTGTACCCAAGAGGTAAGACCACATTTGGGCCAGTTACTTAAAACTTCAGTTGAAATACTGGCCACAGCAAAAAGGATAGAATGAATATTTCAACTGGCATCAAATAAGCCTCCCTATTTTATAATACCTATTACAGTTCTTTTCATCTTAATAGATTTGGCATTCCTTTAGTTACAGTTTTCATGTTTTATTTTGCCGAATCCCGGTTTAAGGCTAGCCATATCATCCTTGTTGCCCAAGGGAAGAGAAGACAATTTAAAGCATATTCACTCATCTTATTTTGAAGAGAATGTAGCATTGCTGTTTTTTAGCTGAGTCTCTTTACTCCAAAAAAGAAAAGAAAAAGAAATAGGATATCGTGACATGACAGAATATTTAACTTTGGGAGATGCTTCCTCTCAGCTGTGACATTACCTGTCACTATATGCCTTACAGTGTTCATTTCTTTACTCAATATATTAATCACTGTTTTTTTTTTCAATCTTCATCACTAAGTGACTTCAAATGAATGTTTCACTCTCTGTTATAATACTAGAAAATGTAATAAGTAGAAACCTGATCATTATTAAAATTTCTGTTAGCATCTTCAAATACAACTTTATTATTAAATTATTAATATAATAGTATTAATATTGCAGCAGCATTTGAAATCACTGTATGTGCTGTACAGATACAGCCTCAATTCTTTTGAATGCTCTACTCCTATATCAGGATGTACTTTGATGAAATACATAATTGTACTTAGTGTTAGAATTGAGCTTAAACAGTCAAAGGAGGCATCGTTATCTTGCTTTATGGCGGGACACTGGGAGAGAAGTGACATGCTGAAATTTAAAGATGGAGCCTGAAGCAGAACTTGAGATAAATTCATACCTCGAAGTCCTGGTCCAGTGTTATACACTGCACATCTTGTCATCCATTCCAGATTCACCACCTTTTTCCCTTTGAAAAATTAATTAGAGAAGACTAAAACAAGTCACTAAGATCTGTCATGTGGACTTCTGTGGTATTGACCTCTCTTTAAGTGTCTTCTGGTGACTGTGAGAGTCTCCTAACTGAGGACACTGGATAACCATAGGAGTGGGAATAGCTCTTCATACTGATCCCTCCTCATCACGCCAGAAAGACTTATTGCCCTCAGTTAAACCCTGGTGCATCCGTGCAATTGCAACCAGAGGGAGGGGTTACCTGGGGAGGTGGTGCAGCTCCAAGCTGTGCTCACTTTTCATCTCTAGAAATTGGAATCCTGCAGCAGTCAGCACCACTGAGGGCGGAATTTTGTTTGTGCTGCAACTGTTATTGCAAACACAGTGGAGGAACTACCTTGGCTGTTGTCAGTACTCAACATCATTTTGCTCTTTTCAACAGACCCATAGGGCAGACTGTAGGGCTGATCCCTAGAAGGTGAAATGTTCCCTAGTCTCATTAGAGAGTAAAAAAGAAAAAGAGTACAACTTTGGCTACTTTCGTTCAATTGTTTTTCAAAAAAAAACATACCTCACAGGAAACCAGGAGTAGAAATAAGAACTCAGAGGGACTTTATCTTCCATAGTTTTAATTTTATTCTATTTGTAGACTTGAAAGTGGATTCTAGCTGTTGAGGATTGAAAGACGTTGCCCTAAACTTCAGATAGTGAGCCAAAAGAGCCTTTCAAAGAAAACAGACATGCATGCGCACAAAAAGCAATATAGTTTAAAGGTTAGGATTTCTTCTCAATTTCAAGATTTCTTTGTATCTTTACCCTAGCAGGATTGTGTTCCCCAGCTGACAGTTTTTAGTCCCCAAATATTCTACTCCTGTGAAAGTATCTGGCCTGCTCAAGTTGAGCTGGCCTTTCACAGATTTAGGTCTGATGGACTTGAGAAGTGAACCCTCTTGAACATAGAAGAGAGAATAGAGGCTCCTTAAAAAAAAAAAAAAAAACACAAAAACCAAACTCAAAACAGACTTTAATGTCCCAGTTGGTCCTTTGTTCCACTCAGCATTACAGCTGGCCCGGACAGTGTGCACGAAATTGCAGGATCTCTGCAAAAATGTGGAAAATAGCCAGTATCAAGAGGTTTCTTGGAAGGTTAAAAAAAAAGGCATATTGCTCATTTATACTGCGATTTGGTAAAATCTCTCCACCTTTGCCCTCAAACATAACCAGGCTCATTGGATAGCGTGCTGGACACTAAGAGATTGCTACCAAGTGTTCAGATGTAAGCTGATCCTTTAAAGTAAGAGTGCAGCTGTGCATGACAGACTGAATTTGTTCACTTGTCATAGAGGAGGTAGCAGTTGTGTTGCAATTTCCCATCCTATACTAATAATACCTAAACAACAGTTACTCGCATTTGTATTCAGTCAAATACAATCAATAGACATCTGTTTGTACATGAATGACTGTACACTGGTACCTGTTTACTGCTAATTAAGTTTCATTAGTGATTAGTTTGTCTTCAGAAGGGGAAAAAACCCTCCATAATTAAAGTCTAGCATATTATGTGGTCCCATATTTTCCCTTTTCAGAACTTGCATTCTAACAGGACCATTAGTCTGCAGTACATTTGTCTGCATTTAAGTGTAACTACATTTCCCTGAAAAGACCATCTGTTCATAAAGACCATCTTTTTCATGCTCCCTGCAGTAAACTTTAGAGAGTGGTAGAATTAGCAAAGGACTGTATTTAAATGAAAATATATGTGGATTGAGACTAGGTAAAGCTGTTCTGTACACATTAGAATGGTTCTGTGCTGGAAAGATTGTAATTATCTTCCTCCTTTACTTTTACAGAATTTTTTATCTGCACTGAATTCTGCCACCTTTGACTGAGTAATTTTGTTCTTTCTACTTTCACCTGAATGGAATGTACCAAGTGGCAAATTACTTGAGCAGTGATTGTGGTGAAGCTGTTTTTACTTTGTAGAAAATGAAGCACTTACATTTTCATTTTGCTTGGATTGATCATAAATAGTCTCATTACAAACCTGCAGTGTAAAGGTCTGGATTCCACCCTACCGCAGTAACACTGAGTGCTTCTTTATTCTACAAATTGTCCTATTGTAGAGTTAGGTACTATTCAGTTTGAGAATGGCCTGGATGAACAGCAGGTTGGTCTCCTTTAAATAAACAATTCTCTTCAATTTAATCCTATGCATAAACTGAAAGAGCAGACTGAACTGAAAGTCAATGAGACAGAACTCCACCACCATAAAGATATCCATGAAAGAATGTGAAATGCTCCCAGAGAGGTTTGCAATACAAAAAAAAATGCATATAAGTTCTGTAAATGTTGGTAATGTTTTCATATCACACAAAACAGATTAAGCATTCCCGCTACTTCAATGTAGATTGTGCAAGAGAAGCCCTTCATGACCTGCACAGACATAACCATGGCAATAGAGAGCAAATAAGATAGCATTCTTATCCAGAATTCAGACAAGAGGATAAATGTTAACTCCACACAAGACTTAAGATAAACATTTTTTGTTGCTGTTTAATGGTTTGTTTCTTATACCAACTAAAGCATGTATACTGGGCTTTCTTAGAAGCCTAAGTGAAATACAGAATAATTGCAACCAGAAATAATGAACTGAGCAATGCTGAAGTACTTGGAACGTGATTATTTGTTTTCCCCAAAGATGAAGGGAAGATTGCAAAGGAAAGTCTCGTCATTAGCTAATAGCTGCTTCTGAAGCAGTAAAATCAGCGTAACCAACAGCAAGAGAATCCTCTGGCCATTAGCTCTGTTGAATTGTCTCACAGAAGCAAATTACTGTATATCAGACATAAACAAGTCACTTGCATGGAGCGCCCAAGTGACAGCTCTGTTCTGTGGGAGTTATCAAACCTTCAGTACCAATATGACCTACTGTATACTCTTATCAGAAGCATGTGCAGCTCTTTTATGACAAGACACCCTGCACGTCAGAGAGACTGCCAAACAATTTTATTGTCTGTTCCACATGCTATTCTCTAGAGGAGCTTCACATAGTAGATGAGTTATGCATAAGTGCAAAAAGAGTTTACGTTTTATTAGGAATTATTTAATTCAACAAAATATGCAGGGTTAATAAAGGAAAAAACCCGGGATAACTTATTCACAAATAGTATATCTCATTAGATTTTAGGTGAATCATGTTTTTACAGGCACTTTGTATTCACTCTTTTTGAAATATTAATATGGATGTGATTTTTCATGCAAAACCAGAAGACATTAGTGTTATGGTGTCTGATCCACAGCTTTGGTACAATATCCAATGGTCTTTTGTAACATTTGAACAAGATCCACGCTTCAACGATGTCAACATACCAAAGCGCAATTGGTATAAAAGTTTGCTAGGGGCAAAAAAGACCTGTTTAATGCTTCTAAAGCAGGAAGCCACAGTAAGAGTGTGTAACGATTTGTCTGATTTTTACCTTAGCCATTTGTGAAAGGTGTGGTGACAGACAGACAGTGCTAAGTCACAATCACTGAAGATGACGTAAGGCCTTTGGTTACCTGTTCTTTAAGAAAATTGCAAGTGAGCTCTCCTTGAGGTGCAGCTCAGGGGCAGCACTGGTCCAAAAGCCCTGGGACCATGCTAGCATCATGGTGAATGCGAGCTAATAAACCCAGCAAGCTTTGTGCTTCGTACATTGTAAATGTGGTCATGGTGCTTGAAAATCCATGCTGGCCTGCATCCCACCTTCTGGGCATGTAAACAGGGAGATCCTGTCTGTCTTCAAAAGACTATGGACAGACCACAGCTGGAGGATGAGGGATTTTCCAGAGAGAAAGGTTCTGATTTGTCACTTTTATGGTTGGCGGGAGGTGTTTTCTCCCTTTTGAACTGGCAACAATTGTTAAGGCTTCTTTTCCTGTAAGGGGGTTGATAAGCTATAAAGTATGATAATTAAAGTGTGTGTTAATGAGGTGCTACGTTGCTACATATATTAGGCTAGAGAGAAAACTATAATCAACGCTCGAATTTCCTCCAATACCCTCTACCTGTCTGCCAGTAACGTGGCAGGAATGCAGGAATCCTAGCATTGAAGAAACAGTATTAAGTTCTTTGGATTTGCTCAGATTTTACATTTATGTTTTGAAGGTACATAAACAAAGGCCTGAAAGTTGAAAACTATTAGGGTCGTTTGTTTGTTTTGTTTCTTTTTAAGAATAGCATAGTTGGATCAAAAGTGGAGAGCACAGGTTAATGATCCTTAAGAAGTGCAGATGGATCTACTGAACTTTTGATCTACAAAAGTCTGTATCTGAGTATGCAATTCAAACACCATGGAAAATTCAAACACCCAGGAAATGCTGAAATGAAGAAGTGTTTCTTTTGGAAAATTCGATGAATTATGAAGTTGGTAGGCCCAACTGTGTATGCTGTTGTTCAGTCTATGCCTGCAAGGAGTATGTAAACAAGTGAGATTTAGTAAGAAGAAAAAGAAAGATGGGGAGAGGCTGTTCAGGAGGGCCTGTTGTGATAGGACAAGGGGTAATGGTTTTAAAATAGAGGGAGGTAGATTCAGATTGGATATTAGGAAAAAATTTTTTACCATGAGAGTTGTAGAACACTGGAACAGGTTGCCCAGAGAGGTGGTGGATGCTCCATCCCTGGAGACGTTCAAGGCCAGGTTGGACGAGGCCCTGAGCAACCTGATCTAGTTGGAGATATCCCTGTTCCTTGCAGGGGGGTTGGACTAGATGACCTTTGAAGGTCCCTTCCAGCCCTAACCATTCTATGATTCTATGATTAAGAACATGTTCTTGAGTTTGCTTTCAATTCCTCAACATTACTAAAAGCCACATCCTTTTTGTGACATGAATTGCAAAAACTAAGTTGGCATAAAACAAACTATATAGCTTTTATTTCAGTTACGGAACTATTTGTTTCTCTTTCTGATGCTGTTCTGCCCTCATTGTGCTGGTGATAATCTTGTGAGCGTTTTCAGTTGTGACATTTTTGCTGCTGTTTGATGCCTTCTTGGGTCTTCAGACTCGGAGATAGCGTTTGCTTAATGTTTCTGAAGCCCTCCGTCAAGCGGCTCTGCCTGCAACTACAAAAGTGATTCAGTCAAAGATTGCTTCACACTTGGCTTATTATGATTCTCTTTTCTAAAGACCTCCTGTTTTTCCTCTATCTTGCCCGAACGGGCTGCTCAACTTACACTGCTGATTTTTGTGCTGCTCACATGGTCTAATGTTATCCAGTTACACTGTCTGTCCATTTAACTCAAGTCTAATTTCAACAGTCTGCAGATGGCCTTTAATATCTACTGGATAATGGAAACACTCTCCTTCTGTGTTCTCATTTGTGAGCATTTCCAGGTATTTGTTCTATTTGTGTGACAGTTTTTTGCTGGTCTCTGCATCCTTTTTTTTTTGGTTATTCATGAAGGTTGGACAGCTGCAGAACCTTCTCAGACCAAACAGAAGCAAGAGCATGTCAGAGTCATTGAAACGGATGCTTGCAACTGTTTGCTGTGGGTGGAAGCTGTGGTGTTTAAGAGTCACTGTATACATTAATAATTTATGATAATTGTGAAGTAGATGGTGCTCAAAGGTGCCACAGCATTTCTCATAGAATAACATAGGAAATCTTCATAGTTAGCACTAATATTAGGTTTCTGTGGGTTTTTTTATACTTGTGGAAGTCAGGACCTGGTGCAAAGGAGAAATGTTTCTTTTCACCAGCTGCCCAGGTCTGTCTGCTCCATAATTTTGGAAGCCAGTCACCAAAAGAAAGACTCATCCAGGAAAAAAAATGTTTCTGTCCTCCAATGCCCATGTGAATGTTTCCAAGACATTTAATTCTGCAGCCTTCCTGATAGGGCTCCTGGGATATCTCAGTGGTGACATTTAGCCCTGTCTCTGAATGCCTTTTTAGGAATATGATGGTAGGCTCCCCATTCAGCTCTCTGTATCCTGCAGTGGTCTCTGGTGCTTGTTAAAGGACTTTCCCTCACCAACTTATTGCAGGTGTTTATTAGCACTATTTAACAGAGGTAAGAAACACAGAGATTGTTTTGTACAAATGTGCATCAACAGCCACCTTGTCTGTACTCTTGCTGTAACCATAGGACCCTCCATCCTATAGCAGGTGTGTGCGTAGGTGAGAATTCCAATCACGTGCCTCAGAAACATCTCTACAAAGTTAATCTTACAGTCTCTACATATAAGCTCTCTGTTGTATAAGCAGACCCCCTTTGCACCTAAACAAATCCTGCCTGCCTCTTGTGTTTTCTGTGGTCATGGTGTTGCTCAGAAAACATCACCTGTAACAGGAAAACAAATCAATGTGCTATCAATGCAATCGTTATTAGACTCAGCTTCTTAAAGCTAGCATGAAATTAGCTGAAACAAATCTGAAAGCGGAGAGTTTGATGTTGGTGTCCTAAATCAAATTAAAATTGAGCTAGAATCAAGCACGGCATAAAATCTTATTTATACAAGTTACGTATTCAGTTAAATCTTATCTCATTAGTTTAATCTTACTTGATAGCACCTCAAAATTTTTCATTTTTCAAAAAATTCCAATGTTCTTATTTAATTAATATAGCAATTAAATGTATTGCCATGTTATGATTCATGGGATCATTTCATTAAAATTTACTGTGCGAGTATGCTGGATGTAAATCATTCTTGCCGGAGATGAGTAAACTATTACTGATGTGCAAAAACTTCTATGTTTAAAGAAAGTTAGAGCTGTAAAATTAAACTCTGAAGGATTAGGAAAAGGCAGAATTAAAACTGCCTGTGTAGCTTTAATTTGGAACATGGATGTGATACAGTCTTAAAGACTTGATCACAAGCTGCTACTTTATTCTGTGCACAGGGTGGACAAGATCAAGTGTTTATTTTTATCTGCATCATTCAGTGTGCAGTTCCAGAGCTTAGATGCCATCCAAACTCTGCCCTGAATACAAGTTTATGAACATCCTTAGCTTTCATACAGAGCCTCTCAGCAGAGTATCTGAAATTCTCTGAAGCATTAATATATATACTTCATATTTTAGGTAATGCTTATTCTCTTTATACAACAATTTAGCTTTAAAGCTTGATTTCTTTTGCATACTTAGCAACTTAAATGACAGATTCAGCTCAAGGCTCTTAGATACTGCAGTTACACTTGTCATTGCTCAAGATTTCTGCACGCCAGGTCAGCATGTTTCATGTGGCCACCCAGAAAGTGACCAACTGTGACATGTTCCGGCTCAGGTGACTTTCCTAGCAGTAGAAAATTGTTGCAGGGAAAAGGACAGGCTCACTTCTGTAAAGTGGTGTTTGATTACCTTACTTATGGGTTTATCTTTAACTTTTTTGTTGTAACGGTCTTAGGCATAGTTTACTGTGCTTTCCGAAATGTCTCTACCAGAGAGACCAAGGACCGTATCGCAGAAAGCCTCGCTTAATCTCAATCTGCTGCTAGAACTCTCTCTTGAGCTTTGCACATTATCACTCCTTTCTTAAAACAATATTATCACTGTTCTTACTTTTGACTAAATGTTTTAACCAATAGTTAAGCATCTACATTGCTTATCATCATATAGACCAATGTAAGTTTAATTTTCTAAGGTAAAGCTGGTGCAAAGCCAGTGGGAATCCCGTTAGGCAGAGGCTCCTACAAATAGCGCCATTACAAAAAAAAGCAGTCTGCACTACAGCTGTTGAACTTCATGCTAAATCGCCTTCAAGGCTTTCTTGAAAACCTGCTCATCCCTTGTGTGAGCACCTTGAGGACCTAATACTCTGTAGGATCATCTGTACCAGTATCCTCTCCCTAGAGGTGTCTCCTTCTCCGCAAGGTGTCTCTAAGCCTGTCACAGCCCCTAGCAGTGCTCTTTTGCAGGCTGCTTTCAAGGGTTGATGGGCCTTGGATTGCTGTGAAAATGTCTCATGCTCTTCGGGGAGGCAGGATCCCTTTGGCTCGCTTTCCTACCTAGCTGTGATGCAAGGCTGTTGTTGGCTGATTTGATCTATTATGCAGCTGAGGGGGAACTAAACTGAGGGGCACGTTTTTTCTGTATTTCAAAGGGCAGGAGGAGTACAGTTAAGATTTTCTTATGCGCTCTCTAATAACTGAGGCAGGGAGAACTCCAGCATTGTATCTGAGAAGCCTTGGGATTAAATTACATCATTTAAGAACTCATTAGCCTGTCTTTCAAGTGTATGCACTTTGGGGAATAATCATCTTTCTTCTCGTGCTTTGCTTTTGAGTTGCTCATGTGTCATATCTCTCATGCCTAGGAATTGCAGCTTTATGGCACTTTGGATTGGATAAACCTCCTCAGCTTTGAAATGTTAAATCCTTCAATTAGTTTGAATTGAAGACTAAAGGCCAAACTTTTCAAATGTAGACACCTGAAGTTGACAGGAGCTGCAGGCATTCATCACCTCTGAAAATCAAACCAATCGTTTAGGTATCTGAATTTAGATGCAGGTACCTTCCTTTTGCCAGCGCAGTTTAATCACCGAGTCCTGTAGTATTACTTTGGATCACATGGTCTTTCCCTAGCCTTTTGCACTTCTTTTATGTTTTCCTTTTCGTTCCAAGGAAAGGCTGGAATTTATGTTTAGATGTTCATGTTATGATGTCCTCTTGACTCTCCCGGAAAGTTGCTCCCTGATAAACAGATCCCTCCCACTCATTGTACTGAAAGCATCTATTAATTTCAGCAGTTTAAAGCAAAAGTAGGTCCTAAAACATTGCTTAGAAAGGTCTACATTAATGTACCAAAGACAAATGCTAGTCTTCCATTGTCTAGGTGAACCTGTGATCTGTTTTACTGTCATTAGCCACTATCTCTCCAAGCCGTGCTTTGTGGCTATCACCAATACATGTCCCCTGGTTAGGATGGTCAAAAAAACTCTGCCTTTCAAAATCTGCCCCTTTAAATGTATTACCCTACTCATAAGTTTTGACTTACTGCATGCTTTTGAAGGAGACAAGGGATCAAGTGAGGGTTGTGTAGTTTGAACATCTGCTTTTAATTACCTATACACATGGAAGGAATTGATTTCTTTAATTTTCTGACTTAGCGAGATAGCAGAACAGGTATGGACAAATGAGCAAGTGACTTGTGCAGATTTAGGTGTCTACTGATACAACTACTGAAAGAAGTAAATCCATGAGCAAAGAGAATTTCTGGAGATTTTTATTCATAAGATGAAAAGCTTCCGAAAGAATGTAACAACTCTGGGACTAAACTGCATTTCCATTGCCATGATCTTCTGCTTCTCCTGATTGTGAATGCTGAAAGTCTGCTCTGCTTCCCCAGGGTCCTGATAGAAAATTCATTGTCAGAACTGGAAATTCAGAAAACTAGCAAAGACAAAACCCCAAACAAACAAAACTCCCAAACCCCCAAACAAGGAAAGGAGATCTCTTAATTATAGTTGCACCCTAAGCAGATGTTAACAAGTCTATTTAAACCTTTTTAGACTGTGATCTGCTGCTGACCTCCTGTCTTCATCTAACTTGGCGTCTCCCCGATCAGCTAATTCTGCCCTGATTAGCATTTCAGAAATGCACAGGTTTTGTCAAACACAGCTTCAGAAGCTGTTTCGAATTACCCCTTTGGGTGGTTTGCTTTTGCGAGCTACATATTACAAAGGATGATTTCATAGCCTACTCCGTTATATTTATTCTGGCTTTGATTCAACATGAGAAATGATTCGTGACATTGAAGTGCACCACGTGGATGGACTTCACACCGTTGCATTGCCACTAGTTGGATGGTCTCAGCCTTGCTCATTATCCTGATGCAGTACCAACATCAGCCCACTCTCAGTGTCCTCCTTCCTTGGCAGGACAGTACCTGTTTCTCTGAGTGAACCACCTCTCTAAAAAGGCAAAAAGGAAGTTTCTCTGTCTTGTATTGCTCCACCTCTTCTGTCTTGTGGAGAAGGCAGGAATCTGGTTCCTTGCTTGGAGAAGCAGGAAATGGAGTGTTTGCTTCCTCAAAGAAAAGGCAGAAGGGGAATAATTTCTTTAAGTTATTTTCAAGTTGTTGAGAAAATTTGGGAAAAACTCTCCCCTTAAAATGCCTGTTCAGCTGAGGATTTTGGTGTAACTGAATTCAGCGGAGTGTTTTTTCTTTGTGGAGAAAGAAGATCCTTTTTTCCCAGGCTATGTTTTGTGCATTGCTTCAGCAAAGAACAGGTGTCTTCTTTTCCTGGGCTTCTGAATATAGACTGAGAATATGGAATATTTCATCCCTTTCTTCTTCTGCTTATGCTCTCCTTGTGCCAGTATAAGAGTCTTTTATGGCCCTTATAGTATCATGCGGTGCTTCTCCCCACACCTCCTGCTAAGAGTCATCATTCCTTGTGGCAATTCTCCTTGGAGAATATATTCTTATCATCTGATAAGAACTTATTTTCCCAGAGATACCAAGGTTCTTTTAATATATATTGGTCTTTGCTCCTTCTCTCCAGCAGTAGCAAGAGAGTGTTTATTTACTTGACTGAGTTTGGTACAATATAGAGGTAAATGTTCCCAGCGGCTAAGTTACCAAAGTAGGAGTCTGCATAGTGCTATTTCTAAGCTTAAGTTTGGCTTCATTTTACTTGTCTAGGATGAATGTCATGTGATGATACAAGATTTTGTGATAAACACATAGTGTGATTGATCCCAGTTTCTTTACAATTTTGTATAGATTAAACTAGAAAATAATTCCCTGTGCAAAGGACCTTGACATGTCTCCAAAATAATCAAACTTAGGATAGGTTCTGAAGTGTGCCTAAACACCATTTGGAAAAGACATATAGGGAGAAGTCTTCATGAGAGCTTAACATAGATGAAACAGGATTTTCGGAACTGATTGGCAATAATGTAGGTGGCTAATTTCTCTGAAGTGTGCTGAACGTTGAAGTGCTTTGAAAATCTGACAAGAAGTGTGAATGTCATAGTTGCTGCTCGTTGCAGAATGACTTTAGAAATTTGGCTTTAAATTTGGGTGTTTGAAGATCTGGCCTAAGAGCAACAGTTATCAAAGAAGCAAATAAACTTATTTTGGCCTTCTTTTCAGATAAAGTGCCTGAAGGAAAGCTCTTAAGTGAGTGTTTCTATTGTATAAATTTATGATTTGATTTTCAGAATATCACCTTGCTCTCTAATTGTCACTTTGCGCACCCAAAGTTCTAAAGTACAGGCTCGTTTAGTTTGTGTTGTTTAGCAAATTCTAGTGTAGTAGGAATGTTAATAGCATCCACTCTCTGTAAGCATAGCTTTCACCTGATTCCTCTACCGATTCAATTTTTAAGCTGAAAATCAGGTTTATTTTCATGTTTACAATCTGAACTACAAGGTTTTGTATTTGTTGCATTCTTATTCTGCTGAGATGCCAAGAGACTGCTATGATATCATTCACACAACTGGGGTTCGGCTTTCTTGATTACGTCAAAATAATCGCAACAAAGATCAAGCTCATCCCTGATGCCCCTCCTGGAAGTGAGGACCATTCTGCTGAGGAGTGAATGTAGCTCATTGCTTGTATCCCTATGCAACTCCTGCTGCTTGTAGAAGAGTCAGAACTTCTGTATCCAAAGTTGCATCCCAGGAGTGTTGCTCTTCACCTTCTAGAAACCTGGCCTAAAGCAAAGATGCTGTGATGTGAAAACTGCTCAGCTCTGATCCAGTCTTGCAGGTGGTATTCTGGCATTTGCCTATAAGGAAGCACTGAGCTTCCGACGCTGAAGAGAGTAACAAGCAGTCAGCACCTCTTAAATTCAGGCCTCTGCTCCTGGTGGGCTGAAGGGAAACCAAAGACTGCAGACTGATCTGGGGAGCATTCAGACTCTTGGAGATAGCAGAAAGTTTAGGGGGAACTTTAGATTGAGTCCTGTCTTATCAACCTGATTTGCTTATTCCAAGGCAGCGCATGTCACCCTCTGAACATCCCTTGTTAGGGGAGCAGGATACATTTCTGGAGCGGCTGCTTCACTCTGAACAAACAGCACTTTTTTTTTTTATAAAATGTGTAACTGGCCTGAAAGTTGGAGTAGCTAACTCTGCTAATTATATGAAACTCTTTAATATGATGCTGGAGGTGTTAAACAATTGTACCTGCATTAAATATGCTGTGCTTACACAAACGTGGCACACAGACTGCAAGTTCTAAAATTTATCAGGCAGACTAATTATTTAAATGTGAGCTATAGGTTACATAAATAAATAGCTCTCCCTCAGTAAATGGCAAGGTGTCATGGTGTTAGCCACGTGGCTTGTAGCAGAGTGGAATTAATGTTAACACTTCTGTAGCTTTCTTTCTCTGATTAGTAATTCTTTCGATGTTGGTAGATGAGCTGAATTTATGAAGGTTTTGCCTGCCCTCTAGGTCTCTATTTTGTATTCCTTGTGCATTGCAGCCTGCTTTTGACTCTGGCAGCAATGTTGGATACTAAACCCATGAATAGCTCAGGCTCCCTGCTCAGCTTGTGGAGTGAGGCAGATCCACACCAAACCGGGAGCTGCCCCTAGGGCAAGATCTCCACTCCTCCAGCTCTCATGGCTTGGTCCTCCAGCTACAGAAGCAGCCCATTTGCAATTAGCAGCATGTGTATCATAGAGCAATGACATAGAATTGCATATACCAGAAAACAGGCGGATCACTGCGGTAATGAAGCCAAGGTGGGCTCCTTGCATTTTGCTGTTATACGTATGCTGGGGGAAAGATGCACATATGTTCACAGAGGCACAAAGTGATAATATGCTGCCTGCAACTTTTTAGGATGCTTTTTGAGTGCAGAGTTATGAAAGCTCAGAAAATCCTATATGAGAAAAGCTGTTCTAGCTAGTCAGAGAGAGTTTCATTAAAGTTTCTTGCAGTTATTAGTTTTAAATTCAGTTATGTCTGCTTCAGTTTCATTTCTGGAGGCATGTGCTCTGGTGGTTTTCTGGCAGCAACACTGCAGAGGGTGGAGAGTGTTAAGTGACAGGTTGCACATTCCTCCTCAGTCTCCTAGAAGTGGCTTTTTTTTTTTTCTCTCCAGTCATGCTAATTTACATGCAGCTTTCAAAGTGAAATTCGAGCAGGCATCCTCCCTCTCCTTCCTCATCTGTCCCAATCCCCACTCCTCCTTTCTGCTGCACCAGCCGCCAGCCTAATCGCCTGGTTTCACGGAAGTGAAAACCAAGTGAGTGTTTCACTTACTCTTCACTTAAGGAGAATCTGTGAGCCTGATCCTGCAACCTTCAATGTCTGTTCTGGCAAACAGCAGGGAAGGTGCTCAGCACTTTACGGGATGTGCTCAGCCATTTGCAGACTCGCAGCCCGGGCACTGCCGTGCTCCCCTGCAGCACTGCATGGCAGGAAGGCTCTTGCCCATCCATTTCATGGTGGATTTAGGAGGAGGAGCCCAGTTTCATGGCAGTCATTCAGCAGCAATGTCTGCGTTAGCCCCAGTGGAAGCAATTGGATCAACTCGTTTAGTGCAAGGGATTAAAAGAAGCCAGATGCTGTCTTAATGGACAAGCATAAGGCGAAGTTGCAAACTTGGCCTTTTGGGGAAATTGAAAGCAGTTTAGTTCAGGTTCAGCTTAGAGGGTTGAGAAAGAAATTGTCTATTAGTCTCAAGCCAGGCTGACAGTGCACCCACACCGAGCTTGCAGATGCTCTGTAGCCACCAGGCAGAGCCGCGCGTTAACCCGCCAGCGACGCGGGGGCACGCGCCGCCCCTCGCAGCCCTGCTCAGCCCTGGGGAGCTGCATGAGCAGCAACCTGGAGGGCACCGAGCCTCCTCCCCTGAGACCAGCTCTCAGACCGGCACGAACAGGGCATGTCAGTACAATGTGAGGTCTGCTCGGTCCAAACCAGGCTCTGCAGGGCTGCTGTTGGCTCCTCATCTCTCCAGCACTGGGCTGGAGGCGAGCAGGGGCAGGATCTGGTCACCTTAGCAACCCCTTAGCCGGCACTTCTGGAGAGCACATTGCACCAGGTTTAGACCAACTAAATCCTTTCCCCAGTTCCCAGAGGAAGGGAAAAGAGCAAGGCAGGTTGTGAGCCTGAGATATAAGCTGCTCTCAGCTTTGATCCCAGGACAGTGGATCAGCGTGTCAAGGCTGACGATGAAACTGTGCTGTAACCCTTCCCAGGTAACCTTCGTGTTCCAGTGAAAAACAAGGTTACTGCGCTGGTGTTTTCCTAGCCCAGAGAAAGGGAACGGACACTAATAGCAGCTGCAGCTCCTTCAGTTTTCATGTGCCATTTTTTTATGAACAGAGCTGCTGTTCAGGTCCAGTTTCAAGCCTTGCTGTCATGGTTTAATCCCAGCTGGGTTAAGCACCACACACCACTTGCTCAGTGCTCCCATGTGGGACGAGGGAGAGAATCAGAAGAGTAAAAGTGAGAAAACTCATGGGTTGAGATGAAGACAGTTTAACAGATAAAGCAATAGCTGCGTGTGCGAGCACAGCAAAACAAGGAATTCATTCCCTCCTTCCCGTTGGCAGGCAGGTGTTCAGCCATCTCCAGGAAAGCAGAGCTCAGCTTTACATGTAACAGTGACTTGGGAAGACAAGTGCCATCACTTTGAACATTTCCCCTTCCTTCTTCTTCCCCCGGGTTTATATGCTGATCATGACGTCATATGGTATGGAATATCCCTTTGGTCAACTGGGGTCAGCTGTCCCAGCTGTGTCACCTCCCAACTTCTTGTGCACCCTCAGCTTACTCACTGGTGGGGTGGTGTGAGGAGCAGAAAAGGCCTTGACTGTGTGCAGGCACTGCTCAGTAATAACGAAAATGTTTCTGTGTTATCAACGCTGTCTTCAAATCCAAAACACAGCCCCATACCAGCTGCTATGAAGAAAATTAACTCTATCCTAGCCAAAACCAACACACCTGCATAGAGTTACACTGTTTAAAATTATTTAAATTTCTTCACTACTAAATATTTCCTCGAAGCAGTTTGTTCGTTTGTTCTTTTGTTTTCTGAGCGCTTTTTATATTGCCAAGGTGTTTAGCTGCAAACACGGAAGGCCATGCAAATAAGACCAAGCCAGCTGCACAGATTTTGCACACTTTAATTAAGTTGTAGGGCTTCAAATGAATTTGGCTCCAGTTTCTGATGCTTCCATGCCCTGTATTCTGTTCCAATGTGGATGTTAAATCGTGCAGAAATGGAGCGTGACCTAACTTTCATGTCAGTTGATCTGGCAATAGCTGGTTTTGTGTAACTAATTTAAAAAGATTGATTGTTGGTTAATTACATTAATGAACTGAACCAACATGGGCACAGACCAGAGCTCAGCAGTCTCCTAAACAGTCATTAAGAATAGACATCTATCTTTTCACCTGCTTGTACAGCCTCCTGTTGGGTGGCAGAGTGTGTGGAATTGTAATTCTGAAGGTTAAACGACTTAGGGACGTAATCACAAAACTGTTCACCTCTGCTACCCTTCTGCCCATATGGCCCTGGTAGTTACAGTCAAAGTCCATTTGGACAAACTGTCTGTTGAAAGATCTCCAGGACAGCAAGTCTGGTGGTTTCAGCTGCGTTCCTGGCAAATGCCAGCATGTGTTACAAATCCACCAAACTTCCCTGGTTGAAAGGATTTTGTGGATTTAAACAATTTTGAAAGAGCTCCTTTCCCAATTAGGGTAATTCATGCTTATCAAGGTGAAAGTGTACTAAGCAGAACAGTTCACTCTTCTTTCTAGCCAGCTTATGAATATGAAGAAAGATTGATTCAATAATACATTTCTGTAATTAAATTGGTAAGTTAAAATGATAGAGTTCTTGTTTTAGCGAACAGTCAATGGAAGATGCATTTCTGTGTGTTTATCAGAGTTGGCCTTGTAGCCATTCACTACACTTAGGTGGGAGATGTGCAAACATTGCGTGCCAAGCAACTAAAGAAGTACTTTAGGAGGTTCAAAAAAAGTTTGAGACTTTTTCTAACCTGATTTCAAAATATTACCCAGTGAATAAAGGCAATGGAATGCATTTTATTTTATCTTGAAGTCTGGGGACATACCATTGTGTATCCTTTGCCTTTGCACATCTGCTTGCCAGATTTCTACAGGTCATGAAGGACTTCACCTGAAATTAATATGAGTGTTGCCACTGACTTGAGCGGAAAGGGACTAGCACAGGGCTGCATGTTATGACAGACGGCAAGAAAAATCCTAGTTACTTGGGAAATTAAGAATGAAAGTACTTTTGCACTGTTAGCCTGCAAGAAGTTATTAGCTTGTGTAGATTGTTGTGAAAATCTTCGAAGTGGCTCGTGTTGGTGCTGATATGGTGGTATTCTGCAAGGCCTGATCCAGTAGCTGCTGGGACTGAGGAGTTGTTACAGGGATTTCAGTCACCTTTGGGTGATGTCGTAGACGACCTATGAAGTTGATTTTCAAGGAGGCTGTTTACTTCCATAACACCGTTTTATACACCAAATTCAACAGTATGTGTGGGAAGTAAGTCAAAGAAAAATAGGATTTACCAGCAGTCATATAGTCCGTGTGAAAAATCTGCTTTCTGGATTCTCGGCTCCCTCACTGGGTATGCCATCAAAATGGTTTTAAGTGACAAAGGAGACTTACTCCTGTGGGTTGTTTGGAGGCTGGTCCTTCTTCCCCACCGTCCCAGAAACTTCAGTGGACTGTTGAGGGGTGAACAGTTGAGCAGCTGCATAAGGGATTTCAGGCTTTGGTTCATGACAGCTTAAAAAAACTTTAAATGCGAGGTGAAGAAGTTGTGGAATGACACATATGCAAATGCTGTTAAATTATGGTTTTATCTAAGATCTTCTGTTTCAAGCTAATTGAAAGACAGAGGCCACTGCTGCAGGAGGAAAATATGAAAAGAAAACTACACTGAAACATAAAAGTGTTTCTGATCAAGTAAAATTCTGTTTCTGTTGAATGTTTTATTTTGTTCCAGTCACATAAATTACCATCTTTGAAATGAACTCCCACAATCAGCTTTTTATAACAGAAAATAATTTACATTTAAAAGGTTTAACTGAAGCAGCTAAACCTCAGAGATGAATGTGCACATTCGGCAATAAAATAGGAAAACAGCCCGTGTTTTGGAACCCGTGAGCTGCTATATATAATTTTAATATTATAAATAACTAAATACAGGCTGGTGAGTGCTGTAGGTATGCACAGAGATATTTGCTACTTCTTGGGAAATGTATCCTTAAGGGTATAAAATGCCTCAGTACTGACGCAAAGCCTCGGAAATGTCCCTTAGCACTGATAGATGCTGCGACAGAAAGCGCCGTGGCTCGCATGCGTTTCATGCTCCGCAGAAGGTTATGAGGCTCGCTCACCTTACCGTCGTCGGAAACCTTTTCTTTCTCCTTGCAGTAGCACCTCTCTTCCGTCTTTAACTAATGAAAGAAGAGACAGGACAGTATTTCAGTTCTGCAGGAACCTTGTCATCATCCTAGAAGAAGTTGCAAAAGTTGTCTAAAAAGGCAATA
Source organism: Tauraco erythrolophus (assembly GCF_009769465.1). Lineage (NCBI taxonomy): Eukaryota > Metazoa > Chordata > Aves > Musophagiformes > Musophagidae > Tauraco > Tauraco erythrolophus. The sequence continues at coordinate 9,764,011 of NC_141476.1, forward strand.
ACTGCAAAAATTAGAGATGATGATTTCCCTCTCAGAACAAGAGTAACTGGTATGTAAGGCTTGGCTTCCTCTGCCACATCCATTCCTGATTTATCTTCTCTTCTTCTTCCTTACCCCCTGCATTACAGGGGGTGTGGGCCATTGCTGCTGTAATGCTCTTATTCCCTGCTAGCAGAGTGAAGATATATTTCAATTTTATGCTCTCCTCAAATGTACTCAGACACATGGAAAAAATATCTTACAGGTGTTTGTATCATTGCAGATACTCCAGAGAATTGAAAGCTCTCTGTATTCCAACAATCATCTTTCCCTCGGCCTCAGTGTACTTTATATCTCAGCTGGGGTGCCGAGTCCTGCCGTTATTGGAGTCAGTGAGAAAATGGGTGGAGGTTTCAGCAAAATGGGGATGAGACCCTGAGTGTTAATCGTGGGGCTGTAGGGCCAACGTTGTGGGAGAAGCTGTGCGCAACTTCGTACATAACAGCACTCTGCCCCGCCGAGGGAGCTGGACCTTGACATCTACAAGATTTGCCTGGGGGGTTCAATCCTTGCTCTTACTAATATTAGAAAGTAAATTAGCATTATATTGCCCCTCGTATCAGACCTGTTAGGAGTCTTCCATCCTTTTCATTTAGACTGGCTCTCTGAGGGAAAAACCCAGTAGTAACACACTGGTGTGATAATTAGTAAGCACTAATTACTAGTAGTAACTAGTAGTTCTACATAATTACAATGTTAGCATCTCAGGGGGGAAATGAAAGCTTGTGCTGTCCCTTTAACAGGACAACTTGATAATCCTCTTAACATTTTCTCTTTTGGCTGATAATATTTCACAGAGTTTTACTTTGTAAAATATTCCTAAAGGGAGGCTTAAGCAATAATGCACAGATTATGGAAATGACTCTCATTAAGTATAGGGAGAGACTTCAGCAAAGCCATGAACTGCTTCGAAACATGTAACCCCCATTAGGAGCTTCATTTAAATGTTTATTCACAGAGCAGTAAATGTTTATTATAGAACATTTTATTGAAACATAAATTAAAGAACCCTAATTATACGTATCACAAGTGTTAAAACAATATGCATTTATCAAGACTTAACTAAAGATCAGAGGTGAGGGGAAATGCAATTGCACTTTCATTTGCATCTCGGAAACACTAAATTTACACAAAAACACCTGGGAAAAGCGACCCTGAGGGAAGGCAAAGGCACAGACCCTCAAGGCACGTGCTCTATTAGGCTATCCCTAAACCTGCACCACCTTCTGGAGCAGCTTCAGAGGCATCTTCCTTGGTTTGTGCATCAGCCTTACCATCTGTAAAATGGAAGTGATACTTTATGCAGGGCTTGCCAGAGTTTAGGGTTGTTTTTGCAGTTCTTTGGTATTCAAGGGGTAGAAGATGCTATACAGGTCTCACAGTGTTCCAATCAGAACAGAAAACACGGCATAGTGGTTTCCCCATTAGGGTCCTTGGTTGGACCAAGGTGTCGTTCTTCCTATTGATTCACACAGAGTAATGGTTGATGCTCCTGCAGGTCTGCGCATCCCGTCCACTGTGGGTGCTGAGGAGGGGATAGGCACTGAATAATGGCAGGTGAGAGGAGCTAGTGACGCCCTTGGCCTGACCTTCCTGCCACCATGTATCAGCCCTCATTCCTAGGGTTGTGCACCAGGTTAGAGGTCAGAAAATAGCAGTTTAGAAGCACCATCCCACCCTTATTTCTATTTACTTTATTCATTTGCTGTGTTTCAGAGGATCTCGTAGGAGATGTCCAAATTACATTTGGATCACCACTTCCGATAAACAGGCTAATTACCCTCATTGTGCCAGTTCTCTTGAGTTTGGGGCTGAGGGGGAGGGGTTGGCATTTCTCTTGTAAATGCTAAAGTTGCCTTCAGCTGTGGAAGTTATAGCTGCAGATCTCAAGTGGGTTTAAAAATCTTTCTGTGTGTGTTTTCATTAGATCTATATCCCTTTTTTAGCTTATCCACAGCTCATTTCTTTAAAACTTTATAGCAGTTGACAGATACATTATTTATTGAGGATGCTGAATCTGCACATTTCTCAATCTACATGTTTGACGATGTACTCTGCTGCAAATCCCCCACTTGGTTTAATTTCTGAGATATTTTCAAATTCTCTCCATCTTGTTGCTTTCCAAAGTACATGTCCTCTGTGCTGATCGAGTATCTGGATGCTCTTCCAGAGGCTAATCCATGACATAAACATTGGTAGGGATCATTGCAAGGCTTTCTTATATTCCTCCTAATGGTATGTGTAGGTAGTGCAGTGCTGTGCAGGTGTCCTGAAAGGGTCCTTACGCTCCAGCGTGGTAGCATGTGGACAGCCTGTGCAGCCTCTTCTCCCAAGACTTGTTCTGGCTGCTTCTGATTTTGCACCCTCTTTTTGGTCAACGTTTTTGATTCACAAAACTTCACCATCTCCATTCTATCAGTAGCTCCCACCTTTCCTGTTCTCCAGTGGCTCTTGTAGTCCATTCCTGCCTGTGTCTCTGGTTTCCTCTGCTGTTGCCCTGGGCTTTCTGAGGTGTGGATTTCCGTGTCCTTCCCTTTCAAAGTGTCCCTCTGTCTCCCTGCACATACTGCTCTCGAGTCTGGCAGTCCGTGCCACTCCTTTCTGTCTCTATCACATCCTTATGTTTCTCATGATGGTAGAAAAGCAAGCTTTGGGTTTGTGTTTTAACAAACCAGAGCCAAAGCAGAGGTGTTACAAGAGTGTGTTAGTCTGTGCAGCCTTCCTGGGTTTGGAGCAACCCCTGCCATCTGGGGAGGAGGCACCGAGTGTCTGCATTGATGCAGCCTCGTGCATGAGGTTTTAGTGAAGTGGGGTGGTTTTGTAGGAAAGGGATTGTTTCAAGTAGTTTCCTCTCATGTTTTAACATTTTATAAAAATCAAGTCTTTTAAAGTGGTCTTACTTTGTGTAATTTATAACTCCTGAAAATGTAAAAAAAAAAAAAAAAAAAGTTGGCAGCAATTTTGAAGGCTGTGAAAACTGGGTATTTTAATTTACCAAAACTCTTTCTTTTCCTAATACTAGATAGGACTTTTTTTTTTATTTTTTAATTTGGTTCTCCATCTCAACCCAATTGAGGACTAGGAAAAGCGTCAAGAACTCATAAATACTCACTGAACAGAAATCGCTTTCCCATGGAGATGTCTTTGCCAGGGCCTGCAAGTCAAGGGTCCTAAAAATTGCCTGGAAAGAGCGAGCGTAGGGAGCCTGCTCGCCTCTGGGTAATGCGATGTATTTTCGGGGACAGCAGAGGGAGCGCTTTCTGTGAATGAGCTGTGGATATACAAGCAGGGCTTTCCACGGAATAATTTTGTAACAGGGATAATTGAGCAGTTAATCAAGAATGGCAAACAAGGGCTCCATGGAAGCCCAGTTTACAGAGAGGACAAAATTGCCCTATTTTTCATGTGGCTATCTCAGTATTATGGTTGATTTTCTTTATCACCCGCTAACAGTCTTACTTGGAGAATGGTTATTAGTTTGGAATTTCTACAGTTAATCTGGGAGTTTAGAAGAAGCATTATCACAGGCTCCTGTGAGAAGCCCATGTCTCTGTAATGGACAGGGGACTTAGCAGCAAGCAAGGTCTTATCTGCAAACCACCATCCTTTTTCCTAGCGAACTGGCTAATGGAGGTCTCCTGGCCAGCAAGTCTTGCTGCCTGCAGCCACTAATGCCCTTCCTGCCCTTCTGCCTGAACACGACAGTGGCAGGGACATTGCGGTTTACTATTCCTGGCCCTGATGTCCCTCGGTGCCCCACATCATGGCCTTTCCTGATCTTGCTGCACCATGAAAGCCCATGGCTGCAAAGCTTTGTCTCTGTAGAAAGAATGAGAAGTAACAAGGGAAAGGATTAAGCTGCTGAAAGGCATTTGGTTTCACTGCATGAAGGCTCAGCTCAGCCATGTACTGTGATTGCAGGTGTGGGGGGAACAGACCCTTCCTCTGCCAACTTTTTGGCAGCCCCCCTGTCCTCCAGGTTGTGTGACCGTTGCCAGTTTTTAGTGTATTCATCCTACAGCAACATTTACTGCTAACAGACCCTGGGTGCATGCTGAGGAGCTCTCGTACAGGCTATTATCTCCCTTTCTGTTGGAAGCTCAGCTTTGTTGCTCGGCTAACCAGCACAGCAGCTGAGCAAACGCAACATAATGTTCATGAATTATTGCAGGCACCGTCCATGTTCTCCCCAGTGGTATGTGGCAGGGTCGTCTGCTCTTCACAATTCTGGTCTACCTGGGAAATCTCTTTCAGTGTCTATTTTTTGCCTAGTATTTTTGCTTTACATCCAGTGCAGTGGTGACACATTGGTTATTCGACCATAATTCAGTATATAAAACCAGCCATAACTAGGAACATTGCTTTCTGCATGGCCTTGAGTGCTGAAGCAAAACTCACCTGACTTGAATGGATGTTTTGCCAACAAAACAGGCTCCAGGTGTTTTGGCTGAGACTTTCGTGAGCGTTTTGCAGCTCGGATTCACTGGAAATCGAGTTTAGATGCATAATCCCACAAATGCCTGTGCTGCTGCCAGACGTCAGCAGTGGTGGGATGAGAGTGTTCTCCAGGGTGCCCACCAGCAGCCCCGTGCTCCAACAGTCGTGCTGGGACTGCCGTGGGGCTTGAGTGGAGGATCTTCTCGCTGCAGCGGGAGGTCAGAGCACACGCTGGCTCTGGCCACGATTTCCCTACACTACAGGTTTGTTCCTTGCACTACATTTTCTAATTCTCTTGCCATTTGGGTCTTGAAGGTTGTGAAAAAAAACTTCTCTTAAGAGTGATTTTGCATCACTTGATAATTCTCACTGTTAGGATTTTTTCAAGCTGAGATTGCATTTATAATGTGGTAGCCGCTGTGAAAACAGAGGAAGCTGCAGTCCTAGCCCTAGAAAACTGTCTGTCTAATAATTTTAATTTTGAAGTTCCTATAAAATTCAGCTTCTTCCAGCTGCTGCTACCCTGGACGTCCCTGGCAGGACACCTTGTCCCTGTTATCAGATGCAACTGGTGGGGCTCAGACATCTTTGACCCACACGGTGCCCCCCACCTGGGGGCATATTGCTGTGTCCTACCCAGCAATACGTGTTGTCATACCCAGCGTGACCATCTCCTGCGATCACACGCAGCTTTCTCCATCAGTGTCTGACAAGAAGAGGGAATGGTGGCTAACACTCTAAGCAATGTAAACTTGTCTGTGTTTTTTTCTACCCTGATGCTGTTGATATTGATTGGTCCATTAACGTAAATATCTCGGCTGTTGTATGTTGCTTTTCTTGCTTGTTAATCAAAATAATGCAAAATGAGGGGAAAGCAATTTTTTTGAAAAAAAATGAAATACATCCAACAGTGATTGAATGCAGCCTGCTGGAATGTGATGGGGCTGCCTGCCACCCACCAGATACGAGGATACCCACAATAACTGGGGAAAAAGTTGAAACACTTTATTTTGACATTTTATGTAACAATGTTTGGATTTTTTGTCTCCGAGCAGTGTTTTGAGGGAAGACTTGCCTAAATCTGTTTGTTTGGTTAAAAAAAGAATGCAGCCAAATGTTTTGTTTCTGTCTACTGACATGTTTCTGTCAACTGCAAATGTCTTTTTTGGAAGTGCAGGTTTCTGGTTTGCCTGGTAAACAAAATGGAAGGAAGCAACTGTAATTTGTGGGCACCTTGAAGTTATTTCTGCTGTCCCCATTTGAGGAGACCTGCTTGTAGCTAGCGGTGGACACAAAACACTGAGACATATACATAATATCCCATATGCAAATACTCCCACTGAACCAATTCAAAGGTTGAAAATTGAGCTGGTGCTTAAGTGCATTGGTGGATTGAGGCTTTAGCAATAACAAATAATATTAAGGAGCAAAAATGATCACTTAAAGAACTCATAATGAATCCAAATATCGGTGTTGCTGAGTTGGGGAGGCCAGAAGCTGAAAGGCAGATTACAGGAGGTGTGAAATCCCCTTGTTCAGTGTTTCTCACTCTCTAGTAGCCACTGCTCTGTGCTGCTTGTATTTACCTGTGGTTTTTTGGTAAAGCTGAAGAGAAGGAGATTACTTGAGACACTATTGACACTTCTGTTTGTTTCTATTGCACAAACAGTAGGGAAAATCCAGATTTTTATTTATGTTCCATGCATGGAATTAAAAAAAAAATAAAATTGGAATGTCTGGAAAAAATTACTCCCTTTAAAATTGATTGCAGTTACCTCAAACCTTGGAAATACTCATTTGTTTCCTGATACGGCTGACAGATTTTGCCTTGCAGCCTGGCATTGTGTAAGAACAGAGCACATGTAGTAAAGGTGACTAACCCCTGAGAATGTCCCCACTGATGCCAAGTGGCCCATATGCTGTCATAAACACTTTTTCTTCTTTTTTTCACACTGATCGCAAGAGCCCATTTTGGGTAGAAGATCACATTAGGCTCATTTATTACCTGCTGTGTTGTTCTGTGCATCCGCAGTGCAGCATCTCTGCACTGAGCTTTGGACTACATCCCTGCGTGCTTTCTGATATTCCAAACTGTCTGTCATGGATATACAGATCTTCTCCTGTGCCCATCCCAGAACATTCTACCACAGAGATTAAAATTACTCTTAAAGACTGCTGAACTTTTGGGGGATATGGTTGTTGACAGCTGATATTAGGCTGCATAAATATCATAAAGAGAAATTCCTGAAAATTGGTATTTGTAGTAAAACTATCACCCCTTGTAGCAGAAGAGAAAGAAACTTTCTGGCAGATTATTCTCTATTTTTATGAATAAATTTAAAATCTAACGAGAACCACGGGTGTGACACACTAGTGAAATTTTACAGTACCACTGCAAACTTTAATCTTCACTTTTATTTTTCTTAAAAGTTTGTCTTTGTCCAAAAGCAAAATTTCAGGCCTAGGGCTACTGAAGACCATCTTTAAACTTGCCTTGTGATTTTGAGCAATGCATCATGAGAGCAGTGATGTTCAGATGATACATTGCACTAATACATCACAAGAGCACTATCGCTCTCATGATATATTAGTATAATACACTATCAGAACACTATCACTGATGTATTACTCAGAAACACAGTTTTTAACCCTCAAGAATCATCCTCATCTCTAGACTGAATACACTGAAAGCTGTGGACAATGATAAGAATAAACAATCGCATATTTGGTTTCTCTCGGATAAGCTGAGGAAAAAAAGTGGTGTTTGGAATATTTCATTAACTGAAACAACCTTGTGATTTCATTTTATTCACTGAGCAAATGTTTTTATGGATTGAAGCTAACATGATATAGATGTGTTTGAATTTCCTTACAAATAGCCTAAGAAAATCTTTTTTGATTTTGGATTTCATTATAGACTTGAGCCATGCTTTGAGAATGTTTCAATGAGGTGCATGAATTTCAGCTGATTTCTACCTCACCAAATTGAGTCAGGTGCAAGCCATCTAAATTCAACGTAAAGCCTTTGGTGCTGTTTCTGATGCAGTCTGTTTTAAAAGAGGATTTAGCACCATCTAAAAAGATCTGGAGATGAATAAACGTGATCTGTCACTCAGATCATTTGCTGCATCTGCTCAATGAGGTGTTGGCTTTTTTCCTGAAGAATTATTCTCAGTTGTTTTTTTCTCAAACGAGAGTGAAAGAGAAAGGGGAAAGATGAAAGAGTGCTTTGCAGTGTTGTAGCTGAAGTCACTGCAGAAAAGCAGATAGATGATCGTTTGTTTGATTTCCTAGTAGAGTTTGAGTCTTGAGAATCTTGAATTACCTGTACTACATGATATGAAGAGACTGTCATAATCTCTTGAAAGAAAAAAAAATATAGTAATAATACAACATCAAGTTGGGAAGGTGGCAAGTAAAGTATTTGCTTTCTTGTCCATATTTTTGTTCTTTCTCCCCATATCTCATCAGCATTTGTGACCATTGTGCCCATAGCGGGCAGCCCAACGCTGCCGTGCAGCTTACAGTCCTGAGCTCTGCCACCCTGCGCGATGGCCCTGCCGTCAGGGCAGTGACACTTATGCTTCAGGCGCTGCACAACTGGGCTCGTAATTCTCGTGCCTCTCAGGTTTGGGACCACCCCACCACGCACCTCGCACCGCTGGGGCCTTCAGTCTGTTCTGTTGGGGCTGCAGCCTCCTGGGAGGAAGAGCAAAACATTAAAGTCTTTTTAACCTTGCAAAAGACGTTGTGTTAGCCGTTAGCCGTGCTGCGCAGCCCGGTGTCCTTTCCTGACAGCCTTGCCACCTGTGTGTTCTCCCCTGTGTACTGTGGGTTCCTCTGCCCCCGGGCTGCGCGGCGTGGTGCCCAGGGCTGCCCACGCCAGCCCTCTGCCCACTGCTGCAGCCACATCCTGGCACCAGCACCTCCTTATTCCTGTGGGTTTTGAAGTCACAGCACGCAGCTCCGAGGGACGTTGTCATTTCAAAGCTGCGGCTAAATACGTCTCTGACTGACAACTATGAATAATTCCGCAGAGCCCCTAAACTTCCAGGCATTTCACTCTGAAGCTCATAGAATACAGCAGAGCTGCTCTCTCATGTTTTTCATCTTTTATATTCTCCAAAGACTTGAGATCTAGTTATGGAACAGGTTAATGTATTTTCCTCTGAAAATAATGCTGTTGGAGCCTGTGCGTGGTTACTTGTATGTGTTGAGACTAATACTGACAATTCAGAAAAGACTCAGGAGCTTGATAATCACCATTATTTTATTTCACGTTTTCAGCATGTTCACATCCATGTGCTTCCAAGGAGAGCCGGAGACTTCAGCAGGAATGACGATGTCTACGAGGAGGTAAAGGCTGCACTCCATTTTTTGTTCGGAGTTGGTTTTGCTGCTAGAAAATCACCTTAATGATTCAGGCCCTGCCTTGAGTGGAGGTGGTTAATGGGATCTCTGCATCTTTATTGCTTGCAAAGACTCTGTGATAGCACCAAGACCTATACTGGGATTTTCTTGTGAGCTCTGGGTCAAGCTGTGGTCACACAGAGTCAGTCCCAAGGGAGGATGCAATCGACATCTTTGGTACTTCAATCTGTCACCACACACAAAGTGAGGTGACATATCTACAAATAGTTGTGTTGTCTTATTCTGAAGGCACGAGGATAAAGGGTGACCACATGATTAGCCTGGCATGCAGGGAGCAGGTCCTACCCTGGCTGCTAGCCTGGGGTGCCAAAGCTCCCCCTTCCAACCAGGGAAAATGCAGACGGCTCGTTACAACTCAATCACAAACTACCTTCTGCCCTGCTTTTTGTAGGGCTCTGCTCAGGCTCTGGACAAATCCCATCGTAGCCCCAAAGATGAAAATTGAAGAGCAGCTATGCATGTAGATGTAATATATGCATGTATGCAGATTGTACGGCAGAGCTGGGGACGTAAGCTGTTCCAGTGTGACTGAATTACTGGCTTTTGTTTAAATGAACAATTGTACTGGCATTAACAAAAAGTTTTCCCCAGCTTGACAGCTGTCACAATGAGTTAATGAAAAAAATCTCACTATTGTTAGATTTACGGATGGTTCTTCGTGGGTTTGGTAGGATCCTCTATCTCAAATATGACATCTCCTTCTCTTTCTGAAAGTAATTAATATAAACTTGTTCAGTGCTACTGCAATACCATCTGCTTGAAGGAGGATTCATGACATATTATGTCTTTGTATTTTTTCCTTTGTGATATAGAGATGATGACAACTCCTCACTTGCAAAAAGATTATAGTCTGTTTTAAAGTTTTCTAATGACTTAACCATGCAAAAGTGGTGAAAAAAAGTTTATTATTGACCATTTACATAAAGCATAGAGACTGAGAGCCCCACTAAAAAGCATAAAACCTTACAATGAGACTGCCGAGCAAGGAGATCAAATGTAAATATGTGATAGCCATCTTATATGCTGCTATAGTTTAAAGGAGTTAAGTGAGGCAACCTGAAAGTTAATATTTTTTTCCTTTTCAAATGTGTTAAGTCGTTTTAGATGCTGCACCAACCCACAGCTCTTTCTATTTTTGTTGTATTTACAATGACATTTTATTCTTTTTAACACATTTATTTCTCCCTTGCTATATGTAAATACAAACAGGCTAAACTCTGTTAATGAACTAGACTATACATTTAGTGCTGTTAAATGCGAAAAGGTGATAAACTGGTGAAAAATATTTTTATCTTGTCATTTTCAGTTATAGCAATTGGAGGTGTTGCTTGTAGCAGACATAGGAAGTAAAAATATTTAGACACAGATGTGATAATATATCTTTCAGCAGAAGGATGTATAGCCTCAGAGTCTAGCCAGCTATTCTTGAATACCACAGAGCTAACTTATGCTTTTTACAGATTGTAGCTGCACAAAGATTTCATTTTTTTAAAGGATGCCAGGGGAAAAACCTACATTTCATGTTACGAAAAGTTTCATGCAAAATTCTACCACTGGCTGGATTGGAGGATGGAGAGACTTAAGTAGTATGGTATCATAAGAGGGTAAATCTATTTTGAAAAATACAAAATGAGCAAATTATTGAAAATGCAGCTGATTTTGGAAATCGTTCGGAGCTTGTGTCAGTAAGGCAAAAATCTTACATACATATAGTGCATCTCAGTGTTGTACTAACAAGACATACCGCTTTGTCAAGAAGATCTTTTAAAAGATTTAGGAAGATATGTAGATCATGGTGGGGCAATAGACCTCAAATCTACAAGAGATAGAGTACTTCAGGTAAGATGTAGGGGCTGGAGAGAGCTTAGTCGGTAAAATTTGTACTTAGGTCAATCCAAAACCTATTTATAAACAATGCTTCATTTCCATATATTTGAGTGAGAGATGGAGTTGTAGTTTAGGCAGCAAAGACCACCTTCCAAAATGATCCCAACAGCCTTTTTCTTGTCGTATGCGACATGGAGGCTGATCAGCCTCCCTTAAACAGTTTGTGTAATTGTAAAGCTCACCCCGGCTAAATTTTGCATATTGTGGTGCCTGGTTTAGCTACCGCAGCTGTTGCTGCATAACAGGCTTTAGAGCTATTGCACGTAATTCTCGCAGATTCTGGATCTCAGCTCTGGTTCAGCACATCTATCGCAAACCCCGATCTATCTGTAAGTGCCTTTGAGCTCTCCAGGCTCTGCAGTTGTCATCTGTATATGCTCAGCGCATTGCTGACAAATCCCATTGCTCTGTGAGTGTTTGACAGTGAAAGGAATGCCCAGATGTTAAGACATCAGTCCTCTTAGGAGACTTCTGGAGTTGAGACAGATAGAAAGTACTTGCAGTCTCTTATCGTGTGCTTTTTTTTGTTTTTGTGGAAGTGGCCACTCATCTAATTGAAAAGACAGAAAAAAAGCATATTAGGCTGATCCCTGCTTAGTCTGTTTTCTGGGCTCTGGAATCTTCAGGCTTTTGGCTATGAAGCTCTGACATAGCTTCATCTAAAGCAGCTTTTAAGTGTAAAGAGTATACTTAAAGGTAAGGTGTATCTTTAGCACTTGGTTTTAATAAGGTTGCTGATGGACACTAATGTCTGCTGGTTTCTGGAAATATATTTAGAACTTCAATACTGGAACATTAGTTGTAGAAGGGATAAAAGAGGTGCTGACACCTATTCCACAGCACCTTCTCGAAGGCATTTCTTGATGGAATTTGTCACTTAATATTTTAGGTTTCTGTACCTCAGTGCATATGAAAGAAGTCACTGTGTGATTTTTCTAAGATACAGAGAGAATGATTAATAATGCAAAGAAATCTGCATTGAATGCTTTAGATGTATTTCCTCCGCATCTTTGCAGGGATTTTTCTTGGGAGGGTATTTCCCAGAGAGTGTTAGCTGTCCACCCTCTGGGCTCACGGTAGTGAAAAGCTAAAGGTATAGTTTTTCAGTTCTTACGTTTTCCTGCAATTATTTGAAGACTAATCCTGCAAGTGGTCACGTGTCGGAGACAAATTGGTCTGACAGGTTTTTTATAGGATCAGGCCCTTAATGTTTTACTATTGCTGCATTACTTTTCTCATCTACATCTGGAGTAGGTCTTATTCATTGATTCATTTTATTTCTTGGACAGCAAAACTATACCAGATATATTTTAGGAAAACTTTTAATTAGAATACCTCTCTATTCCTCTATGCTTTCAGTTCGGTTTGAAACAGAGTAATATTTTTACATTTAGTAATCAAGGAACTTAAAGGCCTTCCTATCAAGGCATTGCCTGCTTTGAAGTAAACATTTTTGCTGTTGGAAGGGCATGTCACAATAACTGATAAGAATTTAGTATTAATGAACATTTTTACTGTAGAACTGCACCCTGTCTTGTTGCAGTCAGCACAAATACTGCAGAGTTGTTGGAGGTCATCGTGTCCAAGGCATCCAAGAACATTATCCTGAAATGTCTCAGCAGTTTCATACACTTAGCCATCTGTGGGCAGTCCTTATTCGGTGTGTGTTTGAAAAGTCCATAGCACAGCCAGTCCCTGGTCTCCACTGAGTGGTTAGCCATTACTGCAATATAAATCACATTCATCATCCTTTAGGTTGGCAGGTAATAGCCATACTGGGCTAGAGAGTGCAGGGCTTTCTCAGAAAGGAAGACTGAATCAAAAGTCCCTAGTACAGCTGTTATGAGTACTGACCTCAATAAGTTAATTTTGAGGCTGACAAATTTGGATGGGTGAGCGCAGCCTGGCCTCAGCCAAACCCTGAGCATCCCTGGCACGCAGTGATGTGTTTTGTGGTGCAGACCCCTGTTCCTGCCCCTCCAAACTCTGTGTTTCACTTGGTGGCTGCAGCCTGCTGTAACGGATGCAGTTGCAATGGCAATGTGCATCCAGGGCTGTGCATGCAGGGCAAAGAGAGCCCAGCCCCTCACCAGCTTTGCTTTCCTGCTCACCTCATTTCCTCACCTGTCTTCAGTTCCCAGCCTAGGCTGGAGAGCACTGAAAATACTGTGAAACGGGAAAGTGTGAATGAAAGAGGTTAACCCAAACCCCTGTGTCTCCATCCCGCGGCTGCCCGCCAGACCTGCGTCACAGACCTCTTGTAATGAGCCTCAGTGAAGCTTCCTAACGTGAATTCTTCAGTAACTCAGAGATTTTGTAAAACGTAGAAGCCAGCAAAAGAAATTTGGTTCATGCTGTCCTCCTTTCCCTCAGGCATTCAGGCACGCAGCAAGAGAGTCACTTCGGGAAAGATATTTTGACTTAGTGATCTCATTCAGCACATTATGTTAAATCATTTCAGCAAGAACACCTATTAGTAATCATTTCCAATTCCAGGGAGGATGAAGGAGGCATTTTGGCATGTGACTCAAGAACCTGCTGGGCTGCTTCTTCAGGCTAGCAAAACAGGGGAACCATGATGAATTCAGAAGTTTAGTCAAACAAGCCTGAAGTTTTATTCTCCATGCGTGGCTTTGCCTGCGACATTCCTTCGCTCTGACCTGCAGACAGCGTCTCGCCTGCTGCTGGGCACAGGGCCTGATGGAGGGCTTGGACCCTGCACAGCTGCACTGAACTGTTGGGGCTGCTTCCTACTTAAAGATAAGGTATATAATGAAAAGATAAATAAGCGCTAATCCAAGTCCTGCTAGACAAAATGGAAAGATGCCCAACAGCTTCTGTGAGCATTGGATTGAACTATTCATGAAAATTAATGGCATGCAGAGCTAATAGGCTGTTCCTTGGCCTCAGAATTATATTGCACCTTCTGGGAACATATTGTAGCCTGCTGGAAGATCAGTCTGCTGCATCTCAACTCCCTTGGGGCCAGACTCTGCTTTCTTTGCACCCTGCGTGAATAAACCCATGGAAAGGGAAGGAAGCAGCACAGAATCTAAATTGGTATATTTTTTTAGAAAAAAGCTTTGTTTTCCCCAGGTACAAGTCTATTTCCCTATCTTCTTCTGATGCGGCAGCAAATAAATTCTTCCCAGTAAGCTGTGGATTTTATCCTGGTCTTGCCAATGCTGTTCTTTCTGACTGACAGATCATCAGAGGAGGTTTCTGCTAGCCAAGGAGCATAAGCCTTTCCCAGTTGCTTCTTGAGTCTTGTGATATTATAGCGACTCCAGCAGGGCAGGTCAGGTGAACCTGAATATATAGCATGCATATTTCTAACTGAGAGTGTTGCAGTAGAAGCTAGAACTGTCCAAATAATTATGGTTTGGATTTGGTAGCTGAACAGACAAAAAGTCATTTTGAGTTGACCTGAAACAATTTTTTTTTTTTCCGCCATTAAATGAGTTTCTGGTTTTTAGTCAAACAGAATGATTTGTTTTCTGGACCATGATATTTTATCTGGTTATGATTTGAAACCCTCTGGAGACTGCTGGCACCCCCTGCAGCTTCTTGCACGCGCCCAACTTACATAAGGCAAAAGTGACAAATTTGTCAGTAGGGTCTAGCAGGAATACTGGGGGACATCCTATCATCATGTGCATCTCTCTAGATGGAAACTCCACTGTTTGTGGTATTTTCTGCCCTTTCCAATCCTGTAAGGCATTTCTTAATTTGATACCTGAAATCTCTGAGACCTTCCTGTATGCTTAGTACAGTGCTATGTGTATTTTGAGATAGCAGGTTATCATAATCAGATCCGATTAAGAGCCATTTCGTTCTCTGATATGTTCCATCAGACTTAGAGAAGTGGAATCAGCACAACTACAGGAATGAATTAGAAGTGGTTAGAAGGGTTCCCATTAAGGCAGCCATCCCTCATGATCACACACATGCCCTTTACACCTAGACTTTGTCTGGAAGGTAATGTACGTTTGGCATTTTACATATCGTCGTGCAGTCTCATTGCCCTCTAGCCCAGCTGTCTCTCTGCATTCCATCACGGCTCTTGCTGCTTCTTACCCTTTCCTGCCTCAAGGTTTCTACAATCGTTTTCCTCATAGGTAAAAAATATCAGCTTCCAGAAGTGACTTACATTTAGTCTATAACACAGCAGAGACAAATTATTGTCACCATTACAAAAGATCTCTTGGCCCCTTCTGTAGGGTGTTGGCTGTGTTTAGCTCATGGAGTATTTGCTCTTTTGTGTCCTTGATGGTAGCTCATTGGCAAGCGACTTAGTGACAAAGAGCCACCAAACAAAGACAAGTTGCAGATAAGGCGATTAAAGCCACACGGTCTCTCTCAGGCCGGTTTACTCTGTCAGTGCTTGGTCTTGCTCGGCTGCTCAGGTGCTTCTTGTGTATTCCCAGTCCCAGAGGTAAAACTGTCTCCAGACCTCTGTTTGTCCTTTGATGCACAGTGTAAGCTGAATTCATGCTGTGGGGAGAACGTGCCCCATTAGTATCCCAGATACTCTGGTTTCTGGAATTGATGAGATGGAAAGTAAACAAACCTATCAGTGAGTTGACATTTTCCAAAGAGATTTTTCTCCTCTGAACTGAAATGTTGCCAGAAACTTAAAATTAAATACTCCCTTGCATTCTGCTTAAGGTTCAGGATATGGGAGCAGCTAGTTGGTAACCCACAAACCAAATCACACTGAAATCCAATGAACTGCACAACAGATGACTTCAGCAATTTGTTCAGAATTTGGAGAGTCCCTTCTCAATCCATAGGACTGTTTCTGTTATGGCCAGTAGCTCACAGTGATCCAAGCCTCTGACCCACATGCAGCTATGTAAAGGTGCTATGGTTTTAGCTTGTGATTCCATAGAAAGAGCTCTTTGTACCCATAATTTGGGGCAGTTCCTTTATCTGCTGTCTTGCAAATGCGGATCACAGTATTTTGAGGGATCAGCTTTGTCTAGTGGAGATTCAAGTACCAGGTACCTGGGAAGTGAGACACCATCTGAACTGGTTTTTGCTTGCAGTTTTGTTGGCTCACCCAGCACTGAATCAGCAGCTTCAGTGATTCAGATGCGACGTTATCTGTCACTTTCTAAAGATGACTTTTGTAAATGAAGGTGGAGGTATATTAACAGAGCCAAGTGTTCTTCCTGGCTGGGAAGTAAATAAAAGTCTGATGGGATGGGTTTACCAATAACTGCAAGGTCAAGTTAATTTATTTTTGAGTCAAAAAAGTGAAAAAATATATAGATATGAGAAATAAGTTTTCTAGATATGTGTTTGTGTTCTGGTTTTGTTTGTTTTGTGTGTGTGGGGAAGCACACTTTCTTTTTCGTTTATATATTTGCCCACTGTTTTCCTTCTTTTTTTTTTTTTTTTATTTTCTTCTAGGGAAATAAGTGTAGAAGGAAGCTGAACTGAAAAGGAGTTAGAAAAGACTCCTAATAATAATCCTAAAATGGAAAATAGAGAACTGAATGTGTGTGATTTCTAGAAACCAAAATGACATACTGACAGTGTAAATTGAAACAAAAATCACCAAACCTCTTATTTAGGCACTTTTCAATATGAAATTTGTTATTAAAATAAATGTTAAAAGTTTTAAAGTCTGAAGGAAAATACTTCTTTTTTAATAAACAGGTATTTATACATTGGCATATGTATATTTATGGGCATACACTTTATGGCATACACATATGGACAGAGTGGAGGGCTCAAAAGCACATGGGGTATTTATTTTGGCCCCCCTAAGATGAGGAATAATGCTGCATTTTCACATTTTCTATTGTAGCATGCTATAGATGTGTGTTTTATTTGTAAACTTCATGTTTGTGGGAACTTGTGGATCTTCTACTTTCCACAGAAAGGAATGGGATTTGAGCATCTACATCTCTGCGCAAGATCTGATTATGTCATGCCTTTGCTCAGTATTTCTGTGACAACGATCATCAGTGAAACAGTTAACAACACTTAAATATAAATTGCCATCCTTGAGGCTCCAGAGTTAACACCTTTCTGTTACCAGCTCGCTGTGGTTTCACAGTTAACACCTCATTTCTTTCTGTAGAAGACAACACTTTACGTTATAGCTTGTGGTCTGGCAAAAACGCGACAGAGTTTATCATAGGCAAGTCTCAGTTTCATGCATTTAAAACAGTAGCTAAAAAATTCATTGCCAAAGATAGATCAGGCCTCGTTCTATACCATCATTGCCATATGTTAAGAAGGAATTAATGTGCAGAAAAGGCAAAGGTACAAAATTATTTTAGGCTAAATACTGCAGGAATATGGCTTCTCTTTCTAGAGGCATTTGCTCAAAATTATTCTTCTAGAATCATAGACTGGTCTGAGTTGCCAGATCTTAAAGATCATCTAGTTCCAACACTCTGCCATGGGCAGGGACACCTTTTCCAATATCAGTTTGCTCAAAGCTTCATCCAACCTGCCCTTGAACACTTCCAGGGATGGGGCATCCACAACTTCTCTGGGCAACCTGTTCCAGTGCCTCACCACTCTCTTGAGTAAAGAATTTCTTCCTTATCTCTAATCTAGGTCTCCCCTCTTTCAGTTTAAAGCCATTGTCCCTTGTCCTATCTCTGCACATCCCTGTAAATAGTCCCTCTCCAGCTTTCTCGTAGTTCTCCTTTAGGTATTAGAAGGCTGCTAGAAGGTCTCCCTGGAGCCTTCTCTTCAGGCTGAACAGCCCCAACTTTCTCCACCTGTTTCTGTAGGAGAAGATGTTTTCTTTTCTTTTGGGCCCCAGTGACGCAAGTACACAGATCAGTGGCGGGGATGGCAAGGGCTCAGGTCTCCTGTGGGCACAGGATATCAGGAAGAAGGCTGATAGTAAAATGAGTAGAGAATGAGAGAGGACGTTAGCTTTTGTTGCAATGTTTTTGCCATTATAGTAGTTCAAAGAGACCACAGACCTGTTCCCATACTGGGAAACATTCTGTGATCCTGTGTGATTCTGTGAAAGAATGTTTATTTCAGTTTCGGAAAGGAGATTTTAAGAAATCATTGCAATGGAGTGAAAATTTGGTTTGAAAGAATGTCAGGATAATTATACACAATTTGACTTTGTTTAAATATGTTAAACACCATTGTTTCTTTTCCATGTTAAGGATTGACGAGTGCTAGGTTGCAGCAGTTTTCCTTAATTGCTTTAATCCTTGGCCTTAAGAAAATGAATACTTTAAATTTACACTTGTTAAGTACACTGCTAATGAAGAAAAGGCTTTAGCAACCTTTGGCAGAGGAAAACTATATGTAAAAAAAAGAAAAAAGAGAGAAGGAGAAGCTAATCACCAAACCGTTCTGTTAATGCTTATTTTAATCATCCTGCCTGCCCTTCCTGGCAGACAGAGCCATTAGGCTGCAGAGGCAGGAGGCAGCTATCACCGTCAAATGGCGCTGATGTTGAGAATTGGGCCCAGGAGTACAATTTGACTTGTCAGTTTATATAGACATAAAGCTTCATTGTTGTGCACAGACACAACTGGCTTTTTAAAAGTCTATTTCCCTCCTGATGATGTGAGAATCTGCTCCTGTCTCTCCTACTGTTCTCCAGCCCTCAGATTTATTAGATAGCGTTTATAACCCTGCCCAGGGTTTTACGTGGTGCTGCAGGGACGGGTGGGCTTCAGCAGGGCCATGAGCAGACCACAGCGACCACCCTTCCCAGCTCTGAATGACAAGGTACCTGTTGGGGTAGGGGGAGTGAAGAGCTTTAACTCCCACGCTGGGTGATGCCTCTGCAGGGAGCTTTAAAATGCCCGTGTCACTGCAAAGTTAATTCTCTTAGAATTAAGAATGTGTTTTAAAACAGACAGGATGCTCAAAAAAGAAGAGAGGAGCTAATGGTGTTTCCTGGGGGGGAGGCAAAAATGAAACGTCTCCAAAATTTAATTAATTACCAGAAACATATGAATGTATGATCTGTTTTCTAAAAGCAGCTCATGTTGCTCTTTTCCAGGTGTAGGAAACTTTTATCTTTCTGACAACTAATGTGTGTGCTAACTATTTCCTTTGCCTGAAAATGCCTCCCCGTGTTGCACGGAACCACTGAAAGGGTTTCAAGTAGTGCAATGCAACATTTTTCCCAAATTTCAGCTTTTGCATTCTGCAAAATGGGGAAAGTGTTTATTGGTGCCCACATTGAGCAGCGGCATTTACTGCTTCAAGAAAAAGCAAGCTTCAAAATCACGCTTGACTGAGTTGCAACCTAATTATAGCTATCCAAGCACAGTTGGATAAGTTATTCCAATAACCAGGGATAGAAGGGGAATAAGGCAGCCTTTGTCCCACATTGCCCAGACAGTTGCAGCACTGCATATGAGGCTGGCAAAGAACCCCTTCGTGCATTTAGTTGCAAAAACTGATCATGAGTTTACTCCAAACATAAGCAAATCCAAGTACACATTTGTATGTCCCTTTTGCCTACGTAAATTAACTCCTGTGTATTGGCAACTTGCTTCCAGGGATTGTAATCTCTGTAGAAGTGGCAAAGTACTGCAATAAATAGAATTTTTAATGGAAGGCCTCTTTTTAGATTTTTTTTTTTTTGAACGATGTTTTTTTTCTTCATTTCGTAAGGAACAAGTCTGTTCTCGTTCATTACATTAGTGTCTTTGAAGTGGCAGATGCACACAACTGCCAGATCACGTACAGCACGGGAGTTACACAGGGTTTTCTTCAGCTGAAGCGTGATTGTGAGCAGTAATTGAGATTAGCTCCCCAGGAGAATGGACTCTGCTCTCCTCCTGATTTTTTTTCTCAATAAAATAGTTGCACTTAATGCATTTACGAGTAGACTCTAAGTGCTAACATACTTTCTTCCCATACCCCTGCCATTTCTGTGGCAGTCTGAAGAAATAACAATACATAAAGCTGCATAAACGCTTAAGGTCTTAGGTGTCTGCTTCCACTGGCAGTTTTAAATTTCCTGTTTGAAGGTAATTTCATTTCACACTTTTACATCTGAAATGCATGGTTTTGGAGACCTCAGTGTATTTTTTTTTTACTCATGTTAATTAAGTTTCCTACCAGCTCTGTGAATGCATTAAGTAACAGTACTTGCAGGTGAGATGCAGAGAGGTGAAGGGACATTGTGAAGTTATGGAGTACGTCAGAGTAAAGCTGCTGAGTGCAGATATATCCATGAATCTCTGAACAAGCAAAAAGAAGGAGGTGCTACAGATCACCCATCTGTAGCTACATGGAGTAATCCAACGGATGAAGTTCATGCTTCTTTCTAGAAAACTGTGGCCACTGGTGTGGTGTCTCCTAGTAAATGCTAGGCGGGGGGGAAAATACAAGAACATACACGTGTATGGAGTGTCCTGGCATTTTTGGTCCAGAAAGACACCTCCAGGGAGTCCTTTGCCATAAATGGATTCTCAGGTGAAGATTTATAAAAAAAATGATAAGCCGAGCAGCCAGGGCCTTGCCTGCCATTGACTTTCAACAAGAGTCAGATATCTAAATGCCTGAAAGACTTTTGAGAAGCCAGCCCTTTATCCTTCTATGTTATGTTGTGGTGAGTGGTATTGACATGCAGTAGGATGTTATTGGCATGTGATTTTGTCCTCTCATCTCACACAAGGGCATGAGGTAGAATTGCCCTCTGCTGCATGTGAGCAGAGGAGCTTTGGATTGATGTATCAGCAGGTCATGTTTCTGGGTCGCTCTCATGAACACGTGCAGAAGGAAAATAACAGTAGAACAAGGACAGTTCTCAGGTTAGATAACGTGCTCCATTGATTCACATCCTTTATTCTTCTTTTAAGTGCAGTAAACATAATGAAGCTGAGAACAATCTGGTGTTTTTCCACTACTTTTAGCAACCTCTTGTCATTTTAAGCTACTGATGTTTCTTGTCTGGTACTACCTGGTGATCCTTTATACACATTTATTTCTGTTGCTTCTTCTCAAGAAATAAATTTGCTAAGAGTAAAGAAAGTTGCTCATTAGGGCAATGTAATTAAAGGAAAAGTAGACATCATGCCAAGTTCTGTTTTCTCTACAAAGTGCCACCTTGGAGATTGCCTGAAACTCAATTACTTGTTGCTATGCTTATTAGGGAGAACAATGTACTGAAATGATCCCTACTCCTAATAACCTTATTTTCTACATGTGAATCATGTTAATACTTTTTTCTTTAGTGCCTTAATCACCATGTATAAAATGGGTCTGTTTCTAGAGGGAGAATGGGGAAGGTGGGCCACGTGGTGGGTGTTCTCTGAATTGCCACTCTGCGTGGAGAGTTTGTTGTTTCCTGCTGGTCCACAGTAATTTTCGTTTGTTGTTGCTGTCTTTTAATTACATGGAACTGCATTTATTAGCAAATTACATCTTGATAACCAGTTTTCCTCTGGCGAAATGAAAATGTTCATCCTCTACCTTGCTCCCCTCCTTTGGGGGAAGGAGTGTGCAGTATTTTCCCTGTCTCAATCTCTTCTGCCTTACTCATGGTTTCACCAAAACAAATAACTTCTGCAACAGAAAGATGTCATTAACACTTGCTAAATAACCCTGTTCCAATAACTAGTCCAGTGCCTAATTCTTCTCCCCAGCATGCAACCCTGATATCTTCCCACTGTCCTCCTAATACAGTCTTCAGCTTCTATGAACTCCATAGGAACAGGCCTCAGAAAACCTGTGCACCCCAGCACTAAGCTGTCTTGCAGGAACCTGTGAATAACAGTCTTCTGGACTTTGGAAGAGACAAAGCCACGAAGGAAACACGATGTACTCCCATTCAGCCCACAACACACACACCTTCCTTAGCTCTGTGCTCAAGCCTGTCCCTCTAAATGCATAGACAACCCATTAACTGGATAATCAAGCAGAAGTGAAGGACAGAAGTCTTAAACATGGTAGTAAATAGGTCCAAAACTGTCATGGGAATGTGGGGAAATTGCCTGAGGTTCAAGTTCTGTGGCAGCCAAGCTCATCTGAGTATCAGTAAGTTCCCTTGAAAAAAAAGGTCAAAAATGCCACACACAATCATAAAATAATTGTGTGCAAACCTCACTTTTGATCAGAATTGTGGATGGAAATGGCTGAATGTTGAAAATATCTAAGGGAGAGGGAGGTCATTTGTTCATAAGCAAAATAGATGTGAGCTCAGTTGAGAAAGCTTTGCTCCTAGTGTGGAAAAGAATGGGAGAAATGTAAGGCTCTTCTCTCTTTGGTCCTTGTCTGTGCGTATGAAGAGCAGGCTAGTCCAGGGACCACCAGTGTCTTAAACATTGTGTAAACTACCAGTTATATGTTATATGAATACATTGTTCCTAAGAAATGCTCTGTGTTTTCATCTTAGCAAGAAATGCAGGGCTGTATAGTTAACCATTCCTTCTCTCTCTTTCATGTCAGAATATTTCAGTCCTTTTATGTAGAGCGCAAGGGGACATGATTGAAAAGGAAAGTCCTACCCTTTGATGTTTATTTGTTGAATTATCCACTTTTCATGGCTCTATTATTCTAGAATCCTCTTGAGCCATTCATCGCTGAGCGGAAATCTCCACTGCTGTCAGTAGGGAATTTCTGCCTCTAAATCACATAATTTGGCCCCTGTTACTTAACTTGGGGCCAGATTATCAAAAGTGTTGAGCACCAGCTTTCCAAAGGCTTAGCACCTCCAACTGAGGACAGATTTTCAAAACTGCTCAACACGGAGCAGCTCCTGTTGTCACCCTTTAAGGACAGATTTGCAAAAGAACTCAGCAGTTCCCTTTCACCAAGAAGCTAAGCCCTTTCCAAAATCTGTCCTGCTTTGTTTAGTGCCGAGCTGGAAGATGAGGACTTTTGAAAATATGGGTTTTGGCAAACTGTCTGATATGGAAAATGCTAAGTTACAAACATCGGGAAAGACTTGAAACAAGTGTTTGAGAAAAGACAAACTTCCATGTTTCAAGATGTGCCAATTTTTATTGACTGATAGAAGGACTGGGAGAAAATTTTGGATCTGAACAGGTTTTCCCATAATTGCCCACTTGGAGGTTTCCTAACATTCTCCTGAAGCAGCTGCCAGGCAGGATGCTGGAGCAGAGCACTGCTGTGCTGAGGCAGCATGGCAATTCCTGTGTTCCCAAAAATGCATTCACTTAGCAAAATGTGATTTCTAGCAAAGTAGCACAAAGCAGCCATTATTCTTCCACTATCCTTCCTGGGGGAAAATAATTAACTAACTAAATAAATAAATAAAAGAAAAAAGAAAAGAGAAATGAAAAAAGAAAAGAAAGAAAAGAAAAAGATTCATTTGCACCTTATAAAATCAGGTTGAATTTTTCTTTTAAAGTTTTAAACCCAAGATTTCCCTAGCATGCACTACACTGCCTTGTTCTCCAAAGAGGCTTCCCTGATGTGACTAGCAAGAAAAATCTGTGCAGAGCAGTCTGTGTAACCTGGGAAGTGTGTGGATTATTCGGTGAGTGTTAGTTCTTGACCTGAAAGTTATTGCAGGCAGATGGCAATGGAGAATGTGATGGGGAGAGGGTGTTTCGGTGTATAACAATGCAAGGCTTTGGACTTCAACCCTAGGCAGCACTTGAGCTCCTTGGAAAGTAGTTCTGGTAAACCTTTGTGTTTCAGTAAATTGAAACTGCACACCTTGTATTTGTCTGCTAGAAGGTGTGTGTTTCACTCCCATGTGGGAGCAGGCAGAGGAACACTAAAGCCTCAGCAGCCAGTTCAGGATGTGGCACAGTCCAATGCAAAAGAGCCATTTGGATTTGATCTCATGAGCTGCACAAAATACCTAGAGAGCCTTGGCATATAGAATGGTTAGGGTTGGAAAGGACCTTAAAGATCATCTAGTTTCAAACCCCCTTGCTGTGGGCAGGGACATGTTCCACTAGATCAGGTTGCTCAAAGCCTGTTCCAGTGCCTCACCACCCTGAGAGTAAAGAATTTCTTCCTTATCTCTAACCTAAATCTCCCCTCTTTCAGTTTAAAGCCATTGCCCCTTGTCCTATCGCTACACGCTCTTGCAAAAAGCCCCTCTCCAGCTTTCCTGTATGTCTCTTTCAGGTACTGGAAGGCTGCTAGAAGGTCTCCCCAGAGCCTTCTCTTCTCCAGGCCGAACAACCCCATCTGGCTTTCAGTCCTCTGAGATCCCCTCTGAACTTAGGATGGGCTTTTCCTTTGGTTACCCAGCCTCACTTGGATTTGTTTTCACTTTGACATAAGTACCTTTTAAAATACTGAAATCAATGAAAAAGAAATAAAGCAAAGGAGGAGGAGCAGACTTGGTAAAAGCTCTTATTGTTATAGGGCTTTGCAGCTTCTCTGATTATCCCTTGCCTTGTTCAGCAGTGTATAATTTAGTGATTGCATCCAGGGCGTGCTATTAACTTTATTTTCTACTTCTGCGACCCCAAAGCTCATTCGTTCTTTTTGCTATTCCCCACTTGATGCATGTGTATGTGTAGGGAGAGGGCAGTGGCTAAAGAAGTGTTATGGATTTCATACGTTTTCTTCATCTGCCACATTATAGCAAATGACAGTTGATTAGGTCTTTCTATAGATCATTACCAATTGTTTTCTACCTTGCAGATAAAGCTATTACGACAAATCTATCATATCCTACAGATCCTATGCAGCTTGTTATTTCTGCGTGATTTATTACACTCGCAGTAGAAATGTTGTTAGCGAACATTGGGGAAGCAGTGAATATATTGAGAAATATCAATGTATCCTCATGTTCTGGCTTGCAGTGACAGTCAGTGATCCATCTCACTGACACTTACCTTGTTAACATTTTGATCAGATGGCAAATTTGTCATTTTTCATGGTAACAAGTATAAGTTTGTACAAGAATTGCAGAAACATGGGGAAGATAAAGGGCCCCTCTCTTAGTTTTTCCCAGTGTGATGTAATCAGTAATCTTTCTGGAAAATGAAATAATTACTTTGTGAAAAAGCTTATCCACTGGAAAACGTGCCAGCGTTAGAAAGCTCAGATTTCTCTTCATTTGAGGATTGAATGAGTTCTCTTTGCATCCATTCCTGATACTTTGATTAACACACCAAAACAACATGAAATGATAATATGGAACAAAAAGGTTTACAGTCAGATTTCTTTTCCTTGATTGTAGTGGGGAACACAGAGATCTTGCAAGTAAAAGTGAAAGCATTATCTCTGGGAACGACAGAGTACAAAATACTGCAAACACGATGTTGCAATTTTCTTCACATCCTTGCAGTCAAAGCTCGCTCTCAGCTGGGCTGTGGGCTCTACAGCTCTCCTGTTCTGAAGCGTGGGCATAAAAACTGAGATGAAAGCACAAGTGGGCTACACAGGGGGAAATTACAGCCCCTAATGTAATAGAGTCGTCTCAAGGTGCCAGTGACTCATCTGTACAGCCCAGGAACATAGGGAAGGGGACAACAAAAAGAGTGGAATGTTGCCTCTTGGAGCAATACAGCTGTTCACCATCTCTGTGCACAGTGTTACTAAGGGCTTGTCCATACAAGGGATTGTGTAGGGCAGCACTGGACAGAGGATGTGTGCATGACTCCTCAAGGTTCAGATCGGGACCAAACCAGACTAAAACCAATAGAAATCACCCTTCTTCCAGGACTTGCATGAATTCAGTAGCTGGAAGTTGCTTTCATTCAATTATCTCTTCCAGTTTCATCTATCGTAACCTTCTTGACTGCACTATTTCAAATATCAGTGAGCCACAAATGGCAAGTGCCAAATGTAACCTCTCACTCAACATAACGGAAAAACCAGACAAACAGACAGTTCTTCATTTTAACCTGATAGCTCAAAATACACAGGCTGTGTGTGGAGGAGGAGTAGATCCTGAAAGCACATGGACTAGTGTTTTATTGAAATGATACAGCTTTTCATTCTCATTTTCACCTAAATGACCAGGGAGACCTGATCCTCAGCTGGGTTTGGTTTTATCTTGTTGCTGCTTTTCTAACTCTCTTTATAATGCATTGTCAGGATGTAAATGTTTTGAATGTATTATTGGAAAGGCTCAGATTGTATTCAGAGAATGCACACGGAAACCGAAAACTGCTTCAGTTGTGTCACTTTGGTCATAACAGTACAGCTTTGAATTGTTTAATTCTCCTAATGTTATGCATAGCAATGCAATAGTTCAGGCACCAGAGAACTCGAGCAGCGAGTCTTAATACTCTGCAGCAGTTTGAGAAAGCACAATGTCATCTACTAGAAGTTCTAATTGTTATGATTAATATTTAGCATAGGGAAGTCTATGTGGAAGGGCACAAGTTACATCTGCTTACTGGTTTGAATGAATTACTGATTTTTCATTTCCTTTTTATTTTTAGCATCCTGTTGAAAGCGGAAAATGTATGAGTACATATTTGCTATAGCAATACCTCTTGGACTAAAGGCTCTGCCTCTTAAAAAGCCACTCTTCAGATGCCTGGTCCAAGGGAGCAGGTGGGCGGCCACACATCTGCTGCTTGCTGAAGTGTGAGCTGAGGATCTCTAATGGGACGGACACTTAGGTGCACCAGAGTGCAGAGACCAGACAGATGCAAGAATTGGGCTGGTAAGGTGACAGGAGTGAGTTCTGGCAGGTGGCAAGGGGTGGCTTTCCTTGCTGAAACCAACTGCAGCAGGGCATCTCGCTGATGTATCGGGGACTGACGGCACATTAATATTGCTGCACCATAAATACAACTGCCCGATAATTCTGGTCATTTAAGAAGTGCTTTTTCTCACTGAAAACAAAGGGACTTAATTAAAGAGGAAGAAAAATACTTGATTTCAAGCAAGGATTGCTGAAGGAAGTCGGGCAAAATGTTTTCTGGGAGAAAAACTAATAGTGAAATAGGTGCGATGAGAATAGGCAGTGAAGTAAGTTTAAAAGAGCTGGTTGACAAGATATTGCTGCAATTTGTCTTTAAGATCACACAGAGAGCTGACAGATTTCTCTAGGTCTTGGTGACATTCATATAAAAAAAGTTTCCTAAATCAGAAACTGAAATTTCGGACAATGGTTTCTGATAAAGGGACATCGGAAAGCTTCACCTTCAGAAATTGGTGACTCATTTACCATTATCTCCGCTGAACAGCTGAGGTCTTCCTTTAAGAAGAGAGATGAAAAATTATCTTCTGAATGTACCATATTGCTTCTGATTCCAGAGAGGAGAAGGGAATTAATGTTGAGGATGGTGTTGCAGTAATTAGTTTCAGATGCAATGGGCTGAGAGTAAATCCCAACAAGCAGCAAGCAGGGGATTCACCAGCAGAGCAGCTGGAGGGTGGTACTTTTTTTTTTTAGAATATGCAATCAGGGTTGTTCATCAGTGTTTTGGTCCTTAATAATTAGAGCAAGATTAAAAAAAAAAAATAGCAGAGCAGATTATTGCTGGGAGCTCATTTATGGCTGTATCAGGAGTTAATGTTAAACTCTGAAGGTGGTTAACACTTTTGACTGCAATGGCATATGGGGATGGTTAGTGCCTGATCATGGGAATGCAGACCACCGGCTTCTGTTCAGTGCATTGGGAGCTGAGGACATCTGTGCTCACACAGGCTCCTTGGAGTCTAGTCCTGTTCCTATTTAAACCAGTATGAAGATATATTAAGCTTGATTGGTGTTAAACTGGGCTCTCGAATTAAAAATTCTCCAGTGACTACACATGACACAGCTGAACTGTCTTCCTTTTTATCTAAGTGATGGAACTTCTCCTCTTGGGCTGTCGACATCTCTCTTTTCTGTCGTTGATACAGAGAAATCTCCTGGGCCTGATTCTTGACCCTCTTGTACCCTGTTTCATCAGACCATGGGGTTTGCTAGCTCTTGGCAGAAGAGTGTATTATCAGGCTGTGTTATGTGCTGGCAAATTGCACCCTCTCTCTCTCTTAGGAGTTTTGTTCAGTCACTTCCTATTTCTAAAATATAATTTTTAACAGCCCAACTTATTTGTGTTGTAAGGAATGAACAAATATGTTTGTCCTCAAATTTCCATGAAGGAAAGCTTTCAGGTAATTGAAGGCTTAGATGACAAAATTTTGCTGCATTTGCATTTCATTTAGCTGCCATAAAACCCAAAACCAAACAAAACCTCAAACCACCACCACCTACCCACCGAGAACATCTAGTGAATGTCTTTGGCTTCTGATGGTTTTGGGTAACCGATTGCTAGTGGGCTGGAAAACCTGGCAACAGACTTGCAGTGAAGGCTTGATCCTGCAATGATCCAAAGCAGCAGTTATATTGACTAGCAGTTTCGATGTGCGGAAAGCTAAGCTGCAGTCCATTGCACCTTGGGAAGCAGAGACAAAAATCTCAGAGACTTTGAGAACAAGTAAGGAGGCTCCTTGCTAGGGCCTCTGGATTTGCAAAGAGTTTTCTCTAGACTGAACACAGCTCTTGAGAAATCTGGTTGAATGCCTGGCAGTTTCTCAGTTCGGACCCACGTCTGTAGTGCTGGTGTTTCTTCTCACCCTCCCACCTTGAGGGTGTGTACAAGACTAAAGGGAGGGCAAGCTGGGGGCTCAGCAGGGTGAGCCCACTGGCTTCGTTGAGGCAGCAAGGTCGGAAGATCAGCCAGGATGCGTTTCCTTGACTTCAGCTCTCAGGCAGAGTTTGCTGGAGTCCCTGGCTGGTAGAGCTTCTTCCCTGCTCTGGCTACTGAAGCATTTATTTCACAGTAAAGGCTGGTTTCATCTAATCCTCAGTTTGCTAGAAATGCTGTAGCCTCCTTTTTAATTTCATTGTTTTACTAAGAATTGCAAGATAAAGATTATTTCTGTACAAAACTGTAAGTTTTTCTTCACACATCCTCAGCTTTATAGATATCTGACCAGGAAGCAGCAGCAGCAAGTGTAAAAAAAGTACATCTTGCCAGCAGTAAGGTAAACCATCATCAAAACAATGGTTTTGTACGTGTGGGTTTTTTTTTTATTTTGGGCATCCAGTATCAGTAGGAATATGTTAATCTGAAGCAGAAGAAGCCTCAACAGGGCATCTGAAAGCCAGACTTTCACCCAGGTGAGTCAGAAGAACACTGAACCCAAATGAGGTTATAGACAAATGTTGAGTTTTACTCATTGCAAATTTGACAGCCCACTTAGAGCGGTTCGCTGGCCTTTGCTAATGGACATTGGGTAATGTCCTATATCTCTAATAGCCGTGAATTTATTTTTTAATGGATTTGAGGTTGCTGTGGCTGAGAAGTCCATACATTGACTTCTTGGTAATAGTGCTTCACATTTCTATGAAACTTAGCAGTGTTGCTTCATTTCTTTATCATGGGAATATTACAGCCATGGCACGGCTGAAATGAGGATGTAATGCATTACCCCCCTTCCCCCCCTCATTTTCTACTCCTAAGCAAACCTACTCATGGGAAAGGACTGACTTTTTTGTGGGCATGAGATATGTAACTTGGCCAGGATTCACAAAGAAACGAAAATGATTTTGCGGAACTACTGTAGGGTTTATGTTTGCTTTTTTGCTTTTGTGGTGGGCTGGCAGCTCTGTAGCATGAGCTGAGTGGTTGCCCGTGTCTGTGTGGTATTATTTGTCTGCAAATGCCAGATTGTCTTGTCAGGAGATCAAACCCACACAATATACATTCATTGCCAAGAATTATGTAAACTTCTTTTTACTTTGTTTTATTAATATTTTTTTTTTCAGAATAGGAGTTCCACTATCTTTACTTTGCCAGGATCTCTTGCTTCTGTTTCTGTTCTGGCAGGACCAATGTATTTTGCTTCTGCCAGGGATCTGACAGCACTTCTTTCTTGCAGAGTTGTTATCTGAGTTTTTTGACAACAGGCGAGGAATGTTGGTGAATCTCAGGTGCCCAGTGCATAGATTGCGTCTGCGGGTGACACAGAGGTCCTGCACCTTGCAGGTCTCTTCATATAAAACTTCAACTTGATTTGTACAGCAATTTAACCATAAGTTTGCTTAGTGTGGAAATACACAAATTTGTCCCGTAAGAAATTATTTATTTCGCTTGCTTGAGACTGTGTTTGTTCCACTAAGATTTTTATTAGGGATTTGGTGTTTTTCTTTGGTGTCTTTGCGCTTCAGAGTTAGCATTCTAGTGCACTACAAAGATAAGTAAATCTTCTGCCACCACTTTTCAAAATATTTACCACTAGAAGATAATACTTAATTTTAAAAAAAGGTGTTGACTTTGCGTATCAGAGCATGTTGAATTCAAAGATTATATAGTGTGTAATGGAAAATAAGAGGTTAAGGGAGAGATGGTCGCTTTTGCTGTAATTACCAGGAGGTCTGTCTGCATACCGGATGAATACCCTCAGTTGGAAAAATTTTAAATAGACTGGACTGGAGACATGGAGAAAAAAAAAGATGAACTTACGGGAATATTTTGTCATGATGATGGACTGAAAAATACAGCAGGTATTTTCTGTCTTTTAACATATAAGGCTGTGTAATGCAGCTTGGGCTCTCCCACCTGAGGGGCATGCGTGCCAGTTGGCACAAGGCTTCCCCCTTGCTTGGCATGGCTGCCTTTCTGGGCCAGCCCTACTGAAGGAATGTGATTTGCTATGAAAAATGTGTTGATCGGGCTTGACTTTGTGCCACCAGGCAGATTAGCAAATTGCTTCGTCTGCCTCCCGTTGCTTTATCCCAGCCAGCACCATCTAAACCTTGATGATTTTGCAGGTCTTCATTAAAAATAGCTGTTTCTATATCTGATTACTGAGCCCCATCTGGGGAGAAACGAGCCTTTCATCTGTGTATTATGAGGCAATATCTGAGCACTTTGATTCCATAACACAGTAAAACCAGACAAACTTTCTGTTCAATTGCTTTTCCAGCTCATCTCCAATTTCTCTATGAGTCTTGTCCCTGTCACCAGCACATAATGTCTGGGGTTAGGGCATTTTTTTTTGGTTTCAATTGCTCTTCTACTGCTAAATGCAATTTTTGTAATTGGTTACATAACTCCAGGGTTTTATTTTAAATTAATCTAACTTTGCAATCATTCCACATATGTTCCTCTTAACATTTGCCTATTATTTGGATTAATTTCACTAATTTATCACCACTGTTTAGATATGCATTGTTTTTACAACAGTTGCAACTGAGTTAAAGTACACTTGTTGGGCTAAAGGCGAAGTTTGCTTCACTAAATCAAGAAGCTTTCTTTTCCTTCTCTGTTACTATATATTTCCTCGGACTGTTTTTTTTTCCTGTGTGCTCTGCTGTAAAAGTGGCAAATATTCCAGTAAAAAATTCAAATTGTTTTGATTATAGAGTAAAAGTGATGGATAATGCCAGCATTTTCATTTTTTCATCAAATTCTAAATCATTCCTTAATATTTGAACACTTAATTAGCAGCCAACCTCTTTCACCTAAGGTTAGTGATAATATTTGGTGGTGGCAGTAGTGAAAGGAGTAGAACTGATGATTAACTTGTATTTCTAGTAGGTGCCTGGCCTATTCACTTCCCGAGTCTAAAGCCAAACAGTCGTGTAGGGATAACCCAAAAGCCAGTCCAGTCTGTCCTCCCGAGCAAGGGCTCCGACATCAGGTTCCTTCTTTAACACAGACAAATTGAAGGTATTCAGTGGTGACACTGATCTCTCTTCTTCCTGTTTTCCCACAAGTGCATCATATAGAGACCAAGCAAATATTATGGGCAAATTACTTTCTTAAAGGAAAATTTTCCTGTGAAAACAGGCTTCTGCTATAAACAGGCTGTACTTCCATGACTACAAATACAGAAAGAGAAACAGAAACATTGAAATATTTCACTGGATAGATATTAAAGCTGTCTTTGTAGATGTGGTAAGAAAACCTTCCTTCTGAATGTGCATGAAGAGAACAGCACACGATTTATTGTTCGACAGCCCTGGCCAAACTCTTAAACTTTTTAAATAAATACATGCATATATTTCTCGGATTTAGTATGTGAAAAACCCTTGTGAGTTATCTCTTTAGGTATGCTGTATTATTAATGTATAACAGGTATCGAGACCGACCTTTTCTCAGCTGAATAACTCTTCTGTTGATGGTCACACTGCAAACAACAGAAATTTGGTGTAAGGATTTCTCAGAGAGGCAGTAGAAAAGACAGCTCAGGTTTTCCATTGACTGTTAGTGGGGAAAGAGGATTTATATAGTTACAAAAGGATACAGGCTAGATTAATAAAGGACAACTCACATTCTGTCAAAGATGAGGAATGATCAGAGTTTTTCTCATAGCTGATCAATTCAATACATGTAAAATAATCATTTTAAAAAGAAATAAACTGATTCCCTTAGATTCTGGTCTTAATCGCATGTAATACACGGTGAATTTATTTTGCTGTAGTGTTAACAGAGATTGCATGTAGTTATTTTTCTTCTAACATGTGGTGCTTTGATGATTTCTCACAAATTACAATTTTTAATCTTAAATTGAAAATGTGTCCAGAAATTTAACTAGGCCCAGGCTTGCACTGTAGAAAATAAAGAAAAGGATTGCGGCTCTCATAAACCCTTATCCATGAGTAATTATCTTGTTATGTTAAAGTGGTTCTCCTGAATATTAAAATAATTAGGACCAACAATCTCAGCAATACTTCCCTCAGATGTTGTAATTGGCAGGGGGTGTTAACTAATTAAATGTATTTATATTGCTGGCTGGCTAAAGAAAAGGATGAAGCACTTGTAATTGCTGAAATTTAGCAAGAGCACACATTTACTACAGAGAATAAACATATAGATTACAGTGTTCGCCACGATCTAATAGCTGGAGACAGTAATCCAAACACTTCCGCGGGCATTTCTCATTGCTCGAGGAGAACTTGAATAAGGGGCTTTGGCAGAGGGGGTTTTGCCAGACCCAGGTAGGAGGGTGCTCTCCCCCGTGAGCGCAGCAGCTCAGCAGCAGCTGCTGCAGCTTCAGACGTTGCAGGATGAATCCCGAAGCCACTGGGGATTGCTGTGAGGTGGAGGGAAAAGGCACAAGGCTCTTTGCAAGTCTACAAGGGGTAAGCTTATGATGGGAATGGACTGGGAGCCGGTCAAGGCAGCCAGCTGGCCCCAAATCTGTGTTTGTGTACCAGCACTGGGCTAAAAACATGCCCTGTGTGCAGTATCCCTGGGATCTCACTCTTGCCCTGGGGCAACAGATGCCATGTCCAGTGTTGATCTGTTCTTCCTTTCCCTCCTCTGCAAAGAGCCTCTGCCAGTGTCTTGGAAAGCTCTGTGCTCATGGTTACTTGCTTTTATTTCAAAAGTGTATGTTTCTTTCTTTTTTTTTTTTTATTTGTAAGTTCATAGGAAAGACTTCAAAAAAAAAATCACTATAAAACTGGCTATTGTCTGACCTCAGAAGTAATCAATTTTGGATTCAGCCCCCTATAACAGTTTGACATTTCAGGGTCAGCAGAACAACTTTCTGGCAGATTGAAAAGCTGTGTTTCTGGGCCCAGAGTAGATTAGAGTAAAATCGGGCCAAATAAAATGAGGCTTCGAAGCATCTCACTTTTATTTCACTACTATTGGAAAAGATAGCAAGGGATGGTTTTAGGGAGCATGGAGGACATAAACTTTGCCTCTTCCTTTGCTTCCCCATCTCCCCTTCCTCATGTGTGCTTCTTCCTCTTCTTCTGGAGTAATCCCAAGCACGGCCGTCACTCTGGCTGGAGCAACCCAGTGCAGAGTGGATCAGTCACACCTCCTCTCTGAAGCCTCCCTGAAAATGCACAGAAGGGACAGTCCTCTTGGAGGGGCAGGAGATGAAAGCAGGGAAACGCATCCGCAGCCTCCTCTCCTCCTCCTCCTGAGTCTTCCTTCACTTCCTTTCCCTCTCCTTTCTCCTCCCTCTCCAGCTTCATTCTCCTCTGTTTTTTTCATTCTCCTGCCATTTCTTCTTGTTTTCACTGCCGTCCCTCAGTCCACGCTCTCATGACAGCACGAAACAGCAGCAGTCTTTTTCCCAGCTAGGGGCAAGCGAGAGCCCATTAGCTGCCTCGGACAAAATCCATCTCCCCTGCTTGCTCCTCGTTTTTAGCCTCCTCGTAAATGAAAATTCAGTTCACTAGAAGGGACATATGTTTACAATCCCACAGCTGGTAGGTACATGTGTACTGGGAGCGGGTGCCAAGGTTATATAGACACATGTCACTTTTATCCCAGAATCCCATTTGGTGCCTGGGAACATCTTCATGCTGTAATGCTGTGGAGGTCATTACTACACCCTGTAATCCTCCATGAAGGTTTTCCATTTTCATTTATACACAGTAATAAAATACACATCTCAGCATCAGGCATTAGGATTAGTACTGACAAGGCTTAAGCTGAGATGTTTTAAGGATGCATTTCCGATGTGAATAGACTAGCTAGCACACGATTATGCTGGCTTCATGGAGGGAAGGATTTATGCTTCAACACTGTTAATATCACAGTGACATCGACAGCATAAAAGGAATTTTATTAAAAAAAAAAAAAAAATTACATTTCCATTGTAATATTAATCTGGTATTATTAATTATTTTCAGTTTCTAATGTTGATAACCCACCAGAAGTGTGAAGAGAAATGTCCTTTCTAATTTCAGGGTCTCTTCTTTATTTCTTCAAGAAAGCTGAAATTCTAGGAAGTTGTGACATGGGATGGGCTGGCTGGGTTCACAGCAGGGAATGGTGTTTGATGGCTCTGGACAGAGCTGCCTGGGGCACAGTGGGTGCCTGGGTGAGACCCCCACCCTGAGCCAGCTTTTCTTTGCTGATGCAGCAAAGGTTTTAGCTATGTGCTCAAGTCTCCTCATTGCCTCCAACAGGGTTTCAGCCCATTCCTCAATGTGTGTGAGCACAAGCATGCACCTTGCTGACCTGGTCGCTGTGCGTTTAGAGCCTGGCTTTCCTTGCTCCAGGCAGGTCAGAGTATTAATCCCCAGCGAAGCGTGTAGCCCCTGAAGCACAGGCTGCACAGGCTGCACCGCTGATGTGCGCTGGGGAGGAGGGAAGGAGCACTACGTGCTGGAAGAGGTGACTTCCTTCCATTCTTCCTTCTCCCTAAATGTCACAGCCCTGTTATACCAGCTGTGATAGAGGTGTCCTCTCCCTGTCATCTTCTACTATCTGCTTCTCTTCTTCAGCTGGAGGAAGAATCCCCCAGAGCCTTCTCAGAGGATCTATGAGGATTGCATGAGATGGAAGAGAAGGAGAGATGCTTCTGGTAGCTGCTTCCAAGCAGCAGATGGGTGTGACAGCCCTCACCTTCCTGCTCCATAGCCAAAACCTGGGGTAAAAGCAAAGTCAACACAATAACATGCAGTGCATTGCCAGAGAGGGAGAACTACCTCACCAAAAGCCCCATTATGCATTCCCATCCTTAGCATCGGGATGCTCCAGACCTCTCCTTTCCTATCACTTCTTCATGGAGGAATGGGCAGCCTCACAACAAAGCATAAATTCACAAAATGAATGAAAAGGAGCGAACAGCTCCATTACAGGCAATGATCTTTTCCTAAAATTTTTCCGAGTGCACTAGTTACTTGGGGTGGGGGAGCCTGGCACAAGCATGGTCACTAGGTTCTATATTTGTTTCTAGTTTCTGACTGTTCTGCACTACAATAAGCACAACTGGAGCCCAGCAGGTTCAGACTGCTTTTACATTGCTAGATTTGCAGTTGCTGGCATACCGGAGATATGAAGAATTGAGAAGCAATTTCATATATTGCTGTTGCCACTGCTGGCAGTTTCCTGCCCTTCAAGATATTTGTTGTGATAGGAGGGAACCACCCTCTCTGAAAGAAATATTAAAAAACCCAAGCTGCTGGAGGAATGCCATAGCTCAGTGTGCTTGCCTAGGATTTTGTATATATGTCATTATTTTCTATTTGCTTTTCTAATTCTTATTTGTTTTTTAATTGCGGCCTTAACTCCTTCTGCATTTTAGCAGAAATAAATAATTCTACTCAGCCTGTTATAAGGAAAACAAATATGGCCTGAGGAAACCACATGGTCATTACATCCATCTATTCTTTCATGCAATTCTGGGGTGAAAAGACACAAATTGCTGCCTTACAGGAGAGGTGCTATTTTGACAGAAAGGAATTTGCCTTCTCTCCAAAAAAGAAATTAAAATGCTAAAACTTAAATACCTTAATTCAGCAGTTCTTTGTTCTGTGAGGCCAAGAACACTTAAATGTAATTTCCTTTGCTTAAGGGAAACTCAAGGAGTTAAGAGCTATGATTCCAGCTACCTTGGACATCCCTCGTGTCTACCTGCCCCACACAATGCAATGGTGCTGGGGGCTGTTAGCAGAAAATGCTTGAAAAATACTTTAACATATGGTGGGGAATGGCCATCAGACAGACAACCCTGGTGCACCTCTCTTCATGGCTTTTGTACTGAGCATGTCCCAGTGAGACCCAGCAGCTGAGTCGGACTGTACACAACTGGCCGTACTGTAATGGCAGTTGTATTCTGCAGCTGCATAATGCCTTTTACAAAACACCAGGCAGTAGTGTGATATTTTATAGGTGATGGGAATTCAGCCACTGAGAAGCCAAAGTAAATGTATTTCAGATGTGGTTGTCTGAGGTCGGACACGTAAATGGTGCAAAGACTTGTTGCGGTGGGTGGACTGGATCTCCAATTACAGTTATTTAGCTATTAAGGCTGGTTTCCAGTAGAGCATCAGTAGCGTTATTACACTGTAATGTTTAATATTACATATTGTATTATTGTTTATTTGTAGTAGGGCAGCCCCCAGATCCTGGAGAGGACAAGGGTGTTGGTGTCTGTATGAGGAGCAGGGAGGCAGGGGCAGCCTGGCTCCACAGGAGACGTTGGCAGTGTCCCATCACCTCTCTGCACGCAGTCCTCTGTGCTGCTGCTGTCCTGTGCATTTCTCTCATCTTCTTTTCCATTTTAGGGCTAAGCCGTGATGTCTCCCTGCATTAGATCAGAGCCATTTCTCTAGCTGAGAAAGCAGGGGACACACACACACATCCCCCAGCCCTGGACAGAGCGTCTGTGCTCACAGGTCTGATATCTCATAGGAGCTGCCAGCAACTGCTGGCATCCTGTGTCCTGCTGCTTCCTCGGACACAATTTCTGTGGATTTCAGGGGATCGCTCCTCAAGGACCAAGTACCCAGACCACAGGGCCTCTGCACTCTTGAGAGCTCCCCACGTAAACCTGAGCGCAGGAGCAGAGTGCTGTCGATCATGCATACTTCTGAAATTTAAGAATCAAAAAGCACATTATCATTGCAACTCATACCAGTGTCCTGCTTGTCAGCTTGTAGTACAAAGGCAATCTGTGAAAAATATTGTATAGCAGGTCCCTAGCAGAATGAATATTTTCCTGTTATACGAACTTTTCATGATGAAATGGTCTCATCTTAGTGGAAAATCATTGTGTTGCCCCAGCTGTTGTCAATAACTTTTATGCATTGACTGCTTTTTCCAGTAGACAATATTTACACTTCTCCACTCACCCCATTGATCTTCATTTTTGCAGAGAATTTTTTGGGGGTAAAATATAACCAGTTTTTTTTAAAAAGGTAAACATCCAAGAATTGCACTCGAGGGGAGATATACAGGGTAGACTTAGTGACAACTTAATAGCTCGTAGTATATCAGATGTCTTCTATGCTGCCATCTTCTTGGGGAAAGTATTTCTATACCATGTATAAAACTATACACACAGAAAGCTGTATCCTTTTTTTTTCCTTTCTCAGGTGTAAGCATTCTTGGCACTGGCAGGATGTGTGCAGTGCCGTACTGGAGCAGCACAGTTCCTCTGCTGCAGGAAGTGGAAGAAAATATTAATTCTGTTGCTCAAACATTCACAACAAGCCTGTAGATTAACTGTCCTTTCACTGAATACTGTTTACTCGTTTCATGGAAAATGCATTATTTTGTTGATTTAGCTTCTATTTGGTATGCTAAAGAAATCAAATTTCCATATAGAAAAGTATACACAAAGGATATGACCTTTTAAGTTTAGGAGAGAAAATAACTGAGTGCAATGTAATTAATATGCCATATAAATGCCAACAACAACATTAATGCACCATAAAACCAGCACAGTTAAAATGATATAGTCTGGAAATGAAAAAGTTAAGTTTCTGTTAGCTTCATTAATTTGCTTACATTGTATTTCTGTGAAAGAAGAACAATATCCTTATCTAAACGAGAATAGATAGGCAATAAGAATATGCATTTTTGTTAGGAGGAAGCTGGATCTTGCTTAAGGCTTGACCTGACTCCTAAGAGGTGTCAACACTCCTCGTGCTATCGTATAATTTTCCCAGTGTTTATATCTTTAAATTTTTCCTAAAGCCTCATGAATGTCTCAGATACAAAGCTTGTCCACACCTGTAGATAGGTCAGCAATAGCGTAGTAAAAGACTTTCATTGCTATAGTTATGCCATTATAATGTAGGTCTTCCTAGACTAAATATTTTTCCTGAAGTAGTTTTCTTGTGCAGAGAATTTCACTGTCATGGTTCTGGTGCAGTTTCCTTATGTATGTAAGATCTTTGCAGGGGATAAATGCTTTCTAAGGTTCAAATGGCAGCTTGTACCTAACTCGAACAAAGAGGTCTTCAGGGAAAAAAATCTGGGGAGGTTTTATTGTTCTGGGACAAAAAAAGTAACAACAAAATTAATGCCTAAACTTCCCAGCAAAGGTAGCTGCAAGTTGAGGGATCAGCCACACAAAATGTGATCCTCACAGCGAGCACATGAGGAGGTTACTCAAGAGCTGCAACTTCAGTGGAAGTTGCTCTGCCACCTTTGTATTGAAGGCTGGCAAATACTTCCCATCACAGAATTGGTGTATTGTGGGCTGTAATGTGACTAAGGCATTTGTCCATCTGTTCATCCCTTGTTCTAGTCATTAGAGGTAAAAGGAACAGAGTAGGGGGAAGAAGCAAAGCATTAGCTTAAGAAGGGATCTCTTCTTCCCTCTGCATGTGCCCAGCTCCTTAATAATAAAATGTTAATGACGGTTATGTGTTCACATCAAAGGCAGACCAGAGCCTTTCATCTCAGTTAAATCTTATTCAAATAATTAATAGAAGTAGTTGTCTAGGGGAAAAAAAAAAAAGATATTAAGAAATTCCTTTGCAGAGCATTGCTGCCTCTAGGGAGCAACTCCTAGAATCGAGGACGCCAACAAATTGCATTTAAGTGGGTCTGTCCCTGCTTTCCGCCAGCCTTGACTGCATTGCATCCTAAAAAACCTGTGAAACGTGTTATTGGCGTTGTAATAGATAATCCAACCAAAATCAAATCAAAAATCCCTGACAAGGCCTATGTTATGAAAATAATCATAAATCTTACGCTATGGTAGTTGTGTGCACGAGCATTAAGCATTCTGCTCAGGCCTGTGTCGACATTAAAAAAAAGGGGAAAAAAGGTTATTTGAAGTTCTCAAATCAACTCTGCAGCTGTTGTCTTCTGTGCACTGCCGCGGCAGGTCTTGCCAAACAGCGCTGCCAAGCTGGCCTCTCGCTTTGGTGCACGGACACCGTTCTGGAGCAACTCCCTTGGTTTCCACGAGGCAGAGAGGGATGAGCCCAGTCCACAGCTCTCATTAGCTGATATTAGAGTCAGGTCTCATTTCTGATGCCTTTTGGACTTCCTGTGATGGCCGAAGTGGCCCATTGAAGCCCCTGCTTCTGGGTAATGAAGTGGTTTCTGTTATGGGTTTGCTTTTGGTGGTCCTACACAAGAGGAAAGGAGGCGGAAAAGTGTAGCGTGGAGCAGCAGCCCAGCTGGGATGATGCTCCAAACTCTTGCACAATGGCTCCACAATGCTTATCCCTGATACATCAGTCTGGCGACTTGGGAAAAGCCGTCTTTGTGGGTGGCAGGACTCCAGGCCAGCCGAAAAGGGACTTGGAGGCTGTTCTTGCCAGAAAGAGCTGCCTGCTCCTAACAGCTCTGACTGACAGTACCTACACAATTTCAGCTTTTTCGGTTTTACTTTGGCTTGTGTGGTCCCCGCTCCAAGAGAAGCTCCTGAGGCTTAGCACAAATATTGATTTCAGGAAGAAAGTTTGTTCAGTGTTTTGGTGGACATCTGGAGCTTGTTGCTGCCACCCCTAGAGCACTGACCATGGGTCGCTGACGTGCGTGCAAAGCCAGAGCAGGCAGGGTTTCGCAGAGGCACAACTTACCAGGAAATGCTTCCTGCAAAATAGTTTTCAGTATAACTGTCCTTCATATGTGTTACACATCTGTGCTCTTGGGTAGAAGAAAGTGGTGGCAGGGAACGCTTTGCCATTTCCTACCACATTAATCATGAGGGACAAAACGTACAAAAGTGTAGTGTGGATCATGAGGGAACCGAATTCTGCTCCAGACTGTCATTGCATCAGCTGTCCTGGTCACTGCTTTGTGTTTCCTTTTCAGTATTCATTAGATATTAATGGGATAAGTACTCTGAAAATGATGCTGGTGTGGACAATGTTTCTGACAGAGTGTAGAGTCCAGGGAGGCAGCAGTGTGGTCCTTCGACATGAATTTATCCATGTCTTATGAGTCCCTGCCATTTACAGACCCTGGCTCCTTTAGATCTGTGACTTCCACCAAAAAGACCTTGGAAGTAGAGGACAGTAATATATTTTAGAACTTTAGAGATCAGAAAGTTTTTTTATACGTAGATGTGCACCATAGAAGTGCCTATAAATAGATATTAAAAGTTGCAATTTATGGCCTATCATTTCATGGCCTTTCAAGGCTAGAAATAAAGCCATATTCCACTGGGAAAATGAGATTTGTAGTTTTCCATGGCTTAAAGCTCCTGTTACTAACCCTGATGGGCTGCAAGATATTGGACAAGATATCTGTCACTGGTCTGGAATATATATAATATATATGAGTGTATATAAATTAGGGGAAAAATGATGAAGTTTCTACCAGTAAATGAACAAGTTAGGAGATTGTAAGATAACTTGGTGGTGCCTGGGGGAGATATTCCCAGTGAAAGTAATTTTTTTTCCTCAGTAATGATAACTTAACAAAGGCAATTAATCCACTCTCCCCAGCAAGTGAAGTCAATGGCATGGTAACCTCCTAATAGTGCTCCGAGGTAAAACGAGCTCCGTTAATGCACTTCTGAAATCATTCCGGAGCTGCAGTAAGTGCTGTGGCAGCACTGAAAGAGACCTGCCCGGGGGATCTGGCTGTGAGCTTTGCTGGCTCCAGTTTCACTGGAGCACGACGTGGGATGCGCTTGCCATCACGCCCAGCTCTCCTGCTTTCCATGGGAAGGAACAGCCAGCATGACCACAAAGCGAGAGGTTTATAACGATATGAGGGACAAATAAGCAAGGGACTCGGTTTCATTCTCATACTTGTTTCTCATTTATTTGTCTCTGAGTGTTTCGCAGGGCCGAGTGATGTGTTATGCTGATGTTAATGTGTGCAAATCTGTTCGAGGAGGGTAAGTGCCCTCCTCCATGGCAGGGACCTTGGCTTGTACGGATTGCAGGGGGAGGAGTACTGGGCCATGTCGCTTGTATTAGATGCCTAAAATCAGATCGTGCATCTCACTCGCTGTCCTCAGACCTCCTCCCCTCCCTGCCTCCAGTTTTTATGTGAAAGTCTCCAGGATCTTTAGACCCAGTTTCCCCTGTAAAAGACTGGGTTTTCAAAGCTTGTATGAGCAAGACATAGCACAGTTGCTAGAACTTTAAGTGAATAACTTAAATAATAGATAAAAAATAAAATGCCTAGCAAAAGTATCCCTCTTTCAATATTACATACTTATTAAAACAATTTGGAGGTGTAAATTATAATCAGTCATACAGGTATCTGTCTGCTGCGTAACCCTGAACTTGAATCTTTGAGCTGTTTCCATCTCTCTAAATTAGTTTTTAAAACGTATGATTTTCTCATCATCTAAGGCTAGTAAAAACTTTTAATCTGAAGTGGTTTAAAATATAGCTGCTTTGTCCCAAACCAGGATTGCAAATGAGATTCTGTCTTTAGCTAAAGTATAGTCTGAACATTTATTTTGGTGAGATGATAGCTGCACAAGTGTTACGTTGGCTGTAACTTTGTGAGACATAATAGTTTTTTATAAAATATTCTTGCTAATTAAAAAAGACCTGTGGAGAGATATGTGCATTTGAACTGGAGAATAAATGAGAATTACTATGTTGTGGTTGTGACACACAACAAAGATGTAAGATTGCAGAAGAAACCAGAAACATTTTTGAGACAATTAATGCCGAAACATAGCATCCATTATAATCTTCCTTCCCTTTTCTTCCCAGAACTCACAGCTTTCTATAAACAAAACCTCCTTTTGGGCATATTACATTTATTATATTTGAGTTCACTACAGAATTGAATTTTTTGGACATAAAGAAATTTCAGTGAAATCCATTTGACCGAACAGCTTCAGGAAAATCCACATGATTTCCCCAGGAAGGCAGACTAAACAGGTTAAGGCTCCCCAGTTGGAAAAGAGGCAAAGAAAGAAGGAGATACAGAGATCTCTCAACATCATAGGATAATGTGGAGAGATTAAGGAGATGGTTATCACAGAATCATAGAATAATAGAATGGCATAGGCTGGAAGGGACCCCAGAGATTGTCTAATCCAACCTCCCTGTCATGGACAGGGATGCCTCTGTTCTTCCAAAGAAAGGACTGGAGGGGACATTCCGTGAACCTCTGAGGCAATATATTTGAGACAAATGATAGAATTAGGTGATGCATAACTGAACTGTGGATGTTGGAAGCAGTTTTGGTACCACACTGGCTCTCCTGGCCTTTGGAAGTGGTGGTGGTGGAGCGCTGCCACTCGCGTGTTGAAGGCTCACGTTTCTCACCCCATGGAGCTGCTGCCCTGCGCTGAGCAGCTTCAGCAGCGTGCTGGGAGCGGCTGCGACGGGATCTCGCTGTCCTTCAGCTCTGGAGAGCGGGTCTGAATTACAGACTGATCCTCAAATTAGTGTCTACTGGTTTAGGATTGTTCTGTGGCAGAGACTTTGTGACTGGGCTTGAGAGGAAATGCCTGACCCTGGGATAAGGAGTGGGGTATGGTATGGGGAGGTATGGTATGGTATGACAAGGCATAAGGTATGGGGACAAAAGCAACAAAATGGACTTTTTGTTAATAATCTCCATTAGGCCTGGGAGAGCAGCAAGGCAATCTCGCAGAGCAACTTTTGGGTTGGACATTTGTCAACACTGGCAAGGACAGATTCGCTTGTTTTTCAAGAATGTGTCTGTAGTCAAATTTTTCCCAGATCCAGGTTTCCACGCTGCTCCTTGCCACAGCCCTGCCATCGCGGGCCAGGCCAGTGAGGCTGTGCCTTTTGCTCAGCAGCACTGCACGAGGGACCTGCTCATGTTCCACAGAGGTGCTGTGCTTACGTTCCCTGATTGGATCAAAGTGCCCTGATTTGCAAGGGATCTGTGAGAGAGGGGTTTTAATTGAAATATTAAATTAAAAACTTTGCAAATTATGGGCACATTTTCAGTTTCTGACCTCTTAGGTTACGGTGCTTGGTCTGGGACTGCCTCATTAACTGCAATAGCTCAGCCTCTAGGATCTCCTTACTGTTTGATGAGGCAGATATCACATCTTTCCTGTAATTTAGGAAGAGATATGTACATCATTTTTATCTGAGGGCTGAGGTTCTCTAGTGTTAGACTGCATCTGAGTTCCACCGTAATGCAGCAGCTCAGCCAACTCA
This sequence comes from Tauraco erythrolophus, assembly GCF_009769465.1. Lineage (NCBI taxonomy): Eukaryota > Metazoa > Chordata > Aves > Musophagiformes > Musophagidae > Tauraco > Tauraco erythrolophus. The sequence continues at coordinate 9,807,470 of NC_141476.1, forward strand.
CAGGACTCTGCTCCCTGGGTTATTGGTATCACATGGCTTCAGAAAGCTTATTCATGAAGCGGGACATTATGAACAAAGGTGGACATCAATAAAGAAACGTATTTGTTGTTTGGAAACTTCCTGGCAAATTAAAACATTTGTCTGGATATGATGAAGGCTGACAGTTTTTTGGATGGCAATAGTTGCTCTTCTTCTTCATAGTTCACATGGAAAAGCTGACAGCTCTCTGTTAGCAGTTACTGTTACTTTTTTGTCCCTGAAGCTGGACTTGCTCTGTCAGGGAGAACTGAGTTTAGAAAACTTCATCTTCACACGCTATGAGTGAAGTTTCTTTCCTCACTTACAGATGTATTTCTGCGTGTACATATACATATTCTTCAGCAGAGGAACACAGTTATTGGAGTGAGGGGTTTTGTGTAATTCTCAGATTTTGGAAGGAAAATCAAGCACTAAAGAGATGAAATATACTTTTAAACTGGCAGAGCAGTATCTAGAAATCTTCCACAGTCGTGTCTTTTCAAAACTGCTGGGGAAAAAAAAAAAAGTACTGAAAGCAGAGGATGAAAAATAATCTCTGAAATTGCACCAGTAGCAGTAGCAAGTGAAGCAAGGCTGGAGACAAAGGCTCTTACAGTTGACTGAGAAGGACTTTGTACTGAAGAACACAACTCACAAGTCCAAGGAAATGTCTTAGATGTACAAAAGAAAAAATCTCCACATATATTTCTCAATGCTGTCAGAGAAGCTGCTTCCGAGGGGGGAAAACCTGCAGGACTGACTGCAAAGAGGAAAACAAAATGGACGTGAGTCTCCCAGAGCCACAGTCCGGCCTGGAGAGGGAGCGGGAAAGGACCTGGTCCACCTGAGCAAATACAAAAATGCAAAATGGGATCTGGGGCTGTGCCATGTCTGCAGGGACACGGGACCGGTCTCAAGTGCCTCATTTGGCTGAGCCATTGACATTAGAGAGTGTTCAATATCACCATTATCACAGTTTAGGGGGTGACCAGCAGCTGGTGATCTTACACAGGATGGCAGCACCAGTTGTGCCCATCCACCACACCATCAAGGTGCTTCATTATTTTCAGGTGTCTCCAGACCTCACTGGTCCTTTTGAATGACAAATCACCATTCTGCAGGGTGCATGCCTGGAGCTGCTAAGGATGGGGTACTGCATGTCAAGGTGCACACATGCCTACATACTTATATATACTAGACCTATGTTCAACTTTCTAGCCATAAGAAGAGCAGGCCTGCTATCAACTTTTCTTACAGAGCCATGCCTGTGTTTTTTTCAAAGCAAAATATTTGTGCATTTGCATTTAAATTAATGTCTTCTCCACCCCCAAATAAAACTCAAAGCTGAATAAGGACCAAACATGTGAGATGTAGATAAAAGAAGGTACACTGCAAGTAGCCCAGCAAGTGGCATCTCTTGTTGGTCAGGAAGCAAAGAAGGAGCATGTGACTGTTGGGTTCACTGTGTTTGTGAAGGCAAGGAAAGTAACTTTCAACACACCTCCCCAGTTTTCAGATCAGTGCCTTTTTTCCATCATCATTGTTCCTCCAGTGTTGTTGAACCTGGGGTCCTGCTTCTGATTCAACTGTGATAGACTGTTTTGCCCCAGAATGTTTCCTTGCACGTAGTTCCATGGCAGTAAATCTTTACTTCATTCACTCAGAGCATGTTTCAAAGTGAGAGTCCCAAGCATGTCCAAAACCTGTTACTAGTAAAATTCTGATTTTGTTTAAACATTTCTTTTTAGTTTTTCCTGTTTGTTGTCTACAGGAGAAAATTAAAAAAAAAAAAAAAATTGAGTATACACAGTGATTGGGATACCTGAACTCCCCAAACAAACAAAACCCAAATTTTCACTCTACTAAGAGCTGAAAAGACAAATAATAAATTTGCATGTTCTAATCAACCTATTTATATTTGTCGTGGTTTAGGCTGCTCCGGCAACTTATATAATACTTTACAAATGTTCTAAAAACTAATTAAGATCTGATGTTAGCTGAGCAACTTAATAACTTAAATTATTAACACTTCTGTCTAGATGCATAATTTATATATAAATGGAGGAAGTAATTTAGTAATCATAGAATAGTTTGAGTTGGAAGAGACCTTTTCAGGTCATCGCGTCCAACCTCTCTGCAGTGAGCAGGGACATCTACAACTAGATCAGAGCCTCATCCAAGCTGACCTTGAATGTTTCCAGGGATGGGGCATCTACCACCTCTCTGTGCAACCTGTTACAGTGTTTCACCACCCTCATCGTAAAAAATTTCTCCTTTGTATCTAGTCTAAATCTACCCTCTTTTAGTTTAAAACTGTTACCCCTTGTCCTATCGCAACAGGTCCTGCTAAAAAGTTTTTCACCAGCTTTCTTATAGGCCCCCTTTAAGTTCCAAAAGGCTGCAATAAGGTCTCTCCAGACCCTACTGTTCTCCAGGCTGAACAACCACAACTCTTTCAGCCTGTCTTCATAGGAGAGGTGTTTCATCCCCTTGATCATTTTTGTGGTTCTCCTCTGGACCCACTCCAACAGGTCTCTGTCTTTCCTGTGCTGAGGACTCCATAGTTGGACGCAGTACTCACAGGGGGGTACTCTAACCAAAGTGGAGTAGAGGGGCAGAATGACCTCCCTCGACCTTCTGGCTGCTCTTCTTTTGATGCAGCCCAGAATACAGTTAGTCTTCTGGACTGCAAATGTCAGCTCATGTCCAGCTTTTCATCCAGTACCTCTAAGTCCTTCTCTTCAGCGCTTCTCTCAATCCCTTCACCTCCTAGCCTGTATTGACACCAGGGATTGTCCCGACCCAGGTGCAGGACCTTGTACTTGGCCTAATGCAGTATAATTTTAAACTGCAGTGTGTATGTGTATATGCTTTGTTGCTATCCATTTTAAGAAGGAGCTTTGGTAACTATGATTAATTCATGGCCCTGTATTAAAGCTTTTTTCCTATCTCATGTTTTTGCAAACAGTTAATAAATGATATGAATCTCGAGAGAGCCAGAGAATCACACAAGGCGCAATATAACCTCACCATCCCAGAGAGACAGATTAGGATTTATAAACTCAAAAACTGCAAGGATAAGAGTGAAGAGAATGAATATTGAAGGTATGAGGGGCATGCCAAAATAGAGCTGAAGGTGTAAAGCCTGCAAGATATAAATCAAGTTCGTCTCTTGATGGATAAACCCCATTGCAAGAAACCCCAAAGTCTGGATGTTCCAACCATCTTTGCTGCGATATTCTATGTAAATAGGTGATGGGCAAAGTGATGGAAATGGTGTCAGACCAAGACGTGGCTTGAAAGTAGTAGTAGGAAAGGAAGGCTTTGAGAGAAAAAATAAATCACTGGTGGAATGAAAAGTACAGTGAAAGCACTGATAGCAGAATCTAGTGCTTGGAGCACATGCCATTTTGCAACTGAGCTCCTGAAATTTTCAAAGAGTTTCAGGGTCCTCAACAGCTGAGAACTAATTGTAAAATATGTATTGGCAATTTCATTGCCACGTGGCAGACCCCAGTACATAGCTGAAGTGTCTGATATAACAAGTCAACATCCCCTGCATGTAGACCCATGGCTGGAGTCTCCCATGGTAGGAATTGGCATTAAGTTAAATGAAGATGAGGTTAGGGCTAGTGAAAAACTTAAATTTGGGAGGAGTATGGGATCATGTAAGGGTGGAACTGGGATTACTTGGAGTTGCAGCAGTCTGCAGCAACTTCTCAAGGCAAGAGCAGAGGTGCACTGGCCCAGGGCTTTTGGCTCAAGCAGGCAGAGTTTAGCCAGCAGCTGGAGTCAAAGCTGCGTCTAATGCCATACTGAAGTTTGCAGAAACTGTGGCAGGTTCCTGTGCACATTTAGAGGAAAGAAGAAGAAGAGATTATAGGAACATTTGTTATGGAAGGAGGCAAGGTCTGAGAGGGAAGTGAATAGTGATAAATGAACCTAATATGAAGGGCAGTGGAGCAGCCTGCTTACAGATCTGCAGGAGGATGACTGCTGAACAGTGTGGATTTTTAAAGATAAGCCAAAAGAAAACGTAGTGAGAAACTCAGTTTTAAGAAGTGATGCTGCTGACTTAACAGCTGACACACTGCTTCCCATGCAGCAGGTACAGAAACACCAGAGTACAGGGAGAGAACAGAAAAATCTCAAGATGGAAGGAAACAACGGGCTTTGTATGCTGCGTGTAAACAGCATATAAACCCCAAATATCTTAATTTAACAAAGATTTCCTATAGGTCAGAAATGAGATTAAATAAATATTTAAAAAAAAAAATTATGGAGCTTGAAATGAGGTATGTATTTTGTTAAATGATGCTAATCTTGATGTAGAGATGAGAGAGTAGCTAAATATTCCCTAGTGCCTGAGATTTTGGGAAATACCAGTGTGCCACAGCAGAGCAGCTGAGAGCGTGGTCAGGGGCCGTGGGGTTCGTGGCTCGGGGACTCCCGGGAGGCGCTGACGCTGCGTTGCAGCAGGGACGGTGCCAGGGCTTTCGGTGCCTGCAGAAGTGCAGCAATGCGCTTCATCTTCATCCATGGCAAGTTTTGAAAGCTTACAGTAAAGTTTTGAGTGATCTCAGTTGTAAATCAGATTATACCCACAGAGCTATATCCTTAAGGAAACACTCTTGTTTCTGTGATGAACAGGCAAGGGAGATTATTCCTTCTGATGCAGCCTTGCTATTAGAAGAGCAGCTAAAGATGGTAATTTTTTAATCCTCTTTTTAAAAAACCTCAGAGAGCGCAGACCTTTTTTTTGTTTTGTGGTTTGGTTTTGTTACATCAAAGAGATTATCTTAGGCAACACAGACATACTTTGAATAGATTCTCTGCAACATTGCAAAGTTTGGGGATTCAGAAACTACCAGCTTCTGAAAATCGCATAGAAAATAGAGGATTTGTAGGATTGATTGTTAATTGGTCTTCTTCAAGGACTGGATGTTCTGCCTTGTAGGCTGAAAAAATCAGCAAAGCCACGTTATGATTACATCTAGAAAACCACACATGGAGATTTAAAATCTTTAATCATGTTTAACTTTGTCAATAAGGGCGTCCAAACCACACTGAGGAACAACTCTGATTTCAAGCTAAAGCATACTTGTAATAAAAATATTTTACTCTAATAGAAATAGCATATTTTATTGAAAGTAACCATTTTGAAAAGTAATCTCTTCAATAAATATCTTTTAAAATGGAAGCTGTTAGGTTTCCCATTGATAATTTGCATATTTTAATGTTCATTGAGCTCACACTCTCTAATATTTTTCCAATACACTTGAATAACCTGTTGCAACAAAACTAATACAGGTACTTGACTCGTTCTTTAATCTTGTTTTTAGGCATTTAAGTAAGGGACTGAAACTTAAAAAATGCCAATTACCCAGAACTTCTAGAGCCTTATAGAACTCGCACCAAGCGTACAAACAAATGTTTCCAGTAGAGAAAATGCCAAAAATATGCAGAGCACTTGTACAGAGGAATATCTAGAGATCAAAAATGACATCCTATGGTCCATTCTTTTTAGTGAGAAGTTAAAATCTGTAGACCATTTCCCTGTCCTGTCTTGCTCAAAAAAAAAGATAGCCACATGTTTATTTTTTTTCTTTTTAAACATTGGTTGTGTATAACCCTGTGTAATGGAAATCCAAGGCTAGGTGTACACAGCTAAAAATGCTCTGTTTGACCCCTGTAACATACTCAGGAAAGCAAATGGATAATGAAAAAATAAAATAAAGCATGGAAATAAAAATGGATGGATTGCACTTGGGATGAAATTAATAGTTTTAAAACAAAAATATTTTTCTTGTGCCTTGTCTACCCTCCTTCTGATCTGAAATATATGGGGGGGGTGGAATTTTTTTCTTTACAATATACTGACTAGACCGTTGGTGGTTACAAAATCATACACTGATAAAAATAGTGTTTGGAGTTGTGCTGTAGGAAACTTAATCTCCTTTATGTAGTCTTTTGGGTATTTACACCATAGTCTTCACTTTACAGTAGACATAGATACCAACTCCGTTAGTCGCTAATTGGGAGAAGGAAGGAGAGAATTTATTTCAAGGTTTTCCAGGGTGCTTGGGGATGTATTTTCAACCAAACTCAGTCAAGCTTCCATCTTGCACAATTCAGGGTTTTCTCTTAATTATTTCGCATCAGATAGCAGAACCTATCTGCTCTTTCTTTACAATTTTTTAGTAGGAACAATAAAAGACAAGATGAAGGCATTAGCTGCATTATTGTGTGAAATAAGGAAACCCATTTTCTCTCTCAGGTAGACACCACCCAAGCACACTGCATATGCTGTGGTTTAAATAAGCAAGCTGCCCATGTCAGTCCACCTCACTGAATCAGAAAATACATTTCAAGCAAATAAAATGTCACTCTAGTTTCTTGCAAGTCTTGAGAGCTACGATTTTATTTAGCTGTAAATTTACTGAAGAAAGATTCCTTTAATATTTTATGACTCTAGTGGATTAAACCTTGTATAAATCAACAAATTAGCAGTCACACTATATTTACGTTCTGAAGAGGGCTAGGGAAGGTGAAGGCAAGATTACTCCTTCCTGGCAGGCTGACCAAACTGAAAAGCTAAATTCAATGACTTCGGCATGCTTAGAGCAATGCAGAAGTGAGGTGGGGATGATAAATAATACACACTGACTGCAGTTTAGGCAGGTGCAAAGTAGGAGGATTTTTATTCTGCTTTGAAGTTTTCTTTTTCTCCCCCTTTGGTGTGGATCAAAGACTTTGCAGTTTTGGGGGGTTCTTTAGGAACTCAAATAAAATCCGTGAGACAGTGAAGTGACCTTCATGCAACTTTTTCTGCTCTGAAATATATACCTATAGTCAAATTTATAAAAGCGTTGCTTGCAGTAGCTGGCCAAAAAAGAAGAATCTACTATCTTTAAAATATTTGGAGGCACTATGCCTTCTCTTAGTGCCTCAAGTTTTCTTTTGTTTGCATCAATAATTTAAATCAGAAAAGAAGTGCAGATGATAGATGGAAACAGGTGCTCCAAGTGTGGAGCAGGCTTTGGAGACTGATTTGAAACAGAAGGTCCTTGGCACCTCGTGAATGGTTTTATTGTACTTTCCCCCCACCAATTTGGTTTTCTTCCTTCTAAGCAGCAAAGTAGTGTGATGGCAGAGGGGATGGCTCTGTGGCCAGACAGAGTGGAGCAAATACCCTCTGGTGAAACGCTGCTGCCATATTCCACCTTCCTGTTACAAACGTAGTATGAACCCGCACGTCTGAGCCTGTTGCAAATTTATTTTTTTGGGATCCAAAATCAGAACGGCACCTTTGGGAGAGAAAACCTGAGAAAGAGGTGTGCTTACAACACATGAAAACATTTGAAATATTTTTAAAAATTCAAGCCTTAAGGCAACTGGTTTTCTGAAAACAGAGTATCCTACAGTTGGTAGTTTAGAAAATGAATGCAAAAACACCATCTGCTAAACTTCAGATGTATGAATACTATTTGGTCTACAGAGAGTACAGACTGTACAGGAAACTATTGATCCCCCATCTGCTTCAAAATGATCTTTTAAGAATTTCTCTCACTGAATCAAGTACTACATTAGTAACATAACGTTATTTGGAGCACAGCGTCCCAGTTGCTCTTAGAGGTGCAGTAAGTAGAAATGTACTTCTATCATCCTTCAGCCACCATAACACAGAAAAATGCTCTTGGCTTTCTGCCTGTTTATTTCCTGTACAGCCAAGAAAACATAGTATAAATCTCAATTAAATGCCCTTGTCTCCAAATATCATGGTTTTAGATGTGTGCATTGTCAAATGTTCCTGCTGGTAGACCACACCTTACGGAGAGGTAGCTCCCTTCTTATCGTCTGTCTCCTAATTAATAATTAGATAATATCCAGATGGTGAACCATGAGGAAGTCTGTTTTCTGTTACTGTACTTCATGCAGTTCTTGTCCCTGAGTGCATTGGGGCCGGGATTTGTATTCTGAACCTTCAGCCGTAAGACAAATGCTCCAACTTCAACTTGTGCCAATGGGCTCGAGCACCAACTGAGGGAGGTCCCTCCCTGAGCACAGTGTGCCTTCTTTCACAATCCAGCCCTTCTTTGTGTGTAAACCCCACCATACTTCTAGACATTTTCGCTGACCCTCTCTTGGGTACCCGTCAAATATCTAGCATTGTGTTCTGAAAAGGAGAAAATATATCCTTTGTGCTTCATTGTAACAGACTGCATATGATCAGGCCTATTAAAGAACAGTCAGTGTAAAATAAGCAGAAAATAAATTACAGAGGTACTCCTGCCCCGAGAATGCTCTGTGTGTGTATTCACAAGATAAGTAGGCACTGAAGTTGTGTATCCTAAAGGAATACTATTTAATTGTTGTATCAAAATATACAGGGGTTTAAAAATGCTAGGTATTTGTGTTATTTTACTTCTCCTGGAATAAGAAGATCTGTGCAGAAGCAAAATTACCAGATTTTCACCAAAACTTCAGGTTAATTCTTATTTTGAATTTCCAAGATTTTACGCAGTGAATGTTGGCTCAGCATAACAGCAATGCCAGTATAAACCCAGAACTCCAGCTTTCCAGCCTTTTGAGCCAGCATCCACTTGTTAGTTCTCATAATTTCTTAGGGATAACATGCAGCCTTATTATGGAGCATTAAATTAAAAATACCCAAAGGGCTTTATGTCTCCATGGGCCAGATAAGGTTTCCAGCAAGGACTTCACAGGCTGTCAGTATCCTGTGAACCTTAGCTCAGGAAATGGTGATGCAGAATATCAGTCATTCTGTGTAAGATTCACAGCCCCTTTTGCAGATCAGATTGGCTACACTCCATATGGAATTCCATTTATAAATTAAAGGTTAATATATTAGTGTTAGCAGCGATGTATTTGTTCATTAGTGAGCCAATTGTTATAGAGCCCCATAGCTTCAAAAAACAATTATCACCATGACTGGCGATCATCTCTAAAGCTTTCTTTTGTTGCATTTGGGACCATGTCTAATGCATAATTCTCGTGTCTGTAGTATACATATAATAACTATTAATCACTTTTAGACTTTTATGAGTAACTGATAAAAGGAGCCTGGTTCAGGAAATCCAGAGTGGGAGAAGAGTTTGGGGAAAGTATCAACATATGCTCAAACTGTTCTTTTGTGCTTTCCTCAGAACCCACTACCACCCGCTGATGGAGATGGGCCCTGGGCTGGAGGGATTTGTAGTTCAACTTGTTCCCCTGTGGTTCGACCCAAGTTCAGTGCAGCCAGTGAGAAGTCGGTTCTCTCAGAGCATACACACATAAACTAAGCCATTTAATTTGAGTTCTTTGCTTCTCGTACCCTCCAACCCTCTGACAGAAACAAAAGGCAGTTTGTTACCCCAGCTATTGGCTAGCCAGCATCTGTTTTTAGTTAATCCCAAAAGAGAGCTGGTAGACATCTTTGTAATACTTCAGTAAGTTACATTTTGCAAAATTTTGTACATTGTATTCATGGTGTTTGGATCCCAGTTGTCACACTGGTGCATTTCTTCTCGCAGTCAGTCTAGCGTTGAGCCAGGTTTCCTAAAAGCAGATTACATCTTCTAGACATCTGGGTCTACGTGTCTTTGCGGCTAATCAGAGTGGCCCAAGGTCATCCCACCTAATTCCAAACACTCCAGCTGTCGTAGTCGGGGGTACAGTTGCCCATGCCCATGAAGACAATGGGACCCTCCGGCACCCACTCTCCCTCTGGAGGGAGCACAGGTGCTAATTTGAGCCATTCCGTGTCTTGCTGAATGTCAGGTGGATTATCCCAGACCTGTGTGATGTTGGGATAGGTGAAAATTAAGATCTACAGGTCCAGTTACAGCAAAAAGAGTGGAAAGAGCCCTGGATGAACTAATTTTACCTCCCAGGTATCTTTGTGCTGTCTGCTCCATACCAGAGGCATTTGTTTTTTCATTAATGAAACTCTTATCAGAACTTAAAGCCATCCATTTCAACAGGTGTAAATAGTAAATAAAAGGCCCAAAGCACTGCACCACACGAAAGTGTTAAAAGTGAATACGGTTGATGGTTCCACTTAATCAGAAACTGTGAGAAATTAAATGTTGTGAAATGCTTATAAGCCTAGGGACTGGGGTGCTCAAAGACAATTAGCAACTAAACATTTCATTAATGAAATAATGATTAATTATAATTACTAATTAAAATTCAGGATTATGGTGTTGGTTTTAAGCATTAACAGGAGTAATGACATTACCATTTTTAATGACATTCCAATAAAGAAAATTATAATACAATTTTAAAAAATAGGTACAGGCAACATCAACATTAGGAGTTATTGTTAAGCCCAGAGGCATAGAATTTTCCCAGCTGGTGAACTTAAGTTAAGTAAGTTTAATGCACTGTAATTTAATTACTAATCATAGTGTGTCTTCACAGTGGGAATTGATACTAGGTTTATATTTTACAAGAACAAAAGACAGAATTTGAATACCTGCTCTGTGATGGGTGATGACATTGTGCTACAGGCTACAAATAACACAATATTTTTCAGAGTTCTGCATAACATTTGGATTTAGATATATTAGAGTATGATTTAAATATTATTTAATTAATGATTACTGGATTAGAAATTAAGTAGCCTCCGCAGATTTTGCAATACAAGTATAATGCAGCCTTTGTGAAGAGCATACTCAATACAATTTCATATATATATTAAATATATCTTTGAATAATTCATACGGGGGCATATTAGTAAATGTCAAATTCTCACAAGAAGATGGAATTTGACCTACATTAATAAAGCTATTTAGGATTCATTAATTGTAGACAGATTTCTTAAACTATTTGCTATTACTCACCTTTTCATGCATAATGCAATATGTTGGCTTAAATACGATTCCTAATTTACATACTGTTGGCTGTGTTGCCCTTCTTGCTATTCACTATTTGACTTCTCTTAACCTGGCTGAGTTACGGGTCCTCTTAGTAATTTGCCGTCTTGTGAAGTTCTCAAATGTCAAGGTCAATTAGAAGTCATGTCATAGTTGGTTGTAACTGAGCAATGAATGAAATTTCAATTTTTCCTGAATTTTCTGGGACAATAAGGAAGGATTTAATGACACTATTCTAATGAGAGACCTGACTCATATTTCCCTTGATGGTGAGGGATTGTTATATTGACATTGCTGATGGAGGAAGGCAGATCCTGTGAAAGGAGATCTGGTTCAATTGAATGCCAATGTTGGGAATATAAACAAATCTGAAGAGTTTTACCAACACTCAGTAATACCTTTGTAATTCTTCAAGCTGAGATATGGAAGCCACATACATGCTAAATGTAAGTAGGTTCAAAGAAAATTTCCCTTGAAGGATAAAAGGCTTTTTATTGTTATTTATATTTATAATTAGTTCTTTGTGTTCCAAAGAGATACTACATCCAAGACAGTGAGCAAATCGGCACAGAACATGCCTGAGGATGTACAAGTAGATACACAGATGGCTCTGTAGGGTATGTGTGAATCCAATCCAGTGAAAGGGTCGATGTGGTGGCAGCTCAGGAATAATAAAATCTGATTATTAAACTAGTCATTAGCTCTCCAGGCAGTTTTGGGCATACTCAGGCAGCAGACAGACTTACAGATGAGCCGTTCTCTAAATGAAGTTTGATATGATGTTGCTGTGGGAGAGGCTATGTTGTGAGTTGCTGCCCTAAATGAATGGTGATGTGAAAGCCCCAGGTATACTCTGGAAGACAGGTTTTTGAGGAATGATGCTTCCTTCTTGTGTTTGGAAAGTAATCAAATCTTTCTGAGAGCAACGGGCTTTCAATCAAAGCCATGTGTGTTTGTGTTGGGCTGTTAGAGAGAGACCCTGCCCCAAGAGTTGACAACCGAGTGTCAACTTCACTATTACTGCTTTTCACTTTTTTAAAAACTTTTTGTCTTTTTACATTTGTATCCTAGGTAAAATTCAAATCAACAAACTAATTGTTGTTGTGATTTCATCAGGGAATTAATTTGAGATAAACTTAGCACATTGCCAGCTTTTCCTCCTGATGGTGCTGCAAATACTGTCAGTGTCCTGTTTTGCTGTTTCAAAGAGACCCAGAAACTGAGCCTGTCTGTTACCGTAAGAAAATATCTCCCATATTGTTAAGATACATAAAACAGCGCGCACAGGCAGCGAAGGAAGCCCAGTTTTGCAAACTAGGCTCCTAGGTTTTGTAATTAGTCTACAGCGAAGATGAAGCTTGACAGTCTTGCTCTTACATTGCTCTCTGGGGTACAAGTGCATGTGTAGCTTTCAGAGAAGAGCTGAAAATCAACCAATACCTGGAATACTAATCTGTTATCTGTACCCTTCTGAATGAGAAAAATATGCCTCCTGGCAGACTCAGAAACGCATTGGTTTCATGCCTCTCCTTTGCTTAGTGGCTATGTATAGCGGTCACCACAGAGTACCTGATACCTCAGTAGTTTCTCCTCACATTAGCATTTTTTCATTAAAAAAATTGCACAAAGACACAGAGTGCTACTAATATCTGTGGCATTAAATATCAGCTCGTTGGTATTCTTTTTTCTGTCCCAAGAGTTGTCAGGCTGCAGACACTGGGGGTAAACTTTCAGGTAGGAGATCTTCGCCTGAGAAAAATACCAAATAATGGTGTCCTCACTGAGCTGAAATAGTCCATTAACAATAGCAGTTAAGTGCATGCACACATGTTTGGCAGGGTAAATAAATACAAAAGGATCATACGAAAGGATCATACTAATTACAGTATGTGCTAATTGCAAAAACTTCAAATTAGATATAATTATAATCTTCAAAGCATATTGAACAGGGTGGTGTTTGATCGTGTTGTTGACCTTTTCAGTATATTTTCACGAGAAACCCGTAGAAATGAGGTGTAAAATTAATCAGAGAGCAATTAATTTGTGCAATTAGAGGAATATAAACTGAATTAATGCATATGTATGTATCAGAACATACATGGACTTTAATGTGACTGCACAGGCTTCAATTTGTAATGAGAATTCATTATATGGACAACTAAGAGAATGCATGAGTAGGACCTTCCTCATGCGAGACAGGCTCAGTGGTAGTCCAGGCATAAATGGAGAACCAGTACAAGTTGTCATTGACTGACTGAAACTTTTTATCTGATATGAAAAGGTAAAGCAATCTATTTTCTTAAGCCTGAGGTCTTGTCAAAAGACATACACCTTTAATATTTTTTAAAAAATATGCATTTTGTGTCTCATTTTACAATTTCCAGAGAGTAAGATGTACTGTTTTTCTTTGGCCTATGTGAATTGAGTCGGCTACAGTCACCACTTTAAACCAGGGTAAGAAAGAGCTAGCTAAGCCTACTGCTGCTGGTCCTGTGCCTTTGTCTCACGATATCATTAACCAGATAGCAAAGAGCACAGCAAAACTAGAACACTGCATCATTCATGTGACTCAGTTCACTTTAGAGACTCAAATCCAATCTACAGGCACCATCTCTCATTGCACTGTTGCTCTTAGGTATAAATTTTGCTTTTCAATTAAAGGACAGGAAGAAGGATATGAGATAAAAATTGCATAAAGCTATAAATAAGCAGTGGAGGCTCTCATGAATCTGTTTTTCTTTTCCATGGCTGCCTGGGAAAGTGTTTTCTATTACTGCTAACTGGATCAAAGACACAGATTGGATGTTTTTTTCTGACACACGTAGTCCAGAAGCACAATTTAAAATATATCTATTAGCTTTAATTCAAACTTGACGCTCCTAGATTTTTTAAAAATAATTAATCTTTAGTTATTAGATATTCCTTTCATATTGTATTTTTAGATAATCTTTTCAGCCCGCTACTCCACTTATTTTTAATTTTACTTTGTTAGCTGTCAGTTTCTGTAAAGTGTGATCATTCCCCAAGATTGGGTATAAATCTTTAATATGAGCCTAATGTGATTTCGAACTCATCAGCTGAAATCAGTGCACATTGGACTTCCCCTCCACGAGCATCTGACGCTCCTGTTTATCAGATTCTGTATTTTGTAAATTACTGAAGCAATGCTCCAATAAATAAGTCTACCTTAAAATCTGTGCCAGACAAAATATTTTTCACAGTTTTATGTGAAGGCATACATTGTTTTTATGCAGCTGTCTCTTTCTGAACTAATTTTATTGCCATACATCAAGCTTTAAAGACCATCTCATGTGAAACTTTGCCAATGCTTTAATGGGCTTAAAGTGCTAAGTATTCTTATTTATTTCTCTGTATTTACTTATAGATGCTGTAATGACAAGCAAATGTATGATCAGTGCTACAGAAAGCAGTATATTCAGGCTGAACATACTGCATTATGAGAATATCCATACTGAGTGTATGGAAAACCAAAGCCAGGGGTAGCCCCTAGCTGTTTCCTTCTCCCCCATTCTGCAGGTTGTCATCTCCTGCAGGGAGGAGAAGCTGATGGACCCACACACCTGCTCCCAATTCTCACTGTAAACTGAGAGCCCTGATGCACAGCTCTAAGCCCACAAAATCCCACAGAGTTGATTTCACCTGATAGTTAGGGGCAAAGTCTGTTCCTCTTCTAGGTGACTGATGAAACCCAAGAGCAATTCTGGCACAGGTGGGGAGCATCAGCCCTGGGATGCACCCACAGCTGGAGTGAATCAGAGAAGCTGCTTTACTGCCTCATAACAACAGGCCTGTGTACCAGAGGGTCATGTTTTCACCTAGGCTGGGTAATCAAGGCTGTGCTGGAGGCAGCTGAACCCAGCAGAATCACAGCTGGGTCCAGAGCCAGCTATTTAAGTCCTCCTTCAGCAGCCGCAACTTTTGCTGCTGCTCTTCTACTGCTTGGGGGTTGTTTTATTTGGTCATAGCTAGGTAAGTGGGTTTTTTTCTTTCTGTCTCTTTAGCAGCTGAAGGTCAGATCTGAAAGTCTCTGCTCCTTGTGGAGGAGGTTTCTGTGGCTTCTGCCTTGAGCCTCGCATCCAGAATTGATTTGGTATTTGAAGGAGTGTCTTGTTGTAAATGAGTGTTTCAAAAGAGAATAGCAAAGGCGTGAGTAAAAATAAGCTGTTGAGCCTTTTTAACTGGAAAAAAGGGAGGCTTGAGACTGACAGAGCTGCAAAAGAATATTTTGTGCATCTTGGAAACCACAAACTCCTGGTCATGCTACAGAGATGTACCTCGTAACTTGAATGGCCCCAGGGAATCGAGCTGAGATAGCCATGTGGTGGTATTCCTTCTGTGGATAAGGAGTCCCTGTCCCTCAAGGAAGGGTGTTGTACTGACCTGGAGGACAGCCTGATGGCTGTGGGCTGCCGCATACATAGGGTGTTGTTTAATATCTGGGCCAGGGAACTAAAATGTTTAGAGGGTCTGATAGGCAGAAAACATGGTCAGAACTACAGTTAAAGAGAAGCTAGTTTTATCTGTTAAATAGCAAAGCTTTGCTGCGAGTTGCCTAGAATGCATGTGCAGAAAGTGGACATGGGGACCTGCTGTATGGTGAGACTGGCTTGGGCTGACTTCACTTGTAACACTCCATGCTGAAGCCAAAGATATCTTCACTTCTTTCTGTTCTTTCTTGTCCCTTTACAATGTCTGTATCCCTTTTCTCCTCACCCTTAAACAACTTTCAACACTTTCATTGCGCGCCTAACTTGATGAGAAACTTTGGATGTGCCTGGAGCTGTATCCAAGGCTGTGCTCAGATGTTGAAATCACCGCCTGAAAATCGGCTTCCCAGGTAATAACCTAGAGCTCAGTGTATGAAGTGTAGCGTGTTGTAGATGTTCTCTCAGTGCAATTTCTTTGAAGAAATAAATTACCACTGTGTTTTGTATTGGGAGAAAGAGTGTTTTGTTGTTAAAAGTGACCCATAAAGATAACAGTTCTAGAATTTGGCACTTTATCTTTGCAGGTCTTTTTTAATAGCTTTTTAAAAAAATGATAAAGGTTCTCTTATCATCTGGATTACTTATCTAAATTATGAGTGAGGTGGATGTTATCCTTCAAAGGATAAGCTTTCTGCTTGCTGTGTTGTCAGACAAAGTATTTTCCAACAACGTGGTCTTCAGTGTTTGCCTGTTCTTGCACTATAATGAGATGTATGCCACTACAAAACTGCATTAAAAGACTTTTTAATGCAGTCGGGAGCCACGGCTAACAGGCCTTCTATCAGTGTAAGTGCCATAGCTCAAACTGATAAAGAGCTAAATTCCTAACAAGCTCTAAGTTACAGCATGGAAATAGAAAGTAGACTTTCTCCATGCATGTTTTAAGTACCTCATTAGTTCTCAATACATCTACATGAGGAGAAAGTAATTGATCTCATTACTATGTATATAAGCATGGCAAATTTCTTAAATTTTGCAACTTAGCTCTGTTCAATTAACTGGTTTGTTAAAATATATGTCTCTTCAATTAATTGCAGGGGTGAGAGTATGAAAGGGAATATACGCATATGTTAGGGTCTAGAGGACAGAGATGCTGAGTTATATCCAAATCTTGGCTACGGCATTTTAGGATTTTGAGACATCTGCTCTCCATGGAAAGCAGGACACAGTAAGGGCTATTTGCTGCCGGGGAGTCATGTCCTACATTTTCACGTAAAGAGGTAGACTTGTGATGATTTCAATAATGCTGAAGGTTGTTCTTTATATTGTTCGTAGCATTAATCACACTTTGTTTCTCTTCTGAAACTTGTCTGAAAGATATGCTTTGAGGACTGAGAGGCTCACAGAGCCTGTAGCTCTCTACAGCACTTGGCAAGTCTGAACTGATGTGCCTTAGCTTCCTTGCTTTGGTAGGTCTTTATAATGTACCTGTGGCCCAGGTGCACCAAGAGTGTTGCTGAGTTGCGATCTTTGGTGCATATGGGGTACATGTAACCAACAGGCCTTGTGTACACCCTCTGCTTAGAGAAGTTCCTTTTCTGTGTAGAAAAGTGCTGTATATTCAGTGCTATAGAATAGTAGATTTGCAGTCTCATCCTTGGATTTCACAGGCTTCTTAGACACAAGATGATTCTCCTCTAAATGCCTGCAAAATGGTCACAATGCCTTTGGTGCTCTGTTAAACAATTGCAATAAATTCCTCTTCATCCTTCTCATCACAGCAGTTTCTGCAGCCCCAGGGCTTAGATAGTTCCTACCTTTTCCAGGATGGCCCAGCAAAAGGTGCAAGTGGGCCTGAGGTATGTGATGGGATATGCCAGAGGTGGGGGTGCTTGTTTTCATGCACTCTTAGCCCTGAGCAGAGCTGCTGTTCTGCCTTGCAAATAGCAATGACTTCTGTGGAAGTCATACCATTCTGTGGGCTGTGAACACACATCTGGAAAGATTTTGGCATCTAGAAACAAGTCCAGCTCCACAGAAAAAATAAGGCTAAACCAAAGAAAAATGGTTTAAAGGAAAAATGTATAGTAGTGTAACTTCTGGGATACGGGAATAAACATGAAAAGGGTGGAAACCCCACAGTGGAGCCTGTTTAACAGAGTTTTGTAGAAGGAGATATCTAAGTAAAATGTAGCACTGACCAGGTAAAGAGATATCATGATAGCCTTTGTGGTTTCATTTGTTATGTGATTCTCATTGCTGGAAAAGGAGCCATAAGGATAGAATAACCACCACAGTGTTTCTACCTCTAGGAGAAGTTCTTGAGCTTACCTGGACATCACATAGTACTGGCTAAGACTGTCCTTGGGTAAAGCTCTCCTTGTCTACAGTAAAGTTTTGCCATGCTTTAAATTACAGGATTTAGTTTTGTGGTTGTTTGGTTACGCCAATGTTCCTGACACACTGTTTTCCCCTCTTTGGAACTTGTGACTTCTAAGAACTTTTTCAAACAAAGTGATCTCTTCAGTTAGTTATGCTACATAAAATGCACCTAGAAATATTTGCGGCATGCCCTGCTACTGTTTTTTCAGTAATAAAGCGTGTGCTTGTTCTATTAATTCTAGCTTTAGAGGGCAGGGGGTTATTTGTTTCATGAGTAGGTTCTGTGTGCGACTTTACCCATAAACCAGATGTTAACACAAGACTCCACGTTTGTGATCATTAGACAATATTAAAAGCTATCACTCAATCACCATTTGGGAACAAGAACATTGGGTGTTCTGCTACCTGCAAAGCAATAAAATTATTGTCTGACACATTTACAATCCTAGAACTAGCAATCTTCTTTTACACGGAATAAGGTGTGTTGTTACAGTACAGTGTCTTGCTGAGTTGTTCATATATAGCATTTGCATTAGATAATTTAATTTAAATACATAGAGAGAGCACAGTTGTAGGTCTTATAAATAAGAAACTGAGTTGAGATAATGTTCAGATAGGTACTTCTATAAATAATTGTGTCATTCTGAATTATTTTTTTACCTATTTGCTATTAACGTTTGCCATTTGTGCCAAAGAAACTAGAAAAGGCTGGCTATTTGCAAACTTGAGTAGTATATTTTTCTTTTATTTAACCATTCTTTTTAACATAGAAACAGTATCAGCATATTTTCCAGTTTCCAGAGGGTTTTGAAAAGAATGATAGGAAACCATAAAACTCCTGAAAGGACTTTACCTTGACTGAAGACTTTATATATAAAGAGATCAATTTTCTGATAAGATTCTCTGGAATGAAAGGACATTTTGTATTTTTAGCAAACATGAATACCAAAACTAGGGATGGCTGTTTGGGACCTGGAGCCTGATACAAACTCTATTATAGACTACAAAAAGTTTCCTGGAGCTTTTATGGCCTTTGGATCCGGTCCTTTAATGTCTCTGGTAAGGTAATGGCTGAAATAGTTTCCAGGGCTCTGGTCTGTTCTCTGAATGCCACAGTGCTGCCAGTTTCTGCAAAAGAGCTTTAACTCCTTGGCAAACCGTTTCAGGGGGTGGGGGGGAATAATCTTCCAGTGTTGGCAGCAGTTATGTTATACCTCTGCCAGTATCTATTCCAACCAAACTTTGATAACAAGAAGCAAAATCTGGTTATCGCTATTGATTACACAGTGATAAATAACTTTTGTATAATCTGCTGTTCTCACTGCAGTAAGTTAGTGTTCTGCTGGCATGACTTGAACAAGGGAGCTGTGGTTTTGGTAAAACCTTTTAATGAAGGTGCCCAGCCTGGGAGCTGTGTGGGGTCTCGTGGCAGGTTGTGTTTGCACAGACAGTGTTCTTACAGTGGCTTTCCCCTTATCCCCATGTGATGGGGAGAAGGAAGGTGTGGGCGTGATGTGAATTTTTGATCACTTTGGAAGGCACATACATGCATTAACCTGGTGTACAAAATGAGTACTGGTAACTTGTTTTATAATGAACTCTGATGTGTCGAGAAAATGTACTCTTCTAACCTAAGATTAGTGATAATGTTCATAGGGCAATAAAACTGCAAAAGCATTAATTTCAGTTGCCTGTGTACAATAATTGGATATTACATATACAGTGGCTTCACCAGAAATTCGTCAGCTTGTGCATTTAGGAACAGAATCAGAAGCCTACAGAGTTCAACAGGAAGGTAAACTTCCTTCAGTACCCTTCTGTCAGGTCAGGGCTTCCCTCTTCTCCATAAACCCCTGAGAAATGTCTTAGTGAGCTCAAAGCAAAACATGTCCGTGGTTGTGTGCGTTTTAGTTCCAGGCATGGGCTCCACAGCTGCTTTTGGCCAAAGTAGCTACATCACAATTTGCTTTCTGCCCACCAACAGGAGTCAAGGATTGTGACCAGATCAAGGTTGCCTCTGAGTCTGGTTTTCCTCCAGCTGTGCAAGGGGCACAGCGCTTCCAGCACCATCCCTTACTATCCTGTGAGCCTGAAGAGTTTGCCAAAAACTTGCCTCCAGTGCTGTGCTTGGTTTTGCAGGATGCGCCTTTTCCAGCACCTTGAATGCTGCCTGCATCTTAAACCATGACAATCTTCTAAGGCTCATGGTAAACTCATCTGCATTGCCCGGTGGATGTTTTAACCCTACAAGCAAGTAGTTGTTCCAATTGAAATATAAAGGTTTAATTCAGCTGCAAACGCTCGTAGACCATCAGCAAACAGTTAGCCACAAAAAAGGAATACAGGATAACCTGGGATAAACCAAGGGTGAAATGCCCAGGGAAACGTGGTATGAGCAGATATCTGACACAATACTTTTCTTAGTTATCTACCTCGTGGATTACCCAGATTTTTATTTTTTGTTACTTGGTTGCTGGGTGAGTTTAATGCTTTCCAACAAGGAGGGCTCTTGACAAGGAGGTGAATTGTATTGCAGGTCCGAGGTTTTGGATGGCTGCCATGCAAAGTGGTTTAGACAGAAAGGCTCCGAGTAAGTGCTACAGTAGTTGCAAATTGGCAGATCTTCTGTGTGTGGATGCCAGATAGCCAATTCCCACTTCAGAATGTTGAATAATGAGCATTGGTTTGAAATTTTTTTAAGAATAAACTCAATTAAGATGCTTGGAATGTAAATACTTCCTTTTAGAGAAAGTAATGATTTTAATTTGTTTTAATTCTATTATTAGGTCTGTTAATAAAAATGTCTATTTAAACGACTTAAGACATCCACTAAAATTCTACAATATTAATTTTATGGAGACCTTCCAAAAGAACTCTATTAGTTTTCTTCCATTAAGGTAACGTTATGGACTTTTAATAGAGCTCTCGGCTACAGCAATTTTTATTGACCTAGTTAGTAAATAAATTAATCTTAGTCCCAGCATCATCAAAATATGTTATATACTTTAAAAATTAAAATGGAAACATATAGTAATTTCTCCATTATAACAACTTTTACCATTCCTTGATCAGATGTATACATGCACTCTGTAAATTGTAGGTATGATTTAGTTTTGCTTGAGACTTACCAGACACCTTAGATAATGATTTTTAGTCTCTACATAACCTTATTTTTTAAGTAAGACAGAAAAATCAATTCTTACATGATCTCACCCACCAGTTGGTTCCATACAAATAAATCTCAGGATGGGATATGTTAATTCTTTTAATAATACTTTTTCTGCTCAATTGGATTGAATAAGTGCAGCTAGGCTACCTACAGTGGATTATTTGTGGCTGATGACTTCTTTTTTCCAAATTATGCATGCACCTAGCCATAATTGTTTGTATATTATTGTGGTTTTTCTGGAGCTTTGAACAGAGATAACTGAGTTTCATAAGGAACTGCATTACGTTCTTGCCTGTGACCCAGAAGAAGACCTAATCCTTTCCGAAGAGTTCAGATCTAGACTGCTCTGACAGCCCAAGCTCCTGCTCGGTCTGGGAATCTCAGCTGACATCTCAGCATGATGTTCCAAGCAAAGGATTGTGACTGACAGTATTCTAAATTCATTATGAAAACATACAATTCTTCTGGTCATGGGGTTATTCTGTATTTATATTGCACAGGCATTGGACATGCATGACACTTTTAAAGCACTGTGCCATTAAATAGTCAATCCAGTGGTCCACTACTGAGAATTTTGTTTGAAAAGCAAAACAAACTAATGGTATCTGAGTGTTAATAGTTAACTGAAGTTATTTAAATGCCAAGTTAGGTTATAGATGAATAATGTAACTTTTTTCCAAGGGCTATTTCATATAAACCAGAAGTAAAGAAACATTCATGAAACCTGAAGATCGATTATTTAGGTTTAATTTGTTGTTTTTCAGTGCATCCACTCATATTACGTTTCTTATTCTGGACTGTCATGTTGATACGAATATGACTCAGTAGCACATCATACAGCATTTGTGTAATTCAAGCTCTTTGTAATGACCCATCATCCTCATATATACTGAGTATAAAATAAGTATCTGACCTAAAATGTTTGAGATATTATTTGCTTATCTGAGTTCGCTACCTGTAGGTGATAATGCCAAGAATTCCAAAGCATCAGTTGTTAAATGTCCAAAAGCTAAGAGGAGATAGCCAGAAAAGTGAATCTATATTGCTACCAATTCTTTTCATGCTGTTTTGTTTGAGTGCACTGGATAGCTTACATTTACTGCCCTCCGTAGCTGACACCAGAGAGATGGATGTTTAGCCACCATAGTCCCACCACTAATTCAGTAAGTGACTTGGCCTTTTTCTATGCGCCCTCTTGAGGGCTTTTAAATTCCCTATAGGTTATTTACTGGGTTTCTGCATAAGAATTGAGCTCATTTCTGGCCACTAAATGCCCAGATGTGCCAGAGTGACTGATTCCATGTTGTAGGAGCTAGTGGTTTAGGTCTTGATCTTATAAACTCTTGCTACTTAATTTAGCTTTATTCCTAGGCACATAGTCTCTTCAATTTCTCTTCATTTACAGCTTTTATTGGATCTGTCCGGTGAACGTTAAGCACAGCGTTTATATGTTTGGGTCTTTTGAGGTGCACAAGGCCACGTGTACAAGCATTGCAGCTAAATCAGGATCTTTTTGGGAGGGGGCAGAGACTACAGATGATGGGCTGGGTACGGAAAGGAGATGAATGAGATTTAAATGTGTCACTGCTGCTGTTCTCAGCTTAAAAATGCCACTGTGGAAGCGATGTGTGAGCACTAGACCTTGCTAGTCTGTAAGCCTAAAGGTTGCACAGGGTTGTTAGTAGAGGCCGCAGAGGGATGTTTATTTTCAGCACTGTTCTCACGCTGACAACTTCGGAGTGAAATGGATCCACAAATATGTATGCCTGGTGACTTCAAGTAGCACTATCGTCACTTTTGCCATTTAGTTCAGAGCTGAGTAAATTCTGGCCAACACATCTATGCCAGTTTACCACTCATGTATCGTAGCTTCAGGCCCAAGAGCTAAATTTGAGGTTGTTTAATGTTTGTTTATTAATATTTTTAAAACACTGTAGCATAGCACAGTCATGTTTGACTTTTCAAAATATTAAACAATATGGTGATACTAGTGCATCATTTCAGTTGGTGCTAAAAACTATTCAGGTAGCAGAGTGTTTTAGAGAGCAACTTCTCTACATTGTACATATAATATGTGAGGCCCATAAGGAAGATTTAGCATATATATAGTAGCATATATCTAAACATGGGGACGTCAGGTCAACCGTACGTTTGGGCAAATGTTTTTGACGCAGTGTTTGTGATGTAGATAAGTAATTCCTTGTGCGCATGTGTGCTCATTGTGTGGGTTCATGCAGATGTCTGTCTGTCCCAGTTGTTAATCAGTGGTTCTCATACTACATGGTAATACATTCCCTTCTGATCCTTGTGTCTGCAAATCACACTGACAGGGCAACAGGGGCTCCTCAAGCAGCAGAGCTAAGGGACTCTTTCATGGCCATAGTCTCAGGTGCCTTTGTATGTACTTTAAGC
The DNA here is from genome assembly GCF_009769465.1 of Tauraco erythrolophus. NCBI lineage: Eukaryota > Metazoa > Chordata > Aves > Musophagiformes > Musophagidae > Tauraco > Tauraco erythrolophus. Next base: position 9,830,779 of record NC_141476.1, read on the forward strand.
AAAATGACCATGCTCAGAACAAGTTCTTCAGTCTTTTCAGAGTCTCTCCTTATTTCCAAAAACAGTGACTCATCTCAGCAATGCCTGCAGCCCCTCCTTGGTTTTTTGCTTGCTTTTTGCAGACTCTGCAACCACCCCGTGCTGTTTTGTACATAGTCTTGCCTCTCTAGTATAGAACCTTTGCTGTTGTTTCTACCATCTGGAGCAGCCTCCGTGTATCTTTCTGCCTCATCAACTTTCCATCTCTTCAACTTTTGTCTTTTTTTAAAGTAGATTTTCTCATCTGCATATGCCTCTGATTTTTTTTTCTCACACTTTTATTGGCCTTATGGCTCAGTGCCTTAATTTATTCATCATACAGTGTCTTTACACCACTGGTTTCTATAATTTATACTGTGTACTGCCTGCATCCACTGCTTCTTTGTATTTAATTCTGTTCAGTGTTTGGGAGTACAGTTGGTATGAAAGGCAGTATATGATATAAAGTTGTATTATATTGTACAGAGATATAGCAGCATCTGCTGCTATACATATAAATATTCTAACTTTGTAAAACTTCAATATAGCAAGTAATTTGGGATAGTTTTAAACAGAAAAAAATATTCTGTGATAAGATGTATAAAATCAATTTCAACACAGAACTTAGGACCTTTATGAATAGGGGTTGATCTCCAGCACAAGGTTTATTAACTCTTGTTTTTTATGTAAATACATTTTTGTGCATGTGTGTATATATACACACACACAAATAATACAGTGTTGTTAAAAATCTCCATTCTTAGAGCTATGTGATCAAAAGAAGCCAATGCTTTCTGTTTTCTTCCTTTGGTTCACGTTTTTGACAATTTTGAACATTTGAGCTCTCACCAGGGGAGCTTTGCATCTGGCTGTGCTGGCTTACAGGAGTGCAGGCTTCCTTTTACAAGAGCAGTTGTGTGCTGGCATCTTGCTGTGGGCACAACACCTGAGCTACTCTGAACCAAAGCTATTTGCCTCTTTCTTTGCAGGTAATCTGAAGTCCTCAAGTTAGAAGACAGGTTTGAGAAATGTATCTTGTAAAACAAATACCTGTGTCTTTGTTCAATTAAATTCACAATCTGATTTGCAGAATTCTGATCAGTCAAATAATACTGCTAATAATGACCTCCTGGTTGTACATTCCTGGGGCTGAAATTCTCCACCTTTTCAAAGCTCTGAAGGGCCGTGCAGACTTACTGGGACCAATCCAGGCCCCAAAGTTGAGGCAATCAGCGTTCAGCTGACAAAAGCAGTTGAGTGTGGCTTGTGCTCAGGACTAGCAGTAGGATTCTCTCCTAGCACTATCCCACAATTGCAATCCCAAAGGCTAGTGGATATGGCTAAACATGACTTCATTTTAATGATGTAACCAATATCTGTTGATTCTGTGTTTTTTTCACTTATTTAATTTGGCATTCTTTGTCCAAGCTGTTGTTGTCGGAACTTCCTTCATGAGCTGAACTAGAATAACAAGAGACAACTATTTACAGGAAATAATTTAAACATGAGAGTGTTGGTAATAAAAAGAGTTCATCTGTGTGACAATATTACATTTGCTATTGTATTTTCTTACTAATGAATACAGAGTATTCATCTTAGCAACAAGTAGAAAAGGGGAGGAAAAAAATTTTATATTAAATCAACTAAATGATGAAGTGAGTCAGCAGAGGCCGTTTTAGTGTTCAGAATGCAAAATGTGCAGCTCATAACCATGAAATTTACTGTAGCTTTTATAAACATATTTTGATTGTAAATGTGTGTGAGATAAAAATGCTTAGTTTTCAGGTCGAGACGGACAGCTAATTTTTAAAAAGCATGACATTAATGGCTGGAACTATAATACCCCTGTTATTCGATCTTGAAAAAGTTTGCTTACAGTTCACTTCTAATGGCTCTTTCGTATCATTATCAAATGACTGATAGTCATTGCAAGCATTTTAGCAGCTTTCAGATCTGTTATATTTTTAATTAAATTGGCTGTGAATTGCATAAGTAGCAAAGGTTGACAAACTACCACTCAGTGCAGCTTCACTGTTTCTTAGCATAGCTGTCACAGGACAATCCATGGTCTTGATTTCTTTAAACGCTTTGTAGGTCTTTTAATCTGTTTCAGATGTTGACTTGGAACAGTGAGTAAACAGCTCTGCAGAGCAGGATGGGATGTTGCTGAAAAACCTCTTGGTTTAGAGAGCATGGAGCGGTCTGACCTCCATGCTGCTGGGAGAGGCATGATGGCTGTAGGTTTGTGGGGAATGTCGTCTCTGTGCTTAAGGCTAAAGGAGCTGTGTGTGGTGTACATGTGCATGCTAAGACCATGCCCTACTTTCTAGCTGGAAGATGTCAGTAAGGTCTCTTGAGCTTACCATCAAACATGTTACTGGAACAACACCCACGGCCCCCCCCCCCAAGGAATTGCAGATGTCCTTTAACAACCTGTAGGCTGGTACTGTGGCAGCTGCTTGCTTGCAGAAAGGATGAAAAATTAGAGGCCTTGACCTGTATTCCTGTGCCATCATTTATTTTAAATTATGTTCCTGTGAGCGCTGCTTACTGTCATTGCTTTTTTTATGATTCTTTCTGCTAAGCCCCTCTTCCAGTTCCAAACCGGTTGAGCAACACTGCAAACATAGCAGAACATGGCTCTTGTTATGTTAGTTTTGAATGAGACATTGCAAACCAGCCTATCTTAGACCAAACTAGTTCAGCCTGCCCAAAACCATGGGCACCATCAATGGGAAATAATGCTGTGATTTTTAAGAGATTAGTAAATACTAAAGAAAATAATCTAGTATTTAGTATTTTGTATTCAAAGTGTAGGTGATCTAAGGATGAGAAACATATAGGCCAAATCTTGAAGGCTTTTTAGTCTGTCTTGACTTGGGCAAAACCGTATCAGAGGAAGAGGCCTGGGAAAAGAGATCCAGACTGGAGTCTGGCTTTTGCACAAGAGGTCACCTTTCTTTTCCCATATGCTGCTGTGTCCCTTTCTGTGCTGTACAATACACCTCACTTTCTAAGAATATTGTAACATATGCTTCTTGAAGAAACAAAAAGCTGCAATTCTTAGGACAAAGAACACAAAAATTAAGGTGCATTATTTGTGTTCTTACCTACTTTCACTGAGAATAGCAAAGTGCACCTTTGTGGGCTTCAGCGCAGGAGGAATCCATGTCACCCCTCCAGCTCTCCTACCATGTTGTGGTCTGAAAACCCTGAGGGCTGCTGGAGTTAATGCACAGTTAAGGGTAGATGATGTCAACTGCTGCTGGTTTGTCTTGTGGCAGAACATAAGTCCAGTTTCAGATTAATTATTTAGGCTGCTCTCAGTTCGTGCTGTTTTCCCCTCTTCCAATGTTCTTCTCTTGATCTCCCAGGCTTTCGGCTGTTACCATGCACACTATGTGCTCGTCCTGATGATGATCTTTTTAAATCAAAGTACTGTTGATGAAGCAAGAAGAAAACAAAGGATTCTGGAGTGGGTTCAACTTCACTGTGCATTCAGTGTTACAAACACTTAAAGCAACGCGCATGCTACTGTGTGTTAAAACCTATTTGTAAGAGAGAGCTTCACGCAGCCTCTCTGCAGGCTAGAGGCTTTGTTTAGAGTTGAACCGTCCGTGTTGTTGAACTACATCCACTGTGTATCTGAACACGTCCTCGTGTTCCTGGCAACCCTCTTCTCTTCCAGGGTGGACACGCACCCTTTTCTTCATTTCTGTCCACCTGAACACTTGCTTTTTGAGTCTGTTACTTGGCCCTTCTACCTGGTGTCAGTTGGCACCCACAATTTCCTTGGGGCTTTGATCAAAGAACTGTGATAGTTTCCCCACATGCTTAGCAGGCACCTGACCGACTTCTCTGCTTGCTCTGGGGTGGGTGGGTGGCAGAGAGCTCTCCAGTGGCTCAGCCAAGGAAAAATAGTGTGGGGGGAAAACTCTTCGAAGAGTTCCTGTCTTTCAGTCTTAAGCATTGCTTGTCAACCCCATGCCTGGCTCAGAACAGCAATGAAGCACTGGAAAATTCAGATATACGCAAACTTGTATATCTTTGAAGAATAGAGGCATGTGAATCTAAATTCAGCCTCTACAAAGGTTGGCTTCAGCCGATGGGGTCAGACTACTCTCTACTTCAGAAGGGTGGCAGTTTGTGATTAAATGGATTAGCAGCTATCCATATCCTCTTGTTAGTATTGCAATTACAAATTAGTATAGCATAAAAGCTTGGTATAATTGTAGTGGAAATGAAAAATATCTCTTTATGTTGCACATTTCACAGCCACATTAGACTTGCAGAGCATTGTGGCAATGATTACTTTTTGCTGAGGGGGAGAGAAAAAGATAAATGACTTCTAAATCACCACATGACTCAGCCTGCAAGCTCTGAGTTTATTTGTAAGACATTTATCTCCTTGTATACTCACCAGGAAAAAAAATTATCATTTAATTAATAAACTTAATAGCCTAAGGTATTCTGATCAATAAAAAATAGTATGAGAGAACAGGGCCTGATGCAATGAAATATTGAGTTGTCCGCAAACAAACCTATGATTTTCTTTAAAACTGATCATGCTCCTGCCTAGTTAGTTAGGGGAGGCTGTGTGGTAAGATGCATTGCTCTGCTGAAAATCAAACCGATAGGCTAGCCTGAACAAAAAAATTGAAGCAGCTCCTTGTGCCTTGGAACAATTCCCCCTTTATGTTTTCTCTGTATGACCTTTTGAGCACTTTTTTTTTCCCTGCTGGCACTGAGACGCTGAACTTGCTTCCACTGAAGCCAATGGGTGTTTTTCCACTGACTGCAGCAGATCCCGGCTGGGTCGAATTCTGCCGCTGGTGGGGCCTGACTCGCTGCCTGTGCCTGTTGTGACATTAGATCAAAGCCCCATTACAGTGCTGCAAATCCAGAGTTACCATGCTGGCTCCAGGGCTTATCCTGGATAACGCAGAATAACCGACAGCAAGATGTGCCCCGGTCCCCTGTTCCCAGCGGCTCAGGAGTGAACGGCAGTGGCTGCCCGGCAGAACGGGGTCTGTTTGCTTTATCTGCTGCTCCACCATGAACCCCGTTACGATTTCACTCTTTGCCGAGGCAGCCACGGGCAGATCTAATGCACAATTGGTTGCTGGGGGAAATATGGAAATGTGTTGAGGTTTTTTTTTCATTCAATCTGTACTAAAAATGTGTCCTTAAAGAAGACACCTATGGATATTGGGTACTTTCCTTGTAGGCGTGCAGAAACAGCAGGAACTTTCATCTCTGTTTGCACGGCAGCTTAGTGGCAGATAGAATTGGAAGCAGTACACCTCTTCTCACAAACAAATGCATCTCATTAGCTCTACATGTCATTTCTGGCATCAGTGTTAAATGGTGTGTGGGGTTTTAATTTGAATATACTTTTGAAACAGTCTGTGAGAAGAAACAGTGCTGTGGACACCATGACTTGATTGTGAATTGATTCTTCTCAATTTATGCTGCCTTCATTAGGAATCCGAGACCTCTTTCGTGGTTGTCCTCTCACTGTTGTTGATCTTAGGCATCTCCTTCAGTCTTGCTAGGTGCTGCATCTGGTTTGGTGTCAGATTAAGTGAAAAATGAGAGAAAAAGAAGAGCATAATGGAGGATGGAAAAACACAGAAAGGAAGGGAAGGTGTATCTTCTTCAGCAGCAGCAGCTTATGGTCCTGCTAAGCATGCTGGCCTCAGTATAGTTGTTACTGAAATTGAGAATCTAGAGCAAAAAGAAGCACTCTCCTCGCTTTTGCTGGAACCTGTTTCACCCCTTTTGTTCTCACGCTGCTGCCTCTTGAAGCTCCAAATTGAGGTGGAAATATTAGAGTAGATATTGTTCACCTTATTTTTCCACAAATTCAGTGTAATTGTGGGTGTGCCAATTATGATCTACTCCTAATTTGTTCTTTGTTAATGACAGTTCTGAGTTTACATACAAAGCCCTTTTGTTTGGGTGAATGCAGGCTCCTCCCTTTCTGTGCTTTTTTTATCAACAGCGATCATTACAGGTTTCCAGAGTATTGTGTGAAACCTCACGTTTTCCCATGCTGAGCTCACAATTATGGAAGACCTGCAGACCCCAATTATCACAGTGGGTCAAGGGACATGCTAGTGAATAAGAACAATGCTTATGAGTAAACACTGCAAGATGTGGTCCTCCCTTCCTGGGTCTCCTTTTACCCCTTAAGCGCTGTGCATATTTTCTATGTCGAGGCACAAGAATACTATAAATAATATTAAGTGTTCATTAGCCACAATTGAAACATGACAGTAGAAAAGTGCAATAACAGGAGAAACTTCTGAAGATGCAAGAGAAAAGATGCTAAGAATGAAGTGCTATTTTCCTATAATTTGTCAGAATGTTTGATTTTGAACAAGCAGATAACATTTTCTTGAAGGAATTTCAACTAATTTGTCATCACTTTTTCCTAGTTTTAATCCAGCTCTGCCTGTGATTTTCTGACTCACAGTATGACTTAATTTCTCGTTCTGTACTGTGCTCACTGCCATAATATGTGAGCTTTCAGATGTCTTCACTCAATCACTTTAATTAAAACAGGAGTCCTTACCCTCAAATGTGGACAATGAGTAACACACAGCCAGCTATGCTTGTTAGGCTCAGAAGGCTTTTTTAATTATATATGCGCCTCCTGGTTTTCAGGGCAATTCCATTTTAGCATTTAAGCAAGTGATCAGCTTAAGTGAGTTCAAACAGATCTTAAGCATATGCTCAGTATTAAGAGAGAATTTAAATGCAATGCTGAATGGGGACACAAATCATCTTCTGATTTACTGACAAAATTGTTATCTAGAGAAAATATCCTTCCTTCCTACGATCTTATTAGATGAGTTGGAGATAATAGCCTTTTCCTACTGGTGCCAAAATGTGCACAAGATCTGTCTTCACGTGGTAAGCAAAGGCTTAGTGCAGCAAGCTGGTACAAACTATTTTGTTTTCTTTAGCTTATTCTTAGCCTTTCCCTCTCCCTTTATTAAAGAATGATCATGAGATGCTTCACAGTGTTACTTTTCAGGAGGCTTTTTAGTTGCGAACTGGGACAATTATTTTTTTTCAGTAACAGATTTATTCAAATTTTTACTGATGCCCCAATACCTCAGAGATGAGTTGGAAGGATGGGAGCTCCTGACTTGATCTCTGTCAAAGAAATAATCCCTAACACAATATTTATAGCCTTCCTAATGTTCTCAAGGCCATCTGCTGAAATGTCTCCAGGTGCTTGGCACTGTCATCCAAAGCAAACTTTTAGAAAAATAAATAAAAAAAGAAATGCATCAGCTCAGATAGCTATGCCAGTGAGCTGTGATAGGAGGCAGTGAGCTGCTCCCCTGTGGGCTCAGTCTGGCTGTAAGGCAGCTGATGGAGTCCTACCACTACTTTCCCGGAAGCAGGATGTCCCTGGCTGGGCTCCTAAGTCAGGAGAAGGTGCAGAGAGAGGTCTGGAGGGTGCATTAGCTCAGGTGGAGCAGCACGCAAAGGTTTGGCCCTGAGCACTTGCCCAGGGATAAAAGTGCCTGCTTGATGTAAAGAATTTCTTCCTGACTTGGCCGAGTGAACCTGAGCTATTCCAGGATCCCAGTGACATCTGACAAAGAGCGTGAGTAAAATCAGACTTGAAACAGGTTTTGAAATAAGAACGGATTATAAATGCAGTGTGGTATTGGTTATAAATGGAAGCAGTGGAAATAGGATGATAGCAGGGAGTTTATTTTTAACTACTATTTATACTTTCCAAAGCGTAGTATACTATAAAAATCAAGGGCTGGTAAAAATTCAGGTAAGGGTAAAATGTTACAATATTCAGTGTTCTCTGAGAGTAGATAAAGTACTAGAGAGAAATGGTGTGATAGGAAAAAACTTATTCTGTCTAGAAATGTCAGTTTATAATGGTACTTAAATCAAGCATTTATTGATTATTAATATATGTTCTGGTCTTACTGGCTTATTTAATTATTTTTTTAAAGCTTTCAGAATTTGCTATGGGATGCCCTCAATTTGAGTGGCAATAGTGAAAGATTTATGCTTTGTAGCACGGCTGACTGTTCCGCCAGCAAAGTAAACAGCACTTTAGATAAGATTTGGGCTTACAGCTTTGCCTAATGAGAACATCATCTTTCAGGGCACGGATTTGCTCATGTAACCAAATAGGCCATGCACATCCCTATTTGTTATAAAAATTAATATACAAAACAAAGTCTATTTATGTAGCTATATGAGCAAGTTATATTATGTCTGTGTTCCTATCTGTGTAACTTCATTACATTACTCAGTAGCTCAGAGAAATGACAGTGAAGCTCCATGGCATCACATGGGTGCTTCAGTTGGAGAAAATCCAACAGTCCTGATATGAGAAGGTCTCATGTGCTGTATCTGCACATGCCTCTCTACTGGTAATGCTCTCCTCCGCAGTGAGCTCTAGATGATATGCACAGCACAAAATGCTTAGCCCTAAACTGAGGTTAAAATCAGTAAGGAACAGAACATAGGAATTTGTACTGTGTGGTATTTGATGATAAAATTAAATTGGATGCCTGTAAGAAGGAAAAACAGCTATGCCATATTGCTGCGTGGATGCTGTTATCTACATGTGTGTTCATTTTTCTTAATGCTAAAATAATACTGCAAACATGCAGTGAAAAGGAAAATAACGTCAGATTTATAATCTGTTCTAAAATGCTGCTCCTTTTACCACAACCATGGTGCAAAGCAAGAGCTTCCTCATCATGTTCCTCCATTAAAGCAGGAGCAATATTAAATGACACTCTTTTTCTACAATTCACAGGGAAAACCATAGGAAGCTGAAGGAGAGAGTCCAGAGGTCCAGCAGTTGCCTTGCTATGCGGATAGATTGAGACTGGTCAATGGCTTGCCTATCTTAGAGGCATTTGATAACTCTTTGAGATCACACAGTTAGATATCTGTCATTCTGCAAGGTGTATCATACAGAAGTGTTCTTTACACAAATAGTTATTGTAAAATAAACGTAGTTGCCTAGTGGCCAATAAGGCAGTGTTCTCCCTTCCTTCCACGTCTATTAATAAATTCATACTTTTTCCAAGTTTTTTAATTCAGATAGCTTAGAATTATACTGATTGAGTTTTTCTTTCCTAATACATAAAACATTCAAACAAAAACCATTCTTTAAAAATTCTACTGATGGAAAATGTAAAGCAAATTTTTAAATTTGCTAAAACCCCTCTGTCTTTGGAGTGCTGCATAGCAGATCATTTCCAAGTAATTATTCTGTGAAAAATGTAGGACCTTTCTGGTTCATACATTTATCGAAGAGATGCAAAGCCAATGTAAAAAGAATTTTAATTAGTTTGAGATAGTAGCAGGAAATTATTTTCCTTCATTTGTAGAATGAAAAAAAAAAAAAGGTGTATCAGCTATTAAATTTGGGAAAGGAGCGCTTATTTCAGTACTGCAGTTACTCATGTGTGAAATACAGAAAATGTTAATTGAGGTGGGCTTGTGAAGTGAAATTAGTTGCAAGTGATCTGTAGATGAGCAAAGGGATTCTTAGGATGTTGCACCTCAGCCATACTTTGAGGTTAATTCATTAAAGATAATTGGAATGTTAAACAATTTCTTATAAGGAATCACTACTACAGTGGTCTAACACTTTGATTGAATCAAGTGCTAATTACTAATATTCAGATTTACATTATGCTTATTTATGTACTGGCCACTCTGGTTACTTCTTTGACTGCTGGTAATCTTTTCTGTCAAGAGTGACAGCCCTTTAGTCACCTGATAAGGGTGACTTATTGAACGAGGGGAACTTCAGCAAGAGGACCTGCCTGTTCCTGTCCATGTCTCTATATCTGCAAAGTCCGTGTTAAAAATAGGAGCAATTGAGCAGTCTTCCAGTGTTTCATAGCTGATTAAATCCTCACCAACAACTCTAAACTAAATGCAGAGTCTTTGGTGTGGTTCTCTGAGCGGGCTTGACAACACCCATGTACCACCACACCCAAAATTCAAACAGCTGGGTTCTTGGCATGGATGTAACATCAGTGGATTCGCGGCCCAACTACCCAAACTGTAGTCTAGGTGCCCTTGGGACCTGAATGTGGCTTGTTGGACTCCCGCCAGCATGACAGATCCACGGCCCTTGGGACCACAGAGAGAGGAGGTCTGGCCCTCTTGTCTCTGGCCCATCTCCTGCTGGGCAGAGGCCGTTCTGTGTGGTTGAACACAATATCTCTGCCCTAATCCAGGAGAAAGGCAAACCAAACAATGCAGGATGCATTCTCCATGGTAAAAGCAGAATACCAAAGAGAGTTGGACAGAAGTAAAAAGAAATGTTGTTTCACATCAGAAAGCCAACTGAAAATCTATAGCCTGCCACAGATTTATTTTGCTTTCCTTTATTTATGACTGTGACATCAGTGTCCTCTGCATCTATTTACTCTTACTTGGGGTCTCAGGCTTGCGTATTTCATTTGCCCAGATGGCCTGCATCACTTTGTGAAGGATGATCTTTCTGTGCTGGAAAGGTGTGTGTGCCAGGTCCCATGCATGTTATCACTTATTTATTGCCTCCCTGGCGGCTTGCTGTCGCCAACAGGCATATAATTAGAATAGCTCAGGCTGGAGACCTGTGGAAAGTCTGAGTACTTTCATATTTGGCCAGTAAGTGCTGTAGGTTTGTATTTGAATCCTGTATGATTTCCACTATCGGAAGTTCAAGTTTCTTTCTTCAGTGACATGTTTATCTTTCATTCTTATAAAAAGAGGAAATCCTTGCGTTTTTGGATCTGTTCTCATTTATGTTGACTTACTTGATGACTTGTTGTTAGAAACAGCTAGCTTTTGCTCTTAGAGAAACTTCCAGTCATTTAAACAGAAAAGAAATGTCTCTCTTCTTGTGCTGCCACCCTGTACAAAAAGAGAAAAAGTGAAAGGAAAAAGTTAACATTTTTTTCCTGTTCTTTTATCAGAAACAGCTAAGCCAACAGCATAATCCACAAGTTCTCTGCATACTGTTATGATATCTGAAACATAATTATCAAGCTTAAGTTAATTAGACTAATGCTTAGAAAATCTGGCATGGCAGATTGTGGTAAGTAATTATATATACCGATTAAAAGATGTAATACACAGTGAGCAAAGGCAAAAAGAAAACTCCATTTGATACAGCCAGTGAACACAGACAATTAAGAAGTCAAGTAGATGAGCACTGACAAAGATACTGAACTTGGTGGAAGATGATGGGCAAGATGCCAATTTTCCAGTGGAGCAGATTTTGCATAGTATCAGTCAAACTTTTGTTTTATGAAAATCCACGCTACTGCTTCCTAACTGAAACGTATGAAGGGCCACTTGCTTTTTGCATTAGCATTAGCTGACATGAATACAAGGGTATGTGCTAACAAGAATGTGACATTAGAGTACTAGTTTACATATATATAGAAGTCGTGTAAATGGCTTTTCTTAAAAGCAATTCACAAGATGTCATATGAGAAATGAAACTGTGAAGACAAGTGTCTTCTGCAATTAAATGTAATGTAATAATGCTTACGGGTCAGAATGAATGAGGAGAGCTTCTGTGCCTTTGTACACACCTCGGTATGTGCACAGGAAAACTCTGGAAATGCAGACTGAGAACATGATATTTTTTGTGAATTTTGCTTGAAGGCTAATTCGAAAAAAACAGACCTAAAGAAAGGAGAGAAAAATATAGCAGTAAACCTTTTGTGGAAGAAGTTCTGCTTGCGAGGTACTCTGCTCTGACTTCGAATTGAATAAAATTATTTTGCAAGTCCTCCACAATGCGTGTGTCTGTACAACCTATTCCCCAGTCAACTCCTTCCTGAAGAATGAGTGGGGAAACCTGCAAATTCCTGGTAAATTGAGATGAAGCAAGCCCATGCGGGATCCATTCTTACAGCATTTAATCCAGAAGTATTTGACTGAGCTTCTGGAGTAATGTACAACCTTTGCTCAGCTGAACCACGTGTTTTATTCATATCTGCTGGAAATTGCATTTTTTTTCCTGTCGATCTCGTTGTTTCCTAAGGCATCAACAAACTGATTGAGCTGAAAGCAAACAAAATTACTTTTTGTCTCTGAAACGTGGGAATGTTTGGATTACTTCTTCCATCTTCACACCCTTCCTATCCTCCATCCCCCCATGTTAATGTGATCACCCCATCCATGCAGTGTAGAATTTTCTGTAGCATGCCCTCTGAATTAGGGGGAGAGAAGTGATGATCTGCTGCCAGGATATCATCACAGGAACAGAATTTGCAAAAATATTGCAAACCAAAAAATGTTCCTGTGACTTTTCCAGGTGAATTTTTCTAAAATGTCTGTTCTCAAAGGTTGAAATATTAATTCTATCCAAAAGCAATGATACTGAAGTCTACATAGCAAATAATAAGTGTTATGCAAATGCTATCAGTTCATAATTACTATATAGAAAGGTGGGGATGTTTGGGAAGATGTAGCATGGGCAATGGCAACAGTCTTTTCCTAGGAAGCTTAATAAGATTTTGCAATGTATTTTCATCAAAAACACCTTCCTACTAGTAGAAACTATCAGCCTTAATTAACTGCAATGTATATCCAGCTAAAATTAATTCTCCCAAATTCACAGTCCTCTCACTGAAATTAATTGCAGAATATTATATTTCCAGTCTGTTATGCTGTCCCTGTTCTTCAGTGTGGATATAATGTGGGTACAACTGTGGTCTTATTCCCCAGAAAAAGAATTTGAACAGAAGGCCAATGCTACAGCTTGGAAAAGGAACAAATAGATTCCTCCTCCTCACAGTGAAGGCAGCCTGTGCCCCTCCAGTCCCCTAAAAAGCCACTGTTATCCCAGTTTGAGTTTCACTAAATAAAGGCTCCTCTATAGGACTCCTTGTCTGTGACTTTGTGTTTTCATTTGATTTAGCTTATGAGTTGAGGTTCATCTGAGAGATGAAGGAGCCTGCCTGAACAATGCCAAGCTGTTCCTCACTTTCCCTCCATTTCCACTACTGTTGGGAAGGCAATGCAGGCACCTTTTGCACAGCTTATACCTCCTGTGTCCATCCATCCCAAACAGAATCTTGGACCATATTCTGCTATGTGTAGCATGTCTTTGTGAAGTTTGTACAGTGGAAAAAAAAACCTGGACAAAATCCCATCTGATGTCCCTTAAGAGAACTTCCCACATAACGTTTTATGGCAGTATTAACTAACTGGAAAAAGCGATTGACCTTCTGAAATCTCCACTTCTGCTCCCATCTCTGGGTCTGGTACCATGTACTGCCATCACAACATCAAGAAGTGTGAGCCTCTGCTGGGTTTTATAAGTATTCTAGACATTGAAGATATTTTTTTCCCTTTACTGCTACTTTAAGAGATGAGTTTGCAGACCCCGGGGCATTTGCCCTTGACAAAGCTTGTCTGGTTCTTATGCTACTAGGTCAGTGGAATATCAATAGATTCTTAATGCAGTCTGTCTTTTAGAATTTCTTTCATTTCTCAGAGCAAGAGTAAATGTCATTCATATTGGCAGGTTATAACGGGAACATTGAGATACTAATTTTTAAAAACATACATAGTTTCTTTTAAATAGTCTTGGTCTCCTTTTTGTGTCTTCAGTGTGTCTATAGCAATTACAAGGTTAGATATCCCTTAAGATGCTAGAAAAGGTCATTTCGTTGTCTTTTCTACCGCATGTCTCAGTGAAATATTCATGGTACGGCTCAGGTATTGGGATTGGGTTTAATGTTTCGTTGCATCGCCATCTGTTTTGGTGTTGCAGTTGTTGTTGGTTTTTCCTTTGGTGGAGAGTGAGGGAGCATGGAGGCAGCAGTGAGGGATGCTGGCATATGGGTCCAGACCTGATGTAAAAGATGAGCGTTGAGTCTGCAGGAACAGAGTAGCTCCTCTGATCTGAGCTATTTTCTTTTTAACATTAAAAGTCTTTCTGGCAAAAACCTGCCATTATGCATGTAGATCATCAGTGGTAGATAGTCTCTGTGTCTCCTTCAAGGCTAGGAAGCCACATTAAAGTAGGCTTTTATATTATATGTAAAGTTCATTCATATAACTTAGCACAGGCATTGAAATAAAGCTCCTCACTGGGACGAATGGCATTAACAAGTTCCAAGGACACATACAGTAGAGTTTTCCACAGTATTGTGGTGGCTCAGTGGCAAAGGGCAGTAGAGAAAGACTAAACCTGCAAGGGGATTCAGAGCACCAGGAGGGCTTTGCTGCTGGTGCCCGAGTCCCTTGGTCACAGCCAGCCCCACCTGCCCAGCTGCTGGTGCCATCACTCCTTGGCTACTGGATCTGGGGACAATGACAGAGACCTAACGTGGAGGACACCTCACAGGAGCGGCAGAGTGGGTTTCCCTACAGTGAGTTTCTCACAGTTTTAAATTCCTGTGTGACTCCGTTTTTACCATAACGAGGGAGTTTTGGCCCATAACATTTCACCAGGATTTTTCAAATCCTTTTTGATCATCTTGCTCTTTTTTCGGCTTTTCCCTCTTACTGCTGTTGATTTAAATGTCATGACATTTTAAACATGACTTATTATAACAAAACAGTATATAAAACAATATGCTGCATAATAAATGCAGCTGTATTTTTCAGAGTGAATGTTAAATGAGAGCAATTTATTCCTCAACCTATTTTAGTACCTACTTACTAGAGGGTATTGGCTGATTAAATCCCAGGGAGGCAGTCTCAGAGGTGAGGTAGCCTTGCGTGTGCGAGGCTGAAAGCTAAAGTATTTGAGGGATGCGCGGGTGAAAAGGCCATCCTGGGGATGTAGCTTCATCCAGGAGCGTTGTGATCCTGAGCGCTGTGGGGAAAGCCGTCAGGACCATCCTGGGAAGGCCTATTGGCGGGTGAGGGGTCCCTTGAGAAGCACACATAAAAGCAGGCATTGAAACCCCAGTGGTTTGCCTCAAGCGTGCGGTATGTGTCATTTTAGACATCTGAAGTCTCCTTAAAATCCTCCTACAGTCAGTGGAGACAGTGACTCAGAGTATGAGTTGCTCCAGGACACATTGAATGTTTTCTTCTTAATTTCAGAAAGCGTTGGTGGGGCTGGTGATTCGTCTAATAGGAATAAGCTAATTCTCTAGAGAAGAGGAAATCTCTCTGCTCTGATCATTGTGGGCTTTTCCTGCGGCTCCGAGATGCAGTGAGGAGGGTGAAGCTCCCCCCAGAAGATGGGGCCTCACTCATGTCCCCCTGTGTGCTGAACCAGCTCTGTGCCAATGCTGCGAGACCTGCAGCTGACGTCCTCTGTGCTGGCAGAGAAATATAAAGAAAACAAGTAAACCAAATCAGCCTCCCTAACACATATGTGTCTTCCTCGGCATGTCATGAAACTTACTGAGTGTGCTCAGGGTACAGCAAATATTTGTCTGAAGTTAAGAAGATTAGCAGGGGAAGTTCTGACTTTGAAACTCTCTGTGTTGGGAGCCAGAATACATCAGCCTGATACGAGTGCCTCGAGGTTATCTCTGCTTTTGGAGTGGGACATGCACATCGCTCTGCAGCTCTGACCTTTTGGGAAAAGGCTTTCAGTCAAGTAATACATGCACCTGCATGAAATTTTTGAATCACTGACTCTGTCCTTGATTAAAGTGCTTTTCCTTGATTAAAAATAGCCTTTTTCCAAATGAGTAATGTTGCATGGCAGGCTGTGCACACAGGGTAACGTTTCCTCCAACATTATCACATTGATGACATTGCTATTTCTTACCCAGGTCTCTATGCAACACGTTTCTCTTTGTAGGCAACCCTCTCTAGCAAATGCCATTAGGAAGCTCCCCACAATCATCTCCCTTTTCTTCCCAGGTGAGGAAGACTGCAGAGGTGTTTATAACATTATCTGCTAACTAGGAGGATAATGGGTATGGTGAAAATACATCCAAACACATTTATAGATTGTTGCCTGGATTCATATCAGATTGTAAATAGCAGTCCTCCAAGTCTTTGGCAAGACTTCTTACCCCGGTGGATATTCCTTCAAGTGTCTCCTTTGTAATGTGCTTGCTTTCCAAGAATTTGATCTCAGCCGGAGCCAAACTGGAAGTCTGTCAAGATTTGAGCTCTTCAGAGTGCAATCTACATATTCCACCAAATGGCAAATGTATTTTCTATACAACTGTCATTCTGCTTGTGGCCTTACTTGTCTTTTAGACTTTCAAAAGCAAATTTCTTAGAATGCCTTTTATATTTATTCTTTTTTTCCATCATTTTTGCATGCAGAATTGTTAGAAACTAGCATTTGCCGAGTTTATTTTAGCAAAGCACTTAAACACACATGCTTAAGGGTTTTGCTTGACCTTTATGTGTGTTTCCACAAAATTCTCTTCATCTAAGTGCTTTGCTAAAAAGGGTGCAGTTATTCATATGTCCATGTGAAGTGTGAGGTTCAAGTCTTTCCCCAAAGCACAATAAAACTGAAAAAATGAATCATATGATTCTATGAAAACTGAAAAAATATTTGCAGTTATTATGATAAAGAGTCGATAGGAAGAAAAAAACCCCACCACTTTCTAAAACACGGCTTTGATAAACTGAGATTTCCAATGGAATATATGCTTTGCAGCAATAATATCAGCAGCTGTGAAGTGGCAGTGTATTTCATGCGAAAGTGGTGAAATAATTGGAGAAGGATTTTCCAGTAGATAGTTAAAAAATTGTGTCTCATATAGAGTGCAGGCAACTTGGACTTCTTCTCCATCTCCTTAATTAACTTGGATTTAATGCAGCAAGTAAAAACCACCCCAAAATCAGGGACTTCTGGTTCACGCAAACACAGATATCAGTATGATATAGAATCTTAAACAAAGTCAGCAGATGAGAAAATTATAGGATGTGGGTTTTTTCTGCAGTGCTCACTGTAAATTAGAGCAATTAAATTACAGCAGTCTTGTAGCTGTAATTAAATATGGAGATGGGCCCAGAGATGTGGAAAGCGCTGAAGTTCCTGAGCTGCTCAGGCTGTGGAGGTCTTGTAGGTGGTCTCTTCGGTGGTCAAG
This sequence comes from Tauraco erythrolophus, assembly GCF_009769465.1. Classification (NCBI taxonomy): domain Eukaryota; kingdom Metazoa; phylum Chordata; class Aves; order Musophagiformes; family Musophagidae; genus Tauraco; species Tauraco erythrolophus. The sequence continues at coordinate 9,847,833 of NC_141476.1, forward strand.
GAGGAGCATGCCACGCTTGTTCCCTTCCTGTGTGTTTGCCTTTCCTGGGGCCCTGCCCAGAGCTGTGGCAGAGGAGATACCCAGCTGGGGCAAGCCCAAGGCTAGGAGCTCCTGCAGTGATTACCCCTAGGTAGCTAGAACAAGAATCCTTGTTCTTGTGAATGCAGCATCCTTGAGAAGCTGTGTTGTGAAACCGCTGTGTTTCAGCCATTGGTCTTTCATTTTATATTGCTAGTCAAGTCAAGACTCGAATCAAAACTGAAAGGAAATGGAATGGAGACAGGAGGCACAGACTGGCAGAGGAGACTGTCCACTGAAAAGCTCACAATTCCTTTGTCAAGACAGCAGAGGGTGAAGAAAGGATAGAGCGTAGCAGGAGGTACAGATAATAGCAGTAAATGTCACATTTAATTACATTGTGGGGAACGGTGGAAATGAAGTCTTAGTATGAGGATATAACCTAAATATAAAGAGAAGTGAAAGGAAAGAACAAACTGGGGGAAAAGAACAAGGACGACAAGACCAGGGAGAAAAGGGCAAAGGAGGAAATTCAGGAGTTAAGTTGATGTAAAAGCAGTACAAGTGGAGGCTCAGATGGCTGGAAGTCACCATCAGGACCGGGAGGTCCTTAGTATTACCAAGGAACTGAGGAGCCATAGTCAGCTCAACCCTTGAGTTTTTCTCCCCCATGGTGGGGTGCTTGGATGAAGCCCCACCACATCTGCTTGCTGCAGTGCGAGAATAGAAACAGGGATGTGCTGTGGGCATGTGTTCATTACACAGCTCTGGGTCTGCAAAGGAGTTGGAGGAAAAGGTACGTGCAGCAGCCCTGGAATCATTTTTATCTCCAGTCTCTGGAAAGGGTTGCTGCTGGAGAGAGGAGATGAGATTTTCAGCCTTCTCATGGCTCATGGGTTAATCTGATGCTAAAATATCACTCTGCAGATTTCACTCAAGTGTTGGAATTAAGAATAGAAAAGATGTGTGTGTATCCCAAGGTGTATTGGTAATAACAAATACCACCAGCTGGGTAATGCCTGATATCTGATCCAAACTGCTGGCAAAAATTCGTGGGTAATTTTGTTGTTGTTGTTAGCTGCTGGTTTTGATAATATTGTATCTTACAATCACTGAAGCAGTTGAGTTTTGTTGCTTTGCAGCAGTTTGGCATAATTACTCTCCCTTGCTATGATTTTACTTAAATGCATTGAGGTTGCAAGTTAGGAGGTTGCAGACTCCTAACTATCAACAGTAAATACTCATGGCGAGCAAGAGTAGTGCTAACTATCGTAAAAGCTTTTTTCCCAGTCCTTTTGTTTAGTGCTCTATATTAACACATGTTGCTTTTCTTCTGGTGTTATGGCATAAATAGAACAAACCATAATATAGATCTTACTTCAAACAATAGCCAGTCATAGTCTCAGGTCCTCTGTAGTCTGCTGCATTGAGAATTCCGGGCTCCTCTGCAAAGGGCAAGAAGGAGAGGTTCCCCAATGCCAATGTGTTATAAAACAATATTGTGTTTCCCTGAAGAATTGCAGTGATAAAAACGTAGACCATTCTGCAGTACTAACAACTTTAATAAAATAACATAAAGCACAACTGTCAGGTCTGCCAGCATCTCAGACTGGGAGACATGAGTGAGAAAATGAGTGCTTTTCACAAGCAGAAATATTCAAAGAGCTTCACTGTTTACAAGTAATCAGGACTGACAGTCATAGATTATTGGTGGAAGAGGATTTTCTGCTTGAGGTGAAAGAAGAGGATAATTTATCAGGAAGCCCAAGAAGTCAGACATCAGTAATGATCTGCTTGAAGAAGGGCATATCTTAGAAATAGTGCATTTATTTGTACTGCAAGGCAAGAAGATGTACTAAGTTATAAACAAGAGCCTTAGCGCTTGAAGAATGTTGAACAGGTACAGCGTGTAATTTGCTGGGCAACTGCGATTAAAGAATTGACTAATGTGTGTCTCGGTGCTTGTCCAGAATATTAAAAGAAAAAGTTAGTGTAATAGAGATTGTCTAAAAGAAATATTCATGCTCTCCCATCCTATCCTCTCTTTTTGGAGTTATCTGAGCTACACTAATCTGGTTGCCTACCTTTTTGTTAATGTTTGCAGTTCTGAGACACTCCTGTAATACAGCAATGGGTTTGCATTGGGCTTCGGAGAATCTGGGGCTTTGAGTTTTGCAGTAGAACATCTTATCTGTCTGATGTGCTGCTTTTGCATCCACTTTCTCTTATGAAAACAGGCAAAGTACCAGCAGCTTTACAATGGTAACTAGCTTGGAGCTCTATGGAAAAGGTTTTCTAGACTGCCACTTGCCCTGTCTGCATTGGTGTGTGCTCTGGCCTACAGCAATACAAGGCTCCCTGTAGCCAGACCCGGCTTGGAATTGCTTTCCAGATATCAAGAACTGCTGCTTCGCAGGGTGCAGCCTGAAAAGGAAGGATTTGGTTAGAGTGAGAAGATGAAGCTGTTAACCAGTATAAAATGCCACGGAGATCCATCCCTTGTATTTTGGTATTCATTGTCGCTGTTCCTGCCATGCTCACCCAAAGCTTATAGCTTTCCTTTTTTTAAAATCATTATAGCTTCCTAATTCTTTCTTTCACTTAGTGTAGGGGTTGTATACTTTAGTCTGTGTTTGATCAGCTTCGGCTAACATGACCATAACATTGCTGAGAACAGGCTTTACTTCCCCACTCTTCTGCTCTGCATCTATGGGGGACTTGGGCATCAGGGGAGACAACAAGTCTTCCATTACCCACCAAAGAGTGCTTGCCAAGAGAGCCCCGTGTGCCTGCAGAGCTCTGCACAAGCCACTGGTGGTGGCCCCGTCACCCCCTGGATGTCCTTGAAAGACCCTGAGCAAAAATCTGTCCCCTTTACTTCAGTGTTTTGCACAGAAGTGACTCCTGTAACCTCGCCATGTGCGATTTTCATCTCACTGGAAATAGCGGCTGCTTATCACATCTGGAAATGCACACGTTTGCTGGGGAAGGGATTCTGAAGGTAGGCATTTTCTTCTAGAAGCGTTCATTGCAAGAAGGGCAACAGCTGTTTTTTAGGAGTCTTTGGGTAATAGGGAAGCCCTGTCCCGTGAACTGTGGAGAAGGTACCTAAAGTGAGTTTGAGAGAATGTGAACCAGTCAGTCTCCAATGAGGAAATCTGGGCAAAGAGTCTCTCACAGAAAATCATGTCGGGCAGATGATGTGGGGCTCTGGATAAGTTTTGATATGGGTTGTGGTTTGTTTTTTTTTTTTCTTTTCAGAGCTTGCAGAAGTAGAATTGTTATACAGAAAGTATCATAGACTTCAAGCTAGTCTGTTTGAATATCTCTATCTGAGTAAAAATGTCAGCTCAAGTTCTCCAGCTTTTTTCTGACTGGGGAAAAAAACAAGAGGAAATCACTAGTTTTTACAGACAGATAGCTGGCAAATAGAGGTGTTTTTTCCCTTTGCTTTGAGCAGAACATTGGAGTGTTCTCCAGGTGCAGGAGAGCATTGCTTCTTCTGTGTAATCCAAACTTTCAATAGTATGTCAGATGTTTGTAAAGAGACACAGTTGGGACTTGCATGCACGTGTGAATGTGAACACACTCTAAGGCACAGAAGTCCCTTAGAAACAAGTATCGACTGTTACATTTTTTTCCCACCTGAATTCTAAATCAATTCAATTTAATACTGAAATATGTATGTCGTTCTTCCCTGAAAGTAGCTTTCCAGCTCAGCCAAAATACTATGGAGACTCTTAGCCGCTTTCAAAACAAAACAAAAAAAAGTTTAAATAAAGTAGTTCTTGCTTACTGTGACTCTCACCTTACATAAGAACACATGAAATAACTAGCTGAAACAAAACCCATGCATGATCCTAATATCTTGACACAATTGGAGACCACTAGCAGATGCTAAAAAAAGATTTGAAGAATCAGGCAGGTGCACAGATGTGCTTCTGCTGTGCTCTCCAGCTTCCATTAATTTCTGGTGTGCAAAATCTCTGAACATAGGGGTGGTATCAGCAGCCCTTAATTTATTTATCTTTCATTTATTGGTACTGTTGATCTTGAACCTGCATAATGTTTATCATCCAGAACATCCTCTAGCAAGGTTATCCGTAATTTAACTATTGTGCTTCAAAGTGACTAGCTATATCGTTTGGCTTGTATGGGAGCTGCAGGATGGAGATAGCAGAGAAGGGCAGGCATCCACCAGAGGCATTTTCTCAAATCTCTACAGTGGTGGCTAGAGAACATCAGAAAATAAGTGGCATTGGGGTGATAATTGTTTATTGCACTTCAGAAATTATGGACATGACGAGGTTTGAATGCAGAATAGTCCTGGGATCCTGTTGGGGCAGACATGGCAATTTTATACTGAAATAATATTCATCTATAAGTCATTTAAGCAAGGAATATGTTGGCAGTGGCAGTGATTTAACACTGCAGTCTGTTGTTCAACATACCTGACGTGTCCACAAAATGTGGATACATCTTTTCAGGATGAGTGACGCGTGAACGCCTGCCGCGGCAGAGCACAGTGCTGCGCGCTTTGTGCCAGGCTGGGGCTCGCCGTGCGGGGCTGTGGGCTGTGTACCAGGAGCCAGGGCTGCTGAGGTAGGCTGGGTTTCCAGGCAAGTTTCAGAATTCATTGCTGCTCCCCATATATCTGTTTTAACCTTAAGTCAAAGATTGATTATTTTTAAAGGTTAGCAGTTGTGTAGCAAAAGAAACCCTCTCTTTTGCCAGCTTTGAGAAGTCACCGTGGTCTACAACTTCACACAGTTTTAATTTTGACAACAACAGCCGTTTCAGGTTATGCCTCCTCATTATTGTTCTCTTCAGTTTCTTTGAGCAGGGGAAATAAAATCAAAAACTACAAGTCAAATCCTCATGTTACTAGTGTCCTCCTGGAGTCAGCTCTCACCTGGCTTGGGCAGAAACAGGACAGCAAGGGAGAACAGCAGCCAAATCGTGTCACTAAAAGCACTTCTTGCAGGTTAAGCAAGGAGACCTTGAGGAACAGGGGCTGTCCTCCCTTGCCTTCTAGCTATTGCCTGCTGTGTCTGCTGCTGATGCCAGGTCGAATGAGCAAGACATTGCTTTCAGAAAAACAGCTTACACCTCAGACAGACAATTGATTTACCACCGCTTGGCTCATTCTGGTGCATCCTCTTGTGAAGTGTAAGCGCTCGCAGTCCATGGAAAGTACAGGATGATGTACGCTGTTTCCTATAACTCTCTCTCATTGCCAGCTCAGCTGTGGTACCTATATGCCGTATAGGTGCGTAGAGTGAGAGAGAGCAGGCACATGGACACAAAGGATGTGTATACACTGTACCTGTTCCTGGCTTTTAAATCTTTCTCCATAACACTGTAGCATTATTACAAGATGGATTTATAACATACCTAGAGCTAATGCAGCAATGAAGATTAGTCCTCTACTAGTTGAACAGTAATACACTTTAATTTGCCTACAGCCACTGTATCGTATCGGCATGAAAGGAAATAGCTTTCTAATGCAGCTTCATCTGCTGAGCAGGAAGAAATCTGTGCTGCAGAATGTAAAACTACATAGGACTATAGCTGGCAGCAAAATTCAGAGTGGGAGAAACACAGCACAAATAAAAGTATTTGTGAGTTGGATGTATGCTAACAGTCCTAGTTTATTGCTAAACGTGCCATACACAGTACTGCGGTTTGCTGGGCAGGTTCAGTATTGCTTGATCTTTGTTTTCACTGCTTCATCTTCTGTACTGAAATTTGTCCAGGAATAAAAGGAATAAATTCATTAGTTTCCAACTTTGTGACATTAAGAAAAAGTTGATATCATAATGTTCCTTGGAAGCACGGATGCTGTTAATACAGTCCGTGCCGTACTCCGTACCTACAGACACACTGGAAATCTCAGTACTTCTATGGTTAACGCAAATCTTTCTGCTGTGTGTTGTAAATGTAGTCTTCCCTTGACGAGTGACAGGCATTCTTTAAGGGGATATGTGTACAAATAGTCACTCAAGTGCTGGCACATTATATTTACAATAAAATAAAACTCCCTTCTTCTGGAGAGCAGCAGAAACATCAGCTTCTCCTTTCTTCTGAAGAGGCAAAGGATGTGTTTGAAATTTTCATGTCTGGGATAATATCACTTAATACTAATTGCATATGGGCTAGAACTTATTTTTGTGGGCATATTATGCAAGCTAGATGCAAAATTAGCTATTTCACATACTTTTGATACTTTTCCCCACTAAATCACCAATGTAATATAGTTGTGCTTAAAAGAACAAGTTTTGTTTCTAGACTTGGGGATATGTCTCACTTTCAACAAGGGCAGGGAAGGACTAATAACTTGCATGCAGGGAGGGAATGTATCTCTTCTGAAAACTACTGGTATAAACTGCCAGTGGGAAACAGCTGTAACAGGGCCTTGTTATCACAATAGGCCTTTGATGGGAAAGGTGGCCCCATGGGCAGAGGAAAAGGCAGAGAGAAAATTTTACATGAATTACTGACAAGGTGGCCAGGCAGCTTCTGCCTAACTCGCTCCACGGATGTAATAGGTACTTCAAAATACTTGAGTGTGTTTGTTATCTTATTACCTACCAGCTTTGCATCAAAAACTCGCAAAGTATCTGACCATCAACTCACAAAGGTGAACTCTGTCACTGCCTATCGATCACCCTGGCACCTTGTGTTATCATCATAAATCCATCAGGGCCAGTTAACTATTGTCACCAGTCTAAACCAGTAACCTTCCCCCTGCATCTCTTCATCAGCAGGTCCCTCCATGCCATGGACACATGGAATAGTTAAATTAGTTGCATACAGGCATTCCTTGAATTTGACAATAAAACTTGAAAAAAATTAATAAACTTTTTTTTTGTTCTTCTTCCTCCCTCAAAAAAGTTGCAACGACATGACAAAGAGGATTCTTCTGACAAGTGGAGGACAGAAGAAGAAATGGCAGCTGAAGCAGCAATACTGAAGAAGTATTTTCAGGAAAATTAAAGGTAATGATTTACACATTAACTTACTCCTGCAACACCCAAAACTGTTTAATCCTCCATAGACTTCTTAAGGATAGAGGGAAAATATGTAGAATGGAACAGAAGAAATGAAAGCTCTTAGATTTGTGTTGTTTCTGAAAGGACCCAGCACTCCAACAGTGGCTGAAATAACATTCTCCTTCTTACACAAATCAGCACCATCCTAGAGCATTTAGTTTCCAGACAGCAAAAAATAACATATCTGGAAATCAGAATTATCAGCAGTTACTTAAGAGGAATGTCTAAACTAACATATTCTCCCTGTGTTTTCAGAACAGAAAATAGCCTCAGTACCTCTATGAGTTAAAAATTGCTGTACCTGAGTACACCCAGATACGTGTATGCACCTATATGTACAAAATGCCAGCAGAATTCAGACTATAGAGCGGATAAGTAAATACTAACTTCATCTGGCAAATCTTAAATCATCTGATCAGTTCAACTTGCAAAATTAAGCCTGCTGGAAAACTGCCTGTTCTGCTAAGTCTTCCACTGGCCCTAAAAGAAGATGATTTGCGGAGAGGAATAGAAAAAACACTTGGCAAACACTGACATTGGTGCTCTAGAAATGGCAAGTTTTTCATTTTGTATCTGGAGTCCCAGAAACCAGATTCTTCCAGCAGAAATGAACTGGCCCCCGGAGATCAATATGAGTTATGCTGGGATGTATGCTGCAGCAATGATGCCAAAAGCTCCCTCTCCCCTGTTCCCCATATGCTGTTTGCCATCATCCAGCTCTGTCATTTCTGACTGTTTCATATTTTTTCCTCCGTAGAACCGAAATCTCATAAATATCCCTCCTGTCTACCTGTGACTCACTGCTTGCAGCCCAGCTTGAGAAATCTTGAGCTGAACTACACAGTGGGCGCGTGGCACACTTACGTGGCAGCTCTCGTCTCCCTTGCCATTCTGTCATCTCTGTTTGGGCTGGTTCATCGGATTCTTTCCTTTTCATTTTTTCTTGCATGATGACCATGATGTTGTCTTCTCCAGTCAAATTAGCTGTGCCAACACTTCTGTGAACTGGCACGGAGTAAACTGCGTAGCACAATTCCCCTCTGTGAAGGAAACTTGTCCCTCAGCATCTGGGACCTACGGACCTCCAGGGTTTGGACTACACAGTCAAAGTTTCCACAATGGCTTTTGGATTTGTGATTAGACACTCACTTTTCACCTTCTCAGAAATATGCTTCTCAAAAATTAATTACTCAGCCAAAAAGAGCATATCCTTAGGTAATGCATATGTAAGCACTCTCCTCTACTAACAGAGGCATTATGTAGTGCTGCATCCATGGCACAGCAGCAAATGAACAGTACTTAGGATAAAATGGTGCATCCCTATTTCAGTGTGAAGTTGTTCCCCATTATATATTTAGCTTTTGGGGGTCTGGTCAGAAATTAATTTGAAATGCTTTTCTGCAGAAATTCTCAAAGAGGTTGGAATTAAATCCTTACATATCAATAAAATGTCCTTAGGCTCTTCTGATACTAAACACAAAGCTGGATAGATGGTATAAATTCATTCCTGCAAGCAAATTCATATGGCCGGACTTTTATTTCCATTTATTATGAAAATAAATCAGCATGTGTCTGCATGGATGACCTCTTGATAAGTTCCCCACGATATTAAGGTCATTACCTTTCCTAGAACAGTCTGGTAAATTAAATCTTACTGGCATCATTATCATGAGAGTATTTTATCTGGTACAGGCAGCCCTTCCAACCCTTGATTCCCAACACAAGGCTTCACTGTCAATCTCTTCTCCCTGACATTGTTTTGCTTCTGAGGTTTAAGGCTCTGAACCTGAGATAAAGGTAAATCTGAACACCTTCCGAGTTTCTCAACCTTTATCTACTCTCTTAACCTTGCTTCTAAAGTGATGAAGATTGAAAACTTTTGGCAAATTAACAAGGTTATATGCATCCTTCTTTGAAGCTATTTTTGGTTTTCACCTACAAAGGATTTATTTTGCCTTTTATAAGTTTAGCTAGATGCTGTTTGACTTGAGTTTTTTCACGCAGCACAGGGAAAGTCAGAAAGAGCTGAATGTGGGTGTTTTGGAGCCAATAAATGGCAATTTTTAAGGCCTCATGCATTATTTTTCTACTAAAGTGTTTTGTTCAAAGAAGCCCAGCTCAGCTAGGTTAGCCTGAACAGACTGAGCTGTGTTTCAGAGCTTTCCTAGCTACCCTTACATTCGTCACAAGTCCTTCACCAACTGTCACAACTCTTACAGGACTTGACTAGATACAGTGGCACCTTTTGCCTGTATTTATAGACTATCTGATCAAGAAGGGCTTGTAGGTGACTTCTTTTTTCCTGAGAAATACTTGAACAAGGCAAGAAGTTCTTGATTTTCTTCCTACTATGTTTGCTGATGCCGATCTCTCTTGGCTAGTTGGGTAGCTACAGCTGAGTGCTTCTACACCAGTCCCCAGATGATCAGAAATATCTAGCCTCTTGTTTAAAGAAATGAGCCCCATTTAGCCCTGCTACATTTACACTCTTAAGAAAATATTTCTCTTAAAAGAATTCATTTGTGTATAGTTGCCTAGAGTGGATGAAACTGAAATCAGTGAGTGAATTTGTGTTTTGCATATGGTTTTGGTCTTTCACTGCATGTCCCCATGCTACTGTATCCCATCTCATTAGAAGGACTTGTCACTTCTTGAACACCCTGATCATGTGCGGACTCTGCAGGACTGAAGTTCAGCAGAAATTCTTATGGCCTGGAGGAGGACAAGAAAAGGAAAAAAACCTTCTGTGGAAAGGATATTTAGTATAGAATTGCCTCAGTCACTCTCTTGCTTCGTAGCACTAACATTTTACCTCTTGAGGAGCCATTCCTCATCCAGTGTTGGCTGTCGTGGTCAGTTGTGTTTGATGACTGGTCACTCTTTGAGATGTATCCACAGGGAAAGTGTCCTTACTCAAAGAGCAAGATTTGGTGCAGCATCTTAATTTCAAAGCCTGTTTTCAGATGCATCTTTTAAATTTTCTAACTATCTATAGCTGGGTAAGTGTTTTGATACTGTGTTTTATGCATTTTAAATTACACATGCCAGCAAAAAGGCTAAAGATTAAAAGAGTTACTAACCTTCAGATGGTATATGAAGAATGTTTCTCTTCAAAGGCAGTTTCACTCTGTGGTGTTGTTTCTGAAGAAAGAGCCAGGCTGCACAAGTTTCAGTAGAAGTTTTCCTACTTTATGCATAACTACAGTAATACATTTATGCTATTAGAAAAGTAGTCAGTCTTAGGTATGATGTCAAAACATGCTTTTGCATAAAGGGATTGACAGTGATATTCTGTTGCCTTGTGCTTTTTGAGTTACAAATATTCAATAGCTTTAATTGCTTAACCATCTGATTGTTTGGTGTCATTCATCCTGCAAAATTAATTTAAAAATCTCTCCAAATAATGCAGGCTGTACAGTCGTGCAGGATTTCTGATGTCAAGTCTCCTCTTCATCCGCAGGCTGGCAATGTTTCTGGAGAATGTAGTCTTTTCAACTTTGTCAGAGAATACGAATTTTATTCTTTTTTTTTTTTGCCCCACTGTGAGAGAGAGAGGATCTCATTCTCTGAGAGCACTCATCCTGCCTCTTCTGCACCAAGATCTCAGCATGTGTGAAAAGATGCTGCTCTATTGACTTTAGCAGGGAAACTACCACCATTAGCAGTAGAAGCAGCTGACCAGAGGGAATTTAGTCTGGCAGTTTGGCTTGCGTCTGGTTTTGCTCTGGAACCTCTGACAATCTGTGCTGCATGGGTGAGGGTGAGCACCAGAGCAATCCCATCCCTTTACTTAAATTTAGGCAGGCATAACAAGATGGCTCTCCACACCTTTCTTTGGTTGCTTTACTGCAAGAAAAGCCCTGCCGTTATTTCTGGTGCTTTGGAGTGGATCCACAGAGTGGATCTGGCACACATGCTGTACAGTGAGAACACAGCAGGTCTGCCCCAGAAGATACTGTACCCAGGCAGTGTGAACCACAGAGCAGGTTGTTTCCTGGGTGGATGACACAGGAAAAACACAGACATGGCCGGAGATGTTTTCTACAATAGATGCTCCTTCACTGCAGGCAGCCTGTTGGCAAGCAGAATCACCGTGCAGTCTGAGAAAATACAGCGTGCTGTGGACTCTGGTATGGGGAATGGGAGCAGGGGAGACAGGTACAGCAGGCAGGGACCCCTCAGTTGTGGGAGCCTCACTTTGTAAACGAGGCATCTTTTTGAGTGCTTACACTGGAACAAGATTCAAGGTGGTGCCCAGTCCTGGCCCAGAGAGCTTTGTCGAGAGCTGTTCGTGGCTGCACTTAGGAGCTGTTTGCATATAATCCCTGAGTAAATACACATCCTAGTAATCAGCTATAGATTTTTCTGCACTCCAGACTTAAGTGCTATTAATTATATCCCCCACTCAGAAGCCTCCAAGAACCATTAATTAGAAAGCAGGAGCTGATGGTTTGCTTGTCTGTGTGAAACTGTTATGACCTGAGAGTGAAATATAAGCTTCAAAAGAAACATGTTTTATGAAGGTCACCTTGGAAATCATCATAACAATCTGTCAGGAGTGGAGAATGCAACACTCCAAGTGTGCATTTCAGTGCGATGTTATGCTTTAAATAGTTGGTACTAGCAAAGAGAAGATGGATCAGATTATAGGGTCTATGCTTTTTCACCCAAAATTCTCTTTTTTCAGCAGTAAGTACATATAAAGTAATCTTTTTGTCATTTCAATGGAATGCAAGGAAAGTTAATATCAACAGAAAACCAACAGACAAACATAATCTGGCCCTTGCTGGTATTTTTGAAATGTAAAACATCCAGACCCACCACCTCTGCAGCAGAGAGGTTTATGCACAGGAGTTAAATTGTCTCTTCAAGGGAAGAAGTAAACAGCCAGAAGAAGTGCAGCGACTGTGTACAGCAGTAATACCCACACTGGAAGGCTCAGAGCAAAAGACTTCCCCAAATAAATGTGGTGTGCTAATGCACAGCAACGTCAGCGTTGAGGCTGATTGTTTTTCTGATTGAAGCATATCATTATTTGTATGAAAACAAAGCTGTGATAGAGTTAGCCATGGTTGTAAGTGAAGTGTCTTCTTCTTGTAAGAGGCCAGCATAAAAATAATATCCCCTTACACCTATTTCAGGACTCTATTTTGAGGCTGTAAGTAGTACTGTGCTGAAAGTTATACACCTTGTTCTCTGGACTTCCATTTCCCTATAGGTGGCCATTTGATTCAGTTGTAAAGAGTACATGAATTCCATGCAGCATTACTTGGATCCTGTAATTATAGCTACAGTAGAAACATCACGGCCAGAGACACAGACAAGATTGTACCGCATAAAGGCAAAGCAGTAGATGCGTTACTGTTCGCAAGAAAGCTGACTGAGGACCAGATGTTCTCTTAACTTACACATCCAGCAGCTGGAGTGCTTACCTGGGCTGTCTGTCAAATACCAAGTATTTTCACTGTGATCCATTCTTAATTCATCGTTAAGCTTTGTGTGGTGCATTGTATGAGAGGAAAATGGGGGAAGCCAAGCATAACTGATGGACAGTGTGTCCCAGGACCTGGGATAAAAGAGTTGAGGTACAGGACAGCACTGCGCTTCAAATAAGGGTGATATCAACTGTGGTCAAGTACTTTTATACCCAAACCTGTGCTAAAATGGTGCTAATCTCTTGCCCCCAAAGCTGCAAAAGGATGTACTTACTAAGCAGCCAGACCCTCCTCCAAGCAGATTCACAAAACACGTGCCAAGTAATTTACAGGCTGCCATCAAACTGTCAGTCAAGAGTGGCGTACAATGGGAACTGTTGCTCAAAATGCCATCGAAAGGGAAAACATATGTTTCACTGAGAAAAGACAATCGAACAAAAGTGGGCGACTGGGGAGTTGCAGCCACAACAGCAAAGATCCAAACCTCGCACACAGCCCTGGGAAACAAGTTCGGGGGCCATGCCCTCGTCTTAACAGTTCGGTAACAGCTTTGTGTTTAATAAGCTGAAATAATTTCCGGGTACTGAAGCCAGCTCTAAACATGCTCTGAAGTGAAGGTACAAAACTGAAGATAGCAAGCAAAAAGCCCACTTCACGCTCAATTATTAGCAGAGGTTTGTATCCTGTTATCCTATTGCTGTAGCTGCTGCATAATAGAACTGCCCAGAGAGACACTCTAACCAGAAGCTCAAACGTGACCTCAAAGCTTAAAAGCTGCCTTTGTGTGAGTTTTGGTATCTAGGCTGCGTAGGTGGAAAGGCATTAATAACTTCTCCAGTAAGTAGTTATTTGAAAAAAGGAGGGGGATGATGGATATTGGAAATGTATCGGACTGAGAGTACTTGAGGCTCCGCTATTTGCCAGGATGTCAGTCCCTGGACAAAAGAACAGGTATGTGCATGGGTAAACCCAAATGCCCCGTGTGTGTCAACACCTGGGGCTGCTGCAAGCCTCCAGTTAACGCTGCGATAACAACTGCGTCATGAGTTTGTGCAGGGAGTTCGCACAGTTTTCACAGCTGCAGGCTGTCAGAACCTTAGCTTTTCTATTTCTCTACTTCAGAAACGCCTTCTGGGTCTTTCATGGCACCTATTACAGGTGTTTTACTAGGATGGACCACCAAGAGATGCATGAAATTGAAGCAGACATGGGAGGAAATGCCCCATTCATTCTCCAGTGTGTGAAACTGGGGGCCTTTTCAGGGTGGTGATTCCAAATCACTGGTGTGTAGTACCTTGGCATTAGGTAGAGTCCCACCACAGGGTCAGGATGGGTGAGGATATACAAGAGATAATGATTTTTGAAAGAGCATTTGCAGGAGCTTATATAAGAAATCATGCGCCCCAAAGACTCTTGCATGAGATGATTATAGCAGAATTGATTTGAAGAGTAAGAAGCTGGATTTGATGACACAAGATGCCCTTTCTAATCCTTTGTTCCTATGAGTAGCGGTCAACAGAGCTGGGGACTGTGCTGTCTTACTCAGGGACATCAGAGAGGTCACTTCGCTTCATGTTTGTTTTTTGTAAAATGATCCTGACCTCCTTTGGAGGGTGCTTTGTGAGTTAGGGATGAAAAGCACAATGTGAAAGAAAGGAGTTAGTATTATTTGGAAGTGAGCTTTGTTGAAAAAGTAGATATCGAATCAAACAAATGCTCCTCTTTCTTGCTCTGATATATAATTTTAAAGTAGTTGTGTGCAAGGATTTTCTCCTTTCTTTATAGCAGAGGCTATAATAGGAGCTGAAATGTGCCGTGTGTGGATTTAACACCAAACATTTCCTTTTGCCCATCACTGTCAGTGTTTCCTGCTGGAACACACTAATGAGCACCTAACTCATTAGCAATAAACAGCCTTACATTTTGTCTTACTAACACAGATCACAGATACTATTATATATAACTGTTATGTTTGATGTTTCTCAGGTAACAAAGCATTTGGAAAACATCCCATGACATAAGAAACTCCCTCAGAAAGAAAGACCTTATTCACCAATTCTCAGTGGCCCTGGAGCTGCAGCTGAACAATTTTATTATGTTCTACAAATATGGGATTCTTCCATGAAAAAATTTATTGGACCTTTGGTTATCATCAAGCTTGAATTTCAGCTAAGACAACTAACAGCACTGATTTCAAAATATTGTTCTGAGTAGTAACTCATATTTTTCTGAATTGTGTACTTGGGAACAAATCTTTTTAAATTGTCCCTTGGCCTAAATTGAAATAAAGTGCTAGCAAAATCAGGTAGCTACTGTGTTTTTAGGTACATTACAAAGCGTTTACTCCATGTTGTGCTTTTTCAGATTCAGTTATTGTATGCAGGCTATTATATCATAGAAAAATTAGATCTTTTAGCAGTATGACAATTCATAAAAAACAAGCCTTTGCTACAAACTAGCCAAGATAAACTTGGAGAGCTACCGTTTTGTCAGGTAAGATAGTATAACAAGGAATATAATGCTTTCTTAGATCTTTCCTTTCTCTTTTCCTTTTAATGTATTGTCACAATGCTTCTGGAGCGTAAGGTGATACAAAACACTTCTGCAAATAAATGAATATGTAAAGCTGCTAATGGGATAGTAATCATATTAAGGTTAGACTGACATGAATGTCCTGCTTGCAATGATAAATTACATGAGTTGGAGCCACCCATGTGGAACGCTCCCTTGACAAGAAATGCCATGTTCAGAGCCATGTGCAGGAAGAAACCCGCCGTGGGTTAGTTGTTTATTGCTAACATGTAATAAAGGAAAAGAAGTTGAAAAACAAATGGTAGAATGGAAATGCACTGGCAAGCTATGCACAAAAAGAGCACCTGTAATCTTGCTCTTGAATTGCAGGGAAGTGACAACCAGAGCTTTCTGTGTCCCCTGAACTCAGGATGGAAAACAAAATGCCCCAAGTTTTTCAGTAAGAGCCATGCTGAGTGAGGCTGTAGGGTGCAGAGTCTACCTGAAGGCTTGAGGAGGTCAAGGTTGGGTCCAGAACAGAGCCTGGCAGTTTTGCATGTCTGGCAGCACAGTGTGGTCACTGTCCAGAACAAATAAAAGTGCTCCAAAATAGTCTGTCCTAAAGGGTGCAGCCTGACCTGAGAAGTATGAAAATACACAATGGATGAACTCTCATAATTTTCCCTAAGTGTCTCTCTACCCTATACTGCAGAGGAATTCAGTCCATGGGTTTGAAGTCTCAGCGGGTCAAATATAAATAGAAACACTAGAGCAAAATCACTGATGTTTGATTCCAGATTTTACTGCGCTTTTGTTAAAGTATTGCTCCTTGAAAGCCAGTTTGATTCAAAGATTTACTGTGACCCAATGTGGCCACCAATATCTTCCATTAGCCCTTTTAAAAACTGTAGAGGTTGTAACACTATTTCTTTTTCCATGCAGAGTAAATGAAAAGTACGTTTTGATGGTGTCTGCACTTTTTAGACCCTGAACAAGGGCTGAATAAACAGGAAATGAAGGTCAGGGGGCAAGAAGTGACAGAGAAGAAAAGGTGAGTAGTCAGGATGGTCAAAGATGCTGGCAAATGGTCCAACACAAACGGTCATCCTTTTGCACTTCAGTGTTTAAAGTAGCTTTGATTTCACATAGGAGGAAGACAACGGTTGTGTTACCGTGAAAGCACTAAAAGGAAAACCTGAGCATCGGTTACATCTGCAAGGTATTTTCAGACCTGATGCTCGATGGCTTCCTATTAAGTGGAATATTCTGTATTAATTCTGTAGCCTGTGACGAGCGGGCACTGTGCCAACCATTTTGCATGGGGGCTGCCGAGCAGATGAGTGCTGAGCTGTATGGAGGATTTCATTTGTGTAAATGAGGAGGCTGTTATCACCGCACTAAAGGTCCTGTTTTTGAAAAAAGCCTCCTGTGGCATTATGCACAAAACAACCTATTTATGCAGCATGAAAATATTTATGTGCTTCACTCCAGCTTAAAAAGGGAATTTGCAATAGATGAGGGACATGAGAAAGGATTGGAGTGAGAGATAAGGGGAGATTAGAAAAGGCAGATCATGAAGTACATGACATCCTGCAGCAGTATGTGGAGTGAACCCCCCTTTTTTTAAGACCTGAGCCTTGAGGATGGTGTCTGGATCATTCATACGCTTCCTATAGACTTAATTTTCCACAGGCAAGGCACTGCATACAAAGATGCAGACACTGGAAACGTGAGGATACACTGTGCAGAGAGTATTGATGGTCTTTGTTATCAACTTTGTCCTTTCCAACCTCAGTTGCTTGCCCTCGCTGAGGTCATGCACAGGGCTTGCCTTTGCGCTGGGGGATGCTGCAGAGTGCTGAGCTCCTCCACCAAAAGTAGAAAACATGGGAAAAATCGCCCATACAAGGGCTTGGATGGACATGGTGCAAGTGGAGTGTTCCCAATGGGGTGGCTTCATAACAGAACAGAGCTAACTCTGCTCACTGTTACATGGCTTGGACCCTCGTTCCTTGGCCTTACACACAAGCAAATTTCTCAGGCTTTTTTGATTACTAAAAGCTTGTTTTGCTGAAGTAAGCTGTTTCTCCAAGGGGCTGCAGCGGCTGTGCCTGTATGCCTCTGTATTCTTTAGTAAAACAGATGTGGTTCAGCCACAGTGCTCTTCACTGACTTGTGTAGGACCAGACTGGGAGCAGGATGTGGCTCCCCATGCCCTCTTCTCCCTGCCTGCCTTGAAACAGAAATTGCAGAGGAGCTGTCTCGGGCATGGTGAGTTATTGGGAGCACACATCTGATGAGGACACCCTCAGCCCATGACCAGGTCCCTGCCATGCCAGGCAGCCCAGGTGCGCTGTCCCATTTGAAGGCCACCTGGCAGCCACCTGCTCGTGCATGGATGTTTTCAGGGCTGGGCAAAACCATTAGGAATGGGCTCTGAAGGCTTTGGTGCAGCAGCAGCATAGGCCCGCATTGTGCCGTGCAAGGTCCCAGACACCCAGCTTCTCCACATCCCTGCTTGGTTTTCCAGTTTCTTTATCTGGACCGCAATGGTATGTATTTGTGCAGAAAGGCAGCTTAGAGGGCTAATTGTCCTGCAGCAAATCTGCTTGCACTGAGGCAGGCAGGTATTCTACAGTGCTTTCAAGAAAGACTGTGAGTACAGCGTGAGGATATTTTTTAATTGCCTTTTAGCAATTCAGCATCATTCTTTCTCCAGATGCAGCCGCACCAGCCCCTAGTCCTCCAAGGGACAGCCAGTGCCGCCTGAGGTAGCTCAAAGGGGCTTGTGTGTTGATAGACCCATGGGCTGGGGACATGCCACGTCAGGTCTTTGGAGTCTTTGTGTAGTATTTCAGTAATCAACTCCGTGCTGCTTCTAGCCTCCCCCAGCACACATGGATGCCACCCCCCAGGTATCAGGCTCTCATTTGATCTTGTGCTCAAATAGCGCAGTGTTTTGTTTTTAATTAACGTTGCAGAGAGGGGAAAATGACCGTTTGGTCTCTGTGGGAGCCTGACTTGGCTGCAGACTCAGGACAAGTCTAAGACAGAGGCTCTTGGCTGCAATGGGGGGAGTCAAGGTTAGCTCTTGGCTTGTGACAGCACCCTGAAATGTGACTGGGGCTGAGGATCCCCTGAAATAAAAATACATGTGGGATCTGGGGGTGATCTCACACCCTAGCTATAAAGCAATAATAATCATAATGCCCCAGTACTTACAGAGCTAATGAAAAACTTTTAAGCCCAAATACATGCATAGTGACAGCCATGAAAGTACCTAAATCATGTCTATCTCAGCTTTGTGTCCTCCTATCCACTCCCCATCTTTCACTGTCACTGTGGTCGATGGCTGCTGAAACGCCTTGTCCGATTCCTGCATCTGGTTGCTAACGCGCAGGCCAGCAGCGCTGCGAAGGAGAAAACGCTGCTGCTCGTGTCAGCTGTCCTGCGCGTTGGCAAGGCTGTGGGTTTCAGAACAGAGTGATGTATTTCAGCTCTTGTGAAATTTCTGAATAATCAGCTCATCAAAAAATATCATGCAGAGTTCCCTTGTAGTCCTCTCCAACTTGCCACCTCTCCTGCCAATAGCTCTGTAGGGTGACCACAGCTTGGCATGGCCCATTAGCAGAGCTCTGCACAATTGCTCATGAATAGAGCTGGCTGGAAAATACAATTTTTCTCCTTGGGAAAAAAAAAGATTTGGTGGGACAGAGGGGATGTTTGGCTTGGCATTTCAGGATGAAGATTTTCTCCACTGCTCTCCCCTGCACTCCGCCCTTTTTCCTCTTGACCCCATTTTTTAGAAGGTGACTCAAAAAAAAAAAAAAAATTCCACTTAAGTGGCAAAGTCATTAGGTGCTATTTGATCAGCTGATGACCTTTGCCTGGCCCCCCAGGGCTGGGAGTCTCACTGCAGGATGAGTACCAACCCACTGGCACTTCTCTAGCTGGGACTCCTGGGCAAGTTGTCCTTGGACCTGCGTATTTTGCTGCCACTGCCCAGTTCTTTGGAGTTTCTTCCAAGATATTCCTCTCCTCAAGTGGCTCAAAAACCTGCTGTTTCAGCATCTGGGAGCTGGCAACTGTGTCTCTGTTTGTGGGGAGATGGTAGGTGCTGAAAGGACCTCGAGGTAAACTCAGCCAGCAGCTGAGACAAGGGGCTGGCTGAGCAGCAGGAATTGCTGGCCTGCCTTCAGCTGCTCCTCCTGGTCCTGGATTGCCTCAAGGCACGTCCCCCTGTGGCTTTCCCCTTCCTCTTGGACGTGTGTTTCTCAATCACGGGTGTTCATTGCTCTGGCTGGAAAGAACAGGCTTCCTCACTGTGTCCTCTAACGATGCTCGGAGTGCTTCAGCAGGGAGGAGGCCGGGCTGGTGGCAGACCCTGTCCTTGAGGCAGGCAGCAAGTAACGAGCACTGCTGAGGCGGAAGGTGCAAAAATCAATGGTCAGTGCATTAGGATTAAAGCTGTGGCGTAAAAGCCTTATACAGCCAGGACTACTATTTTTTTTAGGCCTACAATATCTGCATTGACCGTGGCGCTGGGTGTAACGTGGGCTCAGTGCTTGTATCACTTTGCAAACCCCTGCACGCACACGTGGGGCACAACCGCACCCGTCGGTGAGAGGTGGCTCTGGCGCTGTTTTTCGGGCACTGCCTGTCCCCTCCTTGGCTCTGCCAGACCCGGCCGCAACTGCTGAGCTCTTTACTTGTGTCTCCCCATCTCTTTCTGCTCAGGCTTTTGTCATTTCTTTTGTCACCATAGTGACAGGAAAAGAGTGATGATTGCTGGAGTAATTTCCCATATTAGCTTGCACTGGCCTTTCAGCCTAAATCAGTGCTTCATTTTCCCCGGGCTCCGGCTGAGCCCCAGTGGAGCGGCACTAAAAAGCGGTGGCGGAGGGACGTCAGCGCGTCCCACTGCTGCCAGTGCTCCTCCGGGACAGCCTGGGCAGGGACAGGGCCTTCAGAGCACTGCCTGTCCCACCTCTGCACACCGGGCACACACAGAGAAATGGGGAAGAAAAATCCACTTTACAAAAGTTTCTCCCTGAGCGTGTTTGCTGTGAGTCACGTGGTCTGTAAAACGAGGGATTTGGGCACGGCTGTCTGTTTTGGGGCACATGCACGTCTCTGCAGGGTGCATGGGGAGAGCTCCCCGGAGGTAACCACTTGCTCTGATCCATGCAGTGAATTGGCAAAGACCCGACATGTACCCCCAGCCTGCAGCCCCCCGCTCTGCACAGCCCCTGGCAGCCCCGGGCACCCCCAGGGTGTCCAAACCAGGGCTGGGACCAAACTCGGGCCCACACTGGGGCAAGGAGGCAGCTCAGTACGAAATACTGCTCTTTCCAAGGCTTTATCAGTCATTTAGTGCATCTCAGAGAGACGCACAGGATCCACACACACGCGCGCTTGAAAATCAAGATCATTAAGTACGCAAATACATTTAAATAAAAAACAAGCTAATGAAAAGCAGAGAGAGGTCATAAAACACGAAATGAAAGCTGCTCTCCTGTTCTCTGTGCCGGCAGTGCCGGTCCCTGCCACAGAGGAGGAGATATTAAGAAGAGTCAACCTTCATTTCAAGCATGCTGCCTTTTGTGCTCATATCACAACATTAACATTATCCCCACATAATTTTGTGTATTTAATTTTACAATAGACTGTGCCAGCGAGCACTGCCTGTAAATATTTGATCACCACCGTTCCTCTAGGATTATCTTATCAAGAGTAAAGATATTAAAATAGAAATCTTGTCATGTTACTGCCTTTATACTTCCAGCCTGAGCGTTGATTGACAGAAAATGAACTGCCTGAACTAGCTCTAAAGTGTCTTTTCACTGAGAGCTTTAATGCCAGAGGCTATAGAAAAAAATGTAGCTAGTCATTGGAAACTAATGCCTCGCTGTAGTTACTGAGCTTTTGTACTGAAGATTAAAAAATATGAATCTACTAGGGGTATTTTTACAAGTGTAAAATGGTGTTGGTCTTTTTGTATCTTTTTGCCATCTCTAATGAGCCTTAAAAAGAGCCTTCCCTTTTCTTCCTGCACTTGAATATTCAATGCAGCCTCACCGCAGCTCCCAGACACGGGCTGGAGTTTTGCAAGAGTAAGCTCTTGACTTATCTAACCTACAAAATTTCTTTTTGGTGATAAAATGGATTGTGAGCCAGGACCAAATGTTCCTGCCTAGCTCGGAATATCAAACCACTATAGACAAGTCAAAGTTTCTATTTACGGCCAGTTAAAGACACACCGGTAATGCCGGTTTAATGTTACAAAATCACCCTGAAATTGTCATGTGTCTGAAGAGCACCATGCTGCAAATATATAGCCAGTCCCCGAGGGCTTACTCAGCCTGTGCTCCAGCACAAATCAATGAGAGTTTTTGCTGGAGTAAGGACCCCCAAGCGCCAATTCAGGGAAGTACGTAAGTGCAAGTGAACTTTAATCACAAGCTCATGCTCCTTAGAAATCGATAAAGGCAGAAGCTGGCTGGGGCAAGGGGGTGGTGAGGGGTGTGGGTCCCACATCCCTGCAGCGCCTGCGCCCACGCAGGCACGGGACCGGCGGTTCCCAGCATCCCGGTATCTGGAATAAATCTGGCTTTGTCCTGTCACGATCCTGGAGGGCAGGAGAGGGTGGTTAGTTCACTCGTCTGTCCCATTGCGATGACAAACTGTAGCCACTGGCATTAAATCACCCAAGACCTTCAAGGCAGTAACAAAAGTGTTATTGCAGGATGACTAACGCTGGGGCGGCCGGAGGAGACGGTGCAACCTGGAGCACTCTGCTTTAGCCACATCGTTCCTCCCACTTTTTCCTCTCCAACATGAACAGTGACTGTATGAAATTAAAATAATTGGACCCTAAGCAACCTATTATTAAGCTGACATGAAAGGGATTTACATGGGTAGCTCCCATTAACAGCATAGGTGGTCCCCTCCACATTTTTCCTGGGCTCTGAATGCAGAAAAGCCTGTCCTAACATTTCACTTACTGGAAAGGTCAAGAGCTGTGGTTTTGTTCAGCGTGCTCAATATATTCAATTAAAATATACTGGCATGTTCATCAGCTATTAACTGTCTTTGCAATAGCTGTAATTAAACAGATACTTACCTGTGAAAGAAAATCTTTCAAGACAAACTCTGACATGGTGGCTGAGGAGAGCGGGAACTTCCCAGGACTCTGACGTGGGTTTGCTTTGCGTCTCCGCATGAATCCGTCAACTGCTGGGAGTTTTCCTTTCCCTGCTGCTGGAGCGAGGATGGCTTCATGTCCCCCCAACAGCCACAGATTTCCATGCAGGTAGGACAGGTCAGCAGAAGGCGAGGAGCTGGCCAGATCCAGCTACTCCATGCCCCTTCCACGGCCACACTGGGGCTGAGCTGAGCTCCAGCAGTTCTGGATGCTTGGCAGCCCTGGAGGAATAAAACCAGCTGGGCAATTTTCTCAACCAGGCAGTTCACTTGCAGAAATATCATTTACCAAGTTCCACTTAGAGCCTCAGGGATAAGAAACGGAGAACGAGAGAGAGTCGGCTGCTCAGGAGTTTATAGAGAACTCGGAGGTTTTAGAGGGTTTAGCAGCTGGTGGCCTCCAATTCAATGGGCGGTAGAGTTAAAAGCCACGCATCCTGCTTTGAAAACTTCCTCCAAAGAGCCTGAAATGAAGAAAAACCCCAACAAGGCAGAGGAGTAGTGCAAAGCGGAGTTAAGGAACTGAAGGAAGCAAAAAGTAATTACCTGAGCCAACCGCTCTAATTATATACACACAGCAGAGAAACGGTGATAGCAATTGTTGGTGCTTTTAAGACGGATAGCAGGGAAATGGAGATACAGTAGAAAATAACACATATTAAGGAATTAGTATTCATTATGCTAAAGAAGGGGGCGAGTATTTACATCAGTCAGAACTCAGGCTTGCAGAGAGACGGGAGACAGCAAGGAGAAGCGTAGCAAAGAAACCCCAAGCGCGGTGGTGACAGGTTCCTGGGTGGCTGTGATCACAGGGATGCTGAGCCAGGTGTGCCACAGTGTGACAAGCTGGGCATGCTCCCTCTTGCTGAGGGGCTTTTGGGGGACAACAGGGTGCTCCCTACCGTGCTGTCCTGGCTGATTTCCATCTCCTGTGCGCTCACCATCTTCCAGGTCCTTTCTCTGAAATATCTCAAAGCTCCTTGTGAGTTCATGCCATCCTCCTCACCAGGTACCATCAGCAGACGCCCGTGTTCTCTGCTGTCCTGATTTTGACTGGGAGAGAGTTAGTTCTTCGTTTTAGCAGCTAGAAGAGCTCTGTGTTTTGGTTTTAGTCTGAGACTTGTTCTGAGAAGAATGTTGACAGTGCACTGATGTTTATAATTGGCACTGAGGCCTCAAGGACCTTTCGTCTTCCCATGTTTTGCCAGTGTGCAGGAGCACAACAGGCTGGTGGGGAGCATGGCTGGGACAAAGGAGCCACAACTCCCCTTAGGATTTGAACTTACACTTCGGATTAAGGGACAAATTGGCCAATGGAGTATTCCATATCATGCAATGTCATGCCTAGTATTAAAATGAGAGTTGACCGGAAAGAAGGGTTTTTGCTCTTCCCAAGCTCTTACTCTCAGACTCTCAGAGTGCTATCTCGCTCTCTCACTCTATTTTTTCATCCAGGATTGTGGTGTCAGGGCTTACCTATTTCAGGATTGTTTACTGGGACAGGACAGGCTCTGGTCACCAGATAATGAGCAATTACACTATGCATTACTTGTTTGTATGTATTATTGTCATTATACATATATCTATATTCTATTATTATTATTACTATTACTATTATTACTATTATTATTTTGTTCTTCTCTCAACCCATGAGTCTTCTCCCCTTTTCCCTTTTAATTCTCTTCCCCATTCTCCAGGAGTGGGGGAGGGTGAGCGAGCAGCGTTTAGTTGCCAGCTGGTCTAAACCGTGACATCTGTTGAGGCCATTAATGAAGATAGATAGTGATCAAGGTAAGCTTCAGCCCAGTCCTTGAAAAACTTCTCCTTTCACTGTAACTGGGCCCTATTAGCCAGTTCCCCATCCATTTCTGAGGTATTCAACTAATCTCCATCTTCTCCAGCATGGCTTACAACGTTAGATATTCAGAGCACTAACGCAAGGGATTCACTGAAATCCCGGAGGAGGAGAACTGTTGGATTTCCTTTATCTCCAAGATCACTTAGGGATTTCAGCTTAATCGTGCTTGGTAAATCATGTTGCATTTTATCCCATTTGCCTTCATGTCCCTGTAAATGGTCTTTCTCTCAGAAAAATGTCACCAAGCTCTGAGTAGTGGACCTTGTTCACTTTAGCCAGCCCTTCTTAAATACTACGTTTGCCACACTCCATGTACACAGTCTCACCCCTGAGCTGATACACTTGTTAAGCACTCACCTGTGGGTCCATGGGCCCGATCCTTCAAAATAGCTGGACAGAGCCTGCCCACTTTCTGCTGTTGGGCACCCAAGGCCACGCCTCAGCTGCCAAACAAACCCAACAAAGTATGTAAATACCTAAAAAACAACCTGTTGCAAGTTCCCACTGGGCCATCGGAAGCCATAAAAACCTAACTCACCGTGGGCTGTTGGATTTGGGTTTTCACTTCTGCCCATCTTAACATCCAGTTTTGCGTTCAGTCCCTTTGCCGTGCTGCCTTCAGACCATGATCCAAATCTCCCTCCTCATCCAAAAGCCAGGCATTTCGCCTGCTTTGTGGGCAAGGACACATAACGTTATCCTTGACGATATACTCCTACCCTGTGCTACCAGCCAGCAGCCCTCCAGTCTTCTCGGTCTCTATCTTGCCCTCCGGTTGTACAAGTTGTGCATTTGAATGGTCTTTCCTAAGCGTGATTTTTGGCAATTCTCCCTTTACCCTTTCCCTTCCTGATCTGTTACACACAACTTGTTTTGTTGCCAGGTCTTCCTTCTTTGTGCCACTTACTTAGACTCTGCTAATTCTCCGTGTCCTCTCTAAGAAGACATTTTTCATCCAATTCTGCCTCCTAAAAGTTTTTTCCCCATAAAACTGAGAGGAACTTTCCAGATCTGAAGCAGGTGGCCTGTCCCCACCTGCTCGCCGTGTGACGGTGCAGATGGTGGAGTCGCACAGCTCCTGGGGTGATCAAGCGCTTTATAAATTTCAAGCCAGAGATATAAAAAAAAAGAGAAAAAAAGTCGTCTTTCCAGGGAGCACAAAATCAACACAACAACTTTAGCTGACTGCACGCAGGCAGAAACATCGCACTGCCTGAAGTCTGCACAGCTGCTTGTGCCCCAGCTAAATCGCATTTCCCAGGTACTGCCCACAGGCTCGTGAGCCCCCCTGAGCCCCGTAACCAGAAGGGAAGGGAACGCTGCATCCCAAACCTCTCCTGGCATAGACCAGGCTGCAGATCATAAGCAAACCATCAGTAAGTACCTGTGCTATAGACACTAGACAGAGGGTTTCTAGTCAAATCCAGCAGCCCAGAACAAAAGCATCCCTTTCCGTCCCTCGGTCTCCTCTCCAAAGCCCCAGCCATCACTGCTGGCCTGGAGCAGGGCCCTGGCTCGCCGCTGTCCTCAGCCGCTCTCTGCAGCGCCTGTTTGATTAGGGTGAGGCAACTGTCGTCAGTAAAACAAGAGAGGAGAATTAAGAGTTGCGAGGCAGCGAGCCCTGGGTGTGCGTGTGCACACCTGTGAGTCTCCTGTAAGACAGGCTTCAGCACCCATGTGTTTATCAGGTCTAAACATCCACAGAGGCTGGAAATGCTGGTGGGAGGGCAGGAAATGGAAATCCCAGCCTTTCTCTATGGAGCGGCATGAAGGGACAGAGAAGCAAACACAAACGCTCAGGCACAAGCTCAGACCAAGATGCTACGGGCACTTGGTCGCACTTTGCTGGACAGGAGGGTCAACAGCAGCAGGGCAGGTGATGTGGCCGCTACTGAGCACAGCTAAGCCATGCACCAGGGCCACAGCCCTCCCAGCAAGATATAGCTGTTAGAATCATAGAATGGCACAGGCTGGAAGGGACCTCAGAGATCATCTAATCCGACCTCCCTGTCATGGGCAGGGACGCCTCTCAACTAGACCAGGCTACTCAGATACAGATAGGTAGACAGATCTGGAAAGTTTTCAAGTATTTATATATAAAAGTCTTTATATAACTAAAAAGAAAATTTCTTTACAATGTTTAAAATATGTGTATGTTTTAATTTTAATATGCTGATTGTGTGTATATATATAAAGACCTTTTAAAAGACCTTTACATATATACACACACAAATATATATACATACTTAACACCTTTCTCTATATACTTATATATAATACATTTACATATGTATTACAGATCTCATATAAATATAAGTATATAAAGGTCTTTTACAAGGACTATATATATGGATGTGCATGCATATATGTGTATTTATATGAATATGTATATATGCATGTAATAAATAAAATTAATAAATATAGCTATATATACCTATACTATAAATAAATTTTATACATCTTATAATGTATTTTTATAATATACTAATTATTTAATTATAAATATTTTTTTATGTTATTCATTATGTACACGTATATTGTTATAATTTTATCTATTTTTTTAAATATATGTTTTTAAAGGTCTTTTAGAAGATCTTTATATATACATATAATCAGCATATATATATGCATATAAATACACATATATTCTTTATATATATCTGTTTATGCATACGAATGAATGAAAAAATAAGTAAGTAAAAACACAGAAACAAGTTTATTGTATTTCAGTTGCAGCCCCTGGGTAGGCCTGAGGTAAGGTGATAATTTGGCAGCCTTGTAATGACAACTCTGTTCTCCAGCTGCTTTCATTTAAGCAACCCTGGTTTAATAATACCTGCTTATTGCCTGGCAGATACAAATGTGAAAAGATGTAGATAATATCCTGTGATGATGCTAGACAGTGCTATACATATATGTATATATACACACACACATAAAGGTACGTGTGTGTATGTATTCACACACACGTATACATGCATATGTACACACAGGCATGTATTTCTCTCTGGTACCACCAGAAGGAAAAAGCTGCCCAGGTGGGGCTCTCTGAGGCTGGGCTGGCACAAATACTTCATGTAGAAAATCAGCAACCCGTCACCAAAGATTACCTAAATTGTAGAAGAAGAGGGATAATATTGCTCCCTGCAGCTCTGCAGAGTTTTCTACATGAAAAGCGTGTGTGTTTATTTGTAAATGAAGTCAGGTGTAACCAGATAAAACTCCTGCAATATGTATACAATACGCATGCCATTAACTTACGAGAAGCCCTGGTGGGAGCTGGGGAGGCAGCGCTGGGGGACGAGGGCTGCGGGGGCATCCCCTGCTCTGCCGGGGGACAGACCCGCGGCCCTTCTGCAGGGGAATCTCCTGTGCCGACACCCCCTTTGTGCATTTTACATTCAAATCTGCTGGCTGCTGCTTCTGGACCTGACAAGTGCCCTGACACCGTTCCTTCCCTTTCCTTTCCTTTCTCCCTCCCTTTCCTTTCCCCGCTCACCTGAGCAGTCCCAGCTGGGAAGGAGCCGTCACATGGTGGCATTTCTTCTCTTGTCCATCAAAGGGATCCTGCTAAAAGAAGTGAGGAAATAACATCAAAACCTCAGCCAGAGGCTGACAAGCAAAGTGACATTTAACAAAAAAAAATAAGCAAAACAGAAGAAGAATAGGTGAGGTGGGAAGAAAAGGCTGGGTGGGTAGGTGTGCGTTTGGCTACAGTTCAAATCTTTTGAGTGAGCCTTTCTGGCTCCCCAACATAAAAGGACTTCCAGACACATTGCTAAAACATCAGGAAAAGTATTTTCCCCTCTTTTCTCTCCCACCGACAGCCCTCTCAGAACTGCCCACACTCAGAAGAACGGTGTTGAGGCAAGCATTCCTCGAACTCCAGCAGCAGGAGGAGGAGGGCAGGCAAGGGTTAAGTGACAGCATATTTACCAGTGAAGAGGGTGTGCAAAAGCCTGGAAGATTTTCCAATTTTCCCTGGGTGACAGACACTTTAACAGGCAGTTCTGCTGTCCCTGGGAACGTCAGTGTGAAACGGAGAACTGGTGGCATTTACAGGCTGAAGTTTCTTTTTGTACTCAATGACAGAATAAAGGGGAAAAAGAAAAAAAAAAAGCCAAACCTACGTATGTTTTTAACCACCAGTGCCTCCAGCCTGGTTTTATGCCAGCTCTAACTCTGGCTGGTTAGACTCACTGTGCTGCTGCAGCGAGAGGCTGTTTGAGCTGCTGGTGGACAAGGCTGCGTTCTGCTCAAACTATTTCTCATGCGCTTAATTATATCCTGCACTTACAGTTTTACAGAGAACAGATGTGAAGGCTTACCTTGGGACAGATACATTATGTATACAGCATTAACTTCACACCCATACAGTCCCCATTTTAATTACACAGCCAGTGGGGGACCCAGGATAGTTTGCTGGCAGAGCAGTTAGTTTCATTAGCAATTCCCAAGGCCTGGGCTGTCTGCGAGCATCCTCATTCACGCAGGCTGAGCTGCGCTGGAGATCCACCCCACAGCAGCCAAGGGTGAGCCATGCACTGCCTCACCTCTGGGCTGCCATCATAAGCCCCCCAAAACCACCAAAAGACCAGCTGCTGGTGCACATCTACCGCCTTGTACAAGCTCCGGCCTGAGATTCACCTTAAACAGGTATTTCAGAGAAAAGCCTTAATGTGACACGAAACATTGAGGCAAAGGGATATTGAAAGATAACTTGGACTTAGAGCATGGTAGAAGTCCGTCTGATCTCTGACCCCTGTCAGGGAAACACGAGGATGACAGGTCCCCACAGGCTGCAGCTCTCTGCTAATAAAAGCTTTTTAACAAGACTCAGAGAAGGGGTTTGATCAGAGCCTCTTGCTGGGTTTAATAGGTGGTGAAGCAAAAGCTCACCTTTGGTTTTGTCACTCCGTTTGACACATCTCCTCTTTGCACTGACATAAGCAATGTCCTTTTGTTTGGTGAGCTTCACAGGCACTCTAAAAATTCCTCCAAATTTTAAAAGATCCAAAATCAGATTAAAATTTTGCTTGTGCTACCATAAAGCAGGGAAAAGTGCTCTAAAGGAGCAGATTTTCTCCATCACACCCATTGCATCAAAGCCAGGCAAGGAGATAGTTTCTGCATTTGTTCCTTCCCAAGGTGAAGAGAAAGAAGGGCAGTTTTTCCTGCTTCCCCCTTCACTTATTTTCCAGGTGGCCAACAGCTACGCTGAACCCATTCCCCACGGCCACCTCTCATTAGCCAGGCTGCCCTTCTCCCCGCCCGCGGTGCAGCCGCACAGTCCTCCGGTTCCAGGCCAGGAGAGAAATCATCAATATACATATGTCAGGTGAAATTAAAACTGTCCCTATGAGTTACTCTATGACACAAGCTAGCACCGGCTATATTAAAACCTATTAATTAATATTTAATTAATTCTTTTCCTTGCCTATAAACACAGAGTGCTACTGCAGAGCACAGAGGCAATTATTATCTGGGGTACTTCAAGGTATTATAACTTTCAGAGTTACAAAAGCTGCATATTTGTTAGAAACAGCATGACAAATCTGTCGCTGT
Source organism: Tauraco erythrolophus (assembly GCF_009769465.1). NCBI lineage: Eukaryota > Metazoa > Chordata > Aves > Musophagiformes > Musophagidae > Tauraco > Tauraco erythrolophus. The sequence goes on from NC_141476.1 coordinate 9,877,475, forward strand.
TCCAGCTGCTCTACCAAGACTAGAAAAATCCTGAATAAACTGCAATAGGTCAACAATTTGCTAGAAATATCAGCTGAATCAGGAGCCTGAGGTTTCATCTCACTGGAACATTACTTATTATGTGCACAAAGAGCCCTACCTCAGCAGAACACTGTGCATTACTTACCGAAGGGCCAGCAAAGCATGGCTCATGTTTCGCTAACTTCCACTTGTTCAAGCTTAATTCTTTGCTTGGTTATGTCTCATCTGCTTTCTGAACTGGGAAGGAAGGGCACACGGTGGGACAGGCAAACTCTGCCTCTTGTAGCACAGAAGACCTTTGCAATGGCATCTGGTCATAGGATCATAGAATGGTTTGGGTTGGCAGAGACCTTAAAGATCATCTACTTCCAACTCCTCTGTCATGGGTGAGGACACCTTCCTCTAGATCAAGTTGCTCAAAGCCACATCCAGCCTGGCCTTGAACACTGCCAGGGATGGGGCAGCCACAACTTCTCTGGGCAACCTCTTCCAGTGCCTCACCACCCTCAGAGTGAAGAATTTCTTCATTATCTCTAATCTAAATCTACCCTCTTTTAGTTTAAAATTATTGACTCTTGTCCTATCACTACATGCCCTTGTAAAAAAGCCTCTCTCCAGCTTTCTTGTAGGCCCCCTTTAGGTACTGGAAGAGTGATGAATGATGGTGGTGGGCAAAACTCAGCGAAGCGGCTGACTTTCAGCAAACATGGTGCTCACTGGTCATTGCTCACTTGGAAGTGATGCAGAAAGTATGAGAGCGCTTTTCTATTTGTTTCTGCTTGTTGGGAAAATGCTCTTCCAGCCAGCAGCACTTTGGGCTGCACAGTGGTGATGCCCTTGCTGTGCACTACCCTCATGGTCAGCATAGACAAGGGGGATACAAGGGGCTGGGTGGTCCGAGGCAGTGAGTATCCAGCGCTGCCTTATTCCTGCAGGATCCAGCACCACTTGGTCCACACATGGTATAAATGGGTCAATCAGGCTGGTGAATAACATCTCACCAGCTACTCACCAGTTCACCATGTCTATGTCTCTTGAAGAGGCAGCGATGCTTTTGGTCTCCATCCCTACCAGGGTGACAGCTGATGACATTTATTCAGTGGTGATTTTCTCAGTGGCCTTAGAAGACCTGGGAGATAAAGTTCCCAAACAAATGCCTCGGTGGCCTGTGGAAAAATTTACTTCCTTGTTCCTTTGCTGAAAGTGGAAAAAGAAAAAAAATATTAAATACCCTTTACTGAAGTTGTTATGCAATGAGTCATTTGCTGCCTGATGGGAGATGGGCTGCCATCCCTCTCTGTGCCGCAGTGATTTGACTAATTACTTGTACCTGCTCCAGCAGAAGAGCAGCCTCCTCCAGCCTTTCTGCTGTCCAGGTTCCATCTGTCAGAAGCAGAGAAGTGGGTAGCGACGAGAACCAATGTCCTTCTGGTGGGGGTTGTGGCATTTCACCTGTCCCTTACTCCTGATGCGTGGCAGGTCCCAAAATGAAGAGCTCCCACTCAGTGAAAAGCTGAAGCCTGAAAAGCCAGGGCTGGGTAGACCGGACATATTGGGGCTGGTGTATGGGCATTCGTGTCTTCTCAGCATTGTCACGGTTGCCTGTTTTGCACGAGCCCATGTCTCTGTGTGCCTTATGGCTGCCCAGCTGTTGGGGTGGTGGGTCCTGGGAGGACAAGGAGGCTGCACGGTGCAGCCCGCCGCAGCGCTCGCAGCGATTAAAGCCTCCGTGGGAACTGAGCACCTTGCAGACGGCTGGTTAGACTCAGCCATCAGGCTTCAAGGGAAACAGGATTGAGTGTTAAGGTGGTATTTTCTTTCAGCTTGATGCTGATGAGTTCTCCTTGAGGATCTGGGGACTGAACTGCTGTAGATCTCACTCGAAAACGTCGCCCACAGCAGCCAGTCAGAGGGTGAGGACACCGTGAGGACCCACGGGAGAGTGTGGGGCTTCTTCCAGCGCTTGCAAATCGCTGCTGTCTCCTCTCAGCTGCTAAACAGGGCCCGAGACTTCCACAACTGCTAATTAGAGGTGAATGTTATTAAAGTAAATTAGAAGAAAAAGGCAGCTGCATATGCAAACTGATTATATTTTTACACTTGTTTAAAATCACAACTGTGATTTTTAATTATAGTGGATCAAAGGAAATAACCACATTAATCCAACGCAATCACGTGCGAGCTGATTTGATAACAACATTGTGTTTAATTGGCAGTAAGCTCAGGCAATGTTAAATACAAATGAAAAGCACTGACACATTCTGAAGACTAATTAATATGACAGACTGGTAGCAAATGCATTGTTTATTACTACTAATTTCCAGTAGCTGGTTCAACACCATTTTGCTACCATGATCCCCAGTGCTGCGTCCATCAATACATGGTATTTAAAACAAAAATTAAACATGGTTTATTTTAAGGAGGAACAAAGGAGTTCAAAGATAATTAAATTATGCATTTCAAATACCAAGCTGCAGATAAAGAGCTTTAAAATACAGGATTTTTCTCTTTCCAACTGTAAGTCCCTTTGATATGTGCACATAACTCATATACATTAACGTGCTACATCAGTGACGGAAGACACTTTTTTCCCTGCACATTTTAATGCAGTTAACAAATGGTGATTTTTTTAGGGCCTAACGCAACTCTCGGTGAAGTAAACAGCGAGATTACCCTCAGGACCCTGCCAAAGCCCAGCAAGCCCTTGGAAGAATCTCCTTCGGCTCCAGTGGGCTCTCCATCATATTCTAAGCTTTTCAGATCAGGGCCTGTTATCTTTTGTTTTATCTTTACAAAGTACCCAGCAGAAATGAAGAACATTTATTCAGGTACAGTCTTTTAACTACAGTGTCCTGAAAGTTTGCTAAAGCTTTCCAGAGAGTCGCACACATTAAAATGCTCCTACCTGACTGCGCTACCTTCCTCTGTTGGTTATGGACCGTAATGGCACAGATTTGTCACACCTTGTTACAGCCTTGGTCAATAGAATAATGGAATAATCAATCATCTATATTTTAGTGTGAGACATAATAAATACAGTGCATAATAGTCAATCAGGTCTTCACCAAGGAAAAGTTGAACAATTACAGTGGTTGTCAATGGTAAACTGCCTATGATAAGTATGCAAACATTGACCCCAAGTGTTACACTGAGAACATGGAAATTAAAATCATCTATCTTACTTGATTCAAAGCCTCCCAGATAACAAGGATGGTATTTAAGGAAAACCTTGGCTGGACTCAGATTGCTTCTTTCTGTTAGATTAAAAGTAAATTAAGTCAAAATTTAGAAAATACTAGTTTAATTAAAGATACTTCTCTAGCTCATAAATTATACATTCTCCATCCTGTTGCAAAGTGTAAGTTTGATATTAGGTGTCAGAGCTGCAGAGGATTCCTAAAGGTTAGTTCACATTTATGTGCCGTATAAAGCAGACTCCTGGAAACGAATAACTAATTATCAGAGTTCCCAAATTGCTACTCCAGTCTGCTTAGCAAATGCAGTCTCCCTGAACTCAGCAAAAGCAGCGTTTTCTTCAGCACCTTAGTCCAAATACGCAAAATAAGATGGCCAAAAGAGACCTCAGTGAAAAGCAGACACTGCCACGGAATCAAGAGTGAAAATATTAATAGATAATTATCCAGAAAGTAATTATGTAATGTAGAAAGTCCAGCTATCTTAGGCCACTGCAAGAAAGAGTGTTTCAACTTCAGCAGCACAGCAGCAGAAGGAAAAGCCTTGCAAAGTAGTTTTCTGACCTTCCTAACGTGCTTACCAATGTGCCTCTGTTAGCTAAAGCCACACTCATTAAAATTGAGAGAGAAAAAATATGTATTTAATAGTGAAGCTGATAAATCACTGCAACATACTGTAGATACAATTAAGAAAAAAAAAAATAGTAGTATGCTGTAGTCCAGTGCACGTTATTGGGATCATCTCTAGGAAAACAGGCCAAAATGAAATGGCCAGTGATATGAAGCAGACGAAGCTGGAAGACTTAGTGACTCCTTTTGAACTCAAAACTTCTTCTAAAAATGCACTTGGTCCAGACGAAACTAAATGTAGTGGATTTAAGCACATTCAGATTTAAGTGTGAGGTAAAAAGCCACCTCTGAATCCTCCACCCTTCCGTTGCTGCGGCAGCAATCGTGCCGAGCCCTCCTGCAGATGTCTCTGCACCAGCCGTGGGTTTGTCCCAGCACACGTGGCCATGGTGGTCATTCCCCTTCCCAATCACAAGGCCAGGCTACAGAAAGCAGCCTTACCCTGGGCGGGATTTAGGCATGCATTTAACGTAAAGTTTGTGCTCCTGTCAAGCTGGCTTTGCCCTCCCCACAGGCACAGCAGTGAGCAGAGGACAGCAGCCACAGCCACCATCAGCTGTCTGCTGAATCGGCTGCTGTGCTGTAAAAGCAGCCATTACAAACCAAAAAGAGCCCGACAAAGGCTCCCTTTGAGAGCGGAGCTGCGCTGGGTGACACAGATGCTCATCGTCAGCTCGCTACCAGGAACGGTAGGGGTTTCAATCAAGGTGCCTCCAAGACAGGCTTGCAAATGCTTGGCACTGAGACAGCGGGTAATAGATGCCCGTCAGTGCTGAGGAAGGCTGCTGAAGATGAAGACAAGGGAGAGGTAAACTCCCTGGCTCTGAGGAAGCTGGAGAACCACAGATGTTATTGATTTGCAGCATTGCCGAGAGGCTCCCTTGCTGCTAGGCAGCGCTGGCACTCGGCAAGATGCGATCCTGCCTTCAAAGAGCGTCTGTGATTGCCTGAACCAGTGCTAAAGACACACATCAGTGCGTCCTGAAACGGTTAGAAAAGCTCCTTATGTATTGACCCAGCCATTAGCAGGGTGCTGAGGGGCAGCGCGGGCAGCAGAGCCCTCTGGCACGGCTCTCAGCTGCGTCATACCGCATTTGGGAAAGCTTTGCAGAACCTCAAAAATCCCTCTGAGATGGTTTAGAAACCCCAGAGCTGATTATTCAGATAAGCCACGATGAGATAAGCTCTGATATCATCCGAAAGGGTGCGAGGCACTGTCACAGGAGGGAGAGAGATGGGAAGGATGTGAACTCTATTTCAGCGGTCCCGCGGTAAAACAGCTTGGAGCCAGCGCACAACTCACTGTCAGCTCCCTCCGAGCGGCTCCTTTGATTGCGCTGCTCCGTGAAGGAGCACTTGTCACTTTTTATCGAAGGCGAGGAGAGGAAAGCGAGGCAGCCTGTTGCCAGGAGAAAAGACGCCACTCACTTTACGTTAAGCTATAGACAGCGGTGATGGCCTGGCTGCCAGTGATCGAGGACGAGCAGAGCGTGAAGGCAGGATGGATGCAGGGCAAGAAAAGGAAAACAGCAAGGGAGCAAGGAGAGCGCAGGGTGGGGAGGGACGGGACCCTGACTCCTTGTTTGGAGCTGTGCAGGAGGAGAACTCGGCTGCGATGTCCCCTTCCAAAGCTGGCAGCTCCCTGTCAGGCAGTCGGGATGCTGCCTCCACGGCCCTTGGCCCCAAAGAGCCCCGGGACACCTGGGCTGGGATAAAAGGCAGACGCAGGGTGACCAGCACAGAGGAGAGTTCTAGGCCCTTTTAGAATAAAAGAGCAATTGGTTGTTTGGCGCTGCCTTACTGCAGGCTGGTTACTCTTTACAGCAAGTTGTCCTCAGCACACAGAGCTACCAACCAAAATGGAGAAAAGCTGTAGCACAGCCAGTCCCGCAGCCGCTGCCTTCCCACGGCATCCAGCTTGGAGTTGTGCAGCAGAATCCACCTCAGGGAGATGGAAATCCCTGGCGCCAAAGCAAGAGTATTAAAGCACCGTGATTGTATCTTGTAACCCAGGTAGCAGAGGAAAACAACAACCTGGGAGGGTACAAAAGCTCGAGTAACACCAGCATCCCTTTCCTCCCCTTCGTTTGTCAGCTTCTGCTTGTTCAAGATGACAATCGACGAGCAGAAAGCCCTGCTCAAACAGGCTCAGGCAGAGAAAGCCCATTTTCCCCTCAGCCTCTGGTGCTTCTGCTAGGAGTTGCTTTGGCATATTAAATGGCAACAGAGCTGACAGTAGTAACCGAAAAGTCGGCGGGAATGACTCTGCAGACATCGAAGAGACAAAAATGCAAGGCAGCATTACAGTATCCTGATTACTACCAGACAAAGCATTTCCCACTTGAGCTGGGAAAGCTGATATTTAACAGCTGGATCCTGCAGACTAACCCATTTGCTTCTATGGTTTTGTTGCTTATAGCAAAGCAGAAAATATTTATAGCTATTGGTTTCCTAAATTCAGCTTCATCCTTGCCCAATTTGTCTACAAAACCTGTGCAACTACTGGCAAGGCTCTTTGGCAGTGCTTCCCCACGCACTTTGCAAGGTATATTGCATTTCCCAGTCCCAGCACACTGCCTCCAACACCTTGTCCCAGCTACCAGATTTTGAGGATCATATCCCTCTGTGCACATCAGCTGTGAGGCGTTCAGAGCACAGTTTTATGAGGAGCAGCTGAGGCAACAGGGTTGTTTAGCCTGGAGAAAAGGCGGCTGAGGGGAGACCTTCTCACTCTCTGCAACTACCTAAAAGGAGGTTATAGTGAGATGAGTGTCAATCTCTTCTCCCAAGTAGAAAGAAGGAGTGGAAACGGCCTCAAGTTGCCCCAGAGGAGGCTTAGATTGGGTATTAGGAAAAATTTCTTCACCAAAAGGGCTGTCAAGCATTGGAACAGGCTACCCAGGGGAGTGGTTGAGTCAACATCCCTGGAGGTATCGATGTGGCACCTAGGGACATGGTTTAGTGATGGAGCTGGCAGTGTTAGGTTAATGGTTGGACTCGATGATATTAAAGGTCATTTCCAACCTAAATGATTCTATGATTCTAAGTGTAGGAATCACAAATGGTATATCTGTCCCAAACTGATGACGGATAAAGTCACTAAAATCACTTACCCACTCGCTTTGGCAGCATTAGTGCACGATTAACTTTGGGCTGTGCAGAGGGTGGGTAAGTGAAGGTCTGATTTTCCAGTTGGTTCTAGATGTCACTGGATTTCCTAATGTATATTGCATATGCTCATACTGTATTTTTCCTTTAATATGAGCACAGAGGCTCACTCACAGATTCCACAATTCTGCTGTGTGCCATGGCAGCACATAGCCATCCATCCTGGCAGAGGAGAGCAATCGCTAAGAAATTACACGTACATTTGGCAACGGGCAATACCAATGTCACCTTCTAAACAGGCAACCAAGGGATGAAGGAATAAACAGAAGAACAGCCTTTCCCCTGGAGCAGAGGGAGGCAGCAACTCCAAGTCCTGCAATATTGAGTTATCATCTGGACCTGGCTACGTTTCCCCGAGACTCACTTCTCTTCCTCTCAGCTTCTAGCGGATAGCTGACATATGGATGTCTTCGTGATCCTGGCCGTCTTGCCAGCGGTCACAGTCCTTATTTTTCCCCTCTGGCGAGTTGGGGGTGGTTCCTGGAAGCATCGTGGATTCTTCCCATCCTATCCGCCTTTTGAGCTCATTAGCTCTCCGCTGTGCACCGGCTTGGTGTAGAAGGACTTCAGGAGCAACCCTGCCAGCTTCAAAGCTGCAGGATATTTTCCTGCAGTAAAACCTTTGTTGTGCCCACGGGCACTGTCCCCCACCAGCGCAGAGCTGCCGGGATACGGTGCTCAGCACACAGTGCCGAGGAGTGCAGGGGACCCTCCCGCATCCCGGGAGCAAATGGATCAAGGCAACTGCAGACGGGGCAAAGACAGCGCGGGCAGCGGTGCCACGGTCTGCAGGGACAGGCCAGCACCCACCCCTGGGGACGTGCCACACAGAGCCCTGGGGACACCCGGGCAGAGCCAGTGCTGTCCCATGGCACAGTGCCAGGGAACACGGGGTACGCATCGCCTGTGGGGCAGAACTGAGCTGAGACAGCATCTCTACTGGGTGAGGGAATGAAAACGCTTCCTTGCTGTCTTTTGAGGTTTTTTTTCTTTTGTTTTTAAGAGAGAAGACTGCAGATCTCGTCTGTCCCAGGAAATATGTTATAAAACCGCAATTTGTCTGTCTTGGCTCTCTCACCCTAACATTGACCCTAAAGATGAACTCCCATGAATAAGTCTAATCCTGTTTTTCATGTTTCCCCAGGTTAATGAATATTTATGAATCGTTTCTCCAGAGCCAAAGCATGGCCCTTACAACTGGCCATGATAGTTCAATTTGTTTTCTTGCCAATTCTTCGAATTGTATTTTTTTGTTCTTTTTGAAACTTGGAGGGGGGGAAAAATCTCATTCCCAGTTGGTTCTTATCAAAGTGTGTGGGGTTTTTGTTAGGTTGTTGGGGTTTTTTTTAAACTCAGCTGGTGCTTGGAGACTTTCCAATCGGCTTGAATGATTAATGTGGTGCCACTGACTTGTGTTTGTATTAAAAAAAAAAAAAAGCACAATTCATGTTTTCCAAAGAGCCAGTTAGGTATCTCTGATTGACCATGCCATGTAAGTTTTAAATTGTTCTTTGTGTGCACAAAATGTATAGCAAAAAGGAAGCATTTCCACAGAGATGAATGGAACATTCAAGGTTAAAGACACAGGCAAAAGAGAAAAAATACCGCCTCTCAGCAAGCTGTGTATTAGGCTATAATCATTACAAAGCCAGGTCTTAATATCTTACATTTATTTAAGGGAGAAGATTTGTTCTTTTGTCTACTATTTATTTAGCTAGTCTAAATTCCGTTTGAATAGCAAAACAGCTTTCCCAGTTTAGCTGCATTACCAAGTCAAGGTCATTCCCCTCAGAGAAAGATCAAGATCCTCTACAAGAGAATAAATAAAAAAAAAAAAAGAAATTACTCTCTCCCCCTGATTGATCTACTGAACATCATTAACGAAGGGTAAGAGATATCTAAACATGATCTGTGGTCCATTGACTTGCACGGGTGCTTTTTGAGTGTGAAGCAGAAGGAAGTTTTGCAATTACCTTGAGGAAAAAATATTCCTTTAGTGGTATTTGGAAATAAAATGGAGTTGTGAAGGAGGGAGGATCCTGAAGGACTCTTACAAGCTGCAAGTTTGTGAGTCAAGAATTGCGGCTCTTGATTTGCATTATGTGCCGCTTCCCAGGTGAGTGTTCAGCCTTTTATAATGTTTTTTATCCAATGTTTTAATAATTTCTGTAGAAGTTTGATAGCACTTAATAGCACGTATTTATTTGGAAATAATAACTGTTTGTGCTTAAACTCGTTGGACTAAGACCTGCCATTGTAATCCTGTCACAGAGACTGCTTGGCAAAGCGTGCTGGAGCTACATCCAGTGAGTGTAACTTTCACACCAGCCAAAATATATTGCATTATAAAACGGCAAACAAGGAGAACTATTGCATTCATTTTTGTGATTTTTATCCTTATGTAAGAGGAAAAAAAAAAAAAAAGGTCACCCTAAAGCCTGAATGTGAAGGATAGCCTTTCCCAGATTTCTCTGCTGCAAGAAGAAGACCATGACCAGGGACCCAGAAATTGTTGAAAGTCTTAAAATTACTCACAGCATATTAAGGGGGGCTCCGCCACACACACAGCACTACCCGGGGCAGCAGACGGGCGGGCAGGCTCAGCTGCAGCAGCGTGGCCAGGGCACGATGCTCACGGTCCGCTGGCACCACAGCCTCTGCAGGGCAGGAGCCGCTTCCTCCGATTCATTTGAGCGAGGCAGGACACAGCTGAACCCCCGCGGAGGTCAGCAACCATGGACTTCGGTCAGGGCAGCGCTGCAAACAGGCACTGGGCAGGAGCTCCTGCGCCTGTCGAGGCTTTGACTGGAGTGCCCTGAGGAGGGGGCACTGCCGGGGTGATCCACCCACTCGGACCCCCAGCCTTGCCCAGGCACGAGCCCCGTGCCACCTGCCTCGATGAGCCTGGCTGGAAAGAGCTCAGAGTCTCCATGGCATCACTCCTGCCCATGCATGCACACACGTATCTATAGATATTGTGCAATATCTATATTGCAAACGCCCTACACGCCACTTTTAGCAAGGGCTTTAGTGATAGGACAAGGGACAATGGCTTTAAACTGAAAGAGGGGAGATTTAGGTTAGATATAAGGAAGAAATTCTTCACTCTGAGGGTGGTGAGGCAGTGGAAGAGGTTGTCCAGAGAAATTGTGGATGCCCCATCCCTGGAAGTGTTCAAGGCCAGGTTGGACGGGGTGTTGAGCAGCCTGATCTAGTGGAAGGTGTCCCTGTCCATGGCAAGGAGATTGGAACTAGATGATCGTTAAGGTCCCTTCCAACCCAAACCAGTCTATAATTCTATCATATAAAATATACTTACACACATCTATACATACGCACACCCTTCAGTCCCTGCCAGCTGAACAGCAAGACCCTGAAACTTTCCCTCGCAAGGATATCTGTCAATGGTCTGGGAGGGCTCAGTTTTACTTTTAAATTCTAGCTCCTTTTTTATCCACTGGAAGTTTAACCAATGATCTCAGTGAAAATAACTTTTTTATGCACAATAAGCTCAAGAATCCAGGTGACTCACCACCTTTGGAGGACTGAAGATGCTCCTGCTGTCTCCACCATGCTCATAGGTAAAGAGCTCATGGGATCCACTGGCCCCAGCAGGCGTTGGTGGGGCAGGGGATCACTCTCAGAGCTGCTCCAGGGTCTGAGGAAGGGCCAGCACAGCTCAAACCTGCACATTTGAGAGACTGCAGAGTCTGCTGCTGGTGTCCTGAAGAGACCATCCGGCAGGGGCAAAACAGGACTAAAACTGTCTCCTTTGTCTCCCTGCCTGGCTGCTGACCAGGCCAAGGAGAGACCAGCCCTACTATGGTCTGCAATTAAAGAAAAAATACAATAATTAATAATAAAAACCATGATAATAAGGATAATAAACCCTTTATTTTTCCTGTCTTCTTTGCCAGCTCACTGATACCCCATTTCAGAGGGTGCAACTCCCCACATTCTCCCCTGCAGTAAAGACGAGTCAGTGGGCTTGCACGGCTCCTGCCCACAGCTGGAGGAGATGCCCAAAGCAGGAGCAACGCTAATACTATCCAGAACCCAAACCTTAATGAACCATTAAGGGAAACCATCGCAGAGAGCCCCATGAGGTCCCTGCCTGCTCCTCTGGCACAGGCATCAGGCAGCGTTTGCTGGTTATCAGCGCTGTGAATCAAAGCAGAATTAGCATAACTGTTCAGGTCTGGGGTTTGTTTTTATTGAGGTCATAAACAAGCTGATGACACTGTGGGTTTTTTTTATACCACGTTGTAATTGTGCTGGCAGCCTAATTTTCAACACCCTGCTCACCTGTGCTCAGTCACAACAGTGTTAACAGCAACTTTCTTCGAAAGAAAACCAATTGTTCCAGGAACGCATCTGAATTCAGCAATATTTCTGTCAATCCAGTGGGCTGCCTTTACTCCTGCCTTCCTTAGGAGACAATCATTGCCTGCTGGGACTTTATGCATAGATTGCTAACTTGCTGTGCATATACTGATGCAAAGAATCAGCTTTGTAATTTAAATAACAGACTGGAATTGATGACAGATACAAACACAGTCACTCACCCAGCTGCAGAAAAAATGCAGCTGAGGCTCCAGCAGGAAGGTGGAGGAAACCTATTGCTTTTTCAAGGATCAGAAACAGACTGCAGCCGTGGCCATCGCACGTAGGACACCATAGTTATGTATGCAAAATAAAGCAGAATGCAGTGAACACCCCAAACCAGCTGAGTTTGAATGGGGTCCTGCTCTGAGCAGAGAGGCCTCTTCCATTTACTCACCTGACTGCATCTTCAGTTCAGCTCTGTTGCAAAGTGGAGATGTTCCTTCTTGCAAGGAGATTGGGGAAATAAAGTGGGATTTGGTAAAATCCTGGTGAAGGCTGTGTGGTCCCCGGGAAGGGCAGTTTGGGAAGACGCATCAGCTCTAGGACAGCAGCACCTCCCTGCTGGGCAGGATCATACTCACTGACACTGGCTGCATCAGCAAAGAAGAGGCAAGGAGCTCCTTCAGCATTCAAATTGGGCTTTTGGCCCTGAACAGACTGTGAGTCACTCCCAGGCACGGGCTCCCTAGCTGACGGTGGGTCCCACAGCCACCCCAGTGCCTGCACTGAGCATCCTGGGGACCCACGGTTGGACCAGTGCATTTTGAGCATACCTGAGAAACAGCCCTGTGCAGGAAGGTCATGCTGCAGGAGAAGCTCCGAGAGACCCCGTTGGCAGGCACAGAGCCAGAAGGGTCCTTCTGAGGATGGATGTGGCTCACAGGTAAAGGAGAAGAAGGTGTGGATGGACATGAGCGTGGTGCAGCACGACAGAGCTGGTCCCAGTGAGGAGTTATCTTGCAGAGCAGGACAAGGGCACTGCAGACAAAAATATGACAGCAAGAGTACGGAAAATGATTGTAAATACCTACCTGCTCAGGTAAAATAAGTCCCCTTAAGCTGATGTGTCTAATTTGCATAACAACAAAGGCTTTTTTTTTTCTTTTAAGGGTGATAAATACATTTTCTTTTTGAAAAGAAACAAAGACTCTGACAAGGCCTTTAATCATCAGATCAGTATAAACAACATTATAATACATTAGATTTGGAAATGATAAACTGTTATTATGCTATTATGCACCAACTAATTAAATTAGTACTGACAGCTTTCAAAGAGTAGGAGAAAAAGGCAAAATATATCCCTTGCTTTCAGGGATGATTTTTCCTAGAAGAAGTGAAGACAGACAAGCTGTAAGCACTTTTCCTCTGGGAATGAGGATTCACGCAGGAAACACACACACCTGACACACGACCTCTTCTTAACACTTACCAAGAAACCCATTTTACAAGTGGGAGCTGAGCCTGGTCAGCTGTGAGTAATAAGCAACAAGTTAAAGTCAAGTCCTCCTTAAAACAAAATCCAGGATTGCGCTGGAAAAGACTAATTACAGCCGCTGTGCCACTGAGTGAGAGCTACCAGTCTTCTGGCAGTAACTTGAATTTCATTGTTTGGGATGATGAAAGCCTTCGCTCGGCTGGGGAACGGCATAAAAACAATTCATAAACAGGAGTGAGGCAAACCCTGTTTATGCATGAGTAGCATTAATACCCCTTTGAGGGTTCTTTACAATAATTTAGGGTTGCTATGCAACACACAGGTCCAAATCTGATTCCAGTAGCAGCACCAAAGCAGATCATCTGCTGGCTTTGGTAGGACCTGGAGAGACTCTGCACAGAAACCGATGTCTGCACCCAGCACGGTGTCCCAGCTGCGTATTTCCAGGTGAACTGGGGCTAAATGCAGCATCAGCACCCAGACCACTCCCCTGCGCACGTTGCCTCCCAGGAAAAAACAGCAACTGTGGAAAAAGAAACACCTCCCAGCCCTAACTCTTGTCATATACAACACTTGTCAATTGTCAAGATGGTACTTTCTATAAATGAGCTTAACTCACCTGTTAATAATACCAAAAAACATAGTGAGGGAGAGAGGAGGCTGAGGAGAAAGTGAAGTGGGGAGGAGACAACTGAAACTTCCATTTGAAATCTTGTCAGAATTGGGAATTTTGAAATGTTTCAATAAGCTCAGTATAAAATCCATCCATTAACTTTTACTTGCATTTCATGCCAGGGCCCTCTAGTTACGCACCAGCTTTTCGTTATCTGGAGACCCTTGCAGGTGGCTGCATTTTGCTCACAACAAACCTTGACTGTTGTGGTTTTGCTTTTTCATCCCCAAAGTCCCACCTGTGCCTGCAAGAGCCAAACACCCCATAGAGCCAATGCCTCACCTTGCCAAAACCTGCCACACAGCGTGCAGCGAGCCAGCCCGCAGCCATGCCAGGACTCGCAGGGGACATGATCACTTCCCAACACAGAGGACGCGGCTGGTTGCCATCAGAAAGATGATGTCTAAACACAGTGAGGGGAAAGGACGCAAAAGTAGTAATGCTGCTCTCTCAGCTGTGGGAACTGGGGCCAAGGAAGCCTCGCTGCTGTCCCACTCAGGTCTGCAGGGCTGCAGAGGACCGGGCATCAGGAATGGAAAAGGAACTCTAGGCTAAACATCTCCAGCCCCACCAAGGGGTTTTCAGCCTCCATGGATGGAGCTGGGTTGCCCTTAGGCTGGTGGGGTCCTGTCAGTCCTCTGGTGACAGACAGCTCTTGCAGTGCGGAAGCCACATGCGGATGCGCTGACAGCTCCCAGTCTGAGTATTCCCATCTGCACCAAAACCACCACTTTCCTCCTCCTCACCTGCACTTACACCTCTGTGTAAGAGCACAGCGATGGGCTCTCAGCCGACCCAAACACCCTTTCCCTTTCCCAGCATGGATTCGGGATTTTCAGTACGTTCTTGTTTATCACCTTTTGCTTCCAGATGCTGAACTCTCCCTTCTTTGAAAACTTTGATTCAACAGTTGCGTGGAGGCACATTCCCATGATAGCTGGGCTTGGGCTGAATACGTGGAGAGAACTGGGTGGAATGAAGCCAGTCAGCTATGTGTGTTTATCTGGGAGGAAAGCCAGGGAAGGGAAGGAAAGGAAATCACACTGCTAATATCTATTCAGCATCAAAAACTGAAAAATGAAAAATCAGTTTGCTCTGCAAATGGCAGTGACCACCAAGCTCAGCCATCCCATGTTGTCACAGGTCCTGCTTTAGCTGCCCATCCATAGCACTGTGACATCAGTAAAGCTTGCAGGATCAGTCCAACAATTCAGCTTAGGAGACAGCAAAAACCAATATTTTCTGTATTTAATTTCTTCATAATCATAGCCTGTCATCAGTTCAGCATTTGTGTTTGCCACAGTGTTCCACTGTCAGGGCTAAATAAAATAAAAATTAAAGCTTTCTGCTCACTCTTTGTACTTGGCCACATCACATCCTTGCAAAGACGCCTAATCAATTCATTTGTGCATGAAAGGACAGACAGAATGTCCTTCCCGAAGGGCCCCTCCCAGCACAGTCAGCGTGGGAGCAGAGGTGACTGGGAAAGTGATAATTAAAAGAAAACTCTACCCAGGACTCTCAGGCTCTCTACAGTTGCACACATATAGGGGAGCGTGGGCAGAGGTCCCTCTCCCCCTGCCCTGGGCTCGCCATTGGCTATTTTCAGAAGCGATGCAGCCTCGGAAGGGGAGCTCTGGAGATGCCACTGTCCACAGAGACATGCTCTGGGGACACTTTTCCTTTCTGCAGTGCCCTGGCCC
Organism: Tauraco erythrolophus; assembly: GCF_009769465.1. Taxonomy (NCBI): domain Eukaryota; kingdom Metazoa; phylum Chordata; class Aves; order Musophagiformes; family Musophagidae; genus Tauraco; species Tauraco erythrolophus. Next base: position 9,892,685 of record NC_141476.1, read on the forward strand.
GGCTTGGGAGGGGACATGGACCCATCAGGTTTACTAGATACAAAGCACTCAACTTTAAGAGCCACCAAAGTCAACTTTCCGTCCTTCTAATATACATCAGATAAACCCATCGTAGAATAACAAAGAAATATAACCAGTGCCAGAAAAAGTCCTGCAGCCAGCAAGTCTCTCCTGCATATTTTATCTTATAATCCACTGTGCTAATACTTAACCACCACACCAAGCAGGTGGAAGTTTGAGGGCCATTGAGCACTGTGAATTTTCCCAATGCATCACAATTACCAAAACACCTGTGCTAAATAACTTTGCGCTGAGCCACTGTGAAAATTCACAGAGTGCTCAATAGCCCTTGAAATTTCTCATTTCTAAGGGGCGGCGGAGCGGCCGAGCGCTCACACATCACACCGCAGCACGGCGCGCGTGAGGACACTGGTTCAAGACCTCGTAGCGGCCCTTTTCTCCTCGGCTGGAAGTTATGCCATCCCTGCGATTTTCAGGCTGCTCCTACTTTGTCTCCACAATTACACTCACGTGGAGCTGGTGAACTTTTGTGCGAGCAGACTCCAAACCCAGCCGAGCTCCCCAGGTCCACTGTCCCTCCCTCCCAGCCCCGCACAGCTACCTGTCTCAGGACCTCCCTTTTCTTCTTTCCTAGTCAGGACAGATGCCAAAATAGAGGCACAAAACCCTGTTGGGCCATGACAGGCTGATCCTGAGCCTGGGATTGGCCTCTCCATGCTTCCCATCCCATTCTCCGAGACACTGGAGCAGGACTAAGGGCTCAGCCTGACCCTGGACACAGCAGCAGCCGAGGACAGATTTGGCCCTGAGATGTGCAGAGCAGGGCAAGGCTCAGTGGGTGGCCAGAAGCTCTTCAGCCATGGTAGAAGACGTGAAAGGTTGTACGAGCCCCTGCTGCATCCATCTGGGAAAGAGGATGAGAACAAATTGGAGGGGTTTCCACAGGCAGAAGCAAGAAGAATGGGAGGTTGATAAACCTCTCTTACAGCAGGGAACTAGAGACATTTAATTCGTTTAGTCTGCCCCTGGGAAGGTTAAGAGGTGACTTGAGAGTGGTCAGCAAGTGCCCACGCACAGAGAGGAGTAATAAGATGAGGCTCTTTAATCTGACAGATAAAGACATCTTGAGATCTAGTGGCTGGAAACGAAAGGCATTTCTACAGAGAAATAAAATTGTTCTTGGTGCAGAAGAGTTAAGGTAATTAATTAACCACTGGAACAATTTACCTGAGGATGCGACAGATTCTCCTTTATGTTGGACCCCTCTGTGAGACATTTGAACTCCACCAGAGCATCTGGGTTTGAAGACTGGTGAGGGAAAGCAGGGTCATGAAGGGAAAAAATCACTGATGTGTGATATTGGGGGCTCTTTCTGCATAGTCAGTGCAGAACTGGAGATCTTTGGAAGTCAGAGAGCGATAGCAGCCGGCTGCTGCTGTGTCGGATAACACAGAACTACTAGATAATACAGAACGATCTGGAAAATACAACGCATCTCATCAGATGTCCCCAAGCCTTACAGGGCAGCCCAGGGCTGTGCCCAGCCCCTGCTCTTTGCCACTTTGCTGCTCAGAAAATTGCAGAGCAGAAGAAAATCGTCTGCTCACAGATGGATGGAGGCTGAGCGTGGCCCCTCCGTGTCTCCGTCCTGCCATTCCCACCGACCCAAACACAGCCCGCTGTGCCAGGCTGTGGTTTCCATGCACCGGGTGCTCACCAGCCGCTTCCAGCTCATCCATGAGGCTGCAGAGGATCACTTTGGTGCTGCCTCCAAGGCCAAGTGCTCTCCTGAGGAACCATTCGATTTGGCAGCAAAGCAACATGCAGCAGCGTGGGACTGCCCTCAGCATAAGTCCTTTAGCCTTAAAAAGACAGACTGAAAGCAAGAGTTCAGGTTAGACAGGCACATTAAGAATTGCCCTGGTTTTCCACAGACAGACACAATGCATTTCAGACCATGACTACCCCCATTTTCAATTCTCTGCAGCATCTTAAGGCAACCCATAGCACAACCTCAGCTTCTCAGTACTGCTCCATCACTTAGTTGTAGCAAGTTGACATGATAATGAAGTTGAACCTCTATAGCCAGTCTGTTGATACAAGTACTATAAACCTGATTTTCAGGGTTGCTTAACTCACTCACTAAAAGGCTCGCTGCATCTCTACCAAACTCTTGCTGAAATCCAAATTATTTTTTAAGAGATGACATTTTAGAAGCCTTAGGCTTTTATATTACTTTTTTTGTAGTTTAGGAAAAGCATGGTTTGGAGCCCTTGACACAAATAAGAGGTGAATTTCAGTCGTCCAAATTTAAATGTATTTTAGTGTTAGTTATGTTTAAATACAATTATTTTTGGTACATTAGCATAGGAATATTAGCACAAAAGCCCAATTTTCTCATGTGATTTTCTAGTAATTAATACCCCAGACACTTCTGCTTATAAAATGATATAAATACATTAATGCAGCAACAAAAAGTAAAATAATTAAAAAAAAATAATAATCACGAACAAGCATCTCACATACCTGCAAAACAATCAGGAAGGATCAAAACCTGGCTGCGCAGGCACACCATCCCCACGCCTTTCCCTAAGTCACACACAGACCCATCAAACCAGAGGGCAAAAGAATCGAGAAAACCAAGTTCTGGAAAAGTAACTTTCTGCTTAAACCACAATTAAGGATGCTGCCTGCAGGATTCCCACCTCCACAAAAGCAAGTGGAAACCCCCAAGCCCCCCAGGCAGTACGTTCACATCCTGCCCGGGTGCCAACGGGGGGATGCCCTCTGTACCTATGTGGGGTCCAGTGGCATTGCTGGATGGAGCTTCTTCCAGCCATTCTCTCCCACGGCTGCAGGCGCCTTTCGAATTTGCTCTTGCTCCCTGCAGCTGCTCATCCTCAGGCAACAGGACTAAGTGACCCTGGTGATGCTTCGCAAGCTGTCAAACACCTACCCGAGCAGTAAAACAATTTAAGATTTCCACATATTTTGGTGTATTTGTTGTTTGCAAATAGCAAAAACATTGCTTTGCTCTGTCTAGGTAAAAGAATTATTTTATTGATTGCTCAGGCTTTATTTTTCTTTATTTTTTTTCTTAGCAACTCTAAATGGGTGGTGTTGCTATTAACCATCAAATAACCACAGCATTGCAGCTAAAGATGGTTGTAGACTGTCCAGAAGTCTCATGACTTTGCTATGATGTGCAGAGAAGGAATAATCAAAGTCCCATTATAATTATAACAAATCTAAATGACCTGAGTCATTAGGTCAATGTCAATAGAAGTGACTCTCAAATGTGTGAACTGGAAGGCTTCCACAAACGCCGTTGCCTCTCCAGGAGCGAGACATTGCTCCGAATGTCAGCGGAAGGTTGTTTTGTTTTTAATTGGCACCTGAGTTTTATTTGGCTGGTTTCTAAATGATATCCCCCTCCTTTCTGATTAGGAGGGCCTTCAGATTGTACCAGAGGGCTCTCAGGCTCTTTGTTCTCCAAGACTGCTTTTAAAAACAAAACAAAACAAAACAAAAACAACAAAAGCCCCAAACATAAAAAACTCACATCTGCAAACAGAAACGCAGGAAGACAGCCAAAAATCAGATCATGAGCATTAACATTTAACTATCACTGTATTTCACTGTGTGCCTGTACACGTCTTGTATAAAGGCAGACACCCTTATGCTCCGCATCCCCTGGAAGCAGGCAAGTACACGTGCTCCATCTATAATTAATGGCCCATCTTTTCCAAAAGCACTAACAACTGCATCTGCTTCTGTCTGTGGAGGATTTGACCCTCAAGGTTTGGCTTCACCAGACTGATGCTCTGCCTGCAAAATAGCCACCTAGGACACGCTGGAGCCAGCCTTCGTCACCTGGATCCCAGACGTATCCAAGCCAGCGGCAAAAACAACCACACTCGTCCTCTGGAACCGCCGCTGGCTTTGCCACCCGTTTCAAGGGCGGTGGCCTTGGCCTCCAAACACTCAGATTTCCAAGGCGCTCAGTGTTTAGGATTGGGACTAAGATCTCCTGAAGCCCCAAGCAAGCCGAGAGCCCTCAGCCCCACTGCCAAACTGGATTACTCCATTATCTGAATCCGTCACGCTGGCCAGAGGACAGGCAGGCACACACCAGCGTTAGTGCAGAGCTGCTCCTGCACCGCTGGGTCAGTGCTTCAGCTCTCAGCAGGGCAACAGAGATGCTCCTGGCAGGTAGGTTGCCACTAAAAGGCATCAAAAGCCACCTGGAGATGGGCTGATTAGTTTTATTTGCTTGTTAACCTGCCCGTAGAGTGAGATATGCCCTGAGTATATTTGTTTTGTTGAGGCAACCAGGATCTCTGCTGCCAGAGGACTGACTCCAGTGAGTTTTTGTTTTTTAAGAGGACACAAAACTGTTGGCTAGTGCAGACTCAACCCGAAAATAACTCTTCTTTGTCGGAGTGCAGATCCTTGAAGAGACTGCACGAAGAAAATCCTGTGTAAATAAGGACTGGAGCTCGAAAGTTAGGCCTCAGGGGCAGAATGCCCTTGAAGTTAAGGATAAGAAAACTATGCAGTATGATAAGGGAGTAGTGTTTGCTTAGAGCAGAGCTTCGCTAGGCGGGTGTCTGTTTGAAATAAGCTGTTAAATATGACAAGCATATGTATCATCCAATAATGGTGTAGAAAAGGTGTGGTCTTAGGATTATTGGCAAATACTGCCTATATAAGCAATAAGAACTGCGCAATAAACGAGACTTCCTGCAGCTAACTCATATTGAGTCGTCTCAGTACTTCTCCAAATCCCTTCTCCGCATTATGGCGCCCGAACAGGGACGGGAAAAAATGAGCTGGACTCATCGTTTCACTCGGGACATTTATTACTTGTTTTGAACGAGTGTTATTTTAGCGGAGAAGGGACGGCGACCTCAGGCGGCCCATCGGGGAAAGCCGGGCGGATCTACCCAGGCGGCCTATACAGGAAAGCCGACGATCCGCAGGATCCATTAAGGCGGCCCATCGGGGAAAGCCGTGCAGATCTACATACAGGCGGCCTATAGGGGAAAGCCGGAAGATCTGTAGGATCCACTGTCGCGGTAAGACGATGGAACGGGACGTTGCATTGTCGTTGTTGGGAAGCTTCTTCGAGAAGCGTGGATTAAAACTTGGAAAAAGATATTGGCCCCCCCTGATTGCAGGGGGGTATGCAAAAGATATTATCGTGAAACATGAAGAATTAGGAACCAAAGGAAAGAAGAAGTAAGCGACTGAAGAAAAAAAAAAAAAAAAAAAAGGAAAAAAAAAAAAAAAAAAAAAAAAAAAAAAAAAAAAAAAAAAAAAAAAAAAAACGCGACAACTGCCTCAACAGGAGGAGGTAAGCGACTGGGAACAATGGGAAGCATGGCTTTAACAGAACATAAGTCTGTAGTTAAAGTGCTGACAAAGTGCTAGAGAAACCAGCACTATTAACAGTTCTGACTTGATAAAACTCCCGGTACTCCTGGTTTGGGTATCAGCCCATGTACCGGAGGCAAGCTCTTCAAATATATACATGACAAGGACTTGGGACACTATAGACGTTAAACTTTGGTGTGCAGCCACCTGTGGGGATGCTGCTGGCCTGGAAAAGTCATCATCGAATCTTTTGATCCAGGGCCCCGAACGACAGACAGACTTATTTCTTTCCCCCTCTTCCAACGCAGTCGGTACACCGGCACCCCCGCGCCGCGCCGCCCACCGCGCCCGGCGGCGCCCCGGGAACGCCGCTGCTGCTGCCGGCCGGGGCCGCGGGCGGCGTTTGCCTCGGCGCTGCCGCCCGTGCGCGGAGCGAGCCGCGGCTGGACGGGACGGAGACGCGCGGCGGGCCCCGCTGCGCCGGTTCGTTCGCGGCTGATGGTCCCTCGGCGGGAGGGGGCGGCGGCGGTTACGGAGCGCGAGCGGCCGGAGCTGCGGCAACAACAACAACAGCAACAACAAGGGGGGGGCCGGCACAGGGCCGCTGGGTCGTCATCGCCACCCTGCCCCCCCGCCCGGCTGAGGCGAGGGAGGGCTGACCCGCCCCCCCCCCCCCCCCCGGCCGCTGCTGCCCCCCCACCCGCCGGCCGCGCCTGGAGAGCGGCCGCTTGGCCCCGCCCCCCCGCCCGCCTGAGGCCCGGGGCCCAGGTTTTACCGAGAGAGCACATCGTAACTTGGATCGTCCCGATCGGCATCGCGGGAAATAACTAATCCTCTTCTGTTCCAGCAATTTGAACAGTTAATATCAGTGTTGCAAAACCGTAAACGTGCATATTCCATTGTACATCTGCGAGCGCACACCACGCTGCCAGGGCCTATAGCAGAAGGGAACAGGCGAGCTGACCCTCTCACGAGTGCAGCTCTGGTACCAAACTCGCTCATGCAGGCAAAATCTTGCATGACTTCTACCATCAGAATGCTAACGCCATTAGGTGACAATTTGGTATAACAACAGAGCAAGCCCGCTCAATCGTACAATTGTGTAGTACCTGTCAAAATACGATCGTGCCACCAGTGAATGGTGTTAATCCTCGTGGTTTACGCTCGCAGGAACTTTGGCATACACTTCTTATCAGACATGTATTTTTGTCGTCATAAGGTATTGAGCATGTTACTGGTATTCTTTACAATCCTACTGGGCAACCGATCATAGAATACGCACATGGTACTTTGGAGAATATGCTTTTAAAACAGGAATGATCGGGAAATCTCCCAATGAAACAATAGCTGAAGTGTTATGGGTGTTAAATCTCTTAAATTGAGAGCTAAATATTTTGGGATGAATAAAATGTCACACATGTCAAAATCAGGCACAGGCAGGGTTACAGCAAGTGGCTTTCCAACAACTGACTGAATTGGCTAAGAGAGAATTAAGACGTGTCCCTGATTTTGGGGACAGGGGAGGCTTCCTTTGCTTCCATTCGGCAGGGAGCACAGGAACCTTATGAGCATTTTTTTTTTTTTTTCTTTTTCTTTGATCAGCTACAAATGGCAGTTCAGAGATAAACAGAAAATCCGGCTACTGCAGATGTGTTGGTATTCCAGTTAGCCATTGAAAATGCTAACACAGGCTGCCAACAAGCTCTTGATCTTATCGGAAATCGGGCAAAAACGATTGCAGATTTAGTAAAGGCGTGTCACAATGTGGGCTTGAAACACTATAAAGCAAAATTTTGGGAACCAGCTAAAATCATTGCAGCTTCAATATTTGCACCAGGAGTTGGAGTGGCACAGGCGTTAACTATACTGAGTAAGTTGGGTTGTTGGCTTACAAAACAAACTAATGCTACAGCTTTTGCTTTATCAATGTTCTTAATTGACAGGATGGTTAAAATCTCTAGTAAAGCAGACATTATATTGCTAGTAGTTCTTTTATGTATAGTAATAATCACCCCCTGCCTATTGTCACGCTCCCAGCGAACGGTACAGAGTACGGTTCATCAAGTAATGGTCACAGAAAAACAAAAAAGGGGAATTGTGGCATCATACACACAGCTACAGTTGAGGTTTCACCTTGATGATTTAAGCCTGTGCTCTTTTCTGAAGTTGGGAAACACCGATAACGAGGGTGAGAAAGAGAAGGGAGTGTGAACAGCTGGCACAGGGAGTGTGAGAAGTTGACATGGGGAGTTTGGGAAGTTGATATAGAGTGTGTGAGAAAATGATGTTTAGTTTAGCAAGTAAAAAATAGCTCCTTTTTAGGCATAGCCAATAGTAAAGTTAAAATAGGTGCGTGCACTATTGTTTGTACCCAATCACAGCTGGGTGAGGGCCGCGTGGACACATCGTGGCCAGAGTAATAATCTATAAAAGCTGCCTATATAACAATAAAGGTCACTCTGCTATCACAAAAGAATTTTGGACACAGACAGTCACAGCTGCACAGCCTCCTTTGACAGTAATCATTAATGGGAAGGCTTTTCTGGCCTAGTTGACACAGGAGCTGATGTATCTATAGTGAAAAATCCTGACTGGCCGCCCTCTCGGCCTCTGATACAAGCCCTGGCAGCTGTGATCAGAGTAGGTGGAACACAGATCCCACAGCAGAGTGCACAGACCTTGTTAGCAGTAGGCCCAGGTAACAAACAAGCTATTTTGAAACCATATGTTTTTGATGTCCCATATACATTATGAGGTTGGGCTTTGTTGAATCACTGGAATGTGAGGCTAACCTCAAATTTTTAGCACACGTCACTGATGTCCAGCCCTGACTCAAGCTGGTAAGCCGGTCTGGGTCGATCAGTGGCCATTAAAAAGCGAGCGGCTGGAGTGAGCTCAAAAATTAGTCGACGAACAGCTCAAATTAGGACATAAAATTCTCTCCACTAGCCCATAGAATACTCCAAAATTTGTTATCTCAAAGAAATCAGGAAAGTGGAGATTTATGTTAAAAGATTTAAGAGCTATTAATGCAATCATTTCACCAATGGGTGCTTTACAACCGGGTGTACCAAATCCTACTATGATTCCAGAATGTTAGCATTTGATGGTGATTGATTTAAAAGATTGGGTTATTTCACCTTTTTACTTTTTTATTTATTTGCACCCTAACGATTGTCCTAGATTTGCCTTTTCAGTTCCAGTGCTTAACAATGAACGACCCACGCAACAATATCATTGGATTGTACTGCTTCAAGGAATGATGAATAGTCCTACAGTTTGTCAGTTGGTGGTAGATGATGCTCTCTGTCAGGTCAGACAGCAGATCAAGCTCAGCAGATTGCAGGTGCCTGCCCTGACCGTCAACATATTGTGCCTTCAAATACTCCAGCAGGAGTAAATCTAACAGGTTTATGTGCCAATGAATTATGGCAATCTGATATTACTTATATTCCATCATTTAATCGATCTAAATATGTGCATGTAACTGTTGATATGTTTTCTGCCTTTGTTGTTGCTACTGCTCACACTGAAGAAAACCATGGGAGTACCAAAGAAAATCGGGACAGACAGTGATCCAGTATGGTGCCTTTTTACAGGATTGGGGAGTGACGCACACTACCAGTATCCCTCATTCACCTATGGGACAAGTGGTTATTGAATGAATTCATTTAACATCAAAACAAATACCTAAAAAAAAAAAAAAAAAAAAAAAAAAAAAAAAAAAAAAAAAAAAAAAAAAAAAAAGGGGCAGTCTTCCGTATATTTCCCCACAAGAGTTAAATTTATTAGGATCAAAATTTGTAGGTAGTGCCAGCAACAACCACGTTACACAAACATGTGTTGTTTTAATCTAAGTGACCATGGTGAGTCCATCCACAAACAATTGCAATGGTTTGGAGAGCATTCGGGGAGAATTGTGGTAGAGGATTGTATATTGATATGTAAACTGTTTTCATGTTTTCTTATTGTTTGGTATATTACGTGTGTGAAAGTTGCTTGTATATATGCTTTGTGTGTTTTTCCGATCGGAAGGTGTATGGATTCCACCCGTAGCTACTGGAAGGAAAACAATTAACTGGTACCAAATTAATGACAAAGAATTACTAACTGGACTTAGTTGTGAGCACGTAACTTTGAAAAGAGAAGCTAGGAGGATTGTTATTGAACAACATGTTGCGATTTGCAAAATCCGCTGTTGGCCAGCAGAGCACATACTGGGCAGCCTTGTTGCACGCACTGGCCACGCGTGCGGCAACGCCGTATCAGTACCTATTTCATAGACTCTGCTGAGGGTGTAAAAGGGATGGCTCAGAGCGGAGCGGAAAGAGGCTGCAGAGCACACTGTGTGGAAACAGGGGACGCCCTGAAGGTGCCGTGCCTGCCTCTCTTCTCTGCGATGACCCTGCCGACTGACACCCTCCTGCTCAGTGGAATCTTGGATATAGTGGAAATAGTAAAGCCCTCAGAAAGGGAAGTAGTATGCTAGAAACTGCTTTGCAAGGCTGTACCAAAACAACATGCTAGTAACTGGGGTGACAGTCTCATGCACAGGGTCTTCTTCGTGCAAGAAAAGAAAGGGGGATTTGTCGGAGTGCAGATCCTTGAAGAGACTGCACGAAGAAAATCCTGTGTAAATAAGGACTGGAGCTCGAAAGTTAGGCCTCAGGGGCAGAATGCCCTTGAAGTTAAGGATAAGAAAACTATGCAGTATGATAAGGGAGTAGTGTTTGCTTAGAGCAGAGCTTCGCTAGGCGGGTGTCTGTTTGAAATAAGCTGTTAAATATGACAAGCATATGTATCATCCAATAATGGTGTAGAAAAGGTGTGGTCTTAGGATTATTGGCAAATACTGCCTATATAAGCAATAAGAACTGCGCAATAAACGAGACTTCCTGCAGCTAACTCATATTGAGTCGTCTCAGTACTTCTCCAAATCCCTTCTCCGCACTTCTTTCTTTTTTTTGATGGCTTTTATTTGTGCTTCTCTCCACAAAGTAAGACAGAATCTCCCTTGTGTCTCCTTGGGAGGCTTCTCAACAAGGAAAATAAAAGCTTGGCTGCCCCAGAAGGCACTGGGGGCTCTGGATGTGCCCTAGGAGAGTCCTCTGCACCAGGGCCTTCTACAGCTGGTGGCTCAAAAGTTGGTGCAGACAGCTGCTGGCAGCTGCCCTCAAAGGCAGAGTCTCAACTCAGCCAAGGACATGGCTCACCACCATCCATCCCGCCCCATCTTCACCATTCATCCTCCCACGCACAACCCATTATAATTCTTCAAGATGGGAGGAAAAAAAAAAAAGTAATGTGTATCTTACATCCTCCTTAGACCACCTCCCTGCTCCCAACAGCTACCACCCCTGGGTGGAAGGCCATCAACAATCAACAACATCATCTAAAAGTCACGCTCTGTAGATCACAAACTGCCTCTATGGCAATTCTTTCTAAGAATCGCTCTTCATTACCAGAGGTACTGAAGGTCTAGGATAGATGCTAACAAAAAGGTCCTCCCTCAAAAACAAGTTGAAACGTGCCATGGGACTTGGCTATATTCATATATATATATGAAGTTTTCCCATAGTTATCCTGTAAGTTTTACTTTACTTTTCCACCCATCACGTGAAGTTGCCCTCAGCAGCAATAACTGCCCACAGTCATGCCAATCTTTACCTCTTCAGTTACAGCAAAGTATTTTGCACAGGGGAATCCCCTGGAAATAACACAACTGTACAAATTAAGCTGCTTTGTCAAGATGCCCCTAATGGGTCCAAAAGACCCATTGGTCAAAAGAAGAAAACACCTTGATATCCTTGTTCTGCTTTTACCTCTGTGTTGGCTGTCTGTCTCTCATTTTGTGTGGTGATTCTTTATTTTGGAGTGATCTGTGAAAATCCCTAAAGGGATGACTTGGAGGGAACAAAGCTGGGTAAAAACCTAGAGTAGTTGCTAAACCGAGAAAAAAAAACAAACAAATGAACAAAACAAAACCAGAAGAGAAAACATGAAGCTAAACCAAGTCAAATATCCACCTACTTTTGTATGCTTTGTTTCATTAAGTTTACTTTATGATTCATTTGTAACAAACTAGGGTGGATAATGAGTACTTGCATCACACTCCTCTGTGTGCTTAAGAAATCATTCACGCTCACTGAGGAAGAATTGGATAACAAAAACAGAGGCCTCTCATTTGCAAAAGTGTTTGGTGGTCTAAGCACGAGAGTAGAGATCTCTCAAGCAGCGCTGAACTGATAGCTCTAGCAACGAAACAGTCATGTCACTGCCAAAGCATTTGAGCCTTGTGGAGACAGCTCAGACCACCGCAGTCAAGTCCGCCAAGACGTCCTGAAAGCACATGCCTGAGCACGCGGTGGTTTGGGAGCAGCTGCCTCCCAGAAGGACGGCCCAGGGGACACACGCGAGAGTGGGCCAACAGGTCTCCCAGAGGACGCTGCCAACCCCGTCTTAAAAGTCACAGGATAGGAAACATCTGAGGCTGCAGAAGTCTAAACATCAAATTCATTGATCTTGTGATGGTCCTTCAGCTCAGGATCAGGTCTAGCTCCACCAAAGATTACTCAGCCCCCTTCCAACCACAGCCCAAGATCCCCAGGCTTTACCAACACAGGAAAAACATCCCCTGTTACAAGCTGGTCACATTTCAGACTGGATGTGTCAGGTGGACAAACACAAAGGGGAAGCAAGCAGAGGGTGGTATCACATTAGAACAAAACAGACTTTGCAGATGAGTTCGTTCCCATGCAATACCATCCTTATAGTGACAAATTCCAGCATCTTTCTGGTTTACTTAACTTGCTTAATATTTCACTTGTAAGTGGTTCTACAAGTAGTCAGATCATTATGAAGATATTAGACTTCCTAAAATTCCTCAAGACATCTCCATGCTAATCCCCAGCAGTGCCTGTCACCTGTCTCCTTCAGCCAGGACCACCAGATGCCCAAGGGGGACTCGGAGCAGTCACACCTCCCATCCTGCCCACCCCCCTGCTCATGGGAGTTGCTTCAGTAAGAATAACCGCTGTGCTGGAGGGGGCATCTCCCAAACAACAGGCAGCTAGAAATGAGCTGATTAAGCAGGAGAAAAGCACCCAGGGTTGAACTGCAGGCAAGCTGCAGGTGTTGCGATAATTATAAGAGTCTGGCAAACCACGGGAACAGCACATGTTCCTAAAATGACAGCACAGGCTTTTATACTTTCATTGCACATCTGTGCATCAGTGTCCCAGACCCCTCCCAGGCGTTTTGAAAGTAAACCAGAGCTACACAAAGCTCTTGGGTGAAGATCCAAAGACTCAGCAAAGCCATAAAGGGGACCGCACACCACCCATCTCTTTCGCACCAACCAGACCAGCTGTTAAGGACGGGAACGTGTTGCGCAGTGAGAGGTGACTCCATGGGGTGCTTCATGGCACTGCGGCCATCGCAGAGCTGGGGAACCCGTCCCTCTGGACACCTTCAGCTCTTTTGCTTGGTGAATCCTTCCCAGCTATGCAGGAGGTAGAGCACAGCATGCATGCCACACTTTTTGCAAGATAGCCCTGAGGGAATAAGTAGCCTACAGGAAGGTTTCCACTTCTGCCAACTCCGACTCCCTCCATCTCTTTTTTTTTCCTTTTTTAACTGTTTTCCCCCTGTATTTTCTAACAATTTCCAATTTTGCAAGACCTTCAGTGTAAGAATATAGATTTTTTTCCACTATAAGGCCCCAGTAATAAAGCAACGTTTATTGCAGCCTGTATTTCCCCATCTCTACTGAAGCAGAATTCTCCTGTGGAAGGGAAAGCCAGGCAAGTTTACCAGCTTTTACTTTTCTATGCATCCTGTTAACACACATTACAGTTTCCCACTCATTAATCCTGCAAAGGAGCATTTACAGTGTATTTAAAATGCTTTTCCTCCTTTACTAGCTCCCTGCGGTGCCGTCCAGTTTCTGATCTGAAGAGCAATCAATAAACAAGCTCCGCCGTCCGCCGGGGTTCCTGGCTGCCCAATTAGAACAGCAAACCTCAACATGCTGTTTTATTATACGGCGACAGCAGTCGGCTTTGGCGCGGCTCACAGTGCCTGACGCCGGTTTTAGATGTCGGTATTCCAGTAACAAAGCAGCGTCGGCCTGGGAAGTCAGCGGGGCTGTTCTCTGCCAAGCTACAGCCCAACCCACTCGCCGAGGACCGGCGTTTCCATCGCAGAGCGTTTTCGCCAACGGGTTGCGTGGGAGTTGATGGCCGTGTCATCATTTTAATTGCTCGAAACAGCGAATGGGCGGGTTTCTGGCTTGTCAAGGACATTGTAGGGAAAAGAGATGTTACTAGTCTCTCCAAAGTCTAGCTGGTGAGCAGGTCCTTCAAACAGCTGAACAGCGAGCAAAACGCACTAGGAAGCGGGCAGCCTGCCACAGTGAGGGACAGCATGGACCAGGGAGCAGAGGGAAGGTGCTGCTCACTGGTGAGCTCTTCTCAATCTGCTAAATAAATAACATTACAAAGCATGACGAGAGAGAGCATAAACAGAAGATGCTGTTCCATCGCACATAGTTTTCCAAAAGAAGGATATATTTTCCTGGGGCACCACCAACATACTTCGTGGACCCCCAAACTGGCAGCACCAGCAATCGCTTGTGCCAATGGCGTGTCACCATCTCTTCCCAGTACCTGGCCTGCAGGAGACAAGGGGCATCCACTGATGCCACCAGTGAAAACAGATGCTTGGCTGGCCTGGATCAGGTCTGAGGAGCCTGTGGAGAAAGCAAGGGCCACGTAAATGGGCTCTGCCTGCCTCTTCTACAGCCGCAAGGATCCGTGTTGACTGGCAGATCTGTGCTGACGACTACAGCAGTTGGTAGGAAAGAAGCAGGACATGACAGAAAGAGCCATTTTGCAGGTAGCTGAGAAGAGGAATCCCATCTCACCAGACTGAGGTTTTTAAATGTATTTGAAATTAAAACCGAGCTAACTCTCCAAAGGCGTTGACAGGAGGGGACTGTATGTCTTTGCAGGGAAGCACCACCCACTCAACCAGGATGTCTTCTTCTGTTACCTAGTTCCCCGGGCCATCGAGCTCCACAGAGAGCTTCACTCGCTGCAGAGAGCATGTTCATGGAACAGCAGTTCCTCATCACACTAAGGAAGGTACCAAGTTGGAAGAAACAGTTTGCCCAATAGATGCTGGTGGAAGAAGAGGCAGGAATCCCTGAGAGACAGCAGTGTCCTCATTTCCTAGTCCTGTCCCTGTGTCACCATTTCTCTTGCCTTTATCACACTCCTGCAAGGTCTAGTCTGCAGCCCAGGCAGTGAGCCTGAACCCAGCCTTGCCTCGCTGTGCTCCCGCTGCCAGACCGTAGCCTGCTCTACTGCTCCCCTCGCCCATCACAAAACCACCCAGTCAGCCACACCGCTGCCCTAAACCAGGATGATGTCCAGTCCCCAGCCAGCATGACACAGTGCCTCATAGGTGACGACCAGACTCTGCTTCCAGCAGGCAGCAAACCCAAACAGCTACCAAGTGCAGAGTCCCATCCCGCAGATCTTCTCAAACATTTAATTAAAATACATTGCTTTGTATTTGAAACACAGCCTTATAGGGCAGGCCTGCAGGTCTGAAGAGCCTGGGGTCTACCTTCCAGCACTGCTTGACCCATTGCAGGACAGGTCCTTGCCTGGTCATTCATTCTGCTGCTCAATCCCCTGAAGCCACCCTTCTTCAGTCTGCAACCACTACAAGTTCTTCAGGACAAGGGTTGGTTTTGATAGTTATGGATGCTGTGCATTGCCATTAGAGTGGCAACTAGTAATTTGATTTCAGACTTCAGAGTCGTTTGGGGGAGTTTTGGGTTTTTGTTGTTTTGTTGTTTGTGGGGGTTTTTTTTTTTTTCAAAAAAAGGAATATCATCAGAACTGGACGCACTGAATGCTCAGACATTGGGCAGAAGGGACAACATCCTAGTACAACCACACACAGGTATGGCCACTCCAGTGTGGGCCATGAACAGACATATCTGTGACACATTGTCATCAAATAAATGTGTTTAGATGTTTCAGCAGCGCAGAGCTCAGACCAGAACCCAGAAGGAAGCGCAACACAGAGGCCCTCCTGAACAGCACACTGCCTTTTGCTAACAGCCTTAAATCCTTCTGAACCACAGGAGTGCAAGAAGCAGATCTGTAAATAAAGGATGATGGTGGTGCTCAGCAGGGGACAGCATTATCCCAGGTGAGCCTCCTCCAGGAGTGCAGCAGAGATCATTAAAGAACTTGCTTGTCCTCATTTAAGCCTCCTCAACTCTACCAGGAGCCCAGTTGACCTGCTGTTACCTGGTGGGTAAGCACAGATACGAGAAACTCATTACCCTAAAGCTAAGGCATTGCAGGTCACTGTGCCTCCTAAGAAGCAAAAAAGACAAGAGAATCCCAATTTTCCTGCTTCCTGAGAGCAGCAGCCATTTTGCACATCCATAAAGCATGTCTCTTCAGAGTTATTTGGCCTATACAATAATTAGCCAGCATGAACCAGCTGCCAGCTTAACACCAGCAAAAATGTTATATCCCTTCTTCAGTCCTATTTTTAAGCACTGACTTTAGGAGGAGAGACACAAAGGACTTAAATCTGTGGGAAGTCTTTAAGAGAGAACACATTTCTTCCACCTGCATTTTGCAGATAACACCCTAAATTTCCAGCTTTTCTGGCCCACTCCCATTATTTTTCCTACTGTCCTACCACCCAATGAACAGGATTTTAGCAGACACCAGGCAGAGATGCAGATACCTCTCACAGGTAACTAGAGCATCCTTGAGTGACTGTCTCTCTGCATCCCTCTTTTAAGTAGCTGAGTGCTTCCTCCTGGTCTTGCTCCTGAGCACTCACCCCTCAGCTGATGCACATCACACTTGATCTGTCCCCATTAGCAACTTGGCTACTTCCAATAAATGTTTGATTTTTTTTTTTTTTCCCCGCCAAGTCACAAAGTATTCAGATTGGCAACTGCAGCCAAGAAACAGTCCCAGAAAGTTCAGTGGTAAATGGGCACTGAGGAGGTAATTAAACCAAAGGGAGTCCTAGTAGAGAAGAGACATGCAGGAGAACTGGGCAGCCCCATCAAAACTGCTGCTGTCGGCCAAAGCCCTGTCCAGAGAAGGAGAGAGGTGGCTCTAACTCTTTTACAGGAAAGCCACGTGCAGCTGTAAGAAAGAGTGTTTTCAACAGGGAAACCTTTTTAGACCTTTTCCTTACAGTCTCTGTGCTCTGCGACTGTATTTCACTGTATTTTCACTTGAGGCATGGCTGATGCTCCAGGCCAAACACCACTGCCAGGAAGCGACGCCTCTCTGGGGTATCGCCTGGCTCTTTGTCAGGGCCCTTTCACACCTCCCTGGGAAGCAGCTGGTGCTGCCCACGCCCTCAGACAGGCTCCCAGAGCCCATGAATCACTGCTTTGACTCAGCCTGGCAATTCCTACCAAGTTGGACCACGGCAGACACATGCTACAGATCCAGAAGGCGCATAGCAAAGCCTGGGCATGGAGTTTGGGTATGTTACACCCGAGGTTTGTGGGGTGCAGTGTCAGCTTGAGTCTTGCTATCCCAATTAGCGGTGGGGCATGCCAACAGGCACTTCACAAGACATATCTCCCAAATTAGCAAGATGGTTAGAGTCACTGGTGAAGTGGCCCCAGGTCCATCCTGGAGCATCCTGGTCCTTCTTGTTCACAAAGCCCAGGCTGCAATTCTCCTTCCTTCAGCATATTGCAGCAAAGCAAAAGCTGGAGAATAACTGAGCATCCCTGCAAGGAAGGGCTGCATCTGCCGAGTGCAGCTGCCACAAGGCTTGGGCTGGGCCCAGAGCCCCTCAGAAATCTGCATTTCCAAAAATCCCCTCCATGCTGCTGCAGCACCTGAAAGTCTGACGGTGGCTGAGGCTGGTGGCAGGACAGAGGGCTCCCTGCTAGCAGCGGGCTGGTCCTCATGCTGTGCAATGGGCTAAATAAATGCCTAAACGCTGGGCTGCGAAAGGTCTGAAGTACTGGTGGTTTCCTCTGTTGCTGAAACAGCCTCATCTCCCCAACTCGTATTAAGCCCAAGCCCCACAGATCTGAATCTTTGCTGAACGGAGCCCTAAATAAGTAAATCAATCATTCTCCAGCGTACGATCTGTCACTGCCCGCTGAGCTGCCATTCCCGCTTCCCCTGGCCTCTCCCTAATAGGCTCATATTGACATTTAACAGTGAAGGGTACAGATGGGAGCGGCTGCACGCGGGTGTCCCAGAGGGGTCTGCGAGCCCCGCAGGCAGCATCCCACCGTGCCGGCGCCAGCAGGAGCCTGCGGCCGTGGAGCTTCACACCGCGCTAATGACCACGACAAATCGCTGACGCCGCTCCGCTGGTTTGCACCAAGCTGCTCTGACGCTCCTGGTTGATACAAGCGGTGATGGGTCAGCGACAGGGAAACATTAGTCATCCCTAGTCCACAAATGCCAACCAAATCCCTCATCCCCCTGATCCCCTGCCTGTGGTGCAGCTGTGAAAGGGAAGATTACTCTGCGCT
This sequence comes from Tauraco erythrolophus, assembly GCF_009769465.1. Lineage (NCBI taxonomy): Eukaryota > Metazoa > Chordata > Aves > Musophagiformes > Musophagidae > Tauraco > Tauraco erythrolophus. Next base: position 9,910,635 of record NC_141476.1, read on the forward strand.
GCCGGGACCACCTACCTCTGCTGATCTGAGAGAGGGAAAAGAAAGAAGGTGGTGCTGGGACACAGCACCCTGCTCTCTCCACCAAAGAGGCATCTCTGTAGAGACCAAGCCACCTTGTAGAACTACTTCATCCATGACCCATGGGTTTCAGACAACAGGTTGCAGACAACAACTGTAAAGAGTTAAGCCACATGCATGGAAATGCCAGTATTCTTTCACATTTCCCATATAGGAATTTCAAACACTGTCTGTGGATAGAAGCAGAGACTTGTCTGCACTAATGAAACAGGAAGACATCGCAAGCAAATGCATGACACTGCCACATAGAAAGTTCATCCCACCCAGCCTAATCTTACTATCTGAGGTGGACCAGGCTTGCTGGGAGAGGAAAGGTCATGCTGAGGGCTAGCCCAGACTACAGGCTGGCAACCCTGCAACCGTGCAGTGGTCGTGCATTAACTTCCCCAGAAAATTAGTATCTAAGGGAAAGACTGATGACCAGCTTACAAGTTCTCCTAGCCCCTGATAACACCCTACATGTGCCTTGCTTGTTTGCCTTACTCCCTCACTCTACAAGCCCTGTGTCAGCTTTTATCATTGTGGCTACAATCACATTACGTCTGTGTAGTAATTAGTAAGTCATAAGTTTTCCTCCCCATGACCTTAGTGGAGTTCATTCGGGGCCTGTGAGTGTTCCCAAGGCAGAGAGGAAAACAAAGCACTCTGCAAGAGAGGAAATCCCCCCCCAAAAATGAGGGGAGGCTGCTGTAGGAGGGCTGGGGCCACTGTCACGCTGCAAAGGCAGACATCTCCCCTTATCCCTGCCCTGTAAAGGTTTCTGCCTGAGAGTGAATCTAGGTCATGAGCACAAGAGAAACAAACTGTGAGCACTCAAGAGGGAGAAAGGAACAGGACACCTGAGCTTTGATCTGAAATGGGAGATGGGGCACGAGGCATTCTTCAAGGAGGGATTTAAAAAAAGACAAACTGCAATTATCCAAGAGCAATGTAAGGTCCCCATCCCACACAGCTCAGCCCAAGAAGGCATCAACCGTTTCTAAAAATTCCTCGCAGAAGCAAACTAGAGAGGCACAAAGAAAACTGCTGATGAAAAAGGCATGACATACACAAGGGATGAAGGCACACGTGGACCCAAAGGCAGCTCTCATCTTCTCACCCCCACCTGCTCCCTCTGCAAAAATCTGCATCAAAGGACTGTGAAATGCAATGCTCTGTGTAAAGTTTTTGGAGTCAAAATCAGAACAGCTTTCATGGAGGAAAGCTGCTTTAAAAGTAAGAGATGACTCAAAAGGATGACACATCCTTAGTGCCTGCTGAGGAACTCCAAGGGGAACCCCAGCCGAGGAGCTCGCTGCATACTGAAGTGCGCTGAGCTGCTCTCGTGGCACTGCCTGTGCACAAACACGCTCCATATCACAGCATAACCTTAAGGGGAACAGCTTTGAAAATTCAGAATTAGATGTTGCTAGTAGACATTACAAGAGAAGAGACACTGGCTTTTAACGTTGCTTCCACCCTGAGACTGGTTTGCGCAGGTAGGAAGGAATGTCCTGTGTGTTTGCATTACTCACCAGCAGTGAGTAAGACATCCAGAGCATCCACTGATAGCTCGTTTCTGTCTTTCATGGGCATCAGCCTTTGCTGAACTCCACCAACAAAGCCATTGACAACATATATGCAGCCTCTGGCCGGTGCTACTGCATGTTTGTTTGCTAGACTGCAAGACCTTGATCGAGTTTGTTTTCAGAGGAAGACATTAAAAATCTGAATTCCAGTGCAAGACACAAGTTGTCACAGCAGAGAACAACCAACTCTACATCTCTACCTGTAAACTTCCTATCTGTACACCTCTGTCCCACGCACCATAACCTCTGCAGCTGCCACCCTAGTGCTAAAAGCAGAAAGCAGAGCGTCATACCAGGAGATAAATCCATGTTTGTTCCGTAAAGACAGGAAACGGTAGCAATTTTAAAGCCCAGCACTGGTTTCAAATGGGTGACCTGCTGGCAGATGACTCCACAGTCACTGGGCACTGTCCTTCTCCATAAATGTTGACGAAAGAAAGAAGGCTGAAACAAAGGTACTGATCAGCCCAAAATCAAAGTGTGCATACATCCATTCATTTGCATTGTACACTAGAGGCAAAAGTTGTGCCTTATTTGACAATGTCAGAAAAAGAAACTTAGACGGCAGAAAAGGGAAAAGACTTACTCCTATGCCAAATTATCAGACTGCCAAGGAATAAAAACCTTGCCATGTATCATTCATGCACTACATACAGGCTTCACACTTCTGCAGCCCATTCCTTCCTTCCTTCCTCGGATCTCAAAGCTGTTTGCAAACATAAATGAATAAAACCTCTCACCTCCCACGAAGCAGGTAATTTGTTTTTATTAATACAGAAATGATAGAGGAAATTAATTAAGGAATAGAAAGGGCAAGAGGCGCAAGATCACACAGCAAGAGCACTTTAATCACTACATTCTGGCCACTTAAGAGTAGCGCTTGCATGTTAATGCTTTCCTGCTCTCCAGCAAGCGTTTGCAATGGACCACGTTCCTTCGGACTAAGGACTCCTCCAGTCCTGGCTGGCTTTGCAACTCTGCAACATCAGGGACACAGAGTTTTTCTTCGCAATCACACCATCGCACCTCTGTCCCCTGCTTTAATTATTATTTATGCTGAATATAAATAGCAAAGGAGATGATCCTAAGATGAATAATGAAAAACCTGCTCCAGTCAGCTAGTATTCTACCTGCTTTATATTAAACATGTCTTAGCGCTGGATCTCTGCATGCCAGGGGAGGAAGGGTGAGTTTTAGGGCCATTGCGCAATATGAACTTCCCCAATGTTTCACCGTTAGAGAACCTCCTGTGCCAAATAACTTTGTGCTGATCCACAGTGCAAATTCACAGTGTTCAACAGCCCTTGAAATTTTTAATTTGCACGTTCCCATGGAGGAGCGGTGCAGCGGGTGCAGTTCTTGCTGCTGTACCGCGCGTTGGAGATGGGATCAGGCGCTCCATGGAGCCTGACCACGCTCCCTGAAATTTGTGGTTCTATTTTAATTATTAAGCAATGCGTATCTATCTGCTTCTCCATTTGCATCTAGAGCTTTAAACGACAAGAAAATACATCCTTTTTAAATGCTAACCTAGTAAGAGGTATTAGGAAAAGTGAAAGCTATTACATGTGCAAATTTCAGAGCAATTAGTCACAGAGGCAGAAGCATAGACACAAGATTAGTCCTCAAGTCCCCACTCCCCTCTGCTTCCCCACTGGAGCCAGCAGTTTTGCACAGACTCAGGTGGTGAAGGCTGTGCTCAGCACCACCTTCGCGTGTCAGACCGATTCCTCAGCACCCACCATGCCATGAGCCAATTCAACAGCCTTCAGCCAACATCTCCCACAGCTTTGCAAGGCTCCAAACTGGACCTGTCAGAGAGAGACTGACCAAAGGGTAGGACTCAGGTTTAGATATTAAGAAATGAGAGTTTTCTTTCTCCATTTATCTGCAGCCGACATGATCCCACTGAAGAAAATATCCTCTGTGGATAAAATACTAAGCACGTGTAGAAAGGGAACACAAATAGCTAAATTCTGCTCATGTGAAGATTTCTTCCCCTGACAGTGCTATTCTGGATGCATCACTGCATATTTGCAGTGGAAGATGGAAATACTTCTGGCATTAAAGATAGCGACATTCTTAATTTATCTCACGTGTGGGAAGGTGCGTGTGGGAGAAGTGTGAGTGACTCTTAGGAATACGTCCTATGTAGTTTAATAAAGAATAGCACACGTTTCCCCTAGGATTTTTTTTAATAAAGCTCAAAATTGTAATAGAAGACTCTTTGCAAGAGTTTAGAAAAAAATAACTAAGGGAAATAAGTCTCATACTGTGCTCCATCTTGTAGGACTTTTGAGTACTGTATATATGTATAAAGAGATTCAATTATTAAAAAATGGAATCCAAATTATTCTGCTTTTACAACACTCTTGAGCACTTACTCAAGTCTGCTCTCTGATCTGAATATCTTTAGATTTTGTATTGTTCTCAGTTTTGAACAAATTCTTTGGCTAGAGTTGTGTTGGCACTATGAAAACCTGCAACTGAACAGCCTCTGGACCGCCCCTCCACCCATTGGAGGGGACTGGAGCTGGGGAGGACCCACCATCCCAGAGTGTTCACACTCAGATCCCTACAAGAAGCCGGGTCTCCCACAAGGGCGAGGAACCCCATTTGATGTGAATTTCCCAGATGGCCTTTGCTGATTACTCTTTCCCTGGCTACACTAACCCATGCTCTGCAGCCACGCAGGCTGTACCTCCCCTGCACCAAAATGTGCGTCTCCTCTGTACCCGAGTGCTCTGGCTGGGACCTACCGCTCCAGTACCTGCTGCAATTAGCAGCGGTCACTTGGACTGTGTAAGGCAAACACCTGCACCACTGACCTGTTCCTAAGAAAAAGTTGTAGCTGATTTTCAGCATCTGAGGGGACTCTTGTCATCGTGAGTTAAAGTCTCTCTTGGCAGCCCTGGGGAGGTTTGTCCTGCCTGAGCTCTGGCTATCCAGCAGGAACAGCTGTCCCTGCCTGGGCACTGGGATGCCAACCCACAGCTTCACGAGCTACACCCTGAGCCCAGAGGGCAGCTCAGTTCACTCCTGCAGAGCAAAGGTGCTGCAGGAACAGACTGGAGGTCTAGATCCACCCCCCAGTACAAGAGCTACAAATAGCTTATTTTCCTCCGGCTGACAATACATTAGCAAACCTATTTTTGTTGTTCGTAGATTTTCACAGAAGACCCAAAGATAGTCTGTTATTGTCAACAGAAAATGCAATTCAATTCCCTAAAAATATCAGGAACACGGGCTATGAAGAGCTTGTTTTTCCCCGGTAACGCACTTTTTCATTATTGCCCTGCATTAAAATTAAATCGCTACCATAAGGACAAGCAGATGAATCCATGGTTATGATAGCATAGAAAAATGTCAATACAATGCTTGTACACTGTATGCTCCTTCAGTATTTAAAGATTCTTATCTCTAGAACAATATAAACTGAAAGGCATTGTGAGGATCTCACACTATTAAATGAAGCAATGCTGCTGTATTGCTTCACTTCGGGGTGCTGTCGTCGGACAGGCAGTACGTAACGTTTTGAAAGGAAGTTTCAAGACTGCTTTCTGGGTTTGCCTGCACAGGGAGCCAGCGTAGTCAGTGTTCAAAAAGCGAATAGGACTGTGCTCTTGTGTCTGCAAACCCAATTGTAACGTTCGCAAAATATTGATAAAAATGCCAAAATTGTGTACCAACCCTAATCAAAACAAGTCCATATCAAACCCTGGCTCACAGCGCCTTTGTAGCAGAGGAAATGTGCTTGTCAATTTTTGGTGATAGAAAAACAGCGACTCAAGTTCTGAAATGCTTAGTAACATAATAATGACTTAAGGGGTCAAAGCAATTGTATAATTTCCAATTCCATTTAAGAACATAAAAGTAATTGAGAAACAAACTGATGTTTTAGAAAAGGACACATTCATACGTTCTTCCAAGATGCTTTATAAAGACAACCTTTGCTCCGAAAATACCTTTCTCTTCCCAGGGTGGCAGCACACCGAGGTAGAGGTTGCAGCCAAATTCCACTAAATTGAATTGGATTGAATTTCATTGCTCCCCACACTCCCCCAGACCAAGAGATTGTTCTGACAGCTCCAGCTCTGTCCTGGAGAAGTTCCTTTACAGACCTTATTTCTGTCAGAGTCAGTATTCTCCTTGGTTTTCCTTTTTAGCTGGTGAAGAGTAATTTAATTTGCAAAATACATATTTTCGCACTTGTTTGAAAGAAGTTTCGTTACTAAGCCCTGTATAAATACACGGGAACGGTGACTGACAGAAGGAGGTTACCAACAACAATCACTTTGAACCCATTAATTGGGAAGCACTTTTGGTTGAAATGACACACATGCTGATAATTTCATTTTTTCTCAGCAACCATTTTCCCTGGGATTATGCCCAGGATTCTGTACAGATGCACTTTCCCCATGAGCCCACTGGCTGGTACGGACACTTGACAGTCCCCGAGAGAGAGCTACCATGAGAGCAGGATTAAAGCACGTGAAGCTGCATGAAATCTGGCTCTCAAGTCTCTGAACTCAGTGCAAACCCCATATTGCACACGCCGCAAACAGCCCTGCGAGCCCTTAGGCTCTCTCAGGAGATCAGAAAGGAAACCATGGCTTTGTTCTGGGAAAGGCATAAAGGGCTTCAGAAGTCATATTACCAAAGAGCTCTGCAGGCACGGGCCAGAGTGCAGCATTTTGTTATGTAGTCTCACCTTGTTGGAAACACGTTATTGGCTTCTAAGGAAAAAGAATAGGGATTGGGTTTATTTCTGTAAACTCAATTCTTTCTTTCTTTCTGGTCAACTGTTGAGGCTCGTACTTCTATATATCGCCACTTGGAAAATATTAATCTAAAATAATATGGACAAAAAATATCACTGGTTGTTGTTGGAGTCTCAGGGGAGCACAAAATGAAAAAATAATTCTGGACAATTTCTGCTCTTCCTGTAATGAAAAAAGTAAATGGAAGTATCAAAGTGACACCTCCATCAATTTAGAATTAAGGAATCGACTTTTCCTATCTTGAGTCAGAGCACTGCAAAAAATTTCTGACAACCCCAGTTTAGAAAAGTGCCATAGGAAAAGCGGCTAATTCATTCCTCAACGCAGCCTTTTAATGTGTAAGAAACAGTATATTATACAAAGTAATATACCTGCTGAATTATACTCTACATGATTCTTGTCTCACTTTTCACTTCTGTGCTTTCACTAATTGAGCTTCTGTCCTTCGTTATTTGTACAACAGTGTCTCAGGGGATCCTCTTGTTCTCTTTGTAAAAATGTAACCTAAGTGCTCCCATAAAATAACCATGTCTTTGTATTAAATTGTGTTAATGGGTATGCTTTAACTGCATAGCTGGATCATTTAAATGTACTGGAGAGGACATGCAGAGTATGTAGAAAGCCTGCATAGTGTTTACATAGTCTTCCCACGCATTTTGCCAAAACTGTATTGCTCCAACTCCTGTGATATGCTAAACAAAAACAAATTTGACCACCGACAAGGCCAAGCATCTAAAATAGAAACACAAAGTATGGAAATACAAGTGTTATTTACCATAAATCATATGGCTGAGATCTTTAAAAGAAGCCCCTTTCCTATAGGATCTTGATGTTACTGAAAGAAGTCACCCTTCAGGATATGATACTCCCTGCAGGAGAGCTGAACATTAACGCTCCACAATTATGCTTCGTGAGCCCTCACCATATGCCACATGCAAAACACACGTAGTTTAGAAATCAAGGCTCTGCTCTGCAAGCAGCGATGCAAAAGCTCAGCCGCATTCATGCAAGTCCTGACAAATAAAGGAAATGGTAAAATCAGTTACGTGAGGGTTAGAATGTATGGGCTTAGATGTTTACATACTGATTACAATTAACAATGCATCTATCCTCATTCTTATTCTTCATCTATGTGCTTGACATTTATATCATTCATACAAATTATACATTGGAGAAAAGTAACGGTAATTATGCTTGGCCAGGCAAAGTTCTCTTTGGGCTCAAACTGGAACAAGAGCTGCACAGACGGAAGCTGTCCCCCACGCATGTCTGCCATAACCCACAGTGTTCATGTAGGCTCCAGCACAGGAAACATGAGACCTCTGAGTACCCAGAGGTCTGGCCCTCAGCCCCGGCTCAGCCCAGATGGACATGCCAAGGTGGCAGCAGACTCGTGTTCCCACCACGTGAGGATGCCGATAGTTGAGAACAGGCTCATGCCGCAGAGCAAAGGTAACGTCAGGTGGCAGTGGGCTCCCAGGTAGACAAATGAACTTACCCATCCAAAATGAAACCTACCTCTTTGAGCGCAGGACACCTGGAGCAGCCCTCAGTGCTCTGTGCTACTGACAGCTCGAGGACATTTTGTGGGCAGAAATGACCTCCCGGCCGTGCTCTGCACCCGCTGGGTGCTGCAGAGAGGCACAGCCCATCTGCTTCTGCGCAGCACAGGGTTAAACAGGTGCCTAGCTCCTCATCAGCTGAGAGTGAAACCCTGCAGGGCTAGAAGATAAAACCCTGTGAAGATGAAGTCTGGGGGACACAAGATCCCATAGGAAAGCACACATTTTCAAAAATATCTCCAGCGGGCCACTTCCTCCCAAGTGCCACCAGAAGCCGTATGGTGTGTGCCATGCTCATTCCCGCTCTGATCTGACATGTTACTTGCAAATGAAGGCAAAAAGATGCAATTGCAGTGATGGACTATGGAGTTCCACCGTGCAAAGTACACTCTGTTTACAGCTGCTGCCGAATTTTAAATTAATAATCAAACACAGTCTCTTCTGAGGTAAATAGTAAGGAAATACCTTTACACTAACTCTCTGCCCCTCCATGGCAGATCTGCACGGAATTCTTCAATTTTCTGGTAGGGCTGCAGTGAGCAGGCTGTGCCGGTGCAGGTGGGCTGCAGACGACTTTGTGCTTTATGAGAGCTGGTCCTGGCGCGGCCATCCACAGCCCCACGCCTTCCACTTGAACATCCTTTCTGGGACACGTTTCTATGACGCGTTCCCTTGGGCTGCACTCACCTTTACATTGCAAATGAGCATTTTCTTTCAATTGTTACACATTTTGGCACCGGAACTACACATAGCACATCATGAAGCTGTACTATACATTACATTACCACTGTAAGGAAAGGTATATATATATATTATGCGTATACATACACACACACTGTGCTGCTTTTCCTAGAGTCTGTCAGATCACTACATTATAACAGAGAGGCTATTACAGACAGGTTTAGTTAGCTGTGCATCATTTCACACCTTCATTACAATCTTTACCCGGAAAATGGATTGCTTCTGAGCCTCTCTCCATTCTCATTAAACTTCCACTCTTGCGAGGTGTCAGAATTGTAAAATGCCTAATACGGCCAGTTAATTATAACACCGCTCACTGCTTTAGCTTTTTCAATTACCCGCATTTCCACCGGCTGAAGTAGCCAAGCTCCCACCTAGGGTTAGCCAGACCAAAACTAACAAGAGAGACCAAGGGGTGGCCAGCAAACAGAGGACAACACACTCAGCCGGTCAGTGTAGGACCTGGGACACCACTGGAAAGCTTTCCACCAAGCAGGAGATGGCATTTCCCCAAAGGTGGAATGGGAAGTCTGTGCTCACGCAGGGATGAAAGACAGAGGTGCAGCATGGTTTTCAACTTCCTTTGCCAATACTGGTACCTAGAAATCAGACACTATGAACACTACTAAAGAAGTCGTTCTTGGGGTTGCTCAGGGTAAAAGTACTCTTTGCCAGAACAAGAATTGGCAGAAATTAGCTTGGAATCACATAAACAACTTTGATATCTGCTTCAGGATACAGGATGCCAGACAGCTCAGAGTTACCTCTCTCCTTGAGCACTGCCACGTTCTGGCACACATGGTGAGACCTGCCAAAACACCAGCTGACAGCAGCTCCCGGGGATCGGACACTGGAAGTCTCCTCTTAGTCCGATGAGGCCACTTCCACTCCCTTCAGCAGATGAGAAGAGCGAAGGTTTTGGCAGAATCTCTGATGCTTATTCTCATGGTTTAGCCCAGCTGGTGACTAAACGGCATCCGGTCACTCGCTCAGCCTGCCCCACTCCCAGGGGATGGGGAAGGGAATTAAAGGGGAAAAAGGAAAGAGGCCTGTGGGTTGAGATAAGAACAATTTCATACTGCTACTATTAACATATGAATATATATAAGTATAATAATATATAAAACCAAGTGATGCACAGTGTAATTGCTCACCGCTCCGGTGATCAAGGCCCGTCCCATCCCGGACTAATGATCCTGAAACAGGTAAGTCCCAACACCGCAATCCCAGATAAATAAGAGGCCCAAAAAGAGAGTGAGAGCGAGACAGCGCTCCACGAGTCCGAGAGTGAGACCCCCCGGAAGAGCAAAGGCCTTTTTTTCCGGTCAACCCTCACCTATATATTGGCCATGATACTGCATGATATGGAATACTTCATTGGTCAATTTGGCCCTCAATCCTAAATCTAAGTTCAAATCCTAAGGGAAGTTGTGGACCTTCTGTCTCGGCTGTGCCCCCCCCCCAAGCCTGTTGTGCTCCTGCACACTGGCAAGAACATGGCAAGATGAAAGGTCCTTGATAACTCCTCATAATGAATCCCAGACTAAAATCAAAACACGGAGTTCTTCTAGCTACTAAAAAGAAAAACTAACTCTGTCCATGCTGAAACCAGGACACTTGTGCAGAGCAAACTGCTCCCATGTTCCTTGAGTTTCTGGTGATACAGTATTTTTGGGTGACATGAAGCCTTCTGAAGTTTCCTAACAGCACAGATACTGTGGTGATCGGGAAGCCTGACCTTTCTTCAACCATTGCTTCACAGCTGGATGAAACGCTTCTGACCACCCCATCTGAGTCCCCTAACACAGCCACCCTTCCAGCTCCCGCCAGAGCTGACACCAGCCTGCTCAAAGAAATCTTGATTTAATATTTCTCATAGATTTTCTGAGGATGAATTCTCTTCCTACATTGCCCACACAAAGGACACTACTCTTTTTAGCTCTTTCCTCTTATTACAAAAACAAAGCAACCAAGGATTGCCCAAGTCACACCTTGCTGTACAAATGAATATTTCATTTTTAACAGGGAATAATTTTCAATGCACTTATGAAGAAAGCATCCTCACTGCAAAGGAACGCCACGTTCTGGCAGAGACATCCCAAACACAACTGAGAAAGCCAGCTCCCTGACGAGGGATCAGAAGATCAAAGTTGTGTTTTATTAGTTGTATAAAAAGTATGTTTAGCCCTCAGTTGAAAAATTTGCATTTAAATAGAAAGATTAATAACTGTAATACACAGAGCCCACACCGAATAATTTTTCGTAACAGAAAATAATTCATATTGTTTTATATAAATTGTGCACCTTAAGTCAAGCTACAAAAAATGGTAATCGTAATATTTTATGGAACAATTTTAATATAATACAGCTTTGTTACATTATTATTCTCTGTTGTAAATAATGCATGTCTGGAGCTTTAGGAAAGGCTGGATTTAAGATACTTATCTGAAAATTCAATAGGGCGTGTGCTTTTTGGTGTGCTTACAGTATGAATCAGTTTTACTTACTAAAATAAATAAATAAATAAATCTATCAGAAGGATAGGAACTAACCATCCCTCCCACCGCAAGGACAGACCAGGAGGTGATGCCTATGGAGAGCTTATTGAATTTTTTTTTTGAAAGAAAGCTTTTTCTCTAGAACACACAGATTTGGATTCACTCAAGCATTTTGAAATACTATTGAACCATCCAGTTGTTTCGGTCAGGTCAAAAAACCTGATCTTTAAACCTAAAAAACTCCATTTTTGACATTCTTTTAGCATTGAGGGGCAGCTTTTATTTTGAAATTATTTTTTTACTTACAACTACATTTTTAAAGAACTGGCCACAGGAAAACAGCCTCTCTTTTCCATTTCATTCTAACCAAGCCTTTAAAAAAAATAAAATAATAAAATATTGATGTTTCAGAGAAAACTTTCAAAAAAATTCCTTAGGATCAACCTGAAGCATTTCCTTCTCCATCTGTGTGTGATTTGTTTTAGTGTGTTAGTGATTTGCCCAGCGCTGAGGTCAGCTGGGAGCACAGGGCTGTCTCCCCAGCTTCTACCCCCGGGATGGTCTCCTGTAGCTACCTGCAGGGTTCAAGGGCTGCAAGTTCTTCCCGCTCCATCCTTCTGGGCTGCCAGTTTCTCCCTGCTACCCACCCCGCTCATCTCCTGCCCGCCATGAGGGACGCACGGGGGAAGATGCCCGGTGGAAGCCCGAGCTGCTGCAGTTGGGCAGAAAAGCTGCGTTTTGCACCCTGCATAGCGGGAAAGAGGCCAGTGCAGCCCAGGGGCTGTGGCAACTGCTTTAAGCAGCTCTAATATCGCTTCTTGAGTGCTGGAAGAAGGCAATTCCTCTGCTTTCCTCTCCTGGACTAACGCCAGCAGAGCCCTACCACGCTCAGCGCGTTTATTGTGCCTTTGCTCAAGGGAGAGCTCCTGTGGCCCATGGGCAGGTCGCCAACGCTGGGCACTGTCACCAGTGTCCGGGTACAGCAAACGAGGCCGCCCTGCCTCTTTGCCCGCCGCTGCCAAAAGTGCCGCAGGCTCCTGCTTGCAATGGGAAAGGAGCAGTTTTCTTCGCTGGTCTCACTGCGAGACACAGAATCTATTTCCTGCTGCAGCATGAGCACCGAGCAGGGAACTCGCAGAGTTTAATTTATCACTTCTTCATATATTCCAGCCCTTACCCAGAAAAACCTTTTAATTAGAGAAGGATCAGGAGGGAGTTGCCCGGCCTTCCCCCAGTGCCACGCGGATAATAGAAGAAAGCAAAACCCCTTACTCTGCTCAGAGCCACTGGCACCGCTAATTACCCTCCCAAAATTCAGCTCAGGTTCCTCTTGCTGCTCGTTTAATCTCCGTCACTCTTGCTGCCTTCCGTTTCATCGCGCAAGCACCGAGCAACAGGCGCAGACATAATCAAGGAACTCTGGAAGAGCCATCACTGGCATACAGTGGAAAGCTCAGCTCTCCTCAAAGCACAGACCCAACAGCAAACAATCCGGAAAAGATGCAGAGATGCTCGAAAACATGGCGTTATTTCCCTTTGGGAGCATGGCTCTCCTTTAGGCTCCAATGCAGCTGGACTCCAGAGGCTGCAGGCTTCCCCGTTGCTGTGATACCTGCTACTTGCCAGCAGCAGTGCTGGGCATTTAGGTTGGATGCTGGTGCAGCAATTGAGATGTCTGTTGTCACCTTCCTGCTCTCACCCCCAGTGCCACCATGTGCCCAGGGCCCACAGCCTGGGTGCCAGCAGCAGGGGTGCACTGGCAAGGCTGGCAGCTCCTGGGAAATCCCCCTCCATCACCATAATTACAGAGCCAACACAAACAAAAAGCGTAAAGAGAACCACATAACTTGTGAAATGCTGTACAGACACAGATGCATCAAAAACTTAATTAACAAGTCCCTTTTAACAAAGTGAAGAGGGGAAGCCTTTGACAACTACTAGAGGAGAGCACATGGGCGCTAACGAGGATGAGCCCCAACATTAGTAGCAGCTCACCTGGACCACAGGCAAGATTTAGGTGACCAAAAAGCTCACCTGCCAGCAGTGGCTGGGCTCCTCCTGGCCCACCTGTGCCCTTCAGTTTGCGAGCTCAGTCACTCAGGGGACGCAAAAGGATGGCACAAGCTCAGAGGCAGCCCTTCCCCAGTGAGGGAGCTGGGTTTGAATTTGGTTAAGTAGGTGATTTGCCTCAGGAGATTTGTGCCAGGCTGATGAGGTGGAAGGCAGCAGATCGCAGAGGCAGGGAGGGCCGCCGGGCAGGCGTGCAGCAGCTGACCTGATGTGCAGACACAGCTGGAATTACAGCTTCCATTGCCTGCCTCAGGACCTAACAGTAGAAGCTAGTACAAACCAAAGCGTATATTCCTTTTTTCCTAAAAGACAAACCTCAAAATAAAAGTAGGAATTTATGTTACAAGTTTCCCATCATCAGAAAAGGCTTTTGGAGCATCTTCACTGCAGCAGGGCTAGTTTAGGGACTGCTGAGCCAGTGCTGGGGGCTGGGAGGCTGAGCTAAACCAAAAGACAAGTCACTCACACATAGGCAGGGCTTGGGCAGGTCCCTTCCATCCCAGCCACCACACCAAGTCCACAGCTTGCTCTTACCTCTGCTCCCAAGAGGTGATGCAGCTTTCAGAGTTCCATGGGAGTTCGTTAGGAGAGGCAGGGTGACAAGCTGTGGCAGGGAGCTGCCCAGGGGTGGGGCAATTTCTTCTCCGGGGACTATGCCTGCATGGAACTGGTGAGGATGAAGGGCAGCTGCTTTAAACCCCAGTTCTTACAGCAAGATGCCAACACGCTGCCATTTACACCTGGTTCTCCTGGAGCAGAGATGGGCTTCGAAAGTCCACGAGCATGTATTTACAGGTTTACCTCTTCCTCAGCTGCAGAGTGAGTCCCTGTGACGGCAGGACCAAGTTATCAGTAAGGATAGCTGAGACACTGCCCACCTCCAGCATTTTAATTATTTACTATTTACCCTCAGATTTAATACCAGATTTAATACCAGAAAGCTAAACCGTGCAGATGGAAGTGGTCAGGCCAGCTTATTTGGAGTCATAAATGGACTCAACAGTTTGGAATCTGTCATCTGAATTTTGTTTGGGGCAAAATATTTTCATTCCTTTTTCCTTCCTGATGTGAATGCAATTCAAAGCACTCCTCAGAAACAGCGAGGGAGAAACAGACAGTTTGGAGCAGAAGCCTGTGTATTTAGGACCAGCAAGACCACTTCCAGGCACAGGAGTTTCTGCTGGGCTCCTCAAAGGCTTTGGTCCTATGCCAGAGTCACCCAATGCTTTTTCCTCCACTCAAACTGACCTTGATCATTTAAAGATCATCCACTCAATTCAGCTGTGGGATACTTTTAGCATCAAGACCTTTGTTAGTAAAAAGAACAAGAAGGACTTGAGAAAGCCCTCAGACCTGGGCACTTCAGGCTTACTAAATCACGGACCTGCTCTATCCTCATGTCTTTGATGAGGCTTAGAAAGGGAGGGATGAGACAGTGGATGCTACAACTTCCAAAAGATAGATCTGAAAAATGTTCTGCTGCCCATGGCCACCCGACATCTCTGCAAGTACAAAAGAGCAACCTTTCCTTCAGCAACCATCATGCCTTCAGGTAGCTTTGTAGGAATTTGTGATCTAGACATTTCTTTTCCCCATATTGAGGGGGCAAAGATTGATCAAATCTTTTCTATTTAAAACAGCAATAAAAGCAAACAACCTTTTTTCGTAAAGGTTTTGTAAAGACTAATTTTCTTGCACACGAAATCAGTTAGCTTTACAATATTTTGTCATATATTCCTTAGCTACTCAACGTTACTTCTGGAGCTTCTGAATGCAAATATTTCCTGACAAGGGGAAGGATGAAACCACATTATTTTTTTATCTCAGTTACACATTTGCATATCACATATCCAAAGTTAACAAGTGACTCCCTTGTGTAAAGCGGTTTTCTACTTCCTGTACATTCGAAATAACAGCTATGAAAATCCTCGTCTACTGTATAGTAAGTCGGTTTACTGCCTTTATTTTTCTGACCACATGTATTGTACAAGCAGAGGACAGAGCCTTTTATGTTACCATCCTGCTGTCTGGAAATCTCATTCTGCAATCTCTACTTTTTCATTGCCATTTTCAGATGTTTAATGAAGCGACACATGGATATGAGATGCCTCTGTTATTTCTTTTGCCCAGTCTCTATCGTTTTCAATCTCAGAACTGTTGAATGAATGAAAATATAGTTACCAGCTCTTTTTCACACTTCCTGAGCAAAACTCCCATTGGAGGCGATGAGAAATGTGAGTAAGGTACACAATGCAGGTTTAAGTTTCTGTTTTTTTTCCACATTGCCTGTGTGGAAGGACATAAAAGGAACATATTCACTGTTCATAGGCCTTGTCTGCTTTTTAGCCAAATACTACCATTAGGAAAGGGCGTTTTCTAAATGAACGATCTGTGTTCATACCCTGCCACAGCCACTTCTTTACCTAGTTATCTTCCCCTTTGGGAACTCATGCTAGTACCAACAAAAGTCCAAGACATAAATACACCACATTCGTCTTCACACAGGTGGGGATCTGCCCAGGCAAGCTGTGCAGAAAGTTGATTTCTCACCATCTCCAGCTCAGAGGTGCACCACTGACCTTTTCTTCCCATATAGCCATCTCAAACGACAGGAACGATCAGACTTCAGCGCTGAAGGTCAGTCACATCAACCCTGTCCGTTTTCTACTTGCGTACAAGTTCCCATACATCCTTCCACTCCCCAGGATCACGCTCAGCCCACTGGTCTGCAAGAGCATACATTAGAAGGAATTTTAATGACTTGAACTCGTGCTGAACTTCCTGCTTTAGCTGCTGTTTTAGTGATTTGTTGACTCTCCAAGGCTCATTCAGTACTTTTTTTTTTTAGCCTTGACAGAGTAGATAGAGTAGACGCGGATTTTATGTGCCAACTCTTCTGTATTTTTGGCGCTCCGCTCGTCACATAGCAGGTCAGTGAAATACAAGTTCAAGCAACAGAGGATGCCTCCCACGTATATCCGTGGTGTCTCAAAGTAGCCTAAACTAATCTCTCCCTCTCTTCCCCATTAGCAGTGACGCTAAGCTGGAAGCAATGCCTGAGGATGCTTTAACAGTCACACAGAATCTTAATAAGATCTACTTACATTTACATTGTGCATTTCAGGCTGGCTGGCTCTGTTTCCTTAGCCGCTGCCTCACAAAAGGAGCTGAATACACTGGTTTATTTTTGTGGGCTTTTTAATTATTTTAGCATTGTCTCTGATTTTTGTATCAGCCATCTGCGAAGTGTGGCAGGATGTGTGTAATCTTCTATGGCACATGTTGTACTTTCTCCATTATTATCAGATGGGAGAGAAAACCAAAGTTAAGGCAGATTAAGGTCAGCGTACTCTCAACATCCAATCGCTGTATAATCCACTGCGTTATCGCTAGGGAAGATTATCAGCCTTGATAGGACCAATTCTTTGAGCCATTCAGCTCTGTTGAGGCCCACTTCTCTCGCAGAATGGTATTTCTCTTTGATCTGAACAGAGAGAAATCATACATAAATTTTCCACTACATCCCGCTAATGTGCAGTAAGTGAATGTCTTTGTGCAGGACCCAGGAACAGCATTTCACTGTACAGCACAGCTGTGCTCTGCGCTGGCCTGGGCCAGAGCAGAAAGGATGCTAATGCAGCCACACCGGCAAGTTGCAGACAGCCCCCCCAAAGCCTTCACCCCAGCAATGGGCAGCTGAGTTAATCACTAAAAACACCATGGGTATGGAGGCAGAGAGAACAAGCTGCACTCACTGAGGGGCACCCTCCTGGCCAGGACTATATTTCCAGGCAGGATCAGACTACCGGAGGCAGAATTCACACCGTTTTTTTTTTTTGCAAAGGGCCCACAGGCATGATTTTGTTGATGTTAAATGGTCCAAAGAGTCATTTGGGGAGGGTGAGGCACAAAGTGCAGCGTGCCCAGGACAAGAGTGACTCTATACACTGTCTCCCCTCTCCCAGTAGAGATGTGTGATATTCCAAAAATGCCCTGAAACCAAGATAATTAATACATTATCTCCTACTGCATCGTCTGTGTCTAGTACGAGTACAGCTCAACAGACACGCTTTGTCTACCAAAGTTGGGTAAGGCTGGGCCACACACTGCTGCTGAGCATCACCACATTTAACCAGCCAGTGGTCTCCGAGTGTCTCTGTGTGCCAAGTGGAAAGCAGGGACAGGACCAAGCAGATGTTTGGCTCTCCTGCTCTGTCCACAGGTTAAATGCACCCCAAGAGAGAGTGGGAGGACAGCAGTACTTACACACAACCGTAGCCCTACTGCAAAACATCCAAACAATCCATTAGAACAACCATGCTCCAAGAGTAACCAGAACACCTCAGATTTCAGGATAATTTCCCTCTGTTTGCAATTAATATATGAAGGTAGAAGTGTTTTCACATTACTTTAATTTGCAGTTCCTTATCCACCCCCAACAAGTTAATGAATGTTGCTCCTCCAGAAGTTGTATCTTAGCAACAAAAAGGCTCCTCAGCTTGGAGGACTCCCTTGATCGCCCAATGCTGGGAGTTTCTATCCAACGTCAAAGGAAGGCAAGATGGAAGAGCAGCCACTGACCTCAGGCAGGCAGCATTCAGCTCCAGGAAACTCGCCGTCAATTATCACATTGTGCACAAGTGAATGTGGAAAAATCTGCTCGGTGCGGGAAGGGACAGAGAAACAGGCATCGGCTCTTTCCCACAGGAAGATTCACTGTGCACCAGAAGCCAGCGCTTCTTTGCAAGCCTTGGCTTCAGAATCTGCTCCTCAAACTCCTCCAGGCCTACGACAAGCCACGGCTCCGGTTCAGGTGGCAGAAAAATGCGAGAGGATAACTTGCAATTCAGTCAGACATGCCAAACCAGCACCTCATTTTGTTCATGGGGCTTTTTCAATCACTTGCAAGTTACCCGTCTCGCACCTAACCCCTTAGTAGTCCAGATTCCACAACTGCTTTCCATGATTTTCCACTTATTTCTTGTTTTCAATGACTTGAGAGTGAAGTCCTCATCTTCTGTCCCTATTGGTCTGGATACACACGGGGCAGGAATGGGAACACCAAAACCAATGGATCTGGGGCTGAGTAAATGAGCAGCCAAAGCTGATACTGCAGAAGGCATCAAAACAGCACAGTTTCAAACTATGAGCAAATGTGAAAAAAAAAAAAAAGAGAAAATATTTCCAATGTGGGAAAACATGAGGCAAATAATCCAAACACACCAAAATGCTTCATTTTTCAAAAGTCAAAATATTTCATTTCAACATCTTCCAAATGAAGCTTGCAGCTTTTTCTCTTCAAAACATTTTTGGTATGTAATTCAGTTTTAAAAGGAAGAAAGTAAAGATTTTGGGGTTTGCTTGGGTTTTTCTCCAAAAGGTCAGATCACCCACAAAGTAGCTATGGCATCATTTTTGTTGATTCAAAAACGATTCAGAAGTTGCAACCACAGGATCCTCTTTGAGAAATGAGGATTACTGGGGAGGGACGAGATACACCTGATGAAATGGAGCAAGAAGTAGTCAATAGCCTACTGAGGAGGGGCCAGATACTGAAGCAGATAGGCAAGAGGGAAGACAGGGAGGGAAGGAAGCAGGCATGCACAGGGGAAGATGGAGACCCTGAAGAGGAACTGCTACGACTTGAGCTTCTATGTTAAATTAAAATCAATTAAAACCACACATAACCTTTTGCTACATTGCTTTCCTGGGCAATAAACGACTGTAACTGTCATGGGGAAGACAATGAGTAAGATGGGAGGGGAGGCAGGCAGTAAAGCAATGCAAAACAGAGGCTTTCTCCAGTAGCAGGAAAGGTCTGGAGAGCTGAGAGTCAAGTTCTCACCATGGTCCTAACAAAGCTTAGCTCTTTGCTCTAGGGTTTCCTGCAAGATAAGAGATCATCACTAGTCCCATAAAACATGGCACATCTCTACTCACAAAGCTGAAAAGCAGCAGCCAAGGCAGAGGAATGCTCAGATCCTACATGGGATCAGGATCCAGCTAAGCATTAGTATGGTCTCCAGGACAGGTTTCTCCTGAGACATTCCCTAGCAGAGAGGAACCAACCTGGATCCAAGCAAGCAGCATGTTTGCTCCAGCATGAGAAACCTTCCTGGAGCCTAATCAACTTTCCAGCTAGTGTAAGGTCTTCTTTCTGATACACTTTTAATTTTTTGCTTATAGCTTTAGTATTACTGTATCATATATAATGGTACTTTCATGCTTGGGTAGCAGCAGTAATAGATCAGCAAGATTTCTTGCACCTATCTCAGGAGGAAAAGTTTTATTAAATCATTAAATAAAATCATCGTGTAGTCTGCCTTTACAAAATAATAAAAAAAAGGTCAGCTTTAGAACTGAAACACAAGTGGGAAAGTAGGTGTTGCAAAAGCTACTCCAAAGTAGCTGAATTAGATGCCGTGTATCAAGGAGGAGATAGAGTACATGAATTTAAGACAAAAAGAGAGAATAAGAAAAGCAAAAAAAAATCCTTTTGAATTAAGCCTTTTCTCACCTCTAACAAGGCTCTAGAAACAGCACTAATCAATCCAAATGACACTTTAGTGTGGAGATCTATTATATTCCTCAACGATCATATGGCTTTATATGTTATAATTTGGTTCTGAATTATGGCCTACATCAATTATAATTGAACACGGCTTCCCACTATACAATCAGACTGTGATGAGAACAGAAAGGCAGTGGACATTAGAGGATTACTATCAGAACCACCTAATTTAATTAAGGAGGAGATTTATTAAAATGGTAACATTAACAGGTGTTTTACGAGACTAATAATTAATAAGGTTTCTGTAGAACATTTGTAAGAGAAATAGACAATATGCAGTGCCAGCAGAACTCCCTGTAATGGGATAACAATAAAGCATTACGAACTGCAGATCAGATATTATGATAATAATCTGATACTGTAAATTATGGTTCAAAGAGGATTAAATGCCATTACCGCAAATTAGTATTTATTTAAGCTCCAGCAGGCCTTTGCTCACCGTCTGGAGGAAAGGTGGGCTGCAGACAGGCTCTCCAGCACGGACACTTGCTGTCCTCCCGAATCCTGCCATGATGAGTGGAGAACCTTGCTATCTGCCAACACAGCGATAACGCTGACCACATCCATCTAGGAAACCGCAGCAGGGCTGCGGGAAAGTGCTTCATGCCGATGAAGTCCAGCGACTCATTTTTGACCTTTTTGAAGTTACCTTCAAGCAGCCGAAAGCTGGCAGCCCCATGCTGCCCCCCAAGCTGCAGCTCAGAGGTGTCCCCATGGGACAGGGGTTCACCATGTCTCCTGGCACACAGGATAGTGGAAGATGGGAATTGTGGTGGCTGTTCTCTGTTCCCGTTAGAAATCCTGCAGGCACAGCAAGAGGTGAATTTTCAGGAGCATGAAGAAAGAAAGGGGAAAGCGGGGTGGGAAACCAAGAGGGAGAAGCATGCTTTCACAGCAGGGAGCAATACCCCAGCTCCCTGAAGGAGAGAGAAAATAGCCTCAGGGTCTTTTCTGGAAATGAGGGTGCTGAGGGACTTTGCCAGAGTTATTTCGTGATTTACAGCTCATGTTAGCACCTGGTGCTCTCTTAGCTCTAGGCTTACAAAAGTTTTGTCCCAGCAGCCCCCAGGTGAGAGGAAGGAGGTGGCTGCAGGGCACAGAGCCCTTTCTCTAAACCAGCTCTGGTCCCTGACAGAGTGATGGAAGAGGATATTAGCAGCGGGAAATTTTTTTCAAGGCCACTATTTTAATGAGCTCCTAAATAACAACTTTATCTTAGGAGGTGCACTCAATATTCAGTCAGTATCACACCTGAACAATACCACTGCCTAACTTCACTCAACAGAAAACAAGTCCACAGCTGCAGCTCGGAAACCAAACCTCCACTTTGGGAAGCACTGATGGGATGGAGCACCTCGTCCCTCACTGGGCCCAGGATGGATGGCTTTCACGGTGTGACAGAGGGTGTCGTGGGCTGTGCTCCCCTCCATCCGCTGCTCCCAGCTGGAGCTTGCAGCAGTGTTAGCTCCCACCGCCCTGCGTCGAGGCAAAGATGCCTCGGCAGCTCAAGGGGCTGTTCATGTCACTCAGGCAAGGTCTGAGCCACCTTTTTTTCCCCACTCTTTTAATTAGTATCTGACATCAACAAGCACAGAGTTTGCAGAGCAAATGAAACAGCCACTTAGTGTCAAACCAGGTGTTGGTTCCCCTCTCAGCTGCAGAGATATTGGTTTTGGACCAGACCTTGGCTTCTTGTTTTTCCAAGGGTAGGTCTGATTTGCTTTTTAATGAGGCCGAGCCAAGGGGAAGGCCTTCAGCTCTGCTCCTAGCACCCAGCCTCTACGGAGGCTCTGCCACAAATTGCCGCTGAACGGCTTTGGGTTACTTCAGACATGCCTGTTAATCACAGTTTAGTTTCTGGTTTGCACATCACAACTGGGACAGTTTGATCAAACTTTGATCCAAGTTTTGGACCACAAATAACTTGGAGATTAATATCTACCCCAACACAAAATATTGTCTCTGCCAGACCTTGGGGGACCCCTGCACGAGACTATTTCCATTACCATTTCCCCAGTCCAGAAACGGACCCTGGGCCATGGCCTTTTTTATGGTTCTGGGACACTTATGAGAGCAGATTAACCTGTCTTGACAGAGACACCAGTTACCATCCAGCAGCCTTTGGAGCTCCTATATATCTGCTTTCAAGTTTTATTTCATTTTGGGCATTTTCCTTTATTTGTGCGTGCCCACAGGGAGCAGAAATGTATGCCAGAGTGCTATGAATACCCTGCTTCCCCAACCAAATGCCTCATGGGCAGCAGAGACTAAGAAATGTAAGGGTAACAGAACACTGGAACAGGCTGCCCAGAGAGGTTGCGGAGTCTCCTTCTCTGGAGATGTTCAAAACCCGCCTGGACCCATTCTTGTGTGATCTGATCTAGGTGGTCCTGCTCCGGCAGGGAGATTGGACTAGATCCTTTGAGGTCCCTTCCAATCTCTAACATTGTGATTCTGTGATATGCCTCTCATCAGTGCAGCATTGCAGAGTCCAGGGATTCTCAGCATGTAACAGAATCTCCATCCCATTTTCCATAGGCAGGCAAGGACTTCCAGGCACTTTGAGGGACTCCCATGCTCAGCTCCGACTTCACTGACTGACTCCATGAATTCAAACCTCATAAGGTCTTTGAAATTCCCACCTATACGCGGCACACGTTTTGACTCTTAATTAGCTGAATTCCTTCCACTTCACAAGAACTCTCTTTTAATTTGCTTTGTATCATGGATCATAAGAATAGTCTGAGATTTGCATTTGAACAAACATCAGTTCCCTACCCTACATAAATAACTGGTTCTCACGTACAACCCAAATATTCATATTTGCTTTTAAAGGCTGCAGGCTGCACCCAGAGGTGCCAACAAGAGGCACCCTGTTGGCTTTGCAGGCATAGCACGGGGCTCGAAGAAATACAGATGACGTATTTCAAAGGGGAAAAGGTGCACAATCTATTCTCTTCTGGCAAGGGAGCTCCTCTGGGCTGGTTTGAGCCAAATTTCTCCAAAAGCAAAGCCTGATTTCTTCCCTAGTACTGCTATTTAAATCACTTCTATGAGATGCCTCTGTCAGTCACTGAGTTTTAATATTACCACAGTAGCATTACAGGAGAATGAGTGCTGAATCGATAAAAAAATTAAGGAAATAGTTTTTATTACACAGTAATATTTGGAATTGATCCCTTAGGCTTTCCAGTCACCTTAGTTTTGTTTTATATGCCAGTGAATGGAATATCATGCAATGTAGTTTGAATGCGGGAACCAATCAGTTGTAATCTAATTTTAAATGGACCACAAGAAAACCGAGAAGATAAAGACAGGCAGGGGCATCGTGTTGACAGATGTGTCTATGGTATAGTGTATCTCTGCTCTGCCTAACTAGGAAAAATACTCTCTTGAATTGTTTTATCTATGTATAATGCCAATAACAAGAACGATAGGGGAGAAACTTAGTTTCTGCAGGGACACAAAGAAATTTATAGAAAAAAAAAGTGAAGAGAGAAAATAATATCATCTTGTCTTGGCCTCACTTGTAAAATGCTAAACTAACAGGCAATAAGCATATGAAAAGCTTAGAATAAGCAGAGTGGATGTTTAACTTGTTCAAGTTAACAAGAATTTCTCTCTGAGGCCAAAATTCAATTGTTCCTCTGACTCCTCAAGCAGAAGGGGCTATGATTTGCCTGGAGGAATTGCCGAGGAACAAAGAGTTTATGCTAATCAGCAGGTAGTGACATCCAGCACGGTGCACAGCCTCCTGCAACTTCACCTCACACTGCAGTCCTAATTAATTTCAACAGCTTCCACCTGCTATTTGCAATTATGATTTTCTCTTTCATTTCTACCACCACGAGCTCTTACAGTTGACCGATCCCTCCCCACTTAATCCAGCTTGCAATGCTCCATGAAGCAGGTCCTTAAATCAAGACCTCCTCGCTGCTCCCAATCCTGCAAGACAGCAGCACTGAACTGTCAGCTGTGCTCCCCACAGCCAAAATCTGACTCCCCCAAGTAGCAACATCCTTAGTCTCAACTTACTACGTTTCAGTACTTGAAGCTTCAGCCTCCGCTTTTTTCTCCAGGAGGGCTGACGGTCTCTATGAGACATCTTCCACCTGCCAGTCCCAAGGGTGATTTGCCCACATGTCAGTGCCTTAGTGTGCCTTTAGACCTGACCTCTGCCCAAGTCAGCAGCTTTCTTTGGTCCTTCACTGAATTTGCACTTTTTACATCCTTATGAAGTCACCCATCGCTGTAATTCCTGCTCTGTCCTGACTCAAACTGCTGTATTTGCTTCCTAAATACAAAGAAAACAGAATTAGAGGCTTGTCTATAAATTTAAGACCCAGTTTGTATAGAATGCTACCACAGTACATTAAGAGCCATCACTCTTAGACCCCTCCAGACCTGCTGAAATACAGCTGCCATAATATGTGGAAGAAGTTACATTACCACAGGGGCTCAACTTCAGGAAACCCTTTAGAAACTGATTTTCTTCTAACACAAAAAAATATGACAGTTACATTGAGGTGGTTCAACAGTCAATCTCCCTGGATGAAAACATAAAGACAACAAATCAGCAACCTAAATATTCATCGTGGCTTCACTACAAGTAATCAAGACCACGTTTCATTTTTCTCTGCAGATACTAGCTTGACCAGTAATGCTGACGGCTGGTACTCTGAAAAAACAGCAAATTAAAACAGAAACTGAAAGTGCTTTTGAGGCAAATAAAGTATGAGTGAAAAATATCCAGGAGGTAAGAAAAAAAAAAGAAAAAGAACAAAAACGCCACACAACACCAAAACCCAACCCTGTAACCATGAATGAAGATTTCTTTAGTTAAAAAGGAAAAATATCAAGTTACTGTGCAAGCTGTAAAAATAATTTAAAAATTCAATTGCAAATGGAAAAATGATAGCTATGATCTCAGGGAGCACAAATCAGCAACAAGAAAGAGCAGACAATTTGAAGAAGGGACCTAGAGGTATCAATGGAAATTCTACAACTTGTAGAATAATAAAAGTATGAAAATTTAACATAATAGCATGGCATTAAATCCTAGCAAGGTTGCAGATTTCATAATCGATGAGGATGGAAAAATTGTTCAACATTATGTAGAAAATGCAGAAATAAACAGCAAACATTTCTGTTCTGTATTTAAGCCAATGGAGAATTTGTTCATCTTTTATAGCAACATAGAATCACTTTCTATTCCAACACTAACAGATTTTAAACAGCCCTTAAATGTAAACATTTAAGTGTGAGATTGAAGAAGTTGCTCTCCAGACTATTAAAAGAATTGATGAAGATCTCTCTGAAACATCCGCATTCCTTTCAAATCATCTGCATTCCATGAGAAACCTCAAGAAATTCAGGATCACCCCAGCCCTGAGATGGTTTCACAGGGTGACCAAAGCCCATACCCCCCTGCACCCACAGGCTGGGATGTCCTCCCTAGATCAATGGGAACAGGCATTGCTATGTTATTTCTTGGCTTCGGAAACTCTGCTGTCAATTTGTTTGATTTCCCTGTTCTCTGGCCCACCTTGGAGGACGTTATTTGTTAAATGGATCCTACTTGAGTGTTTGTGAATACATTTTGATCGGATTTGATTATCACATATAAACTTCAGAGTACTTGGGCTGGCCAGGAACGTAAATACAATTAGTAGTAGTAACAAACATTAAGCAAAGCTGCACTGACTTACTGTAGAATGCTCTTCAAGCCCCAGCCAAACAAATGCTTTCACTTTGCTTTCCTGCCCACCGCTTGTGCGGCAGATGCTCTTCAGAGGAAAAGCTCTACCACCTTCACCCAGAGTCCAAGTCTGACTTTTCTATGCATTTGCCCTCTTGCTTAAGTTATGCCAGCCCGTCTGCAGGCATAGCTACTCCTCTCATTAGCTAGCAACTGGTAGCTCAGCTCTGCTCCGCTGTGCTTAGCATTATACAGATCAGCCAAGTATTGATGCGGCATCACTGAGGAGAATCTAGATTGTTTTTTTCCCCATGCCTCCTCCTTTTGAAACTTAAAATACATGCTGGAAATAATTTCAAGGGCTGCTGAGCATTGCCACTGGGGGAATGCAAGGGGCTTTCAACATTAAAACTGAAAGACAGTTGGAAATTTGCAAGTGGTTGCCTTTGAAATTAGATTTTGAGGCTAAATTCAAAGAAGTCCCTGTAGCTTGTCCCACTCCCTGCAAATACACGTGGCACTTCTGAAAGAGGCTAACAAAAGCTCTTCTCTCTCACTGTGTCCAGCCCACCATGTTTCATCCCAGAGCCTTGGTCCAACTGAAGGCGATGGGCTGCGTGGGGAGTTGGCATCAGTGCTGAACCTGCATCAGCGCTGAACCTGCATCAGCCAGGCCCAAACCAAGCACTGCAAACTCACAGCAGTGCCAGCAAAGGCACTTGGAGAGGAAGGCAAGGATCAGCTGTTGATTGTTCAATGTGCAGACTAAAGTCCAGTTTTCTTCAAAGCCAACTCACTAGTAGAGACGGGATGGGGAGAGTTCATCTATAGCGTCTCTGTCCCACCAGGTCCTGTATCACTGAGAGAACCACAAGCCACCAGATGCTGGTGGACATCTTGTGGTGTTATTTACCATCTCTGTTTCAGTAGAACACAGAGCTCTGCAACAGGAGCCAGACCTGCCTCTAGTATGCTCTTTTCATGATAAATCCTTCTACAAAGCATTGGCACTCAAACTAGCCAAAGACGACCGGAAGCATTATAAACCCAGTGGTAGAGTAGGAAAAAACAATGACGAGCTCACTAAAGTGCACAGAAGTCATCTGTGGCAGAAACAGAAACTAAAGCCGGGTATCCTCAGCCCCAGCTTCAACCTCAGACACTCCCTACAATCCATTCATCCAACTTCCCTCCTGTTCCTCAGCCCTCCGAGGTATGACAGTGTCACATCTTCTATTAAATAAAGGGAAACAGCATTGTATCAGAAGAAGAACTGGTAGGAACAGTCTTTGTACAACACGTTGTGTTTCACTCTTGCTACTAGTTTCCATTCACACAATATATTTTTAAATTACAAATTTCCACATTTTCTCTTCCTGCAACCTAAACGTAGTTTAGTGATGCTTACTTTCATGACATCACTACTTTCACACAACGAGTGAAGCAGGCATGCCAAGTCATCCTCATGGAGAGGTCACTTAATTTTGGTTTGTAAAGCCAAGTCTCCTGTGATCTCCATAATTACCAATCAATTTTACATAAATAGCAAAATTAAGCCCCATTATTCTCATTTACCACAAAATTAAAGGAATTAATTAAACATGGGAAAAGTGCTGATGTCTGCCAAATTGTTACTTCCAACAGATAAAAACAAATTAGGAATGATATGCAGACAGGAGAAGAAAATCAGTTTTCCATCCAGCAACTCAGTGAACTATTGCAAGGAAGACTGTAAACAACAATCAGTATGGGAGGCTTCTCTATCTGAACACTGGGACAAGAAAGACACATTCTTTGTTATGGAGGAAAAAACAACTCTGAAACAATCCCCTTGGTTTTGTTTTTGCAAAACAGAAAAGACCCTGGGGATGGGTAACAACAGGCTTCAACAAGAATGGTTCTTTCAAACTTTGATTTGTCAAAGGACTGCTGCTCTGTAATTATCATGAATGGTTTTAGCTAAACATCTCAAAGGAACAAAAGAGGGTGCAAACATTTGGAGACAAATTGAGACCACAGGAAATGTTTGCAGGTGGCTGAATAATGGAGGGGAGAGAGACTTTGCAAAGTGCCGGAGCCAGGGCTGGAAAAATAGGGAAAAAACTGAACTGAGCCTTGAAGAGCTTTGAAACTCTATCCTCTTCTCCTGTCCTAATGAAGATGCATCAACAGGCTGGTTCTGAAGTTACAGTCGTAAGACAAATGCATTACTGCAAGCAGTGTTTGAAAGACACTTGCAATTACAGCTGCTCTGGAACAATGAAATATATACTGTTCCTTAAATAAACTGAAAAAATGATAACCTCTTTTAACTGTCGTGGTGTAGTAGAGAGATCTTCATATCTTCCTTAATGAGATTTTTATTGCCAGTGTAAATTTGTCTTGAACTGAATTTTTGTCTTGGGAACTCTGAATTATGTTACACCGAGTTGTTCCTGGTAAGCATGCAGGCTTGCACACATTTTTTGCTGTGAAAATGGCTCCTTCTGGCAAACCGAAAGCAATTGAAGCTCAATTTAATTAGCTGCCTTCTGTAAATATGCCATTATTCTTCTAGCTCAGTGCTGGAGTTATATTTACAAAGGGAACAGATAGCAATAATTATTTTGGGCCGTAGTTAGTCAGTATTAGTTAATGCCTGAGCGTAATTGAGAGGAAATTAAGACAAGTGTAGTCTTTGGGGGGGAACAAAAGAATATATCAGTCTACGGCAGTATAGACACTGCACCTGTATGTTCCTCCTTGGGCTGGAATACATAGAAAGTTGTAGTTGAAAAAGCAAACGTTTACCCTGTGCTCTAAAACTCCTCTGGCACCAGAGAGGGTTAACCATAATCACCTTGCATTTTTGTTCACTAAAAACCTGTTGGATTTTTGAAATAACTCTTGCCAACCTTCTCTTCTGAGTTTCTATCTGCTTTCAAGTCACAGTCCCATGAACGAACAGCCATTGCCATATCACTGCTCACCAAGGAAAGGAGCACTGAGCCAAGCAGCTCGGAAAGCTGCAACCGAGGATCCACAGCTTGAGGAGCACAAGCTGCTTGGGAAGGTTTCACAGACAGTGTCTGAGAACCCCTGCCTGGCTCAGGACAGGAGGAACCTGCTCCGATGGCATTTTCATGGATCTCTGAAATGAGCTAATACTTTCCAGTGCCCATCTTGAGAGCAAACACGATTCTTCAAACTAAGGCGCTGCCCCATAGCCCTTTTCATGGGTTTGGATAGGTTATTCAAATTAACTCTCAGAACAGATTAGTTTAATTGCATCACTATGTAGATGCTTCTATTTAGAATTAAAAAGGCCTTAATTCAATTTACCTTAATCCACTTTCAAAGAAAATTAGAGCAAATGAAGACTTCACTAATTCTGAATGATTGTTCACACTTAGGTTAAATGCTGTTTAACTAATTCTCTTTAAATGTATGTTTCTACTTAATTTTCATTACTTTCCTTTTTATGTCACCACAACACATGTTCCCCTTCTTTGGGTGTGCAGGTATCAAACCATAAGTGAAATACTAAAAAAATAACAAGTCAGATAATGCATTCCTTGATGGAGCAAAAGCTCCTGAACAAAATTATGGGAATTTTTTTTGCACAAGGGCTAGCAACTTGGGCCCACTCTTTCCATGCTGGAAGCAGTTGTCAAAGCACAATGTAGGACAAGGATGGTTTTGAGATTAGTGCATTGCACTAAGCAACAGAAGACAGTGTTTTGAGATTCCCATTTCCAACAAAAGCTCTCTGCCATACTGGACAAGCCCCAGAGGGTGTGTGGTAGCTGAGGAAAGTGCTCAGGCCATCAGTAACAACCTCCTGGGATCTTGCACTAACAACTGCTGTGCCAAACAGCTTCTGGCTCCAGGGCTCAATCCTTTGCTGTGCTGCCTTGCGTGATGGAGAAACTCCCTCCAGTTCCCTGGTACTCAGCATCTCCCCTAAGACAGAGTCAGGAACCACTTATTTTCACCTGCTCATTGCCTGCCTGAGTCATTGGCTCAGGATCCTTCAGTGTGGTCACACACAACACAGAGAACAGCAACTGGCCCTGATACACACGCAGTGCCTCCCCGCACAAAACACAGGGCTTGCACAGGTCAGTCACACACCCTGACCTCCCCCCTGCCCCCAGGCAAGGGCAGGATGCACCAGGGCTCACAGCACCCTGCTCCCAAACACACCCATGTCCACAGCCTTCCTTTAAACTTGCCTTGAAATCATGGGTTTCTCACTGTGCTTAATGGTTGGTTAATCAGCATTGCTATAAGAAAATGCATGACACTACCTAATCTGCAGGTGGCAAGTTAATGGGGTTTGACACTGACGAGCCAGAAAGTACCCAAGCTCCATTGCTGCTACTAACTCCTATGCTATTTCCAAGCCTACAGAGCTCTACAGCAAATCAAAGGACCCCCAGGGTACCTATTCAACAAGGAACAAATTCTCACTTCAGCCATTATGTAAATGAAATGCTAAAAATGTTCTTTTGTTCCTCTGAGGTATTAGTACTACTAATGCAAAGTGCACAAACTTCATAATCAAGTAAAATATTATTTTGTGGTACTTGCAAAGTGCCAGAAGTTTACGGACTACATCTCTGGGACTCGCAATGCTCAGAGCTTTAGATGTCCCTTTGCCGAAGTTCAGATAAAAAGTGTTTTCATAATTTAAAATTCTGTTGTAAGGCAAGATGGGAAGTGGCATGCATCTGGCATGTAGCTACTTAGAAATGAAGAGTTAGTACAATAACAATAAAAAAAGATCTAGTGTATGTGAGCACACATGGTTTCTCCTTTGTGTAACTTATGATTTCAGAGCACCCTGCCAAAGCTGAGTTGAACTATGAATACCAACTATTTTAGTCTTCAAGAGTTATAGTGCAGGAAATTCACATCTCTGTATTCTTTCCCACAGCTGTCACTCAGGCTGCTCCTTGTGAAAGACCTGAATCCAAAAGCCAGCTTTGGACATTAATTTGACAGCAGATGGATCAGATAGATTGGACCCCCATTCCAGCAGTACAAAGCTGGAATACATTGCCGCGGTGTGCATGCTGAATTGCTGCAGTGCCTGACTTACAACATGACAGCCTCCGTTTGCCCTGGCTAGTGGCACCACTACTCCATGGGCTGGTGGGGATCTGTCCCAGGGTACTGGAGAACCATAGGCTCTCACAGACATGTCCATCCTGATGGACACCACAGCCGTGCTCTGCAGTGAGCCATGCACAGCACGAGAGTCATGGGAAATCAGTGAGAAGTGTCAACTTTCATTTAAGCACCAAACTCCAACCTAGCAGCAGATGACAGAGAACTGCCTCTGAACAAAGCCTCATCTGTTCTCGTGGTTTCCACCTGTTGACAAAGTTGATAAAACATCCAAGACAGATCCTCACAGAAACAATTGATACCCTAAATTGGATCATCTCTCCCAGAAAATACATCCATCATGCCCAGCATTCCACTATTTTTCCTTCTCTGCACTCAACTTTAACCAGATCACTTAATAATAAAACTGATTGCTACAGCTGTACTCACTAAGACACAAAATCAGCCATGAGCAAGTATCATCAACACTGACCCAAGCATCCACTGCCATGTCAATATATTACAGTCCACCAGCCACATTTGGAAATTTGGCTCTAGCCTCCAGAAAATCCTGAGAGCAGGTGCAAGATTTTCTAGAACTGAGAAAGGAGATGCAGAGACTGGGGCACAGAGCGCAGGAGGAAGGTAATCCTACTCATTCCAGGTGTCAGCATCTGCTTAGACTCCAGTGAGACTCTGAGGGAGGAGCAGATGGTGAAGAACGAAGCACTGGGTCCAAATGAGATATCTGAAAATAACAGATACAGATCATTGCTCCTTGAGAAGATGAACAGCAGTTGGGGTTGCAGAGGAAGCTAAGGGGCTTAGGGACTTTTCTTAGCTAAGGGGAAAGATGAAGGACATGGGGTAAGGTTTTCAGAGAGAAGCTAGCACAAAGTAGGGAGTAGCCTTCTAAGTCAGGACACAGACTTGATGGAAAGATGAAGCTCTTACCAAGCAATGCAACCACAAGAAACACTTCTTTCCATACCTTGGAGTAATTCCAACTAGAGCGTTAAATGGTTCTGACACAGGAATAAGTAGCAGTGGACTGAGAAGGGCTCCCTGGGCAGAGTCCAGGCTCCTGAAGGACTCACCCCTGTAATCCCTTTCATGGCCTGAGGATGCTCTGTTGAAAAGCCAGCTCTAGTGTTTTTTGCCTGACTGTTCCTACTGAGCCATTGTCCCCGAATTACCATGACCACACATGAGGAAGCTTCCAGCATCCTAAATTAATTCATGACAAATCTAGCCCCCTTTGTTCTCCTGCTAACATCCTCAGCTGAAACAGCTCTTCCCCATCTGCTTGGGTTTTTGCCCCTCGATGTTCTCATAGGAAGCCAACTAATCCCTTCCCAGCTTTTGTTTTGCTTGGCTAAGGAGGTCAAACTAAGTTTAAATCTATTTGTTAGCTAAGACTTTGTAGCAGTTCCCATTAGTTTTTAAATAGAGCTAAAATGATGTGATAGTGGCCACTGTTTTTTCTTGCTACAGGCACAAAACTAGAAATAGAAACACCTGGTGAATGAAATACATACAGGATGGTTAACACAGCAACCCAAAGCTCAACTGCTTACCTTGTGCAATCAGGTAGGATGGTTGAACTGAAGCCAAATTTAGCCCTCTTGAAATGGAGGGAAGCCTGCCAAACACACATGCCTTGCTGATGTCAAATACCTATATTCAGAGGAAGCTGTTTACATTCCTGTTAGGTCTCTTTTGCAGTTAAAAACTTCTAATGCTTTTGAAATGCAGTGTTATGGGTGAACTCCAGGTGTCTTGGACACAGAGACAAACAGCAGGATGCTGTAGCTGGAGGTCACAGCAGTGCGGTCTCAGAGGGGAAAATCTGAAGATGCCCAAAGGACCTACACTGGAGCAAGTAAGTTTGGGAAGTGAGGAGAGATGCACAGACACCAGTGAGGCACAATGTCCACAGATAGCTGGCAGATGATGCCGTTGCCCCATCAATGAAGTCAATAGAGAGATTAAAAAAACCTACAAAGGGCTAAATTTCCATTAGCCTGCAGGGGCCAAATGCTGACCTCTTATTCCAGACTTACCTAGGTGCAATAACTGTTCCAGATGTGCGGCAGGTAGTTAAGAGCAGGCGCAGCCATGAGGTATGTAACCTAGAGCAGGGCTGGGCTTGGCACAGCAGCAGAGCTGTCTCAGCTCCACCACTGTAACATAGATGAAAGTGCCATTAAACATGTTACTCCGCTCAGCACTGACATATATAAAAATGTTTTTCCGAGATACAATTCACTACAAAAAGAGTTGAGTACATTTCTCTGTCACAGCAAGAAAAAAATATATGGGTAGTTAGGTTTAAAGGAGAAGAAAGCATGTGCCCTGCTTTCTGACCCTGTTTTTTGTTTATTGTTTGGATCCCACACAATATTTTTCTCGTTTTCTCCTTCAATTATTTATTAAGGAAAAAAAAGATGGAGAAGGGTTCTCTGTT
Source organism: Tauraco erythrolophus (assembly GCF_009769465.1). Classification (NCBI taxonomy): domain Eukaryota; kingdom Metazoa; phylum Chordata; class Aves; order Musophagiformes; family Musophagidae; genus Tauraco; species Tauraco erythrolophus. The sequence continues at coordinate 9,943,760 of NC_141476.1, forward strand.
CTTGTTTGTGTCACCATTCATGGCTGCTGCTGTGAGAATACTGCTAACAGCAGCTACTAGTGTTTTATTAAAAATAATAAAGTATATCGTTACCATAAAATAGCGATGTGATCAAAAGGATTATTCTCTTATGCCCTTATCTGAGTCTTAACTATAAATTAGAGCTCAGATAAAAACAATCTACTGTAGAGCATATAAAGTTTTGAAAAGCTGATATATTTCTATATAAACTGTTCAGTTTATCTTATATATATATTACAGAACAATCCCCTCCCCGAAACTGTGAATCTCACATATATTTTTTTTTTATACTGAACCTTTTATTCTGTATTTGATAGATGCACAAGGGGCTGATCGGCTTAACTCTATTGACTTCCATAGTACTGCTCTGGATCCGGCCCCGCTCCCAACGCGAAGGAAAACCTCCCCCTCTGCTCGCAGCCCTCTTGAACAGGAACACTGCTCCATCTGCTGGGCTCCCACACAAGGGACAAGGAAAGGGTGAGGGCTGAAGTAATATTCAGTGCCAGCGATAAATTGGAGGCGTATTGACGCCTGGCACCAGGGCATTAAATCTGTCCAGTCCGCCAAAGTCAAACGCAGAAAGCGCACATTGCGCGTCTTCCCAAAACACACGCTGTCCTTCTGGCGAGCATTGGGATGCAAACGAATGGAAGCGACGGCACACACAACCCTTACACACGTTACTGTTCACAACTCCTACGCGATGCTCCGTGCAAGCGTGCGCTACCTATGCTGATGCTTCTGATGTACAATAACACATTACGGGTTCCCTCATTCGCTGAAAAAATCACAGCCCCTCTGTAACAACCCATTTTCTGACCATCCCCTTTGGTTAAAGCATTGCTGCTTGTTTGCAGATAATTCTTATTTTCAGCCCACAGCACCGATAGTTCTTAGCTATTACTAATCACTCTTTTCCACTACCTGCTCTCTTTCCTAGCCTCTCATATATATTAATATATGGTAGAGCACATAGTCAAAATGCACCTGAGGCACAGCCAAATATATATGGCTCTTTGAGTTCTTCATCTTTCCAATGCAGGCCAGTAGTATCTCTCCCTCCCCTACACACACCTCGTTAAAAACAAGTGAGAGTTAGATGACTAAAATGGTGTCTTTCTCCAGCAATGTAACACGGCTCCACATTGAAATAATCTGTTTAAAAATCTCTTTTTTTAAAAAAAAAAATAGAAAAAGTCATTTTCTTGATTATTATTCAAAGCATATTCAATGATGAAAGTAAAAAAAAACCAAACCATTTGCATTTAACTTCTCTTTTTATTATGCTTTATTCTCTTCCTGCATTTTTAAGAGCTCAGCCAGTGCAAAATGTAGGAATTGACTTTAGTTTTACTTTCTAGCACATCGTCACCTTATAGTCAATTCACTTCGGGGTCCTTTTTCATTAACGTAAAGCAGTAACATCTGGATTCCAAATGCTGCAGGGCAACGTTCATCTATGTAAAAAACGTTCCTACTGAAAATAAAGTAACAAAAGAAATTCATTTACAGAGGTGTTTTTATTAACCCAGCGGCTAGCAGAGGTTGAGAACAACTAAACAGAGGGACAGCATGACCTGGTGACCTATCTGTAACACTCACCGATGGTTTTAAACCCAGAAGTTTGGGATATGAATATTGCTAGAAAAATTGTTGGGGAGAACCTTTTATAGTCAGAAGCATTTGCATTTGCAGAAGCCTCTGGTGCTCACCTGCAGCCAGCTCAGGCTGCAGGCAAGCGGCGTGAGCGCTGCCCATCGCACCGCCGCAGAAATGGAGATTATGTGGGAGCTCACTGATCCACAGGAGGAGAATAACAGGTGGCAAGTGAAGGGAGCTCAGAGATGATGAAGTGAACTGGTTTTATGTATCCAGGATGCATACTAAAGCAGCAATCTTAATGCTTATCCCCTAGCATTAAGCATTATATTGATGGAGTGACTTTTTGGTCAGAAGCCATCTGCTGTTTCCATGGGTAAGCGTCTAAAAGAATTTGCAAAGCTGGCTATCAAAACAGGAAAAGTTTCATTTGGCTGTGGGTGTTTTCATGAGGCACCAGACCAGCAACAACATCATGATGCAAAACAAATCCGTTTCTGAAACAAATCAGAGTACACAAAGTATCTTGCTGCCGAGGCCCCGGGGAGTGACATTTGCTCACCTTGTCTGCCCTCTGAGATGCAGAAGGCAAAGTTCTGGTCTTTCTGGGACAACTGGGATAACTCCTGGTGTTTCTGTCTCTGAGATGGGCAGGGGTTGCGCTTGCTGGGTTTATGGATTTCAAATCTGGTAAGGAGAGGGAGGGAAAGGAGAGACAGCAAGTCAAGGACAGCTTAGAAGGGAAGCAAAGCTGGAGAAGGGCAAGAGAGAAGGGCAACAGGGAAGGCAGGGGACTGGGGTTAAGAGTCACTGCCAGCAACCACAGCAGGAGAAGCAAGAAGTCAACCAGTGGCTGCCATCCCATACTGCCATCTGAGGAAGGAGATGCTGAGGCCGAGGCACCCCAAGGACCCCTGGGCACAGCTGCGTCCTGCACCAATGTGGCACTGAGAGCACCTCTGGCAGAAGAGGGGCAGGATCTTATGCACGTCAACAACAGCCCCTGTACCTTCAGGATAGGACAGGGAGAGTAGAGTACAGAAAGGGAATGAAGTACTTTTCTCTGAAGAAGTTCAAAATGAACATACATCAGTCCACCAACTACCTCCACATGCCCCAGTCTGCTGCCTCTCAGTTTCGGAGTGGTAAAAACACCACGTGCCAGCGCCCTGTGCTCCTGGAGGCTGGAGCATTGTGGGCATCCCTAGTGCATCACATAGCCTGCTTCAAGTGCCACAAGAAACGCTCAGCCAAGGAAGGACATGCTCAGGACGCAGGCACGCACCAGGACGAGCACCTTCACCAGATGCCGAGGGCGTTTGTTCCTCCACACTCTCATCCCATCCGTGCAGTTGGCCCAAGCAGAACAAACAGCAGCATTGAAAGGGGAAACACAGTCTCGCAGAGCCAGTGTTACGTAGCCCAAGACAAGAGCTCAAGTCCCAGGTAGGAAGCCGGGCAGCCTTCCAAATTTTCAAGAAGGTCAAGGCAGGGGGCAGAGGAAGGGTGAAAGACAGGACAGCCTGGCAGGAGCAGCCAGGACCACTTCTCTGCTGTCACTCTCCTGGCACAAAGCAGCCAAATCCTTTCAGCTGTCAAACGTGCACTATGCTATTGTTAATGATGTTATTACTTACCATATGTTTAGCAGTATGGCTGGATTTATTCAGTTTATTCAAATGCGGGATGGAACATCTCGGTGTAGCACGCAGCCTCGGGCTCAGGGGCGTTTGAACTGTGGGAGAGAGGAAAAGCTATTGCGGAGGAGGAAAAATGTTAGTTACTTAACAAGGTCAATAGCATAAATTCTTATTTTGTTTACTTCAGAGAGCACAGAAGCCGGTGTTTACACCCTGTTTCTGTTAATTACTTTCAGAGTAGGCTGCAAAAATCACTTGCTCTCTTACCTAAAATTGTGCTTTATGCTGCTAAAAAGAGCTTCCAGTCATTTCACCCAGGAATGGCTACACTCTGTGGACAGATAAACTGACTCTTTTATATCATCTAGATGGGGTCAAGCTATAATATTCAGAGCCAGTGCTTGCAGGACCTGGAACACTGGTTCAGCCGCTTGAAAAAGTAAAGGTTATTTGTAAAAATTGAGATTCAGGTTCAGCTTTCAAACTTGTCCAAATGTTTGGGTTATCCAGCAAAAAGAGCTTGTTAAGAGCTGACTTGCTTTGGTTTATCTCTTAATCACAAGTGCTCAAAACCTGTAGCTCCCATCGATTTCATATAAACCTGTGTTCTGCATGTTCAAAAAGCAAGGCCTGGTAATTGCTGAAAGAAGCAAAACATTTCAGAAAAAAACCTCGTAAATAAAAACTTACTAAAAATCATTATTTGTTTGAAAGAGAAACAAAACCAAGAATTGTCTTGTTTTCCTTTGCCTTACTGCTGTGAAACAGATGCATTAATACTGCCTATCTAACGCAAATGATATCCTCATTGGAATCTTACCCAGTACAACCAGTTTAATTCCCAAGATGATCTTATGATCAGAACTTGCTCTGGTAACCAGGTACTCCCAGCTTAGAATACCCTGCAGATGTGGCTGCTTTTACAGAAGAATGCAGCACACCAACCTCTTTTACTCCTGCCAGTGTCATATTCTGGCTCTTCTTCATTGTATCCAAGCACAGCTCTAAATCCATCACCAGCCCAAACTCTTATTTTTATTTTGGCAGACCTGCTGACAATAGTTGACAGAAAGGAAACATTTTCCAAAATTATCTTAAAAATACCATTTTATTCAGAGTCCTTAGTAAAACCAGTAAAACTCAAAGCTTGTATAAAATGGAAGCGATGTTGCTTGCAGTTTGACTGGATCATGTAGTGAAGAGAAAAGCAAACAGAAAAATTGCAGAATGGCAACTGTAAGCATATTATCTTCCAAAGCAGCAAGAAACCTTGCAGGACCTCTCCAACTATTTAATATCAAATATCCTTCAAGATATTAACTCACCTCAGAATAAACTATACTATTTCAGTGCCCATGGACTACGCCTTTACTGCCCATGGTTTCCAAGAAATAGACACAGCAGTAATTAGCGGGGTATGAAAATCAATTCTGATGACTCAAAAGAATCTGTGATTGTGTTATTCCAGTGCCTGGAATAACAAGGAATACACTTCACATTCAGAACAAGACAAACTCTTCCTCTGACCACAACCACACTTATGTGATACCATCATTTCAAACCAAACAAGAAGTAGGTCCGAACCCAGCCATTACACAGAACTACCAGGTGAAAAGTCATTTCTGAAGAAAAAAAAAAAAAAAAAGCATGCTGAAATCAGTGCTGCAAGGCCAGCTCCTTGACTGGCTTTCATGAAGGTACCAGAGCTCTGCTTTCACACCTGTGACTGTCCCAATAGCACCTCTCTGGCCACATCTGATGTGGTACACATGGAGCACACTATCATTCTACACAAACAAGGAGGTGAAGATATGGCCATCAATCCCTCCAATCTTCTGTTTGCTTCTGCTAAAAAGGGTGTACTAGGTCCATACTTACCTACCAGTGCATTGACAATACAGGGAACTGAACACTCACCGCATGCAGAATATCAATCCAAACCAATTCCAGTTACAGGCCTGAGAACATGATGTCCCAACACACACTAGATGACAGGGAAGTACTTCATACCTCATTTTAGTGGATCTTTGAAACAGAAAGCCCATCAACTTCTTCAAGAGTAAAAGGTACTTTGACAGTGAAGAGTAGCCATCAAGCAAATTTGCAATAAGAAGTGTGAACAAACCCAGCAAGTTTCTTCTGCAAACAACATCACGTGCTCTCCAGAAATAGCACTGTAATTTACCCCAAGCATCACTAGCCTGGCTGAGAGGCTCCTATTCCACAAGAGCACACGGCACAGGCAACCCTGAGAGTCACCTAATCAATGGATAAAACATGGATGGACCTTGCAGTGCCAGGTCTTTGTTAAAACAGAAAATCTGTCTTTTTCAGAGCTGCTGGAATGACAAGGTGCTTGGTAGCATATACAAAATAGTAAGTAACTGGATGTCCTCACCACTATGAGCCAATACAGCAAATAACAGCTCATCAGTAGCTGCCTTCGTTACTGTTACCTTTGCACACAATGCTGCAGATGTGGGGCCACCAGCACCATGCCAAATAACAGAGAAGCAAATCCTCAATCCATTTGTAATTCTATTCATAACAGCAAAACATCCTCGAGGGACCATGCAGGGAGCTGGCAGCTTGTTTCCGTGCCCCAGCACTGCTGGCACACTGCTCCTCAGCCAGGCACGACCAGCCCCCATTGCGCAGACCAGCCTCTGACCCCTCGGCATCCCCACGCTGCTCCAAGCACAGCCCTGTTTCCATTACAGCTGGGGTGTAAAAGATTAATGGCAAAGAAATTTCAGCTATAAGAGTATCAGAGCAAGAAGAGAAGTAGAAAACTACCGGTTATATAGAACAGGAAGAGAATGACACTACATGTAAAAAGAAATTTCAATAAGACATTTCCTTTGGGTCAAGATCTAGGGCCTGCCTTGCTGAGGTAAAAGGCACAAGGAAAGAACAGTAACAGATGCAAAAGCATCTGGGACTGAAAACAAGACAAAAAAGAGAAAGAAAAGAAAAGAAAAAGAAACATTTCAGACCTTAAAGTAGAAACTTAATAGTAGCAGACTCTTCTTTAGCAAAAATACTGCTTTGATCTGTCATAGCTCTGCCTATGGGTGTGCTACCCCAAGCATTTCAAAGAAATCTCTTATCATTGTGTACCTGCCTCAGAGAAATCATATCACTGAAGGAACAAAAAGGTTGATTGTTATTTTAATTGAATTTGTTTTCAATTTATTTTCAAGCTGTCTGGGGGAAACCTTTTACACATGCATTGTTTGATTTGTTTTTAGCTTTGGTTCCGTTACCCTAATAATGAAGCTTTTAAGGCATTTTAAGAAGCCTGTTTGTCAAAGAAGTTACTCACATTGATCAGATCAATACCTATGAAAGCACCTGAAAGCAGGAAATAAATATGGATTAAAAAAGCCAGCATTATTTCACAGAACCTGGGTTTTGTTGTGACCCCAGATGCTCAGCGTGAGTCGCCGACTTGATCTCTGCCAACATACACATCCATGAGCTAATGTGCCAAGGGATTATTTTCCAGCATCCTTTAATGCAGGCAACCCGTGTGTGGTCTCTTTTTCAAAGGTGCTGAACACTTCCAGCTCATGCTGCTCCCTGCGTTAAGCTCCGGGACAAACCAGTATAGAAGGACTCCTTGAATGAGATTAAGAGTAAAGCCAGGATTTGTACTACAATAGGTTAATTAGTTTTCTAGGTAGTTAGCTAATAGTTCTTTTCAATTTTATAACAAACCAGATGTCCAGGAGCTGTGGAGCTGCAGGGAAGGGCATGCTGCACGCGGAAAGGGCTGTTGGGCAGCTACGCTCTTCTTCTGCGGACTCCCACCAACTCCAGTGGGCTTTGGGACGAGGCCCTGATCTGCAACAGCTCTTCTTCCCACATAAGCTCCTTATGCTGCCCTGAAAACATAAAAAGATCCTATAATCCCCTGCTCAGGCCAGAGGCATCCTCCCCCACACTGCCCTTCATGCCCAGACCTGTAGAGCCACACTCTGCCGTACTGGACTTTTTTGCAAACCTATTTCTTCTGCAAGCGTAGTGGGTGCAGTGGTGCAACGGGCAAAGCATTGGGGAGGCAGCGGGGCAGGACAGCTGCCAGGATGGCTGCGTGCCCTGGCATGGCACCACGCTCTGCCCAGGGGCAGCTGTCAGCCTGCAGAGCCTCGCAAGCTCCTTGCCTCCTGCTCCTCCACATCCACTTTTTACAGGTCCACGTGCAGCTTCCTCACTACCCGCCTCTCTCTCGCTCCTTGAATAGATCAAATGAGGCAAAACATCCTATCGAACAAGAAATTGAGATTTTTTTTTGTTTCTTTAAAAGCATGCTTTTGTGTTAAGGGAAAAAGGTTTTAAAGTTGATCTTTTCACTTCTGAGCTTTCTTCCAAGTGATACAGGCATCGTTTTTAAAAGATGTTTGGAGTCTTTTAACACCTGGAACTAGTTTTCATTAATAATAAAAGAGTCACAGCTAATCTTCTAATGATCACTTTCTTTAGTGCGGTTTTAGCTCAGTTAATAGCCGAGTTTGCCTGTGTTGCCTGATGCAACAGCAGTGGCTTATACCCAGATCTTACGTTCACTTTTTGCATTTATGAATGAAATTCATTATTTCTTTTCCATGGCAGTGAAACAGGTGGGTGGCATTAGACAGACAGGCCTCATTTTATGTTATTATTTCTGTGGAGATCTATTAATTTTTTCCGAACATGAAATGTCTTGAAGAGCAGAAATGAAAAGACCAAAATGACTTGTAATGAGTTGTTTCTGTCACTCCCTTCCCTTTCCTCCAGCCCCAGAAAGGAAACAAATTGTCAACACCATTAATTTTTAAAGTGCCATTTTGAAATTAAATATTGAGCTAGGTCTTTAAAAGACAGGACAGTTTTAAAAATTAAAGAACAGAGAACTAAGCTAAGTACTTTTTCAGAGTACAGAGTATTTCTTTTCGGCCACTAAACTATGATTGCTCCTTCCACCTAGCCAATTCTTCACTTTTACTACTGATCCAAAATATCCACGATTTACTCAACTCTATCTTCACCTAAGCGGCAAACCAGAAGTTTTAATAATCTGAAAAGGAATCTATCTAACATAAGCTCCTTAGGGAAGGACCTGCCATTACTCACATGTTTGTTCAGCATAAAGTTTAAATCTTAGTTCACTGACAGACCGTAATGCAATATATGTAACAAGAACACCTTACGGCCACGCGATTCATTGGACAGCCCGTACAGGCAGACATAAAGCAGAAATGCTCCTGTAGGTACCCTGCACCAAATTTAAACCCAGGGAATGACACTAAGAAAGCTCATTTGAGGACACGGGGAATCTCTCAAAGCTGCATCAGCGTTGTAAAGTCATGCCAGGAGTGACTGCAGATGATGTTCTGCATCCAGCGGGACAGGTGAAAGCTGCAGCTGCCTACCCATGCCCCAGGGCAGGTCTCACCACATGTCTGCCCCCAGGCATGGTACATGAAAAACAGCTCCAGCCTCTTTTGTTACAGGTTTTTCATATCTCCTCATGAAAACACTAAAGCTGAGGAGTGTTATTACTGTGTCCTTAGATTACACCACCCCTACCTGTATCAAGGAGCACTTGACTGTTCAGACAGTCCCGCTGAGACGGATGAAAGCCTCAAGAAGTATTAGATATGCAGGAGGGAGCAGCCTGGCCCAAAGTAAACGCCACTGTCACATGTGGGTCTTTTGAAAAGGGAACCACTATTGCTAGACCTGAAAGAGTAACTCCATCAGCTGGCACCAGCTTGGCCTGTATCAACCTGCTGCCAGCTCTGCCAGAGCGCATCGGTGCAGTTGGTGCCAGCACCAGAGGATGGAGCCCTGCCATGCTCACACAGGTCTGAGGGAGCAACAACATGCACTGCAGCTGCATGAGGACTAGGTGGTGCTCCTCAAGGCTTTGGTAGACCCCAGATAGAAGGCTTGGCCAGCCAACAAGACCCATGACATCAATGGCCATGGGCTCTGGCAGTTAGTCCACTGGCTGGTGTCCGTGCTTCTCTGGACAGAGAAGCACGTGCTTTCAGCTGGAAAACCTTCACAACTTGCCTCCTCAATCATTTTTAGCAGCCAACAAAGATGGCAGGACATGTGTCTTTGGCCTCCCTGGGTGGGCACTACCATCACCCTGGTCCCTCAGTATGTGCACAGGGCATGGCCACAGTCCCTGTCCCTCACCTGGGGCCAGGAGTGACACACCTGCATGCCAGCCTCCTCACTGTCCTCATGGACTGCTGATTTAGATGCCACCACCATCACCCTTCCGCTTCTGCTTTAATTTCTGTTCCCTGCCGTTCGCAGTAGTGAACAATGATGCATTACGGTTTTCAAGTGCCTAAGGCTCAGAGAGCTTTCCTAGATATAATCAGCAGAAAAGAAGGATTTTGCATTGAAAGCCAGTGCCAACATCCCTGCAGTGATAACCATCCCTGTATAATTAAAACGAACATTTCATAAAATGTCATCTCTGAGCAGCATATTTTAGATTAAAAAAAAAAAAAACACCAACATTTCCAAGATCAAAAGAAGAGAATTATAATTGGGAAAGGGTGGAGGTGGAGGACGACAGTGTGACAGCCCCAAGAAGTATTACTATTATTATGAGGCAAAGTTTGCTGAAATGCCAACTGCTCGCCCACAGTGAAAGGAAGCACCAGTTTACTTGTTAATCGCCTTAATTAATTAACTGGCATTGTCCTGGATTTCCTGAAGCTGGGTTTACTATGGGAATCAATTTTAAAGAGCTTCCAGAAAGAAAATTTAAATTTCTGCTTAAAGACTTTACAGATTAGTAAACAAGAGCCTGCTTCCAAATCATTTGGACAAAACCACGGCAGTGATTTATGGAGACACAATCTTTTTTCCCATAGAGTCTCTCGTGATCAGCTATATTGACCTACTGCACAGCACAAACTTCCCTGAATTAATCCCTCTTTGAACTACAGCAGCTCTGTTAGAAAAGCACCCCATCCTGATTATAAAATTGGCAACGAAGCAGAAGCCGTCATCGCCACGGAATGCTGTACCAGGGGCCGGCTCCCACTGAATCTCCTGTTTCTTTCCACCACCGATTTGTTCAGTTCTACACTCAACTCACCGCTGGCCTTCCCTTCTGCTAGGATAGAGGGCAATTTGGCAAGCCCTTGCTCCCTGTACAAGCACTTACAGATCGTGACTGAGTTTTCATTACCAGGGCTGTGATCTTCCAGACTTTCTCAATTAAATGGGTATGAAACAGACCCTGAGCTTTCTCATGGTCATCTGAGGCTGCTCCGGTTCTTAGCATGCTTCTCAAGCTCAGAACATCGTTGTACCCAGTGCCAGATATTAGGGCAGCATCATCTTCCGGACAGTCATGTTAAAATACACAATTATCTGCTCTAACTTCTGACCACAACATCACATTAGACTTTCTCCCATCCCACAGATTATCTCACCTGTGCTCCAAGTCTTACTTTAATCACTGTTTCCAGGATTAGCAATTCCCACTCTGTAAACCGACTAGTGATCTCTGTGTGGCTGTAGTAAAACAGATCTTAAAAAAGTTACCTCTTACACAAAACAGTAACTACGAAAGCGCACACACAAAAGTTTTCATATCTTGAACTTAAGCTCTCTTCCCACATTCATCAAGGCCCTTTCTTTCCTGGAGCTCTGCAGAAGAATTAGGTGTGGGATGGTACTCACCTTACTGCAGACGTGACCCATCAAGGCCTGGCAGCCAAAATGCACTTTGTGATCAATGGGGAGAAATAGAAGCTTTTCGGGTTCTTTTCATCTCACCTGTCTTACACATCTGGTTTTGGACAATGAATGACACCTGTAAAGAACTAGTTTCCTCGCACTGAGTGTACCAAAAGCTGCATGTGTCCAAACTAAGACGAACACATCCACACTAGGCTAGGTGAATCTCACCCTTTGAGTCTAAATAACACACTGCAGAAAAACATAGCATAATACGTATGACCTTATTAAAGCACTCCAGTAGTAAAACACCCCTCACATAAATATGGAAGTGCATACTTCTATAAATAATGGATTTTAAATGCTAATTTTGATGTCAGATTCTGCTCTTACATGCATGTAACAAGATAAGAGGGAGTAAGGAGATCTCCCAGCTTAGTCCTTGTAAAGGACAGCTGGGCAGGATCAGCCTCTTCCAAAAAGGGGCATGCAGAGACAGTTGTTCCCTTCTCCAACATGGTCAGCACCACAAAGTGGGGGTGGAGAATGTATCCCTCTCACCTGTATATTAACTTTGCAGTTGCTTTCTCCCTAGGGAGGCAGGAGAAGATCCCACCTAATATTTTTGTTCTCTTTCTATTTCATGGAATGACTTATTTGGCAATGGCAAAATTTTCCTTGAGAAAACTATATTACATGAAAGAAGGGCTCAACAAATCCTCAAAAAGTCTCAGAGAGAAAGCTGAATGGAAAGCATATATGGCCATTTTTCATCAGCTTTTTCTAATGTGCAAATACAACAGTTCCGTACTCCTCCTGGCAGGAGCAGAAGAGCGACTAATGAAGCAATGCTGATCTCCCAAAAACAGAGAACTTCCCAGAAAAATCAAATGGAAAAACTGCTGCGGCCTGCCTGCCATGCTTACAGCTCACACCACCCAACTGTTTTCTTACCCCGCCAGGCATACTAGAGAAGCTGCAAGGAAATTGGTAAGAGCTGCTGGAGAGAAGAGGGAGGTTTTGCAGAAATCCCAGCACATCTCAGCCCCTGAAGATGCACTTCCATGTAGGACTGAAAGTGAGATAGTGTCCCATGCACTGACACCAGGTTTGGTGTGAAATGGCTCCTCTGGCACTGAATAAGGGCATTTACATAAGGAAGGAAAATATTGGACAATACAACAGAAAGTCCATCAACTGCACAGAAATTCAGTGAGACCTGAGGAGGGACAAAAGACAGTGCAGAGGGAGTGAGGAACAGAAGGAGAGAAGGGAAGAACAATGTGGTCACTAGAGGGATGACTTATGATTTAAATCAGCTTGTCATTCTGCTGCTCCACTCACTTTAGAAAGGATTCCATTCTCAGTACAGCTCTTTTCTACTGGCCTGACTGTGAAATCCTCTCGAGGAACCTCTTTAAGCTGGAGTTGGTCTCAAGGCAGTGGAGAGAACCAGGAATATGGCAATACGGATGCAGGACAAGGGAGCTGTGTATTGCCAGGGGCTGTCCTGGCACTGGCAGTGGGACAAGGCTGTGCAACGCTGTAGGTTTGATGTCTTTGGCTCATCTGGAGCCACAGCAGTCCTGGCACAGCTGGACAGGCTTCAATTTGCACCCACTCACAGCACATGAGTCTGATCACACCGTAGCTTATTTGTGATGGTCACTTCTCTGAATGTCTAGCCGTTGGTTATTTCCAGAAGACCACCATTGCATTAACTTTTTACAAGATTTGCCTGAAGTGGTGCAGCGAATCCTGTGTTACAGAGGACATTCGGTAATCCCTAGCAGTAGCAATTGAGCCCTTGTCACTCAACCAGACCAGGAGACCTATGGGAAGTCAGGAGAGGAGCTTAAGAGGCAGAAGGGAAATTAGGATAACAGGGTCTTGCAAATATTAGATAAATACTGGGGTCCCAGGCAGAAACATCAAAGAAGTCCGCACTCGGAGCACACTTAAGAAGGACAAGTCTGCTTAGATCAAAACAGGAACATTCTTGGTGGGTTTTTTTTTTTTTTGATGTGTGAAATCAATTTGTAATGATGGGTATTGGGTAACCTGTCCCCATGGTCACGGTGTGACCACACACTGAGAGCAGCTACCAGCCTCTCTCCCCTCTGAGAACGGTCCATCTTTCATGGGGTCAGGAAAGGTGTTTGAAGTCTCTTTTAACCATTGAAAGCTCTTCAACTCATTACTGAGCTATGGAGCCAGATGATATCTGTATAACCCTGCACAAGAAGGGAAATTGCTGCTGGACAATTAGCAGAGCTCTCCAGTATTACGAGGCTTCACTTAACTTCATCTCCAACAACATGAAGTTTCACCTGACAGTTTGGTCTTTTCTCTGCAAAAATACTCTAGTACCAAAACAGAGGCACGGATAAGTCATGTGCTGGCCCATTGCCCAGCTTAGTGCTTGGTTTGGCTTCAGCAGTTCAGCTGACACACACATCTTTCTTCGATTTCCTTTCTCCAGTCTTCCATTTCCCTAGCGTCCCTTCTCCTCCTGCCCCACCGCTTTCCATCACCACTCAACCCACTGCACATGCTCTCCATTCCCAGGCAGGGCTGCATGGGATGCCCTACGCAGGTCACACAGACCCCTGCTCATGCTGCATTGTGCCTTATTGTACAAGTTATCACACCAAAAAAAAAAAAAAAAAAAAACAATAGGGCTGTTGAGTAGAATAAACTAGACCTGACTGGAAAGGGCAAAACAGCCCAGAGAAGAAAGTGGGAGATGATGTAGTCACGTCACATCCCGCTTTTTTTACATAGCCATGTACTGCCTCCTGTAGCAAGGACTCAGCCCGTTAGATGCACTCAGCTTTTCTTCCACCTTTTTAGCCACCAGTCATTGATAATCTGTGTCACTAAAGCTACAGCATATCCGCGCGCTGCAATACTGCACAACAGCTGAATGTACTGCATAAGGGCGAGAACCTTCTTAATGGACTTCTGCAGCGAGAGTGGTAAATGGGGGTGTTCCCAGATACATATATCCTAGTGAGAGGTAATGAACGGCACTCCCATAGCATTTTGCTAATAACCTCAAATAGAGTGAAGAGTTCAGCTGGGAGGGGTGATTTTTTTTTTTTTGGTAAAAGTTTGATGAGCTTTCAGAATCCAATATTTCAGAGCTTGCTCGTTGCTAATTAAGGGTTAGTATAGTAAATTAGCAGTAAATTAACATTCATTTCTCTGCTAGTACACTAGAGCTGCAGGAAATTACCCAAATTATTCAGGTAGTGACATTCATCACTGGGTGGAACGACTGTAGCTTAAACAAGATTTAGTGCTACTCTGTAGCTAATATTCACAGCTGCAGCAGCAGAGAGGCAGGCTCCCTCATTCACAGTAATTTTGACAGCATAGGTGCCAAGATAGGGTAAAATGTTCATCTGAGCTGTTGATTATTGAAGCAACAGGACACGACAGGCGATGCGTTGCTGAGAGATCATGGCATGCTTGGGGTGCAAACAGGCAGGCACCTGGCTGATGGCTGCGAGTGACCGAATGCTGCTGTAAAATGAAAATATCACCCCAAAAATATCTCTGTGCAGTTGCTGGGGATAATTGATGCTGGTGCAGTATTACTTCAAACCAGTCATAAAGCTCCATCTGTAGCTGCAGCTCTATAGACATTTCATAATTATGTTTAATATCGCAATCCCCTATTTCCAGGGAGGATTTGAGGATCTCTGCGCATTTGTCTAAGTGATGAGCATTTTATCTAGGGCTTAGGAGCTTACCTTTCTCCTTGGGGGAATAGAAGTTGCTGACTGCCTTCAGAGCCCTCCCCCACCTCCTTTTAGGTCAAACCCAACTCAGCCATAGCAGTCTGAAGAGCCTACCACCAGACAAGCTTTTGATGGTCTAGGAGAGAGATAGTGGGCACCTTACTGCAGCCACATGCCCACATCCCAGCAGAGACCTTTCCCGATCCATCCATCTTCAAGCAAAAGGGTACACTTGAAGTTCTGAAGCCTGGAGCTCGTTGTCTTCCCAGGCCAGGTGGTACTCAGTTGCTTTGGCATTGGGGAGGACTGTACCACCATTATCCACCCTGCCCTACTGCAAACAACGTCCTGCTTCTTCCACCAGCTACCCATCTGTAACACGTTCCTTGCAAGAACTTCAATCCAACACATAACCTTTATGAAGAACGTACAACTTGCATATTTGGGCTTTCCTCAGCAGTCCCTGCTTTTGAGCAGGCTGCAGACAAGGCGTGCAGGGAGGGGAGGTCCCTGCAGGCAGAACAAGGACTGTCCATGTCCTAGTGCAAATCAATGGCAAAGGAGCCAAAAAGAGGGAGGGAAGCAAAGAACCCAGGTGAAGAGCAAAGTGGCAAAGGGAGAGATGGAGACTCTGAGAACAAAGTGCTGCTGCTTTCTTATTCACTAAGGCTGTGCGTCAAGGACAAAAAGCCCTTAATATTTGAGAAACTCTTCAGGATACCATTTTACCCTGGACTATTAAGAACACAGTCGCTGTGTACAATGCATATGCCTGAATAGACACAGTTACATAGACAACAGGACACATTCCATTTAATCACAAAGCAGTCCATGTGCTGTCTGAAGCCTTATGTAGAATGGCAGCAGGGGTCTTTACACTCTCTTTTTGAATTTTCCAGCACTCAGACTGGAGGAATGAGCTGTTCCCTCCTGCAAATAAAGTCCCCATTTAAAGCAGGCATGTTTTTAAGCTCACGGATGGAGATTTCAGATGCCACCACTATTAATTTTCACTCTTCTGGCTCTGTTCCTTGTCTGCTGCTGGCAATCACAGTGGGATCAAGAATGAGTCTCAAAACAGGAGGAAAAGACAGTTGTCTAGTTGTGCTTTTTACATTCTCTCACAAGCAGCCCAAAGCAGGGATGATAATGCATATCTTAATTAACTAAGGCCCTCCACAAACTGCCTGGGGCAGGTTTTTATAGATACTGGCTTCTGGCTGGACAACTGGCAAGCAGACTTTTACTGCCTGGAAACAAAGGCATTGCAAAAAGCCAGTAAGTTAAATCAATGTTCTATTAATTCATTTTTAAAGTCTCATAGGAACACAGTACTCTTTGTCCAAAAATGTTCCAGAGCTTTAACAGCTGCACTGCTAGCACGGGAAGCAGAATAACAGGCTTCTCAGATGTCAATGTGTGCTGCGACATTGCTCTCTCCAGTTTAAAATCCACCAAGCTACATAGAAAGCTGGTTATCAGCCCACTTTTGTCACCCAGCTTGCCCTTAATATGAAGAATCACCAGATTGCTGTGCTGGGAGGAGCTACTGACATGAAAGAAGCAAATCCCTAGTTTGCGAGGTGGGGGGAAACCCACAAAAACCCCACAGTTTATGTCCCTCCCTTCCTTATCCTTCATAGTACATGATGTCATACGAGGGTGCCCTTCCCCACGTATGTACCTTGATGCTGAGCAGGAGCAGAAGGAACAAATCCCCTGTCACCACTTTGCAGTAGCTCCTGAGGAGTAACAAGAGAAGGTTCTATTTACTTGCTCCTTTGCAACCTGCAATGAAGAATGAATTTTGCTCAGTGCTCTCAGGAGGAACAGCTGCCCTCTCCCTCCACAAAGAGATGGTTTGCTCTCCCTTGGTTCCAGCCTTGCTCTGGCGGGCAACACAGAGAGGACAGCAAGGGAACTGAAGTCTCCTAGATCTTTTTTAGCGCTGTTTATGCTCAGGGAAGTGGAAGGGGCAGGACTGCTGCTCTCATTAGCCATGGCCTCATCTGAGCCCCTCAGTAACGGCTGTCTGACTTGCAAAGCCTTTCCTGCAGGACCTAGTTACTGAGAGCCTCGATGGGAAACCACTTCCAAATGTCAGTGACTGTTGAAGGGAACATGGAATAAAACCTGAGACTACAAGAAGAATGGACAAAGAAACCCAGACGTATTATTTGGTAGTGAAGCTGTGTCACAATGCCATGTGGGGCAGGAAAGCCAGCAGAACTGGGGGACTGTGCTGTGCAGTGACTGCACCCCGACCTGACGCTGTACCCAGCCACATCCTCGAGAGGAACAGTAACCATCTCACCCCCATTTAGTAATGCTGTTCCCCAGCAGCTCACAAAGCCTCTGTGTCAGACTGGAGGATCACAATCCCCATTTTGCAGAGGGCTGAGGTTGCTGCGGTGACTTCCCTAAGCTCCCCCAGGAGGTCTGAGCAGAGCCAAGAACAGACTGCAGGTTTCCTGCATGCCAAGTTACCAGCTCTCCATTAGGCTAAACTGTCCTACAAGCATAAAGCGCCTCAGAGCACAATTTTTGGGCACGGAGTAGGAACTGCACAGAGCAGAGCATCTGTGCCGGTGCTGTACCCCAGGCTCAGCCTGCTCTGACTTTGCCTGTCCATCTGTACTCTCCTCTTTTCCCAAAGGGGTCTCCCCAACCAAACACCACTGTACTTTTTGGAAGGATTTCCATCCCATGGATATTTCATACATGTTTTTAACTTTTCATGTTTTCAAAAAGAAAAAAAAGCAATGAATGTCTTGCAATGACAAATAACGTATGCTGTGACACTGGAAAACATGCAGCATCTTATTAACAAAAGCTGTAGAACTAGTCTGTTACAGGGACTAAGTCAAAGTGCCAATTTTTTAATGCTGTTTACCAAATCAAACAGGCATTCTGCAGTCCACCTGTTCCTAGTGCCGCCGACTTCACGATAGCCATTTTCTGAAGCCAGAGAAATAATTACTAGACCAGTTTATTGATGGCAGCTGGTTTGCAGTGAAAAAGTCCAAAATGTGCAATAATTAAAGACTGTAAAGGATGCAAGCTATTAAAAGGACAAAGAAAGTAAAGCAAACCAGTCCAGAATGGGCAAAGAGACACCTTCCATGGGAGGCAAAAATCTCTCCTCCTCCAAGCTGATGTATTCACAGACAACTCACAGGGAAGTCAACAAAGGTGGGGAAGGTGGGTAGGGAGGGGGCACACACACAACAATCCCAACTTCTACACTTATATTTTTTTTATCCAGGAACTATAGCCCAGCCCTCATCACTAGCACAGAATTCAAAGTGCTGGAGTCAAACAATGGCCCAGAGACCAACCTGCGCCAGCTGCTTCAAAAGGCACTGTAAAATCCCATAATGGAGGATGATGCACCAGTATGCCTGAGGGAGAAGTTGTGTTTAGCATATAGGCAAAAGTACAAAGGCTGAAGCTCCAGCCCGCCCAACTGCAGATGATATTGCTAATCATACAAACGACGCCAATCTGTCGGTCTCAATATCCTACCTTGTGGCAATGAGTCCCACAGGCTAATTAAAACTTAGGTTAAGAGTGCTTCCTATTAAAGCTGTGCAATGCATTGACTTCAAATTTAATTTGATGTTTCTTTTTCTTTTCCAAGAGAGGAAAAAGTCATGGCATTGTTGTTTATTTATATCCATCATAGCCTGTCTCTCAGTGGCACTTCCCATGTATTGTTCTCCCTAAAATAAACAGACCTAACCTTTGCAGTCTCTGCTTGCATGCAAATCTTCCTGCTAAAGTATTTTCCATGTTTCTGGTTAGGTTTGTTGCCCTTCAATGAACCTCTTCTATTTCCTGCTCTATCATTTTTTAATTAGGGTAACCAAATCAAACGTGCCTCTCAAGGTGAGGCCACATCACCATCTCTAGAACAACTCTGTCATATTTTCAGTGTTGTCCTCTATTCAGCAAATTAATGTCATGCCATTTCAGATTTATGCTTTCCTGATCACCGCTCAGACCTGAGCAGATGTTTTCCATTGAGCTCTTCAAGATCTTTTTCTGTTTTGAAGCTTACCCCATTGTAAGATCGACTGTTCCATCCAATTAATAGTAACTTCCTTTTACTCACATTGCATTTTTCTATCAGTATTTTGATTAATACAGCTTTGGTAAATTCAAAGGAAACTCTTAATCATGTTTAGATTTGATTACATTTTTGAGCATTAAATTTCATCAATTTGTTACTTACTGTCTTTTGCAGATTATCATAAAATACTGGGTACAGGCTCAAAGGCTGCCTACCGTACAAATGACTGTATATGTAATTACTGAAGCTCTCCACGGAGATATGATTTTTAAAGACTGCACATATTACAACATAAATAAAAGCCTAATTTATTTTTAAAGTGTTTTCAAATCTCAAACCTCATCTTTCTGCACCTGCACCACAAGCCTACACAGAGGGAAGATGCGAAGCAGCCTCTGTTGCTTCCCAGGGTCTGTTCACACATACAGCACCAAGCCAAACCAAACCACCTCCTCTACCTGCTGTAACACAATTTTCAAGAAAGGTGAACATGACAGTCTTCAAAGGAACTTTAAAAAAAAAAAAACAATATCAAAAAAGCTTCATCACCCTGTGTACCACACACTTCTACAGCCTGGGAAGTGAAATATCCCTCTCAGTGGAATTCAGACCACATGTGATTTCTGAATGCAGAATGTCTTTTTATAATGATATATTCATGCTCACTGCCACCCTTCAGAGACTTCCTATAGAGTGGATGCTTTTCCCTCAAAAAAAAAAGAAAGTGTTAAATTACATTAGTGGGAATAAAGTTTCTGAACATCCACAGGAGGACGAAGAGAGAGGAAGGGAATTTTCAGCAGTTCCACATCTAGATAGAAGCCCTTTTCCAAGGATTTAGATAGATATGCTCCTACTAGAGAAATATTCCCAAGTGCTTGGCAGCAGCCTCCTGGAGCCATGGACAGGAGGCATTTTGCCCTTCAGATTGCTGAAGAGCTCACCTCAAATCACCACTTAATGCTGCGGTTGTTGGCAATGGCTTCAGGGATGTTATTTATCATAGGAGTTGATTTTAATAAAGAAATATTTTCCCCAGCATACGATACACTAAGTTGTCACAAGTTACTTATTTCTAATGAGAGCTTCTGCATATTAGATAAGAGTCCAGAAGCATAGCTGGATGTTATTTGAAAAAGCTATGTTTCTGCTGTGAAAGAAAATCATCATATTTTCCAGAGATCAGTTTTCTAGAAAAGAAAAATGGCTACTTTCCTTTTAGAACAAAAACAATAGTTTCTACCTCAGCTAAAGAATCCCATCTGCTGCGGGCTCTGAGTCATCGGCTTATTAGCAAAATTGTCTGAGAGAAGCATAAATCTGATTTGCTCAGAAACCAAATCTGCAGTTAGACAAAAATCACAGTCTGCCACTTGCCCCTAAATCACGCTCCTTCCTTGTCTTCAGTTCATTACTACCGACGCTCGGCAGCACCTGCCAGCCCGCTGCCGGACAGACGCTCCCCCAAATCCCCTGCGGCATTTTCCCTTTCGCCACGGGGCTTTCAGCCAGCGCCAGCCCCAGCCCCGAAGGGTTGATGCTTCTCCTCCCTGACAGCCACTCCGTCCACAAGCCATAATTTCTGGCTGGTGGCATTTATGCTGCGATTCCCTTTTGGCGATACGTACAGAGCAACCTCATTTGTTTTGCTTTTTCCTCTCTCTGCCTCTCTTTATCTTCTGAATATAATACACTGTCAGCGTTGGTTTGTATCTTTAACGGTTGTCACCACTCTGCAGCTCACTCCATGCTTCTCCTGTAATGGCACATTTCTCCTCTGCTTTATGCTGAACCATTACCACTTGGATGACCAACACTACACACTTCTGGGGTCAGGTGTGAGATTGTAAGTTTGCTGGGGTTAATTTCTGAGTTGCTTTTTTGCTGGTACTTAGACACGCTCTCTTGGTAAATCATCAGAGCCAATGGGGGAGGGAGCCCGAGGAGGACGACAGAGGCATACTTTACAGGCTACATTTATAGCTGTTTTTCCTTTTCTCCATCGAAGCCTGTCGTCTGGGGAGGCAGCACATCCTGATATCTACCAATGCAAGATCAAAGCCTTCCAGGCTGTCAGAACTCTGAGCCTGTTGCTATCCCTATTTACATGTGTTTATTTTTAGTAGTATTATTAATATTAAATCATCTTGGCAGTTTGTGAGCAGACACATGGGTAAGGACCCTATCCCACTAAATGCTGTACAAACTCAAACCAAAACAACATCTCTCCAAAGAGCTTTCAGCCTCAGGAGAAGCTTGTAACAGAGATGATGTTTAAATGCTGGACTTCATTCAGGTTGATTCAGTGTAAACAGAGCCAGGCTGCACAGTGCAGGTCATCACAGGAGTTTTGGGCCCCACTTCTGTTATGGTCAGACAGAATTAGGCACCCAGATGTCTTTGAAGAATAGGCTCTCAGTCCCCAGGCACCTCATTTTCTGTAGTAGTCAACACACCCTTCCTGGAGCAGCAGCACCCCGACAATGCTAGTGTAGGACCCTGCGCAACGGTGCCTCACTTCAGGGCACAAAGACTGTTGGGTCCCTCACGACAACCTGCACCAGGATCTTGACAGCCCATTTCGTCATTGAGGTACCCAACTCCTCCGAAAGCAGCAAAATGCTCAAGTACATGAGCGATTCGGGAGCTAGTTTCATTTTGGCAGAGTAATTCCCAAGGTGTGCGATGCCACGAGCACAGAGCCATCACGCTCACAATTGCGGAGGTCTGCTCACAACCACTTCTGTGATAAACGGCACCAAAGGAGACGTGTGCCAAACACAGTTGGAGTTTTACGGTTGTTCCTTTAGCACCTCTTCGGATTTTGTTTAGTTCACTTCCGCAACAACAGCTGGGAGCAGTATTTCCTTCAAATTACAGAAAGATTTAGTGTTATCTTAATGTGATACAAGTGTAGCCTGAATTATATTTAGGAGGAAGCACAATATGTGTTAATGAATAATAAAGACTGTGTACGAGGGTATTAGCCTGTCTCTGACTGCTGCTGCTTGAGCCAGTTCTCACCTTCTTAATAGTATTAGTAACTCACAACAGCTCTGCCGCTCAAGAGCCTCCTCCCAAGGGAGCATAGTGGAAACATTCTCCATTTTGTACAGTTTCAGCTGGAAAGAGGTACCTACTTCCAGACAGAAGAGTTGAGCTGGAAGACAGCTAGATTTTTCCCCTCTGCTACAGATGGCTTTGCTGGATTGCAAAGCCAGCACCTATAAAACCAGGGGTGCCCACATCCACCACGTGAAAAAAATCGAGAGAGTTTGGGCAAAGGCTAGACCCAGCTTCAATCCAAAAACTGGCCGCAACTCCAAGATGCTGTCCTGATTTTGCCCTTCTCTGTTTGTCCATCTGCAATGCAAACTGGCATTTTGTAGAACATCAATGTCAGTATCACTGCTACGGATGTGTGGCTGGTAGAAAACAGAAGTTTTGTGTAGTCAACAGTAAACTGTCAGCTGCGATCAAGAATAGCACCAATATGGTTCACTGATTATCTGAATTACTTCAGGGTATCTTAGCAAATCCCTGCAATGTATCAGAGCCACCAAAGGAACACATGATTTTACACAAAGAACATTTTAAAAAGATGCTATCGAGAAAACACCGATAAAAATAGCTGAGAAAGTGAAGCACTAATGGATGTTCCTTCCTTTCCGCATTATTTATCTTTCATAAAATGCTACATAAACAAGCTTTCTCCTACAGAAAGAGTCAAAAGTAGTGTATTTGACTTATATGTTTAGGAAATAGTGACATGTGTCAACCAAATCGTTTCAACATGGGATTCTTCAGTTTCAGCAACTGTCAGAGGGCTTCTTTATTGAAAATAATCAATGCTTTTGACAGACAAAGACAGGTAATATAGTGACTTATTTTGATACAACTCGACAGTTTTTTTGACAGTAGTTTTCACTGTCAGTCTATTGGATTTGAATTTTAACTGGGGCCTCAGAAATATGCTTTGGGTCTTTAGCACCGAATTTCTGCAAATCAAAAGGGCAGTGGGAGTGCAGTACTTACCTGCTTTTTATTCACCATTATCTATCAATCTTCAATTTTAATTACTCATTTTTAATACCTTTCCCAATTTTTATCCTCTTGAGATGTCATAATAAGGCACATTTAAACTATTCTTTGCTGCTCCCTTGGCAGGAAGGGACATTTCACACAGCTAGACTTGGAAACAGAGCTATTTTCTAATGTCACTATGTTGGGATTGACAGTTCAGTTCCACCAAGAGCTCATCTGTTCTGCTCTTACGAGACTGCAGAAACTTAAAAGAAGTTACTAATATAGATCATGAAATATTCAAAACACTTGTCCATGCAGGAGCTTGTGGGGCTAAGGATCTCTCCATTAAAATTCTTTATACAAAACATATCCTTCTGGGGGGTGGGAGGAGAGAATCAACAAAGGATCCGGATCTGAATTCTCACAGAACAGGAACAAGGGATTTGAAAGAATTGCGTAAATTACAACTATGTACTACGTCCTTCTCTGCTGCAAAGCAGCACTGCCCCACCAAAGAGGTGAGGAGCTATAGGCTTGCTGTCAGCAGACACTGCCTTCAAAGAGGAGTCAGGGGCAATGTGAAGAGGAAA
Organism: Tauraco erythrolophus; assembly: GCF_009769465.1. Taxonomy (NCBI): domain Eukaryota; kingdom Metazoa; phylum Chordata; class Aves; order Musophagiformes; family Musophagidae; genus Tauraco; species Tauraco erythrolophus. The sequence continues at coordinate 9,967,152 of NC_141476.1, forward strand.
AAGGGAAATTCCTCCTTATTCTGTGTTTTGATAATAACCTCTTTCAATAATTATCATTTTGAACAACTTCTCCCACTGAGAGGTCAGGCAGAATCCACTTGCTCTGATCTAAATTGTCTGTTACAGGCTGCACTTTCCATGAACACTGTCATCATATCATTTATTTTGTCTTTGATACAAGTATGTGACCTTGTAGGGTTCGGTATCTAAATATTTATTTGTTTCTAAGCCTAAATTCACAACATGATGTGTGAAAATTCCCTTTGGTACCACAACGCTCAAAGAGACAAGGCTGCGAGATGACTGAAGGTATAAAGGTGCAGGAAATAAAAGGACTTGTATTCCCAACTCATCATTCCATATACTGCTCTAGACAAGAATCACATCCTGGCTTTTGATGTATTGTTGTTGTATATGCTGAGAGTTCGGTTATGTTTAAATGTAGTACTTCAGCTCCTTTGCTTAACAACACCTGATAACTTGCTTGACATCTCAAAGAGTTTCTTAAAATATTCTTAAACCTTTGGCATCCCTTCCTGCCCTGGGCTTCATGAATAAAACATTTATCCAGTCAGCAGCTTTAGCAAAGAGGAACAGCCAAGTTCCATCCATCAACGTCAGCAGCTGAATTACTGAGTGATTTCAGATCCTTTAATAACTCTGTTTCTTTATGACTATGTTGGTAAACAATCAAATAGTGCTGGCACTTGGCTTTCAGGGAACATTATTTTTTTTGCACTATCAAATACTACTAATACAGCTCGTTGCTATTATTGTTATTTCAAGAAAAAAATGTCCGCAGTGCTGTCCACCTTCATGAGAATGCACTGAGGTTTATTCTTGATTTGTTATGAAGGTCATCGAAAGCTACTCACATTAAACCTTCTGGGACTGGAAAAAAAAAAAAAGAAAAAAGAGAGCAAGGATAAATAGAGCCTTTACTTCACATATAATGTGCTTCATTTATCATTGGGATCACCAAGTAGTAATACACTGCCCTTTTTGTAAGATTGTTAATAGAAACTAAGCATTTTGGGGTGAAAAACCAATGGTATAAAGCTTCTGTTGTTGTAGAAGTCCAATGAAGCTTGGAGATCTAAGTACTATAAGGAAATTGCCTACAGAGATTCAAAATGAGGTTCCCGATTCAAGCCTCTGTGCTGGAGAGGGGGAGGAACGGGGAAGGGAGGAATGGGAAGAAGAAAAAATCAGAGCTTTCTGAATTGAAAACCTAGCCAGCACAAATGTCCAAGCACATTTGGTTTGAGTTAAATGGATATTCAAGCTAAAACTCTTTTCATAGCACTTTACACTGGCAGAACAGTAGGAAGAGCTTTTCCACACACTTGGATACAAGCACTGGTTTAGCCTTTAACCGAGGCGTGCAAATGGGAAGCCCCAATATTCAATCCTCTAACCTCTCATGCAAGAAAACTACTCTTAAGCATGCAAGAATAACACACTGAAGTCAAAAGGGTCATTAAATAAGGATGGCTGGCCAGGGTACGGCCTCTGGTCTGTCTCTATTCACCAGGGATTTGTGCCTGGAATACAAACAGCAAATACCCACAGACACACTAATATGAGGATAACTTGGAATATCTGATCCTGCATAAATGAACCTTCCCCAGCTCTGGGAGACAATTATCAGCATCGCATTTGCAGAGGGTGAAAACCAATGAGTGAGGTCCCAATAAACAACAGAAGAGCACGAGCCTTCCCAAGCCCAGCTAGGCTTTGGCTCCTAAGCCCTTTGGGTGCAGCTGGAGCGTGCTGCTGTGGGATCACCCCAGTGATGCTTCTAGAGGGTTACGATATTTCTCTCCCCTCCGAGGAGACCCTCTGCTCCCAGGGCCACATTGGCAATAGGTGGTGTCACCCTGCTCTGCTGAGCGCCCTGGGGCCAGGTGAAGGCAATACAGCATGTGCAGAGATACGGGAGGGTTGTCCTCACCCCCGATACACATTCCCAGCTACGGAGCAGTAGGAAGCCATAGGCTGATTGCACCAGAGAAAACATGGGGTTTTCCAGGTTTCTGCAGGTTTAAATGAGCTCTGTGCTACTGATGTCAGGGGGCACAGGTAGGGACCAGGAACATTTTCATTTAGTGGCATCTTAGAGCCTCTCCATAGGAAAATAAACAGACTCTTCAGTAAAATTACACCCAATTAAGCCACAGGTAAATAATTAAACCACAGGCTTCAGTGTTTAAGCATTTCCCAGTTGCTTGGATAAGTGAAGTGTCACTGTTATGGATTAAGATTCTATACTCTAAGTTTTCTCTGTTGCATCTTAAAAATAAAACCCAACACTTAGTTATATCTAACTGAAGATTGGCTCTGACTCCGTTGTTAAAACGAAGACAGGTACTGTTCCTAAGGAGCACACCCAACCCCAGGGCCAGCTCGTAATCCTTTACTGACTACTTTGGGAACCACTGCCACTGGCAAGGGACAGGGAGGAGAAGTTCCCATCAAGATCTTTTCCCACCTGCACAGAGCAGCCCCAAAAGAGCAGGAGAGCTGAGAGCCAGGTGAGCTTTCCAGCAAGATGCTGTAGGTCTGCTCTCACTGGCAGATGTTTGAAGGCAACTTCTCAGAAATCTGCCTCCCCCAGTTGAGCCAGAGACAAGGGGTCCCCCTCGACCTGCTCCAACACACACAGGGCTGGGGTTAGTCACAGCATTTTTTTTTCTACGTTTCCTTCAACATTTGCATTTCTTCCAAAGACCTGTTGAAGAAAAGCCATAGGACCCAATGGAGCTGTTTGCACTGGCTTTGAAGTGAGCCCCGTTAATTCCTAGTTTCAGCTTAAAAAAAAACACCAAAAAAAACCCTCATTATTTCCCTGCTTGCTCCCCAGGCTCTGAAGTTGTAAATACAAACTGCACTTCCCTCATTTGAAATCTACAGCCTCTCCATCATAAATCAATCTCCAGAGAAATTAATTACTACTTTTTCTGAGGGTGTATTTGTTTTGTTTATCTGTTTTAAGTATTGTGGATTACATAACCAGATACTTGCGTATTTCTTTTTCCTTTAAAAAGAAAAAAATAAGTAAATAGAAAACCAGCTTCATCTCCCCTGTACTGACAGCAGCAGTAGCTGGAATGCCCAAGGCCAAAAATACTTTGTCTTGAATTTTAAAAAAAAGGTCTATTTTTTCCCCCATATCCCCACTGAAACATGTTTCACACTTAGCTACTGGAAACATACCCTGCAGACATTTACATCACAGGCTTTGTTATTATAAGTTATAGTAAAAGACAAAAGGAACAAGGTTTTATAACCAGAGGGCAAACATTGCAACTGCTAATTTGTTAGGGGGTGACATTTCTGATAATGCCGCTTTACTCGAGCTACCATTCCATATTGTAATTTCATTACAGCATCCTATCACAGCACTTAATAGGAGAGAGACACATCAACAGATCTATTACCTAAAACAAACAAAGATATTAGGAAACTTCTTGGGACTGAGTTGTATATTGACTTCTGGTCAGCATTTCCAGAGAATTTCATTAAATTTATGTCATCAAAAAACATAACATATGGACCTTCTGAACAGGAACTCATACCAGCAGGAGTAACACAATTGTTTTTCCCCATTTTGTGATTTATCATCCATTCCATTACATGCTACATGGACTGTCATTTTTCTTTAAGTGTGTTTGATAAAAGAGTTCTTCTACTAGGTCAGGTATTATTCACCAACGTTACGTACCAACCAGCACAAATGCCAGCAGCAGCTGCAGAGCTGTCACTGAACATCAGAGTTAGCGCCGGGCTCTCCCCCTGCCGTACTCTGGTCCCATAAAACGTGGGAGCAGCTCCCCGTTCCCTCCCTGTGCCAAGCAGGACTCACACACTCACAAACCCTATCAGAGCAGGAGGCTGCGGAGAGCGGAAAACAGCCATGCCTTTCCACAGCACAGCCCACCTAAAAAATTTGGAGCCACATTTGCTCCCCGCCGCAGGCTGCCACTCGCGCGGGTCCGCGGCTGTAATCGCCGGTGGCTCCTGTGGGAGCGGCGTGGCGGGGCTCAGCAAAGGCTAGAGGCTCTCTTTGCACCTCTTGCCAGCTTTTAGATGTTCCCTCATCTGCTCTTAATTATCCAGGCTATTTTTACACTGTTTCTCTCCCCCATCTCCTAATTGCTCGAACTTATTTTCCTGATGGTTTTCTGCTGAAGATGAATTTCAGGAGCTCAGTATCTCAGGCAATTTCAAGACGTAATTAACACCACCACTCCCCTCATTAGCGAGTGGCCTACTTTCTCTCCAGCACTACCATTCCCCTAGATATTTGGAAAAAGTCCTTATTATCCCCCTGTAGCTCTTTGACTAAGATTAACCCCTTGTGCTTCACAGGGCTCTCCTCTCCCTGCCTACCTGCCAGAGCCCTCCCTTCATTTGCTGGCTTCCTTCTCAGGTTTCTGCACTGGCTGGTTTTAGCTCCCAATCATGGATGAAGAGCTGTGCTGCCTGTCCCAGCATGGAGTTAAGCCCTTTTTTGCCATCAAGGTAGACAGCTGACACTGTTCTAGGTGCTGCTCAGATACCTAAGCGTGACCCCGTCCCAGAGGGCTTGCAATCAATACAGACAAGACAAGGAAGGGTGGTCATCCTCATGGAAATTTTGGGTACTGAGGCACAAACACACAGAGGCTACAGCAAGCCTGGCTTTGCAGCTCAGTTGCAAACCACTTTTTTTTTTTCTAAGCCCAGGCATATCTCCTTCTCTCCATCGCAGCTGAGCTTCTTTTGACTTCAGTAGTTTTCTTTGAGTAAGAAGAGCTAATTCACGATAGCAGACTGGACTCTTCCAGCCTTCCTTTCCTAAACTCCAACACCCTGGTACTGATATGTCCTACAAACTCATCTCTTAGTAAGCAAAATCAAAGGCTTATTTTCAAAGCTAACCCATTGAAAGCTCACACCGGCATCTAAACTTAATTGTCTGTGGCTGTAACGATATCAGATAACCCCTGCAGAGATAAACAAGCAGACTTGAGAGATTAATATTTTCTTTGATATAAACTTTGTAGGATGCTCTGTTGTCAAAAAGTCCACAGAGATTACTTGTGTTGTAGTAGGTGGCACTTCATTTTCCAGAATCTATGACCCAGCAGAAATTACTGTCAGCTCCCTGACCAGCTGAGGGGTATTGATTCCCCCGTTACTACAGCAACCCATTAGTTATTAGATCGTGTCTTGTATGCAGTGACTAATCTGCCTCAGCGAGGTCTCGGATTTTGACACTTTTTCATTCTAATCCTTAATTAGTTTATTTGATGCGGCCTGCACGTTTTATTTTTATACTAAGTAGTTATTGAAAATACAGTCAAACTGAGCACAGATCAAAGGAGCTCAACCAGTACACTGTCAACTAAACTAGTTATGCAAAATAAGAAGAGAAAAAAAGTTGCACACCATATCAGATGTGTAAGCCAGCTTCACTCAACACTCCTAAAGTTGGGCAAAAAAATCAACCCAGGACACTTCCATCCCCAGACTTCACTTGAAACATGAGTGTCCCCGATACGTCACCTCCTTTGTATCGCCTCCGTTCCAATGACTACACCAGAAGACTAGGAAGCATTCACCAGCAACTTTATCAGCTTCCTTTGACACTTGGCTTCTCAAGGAGGAACAGACTGACAGGTATCCTGCCTTTACACCAAAATAACCAGAGACTGGGTACCCTTTTATGGCTTCCCCTCTCTTCTGTGTGAAGTGGTGAGTGAGGGTCCTATTAAAAACCAGAGCAGACATCCAGAGTCCAAGTGGTTCCTGTCTGCACAATAACACAAACCTGGGCAGAGGAGCAGTGTACTTGGCTGAGACTCACGCTCATTCTCACAAACCACTTGACACATAAAACTCCAGGTTTTGTCCACAAACTTAAGCAACTTGAACTTTATATCATGCTCATTAATAAGCCCCTGTGTCACCTGACAAAAAAAAATATCCCAGTACTGGAAACAGAAAAAAAAAACACCTTTGCATTAATTCAGAAAGTTACTCATATTCAGAAAAACACCAAAAATCGAGAAAATTCAGAACAAAAGTCATAATGAAAATAAAAATGAAGAATTTATGTTTAATCGAGGTGCCATAAAAACTTATCCTTAAGTCTCCTTCAGTCCTCTTAAGTTGTTATTAATTGAAAATAAAGTTCCAGTGGAGCCCATCCCTTCCAGCTTTCCTATTACAGGACACAAAATAGGAAAGCAACTTCATTCTCAGTCAACAAAATCCAGTTACATCCACTGACTGAACAGGAAAGGCAATTGCTATGTGTTTGCCACAGGAAAGTTTCATTACATTAACAGTCTGCATTCTGAAAATCTCTCTCGGTATCTGTCATGGAAACCATATGCCCTGTCCACATTTGGATAAAATAGAAGAAAACAAATCTATGTGCTAGGCCTGCTGCTCTACTGAGTATCAGTAGAACATTAGGCATAACATGTTCAGTTACTGAAGAGGTGACATTGAGGACTGCCACATTAATTGACTTTGGAATCACTGCCTTAACATAGAAAGGGCAAGCTCTAGCTAATGCCTTCCAGGTAATGCCTCCCTTTCTGTTCACCTACAAAGGTTTGGGTATAAAACACGCACCAGACTCTTGGGCACTTAAATGGATGAACATGTAAAACCCATGTCCCTCCATAGGTTTTGCTGCGTTCCATCTCTAGATGTCAGGGCTTCCACAGGCCTCAGCTGCATGTTTGAGCTCACACAAGCACGACACATTTGTACGGATTTAGGACTGGGATGGAAAATTTGCCAAGCTATGCAACAAGGAGAGGTTTTGCTTTAGCTTAATTTGATAGCAAACCACAGATTCATGCTGTGGCTCCTTCCCAACTCTGATTCATCAACTGGAGGAAAAGGATCCCAAAGTAGAAAGGCAAATATCCAGGCATCTGGCTGCATGCATTTCCATTGCTTGGTATTATCACCAGGCTGGAGGGCACCAAAGGCTGCAAATTCAGCCTGGGGACTCTGCTTCACCAGTATTCCCTGTCCCACAATTTAAATTTCACAAAATCAAAGGGATGGAAAGGGAACATTTAGACCTCTCACTCACCAGTCCCATTTCACTCACTATAGCACAGCCTCCAGTGCTTCATTCAGTTTCAGAAGTCTCAAATAGAGAAGAAACGCGAACAGGCTGAAGTAGAACAGAATTTGAAATTGCCTTGATCTACATGATGCAGCGTGGGAGTCTACGTACTAGTGTGCCAGCAGCTTTCTGAAACACACCCACTTTGATCCATTAGAAAATTGACCTAGAATGCTCAAGAACGTGTCTTGTATAAACCCAAGTAACACATTTGTGTTATCATCCATCTTGAACAATTCTCTGGATGTAATTCATGGAACTATGGACCAGCTATTAAATCAGAATGCTGTTCTCCAGAGAAATCTAACTCAGACTCTGAGTAAAAGCAAGAGCATCAAGTGCTCTTCCTCTAAGCAGCTGAGTCAGGCATACCCTATTACCTAAATGGAAACCCGTAGGCACAGTGAATTTGGTAGTAAACCACATGGTCTTTGATTATATTAAGATATATTTCACTGGAGGCAGACAGTGAAGCTAACAAAATGCAAAAGGAGGTTTCTCATCACTCTTGGTGAAGAGGTAGTAAAAGCTTAAGGTCAATCAAGATGCAGGTGCAATGATAAAACATCACTTAAAAATTCAAGGGCATTGGCAATTGGGCATTGGCAACTGGGGAATGTCACCAACCACCAGAAGCACCCAAGGAGCAAAGTTATTGTTCCTCATGCTCTTCATGAAGAATATGGGGAGTGAGAAGAGACCAGTAATAACACTAACAAAACTGCCCACTAGACCAACTTACACTTTCTGAAAAATTATTTTGCAATATCAAACATACCAATTTCACCATAGATAAGACATTCACCTTAGCCTTTCTTTTCCATAAAACTTATATTCTGGTTATGAGTAACCCAGTCTCACTTGTAAAAAGCAGATTTGAGGCCTTAATATGAAGCATAGAGCAAGAATCAAATCTGTCCCCCATATTCCCAGTCAGACACTTAATTCCTGCGCCCCTGGCTGGTTTGGGGAGTAAGAACTGGTGCTCCTGTCCTCTGAGATTTCCCTTCCAAGAGCCTCCATTTCATTCCTGTGCAGGCCAGGAGAAGCCCTCCTCCCAGCCCTCTCCTATACTTAATGCCCTTCTCGACTTCAGAAGGAGCCGATGGGAGCGCAGTACGTTCCACAAACCCCCTGGGAGATCATAGCTCCAAACCCCAAGGCCCAGCCTTGTTAACACTGTGCAGCTGAATGCAAGGCATGTCAGCCAGCCCCTTGAAGTCTATCTTACTTAATTACCACTGTCAGTCATCTAAAAGGTTGTTAGCTAAGAAAGAATTTTAGGAAGGTGAGATGGAGAAAAGAAGCAGTGCTAGGAGAGGAGGCTTACAAACAATGTCTCATACACTTGGGCTTGGGGGGATGAATGAGAAAGCAGAAGAGACACTGCAGCTAAGTACCAGCTCCTGACTCTGTGCAACGTTACATACCCAGCTACCCACAAACAAAGCACATTCTGTGCTCCTCTCCACATCATATTTCACTCTAGTGTATGAATAATCTGATATGCCCGTGAGCAGAGCTCAGATTCAAGAATATTAAGCAATAGCACAGATACAGTAATAATGAAACAAAATTCCTAAGCCAGAGAAAAACTAGCTGTGTGTAATTCATTATATCACAAGACTGTCATGTTGCTCAACAGAAAAGCATGCCTTTTGACTGGCTTAGATCAGACCCTTTTGCTGCTGGGAACCACACTAAGCCTATGGTAAAATATGAATTGTGCTTCAGGATATCACACGTTTGTCTTGCAAACATAACTTAACTTGAAACACTTCGGAGAGTAAAGCAACGTGCAATGCAAACATACATACACTGATCATGAATGGATGAAGTTGAAAATACTACAGCTGGACACCACAAAGCAGTGTACTGGAGCAGAGCACCTCTCTCCAGCACAAGTTCTGGCACTACCACCAGTAGACATGTCTGTGGGCCACATCCTAACACCGATACCGATTAGTGTAATTCCCTTTAGTGCAGGGCCGCTATACATAAAAGCACCAGATGAACACCTGGTTTAACAGCACCTGCTGCAAAGTAAGGTCAAGAACCAGTGGACAAGAAAAGGAACAAGTCTGTAGCAGCCAGTTTATTGTACTTGAACCAAGGACTTAGTTCTTTCATATGATGCCCTTTGCAGCTGCTGTGCCTTGGAGGCGTTTTCTTTGCTCAGGAAAAGCTGGGCATAGTGACTCTTGCACGTTCTCCTAATGGCAGCTGGCTGTGATCCGATCACTGCTGTATGTAGCATTAAGGTCAATATGCCTGTAACCATAAATACCGAAATACATTTTGGTAATGATCAACCATTGGCACTGAGCAAAGACAAATGTGTTCGCCGCAAACTCTGAGAGCACCATAGCGTTGCTTTTAGAAGAAGAAAATGCACTGAAGAACATGGACTTCTTGTCCCTGGAAATAAGCCATGTCTTCATGGCCTAGTAACCTCTATAAATACAATGAAGTATGGTAAATACCTCTGGGATTACATTAGACACTAAGCAATTTGGGAAGATTGGTCGACTGTGGAAATCCAAAATGATCTCACTAAAGCAGCTGAAGTGGTACTAGCTAAGCAGGTTTGGAGCCCACACTTCAATGCAGAACACCATTTTATATGAGAACTCACTTTGCAGAACTGTCTGGGCTCCATGTCCACTACTAGACTACTTGATGATTTATTGTGTCATAAGTTGAAACTTCTCCTAGTGCCCTTTGTGTTGATGAAGTCATTTGAAGATCACTTCTCTTTACAGTTGGTACATGCAGTAAGAAGATTTACAGTGTTCATATGTCTCCACCAATGGCTCTTATGCACAACCTTTAAGCTCTGAACACAGTGAACAAGTGGGATTCACCTCACCTAACCAACATCCCAAAGTCAGGTAGTCAGCCTGCTTTGCCATATAGGCTATTTTTCTATAGAAAAAAAAAAAAAAAGGAAAAGGCATCTCCAGATCATGAGTCTTCCCACCTACCTCAACCATCTACTTAATGAATTCAAGCCAAGATGATGTTACATACTTATCTGATGATGCTATATATGGTCAGTACCACAGGACAGACTTATCTGTGCTGTAGAGCAGTAAGACCTCACCTCTGCCCTTTAACCAACATAACTTGGGGGGGTGGGGTGTGTATTAATGGCATCATGTGTCCACCTTATGTGTATAACTTTCAGTCGACTTCATAGGATAGATTAATGAGATTTTCCCCTTCAAACTTCACTTATGCTGGAAACCCAGTGAAACAAAAGTAAGTGAAAATACCTGAACTCAAGGCATTTGCGAGGCTAAATCACATCACAGTTCTCAGGTTTCTGCAGATGTAAGCCTTGTAACAAGCAGAGAGAAGCAGTGGAGGTGGATTAATCCCAATCCTTCCCCAACTCCACACATGCACCACTCCCACCCCACTAAGCTTTGGGGCAGAAGTGCCTCAGAAAGGCTTTACCCATTTTCACGCAGCAGTAGAGAGTTCATCATAGGCATGATGAAAACCAAGCCACTGTGTCCTGCAACAGTCACCGAGCTCAGGTTCATCCAGCAGTGAACCACCTCTGCCTTCACAGCCCTGTGGTTTCGCAGCCCTGCCCAGCCTGGAAGTGCTCTCTGCTCAGCAGAGGCACGTCCGGCAGTGCCTGGCCAGGGACGGCACAGGGTGCTGTGCAGACACCACTGCCTTACATGATCCAAAATGATGCCCTGGCTGCACTTCTGGTGGGAAGGGGAAGGACACACAGTAGCATCTACAGCAAGTCTCAGATTGCAGTTTCTCCCTTGGAGGATTCAATAGAAATCTTTGCATTATTTGGAACTGAGAAACGCAGAAACCTGCACCACAGCAGCACCAAAGGCATCCCAAAAGTGTGCTCAAAAAGCCACTTCAAAGATACCAGAGGAACAGAGCTGTTGTGTCAGTGCAGAACACCAGGTAGCAAAAGAAGCGCCCGTACCTTCCCCGCACGGGCTGAGGCTGGTCTCATGGCAGGCAATGGGGTTGTTTCCTCTGCTGGCACCACCTGCCCAATACAGCCCCCTCAGGTGGTGTGTCAGCCTTCCTCTGCCTTTCAGGAACATTTACGTCTCCCATCTCATGGGAGGAACATGCAATGCAGGCAACGCAGCAAGTGGAGATAGCCACATTTCTGGGTGCTGGGGCATCTCTCTTCCCCAGTATCTTGTGGGACACCAGCAGGAACCAGTCAGCATCTCAGCCCTTGCAAGTACAAGTCCAGCCTCTGCATCCACAGCAGAGATTAAAATAACTGTACAATCATACCCACCTCTTTAAGATCCTGTTGCCAAATTAGTAAAACATGTAGCTACTGTATGTCATTTTCATTGTATATAAAAAGAACCCATTACGTTTATTTGGTACTTTTTGTTGCTGTCATGAATGCCTAAATAATCCTTCTGTGTTTAGAAACAAGCCACTGGGGACCAATGAGATACATTTATTGTAATTACATGATTCTTCTAATTAATTTTTGGCAGGAAATTTCAAAGTAAAAATCTCCAGCTAAATGTGCCCCCTCTTCCCTCCAGCCAATAGACACGTTTCTGAGCCTTGCTTAAAAATCTCATTTCCTTTTTGCCTAGTTGAAATAAAGTGGAATTGTTAGTGAGAGCGGGCAGAAAGGAAAGAACATTGTCATTAGACCACGTTGTTTAAATCAACCCCTAACAAGCACTTCATTTCGTTTGGGTCATTAACTACGTTTGAGTGAAAAATGTAGTTTGCCTGGCAAATTGGTTGGTGGCCAAATGCCTTCAACAGAAGACTCTTCTGCGTTGAGCCCAAAGACTGCAACGCAGACACGCAAATTTTACAGGTGGGAAACTTAACCATAAAGTAAACACGTTTCAAGCAAGAGTCCAAAAGAAGTGGATGCTTATCAAAGATATACACAAAATTTGCTATTTACTGATTTATGAGATTGTACAGCCTGAGGCAGTGTTCTCATAATTTATTCTACTCTCCCCTGTAACACAGATCACTGAATGTCATAAAGTAATCCAGATAAGATAGTCTGTAATTAGAGGCTAATGATATCAACTCTGCTGGATGCACAGCCACTTCTGACATATGACGCCCAAGCGATTTTACTAAAACATTATACCACATCCCTGGATATGCCTCAAAAAAAATCCATTTGAATGGTCAACCCCCCTTTTCAAAGCCACCCTGGGCTTTGAGGATAGTTCACTCACTTTCTCTCTTGCTGCAATCATTTGCAGAGTTAAAAACCTGCCACCTTGTCCCACTTCATTTCCCATTACCTCAAATTAAACGAGCCCATCCCCTCCAGCCTTTCCACACAGCAGCTGCCCACTAGCCCTGCAGGGGTCCCTGCAGCTCCCTTCGGATCCCTCCAGCTCCTCATCCTCCCCACAGCACCCCCCCCAAACCACATGCTCTGCCCACGCCCCCATCCCACCGATGTGGGCAAGCAAAAGGCGACTGCCCCTCTCCCATACAACACTCCAGGTTACCAGTTTGCAAGTGAAGACTGGTTTGGGGTTTTTTCCTGCAAGAACATGCCATGGTTCACCCATTCGGTTTCTGATCCCTGATAAGGCTTCACATCCTTTTCTGCCATGCTTAGTCCAACGCTGTCAGCTTGTGCCTTTGCTACTGAAAACTCAAATCTAGATGTAGTGTGTGCACATACATCTATTTTTTTAATTACTTTTTTAAACTGCTTTCTGATAACTTCTCAGTTTTTCCATAGTGACAGTGAATTCTAATGCTGATTTCCAAAGTGATGCCACATTTCTCAGGTTGGTGTCACCTCCAGGCCCTGCATATAGACTCTTAACTCCACCGCCCAAGTCACAGGTGCAATATTGAACAGTCCCAGACCCCTGACAGGCACTATAAGGTTCCCCACCAAAAGCCCTCCCCAGTTTGACAGCAAACCACTGATAACTCCTCCCTGAAGACAATTTGCCAATCATTCAGAACCTGTCTTCGAGACTCAATGTCCTTCAATTGCTTTGTAGATTGACATGAGAGATGGCATGAAAAACCTCACCGCAGTCAAACTGTCTGACACCCCTCCTTCCACCCTGTTGTGCTGTCAGAGAGGAACTAGGTGGGGTTGAGGTGATGTGTCCCTGACAGTTGTGCTGGCTGTTCTTTATCACCTGTGATGCTCCAAGTGAGCATAGGCAAATGACTGGATCAATTACCCCAGCAGTGAATTCCAACAGACCAGTCTAGACCTGCCCAGCTCTTCTTTTCTCTCTTTCAGAGACAGGTGTTACTCATGTATCTTCTTTTCCCCTGGAGCCTCTTCAGATCTCCTCATGCCCTTGAAGATAGCTGCTAATTGGCCCTGAAGTTGCTCCAGCTTCTTCTTAAAATGCTCCAAGAGTTAGGAATATCCAGTTGTCCTCAGTATCCTAATAGCTACAGAAATTATAGAGTCTGCTGGTGCACTCATCTCCAGAGAACAAAGAGGAGACGTTTTTCTCCGCAGGGCTCTGGCAAGCACAGGGGCTCAGCACTACTGGTCTCTCTTGCTGTCTCAGAGACCTTATGTGCCAATCCTAAAGCACATTGCCTTCAGTTTAAATTGTGAGCTTTCCTTTCACAACCATCATCTGCACTGCTCTTTGCCTTCCCCCACTCCACCATCTTCTTCCTATGGGTTCAGATCTGCTCCTGCCCAACCAATGCTCTGTGGACAAAAATTGTGAAGCTGCTAGGTATCATGATCTGCTGTGTTCTTCTTTCCAAATTCTACCCTGTGCTACCAGTGCTAATCTACCAGATGCTCAGCAGCAGCCTCATTGCCTCCATCTCTTCAGTGGTCCATAGCCAACTGTTTCCGACAGACTGACTGTTCTAATCAGCACCGGGAGCCTTGCAGCAGACATACCCCAACTTCACTCTAAGCATCAGCCTCTCTTCCATAGTCAAGTCCTCCCTTAACAAGCTGTACACTCTTCTGTCAGGACTCTAGCCACAGCCTCTACCAAGCCTCTTCTATGCCATTTAAATTATAACTTTGATTATACACAAGACCTGAAGTTACTCCTTTTAATTTCTTGTGCTGACATATCTAAAACATTTGACTGATGGACCCATTAATCTTCTTGTGACCATTACCCCTCAACCTCTCCCAGTTCTCGCTCCTCTCAGTGGTTTCCTGCACCGTCATCCTCTGCCAGTCCTTTTTTTAAGGCCATCCTCAGCAGCATCATCAAATCTCTCCTTACTGTCCGATTCCTGGACACATGGCTCCACTGGGACAACACGTAACACGGGGACAGTGTCTAGTGTTGTATTTGGTCCCTGCTACTCTCTACTCCGGTCCCCTGCTGCCTATCATCTTAATTGCAGTAATGCTTATTTAAAACAAACAACCACCCGAAGCTGTTCTCTCCTATCCTCCTGTTTATAGAAAAGCACTGATTAACCAGAGGTAATTTTTTTTAAAATCTAAAAGTAATTTATATTATATAAGAAAAAAAGGTCAGGTAGATACTCCATTTATCACTATTACAAAGGGCTGTAACACAGTGATGAAAAGAAAGAGAAATTAATTACAAGTCAGAGGCTGCAATAACTCTCTCTGTAATTGTGACGAAAAATTTAAATTAACATTTCTGTCACCAAGAGAAGTTTGATTAATTTTACAATAGTGGAGATGCTATCACCTTAATATTGGTGGGTAAGGAAATTTTACTATTTGCAATTTAGATGTAGATCATTTCTTTAAGACTCAAAAAGTGCCTGCGAGGCACCTTCACACTTTATTAACAGCTCAATCAGTGCCACGCTAGAAATAATTAGCCAAGAAACCACGTAGTAAATATATCTAGACTAGCAAACCTGCAGAATAAAAAGTACGTGATAAAATCCAGACCCCTCCAAGAGAAACAGCCTCTCTCCAGCACTCCAAAGCAACCGCCACTGCCCAGCTGCCTGCTGTGCCACTCTGCCTTCAGGGAAACAACACAAATACCAGATTTTTCTGACAGCTTTGTTTTGTTTTCTGTTTTTAAGCCTTCGCTCAGCTGCAAAGCCGGAGGGCAGAAGGGTTCGATCCAAGCAGTGGCCGCTGACATCGCACCCCGAGGCGACGGCAGCCCCGCGCGCTGGGTGCCGTATGAGGCGCTGGCTTCTCTTGGGGGATCCCGGGTGTAGGAGGTGGGATGGCAAAGGGCTGCTGAGGAAAGCTTGCTGCTGGCAAACAGTGAGTGAAATGTGATAGGAAAGAAACGGAGGCAGGTAGGGATTACTGTGCAGTAGGACCAGGGACTCACCCAGTCCGCAGCAGTCACACCTGAGCAGTGTTCAGCAGACAGACAGGCCTCCTGACAGCTCCCCAGCCCATGGACACTGGAGTTGCCTGGTTTGGTGTTTTTTTTTTTTTTGCTTTCCCCAGCTTTTAATCCTCACAAAACCCTCACCAGAGTCAGGGACTCAGACAGGACCTGGACATACACAAACACTTGTACCCTGGTGCATCTGCAGGCTTTGATATTGAACATCCCACAGACAGACCCTGATCAGCCCCTTATCTCTCCATACCTTTAAATTTAGTCTCCTGCCCTCCACAGACAGAACTGAGCCCCATGGGGGACAGGCCAGGACCTGGGCATCCTCTCCCTTCCAGCCAGGAGCAGCAGCCTTGAACTCCAGCCTCCCAGCTCCTTGCTTTGCAGAGCACAGGATCAGAGCAGGAAAGGGCAGCACTGCCCCGGGATCCCCTGTGTGAACAGTGTGGATATCCCTGTGCCTCCAGGATGCTCATCGTTAGCGTCTGCACTGTGTCTGTAAGGAGAGGGGATAATTCATGTGTTTTTGTCCTCTGAAGACCTTCCCCACCTCCAGCACACACAGGAGCGGACGGGGTGATGCAGTGTAGGAGCCCAGCAGCCAGGCTCTGCAAGGGACACCAGTCCCCAGCCTTTGCTACCAGAACAACCCCTGCAAAAGCCCAAGGATATAATGCAGGAAAGTAAAGATCTGACCAAAGCCCTGGGAAGATTTCCCAGTTCCTCTCTGCACTATTTAGCAAGGGCCATTAATTTCTTCCTTTCATAAACACTGTGAACGATGAAAATCTGGAAAATAAAATCAGCCTAATGAAAATGTATTGGTTCTAAAGCAATCAATGCCATTTGGCTTACGGAGAAAAGGAAACAGTTCCCCGTCTGTACTCTGCTCCCTGTAGTCAACAAGGCTGACTGTTTCCAGCATGGATCAATGAGCCATTCGTTAGGGGGAGTGAACCTGTACGAACAGCATTCGTCTCTCTCCTCCAAGATCAAACAGACCCACGTGGGAAGTTTCAAGACTGCTCTCGAAACTTCAGGTCTGGGGAAAGTTGGAGCACTTGAAAGTGGTTTGCACATAACAGTGTCCAGCAAATCCTCAGACTTGCTGCACCACGCAGGAAGAAGCTGAGACTGCACACATGGAGGTTGGATCATCTTCTCTGCAGAGCAGGGCAACCCAGCACCAGCGGTGCAGGGGCTTGTGAAAGGCATTGGGGTGAGCAGGGGGGAAGGAGCTTTCTAATGCTGTCAGCTTAGAAGTAATATTAAACAGTCAATGCAATTCTCTTTGAATTTCTCTAGCTATTGCAATGTTAAAGATGGGGCAGGGTGGGGGGGAAGACAGAATGGAAGGAAAGAAACAGTGATGTAATACAACCAAAGCAGTCTACTCATCATTCAAAGAACTTAGATGTGGGCTTGCCTGAAAAAGCTGAAGGCCCTTACAAGGAATGCTATTACGAAATTTTTGTTCCAGCAGCAAAGAGATCCCTCAAAGCAGGCAGGAGCTGGTGCTGCTGCAGACAGCTCTGTAGCTCCAAAGCATTCGTGCTGAGGGAAGAGATGGAGGTAACCATTTTGTCAAGCATAAGGCCCTTTCCTTAGACACATCACCATAATATCTGACAAATGGTACCTTCAGGACAGCTGTCAGAGGCTGTCATCGATAGTGTACAAGTAGCCAGTGTAATTCAGCATGACATTAACTGACATGAGGCAGCACGAGGTCCAAAAATCACACTCGTTTAAATAACTAGAAAGCCAAAGAAAGCACACGCTGGCCAAGGAGGTGAACTACAGCAGGCAAATGACAGCACATGGCTAAGAAAAGGCCATGTTCCTTCCTCCCACTGAACCCACACAAAAATTAATGAGAGATCTTTATAAGGACAGGCTATAGAAAGAGGCACTAAAGGCTGTTTCCAATGACTTTAAGGTATTTGGAAGTAGGCAACAATAAAGAGAGGAAATTATAAAATACAAATGCCAGACTGGCTGCAAAACTTCAAGGTAGAATTTCCTCATGTTCTAAATATTGTAATAAGCCATGGAGAAACATTTAGCTGCTTTCCGAAAAACAGCCAGAAAAGCAAGATACAGAGAGCAAAGTGAGCATAAGAGGATAATGCCATCACAGCAACATGCACTGCAGTCTGAGTACTGCTGACAAACAGGACGATCCCGGAGAGATGAGCACTGGGCACAACTATGGGCAAAGCACAGCACAGTCTCTGCTGACTCCAGCCACTGAAAGTATTCACCTGTACCATGGGGCCAGTATCATGAGGCAAATAAAAATACAGTTTTCCTCAAATTGCTCCAGTAGCTTTATGGCTGAGCTGCCTCTTGGGATCAGGCACTGCCAATAGCCTCCAAGGAGAAATAGCTCCCGAGTAGGCAGTGATAATCCTGCTGCCAAGACATTTTGGTAGGGCCTTTCATGTACACTAAAACCTGCAAATACTCTGCCTTAGTGCTTTGGTAACATGCAGTAGACAGAAGGGGACAGTCCCCTGGGGATACCATCTGCTCCTCACCCCACTGGTGCTGCCAGATGCTGCAACACCAGGCTAGCGCCGAGCCCAGGCTTTCCTCAGTGTTCAGCTGCCCCTCCTTTCGGCATAGCTGCTTCTCATGCCCCTTGCCTGCTCCCTTTCCAGGGCTGCTCTCACATCCTGTTTTTTTCTTTAAACACTTCCCCCTGCCCATTTCCATTACCACCATGTATGGATCCATCTCTGCACCAGTCGATGCCTTTTTCCAGTAGCCGGGTACTGCCAGAGTATAATGTACATACACATGAAGTAGTAGTTCTCCAATAAGTATTTGGCAGATTGAATGTTGCCTTGAGCTTTAGTTCTTCAGCAGAGTTATGAAAAATAACTTCCACTGGAATTTGCATTTCATGACACCCTGCCCGTTGAGGCTCTGCTTCAGAGTGTCTGGGCTCAGCAAGTCACCCCTCTCCACTCATCAGCTCCATCTCCTGTTCTCACGGTATCACAAACCAGGAGCTGAGATCTAGTGTTCCAGATGCTCTGCAGGGATGACCACCCCTGAGAATAGGGCTGGCTCCACAGGGATGCCAAGGACAGACAGTTTGTGTGGTACAGAGGCTGGTTTTGATGTTCTGGAATTAAACACTACAGCACAGCACAATTGGAGTTTGTCCTAGAGGCCTGGTGGAATCATCCCCAAAGACAGAATAGCAGAGGGCAAAGATGCTGTACATCCACCCACATACTAATTGAAAGGAAAAAGGGAAAGGTAACATTATGATTGTTGTTTTGAGAGCTAAAGACACAGTTAAGAACTTTATGAATCACCCAGAACAGTTACACACTTGTGTGACCTGGCAGGATACGAGGCTTTCCAAGCCACTTACTGTCTCTGAACAAACAGATACTACAAAGTACCCAGCTACTCTATTACACGCTTTCTTCTTCCTCATCCCCAAGAAGAAATAGATGCTCAGCTCAGGCAGCTGCCACAGAGAATTAATTGAACCTGTTTATTGGGAAAATACTTCCAAAGAAACAACTGATTCCTTATCAGGAAGGATGCACTCAGGAACTACGTACCATCTGTGAATTAGATCCAAAAGCTCTCTACAACTTCATGCCTCTGAATGGTAAATCTTTGAGGAGGGAAGTAAAAAAATAAAGAAAAAAAAAAAGAAAGAAGAAGAAATCCTGGTCTGATAACATTGCTAGTAGCAGTTTACCTTTGACTGTTGAAGGAAAAAAGAAAATCATTAAATGTATCTCTTACAGAATCCATTTTACAAGCTAATGTCACTTTGCTTTGCTTTCAATCAGAGATTAAGGTTAATCTCCAGAACTACTGGCACACATGCAGACACAGTGGAAAGATGTAAATAACTCCACAGAGTAGGCAAAAAGAAGAAAGCTTTTATTCTATTATTCTACATTAAAATGCATCAGCTGATTTACAATCCCTATTGGGTGCTAAAGTACAGCTGGGAACAGGCAGAAGCTCTGAGCTCAGAACGCATCATGAAAGCACGTTACAGATGACTGCATGTGTATCTGCGTCCATCTGGTTGGGGGGTGTGGGTGCATACTTGAAGTGCATGTCAAATACTGACCTAAACACTCATTTTCTGTCCATTATAAGAGCTCTGACAGGAGCCTGAATAAATACAGCAGGGTCCATTTGTGAAGATGCAACCCTCATGGTGTCCTGCAGCACAAGTTCTCAGTCACTTCCCAAGCCCTCAATACAGCAGTCTGACTCCCTGGGGATAAACAGGAACCCCCAGCAAGAGACTGAACGACGTCAACAAAGGCATTACATCCTGAGATCGCTATATGCTAGACATCACTCCCCTGCATGGAGGGCAAATGGTTATCTGCCCCCATGCTAGCATGAATAGCTGTGTCTTGCAGCAGAAAACCAGCATGAAGTCCAGGATTGTATGTTTCCCCATAAAGAGACTGGCAGCTTCACCCCAGGACTGGGCTTCACAGCAGCATCCTTGAGAAAGGCTACCCATGAGATGCTGTTAATGTCCTAGGCACCTTGTTTTATTGCAAGATACCACAGAATGCTGCAGAAGAGGAAAAAAAAGTAAAATTTTAATTATTCCAATGAAAAAGCTGTCTTGATGTCCTGTAACCCAGAGACTGGGTTATAGTCCTCTCAAATGAGAGAAGTGTAGGTCCTAAAAATGAATTGACTTGAAAGGAATGTGCCATAGGTCACATACATATGGTGAAGGAAACACTAGGGGGTGGCCACTTGCATCCTTTGATGCCGTGAATTTGCCACAATAGTTCAAAGCTTTGCTGCTGTCCAACCCTTTGAAAAGTTTTCAGAGGCCATCCTCAAAAACATCCTCCAATTGGTCTGGCTTTGGTTGTGCCCTAAACTGTCCCATCACTGGACTCTGCGGCTGCCACCACCCTTCTGAGTCTTTTTTTCCCTCCCTCATTTCTCTTCTTCCTCTGTTTTCTTTGCTGGGTTTTGTCTGCACTTGACCAAAGTTTGACTTTGCTGGCTACAACTGACCTGGCATTTCACTGACACGTTGGTCTGTTTGTGATTATACTGCTGACAAAACCAAGTATTACTTCTTTTACTTTCCTTTACACCTGAACTTGCCCCTCACAGACCCATTAGCACCTGCTGGGAAACTGGCAAATAATTGTTTTATACTGTAGAGTAATTCCCTATCCCAAATCTCCTTTCAAGCTAGCTGTACTTCTGCAGCACATCTGCCTGGGTAGAAGTGCATGCACAGTGCAGCAAATCCCCTCTGGGACCACATGAAAAAGACAATCTGGAAACATGTCAGCAAGGAAAGCCCAAGGACACTATTTTGTAAAATGTGTCTGAAAGCTGTGGAAGGTCTGTCTTGTAGTCAAGACCTCATCATTAAAATTCAATCAAAAAAGGCAGTAGAACCATCTAAGTTAAAACACTAAATAAAAGGAGATCAAGATAAATAGCAGATATCATCTGAGCCAGTCATAAGAACGAATGTGCATCAATCTCTAAAAAAGTCACTCAAGATTGATAACACCAAAAGACAACATCTTGATAATCAGTTTTACAGTGATGGATTGAGGGAAAGCTTAATGAGTCAACTACAGGATTGGAATTTCATTAGAGACTTCACCAGAGCTAGAAAAACCTGTAAAAACGTAGACAAAATCTGCCTTGTAAAACACAGGAGTGCATACATTTCTGCCCACATGGTGAATTATCACATACATTTGCGTCAAGAGGAGTTTGACTGGAATCCACTGCAGAAAAAACACACCACCAAACATCTCTGAGAAGTATATTATGCCTACCACTCTGTAATTTAGCAGTTGTGAGAGCTGATCTAACGTAACATAATTGTATTTCAATGTCTTCTACGAGACTAAGACTCATTAGTCATCTTCTAAAGAGGAACACAAGCTGAAGTCACATGTCATTATGCCAAGTTGTCAGGCATACGGTGCTCACAACTATCTTCGCGCTAACCTTTAAATCAGACTCTGCTGGAGAAGGAAATCTGATGGGAGCATCCTTCGGATGCAAAACTGTTTTTTTTGGTTTCAAACCAAAATAAAACCTGTTTCACCTTCCACATTAGCAGCGCCAGTGAAAAACAGTGGCCGTGCTTCTTGGGTCAAATCCTCATCTTATTTAAAGCAGCAAAGTTACTCTGGATTCAGTTGATCTCTATCAGATTTCACAGCCAAGAGCTAGATCTTGATGCTAAAATTGCAGCAGCAGAGAAACATTCATGTTCGTTAAAGTATACTTTCTCCTCTTTACATAACACACTGGTTGCACTCCTCTGAGGCTTTGCTCCTCCATTTGTTAATCCACTTGGCCCTTTGCCTTACTTACCTGTGTAGTATAACTCAAAATGTAACGTGGCATGCTGTTTCAGGAGCTAAAATGTTAACATGGAGCACAAAAATCCCAAGTAAAAGGATGCTGCAACGTAAGAAGGTCTCGACTTAGTTGTTTTTAACTAAAACTTTAGCTTTAACTTTTATTCTGAGAAAAGATAGTTTTTCCCTGTTGTTGATCCAAATGCCATAAGCAACATGAATGCTAATATCACAGACACACAGTGATTATCAAACTCTCTAGGTGTTAAATTAAGTATGTTGCCAACAGCATGTTTTTCTCTGGAAGGCAAACTCATTTTGCAAGGTATTTTTTTTCTTTTACAGCTGAAAGATTTTTCCTTATTACATTAAAAGTGTATAATAATGATCCAGTAACATAAGCATCACAAACAAGAGCACAATCCTTTACACATGCTATTCTGTGCAAATTATTAACACAGGCAGAAACACCAGGAGAAAAGTTCAACTATCAAAATAGTTATATAGCCCCTGAGACTACCTAGCAATGATAAAGTAGCATACTATCCCTTTTGTAGGATATCTATTTGTGAAAAATTCACATTTTTGTTCATTCTCTAAAAATTAAATATTAATAACAAGCACATCCTTGTCAATGATGTCCTGTCTGTGCAATCCATGTGGAGAAGCAATTTGGCAAGGTGCTTCAGGCTGGTGTGAGCACCGACAGCACTAGGGCAGCACTTGCATCTGAAGCCACAGGTGTGTTTCAAGTGCTTTACTGAAACGGGCATCCCAGACCTTGCAGTTTTTAATTCAAGCTCCTACCTCAGTGAGCGCTGGGCAAAGGCAGACAGGCAGCAGCTCCTCACCTCAGCAGACAGCAACAGGCAGGGAGAGACCAAGCCCTGACCTGGCCAAGGCAGATAACGCAACCAGGGCACTCCAGCAGATATCCAGAGGCTCCGCACTCCTGGGACAGAGATGTCTGGCTGGCACAAAGATCAGCCCCTTCCTCCAGGGTCATTGGCCCAACCACGATACTCGGTTTGCAAGGGGAGGGCTAACTCCATCCCTCAAACTGAATCTAGTCAGAACAAGATTGAGTGAATCTTGCAGAAAATGCAAGCAAACCTGCGCCGCCTTCTCCAGAAGCCATAGCAGTGATGGCTGGTTTGCCCTCTTTTCAGTTTCCATAAAGAAACATAATAATCTTGGCAGGAGGAGAGACTCCTGTGCCCCTTGCAGGGTTCCCACCAGACCTGCCCTGAAGGTGAGTATTGGTAAAGGCACATCAGAGCATCCGCGTGCAACTCTCCAGCGAGGACAGAGCAGGGCAACTTTTTAAAAACTGTGATAAAATGAACATATTTAACAGATGCTGACGTGAATACCTCTCTGGAAACCTAACTGGCAGACGTTTGGGTCTTCCTAAGTGGATAATTGATCACAAGGCTATGCCAGTGATGTTACGGTAACGAAACAAAGAGAGAACTGGGATTTAAGGATTTCAAATAAGCCTGTCAAAAACATGTAATAATACTGTCAGATCAATTTGCTGTCAAATACAGGTGTGATGTGATAAACCCTCAGAGTTTTTAGTAGATTATATTATTGAAGCAGTAATTTAAGAACACCTTCTAGGTAATAAATTACAATAAATCAAACTTTAAAACTTGAAAGCACGCACTAGAAGACATACAGAGTATGATATGAGAAAGACAAGTAAATTTAAACCATACTTCCAAGCTGGAATAAAGCAAATTCAATTGCTTTAGAAAGATAATGATCAAAGCCTAGTTTTGTATGAAATCAATAAATCTTGCAAAGTCACAAGGAAAAACCTGCTAAATGCTTCTGTCCTTCACCCTGCTGTGTTTCTAGTGCAAGCATAACCAAAGGTGAGAAAGGAGTGCAAAGGGAACGCCCTCACAAAACACAGTGGTCAGTCACAAGGACTGCACAAATACAATAGAGAAACAGTTTTCCATAAGAAAAATTCAAGTTCTGTGAGCAGCATCATTTCATCAAAAAAGGAAAATATCTTAGGAGGTGCCAAAACGCTATCTGCCCTCCTAGAAGAAAACACCTGATTTTCATTTCAAAAGTGTGGGTTTTTTTCTTGAAAAGGATTTTAATCATAGAATGGTTTGGGTTGGAAGGGACCTTAAAGACCATCTAGTTCCAATCCCCCTGCCATGGCCAGGGACACCTTCCCCTAGACCAGGTTGCTCAATGCCCCATCCAACCTGACCTTGACCTACACATCCAGGGATAGGACGTCCACAACTTCTCTGGGCAACCTGTTCCAGTGCCTCACCATCCTCAGAGTGAAGAATTTCTTCCTTAGATCTAATTGAAATCTCCCCTCTTTCAGTTTAAAGTCTTTACCCCTTGTCCTATCCCTGCATGCTCTTGTAAAAAGTCCCTCTCCAGCTTTCTTATAGCAGCCTCCCAGTACTCAAAGGGGGCCTATAAAGTCTCCCAGGAGCCTTCTCTTCTCCAGGCTGAACAACCCCAACTCTCTCAGCCTGTCTTCATAGCAGAGATGCTCCAACCCTCAGATCATCTTCGGGGCCCTCCTCTGGACCTGCGTCAACAGCTACATGTCCTCCATGTTGGAGGTCCCAGACCTGAACATCTTGTCTTCAAATTTACCCAAAAGTGAATATGTCTATGACTTATAGTCCATAATTCACCTGTTTCTGTCCTCTAGCACAGAAACAGGGATGGGAAGAGAAATCTGAAGTCACAGCTTGGACCAGATGGGGAAAATGCCATCAGTTGAGTTTACTGACGAGCACAAAACAATTAGGACAGGTACAACACATGGTACTTAAACTACTTAAATAGGATGCAACCAACCAGCACGACAATATCATGCCTGATATTGCCTTAGTGACAGAGAAAGGAAAACAATGATTGATTATTGGAATGGCAGCCAGCAGAGATCAGGGAAGAAAATAAGTAAAATCTCATTTAGATCCGTGGAAAGAAGTTTCAGGAGCCTTCAGCAAAGGCCTTTCAGCAAGAGATGTCTTCTAAAACCATATTACACTTTGGGCTCATAAGATACAATGTTATTGCTCATATGTTTTTGTGATCAATCCATTTTGCAATCGGTGTTAATTTTAAATTCCAAAAGAAAAAAAGAAAATACACGTATATAGCCTTTGCCACTGCTCAGTGCCTTCATAACCACCCAGGGTCTCTGCAACAGCCATGGCAGTCACTTAAGTGGAAAAAAAATAGGATGAATGTGAGTATTTCATGTATTTTTAATACCTTTTAACACAGTTCAGCACCTAGAGTCCAGGATCCAGCAGGACGTGGCTGCTGGCACTCTCCTTTGAAAAGGGATCATTTACCGCTTTTCTCAGGGGAATATTCTTCCAGCACAACAGGAGCACAGGAGCTGCAGTCAGGCAGCTAACGCTTCGCTGCCCAGGGACCAGAATCAGCAAAATGTTTCCTCTATTATATTTTACATACGTTTTCTTACAAAGAAAGAGACAGAGAATATTGTATTTCTCTGCCTTTGATGAACCTCTTTTCCCAGCAATCATTTGCCCCAGGTTTTCCCTTTAGAATTTGGGTCATAAGAAGCTTTGCTGACTTAACTTTCTGGTGCAGTATATTTTCCTGTGAAAAGCAGAGCCTGAGAGCCAGGTCAGTATTACAGCAGCACTCCTCTTCCTGCTCCGAGCTGGAACTGTTCCACAAAGATGTGTAGATACCCAACTTCTGTCAGGGCTTGCACTTAAAATGCACTGTCAGTCCTCATTTCTCACATTACCATCTCAAATGGGCAGAAAAGGACAAACCAAACTGGCAAGCAGCTTCCGAAAAGAGAAGGTCAAAACAGACTATCTCACACAAGGAGCTGTCGGCTGCCATGAGAAGGCCATAATAGCTGCAGCCAGCAGACCACTACGTTTAACGCGCTCACTACAAGAGCTCACAACTAGGCAGACTCGTCCCAGGGGTCTGAGCAAGAAAAACACGTCAATGAAGATGTTCCACCAGCAGCTCCAGCCCCAGCTTGGTTCTGCATTGCTGACTAAGCGATGCACAGAATCCCACAGGAATGCATCACCCACATGATGGATTTCAGTTGTTTTTTTCTTAAAAACTACACCACAGTGCAGAACAACTAACCGCCAATGCCTGTTTAGCAGGCACCAAGGCCAGCTTCTCTCAAACCTGGCTGCAGGACACTACCAAAAGCTGAAGTGCCACAGAGAACTGCACACAGCAGCACTGAACAGCATCGGACACCAGGCATGAACCACACCAGAGTACGGGGACACTCAAGACAGGTAACAGCTCCACCTCATCCACACACGACCCCCCTCCAGATATGACATTTCTCCCTCAGCCTGAAGCACGATCTCTGATAAATAAAACACCCCTGTATCAGAGGCTGAGCTTCAATTCAGCCGCTAAGTAAGAAATGCTGGTGTTCAGCAATTCAACAAGAGAAAAGATTAAATGGAAAATAACCCCATCCTTGTTCCTGGCTAGAAAGCATGATATCAAAACAGATCTCTGCTTCGTCTGTTTACTGAACACAGGATTAGCTGGTGCCCCATGTTGTACCAAACAGCACTTGGTCTAAATTTTCGTAAGCTTAGCGTTGTCACAAACTTCATCACGCATTAAAAACCGTTATCTGTATCCCTCTCCCCACCCAGAAGGTGAATTGATATTGAACTGATGCCTTCTGCTGCTGCAACAAAACAAACCCCTAAAAACCAGGAGTAAATGGAAAACATAGTGCTTTTTATTGATTGTGATGTTTTCAGTTAACTAGGTTTTGCCTGTGGCCGTCCCCCCGCAGCACATGCGCACCGGGGGAAGTGTTGCACTACTCCAACCAATAACTTTTAGGAAATGGAAAACTGCGTCTGTTTAATAGATGTTTCCAATTTCTTGCATCACCATCAGTATCTGTTTTAGTCACTTGGCAGGTTTTCTATAGCTTCTCAGGCCCAAGCTGATTTCAAACCCATTTGGTAATGTCAATGTGACTTCAAGGTTTAATGATTCATTATTTTTTAGACCTGAGAGCAAGAGAATGTGTTAATTTTTTTCCCTGCATGGGCTTAGTGGTTTCCTTCTGGTTTATTCCCTCTATGTATCACTAAAAAGAAGGGCTGATAAGGAAAAAAAAAGAACCTTCTCAGTGAAACATACATAAAAGAGACTTCTTTAGTTTAAAAAAACTACTATAAGTGCTCTACCTTTTTATAACCTGCGGAACTATTACAAGGATAATGGTTCTCCATGCAAAACACCCTCTCCAGGAATATTAGACTAGAGAAAACTCTCCGTTCTATTCTTAGATAAAATTCACATGCACACACATACATTTGACATATGCTACAAAGTTTTTGAGCCTTGTTCCTTCTCCTGCTTAATATTAAACAGTAAGAAAAAAACCAAATACACTACCTTCTGAGCTAATTAGTCAGCACTCCGTTTTGTTCTGGGTGAGCCCTGTAACAAGTTGCCTGAGAAACGCTTTTAGCCACAACTTAAGCAATGTCACGGATTGCTAACAGTGTCCCACATAACCAGAAAGCTCTTCCACAGCTTCTTCTAGATGTGCACATCTCATTGGAGTTTGTTTTATACCCAAAGGCCTTTTATATGGCATCAAAGACACAAGTGGAGTACCAGGGACCTTCTCGCATGTTTCTCCTTGCACTCCACAGGAGTGGCAAACACTGAGCCACCTCACTTACCAGGCACGCCAGGTCCAACGAGCGCGAGGACACGACGGATGTGTCATGCAGAGGAAAAAGTGCACAGAAGCAGGATCTCTGGATCTCTGCTGGAGGCAGCGTGGGCTGCCCTGCAGTCAGCCGGGCTCCCAGGGTCTGCCACCCCTGGGTCTGCCAGCCCGGGGAGCACGTTCTGCATGGACTGATCTTTTCAAGCATCAGCAGGAAAGAGCTGCTTTCTGAATACCCTCTGACAAATGTTGTTTTCAGATCCCCTGCCATAAATCATCCTTCACAAATAAAAGAAAGAAGAAAGAAAAAAAGATTTCTTTCTCCTTACAGTTTTCAGTGATGATTTGTTGCTGGCACATAATCCAAACACAGGGCCAGGCACCTGTTCTGGGATTTCACTATATACACTCTGCAATTTAACTCATATTTGTTGCTTATCCACAACTGCCAGAGCCTGGAGAGGCAAAGAGGGTTGGAAGAATTGACCCAGAGTTTTCTCTTCTCCCCCATCTTTGCTGTTACATATTGGAGAAGGAGAAGGTATTCACGTAGAAAAGAATTAGAGGACTGCAGCAGCTCTGGAAAGATGATGAATTTGGTTTTGAGTTGGCACTAGTCAATGCTCTCCTGCAAAGAGTTCAGGCCTCTCATTTCTCCAGCGCCAAGAAAGTGCCAGAAGTTGCAGAGAAAGAGTTCAGAGGGCTTTAGGTGAGCAGCCTGTCCCTGCGGGGATGCGGGTAAGCACTGGGCCACAGCCAGTGCTCCCCATTCAGTGCCACTCACAAGCAACCTGCTGCCTCCTACATGTGGAGAGAGCAGACATGGTGTGTGATGGCACAAACGCACAGGGTATAGGTCAAGCCAGAGAGATGTTGTTCTTCTAAAGAGATTATTTTCCAAACAACCGTTAGCATCTGCTCCTTCATGAGCAATGTCTTTGGCGTCTTGGCAGCAAAAATACACCCACCATTAAGATGTCTGCAGCTTCCTCCTTCAATATTTCAGCTTCTGCATGACTCAGGAACTGAGTGAGTTTTTTTTCCTGCCACGGGAATCAAGATTGGAAGCTGAACGCGGCAGGAGCAAAGTAAGATAAACACTGGCCTGGGACATACAGAAAGAGAAGAGGGAAAGCATTTCAACCTAATCTTTCCTAACTGGAAGGGAATGTCCTGGTTTCAGTGCAGGCAGAGAGGGACTTGGAGTCGAGGCTGGGCTGATGTTTCAAACCACAGTCATTCAGTGCTCGCAGGAACTGAAAAGACTGCAGGTGGGCAGCCCCAAAGGTGCCCACCTGGTCCAAACGACGGCTGTCACTATCAGGGCTGAGCATGTCGCTTGGCTCTGGCAGGGAAGGACCACTCTCACACGGAGACATTAACATGCTGAATACGCCACAGCTAAATGGCTTCACTCAGCCCAGAACGAAGAAGCAGTTTCACAGAATTTAATGACTGATTAATATTCATTTAATAATTCTTGCCTAAAAACTGCAGCAAATTATTTTAAATTACACCGTTTGGGAGACAGCAGACTCAATTCAACAGGATCACTGGGCTCAGACTGTCCAAGTCTCTCTCTGGCTTATTTGGTTTTTCCTTCCCTAGCCAGGTGACTGGCAGGTGTCTACCTTGCCTTTCTTTCTTTACTTATTTCTGCCTTTTTCTCTCTTTTTCTTTTCTTCTTTCTTTTTCCCAAGTTTGTTTTAAAAAAATGCATGCAGCTCTAACAGGCACTGGCCCTACTGTTCTCACGAACCTTTGGTGACAGCAGGCTGCTGCAAACCAAGAAGGACAAGCCATGCTTGATCTGCTGCCAGCAGACTCCAAAGGGAGCAATAAGGAGAGCATGGAGGGTAGAACACAGATCTGAGCTAGCAAGCAGCACAGCTTGGGTCTGCTCATGTTTTGTAGGAAGACTGGGATTTTAACAGCATCTTTTTAAAATGCAAAAACAGAACCCAAATTGGAGAAGTCTGGTGGGTTCCTAAGCACTCACCACTGAGCAGTCTCAGCACCAAAACCTGCACCCATCAGCCCATGAGAAAGTCAAGGGAAGAACAATCAAGGGGAAAAAATAAAGCAACAAATTCCATATTTTATTAGCTTCCAACCTGTCCTTGGGGAGACAGATCAGTGCATCGTGCAAGGCAGGAACGTCAGGCTCTTTCACAACAAACCCACAGATCAGCGACTCCCAGCACAACCTCCTTCATCCAGAGCACACACTAAGCCCCAGCACCCCACACGAAAGCTAGCACAGGCACAAAGGGGTGTCCTGCACAGTACCTCTGGAGGCTGGGGATCCACAACACTAAAACACAGCCTAGGCACAGCAACAGGAATATTTGCAGCCACAGAGGCCCCAAACCCAACACCTCACCCTCCCACCCGAGCAAAGCCCGGACAAGAGTCGGGGCACTGAGCAGTCTGCTCTGCTCCCACCTCTGCCCTCAAATGAGAGAAGGCTGTCGAGATTGCAAAAGCAATGGTGCAGCAGCCCCTCAAATCCCAGAGAACGTTATTCCCTCTCCTGTTCTCCCTACGACCCCCACCAGTGCGGACAGCATCACCTTTTCCTCGCTGTACCATACCCTGGCAACATGCTCCCCCTTATCCAGAGCCAACCTCCCTTCCCATTCCCAGAGCCTGGTGCTCAGCCAGCTGGTGCCTTCACCTGAAACTCCTTCCCCACACCTGCAACTCGGACAACTACGATTCTTCCCTTTTCAATTTCAATTTTTATTGATTTTTGAGGCACTCATTTCTGAGATATATGGTATCATTGGATTATACTGTTTAGCAATTTATTTGTGTCTCTCTTTATGCACCGGATTGATTCTTTTTTCCACCGAGTCTCAAAAAAAGATGCTGCCACTGTTGTTATTTGGCTATCATAACAGCTCACGTAGCCCTGAACTATTAGGCAGTGCTGCTCCAAGAAATTTTGTGCTGAGGTAATTTGGAGACTAAATCAAGTTTTATCACTGAATGAGGTTAGTGGATATTAATGGGAAGGCAGGAGTTTGCACTGAATCATTAATGTGGATAAATGGAGAGCGCCTGTTTAATACTTAATACAGCGAGTGCTAATAATGCCTGAAAATAGTGGGGAAATATTGCAAGTTGTATTTAAACACAGCAGAGAAAGAGGCCTAATTTGACCTGTTCTGGTACATTAGCTGTGACTATGCAGTAGGACCCTCCATAACCCTGAGCCATCTCTCCGTGCTGCCCTGCTGTATTTCAGTGTTTAAGTCCCCACTTTCCAGTATGTTTATGAGTTTCTCTCACTGAACTAAAGAAATACAGATGCAGCTGAGACAATATGTATTTGAAAGAAATTGCTGCAAACAAACATCTCCAGGAACTTGAAATCCAGAATCATTTTTAAAACAATGAAAATTAACTTAAAAAAAAAAAAAAAAAGAAATAACAATTAGAGCCGAGTGTGACTGCCAGAACCTGCTCATTAATTAAATGCAAAATGTTTTCCATGCAGGCTCATGTGTACATTGATCAGGTTGTCCAGAAGTGCTCACAGCTACTGTAACCTCTGTATGCCGAGCAAGAAGCAACTCTCTGAGATATACAGCCTGAAACCTGAACTGCCAGTCTGACAGCCAGCATTCTCAGAAGGCTCTCTGTGAATTAGCACATGGAAAGAGTGAAACTAGAGAGAGATGGACAAAGCCAGGGCACGCTTCTGCAGCCATTTTACCTGGCCACAACAATGCAACACACAGAGCACTCATACGTTTCACTCACAGGAAGAAATTCAGCAATAGTTGATTCATTTGCCTGCACTGGGGTGTGCGCTGCAGCTCTGACGCTGTCGGAGTTGACAGAAGAAGTCCTGCAGCAACAGGCACTTTTCCTGCCAAGCAACTGTCAGGCACATTATTCCAAGGTAACTCACACTGAGCAAGCAAAGCGAGGTACGTTATCAGAAGCAGACGCACAGGTCCGAGGTCACCTACTACAGTGAGGAACAGGCAGTCTCTGTGCACAGACGAGAGCTGCAAGATGATGGGATTACAGAGGAAAACTGAAGTGTGCTTACTGCTGGCAGAGGTAACACGGTATTCTCTGTTTCCCAAGCAAAAGCAACTGCTCAAAGCTTACATTAACACTGTTATAGTAAGAACAAAGCTCAACAATACTCACCAGCTGAAGAGACCAAGACCACAGTCAGTCATAAAACAGCACCTGCTAGGCAGCTCTCCCACATATAAACAGCAAGCCCTGGAAAAGCAAACTGGGAAAAAAGGCTCCAAGAAAAAGGAAGCCCTACAGCAGGAGAGTTACAAACAGACTAGCAAGTCACAGAAGTGCTGTTTAAATAGGGATGAACCATGCTGTTAGAAGAGCTTAGGTCCCCATTTAAACAGCTAAATAAAATGACCAGTACTCTGAAAAAAGCTCCCATGACCCAGCAGGAGCTGAGCATAGGACTGTTTACCACAATAAAATATTGGACACAGGTGAGCTGGGTGTGATCTGCCCATCCCTGAACACAGCTGATAAATAAGCAGCTGATAATTAGCTGATAAAATGACTCCCAGTACTGGCTCACTGGTCACAAAGCTGCTGGTCAGTGTAGAGGGCTTTGGGGAGCCCCAAGTACTCTACTGTTTTCATGTCCTTAGTGCTGTCTTTTCTGGGCTATGTTTGCAACAAAGTGCAGTGTCACTCATTGCCATGCTATGTTTTAGGGTTTGTAAAATTCTACTACTGCTTCTTGTGCCCTGCTAAGACATGGGAAGCCTCAGGTACCTCCTGATCTCACCTGGGTGCTGCTGGTGCTCTGTTCCTGCAGGCAAGGCAGGTGGGTGCTGTGCTCCGTTCCCAAAGTGCAGTTTTCAAACCGATCTGAACACAACGGGAATGCTCTGCAATATTTAGTATTCATTAGCCTAAGTGAGCATCAGTAAAGCAATTAGCATGAAGCTGATACAGCAGCGGTTTGTGGGCTGCTCTTGAGGACAGGGAGTTTGTCTGCCACAATTGCAACTGTAATTTCAGAAGAGTTTTCTGACCTGGCAAATCTACCAAAAAGGACATGTGGTGAGCAGGCTTTCACAGATACATAGACTGACATCTGATGCTGTTGTTCGATTTATCCTCTAGGAATTCAACTGTATATTAAGTAGCCCCCACACTTTGCATGAAGCTGCTTTGCAGGCTTCCCTCTCTGCAGTTCAAATAGGTTTGATTCTCTGTTATCGCTCTGCTTGTACTTAATGTACATCATGGATGTTAAGTCAGTAATAAGTGGACAGCTGCTAACCATCAGCATGATCAGCAAGAGACATGCTGAAAGCCTGTGACTACCTGTAGGGAAATGGTGATCCCAGCCACGCTAAGAACTGCACAGTTCCTGCAGTGAGTACCTCGCAGCTTCGGATCCCTTCCAGTTACCGAGGGCTTCTTCCCACTGCAAACTCCACTGTGATCAGAAAATTCAGTCAAATTGAGTTTCTTGGAAACTTTCTCAGGAATAATGGGTTTAGCCCAGCTGCAACCCACAGATCAAGTCATGCAGTTGAAAATCTACCACTTCATTGGCTTTTCCAAGTAATAAGCTTCAGATATTGTCATATTTTGCTGAATGCATTTCACAGAGTGAATTCTGAAATGCAAAATCAAAGCCCTGCTGCTGTCACCAGCCTTGTCTAAACTGACCCACATAATTCCCTCTGTAGTTCTGACAAAGTAGAGGCTTCGATCGGCTGAGACGAAAGGTACTATTTCAGGAAGAAGTGACCAAGTTAAACCAAGTCAGACTGTGCAGGTGAACTCAGTTGTTCTTTACAGCTCTAAGTGCAATTGCAATTCATTCAGTATTTAACAACGAATCTTTCTTGTTATTTGTCATTCTATTCTTTTTTATATATATATATATTTACTGGAAAGTACCAGCAAGCACAGAAAATGCAGAGCTACAACAGTACTAACAGCTAAATCAAAGAAAAACACAAGTAGTGAAACATCAGATAGCAATGAGAGAATTATGGTGAAGAAATGATTGCAGTGTAGAAAGGGCACAAAAGAGCAACATAAAAGACTGACTTATAAAAAGAATTTTATGTAAGGAGAAAACATACATAAATAGGGAAGATGCAGAGAGCTACAGAAAACACTTCCAAAATTCTGAAATCTTTGGGTTTAGCACAAAACTATAATATTTTACAATCATGAGGATATCATTTGAAGTTTTTAGAATCCTTCAGACTTCTGCAATCAAGGAAGCAGGTGTTTACAGATCTTATAGAGGTTTAAGGACAAAAAAGATACTTAATTTTTTTTTTTTTAGTCTGCTCTTTAACAGAACAATGACTGGAATTTCACTTTCTGAGTCTTTAGGAGACATCCCCCATTGATTTAAACACTCCACTAGTGGCAAATTTACCACTTCTTCCTTTAAGCTGTTTCAATTATTAATAACACACATAGTTATAAAACTGAATCTCATTTCCAGTGCAAACTTTGTTGACTTCTATTCTCTGCTGTGAAATCAGACTCAGTCTACTAACAGGGTAAGTGAATTTGTTAAGGCACAAATTATTTTTTAAAATTGCTCTCTGAACTTCTTTTAAAGCATAAGCATCACAACAATGGTCACAGTTTACATTAATTCAATACAGTTCTATACATGATGAGATTATATATATTTTTTACATCACATACTCTTCAGAAGACGTTGAAGGGCACTGTTCATTTGCACAGCTTTCCAAAGCTTCTGTAACTTCTCAACAGTTTTACACTTCCCTCAAGTCCTTCGAGATATGGTGAAGTATAGTCATTTGGCAAATTCTCACCACCAATCTCTACACCAATTCCTGCATCAGAGATAATAGTAAGGGTGATGCTTAACAAAGTATTTTCAAAGTGGTTTTCATCTTGCATTAAAAAGACCTTGCAGCTTGGTTATCTGATAAGACACCTTCTAGGAATCTGTTTTCTGGTTTCCTACCTCTCTCTTTAATTTTTTTCCCTCTTAGTGCCAAAAGAGAAGAATTTATGTTCAGAAAGGTGGGGAGCCGGTTGTGCCATTGCTGTTGGCAGATTTCCTGCACTCGGAGCCACAGTGCACCAGGGAAGCTTTGACTATGAAAGCTGTCTAGAGACAAGGATTAACCTCATGCTAGGACATCCACCTCAAATCCAAGTTTCAAAGGTTCGGCTGGATGGGCCCCAAAAGCTAAAAGCTTCCCTACAAAGATTGGTAGCGGATTAATGACAGTGGTACAATCGGCCATAACAGCTTGTGTAGACATAAATGAGATAGTATATAAGGTGCCGTGCTCCTTCTCTGTGGACGAGAGAAATTCCCCCAGAATGAGGGATTGAAAAGTCAAAATAATCTCTTTAGCCCTAACTGCAAATGAACCAATTTCCAAGGCAATATTCTTAGACCTGAAAAGTCTCTTTCTCTTTCACGGAAAATAAATTCAAGAAGGAATGCTAGAGGGGGGAAAAAATCCATCTCAAAGAAAATAATTATTTAGATGGCTTAAAATCTGGGAGGGAAACTTATTTTGAAAATATATGTTTCTTCCAAAGCAAACGTTACCCCTCCAGCAGCTTCCTCCACATCCTCCCCTGAGCGCTCAGGGTGACTGCACACAGTGGGGTTGAAGGGCACTAGAACGAGAAGTCGTAGGAGGTGTACTGAACCCTACAGTCCTGAGTTTAACAACTTGCATTTGTTTATCGTATCTCATTGAAGACGTGTTTTTTTCAAACCAGCACATCAGTCCATAGACAGATGGAAGTTCAGGGCTCACCCCCTTAAAAAACGCCATTCCTATCCTACAGCCATACAACTCGCAGAAGCAGTGTCCATAAAACATTCTCCTATTATAGTCCAGGACATCACAGCTACAAAAGAGCTGCTATTAAACTCAACCTTTTTTTTTTTTTTTTTTTTTTTTGCATCCCACAGGCAATTTTACCACCATCATCTTAACCAGAGGCATTTCCAGCTCGTTGGGGTAGCCAAGGGCTGCAGCAGGACCTGTGGTGCTTCTCAGGAATTGGGGGAATGGCAAGAAGGGCAGATCTCCTGCAGGAAACACAGAAACACAGGAGATGTTGTAGGTCTGGGAGCCTTATGAGGTCTCGTCTTGATGGAAACTGCCATATGAATAGCCTTCCCACAGAAAATCCAGTTCCTGCTTCACTATTTCCTATTCTCTGTCACCATAGTTGCACCACTAGAAATCATCCTCAAAGAGATGGTTCTGCTACAGAGGGAATGAAGTAAGGAGGCATTTGAGGCTGCAAGAGGGGAGATCAGCACTCACCAAGCAGGTACGAGGCAGGGACAGGCAGACAAACCAGGCTGAGCACAAAACTGCATGGCCATAGCCACCACTTAGTTTGCATTTTACTTCCAGGGCAGGTCCCAACCTTAGGCAACTGCCTGCTTAACCTGTGCCTGAAGCCCTAGTGATAGGGCCAATCTTGTGAACACTGGCCCTAAAAAAATCCTACAGGGTGGCTGTTTCCCTTGGCAAATCAGTTGGGGAGCATTTCCAGGAGCTGGAGACTGTGCTGAAATCAATCAAGTTAAATGGTGGTGTATGAGAATAGCAATGAATAAACCTCGAGGGATATCATTTGTCATTTACCATACTCGTTAAAAGTTACAAAACAGCAGTTCAGCAGAGGTTAGAGAAAGGACAATGCAAGAACACAAACTTTCAACCCATTTCCGAAACCGGTTACAGCTCCAGTATTTTCCAGGAAGATGAAAAATTCATAATGAGGAACATCATAAGGTTTAAAATGAAACTTATTTTATTTCTTTTAATGTCAAAGTAATAAGCTATTAAGACCTCTCAGTTGCCAGCAACCATTGCTTATAAGGTGAGAGATCGTGATCCATTCATCAAGAATTTCTGGACAATAAAATGTCCATGAACAAATACACGAAAACGATAATAAAGCAAACTGCACAGCCAGAGGTCAGACATACTTTATACCAGGAGCTGAACTCTGATAATTCAGAGTAGATTAAATTCAGCAGCAGTAGAGGCTTAGCAAGAAATTTGGATGTTAGGAAGATTTAAGCTGGGAATAGGCCTTATTCTTATTTTACCAAAGGCCAGACATAGACTCATACATGTTTATGAGGAAAAAGCAAAAGTGACTGAATTTCAAAGAATGAGTTGCGCAGAAAATAGTTTGGGCATAGCAGGGTCTATGGAAAATGCTGTCAAAAGTTAGAGAGCAATAACTGAAATTTTCATCAGCAACTTTCAACTTGACTTCCAAATGTCAAAAGCCAAAAACCATGGCTAAGAATACTAAGTACAGAATGGTTTTGGAGCACATACTTATCTTCCAATGTGAAACTGAGAATTTTGAAAGAAAGCAAATGTTTAGGGTCAGAATTTTTGTTACTCAACACCCAGCTTTTGACTTAAAAAAATGTTTTGAGGGATGTTTTTCTATTAATTATGATTTAAAGTCCAATTCTATTTCCTTTGGAAATAACACAACCTCTCTGATCACAGAAGGCGGCAGCAACCTTCAGAGCAGAGCAGGAGACTCAGTCGCTCAGGGCTGCACTATGCCACTTCTGGGTCAATTCTGCATGGTACAGCGAGCAAGGCATCAGGCTGGGGATCAAGCAGCAGTGTTCTCCTGGATTTGCTCCAAAGAAAGTGTGACCCAGGGCTCATCACTGCCTCCCTTCCTCTGCCTGCCCTCATCCATCTTACGTACTTAATGCTATATGCTCTTCATGGCATGAGACTGTAGCTTGCAGAGCTGCCACCATGGTCTGCTGGGTCCCACAGAAACTGTGAAAGTGCCCAGATTTAGTCACCAGGACACGGACTCGCAGAGAGGAGCCTGTGCTATTGAGGACTCAGGCATCCACACAACAGAGAACTTCTTTTTGCAACTTAAAACTGCACATGGAAAAGTCCATCTTGACATTTACTGAGAAATAAGGTAATACTTTGTGGGCCAAGAAGCCCCTTCCATGTGGCAGAGCCCCACAGCTGTTCCCGTGCCATCGCACGGACAGTTCAGGGATTCTGTGGGCGGTGTCTGTGCAGAGGAATTGCAGAAAATCGTCACGAAATCTCTCCGTGACAGGAGGGAAGGGAATTTTCAGGGCAGTGGGGCAAAACTGCCTGTCATAATTATTATTAACAGGTGACTACTACTATAGTCGTGTGCTGTCAGAGTTAAATTACAGCCTGCTGAGATCTTTAGCTATTCCTGTCCATAGTCTATTCTTGAGAGGCAGTTGCTGTTGAAGAGATGATATAATTTTGATACCTGCTTAATTTGTGTACCTATATCCTGCCTGACAGAATGATTTCTCTGGCTTTAAAAATGGATCCGTGTTCCTCTCAATTGGCATTCACTCCTCTTGCTGCAAGAGCATCCATCTGCCTGAAATCTTTAGAGAAATAGTTCATAGGGAGCAGTTAATTGTGATCTCTCAAAAAAAAAATTAGTCCCTGTTTTTCCGCTGACAAATTAAGACATTGTTCCAACAATATTTTCCTTCTCCGCTGACAGTGCTAAATATTTACATCCTGTGGCTCCTAGAAATGCTAGTCTCCTCATGAATAAACACCAGGCTAACAACCAGCAGCTTCCAAGAAGGACGCAGGGTGCAGCTGACCTATTCACACTCCTTCCCCATTTTAAATACCAGGTTCCCCATGACAGCCATTTAAAACCAACACTGATCCTGATACCTGACCTGAGTTGTTTGTGTTTGCCAGAAAAACATACTTAAATAGGCCCATCTTGGCAGTATATAACAAACAACCTTAAGCCTTGCATTGTAAAATGTTACAACCCAAGCCACATATCAAAAATGCAGAAATAAAATGAATGCATTGTTGGTAAGCCTTGATAAACACATCCCACTTCTGACAGCTCCTGTTTCATTGTGCAAGCAAGTATTGGAGCGGCGTTCCTCTGCGCTTTCCTGGTCTTTGCAGGTTGTCCTCTTCAGCGATGAGACTCTAATTAGAAGGGGAAGGTTTCCCTGTTAACCACGAGGGCTGGATCCAGCGGGCAGCCCACTGCTGTCAATGGAAAGGCCTCATGTTTGGTGAATGTGTGTTGAAAAGCCCCGCACTCTCAGCTTTCCAGGTATTTTTCCACCAAAGCACATGCTGGGCTGGGAGCTGCTCAGCTTCCCAGACGAGGCAAAGCTGCTGAGCAGCCCCGGCCACACACCTCCAGCAGCACCAGCCAGCAGCGAGCCTCCCTCCCCAAAGCAAAGCTTTTACTCTCTTCTTCATTTTTATTTCAAGTTTAAAAGAAGGAACGAAGGAAGAAAATAGAATTCTGACGGCTGCTGATGTTATTTTCACCATTTACCTTTTTTATTTTTCTGCAGTTTCAGATTGCTTCATGCACTGGGAAACAGATGCATCAGATCAGCTTCTGTCCAAGCCCTCTGTCTCCCCGGGACTTCACCTTCAGCAGGGCCATTTACAAAGATGTCAAAATAATCATACAATTACATTTATAAGATTCCTTTGTAACAAGGAGTATTAGAAAGGCAGCCAATTTACAGCAGGAGAAAAGCTTCATATTCTAATTACCGCAAAGTAGGACTCAAGCAATAATCAAACTAAATAGGTTTTTGTTTTCTGGGAGGTGAGTATATGAGCTGATGTGGAGATTTTTTGTTACATTAAGGCATCAGTTAGACAATTGGCTAAAACTACAGCACTGCTCCCAAAAGGGGCAGTCCCACACTCTACTCATATTGCTATTCAGTATTTTTCCACATTTTAGAATGATTTTCCTTTTTGCTTATGCAGCTGTAGTTCTTGTCATATTTACATCATCTCCTTTTTCTCCTTTCCTTCTCAAACCTCCAATTACTGTGTGCCCACCATTAAAAGGCTTCATGAAGTTCCCAGCTTCTGTATCTGCATTGCCCTCTTCTCCTTTGCAGGGCTTTTCAATCCTCAAAACCCAGTTCCCCCTGGAAGAACTGAGTAGCCTGCAGCAATCTTTCCTTCAGCTTTAGCCCTCTTATTATCACTCGCAACTCCCATTTGAAATTAGTCCATCAATATTTAACTTCCATCATTACATCTGGTATGGAAAATGCACACTCCCATCCCTTGTTTACTTGCTCCCACTGCACGCCTCTGGAAATCATTCCTATGATGTCGGGTAACAAGCAAGAGCCTAAGTAAGGTAAACAAAGTTCTACACAGCTTCTCCTAGAAAACAATCCAAAAATTTCCCATCTTTTCTCCACAAGCCATTACAATTTCTCTGTGTGACTCTAGAGAACCATGTTTCTGCTGCTAAAGAAATTTTTATGCTATTTCTTTTATAGATGAACTAGCCTATGTGTGAGCCAACCCCTCCTAAATATTTCCTTCCAAACTGCGTTGGCATAAGTTAAGTAACCCATTGAATGGCATGAAGAGGAGCACAATCCCCAAGTCCACAGAAGTCCACTCGCACCAAGCCCATGGCAGGAGATCAAATCTGTTATTTAAAAACACCAAAAATGTTCAGCTGTTCAGTTTCATTTCTCAGTACTTCCAGTACTGTTTTCCAGATGGAAAGGAAACTGAACGCTTCATGTTTAAACAATTGCTATATTTTGATCCCAAGAACACTTCCTGAAGTAAAAAAAAATAAAAATCTCTTTTCTGTGAGCAGAAAAAATTTATCAGAAATTACCTACTTTGCCAAGATCCCACCTGCACAACATTATTTGATTCTGTGTAAAGAGGGATCCAGAAGCATCATTCCTAACAGGGTTCAGATCTCAGCTAAATATGTTTACTTATTTATTTTCTTAAAGATTAGCTTTTAAATCCTCACAGTTGCCTGACTCTTCCCAACAGCCTAGTAGAACTTCTGTTTTATTTAAAGGTCTATCACCACCTGTCAGTGCAGCATCAAGAAAACGCTGGAATGTGCCATTAGTCCTCAGCTTGGATAGGACAGATGAGCTTTTTTAGTAGCCGTACTGTATTAATACCTTGTTAGGGTTTCTTATATGTCTCCTGCTAATAGGAATAACCTCTGGAGCAATAGCAATTTATCCATACATCTAGCTCACACTGCTTGTCACAGTTAATAACAGCTGATAACCCTCTTGGGCTGCTTTTCATCTTCGTAGAAGTGTTCTCATTCTAGAATACATTATTTTAACCTGTCAGAGTATAAACAGGACAATTACTTAGACCAATGTAGGCTGAAAGTGTTGATAACTAAAGTTAAATCCAGCATTGTCACTCTAATGTGTTCGTGTTAAACCAAGCACAATGAGGCAGCTTGCCTTCTCAAATGAAAACATTTGTCAAACTTGCTAATTCAAAATCGACCTAGCACAGATCTCTTGATTTGCACCGCTTGCCGACAAGCCTGGGAAAGCAGCAACGGAAACAGTGAACTGATTATTGGGGCAAAGAGAGAAAATTATCAGGCAGGAAGAATCAAGCTGGCTTGTGTTCGTGA
The DNA here is from genome assembly GCF_009769465.1 of Tauraco erythrolophus. Taxonomy (NCBI): domain Eukaryota; kingdom Metazoa; phylum Chordata; class Aves; order Musophagiformes; family Musophagidae; genus Tauraco; species Tauraco erythrolophus. Next base: position 10,008,132 of record NC_141476.1, read on the forward strand.
AGGGAGAACTCACCAGGCTCCAGGAACGATGACAGCAACCACCCATTGCACTCAGGTTTTGCAAGACTTGCACAAAACCCAGGCCTGCTCCTGTGCTCCTGAACACTCAGGCACAATATCTGGTCACTGAGTATTTCTGAGTCCACAAAACCTGCTATAGCTGCCTCTGCACCCTTCTCTAACCTGTTTCCTGCCGGCACATGCAGCTGTACAAACAGCAGCATCGCTTTGCTGAACAGACCACCAGCAGCAAAACTCCAGCCCACGCACTGCGTGCAGCTCTTGCTGACCAATTTCTTCAAAGAGAACGGGCAAAAGATGTCAACACCATTTCCTTCCCCACATCCCGCCCTTCCTACAGAACCTCCGTCTCACTTATCCCACGGGCACAACTTTTCCCGCTAAGCAGAGTCAACGGCGATGCTGTTCTGTAACCTTTCAGCTTTATTCTTCGGGGACTGCCTCGGTGCTCTCTCTCAGGTTTGACCTTCTCTTTCTCCTCTGGCTCCTTCCTCTCCTTATTCAAACCTAACACAAACTCCCCTGAAATCATCCCCCATGAAGTCTCTGCTGACCAGATCTTGGGATCTGGGAATCCTCAGCTTCCTTAAGCATTCTGCTGCTTTGATGTTATTGCCTACAGTTGCCTTACACACAAATATTCTACTTCACCTATTTAGGTATTAATCCTTGATCCAGCTTATTTCAGACTGTGTTGAGACCTTGTCACTTCATCCTGCCTGACAGTTTATAACAGTATTTAGAGAAATGTAGATCTAAGTGCCACATCCCACCTGTACAAACAATCTCCTGGTTTGTGTGGTGCTGTTCCCTTAGCCACTAGCACTCCAGGGAGGAACAAACCAACATGTTGTTACTGAACCTAAAAGGAACATGAATATAGTTTGAGCAAAACCACGATGCCATGTATGTCTTTGTATCAAATCCTCATAAGACATTACATAATAGCGAAAAATTTTAAGCAAAAATTCAGAGGAAGCAAATGATTGACTTTCTTTGTCTCTCCAGGATGGACCACAGCAAAATGGCAGGATTGTTTCACAAACCAGACCTGGGACCAAGCTGAATTTTGCACTACCTTGTTATACTATGCCTAATCCCGTATTAAAATATCCTGAAATTCGGAAATGTAAACATCCCAGATGAAAACAAATGAGCATCATTGATTAGCTTCCTCCTTTACATGATTGCCATAAGCATTTTTTCCCATAATATTTAGCTCATTTTTCATTTCCCTGTGATGTAACCAAGACAAAGGTTTGTTTATAGTGATCTGGTAACTAATATGAAGACTTTGAATTGAAAAGTATCTGTAAACTTATTCCTGATTGTGTTCCTTAAAGTTTTTCAATGCCTACCAGTTCTGAATTTTTTTATGAAATTATGTACCTTTTATAATTTCCTTACGTTTATAGCCTTTGTAATTTTTTTTCCAATTGTTTATTTCCATTACACTAACCATACCCTTCAATCTAACATTCAGATGGCAACACATCCTTTTATAATAGTTTGAGCAAGTAATTGTAACAATGAACATATGTGCAGCTAATTGCTTGCACCTCTGGATAAAGCCTTTAACCCATGCTTTTCAGTAAGACTGTTTAACTGGAAAAACGAGTGAAAATTAATGACCGTACAAGTGCCATATGAAAATAACTGGAGACAGGAGATCACAAATAACCACCCATCAATGTAGAAGGACTGCTCAGATATTTTCAAGCACAAAAGGGAATGAAATACTGGTTTGGTCCCATTCAATGTTAATACTATCAGTACCCCTCCACTGATGAGGCTGACAGAAAAGATACGATTTAATAAGCCACAGTCCATATAAAGTCTCAGGTTTATTAGATGTAGAGACTAGCAACATAAATGTTTAAAATGCAATCAGAAAAGTTATAGACAGGTTCATTGAATATTTCTCCTGCAAAAGCCTGTGCCACAGAAAATGAGGAAATATGTAGGATTTTTACATATAGCACAGCCTCTTACTGCACAGTAAACCAAACTCTTGGCATACAGGTTAAGTCAATATATCCTTCCAGCTTCTCTTTGCACAGTTTTTCTCTCTTGCTAAGCTTATCTTTTGTGTAATTTCTCTTCCTTTTCTAATTTGTAAACACAGTTTCAAAGTCTTAATTTGTTGCAAAGCCTTCCTTCAACTCTCTGCTATGACTGGTTCTTTAAAAGGCCAAAGTCCTTATTCATCATCACTCTATTACTCTCTTAATAGCCACAGCTTTTTCTTTCCTACTATTTGCTTCCTTTTTTTACTAAGGACTAAACTCAAATGTATCAGTTTGACAAGGGAGAAAATGTATTTTCCACTGTTGCATTCTTCTCACTCCTCTGGGTACCTCTAAGGGTCTCTATGATATGTCTGAAATTACCGACAGCAGTTTAGCAAACCAGGGAACTAATCCCCATCCAACCTTTGCAACCCTGGTATCTTCCTGAACTGCAGGCTGTGGGCCCACTGAGAGAAATAAATAACCCATGCACCTGTCAAAAAACTCACCAACTTACCACCACTATCATTGTACTGGATAACTACAGCTAGAACATTTTCCTTTAAACTAGAAGAACTTAGTTATTTCCATTTAGTTCGTACTTAATGTCATTTTAGTGCAGAATAATTTTTAAATGTCATTTTCTTCTTCATTTTTCTTTATACTGTTGACAATAAAACCAGGTATTTATTTATTTAAAAATATTTCTGTCTAAGATCCAATAGAGGCCTGAGCACAATGCTATATTGAATATAGTGCTGAACTTGGGTGTATTACTTGCAGCGTAATGAAGAACACATGGCTGATAATTGCAATAAAACCTTGACCAAGCATCTTGTGGCATGATGGGGGAGTGAAAGTAGTAATAAACAGGGGAAAATGCCAATAAATACCAAACATAAAAGAGAGGAAGTTGGCAGCAATACACTGGAAGCCAGGAATGACACAAAATTGATAAGGGAAGCAAAAGGACAACTGAAGAAATCAATGGTCAATAAAGCCAAGGACAATAAAATGAAGTTTATAAACTGTGTTGTAACGAAGAGTATCTAACCAACAGCTACTGCTCTGTTACCACTATGTAAATGATAACATTGTCAATAATGATGCAAGAAAGACAACTATGTTCAATAAACACTTCTGTTCTGTGTTTCAGCTAATGCCAGTGATGTAACCTTACAACAAATCAATGCGGATTAAATGCTTCATTTTCCAGTAATAATTAATTGATAAGGATGTTAAACCCCACCTCTTGCAATCAGAATCTTTAAGCAGCAATCCGGACAATTTATATCCAGGATTTTAGAGGATCTGGCTGAAGACTTCTTGTGTCTTTTCAGTCAATCTTGAACATTTGCAAAATTCCAGGCTCCATTAAAGCTACTCTTGCCACAATATTTAAAAGATTTAAGCAAAATTAATGAATTGGTTACGAGCATCGAAGCAAGAAACCAAATTGTCAAAAAACAAACAAAAGAATAGATTATCTGGGATTTAACCGATAAAGAATAAGCGGAAAGTACTCCAAGCAAACTCTAAGCAGCAAACATTAATTCAAGGAAAACAGACACTTTTGCTTTGTGTTGTGTAAGATTATAAAGTTATTAGATAGGGATAATAGCCCTCACTAAACAAGAATTCTCCTACCCCATTTGGCATGGCCCCCCCATAGCATTTTGGCAAAGAAAACAGAACAATCAAAATCTATCCAAATAGACATTAAATGTGTGAAAGAGATGCAACCACCGACTGGAGAAACTCATCTTAGACCAGCCTAGCCAAGATGAACACTGTCCTTCCTGGACAGGTCACATCCTCCCATCTTCCTCTGCTCTCTCTTGCCATCTTCATACTCAGCCATGCTCCATACAGGCAGCAAAAGCTGTTGATCACTTTGAAGGAAATAATCTGAAATTCAGTGCAATGCAGTTAAAATACAGCAGGGCCAAGAAAACATTCTCTGAGCAACACTGAATTTATGGACAGGAGCATTGGCAAAGTAAGAAGAGAGGCTTTGCTGTAGGACTTTGTGGATCAATGTACAAATTGTTATTCTCATTGTTCAGTAGAACAATTACTAAATCCATTTGCCAGTAAATGTGCCTTGTCTTGTAAATCATTGGGTCATTAACCTTAACAATGTCAGTGTGTTGTCACTATCCAATTCAATTAAATTACTGACCAAGGTAATACCTAAAAGCACTTTTCAGGCAAAGGGATCTACTATTATATTATCTGTGACGACACTTGGCGATGTCTTAATTTTGTACCTGGAAATAGGAATATATCCTAAAACTCAGGTAATATATTCTAAAAGCCAGGTAAAGAGATACACAAACAGGCTGAACAGAAGAAATGGGAATGGAAGGGTTAGAAAAAGAGGAAGAGGGGCAAGGAGGAAGAGAATGGAAAATGGTACCAAGTAACCACCTCCAAGGGGTCGTGTGTGCATTGCTGTGTTCCATATTTCAGTGTTGCTTGAGGTCAGAAGACAGGGACGCAGGATTTTCTCTTGCCCATCAGTTATTAAATCTGGCAACCTGCCTTAGCCAACGTCCAGTGATGCTGTTTCTAACAAGGGGCGCTCTCTCCACCATGCCTCAGTGAGTAACACAGCAACGTACGGCATGGGTGAAGAAAGCCCCCGACGACCTTCACCAGCCAGCAGCAAAGCACAAGCCCGGCAGTCTGTCTAACTTGGAGGGAAAAGAGCAGATGCTGATTTCTAGTTTCAGTTGAAAAAACAACTGTATGTGCGATGCATGAGGGCTGGTAAGCTGCTCTCATCACACCAAGGAGTCTCATTTAGATGTCTTTCTGCTACATGCTTCCATGCATATATTCTCACATTTCAGGCAGATTCTCAGGCCACACTTCCTGGGTTTTTTGCTCCCTTTGTTTTCCTCCAGTTTCATCCTTACCCCTAAAAACCACAGGCTGTATGACACAAAGGCACAGGCAGGCAGGCTCAGTGAGGCAGCTTATGACTAGCATTTATATAACTCTTGCTTTTCCATCGCCTGAAACTTCACCACACTAGGTGCTGTAGAAAGCAGAAGAAGGGATGACCCCTGCCACCAGAGAGATGCCAGAGGGTTGTGGGCAGATGGCTGGAGAGTATGTGGACACCACAGGACCATGTTTGTCAGTACATCAGGCAATAAGCAGCCTAGTCACTGACAGGCTTTTTGTAAACCGGATGGCAAACAGTCTGCCGTACTCTGGGGTCTCTGGTCAAGGCATTGAATTGCGATGGAGAGCACAGTCCCGTTTATTAAACCCTAACAATCCTATAAAATGTCCTTGCTGGACACTTGTTGGGGTCGGTCTGCCAAGGTGGAATGTTTTACCTTGAATGTGTATTTTCTAGATATCCCAAATTATGGAGGGCTTCCTCCGGGATGGCCTTGCAACGCAATAACACAGTGCCACGTTAAACTCAACAAGCTCAGTCAAAAGCAGTGGCCACCAGCTATAGAAAAACTAGATTCTGAGGCACCTATGAAAACTGTGCTCCTGTCTTAGCAAGTTTTGAACTAGGCTATTGTTTGCCCTTGTTTTGGAAGGATAAACAATTTCAGGCTGAATCAAGAGCTTCATAAGCCCTGTATGCACAGGGAGCCCTTGGTGCTATACCGAAATGGCACATAATGGCACATAATGCCACGTGTGTTCTTCGTATTTTACTGAAAAAAGTATCTCAGCTCTCAAAGGTGGAGCGAGGAAAACAAAGCGAAAGAAAGTGAAAAAAAAATCAACTTCCCATTTTATATAACCGAAAATTTTGACCAAATAAATGCATTCTACTTTCAGTACAAGTTTTATCTTGAATGGCAAAATGAAAATGATTCTATCAAATATTTTCTATAAAGTTATTTGGGCTACAAACAAAGAAAATAGAACAGAACTGGAAATGGACTAAACTAAATCACCTGCAAAACTTCTATTTTCATGGGAGACACAATGACAGGAATGGGCTTTAAGCATAACAGCACACACAAAAGGTAGAGTGCTGCTTTTTTAATGGAATTGCACCATGGATCATGAGCTGAATGGATGCAATTTTATGTGAACTGCACACACAAAAAATTCCCTCAATAAACATATGGAACACGAGGCTTCTTTTCTCCATACTTTAACTAGGCAGCAGGGAAACATTACGACTGAAGAGTAGATATCAGTATTAAAAGACTTATAGGGTTGCTTAAATGGGAGTTCAAAATAAAATAGAAGGCAGACAAAGTAATTGTTTGAGCAACGTAAGTCATTATTGCTTTTCGTATAGGTTTTCTTTTTTTTCAAGAAGTACTAACCTGGGCACACCTATACATTTTTGAAATTATATTTTCCTTTTAACTGCAGAAGTGTCTTCTGGATGTATCAAAAGAGCAATATATCCTATAGAATGTCTACTACTACGAGAGCTAGAGGTCTTTGAGGAGGAAAATATATTTATAACAAAGGAGTGTAGTATCTGAATAAAGAGACACAAAGCAAGGCTTAAACAATGCTCTGTGCTTTTCAGTGATTTTTTTTTTAGGTAATAGATAATTAACTAGAAACCACTGACATTACCAATATTGGACTTGTATTACTTTCCTTGCTTTGGAAGCTGGATTTGGCAGCACGCTTAAGAGCTTTTCAGAAAGCTCCTGTTGATAAACTATTACAGTGAAATCCACATCCCATTTGCAGTTAACTGTCCTCATCAGATCACCTTTTAGTAGTCCCAGCCTGCAACTGTGCTGGCAGTGACTATTTGTTTCTAAGAGAGCATGTGTTTTTAAAACTCACCTGACACTAGGATGCTCATTATGTTGGAAATTATAGGAAACAAGGACAGCAGTTCTGGACCTAGAAAACATTGGCTGTCCTTGCTCTCCTGTTCCCCAGTGCCAGGTCTCACAGGTATGATTGCAGCGGTATCCTGAAAACGGTTGTCTTCATCCCCTGAGCCCTGCAAGGAAGGATTTCAACAACACCCTAAAGCTTGCTAAGAGACAGTAACTCATTCAAAGACAAGTGCAGCAGCTTCCAGAGACAGATTTTCTTCACAAAAGTTACATGGATACTCCAAGTGCTTTATTACTGTTTGAAAAAAAAAAAAAAAAAAAAAAAAAAAAATCCTCTCTCTCAACTGCTGCAGCTTCCAAACCCTACTTTTAGAATTCTCTAGAGAATCAGTATTTTACTGCAAAACTCTTTGCCCTTTCCTAGCTCTGAGGCACATTTTTGGATTATAGTATCTCAAAGGTCTGCCTGGAATGGCTTTGGGTTTGTTCCTTCTAGTGTGATGGCAAATTTGTTAAAATCTGCAAGACTTCTCAGTAGGGAATGTGAAGGGTGGTACAGATATGTAAAATACCAATGTCCACAACCTGACAACCTAGACAGGCAATTTAACGTAGCAACCACGTGGCCCTGAAAAGCAAATCTTGTAGTTCTATGATGCATGTTTTCAAAATCTTTTAATTATTTCAAAGGTGGCTATTCTGGCTCACTGAATGCTAAGGGGGCCAAACAATTGGAGGTTATTGATTATTGCTGAATTCTCCACGCTGTCAGTAGCACTGACATGCATGTACCACACAGCATGGCTGTGAATACCAACACCCGTAATCTGCCTTGCTTGTTCCTAGCGCATTAATTGCAACAGACCACACAGACCTCACATACTTCATCATCCTGAGAAGTTCTTATCACATGAATCATCTTATGGATTAGCTTTCAGTGCTTGTTCTGATCTTTGATTCCGACAGAGGCACAGCCACACTGCCACTCGCTCACCACCAGATTCCACGTCACCTTCCCCATCTTCCCCCTGTGCTTGCAGTTTCCACTAGCATGGGGTTTGCAGAATAATGATGCTGAAATTACTTCATTTACACCTGTTTTGCTGTGCCTTTGATACCAGAGACACAGTGCCCACACCCTCAGGAAAATGGCATTCTCCAAAAAGTCCAAAAATAGCAAGGCTTTCCGCTGTTCCATACTCTTGCTTCAGGAGCGCAAAGCAACTAGAAGGAATTTTTAGTCTACCTCAGCTTCTAAAAAACTTCAGGAAAAGTTCATACTTCACTAGCCTGCAGCTAGGCAAGTCTGCTACATTTTTAATCATGGATATCCAGAAAATTACTCTGAAAATTATACAGGAAATGCTAACAAAACCTTCAAACATCAACACTTGGATAAGTTTACTTGCTACCGTGAGGCAAGTCTTGAGTTTACTGAAATGGCATTATCTTAGCTGAACCGCAATTTCACTGTGTTTCTCCAGGGCTCCTCTTCCTAGAAAGACTGCTTTTGCTCAGCAACAGTTTTTTACTACAAAAAAGTGAGTAGTAAGTACCCCAAAATCCCATAAATTACAACATGATCTCTGTGTTCAATGGTTGCAAAATAAATCGGTTTTTCATAATTTTAATGAAAATTTATTTAAATTGAATGAAAGTACTGCACAAAATAGGTAATGCAAGCATATACAAGCAATTAGGAATGTTAGTCCATTTCATAAATATATTGCAATTAAAGTCAGCAGTTCAGTCTTATGCAAAGATGATCTGATGGTACTTGAGAATCTCAATTGCATAGTGCAAGGCAATTCTGGGACCTCGTTATTGTTTGCAGTATAGTTTTTTCCTTATGCATTTTAGTCTAACAACCTCTTAGCAAAATTGTACCCATCTTTAATAAACATCAGCTCTAACTAGGCGTGGATGTATCATTATGAAGCCTTGTTCTCCATCACAAGTGAACAAGGTAAGGTAATCTCGTTAACCACTTTCCAGACTTATAAACTCAGAAAAAACCCACATTTCTGTAGATATTGAAATCAAGGTTAAAACCTTCACTGTCAACTGGCTCCCAGGGCAGCTCTGTCCTTGGGGGAATAGCAGTCTTTGTTAAACTGCTTCAAATTCTTCAGCTCCTTGAAGCTGGCAGATCACAGGAACTATAGCGAAAAGCCACATTCCAGTCCTACCAGACATCAAGTGAGAAATGACCATGGTACTTTTCCACAACCTGACTCTCAGGTACACAGGAGCACAAGGCTCTGTGTGACTGTCAATGCAAGACTTCACACAGGTCCACCAGCAGAACAACTGAAGACCACAGTGAAATGCCATTCTCAGTGGGGCACCCAGCAACCAGGGAGATGTGTATGTATACAGCTGCCTAGGAAATCCAGACTCTGGAGAGTAGATGGGAAGAACAGGGGAAATCCAGAAAGCTGCACTCACATGCTGAGATCCGCAGGCAGGACCTTCTCCTCTTCCTCTCTCCTGTTCATGTTCAGACTCAGAAGTCCCCAACCATGACTGGAGACAGAAGGATGAGAAATAAGAGACTATCAGCTCCATTCCTGTGCTCACTGGTTGTTAATTACAGGGCAACACCTATATATGCCTGACAGAAAAGCCCACATCCAAAGCCAGGTGTTTCCTTTATATCACGGTATTTTGAAATCTTTAACAATAGTAAGACATCCAGCAGAAAAAAGGAGTTAGTATATAACAGCATCCATTTTTGTCCCAGGAACAAGAGAGTTAAATCATTCCAAGCACCCAGGAGCATTTTTTTCTGAGCAATGGCTCAATATAACCATTACCGAGTCTGGATACACAGGTAGCAACATAGCTCTGAGTGCTGCTGCATGGTGCCCATCATATTTGTCTCCTCCTGTGCTCAACTTTCTTGGGCTGATAAAAGAGCAGTTAGTAGCTCTTTGTTATATAAATGTCAGCAGAGGCAAAGAGAGTGGAAATTTGGTGGTCAGGTGTAGGTGGCCGAAAGCCACTGAAAAAGATTATGTAGCTGATAGGGAATGGTATTTACCAGCTGCATAAGGTGTCAGGTGTTGTGGAGGCATATTGTTCTCACAAAAATGGCTTGAAATAGGTTCCTTTTGTTTCCCCTAGGCTTTTCAGCTCGGCTGGAAAGGAACCCACTGATCTTCACAAGACAAAGATGATCCTTGAAATACTTTAAAGCTTGGCTGAACTTTCAGAACCTCTTCTGCGGCATTGCTGCACGGTGCCTTTGTGCTGAGATCGAAATCACAGAAATATGGCTTTCTTACAAGAAATGAAATCAGCCATCACTGGCTCAAGCATCCTACCACACTCCTCAGTTTCTCTGAAGGATATTTATCAAGTGCTTGTAATTATAAGTTGCCTGTGCTGCAAATTGCTCCAGAGGACAGTGGAGGTCACAGTCTGCTCTCAATGTCACAAGCCTCCAATGAATTGCAAGAAACATCAAGCACCTTTTGTGCAGGCCTTCAGGCAGGAAAAATTACAATTGTTCTCTCCAGTCAGTGGAACTACGCTGATTTACATCATGGGAAGATCTGCTCCCTTCTGTGGGACAAGTATAAAGGGGGGAAATAGATTGCATTTTGCTTGCTCATCTCTGTCTCAACTCTCCAGTTAAAAATATATTCCTTGATTATGTTAAGATGACTTCTGAGTTTGTTTGTGATTATTTGGTCATTCCCTGTCCTCTGGCATTGGTGTGGAGCGATGGCAGACCCAGATGCAGCACCACTGCAGTGTGGGAGAAGGTAAGAAGCTGCCGAGTGCTTTTATCTATTGTGGCTTTGCTAAGGACTTGTTTTTCAGTATAGCAGGACATGCCCTCTCCTGTCTGGGGTTCAGGCCTGCAGCCCAGTTCTTTGGAAGTAGTCAAGCAGTGCAATACACCCACCTTGGAAACGTTTTGCAGCACTCCAATGACAGGACCAGCACAAGAACTGCAGTAATTGTGTCTGCAGCCTATGTGTGTGCAGTAAAAAAACATCTGTAATTCTGCATACAGGTGCTTGAAAAGGTACATGTCAGTTCTTTTTTGAAAAAGCCACTCTGGGGATCTTCAGATCTAAGAGCATAAGGTGGCGTAGCTTCAACTTAACAACCAGGCTCTGTAGTTGAGAACATATCCAATTCACAGCCAGGATAAACTGGTGGAGCAGCACATCTGATCGATGGATCACATTTCTTCTTTACATGACATTTAATTCCTTACTATAGCTTGTGACTGCCTGAAATCCAATATAAAAAAAAAAAAAAACCACAAATATGAACGCTTGAATAGGTACCTCAATAACATCAGGCACCAAGTCCTCACCATGAGGATAGCTGGTAAGTAATTAAAAGCATGAATGAACAGACGAGCAAGGAACCATCCTCACACCATGTTGAACAGGCTCGCGCAGCAGCTATGTAAGGGAAGCTTTTGATCCCAAGCGCTCCAGTACTAGACAGAGACAGTTCATCTCTGGAGAAGGCAAGCATACAACACTCAGATCCAGTCCCTTGTCTTGCCCACAAGCTCATGACTCCTCTGATGACACCCTGGGGATGCAGAAGGGCCTTTCCCAGCCTGAAAATGGGAAATCTGGGGATGGGGTGTTACTGGAGTCAGCACTCCGCTCTGCTAAGTCATGCTCCAGAGCAGGTCTCCAGGCATAAGTGGCGGCAGGAGAAAGTCAAAGCACCTCTTTAGTTTTAAAAATTGCACCCCAGAGAAAAAAAAGAGTTCCTATTTGTCTGCAGAATGACAAGAAAACTCTGCCCGCGCTGCCACTGACAAAGCTGAAGGTCTGGCCCTACAACAAGCCCAACCCCATGATCAACATATTTTTGCTGCTTTTTTTCACTGTTTTTAGTTCAGTGTTTCTTAAAGACCACTGAAGTGTGACTCTTACATTCAAATGACTGGTTTGGCAGGCAGAGGACTCAGCACAGATTTTGGTGCGTGCCATATGAGCTTGTGCTTAGATACTGCATGGCAGAAACCTGACCTGGTGCAGCTTCATCACTTATTATAATTAGCAATCTGTGGCCTGCCTACACATGCCAAGAATCACACTTCACGGCACAATGCAAATCTAACCTATCTTAGAGTCCACATAGGGAGTTTGTACCAATTCTAATTAAATCAGTCTTCAGAACAATTCAACTATATTTCTTGTGTAGGCATGCCCCAGAAGCAAATGGATTATAAAATTGCTCACTCTCATTTATTATCGATTTCATGTTAACAATTGTTCTTTCTTAAGCCTTAACTTCTGGAATCATGTTACTGCCCAGGAAATTCAACTTCTATCTTTTAATCCTGTGTTTCAAAGAATGGCATGAAAAGATACCCTTGTGTCCCGTAACTACTCAAAAATTTGAATGCAAATTATCCAACATGCATTGTTCCTCCTCTGAAATAGTAATTATTTATATGCCAGTCACATGATGTGCAGGAGCTGTACTCAGGTTCTTTGAACCTGTGAGTAAACAGTAAGAAACTAGAATAAAAGGAAAGGGACTTCAGAGACATTTAACTGAGATGGCTACATTATTGGGCTGTTAGCTCTAGGATCTTTAAAATCCCTGCAGATTCAGGAACCCCAAGAAGTGGTCCTGATCTTGGCTGTACTGGATCATCCCTTGGTGGTACCTCTCTCTCCAGTGTCTACTTGGAAATCCCAGGAGTGCTCTGTTACAGGGTCACTATTAAGCAGGACAAATTCAGCCTCCGTACACGCACAGGGGTGACCCTGCACTGCTCCCCTCTGCCAAAGGGAGTAGCTGTACCGAGGCAGCGAGTGCAGTGCCCACACACCCAACTCAGCATCCCTCATAAGAAGGCTGAAGTCCATTCCTATTAAATATGATAAACAAAAATCATTCTCAGAATATTTGTGTTGCAATCACAGCTGCAAGTGCAGTTTCTCTCTGGCCATAGGGACACCAGAACTAAGCCTGTAAAAGAGCTCCTGCCTCCTGGCAGGGCTGCTACCGGCCCACATACTCTGGCAATTCCTTCTCCTGCCTACAAGTCAGGCTCTTGCTGCCATGACCCAAACTCTTGCACTGAACGAAGGGAAGAGCATCCTGCCAGCCAACTGTGAGCGATCTGCCATCCCACTCCGATACTGCCAGCACAAAGGAGTTAACAAAATCTGTTTGAGCTGAGAGTGTTTATGCTTCAGCAGTTCCATTAATAGGTATTAAATGACGCTCCTTTAAGCCACAATGCTACTGCATAGGGTTTCAGCCTCATCTTTATGGATGCCTTGTCATAATTCCTAGAATTATAGAACTTCCTGCCACGCACCTACATATATCTGCAAAGTTACAAAATAGTCAAAGATTATTTTTTCTGCCCAGAACTAGCAGAAATGACTTTTCATTAATCAGGATCAGACGAGATGAAATTAAGTCAGTTCTTCTCCCTGAAGTTTGAGATACACAAACAGGGAGAAACTGACTCTTCTCAAGCCTCAGCTCAGGAGCTGGAAAGTGAAACCCCAGCTCTGGGTACATTGTCTCTGGAAGAAATTGCCACAACAAGTAGATACCAGCTACTTACCACCTTTCTGCTACCTGTCCCAATCCACACACACACAAATGCTCTTTTATACAAACTAGCTTCCACATCTCCCGCTGGTTGGACACTTTCCAGCAAGAGAAACAGAATGTCCTTGGCAAATCCAAAACTACAAGATCCTGTAATCAAAATTCTCTAATCTTGTGCATTGGGTTTAGCTGGCAAGGTTTTGGCAGTGAGGGGACTGCAGGGGTGGTTTCGGTGAGAAGACATCAGGAGCCGCCCCCACGTTGAAGAGAGCCAGCTCCAGCTGGCTCCGAGATGGACTCACCCGAAGCCTCCCAAAGCTGAGCCTGCCAGTGATGTTGGTAGTGCCTCTATGATAACATATTTAAGAAAGAGTAAAAAATGCTGTGTAATAGCAGCTGAGAAAGGAATGAGACTGTGAGAGAGAAACGGCCCTGTAGACACCAAGGTCAGAAGAAGGAGGGGAGGAGGTGCTCCAGGCGCCAGAGTAAAGATTCTCCTGCAGCTCATGGAGAAGACCATGGTGAAGCAGGATGTACCTCTGCAGCCCATGAAGGACCACGGTCAAGCAGATGTGCAGCCCACGAGGGATCCACTCTGGAGCAGACTCCTGGGAGGAACTGCAACTCATAGAGAGGAACCTACGCAGGAGTCATTTTTCTGGCAGGACCTGTGGCCCACAAGGGACCCACTCTGGAGCAATCTGTTCCTGAAGGACTGTATCCCATGGAGAGGTCCTATGCTGGAGCAATTCTTGAAATGCAGCCTGTGGGAAGGACTCACATTGGAGAAGATCATGAAGGACTGTATCCCGCCAGAGGGACACCATGCTGGAGCAGGGGAAGAACATGAGAAGGAAGAAGCAGCAAAGACACCCACCACTATGAAAAGTACACGCTCTGTCCACCTCCATGTGCTTCATATGCATGGACTCATGTGTAACACACAAGAATTCATGAGACACATATGAGGGACTATACTGTTAGGTGATCCTCCCCTGTCCTCTATGTCATTCACTTACTCCCAAAAACTCAACCACAGTCTAGTCCATATGTTCTTTCTTCTACATCATACATCACGCAGTTTCATTAGGCATCATCTCCAAAAGGAGACACTGCATCCCACATTCCTTCAGGTAATTCCAAATTTACCCAAAGCAGGTGATGAGGAGACAATCTCCTACATGCGGCAAAAAATTTTGGAGAGTAACGAGAGGTACCAGGTATGGGAATGTAATTGTACCTGAGAAGAAGAGAAATAAATGGGCTTCACTGTAATAATGCCAAATTCAGATTGCATACTGACTTCAGGACTTCCACTGACCCAGAATCTGAGCTCAAGTCTCACATACATCACTGCTAGTGTTCGTATCTGTGAATGTATCCATAGCAGAGCAGGGGACTGGAGAAAACCCATGAGTCTTCTGCTGCTCATGCTGAAATCAATGCATGTTTTGGTTAAAACCTCTGAGAATCCCTGGGCGCAGTGAGATTCTGTTTGCGTTCCCACAGACAGCATGCTCCAGGACACAGCAAGCCTTGCTGAGCACCTGTCCTCGCCACCGTTTATCTCTACACGACATTGGAGGGAGGCTTTTAATACTGTCAGAGCCTATCCTGCCCAGCCCAAAAGCTTCCAATACAGTTCTCAGAGCCTTCCGCATGATAAACGGGAAACTTGAAAAAACACGAGGGAGGCACATCAGAGCCCAATAAAATGAGATGACATCCTCTGCTCTGCAGAGGCCAAGACAGATTTCTGACTGAACTGTAGCAGCAAACCAGCATGATAAAAGAGCTAAAGCAAGAGGTTATGATATGCTTGAATCACTCCAGAGAAAGCAAGTGCTGTGTGTAACTAGGGAGATAAATAATCAGGCAGACAGAGTAGCACTGCCCCCTCACTCGCTTAAATCAAAGCAGCTTCTTTTGCCACCGCTCCACCCACTTGGAACTGGCATCAGGGAAGTTTAAAAGTTGTCCTTGGGAGGGACAAATAGAGAAGTGCAATTCTGGAACCGAGATATAAACTCACAGGCCACAGTGATGCCCCTGCGGTCGTGCTAACAGGCTCCCCCAGACCAGGCGGCACGGCGGAGGCCAGTGGCCGTCGCAGCAGGTTGCTCACATGGCCACCCAATGCTTGAAAACATTCGCTGCCCTGACAAGGAGCTTGGTTTGGGGAATAAGCAGAGCTGGACTGCCATACCCTCAGGATACATCATGGCCAGCACATCCAAGCCAAAATAGAGCAGCAAACTACACTCCGGCGTGCTTGGCACAAGTCCTTTTTCCAAGATCCCCACAGCAGGATGTCTGATTAGTTGGCAGTATCTGGCCCCTGACTGACTGATGCTGCTATTCAGCAGCTTGGATTTGACCCTCAGCAGGATTTACATTCTGCCTGAAGAGCCATGCATTGAAATCAGAGGGCCATGTGAGTATGTCCAAGGTCAGGTTTTCCTGTAAGTAATACCCTCCATCTCAAAAGCAACTGCATGTTCCTGACAATTATTTGAGAAGGTAATTGAACTCAGCTGTTTCAAATGTGATTTCCATACAATGTGCGCTGTACTTTGATCCCGAGTTGAAAAAAGGAATAAATAATCCTGTTTTAACCTTGACTTGATGCGACACTTACTATGGAAACGCCCTGCCTGCAGATCGCACAGCCCAAGGAGGAGAACGTGACATTCTAGTATGGGGGAAGAGCTACTATTTGGTATTTCTACCCTTTAGCTCCTGGTGTCAAAAAGCCACCTAAAAGCTTTGGCATCCTATTTCATTCTTGAAAAGGGATACTGAAAACTGCACTTCTCACAAGGAACAGGCACTTAATGGTAGAAGAAGGATCTTCATTATCTTGGTGGTGGTGAAGCCAGTGTATTTGCTGCACCTCAGAATAAGAATTTCCTTCCTTACTGTAGATAAAAAGCAAGTTTCCAAAAAGCATCCTTCACATTACAAGCACGGCTCAGGAGGACCAGCTGTGAGACAGAACCGTGTTCTTCACAGGCTGCGGCAAGATCACAGCAAGAACATCGAGGAACAGGAAAGAAGTTTCCATGCAGAGAGGACTCCAGTGAGCAACCTGCCTGTAGGACTGTACTCACGTCGCTCTCCCCAACACAAGGTCACAAGCTTCAGTGAGTTTGTTATTACAGCACACCTATGAGTTAGAGAAGAGACCTTATTCTCCAGCTGGGCGCAAAAGCAGAGAGAGTCCCAAGAAGCTTGTAGTGAATCAAAGAGCTGAACCCAGCTCTAAGCTAGCTTAGCTATCTGAGCATCCTAGAGCAAGTCTGGTAAGAGTAGAAAGAGAGAGGAGAGCACACAGACAAAGATATGCATACACACCTATCCACCCACTTGGACCAAGGGATAATTTCACATATGAATTACAGTGCACAAGTACATACCTCTCTATGTGCAAAAAGTGAGGCCATGCCTAAGAAGATCTACCTTTGGGGATGCTGAGTGTAACTCTGAACTTCCCTTCCATGAAACATAAGGAGGTTCCAGAAAGTGCAAGATTTCAGAAGGAACATAGAAACAGGCAAAGAAATATAACTAAAAGGATGACAAAAAAGCAACATTACAATTCCAAAAGTGTCTTGAGAGGACCAGCAACAAACTGGGGGCACAGGTTCCCTAGCAATACCAAAGGAAAACATATATGCCATGATTGCAGAAAACGAGGAAAGGTACTAGTCAGGCTCAGCAGCATGGAAAGCACTGACAGAAGGCACAGAGGCAGTGATGGGACAGTAACTCAGATACTTGCATGATGTTGTATTTAAACATCCAGCTGGCTTTGATCTCTTACTCTTGCAAAGAAGACGTTCTTAGGAGTCTTTCTGATCTAATCCCTGTAAGCTGCTCTGTTTACCCTGCTGACATCTCTGAACAAAAATGCATCAAATACAGTCATGCACATTCAGGTGCAGGTGTGTCCATGCATGCACAAGCGTAAGCACAGGGTACATGAAATAAAAAATTGTACATGCTTTTCATCTTTGCAACCAGACCACTAATACACAGGACAGAAACTGTACGTGCTTTTCATCTGACACTGTACTTGTGTTTGACTTCAGCAGAACCATTCGAGAATTAAATACTGTTCATGGTGAGTGAGAAAGGCAAATTCCAGCTCTGGGTGTGTAACTTACTTCTCAGAATACACCAAGGGATTCACTGAGTCTCTGCATATGCTTCCTCTCAGCATGCAGGTGTAAGATTTAAAAATCCATATTTGTCTCAAATAAACTTAAAAACAGCTATAATACCAAGTACCAAAAGCACCATCTGCGCTTCGCATATAGTGATGATGTTTTTTTCAGAGTTGATGCTGTTTCTTGGTATAGCTTGATCCTATTTTGTCAACCGCATCATGAAAAGTGCAAAGAACCCCTGTGGATCCAAATGTCTCGAAAACAAGATGCTTTAACAAGTGCATATGACGTCTTTCTGGTTCTTTAAGGCACTATATTGTTGACTCACATACACAGTAACATTTAAAATTGTAGAAATGTTCAAGCTGGGCACCAAAGTGGCACACACCTTGGCAGTGACTGACCGGAGATCGCTGTGGCCAGCACAGAGCAAGGATTGCTTGCTGAAGAAAAGAAGCTGAAAAAGGCAAGTGCTTCCAAAGCTTTATTTTCCTTACTGTGCAGGCAACACCTCCTAGCTGACCCTCTCATCTTTACTACATATCCACCACTAACACATTCTTGAAGAAAGTCCATCCCAAGCATTGCTCTCTTCAGCCTCACCAGTGTCAAAGCTTCTCTGAGGACCTTGCTGTTCCAAAGTGTTTTGGATAGCCAGCAGTCAAAGGCCTCAGTGATGGACATGCATATCAAACTCAAAGAGAGACCTGGCAAGGTAAGTTTGACAGACTCTTATCTGGTGTTCTCCTCCCCCACTTCCTCTGCTGTGAACTGTACCTTAACCCTGGATCTGTTGCCTCTCCTCAGAGCTGTGCTAATCCATTAACCTGCTCTATTTAGGGCAATGCCAGCACCCACCATCCTTTCCAGAGGTACTGCAGGTATTTCTCACCATATTCAAATGCTGGCAGTGGAAGTATGGGTATCTATTTTAAATCAACATTTACCAAGTTGATGTTTGGTATTTGCTTTGACTCAGAAGCCATTGTATGGTCAGAAAACCACTCCGTAATACCATCTCCAAGGCAGACCCTACTTGACTGTGTACCTTGGTGTAGCGCCTGCACCGGCTCCTTTTCCATGCCCTTCCTTCTCTCACTTTCTTGAGTTCCTTCTTCTGTGTCTCATAATGTCTGTAGGCAGAAACAGTACCAAGTGCAGAAGGCTTTCAGTTGAAATGAAAAGATATTGTAAGAGAGAATCTGAGTCACAACGGGGTACAGAGATAGCATTTCACCAAAAAGCTCCCCAATAACGTATTCTTAGAAAGAAACGGCAACTTTGAGCAATTTTGTTCAGTCATGTCAACCTTTGGTTGATTTCCTTTTGCTTCCTCACTTCTATCTTTCTAGTGGAGCACAGCTTCATGTCTGCAACTTTCTCTTTAGCAGAAATGCTGTATCTCAGCAAGGCCAGTGCCCTGCCCTGTAGATACTGTCTACTCCTCCACCACCCGTAACATTTTAAATGAGGACAAACCAGATGGCTAGCATCACATAACCTATCATCATCGTACCATCAGACATCGAACCGAGGGAGCACTTTTTAGGAATGTATCCTGACTTGTCTTCTCTAGAGGTGCTTCTCACTATGACTTCTTACTTCAGTCAGCACGTTAAGTGAGCAAAAAAATCACAGCATTTCATCTACAATCTAATACCACACATGTCCTTTCAAAGTTCAGATCTATTTGTTTTGACCTAAACCCATTCATACAAGTTCCCTCCTGCAGGAGACACTCCTGATGCATTCTCCTCCAGGCAAGAAATGCTGTATGAAGCGAGGATGTAACAACAGACCTCAAACTGGGACAGTTATCAAACTGCATTCTCTGCTGGTGTTAATCAGCATAGTTCCACCCAAGTCATTCTAGTTTTGCCAGTTTATAACCACACAAAACACGTCCCTGTGTTTCTCTTCAGCCTGTCACTTGTTAATCAGATTGAATGACAGTCACCCTATTCATATTTGCTGGAGTTCATAGTCACTACTTAGCACTGTTGCTTGAATGCTGATTTTTTGGTACCGCTCTTAGTAATATATCTATTTCTTTCATAACTCTTTGCAAACATCAAAAAGAGAGAATAGAAATGATTTACTAGTGGAGCATATTAACATTTAAAACCAACGACCAATTAGAGATTTGAAAATGTCTGAATAGACCCACTATTCAAAATGCCATCTGGTCTCCTGATTATTCCTTCCATGTACTTCCGCATGACAATGACACAAAAGAAGATTAGGACAAAAAAAAAATCTTCAAAAGAAGATCACTTTTACTGTACTTAGCTCCTGTCAGTGTTGGGCAGGGTAAACAATCAGCTTTCAAACAAAAATGCCTAAAGTGAGGTTACTGAATCAGACTTTTCTTCCACTACTTTCTTTTTGCACAGTTTCTGACCAACATCTATTGACTTACAGTGCAAAGCAGCAAGCGTACCTAAAGCTGTACTCTAAATTCACCCCTATTATCTTTGTGTTGACACTTCATCCTAGAAGATATATGCTGAGCTCCAGGTAGATCATTTGTAACCCTTATAATGATGATGGCAACAAATATAGCACAGTGCCCTCCAAGTGACACGGAATGGATACTCAATGCTTCACTATTTTGCAATGAATAAATTGGTTGTCAACATATGCGCAGTAGCAGTTTTTCCCCCAATTTAATGATCATACAGCCATGGCACAGCAGATCTCTATGTATTATAATGATCAGGAAAGCTTGATTGAAAGATTTGGGGAATGAATTTCAAGCCAAAGTTGCAGTCGCCCTGAAAAGCAGCAATATGAATTGATTTCTAGGTTGGAGAGATGTGCACAGCAGTTTCACCTTGCATAGGGGTGACCTTCATTAAAATACAGTTGCTTTCTCAGAACAATAAAAGCTCTCTCTTATGAAGCATATTTTCACGGACAGCCAGATGTAATACCTATGTCTGTCCGTAAATTGGGCATTTGCCATGGGAGATGGGTGACCGAACATGTAACTGTGCAGACGGTCATTATACTGCAAGCAAAGGAGACACGCACTGAGGTACCCAAACAGCACGCTGCAGCAAATAGGTTTATGTAAAGACTACGAGCATTTCCATTCTATACAAGTTCTGTACAGGAAAACAATCTGTATAGGCTGAGAGAGTTGGGGCTGTTCAGTCTGGAGAACAGAAGGCTCCGGAGTGATCTTATAGCAGCTTTCCAGTACCTAAAGGGGGCCTGCAGGAAAGCTGGAAAGGGACTTTTACAAGTGTATATAGTGATAGGACAAGGGGCAATGGCTTTAAACTGTGAAAGAGGACAAATTTCAATTAGATATAAGGAAGAAATTTTTTACATTGAGGGAGGTGAGGCCCCGGAATAGGTTGCCCAAAGAAGTAGTGAATGCCCCATTCCTGGAAGTGTTCAAGGCCAGGTTGCATGAGACTTTGAGCAATCTGGTGTAGTGGAGGGTGTCCCTGCCTATGGCAGGGGGGGTTGGAACTAGATGATCTTTGAGGTCCCTTCCAACCCTAACCATTCTATGATTCTGTATAGGAAGACAGATACCTCCTGCTTTGTGAGCCTTTGAATCTCAGGAGTAGGGTGCTTTGAAAGGCACAGGAAAGCAGACAGTGTCTGTGGAAGGGTGGACATGACCTACATCCACATTCCCATGGGCGACTAGTACCAGGACAGCCCCCACTCCAACGCTGAGCTCCCTGCAATGGGCAATGTTGCCTGTCTCTGTT
Organism: Tauraco erythrolophus; assembly: GCF_009769465.1. Taxonomy (NCBI): domain Eukaryota; kingdom Metazoa; phylum Chordata; class Aves; order Musophagiformes; family Musophagidae; genus Tauraco; species Tauraco erythrolophus. The sequence goes on from NC_141476.1 coordinate 10,029,410, forward strand.
ACCATTCAGTGGCACACTGCATTTCCAGCACAGTTCAACAAGAAGTTCAGTAGATATTTTTCAGGAAAAAAAGTAGGAGTTTTGACAGGTAAAATTCTCACTAATAGTTTCTGCTTCTTTAATGTTTTCTTTTTTATTTTTCTTGAGTATCCAACCACAACTCAGTTTTTCTTTCTTTTTTTTTTTTTTCCCCCCAACTAATGAGAGAACAAACAATCTTTTCAGGCAAAAAAATAATCCCTCCAGATTTCAGATGTCAATTTTCAGGTCTACTTTTTCAGCAAAATGTCAAATATCTGTTAAAAAAAAAAAAAAAGGAAAAACTAGACACCACTAATGAGTTCCATTTCCCAAAATGTACAGATTCATCTGGCACACAGCAGCAAATTGCTCATGACCCTCTGGCAATGCCTTCAACGTTTGGGAACTCTTTAATCCCAGTCCTCTCCTAACCAGAAATAGTAGAACAGAGAGGTAAGTGGCCCTTTATTGTCATTAACAATCTTCATTATGAATTTATATTATGACTACTTTAAAAATTCCCAGAAAGCATTGTATTTGGAACACTGAAGATAAAAAAAAAATCATATTGGGATGGATTGATAATTATAAATTATGCGTTAAATGTAAGATTGATTCCTGTGCAAAAGGCACGATTGTTTGAATTTAGGGATTTTTCCCCACAGAAATATTTGTGAAGAAAATCAGCAACTAAATTGTTATCCTGTCTCATTCATCTCAGCAGCTGTTATAGGAGAGAAAATGCTTTCAAACCTAAAGGGTTTTTCTTCATTTTGCTAAACTTTAGGCTTTTTTTTAATCTCTTCCTTCTCCCCAGCATATGCCTATATACACATGCACACACTTTTAGCACTGAAAAGCAGCACTTTCTCTTACTATTTTGTTTACCTCTTTCCGTGCTACTGGAAACAGGTTTATTCAAAGTGTGACTTTCACCTCCGAGCCTCTCATTGCTTTGCTCGTTCTTAATTCTTTCCAGTCAAGAAAAAGTCAAGCAAATGACAATAAGTCATTTTCACCTTCCTTTAATTTTACCAGTGGGAAAAAACCCAAGGACTCTAGATGTGCTCTGGAGTATATCAATTAGCATAGCAATTAATTATGGTATCCAGTACCGATTAAAATTTGGTTCAGTGCAAGTGCAACACCATGCGACATTGTCTCACTTTCTGAGTACATTTATTTCTTCTCAAATTACAAATGTAGGCCTAGAAATGTCTCACTTTTTTAATTAGTATCTCATACCAGATGGGATGACTAAGAGTGAGCGTTTAAAATTCATGTTCCAAACTTCTTCTTAGGAACCTACGATGGTATCTAACGACATGTGACCCTCTCCAGCCACGGGACAGCAGATCTGGGGATACAAGCGGTCGTTAGAGAAGCAATTGATGTGACCTCAAGGCAATGCTCAGGACCTTCCAGTGCAGGGGCTTCACTTGCATTCTGCATTCAACGTAACATTGCTCAGTTTGAACAGAAGGACTTCTGGTTTCAGTCCAGTTCCTTTGTACCTCCCCTTAAAGGTCAGCTCTTCAGGCCCAAGGCAATAGAGCTGATAAAGGTAGATGAAGACAAGGCAAGATCAACCATTATCTACCAAATCTCAGGCCAAGGCATGATTTGACAAGGGAAGTTCCAGTTGACCTCCTCTTCCTCCCTCGCCACAGTTTCAAGGGGCAGCTCAGCAGCTGCTCTGCAGATTTCCCTTCTGCCTTAGCTGTGGCAGCAAGTTTTTGAAAATGCTTGCAGCTGTTAATATATCCTGCACTTTTTCAAATTACACACTTTCTTTCAAATACAATATTTGCTTTAAATATTTGGAGAATGTAAATTTCTTTATTTACACATGCCTGAAAAAAACTCTGACTGTGCTGTGTTCCCTGGGTAGTTCAGTAATTCTCGCCAGCCTCCCTTCAGTTAATTACTCTGTAAGACTGTCTGGTGAAAAATGAATCCTGCCTGATTCCTCTCCTGAAAAACACGCAGCAAGCGGCAAGTCGGACTAATTCTTGCTGCAACAGAGCAGCGCATGGAACAAACACAGCATGTGAAACAAATCAATACTGTAATCACCAATGCAACCAATCAAATGAAACTCCAGGATCAATCAATACTGTATCTTCCCAGATGACAACTGTGGAACAGAAGCTTTTAATACCTTTCCAAGATACACCTCTTCCTCCACAACGTGAGACACAATTTGCCAGTAAGTTCTGTAGTTAGGGGAAGATTTTCCTAGAGTTTAGCCAGATTGCAGATTAAAGCAGCCAAACCTTTCTGCATTTGCAGGGATCTCCCTGACACCTGTCCATACATGGACCCTGTATGGACAGGGTATTCAACAGGTATTATTTTCAACAGTAACCCTTCCTGCTCTTGCATTACAAACCAAGCAACGCAAACTCTTCACTTTTGTCACTTCAGGAAAGCAGATCATTTCACGACTGAATTGTATCTGCCAAATTAAACACTTAATAGCCCAGAAACTCTTCTTCAGCACCATCCAACTGTGGTTTCAGGGACTAGATTATGTAAATCACAGCTACCAACGTGTTAATGTTAGCTTTAGATGATCATAGCCTATCTATATAGTTATTCTGGGAATGAAACCCATCTGTCTCAGCACTGTGCAATGATTAATAGGTTTTTATCCCATACTACCTCCGTGATGCAGTGGGCTATTAGAACCCTTGATGGAACCAAGACACGAGGAGATTAAGAGTGTGCCTACACAGAGAGGTGCAGCCAGGTGCACGCCCCTCTGCCTGTGCTGGCTGGATGTGGATCCGTTTGGGCCTGGAAGCCATGAACACAGCGCTGTGCTCCCAGGCAGGAGCCATCTCTTGCACAGGGAGCCAGGGTGCAGATGGGCACAGGTCTATCTGCAGCCAGCCGTGGAGACACATCTGCAGGGACATGCCCTGCGTGGCCTCAACTAGGGCATCCAGCAGGTTAGTGATGGAGGGGTGGACTAGACAGAAGCCTGAGTCACCAGTTCGCTAGATCATTGTTCCTATCCCTCGTCTGATAAGCTGCAAATTAGGCAAGGTGACTGCACACCAGTGCCTCAGGGAAGAGGAGGAAGAAGAGAGAACATTGAAACATGGCTCCTTCCATGCCAGGGTTGGGAACAAGGCCCAGGAAATCAAGGGGATCAGCCATGTAAGCACAGCAAATTATGGGCACGCTTGCAGCAGGGGATCTTCCATTTCACTGCTTTTTATTTTAGAAAAAAAGCCCTTCTGGCAGCTCCAGGAGCATATCATAGCTGTGAATGACTACTATTATTGCCCACTTTAAAAGCACAGAAAGAAAAAACAAACAAACAAAAGTAGTTGTCCCTATTTAGAATATCTCAGGTTGAGATTAACTGGGTATACATCTTTAAAATACACCTGCAAGCATCCAACCACGATTCTGGCACTTACCCACAAATCAAACCTCTTACCTCGCAGAGGTCTCTCTTTAGAGCAATGAGGGGCATGGGGAGAGCATCAGCATGAACTACATATTGGAAAAAAAGCCTGTTTATAGCAGCTCTCATCAAGGAAGGAGGAGGGAACTCCCTTGGAAAGAAGCAATTGAAAGATTAGTTCTTTGATTAATTGATTTTCAGGCCATTAAGGACGTTTCTGGTCCTCTCACTCACTCTCCTGTGTGAAAAGTCAAGGGATTTTCCCAGAGACTGCCAGGGCTCTGCTGGAGATGATGAGGTGTCCGTGGGGACAACCATCTGCCCAAACGCTGCCAGTCTCCAGATCAGAGCCTCAGTCTAGCAAGGGCCAAATTTCACAGCCTGCAGACATTTCATTTTCAGTTTGGCATCCTGCTGATTCCATCAGAAGTGCTGACTGAGAAAAGACTGCACGTGGACCCTGAACTAGGATCTGGAACAGGATTCTTTTTTAAAGCATTTCCCTCAGCCTTTTAAACAGCATGTCAAGTGCTGTGGTTCCCTCTGACCCTGAGACATTGTACCAAAGCTCCTTTTCCTTAGGAAGCCTTTCCAAGCCCCTGATGTGTACATTTTATGGAGAGAATCCTAAAATGAAGATGACAGTCCTGTGCACCACTCTCTTTCTTAGCATTTTTCTTCTCTTCTTTAACTTTCCACTCCAGCAAGCGAAGTTTAACAGAATCAATTTCTCTATATGCTCAGTAAAATCCTTAGCGGGAGCCACTGCTCCGTAGGCTTCTTTTAGTTATTTATTGCCTGTCTCCTGCATATTGCATACGTTAAAAGATATACTACCAGCTTAAAAAACAATTAATCCTATTATTGTTTGGAACATGGATGCTGCAGAAGCAGTAACAGTGCCAAGGTGAATCGTGCAGAAGGACTGAAAGGCTGATTCCAGGACATGGAAATACTTCACCACACATGGCAGAAAACATCCTTCTCTACATGCTCTTGCTACTTGTATCATCAAGATCCTGGAAGCAGTTCCCAGTCTCACCAGTAAAATCTGGAGACGTTTCACAGTTTATTAAGGTTATCAGCTTACTGCTGCAGATACTTTGATTTCCAAAAGTTTGAGTGTTTACCTGAAACATGACAGATTGGGGTTGCGTTCCCCTGCCAGAGCATCGGCTGCGAGCAGGAGCTCCGTGCACCCTCTTCCTGGCGAAACCCTCATGAACTGAGCACGCTCCTGCCACCCATTCTCATTCTAACACATCTGCAGTTGTCAACAGTATTTTTTTCTGAACTCAGTCATCTCTAATCCAAGCATTTCTCACTTCCACTGACCTGTTAACAGTAAAAGGTTGTTCTGTACATGGAGATGAAGTCAGGTCTCAGCGTGTCAACTCAGATGACACAGGTTTGCCTGAGATGGCTCTGACCAAGGATGTTGGTGCTGCCACAGCTACAGACTTTCAAAGGACATAAAACAAGATCCTGTGGCCAGGAGAGATCCCCAAACACCTTGCACTTCAGCAGCAACATCAGCAGTGCGCCCTGGCTGAGCTCCACGCTGCTGTCAGAAAGCTGGCCGCTCACCAGCCATGCAACACAGAGGGCACCTGCAACCCAAAAGACAGCTTGCTCTGAAAGCTAAAGCCTGTGTACAAAGTACAAGAGCTATCAAACTAGGAGGAGGGGAGGCTGTTGCACAGCAATATCCAGTACAAGCTGCCGCAGACTCAGGGCAGAGCTCTGAGAGACACCTGCATGTGTCATCAGCAGCGTTGGCGAGTGACATCCTTGCCCTAGAGAAAGACAAACATCTCAATGTGTTCGGCAAAGACCTGGTTCTTGCTTGTCTGGTATATTGTGCTATCAAGTTTGCAGAGATGATTGGACTGTGACCATTTTTAGCTCAGTCTCAGTAAATCAATTTATCTGCGGGTTAAATCGATTCATCTCTCTTTGTTTTCATTTCTTCATTTCTTCATCTATAAAATGGGGAGAGAGGCAGCAGCCTTTCTCTTTGGCAAAGTATTTTAGGATCATGACGAGCACAATACAAGAACTCAGGTTTATTATACAGGTACCATGTGCAGTTATGTTGTGCCACCACTCTAATTCCAAATGAAGGCAGTGGTGCTGTGAAAAGTTTCAAAATTTGCATTTTTCTACCAAATTAAGACAAAACCATATCAAAATGTTGGAATTCCCTTCCTCCTTTGGACTCCACAGCACAGACATTGCCTATGGACTCCCATAACACACAGCAGCAAATCCCGCAGGCAATCACGGGAGCGATAACCTAGCTAGGCAAAGGGACATCCATGGGGCCTTCAGCTACAACATCTATGGGACCCTGTGACAGCCCATGGTATGACCAACAGAAAAAATAGAATGTCAAATTTTCCCAACTCGAAATCAAATCAAACTGAACTTCCCCAGCAGCAAATCTGATATTTCCTATGACTGTTTCTACTGAGGAACGGATGTGTAGGATAGCTTTCACCTGCTTTGGTCCAGGGCTGTCACAACCCCTACACACTGATGGGCATCCAAATCTCATGTATTGTCTTACTTTAACCCTCTGCCTTCCCCTAACCTTCAAGTCCAGGACACCTCTTTTTCCCTCCCTGCTTGTTGTGGTGGCAATTACTCCTCCTGGAATTTTATGACATCAGGCAGATGGCCCTTCAGGTATGGTACTTATCAGGCTGACAGAGGTCTTATATCTGAGCATCCACCACTGATCTTTCTGCTTTTCCAGGTCAACTACCACTTGCGCTCACCTGTCAGATGCCGGTTCTGCACGGTGGGCAAGGCTGCGGGCTGTGGCTCTGGACATGGCTGGGCCAGCCAAGGTTGATGCACTGCTGTAAATACCTTTGCTCTCAGGTAACAAGTTTGCTACCACCAGCACTTCTATGCCAGGAATGAGAAAAACAGAAAACCCATCGGCACCCCAAATCCTTTCCTTTCCTTTTCGCAAGAGAAGTGAGTCATTCCTGCACAGACCAACACATCTCTGATGGAGACTTCTGGGCTGTATGTCCGTGGCTTAAGCACTGCTCCATCTTTTGAGTGTTGTTCTTGCATCTGAATTACTTAAAATTTCCTGGACAGACTAGTACCCCTCTACCAGATTTTACATCCATCCTGCTCAGGGCAGAACCCCACAAATATTCCCTCTGCCATTCTTCTCCCTGTCTCTTTCTCTCTCCATTCCCTCAACCTACCTCCTCTTATTTTTCCCATATTTGTAAACAACTTTTGCCATCAGCCCCAGCTCTCAGTCTCCTGGGGTCAGGGAACTGAGCAGACCTTCGGTTGTCTCAGACACCAGTGTCAAAGGCTCTGCCATTTGCTCACACAGCCCAAGAGACAGGCCAGCCTCGTGTAGCTGGGGGCATCCCCTCTCCTTGCCCCTGAATCAGGGGCATGCAGCTTCCCCTTCGCAGCTCAGGCTCCAGGGGAAATGTTTTCAATACTAAAGGCTGATGCTGTCTAAACATCAGAAGCCAGAAAGCAGTGAAACAGAAATTTAAAAATAATGAAACAGCTTGGTAACACAATTCTCCACCTTAAAGTCCTCCAAAACAGCAATTCAGTGCTTGAATTACGGACAGAAGTGATTGCTGAGCAAATCTGGCTATTGCTAGCAGAAAGGGAAGTGCAGCCTCTCTCTCTGGTTTTAGCTCCAGCCCCAGTCAGTCCCAGAAAACTCAGGTGAATGAGAGGAATAAGCAATTCATGAAGGCAAAGGAAAAGTCCCCTAGCTGGGAACGTCATTGCCCAAAGTCTGTTTTGGTTTTAAGCTTCAGTTCTGAGCTGTTGTGCCTTTATTTGACTCACTTAATAATGGCTAATATTTACAGTCTCCTGTAAATTCAGATTATTTACAAGCAAACTGTATACATCTCACTGAGGATCAGAGCTAAGACCGTTAAAGCCAACAGTTTTTCCATGGGCTTTTGACTCCATTCCCTTGTCACAAACAGAAACAATCTGTCTGAGCCAAGTTAAATAAAGCACTACCAGAAGGTTTACAGGACAGTTTTACCTGTGAATTCCTATTGCCTACATGTCTGCTGTGTTGCAGACGTGAAAGAAGAGTCTCCCTCAGTAAGGGATTGCTCTAGAAACACAATTAACATTTCACCACCACCCCAGCAGGAGCAGGACCAAACTCTCCAGCAAGACCCACAAGTCAGCAGCTAATACAAGCAGTCAGCACCATCAAAGCCAACAGACTTGCTCTCACTGCTTAGGAGGTCTGAATTTGACCAGATGTTATCACATTCACAAAACCGAGCGGGCTGCCAGCCCTGCTGCTCCCAGCAATGCTGATTCTCCACCCACAGTCATGTACGTCACATACTGAGGAATTTCTTCCATTTATAAACGAAGCTTTATTAGGTCTGTTACAGGGGTTTCTGCCACCCCGTGAAACATGCCTAAGCCTTGCACCAAACTCCCACTGATGATTTTCTGGGTGGGTTACCACAGTCAGAAAAATACTGCCAATACTCCGTGCAACTTTCAAAGCATTATTAAAGCAATATTTTTTATATTATTACCAAGGTCTAATACTGTTTTGAATTTGCAGTTATGGAGTTCATTTTAAAGCACTTGATTATACTTTGAGAAGAAATAGTCTTACAGTACAAGTCATTTTCTCAAGTACACTTGAAGAAAGGATAGTCTATGGCTCAGTAAATACAACAGTCTGAAAAGTTATGAGCTATCAGACTAAGCTGAATTGACTTACTGATATTACCTGCAATGAACGAGTTTTAGATAGCCTCTCATAAATAGAAGGCTACAGAGCCTACGATTTTATGGATGTCTTGTACTTATCAATATATATGAGAAATGATGCTGTCAGGCTTTCGAGGGGATACTATGTGAACCACACCACTGTCAATTTAATTTTTTATGATTAAATATTTGGTGCTGTTAAAGGTTATTTAACATTTAATATAGCTGCTCTTCTACATAGCTGATAACTGTCATCTTTACATAATACTGAAGCTGAAAATGGATGGGGAAGGCATATTTTTCAGAAGGTTCCTTTTTTTTTTTTCAATTTACTGTTAGATTTGTTCCAGTAATAGAATAATATTAGGTCAGTGTAAAAGACTTTCAATATTCAGATGTTCAAAAATTTAGTCTTAATGCCATCTGCAGCTGAACTCAACGTTTGCTGCTGAATTTTCCTCTGTGGTAGAAAAATCTCTCCCAAGTTGTACTGTGGGATGGCAGCTCATCCCACAGTGGGGAATCCTCAGGGCTTATATTCAATCTTATCAGTTTTTTATCTTTAAGAGAGATATCATCAACTTAAGAGTCACATTCCTGTTTGATTTTTTTTTTTTTTGTACCTGTTAAGGTTACTGTAGCTGAAAGATGAAAGATAAAATTATTTCTGTGTGTTTTGCAGAAAGTACACTCAGTGCAGTGACAGAATTCTGTCTAGGCAGGCACAGGGTCCCCCCACAACCATCCTGCAAACGTTTGCAGGTTTGAGAGAAAACACACAACTGACTCTACCCAGGCAGGTCTCAGCTCTCAATGAGACAACTCACATGTGTAAAGGTAGGCACATGGGCATGTGTTTCTAAAGCTCTTGCATACAACAGCATATGAAAAAAAAGTGCAGAAGAGAAAGATGTAAATTCTTAAAGCCAAAGAAATTATCAGCAAACTGCACAGACTTATATCACTCTCCACTATTTTTTTTTTTCATTTGACAACTGAGCATGTTAGCTGGGTTTCCTAAGCAGAGTCCAAAGCTATTCTTTGGTTTTTTTCTGCACATCAAAAAGATGGATTTTTTAAAAACACCTAGAGGCAGAAAATAAATGTTTCTATAATTAAAAACAAAACCAAAATGTATAAACAAAAACAATCACACAACTAGAGCATAGAATCAGGTCAGTTCAGGTCTTGATCCCAATTACATTTTCTGTCAAGTGGATCCCTTTGTGGAACTGAGACTTTGTATTTTCTTCAGCAGCACTTACCACGGTACATTTACGAAGAAATCTTTATTGCTTTTCAGTGATTGAATTATATTTTTCTGTAATAAAACTCTTTATGTGGACTTCCCTTAGTGAAGTACTAATGTAAAAATGCAAGCCTTCTTAATCTCCAAAAGCTATCATTCAATTTTGCTACCGTCTAGGGTCTTTGAATGTACTGCCCTGGGTCCTGTGGCTGAGGTCCCATCAGCTGGTTTCCAGGCTTCACCAGTGCATCCCAAAAGCAGACATAAATCATTGTTTTGCAGTCTGTCCTATCTTTCCTGTAACAAAGCTCATTAATTGCAATGACAGCTCCTGAACAACAGAGAAACAAGAGCAGAATTATCACTTATCAGTGACATTAAAAAAGTGCATGGGGCTGTTGCAGAAAAATACATGGACAGCAAAGCACCAAGGCACTGAGGGTCCAGCGCAGAGAGCCCTGGGCATCAGTTCCTGCTGCAGGAACAGGGACAGCACTGCCACTCTGCTGCCCCGGTGGACACCTCTTGCCTGGGTGCGATGCAGTGAGGGCGGATATGCTCAGACAGTGCTGCTATACAACCCTTCCTGCGCGGGCAAAGTCACCAAGTGGGAGCAGCTAGAGGTAGACAGTCATTGAGATGCACAGCTCGGAGGTCTTGTGGATGTTGATTAGGTTGGTTTCATTCACATCACACTTTCAAGCTGTACTCCACAGCTATGAGAATTTGCAATGCAAACTAAAATATAAAGCCAAGAAGATGATGCAAGCAAGTACGCATGAGCCTGGGCCCAAAAACACCAGCTTTGAATGGTGCCATCTCACAGATCTGGGAGAGCCCACATTTTTTTGTTACAATTGCTTACACCTCCTTCACTACAAAAGACTTCAGCGGAGATCAAATTTTAATCACTCTGAGCTGCAATGACCATATGTAACTGCTTCATATTTAACTTTAGAGTAAAACAGTCTCTGAATCTGTGGGTCATTGAATTACGGGGGGTTTGGGGAACATTTTTCAAATGAAACTTCTAATATGCCTACTGTTCCCTTTCAGTGCAGCTGAGCAAACTCAGACATTAAATGAAATAGGCACATTTTCAGAAATTCAAATCAAGTTTCTACACCCCCAAATAAAGTATATTTCATTATGTCAGGTCAAACCTGTGAAATAAATAGGGCAGAAATACAGATTTCCATATAAAAAAAAACCCTGAGAAATTTTTAGTGAAAATTCTCAAACACTTGAAAGGCCTCTTCTATCTCTTTGCAACAGAGGTAGGAAGGGCAGAAAATTATGACACAGTAATTATTATGATGGATGTTGAGCCAGTCCTTTATATTAGATACACTGCTTGTGCAGGAACCAGCACTACAGATTGCATACTTCACTAAGCAGGACACTCGAGATTATAATAGGCAATATAGATTAACAACATTAGGTTAAAGCAGGATAATTCTTCTTTCTCATTTCTATTCCTTTCCCATGGACCAGCTTCTGCTTTATGTTTCTGTGCTCCCTGCTTCCAAGCCTTAATCCGCACATCAGGCAGGCATTTTCCATTTGAACTGGTACAGAGCTGGAGTAACTTGATGGAAATTTATAAAATTGCACTGGTGTAAAACTCAACTACGGTTAAAGAATCAAACCTGTCTGTTGCAAATTAAAGGTGATGTTGTGTTTGCTTTTGCTGTCTCACACAAACAGCAGGAAAGATTCATCTTACTCTCAACCGGCATGAGAATTCAAGAGAAAGGCTTGTCTCTGCACAACGTAAATAATCAGCGTGCTGTTACAAAAGGGCCGATTTATAATTGTAGCAATTATTTCAGCGTCAGTGTGCTACTGAAGTGGCGTAACACTTTGCAAGTAGGCAGGGGCCAAATGCTGTCCTGTGCTCATCCGTCTCAGATTTGGGTTTGCTACCAAGAAAAAGCCAAACTGTGCTTCAGTAATTGTCTTCCCAAATGCAGCCTCGCTCCTGATGTTCAGGTGGAATCATCTAAACACCTTGTAGAGCTCTGACTCAGATCTTTGTCCCAGCATCACTGGCCTCTGCTCACCTCGAGCCCCTGAGCCTGCTTCCAGCCAGGCAGCCCCGCAGGGCTGCAGCGGTCCAGAGAAGAGCAGGGGCTGACTGCACAGCATTTACCCAGCTCCTTTTCTCCTTGGTTATCAAGCTCTTTGTCAGTACAGTTAGACTGTGAGTATTCTCCAAGTTAACAAGCTTAAAGACAAATTAGGCTGCAGGATCATGGTCACACCAGGGACAGCAAAGCAGATGTGACCTTTGCTTCTTTGGCCAAAATTCATTCCCTTCTCAGGTGACTCAGCATTCAGGTACTAAACTTTACCCAGGAAAGGTCTAGGTATCAGAGGTGCTGGGCAAGCACAGCTTCCATCCAGTTCCAGCTAGTCACACTGATCAGCATTTCCTCCTGTTTCCATAAGATAATACAGCACACACACTTTGCAGTGCTTTTAAGCCACAAGTTGCAGCTGCTGTGATGACCAGATGTATCTACATCACATAAAAAAAAAAAAAAAAAGATACAGACGTCCTCATCACATCTCCTATGAAAACAGGCTGAAGGAGTTGGGGTTGTTCAGCCTGGAGAAGAGAAGGTTCTGGGAGGACCTTAGAGCAGTCTTCCAGTACATAAAAGGGGCCTACAAGAAAGACAGAGAGGGAATTGTAGTGATAGGAACAGGGGCAATGGCTTTAAACTGAAAAGAGGGGAGATTTAGATTAGAAAGGAGGAAAAAATTCTTCACTCAGAGGGTGGTGAGGCACTGGAACAGGTTGCCCAGAGAAGCTGTGGATGCCCCATCCCTGGAAGTGTTCAAGCCCAGGTTGGATGAGGCTTTGAGCAACCTGATCTAGTGGAAGGTGTTCCTGCCTGTGGCAGGGGGTTGGAACTAGATGAACTTTGAGGTCCTTTCCAACCCAAACCATTCTATGATTATGAACTCATACCCAGTTAACTCAACAGACGAACACAAGCAAGACAGTTCACATGATGGTGGGGTGCTTGCAGGCCTGAGCAATGGAACATGCCCTTCTTCACAGCTCATGCCTGGCAGAGAGTATGTGGAAAGCCAGAACACAGTTTCTTGGGTCTGCAGACAGGGACGATGAATTGTCCCAGTCCTGGCAGCAGCGGGGCAGTCAGGTGCACTCCACACTGCCCCATTTTTTGTGGGGTCTCAACTGTCCCTATCGAGGCTCCCTTGCTCAAGCTGGCTGCAGTGCCTGGCAGGGCTGCCAGTCTTCTTGCATTCCCCTGTTTGCTCTACACTGATTCCTAAAGGAGCATTTTGGCACATGTCTGAGTGACCCCTTGCAGCACGCTACAGGACTGGATTCCAGAATGGCTCACGAGAAGGGCTCTTAAATGTTTAATGTTAGCTGCAGCGGAGAAATGCCGTAAACATTTCCTGTAATTGGTCTGCTTTAAAAATTGATTTCATGTGAAAAAGCAAAGGAAGCATCACACTGCACTTTGTGGCTCAGGGGTGCTAGCGAGGCCTGAGATTTCAAAATCAGAGGGAAGGTGTCACCCTTGCAGCAACTCTCTTCCAGTCTGGTCTGGAGGGCAGTCGTGCTTGTCCCCCAGCGGTGTAAGGCAGAGAAGCGGGGCTGGGGGCTGCACCAAACCTCAAGAGCAGCTTACAGGTCTTTCCTGTTTCTCCTATGCTCAGCTCAATGCCTCCACCAACGGAGAGAAACGCAGGAACAGTCAGCGAAAGTCTGCAGAAGAGGAAAAGCAAAGCACGAGCATAAAGAAGGGAACTCTGTGACTCAGGTGACAGAGACTGAAAGGGCTGGAGATTACTTGTGCTGTGCGTTATCAGTCCTTAGGACTGGAGATAACAGAGATGATAATACAAAAGCAAGCTTACTGTGAATTTATGAATTGGTAAGCCACGTTCTTGTAACAGCGCACAGTAAATCACTCTCTGTTCCTACGTTTCTGAGAGTCGTTATGCATTCCCTACCTGCTATCTGGCTTTATCTCAGTTTGCTTCTTATTTGTCAGACAAAGAATTCAAGATTTCTCCTAAATCAACTTAGCAAAACTGACATTTTCAGTCCTCGATTCTTAGAAGAGGGAGGGAAAAGTGGATTATTCTTTCAAGTCCTCATTCATCTAGTTGCAATTTCTGCAGAGTTTGGTTAGTCGTTTTCTTTCCTTGAAAACAGGTAGGTATCACTGGATCTCAGGGCTAGAAGAGGGGAATGGCTCAGTGGGCCCGGGCTTAACATACAGGAAGGCATTGCTCAGCTCCTCGTTCTGCTGTTCATTTTTTTGGTAAAGGCACACGGTCTGCCCTCTCAGACCAAAGCCACTGAGGTAGTTCTCTATGTTCAGCCACTCAGTATTTCAGCCAGTGTCCATCCAGGGAGAGTATTAGCTCTTTACAGTAAGACTTTCTACTACTGTGAATATATATACTGTGTCTTTGATCTTGTTCAACTTGGTGCCTCTGAGTGCCATAAACCACAGATTTTAATGTCCCTTTCTTTCCAGGATCTACCAGCCTAGAGCGGGTATTAACTGATTGTTCTGTTCATTTTGTTTTGCAGGATTTCCCCGTGGTATTATCACCATGATAGAGAACAGTTTTCTTGCTTATAGGGGCTTATGTTCTATCCCTTTTCTATCTTTTGAACATTGGCAGTATCACCTATGTTGCTGTAGAAAAAAAAAATCCACAAAAACTACTTATCGTTTTTGCTAGAGAGTTCGTTATTGTGCTCTGTTCCCCATCCATTCTCTATGAGTGCCTGTCACTTTCTCTTATTACTTATGCAAAAAAATAATTTGTCCTGTCAAAAGTTCTGTTGCTCTTTAATAAGGAATAATTAGGTATGGACATAAACAATCTCTCTATTTTCCTTCAGACACATAGATTGATTGGCTTATAATTTAGCTGTATGTACTAGACTGTTGTCTGCATGTGTGCAAATGAGCAGGTGTGTGTGCAAGAGAAAGAAGGAAATTACTGAAGGAAACACAGCTTAAAGAAGTCAGTTTGGCATTTAGATTGATTTCTGTCCTGAGGCCAGGTTAAAGTAACTTGATTGAGATCAAGGTTGCTAGAAGTGCCTCATAAGGTTGGGCACACAATCTGAGACAATCTCAAAAGCTTTACTTTTCACAACCACTACAAAAAATAAGCTATAAAAAAATACCACACTTTTGGCACTCCAAGCCTGATCTACCCAAAACACTCTGTTTGAAAGTCATCACTCAAACTTCTCGCTACCACAGTTCATGAAGTGCGTGAAGAGCAGCATCACAAACACCAGAACACGTATCTACACCTTGCAAACACAAAGCCTTTCCTTGAAAGGAAAGAACCAGTCATGTTGATCAGGCATGTCTGGACAGTCTTAGGGTTTTGCTTTTCCAAAATTACATCAGTTGTGATATCTCATAGAGAAATTCAAGAATTAAACTTTCCAAATTAGGATGAAAAGGATATTTTATAAGATGATATTATGTATGTCATATTATAATTTATTATTGACACATCACAAAAGAAATCAAAATTCCGACGCTCCTCCAATTTCTAAAATGATATTTTAACTTACACGTTCTAGAAAGTAACAGAAAGCATTTCTTTGTACCAAATAGGAAGGAAAACACACACTGAAATTAAAACATTTCCTGAAAAATAAATTCACAAGGTCAATTCATTCCTACTTCCTATATGGTAGTAGTTCAATAATAGCCATAGTCCAGTCTTGTCTAGTGTAGTATGTCAAAGAAAATGCTCTGGCTTTTAATGATCATTGTCTTCAAGCTATTTTTCCCCCTCAGAGGTTATTAAACCTTCAGGCACTATTAAGTCTCTTATAATGACCCTTTTGCTGTCGGATGATGAGGCATCCCATAAGGAACTGTAATACTGAGGATGAGTAGTCATACTCTTCTACTACAGGTCAAGAATATTCACAAGATTTTATAATTTAAGCTGCTGAAGAAAAGAATAATTAACTGGCCCGAGGATTCTTGTACTGCTGCAGGAAAAGGCCTTTTCTTGTTGGATTCTTGGTTTTCATCACCATTTGCTGCAGGGATTAGGGTAAGCTCTTTTCATTTACAAGTAGAGTTGCTCAGGAAAAGAGCTTGCTTTCCTTTTCTTAGATAAAAGACCTAGCACTGCGTGCTTTTGAACTTTCCATGCAAGAAGTCAGTACACCTTTGGCTCTCCTCTCCATGCCGTATTTCAAACATTCCCTGCTGTTTTGTAAAAGGTTAAGGGAAGAAGCACACTATGCATTACATATCCATAAGTAATAAACAGTAATAAATACATCGTAGAGTTGGCCATGGGAACATCACAGACTCTTGGAGAAAAGCTTGCAGTGATGGCCAGCTGGGGTATCAGCAAGACCAAGAGGGACAGGAGGGAAGACCGGGAGGCAAAACTAAACCTACAGGCAGACAGGATGCTAGAGACCCTAGAAAAGCTGCTTGTTCCATATGTGAGATTGGAGAGAGCAAAAGGCTAATATCTAGCTGAGAAAATACTTGCAATGAAAATATTTAATCTAAAGTAATGAAATGACAAACATGCATAGGAGGAACAGAAGCAATATTCTTGATAATGTAACTGAGACAGTGATGTGATAAGGAAGATTAGATCTACAATAATGCTCAGCTCTAAAAAAAGAGCTACCTAAAAATGATTATTACTGGAAAACTAAGAAATTGCAGATAAAAGGGCAAGACATTTATGGGTGGCATGGAGACTATTTAGAAAACCAAAGGAGATGTTCAGAAGAAACATTTGCCACTTACCCTTTCAAAAGGATCAAATAAAGGTTGATGTGGTCAAACAGAAGGAAAAAAAAAAAAGAAAAAAGAAAAAAAAAAGGGCTAATAAGACGTCCTCCTTTAAAAGCAGAGATCAGGTCCAAACAGGTAAAACAGAAGAGTTGAAACCCAGATATTTACATAGCAGGTTTAAGAAAGCAGGCCAAAAAAAAAAAAGAACCCCAAAAAAACCCACAACCAAAAAACCAAAAGAAAGTATTTTGAACAATTAACATGCCAAAGACACAAAAAGTAAATAGCAAAAACGTTTTCAATCCACAACTCAAAAAGGAATCCTACCAAAGTCTGCAGGGCTGATAAGAAATTGAGCTATTAAAGAAAGATTGAAGGAAGATAAAACCATCGCAAAAATCAAAAAAAAAAGCTTAAAAAAAACAAAACCAGGCCTAACTGCATTCTTTGCATCGGCTTTCTTGATGGAAGAGATTAAGGATGTTCAGATATTAGAGAGGTTTTTTCTGGTTTTGTGTTTTTTTTTCTTTTCTATACAGGAAATATGTCTGAGGAATTGTGTCAAACTGAAATGTCAGTAGGAGAAGTTTCAGAATAAATGAATAAAATTACTAGTAACAAGTTACCAGCACCAAGATAGTATTGGATATGAAATTGCCAAAGTACTTACTGTGGCATGTACCCTATCACTTATGTTCAGCTCAGTATTAAAGACAGGAAGAAACGAAAAAATGACAGCAATTTTTAAAAGGCTTTCGAGAAAACGGACAGAGCTAGGTCCATTAAATCTGCCTGGTTGGCTGAAACTACAATAAAGAAAAGAATTAGCAGACACTTAAATAAATACAATACTATGAGAACACGCCAGCATGGCTATTGTTGAAAGAAATCTTGCCTCACAAATATACCGGAGAAATGACTTGGGTGAAATACTGTACTTCCACTTCAGAAAAGCTTTGTGTCATATTCCTCATGAGAAGCCGTTAAAGAGCTTTAGGTGTCCTGGAATAAACCCAATGGTATTCCTGAGCCCACTAACAGGGTCAGACGCAGAAAACCCAGCATAGGAAAGAACGATCTGTCCCATGAGATCTGCCCACTGTATTCACAGGTAACAGGAAAACCGATGTGAATCCTCAGGTGACAAATTTCACTAAATATACAAAACTGTTCCAGATACTCAAACTGAAATTGGCTGTGAGGTATTTTGCATATAAAACAATGAGGTGATAGAATGACAGGTGAAAGTCAATGGCAAGAAATGGAAGTCATGAAGGAATGCATGCATATCTATAGACACATATTGATTATCTCCAAATTAACTATGATCACTTAGGAAAGACCTCAGTCACTGTCAACAGCTCTCTAGAAATACGCTCTTAATCTAAGTAGTGGTCAAAAAAGTAAATGCAACACTAGGGCCCAACAGGAACATAACAGTTAATTTAAAAATATAAGAGAAACAACCTTTTGTCACTACATAAGTCAACTTGTGCCACCTCTGTAGATAACACCAGTTCCATCTTTCAAATCTGACAGAGCAGAACTAGAATGAAAAACCCTACCAAATGTAATTTTTCTCTATTTCTCAAAATACAAGATGAAGGGGGTAAAAATTAAAATGCCAGAAATCGGCCTGAAACAAACACAACAAATGTCCTTTTCACAAAAGCTAGAATTTTCTTAAATCTCCTTACCACAAGATGTTGTGTGTACCAGCTTTTCATACATGTCTGAGGAAAAATCAGACAAGTTCATAAAAGAAAGATATTATGTGTGATTATGCGAACATAACATCAAACTTAAAAAATTCCCTAAGCCACAATTGCCAGAATCTCTGAAAATTCACACTTTAATTGCTCCCTTTTTCTGCTCTTTCATTGAATGTCTGCTATTGACCACTGCCAAAAACAGAATATGAGGCTGAAGAGACTTGGATTACACTAACTGTGGCTGTTACTCTGTTCCTACAAATACAGAAAATGTTCTGTATGGTTGTAAGATATGATTATATGGAACTGTGATTAACTGCACACAATAGCCATCTTTGACAATTTCTTTAAGACTTTGGTAAAATCTTTAAAGTTAATGGAACTTTAATATAAAATGTGTTTGTGTTGTATAGGTTTTAAAATAGGAATGCTTTAATTAGATATCTTCATAGCAAGTGGCCTTGATAATAAGTTAAATGCACTTTCCATTTTTACAGATACTGTTACCATTCTGAAATGTCTAATGTCTTGTATTTGCCATTTAGTTTGGGAAAAACGCCAGAGTGATAAAATTTAATTTGAGCATTTTAACAAGAAAATAAAATAAAATTTAAAAAAAAAATCATGATAAATCTTATTTATAGGGAAAGATAACTACAGCAGTGCTTCTCAGAAAAAAAAAAAACCACAACCTGTTCTGATATTTTTTTAAAAAATATACCATCCAGCCTCACTTCTAAATAGGTCACATACCCCAGATACCAGAGCAACGATGCCAAAGTGTAATTCAACTCGATGGGATTTTCGTTGGTATGTATGTTCATCACTCAGGTCACACACCAGCGGAAAACACAGAAAACAGCCTGTCAAGATGAAGGTACAAACTCTTCTGTGCAGTTTAAAGTGAACCAGATCCTACTATTGCTTAGTCCAAATTAAACTCCAAGCATCCACCAACACTGAACCACAATAAGCTTCTTCAGCTGGTTCTTACAGTATGCACCAGCTCTCTCTTTTCTCTGAAGAGCACAGCTGCCACTTAACAGCCTCTTTCAGTCTCAACCCAGGCTCTGTTTTGTACTGTTGTATCACCAGTCTTCTTTGAGACATGCTTAGGTTTGGGTAAACCCAAAATACTCAAGTCCTGAGATTCGTACCACAGCCTTTCCAACAGCATTGGAATTTAAGTGTTATTTTGGGTGCCCTAGCTCAATTCACTAAAAAGAACTACACCAGAGACAGCATTTCAAAAGGTCCTGTGCACGGCTGAGCTCCCTGCCATGGTCTGCAGACCATAGCAAAATGAAGATATATTACTTTAAAAATATCCCTTTGAATAATTCCACAGAAGTTAGGAAAGATGAGGAGCAGTCTAGGCAAACTATTTTCTTTTACTCTCTTCTAGATGAAAAAGCAGAAGCATAAACCTTTCTCATTTGCATTTTCATGGCTTTCAAGCTATGCAAGTTGTACTATTACCGATATTACACAAACTTACTGAAATGCTCCTAATTTGAGTGGCAAAAAATACTGAGTGTGTGCTGGAGTTTTCACTCACTGTGGATTAAATGTCTCTTCATTTTTTACTGCTAATAAAGAATGTTTATCATTTTAGCTCTATGTAAAATTGTTACAGGTATGTGCATCACGAACAGTCTGAAAAGCATATAAACACAAGGTCTGCGCAATGACGTTTGCCAAGACTATGGCATATTAATCTAATTTAATAATTTGCCTCACTCAATTCCATTTCAGAATGGAAAGAAACCTGTTATGGTTCTGAGATTTCAAAGATTTCCACCTTCCTCCTGTGCACAGGGCTTTGGTGAATTAGTCAACCAGGGACCCTGAGAAGCCCCTGTGCTGAAAGTCTCCGTGTCACCTCAAAGCCTCTGCTCTTCTCTCTGCCAGCTCTGCACAGCTCAGTTCCCAAGATCCTCACCCAGTTTCCTTTCTTTTTAAAGCCTAAGAGGCTACTTTCTACACACTTTTAATAATTCTTTGTCCTGGGTACAGGCCCTGAATTAACCCCTCCAGTAAATCCATTGCTGCCTCACCTCCTCTGCTCTCTTCAGCTCTCTCATTACCAGGCGTGAGCCAGAGTAGTTAGTGAAAAGCAAAATCTGCTCTTAAATAGCAGCTATAAAAATCAGCTCCTTTCAGTGAATGAGGCTAAGTTGTTTGTTTCCTTCCTTCATAGGACGGCAAGGTGCACCTCTTGATCCCAGTCCTGACTTTCAACCTATGCTGTCTGTATGGAAGTGATCAATGAAAAACATGTTAGGGAGATGGAAGGGACTTGTCTTGCTCAAACTGAAATTGGGGGATTTCTGCAAAATTCATTTGGATTGATCCAGAACATTTCATTTGACCCAAAAGAAAATAATCCTGGCTTCACTGTATGGATTATTTAACTTTTTGTTTGTTTGTTTCTTTAACCTTCAAATTCAGGTCACAGTTTTTCATGGAAAATGCTACTTCGAAACAAAAGTTTGCATTGAAACAAAAGGTTGCAAAGTTTTTCTTGATGCAATGTAGCTTTGCAACACTGGAGAAACCCCGAAGTAAAGCCCTGCATTTGAATAACATGGGGAATAAAAGCACATAGGGATGCTGCAGTGGGGTGATGCTGCTGCCACATCCCAGGTCTGAGCCCCTGTCTTGGGCTTGGCAGCGCCTGCAGCAGCGGAGAGGGCTTCAGCCACCTACAAAAAAGGGTTTCAACATATTCTAAATTTCTGTCTGTTTTAGTATGAGTTACTGCCAGAACTCAATCTAAATTTGTAGATAGTGTGCATCTCACCACCAAAATCACATTTTCTAACATACATGCTCTTCACCAAAATACCACCCAGTTCCTTCCAAACCTTCTGGCCACATGAACACAAGACAGACCAGAAATGAGTCTCAAACTCTGCAGTGTCACATTCCAATGAACAACCACTCCTTCCCAGCCACTCTGCTCACTGGCATTTTCCTGGGACACTTCCCTGCGAGACCTCAGAGTATGTTGCCAGAGGACTCAGGCAACCACAGACGTCATCAGCTCTCAGAGCTTACACGTGTATTTCCATCCACAGGATCTTTTGCAAGCTACAACGACCTGAAGTACTTCATAGACACAGTCCCAAAATTTTATATCCTTCACTGTGTATCCAGTCATAGCACCGCATCTACAAACCCCAGGAGACACAGCAGCAGTTCTCAGTGGCACACCAAATCACAGCCAATTCACATAGCGCATTTGTAAAATTAGAAAATTTAAGTACAGCAGGACAAACCGTCTCTTCCTCCAGCCAAAACACTCTGTCTTAATTCTTCCAGTATAAAGCCACATTCCATGGCAACGATTTGAGTTTAAATGTCTCCATTTCCACTCATTTATACCCAGGCAGTTGTGAATCAAGGAGTTAGAGCCCACTTATTTCCCCGTGTCTCCAAATATTTTTTAATGAGTAATTCCAGTCAAGAAAAGAATCTGGTTTTGTATGTTTATATTTTTGCTACTCTCAGCTCTGCCTCCTCTTTTCAACGTGATTTACAAGTGACAGCCCTGCACAAAGTGCTTTTAACACAATGTACTTATACATTATGAAAAAACAGGTTTACAATCTAATCTCTTCATGTGCAGTGATGTGTATTAAATAAATTCCGTTAGCATTTGAAACTACTGTAAATTTGGTGTATGCCTAGGAAACTATAGTCCATATTATCATCAGCAAAAAATGTGTGTTTTTTCCTCAGTTCTGCTACTTAGGTGAGCTAGGGACAGTCTTCTTGGAAAATATGATTTTCCTAGCGTGCTCTTCATTAGTTCAAAGCAGCAACAGTCCACTCAAAAAAAGTTAATGGTTCATTTTTCTGACTAGTGTGTACTCTTTAGTCATTAGCTAGGAAAATGTTTACCCCTATAAAAATATCTGTTTCTTAGGGATTATTAATCATAGTTTATTGAGAAGCAATCAGTTATACAGTTGAGTTTCCCACCCCTTTAGAAAATTAAAATGCTGAGATATTCATTTTTGCAATGAATATCTATCCAGTAATTACCATATTTACTTTTCATTTATGGGGGAATAATCTGTTTTAATTAAGCCTAACTGAAGAACTTTTATCAGATGCAATTATCCCTTTCGATAAATATGTCTCCGCTAATTACATTTAACCATGGGATTTATAGCTCTTAAGTCATTTGGTGGGAAACATAATAAATCTTTAGTAATACATGCTAAATTACTATAAATTAATTCAGATCATTAACATAATAAACAAATTAGGACAATTTCACTTAATTAGTTTGGGTGGTTAACTTAAAATCCCTTGTAAAGCTTCATGGTAATCAAAATTTTACCAGTATTTTTAGAGATCATTTTTTTTGTAACAAACCTGTTTGAATATCTACACAGAAAATTAGACCACTGCTGGAAAACAGTAAACATGTATTCCTATTAGATAATAGAGCCTTTTAGGAATTGATGCTGGGTATTAGATGCAATTAAATTATTGCATATTAATGCAATTAAATGTGCCTCCCAGGTTTTCAAGTTTATGCCATTGCATATTGAAGAACCTGCATGGCAGTATGGTAAATTTTTAGAAGTGAACTCCATCCTTGCTTCTCTTTCGCTTTTCTAGCTTTTGCTAAAAAGTCAGGCAAAGGTAACAGCAGAGCACTGGGTGATCAAGAATAACGGGATTCCGCAGGGAAAGTAAAGCATCTTGCCCTGGCAGAGGCAGGCGGCCAGCCCTGGACTGACCCCCACTGCCTGCTTCCCTTTTGTTTCAGGGGTGATGCACCGGGGGACACAATTGAACTGACAAGCTGTAAGGGCAACCACACAGCCTCTTCCAGAGGCTCACCCCAGCACCCACTCTCAAACCACCCAATGCAGGTACCTCCTCTCAAAGGACAGATTATGCCCCATCCCACACCAGGACAATGCATGAACAGTGGGTCAGGGAACTGACACCATGTGTGTAACCCTCTCAGTGGCTACCAGAAACCCCTTTGCCATGTGCTTCTTGAACTGAACTGTTGGTGTATCGGTCACAGATCTTCCTGCAGTGGATTCCATCACGCTAGCAGAGTTCTCCCACTTTGCATAGACTATGGAGACAAACCCTGCAGAACACCAACGTGCTGGCACACAAACAGTTCATAACTCCTGCTGACAAACATACCATCTCAGACAGTGTTTCCACCTCCTGCTAGTTGGAGATAAGTCTTAAGCTTAGTTCAGCCAAAGTTAAAACCCATCTATATATTTATACAGAAATCACTCATCAGATTACATGTTCGAGGTGAGGAATAAAGATGAAAGCAGATGAGCTTTTTAGTCATGAACTTCTGGAGCTTAATCTTCTTAGATGAACTCAGACAAGCAAAGAGCTTCCCTGCAGGCAAAATATCCCTCATAAATAGAGGAAAAATACCAATCAACAAGACTTATTATTAAAAGAACATTTTAAATCTTTTCCCCAATGCATTATTGAATCTTTCTGGTGGGAGCATCACCTTTATTCCATGCTGTCCTACTTCGCTGTGCTGATCTGCGAGAGGCAGGGGGTGTTTGGCTTAATGGGCCAGGATGGCTGCTTCTTTCTGTTCTTTAAGTTGCAGCTTGTGTAAGTGAGGGAAATAGGAGAGAGACTACTCTCCACGTCTCGGTGTCAGGTCTCAGACAATTCACTCCATATAAAGCAAAATAAGAAAGATAATTTTGAGGATCTTGGTTAGATTATATGCCAATTTTGTTCTTAGTATTTTCTCTACTCCCTCACCACCCAGCACCAGTCTCTTGGCTCTCTGTAAGGACCTTTCTTCTGTGCTCTGTAGGCAGTTCTGCCCATAGTGATCCAGTGTCTGTAGACCATCTTCCAGCCAGCATATGCCACCCTCTGCCTTTCCTTCCTCTAGCCCCAGGAGGCGGGCAGACAGAAGGTACAGTGACAGCACACCACCACAGCAGCTCTTAGGAGCTCAGAGCTGGCACAGCAGCAAAAAGAAAAAGAAAGAAAATGAAAGTCATTACTTTAAACAGGCTTTTGTTTCACTCAGGAGCCATGGCATGACTTGGTAGCATGTCTCCATGGCAATCTGAAGGCTGGAGAAACTGTTCATCCAATGCCCAATACTGTTTATACTGTCCCAACACAGAAGAGTCCACATCAGACCCACTGAGGGGAGGCAGGGCAGATCCTCCCTTCACTGAAAGCTTTGACTTCAGGGCTCAACTATTTGGGAAAAATTCACTCTTACGTACTACATAATAACTTGGACTAGGGCAATTCCAGGCTTCCATCAAGCATGGAGCTGAAGCAAAGGAATGGATTTCACCCTAAACTGAACCTATTAATAAGCCAGGAATTGCCCATCCTCACGCCTAATTTTCCAAAGATGGATGGTGCAGATGTTTTATTTGACTTAATGCTGGGAAACTCAAAATCCTATTTGTATTTCCAAACTGCCATGTTAACTTTCCTCCCATTTTACTTAACTCATTTTTTACCTTAGTCATATTAATGGTTATGTAATAATATTAGACAATGTTCACTAACCATTAACTCCAAAAATAATGGTTGTGCTAAATCAGAGTTAATTAGTGTGTCACAAACTCAGTCCTAGCACAGGGTGATGACTGAATGAAAAGAATGCAATGTCACTTCAGCAAGAATTACATATACAATTTTAAGAGGTATTTTAAATATTTTTCTTAATAGCTGTCAGCAGAAACGATGGGATGTGATTCTTTAGAGAGCATTGCTCTTTACTAAGTACAGGCAAGTGAGCTATCACCAGTCTTACACTGGCTGCAGAAAACAGATTTAACATTAATTTATGAATAGCTGAACTTTTTCTCTTTAATGTTTAATAGTGAATCATGCTCCAAACCCTTTATATTTCACTGCACATCAGCAAGGTTGTCAGGAGCAAAAGATCAGGATAACATAATTCTTATGGCTTGTTCTCATGCACCCCTCGTTTATTCCTGAAGCAGCCTGAATCATCCTGAAAGTAAGACGCATAGGGTGGCAAAATGTAAATGTGAAAGGAGTCGCTCTTTAAGGGCCATCAAGTTTTTAAAAGCATAACTTCCAGCTGAAACCGTGCGACTGGGATTCATTCTCTGACACAGACACTGAGTCATGCACATTCATTTCCAGAGCCCAAAAGCAAACGGGGGTCAGGCCCCTGGCTGTGCCTACCTACCTGCACCCCAGCACACATCATGCGTAGGAAGAAAATGCAGATGGAAAAAGCTCCCCAAGGCCCAAGATTTTCACCTTTCCAAACCTTCACTGTAATTCACTTAATGCCATGAAGAAACATATGCAGATACACCACTTCCTCAGTGCCTTGTGAGTCACGAAGCAGGCCTGCCAAAACAGTAACTTCTATGATTGTTATACGCAGATTACAGCATATTCTGGATTCCAGGTGTTTTTAACTCTCCAGTGTCTTTTCAACGTAGAGCAGATATATCAGATCTTCACACAGAGTGGAAAATTACATGACGGCTTTGATGATTCCCAGAAAGCACTGAGAAATCTTAGTCTTTAGCCCTTCAGTGCAAATGGTTGCAAAGAAACTCAAGGGTACCCAACCACAAAGTGCCCTTCTGCTATCTTTATCGTGCTGGGCACAAGCACAAAAGAAGTTTTCTGTGAGCCATTATTTTTTCTACATACTATGCAAACTAATACATCTAAATGCAAAAATTTATTATCATTTATTTAGATCTAAAATGGGCAGAGAGCTGTTAATTCCAGGATCCGGGAACTCTGGACATCATTTTAGTATTGCCAGTTAGCATGGAGAGCAGAGGATTCAAGGTCTAGGAATCCTTAGCTTTAGTTGCAATCAAAAAGCTAAGACCAAGGTGTAAAAATACCAGATACTTGGTACCATATTCAAAAACAGACGGGCTACTGTGGTACTACTGTCACTGCTGAGCTTTGACAGACGAACCGTGTTTCTCTATTATTTGAAAAACCTGAGATCCTTCAATAAGCCTCTACAAGGGTGACTGTCTAACAGCTGATGGAGGAGAAGGCTCCAGTTAAGGATCTGACCTCTGGTATTATGATGATTTTAAGATGATTTAGGAGGACACCAAGCCCTCCACAGGAATATCCACAGGACACTTAATAGAGGAAGAGTATTCCCTTACCAAGCAGACAATGGAAGAAAGAAGGTGAAAGCCTTTTGTACAAGATTTATTATTACCACTACTACCTGGGTGTTCTGTCTGCTCGAAATATCTTTATGATCTTTCAGGTGTGGCGAAACACTGACTAATGCTGGACATAAAATTGGTTAGCCTCAACGATCTGAGTAACTCGCAGCGTTTCCTGAGTAGTTGAAAACTGTCGACAGGCCACTGCTCCCTCCTCCCCAGGCTATTTTCTCAGTGACAGTAGACACATCCAACTCTACTACTGTATCACCCCTTCAAGTGCTGCTGGTACAAACCATCGATTATAATTTTATAAAGCCATAGAGGCTGGCTGTTACATTAGGTAATCATGAGACTGTTACAGAACTACACAAGGAAAGTGTGAAGCCTTGGGCTGTTACAGTAGCTAACAAACCTGTCATTAATTACTGAGGAAAAGCTTTCTGCCTTTTAAATAATTTATACAGCTGGATCTACAGTAGCAAAAGATTAAACATAATTAAAATGGAAGCTCTAAGTTCCAAGGGCCAAGCTGACTTCAGGACTCGGCCAGCACTGGCAGAGCACAGATAAGGACCACAGCTAATGATGATCCCACCCTCCGGCTGGCACATGGCACTTCCAATGCTCACCTTGGACTGAGGTTCCCTTTATGAAATAATTTCAGATAAAGTTAAAGACCTGCTAATCTCATAAACGTGCACATTGGATGCCTTGCTTAAGTACTTTATCCCTATGACCAGCATGTCTTTGGAAGAGCTTCTTTGTCTTAGTCTTTGAAGTTTAGCGAAGGGTAATGTAATCTTCCAACAGGGTTACTGTCCTCCAAGGTTTCAATTTAATTGGGCTGTGTAGTAGTTTGAATAGTATGTACATTCAAAAAAATCCTTGGGTGAATTCAATCCATATAAATAATATAGTCCCCAATATGCAAAGCAGTGTGCAAATGCACTCCAAACCCATTTGCATTCTTCTTTACAGGGAGCAGCTTTTATTATAGTGTATTTTAAAATGAAGTAAAACGTAGCAAAATATTAATCTCGTCACTACACTTCATTATAGTGGTCCTCACCATATGTCCTGTTATGTCTGAAAATAGATCAGTATCGCCCTAGTTTTCAGAACTCCAAAGCTTAATGAGATGACTTCATTATTTTTTTCAGTCCGGTGATTCAGGTACCAGGCATCAGCAAGTTCTCAGACCAAGTATTTTCAAAAGTCTTGGATATCTTGGCTTTCCAGAGAAATTCTGGAGTTCTAAAGATCTGTCCTTCTAGCAACATGTGGAAAATCTGCATGTATGTATATTTATATATATACACACACATACACAGTATGTCCAATTATTGTAACAGGATGTGACTATGCTAATCCGCAGCCTATGCAGTCCCATCAGGTGGGCATCCTGCTCAGTAGAAAACAAATTCCATCTATGGGGATTTTTTTTTCTTTTCTTTTTTTTTTTTTTAATGCTACTTCAAAGCACTCTGCTCTGTTATCTCTGGCTCAAAGGTAAGAGGTTTTTCCTTCAGTGCAGATTTAGGTCAATTTGGATACATCCCGTATCTTATTTACATATGGAAATTGTTTTATATTGCCTTATCTCTCTGCACAGAGGGATCACATCATGTGGTATACATTTTACAGTACAGCTACAGTGTTCTTCCTTAAACCTACCTACGAGTTATACTTCATTATTACTTTTCAGTGTTAAGGTTATCTGAAAAATGTTATTTGACATAAGTATCCCCCCATTATACTGAGTATTCCCCGAACACCACAATAGTTAACCTAGATTAACCTCTACATAGTTAAATTAGCCTTTCATGTCTAATTATGCCCTGTGATGGGATACATTAGTTCAAATCCTCACAGCCATAAGGGACCTGTAGTTTGAAGTGACCTCTATACATGGACAATAATCCAAATTAAAATAGACATGAAAGCAGGATCAAGATCCAGACACGTAGGATTTTGTAACAGTTTCCAAGGTCAATTTAAAGATTCGAAGATTCTGGACACTGTTCTAGTTGGGAGCTCATGGAAAATTAACCTGTTCGAAAATTGACAGCAGGGAAGTACTCAGCAAATAATCTGTCTGTGCACAAATTAAATTTCTGTCACATCTTTGTATCCCGACAGGTTCACGTGCTGTCCTCAGCTACCTGCGCTAGCAATACATTGTATTGGAGAATATACAGGAGCACTTTGGAACGAGCTAACAGTTTTACCTGAATGATAAACTGTTGCTATCTAATTGTTATACAACATTCAAGTTGGCTCTTGATGTTCTGTTAATTTATGATTATGCAAGTGATGATCTTCCCATCAATTTGCTGTTCTCAGTTATCTGGCCTAATTCTGCTGTAATTTGGTTGTTTAGTAATTTTGCTAAGGTGGTCAATTTGCATTTAAAACCCAGTCAATGTAAGTTAATAAAATTGAGACAACTAATCGCTAAGGAAATGTTAAATTGGTACAAAATAAACCTTACTCAAAGCAGATCTGAAAATAAAAGGGAACTGCTTTGCATACTGGACAAAGCTGTTGAGACTGAAAAGTCCATGGAACCAAGGAGAAGAGCTACATGAAATTGAGTCTTAAGTCATTGCTGTGCACATTTCTTCATCTGAAAATTTGAATATATTAAAACCACGTGGGTCTTAGCATTACTGCTTTTCTCACACAGCAACTGTCCCTCACTGCGTTCGTTCCTCCTAAGGCCACATTTCAGTTGTGCAACTAGGCATGAGCAGGATGAAACTGATGTGCTAAGAATACTTATCTAAAAATCAAGACATCTTGTGTTCTTAATGCTCAACATCACCAGCCCAAAACTGGCTGAACTTTGCACAGCACCTCGAGCACCTTGTCTCTAGCAAGCTGTACTCTCTAAGGGCATGTCAGGTGGAGGAAGAAAGTATCAGTGCCAGATGATCTTCAGCACAATAGCAGAAATTAACTCGTGGCTCCAGCAGAGAACGGATGCTTGCAGATCTTTTCTCTGGCTGTCATCTAGAGAGACATCTGGGAAAATGGGAGTTTTGCCACTAGCTTCACTAAGATAAGGACATTGCCCTTTAGACAGAAGTCATTCTGAACCTCCAGTGAACCCTGAAGAGAGCATTTGTTCAAGCAGGTCAGCAATTTCCCCCACTTCGCACATTGCTTATGCTGAACTGGCCCTGCGGTAGCTACCCTGCAGTGCTGCACGTCAGCTCAGCAACAAACGCGTCTAACAGTTGTCAGTATTTTACGCAATCTGTATCTCATCCAAGTATTTTTGGCCCTTGTAATATGTTTTGATACTGTTTAGCACGACGCGTTTTCTACATTCATCTCCTCACTCCCTTTTTACCTCCATGTTCAACTGTCATGTGCAGTAATAAGGCACTTGGTTACCAGTTCTCCCTGCTGAATAATGCACAGAGTGGCACTGCAGAATTGCTCTCAGAAGTCATCCCCTTTCGTAGCTGACGATCACTGCATTTACACATCCCACCATTCACTCAGTCCTCTCCAGTGCACTGTCTTCTCCCATGCTGCTGAGAGCCCCTTCCTCACTCTACAGTTAAATCAGAGTTCAAAACCTCTCTTGCATTGGATGGTCGCTTGGCTGAGAAAAGCAGGAGTGCCTGTGACAGTATGGAAGGCTGTTACCTGCCCTACAAGGGCACAGTCCAACAGAATGGTGAAGCCAGGACAGGAAGCAGAGTATGCCTGAGCAACCCCAGTCTGTCATGTTGACTCACATCAAGGGACACCTTCCCCCAGGCAGCTCACCGGGCTACTGCCTGCTAACTCCAGCTCAGGAGTGAAAACACGGAATGACAAACCTTTGCCCTGTGGTGTCTTCCCCAGAGGGTCAGCATTTCCCGTGCAGACTATCAGCTCTACCACAAACTTCATAGAAATGACAAAACCCACAAAGTTCAATCTTTTCTCCAGCTTCAGCTCAATGGCAAGTCTTATGTTCCAGGGGATTCTCAGTGGGTGCAAAGCAGCACAGTCCTGTAGGATGAGAAAGGTGTTGAAAATCCATGAAGTTGTACCAGTTTTCACCAGCGGAGGATCTAGACCACTCTACTTAATGAGAGTTGGCTAAGAATCAAAGCATTACTAATATTTAGTGTCTGTAAAGAGCTAAAACTAATAAAACATCCAAAACAGTCAGGGAAAAAATACCCAAAAGGAGAAAAGATATAATTATGTACTATAATTTCACAAAGTACTTTCAGTGCCCACATCTCAGTGTATGACTTTTATTATTAATGACTTAAATGCCTAAGTAACAAAGGACTGTGCTACCATTTGCAGTTCATAATTATGCCACATTTGTCTGCCACCACTGATTCACTAATACTAATTTTATTTAACATATACTGTGTGGAGAACTGTACAATAAATCTTGTGATATAAAGCAATAACATCTCCCAGCCTTATCTATGTGATTTCTCTCATCTTACCCAGAACACAGTTCATCTTTTTCATATTCTCTGTACACTGTTTTACAAATTAATAGCGATAAATGCATGTTTGTATTGCACAAAACGTGAATTATAGCGGAATTGTATTTGCTGAAAGGTCAGTACTGAGAGCATCTCACTGAACTTGGGATATCAACTGGGAATCAAAGGTCTAGAAAGTATAAAATGTATTACCAGTGGAGTCAGAACACAATCTAATTTGGCATTCTTTTCAAATATACACTGCCATGGAAATATTTTACTTGTCAGTGCCTTTCTCCATTTGACACAGATATCTTCTTTAATGTTATACTAGTATACTCTAAGATAAATTTTACCATTTGTTCTCTTAGCCCTATAATCAGATCCTTTACTGCTGTATATCTAAATAATTGAGCTAGATTTTAAATTAATTTTCACAATGATCTGCCATATTATTACATTACAGGTCTTTGTTGATGAAATCAATATTCAAAGGTTTTATATTTTATATTCTGCATGAAGTTTCTGTACTTCTGTAAATAGAGTGTACATAGTTTGTATTATTCAAAGCTCCTACAGCAACCCCATGAATATTACAGTATTATTCTAAAATTAACTTTTATGTGCATTTTACTGCAAAACAGTTGAGCAAAGAATAAAAATACAGTTTAGTCCAGACATAGTAACCTCCTCTGAACATGTTTTGGAGACAGTCAAAACTTTATACACCTTGTGGGGGGGAATGTTTTACAAAGTACTTTGCTTATAGAAAGCTTTAATAAATATTCTCAGTAGAGAATTGAAATCCAGTGCTTATTTATCATAAGAGATTGGTGTTTCTTATTGACTTTTCCTTAGTTTTTGCAAGAAGGACCAAAAATTATTGAGAATTTGTGAACCATAACATCCATTGCCATACAAATGCTATAGATATAGAAGTATTTGCTGCACTTCTACCCACTGCAATTCATTTTGATCTGACTAGGCTTATTACTTACTCATAGAAGACAAGATTGCTCTTGGCCAGTTCTGTGGCTTTGCCTATCAGTTTCCAAATGTCACCAAAATATCAAACATTCAACCCCAAAACATCATCCTGAGCTGATAGGCAAATTAGTTATAGGTAACTATATACCCCATAGGAATAGGGGTAACAAGCCTCTTCAGAATTTTGTTTTTTTCCTTTCTTACCATCCTACGAGTACAGTTGTATCTATAAAGCAGTACAGCATGGACAAGTAGGATGTAATGATCCACTTAAAACCCAGAAGCAGATGTTTGGCTGACAATTCGTCTACCGTTTATTTACTCCAGCTCAAATCCAGGAAAGCAATGTAGTAGCATTCAGGTCCAGCTTTGTTCACAGTAATATCATAAGCATGTGCTTAACTTTAATCATGTCATTGCTCCCATCTTGGACTTGTTGCCTGGCTGCAGATGTTTTCCAAAATAATGTCTTTATGTCAGTCGTTAAGATTTATATGCACAGATTTAATGGCCCAACTCCAGACTTCTTTCTCACTAATGTCAATGGAGGGAAACGGTCACCTGAGACATCTGCACACTAGCAGGACTGTTCCCATACTTCTGACAGCCACACAGCCTGACTTTACCAACTCTAATGACACTGACAAGTTCCTTCACATGCAAGCAGTCCCCTCCCACACAAGAGCAGAATAGGGAAAAATGACAGTTCTGCCCTGCAATCAGTGCTGGAAGAGGCAAACACACCCAAAAGTTTCATTGCACAATCCGAGATAAAGATCAAACAAGCTCGTATTACTCAGTCCAAGCAGTATCTATTCTTCTAAATGTATCTTTATCTATTGTTCTGAATATATTATCTTATTCCTTTTATGAAATAAGAAGCATACAACAAATGAGGGTTTATCTTGTACTTAAAAGTTCTGGGTGGCAATCAGCTTTTTGATCAAGATGTCTACCTTCTGTAGCCTTTCAGAAAAAGAGTGATAAAAGATAAAACCTGGTTATGTGAGCGATCTCTCTGATACCAAAAGTCCAGCCTTAAGCCATCTCCATCTGACTCTCAAGAAAGAGCAACAATTATCTGTCCTTACTCAAGATACAGTGTTTGATCTGTGTTGCAAAGAGGCACAATAGCATGTTTAGATTGTATCACACAGACGATACAGAACTCAACACGAAAAGTACTTTCCACAGAAATCTCTGCTGTCACTTTCACGAGGTACCAGAGATGTGTTCTGTGCTGTAGAAAACATAGAATATGGTTTAGTTTGTATATCAAGGTGTATAAACTCAAATCAAGAAAGCTGATAGCATCCTGCATTGATTTCCAGCCTCAGCAGGACAATGACTACGGTTTAACATGTTCTAGCTGGAGTCAAGCTAAACCAAATGCAAAGACTCGTACTGCTGGGTGCAATCACGTACAGAGCAGGAGGGTAAACTGAACAGCCCAGCATGTCTTGACATCTCCATTTCCATGAATTCCACAACAACGAAAAGAAGTGTTTCTTCTTAGCATCCTAAATAGCGAACAAAAAATAATCTGATAGGTCCCATAAGTTCTATCTCATTTCAGTACCATGTAGTTCAGATCTACTTACCCAAAATGACTCTTAGCTCTACCCTTTTCTAAAATTTAAAGTGATCAACTGTAGTCTCATACCAAAAGAGTAGGGATTAAGAATCATCCCTCGGTACAGTCCTGTGCAGGCTGAACTTTCAGCTCTTTTAATTTCCTGTAACACTTCCCCCATAGATCGGATGTTTCTTTACTATATAACTGATACATTAGAGATTTCTGTGGATCTAAAAAAAACCCAAAAGAATCTAAGTACAGTATCAGGAAATAAATTCCAGATCTATTGAATGCACACTCCTCTCTTCACAAAACTAATTAAAACATTCAAGCACTAAATTATTCAAAGCGCACAAAAAAATGTTTATAAATATTATATTCGTGGCATTAATTTTCTTAAAACTTCATCTTAATCTTCTTCCTTATATGCTCAGATTTTTTCAGCTACATAATTACACTCTTAATTCTTAGAAAAAAAAAAATTATTTGTGGTTATCCGTTAAATAATTTTCTGTTGCAAAATGGCAAATTAGGAAGAAAGATGAAAGCCTTGATCCTTTACAAAATCGGAAGGGTCTTGACTGCATACCTTGGTATTTGACTTTTGGCACAATACTAATGTAAGCATACTGCTCCAATTAATAAAACCCATGACACTGTATCAAGTTGAAGTAGCATGGTTATATAATTTAGCACCACGTGAATTGCAAATTTTCACAATAAAAATTCACAAATTTACACAAAAACTCACAAGATAAAAATCACAAATTTTCCCTGGCTATGAAGCAGAAAAGCTTTGAAACAGTTGACAAAAATCTTCATGAAGTACAGAAAGTCAGATTTATACTTTTGTATTTCACCATAAACTCTGAAGTCCAATCAAATACAAATTTATATCATTAAAATTTATACATTTTCCTTCCCTTAGAGAATGGGGAAAAGAAAATCTAGTTTCGACACATGGGAATTTCCAATTTCTTCAGTAAAAGACAACCTGGAAGAAACTAGACTCCACAGTGACACAGCTACTGTCAGATACACATCTGAACATAATTCAAAGATGAAAAAAAGGCGATTGGAGGATAATCCCTTCTTGGCAAGATAACCTGTTCTGCTGCTCTAGTTACTGGGCACATTTTTGTACATCAGTAAGCAGAGAGATGGTGGAGGAACTCCCCCTGACTCCTAAGTCACTGACACAAACCTGGCATGTGTAAGAGTCAGGACAAAGTCACTACTTGGGCAGCCATGGGGGAAGCAGAGAAAGCCTGCACTCTGCTCCAGCAAATGAGTTGTTGGAATCTAAAAACTATGGCCATGATGTGAGCCCTTTCCCTTCTAGTGACAAGCTCCAGAATTAAATAAATGCCTGCATCCAGTTTCTTGTTCAGCTGTCATACTTTTGGCCCTGGAGACCCTTAGTTCAGTTCCCCTGATACGTGTTCACTGCCCAGGAACAGGCAGCTGCACTGTGTTATATGTGGATTTCCTTTGCAAGACCTGTCAGCCTGGCACTGTTCACAAAATACCAGTGCTTTTCTATCCTGATGACTGCTTCATTGCTGTGACTCTGATGATGAATGAGCAGTAAACATGCCACAAAATTAATTCAACCCTATGGCAGATCATCGTCAGAAGCTGAAAGCTACAAAAATAGACTCATTACAGCTTTAAGACTGATAGGTAAATCTCATTCACAAAAGGAAACTATAATGACATGAACATAAATGTTAATGTGAGGTTCAAATGCAATTTTAAATATTTATCTTGCAGAGGTAAACAGCCACAGTGTATATCTGAAGAGTAAACACACATTAAATCAATTCAAGTGCTTGCAAACTAATCTATTCTCAAATACATTTACTTAAAGGCAGAGTCTACATTGCCAAGAACTCAACATACTTGAAAAGCGTCAACCTCTTGTGAGCAGCCATCTTCAACAGGTCAGCTCTCTGCCCAGAAATCAGGTTTCCCAGATTCTCTCTCACTAATTCTCTCTCTAAAGTTGAACTCGAACATTTTTCCCAAAAATGTACACAGCTGTCAAAAAAAAAAAAAGCTCCAAACATCTCCCTGCTGTCTTTGAGACAGAAGAGGGTTTAAAAAGCCAAAATATGGATCCACATTCGTACACCAAAATCCTGGACTAGAACCCAATTGCAGCAGCTGATCTAAAACGCAGGAAGCTCCCATGGGCTAAGCAAGCACTGTGTGGAAATGCTGACTTTTCAATGGTTTCGATTGAATTTATTTTGATGATTGATAGCCAAACATTTCACAACTTACAGCTATGGAAACATGCATATTTGCCTTAGCTTTTTCTGAACTATAGTTCTGAAATGCAGAGGAAATACAATAGAAAGTTGCCTCGAGTGTGGCGGTCTTCTCATTTAGCATGACAGGCACACGTAGGGACAGACCACCACTGAAGACAGTGTGACCTTCTGAAACCTCCGCTCCGCTTTTCTAAATGAACATGTGATGATATCCTTAGAATGTAAGACCAATTGCCAGGTACAGAGAAGTGGGTCATATGGGAAACTGATATCTCTTCATAAGGTCATGATTATATTTCCATATAGTAGAGTCACTGAGGTTAACACTATACCAAGAAAAAAAAAAAAAAGCGGTTAGGAGCTTTCAACTGTTCCCTCCACATTATCCATTACATGGTTTATGTATCACTACTTAAAACTAAAGAATAGAAAAGTGATGCCTTAATAGCTCTTTATTTGAAATGAGCACTTTGTTTGGACTTTTTAACACAGGCACCTTTTAAAATTTCAGTATCTCAGGACAGTAATTTCGCACATTGTCAGAGCTGGACATTACCTACAAAAGAATAATTATGATGTTCAATGAAGACCAGTTAGTCAGAGCTCTTTGTAGTTTGATAACAGTATAACAACGAAGAGTTGGAAACAAGGATATCTAATTTTTGTCTGCATAATGTAACTAATTATACAACAATTCATAGATTAAACAAGTCATGTATAAACATAACACACTCATTTGTAGCAATTCCCTCAGTTTAGCTAAGCAATTGCTTTTCTAATTCTTGAAGTATCATTAAAACCTTCCTCATTTGAACAGAAACAGATGTTTATCATAATACCATTGTCAAATGTAACCCTTGATACTTCAATACATAAATGAAGCAAAAATTGTATTTTTCTCATGTGCTAATTAATTACCTGGTATAAGTGGAAGTAACAATTGCTAATGACAAAATTCAGGGTTTCAAGCTGTAATTTTATTAGGCTTTGGCATACAGCAATGTTTGTCAAGGTGATTTCCCATTCACATGGGGCATAATGTATTTTTAAAGGAAAAGAATCTAAAACCCTGGTACATTATTTGAACTTGGTCACTTCCACAAAACAGCAGGAGATTCCTCAGCTATAATACTAAAAGATGCACAGATATGGAGACTATTGGCAGTTTGAACTGAAGATGAAGGCAGTTAATGGACCAACATCAGATGTTCTTAGATCATGAAGATGCTTATTTTACAGGATGTTATTATGCTAATAGATTGTAAAAGACCTTACAAGTACCTGGCTTTAATGTGTTTACCCCTGAAGACCATCCAAAACCTGCTTCGTAGGCACACTCATGAATTATTACAGACCTAAAAAACAATTACTGTGTTATCATCTGTTTCAGCTTTCAGGTTCATTACTGTAAATGTACATACAGTAAAAATAGTGAGCAATCTAGTAGAAAATAGATCACTTACAAACAGAGAATATGATAATGTAAGATTGATTAGATAAAATGAGGTAAAATTAAAGCCAGATAAATTAGATAAACAGACACTTCCACCCCCAAAAAATGAGGTCTTTTATAGTCTAGGAACTGTGGAGTATTTCATAAGCATTGGGTTGAACAATAGCCACTGAAGTTCATATCTAATTCAGCAAGTCACTTTTTCCATTCCTGCCAATGTCTCACAGCCAGCTGCTTGGTACCTCCAAGCCTCTAGCAATGCCACCTCCCCTTTTTCCTTCCCAGCTGTTTTTCTTGCATATGAGAAAAGGAAAACAGAGTAAGATAGACATATCAGCCCAGGTTGGCAGCTATCTCTGGAGAAACCAATACAAATCAAAGCCTCTTAGCATCTGTTTACCAGTTCCCGTGGGGCAATGAATCTCACTTAAAAATACCTGCCTGAGGACATGTAGTCTTCATGCTGTGACAAGAACCGGGTCTCCTTGGACGGACATATGCTTCCCGTTCTCCTGCCACATTACTCTTAAATTAAGAGGTACAGGTCTTGTCAGGCACTGAAACGTGGGACGTATCACAGTTAGCAGGTAGCCGCGCTACAGGTTTTTCAAAAACAAGTCCAAGGGTACCTTACAAGGAGCAGCCTGCTGCAGCAAGAACTGGGCTCGAAAGGCTGTGCTTGGCAGTAGATGCAGGTCTTGATATAGCATTGCTAGGCACAATTTATGGCTCTAATTTTAAAATTAAAGTAATACAAAGCACTGAACTGAAAAGAGCTCAATTAACATGCATGAAGCCAAACTTCCTGCTGATATAATTTCTCCGACTTCAATGGAACCGGAACAGAAGTGAATCTGGCTCATTATTTTCTATTCTTCTGAAGACATACAGATGATAGTATCTGTTATACTGTCATCACAGCATGGAATGAGCTCTGTTACAGTGACCACTAATGCCATATGCTGGGGAAAAGATAAATGCTATTTCTTGCTTCCAAACAATGAACAGGGAGATTGTATCTGGTCTCACATAAGCTAATGTTCAGTGTAAGCCCTTATTCTACACCATGATAACTGACATACTCTGGCTAAACATAAAGCAAGCCATGGACACAGTCTTCTGAATAAGCAAATTAAAGATTTTAAATATTGTTCTCAGGCAAAAGTATGGAAATGTAGGACCTAGTCCAAATCCTACTGATCATGTGGGGAAATCTCATTGCCAACAATGAGTTTTTCACCTCCAGAGTTCAGACTCAACTCAAGTATGTGGTGATGTCTCATACATAATTCTTTTTCTGTTGTTGCTTCTAATTTCAAAACTGTAGCCCATTTTGCCTATCATAGGGTTGATATTTAAGAAACTTTGTTCTTGGTTTGCTGATATTTGCTAAGCTGCATGCTGGGCTTTCAAAAAGAAGATGAACTTATTCCATTAGCTCTTTTTATGCACAGACTTCCAACTCTGCACATATGTTCCCTATGCCTTCCCTGCAAACTAAAAGTCACAATTAAAGAACCATTTCCTGTGGAATGGGACACCCAAAAAATCTGAAAGCATGTTACTCTGTGCTTTTATCTTCAATTTTTTTTTTTTTCAAATTATGCAAACATTGCCACACAGGGCTAACCTATGAACAAACATTGTATTTAGCTAGGCTTGATATCCTTCTAGCTCTTAATCCTTTTCATCAGGAGCAACCCGAGAGATTTCATTAGTCTCATTCTACTCTAGTCAAATATTCCCACTGAGGAATAGTAACTAATTAAGCACATGAAGATTAATGAAAAATATAAGAAGAAAAGATACCGCAGTTGTTAAATTTAAAATAGCTCCTGTGCCACTATTTAAAAAATTATATATCAAATTTCATTATAGCCTCATTTGAAGAAATGGTAAGAATTAATATTAACAGCAAATCTTCATTTCTTAGCTAGTCGCTAGCAGTTACAAGGCCAAATACCAGCAGTGCGATACCTTCATATATATCTACGGAAAATAAAACACAGTTGCAATGCTGGACTGGGAAGATAAAAGTATGTCTCAAGACATTCTCTGAGAAAACAGGCACAGTAAGAAGATCACTGTGGGTCAGATTTCGCAGGTAGGTCATGTTCTGCCATCTGCTAATAGCATCCCAGAGTATTATCAATTGAGACAGCATGCACAGTTGCCTGATGAGACACTAGACAGCTATATAGCTGCATTAGAAGAATTAGCCAGGATATGTCAATTTGGTAACCTTACTATAATGAAATGATAGATGACCAAC
This sequence comes from Tauraco erythrolophus, assembly GCF_009769465.1. Classification (NCBI taxonomy): domain Eukaryota; kingdom Metazoa; phylum Chordata; class Aves; order Musophagiformes; family Musophagidae; genus Tauraco; species Tauraco erythrolophus. The sequence continues at coordinate 10,068,548 of NC_141476.1, forward strand.
TGGAGGGAAAGGCCACAGCTTCCTGCATCCATGCAGAATTACCTTCTGAATCAAAGCTGACACTAAGTGAGACAGGAACATCTCTCCTCAGGTGGAACAAGCCTTCAAGGAAGCCTAGGCTTTTGAAACTAAAGTATAAACATAAGCTCAGGAGAAACTGAGCTGCAAAGAAAAGTTTTGTGTTTAAGGAATCTCAGCCTGTCTTGAATTGGTTCTTCCTATAGCTTTTTGACAGCCAAAGCAACATCCTTTCCTTGCTAAAAGTGGCTTAGAAGACTAAAGGAGATTTGCTTATGATTAAATGCACCACTGCCCAACAAGTAATGGCATTTACATAAATAAGTTGCAATTACTGGTGCTCTCCTGCCTTGGAGGAAAGTCCAATGTATATTTCCAAGTGTATGCATGCACAGATTTAAAACATTTTTGCCATGCCAAGGTGCTACTTAAATGTTGCAATTCATTATTCATCTCATCCACTTCTTAATTCTCTCATGCTGCATTTTTGCTGGAAAATTGAAGGCCAGTCTGTTTAAAAATGATCTGTTAAATTCTGTCCTTCAGAATCTGACTTCCTCAAAGCCAAAGAAGTTTGGCAATTTGGGGATCAGGCCATAGTTTTGCCATGGGATGGATACATGATGCAGCTATGGATTCCATCACATTTCGCTCGAGCCTTTACCAGCATCTGGCTTCTAATGAAGCCACACGTGAGTAAAAATTCTATGCTACTCACTATCCCCACCAAATGCATTCATATCCCAATGAATTAAGCTGCAATTACTTTTCTCTCACCTTTGGAATATGCTACAACAATACATGAATGGCTTGCGTCCTTGCTTCATATCTCAGCCCCAATTTGTTCACATTAAAAACCTTATTTGCTCACCATTATCAAGGGGCAACGTCTGACCCTAATTCTCTTTGGGAGCAAACGGCTGCTTTGGCATACATAGCAAGATAGAAGCACCACAGACACTGCTGTCATGGAATAGTCAAGACTGCCGCTAAGATATTTTTGCAGCAAGCCCATAAAACCGCTTGTGATGTTTCTGGCTAAATGGGTAAGAAAAAAAGAATGCTTCCTGCATGAGCTGGAAATGAGAAGGGATAATTAAATCAACTCTTGATACTGAAACAACACAGTAATAGTTTCTCCCTCTCTCAAAGGCACAAAGTTCAGGCTGGTCTGCCCTGATTTCTGGAGCCCAGGATAACAAAAGAAATGACCCGGTGGAAGAAGAAATCAGTCTCTGTGCACTTGCTGGCATGTGGTTCTGAACAATGGGAAAAGGCTGATACCCTGAGCCTACAGTGTGTCTGTGTGGTAGGTGCCACGCACCATGAGCCACGTCCTGTTCAAGGCATTCGCGCTCCGAAGCCTGTTTGTTGCAAACAATTTTCTTTAGGAGCTGACTGGCTACTTGGTATGCTTAGAGTGGACCTGCATTCACGGCTGCTGGGACAACCACAAGAAACTGCTACTCAGAGTTGGCCTGGAAGAAGAAAATGGCCATACATATAGTCAAATGCAGATTATCTTTTTCTTTTTTTTTTTTTTTTTTTTTTAATAAATGGCAGGGAGAAAAGTCACACTCCTAAAGCCATTCATGCACACCCATGAGGAACACTGAGCTGCCTTAGTGTTCATTAAACAGTTCTCCATGCTTCAGTTCAGCTTTGCCTCTGCTCAGGAGAATGACAGTAAAAATAGCAGTCTTCCTATTTTGGAGCATATTTTACTCTGAGCTCACTGGGGTCAGCAACAAACCTGGCCCTTCAGGAAACTTATCTTGCTTCTTATCATGTCCTGCTTACACCATAAAGGATCTTGAATGGTTACTATTGGAGCAGCTGACACTCAGTTTCCTTCATAATAAACCAGCAGCAGAGGAGACTCACCTGGCATTACAAAACTTCAGTTGGCCTTGTTGTTCTTAGACTCTGTAGGACTAACAGTGTTTACACTTCTTGCCACCGAAGCCAGAACAGAGCAGGCACAAAACACAGAAACATATGTCAATCTTCAACAACTACTTTCCAGACTAAAAGTTTAATTATACAGCTGTTAAGTCTGTGGTGCATGTTAGCAGATAGAGTATATTATTTCAAGCAATGTCATTTGTTTAGGGAGATTTTTCTTTTCTTCTACCAGGAAGACCCAGAATATAACCGTGCGAATAATACACATGCAAAGGGACTTCGCCCCTTGTCCTGTGAAAGACATCAAAACACTAGCTACGGCAGCGTTGGTAGGTTCTGGAATACATTCATACTTTTCTTTTCTTAAACACTGTGTTTAAATGTTCAAAGTATTAGACTTGTCCCTTCAACTTGATTTCATATACACGAATGGCAAAAATATCTAAGAGAGATGCACAGAAAATTGCTTGAAGGAACTTCCTGGACAATGTTATGTGGAAGATCAAGTAAACTCTTCCAGCCTTGGAATCCAAGAAATACTAAGTTTCTTGCTCTACAGTAAGGGAGGAGAAACCAACACACATCAAAAACCCCCACCTTTCACTTTTTTTCAGTTACACAAGAATTAGGCTGTATTTTTTTATCTCTAGCTTCTTGAGGTTTAGCCTCTCTGCTCACATTCATACAAATGTGCTGCTTACTGATGCCGTTTGTATACGGTCTTACGTTACTGCCTTATGGAAGAGAAAAACTGCCATTACGGTACAGCAACAAATCTGTGACTGTGTATTGTGTGTGCTAGTTATCAAGGTATCTTTATTACAGCTTAGCAGTTAAATATTGACCATGAAGTTGAGCAAAGGCACAAATGCTTTATCTAAATTACCTTTGATCAACCAGTTCGAGGAGGTTGCTGAGGATAAAGTAGTCTACAGGGCTTACATGAAATCAGCCCACATACACACTCATCCACTGTGGAGCTATCAGCAAAACCCTTCCAAGACAGATTGCAGTCTTATGGCCCACGACTTAGGTACTTTGTAACTGGTCTATTGAAATATACGTCGCGATACAATAACAAGGAGTACGACCAATGTGCTGTTATTTACACAGGAAAAGGGCTGTATCCATCTCACCTCACTCACTTCTCTAAGACCACCAGAAAAGGCAAAGAGGACAGGAACGGACACGGGATCCTGAAGTAATGCCACACAGCAGAAATTCACGTCTGCTCTTTACATGGACAAATAAAGGGGAGTGCAGGGTCCTGCCAGTCCCAGTTAACTGTCTTAAGGACACCACATGAGCCCAGCAGGTATTCATACCAGGAAATTGCCAGGCACTAGATAAAACAGGAATGCATTGCAACATCACCATTCAGCAGGACAGTTAAAAACGAAATAAATTAATTTGATTACATCTTTCCTAATCTGACCTTTTCCTACCCACGTCCACATACCCTCTCTCACGTATACAGTACGGCCAGACCAGCCAAAGAGGAAGAGCAGGGGCAAAGAGCTCTGAGGAAGCTTCATCTACCCTTAATGTAGATGTCATGACTAGCTCTCAGTGTGCCATCACATCAGCAGTATGTGGAATCTGAACGTGCAGCCTGTCCCCAGCTGCCAGGAGACCTGCTGCTGAGCACCACGCAGCCAGGGACTGGACGAAGGGGGACATGGCTCAATGCTACATCATCACATAAGATGGTCAGAAGGACTCAGGGAGAAAACATCTACAAGCATCTCACTTCTAATCCGCTGCTGAAAGATCAGACCCCTGCCAGCACCGTCCCAAAGGAGATGGCCACTAGCCTAGACACACCACTGCGCTGCTCCAGCCCCGCAGCTCCCATGAAAATGACAGAAGGAAGCAGAGCACGCTCCAGCTGCCATTATATCCCTGAGAGCAGCCCTCCAAGTCTTACACTAATGATTTTGGAGTCTGATGTTTACATATTTAGTTTAAAAGTATAACGATTTAGGAGATGACAGGATTACACCAGAGTAAAAGAGAAGCATTTTGCCTCGAGGCTTTCTTTAGAAATGAGACGTATCACTTTTAAATATGCCCACTAGCATTTTAGTGTACCTTTGAGATGTTTCTGCTCTGGTATGGCATCTCAAAAGCACAGAAAGGGGAAAATGCAGGTCTTCAAAATCTAGACTTAGGAGGAGAGAGGGAGGCTGGTGTCCCCAAGGAAATGTTTTGGGGCTAATGCATGGAATCACTTTGTAATTCAGACTTTCTAATAAGACTCTCACAGTAAAGGCTCCTAAATCTCAGTGCCTTTTGATTGATAAAGTAGGAGTATCCCTGGGCAGAATGAGGACAACAGCAAACACGCTTTAAATTAAAGGGAAAGCAAGCTGAGCAAGATATGACCCAAATAGCTGAGTAGCAGTGTACAGGCAGCACTTCTTGTCCAAGCCTCAGGGAATTTGCTAGGCACTGTTCAAACATGCACTGCTGCTCCAGCACTATGCAGAGGCCTCGGAACAAGAGACACAGACAATGATCATGGTCACAACTTCATGCACTTTCTGTGCAGTACTTCTTACCGTACATGAGCCAGACAGACACAACTGGGACCAAGCAGAAGCAGCTAAAATTGCAGTTACAGCTGACGTTGCTTAAATGTCTAATTGTCACCATTATATGGCTTTAACTTATTTATAAAAAGTTTCCCATAATTATTTCAAGTTTTTGGCCTAATTCCAGTGCAGGCTTTAATGGGACTCATTCTGACAAGATATAGGATATTGTCCCAATAGAGTATCATTTGGATATGGGCCACCTGCAATTACCAGCAAGCAGAGCTGTGCAAGATTAAAAGCACAGGCAGTATAATTTCTACCTCGTGTCCCAGGCTCTGTGGATTTGTTACTCATCCAGCCTGTCCATCTGGGGAGCAAACAGCATGTACTCCTTGATGAGAAACTCTGGCCAACCGACCAGCTGTGAAAAAAATAGATTACTCTTGTCATTTTTTTCTCCTAGGTAATTTGCTGAGAGTAAAAATATAATTTCTTTGAAGGTTTGCAGTTAAAAGAAGATCCAAGGGATGGGTCTTATTTATATTTAAAGTCCACCATGCTTTTATTTGCTAAATCCAATTTTGAAGATATATCACTGATAGAACACTTTATCCTGTCATTTGGGACACTGGAAAAGCGAATTTCTATTATTCAGAGTACTGTCAAAAACACAATGGCTGTTAAAGGAAAAAGTTCCTTATAAATGCACTACTGCACTCAATGAGAGAAAGCAGACATTATTAAAAAGGTATTAAGAAAACAATGGAGGGGTGGTGGAGGAGGAATAAAAATCAGATGTTCCTGCTGCACCCAGGCAACTGAAGAGACGGATCTTTTCTTATTCAAGAGGGTTTTGTGCAAAATTCCATGGTGGTTCTGAAATTTTAAGTTAAGAACAGGTCAGTGACCTAGAACTGCTCTTAAAAGGCAGATTGCAAGTAAGAGACCAAATAGCATTATAATATGAAAATTATACTTTTTGGCTTATATTCAGTCGTAGTCGCAGGTCTATCAGATAGTAGCTCAGACATCATGCTTGCTAATAGATTTACTGCTATAATATCGTAAGAAATCTAGAGTTTTGCTATAGCTTTTAAGACTGTCTCTAGAAAACATAACAAGAGGCTGCCAGAAAATTCACGTTTCCTGCAACAGAGAGTGAGAATCCAAGCAGGTCCAGATAGTACCATGGGTTTTAAAGGTATACAAGAGATTTCTGCTCTGTGCTTTTTAGGCCTTGTATCCAATGAGACAAGACTAGTCAGATATGCATGTAAGGCTACTGATCTTAAAACTCCCTTTAACGCGTCATTCCAACTACCGAAAGATTTTAGGAAGTTATTGGTGATTAGCGCATCAACAGGTCTTACTACTCAGCAGCTGTCCTAAACCATACCAATTAGTTGTTACGTATAGATTTAGGTCTATCAGTACAAGAATCACCCTTTCAGGGACGCTGATTCTGTGCATGTAAATCATGTCATGCAGACTGGAGAGCAATGAATAAAGTACAACGCCAAACTACTTCATGAGAAGTAAAACGCTTTTATATCATTCTGTCATTCCCCACCACCTGCCACAGTTCTAAAATTAAAAAAAGTAAATTCTTTTTCTTTCATACCTAAAGGAATAAACAAAATTGCAGAAAAATATTCTGAAATAGAGAAAATACTGCTCTCCTTTACGACTCCTCCGTTATCTCTGCTCTGCATGGTATAAAATACCCTTCCTCTCCAAGTGCACTGTACTTTCTATACTAGGTAATGGAAAGAGATGGATCTCAGTAATTACGAAGAGAGAAGCCACAACAGGAGAATCTGCACTTGCTGTGTGTAATGCAGCAATTGCTAACCTGACCTGACTGGCAGAGGTCATGCAGAAGGTACGACTCCTGGTGCTGTCTGATGCCTCCAACTTTAAGCACCAAACTCCCCCAGATAACTGAGAGCTAGTCAGAACAGCGTCTTCAATGTTAAAAGGAGAGAGAAGAACAGATGTGTTCCCCCTGATTGAGAAAAATCTCTGATAACAGCTGAGTTGTCAAAAGGAGATGATGGCAGGGAACCTGCACTACAAGCAACTGTACAGACTACTTAGTCCTATGATGTCGAAGATGGAATATCTCAGGGGACAGCACTTGTCCAGCATATGCAGTACTAAAACATTGAGACGTGCTTCAGCAGAGATGACCTCAAGAAATAACACTGCTTCCTATTCTCATATTCAAAATTACCTTTGATCTAAGGAAATAAGAGAAACATGCCAAAAAGCACTTCTTATCTTGCCTTTATCGTTTGTATATTTCAATTTATCATAAAGAAAAACAGTAACAACACAATTCCTGATGGCTTATGATTACCGAGTGAAGTCAGATGGACCAGTTCACCTTGTAAGACTCATTCAGTCTTGATTCAAGTAACCTTTCAGTAGAGATACCAATGAAAAACACCTATCGATGACTTAGTAGAATTTTTACCACTAATTTCTACTATTTACAAACACTTTTCATCCCAAACAGTTACCCTATTCTTCTAGTTTTCCATGTATGTACAAAAGCAGCACAGATGAGCCCAAAGACATACGTTGCAGTAGTCAAATTCAACATTCACCCTTTCTTCAACAGAAAGGGAATCCTTTCACAGCATCCACAGGAATAGAGGAGTTCCACAAAACAGAGAACAAATCCTAAGGCTTCTTGCTTTATTTGCCTGAAACATTGTGGTCAGTCAGTTATAAACTCCTACACATGTTACCCACATCAAGTCATATATTTCCCATACATGATTTTAGGTATAGTGGACTGTTCCCAATACAGAGGCTGATACTTGTGTAAATCATTAAATCAGGCTGAAGTCAGTGAGCTATGCACTAACTATGCTGATATACTCCAGTAGAAACATTTACCCAAAGTCTTGTTTGCTGTTTTTACAAAAGGCTTGTTTCTGAAAGTTTTTTATATATTTTGGGTACAGTAAACACAACCTCTGCTTCAAAACACACCCATACCAGTCATCATCAGACCAGTCTTATGCTGGATTAAATTCAAAAATATCTACAGATGAAGAGTTATCTTCAACTTTAGACGCTCTAATAGTACGATTACAATTTTTTCCCAGAAAATGCTATCTTGAAGTCAATATAAGCAAAATGCATACTTTTTCAGTTGCATGTTAATAAGTAGTCACTCCAATGGAAGTCAGTCCAAATCAGGGTTTATGGCAATTTAAAAAACAAGAAAACGTATGTCAATTAAGATTATTTTTTTTGTATCCTGCAGCACCAAAATTGAGAGGTCTGACCATTTAATTATAGAGGAATACATACCACATTATACACAGAGAGGGACAAACATTTGAAAAATTGATATTCATATATGAAATATGTGTATTTCCTACCCAATATTTCAAATGTATTGTAATCAATGATTTATCACAACTAGAAGAGAGAGACTGTTTTCCATTCATGATATAGGCAGCTGTGGTGAACATTATAAAATGCTGATTCAATATACATTTGTTTTCATTTGTCTGCACTGAAGTCTATCTAGTAGTGAGTATCTCCACCACAAAGAGGGTCTGACACTAGATTAGAAGCCATTTAAGCCTGAAAAATTAGTCTTTATCAGGCCTGTGCACAGGAGTAAGTTTCACATAATGAAGGCAACACGATTCAACCGTGCAAGGCTGTGTTTTAAGTAAAATGGACAGAAGGCAACATGCCCAAAACCTACAGTGTTCTGCTGCTACATGAGATGGGAGATATTTAGCCAAATATTCTGCTGGCATATGTCCATGGACTTGGAATCAAAGCATAGTGGTGCAGAATCTGCTAACAATTAACCATATTCATACATACAGAAATACATTGACATGAATACACATACACGCACATACACACAAGATTATTTCTCACACAGTTTCCAGACTAGTTGTCTTGTGGGTACAAAAAGATACATGCTCATATTTTATACAGTACATTTGAAGTCTGAGCTACAAAAAGATTCCTGTATGTAAACGTATGGGTACATTTCCTCCGAGTGGAGAGGTATGTCAGGAGAATATGATTTCACAGCCAGATCTGTAGCAACCACCCCCGAGATAACCCCAGAGGCAGTTCCATGGCCAGCTGTTCAGAGTTCACAAAGAATTCAGGCAAAAAGCCAGAGCCAAGCCCAGATGCTGCTATTGGGAACTTTCCAAAGCTTTACATCTGGATCCTGCTTCTGCCAAATGCCCCATCTGCCTACGAGGTGATAAATTCCACCTCTCAGAGGACAAGTAGCAAGAGAACACAGCAGGGCAAGGGAGCACCAATGGCATCAAATCAATATGAGAGACAGTTAACACTTAGTTGGAGTTTAAGAAAGTATTTTCTCAGTATCGTCCTGCTCCATATTCCTATCGGTATTCCAATTTCCAAAGAAAGCCCAAAGTACTGCTTTTCCATGGCCTTCAGCTAGCAAGACACTAGATATCCAGGAGACCTAAAGCAACAAGGCATGTGTCAAGTGTGCAAGGACAATACAAATGGTTTGTGGGGTCCTCTCAAGATTAAAAAGAAGGCTCAGGTAAGTCTGAAGAGCGTAAGGAGATGAAAACTGTACCGCAACATGGAAGCATCTATATATGAGGCTGCCAAGCGACAGGACTGTCCTTGAGAAGGGCTATAGGTTTTAAAAAGATATGCTGTTCAGGAGAAAGAATTAGTACTGCTAGAGTAAAAATACATTCCTTTATGTTCATGAAGAGCAGGAAGAGAAAAGTGCACAGGAACAAAATAATGCATCTACTAATGTGGCAACACATCAGATTTTTGCAACCGAGGACAGTATCACAACAGTCAAAGAGGAAGAATTCAGTCTGTGAAAAGTTACAGAGGACATTCAGTATCTGGAACTGTACAGTGAGGAGGGATTAAAAAACTACTGAGGAAAGAGTTTTACATGCTTTAGGGTTTCCATTGCACCCCTTTTTGGCACCTTCTCCTTCAAAACTGGAAGTAGCTCAAATCCCTTTGAATTTCACAGAATCATCAGCTCTTCTCTCACACTGAATTGCAGAAAACTCAGCTTGGGGTGGGATCCTCAGTGAAAAGAGCTTCTCTGAAAAAAATCTATAGCATTATATAGCTCAAAGCCTTTGTAGCATCACTATTGTTAACAGCAATGGTTTGTACATCACCCTAGAAAACTGCAATTATTTTTCAATAGGGCTAAGCATTGGAGGAAAGCTTACATGGCATACACGCTTAAAAAGGAATTAAGGGCCAAACTAGAAAACTACAGAGATGTAGAACAGGCAAAGATCCTAAACTCTGTGATAAGGCAAGGAACAGAAGACTATTCGGACAGGCTGCACAGTGAACGGTCCAAGAGGATTTCTAAAGGAAAGGTCATGCTCAGCAAAGCTTTTGTGAGCACAACAATGAAAAGCTGTCGGGACTGAAGGCAGAAATACAAGGTAGTCCATGAACGCTTTTTATACAGTATTATATAACGCTGGTATATAAAGATGAATAAGTATGGCAATGATGGCACAATTCATAGACAGGAAAATGAGCTCAGTACTACATCTAAGGTCAGTGATTAGTAATAGATGGGTTCAATTTGGAAAGGAGAGAGAGAAGTGACTTGTGTTGCAGTCTGGCTTTGTGCAGGGTCCAATTAATAAATAGGGCACAACAGCACCATGGAGGAGGCAACTGAGTTTACTTCCTGCTTATACGTTCATAGTTGGCTGAAGTATTTATCAATCCTGGAAAAATAGACAAAAAAGCAGCTATATATATTTAAAAAAAAAAAAATACGTAACTGGAAAGCCAGTGACTCATACACAATGATAATTCAACATTAAATATCATAGAGAACATAATACTGCTTAGAGGCTAATCAAGTTAATAACTCTTTGTGCAAGGTACCATGTAAACAGAATAAATATCAAACCCTGCTCCAAAGACCTTACAACTCTGAGACAAAATAGAAAATACATGATGCAGTGGGATCGACATTTCAAGAAGATAAAAGCCTAATAGCAAGCATGCTAAAGATATCACAGTGAAAACAATCCAGAGAACAAAGGCAAACAAAAACTGAAAACCAAACAAGGGCCTGGCAGTTACAAGTTATGGAAGAAACCATCAAAATCCAACTGCACATGAGCAAGCCATGGAAATCTCCTCAGAAGGTCCTGCAGAAAGGGTAAAAAAGGCTCCAAAGACAGGAGCTAGAACAACAAAAGGAAATGTAGATTATAGCTTGATATAGATATGTGTACACATATGCATATGTACATAGACATATATAAACAGATAGAAAGGATTAGCCTTTCCTGAAGAGTGAAGCAGAGCTGCGAGCTCACAGGGGCTGTGCAGTAGGACAGTGAAGAGCAATTGTGTAGCTGATGCTTGCTGACTCCCGTGAAGCTGAACTCTCACAAACTGCCCCACAGGTTGCTACGTGGAACCACTCGCCTCAGCCTTGTTCTATGCAGGCACATGCTGAAAGCTGTAGCCTGTCCATAGCTGATGGCATCTCTCCCACCCTTCTGCCAGATCTCCCTCCCTTTCTCCACATACACACTATTTGTCTTTTCTGTCAGACACATTTGATCTAGTGGAAAGAGACAACTTGTCCAGTAGGCACCATGGAAGAAACACAAATGCAAAACATCTCAATTCAAAACCTGGTCATTTTCACAAAAAAAAAAAAAATATCAAATTTTATTCTATAAAAACAGTCCATAAAGCAATCTACAACTACACAGAATAAAACATGTCCATTTTAGTAAAACTGAAGCTCTAAAGAGCAATGTGAAGAATCTTACCTCTGTGGGATCAGTTCTGGGTTCTCCTCCAAAAAAGGATTTAGGAGTTTTGTTCTCTCATTGGAAGTTTATTTGGGTTTTGGTGGGTTTTTTTTGTTTTGTTTTGTGGGGTTTTTTTTTTATCAGTTGCAACGCCCCAAGGAGGGTGGATGCAGAGGGACTGACGGCACATCCAGTAGCACCAATTATGTCTTTATTCTGAATTACCATCGCAGCATGCTGCAATGCTACTTACCTTTGTCCAGTATTCATTAAGATCGCAAGGCACAGAGCATGACACCAGCCTTAATTCTGGCAAGGAGGGTTTGCCTTGAGTGCACTGAGCATTGATACACTTCTGCAGCTCAACCTTTCATACAAAACTGCCACCTCTTCCAAGAGAAGGATCAGAAAGATCCAATGAGCTACTCACAGAAACAAGATGGGCTTGAGGTTTGCAGTTGGATTCAGGGCACAAGGCATATGGCTGATGGCAGAAACGAGTTTCATCTCCCTTGACCCATGTTCACCTCATAGCTACAACAAGAATTAAATTTACTGAGACTGAAGGACTCCCTGGTGAAAATAAATGAGATGCAGTAAACAAGTTTTCGTGCAACTGTTGCTATTGTGATATTAGATGAATGTTCAAATTCCCAAATACACATCTTGTTATAATACCAGTGAAGTCATGGCACCTGTGACAAACCTGCCAGTATCACGTTAAAGCCAGAAGGAGTCACACTGGTCTTTCAGAATCACTTTCTGTAACACACAAGTCATGCAAATTATCTTCAATCTACTGGTATACTTCCACCTTCTCTCACACAATAGTTTTCTTACAAGTTAGGACTCGGAACTATATTTAGAAAGGGACCTAAATTCCCACACAAGCAACCACGGCTGAATCTTTCTGTTCCCTGGATTGGGAGAAGCATCTAAGAATGGGATCAGAGCTACCAGCCTGCTAGGCAGGAAGCTGTATAGAGCAGCCCATAAAGCAGCACTGACAGAACTCACATAACTTAATCGGGTACCTCCTGAGGGATTAGGCACCTCACTCTGGATTGCCAGAAGCATTTATAACACCTTAGTTTTCACAGCCATGAACCTGCACAAGAATTTTCATACCTAAATTGTCCCTCTCAGAAGGGAAAAAGGATCAGCCTTAAATCACTGTGGAGGTGGTTGCTACAGACGTCGTTTCCACTAAATACACAAACTGGGATGATTAGAGCAATAAGAGACTGATGTCCCAAGAACTTCCAACTCCGCAGCAAAGTCGTAGATCAGAATCCGCCACATCTTATGATGACTTGGCATTTCACCAATACTTTTGACTAATACTCTGACTAACTCAGCTTTACAATGAAGTAACCTAAGGGAGCAAGAACAGAACTGGACTTTCAGCACAGAATTGTAGCTTTTACTGTTGCTTCTTACTATTTAACACAGCTAGATTCTCTCAAGTCCTTTTGAATTAGAGGACTATTATAAGATATTTTTGGTCCTGATAGGTGCTAGAGTGACCTGCACTATTTTCCAGTGTTGAAAGCAAAGATTTATGTACGTTAGTAAAAAAAAAATCAAAATCTTTCACAAGAAGGCAACAACACAGCATGTTGCCAAGAAAGCAGAGCTGCTTACTGCCATGGCTGGAATGCATTTCTGCAAAGGACTGAGCACCACTTTGATTTAACAGAAGAGCAATGCTGCGTTTCTGTATACGAGCCAGTGTAAGATTAATGCCTTCTGATGCGAGACTACGGCACACCAGAGAGAACCGACTGACAGAAGCATTAACTAATGTTTGTAACATGATGGTTTTACAATCATATCTTCTTAACCAAGGGCTCCTATAAAGCAGTAGGCAACACCACATGCCACTTTAATAAGCCTCTAAAACCTGAATTCAAAATCTAGTTGTTTGTGCACACAGGTATACATCTGTGTGCATGCACACATACATGTACACTCCATTAAATGTTTTTTAAGAGAAGTGCTTAGGATTACTGGTACAGAATTGCACAAACTGAGAAGAATTATTGCTTTTTAATAGAAAATAGCAACATTGTGGAATTAGGGGTTTTCTAAATTTTAGTGAGATTTGTGGCTCTGAAGGTACTCCTCTGGGAATTCTGGTTTATATCATTTTCTAACAGGACATGTTAAGTTGGTACTAAATCCTACCTTATTGTCAACCAGTAGTCATGTCGATTTACAGCAAACTCAAATATGGCTTACAAGTGGGAGGACCAATTTCCAGCTCTGATTTTTCCTTTACTGTAAGACCAAAATTGAGCCATTTTTGGGTTAGAGATGAAAGAAAACAATGTGCTTTCAGACTCAGGCTCAATTCTAAGCAAAAGCAAAGTGAAGAACAACAAAATTAGTATTCTGAAGCCTGTGGTGAACTCTGCTGAGCTGGAGCCTTCTCATGTATCTGTTGCTGGCTTGCAATATTTAAAACATGTGCCCAGCTTCAGCAAGACTAAAATCAAAACTATTTCTACTTTTCCTCATCACCAATGCAGATTAATTCATTAAGAACTAAGCAAAGACCATCAATCTAGCTTCCAGGTAATCAATAATAAAGTCCTATAGGTTCAGACTGACCCATGGAGGAAAACAATTAGTGGGTTGAGAGTTATTAGAGTATATTGGACCAATTTCGATAGAGATGTAATGAATTGAATTAAACTGATTTAATTAACACCTGCATATTGAAAGACACACTGAACAGGCCTGGCCAGAAATCTACAAGAAATGTGATCCCAATCTGAATCTTCTCTTCCAGCTGCTCTCTGGAAAAAAAAAAAACACAACCCTGCTCTTGTGGCTCCAGCCCCTGTCCCATTATTTCGCTCTGCAGCTCGCCCTGATCAGGGCAGCTTGGGAGGCTTTGCAGAGGCCTGACCATGAAGAGGTGCCCCTCCGCTGCGCTTTGTAATTTCCAAGAGGACAGTTAGAGGAGGCAAAGAAGCGATACGGAAAGCCAGCCAGTCAGATCAGTCTCACATGACAGCCTGCAACCTTGATACAGTTTGGTCTACTGTCTGCTGTCCAGGCTCTGTGGAGTACAGTCAATGTTTGAGGAATTTTTATTATTACTTTTTTTTTTTAATCTTTCCTCCTCTTTATGGGTTCATAACAGAAACAAGTAGATATCACTAAATTCTGTTGTAGTCCTGTTTTGCATCTAACCTTATAGCAACCTGAACCCTGTAAGAGCTGCAGACTCCAAGGCAAGCCAAAGATTCTAATAGAACTTACAGCAGGAAGAAGAGATCTGGAGGCATCAAGCCCACATCCTTACTCATGTCACACTGCTTCAGTTTTATACATTTAAGGTGTCATCTCCCCACCTTTGTTCATATTTTTGCAGGTATGTCCTCCATGTTTTAGCCAGATCATTTTATTTTGGAGTTAATTTCAATCCAGTTTTCTTCTTTCGTTTGCACACTAATAACAAAGCAGAGTTAAAAAAAAATAAAGAAGGTTCATTTGACAGCAATGAATTAATTCTTTTTAAACTCAAAACACTGACACCGCTCAAGCAGCTACACGTATCTCCAGGTTCCAGCAGACTAGTGGAAGGACTGATAACCAGTCTGCAAATCATTTCTATGCCTGTGAACACATTAAATACAGGGTGTTTCTGTTCTGTGCAAAAGAATCTCTGTATTATCATCCTGTTTCTCCTTAAGACTTTTCTGCTGCTGCTTTTATGTTTCACTTAGGGTGGGGAGAAAAAATTTACAGATTTCTGTTCGTCTTTTTCTCTATAGCCACAGTTCAGAAGTGGCAATAGAGCAGATAATGTGTTTGACCTTGTGGGTGTGGTGGGGGCCTCAGGGCGCCATGCTCTTGTGCTCTCTTCCTTTCTTTGCTATCCTGCAAATGATGGACAGAGGATTATGAGGAGATGAAAAGATTCCTTTTAAGTTGCTGTTGAAATTAACTGATCAGACTCTGTCATC
Source organism: Tauraco erythrolophus (assembly GCF_009769465.1). NCBI lineage: Eukaryota > Metazoa > Chordata > Aves > Musophagiformes > Musophagidae > Tauraco > Tauraco erythrolophus. Next base: position 10,083,788 of record NC_141476.1, read on the forward strand.
TGTAGGGTCTTGCTCTTCCTTTTCTTACACTCTCCCTGCTGTGGGAATCAAACTCTGCAAAGAGAACAAAAGTGCCACTCAATTCAACTAAAAGGAGTTCTCTGAAATGGCAAGCTGTTAATGTACATACTAAAGATCATCTCCCATTGTGCTTGCCAACCAGTTTGCCAATCATTTAAGCTAACATTATCTTTTTGCTTTATCTTAAAAGTCTGCGAGTTGCCATGACAGGTCTGGAAAAGAAATCTTAAATGCTTCTTCATCTGGAGGAAGGTAATTGATGACATGTTAAACTTGGGTCTATAACAGCTAAGTACCAATTCCTGTCCATCTCAAGTCAGCAAGGTATGGACACTTGGGAAAAGAGCTTTGCAGAATTCAGACAAAATCTGGCTCAGAACTTTGTGTCAGGAATACTCTCAGTGAGCAATGCCTGCACTGCTACTGCAGTAGAACCTAACAGCAACATTCTCAAATAACTCATTTTGATGGATAGGACGAAAAACAAACTTATGATGTATCCACTTCAAAAGGAGTTATGCGAGAGGGACAGACTAGTTCTCCAGTATGAAAGAAGCAGACAAATATCACAAATCAGGACTGTCAATGTTCTACGTGAGGGTTGTCAGCTTTAGGTGAAACTTCTAAAATAATGGAGTCTTGATCTTGCATTAGGGCATGCAGCCAAGAGCCAACACATCATCAGCCACAATAGTTAAGAAATGGCATTGGAAATCTTTTGATTAAGCCAGTAGTGACTCAAGGAGATGCTTAGGACAGAGAAGTAGTTTCAGGATGGAACAATAAGTGTTATTTTCTGCAGAAAAGGGGGAGAGGGAACCAAAGATGAGCTAGGTATCCTTGTGGAAAAGAAATTTATTGCTACAATTATTTTTTTAATCTCAAGATCACCATTAGAAATGCATGCTTCCCATGCAAAGGTGCAATCCAGTGTAAATTTGGTGAAGACTATGCTTATATCAATATTCATTTAGATTGTAAAAAGGTGTCATTGCCTAGAAAGCTCTAAAATTACAACTGCTGTCAATAGAGGAATGTCCATTTACAGACTCTTAGATTACACTATGTAGTACCTGATAGCAAAGATGTTTATAAAAGCAATCTATTGTGTTCGGGAACTTCTTCTATCTTTATAATTGATTTGGCAGATGAGCTACAATACTTGAACATGTACAGGCACATTGTTTGTGCAAAAGGCTTTCAAGCTCCGGGAATTTTAGGACACTGAAATTCTCTCTCTTTTCCTTCTTCATATGTGCATATACTACACTACCTTGAAATACACAGGCATCATAGATTTGAAAATGCTGGGACTCCTTTGTAGCTAAGGCAGTATTTTCTACTCAGAGTCACTAGCTCTTTAGAGAATACTTTCCTTTAAATTATCTCTTCTTCCTTTCATCAAGATCATTAATTGCATGCGTATTTGCAGTGCTATCTGTGACAGGTGTTGTCACATATCTTTGCCCAACTAATTTGATTAATTGCCTCCAAAGCATGCCTCTGGCTAGGGGGCATGCCACCTTTTACTACAATCCCTGCCAGTCACCAGCAATTTATTTGTCACGTGTACATACGCAGCCCTAGCTAAGAATGGCAAGGATCCATGTTACCGTGCCCATCTCATTCAATTAATTGCTTCAGTGGCAAGCCCCTGGCCAGGACAAATTGGGGTAACTGTAGTGTTAAATGACCCAGGCAAACATTTTCCACATATATACTAAATCCATTTACTGGATTTACCACTTACCCATTTTCTGTCACCATACACCCCAGTCGTTGCCACTCATTTGAAGGTTAAATATCACATATACAAGCTTGGCTTCAGCTGCTGATCTCAGACTCTGCCTGCTCTTTGCCCTCATGTTCTGGGGCTAGAATGTGCTAGGTGAGGTACTGTTCTTTCCATATCTGAATATATTTCATTAGGTGGAAAGTATCAGCATTAAGAAGCTAGATAGTATAAAATGTATATCATGTCAAATTTATATTCTCTGGAACTTACTACATCTCTTGTTGTTTCACAATGCCCAGACAGCTGCAGCTTGCGCTGGGTATACAATGACCAAGAACTTACCCTCGCATACCCTAAAGAAGATACAGAAATCAGGATGAGGAGCTCGGGAAGTCCCCAGCTCAGTAGACAGTATGTGTCATTCAGACCAATAAAAGTATTAGGTCAGAGTATACATGTCCAAGGACTCTGATAAAGATTGACACTATAACTACAGTTGTCACCAACGCCTATGCAATGTGAATCAGGCACCAATACAAGGATAAAGAGAGAACAGACTGCTGCAAGATCATAGATATAGAAAATACTGGATGGGATCCTTTCAGCAAAGCCCCAACTTCACAAAGTCAATGGGACATCTGCAACTGTCATTAACTACAGCAGGATTCCATCTTAGTCTGGCACTTAAACCAATTTTACAAAGTCAGAATTGCAACTGGTACACATCACTTCTAATTTCATGATAATAATGATTAATCACTAAACTCTCCCTCCCTTAAAAGTTACTCAGTAATGAAAAAGTGTCATAAGAACAGGATTAAAAATGTGTTTGATAAACAATTCAGCCTGACTGCCAGTGATTATGAGTTCATAACAATTTACTTAACTTCAATCTCTACATTAGAGTCAGTCAAAACCATCTTAAGTATTAGCGTAAGTAATTTACGGGGCACGATGTAATATTTCAGAAAAGAAACAATACTGGGAAAATCCTGGTGGTCTGCCATGGGTGAGTTGGTTCTGTAGCAGAGGGAGTTGCTGCATATGAGCCCCTCATAGATGACAGTTACTCGTGCTCTGCATCTGATCAGTCATGGAAGCACACGTGCTACCCTCAGTCCATATCAGGCAGAAGCTACACAGCAAGCAGTTATCCTCCAGGTTCACAAAACTGCACAAAAGCTCTAATATACCCTGGCCATTCTTCATTTAAGTCACTCACACAGCCATGTGTGCACTGCAGATTTATACACCAGTTAAGCAACTGCTGTTCATTCTGGATGCAGGACCATGCTCAGCCTAACTACTGCGGTATAACTGTATGCATTGGGAATGACAGTATGATTCTCTGGATATCAGCCACATTTATGGAGCCTTATTTATTGATCTACCAAAGGTTTCTGATACAGTTGACCACACATTTTTGTTACAGCAATTTAAGCATGACACAGATTTTACTGTAGCTTGGTTTAGCAGCAATATAATTGGTCACTGGGTATTATGGGGAAGCTGGCATTGCAACAGCTGTGCTGGATCCGTGCTGCAAAGAAAGGACATTCCATCACCCTAGATAGTTGGTCTAGTATCTTCTCCAAGTATGGCATATTCACTCACCACAACCTGCATTATTCCCCTGAAAAGTTTGCAGCAAACACTATCGCTTATATTCTTTGATAGAACATGTCCACAGCTTACAGCCTGGGCAGACAAAAGGACAATTATTTTAAGTATCCTCTCTGCTCCTCTGATTCTGAGCAACCTCAGGACACGGAGGCCCCAGCATAATCTCCCAGGCTTTCCCCAAATGCTGCAAGAGTGCCCAGTATTTAGTACTGCTGTCTCTCTAACCCTCATCTTCGCAGATATCTAATGCTGAAGCTTGCAGAGGGATGTGCAAAAATCCTGCACAAACTTCAGTAAGCGATCTCACTTTAGGTGACAGCAGTCTATGGTAATATGTGTGTTGTTTTAAAAAAGTACATATACAAAATGAAAGAGTTAATTCTGTCGAAAGAAGCACTTCCTGCTTTATTTACTGTGCTTCTCATCTACCTGCAAAAGCAAACTAATACACAAGAGAATCTCATTTACACAAAAACTGCATAGTATAACATGAGTTCCCAGGTAATATAGAAGTTCTTGTCTCAGAAGGCTAGCAGGCTGCATTCAGAGGAGAAAAGCTATGGCAGGACCAGTACAGCTCCAGCACCCAGGGAAGCAATGAAGTCACCATTGCTGGGCATGATAAAACACCAGAGGTCTCACTAAAGAACATGGCTTGAACCTACTACTCAGGCAGCAAATGCAAGGGAAGAGAAGGAGCAAATCTGTGAAGTGGATAAGGGGCCTGCCCACAACCAAAGGCACAACAAGCAAGAGCAGCCCTTTATTTTCCTGAGTACTCAGCTCAACTTTTGAAAAGTGATTGTTATCAGCTCTTTCATTTCAGGGGCTTATCTGATCACCTACCAGAGCTAACAAAGAATTTATTTTCTCCTAATTAAGCACATGTACTGGAGTTCTTAAGATTCCTCTACCTCCAACCCTGAAGCATCAGGGATCAGCTGTAATACCTAGGATGTGGTGAAGAGAATTTTCCTCCTCAGGCACCCATGTGTCCCTGGGTGCTGCAGGCACAGTGGGAAGCATATCCCCCCTTTCTCTGCCTGTGACACACAGCTGCTTTTTCCAAGGGCTAAACACTTTGATCTAACTAAAATCACTGGGCTGAAAGCACAGACACATCAGTGAAAGGTAATGATCTCTGTTAATACAGAATTTACTTAATATTTAAGATGATACAGTGCCCTCGTATGACCTTTAACTCTATGATGACAGTATTTAATATGTATGCATAGCAAATTAAATTTGAGGGTCAGCAAGAAATACCATGGCATCTCTAAACTGAGCAGCTAACTCGCTTTTTTCTGCAGAATATAAAATAAATTCGACTTTGAATGCTATGTAGCACTCAAAGATTATGGCTCAGATCACCTTCCCTCAAAATTCGTTAACAGAAGCAATGAATTGCCCGAAAAGCCCCTCACTGGAGTGAGGAGGGCAGAAAATGTTCCTCCACAAAGCCAAGAATATAGGGAAGGACCTCTCTTATCCCAACAGATCCTGGAATCCATAGCACGGTTCCTTGTGGAAACTTCAGACATGGCAATTTGTAAGTGTTACAACACTAACACATGTGGCCAGAAGCTCTTACAACCTTATGCAGTATTTTTCCCCCATGAAAACAGCTGCTTAAATTATTCCATACCCTCAAAGAAAGATGCTACGTTTTTCACTCTACAGTATGTTTTGGTTTTATTCCAGTTCGTCTAGGATAATATTTCCATACCTTATGTGAAACAGTGAAGCTGATCTCCCTGTTACATTCTGATTAAAGACACTAGAATGCATTCCCTGTACACTTACACACAAAATGGCTTAGGTCCCATTCCAAATTATATGTACTTACTGAAATGGGATCCAAAAATGGATAGAACTTGAGATCACACATTTATATTAATGTTCTCAAGATTAGTCAGAATTTTTTAAGCAAATCATTTACTTGGATCCCTGTTTCACATTAGAGAGGATGGTCGTACCAAGATTTTAAATCAATTTTGGAGTCTTTTTCTACTGAGAATTAAGCTTGATGATTAAAGGGACTTTATGTTAATTTCAATAAAATTTTTCTTCCTTTTTCATTTATTATTTTATCAATTCAGTAAGAGAATTTTGTAGAGTCTCAGAGCTCAGCTCTTGAGGTCTAACACAACAGTTTCTTGGAAGGCTGTTCTTCCTTCCTTTTATGCTGACTGTGATAAAGGACTTTAGCAATGGTCTCTCTCCCCTTTGACACTAATCTGCTGGAAGACACCTAATGTCCTCCTCCCACCCCACTGTTCTCACTAAATATATTTTGACGAAAGATCAGAAAGGTGAATGACCATCACATCCCCATGGCTACTGTGGGTTACCCTCATAGCTGGTAAACAGAACAAATACAAATCATGATCTATGAGCAAAAGCAAAGAATAACTCACGGCCAGCACTGCTGGTGCCTTTAGAAAGCTTTTCACACAATAATGAAAATCCTAGATATTGATAGACAACAAGAAGAGAACAACAAACCAACTGTAAACTTTAGCCCCAAGCTACAGTGACTGATCAGAGTCTACATTATGATAGCCCTGGAAGCCCCAACCTAAAAAAAAAAAAAAATCAATCACGTAAGAAAGGGCAGGAAAAGGCTTCAGGGTCATCAAACCCATTCACTACCCCACATTCACTACCCCAAGGCAGCAACAACAGACCGAGCCATTCTTCTGAAGCGTTTGTCTTGCCTGTTCAATAACTCTGCTCCCCTCACTTCAGGTCTGCACAGACAGAAAGGACCAGTCCCTGCACCACAACAGTTAATAGCCTGTAAAAGAACGAGAAGAAGAGGAAGGCAGAATTCATTCCTTATTACTGATGGGCAACAGAGGGGCCTACCCGAGGTTTGGCCCTAGATACTTGAGCTAAACATCTGTCCTAGCACAAAGGACAAATCTATGCTCCTTCCAGTTAGATGATAACATACTGTTGTATATTTCTTCCTAATCTTAACAGGAATCAGCTCTGTGACACAGGGTCAGCCACCTCCCCAGCCAGTGCCTTTCATTTCCCCAGCTCTTGCTGGCTTCATCAGGAGTTCCTTCATGAAGGAACAGTCTCTCAGTACACATGTTCCCAGTACTCCATCCTAGGGGATCACGGGCTCAGCTAGGACCTCTGTTTCATATCCTTATGCAATGAATCCAAACAAAATCAAGATGAGCAGTGATTGCTTTTGATAGAATAGAGGAATTTTCTCTACAGTGTGGTAACAGTAATTTTCCACTTATTTTCTTGGCAATTTGTATAAAGATTAGATTTTGCTAATTATAAGAGAAATATTCACAAACGTCCAAAGTTTCATTTAATTTTTCCCTCAGAAAAAAATCCTTTCAATGAAAACCGATGGATTTGCAAATAGTCTTTGTTATCTTAAGTTCCATTTTCACCAAGTACCCCTACCAAGTGCATAAAATCCTGTCCAGTTCCACATATGATACCACCTTTGCAGACAAAACTACCCAAGGCCAAGCCAGAGGTCAAACAGCTCAACAAACGATGAGGGTTGAAAACATACTCTTTAGCCTCATGATCCCCTCCATAATGTCTTGCTCCTGCACCACCTCTTCCCTCTTTGCTCAGTACCTGCATTAAGAAAAGGTGTATAACTGACACCACATACATCCTGTCCAGGGCTATTTTCAACACCTCAAATCTGTTGCAAGTCTCTTCCTCATCCCTTTTTAAAGTAAACCTATCAAAGAAATAAGTCCTTCTCTCTGTAGAACCTTGAAATTTTCCCCTCAGCAGACCAGGCAGATTTAAGATCCAACACCTAATGATTTAGCAAAGCCAGAAGAAGGAGCTGCTCAGTAGCAGAAAGGGAAAAATTTCAACTTTTTATTCTGAGAAGCATAGTATTTGCTACTTCCATGAGCGTTCCCAAGAAAAGCATGCCTAGAAAAGAGATTTGAAGTCATTTTTTAAAGGGTTTTACGCTCCTGCTGAGCCCCGTGCTTTTGGACTCACGCCAGCACTACTGAAGGATTGCAGTGGATTGCAGTCGTTCATTCTTCACCACGCACATTTCAAATTCATCAAACAGGAGTGGTTTGCTCTTCCTGCTTCCAATGAGATTGCCAAGCAACAGGAACGCGCAAAACGGTTTTTGCTTACAGGATGAGGACAGGTTTCGCCATTGTAAAATACTTTATTGAGCTCTACTACCTCAGGTCATGGAACTCTTAATAAACATCAGTGCTCACCTTTCTTCCCAGAGTGTGGTTTTATTGGTATCTCAGAAACAAGAGCACCTGGGCCTCAGCCTTTGGTTGACTGTTCCACATGCTCCAACCCCAGTCTTCTCAGCACTCATTTCTCCTGCCAAGGCAACTGCTCCCTCCATTCCTCATCCTCATTCACAGCAAATAGGCAGAAGCAGCTGCGGGTTAACAACAGGTCGGTGGTACTCACCTGCTCACCAGACAGGTTCTGGGAATCTCCTTAATGGGAAGATGCAGACAAAGTTGTTCTCTCTGCCTCCTCTCAGTTCTGCTTTCCCCAAGCCCTAACATCCTTGTAGTCAATCACATTCAGAACAGAGTCAGAGGACCCTTCCTTCTCTCTTACAGGATACCCTGCCTGTCTTGTTGTCCCAGGGAACTACCAGGCGATAAACCAACCAGGTATCTCACACAGCAGTACAACATCCTCCACATACTCAATGTATCCTTCTCCTTACAGTTAAATCTAAACGATGCTATGCTGATCTACTGCTCAGTCCTACTCTCCAGTTCTCACTCTCAGGCTGACTATTTTGCAATGAAAAAAAAGGTACAGAAACTGTGTTGCCCTAGTCTTTAGATATGCAATGAGCCTTGTATTGCTGTCAGCAGTTTGATTAACATGGTTACTGCTCAGTAGAGACTTCAGAGCTCGATTTGAGAGATGTGTAGGTGAAAGGTTTGTCTGAGGAACCCACTGGAATTGGTTTGGGTTTAAAAAAGTAGTTTAACATGCTAATGTGACTATTAAACGCACAGAGCTTATGGCTTCATTGCAGTTGTGAATGCAGAGATGCTAGGGACCATCTTTGTTGCAATAAAGATATGAAAATTCTTTGTGTTCATCTAGGGTTTTGAGCTGAGCCCAAGCTGAAGCCAATAGTATCTTTTTCATGGTACAGGGTTCTTAAGACACCTCTGAAGCTTTTATCAGATATTTCAGCACACAGCTATTGAGCGCAGGTGCCAGAATAAAAGAGTACTTCCATCTCCCTTTTTACTCCTCAATGGAAGAAAACAGGTTCTCTGTTCTGTGCCACTGCTGCCATCCAGAGCCGGTACGAATGGCTGTTTTTCAAAAATCTGACTCCAGCAGTAGGAGACCTGCTAGAATTTCATGCTGCAGCACTGCTAGATTTTATTTGCTGCATTTGCAAAGCCATCCTTTTTCTCTTTAAACAAATTGACCATTAGAGAACATCCTCTGTGAAAACAGCTCAGAGATCACTGGCATTTTGAATGTTATGCTGGAGGATGGGAAATTTGTGTCTTTTGATGGAACAAAGTCACTGGTTTTACTTTCCTGTCGCTTTTTGTTAAGCATGTGTCCAGCTTCATTTACATGCCTGTCAACATCCCTTTTCCCTTGCTTAGAAACAGAGGCCAATACCACAGAGCTCACACTGGAAATGGAAACACAAGAATGCATCTCTATATTCATACACTCACAGTGCTAATGTCAGTGCCAAGGGGCAGCCAGAAGAAAAATACCCCTGCATTTTAGCTATGACAAACACTTAAGGACCAGCTTTTCTGAATTTGGTGCCAAAAATACACATATTTAGTTTTCTAAATAAACAAAGCAGTCTGCCATGCACTGAGAGCTTTTTTTTTGTTCTTTAGAGGGGTATAGAGATATGGAAAAGGGGAAGTGTGCATCCTGCATTTTACTGATGGATCTACAACACGAGTTCTAATCACTTCATTCTGTTCTCTTCTACTTTCCTAATAAACACAGCTTCACAGCAAGCCCACTTTGGCATAGAATTTCCTGCCCACTAATGTCAGAAACATACAGTATGTTCCAGTTCTGCAGGTTGGATCTAGTTCCCAAAGATGTCGGAGCTACACTTGTGACCAGAGTAGACACTAGTCTCAGCATTTGCAAAACTGCATGAGTAGCAGAGGATGGTCACCTGAAGTCAAGCAAACCAGCCCCTTCATGATAACATTGCAGCAGGTAGAATATGGGTAAGGCAAGCACATGTATAAGATCTAAACACAACAAAAAGGTCTTTCCATATACAATATGATGCAGAAAACAGTCTGATAGCATGCAAAAGATGCAGGACTGCATATATGAGCAAGTGGTATCATTGAGGTTACTCAAACCACCGTCTGCTGGTTCACCAGCATCTGACATCACATAGGATGGTCCTTCAGTTCAGCTACAGACTCTCAACAGCACTGTTCTGCATCAGCATTCCATTAAAATGAACAAGATAATTTAAAGACACAAATAAATATTAATAAGGCAGGCAGAATTCAGCCCATAATGTCTTCAAAAAATGTCAAGTATATTTAGGCAGCATGGAGGTTGTTGTATCAAACTGCTGAATGCATTAAAGGCATTTACTCACTTCCACAAAATGACTGCCTCAGTCATTTCAGACTTATTTGACAGTGTTCTTGGTAGAATCAAATTTTTCTAAATTCAGAAATTCAGCAAGGAATCTTGCTTTGTTTGCAACTTTAGAACATCAGCACCTTCTAGACAAGTTACTCATTACTAGAAGTGCAATTCAAATTTATTTTTGTACATCTTGGTGTTATCAGTAGTGGAAAATGTATCAGGCCTATTTAACAGGAGACAAAATAATTTTTGGTATGATTTCCAAGGGCTGTATTTTGCATTTGCATGATGATACACTTAATCAAATCAATCTTATGCTCCAAAGATGAGTATTTAATTTGGTATTTTAAACCATGTTGTACCCTGTGTTCTACATGAGAAATAGCCAGAGTGTATGTCTATGCCTTAATCAAGACCAACTCCATACCATTAAGACTCACATTCCCTTTGAGAAGAAAGGTGTTAGGATGGGATTCAGCAGGTGGCACTGTTACACATAATTTAACACTTTTTTACAGGATAGGTGTACTTTTTGATTTGGACATGGGTTATGCCTTTGTTAGTTTTTCCAGTGAAGTTTCTTTCTGGAGAGGAGGAAAGAGAGAAGGACAGCTCTTCCAAAGTGTAGGAGGCTCTCTCTCCACTTTCATCTCTTTCACAGGAGTCAGCAGTTGAAGCAGAGGTTGAGGCATACATTGGAAACAATGGGAGACATGATACATTTAACTTTAAGACCATTTCTGTTTCAGGAACAAAGTGTACATTTAAATAAATTTCACATCACTTCGAATACAGCCAACAACTGTGTTACTTAGCTGCCAACAAGCGGTCAACTCACAGAAACTGCAGAGGGACAAAACCTTCACATCAATGATGCTCAGAATATTCAGTAGCAGTTATAAAAAAAAAAAAAAAAGGTACTTAATGCTGTTTCTTATGCTGATTGTTACTTTATTGTACTAAAATTGGCATGCTTCTTTATGTGAGCACCAACAGGTTTATTTGGGTTAACAACATAAGAAATTTGGGGATATTACTTGAACACTATCCTTTTCTCCTGCCCTCGTATTTTTTCTGGGTTAACTGCAGTGCAGGTCCAATAGATGTCAGAAAGGATTTCTTTCATTGTTGCAGCTCCTTGGTATCATAACTACTCCCACCACTAGATACTCCAAGAGGAGACGCACTGATTTGTAGTTCCTCACCAAGAGCTGAACATTAGGAGAAACCTCCTAACAGCAAGGAAGACAAATTATCTACTGTTTTGGTATATCCATCACTCTGTAGTCTACTCTTTAAGATCACCAAGCACCTCCCAGCAATGTGTCTTGAAGGCAGAAAGCTGGTCTCTAGGCTCCAGCCTTGTTTTCCTAGATCCCTCTTGCACATCTGCTCCCACTGTCAGTCTCAACAGAATTAGTTACCGGCCTGCTCCAACTCCACTTTCCACTTGTATGCTCTCTTCCCAGCATACCTGTGTCCACTACTGACTGTCCTTCAACTCTTCCCCATAATTTTTAAAATGTGACTTCAGTTTCAAAGCACAGATTCTTTATCACTGCTGCTAGCATTGTAAAGAATGAGATTTTGAATCCATGCAGTTCTGCTGCACAGCCAGTGTTGAATGCACAGCCAACACTTTTGAATCAGATCTAGCTTTTTTATTTTCTATCTGCTTGCACAGAATTCACCAAACATGCAATGAATTAGCTTTTTTAAAAAAAAAAAAAAAGTCATACTGTCCAAACTGAATAGCGCCAGCATCAAAAGCTTTGAAGTTCTATCTAGGAGGTTGAATCAAGCAAATAACAGATATTGCTGCCTAAGGTTTTGGGGAAAGGCAAGGACATGGAAGCATCAGGAAAGATTTATGACAAAGAACAGTTTTGTCTATTTTGAGGCAAACCTATACTGAGATTAAAATAGCTTCTAAAACAGATGTTTGAACCAGGAAACCACAGATGGGAAGAGTCAGATAACATCCTCCTATGAAGACTAAAGGAAATCAGGAGAGAAGATCTATAAAAGGCAGATTGGTATCCATTGCAGACACCAAAGCAAGGAGCCTCCTTGGCAGGTGCCATGTGGGAAGAATTTGGAGAAAGTTATTAAAGTTATTAAAAAAAAAAAAGGAATTATTGGATTCTTCTATTTTACTTGGGAGCATGCTTATTAATTTTCATGGAAGAAAAAATTAAACTGAGAGGAACTCAAGCCTCTGTGTATAAACTGTAGAGACAAGTTATCAACCTACAGTGGGAACAATTTAAATATAAGTTATTCCTGGATACTAGACAAGGAGACCGTACTTCCAAAGACATGCCTATTGCTTTGAGTTAGCATTTGCCTTCTGAACTCATGTCCATTTGTAAAGTTAAGTCTTTGGCACCAAGAAGAACATCAATGCTATACAGAAGCTGCCTATTTGGGAACAAATTCTCCATCACCAAGATTCCAGTGACCTTCACAGAACATGGCTGATTTCCATGCCTGTGAGTTATTCTGATAGGAAACTAATATCTGCAATTTGAAGGCAGTACGTAAGCTAAGGAAACCAGCAGAGAAAACTCAGAGACCAGTATCGGATGGGCTCACAGAGACATTTGGTATGGCAGGACATGCTGGGCTATTCTCTCTCTAAAACAATACCATCTGCCTTCTCCTTTTAAAAATTAAAATTCAAATGAAAGCATAATTCTGACTGTTTCAGCCTTTATCAAACTCAACTGTTCAGCACGGCATTAAATAGTACGAAATAAGGACTCTTGGAGGACTGTGCATACTGCATGAAAGCATTCATTAAGCCTAAGTTATGGTTACTTCTGCTGTCAAGTCAACAATGCACAATCAGTGGTGGCTAAAATTTTAGGCTGGTATGTTAGACTAACAAATAGCTTTTGAGCTTATATAAATTCTGTTTCCTGCTAATGAGGACAAATTATATGTCACCACGGGATTAATTTCTTTCTTTGCACTAAACAAAATAACAGGAAGAAACTTCTTGCAAATACAACTTTGTAAAAACTTGTCATGATTTTTGCTAGAGACAGCACTTCTGTTTTCAGCACTTTGGTTCAGCATAAGAGCATAAAAAGGCAGGGCAAAGGCAATGACTAGAAGATTTAAACTGAAACACATCCAAGCTTTGAAGAGGAAGAATACAAGAAATTGAAATTAACACCTATACATGATTCTGCAAGTGGCCCATGTTGTCACAAAGATATGGATTCACATGAAAATAAAGCATACTTGATGCTCAGGGTGCACTGAATCCAAACACAGATTTTGTGATCAGGACCATCCCTAGTTAGGAGAGTCATCCTACAGTATCACAGACCATCAACTTGAGCAATTACATTTTATTGAATACTCTTCCTAAAGTTCATAGGCTGCTCTTTCCTGGTTTGACAAATGCCAACTCAGAGTTATTCAAATCAGCGCTGCAAAACAATGTCCCCGTCTCATTTCTCTGCGACTGTATCACCATCACTTCCCATAATCCACTTTACATCAGGCACAAAACCTTGTCTCTCCCACTGGCCCTGCCACAGCCAACCCCCACAGCATCTCTAATAATGCTACTGATACTTGTCCAGCCCACACTACTGGCTTCCATCACTTCAGAGTAATTTTTTTATTTTCTACCTCAGTGTCCCATAAAGCTCAGAGCAGTTCCCAGTGAACAACTCACCTTCTCTTTGCTGCCATGCACACAAAGCACTTAACAAGCATGCTGCTCGTACAGTCTGACAGCTGCCTATCACACTACCCAGGACAGTCTCATTAACCTCAGGTGCTCCCCATCTGCCCACATCCAGCTGTTGCCTCCTCTCTTCCATTCTTATTACCTTTGGAATCAGTTCCTTCGCGCTTCAATACGTACCACAGCAGGACTCTGGCCCAATATAGAGTTATTTGGGTGTTACTACAGTGTAACAACATGCTGTTACATATATTATTTTCTAAGCTTGTCAGCCAAGCAACCCCACTAGCTTGCTGCCATTAATGCTAGTAGCAGGCAGAAGAAGCTACTTGGCAAAAGGACGGACTACAGAACTAGCCATGTATCTGAAAAAGAATTAACTAAATCAAAACAATATGGCAAATCAGTAATAAGAGATTCTAGATGCATAATAAATATATAGCACATATCCCAAGACTGCAGTGATGCAGTTTAGTATTATTCTAAGTTTATATTATCACTTTAATATCAGCTATGTTACTAGTATACCATATTTATATTGCACTCAGTGCCTTCCAGGCACGATTGCTAGCACTGAGAGCTGAATTTCCACATATTTTAAAAATGTATCTAGAAAGCGTTAGGTATATGGTATTTAGAGTAGGAGCTGGGAATACCACCACTGGCCACATAACCATGGATCACATGAAGAGCATATAATTTCTCATGGAGGACAAAACTAATGCCTCAGGGACAAACCAAGAATCACAGAAGTGTTTTGCGGTTAGCAAGCTTCCTCAGGATGACTAAAACAAAAATATCACATTTTGCAGTCCAGACTGTGCAGTTGAATCAAGACAAACTGGCCCACACCTCCGTAGAGCTGTACTCTTCCTGTAGGCAAAGAACCCCAGAAATCAGACTCCACGTGGGGGCTGCAAGGCGTACAAATTAACTTCTGTAGAAAAGAAGGGATGCTTTTCCATGTGAAAGATGGTAACGCTTGTTCTAGGTTGTTTGGAAGAAAACACAAATAAAAGGATAAACATACCTTAACCTTGCTTTGCACTAGAATGAAGGTGAAAACTTGCACAAAGCAGCCCAACAACAACAGCTTCAAATTTCACCCTGTAACACAAACACTCCTGCTCCTCCCCAGATTGCAAAACACCTGAACGCATCAGGCTGATGAAGGGAGTTTAACCTCTGACTTTCAGCCCGTGTGCTCCTGGGAAGTGTAGTTCAAGGTAGTTAAGTGACAAAGTCTGCGAATCAGCGTGAATTACAGAATGTGATTTCATAGGATTACTTATTTGTATGCAAGAAAAGTCATGAATTACTTGATAGCTTGTGTTACAGAAGACTAAATCAAGTGTTTTCAGGTGAAAAGACTTAAATCCTTGGGTTATCGCAAGAGGTTACAGTTCTCCAGCAATGTCAAATTAACCTTAGCTCAGGTAAGAGAGTTGAGATAGAGCTAGCTTAGCAAATGTCTCCATAAATTTTGACATGCTTATTGTTATTGGATAGGAAGTTCTAAGGACTGAGCTGTGTAGCCTCAAATATTTTATATTAAGTCTTTTAATATTTTTAACTAAAGGAGATATTTTTAACCATCTTTCCCATTTCTCCAAGAGTAAGGCTACAAGTCACAGTTGATTCCTAATTTCCCAGTGCCTCACAAGGATGTCATCCCTTTCATTTCAAACCAAATCCTTTCTAGCATTTCAGAAGACAGAAATAAAATAATCTACTCACAGTTTTAGCTATAATAGTTCTGAATAATTTATAGGTAGGAAGAGATGGAGAAGAGATGTACAGCATATGACTGATCATATTAGCATAGTACAGCCAGATAAAATGTTTTCCAGAAGAAAAGCAGTTTAGTTCATCTTTGTAAATTACACTCTGAAAACTGAACAAGCAATCACTTTCAAAATGTAAATATTCTAATGAAAGCACTGTGTATGAGAGTAGCTTCTCCTACCTTATTGCATAAAGCAAATACTGATTATTTTTCTCATAAAAGCAGAAAAGAATTATTTGACTGTTTATCAAAATTCCCATTAGCTTAGGGGAAGGTACACTGAGGTACAGGCCTGAGAAGCATGAATTCAGGACTCATCTCCCCAGCTCACTGATCTTTCAGAGGCAGTGATGGATGGGCCATCATGCTGAAAGTCAGAAAACGAGTTCTGTTCCCAATTTTGCCAAGTGATCCCAGCCAAGACACTTGCCCTGTTAAAATGCTCCAGTCTTCACAAGATAACAATAGACGTCTACAACTTTAAATTCTACAAGACAGGAAAAAACAGCAAAGTTTACTGAGATCACAAAATAAAAGGGACCTGGTACTTATTCTAGCATGAAAGAATTAGCAAATTGCCTAAATAATTACATATAATTACCCACTCCAGTTAACAAAACACACAAGCTCTCACAAACAAAACCACAACTCTCAGTTCAAATTTGTCTACCTCCATGTGCCTTTGTAGGCTGGCATCCCCATTAGTAACAGAAATTTCCCAATACATGCCTGCCATAGACCTCACTAGGAGGTGAGCAGGTCCCTGGGGATAGGAATAGTCCTTTGCTCTTCCAGAGCAGCCATTCAGATTTAAAGAAATGGGACATTTAGAGTTTAACAGGCTCAGCAGATGAGGCAAATTTCACCCCTTGTCTCCACAATATTCCCTGATTGTCTCATTAGCAGAATGCCTCCCACCAGGAGAGAAGGAAAAGTGGGTGTGAGTGAGAAAGACTGCACGTACTGTACACATACAGAAAATTACAAAGGAAGAAGTTGATGGGAAAAAAAATGAGTGAAATGACTGAAACAAGACAAACAGGAGTACACTATCATTCATATGTTACTGTGTGCCCCTCTGCTCCCTAATAGCATCAATCATGATGGCCACTGGAGCATACACAGTGGAAACAATAGCTTTAGATATCAAGAAAACCCTTTCTACTATTGGGTCAGACACCCGAGAGAGGAAATAGCACAAGAGCCATTTGACCGATTCCCTGGGAAGGGTAAAAGCATTGCCTCTAAAATTTAGTCCAAAGCGACTGCTCTTCCTTTTCTGTCTCTCTCTTCTGAAGTTGCTTACTGGGAAGTGACAGCTTCCTCACATCTTCACCAGTCTCTGCTTAGCACACGGGCTTAATGGAAAACAGTAAGAGAAACACTCTGCTTTCTCTTATGTCTCTGTAATAGCAAAAAAAAAAAACAAAAGTCAAACTTAGTAAGTCACCAGGAAAAGTGGATCCAAAATTGGTATTCAACTTTCTGGAGACTTTTTGCATCCAAGGAGGTCTCCTAATCACCTCTGATACATCTTATTTTCCAGACATCCTAGACACTGCCATGAGGAAATGGGTAATTGATTGGGGCCTCCAGATTTAATGTATTCACTGAACCTTGGTCTACTAACAGCTCATATTCATCTCAATAAGAATTGAATCAGCAGGTCGCACCATGACACCAGGATAATTACAGACAGAATGTATGAGATTTTTAAAATCCACTATTTTTTGTGTAGTTTGGGTTTACATCAAGCATGAATGACAAGGAAGGTCCAAAAGGTTATAGCAAATGCTTAGCACAGTAAATGGACAGCAGAACACTATGATATTCAGATCAAATCCTGCTATCTTCACTAAGCCAAAACACACTTGTTTTCAGTTGGAAGATTTTTTTTCAGGGTTTTTTTGTTTGCCCAAATAACAGCTGCAAGATTTGCCCCTATTCACATCTGAACCTAGAGGCACTTCATTACAATTTATAGTGAAACTCACAGAGCAAATACACTTTTTAAAGTATTTATAAAAGCAATCACTTCTACAGTCCACAATTTCCACACTTCAATTTGGATCTTATTTCTTCACATTTTGTTATTTACTCAGTAATTTCTGTTTATCCAAGAGTGCACTGCTCAGATGTAATATCTCGCTTTCAGCAACGCCCTGCTTCTTACCCAATTTTTCACAGCTAAGTTCACTGGAGTAGAAGGCGGCCAATAAGCAACTCTCTCAAGAGGCTTAATATATAATCCAATTATTTTATGCATTTTTTTTGCTGGACAGTGTTCAGGGTTGATAATATCAGAGTCAAATAGATAAACTGGAAGCAGATATCGGAGGCAAACTCTTCTGTCTCCCTGGTCTCTGGGTGCTGGCCATTAGCCAAATTATAGGACTCTTGTTCATCCACACCAAGAACAGTTCCTTTAGAAAGCATGCACACCCTCTAAGCCTAATGACTGTCTCTAACCTAATGACTTTACCAGATCCGTTCCATTGTCAGAGTTAGGTACCTACATGACCTTGCTGAATCCATGGCCAGGACCAACTTTTCAGAAGTTCTTGCGGAGCTGCTGGTAAGTGCCGCGTTTCCATTGTGCATACTGTTAGCTTACAGGCAGGAGAGATGATGCTGTCAGAGCATTATGAGCCAGACAGAGCCTCCTAATATTACCAGATACTCTCAGGTATTATGGAAAAAGAACTCAGCCCTGAAGAACGATGTTTAATATAACCTAGACTTTAATGTAGGCAGACAAAATTGTGTTTAACCACAGGCCAGCTGACCAGAGGTAAATCCTACAAGAATCAGAGCTCTACCAATAATCTTACTTCCCCAAAAGTCTCATCACACAAAGCCACACTTAATAAACTATTATTTAAAACTATTCCTCACAGTTGTGTTATAATATGGTCTAGGTGAAAGGTAAGTGATGAAGGAAGGAGAAGACTGTCAGTAAATCAGGAGAACAGAAAAATGGCATCTTGACAGGTCAACAGTAACTCATGTTGAGTTTTGTCCATTGCTACCAAGCAAAATCAAAATAATCCTGTAACCTTATTTCATCCAGAAAAATCTCTGCTTATCCCATGTTTGGTATTTCTGAAGGAAAGATAGTCTTTTGCACATAAAAACTGCAAGAAGTATAGTCAACACTGACATGTGTAAAGGCTAAGATCTAGGCAATTATTCTGATTCTTTGTACAGCTGAAGATTCAGATTCAAAAAATCCCATACTTCTTCTCTTTAACTTAAAGATTTTTCAAGGTCCTTCCAGCATGCAAGTATAGCACTTCTTTTGATTTATCCTGTCTGGTTAAAGTAGCAGAATGATGACCAGATTTAGAGGATTAAAGGTAAGACTTTGATGTTACCGTAATAAATTTAATGGAGCTGAGGGAATACTATGCAGAAGACCAGCTTGCTACCCTTTTACCTATAGCTGAATGGCCTTCTCTGCTGAAGTACAGAACAGAGTTTATTCTTCTTCAGGACTTTAAATAAAAGTATGGTAACTAAAATTCCAAGAGACCAAGTACCACACAACAGTACCTTTGAATATACATCTGAAAAACCTATGAATGCATTTCTTAGACCTCACTATTATGTGGTCACTCTGTTGATATTTCCAAAAGAATTTTTCCTTCCCACTCCACTGAATTTATTGCTGCCACACACATAGAATGTACCCATGAGATGGCAAACATTGTCAGTACTGGAGAGGTGTCAATGGTAGCCCTATGGCTGGGGAGGTTACATCTTGCTGGGCACACACACGGGAACACAGCCTTTTCTGCAGAAATGACATCTCAGTCCCTGTAAAGGAGCATCCTAAAAGTACATACTTCAAACTCAGGGGTATCACACAAGCATACTACAGTCCTTCTTAGTCTGGCTAAGGAATATTGGACTGGTGGTGATGTGGGAAGGCAAGTTTGGAAGGTGGGACAGTATGGGAGGGATATGGAGATAGACTCGGGAACTGAATTCTCTTGTTATTGTCTCAAATTAACTGACAGCAACGGAGAACTATGCACATCCCCATGCCATAAGAACAAGGGCTGTATAATCAGATGAAATCTATGGTGCTGTGATTGCCATAAAAAATAAAAAGAGGTCATGATGAAACACAGAAAAATAGATCAGGAAGGTTTATAACTGGGCACCCTGAAGTCTCTTGAGTGAATGAAGGAAATTAAGGAGGCCTGCAGTAATATGAAAAACCTACCTAATTTGACTACATCATAGAGATCAAGTGGAACTCCTAATCAGGACAGGCAAGCCTGGCCAGCTTTTCTCCTAAGTAGTGTTTCTGCATTACTATAGTCTGTCATTTGTTCACAGTTAAGCCAGAATAGCTGCATTTCCTTTGAATATTCCTTCTTCCCAAAAAATCCTACCAACATTGTGTCTAAGTCTTGGTTAGGGCTCAAAGCCATGTTTATTCTCCAGATGTGTGCAGAGATGCTGAGGATTCATTATAATTTCACATCATCCCTTAACTGTTTATTATTTACCTGTACTAAAAGTCCAGTTCTGTGATGTAAACTTGCGTGCAACATCACCACAACTGGTGGTAGGAATTCAACACTCCACTATGTTAGCTGAGTCTGGAGCCACATGAGTGAGAAAAAAATTCTCTTCCTTTTCTTCCTCTAAATGGATTGACTGTTATATAAGCCTCTTGCTATGCCTGGAAAAACAAAAAGCAATAAATTATGTTGAGCTTTCACTACAGGTTAATGTATAATTTAAGTGAGAAGTTCTCTACAGATAAAAACCAAACACACTATGCATTACCACTGTGTTGAATGCTTTATTCAAGTGTCTCCTGAGGCTATTAAGTAGTTGACAATGTCTGTTGAAAGTACAACATAGGGTAAAGTTCACCTTGCATGGAGATTTGGTAACCATGCATCCCTTATATACCTTGAAAGCTCATAAGATATGAAGTTCTCCTCCAGAAGATACTATATATAATCAAAAATAAGGTTTAAAAATAATTTATCTGAAACTCTTCACAGCTGTCATATAATAGCTGAAGAGGAACTTCCTTTGTTGCCCCAGTATCATAAAAGACTCCAATGAAAAAGACAATCAGCCAGATTCTCCACTGGTTTAACAATCAAAACAAGAATTTTGCTGTTCACATTTAATTAAACAATACATTAAATGCTGCGAAACGATTTTCAGATGGGGAAATTTCAGGTCATTATGTTGCAGCTTGCTGTTTGAAAGATACAGGATGCAAATATGGTTAACTCGGTATCAACCACCAACAACGTGGCACAGTTAATCACTGTCAAGGTAACTGTAATGTTATTAAAATTATCATCATAACACTTAGGAGTCACAGTCAGGCATTACAAGTCCCTGATATCAGACACTAGAAAGACAGAACAGAAAGACAGCACCCACTGTGGAAAGCTTACAGCCTAGTTTATTATATGAGACAACAGAAGAACAGATACAAACAAGCAGGAAAAAACACACACTGAAAATGTGTAAAGCTTATAGCAGAATACTCTGCAGAGATCCCCAAGTTTGTTGATAAGTTCACACAAGAAAATGAACCTGTCTCCTGGTCTAGGAAAGGAACTAAGACCCTTCCAGCTGGGTGCTCCCACATATGTCCACAGTACATGTGTACTGGATATCTCACATATGCGAAGGCAGCAACTTAATCACATGGATTCACTGCACATACTTTCTTTACACTTTCAAAGAGCACATGCTTTCACTGGGACAGTGTTTCCATATGACCAAAAATGTCAGGAAAACATCACACTTCCCAAAAGTTCATCCAAGGTCTTGGCAGCAAAAGATGATGCAGCTAAGAGCAAGCCATACAGTTTTGTTGACATAATAATGACCTCTAGTAAATAAACCCTAATGCTCAGACATATTAGCACAAAGGTAGCAAAATGTAAATAAGGTCACACTGCTTGAGAACCTGTATTAGTCTGAATGGCTGCATTTTGGTCAGTAGAAGCCAAGGCTTCAGCAGAAGCTAACAGTTCCCATTCCCTGCAAGAGGAGAGGAACTCACTCATGAGTTGAAACTCAGCGGGACTGCTGCCAGAAGTACAAAATCAGCCCACGTTCGATACGTACACTGCAATTGCTAGCACATGCCCTTGGCTGCCACCAGTGAGTTAGGTCATTATGATTTGTTGCTGTAATTTCTTTTTCTGAGATATTTTTAAACAGTTTTAGTCCTAAAACTTGTCGATTCCCTCCTTATATTGCAATTTTGGGGGTGCCTGCTCTAAAATTGTCATGTGGTAGAATACTACAGATGTCGGTGATTAAAGATAAACAAACTCCATGTGTGTGTGTCAAAAGTTGAGCCACAGTTTGAATGCTTTGGAGTAGAAAGTGATAAAAAAGCACAGAAAAAAAAAAGAGGGGAATATAAGATGAAAAACGGAGTTGAGAGGAGGAAAGAGAAAGTTGTAAATGAGCATAGAAACAATTTAATTACCATACACAGCACACTTGTCAGATGCTACAATTCCCTGCTTTGATGTCTGATCTACAGAGGAAAGCTGTTTGCTGTTCCTTCTGAGGCACTTTGGTTTTGCTTTAGTGATTCAGCAGATACAATTGGATCCTCTGCTTTGGACTTCTGCCAAACGTAGCCCAGAGAATTTCACCAGTTGATTCCTGCACAGAGCTCAATAACTTATTTTTAAACTGAGGCACGTCTTTTAGGAAGACATCTGTTCCTGACTGGATCCATAGGTGAGTTGTTTCAATTATTAATTTCCCTTGCTGTTAAAAAATTTGCACTTTATTTCCCATTTGAATTTGCCAACCTTTGTTCTAACAGTCACAGGTTTGTACCCCGATGACAGCTCATCTATCAGTTCAGCATTAAACAATTCATATGTGTCAACGCAGTTATTGGGAAGGGGACAATTCTGTCTTTGGAAAGACTTTCCTTTAGAGGGGGCAAGAAAAACAACCTTTAATAAAAAATCCTCAGCAAGAAAACCAGCCTTTAATAAAATCTCCTCTGTAGCTAAAGAGTGAATCACGAAGTACAGGGAGAAATGATACAGGGAGCAATCAGTAATAGCACTAGAAGCTAGAGTGACAAGCTTGAACGTGTGCAGCCTGAAAGGCAGCTGCTGATGCAAAACTAGAACACCCTCTCAATGATTTTTTAATGACTCAGCTGTCCTGTGTTGAGCTCTGCAAAGCATCCCTAAAACGGAAGGGATGAGATGCCCAAAAATTGTCTATCTTTATCATCCAGACAAAGTCACTGTAGCAAAAAGTTACCATAGTTACTCCTTAATGACAGCAAAAGCAAGTTTTAGATTTGATCACTGTTGCTACTTTTAACTCCTATCTAATGTTTGTTGCTACTTGCAAATATCCAAACTCCCCTATATCCAACACTACTGCCCATAACAAAGAGTAGTGCTAGGAGCAGGGAAGTGACTACCTATGGACTCACCCCGAGTGAAATTCAGCTGGCTGAGGAAAACAGGAAAACATCTGTGTGATCTTTGTGTAGGGTTAACCTACTAATGACAAAAGGCCTTGGCTGAGGAACACCATCTTGCTAAAGCTGGCTTTGCAGAACAAGGCACTTTGACCGAAATGGACAGCCTTCAGGGACACAGATGACTGTTTAATGCACGTGCACTTTTGAATACATGAGGACACAATGCAACTATGGGAAATACCAGTGCACCAATTCTGCCAAATGCTAAAGAGGGAAGAGAATAGAGAACTACCTAGGGAAAAAAAAATAATCATTTTTATAAGAAAAATTAAGTATGCAGGGGCACAGTAATACTAGCTAGAAGGAAATTTGTATCATGACAGCAGAATCTTGTCTATACCCTCTAGGATCTCACCATCTGATTTTCCCAGTTCTCTGTTAACATGCATGCTCTGTGCTTTCCTAAAACCCAACCTGAAATCCATGCATCCAACTATTTACTCACTAGCAAGCTCCACATAATCTTTCTTATTCTATTACTATATATACATACGTATGTACATACATACATATATACATATAGTATGCATGTATATATGTACTAGTTTAATTGCAATCAACACAGCACTTACTTTTCATCACGAAAGATAAGTGCTTGTGTTCTCAATGTTACACACACTCCTTTATCTGCTCTCCATTTGAATTTTATTTCAAGTCTACCTCCCTTTGCAGTTACCATTGTTTTATATTGCCTGGATGGAAATTTCTGAAGCAAACAGAAGGAATAATTTGTTGCTAGAATCATATAGCAAGCTGACCCAATGTCAACCAACACTTCTTATATATTCTCCAATTCTGACATTCTTAATCTAAGAGATGTAAATGCACATGTGAGATGGAACAACACTTTTTGACCTCGTATGGAGAGCAGACACAGAAGTGATTTTCAGCCAAAACAGTTCGCTTGTTACTCTGTGTATCAGGCATGAAATTAAAAATCACCAGAGCCATGTCTCAAGAACTAAGTTCAAGTTCCCTTGCATGCATCTACGATTTTGTCTATGAGAGACTGGCAGGTACCTCACTGAGCACTGGAAGGGCTTGAAGCAATATATGCTTCTGACTGACAGATGGTCAACCACATAGTATGAAACTACTCCACAAAGAGCCTCCTAGATGTTGTACCATAGCAACTAAGCAGCTATCCAGGTTAATGTGGAAAAACAAAATGGGTAGGCCAAACATGAAAAGCTGTGTGTGAGCCAATTACTGCTCTCTCTTCTGCAGAAACCCTCTCCAGAAGGCATGGTAGACCATACAGGACGTGTTGGACTGCAAGCAAACTGTTGCCTTTCTATGTGGGAAACACCAAAACAGGATGAATGGCTATCATAATGCAATTCAGCTTCTGCTCAGAGCACTTGTCAGACTGTGCTGGCTCACCGAGATTCAATTACGGACAAGCTGGCTTCCAGGAAGATTCACCATGAAGTCCAAATCAGTTATGTCAGATGAAGGGTCAGTGGTGAAAAGCCAAGGCTGATGAATGGCAGGCAAATGCTGACAAGCACCATATGTACTTGTTTTATGATGGGCTCAAGGGGGTTTATGGACCAAGACAGAACATGACAATGCTGATCATAACCAGGGAAAAAAAATGCACTGATCACAGATTGCCAAGGCATAAGGGCCCAACAATTTAGCATTTGTTTAGCAAAAGCACATCACCAGTAGAAACGTACTGTACTCACTTTTGAGGACGCTTGGTTGAGCTACCAATTATAGCCAAATTAGCAATACGATAGCATCAATGTGAGATGGTAAAACACATCATTTCCTGAAACATAGAGTGTGAATTACCAGGCTCTGCTTAAATGATTGCACCATCTTTCTTTTGTCAGATTTGGGATGCAAGTATCACTCCACAATATTTCAAAGACAGATACATCACCTAGAAACGGAAGAAGAGAAACCTCACTGTAACTACGGAGAGCAATCTCATCACTGGCTTCAGTAGCCAATATCTTTTTCAGATTCTCACCAATCATTTGTCCTTCCATCTGACAAAGAGGAAAGTTCTGGACTGCAGGGTAGCTCTAAAGAAACTACAAAACATTTTACACATAATTTTCAGCTAAGCAAATGAAGGAGAAGTGTTCAAGTTTTAATTAATCTAAAATGGGGAGCTCAGCTGCACTTCTGTGTGTAAGCAAGAAAGTTTCAATCAGTTTTAAGATAACTCTAGCAATAAAACGTACTGCAGGGCAGAAAATGTGTCTCACCTTCTTCCTGTGACAAGCAAAGGTAAACAAGGATATATTATTTAGGCCCTATTCTATGAGTATTATTTTATATGGCAGAACTGGACCAAAGTGATCTAAATCTTATCGTGAATATCAGGATTTGTTTTCGAACTGCCATAAGTTTGTTTAACCTATCGGGTTAGCACAATGCTCAGCTCATGGAGAACAGATGCCCAGTACTTGCTACATAGCAATCTTCTTTTCTACCATTCCCATATGCAGATATAAACATCTGCCTGCTTAACCGTTCACTTTTCTTGTGAGAGTTTTGAACAACTGTGCCAATTCTGAAAGTCTATTGCATCCAGATCAAGTTTTCCACTAGACTGAAGGTGTACTAAACTGTTTTGCCTACCACATTGTAAGTGGTGATGTTGTTTTAGAGCCAAATTTATCAGCTGGAGAAATTCTACTCCAGCTAAAGGAATATTCAGATACTTTTCTGAATACAGTAGTAAGACTAAGTGAGTGATGATTTCTTGCAACATGCTGATTCTATGCTCACAAAAGCGCTAATAATGAAGATATAACCGATGGTTCAGGCAGATGTGAATGCCTTACTAGCTCTTTTATACATCATTTTTAGCATGGAAAGAGGAAGCATGTTTGCCTAAGAAAGTGCAACAAACACATACAAAAGGAATGCTTGTGCAAGTGCCACTTACTGGCTAACCCTCTCAAGATCTTAACCACAAACAGGTAGCAATGGAGTGGCAATATGAAGAAAGGCACAGGATGCTTGAACAGCAAGGACGTATTCTTGGATAGAAAAAAGGTGTAAAATAAAAGACACACAGCATCAAAACCACAATGGCTTGAATAATAAACCTTGCTAACCAAATAAATGGTTTTTGAAAAAGCTTACAAATAGCCTCAATGTTGTCATAGATACCCTTTAGATTAGAACTTTAAGAGTATTGTATTATGTGTGGGTACAGTGCAAGAAATGGATTTAAAAAAACTCAGATGTTCTCTCCCCACTCAGCATGTCTGTAGTTGATAAGCTTCCACAACAATTCTGAAGTGCATCCTCATCAGCAATCTTTTATTTTTCCCAGACATACACTGAATTGTCATCCCAGACCACAGAAGAAAATTCTCAGATACACTATGTGCTGCTGTATATGTACATATTTTTTATGAATTGTAAACTTGATTTAGAGAAGAAAAACACTTGATTTGTGAAATCAAGATACAGGAATTAATGGAGGGATACATTCTCATTTTAGGAATCTATTCCTTTGTCTCAGCTGTCAGTTTTGTTAACCAACAGAAGCTGTGAACACACTTCTTCCTTTTCAGTTCTACACCACTGTCACATTGGGCTGCAGAGTCAGTTGCCGTTCTTCAAAAATGTAGAAAATATAAATCAAAATTTACTTAATAAGTAGCTTTATGTCTCTTAGAATCTGGTCTTTGTTTGGCTGTGCTTGTGTGAATCCTTTTACATTCAAATTTTAGACGATAGCAGTTTACAATCTAAATTAAGAAACACAGCTGGAATAAGGTAATCAAATATGATGTTATCAACTTTAAACATTGCACCTACAGCAGGTCTAGAATGGAAAACCTCTCAAATACTTTTGAATTCTCTGAGAGTAGAAATTTCATTATTAAAATCAATTGGCAAGTGTCCTATTTCCATAGATGCTTTTCATAGCATTGGTGATTACTTTGTGAGGGCCTATAGTTCCTTCTTGCTGACCAGTTCATCTGCCCTAGAACTCCACTCACCAATGGGAGAAACAAAGATTCTGACATTTATATCTAGCGCTACAGCAACATGGATTGCACATAGGCTACAGAGTCAAATGGATAATTATCTGTTAATTTAGACATCACCTGCCCTAATCAGTGTCATGGATCTAATATGACTGCATCCCCAGCAATGTGAGAAAAGACATTTGATGATGCTGAAAGTCTAGAAAACAAAGGTAGCAATTCTATGTGAAGAACAGGTAGCAGAAGATTCAACAACAGATAATTGAAATCAGCCCTTAAATGAAGGACCAATCCAAAATTCAAACTATACCTCTTACTGGCCAGTTTTGAATTTGGTGCCCTTTGTCAAATGTAGTTTTTAATTTTTAACATTGCTTGGCAATTCTTTAATTGTTCTCACTGGGGCTATAATGTTACCATAGAGCCATTGCCACTCTATATTCAAGAGTAGTCAAAGAAGGAAATCGTATGGAAAATTTTCATTTTACAGCATTCCTACAAAACAATTTGAAGATCACAGGCTCCAGGTGACTCTCAGATTGATTTTGTGCAGTCACATCCATGCATACCCACAGACTATAGCACACTGCATAAATGAATTCAAAAGGTACAAGGCAACAGCAGACAGTCAAGCTTATGTAGTTTACTAAATTTTTAGTTAAGTTTCCCAGTGTGTGTTATTATTACTATTATTACTGCTGCTGTTGTTAGTGTAATTATTGTTGTTATTATTATTATTGCCTATCACTACTAGATTCGGATGCCCTGGTAATATTTACAGGCTGCATTCAAACAGAGCTGTGCTGTGATAGCCTCCATACACATTTGTAAGCAGCTCACTCTGGCCCAAAGGACATTGAACCAGAATTCAGGATCTTTCAAGGTTTGTCCTTCTCCTGTATTCCCTTGGTTTCACATTTCACTTTGCATTGGCTCTTCCATCATTTTTCAAATCTTTCTGGTTATTCTACCTGCCAAGGAAATGTGCATTAGCCTTCAACAGGAAAAGGCTGTGTACCTGTAAGTGAAAAGCAATTAAGTTAATAATGAAAACAGTCAAGGTTTGTGTAGCTCTGTCAGAAAAATGAGAGATTTATTAATGGTACATTCATTGGGAAAGAGAAACATTAAGTCCTGTTTAGTTAACCTGTATACGCTTTGTACGCATTTTGCTTTTGTAGAACTGGGGAATTGAATCGTATTAATAGATGTCTATTAGGAGGGCAAGTTTGTGTTCACAAAACCTTTGACCCACCAATCAATATTCACTAGTCCCAACTACACACTGATATAAATGGAGTGCAAGGTTTTTCTGGTGCAGTGAGAGAGCACTTACACTCATGAGCTGTTGAGCTGTGAAGGTTTAAATAGGTTTACAGCAGGTGGAGGAGAGAATACGAACAAGTTCATCTATGAGAGGCAGAAGTAAGTATGATTGAATTTTGTGGATTTGTGTCAAATAGGTCACAAAATACTCCTGCTGTGGACAAACTGAGTATTTGATACTCGAAATTAGGATCCTGGGACTAACTTCTTAGGAACTGACTTGTCATTGCCATTCCCAGACTATTTTGCCCAGGATCCTGACTCCATAGAGATGTTATAGCACATTCTTGCTCCAGTTAGCTTAGGTATAGCTCTGTGCTAACAGTTACACATCTTTTAGCTCTGGGCGGTAGCCTGCATCTTCTACACAGTTGTGGTGACTCACAGACCTCTGAGATATGTTTTAATTGCAAGAAACTTCTTTTGGCTAGCAAAGGAAGTAACAGATCTATTGCCTGCCCTTTTCCTAGCTCCCTTTCAGGTTCTAGCACTGGATGATGGCTAAGGGCATGCTAAAGACAGGGAGGAAAAGACTGAGGTGCACATCTTGCTGCATTTTTTACCACTAGAAAATCTCATGGAAGTTACAGGAATCCTGAATGCAAACCAGAGTAGTCTTGAAATCTCTCTGACTCATTGCAAGTCTCATAAGTATCAAGCTTTCTTGGTAAAAAACAGTGCAAATATGGCCTAGAGCCACATCTCCCTTTCTGCACTTGATTTCCTTTCTGACCTCATTCTTGCGCTGGTGTAAAGAAACAGGGCCATGCTGCTGAAGTATTTATTACAATCCATGACCACTTGAAATTAGGACCGACTCGTAAATAAAGAGGCACAGGCAAATCTGGGGTAAGTGTATCTGATTTACAGACTACAGTGCTATGCACAGAAATAGCCTTGATTAGTAGCCATCTCAATTTAGTAGCTCAATTCATTAGCTGCTCTTGTTTAGTACAACATTTGCTCCTTTATCACACACACCTTTAAGCAAAGCTGCAGGGGAAAGCAATTAAATGCAATCGAAGCAGTGCCTTCTAAACAAAGATATACAGGATGTTCCCTCTGCTAACATAGCTGAAGGCCATGATTATAATTTATAACTAAACAAATGCCCATATGCATGACATTACAAGCTCTGAACCATGATGTGCAGGTAATGAAACCGTACAATCCTTATTTATGCTATGAAGCAAGCTGTTCCTTTTATTGCAACTAGATAAACCCTTCTTCTGTTGCTGTATGCAGGTGCAGCTCACAGTGAGTCAAGCAGGATTTGCAAATGCACCACGGTGGCAGGTAAGGGCTGCAGACTTCAGTACACACTTGGTTTTTAAGACCTCATACTCACAGGAGATATCAAATTGTCCTAAATGCTTATAATCAAGCAGGGCAAAGTGATTTGAAAACATTTTATTACCAAAATGTAGCCTTACAATACAGGTTTTTAACCTTCCTTTTCCCCACTTGGCCGACTAGTAAACTGTGAAATAACATGTTCAGTCTCCTTTGTAAAGCACTTTGAGTTCAAGGGATACCAGGTGCTAAGTACTGCAATATTAACAAGCAGTTGCATTGCTATAAATTCATTGTCTTTAATAAACACAAAAATTATTATTATTATGAAAAAAGCAGTACTAGAACTTCGAATTGGGGGCAGCCTATCCTGCTGCAATATCTCCTGATTACAGCTATCAAAAGGCATGAAAAGTTCCCTCAAAGGCCACCCCAGTTACTAAACTAGAGAAAACGTAGAAAGATTTTTGTCTCCGCATTGTAACCACAAAACATGTGACTAGAGAAAAATAGGAAAATTGTCAGTGTAGCAGGGGTTTCTTAGCTGCTTGGGAGTGCTAGCAGCTGTGTGTTGGAACAGCCCTGAGGTCTCTGGGTGGCAAGTGGTCTCCCTGCGCACTGGTATGGGCTCTGCGAGGAATAACTTTATGCTCTTTTTGTAAGCCTTCAGCCAGAACCATCTGCTTCCCCACAGCAGCTAAGAATGTCATCTTGTGTTACTATCCTTTAGTTTCAGCTCTGTACCCTCTTACTACACCCTCGCCCATCCCTATTTCTGTGGCTGGCACTTTAATAAGAAGTAAACCCTCTAATACTTTTCTGATGTTAACTTTAATTTCAGTTTCTATGGAACAGGTGTCACAAGGAATTAATACCATTGCATTTAGCAATTCAATTAATAAAAGCATATTAAAATTGCAGTAGTAATGAGTAAAAAACTATTTAAACCTTTAGCAGTGTCAGAACTCCCAGATTTCAGTAAATATATGCAACCCTAATGAATTAATATTAACCCTGGAGCCTGAGAACAAAATTTGAATTCTTTGCCATCCAATCACAACTCTGTTCTCAGCCTAACCAGTTATTAATAATTTCTCTGCTGGTGATGAGGGCTATTTTGTAATCTTATTTCACCAGTTTCTAGCAGAGCAAAGAGGATATGTAGTTTGGTTCCATTATTCATCTCTAAAGACATGGGTAAATTATCTGTGGATGCAGAATTTGAGCTTATGACATCTAAATAAATAATTTTCTCCTGTAGAAGTGACAGTAAACAAAAGTCAAACTCTTATTGATCTTCACCTCGCACTCGCCACACTGGATCACAGAATCGGCATCCATAATCTGAATGTAAAATATATTTTTTTTAGCATTATGATTGTAGAGCGAAGCTTGAATTTAGACAGCAACAAAGCATATGTCACAGTTACCTGTCAGCATATGTGGACAGTTTGAATAAAGCTCTAGAGATGTCAGCTGCTCTACTATTCTTCCCCATGACAGCCAGGTAGACCCCACAACTCTGCAGCTGTACCATGTGCCAATTATCCAACATGCAAAATACAATATTTTTGCTATGAGAATTGTCCTACTCCTAGCACACTGTGATATGAGGTCCTGCTAGACCTGCTTGTGCTCGGTTCAGCTGCCCATCATTCACGCAGAAAGGTTTGGAACAGCTTGAGGATCAGCTGGGAGGCAACAGAGCAGCCAGGAAGAGGGCTCATAAAGCAATCTACAAGTCATGACATATCTAAGAAAAAAGGAGATTCTATGTTGGATTGCTCAAAGAGCAGAATTTTAGAAGATAAATCATAAAGTTCTTTTGCAAACCATTGCAGATAACTCAATCTTCAAAAATATTGACTGACAGAAACAATCCTTTATACATTTTATGTCAACTACTATTCTCAAATATGGGACCATAGATGTGCATGCTTTGGTGACAGCAAGAAGGAGTGAGAACAGTGAACACATTTGCTAGGAGGACAATTTAAGACAATGAAACGTTCTGGAATTGCCAATATCTAAGGTAGGACTGAATGCTGCAGCATGGTATTCCATTTTGCCACAGAGTTTTCACTGAACTTAGTAGCTGCACATGAATGGTTTACAGGATCTGATTAACTTATGTATTCACTTTAAGATTTTTTAAAATTGTCCCAGTTTTAGCTGGGACAGAGTTTTTTTTTAACAGCCAGAAGAGCTCCCTGTTTTGGTTTCACTCAGAGGCTCACTCTGAGAAGAATGTTGATAGCAAGCTGATGTTTGTGGTTGGAAGTGAAACTCCAAGGACTTTTCAGTGTGCGGAGTACAGAAACACGGCAGGATAAGGGGGGAGCATAGCTGGGACAAGGGGGACACGATTCCCCTTGTCATTTGTGTGGAACTTAAGACTGAGGGCCAAACTGGCCAATTAGTATTCCATATCATGCAGCGTCATGCCCAGTATAAAAGCGAGGGTCAGCCGGGAAGAGGGGCTTTTGCGCTTTTGCTCTTTTTGCACTTTTGCTCTTTTGCGCTTGCTGCGCTGCTGCTCTGCTGTTTTTTTTTCTTTCTCCCTCTCTCTCTTTCTCTCCCTCTCTGCCCCTCTCTATTTCGGGGCCTCGCGTTCGTCCGGGATTTGCAGTTTTCGGGACGAGACGGGCTTCGCATACGAGGGGTGGTGAGCACCTACATTGTATTAAATCATCTGTATTAAATCACTCTTATCTCAACCCACGGGTTTCACGTTTATCCTTTAATTCTCTCCCTCATTCCTGGGGGTGGGGGAGGGGGAGTGACCGGCTGTGTGTGGGGCGGTTCAACATAACCCACGACAGTCTTAATGTAGATAAAAACACATTAAGTAAAAATGCCAAAATACAACCCATTACAAAGTCTTAGTAGTGGTAAATGCAGGTGGTGGAAAGTGTGTTTTTGAGTATTTCTCCACATCCTCACACTTCTTTGCACTGTGTGTGGCAAAAAATACCTATTTGGCACAAAATCAAATTAATAGAAAAAAATAGGATTTACAAAAATACTTCCCATAAAGCTCAACATTTCCAGAGTACAGGAAACGTTTCATACACAATCAACTAAATTCCTTTCAATAGGAAATTTCCCATTGATAGTCATGGAAGCGAGACAGGATCCTGAATTATACAGAACATTTGCATTCTTCATTTTAGTAATTGTGCAAAGTTCATCCGTTTGGCTAAGTGCCAACAGAGAGCCATGAGAATGTGGTGACCAAACAGAACTGATGCCAGGGAAGACTGATTAACATTACTATGACACACAGCCAGCAAAACTGCCTTCAGACTCCCTCCTCTTCCCCTCAACTTCTTAAATATTCAGGAAGGGAAAACAGGCTGGTAAGCAAAGCCACTTGAATAAAAGATCTCTGGAACCAGATTTTTAGCTACATAAAACAGCTGTCATGTATCAAAGTCATGATGTATTGAGGCGAGAACCACCCAAAGGGATAGCGTTTTAAGGACTGAAGAATGAAAGGTCCATAAACAACTTCATACGCGCTGTATGTAATAGCAGTTCTGAGCTGGGGGAACTGGATTCATGTACATGTAATTTGTCAATCTAAAATGTAAGCAATGCTTTGCCCTCCATCAGAAGCAAGGTACTTTCACAGGGTTTATCTTCTGTAAATTTCTTGGACATTCAGTGAGATTTCCAGGACACTATTTCCTTCAAAACTGTTCAGTACTTCAGCCATGCATCACCCAGGAATTAGTTTTCTTAAGCAGCTTTAAGATGACTGATGCCATGACCTGACTCCAATGAAATTAATTCTATAGCCCTTTTTAACTTAATCCAACAAAAATCTACTCATCCCAACACGGACTCATGGATCATATTAATATATACATTTATGCTAGTATAATTAGTATTATTAATATAAATTAAATTCTAACCCTACCATTTATTTTACATAGAATAGTGACAGAACAATTAAAGCCAGTCAGTGAGCATTAGAACTGTACAAAATATCTTTGAATATTAAATCTGACGTAGGTCATAGTTGTTTAAAAGTATGTGACCAGAGAGAATTTGTTGATGTAAAAAAACCTTCCTTTCTTTTTGTTTCATTTTACATAGGTAATTTATTTCCACATGATTAAATATATATGTAGAGAGAATGGTTTATAAAATACCACTTTGTTAAATCCATCAAGCGAAAATTAAAATCCTCTTAACAACAGATATAAGTTTCATTTCCTTAACCTACATACCTGTATGTCTCCACTCAGCCACTACCTTTTCTGATAGACACTAGTGTACATTTTTATGACAGAGACCTGCAGCAGATCACTGTATCTCTGTGTCACTAGAAACATCAAAGTGTGATAAGAAGTATCTGTTCTGTTCTGTGTTTAATACCTACTCAACTCACAGACTATTGAGTTCTTTTTCAGCTGTACCCATCTTCCCTGGAGAAGCTGTAAGCCTCTTTTCCAGTGCCTCCATATCACATGTATACAAAAGACAAACTATTTTTATCTGCATCTTTTTTCCTTATTTTTAAGGAACAACCATGCCTTCACCACCTGTCCTTCCTATTACCACTCATCATATAGGCCCTTCCTTCTCTAAAGATCAGCTGAGAGCCACCTCCTTTCAACTTCAGCAAGCACAAGGAGCAATGTAGAAAATGATCATTTATCCTAAATAAAAATTCAAATGTATCCAAGACGTAAGAATTCACTAACTTGATGAAGCTTGAGAAGTTCCAAGCGTTATTCCGTTCTGTATGGCAAAAAGTCTAAAACTGGGCAGTAAATTTTATTCAAAATCCATTTTAATTTCATGTTAATTTCTAAAATATTAATAGATCTATTTTAATGGTTTTTCAGATAAATTATCATACTCAAAGATTTACTGCATTTTCTCTATAAGGTAAAGGTTGAATTCTTCATTTAAACTCAAGTGCAGACCCTAACTATAAAATCACCACTAGTGCTTCCAGAAATCTCTATGGACAGATTTACTGGTGTGGAAAAACACATACTATTACACTAAAATTAACAGGGCCAAGAAAATTGTTGGGTACGTGAAATAGCTTTCTGCAGCATCTTTGTAAGAGGTGGAGATAGAACAGCCCTTTATCTTAAAAGTTTTTGCTGAGAGAAAAGAAGATTAAGAAGTATGGTTTCTTTAAACCAAGAGGCAAGTGCAAATATCTAATAAGAGATATACCACAAATACATGGTAAGAAAGACGGTTTCCTTGCCAACTGCTGTACAAAAGAATAGCTGTGTTTATATTAGGGACAGATACCTCTCAGAAAAAAAGGTAGCATTTGATTAACTGAGTAGAAAACATTCCTCTGACAGATCAATTATTTTTGAAGGAACAACAGCAATGAACTGATTAATACATAGAGCTGTCTATCTCTATGCTTCTGTAATGGTCACATTAAGTAAAATTCCATTTCCCTGAAAAGATTCAGACTTACTGAAAGGTCTTTATGTACTTATAAATGTGTCAACAAGAGACAGGGAGGTAAGGGTTTCTAAGAGGTATTACTGCAATGTATATTTGATAATGAAATTTGCTGGTTAAATTAGCCAAAGAAAAAGTATAAAGGTCTAAAGGGCTTAGTGTATCATTCAAAAAAGCACATTTCCAGTTGTAGCAAAGATATGATGGATGCTTTCTACAATGGAGTATCACAACTAGCAAGGACAGAGATGAATGTACCTGTTTGCAAGGGAGATATTTTTACAAATAATTTGGGCCATGAGAATGAACTCTTCTCTTTGACAAACCCATCCCAATTATCATATTCAACAGTTGTGAAAAAAATAAAATTCAATCTTTTGTCTGGATCATTGCAACATGGCCACTTCAGGAACACTGTACTGGATATTCACAGAAGGTCACTGATCACTTAAATCACAAGGTATTGCTACTGTTCTGGTCCCTAAGTGGATTATTGAAATTAGAAAATCATAAATAGCAAACAAACATGTCAATTCTGAACATCCGTTTACTTTCAATTTGTACTGAAATTAATTCTATTTTAAGATTTATGATTAAGGTGAGAATTCACAGACTTCTGGGAGCTGTTCAGAGTGCACACATTGGGAATTTTATGTCCTCAAAACTAATATAAATGAAACTCAAAGCTTCTACCTACCAAAATAACTTCAGATCAACCTTGTTAATAGTTGATTAGCCATACCAGCTAAACAGTTGCAACTCAGTGCTACTTATTACACTGGAGAGCAGAGCTGCCTAAAAGTGAAAATGAAAATCTCTAGGATTTAAAGATGCAGAACACTGGGGAAACCATTTGACCAGCACTCCTTTATACACCCAGATTATATGACTAGGGGCTTATAACGAATGATTCAAGTGCCACAAATGTGTCACGTGTTATCGTGGTATGCTACTTAATATGCATTTAACTTTTGTCACCTCAGAGTTCATTGGTTACAAAACGTAAAAAAAATTAGTGTGATGTAGTAAAATGGTAACGATATATTTATGCAAATGCATCATTTTCATCAAACTTCTCAGCAAACAAAATGAATTACAGTTCATTCTTAACTTGAGACAAATGATAAAATATCGGAATATTTTACAGTTACACAGTTACTTTCACCTGGAAGATCCCAATGTAAAGGGATGGTATGAAGTAGTGGAGGGCTTTGGGATAGGGTTTCTTTAAGAAAATACATCCCATATTTCTGTAGAGAATTACCTCACATTTCAGACCTTTATATTAATATAAAATCACGAAAAAATTGTAAAATTTACTGGTATGTTAATGGACTTCATCTTTCAAATAGGTGCCAGATTTATATTTCTTCTTATGAAATGCAACAAGTCCTTTCAGATTCCTGCTGAGGTGAAAAGAATTAATGTTCTTTTCTGGAAGTGTGAGAAATTACGCTTTATCTGTAAATATAATATCTTTACAGATTCTAGTGTGAAATTAATACATCACCACTACATAAAATGTATAATTCATGAACTGATACCCAGTCAGATGTAGCAGCCATGAAAACCGAGGCATCTGCAAATCATCAGCATACATCTGGAAAACAAGTGATGTCAACAATCCCATAAAAGTGGAATATGGGGTTTTTTAAAAGTAAAAATTTTTCACTGCATCTACCTGTTACCTTTGCAATGTAAGATTTAAAAATGGAGACAATACTTAGAAAATAAGATAGAAAATCTTTTTGAGAGCAGCCAACAAAATCATTATCATGTATGAACAGAAAACAAATGAGTTGTTACAGACTCTAGAAAGCAAACAGCTATATACCATGAATTCAATTATGGCACTATCTCTTGGACAATAGTAAGGGCATATATTGAAAAATTGATGTACCTTGCAGTGTTGCTGAGAGCAGAATTTGGGAAATCTACAGTGAGCACAATATAGGCAGACCCTCACAAATCCACATGCACTTTGAGTCCTCCTTTGTTGTGGACCAGAGTTCGGAGGGCGAAGGATCCTCCCCTCCACACTAAGGAGGTGGTGGATCACAGACAGGGTCACCAGGGCAGATTGCAGGGGTGGGAGAAGGGTGATCTGTTGGACAGATACAAAGCAGCGGCAGGAGCAGCAATATCAGCATTATACTCTTTTCTTCTCAAGTTTTTCAGACTTCACCTACATTAACAATTTCAAGGGTAGAGCAGGGGAAGCACTTCGTGTTTGCTGCCAACTTAGATCCTTAGCTTCTCTTCTAAAACTGATGAAATATGCTTTCTTTAGTGTCACATAGGATGAGGATTACTGTTGTTGTGGGCACTTGCCAGACGGAAATTTGAATAACATCGCTACTGCACACCAGACATATTTATTTGAAACAGCGTTGTGTGTTTATGACACATCATTGTAAGAATTTTCATCCAATTATCCATTATTTTAATTATTGTTCTGTACCAGAAATACTTACTTACACACAGTGAAGAATTATCAGTTTAAAAAAAGACATTTTAAACAGAAAAGAACCTTAATTATATATCCATAGGGCTGCTGATGCTAAGGAATGCTACTGTTCTAGACAGTGTCAGAAAAGAAAATCCTTGCTGAATTCCACTTTTTGGTTAAGACTACTCAGTATTAAAACCTTTTCTTCTTGGCTTTTACAGAACTTCATCCCAAATATTAAACTATTTCTTCTGGTAGAATATTCAACCCTCATATATTTAAGTCATTTTCCCCCATCTCCTTCAAGTTTTCCTAATGATGTATTTAGATTTGCATAACTCTCCTAATCCTCAAAGTACTTTTAAGGTCTCCTCAAGATCTTGTTATTCATAGCAAGTGCTTCCCTCTGACAATGAGACTGAATGATTGGCATCCAAAACTCCAGGATATGGGAAGCTGGAAGCAGAATTGGAGCTGGGCTTCGGGACCAACCCCAAACGAGAACGTCTTGTCCTGCAGGCCTTATCAGCTCCTCAGTGGCAACCTCACCAGGGCTGAATCTGGAAAAGGTGTATTCAGAAACAATCAGACCCAGAGTGGCACAGACACGCAATATTATATTTTAAAATGCAGTCTGAAAGACTGCTTTCTTCTGGGCAGATGTACAATCTTGATGTGAGGATGACTGAAGCCATGGAACATACAACATGCATCACAGAAACAAAAAATAAGTAGCATATAAATTTGTGGATTAGCTTGATTGTCAGTAATTTAAACAATGCAAAGCTAAAGATCCTGAACCTAATTTTATTTAAAAATAATAATAATATCCAAACAAGCCAGAATCTGTACAATGTATTTATTTGGAGAAGGAAGTGAGTGGATTTGAGAGAGAGTATGTAAAAGGTGCTCAGTGTCTGATGTAGTGACTATCACAGCCGCAGACTGAAAATGAGGGAACAGAAATGCCTTGCATCTGCCACGGCTAGAGCCCCAGTGTATAGCAATCATAACAGGAAAAGCAGAAAAAGCCAGCGCAAAATGCCTCTTGTTTTTCTTGCTCTTCATGGAGATCTCCTTCACATTTCAGCTCAGTGCCAACAGCCCCCACATAACTATTCAAAATATGGCCTGAAAGGCAATTGACTTTGTTGATTGACCCTCAAGAGTATTCCCCCAATGCATTCCTACTCATCCTTAGGGGAAAATGCTGACACGATTTGCAGCACCTTGCACAGAAGCCGCAGGAGACAGAGGCCTCACTCTCCTTGCCATCACTTACCGCTATATCCAGAAAAACCCTTCTGACGCCCATCGAGCCTGATCCTGCTTTGCACACCAGCTGCCAACTCACTACTCTCTTGGCTTCAAGCAGCCCTTGAACCCGTTAGCCAGGCACTGGCAAACAGCCTTCCTCACGAATTTTACATCACCCCAGGGAACGGGACGTTTCCAGTGCACCCTGAATGCACGGCGGTCCGAGCTGTCAGCACGGTCCCTATAGACACTGGCAGACAAACGACGGGAGGTGAGCTTCGCTAGGAACGGCAGCAGGAGTTGGATGGCTTCAGGGAACTTGTGGCATAAAAGACAGCCTTTCTGTCACCTTCACGTGCAGCCACAAATGAGGGTCTGGCTCTTTGCACGGGACTGGAACATTAAAAAGAGTGTTTTAAAAGGATATAAGAGCAAAGAAGCATTTTGTACTGGCTTGCCCTGCTCTCCCCGCTGTGATCTCTGCACATTGGCATGCTGGCCTTGACGGATGCAAAGCATTTTTTATTCCTTCACTCTCATTTTGCAGTGGTGGCACACACTCCAAGAAACACTGCGAATGTATTAATCGATTACTCTCAAACATCCAACTCCTCCTCAGAGCAAACAGATGTCCCACAAACTTGTCACTGCGTGTGGCAAGATGTCTTTGCAAATAAAGTCTATTTGGTTTTACTTATATTAAATTAAGAATTAGCAATAGAAGCTACCTGTAAGGTTTGAGGAACAGGTAGGACTCGGTACCTTTAGATAAAAATAATTTACCAGATTTAAATATGGTTTAATACTTTCCCATTTTTTCATATCTACCCGAGATTAGGTGCTGATCAGGTCTTCGGGTCTGAATCCCAAGAAATGAAGAGACAAATATGCAAAAAATTGAACTGATATACAACTTTACTTTTAAGAAAAAAGAAGACAGAACCTCTTGGAGTCTAGTCTGCTCCTCATTCAAGCCACCACGTCATAATAACCCCTTTACATAGCTTTGTCTTAAAAGGCATTAGAATTATTTTTGCCCCCACATCTTTCACAGGAAAGCTGTTCCAGAATTTTACTTCATTGAAAACTGAAAATGTCCTTCTAGTTTCCAAATTTAATTGTACTCATGATTGCTTTATACTCATTTGTCCTTTTGCCAACATTGCTCTTTAGCTTCAGCACTTCTTTTGCTTCCTCAGTCATTTCCCATACATGAGCTTGCAACTTATTAGTCTCCAAATGCATGACCTTGCACCGCATAGCAGTGAATTTCATTTGATTTCAATTGCTCCAGGCCCTAAGTTCATCCACTTCTTCCTATCTAACAGGCCGCTCCTATTCAGAGTTCTGTCATGTGTGTATTTTACGAGTGCATATCTCCTTTGGGGGATAATGATATTAGCAAAAATAACGAAAAAAAAAGCTTACTCAGAAGACCAGTCTTTAAAATTCTATTGCAACCTATTCCTTCAACTAAATTTTTTCAGTGTCCCCTGTTGTTCTCAGACCTTTCCATCATTTTTTACTCACTTTGCAACTTTCTTTCTGATGAGCATTATCTCTAATGTCCCTAAGAGATGCCAAATCACATACACGACTACAGTCCAGCTAGAGGAGTCCAACTGCATTTTGTTACACAGAAAATGAATTATCTTATCAGATGTCCCCATGGATTTATCCTCAATGTATTCCATCACATCAGTGCTGAGCAGTGGCCAAAAAGACAAGTTGCTGAAAGATTGTTTGCAGAAATGCCAGGTGCTATATTTTTTATCCAGCCCAGTCTAAACATCTATTAGTGGCAAATGTGACATTAGTGCCAATATTTGCCACTGCTGAGCTAAACCAAACTACATCATCACTTGGAACTGAGTAATCCTATTTATCTTAGCAGCTACACAGGAGCAGAGATTTTCCCCTTCTTCTCTGTTTTTAGATTCATACAGTATCAAGGTGCAGCATATTCTGTAGTAGTCAGAAAATTACAACTTCAGCAGTAAGATCCAAAAAGAACAAAAAGTTCAGTCAGAGAAGAGAAGAGAAAAGGTAAAAATTTATTTTCCCAGGTTCATAATGCTATTAATGAAGAATTGAGCCAATAAACAGAGTTCCACATCATCAGGATGTCCCTGGTGTGCAGGACTCCTGTGAACAGTTATCTCCTGAACTATGCCAGTTTGATTTGTCTTAGGTACAGTTGTGTCTATGGGATATATCTTCTTGGGAAGAATTTTGCAATATGGAGGACACAGGTGATAATGAAATGTTGTACTACTGTAAACAGTGATCAGCACCTCAAATTCTTCTACTCTGTGGCACAGCCCCCTCAGCTGAGAAGATGCACTATCTCTAAAATCACTCTGATCTGTATCCCAAGCTTTTACACAAGCCAGGGGTAACACAGAAGTTGAAGAGCCTGAAAAACTTTCCTGTTTTAGCGATTCCTATTTGTCTACAGTTACTATGCGTTTGGCTTTATTCACAACAGCTAATGATGAAAGCATACAAACAGTATTAGCAGAGTTCTGCTAAAACTCTGTGAAAGCTCAAATCATATGCTTTCTCCTTAGCAATGCATACTGGCAAGAAGTAAACAAATGCACCTACCCACAAACTATCCTCTATGAGAGTGGCTGCTCCTCCAGAGGTAACCTTGAATTTAAAATTCAACTTAGAGTAATTCATGTTATACTGCGTTTTTTTCAAGAGGAATCAGCTAAAGTCATACAGAATTCATGCTTTAGAAGGGAGCAATGTATTTATGTCACATTGCCTACTCTGAAATCTCTGCAAGTATGTAGACTTATAAAAGGCATGTCACATTCATTTTGGTAGGTTTGTTTTGTTTATGCTCTCCTCATGACAAAAGAATTTGTCAGCTCCCTCTTAAAAATATAAACAAACATTTGTTTTAACTTGTTTAAAACAAATCTAGTAAGAAATTATCTAAGACATGGCCCCTGTCCTTTCCACTCTGCTTACAACAGAAAATAGAGCTGATCGTATCTGAAAGAGGAACACAAACTTGAATCTTACACATGTTGGAGTTTTGGACAACCAACTACTCAGTCATAACATATGAAATACTGATTTTTATTTCAGGTCAAAGATATGAACAAAAGGCCATAGTCAGTCAAGATCCAGAATATACTGCATTACACAGAAATGTAAGACATTAGGTCAAGTACTCCCTGCAAGTACTTAAAATCTTCCTCTCAAAATTTGTGACTTTTTTTTGCCTTATTTCATATGGTATATCCTACGATATCAAATTCCTGCAAGTTTTATGGAAATCAACAGCAGGGTGGAGAACAGATGTTACTAATGCTGCCAATAGTGAAAGGTGGGAAGAATTAAGCCACAATTCATTTTCTTTGGCAGTGGCCAGGCTAATAGACACTTACTGGCTGTCCACTCAGCACATCTACTCCACTGGACAAACCACAGCACATACTTACTTTTCTGGCTGCTGAGCAGAAGAAGCACATGGAGGATTTAGGACATCTGGGAGCCTTGCACTGGGAGAAGAAGAGTTTTAGAAAAACAGAAACTGGCCAAGATACAGGACAAGTGACAAGAAATGTAGGAAAGTGAAAATATTATAGAAGAAAAAGGAAAGACAAGTGGGGTGGTTGTTTTAAGGAAATCACAAGAGACATAGGAAGATGAGGTTGTCAGACCAGAGGAACTTAGGGCACAAATCTGCATGAAATCTGTCTTTGAAGATTTTTGTTTACAGAACAATTTCATAAAGCCAAAATGGAGAACCTCATACGGAATCCGGGGCTTTAGTCCAAAAGAAATAATTGAAAACTGCAGATGCTCTTTGTTTCTTGAAATTTGTATTTGGGTTTGTAGGTTTATCTGTATTCCAAATGTGCAAAGAGTTTTATTTGGAAGTACTTCTGCAAAACTCAACATACATTTAAAAAGATTAATTTAAGAGATATCACAACAGAGGCATTTGTATGTGGTGCATACTATGGGAAACCTTAATCCCTAACAATGTGAACAATACACAAATGAAAAAACAGTACCAAAACACTAAACAAAAATCTGACAAGCTGGATGAGCAACGTCAAACTATATATTAACTTCTTTTTCTATCTTGTCAGTAAAAATAAAATTAAAAGTAGAAAGAAAGCAAAAAAAGCCCACCTAGCATTCAGAACAAATAAAGGCTCTGTTAATCCTATCTCAGCACAAAAGAACACAGGAAATGTCAGAATAGAAGAGATGGCTTTGACCCATCACAACCAATATCTTGCCTTCTAATACTTTGTGCTACTTCAGAGGAAATGCTCTATGGCATTCCCCTTCACTGTACAATCTGTGTAATGGAGAGATGAAGAAATTCCTCTGTAGTCCAGATAGCCATCCATTTTAACCCTGAATCATGAGGCTGCTTGTGAAACTGCAATTTTTCTTCTTTATGCAAGTCACTAAAACATTTTAGGCATGATAAAC
Organism: Tauraco erythrolophus; assembly: GCF_009769465.1. NCBI lineage: Eukaryota > Metazoa > Chordata > Aves > Musophagiformes > Musophagidae > Tauraco > Tauraco erythrolophus. The sequence continues at coordinate 10,126,980 of NC_141476.1, forward strand.
TACCTGCCTTAAAGAATGTCCCAATAATAGCAAATTAGTGGTTAAAAATTTTACTGTATACATATACATCACAATCGAAGCGATAAAGGCCATCGGTTCATTTCAGAGGTGAAATCTTCTGCAGCACTGAGACTACTGTGCAGACAGTTTCATTCTGAAAATAGCATGAAGATGGTTTCATTCCAGACTCAGAACACCATCGTCTGATTTACAATAGAAAATGTGCTGAGGCATAATATAGAAAACGTAAAACGATTTCCTAAGAAATCATTGGCAACATAATTGTATTATAAAAATCAATAGTTTATCATATAATGGCTTTACCGGACAGAGAAGAGTGGCTACACTATTTCAAGTTCCCACTGGTCATCCAGAGGCTGTTTTCCTTCAATCTTTTTCAAAAATTATCTGAATCAAAGAGGCATGAACAAACTAGAAAAGATACTAGACAAAATCTCCTTCTACACTGTAAAGCTGAAACAAAACACCAACAGATCAGTATAGTTTGCAGTGTTTGAAGACTATAGTTACTGCAAAGTACAACAGCAGGTGCAAAGGGAACTTTCTTCACTTTAATATAACGTGCCAAACTTAAGCACAGATTGCTTCAATAGTAAAGCAAACTATGGCAGGTTTTCAATTTTCCTGTACCCTTTCATTATTAGGTCACGTTAATGAACTACTCTGAAGGAATGAAGGTCATTAGCACACATACTGCATAAAGCTGACGAGTCTTTCTGTTAAAGAAATTCACTGTCTTTTTTTGGATGTTATCACATTTATTTTATCTGTAAACAGATACCAGTTACCCCATATTAAACCAAACAAAACCAAAAAGAGGAACAAATTAATACTCTTTTCAGCTCTGTGCTGGTTGTCTTTCTACATCCAAGAATACTGGCTAACTAATTAGGCATTCTCAATCAATATGTCTTCATAATTTTCAGGGTTTAAATGCCTGCTCTGAACTGAAATTTGGCCAACGGATCACATGGGTAGATTCCTATAAAGCCTGACAAGACATAAGTAGCCAATTTTTCCAGTTTCAAGGATTACTGTCTGAGCACTCAGTGCTTTCTGGAGTGGTGCAACGCATTTATTTCACAGAAAGAACATGATTTTTTGTGCCCTTCATGAACAGAATTAATCTGGTGATAGCAGGATACTAATGTCTTTGCTCTCAGCACTGTTTAGTGTGGTGTAAAGAAAAGACAGATGCAGAAGGAATGCCTCCACAGCTTTCCCATCCCTCCTGCAGCTGTATGCAGCCCCTTAACAGTCCCCTTAACCACGGCTCGCCCTGGAGTCCCCTTCCAAGCCTGAGCAACCAGACTGCACAGCAGTGAGAGGGAACTTGATGAAAGTTGGAATCTTGGAAATACACACCACAGAAATTGGCCTAAAATTTTTTTTCGTAACTATCCACAATCCTCAAATATGGATTCTACAGAACATCTGTTGATGAAGTATTTGTGGGGCTTAGGAAAAAAGGTTGTGAACCGATTCTCAATCTTAACATATTTACCCAAGAACTGTCTTGTCCAAATTGCTGTGTTTTCTCAATCAAAGGTGTTACTCCATCTTTCTGAAAGAAAAGCCTTAAACTAATGGAGAGATTATAAGATTATACATATGCATGTCTCAGAGACATTATTGTGTTCTAGAATCTCAAATAGAGACAGTCAGGATAGCTAACAAATTCCATTATTTTATTTATTTGAACAGTATTTGTATCAGAAGACCGATGTACAAATAAAAATCAGACAAAATTCAGAGTTCATGTACATGGCTGAAGGAGGAAGCGTTCTGCTGGAAAATTTTCAGAGATCCACAAATGGTAGTGGATACAATGACAACCACGCAGTTAAACTAGTGCATGATGCAATCTTGGCAAACAGGTTCCTAGGAAGGTCACTGGCTAACAAGGAATGCTCAAAGGAAATGAAGATCAGCCTGGCAGCAGGACAAACATGCCTCAGCTCCATGGAACCTGTTACCAAGTGAAGGCTGAGCAAGCAGCAAGCACACCACGCCTCCCTTTCCTGTAAGTCAAGAATGGAAAGAAAAATCTACAGAAAACATCATAGGATTCCTGTGTGTCTTCTTTCTTAGCTTAACTGGTATTTATAATTTATACAGCTCTCAAAACATAACATGGCATTTTATGAAATACAGTATGCACTAGAAAGACAAGATTTCCAGACTACAGGAACCGACAGTCTAAAAAGGTATAAACCAAGTCAATTCAGAACGACACAATACAGAACAGACTGGCAAATGGTCATTAGAGCTGAAATGGAGCTTTACACAGGAGACAGAAGGGAGGCCACTTGCCATATATCAACTGGCAGGCTGCTCCAAGTGTGAGCAATGGTATGCAATAAGGCAAAGTCAGGAACGGATGAAGGAAATTACAGTACTATTCCTATGGATATAAACCCAAGCTATGTCAGTGGGAGTCGGTTAAAAATGACTGGGGTTAGTATTACACATTAAATATCTAATGCACATTGAATATTCTCCTAAATTAAATTAAATCAGTTCTCACCATGACACTACTAACATCTTGGTATTTCAATTTAAGACAGGAAACCTACCCACACCTTGTGCTTAGGCCATTTACAAGAAGAAAGGATGTCCATATGTTCCAATTTCCTACTCCAAAATACAGTAAAAATCTCTTCACTGAAATATGTTGTACCATGTAAGTTCAGAAGTTAGAATGGTTGTATTAGAAGATAAACATATATGAGTTCTTACAGTTTTCCCCCAATTATTACCCAAGCACTTGCTGTACGCTCATCATACCTTTCCAGGGCTTTAGTAGATATACCCTGCGCAGCAGCCTAAAATGTTTTGCCAAAGAAAAATACATAACCTAGCAGCTCAGGTATGAGCAGCAGCTGATCTAGAGACACAACCTTAAAAGAAGTCAATATAACAAACATCTTGATTGTTTGATCATTACTTTTACAGTGTTTTCCACATTACCATAATTCCAAACCCTACTTCGGAAGTACGATGGGCTTAGGCCGTAGATGGGCCAAATTTACTGACACAAGGCTTCTTGCCCAATTTTCCATTACATGCAATTTTTGAGTCATAGCATCTACAACAAATGCTATGTTTTTTTCTGCAAAACTGAAACAAACAGAGGAAAACATTTTCCCCTCACAGTATGTTTAAAACCAGTTTTCTCTGGCAGCTGGCAAAAGGGACTTGTGCAGTCCAGTTTTGCCCTGAGCAGGCAGGTAGTTGCTTCTACATGTTACTCTCGCAGCTGGATACTTCATATACCTTTATAACTTTAGGCTCTAAATCTCCGTTTTTAACTGGAATTTCTTAACTCCTGAGGCCTTAGCATAACTCCTGTCACAAAGGACTCCAGCTTTTTAGATAGAGTTACGTGTAATGAATTTCAAAATGACTGCAGGTTAAACCATATATAATGAACTATGTAGTTCCTGTTGGCTACAGAACTCCCCAATAGCTTTTTAACCTTTCTTTTGCTATCATCATCTCTCTTTCGTCCTTGTTCTATTAACTGTTTTTATTTAATAACCTGTAGCTCAGTTTTAGTATTATTGTTTTCCTTATCTCCAGTACCCAAGAACTCTAATCAGTCTAATCCAGTGTATGATAAAACTACACTGGATGTGATTTCTTTGAAAATCCCAAGGTAAAACAAGAAAGCTAAATAAATCTTATAATTGATTTAACTCATTCCCTTCCTTAGCAAGACCAGGACAGTACCTTTCAGGAGCAAAAGCAAGGAAGGTGAACAGGGCAGTGGCGGGCCGAGACACGGACCCATCAATGGCCCAGTACTTTCCATTTGTGCGTTTCATCACGCTGCAATGGGTTACGAAGTTCTTAATAATGGTTCTTTGTAGAAACATTAAGACCGACTTCGAGGAAGGAAAAAGTATTCAACTATTTTATTGCGAAAAGGCTACAAAGTTTCATGAAGAAATGCTGCAACCAAAAAAGCTGTCATTTCAAGGAAAGATCTCCTTCGACTAATACCTCATTATAAAAACCGTATCAAATTGGTTCCCTGTGACCTTCTTCCCAGAGGTTTTGAAACTATCAGGAGGCGTTTGCTTATTCTTGATAGGCATGTTAAACGAATGGGGCCGTCCTTCTCATTTCCTTCTCCTAGAGACAAACACCAGATCTGCAAGTCCATCCTAATTCCTTAAAAACCATGGACTTTGATGTGGCTGCTCCAGCACATAGCTTCCTACATCCTTCTCAAAAAAAAAAAAAAATAAAAAAATCATTTGACACAATGAAGCCCTAAAGATTAAATGGCAAACGTGATTCAGGAGTTGAGTTCTTGGCAACGTGTGGATTTGAAACACCTCCACCGGCCCGGGGTGACACAGCACCATCTCCCACGGCCGCCCTCCACCTCGGGTGCCCGGAGGGACGCCCTGCGAGGGGCCCGCACCGCCCTCCGCGCCGGCTTCGCCACGTTTCTGCCACTTAGGGGCTCGCACACAGCCCCGCCACCGCCAGAAGAACCGCCGCCGCTGGGATCCGAATCGACGGACGGAGGGCTCAGCTACACCCGCGAACGGCCGCCCGCCGTGGCTGAGCGATCGTGCCACGCCCCGTGCGCCGCCATTTTAAACGGTTCCTCCTCCGCCCTCCGGCCGGTCCCGGCTCCGCCCCTCCGGAGGTGCGGCCCCGTCCGCGGCCGCCCTCGCCCAGGTGAGCCCTGGTGGGGGACTGAGCTCCCCGGGCGGAGCGGCCCCGGGCCTCCGCGGCCGGCGGTGGGGCCGTGGCGGAGCGGGAGGGCTGCGCCGGCTCACGGCCGGGCTCGCCCGGCGGCGGAGGGGCGGGGGCGGCAGCGCGGCGCTGCGGGACGCGGCCTTCCCGCTGGAGCGGCGCCGGGAGCCGCGTCTGCAGGGATGCTGGTGCCGGAATCGTCGGCCTTGTGTCGAAGCGTTTTACCATCGAGTTTTTATAGAAGTGAAAAGCTGAGTTTGAATTTTTTTTTTCCTTCTTAATTTTTGCGGGTTGTGTGTAAGAGTGTGCTTTTTTCACATAGGAAAAAAAAAAAAGACACATAAAGCTGTGCTGTTTTTCACATAGGAACACTGGTAGTTTTGGTATAGTTTATTAATGGTCCTTCTGCCCATTTATTATGTTAACTTGTATTTTGAGAAAATATATAGCCGTGTTACAAACTCAGCTTTAAATATTCAATATGTGGAATTCATTTGTCTGGAAGATACTAAAACCCTTCATCAGTGATGAACTGCTTTCCCTCGTGTGTCCCAGCCTGCCGTAAATCAGTGCTGGCTTTAGGCCGGAGATGGGGAGGTGTATGGATTAACAGTCTGGGGTCTAAGCCTATATTCCCTGCCAAAAAATAGTATATTTGTGTCATTTTTCAATACAAATTAGTAGTAGGTGCAAATTCACTCTATTTTACTTAATCCTTTTGATTTTAGAAAAGAAAATCTTAAACACAGCTTTTTTTCAACACTGGGATGTTGATCAGAAAAATGTAGTCATACACTTATGTAAATAGTCCATGTTAAGTTGAGAGGCTAGCCATGACTGCAGAGGGTTTTAGGACTGTGTGAATCTGTCCATCCCTGCCTCCCTTGGGGTTAGAACAGTGTATTAAGTAATTTAAAGAACATGAAGGTCTGTTTGTATTTACTGTTTGTGAAATGCTCCTTTTGCTCCTAACTTACTAGGGACCAATTGTTTGTATTGTGGGGCTACATAAACACAGAATGTTGTTGAAATACTTGAATGTGAAACATTCTGGTTTGAGGAAAGAAAAAGATACATAAGAAGATGTCATAGGATGGAAATATTTTTTCAGTCTTTTCAGTGGTTTATGTGAATGGAAGGATTAGGGGGCCCTTTGGACTGCCGCTACTTTAGTTTCGATGTAGGAAACGTGGTGAAACTAATGATCAAAGTCAGTGCACAAATCAAGACCTCACAAGGTAAATCCTGATAGGAGTCTATTCTTCCAAAGATAAGCATCTTTCATTGTCGCTTAGCTTTAGAAACGACATTCTTGATGGTTTGTCATTGACTGACACTTTAAGCCTGTATTTCCAGTTGGACAGATGTACTAAAGTACATGATTCAGGGCAATAAAAAAATAAGTTTGATCTGTGACTGAAAAATGAGAGATCTGCTGCTTTATGGTGTTCTATAAAGATGTCATAAAATATATATTTATTTGACAAATATGCAAAAAAAAATGAGGTCTTACATTTCAAGATGCTGTTGATTTTACTAAAATAGTCCCTCTGGATTTTAAGCACTTTTGATTTTTAGAATTTCTGGAGAGGCTAGGAGGAGGAAAGATGAAAAGGAGAAAAATATTTCAACTATCAATTTTCCAGACCATTCTCTCCTTTCTTTTTAAGCAGAGGTTACTGTAACTAAAGACAATGATACTTGATGCATAATGAAAGCACCTCTTAATATTATCTTGGTAATTACGTCATTCATTTAATGTTTTTAGAAGCTACCAATCTTAATAACAAAGGTAGTTTCTAGCCTTCATTTGTAGTAACTTAATGGCAATTGGGACGTTAAAAGTAAGCAATATGTGAGAAAGAATGTATTGGTGTCACTTGTCAGTTTGTTTTTCATAAAGGCAAAAAATACTGCATTTCACTGATGTGTTTACAGTAATCAGCTTTGTAGTATGAATGAGTTGTCCTAACGAAAATGAAATAATCACAAATTTTGGGTCTAGTTTACCTTTCACTAAAGTTAGGAAGAGCCCTCTTGTTATGAATTTGATAGTTACAAGGGTCGTCAGTTTCCTGAGTCTGCATTAAATATGTTCTGCAAATCAGTAAATTACCTAGCTTGCCCATATGTGTGTCAGTTTAAAACACAACTGCATTGGTGACAAATTTTAAGTCATATTGTAAGAGTGAACTTTATTTGACAATTTGAAATTTGAAGATTTCTAGTGGTGGTATAAGATTTCTAGTCCATCAATAAGTGCTCATCACACCACAGTTTTTGTATTTCTTTTTACTACCACTTACTTCCTACATGTTATCTCTTTATATATGCCTCTACCCTTTCTGTGATCCATTATGAAAGTCTTTAATTATTTGATTGTCTTTTCTAAGTATGTCATTTGAATGAGAAATTTTCCATTCAGACACGTGCTTCCTCCACTTTAATTTAAGAATTAATTAGTAGCAGAAGTTTTTTGTGTGATATAGGCGTGTGTCTTCGTGGTATTTTACCAGTGAACGTGTGTTCTTTCTGTGCTCAGAGCCAACTAAGAACCATTTCCATACAATGCAGTGTGGAGATAAATCAGTAATGTCAAGCCAAAGCTAATAAGCACTGCTGAGTGGCAAAGTGTATTACACAATATTGAACCCAAGTTAATATATCAACGTGGCTTTCACTCACCTTGCACTGTATGCAGAGCTGTTTGCGTCCTCCTTCAAAACTCTGTGTGATGTGCCATCAGTGGACTGGCTCTTAGGAAAGTTTTCTTATGAGAAAACAGTGAAGAAAACTAAGTATTTCTTTCTAGGTCTTATGTGTAATTCTGACTACGGCAATGGCTGCAAATACTGCAGCTGTCCCTCTTGCTAAGTAGCTTCAGCCTTGCCATCCTTGAAGATGGTATGGTGATGAAGATGAAACTTGGCCTCTGCATACTACACGCTAGACATTTGTTCCAAAATAGATAGTATGATTGTAGTCAGCAGGAGACTTCTGACCAGGATGTTAGTAGGAGTCTCTGAAAGTGATGAGTTATTCTTTTCAGTCTCAGAACTTCATACTTTTCATACAACGACTCTTATTTCAGGATCCTTCACATTTATTTAGTCTTAATGTTTTTCCCTGGGATGTAAAAAGGCATAACAGAACTGCAGAGTGTGTGAGGGTTGTGTTAGGTGCATAACACTTGACAGATCTGGAACTGATTTTTAAAGCAGAAGTAAGTGAAAGGGCTTTGCTCCAAGGAAAAAGCAATGTCTTCCTTCGTACCTCATTCACTTAAAAGTAATAATAAATAAAAACTGGGAGATGGTGAAATACTTAGTCCTAGAAGGACAAGTGCCTCACCATGTGAGTTACAATAATACACTCATTGTAAATATGTACCATAGGAGGGCATGACTTCTGTCTCTCTTTCACTGCCGATCCTTCACATTTAGCCCTGGCAAAGTAAATCAAAACAGTAGGTCACTCTGAGATTAGTTTCGTGGTGCCAGTGCTTTTCCCTAAGACATGAGTCATGCAATTTTGGGTAGTTCTGCTCTTTTAAAGGCTGTAGATAATAACAAAGATGGGACTGCAGACAAAAAAAAGTGAATGAACAATGATTTCCAAAATGATTGCCCCATAGTAAAGTGAGTATATACAGAAGGAAGAAATAATACACTTGCTTTAGAAGTGCTTTCTTTAAAAGGCACTTCTAAATTACAATAGTTCAGTGTAGCTATTAATGTAGTCATTCTTAAAAAAACCTCACAATTATGCCAACTGAATGAGTGGGAAATTTGTAGAGAAAATGGTCTAAAATGCAGAATAATGCAACTGGTGTGTTAGATGTGCAGTGGCAGTATTAAGGTAATATGATCAAAATACATATGGTTTTTGATAGGCTTGTTATGAATGTTATGGTTTCTAAATTTTGTTTTCCTCATAATTGAGAAGCTTAAAGTGAACTAATATTTTTGGCAGCAGCATGGGATAAAGTTCTAATATCTGACTTTTTTCCATTTTTATTTTCATTTACAGACAACTTGAAGACTTAAAATAATTGTTGCTGATTAAAATAATTGTGGTTGAACATCAACAGATTTCATCATGTTTTCCTAAAAGAATGATGATTTACTTTTTATAACAGAATTCTGCTCTAATCCTGTAAATGTATACATTGTTTATGAGCTCATGCATATTGTCACTGAATTTGTAGTTCATTTACAGTCATAGATCTTTTTATAAAATTTTTTAAACTTTTTGTCACTTTGTGATTGTGACAGCTAAACTGTTCTTTATAAGAAGCTATACTTATGTTCTCCTGGTCAGCATACTGTTTTTATCTGTTAAAAAAAAGGCTTCAGGATTAAAAAAAAAAAAATCCAGTAATTAAAAAAAAAATTAATTCTTTAAGTAGTCTGTGCCTGAACTGAAGCAATGAACATAAACCAAGTGTATCAAATAAATGAGAGACAGTCTTGTGAAAGGATTTTTCTGTGAGTTGACAAACACTTTCAGTTTCCGCTGTGAGGGTGCACGTTGTCTCTTGTGACTGGTTCTACCCGTCTTTGGAGATTGATGACTACCCTTTATGTTCAGGGTCCCTTCGCTTTCCGTTGACTTCAGGTGAAATTGCAGACGCTCAGCATGATCAAAGAGGGATGGGGGAGGCTTCCAGTAGCAGTCTCTTCACTTTCTGCTGTTCTGATTTTCTAACTGCAGGCATCTCTTAATTCACATTGACTTTAGCAGCCCTCAAATAACTTAAGTGCTTGGTTTAAGTCTTAGACTAATCATCCTCAAAGAAGAATGCTGAATGTGAAAGAAGATAATTTGTCTCAGAAGTCTCTGCCAAATCTCTCTAGATGTAGTGGTTTCTATCGCAGCTGTTCCATATGTTTCTCTTTTTCTATATTGAATGTTAAGCTCCTCTTTAATGGAGTCTAATGTTTTTCAGTGGGCACTCAATAACAAAGAATAATAAAAAATATGTATTAATGATGATTTTCAAGCATTTTAAAGCATGAGAAAGCCTTCATTATTAAAAATAAGGGCAGAAGACAAAATTACTAGTTTTACTTGGAATATAAGGCAAGGCAGCCCCGAGTACTTGATGCATGAAGGGAAAATTTTCCAAGACAGCATCAATATTAATATTTTTTTGATCTTAATTGCTTTGTGGTAGCACTCTGATGCAGTTGATATACATTTTGTTCTCATGAAAATTATTTCATAATAGTATTCATATCTTTTAAAATATGGTTGGGATTTCAATATAGGATTTTTTCACGTCAAATCCCGTATAAAGTTCTTTGTTTGTTTGTTTTTCAGCGTAGTCTGTAAGTGTCTTTACTGATTGAGAAGCTGAAATTGTTTTTTGCCTGTGAAAGCTGGAAAATGTTCAAAAACCAGTATCAGGTAAAAGAGAAATAGTTTTATTTTTTTGTACTGTTTCATTTCACCTCTGAGAACTCAATTAAAAATGGCTTGTTCTGGGGGGCAAAAAGTCCAGATACTGAAATGTTTTGGAATGTTTCATTATTCAGTATTTTCATAGAAATGTTGTGAAATAGTGAGTAGCTGTTAGTGCTGTCAGGTCTAGGATGGACACCAACATAGTGTTACCACTGGCTTTTTGTCTAGAGTGCCTTCCCTGGGAAAGCAGGCCTAACTCTTAAGGTATAGTCAGAAAAGGGGGTTGGTTTATTCTCTTGGTCCAGCACAGGGTTGTGACAACACTAATGTCATCATTCACAAACCTCATTATCCCTTTTACTGTTTTCTGGCCTTCATTTTCACCACACTTTGCCTCCCTTTCTCTGCAACAGTGCTCTCCCAAGGCAGCATCCAATCTGCAACAATTTTTTAATTTTTTGTAGCAGTCTGTTTTAAAACTCACTTCATTTGGTGAGTTATAGAAATAAACCATACCTAAATATAAATTACTAATCTCCTGCGTGTTTTTAGAATTTTTACAATAATTTTGTTTTTTAGAGAATATTATAAATAAAATAATTAAAATATTACATGGTATTCCTTCAGATTTATGTTCTGATCCTCTAGTACAGCCAAATATTGACTAAATAGATTGCTATGTTACAGTAGTCTAGAAGATGTTATTAATATTCTGCTGTCTGACTGATCAGGAATACTGACTGTGGTAACAGCTTCATGTGAGGAGGGGTTGTTCTTAGGCACTCATCTTGACCATTGACGACTCTGTACTGAACATTTGGTGGGATGATATATCCTTAAACCACTTTATCATAGGGTGGCCCATTTGTGGAAGTATTCAGTGCTCAAGGCAAGAACCCAGGAGCAAAATGGAAGATTTTTGGTAATCCATCAGCTATATGGAAAGTAAGTTTTTAAAGAAACTTGTAAAACCTAGAGTATAAAACAGAAAATTGTGAATGAAGCTTAAAATTAGAAGGTAATGAGGGTTTTGACCTGACAGTGACATTGTCACTTGCAGTTCTGTCATTATGACAGACTAAATGACTACTTAAATTAGTTCTTTATGCCTGCTTGCAGACTAGATTGGTCACAGCACAATTTTACAGTTTAAATATTTAGAAAGTAATTTTGCCATTCTGATAACTAATGGATTGAGTTGGGCCCATTGGATCGTGAGCCCTTTTTCTCAGTATTCTTTGTTCATTAAACGTAATAGTAAAGGACATATTTCTATGGATTGTATTATTAGCATCGTATTTGAACTACTGTAATACTTAGTGCCATCTACCATTTGTGATTTAAGGAAAAAAAAGTAGCTTAGTGTGTTAGTAGCATGGTTGGTTGTGAGAAGAAGAATTCTATCAAGATGCTTATGTTTGTTTATTGTTCCTTTTTATAGAAATATGATAAAGAAGTAAAAGGCTTTGTTTTTGTGCTTGAAGGAAACAGTCAAATCAACAAAATGCAGCTACCAAAGGCAACTAGACAAACTTGTAAGTATCAAAGAATTAAACATCTGTGATGTTGTTCTGATTATTAAATCAGTCTTATATTGGAATGTTAAACTTACATTATTCTCCCTTACTTTGGGCGTAATTCAGCGAAAGCAAAGTGCTTTTTCACTAACTTTTTAGCAGGTCAGTCACAAGTGAGCGAAAGGTCTAGAAATGCTGTATTAAAGTGCTGTAGGGAAGATCCTTGTCGATACGTGTTGTCTTAATGCTGCCAGGTTGCCTTCTGTACCAGATCCTGTTACAGACTGATGCCTGGCAAATAGCTTCTGACTCCATTCAGCACTTAAAGTCAACGTATTTTTACTTTTATGTATGAAATAAGCACTATGAGTACAAAGAAGCTGTACCCAAATTTCAGCTGCATTTATGTAATCAGTCTTTGACGGGTAGTGTGGAGTATTTCCCCAGGTTGTCTATTACTTGCACCAGAATAAGCCCGAATCAAAGCAGTCTACGTTTCTCAGGGCATACAGCAATCAGTGTAATTTATGCCTTAAACTCCACTGCAGGGTTTTGTACCTCATAAGGCTTGTAGTAATGAAGCGAGCTGGTTTAGAATTAACTACTCACTTTTGGAGAAAAATTGAGATGGTGATTTTAGTCAAATGAAACAGGACTTTTCCAGAGTACTTCCTGTGCAGGTTATATAATTACAAATTATTTTTTCCAAACAAACACAAAAAATAAATAAGAAAATCTATAGTCTGGTCATGCACTAAGGCCTTGAAAATTATTCTGATTTTTATAAGAGAAATTCACTATTATCTTCAGTATAATAATATTGGTCTAATATCTCTTTCTGAGAAATCCAACTTTTAACTTGTTTATTGCCAGTGTTGCAATAAACTATTACAGTCTAAAATGAGGATTGAGAATTAGTGTTGTGGATTATCACTGCGAAGAATAGTTTGGATTTAAATCTACTTTAGCTAGTGCTGCAGTACTACAGTCAAATTTCCATCTGTTACCATTCTGTCTCCCTCTGTGTACCTCAAGTATTTCATTTATGTCAAGTATACAATCTCCCAGTTCTACTGTAATCTTTGAATACTCTTCTAAAGTAAAAGATGTTATATGTACAAATATAATTTGAAATTTTAAAATATCATTTGACCCACAAAAGTAGGAAGTTCTGAATTAGCATTCTTTGGAAGAGGAGCTAATATCGCTGTTGAGTCTTGTTAAGTTAATGAAGAGCAGCCCCTACCCTCACAGATGGAATAACTAAGAAAACATACGGTTGAATTCAGACAACTTTGTACTGTTTTCCCTTGATAGGGAACTACCTGAATCCTGGAAGATTTCTTCTGTTTGTTTCCCCAGTTAAGCTCCTTTTCTGTTCCTAAAATCAGAAGCGTCCACTGAACATTGTTGTCATGATCTGGGTTGCGTTTTTACCCAAGGGTTTTTGAAGTTTTTTAATAAGGTGTACATTGTCACAAACGTGTGAGCAAGTTTCATATGACTGTAAGATTATCTTGATAGGGAAGTATTACTTTATTTTATAATTTCTGTGGGATAGTTGATGTCTACATGCTCTTACAACACAATGTAGAATTGTTAGTAAAAAAAAGTTTCCTTTTATTTTCATGAGAATTCCACCGAAGCCACAGATGGGACTTTTAAAACAACACTTTTATTGCAGTTTGAATTGGTTTTGTTCACTTTTTTCTCGTGTTCATATGCTGTGTGAAACTTGGGAAATAGTGTTGCAGGGGAATAGCTGTATGGTACAAAATTGCAATGCTTGATGGTGAGATGTGCATCTGCACACCCACAGCACATGTATTTAATGTTTTTTCCTGTTTCTAGTGGGACTGATCCAGCAGTTTCTGACACTTCAGATTTTTGTGCCATTGGGACAAGACTTCTCCACTGAGTTACTGTAAGATGCATAAAATTTCTCTGAATACTTAACATAAAGTGAATGCCTGATTGCAGCCACAATTATGGTGGCAGATTTTGCATTAAAGCATGGTGACTGATCAAGTCAGTAAGAAGTGATTAAGCTAATGAGATCATTGTTTCTTAGATGTTTTAAGTACTGACATTCCTTTGAAGACAGAACAAACTCTAAAAATCATGAACGAAGATGGTGAAAAATATGAATAAATGGGACATGAATTTATCAAACATATGAAAATACTGGCTCATGAGGATCTCCTGAAAGTTCATAAGAGATTTATAAATAAGTATTCCAGGGCCCTTTGTTTCAGGGCAAAAAGAAATACAGATTCTAACAATTGGGAGAGTAAAAAACAACCAAACAAATGGTAAAAAGCTAGAACAACAAATAGAGTGCTCAACTGGTATAATTATTTCCATACTATAAGAAGAGAGATACAGCTGAAACAGACTTTTTTCATTAGTTCAATGCGGGATGATTTGATACAGTTTTAAACTTGGGCAATTGTCAGTCTTTGGAGAACATTTTCCCCCTAGTGGCACCGGCTGTTTATAACCAGCACAACCCACTCAGCTTTGTAGCCAGTAGAACACCGAAGATTTGGATTAACAAAAATACTATGCCATTAGAAACTCTGCAAGAAAAGATGAGTTGAATAATAAGCAATTAAACTGAACAGAGTTAATAGGGAAATTTATTTTTGTTTGCCTTTCTGTAACTTGGCATTCATCTGTACCCATAATTGTCAGGGTTTTTTTGATTGTCTGAAGTCTCTTGTGCTTGGAGTAAGAGGAAACAACTCTTGTAGGTTTAAGTCAAAGAGGACAAAATGAGATGCTGAGAAAATATCATTCCAGTTATACTTTAGTAGAGATACAGTGCTCATTGTAATGTGAATAATCTATTTCATGAAATTAGGATGGTGTGCTATTTTATGATGCTAGGTTATTCTGTTATCTTCTGTGCCTTCATGTAAGTAGAGTCATCTTGGAATATTTTGTTATTTTAACAAAGAATACAGTAGTGTGAATTGAGTCATATTTATTAAAATTCCTCAGTGGATTTATAACAATCCTTGAAAGTATTTTAGTCTTGGTGGTTTGTAAATTAGTGGGCATTTATGATCTACACCATGTTGGTAACATTATGCATGGAATTAACATTCCATGTTGATTTCTAACATGATTTTGAAATCTGAGCATTGAGAAAATCTTCAAAGGATAAATTATATTATTTAGCACAGATGTTCACTAGAGAATATTTTTGCTTCTCCGTGGAGCATGGAAATTTAGGAGAGAACACTGCGCTCAAAGGACTTGTTTTAAAGACAGCTTTGACTCTATGCGTCAAGATCTTGATACAGAAAATACTAACAGTTTAGTGATTTAAAGTGAGAAACTGTTGGCAGAAAAGCTGGTAATTGTTGAATAGACCAGAACACTGCAGGTTTTCAAGCACCTTCCCTTTGTCTTTAATTTCTCTTCCTACCACAGCCTTTGTACATTTTCTGTTACGTTTTGCTTTCACGGTAGTACTCTTTATTTCTTACCTTAATATCTAAGCAAAAAATTATTCAAAATGAGGTATCTCTAACATAAGCACACATTACTTTAAAGCTACCTTTTTTTTCTCCTGCAATACAAAGAGCTGCTTTGTGTG
Source organism: Tauraco erythrolophus (assembly GCF_009769465.1). Classification (NCBI taxonomy): domain Eukaryota; kingdom Metazoa; phylum Chordata; class Aves; order Musophagiformes; family Musophagidae; genus Tauraco; species Tauraco erythrolophus. Next base: position 10,142,241 of record NC_141476.1, read on the forward strand.
TCAAATCACACTGACTTTTCTGCTCTTTGATTAATTTCCTTAGTGTAGTTCTGGTTACACTTTCTGCTCCTTTGGTTTTAATTGCTGCATTACTTCTAAAAGTGTGTAACAAACATGCAGTAAACAGAAACCAAGTACATCGATTTGCTTCTCTTAGGCATTCTGTAGACAGATGGCAGAAACTTAGTGACAGGTAGAGGAATTTAGATTTTCTATAGTTTCATATTGAGTTTGGTTCTTTTGAGCACTTGCCACTAATCTATACCTCTTAAGAACCTCTTCTTCACTTTTCATCTACACATTTTATTTTTTCATCACTTGCTTTTTTTTTTTTGATAACTGAGAGCTCTACTTTTCTACTGCCTCTCCTACCTTTCTTTGCCCCTTCTCTTTCCAACTCATATCTAAACTTCATGTTTTCTTCACCTTTTCTCACCACTTCCAGTTCCCACCATTACTGTGTTCCTCTTATAACATATATTTTTACTTCTATAATATTCTTATGTATTTCATAAAGACGTGTATTTTGTATTTGCTATATATAGTTTAAGTAAACATATACTATTTTACTGTATTTACTATATTTAAATAGTCATACCTGTTATTTTTCACTTTCTTTTTCTCTTTTCATCAACTTTATTGATTCTAAATCAATATTATCAGAGAGCTTGATACAAACCCTCATTCTCTCTCCTTCTCTTATGTGCAGTGGTTTCAGTGTTTATGTGGATTAAATAATCTCACTTTATACATTTCCATATACTTTTACCAAAATAATAAATGCTTAATTCAGTGTAACTGTTTCATTACTTAATTACTTATGTTATAATCAAATCATGCTTATTCTGATAATTACGTAAATTCATCAATGCATTCAAAGTACTCGGAGCTACTTAAAGGTGTATATGCTTAAAAAGTACAGTCTCATTAGTTCCCCACTTAGCACAACTGTATGCAGAAGTTAATGAAGCTTCTTTAAAAATAAGTTTAGTACTAAGTTTTGTATTAGAAAACAAGTGTAACTTATTGCTGTACCTATAAACTCCTTCAAGACCTGCAAAATAGTGTATTTTATCCTAGCAGACTCATAATAATCCAATAAATAATGAAGAGAAGTCCTTCTTGCTTCACGACTGCCATTCAGATCTTTTCATTTCAGACATTTTGAAAGGAATCTCTTGCTTGTTTGTGGACAGAATAGTGATTGTGCTATTGTTTCCTGGAGTTTAATGTTCAAAGATGGTTTCTTACATAATCTGACTGTTTACTACTGAATCTTTGAGTAGCTTCAAGTGAAAATTGATAGCATACCAAGCCATCAAATTTACTTTATGCAAAAAACACTTTGGCAAGTTTTGTAATAGCTGCACATGATGCTTTATGGTACATTTCTTCCTCTCTCATTCTGTATAGAGAAGGAAATATGAATTTAGTTTGACCCCCATCCTCTCTTTTGCATTCTGTTCAGTGATTGATCTGATCAGCAAACAAGAATTTCTTCAAGGCCATCCATCACTGCTGGCATCAGCTGAGCTAAACCTTCTAACTTACTGCTATCAACCAGTCATGCGAGATTCCTGTCATAAATACTGAATGTGCAAACAACTGTTTAAATTAACTGTTTTGCCTTTTCTTGGGAAGAAATTTAAGTGGAATTTTAGATACTTTATTAGGTAGCATGAATTAGATGAGTATCACCACATTAACAATCAATGTATTCATGTGCCTAAAAAATGTGTAAAATAGATTGTGGATGAAAAATTTGCTGAAGCATAATAAAATCACAACTAATGTAGAGAGCATGTAATTTATGAAGCCTTTTTGAAGCAAATAATAGCAAAGCTATTAGTAATGCTGAATATAGCCATCTGTTGTAAATATAGTAGCCAGTTATTAAATCTTCACTATTATGGATTTTGCTACCTTTCTGAAAAAGCAAAAGTAATTCAATGTTAGAAAAAATATTTGCGTAAAAGAAAACAGCATCTGGCTTGTGTTGGCATTCTTGGTTTAATTCCCAATACATGGTCGTGTGCAGGTGCTAGCACTTCTGCTTGGCATTTTGACAAGCACACAAACATTCGTTCTTCTCAAAATACTGTAATGCCAGTCATTGTCATACTTTATTTCTGATATGTTTATTTTCAATGTTAAGTATCCCATGAAATTAGTACATCATGTTATTATAAGTTTTACAGGAAGTGAGTAGAGCTGTTGATTTGAGAAAAATGCACCTTCAAATTGTACCATAGCATCCAAAAAAAGTGATAGAGTGGTCTGAGGTATGAACAAGGATCAGAAAGTCTGTTTCTGGTTATGTACTGAAATATTATGTGGTCTCGTATGAGTCCCTGTAGGTTGCTCAGCCTTTTTCCCTTTAGTCTTCCCATAAAAGTTATGGGAGTAATATGTATAAATTTATTTTGAAAATGTGTTATAAAGAGTTAACTAACTTATTTTTGTATGATACTTTTAAATATATTAAGTAAATATAGGAATTATGGTGAATTTTAAAATCTGGTGGTTGGTCAAGTACATTTTCATTGCTATGCAGGCTAGTGTGTGCTGATAGTATAGATTCAATATTTGATGTATTATCCTATCTCTGAATAGAGGCCAGTTTAAGGAGATAGCGTTTTTGATGCAAAAAATAAGTTTCCCAGTTCTACATTTAGGCATCCAGACAGGACAGAAGATAATAACTACAAAATGTGTTCAAACTAATACGTAAAGTGATCCAAAAATGTTAGTGGCAGAACCAGGTATGGTACTTACTGATCCATTGCTGCAGCTCTTAAGTCATCTTGTCTATCTCAATGATACTGTATTCTAAGACAAAACTTTTTGAAACCCGAATTTGATATTACTCTGTGCTTGTTACAAATATGAGCTTTGATAGAAATAGTTCGGGTGCAGAACTGTGTTATGATGGAAGGAAAGTGATCTTGTCCAGATAGTAATAAAAATATCCTGATTATAGATTAATTCCCATTATAGTACTACTTCATTCTGGTAGCAGCTTGGAAGAAGTAGAAGTGAAATTTGCCAGTGATACCAAAAAAAAGAAAACTGTCCAGCTGGTAAGCAGATGTACAAAATTATCCCACTTTGGCAAGAAAGATAAACTCACCTGAAAGTTTTTGATACTTATTTCTCTTCAGGAATATGCTGGTGCATGAGATTATTCCTCCCCATGTACAGGACTGAGTCTCTAGTTTAAATCTAGTTTGTTTTTTTTTTTTCTCACTTGTTGAAATTCAACAGATTTAAGGCAGATGCTTGCTCTTTGGTCACGTGTGGGTTTTGCTAGGGAGAAGAATTTCAGAAAGCTTGGAAATGATCACACACAGTTCGTAGGTACTAGCTTTTGAAAATCTGGCATTTTCTTAACTCTCTTTGAATGACATCTCAGAACTAGCATAGCCTGGAACCACAGTTGTAACTTATTTTCACTCTGTGAAGAGTGATGGCTTTGATCGTACATAGAAACTTAGTAGGTCTATAACTCAGAGATGCTCTTGATTTATTGAATGAAGGTGAACTCTGTGGAGTTTCAAGCTCTGGAACATACCTGATAAGGTTTAAGAAGTTTTCTGGCAAAGTTTAGCTAGTTATGTAGAGAGGAATCTGCAGGGGGAAAGGGCTTCAAGTGTCATAGAATCATAGAATGGTTTGGGTTGGAAGGGACCTCAAAGATCATCTAGTTCCAACTCCCCTTCCTTGGGCAGGGAAACCCTCCACTACACCAGGTTGCCCAAAGCCTTATCCAGCCTGGCCTTGAACACTTCTGGGGTTGGGGCATCAACAACTTCTCTGGGCAACCTGTTCCAGTGCCTCACCACCTTGAGAGTGAAGAATTTCTTCCTTATATCCAATCTAAATCTCCCCTCTTTCAGTTTAAAGCCGTTGCCCCTTGTCTTATCACTACATGCGCTTGTAAAAAGTCCCTCTCCAGCTTTCCTGTAGGCCCACTTTAGGTACTGGAAGGCTGCAATAAGATCACCCCGGAGCCTTCTCTTCTCCAGGCTGAACAGCCCCAACTCTCTCAGCCTGTCTTCATAGGATAGGTGCTTCAGCCCTCAGATCATCTTCGTGGCCTCCTCTGGACTCGCTCCAGCAGCTCCATGTCCTTTTTGTGTTGGGAACTCCAGAGCTGAATGCAGTATTCTAGGTGGGGTCTCATGAGAGCAGAGAGAGGGGCAGAATCACCTCCCTTGACCTGCTGGCCACGATCCTTTTGATGCAGCCCAGGATACAGCTGACTTTCTGGGCTGCAAGCGCACATATTCCTAAAGTCCGTATTCCTGAAGCAGTTGTACATGCTGATAAGAAATTTTATTGCAAGGCTTGTGACCAGCGCAGTAGAATATAGATTGTTGTACTGTATTTCCCTTTTTCAAACACTTGTTTCTGTAAATACAAGTTTATTACTTTCAGATTTTTAATAACCAAAACATACTACGTTTTACATGCATAGCTAACTTATTCACAGACACCATAATAGCTTGATTTTATGTGAATTACATGCTATTGTAATTAGTCATCATTTTAGCTTTGCTGACAGAGATATGATGAATTATTCATGTCAGTCTAAAAGACGCAGGTACTTTTTCCCCCTAGTCAGGATAAATCTGTTACTCTTATTCTGCAAATATTTCTAATTTCTAGCACTTGGTGACTTCCATTACTTCTACAGCTGTAAAACTGTTCAAAATCTTATAGCAATAAAATTATTGCTAGCTCAATTAATCAGTATAAAACATTAGGCATGGAGAAAGAATTTTTCCACTGTTGATCTTCTGCTCTAGAGCTTACACACATCCATGTTTACTTTCTGCTTGTTGAAAGAATCTTTTTTCCTTGGCCCTGAAACCTCCTTAGATATATATATATTTGCTCTTTTTCCTCCATGATGATCAAGATCTCTAACTACTACCTAAATTTTTTTTTTTCTCTGAGTGCCCCTTAACAGTTCAATTACCAGTTCATCCTTCTCAGTACGTCTTTAGAGCAACTGGATTTTCATGAAAGTGTTCTTTTCTCTGCCTTCTTGAGTCTATAGGTGTGAGTACCGTTTGAGGAGTAGTGGTGAGTCTTTCTTTTCCAGCAGTAGTTGAATGTGTTCCCTCTATGTGCACAGTGTGAATCAGTTCTGTTTCTGAAAGGTATCAGTCAAGGAATTTCTGATTTTTAGTGTTGGTTGAACAGATGTAGATGTGTACCAAATTTTTTTTTATCTGAGGAGTTGAATATGTGCTTCATGCAGAACTTCTTCAGATATTTAAACTCTTCCTTTGCAGAAGGCTCTTTTGTTGGATTATTTTTTTCCTCGGGTATTTTGTAGCTGTAAACAAGAATATTCTCAAGATGGTAATTGCTTGTTTCTTCAGTTATCGAAGGTCAGTTTCTCATATTTTTGTAAGGAAAAAGAAGCCTTCTGTTAAAAGCTATAGGTTCAAAATCTGTCAATGGACACGTTTACCAAGGTGAGAAAGAAAAATGACGATGGTGGGGCTGAATAAACATCCTGAATCACTGAGGAGATTGCTCACACCTGGAGATCCAGATGGCTAAAAAGCTAAATGTTGTCATCTTCAGTTATTTTGATGATAATCTCTTTTATAGTATTTTGTGAGAAAGTTTGGGTTAAAATAAAACCCATCATATCCTGCTAGAGTTAAAACAGAGAAGACTGGCATGATATCTAATTCTGCCCAATACATAAACTCTTATATTCTGAATAGCCTACAGAGATTGTGAGCTGCTTGAAGGAAAACAAGAGAAGTTTTGATTTCTCAACTGTGTAGGTAGAGAAGAGATCATACTTCTCTGAATGTTATTACGAGGCTTGTCTTTTCAAACTCCAGTGGCAAATCAAAGCTTGAGCTTTCTGCCAAGTTAATGCTTCAATAAGACATAGTAAAAAATAAGAAAGTATGTTAATTAGAATATCCTGTAGCTGTAATTACATTGAGGGCTTAAGGAGACTGTCAATGTGGTATGAAAATCTACTTGAATCAACCCTTTAGAGTATCCTTTTGATGGTTTGGAAGCCAGGATAGTTACTATTTGCTTTAATCTGACTGTTCAAAGATATCTAAATAGATCTCATATTGTCTCTTTAGAATAGATAAATTCATGGAAAGAAAAACAAAGTGGAAAGAATAACAGCCAATAAACTAAAGAAAAGAGCCAAGAGAATTAGTTGCAGGCATAAATAACTGCATTATAAGGGTAATTTGTTTAGATTTTTGAAAAGTAGGTACTAAACTTTCCACATATTAATACTCATTAGAGTACTTTGCTCTGAACAAGTTAAAAACTATTTTTTAGAATTACAGTTTTCTAAATGATTTGGTATAGTTAGCCATGCTTCAGAGGAACATACCACTATGCTTTAAAATAGAATTTACTAAATACTTGAAAATAAGAGGAAGATGAGCTCATTTCAAAATGAAGGATGTCAAAATACAGATAGAAGTTTCTAGAATATGTTATTAATATTGATGACCACTTCCAGAATGATTTTTGAAACGTGAAGTTCTAAAAGTAATGAAATACTCAACAAATTATTCTTGATCAGAGAAAATAGCAGGTCATTCTTTCAGTTGATCAATTGATTGAAAATATGTCGATATCTTCTAGGGAGAGGTCAGGAATCACCAATTCTTCATCATTGTTTATATTTGGAGAGTTTTTCTATTCTAGCAACCAGATTTGATGATTCTCTTTTTGTGCCTTCCATATGTATTACTGCCTTTTTATGGATACTGTTTAAAGGGACTTTGGTGTGATTTTTCCTTAATTCTTTCCAGAAAAACACTATCAACACAAAATTCCAGTATATAAAAATAAAAGCTGGTTCCTCACAACTTGTTCTCTAGATCTAGGTGGCACATCAATCTTCCTGATCTTTTATTTTGTAGAGATTTGATTGATTTTCAACTATAACTAAGTCTATTTTTATGAAGGCAGAATACAGTGCTCTGGATTTCAGATGATCAGGCAGCCAGTGCAATAACGTAGTATCTCCTATGAGACCAATTTACAAGTAGCACATAAAATAAAGTATATGTGAAGTACAGACTGCTCATGAATAAGGAGACTTAAAAATCTGTAAGCATGGCAAATCAGCTGACCATTGCTATTCCTTTGTTTTTCTCTCTTTAAAACAGAGATGATGATACTATCTAGTGTTCCTGAAGCACATTGTGTGCAGAGAATGGCACTACAATTGCTAAGTACTAGTATACTAATAGTTACGCTTTAACAGAGGATTCTATCTGCATTTTGACTAGGATACAGAGAGATTTCCATTAATAAATTGTATGGGAGTTGCTCTTTGCTTAGCAACATCAGTGAAATACCTGCTTTCATGTTTGGTAAACTTCCGGTTTAAGTCATTTATAAGGAGAAAAACACTTTCATTTTAAGAACAAGAGAGGTTGATAAATGAAGCATCCTGTCAACAGTCCAGCATCATTTTTTCTAAGTTCATTTTAAGCCTTGAATTGAACATTAACAAATGATTATAAATTATTATACATACAGAAGCAAAGTGAATAGGTAATCTGAGAAGATGAGTTTATCTGTACTCGTAGGTAGTTGCTACCATTTACTTGCAATCTCACTATAGTTACCATTGTGAGGAGAATAGTCAATCAAAGTTGAAGATATAAAATAAAATTGAAAATTGAATTGGAAGGTAATTTTACTTTCAAATGGTTTGCAAATGTAGATGTTAAGTGTGAAATGAATGCAGTTAATGACCATAGCTGAGAGAGTTATGCACCTGCTGATCACAGGAATATTATTATAAATGAGGTTGATTTTCCTGTTGACTACCTCATTTTTCTCAACATGGTCTCATTACTTTTCTATCACATGTCTGACCCTTAGATATAAATACTCAAGCACAGACATAATAAAAATACATTAACTCCTATATAGATTTTTTAATGCATCTTTGAAAATCAAGATGTGTGCTGCAGACATTTCTTGTGTTTGTAGGTTTAGTATAGGTTGTGCTTTTTGATAACAGAAAAGAAAAAAAAAAAATTTGAGTTTCACTACAAGTACTCTTGAGTCATTTTGCAAGTGAGAATTCTAATGTTCTAACTCCCATTGTCTGAATTATTTCAGAAGAGTTTCATCAGACCCTTGTTTTACAAGAAGCAATCTAACTGGAAAGTCTCAAAATTACACCTACTCTCATAATTATATTTCTTCTATTAGGAAATAAATTATTTTACAGAATTTTAAGACCATCTTCTTTCTCCAATTTTGCCTGTTCTTCAAATGTTTCACCTACTTTTGCCTGTAGAATATAAATATTTTATTGTTTTAAATTTATTTACTGAAATAAATTTTAAACTTCTTTAGATGTCATTTTAACTATATATCTAGGGTTTACTGCTTCTTTACAGCATACATTCCATCACAAAAACCATCTTATTTCAGACTTATATGCCAGTCTGATATAAATATGTGTATTTTTATCTAAATGAACATATTTATTATTGCACTTTGGAATGTAACTGAGCTGTACATTTACTAATGGCCTTTTTATTGCTAAGGTACCTAATATTTTTCAGGAGGAGGAAAGATAAAAGTGTTCATATGAAAATAAAAAAATGTAAACATATTGAACTAAAATTATAAAGTGAACTATAGTTCTTGATGCCAGTTGTTTGGAGATATGCATGAGTTAAGTCTAGTCTCCTACTGCTTTGTCATAGCATCATTTAAAGCAACATTCTCCATTGAGAATTACACCATTTGAGTTTCAGCAGAAATATATTTTTGTGTTTCAGCACTCAGGTTACTGCAACTGCCTGGCCCAGCTCTACATGTAATCAGGAGATCTAGAGGAGTTTCAAGCAACTACTACTCAATTCTTTTAAGTTCTTTGGTGCCTCAATTTCTTAGCACTTCTGAACGTTGAGATTTAGAACAGAGTGTAGAGTTCCTGAGGAGGAGGAAAAACAAACCCAAAAAAACCCAAACCCAAAACAACACCCCTACATCCATAGGTTTTTCATCAAAGGGTGTATGAGAAGCAAAGTGATGGATGGAACTAAGCCTCGAGCTGGGGCAGAGGCTTAGCTATGTGGCCAACTTGCTGATCATCTTAGGTGAATTATTTCACATCTTGCTCACATTTCTTCGAAAGTAAGATCAAGCCCAGAATGCTAGCATTGTAAGACCCTTTGAGGTCTTCTGATTAAATGACTTTTCAAGGACTTGATGGTATTATTCATCCATCCATAAATATGTGTGCAGCTAATTCTGAAATCTGCTATGTCAAACGGTAGCAGTTGTGAGGATATAATCTTCCTCTGGCACAGTAGTGAAGTTTCTGTCCTTGAAGTACATGTGATTTATGAGAGCAACTCTGAGTCTTTCAAAATGAAACAGCTGGTAGACTCTTCTACTTTGTTTTGATTTGCCCACCCATGTTAGGAGGGTGAAGAGATTAAAGATCAGATTGCCTGCAAGGGAGAGGAAAGAATCAATAAGTTCTGGAAAGCTGATGGACTTTGTTTGCTTTGCATGATGGTCTTAACTATGGGGAAACAAGAAGGTGCTTATGTGTTTCTGTCACCTGTACTAGCAGAATATTTTGACTTTTATGTACTTGCAGTATATTTTGTACTGTCCTTGGTCGAAGTCTCGAACTGCCAAAAATAGGTGAAGTATGTAACTTGCTCCAGAGTTAATGCCCTCCTAAGTTGACCTAAAGAAACCTAAGAACATTTCAAGGTGTTTATCTGCAAATTTTGGGTGACAACATTTTTAGTTAAGCTACAGATAGTCCTTACTAAAAAAAGTATTTGTGGTAACTAAAAAAAAAAATTCTACAGGGCAGTCTCACAATTTTAAAGTAAAACTCAGCATTTAAATATAATGATTGAGTAATTATTTTTAACAACACTAAGTAGTGACAAAGTTGTTTATTGTAATTATTTGTCATCTTCTCAGAGGGGCTGCTAATTACAGAGAAATACCCATCTGTTAGAAATAGGCTCGTTCAAAAATAATAGGTAAATTAATCATTATTTCCCCATACAGATTGCAGCCTTTAAAGTATTGTCTGTTCTCTGGTAATAAGGTAGGACTGCTGAGGGAGATCAAGGTTGTGCTGCTGTTGTGGTTTAACTCCAGTAGGCAGCTAAGCCACGCACAGCTGCTCTCTCATTCTCCTGCAGTGGGATGGGGGAGAAAATGACAAGGGTAAAAGTGCAAAAACTCCTGGTTGAGATAAAGACAGTTTAATAAAGCAAAAGCTGCACGTGCAACCAAAGCTAAATAAGGCATCTGCTACTTCCCAGCAGCAGGCAGGTGTTCAGCCATCTCCAGGAACACAGGGCTTCATCATGTGTAACGATTACTTGGGAAGACAAACACCATAACTCTGAAATTTCCTCCTTCCCCACGGTTTTTATCACTGAGCATGATGTTATATGGTGTGGTATGTCCCTCTGGTCAGTTGGAGTCAGCTGTCCCAGCTGTGTGCCCTCCCAACATCTAGCGCACCCTCAGCATACTTGCTGTTGGTGTGAGCAGAAAAAGCTTTGACTCTGTGTAAGCAGTGCCCAGCAATAACTAAAACACGCCTGTGTTATCAACACTGTTTTCATCACAAATCTAAAACATAGTGCTATACAAGCTCCTCTGAAGAAACTTAACTCTATCCCAGCCAAAACTAACACAACTGCTTACGAGACTTGAAGGAAACAGAACATAAAAATAATATCAGTTTAAAGGAAATCTAATCTTTGTGATCATGGCTGTGGTCTGAATCTATTAGAAATGTTCAAATTCAGTGTCCTTGGTGTCATTGTGAGACAACCTGAATAGTGAGCAATAAACTCCTGTATTATAATTCACATTTGAAGATGTGTGCTAAGGAAGTAAAAGAGACAGACAGTGTCTTATGTCTACCTTTAAGCTGACAAAAAGTCTATATAAAATGACAGTGGCATTTTTAGGAAAAGAAAGCAAATCATGTTTTTTCTAGTTAGCGGGTGACAGTGTGTCCCAAGGTACCAAAAGCTTAAGGGGCAGAAACGAGTGTGATTATTAAAGATTGTTGGGTTCTCAGTTCATACAAATTGAATTCTTTCATAGTCTGAAAGGCTATAGAAATCTAGCAGAGTGTGTAGACTGTTTAAATAAATTTAGCATGTAAAGTGATTTTTATATATGCAGGAATATAGCCACCAAGTTTGAATTTGAGTAAGAAATCTCATTGCTCATCTTGTAAAAATAGTAATTCTTAAATTCCATATTTGCTATCACTGACATAAAGCTTCTGCATAGGAATAGTTTTTTTGTGATTGCCCAAAGATATTGGATTATTAAATCGGCAAAAATCTGTTCTGTTCTCTCCTACTTTTTCTTTTATAGGATAACTGATTTAGAAAATATTAAAAGAAGATTGTATTTATCAACGGTCCACAAGGAGCTGTCTGTAACCCCTCTGCATGCAAAAATTCCTCTGTTTACGATAAAGCGCAAAATAGTAGGTACCTTGGGAATATTCTTTCAACTGTGGTTGAGCACACTTTTTTATCAGAAACATTTTATGTAAGTTTATAGATCTGCTGAAATTACTGTTTAGTTTAGAATTCAGTTCCTGCCAATTCAAGATAAAACATGTATGTCCCCTCTACTGAATGGTATCAGAACCACTTAGTGCTACTTAAGTTGCAGTAACTTTAACTTATGAAGTAATACTGAGTAACAATTTTTTTTCACCAGAAAACCTTCAATAAACGTACTTTCTCACAAGTTAGCTGCAAAATGTGTTGTGAATATGCTGGGTGATGGAGCTCACTCGAGCTGATAGTCACTGGATCATGTGTACTGATATGTTTGAATAAATAATTGTTGTAAGTGCAAATATAGCATTATCTTTTTTAGTATCAAAATGTTATGCATTGTGGATCACAGCCTGCAAGAATCTAATACTCCACAGGTGCTTCATGTAGAGAGAACTATACACTAATACTCTTCTGCAATGATGAGTGTTTGGGATTTATTAAAGAGTATTGTTTCTCTTTTCTAGTGGTGCAATATGTGTATTGACTTGGTAGCATTCACCAGTGAAATATTCAGAGGAGCTGTCTTCCAGTCTTTGGATGGAATTATTATTTCAGCTAACTGTAAACTGAGAAAGATCTTCACTTTAAAATCCAAGCCTCGAGATACAGCTGAGGAAGATGGTGTGTTATAATTACTATGTAGTCGTGATCATAACTGTTCATATTATAAAATAAACAGCTTCTTAGTCATCAGATTGGCAATTTGAAAGATTACATGATTTCATGAAAATTAAAGTGGTAGTACAGCATATTAAATCTGCTAGTCTTGAACTTTAGACAACTGATTACGTGTGTGCCCTCTGTTTTACACATTTACTTTCTTAGAAGTATTTTATTGAAGAAATTCTGGCAAAATTTATCAAGTAGAGAGCTGCTTGTAATGACTGCATCTTATGCTGACAGAAATCGAGTTTTGGCCAAGAAGAGAAAGGAAAGAGAAATACTTAAACTTAGCAGCATTTTCTGTTTTCTTAATTTCCGACATTAGCAGCTGATGAAAGATTTCTTCTTTAAATAATCCGAGATAAAACTATAACAAAACAATATTAAATGAAACAGAGCTATGAAACTATCAAAACCACCTCTCTGTGATCTTTAGTCCATTTATCCTAATGTGTCCTTGTTCATTGGGAAAGTAGTACTGGTGGTGGGCTTGAAAAATAAGAGATTATATTTGTAATAGAGCTGCATGTTGGTCAAAGGTTTACCAGTCTCCAAATAAGCATCATAATACCAAATCATTATTTTCCAAGGGAGAGAACTTCATTCCTCGCTGATATTTGCAGTAATAGAGGAGGAATTGAAAAAGCACAGCTGGCACTTCCTTATTTTAGAGGAAGCCTAGGTATAGTTCAGCTTCAGTTTCATTCCAATTTTCATTTTGTGGCTTTTAAAGAGTACAGCTGAAAAAAGGGTTCTGGTTAAGGAGGGATAGTTAGCAGTATTTTAAGTGTAACAAAATGTGTCTTCCATTGGAAAACCTAAACCAATAATAAGTCTGTGATTATTGTGATTATTCCTCTTTTTTTATTGATGAGGTTGGAAAAAAATATTAATTCAAAAAATTACAACAGAGAGAATCTGGTAAATTCTCAGCAGAAACTGCAGTTAGAGGCCTCACTGGCTTTACTTTAATTTAATTCAATTGGTGCATTGTTTTCTCTTTTCCATTCTAAACAGTTCTTAAAATGTGCTTAAGTGTTCTAAATTAGTTTCAAAACTGCAAAACATAGTTAACATAATGAATAGACAGTTTTAATAAACTTTATGCACGGTAAAATATTGCACTACTAATTACAGGATTATCAGTTCTATGATTATTACACAGCAGGTGGGCATTAGTATTTTCTGTATGCTCATGAATTTCCTTATCTAGGCAAGTCTTGAAATTATGTTACAGCTCAAGATTTGGCTGTATTAAAATAACTTTATACTTCATACTCAATTACTGAAAAACAATAGTAGTTTTTTGTTATTAGTAATTAACTTTCAGTTAACAATCATGATTTGATAAAATGGTTTTCCTCTCAGATGATCGGACCAGTTAGTTGGGCTCCACTGAATGCAATGACATTGCAACTTATAAGGAGGGTCTAGTTCTTTGCTTAAATCTCCTTGGTGGTGGAAGTAGTGATTTCAAGATGCAATGTGTGTGATGCTTTCTTAGTAGCTCGTATACAGTATGTTTTGCATTCTTAAAATGATAGCAAGCAGAAAGGAAAAACCACATATACTAAGAAATTATTTCTATATGAGATCACTTAGATAGAAGAGGAAAGAATTCATCTTCTCTGCCCCATGATATTGAGGCATACAAGCTTGATATATACTTAGTTTCTGGTTTCCATAGTAACCCTGAGGTTACATATGGGTTTTTTATCACTAAATATTGTCTTACAGTGGTAAATAATGTACCAGCTTGGTCAAAAAATGGTTGCTAGCATTTGTCTTAGTTAAATAAATATGTCCACTTCTGAAATATAGCATGGGACACTTGAATTTTTCTATTAGGATCTCAATACTTGATCCTCTTGATCTTCTTATGCTTGGTAAAGAGCCTAATATTCATTAGCTTACTATATTTGAGTCTTATAATATTTGGAAATAATTTGCATCAGAACATCAGAAATAGTTGACTCTGGATACCTTTCTTTGTAGAGAATAACTTTCATAACCTTGGTCTATATTGGTTATCAAAGGGAAAGCAGAGACAATCAGATCACATTCTACTAGTGCCTGGTGTCACAAGAATAGATTGACAGCTTTTTAGTTTATCATGAAAGTATAATGGCATCCAAAGTTTGGAGTTAAAGCTTGTTAAATTCTTTATTTGCATATATGGGACTTCTCTATTTGCTATGTCAGTCCAACTAATACCGATACCATTTTCAGATGCTCGTTTTGTCTGAAAATCAGTGTACCAGTATTAGAATAAAAGCTGAGTCATAAAAAAAATTAATGAAATGTGTTTTCTGATTCTGTTTTGCTTGTTCTATTGCCAAATCAAAGAAGCTGATTTACTATGGCTATTCCAACCATTGGTGCGTATTTCTTAGTTTAAATGTATTCACATTTTTCGGCCTAAAAAAATACACAATATCATTTTAAAATTTACATGCTTATTGTCTTAAAAGTGAACAATTGCAGCAAATTTTTCAAATGACCATAATCTATTTGTTATAACCATATGAACTTAAATATATGTAACTTAAGAAATAATGTAAGTTGAATTTAATTCTGTTGTGTTGAGTGAAGTAAAGCCCATGTTTTTTGATTCTAGATATGTGTGTTGTTCCATTTATGCCATATGAGCCCACAGATGTTATACCTCGAACCTGCCAGCTGAATACAGATGTGCCACAAGTTACACAGTTGCTGAGCCTGACTAAAATTCACAAGCCTGAAATAAAACACGGGAGAGATCCAGTAACAGTGCAAGAAACAGGTATTCTGTTGTATTAAAATACTGTTAATAAATTCTATACAGTATGTGTACAAATTATTGATTTTTTGGTGAAAGTGCATGTTAAGAGTTCCAGTGTCTTAAATTAAAACATGACAACACTTGCCTAGCTGACATATCATGAGCACATAGACACATGTCTATTCTGTAGATTCAGAGATCTGTGTGCCGCCTGAACGATTCTAATTCAAGCATGAGATTCAAAATAACAAGATTTGAGGTGTGTCTTCTGAATGGACATTGAAGTGTGGCTTGGAAGTTGTTACACTTTTTTTTAAAGTATGTTTACATTAATGAAACTCTTCTAACAATATGTCCATGCACAGTCTCCTCATCTTATGCTCTGCAAAAGGTAATCTTGTCTTATTGGTGTCTCAGAGTTATTTGAAAGTTTCTGTAAGCTAGAACATAATAAAACAGAGTATGATTAAAATACGGACTCCAGTGCTACAATAAGCTGGTGAAGTAAAGAAATTTGTATGATTCCAAAATCAGTTAGTCATTTAGATAGGTAAGAGGTAACGTCCATGTTGTTGTATTTAGCACCAACAAAAATGTGAAGGGAAGATTTAATCTTGTACTTCTAGGTTTTCCAACCTTCCTCTAAGAACTGCACTGAAAGCAAATTATTGCATAAATGCCTACTGAAATTATCTTGTGCCATTTCTGAAGCATTTGGGTTTGGCCATTGTTTGAAACTGGATGTTAGACAAATTATTGGCCTGTTCTAGAATAGCACTTCATATGTTTTTATATTGAAATTGGCATGTCTGTCTGCATGAGATTGTAAGCCAAGAATCAGTGGAAACCGAACTGTAGAAGCAAATGCCAAGATTTGAATGTGAAATTGCTTAAATAGCCTTGGGTCAGACAGTTGACTGCTTTTGACTAAAGCTGCTATTTTGCTTTAAAACTGTGTATTACTTCCTGCATGCAGTAAAGTCAATAGGAAAATTTCACTAAGGCAAATGTCTTTACAGTCTTTAATGTTTTGATTCAAAATAATGAATATCCCTTTAAAGCAATTTTGTAATGAGATAGTTATTAAATAACAGCAATAGGATAAGAGACATAGATTGTTTGTATTCATTAATGGAACTCTGTAGTTGTAAAATTATTCATAAACAGTAGTGGTCTTTAAAATATAACTTAAGGTAACTATATAGTAAAGAATGAAATAAAATTTTCAGCTATTGACAGGTTTTTTTGTGGTTGAACAAAATCTTTTTTTTTAAATCAGTTGTTGAGTTTTGAATACATCAGCTACATTTCCAATGAGGAGATAAATCAATGTAGAAAAAAACCCATATTTTTCACTACTTGTAAATTTCATTGATTAGAATTCTAAACATGTCAAAAATGTTATTTCCTCAGTCCCAGGATATTACTGTTTTTGTAAATCCAGTTGCACATAACTAATCTGTACTTTTTTAAAAAAAAAAAAAAAGAAGTTATTCTGTAGATCCGTTTGCAACAGTAAATACCGTGGAATATATGTGAGCACTTCTTAAAGAGGGTTATAATGGGTTTTAAAATGAGAGTATTTTGCATGCTCTGATTCATGTCCTTCGTGGAGAAGTGATAATTTCGCCCCTTCTAAAATGTTGAATTGATTGTTATTTTCAGTTTAAACTTGAGAAGTACATAAATTTCTCACTGTCAGAGCTTAGAAAAATACACAGGTGAAATCTCTCTCTATAGGCACCCACTTTCCTCTACTCTTTTGTTGTGTTGTTACTGGCTTCTGTAGAAGACACAAGGTGAAGCCTTTAATTTGGCCCATGTAATAATTGCAATGTCCTACTAAAGTTTTTCATTTTCCCTTTACTCTGTACCAGCTTTTATGAGTCATTGATTCATCACACTAAACAGGGTAGTAGAACATCTTTTGAGAAGGAAGCAGATCTGAAGTAGCTTAGAAGTAGGTCTGAACAAGCAAATTAGATAAAGAATCCATTTCCAATGCATCTTCATCAGTGTAGGCAATGTTAGAAGTGGTGCTGTAGGTAAGGAAGATACATTTTTTTCCACCTTTTTTAGTACTTTCTCAGTCTTGAGGATTCTCATCTTCAGTGTTTGAATTCAGTGAATAATCTTTTCCACCATTTCTGTTAAAATGCTCTGGTAATACATGTGCAAAGTATTGGCCAAAGGAATAAGGTAAATTACAGGGAATGATAACTACTGGTGAAGTTTAATCCTGTAAGAGGCAAGACTGTCACAGCCAAAGATAGCATTTAAGGTGTAGCATCTTATGAAACTCTAAAGAAAAATAAACTTTGAAAGAACTGTTTCTTTGATAACAACCTTGATAATATGAATTGTCTAAGAAAATACTTCTAAAACTACTCTTCTGCTTTTACCAGAATATGTAAAAAAAAACCTAATAAAGATTTTATCATCCGCACTAAGCTACCATGCTGATGCTTTTTCAAGTTCTTAACTTTTTCTCTCTCTTCATATACCTCATTAGTAATGAGGGTCTTTGTCCTACAGCAGCTGAAATGGATAGGAGGGGTTTAAATTTTTGCTTAGAGTAAGATTTTTTCATACATTTACTTGTTTAAGTTACATTCAGCTTTTTTTTTTACGTGCAAGTAACCATTTTTGTAATATTAAAGGAGAAATAATATTTTTAGAGTACTGTTGCCCTACAAGGAGTCAAGCCAAAGTTCTGTTGTGAAGTTTAAGTATAAATTTGCTTTTGAAATAGCAGGGAAAGCTCTGGAATACAGTTTCTTGATGACTGTGTTCAAAAATCAATACTTCTTGTCTGGGTTGTGAAAATACAAGAGACTGTAAAACTTAAATGAGTCAAATAGTGTGAATGGTATATCTAAACAGAAAAAATGAATATTCATTTAAAACAATACTCATATTTTACTGTTCAGACTACAAAGATATGTAACTCTTAGGTATATGTAGTAAAATAATTAATGATAACATCCCTGACCTGCATGGAAATGAAATGCCTTCAGTTTAAGGTTCAATCTTTATTTTTAATCTCATTTTATGAACATAGCATGTGTTCTTCCAGACATGCTTTTCAAATTTCAGAAGTTGGCCTTCGTGAAAATGGAAGCTTTGATATATTTAAGTATATTTTAATTAGAAAATGTTCTTCTTATCTGCTAAACTTTTTGTTTATTTGATAATCAAAAGCTCAAAATTATTTTTAGTCTCATCCACTTTTAATTATACATATTATTCCATTATGCTATCAACAAACTTATGTGTAGATGTAGGTAATTAATTGCAGTCAATTAATGTGTTCATAAACACAGATTTTCATGCAAATCAGCTTTTATAATTGGAGCTAACAACATCCCAAGGTAGTCAGCAAATTAAAGAAATAGATGTTAAACCAAGACAGGTCATCTAATCGTGTGAAATGGCAGCTGTTAGCAGCAACCAAATGTCACATCAGGAGAAAGGGAAGAAGATAATGGCAGAAGGAGACTTCTTTTGTGCTTAGTACAGTAAATTATGATATTTGGTGGGTAATGCGTGATCATTTTTTCAATTCCTTGATGCCACTGGAAATAAAGCTGATCTTGTATTATGATTAAATGATTCTATGAAAAATTCTTAGGAGAATCCACAAAATGTTTTGTTTCTACTTTATTGCTTTATGAAGGTGTCAGATCTCAGAAGTGAGATAGCAATTTAACACTGAAGTTGTAGCACGAAAAAAATCTTCAGACATTGTAAATTTTGACCATATGTTAATGTGAAGATACCCCTTTTTTATCAGCTCTGGTAAGGAGAATTCACTGACAATCTTGAGGAATTAAAAAAGAGGAAAATAGGTATGACATGGAGTTGTGCAATCCTGGTGATAAAGTCAACATGTAACTATTTTATTGTCCTTCCCTTTTAAATTTTTCTCAGAACGCTCACCTGCATTCCCTGTTTAATTTTGTTTGTCCTGCAGACTGGTTGACATTTTCTGTGCTTGAAAAGAATTATAAAAATATGTATATGTTTTAAACAGTAAAAAGAAATGATGAAAGAGGTAGAGCATTTTACAGGAATACAGTATGTCTGCAATATTAGGGCTCAGCCCTGGTAATACAGTAGATTCAGTAATTTCAAAAAGCAAGCTACATGTAAATAGTTCTCCTCTGAGCTGTGAATGATACCTTGACAGTCTTGCCTGAGTTTTCTTGTGTTATTATTTATTTATTCTGTTATTTATTAATTAGAGTTGTTTTTTCTTCCTGTCACAAGTTGGATTTTCATTGAAGTTCTAAAGAAATCATGCAAAACATTTTTTTTGTTGTTTATAAATAACCCATTTTTAAATAAATCTTTAAAGCTAGGAGATTAGAAATATGTCTGTATAACAGACCAGAAGTTTCTTGTTTGTGTGCTGACACACTTTTATAAAATGTGTATTTCCTATTCCTATATATTTCTAGGGATTGTGCTATAAAGGAACATAATTTTTATGTGTTTAGTATTCATAATTGTTTATATCAGTTGATTTGGAAAAATATTAAGGTTTATTCTTTGTAAGTACTGTAATTTTTTTTTAACTATTATTGTTCTTAACTTAGGTATCTTGGTTAATAGAGGACAAGGCAATATACACAGCAGTAAAACTCAGGATGTATCACATATTGCATTTGGATCAAAGATCCTTGGGCCACCTCCATCTTCAAACAGAAGAGTCAGTACAGCAGTATCTGGAGAGGTAAGAAGGCTTAAACTACAACCGAACTGCTATCACTTCTACAAAGGAAGAGGTTGACAAGCAGAAGGGTCACACCAAAGGTATTTTTCCAGAACTGATGTGAGACTGTGTCTGGAGTGTACAGTGTTTGGTCATGGGCTCCAGTACAAGAGAGACACTGTAACATCCCGTGGAGGGCAAGTAAACTGCCTGGGTGGCTACAGCCCCTGGCACAGGTTTCTTCAGCCCATGGAAGAGAAGGCTAAGGGAGAATCTAGTTGCTGTTTTCAACTGTCTAATGCAGGGCTGTAGAGAAGACAGTCCCAGATTCTTCTAAGAGGTGCACAGTGGAAGTACAAGCAGCAGCAGGCCCAGATTGCATCAGGGAACCTCTGACTGGGTGTGACGAAGGAAGTGGTTCTGTACTGGAACAGGGTGATAGGGAGATTGTGGAATTTCAAAACTTTGAAAAATAACAGAACTTGACTGGAGCAGACTTATCGAATTTCAGCATTAGGCCTACAGAAGTCTCCTACTGAAGTTGCTCTGTGATTTCTTATAATCCTTATTTTTCTGAATTTTTTGTTATAATCTGCTAATATTTTGTGTGTGTGTAAATATTTTTTCCTTATGATGACAGTTATGATGCAGAGCAGAAACTCTGCATTTCGGTGTGCTCTTTGTGGATGATAGTCAGCCATACAGTAGCTCATGTGACGCTGTGAATTACAATGCCAGGGAAAACAGCAGGTCTCACTCGGTCAGCAAACAATATGCAGGTTTTGGGAATCTGATCAGGACTACCATTCCTAGTTTAACACTGTGAATAAAGGATCCAGCCAAAGAAGTAGAGTTCTGTAGGAAGTCCATTGAAAGGACTTTCTTCTTTCTCCAAAGAAGAAGGGACTTCTTCTGAAGTCTAGAATAGCCAAAAGTCTTTTTATCCAGATAGTGAATTTTAATTTTTTTTTCCTTTTCTTTGCCTTGTTTTTGTTTCTTTCAGTAAAAAAACTTCCTGTTAGTAGACTGTAGACACTGAAGAAACCACACAGAACTGTAGCTACTGTAGCTTCCTAAAAAGATAGTATTGAAAAAAAATATATTTGGGAACATTTATTTGAAAAATAAGCCTAATTCAAAATGTATGTTTATCTTTCAGTATTTTTAAAGCTATTACATTTTTATGTTTCATTAATACAATAATATCTTTCAAGGTAACAAAGACCTGGGGTAGCAAAAGTAATAGATCATGCCGACTTCAAAGTTCAGGAAAGGGAACTGAGTCTGTACAAGACATTGAGAGTTTGGTGCGCTCGTTCTCACCGTGCAATGATCCTTTAGATCAAGGAGACAAAAGAAGTACTCACCAAACAACTGAAGATGTGTGTCAAAATGGTAAGAGCATAAAGCAAAAATATGTAAAGAGTTCACAAACTGCCAAAATTTTTGCATGATTCTGACTTCAGAATGTAGGACTTAATTTTCCATTTCTCTAATCCTTTATCTACCTTGATAAATTACTGAATATATTTGTATTGAATCATGGCTTATTCTCCTGTATGAGCTTGAATAAATGCTCATTCTCTCTGCAGGTATTCGTATTGTAAGTGTTTAAGCCAGGGATCACCACCTGCTGGCAGTAGCCACAGGTTATACACATATTCCACTTTCCTTCATGCTGTGTATATAACTGGGATACTGCAGTGATTCTTGATTGCGTTGCAGACTTTTGCAATCATGTTTTTTATAACTTCTATGGTTTGCCCTTCTTCCATACCTAGTGTTAACTTTTTACTTTCTTGTGACTGTCCTATTACTACTGCCCTACAAGATTCCCATGCTGTTTGGAAGATGTTTGTATCCCAGGACAATGCTCCATATGCTGTTTTTCCATGCCTCAAGTAAGAAAAGCACACAATATGAGTGTTCACAGGCATTTCATAAGCTTCTGGGTTGTATTTCAGACCCTGCAATTCAGACTCAGAAAACCGCTGAGAGTGGAAAAGCAGATTTTCAGCTCCCATCACCACAACAACCATCAGCAGACAAGAACAGCCGTAGAAGATTATCTCTAAAAAATGAAGCCAAAAACACATGGGAGATAACCAGTGGTATGATGCTATTCTGATGTTATTTTACATCTCAGTTATGTGTGGTGTGGGGGACTATCTGTTGTAAATTTCAAAGGACCCACAAGCAGTTCACATGAAATATAAGTGTCTGTGTTGTGAGGGATTATGGAAATCAAACACCCTGCAACAGAATTGCTTTTGAGCATTGATAAAGATTTGCAGGATTAAGCAGAGTGCCAGAGCAATGAATGAATAAAAAAAGGAATATTCCATACTCTTATGATTAAAGGGAAAGAACTAAAAATAATTTATTCTTTAAATCCCTATTAAATTTAACACTGAAGACTCCAAACATCAAATTTTTGAGAAATTTTACTTGTCCCAGGTAAGATTTTAGGATATTAATTATGGTACCCATGTAATATCAGGATTTTTCGTTTTGTTTTTAAAGTCACCTCAGCTTATGTTTTTTTTTCTCTTTCACACATATCTGCCAAAAGGTGTCAATATTTTTTGTCATACAATGTCAATCAACTTGCTTTGCACGTGTCTGGAAAGTACATCATTGGGGCAAAAATAGCCCTTGTCTCTATGAAAAAGCAATGTTACTTTCTGTTAAAAGGCATAGCCACCAACTTCTCAAATGTGTTCAAAATTGACCAAAGAAGTTATCCTTCATGTTGTGAGTTATTTCCATTTTGTTCAATCTCTGGGATGGTTAGAAGCGATTATGCATTATGGCAATGTCAGTAATGCATAACTGCTATTATGGGTCTTATAATTTGACTGAAACAGATACAAGACACTAAGGCAAGTAGAGCCTTTTGAAGAATTTTTAAATTACTTGCTATTTACCTAAGTTTTGAGGATTCTGAGGCAAGAATCACTGTCTTACCTGTTTGTCATCTAGAACACCAGGACCTCTATCTAGTGAATCAACACTTGTTATTTTATGTAAATATAAGCAGTAGACAGAGAGCAGTAGTCTGGCATATCTAAATGTCCTACTGTAAATTCAGAAGACAACTGAATAAGAAAGCTGTGTATGAACACTGGTCTTTTGCTGTTTCTGTTTGTGAGAATGAAAACTGTTTCTGCATAGTCTTAGTTGTGTGTACAGGCAGATAAAAGCATCATGTGAGTTTGCAAGTTACAATTCTCCAAACTTTTTTTCCATGTTTTGATTTTTTGGCACTGGTTGCTCAGTTTGCAGATTTCAGTTTCTTTTCAATATATGAAGATGTCTAACTGTATGTAGATAAGTTAATGGTTTCTTTCTCCTGTGTTCATCTGTGTTGAAGAGCTTCCTATAGGCAACCTCTTCATCAAGGAAAGTCGTCTTCTATGCTCTATTCTGAATTTCTTACAAAGTAGGATAAACTTGACCTCAGAGAATGATAGGCATTCTTTGAGGAAAAGTTCACAGAAAAGGTGGGAGGGGGACTCAAAACCAGAAACATCTAAGAAAAAAGGAGAAACCTAGTAATTTAAGATAGAAGTACACCATACAACATATAAATCTGCATAAAATACTGTACAAATCGTTTACAAAAGCCAGTGAAGTGTACACTGACATTACCAGACAAGAGAACGAAAATGCTTCTGCCTGTTTCTTACCAAATTGTTTCACATTTGCATTCACATTTTAAAAAGAAATACCTTTCTAATAAAAGCAAAAAAACCCCAATGATTTCTGTGATAACTTGTGTTGTGGCTGCAGTTCATGCACACTGTCAGGATAGTAACCCCATAAACCTCAGGACCAGTGTTCTAGTCAGGAAACTCGCAACAGCTGATCTCGCCCCTTAGTGATCAAGCACAAGCTTGGTTCAGTGGTGATGACTACACCAAAAGCATAGTCCTGACATTTCTGACAAAGTGTTACTGTACATACAGCTATGCTGGGTCATTGACAGAAAACCACATTCCCCAGGCAAGTGCAAGCTTGCGTGGTTTCTGGCTCCCCAGTAATACTGTGGTCAAAACAAGTTGTATCAACAAGAATCTATCATATGCTACTCTCATCACCAGGCATTTGAACAACAATATCCTATGGTGATCTTGGGACAGTACTGCACTTGTTATGCCATTAGCTTGAGTAAATACTAATTGAAATTTCAGGGGAGGAGGGGAGCTCTCGTGAGTGATTGTTCTTATTACCTTTGAGATTAGTCACTGCTATTTATAATAATATCTTCTAGATTTATTATAGACCTCAAATCATCAAGTCTTCTGTAGCAGATGTGCAGTACCTTTACCAAGGTAAATTGTTTTTAAGCGAGGGAAAAAATAAAATGAGTGAGCATTGTTTATAGTTTGCCAATCTTATTTATGCAATGCTGAAACCTTCATTAAAACGTTAGGCTGCAATTAGAAGCTTTAGAGTAAGTCTGGCTATGTAGAACTAATTAGATGTTTAGGTGATCATTCTTGCATTTATCTTGTTTGCTGCAGTGTTGTGATTACATAGTAATTTGCATATTTTGCTAAGAAGATACTCCAAATTGTTCATTACAATTGACATGGAAATACTGAGTTAAAAACAAATTCCAGTATAGTTTGTGGTGGAGAGATAATGGGATTTGGTTTGGTCCAAAACATTCCATATCTTTTACTTTATTATTTTTGACTATTTGACTTTGACTATTAACAAAATGCTACATTGACTACAGGTTACAGAAGTTGCTGAGCTCTGTAGCTAGCATAAAATATCATCTTAAAACCTTATAGACTTTTCTGTCTTCCCCCTGCATATTTTATTAAGTACAGTGGTATACAAACTCATATTTACATTTAACTTATTGTTAACCCAAGTATATTTCTTCAACGTCTCTGGAAACAAATGTTCTTTACAGAGAAGGTTAGACTAAAAAAGCAGACTATTCAGGCTAAATATTATACAGGCACAATAAAGTAGTTCTTTATATTTCTCAAGTACTTTTGATCTGGGTAAAGACACGGCATTACTCACAATGGTGAGTAAAGTAATGTGTAAGAAGTTTTTGCATGTCTGTGTCAGAGTCAGGAGTTCAAGCTTATAGCTGCCTTCTCTTCTCTAAGCACTTGACAAAAACTGTTATTTAAGATTTCTTTTTTATATTTTGATACTTAATTCAAAATTGATGTAAAATCACAGAACCCAAGTGGTTTAACACCTTTGGTTTTGCTTCAGAATTCATTATAGAATTTTATCTGTAGTGACCTCTGCAAATTAAGCAGCAACAACTGCATTAGACA
The DNA here is from genome assembly GCF_009769465.1 of Tauraco erythrolophus. Taxonomy (NCBI): domain Eukaryota; kingdom Metazoa; phylum Chordata; class Aves; order Musophagiformes; family Musophagidae; genus Tauraco; species Tauraco erythrolophus. The sequence goes on from NC_141476.1 coordinate 10,167,294, forward strand.
TCATTCTAGAACGAGAGTAGAACAGGTGAGACTGCAGTTAGGGAAGTTGGTTATTATTAAGTCAGTAGGCCATAATAAAAATTAAGCCACTCCTCTCTACTCATTCAGAGTTTTTTGCATAAAAATTAGCAGATGATCAGCAAGTAGGTTGTACACTAAGTGTATGACTGTACCATAGAGGGCTTGTTACAGTGGTCTGAGCTATTAGTGCATATTTGAAAACTGCAAAGACAGCATGATACATGTCAAATCTAATTTCATGACAGAGGAAAAGGCCTTCTGCATACTTCTGCATATGTTATACATCTTGATCTTAGTCAAGCCACTGCCATTGAAACCTGGTAAAACATGTCTAGATTAAACTTGTGGAAAGATGAGTGCCAGACTCGTCAGAAGACTGCAGAAAAATTGCAGGTAGGAAAAATTGCAAAAAATAATAATAAAAAAATCTTAGCTAGGTAAGTTTTGGAGATATTTTTTGTTTAGAAAAATGCAGCAAGTTGAAAATTTTAATATCATTGCCTTAGGAAAAGAGTTAAGAGCGTTTCAGACTTAGCATCTGGAATAGCTGGGGAAAAGATCTCTTTACATACAATGGAGTTGTCCAGCCGATTGAAGTTTGGGCATAATGTTTCTGCGTAGCACTTTCTGGAGTTGCAGATGTGGCAGCATCTTCAGGGCCAAAGACATTCAAAACAATTTCAGACTTGTTGGGACAGATTCCTATTGGACAAATGATTGAGTACTTTAAAATACTGATTTAGTGCAAGGTAGTTTTTAGTCATGTTAGGTAACAAAATCAGTTGGGGAAAAAAAGTTACTGAATCTTTGTTCTCGAGCATCCTAATACTGTGTTCAGGTTCATATGAGAAGTTAATGAGAAGATCCCTCTTGCATTTCATTTTTATGGGGGAAATGATTACTTTAAAAATGTAGCTTAGATAGATATTAAAATACAGTGACAGCATAAAAACTGTGAAATGTGAGTTCATTATTAGTACTATATTTTCTCTTATTATTTCAGTTGGTTTATTTGCATACAATTCACATGTAATTGTAATTGCCTAAGAAAAATATGTTGAGGAATGTGACACAATCTTGAGTGATCAAAGAGAATTCTACTCTAGTATCCTCCTTTGAAAAACTTGTAGTTATTGATCAGAACAAAAGATCAATGGGTTTATACAAATGAAGAGGGTTTCTTAAAAGTTTTGAATAGTCTCACTCATTTTTGAGGCTCTTGAAAAAACTAGTCCAAAATATTTGTAATAGAAAAGTCATTACTTACATGTTCATCTTTCAAGTTTTTTATTAATTAAAAGCAAGGTGAGATTTCTATATATTTTACAAATAGACTTTTTTATATACAATAGACGATGATCTACTAGACCGTTTTAAACCAGCATCATTATCTAATATAAAGAGAGTTTATCTGAAAAGCCTTGGGGCTTCTAACTATAGATGGTCTTCATGTAGAGACTGAACAATAGTCTCTTCTGGAACAAGTAGGTGCAAGCCATGAATGTAAGATCTGTTAAGTCCCTACTTTCCACTGGTTCCTAGTACAAACTACTGTTTAGGATATTAACTGGAGTTTGGTAGCTTTACTAGCCATCTTCAGTAAACTGGAAAAGTAACAGCAACCCAGTAAGACGACAACGATTTCTCCTGCCATTCTCATTCTGCTCTCTTTCGTCTTCATTTATGGTGGTTCAGACTTTTTTGCCTCCCCAAAGGTGCTAAATCTGCCTGAAGTGATAATTATCTCTAACAAAACTAAAAAGAGTAGAATACCATGGTAAACTTAACTGTCTTCTGTGACAGCAAGCATTTTATTATTGCAGTGTGACATTATTATTACTTTTTTAGTATTTTTTTATTGAGGCTTTTTTAATACGGTTGGTGGTAACTTTGTTTTATGGAGCCAGAAAGTTTCAAGATCTAGTGAATAATCCACACCACACTACCTTTAATGAAGATAAGGGAGTATTGCATACTTGAGCGATTCTCCTTTTCTCAGATGCTATTTGAGATTTGTTTTAATCAATCAAATTGACATTTTTTTCTATACCATCATTCCAAACAGTAAAATGTAAGTTAACAATAAGAGCATAAAAATGGCCTTTTCATGTTTATCTGGTGCACTCAGTCTTTAAATCCATTTCTATAGTTTATTGTTTGTTTTAAAATTGGCAGATTAGTAGTGCCTGTATTCAGGGAAACTTGGTGAAACATATCTTCATACATTTTTCATGTCACGGTATTTTTCATCAGAGCTATAGTTTGAAATTGAGATTTAAACCATAAGTTCTGGTCATAAAAGAAAATGTAGAATTTCAGCAATAAAGAAGCAGCAAATTGTAATATTATGAACTTTCCACGAACTATGTGTGGTTATTTTTTTAAAATGCCAGCCACAAAAAAATCCTACAGAAAAAGATCAATAGCCAAATTTAATAAAATTCTTTTTCCTAGAATGAAATTCAATTGGATAGTTTCAAGTCTTAACAGCTAAATAGTTTCAGATTTGCAAATTGCAGACTTGCATGTAATTTGTTGTAGCCTGCTTTCGAGCTATGGTCTGGAAACATTTTGATTAACCTTGCCTCTCTGAGAAAGCAGCCTGATCTTTTTCGTTCCATCCTCGTCACTCTTCCAACTGCATAAATCTGATAAGCAGAATGTTTCTGTATTAGAAAAAGTTATTTTGCTCTACAACTTGCAGAGAAAAAGAGAGTGATCAGGATAAAATACAATTTACATATTTGGCATTAAAATAAACATTGTATGTTTCAGATGAAAGGGCATTTCCAGAAAGTTTTACTGAGAGTATTCAGTTGGATAGGAGTGAGGAGTTCGTAACTACTGAAGATTCAGCCTGCCATGATTTAACCTCACCACAGAATGCCTCTGTTGAACATCACGGCAATGAAACAGGTGATCACCAAGTGAATAATAAAGAGATTTTCACATTTTCATCAAGACCTCGATCTGCTCCTCATGGGAAGTCTCCAAATACATCACCAGAATGTTGCATTTTCGCTTTGGATTTGAAGCAAGACAGTAACGAAGTACATACGAAAACCAAAATTGAAGATAACTTTCAAGGAACTGACAGCAGTGAAGAGGTAGGGCACTTTGTAATTCTTGATAAAGTAGTATTCATCCCAAAACTCCTAGGATGAAATTCTGTCTTCAGGCTAGACAGAGAGGATAAATCATCTTTTCCCCATATACCTACAAGTAGATTTGTCTTTGTCAGATTGCTGTGTCTAACTGGACACACGAGTGAAAATGCAGGTATACCCTTATGTAACGAGTGGACAAAAGAAACCTAACTTTCTGTCAGGCCCTATGCTAACAGAGAGATGTGAGTATAGTGTGTCATTACCACAAAAAAAGATTTTATGATAACCTACATTATAGATTTGAGTGAGATGTAAGTCCGTTGTGGTTGAGCAAGAGTGCAGTAAGTAAGGCTTCATTGTGCCTTTTAAAACTGTAAGCAGGGACTGTTCTGCTCACCAACATTATTGAAAGTGAATTAAGACATTTCAGCTTTTTAAAATCATTGATGATTGACATTTCTGCTTTATATCCTGTCTAAGCTGTGTCAGCATCACCAACTTTAATTGTTTATATAGAAATTCACCAAATTGTCAATGCACTGAATAGTTGCATTGTGTCATTACAGTAACTACTAAAAGTTTCTACCTTTATGAACATTCTAGGTTATTTCATTTTTAATTATAAAATCTCTTTCTTAGCATTCTAATCTGTTGCTCATAGCTAAGAATTAAAATGCAACCGAGTTACATAATGGCGAGATGGACTCAACAGAAAGACTGCTCTGTGTTCTGTATTTCTGAGAAACCAAATAGCTGATGCTAATTATAAGAAATAAAATTTTCTCAGTTTTTTTTTCTGTGGTTGCAGGAGTTTTCCCATTATCTGGGGTGATGTATTATTTTTTAACTTAAACCCATAAGACTTTGTTGTTTCAAACAAAGTTCCAGGATTTCAGAATTAAATCAGTTTTATTCAAGCTAGTAGTTCATGAGCAGTGCTATATGAGATACCATTCTGAAGACATAGAACTGTTTGGATTTCAAAGAATTTCTTGTCTGTTACACTCGTGAAAAGCTAGAGAGGTTACTGTAGAAGCTAGGTTAAGAAAATATTCTCATAAGGTAAGAATTGTGGAAGCTTTCCAGCACTGTCATTTATTCAGTTTCAGTAGTTTCCAATTTGATTGCAATTTTTTTTAGGGGGATGTTAAAATCTTTCTTCAAGATATGTCTCCAAAGCAGTGTAAAAGTGGCAAACAAAAATTTCTGAATAGGTATGAAACAGTAGAAGCTGTGCTATGATAAGTGAGTGGAAATATAGTGTCTTTGCACATGATGTACTTAACCGATCAACTATATAGAAAGACAAATGTATCTAAATTAATCAAAAAACCTAAATCATTAAACTTTGCTGGTGCTTAAGCTTTTGTTGAAGAAGATAGCTAACCTCCCATGCCATTGTCCTACCCCAGAGATCCAGTGCCAAGTGCACAAAGCAAGCTGTAGCCAAGTACTGTGGCTTTTACAGCCCAAACATTGGGATGCCACATTAATAGCCGTTCTAGAAAGTTGATGCAAGAGAGACTGATAGAAGATCTCTATCTTCTTTTAAAAGATTTAAGGTATTATATAAACTAAAAACTTTTCTTTGACTATGTGCCAGAGGTGTGCTAGAGAACAGCTTTTGTTTCCTCCATTATCTTTGGATGCAAACTGCATTGAATAGTGTCAGCACTGCAGCTGGAAATGCATTAGACTTACAAAGCTAGGAGATAATTACATTAAACAAATCTACAGCATGCTAACAAATTATCAACAGTTTTTTTCTAGTCTTAACTGCTACATTAGTAATTCATAGTTAAGTCTTTCTTTCATGTGAAAGAAGTCACTGAACCAACAAATTACTTAGCAGTCATATTTTGCCTATATTCATCCTCTTCCTTGTACAAATACGTTCTGTGTTGCTTCTTGAAGTCAGCTTTATACTGATAGTCTGGAGGCACATTTAATATTCAGATTGCTCTACTTTGCCTTACTGAAGTAAACTAGAAAACAGTTTTATTTCAAGGACTGAAAATACAGGAAAGAGGATCCTGGAAAGGCTGTGATAGCTGAACATATGACTGCTGACTTAGCATCTATTTAGCACAGTTGAAGGTATCTTTGCAGAATTACCACAATTCCTTAGCCTAACCATAACATGTTTCCCAGTTTGCTTCACCTATATGACAAAATATTTATTTGACTAAGTTGTACTGAATCTTGCAGTGCTTTTTAAAAATATATGTTAATATTACGTGCTGAAATAAGCTACACTGATACAGGCTTTCACACTATTTTTTGTTTCTCATTATTGTATTACAGCTTTCTTTGAAATTCAAATACATTATGTTTGTGTATAGTACACATGGATATGTACATGCTCTTGTACGTGCTCAAATAAGGTAGATATCTCAACTTACAATTTAAATAATTGCATGTGAGCATAAACTGCCATTCTCATTGAATATATAAGTAAAACTTAGTTTTATCAAAAAAAAACCACCAGATTTTGTGTATCTTTGTATTTTAAATTTTTCAGACTGGTAAAAAGTCCAAAAGTTCTAAAAGTTTTCCTTGGGTTTATGTCACAGCATCATGAATTAAAAAATTACAATTAAAGGGGCTAAATCCCAGTTTCATCCTAGTCTGCATTTGAAGTTAATGGAGCTGCAAAGGAGAATTATATCCTTTTTTATTAAATCTGGATAATCAGTATTCTCTACAAAAAATGTTCACTTAATTGTAAAACATAAGAGACAGGTTATGTATCAGGATAAATTTCAACTAAGTGAATATTGACTGTCTTTATGTTGCATATGCTGAGAGCCATAAAATATGCACAATAACTGTGCTAGAATTTTATGGTTTATGCAACTTTTGTCTTTTAGGGAAGAAATGTTTCAGCCTGCAAGCTGAAAACAGCAAATATTTATAAATTTCCTTTAGTAGTTAATAATTAGTCCCTGAAATAGTTCAATGCTGTTATTCAATTATCAGAGTCAAAGAACCAGTAAAGGATAAAAAATTGTTTCTTCTCTTGGAACCATTCACCATCGAGTGACTTATTTTGTCATTATATGAAGCCATGCTTTCAGCCCAAATTTCTACCAGAGACTTTGTGTAATTAAACTTGTCACGGCAGCATTTACAGATTCTGTCAAACCCAGAGCGAAACCAAGAACACTTGCTGATTGCAAGAATTGTGTGACTGTGACAGATGTGAACACACATCACATAGTGCTATCAAAAACGCTGGTGTAAGTGTAACAGGCAAGTTCATTGGTGAAGCCTTCAATGAAGAATTTGAGAATTTTTCTATCCTTATAGAATTCAAAGAGTAAAGGAATAAAATTAAATAAGATAATGTACCCTTACAAATAGTTTCACTCTGATACCTCAGTGTTAAAGCTCAGCATACAAAGGGATCTGGATCCCATCTGCTCCTAGTAGGTGACCCTCTAGAGTCATTAGAACAATCTTCTTAAAATTAAAACCCAGCAAGAGCAATCAATTTTATGTATCCAGAACTGCCCATCTGCATGTTCTTTCAAGGAATACATCAGTGGAAGTGTTCATTCCTCAGCAAAATCATCCTCATGTTCAGTTTACATATGCTGCACTACATTAATTGAGCAAACTTTACTGATGTTTCTGGCACCATTTCATGATTTAGTGTTTAACAAATTATTCTAGAACCTAAATATATATGGCTGAAGAGACATGGAAAATTGAGAGGGATTTAAGCTTCACATAAATCAAAGTTATCCAAAGTTATCTCAGATGTGTGGGAAAGCGTGTTTTCTTTAGTAGTCTTCCATCTTAAGTTAACCTACCTTAGTGTGGGTTTCTAGCACAGATTTTAAAATAACTTACGGCAAATAAAAATACATTAAAAAAAGGGAAATACAGATTTGTGTTTCAAGGAAATAACTTATAAAATAAAATGCTGGAATAAAACTATAAACTTCCAAAAGATGTATTATTAATAAAATTGAGGGAGGGCTTTCCCAAATGTACATTTCATTCTGTATAGTCCAGTCCTGGACTCACTGAAGTCAGTAACAAACTTGGATCACTTTCATTTGCAGTAGGACTGCACCATCTGAAAGATGGTACCTCAGTATCTTATTGAGTCTTGCAATGCATACTGCCTTATATCCAGTCTGGTAGCATATGGCAGAGAACCAGCATGATGAGATGAAGATGAGGACTCTCTCATCTTTTCTTCCTTGAGTATAAGAACATTGAGGCAAACACTAGATGTGCTTCCCCTTTTTCTTTCCATGTGTGCAGACTTGCTCTTTGTTGTTGAGACGGGATATGAGTGAAGATCATATATTTGAGTCATGCGGTATTTTGCATACACTCTGTTAGAAGCATGAACATGGTTCATGGAGGTTAACAAACTAATCTTCAAAATTTTGAAATGATACTCAAATGGTACTGAATATGATACTCAATATTACCAGAGGTGAGCCAAGTGATCTCAGCAGGAGTTATTTCTTCTATTTTTAATTTGAAAATGCGATGTGAAAATATGGAATATTAATAGACGTCATTGTCATGGACTTTTTGCTTACTTTTGATTGTACAGTTGTAATTAATTTTATTGAGATTATGATTATCATGTAATACATAGTTTTGGGAGGTTACCAGCATTCTAAATTTGGGCCAACATTTTGAAAATTGTAATCTTGTCTCCCTCTCCTCTACTTTCTACTTTTCACTACTTGAGATGTTAGAATATGTTTGTGGTGCACTCAGTGTATTTGCCAGGAAGCGCAGCTGGTTTTCAGAACCCTTGCGAATTTAGAATTAGGCAGCAGAAATTAAAGAGCCATTTTGAAATTTTAAGGTTATGTAAGACTGTATTGTGTTATGATGAGAGGGAATCGCTTTTGCTTTGTTTCCTATATTTAGGATGATGACAATGTATTCATCCAGGATTCTGAGAACCTTGAGATCAGCCACAGCAGGCAGGAAACATCTGATTCAGCAGTTCTTAAAGAGATTCCATTAAAGAGGATGTCATGGAAAAATGAATACTGGAAGAAAAAGGGACACAGCAAACATAACCTCGAAGAGACCATCTCATCAAAACCACAGAGTTCCACTGTGAGAAAGCCAGATTCTATTAGCTCTCAGAGAAGCATAAAGCCTACCCTTTCTCTTTCTCCAACTGGAAGCAAATCTGAATTCTCTAAAATAATTCCAAATGGATCTGAAAGATATGAAGGAGTTTCTAGTCAATTAAAAAGATCCATCAGTAAAAAGTCTCTCAAGAAAATCTCAAGAGAAAATTCATGTCTGACAACAGAGACTTGCGTAAGTGATTTTTACTTTGAAATTAAATTATTAGATTGTACAGAGAAGCTATGTCAGATATACCCATTTGAATGAAGTGTGAAATAATACGTCTTTCATCCAGATATATTCTGGCTTCATCAGAACAGTATTTACTGAGCTCAGTCTGTTGAAAGCTGATTTTGTGTTTTTTGTGGCACACACAAGAGTACTCCAAATAAAACAGAAATCACAGAGGTTTATAGATAAAAAGAGGTGTTATTGAGCAACTCACATTTTGGAAATATGTGAATTAGAAAGCAGTTTGGGGCTGAAAGATTACAAAGGAAAATTGACAGACTTTGAATTTATATATTAACGAGTCACCATAGAAAGAGCATTAATCTAAGTACTTCATAGTCTCTCTGCAGCAGCCCTGAAAAATAATAAATTATGTGATTGAGGGCCAGCAGTGAGCCTGTGTCATAGGCTGAATTGTCAGGATACTAAAGGAATCGTTACGTTCACCAAAATGATGTTTTATTCCTAGTTTTTTCTTCCTGAATTCTTCTTATGGAAATACAGTCTCTCTGACTGAGGGTTCTAGAAATCTCTTCCTGTGTTCTGCAGGTAGCTTATTGGATTGTATAAAGGCCTTGCACTTTTCCCGATAAAAATAGAACATCCTTTTCCATGAAGGGAGTGGAGACCGGTTTCCGTTGGGAAGGAAGCAGACTGAGGGGAAGCAAGGGGAATGAAATACAGTAACGCAGATGAAAATCAGAAGCAGTGCTGAGACCTTTTGGTGATGAAAAATATCAGTGGCTGGTGATCTTAAAGACAATAAAGACAAATTTTTAAAAAACAGAGAAAATCCTACCAATAGCAGCATATGTTCTATGTATTTGTTATCTGGAAAAGACATTAGAGTTGCCACTAGTGATGTAGAAAATCTGGAAGAATGTATCTGTCTGTAACTGTATAATAATTTTTTTTTTACATTTTACATTCCCTTTCCCTAGTTTTATCTATAGGAATTTACTTTTTCTAGTTTCCAGTAACTATTCATTTTTGTGATTAAATGCCTTCCTCGTTTCCTGATTCTTTTCAGTTTTTCAAAAATTGTTGCACTTGAAATTCAACTATGTTTATTACTAATCGTAACTGTAATCTATTTGTCCATAACAAATGAAATGATATGTTGATTACTTCCCTAAAAGATGTTATCAGTGTTTAATGCAATGATCAACTTTGTCCTGTAGAATGTAACTAAGCATAGATGACCTAGGTGGATTGCAATTAAGTTTCTAAAGTGTTAGATATATTTTACAACTTTTTTTGTGATAATTTTTAGAAAGATGAAGGAAAAAAGCTATCATTTTTCCCTCTGCTTATAAATAGTTGATTATTAAATTAGACTATTATCATATTGCACTTGTAGCTGAGAATGTATTGCACATGTAATTTGTTGCTTGTAAGTATTTTTTGCAAGGACAAAGCCTATTATCAATGTATAGAAACTCAGGAGTGACAGACTTTGTTTTATCGCTACTAAATATAAAATGAAAGTGTCTGGTAGATTTAGCTCTCATACTTGATTTGATCAAGTAATAAAATTTTCCCATCTAGAAGCCTTTCCTTAGAGTTCTTTAATACTTCTTTTCTACTAAGCCACGATCAAAATTTGAAGCCGAATTTGAGTGCCACTGACTGCCTTTTAAACAGTGATGGTTTATATTAGAAAGTGTGTTCACCTAGGACTTACCTTACCTTCACCTTAGAATAAAGTCAGATATATTTATTAATTTTTATTAAGAAGATTTCCAATAATTTTAAAATTATTATAATAACCTATTTGATTGTGGCCTGTTTCTGGCCACATACATATTTAAAGCTTTTTCTGTATCTACTGGGCCAGTTTGGCAGGAAGAAACTAGTATTCTAGGTCCTCAGAAGTTTCAAGAAAAGAAGTGCTGACATATAATATTGTTAACTACAGTGAGACAGCACTGGAGGTTTTTAGTTGGCTGTGGGCCTGTAATTACTTTATTTGCATTTTGAAACACTGTTCATTGTTTTAAGAATTATATAAGGAAGGATAGTTTTGTATAAAAGGGTATTAGAGTGAGAGTTTACAGGGAAGTAGTCTCTTCTAATCTGCTCATACAGAGGACTTGTAAAGAAAAAACGCTTAACCAATTCTTCCTGCAATCGATTTGCTAACTACTTAATACACTTTAAGGACCTGGTTGCTTGCAATGTTTTATTCATGTTTTAATAGAGTTCTCTATTATTAAGTTCAAATATTTTTAATTAAGAAAGAAGTACAGCCCTCTGGGTAATATTGCAAGCATGTAGATAGCTGGTAATTAAAGTTTTCTGCACGTATAACTACATTCAAACAATTCTGAATAAATCATTTGAACCTAGAAGAATGCAAATGTCATTATATATGAAAAAATCCTTTAAACAACAGGTTTTGTCAATCTAGCAAAAGTTTTAAGTGCTTAATAAAAATACTTTATCATAACAGGAGGATATGCAAAAAGACAAGATAAGCTTTTAATTACTATATGAAATATTAATTTTAGACAAATTTATGAGTATTGCAAAATTACTTCTTACATCAAAAGTTTCTCTTAAATTAGAAAGTTAACTTAATCTCAAATTCAATTTTCAAATTCTCTCTTTGAAAATTGACTAAGACAATATAAAATTTGTGAAGAGACTTTTTTTGTAGTATCATCTGAAGCTACATAATAAATAGTCCAAACTATTTCTACTTTATTACAAGGAGTTTATTGTACAGGATGTTAAAGACAGAAAATTGTTGTGAGATCTGTTCTCCTTTCTGAGTATGGTATTTCTAGAGTGAGACCATTACAAGAACAGAAAACAGAATGACAATTTGAAATAAGCTGGGAGGGGGGGATGGTGTTTTGAGTTGTATTGTCAAAATTCCAAAAATCTATATATCTGTCTTCATAGATGTTAAGGAAAAGACAAGCAGAGTTGGGCAATGTTTTGCCTTTCTCTTTTTGAGAATGAGAAAAATGTTCTTTCAATGCTTCGTGCTTTTATTCTGCATAGCACTAGTTCATGCTCATTTTAATGACTACATGCCAATTGCTTTGTATATGAGGTAAGAAAGATAAGCCGAAGCTTCTCTTATAATAAACAAATAAATGCAGATGGCTTCTAGATAGGAAAATTAACAGGAAATCAGCATCTTCAGTAAGATCAATAAAAGTTATAGCAGCTGTAGATCTCGTAGAATACTAATACATCAGAGCAAAGACTTTTCCAGATGCAGCATAGCAAGCTTTGTATGAAGTGAATAAATAACTAATAGTAACTGGGCTAGTAACTTACGTTCAGAAAGAGTCTAGAGAAAACATCATGTATTATTTTAGGATTAAAAATGGTAGTAATAATCACATTATTCAGCAACAAAGCTTGGACCTTAAAAGGCAGAGGAAAAAGAGGGGTGGCACCTGTGCTGACAGCTTCTGTCATCTTCTTATACCTTGTACAAAATGGCAGACTACATTTATCTGTGCCAAAAAGTAGCCTCTGAGTGCTTGAGGTGATTCCATAGAAAAAATCTTTGCAAAGACATTTAACCTAAGGATTTGAGATACATAGTAAAAAATCAAGAATATTTCCAATAGGTTTTAAATTGTCTTTTTCACAAAGATTTGCTTACTTGCACATGCAGCTGTTTCCATGTGAGTGCCCTTCAGTCATAAATCCTGTTTTATGTTACAGTTACCACTGATTGTCAGCTTGCAGGTGCACTTCCCATCAAAGGTGGTTTACTTTGTTATTTCAGTGCTAATTTTCTTTTTGACCCATTATTTGCAATAGATGGCTTTAAGTGAAATCTAGTATCATGGTAGTCAAGAATGAAACATCAAAAATATGTGATAGAGTTGCTACTGCCAAAACCTAATGTTGGGCAGCAATCTTTAATGAATAGTACTTAATTTCTTAGCTAGAATTAAAATAGGAAGTAGTATTTTACATACTATTGAGATAATAACTGTTGATTTATTTTATGGCAGCCATGAGGAAATAAAAATATGTTACATGTTTTTATTCTAAAACTATTTTTGCAAATATGTAGTAAAATATTCTAGAGCTTGAACTGAAATCAAGATTCTGTTCATTGCATGATGGCATTACATGTATTATTAAAAAGGAAAGGTGTCTCCATCTGTCCTTGATCCTAGTTCCCTTCCAATGTGCATTGTATTGCACATCCTATGCTTGGAGTTCAGCACTGTGAATGACTCTGTGAGTGTATCCCCAGTTAAACTTCTAAAGGGGAAATAAGTAATATGGCAGCCTTCATTGTCTGGCTTTGCTCTGATCCTAAGGACAAAAAAGGCTGGCAGGGAAGGGGCTCAAATGGACAATAATGCTTTTCTGATTCCCAGAAAATACAGTTTTATTAAGGTATATGGAACTCCCTAAACCAGAAAAAAGTACTGTGTCACTGAAAATAACGTTTTTTCAGCAGTGGTGTCATATAATCTTTCTAGTGAAAGTGAGCATTTTGCATGTGAACTACTTAGTGGTATACATGAAAATCTAGGATATATACATATCTTTTTGCATTATTTCCTTAAAATAAGGAAGTCAATGTCCAAGGTATAACATCTTTTGTGAGCTGTATACATCATACCTCTGTGGAGCTGAATAATTGAACCTGTATAATATTTTATTAATCATTTGCATATATTCATGAGTGTTTTTAAAACCGAATGTCATGTTTGTGTGATATGATAGCCTGAAAGTATTGAACCTTGCTGTACTATTTGTCTTACTAAGATAAAGCTGCAGTTGAAGATTTCCTGTGTCTCAGGTGTGACCAATTCATATTATAATCCACACTGAAGACACTTATATGTGTGTTGTATACAGAGGAAGAAGACAGGAGAGGTTGTAATAATAATTCCAATGTGTAATATTTCAGTGCTTCTTCTGGTGGTAGGATGACTTTTGTACCCCCAGAAGACACACTGAAACTTTACACACTGGATTTCATAGCAGGAGGAGCTAGCAATTTTCATGTCACTGGTGCCACTGGCTTGCTTGTGTTCTTGAGGTCTTCAGTTACCCCGTATCTCCCCACGGTAGAACAGACTGAGATTCCTCCTTCTGCCAGGAATGTGATGAAGCCCCCTTCTCTTCACTAAAATCAAAGCACTGTCTCTCTTTGGGATACTGTTACATAGTGTCTTGCAGCCCACTGGCCATATTCCAGTGATCTAAATCCTGGTCACTACTTGGATTCACTTTTCAAGCAGAGATGCTTTGTAATTCCATTCAGAACCAAAACTAGAGGCCTCAAATATTAGACCTGTTCTTTTGTGAAATAGCAATCTACGTGCACCCTTTAAAAAGGGAAAGTTTTTCTTTAAGGAGGAGTTCTTTAAACAAAGATGATGCCACAGCAGGTTAGGGGAACTCAGCCAATCTTATGAGGTTGTGTAAGGCGTAGGTACAAATTGCAAAATAATAGATGTTTTTAGCTTATGGATGAAGTTTGATACAAAAATTAGAGTTACATTAAGAATTCAACAATGAATATACAGAAAAATTAAAATATAGGGATGTGGTTTTTTTAAATGTGTAAGCTAGCAAGTTACCAAAATAACTTAGAATTTAGAGCTGATGTGTATACCTTTACAGAGAAATTTTATGCTGTGCTTTATGAATAACTAAATGTCATGTTGATGGTGTTTATGATACTATGATAACTGTGTGACTGGGTTTATTTCAGGATTTGCATTTAATGCTTAAGCAATTTTAGCTGCTGGATTTTTTAACTTTTGAAGGCTTAACTTTATCTTCTATTTTTAATTGCAGTGGAACAGCAACATCACCAAACACCCTGGATCCAAACTACAATCCGTAGCAGTGTTTGTGACATTCTTCTTTCCTGTAATTATGCGTAAATATGTTTGACCTTCATAGCTGAACAGAAATCTGTTAACTAATCTTTTCTAGTAAACATTTTGTTTCTTTTTTAGTGTTGTAGCTTCTTGAAGATTCCCCAAGAGGTTCTCCAGAGTGTCTGTTTCATCCATGTATTCTGCTCCATGATCCTGTGTATATCATTGACTTTTCCATTTTATTTCACAGGAGTATGAATGGAAAAACTACCAGTCAAATAAACTGAGTTCATCTGAACTACAGATGCTGGCTAGCATGAAGAGACAACAAAATGAAGAGTTAAGGGATACTGGGATCTCACACGGGCTGAGCGCATCCCAGATAGACAACTGCAACGTTAACATAAGTACAAGCAGTGATGATACAGCAACCTGGAACTCTTGTTTGCCACCAGTAAGTCTAAATCCCCAAAGTATTTTCTCTATATCATTTCTATCAATTCTGAGACTCAGGGGTCTTGAATTTTAAAATTCCTTTGAGTAGCTTTGAAATTTAAGGTATCTTTGCCAAACATTTTTTAGAACTCATGGAGTGAAACACGCAACCAAAACACGTGAACTTCCAGCAGGTTCTGTAGTACCAACATGGACAAAGAGCAAATCTATTTATATATATTCTTTCCTAGAATCCTGAATAATCACATAGGCTGTACAACTTGTCACAATAGTGGCTGACAACCTGCAGGTGTGTGATATAGTACTTTAAAATAGTTCCAGAATGAATGAAACCCAGATATACCAGTCAGCAGCTGCGTTACAGTGTGAGTAATGGAAAATAATTGCTTCTTACAATGATAAAGTTTCATTACTGAAAAGCTAATTGTTTAAAGGACTGAAGCGGAAGAACAGCAGCAAAAATCTGCAGTAGTTCTGAGCACTTAATATGTGATCCTTCTGTATTTTACACCTTGTATCATTATTTGTCCTGGTACAAAGTGGTACAAAATCACACACAGCTGCACTATGTGACAGAGTACTGTTAGAAGAAGCAGGGGAGTATTTGTCATGTATGAAATCACAGAATAACATTTCAGCAACTATATAAAGGTGCTTACAGGAGCTGCTGTAAAACTAGATAACCTCATACTGCATTTATATCTCAGCAACATAATTCTTATTTTATAGGTGAAACAATAATAAACAGTGAATATGGCTTAAGTAAAGCACAGAACACAACTCTCAGAGGCAGATCCCATGTTAGAAGAGTAAACACTGCTGTGTTGCCCCATTATAAACTATTGTAGGGTAAATGCTGTAATATGTTAGGTGCAAATTATCTCCAGGGATTTATAGGGCTCAAACAAAGGCCTGTAGTACCAATCTTCTGTAGTGAACGATCAACACAGCATTGAAACTTTTGTGGTACACTGGTGAATGAAGGTTTCTAATGAGAGGAGATATATCAATAAATGGGTAATTGTACAAGTAAGAACTTGGTTTACAGGGTAATATTTTGCAGGGTATCAGAGAAACATTAGTTGATTTTAACTATTTGAGTTACGTCAGCGTTACACATTCAGTTGATTTCATCATATTTCCGATGCATTTTTTCAGTACTCGCTAAATAGACTCAAACATGGTGTAAATCTGCAAGACTGGACAAATGGAAGTCGATTAAGTAGAGAGAATAGCAGTCTCATTAATTTTTGAGTAGTTGAATTATAAGGAAATTGATAAGAAGGTTTAGACACGTCAGGTTTGGTTAATACAAATTGCATGACTAAAACAAAGTGAACTTTTCAAGTGAAATGTACTGCTCCAGTATTCAGTGAAGCACAATGTGATTGCAAAGACAGTTCTTTGATCTTACTGCCTTGATCAGCTTCTGTAGCTTCAGACTAATAGCATCAATCTAAAAAAGTGTTTAGATATAATAAGTTAGTCATTTAAACTGTAGTCTAGTATAGCTGTAGTTTTACGTAACAGTCCTTTGTGGCTGTCTTTCTCTACATAAATCAAGCGTAAAAGGCAACATATTTGTCTTTGAAAGAGAACTTTTTCAAATTTCATTCAGTTGAATGAAGTGTTGGTGTGTCTTACACATACAGCCTTGTCACGTTTCTCCTCTGCTTTTTCCAATGTGGGCATTGAGGTTTTAAGATTTAATAGCAAGACCCTCATTTCCAGAAGAGGTAATTCAGAAAGCAAACCTAATCTTTCTCAGATAAGGACTAACCACTTGGTCCCTTGCTACAACAGAGACTGCTGGAATTCAACTTCCGTGATCTTCCCTACGCGTATACCTCTGCCTTTACGCAACGAGACTCTGTACCAGTACAGTGTCTGTTAGTCCACAGTATCTATGGGTTCACTTCATATTTTCCTTTCTGAGATAGCTGTCACAGCACCAGCTCTTCATAGATGTGGTACAAGATTTTGTAGTGTGGACTTGAGTTTTTAACACTGCTTGGTGTAATTCTGTTCCAGTATTTGGAAAAATGCAGAGTAGTCATGTGAGGGTGATAATTCATTTTCTAGACCTTTAGTATCTAATAAGGTTATAAACAACATTTATTAGGGAAGGTGGTCATTTAATTATCCCAAATTGATTAACACAGAAGCTTTTTAAAAGAGCAGTTGGGGGCATTTTTGATATGCTGGTGTTAAATTTTAGTATATTTTTATACGCTTACAACATTTCAGAAGACTTTGAGAGAAGCGATACTGTGCTGAAATAAAAAAGTTAATGTAGGCCAGTTAGTCTCATATCATTGTCAGAACGGTGAAAAATCTGGTGTGGGATTCAGTTAAGAGAGATGTAAAGGATGATAATATGCTTAATGATAGTCAACACCATTTTATAGAAAAGACATCCTGATCAAAAAATCTAATTTTATTGGTAAAGTTACAATTCATAACGGAATTGCTTAGATGTAACATGCTAAGACCGTTATAAATATTCATTTAAAAATGAGCAGCATATATATTGATAAAGCACACCTTGAATGAATTTAGAACCGGTCAACTGACAAATATTCAGAGGGACCCACTTCATGGTTCATTCAGTTCTCGATCTCATGTTGTTCAGTGTCTTTTATTAGTGGTCTGCGGTTTAATAGCCTGTGATATACGTCTGATCATGAGATGTAATTCTTCCCTCTGACTTTCAAATCTATAAATCTGTCAGATAATTTCATATAGCTGTTTTCCATGAATCCCCACACATAGTGTTCACATGTGCAGTAAACATGTTGCTGCACGCATAGAGAGTCTACGTAACTGAGAGATCAAAATGCAGCCTAGTTGGAGTGATTGGAACGCATTCAAAGGTTGCTCCTGCTGGATATCAGTCTTTTCTCATGCATGGTCTTGCTCTAAGACCTAAAATGAGTAAAGTCATCATTTCTTCAGCTTCTATTTTTTACCAAGAAGTGTTTCTTCTGTGTGTATTTATTCCTTATATATGTATTATGTAAAAAATATAAGTGTAAAATAAAAGCAAATATGTTTTTATGTCACTGATCTTTAGTACCACCGTCGTTTGAGTTGAGTCAAGAGAATTTGCAAATGATCAATCCTTCCAAAATCAGATGTACAAACTGCGGAAAAGTTTGTATCTATATCTGTAGCTGTCTTCCAGTTGCATAGGCAAATGATCTTAGCAATGCAGTATATCAAAAAGAAGTAGAAATAATCCTCATATTGTAGTTTGAGAAATTCAAGGACAGCTTGAAATTCTTGTCATGATTAAACTTTCATGCTTACATGTGTTTCCAGGTTGTATCTTTCTGATTATTTAAATCAGTAGTATGTATTGCTTTCTCTTATGTTCTTCAAAGATAAGTAAGGAGTATTTTTATTTCAAATTTTCTTTCCTCTTATACAACATTTTTGTCCCTTAGTGGAATCTATGGCAACAGCACCACCAGAAGGCAGCTTTTTGTGTATCTTTCCTTTTGAAACACCTAGGATGTTTTGCAAGGCAGGGCAGGATATAATC
Source organism: Tauraco erythrolophus (assembly GCF_009769465.1). Lineage (NCBI taxonomy): Eukaryota > Metazoa > Chordata > Aves > Musophagiformes > Musophagidae > Tauraco > Tauraco erythrolophus. The sequence continues at coordinate 10,185,587 of NC_141476.1, forward strand.
ATGTTAGATAGTGAACTTATGTATCAAAGTAATATTTTATATATAGAACACATTTTTAGTGAGTTTATTTTTTCCGTCACTTGCCATTGTTAGTCTGATTTCCAGATTCATTGAAAATTCTCATGTTTGGCTAATGAATCTCAGAAACCCTTCTGAATGTAAAGGCACATAGATCAATCATATTGCTATGTTGCAGTTAAAACAGATGTCCTTAAACAACTATAAAACAGGTATACTAGAACTCTATTTTACATCCTATGATAGTTTACCAAGAACTGAATATATGCTGTCAGGAGAAATCGTTGAAATGTAAGTTGTTTAGCAGCCACTGTAAACTATGACAACCAAAAAGGAATAAAATAGCTTTTAATATTATACCTTGCCCACCATAGCTATCGGTTATAAACATGAAAAACTTCTGCTTTAAAAGGGATTTACTGTGAAGAAGAATTGTAAACCCTTGTAAAACGTGTGTGGGGCACCCTTCCAAATCAATAATATGTGTGTGTAGAACTAAATATTTTAAGACTTTGTTTGACTGTATCTTACCTGAATGTTTTCTTAGATCTTAAGGTCTGTGAAATTCCATGTTAGCTTTGCAACAATGTGAAAGACAGTTCTATATATTGCAAAGTATAATGTGAAGTTTGTACCCACACATATACACATTATCCAAAAAAATTGGCAAAGCTTACAAAGTATTTCTGCTTAAATGCCTTGCTTTGTTCTGGAGATCCGGTAAGACCTTCCTGCCCTGTCAGGGAATTGGGCCACTCAGCTTCTTGGATAGCTGTTTCCACTCTTTAGACACAACTTCAGATATAGCTCAAACGTTCCGGAGCAAGATCATATATAAGAGAATTCAGGATATGTTCTTGCATATGGTCACTGATTCTCAGTCAGAAATGCAAAGGAGAAGGAAGATTGTCCTAGATTACTCATTGATATGTCCGAGAAGCTTGTAGTGGTATAATGCTCCATTAGCAGACTCAAATTATGCTCACCACTAAGACCTGTCTTTCCAGTAAGGACTACTCTCAGAGAAGGAATGTTTCTTGTTCCCCAGGCAGCTTCCTAAATACAAATTCAGTCACCTAGGCCTTGATCTGCAAAATATCTGAAAGGGTACTTCCAGGTTCATACCTAATTTGTGGAAGATCTTCTGGCCTCCTTTGTGATGATTCATTAAAGAAAGCCACTCAACACAAAAATGGCCTGGCAGAACTGAAGTCTGACAGACAAGAGAAGTGATATTTAAACCCAGAATTATTCCAACAGAGAGCTCAGTTTGACAAGCCCTGGAGGGATCTGTTCACATCAAGTCAAATTGCAAAACTGAGGCAGACTATCCTTTACTATGAAATGAGACTGAAAATTATTTAGACAGATACTCTAGTTTGTAGACTGACTAATTCACTTTGTCTCATCCTCAGTCTTCCACTAGCCATCATTTGGGAATTGCACTATCCGCCACCAGGCAGTGACTCATATTTGGCAGTAATTAGGATGTCATTCATCCTGAATATATATTTTACATCTCTCTTCACTTCCTGAAACCATGAGAACATACTCATTTCTGTATTGATTTCTGTAAAAAAGCAATTGCTTTCATAATGCTTAGGATTTATTTTTAGGATTTCAGGAACTAAATTGTATGAGTATTGTTAATGTATGATTGTACTTTCACTTGTTTTGCATTTGCTTCAGTGATTTGTTTAGAACTTCTTTTGAGGTGTGTGATAATGGCGGGGGGATCCCTTCTGGAATCACTACGTATATACTGAGAGAAAATGTATTTCTGAATTTTAGAATTCTGGAATTTTTATATCATTTTATGAATATTGATCTTTCTTGCAAATAACTGGTTTTAATGCCAGAAGCCAAATACCGTTTAAAACTCTTGGGGCACATTCTTACAATGACTAGTTAAGCTTGAAGACTGTGGGAAATTATCGTATTTTGTATGAATATTTATACAGTCCACCGTTAGCTATTCATGATGAACAACTTAATCCAGATTTCAAATTGGCCATGCCAAAGAGAAGCATATGTGCTTCAGCAAACTTCACTTGAGACTGCTAAGATTACTGTTAGTGGTGCTTCTGAGGAGAGAGGAACCATGCCTGCCAGCCCTGTTAGCTCTGGCTCAGTGTTGTCTGATCTTAAGAATGGTTGGTTCTACACAGATGCAACTAAGAGTTTCTGCACCATGATGCCTATACACATACAGTCCAGGCTTTTCTGTCAGACAAGACTTTGTCACCATTCCCTGTTTCCTGACTCTGTCCCAACGCTCTCACAGGCAGTAGGGAAATCACCATGTGGTCAGCTCCGTAATTCATACATATTTCCACCCAGGCAAGAATCATCTATTAAGTTGTACTTTCGCACAGTTAGGATCTGAATATTCCTTTTAAATTTCACAGATAAGAAAAAAGACTGTAAAATTCTAATATCAGAAGCTGCAAATATATGTTCTCATAAAGGATCTCTCACATGTTTTTAAACATTCTGAAAGAATATTTGCAAAGCTATTTTCTCACTATTGTTTTTTGTTTTCCATAGCCCGTCAGTCAGGAGCATCACTATCAGAAAGAGATGAGCCCACTTTCTCATTCTAACCCACGGTAAGATTCCATTTACAGCCCAGGTAGTAAGGGTTCAGTTAGAGTGTTCTGAATATTAAATGTGACATTCTTTGATTTAATCTTAAATCTCTTTTCAATTGCAACCTCCTCTCAGAGGGTTTTACTATTGCTTGTTGTAGTCATTGTCTGCAGTATGTCTGTGTTGTCCTGAATGGCAGAACTGAATTCTGTATGTTTTGGATGTACCACTGTGTATTTAGAGTAACTGACATAGGCCTTGCTCCTACCCCTGCTTTGATGTGTGATTCAGCAAATGTTCCTCATCTGACATACATTCCTACTCACTTGCTTCTTTCTCCTTCTCTCCCTTTCTGCTTTGAAGGCTTAGAACTAGAATATTGTACCTGAGTGGAGATGTCAGGGAATCCATTTGTTACAAAAGATTTTAACGTTACTTATTTAGACAGGTTTTTTCAATAGATAGCCCAGTCAGGAGAGGTTGTTACAACACTGTGGGATAGTTCAAAGGGATTCTGTCTACAACATATTTTGGCTGTCAAGTTTTTAGCTTGATCTGCTTTGTTTGGAATCAGCAACAAAATCCTTGTGACTTTAATGTAACGTATGACAGGGATTTGAAGACAAGGGGAGAGAGTGGCTAGGGAGAAATAATCAAATTGAGGCAATCAAAATTAATTGTTCAGTTTCAGAACTGCCTTGTACCTGTGAACCCCCAACATCGCTTGGTCATTTTTTTTAACAGCCTGAATGAGAGGTGTACTTACTTTAAAAAGTAGTCCTGTTTCACTTTCACTTGGCAATATTAATGTGGATTTTGCCTGTTCAAATTTTAAATAGACAATGTATGTGTGTTGGGAGAGATAGGAGGAGAGGACATTTCAGATACAACTTCTTTATCAACACTCTGAAACGTTTTATGGTATCACACCACCAGTCAGTTGTGTAGGATAATATGCATTTCTCATCACACAGATGTTTTCAGTGACTTGTCTCACTTGCCATCCACATTTTTATAATCTTGTTAGATTTTATGAAGTGAACACCATGAAACTTACTGTGCAGGTTCATCGAGATGCGTCAGTTATTGCAACATGCAGCCATATGTTTCCTAGTGCACACAATATATTACTGGAGTTAAAGTATAATCCTGGATTCCTGTTCCCTTTCACATGTAAATCAAAGTGCTCGTGTTGGTGTAGAAAACCTCTCTGCTTTGGCTGCCAGTTATCAAAGGAACTATCTTTATCCTTATGAGTTGTTACAATGGCTGAAGTGGACAGAGACACTTGACTATAGTCCACAGAGTAAGATATCAGGTACCTTGTGACTGACACTTTGTTAAGGACTTTTTATCCCAGAATATATTTCATAATTTAGACAGCATTAGAATTGCCTGTATTTTGGTGTAAGCTACATTGTTTGTTTTCTTTTTGCCCCTACATTGGTTGAGTCAGGTTTTATTAAGTTATTTTTATGCATGTGCTAAAGCAATTTGGTACTTGGTACATTTTATATACTGAAAAACAGAATAAACACCACTATCTGTAAAAATAAAACGTTTCATCATATCAAGTTAATATGATCAACAATGAAAACTTGTATTCCATATAATAAAATTTAAAACAAAATAGTATAAATTATGACTTAGTTCTTATGCTATTTTAATCCAGTACACACAGTAGACTTAAATTTCTATAGAAATCATTTTCGAGAAATGCAGGCAAAGTATTCGTAAAATACCTGACTTGCAAGTGCCTCATAAATTCAGTAGCCCTTGTGAACTGCCAGAAAAGCATTATTGGGCTGTAAATACAGAAGATGACAAAATTATGAGGTCAGTTTGCATCATGATATAAAAACTGGAGATGATGTGACTTGAATACCATTATTCACATCGTTACCTTTCATTTATAATGGAAAACTCTGTAATGTTTTTCACAGAGGGTGTGTACCTAAACGAGAGGGAGATAAAATTAATGGTAATTCTATAACTTAGTTCCTAAACTGTTTTTAAAGCCAATATTAACAAGTAATGTATAAGCAACTGAAAAATGGCTACGTCTTTGTAAGCCTACTGTAGCTATGTAAGGGAACACACAGAATATTTGAAAAATCGATATATTGTATGTAGATGAGTGGGTATAAATGGCATGGTATGAAGACAGTCATGTGATGCAGTTACTGAAAAAACAAATAGCTTGTTGTAAAGGGTGATAAAGAATTTGACAGGTCTCAAGTAACTATAAAAAGTGTAGTAGTGATATTTTCTGGGAAATGAAAAGACAGCAATGTGGCAGCTATTGTCCAGTAAATGTAGCTTCTGTCCATAATAAGATAAAAGAACAAGCCAGGAAAGAAAGCACCTGTGAAGATAATGGAAATACAGTCAATAAAAAGAACCAGCTAGACTCATTTTCCATTGGTTCCACTGGGTAAAGGTCGTAAGTCTGCCAAGAACATTGCCACTGCAATACCAATCACCTCCACATCATGCTACTTTGCAAGGCATAGAGCCAGTTAATGAAAGGAGACAGGATAACTGCAGAGTCTACAAAGCCAGAAGAGCAAGATGATGTGAAGTGTTTCAAGACCTGGCTATGCACTTCCCACCGACTGCTGTGCTATATAGTCCTAACTGAACTTCAGAATTGCTTTCTTTTCTCCAAATAGCAAGCTGTAACTATCTGTTACTTCTTCCTCCAGTACAGGGACTGGAAATTGCTATGTACTCTGTATCTACTTAGTAAGCGTTTGTGCTCCAAAATATTTGTGTGTCATAGAAGGTTTTGGAAGTTTCATTGAAGGAAGAGCTGAAAGAAAGTAAATATTCTAGACCAATTTCAGCCTTACTGAACTTCAAAATGTAAATCTGCTCTCTGAAAAAGATCACTTGAGCCTAATTTTATGAAATAGATTTTCTGAACTTCTACAGATGCTCTCCAGAAAATTTATTTCTGATAAAAGCTGATTTTTCTGTCTTTGAGAGAAGGTTTTTTATAAGTTGAAACCTATTTTTATAAGCATTGCTTCACCAGATCCTCTGTTGGCATCTTACTCAGCTCTTCCCAAGCTACCAAATAAAATTTGTGCCTCTGAAGTTCAAACAGCTGCTCCCCAGAAATCACACAAAAGTAGGATACACATATTTCAGCATTTCATTGAGTATCCTTTCACTAGAAGTATATTTTCCTTCAGTGATTTTATATAAAATGTACACAGCCAAATTTTCAGTTAGGTTTTACTCAGACATATAATTCCGCATGTTAAAAATAAATAAAAATTATTCCCATAGTGAATTGTGGGCACAGAGATTTGATGATAGTAAATGTCTGCCTGATTTGGACTATAGCCAAGAATGCAAGATCTGCACATAAAACATAGGCATCGTTTTATGAGAAAGTCTATTGATCAGTCGTCTCAAACTAAAGAATGCATGATCAACCTGTTTTTCATTCACAAATGAAAGTAGTTGTTAAACTGAAGTTTAATTTGTTGTCCCTGTTAGTGACTGGTGGGTTTCATATGTTAACAGCTCTAAAATCAACAACCTCCCGAAATTACTCTATATATGTGGGGCTGATAGCTTTTCCAAGGGTGGCTGGGGACCTGCAGAAGTTAATTAGTATATCAATCAATGAAATGATCTTTTGAAGTATTGTCTGTGCCTCTACTGTGAGCTTGGTCAGGGTTACCTGTACAGAATTCCAGGAGTAAATAGATCTGTACTCCCTGGTTAGCTCCACCTGTATCTTCCCTGCGGTGCTGGAAGCTCACGCTTGCCAGGCTGGTATGTGAAAGGGTGTGTATGCGTCAGTATATAGTGTACCCTGCTCATTCCACCCTATGTTTTGGAGTTTGCCCCACCTGATGGATGATCATGACTCGATGTGGGGACAGGAGGGGAGTCTTAAGCCTCCTTACTGATACTGAGAGTCCATCTGTAGCTGTTGATGTAGATTGTCAGCCCCAAAATTCCAGTAAGAATCTGAAGAAGCAATGAGATGTCATTTTATCAGGTTCCCATCAGCCCTTTCGAGTGTCTTGTTCTTCTCTGTGACACTCTGACCTCCATCCATGGAGATTATTATATCCGTAGATTTTGCTGTGAAAAGTGGATGTTATAGTTGCTCTGAAGCAGTAGGATTCAGGACCATTCTCGAGCCAGTCCAGTAGCTAACTTTTAAAATAAGCTAGATTTGTCTGCTCCGTTTATGCAAGTCAGTTGCTTCTTCAGTGGGATTTTTTGTGTTTAAATTAGATTCCATCAGTGGTTTTGTTGTGAATTAAAAAGAAACCTCTTAAAACTAAGAAGCATACGAGGTTCCTAAAATTCTAAGGAAAACCAATGATGATATTAAGTGTTTACTAAAAATGCTAAATGGAAATATGATGCTATTCAGGCCAGCATTTTGTTTAGATTTATATTTTATCTGTAAGAAGTGTCACCGCTGTAGTGTGGCTTAAGTCCTTTGTAGCTTTGCCACTTGTGAATGTGATATAAAGTTCCTTGTATCTATAATTGGCAGATAAAGGCCTGCAGTCTTTGACAAATTATTAATAGTCACTGACCTCATTTCACATGGGCTTGGTACGGGCTGGCTGAAGCAAGCTGTCTTGTCATTGTAACCTACATGTGTTACATTAGACTGATCAGGATGTTATCATTCTTCTTTCCTCTACAATGAAAAAAAAAAACCCTACCAAAACCCTAATAACATTTTCTTCCCTTTTTTGGTAAAGGTATCTCTGCAGTTTTGGTAAATGTTATAGATTTGGGATTTATCATCACAATGAGGAGGACGGTAACTATAAACTTTTCAGAAAAAGTTGTGGTTTTACCTTGAGGGGAAAAAAAAAGCAGAACTCAAATCCTTAATTACTACTTTATCAAACAATGTGATTTTCTTAGTTTGTAACGATATGAATGCACAGTAGTTCAGATAATGAATCATGAAATGGATATTCTGCTATATTAGTTATGCATAGAAAGAGGTGTTCACTATATTTAACTCTGACCACTCAATTGATTTTAGGTAGTAAATTATTTCTTTCACTTTCTTTAAAAGTTTCTGCCAGAGGAGTCTTTTTTTTTTTTTTTTTAGAACCTAGTGTTGCCATAAATATTGCCATTATCATGGTACCTGAAAGTTGCATAATGTATCAATGATTCCAGCACAAAACCACATCCACTACAAACTCTCAAGTATTAAATGTGTGTTCAGCTTTGAGACTACCATTCAAGTACTCTCATCTGTCCCAGATGAAACAATAGCTGATGGATGTGTTATTATACCCTTGAGAGATTCAGTAAGATTAAACTCACCTACAACACGGTGCAGTAAAAGGAGGATTGTAGTTGTAACATTTGTTTGAACTGCACCAGAACTCATCCAACATGCACGCTGTGAAATTCAGGCACAGAAGGTCTTTGTCTCATGTATTTCTAATCAAAGGCTTAAAAAGCAGAATAACTTAAGAAGCAGTCTTAAATATTGAGTTTTGCAAACAAAGAAGCATATTTATTTTTATGATTCATTACAAGATCAAAGTCATACAATTCCACGACTTCTGCAAAACAGACAATATTACATTATGAAGTATTATAAAATTACACAACAGTTGTCAAAAGTGAGCAAGAACAGTGTATCACAAAATGTACTTTGGTTTTTCATTGTACTTGTTCAGTTACTTATCCGCAAAATAGAGTAATTTACAGTTGGTCTTCCAGTCGTTAATCTGAATTAGGGAAGTTCTGCTACGTTTGTCAGACTATAATATGCGTGAAAAAGAACATGACAAATGAAGCAAATCACACAGGAAACATCTAATTGAAAAGGTTAAAATTTTTAATCAGGATGGTAAAAAGCTTAGCTGCAGAAAGGTTGTTAAGAACCAAGTGGCTAACACATAAAAGCTTGTTAAAATAATCAAAAAATGTCTTTCCCTTGCATGGGAATCTGAGAACAGGAAAACGTGGCAGCATGTGTACTAAGCATTTGAATATAAAACATGGGAAATGCTTTTAAGCATGCGGTTGCATCAATTTTAATATAAGGTAGTTTATATCTTTTTTTTTTGTAGCTTCAGGACTGATTGAGAATATTTTTTCTTGGTTCCACCCTTTTTCTGAATATTCCAGGGCCATTCAGACAGAGTTGTCTGACCACACTTGTACGTAGAGATGGAGAATAGCCAGTAAAAGATACTGCATTCCTCTTAAAATCTCTGAGATTGAAAGGAAGAGGTAGGTGTTACCCTGTAACAACTCCAGATTCCCTCTTCACAGCAATCTCGCCTTCAGTACTCAGTTGAACTGTTGCTATGGCCCTTTCCCAGTGTGTCTTCTTCCAGGAGATCTCCAGTGTTTACACATGACAAGACACTTCAGTCCAGCCACAAGCCAGCATCTAAGGTCTGAGTGCAATTTCTGACAACTCTTGGAACCTTGGGATTTTAGGGTAGTTCGCAGGGCAGACAAGCTTCCAAATAGGTTTGTACCAGTTGTATTGTTCCCTTTTCTGGAGAGAAAAAGCTTACTATGACTAACCATCCCCCCTCCACCTATGGAAATATGTATTTATTCCTCCATCCTCCTTCTGAACTGAAAGCTTAAATACAGACAAGTCAGGCTCCTTGACGGCACCCCATATGCATACAATATTTTCTTACAGAGCAAAACTCTCTGAGTTTCCAAGGGCACAAATGCTCACACCTCCCTTCCTTACTATTCTGGTATTATTTGTGCAACAGTGGTGTTTTTAATTCCTTTATGTTATTTTACATTTGTTGTTGACAAAACTTGATGTTTTTAAAGAATTAAACTGAGATAGCGTAGTTCTCACTTTGTGGTGATGATTAAGTTTCCAACTTTATGCTGTACCGTTCATTGCATTAATATACTAAAAGGTCAGAATTTTCATCCATTAAAAGTTTAATGGGATGCAGTCTACGTCCAAGATGCATGGAACAGTAAGATGCTGTTGGTGACTGGCTGTGCAGTAAAGGAATTACTTTAATTGCAACAAAACTTGTTAGCTACCAGAGTCAAGTGTTTCCTGAACTGGTAGAATATTAAAATGTAATAATTGTTAATAATATGTAAAAAGGAAGCACACCCTACCTAACGGACACTTCATTAAATGTGGAAATCCATTTGATTCACTGATGAATTACTATCTGATATAGTTATTAGAATTTACTTGCTTAAGATTAGGTTAATATGAAGGAATTTTATCACGTCTTTGCAAATTCATTACTTCCACTGTATACAGCTGATCTTCTGATAAATGAATCAAAGCTAGCAAAGAAGAAAAAGCTAGTATTTTACTTAAATTAGATGATAAAACACTGGTTTTCTCTAGTAGTGTCGTTGATATTGCTAGTGAATACTGAGACTATAATCTAGCCAGCAAGACAACATGGTGATGAACTAGAGGTTTAGTCTTTAAGTAAATTCCATTGTTACTGTTTATCAGAAGTTATGATAGGAGTTTCATGTATTTAACTGCAAAACATTGACCAAATAGCACAATATATTAATTAATAAGCTGTTAAACCTCTAAATTCAGTTCATTCATATTTTTAGAGTTATGTAGATGTGTAAGTTTTTAATAACCTGCACAAATTTATCATTTGAACTTCAATAATGAAATAAAGATGGAATAGCATTAACAGGTCAAACTTTCAGCTACTGTTAGTCAGCATGATTGTACTGTACACACTTGTAATGGCACCTTACACAAGCTCAATATCTTGTTTACTAGGAATTTACATTTCCTTTGTTATCCTGGGTTCTAATCTAGCACCCATAAACTGGTTCATTTACAGATGTAAGACTTTAAGAGGAGCAGAGTCAAGTCTTCCATGCACAGTTACACTTGTACTTTCTATGATCTCTTTCTTAGTTACTAATTCATTGAAAATTAAATAATTTAGCTTTTAAGGAGATCCCTCTGCCTTCATTAGAAATATGGAATTTGGCAGGCCTGGACTTGCTGAAGAGGAATGGAGGAGGGAAAAAGTCATTCTGTAAATATGCTCGTGATTTTCTAAATCTTAGTGCTAGCAAAAAAAGAAAGTTGCAGTAAGGCATACAGTAAATGAAGATATTATGTATTAAGGATGGAATGAATCTGTCAGTTTGACGGATTGTGAGGCAAAGAACAGATTAACAGATTACTCATAGTCAGAATGCAGCTCGCTGTGAAAAATGTGCAGGAAATGATAAGTGTTGGTTTGTGCTGATTTAATGGTATTTTGAAACTACAATAACACTCCAGGAGAATAATACAGTGTAGCTCATGGCTTGCATTTTTTTAATCAACATATTGCCAGATTGCCCTTAAATACTTAAGATATTTCTTTTTAAAATAGAGCTTTCAATTCATGCAAAGTCATGTGGACATGTATATTTATGTTATTTCTCAAGATTTTTATCAAAATGTGCATTCAAAAATCCTTGATTTGTATGTATAAGTACATTCTTATATTCTTTTGGTAGTATGTCTTCTTCTTCTGTATATTCACGCAGTTTTCAGTTATAAAGATACTGTTTCTCCCACCTGAAGCTGAGTAGCACTGAACAGTTATTGATGTATAAATTAATATTGAATGTTTCTTGGGTTATGGCATATTTATGTAAAAATTTTAAGAATGTTCAAAAATTGAAATTATTTGAAGCATTTTAGATACAATAATGGACAATTTAAGGCTAAGATGACTTCACAATTGTTACAGACATATGTAGTGGCAGGATCTGACATTTGCTTTCAACATTTTTCCAAATATGATTGCATTTTGTACATAACACAAACACATCTCATTGTTAATAGCCGTCATAAGTCCTTTTTTCACTACTGGAACTATTATTGAAGGGTTTAGTTCTATGGAAATAATTCTATTTAAAAAACCCTCCCATTACGCATACATAACTAATATATTATAAAGCAGAACCCAAATATGTGTATGTTTAATCTGATTTAAGTTAATGAAGTGAAGTTCAGCAGATATGTAAATAATTGAAAATTCAGATCTGCTAATCTAGAAGAACCTAACAAGTAATACATGCTCCAAAAATATGTAGCAGGGAATAGGTGAGGGGTGTAAAAAAGCTAGGTGATCTATATTGGTAAATCTAAGAACTAGGTTAGTCTCCAACAACCTTTCTTAAATAGATAAAATTAAAAATCCAGACTAGTGAGAAAAATAGGTCTTTGTCTTAGCTGAATGGAATGTTTAGGCTATGCCGAAGCATACTCATGATATGAGCTGGCACTTTACATTCAGTGGATCATGGTAAGATGTGACATTCACTTTGAGCATTTGCAGCAAAATTTGCTTCATATGGTATTATTATTACTAATACAACAGAAGTATGTGCTAAAATTTTAGTTGATAGTTGCACAGGATGTCAAGAATTGGTCCTTTTTTCCTTAAAATATTTTTATATTCTTGATTCATACATTGGCATTCTCTGGCCCTCTACAGAGTTAGTCAAATTATCCACTGTAAAAGATAATTCAGCAAATGTGCTCCTCTTATTATCACTCACTGGCATGAGCCAGTTCTCCTCTAGCATTCCTAAAGATTTACTAAGTAGTTCCTGCAGTTAAATATCATCTTTTGTGTTCTTTATTGATTGTACTCATCAGATGCTTAATAGTCTGACAATTTGATATGTTCTTAATGATACAAACCTGATCTTGTTTTTTCATTCCCTGATTTGCTATAATGTAGCCCTTGCCTTACATTTTTTAAGTGTACTGCCAGGCTGACTGAATAATTTGAATATTCCTTTTAATTCCTGTATAGGTTATTGGACAAAGCTGTACTAAAACTTTGAAGCGTTTTGATTTTGTTAATAATGTGGATTAAATGATCCCATAAATTTAAGTAATATAAATAAATCTGATCCAAAGAAATGTGATAAAGTCTACTATCTCAATTCACAGCAATGTTAAAAATCTCTATACTAAGTGATTTGCTGTTGTCTCAGTCCAGCCAGTAGGATAGACTAAAAAGCAAAAATATCTGTAAAAATTCAAAGTATGAAAGGTGTTCATTAAGATTTAAATCAAAATCCTCTGATTCTTTGGATCTCTGTTGATGGTAATAATTTTGATACATTGTCATTGATAAGCGACTTCACTAATTTTCTCAACAGATTTTACTGATGGATGCCATTTTCTGCATATTTAAAATACTATCATAAAACTGAAAATTATGTTCATAAGCCCAAAAGACTCCTTGCTTTCCATCACAGTTCAGCTATCATGTGATATTTCAATATATGACAATTATTTTCTGAAAGCATTTTTTAAGAAAAGACCATAATGTAACAAGATTATATAACATTTTTAATTATATATTGGTATGGAGAATAGCTTTCAGAATAACGAAGAGTTTCAGTGCAAGCATTAAAGTTGCATGATGCTTTGAATGTTTGTGGAAGCTGTTCTGAGCCTTCATACAATGCAACTCACAATGTCAAAAGACAGTACTTAGCATTCCGCATTGTTATCGGGAAAGCTCTACATAGTTTATTGCATGTTGATTGTATTAATTACAGCTGGAGGCATTGATAGCATAAATAGAGTGCCTTTAATTAGTCAGAATTCATTATTAGCTTTTCTGTTTTAAGGAGATAAACTAGCTTCTTAAAGAAGTTCCCAAAAAATATATTATTCAGTCAAAATAAAAACACAATAAATGGGACAACAGGCCACAGTCTGCATTTCCCAGAATACTGCTGGTTGTCCTCATGCTGGGTTCTACTCTTAGGCAAGGTCTACAAATTTTTCAGGATTTTTTTTTGTGTGAATTAACTCATACAATCTCTCTCTCTCTCACACACACACACTTTAGTTGCTTCCTAAAAGCAACTGCACATTTCATTGTGGAAAAGTCTGTCTTAACTGCTAGACTACAGCATCTATCAGAATTACCACTGTGGTCCCACTTTTCAGAGGTTTACCAATCAACTGCCAACATTTGCTCTCTACTGCAATTTGACCAAGAAGATTTCAGCACCCATGAGACTTTTTTAAAATTTTTTTTCAAAATTTTAGGAAAAGTTGATTTAGACATTGCTAAGTAACGTGGAAGTAATGAACCAGTTTTTAATATATATTGCATAAAGTATTTCAACCTTAGAAATAATATTAAGTCAACAAGGAATCCCTAATATTGTAGCGTTTTGATTACTTGTCTTGCTGGGAGGGAGTTGAATAGCAGAACCATTAGTTTTTCTTGGACATTGAGAGAAAAAAACATGAACTGAATCTAAACTGTTTTAATAGAAAATATTAAACTTGACAACACATCTCTATTGCCTTTATCATAAATAAACACTCCTTTGCTTCCCTTTAGAACCATCAGAATCCCTAGATCTTACACCTGTACCTACTAGAGAAAATAATAATTCATCTGCTAAACCAGATGCATCAAAATAAATATAAAGATGAAACCGAACAACTCCTTTACACAAGAATTGTCTCCAATAAATGAAGGATAAAATCATCGAGCTACTCACAGATCATCCCATCTCTGCTTTCCCAGACTTGATCTTTCAAAAAGACCTTCCAGAGATGAGACTTGGAACTAAAATTCATAAATTTCCTGAGTAATAAGAACTATTAATTTAACAGGAATACTGGTTTAATGACACATTATTACCTGCCTCCCTCAGTGTTCTCTAAATGAATTGTCTCTTTCTTTTCCATTGGAGGTAATTGCTCCTTACTAACATCCTCTCTGCTTTCCAGGTACCAACTATTTTCTTTAGAAATTCTCTGATACATATTTTATATGAAAAACACATATCTTTAAACTTCTGTTTTGTACCAGACTTGTAGAACTGCAGATATACTCTAAAGCTTCCTTACTTTTCTTACTACATTTGTTGGTCTGACTGAGATAATTCTCTTTAGAAGCAAGCACTGTCCTTCCTCTGCCCTTGCACTGCTTTTGCTTCAGCAGTCTTCCTAGCAGAAATATTCTAGTTCTTCTCTGGATCTCAAACATCACCGTCTTTTGAAAAAGCTGTAGTGAATTTGGAAGAAAGGGTAGCTTGGGAAGCAGAAATATAGATTAGCACTAATATTTCTTCCTTACCTTCTCTAAAATTGCCACAGTTGCTCCAAGAGGTTGCCTTTGCTGACACTGTGTGCCAGTGCTATTGTAGGTGCAATTCAGGCAAGTGATAATGCTTTGTGCTCCCTGACCGCATCCTATGAGCATCGTCAGATTCTAGTGTTAGGCTTATGCAAGTGGCAGGAATAGAAAATATATTCTACCATGCGACTGGGTGTCATAACATGCATTTAACTGTTATTCCTAAAAACTTTTGAAGCTTTGGTGTAAACAAAGAGTCTTCGGCTGCTTTCAGGGAATGCAAATATGATGAGCAAAGACAGAGCAAGCTAATATTGAGATGTCTAGACCAGCATATTGCTGTATGGATTAGTTGTACCAGTTCTCACTGGCATTAGCTGAACAGCAGAAGAGAAGGATTGGTTGTGAAGTTGGCCGTATATGTGAAAATAATACGATGGTGTAAAAATATTTTTGAAGTATGTTTTTTACATATTGAAATGATGAAAAGTTCAATATCTCTCCCTTTAAATCTGCTATACTACTTGCTGGATTTCTACACCAGCAGTTCTGTTTCCTGAGGCAGAAAATTAGTTTTTTCCATTTTGACTGCAAACAGATAGGTAGTATTCCCCTGATTCACCCCAGATTATGTGTACATGCCAACAGGAGATGATGTGGAATCAATAACAAGTGTAGAAGTAGCAGAAAAAAACGAACCAAAAACAAAAGAAGCAATTGGCATATTTTAGCAATTACAACACATGACTGAGCCTTGCCAGATTTATCTGTCAGAAGCAAATCTTATATGAGATCATCAAGGCTCTTCAGAAAGTAGAAGTACATTACCTGTGTACTTGGTGTTGGACAATTGAGCAGAGACAATTACAGTCTGGCAATGTAAAGGAATCTGTCAAACTTTGGAAAATTTCATCCCTTCTAAAGGAAGCCATGGATGTTGAAGTTACCTCTACAGCTCTGGCTAATCTTCCTGGCCTCTAGCACAAGTCTGCATGCGTAACGTTTTTGTGCCAGCTGTTGGAACAGCCATGGCCAGACATAAGTTGAATCAACCCCAGACCAAGTTTAATTTACCCAGTAGAGCTGCACTGTTCCCACCAGCTTCTCCCTTCCATTCCCTTTGCCTTGCAATGAAATCGATTAGTCAAAAAGGATGGATCTGGTTCTATCAAAATCAGATTATTTACCGAGGTCCTTTGAATTCTGTGTTCAAGTGTCAGCTTGAAATTATTTTGTCTAGTTAATGGTTATATGGAAGCTTTAATGTATTACAGCTCTTTATGGTGGAAGAGGAGAGATGGGAACTTAAGGAGGCATCAGCTATGCAGAGTGTACAGGGATTAGTTTCGTATATGAAAAGAATTACAAGACGTGCCCAAGGAATGTTGGAAGTTTATGACTTAGATGTGTCCTTCCAGAGCTGTCTTCCTCTGATTATAAAATGAGTGACCTCTCATTCTTGTGTTTCCTACCCACTTTTTCAGTGAACAAGTCTGCAGTTCAGTTTGCAATAAAAAGCAGTAACAATAAAAATGACTGTTCTGCTTTCGTTTTTGAGCTGTAACAATCAAAGGCAGTGTATCATAAAGTGGCACATGTGAAATGAACATTGAACTTTGCATGAATGTATGTTAACGTGAAAATCATCTTTAAAAGCTATCACAAAGTAGTCTTCAGGAGAGGCATAAATTGCCCATTAAATTGAATAGGTGAAGAAGGTCCTTGCTCCCTCCTCTGTGATAAAGATCCCATTAAAAGTTTTTTTTCACAGCAGCAAAATAGATATGTGACAGCTGTGATGAGAAGATTCTTCTGTATAGCCTTGCCAGTAACTAAAATCATGTTACTCTCAATAACAAATTTTTTGTTTAAAACATACGACGTTTTATAGCAATAAAAAATTGTTACGAACAATAGTTTATAACGTATTTACTTAACAATGTTTTTTTTCAATGTCAGCAATAAGATCCTGACTCAATTCAATGTTTACTTCTTAAAAACACTAAAAAACTGTTAGTATGTGGTTCTTAGCTCTGATCACTAATTCCATCCCTTTATTGACAAATTTTGATGGTAAATTAAACTGGAAAGATTAAATCGTTTAATACAAATCAGCTGTCCCACAGTTCAGGAGCACTGAGGTGGTATCACACTGTTGGTGGCATCCATCTCATGTCTTGAGCTCATCTAACTCACCAACCATCCAGACTGAGAGAGGTACAGCACTTGCTATGTCCCCCTGTTGCAGGGGGCTCCAAGCGGTGCCAAGTCAGCGGTAAGCAAACACATCTCTTGTCATCGTCTTTAAGCCTTTTTCCTTAGAGAGGGTAAGGATTTTTAATCAAATTGACCCCCACGGTCTCTCATCAAACGCAGGTTATTCCTCCCAAGTATTTATTTGTCAGAAAAAGACTCTCATGAGTCCCGTAGGCTTTCAAAGTATAGCTCTGTGGATTATGGGTCACACCTCGTGTATACTTTTGCTGAGAGAGCAATACCAGCTAAAATCTGCAGAGCAAACCTCACTTAAAAGACAGATTTTTAGCGTGAACAGAACTGGTGAAAGGGCTAAAGAAGGAAGGAAGCCTTAACACTTAAGAATTGTATTAGCTGTAAAGTTTATTTTTGTAATAATAAAATCCAGCTTGATTTTATTTTATCACACTCGACAACCTGCTATTTCCTTTGATTTTTTTTTAATAATAAAAAGAATTAGAACAAATAGGAACATGAACTTTACTTTTATGAATGATATTTTGATTTGTATTTTTCAGGGACTGGTTGAACATGTTCAGTCCCCCAATCATTCCTGGAAGCCAACAGCTGGAAGAGCACACTAAATCTTCAGCAAATCAGAGTATTCCAGGTAGGAATTTATGAAGACAGTGAAAAGGACCTGGGTAGAAAGATATTTCTAAATGCTGTTTCTGTGGTGCTGGTGCTGCCTTTTCATAGTTTTCTATACTGCTACGTTTTGATTCTAAATTCTTTTATTTTTCTTAGCTCAAGCTAGCAGTTTTCCATGCAGCTTTATTTGCCTTTGATAGAAGACTAACTTAGGAAGTTGCCGTTTCCTAATGTTCTGGCTCAATAAGGGTTAACTCATATAAAAATATATCTTATTTGTTTAAAATAAGGTGTTTTTGCTAGTAGAGGTGGCAAATCTGTGAAAGAAAGAACACAAAGGCTAAACATTCTTATTCAGAAGCACAACTACACTTACATAAGTGATACTTCTCTTATGAAGAAAGATTTCAGATTTAGCCTCAAATGAAATGTCAGCGTTATTTCCTGAGTAAAGACTGTTGTCACCACCTAAAGTGTTAACACGTTTTTGTTTATTAATGGTGTTTGCTTAGAGAATGGCAAAGAACTTAGCTGAAACTGGAAAGTCAACAACAACAGAATAAAACAAATACCTTGTATTCTTCAAATGCCCTTTTTTCTTACTGGTTGTCTTAGGAAACAGGGTAGATATCTACATTTTTCTTCAAGTCTGGGGAATTCAATGTGAAATCTCATAAATCTGACCTGTGTGTTTTGGTTGCCCGAGGGATGAAGATGTCTCAGTGATTTACTGTCAAAAGAGATTATGCCCCTCAAATTGGGAATGTTTTCATAGATGTATATTCATAATTATTTATGACAGCAAAATAGAATTTTGCTGTCAGGAAGGGACCTTGCTTTGAAGAATCAAATAAATAATATGTTTTGTTAAGGGTCCTAAGTAAGCCAAAGAGAATTGGACAGTAATCCTTGAGTTAAAGGCATGTTGAATATAAACTTGTGATAGGTCTCTGTGAATTTTTTATGTTAGTATTATGAAATCCAAGGCTTGCTGCAGTAAAGTAAAAATTTCTGTTTAAAAATAGCATTATTATCTTTAAAAAGCTTTTAAAAAGAAGTGTAGTTGGGAATTTGTTGGATTTCTTCTGTTATTCACAGTAGAATTTCTAAACTGTTTTATGAATTGTTCCTAAACTCATTTTCCTTTATGCTGAAATATTTCACATCGTGCATTCATAATTGCACATTTGGAGAACAGAAAAACTCTATGTAGCATAGCTTTTTATTTTGACTTTTTATTTTTGTGCCTTTATTCAATCAAATTAAGTTCTGACTTGTGTATATGTATGATATTTATAATTTTGATAACTTCACACAGAAACTTTTCTATCTCCAAATACTTAAAAAAACCTGCCATAGTGCTGAAGTGATCAAGCTTCCTTTGGAGGAAGTAAGAAAGAACAACAAAGCTGTTCCATGACCTTCCCTCACTAAACAGGACAGTTTGGATTTTTCTGAACTACTAGACAATCTTACCTATTAAAGTAACAGAGAAGCAGCAGAGTAATCATAGCAGCTGTGGGTAGGGGAGGTCTGATTGGCAAACTAAGGAGTTACCTGTACAATATATAGCATCTTCAAGCAACTCTAAACCTCCCTTTCTGATTGTTTGCAGTCGTTGGAAAATAATGTCCTTCCATAATATTGAGAGAAGACTGACATGGTTTTGCTCACGTAAAAGATACACTTAAGTTAAAGACGGATCTCTGGACATAATATGGTGGTGTGTGAAAATGCAGTGCCATGCAATACGTGCCTATCAGATTAGATTGTACACATCAAAAGCATCTGTGTGGGTGTTTTTTTTTTAAATCTTGATGGACCATGGTAACTAGATGATCTGGATAATCAGCTTCGAAAGAGAGGCTAAATAGGTTGTGTCCTGTGATGTATCTCTAGCACTTCAGAAAAAACTTTTTCTTAATCACTTCACTTGAGTTTAGTTATTTGTGTGACAAAAGAACTGTTTTATTACCGACAGTTAAGTACCACATCTGATCAACAAACTGAATGCTCAGATTCATTCCAGAAAATTCTACTGTCCTGCTCGCTTATTTTTTTTTTTAAATATTACATAGAAAATGAGTTATTTCTTATATTGGGAAGTGACTTAGGTGTCACGAGATAATTTTGTTGTATGTGTGCAGTTTGCAAGTATTCCAAGCACCACAGGATAACAAAAGCATATTATCAATACTGAAAATCTGCAGTAAATCATACTGTATTCAAGATATTGATTTTATCTGAAAGTATCCTTAAGGAGAAATAGATAGTATAGGATTAGTATATTTATAAAGATTCTTTAATTCTTATATTTAGAAAATAAGCTTTAAGTTGAGGAATAACTGGGGAAAAAATGTGATTTATTTCTAAGAAAGTATTTTACTCTATAGTTCCTTTCTTAACGTTTGCACCATCCATAGTACATAGTTAAATAGGGAGATGTAATGAGAAGTCATCTTCTACTCAACAGGTTTCACAAGATAATAAAGAGGAAATTTTAAACTCATAAATATGATAAATTTCCATAGATTTTTCCCTTATTGGGCGTTGATATTTCTGATTTATAGACAATTTAATTTATCTTGACAAGTCATACAAGAAAGTTTCCACAGTAAGGGACAAAGGCAGAGTCATAAATTCTCTGGAACTTACTTTATTGTCTCTTGTTACTTGTCTTAAGATAGTGCTCTAGGAACTACAGCACTGAATAGCCTTCTTTCTTGGACTACAACTGTTGACAATAGCCATATGGTAACCCTGCAGTATATAATTACAGTGTAGATTTGAGCAGTGTAGTTCAATGTTCAAGGATCCTATTGGAGGAAATATTAGCAGTGTTCTTTTCAGCATCCCCTCTGCTGACAGCTGATCCAGTGCGGTTGACTTGTACGAGGGTCAGAATATGATTCATGTATCTTAAAGTAAGATTTGCTACAACCTATTTTCTAATAGAATACAGCGAAACATATTTCTGTGAAAAGGGAAAGTATTTAATTTAGTTCTTCAGACTGTAGTGACTATGTAAACATTTAGTGTTAATGTAATCCAAATAACAACGCAGTTATTTGTACATCTATTTCAGAGTTCAGAAAAAACTGCTACACGCCTCCTCCATTCTTTGTTATCTGGGTTTAGACATGTTGAGCAAAAGCCTTTCTCCATAAAAACAATAGCTCCCCTAATTTCAGTGGGGCAGCATTTAATTTAATATGACAGGTATTCAGAGGTACTATCTTCAATCTTGTTTCAGCTCAGAACTAAAAAGTACTCATCCTCCATCCAAAGGTATATCACAGACTGAAGTTTTCATTTAAAATCAAGTTATTTTCTAGCCTAAAATATTGTTTAATTTTCTAGTGATTTAAGAAAAAAAGCTTTGATTTTGCTTTCACCATGATATTCAAATTAAACTGCCAAGAAGTGTTTTCATATAATCTGGAGCAACTTCAACCCCAAAAGTGTGGATGGTGGCAGCATAAACTGCTATGGAAATTTTCTTTGAAAGCGACTTATTTGACTTAGTTAGTTTGGCCATGGAAGCTTCATTCCTACATATGGTCAGGTTGCACACAATATACCATTTGGAAGTGAAAAGATGCCTTCTAACACAACCATTATGCATTAGTTCAGTCTTGTAGAAGAATGTAACTTAATTTAATTAGTACTTCTTTTTAGGAAATAGAAGAACAGAAGTGAGATTTTCATATTTATTTTTTTTACTCTGTTTAAACTGAATACTCCATGCTGCCATTGTAAATCTGTTGCAACATCTAGAAATGCCTTAAAATGCATTTGGGGATATTGTGAGATGCTAAAAGAAAGAAGGCTAACTTTAAAAACAAGATACATCTAGAAAACTAAGTTTTCTTCTTGTTCACCTGAAGATACATGCAGGGAATTACTGCTATAAAGGTATAAATCCAGCTAGTCCTGGGTGCAATCTAATTCTGATTTGGTATGAATTGAAGGCATACAGGGAAAGAAGTATACCCCTGATGAGTCTGAAGAATTTCTTATTCCTAAATCAAACCAGGGAGTATATTGAGAGGCCAGTTCCGAGGGAGAGAGAGAAGGAAATTTAAGCTTAGAGAAGAAAAGAGAATTGTTTTGAAGAGAAGCATAGGCAGGGAAGAGTGAAGTAATAAACGGAAGAATTCAGTGGAAATAAGAACATGGTTTCAGGTGAAAATGTAAGGCTATGTGAGGGAATGAGGCATGAATGCCATTTGCTTGTTTGCTATGATCTGAAGTATAGAAAAAGACATTCAGTTCTGTGCCTTCTTTCTGCAGTGCGTAATTTTTCCCAAGAGCTATCCAAACAAAACGTCTCAGTTAACCTCATTTAGCCTACCAGGCCTGATAAAGTACCCACAGCAAGAAGGGCAACGATTTAGCTTTACCTTTTTACCTTTGGTTACAGTAAGAGACAGTTTCTTTTTGATGGCATGTGTTAATGCTTCTGAGGAAATAAAAATGAAATCTCTTCCCAAACGATGAAGTGCACGCTGCTTCTGTATGCATTAAATGCACCAACCTACTTTCTGGTCTCTAGATAATGTAACCTATATATCGTTGTATGATCCTGGCTGTAAATAGATTCTGAGCGTTGTGAAACTGCTGCTGTTAGCATAACAGGCCATTACTTATTATGAAATGTTAGGGCATACAAAGCATTCGGTTTGTATTAGCCGTCTGAGAACAAGATGAACATTTATGATGAAATTCGAGATACATATTGCGTTCAGCAGTGAATTATTTCCTATCAAAAAGCTATAGATCATGTAACTTAGATTTAGCTTATATGAAAGATAGACAGGTTTAGAAAGGAGCTACAATATCCAAAGCGTCTGTAATAGAAGTCTGTATGGCTTTATCAGTGTATTTTAGGCTAAGGATTCATTTCTGTTACCTGAAAACATTCTTGCATTTTATATAACTTCAGATAATCTAGATTTAAAATTTTTATTGTCTGAAAGAATCTTACTTCCTTTCTGGTACTGGAAGCTCTTTTGTACAGATTTACCTATGCTGGACATTTAGGTGACATGCTGGGCACTAGACATTCAAATTCTTTCATTCTCACAGGACTTAAGTACACACTGACTGTCTCTGTTCACACTAAACCATTACTGTTTAAGAACGCCGTTGAGAAAAATGTCACTTAAGAATGCTTTGATCTGCTGTCAGTAAAGGTGCTTCTGGTGAACTGCTCCATTGGACTTTGTAAAGTCCACTTGTTAATCAAACTCTGACTGACATCGTTTCACCTCAACTAAATGCAAGTTTTCAGAAATGTAATAATGATGTGAATTACTGTTATCTTGAAGGTAACAATTCAGAAGTCAAAAGATTATACGCTTTAAAGAAAAATTCTGTCACATCTGACAGAAAGGTATTTCTGTGTTATTGTCTAAGTGAATAAGAATGATTTATTCTTACTTTTCACACAACACAGGTGAAGATGACCTCAATGCTGAAGAAGATGAAGTTTTGACTCTTTTGTATGATCCGTGTCTGAACTGTTACTTTGATCCAAGTTCTGGGAAGTACTATGAATTGGCGTAGTCAGATCATGAGAGGATGTCGTCTTGCATTCAAAGTAGGTTTATCTTTTAACTGTTTGTAAAGTGTGACTGAGCTGTATAATTTATCATGTAACTTAAAACTTGAATTAACCAATAGTTTTTGCAAACAAATTAATGTATTTTGTAAATAGTGTCTTATTTTTATAGTTTTGTATTAAGTTGTAATGCAGTGGAAAATCACATAACATAAAAGTTCCTTGTGACTGAGACATTTATTCATTAGTCTAATTTATTTCCAATATTCAAAGGTTCTGTATGGAAACAAATGAAGTTGAATTAAGAAGTTTGTGGTGTTTATCTGTAAATTACATGTTTACTCAAATAAAAAAAAAACATTACTTGCGTACTGTGTATTTTTAGTTTGTTCTGAGCTATTTTATTCTTTGTACTCTAAGATATACGGTGTGTTACTCAATGGCCTCCATTTCATAAGCTCGCTCTCTCCCTTTAGTCATCAGAGAAAGTAGTATTTTACTCTTCTTCAAGAAGTTCTCTGCTGTTGCATATTACAGTAATGGGCTGATGTCAAAGCTGTGGGATGGTACAGTGTGTGCAATGCAGTACGCTTTAAGGTGTGTGCATGGGCGGTTTATAAATCTAGACCACAACAGAGTAAATGTGGCAGGTTCAGGGAGTACCAGCTACTGTTCACTGATGTAATTTGACATAGGACTGAAGAGCAGTAAGAGCAATTCCTTCAACACTCAAAAATTGGAGCCCTAGTTCATGTAAGGCAAGGAGGTATGTGTATGAGTCATACGGGAAGGTGCTCAGAGTGCAGGTCCAACATGTTTGTATTCGTTTTTCTGTTACACCTTGCAATAAAAGAATGTAATTTATTTAACCCATCTGTATTGGGTTTCAGTGCAGTTTTCAGTGAGAGTCCTAAAGTTCCAACTTAGAGATTTAAATTACCTGCATGCCTGCAATTTTTTTTTTTTCTGTGGTACATGCAACATCCCTGTTGACCATGGAGAAAGACTATAGACATAATCCAGACCATACATAGCTTTCAAAAATAAAATCAGCATATGCAATGAATAAAATACTGTGCATGGAGACACGTCAAGCTTTTGTCTGTTCTCAAAACCAGTTAACTTGGTCCTGGTGTTTCTGCGTTACCGTGGCTGCTACTTAGCTCTGAGCAGTGCCCAACATTTCCAGCCCCAGAGCAGAGGAGATTCTGCAACACTGAGCAGTGCTGCTCACCCCTAGTGGCCTCCCCCACCAACAGGACATTTGCTCAAGGGGTAAATAAATCATTAAAAAATCAGCTGCCTGGTATTGAAGGAAAGGCATGAGGCAGGGGTTGCCCATGAAACAAGAAGTCCAAGGAGTTGTGTTGTAATGGAGTTAGTGGAGCAGCTTTGGAGTCCACCACTTCAGTAGGTAACGGCTTTCTGGAGACAGTTAAAAAAAAGTCAAAATCACATGGCAAAAGTGCTCTATAGGCATTTCTGGTGATTCTTGTTCTAAGTTTCTACTTGATTATATCCAGTGCTATTCCACTGTAATTATTTGCAAGCTGATTACTCAGTGCATTTTTAAGAATGATGTATTTGAATGTCATAAAGTGAGCTTAGTAAGCTCACTGGCAAGTGATTTAGAATGATATGTCTGCAAATTAGATGTAATTATGGATCCCAGTTAATGAATATCCTAGAATCAATTGAAAATGCAGTTGTTAATAGTGGCTTGGCATAAGATCAGATTGTGTATTTGGCTTCTGTGGCAGGTACAAACATATCATCAAAAAATGATTCAAGTAAGTAGCACTGAAATCCACAGGAAGACAGATACTGTGTTGAGATAATTTACTTACCCTGCCTTAGCCTGTTTCTCCCAGAAAGATTTGTACCTGTTCTTGCTAATGCCATAATCGGTTTAAAAGTTCAATGAAATCATAATTTTGACCTTCAAAAATCAGATGCTAGCTTGTTCACACTTGTGCGTATCTAACCACTTTCTTTTTAGCATCGTTTAGTGATGAGGACCATGCTCCCTGCATCAGCGGCGAGGGCTATATAAAATGCCTTGTTAGTTTTCCTTTCATAGCCACATGTCTCACAGGAGTGGTTGGATGTCCTAGAGCACCACTGTGGATCCAGACTGGATCACTGATGCTACTGAAAGAATTGCTCACTTTGGAAAAAACAAAAACAAAAACAAAACACAACAACAACAACAAACTGGCTGCAAACTGGTGTGTGCTGTTTATGAGTCAGAAGTCTGCAGAGGTCCGATGGGTTGTCTGCCAATGCCCGTCTGGGTAGATGGGCTGCTTGTGGCTTCACAGCAGGCAATCACTGATGTGTAATGTATAAAAGGGCACCAGTGGACATCCAAAGCTTGGACAAAAGGCAGTCCTCGGAGACTCCACACTCTTACCCACACCTTTAATGGGATTAGGAGGCAGGCAGGTAGCAACATTAGGCTCAGGGTGAGTCTCCTGTTCCAGACAGGTGCATAGGCAAGTCCAGGTACGCTCTGTTTTCCTGCCATTAGCACAGTAGTATTTCACAGGTAAGTCCTGCTTTTCAAAATCAGCAGTTTGGGATCCTTGCCCTTGTGTCCTAGTTAGCAGCTTTATGTCTTCAACATCCGTGGGGATCAATTGCCATAATGCTGTGAACAACACCTGTGGGTTGAGCGGTACGCAAGGCTTGGCTACAAGGACTGTAAGTTTTGCTCATGATGTTTTTCTTAATCATCGTCCTGTGAACCTAGAACTAAGGCACTGCTGCCACGCAGCATGCCTTTTGTTTAGCCCATTTGTCAGAGCCAGCGTTTATGGCAAGTGATGAAGAACACAGATTTGCTCGTAGCAGCCCGTGTGCAATGTTTTAGCCCGTGAGGATCACATAGTTCTCACTAGGGTGTACTTTCCAACAGGTAAGAAGACTTGTGTCAGGGCATAAAGTTCCAGGTTAATGAAACTGTCTGCAGGGATTTATTTCCACAGACCCAGCATCAGTTATGATTTCTGAGAACATTTGGAAATGCAGTAAATTTTAGCAAGGCTTCATTATTGTTTCTTAGATGTGCATCGAAAATAGAGGAGTTGAAGACAGCTTGGTAGAGCTGCTGGAGTCAGAAGATCACAAGTGAATCAATTGGTCTCTTAGGCCTTTCTAAGTTCCTTACACATGTGAAGTGTGACAGACATCTCTGCTTTGTTTCCAGTTCCTAAGAAACATGATCAACCAGCTTTCAGATAGTTGAGGAGGAAGAAGAAATCTTTAAAATGCTTTTTATCCACAGCCCAGAGCAGTGTGTTTCTATGTCTCTGGAATGATTCTCCCCGTTTCTCTCATTCTTTTTGCCTTGGGTCCAGACTGGGGTTTTCTCCAAGGCCCAACCAAATAACCAAATTTCAGCCTTTGGATCTCTGTGGGCTGCAGCAGCATTGGGTTGCAGGTCACAGGCAACCTGGTACAGATGAGCACCACCATGGACTCCTCCAAGCGGCTGCTAGGACTTTGTAGTCTTTGATCTTGCAGTGTTGTCACTTGCACCCAAGGGCTGTGTGTACCTGTGAGCCTCGTTATGCCGAACACTCTCTGTCCTAAGGAGCTTACAGTAGGATATCAGTATTGATTTTTTTTTTCCCTCTGCTGCTGTGGTTACTAGGTAAGAAAACATGGAAAGTCTTGCTTTATTATTCACATACCCTTCAGCCATAAAGCATTCTATTTAGGGGCACAACCTCTAAACGTTGGGTCAAATGGCAAGGTTGCACAGGCTGAAATATCCTTCAAAATAATTTTGCATAATGCATTTCAGATTCAAGTTATTTTTCCATACTATTCCTTTATTTTAGAAAAGGGCATATTTTTTTAAGCAATGAGCTACATGTAAAATGAAAAGACAATCCAGTCTGTCTTTTCTATGTGGTATTACTGATAATCACCACTTTTCTCATGGTTACTATAGTAACTTGGCATCCTTATCTGCCACCTTTTTTGGCACCTTGAAAAAAAACTATTTAAATTCAGTTCCCTGATAAACTGAACGCTTGGCTTCACGATACCCATGGGAGTATATAAGTGTAACAACAATACTTGTCATTTTTTTTCTTATTTGGTGTTTAACTTGCTTGTTAGCAGCTGTACAGGCAGTTCTAGCTGTGATGTGTCGGGATCCTGCTGCAGGCGTTATAACCAGCGCAAACGCGAGCGCCCTGGATGAAACCCTGGAAACAGCTGTGAGCTCCCAAGGGGTCACATGCAGCAGCCCACGATATGAAGACCTGAGCGGGATTTTGCTCTTATCATGCCACTCGAAAAGCAGTTCTGTTTCCAAGCCTGACAGTTTTCAAGAGGAAAAATAATCTGTGGACATTAAACTACATGGTAAGAATTATTATGAAGGTTCCTGTGGTAAATCAGTGGTGAATCAACACCCTTGTGATACTTTAAACCCCTTTCCAAGTGTGTGCTATCCAGTCTGCATGGCAGATGAGAGTGGACTCGGGCTGGGGATGCTGGAGAGCCGAGAGACATCTTTGGAGGTGAGTTCAAGGCCAATGCAAACACCGGGTGCCCCAGCTGAGCACGACTCCCCAGAAGTTCCACCCCTTTTTTTGCTCTAAGGGCAGCAAAATGGTGCTTGTGATAACGGTTGTTTCTCTAGTTCTGTCAAAATATGGCCCAGATACATCCCTCTGCTCATGCAGCCCCTGTGCTGGTGTCCTTACACCTCTCTGCACAGAATGTATCCTCATCCCTGGAACAGAAAAGGAGATGTCAACACCTGAACAGCTGGTGTTTGCTCCTGGCCATTGGGCACAACGGTCCAGCACGGCTGCAGAGGGGCTGAATGCTTTGCTGAAGCCAGAGCATTTGGTGATCCATCCCTGCAGCTGTGGCCTCTTCAGCAGGTCTCAGGGTTTTTTCTTTGTTATCGTGTTCTTTTGCCAGAAGTTTTGAAGAGCAGACAGGTTTGAAGATATGTGGTTGCAAAACAACAGAGGAAAAATGCTATTGAGAGCCATTAAATAAAAAGCAATTTTACTTTTGTAGTGTGGCTGGACTGTTCCTGGGGACTGACAGTGTGTCCTTGTCCCACTCTTCACAGACATCCTCCCCTGGCCACTGCCAGAGAAGAGATACGGCGATGCCGATAGCAGGTCCTCTGCGCTGACCAGGTACAGTAAAACACTTTTCATAAAGAAAACCAGCTAGGCTCCTAGTACAACTGCTACTACACCAGTAGTGCTAGTATACTTCAAACGATGTTTACATTACACTGCTTAGGGTTTTTATCTATTAAAAAGTTTATTATTGGATGATTGTGCATTTTATCTGCGTGGGAGACCAAAAAACCTTAGGTCACAGAAATTACAAACGCCGTTTCGGAGCACTGCATATTTATTAGGCCATCTGCTACTGCAGCGCTCAAGGCAAAAATCTTCGTACAGGCAATCTATTCACAGCTACTGTTTTACCACCTGATGTGCAAAATCTCAAAGCTCTGGATGCATTTATTATGGTGCTGAGTCATTTTCCAATGAATTCATAAAGCTAGGGAACGTCTGATGCAAGAGTTTCCTTTACATTAGGCTGTTGTTTTCTCACCGGTGCTTGAGAGGGACCTCCGAGGAGGAATCTCACCGTGTCAGTAGGTTTGTTGTGCTGAATACGCAGCTGGGCGGCTCTGCGTTTTGTCATTCCAACCTCGGTAAGACAGATTCTGGCTGAAAGACCTGGCAGACACCTGTACGGCATTTCCCATGTATCCATGTGAAGCCCACATTAAAATAGTTGCTGTTTTCCCAAGAAAATAAAATAAAAAAGCAAGTAACTTTTCAGAAACGGCCAGTTCCAAAGTAGTGTTAATACCTGGGCAAGCTGAGTGACTTTCACGAGAATATCAGAAGATGATTCAGCTTTTGGAGTTTTCAGTTTTCTGCCCTGTCCTCGTACTTGCAACTGGAAATCCCCGGGAGCAGGGCATCGTGTCCTGAGCACCAATGTCATATATGATTCAGAGAGATGTATTTCTTAAGCGAGTCTCTTACAGAAACAGACCCTTCCCCTGCTCTGCGTGCACTTACAGCAAGGCTGGGACTCTTTACGCTCGACCCCGTGCAAAACATCGAGACTCCTCCGTCTCAGCTTTGTCCTGCCCATGGGCGTCTGCTGCAGCAGTGGAGCGGGAGGTGAGTGCCTGGCAGCTGTTGTGCTGTTGATACATTACTCTACAGTTCCCTGATCTCTTGCGGTGCATTACACCTTATTTAATATGATCTGTAAATCCTCACGTGCCGATAGAAGGAAATGTCTGATCAGTCTGTGAGGTGCTCGAAGGACACATCTTTTACTGATGTCTTCTGTTAACTTCCAGCTCATGAGCAAAGCCAACACGCGCCAGGTGCTGAGACACCCGAGAGAGGCATCTCATCTCGCATCGATCCATCACTCTGTCTCCTGCTGCGACTCCCCCTCCAGAGCCACCTGCAAGCCACAGACGCACAGACAGAAGGTATTTATACCTTCCTCCAAGTGAAACACGGGGCTTGATATTACTTTGTGCACTGAACAAGTTGAATGTAATTGTGGGAATGCTTTGCCACTGTTAGAGGTTAATGATGCATTGTTTAAATGGGAAAGAGACATTTATAGCCAAATTTATAGCTGGAGTTGTAACAGTGAACCCCGGGCACAGTCCTGGAGGTGCTGAGCCACGGCAATGTTGCTGTTGCTCGTGGCAGGGAAGCCACACTTAGCCCCAACAAGGCTGGCAGCCCAGGGGAGGTGCTGCCCCAGCCTTGCTTCCAGGGAGCTGCTCTGCTGGCCTGGACCCCATCCATGTGCACCCAGGACATGGGTGTTTGCAGGTTCCTGCACAAACAGCTTTAGGGCCCCCGGAGCAGCCCAGTGAAATAAGGATAGCGGTACTAACTTACGAATTGCTTTCCCTTGCCAGTGCTCTGATACCTCCAGCTCTGCAGTCCTCTCAGCTGTAAACTCAGTGCCATGAGATTAAAATGTACAACTATGTGACACCTTATAAACCACATAAATATGAACTGGCGAGGCCCCTTAACAAGGAAGGATTTTGCACAAAATCTTCAGGCATTAATTCAATCTCAGGGCTCTCTTTCCATTGCAGAGGGTATGCAGTGCCATTAGGAAACCTTGACTGAATTACAACCTTTTATTCTTCTAAGGCATCTTTTTTTCTATATCTGCAACAAAGTTTTGTTTTGTTCCAATCATGAACATAAAAAACGTAAGAGATACAAATGCACTGAGCAATAGATTTATTTTCTATGGACAAATGTGCGACATTGTGATGCTGGGAAAACAGCTATTAATTTGGAGGTTATTTCAAAGCTAATGGATAATTATTATTCTGTGGATTTTTTTTTTCCAAGGGAGAGTTTAGTTTGCTGAATGGGCCCTTTCCATGTGCAGCGCTGATGTTTCTCTTCCCCTGCATTAACATGTTATCATTCAGAATGAATAGCTGTGCTTTTGGCTTTGAATTTTTCTTCCACATTTTTGACAATTGTTTTTTATGTCTTGTATAAATCACTGCAACACATGATAAAGTCAAGCACTTCAATGCCTGTGAATAGTGAAGTTACTGTTTCTCCTTTGTGCAATAGCCCATGACCATATTTTAAAGCAGTTACAGCCTTTTATCAAGCACGTGTATTGGCATATTTTTGTAACTGGATTACTGTGCACACTCTTACAACTCTCAAGCAGCTCTCACGGACTATCATGTAAATCCTTCTTAATTCATGGTTTATTGACCACAGTGATTCTGGATGAGCATCCGAAGCCAATTCCCTCCTGTGGGCAGCATGCCACCTGCTACCACGTCACCATGGAAATTCCCAAAGTTCCCTTTGAAAAACCTATCTGTGTGCTGCAGACCATCACCGCTTCCGCAGAAAAACCAAGCCGGAGAGGTTGCGCCGTTTGCAGTGGGTTGATGAATGGAACATCATCACAGCCAAGCGGACAGAAGCCACCTAGTCCCACTGGCACCCCACAAGCTCATGGCAAAAGCCTTGATCTTGTGTGGGACAAGGGAGCAGGAGTTCCCCATCCTCACAAGCAGGAGGATCAGGTCCTGGGGAGATGGAGATGGGAGGTCACATCCAGCACTCAGGGACATTTGTGAGTGTAACCAGCCCGACAGCACCCATGTCTGCAAACCTCCTGGGTGTCCCACATTGGCATACAGCAACACCCCGGACACCATTTATTCAGTACAATCTGCAGTCAGCCTGGGTGGAAGGGGTTTATTTTGCTCATTTTATGGGCTGATTTATGGCTTTTTTACTTGGACGCCTCACCCACATTGCTAATGTTGTAATTAAACCTTGTTAAAGTGCTCAAGCCCCCCTCAGGCATGTGGTGTAACATTTTTTTGCCTCCAAATGATTATTATATAGGGGGGGAAAAAAATGCATGTTGAGGAAGGTTGTCAGGCAGGCTTGGATGTTACAAATACCTGTTTAGCAGGCAGAGGATGTTTAGTCCTAAATCAAATTGTATATTAAAAGTGGAAATTGCTGAGATTGGTGTTTACCTGTGAAACCAAAATTACTTCATGGAGAAAATAATTACAGATGCAAGCTTTCTAAAAAAAACAGTGGTGAGCCTTTATTAAATAGTTAAAATCAAGATGCTGCTGTGAAGCACAGCATCAGCACATCATGTGTGGGTCGGGTTGGAGGGATCCCTGTAGCAGAAGCACACCAATGGGCTGTGCGTACATATCCAGAGAGGTCTACCCCACATTTTTCCGATGCGTTGCAATGCCTTCCAAGTTTAAGGTCTTCTAGGAGATAGCAAACCCCATGAAGTAATATTAAATCAGGTGAAACAAGACACGAGGGAGAATAGGCTACCACTACCAGATAGAATAGACACTACCAGAACAGGCTGATGATTTCAGGGAATTAGTGGGGAAAAAATGAAAATTATATTAATAATAGTTGTTTATTACCTATAACAAGGCACCAAACACCCTAATGAGTGAGTACAGAGGCACTGCCCACCCATGGCCCTGGCACCTGTTTTGCAGAAGCCCTTTCCTTCATTTTAAAGCAGCTTCGGTTCATCTTAACTCTGTGCTGGCTTTGCTCAGGGACTTCTCTTCCAAAGCAGACCCAGCAGTTGCTGCCAGGAGAGAGTATCTCTAGATCAGTGTCTATATAGATACCTACACAGGTAGGTGTGGGTGAGTGCAGGGCAGGAGAGCCCTGGGACGCTCTGGGGGAGCTGCTTGGCCAAACGCGCAGCACGGGCAAGGAGGTGCTGGTGGCAGCGCTGACAGCCCCTCTGTGCCCACCCCTGCAGGCAGAAAGCCCCGCAATGCCATACAAAGGCGTATCGAAGGCTCTGGCAGGGCCAGGGAGCTGCTCGCTGTCTCCTAACCCCGCTGTCCTCCTGCAGACACAGAGCCAGGAACAGGGCAGCGTTGGTGGCCCTTTCCTGTAACTCTCTCCTCCAGCGCCGCGGTATGAGATGGCTCTTCCAGGAACGATCTCCTCAAGTTTGAGCTTTACAGCTGAGGCACACTGGAAGCTCACCAACAACTGCTTGGATGTGGGCTTTTTTTAGTCAAACCTGTCAAAAAGCAGAGTCTTTCTTGAAATAGTAGGCACTCCTCCTGGAAGAGTGGTTTAAAGCCAGATCCGGGAGAGTCACTTGAAGAACAAAGATGCTGATGAGCCTCGGGGGAACGTTTTGGTCTGAACCTGGTGTGCTGCGTGTCGATGCACCCATGCAGCTGCAGCTGGCAGCATCGGTGCAAACACCCATCATTAATGTGCTGGGACATCAGCACTTTGACAGTGTCTGAACAATTATGTTATTTGGGAAGGAATTGCTGAGGTGTTAAGAACAGCAGCTCACCACAGTGCACGCAGTGTAAGGGTGAGTGTCTCTAGTCCGGATTAGCACTTTCCCCTCCTGAGGATGACAAAGGTGTGGCGAGGGACGCCTGGCAGCCCGAGGGCCTTGACTCTCGCCTGGCAGGGACAGTTTGCGTCAGAAGCTGCCCTGCTTCTCCATGCAGCTCCTGGATGGACACTCAGTGACTGTCAGAGGTGGGAAGAAAGGGGTAAAAAAGGATAAAAAAAGCCAGATTTTTCTCATGGAGCAGCATGAAAAAATTTCTTTGTAGAGTTTTTCAGGCAATTGGCCAGCGGTACCAGATGGCACGTGGAATCATTCCTAAAAATGAACTGGTCATGGTGCTGCCCTACATAGAAGTTAATGGATATTACAGCCACGCAGTTTTCAAAGAAATTCAGACAGAAGCGCGGGCAGTTTGCAGCCTGCTTGGTGCAGCTATACATTGTGTGTGTGTGTGTTTGCTCGTTAAGGAGAGCCGTTAGCTTTGGCACCGGTTCTCTAGAGTCAAACACAGGAGACCAGCTGTAAGGAGAGCCCAGCGGTGAGCTTTTGGATGCTCTACAAGTGCCATTTATAGATGAGAGAGCATCATCTTGCACTGCCTCTGTCATGAGGGAAATTCTTTAATGTGTGTTACACAGGTGCCTCTCACGTTTGGCCAGTCTGGCCTGAAAACCTCTAGAGGAATTTGCACCTTTGCAAATTTTACCATTTCTTTCAGTAGCATCAGCCATTCCCTCCATGACCAAACTGGTGCTGTGATGGCTTTGAACTGCACCACTGATGAACATCCTTCCGCGTACGGCAAACCTATTGGGAAAACATAAACTATTGAAATACAGCAGGCAGAAGAAGGACTTTTCACCCTCTAAGACTGACGCTGGGGCTGGGGTTCCAGCACGGGGCTTCATGCTCTCACGGGCACCTCCTTTGGAAAGTGAGGAAAGCAGCTCCAGCCTCTTGCTCATTGAATCCCTCAGTGTACTTGTCTTAACCAAGAGTAAGGGCTAAATAAACACATGTAAACGACTGAAAAGCACATCAACATCCAACTTCAAAATAAAATGCAGTGAAGTGTGAAATTATACCTTTTATTCCATAAATCTCCAGCAACAGGCACAGTTCTATAACTTGTATCACGCTTTAATACTGGCAGAATTTAACACACCATGCAAATCCCATAAAGTAATTACATTTCATCTCAACAAAGAAACAAAATCCAAGCTCATTCAACCCCCTCCGACTGAGGAAGGATTACAGACAATTCAGTGCGTGTCGATATTTCCTGGTGATAAATCCAAAGCAGGTCACCAATGAAATGGTAATGTGGGTTCCCAAGGCAGCTGATTTACAGGGAAAAATAGAGATGTTATTTGGTGTCCTTCAAGGCAGTGTCACCCTGCTTTCTGAAACTGCCTGGGGTTTATCCTCTGCTTAAAAGAAGCTTAAAAATGTAAAACTTACCTTGAACAGATCATTTTGGCACTTGGCAACTGCCCCTGTGCAAGTCGTTCGTGTGCTTCGCACCAGATTCCTGTTCAGCTTTTAAAGAGTTATTTCATTTTGCAACAAATGAGGTTATATGAGTGATGATGATGATGATAGAAAGCCAGCAGAAAACACTTGCAGGTCCACATCTTGCCACACCGTCCACCAAGCCCCAGGGGTTTGGGGACCCCAAATCCACTGGTCAGGCTGGAAATATTTGTCTTCAGAGCATGTGTTGGCTGCCCTTCTGCCAAACCAAGGGTACGTCTGTACACAACAAACCACAATTCATTTAACTAATTTATCTATTAACTGCCCTCAAATAAAGCCTCCAAACTTTAATTAGACCATTGTGATTAAATGCAATTAAAACCGTTAAAGCAAGTCAACAAGGACTGCAGGCACTCTCATTTCCAACGCCCAGCTCGATGCTACGCATACTGGAACAGGTAACTGAGGGTGATGGCAGAAGATGTTTTTTCCCACCAGGCACAAAGCGACACAGCACCAAAGACCTTCTACTGTCCCTGATTCAGCCTCCGCCACAGGATAAGACCTTGGAAAGGAAACGGGACATAGTGGCCTCCTGAGGAATGGAGACGAGAGGCTTAAAAGTCCTAAAAGGGGAGAGGAACTCGGTTGCCTGCCATGGTCTGCGTTGGTGCATCAGCTCAGAACGCAATCACGCCCCTCAGCAGCACCAACAGCGGAGGGGCTTGGTCATGGGACAGACTCCAAGGAAACTTGGAAATACACAGGTTTTTTTCCTTTATTCTTTTCAAACCACTGGGCATCAGTTTGTTTCTCCTATTGTGTTTATTATTTGCATGTCAGGCCCAGCCTTGCTTCCTTGCTTCTGATCCAAGCAGACTGTGATAAATGTTCTGCAGTGATAGGAAACGTGGTGGGGAAAAGCCATCACAGTTTCACAGCATCTGGTGCTGTTGTATAAAACTGAAGGCAGACAATGCAGAAATTACCTGCACAAGTGTTTCCATGCTTTTTTCAGCTAATATGCATCATATATGTAGCTCAGTTCCCAGTTCATTCCAAGAAACTGAAGACTTGAAATGGTGCACACAGTTGTATTGCCATAGAGGAGTCTTGTGCATGAAGAGGTAGGAGGGAAACCATCATGATAGCCAAGACAGAGAGCACAACACTGGGCAGCAGCAGCAGAGAGGATTAAATTACGCTAAGCATCATCTGAACACAGACTGGGCTAGGTGGAAGACATAAAATTTGATGGGAAATTTTTGTGTCAAAAAGTTCACAACCTTTCTAGGAGACTATAAGCAGTGGAAGACCAAAATGAGGCAAAAAAAAACCTGCAAGGTGAGTGCTAGTCAAGTTGCACAGGGCAAAGAATTTGATAATAGTTTGATCAATTATGATGAAATAGGAAGACAGAATTAGAAAGGGCTCTGAGAGGCCAGGAAATGTCATTGGGGTGGAGGGGCAACAAGGAGGTGAGCAGCAAGCAAGCAAAAATCAGGTTTCTATATATAAACCCAAACCAGGTCCCTCGTTCCAGCTCTGGTAATTTCTTTTGCCCTTTAGACTTTTCAAAAAGCTGACACTATGGTCTAACTTTAACAACCCCAAATCACTCCTCCTAATGGCACCTGTATTCAGATTTATATTCCGTAGTGAGTTGGAGTAAAAGGAGAGTTGCAATAGGCACCCCGCGGCACACCGGCCACCACAGTTCAGCGTGTGTACGGCACCAAGAAAAACCCAGCAGGTGGAGAAGAGTTCCCCGAGTTATTTCCTATTCTCTGTCTCGCAATAAAGATACAGTTACACCGGGTGGTAACTCTTAGCAGATGGTGACTTTTTAAAGTTGATTGCTGTATAAATGATACTTTCTGAGTTTGTTCCTTTTAATTCAGATTCTCAGTAGTGTGTTCAAATGTCAGAGAACATCATATTTCTATCTTTTATTTCCTTTGTGAGCAGAAATCTTTAAGAAGTCTAGGAATTACAGCTTGGGAGAAAAGATAGGCTGTCTCAGTAAGAGTGATCTACTTTACAAATGTTACAGAATACAATAAAAACAGTAGATGCAAAAAGCCCCACTGCCTTTGTTCTCAGCAGAGAGTTTTAATTTCTATTGCACTTTTTAAAGAGACATTTTGTCTGCACTGTAATGGTTTACTGGATCGGCGAGGTCCATTAGCAGCACAAAGGCAGGATTTCCTCTGCTGCAAGCACAGGCAGGTTGGGGGAGTAGGGGTGGACCATATTTGATTACTCAGCTACCACTGTAGGCAATTAAAAATAACAGGACAGCTGAATGAGTACCTTATTTACCCCTCGCTGCCTTGCAGTCCCAAGCCAGGGTGACCATGGGCAGGATTTTTGGGACTGCACATGACCCGGACTGGCAGCCGCAGGTTTTAAGACTGCACTTTAGCATAAACCAGATTCAGAGAGACCAGAGTCAACACACTTTGGCTCCAGCTGCAAATCCGAAGCCTGTGCAACTACTCCCGAAGGCACGAGGGCTGTTACACTGCTCCAAGCCACCTATGGCTGGTGGGTTTACCCGCTTACCCACGCTTCTTTACTCATCTGAGCAAGGTGGTGATTCGCTGCAGTCCCAAAGAGTTATACCTGTGCCTGGAAGCTGCAACTAGAAGGCTTTTTGTGTTTTCTGCAAGATGTGTGTACATGTTGCCTTTTTAATAGTGTTGTAGCTGGAAACCCTATCCCCCGCCTCACCTTGGTGGCAAGGGAGGGTGTTCAAACCATGGGCTGCTCACACAACACTCACGAGGCAGCGCTTGCCCCCAGAGAGAAGCTCCTGAGAGGACAATCAGAAAAGCTACATCTGCAAACAACTACAATATATTTTACTGCAATTTGCTGCTGCTGCTGCCAGCACCAAGTGCCAGCAGCCCCCATACAGCCCCAGCACATACACCAGACCTGGCCTGCATGAGCTTTTCCTGGGAGAGGCATAAAGCAGCAAATGACCCCCCAAAGCCTCCTCTGACAGCTGGTCAGCGTGCTGGGGTCTCCACATCATGCCAGCAAGGTTTTCTGTGGAGCCAGGAGAGCGGCCAAGGGCCCAGACAGTGTCCAGGCCCCCCCCACAAGCCGCGTCCCCACCTGCGGGTTCACATTCGATGTCACCGTGTTCCCCACTGCTGTTCCCCACGTGGGGCAGCCAGTAATGACTCACTCTGCCTAATTACAGCAAAGAGCAGGCAGTTTTGGAGCATTCTGATGATGCATCCCCATAGTCCTGCTGTGCCGTAACCGATAAGCAATTCTGGCCAGCCCGGCGTGCAGGATTACCGTATGCTCCTTCGAATATGTCTTTTCAATGACACAGACATATCAGAACTGGCCGCAAATTAACTCATCCCACTGACCCAGCACCGAGAAACATCACCTCCTGCTAACCCATGAGTACTCTGGAAAAAATGAAGGCAAAAAATAGATGAAGCACCTGTGTGATTTGTACTACTGCAGACCCCTCTCCAGCACAGGACAGCCCCTCTGTCCCCACCTTGGGGAAGCAGTACCAAAATCGTACTGCAAAGGATTCAAAGGACTTTGGTGCCACCACTAATCTGCCCTCTGCACTTCACCTCCCTTCGGAGTCTGTGTCTTAGCCCATTTATTTATTGCACCTCATTGGTAAAAACGGAAAGACATCCCCTGGCCAGAGGGAAATGTCCCAATTAAAAAGCGAACGGTGCAGTAAAACAGCAGAGCATTCTTAAGAGCAGCGGTAAAAGCGGCCACCTCTTGTCCTCGATTTATGCTGCTCCCATCACCCTGGGCATTATATTTGTGCTGACAAGGATCAGTTTAACCCCTGCCTGCAATCTAATAAAAAGCTGGCGTGGTGGAAGCATGCATAATCCTTCTTCAGTGTCCTAGGAATGGGCACAATAAAAAACTTCTGCTGTTGCTGCTGCTCCGTGGCCACAGCCGCTGCCTGGAATAAATAACTCCCTGCCCGATGTCGGCAGCAGGAACTGCTTCGGACCAGAGGCTTCTCGGACCCTGGTCCCTTTCCACTGCCACAGCCCAGAGTGGGAAAATCATGTCAAAATAGATAAAAATGTTGTGTGGGTCAGACCAAAGTGTCTGCAATAACTCAGGAGCCTGTAGCCTGTGGCAGGGAGCCAGCGAGTCAGTCTGTACACTCCTCCTCCTCCTCCTCTCCCGCAGCCACAGGGAGCACAGCCTGACACCCCAGTACATCTGCGGGTGCAGCGCGTGGCCGGTGGTGGTCACTCACCATCCTTTGGTATTTACTAAGGATAACGTGAAAGGAAAAGTCCCAAAGGTTCTGCCGTCAGTACACAATGGGATCTTTCCTCCTCTTGTCATTAATTGACCGAATCAGTGTTGCAGAGCTGGCATTATGCTCCGCTACGCTTTGTAATGAAATCATTGCCTGTGCGTAAGAAACAAATTTAATGATATGATACTAATAGGGTTAGAAATTTCCCGTGCAAATATTAATAATTTATATCGACATTCATTTTTTTAATACTGCTTGTAGTCTGTAACAAGAAAATACTGCGGTCCACCAGCCCCTCTCACAGATCCTGTCTGAGCAGGGCACAGTCATTACAGAGGCCCCCAGCATGATTTCACTGGAGGCGCAAATCAGCGTTTGGAAATCATGTCTCAGCCTGCAACCGTGTTTCGAAAAAGAGACAATGCTTACAACACGAGCGCTGCTTGCGTGGCACTGACTGGCAGAAGATGGATGACGAGCTTTGGTGCTGCCCAGGCCCCTTCCTGTGAGCAGCCCTGCAGCACCCACACCCAGAGCCGGGGCTGCTAATTGCCTCTGCAACGAACCTGGGTGGAATGAGCTGCGGGCCAGGGGTTACAGTCTCACCGGGCACCCCTCTGCGTTTTGAGGCAGGTGGCCTCAAAAGGCGCAACCTTTGGACTGCAGAGCCAGAGGGATTTGGGGACTGGGGCGGGGGGGGGGGGCACTTATTGTAGAAGCAGGGAGGGATTTGTGTTAAATGTCCTCTTTTTCAGCAGTAAAAAAGTATCTTAAAGGAAGAGCAGCGACTGGGGACCTGAGGGGTTGAAAGAGAAGATGATCCACTTGGACGGGCATAATTGCTGCGATTCAGAATGCTAAAAAATGTGAAATTAGGAACAATCAATGGCTGTTTATGACGGGTGTCTGCACTGTGAATTCAGCTCATACAGAGTAATTACACCCTGCTAATTCCTGGCGTTTGTTGTCATTACTTTCCGGAGGAGTCCCGCAAAAGGAGACACACAGATTGGCTGCAGGCTGGGGGCTGAGCTCCGCACCAGCTAATTCCTCTTTTAACGCCAAAGCGGGTACCATTTCCACTAGTTCTTTCTCTCCCGGCCCCGCACGCCTGCCCAGCCCCAGGGGTGGGGAAGGGGATTAAAGGGGAAAAGGGAAAGAGACCCGTGGCTGAGAAAAGAACAATTTAATACTAATGGTATATGAAATATGTGTAATGATAATAATATATAAAACCAAGTGATGCACAGTGGAGTTGCTCGCCACCTGGTGACCAACGCCTGTCCCGTCCCAGACTAACTATCCTGAAACAAGTAAATCCCCGCACCGCAATCTGGGATGAATGAGAGGCCTGAAAAGAGAACAAGAGAGAGAGAGAGCTCTGAGAGGCCAAGAGTGAGAGGCCCCGGAAGAGCAAAAGCCCTTCTTTCTGGTCAACCCTCATCTACATACTGGGCATGACATTGCATACATTGCATGATATGGAATACTTCATTGGCCAATTTGGCCCTCAACCCTAAGTCTAAGTTCAAATCATAAGGGGAGTTGCAGGCCATTTGTCCCAGCCATGCTCCTCCCAGCCTGTTGTGCTCCTGCACACTGGGAAAACATGGGAAGCTGAAAAGTCCATCAGTGCACTGTCAGTATTATTCTCATAAAGAATCCCAGACTAAAACCAAAACACAGAGCTCTTCTAGCTGCTAGAAAGAACTAACTCTGTCCCACCTGAAACCAGGACATCCTCTTTGTCCAATGTCATGATATCATCCCTCTTACCAAACTCTGTCCTCACACATTTCTTCTTCTGTCCCATCTGGCACAAGTTAATCCCGCTGGCGTTTCACCTGGATGCTCGGACTGCGCTCAGTCTCCAGGACACTGGTGAAACCCATGGTATGGGTCATGGGTTTGCTGGCATGAGCCACTCTTTGGTCAATGAAATACCGCTGTTTATTAACCTGTGGGAGAGGACAGGTGAGTCTCGGAGTGGGATGGTTTATTGGTAAGTGAATAATCCCCCACAGTGGCGCAGGCCGGGAGGGGTGGACACGGGGACAACGCTCGCCCACATGCACATGGCGTGCGGGAAATACAGGTGGTGTTCAATGCAAGATAAACAGAGGAGTAGAAGACTGTTTCCTCCTAAAGCTGCTGCATTTAACATCTGCGGTACGTGGCTTAGCCCGGCACGAGCAATCTGAAACCGTACGGCTGCAGCACTCCTCGGGACAAAGTTTGCAAAGCAGCAGTGGCCGAGTCTTTCCTAAGAGCAGCAGCATTTGCGATAAATTTAGCCCAGCGAGCACCTCCCTGCAAAGCAGCATGTCCCTGCGGGCACCACCGAGCCCTGCTGACGAGGGATCTTTGGGGGGAGCCTCCTGGCGCTGAGCTCTCATAGGAAACAAACAGCTCCTCAGAGGGACAGGCCTGCAGCCACTGTGATTATTTTTGGCAGGAGCCACCAGAGCCCCAACACTCCCCACCACCCACCAAGGTCCTGCATGGGGCCCATGCAGCCAGTGCTGGCACAAGGAGGAGGAGGAAGAGGAGAAGTAGAAGGAGGAAGAGAGCAGATCCTTGCCCACCAGCTCCCTCCGGCCGATTCTACCATGGTGCTCATCGCAGCACAGTGACTTTGCACCACAGATTATTCATCCTCCAGCCTGGCAGCTTTTTGATAACATCACATCTAATATTTCTTTTCTTAATTTCTCTTTCTCCGTATCATGCAGAACTCTCCCGGGGGGAGCCTGCAGATGAGACTGATGTAATTCCATTGCACTGCACAAGTTAATTATCTGCTGAGTCGAGACCAAGCTGATGCCCTGTTCTCAGCACTTGATATATTCACTAATGTCATGTGTGATTTAAAAGCACCTTCCTGCCGTGTGCCATGGTGGATGGGCAAAACCTGGGCTGCCGCGGGACACAGGGACAGGACGCGAGGGCTCCCCACACCAGTGCCAGCACTTGGGCTGTGCCACAGCCATGTCCCAGGGGAAAAGCATACAACTCCTCATCCTCCTGTGTTTTCAGGGAAATATCTTGATGAGCAGCCAGTGAAACGTGCAGTTGCAGAGAGCAGAAACTGTTCACACAAGGTTTCTTTGTTAGGATTACAAGGCCCCCAGCCCCGCTGATGTTTTTTGCTTGTTTCCTCTGCAAGCGGCAGCAATGTCTCCATCTCCGTAGAGGAGCCAGGGGGATCTCAGGTCCCTTGAAGCAGGAGGAGAAATTCATCACGAAACACACCTCCCCCAGGATGCTACAAACCCCGCACCGTGGGCCAGCTCCTGTGCAGGCGGATGGAGCAGAGCCGCGTGCTATGGCACACTGGGGCTTGGGGCACTTCGTTATTGAGCCGAGGCAGTTATTGCCAGCAGCTAAACAAACTAATAGGAAGGATATTTCCCCAGAGAAGGAGGAGGTTTCTCATTTAGACTGCACCGTTTTAAGCCCAGACTCTCACCGTAGCTAAAATTTCCTTCCGAGGGCAATAATTATCCCAACGCAAAGCCCAGGCCTGTGTTTGCTTTTCTGCTGCCTGGCTGGAAGGTTTCGGTGTAGAGGCTGTGACTTCTTCTGGTGCACAGCCCAACACCCCCTGCACCCGGCACGCATCCTGCACCCATTGCCCAGCACTGGGGACCAGCACCAAGGGGAGGCAAAGAAAAGCTCAGTGGGTGGTTGTCAGCAGAGAGCACCCTCAGGTTTTAAACTAATTACCAGGGAGCAGCGTCAGTCCCACAGGGGCGCCGCTCCAGCCCTGCACGAGCCGCAGTCCCAAAGGCAGCATTGCCACTGCCGGCCCCGCGTCACCTCCACTGGCTCTTGGATGAAAATTGCTTTAAAAGTTCCGAGAGAAGCTGTTTGGTTCTTCTAAGTGATGGAAATGGAAAAGAAAAAGGAAAAAAAGAATGGGAACACTTTTGTTCTTGGCTTCTGGGTAAATGAGGCTTGGCTTTGGAAAATGTATAGGGCCTCTAGTGCTGACTGCAGAGCTGGAGTCTCCAAGGAGTGATTTCTTCCTTAAGAAACATAATAATAACAATAAATGATTAAAAAGGAAAAGGCCCAAATCTATCTCTACAGTTAACTCAGGACTCCTTCAGAGTTCAGGACTGCTGCTGGATAAATAAATGCTTATTTGAAAAGGGAATCTCCAGCCTCCTGCAGAGAGGCAGCGAAGCGGTGCTCAGGGCCAGCCCACACATGTACAGCGCAGCCAGGGGGAAAATCCACCAGATCAGGTTATTCTGGATTTATCCCATGCTGGGGGGACACTAGTCCTGGCTTCGTGCCCACCCGCTCCCATCATAGCACCCTTCGCCAGCCACACTGCCTGATGGGCTGCTCTAGTGCAAGGGCAGGGGCCAGACGTATCTCCCAGGTACCCACCCTGGGAGATATTTTCCTCTCCTGACACAGCACAACAAGTGAGTGCCAAAGTGGAGAAAACCTCCAAAGGAAACTCATGAGCTCCTAGCCACAGGAATGATTTTTTTTTTTTTTCTTCTTCCAGCAGGACAGCAGCTCCCAACCACTGCCGGCCACTGTGCCCCATGGGGCGGCACGCTGGGGCGCCCAGCCCTGTGCTGGGCAGTGAGATAAGGCTCGGGGAGGTGCCATGAGTCACAGAGAGTCAGGCTGAGCTGGGCAGCCACACCGCCAAGCACACGGTGCCCCAGCTCCCCGGGATGCCCTGGCAGCCACACAGCCTGCAGAGAGGGACAGCACGGCTGGGACGCTGAGTGGTACGTAGGCTTGTCCCATCCCTCACTGAGGAAATGGGGTTTCTAGAGCATGACTGAAATAATGCCTTTCTGCAGCACTTTCCTTTTGACTTGCTTTAGTTGTTTTTCTCAGTTGTTCCTCCTTCTTGTAGCATGGAGGAGAGGGGGAACCCCACGCGCTGGCATCCTTTCTGTGACGTGCGGCTGTGCTTGTTTCATAGACAGAATTAATGAACTACCTGTGTTAACGGCAAGGGTTAAATCCACATTTCCACCCATTACGGGATATGTGGTGGAATCAGCTGTGTGATGTGTGGTCCAGGTCAAAGCCCTTTATCTGTCATGGTTACAGACGAATTTGCAGGGCATTCCCTATGCAAAGTGTGCAGCTTGTGTGAGGCCGAGCTGCTGTTCAGGACATCGTCTGGTTTCTTTTGCACTGCTGAAAGAGTTTATGTATGGATCAGATCCTGCTGCCCACACAGCAGCAGGAGGGAGGGTGTTATTTTCTTTAAAAAGCTGATGGCATCAGCTAGAGACCCAAGAAACCAGACTAGATGGAAGTGTAGGAGGACACGAGGTACCAAATGCTTTCTGAACAAAGCAGCAAACACTGGTCAGATGAAAACCTGCCCTGATATGATAGCGAAAACATTCCCATCTCCCAAGCACAACCTCTTCACACTCAGAGCAGCCAGGGCTTGGGCTGCACATGAGGAAAGCCGATGAGAAACCGAGAGCTGAGCGATGCTCCAGCACACCGCCCCGACTGCCAGGACACCTCCCAGGCACTGACTGGGAACCCTCAGGGTGCTGGCACCCAGGGCTTTGCTAGCTGCCAAAAATGCATTCCAGGTCTTCTTGCATTAAACTACTAAAAACCAGAGCCCTTCACCGTGGCCAGGCGAGGGTCTGCCACATGGCCCATGCTTACCCTGA
Source organism: Tauraco erythrolophus (assembly GCF_009769465.1). Lineage (NCBI taxonomy): Eukaryota > Metazoa > Chordata > Aves > Musophagiformes > Musophagidae > Tauraco > Tauraco erythrolophus. The sequence goes on from NC_141476.1 coordinate 10,230,047, forward strand.
GCTTTCAGCCCTGAGAAGTGTCTCTTCCCAGCAGCCAGCCCACTGCCAGCCCTGAGCACCAACACTTGCGTCCCTCCTTTTGCCTTGGCGTTTTGGCACGTGCCGCTTCAGTACAACCTGCAATCCACAGCACAGGGATCCCCACCGAGCTGCCAGACACCGTTCCTGTGCCAGAGCAGATGTGGTTGTTCCATCTCTCATCGTTGCCGCAGCTCTTGATTCACTGCTTGGGGAAACCTCCCCGGAGAGGCGAGCTCATAATGGTTTAGCTTTGGGCTCAGTGACATGTACAGGGAACCAGACAAGTGGCCGCCAATGACAAATAGAAGAGCAAAAGTCAGAATCGGTGGTGGCCACGGCTGGGTGATGCTCCTCTCGCAGCCACAGGCAGCTGAGTGCAGGATGGGGCCATGCCTGCCCCGTGGCATGCAGCAGGTAGGGATGCACCCGTGGCAAGCACCGAAATCAGCCCGCGCCCTTTGCACTGGCCCCACGGCCCGGCTTCCTCAGCAGCACCCCAGGTGCCACATCCCACCTGTGCTGCTGTCCTGCTCCCAGATGGGGCACGGCCACGGCGGCCAGCCCCAGCCCTGCACCCCTTCCCACCACCGCAGGCATCCTGTTTGGCTTCCGTTTCAGGATCAGGGCCTTGCCCCGGTTAACTATTGACTGGTGCTGGGGGCAGTGTCGCCATGAGATGCCCTCTCCAGCCCTTTGGCAGACGCAGCAGCCAGCCAAGCATTTTTATGAGCTGGGGAATTTATAAGCCCTCTGGCAAACAGCACTCTGCTGTCGAGTAACACGGCAAAGCTCAGTCAGATTGACTCCTCTTGAGATTAAAATGGCATTGTAGCATCCTTCATTCTCCTGTGGTGGGACCAGTCCTGGATACTTGGTAGATGTGTACCCACCCCACCCCTCCTCCACACCTCTCGTCCAGTTTTGCAAGAAAACCTTGACTTTTGGAGGGGTGACTCACTGGGTGTGGGCAGGGCTGACGTCTGGCAGCCACCCTCTTTGGAGCCGCATCCCCATCCCACACCAAAATGATGGCTTGTTCATGATCAGGGACCTGCTGGGAGAGAGAGGAACTTGTGAGGCTCAAAAGCAGCAAAAAAAAAAACCCAACACCAAACCCAGGAAAGGCAGAAGTTTCTGGGGAAGAGAAACAAAGTTTTCCTGCAGCGTTGGGAGGAAACAGGAACATTCACCGGCCGCATCCTGGAAAACCTTCCTGCAAGGGCAGGGATCTGCCTGAGTTTCTTCTTGGCAGCAGTAACTCTGCGCTGCCAAGCAGCACTTCAATCCTGGGCAGCCTCAGGGTGCAACCTTTGCCTTGAAACACCTCCAAGCTCTTTAGCAATATTTGTCTGACAACCTTTTTGTTCCTGGAATGGTTTTTAAGCAAATAACTTCCAGGTTTATTAGACAAATAACTCTGTTTATCACCCACCATAGTTCCTTCCTTCTTGCCTCTCCTGCAAGTCGCTCTCTGGCAGATCCAGAGTATAGTCACCTTTTTTTCTGGCACTGCCTTCGCGAAAAAATAAAAAATAATAATAAAAAAAAATCTGAACTATTAAAAAACAATGTAATAGAAATCCCAGGACAGGGCTTCGCTCTTATAATGCAATTACGTTCCAGGCATCTCAGCACCTAGGGACTTCACCTAATAAATTTTACCTGGGATTAAGGTGAAGATAAATAGCCCAAATAAATACATGGCTTCCCTAAAGCAGTACTGTTTATCGGTTTATTTTTCCATTTCTCTCCCTCTGCAACAAAATCAATATGTGCATAGAAAAAACACGAATTTGGCAAAAGAGAGCACTGTGCAACAGGCTCCAACAAGGCTGGTGTCCCCTGCAGCAGCAGAGACCAAACAGGGACGTTTTGCAAACCCAGGGGAGTTTTGCTCCCCTTGCTGTGTCCAAACCATGGCCCAGGTCCGAATCCTCACCAGCTCCAGGCTCTGCTCATGGCATTTGGAGGGGAACTCAACAAGCTCCAAAAGCAAATCAGTTCCAATTTTGCAGACTGTGCGACTTGCCAAGGGGAATTTTAAGGACTGCCCCTATGACACCCACCACCAGATCAGGCACTGGGCTGGGGAGCCAGGCATGGGACAGGCTCCCAGCGTTTAAAAAGCAAAACTTTATGCTGGAAGGAGAAAAAGGCAAGAGCCCAGTGCTGTCCCATCAGATCCAGCCACAGGAAGCATTTGTCTTCCAAGATCTTTAAACTATTCATTTTCAGGTCTGTGGCTGGGCTGGCCCGGGACAAGGTGGTGCAGAGAAGGGCTGTGGGTGCTGCGGAGCCCCATGCCTTCTCCTGCAGGAATTCTCGCTCATGACCACCTTCCCCTGGGAGGAACAGCTGCAGAGAGAAGTGAGATGCTGCTGGGATGCCAGCATGCTTCGCTGATACACTATCAAAAACACACTGCTGTGATACACCAGGGCACACAAACACCTTCCAAGGGTTCCTTTAAAATGCAGATATGCCATGAGGCTGTTCTCCCATGGGAAGCTGCTAGCTCCTGCCAGAGCAGCTTCAGCAGCTCGTCCTTGCCACAGCCTCACGGCAGACACCGGTGCCATGGAAAGGCTCTGTGGGAAGCAGTACTGGGCTCCGGACAGCTGAAACCTCACTGCGGGGCTGCCACTCCAGCCGGGCACCAGCCACTCTGGCCCACTGCAATTTCCCTCCGTGCTCTCAGGCTGAGCAGGAAAGCAGCAGCTTTCCTCCTGCAATGCAGATGGGTTCCCCCTCAGTTTTCAGGCTGCCTAAAAGCCCCTTACAGTGATGCTGTGATCGACCCCAGGGTGCAGGGGAAGTCAAGGGGGAGCATCTCGCCAGGGTGCTGAGGGGGGATGCCGGGTCCATCCTGCCCAGGGTGCAGGGGAAGTCAAGGGGGAGCATCTCGCCAGGGTGCTGAGGGGGGATGCCGGGTCCATCCTGCCCAGGGTGCCCAAGGGAGGATGCTGCACCGTGGCCACAGTCAATCACATGGTCACAGGCACTTTCCCCGACCTCAGGCTCTGGGAGGGGACCCAGCACAGGGCTGGGCAGGAGGTAAAGTTCTTCTCTCCTTCCTCATGACGCAACAGCCTGAAATCAGCTTTCAGCCCAGCCCTGCTACAACCTGTTGCTCCTTATTTACCCTTCAAACAGGAAAAGCAACTCTCAGCACAGCTCTTTTACAAATTTTCTACGCCAAACCTCACTAAAGGGCTGCTTTAGTTAACACCAGGCTCTTTAACGCCAAGCACACCTCTCACAGGTGACAATTTGCCTTAGGACTCCAGGGTGGTTTCCAGGACGGAAGTTGACCAGGCTGCATCCCTGAATTTTGAAGGTAGGAGTGGGTCCCCAACCCCTGGGAGCCCAGCGCATGGGGTGGCAGGCACCCGACTCGTCGAGGAAGGCAGCAGCGGGAGGGAGGGGGGCGGACAGACTCGCTCGGGTAGGAAATAGCTTACACTCCAAATTATAACCACTCCCTGTTTGTGTGGGTGAGGATGCTGCAGGGTCTGGACGAGGGGAAACATTTCTGTTCTTAAGTCAGGCGTCTCCAAATCTGGCGCTTCTCAGCCCAACTCAGTGGCGCTGCCCTTCTTCCCTTCCCTTTCTGGATTTAAGGAGGACAAGCTTGTTCCTGCAGTTCCCCCTGGCCAGGCAAGGTCAAACCGCAGCTTGTCCTCAGACAGCATTTTCCAGCCCCTCATAGTTGAAGCCTACTTTGCATCATCCCAGAAGGAAGTGCAGCAAAACCGTGATTGAAAACGCTCTCCTTGAGCTCATCACCAACAGAATAGGGAAGCGTGCGCCGTTCCTGAAAACGGGACGTGAACCAGGAGCGCACAGGGCAGCAGACAGTCACAGGGAAGAGCCCAGAGCCTTTAAACAAAGCAAGCTCAATCCGTGTAGCCTGCTCCAACGTACAGGAGTCAGACTTCAATGCCAGGGTGGGACCGAGCACGCATGCCTGATAGGAATTTATGCATCTTCGGTGACCTCTTAGCTATTGAAAATATGCCTAAACATTGTAATTATTTTTTCGCCTAATATCTGCCTGGTTTGGGTCAGTTACAGATACGCTTCATTGTACTTCCTTCTTCTCCTCAGGGTGACCTGTGACCATTGGCCCCCGCCTCAGTTCTGCCTCTCCCTCTACCATGATGCGGGTGACAAGTAAGGAGGGAAACAGAGGTTTACTTTTCTCTGTCCTTTTTTCTACAGTTCTTCGTGCCTCTTTCTCATTTACATGACCCCTTCCAAGCCCTGCTACCCTGACCTTCCCCTGACAGGGCCATGGGAAAGCACCTTTGTATAAGCACCAGGTTTTTAAAAGATTTGTGTCGATTGCAGCCTGTTGTATTTTTCCCAGTGAAACCCTCTGCAGCTGGGAAGAGATGGCTATTGAGAGGTTCCTGGTTCCATAAGAGCCATTCAGCTGCAATATAAGTATATTTTTCTACTCTCTTTCCATGCAGGACTGGAACGTTTTGCTCCAATGAGCACTGCTTTAAAGTCAAATGCCAATCACATTTGTATTAGCAGCTGCTCAGCTGTAGCTAGTGACTAATTGGAGGATAGCAGCCTTCCCAGTGCTGGGAACGTAAGAAATATTTGGATTTACATAGCTTTCTGACTAATTATCAGATTTGCTTTAATGCAGAGAGAAGCATGAATAGTGCCTCCCAGTAGAAGCGTAATGCCTATCTGCGCATTGCCACACGCTCTAGAGATATTAATTAAGAGATCAGAGTCCTTTTAGAGGATGAAGGAAAGTGTGTTAGATGCCTTCTCACACCACACAAGCGCTGGCTGTCACCCTCTGCCTGGTAACCTTGGGACACACGAACGGAGTCCCCAGGAAACCAGATGGATGCTCCAGTCCCTGACCTGCACTACTGCTGCTGCCCTCACCTGGCTCCTCTCCCACCTCTTGCAGGTGTGATCCGGTACGCGGTGCTGCTCATCACGCTGCTGGGCACATGGTTCATCGTGCAGACATACTTTGATCATAGATGGAAAGTCGTCAGCCTGCGGAGCTGGCTCGGTAAGGCGCCGGTGGGGCTCCAGATGGGTCCAGAGGGAGATCGCGGGTGGCCCCGTTACAAGTCAGACCCCAGAGCTGCCTATAGCTGCCATGAACATCTGCACTTGCAGTCCCTGGCCAAGGCTATAGCCAACCTGATCAGCAGGGCAAGGAGGGGACAGCATGGTGGGAAGCTGCACCAGGTGGGTGGGTGCCTTCAGGGGTGTTCACAGCCACAGGGAGCAGTTTTGGAGAGCTGATGCCTGAATGGCTGCTCCTGGCTTAGGAAAGATCCCACAGCTCTCCGGGGTGTCTAACTCTCCTGTTTGGTACCCACAGGTGTCCCCAACAAGCTCAGAAGTGAGTACCGCTCTCAACTTCATCTCCATCACACAACACCGCTCCAGCGCCAAGGGTGATGCTGGAGGCGTGGTAGCTGCCCTGAAGAGCCCCTTTCCCAAGGCGAAATCCCACCCGCCCAAACAGAGGGGAATTTCATTATTGCACACAGCAGCAGCGTCTTTGGCACGCTCTGCAAGCACACAAACTTCGCACAATCCCCTGCCCCAGCAGAAACAGCCCTGGGCTGCCAGCTGCAGCAGGAAGCCGGTCACAGCCCCTTCCTCGAGGCTGCCCTTGAGGGAGTGCCAGCTCCCAGTGCTCCCAGCACACACCACTCTGCCATCCCCGCCATCAGCCATGCCGTCCCGCTGCTCATACCCAGAGTGGCACCCCAGCCAGCTCATCTCACACCACCCCTTGGCACCATAAACCTCGGACAAGAAGCTGGTCCCGGTCCCAGGACAAGCCTCCTTCGTGCAAGAAGCTGGTCCAGGCATTGCCCCTTAGTGGACCACTGTGGCCAGTGCCAGAGCTGCTCGGCACCTCGGGGACACGGCCAGTGTCCCCCCGTGGGTCCATGGCCACGGCTCGCAGCTCCGCTCCTCCCTCACAGGCGAGCAGCCACCCCGGCACAAGTGTGGGAACCAGAAGAGCTGCGCCCAGAACCATTTCGCCTTCAAGATCATCAGCGGTGCCGCAAATGTGGTGGGACCCTCCATCTGCTTCGATGACATGGTGTAAGCAGCGCATGGTGGGGAGGAGGCAGCCGTGGCTGGAATAGGGCGAGTTTGGCCTCTGCTGAGCCCATCGATGGCCATCACAGTGCATTTGTGGTTAAAAAATTTGGAAATACTTTTCTTTGCAATCGCTTCTGGGGATATTTTGCTGCCTGCAGCCACTTTGCCCTGTCACATTTTCACTGGCACAAGCATCTCCAGGGCATCCCTGCACTTACTGGTGCTCTCCCCTTTCCTTTCCAGCCACATGAGCAGCGTGAAAAACAATGTTGGCAGAGGTCTGAACATCGCTCTGGTGAACGGTGAGTTGGGTGGGCACTAACCCCCTCCCCACAGCCGAGGTCCCTTCCGCCCCTGGGAGGGAACAGGCCACCAAGGAGCTGGTCCCAGGCATGGTGGCTGAGCCAAAAGCACATCACGTCAGTTTTGCATCAAGTGCACAGCCACAATTACGGTTGCAAGCACTGCCAGAGAGAGGAGGACAAACCCACCTGGGGTGTGCACGATGGCTCCATGAACTCCGTCAAGCAACACATTTGCCATCACAGCAAATATGCCCCACTGAGGGAAAACTAAAGTGTTTTGCAGCAGGAAGCCCAAGCTGGTGGCCAGGCAAAGCCTAGAGCCACCCCAGTGCAAACTCACTGTGCTCTGTTTTGAATGTCAACCTTTCAGGAACGAATGGGCAGCTCCTGAAAGTGGACACATTCGACATGTACTCCGGAGGTAAGCGTGGTCACTTCGCTGCTTGGTAGCTCGCAGCCAGGGCTCACATGGGTGCTGCTGGCTGCCAGCTACAGCTACTTAGGCTGCTCCTCTGCCGTGTATTTCATGATAAAGTCTAATGGACTTTGACCAGGGTTGCCAGCTCAGGCAGTAAAAGCTCAGCATTCCCTGAGACTGTTGAGCCTGGAGTCCTCATAATGCACCTCATCCAAGATTGGCTTCTTGCTCCTTTTACGTGCATGTAATAGCCTGAAAAACATAATTCCACTAAACTGAATAAACCAGGGCACCTGAGACCTGAGAGAGGTTACTTTGAGATACGATAGTTACACTAATCCTGAGATTTTGAAACTTTCAAACTCAGTTCTGTGAATGTTGGCGGTGGCTCAGCAGCAGCTTGTTTCCCTGCCTTTTGCGGAAGAATAAATGAGGAGCACAGGGCATGGCAAGCAAGATGTGTTCCCCAGCCCCAGTGAGGCTGGGCACACAGAGGAGAAGAGTCTGACGGCAGCAAAGATCATGTCCTTGTGCCCGACGGCTTCAAACAATCTTCCTAACAGTAAGAAGATGCCCTGAGCCGGGGCAGCACCCGCTCACAGCCCAGCTGGCACTGACTTGCAGGATGCTGTAAATCCCATCATTGTTGCAAAGCTGTTACCAAACCTTTCCAGAGCTTTGGCAGGCAGGACTCCTCAAAATCACATGCTAAAACCACCCTATAGTGCTTTCGATTTTCACTTTGCTCTTTTCAGGGATCCATCACCCCTTCTGCTTTTGGTTTTGCAGCCTGTTCTTAGTAAGCCTGGAGTTTTAAGGAGAAACATCTATATCATGAGATTTCAGGCTGTTTGCGAGCGGGAGAGGCACCGGGAAGGAGATGGCAGTTGGCTCCTCTGCCACTAGATGGGGCGTTGGACTCGAGCATCCCACGGATGCGGGACGAGGAATAATTCCTGCCATAGAGCCGAAGGCAGCATGGCAGGGCGGACAGTTCTGCGGCCGGGTGGGTTCATTTCTTGTGTTAGGAAGCAAATTCAAGTAACTAGATTTCAGTTACGTGATTTCAGAGTTCGAGAGCAAACTTTAGACACAAATTCCCCCCTGCAGTTTTCATGTTGGCAGGAGGAAAGTGCCAGCCCCGGGCACTGCGGGAGGCCAGGTGGGAACAGGGGAATACGGCATCTGGGAGCCCATCCTTCCCGGGTCCGTGACCCCAAATCCTGGCTAGCACCAGCACAGCCAGGATACTTCCCACAGACTCAGAGCAGGTTCCTCCCCCAGCTGCCACCCAGCAGTCCCTGCCAAATCCCTTTGTCTTTTCCTAACGCTCTTCTCTTCCAGACATTAACAGACTGCAGACTTTCCTCGAAGAGATCAAGCATGGCACCATTGTGCTGGTGGCCAGCTACGATGACGCTGCCACAAAGTGAGTTTGGCCCCGGGAGCAATACCTGGCTCCCAAAAAACCCATAGCTGGGGGGAGCTGGAGGTGCTGATGCCAGCCACAGAGAGAGGACAGGAGGGGACACGCAGATAACACCTTCTTTCCCTCTTTCAGGATGAACGACAACGTACGGGCACTTTTTGTGGAGCTGGGCAGCAGCCACGTGAACAAGCTGAGCTTCCGGGACAACTGGGTCTTCTTGGGAGCAAAAGGGATGAGGAACAAGAGTCCCTTTGAAGAGGTACGTGGCCCTCCCCTGCCACCAGCTCCAGAGACTCCCACTCTCTTCATAGCACCTCCTGAGCCACATCTCACCTACCTCTCTGCAGAAGATGTGGGCCAGCGGTATTATCTCCCACGCAATTTTGCCACGCTGCAAACTTGCACTGTGTCACCAATCTCCTCATTCATTTTCTCTCTCTCTCTCTCTTTTCCTGCAGCACATCAAAAATGATAAGGTGATGAATAAATACGACGGCTGGCCTGAGATGCTGCAGATGGAAGGCTGTGCCCCCAGGAAGATGGATTAGCATCAAGCCCCAGCCGGCTACAGAGGCAAGATCAGTCTTACAGGGACCCTAGCCCCATCACGGGGACCCCAGCCCCATCACACCCCCCCCAGGCCCCCACTGCCTGGTCACAGAGCCCAGCAGCGGCTCCCAGGGACCGTTTCACAGCAGGGGCTGTGCAGGGCTTGGGGAAGCACCTGCAGAGCCTGGGCAAACGTCCGGCCAGGTTTCAGCTGAGCTGTCCTCATTTATGGGTCAATTTGGGATATTTTATTTTTCTGTCTTTAAACCAAAAACATTGAGAAAGGTTTTTCAGATTTCTTAAATAAGATGTATAATTATAAACCACTATCTTCTTGCTTCCATTTTCAAGCACAATCCACGCTTTTTCCTGCAGGCACAGCATGCCATGTCCTCTGCCACCAGTCAGGCATCTCCATCACCCACCTCACGGGTGCTCCCCCTCCTCACATGGCAAAGTTGTCTGTGGGGGTGCTCAGGCCTTGTTGGTTTCCCCCAGAGCTCCTGCCAACCCCTCTCTGTCTCCTACAGCCACAGTAAGGCCAGGTGGCCACAGGGATGGCTTGCAGCAACATAGGTTACTATTTGCCAACTGAAAAGTTTCTCCCACCCGGTTGCACTTTTTCTGGGTTAAATCCAAGCCGAATCCTCCATGGCACATCTCCAAAGGTCAGGATAACACCAGCAAGGTGCCAACTTGACTTTGCCCAGCAAAGAGGGAGGGATGAATGTGCAAGTTTCTCAGACAGCTGAAGTTGTGCAGCATAACCAATAGGTGGGAGCCTTTTACCGGGAGAGCCAGAGCCAGCATCAGGCTGGAGTCATTCAATACACCCGTGTGGGCACCCCGCTGCGGGCACCCCCGTACCCACTTTGCTCGGGGAGGTGTACCTTGAGCCGCAGCCGGCCAACACTGCCGGGAGAGAAGAGACCCCCTACCCAAACACAGGCTGGCAAACCCCGCAGACCTAATTCCAGGGGGGTTCCCATGCTGCTGCCCAATGTTGAGGAGGTCCTGGGGGAGCGCCTGCCCCCCACTCACGTCCGGGCACATTCACCCAAGCACTGTCTGTACCCAAAACCTGCCTGAGAGCAAGCACTGCTGAGATCAGACGAGGTGCGTGGGTGATGGCTCAGGCTTATCTGTCATCATAGACAGGGACAAATTTGCATCATACACAGACTTTAATTTCCTATGATTGTATCTGTTTTTTCCCCATTCTTTAAAGCAGACCAGCAGTTTTGAAGAACATGAGGGTGGATCATCTATGCTGGAGTTCTCAGAGATGTGCAGGGTAGCACGAGGCAATCCTGGACAGCCTCTTCTGCCTCTAACAGCAGGGTTTGGCCCAGCACAGCTTCTACAACCAGTTCACCTTGGTTATCTGGGCCCATAGGTCACCCCAGGGGAGCAGAAGAGAGGAGCCTTGGCAGGATAAGGCCACGAAGGGACACAGCCTGTTCTGTGCCAGCCACCTTAGGGATGAAACCATGGATCCAAAACCCTCCATCACCACCCAAAGCCAGCGAGGCAACCGGTTTTCCCTAAACAAGGAAAAATCCCGAAATAAATTATGTAACACCTATAAAAACTTCCAAAGGCAAAACTGAAATAAAACCCCCAAACAGCCGTCACAGAGGAATTTCCCCATTGCTGTAGCATTTTATCCCAGCTTATCCTCCCGTGCTCTGAACATGCACCTGACCGCACCGAGGGAAGCCTCTGCCATAAATCGATCCCTAAATCTGCTGCAACAGCAGTGGCTAATCCCAAGCGCTGAATCATCCCTACCCGTGGCAGCCACGAGAAATAACACAACACAACAGACACAACAGCCCTCACATCACACAGCCCTGCCGCCCTGCCAGCATAACTATGCCAACTATTTTAAGCCCCCTCAAAGGATCTGGATTCGCTCGTAAGCCAAACTGCAAACAGCCCAAGAGCTGTAAAGGCGGCTGCACGGAGCAAACCAGCGCATACAGCCCGGAAAACAGCCAGCCCCTTTCAGCCGCAGGAAACTCTTCCTAGCCCTGTGCAATGTACATTAGAAATCTGGTTTAAAGCCAAAATGAAGGAAATTTCTTTTTCAGCACGCTACAGATGGTTAAAACTAGCTCTGAGTCTATCGCTGAGCAGTTACTAATGTACAACACTATTTTCAATAAAAAGGGAGAACTGAAAGCACAACTCCTGTGCAGGGACCTTAATCATCAGCCAGCATTTTCAAGAGCCGTTCCTGCTAAAGTCACCACGTCCCAGTAAATAAATCTAAGCTTTTCAAAAGTCCAGAAACGGGGAGGCAGGGGTATAAATACAGCTTCAGGAGTCAAATTTAACTCGCTCATTTTTAAAAGAGATCTGAGAAGGGTGGTGAGCGCAGGGACAGTAATATCCAAATGAGGGTTTTTTAGTGTCTTGGCATTTTGAGAGTTGTATCGCTGCAGAGACAGGCAGCTACATGGCTGGTTTTCACCGTGCCACATCCCCCAGAGACTTTGGCAAACATAAGCCCTGACCCGCCCGGCCTCCCAGGAGGCAGCTCCGGGAAACCTGGGCTCTCCTGGGGCTCACAGTGGGCTCCAGCAGCAAACAGGCAGCCTGGGGCGTTCGCTGGAGCAAAGTTTGCAAAATCCAGTGCTGCAACAGGAGCCAAGAGCCAGGATGCAGGCAGGGAGCAGAGGGATAATCCTGTCTTATTTTGGGGGGTACGGATTTATTTCGGCAAAGCACCAAAGCAGCGGCTAGGAAGGATGCCACAGCCAAGGACTGAGGGGTGCCGGGGCCCCGCAGCCGGGCGAATCCGCGTCCTGTGACATCTTGCCCTGTCAAGTGCAATTACCGTAATCTTCCACAGCCTCTCAAATACGGATCCCAGCTTAGAAACCGGGCATCCGCAGCATGAAAGCTGCCTTTGTGCCCGGGCAGAGCCTGGGCGCGAGCCAGCCGTTAGGTGCGTGAAGAAAATGAGTTCTCCACGTGCTGGGAGAAGGGAGGAAAAGCAAGCTTTCCTGCCTGGCCCCACTGCAGACGGGCTGGATTTCACCCGTGTCTCCCCGCAGCGGCCGCCAAGGGGCCAGGAGCTGCACAGCTGGGGATCCCCCCAGGAGTAACGGGGCCGGTGACCACGGGGAACCGTCTAGTCCCACACCGTGGGTGAGCAGGGCACAGCCAACACGTCGGACCATGGGGGCAGCTCACGGGAAAAAGGTAATGGGGCAGTTTTGTTCGGGGCTGCTGAACTGGTGGCGGGAGGATGGAGAAGGCACCATCTGCTCACGTGTTGCTTGTTTTGCCCCACGCGTGCTAAGGCAGCTGATGGCAGCGAGGGATTAGAGGGAAGGGACCCACTCCCGGGTGCGGGTGGCACTTGTCAGGGCTGGATTAGGTAATTTCACCTGATGGGCTTGGCATTGGAGCCTGCCAGGGCTTTCAGGACAGTGATGAGGGGATCAGAGCATTGCATTAGGACAGGCAAAGTTTGGCTTTCTGGGGAGAAACATCAGGCTTGCTCCGAGCACATCCAGCAGCCTGGGGGCTGTCTCCCACCGATGTGGTGCAGCACGAGAACCAAGTTTTTCTTGGCCTGTTAATTGCTGCCAGCTCCCTCCTGGGACAGGGAGGAGCCGGGCAGGTCCAACAGCACCCACACACATCTCCCTCTCCTCCAAACGCCCTGGGAGAGCACCCAAACGGCTCTGAAAAGAAACAAGGTTTAAAGTCAGGGCCATGCAGAGGCAGCTAGAGAGGGTTGTGCTGAGGATGCTCTTAGATGTCATTTTGCTTTCATGCCTGATGACATCAGTGCCTAGAGATGCATCACCACTATTAAACTGTGATGCCCTGATCCGGTATTAGGCTTCTGGAACTTGTCTGCCAGCTCTCTAAGAGAAACGCGCTCGTGCATCACACTAGGTCGGGAACTTCTATAGGGGCACCTGTGACCCTCTGCCCCAGGAGGGACCCTGCACGCTCAGCTGAGCACAGTATCCATGGCCTGCAGAGGTGTGGGCACATCCAAACCAGGTGCCTTGCAGAAGTTTGCAAATCTGCTGGTCTTTCTTTCAAAACCAGAGCTGACACTGTTGCAGGGGAAATGTGCATAAAAGCAACACACTGGCCAGGGCTACCAACACCCAGAAGGAAAATTGAGGCTGATGTGGGATGAGCAAACATTTACTTACTTTTCTGCACCTCAGAGAGGTGCCGGGTACAGGAGATGCTGTCCCTAGCCAGCCCTCTGCTTCTCCGGCACCCACTCGAGGCACCGACGCCACGCTGGCCCCAGGCTGGTGGGGTGTCACCACTCCTGGGGCTCAGGGCTCCAAGGGCAATCCCGGGAAGAGCTGTGCTCTGCCCACAGCTAATCCCCCAGACCTTCGCTCACGTGGTCACGACCTTCAGGCCTCGGCACATTTGTACAGGCATTACTGAAAGCAAGGAAATAAGCTGGTTAGGTCAGGTTTGGCTCAGTGCCATCCCGTTCAGCCCCGCTGCATTCAAAACCATCTATGCCAGCCTCCCAACCCCAGACCGGATGGCTTTTGGACTGCTTTCCCCATTGCTCCCTCTTTCTGAAACACCACGATCCCACCCCAGCCCGGCACTGAATGGCCTGGCTTTGAAATGCTCCCAGGAGCTCAGACTGTCCCGTCACACCAGCTTGCTGGCAGCCCCAAAAAGCTCTGAGACAGATTTACTTTTGTGGGCAACAAAAGGTCAGAGATTTCACTCCCGTTTTAGCCTCCCAAACGTTGCCCGGGTTGACAAAAGCCCATGCCACCACTCGGCTGGCACGGAGCAGGGATGTCTGTGGTGGCTCCTGGGTCAGTGCTTTACCCATAGGATGAAGCTGATAGGGAATGGAAAAAGACAGCTCCTTCTGCTGTATTTCCAGGGTGAGCAGGATCCAGCCTGCCTCAAGGACCAGGCTGGGTCCAGGTGATGGGAAGGAAAGCTCTGCTTCCCCCAGCCCTCGTAGAACCAGCCTGGCTCAGGGCAGGTCAGGGGCTCTGCCAATCACAACCCCATCCACCAGCTACATCCCAGAAGGGACCCACATGGGACCACAGAGCAGGAGGAAGGCTGGGCACCCCTCGCCAGCACTGCCTACATTAGCAGTCTCAGCTGCACCCCTTTTCAGCTTAGACCAGAGCAGCACTCCAAGGGGATTACAGTAGTGGATTGTGGAGTGCAAGGCAATCCCCAGCTCGACAACAAAAGGGACCGGAAAGGCTGCCAGCGTGGCTCCAAGGACATTTCCACTTCCAAAGGCTGCAGTTGCTCCCAAAAAACCTGTTCTGGTATCACCACCATCCCCTGGGCACAGGCCGACAGCAGGGCTCCAGCAGGACACAGTCCCCTGCCAAGATATCCTTCGCTGCAAGGCAATGGCTTTGGCAGTGGCTGGTGCCGGCGTGCTGCTGTGCCAGGGCTGGTTCCCCGCGGATTCCTCCGCTCTGCAGAGCACCAGCCCCACTGGGCGCAGGAACACAGCCGACATCCCTCTAACTGCAGCAAACCACCTTCAAACATTGCTGCTCCCCAGCAGCAGCTCCCCAGGGTGCCCGGGCAGATGCTTCCAGATCCCTGGGCAGCGAAGGGGGTTATTTCCAGACACCTGCACCTCTCCGCTGCTTTTCTCCCTGTTTTCTCAAGGCAGGGTTTGCAGAGTGGCCGTTTCCCCAGGGAAAGTTTTCTGTCCCCAAATTCCCAAGAGTGTCAGTTTACACTAATGTCAGATGAGCTAGGATTAGCCTCGCTGCTGAGCAGGGAGCTTTGCTCTGCCGCTGGTTTAAAACAACAAGAGGCAGCATGCCAGCACCGGGGAGAGAGGCTCCGCTTGTTTGGGCACACTGCAGTACCTGGCTGCCCGTGCTGAAAACTGAGGCTTTGAGAGCAGACTTCAAAACCTGTCCGAGCACTGTGAGGGATGGGAGAAGAATTTCTGGGGGCTGCAGATGCAGGGACTGAACTGAGACGACCACACAGCAGTGTTGCTCCCTCCTGGCCCTGTGCTGTCATTCACCCTGCATGAAAATCCCATCAAAACCTAAAACACAGCCACATCTCCACAGCGCTGCCCTTGTGCATCCGTCACCAGCCACCGCTCTCCCCCTGCGTCACCCAGAGCTTTTGCCCCAACACCTGCTGGTGTTGCCCATCCTGCCACAGCTCACCACAAGGCATTTAATCCACCCAAAGGATTTTCCCACAAACACAACTAACCCCATCGGTGAGGCCATCCCCATGGCCCAGCCAGAGAAGCGAAGCTCTGTGCTGGCTGGTGCACAGACATGTGGTACACACTCTCTGGTCTTTCATCCATCCTTCTCTCCAGGGCACAAGGGAGGTAGCCTGGGACACATACCAAGTTCCCCAGCATGGCTGGCTCAGAGCAGAGCCCTATTTCAGGCCAACTTTGGCTTCTGCCAAGCTGCTCCACCAACACGTTTCACTGCACTTCATGGAGTCCTCACATTATTCACACAATAAGAGAGGTGAAGGTTACAAAAATCAACGCTTCATCTCCAGAATGAAAAGCAAATCCTAAAAAGATTCCTCTACAAGGGGTAGGAAGGGGAATAATTCTCTTGCTGTGCCCCTCATTAGCAGGAGGAGGCTCTCAAACAGGTAAATAAGTGCCACTGCCCTCCCAGCAGCTCTGCTGCGGGTAGTAGCAGGGTCACGTTCCTGCTAAGCATCAGTGTAGAAGTTGGTCATCTTGTGTGTCAGGAGAACATACACCCAGAAAAATAACAGCTTAGGCTCATGAGACAGCAAACATCTGTAAGATTTCTCATCTGTCTGACACAGCACTGCTCAGAGTGGGATAGCTGGGCCAAGGCTGGTCCCAAAACCTCCACAGAAGCCCTCTAAGGCTCTTTATCCTGCCTCTTCTTGCCTACTTTTTCTTCAACCCTTTAATGTCCCACAGGTGGTGACATGTGGGGACTCTAATTAAGCAGAGACACTGCTCCAGGCTTTTGTAACTTTCAAAGAAAGTGAAACAAAACGCTGTACCATCCCAGCCCTCAGAAGCCAAACTCATTACAGCAGGTTGCTCTAGCTCCTGGAAAGAGATGACAACTTTATTTCTTACCTCTTCATCCCAAGCACCCAGACAGCACAGGCAAACCAGCTCCACCACCTAATGTGATCCCCTCCAGAGAGGCTGTGGGTTTGGTCCTGAGAAGGCTTCTATGGGCCAAGTGCAGGCAGGGAACTGATTTGCAGGCAGCTGCCCCAGTTTAAGGCTCTGCCTCCCCCCAACCTGCACTGCTGCTTCTGCAGCTGTGATGGGTCAGCAGCCCCTGTGCTGCACCCTTCCTTCCTCACAGTGCAAAACCAGCTGCCGTGGCAGCCACACAGCTGGCTGTGCCCCGAAGCAGCTGGCGTGGGCACCGCAGGGGTGGGCACACAAGCACAGGATGTGCAGCCCCCCGTGCCAGCAAGACAACCTCAGCAGTCTGTGCATGAGAAGCTGTGAGACAAGGGTTTGATCTGTGGTTGGAGATGCTGGGCAGGACACAGAGGAGGGTGCTGCCAGTCCCTCCAGAGGAAGGGCAGAGGCTGCCCAGCACTGGCTAACGCTGCCTGCAGCAGCCAGGGTGACAAGGGATCCATGGAAGGGGCTCAGGCTGAAGGGAGGTGCCTGACATGCTTGTGGGGAGCCCAGGAGGATCGTTGCATGGGAAATGCAGCAGCTGCCAGGTCTGGGATGGCTCAGCAGTCCTAAAATAAAAATGGATTAAAGCAATTAAAGGCTTCGCTGCCTCACTCTGCTCCCGGGGAGCTTGTTCGAGTAGTGCCTGCTGTCTCCTCTGAACCTGGCGGTAACAGGGACGCTTCACCTCTTCCTCTATTGCCTCCTCCATTTGCAGCCCGTGGTGGTGGGCAGCATCTCATTCCAGATAACAGCCAAACCTCCTCCCTTTTGGCCCCTTCCCTTTGGGGTTCCCCCCCACAGGACCCAGCTGGCTGCTGCAGGCACATGCTGCCTGCAGGGAACAGACCACCCCACTCTGCCTTGTCAGCCAGCTACCAGCAGTGCCAGGGGCGTTTCTGCCCTTATTTTTAACAAACCCATTTTTCCAAGCTAAGGACCAATTCCAATGACCCTGCCCAGGTAAAGGGCACAACAAAGTGGTGTCAGAAGAGCAGATTTCTGATGGGAGCAATAACCTTGGCCCCTAACATATAGTCTCTCTCTGTGAAATGGAGTAACGATGCCACCACAGCCTGGTGGCTCCAGGACAGCATGGCACAGTGCCAGAAATTAATATTGTCCCTATTATTCATGTGGCATAAGCCTCCGTTTTTGCAAAACACCATTCTTCAAGGCACTTTCGAGCATCTTAATGGTCTCTCTGCAGCACGACAGCAATTCGCTCCAAAACTGTTGAAGCCCTTTTGTGCCAGTGACTGATGTTCTTCCTGTGCAGCCAGCAGCATCCCCAGAAATAGTGGAGCAGCCTTTCACATCATCAGTGGTATCGTATCTACAGCACAGGGCAAAAATAAGCTCCTGAGACAGGTAAAAAATGATTTATCCATAGCATTAGCCTAACTGCTGCTAATGACATTGAGGTGGGGGATGCAGGTATTGCAAACAGGTAGCAGGGTGAGAATTTGGCTTTGTGCTGGCATGCAGCAGCATTATGTGCTCTGCACGTTGCAAGGGACCAGATTAAAAAGCACTGAACTGCAGGTGGGGATTCCCTTAGGACCAAGGGAGGACGGCAGGATGGATGGATGCGCTGCTCTGGTTTGTGCTGGGCAGCTGCTGAGAGCCTCCCCATGCCCTTCGCAGCGGGATGTCGGGCTTTGCAGTCAGCTTGAACGCTGACAAATGAGCCTTGCACACCGGCTGCTGCAGGGCTGAGCCCAGTCACCGATTGCTCTCATTAATCTGCAGCAAATTTTTGGCTGAGGTCTAGTGCGTCACGCTCCATCCCCGCAGCCACAGGGCCTCGTGCAGCCGGGGAGCGGCATTTGCTCAGCTTCAGCGGGGAGTTCGGCAGGGTCCCGGCCCCGGGGCTGGCAGCTGCAGCAAGTTCCCCTTCCCATGCTGCTGCTTCTCTGCTTTAGCTTTTTTTGCAGTATTTTTTTCTGGGCAGTCTGTGAAATTGGACTGGATTTGCCAGCTTTCATGGCTACGGGAGGGCTGTGCTTGCCTTCTGGGGCCAGCCCCACCGTGGGGATTTGGGAGGGGAGTGGGCAAAGACCGGTAGAAGTCAGTGCTGCACTCTTCTGTGTCAAATTGTGTTTTCTTTATGAATAAAATAACACAAAGCGCTATTTGAAGCATTTGCAATTTTCCACTCAACTAAGCAGCAAAGTGGCCACCTGGCTGGTGCTCCCCGAAAGCCGCACAGGAGCTGCAGTAATGTGAGCCTGACCCCGCATCCACACCCAGAGCCCAATCTCCTCCTGCCAGCCTGAATTTACAAACTGCTGTCGTCAAAAAAGTCACCCTCGTGAGAGTGGCTGTAAACACCCACCCTCAGCGCTTGCTTTAGCCCAAAAAAGGCTGCAGATTTGCAGAGGTCAAAAGACCAGCAATGAAATGTTACACCAATAACGTGATATTTCGTAAAGCCCTTTGCAATACGATAGTGAAATCAGCTACGGTGGTGGCTGGGGACCAGGAGTAACACAAAGCTTCACTGGAGAAGCCTGCTCCCCCCAGGCAGGCATGTACGGAAGGCTGAAGAAGGGCAGCAGCGCAGTGGACAGCTGGGAAGGGGAGCGATGGGGCTGGGTGCTGGGGCTGGTGGGGGGGTTCAGGCAGGTGCCACCCGCTGCTCTGCCCCTGCTGAAACCCCTTTCCATGGCAAAGGCAGCGTCGCAACAGCAGACTTCATAGCTGCTGGCTCAGGGGCACCGGGATGTGCCTGGACACCGACTCCTGGGTGCTTGCCAGTCCTGACTGCAAAACCTGCCAAAATCACAGTGTCCCATCATGAGCTGGGAGCAGAGGAATGTGCACGGTCAAGCTCCTCGCCAGCTCCCTAACCCAGCATCTCTCTGCCTCTTCAAGAGAGAGAAACCCACAGTTTCTCACAACAGCCGTGACAGCAGCTACGTGGTGACCAGCGCCAGGAAGGCAGAGCCCAGTCCGGCAGCTTCAGAGGAGGATGTTGTCATACCGCCTTTCCTACCCTCCAGAAATTTTGGAAATTCATCCAAACTGCAGCACTTCCTCTGGCCAAGGCCAGCGGGGAATTAGCAATGATATCAGGCATGGGGGCACGCTGCTGGTTTTCTCTGTGTTTCTCCTTGAGAAGGAAACGGTGTCATCTCAGCAAACATGTGCACCAACTCGCTGAACCAAATAAGCCTCAACACCTCACATGACAAGACTTTGCAGCAAAACAATCCAGCCAACAGATTTTTGCACGTTGACATCACAGATAGGAAAAAGTCTTACTGATCCTCAAAAGTTTCTTCCAGTGGATGATTTCACTGACGTCTCTGGATCAGTCCCAGATGCTGCAAATGAGCACAGACAGGCCAGAACTCAGCAAGAGCACAGGAGATCTGGGCAACAGCTTAGATGGTACCTCAGCATCCAGGAGCATGTAAGAGATGTTTTCATGTAAGAGATGTTTTCATGCAGAGCACTGGGAGCAGCAAGAGGGCATTTGGAGCTCATTGGAAACAATAGTAGAGTACGATTTGGCTGACCTCTAAATCACATGTTTCATGGCTTCGTCACACATAGAAGCGCTGGGTTTGGTCTGCCAACCCTCAGTGCCTTCTTCCAGATCATGACAACTTCTTTCAAAGCTTCTGGGTTAAGCTATAAGACTATTTTAATCAATGGATGTGTTCATTCACTGAACACTGATGTCAGCAACTGCTACAGCACCCTATGGACAAAGCACCTTTCTCTGAGCCCACCTACTCCCAAATAGGTTGGGCAACTTCCAACCCTGCTAATGGTGCCTCCCTCCCCAAACCACGTCTGCAGGAGATTCACAGCCGTTCTCAGCCCAGCTGGCATTTTGCCCACTTTAATACCTCTTTATCACCGTGATCTGATTGCAGCAATCTCTTGCCTAATTTATTAGCTCAGGCTTTGGCTGTGGTGCAATATAGAGGCTGCAATACTGCACCTTAATGGCACCTGTACTGATCTGAACCTGCCTGAAGCCATCCTCCTCACCCTTTCCGTGGCTCACACTCTGACCAAGCTGACGGCTCATTTCCCCGACCGCTTTCATCAAAGCACAAACAGGTCCCAAACAAACAGCTATCGATTTTGTTGCAAGTAAATATTAGAGTACACACGTGCAGGACAAGCAGCGCTGATTAATGGTTTATACAGGGAGGGTGGCTTTAAGCTGTGGTAGGAGCATTGCACTTCCCGAGCAGTGAGCCATGGAGGAGGACACTCGCTCAGAGCTGGTGGTTCAAAGCAGCCTACACCAGACAAACTGCCTCCAGATATTTGCTGCAGGAGCTCTTTGATCAGAGTCGGGGCCAGGAATGGTCCTGCTGGAATATAATGATGCCCAGGATGCTTGGGAGTAACATAGAATGGTAAAAGTACAATGTGAGAGTGCTTACCTCACTTAACAGCCAGGCTAACTACAGCTCAAGTGGCAGGTATCCCCATGGACATGGTGGAAGCAGGCTGGGTATCCCAGGCAGAAGCTAGCCTGCGGGTTGGAAATGGTACCTGCTCCCATCAGCAGTGTTTCCCAGATCCTCCTTCTCCTGCTGGAGACATTCCCTGGCCAGGGCTGCTGTGGGCTGGGTGATGCTGCCACCAATGGAAGCACGAGCCAGGCTTGGGGCAGCTGCTCCTTCCTCTGCCTGTCCCACCTGCATCTGTCCTGCTCACCTGCTGAGGGGGAAAATTTTACTGTCCGATAACAGATTTTATTGCTACTCCTTACTTCTGGCAAGATGCAGTCATGCTGCACGAAGAACTGATTTTCACATGGAAATGGGA
The DNA here is from genome assembly GCF_009769465.1 of Tauraco erythrolophus. NCBI lineage: Eukaryota > Metazoa > Chordata > Aves > Musophagiformes > Musophagidae > Tauraco > Tauraco erythrolophus. Next base: position 10,250,833 of record NC_141476.1, read on the forward strand.
GGTTTTGGGATATAGCAGGCATTTTCCACCCATTTACTGCGATACACCCTCCCTGTCTGCATCCTCACTGTGACAAACAAAGCCCTCTGACTCCTGGAGCACTCGCCCTCATGCCCAGCAGGGCTGGGGACAGAGTCCCATCTCCTGCTTTGTCCCATGAGGAGCAGGCAAAAGTCGCTATCATCTGGGCAATCATTAACTGCCCCCGTGAGCCAGGGAGGTGCGAGAAGCCGTCCTGCTCTACAAACACACTCACGGCTCGAGTGGAGATTAGCAGGAGCGTGTTTCCAGCCACCTCATGTCACAGAGGTGATGGGATATCAGGGACCAGGCAGAGCTCTGACCAGCCTACACGTCCCCTGCCCTTGCCTTTGCCACCACCAAGGTCACCGCCATGGTGCAATCAGCATGACTTCTGAGTTTGTGGTGGGATTGCGTGAAGTTTGTGCTGGAGGTCCAGCACTCAGAGCGGGAGGGAGGGCCAGGCTGCCCGACCGGTCCTTGCTGTTGCGGGCAGCACCTCAGCCAACATCTAACATTAACTCAGCGGAGGAAATGTTTAACCAGCCTACAAGACCTCCCTGCAGCAGGAGGTGAAACACTGTCTGCCTTCACGTCCCAGCCCTGGGTGACTTCAGTGGGGCCAGAATTTTGTCTGCAGATCAGGAGCCCGGGCACGACCAGCAGCGATCTGCACTCTCAGCCCCGTGCTGAGAGTGGAGATTTAATAAAGATACAGGCAGGCAGGGCCGGGCAGAGCTGTCTGCTCTGTAATTCACAGCTTCCATCGAGGCTCCTCGGCGCTGCGGCGGGCAGACAGCGAGCCCGTCTCAGCGGCGGCGTTATCTCACTGCCACTGCATTCGTGTCGGGCCGGCTGTGTTACATAACCACAGCAAAGCCACTATTTGTGTTGGGTACTCGCTTGACATGTCTCAAGGTTTTTAATACACAGGAGACATGTCCACACAAGAAAGCTACTCACTAGCAGAGTAACTCAGCAGTAACTCAGTAAAAGTGGACCTAATATACAGACCCAGTAATGAGGACCCAGCTGTGGGCTCCACCGGAGCCATCGTCCTCTTCCCAGTGTCCATTAATTCACCGTACAGCCACCCATCAGTGACACTCTGGGTGCACCTTGACCACAGTGTTATTTTCTTTTTACGTGCACATTGAATGAAAAAACACGTCACTTCCTCAGCAGGGCACAGTCCACGTCCCAAGAAATGAGCCCTCTGTGGCCACATGTGCCAGAGAGCTGTGCTAGAGCCATGCCAGAGCCGTGCCAGAGCCGTGCCAGAGCCATGCTAGAGCCAACCGGCTCTTCTGCCAGCTCCTGGCACGGAGACTCCCCTGGGCTCAATCTTGTGGAGTGACACCTCCAAACAAGATCCCCACATGCAAAACCCCTGCAGCATTCACCGCAACATGGGGCCATGCGGGGCAATGAGCGGTGCTGGGGTGAGCTCCCCATGTCACCTTCTCCTGGGACATAAAGCCACTTCCTAAGAAACACGGGGCAGTTGGTGAATGACGCAACTCCTTGTCTGCAGGAGCCACTCCAGCTAAATATCACCCAGCAATGAACCTCCTTCATGGAAGGGAGCTAAAGGGGGAATATAAAGGCTTTTTGTTAATCTCAAAGACTCAGGAGCACAGGGTGAGATTATTTACTAATTTAGATAGCAAAGAGAATTGTTGTGCAAAGAGCTCCTAGAAAAACAGCTTTGCCATGAAAAGTCCTTTGGTTCAGGATGAGAGGTCCTATGTACCCCACAAACCCCACAAACCCACTCGCCTGCAGAGAGGAGCCCAGATGTGCAGCCGGTCAAGCACCAGTGCGCATGAGACAGAAATATGTCCAGAAAACTTAGCTTGCCTTTTTCCAATTTGTTTTACTCAGTCGAAAGCAGATGTTGATGGATCACAGCCCTTTTCCACTTGCACATCTACCAGCCATAATCACACTCAATTGGAAACTCAAAGTGGGTTTAAATTGATGCTCTTTTCCCCTTTGACACATCTCCATTGAACTCACAGACTCAAAGCTCAGCCCCAGGTGTTGAGCTTTAGTCTGTTCAAAGGTGACCCAAGAGGAACGGTACAGATGTGCCTCCAGCTCTTTTTCAGTTCGAAATTGAGTCAAATGTTTTTTTAGAGTACGCAATCAGCAGCCAGGCTATGGGACAATGGGAGAGAAATCTGCAAGGCCATGAAAAGCTCATGGGATACATGTGGGCTGTGAGGCAGGTTGCAGTTTGAGCAGACAAACTGCACAACCTCCCCAGTTAAAGCCCTCTCTTCCACCACAACCTTGGTCTAGGGGGAAAAGCTGTGGGGGATCTTCAAAATCCTGCCTGTGTCTAACCCACGGCTGGTCAGGAGGGGCTGACTGCGCTCACAGCAAGCACACGTATGCACACACCACACAGGGGAATGTGGACCAGCCTGCCTCTCATCCCTGGCATCTGATCACAGAATCATAGAATGGTTTGGGCTGGAAGGGACTTTCAAGATCATCTAGTTCTAAACCCCCTGCCATGGGCAGGGACACCTTCCACTAGATCAGGTTGCTCAAAGCCTCATCCAACCTGCCCTTGAACAGGTCCAGGGATGAGACATCCACAACTTCTCCGGGCAACTTGTTCCAGTACCTCACCACCCTCAAAGTGAAGAATTTGATGGTTCATGTCAAAACAAATTAACAGCTCCTGATCAGGAGGTTCAAAAAAAAAAAAAATTTTAAGTCTTTAGTAGTAAATGAACAGCAACTTCTATGTTTCATCTCCCATAACAGAGCAACACCTGTACAGTCCTTTCCCATTTCTCTTTTGTCTTTTCTTCCAGAAAGAATATTCCTTTCAGCCCAAGAGTCCGAATGGAAGCAGGAAGCCTGGGAGCGGTGGCTCGGGTGAGTGCCAACAGCCTCTGCTGCCCCTCGGAGAGCTTTGCCAGGCGAGCTGGGAGAGGCTGGGGCTTCTCTTCACCCCTGGCACTGCTGAGCCTTTGGCTGGAAAACACGTCTGGGATGGGGGAAAATGCTAGGACATGGAGAGGAGCAAAATCTAGAGAGGTGAAAATAAGTGAATAAGCATCCTGTGCCTGTGGCAGCCTGGCCTCTTTCTCCAGTCCTTCACAGGGCTGGGAGCGTCAGGCCAGGACGTGGCCGTGACGGTGCATGCACCCATGGGTGCCACAGCGTGTGAACATGGCCTGGCACCACGGCGGTGCCCCCCAGCTCCCCTTATCCCCTTGCTCTGGGTGGAAATGGTCTCACCCCATCCCTGCCCACCTCCTGGGACTGAAACACTGGGCACCTGCAGGCTGGCACAGGGCGACTGGACAGAGCTGGACCACAGCACCCATCTAAGAGCCAAAAGGAGCTGCTGAGACGATTTACCTCCTTCTCCACGCCCAGCTTTGCAGCCTCTGGTTTCCCAAGCCGTGGCAACTCAGGGACAGCCAACATGGCACCTTCAGCCACAGCGAGGATGGGGACAAGAGGTCCAACCCAGGCAGGGGCTGCATCTCAGTAGGATGAGACCTGGGGCAGTGACAGTGTGGGGCAGTGGGCACAGCGGCATTGCCCAGCCTGGGTGCTGCCAGGATGCCCGTGGCCTCACGCAGGGGCTGCCTCTCCCTCCCGCAGCCCTCTCCCGCGGGGTGCAGCAGCTGCTCCCCCCGGACCCTGCAGCAGTCGGCAGATAATGGGGTGTTGCAACGCGCCAGGGAGCGATCACGATATCTGAAGCGGTTGCCCTGGTGCCGGGCTTGGCTGTTGCGGTGGTTGCTAAAGAGAGTGGGCGTGCGGCTTCCTCTGGGGCGATCTGATTTCTCTGGGAGCGTGGTTTAGGCACGCTTAGGAGGAATTGTCCTCCGTGGAGCAGGGACACGACCTCTCTGCCGGCAGCAGCGGCCGCGCCAAGCAGGCTGCTCGGGCGCCTGGGCGTGCACAGAGCTGTTTGCTCTGGGGGGAAAAAACGATTACCTTGTACCTCCGTCCTGGGAAAACATCGTCTGGCAACACAGAGCAAAGGCAGCAAGTTTCCGGAGTGGCAGAGAGCCCTTGGGACCAGCACTGAGGATCAGGCAAGGCCGCTGGCTGCTGCCGGCCGAGTTCCAGCCCTCGGTGGGATCCTCGTGGGGTGGCGAGAGCGGCAGGGAGGGAGCATCGGTGCAGTGGCTGCCTCCACGTGACCCTCCATCCCCGCGCCCGCTGCAGAGACCTGGTAGGAACCAGGCAGCTTCATCGGACCCAGCCAAAAAGTCCTGCAGGTGCGAGCACAGCCAGGCAGAAGCGGCAGCCACAGCTCCCCCAGCCCCATGTCGTGGGGCGCGGGGCAGCACCTGCCTCCTGGGCTCCCCAGGGCCACGCTGAGGAAATCAGGTAAGTCCAGGGCCCTTTGAGATGCCCCGGGCGGTCTCCATGTCTCTGCCCGCTCTCCTCTGCAGGGATGGGCTGCTGAGCCCCTGTGGGATTAGTCTGCATTGCCTACGTATTTATGCACCGGTGACTTTGGACCCTGTTTTAAATTGTATTTGAGATATCATGTTACTTTGGTACTTCAGTAGCTGGATGAGAAGCTGTCCTTCTGCTTCTGTCTTTCAAAATGGACCCGTATCCCACAAGAGATTCCCCAAGCAAACCCATACTGCAACTCAAACCTTCTTGGAGAGGCACTGGGCTGGTCAGGGGGCACTTGCTAATACAATCCCTCCAAATCAATGTGGGAGGATTTTCCCTGTATTCAAGCAAATACCTTCGAGCTGCCTTAAAACGTTCATTAATGATTGATGTGTGCCTCTACCACAGGCAGGCAAACGCACAGCGCAAACATTTGATGAGATATTAAAAGTAAGTTTGCGATTATCGAGAAAAGCTGCTAAGCACCTGTCACTGCTTAACAAAACTAAACAAGCCGCTCCACATATCGCTTGCAAAAGGCACCGGGCTGACGTCCCTTGGTGATTGCTAACAGAGTGGGATCCCAGCCTTGTTATCTTTCCTTATCACAGACCAAGGTAATTAAATGAAATGATTAACCAGCACAGACCAATCCTGCCTGCAGCAGAGGGGAGCGTGCTGCTGCCTGCCTGTATAACCATTTCCATCATCAGCCAACACAAAACAGGGTAATTGCAACTTCTACGCAACAGGCAGCTCCACCAGCCCCAAACCTGCCGGGATTCCTCCCTCCCAAATACTTGTGCATGAGTGCAAAGCTCAGTGGGTGACTGTGTTGACATTTGGCGTCCTTTGCATTTGGGGTGATTGCAGCTGGTGGTGTGTGAGCAGCCTGGGTTGAGCCAGTGCCCACTCTGTGCCCCTTTACATGGGTGCAGAGCCGGTGTAAATGGGGGACCCCGGCCCCGTGGGCTGCAGTGCTGGCACTGCACTCGGCAAGGTGGGCAGGACTGGGGGCACTGGCTGTACTGATGGGGAGCTCAGGCTGTACTGTTGGGGAACCCCAACCCCAGCATGTGCTCAGCAGAGAGGAACAGTGGTGACATGTGGCAGCAGTGCTGGGAGCTGCAGAGCCATGTCCCCCTGCTCCGTTTTACATTTCCATTAGGGTTTTCTTTCCCTTTCCGACCTCATGGGGTTTATTCCTGAAGGTCAGGGCTGAGCAGAGGTGAGAGGACTCAGGGTGCACGCACCCGCTGCCCCGAGGCAGCCACCCGATAGCTGGGAACTGCTTCCCATGGCGGCCACATCGAGTTACATTCACCCTATTGCATTATAAATACCAGAATTAGCCTTGCTTAATTATTTAAAACTATAAATTAACAGCAGACAAAGACTCTTCGCCTCCTTTCCGGAGAACGCGTATCATTTATCGGTGATACGGTCGCTTGGTGACAAGCGAGGGGGAGCGTGCCAGGTCCATCGGTATGAGATGCTCCTGAGCTACTGGCATGGCAGGAACCAGAGGAGATGAAAATCACAGTGAGGATGACAGCTGGTACTATCTCACCCAGGGAGGGTAACCATTAGCATCTACCAATCTTTGGACTCGCCATATTATTATTATTATCATCATCATCATTATTATTATTATTAACACCATCATCATCATCCATCAACAGGGCAGTAAGCCACAGCACTCATTAAGCTAATGTGAAGGAATGACAGGTATTTTGTTCTGGGCTCAGCTGCATAACAGCGACACACGGATTATTTGGGGCGTTAAGGCACGTTTTACGGGCTCAGCTGCGGGGACTCACCTGCCAAAGGGCTTGCAGGCACAGCAAGCCTCACCATCAGGCAGCACCCGCATCTGACCCACCAAAGCTGGCACCTGGGTGCCTCACTCTGCTCTGAACCTCCCAATCGTGTAGAAAGTGGCTTCCAAAAGCAAGTGCCCAGCTTTGAGGTCAAACCACTTGTCCTCCCAGCAGTTGCACACCCAAAAGCTGCTCTCACTACACAAAACTTTGGGGCTCACGGAGACTGACACACAACTGCTTCCCTGCCCCATGATGCCAACCCCAGCTATTCTATGTTTCTAAAATACAATTAATTCACGTTAGGAAAAATCCTGCAAATCAGCGAATGCCATCAATTCAAGAAGCCAAAACAAAACACTTTCAGTTTCTTTCTTTGTAGGACTTAACGTATAGCGTGACCTCTTCAATCATTACACTCTCATGGGAAAACCCATAGGGCCCAACTCCAATTCCACTTCGGATGTACTGACTGAAAGTTCATGCTCTGAAACCAAAAACGTTAACTTCTGGTTAATGAGTAGAAGTGTGTGTGTACTGGTGCCTAAAAAGAACTGAGGCTAGTTTAACAATCCCATGCACCTGCATGGAGCTAATTCTGACGTGCAAACCCTTGCAGGGGGTTGAGGACAGGCCTACTCCTCTAAGCCTTCCCAAGGGATGATATCCTCATCCTGGGGAAAGGAGGGCTCCCCAGGGAGCAGATGCCATCGGGGGCCCAGAAAAAGGAAGCTTCCCCACAATTGCAGTTAAACGTGTCAGAAACTCACATTATTTCCCAGGCTCAGGTTACTTGTGTAAATAGCTTTAAACCAGCTCTGCTACCCTGATTGAGTGTGTCGGTTTTGCGGTTTCCTTACTTGCGGGATGTGTCTGACCAGCTCCTTTCAGCAGCCCTTCGTTAGTCTGTTGGTTCTGCAAAAAAGATGAGCTCATGAGTAAACCTCAGGCATCCAGAAAACCAGAGGTTCTTCTCTGTAGCCACAGTTTTAAATGATCATTTCTGCACAGGAAACAGTCCCTCAGGTCAGTGGTTTTACAAACCCAGATCCTGGGTGTCCTGAGGTTTTTGCCTGGTTCCATCCCTTCTACCAAGTAACCAGGTTTCACAGAATTACAAACAGTAACGTCGTCTGAGCCTGGAACCCCCTCCCACAATAATGCCTTCTGCCTGTTTTTACGTGGACAGCTTTTCACAGGGGCCCATTCTCTGCTCAGATAGCAATTCCCATACCATATTTTTAATGAGAGCAGTTTGGTCATCATCTCCTGTTGACAAACCTCCCCTGAGATGCTCTAGTTGGAAAATCAGTTCTCAAATGACACAGAGCAGAAATAAAAGACCGCGAACTATGTTTACTTTACAGATTTCAGCTGAAGCTGAACGCTGCCCTGTGCTGCAGAAGACAGCATTGACAGCTTTGTGAGTTCAGGGTGCTGAGACCCAGCAGGGCATTGTTGCAGGGATGTGGCGGAGCGAGGCTGCCTGCCGCGCCAAAGAAAGAGAAATTTGGTTTGCAGGCAGCATAGAAAAGGGCCGAGGAATGCACAGGGGAAGGGCGAGAGGGTCACAGAGGGGCAGGACGTCGAGGAGAGCTTGGCAAAACAAAAGTCAAGGGGTAGGAGGCATTTCACAGGAAAACTGGCAAAAAGCAGCCAAAGGCTGGTGTCCTGCTGCACCCTCCGTTCTCGGAGTCGTAAGTCGAGAGGTGCTGGGTAGGAGCCCAGGCCCTCACCCCTACAGCTTTCTAAACCTGACAGCTATGGATTAATTTCCTTTTCCATCACTTTTGGTTTTCCCCTTATGAAGAATGGCAGGAGCCGTGCAGGCAGCCGTAAGCAGAGCTGCACCCCTCAGGCTACCTGCCCTCTCCAGGGCCGTTAATCCCCTTAACATTCCTGGGGATTATTTCCATCCCGACAGGACGGTGAAGCAGGGAGCAGCACACGGCACACGGTCCCAACACAGAGGGGCTCACAGGGCAACCCACCACAGAGAGACAGGTTGCTTAATCCTAAATAAATGCTCTGTGAAGGGCATCTCCTCCGAGAGGGAGAACCAAAAAGCAGCAGCAGCAAAGGGAAGCGCAGCGCAGCTCCAGCCCGTGTCCGATGCCTGTCCCTGGGCATAAGCCAGTCCTCCTTCTCCTCCTCCTCCTCCTCTCCGGAAGCAAGCTAAAACCTTTCTCCTTGCCTTGGGCTGCACAAAAGCCACTCAGGACCCCAAGCAACACACCGCGTTTTACGCTCCGAGTAGGGTATATTTAATGTATTATTTGCAACATTCAGGTTTTCAAAGACATACAATGTTGCACCAAAACTGCCTGATATCCTGTTCCCCAAAAAAATGGGAAAGAGTGTAACCAGAAGTGGAAACAATTTGCCCCAGGATTTCAGACTGATGATTTTATTTCAAGTCTCCCAGGGTCTGGGGGAATTTATTAGCATTTCCAGGCAGTCTGAGCAGGAATTTGGGCTTCACCTCAGGTCAGAACAGACCAAGATAGTAAAATATCATTTTTCTCCTCCAGCCAGTCCCACACCCTGCAGCAGGAGGGTAGTTGGTCTCTGGGCCATCTCAGAGATCCCGAATATTCCCTGTGGGGTCTCCTAGAAAACAGATCAAGACTGGGAGGTCATTTCACAGCTATGGTAAGGAAAGGAGATAATGTCACGCATGAAGTCTAAGTATCTGCCAGTGGCCCTCGCCTCCTCATCCAGGCAGTCTTGCTTTTTACTCATGGAAAAGTCGCTTGGAAATGTACATTTCCTAGAAAGCCTCAGGCTTCTAGAAATGAGGAAAGGGAAAATATTTCAAAGCAAGCAAAAGACTGAGTATGTCAAAGCAAATACAGCTACTTTTTACAAGCAACACTCCAAAGCATATCTATTTAAAAGGTCACCCTGTCTTTCTGAGTACAGAAGAGAGTATTAAAATGCACATGTATTTTTTTGTTTATATCTTGCCAAGAACAATATAAAAATGTCTAACACCTTTTGCTGATTTATGATGGTGGCCAAGGAGGTGCCAGAGCAGAGCCTTGTTCATTGATCTACGGCCGAATCATGCGAAAACAGATATCCTGCTGTAAATCCACTGCAGAGACCTGGCTTGATTTATATCTTTAGCACTATAAATAATGACAAAAAGCAGCCTGATAGCAGTCTGTCTCCCCTTACACAGACATGAATTACATCAGGTCTTGAAGACGACAGATCTACTCCACCAGAAACATTTTGCACTGGGTCCCTGTCTGCCAACCCGCAGCAAAAAGGATGCCCCGTCCTTACTCCCAGCATAACCCCAAGCTGTGTTTCAGGTGCATCAATATCTTTATATTCTCATTTTTCTTTTTCTGCTTAATGCAAATTAAGACATTCCTTGAATTGTTCCAGATGAAGGTCTTCTGAAGGTTTAAAGTGCTATTTTTCTGGTGAGGTTCAAGGCTCCTTCCAATCCCGGTCAGGGACAAGGTCAAGGCTTTGACTTTGTCCTTGTGGGAGCAGTACGAACACCCACTGGAAGCCAAACCCTCGAGGTTGGTGTCTGCACACCCCAGGCACATCTAGCGCAGTGAAAACCAAGCTCAGAGCTACCTGCTGTGTCCTGGCCCCTGCAGAATTGTTCAGGCAAACTGCACTCATTGTGAGGACTTCTGCACGCTGATTTCACAGCCGCCTGGCCAGAAATGCTTCCAGGCAGTTTCAGTTCCTCCCACTCCTTCTTTCCCAGTGTTTTCATCATTTCTAGTTTCAGGGAAAAGTTCCCCATCTGTCTTCAGTAAATAGACTGATAAATAGCTGCTTCTTTGCAAGCCTCAGCCATGCAACGTTAGATCGCTGCAGTCTGGAAAAAAACCACATCAGCCAATTCAAAACCCCCAGGCTCACCACAGTGCTCCCTCAAAAAGCTGCATAAGCAAAGGGTCCCCCCAGGTGGTGGTGGGGGCCTGCCTGATCATCCAGGGTGTCTGCAGGGTGGAAACACCACAAGACCAAACTGAAGGGCTGGATGACACCGTGCAATAACGTTGTACGCTGCTGGGCGTTAGCCTGATGTGGATGTGGGGACAGCCTGCCCCAGATGAATTTCCCAGGAGCTGGGTCTTGGAGGTAGGGAAGAAGGGATTCCCCCTCCTGATTTGCAAAAGGAAACCCATACATCACAGAGGCAGGGGGAAAACAATACTTTATAAGTAACAGTGCTGCATCAGTGCCCCAAGAACTAGTACAGCTCAACGACAGGGCCCTGAGAGCTACTCGGTGTAGAAAAAAACACCAAAGTCACTAGAGTTACAGCCATTTACACCATCCAGGTTGGTCCTTCAGGCTTGGTTGGCCGCATAATCCTTCCATGCTCACTGCATTATCCCCTAGCAGAGCATGACAGGTGGATTTAAGATGGACAAATCCAAGATTGATACGCCCCAGCCCTTCTCCTGCCATGTGGTAGGATTCAGAACCCAGCACACAAGTGAGTGTGGGCATCTCTGTCACTGGAGGCAGCTCTGGTCAAAACAATGACACAGGAACAGTTGGAAAAGGGAGACAGGTCGACACAGTAACACTGAGGCTAGTCCGTTAGCATAGCTGTTCAAAAACAGTGTTTCCATTAAAAACACCTGGCATTTTATTTAAGTTACTCCATGGAGAGACTTTTTTGTTTAAAGAATGAAGACATTGCTTTGCTATTTGAAATGGGAGCTCATCCATTTCATTCATGCCAAAACAAACCTTTGCTTTTGTCCCTTCCTTCCTTGTCTTTTGTCTGCCTCTTCTCCTGCGAAAACAGATCAAAAAAGGGAAGAAGTAGAAGAAGAAAAAAAAAAAGTGCAATTTTACCCCAGTGAAAACTTGACATGTTTTCTCATTGTTCAAAATCTGCTCTCATCTAACAAAAACTGGCCATGAAATTGTGCTGCTTTAACCCTTGGCTGTTCCTCAGTCCCTGCATCTCTCGGTAAGGTGATGTTGAGCACCAGTTTCAGGCTGCCCAGTCCAGCACCACAGGGGTTTGAGTCAGCCTGGCACTTGCCATCAAACATCAAACCACGCCACCTTCCCTTCTGCCAGCAGTGATGTATGATCCTAGAGGAAAATAATTTGATACAAGAAATCACTGGTTCCAGCTTCCAAGCACCCTTTAAATATGTACCGAACTATTCACCCCAATTACACTCATGTAATGGGCTCTGATTTGTTTTTCTTTGTTCCCAAAGCAGTAGGGCACTGGCCACATTAACATTCAATGAGAAGTTAGCTGATATTGAGTCATTTCTTCAGCAGTATTATTCCTTACACAATTCTGTTTGATTGCAAACCACTTTACATTTAAGAAGTACTTACTGACTATGAAAAAATGACCTAGCTTGCTTTCTCTTGCCTTTTTTTTATTGATTTCGCTTTTGAAAGGGCTTTGTTCCTTTTATACATGAGATTGCAATATGAGAGAGAGGTAACATTACTGAACAACTGTTTTCCTTGCTGCTCCACCAACCCATATAACTTCACACTGGGCCCCCAAAAATACTGTAATAACGAGACACTTACAGACGGAGCTGCCTACACCCTTTTCCTGGGACTTTTTGTTCTTACTGGTAAACTTCCAAATTGTTCAAGTGAATAGTCAGGAATAAATTGCTCTTTCTGAGCCCCTGATTAGACCGTTCACTGAATAATTGTAGACAGCCCCACTGTGCTCTGCATTTAAAGACACAGCCCACCGCATGCAGTTTGTTTTATACCTTGTGCTTTGCACTCACTTTGTTTAGGGCTTTTTGTAAAGCAGAAATGTAGAGCACTTGGAAAATACCAACAGTGAACATACCCTGTGGTTTGCCTGAAATCCAAGCTGCCATCACTTCCAAAACAGTGGGCTCTTGTGCTGACATCCAGAACATACAAATTATTACAGCACGATCGCATACTGGGAATTATGCTTTTCTTGGCATTGGGCTCAATCCTGATTATTAGGCCAGCAGGATATCAGCAAAATCTTTCTTTGACAAGAGGTTTCAGATACAGCAGCACTTTCTCAGGCCCGTGTTTCGGAAGCCCCTCGAATCCCACAGTATCCCCTTGTGATAAGGGACCAACGGCCTCGGTGAGGACAACCAAAGCAGCAGCTCAGCGCAATCCACATCCACGGCTTTTTCCAGTTTTAGTTAGACCTATCTTGCATTAATTAATCCTTGGCACTAAACACTGCAGCCACTGAAGCGAGCGGCTGGCAAGTAATTTAAGTGATCTAATTAATATGTGTCTCGTCAACAATGCAGAGGGAATATTTTTTAAAATCTCTAAAAAAACAGCACCATTACATGGCGACACGTGTATGCAGACAGTGACACAGTGTCGAGCAGCCGGGGCAGGCACCATCTCTTCTCCTCTGTCTTGCCCAAGAGCCCAGAGCTCCAGCGGGTTCCCACATCGCAGCAGGGTGAAGCTTCTCATGCAAACACCTCTCTTTTCTTCCAGCATCGATGTATACTGAAATACAGCGGGAGCGACCAGACAGTGGGAATATCCTGACTCACCCAGACTACATAGATGGAAACCCAGACCTCATCAAACCTAAAAAGCTCCTAAATCCTGTAAAAGCTTCAAAGAGTCACCAGGAGCTGCACAGAGAGCTGCTGATGAACCACAAAAGGTAAGAGGAGGTCGCAGCTGGCTGCTGGAGTGGTCTGAGAGGTGCTGAGCTGCCGGAGCTCAGCAGTCGAGGCGCAAGTGCCAGCGACAGCCTGCGAGTTGGGAGGGCACGGCAAATCCTTTTGCTTGCAAACCAACACCATGTAAAAATTGCTGGAGTCCTTTCCCCTTTCCTCTGATGCAACAGTTTCTTTTAAAATAAAAGCAGAACGAAAAGCTCCCTGCTCTGCCATCCCAAAGCATCAGGTGGCACTTTTTGGAGCCACTCGCTATTCCCACCCACCTCAAGCCACAAGGGCCGGAAGACGCAAGGCAGCCCTGCAGCCCCCTTCTTCATGTCCCACACATGTTTTCTCCCTGGTCCTCATTTTTCTATCTCCATCACTGACTTGCCAAGTCCCCAGCAACACGCTGGGACTTTAAGGTCAATCCAGAGGCCGTAAGGGCTGCAGGCTGGATGGAGCCATTGAGAGCTGGGATAGCACCAGTGTGAGATCTTCTGTATAAGGAAATGGCTAATCACTGTCTCCCTAAAAATCAAATGAGAAAAGATAGGCTAGAATTCACATTCCTGATTTCCCACCCCATCACCCCGATTTAACTCTTTGGGGGTACAGATACCATATCAGGATAATGACATCAGGGGCTGAGAACCACATCGTTCTTTTGCGGCAACTGTCTGAACATCAGGGCAATAAAAGCATATTCAGTTCAGAGCCTTTTTAGCACAGCAAGAAATCTGCTGGCTTTGTATTGACATTTTCTGAATACCCTGAAATAGTCTTGACACAATAGCACTTTGACCATCTAATTAAAAGGAGCACAGCCTCTGTTCAAAAGGACTACAGTCATTATGAGAACCAGACACATATATTAATTGGGCAAGCAATCAAGCTTGTCAGCGGGGTGCACTAATCAATACTGGCACTGGCTGGGCTTCCGTTTGATTTGATTTTCACAGAATCAGACGAATTACAGGTACCATGCCCAGGCCATTCTCCAGCTTCAAGGCAGAGGTAACTATATCAGCCAGATATTTTTAAAACTCTCTGGTTTGAGAGTGACCATACCCTGCCTAGTGACACTGCTCAGTTGTTGTGGTTTTAGTCAGCAGGCAACTAAACACCACAGAGCTGTTCGCTCGCTCTTCCCCCCCGCAGTGGGATGGGGGAGAGAATCAGAGGAAAAAAAAGTTAAATTCATGGCTTGACATTAAGAGAGTTTAATAGGATAGAAAACAAATGTTGTTATTATTATTATTATTATAGAATATACAAAAGAACATACAAAACAAGTGATGCACAATGCAATTGCTCACCACCTGCTGACCGATGCTCAGCCACTTCCCAAGCAGCAGCCCCTCGCTTAACTTTCCCCCTGTTTATATACTGAGCATGACGTCACATGGTATGGAACACCCCTTTGGCCAGTTTGGGTCATCTGTCCTGGTCATGCTCCTTCCCAGCTTCTCATGCACCTCATCACCGGCAGAGGTGAAAAAGTCCTTGATTTAGTATAAGCACTACTTAGCAACAATTGAAACATCAGTGTGTTATCAACATTATTCTCATAATAAACCCAAAACACAGCACTGCACCAGCTACTAGGAAGAAAATTAACTCTATCGCAGCCGAAACCAGGACATCAGGATAAAGGCTCACCCATCAGCATTGGCTTTGGTCTTGCAGAATGTTATTCCAGTCTAACCATGATGGACCAAAGCATCAAGAAATTCCGGCAACAAAGGTAGCAGAGACGAACGGTGGCAGACAAGGTACAGATCCCACAGCACCAGGCTGAGCTGAACTGCAAACTGGCAAATACAAAGAAGTGCATCATCACTTTGCACTCAAGTCCTGTGCCTGCCACCATGATATATCCACGTGTGCCATCAGATGCTGGCAGGAGGCAGACCCATCGTAGCCACCCTGCATCTCCTGACTCCTCTCATTTTAGTCCTCTACATCTCCGGCATCAATTTAAACCTGCTTCAGCTCTGGCCTCCCAAATATTTTTCAGCAAATACATGAAACAAACCCTACTGCAAACAATAATCCATCGTTGCTGGTTTCTTGTTGCTCTTGAATCCACTAGTTTTGCCTCCTGTTATATGTTACTACAGGGTAAGAAAGGAGAAAGCAAGAAAGAAGGATCTACAATTTGCTCCTGTTCCTGGTTTGCTGTTGGTTTTTCCCCTTAAGCAGCAGGCAGAAGCAACTCAAATCAGCAGCTTGTGCAACAAAACCCTCATCTTAGTCCTAACACCTCTGGGTACTAACAACACAGGCTGATTAAATCAAAGAGTAGTAACAAATCCACAGGCAACATTGCAAGCTGTGTCTCCAGCAAGTCAAGGCAGGTTTTCTTTCTCTCAAGCCTTGGGAAAAGCATCTCTGCAACATCTGAGTTCTTCCTGCCTTGAAAAATCATCATGAAAGCTCTGGTGCCAATGCTATGGCTACCTTCACTGGTGCTGCCATGAACATTGTCCCGCTGTAAAGCAAATAGAAAAAATGACAACAGGAGGCATCGTTAAACACGGCACTAGAAGGATGCAAGCACTGGTCCCCAGCCTTGTTGTGATAACACAGAGGTTTGCTGCATCTGGAGAGTGTTTCCTTCCTCTGCCTGCCAGTCCGATTTCTCATGATGTGAGATGCCACTTCAGTGTCCGCCAGCCTGCCAAGGAAGCTCGGTAGTCCCCAGGGTTTGATGCCTCTGCTTTCAAATGACCTTAGCAGAAACCAACCAGCCTTCGGTCACAGAAACCTCCCAGTGCTGAGGAGGAGCTTTGCAATAATAGCACACACTGACCTGCCATGCCCTGGGGAAGCCCTTAGCACAGACATGGGGAGGTCCCCTTCTCACCTCAAAACAGACCTTCACCCATCGGAACACCAAACACCCCACATTTTACAATGGGACTTGTAAATACTATCAGCCCATTGACTTAAATGTGTTAAACCCAGCCCATGAAAGTGGTGAGGCCCCACTCTTTCCCCGTGTGTGACAGCTACGAGGTCTTCAGCTCCTCCTTCTCAAAAATACAACTTCAGTCAACATCTTCTAGCTCTGTATTTTCTTGCAAGATTACTCACATTCCAGCTGCTACTGCAGAAGACGGCCTGCATAAACGCGGCCTCAACCACTTCTTAACAACCTGTTCTTCAGTGACAAGAAACTCTCTGCAGTTGCAATAAAGTCTCCTGAAATTCAGCAACTGTTCAACTTCCCAGCAGTTCCAGGTTTTTGCCTCTCTCTGACAAGAACTCAGCAGAGTAGAGAATCACTGCTTTTAGTGATCTGAGCCAGGAAGCTGATGGATTTTACGACAGATTCCTTTTGGCATGGTTGGTCAAACCACTATCCTGGAAGGGTAGGAACCATCCCATGACCATGCAGAAGCACATCTGAACTTGTTCCATGTCAACCCACAGCCCTACATGTCCATCACTACTCCCATGCTTCTACTGGGGCAGAAGCTGATGGGAAGGTGGCCAGAGTCAGCTGCAGGAGGTAAATCCTAGTGTCTAAATCCAAGCACGGCAATATTCAAAGCATTAGATTTCTGAAATTTGTTCAGAGAACTTCTTTCTTCTCTTTTACCACGTATTTATGGCTTGCCTGCACATCCTTGCCGTGTCTCTTTCCCTGTGATCCCAGCCCTCACAGAAGAGGGCTTGGAGCAGCCCTGCTTTATCAGAGATGCTTCGGGCAGCTGAAGGGAAGCCAGGCACTGGGCCATCCAGGAGAAAAGGACGTTTCATTTTGGCCTCTTGACCCAAACTCTCAACGTCAACAAGGGCATGGCCAGCCCTCAGCTCCCAAGCGAAGCAGGGATGCAATGGGGAGGAAAGGAACTGCCAGGACAATTATAGCGGATCAATGACTACCCCTGCTGGTAGAAAAAAAATCGACATTATTCACAATGCCCTCAATGCTGCTGCTGAAGTCCTCACTGACATCATTAAAACTAGTAAAAGCAGGAGCCAATGGAAGGTCTCATTTCCATACGTGACCCAGAAATCTGTAGCACCCCACTGTAATGGCATTAGCAAAATCACCAGTGCCCCAAGCCCCGGACATGCACAGTCGACACCGTGCCCACCCGAGGCAGGCAGCTCAAGGCACTGTCCCAGCACTAACATGCCCCCAATAACACCCTCAACGCCTTGTGGATCAGGACTGGTTTGTGGACCAGGTCTCCCACGTTTCCATTTAGGATCAAGAAGAGTTTTGGGGTTGCCGAGCCAGCAGTGGTTACACCCCAGCGTGTAGGCACTCTGGCCCTGATTTACCTGCTTTTTATCCACAGAGGTTTGGGTGTGGAGAGCAAGCCAGAGCTACAGCGAGTACTTGAGCACCGACGGCGAAACCAGCTCATCAGACAGAAGAAGGAAGAGGAAGAGGCAAAGAAATTGCAATCTCCTTTTGAAAAAGAGCTCTTAAAGAGGCACCAGAGGCTGGATCAGGTAGAACTGAGTTTTCAGTCATCCCCAGGTTACCCTGACCACCCCGCACCAGGCACAGACCACAGGGGAGATGGGTGGGCTGAGGCTCAACCCAAGGAATAGCGCTGCTACCCCTCCGTAAACCAGGAGCCACAGCACATCCTTCGCTGCTGCCCCCTGCAGCTGTAGCACCCTCACTGTGAGATCCACCTCATCCAGGACGCCCCCCACACACACAACTAGCCCACGGTCTCCTCCAGGTCCCACATGGTGTCCTTGGGGCATTCTTTCCAGTTCAAAGTACCCCAAATAGCATGGAGGTTGTTGCAGCACCCACCACGGGGGTGCTCAGGACCCTGGGGTGGGGAGTGAGAGGCTGTAGAAGTGCTGGAACGTGCAAACTCTGCTGCAATCACACCCAAGCTGGTTTTGGGAGCAGTTCCTGGCATGTGCTCTGGCCAAAAATATGCCTTGGGAGAGCAATATTGAGTGCAGGTGCTTGCCAGCAGCACCACCATGCCCTGGGTGCTCTCTGCCTCTGCCCTCTTACCCAAACCAGTGCAAGCAGCAATTCAGCTTGTTGCTGCTGAAAAGAAAGTCATTCCCTATCCTACTTGCCAGTATTTGCACTGCAAATGGATAAAACCAGTTTGTTTAATTAATGGCACAACAGCTCCCTTGCAATAATATCAGCTGAGCCAAGATCACTTGAAAATCAAAGCCCAGCGCTCTCAGAGAAGAACCAGGAATATGAAACAAGCTGGTTTAGGGACATATCCATAAAGATCTCACATATAAAAATGAGGCAGTGCAATTACTTACCCCCACTTAGGTGATGACCTAATGCTGACAGCTTTTCCCAGGCTCACAAGTGTCCTTTGCTGGGAAGGATTCAAAACTCCTCCTCCCTCCTCCACGCCAGGTCTGAAGTGAAGCACCCCCCTGCTTTTGTGCTAGAGATATTCCTCCCTGGAAGAAAAAAATGAATGTTTCAGTTGGTCAGAAAAAGAGACTCAGGGTGAACATGTGTCTGGTGTAATGGTTTGGAAAAAGAGAGCACCAACACGTTCAGCTTTGGGCAATAACAAGTGGACACCCAGCAATAATGAAGCCCACCATTTTAATGTAGCTGATGCACTATTGTCCTTTAGCATGCATAGATAACTGTGACTCTTCTTTCTCGCAGCTGGAGAAAGAGCAGGAGAAGCAAGAAGACCGTGCACCAGAATTCATTAAAGTCAAGGAAAACCTGAGAAGAACGTCAACCGTGACTGGGGATGAGAAAGCAGCATAGCTTCTGCCAAAACTCAACGGGGATCCTACCAAGGCTGGCGTTAACACATACACACCGACATCTCTGTACATGGTGGACATTCACAGCCGCATCGTTGGGGCTACTTACCATTATTAACGCTTGCTCCAGTAGAAGGCACAAAAAAGGTCTTCCCAGCCCAGGAAGGCATCACTGTGGAAAAGATGCAGTATTCACTGAAGAAGCACTCACATGAGGAGATGCAGAGAGAAATGATGTCCTTTTCCCCCAGATTGTGGGTGCATGCTAACCTGCAGCTAACTCTTGGTTAACCCTTGAGACACAGCGACTGCTTAAGCCAGCGAAGTCTGTGGAGGGACCGTTTGGGGGACCCCTGCTCCTTCCCGGAGGCAGGCTCGCCAGGCACAGGGTGACAGGAGGGTGGCTGCAGCTCTGGAGAACCTCCTGGAAACCTGGCGTGGTAACTAAAAGGGACAATCTGCGTGTTACTCAAAACAGCCCGGGTGACCGTAAATGGCTTTCCCAAGTGTCACTGGTATGGCACCAGTGACCAAGTCAAACCTGGCTGAGGCTGCGTGGCCCAGCAGCACACCCGTACAATTAGAACAATCGACCTTTGTGTGCCCATACCAATGCAGCACAGACAGGAGCAACTGTTCTTCACGTGCACCTTCAAACTGCACATCAAAACTGTTTGAAAATAGCTATTTAGGCAGTTCCATGCTGAGGCAGAAAATACATTGGACTATACCATGGGAGGTAAGTGCTCCGTGCGGAAAGCAAAGGCTGGATGTTTTCAGCATGGGTGTTCATGGAAGTGTGCAGTGACCTGGCAGCAGATCCCTGTGGATGTAGCAGACAGACAAACTGCTTCTTGCCCCTAGACTACTGAGCTTCAGTCCCTCACCCGGCAGCTGGACATGTGCTACTATAGGGACTCACAAAAAAAAGTTCTGTGATAGAGAGGTGGTAATATGGTAACGTCATACTGGTGTCAGGCTGCTGTCCTGTTCACCGTGCACACATCTGACATCTGTAGGCACCGGGGGCTACGGGGCACATAGGTACTGATTCAAAACTATTTGTCAGCACTTCTCATCCCCTTTTCCAGAAGTCAGAGCTGCCTCATTTCATTTGCCACTTTGCAAAGCTAAAAATCTTGCTGCTGGTATAGCAAAGCTGAGACAGATGGTGCATTTACACCAGGTATGGACAGAGCCTACCACATTTATGGGCCCCCATGCCCTGAGGTGTCCACATCTAGAGCTAAAATTGCACCTTCAGGAAGATCTCAGCCTTCTTGCTTCTCACATCAGCCCTGATACAAAGTCTGAACAGCAGAACTCACCGACAGCCTTTGAACACCGGATGTTGAATGGCAAACCTCAATGGACCTAGTCAGCTGGGAAGGTAATATCTGGTTAAACAATATCTACTATCCACATCTTCAGTGGATCCATACGTAAATTAGGGGAAACTGGGTGTTTATCACACGTTTAGTAAAAAGTTACTAATCCATTCCCTAGTCTTCCTGGTCCAGTGGGGTGTTTCATTTCAGAGGGCTGTTGCTCGACCTGGCAGCTTGAGTAAAACATCTGAGCCACATCACATGTCACGAGCAGCGATACACGTATGGGGCTTCCACGGCAGATTGGACTATAAAAGCCCTTAACTGAGTTTCAGTCCTTGAGAGCCCCATCTCACAGCACTGTCTCTGCAGCAGTTTTTAAGACCTTTGCTCATCCTGCTTATTCTAAACAAGTTTTTATTTCAGAAATCCACGTGCACGTGCTCACTATGGGTCAAACAAGATCTGAAAGGATCTATTATGTCCTTTTGAACTGTGAAGCTTTTCACATAGGTTATGATTAAAACCACCAGAAGCTGCATTGACTGTTTTTTCTGGGGGGAAAAAAGCCAAATTTCACCAAGAAAAAAAAAGGTATTGCTAAGGATGCTTGTACACAGCTCTAAAGAATGCTGTACGATACTCCACAGATAACGTCGATTTAAGTAACAAGCCAGAATTACTGTGCTGGGGTTCTGTGAGAGGTTATGGCACAGATTAAGTAACCTTGATCAAAGAGCTCAAAAAAATTCAGCAAATTAATTTGTAATTTCACCACAGATGGAAATGCACTCCAGGAGAGGCAATCTGTCGCTCCATATGCACCGGTGAAATCAGTGTTATCAGCTCGCTCGGGCTGGGTCGGGGGCATTTATGCAAGTCCTTGGGTGGGAGCCATCCGGTAAGGTCTGGGTAAGCTGAGTGCTCAGATCAGCAATGAAAAGGCTGAAAATATTTTGCTGTGGTCTTCTTGATTATGCAAATATTATCGCGGGGGGGGGGTGGGGGTGGGGGAAGTGTCTCCCTTTGATGTGGGAGTGAGCACAGCGGGGCTGCACACCAAGGCAGTCCCTGACTGCTAAGGGGTGTCTGGGCCACTTTCAGCGGGTGACCAGAAGGGAAAGGGAGGGCCAGGTCACACTGTCCTAACTCAGGCTGAGCTAATAGAGCCAGAAGAAACCCTTCCAGCGGTGGAGACAGCAGAAAGCCCTGACCCGGCTGCTGTGAGCCGGGTCCCAGCCGCGCACCCACCCACCAAACCAGGCGCAAGCCGCTGGCGCTGGGAGCTCCCGTGCAGCCAGGCTGTGGCAACCCCACGGCACACCACGGGGAACATGGCACTTCATCCCCAGCAAGAGCTGCAGGGCCCAGCCCTCCGTGATGACACGTGGGAAACGATGCTTTTACTGTTCAAGCGTCGGCTTAAAAACCTCAGCGTTTTCCAGCGCAGCTCTTCTCACCCCTGCGAACTGATAACCACCTCTCTGGCTGGGCTCACACCCAGGGCCTGTACAACCTTCACCAATGCTCTTGCACTTTGTGGCACGGCAGCATGGAGGTGGCACCCGGAGAAACATCAGTGTAGGCATCACCAGGAAGATTTTGGGGTATCTTTGTGTCTCTTTTTCTTTTAAATGAATTCCTCCCTATGCCCCTAAAACACATTCCTGTACAAAGGTGGTGTATCCAGAAGATACAGATTATCAGAGTATTGATGAGAGACAATTTTTTGCACTGTGTATGTTGCCTGTGTGGTATATAGTCTATATTCTGTGTTGGTGTTTATACATTTATATAAAAATATATGTCATGCAACTCTACTTAATTAACTGACACTTTAATGTGGACACTTCTGAAAAAATAAACTAAACAATGATTGTACATTTTGCTCTTTTCCACAAGGAACTGAAAAAGCTCCGAGGATGAAAGCAGACAACAGCCAAATAAACTGAATGAACATAAAAATCAGTGAAGTCTGACAGCTACTCTTTTTAAGAGTTAACTTACTCATTAATGAGCTGTTTTATCATCCACACCCAGTGCTGCATCCATCACTTATCCCTAGACTTCCTCTCAATTTCCTGAAAGTTTAAAGCCACAAAAATTGTGGAATCAGGCTTTGTGCACTGAAACTTCCCCTATGTTTGATTTCTAACTGGCCACGGATGCCCACCTGCCTGGCAGGGTCAGACCCACAAAGCCAAGGAAATACATTGCCCTCGGATTTAATTTAAAAACTCGGTTTTGAACTGAAAGGTAATCCTCACACTAGTGAGATTACTTCATTATTTTTAAACATTTTTAAAGTCTTTTAGCAGCAATCAAAGACCACAAATTAAAGACATAAGAAAAAGCAAGGACGCTTCACACGTGCAGGTCACGCATCTTGTTCCCTGAGAGCCAGGACTAAAACTGAATGCAGCAAAGCAAACAAAAGGGATTTCTCCATCTCATTAGCGATATCCTTAATGGCAGAGACACCAACTTCCCACTCAGAACAAGCCAGAGATGGTGCTTGGATGCACTTCTCTGACACCAGGTATCTGCTGGGGTTGCCACACTGGGAGGTACACGGCGTTCCTGACCCGCTGCGTACTGCGGCACTGGTGTGGGCGGTCAGCTCATCATTAGGGATGAGGGCTCATTGACTAAACCTGTTCTTCAGGTCAGGTTTCCAAAACATCTTCCCACCTCGCTGCCACTTATAATAACAGCTCATTTCTTATCCTACCACAGCAGGTTGTGTACTTACTTTTCTGGCACACACCACACAAAGGGAAACCTCTTCGCTGGAGAGCACGGCCTTTGGGGAGACATGAGATCAGGGGACTCAGGCAGGACTTTGTAAATGCTCTATCACTCTTCCACAGCCCCAGCCAGCGAGGTTTCAATGGGCTGTGCCCCAAGCCTGCTTAAATAACCACGCACCTCCTTTCACACGCAGATGCCAAAGGCAGTCGTTCGTATTGTGACAGTTCCTCTTCTACAAAAGAGAGTAAGAAACAACAATTTCTGTTCTTTAAATATCTGCTGCCTTTTAGCTATGCACAAACTGCCCCATTGCCTGGATTTTTCCTGCTGCCAGAGTTTTCAATACCAGCTTTGCGATTTATCCATGTTCTGCTGGGATCTCTTTTCCTATGCACTCACTCCTGAAGCGCTCCTAGATAGTTTGCTGCAGTGGAATTTACTGCCATATGTTTTACCGCCCAATTTACTTCTTGTTACTGGCTCAGAAATTGCAAATTTTGGTTTTCTTGCTCAAGCTGGCAGTATCCTCAGACTGGCCCTGGCTTAACATCCCTTCTCAGGAAGCCTCCGACGCACAAATAGCCTGAAGTGAGATCAGAAAAATGGCATTTTCTTACATGCAGAGGCTCCGGCCCTGGGGGAGCTGCGGGACCGGGAACCCAGCAGCGCCCCGGCCGCGGCCTGCAGGGGTCAGCGCCGGCCCCGCGCTGCCGCCGCGCACACGCGGAAACACCCGCGGGCCGGGGAGCGGCTGGCTGCGGCGGGGACGGCGGGGCCGCGGGCCGGCCCAGCAGCCTGGCGGCTCCGCGAAGGACGAGGTAGGTGGGGGTTTGCGTTCGCACGTAGCGGACGGACGGACCGACCGACCGATTTTTCTTAGGCAGCCTGGCGGAGGAGGGAGCCGGCGGCGGAGCCGTCCCGGTGCTCCAGCGCCGAGCCCGCAGCTTCCTGCACGGGCTCCAGGGCAGGTCGGGGTTACTCCAGTCTCGTGTGCGCAGCCGGCTGCTTTGAGCCTTTTCTCCCTCCTAGGACAATAAGACGCCTTGAATTAAAGGTCTGACTGCCAGAAAAGCAGGAATTAAGGACGTATTTGCAAGTTTCCAGAGTTTAAATTTCTGATAGCATTAAAAGTAGTTCAGGAAAGCAGCTTCTTCAAGGGAGAAATCTGCTTTATTTTCCACACACCATACTTTAGTTTGGTTTGGGGTTTTGATTTTTCATTATCCCGCAATAAATGCTGCTAACACGGCAATTACGAGCTGAGGAGTGAGTGTGAAGCCGAGCCCCGCGGGCAGCAGGACGGAGGCAGCCCGGGCAGAGCTGCCCGCGCCTGCGGGACAGGTCCCGGGGCGCCCGAGCGGGCACCCGGGGCCGGGCGGCAGCACCCATCGCGGGGAGGAACGGGCCAGGGCCGGAAACTGCCTGAAACAGATACACCTAGTTGTGAGATATTCCAGCAGTAACTTCTCATAAAATATTTAGGACAGACTGGTGAAAGAAAAAGATTTTGTGTGTAAAAAAAAAAAATCATAAAACCTGAATTTTGAGCTCTTAAAGTGCCCTGAATTTTCGTTGTCCGTATCATTGCAATGCGGACAAGACAGTGCCTAAATATTGGTGCAAGCCCTGTTTGTGTGGTTTTGTTAAACTAGCATGGAAATGTACCTATTTATGTGCAAAGTACAGCCCTACCCCTGGTTTGCTGAGCGCAGTGCCCTGCTGTGCCCACCTGTTGTGGTTTAGCCCAATGGGCAACTAAAGGCCACCCAGCCACTTGCTCACCTTTCTCCAGCCCTGAGGAATGGGGAAGAGAATTAAAGGGGAAATGGGAAGGGGACTATTGGGTTGAGATACGTACGATTAACAATAACAATAATATAAATTTAAAGTAATAATGATAAAGTAATAAAATATGAAAATATATTATTGATAATAATGTATACAAACAAGTGATGCACAGTATAATTGCTCACCACCCAGTGACCAACACCTGTCCTGGTAAACGTTTCTGAAACAGGTAAGTCCTGACACCACAATCCCAGGTAAACGAGAAGCCCAAAAAGAGAACAAGAAAGAGAGAGAGCACTCCGAGAGTCCAAAATAGAGCCCTCAGAAGAGTCCTCAAAAGAGCAAGAGCTTCTTCTCAGCCAACTCTCATCTATATACTGGGCATGACACTGCTTGATATGGAATACTTCATTGGCCAGTTTGGCCCTCAATCCTACTTCTAAGTTCAAATCCTAAGCGGAGTTGTGGACCCTCTGTCCTGGCCATGCTCCCCCCCAGCCTGTTGTGCTCCTGCACACTGGCAAAACACGGGAAGCTGAAAGGTCCTTGATGTCTTAGTGCCAACTATAAACATTAGTGCCCTGTCAACATTCTTCTCATAACGAATCCCAGACTAAAACCAAACCACAGAGCTCTTCTAGCTGCTAAAAAGAAAAACTAACTCTGTCCCAGTTAAAACCAGGACACCACCGCGCCAGGAGCCATGCCCCAGGCTGCCTGTGCAGGTACAACATCTTGGCCAACCTACTGAAACCACTCCTCGCTGCACCCAACGCCTTCCTCAACCACATGCTGAAGGGGTGCCAGCACCTAACAAGCCCCACCCCTTCCCAGAGCAGCTTGGGCTCCAGGATGGCTCTGCTGGAGACTGGAAAGCACTCCGTCCTTGGCAGCGTGAATCCTGACCTTGCCATCGAGAGGCAAACAGCCTCCTTCAGTGTGGAGAAGCTCACGGCATGGCTAGACGGCGGCGCAGAGCACACTCGGATGCGGAGGGCAGTGGGTGAGTGAGCCTTACGAGGTCCCTGGCCGCGGGTTGGCACAGAGCATGCCTCCATCCTGCTGATTCTGCTCCTTCTTTGCAGCACGGCGGGTTTTGTGCTCCCGGGTATTTGCTTATCGCTTGTCTCTTAAAAAAGTAGGAGCATGGAGATGGAGTCCCCTGTTAGTGTAAATCAACATGACCCCTCTGCACCCACTCCAACTGTCTGAAGCTTCTCCCCTTCCCTGCTCCCATCACTGGTGAGACTGGTTAAACCGAAACACACGGACTGAGTGTCACACAGGCGAGCATCTCTGTGGGAGGGAGATGCGTGTGGAGGCTAGTGCTGCTGCACAGCAACACACACCATGCATGCACCGCAGCTGGATGACCCTACTTGGCAGTGGGGCTCATCCGGGTAGGGAACTCCTTGCATGGATTGGCTTGGCCTGGCTGAGCTGCTCTCACTCATGGTGGGTGTTCCAAAAAATGACTGTGCACTCAGAAGGAATAGAGGGGGAAAAAAAAAAAAAGCAAGCTTTTTTGTCCCTATAACTATCCCATATAATGCCCTTATCAAATGAAAATGGCACAGGCCACTGAGATTGCACACTTTACAGTGCAACAGGAGTTCCGTAAAACCCTAGATGTGAGTGGACTCAAAGGTTTCAAGGCACAAAGGGAGCAGCGGGAATGCTCAGGCTGACACAGAAAGAGCAAACCCAGGAGTCGCTTCGCAATGCTGCGGAGGGCTGGTGAAGTCCCGAGTCAAAGCACGGGTGCCGAGTGGGACACCCAGCAGCTCCGGCCATTTCCCACTCTCTGGGCAAAACCCAGCTACCCACAGCTCGTGCTGCTGTCACAGCATGGGAACAGCAACTGGGGCCAGAGGGATCCATAGCATTTTCTGCCTGAGGCACACGGTCACCTCCAACACCCTGACCAGGGATGGTGCCTTACCCTGCAGGGTCACTATTTACACTCTACAGACCCCTCTCTCAGCCCCACTCGGTTCCCCTCCCCTCCTGGTTCCCCAGACCACCGCTTTTCAGAGTTAGGCGTGAGAGCCATCCGAGCCAGCAAAGTCAGACCTGCCTGCGGTCACCCTAAAAAGTCACAGCACCGGTATCCACGACCCGTGCCCTGCCCGCTCCTCCCGAGCAGGGCTCCAGGTGCTGCCCGCACCTCTCCAGCCCCAGGAGAACCAACTCTTCTGTGTTGCTTTGCAGTTGATGCTATCGAATGCGACCCTGTATTTAGCAGAGAAAATCAGTATTTCGAGAGCCAAAATGAGAGGTACGAAGCAGCGGTCAGAAAAGCTGTTCACCTCCAGAAAAAAATGCAGGAGATGGGATGGACTGTGAACGGACCTGAATATAAGTACATTTACAGGTGATTTTTATTTATTTTTTTAAATGTACAACTAATTTTTTGTTAGAAGTGTTCTATGCCAACGAGAATCAGCTTTAGCAAAGGATGGGAGAGGCCAACAGTTGACAGAAAAGGTTTTGATACAAACGTGCTGCAGGTTTTTACTTTAGCAGCACACTCGGGAAAAGGGAAAATGATACATGGCAGGGAACTTCTCAAAGAGCAGCACACGGGTACAGCGTGATAGATCACAGCACTTCACACCCCAACGGGGTGTTTCCACTTCAGCAAGCTCCTTACCTATGCTACAGCTCTCATACCACCCCCCAGACTTTTTTAAATGTATACCCAGAATTGGAAGTCGTGCTGTTTCAGTTATGTTACTGACTTCCAGATAAATTAAAAACTACATTTTCTCTATCTAGAAAACCCATATTGTATTAAAAAATAATAATAATAATAAAAAAAAAAGTTTGTAGTAAACACTTACCTTAGTTTGTAGTAACCACTTACCTTAGTTTGTAGGTAACAGAATAAAATATTTTCACAATCCTTTCCTTAAAAAAATGTTCTTAACACTTTGCATGGGGTTGAGCTCCACATTTTAATTTTAATTGCTTGCCCCTCCTTTCCCCCTTTACTAAGTAAAAATACCATTTTGCTGCAGCCCGGTGCACATTGTTAGTTTGTTGGAGTTACATTCCCAATAAGAAGGTGCAAGTTCAAAAGCATCATTCAAAAGGGCAATGCCTGCACCTTACAAATCACTGCTGACACTCAAAGTCACTTCTAATATTTCATCATATGAAAGATTATAATTCTTTATGCTAAGCTCTTCACCGCCTACAGTGAGTGGGACTGATAAAAGAGGAAATCTTCCATCAGCAGCTCTTGGACCTGATCATTATATTCCCAACAAAAAGCAGCTCTCTACTTCTCCCTCAGAAGGAAAAAAAAAAAGCAGCAGTTTTTAAAAACCTGACAAAACCACACCGCCTCTCCCACCGAGGTTTGCTTTTATCAGGTCCCTGATGCCAAGGGCTTCGGCAGGGCCAGCTGTGCACTGGATGAAGAGCATGGCCACCTCGCAGGACAGCTCTTGTCTGGTGAAACACCAGGTGAGCACCAAGCTCTCACTGCCAAAGTCCTGGTGCCAGACGCGGTGAATCACTTGCACACATTTGAAAGGCAGCTTTTTCAAATCGCAGTTAAGGTAACGTTATTTCTGGATGGGCTGCCAAGGGTTCATGAAGTCTTTTTTCTGTTAATCAGAGCAATTTCCCTTTAACTTCTTTGTTCATATTTTTCCCTCTACTTTTTCAGCGTGACTGATTCTCTCTCAGGGCTGCTATAGAAGAAAGGTCGCAGTCATTTGTTAACAATAAAAGGCATCTCTCTAGACTGAGATGCTCACTAGAGCACTGCAGTAAAGCGACGTGCTAACAGCCATACAAGCTACTGACAACAGCAGAGCCGCGTATTTTTAGGTGTGAGAGCACATGTACTTATATCTGTGAGGTGATTCAATCATATTCTGAGGAATCTCAGGAAGAGGGACTATAATTCCTTGTATTTTCTTAGGATTTCTCACACGCACACAAAAAGCTTAAAAAAAAAAAAAAAAAAGAGTTCCTGATTTGCACCATGGAAATTACTGTACCCAAGTCCATTGTGTGCAGCTTCGGCAATAGTGCTTTTTAGGATATATGCAGCCCTATCAGTTGGCGATGGCAAAGGACCTCACCAGACAATAAACCAGGTGATGCAAGGATGTATTTTAATTTTTCCACAAGAAAAAAACATCTCAAGTCAAGCCAAGTCTCCATGAACCCCATCATTATTCACTAACAGCAAACACCCAGGGAACAATACAGCAACAAACCCAACGTACCGAGGTATTTCCCCAGAACGGGCACGGGAGGGTTCAGGAAATCCAGGTCTCAGATGCCTACATGTGTAATTCAGTCTCATGTGCCCCACAGTGAATTGCCAGGGCTTGGGGGTTTTAAGGTAGAGTGGCGGGGGGGTTTTAGCTCAGCCTTAAAACATGACTTAAATAATCAGGAAAAAAACTCGTAAAATAAAAACCTCATAAAAATAAAACTTCGTAAAATAAAGATACGAAGGGCTTACAAGCTATCAGAGCCACAGGAGCTTTGGAGCTGGGCTGTTTTTTAGGAGCTCAGCATCTGCTACTTAGAACAGATAATTCCTCCAAGAGCAAGTGAAATAATGAGCTATCAACACTTTAGCAAAGTATGTTATGAAAGAAGGAACAAAAGCAGCTTGGAAGAGCACTTTTCCTGCAGTACTGTGTTGATGCTGGATGTTGGGTAAGGTATGACAACGCAGAAATCAAAAGGCTGCAGATGGAACTGCCGCAGTGTCACTGCCTCCTTCATCACAGCCCCGGAACTTCATCCATGTAAAAACACCCCTTGTGCCTTCCCTGCAGGGCAGTGTCAGGAGACATCGCATTTCTCCTTCACCGCATCTTCATGAGAAGTATTTCGGTGCTGGGCTCCGACAAACAGGTTGCCAAATGGATTCCTCTTGCCACCCAGTATCAGCTCATCGGAAGCTACGCCCAGACTGAACTGGGGCACGGTAAGGCTGCGAAGAAAACGCAGCATTTCCATAGGACAAAAGGCTCTGGCCCCGATTCTCAGAGGAATTTGAGTTCAGGCTGTCCGTGATTCACTGGTGCAGGGGTGGCTGCCGGGGGAAATGCCACCTGCGCATTAGAGGTTGATGTCCTCAGTGTTCCTGTGCAAGCTGGAGATGCACTGGCTTTGGTTTTGTTAATGTGGCAAAAACAACAAAAGCGAGGGTGAAAGCTCGTGGTTAGATAGCAGGCAGTCACCATCGGTGCAGGGGATCAGCCAGGCAGCTGCCTTGAGGTGATGGCTGTCACCACGAACCAGGCAGCTTGCCTGAGTACCATGCAGCTCAAGAGATCTTTGCAGGAGATGGTTTGGGGTTGCTGGGAGCATCATTCTTGTCAGGAGGCTAAACCACAAAACCTTGGTAATACCCACACTAGCTTCCAGGGATCCTCCTCTCTCTCTCCATCCTTGTGATACACCAGGAGAAAAAGATTTTTTTTTTTTTTT
Source organism: Tauraco erythrolophus (assembly GCF_009769465.1). Lineage (NCBI taxonomy): Eukaryota > Metazoa > Chordata > Aves > Musophagiformes > Musophagidae > Tauraco > Tauraco erythrolophus. The sequence goes on from NC_141476.1 coordinate 10,280,788, forward strand.
TTTTTTTTTAAAGGAACTTATCTTCAGGGTTTGGAAACAACAGCAGTCTTTGATATCACTACGCAGGAGTTTATACTGAACACACCGAAGATCTCTGCCATGAAGTGGTGGCCTGGAGACAGTAAGTACCACACAAAATATTTTGGTTTTCCTCATTTGCATCCTTCAGTTACTCTGCCCTGCTCAAGCTCTGCGTTTGAGGTCCCAGGTGCTAGCAGAGGACTTCAGTAACAGATGCACACATCAAGAGGCAAGTAAGAGACCAAAGGGTTTTGTACAAGTTTGAAGGCCAGAAGGGAGCCACCATCATCTATCAAAAACCCTTGGGTGGCCAGGCTGGAGAACTTGGCTCACAGAAACTCCTGCCTCTGCAGGAATCAATCTTCTCTTCTTTGTAAATAATACTCAGACAAGCAAAAACTGCAGGGAGGTCATCAGCATAAAGGATCGGCATAAAGGATTCAAGTCATCAGCCAGTCTCAGCATAAAGGATTCAAGTGTGAAATTCATGGCTCCCTTCAGGAAGGTATTTCACAGAAAATAACTGGAGTTACTCTAACAGCCACAGCACTTCCCACTCTCTCAGCACTGCCTGAACTTTAACTACTTTTTTTTTCTCATCTGCTGATGCAAACTGTTCATCCAAGCCTCACAGGCAGTGACGGAGGCAGAAGGGCAATGCAACTTCTGAGAGCCAAGAGCAGGCTCAGAACGCGGATTTAGGTAACCTCCAGCTTCCAGCGTTTGTGGATCACACCTGCTCTGACCCACGTGTTCGCAAGACCTAACACCCAATTAGCACTGACTGCTGTTAACTGTGGAAGTTTGTACTGTACCTTGTCTCAGGGGAACGGGGCTGTTTTTCTTCTCACAGTGGGAAGGTCGGCAACCCACTCATTGGTCTTTGGTCAGCTGTACATCCACGGGAAGTGCTATGGCGTGCATCCCTTCATCGTGCAGATACGCAGCCTTCAGGACCATTCCCTCTGCCCAGGTAAATGACCCGAGACATCGCAGCACTCATGCAGGTGCTCTGCCTCTTTTGCCCTTAAACATTTTCTAAAACATTGAGCCCAGGGAGAGTTATAATTGCCAAATCAAACCAAGACAGATACCCAAGGCATAGTTATCATTAACCCCAACCTTTTTATCTAAAGGAAGATTTAATATATCCTCAGTCATATCCAGACCAAGCCTTCTTACCTAGAAGGCTGGGCTGCTCTGACCACCTCTGCACCTCAGTTTTGACCCCAGCCAACACGGGTAACAGGTGGAGCATGGAAACAAACTACCACAAGGCATTCGAATGCCTGTTTCATCCCTCAGGCAAGATCACCTATGCTGGAGAAGAAGCAGAGCTGAACGTGCCTTTCCTTTGAGATCCCCAGCCTGACACAAAATGGGGAGAAAAAAGTTCAAGTGGAAGTAAGCACGCTACGTTTTCTCCCGTTGCAGGCATAATTGCAGGAGACATCGGTCCCAAAATGAATTTTGAGCACACTGACAACGGCTACCTCATGCTGCAGAATGTGCGCATCCCCAGGGAGAACATGCTGAACAAGTTTTGTGAGGTATGTACAGACTCGCATCACAGACTTGCCCATCAGACTCTCATTGCACAGCCAGAGAGATGACAGGGACCTGCCTAAATTTAGGACAAAAATCTTCCTTTGAGATGTCTGTAAGTCTCTGTGGTTTTATCAAGGGCAGGAGTTACCTGAATCCTAAACAAAACTCGATGTCAGGAATTCCACGTTCAGAGGCTGGGGATCACAGGGCTGGCAGAACCTATCTGAGCCAGAAGCAGTACGGGTTTATCTCTTCAATTGCATATGTTTCATCCATCATACATAAAAATATTTAAGTTTTGCATTCAGTGGAGGAGATCCATGTCCATTTTATTCTTTGTATAGAGATTACACAACCATCCTAGTACTGAACTATTGAAAAAGGTGGCACCTAACATCCTCTCTCTCTACTCTAGGTTCAACCAGATGGCACCTATGTGAGACAGGGGTCGCAGCAGATTAACTATTTCACAATGACTACAGTGCGCGTTTCCATCATCGCGGACGAGGTTATAATACCCCTGATGAAAGCCTGCACCATCGCCATCCGATACTCCGTGGTTCGCCGGCAGTCCAAATTAAAGCCTGGGTAATGCCACGCAGGTCTGCAGCAGTGGGAAGGGGACCATACACCACGTTCCTGTGCACCAGTCTGTATTTTTACTTTTCATCTCACCTTTCACCACACCACTGGCTTAATTCCTGGCCCGGATAGTGATTACAAACATGCTTCCCCATTGTTTACATTAATGAGCTTTAGTCAAAGTATAGGAGAATGTTTACAGTTCTTTCCAGGATAAGTTTCATAGCTCAGTTTGAATAGCTCAGTGGTTCACACAGGCAACTTATTTTTCTTGCAACTGGCCTTCCCGTGTAGTCCTGTAACTCAGCAGAATCCAGACCAAGCAGACAAGTTGCTGAATTCTTATTCCATAGCATCCTACTGGTGCGCTCGACATTAAAATAACTTCCAACATTCACAAATCCAATATCCACACTTTACAAGACTGAATTTTATTAGTCTGGTAAGAATCCCTGTGATTTTTAAATAGGTATTTTCATTTGAATGGGTTTCAAAAATTTCCACTGAATCTCCTTTCAAAAGCAAGAAGATCCTAATGAGAACACGGTTTGGTTCAAACGCAAACCAAACACAAGAGCACAGCATGCTGAACTACTGTAATAACCAATTCCATCATTTGGAGCCCTAAGTGTACTAACCACAGCAAAAGTGGTAAAGAACATCAAAAAAAAAAGCTCAGGAAGCTTGAAGTAATTTTGACTCAAATATTTTCAGAGAAACCTATCTACACCGAGCCACAGGATCCAGTTGGAAAAGCAAAAGCTTTCCAGGGTGCAGTGCCACCACCTCCCCTGTAACACCTGAAAACTTGCTGTCCTCAAAGGCTTCACCCTCATCGCTGATCCCCTTCTGTACCAACCGACGGCACGTTGCCGCCTTTTCTGCTCTGTTGGGCTGGTTTCTCTAACAGCTTAGCAAGCTGGACAGATTTGCTGCCACGAGATTGGCTCAGCCTGTTCACATGTTGCTTCTTGGTAATGAAAAATGCCATTTTTCATTATGCAGTAGGTAAACTAACAGTAGCTATGACTGTGTTCGTGCTTTCCTTACTTCAGCTGTCTTCCAACAGGGAACAAGAAGCAAAAATCCTTGACTACCAGACTCAGCAAGAGAAATTGCTGCCCCAGTTGGCAGCAGCCTATGCCTTTCATTTCATCTACAACTACCTGCAGGAGCTATTTGACAAGGGGTACAGAGAGATCCAGACCAAGAACTTCAGCACACTGCCGGAGGTGAGCTGCAGCAGGATTCGCTCATACAGATGGTTTGCACTTAGGCTGCACTTCTCTTCTCTGAATTTCGCAGTATTTTAGCAAACTGGACAAGCATTCCTCTCACTGCTAGATAACTGGAGAAAGAGAAAGCACTAAGAGATCAAACGGCTTGTCCTAGGTCCACCACCAGTCAGCAACAGCATTCACTTTACCTCCCTGGATTTTTGGCTTCGGGAACTATTGCAGAGTGCAAAGCCCTTGAAAAGCAAGTCCATTTGATAAAAACCTTGATCCATGTAGCTGGTGGCGCAAAGCGTTATTTCACAACTTCATGTACAAATGCACATGCAAATACTTCGAGCCAAAACCAAAAGCATGACTTTCTAGGCAGAACATAAGATTTTGCAACTGGAAGCCTGAAATTAAAACATGCTCTGAACAACAGCAGCAAAAGCTACTGCTGGTTGAGAGAAACCCAAACACGCATAAACTGACCATAGCATGCGCAGCGCGAGCGTGCACAGCGTTCCAGGCAGAAACCGAAGGCCAGGTTCAGGGAGCTGGGTGCTACGCCAGCATGCAAAGGAGGATCTCATGCCCAGAAATTGCACAGAATTAAAAAAGGAAACTTATTCTGAAGATTGCTTTAGAACACTTTCGCCATTAGCACTCCGCCTTTTTTTTTTTTTTTTTTTTTTTAACAGCTCCATGCATTTTCTTCAGGCTTCAAAGCCATGATTACTCAGAACTGCACTTCAGCAGTGGAGATCTGCCTCCGGGCATGCGGGGGACATGGTTACTCCTCGCTGAGTGGACTCCCCTCCTTGTATACTAAAATACTTGGCTCTTGTATTTATGAAGGGGAAAACACCATTTTGCTCCTGCAAACTGCCAGGTAACAATTCAAATCTGTTCATCTAAAAGCCTGCCACTTCTTCTCCAAAACCAGTAAAACCAGCTACTCCTTTCTCACAGTACCTACTAAAAATACAGCTCAGGACATAAACTATTCATGCCTTCTGTCTAAAAGGCATGGAGGTGTGTGGGAATTGGATTCTCTCTTCTATTTTAGGTTTGGGGACGTACGCAGGTGCTGTTCTGCATAACCTCATTTTCCTCTTTGTCTAGTAGCACAGCAAAAGCATTGCTATACAAGTTTTGTGGTTTATTTTTTAAGCAACCAATGTAATGCAGTATTAGTAAAACGAGGTTGATTCAGAGAAGGCAAAGTTGTTGGATACTGAAAGCAGATGAGTCATGCTCCAAGAACACCACTTTTCCTCTAAACACGCAGACTGGTGATTATCCAGAGTAGATGAAATACAGGAGAGAGAAGCCACAGCTGCTTGAACTTTTAATAATGTGTGTTTTTACTAGAAGGAGTACACTTCCCAGGGACAGAGGTGCTACTGTGTAGCTCTGTGCTTGCATGCAGACACTTCTGCACTCATGACTGCCTCTTCTTGCAAGATCCATAGCAAGGTCAAGAGAGAAACGCTGTAACGGTTTACTTCCAGATCTGGTCAGTCTAGGTCATAGCCAAGGTGCCAAAAAAAAAAAAAAATGAGAGGGGGGAATGCTCCTTGGACACATTTAGCTCCAAGAATGGGTCTCATTTGCTAACATAATGTGACCACGTGTTGGGGATCACAGAGGGTAAGACCAAACCACCATTAAGACTCCCAGAGCATTAAGACTCAGGCTGCAAAGTTGATAACGTATAATCACCGTGCTGCTGAGGCTGCTGGTAGCCATGGCAAGTTTCTTCCTAAAAATTCATCACTATAGATTGCTGTAGCATTAAATGTGGTAGACAGGCTACCCCTGAGACCCATCACAGATCAGGTTATTGCAAATAACATGGAAAACAAAAGGTATTACTTGTTCAAAGCCATTCTGGACCACTGGTGGGACAGGTCACACCTTGCTGCTCCTCACCCGAGCCCATTTTACTTTTTGCATGACCATTTGCTGTGTGGGGATCACAACCATACTCTGCTCTGACTGTTACCCTCTTCCCAGGTTCCTGATTAAGTGCTTTATGGCAACAAGTGCTGGCCAGCCTGTTCCACCATCTGTCACTTACCTGGCTGCAGTGAAATCCAGGAAGTGTCCAGCCAAGAACAAGTTGGATTTTCTCAGTCCAGATATTTACACTGAGGCCTATCAACACGTGGCAGTCAGGTCAGTTTGGAGGATTGGGTTTCTCTCTGACATCAGAAATGTGTTAAAAGCTCAGCTTCTTCCTTGCTTTAAAGAGAGGCAAAATAACCTAAGTTACACAAGAATTGACACCATCTGCTCCTGAAAGAGAAAAGAAAGACTCATACAGGATAAACAGCCATGCCAAATGTTCAATACAAAGCTTTCGCATTCAGAACATCAGAAGTTTTTAAGCCACATGCTACCTAACAACTATATTCCTAGAGCTGATTCTGTATCAAGCTGATGGCACTATTTAAGTTAATTCCAGACTACATCACTCAGCTGCCATCCAGTAAAACCTTTAGGCAACTGGACCCTGTGCAATTCTATACAGAAAAAATTTCACATACCTGTGAAACTTTTTTGTTTTCAGTTACCAGCACAGCACCTCTCATTCTGTCTGTAGCCTTTCAACTATACATTCAACTACTCAACACAAATAAAAACAGTATCATGAGTGGTCTCATCAGTACTGTGTGCATGTCATATAGGTATCATCTCTGAAAACCAGGTAAACAGATAGACAACCCTGCTGTCATTCAGCTTGGTGTAAAAACAGAGCCATTCTTCTGAAAGCTTCTGTGTCAGCAGGAGCAAGATTTGGATCCCTGTGTAGAAAAGTAGAAACAAAACGTAACACCATTCAAATATTATCATCCTTTATTTTGTTTTGCAAACTCTCCTTAAATACACACAATCCAAGGAAAACTCTGCAGACCCTCTGGTAAACTACCCTGGAAGCTGAGAAGGCAGAAATCCTTCAGTACCAGGTGGTCTGGGTGCTTCTCACAGTTTGGACTTAGATTTTGCATAATCTAAGTTCGTTCATTCTGAGTGTAGATAAATTCAGATGTCAGAATTGCCATTTTGCCATACAATCAGACAGGAGTCTGAGTACGAAATGAGTGCATGTGGGCTGCTATATTCATACACAATATGCTTTTTCAATTTTCCAGACTCATAAGCAGCACAGCAGCTAAACTACAGGACTTGATTCAGTCAGGAGTCAAAAAGCACGACGCGTGGAACCAGTGCACAGTGCAGCTGGCACAGGCTGCGAAGGTTAGAAAAAATTATCTGCTTTTTGATGTTTGTCTTTATTCTACAGTATGCAACAGAAACGGCATGATTAACTTAAAGTCTCAGCACTGTTTATTCTTTTCTGTTAACATCTAAGGGACACCACAAAGACCAGGGCACCACTGTGGTCTGCATGGTGGAAAAAGCACAGTAAGAAGCAATTCCTGATGTCATGAATTTGCGTCTGAATAGGCTGGGTAGAAAAAGACTAAAGGGAGTAGAAATGAAAGCGAGAAAAAAAACCAAACCACATGGTTATGCTGCCACTACTAGTAGAATCAGACCTCCCATATCTTGCAACAAGAACCCACCATCTCCAGCTAACGCTCGTCTTTTTATAAGAATCCAGCGTTTCTGGCTCCCAGAGGAAAGCCTCCCCAAAGCCACCCTACTGAAGGCTGCTAGACTCACAGCCAAGGTGAAACATGCCTGGTATTCCTTACATCTGCCACTCTCACAAGGAAAGAAAACTGCAGAGAAAAGCAGTGGTGAGAGCAATGTTCATTACTACTGAAAGAAAAATCAAATCGGCAAAGTCAAATTAACAACAGACACAAAACCAAGTCCCATTTCTTATGGATTAGACAATCAGCATGCCTTCAGCTGAAATAGGATCAGGACAGCAGCATCCATTCCCCAGAACACGGGTTAATTGGTACAAAACCAAGCAGAAAAGAAAGCAAGAGGGGAGGAAAGCCCTAAACTGAAATGAAAACCAAACCCACTGATACTTCACTATCTCCAAAAAACAAAATCCTTTTTTTAATGTGCAATTTAAGTGCAATTCCTCTACAATTAGGGTGAATGTCTTCCCTCCTTCCTATACTGAGGAAAGGAAGATTTTGAAACAGATCTGTGGCTTATTGTAACTTTATTCAATTTTTAATGGAAAACATCTTGCTGTAATCTACTGTTCAGCCAGAGCCAACCCAAATGGAAATGGACTTAGCAAGAAGCCCCTGACAGGGAAAAAGGAACCCCACACATACATAAGTGGTGATACCATCTCAGTGATCTCATAGTAGAGAACAGCCCCCTTGTAGTCAGTCAATTAGATGGAGTCCTTAATGAGTCAAACTTTCTCAGCAACAGCCCAGATCCTTTCAGAACCATCGGAAGGGTTGATCTGCTCATACCTGTAAGTACGGTTATAATCCTTCAAAACAAGAACTCACTGAGTAAGGCAGCAAAGACTCACGCTCAGCAGCAGCATTTTTTGTGGTCTGCCATGTGTCACCCCTATTTTCAATTACAGTCAGTGAAAGCAGCCAGTATTCAGTGCTGTAAGCTTGAAAAAGAGCAGAAAAACTGTGTTAATTGCCTCAAAAAATAAAGCAGAGCTCCTACAAAGTGGCTTTTAAAAATTACTTTCCCAATAATTGTTTAAATCTAAATATATTTTTAGTGGAATGAAACTGAAGCAAAATTTTCCTATTTGAGATTACGTCTAGAAAAGGCTCTGACCAGTGCTCCCCACCCACAAACCTGAATAAGCCATTCCCTCCTGCACCCACTCAAATGGGTGGCAGAGGTCTCTGGACTGAAGAGCAGGAGAGACCATGTCTCAGAGGAGGAGCTGGAATCGCGCCGTTAGAGAAGCAAGGAGGAGAACCTAGACACGGGACTAGTCAGAATATTTCTGAAGAGCCTAACGTATGCAAAGGGCTGACTGTGGTTAGTCAGTGGTGATTGTGCTGCTAGACTCCTCAGAAAATGGGATACGGGCCTCCAAAGTTCCATAGGTATTTCAGGGAGAGGAAGAGTCACCCAAAACCCTTGAGTTTCCCCCATACTTTAAAACCTGGGTAGCCAGCCTGCTGCCTTCCTGGGGCAATTCTGTATTTACTTCTTATTCCACACCTTCCCTGGAGACTCACCCACACAACTGGCACGGCAGCTATATGAAGTGATGCCTGCCAGCTCTGAGACGGGTACAGCTTTGCTGCAGACTCCATACAGGTTAATTGCTTGAGTAGACACCCAGCTTCTCAGGCAGGTTCTGCAGTCCCCGCTGGCCTCCATGCTGCTTGACCGTGCTAGCAGGAAGAGCTGCATTGCAGGTGTGCCATGCTTACACCCACAGCCCGGAGAGCTGTGCAACAGGCGAGTGAACCATGCAGATACCAACACCACCAACCACCCGCAGTAATGTCAGCGTAACAAGAGTCACCCCCAAACGTGCAGCCACAGCCTGCTTCACTTCCTCTAGAGCTCAGCTAGTATCTCTGTAATTTGGCAGTTCGACACTCTGCTGGTGTCTGACCCAGAAATTATCACTTTACTTAAAACCACAGAAGCAAGAGAGGTAAGTTTGGTTGTTCTTCTGTGACAACAGACTTTTTCAGAGCTGAAGCCGTATAGAGACTGAGCCTGATATACCATTAGCCCAAGGTCTTCGACAAGTTTTCTCCTGTTCATGTATAACCAAGATTCACTTGCTAGGGGTCAACACAAGCACATTCCAGCGTGCTTCCATCACACAAACTCTTTGGGGTATTCATCAGAAATATTTAGAATAAGTACTACCATGAATCCTGAAGCGGTTTTCTACAGTTTACAAATAACAGTGTTGACTGTTTACACCAATTCTCTCCCCTACTGTCGCTGTAAGACATGAATGCAAAAGGCCTGGTCAACCAGCAAACAAAGAATACAGACTGGAGGAGTGCCAGGGAAATGAAAAGGTTTTATATTCTCTGCAAGAATGTTTGAGTCACTTGGCCTACTAAAAGCGTTTTGAGGTGCATTCACTGTTGATTGCATTTGTTTTCCAGGCTCACTGCCACTACATCACTGTGAAGAACTTTGCAGAAACTGTGGAAAAACTCGAGACCAAGGCTGGCATCCAGAAGATTATGAAACATCTTTGTGACCTCTTTGCATTACATGGGATCTTCTCAAATGCAGGAGCCTTCTTGCATGATGGATATATATCTGGAGCTCAAATGGACATGGTCACAGCATCATACCTGGACCTCCTGCCTGTCATTCGGTGAGCTGCTTTAGCATGAAAGGAGATACACTTATTCTTTTTGTCCCTGTGATAGATATAAAATGGTGCTGCTGTACCTATGGCAACATCTCCAAAGTCAATTCACCTCACTCAGTTTTTATTTTCATTGCCTGGCAGCACTAGAAATGGATTGAAACATCTACACAGAGCTCATTTTCTCAGCAAAACAGACCTAAGTGTCCAGCTCCTCTGCAATCCCTAAACCGAAGCTCTGTAACATGAAATCTGAAATTATAAATAAGAATACCCATTTGCAGTAGAGTGAAAGCAGGAAAATATGTAGTTAGAGCAGCACTGGCAGGAGGCAGCCTCAGCAACTGATCATACACTGCAAAATCTGCTTAAGCCACAGCTAATACTGCCTACTCTGTTGCCATGGCTGAGTTGCAACTGGTACCCAAACAAGCCTGCCTACAGCTCACCAGATGCATCTGCTGGACACCATTTATTAGTAACTATGTGAATTCTGAGACATGCCAAGGTTTTAACTTACCACAACCCTCACAAAGGCTTTTTCACAAAGTGTTCAACTTTCAGTACTCAGTGCTGTTTGTTAAGAACAGATTAATCCAAGGTGCAGAGAAGCAAGTTGCTACCGTATGTAAAATTCTACTTAAGCCACCTGGAGAGAAACCAGAATACACCATAACCAAAAGCTGAACAGGACCGACCCAAAGAACAAACACTTTCAGAACTGATCGCAGAATTCAAGTTAAGCAATAAGCTTAACGATGTTTTCAAAAGCCTAACACATTGTCATCTCTGGAATTCACTGCAACTCCTCCGTGTTAGTCCATGCGTTGTTAACAGGATTCAACAACACAGAGGGTATTTACCTGGGTAATTAGAGTCAGTTATTTACAATTAGTAGAAAGGGTACAAACACTTCCTGGTCTGTAGCAAAAACCCAGCCTTTTCCAAAAGGAACTGGTAGATGCAAATGCCAACATTTGAGCAAACCACTTTGCATCCCTGTACCTCAGGTGTGGGGTACAGCCAGCATGACTTCCTACACTCAGGATGATGGGAAGACAGGAAAAAGTAAACCATCTCCTGCTTAAGAAAAGATCCTGTCATTACATGCTTGTCCTTATGCCCTAGCTGTCTGTTGCTGATTGCTGCGAGATTGGCCTCTGGGCTAGATGGGCCCTTGGTGCAGTTCGGGGCTGCTTTGTTCTTACAGACACACAAAGAGTAGAAGACCTTGACACCCCATGATGAGGTAATAGAAATACTTAAGAGTCGATGAAGGTTGGAGATCAGCAAAGCACATCGATCTACTAGAAACTTATTCCATTTTGTAAGCATACAGCATAAGAAAACGAGAACAAACTACAAAAACCAAAAGCAGGATCTGGCAGAGTCTGCTGAGAAAACATCTGACATGAGACTGAGTCCTAAATTAGGGACGGACCCCAGGTGATTACAGGACCCTGCAGATACTCATTCAACAGTACAGACAGCTCAGGGCATTAATAGAACGTGCCTCTGAGGAGTCAAAACAAGCAGGACTTTCCCTACAGTGTAGGCAAGGGAAAAAACTGGCACAAGCTTTTTAGGCTGAGGAACCTGGACAACTGACTTTCAATTTTATCTTTGATGTGTTTTCCTCCCTTACAAAGCAATAGCTGCTTCAATAACGTGAATGTCGTTCATCTACTCCTCAGGAAGGATGCTGTCCCACTAGTGGATGCTTTTGACTTCACAGATAAGAGCCTGAATTCTGCACTTGGCAGTTACGATGGACAGGTTTACCAACGGCTTTACGAGTGGGCTCAGAAGTCACCAACCAACAAGCAGGTATGGAGGCTGGGCTACAGCCAGGCAACCCCCACATTAGCCAGAGCAGAAATTGCTTGCTTTTCTTTTAATAAAAGCAGTACAGATAAAAGTGGATTAAGAGCCTTTAACTCTTAGTATCTCACTCTGAACAATGACCTGCAACACTCCAATTATGCCACCTATAGTCTTAGCTGAGACATTTAACCCAACAAGGAATTACAGCACCGAGAGTACTAGAGTTTGTACCAGGGAGCTGGACTGTCATGTGCCACCAATGTGGTTTTGGTTTTTAAACTTATATCACTAATAACATCATACAAAATAAGCTAAAACAAAAGTGTGTTTACATAGTTTACGTATTGTGGAACACGAGATGGCTGCAAGAGCCACTAATTGCAGGGTATTTTCCATTCACTGGTACTTTTACTAGTGCAATACTTAATTTTTTAATAATATGTTTAACCAGAAAGAGTATAAATGTTAAACAAGGCAATTTCATCCTTCATGGTCTTAAGCACTTTACTTTCACTTCTTAATTCATTCATATTGTGGAGTAATGTAGAATTCTGCATGATGTAAATAGCTATTGCTCTGTTTGAAAACGCATTTTGCCTTAAGTGAGATTTTTACTGTGGTAATCAGCAACCCTTTGAAATTCTACAGCTGAACACAAAATTTGCCTTTAGCAAACATTCAAGTTCAAGCATATTTTTTGAAGTTAAGTAGTATGCTGTTCCATTTGGAATGAGTATTGTGTACTGGTTATGAAGGACTGCACATACTACTGAGAAAGAGATCCTGCACATAGCTGAAGTAGCTGTTTGGTTTTTACATATTCTAGCTTTCTGTATTTCAGAGATCATTCGTAAGAAAAAAAAAATTACAGCCTTTTCCTTCTTAATTACATTAATTCCCTTCTGCATTCTCTTTCTGAACAGATGAGCCCAGCCTATGAGAAGTATTTGAAGCCACTTCTTCACAACATGCTATCAAAATTATGAGGACCATGATTTAAGTGAAGGCCACACATTTCCTCCTGTTCTTTGTGCAGAAGTACATTTATGAAGCATCAGTAATGACTAATCAGAATTAATAATCAGCTGCTTACCTGCAGTTGCAACAAGTATGAAACAAGATTCTTAGCCAGCCATTTGCATTTAATCAGACCGAAGCCAAACAATGCTGAGTGGTACCCACTCCTGTAAGGCAATCTAGTAAGAAATAGTCTAGGGTTTGCTAGTTTCTAACCTGAAGTGTCCTGACAGCATCAAAACTATGCCATTTGGCTTTCTTATTCTAAATCCACTATATTATGATTAAGGTGAAAAAAAGAAAATTTAAAAAAATCACATTATGAGCTCTCCCTCAGTGTGTTATAACTGCACAGTGCCTTCGGAAAAAAAAAAAGCACCAAAGAAAAACCCTCCACTGAAACACCCGAGGAAGGTAAAATTATGGTCTTTGGTTTCTAGGAACAACTTGTTCTCTTGATCAAGCAGTATATTAGAAACTACATCTGTTTGGACAATTAAAGTAGCTCTTAACTTGCTCAGCAGTGGCATATTCCTGGCTAATGAAGATTCAGTCAAAGCTGATGCCAACTCCAGTCTGCAGAATTTACTTTGCCATTAATAGAGCTGTTCATACTGTCTTCCTGTAAATCTTGGGCTCCAATAAAGTGTATTATTTGGAATACTGCTTCTCTAATTATTATAGTTCATAATTATGAAAAGGGCAGGCTGATCCAGGCCAGTCATTAATTTGCTAGTAAGTGAAGTGTTGCAAAGAACATCTTGTGATTATAATTCAATGCCAGTTAACACCGATATTTTTTACCACGTGTTGCAGGAAGGAAACAATCACTTTTCCCGAGCCTCATCAGTTCAGCTTTTCTTTTCCCCCTAACAGGAAGAATAAAGCTCTTCCTGCCTCTTATTACAAAAGTCAGAACCTATACAATGTAAGAGGGGGGACACAAAATACAACAAATACACACCTGAGACAGGCCTTCCGAGTGAGAGATGGGAGGGCAAGCTCCCGCCTTCAAGAACCAGCAGCTACCACAGAAATCCAGACCCCCTCTTACATCCCCAAAGAGCTGCGGGCCACAGAGCCCACGGAGCAAAGCAGTTGTGGTAAGGAACACTTGTGACAAGAACTTCATGGGAGAATGTGATCCATTCATCAAAACTCTCTCACTCCCAACAGCATTCAAGTTAGAGCATAACCAGAAATTCTATTAGTAACTGTCACAAAGTACCCAACGTAAGCAGAAATGGCCAATCAAAACTGAGTAAAACCATGGAATTTGAGTGCCTGGACTTGAACATCATCAGAAACAGTGCTCTACAGTTAAAATTTATATATATAAAGTCACTAGATAAATTGCTGACAAGCCAGACAATGCTACTTAGCAGCTACAAGTATTCAGGGTCTGTGTTCCCTCCATCCCTATCCTGTTAGCCGGTACAAATACTTGCCATCCTTTTGTTAGCTATAATAGAGTTTTCAAAACACAAGGTTTTTCTATAATGAGGACAGTTGAATCAACAGATTAAGACAAAAAGGAACAAAGTACATCAGTAATGGAGGATAATGGAGCCCTACCAGAGCATCTGAACTACTCTGCAGAATGGAAGAACAGGTTTTAGGTGGGTTTTTTTGTCTGGTTGGTTTTGCTTTTTTAAGTATTACTGTTCTAGATGACAAAAAAAAAATACAAAATAGTATTTCGTATTTCACATTTTTATTAGCTTTTTGCTGGCAGGCATTACACTTGGGAATAATATTGCACCAGGCATTAAAAATATGAATTCTACCACAGGGACATTTTGCATTTAGAATCCAATATAAATATTTCTAATCATATTTCCATGGCTACAGATAATATTTGGTTGCTTGATTTATATGCATAGAAAGAAACAGTTGTCATAACTGTAAGAAACTGTACTTATCAAGTATTTTTGAAGGGTGGGATTTGTTTTCCTAGAATATTACAATACTGTTTATTGATTTAGAAACTAAATTAGTCTACGTGATAGCAGCTTTTCCCCAACTGCATCTTAAATTCTGTTTGTTTCTTGCTCCCAGTATCATAGCATTAGACGGATTAGAATCCATTTAAACAGAGGTAATTTTAGCACTTTAAGTTGTGTCAAAGAACTGTGTTAATGACACAAAATACCCTATTGTACTCATTCTTCGGACTCCCTCTTCCAAACAAAAAGGTGTCTTGACTGAACAGGCACATGCATGTTTTTTTTCTGAACAGGACAAATGGACAGAGCTGCTAGAGAACGAAACTCCTCCAGTCCTTACTGATAAACAATAAATAGTCGTATAAAAAAAAAAGCCCACATTGTTGCTTTAGTCAAAATCTAGACTCCCGGGTTTACTGTCCAGTTAAGTTGCTAATCACTGAAGTGGCTCCTGTGGAGTCAGAATCAGTCATCTGTTTTCCGTGCCAGTCTACAGAAAGTCCAGTTATGCTCCACTGTGTTCTCATTGGCACGCTCGCTCATATGATGAACTCTGGTATTCCTGATCGTGAAGCCTTGCTTTGTGATGTACTCCATCAGATGGACTCTGAGCGACACTTCCTGGTGGTAATCGCATGGCCCAAACGTGAAGGAAACCTGGCAGTCCCTGGTGTCCATCATGTGCTTATTCCACTTCGTGAAGTGGTTTGAAATGCCTTCCAGTAACGAGTGGACTTTCGTTGTGATAGTGAGCTGCGTGATGATGACAGCCACCGGGTTGGAGTACTTGGAAAGCTTCCGGGTGCTGGACAGCTCCACCACTTCCTCAAAGGTATCCACGGGATACAACGGCTTGGGGTCATTAAGACACTGAATTAGCGGTTCAATCTGATAGAAGTCCGCTTCCTTCCGAAGTAGGTCGAACTCCTTGAAGTCCAGTGGCAAAGTGAGCTCTGAGGTCCTTAAAAAGTTAAGAACATAACGGAAAAGTGGTCCATCTCTGTCAATAAAGTAATTGCCCTGAGAGTCCCTGGCAGTGGGGAAGTCTCCCCTGAACATGGCCCCAAGCATTGAGTCGGGATATCTCGTTAGAGTTGTAAGGGATGTCGTATACATGTGTCCACCCACATTTAGCGTGACTGGATCAGTCATCTAGAAAGAGAGAAATTGCAGAGTTTATCAAGCCACCACAAGAAGATTCGATCACCTCACTGACACACACGGCAAACACTGTTTGAAAACTGCAGGCTCTGGACAGAATCACACCTCTCCCATCCGAAGCCTTGAAGCGGTGTTTAAACCCCAGCAAATCCAAGCCACCTAGCAACAAGGCACAACTGGCAACTAGACAGGATGATACTTAACATTCAGAACGCGCATTTCCAGAAGGCTTTAGAGATCTTAACAACTGAGCTACTGTCGCAGAAGTGAGTTCTGCATTTGGGCAACAAGTTTTTTTCCTATTCTACAAATGGGGAAATGAGAACAGAGAGATTTTGTGAAGAACAAGTTAGTCTGAATGAGGCCCATCAGTGCTCCTGACTTTCACAATATGTTTCTCATTCTAGAACAACAACAACAAAAAAGAAAATTCAGCTGCACAAATCTTAAGCCTCTCTCTCAAAAGAGGACAACAGTGCAAGTTTAGACACAGGACCAAGAGCTCATAATCAAAATAATCCATGCATTGGTTAAGAGGCATCATTAAAACAAGTAAACAGAAAAGAACTTTCAGCTTTTAACTCTAAAAAGAAATATTTATTCGCAAATTAGCATCCTGCATAGAAGAAGGGGGCAGAACACAAACCAGTCTGCATCAGTTTCCAGATAGCACATGAGGAAGCAAGAGAGAAAGGAACATAAATCCCATCTGGCCACCAACTCTAAAAACCAGGACTGAGGCCAGCCAGAGAAAAGAGACATATGCATGGAAGCAGAATGTTTAGAGAAAGAGAAGAGGAGAAAAATAAGATGCACTTGTGATGCACATAAAAATAAGATGCACTAGTTTGAAACAGGGTTTACAAGGAACAATCTTTTTCTTTATAAATAAAATGACAAAGTCCTTAAAATTACATGCAGGAAGCACAAACCACTTCCAGCCTTTGCGTGTTAGTAAAATGGTAACAGTGAGCTTCAGGCGTCAGTTAAGTACGCACTGACTGTACCTGGGAAACACAAATCTGAGCTCTCCCCACAACTAGCATGAGAGGCCGAGCGCTCCAGAGAACTGTCGAAACACACAGTTTTTCTTCTCACATGACTGACGCTCTGGACCTACACAGACAGATCTGGAAGGATTCTTACCACAGGATCTGGAAAGCCCAGTTGTACCGCACAGCACACACTTACACAGACTCACTTACCATATATCCCCAGTCTCCATTATCCATCTGTTCAATTGCTTGAACTGTGGTATTCCAAGTCTAACAGAAGGCTGCTGAATGGATATGCAATTCACTTCTTATGATCTCCCTGCAGGAAAAAGCACACACAAAAACACAAAACAAAGAACAAAACATGGCAGACCATCAGTACCTACAAGAACAACCGAGGGGAATGCTTCCTGATCAAAGGCAGGCTCTCTGCCTGGAGAGCATTCAGCTACAAACCCACATTAGCAGGAGAATCTACAAATGAGCTTTTCCCTCCTTCTCCCTTCATGCTACCCACAGGACTGCCTCCGGTGCACACAGGCAATCAATCACTCCACCAGCTGTTTGACCACCCCATTTTGTTAAATAACAAGTAATGTGCCTCTGAGGATAATGTATGTTCACAAACGGATTACCTTTCACCCGGAAAACTGTGAGTACTTTGAAAGATGGATGTCCTTTTCCCAATTAAAAAAGTTTATTTGGCCACCACTGAGGTCATACATGTGATTCATTAATATTAGTCAAAATTCCCATGCTCCAGTTTCAAAGAGCACAGAAGAATAAATGAAGCATGGAAGTCAATGAACAATAGGAAAACAAAATCTCACTGCAGAATTAATAATTCAGTAGTGGAAAACTGCAATTGATAGCAAGAACATTAGTCTATAAAGACTACGAATGGACTTCATAGACCCATAAGACACTCTTGAAAGGTATCTCTCTAGAGACAAGCCAGAGGACATGAAACATGTTTTCAACAATGCTCCAACAAACATAATTTGAGAAGTAGTTCATGCCGTAACTTCCCAGAAGATGCTGAACTGCTGACTTGCATAACAAGGGGACTCTCTCCACATGAGCGCACAAGGGAAATCCACAGCCTGGCCTGTGCAACTCCAGGAGGGGGAAGTGAATGACCCCAGACACCAGTGGAGATTTTCCAAAGATGGCCTGTCAACCACGTCAAGCGATGCATGGACAGGGAAGCCAGCCATCAGTAAGCCTTTTTCCCTACCCAGAGCCTGCCTCTCTGCTAGAATTGCTGAGCATTTAGGTCAGTCTGTTTTAAGTAGGGTACTGCTTCTCAGCTTTATTTATTTTTACATCTTAAAGACCACACAGTCACCAAGACTTCTGCTCCCATCCTCTTTACTAGCAAACTTCAACGCAGTCACCCAGCCAAAAGCAGCACAAAGATTTCACTGAGCCAGAGCCCTACATTCCAAAACAA
Organism: Tauraco erythrolophus; assembly: GCF_009769465.1. Classification (NCBI taxonomy): domain Eukaryota; kingdom Metazoa; phylum Chordata; class Aves; order Musophagiformes; family Musophagidae; genus Tauraco; species Tauraco erythrolophus. The sequence goes on from NC_141476.1 coordinate 10,298,820, forward strand.
CTGAAGGTTCACAGTTAATTCCCAACCAAAAACATTACTTGCCCTTCTCGTTCCTAGCAAACAAGGTCAGTCTCGTTCACCACAGAACAAGGCAGCACCTCTCTGGGCTCCGCTACCCTGTCCAAACCCACAGCCTGGGCACAACAGTGTCCAGCAGGTCAGGCCTTCAGAGGCCAGCAGCACGAGCACAGCCTCAGCTGCATCTCAGATGTATTAAAGGGTAGAAAAAACAAAATCAGTGTATGAAAATTGTGAGGTCAGACAACTGAAGATTAAGGAATACTAAGGTACAGAACTAGTCATACCAGGATCCTATTTTTACAAATTAGAGACAGAGTATGCCTCAAGAAAGTACATTAAAGCACACACACCCCCAACAGCAGATAAACCTGGAATGCCAGCTCTTTTGCCAACCTTTGTAAATTTTATTTTCTATCTGCTCATAAATCAAGAAGCAAATTCCTTCAACTTTTCTTTATTTGGAATTATCATTCAAGTACAGCTCACTAACTTTTATCAATAGTCCAGATCTTTTAAATTCCAGCACGTACAGGTGTTAGTTTGGTCAAGTACAACACCAGTATAACACGCAGATGCATTAAGACCATAGGAGAGACTGGTACAGGTTTCTGATATTCAAGGAAAATATTCACTTCAAAGTGGTAATCGCGATAGAAGAGATCTGCAGTCTTAATAAAATTAACTGGAATTATACATTCCAAATATTTCAAAGACAGGCAGATGTCCCTCGAGTTATTTAAATTGGTGGACAGATACTATCTTATTTTGGTCAGCATCTAAATTCACACTACAGATTAATCAAGACTTACTTTATCAGAGAAAAAAACAGACAACACCGCCTGTCTGTGCAAGGGCATAAACTAATCTTTGATCACAGCACTGCTATGTAACATGGGAGTGAATAATTTACAAGAGCAATTAGCTGCAACGAACGCAGCCCTCAACACATACGTTGCACCAAGAAGTCTCACTGACCTTCATCTATGTAGGGACCCAGAATCACTAGGCAGGCACAAACCTCCCTGGCAAAGCCAACACTGGAGTGAGATGCACAATGCAAAGGAATAATACCAGAAGGCCATCCTAAAATGCCTGAGCAGGATCACAACTACCCGCTGCTTCCCTCATCAGCCTGGGAGCTCCGAATTTCTCGACAACTTCACAGGGAAAATCAGCTCTGTTCAGGTACCACCTGAGATAGGACTACCAAACCACCTCACGAGGGTGGGGTATATGTACACCCTTCATAATGTATGCCCTTTCAACGATGCTTTAAATTCTTCCTGAATGAAACACAGTGATGCATCAGTGGGGGTGGGCAGACACTTGCTCCGAGAGATGGGCAGCCTCAAGCCAGCTCTTGTCCCTGTGTCACACCACAACACACCACATCCAAGGACAGCCTCGCTAACATGGCTGCTCGCATCCGGACAGCGGAGAACAGATGACATGCAGCCATATCCCAAGACAGTCTCTCTTTAACAACCATACGAAACTCTCATTTAAGATGAGGTTCAGCCAGACAAACTGCTGATATCGTTTAAACCAAACAGGACATCGTTCTGTGGTGAACCAAGTGTGTCAAACTACAGTCCTGCTTCTGCGAGCAGGGAGAAGATACACGGCATGAACATGGTCATGACAGCTGCTGCTGCAGCCCAGCACCAAGCACATCCACACCAGACAGGTACAATGAGAGGCAAGGACCTTTGAAGAAAAGCACTCACGCCATCACTTCATACTGAACACACCAAATTGGATACCTGCATTTGTAAAACGCTCACTCTTATTTCATGTATTATGACTCAGAGGATTACAAGGCTATTTACCAGCAACACTACTGCAACAGGTAATCCCATTAACTTCAGCAGGGCTTCTCCCAGAACAGAGCTGCTAACGTGCAACCATTTTGCAAGCTGAAATTCAGAGAAAGCAAATGAGAGTCAGCTGAACACGTGCATCTATGAGCACACACGGGCTCAGGACGGGACAGGGGATGCCAGCAGCACTGCCAAGCGTTTGCACTGCTGGGACCACATACACTGCATTTGGTCAAGGCCACAGCCTACACACTGCACCTGGGGAAAAGCACAGTGTTTGTGTCATAAGCAGTTACTTAAAGGAGCAGCAAAAATAAACCTAACAGTTAAAAGTCAAGAGGCACACACCACCTAATTTGCTCTGAATGTTTTCCATTTAGTTTTTCCAACAAAGAATTAATGGATTTACTTGTAGCACCAGTCTTTACTGGACAGTTCGGTATCGATATTACAGTACAAGCTGTTTAACCTCCACACACAGCGTCGACAGGAATTCTACAAATGGCAACTTGAAAATTAAAAAGAGCCAAGCTAGGACTCTACTTATACAGACAAATATACTTGCTATGTCAAGCTACTCACCCACTTAGTGAGTTCCCTGCCTCACACATTTAGATCTCCAAAGATGAGAAAAAGGAACTCCTGCCCTCGGCACAGCTACGCTGTACATGGACAGCCTCTCCATTCCCCAGCCACCCCTAACATTTGAAAGGCAAGTTTTTATTGTAAATCATGATCGGTGACTCACCTGAACTGACAAAAACTAAGCTAGCACCAGCAATGACTGTACTCCGCCAAACTGTAGCGTGAGACAATAGTCTGCAAAGCAAATCCATGAGGATCCAGCACCGTGCTACCCTAACCAAGGGAGCAAGGAAGAGGCAAGCTCTTACAGCAATCAGTTACCGAATCTTCTGGTAATTCAGCAGATCAGCTTCACTAAAAAAAAACATCCATCACCTTCTACACATGTCAAGTTTATAATGACTAATACAGATGATTAAAAGTTAACACAGCTCTTGCTTTTCTTTAGTTGCTTTTTACTAATACTTAGTCTTCACCTCAGGCAGGAGGACAAAATGCTCACACCAGCATCTTCACTCCTTTATGTCTAATCACTTCACTATAAATTCCAAGCTCCTGAAGTTTCCTTCCCTCCCCTAAGGACCTCTAAGACATCCTGGTTTAAGTCCAGGTTATAAACTTTTATTTTAATTGCTTCTTGTTTGAAATGTCCACATCGCAGTATCACTTCGGCCCCCCTCTCACAAGAGCCAAAAGAAGACACATGTATCTGCCCTGGTCCTGCTGAAGGAACCACAGGTACACAGGCTTTCAGCACCCATGAAAACAGTTGGGCTTCACCCAACTGTACGTTGCTTCTGTGAAACTAACTGGTAGTGTTAGTTCCACACTGTTGTCTGTGTGTGGAAATGTGTCTCCAAACAGTTTTTCAGGAAGGCAGGCGTCAGAAACACGGAGCCTCCCTGCACACACCAACAGGGCTTGGCACGTGCATGGTCCGAGGAGCAACAGCAAGACAAGGGCAGAAATCCTTCCTGCGAGCCCAGGCCAGAGAGGGGCCCAGGCCTGCAGCAGGAGCTGGGAAGTGCCAGTTTCCATCACAGAGGAGCCAGAGAGCTCATAGTGGAAGAACTCTCCCCAGGATCACAATGATTCAGCAAAGATCCTGGAAACGAACCCAGACATCTTGCTCCCCCCCCTGCAAGTGACCCAAGAGCCCAGACCCTCACTCCCACCCTAAACTAGTGTCCCAGCTCTGCCTCCTCTACAAGGTGGGGCAGGAGGACCCACTCCCTTCCCCGCATAGAGCAAGATCCACGTAACCCAGACCCTCCCTGCCAGAGATAACCGCCGGGCACCCGGCACCCACCCCGGCACCCTGCCCGCTCCTTCCCCCAGCCCAGCCGGGAACCCAGGCACCAGCTGTCCCATCCCCACCCTAACACCGGGGCCCCGGCATCCCGCCCCGCAGCCCTTCCCCAGCACCGAGAAGGCCCTGAGAGCGCAGCCCCGCGCCCTGCCCCTCAGCTCTGCCCGGGACACTGCCGTCCCGCCATAACGCGGTCCCCCACGGAGGCTGCGGGCAGCCCGCCGCACACGGGCCCCGGGCGCCCGGCCCCCCACCGCTCCCCGAGCCCGGGCAGGCCCCGGGCGCTCAGCCCCTCGCCCCAAGGCGGCGCAGCGCAGCCCAGCACTCACGGGCGCAGCTCCCAGCGCTACGGCAGAGCCCGGCGGCGGCAGCAGCAGCGGCGGGGGCGACTGAGCGCGAGCCCTGAGTTGAGCCGCCGGTGCGGCGGGAGGGGGGAAGGGAGCGAGGGTGTGTTCTCATCCAGCCACGCCCCGGCCACGCCCCTTCGGTCGGAACCGGGGAGGGGCGGGCGATGCCGGGCCGCGAAGCGCCTCAGCACCGCCCCGTTCGCCTCCGGACTGGCAGCCGGGTGGCCACGCGCGCCGCCCGCCTCGGCCTCGTGCCCGGCCGCGGCGTCACCGAGGGGGCTGCGAGGGGCGCGGCCCGGGCAGCCCCGCCGCCGACAGGCGAAGCCGTGGCCGCGTGCGGGGCGCTTGAGCCCGAGCCATGCGTGTCCCCGCCAAACCGGGCGGGCGCGCGGTTGTCCCGCTACCTCCGCGGCGGACCGGAAGTGGCGTGCGAAGACCGCGCCGCCCGCCTGCAGCCGTCGCGCGCGCGGGTTCCCGCGAGAGCGGCGCGGGGCGGAGTGAGGCCGCCGGCGGGGCGCACGGGGGCGGGGTCTCGTCGTCACCGGCAGCGCGCGGCGCCCCGCTGGCTCCGCGCTAGAGGACACGGCCAAGATGGCGGCGTGCGCCACGGTACTGCGGCACCTGGCGCCGCTGGGCGCCCGCCTCTCGACCCGGGGCCGCGCCGCCGGGCGGCTGCTCCAGCAGCGCAGGGGAATCCGCCTCTCCGCGCCTGCCGCCATACAGGTAACCGGGCCGCCGCGGGGAGCGGCGCCCCGAAAGGGAGGCTGGGGGAAAGGCGCCCGTCCTGCTCAAGGGAAGCGTTCGGCCCCGTTGGTGCGAGGCGGCCTCGGGGCGGGCGGGCGGTGCGGTGTCTCCCCGCGTCCCCGCCGTGCGGGGAGGGCGGCGGCGGGCCGTGCCCCCGCCGTGCTCGGCAGCCGGTGTCTCGCAGGTGACGGTGCGGGACGCGCTGAACCAGGCGCTGGATGAGGAGCTGGAGCGGGACGAGCGCGTCTTCCTCTTGGGCGAAGAGGTGGCCCAGTACGATGGCGCGTACAAGGTGCGTGGGTGCCCTTACTGGGCCGGGAGAGGGCATCAGGCAGGCCCTGACTCCGCTCTTCTGCCCTGCAGATCTCCAGGGGTCTCTGGAAGAAGTACGGGGACAAGAGGGTGATCGACACCCCGATATCAGAGGTACGGCTGCCCCCGTCTCTGACCCTGGCGACCCCTTCCTTAGCTGCTCCCCCAGTGCTTACCCTCGGTTTCCTTCTCTTTCAGATGGGCTTCACGGGAATTGCTGTTGGGGCTGCAATGGTTTGTAAATTTATGTTCCTTTTGAATTAAAACATTTAAACTATTCTTACGTAAAACCATACTAATACGTGTTTTAATATATTTAACAGGCAGGGTTGAGACCAGTGTGTGAATTCATGACATTCAACTTCTCCATGCAAGCGATCGATCAGGTTATAAACTCGGCTGCCAAGACCTGTTACATGTCTGCAGGATCAATTGCTGTTCCCATTGTCTTCCGGGGCCCCAACGGGGCATCAGCTGGAGTCGCTGCCCAGCACTCACAGTGCTTCGCGGCTTGGTACGGGCACTGCCCAGGGCTGAAAGTTGTTAGTCCTTGGAGCTCAGAAGATGCCAAAGGTCTGCTGAAAGCATCAATCCGGGACGATAATCCAGGTGAACACAGGCAGATCATGGCAATACCTAACACTCCATCTTGAAAACAATGTCTGTTTTCCCCTCCTGCCCCATTTAAAACAAACAAAAAAACCCTGTTAAACCCTAAAACACTTAATGTTGCTTTACTGCTGCTTTCAGATACTTACAAAGACAGAAGTATTTACTCTTTTCCTAACAGCCACTTGCCTCACTCACAGTAGACTCATTTTTGCTGTTGCCAGCTGCGTGTCTTTAGTGCTAGTTTGGGACCAAATCAGGAAACTTAGAAGCGTTTGTGAATCTATAGTAAAGGGGTTAAAAGGGATAAAGATGAGTCAGGAGGAGTTCCTGCATATACAGTGTCTGTGTAACAGATCATGAAATTCATATGGTAAATTCAGAATGTCATTAATTAAAAGCAGGGTAACCTTTGTTGTTGTTTTTTACAAACATGCATGCAAAATCTAAGACTTTCCAAAACTAGTGATTCTACCGTTGTGTACCAGAAGTTAAATATCTGATCTCAAATTTAAGACTAGTTGTAGACCATTTTAAAAATAATTCAGTATTGACTTTTATTTTTTTTAATTGCTTCTGCAAACATACTTAAGTTCTTGTTGCCTGGATGGGCTTAGTATCTTGAGCTAGTCTGCTGCAGTACCGTTAATCATCAGTACAGTGCTGTGTCTGCAGATGTACATGTTAATCTAAGTATGTTTTCTTTTAGTTGTGATGCTGGAAAATGAATTACTGTATGGTGTTCCCTTTGAAATGTCAGAACAGGCACAGTCAAAAGATTTTGTTGTTCCAATTGGAAAAGCTAAAATAGAAAGGCAAGGTAAGCTAAGAATACAGTTTGTTCCTTATTAACTGAACTGAATGTTACTTTATCCTGTAGCATACTTTATTGTTCTGTTGCCCATATAAAGAAAGTTCACTTGATTCTCTCTATCTCGTCTAAAAGACTTGTTCCTTATTATAGAGATGGAGTAGGCGATGTCTGGAAAAACTTTTTTCCTCATCCTAGTACATAATTTTTGTCAAAAATGCAAAAAGAGATCACTGTAGTATTTTGGCCCATTTGTTCATGATTTACCAGTTAATTATATGAATGTTTGAAAAGGATAATCTGAAAACAATATTAAATATCTTCTCAGTTCTCTGAATTAAAGGATGGAGTTTCTGTCTTCACATAGTCCTTCTGCTGCAACTCCTCATGCTGTGTACTGGTGTAGAATACTTAGCATTTCAAATAAATGTAAGGAACTTAAATTTACAAGAGAATCCTAACATTACCTTGAAAGGAGCCTGAGGTCTAGAGAAAAGCTTTAACTCTTAAGTTGTGTTTTTCTTTTTTAACATTGACATCCATTGTAGGAACTCATGTTACGTTAGTGTCACACTCAAGACCTGTTGGACACTGTTTGGAAGCAGCTGTTGTACTTGCCAAAGAAGGCGTGGAGTGTGAGGTGGGTGAGGTTTCTGTTGCTTTTCTCTTACCCTGAACTGGGGAAAAAACAGAGGGTCTTCTCATTCAGGCTCTGCAAAACTTCAGTGTCACAACTACTAGCTGCTTATATTTGTAAATGCCTTCAGTCGGTGAGCCAAGCACCTGCGTTTCATGTTTCTGCATTTGACCTTTTCATCACAAAATTAAGGCAGAACTGATAATGATTTTCAGATTGACCTAGCTGCCTGGGAAGCAGATTGACAGTATGTGTTAGTATGGTTGTATCTCGATACAATAAGACTCACCTATCTGGGATTTTCCAGGAGCCACCAGAAACTGTTCTGTACAGTCTCTGCCAGGATAAAAAGTTAGACATTTTACTTGTCTTGAAAGTCAGAGTAGATGGAAGTGCTAAAGGACAAAACTCAGTGTCCTTCTTGTTTTGTTTTTTTTTCAGGTTATAAATCTGCGTACCATTCGACCAATGGATATTGAAACAGTGGAAGCTAGTGTTGTGAAGACAAACCATCTTGTAACTGTAGAAGGAGGTTGGCCACAATTTGGAGTAGGAGCTGAAATCTGTGCCAGGATCATGGAAGGTACTGAGTTTTGCAATATACATGTTGATGTCATTCCCTAGTCTAAATCCTGACGACTTCTTCATAAAGCCAGATGAAGGCAAAGTTAGGGTTTTCTATCTGAGGAGCTTGAGCCTAGCTGTCTTCCTCTACTAGATTTTCACAGGGTGGATCCAACTCCTGTTCTCTTGCAACCAATTCTCACTCCAGGAACTTGACTGTGTCAGAAGCAGGATATAAACTTTTTGTCTAAGCATAGTGCATGAAGATAAACGAGCAGGAACAGCTGCTTTGGGAATATTAGAACTACAGGAAGAGAATTGTTTAAATAGATTAAGATTCAGAAAATGAAATTGAGAGAAAAACGTAGTGTGTGGCAACCTGACACCCATCTTCTGTTTCAGGATCTGCCTTTAACTACTTGGATGCTCCAGCTGTGCGTGTTACTGGTGCAGATGTTCCTATGCCTTATGCAAAAATTCTAGAAGATAACTGCATACCTCAAGTGAAGGATATAATATTTGCAGTGAAGAAAACTTTGAATATCTGAGTTGTAAATACACGTTTTAAAGTCCTGCTTTAAAAAGTATCAATGGTGTAGGGCAAGTTGTATGCATAACTTTGTTGTATAGCTTCATGAACTTTTGTACAGTGGAGAAAGTATCGCCACCTCCCAGAATATTTATATGGGGTTACCCTCTAAGCCACACTTCGTGTAAGCAACATGTTAATGTATGTTTGTTCAGCAGTACAGGTGGGCAAGTGCTATTGTATGTGGAGAAATCTGATCCTAAATTCAGAGTGAGGACAGAATCCTCCATTTCTGCTTGGCTTGTAATTACCAGACTAGTTGTGTTAAACTGGCTGCAGTGTGGTTGTGAAGAACTGCAGGAAGCAAAAGTCCAGCCCTGGAATGCTCTAGGGCTCTCTAGGAGCCCACGGTCACAAGGCTTATTAAAGGTGAATGAGCAAACTGGAGCGAGTGAAGCCCTGCTTTTCAGGTGACAAGTGAAGTGCATCTGCACAAAATGGCTTTGGAAGCCTGTGGTGTGGGCTGAGAGATGGGCCAACGTGTAGTTCAAGGAACGCTCTGCTCATGCAGGAAAGCTGCACAAGAGTTCAAATAATATGTGATGGGAAACACTACTTAGTTTTTCTTTACTAGCTGCCACAAACAGTGATAAAAAAAATACTTGCCCAGATGCTTTGCTTTATGTATTATTTTTTTTAAACTCATCACATGGGCTAACAGCAGCATGCTCAAAACTATAGTTCTTAGAGTGCAAAGTACGTTATTTTATGCAGATGTGCTGAGCCTGGGTCTGAAGCAGCAGCTGCATAGATTGCGTTTGAAGAACTGGGAAACAGTTGTAGCAGCTTTAGGCAGATCACCACATGCCAGGGGCTAGTCCTGGCGGGCTGGGAGAGCTCTGTTAGGCTTGGTTCAGCAGCTTCTGGTGCAGAGTGGAAGCTGCTCAGAGGAGTGTGAGCAGTGTGGCTTGCTCTGTACCCCAGAGTGGCTGCCTTTCCACTGAGCTGTTGGGGAGGAGATACTTCCCTCTGTAAGCAGACAGAAACGCTCGGGTCCTGTTTCAGTCAAGGGCCAGGAATACTTTTCAGGGTATTTCCGTGAGCAGAAGGGCTGTTAGGTTCTTAGGAAGTCTGGCTTGCAGGTGAGATCCTAGCTGAACATACCCACCACCACACTGCTGAAGGAATTCCATTAACATTTTAATAAAAATGACTGAATATCACAGGTTACATGAAACTTTGTACAGACATTCTCTGCATAGTAACAAACACTGATGTACTTGATTTTAAAAAATGGATTATCTATAATCCTTTAAAGTGCAATTTGTTTAAGGTTTTAAATCAAAAGGATCTTTCAATAAAGTTTAAGCTGTAGAATTAACTTGAAGTAACTTTGCATTTAACTAAATCAAGAATAATATCCCAGTGCCCTATTCACTCTTATTTCAACTGTTTCCTCATTTAAAAACGCTTTCCCTTAGAGTTACAGGTAGGATGTCCATTTAAACAAGTTTAATGAAACAGCATTTTTATTCCACCAGCAAATATGGTGGGAATAAGATTCAATTCTCCAGTTCCCTCACCTGTGCAGTATGCTTTAAGGGTTGGGGAGGCGGGGAGGGTGCTGGATTATCCAAAACAAAACTTGCTGATTCAGTGCAGCAAGAATTAAGATTTACAATGGCATGAAAAGTGTTGAAAACCTGAGCAGACTAAAACTACATTTCTGTAATTTGAAAAAAGGGGTGGAATAGAGCTAGAAAAAAAATTGCATTAATTCATGATGATCATGGTCATTCCTATTTTCAGATTTCTGTTCAGCTATATAGAAGTTGCTGTACCCCTGAAACTGTAGCTAGAGAGCAGAGTTTCTGAAACCCAGTGAAGAATGGAGTACTTAGCACAGCACGGCAACGCAATTCCAACAGCGTAGTGCTGCTACTCAAGGAAAGCTGAAATGGGGGTAAATGGAGCTACAGCGTGATTAGCTGCTATATGCTGGTGGATCAGTCGCCGGTCAGGAGGGTCTTTTTCCTAGACAGCACAGGAAAGGGAGAGGGAATTCAATCCTGGTGTGACCAGTAGCCTCAGCTGATCCTGGGAGCGCTGTAGTCGCATGTCTGTGTTTTCTTCAGAGTTCCTTTCTGAAAGTTTTGTATGGAGCTGAGTAAGGCTCCTCGGCTTGCACTGACATCAGGCTGTGGGCTTGGCTGCGTTGGCACCTCTGTACTTGGAGGAGGAGCTGCTGGTGGCAGGGGTGGCGGTGCTGGGGGTATCGACGATGCTCCTGTTGCGTTGAGGAGAGAAGATGCAGTTTGATTATGTCAAGAACGTCCTGTGGCAGAGGACGGCAGCCCTGAGCTGACTTGGTCAGTCCTGCACTAGTCACGTCATTCCTTGAATGCCAGTGGAGGGTGAAGAACAGAAAGCATGAAAAAATGCCAAAGTGATCAAATCCCTCTATCTGCAGGTGAGTTGTGTCATCTAAGACACTCTGAAAAAAAGCCTTAAGTGCCTCAGTACTTGGTGATGCAAAACATGACTCAAATGTGGTCTTGCACTGGGGGAAATAGAGATAAGAACTTAAGAGAAAGTGAAGCTAGGAAGTTCTATTGTTTGTCCCCAGTGAAGCAGTTTGCTCTTTGAGTCACGAACAGTAACAAAGACCGGAAGCAAGTCTTGCTACCTGTTCTTATTTACATGACTAAGGACATTCTTACGAAGGACCACATCGCTGTAGTATTTCTGATGACTGCTTGGTCAGATTATGTTCCATTTTTGAAATACTAACTGCAGATAGAGTTTCCTGGAAGTGTTTTATGCTTCCACAGTACTATCAGACTTTCTCCGAACATGCTGTAACAAACGCCTGTTTCACAGGGTGAATGAATCACAACCATCTGCCACTCACACCGCTTGCCTGCTTCTAGAGTTCCCACCAGTCACTCTGCACTCTGGCCCTTGCTTTCCACCCCAGTCACATCCAGCTCGTGCTTCTCATCGTGCCTCAGCCTTCACGTCCTGACTCCCTGGGAAGCCAGAGCCCACAGCAGCGCATGCAGGCAGCAAGCCCAGCAGCGAGGGCCTGCATGGAGGTGCTTCCTGGCAGCTCAGATCCAGGCGGGTGGCCTGATTTGCCCCAAGCAGCTCTCCCAAACACCCTGATCTTGCACAACTCTGCTGCTGCGCGTTGCACCATCGTTTCTACACAAGTACAATCAGATCCACACTGGAGTGAGAGCAAAGGGCTTCAGAGGTGACCGCCTGCTGTTCCGCAAGACATCCACGTGAAGGTGGTGTTTGCAGCACATGACCAGCTATATGAGGAATGATGGGCCTGTCTTGTCTCGTGTTCTGGAATGAGCAGGGGCATTATGATTAGTATCTTACAACTACTCAACAGTGAATTTTAACTTACGATCATTTAGATCATAAGTTATTCCACAGTAAGACTAGAGAGACAAATGGCACCTATAGCATAACACTTGCTTTTGGTAGCTCGAACCTACAGAGAGGAACACACTGGTAAGTGGCAAGAACTATGACACAACGCAAAACAACACGAGGCCAACCAAGAGGCTATGATTACTGACGTAGAACTGCTTGCTATGAAGCAGGCAAATACCGAGCAGTTAAGGGGCATTATGCCACAGGGGCTCACGAGGTATTCAAGGAAGGATAAAGCTCAGCTACAGAAAACAAAAAGCAGGCAAAGTTCTCTGTGCTCCACTTCTCTCTCAATTCCTCGCTACCACTTGCTCTCAGACTAACAAGTAATAGTGAAAAAGTAAGTGCTGAAATTAAAAAAAGCAGTTACACTAGATGAAAGCCATAACCCAAAGTTCCCTCGTTTTCTATTTGTGCCAGTCTTTGAAGAGACTTTTCCCATATGAGAACAAGCTCAAAATGCAGAGTATTCACACAAAGCATCCAACTTTGCCAGTGTACATTAATACATGCTGTGACTGTAGCACTTCCAGCTCTTCAGGAGAAATTCTTATTGTCATGAAAACCTTCTGTGACAACAAAACATGGAAGTACATATTGGGCTTATCTTCACTCTCCTCCCTTCCAGAAGAAATACTCAAGTCCTAGTAGAAATATCAGAGATCAACTGAAACAATGTAGCATGCCTGTTGCATGTGGATCAACTGCTCTCTTAAATAATGAAAACACTACACAATGTTAGCACAGACTGAAATAAATTGCATATTGATGCCTTGGGGCCATCTAATTTATCCAAATCTACTTTTTACACTAGCCAAAGATGAAAGCCAATTTATTATTAGACATACTGGAAAACCATCTCCTAGGTTACAGTCTTTCTGTTTCTCATGCGTGTACAGACCGCCAGCAAAGCAAATCTTGACACTTTGCCAAAGGAAGAACAAGGCCAAAAACAGTTAAAGTAACCACTTTTGCAGTTAAAGTGGTCAGAGCAGAACACCACAGGACTGCCATACCAACGCTATCACCAAACTGATCAGATGAACTGCTGTAAAAGAGCCAAGACCAGCTAATCATAAATGAAATGGCTTGAAAGAGATGCAAGAACTGCAGAGAACAAAGACAAGATTTTTGGCTGGAATTGCAAGGTGAGGTTGGAGAGGTTGTGCAAGTAGTTGTACAAGATGCAATAAGGAATAAGCATGAAAACAGTGGCCAGGACTCTCTATGGAAGAGAAATACAACAGTAACATAGGCAGTGGAAGAAGGCACACATTTGACAGAGAGAGGGGCAAAAAAGTCACAAAGTGCTTAGATCACGAAGTATTGTTAGGCCAAGATTCCATGCGTTATATTCAAATTTTGGTCTGGTTATGCTACAATGGGGGCAGAAAAGACAGGGAAGTAGGGGGAGAGGCCACTTTCCTTCCTGGAAATTATTTAAATTCCTCAGGACTAACTGTTATTGAAACTGAGCTGCCAAGAACATCATACAGTTACATTCTTGGGGGACTGATTACAGACAATGATACTCTTACACCTGAGCTCTGCCTTAAAACACAACAGTTTTTAGGATGGTATCTGACTAGCTATGAGCAAACACATATTGAATCTATTAATTAAGACCATGGTTCTGAAAATCATCAAATCAATTCACTTCAATTAGTCAATCAAAACCAAGCTGTCATTCCCTTCTTGTCACGAGTGGTGCAAAGGAAATCTGAGTTCACACTGGTGTACTCATATGCAGTTACATCTACAGACTAAATTGTTCTGTCCAACAGTGAAATATTTTCCTGTATTTACTAGAAAAGACATTTGAGACAAGTGCTCAGTTATAACTAGCCCTTTCCAGTACACATGTTTGAAGAAGATGCCTGCAAACACACATTTTACTCATTCATGCAGTTGTAAGAATAAAACACTCAAAACAGGAACTTACCAAGGGTTTTTTACAGGGACATTTTTGTTAAGAGAGTGTGTTAAAAGGAATAGGAAGTAAATCAGATGCTGTAAACTTGATGCCTGAATTGAAACAAAAACTTAATTATGAATTTAAAGTGACAGTAATTGTGCCAAAAGCATTAAAAACTTGGCTGAGAATGGGATGCAAACAAAGAAAATCATTTTAGTGATAGATTTTTTAAAGATGCTGTATTTCATTAAAATAATCCATAAGAATGTTCAAATTTTTTTTTCTATTCCCTCCCAATACTAAGCAAGTTCAAGATTTGCATTCAACTTTCCCATACAGAAACAGAGCATCTTTAAAGAGAGAAATCAGCATTAGCTTACTTTTCCGAAAATTCACGTTCAAAATGATGCATGCTCTATTGAAGACAGCAGAGAAAGAGAGAGGACACAAGTTAATCATCCAGTTCTCGTGTCAAAGTAAGAAAAACAGATACTGTTAGCTGAAAAGTTAGTACAAAAATCAATACATTCTTATTCACTGACAAACATGAGGATAGCAGATCGACTATTTCACATTACCTACACAATACTTTGATTCCGAATAACGAAACACAATTTTCCCTGCTATAAGCATTATTATACTTGAGGAATAAATACAACACATATGCTTTCAGTTGCACATGCCATACTTCAAGTTTTACAGGATTAAAGTGCATTTAGGTTTAGCAGGAATCTGCAGGAAGATTAGCCATAGAAGACGAAATCCATTCAGTTCAAGGAAGGCTTCCTGTCACGTTAGCACCTGTATTTACACTTACGCTGCATGGATCAGAGACACTCAAGAAGAGCACTTACTAAAGCATTCGAATTGCCTTACAGGCAGGTGAACAGTAGAAAAGAAGCACCATATGGGCATCTATGAAACATATGTCATACTGAAGGATTCAGAACAACAGGCACAGAAAAAGATAGCTCAAGTTAAGTACAACTCTTTCACTTTATTCCCACAGGGAAGCCCAGGGGAGCAAAAATGATGCCCTCTGAACTCTTCTCTATTGTAAGAGAGCTCGCTGGTAATTTATGGGCTTACTGGATTTAGAGAAGATGCAGTGAAGTTTCAAATAACCCATACCGCAATGTTCTGCATCCCTTCTGATCCTACCCACAGCTCACAGCCACAAAGAAAAATCACAGGTTTTCAAGAAAATAAAGAATTGTGCAAGGAGAGGGAGAAAAAAAAAAGGAAGAAAAAAAAATGAGAGTCAAACATTCAAGGGAGAATGTCGGAAACATAGGAAATTACATTAGAATCACTTGGCACTATCTAAACAACATATTTCAAAGATGTTATTTAGCCGAGTATCTGCAACGAAACCAGCCTGAAGCATTCTAGTCAATGAGAAACGCCCATGAGAGTCTACGTTTCTCATAGACACCTTTCCCCTCAAAGCAGGTGGTACATTGGATCCCACAGCTGCAGCTATCATCACAAAGACAGCTAAAGCCAGCAATCCTTTTACTTCTTAGTATGTTTTGCATTGACTATACCAAGCGCTCTGCTGCAAGCTAAGTCTCACAAGGCCTTTGTTTAGAGACAAAGCACATCGTTCAGGGGGTTTCTCACATCTTGAGAAGCTCCTTCCCCAGGGCATGTCAGCCTGGAGCCTGTTCCCCCTCTGGTCAGCATCTCTGGCTCTGCACATACGCTCACACTACATTGATTTGGTTGGTTACACGCCAGGGCAGGGGCAAGAGCTTCTGCTGGCTACACTTTTCCATGTCAACCTTCGTTTTGCCATGGCATCACAGATTCATAGAATGGTTTGGGTTAGAAGGGACCTTAAAGATCGTCTAGTTCCAAACCCCCTGCCATGGGCAGGGACACCTTCTGCTAGATCAGACTGCTCAAAGCCTCATCCAACCTGGCCTTGAACATCTCCAGGGATGGGGCATCCACAACTTCTCTGGACAACCTGTTCCAATGCCTCACCACCCTCAGAGTGAAGAAATATCATGGCACATCAAAGCATCTTGCTGATTCTAACACAACCACAACTAAACCAGAAAGACAGACTGAAAGCCTCATTCCCCTTCTGACAGTCATCTCACCACACTGATACCCACAAGTAGTTTTGATTCAGAGGTAAATATTATTAATAAGTACAAGGAAACTGGGAGATGTACAAGCTATAGATCCATCAGTTGTCACAAGGAAAGTCCTACCATGAGGCCAGTGAGTCTTTCACTGCGTCATTAACAGCATAATTGCTTAAATAGCTAGAACTACAACATTGCTGGTGAAAAAAAATCAAGCACGCTAGCTTTGTCTTAGAGCTAATATCTGAAGTTCCTTCTATGAACTCTACTCACAAAAGCATTCCTGAAATGGTGACACTTGCCTTTACACCCCACCAAATGCATCAGTGCCATCAGCACACTAAAGCACTTTCCAATTTGAATGCAGCAGGGCAAAGTGCGCTGCATCCAACGGGGCTGATCACCATGAGCACACTGGCAGCAGGATGACTGACACGCTGCGACAATGTGGTTTGAACAACAGCCAAGTTTTGAGCCCAAACTTGAGCCATTCTTTGCCATTTGAGCCACGTCTACACATAAACCTGCATCACATGCTCAAAACTTGAAAAAGCTTTCCAATACATTAAAGTTAAAACGTAAGTAAAAGGTAGCTTTATTGCAGGGAAAAAAATGTGTTCTAAACATCTGTCCACTTTGGAGGCATAACGTTTTCTTTTGCATTTTCAGCTACTTCCTTTTTAAAGCATACAGAACTTGAAATAAAACCTCCAGCTAAGAGTCAGCACATCCAGAGAACAGTGCTGTTATTGTGCAACACAATAACAGTAATTATTTTGTTTAGACTAACTGGGAGACATTAGTTCACAAAATATACACTTCAACACACCCTCAACTTGAAGAAGAAATGACCAATTTGAATTTCAGCATGAGCGATTTCAATTGCATCACACAGCCTGCAGTGTCCTTTGAAAGTCCATCCACAGCAAACATAAATTTGATTGCATCACTTCAGCTAACAAGTTGAGCTGTATGGAAAGTTCCTGAGACCAGGAATCGCATGGCATGAGTCATCATAATGCTACAGCAATGCTATGGACTGCTTCCCTTCTAGAAATGTATTCCATTGACACCTTTTGCTGTGACTGTTTGCCAGTGCTCCTCTTCCAGCCTTTCAGACTGAAGCACGTTTGCTCTTGCTCCATGTTCAGATTTGTAATCAAACTTTCATGAGCATTTCTATTGCCCACTCAAGCAGATTCTTCACCACTTCCCACCACTTGTCCTAAACATTAGCAAAACTGTTTGCACAGCTCCTAAGCAAACTGGAAGAGAGAACTGGCCAAAATAATAAAGATACTATTTTTAACCCAAATCAGTTTCTGACTAGTTCCTGTCAGTTCCACTGGTGTTATCAGCTATCTGGCTGTAGCAGAACAGGGAAGATTCAGGCAGCTTAAGCCACTAAATTTGTCACCCCTAAAATTCCTGAAACTACATCACAGCAATACAGGCACAAAGAGACAATACACAAAAACAAGGGATCAACAGACTACTTCAAAGTTAACAGACCATTAACATCAGAAGAAACGCATACTGCAACATGAGGGCCAGAAAATGTCTGGGAAGTAGCAATGTCGGTAGGACTAGAGTAATAGAGACTTTAAAGCAAGCACTTATGCTCTATGTGTAAATCATATCGTGTATATCTCAAGAAAGGTTATTAATGAAAAACAACAGTATTAAAAGGTTCTCTGTGGCCCTCCAAAGAGAGCAAAAGCCCACACTCAGGCTGACACAAGATAAACGTTATCTCTGTGTTCCATCCTTGAAAACCACTGTTCCTTAACCATCCTTGGGAAAAATACCCACAGTTGGGGGGGGAAAAGGGAATAAAAAACAAAGACAAACACTGTAATGATTCTTGAACTTACCTGCTGTAGAGGGTGGAGTGGGGGATGATGGAGATGTTAATGG
This sequence comes from Tauraco erythrolophus, assembly GCF_009769465.1. NCBI lineage: Eukaryota > Metazoa > Chordata > Aves > Musophagiformes > Musophagidae > Tauraco > Tauraco erythrolophus. The sequence continues at coordinate 10,316,483 of NC_141476.1, forward strand.
GGAACTCGCCCCAGAGCCTGCTAAATAAAACAACAGTCTAGTAACTAAAGTGTGACATTAAAATTCAACACAGTCAGACAAGACAGATTGGTGGAAACAGGCCAACTTTATTGACTGAAGATCCAGTCCTGCTTCCACTGAAATCTTGGGAAAGATTCCCATTCATATGAACAGTGTCACTCAGACCAGATCTTAACAGAGACACTTAACAGTACACAGTATCAGAGGAGGTCCAAACACTTAAGAAGCACACTCAACAGTACTCCTCAATGGGAAACGCTTCTTTTCTGTTGCTTAGGGTGCTGGATTTCAGTGTCCAAATTCTGTTCTCCTTAAGAGTTGTGCCACTGCGTGGATGGCACCCCATTTCTCCTTCTAAGAGATGATTTTCAGTCAGTTGCTGTACTCCTCAAGTTACTCTGATATCTGACTATTCCACAATAGGCTGCTTTTGGACACATTTTAGCCAGGCAAGTCAACCCTAGTACCAACCATTCCTTCTAACTAAATGAAGACCTGTCAAAGGCTCTGTTGTTTTAGAATTTGGCACTGAAGTAGCAATTAAATAATTTCCTCATTCATCTTAACACGTTACTACAGAATACACACCAGCACAGAGTTTCTCCCTGAAGGATGCATTATTAAATGGCCCAAATAATAGATGTTATTATTATTGCACTCAAATGTCAAACAGAATGAAGAGACTGATTTTTTCTGGAGGAAGGGGGCACAGAAGAGATGACCCATTGCTTTATATTAGGTAGCTGAAAATCTAACACAATATTTTTCAGCCCTTGATTAAATACTATATTAAATATTTATTAAATACTCAAAACAGTGGTATCAGGCTCTGGCAGTCCAATATTAATGTGTGAACTGATGGTGACCCTGGATCTTTTAAGCCAGGAAATGAGAGCAACAACAAAAACATTGACATAGCTATGTAGAAGCAAGCTCTTCAATCTGTAGTTACCTGAGTTATTTGAGTTGCTGTATTTGGCTGAGTGTTCTTCCCCACTTTCATAGGCAGAGCGTTTTGACTTCTTTAAAAATAGAGCAGAAGAAACAGAAGACAGAAATGAATAAACGCTTTCCATGATAAGGACTGAACTGACAACACAGATCTGTAACAACCATCCACTGTATCACACAAAGTTTATCAATGCCCAACATCCCTCTTCCCACACCCAAAGTGCTGCCATGGTAAGAGCAGCACGGCTGTTCTACGCTCGAATATCTCCAGGCAGGCAAGGAGGGCAACTCCAGCGTCCTCTGACCACAAGGGCAAGGCAGAAAACTGACCCTTGAAAAGGAATAGAAACAGAGATGGTACACTGCAGGAGCAGACTGAAAAAGGCTCCAATACCCTCACAGTGCAGCAGGAAGCAGCACAGGCTCATCTGTGTATGAGGTGTTAACTAAGCCTGTTTTTATACCGCAACCTCAACCAGGTTAAATCAATATGCAAATCAGCTACCATTGTAACTTAAACTTCTTAGGAAGTGTATTGCTTAGCTACAAAAGTGAAAACAATCTGTCCAGAAAAACACAGGACAGAATAGACTTGCGTACCTGTGGTTGTGCATGCTAAAAATTAAAAAAGATACAGATCTTTTTCTGTGTGAGAAATCTTTTTAAAGATTGCTTACTTTTCGTGCTAAGATCTTCCTTTTCTTTTTTTCTTCTTCAGAGCCATGATGAGATTGAGCTCTTGTCAGCCTTCTGTGCTGGTGAATCTTCAAAATGAAGAGGGAAACAGAAAAAGACCATGTCAAGATCTTAAATGTTTTCAGACAAGGCATATGTTTGGGGTGCAAGAAAACACACTGTAGTCACTTTATATGTTTTGTTTTATTTTTTCATTTTTAGTGTTTATCTTTACTGTTCCTGGTAGAGGATGAAGCCTCATACTGCAGTTAAAATGATACTTTAACTTAGGAGCCACTGCCTGCGAATCTGCACCACTTAAAACAGTGAAATATCATACAGTCAACAACTGTTCTACAGCTCCTCACGCTGCATTTTTGGGAAAGCAAATTTGTTGATGAAAGCCCTTATTGCTCACCTTGAGTGAGTAAAAACTCACTTTCCCCATGTAAAAGTGGTAAGAGGAAACAGAACATCTGTAGGAAATACAATAAAGAAATGCCAACGTTACCAATTTCTGTTCTTCTGTTAATCGCTTTTCTATGCATTCCTTGGAGGTTTTCAATGCCTCTTTTAGCTTAGTAGGAATCTAAGGCAGAACATGGAAAAAATCATAGTGCAAAACGTGACAAAGGAAAACATAGCTTCATTGTTCAAAACTCACCATTCATCTGATGATGTTACCCACCTAAAGCCCCAAGTTCTGACACTATTCCCTCAGTGAAGGAGAAAAGGAGACTCTAGATTTATGTTTTCCACTCCAAACCCAGCTACAGATCTAACAGCAGGGACAAAGAAACACTGAATAATGGAAAGGATGCTCTAATGGCAGGGACAGCTAACTGTTTTGATACTCCGGTCACATTCCCAGAGCTCCACGAGGCGGACAACACAAGACACGTGCCCTCCAGGAGAAGGGCTCTAAGGCAGCGCCCCAAGGGGAGTAGATGCGGCTCTCCAAAAGTCTCAGCACTGCAGCGCTGGAGCTGGCAACAGAGTGCTGCTGGTGACAGCCAGCAAAATCAGTTTCCACAGGTCTTAGCAATTCGTTTCCTCTCACTGCGAGGGACCCACATTACTTCGCAGCCTCCGCTCAGCTAGAGCACCATCATCAGTCATGCAAACTAGCTCCAGCACGGGAATAACGCTCCAACACTCACGGATCACACTGTGTCCCCCTTCTAAGGGGTGATATAACGTTCTTGCGTACAAGTCACCAAAGGAACCCAAATACTGATGGCCATGGCGATACAGCCAGCTCTCCTCTACCCTATTTGTCAATTAATGCATCGCTTACCCAAAGGGTGGCACTTACACAAACAGCAACAAATTAGTGTTCAACTCTACCTTAAACTGTGGTTTCTCAGAGTTTGTTAGCAGGACGTCACTGAATAATCTGTGTGTGGATGAAAAAAGAAAAAAAAAAAAGGGATATTATTCCCAAGAGACAGGCAGAACCCCAGCGAAAATACCACTGGTCCTGTTTGCTTAACCTCTTCTTTTCCTTCTCTATCCTCATCCCTAGGCCACTGCTTGTTTTTTTTCCCCCACAGGTTTTTATGTACCGCTTTTTATTTTCCAAGCACTGTCATAAATTTAGCAGCATCTAACCCTCAGAAAGTAGCCACTACTGGTGGCAGAGCTAGCAAGACTGTGTGAAGGATTTTGAAAGCTGACAGAACAGGTACAATTACCAAAGGCAGAGAAGGGTTTCCCCAAAGCAAGAATGCCTTTTCCTTAAAAGTATATGGATTCTTTAATGACAAAAGATTACCAGGGACTTTATTTTAAATTTCACCTAAACAAAATCATTGCTCTTTTTAAGAAAATTCTCTTCACATAATTGTTGTTTTAGCATTAACAAGCACCACGTGAAAGATCATTTCAGTGAACTTAACATTAGAAAATACTTGCATTCTTGTCTGTACTCTGGCAAATGCAACTAAAGCAAATATTCTAATATTTTTGCTCTCCCATCTACGGTATCAGCAGCAACAGTATAAATGATTAATCCCTTTCCATACAAAGCAAAGACACTAGAGGGCAATGGTAGCCTGAAAATAAACTGGTTAGTCCATTTCAAGATACTTTGTTCTGGAGAACATACTAGAAAACTGTCCCAGAAAGAAATCTCAAGCTTGGGTCCAAGATGAAGATTTCAGAGATTTTTTTGTTGCTGTTGGAAAATTATCACAGGCCTATACTAGAGAAAACAAATTCAAGTCTAGAATCAAACTTATAAGAACTGTATTCCATGAAAATTTCAGATACAAATCAAATTTTAAAGGGCTTCTAAAAAACCTACTAAACCTAAAGCCTACACTTTCGTTTACAGGGCATTTTTCTGACCCTTCCTGATTACATGTCCTTGTAAAATTAAGCAAACTCATAGTTTGTATGGTTATAATAAAAATTAAAAGTTGGTAAAGATTTAAATTACATTAATTTTGCATTGCACATCTACGTAGAACAGTAGTGAAGAGTATTAGTATGAAGGGAATGTAGCGTAATACCCTACATATCAGATAGAGCTGGGCATGGATTGTTTGTTCAACATCTTTTAACATCTACATATTCCTGTATTCAGAGCTTTCTGACAGTGTTTCTCCCCTGCTCACATTCTGCTCTCTACCTCCCACCTCCTTTAAGAGCAGAGGAGGAGAGGAGTAGAAGGAATTGAAGGCTGAGACAAGCCTGAAGTGTCTTTTCCCAACCAGGAAATACAAATCTTGGGAGCATGCTCTAAATGTACTGCAATCTGTATACAGTGATGTCAGACTCAGATTTAGGCATGGGCAATCTGTCATTTATAAGGTCGTGGCTCTGGCACTTCGTATTAAGAAAAAAATAAAGGAAGGCCCCAACCAGGAACTGTGGTTCTATGCTCAGTGTGCTGGTGACATGTTGCAGCACATTGACAGCAGACAATCTCCCAGGTAATACTGTCTCCTAGTTGCACGAAAGGCAGCACTGCAGACAGGTACGATCTCCAGCTCAGTCTTGCACTGACATTGCTCCCCTTCTGCATCCTAGTCTTGCCCTATACCTGCCCTTATCACCTCACTGCATCACTGGGAGGATAGTCTGTAAGGAAATTTATTCTGTCTATGCTTCAGAGAATCCCTCAAGCCAGCCCTACAAGAAACCAGTCAGAACTTCTACACATTTCACACCCAGACCCAGTCACTGCAGAGCAAAGCAAGAGATCCATTTTGCTAGTCATACGTACACTGATAGCAAAATCTACTGAAGTAGTCTGAAGGGGACGTACAAAAGACTACTTATTCTAAGTGCTTTAAAACAACTTGTACATGATCTTAATCATGCTTGCACTACTTTAATAGCTGGATCAATTTAAACCATAGCGCCGTGCTAAATAAAATGCATCCATAACAGGTTCAACACACCAATAAACAATGAAATGTTAAATGAGCATCTATGATTTTCACAAAGGATGGTTCCACAAAGTCCATCAATTTTAAAGCTTCATTTGGCATACACTGTACATCCCTTAGAACGAGAAGCAAATCTTTCCAAAAAGGAACAAGAGCAAAAAGGTTCTTCCTCCTAATATAATTAAAAACATGGCTATGCATATAAAACAAGTAAAACAAGACTTACGGCATCTGTAAGAGCCGTGAAACAGTTGGCATGCCATTCTTCATAGCTTCACAGGTCAGAATGGATTCCAACACAGACACTACCAAAGAAAGAGTAAGAACGAACACATTTTTGCACGGCAGGATAGCAAATGATTTAGAATGAACGTCTGGCACTGCTGTGTGATGTTCCCTTAAGTATTGCATCAACTAAGCAGTGATGAAGCTCTGCAGCATGTGTTTTTTATTACAGTGTTACTATTACACATACAAACTTTTCAAGAATGTTAGACATGAGGCGAAGCGATCCAGACATCTAGTTACTTATTACACACTGCTTTATCACTCAGTTAAAAAAAAGAAAAAAAAAATATTTATATGCTACATATATTTCAGGAAGAACACATTTTCTATTTTTACAAATTACTAACTAATTCTTTCCGGTCATAGGCTGCAAAGATCTTAGGCTGTTCTTTCACAGCACCTCAGCTTAGGTAAAAGGTAAGAGTACTCAGGAAGTTGAGACTGACGTTTTCTCCATTTTATACTAACCAACAAACACTGATGGTGCAGGAGGAAAGCTGTCTACTGGGATCGTATCTGGGGGTCTTCCATATGTCATTTCATACAGTAAGTGTCCAAAGCAATGCACATCAACACCTTCTAAAGTCTGTGGAGGAAAAAAAAAATAAAAACACAACTTGCCAGAATTAATGAGTTTTACAACTGGTTTGTAACCATTAAAGAGTGGTCTTACATTTGAAGATAGAAAAGAGGAGCCATTAAGACAGTTCGTAACCACAACCATTCCCTTGCGTAAATTTAGCCTAAACGACATCTTCACGCCTCAAGCTAAAGAACCTACTGCTGTCTTTCAGTACATGATGATACAAATGGGATAGCAGCATAGTCATGTTCTGTAAAAACGCATAAATTAGTAAACTCTTTTCAAACACAGAAGTTTAGAGAGCTATACATTGATATAAACCACAACCAAGCATATTTTCCTAGCTAAGGGAAACAGTGAAGAATGAGATTCGTAATACAACCAGCTGCCACTTTACAGAGAGGTAGATAAAAAGACAGCAAAAATGCATACCAAACCAACCTAGGAGAGTCTCTCCCACTCCTCCTTAGGTTTGTACAAGCTGTACATACATGCTAAGCTCCCAGACAGCATACTTCCAAGATTTTAAAATAATGTTTAAACAGAAATGGCTCCTCTTACGGGAAAAGGCTTAGAGCTTTGATGGCACCAACAGATTTGGACTAACCATGAACTTTTGATCGTTTCTTTGACAACACAGTAGAACTTGTTTAGCAAGGTCAGCAAGCAGCTGTCTCGTGATGCCGTACGGAACTTATTACAATAAGCACTTAAAGGCAGGGCAAGATGCTGGCTAAAAGACTGTATTGCTGCAACAGGGCAAATTTGTTTTCATATTTTTGTAGGAAGACACTATTTTGCTTTGCAAGCCTGCAGTTAAGAGAGACCCTTCAAACAAATAAAAACCAGCTTTTAATAGCTAGACATCTGCAAGCATCTAATCAATTTTCACAGTACCCACCAAAGACAAGGCTGATTACTATTCCCAGCTCAGACCAAGTAGTAAGCTGTGCTCATTGTACAGACATACAAGTGAAAGAGTGTGGTAGACAATATGTACATTCCTATGAAATACAATACCAGCGTGGAAAGAGATCTTAAAACAACTGCAGTTTACCTCTATTTGTGCCAGCACTGCTGTTACAAAAACATTCACCTGCACTCCCCTTCTACCTGCTTACCTTTGGCCTCAGCCTTACTCCAGTGTGCTGCAACAAAACCTCTGTGCAGCCACACAGTGATTTGGAGGAAGCAGAAAAGGGATTTGATGGAGAAAAGCCCAGATTAAAGAAAGGGGGTTGAGAGAGGTTTTTTTTCGTTCTAGTCAGTTCTCCACAAACAGAAGTTGAGGATAAAGGGATGTATAAGAGCCAGCTGAATTAATTGTCTGAATCTTACATTAATTTTCCGAAACTGTGAAAAGTATGATCGATAAAATGATGGAAGTCCCAACAAGGAATTTTCTAGATCCAGTAACTTGCAAGTGTCCCCGTCCAACATCACATTGGCAGAGTGAAGATGGCCATAAGGAAATCCTTTCTCATGCAAGAATTTTAATACCTGAAAAAAAATCCAAGACCTCCTGTCACAAGATGCTCTGATGACCTCAAGATCTTAAATGCTCCAATACTAACGCAGATACATAATAAATGAGGCCCCTATTTGGAATGCTTGCTAAACTCAATCTTCTATCTACACCATCTTTGGACGACTATTCATTTCCATTTCACTGGTAACATTTGTCACAAAACAAACATTCGATGCCAATCCTCGCAGTAGACTTAGAGACACCTCCCAAAGAGATCTGGAAACTAAAATTCACAATTCTACTCAATATTTCAGTTTGAATAACAATTTTAAAAACACATTAATGACAATGAATTTATGGCACATGTTCTGCAGGCTCTAAATTACTTCTTTCCCTTTTCCTGCAAGGAAAAAAACTACATTAATCAGCTCTCTCCCACTTCAGCTCCACAAATATCAACTGCCTTTTTTGTTTTGGTCAGAGATGGCCTCACACATATGTATCTAAATTGAACTCCCAGCAGCTAATCTCAATTTACATTTAGCTTTGAAGTTTGCTGCCGAAACAAAGCTGTGTGCTCAAAAGTTTGTCTACTTTTTATAGTTAAACCAGTTGGCCTAAAAAAACCAAACCAACAAACCCAAAACAGAACAAAACCAACAGAAAAAACATAAAACAAAAAGAAAAATACCTCTAATATTTGCCTTCCATATGTTTTTATTTGCTGAAGTTCAAGACCTTGAATTTTTTTAGGATTGCAATACTTCTTCAGGAACGGGTCTTTTGGCTTTGCCTTTAAAAGAAACACATATATCAAATATCATGCCCCAAAAAGCCAGTCATTGTCTTTGTTTGCTTAGCAATAGATGGTAAACAGTTTTAAAAAGATATACTAAAGTCATTCCAGCAAATATTCTACCATTTGTGTTGGGGGCAGCAGGAGGGAGACATTACCTTATAAATAAGGTCCTTTAGCGTCCCTTTTTCACTGAATGGTCTAATAACCAGCGCTGAAGATTCATTGGCAGTGGCAAAAGTAATTTTGTAAATATAGGGATGCTACCAAGAGAAGAAACTGTAGGTAAGTTTTAGATGACAGATTCTGTAATTCATTTTTTCTTGATTCACAAGTAAGAAAAGATCTGCCTGAATTGTATGTTTAAAGTAATAAACTGGATTATGTCAGTGACATTTGTTCAAGTTACTCAGTCTTAACCTGGAGTAAATGCAAAGAAAATTTCACAAGGACATTGTTTAATTTCCACATAAATAATAAAAATCTTTTTTTAACAAAACAGACTGGCAGTTTAGATAAACAAAGAATCCAGCCCCATTAATACTTATACATGAGCAGCTTTACTGCAGGTTTAAGTCATGCTAAGCTAATAAATTCATTCATGGTTTTATACGACTATGACACATAAGGAAACTCGGCATTAATAGCTGTCATAATGGTTTTATGTCTTCAGAAATTATTATAACGACTTCCTGCAACTTTGTGAAACCAAATGAGACAACACAGTTGGAAATAAATTACAGAAGCAACACATACTTTAATTGAAATTACAAGTTAGCAAAAGACCCCTTGCTCACGTCCTACTTTAATACATCAGTTTCAGTCTGGTTTGGGGGTTGAAAAGCCTGGTTTTCAGCCTCTCAGCCTCTTCTGTTGTGTGCATCTGCTGAATTCCAAAACTGCACAGAGGTTTACCAGTTTAAATATCACCCTCTTCAGCCAGTCTCTCACATGCTTAACATCCTTAAAGGGAAACTCCTTTTGGTGTCAAATGCCAGTTTTTCAGACAGAGGTGCCTACTGGATTTATAACATGGCATTGCATAGGAGCTTAAATTGTACAGCCTCCATCGTGCTTCTACTAAGATATTCCTGTCTTAAATTCAAAGAACTGAAAAAATAAGGATACTTATTGCACTGCTTTATCCACTGCTGCCTGAGAACATCTCCAGCACACGGGTTAGCAATTACACCTAGACAGCCTAAAAGTGATGAGCTGAAATAAAAGCTCATGATCTCACACTACTGCCCAAGAAGAAAAAAAATACAATTAACCACAACTCTGAATCCTCTGTAATAATCTTCCGGGATTATTATTTGTGCTGAGAACATGTTACCTCATATTGTGTGGGAAATGTAATTAAAAGGTTCGCATCCCTTTAAATGAAAGCAACTCTAAAATTACAAACTACGTCTACTAGGCTACATGTGGTTTTGCAAGATCAGTCTTTGACAAGCACTTTTGTGCAGGCACAGTTTAAAAGTCTTCAAGTAATACTCACAGAACAGGAGGAAAGAAGTTTCACAGCATACTGTAAGTCTTTGTCAGACAAGTATTTATCAGGGCCAAGATCAGCCTGGAAATAAATAGGAAAAGAATGGCATCATAATAGATGTTACATTCCATAAAGAAAATGTGATCCATACTCTGCTCTCACAAATTAATACAGCTGCTTGAATGCGTATTTTGAAGAGCAAGCAAGGAAATCATACCTACAGAATGAAACTCGAAGAGGCTGAATAAGGCCATGGTTTCACAATACAAAGTGTCTGACAGTAAATAAGTATCATAGCCTCCTTCTTCCCCCGTATCTGACAGGCATTACTACCACTGAATGAACTCTGCCAACTCCAAACTTGGGGATTATGTGCATTGTGAACTGATAAGGCTTAAAAACCCACCTTCTTCCTCCCCAGCAAAAAAAAACTTCCCTCCTACTGCATGCTTTAGTGATATCCGCTTTCCAGTGAAGTCTCACAAACAGCTATGCTGATATAATTAAGAGTGCAGCACATTTCAGCACAGGAACACAAAGCAAATGTTTAGTAACAACAAACTACTCGGTGTCAATACATGTCTACCTCAAAGGAGCAATTCATGCCTCTCTCACCTAATAGTTTGTTGCTAAAACTAAAGATCTGAGTAAGGAAACTCACCACTTTAAAAAGGATCACCTTGTTATTTTTAGTGAGTAAATTTATACTATGGTCAACAGCTACATCATTACAACTGAAGAAATAGAGGTGCAGGAATGGGAACAAATGACCAGACACAGAAACTTGAGAACTGGATTTGCCACCAGAGGAAAGAAACACAAGCAGTTCCCACACCACACATCCACCTATGGGCTTTCAAGGCTCTTTCGAAGTCTGAGCTCGTAAGTCCATCTCTCTCTCACTCAAGCATGGTAGTCAATATAAAAGAAATAAGCCAGGTTCATTAAGAAAGATTTGAGTATGAGATGAAAGTATATTTACCCAGCTTAACATTAGCCGTTCCTTTGGTTGATTCTTAATCTTCATTAAGAAATATTTCTTACGTATTCGCCAACCTACAAAAGAAGAGTCATCAACAGCTTTAATTAAAACACTACTAAATCACACAGCTTACAGGCAAGACAAGGTCTGTAAGCAAAGATAGTTATCATAATCTTAGGACAACTTGTATAGCTGGGGAAAAAAAAAAATCAGACCAGTTTTCAGGCATACATATTCTCCTTACCTATATCTTTTAATGGTTCTACCACTTCCCACTTTGGCTCTGATCGGAAGAACATTGAAACATGCTGTAAGGCAATTTCTGGGGGGAGGAAAAGAAAAAAAAAAACAAACCAGTTTTTAAGAGACTATTAAAGATGATTATGCGTATGTAAGGTAAGGTTCACTGCTAGAAGGAAGCCTGCAGGAATTGAGACTGAAAGTCAGCAAAATCACTTTAAAAGGAAATCAGATAAAAACACAGTTAAAGGGCGTTTGCATTTTTAACCTGAGAACTCAAATCCACGGAGCAAACAGAGAACGCACTGCCTTCAAAAAACTTAGCTTACTGAGCTTGCATTCTATTTGTACTAGATCTACATTTCCAAGTCCAAATGCAACGCTCACAGCAAAGATTTCCCACACTACATTAGATCATGAAATGTTTCTGCTATACCTGTAAAAGTTCTAATTTTTACATCTCTCTAATGTGCATCTACCTTGCCATTAGTACATGTAAAGTATTCAGTTCTGTTTCAGTATGTGTTATTCTGTCCTCTTCTGTGCAGGCAAAGGTATTTTGCAAGTTACCATGATCTAACACACACACTTCAGGGCTGGGGGGGAGGTCATCCTTCTGGTTGCCGAATTCTCCCACAGCTGTGAACGCAACTGGTTTATTCATGAAGCAATTTGAGGGGAAATCTCAGTGAGAAGTGATGACAGCAGGGGGAGAAAGGGAATCAAGCCAACAAGGAGTTTTCTCTAACATGGCTTATCTTGGCATAGAAACACAACAAAAAGGTAAGGGTGCACTGATCTTTCTGCATTGTATCTTCTCTCTCCAAAAATAGCCTATGAAAAAGAGAGAGAACAGTACAATAAGTATCAACTCACTGCTCCAGTATTGATGAAATGACAAACTGATGGTGTCTCCAAAGGCCATAGACAATGACTTGATTACTAACTTCCCAGCAACTTGCTGAAAAACACAATCTTGATAAAGCGCTCAAAATTAACGCAGAAGTCACAGTGTCTCCTCGAGGATTTAAATTGCTTGTTCAGCATTAGCCAGACAAACTGCATCCTTAAAATGTTACTAATAATTTACAACTTCTCCACAGCTTATCATAAACATCCGGGTAATGTTCTTTGCGCTTTGAAGCTGAAGACACAAGAATGTTACAAAAAGGGAGAGCAAAAAGACAGCGAAAAGGAAGCAGTAAGTTCCTGCTTCAGCAGGCTCCGCTTTTATGAAAACAAGTTTTGCATTTCGCAGAGTCAGTTTGCCTGTGAACTAAACCTGTGGAGTGGGTCTCACCACTAAGGGGAAGTTTTTTCTCAGTCGGTAGGACAAATATTTGACAACTTCCAATGGCTGAAGCTGAAGTCAGACAAATTCAAAGAAGAAACATTTAATAATGAAGAGAAGTGATCACTGGGATATCATTCTAAGGGGTGCAGCAATTTTCCAGTATTTGGGGGAAGCGGGTGTGTGACTTATTCAAGCCTTGAAAAAAGCATTCAGCCTAGCTCAATTAGTTCTAGGAAGTGTCACAACCCAAAGTGATAGTGGGAGCTAGACAAGATGACCACAATTGTTCCTGTTGATTTGAAAAACCTCAGAACCATGACGAAGGCAGACTCGGTGTTCAGAAGACCGTCTCTTTTAACAGAACACAGAGCTGACAAACTTAACGCCACCGTACACTTTGGTAGACAAATAATTTCCAAACATTTGGAAATTTATCCCCAGTTATCAACGAGCTGTGAAAAAACAGATGTCGCTCTCACCAGCACACACACCCCCCCCCCCCCGAAGTTCTGCTTATATAGATCTTGACTCTCATCACTCCTCTGTAAAAGGATTCAAATATTTAGATTTGACAATCGCAGCACGATTCACGTACAGAGCTGGCGAAACATTATCATAAACAAAATCACATGCACAGTATGATAATTTTCAAGGTTGTTTTCCTCTCCGCCCCCCATGCTTCAGTGTAAATCCTTGCCAGCATTAATGGAAGATACACACACACACTGAAGTGAAACTGTAAAGAAGTTTTGCAATTCCTCACTTACCAGTGTAGTTTACAGAATAGCTGTTTGGGTCCAAGAATTTTTTTACCAGTTCACAGTTAGACAGTATGTGATGGGTAGTAATTACATCGAGATAGGCCTGGAGTCCCTTCTGTCTTTCAGCTATGAACTCACGCTCCATATTTCCAATCAATTTTTTTGGAGGAAGAGGTAGACTTAGAGTTGAGATCTTAAAAAGAAAGAAAAAAATTACTAACTTTGCTCTCAAAAGGCCTCAGGTATATAAACTAGCAACGCAGAAAGTAGGAGACTCTCAGCAGCAAGCTAACTACTGGATAACTCTTTTTGTACTGTGTATATACAAGCTTTTATGTTTTTTCTAAGTACTGTTATCAGGGTGAGCTCGTCAGACAACAGCTCGCATCCCACTGTGAAGAGATTAGTAAGTGGAATGACACTGAAAATGTGAAGAGAGAAATTTTTGCTAGTGAGTCATGCATTTAAGATCACTACACAAAACTTTCAGATACTAAATGACTACAATTTTAAGCCAAATCCTTTCTATGACATACCTCTGTGACAGCACAAAAACAATTCACACCTTCCCATTTTCTCCAGATAAGATTTATGCTTTCTTTTTTCATGAAGTGCAGATTAATAACTTTGCTTGGTCACTACTGCCTTTATAGGTAATTTAAAGCCTTACTATCAGCATTTTAAATCTGTAATTTCAAATATGGTGCAACTTTTCCATTTTCTCTTCTGAATTTGTTGCTGTATGGTTTTTAAAGAGCTACACATCTTTCAACACAGAAATAGCTGCACTCTACCAGTGGATATGCAGTAGTTGTTTTATGTTGACATAAGTGATCCAAAACCTCAGATAAGTGATCCAAAACCTCAGAGAAATACTTCGAAATAGGACGATGAAAAAAACGTACAGAAATTCAAAGCCTTATGTAAGTCAGATCAAAGAGATCATCTTTAGAACACAAAACTAGGTTGCACACAGTGTGTACTTCAATTACGTCATGTGAATTGCAAGAATAAATTTTTCATGTTGTTAACACATTGTTGTCCTGCAGATCAAAGCACCTGCTTTGGGTATGCTGAATCTCCATGGGAGTTATCTTTAAGAAATACGTACTGCAGGAATCAATTACACCAGATGCAATAACCTCATTTCTACAGCAAACAGTTCACCAGGGAGAAGACCGGGCTTTTTGGTGTTTGAACAACTTTCATTGTAACTAGTGGAAAAAGTATAGGATTAGTTCAACAAACTGCGGTGAAAGTAGCAATCTCGTCCCTTTTTTTTCCTCCATTTGAACACAGGAGTTGCTCCCCCCTAACCTTAGCAGTTCTACTTCTCCTGTTTCTGACCACAAACCATGGAGTGAAAGAGCTATAACTATGCCTGAATTACAGAAGATGTTAATAAAAATCATCCTATTCACTGAGCATTTTTAATGCTATTTTACACCCAAGGAGGGGGGGAGGAAAATATCCAGGAGTAAACCCAAAAGCAACAATATACCACTTAAAACTAAATTCCTGAATTACTGGCTGTAACATCAGAGGTATACAAACCTTTCATTTGGCAGACCACTCTTACTTCAATTCAAAAACCAGTTTCTCAACAAAAACTAAATCCGTCTCTGGAATTATTCACTTGAAAAGCATACCAAATCATAATCGCTTTTACCCTCTTAACCTGACAGCTAGCTACTAACTACTATCAGAGAGAAAAGCACTCTAGTTCAGATGTTTGCAAACCACTATTATTTGTTTTAAAATTTATTTCAATAAACAACACATCTGCTATTTTTCAGCAGAAAGTAACATTCACCCCCAGGTTTTTGTAGCTATCTGCCAAAACACACAGCACAAGGAGAACGCTGTCCACCACAAAAGAACACCTCGCTGAGGTCCTGACCTTGCAAAGACCTCGCATGCTTTCAAACCTGAGCAGTACTCAGCGGCCCCAGCTGAGCGCTGTGACCAGGATGGGCTTTGCCACAGAAGAACCTGGGAATTAACATTCTTATCTTCAAACCACAAACCGCTCAGGAATGCCTGTTCAAAAGCTGCAACAAAATGCTTCACGAAAGCCAGATATGTTGCTGTGAATACTATACCAGTAGTTCACTCGACAAAACTGAAGAGCAGCCAACGATCTCCACACATCCCTGTCACATAAGTGAAGGGGAAGAAATACAGGATCGTCTGGAAGGAGCTTTTCAACCTAGGACACCGCTGAGAGTTCAGAGAATCTGGCTTGGAACTTTCTGACACAGGTCAGGGTCAGGTATACACCTCTCATTATTTCCAAGGCGTTTGGTAGGACTGCATCCCATAACCTGGACAGTTTTGAAATTCTCAGTCCTTACTATTGTTAAATAGGTAGCACCAGACCAACAGCAGAAAAGCTGCATTCCAACTCAACTGCAGCTCTGTGTTCAAGTACAACCACCTAAACCTACAGAGAGGTCAAGTATGCCACAAGAACTGGAAGAACGTGGGGCTTTACACCCAAAAGAAGCCCCAGCAGTTTTTCTGGCAACATTTTGGTTTTGAAGGAAGGAAACTGAGGTTTGGTATTCTTATTGCTTTATACTGTTTGGGGAAGGAGATGTTTTGTTTTGCTTGGAGTTTTGTTTGTTTACTCTAATTTCAGTATACATAAGATGAAAGTTTAAACAGTTTAAAAACAAGTCATGGGACCTAAATATTGTGATGAAATATTGTTGCTTAGAGTTCTGGATGGAACAAACCAAGGAGTGTTGCATGTCTTTAACGGAACAGAAAACTCCAGCATCACAAAGAGCAATTTATAAAAAAACCTCCAAAATAGTAGGAGAAAAGAGCCATTTTAACACGCTTCTCACCAGCTACTGTCTGCTGTCTCTCAAGCCCTGGCATACGGAACTAGGCTGGAGGAGCAATGCTGTTTGTCAGAAGCAGAGTTGGGATCTTTGGTAAAAGCTTAAAATTCCCTTCCTGCACTCCTGCTGGGCACATAATAAAGAACTGCACCTCTTAGGGCAGCTCTCTGTACTAGCCAGAAAAGGATATTTCTAAGCAGAGATCCATCTTTGCCTTTCCAGACTGTGGAATGCAGAAACAGGAGTATGAACATCGAGAGGTGAGCGGTAGTTTTCACTGAAGGAGACAAAATGCTAACGAACACAGCCTATTAATTTAGCCAACCTCTGCATGTCCTCCTGTCCAAGTTAGAGGTATGTCTTGATGATTTTGTTTGATCTTTTCTAGCCAGCCAAGCAGCTGATGTTTGTCCCAGATCTCGGTATCTTGTATCTGCAAAATCTCCCTCTTGTTTCAAATTCCTCCTTCTCCCACTCTGCAAGTTGCTGTCAAGCAATTTCCTGAACCCTCCACTTTTATCATTCACCTCTGTCTCAGACACAAAGGCCTTTTCTTTCTGTATTACATCACAGATAACCTATTTACCTTCCCTTTCTACACCTCCCACCTAGGCCAAACCTTTCAGTACCTGTCATTTCTGAATTTTAAATCTCTAAGGTCAATCGCCTTCTCAACTAAAGCTGCCTCATTTGAAAGTTAAATGAGAAGGCAATGAAGCTTTTTCATGCCTTAACACATTCTATTCCCCATGGTTAAGAGAAGCTTGTTATAGGTGGCTGCAAAAGTGAACTACTCCTTTTTAAAACTTTCTCAAAATTCTTTCTCTGTGATCTCTATCAAAACTTGACTAACGTTAAGACCACAATGGCCACTATGTACTGTGACAACTAGTACCATCTCATTGCCTTGTGTTCTCATGAGTGTTTATCTAATCTTAAATCTTGGATTTCTCTGGAGCAGGGGATACCTTTGTATTGCATTTATTCAGCACATCACACAAGAGGTTTCCAGGTCATGATAAAAGTTCCCTCATGCTACTGCACATTCAATAAAATAATTCCAGAAGGCAACCATGTTGCATTTGTTGAATTATAACTAATTTGCCCCCATCCACCTTCTAGCATAGGAATTAGTTATAGCAGACTATCAGAGCGCACAATTCAACATCTTTACATGTTTTTCCTCACTGAGGTTCATCAAGCAGATAGCTGATTTGACTGGGGAGGTGGGGGGAGGAGAGGAAGTGGAAGCAGTATTAAGCTCTTGAATTGGCACAACATTTAATAGGGGGAAAAATTTCAAAGTTACAAAAATCTATCCTCAAATAGCAGAAGCATTCACTTTTTAATCTTATTTGCCTAGTACTATGGAAATCTCGAGTAATAGGGTTCCCTCCTGTAGATGCTAGACACTGCTGCTTCCCCCTTTTCCTAACACACTCATATACCCGGCTTTTTCCCACGCAAACTAAAAAGAAATAATTGTCCCAAAAAGCAAAAGAAAACACACAGTAAGTCCAATGTTTAACTAAGGAACACTTTCCAGTGATACAGAAAACCATCACATGATAAGCAGCATCTGGTAGTGCTTTTAGACGAATGTAAATAACGAGACACATAGCACTTCAATGCTGAATTTACAAGGTTGGTGTGTGCCTTGGCTTTCTTCGAATCAAAGGAGGAACAAATAATAACACACAAAACCGGAACGAGTCACAGTACTGAAGGGAAAGATTCAGTATCTGCCAATTTCCTCCATTTCTATATAACTTGGTCATCTTTATGCTAAAATTAAAATTATACAAGAGAAAACACACGAGTGAGAAAAGTATACATTCAAGTTACATTTGAAGTCACGGTTTCTCTTTACAGCTATGTGAATTTGTATTTTTTCTTCACTGCAATATATAAAAATACCACATGCTATTTTAAATATATTCTTCTAAATAACATTTTATATTTATATATCAAGGGTGAAAGTTACCTGCAAGCTATTATTAAGCAAGTCAAAGTCACTGTATCGCCTCACAATCTGCAAAATATAAAGACAAAGTTCAGGAAACATATTACTTTTCCCATTAACATTTTACTCTTCAAAATCCCATCAGAGAAAAGTAATTCCCATTTATAATCATCATCTTTTAACCATTTTTCTACAAATGCATAACTGCTGGATTTATGTCACACTGCCAGAGAGCAAAGAGGAGTTTTAAATCACATCTCGATCAGAACGAAAATGCATTTCTAAACATTATCTTAAAACAGCTTAAAAAAAACCCACAGCATTTGCTAGCACAGTTGTCTGCAAACAAAGCATTTTTGCCATATTAGATTCAACACTTTTTCATAGTCATCTTCATCACTGCTTCTAGGTTTTGCTGGTCACGTATCAGCAAGGCTGTGATTTCAGCACTAAGGAAGGAAAACTGGCATTGGATATTTAAAAACGATGGTTGTGCCAACACACAGTAGTAACACATGACAGGCATTTTTCCTGGAATATTCACAATAGCAGCAGACAACGTGCCTCTTGTAGCTGGCAGCAATACTGTTTTTCTCTTAGTTTTTGACCAAAAGTATTCAAGCACTTCATGTTCTCAATTCCAAACCAACATTTCCCTCTCCAGCTCAAATTTTAAAAGCTAGGAAGAGACGATTTTCAAACTCTTCCTAAAAAGGCACCCTGATTACATGAACCACAATTTAAGAAATTACCTGCCAACTGTTTTCTGCCGAAACTCCTCTCTGAACACGGATTATGTATTCCTAATAAAAGGAAAAAGTTATTAGAAATGAGAAGTAACAAGCTGAAGGAAGTTATTAGGTACTTCTCCAAATATGACCACGATCCAATTAGGAAACATTCAGAAACAGAAAATTCAGATCCTGATTTTAAGCGCCCAGGTGAAGGTCAGAGCTGGGTTTGCTCAGACCCATCACTAGCAGCTGTCTCTCCCCACTTCACGGAGTAGAACACAAAGAGAGGTCCAAGAGCTTGCAGACCTGTGAAGCACTCAAACAGTTTTATTTAGTTAAGGAAAAAGATAGTAAGAGCATACTCACCACACATCTCTACTCACAACAGCTGAAGAAACCTCTCCTCACCTCACCTCACCTCCAATATCTAACAAGTAGCCCCCAGGAATTACTGCCACCATCATAACAGAATAAAATTCCAGTACATATCCACCACTGACCAACCTCTAATTATTTTTGTACAAGAAACATTACCACATAAGCTTTGGATTATGCTTGAGTAACTAGAACATATCAGTTTCTCATGATGATAATTCTTCATTTATAATGCATGTATAATGTTAATTATTTACGTATCAACTATGCAGATATATCTAAATCTCAGTGAACCACTTTTAAATTTTAAGAATTAGTAATTTTCCCATCACAATTACACTCATAAAGCACAATTCCTTTCAGTCTCTTAATTTCAAGCTCCACTGTACCTTATGTAGACTAATATCCGGTCAATACAGCAATATCGTTATTTGAGATTTATATAATTATCTCAAGAACAGATACCAAGTATTTTGTACACCTACTCAGACATACTTCAACGACGCCGTAATTTTGTTTACCCCTACTCTGTTTAGGTTAGAAAACAGCTCTAAAAACACTTTTGACGTTTCAAAGATCATAAACGAGACAAGTCCTTTTCCTAGAAAGCCTATAATCTCCATTTCGGATATTGTTTAATTAGCAAGGAAATAAAATTAATCTGGGCTAAGTGTAGTAACAGATACTTCCTTTACCACTGGCATACACAAAGCTCTATAAATGCAGCTCTTTTTAAAGTCTTACTACACAGATAATCCCATGGCCCCATAATTTGCATCGAAAAAAACGTGAAAATGGAGAGCCAAAAGGTAAGAGGCTTCCTGAGAAAATGCAACTCCCAACACTGAAGAGAGGTGGAGAGTAGCCAGAATCAGAAGAGGGGGAAGAAGCCACACAGACACCTGTGCTTTTACACCTTCCTTCCAATTGTATCAGCCTGACGTTGTAGGAGAGGTCTATGTCCCCAATGCCTTTTAGGCACATTCTTCTTCTCTGCTGTGCTTGGCCAGGGCTGGCCAAGGGGTCCACCACCGG
Organism: Tauraco erythrolophus; assembly: GCF_009769465.1. Taxonomy (NCBI): domain Eukaryota; kingdom Metazoa; phylum Chordata; class Aves; order Musophagiformes; family Musophagidae; genus Tauraco; species Tauraco erythrolophus. The sequence goes on from NC_141476.1 coordinate 10,336,388, forward strand.
TGCTCAGAGCACCACCAAACCCCCCAGGCTTCCTCACTGAACACGCTCAGTCGCACCGCACACCTGCAGTGACAAAATTCAAAGTGAGAACTAGAAATTCTGAAACAAATACAAATTCCAGCCATGGCTCACAGTATTTCTAAGCTGGAACATGCAAAAAGCTCTTGGTATCCATGCCAAGCGACGCGTGAGTACCCACCCAGTTATTGCCTGCAGTGCAGCAAACATCACATGATAAATCACTTGTTATTCAGCTCAGCTGACTTCATTCACCCCGCTACAAACTTTCAAATGTATTTTATGTAAAGTGCTGAATAATTTTTTTATTTCAAACGCCACCTAATTTTGCTGAACTGCTGACATCAATAGGAGTTTTCCACAAACAAAAAGGACAGATCAGAGCATTATGCACAATTTTTTCAACTATTAAGATTAATTCTGCATTCCAAATATCATGAATCGACAATAATGAAATAACAACAAATAAACAAAGGTATTTCCAGCACCTTGAGTTTATATACCAAATTTGTCCATTCTGTTAGAATAACGCTATCTGGCATGTACCTGCATACCAATTAGATACTTCAATTCATTGAGTGTTTGATCCATGAAGTGTTATAAATTCAGCTTCACAGTTAAAAATCCACTACAGGCATTTAGTATTAGTATTAGTAATTTCTTTCGGGTACTGTAAAGCGTCTTCTGGTTTTGGAAGTTGCCTTCAGAACCACACAGAACTAATTCTCCTCTTTCAAATTAAGTGAAATTAAAAGCTTGTACACTGAGAAACATAAATACACCACTGGATGCAAACAAAGAAAGCAGGGCACATCAGAGAATTAAATTCTCATTTACCATTTACCACCATGAAAAGTAAGTAGTGTAAACCAAGAACTATTATTCCAGGTAAAGGCAACATTTATCAGATGGCATTACCTTGTGTGTTCAACCTTAGCTAATCCAGAATTTATTTACTGGAGTTTTCTTCCAAAGTACAATGCTGCTCAGGGAAGAATGCTATTCCGCTTTCTAAAATTAACTTAAAATTCACTTAAAATATCTTTTATTATCAACAGCTGTCAAATATCTGTAGCAATTTTGAACCATCTAGTGCTGAGAACAAATTCAAGACTAGTAAGCATGAAAACCAAAGTGATTTAAAACACTTCATGTCCTAGCAGCTCAGTCAGAAATGACAGAAATCCCAGATGCCACAAACCAAAACACACAACTATCATACTGAAATAAAGTGTCTATTTTCAGAAAGTCAGCCTGACATGATCTCTCCATATTCTCTTCTCTTACCCATTTGAAATTACAATTATGGTATTTTCCTGCAAAACAAGAAGCCCAAATCCTCCCAAATAGTACCAAAAAATCCACAGAGTTGATTGGAATTCAACCAGTGTAATTATGTTTGGAAACTGTGCAGCAGGAACTGATTAAAAGGACACCTGGAGACCCAGATTCACAACTAACGTGGCTTTTCCTGTTTTGTGATCGTTGCAGCATTATGGGAAGTAGGAAGAGGCTACTTCACACACAGCCAAAAAAATTGCAGCAACTGCTTATTGAGCAAGTCTCAAAGGAACATTGGCTGTTTCTCCGAAAAACCACATCAGTGATGATTCACCACGTTCAGTCATTCATCTTTTCTAGGATTTTGAAAGAAGCAGAGTTATTGTTCAATCTCTCATAGCACTTACTCTTTATCCAGTGATTAACCTTTTCCATTGTACCCCAAGAAAATGCTCTCGGGCAGGCAGAGCACACAAATCCATTAGACAACCGTCAAAGCATCTTACTGCATACAACCACTCTGATCAATACGACAGTCGTCTCTTCTGGAGAGCCTAGTGATAAACAACTCGGGGCTCAGAGCTCATTCACACAGTAGGATTATACTTCAAACAAACAAGCAAACAAAAAAACCCCAACATATTTGGGCCACAACTCTTTTTTTCCCACACATACTCCATCATTTTCCCATCCAGTTCTGCTCTGGCACCCTAAAGCACTAATCAAGCCCCCTCTTTATGTCATGGGGTTCACAACCTGAAAGGAGAGAGCATCACTCTTCAGATGCAGTCATTCGTTCTGTCTGTATGGAAAAGGTAAGTCCCCACCCGACTCCCTCCATCAGCACTGACTGTAACAAAGAATTGGCCAACTCAGCACTACCTTGTCAGTACAACTAACGAAAACGCCTAAATGGTCTTCTGCATTTTTTCCCCAAAGTTGATAATGAGATTGAAAGTGAAAGAATAACTATAGTAGAAAAGCCACGGCAAGAAATACAATCCCATTCCCAATATCTGCCATGGCTACACATGATCAGCAGACCACAGTATGCTGAGTTCCAGTGAGAAGCTGGTACTTCCTATTGCCTCCACACAGCAACAAGCTTGGCTTGGGATTGTAACTAGCACTGCTGATATATGCTTCCCATAGGACCAAAGAAGAGCTTTCCACTCTTCAAGGAAAAAGCCTAAATGCACAGAAGCCTTCATTACTCTGCCAAATTCTCTTTTGTTTAGGAAAAAAAAAAGCTGAATTACAACGATTTTCTTCTGAGACGCCTGATTTGATAGTGGAACTGAGACTGTGCCGTAGGAAATAAATGAAAGTGTTAAGGAAAGCAGATAGGCACACTCAGAATCATTTCTGCTTAGCTGCATCATCTAACACAGGAAAATATGATGGAAAAGCCTTCAGAAAGGGCTAGTAATTACCAGAGTTCACTCCTGCCAGCAATATTAGGGATCAACCACCAGGCTCAGTGAGGTCTAGGTTAGCTACACCATGCAGAAATTCCCATGGCATCTGTCACTCCTACGTGAATGGCTCAAAATCTTTCCTATGACTCAGTTTACCAAACAACTTCAAAGGAGCCCTAATAACTGCTCGTTGGCAAAGCAAGGTCTCAGCTTGCAGAAGACAGACAGCCTCCAGCTACTGATCTTGCCGGAGGGCAGCAAGCTCAGTGGCAGCAGCCACGCTAGAGCCACCAACAAGACAGGCCACAAAACCATTCCCCAAGACAGCCTCTCTGTGTCCCTCCAGACTCCCACACAGGTCAGGTTTGTACGTCCGCTGCTCTTCCTATCGATACTGCCAAGCCAGGTTCTGCCACAGCCTTGATATTCCAGCAGCAGGTCAATATACATTTTTAAAGATGTCCAGCAAAGCAGTTTTACCTATGGGATCATTTCCTGGCTGCTCCAACTAGTCAAGAAAGCGGAAACTGGTGCTGGGAGGAGGAGGCCGAGAGTAGGGAAAGCTGTATGACCTCAGTTGCACACTGCCATTTCCTAAAATCTTCTTCCTACCACTACAGAGTGCTGGATAGAGTTTCTAAAAGAGAGTCTTTTCCAAACATCCACATGAATCAGCGACAAACATGCTGCATTTCTCCAATCCTTTGCCAGTAGCAGTTTCACAATCACTGCCTGGGATTAACGTTATCCTGAATTTACCCATTTTCACACAAAGCCAACATTTAGGTGGATTTTTTTCCTCCAAAATTCACCAAGATTATTCCCTGGTATTCCAGCACTTGTTAGAACATCAGCAGCTCAGCACTGTTCAGATATTTTTGTTAACATTCCTAGAAGAAAGCTACACAGCAAAGCATGTCTAAATGTTTAATAATTGCTGGTTATCATCTTTCCTAGTTTTTTGAAACAGAAAGTAAACAGGAAAGAAAGGCTTTTGCAGAGACAAAATAGGAAAGAACAAGTGGTGAATTTAGAGATTTGTATAATAAAATGTAGAGCTTGCCAATATTGGGTAACACATTCTGTCTTCCCAAGAAAATAGTCTCTAAATTTCTGGCTCAGGATAGTCAGTCTATTTTTCCACAGATTTCTGCTGTTCATCTGTTTAATCCAACAGGCTTGAAAAGCCAACCATTATAAAGATCCAGGTCACCTTCAGGTCACATCAACTAAAAGTTTGAAAGGGCTTTATTTTACAAGCATCAAAGAGAGGAAAGCCTAATTAAGCATGAATACAATCCCTGCTTAAGTAGGCTGGATTGGAACAATTTCTAGTAAGAAGCTCTTTTAAATGTTTATTTAGAAAATCTCCCATGTGAAAAGCAGCAATGACATCAGGAAAGCTGCTCAGACTGGGGGACCTCTTCACTACAGGGCACAGTATTTATTTCCTATTGCACAACCTGCCATTAAGCCCCATCTGAGGTACCAGCAGCAACAGTGATGTTTACCTGCACTTGAAACAATGCACCTGTTTGTCCAGGGACATTACACGGTGCCACACACACTGTAGCGCTGGTGTAGGAATGAGTAAACCATTCAATAAGTGAAAGCTACGAAGTAGGACAACTGCAGGAAAAAAAATAGGACACACATTTACATGTAATGAAACGTACTGAACGAGAAAAGCTCTGGAAAGAGACAAGAGAAATAACAGCTTTTCAGTACCCTGCATCACCATGGCCTTCATCAGAAAAAGCAAAATATTCAGTATTTTGAGGAAATACTCAGTAGCCAATAAAAATATTCTAATTACACTGTAAGATCTCTAAGGCAATGGATTTACTAAGGTATGATATGGCAACTAATATTTTGACTGCAATCTTTGCAGGAGCTACAAACACAATACTAATTGAGTAAGTTCACCAGAGGAAACCATAAGGTTGGGATATCTAAAATTAGGTGTGATGAAACAGCTGTCTTTTTTGAGCTCAGGCTGGGGGGAGAGGTGGGAGGTGATCAAGCTTACTTACTAAGTCCAGTGGAGGAACTGCATTTCCAAAACCTTAAACAAGTGAACTATAATAGTTCCCTGTCTAAAGTCACCTTTAAAAGTAACTTCTTTTTTTTTTTTTTTCAAAGTGAAGGCAACCTTGTTGAGATTGAATTCCTTATAAAGCAGATATGCAAAGTCCTTTACAAGCTTTTAAAATAAATCTTACAGTTCTAGAAACATATGGCTCCATTTTTGTATCACGGAACAATATAAGAAAAATATTAATGTTTTTTCAACATTTTTCTAATCTAAAAGCTATGAGTGTCAACATTCATCATTGCTTAAGGCAAATGAAAAACTCTGAAAGTATGTCACAAGAGGGATTCATTTCAGCTGTTAATTTCAAAATGCCTTTAAGACAACAACGTACTGTAGCAAAATTGGCTGTTTCACTACTTCAATTTCAACACGAAATGCATGAAAAAAGAAAACCACTTCAGAAAAGAATTAAGGAATGTTCAGAAGTATATGCATAACTTGCTAGTGGGTTTATTGCTGTAAAGTGCTCTAAAACTTGTATGTACAGATGTTCAGTTCTTATTAAGGAATATGTCTAGATTATTGTGGAAGAAAATAACATCCTACTTTAAGGCTTAGAAAGAAGGCCACTTTTAACTAGCGAATATCCAGATGAAATATTGCAATATGAAGCAAGTTCAATAGCCAAGATTTATTAAAGCTTTACTGCTGAAAATGCCTCTGTTGTCAGAACATAACATTTGGCATTAAGACGAGATGCTTGCAAATGGCTTAATATATTGGATGCAATTCCACTCCTATTGAACTCAAAGGAATGCAATGGCAAGAAAACAACTTCATTTTCTGCACAACAGTTGGTACACACACCTACCAAGAGCACTGAACCATGCTCATGAAAAGGTGCCCAACACACTCCTGGAAGTCACGCAGTTACTCTCTCTGCTCATGCAGTGCTAGTGACTGGAGCACGTAGCACGAGACAAAATGAAGCTGACAGGGTTTGCTCATGTAATTTCAAATCTATTAAGTGAGGTACCATTGGAAGGCGCCTGCAATATAAATTTATTTGGCTTTCAAAATGAAAAGGGCTCCATAAACACTGCACTATAGAATTATTTGTACGTAAGTGCATATTCCAACAAAATTCAGATGGCTTGTGACACACTTAACCGGGGAAACAGCTTTTGTTAAAAAAGAAAAAAGTCATCATATTCATCTTCAATTATCATTGGAAACAAATACTCAGAAAGAAAACCTCATCCGACAATTTCTTTGTTGCAACACAAAAGCATGGAGATTATGTACCAGCTGAGATATCCTAACCCAAGTAAGAACTTCTGAGCTCTTCTGACTTGAAAGAAACATAAAAAGCTTGTGAGCACATCAGAAAATTTTGCAGTTGATTTCCTAACAATCTAAACCCCACATCTACTAGGGGGTTGACATGCTCTTACTAAGCAAAGAGTGCAAACCCTCAAGAGTACATTTTAAATACTAGCTTTTTCCCTTCTTAGGTTTCTGGAAAATTCAGGTAAGTATGTACAAGTTTCAGGTTTTGGTTTCGGTTTCATTTTTTTCGTTTCACCTTCATCCCCAGGAAACAGAAACTCGGCCTCTGCCAAGTACAGCGCTTGATTCAATGCTATTAAGTTTACACTTACCCAGTCTGTTGTATTAAATTTAAATTAACAGAAGCTGCTTAGAACAACAGACAAGCAAACTATTCATTTGACACAAGCTCTGGTCTTTTGCATGGTATTTCACCATGTCTACAGAGCTCTTCCTGAAATTCTTCACCTTTTCCTTAGCTGGTTATTCACAACACTGACTATTTTCAGCAACCATAGGTGGTTTACATAATTACTAGTTCGGTTGCCACGTTAAAGTTGCATCTAACCCGGGCCTAAATCATCTTCTTATGAGTGCTTTTATAAGCAATGATCTACAGGAAAAAAAATTATAAATGCAAGTTTAAAGCAATTCTTGCAACACTAAGCAGCATTATAAAATCTTAATACATACTGCTGAAAAGAGAATAGAAAATTTACTCATGGATGCCTTTGTATTTCAGCTTTAGAAGAAGTCTAGCATGTGAAGACCTAGTTCTCCAAACATTAGTTTGGGATGAAGAATTGTATAGATCTACATCTTTTGAAGATATTGCTTTGAGGTGGAATGAGGAACAAATTGAAAAAACATTCAGGTAATGACAACCTACTTCCTCACATCTCTAATATAACAAAGTAAAATACAATCATAACACCTCACAAAAGCACTTCAATCCTTATTTCTTGGAGAGGCTTCCTTTGCACACCTCTTCAAACACAAGGATCTATTTGTGTGGCTTATTTAAACCAGGAAAGTTCAAAACAGGGACAGCATCATCCACCAAGAAACAAATTATTCAGATACCAGAGACATGAGATGAAGTGTCCAAAATGACAAAATAGTCGACTTACATCAAATAAGAAACCAAGTCTATGTTATGGCTTCCTGTGTTTTGTTATCCCACACTGCCTCTATATAAACCATCTGTGCTACACACACTTCAAGCCATCTTTCAACTATCAACAGGGCTTCTGCAGTAAAACAAACAATTACTAATAGATGTATCTTAGAGACAGATTTTAAATCAAAAGGCACAGTACTCCAGCATTCTGTTATTAACAAAAGATCAGAACAAAACAGTAGAGATTTTTTTTCTGAACATCCATTAGTAACAGAATACAGAGATAAAAGGCAGAGGCGGCAGGGAGCAACATTTTCTAGCACGCTCACCCAGACAAGACAACACACACACAGAGTCTGGATTGAAAAACTACTTCCAAGTGTTCATTCTAAAAGAATTTTGTGACTTTTTTTTTTTTTTAAACAGAATCATGCAAACCAAAGGAAAGAACACAAACAGCTATTGTGATTTGCACTAGCTAAAAAGCGTAATAAGGCATGATTGAAACAAGTTAACAATGAAACTGTAATCTGGACTGCTAACTGGGGAGTATTAGAAGTTATACAACTTCTCACAGGATGCAGCACATGCACCCCTCAGCTCCTGAAACAGTTAAAAAGTATCAGGCTTGCCAGAAAACAAACCTCATTAGTTTTATTTAGAAGAGGAGTTGCAACCATTGAGAGCCATAGCCTCCTAGATTCACAAGATCTTCTGGACAATTTCTAGAGAAACATAACTTCTGTTGAAAGACCTGAACATTAGCTCAAGCAAATTCTTCACACAAAAAAAACCCAAAACACTTCTTAAGTGCAGATTAGTTATAGGAAGAGTATTTAATAATACAGTCTACAGATTAGTAGTATATCCTGTAGTGAACCTACAATTATTGTCATTCAGGTTAAGAGTATTCATCACATGCAAGGATCCAGGAAGAGCGATCAACAACGCAGGAGTCAGAGCTGTGTAAGGGGCAGAAGGAACACTCTCTCTCCATTTAAAACACGCTTCCTGCTAGCGTACCTGCTGCTGAAGTCCCTCTGGCCTCCTTTTGAGCCCAGCATCCCTGCGCTCAGCTAAAGCAGGAATCAGAAGTGACAGCCAGCTCTCTCTCTGAATCACAGTACTACTTGGTCACACCATAAGTAAACCCAGTTTTTAGAGCAGAAAATAACTGCAAACAGGAGATTATGAAATTTGGACTATCACTGCATGCTCAAAGACAGTACAGCTCTTACGGAGGCGGCGTGCACGTGTACTAGATATCCCAGAAGAACTAATCCGTGACATAAAGTCAGGGTAGGGCTCGTTTGCTGAGTGTTATCACTCCCCACACCAAAGCAAGTGGGGCTGTACCCTCGGGTGCGTCTCTGCAGCTTTTCAGCCCCGGCAGCAGCCGCACGGTGCGACCCGCGGGCAAACGCAGCCCGTTCGAACGTAACTTCATCTCGGCTACCGAAATGAGGCACCCAGAGCCACCTCTGCTCCAAACGCTGTAACGGGCTCCGAGGAAAAAACAGAAATCACAGCAACCTAGCCAGCAGGCACCAGGCCTCCCTCAGAGCCGACCTGAGCCCGAGACAGCCCGAACCCACGCACCGGCTGCGCCCCGCGAAGCCCAGACGGTGCCACCGCCGGGAGCGGCGGGCGGGAAACCCGCGGCACAGCGAGGACGAGAAGGAGCCGAACGACTCCCGGCTCGCCTGCAGGAGACCAGGCAGCGGCGGCACCGCCACCTCCCCATCGGAGGGGCTCCCCAGGAGATGGAACCCGCGCTGCTGGGGTCTCGGCCCCGCTGCCTCCCCCACCGCATCTCCCTCACCCCCCGGCACCGCGCCAGCTGCCCCAGGCCCCTGCTCAGCCCCAGCCCACCCCCCGAACTGCCCCGGGCATTGCCCCAGCGCCCTCCCCGCCTCCCGCTGCCCTCGGCCTCGCTCCTGCCGGGCTGAGCCGCAGGCCCCCGCCCAGCCCCGCTCCCCCCTGTGCCCCGGCCCCGCGTACCCCGGACACCGCCTCGGGCGCCCTCCCCGCGCCCCCTGTTACCCGGCTCCCTCCCGTTACCCCACCTCGCTACCCCTGCCCTCCCCGCCCCGGCACCGGCCGCTCCCGCCGCCCCCCGCGGCCCGGCCTGCCCGCCGGCCGGCGCCGCTCACCGTGTGGGAGTGCAGGCTCTGGCTCGCCTCGATCTGCGCTGTCAGCGGCACCGTGTCGTCCAGCAGCACCTTGCCGGCCGGCGGCTTCTCCATGAAGGCCATACCGGGGCGGGGAGCGGGAGCTCGGCGCCGCCAACCTGCTTCCCGGGGCAGCTCCCGGCGCGGCCGCCGCTGTCAACACGGCAGCGCCGCGCCGCCGCCGCCGGGCCTTAGCGCCGCCGGCCGCCCGCCTTCTGCCGCCGGCCGCCAGGGGGCGCCGTGCCACGCACCGCCCGCACGCGCGGCCGCTCCCGCCGCCGCCCCCGGCAGCGAGCCGGGGCGGGGGGCAGCGGGGCCCGGTGCGGGCCGTCCCCCGGGATCGGGAACGGGGGAAGGAGCTGGAGGGGCCGGCAGAGCGCGTGCGGCTGCCCGGTGCTTTGCTCTCGGTAAGTCGCCCCGCCGCCCGGGTCTTCCGCGCCCGGTGCTCCGCGCCGCTCCGGCGACACGAACGACTGCGGTCGATGCGGGGCGGGCTGCGGGAAGGGGATTAGCCCCGGGATACTGCTGATCCTCACAGAGAGGGACAAATTTAAAAGGGCTGGCGCACTTGCTGCTCTTTACCTTGTACGGGGTTTTTTTTTTTGTAGCTAAACGATCACAAAAAATCAAATAGCACCCAGTGTTTTCTAGTCAATTGGTGCATTTTAGTTAATTTTTTCCAAAACACAGATTTGAAGCTGTTGTTAAATTGAGTTCCACAACCTCGCTTTCATTGCAGCAGTGTAGGAAACGCTTTCTTTCAATACTGCTTAGTGCTGGGGAACGTACTGCCTGTTGAACACTTGCCTGCCTTTCCTTTAGTCTTTTTACACCGTATTCGGGAATTAATCTCACTTAAGATGTTGTAAGTAAGACTGCAGAGCTTGAGTTTGTCATAAACTTTAAACAGTTATCACAAACAGCCTCATCTCTGTCTCGCAGCTCTACACCAACAGGGAAGTGGGCCGTGAGCTGTGGTTAAGCAGCTAAGCCTCAGGCTGGACCAGCAATCTTTCCCCACTGCTCCTTCTACAGGGACCAGGAGGTCAGACAGTGGTTTAATTATTGCCCTAACCCCTCACCTACCGTCTCATCCTTGCATTTGGTTCCTTTTTTAATAGGCATTAACATGGCAACTTCCCATCTAGAGAGGCAGGTGCACAGGGAAGGAGCAGCCGGCTTTGAAAAATGGTGTTTTGTGCAGCAAAAGCCAGTGATCGCCAGTGACTGAAGGCAGAAGAAAAGGGAACGGGAAGTGGAGCAGCTCCTACAGACAAGAGATATGGAGAGCTCTCGCTGAATACTTGTTCCACGCCGTGAACGGCCAAGCCCTGTGCTTTGAAAACAGAGGGCACACTGGAGTCAGACAGCTTATACATCACCCCTCCCTCTGATCCAGTTTGACTTAACACGTGGGGTTTGCTGTTACAGTGCAGCTGCATTTGAGACCAAGACACCACAGCCAGTGTAACTGTTTTACCAGTAGCTTTCATCACAGTTTGAGGACAAACTCTCTTTTCATAGCAAAATAACTTTTGAGGTTATTTGCAGCCAAGAAAAGTTATGGATGCATTTCTGCTGCAGAGAAGATGGGGGGAAAACAGATGTTTTGCCAGAAAATTTTTAGGAGCCACCAACTGAAGACAGCCTGTACTTTTACTCCTCATCATTCCTGAAAAAAAAAAAGTTTCTTAGCATATAATAATCTTCTTATGTTGGTGCTAAAATAATTTATCCTGGATGGTTTACTAATGAATTTACCAAAACCTTCTTTACCAGCAACCAAGGTACTTTCAGCAGGCAGAGGGGAATGTACGTTCAGGCAGTCAAATAAGCCATATAGTCAGTGTCTAACAAAACTGCCCCTGCTTGTCTTGCCCACAGGAACACAAGGAGGCAATAGGGATGAGCACTGACAATGCAGCTTTTTAAAAGCCTCCTTGGCTCTGCTTTTGAGAGGCAAGTTTCAGAGACATTTATCATTAAAGGTAAATTTTTGTTTGTTTATAATCAGGTTTTATAAAGTATCTCAAGGATTTCAAAGTATTATGAGAGCGACATGTCCAGCTGTATCAGGCAGAGTATATTGTTCATGTGAAGGCTGACTACTACTATTTAAGTGCAGAGCTACGGAAGGCCTTACTAGCTAGAACACTGCGAAGGAGCACACTGCACCAATAGCAGAGCACCACAGAGATTACAACACATCTTGCAGTACATGTGTCAACACCTCCACTTCTGCTCTGTTTGTCCCTTCCCACTGGGGCTTGTTAGCAGTATAACGACTTTGTAAAGAGTGAACAAGTCTGAACTGAACATAGCTAGTGTGGACTGCCATTTTGCCAAAAAGAACAGCCTCGCTGTAAGCCCTGCTGCTCCAGACTTCCCACTGTAGCAGAGCAAAGGCTCATCTAAACGGGTCGCTTCTGTCATGGTGAGTACCTGGTTCCGTTGGTTTCACCTTGGCAGTACACAGGGAAAAATTAAAACTTCTGAGTTTAATGCAGTTCTATCAATGTTTTTGCACTATCTTCGAAACATTTTGAAGGTTTTTTGTTGCAAATTTACTGGATTAAGTGATGTCACATAAAAAGACAGTCAAAACCAAGCGCACATTTCTGGCCTTTATAGTAAAGCAGCACAGGATCAACAGCTCTAACTGTCCGACACCAGGACTTTCACCATCCCTTCCATAACAGTCTTTCCACTTTCTCTGACTTTACATGATACTGAAATGTGTGCAATAGAACCCTTCAGTCGTTTAACTTCTGCTGCTGCTATCACTTCTTCACCAGTGTACAAAGGGGCTGGAAATCGGATCTCCTGCGAAAGAAACACACAGCCTGGACCGGGCATTTTAGTACCCAGAACTGCAGAAATAAGTCCATTGATCAACACTCCATGTACAATAGTTCTCCCAAACCTAGATTTCTTTGCGAAATCTTCATTTAAATGTAAAGGATTTGTGTCACCTGTTAAATCAGAAAAAGTAGCGATATCATTCTGTGTAAAAGCTTTACTAAGTTCAGCTTTGTCTCCAACTTTTATGTGTAAACTTTGAAGGAAGTGACGTCCAGGCAGGGAGTTGATAACTGTTAGCTTTGTCAAGGCTCTTTGTCGGAAAACCCCTCCACAAATTCCATGCCTGAAGGGCTGCAACATCTTAAGCAACTTCTGCTTGCTTCGTACAGCCAAACCCGCAACTGCATTCAGTCCAAGATTAGTTCTCTACTATTCCCACATAATGCAAGAAGAAACGGAGATGTCTAGTTTGAGGGGAAACAAAAACAAAGCAAGAAACAAACTAAAGCATTTAAAAAAACCCCAAAACACCATCAAATGCACTCAAAGTTGGAAATAGTGAAATTTCTCTTTTACAGAAAAGATTAAAAAAACTTAGAGCTATGCCTGAGCAGATTTTTGTTTAGCCGTTGCTTTGGAGACAAAGGATTCTTGCATCTTATTTATTAAGCAGCATCCTCAGGAAAAAACAGGCTCTGGAAGTGCATGTTCATGCATGCATTTTTAAATAAGGTCAGTTGACAGCGACTATTAGAAAGGGAAGAAATGGGGCAGCGAAAATGAAAAGTGAACAAAACTCTCCAGAAATTATTTTCTCGCAGAGGTATTAATGAGATCAGGACTTCTCATTGGAATGAAACTACTGCCACATTCTACAAGATTCATTGTAAGATGAGAATTACTTAAACACAGGCCTGCGCACCTGTACTGGAAAGCATTTCACTCCCAAATCAAGACGGTTTTGCATCTAGGCTGACTTTCCTACGAGGAGGCAGTGTGCTCTGCTAGCCAGAGAACCTCACAGTGAGCACTGACATTTTGGGGAAGCCATCCAGCCCCCGTGAGGCCTTACCTGCAGCACTCGAAAGGCACACCTCCTGTTCTGGTAGAAGCCCAGCAATGTTAGAGCACTCCACAGCTTGACAAGGCCACTAGGTAAAAAGAAAATGAAATATATGAATAAAATTTGGGTTTTGCAGGTTTTTTTCAGGGTAAGTATCTTAAATAAAAGCACGTTACATAAAGAGTAATGAATCCTTAACGGAGTTTAACAGTGGGTATTTTCATCAATGGGTTCTAGTAGCAACACTGTGCCCTGGAGGGTTGTTGCAATGACTACAGTCTCTTGTCCCTGATAAACAGAGATACGTACTGTAACCTCTTCAAGTTCACTTTATCGGCCCTGTTCTTGTGCTTTCTGTGCCTTTTACGTTTCTTCTTCCCCTAAATCACCTCCAGTTGTCTTCACTGGTAATCATGGAATCTGGTAACCATTCTCATCTGGACTACAGAAAGAGATTGAAAGCCATATATTTCAATGGTCCTGCCAGACTATTCTTTTTTAAAGCAGGAATAACGTACCAATGGATGTAGGTTACCAAATATTAGGGAATTTTTAGTTTCTTCAAGTTAAGCTTAATCTTAAAAGTTAGGGTTAATTCTTAAAAGATCATTCTTAGTTTAAGAGTTCTGTTTTCTTATGAGAAATATTTTCGTGGCAATCTCTGAAGTGCACACCTACTGCACCTTACCTGCTAACAACTCTTAATATGGCAGACAGAGTTTTTTCCTCATATATTAAGACATCAACAGGCAAAGCTGCTCCAACCTATGAAAAAATATATTAAATAAGTACCATCCCATGTTCTTATAGTGGTTTATAAGCAAGTAAATTCACTGCCAGCACATGACATCGTTAAAGGTGTTATATCTACACTAAAATCTCACGAGTGTTTTAGCTACACCACCCTAGTTTTTATACAGCACCCTTCCTCTCAGAGCTACTTAGACAGAAGCCACTTTTACTTCCACATTACGGCTGGATAGACAGGGACCCAGCAGTGATGTGACTTGCTTAAAGTCACCCAGGAACACCGTAAACAGAGCAAGAACAGTACTGTGGACTTCCCCATCCAAGAAGCCGTTCCCTTCCTATAGTTCTCCTTTTGAAGCCTCACTGCAGCAGAAGCATCAATACCCCAGATCCTAAAACCCAGATACGCTGGAGCCACTTTACTACAGACGCCAAGACAACACGTACGACCCCGGCTTCATGAGGAGCAGGTTACAATACGGGCCGGACAGCAGGAAACAGGTGAAGGAAGAGGCCAACCGGAGACGCTTATCCCGTCTCCAGCCCGCCGCCGGCTCGACCGCTCCCCCCTCCGGCTCAGACGCGGTCAGACGGGCCGAAGTCGGGGGCAGCGCCGACAGAAACCGGCCGCGGCAGCCAGGGGCGCCCCGGCCACTCCCGCGAGGCTCTCCGGTGCGCAGCCCGAGGCCGCCGGCCGCGGGAAGGCAGGCGCCGGGCCCCGGCCCACCTCTCCGTGCAGCTCCCTCAGCGCCGACACCACCAGCTGCTTGAACTGCGCCACGCTCGGCCGGGCCGCGCCGTCCGGCAGCTCCCTGCGGGGAAGCAGAGCAGAGGGCAGGGCGGGCTGCGCGGGGCTCCCCGCGGCGGGGGCTCCGGGCGGGAGGGGGCCGCACCGCACTCACTCACAGGCGGACGCGCAGGTACTGGTGCTCCGCGCCGCTCCGCACCACCCGCCGCTCGAAGGCGGCGGTCGGCGGCTCCGCTCGCGCCATGCCCGCCCGGCCGCGCGCCGCCGCCGAGCCAATCACGGCGCGGAGCCGCCCGGCCTTCTACGGCGGCCCCGCGGGGTCAGCTTCCCGCGCTCCGCCCCGGCGGCGGCGGGGCTCGGTCAGCGCGGCTGCGGGCCGGTGCTCGGTGCCGCCGCGCCGCACCTGCGCCCAGAGCCCCGACACCGGCCGCGGGGAAACCGGAGCTCGGCCGTTTCAGGCTGAGGAAGGCAACCAGCAGTCCTTCGGTGTGAAATTGATCCCGGGGAAGCCGCGGGAGCAGGTGGCGTTTCCGAGTGCTGCACGGTGGCTTTCAGCTTCAGAAAGGCAAATATTGCAGGCTGCACAATGAACATGCTGTTGGAGAGGGGCTGGCGGAGGCACGCCTGGGCTTCCCCTTTAAACAAACGATGTTGGTGCCGGTGCGGTTCCCGGTGGAGCGCGTTGTCTGGCACCGGAGCGCTGCGCCATCGTGTTATCCTGGCCTCTCTGTTGCAGTACGCACCGCTGGAACAGATTTGAAAAGCACGTAGGAGGAGGTTGGCAGCGTCTTTGCATCCCACTGGTCAGCCCCAGGCTGAGGAGGTAACACAATTTTAGTACCAGCACGAATCCGTGTAGCTGATCTGAAGATTGGCGTGAAATACATCCTTCAGGGAGAAACAGCAGAAAGGATGGAGGTATCTTTGCTCTGCCAAAATGATGCTGAGGATGACATTTCATAACAACTTTACAGAATCTTCTTTTAAAAAAGGGTTTATCCAGGAATTAATACCCACCCCAACAGTAGCCTCACAACCATCTGGTGCACCTGTGTTAGGGCCCAGCTCACAAGACACCATCTGTGTTTGCCATCAAGCTGCTCGGTCTGTGCAAAGGAACTTCAGCAGTCAATATGTTTTCTCTGTTTGGATGTGGGGTCTTCTCTCTGTCCCATGGGGAGCCCAGCCTCCTCTGTCCCTGGTGTTTGGCAAGCTTTGGACCTGAACCCTAGAACCCTGACAGTGTCCGGCTAAAAAGGGCACATCTCCCTCTCTTTTACAGGCACTGATCCGTTCTCATCTTCCTACTGCTGATGCTGCACAAAGCCGGGAGACAGCGTATTTGTGTCAGGGTATTTTGCCTCTCCAAGAGGTTAGCTAATCCTCTCCTGCCTCAGGTAGATATTGTACATGCTCAACAGACCTAGTTTACAAGTGTTCAAAAAAAAAAAAAAAAACCACACCACACAACTAGCGCTGGAAGATTTCACACTCCCCTAAGCAGTCTGTTCTGTCTTCCAGACAGATCTTTTCAATGCTTCATCAACAGCTTCCCTGCTGTAGCTTATGCCCCATAGTAATAGGGCTGTCCTAATCACGATGGGATCCTTCCTCCTTTTTGAAATCTTTCACGTTTGAATATTCCCTGCCCCCATTCCCTCAGTCCTTCTTTCCATAGGAAAAAAAAAATCCAGTTTTTCCTTCTGTAAAATGTAACATTTTCTAGATATTTGTTTATCATGCTGCTGCCCTCTGGCCCTTTCAGGTGTCAACATCTTCCTTGAGTTAAAGTGCCCAAAGCTGAAGTACTATATTCTGGCAGAGGCTCTCTCATTAGTACCACAATCCCTCTGAACTATTCTCCCAGACTAATTTAAAAACTGCACATAAAATACAAAGTGTTTAGATCAGCAAAAGCAAATACTGAGTATTTGAACAGGCTATTTCACATGTACCAAAGTACTTTTCTTTTCGAATTGTTAGTTAGGTTAAAAAAAAAAGGCAGCTTGCCACATAGAATTCGGTAGCTGTAAGTGCAGGCCAGCAAGAGACCTTCAGGAATATAATGTTTCTCCTAGGAACCAAGAACCAGTTAGCACAGTGCTCGAACAATAAATCAGTTATACGATAATTTGGCAGACATAACAGAGCAGCCAGTTTTATTGGGAGCAATAATATCTACAGAAACTGGAATTATTTTTAAGATATTATTAAAATTTTATCACCAAACAGCAAAACTTGGTGGTCGGGTAAGGTATAAATCTCTTTTGGTTATTGCAAGAGGGCGAGTGCTGTTCTCCATAAGGCTTTGATAACACAAGCAACAGTAACTCAGGCACTCCGAGCAAATCTCGTGGGCTGCTGCAAAGTCCACTCCTGATGTAAGCACTGGGAGGGTTGTGTCAGCTGCAGTAAGTCAATAAAGAGCACACACAGGATTGCACAGGAAGGCTGGACACAACATGTCAGTTTTTTATTAACCAACAGTGAAGCTGAACCCCAGAGTGGTTTAACTTGTTAAAACCACATGTTCATATGGCAAGTATTTTTCTTTCACGTTCAACGCTATAGTGCAAGAATCAAACCTCGCAGCTGTTCATCCTTTGAGAATCAAGTACTAAATGTAAAGTGAGTTAAAATACGGGTCCCTCAATGAATCGATTAAAAAACCATTGAACTCAAAAGAACAGACCAATTTTAAGAACTGTCTTACGAAATTCTCCCAAGTGAAAGACCTTTAAAAGCACTTGGAGCCTTGAGGTAGCAACTTTATGCAGAATTTAATTCCCCTCCTGCCCCACAGAGCAGAGGAAAATTAGTAGCGCATTATTAGCTCCAGCCAGCTAAGTGGAGTTGAGCGTTCTCCTATGAGGTTAGTGACTTTCTCTTGCATCTTCAGATAGCAGTGCAGTGCTGCAGACTGTCAGGAGGAAATCCACAAGGAAGGCCTCTTGAAATAAAATACATGGTTTGAGAAAAGTAAAAATAATCAGCAATAACTGTAACAACAAAAATTACCTGGAGTGAAAAAAACCCCAAAGTGTTTGTATTTTGGCAAGACTAGTTTACAAATACATGTCAAGAACAAGAGTCCACTTTCAGCCAACGGAAAAGAAAGAATGGAAGCGACATTCAAAGGGGGTTCGTTTTTTGCCCTCTGTGCAAAATTGCACTTTGTTTTCAAAGTTTTGTTATAAAGTTCTAAGTTTTGCACTTTTGCTTCTGAAAAGAGAGCACTTTTTCCCTTTTTTGTTCTTTTACATTGTGAAACCTGTGCTGTGACATTAAACAGAAATACCATATGCCAGGATATTTGACCACTGACAGCTCCTCTCACTGACTTCACAACAATCACAAGCACAGAATCACGAACGAGAGACTTTTTCCTCTAAGTCTCGAAGACACTATCCTCTTTGCCCACTTTGCTGCTGAGTTCTTTTATTAAAAACTAGATCTCTCTCTACTGCCAATTTCAGGGACTCCACAGCAGATTTACTGAACACTGAGCAGTATGAACAAAAAACCCGGCCTCGTTCTCCACGACAATTGCGATGCAGAGTCAGAGTGAAAAGGAATGAGTTGAGATACAGTGATGTGGGCACACCTTTACAAAGAGGTGCCCCACCTCACTCCCTGGTCTTAGTATCGTCACTCACACGCTTTCCAACTTCGCTCATTGCTGGTGCTCTAACCAGATACCTGGCAATGGTGAGTATTCTTACTACAAGCTTCTCTCACTATCTTCATGCTCCAAAATTGTATAGAAAGGTTGGTTAAACCAGACCAAACTAATCAGGCACACTGCAAATTACAGCTTTTAAATGGACAAGCCTTCTTACAGGCTCATTCTCTTTCAGCTCAAGGTCAGGTTGCTTCTTTACACCACAGTGATGTCACATGGATCCTGGATGCAGGATGGCATTGCCCAGTATGCCTTTGCTTCGGGGAGTCTAGAGAAAGGTAAAGCTTCAAAACTTCTCGCTCACATGGAATCCCCATCTTTTGACTTTATGTTCTCGTCCTTTCCTTTGACTTCTAGAAGCCATCAAATCCTCCCTTCCAGGCAGAATTACCTTAAGAATCTAACATCAGCTTTGCCTGTGTTTTTGGTTAAGCTTCAGAACAATTGCCAATGTTTGCATATGCTGAGGTATACAATCCTGTCCTACTGAGAACCAAAGGCTGTAAGAACCAGAATCCATCTGTAAGGCAGCCCAACCTGCCAGGCTCCTCTGGATAAAGGAGAAGATATTCTGCCTGGGAGCAACAAGGGCCAGCTGATGATTATTCACAGCAAGTTTCTTTTTAGCTCACATGACAGTTTAGGCAGCACAGAAACTCCTACTGTTTTAGAGACCAGTTTATGTCTGGTTTGCAGGACAGTCATGAGCTGGCTTCAAAAAGACTTTTGTCTTAGAGCCCAAAGTATCTTAAAGTTTTATCTGCTATCAGTGCAAGGACCTGATGAGTGTGTGCTTGGTTTTTGTTGTTTGTTGGTTTGGTTTTGGTTGTTTTTTTGTTGTTGTTGTGGTGGGGTTTTTTGTTTGGGTTTTTTTGGTAGTGTTTTTTTTTAAATTCTGTAATCAAAAGAATGATTTTGTCTTTGGTGTTAAATCTTGGAAGCATGAACGAAATACCTGCTGCTTTTTTGGCTGTAATTTACAAGAAAAAAACAGCCCCGTAAAGCAAGGGAAATTCACTGTTCTAAAATACATGCAGTTAGAACAGCCACTAGACATCAAAACCAGGACTTTAATAATATGGAAACACCTAGTTCAGCGGTGTCCATTACAAATCATTTGCATTATATAAAAATATGACTCCAATTACAGCAACTGGACAACAGCCATTCAAACTTACCAAGTTTCCATCTTACTCATATTGCAGGAACTGGGAGGACCTCATCCATTTAAGGAAAAAAATTGTCCAGAAATCAACTTAGAGTTGCAGCTAAGCATCTCATGCCTTAGAGAAATGTCCGCTGTGATAACTGGAAGCAGGATTCAACATTAGCATCCTTCTATTCTTGTTTACGTGGCCATGAATAAAAAGAGCAGCTTCTGTTACGCTAGCATCCACAATTAAAATTTTATAACCCCATAAAACACAAGTTTTGCGTGAGCTGCAGAAGAATGCAAGTTCAAAGGGTCACTAGATTTATTACCTACAAATTCAATATTTTAATATAAATATTCTGTTTGTACACCATAAAAATGTCCTTCTTATGGTCTGATTCTTATTTAGATAATACTCTGATAAAACCTCAGCAGTATGCCAATTAAGGTCATTAAAGCTATAGAAATAGAATCTACCTAATAAATGCTGCAAATTTAACAGGTATTTTTAGATAAACATCATTAGCTTAGTTACCACCTAAACCAAAAAGACTCCTCAAACACACCAACTGCATAGTTAGCAAAGACATTTGCTTTACAAAGTCAAATGCTGCCAACTTTTGAAAAGTTTAGCAAATCAACAGGGTATTTGGAAGCATCCAAGTGTCTAATGAAGTTAGAATACTGTGAAATGTTAGGACTAGGGGGAGCTCCTGTAAACAAGTACAGAAGTAGTCTTCATTTAAATTACAAAACATTCACCTCCTTAAAAAGCTTTAAAACTGACCCAGTCGACAACAGTGCCCTGGGAAATCTAGCAGTATAACGGATCTCTGTAAGCAAGAGAAGGTCATATATTGTGATCTCACCACAATAAAATGTACTCAGTGTCAGGAACAAGGAGCAAATTTGGAGAGATGACAATTATGACACCTTCAGGCCATTTGATCTGAACCACTGCACTTTTTTGGGCAGCATAGAATAAACCAATTTTCTTTGCTGCTCAGAAAACACTTAAAATATAGTAATGCTTCGTTCTCTGCATTTTGTTGCTGAGCAAACTCTCCCATGTCCCCAGCTTGGGTTTACTTGGTTTAAAGAACTATAGTACCTGCTGCTTTCAGCAAGTGGAAGAAAACTTTGGTGCCACCTTATTAATTGGCTCCACTGATATTTTAACTTCAAGCCCAGACGCTACAATTAAAAGCAAATTTGACATTGTGTAAGGAAAGCATCAGATGAAGGTAGTAAGCCCATAAAAGGCTCGTATTCCACAGGTTGCCTCTGCAGAACAGACAGCCTCCCACTACAGAATCTGATCTGAAAATTTATCCCAAAGATAACACCAGAAGGAAGGAGGCTTCTATATCTTGCACACTTTGGGTTTCATATCAGGCACTTGAACTGTTGGACAGATGCCATTCTGAACCAAGTAAGTGAACATAGGGTTAGAATCATCTTTAATCTAGGTCTAATAATGAAGTATCAGCAGCAAAGTGGAGGCAGGGAGTGAGCAATCCATCTGTGCTGAGACTTGTTTATGGTTTCTAAAATGCCCAAGAAGACAGCAGCAGTAACTGTTCTGTAGTGTCCGTTTTCCTTGTGAGTTGTGTTGCTGATAGGAGGCTTTTCTGTGTCTTGAACTAAGAAGGCACTGAGGTACCCTGTGCCTAATTCCCTGGATCCAACAGGTCCATGCTAGAGCCAAACATTGCCACCAGCTGCTCCTCATAATGCGTTATATTCCTCTTCATAATGTCCATGCAGGGTCCAAGCAACCTCTCAAACGCTTGCACATCCATGACTGCAAAGGAACAGAAGTGAAAACAAGATCGTTTGTCAAAAAGGATGCCAAACGCTAATCTATTTTTTTGAACTCAGAACACAGATCTCCAGTCCAACCCATTCAGGTTTGAGGCTTCAACAGAAGCCACAGAAACAGAAATCATATTTCTGATTTCCCTCTGTACTATTATTTGGAGAAACAAGAATAACAAAATACACACCTGACCTCAAGGATAAATACAAGAGCCAAGTACACACCACACTGGCATTGAAAGATCACCTGAAAGCTGTATGTGACAAACAAGATGTAGTCAAGAAGCTGATGCTACTCACCCCCTCAAAGAGTATAGGCCACACAAGCAGAAAAAACAGAATCTGCTGTAAGGAAGCAGTGGAGCTTCTCAAACTTCAGAGTGGACATCCGCTCCAGCCCATGCTCCCAGCTTCTTGTGTCTGACCGCCAGGTACCAAAAGGCTGCTAGGTTTTGACTAGCTGCTCACTCAGGCATGGTCCACACTCAGGCATGGTCCACAAAACAAGCCAAGACCAGAAAACGGTAACTAGGAACACGGAATATCTGCTTACCTAAACACTTGACCACTCCAACAGCATAGGCAGAGGCTGCTCTGGGTTTGTTGGTAACAAGTGCAAGCTCTCCAAAATACTGCCCGCTGCAACACCGCGCAATCTCCACTTCTTGATTAGCTTCTTTACTCGTCATAGTCTGTTAGACAATACACATTAATTATTTGCATAAAGTTCTGTCTTTGCACGAGGCTGCAGTTAATCCCAGATATCTCACAGATGTGCAACAGCTCATAGGGCTTTTAAACTAGCAAGTCCCAAGTCATGCTCTGTACTAGTAGAACACCTTAACAGCACGTTCAATTAGAAGTTTGATAAGAAAAGCCTACGCCAGCACACAAGTTTTGAGATTGGCAGATATTTACTGTTACAGCTTTGGGAACTGCTATTACATTAGCCTTACACAGCTTTTATCATGCACAACACGTTGTTTCCTAAGGCTGCTTCAGCTGTTCTGAGATCTGTTCAAATGCCAATGTGTAGTATGTCACTGGAGATAATAGACCCCAGGTTTTGTGAGTTGCAGTTGCCTATACTCCTAGAAGGAAAGTTTCATCTCCACCCTTAAGGTCAGGGAAAGTGTATCAGGTTAGTTTGCAGAGGAACAGACACAAGCAAAAGACTTTACAACTTTACTAAAGTGACTTCTGGCCACTTCAAAACAGGTATGGGGATTTACAACCTACATCTAACAAGCGATATAAGCTGTGTATATATATATATATATATATATATATATAAAATAAAATAGTATCTTAAAGTCAGGGTAGGCTTTTTCACACCACTTGTATTAATCGATCAAATCACGGGTTGACCTAAAGCCTAATCACTCAATTTAAACTCACCTTGCTTTTAATCAAGATTTTTACTTCACCAGATTCTACAATGTAAAAACAATCTGCTTTATCGCCCTGCAGAGAGGAAAAGGTAAAAAATTATTTTTTTAGTTTACTATAAAAGTATGTATAAATGGTATTAAATCATTCGCTCTGAACTAGGCCTTGTGCAGAAATCTGCTAGAATTGACAAACACTCAAATTCTTAACATTAAAAGGTGACTGGTTAGGTAATATACCAAGGGAACCCACAGGGGAAGGAACTATTAGTACAGATCATTCAGTGAGAGGGCAGGTGGAAAGGAAAAAGCAAAGGAAATTGACGATATAGAGCAAAATCACTTAAGTACAAATCTTCTGATCCTGATGGAAGCATCCAATAGTGAAACTAAGCAGGGTCTAGAATTTCCAGAAGCAAGTTTTAATAAAACATCAATTTAGTGACCGCATTTCTACATGAAGAAGGATCCACTAAACTAAATATGAGCTCAGTCAATCCAGGGTAAAATAGTGGGAGATCAGCAGAACCCCAGAATAGCTGTATTTGAGGAGCACGAACATAGAAAGTAAGAGGAGGATAGTTTACAAAAAAGCAAGTCCACAATGCAAGCCATCTACATGAGTAACGATGCAACGGCTAAGCAAAGATAGTGAGAATGGTAAGGAATAAAGCATTCAATAGTATCGTGCCATTAAAGGAAAATAAGTCACATAGGGCAAGTGGAAGAAAATAAAAATGGAGAGCCATTTTATATCAAGTTCCAGAAAGATATCACAAGGTGGTGTTGAATACCTGAATGTGAAATAAAAAAAAAAAAGGGTTATTCAAATGCAGTTGTTTCTATGAAAAAGTCACATGAGGGTGACCACACACTGGAACAGGTTGCCCAGAGAGGTTCTGAAGTCCTCATCCTTTGGGAGATTCAAAAGCCATCTGAACATGGTCCTGGGCAACTGGCTCTAGGTGACCCTGCTTGAGCAGAAGGGTTGGACAAGACAGCCTCCAGAGATCTCTTCTAACCTGAACCATTCTGTGATTCTGTGAGAATTTCTGGGAAAATGTTTTTCACGTCTAACTAAATCACATCAAGTTGCAGATCTTCAACAGATAGTTTACATCTGCTCTCGAGAGCTTTGCCAGGACATAGTATTTTGAAAGTTTTAGCTGTGACAGAGAAGACTTTCCCTCTCTACAGGACTGGAAGTCAAGAGTGGAGAACTGGCACGTCTCCTGCTATGAATCAGAAGCAAAGGGCTTTAAGGCTTCATGGAGACAGAGGCTGAATAAGAAACTGATAAGGGAATGGGAGCAACTTAGCAAAAAAACCTGTGAAACAATGTGAGCAGAGAGAGAAATCAAGTGGGCAAGGAGACTATGAATGTGGTGGGAAGGATGGAGATGATTACGATTTGAGTATGAAACATGGGAGAAGATGATATGAGATTTAAACGCAGAATTACAGAAGAAATTAGGTCCTTAGCTAAGCTTCCTGGGGATGGTCATACACCATCCAGCACGAAACTTTTCTTTCACTGTTGCCATCTATCACAACATGAACTAACAGACGCAGCACGCTTCTAAAAGAGTAACTACCGAGAGAGTACTTATTTTTATTAAAAGAAAGAAAACACATTGAGTGGAAGACATCCTCGTAACAGCAGCAGGCACTAACAATCTTCAAGAGCTTTAAAGCATCCTGCCCTTAAATGAAGGGTCAAACTCCAGAAAGATAATGAAAATGTAAAATTAACCATGAGAGAAAAGAGGTTCATGGCACTGATGCAACTGCTATAATGTAAGAGGTATCACATCTTTTCCGAGCATAAAATTTCATCATCTTTAGCCATGTATTAGCATCACCCAGACCTATTCAGACTATTAATCCTCCTTTTAAGGGTAATTACATCCTTGTCCTTAATTCAGTTATTACAAAAGATTAAAACCAACTGCGTAATTGGGTCACTGATTGCATGGGTTCCCAGTTTTGAGATTGACTTATAAGCTTTGATTTTGCCAAGAGTTCAGTTTTCTCAGGGTCTTAAGCAACATTTTCAGTTTACAAAATTGAGAGTATTTTTGGAGAGAAGTAATTTGGCAGTATTTGGTTATCAGCAAAATAAAAGTTTCCTGCATTCAGAGTTATCTGACATTCAAGGTAATTAAGAATAATTATTCAAGATGTTATCAAGGAGTCATAGTCTGTTTATAAAACAAGACAACGGTTGTCATCAAAAGCCTGCAATTTCAGGTAAGCCAAGGACTTTCTTGCATTAACTTGCATTATCTTGAACTAGAGCACTGCTAGGGTGCAACAAACAAAGCACCCTGGAGCTAGACTTGATGGAAAATTCTAGTGTTTCATCAGTAACAGTGTTCCAAAAAGTTATTTGTGTCACAGCCAAAAAAAACCCCACAGCTTTAGCTTAAGTTTGTCCAGCTTCATGTTCCACCACTCTGGCCTCAATCTATTACAGCAGACAAAACATATACCAACAACCCAAGACAGTAGATTAAAGCTAGACTACTCCACCATTGAAACACTCTTCTTAAGAGCATCAGGAAAAACAGTGGTTTTAATTAACCCTGATAGTTTCTTAGAATAGTTAACCGAGTTGGGTCCAACTAGTAAAACATTCCCAATAACTTCATTTAGTTTCATCCAAATCATACTCTTGTTGAATTGTTTGGTTTTGTTCTTTAGCCAGACGTGGAAAATAGAAATGCCTTTACTACATGCTTGTGACTTGTTTAATCTGGTCATAGGTGCTTGTGAGAAGTCTAGCTGAGGGCTGTCATGGAAAATTGCATAGGCAGACATTTAATTTCAGCTTCTTAAGGCATACTCCTCTTGAAATCTTGCGAAGACCATTTATAAAAAACAAACAGATGAGAAGAAAAAGCCAGAAGCTGAAGTAATAGAATAAATTTGAAGCAAAAGACATACCAGCTATTCCTCAAAATTTAAGAAGTGGTTAAATAAATTGGAAATATTAAAAGACTAAGTGATGCCAAGTTGGTCCAAGTAATAGGATTCTATAAATCAATTCCAAACAGGAAAAAAAGAAGCAGAGAAAGGAGAACAATAAAGAGAAATTTAGACTTCAAGTACCTGAGAAATTATACGTTCCCCATCTTGATACACTTTCTCCCCTATAACATCCACTATCTTCATTCGCTCTGATGCCTAGAACAAAGAGGAAAAATAAAAATAATCATCTATTGCAGTACCTCTCTTGCAAACTTTGTAGCCCTGGCATGAAGAGGCATTCACTAGACACACAAACACACAGTACATGGGTACTGAAAAATACAGCCCCTACAATGACGTCGTCGTACTACACCACCGCTTTCAAGGCTACCATAATCAAAAGGGAAAGAAAACTGTCTAGTGTCCCATCCATGCACTTTTCTTACCCCCAAAGTTAACAAGTAACTGATTTGGCTGGTTACAGCAAATTTAAATAAATAAACCATTTCCTCCAAGATTTAGTTGAAATTTGAAGAAAACACTCTGAAAAATGTCATAAGCCTCCTAAGAACAAACTTCAACAAGAAACATGAGCAACATATTTTCGAAATATTTTAATCACCATATACTTGAATATGTGAGGGTTGTTTTTGTCCCAAAGCATTCCTAAAGTGGAGGGAGGAAGGGGATATGAAAAGGATACCGGCTCTAAATTGTGGGCAGGCACTGCAACAGGATGCCCAGCAGCAAGGGCAAGAGGTACTAATGTGACATGTCATGAAACATGTCTGAGTCTTCACAAACAGGAAGGGAGAAAGAACAGTTAAATTTATCTCTAGAACACAACAAAACAATTTCATTGGTTCAGAGCACTGTAAAAAAAAACATATTAAGAAAGGAAGAAAAATCCTACAGTTAAGATTAATATCTCAACAGATGATTCAGTTACAATCCACTCATTCCAAAAAATGCACCTGAATCTAGCCCATGTTTGAGAAACTTAATTCTGATCCACGTATGATTCAACTGCAGCGTTGTCATGCAAAAAGCCACCTAATGCTAATGAGTTATTTTTCTATATCTTTAAATATTTATGAGTCATTTTTGTGCTCAAAAAAAGTCACATTGATGGAACTAGTTTAAGCCAGGCACTGAGGGAGAAGGTGGTGTGCAATTTACCCCTCCACAGCTACCAACATACATCCAAAATAATATCTATTAGAGGTTGCTATTCACACCTAATGATACTTGGCAATTTTGTAATCTTCTCTCAAAGGGATGAAAAGGTCTTCTCAAATACTAAAAGATTAATGCTGAAAAATATTCTTATGATGAGAAAGCAAAGAAAAGCTAAGTTATGGTGTAAGGCAAAGACAGATACATACTAATTTCAAAGCAGTTTGAGATGGCTCCAAAAGCCCTCTGAAGATACAGGCTGAATCAATAGCTTAGAAGTGACAATTCACACCTTGTTCCCAAAATCACGCACCACACACATCAGTATGACATCTGCCCACTCTGTCTGGTCATTTTCTTCCCAGGTAGCAGTGCTTCCCTTTAGCCTATGCTTAGTTTACCTTCTGAATATCGGTTAAGGTTAAAGCGAGACCTACTACAGCCCACATCTTTGTCTCAAATTTGAAATCACTCATGGCTAATAAAGGCCAAATATCCCAGCGATTGTATCATTACTTTCATATCACCCTCAAAGAAAACCACAGCCCTGAGTTCCAATTTTCACTTTAATATCTGTTCTCTGATACATTTATAGATGTTTTTGGTTTGTGTTTTGTGGGGTTTTTTTTTAATCTTTATACAGACTGAGATAAAAATTAGCAAATCACTGTGAACAAAGGAGATAAAAAAACAGTGTACAACTTCAACAATGCAAATTAAGTTGTAGAGTAAATGCGATACAAAAGCAGCTCTTAAAATTTTGTTCTAAGCAAAAATTACACAGATCTCTGATGTAGCAGAAACACTGACTGCAGAGCTAATGCAAACGCAAGAATTTGATGCAGATGTCTCTGAGAGGCTTTACCTCCAAGGATTTAAGAAGGGGCACAGACTCAATAAATGATTCATACGTCTTCCTCTTCTTTGCGTTGTTTTTCAATATAATTCTTCTGAACGTCACTCGATCCTGCAAGAAACAGCACAGAGAAATACATTATTCATCTTGACTAAAACGCTCCTTGTTTAAAGAACTGACGAACCTGAACTAGTATTTGCAACAAACACTGGGTTTGAGAAGCCAGCTGTTAAAATGATACCATATCCATCACAATGGTGATCCTAACAGCTCTTAGGACACTACTTGTTGCAGTAATAAGTTGAAAAACAGACAGCTGTAAGACCCGGTCCTTCTCAGATAAGCATTTAAGAATTCCATTTTTAGTCTATGTTGTACGGTTTTTCAGGGCTGAGCTTTTGGGTTTTGTTTGGCTTTTTGTTAATATCACGCTTCCACATACAATGAAGAAGTTATGCTCTTCTTGCTGAAGCCATTGGAAATTGGAATTTCCAACACTTATTTGTTAAGACAAGTGCAGGATTAAGTATGAATTGGATTCTTCTCTACTTGAGTCACAGACTTCAAAATTAAGTTGGAGGTTTACAGTGGTCTCAAATAGATTAGGAACAGTATCAAACAGCAACAGGCTTGATTCACTCCTCCACCTTCTCGGATCCGAGAGGCAGCCTTTTGCAACGACTACTTCCTAATTGCCAGCTGTCCGCACGTCCCACAAGCACCCTCCTGATGGAAAAATTGTTTGGTTTGTTTTCTGAAGCCCAAACATTGGGCAAGATTCCCACCCACCCCCCTGCCGCCCCTCCGGCTGGGGTAGGATTTTCCCCTGGCAGTGGCTAGTGCTGTGCACGCTCCGTGGCCACTGGGCGGCACTACGTGCCCGAGTGAAGGCGAACTCGCCCGGTTATCCACAGCTCCTGCCTCCCTACCTGCGCCGGCAGACATGTTTGAGAGTTCATTGTCGGAGAGCTTAACGAAACGCTTTTTATTCCCACCCAGAAAAGGCAGAGCTCCGCTGCGGGCAAACACCGACGAGAAAGGGCACGAGAGAGCTGAAACTAAACGCACGTCCAGGCTAAGGGGAAGGGCACTTATTTTTGTGCTTGTGCCACAATAGTGCCCGTGGTCCCTGTTAGGATCAGCACCCAATTACAAACAGCGAGAGCTGCAGAGTTACCTTACACGGGGCGAGGCCCTAAGTGTAAAAATGAAAACCAAAAAGTCAGAGGAAAGGAGCAGAAATTTGGTTAGGAAAATGTTACCAAAAAAAAAAGAGTTATATTTTAAGTTTATATATTAGCAGAAACTCCCGAAGTCCTGAGAGCCATTGCTCTGCATCTCATTTTCTGAAAACATCAACTGACACCCTAGCAGAGACATTTTGAGGTGAAGAGGTGTTTTCAAGTAAGTGAACGGTTTTATCGGATGCAGGCTGCAAATACTTGTAACATGAAACAATGACTGATCCAGGTGACACTGCTGGAGTATAAAAGGTGAAGGAGGTGAAAGATGAAGGGAAGAATGGTATTACTGTTATACAAAGGAGAACAAGAGATGACAAAGCATGAGGGATTGTTTGTCCTTTGTTATACAAAGGAGAACAAGAGATGACAAAGCATGAGGGATTGTTTTATTTTTATTTTTTTAAAGAAATTCTTATGTTTGGAGAAGCAGAAAGGCATAGAAACAGGGGAATTGCAAAAGTATAAAAAAATGAAAATTAATGTGTTACAGAATATCAGCGAGGGAGTAAAAGCAGCAATATTCGAACAAAAAAGGCAGAGCAGTGAAGGAAGCGTGCATGATCATGAGGTTTTCCCTAGACATGTTCAGTAGCAAAGGCTGAGGACATTTCTCTGCTCCAAGAGACCCACATTTGATAACCACTTTGTGCCTGAGCCTTCCAGGTTTTTGCTGGCCTAAGTCTGCAATGCAGCAGGAGTAATGCACATTTCTTAAACAGCAGAAAACCTGTGAGCTTTAGCAATGATTTCTGCAGACTTATAAAAATATGTTTAAATTACATCAGGCACAACACAGTACAATAAAACATGACAACGACAGAATAACTGGAAGAAATAACCAAAGTTTCAGGTAGGAAAATGCAGCCTTAGCTAATAAAATATCCACAGGACAGATGACTAGCCAGAGGTCCTCCTTTAACTACACCTCGCTGATTAAAAGTGAATACAATTCAGAAAAAAAACAAGCCCAAAATCAATCCAATTTGTTCAGATCTTTTCAAAGGCAAACTGGAACAAAGAATCATCTTCTCATTTTCTTCCTTTTATGAATGAGCTCAGCTTGCAGGTAGTTGCTTTGTTCTGCCTTGTTCAAGAAATTAGATTCTGACATTACTCCCTGGTTGATTTACCAAAATCTTTTCTTTCAGCTCACAAAGAAAAGGGAATTCAGAAGTCAGTTCTCTCAGCAAGTGCTGAGCTTGCATAAGCACACCGTGTGTAGCTGCTTATCAGTCCTACAATCAAGGTCACAACACATGGTCAACCCGCAGCGATAGTTGCCGAGGAGCCCAGCGCATACAGAAAGCATACAACACTTCTGGCTTCAAACGCTTCGTTGATCACACAATCCGCTTATTATGTGAGCCCTCACAGATGAGTAAGAGAGCACTGTGAAAATAACCCTATCCAAATAGTACAGAGAAAAGAACTGAAAAAGGAAACTAATGTCTACAGCTTCACATTCAACACTGCTGGGCTAGAGACAAAGCAACTGCATCATTTAGCTTGGTATCTCATAGGTCATGCTGACCTGAGAACTTCTTCCAAGGTAACACAAAGGGAACAGAAACATTAGGACAGTTTATTTTGAAGAAAAACAAAGCTTTGGGCAGTTTTCCTAGCTCTTCAAATTACTGACATCCTCAAGAAGGTATTTAACACCTTCCCATTCCCCTTAAAGCAGACAAAATGGTAGGAAGGCAAGTCAAAAATAAAGAACATCATTTAAATACTGTTTCCCCCTCCCATAAAATACATGCCTCCACTGTCCCCTGCAGGATGAAAAGAAAACTATGGTTCTCCCCCTGTCCCCCCAACAAAAGCCCTGATTACAGCAAATGCAAAATAATAAAGGAACAGATAAAACTAGTGATAAGAGTTTTTTACAGACAAGCTGTTCTAGAAAGGTGGCCAAAAAGATTTGCACAATGGATCTCATGTGCCAGGAGGTGAGATAACAGGTCATGATAAAATAGCTATTAGCACAAGGATTCATACCAAGAGAAGCACTGGACGTGATGAGATAGTGTTTAAAATATTATGCAGATGAGAGTAACTTCTGTTCCTTACCAGTCCCCAAAGGGCTCCTTCTGTTGTGGCAATAATGGTGGCAGCTCGAGGAGTGTTGTACATCAATGCCAGTTCCCCAAAACTACCATGATTATCATAGCGGCCCACACAGCGTGACTGGTTGTCTTTTGCTACAACAATATCATACAATCCCCTGGAAAACAATGGAATAGATGTTTTTTATTAGATAGCATTCCAATACAGATCATAAAAACAGCTTTTTGCTGTTATACAAATAGTCGTATTTATTTGCTGGGTGAGATGAAACATACTTTATTGAGTTTTCCAATTGTCTGATACTAAGCTGCTTCCATCTACACTATTTTCATAATAATTCTCTCTTAATAAAGCATTTCACTCCTGTTAGATCTGGGCAAGATCTCCTTGCTTTCCTCTGCACAGAATTTTGACATTGCTATTTTAAGTATTGTGGCCAGGGTGATAGGTAGTTTCATAGTCTTTAACAGTATCTCTTTTCACAGCATGTGTGTTATCCAGCGAGGCCTCTTCCGAGTGACTTGGATCCATCGATACCTGCTTTTTCAGTGACACCATTGCTGCAGTACCTTTGGGATAAACTCAGTCCAGCTGCTCCTCTGCTTCCATGGTTTTGCCCCAACTCCAGCTTAAGGGTATGTCTGTATTGTAACCCCGAGATGCAATTGTAGCTTGTATCTTCATATGCCCACGTTAGATTCAAACTATCTAACTCTTGTATGGACAACAGGGATGCTGTAGAAGCACAAAGATCATAGAAAGGGCTCTCCTTTACAAAGCCAATGTACTGAGTGAGTTTCGCAGTGCAAACCGCTCAGTCTTACTATGAGCAGCACATACTGATCCTCAAGCTGGAGGATTTAAAGCTAGTTCGGGAATGTTACGCATGCCACATCTTTATGCTGCAGCACAGACATCTCCAGAGGCAAACATTTCTCACCTGGTATTTGTCTAGTAACTCCCTTATGACTAAAACTTTTATCACTCAGTTCAACTTCACACCATGCTGTGACTCAGAGCATGCTGACAGCTGAACCAACCATTTTATCACCATTTTCATGTAGGTGTGGCTACTGAAGAACACAGGTTACAGCATGCAGTGTTCAAACTTCAAGAGCATCTGTTCCACTCTCAAAGCTCTGTGTGCTGAGGTGACACTGTAGGATGCACAAGCTTAGGAAGCATAGGTAAGCAACTTCCAGCAGTTTTGCAGAATATTACAGGTTCCACTCTAGTCATACTGGCTTCCAGTTAAAGTGGCTGACCTAAAAGGTTTTTAAACTATTTTTTTTTTTTTCTGTTATAGCTCACATCTAGAAACAGAAAAGCACTCTAAAACTACTGACATCTAGCCAGGATCTCTGAGCAGACCAAGAGGAAAGTGTTGAAGTACCAGAAGCCTCCTTGCACTTTGTTCATAGGGAGGTATAACCTATTTAAATTGGAAAGGCCTCCTCACCCTGTTGTCCAAGAGGCATGCTTCCTACATTATACTGAAGTTAAGTATCCCAGAATTTACTAAGAATCAAAAGACTACTCTGATAAAGAAGCAGGTCCAAGTCCAGTGAGTCAAAGCTCAAGAGACAAATCTGCATCAAACTGTACCTCAGCAACTGGATATGAAGAAACAGGCTGTGCACAGAAGGGTAGCCCTTTAAAAGTCAAAGTCAAATAAGTGTCTGTAACATCCCCAGGACTGTCTTCTGCTTGGGGCTTTAAAAAAATAATTAAAAATATAACTTGACTAGGCTTGATTAATTCTTGGCTATGACACCAGAGATCATCTGAGGACTGGACACTGGCCTAAAAGACTTTAGAAAATATGTCCTGGAGAAAAGCAGGTAGGGAACACCTTCCCGGCTTTAAGCAGCTGAACATGCACATAGTTTTCCCCAGGAGTTTAGATCTTTGTCCGAAGGAATGGTATTATTTCCCAGAACATCATTAGACACGCAAGGGAAAAAAAAAAAAAAAAAAAAAAAAAGAGAGAGAGAGAGAAGAAAAAAAAAAGAATCATCAGAAAAGACAGTAGGTGAAACTTCCCATGGTAAACAAGTACGGGAAGACTCATTGGCGAGACCTGCCTAGTATTAACAGCAGAGGGTCTTCCAGGATTACTGATTGACAGGCCTGGGTTTGTTAGTTATCCCAACACTGCTGCACCTAAAAAAAACATACTATAGGACAGCTTTATGCCAGCTTCGTTTGTAGGAGATTCCACAAAGTGGATATTACATGCATAAAACAAACAAAATACATCAAAGTGAGGAAGTTTTGCACAATGACTTGAGGGCCTACTGTATCAAAGCTTTTCAGACCCAGAGAAGAGTTTGGCTACTTGATCAATAGTTGATGGGCGAGATTCAGACACGTCAGAAGATCCAAGAAATTTAGTCTCTTTGTCACCCAGAATGCTAGAGGAAGCTGCGCACATGAAGACTGCATAACATCCTTACCAGACACTTTTTACACTATACTGGTTACTCACACCTAAGAGAGAGAAAGAAACCAACAGCATGCTAACAGTGAACTAAATAAGGATTAGTGTTGATGGAAAGTTTCACTAATTCTAGTCATGTTCAATATCTATTTTATGATTCTCTGAGAGGCACCAGAAGCAACAATCTTCAGAGGTCTTTTTGATCTAGAAGAGCCATCTATAAGCACTTTAAGTGAAATGCAACAACTTCTTCCCATCCCTCAGCCTGAAAGTCACTTACTAGTGCCCTTTATTTCCAAATAGCTATAGTCACATAACCTTCAGCCAAGCATTCAGCTGCCTGTGGCCCAAGGACTAAATTGGTGAGGCACCACTGGCTGACCTTGGCTCAGCTTTATTGAGAAAATTGTTACTGAGCTTTGAGACAGTCTGTGAGCTAAAGCCCTGCAAGATAAGAATAAAAAAAACCACAGACCGAAGTGTAATTTTTGAGATGGTAATCATTAGGAGCTCAAGGACTCAAAAGAAAAATACTGACATAAGAAAATATAAAACCCCAAAGAAAAAAAGCAGAAAAGCAGAAGGTGGCAACTCAGCAAGATTGTGGATCAGCCTGTTCCAAGAGGCAGAGGCCAACGCTGCCCCTCCTGAGTGATGACTGCTCAATCAGCAGAGACTCATCAGGTGCCTCCTCGGCAGTGATGAGCATACTAACGTTTAGCCATGCAACACATCTGTCTTAGCTCTCTTCCATGCAGTAAACACTGAATAGCTGCTGCATCCTCACGTTGCATCTAGCCTGCCTGCTGTCCCTCTGTGCATGGTAAAAGACGCTTAGACAGAAGTGATGTGGTGAGAAAGTATTACAACCAGAAGACTTTGAGGGGGGGAATAAAAAAAAAAAATAGCCCTGTGTCAGAAAGTCTGTTTTTCTATGCAGGCAAGAAGTTAAAAGTTACACTTGTAACACAAAGTCACTGTTCATTCAGATAGGAAGAAACTAATCCTGAGGGATATTTAGGCATTAATGACTTGACTTAAAGTAACAAGACAAATGCCTACGGATGCCTTGAAAGAGCCAAAGTCCTCTGAATTTGCACTTGCAGGCAAGTGGAAATATTGTAGCTTTCCATAAGCACTGGTATCCTCCTATTCTTTTGCATGAAAAAAAATGAGGGGGTGGGAGGTGGAGGAGGACTGGAAGGGAGGAAGACTGGAAAGGGAGAGAGTGGGGCATAAGATTAATAACCATAGAATTCTTTGTAACAACTGAATAGCCTACATAAGAGTTGCAGCTGAGTTGGTGTTCACAGCAAAGGCTGGTATGCTCTATTGCTAGACAGCACAGAGTTTAATTTCCCTCACTGTATAGCCTTTCTGCCACATACTTTTGACAACATATTTATATAACTGGTACATTATACCTTGAGAGTAAAACAAAACAGAAACTTAAAAGCCTGAAATCTTCCAACCCAACTCCTTGACAGAAAAAAAAACGTTGTGGAATAGCATTACATCTGTAGAACAGAGATCATAAAAACATTTACCTGAATATCAAAGATAAAGTTCCATTTCACTTCTTTATTTTAGGTTAAAACTCACAGCAGGAAGATCTTTTTAGTAACCAACAGGTTAAGGGTCTTACACAGAAACAAATTAAAATAGGCTGATGGTATCAAACATTTTTGAGAGGCTCCCAAACTGAGTTTAAGTTCCCTCAAGATTAGGAACCACTGCTCTGCATACATCTCATCTTTGCAGACCTGGTGGCTCTGGCTTACACAAGTTCTGATCTGCAGTACCTTACTCTTACCTGAGACAGCCTGACCTCCCCAGTGAACATGGCAAGAGAAGGAACATGGGATTGCTCTGAGGCAGAGCAGTTGAGGGAGATTGCTGAGTGTAGAAACAGAGCACTGGTTTAGGCTAATGGGATGGTATAGTAGAGGACAGGGGAACGGGCATATGGTCAGAATATGTTTCAAGTAGCCTTATGTTCTGTAATTCCACTAATCAGAAAGGGGAGTGTCCTTAAAATGAACAAGGATCATTTAAAATGAACAATTCCTAACCTAGAAATTGTTTGGCAAATTCCATAAACACAGCATAAATGACAATCCAAAAGGCAACGCGTTGTCTTGAATACACGCTTTGAAAAATTTTTAATACAATATTAATGGTGCTGTTATTTCCTTATCACTAAGATAACAGTGCGTCAAAAAGAGTAGTTTACTAAGACTTTGTTCCAACAGACATTTCTAATTTGTCAGTAATATGCTGTTTAATATTACAGGAGGAAATAAATCTGTCCTTAATTCTTCTTCAAGTATGGTGATTAAAAGTAACATTAGGCAGAATTTCTTCCAAAAGGGTAAAAGAGACTCAAAATGTGCATGCACACACATATCTATTATATATAGCCTGTTGCACATATATGTGGCCTACAAAATCATCATATTAATTTCCTTGATGCAAGAAATTGCAAAATGTCACCTTTAACTCTCCAAATACAGATCACATGACCAACAGAAGTAAAGTGACGATAAGTCTTGCTAAAGTCAGCGATCAACACTGATTGGACCAAGTCCTGCTTGTTCCACGGTAGTCATGACCACGGATTATTATTCCCCATACCCTCCTTCCCCAAAATAATCCCCTATCCTTTCCCTTACCACATGGTTTCTTTTACTGCTTTTCCCCTTCCTTTCTTCAGAAAAAACACATCCTGGTCTAGAGACAGCATGTGATACGGCTGGTTTTAAGCTACGCACGTGCTGATGGGCACAAAAGCTGAACTGAACAGATTACAGGCAAGGTCCTGCTGCGGCCCTTCCCTGAGAGAAAGGGGTATTTGAGTTTTTACGCAGTCACCCAGAATGGGTTAAAACCCAGCAGGTTTGAAATGTCCACCTCTGGTCAAATTCGATTGCCTCTGGGCAAATGGTCCAAAAGTGAATGGGGGTCTAAAGAGGAAAACAAAAAGATCAAAGGAAGAGGCAATGACTGCAAAAAGTAAGTTTCCTTCAAAAACTGTCCTGCAGTAGCATTCCCTGCTATTTCTAAAAAATTGAAAAGAAACATACTCTACGTTTCAAAGGCACCGCTGCTTACCGCTCAATGACATAAAAGTTGTCTCCATCATCACCTTGGTCAATCACATGTTCCTGAGGTTTCACCTTCCTCTCAAACATGGCATCAAGGACCTGAGACAGCTGCTCCTATAAAATGAACAAGAGGGTGGAGGGGAATAAAAAAAACTCTCAGAAAATACACCTTAGCATTATTGCTGGACAAGGGCAAGTTCATTTGACTTGATCTGGATAGTGAAGTGGAACATGCATTGCATTATTTTTACTGTATGCAAATAATATGTAATACTGATATTAAACGCTGATGTCCACTAGTAAGTACCTCACTTGTTTCCAGCTTATAAGTTCAATAATGCAGACAAACATAGCTGCTTCCATTACAGAAGAGCTATTATCTGAAATTTATGTCCAAATGGCTTAACTTATGCATAACATTTCAGTGCCAAAGCGCCCGTGTACAGCAAGCTTTCACTTGGTATGATCTGACACGGCTTCACTGCAATGGATGCACATTGATTTATGTCAACAGTATATATATTTCATTATATGTACGTATGTCTAGAAACTGCACCACAATTTATTAGTAATGTGCACTGTCATCACCTAAGAGACCCAGTCATGATCAGGACTATACTGAAAAAGATTCTGTATGAAGTTATTTCCCTACACAGTCTGGGTCTTAGAGGACCTTCAATTCCAGTACAAGATGAGATCAGATAGGTACACAGATGGGGAGACCATACAGAAAATGGGATACTGGTCTGCACAGCAGACTCAAGCTAGGTTTCTCTTATGAGTCATGTGCTATCTTAAAGCCTGAGTCTTTTAACAGTTGCAGTTCAGATAATTTCCATTACTTCTCTGCTGCTTAGAAAGCTTTTCCCAAGAAGCAGTATTTTTCCAAGCCCACTTTCTCAGCTCAAATTTGTTCTTCAAAGTCATCTTTGAATATAAACTGGTTCTTATTTTTGCTTCTGGGTGATTTTGCTGGAAGCTAAAAGATTGGCCAACTAAATTTGTATGGTGATCGCATTTTGTACATACACCTACTGAATGTTCTTAAATACGTTTCATTTTTTACTGTACATCATCAGGTTACTTACAAAAGGAACCTCTAAAACGTCTTAAGTAAATAGGATTAATGACAACAGGAACCCCAGAACAGTGAAAGGCCAGTCTTGGAAAGGACAGCTTTCAAGGAAACTTTTTGAAGAACTAAAAAAAACCACCTACTTTTATCTGACATTAAAAAAAAGGAATTTGCAGGGAGAGGGATCTGACAGTCATGGTAACTGACAATTTGACATGTTTGTTTATATTGTTCATCGATGGTTGACCTCCAAACACATGCCCCAATCCAGCCTGCATATGATCAATAATTCATGAACTATCACATGTAAACAAGTGTCTGGATTGTTAGATCATGCTATTACCTGTACCTACAAACCATCAACTCCAGTTAAGATTTCCTTAAAGTGATTATTACCTGATCTAGGTTTTTGAAGAGCAGGATATCTTTACATGCTTCCTGTAGTCTGCATCGCTGTTCATCAGTTTTTGGATGAACTACCTTTAAAACGAAGTAAAACAAAACAGTCATGACAACAAAGAAATATGATTGCAGACTGAACCTTCATTTCAGAGTGAAAAAGCAGAACACAATTTAAAAGTGTCAAAGAATACCGTTCTTTTTTGTTGTTCGCATAAACAGCATTTATATAATAACATACAATGCAAGACAGAATGAGAGAGACATAAGAAAAATATTATGCTGACAATTGACACATGCAAAATAACAGTCAAGAAAGACAAGAAAGAGGAGGATGCCTTTTCCTTTTCCTTCCCTTCTAACCCAGCCATAGATACAATCAAGGCTTCAGCATTTGGAACAGAGGAAAAAGTCAACAGTTTTCTTTCTAAACCCTGCCTATATTAGTCCCAGGATACTTATTGTTGGCCTACAGGTGGTTTATAAGATTTATGATACATATGTATCTCAGCCTATCTAATAACAGAAGTTATCTAAGAAGTGTATTTTTTTTCAACAAAATTAGTTAAATAAAAGCTGTGCTGTTCGAGATTTTTTTTTATTTCTTTCGAATTACAAACATCTCATGAGGTTAAAGGAACCAACACTCACTGTGTCATAAAAATGTTTATATATGTGCTTGTTGAGGGCTAATTATGAAAACATATATAAAAATATTAATTACGTCACATTCACCACATTAACTGTATTTCTGGAATAACAAGATTTCCAAAAAACAGTTATATTAGTAGGCATTCAAGAAAACTAATTGTCCAAAGTTGAGCAGATCTCAGAACCTTGTTTAAAAAAAAAAAAAATTGAACATTGAATCAGCAGTCTGGAAAATTAAGATTTTTGATGGAATGAATGTATCCAGGTTTACAAACATTTGGATGATCGGACACACTCATAGTCTTTTTTTCTTTTTATAGCATCTTATTTATGAAGTATCTTCTTTTTTAAAAGAGAAATTAAATTAGGCTTAGATTTTCATTGCAGAGTGCAAGCATCCTTGAGATGGAATCTGGAAATGGAACACCAAAAGTCCATAGAGAAAACATTGACCCTCACCAGCCAGACTACAGGATTTGCTTACATAAATGTATCTCTAAAGAAATACAACTACGGTATCCGGATTTGCAATTCCTAGAAATTTCCAACTTTCAAAACCAATAGAACAACAGGTGGCCACAGCCTTAAAATATTTCAAGAAAGTATTTCTCCTACCCAGGCAGAACTGCTTTGACAAGAAAGGCAGTAAAAAGCACGTGAGGAATTTTAAGCACCCATGAAGAAACAGCTGTGGTAAAGCTTAACTAATTCTTCACAACAGCATGGTTGCTCTAGGAATTGCCTCAACAAGCATTTAAGATAATTAAGAAAGGAAAATATCCAAACTTTTATAGATGGTAGACTTAAGCACAGCTCTTGAGTCCTTTGAAGTAAAATTATATTAAAGCTATAGTGACTAATAAAGTGCATGAGACAAAGTGGCCCTAAATTTCAGAGCAATGTCACTTTGTCAGTGTCAGCATACCACACGGCCTCTCAGAACGCAATGCACAAGTGGTAAGGAAAAGCTGACGTACAGACATCTGCCTGTCAAACTGCAGAGAGAACCACGCATGATGCAATTCACTCATTCTTACCCTTTGTTCTGTATCTTCTTCGTCTTCATCTGGATTGAAAGCTTCAGCACAAACTTGAAAGAAGAGAGAAAATTAGTAAAGAAAGGCAATTACATGAGAACATCAAACAAATCAAGTTTAAATTCCTTTCTTCTATATTTTTTTTTCCTACAGGAAAAACAAAAATCACTTTTGGTTTTATGTCGTTACAGTGTCAGAGGCTTATTCTCTGAGCAGGCACAGCATAGCTGTTCTCTAACTCTCATGGTAATCTTGCCTAGTGAGTACTCCAAAGCATGCATACCAATTCCCTCTCAGTTCTTACCAAAGCATAACAATCTCCATTCAGATTCATTTACAAACATCATCTCTAAAACACAGGGGAAAAATACTGCAGCTAGATTGCTTTGTTCTTTGCAGTGCAAAGTATACAGCAAAACGCAGTTAAAAAAAGAGTACAAGGAGGCATGTGGCACTCCACCTCACGACAGATTTGCAAGTGAGTATCTATATTTTGGGTTTTTTTTTTGATACAGAGAAATGACATTTACACAGAAATTAACGTGAGAAACGAACAATCAGCTTGACCATAGTCTATGGTCAAAAACTATAACAAAAACTAGTGGCTTGTCCCTTCCCCATATGGTCCTATATCTTACCTCATTTGAATCAAATGAATGTCAAGTTGCAATATAAGAACAACTTTAAAAATTACACAAAGTGGTTGGGTTTTTTTTTTTTGTAAAGGAAGAGAACATTTGTGGAAACCATACACTGTAGTACATAGGAACAAGGCTCTGCCAAACATGTTGTCATAACTACAGGATCAATTGTAAGAGAGGTAATGATAATAGTGAGCT
This sequence comes from Tauraco erythrolophus, assembly GCF_009769465.1. Classification (NCBI taxonomy): domain Eukaryota; kingdom Metazoa; phylum Chordata; class Aves; order Musophagiformes; family Musophagidae; genus Tauraco; species Tauraco erythrolophus. Next base: position 10,377,022 of record NC_141476.1, read on the forward strand.
TCTAAAATTTCAAATCATTTTTGTTTGGTTTTAATACTTCAGAAAAGGCTTATCTTACCCATTACACTGTTATACAATTTTACAATATTAAACATAGACACCTTTGGCTGCCAAAAGCCTGTGTGTCTAGTGCAGACTTTCTTTTTAATTCATGGACATCTGCAGTTCGTACATGTCAAAGTGAACTCTACACTCTAACCAGCTGTACGGATAGTTAGAGAAAGTGACAGTCAGTCCTGTTTCCATCTAGTTCTGCTCTGACTTTAAAAAGGGTGGTTTCACTCCTGAGGCTATATGCTACTTGTAAAATTTTAGAAGGAAACATAGACAAGCATTTTTCTTTGTACTTTATCCAGCATCCTGACAATACTGAAGACTTGGCAGAATGCCCAGAAGCTCACTGCAGTGACATCTAATCACTGAATGGACTTGGAAAGTATAAATAAATATAAGCAAATTTTTTAAAAAAATAAAAATCTAGAAGGCCTAGCATTCAGCAACTTGCAAATAACTTGAAAATGCACACAGGACTATTGACCTTGTCATCACACTTTCAAAAGGACTATAAAAATGCACAAGTCCAGCATAATTTGCTAGGAAAGACTTGCTTTTTTTTTTTTTCTGCCTAAAAGGTACCAGTCTTTCCTAATAAATTGGATTTTAATTCCTTTTCTTCATGGATAGGTTGAAGAGACTGGAATACAACACAAGCATTACATTTATCAAACCACAATGTAAAAATCCAATCATGTAATCATTAGGTGTTTAAAGAGTAGTTATTGCTCACACAATAAACCCAGTGTCGCCCTGGCTCTTCTGGTTTGCATCATTTAACAATATAGAAACGGTGTATTAACAGTACACCTACAACAAACACGTGCTTTCAGTTTAACAGAGCGGTCCACCCACATTTAGGGCAGATACTTTAGAAAGGACAAACAGCACTCTTCCCCAGCTGAGAAAAAAACCCTATAGTACACGACACAGTCCAAACATAGCTATTATGGGAAGGAAGATGCCTACAAAGCTGCAGAACTTGGACTGATAGGCAAAGATCCACTTAATATGCAATACAAAGGCACTAACAAAGAGAACACTATTAGCATTTTGATGTGAAAGCTTTCCTCCTCCTTTCATGTTACAGTAAGGATCAAAATCTATTGTGAAAGCTTTGGGTTTTCTAATAAGGAAAATTTTAGAAGAAAGGCTCCTTGGTTTAAACAACACGGTGAAACTGTAGACAAAAAGTATCTTTATTCTTTACAACCAGCATATCTTACCAGTAATTAGAGTTCAATTTTTTATTATGCACTATAGAACATACTATAAATCCATATGTTTCTGAAAGTACCTGGCATATAAGCACGTTCAAGTCATGTCTCTACGAATTCAGAGATCTTTGTACTTCATTATGTCATTCTATCATTTAAACTCTCAATATTAAGCCACAAATTAGATTTTGCTCCTGCCTGAACTGCAGGGAAGCTATTGCTAAGAACATGGTTGGAATTGAGGAAATCGTCTTCAAGATCTCCTTGGGAAAACAAGTTTAATTACCATGGCTAAGACTACAGCATTAGAGCAAAATCTTATCTTAAAACATACAGCAATCAAAGCAACACAGTTCTCTGCAACTGTAGTATCAAATGGCTTTGGCTGAGATTTTTACATGTAAGTCTCCCCTATTTCATTTTGTCCAGTAAAGGCGAAAACAGCTTCATAAAGCCCTCTGAGGAATACAGACTAGGACTTAGCATCCTTCCCTTACATATGGAAATCACTTCTGTAGTGCTCATGAATGGGCACCACAGAAATACAGTAAAAATGTGGCAAAAATACTACTTCTTCCCATGCTGTCATGTAGAAAGCCTTCCCATTATACTTCTCGTTCTTCAACCTCCTGCCGAGATTTCTTTTTTCATGTAGAAGCAGTAGGGTGGACATTTTGGACTTCAACTGACAGCTCTGATTGACAGGACTTTATTTACTTGCAGGCAGAGCTGTAACACTTAATGTAACATATCTGTTGTGAGATGGTTAAAAAAAAAAGGGGAGAGAGACAAAAATGATTAATTCTGACCTTAAGCTTAAATTAATATTGTGATATGCTGGAAAGCCCACAGAAAGCTTTTCAGCCTACTCATATTATAACAACCAACAGCATTTTCCAAATATTTTAAAACATGACTAATGCAAAGAAAAGGTGGACATTACGTCAACACCATCCTGTGGTTTACGTGGCAATACGTCCAATTTTTCTTCCCACTATTTTTAATTGGCAAATTACTTGTGGAAGTCTGCACTGGTTAACATATTATGTGTCAAGATCTGCATGTCAGTCTTATCTTCAATATGTTTCATGTTATCTGTGCTCAAACAGTATTGCTTCTCTAGTCTTCCGACTGAAAAAAAAAAAAATAGCATAGTTACCCTAAACTCCGCCAATCCCTGTCAGAAATTGGTAGAAGTTAATTTCAGGACCCCTGAAGGCTAGTGAATTGCGGGTTACAGTACAGCCAGTCCCAATGAAAAACCATTTGATCTTTCATCTTGATGGAGTGAAAACATACTTGCCCCACTATTTTATACATAACTGAATTCACATATTAACTATTTCGGTGTCCCAATAAAACAAGTATTCTGAGGCAAGCTTATTCTCACAAGATTATCCTGAAGAAATGTGTTGGTAGCATCTTTTCAGATTCATTGAAAGAGCAGCTGGAAGGGATCTCTCTCTGAAGGTCATCCAGTCCAAGCTACCCCTTTAAAGGAGAGCTATTTGCAATCCTAGATTGGGGCTGACCTGGAAACCTCCCTGGGTGAAGATTGCGCCTCTCTCTAGCTAACCTGCTCCACTGCTGCACTGCCCTCCTGGGGAAGAAAGTTTTTTTAAATGTGCAACCTAAAGCTCAAATATCTTGATATAATTTAAAGTGACTTCTGAAATCACACCTTTCCTATGTGAGATTTTCAGCACAGCTCTGCCCTTGAGCAAACGCTAAGCATGAATGCATGAGTGAAAGTCAGGTACTAGTGAGACACACGCCTCAATTGCGTATTTCCAATGCTACAGCTATATCAGCACACATCATGCAGATCAAGCTTCCTTCCAAATCTACCCACATAGTTCAAACAGCTTCAGAACATTTTTCAGTTTTAAGACGCTTTACGATATAAAGAAATTCGGGCTTTTATCCTACATCTACGTTTAGTCTCTTAGCTTCTGCAGCTTCTACAGCTAGTTTAGCGTTCTCCTCATTCGGCACCTTCTTTGGCTTTCAAGAACAGGCACATCTGTTAACACTTCTGAACGCTCAGAAATTATACAGCTTGATCACTGCTTTGTTATGCAGGTGACAGCATCTGAAAGCAACCAAGATCTTTCTAGCTGTGGCAATGACACAAGCAGTGGATGGGTGAGGGGAAAGCAAGGAATAGGGAGAGAAGTTGCAAGAAAAGTTTGCCAGTACAAACATCACCTTTGTTTAGGCAAGTTTTAATCACTCCCAAGATAATATTGTTCCGCAACATTTGTGTTTTGTCAAGATTGAAGTCCTTGAACTCTATGAAATCTGCATAATAGTTCAGCACTCAGCTCCCATAACCAAATAAAGCCTTTGTGAGAAATGCATACCATCCGGTAGCTGAGACATCGCTCACTTTTTTCTCAAAATAGCAGCCAAGAGGCTGAGGCCTGAAGACCTTCAGACACACACAAGTGGAGGAAAAATTTTCATATCGGACATGAAAATTCTACATTCTGATGTAAGGAGGATGCTTTGTTGATAGCAACCTGGTCTAGTGGAAGGTGTCCCTGCCTGTGACAGAGAGGTTGGAACTAGATCATCTCTACACAGGTCCCTTCCAACTCAAACCATTCTATGATTCTGCTGTTACTGGAAGAAGCAGCAAAGACATGATCTGTCATATTCTCTTTGCAATTTTGTATAGCGCTTTCTGCACTAGGGAGCAAAATCCTATTCACCTATCTTTACTTATGAGGATGCATTGCCAATCAATCCTATGAGACCCATTAATGAAAATCCACCAAGAACAGCACACACAGAACAACTTTTCCAGTTATTTATTCGGATCAGTAATCTTGCACTACATTTAAGGCTACATTCTTTGCACTTGAGCTTGCCAAAGCTTCAAACATTTCTTAAGTCTGTCTCTCAAGGGACAGATGCACAGCCTCTTCTGGGAGCACTACGCCAGCTGGAAAGGTGACCACTTCCAGTGGCTTGTCGTTCCCTCTTTGACAGCTGAGTTGCTAAAGCAAGCACTTCCAAAGCGATGTCGTCGAGATGAACTGCGGAAGCTTAAACAGAGCTTATACATAGGTCTCTGCTGGCACAGCTCAACATGATTTTCTGCACTTGGGAAACAACTTCAAGTTTCTTCTCACTTCTGTTGCTGGATAGCTCAGAACTTTTTGGTTTAGAAATTGCACTTTGTTTCCCAAGTTAAATATCTCATCATATCAAAGCAGATGACAGAGTCATACCTCGATCCAGCAAGTGGGAAACAGAACCTGCACCCATTTGCACTACCTGAACAATTTACACATTTATGAAATGAATTCATTTAGAATGAAAAGCAACACTGAAACCTGAAAAACAGTTAAGCCATCTGTAGGAAAATCAGCTGTTTCAGCCTTCAATTCACTAACGAGAACTGATTGAAATCAAGTGTAAACTTTTAGTTAAAAAGAACATCTTTGTGCTAGCCCAAAACTCGGATCTCAGGTCTTAAGACCAGTCTTTCTCTTTTACTTTACGGGCCACATGAAAATCTCCAGATGTAGGAGCAACCACAGCAGCACCACCCCATCACTTCACCCTTAATTCTCAAAGAGGCATAACTGAGACACGACGTACAACGACTGGGACTTGGTCAAACACCAACGCAGAATATTCAAACACACAACCGCTTGCATGGCCATATATGTCAGATCAAGTGTAAGATTTTTCAGTGGAGAAATATTTAGAAATAACAAATTTAGGTGGCAAAAAAAGGGATCTTCAGTTCTGGAAACAGCTTCGAGTTTCATTTAAAGTTAAAAGGAAATTAAAATAAAATCAATTGGTTCTTCACAGGCAGTTATTCTGCGTTACAGATTAACTACGGAGATACAAAGTCACTCAGCATGGCTGTGCCAAATCAGCTCAGTCCAGCAAGGATTACAGGTTCAGGCGCAGCTCTGGACATGGTCCCAAAGCCTGCTCAGGTCGGAAAGCTGCACAGACCATTGTGTCAGGCAAAGAAGTCTATGAGACACTGATAAACCTGTAAGGTCCTAAAATCCTGCACTGTCTCATCCAGCTCTGTACTGTTGTACATACAGGTAATTCAGGGGCAGAAAGGTGAAAACGTTCACTTGGTTGACCCAAAGCTTTGCTTATACCCCTAATTCAATTTCAAAATGCCCATCTCTGACACGGATGTTACTGATATTTCTCAAGGCCCACTACTTTAAAGAGTAATAAAACTGAGGTCACAGGCAGAGCTTGAAAGTACCCACTCCAGTTCACAGCCACCCCAAGGCACAATTCTAGACAGAAGTTTTTGCCTAGGGAGGTTGGGGCATTTAAGAGAACTGGATGATGTATTACAGTGCTTGCTGTCCTTGCCTTCAGAAACCTTTGATAACCATTCCCACAGTATGATTACCTACTTTCCAGTACTATCATTACCTAAATCAGACTTCTCCAGCTTGTTTTCTTTCCATCAAGACAGAAACGCAACAGTTCCAGTGACAATGGCTTGTGATAAAACTGTAATGCCAGTGTCACACACTCCTACTTCATACTACATTTCAGCTATTAGTTCAGAAAAGACTGCATAATCAATTATAAATGCGACCTTTTATGATAAAGTGGGCTTTTTTCTTTGCAGGAAATACAGCTCTACATCCACAGACATCTTTTCTCCCAAGACATGTAAGTACAGGCAATACAATAAACCCTTTAAGCATTATGACAACTGGTTGACAACTATTTCCATATGTACATTTGTTTTTCATATTCTGAATGCATTTTTTAAATATTTTTACTAAATTCATAAAAATTAATAAAAATTTGGTTTTAAGTGTTTATTTAAAAGGCTTTATCATCAGATATAGAGTAAAACAACTTAGACAATGCATTACAGCAGAACAGCCATTAAAATGATACAGCCAAAAAGTAAAAGTTTTTTTCCACTACAGGAAGATTTGGCGAAGTATTTAAAAGTACATTTCCCTAGGGGCAAACAAGAACCTTCATGATGAAAGACCTAGAATAATAACCGGTAAGTAAATAATCACAGTCTCTTTTAGATTTATATATTTACATATAACCAAAGCATTACAATGCAGACAATACTGCTTCAACTAGATTTTAAAGGCAAACATAAAACACTTTTAACTTACAATACAATGCATTCCTACTTAATTATTATTTCCAAGTAGGCTTTGTTCAAGTTTAAGGTTTTTGTTTTGTTTTGCTTAAGTCCTTCTGCAACATAAAGCATCTATCTGGAAACCACCCCAGGTTAACTGACAGGCTTTGCTTTACCACAGCCATCCCACACATCGCAGAAGCATACAGCATCAGATAAATAATAGACCAAAGGCTCCTTAGCAGCTTGAGAACGCGCTCCTGGGATCTGCTATGGAAAGACATTTCTTGTCAAAGTAAGAAGCAAATTGGGGCAGGGGGGAGGCATCCTGCTGAACTGCAAAGAAACTTCAGAAGACAATCCTCAGCCTGTATATCTTTATTTAAATCCTCCTCCTATTCAGGATCAATAAAAACAAAAAAAACCTTGTGCCAATTAAAAACTGGGGACAGAATTCTCTTACACTCTTCTGCCTCTTTGGTATAGCCAGATGAGCATGACGTGTCTTTTTCTTTTCTTTTTTTTTTTTAATTAAACCAACTGCTGTTTATCATTGTATTTACTTTATATGGTTGCCTGTTGAATTATACAGAGGCACAACTTTTACTTAATACCTTTAGTATGAGTTATGCAAAGTGCTTTAGCTTATCCTTCCACTTTACGTGCTCACAAGCAGCTAAAGTGTCATATTGTCCCACTTCACAGAAGCCAGGTGCTGAATAATAATAATAATAATAATAATAATAATAATAATAATAATAATAATAATGTCACTAGGCTACTTTGTTTCAATAGAATAAAACACTGGCAAAAAGAACTTAATAAAATGCTTCTAGATCACCTAAACACACATTTGTGCATACACTCCAATAATTCCACATAATTCCTAGACTGTAATTTTTGATAATTTTAAATCCTACAATTTACAAAGGACTTATTGTGAAACCACTCTGTCAATAAAATACAGCACTCTACAAGTAGCCTCTCTCCTGTACAGCTGGAGAAGCCAAGGGACAAGATTACCTGATTTCACAGAAGTCATCTGCTAACTAAGCCACAACTAAGGCTCCTGCACTTTTGGCTTCCATGTCTCTATTCACAACAGTAGAGCCCACTATCCCATCAGACACTGTTGTGCTCTGGACCTTGGAGTAAGAGGTGAGTCTGCATGAAAAATTAAAAAACAACAGGAAGCTTTCCATCGTGGTAGAGGACTAACTAAAAATAAGAAAGCTTTCCATGTGGCAGTATCAAAGGAGTTCACAGCTCTGACATGCTAACAACCAAACCCAAAATACTGCCCCTTAGATCTTAAACAGTAACTTAAAATTTGCTGCTTCTGTTTCCAACTCCCTTTACTACATTTAAACAAAAATCTTAAACCAGCAGCAGAGTCTTTAGAGTTATACATTATTACTCTGTGTGGTACAGCCTGAGAAATTCAAATGAAGCAAGCTTCATTCTTGCAAGTTAAGAAATCAGAAGACTCAAATGGATAAACATGCTGCTGACCTTGTTCAAGCCTTCTAAGAGAGCTTTACCGATGAGATAGTCATCCATAAAAAAGGTCTCCTGGAAAACATGATGCTACTACTATTTCAGAGCACTCAGCTTCACAATTGTAGAAGTAAGCCTTCTGCTTGAATGATCTTCTGGTTTAGCCCATCACACAAATCTTATCGCATTTCTAAATGGTTACATAACCAAGGCAGATAAAACTAGAAATTAAGCACCAAAAACATTTACATGCCTGTTTACGCACCTGAAACAGTGATACTTTATCTCAGTTAAAAGACCATGAAGAATGTTTATTTTACATTCAGTTTACATCAAAACACAAGTTCCAAGAAAGGACTCAAATATATACCTTCCAAAAACAAACAAACAAAACACCAAAACATGTATCTTACAGGCTTTTAGTTGCAAACAGTAGGTAGGAAAGATAATGTAGCTGAGGAATAAAACAGAAAAAGTGTTTTTCCAGTCTAGAAATAAGAAGTTCTCTTTCAGTTTCCAGACCAAGGCATTTTTTCTTTTCATACTTTCAATTCTGATATGTGAATTTTTAAACCTGCAATAAGGCACATAATATTTTAAAAGAACCTCAGCATCTTGGGAAAAGTGCACTGAAGCACTTGTGTGTTAGAGCAAAGCAGATATTTAGCAAAGAAAATTCTCCACATCTTTCTGACACCTACCATGATAGAGAATTGACGGATGTCAAAGTGTTAGAAGGCATTTCTGAAATTAATGGTTCAGCAACTTAGACATGATTATTTAAAAATTCTAGGGAATGTCCAAATAGATTTAAAAAAAAATTAATCACATCACCCCTAATGGAACAAATATTGCCTGTTTACCTGGAGCAACAGTGAACAATGTAAAACCAGCATGGCTTTGACACAAAAGGATTGTGTGCAGAGCAATGATGTGGAAGCCACCAGGTCTCTGTGCATCAAAACGACTGCTTCCCGTCTTGCCACGCAGGCAAAACAGGGAACATGAAAGCCTACTGACCAATCCCTTGAAGAAAAAAACCCAGCAGCTACCCCCATTTCTGTGCAGCTACTGAGCAACTCTGATGCCCTGGTGATTGCTAGTAACGGGGAAGGCATAACTATTTGATCTGATGCAACTCATCTTCAGGATGAGTCTATTCCCTACTTCAGTGGCTCACTGAACCACTTTCATTTACAGGATTTCATTTACAGGAAACACACAGTTGAAGTAGTCTGGTCAAAGACTAATATTAGGTGGACCTTCATCAGTTAGAACTTGCATGCTTTATAACCACTTAGTTCTGTGTTTTTCTGCTACAGAAGATTATTGAGTTTAAGATTACACTCCTTCCTATCCCAAATTTTGGAGACATGGGAAAAACATACATTCAGACATGCTAATCTGAATCAGGTAAGTGCTTCAGGCAGCCATGTACCCATGCAGAAGCCATCAACCAAATTCAAGCCTTGCTTTAAGCCTCTCTTTAAATGAGAGCACTATAAAAGCACTCTCAGCAATTCCTAACTGAGATTGCTTTAAACCCATTACATTCCCTGTAGCTAGTTTTTTAGCATCCTGACTAAAGCTTTGCATTATTTGGAGTACACGCAGTCTCACCAAGGTGTTCCGGTGTTAAAAATGACCGAGTGACGTTTCTGAACATACATGGGATATCCATTCATATTTAAGTCAGGTATGATTAAACTTCTCTGTTCTACATGGACTATTCAATCCATTTCACGTAAGTTACAGCAATCTAAACTTGCCATAAGCATGCTAGTCAGTGTAAGAGCATAACATCTATGACTTTGTCTAAAATGTTACATTAAAAAAGGGATAAACTGCTGCCTTATTTATTCACAAGAAAAATACGAAGCACATCTAACTCCCGAGGTCACTCCATGTATATACAACATAGCACCATGTTTTGCACAAAGTATAAAACTGCCTTTTTAGCCTGAATTGTGACATGCATTTAGAGATTTCCGCCAGTGTGCTTGCTTTCAGTTTCTTGTGCACAACAAACCACGTGGGAATATTTAATTTGGGCTTTAACTCACATGCTAAAAAATAGCTTGGGTTCAAAACAAAAAGGGGAGGGGAAGCAATTCTCCTTTTTTCTATCTTGCCTCAAAAAAAAAAAAATTCCAACCCCTTAAAAAAGTGAGAGAATGAAATTTTACTAAAAAAAAAATCAGCTAAAAGCTGATATTTTCAAAAGTATTTATGTATCTAATGATATGAACTAGCATTTCTGTAGGCTTTTTAAAGATCTTTAACGTAAAAGAATGAACGAGTTAATCACCTGCACCTTTTGCCACTCGAATACTTCTGAAAAACTGGTCCTTACTGTATTAATCACTTAATAAATGTGCATAGCTATACCTTAATTCTCTCAATTAATAAGAAAGACTAATTTGAGTTAAAATATTTGACTTCAGATGAACGACTTTTAATCGTTACATAATACTATAAGAATAAACAATTACTTAGAAAGAATAAATTAAAAAAAGAGGAAAACTGAATGAATTCTACTCCACTACAGCACTTACATTGACTGATGTTTGCATTAAGTAGATTGGATCAGATTTCATCTGACCAGGTATTGCACTGACTTAAATTAAGGATGCTCACTGAGTGTCCTATTTCTCTCTCTGTCATAAAAAAAAAAATCTAGGAATTATAAGCAGAATTATTCACAACAGTGTGAAATCCAAGTAATTATGAAGTCATGACTGTTAATTTCCAAAAATAAGCTTTTCATTATTCACTGAATGCTAATTACATGCCAAGAATTTTTAATTAAGACCCAATATTGCAAACAGAGAAAACAAGCTTTTTTTTTTTGTTTAACGAATAATGATTCAGGCACTTTCTTACAGGAGAGCACCCACACAATTTATCACCGCTTTCATCTGTCATCCCACACACTTGGCTTTTGCTCATATCAACATTTTTCAAAATGAATTATTTTCACTCTAGTTATGATATCAGTTTTGCAATCATTAGGGCTAGCAAAAAATGATAGAAGCATCAGGTTGTTGAAATAGGAAAGCTGTTTGTGCCATTTGTAAAATGTGAATTTTTGATGTTAAAAGTCTCTTACGATTTATCATCTGCCTGAAAACCTTTCAGCAGAAGTTATTATGCCATCAGTTTCGTAAGATGGTGAACAATCAATATAGAAATTCATTATACAACTGCAAGAGAAGAAATCAGATCATGATTTTCAAGTCATCCTCTGATAATCAGATAGTCTGGTGAGTAGAATGGCACAGAGAAAGTTAATCACTCAGTCTTCCTCCCTTGATGATTTGAAGTGATGAGATTTTATCCCTGAAGTAGTAGATAGTATCCTGCAAGACAAAATACTCAAAGCAATCTCCTGAAAAAAGTGTTGCTTCTTGCTTCATTGCTACTTTTTAGGTGTCCTAATTTAACAGGATCCCAAAACTGTATTCTTTAGCAAACACTAACATGCTGCATGGCAATAATTAATATAAAAGCTTTCTTAGAAAATTTTTTTTTAAAGCTGTCATTTTAAAAGGCTAAAAGCTACTACAAAGATTTTACTATGCATAATATTCCTGACATTTCAACTTGCCAGGGTGTGTGGAAAACGCTGTATCTCACCAGAAAGCCCAGAGATATCAGACTTTAACACATCTACTTTATGAAATGATTGCTCATCTCTGGCAGGAGCCAGAAGAATGAAGAGTTGACAGTAGAGAGTTCCCCATTTTCAAAATGGAGAAGAATCAGTGAGTTTGAAGAACAAACAGTCATACAGACCTCTTATGGAAGTTCACATTATAATGAAAGAAAAAACCCAGAAACTGTCAGGGGACATCAATTCAAATGTTATTCAAATAACTATTTCTACACATACACCCTCTAAAAATATCACGTTAAAATGTTACATGATGATTAAAAAAAACCCACCACCCAAACCATACTGTCATATCAGATGCAAGACAGAAGCAAAGAGAAATGTCGAAAATACTGATTCCAAATCCAACATTTGTTTGGGACACCGACAATGTTAAATGTCGTCATCCCCAACGACATTAATGTTCACTATATAGAGGATATACATATCCCCTACATATGTAAACATTTATTCAGCAATCATATCTTTGGAGAGGGCTTAGCACCTGCTTTCCAGGAACAGCAGATCTGATCCTTCTCACTTCTCCGAGTCTCTGCTGAAAGCTGCCCTACCAAAGGGACTAACTGAAGCAAGTCTTGTTCACTTGATTACTTTTTATACTAACACGAAAATAGTCACAGATCCTGACAGTCATGTCACTTTGCTGGTATAGAAATATTAGGGAAATAACTATCCTATATTGCTTCCCTAGATTATATAATTTAATTATTCTCCTTATATAGTTGTTGAATGTGAAAACTGTAATCCCATTCCGGTCCCACAGAGGCCAAAAGAAGATTGAGGAGGGAGTACAGGCATATGCAGGAGAGAGAAATTATGCCAACTCACTCAGATAAACAGAAATAATTGGAGAAAACAGATTAAAACCTTCTGTCACACATGTATGGTATGGGTGTCATATTTTGTCAGATTTGTTTCTATCCCATGAAGAAGTCAGCAAGTCTGCTGGAGAGTGGGTGTTCTGTGGAATGAATCAAAGGTGTCTAGAAATGGCAACACATAAATCTAGCAAAACAACTTTACTTTTCTGAAAGATACGAAAACTAAAAGAGGAGAAACTATGCCCAAGTGAGACTGCAGTAGGCGTCACACTCTTCATTCCAAAACCACAATTAACTTTCATTCATATACTGCCAGGAGCAAAATTCTCAATGTTACATATTGGTTGTCATAGTGGGACAAATATCAATGTTTTCTTCCCTCTAGTTTTGAAATAGCTTTGATATTACTGCTCGAGAAAGGAGGTATCACTGATTTCTCCCACCTCCTTGCACCCTGTAGTCACTAACCAAGGGCTGAGATACTTCACTACAGAAAAGGAAATGACTAACAAAATAAACTTTGTCAGGAGCTCCTATGCTTGGAGGAAAATCAAGAAATGTAATCAAGCAAGTATGCATCTCAACACAGTCCAACTCTTGGGAGGAAGGAATCTGTATGGTTTTCAGGCCATCCAAACCAAACCTCAGCAGACTGAGTTTGTCAGCAAGCTGCGTAACATGAGTTACTCATGCTAGCAGGAGGCTCAGACATTGCTAATTCACTTAAAGCAGCAGCAAGATGACTGTTCAAGTGGGTAATTAGCACTGAAATTGCCCACGGCACCACAGTCTATGGCATCCCATAGCTAGGATATTTAAAAATTAGTGGGTTGGTTTGCTTTTTTGGGTTGTGTTTTTTTTGTTTGTTTTTTTTTTTTTTTTTTTTAGTTTCTACATAGGCATAGCTTACGATTTTGCAAACAGAGGATTATTTTAATTAAGTCAGCCACCAGCTTGTATACAAATAAGAACTGACCAACACAATGCTTGGGGTTTGTGTGCACGCCATGGTACGTCAACACGTTAAATGGCCAAACATGCTATACACAAGTAATCTATTAATTAGATACATCTCTAGGGGAACACCAAGCTCTCATTTCTCTTTCTCTCTCCTAGCATTTCCTGGAAAAGGCTGTTTCTCTTCATGAGAACACTACTTTACCACTCTGTACTTCTATAAATAATTCCATGAACGTGATTAGATAAGTCCCTCTTTTCCAGGATGATCCTCCTGCACAGTCCATGGAGTTTCATACCGTCCCACCCACAGACCCCTGCTTTGCTGGCTCAATCTCTGATCAGTGCACAAAGCCATGTTTCTCTGGTCAAGAAGCAAATGTGATTCCCTGCAGAGCCTTTATGGCTGTCGAACTGCCTGGAAGAGTTTAATGACAAGCAAGGTAACCCATTCCCGCCCCTCAGGGAACACATCAACCCAGGAGATGAATAAGTAGCAAACATCGCAGAAACGGGGAGCATAAGTGAGCAGAATTAATCTCTGTGTTCTCAGTACTACAGGGTGAGAAAGAAGAAGTAGTATGTGAGAATGTGCTACTATCACTTACGGGATATGAAAGCAGTATCATCATTTTGGTGGATTTGAGAGATGTATAAATAAAATTTGTTCTGTTGGACAAAAAGAATATAAACAAGCTATATTTTAATGTACAAGATCAGCTTGACCTTTCTAATAGATTACCATTTGTCAAGCATTTTATTAAATCCTGATTTCTTGGACTATTTTATTGAGGTACTGCATAAGCTCAAAGTAAACTAATTTGCTCAAAGTTTTTGAAAAGTGCAAAAATAAACTTCCTGACCAATTCTTGCCATGTGTCAGAAAACACAAAAAAATGTTGAGTAAGTCTTACAGAATGACAGCTAAGTATTTACAATCATTAAAGCAGTACTTGCAGTACAGTCAAGAGCCCCAGGTTTAGATGTTTCACAACGAAACACCTAAATGAAAATTCAGTAATCATTACAAATGTTTTTTTCTATAAGTTTATATATCCTTAGAGTTTGCATTAGTGCACAAAGGGAATCATGATCATCTTGCTATCTTTAGACAGCTAATCACAACCGACTAGGAGTAAACACTTCAAATTTAATATTAAGGACATCAATAAAGCAGTTTAAAATGGATTCTGTAACTGCTCTGTGTAACAGAGGGTCATAAACAATTGTTAGTCTCCAAGAACACACATCCAGTTGAATTGTTTACCAGAATGATTATTAGCCTGTCCTAAACTGGATGAATAATGTAGATCATTACTTTATTATCTTTTCCTTTAATTAAAATTATTTTTTTCTTTCATTCTTGACCTACTGAACAATGAGAGCAATGCCATGATTCCCTAGACAGCCAAACGCTTAGAAGAAAAGAAAAATTCCTACTTGAACTTTAAGTCTTTTCTTTAGTATGTCCAATGTCAGTTTTTAAGTAGTTCTCCTATTTTGTTCTTCCACAGTACTGCAAATCTAAAATTTTGAGCATGTAAACTTTGATACCAGCAAACAATTCAGCTCTGCTCTTTACTCCCCTTACAAACATACACTGCACTGATGACAACAGCTGGTAGGACTGACAAGGTTCAACATGGACTAGCAGAAATTTCTTCTGAATAGAAGACCAGAAAATAATACGCAAAATGCAATTACAAAAAAAAAAGTGTCAGCTTTTTTCTCCATGGTTTGTTCTGATTTACTTCATTAGTTAAAAATAGATACATTTAGAGAGTAATCCATAATACAATGGTTGTTTTTTTTTATAAAGAAAATCAAAATCCTATAAAAATTGCAGAATGAAAAGTTTCTTAAAGCCTAACACATCTAAGAAGGAAATCAAATAAAATTCAGAGCACCAAAACCAACAAATAAGTCATTCATTTTATGCAAAGGATTATAAAATGTGGTTGCTTACGATAGCAGGGGCTGAGTTCAATAACCTAGGAGAACCCTGCCAGTCTCGTTCCTACTTGGGTAACTTCTTGACAGACACAGCAGGTATGGAGTACAAAAAAAACCCCAAACCAGTATGTTTCTGTACTTTTCCTGCCAAGAGAAGGAAGATGGAGTCTCCTTTTATAGGCATGAGTGCTGTTTGCATCTCTCTCACATTTTAAAAAACATCACACTGATCATGACCTGTACAGTGTATACATAGAAAGTGGAGAAAAAAAAAAACTGTGAAAAGTATTTAACACACAGTAATAAAATATACATATTCTATTAATGTTTGCCTCTATGAGAATTCTAACATGTATTGTAAACTCTGAATTATTCTAGCTCTTCTTGGAGCAGCAGTGTTATTAAGCATCTAAACAGTCCTCCTTAATCTAATTGCCTAAGTTAGCAGTTCAATTTTACATTTGCTGTTTAGCTGTTCCCATTAACCTTTAGAACCCTTCAGTGAAGGAACCTGTTTTTAAACACAGAATAGCTCAGTACTATGAGAGCATCAATATTATATTCCAGCATTGAAGATTCAAAAAGATTACAACTAACCTCTGATTAAGGTTGAACTTTTTAACTTCAGGAATAATTCAGCCTTTATGGAAATTTAAACCTGAGATGTATTCACTTTTCGTTTCTAAGATTTTACTCCATCAGCAGGTTCCATTAAACTAACACTAATTAAACTAATCAATATTAGTTCAACTCACTGAGATATGAAAATGTCTTGGGACTCTCAAGATTAAGATACTCTACAATGTATGACTCTCAATATTTACTATTAAAGTATCAAACTCCATTATTCAAGATACAGTTTGGTCTTGTCTAAATTTCTCGTGCAGTAAGATACCAAAACTATCAGCACTGTCAATTTTTTAGAGTTATGAAGTTCTCATTATATTCACAATTATTTATATGTAGTGGCATAAACACAGTGTCATATTCTTAATCATACTCAAACAACTAGGAGCAAAGCAACTGAACTGCATGGGGTATAAGGACATTTTGCACATAAAATTAAATAAGTATTTATCTCATATGTATTTATATACCATATGTGTATTACCAACAATGTCCCACCATAACTATCATACCAAAGAACGTGTCAGATAATACACACAAGTTACAAACTTAGTAAACTTGATTTGAAAACTAGAGAGAAAACACTGAACACGCTGGCATTTTTACAAAGACGTTTTTTCAAGTCGGAACCATAATGACTTTCTAGACCAGTTAAATGTTACAATTAAATATTTGAAGAAAAAAGTAGTAACATATGCAAAGATATCTACACTGCACCTCAAATGAAAAAATAATACAATACCTTCTTATCTACACTTAACATTTTGTTCACATGACACTGTTTAAAAACAATTTTTACAAGAATTTTTTGGGAATAGCAGCTGCTCATTAAAGCATTTAATATTGGTTAAGATAGAAAACAAACAAACAAAAAAGCATGATCTGTGTCTCCAGAACAAGTGAACAGCCACAAATCCGACAACTTTAAATATCAGTTGCATAAGCAAGGTGTTAAAACAACGCAAAGAGGGGACATCCACCACCACCCCCCCAGGCCCCCCCCCCCCCCATATTTCTGTATTCTAACCAGAGATAAAATTCTTAGCAACATGGAAGATCAAGAACACGTGTTCCAGCAGAAAGCAGCTGCCACTTTTCCAATTCACTGCAAAGCAAGCCTTTGCCATAATTACTGTGTTGCATAAAAGTTCTGGGAAGTTTTTCTGGACAGAATCATTACTACTGCTGAAGTTGCAGTTGATAGTCTGTAATCACCCACAGAACTGTTTTCTAAGCTACTCTCAACGTGTTGCCCACTGGTTTCTACACTGAATTAAGAAAAAACTCTCATTATTTCAAATAAAAATACTGCAAGAAGTATAAGAAGTAAGGCAATGATAAAGAGTAAGGTCATTTTTAATGTCACTACTTTAGTCAAATACACATTTCAAAACTTTTTCAGAAACATTGAATTCTTAAAAGGAAATCATACCTGATACTCTTCTGTTGTATCGGTTAACAACTGGAGCTGCAAAATAAACAAATCAAAATTACAAACGCTATTTATTATTACAAATTCAAAGTCATCATCTTGAATGATCATGATACATTTTTACTACACAAGTCTCATAAATCTCTCTCTCTCAAAAAAAAAAAGGTTCAATATAAAGCTTTCATCCACTTACTTGCCAGCCAATAACTGTTTATTCAAAGTCAAAACTTGATTTTCCAGAAGATCATTATATGCTAAGATGGAGGGTAAGCAGTTTTGAGACTTTTTTTACCCAATTCTGAAAAAACATACCTCTACAGAGGTTACCCAATCTTAACCTCTCATCAAATTCCCAGCCCATTTAGCACTACTACAAATCTTTCAAGCTATACATACATAACATGGATCAAAAGCTGACGGAACTTACTGGCCCAGGCCATTCTATACTCCTGCACACCACCAGCCACGCAACTATTCAGGCAGTGCTCCCATACTAACTCCAGTTATCTATCCTTGA
This sequence comes from Tauraco erythrolophus, assembly GCF_009769465.1. Lineage (NCBI taxonomy): Eukaryota > Metazoa > Chordata > Aves > Musophagiformes > Musophagidae > Tauraco > Tauraco erythrolophus. Next base: position 10,394,880 of record NC_141476.1, read on the forward strand.
CCAAGGCTATCTTCCCTAAGGGCATACCTTTAAATTGAAAAATTCTGAGATGGAGGATCCATTCTTTCATTGCTTCTTTGTTCCTACTATTAGGTATTTAAACTTTATCTCTAATTTGGGATGAACTTCCTGACTTTCACTATTCACATATATTACAACATTAAGCCAACCTTTAATAAAGTTTTCTTTCCCCCACCTGTAAAACTTCACCCAGAACAAAACCAAAACATTGTGCTCCCCTTCACCACTAACAACCAAAGCAATTTTATTCTGCACGCTTCATGCTTTCCCATTTCTCTTCCCCTCAACTGATAATTGCATTTTTCCTGATACAACCAGTGACTTTTCTATTCCATTCTTTAAACATTTAGGAATGAGATGAGCTTTTATACCACATCAAAGCATGTGCATCACAGAGCCAGATTTATTAAATGCATCCTACCACAATCTTAACGATCCCATCATTTCTTAGAAGTTAGAAATTTTTGAGCCCCTCAGCACCACCAGAATATGAAGAACAATGCTTTCTTAAGCAAATACACAAGAACTCAGCTTCTTTTGAGCATTAAAAACCACCTGTGTCTATATTAAAACACATAACTAATACCAGAAAAACAAGATCAAAATCATTATCATGTATTCTTTTGTAATGATAAAGGAAATCAGAAGAAAGAAGAGATTGGGGAGAAAAATAATCAGGCTACCTCCACAGAGTTTTCAGCCAAATCTCTCAACATGGAAATAAGGCTCAGCTTAACAAGAAGCTAAGGATTAAAAGCAATATTATTTTGAATTTTACAGTTTAGATCAAGACCTAAACTTCTACAACATGGTATAATCCTTATGAAAATAACATTGGCGCAACGTTTCATACACCGAGCTTGAAGAGGTTCAAAACACTGAATGATAAACCTGAGAATTCAAGATAGGTATTTTCACACCTTTAACCAATTTTGACAGCAGCAACCCTTCCTGCAAAGAACGGCGGCATATATTGCACTGGTCAAAGGACACCATGGATGCAAGAAGTTTTTATCACCTTAAGGGGAGACAGGCATTTGGAACAGAGACCCACTCTAGTTTATTAAACAAACAAAAAATGCAACTCTCTGAACTGGAAATGTTCACGTTTTGCCCTGTTCTTAAATTTTCCACACAGGCCTGCCTGCAGCCACCGGCTGTGACAGAATGCTGCTCTAGACATTCATCTGCCCTGCAACAGTACATTCATTCTTATCTCTAGTTTACTGAGCTAGTTTAACTGGGTAACTGCTCAAAGTTGACAAGCAATTTTGGAACTTAAGCAATAGGAAAACTCACAAAAGCCTACCAGTTCTAAGACATTGAAGAACAAGAGAACCAAAACCAATTAGTTCAGTTCCCACTACAAAATGATTTATTACAAGAGAAATACTAAGTTCAAAACATAATTTGATAAGTTTGCAGTAAAAGCACCTCATCTAGGTTGTAACAGTTTCAGCTAAATGATTAACTAGTCTCATATACAGATTTGGATACTTCTAATCAACACCATAAGTAAAACATTATTTTATCTCAGGCACTGTCTTGCAATGCAGACTTTCTTCTCCACGTTTTGACTACCGTACCCATTCCTTACTCATGTTTAAGAATAAGATTTTAACATCTTTGAACAGAACTAACAACACAGAAAACTCTGACATACTTTGGGTAGCATAGGGAAAAAAAAAAATACATTTTTCAAAGACTACGGCTTCTTTTAGAATCTTGATTATTTTATCCCATAGCAGGGTTCAATGTCATCAAAACAGCACCAAGTTTTCCACAATGTTAAAAACAAGAAAAAAACACAACCTTTTAAGGACAGTTAAGAGAGCACTGTTATTCTGTCTCCACAAAGCTTTTAAGATTAAAATGATAGTTTGCTTTTCTTACACCAGTGACAGTTTTAACATGTATAAAATTTCAGGTTCACTTTTATATGTTGTAAGAAGATGACTATTTTTATGCTAAAGAGATAAAATCTGACATTTCCTACTACAGAAGATTAGCATTTTCTTCTGTTCTAGCTTACCAATGAAAAGCCCTCCTTGTTTTTCAGTATTGCACAGACAGCATAGCCACTCCTATGGCATCCTTGTGTTTTGTCATTAGAAGGACATGGAGAAAACCCTGGCATCAAGGACTGCTGAGAGAACAACTGTTGAAGGTCCCACATAACCTAGATCAGTCTGTGGACAGATTCCAAAAAATTAGATGGGGCGGAGGGGAATAACATATTTACGGTTAACCCAGCCTATTTCCTAGGCTGAACACTAAAGGGCATCTAATTTAAAGCAAAGGATGGATACACTAATAGTAACTAACCTCTTACACCAGCACAGCCATTAGAGCACACCTCTGCCTACACTGGAACAAAACACAGTGAATCCAGCACAGCAACCTGGTACCACAGTAGAGCTGGTATCTTCAACAATAAAAAGAAATTGCTGTTTTGAAACACGAAACAATTATTTTTACTTATTACCCACATTTAGAATTTCCCTCCTCAGCTCTAATGGGCCATGTCTCAGGTCAGTTATCTGTTAATTGCAGAAATTATAACGATATTCAAAGATTTTGCTGCCAGATGATTGCACTTGCAAACTCTCCATTATGTCGATACCTCAGGTGCAGCAATATTCAGTTCAAAATGTCTCATACCTTTGGCACAGTCCCTGTTTTCACTTGGCTCATGGGAGCCAAGACCCAGTAACTGGGTAAACACAACAGAAACCGAGGTAAATTAAACCATTGTACCAGAAGAGACCAAAACGGCCCAATTTCCTCCCTGGCAGCCAAAGGCAAGTGACACCGGCAGTGGGAAGGCAGATCAAGTTATGCATTCCACAGTGTTGCCAGGACTGACTCAGGACAGCCATCCTACTCCATTGTTCAAGAAAAATCATAAATGTCTGCTGAACATGTGCATATTTTCCATACTGTCCTGAGGCACAGAACGAATTAAGCACTAGATAGGAACACTTAACAGGGGCTGTTTCAGATTGAAAAAAATTACATGTTTCTGGCTGGAGGATTCTTTCTTATTTACAATTGCAATTTGTAGAACCAGTCAGTTCTCTAGTTTAAATCATACTTATTAAATAAGCAGTTATCAACTTTATGTCACTATCACTTAACCTCACTCATCATTCTCCTTTTCCTGTGCTGGGGAAAAAGAAAAGAAAAAAGAAAATAGTGGGCATTCATTCATATATATATGAATGCCACATACAGATCATAAACACTTAAAGAAGAAACAATGCTATAAAGGTGCTCAGCTTACCAGTTTCAAAAACATTTTATACTACCTTCAATCAGCTAACTCTGCAAAAATTAGTCACGTATGTATTTGCTAATAAAAGACTGCACAACTATTCTTCCTCAAAGGAGAGGTATGTCATTCCATTTATTTAATAAAAATTATTTGAATCATTTGCATAAATAAATCAGTAGTGTACATCCCATTAGTTAAATTCACAAATGTACCTTATATCAAACAGCACTACTGTCATGCAGCTATACTATCACTTCTTAGTGGCTACAGTCAATTTGATTTTCTTACTTGAAAAATTACAGATATAAATTTCAGAAACAGAGACTGGTATGTGAAAATGCTGTGAACAATTAACCTCAAACATAGCTTTTTTTTAAAAAAAATATTTTTTTAAAAAATTCTTTCCAAAAGTGAAAAAACATGAACTTCTCCACTATTATTCAGTTTGCTTTGGCACTGAGATTTTCTTTGAAATAGCTGATGCTGGATTTTGGCTCACCATCCTTAACTTACAAGGATTCTGACTACGGTTAGAGGCAGATGTTAAAATTCAGCCACACAGGAAAAAAAGTATACAAAAGGAAAAGGACACATATATTACCTGTTTTTACCCCTGCTTTCAAAACTAAACCAAGAATTAAAGTAATTAAGCCAAACAAGTGACAGTAAAATCATTCTCCAACTTTACAAATCAAATCTAAAAGAACGCTTTTCCTGCAGCGCGTGGGATCTCTTCTTTGTCAGTGCACTGAGAAGTGACTGGTGAAAAACACCAGCAAGCTTTTTAAAAGTTGCACCACTACCGTAGCAGTGTAAGTTATTTCTCTATACCACTCATAAGCATTGAACAGTTACAGAAGATGCTAAACCTTGAAATGAACAGAAAAATTACAACAAACATTCTCCCAGCTATTGCTATCCTCTTCTTACACATATTAACAACATTAAATTCGTACAGAAAGGATAAGTAAAACTCAAAAGATCAGTTCAGGGTCACAGGAAAAAAATTCAGGGACAAGCGAAGAACTGGCATTCAAGACACGAGCTTAGAGTATGAGATGTTACCACTCTGTACTGGATACCTTTAGAACTTTATTTCTCTTCCTCCACATGCACTTTGCTTTTTACGAGACTTGTGAACACCTCCCAGTTACAACTGGGGAAAAAAAAAGTCCCCACATGCTGATTGTTTCTGATGTTGGATATAGTTTACAGCAGCAGACTAAGTTAAGCTATTGTGCACACAAATATTTAATACGCATCTTTCGTGTAACACTCTAATGAGCTCAACAATTTTCTGAAGATTTCCTGATGAAAGATGGAGCAAAGTCTACTATAGGTTGCATAAATTCAGTAGTACAGTACTCGGAGTTCATAGAACATAGGCATAAAACACCAGCTTTAATAAAACAAATTAGCAGAAATCGGTGACTTCCAGAGTACCTTCCCATTGAATCACGGCACAAAATCAACCTATGTGAACAGAGACAAAGAGAGAAAGAGAATGTAAACTGTTCTTATTTAACAAGTCAATTAAGATTATCTAAACAACATGTGAGTTGACACTATAAACCACTAAAGCTGAAATAACAGAAGCAGAGCAGAGCATAAATCTGAGACGTGACTGTCTCTATGGAATGTTATATCAAGTTACGATAAGGAAGTGCCAGACTACAGCTGTCAAACTGTTCTTCTGCAACACCAAGATGTTAATGGACTTACATGAACACAAACCATCACAACTGTAAGAAAATTTAAAAATTCAACTATCAACTTTTTAGGATTTTTAGTAATTAAAAGTAATGCTATAGCAGAAACGACTTTCATTATCAGATATGCAATCATACATTAATAAATGCAAATCCGAACCTGTCTTTCAACAAATAAGTAAAATAATGGGTTATCCTGTGGCTATTGCTAATACAATAGTAACGTATCCATGATTTTCTTCAGGATGTGCCTGCTGGACAGTGGCAAATTCCACTAACCCCTTCCAGATCTCCGCTTGATAAGGTGGGGAGCACGAGTAGGGCTACAAACTACTGCCATTTTTTCAGAGGCAGTTCTGGAACCTAACAGTCCACATGCCAACGTTTCTTTCAGAAAAGCAAAACAGACAGAAATGGACAAGACTTTTACAGGTGCCAATTTTTTTTCCTTCTATTCCCGTCCCCTAGAAGAGGATGGAAGCTCAGAACCCGGTTAGAGACAGTCAGGAGAGATTCTGATGGTGTCAACTGAAGCATGCCAGATATGCAGAGGAAGACAAAAGGTCAGGGAACAGTAGAGAGTTTTCAGAGGACGAACATGGAACGTTTGAAAAAAAGGCAGAAAAACGGAAACTGTGGTCAGGATTGTCTGTGTACACACACACACACTTCTCTGTAAGAGACTCTTCCATCTATTAAGATGGAAAACCATCAAGAAAATTACATTAATAGTGAACACTGTTTTCTTCTCTGCTGCAGAAGTAATAGAGGCATAGATACCTTTTCATTCCCAGTATTTAAAAAAAGCTCTCATCAGTAGCAAGAGATAATGAAACATAACAACAACATAGCAATACATCCTGGTCCTCAATTTAATTGATTTTTTTTTAATTTGGATTTAAAAATTACTGACATAAAATGGAAAAACAGTGTCTGGAAGTCTCATCTTAAGGGAGCCCCTGATCCTTGCTTTCAGAGATTTTAGAATCCCTCTGACAGAAAGAATGTAACAACTACTTCTGAAGGAAAAAGTTGAGTCAACAAGGAAGCCATCTATGTCAGTTAAAAAAAGATGTTTTACAAAGTTATTAAAGTTGTGCTATTTTGGGTTAATTAATACGTCCTCTGGAATGGACAGACTTTAAATAGCAGATAAAGTCAAGAAAATCATAAATCTTTACTTAACTCTCAAAGAAATTTAGGGAAACCTCTGCTTATAATATCTTAGTCAAGAACTGCTGTTAAGAGCTTTGTTTGTTTTCCATTAAAGGCATTTTAAAAAAATGCATCACTATTTCAATATTCTCATTCCATGACTGAATTTGAAGTCATGCATGGTATTATTTTGATTATGTTTCTGCACGGATATTAATTCAATACCAAAAAGGACCATGACTGCTATGCAATGAACCCTGCTCTCAGAATTCAGGAGTTAATATAGCCTGACAGAAGCCTAAGTACAGGAGAATGAATGCCTATCAAGCAGCACTCCACATTATCTGACATTGCAATAGCACGACCCATGCAGCCCTCTCCTATTTCTTGGTGACGTTTCAGACATCTAGCCAAACACAGCACTCTTTTTTTTTTTTTTTTTGATTGATTTGTTATGAGAGTAACCTGTATCATGAAGACCAAAAGATAGCAATAAGGCATGCACTCACTTTACAGACATGAAATTAGACAAATTCTCAGTGCTAAGGTACAATCTCAGCTAAAAGGATACATTTCACAGTGATTAAAGATATAACCACATGCTGATACAACAGAGATTGTCAGGGACTGAAATGAAAGACTTGGGAATTTTTTCAAGGATTAGAAAGACAAAAATTATACATTGCACAGAAAAGGAAGGATGCCACGAAGAACTAGGGGAGTTGAGAAGTAACTGACAAGTCTTCAAAGTATTGTCAGAAGAGGCAAGACACTGGAGGGTACAGCAAAGCAAGACACAGTCAGTGAAAAAGGGAAATTTGCTTGGGTTTTAAGGAGGAAGTTTAAAAGAGGAAGGCATTTCAGAGATAGGGAAGCAAAGGAGTCACATTAATATCACAAGTTTTAAGAGCCAGAATGACATTAGGCTTACAAACCCAACATTAAGCAGATTATAAAAAGTAAAGATCCTGAACATATTTGGAAATTACTTTCACAGGGATTCTCTGACAATGAAAAAGCCAGAAAGGGTCAAAGACGAATATGAGACTATAAGTAACAGAAACATCACATCAAAGGTAAATAACTACAAGTTTCCTTAAAATAAATGTTTCTTACAGGAAAAGGTAATTGCATCCTACCTAGGAAACCACGAGCACTTCCCAATCAGTAAGAAACATGAGCAACTCAGCCTCATGTCTAGGTGCAGTGTCAAAGGACGGACAGCCTCTTCCAAGTCTCTTGACTCTTCCCTTCTATCTTACCAGTCTGGCTTTCAAACTTCACTTCTATTTACCAGACTCCCATCCGACCAGAACACACAGATATATGAGGCGGGAGGATTAACACTTCTGGATATTTAAGATCTTTGAAATGTAATGAAGGCAAATTTTGTCTGAAATCCTTTCGGTAGAAACTTCAGACGTGCTGTTTAAAGCGACGTTTGAATGTGACAAGTACGGTTCTTTTAAAGCAACACTTTCACATTTCAACTGATTTTTTACACTGAGAAGACAACTTCACATCTTCATATCTTTTAAAACATCGAACCGTAAAGACTTTTGGTCAGATTTTTATTCTTTGATTGGTTATAAGGTGCAGAGTCATTGCTCTATGTTACAAATTAATAACACTTAAAATTCTTTTGGCTTATTTGGAAAGCTGAGTTTCACCAAACATACTTAGAAATCCTGGAGATAATTTCTAAATGAGTCACAAAAAAAAAGTCATCTATGTTTAGTAAGCTACTATTTCCAACTGTGCCTCTTACATAGATCTTTTCCATAGATTAATAAACTGTATACAGGTGAATGATATGTGAATAAAGTTAAAACAAACAAAAACACCCACATAAACCTGAGACAAAATTTTTATACATTTCACTATTACTAAATTTGCATTCTATCACAGCACAGAGCCATTGCTAAGCATAAGTCTAGTACACAAGTCACTGGCCCAAAGAGCATAGTCTCAGTCACTCCTGATCTGCCACTGAAATCAGCCAAGATGACTTGTTTTTCCATTTTCAGAAGCCTAATTAAAAAGTCTCACTATTATCCTTAACAACTGAATGCATTAAACAGTATTATGAAGACTTTTAATGAGAGCAACAAGCCACTGAAGGCCTCTCCTGACAGAGAAATCAGATTCACCAGGCAATTTCCACACTCCTTAAGGGAAACGGCACCCACAGCTGTGGTCTGGGACATCACCAAAACCACCTTGACTGAGGTCCAGACACAGCTCAGTGACCCACCCCAGTCACTGCTGTCCTCTCCCAAACCTCATGGGCAATTCTGCTCTCAATCTGTGGTCTGTGCTTTAAAAACACTTTTATCAAATGAGTGTTGAATGCTCAGGAATAACACACAGCCAACTTCTCTGAAAGTATGCATGTATCACTTAAACAAGTACCCTTGCTGAAGTCAGGAACCTCTTCTTTATAGGTAAGTCAGTAACTTTGAGACAAACATTAGCCAGGCAATATAACTACAATAGCCAAACATAATCCAAATGTAGATCTGAAGGAAAAAAAAATCTTCATTAAAGTAATATGGATGAAGCAGAAAATGCTATTGCTGGCACTGGCTTTAGTGTTTACACAGCCTCATATATAAGCTATTGTAAAATTAACTATGAAAAGGGTGGGAGAGGAGCATGTCACAGCTCTGGTAATAACACTAGTGAGCTAAACAATGTACTGGATTTACATACTTTGCACCTCCTATCACTGTCTTTCCTATAACCGCTTCCACCTGTACACAACCACTCACTCCCTTCCCACACACTTGCATTCTGCCTGAGCGGGTAAGACAACTGCAGCAGAAAGAGGAAAGTTACAATTACCACTCAGATAGAAACCCTTCTACTTTTTGTTTCAATACCACACTTACCCCATTATTTCCAAATATTCCCACTACCAAGGCTTTACTCCATATCACAAGAGCTGCAATAGAAGCATGGTAAGTACTTCAGTAATTAATCCACACACTTTCACAGCTGGATTGCTGCTGTTCTCTGACAGCTAACTTTGGATTTGCAACCCGCTCTATTGCAGTGCAGCACTGATGTTCTTGTCACTTTCTTCATTTCCCCATTTTATAGTACCCCTCCGATGCAGGATGATCTTTTCCTAATACACCTCACATGACATCTTCAAATCCCAATTACACCTATATATACTTTTGCACGGCCTTTCTCAATGAACAACTCCCCAAATAACTCATAGACATCCTACATTTCAACTATTATCTATTGCCTCATATCTGTCCTTTAGGCAGAGGCATATTTTAAGGCACAGCAAATGTTGCATGCGCTCCTAATATTTTTCTAGGTACATTTGGCATTTAAGATAACTTCAGCAAGGCATAATGCTGTATTTTTATTTGAATGCATAATGAAGAGTTTATTTCCTCCTATCTGTAAAGAAAGATGATGATGATACTCAGATATTCTTGTGGTTTAGCAATGAAAAACAGAAAAAAAGAGTAATTTTTACTGCCTCTCAGTTGCCACCAGAAATCCAACATTAATTTTACATTCACTGCACAATATTTTAAAGAGATCCCATCTGCTCCGTCTGTAGTACGCATTAATATTCAGAAGACATCTGCAGTGTGCAGACCAAGCTTTTAATCAGAATCATGTCACAGCTACCATCACACAACACTGAATGTAAATGTTGGCTATCTGCACTTGGCAGCTGCTTGGCAGGCTTATTATAAAGTCCTACTGAGACTGATAATGTCTTTAAATAATGTGATATCAGGACATAAAAGGTATCTTGAAAAATCAAATATTTACTATCATCATCAGTTTTACAATGCCACCCATACCTAATACAGTTTACTAGCACCTTAAACTACTTATAAGCAAAATATTGTTTATATTCAGCTGTAATTTTTAAAGGGAGTCAACAAATGGATACAACTGAATGCTCACATCTTTCATTACGACAGATATTTAAGCAAATCTAACACATACACAAAGGACAAAAACCCCTGTCTTCAGTGCAACTGAAACTGTGTGGTGAAGCTCAAAGCATTTATAACAATCTGAAACTCAAGCTTTGCCAAGCATGTAAGAGCACCTGAATAAAAGAATTCAATTAACAGGTATGCTCAGTGATTTAAGACACTTTCCTACAATATCAGAGTAATTATTCCAGAATGAACAATATAGTTACTGTTTTTTAAGGAAAAAAAAAAAAACTACTAAGTTAATAGCATCATTTGCTTCAAATCCTTGCCAAACCATGGTAACATCATTTCCCAATCATCTACATACTTTCAGCTTGTACTGTCTGCAAATTTCTGACAAATGGGGCAGTGATCAGCAATCTATATGCAGAAAAGTGTGTGTGTGTGCATATATACACAAACTAAAGTCATCTGTCCAATACAAACAACTAGTCCTTACACCATGAAACTGATCTTTCACCTATTGCAAGTTATTTAAATCTTATCAGTAGCTAAAAGGAATGTAGGAACTCTTCAAACAGCAACACTCGCTTTTCACAAAACACACATTTTCTTGGGGAATTTGCTTGACTATCTTTGCCACAGTATCATAACAAACACTTTTTCACAAATCTAACAAAACTTCATTGCTCGTTAAGATATAGATACACTGCCACAATTAGAAGAAATATCAGAACGGAAAGCCATCACAATCCAACTGTTCTAACTCTAGTGCTGCACTGCATTTGCATGGCAAAGTTTTGGTAGAGGTGGGGTGGCTTCTGTGGGAAGCTGCTATGTCCAACAGAGCCAATATGCCAGCTGGCTCCAAGACAGACCCACCACTGGCCAAGGCTGAGCCCATCAGTAATGGTGGTAGTGCCTCTGGGATAACATATTTAAGAAGGATGGGGGGGGGGGGAAATGCACAAGAGAAAACTGCGGTCAAAGAGAGAAGTGAGAAGATGTAAGACAACAACTCTGCAGACACCAAGGTCAGTGAAGAAGAAGGGAGGGGAGCAGCCCATGAAGGACCCCATACTGAAGCAGGAGGATGCCCACAGGAGGCTGTCATCCCACAGAAAGCCCACACTGGAGCAGGCTCCTGGCAGGCCCTGTGGACCCGTGGAGAGAGGAGCCCAAGCTGGAGCAGTCTGTTCCTGAAGGACTGCACTCCATGGAAGGGACCCACACTGGAGCAGTTCATGAAGAATTGCAGCCCATGGGAACATGTTGGAGAAGTTTTTGGAGGAGTCTCCCATGGGAGGGACCCCATGCTGAAGCACAGGAAGAGTGTGAGGAGTCCTCCCCCTGAAAAGGAAGGAGAGGCAGAAACAACATGTGATGAACTGACCACAACCCCCATTCCCCTATGGGGAAGGAGGCAGAGAATCCAGGAGTAAAGTTAAGCCCAGGAAGAAGAAAGGGATGAGGGGAAGGTGTTTTAAGATTTAGGTTTTATTTCTCATTATCCGACCCTGATTTTTATTGGTAATAAATTAATTTTCCCCAAGTCGAGTCTGTTTTGCCCCTGATGGTAACTGGTAAATGATCTCTCCCTGTCCTTATCTCAAATCACAAGCTTTTCGTTACATTTTTCTCTCCCCCAATCAGCTGAGGGGATAGAGCAGCTTCACTGGACACCCGGCGTCCAGCCTGGATCAACCCACTACAAGTGCCCTTCTCCGATAGACTAATTGGCTTAACGGATACTGCTTAGCTTCAGTACAGCTTCCAACACAAATACGTGAATTACACGGGAGGGGAAGGCACAATTGTGTGTGCTTAGGGCATACATACATGCCAGTCTCAAGCTTGTACTTGCACATCTACCACCATTTTAGAACACTTTATGGTGGAAGGGCAACACAAAAAAATATAATCAGAGGACAGAGCAAGGTTTTAGTCTCAAACCTGAGCCCACAACTAGCCAATCGATGATCACCGATTGTCGCAGCACTTCCAGTCTGTTTCAACACAAAGGAAAAAAAAAAGGTTGGTCTTAGCTTTTTCATCAGTGATACACCACTGGTCTGCTCAAGTTTGCACTAGAACAGAAAGGAAGAATTAACGTGGGCAGTTACGGATGAGATGCAGTCTAAGAAGCTTTTCCTTTTGCCTCAGCTATTTACAGGCTCGGATAAAACAGATTGAAGTCACTCTCACAGTCAGGTACTGTAGCTCATGTGACAGACAGTAAGAAACAACTACAACTGAACTAGTTCTACAAAAGAGCAATTTAAAAGAAAAATATGGAAGGGAAGATTTGAAGCTCAGCAGAAACAACCAGCAACACTGACAGGGCATGGTGGTTTATATGCCCAGCATGGATGTTCCACAGCTATACCTGCCAGGTCAACCTGAGCTCAGGATTGTATAATTATAGGTACCTAGGTAGGATTTAAGAATAGCATCCTACAGCTAAAACAGGATCCACATGAAAGCCCATAGTTCTTTGGTTGGGTTGCTTCTAATTTCATTACCAATTCCTACTGTCATTACTGATTTGGATGAGGAAACATAGCATGTTTTTACATAAGACAAAGCTGGAATGGGTTGTGCTGTCATCTGATTTGATCTGTACAAAAGAGCAAGAGGAATTTCAATTAGAAACACCAGCATCAAGCATCACTTCAAGCTGATTCAGAGCCTAACCTCACACATCCACATTTAAATCAGGACATAAGTAAACTCCTATATGCTAACAAGATGATACCTTGGGCTGCATTAGGAACAGTGTTACCAGCAGATTGAGGGAGGTGGTCCTTCCCTTCTACTCAGCCCTGGTAAGGCCACAGCTGGAGGAGTACTGTGTCCAGTTCCAGGCTCCCCAGTACAAGAGAGACATGGACATACTGGAGAGAGTCCAGCAAAGGGCCACAAAGATGATGAAGGGACTGGAGCATCTCTTGCATGAAGACAAGCTAAAAGAGCTGGAACCGTTAGCCTAGAGAAGATAAGGCTCAGGGGAGCTCCTGTCAATACCTGAAGAGAGGGTGCAAAGACGATGTAGCTAAGCTCTTTTCAGTGATGTCCACTGACAGGACAAGAGTCAACGGGCACAAACTGAAACACAGGAAGGTCTGTCTGAACATCAGGAAACACTTTTTTTACTGTGATGGTGACCAAGCACTGGCACCGGTTGCCCAGAGAGGTTCTGCAATCTCCATCCTTCATGATACTTAAAAGGCATCTGAACATGGTTCTGGACAACCACTCTAGGTAGACCTGCTTAACCAGGGGGAGTGGACAAGATGACCTCCAGAGGTCCTTTCCAACATCAACCATTCTGTGATTCCATAAAGATACTCTAACAGCTCATTAAAACTCATACTTTGCTTCCAGTTTAAGTTCCAATGGCACAAAGGCAAATAGAAGTAAACTTCATTTGCAGATAGATGCATTAAGAGACCCTCTAGTTCCAGACATCCTTTTTACAGGTCTATAAATTTTGACAGAGCCACTGTATAGGTTTTAGGCTGTTAGAGCTTAATTTGTTTGGCTGGTTTTTTTCAAAGGGGAAGAGGAGAAAGGGAGGAAGAGAAGAGGCTAAGAAACAGCCTGGGCTTCTACAAATTTTATCAGTGATACATTCTCCATATTTGCAAACTTAGCACTTTCTTGGGCATCTTGAAAAATTTTCAATGATGACCCTGAGTGCAACATAATAAACAAATTCTTATTCTATTAATGCCACATAAAAGCCAACCAGCATCCATATCCTGGACAAACCTCCACATACATATCAGCCCTCTTAGCCAGAGTCACAAAAGGCATCTATTATCAGTTGATCATCTACATAACCTCTGCATTCTCCCCACCTCACTGTTCTCTAGGATTTAGCACTCTATCCTGTATACATAATCACTGAAGAGTCACTCTTGCCTGAACAGTTTGTCAATGAACTTTCTCAAACCAGTCTCTCAAAAGACAACAATTTAAAGAGCTGGCTCAATTCTTCTTGAAGTCTGATTTTGACAGTTTTTTTAATTAGATGCTTAAGAAAGACCAAAGATGGGTTGTTGATTTGTGAATTTAAAAAAAAGTGTATTCAAAGAACTAGTATCCCCTTATGTGATATGTTGAAAAAAAATACATTTGGAGAAAAAAAAAATTGTATCACATTTTTAATAACCAAAGCCAGAAAATCTTGGTTGGTTGTTTATAAAAAGTTCTTGATATACTTGCAACTGAAGATGTTGGGTTTTCAGTTTAAAAAAAAAAGACAACCAAACAAAAAAAAAAACCTGCAACAAGCAAAACAAAACCAAACACACAAAAAACCCCACAACAGCTCACGACTTGTATCCCACATACAGATTTATTTACAGTAGTGATAAGAGAGGTGCACTGGATTTAGAGCACTTTACCCTGTCGTGGTAGCTTCAGAATCACAGTGCTGGACACCAGGCTTCCCGCCTTGCTTCCCTTCATCTCTAGGGTGCAGGATCCTCTGTATGAGCACAACTGACTCCACCATTCATGTTAATTCTCTTCTCATGTGCTTTACTCAGGAGACAACGAAACAAGAATCCCACCCATCCCACAAAGCATAAATAAATTTGAGTAGATTCCAAATATGTACATTTTAAAATTTAGAAAAGTTAAAAATTCTTATCCAGGCAATCTTCAGGTTGTGAAACACAACAAAATTACGAGCAAAAATAACTTCTGCACCACATCTCAAAATAATGTATTTTATAGCTTTTCTTCCTTCAGATTTATGCTTCTAACAACATTAAGCCAACATTCAGCAAAGCTTACTTAAAACACATAGCTGTAAAAAGAATAATCTCCATGTAAAAAAGTATTTTGACAGACAACCCCCCTTCCAACACACACTCTTCCAGTAATTGCGTCCTGTGCGCTTTCACAGGAAGAGGATTTGGGGAAAAGATGAAAGGTGAAGACAGATTTGCCCTGTTTCCTAAGAAGGGACATAGGGAAAAAAAAAATAGTGTGTTCTCTCCAGACCAGGGAAAATCCTCTTCTACACTCATGAACGTTTGAAGTCCCTGCAAGAAGGCACAAGTTAGTATTCATCCTAACATAAATATGCCAGTAACAATAAAAAGAAACTCCCTGACCAAAGCGAGCTGCAGCAGGTGGCAAGTACTACATGGTTCAGCTCCCAGATTAACTCGTTTTTAGTAGAACTTCTAGTACAAAACTCCTCACAGCCACTGTTACACACTACTTCAAAACAAATGGTACATATTGCAAATCTTTTAGCTAGGAAACGTTAAATGCCTGCATGTAAAAGCTACAAAAAAAACAACAAACACACTAGCAAAATCAATACACATCATACAAAGTTATACCGTTTCCTAGCATTATGAAAAAAAGACACAAGGCACACTAAAATAATTAAACATTTCAGCAGCATGAAATTAGAATTACTTCACATGGGTATAAGAGATGTTCATACAGAATACAAGAGAAACCGAAGCCCAGTTTATGGCTGTTTATCATAAAAGTTACACAATCTCAAGATTAGAATTAAAATCATTATACAAATTACGTCCAGTGATGTTTAATTTCTATGCACTTGAGAAACTGGAGTATTTGAAGTAACATCAGTAATTCTGAATAGTATTAAGTTTGGGCATTTTAGAATAAGAATACTTGTGCAATCTTCCGCCAACCTTCCCCAAAGGTGTCAGAGACAGAAGACTGAATGTTAAACTGTTTTCATGAGCCATCTTTCGTAACTTATCCCTGAGAAAGCTTGAAGTCTTACAAATACTTATGAATTTTAATCAGAAACATTGCCAACATTAAATGTTAAAGAAAAATCCTAACTGTTTCAGAACAATTACTTTCCAAAACAGAGGAAACTCCATAATCTTTGGATTTTCATTCCAGGGCTGTCCATGGGACATCTTTCATAGAGAGGTACTCCCCATATCCACAACAATCTGAGACAGACCAGTTCCTCACACTACAGCATATCCTTGAGGAAGCAACTCTTCCCGAATGATCAGGATTAGCACAAGTGTTGCCACAGAAATGGCAGTGTTTACCGGAGCCTCAACAGGAAAAAAAAACACAACAAACAAATATTTGTATTTTTCTTTTCTTAAAATCTCCTCTATGGAATACAGTTTTCTCAATAGGAAGCAGAAAACAATATGCTATCCCAAGGGAGGAAGAACCAAAATGGAAATGAAGGGCCACTGTGACATCCTGCTTTCTAACAGTCTGTCAATATACAATCACCAAGAACAAGGAACTTGGCACTACGGTTTATTCAAAAATACACAGGAAAACTACAGAGTAGTTCACAGTTCACTCCCCACACAAGCTCCATACATGTTTTTAGAACGCTCTACAACAAAAGCAGCAGTGCTTTCAGCTTTGCAGTCCTTCACTGCATACCACTCAGATTCAGAGGACAGAAACTGATGGAGGAACATCTTTTTACCAAAACCACCACTTCGTCTCCGACTTGCAGTCCTAATCCTTCTTCACACAACAGTTTAGAGACAGATTTTGTGACAAAATGCTTGATTTTGCTGGTAAGGTCCCTGATCATGGACCATCTTGGTCTGCATGTCAACACCCAAAAAGGGAGTGCAGGGTTCCAAACTTTTCTAAGATGACCTCAGAATGAAACCTGACATCACACCAGTCGGAAATTGAGTTGCATTCCTGCAGGCTGTATACCACTTCTAAGAAGAAGCAAAGCTGTTCTTCAAGCCACCCTCAGAAAGCTAACAGAAAATAGAAGGAGAGAACAGAGAGTGGTTTAAATTTTAAAAAAAAAAAAATAGTTTGTTTGGTTTTGTTGTTACTTTTAAATTATCATACAAGCAGTGCCACAGAAGGAATACCTGCAGTTCCTCCCACATGCCTTGAAGGCATGCTGTCCCTGGAGATGTCTTCTCCCCTACAGAGAATTCCCAAGCCTGTACTTGGAACAGAATTGCCACCACTCATCGTTTGCAATTTCTACATAGAAAATAAATGCTCCAGAATGGAAATGGCTAGTAGCAAAACTGCTACTAATACAAACCTGGGCTTTATTATACACAACTTATTGCATATTTATGAAACAGAGGCCAAATCCTAGCAGTATGATAACTGTAAGACAGGCTTGCTTCTCCTAAATCTCCTCTCTCTAAGTATCCTACCAGTTAAGGCACATGCAGAACACTGCCATGATCACCACAAGTCTCACCACCTCACAGACAAAACACAAATGACCACAAAGCAGCTGCTTGTTCTGCGTAACAGATTTCTGGAGTTTCCACCTGATGGTCCCTTTTTCAGATCCACACCTTCAAAAGAAAAAGATCCTTTTGCATTATAGGATCCCATAAGGACAAATAGTATCTTGGTGCAAGAGTCTTTTATATATCAGTGTTTCTTCCACACTCAGATTTCTCAAATTCTCCACTAGTTGCTTTTCTAATCAATGTTCTTATGATTTATGATTTACCTTGTCTGTTTCATATTGCAGTGATGCATAAAGATATTTAAAAAAGCAGAGTGCAGAAGAGTACACATCATTTGCTACGGAACTGATGGCACCTCAGGAAAAAAAATTAAACCTGCGTGAATCAAAGAATCTCGATGTATCAAAAACCACCCAACAACCGATACGTACCAAAGAAGCGCTGACGCAAAGCCAGACATAGATCACAAAGACGCAAGTGGAGTAGCATTTCTACGGGAATCTAAAGGACTGTTACAGAGACAAAAATAGTATCCCACTAAAAGAGGAAACAGTACATTTGTTAAGAGTTGTATTTGTCATTGTCTCCCTCTTCTTTCACAAAAAAACATGAATGATCATTCATGAAGTTGAAAATGTTACTGAAGCCAGAGAGAAACATTTATAGCTCATCTTGGCTACACTTCCAGTCTGCATTTGAATAATGAGCAACTGCTCTTTGTTAAACATTAATGCTTTTTAATGACTGACTGGTGAATAATTTGAAGGGAGCTTGTTCTCCGTTGTCTCCTCCTCTTCCCTGAGATCTCCATTGTTCTATTTCAGACAAGAGGGTACAACTAAACTTCAGTATTAGCAAAAGGGGAAGATGGCACTCTGCAACACTGACAGAATTGTCTCAGCACTCTAATATTAGTTTACTAAATGAAAAACAAAATAGCACAGTTAGGAAGAAGCTAGTATTCAGTACAATATCTAGTATTGCAATACAACAATTTCCTTTACCTTAATTTTAGTACCAGCTAGAAGAACCCAATGTTAGGAGTTTCATACAACTTTTCTTACAATAAACTTTTTCAATAGGGAAAAAAAAAGCTCTGAAGAATTCAGCAATAATTTGCAAAGGCTAGTTGTCCCCTTCCTTTATCGTTAGTTACGCTCTTTTTAGAGGCTAGTACAGAGAGTAATGCAGCTTCTATTTGCCCAAAGTAACTGTAGGACACAAAAAGAGCAGAAACTGGGTCTAGAATTTAATCAATCTATACAGTTATAGCTAGCATCAAAAGCACTTTCAGTGGATATCAAGCTTAACAGGTAAGTGAAAAGTTACCAGCATGCAACAGATCACAAACATGAATTTAAAAGAAATTTTTAAAAGTACTGCTTGCTCCTCACATTCTAGGATGTACACATTACTTAAGGAAAGCAGAACAATTATGTACTGCCACTGAAAGCAGGCCGGAATAAAAGGGTATCTTTCTCAAGAGATTTTAAGGAGTAATAGATACTATAGGAATAATAACAGTGCTGGTGACAGGATGTTATAAGTTACACTGTAAGTATACTATGTCAAAATTGCAAGAAACTTATCTTTTAAAATTAACACAGAAGTTTCTCCTTCCTGATGTAAATCACTACACATTTAGCAATATCCAGTGATGCTTGCAAATTTCACTCATCTACAATTCTGTTTCTCAGTCAGCCAGCAGCTTTTATCCGTTCAGTTCTTTCACTATCTCAGTTAAGAATGATGTATTACACCTGTATTTTAACAATATTTCCATTTGCACTGAAGATTACTGATGAAACTTTCTTTCAGGCTCCATTGATATAGAAATGGTGATTTCCTTAGAACTATATCACTTCATTAAAAAAAGTAATGGAGTAAGTACAATCTTAAGAACAAATGTTGAAAAGCAAGTCTTGTGATAAGTAAATGCAGAAGCAAAAACAACTTCAGGAAAAAAGCTTTAGATATTTTGTTGAGTAACTAAAGAGAAGTGAAATCAGTCTTCCTTAATACTTAGTTTATCTTCAAAGTTCCCCTGTGCGAACAAGATAAATTTAAGGAGTGAACTTCCATTAGTACTAACAGCAGTTACTCTGTTTAATCCTTCAGATTTAAGTCAGCAAGAACTGTCTCTGCAAAAGCAAATACATGTGCAAGTACAGCAGATGCACAATGGTAGTCTTTCACTTGGTATTTTTTATGTTAAACACGTTCAAGATACTATGCTGCCAAGACCTATTAAAAACAGAAAATTAAATGTAGAAATATGTTCTTCTTAAAACATTATCAACATGGATGCTAATACTTTGCTTTGTAAGTGATTTCATGTAATTGATGCAGATCAAAGAATAAATAAAACTAAAGGTTCCTCTACACCTTCAGGTTGCTAGGCTTGCTTACACATACACTCTTTTTAAACATACTATAAAGACAGCGTGTGTATTTCTTTCTTTGTATACTAAAAGGCTTAATACAGTCAGATCATAACCTAGAGCTTCTTCCTCCATTTGTCTAAAAATCTACCTAAGTAGAGTGCAAAACACCTTTGCTATAGTCACTATTAAGTCGTTAAGTCACGAGTCAGTCAAATTTCAAAGGAGAAAAAAAAAGATGTAGCACTACTAATTATCAGATTATGAAAGTGCTCACTGTGCTACCCAGATTTTAAATAGACTAGCTACTCTTTGGACTGAATTTGCATCACACAATGCAATAATACTGTAGAAAAGATGTTCTGCAAAGAGAGGCTCTTTTAATGTTAAGGACAAAAAAAAACAAACACCACAGCAGAGTGGGAGAGAGCTACTGTGCTTTATTTCCAGTAAATTAACAATTATGGAGGAAGTGGGTGAATGTACTACTAAAAAGTTAAAAGTATTTTCATTTTAGAGGTGACAGTATCCCACAGGAACACTTGCAACAACCCATGAATCTCAATTACATCTGAAAACTTGAACAATATTCTTCAGAAGGATCACTATTCTCCTTATTTGATCCTTCGAAAGTCTTAACATCATCTGACTTCCACAATTCAATAAATTTCCTTGAATTATTTCAAGAAAACAGCAAGGAGTTATGCCTGACCTGTAAACTGATGTAGGCAGGAGCATAAATGCTTTGTGATTAATGTAACACAGTAATTCCTGAGGAATTCCACAGGACATATCAGCCAAGTATAGACTAAGAAAGCATAAGCTAATGATGCTTAAGAATAAGAAGTAATTAATCTGAAAGAGTTTTGGTTTAATATTAAGCTTTCTTGTTAACAATTAAAAAGATAAAGATTTTTAAGATGTACTGAACTCTTATTCAGTATCACGTCCAAGATCTAACGATGTAAAAATGCACTTCCCCACTCCCTTCTGCACTGATAGCCTTGAATTTTAATTGGGAAGCTCATTGCAGAACTAAACAGGGTCTTTTTACCTGTTCATCCAAATTCACGTGGATTCATCATTTTCCTTCATAACAACAGAGCATACTGAAGAGGATTACTTCAAAAGCAATGTATTAAGAAGCGTTCTCTTTTGCTCAGGAAGCAGCTGAAAAGCACACCATCTTTCCTTCAATATCAAGGTGAAACTCTGGGAAGGAAAAATTGGTTTTGCGCCAAAACATTTGTCAGTAGTTACAATATTTCAGTTGTTCAAGTTAGTATATAATCCCAAAAATATTTTAGTTCCACTGTTAGACTTAATATCTCCAAGAGTAAACACAGGTGTTAATTAACTGATTGCTGTTACAAACAAGGAGACACAAAACGGGCAGTGACCCATGCAGCACCTTGCACCTTTGTGCAACTGCCTGGACAGACGGGCAAGGAAAGCTGCCTGCCTGCCTTCACACGTGCTGCTCACAGCAGAAGGTTTCCCAAAGCCCTGACTCAGTCTCACACACGGGACAGACCACTTCTCGGCTTTAATTTCACAGCCTTAACACATCCATTCAGAGCTTCCTTGTTAAAATTACAAGCGTCATGGTCAAGGACACGTTTTAAGAATACGTATCCACCTTCGGTTACCTCCTCAGCCTGATTTTTGAAGCTGTCACTTTGCATGTTTTCCTAACTCTACCAACTTGGCAATTCTGCAGTTACACCAATCAAATAAAGGCTCTGAAGAAAACTTTGTATCTATAAATTCTCTGCCACAGCCCACTGGATAAATGTTTCTGAAGGTTTTTTCCCCCCCCATTGTCATCATTTTCTTTCCACACATTCCTTACACTCTACTCTCTGCTGAACAGCCACATCCTGACATCCTTTTATCACATATACAAAACCAATTAAATCAGGGATGAAATTCCAGGGAGTTCAGAAAATAAACATAAACCTGGAAGTAATTTCGTAAGCATCACAAGAGAATGGAAGCCTTTTTTGCAGCCCAGTTAGTTTCAGTGACTTTTATCACATTGACAGAGCACCATTATGGCAGTAAAGGAACCACTGGTGTCACTATGACTACATGAAGACATTTGCCACATGGTTTACACCAAAGGCCAAGAGCTCATCCTGATTTTAAGTTACTTCTCACATCTATTAACCATACGCACTCGAAGCACACAAAAAACACAGCTAACTTATCCAAAGGGTTCTCTAACTCACAGAGCAGAAGTGCAGCCCAGTGAGATACACAAATTTAACACTGTGTCAGAAATAGAAACATGAAGACAACGACATTATTTGTGCAGACACCTTTCATACTCCCAACATATACAACCAGGTTAATTATTTAAACTAGCTTTAAATTTTCTCAACATAATACTTTACAGAAATACCACTGCTCAATTTCATCTTTATATTTAAAAACAGCCATGGAAACATTTTTAAAACATCCATTTGATCTGTCTTTGCAACCGGAAGGTAACAAAGTGTTAACCTAGGAAGACACAGGGAAATCAATTGAAGTTTCTCCTAAATTGCCTAAGATGAAAAAATGTGATTATAATAAAGAGTACTAGGGTCTGTCCAATGAAATTATCTGAGACTCTCATTTTGTGTGTTTTCTCTATTTTTAAGCATCCTTTAAATGTTGAGCAGTCTATAAGGACACAGGATCTGGTGTTCCACAACAAGGTATAAGTATTTTCCTATCTGTAAAATTCATAAGAAGACAGAGATATTGGAACCTCCAACTTCACATCTTCTAGCTAATAAAGCCTTCTATGAAAACAGTTACAACAGAAATAAAATAAATAATAATAATAAAAAAAAAAAAAACAACAACAACCAACCACATAGTCACGGTTGACTGCTCCCCACAATGTTAAATGTCCCTCACCCTATAGAGAGACTCTCACCTAAACAGATCACAGCGCTCTTCCTTTCCCCAGGTCTTTGAAACTGCCAGGAGGGAGTAGCACTGGTTTTCAGATAAGCAGCAAGACAGCATCACTGTCAGCGCCGCTGCCACAGGGGCTCTGACTGCCACCAGTGACCAGCCTTGTCAAGTCAAATTTCTCTCTAAGACAGAAAGATGATGAGCAGAAACTCGAAGCAAAGGAACCAATTTGCTCCGTTGGACAGGGTTACCACATAAAGCTGTATTTGAAAAGTTGTTTGCCATTAAGTTTTTAGATTTTTATCTAAAAATATTTAACTTCAGAGGATCCTTTCAGCAGTTGCCAACATTCACCAGCAAAACTTTACACTCACTTCCCTGGAGAAGATCTTTCAAATCCTAAAACAAGACACTGTTCTAGAAACAAGAAAGTTGCTTTCAATGACATTAAAAGCTCTGGTGGAGTGGGGATTTTTGTTTCTGTTTTTTTTTTTTTTAGTGTGGTTGTTTCGGTTTGGGGTTTGTTTGGGTTTTTTTTTAAGGAAAACACTACATAATGAGATACTGAATATTTAAAAAAAATATATATCCTACTATTCACTGCAATTTTTCCAATCTAGAACTTTATTTTTAAATCATACATTTTACAGGAAACTGTAACTACTTTTATATTTAGAGATTCTTGAAAATACTGATGACTCGGGTTGCTTGAAGGACAAACAAAGTCTCTTGCAATTATTGTCATAAATGTGTGCTCACACATCCCCTTAACCTCAATCCAGTCACTGCCAGTGTCCACCCCTCTACCCTTCACCTTTTTATTTTTCTTCTTCATGGCCTACACAGAATCTCTCTCTCATTAGAAAAAAACAAGCATTCAAATCTAGACAGTAAGTGAAAACTGCTTTTTAATTCATTCTGATCACACATTTTATTCTTGTCCTCTCACACACTTCACATCCTGTTTAGGTTGCGTGTTTTCAAGAGCAGAAGCTCTGCTTTACTTTGTAAAGTTCCCATTCTAAAAGGGCTGCAAAAATAGCTGGCCTCTCAATGCTTCCTTAGTAAGAGCAATGATTTGTTCCACAGTTAATTTCCTCCCCTTTCTTTAAAACCGTTACCCAGAGCACAGGTGTAAGAACACACTGCGCCCACAAGTTAACATACAGTAATTGGTCTAAAAGAGGATCTTCTATCAATAAAAGTCAGAAACCTTTACTCACGTTATAGGTCAAGGGCATAAGACCTCCAAATGAGGTCACTGAAAGTTTAGGGAAAGCATGCCTTTTCTCACCTTTACCTCTTCCCTTAAGCTCCCTTCTAATAACGAGAAAGTATCCAGTAACTTCAGGTCCAAAATTCTGGGTGTGCCAATAAGTACCAGTCACAACCATTTTAAATGACTTTTTGCATTGCAGCTCAATTACAGTCCAAATTATAAACACTGTGCACTGCACAACACACAGCACATTTCGACAGAATAAAAATGGAACTATCACAAGTGGTGTTTAATTGTCCAGATCAGGTAAGTATCTTGAGAGCTACAGCACGGACAGGGGCATCAGGTGTTTTTGAATTTTCGCTATTTAGTAACATACTAAAAAGTTACTTCGGCGCTTCATAAAAACCACTTTAAGCACACAACAGCGGCAATACGCATCCCCAGCTTCTACAAGAAAACACTTGCTCACAATGATTCAAAGACAGAACGTAAAGATAAGCACAGAAGAGATTGCACAACAACACATGATCTTGCCTATCACATGCTTGGCAGGAGGCTCAATTCCCGCTGATAACCACGGTCAGACCCCAGGCGCAATTCTGGCCGTTACACGGCAGATCTGTACATCTGCTTCCTGACACCCCACCCAGAGAAAGCCTCTTACCGGAGCCTGCGGGCCTAAGGAGGGCGAGCAAGGGTCTCCCCGGAGAGGGCAGCTCTCCCGCAAGCGCACGGCTGCCCCCGGCACAGCTGACGCCCTGCGGAGACCCGCCGAGGGAAGGGTCCCACCGCCACGGTACGGCCGTGCTGCAGCAGGACGCGGCCGGAGCCTCTGCCCCATTCAATCCATCCCGCCCGCTCTCGCCCCGCAGCCCCGAGCAGCGGCGGCCGGGGCAGCGGCATCGAGCACGGGGTGGCGGAGGCGCCCGGCCGGCCTTCCGGGCTGCTTCCTCCCCAGGGGCAGGACCCCGCCGCTCCCTCCTCACCGCCACGGGCAGCCCCCCCCCCCCTCCGCCGCCGCCGCCGCCCCTCGCAGCCACAGGCAGCCCCTCGCAGCCTCTCCCCGCCGGCACTTACGCTCGAAGTCGGAGTCGGAGTCCTCGTCGCCGCGGTCGGGCTCCTCCTCGCCGTTGGACTCGGTCTGCATGGGCTCCCCGTCGAAGCTGACCACCCTGCGGCCGCCGCCGGCCGCCTCCTGGTCGCGGGCATCCCGTAAGCGGGCGAAGTAGTCGGCAGCGAAGCTCAGCAGGTCAGACGGCCGGTGCCGCAGCACCTCTACCGTGTAGCCCTGCAGCAGCTCCGTGAGACCCGGCGGGATTTCGATGCTCATGGTGCCGGTGACCGAGGAGGAGGCGGCCGCCGCCCCCCTGCCTGCCTCCCTCCCTCCCTCCCTCCGCGGCCGGCTGTAGCGCTGGCGGGCTCGGGGCCTCCCTCCGCGGGCGCAGACTGACTCCCGCCGCTCCGGTCACACGAGCCGCTCCGGAGGCGGGGGGGGGGCGGACAGGGACGGGAGCGGCGCCGCTTGCGCAGGCGCGGGAGCGGGCGCGGGGCCAATGGCCGCGCACGCGCCGCGCGGGGAGGCGCATGCGTAACTGCGAGGCGCGGCGCAAGCCGAGCAGCCGGGCACGAGGGTGGCGGCGGCGCGCGTGGAGAAGGGGCGACCTTGGGGGCGCGCGGGACGGGGCACCGGGCGGGGGCACCGGCGGGCGGGGGCACCGGGCGTCCGTCAGCAAGACCGGGGGCGGAACCGCACGTAGGAGGCCCAGCAGGAGATGGGCTCCCGGGGCCGGCTCGGCGGAGCAGCGGCAGCGGGGAGATGCTCGTGCGGATGGCCGAGCCGGTGGGAAAACGGCTGAGGGGCTGCGGCGGTGCCCGGGCGGGACGGGCGGGCATCGCTGAGCGGCAGCTGCGGGGCTTCGGGAAGGGCGTGCGGGGCGGTCGCCAACCTTCGCGCTGGAGCTGGCAGTGCTGGTGTGCGGAGGGGTGAAGGACGGCGGGGGCGCGCAGCGGTGCAGGACACTCTCACGGCTTTTTTTTTTTTTTCCCCTTCTCGTATTTAACATCAGTGACCTCACATGCTGATTTCTTCTTCTTTTTCCTCTCAATGTCCGTGAGGGTGTTTCAAAGCTCTCCGAGGAGTGAGCGATTGCCAATTTAAATCTCGATCTAATACTTGGCTGGAATTAGATTTAGGACCTCTGACCCCTCTGGTTTCTTGTCAGAATTAAGTCATTAAATAAATGTTCTTAAAACTAGTGAGGACAAGAAGAGAAGTGTGTAGGTGTGCACACCTTTTGATAAAAGCCATGTAAAGCCACAGTGTCATTGTCTCTGAAATGGTGGCAGTAGCATTGATCTGCTTAATACTGAACGCCCGAGAGCATTAAAGATGAAGAATTTCAGAAAAGCGAAACAGCTCATCAATTGCTTATACGTGCGAGCTTTGGTGAGACCTATTTGTGCCTTGTCAAATGTGCTTTATTCAGATTTTTGCTTCCATTCTTTGTACAAAACCTGTTATCTGTGTGTACAAGGGAGGTTTGGCAGACGCCCAGGGGTAGGTGACGGGGCTGCGTGGCGTGGAGCCACTGGCCCTTAGGGTTTGACGTTGCTGGAAAGCTAGTCTTGGAAGAAAATAGGCCTGTGCAAACATGAGTGGAGGGGAATAGAGATTTTTGGCTTAGTGACGCCACTGCATGTTGTTAGTGTAAATATTTTTATTTAATTCTTCCTTTGTTTCAGCAATGAAAGGGCAGAAATCGAGTTGTACTCAAAACACAAAATTTCACTTAGAAGCCCAGAATTGGCTGAGGCAATTTTCTGTGTTTTGGTTTTGTTTGCTCATGTGCCGAAGGGTCCCCTCGCTTATCCAGATGGTCCTCACCACACTGCCATAGAAGATAAAGTCTGTTCATCACTGTTGCACAGAGGGCACAACAGTGGATCCTGGAACACCCCATTCAGTGCTTTTACTGCCACTATTCTCACTGAGGGAGGCCGCTTTGAAACCTCATGGCCCTTAGTACAGCACCCGGTCTCTCTGGTAAAAGGTGTTCTTTGTAATACAATTCCTGTATTTCTACACGGAGTAAAATTACATCTTGTATCTACGCAAAATGAACAAATTAAAAACAAGCACAGGAGGTAGATTTGCCACATCAGCTTATCTGAAGGTTTTGTATGAAGCCATTTCTCTTCTTTTTTATTCCTTTCTACAGCAGGCACAACAATTGCTGTATCCATTTTCTTGAAAGATAATTGATACTGATTTTTCATTTACCTCTCCTACCATATTAGCTTTCTGATGCTCTCAAACAATACAAGAGCACATTTCACTGTTTAATGTATATACTTCAACTATTGATGAAACTGATATGAGGAAATGATTCTGATCAACAAGAAAACCGCATTTGGTTAGTTGCCCACAAAATTAAGATTTCTGATGAGATCTTTCCTTTGCCAGTTGAGTGCTGAAGATGTAATATCAGTGGTGAAGAAGTAAAAATGAAATTTAAAAAACGCTGTAAAAATAAAAACCAAAATGCTAATAAAAAGCATTGGCAAGCAGGGTCAGAGGAAGAAAGTCTAATTCCAAGGGAATACACTTATTTTTCTTTCCCACTCTCTTGTACAGCAGCCAGCCACCTGACAATCGCCTGCTTTCAGCATTAATTGGCTCTTGTATTAGCTTTTAACGTTTGTTGATAATTTTTTCTCATTTGTGCCTGTGGATATAAATCTGGTTATTTATATGAAAAAATGTGTTACCAGTAAATATTGTTAAGTCTCTGAAGAGCTACATTGTGTTAGCCTGCTGATATTTATATGTCCACACATAACTAATCGGCTTCAGGGGAAAGTAAACTGCAGAGGTCTGTTTAGCCTCTTTCTGAAGGTGAATGGGCAAAATAAAAAGCATCCAAGGTCACATGAAGCACATTTTCAAGCTGGTTTACACCACAGTTTATCCCATTTCTTTATATACCTTTTTATTTTGTGAGCATCACGTGATGGCACGTATATGCAAGGGACTTGTCTGTGATCGAGTTAACTGTAACACTGCCTGCTGTGAATACGTACAGCTCATCATATGCTTGCTTTCACCCTGAATTTCAATAACTTTTTAAATTATTACTATAATAAACATCCACATTAAAAGAATGGTAGAAAATAAGTTAGAAAATGCACTTGCAGCCTTAATTTGATCCCCTTCATAATAACACTTTTAATTCATGGATCATGACCAATGCAATTTCTTTCCATGGGCTTCATGGTGTTTTCAGCACCCAGTATGGAATGAGATGAGACTTGTGTAACTGATGAAGCTGGTCCCCACAGTATTCCTGTTGAAGTATATATGTTTCAGTCTCATATTTTCTCCTAATAATTTCTTAGTATCTGAAAACTATTCCCATATTTATCGTGTGTCTGTGCTCCCAAATGTTGAGGTCTCTTCCCTTCACTCTGCCTGTCTTACTCAGTGCTATGTGACATTGATGCAGCCTTACTGAAGCTGTGATGGAGCTTCACTGCTTGTCCTACTAGCAGGAGCAGCAAAGTTGCAAGCAAAAAAGCAAAATAGTCCATGTAGTCTTGCACTGGGGAAAAATAATCAGATTAAACCTCCAGACTGGCTCCTTAAAAAGTAAAACAAATCCTTTTATAACAAGTAATAATTTACTTCTCATAAACCTGTCAGCACCAGCCCGAGCTCAGACACTATATAAACATACGTACATCTTGGATTAATTACACTTGCCTTCAAATTCACTGCAAGTAATTCAGTACAAGGATAATGCAACAAAACACTAAATATTCTCGTGGTTGGTGTTAGAAAACACGTCCTCTTGTTTAAAGGAAGTTAGATTAATTACCATGAGTATAGCTTTTGTGTGTTGTTGCAGGTGACACACCAGCAAGCCCTCTCAAGTTGAACATGTTCCAGAGCTGTCCTCCCTACAAGCCAGGTTCAGGGCCTTCCACAAAAAAAAGTGAAATCCTGCCCTTGGCTGGCTGAGTTGTGGAGCTCAGTGGTGTGGGATGCTTTTGGCACGAAAAGCATGAACGGATGAGGAATAGATTCAGCAGTGGCTTTGAAATTTAATGGTTGCTTTAGTTTTTAATTATTTTTCAGTTCTAGTCGTTTTCCTGTGTTTCCTACCGGGTAACTACATCAGTTCGCTGCAGATTTTTAAAGCCCCTCTGTCCAACATATGGAGCCGTAGAGTTGGAGTCAAACAGAACTGTTTGATAATCTTATGCAAAGCGTTGTAAACTTCAGGACATCACATTTTCCACACCCCTCCTGTGTGCTGAAGCCAACGACCAGGGTTTGTCCGTCTCCTGTCTCAGGCAGGACAGGAGGAGATTCTGCTTGGGAAGGGCACATAAGCCTGGCTGCTGTCTGCAGCCTGGTCCCTGTGTAGTCCTCTAGCATCTCCAGTTGTCCTATTAGAGGTGTCAGAGAGTACATCCCTGGCTATTTCTTTCGATTTCCAGTTGAAGGACTGCTGTTTATGACTTTCTCATCTTGTTTTCAACCTGTAAGTGCAGTGTGCTTCCATGGTGTCTCACACAGCAAATTCCCAAAGTTAAATAACTGTTTGCTAAAGCACCACTTCTCTTTCAGAAACACTCAGTTTTCAGAAACATCAGTTTTGAAACACTCTTCCCAGATTTACCAAACATCCTCTACTTCTAGTATTGCAGGATTTGGTGAATGATGATTCTGCATGTGTTTTATTTACTATTTTCTGATTTTGTAAACCTCAATCGTACCTAGCTTCAGCCTTCTCCAAATTAAGGCCTCATGATCTTACCAGTCTCTCCTCCAACAGCAACTGCTTCATCCACAGGATCACGTGAAATGCTCTTTTCTGTAGCTGCTCACCTTTACTGTGCCTTTCCTGAGCACTGGGTGCAGGTCTGGTCTCCACGTCTCAAACTGCGTGCTCACCGTGGTTTTACAGAGCAGAAAAATGGTGCTCTCTGTTTTGTTCTCTAATAATTAATTTCCGTGGCAATTTTTGGCTGACACATCATAGCAAACTGAAGGTATCCAGTCTTCATTTTAAGATATAAAAAGATGAAAATGTTCCCACTTCCCTTGGTCTGTTTCTCCAGTGGCTGACCACTCTCATTGTAAAAAAGATATGCTGAGTTTCGTATTTGAAATTTTCTATATTTAACGTTCAAACTTCATTTTCTAATTACTGCTTGCTCCTCTGCTGTTAACATGCATATACGTCATAAAACTTTGTGCACAGTGTACACAAAACCTCTGAGTTTTTCTTTTAGCAGGGAAAGTAATACTAACAAAAGACAGAGTGATCCTGGGCTTAGCTACCAGGATGTAAGAGAACCTTCAACACAGTGCGCAAGACAAAGCTGCTCCTCCTGCTTTGTTACTCTAACAAGCCAGTTTGCGGGTGGTAAACAAGATTCAGTGTATATTTTTCTTGTTAGCTTTTAGTAGCTTGAGTACTGTGTATTTCAACAAATAATGCAGGACTGTCTATCACTAGTACAAAGACAGGTGAAAAAATCAGACTTTTGAATAAATATATATAAAAATTAGTGTCATCTGAAATATGTTACTTTGTCACTATTTTTAGTCCATCAAATGTATTTTGGATAATTCCTGAGAAGATACTTTGCTGCATTTGTTGATAAATCTCAAAGTATTGAGTTAGGAGAAACATCTGTGTAAATGTCCAGATTTTCATTGGCATAATTTAGTTTATGAACACAGGAGACACTGATTCTGTTGGTAACGATTATAATTTTTCAGGCAGTTGAAAACATCAATTTTAAAATACCTGATTTTGTAAAACATTTGTCCTAGCCATTACCTAGATGTAAGAAGAAATATCTCTGAATATCAGTTGTGTCATACTTATGACGGAAAACGGCACGTGTATGAAGCTAGATACAAGTAGTGTCTGTGATGTAAGACGTGGGATGACCATGTTGTTTAAACTACCCAGAGCGACACTACATAGTAGATGTAAAGTTTGTGGTTTCCACGTCAGAGAAGCCCTAGGCAACAGCACTCCGATGTGTAAGCAAAGGATATTCAAATAAGAACTTAGCTAATCATTTGTTTCTCTTGATTACAAAGTGAAAACTGTAGCCATTTTGGTTGTACTTTAGTTTCTGTCCCCAGCACTGAAAACGTTACGTGAACTTCTCCTGTGAGGTTGATATGAATTCTGGGCAGAGGGAGCCGGTGGGAATAGACCTTTGTGCACGTTCCATGGTAGCCGGTCACTCACCGCGTAGCCCTGACCCTGCTGGAATGGCTCTATCGGAGTTACACTACGTGGGCTTTGCTACCAAATAAAGGTAAAAGGTTCTTAGATTGTTTTCTTTCCAGAGAAGACAGCACATTAACCTGCCAGTATGTTTTTCAAAGACTAAACTGAATCCAAAGTATCAATTTCTATCTATGTTTTCCAGTAGACCCTGTTCAAACAAAAGATTGTTGCAGGTAAGGGGTGTGTCCCACAAAGAGCTCTGAAATTCGTTTCTTCCTTGAGCCTTTGTAAATCTGGGATGGTCTGTTACTGTATGTACACACTTGTCCCTTTCCTCCCTATCTTCTCACATTTCTGCCTGACGTAGTTCAGGTTATCAGGTTATCACCCTGCGTGGTCCTGACCTGACACTACCCGTCCCATGGAGCACTGCAGACACGTATCGCTCTATCCCTATTGCTGCAGCTCCTGTTTTCACATCTTCCGTTGTCACCTTTGTCCATCGAACATTATTAACCATTTCTCACACCTTGGCATTTTCCCATTCATCGTGTATCTTCACAACTTTTCATCCAACAGCAGTTGCCATTCCCAGACTTCGCCTCTGAGGTTCACCCCAAATGCACTATCAATGCCGTGCCCCATCTTGCTCATCTCCTGCCGTGGGGTACCTTGAGCCTCCTTCCAGACTGAGCCTGTCAGTCTCCCTCGTCTTGCAGCACTTGATCCCTTGCCGAGTCAGGAGCCACAATGCCTTTGCTCTTTGGCCTCGTTTTATGGTATCTGCAAGAAGAAAGCCATTAACACATTTCACTGTTCTCAGTGTTTATGTCCCTGCCCCTGCCCTTTGGTGCCCACAGACCCACCCCACGCACAGAACTGCCATACACGAACACAGGGCAGCACTACGATGGATGCTATGTGAGGAGTATATTTCACCACTCCTTCCAGCTCAGCAGTGTGTTGACTAATTCCCAGTACTAAAATTGCAGTGTTAAATGTAAATTACAACAGTAATAAATGAGCTTTATTCACCAAATTCCCAACGTTTTATATTTTCTTCTGAAAACCTTTTTGTGGACTCTGTTACAGCTGTTCGTACTTGTTTTAATTAAACTTACAGCACAGCATGCAGCTCGGTTAACCAGTTTCCAGTTTTCAGAGAACATCAGTCAGCAGTTCCAATTGCATTTTTCTGTCACTCTTCACATGCAGTGCTTTAGCATGCTTTATAAAAATGTTGATAGAGGATTATATATCTCAGGAGAGGATAATGGGAATGTGAAACTTCTTACTTCTAGGCTATTTATTCCAATTTACTATAGGTTCTGAAGTTTTATAAAAGTATTTGGTGTTTGGCTGCAGCTTGGATGTCTGCATTCAAGGAAACAGGTGGTCTCAGCATCCAGGACAGAGGACTGTAAGGCCATCTCACCATGGCTAGATCCCTCATTGTCAGTCTCAGCAAAAAAGTAATGGGTTTGTAGGGCTGAAAAATGCTTGCTGCCTTCAACTACAGCTTAAATCATGTCTGTATCAGAAACTAATTGGATGGGTGTTCCATGTACAGTGCCTCTGCTGAGGTTTTTTGTGACTATAATTCCCAGGGCTATCAGCCCAAACGAGTCAGATTAGAAAAAGAAGGAAAGAAGAATCTGGTTTTAGAGAACGCAGTGGCACAGCCTTTGTTGCAGCTGTTTTGAAGTGTCTCTCCATTGACATCTAGTGTCCGTGCAGAAAGATCTTTCGATTCCTCACAGCCGTGCTGCCAATACTCATCTCTAAATCTTTAAAGACTTTTTCCTATGCGTAGACCTTTTATTGATAGTATCAGGTCAGGCAGTAGGCGAGGCTAATGGTGAAAACACAGGAATCTCCCTACACTCAACATTTTGTGATATGCAGTAATAACTGTAGATTTCTGTTTTCCAAATGGCTTCGGAAACCCTTACATTTCAAAATATTATCCTTTTTTAAGTTATCCTGTGAATACCTGCAGAATACTTTCAATTTCTATTATCTTTCCTCAGAGCATACAAGCAATTGTGAACCAATAAATATTCAAGACAGATTTGATGAAGTATTGTACTTCTGTAGTCAGGCATTACTCTAATTTTCTTTAATTAAGCAACAGTCTTTTTGAATTTTAGAAACCTCTTTATTACACTCCATTATATCACTAAAAGCTGTTTAATAAAGAGCTGGGTTTATCTACTTTTGCAATGATGACAAGAGTTATTTTCATATTTATTTATTTATACTGTAGAAATTCCAAGTTTTTACAAAAGGATTTGCTGTTCTGCTTTTGCAAAGTCTTGAACGGTGGCAGTGAGCAATTAATCATGTCATTATTTTACACTGCTCCATAAACAACTCCACCTTCACAGAACTTCCTCCTGCTCCTTCAGTCACCCTTATGTGCTTAAGTTGGGGTAGTGCACACAAGAGCTGCGCTAGAAACATAGCCCCACTGTGCTAGATCCTAGAATGATGTGGAAAAATCCTTCTCTACTGAGAAAAATCCTTGTAGGTTCATGTTTTGAGCATTTCCATTGACAGAATCTGTTTTCAAAGGCAGTTATTAAAAAAAAAAATGTTACTAAAGCTTAAGATTTGTTGCACCAATATTCGCGTGTTACACTTTCAGGAGGAGAGTAGGACAGGTCCAAGGGTGCACACCAGGCACAGACCCTGTCCAGGAATGATTCTGCAGCTCCAAGGGGCTCATGGACTCTGTTGTTTCTTGGCAGTACTTTTATGATCCATCCCTTTCCAGCCTCTCCTCAGTGTCTCATAAGCTCTGGAAGAGCTCTCTCTTGGTTTGCTGTTACCTAATATAGCAGGGTCCTGTCTTTGCTAGCTAGTGGAAACTACTAATGTACAAATAATAAATCTTTGCCTTGGAGCAATAGGAGACTTCTGCTGAAAAAGAGCTAGAACAGCCTTTCACTTTGTTCTGTGAAGGTCAGAGGAAGGTGATACAATATTTCTCATACTTTCTGGAAAAGTAGCTATGATCAGTTTCTATGGATAGTCAAATATTTTCTGTCTTCCTCCTTTCACTGTTCTGTTGTTTAAAAATACTCGTTACATTAGCACAACTGTCAGAGAGTCTGTACTGAAAGAACCTGCTGAATCAATACATCCAGAATAGGAGTGAAAGCATCATTAAAACGTATCCTGCTTAGATTATTCATAATTTAATTATAAAGCAAAACATGTGATCATGAGCAATAAGGGAATGTGACATAAATGATTTCATTCAGAGCAGTGCGTTAGCGCGGGCACTGGCAAATCTGCTTTATAATTAAGGTTACAAATGCACATTTGTATCTGTCCTTGCCACAATCCTTTGGCTGCCCCAACTTTTCATCCACGGTAGGACTCGGTGCTTCCAGCAATCCGAAATTCTCCCTCCATGGTGTCATTGGAAGGAGGCAGTGGCTGCAGCTGAGAGCATCACGTTGCTATGGCAACACATCCCACTTCCCCAGGGACAGCATTGTCTCCGTGACATCCAAAAGCAGGGCAGCCCTGGCCATCAGGTGACATGGATGCGCAGGGGTGGATGCCCTGAAGAGTGCAGAACCACGCACTGACAGCCTGGGTCTGGATAAGGAGAGGGTGACCGGTGTGTGTGGTTCTTCACAGGGAGACAGGGCTCCTGCCAAAAGGATCTTACCAGTTAGTGTGTTAAGATCAGGCGGCAGGAAAGACAATGTCAGCGGGAGAGGATCAGCTGAAGGGAGCAAGTGCTGAGGCTGCTGTTCTTGGTTTGTATAATCAAGACCTGCAAACACACTGAACATCAGAAACAGTTGTCTCTTGTTCGACAACGCGTCTATGAATGGAGGTGATCTTGTACGTTCATTTTACAATAGTCCAGTGCTGCATTACGCCATGTCACACACAGAACACAGCGTCATGTAGGCAGAGGATTAAAGATCAATTTAAACAGGCAAACGCCTGTATTAATACTGAGAGGCATGGAGCCTGCCGCTTGTGCGCTCGCAGGTGGTCCCACAACCAGACCCAACCTGTGGGGAAACACTGAGAAGTTTTCCAGAGCCCGTAGACCCTTTATCACCACCAGGTTCATGGAGATCTGCACCAAACGCATTCTGTGGACTTCACTAGAGCTGTCTGTGTAAGATGAGGGGGTTCAAAGTTTGATGCATGGACAGCAGTTATCCACAGCACTTGAAGAGCAATTTGAGAAGCAGGAAGATGGTAAAGGACAGAAGAATCTACACAAGATGACAGGTAATTTCCATGTCATTTGTCCATTCTTATTGTAGGAATCTTTTCTCCCTTTACATTGTTGGATTAAGAAGCCTCTCACCTTCATTAGCCCTTGAATAAATAGCATCTCTTGAACACAAGCCTGTGTATCCTGTTTTTGTGTGCTAGCAGTGCTTTGCTTTGCTTTTTTTTAAGCCCTATACAGATTCTTGCAGAAGAGTAGAGCCCGCTTCAGGGGGTCTAGTGTTACTTTTCCACTCTGGAGACATTACCATATGCTGCAGCGCTCTATCTCAATGATGTTAACATATCTGGTTTCAAGTAAACATTGCCTGTACTTACAGCTACAGCCTTACTACTTGATTTATCCTTGTATTTCTGATACTGGCCTTACTCTCTCTGAGCCATTCTTTGTGCGTTTTCTGCTGACTTTATTCTCACAATCAAAGCTATGGTTAGTTGTGTTTACAAAGGATTCCTGAACTGTGAGAAATGTTTCTCAGAGTGTGCGGTTTTGCATCATTTAGCCTTGAAAGGATGCTGCTTTCCCTGACCTCTTGCTGGTTTTTCTCAGTCACTCTGGTAATTGCATCAGATTCTTGGGAGTCACATTTTCCTTTAACATCTAGGAAAGATCCAACCTTTCTTTAATCTCTCCCAGCTGAGTCACATATCCAGTCCCTCCTTTATTCTGTGGCTCAACCGTGCCAGCTATTTTTCTGGCTCCAGTGGATGCAATCTTGTTTCACTCTTGTCCAGAATGAACTCTGCCACTTTCCTGGCTCATCATTTCCACCACTCCACTTTTCTACAAACTTCTCAGTCTTCCTTCTCCTCCCTTGCATCAAACACATTTCTTATCTTCTCCATCAACATCCTTTATAACCCGTCTTCAGTCAAGTCTGTCAGTCAGCAGTCATTCTGCCAGCGCTGTCCCCTGTCACTGTTTCAAATAGGCACGTCAGTGGTTTTCCATATCTCCGCACCACAGCTGGGCAGTGCTCTCCAGAAACATCTGCAGAGAGGGCTGGTGCATGGACATCAGCATGGTATCACCTGCTCCCTGCCTTGGAGGGATTCATCTGCTGTATTTCACCTTAAATTCAGACTGCCTTGGGGAAGTCTGTCTTCCCAGAAGGCTGCGTGTCTTTTGTTCGCTTCAGCACACTGAGAAACTGAAAAACAACAGCCAAGAACGCATCCCAAACCCACACATCTATGACTCTGATGTCACCTCAAAGCTGCTTGTTCCCCACCCTGATGCTCCACTCTATCTGCAGTTGTGCCAGGGGTGAGGGGGGGGGAGTTCCCTTTCAAACGCACGGCAGCAATGTCAGTTCCTTGAGGTTTAATTTGCAGTCAGCAAGAAACTAGAGGCAACATGCAGAAAAAAACCTGCTTCCTCTCTTTCTTCGCACCCCTTTGAAGGTGACTGTTTTTTCTGAGTCACAGCTAGCGCAGACCTGTTGAAAAAGATTCAGCCTAGATTTATACTACAGCTTAGAGGAACACAAAAGACCATTTAGTGTTCAAAGTATTATTCTGAATTATTAATCAAGCCCTCTCTCTGGCTGAGCTCAGTCAGGTCCTTCTTCAGATTTTATGGAGTTTATTTCCCTGTCATTCTCAGCGACATTTGATGTGCAGAACATAGATTTGCCGATGAAACAGGAAGATTGCTGGCGAAGTTTGGCTCTGTGTGTGCGTTTGCAGGAGGATCTCAGCGCAGGGGATATGCATTGCAGTTGTTCTTTTGTTCATGTTTAATCATACCAGAAAGAAGAATGTAATTATGGCCTGTCTCCCTCAATCTCCTCCCTGCCTCTGAATATTTGAACTTTTTGAGATAAAGGCAAGTGGGAATGTAGCTTTTTCTGACAGCGGAGCACATCCCAGAGCAGATCAGAAGCGGTTCTGCCCCGATCACTCTGCAGTTTCCATTTGACGACGGTTTCCCGCTGAACCATCTCCAGTGCGAAGGAACATGGCCATTACAAACTGCATTGCAAGTAACCAAACCTGATCGAAGCTGGAAGCGCCGTGTTTCCTCTTGGTTTTCTTTGTACGTTTGACAGCGCAGTCGGACCGTGCTTGCTTTGCTTTTCCCCTCAATAGCTGCCTGATTTCTCCTTATCTGAAAGCACCCTAGATTTGAAGAATCAGCATCAAAATGGGACTTGTCTCAGAAACACTTTTTTTTTTCTATTTAACTATTTTATCTTTTTATTTTCTGTTCAGCTTTGTATCGCAGGGTAAACTCACTCCACTCCACTTACACTCTAAACCTATCGACCCCTTTAAAGCTCAGCAGAGGGTTACAAAAAGATTTACTGCCAAAGAATTCCGAAAATTTCAACTGCCTGATTGAAAAGGGTGTGAAAATATAACAGCAAAGACAAGAAGGGACTGAGAGGGGCAGAGAGGGATGAGTTGACCCACTGGACTCAAGGCAGAGGGCTCGGGTGGGTGGCGTTCAGGATGCTGATGGGGAGGGATGGTGTTTGACCAGACCAAGGAGAAACCTCCTGAGCCTGAGCTGCGTGGCAGTGCCTCAGAGCTACAGAAAAAACAGTCAATGAGAGGAGATTTGATTGATGAAATTGCCCGAAATGAGGAAGGAGGAAAAAGGCTGTAATATTTATGTATTTACGTACACTTTAATTGCAAAGTTGTTTAATCTAAGCTGTCCCAGAGCTAACAGGGTAAGTGTTATTGCTGCTTCCTAGGCTACGTAACAGGCACAGAGACTGGTGGGTAAATTTTCCGCTTAGTGGCAGGGATATTAAATTATAAAAAAGATAAGAGTTTATCTCAAAAGCAATGAGCTGCTGTTTTCTTAAGACCTTGCTGCCGAACTTTAAAAGAAATACTGTGGAAATCAAAGCAGTGCTCAAAAGGAGAGAAATCCGTTACAGAAAGAATG
Organism: Tauraco erythrolophus; assembly: GCF_009769465.1. Classification (NCBI taxonomy): domain Eukaryota; kingdom Metazoa; phylum Chordata; class Aves; order Musophagiformes; family Musophagidae; genus Tauraco; species Tauraco erythrolophus. The sequence goes on from NC_141476.1 coordinate 10,433,104, forward strand.
CTGATTTAAATCTTCTTTCAGTTTGCAAAATTGTTTTTACCTACAGGGAGGCTTTAAACAAGGGGAAAATGTATGCCAGTTGCTTGGGATCAAAATCCAAGTCTCAGAGGAACAGCCCAGAGAGAGAAGCCAATAATTAGCTGCTGAAAAAAAGCCACGGCGCATGAGAAACACAATAGGGGTGGAAAGTGGAGGGGAAAAAAGGACAAAAGAATGGAAAATGTTCTTGCAGTAGCAAAAGTGCAGCTAAAAGAGAGGATTTGAATATGTGAGGAATAACCAAAAGGTTATATAGGAGGATCTCTTGGGAGCTGAGTATGAACTGTGACACAGTGACAGTGCCGGTGTTTAAAAAGAAAGCTGCGGGAAAGTTGGTTTGACTGGGAAGAGCCTATTCCCATTGCGGAAAAATACAAAGATGATGAGCTTGGGAAATAGGTTTAGTAAAATGGAAAGGATCCTCCTGAAGAGCTTCAGTGATGAGCAAAATAGGGGCCGGTGCTGGGTGGGAACATGTCCAGGCACACAGCGAGGGCTGGTGGCTTCCCTGGGGAAGGGAAGCCGGGAGCTGCTGAGGATGGCAGCCAAGCACAAGCCAAGAGCCTGGCCATGGTTGAGTCTGGCTGGGGGTCGGCAGGACCCACAGCCAGGGACAGTGGGGACACAGAGGGAGCTGGACCAGGCTCTGCTGCTCAGCATCTCGCAGCTCCCATGGTCCTCCTTGGCTGCTGTGGTCCTCTGTGGCCCCCTGCCCCTGGGATGGGGCAGTCCCTTGCCTCACAGTGGTTATCTCCATCAGAAGTAGCACACCTGAAGCTTTAGAAAACCCTGAAATGATTATTAATTGCCTTTAAACAGAGATATTTGAAGATCAAAAGAACAAAACAACAAAGGCAAAAATGATAAAACTAAAACCAATCAAGTAACTGATCAACTGCTAGACATGACAGATCTGCTCCAGCAGCTCTTTTGTTCAGCTCAAGCAAAGGGAAGCCATGCACTCTTTGTTAAACTCACATCGTTTCAGACTGAAGCTGAATATAAGAACAAGAAGCGATGGTATCTCATAATAAAAGATGTTGTTACTTATTCAGTTATCTCTATCACAGGGTTCAGCTTCTGCTCACAGTCAAAAGCAAATAGTTTAAAATGCACTTTAAAATAGGCCAGTACTTTGGGAAAGGTTGAATTATTTTTGGAATTTTGACTGGTATATATTTTTACAGGAAAAGACCCGATAAAGAAGATAAAATAGAGAAGGCAGCAAGCATTCCCTGTGTCAGCAATTCAGGCTCCCAGACTGCTGAGAAGAACTACCCTCAGGGAAATGAGATTATGTTTTACTTATGACATGTATAGAATAACAGATTTCTCATTCATCTCTAAATTCATATTGAAACTGATTAGGGAAGAGCTACGGGAACAGGAACAAAATCATGACCAAATCTCAAAAGCAGTATTTGATCTCCAGAAGAAATCTCAGGGAACACTCTTTTGGAAATGAATACTCTGGTCGCTGGAACAAGTTAGAGGGATTAAGGAACACTGCTCAATGCTTTTAGTAAATGGAAACCTCTTTTTATATTTATTCATTTATTAAAAGAAGTCACTTCAGCAATATTTAGGGCAAAGAAGGTCTTGGAAAGAAAGGAGTTATCAAGAATAACTAAAACATTAAATAGTAATTAAGTTCTTAAGATCAGAAATGAAAAAAAGTATATTTAGAATTAATTTAAGTTGAATTTCATGGCATATGACAGAAAAATCTGATATCTTATGAAAAAAAATCAAGTAGTAAGGACCATTGGTTTGAATTTAATTCAGGAGCACCAGTGTTTTCAGTCAGATAGTTACACATTGTAGCAAAATGTGTACTACTTGTGTTGTTTATTTATTAAAAAAGACATTATACTTGAGATACTCTGAAGTAAAACAAAAACACTCTACATGTAACAATGTATTGACTGTTTCCTTAATTAAATGTACAAAGAATAACAAAAGAAGACATCCCAGAAAAGAAAAAAAAACAAACTCACAGATGTAAAACCTAACAAGAGCACAAAAGATTGTGCCTTCCCAGCTGGATTCTACCAAGTATTTAAAATTCTTTGAGAGGTACTTGGGTTTGCATATTGTGTACAACGAGCTTACATGTCAAAATGACTCTTTTCCCCAAAATATGTAACTCCGCCATTTTCTTGTAGCCCTTTATGATGTCTCAGTGTCATGTTCTGCCAGAGCCAGATATTGCTGCTGGATCCCGAGATGTTCACATCTCTGCCCGTACAAGCTGTAAGCTATTAACTGGGTTTAAAGAAACTGAGATCAGACTGGCTTTGCAAAGCCTTTGCAGATACCAGGTATAACCCATGAAGGACTTTGCAGCCACTGGTGGTGTTGCATCACGTCGCCAAGAGGGGTTTCTGCTGTCCTTTGGCACAGAAAAGGCTCTGAGAGGCTGGGCAGAGTCCCCTCCAAGTGAACCTTCCTCTGCGTCCTATCTGTCGTTACATGATGCAGAGCTCGGGCAAAGCTGCCTTGGGGCTGGAGGTCACTGCGTGACGACTCTTTGGCCATGTGTTCTGTGGATCTACGAGTTTATGAAACTGAGTTATTGCTGATGTCTAACTGAAAGCATCTGTGTACATTATGAAGTCGAATTTCCCATTTTCATCACCACAGTGACCCAGGTGAGGATGGCATTGCCGTTCGCTCTCACATTTCTAAACACAAACATCCCAGGAAACCAGTGATTTTGAGAAGATCCTCCCCTGCCAAGTTGAGTTGTGGCAAATTTCAGAAAGTGACACACAGTTGTCAAAGATCTTCCTGCAGAAAACACTTGTGAGCAAACATTTAACAGATTTCAAGTTTCCTGGCAATCGCATTTCAGAGACTCTAGAACAGCCATATGACTAATATGATAAGCAGCTCCTTTAACAACTAAAACTAACCATAAAAATCAAAATAAGCATCTTCCACGGGCACCTCATTTCAAGATCTTAGAATTATTCTGAGCAAAGCTTTAGCAGGTGAGCTGAAGTGCCAATAAAAGGGACACGAAGAAAGAAGAAGACACTTTAAATGCAGTGGGCTGGGCGTTTTCAATATTACCAGTCCTACCAAGGGAGTCAGGATAAAGAAAGGGCTGGGCAGCCTTTTGCTCACAAAAACAGTGCTTGTTTATTGATGGTGTAAATGTTGCTAGGCTACATGGATTAAATTAAAACCCCCATCCTTTTCCAATGTATACACCACCTTCAGCAAAGACTTTAGTAAAAGGGTTTTGTTTTTTCAGATAATTCAAGTTTACCAGAAATGATGGACCAGAGGGTTTTAATTGTAGAAGAACCTATAGAAGATAGAATATTAGCCAACTACTCAATAAAGAAACTTTTCAGCATATTTAGAAATCAATACCAATTTTAATTAACCAACTGTACCACTGCCCCTAGGAAAATAATAGAGAATAAAACAGAAAAATTTGATATGGCTGTATAGAAACTACTATCTTTCCATAAAAAATTGTATGTGGAACTAGAAGAAATATAAAAAAAGAGGAAAGGAGGATCATGGCTTTGTACAAGGAGAGGTTAAATAAGACATTAGCTTGGAAAAGGACCCAAAGGAGAAAGGTCCAGAAAGTCATTAATTATTTCAGAACAGATGAAGGGGAAACAATTTGTTGTTATTTCTCACAAGACAAGATTTAAGTGACACCAGTGAAATCATCATTCAGCCAATCTAAGACAAAGTGACCTGTAATTAAACAGTGTCACTTGCTGCCACCGGGTATTGCAGAGGCCAAAAGGTGATCATATAGATAATCCAGTCCGGAGCTCTGAAATGCAAAGATGCAGATACAATCTCCAGCCCAGTAAATCCCAGTGTGTGGCTGTGGATGGGGGAGCCGGGGGCAGCACCCCGGGGAGGTACAGCTGGGTGCTCTGTGCCTCCTGTTCTCCTTGCTGGGGGCAGAGCTTCGGGCTGAGAGATCCTTGGTCTGATTAAGGCCATTCTCAGTGACACAGCTGCTTTTATCTTTTCCAGAAAGAGTAACCTTAGCTGTAATAAATTCCAGTTGATTAGGAAACAAAAATAAAAAGACACATTTTCCTTTTATTTGCAGATTTCTTAAAGAAATGTCTTCAGATGGTACTGCTGGAAAATGTGGGTGGACAGATTATCCTGGAAGAACAGACTTCGATCTGCAAATGCCAGGAGTGACTCTGTACCTTTGGGACAAAGGGTATGTGGGACGGAGCGATGCTTAGCTGGACATATAGGGAGGAAAATGGGGAAAACTCAAAAAATTTTTCATCAGCACTCTCGAGCACTTGTCTGTGTCACAAGGAATTGCTCATATCAGGAGAGACGGAGTTTTCACACTGGTGCTGTGTCACCATGCCTCATCAATGACGCCCCTGGCGAAAGCAGAACCACCTCCAGGCACCTCCTCAGCCCAGGAGAAATTGAACTTTGCCGTCCCAATGCAGCTTTTGCTGAACGGAGACAGGGGGGATCGGAGTAGCCCAGCTTCCTCCACCTGGAACTCCTGGGTGGTGGGCAAGGACAGAGACTGGGAGGGCTGCCCAGGGCTCTGTCCACATACCTTCCCCATCTCAGTGGCAGAAGATGTCAGCCCATTTCCCGGGATGCTGGTGGAGCCGGTGGAGACCCTGCTCTGACTTCCTGCCTGGTGCAGCCTCAGGCTCCTTCCCAGGAGAAGCTTCTGCTGTCAGAGCCAGGGTAGAAGCTCGCTGAGCCTTGCAGCCAAGCACTCCTGCCACTGCTGGGAAATGGGTGGCTGCCTCGGGGAACAGCGAGTTCCCTCCCGCTGAGTGATCTCCTGCCATCAACTGCCAGTTCCCGAACTTTGGCTCCGGCCAGGACGCAGTAAACGAAGCAGATAATTGCCTGGCAGTGATTGATAGGGAGTCAAGGGTGAGCAGGGAGGGAGGGGAGGGATGAGTGGGAGGATTATGTTTCAGAGGGAAGTATTTTTTTAGGATTTGTCTGTGCAGGCAGTCAGGAGCTTTTCTGAATCACATGGGCTTAGCCGGAGCAGGAGGACTCACTGTAATTTTACACCTTTTCAGCATTTCAGCTGGTTCTGCTGAAATCTGCACAGAGATTAAAGATGGGAAGGGACAGAAAATTGATTTCCTTGCCTTCAGTCTACCAGGACAAACGTTCAAGGCTAAATTGGAGTTTAGAATTTTTTGATGGTATGAGTGGAGAGAGGAAGCATCAAGCAGCTGCCAGCAATAAATAACTATTAGGAAACAGTATTAGGAAATAGTACCAAGGAGAAATGTTGCTGCTAGGATATGCTTTCAGCATTGGGGAATCCATAACCAGACAGCTCAAAATTTACTTTGGTATCCAAAACTCATGCGCAACTTCTCTCAGACCCAGAGTAGCAGCAGTGCTGCTGGAGAAGCTGGCGCTCGGGTCGCTGGTGAAGAAGGGAAGTCAGCTCATTGCACGGATAAACATTGTAGGCTTCCACTCGGCCATGCCGACGGCTAGCAACAGCCTCATGCACTTCAGCAAATCCACATTCCAGCTGTCACCTGCAAAGGGAAGTGAAGCTTATCTATAGCCTACTGCTGTAGCTGAGATACTGATCTTTATAGGCAGGCTTCTAGTAAGCCTGGGGAGAATCTATGCGTTGTAAACTGCTTAAACTGAACCGTCCGTGCTTAAGCTAAACTGTCTGAGCTTAAACTAAACCATCCGAATTCAGAGATATACTTTAGCAAAAATCCTGTCCAAGCTCTACCTCAGGTTTACATTTTTACCAGGTTTGAGATATACTTGCAGAACTATTCTAACACATTGAGGTAATGGAAAATGTCCTCAGTTTTATACACAAATCTCCCCGAATTAGAAATAGTTTTCCATTTCAAGCGTCCAGCATCAGGCAGCCCATTCCTTTTCCTTCACTGAGTGGCTTTCTCAGGCCAGGGTCTACCAGGCAGAGAGGCAAAGCACAGCATGAACCAGGGTCAGACGGAGCCACGTCCACGGCCACTGAGCAGGCGGCCAGCCCACTGTTACGAACGAGCACAGCCACACTCAGTCAGATCACCCAAAATGCATCTCAGAGAGCGGGGAAGAGGCAGGAATCCCAGCCATCCCTACAGCCCTCTTCCCTGGGAAGCCCCCGGTGGCGAGGCAGCCATCTCCCTGCCATCCTCTGGACAGGAGCAGAAGTCCCCAGCAAACAGCTGCCAGGGCAGCCAGGGCTATTTTCAAACGGGAACAGTTGAGCATTGAAGCCCTTCGGTGCAGAGCACGCCCCATGGCAGCAGCTCAGTGCCACAGCGTACGTGGCTTCTTGCCACTGACTCAGCAAGTATTTTTGTCCGTGGCCTGTACAAACAAGCAGTGCGGTCACACGTTACGGTTGGAAGCAAGATGTCGTGAGGAGAGCCATCCCACGCTGCATGCATGAGGTGCGTTCCTGCCCAGGGGCTGCAGCTGCTGGAAGGGACTGTTCTGGCCACAGTGAAAGATCACTTGCTCGAGGACAGCTCCAAAACGCAGCCACTGGTTTACTGAGGCATTTCTTCTACAGCTGCCTTGACAATCCAAGGCCCCTGAGACCAATGGGAAAGTCATTGATGGTGAGATGACAGGCTCAGTGGATGAGGGGAGACCAGTGGAGGTTGTTTATCTTGGCTTTGGCAAGGCTTTCGATGATGTCTCCCATGACATCCTCCTGGACTAACTGATAAAGTACAGATTAGATCAGTCGACTGACAAGTGGCTGAGCTGCCAGGCTCTGAGAGTTGGGATCAGCAACACGAAGTCCAGGTGTCTCATGATGAGGCCAGTCACCAGCGGTGTGCCCCAGGGTGAGTACTGGGGCCACCACTATGTAACATCTTCTTTAATTACCTGGAGGCTGGGACAGAGCCTCAGTGAGTTTGCAGATGATGCCAAGCCAGGAGGAGTGGTTGGTACCCCAGAGGGTTATGCCACCATTCAGAGGGCCCTCAACAGGCTGTAGAGCTGAACCAAAAGCATGAAGTTTTCCAAAGGGAAGTACAAAATGGCACTCCTGGGGAAGAATAACCCAATACACCAGTCAAGACTGGAGGGACCAACCAGCTGGGAAGCCATGCAGCAAAGGCCATGAGGGTCCTGGTGGAGAAAAGGTTCAGCATGGGCCACCAATGTGCCCTTGTGGCAAAGGTGGCCACCAGCCTGCTGGGCTGCTCTAGGAAGAGCATAGCCAGCAGGTGCCAGGAGGTGAGTGATCCTTTCCTCCACTCAGCCCTGGTGAGGCCACACCTGGAGCGCTGTGTCCAGTCCTGGACTCCCCAGTACAAGAGAGACATGGACATACCGGAGCAGTCAGTGAAGCACTACAAAGATGATGAAGGGATTGGAGCATCTGCAATATGAGGAGGGCCAAGACAGCTGGAATTGTTCAGACTGGGGAAGAGAAGGCTCTGGGAGGATCTTACCAACGTGTATAGATACCTGACGGGAGGGATTTTAGAAGGAGATGGAGCCAGACTTTTCTCAGTGGTGTCCAGTGACAGGACACAAATTGAAACACAGAAAATTCCACTTAAACTTAAGGGATAACTCACTTTGCTGTGAAGGTGATGGCACACCAGAGCAGGTTGCCCCAAGAGGCTGCAGAGTTCCTATCCTTGGAGATACTAAAAAAACAACTGGACACAGTCCTGGGCAATCTGCTCTAGTGGACCCTACTTTCAGAAGGGGGGGCTGAACTGGACCAGCTGCAGAGATGTCTTCCAACCTCAACTCCTCTGTCACTCTGTCAACTGTGTAGTGGTGAAAGCCACTTTCCTTGGGCTGTGCACAAGGCTGGTCCCTCACCTGCACAAACAGGCTATTGACAGAGGAGTCCTCTTACCTAAGAGGCAGCAGATAGTAAGAACAACGTAAAAATGTGAATCTGAGCTGTTAGAGGCCAATTTGGCACGTGCAAAGCCGTAACTGGTGCTGTGTCCTAGTGTACGTTGCTATTGAGAAGGTCATGGCCAGCCCATCCTCCTGTGTGCAGACCCCACAGAACTAGTCAGGGTTTATCCCGTGATGCCCTAAGAAGAACACCAGCCATACTATCAAAGATCGGATCGGAGGTCTGGCTCTCTGCTGCCTGTCCTGTACCTGACAGCAGCCAGCAGCAGATGTTTAGGGAAAGAACACAAGAAATAAAGCACGCAGTGTGACTTCCCTAGCACACTCTCCTGGTTCCTATCAACCTGCAACTCAGGAACGTCTTGTGCAAGACTTTGTAGCCGTATCAGTTTTCAGTAGTTCTTGATGAACTGTTCTTCCACGATTTTTTTTTAAAGCACTTTACATTCTGTGGCAATGACCTATATAGCTTAATTGCACACAACATATAAAAAGTATTTTTATTTTAAATATTGCTTGATAACCTCACTGGACACACTGTGTGTCTTGTACTGTGAGAAATATGAGTAAATGCACCCTCTTCACTACTCATCATTTGTAAGATCTATGTGCAATGTCTTTTCCAAACTGGAGAGTTTGTAGTAATCCTCCCATAGGCAGCTGCCTTTAATTAGTCAAATTTGATCAAGATTGACTTGTCAGGGGTATTCCAAGGACCTTTCTGTCAATATAGCAACGCTGCGTGTACACAAAAGCCACTTGCACACAATGGGCAGAGAAACACAAGCATGGAAGATCTGAAATGCAAGCATGAAAGATTTGTGTCATGGATTACTTCTGGAATACTTCCAGGCACCCTGAATCACCACTGGAAAAAATCACTCGCATCAAAGAAGGATGGGCCAGGAAGATGTACAGCACAACAATTTGGTGGAACTCTATGCTGATTTTGATACAGAAAAAAAGGTATGTTATCAGGACAAGGAATGTAAAGACAAATGTCATCAGCATCCTTTTCTGTTACAGAGACCCAGCTTACCAGCTGCTGCTGCGTACCATTAAATTGTACATGTGCTACCTCAATTCCCACAAGAAGCTGGGCAATTATAAAATAACATTTGAGTGTAAATCTGGGCTTCTGAGAGCAAGAGAGTCCTCAGCATGCCGGAAACTGTACCTGTGTAAAATTCCTCTCATTCTGAGGCTGCCCACACCAGGGAGCAAGGATTTAGCAAATTTTGTATGGCAGAATCTTGAGAGACATGAGCAGCTTTTTAAACATTTCCAGGGTGCCTGGGTTTCAGTTTTTGAACAAACAGGCAGATGTGTCTAATCGGCCTTCCCAAAGCTCATCTCCTCCCACCCCTGCTGTTGGAAAGCAAAACCTCATTCCTGATTGCCTTTTTCCACATTTTACTTATCTAAAAGCACCAGATGAAATCAAGCACATTAAATAGCCAGGACTTTATCATGCAAAACACAAAGCTCTGCAAAAACTTCACACTGGGGAGAGTATAATTAGGACAACTGAAATTGGAAAAAGGATCTAAAATGCTTATTTTAAAAAAAAAAAAAGAGGTATTAAAAAGGATAGTTTGGCAGAAGGGAGACGGTTTACAGCTACTAGTAACAACTGAAGTGTTAGAGAGCACAGGGAATCTCTCAGTCTTTCAGAGCAGTTACTGTTTAATGCCACAGACAGGTGACCTGAGCTGGTGACAGCACAGCCAAGGCAAGTGCTGGAGCACCAAGCCAGAAGCCGGCACACGGACTAAGAGAAGGCTCCTCTGTGCCCTCATGGAAGAAGAGCTGTGCTGTTAAACCCAGCAACTGAATCTGGGGTGTTACTATTCTCTGATTTGGTTTCCAAGAATTAAAAGTTTTTTGCAGTCTGCAGCACTCCAGACTAATAGGATTGGAATGGGCAGGAGCACTAACTACAGCCCACAGCTCAGCACCAAGCCTGGAGGATCACGGTCTTCCTCAGCAGGACAGACGAGGAGAAGAGGTTCCTGCCTTCCAGCTGCCTGTCTGTCCTGACAAAGACGTAGAAGTTTTGCAGCCCAACTCGGGAAGTTGCAGCTGCCACAAAGGGAGGCGGTGGCCTGCCAGCAGCAGCTGCTGCGCTGGCTGCCGTGCCTCTGACCTTGCCTTTGGACCTGCAGGCTCGTCCATCGTGCTGACAGCCCCAGACAGCCATCTGCTGGGCAACGGCATCACAAACCAACCTCGAGCAGCACTTACAACGAGGATGACATGCTTCAGTTCTCCCTAGCTTCCGGTGAGATGAGGAGCTCAACGGGATGCATTTGACAGGGCAGCTGGAACAGGCAGTGTTAAACATCGGTGTCTATAATTTTAAGAGAGGAGGTGCAGAGCCTGTGCATGTCTGTCCCTCCCATGAAACGTCAATGTTTCTGGAACACACAGTAAAAGGGAAGGAAAAAATTCAGCTTTCTAACACTTCTTAAACCTCAAAGTTGCTTCTAAGCATCACAGCTGAAGCACTGAAGTCAGAAAAGTGGCCAGAGCAGATGGGAAACCAAAGAAGTACGAGATAGCCTTTGGTGGTCAGGAAGCACAGAGCCATAAAAGCAGACCTGGTCCTCTTGAAACTAGGTTGAATTTAGCCTCAGTGAACCTAGAGTCGTGTTTAAAACCACTTGAGAGGTTAATGTCCTTTAATAACCACTTCTCCGAACCAGTATTAACTGTGTTCGTGATTTAAGTATTTCATTCATCCATAGCTGCAGTGACTTCGAAAAGCAGGAGCAGCAGCAGGTTACCAAGCAGCGAGGAATGGGGCAGGTCCGCGGTGGGTAAGGCAGCAGAGAGAACATGGAGGCAGCTCCAAGCAACTGGGATTTTTTTTCCCACATCAGGGGCTACCTCACTGGTTTCACACCCCCACCCTGTAAAACACAAGAGGTGGGCTCTGAGAAAGGCAGGTTGCCTTCTGGTCTTTCCAAAAAATTGGGAAGGAAAGTGGGACTCTAGGCTTCTGCAGCACTTTTGGGTGGAAGGGTTTCAGGGCTGACCCTGCCTGGGGAAAGCCAATGTGAAGCCTGTGTCCTTACGGTACAGACAAACAGACTACGCCAGACCAAGGACAAACTCTCAGCCTCCTTTCCTGTGGGCCATCAGGACAGAAGCTTTCCCCAAGCTCCCCTCTATCTGTGTCCAGGCTTCTCCCTGGAAAACATAAATGCTTTCCACAAGGAAAATGCGTTATTTAGTGTCTGGCTTCATATTTAAAAAAGTTGTGTTTGCACCACAGCGCCTAACAAGACTTGTATGACAGACATGCAAGGTGCAGAACATTCACTTCAACGGCTCATGTCAGGAATCCAAAAGCTAAAAGGCAAGAAGTTAAGAATTAAAGACAGTGCAGCACAACTTATTTCCCAATCACATCTCAAAATTAAGAGCTGGAAAACTTTTGCAAAACTAACCATGCACAATCATGCAAAAAGTAAATGAACCAAAGCACACATTCTAGCCAAGCAGCACCTAGTTTTATTGAGTTCCAATAACACTGCATCAAAACCAAAAGAAATTAAAGTTGCTTTTGCTTCTTAGCAATACTCATTTCTCAAATGAAAGTGTGATTATGTGTAATAAGATTAAGAGAAAACCAAGGAATAGGAGCAAGAATAAAGTTAGACAAGACTGCAGAGCCAGTGTCCCCTTCCTGGATCCCCCTCATGTCAGAGAAATTGAGTTCTTGGAAGCACTGTTAAATTTTCTCAGTCAATGTCAGGGATCGAAGCCCAGGACACAGCATCTGATGAATCAAATATATCGTGGGTTGCTACAAACCATGCTGTACTTTCGAGATCACATTTGGGTTATCTTCAGCGGGAAAGACAGAAAAGGATTTCAATGAAAAGTTCAGTTTAATGAAACACATTTTCCCACTGGCTGCTCCAGTAAAGCTTAGCACAAATGTCAAGCGCAATTCATTTTCCCTCCTAGTTCCACAGAAAAGATCAGTGTGCAAGATCCCATGTGGTACCTACAATACCCCGCAACCCGCTGAAACAGCCTCCCCTGCTTAGTTCTGCGTTTGCTGCGTTACATGCATGTGAGACCAAAAGCACTGCCAACATAGAAATCGCCACAACTGAAAAACGACAAGAGATGAGACTGCTATCTGATATTGCTTGTAGGCACCAGTATGTGCAGCTGCTTAGGCCCTGAGAGTTCAGTACACACTGCCAAACAATTATTTTAAGGAAGTTTTTCAGCATTAATAGCTACATGTTTCTTCAGTAAATAAAGAATTACGTTTTAAGAAGTGTCTCCGTCTTCCATGAGGAAGTACTTAAGGTCATGTGTTTAACAGTGACAGCTGTCTGTGAGCAGCATTATTGCTGTGGTACACTGACTCAGAAGACAGGTGTATCACCTCGAACTCCTCATCAACTCTGTTTCAGAGCTACGGCTTACATTTCTGCACGGCACATAGCATCACCTAAAGAATGTGAGGAAGGCAAAAAGGTATTAGGCAAGCAATAATTCCTGAAACTTGAAGTGATCATTCATTTATTCCTTTGAGGCAGACTTGGCACTGTCTTCCTCTCCTCTTTAATTTCCAAAGACTTCCTAGTGTTCATAGACCTGGTGCAATCCAGTTAAGAAACTTCATAGCAACTTCAAAACCAAGAAAACAAGCCTAGAAAAGAGAGAACACAGAACAAATGAGGATTCTAAAAACATATTCCAAGCAAGGTTTTTGAAATGCAGCACTATAAACACCTGACGTAGCTGATGTAGAAGGAGAAAGAGAACAAAAAAAGGTCTTGGACCAGAGGCAAGAATTCTATGCTATCCCTCTACACAAAGGCAGAACTTCTATTCCGTTAGGCTCCTCCCTTATCGAAGGGGAAGCCAGTCCAAACTTATCCACACATTTCTGTCTTCTACTGGTGGATGTACAACCAGTACAGAAAGACTATCAGAGAAAGTCAACTAAGGGCTTTCATGCGAAGCTTTGAAGCAAAGTTTACTTGGTGTTCCTCCTAGATTAAGGCACATTTTTAGGACCTGGACACCAACAGTCAAAACCACCTGCAGTGACAAGAATCTCACTGAAACGGTACAACAGTAAGCAGCCAGTCATCTCCTCTACAGGCTGCGAACATCCACTGGGAGTGGTCAGGTCCCCAAAACCCATCTGGAATCACAGTTTACTTACCGCATTAGCCGGAAATGCCCTGATCATTACAGCTGTGAAGCCCTTATACAGAGATGCAACTCCTTCCTCTCTGAGGAGTTCTCTCAGCACATCTCTAAAGCCATTTGGGTATTTTCCTGAAGGAGCTGAAAGGGATACAAAACACATTAGCTAAGATGTGTGGCACTTACAAGTGCTGAAGGATGTGACATATATAACAAGTGTCCTGGTTTCGGCTGGGACAGAGTTAGTTTTCTTTTTAGCAGCTAGAATAGTGCTGTGTTTTGGATTTAGGATGGAATTTGTTATGAAAAGAATATTGATAGTGCACTGATGTTTATAGTTCCTAAGACATAAAGGACTTTTCAGCTTTGCCAGTGTGCAGGAGCACAGCAGGCTGAAGGGGAGCATGGCCAGGACAAGGGGCCAAAACTCCCCTTGTGATTTGAACTTACATTTAGGATTGAGTGTTCAAACCGGCCAGTGGAATGTTCCATACCATGCAACGTCATGCCCAGTATATAGATCAGGGTTGACAAGGAAGTTGTAATCTCTCTCTCTTTTGAAGGGCTCTCTCAGTCTTTTCTCGAACTCTCAGATTTCTCTCTCGCTCACTCTTTTTTCCAGGCCTCTCACTCGTCCAGGATTGCGGTGTCAGGACTTACTTGTTTCGGGATTGCTTACCAGGATGGGACGGGAATTTGTCACCAGGTGGTCATCAAATATATTGTGCATCACTTGTTTCTACGTATTATTATCTTTATATATATATGCATATATTATTTTATAATTGATTTTAATTTATTATTATATTCTTATCTCAACCCACAGACTCCTTCCCTTTTCCCCTTTAATTCACTTCTCCATTCCCCTGGGAGTGGAGGAGAGTGAGTGAGCAGCTGTGTGGTGTTTAGTTGCCGTCTGTGTCAAACCACAACACCAGGATTTTCCTATTTCTATACCATCCAGGTGACACCAGAATCTAAGCATTGCTTAAGCTATGTTGTGACAACATCTGCTTAGGAAAATTATCTGTTTCAGTCAAAAGCAAGAAAACAAAATGGACACCTTACTAAAGGCTCAGCAACAGAAGGTAGGTGCTCACCATCACCACAAAGAATTTACATTGTTGAGGGGCAGGGAAGAAGAGAATAACTTTTGTCAGGGTTGGAAGTCTGAGCTGTTACTTACACTGCTGACCACAGCTCTCCCAAGAGCTGCAATTAGGAGATAGGAAGGTCAGATATAAAAATTGATGAAGCCAGTTTATAAGAAACAGAAAACAATCCTATCACATGCCCCAGCCAAGAACAGCAACAGACTTCCAGTGAAAAGCACAGGCTGTTATAATGCTGATGTTACACAGATTTGCTGGGGTGTTTTTAAAAAGTTCTTCTATTCAAAGAACAAGTCTTCCATCTCCTGACACTTCTCTGGGGTGTACTGCCTCTGCCAGCCCTCTGAACAAGCACTCCACAAACCAGCCCAGTTAAACAGAACCACCATTAACCCACATCATCTATACAGCAGCATCGGGGACTGGCTCAGTGGAACAAGGATGCAAAGCTGTAATGTACTTCACACTCAGCCCTAGGTACGGTATCAAACAATCACAGCAGCCATTATTCAGAGAAAGAGAAAGAGAAAACAAGTCTCTTGCACTAGATTATCATGATCTGTGACTCAATAAAAATGGTTACTGTCCAGTGGAGACCTGACTCTACAAACAGAGACTATGGGGAGCCTTAACAAAAACTTTCAACTAGGACTCCCAGAGAAACCAATGAAAAACCTGTCAAACTTTGCTGAAACGCAAAGCCTGGGGCCATCCTCACTATAATTAGGCCACAGATACTTCAGAGCAGAGCTCCTAGTCTAAAAGCAATGCTCTCAGCAAGGCACACTCAGTTACTGAGAATTTCAGATAGCACAGGCTACAATTTATACAACTATGTCTGAAGTGAAATAACAAAACCTCTCAAAGAATTACATGTGTAACAAAACAGCCATGACAAGCCTTCTATTATTATGACAACTTTGCTTAAGTTTCACAACAGGTATGTTAAATTGGGATCAGTGTATTAGCAGGGAGGCAGAAACAGAGAAGTGCAGTCTGATTTGCCAAAAATTTGCAAAGAAACCAACTAAAAAGCTAGGAACACACTTGGATTTTTCATGTACTTGTCTCAAGCAGTGCTCAAGACATGCTACCTCCCAGGTGCCATGACAGATGGCATCTTCCATCGCTGCCCAGCCCATTCCCAGGAGCACTGCACTGAGTGTGGCCATGACAAGCAGCACGCAACTCACCAGTCTGGAAACGGGATTTCAGCACATCTGGTGGAATGGCAACTGCCCAGTTGAAGATCCCAGCCAGGCCTCCAGCCAAGAGGATCCTGGGCGCACTGAGGTCACTCACACTGTGGCAGGATTGGGGTGGGGTGGGAGAAAAATGAAAACAAATAAAGGGAAAAAAAAAAAAAGTAAAAATTCAAGATTTCCAAGAATCAGAGCCCTGTGGGCAAAAATATACTAATTCCACCCTACAGGTTCAAATCTTTTCATTCAGCAGCACACGCACAGACGCTCTGGGAAAAAAAAAAAAAAAACAACCAACCAAAAAACCCAGCAACAAAAACCCTCAGCTCTTTGTGCACACACAGGGTGAAAGTGAAGAGACCTACTTCAGGTATTCCTTACTTGGCTAATAAGATCCAAGACTAGAATCTGAGAGAAACTCAGAATACTACTTTAATTGTCAGTTAACTCCAGACCAAAACAGCTCAACTCACAAGATGAGCAACTTTTTTTTTTTTTTAAGATTTGTTTTGATGATACTGCTCTATATCTCTTCTTAACTGGGGAGATGAATCAGCAACGTCTGAGAAATCCAGAAAATGATGACTGTGAGATTTCACTAACCTCTTTCCCTCAGGGGTCAGAATGTTCTTCAGCCATTCGTACGTCATGAAGTACATTCCACTGGCTGGGACGTCTAGTGGGTAAACAACAAAGACTGTAAGTGGTGGGAAACAAAATGAAGCCTAGAGGCACAGCAGCCTCATGCCAGCTCAGCAACACCACTACATCCAGATTCCTTTTCTGAACCTTCTCAACAAACAAAATAAAACCTTCTATTGCTCTAGACAGGGGAGCTTAAACTTTCCCAGAGAGAAGAGGTGCTAAAGGCAAGAACTGGGAAAATATCTTTTCTCAAGCACTTCTGTCAGCAGCCTTTCAAATCAGACCGTAACCTGTCTGCTGACCGTTCAGCTAATGATAAGACAGCTCTAAGCTTTCTTAATCACTGCATAGCAGATCAGAGCAGTTCAGGAACTTCAAGAGTTTTGCATGCTATTTCTTCTAATGATTCTATTTTGGGTGTTTTTTGCAGTTAATGGGTTTTGGTTTGGGTTTTTCTAAGGCACTCCTGCAGCTCATGCCTAAACCAGCCTCTGGCTAGGGATGCTGCCAGAGTTACATTGCTAGCTGCTACACTTCTATGAGAAGCAGAAGATAGAACAAATTCCTAAACTGAGATATCAAAATACAGAAATTTCAGCTTATCTTTGGAAAACATTGCCTCAGGACAGGGAACAACCTAACGCTTTTCAAAGGAGAAAGTACTGAAACACGTAAAAGATTCA
This sequence comes from Tauraco erythrolophus, assembly GCF_009769465.1. Taxonomy (NCBI): domain Eukaryota; kingdom Metazoa; phylum Chordata; class Aves; order Musophagiformes; family Musophagidae; genus Tauraco; species Tauraco erythrolophus. Next base: position 10,449,832 of record NC_141476.1, read on the forward strand.
GTGTCTGGTACACTTTGTTGTGTGAGAGGGGTCATGACATCCCCGTCCAAAATAACCCACACTCAAGCAGGTAGAAAGCTTAACTGCTGCAATCACATCATTTAAAGCAGTCAGCATTACACAGCAACAGACACAGACAGTCACAATACTTCTCCCAAGGAAGGGGGAAAGAAAAAAAAAAAGAAAATAAAAAATCCGCCCACTTCTGTATTTTTCTTTTCTTTTTGTTCTCTCTGCTCTTCTCCTAAAGTCTCTCATTCCTCTTGGCTTCTCAGATCTTAATTACTTCCTATATCCCTCTGATCCTTGTCATCTAATCTCTTCCTTCCTCACTGAGAATCTCATGTTTATTTGTCAGTCCCTTTGAGGCATTGGAGTGGCTCTGCAGACTGGAAAAAAAGAAAAAAGAATGATACAGCACCTCCAATTGGCTAAAGGGACAGTGAGATCTATGATACTATGTCAGGGTTCTTATCTTAAAAGTGTCCCACACAGAGCAGCATCAGAATGTCTCCATCCGTTACCTCTCATGAGGGTGAGCACCGTCCCCTTGTACACGCCACGAATCCCAGCTTCGCGGTACAGCTGTTTTGCGCAGTCCAAAGAGCCACTGTATTTAGTTTCACCTGTAGCTGCCTGGATCTGAAGGATTAAAGTGACAGTTTCCGACTAGTGAAGTTTTCTGGCTGGTGAACAATCATTCAGCTCATTGTTAGAAAGACATACGCACGTTTCCAGAGAGGAAAGAGCACATACTCATTCCACAGGCACTCCTGCATGTGAAACCTCTCTGTCACTTCTTCAGTGACCTCTCTGTCAGCTCTCCCATTTAAGCTGAGGATATGTTTACTGTTCCATGCAGCAGCTAAATTCTCCCTTATTCTTCCCCAGTCTAAGTTTGAAACAACTGAAGTCAGTGAGGTAATTCTACACTTGCACTGACAAAAAGTAACCTTCAAATAGTTCAGTGAAATTCAAATATTTGTGTGTGTATAAAAGCTTCCATGATAATATCATGTCTGTCAGAACTAACACGTGACCACCCATCACCATACCAACGGAGTTCAACATAGTCTGAAATAGCCAGAGTTTCCCATCTCTGCTAAAGACGGTATTTTCCTTTCTTCAGGTGTACAATTTCCAACAATACTTTAAAAACCCTGGAGGAGGTGTAGAGCTGACAGTCACCCAAACTTTAGAAAACTATTTAATGTATTTTGAAATGCATTCCTTAGTTATCTATTGGGAACCTGTCAAGGTAACAGAAAATCTTTACACTAGAAAGAGTCTTATAATCTAGTAGGTTTGCATTTTTTAGAAAAAGTTTCATTCTGAAAAAATGGACTTTTCCATACTTTGAAGTGGACTGAGGCGTCCACCAATGCCTCATATAATGCCACACAGTGTAAGGCCTGTGCTCTGTAAAACGAATAGAGCAATGAATGCTGTATGTACTTATGCTGTCATGGTGAGTTTGTATAATGCTTCTTCGTGACACAGTTGCATTAAATGACAGTTGTCTCAGTCCTGCCAAAAAACAGAACAGAGTAAATACACTAACCAAAGAAGTTCCTGGTATGGAAAGACAAGACCCCTAAGATTAAATTCCCATCACCGCCATCCAATGCCTTACCTGTAAAAGGCACTTGATTCTCTCTCCTGGAGCCATGATTACTGTTGTGAACACTCCTGACAACATGCCAGCAGCAAACAGCTGAGGATATCTGCCCCGAGGAAACAGAAGAGACCCTAACACAACACAGTACAGAGGAAACGAAGGGCAGAAAGACCCCTTGTATCACCAGATTATGCTGTTCCGCACAAGGCTGGCAGTGGAACTAGAAATACATCCACTGCTTTTGATCAGGGCAGAAGTGCCTCAGCAATGCATAATTAGAGCTAAACATTTAAGATCTCTAGGATTCAAAGCCCTGGTTCCCACAGCAACCATAGCTCAGCTCTTCACGTCCATTGTATTTGCTAATATTCTTTGTACTTGCATTTTTCGCTACAGCATTTCCCATTGATTTTTATACTCAACAGTCTCTTCCTCCTCCAGTCTCTCACACTGTTCTCAGCAACTCCAGCTTCTATGCATATTCCTGCTTGTGCAGCCAGGAGCCTCCTTTCTGTAACACCTGAGTCCCTCACTCCTTCGGCCTCTACCATCGTTGAGTCTGTCCTACTGACCTGCCATCATTCCACACATTCCGCACCTGCTTTCATGTTTTTTCAAGTCTCCATGACAGAAATCTCTTCAACAGACTGTGTTTCTCCATCACAAACTTATTTTTACATTCAACATCCTGCTATGTTCTCTAGTAAGATGATCTAATATCTCAATTTAATTGAATTCCACACCTCCCACTTCTCTTCACTTGCCCAAGAGAAGGCATTCTATCCAGGTTTTCCAATTCCTACACCTTTCTTTACTCTTAAATTCCCATTAAAACTTCCAAACCATTCAGACCTCCCTCACCACTCCACATGCACTTCTTGCTCCATCTAAGCTTTGAGTTTTCTAACTCACTTCGGGATTATTCATCCCCAGAAAAAGACAGAGCAGGTTCCTCAAGTTTCTCTCCATCTCCTTCCTTCCAAAACTTCTCTTAAAAATCAACACGAGGAACCACAGCCATCCTGCCTGCCTCTAGACCCACAACCAGGCTGCTAAGAGTCTGACATTTCTTTTTGGGCCTCACATCCCACACACACAGTATCTTATCGTGTAAAGTCTGCACCTAAGACACAACACACTTGGGCACAACAACAGTTCTTCCATCTATTAGTTGACCTTTGTTCTTTCTCTCCCACTGCTCTCCTTGGGAGGAGTTCTGCATAAACACTCAAAAAAATACACTGCCCTGCTCCAGCTTGCTCCTTAAAACTTCCTTTTGGTACGACATGTAAAAAACACAAGGCATTGAGATGATAACGCTCCTGGAAATAAGCCCACAGCCCATTTGTTTCCTTGTATTCTCCACCCCTTATTGTTTCCCTGGTCTTACTCTTCAGCCTTGTCTGCAGGAGGACATTACTGTGGTAAACTGGAGGGTAAGATAGCAGTGCCTCCCTCCGAGCAACCCGAGCAGATGCAGCTCACTCCGCATCTCACGGCAGCCGCTAGCGCTGTATAGTCAGGTGCACTCACATCACCTGCTCAGCCCCTCTGCAGGCAAGGCTCCAACAGAAACGGCACTTCCCCACCCCTCCACACTTGGCTCAACACAATCAACTCCTGCCTTCTGACAGAGCTCCCACGTATTGCACAAATAATAGAGTAAAACGTTACTAAGTTACAGCTCCTGTAGAGCAATAAATCACAACTCAGCAAAGAAGTTAAGGGCGTACTTTATGGGTTGGGGGGCTTTCTTCGTGCTTAAGTTAGCTTGCAGAAAGCCATACAAAGTTTTCTTAGCTTCCCATCTCTTTTCCAGAAGGTCAGACAAGCCTGAGAGGACAGCTGCTCATAAACGCCTCGTTTCCGAAATTAATAATAAACCATTTATATGGCGATTATTATATCCTAACGTAAGGACACAGTAAGAGTCACGACTAACAGGGGAAAGAGAATTAGGACTGTGAATGTTGTCAAGACTGCTTGACCATGAATTTATTTCTCCCATAGTTTCTGTTAATAGCGAGACTGTTGGGAGGCAATCATTACATAACTCGCAGGGTACTCATCTAAAACGGAATTGTTCCTTAATGGCTCTTTCTTGCGTAGAAAGGGAATTGCATAGCACCTGCCCACATGCTGTCTGTTTTTAGCCTGTGCTATCAGTCCCACGCTTCCAGAAGCATTAAAACACACAAGTGTTTTATTTTTTAGAACTATATTTATAACCTAGGAGAAGAGACAAATTTACACCACAACTCAATGTGCGACAACACAGCAGGCTGCAAGAGCCCTTTCCAACTGTCTGATTAACTCGGAAACTCACGTCAAAACGTCATCAGGTTTTCTCTGTTGGAGTCTTTTTCCCAAGCCAAATCCAAAGAAGCACACAGCAAACATGGGTGTCACTCCGATAATAGGAGCTGCCATTCCTCTATATAACCCTCGGACTCCCTGCAAGAAACATTATCACAGAATTACTTGGTTTTGCGGAGACTTTGCGTACGTTTCAACTTACTGAGAAGCAAAAGGCTACTATACAGGATAGTGTCAGTCAGACAGTCAAATTAATCAGAGGAATAACAGGGTCTATTGTTCATTTGCAGTTATACATGTTTAGCTGAGGCTCAGAGCCTGTTGCAGAGGAAAGCTGTCCTTCCTGGAAAACACTGGCACCACTTATACTCTTCTGTTCCAGTACTGTTACATCTCAAGTATGAGAAAGTTAAGTTAAAAGCCACCTGAAAAATAGTCCTAATAGATTATGTCAAAAGTCTTCTCTCTCAGATACATACAAAACCGCACATATGCTTCACTAATAAGTCATCAAATGCAGTAGTGTAAAATCCTGACACTGATCCTGAGAATGCTGAACCAAATTAATTCTTTAGATAAAGGAAGATCCAGGGAGACTAACCTGAAATACTTCACTCCCCACACAGACTCAATTTGGAACGAGTTCAAAAGCAAATTATTTTTCTTTCCTTCCCTAAGTCAAAACTTTTTCACCATACAACTTTACGTTCCTCGTGTTTCCTTTCATCAGACTACACCCATGGAAAAAATTTAATGCAGACCCCAGCAGCAGCATTTATTTTATTTATCTTGCTTTTGAACTGAACTTCTTCTAATAAAAACGAGAGTTATCTTTTTAGATAAAGGCTAGATCCACAAGTTAAATATTTGCTGGTCCATCTGCCCCTTCATTCCCTTCCAGATAAATCAGTGTATCGCAGTGCGTGTCTGTCCACGTACAGGCACAACTGACTCTGTAATGAAATTTTATCTGGCTGACAAAGATCTAACACTCCTGCTCAACCTTCCCATGAGCAGTGGGAAACAAAAGGCCTTGGCAGAGAGATTTAATAGTTTTCCTTATAGAAGCTGATGAGTACTGAGTAGGAGTAGAGAGGCAGCATTACTTTTGAACTTCACATCACAAGGCTATTATTACGGTTCAGTTCTGACGTCTGTGCTTCAGCAGGGGTGTTAAAAACCACAAGGGATTCAGAGCTAGCAAAGCATTTCAGTGCTTTGTGGCAGAGACTAGGGAAGCAAGATTTACTTTGGTTATATAACGACCTGTTAATACCATAATTAAAACAGATTTCAGATATGAAGCAGATCTTTCATTTAACAGAGAGTTACCTAACGAGATCCAGTGGTTAGAAAATAAGACTTCAGACTAGTAAACAAACAGTTCGGCTATACAGTCATTGTTTCCAAATGGTAAATAGCTGCTGGGAAAACTTATGAAGTAGAAAACTGGCTTCTACATCACTTAAAATCTTTAAACCAAGGCCACGCACCTTTCTAAAACCAAAATAGACTACAGTTCAATCACATGATATGGCTGATTCAGGAGTGAAAACCACTGTCTACCTTCTTCAGAAGACTGAACAAAACTGCTATTAAAAGAGGTCAATACCCTCTTTTCTCAAAAAAAACCAAAAAAAAAATATTAATTAATGCTCCTCTGCCTTCCCATAGATGGCATAACATACTATAGAAGAAAGTAAAAATACTACTTGTATCAACAGAAGTCATTGCCTATTTTAGGACTTCCAGAGACAACTCCAAATACCAAAGACAGCAAGATTCCACCGACTACAACAACAAAGCCAGCAAACAACTGCCAACATTCACTCCAGTCTATAACTTCAGATATTAATATTACGCTGTTTTGAACCAAAAGCATATCTTAACAAAACAGAGACATAAGCACCTGGAGCACGTGGATGCTAAGTATTCCCCAAGTTTTGTAACCTGCTTTAGAATTTTAGTTAGAATCAACTCAAATTGGATAACCAAATAACTGTGTAGTCTCTGGGGGGCAACATTTCCACACAATTCCATTCCTGCAATGTACAGGAACAACTGATGTTTTTGGCAGACATCACAAACGACACGGTACCTCTCCAACGAGAGTCTTTCTGAAGCAGTCGAAGGTCCCAGAATAGAGCAGAGGCTGACCAGGCTGCGGCTTAGGCTGGGTTTGCAGTCTGACCTAGTAAGGTGGGAGAGGAAAGCATTGTTTTATTAAACATTACTGTCTGAAGTTTGGTTCAGAGAACGCCTCTATGTGGCTATTATGGAGCAAGTTTTGTGACTGGACTTTATGGCATTGGTAGAGAGATTAACATCACTTTAGCCCTTTGCAGAAAAGATGAGATTAAATTTAACGTATATGATTAACTGCTGGGATGACATCAGGATCATAATCCCACCTCAACACCTGACAAGTGTTTTCCTATCCTACCGTGCTCAGCTTCCTCACACGCTCGGTGCGCAGGCGGATCCTTCGGGACCCTGGTTTGTCCCAACCCCCCGCCCCAAGTTTCTCCCGGCCTCCCTCCGGCCCAGGGGCGCTGCGGGCCCCCGCCGCAGCACGGGGCTCGCGGGATCAGCTCCGGCTCCCAACCCCCCCCAGGCCAGGAGCACCGGCGCTCCTTCCCGTTAAACCGGCCGCTGGCGGGACCCCGCACCGCCGCGCCGGCAGGGGGCGCACCGCCGCACGGACGGCAGGGTAAGCCCCGCCTCCCCCGCGGCGCGTGCCGGGACGCGTAGTCCCCCCGCAGCCCACCTCCCCACCGGAAAGCATCGCCGCTCCCCGCGCAGTGCCCGCCGGGAACCGTAGTCCCCCCCCCCTCCTGCTGCCCCGGGCGGCACGGCACCGGGCACCGGGCCCCCGCCGCCCCCCCGTCCCCGCCGCCCCGCGGGACCCGCGCTGCGGTGCCGCCTCACCTTGATGGTGTCCAGCGGGTGCCCCACGAACACCAGGCAGACGCCCCCGAAGCCGCCAGCGAAGAAGTTCTTCACGGGGCTGATGGGCTGGGGCTGCTTCGCCATGGTGGCGGTGGCGGGGGAAGAACGGGAGCGGGGCGCTGCGTCCCTGCCGAGCCAGTACCGCCCCCTCCGCCCTGCGACCTTTACCCCAGTGCCGGGCCGCGCGGCACGCCGGGATACTGGGGGAGGTGAGCGCGGAGCAGGCCGGGATCGCGGCGGCCCCTGCCCGCGGCGGTGCGGGGGCGGCGGTTGGTCCTTCCCCAGCCGCCGTGCCGGGCTGGCTGGCGGCGGGTGTTGTCATCGAGCGCCGGCACCGGCCGAGGTCAGGCTGCCAGCGTCTCCTGAGGGTGCTAAGCCGGTACCGTGGGGCGGCCCCGGGCCGCCGGCCCGACGCCCTTCCTGCTCGGCAGTTCGGTTGTCCGGTTGTCCCCCCCCTCCCCGGCGCAGCGCAGTGGTCCGGCCCGGCGGCGGCTCAGGCCCCGCCCGGCGGAAGTGACGCCCCCCGGAGGCGGCTGCTTCCGGCGTGCAGGCAGTGGCGGCCCGGCAGGAGGAGCCCGGGGTGCTGCTCCCCGCCTCCCCCGCCCGCTGCCCGGCCGCGCTCCGCGGCGCCCGGTAAGTGTGGGGGGCTGCGGAGGGGGAGGCGGCGGGGCGCTCCGGCGGGGCGGCCTGTGCCGCGCCGTCCCGTGGTGGCGGGGAGGCGGAGGCGCCCGGTGAGCGCCGCCGCTACCGCCGCCGCCTGCCGGGCCCGTGTCCGTGTCCCTCAGCGGGAGTCGGTGGGGGCCTAGGCGGCGCGGCAAGTCCCGGGGCGGAGCGAGCCCGGCGTGAGCGACGCGGTGCCGCTTCTCTGCAACTTGCGCTCAGTTTAGCGCTCCGCCCTGGAGCCGGTGTCCGGGCCGGGCTGCCCGGGGAGATCCGCAGCCCATGAGCTCTCAGGCCGGCGCTGGGCGCGGGCTGCGAGCGGGCTGTGCTGGGGCTCTCTCCTCGCCCCGCCACCGCTCGGACTCTTCCTCCACGGCTCCCTTCTCTCCCCCAGTTTTCCTGGGCTTGATTCCTACAAGTATGCAGTGTTCTGTCAGCGTGGGACAAGTACGGGATTTAAGTCTTGTACGCATCACAAAAGAAACGGGCCTAAGGTAGTTTAAATGAACTGGATACCTTCCTGCCCGAGCCTGGAGCTACCGTGGAAGGAAGGCTTGTGTGTAAAATAGCTTGCTAGAAGCGATGATAGATTGGAAAGGACAGGCGTGAAATGGATTAGGTGAGTTGGGAAGGACAAGGCAGTCGTGATAGTACGAACAAAGACTGAGAAGTGGGAGGAGAGCATGCAGATTCACGGGGGATGTGTGATACGGCTGCAAGGAGGGCTCTGCAGAGTCATCTGTGGTGAAAAGGGTGGGGGATGTTCTAGTTTCTCACTCTTGGGCTGAAAAAATCCTGTCGAAAAACCCAGCAGAGAAGGAAATGGCAAAGTATGCATGCTGTGCCTGTGAGGAAGCAATTCAGGATGATCCACAGACTACAGGCTTGAGTGGCATAGACAAAGATGTGATGAACATTGATAGCAAGTGTGGAGTAGGGATTGTAGATGGTTGCAGAGAAGAGAGAGAGTGTCAATCCATTTGGAGTTTACATGGATAAGTAGTTCGGGAGGCAGATTTGAGTTAGACTTTCTCTATTTCAGAATTATCAATAAAGAGATGAGAGAAGAAAAACCTGTCTCAAATGGCTGTGAAGTATCAACAGAAAAAGTAAGAGTATCCTACAAAGCACTTACTAGACAAGTCCAGCAAAGGTGGATACAGAGGGCAAGAGATCAGAAAAGAATGATGTAGAAGGACAAGGTGTGCTGTAGGGTGAGGTATTTTACTGTATCTAACGGTGGTGAGGTCAGAGAGAGGCTGATGGTGGCATACTTGAAGGCATTACTGTGGGTTTTGACCCTCTTTTTTGTATTGAGCATCTTTATTGTCTTAAAACTAGTGTTATCAAGTATTAGCTGTGTCTTGCTTTTGTTTGTATTCAGAGAGCTCATGATTGGGTCATGCGGGCCTTAGGTGAGGCAAGTTCTGTTCCTTGTTTTCCTAGTATCCTGCTTTGCTTCGTCCGCAGAGCTCGTACCTTAGCCTTCCTCTCTCTTCGCGCATGTCTGTCTGACGTTCAGTTACCCTGGAAGTGAGCTCTTTCCAAGAATGTTGCTACAGGAGGCACAAAAGTCATCCAGTCTGCAGACTGTTTTCGGCTTGATGTATCCTATTTGCCAGTGCAAGCAGCTCCTTTGATTGTTCGAATAAGTGAGCTAGTGGCACAGAGAAGCGGCTCTGCACTCCTCTGAGCCTCCTCCTCAGCAACTGGTGTGTAACTACTGAGGTACTGGGTAGGCCCATTATTCTATTTAAAGGTCTAAAACCATCTTAACTGCTTGGACGGGACTCACTATGTGTTGAGATAGCAAACGAACCCAATGTTTTGCATTTTTTTATGGCTCTAGAGTGTGGGATGATCCGAGTGGGTTTGAGAAGCTTCCTGACTGGTTGCTCGGACTTTGTGATGCTCTGAGTTTGGTTGAACAAAGCTGTTGCACACTAGCCTATTGATAAGTCTGTAGGAATGCTCACGGTAGTTTTAGATTCTCCAGTAAGTTATTCCTTTAACACAAGGTTTAACAGGTAAAGATCCAGTACTACTTTTATGCAAGAGGTCATTGTTGATACAGATTAAGCCCAGAGCTGAATCATTAACTCTAAGCAGGGGACAGGGAGGGACAGTGTAGGTTTGCTTTGTGTCTGTGGAATCAGACTTCACGTTTTGTTTCCCTCCAGTATGGAGACATGGTGCCCTCTTCCACTGAAGTTCTATGGGAAGCAGTGCTATGAATTATTTGTGTGCTACTTATGTTGTGGATAGCTAAGAAATCGAGAGGCAGATGAAAGGAACGGAGACCAGAATTCAGGGGATAATATAATTAGCTCCTGGCCTTCATTCTCTCTCACTGGAAGTTTGTATCTGCTGAAATCGCTGCAGCCCCTGAAATTAATTGTACATCACATCTCTTCCTGGTTATTCTGTGCTGCCTGGTCAGGTTATTGGAAACAGAAAGCAAACAACTTGAGAACAAATAATGAAGATTTATGGTTGATATTTCCTGTGCTCTAAAGTCAGGATTCTTCAGACTTGGTTATTGTTTCCCCAGCAGCTACAAACTGTGATACTGTGGGAATATATTTGAGTAACAGCTAACAACACAGTAATGCAAAATACAAACGTGTAAGAAACCCAATACATGCTGCTCGTGGAAAAGATAGCTTTGATTTTAGGTATATATTTTTATACGTAAAATTTGTTTGCAGCATTAAGTCTTTTGTATTTAATACATTCTCTTTCTAAGCTGAATTATTTGTTTAAATGGAAATTTGTGGCCAAATACGAGGTGACCATAATTCAAGGCTGATACGCGCACTAATGCTGAACCTCTTAGAACTTGAATCCATGCTGGTTTAGTTACATAAGCAGAAGGCTTGTAGATAAGATAAGGCTTTTAGATAAGTAAAGTCAAATATGTGAATTTTCCAATATCAGTGAGAATCTTAGGGGGAAAAAAAATAGCCGTTCTAATTCTTCTTGAATAGCAGCTGTCAACACTCGAGCATAAATTTCTACATTCAGAAAGTAACAAATGCATATTGAGAAGGTAATAAAATGACAGAATTTCTTTTATTTCCCTCCTCAGATGTAAGGCCCAAACCACATCGCATCCAGCAGAATCTACTTAAAGGAATTAACTAATTTCACCATTTCTTCTGAGATAGTGTTGAAGACTGTTAAATTGGGTGTATGAGAGAGATGTTTCCTTGTCTTATTTTCCAAAGCCCCACTTAATGGCTGTGGTTCTGAAGCAACACGGACTTGTGCAGGGTATCACAGGTTGCCTTTCTAGCTACTGTGGTCATAGTTAAGTGGCTTTTGTTTTTTCCTGTTGGTGAAACGGCTATGATGCTTTTCTGCGGCACTTCAGGCTGTTTGTAAGAACTTAAAATGTCATGTATCTGGTTGTATCTCTGAAAAGATCTGTAGTGAAGGTTATGGAGACACTTTCCAAATGTCAGAAGTCTCAGGACCTGTGCTGGGGGCTAGAATGCAATGTAATAAGGCAATCTCCAAGGTTTTAGACCTCGCCTGTAAGAGCAGACTTGGCTTTGCAGGTGCAAGAGTCGTAGTGTATCCAAACCAGGGACCTGCACAGCAGAGTATTTCTTTAGCTGGGCCATTGGGTCATTCCATTCCTGGCTGTTTGATCACCTGCATGATGTTGACATGGCCTCTCTTACAATTTCTTAGGCAACAGAAAAAATTGTTTTTCCCCCCTTAGGAGACAAAGCTCAGATGAAATCAAAAGAACGATAAAGTTTGGAGGAGAAAAAGAAGCTGCAATTGCTTTCCTGGTCTGCAGTTTGGCAGGGCATTAAGATGTCCGTGGACATGAACAGCCAGGGCTCTGACAGCAATGAAGAGGATTATGACCCTAATTGCGAGGAGGAGGAAGAGGATGAGGATCCTGGGGATATTGAGGATTATTATGATGGGGTAGCTAACGACGTGGAGCAGCAGGGAGCAGATGCCTTTGACCCAGAGGAGTATCAGTTCACCTGCCTGACTTACAAGGAGTCGGAGAGCACTCTGAATGAACACATGGCCAGCTTGGCTGCCACGTTAAAGGTGAGGAAAGGTTTCTGCGTTAACACAGGTGTAAAATAAGTCTGTGATTGAAAAGGTAAATGCTGAATATACAGTTTGAAATAAAAGCTGTGGAGATATTACTGTTACGGGGGGGTTGGAGGAACATTGTTGAAGGTCCCTGGTTCAAAACTGACTCAAACTTTTAAAATTGTTGTATGCTGGTTCTGGGGCCTGAAAAGTCTTCCTTACTGAATGTTGATTCTTACAATTATTTTGTTTTACAGAGCTGAACTTGCTGACCAAAATTCCTGAGTTACAACTCTTTGCATTAGCACAGTGCGAAGAGGGTATATAGAAAAGAAATAAACTAAATCATAAATGGTTCCGATTGGTACACCTGTGTTTGAGAAGATAACTGACAGATAGAAAGACATGCTAAAACTCTGTAATTCTAACAAAACCACCTTTCTTTGTTGGTTCTGAGAGAATAATCATAGACTTTCAAAAAGACAGATCAGCTGTCATGCCAGGTATTAACCCTAATGTTGCAGTGACAGCAATTAAAGTACAATCAACTTGCCAGCTTTTGTAGTGATTAATTCATCACAGAAGAGTCCCACTCCAAGTCAGCCCCATGGTATTATGTTCAATAAGACTTTTGTGAAGTTTTCTTTCTCTTTGTGCAACTGATTACTGTAGTGCAGACTAGGAATAAAAAGAAGTTCCCTCTCTGCCTTGCCTGTGTACTTTGATCCCAGTGCAGGTCAGAGGAAAGCAGTTTCCTAAGCTCTAGGTGTTGATACTGGGTTGAAATTGCCAATGCATCTGCTTTCTAACAGGTCTCTTAGTGCTGCTGCTTCTCCGGAACAACCCCTGAAAGCAGACCATGTGACCACAGCATATGAAAAAACATATTGGATAGGTTTTGATTCCTGCTCATTTGGTCTGAATCCAACCTAATTTAAGAAATTTAGAATTATCTCTTGATCATTATTTGCACATCAGAGTGTTCTATAGAAATAGTGTAACTATATTTTTGCAGCGACACTAGCTGATTTTGCTGTCTATTGTGCTTGTTCCCAGTATTCACCACCTTGGAAAATGAAGTTTTCTTTCTTGACTGTCAAACTCATGTCTGTGATTTCTTCAGTGAGCTCTGAATGCCTGCTGTTCCCTGCAGATTGTAAGAAAAGGGAGGCAAAAGAAAAGAACAAACGAGAATAGTTGGTCAGCACTTTTGATCCAGCTGCCAATTGCTCTTGGTTCTTAGCGATTAAATAAAAATTTATAACAGCTTTTCTGCTCCTTACTGTTTGCCTTCAAATGGAGCACCCTTCAAAAATGGGACTCCTGCCATATCGTTCTCTTGAATTAAATTAAGAAAAGCAATGCTTTTAGTCTTTAGAAGCAAACTTGCACAGTTAAAATAAGTTTTCCAAGAATTCTGAAAGTCTCACTGAGCAAATATTATAGTTGACCAGATAATACCAACCTCCTAGCTCAAATTTGGCCCTAAATATGACGCAAAGAGAGAACATTTTAGATTCCTTTAATGTCAAGAATATGCTTGCTTAATTGCTTAAAAATGAAGCGCTACACATTTTGGTTTGTTCATGGAAAGATCAAAATGAATCTGGGTGCAAACCTGGAAAACTGTGATCTGGTAAGCCACACACTAAGTCTTTAGCTCTTGAAGTGCCACAGTAACTCTCTGTTCGCTAGCAATGGTGGTGCAAGAATTGCACTTTTCTTGGAAGTTCGTTGTGTATCTGCAACATGTGCTTTTTGTTTGCTGGCATGCTTTCTTACAATACTTTAGCAACCCCCTCTCTTCCCCAAAGGACACTTGTCATTTTGTCAGTTTTCTGAGACAAACTGGAGTGGAAAGAATTTGCATTGCATTAGCAAGCGTAGAGAAGAAGGAAATTGAATGGAACATGTTGAACTATTTGTTACCATTATTTTCTGTTGTCTTAATGGATATGAATAAACAGGGACAGACTTTTGTTAAGAACTGTGTTAACTTCTTTCCTCTAATTTGCTTGAGCTCGAAAAAACTTTTTCTTTTGAAGACTACCTTTCATAATGTCTTGGGTTTTTTGGATAGTGGTGATTGTTCTTTTGGAGCACACTAGTTCGTTTTGTTGATTTCATCTTCTGTCCCTTGTGATAGTTAGTGGTTACGTAGCGCACTTCAGCATTAGCTCATATTTAAGGCAGAGAGGTTGCCCCTGACAAGGAAAGAAGAAGGTAAATTAAAGACTGTCTTCAGGAGGTGCGCTGTTGAAGGCAATGCGTGACATGGTATCTGAGCGATTTGCTGTCACGTGAAATGAATAGACTAATACAATTTCCTAAAGCAAAGAAAAAATGAATGCAATAAATAGGCTTGAAGCCATGTTTGAATGTTCTGCCACTATATGTTGTCATTAGGTGATTCACTTTCCGAAGGTTAAACTGGGAGAGGTGTGTATTGAGTGTGGTTTTTCTGGGTGATGTTTTGTCAACAAACTTTGAAGACCAGAAACAAGTATTCAGAGCTTTACATCTTAATACTTGCAATCTGTACTGTTATCAGCCAATAACAATCTAAATAATAGTATTTTGTTTGCTCTGGTCACTAACCCTCAATGTTCTTATAAAAACTGTTTTATTCAGCTATTTCAGGCTGATTGTTGAATTCTGGTTTTCTTGAAAGCACTGAGGTAAAGGGTGATCATCCTTGGAAACCCTCTTGGCTACCTTTTTTCATTCCTTGTGAGATGCAGCTGGCTTGGTTCTTGCTCCTGCTGATGCTAAAGACATGACTGAACAAACCTTGTATTGGCTGGCTAACCAGGTTAGGTGTGAGCACCTTGCATGTGCTTAGAAGTTGGAATGCAACATCAAAAGAGACAGCCTCTTCAACAAAACACCTTTTTTTTTTATCTACCCCAGTTAGAGACAAAAATCAGTTAAAATCTGAAGTCTGATAAAAGCATGAAACCCAGCATACAGGTAGATGTATGCCCCTGTATCTCTTACTGTCGTAGGAAACTTGCACCTTGAATTCTCCTGACTTGCTTTTTATCAAGTGGGGAATTCTGAATAGAAAAAATAGTACAAACAAGGTAGCAGACACAAGCAGCTGTGCTGTGTGCCGGGCCTGCAACTACTGTAGTGGTTGACTCAGAACCATACTGAAGCTAGAGGGACTTCATAAGTGGTACTCTGAAAGTTTCTCTCCATTTAGGTTTTAGTAAAAACTGTGAGTGGATCTGTGCTTTCCAGGAAAAAGAGGAAATGTTAGTGCTGTTAATATGAGGGTCTGTTTGTGGAGGGTTCAGTTAATGCTCTGACTAAAATTAGGACAGGCTATCTCTGTTGAAACATGCCAGAAGAAAATCTCAAACTAATATTATCCAAAACTATGATTCTCTGACCAAAAGGCCTGTGAATTGAAGCAAATCACTTTTAATTTCCCAAAAGGTCACCTGACCAACACTCTACACTTGTTAAGGACAATACTTTTGAAAACAGAATGACATCTATAGCCTGCAGACCAGCAAAGACATTTACAACAGTTCTTTTTAAAAAGCAGATATTATAAAATCCAGTATCTTTCAAAAGTGAATTAAAATTGTATAGTAATAATTTTGTTTTCAAGATAACTGTGTCGAATCGTCATTGAGTGATTGTGGTTCCTGGAATGTCAGTAACAGTACATGCACACAAACAGTAGGATACTCAGCAGTTGTACAAACAACGTTGACCCTGTCACTGGCAAGCAATTAAGTATGTGATGATGTCATATTGGTTTTGTTTGTGAATGACACTTACTGACTCTGCTGAGGGTCTCCGTACAAGTCTGGAATATCTGTGATGTTCCAGATAACTGGCAGTAGCTTCTCTGTTTCAGTGATGAGACAGATCTTTCTAGTTTTTACCAAACTTTTTGAACTAGTAATATAAACTACCAGATAAGACAATTGCAATTACAATTTATGAAAAAATATTACCTTGACTTTATGTCTTTTTAGAAGCTGATTGTCAGTCATGAGGAAGCGAAGGTATTTCTGCACATACAAGGTAACGAGGAAAGATAGTCGTGTTGTTTTACAGGCAATTGATACTGATGTAGTCTTTCCACTAAAATCAAAGGAATTGTAAAACTGAAGAACTTATGATTTTCAATTTGTTAATGTGAGTAATCTGCTGATATTTACCAGACAGCCAAAAGCTTACTTCCCTTTCTTGTTGAAATAACAGCTTGTGATGTATTGTGCGTTTTTTCTAGCCCTGTCCTGTGAAGAATAAAACTTGGTAGGTGCAAAAAGTGTTTGATGTCATGACACAGCACTGAATCTATTAATGCATGTTATCACTACTGATCTTTCGGAGATAAGCCAATTTTTCATGTATTCTTGCTCACCTTATTGATGTCACGTCTTTTAATGCAACCAAGTTAGCACTTGCTCATAAAAACAGAGCCCTCTGAAACTGTTCCACGTACTCAAATTGCGCTGACACAGAACAGCCAGTTTGTAGAGCTGCTTGGTGAACGCTGGCAGCGGTCCTTTTCAAATACCATCTTTAGCAGATCCGGAGTCATGTGCGTGGAGATTGGCAGCCTGTGTGAGCAGCTCTACTCGAAGGAGCTGGCGCTCGCAGAACGCTCGTTCAGCACAATCGCGGAGTCTGTAAAGAGCCAGATGTCAAGACACTGGCGTGTGTGCCTCCCTGTATCGCTGTGCAGACCGCGACCGAGTGTGTGGTGTGGGGCGCTTATCTGAACAAACCTGCCGTGTTGCGTAGTCATCCTTTTGGATGACTTCATGAAACTTACATGCAACATAAAATGGCGGTCATAAAAGACTAGCTGCACCTAAGTGCATTGAGCACACGAGAAGTATTAAAGCCCCTTGAAATATTAAAATGCACGTACATAAAAACAGTTTGAAAAACTTACGTTCAAAGTTATTGTCCATAAGAACCAACATTGGTAAATATTAGTTTAAATTAGTGAAGAGTTAGTAAATATTTAAATGTCATTTATTGTAAATGGTAGGCCCCGATAGGCAAATTTGACTTCTCCACGGAACCCCCGTGGTGCTGTTTGGCAATGATAACGCGCTGTTTCAAGGTACCTGTAGACCCTAGATTAGTCAGGACACACAGGGTTATATCTGTACTGTGCTCTGTGTTTTAATATCAAGCCAACATTATGTGGGGCATCCTGTCTGAACTCGTAACCCTTAGGAGCAGAGACATTTGAGACGTGCCTTTGTCCTTTACCCACTTTTTGTTCCTAAGCAGAAAGATGCAGGGAATTTTGCTATATGAAAGCTGTACTGTTGCTTACCAGATTCACAATGTCTGTATTTTAGGAGTGCGTTAAGCATCAAGAGGACATGAAGATAACCGTAACTCTCTTCGGTGTGTGTTTTATTTTGGCTCCTAACGGTCTTTTTTTTAAAAAGCATAGTAGGTTTCTGTAGACTTCTGATAATCAAGATTAGAGAGCTGGCTCTAGAGCCCAGGCCTTGCAACCTTGTGACAACTTCATGAAGTCATTTGAGGAGAGAAATCAGTTTTGTTCCTTATTGCCCTGGACTGCTGAAATTCTCAACTTGATTGGAAAAATGAGCCACAAATGTGGAGGGTGATTATAGCCCACACATTTCTTGGTGATTCACACCTTAAGTGTATCTTACAGCCAGTATGACTGCAGTAAGAAGAAAAAAAAAAAAATCTGTTCACAGCTGTTGATGAGTGTGATCTTGGTGGGAGGTAGAGGCAAGACACAAGTCATTAAAAAGGCCGAAACAATCTTTCAGTAAGTGTTTCATGTTGCAAGCTTACAGCTGGACAGCATGATCACAGGAGTGGCGTGAAGCAGCTGAAGTAGGTTGCCAAATTTGTGTGCTGTGCCTATCAGGGATGGCGCAGCAGAAAGGAGCTATGTTGCGTACGATGAAACACTGTTTTACAAAGCAGATGTTCCTCCTCTTAATTTTTTTTTAATAACAAAATAAAAATGCCCTTAGAAGCTGGGATTGTCAAGTAAAGGACTATGTTATTTGGGACCGAACAGGGATTACTCACCAATGCTTTCCAGTTCGAGTTGGCTGCCCTGTGTCCTGAGCCACTGGTCACGACTGTGTGTGGATTCAGGTTATTACCTGCCCTTCGCTTCCTCCCTGTGCATCTTCCGCATCCTCCTTTCTGTCAACCAGAAGGAATTGTCTGTTTCTCCTGTGTTTTACTGGGAAGGCATCTGGGCAGGGGCTGAGTTGAGTGCAGCAGTGGGATCTGTTGCTGGGCTTTTTGGGGAACGCAGTGCAGTGTGCACTGGGCATTGATACTCTCAGACACTATGTTACATGGGAAAGAACTCCAGTGAGTACAGCTGGGGAGTCTCATGTCAATCTTCTATCCATGTGCCGTCTTACAGCTTTCTTGCTGCATTTCTTTTGCTCTAAATCTTTCAAAGAAGGAATCTCATAGCTATTTTGTAATAATGCCTTCTGGCATGCTATCTTGCTTAAGTCTTTTTTTTCAAATTTATTTCTGAATCTCCTCAGGAAAAATAACCTAACAGCTTGAGAAATACGTATGTTGAGATTTCCTAGCTGAGTCCTACTGATCCTGTTCGTTGGCAGCTGCATCTGAAATTGTTGCTGTCCTGCGTAGGAGAGCGGATGGATTAAAGCAATATGTAAGTGCAGAGAAGGAGTTAGAATTTAACCCGAAATCCCCTTTCTTCAGTATGTGGCCAACTAGGTTGTGCACCAACAGCTTCACAAACTGTGTGTGTAACACTGGCAGTATTTGCCATTCCCAAACTGCACTCTGCCTCCTAAATATGCTTCTAATCTTACAGACTGACACCAGGTCTCTGCATGCCAGAGGGTAAGTGACAGGGGTGCAGATTAAAACACTGTGATGAAACAGAGCTCTTTGTCAAGACCTTTCCACGGTATCGAGACTGCAGCTCCAGACTCTGAATTACTTTCTTTCCCTGGTGCAGCCTGCACTCTGTAATCGGGAGAGGGGCTGAAATGTCAGACAAACTGTAAGCAATACTGTGAGTGAAACCTAAAGATGGAGGGCTTTTTCCCCACGTTTTGTTAAGCTTGACTGAACTAAGAAAAAAAGCGCAAGGTATCTAATTTTGTTGTAACTTTGTCTTTTTTTTTTTTCTCTGATAAGTAAAATTAATTTGAGTTCATAGATTTCTAGGTTGGAAAAGACCTTAGAGATCATCGAGTCCAACCATCCCTAATCCCCATTAAACCATATCCCTAAGCAGTTCATCCACCCTATTCTTAAACACATCCAGGGATGGGGACTCAACCACCTCCCTGGGCAGCCTATTCCAGTGGCTGACAACCCTTTCAGAGAAGAAATACTTCCTAACATCCAACCTGAATCTCCCCTGACTAAGATTATACCCATTTCCTCTTGTTCTATCACCCATCACTAATGTAAAGAGCCCTTCCCCTACCTTCCCACCATCTTTTCTCAAGTATTTGTAGGCTGTAATCAGGTCTCCCCTCAGCCTCCTCTTCTCCAGGCTAAACAGCCCCAACTCCCTCAGCCGCTCCTCATAAGTTTTATTTTCCAGCCCCTTGACCAGTTTAGTCGCCCTTCTTTGGACTCGCTCCAGGAGCTCAATATCTCTCTTAAAGCGAGGGGCCCAAAACTGGATACAGTATTCCAGGTGCGGCCTCACCAGTGCCAAGTACAGGGGCAGGATCACTTCCCTGCTCCTGCTGGTCACACTATTCTTGATACACGCCAGTATCCCATTGGCCTTTTTGGCCACCTGGGCACACTGCTGGCTAGTTCAGCTTTGAAAACAGCTCAGAAACCTGTAACAGCTGTGGAGGACTTTGCCACAAGACTCTGAACACGGGGTGTTTATCACAGGTGATGTTAATCACAGCTCAAGCCCCTGCAACCTCATGCGTTTTCTACCAGGATTGCATGTTGGAAGTCTGCTTAAAAGAGGGGTAGATCAAAACAAACAAGAAAATGTGGCCCAAAAAAAAGCTTTTTGATTGACTTTCTATTTCTTCTCAATTCCTAGTATTTCTACAGTTTTCTGAGAAGTCCTTCAGTAAAAACAGGGCAGTTGGATAGTTTTCCCAGTGGGGCATGGAGGGAGTCAAATCTACTTTCCACATGAGAAATGAGTGTAAAATAGTATTTTTTCTATTTATAGGTTGCTTTTTCACCTCGGTATCCTTAAGTAAAGTGTGTCTGAAGATATTTTTTTTCTTCAGCAAAATTATTTGATACAAAGTACGGTTTCTTTCTGAAATGGTACTGTTCTCTACTGCAAACTCAATTCAGTCTCCTCTATTTTGCCCATCATTGCTCACCAAAAGCAACAATTTCAGACGCTCTTGCTCTATGTTTTTACTGTTGTAAAGAATTTAAGAGTGTGTTTTAGAAGTTTCGATGCAACACACAAACTAATATCTTTCCAAGTTCTTACTTTCCTTGTAAAACTAACAAAAACTATACATGGATTAAAATAAATGCTTCTCAATATTAATCCTATTTGCTTAAATCTATTTGTATAAACCCCTTTGATTAAGGGAAACACAAGAAATGGAAACTGCATTTCTTTATGCCAGGTTTGTGTTCACCTCGGCCAGATATTTCAGTGCAACCTTAATCTAAGAGGAATTGTCAGCTTGGTGCTAAGCCATGGAATGTCAGCTCCAACCAGATCATATCATCTCCAACTCACTCTGAATTGAATCTATCTGAGAATCATGATGATTCTTGTTTTAAATTCCTGATACCATATCTCTGCCAAAGTGAGGATTGAAACACACCTCCAAAAAATAGGCCATCCCTTGGAGAAAAGTGAAAGGAACTCATGAGATATGCATGCAGCATAAATATGCATGAGCAATTTCTGTAGAATATAAGCTCTACAAAAGATGGTGGTTTTTTAGCTTTTAAGAAACATTTCTGCCTGAATTAGCAGCTGTCAAAGTGGCATGGTTGAAAAAATTTTCTGTTGTAGGGAGATGAAACTTCAGCTCTTCAAACAACTTAGCTTATCTGGGGAAGCAAGTTGAGACGTAGTTGTCTTAGAGCTCTCCAAACCCAGCAAGGTACCTGCAAAGCTTCTTCGCAAATTCTTTTGGTATTGTGTTTTCCTAGAGAGTGCCAGACTGTCTCTCGCACTTCAGAAGAGTGAGAATTTTGCTTATCTTGGAGAGTGAAGAACCCAGGAGATAAATGGAGATAGAAATAATAAGAAAAAATACTGTGCTCTCTTCCAGAAGATGAATATGTGTATTTAATGCGATGGCATGACTTCTTTGTTCTACTTTCAGAATCAAATTTTGTCCAGCACTGTGTAAATTTTTGAGACTTTTTTTACAACTCCTGTAGAGGCTCCCTTATGCAGAGCAGCTTCCTCTTGGCATTCTTCCTGTGTGCATAGACACTGTGCCTCTTTTCCAGCGCGGTGATAAACATTAGCCTTTGGTGCCGATTTCTGGCAATCAGCAGCCTTTTATCACTGGGAAGTCAGAGTCAGGCTGATAGGGGTATGGAAGGGGCTTCTGAGGTGACCAAATTCCTGTTTTAAGGTGAAGCCTGAAATTGCGGATTGGATGAGGTCTTGTCTCTTCAGCTTTGCCACCTCATCGTGAAGAAAGAAGCCTAGTCTTCAGTTGGAAATTTTCCAGGTTCGGAATTGGACTGAGCTGATTTTTGATCTTAAAGTTTTAAGCTGATGGTGAGAAAATGGTGAAATGAGAATGAGGGAAAGAAAGACATTTTTTAGCATGACTACTGCTTTCGGCTTCTATCTTCTAAACTTTAATAAATTTAATCACAGCTGGATGACTTCTGGAGAAGTCAAGCTATGTAGAAGCATTGACACAGTTCATCAGTTGCAGACAAAAACTAAAATAGAAGTGCAGCATCTACAATATGCATTCCCTTCTGCACCGTGGTCTGTAGAAGTATTTTACTGAAATGACTCGCTGCCAGCAAGACATCGGGTCTTGGAATTCTGAAAGGAGAATAGGAAAGTTTAAACAAAGCTCATGATTTATCAAAGGCATCTTTTTTATTTGTTTTGTGTCTGAGACAGAACATTATTGTTCCTGGATAACTTGAGATTTCCCAGTGACTGATTTGGGACTGAATCGTAGCTCTTTCTGAAATGTTTTGTAAGTTTGAGTTCTTTCATTGTGTGAAATTTCTGACTGTCCAGCAAACGCTGTATTGGACAGTGTTCCTGAACAGCAACCGAGGCTTATTTCCTAAACCTTGAGGCTGCAGTGGGTGTGTACGGAGGGGCATCGATGTCTTCTAACTGAATAGTTCAGCCAGCAGTATCAGCTTCTCTACGTTGCTTCTCCAGTACTGTAAGGTAATGAATTATGTACACCAGACCTCTGATTGCAGTGGTATTTTTCTGTGCTCAGCATGTTTTGCCTCCTGCTTACAAAGAAACACTTCAATTATTCTGGGGTGTTATTGTGGAAGAACTGGCTGACTTTGTACAATCATTCACTCATGGTGAATGTACAATCATTGAAGAGGCTGGAGAGTGCTGCTAATCAATAGAAGCAGGCTTTTGTTAAACACTTGTTTTTCTTCTCATGCTTGTTTTCTTGAATCTCTCCAGTAGCACTGACCCCTGATGGTATTCACGTTGCCTTCTGAATTACCAGCCTTGCTGTTGGTGAGCAGGACAGATTATAATGTGATGAGACTCCACTCAGCAGGCACGGCCCCAGCCTCATAAGTTACCTGCTCCTCTCCCATCCCTCTTTCTTACAGTTTGAATATTATCTATCTTTAATGTGTAAGAACTAGCATTTCCATGCCAAGCAGGTTGTGGGTACGTTGCTGCAACTGGCTGACTCTGGGACTTCTTTTTTGCAAGATCACATGCACTCCAATCAGGTAGTATAAAAAACTTTCCTGCTTCAGGGCTTTTATGAAAGTGGACTCATGTCATGAACTTGGCTTTATGATTTGAAAATGTTTTGTTCTTGGGTACTTTTATGATGAAAGTAATAAAATCAGCACTACAGCTGATCCTGTCAGTGCTTACAGTTGGAGCAAAATCGGAATGGTCACAGAAGCTTTGTTATTCTTCCAGATCTGTTAATCTGGCATCTTTGTGGAGCATTAATTCCACATTTTGCTTGACAAGTAATTTGACTCAAAAGCATTTGATTCTGTTAGGGTAGATTGTTAGATTTCAGAAATGTGTATGCTAGTATTTGTTTTTCTTTTTCTGTACATCTTCACTCTTTAATTACTTGTTTCTTTTTCTGGGAACAAATAACTTCATGGAGTCATGATGCTGCAATGGATGCTACACCTCAGGCTCTGAAAATGCCACTGAAAAATATTCATTTTCATATGTTACAGATAAACTTCCCATTTAAGTCTGTTTTTGTTTTTTTTTTTTTTTGTCAGATGATGGTTCTTCCTTACTGCTACTGAGAAATAATTGCATTGCTGTTAGAGAATGATTCATTAGCATGTGGTTTGCATTTGCAGGAAGCCAGTCTTGTAGAGACCACATTCCTGATGCTTGTTTGTTTTACAAACGCGAAATGCAGATGTCTGTCTTGTACAAACAAGTCAAAGGTGTCTGTCTGGGTCTGCCAGGCTGGGGGCTTAAGATAACAACCCATCCAAGGCTGGCAGCGGCACTTCATCCCTACAAACTGGAGCAGACTGTGTGTGTTGTCAGCAGCAGCCCTGTGTGCCACGCTCCATCTAATCACAGGCTTCTGTGCTGGGAGGGAGGGAGGGCGGGTGGCACCGCCTGGGCAGCCGTTGTTTTCTGAGGGTCACATCGCTGGTAAAGTCGAGGAAGGTGACATATCAGATCTTACACAGCATGAGCTAATGCTTCAGTTCTTCTAGAAAAAGGGTAATTTGAATATTGAAAATTACTCTTTTATGACTGGGATTTCTTAGTGGCCAGCAAAGTGGGCAAATCAGAAAGCAAAGGTGGATACGAGCCAATTAAACACCCCAGTGGCATCGTGTATTGGTGCTACACAGGTTTAGCTTGCTGAACCGACCATCCAGCGCTGACAAATGCCAGTGCCAGACTGGGACAGTGTCGTGTGGCAGGAAAAGGTCAGTTGTGTTGTGAAACTGCACCTCTTTAGTGGGGTAGATTTAGAAGAGTAATGAATACTCTAGCCTAGGTGTGCAGAGCCTGTCTGTTCTGTAGAAGGAGCAACCATTGCTTGTTTTTCCTTCCAAGGTTGTGTTGGGGTTGCTGTGTATCTGTATCACCAGTACATTGGATACTGTGATTCACCTGTGACAGGATTCAAGAAGGCTTATGGCTTTTCAGCTGATGATTGGGACTGACAGCTTCTCTAGGGGAAAAAAAAAAGGAGCTCTTTCTGCAGCTAGGACGGAAGGACTTGTGTTTCCTATCTCGGAGAGAAAGGTGCTATGGTGATAGCTTGTCTTGGAGTGCAGGAGGTAGAGCCCTTTAACATCAGAGGGTGTTTGAATGCAGAATGTGCAGACCGTGAGGCTTGCCAGGTGCTTCCTAGCACAGATTGGTGTGAGGAGGCAGGGGTTGTGAGCCTTCTGAATCCTTCTGGTAGAGGTGTCTTGTTTGCAGGAGAGCTGCTTTGTTTGAACTTCATGGGCTTGATAAAGGCATGAAGGGTCTAGAGGAAGGTTGAAGGTTCAGCAGCTCAGCAGATGCCTGTGGTCTTGGTGGGTATGAGCCTTTTTGTGCTAGCAGATGAATCTGTTTTCTTCTGAAATAAATTAATATGTGGAAGAAAAGGAGAAGTTGTTTGCTTGTGCCCTTGTAACATGGCTTTAAATGTCATATTGCAGTATTCTAGAGAGTGTTTGGGCTAGCCCAGATTGTGCTAGTGCTTGCCAGGAGTCCATGTCATGCAAGCAACTCTGCATGGAAGTAATCCCTGTAACAGCAGCTTTCCACCTTTGTATTCCTTCTCTACTGAAGGCTTGGGAAAATGTTTTGGTTTTTCCCCTCTACCCTTTGCTGTCACAGTGTACCTGCATTTGCAGCTTGTTACTGCTTCTCCAGCTCGGTAAGTGGTATCTGTCTGTCTCATGGTGCCTACTTTGCAAGGACCCTGATCCCAGTCTGATCTGGGCCTCTCAAGTGACGACTGCAGTCAGGACTTGATGTGGGACTTCCATAAGCAATTAAGCTAATACAGTGAATTCTTGATTCCTTCCCCTCTGTGCCATGCTCCATTCCAACCCGTGTATTGCAGATGTACTGTCTGTGAATGTTATGGCTAGCAGTTTAATGGGAATTGAGTATCACTGGGATATTGTACTGAGTTTGTACAATTTACTAGTCTTACAAGATGATCACAGTCCTAAGCAGAGGTGTGGCCTCAAAATATGCCTAACTTGACTTTTTTTTTTCTTCTGTTTTCCACTTAGGTATCACATGCTGTTGCAAAGCTAGTTTTAGTTAGTTTCCATTGGCAAATCTCAGAGATTTTGGAAAGGTAAGTGTAAAGTGTCTTATCTCTTCTGTGCTGAGTGCTTTTCCCCCTTGCTGTGCAAGAGTGCTCAGGGTGGTCCATAGGTGTCTTTTTGACAAGCATCTTTGAACCTGAAAGCAGGCCACTCGGTCCGTTCCAGGGAGCAGAGGAAAACCACTCTTTTGGTGAGGCTGCGTTGCCTGTAAGAAATTTGTAAACAGGGAGAGCGTAGTGCTGGTGAATGTCTTTCAGTCTGAGGAATTGTTGTCGTGCTGGGAACCCTGTGGATGCATTTAGCTTAAACTTAGAGGTACCAGATTGAGAGTGCCGCATCTACATTTATCTATTTTAACAAATAAAAAGATAAGATGCGTTCTGTTTTGAACATATGAGCCCTGAATCATAAAGAAGCTGATGCTGATGTATTCTTTACTAGTACATTCACATTGATGTTTTTGCTCCTTCTGAACATAAGTGATGATTTTTTCCAAGCTGACTAGCATTTGGAAAGCAGGAGAAGATGGTGTGAGAGAACTGAGAACTGCAGCCCCTTTGTTGCTTGGTCAGTGTCACTGTAACAAAGTCCTCCAGCTGATTTCAAAAGGAAGGTTCAGACTCTGCCCAAACATATACGGGAAGTGTGTCAGGAGGCACTGCTGTCTGGCAGCCCCTCCAGAAAATACTGGCTCAGAACCGAACATTGTCTGAAAATAGAGAGCGTATCAGTCTGACTCATTCTGCCATGCCGTTTTTGGCCCTGTAGCCAGCAACTTCATTTAGAGAACATATGGGAAATGCATCTCATGTATGCATATTGTTGCAGCATCTTTGGTAACTGGCTTGTTGGTTACCATGCATCTGTGAAGGCTTTTCTCTGGAGAAGGTGGAGGGTGAGATTCCTGCACAGCAGCTCAGGGCGATTCTGCAGGTTAACTATCGAGATTTAAACAAGAGGGAGTTTGAGGAAGGGTTTGCTTCTAAAGCTATGACTTTGCCAGTTGTTCTCCAGTTTATCTGGTCTTCAAACTTCTGTCTTGGTACAAAGCGACGTTATCAAATGAAAGCTCCCTAATATGCCTAAAAACTGCTGGTGAGGAGAGGGGATTTACAGCACAGTCACAACAGTGATGCTGCTATTTCTGAATTCATTGAGATATAAACATTCCTCTGCAATGGAAATCACGATCAGCAAAACACATTTAATGCCAAAGCTGCTGATAGACAGCTTCATGCCTAAGGGGTGATAATCTGTCACAGAGTAAATACTTAACTAGATAATAGACTGGAGTAAGTGAGACCTAACAGGACAGCTTGATTTTACAAAGGAATAGGATACAGACAGGAGCCTCACTGGAGTGTGCTATAATGGACAGGGGCTTAGGACTGCTCTAGGAGTATGGATAGAAAATCTTAGCTTCAAAAATAATTTTTCAGAAGAGAGAGAGTTGTAGAAAAATATTCATTAAGGAGTGTGAGAGAAATGTTAATCCATTACTGGGAGAGGTATTGTTCTGTTTCTGATTTTGAAAAAACCCTAAGTTTTGTTGATGAGAGTTCAGCTCCTCACACAGGACACATTTCCACTTTCCTTGTTGAAACCTACCCCACCGTTTGCACAGAGCCTATTATTTATTCGGGCAAGAAGAATCAATTTAACAGAACAAAATGTATTCAGAAATTGATTTGATCATTCTTCAATTGCCTTTTCAGGCACAAGTCTAATGCTGCTCAATTGCTAGTAGAAGCACGAGTTCAGCCCACCTCATCCAAACATGTAAGTATGCTAACTATTTTGGTCTGTTCCCTTGGCAGACACCTCTGACCACCTCATCAGAGGATTGCGTTACTAATGGCATAGTCTGTCCCGTTAACCCTTTGCAAACTCAGGTCCAACACCCTAACTCAATGCTGGGTTTATTTTTTAAGTGAGAATGCGTTCAAGAGGTGTCTAATATTTAAATGTTAGACAACTTTGCCATTGTCTTGCAGGTAGTGTTGAAGAATAACTTGCCTTAAGAAAATGAAGCTCATTTTTTTGGCATGAGTGATGGTACACAATGGAAGGAGCAGAGTGTACGGGCTTACAATTCTGCTCTCTCTGTGAAAGACACTCAAGGGAAGCTCTGGCTGCACAGAGTGAACAGAGCTTGTCTGTGGCTGGAACAGAAATTTTTTTAATATTTTTTTTTCCTGAGATGACTTTGCTGCGCTGCTCTGCTCAGGGATGCTTAAGCCAAATCTCCCAGTGCTTTTGTGGCTGAGCCAGTCAGTAGTGGTGTTTGAACCAACAGCTTGTGTTTTGCAGCCAGGGCCACACAGGTCTTTAGATACCATTTTTTTTTTTTTTTTTTACCTTTAAATAGAAACTTCCTGTTGCATGTTTACAGGTTTCATTCACAGTTGCTGTCTTGGTACAATCCACAGTTACCCCAGGAACACGTTGCCATGTGTCAGATTTTGAGTGGTAAAATATTACATCTAAGAAATGCTCTTTGGGTTGAGGGGGGAGGGGAGATTTTGAAAGCCTGATTTGGCATCTGAGCTGACTTGTAACTAGCAGAGAGTGAAAATGCTAAAACAGCTGACAGCAGTAAGCTCCATGGACTCAAAATAAATTATCTGCCCAGAGTCCAGAAAAAAAAAACAACTTTGCTATTTGACATACCTGCAAATTAGCCCATGTATTTGAGATTTATCCGAATCTTGTATCAGCTGTCACTTAAGTACTCTCTACTGCAATGGTGATTTCATTTGGGTAAGAAAGATATTACAGTTAAAAGGTTAGTTTGAGTCTTGACAGACTTGGTTTGGTAGGCAATTCCTTACAGTCTTGCATATGCTAGGGCAAATTGCTCTGTGCTTTGAGTCCTAATGCGGAATGATGGTATTTTGGGGGCAGATGCTCAAACTGAGTGTCTGTAGAAGCTATAGTGGTGAGCTCAGAGAGACAGCTTGTGAAGTTTTGAGGTAGTGTGCGTGCCGTTCAAGTTGAGCAGTTGATCTGGGCAATAAGTGCAGTTGCAGGCTCAGTGAATCGTGTTCTGGTCCATCAGTGAGGCTGGTTAGAACAAAGTGGCATTATTTCCTTTTTCATGTGGTCATGCTATAAAGCAAGCTCTGTTGGTCACATGGCTGTGTATCATGCTGCTGCTCCTCTGCGTCTTTGGCATGCAGAGCTGGGCATGGAAACAGACGGCTATCTCGCACAGGCTTCTTGGAGAGTAGCAAAGGTTTTAGCAGATGAAAACTGATTGTATGACTTCTCTATGAAGAAGAAATAGGAACATAAACTCCTGCTAACAGCTTGGTAGAGCCTTGCTTTTGATGATGCTGTGCTAGACTTAGTTCTTAGGTCCCAAGGGTGAGCAGAGATGTGTTGAAGTCTAGATCTGTTGTCTAGAGATTAGCTCTGTGCTACCCAAGGGGAGATCCAGACTGCTTCCCAGTGGTTTGGTGAAGCAATAGCAGAATTATGCCTGACTTGAAACAAACCCTCTAATCTTTTTCAGCTGAAGGGATGATGCCTGCTTTGCCAAATGTAGCATAGGCAGAAGATAAGAGATTATGGTCTATGAACTCCCTTTACTGTCTGTATAAACACTCTACACACTGCACCTTCAGTTGCTTCTCCTCTTACCCAAAGTCATTGTCCAGAAAAAGGGCACTGCTAAGCCTGCTTCCAGCTATAGCTACTCTCCAGGGCCTGTGGAACAGTGGTAGAGTCTGACCCAGCTAACAAACAATATCAGTAAATTCAGGGAAGGACTGACACAATGATGTATTTCCTCATTTTTCAAAAAAGGTGAGAGTAAGAACCAGAAAAGTAAAGGTGAGTTCTGGGTAGCACTAGATTAGAGGCAGGAGCTGTGCAGTGACTGTCAATCTGTTGTGCTCCGTGAGATTATAGAGGTTCTTGAGAAGGACCGACTGTTGGGGCAGTGCAGCACCCCAACACACCAGCTGCTTATGCACCTGTTCTGGCCTGGAGCTCACCTGAGACCATTGTCACAAGGAAGGTGATGCAGGTGCCTGTGGATGAGGTGAGAATACTCTGGCAGAGCTGGGATGCTTTCACTGTAATGCTGATTCGTCTCTCTCCCAGGCAATGGTACATTCCTCCCATCACTGCGCAGTGTGCATGCAGTTTGTCCGGAAGGAGAACTTGCTCTCTCTGGCTTGTCAGCACCAGTTCTGTCGCAGCTGTTGGGAGCAGCATTGTACAGTGCTCGTCAAGGATGGTGTCGGAGTCGGTGAGTTCAAGGCAAATATGGTACTGGGTCTGTATTTGCCACATTGGCTGTTCTGATGATGACTGCCTGAATTGGTCTAAAACATATCAGTAATGAGAAAATGGAGCATGGAAATGAATATTTGTGACACACGTAACTTGAACTAGTCGTCTTACCTGAATCCCTGGTTAGTGTTGGCATACCACCAGGGGAGTGCTAGTCCTGCCTGATAAAACATGCAAGTCCATAGATCTGTTTGCTGCTTTTTTCCCCTTGTGATCTCAAGAGCATGACAGTAACAAGTTAGAAGCTGCAAATCTACTGCATTTTGAGTTTTCATCTCTCATGATGTATTGTTGCACTGCTCCTGGAGTGCTCCTGGTTGCAAACATCTGTTCCCTTTGTGTTGGGTAGAAGCCAGTAGTTGCCAGAGTTGCTTTGGGCTTTTCTTAGCCTTTCTTGCTGGCATGGCAGTAACATGCAATTTCGCTACTTGAAGTATCTGACCTTGTGAAGACTAGTTGAAGCACCTACTGGTCCTGGATGCGCATGTGCCCTGTCATCTTTCAGTGAAGACAGTTAGGCTTCAGCTTTTCAGCAGCCCTGATAGATTGGTTTCACAGTTGTGTCCTTTCTTGCCACAACAACAGATGGCACCTAGGAAACTGTGTTGAATGCTCTCTGTGCATTCACTCCTTAGTATAAGCTGCACTGTGCTAAAATGTTGCTTTCTCTTTTCAGGGGTCTCCTGCATGGCTCAGGACTGCCTGCTTCGGACACCAGAGGACTTTGTGTTTCCATTACTGCCTAGTGAAGAGCTGAAAGACAAATACAGGCGCTACCTCTTCAGGGACTATGTGGAGGTATTGTTTTTTCAGTTTTAAAATACCCTGGGTCAATTCACCAATGACTTGCAGAAATTTTGTTTGAAGTGTCTTGCATCTTTGATGAGAACTGCAGTAACTGCAGCAAAATTGTCCCCGGTAAACATGATGTGGCTGCCCCTCTAGGACAGTGTCAGTGAGAAGTGCTCTAGCAGATTGCCAAAGTAAATTCTGCTGTAAGGTCACCCAGCAACTCCTTGGCTGGTGCTTCAGAATTCTCAGAACATTGCAGCTGAGAACTCCAAATTTCAGACTGAATTTTAAAGTCCTTCCTGCTCTTGCACAGATATTTTAGCTTCTGAAAAATATGTCCCTTGTCTTGGTGTAGCCCAGCTGAATGGGCTTGCTGGATAACATTTTATGTGAGGGTTTTTGACATTAAAGCAGCGACTGTTAAGGTTAAATGTGCAGGAGTATTCTGGTAACTGGGAACAGACTGGGAACACTCAAGAAGCAGCAAAGCAGTATGAAAGAGTGGTGTCACCTCTCTTCAATAAGAGACCCTTTGGGAGGGAAAGCCACTGCAGGAGAGCGGCTGAGTACGTTCTGGGGCATAAGGAGAGGATGGGGAAAGAGCTCAGATGGAGGAAAATTGTCTGTTCAGTGTCTGGGTGGGGTCTTATGGTTGTGTTACTGTGGTTACTTCGTCTGTAACCCTCCATTGGAATTCTGTGTTCTACAGAAGCTGTAAGTAACTAAGACTCCCTTTCCTAACGTGGAAGAGGTTTATCTGCTCCGTTAACCACGACCTGGTGACAGTTTTCACTCTCTTTCAGCAAGAAATAACTGACTTGTATGTTTTTGAGGATAGGAGTTGTTAAATGTGAATAGATAATGCTCTTCTGCACCCACTGCTGATCTTACCACCTTGGTATGTTCACAGAGCCATTATCAGCTGCAGCTGTGTCCTGGTGCAGATTGCCCTATGGTCATACAGGTACAAGAGCCAAAAGCCCGGCGAGTGCAGTGCAATCGTTGCAATGAGGTCTTCTGGTAAGAAACAGAGAAGGTTAAAGATCACGGGGAAAGTGTATGCTGTCCTCAGAACTACTCCGTTTGCTTGCCAACAGGTTCAATGTGTGGCAGCATCTCAAATGCTTTGCTGGAGTTGTTTGTAACTTGAGTTATCTTGAGTAATTGGACACTTGGGGTCTGACTTCTACAGGTGGTCAGCTGTCCCCTCGCTCCCTAAGCTCCTTGGGAGCTGGGTGTTCTCACAACCAGGGAATGCAGGTCTTGAGTAATGAAGAGGTTGCAAATCTGCCATTTTCATGTTTCGGCTAGGTTACAAATTTTGGTACACATGTAGTGAGCGGTAGAGACGCTGGTAATGGATGTGGAGGCCTCACCGCTATCTGTTGGTATTGAGTTTTTAAGTTTATTACAAGTATTTGACTCCCAGGGCGTCTGGTATGTTTTGAGGCTCGAGCAAGAATACATTTCTGCTTAATAGGAACGCTAATATTCCTTGTCTGACTTCAAATGTATTTGGAACCAGAGAAAAAAGATAGCTTGCAGGGATGCTGAAATGTCTTCTGCTTCTGAGTCTCCAGAATCACTGCTGCTGAGAATGTCTGTGGAGCACGATACGACTAGTTTACAGACCCAGTTTACTGGTATCTCCATTCAGATGGCCCTTACTCACCTCGGGCTGGTCAGGGCATGCTAATGCGGGTGCCTGATGTCTACCACTGGAGTCAGGCTACTTGTAAAGCCGCTGGTATGCCCCAGGCCTCTGCAGGCATAGGTAGGCTCCAGGGAGGGATGTGTCCGCCCTCAGGCATGCGATTTGTCACAGAAGGCCTCAGTTCCCATCCTGACTCTGGCTTCTGCACAAGAGGGTAGGGCTTTACTGGAGTTCAACCTTGGCCTTTACACTCTAGAAATACACGAGTCCATTTGCATCCCTTATCCTCGCTCGGCCTCCCAGATTTTGGTCATCAGGAAAATGTCAATTCTTGAGTCACTTCCTTGGAAACTTATATGTCTTTTTTTTTTTTCTCTTTTTCTTTCTCCTTACCCCTCACCTCCCCTATTAAGCTTTAAGTGTCGGCAGATGTACCACGCACCCACAGACTGTGCTACCATTCGGAAATGGCTCACCAAGTGTGCAGATGACTCCGAAACAGCCAACTACATCAGTGCTCACACTAAAGATGTAAGGACAAGCACCTGCATGTTTTTTCTTGCCCTCTAGCCCTGCCTGGAAAGCAAGATACGATTCTATATATACGTAGCATTGTGTGCTGCCTTTTCACAGACTGCAGATTCTCACAGCTGCCTAGGGACTGTGATATAACACAACTGAATGCCTTGGGAATGCTTTGTGTGGGAAGTACAGCTGCCCTCCTGTAGTAAGGACCTGGTGGTCGTTATTCCAGACCTGGTGTGAATGTCTTTGGCAGCCAGATGTGCCGCCCTCCCACAGGCTAAAGAATTGTGACTACTTTGAAGTGATCAGTAGAGATGTATTTTAAAATGACAGAGTGTAGTAAGTGTGGAGTCAGTACCAGATAAGGCACTAGAGGTGTTTAAACCTGAACACCTGTATGGAGTACTGTGAACTGGAAGGTGAGGGAGATAAAGTCTTGATTTGGAAAGGACAGCAAAATGGGACAGGTGAAGTCTGTAAATTAGACATGGAAGTATTTCTAGTAGATTTAGACACAAGAAAAAGAAAAAATATTAAATATTGTGCACTTTAGTCTACCTATAGAATTGTCTTTAAAAGTTAGAGGTATACTACCTTTATCCTCTAGGATATTAGTTGTCTACAGATTGGAACTTTTAATGTCTTTTGGTGATTTTGTGTGCTGACTTCCATACAGTTCTTAGCTGGCATTTGTTCTGCTATAGCCACTGACAATTGTGACAGTGCCAATTAGCCACAAGCTGCAGTTGTGTTAGGAAAGTGGGTACTTAGACTAGAGATCTTAAATTCCCTTCTTTCTGTGGAGGTGTCAATGTGTGATGACATTGCTTCTGCTATGCTTTTTTGTAGAAATAAGGTTCTGTCGTGGGTTAGGTTGAACCCCCCCCCACACACACACAGCCGGTCACTCTCCCTCCCCCACCCCCAGGAATGAGGGAGAGAATTAAAGGATAAACGGGAAACCCGTGGGTTGAGATAAGAATAATTTAATACAGATGATTTAATACAGTGTAGATGCTCACCACCCCCTCGTATGCGAAGCCCGTCTCGTCCCGAAGCCGCAATCCCGGACGGACGTGAGGCCCCGAAATAGAGAGGGGCAGAGAGAGAGAGAGAGAGAAAGAGAAGAAAGAAAAACAATAGAGCAACAGCGCAGCAAGTGCAAAAGAGCAAAAGTGCAAAAGAGCCAAAGCGCAAAAGCCCTTCTCTCCGGCTGCCCCTCACTTTTATACTGGGCATGACGCTGCATGATATGGAATACTAATTGGCCAGTTTGGCCCTCAGTCTTAAGTTCCACCACAAATCACAAGGGGAATCGTGTCCCCCTTGTCCCAGCTATGCTCCCCCCTTATCCCGCCGTGTTTCTGCACTCTGGCACACTGAAAAGTCCTTGGAGTTTCACGTCCAACCACAAACATCAACTTGCTATCACCGTTCTTCTCAGAGTGAGCCTCTGAGTAAAACCAAAACACGGAGCTCTTCTAGCTGTTCAAAAGAAGAGCTAACCCGGTCCCAGCTAAAACTGGGACAGGTTCTGTTATCTTGAGCGTTGTCCTGGCATACATTTTGCCTGCCATTAAAACTTACAAAAAAAGCAGCAAAACTCAATTCCTCCTTTGTACCCGTGCAACCCAAAAAATGTAACTCACTTGACACTCCAGGGCATCCGTGGAGCGAGAAAGTGTGCAGCTCTCACTGTGGTCAGCCAGATTCTCTGCAGCTAGCTAAGTTGTTACCTGTTAGTGGCTGCTGAAGGCACAACCTAGTGTTGATTATCTTGTAGTCTAAGTAGCTGTGGAAGCTACTGTCATATGTGAAGTACTTACATCCCTATGCCTGAGCAACTGCTAAGTGGTAGCTCGGTGAGACCTTCAATTTTACAAGGAGTAACAATGGCAAATTTGTTTTCTTGATCAAACAGTCCAGTGTTGCAGTGTAACTCCCTGGCTTTGCCTTTCTGCCTCCTTTTTAAATGGAACTGTCAGGAGTCAGTGGGAGGCAGGGTGTGTATATGTTAATGTTCTCATATACATGTATGCATATTAGAAAAAAAAAAAGCAAGAGGGGAATAATCATTCAAGTGTTGTCATTCTTCAGAAGGCTGCTAGAGACAGAGCTGTATCTAACAAATGCTTCTGTTTTCCCAGTGTCCCAAGTGCAATATCTGTATTGAAAAGAATGGAGGCTGCAATCACATGGTGAGCAATTCCCTGAACACGTCAGACCTTCCTTGTTCTAAGCAGAAGGTTTTTTTAACTCGCTTTCCACTAATCAGTGCCTCCTGTCTCTTCTTTTTCAGCAATGCTCCAAATGCAAGCATGGTAAGTAGGATTTGGAAGCAGTTTGCAGTATTTGTTAGTGGTGATGTTCTCTCCTCTTTTTCTTTGTGATATGAAGACAAATTGTGAACATTGACAGAAATATTTTTTTCCCCTAGTAAAAGGTGAACAGGATATTAATTACAGACTTGTGTGATAGCTTTTTTTTTATTGGCTGTCATCTCAGCTCGGTTCTGATACAGTGCCAATTTGGCTCCCTCTCCCTGACATGTCCGCTGTATAGAGAGGTCTCCATCTCTGCCATAATATTAGCAGTGGAATCCATCTCAGAGGAGAGTATTACATGCTTTCCATGTAATTGTATTTGTCATCAACTGAAAATACTGGCAGAACTGAGTCATTTACTCAGATGAGCTGAAGTCCTTCTGCTTAGTGATGGAAATGAGCTTCAACCCAGATGAAACCACAGGAGCTATGGATTGTTCTGAGTGACATTATCTGTTGGACTTCTCAGTCCGCCTCTGTGCAATTAGCAGCCTGAGTGTCTTTGGCCCATTGCGTGGTCATACAAAAGGACAGCCTGCTCTTGCACTTATCTTTTTGTGGCAGAATTAATTTCTTTTGCCTTGGAACAAGATAGTTTGTATTCAGCCCGCTAAGTTAAGTGTGCCACTAGGAAATATTATAATATTAGAACCTTTTTTGGAAGATTATTGAAGATTACTGTCCTCTCTCATTTCCTTTGCTTTGGGGTCCTCAGCAGCACTGGACGTGCTTTGATGGAGCTCTGTGACAAGGGTGAGCAGGCAAGTGCCAAGGTACCATGGTGACTAGCACTCAAGAAGGCTGGTGAACTCTGGAAATATAAATTTCAGTCTCTTATTATGAGTAATTCAGAAGTGATTCCTATCGTAGCAACTTAATCTCCGTATTTTTTCCTTCCCAGTGGAACACTCACAGCCTCTCTCTTAAATCAGGAAACTGTCTACACGAGTTTGGCTATTGCTCTCTTTCCTCCACTTTCTTCCCAATTCAGTGACTCCTAACTCAAAGTGTCGTAAACCACTGATACCTGAAGTTACCTGGGTAGTTGCCTCCTTGAGAGAACTGAGAGCAGACTTTCTTTTGCATGAGTTAGTTCACTTTTGGATTTGATTGTTCATATTTTATTCAGCCAGAGGTCCGCATGGGGCAGTGTGCCAGTGGTGGGGAGGATGCAACTCACAAATAAGACTGCAGCCTGCCTTTTCGTTAATCTAGAGTGACAGCCTGTGCAGAGCAGAAGTACAGCTCTGCCCATTAGTCTTGATGTACTGGATGCAGCGCTTCAGGATTTACTTTCCATAGTTGCACGGGATGCTGTACAACGAAATCTTCAAGACAGGCTGGTATTTTTGGTTTGCTAATGTGTTCCATTATGCAAGATGATACAAAGTGTATATGTTTCTTGGCTTAGCAGAAGTATCTGAAAACAGATGGGCTGTGTCTTCTGAATCTTCTCTTTCTCAAAGGTTTTTTTTCTGTGCATCACAGTGGGTTTTTGCTGTTTTCTGCAGACTTCTGCTGGATGTGTCTGGGAGACTGGAAGACTCACGGCAGCGAGTACTACGAATGCAGTCGGTACAAAGAGAATCCTGATATTGTAAACCAGAGTCAGCAAGCACAGGCCAGGGAGGCCCTTAAGAAGTACTTGTTCTATTTTGAGAGGGTAGGAGACATCTCCTTGGCCAGAGCTGCTGTAGCCTTTTAATGCTCCCTGCCTGGTGCAAAGGTCATTGCCAGCAATCTCCATGCAAGAAACTGCCCCAAGAGAATCTGTGCAGAATTTTCAGGCCCTTGTTTTTCACTCAAAATCCTGCCCTGCGAGTCCCATCCAAACCTGTAATGTCGTACCCAAAGCAGATAGTATTCGCTCCTATATTCCATTGTGCTAGAGAAAATCAGTATTACCTGTGTGCCTCTGTACCATTTTTCTGCAGGCTGAGTGCTGCTGCAGTAGATAGATATTGCTCCAGTCATTTCCTTCCAGAATCGAGGAACTTCAGTTCCTTGCAATATGTCTTTATAGAGACAAAGACTAAATAAACTCTGCCATGTTCAAAGCTCCATTGGCTGTAGCAAAGTTTTCCTAAAATTTCATATAATCACATTTTTTAAAAGTTGCAGTCAGAGCATCTCTGTCCACACAGCAGGCTCGATGCACCTGACCGTACAGTGCAATTCTAGAGCAGCATCTCTTAGGAGACAATGTGGTAGAGGTTAAATGCTGCTGCATTTCAGTTTCCCCATTAAAATAAGTTTCATTCCATGAGCCAAGTCCTGCAGTAAAATAAACGTGTTTGTTCCTGGCTCTCCAGACCACAGGCTTTGGGAAATGGCTATGTTTACAATGTGCACATGGATGTTGGAGTTCACTGAGCCCATGTTAAATGTTAATTTAAACTCTCGACCTTCTATAGAAATCAATGTTAAGTAGGGGAATCACCATTACTTTCCATCTTGTTAGACACAAGGTTGTTGTGTGTCCAGAGGGCATTCCCACTCTGAGGAGCTGGGTTGGCTCCCTGCTCTTTGCTGCTGTCAGTCTGTTGTATACAGCCTCCACCACTTGCTGCTGGAGGGGCTGCCTTGCTGTACTTTCACACAGCATGTCTTGCCTTGCTGGACTCCTGCCCCACTTCGATTTCTGCTTGCTAGAGCTTGTGCTTTTATAGCAGCAGTACTCTGGTCTCATGCCATTTTTTCTTTCCCTATTTCCCCACCCCTTGCAGTGGGAGAATCACAATAAAAGCCTACAGCTGGAGGCACAGACATACCAACGAATCCAGGAGAAAATCCAAGAAAGAGTTATGAACAATTTGGGAACATGGATAGACTGGCAATACCTACAAAATGCTGCAAAACTACTTGCAAAGGTGGGTGATTGTGTCTCGTTTGGCACAGAGAAGAGAATACACACCAGAATCCTAAATTCAGAACACCAAGTGAGGAATGGAATTTAGGGGGTGTGAATATGTGGGACAGTAGCTCTGGTCTAGGACATGAACTAGCCAAAACTCATCCGGAAGTGACCTCTGTGAAGTTATACTTTAACTGCACAAGTTCTTCCAAGGAAGATACGGGAAATGCCACCATGAAGCATCCAGTTGTCCTTGTCAGAAGGTAGCTTCTTAGTCTGTAGTGGTCACACAGATGTGACTGTGCTGACTTCCAAGTCTGAGACTCTTGTCCTTCTTTTCTCTCTTTTCCTCCCACTCCCTCACAGTGTCGTTACACCCTGCAGTACACATATCCATATGCCTACTACATGGAGTCTGGTCCCAGAAAGAACTGGTAAGATGCTTTGCTCTTTTTTTGCCGATAGCTTTTTGGGGTATAGCTGGCAGCATGCTGGTCTGAATTCCAGAGCTTGGCAGTGTCCAAAATATTAGTGCTGAGTTTGAGGTAAGGACAGGTCAAATAATAGGTGATTTCGCACCTTTCCTCTTCACTTTGAGTTGTCCAGCAGCACAGTCCTCTGACACATTACGTTATTTTCCCAGGGCACTTCACTGCACTTTCACTAACAAGCAATTTATCCAGAATGTTTGAGGCTGGAAGTGTGCATTTATTCCTTGGTAAGACTTATCATAGAGCTGTGGGCTGTATTTCATGAGAAGAGCTGCTGGAGGATAGCTTTTTCAGCCTTGAATCAGGGTGTAGCTTTGCTTTTATTCCTGCTGTAAGTTCCTTGCTGACTTGGTGCATCTCATGGGCTGGGCATGTCCGAAAATAGCCCTGAATTCACTGAAGAGGTTGTTTCTTTGACTCAGTTGTCCAGTAAAACCTGTTATCCAATCTCTCCTCATAGGATCATATGTATTTTCTGAGGCTGTGGACAGATGTTCTCACCTGATCTGACTGTGCCAGTGGAAAAACTTACTGCTCCTAGCAGTGGTTAACTATTCCTCTGCTCTGTCTGCAGAGCTGTGCACGAGAGCATTTTGTGACCCGTTTATGGCAAAATTAGCTGAGTTAGGAGATATTTGTCACTTGCAGTGTTTTTAGGATGACTGAATGCAGGCTGGGGAGTGCTTACACAAGAAACTCCTGGAAGGGGCAATGCTGTCTAGCTGAAGATGGATAAGGAGGAGGCACAGACCTGCTCTGCCAGCACAGCTGTCAGCAGAACACATTTGTCTGCTCCTCAAGTGTAGTGTGTGGCATAAAACTGCTCCACTAAACTAGTTTCTTGTTGCTGTCTCCAATTTTCCTCTTCGCAGTTTGAATACCAGCAGGCCCAGCTGGAAGCTGAAATTGAAAATCTCTCATGGAAGGTGGAGCGAGCAGACAGCTATGACAGAGGGGTGAGTATTCTGCTTACTTGAGCCTGCTGGCCAGATTTTGTTTGTTGGGCTTAACGCTTCCGCAGGAGCAGGAAGGCAGTCAAGTGAGAGTTCCGAGAAGCCAGATCCAGAAACTCAGCTTTAGCCAGCAGATGTTGTAGAAGTGGAGTGCTCACTGCCTTACAGGGGAGGTGGGAGGATTGCAGTGAGTCCTGCAAACTGAAACAGGACCAAGAAAGCTCTGGAGGAAGCTGCATGTAGCCTTCTGGTGAAGAGCAGATTCCTTAAGTGTGTAGCTTTTTAGACAGAGCAGGAGCCAGGTAACTGCAGAGGGACCCCACGTCAAAAGAAAAAGGATCTGCGCTCTTGTGATCCAGTGCATGTGAAGTGTGAGGGTTGGTGCTTCTCAGGCTGGAGCTTAGTCCCTCCCTAAAGGAAATGAGCTCTTCTCTGGGGAGTTCATGCTAACAGTTTCTACCTTCTGTTTTATCAGGACTTAGAGAATCAGATGCACATAGCAGAGCAGAGACGGAGGACCCTGCTGAAAGACTTCCATGACACATAAGACAGGAGGAAGTGACAAAGTGCAGGGGTGAGAGCAGCGAGTGAAGTGATGGCAGCTTCACCAGGATAAGCAGGCACTGCCTCTGGGAGAACACGGCCAAGGACAAAGCCACCCCTCCCCTTGCAAGTCAGACACATGCAAACACCACATCTTAGTCCAGTTTGTTCTCTTATCTTTCTGTTTTTGTTTCTGCCAGGCTAGAGGCCAGAGTTCAGATTGGCGTATTTCCTGGGACTTTTCCCTCCTGCCCTTGGTGGTCTCAGAAGGCGAGGGAGTTTTCTCTGAATGGCTGTTAATAGTATTAGATCATTACAATTTATGTAATTTTCAACGGTTGTACAATTATACAGACAAACCTTAGAATAACACACAACCCTTTTTAAAAATAAATTGGCAGTGGAGTGTTTTTCCTTAATCTGCTTGTAAATTAAATGGGCTTTTCCCCCCCTCTCCCTTCCTCTGACCCAAAAGTCCTCCTAGACGCTGGAGGAGGTTACAAAATCTCTCAGCTGGATTTCCCAATGCTCCTTTAACCA
Organism: Tauraco erythrolophus; assembly: GCF_009769465.1. Lineage (NCBI taxonomy): Eukaryota > Metazoa > Chordata > Aves > Musophagiformes > Musophagidae > Tauraco > Tauraco erythrolophus. The sequence goes on from NC_141476.1 coordinate 10,489,858, forward strand.
GGGCATTGTAGCAGTTGCATTGCACGAGGAGACTGGCTGGTGTTAAGAGTGGCTTCTGCTGTGTCTGACCCGACAGTACCAGCAGTGGCCGTGATTTAGTATGATGACGTGTGACATCTCTTTTCTTGTAAATCAGCTGTGCAAAATCCTGCTACACAAACGAAAGCAAACAGAGGAATTGTAGGGGAGAGACCAGGTTAACACTGGGGGATATGCCTTGAGTCAGGTCATATTCTGCATTTGATGATTTTAGGTCTTCCATGTAGATTTTTGCTTTACTTGTTTTTGTGGGGAGGGTGTTGTATTGCCAAAGTGAGTGATGAGGGAATAGTAGCATACAGTTGTTAATCGAGCTTGGGGCTTTTGCAGAGTGAAACAATCCATGTTATAACAGTGCCGTGCAGGCCTGGTAAAGATTATTTGTGCCTGCTGGGTAACATGGCTGAGAAAATTCGATCCCATTCATCAAGGTGAGACTAAACACTGCTACGTTATGAGGAGGAATAATTATGTACAACACGCTCCCTGGCACATGTTGGCAATGTGGACGGGCACTTGAATACAGGTGCGCTGCTTGTGCAGAGCCTGCACCAAGCCAGGCAGAAAATTAACTAGCAAAATTAATTTAGTTGTATATTAGTATTGATACTGGTGGGGACTTATCAGAAAATTGATTGTTAGGAGCATGTGGAGCTTTTTATTAACATTCTTTTTTCTAATGTAAAATATACACTAAATAAAAATATGAAAACCTAGTTCATCTTAGTAGGGGTTAACATGAAAAAGGTTACTGAATGCTGATGCATGCCTGTTGCTACAGGAAGCGGGCCACACGTTAAGATTTCACAGGCATGTGTGTCACTTGCACCAGGAACGTGTTGTTTGCACCCAGTAAGCTGAGCTGGAGTCTGATCTGAGGAAATCTTCACCTCTGTGGAGAACTCACGGGATTCTCTTCCACACTGTATGTGGAAGTGTTGCCTTTGGTGCATCCCTGTATCCTCTGTTGCTCCGATACAATGTCACTTGACAAATATTAAACCGGAGGGGGAAAAGTGCTAAATTCCTGCATGTTGGAATAAGCGAACTCTGCTGTTGGAGCCTTTTTCGTGTACCTGAGGCATGTGAGCCAAGTATTTGCAGCACGATTGCAATATTGAGCAGATGGATTTAACAAGAGAGATGCATCAGTTTAAAAGCAGAGTATCTGTCATGGGAGCTAATCCTGTGGCCATGCTTCTTGTACACAGCAGAAAATTCAAACTGAGAGAGGCCTTTTCCTTCCTCCCCTCCCTTCCATGGTGTGGGATATATCCTCAGGGAACGGGGGAGTGTGTTGCCGAGCTGCGGCTGGCAGTGGAGTGGGGGTTACAACAGAAGCAGCTGAGGGTAGAGCAGGGTTGCAGAGAGGTAGCTGGAGCCAGGGAGCAGGTCAAGGGCAGGGAGGGAGTCCGTGGTTTCTGGGAGCAGTGCTGCTTTGCTGCCCAAGAGATCTCTGTAACTGAGGCTGCTTGTGTTCCTGCTCTGTCCTGTTCTGGCTCCCCTCTAGGCTGGAGCCATGGGGTAGATAGGTCCTGTCTCCAGCTGCTGTTTCCTGATTTCATTCCCTCCTCTGCTCCCGGCAGCAGCCTCTTTGTGCCTCCTCATATGTTCTAGAGGTTAGACTCTTCCTTTCTCTTCCCTTTCCAAATGATTTTCAGAGTCTGGGCACCTGGACCCAGGGCCAGGGATAGCACGGGGAAAGAGTTGCTGAGGCCCAGCAGTTCGCAGTGCGTAGAACCAATATTTGAACTGTTCTTGAAAAATGTAATGTGCAAAGTACTAATTAGGATAAAAGCTGGTGTTCTTGTTGTCTAAATGTAACTAGCATAACACCTAATCTCTTGCAGAGCAGGTATGTGGAGTTTCCTAATCCGAAGAGCTCTCACTTCTGTTACATAATTGACAGCTTTGGGCTAGATGAGAATGGGGTTTTGTCTCTCCCCTCCCCCTCTCTCTCCTATGCCCCCGCAAAATGCTTTGCTATGAATCCTTGTTTGTAGACAAGCTAAACCATAGAGCTGTGGCCAAACTTACTGAACAGACTGCTGAGGTGCGTGGCTGAGGAACCGTAATAAATACTGCACAGTGCACCCCCTAACTCTTTCAAGTTTTCTGAAACTAGAAAATTTTGTCAGCAGTTCTATTTGTTTTAAAAGAACAAAACCCCTTCTAAAAGGTAGTGAAAGTCCTGGTTTGCACGCACAGGTCCTGTTTCTATACTCCAGAAAACAACAGGATTTACTTGTTTTGCAGACCAGGATGACTTCTGTATTGGTGTCATTCAGAAAGTCGCAGGCCTCCAAGACAAAACCTACACAGCACAGGGACTATTGGCTCTTTCGTGTAAAGTCACAGGTACTGCTTGAGAGGCAGGTGACGGGAAGGAAACGGGAGTTCTCGACACCAAAAGACACAGCCAGTTTTTCCCCCCTTTAATAAGCAGACGGCCCTATTCGAGTCAAGGTTACATGGATGTAGGGTGAATAGAAAGTGGCTCAGGAGCCGTTAATTCTGAGGCACAAGTTTCCCTTTGGTGTGTTACTGCTACAGATGTGGAATGCTTGTTCTCTCTTTTTTTTTTTCTTTTTGCACTTGTTTCCAGTTCCTGCGCCAGCCCACACCGCTCCATCCTTGCATCCAATGCTCTTTTTATTTCAGCTTCGCTTGTGTTAGTGCATTGGCTGCCTCGTCTCTAACAGTCCTCAGGCTTCCCAGACTGTAACAAAAAATTTTTCTACTGATAACGCAAACTGCATGACTGCTGCTCTGCGTGCTGGCGGCCGCGCTGTGCCCGCGCCGGGACGGGGCAGCAGGAGGTTCGGTACTATAGTCTTGCACTCTAAATTTTAGACTTTTAAGCGGGTGAAAAAAAAAAAATAGAACTTATTTTTAAATGAGGCATTTGTTCTGGGAATTCCTTTCCTCGCCCCTGTCTGGTTCAGGTTTCGGGACAGCGCTGGTGGGGGGCAGCCGCGTGCCCCGGCAGGGGCTGGGGGCCGCCGCGCTGCTCCCGCCCCGCGCTTTCCTTCGCAGGCACCGGAGAGGGGCAGGGGCGGCACAAACCGCCCGCGAGACGGTTTGCCAGAGGCGCGCCCTTGGTTTATTTGGAATAAATTGTGATTTCTACTTCGGAGGTGTCCCGGCTCTTCTTGGGGACGGGAGGGGTCAGCGCCCGCCGCCGTACCCGGCGCCGCGCCCGCGCCGCTGCCCTTACCCCCGGCGGCGCGCTGGCCCCGCCCCGCGGCGCGGTGACGCAGCACGCCGGGTCGTTGCCATGGTGACCGCGAGGCCTGGGCGGGCCGGGGCGCGATGGCGGCGGCGGCGGCTGCTGCGGCGCGGCGGAGGGGTCCCCCCCTGCCCGGCCCGCCGGGGGGCCGCCCGCGGCCCGTCTGCTCGCGGCCCTACTTCCTCGTCCTCATGGTCTTCGCCCACCTCTACGTCCTCAACGTGCTGGGGCTGCTGCTCTTCGTGCACCTCAGCGCCGGAGAGGCCGGCGGGCCGCCCGCCGCTCCCCCGCCGCCGCCGCCGCCGCCCGCCCGCGCCCTCCCGCGCCTCGAGGGAATCAAGGCAAGGCTGCACCGGGGGTGCTGGGGCCGGGGCCGGGGCCGCGCCGCCGCTCACCGCCGCTCTCCCCGCAGGTGGGCCACACGCAGCGGGTGGAGCTGGTGCCCGGCAGAGTCCACGCCGTGCGCACCCTCAGCCTCAAGCCGCTCCTCTTCGGTGAGTACCGGCGCCGCTGGCCCGCGTCCCCGGCATCCTCCCTGCCGGTACGGCAGCGGCGGAGAGCGGCCCGCGCTGCTGCCGGCTCCCAGGCACGCCGATAGCCGGCCGGCTGGCTTGTGGGGTGATGGCCCAGCTGCCAGCCGGTACCGGGGCTGTGGGAGCGCTGCCCGTGGGTCCCGGCAGGCGGGTCTGGGAGATTTCCGCTGCCCGGCGGGGACAGTGACAATGGCCGGGGGCGTCTGGCTCACACCCGCCCCTGACACCCGCTCCAGGGAAAATGACTTCTGGCGTGTTCCCTTCTCCTCCCTGCGCCGCTTTTCCTTGGGGCTGTGTTGAAATGAACGTGATTTTGTTCAAGGTGTTTTTGGTACAGTATTTGTAGGGGTCGCTTGTTCTGGATGGCTCACCTAGAATAATTTGGAAGATTAACCTTTCCAGGTTTTTCAGATTCCCTTTAAAATACCATGAATAGACAGAAGATCACCGAAGAGGACCTGGAAGAAACTGCTAAGTATTAGGAAGGGACAAGAAATCCCCAAGCTTTTGGTAATAAATGATGATAAGCAATTTAGTGTTGGTGCTTCAGTGCTGAGCAAACGAGTAACAGAATTGATAGACTTAGTGTCTTCCACCATTTTGCATCCCGTTCTAGATTTATCATTATTTCTGGCTGCTCTGATACACAACTACATGGCATCCGTCTTTCAGATATTTTAAAACCTTTACCTTTCTGTGTTTTTTGCTGTGACTGGTAAAGTAATTTTAATGGAACTCTGTGTTCTGGAAATCCACTGAGAATATACAAATTAATTTTTTGAGACAGATGATAACAAAATTCCTACTGCTGCAAAGTCAGAGAAAACCTGTTGTCTCTGAAAAGATAGCGCTGAGAGTCTTTAGATGCTTTCTCAATAAGAAGAGGTTTTTTTCCTGATTCCAAACAGATTATATACACTGAAAGCCTGGCCGTAAATCAGATAGGTTTCTTATTAAACTCCTTTAATGCAATAATTGTGTGGAAGAAATATACAAAGTTCTTTTGTCATTTCTACATAAGTGGTGGTCATGGTTTGCAAATTTCTATGTGGATGTCTGTCTGACATTCAGTAAACAGACACACTAGCTTGGAACTGATATCCCCCAGCGTTCACAAAGCCAATGTCATTACCAGAACCAGGATCTGGGGCAATTACTCCGATTTTTGCTCAGGAAAACTCCTGTTTCAACCTTCTCTGCCCTGCTGACGCTGCTTAAGTAGAAGAGTTGATCCTGGCCTACAAGGAAGGCGCTGAAGTTAAGAAAAGGCAGGTTGGTCCCAGCAGCACTAATGCCACAACTTATGTCTTTGGCAGCTCCGTCGGTTCCGAGGGAAGCTTTGCTCCCTGAGGATGGTATCAGAGACAGCGACAGACGTTCAACTTTTGAGATGCCATACGAGGCTGTTCTCCTTTGTCCTCCGATAGGGAGTCCCTTATTTAGAAACCGCAAGTCGCAAGACAGCTCTTATCTCCCAGATGAACCTGCCGGGAGCCAGCTCTGACTTTAAAAGACTGCCAGAGACTGCTTTATCTATGCAAATAGTACCAATCTAAATGAACTGGTTTAAAAAAAGCTAATTTATTACATTTCTGTTGTTTAAATTAGTGGAAGTGTGTATTTAACTGGGTTGTGTTTGACAAACTCAGAAGTCGCTAGCAAAGAAGGACTCTTGGATTTCTGGGGATTTTACTTAACATGAAGTGTTGCGGCACGCAAGAGCCAATTTAGGGAAATAAGTGGCTGGTCTGCGATCTTTGCTTTCAGCAGAGTGGGCTGTAGTGGGACTACAGCAGCGGATGGCTCGTTAATGATTTAATGTGAGCTCTGTGCTGTGGAGCATGGCACAGAGGCACCACAGGGAACTTGCGGTTTGTTTTTTAAATGTGGGTAAGTCGTTTGCATGGAACCCAAGTGTATTTCGTGGAGCCATGAAAAAATCCCTGCCCTATTTTTTCCCCTGCTGGCTATGAGACGTCATTTCTAAAGCTTGTAAGTCAGACCATCTGTGCACTTTTTAGTTAGGAAACACTAATAATCAAATAATGCTATTAATGGAAAACAAATATCAGACAAAGCCTTTTCCACCTTCAGAGTTTTCATGTGTTCTGTTGTGTTTTCCAAGCACAGTCTGTTCAGAAAATATTGCCGTTGCAGGGACCACCTGGCAGCGGATTCTGTAGATTGGGCAGCAGTTTGCAAGACAAGGCAGCGAGGAGGAGTAAAAATAAAAAATCTCGCTGTGTTTTCCTTCGGAGCCTCAGGGAATAGAAGTAATCACTGCACAAATGTCAGGGAGCAGCTGAATTTCCGTGTGAGTGTCTGAGTGCTTGTCTCAGCTCACGCTAAATCCGAAGAGGAGATCTGATGGCGGGTTGTTGGTGTGCTTTACGAGCACAGGGAGGCAATGTGTCTCCATCAAACCAAGTGGCTCTCTCCACAGCTGAGACTGCAGGCATCATGAGCAAGGCAGAACGTGTTTCTCCCAAAAGCCGTTTTTTTCTACTTCTCATTTCAGTCCCAGGTTTAATTCAGTGCAGAAAACTTTCTATGGACAGTGCTTTGTGAGGCAGTAGAAATCCAACTTGTTTTCCTCACTTGAGGATTTGCTGGTTTCTGCTCTGTGGTCTGGAGTGTAGAGCTATAGCTGTGTTTACCCCTGTAGGGAATTACGGTCCTTGCTTACTTGGGTGAGAGGGTGAGCTGCAGAAAACTTGACGAGGCTGAGTTTTGCCACCTTTTCTGTCTTCCTTGCGTGCAGAGGAAAGGCCAGACAGATGTGTAATGCTTCTTCCCTGGCCCATATCAGAACTGGGGGGGATCTCCTGCTGTGCTGGGGCTGGGGCTCCCCTCCGAGTCCCAAGCGAAGCTGCCGTTGCACACCAGAGCAGAGTTTTAAACAGCTGATGTCCCAGTCCTGCTCTGATCTGTCTCAAGGCTTTTGTGAGTAGTTTCCCAGTTATCAGAATCTTCTGATCCAAACTGAATTTCTGATGTTAAAAAATGGTTTTCCCTGTCACGCAGAAACCCTCAGCTATTGTTGCTCTGTGCCTTTCCTGCCTGAGAAAGGAAAGTTTCCTTTTTCCTACTGTTTCCTTTTACCTGTGTGGATGCTCATCAACTCTCAGCGCAGCAAGCTGAAGACACAGGCCGAGTGACTGCTCAAGAGCAGAGTTTAGCCTTCATTTTTTAAGGGAGCAGGCATTGCCTGGGTTGGTTCCTCTCCCCCTTAATTTACCCCAGACTGTTCAGAAGTAAAGTATTTACTCCGTTACCTAAAAAAGCACCTCTTAGCAGTCGAGGATACTTTTGCGTAATCTCTCTAGATGGAAAGCAAGCAGGCACTTGGGCGACATCAATGTCTCAGGGTCAAACAAGGAAGCTGAAATGGCTGTCAACTTTGATGACGAGAATGAGAAGGAACTGTTATTAAGGTCTCTTCTAGTTTGTACTCGCCTGCAGAGTTTGGTTCAGTTTTATTGTGATGTTGGGTCCGACACAAAGCTGTCCATCGCAAGTCCTGGATCTGCAGAGCCTTGCAAGAGGAGTGCGTTACATCTACATCCTTAAGCTCTGTCTCAGTAAAACAGGGATCTGTAGTGAGGCCCTATCTGTGGACTATGATTGCTTTGAATCACCTAGAAGTATTTACTGTACAACTCCAAAACACCAACTGCCAGGGAAAGGAATTTTCTAGCCGTAGGGAAGGGAGCAGTTTCTTGTTGTTGGAATTGAGATTTTTCAGACCTTCCGGCCAGCCTGTTCAGGGCAGCGGTGATGCTTCCACCTCCGCACCGCCTGGTGCAGGTTCCTATTCTTCTGCCAGGCGTAGGCCTTGTTCACCACCACTTTGTCACTCTGTACTTCGCCGCTTACAACAAAGACCCCTGCATGAGTGCCTCTCATGATGTTGTGGACACAGGTAGCATCTATGTCCAGCCACTGCTGGAGCCTGGCAGGGATTTCGGTTCTGAGGAGCGGGCCGTGCTTCAGGACCTCCACCCTGGAGGGGTCCAGGTCAAAGTCCGAGATGGTGGTGGTGATGTTCTTCCTCAGGATTCGGATTTTCACTGCTGTGGAGTTGGAAAAAGAGCTATTAGTTCTGTTTACTTTTCATAGCTCTTACCTACTTAAACACACAACCAACGCAAGGCTCTCTTGCTGTTTCTGGACAGCTGTGGTGACACATCTGTCCAAGCTGTTGTAATTGCAGTGAACTTGTAAAAGTTCTCATTTGCCATTCTTCTCACTCCACTTTTCTCACGAGAGTGATGAAGGCGTATCAGCACCACTGCGTGGGCAGAAACCTTGTAGGAAGCAGGAGCACAAGCAAGTGGATGCATCAAAATCCTGGTCTCGTGCAAATTACTTGACTTTTCTCTGAGCTGGGGTTTCAGGAGGTGACATGACTGCCTACTGCCCAGGATATTGAATTTTATTTTTTTTTCCATGAAGGTTGTGTGCCTGAATTCGGGACAGTAGCTTGAAAACTTCCTGCCAGCAGATTGAGCAGAGCCACCTGCTCAGGCTGGGAGAGGAAGAGTCGCGTTACTAGAACAACGGTATTGAAGTTTGAAATAACTAACGAGGAGTTTGCTAGAGGTTTTTATGGGCATCAGTTGAAATGTTGGTCTCCAAGGGAAAACCAAGTAGTGCTTGTATTTAGCAGCCGCAAACCAAAACCAAATCAGAGCCCACAGAAATAAAGCACATTGTCACCTTTGGTGCTGCCTGGAGCTGGGCCCTCCTGATACCTAACAGGTAAGTTGGGACCTGAAAATCCCTGGGATCTGCTGTGGAAGCTGCAGTTTCTCCAAGTCAGTTTGTTATGGCAGAGCCATTTTCTGTCCGTGGCACTCCTTGGCTGCTGGAAAGAGTGGCAGCAACTGAAAGGAGAAGGGGGTTTACTCACCAAAATCATTGGCACAGAGGTTTTCCAGGATCTCCCTGGCAGTGCTGGCCTCCTCAAGCTCACAGTCCTTGCAGCTGGCTCGGGGTACTGCTGCAACAGAAATTTGGTTATAACACCCTTGTCAAGCTTCACTGGAAAAGGCATAATGTAATTTTGAGATCTGCGAGTGGTGGCTTGCTGTTTCCGAGTGGTGCTTCCTCCCGAGCTACCCAGTCCCTGGAGAGACAGCTTAGGCTGCCAGAGTGGGAAATGTTGAGCTCTCTGTTTTGTGGCTGGGGCAGACGCTGCTTGTCATGCTTTGTTTAGGCTTGTGTGTGTTGCTGCATGTTAAAGCAGCAGTGAAAATGCTTAATGGAGATCTCCTGGTTTGGATGAAACAATAAAGCTGTTGGTATGGCCAGACTCCATCCAGTGATGCTGAAATGAGGCGTCAGATCTCCCTTTAACTGCTCTCAAATCTCCCCCAGTGTTCATCAGCATCTGGATGTTTAATTTAGTCTTTCAGTCTTAAAGATATTTTTCTTGTGTAACTCATGCCTGCAGAGGCTTATGCCCCTTTGTGGTGTTTCCTAATGTTTAAAGAGAAGGCTTGCAAAACATTTCTTTTTGCGTGTTTATTTAAACCCTGGACACAGCTGAAAGATCAGGGCTGCAGCTCCTTAGCTCCGCTGGGAGCACATCTCGCTGCCTGGAGCCCGCACACAAGCTGTGCCTGGGCATTAGGCTTTTGCAGCGATTTCTTCCCCCTGCCCCACATCCCGTGTGGTCTCATGGCACCCGGGGAGCTAATGAATAGAGCAGAGAGGGGAACAAGCTGCAGTCAACTTTACATTAATTTTCTACACATGGTGGAGTTCCCAGAGAGAACAAAACTAGAATTTTTTTTTTTTTTTAAATATAGCTTAAACCCAGAAATACTAGGAATAGAAACAAGGCATAGGCTCATCCTTTTGAGCTTTCAGTATTACATATGGGAAAACATGAGGAAAAACCCAAGCCCTTACTTCTCCTGCTCGAGGAATTTTCGTCCATGGAGACTGCTGCGATGCACAGTTCGTGGTCTGCAGGAAACTTGTTGCAGTTCAGGATTTCGGGCCAGGGATAGCCGTAACAAGCCATGACGGGTGCGCAGCTTCTCTTGACGGCTTCACAGAGGCTGCGGCAGGGGTAGATGAGCCTGGGGAGGGGATGGGGATTGCAGCACCTCTGGACTTGGGGGCAGCAGGCTGAGGGTTGAGCCCTGGCACTGCACTGCTGCCACACAGGGCTGTCTTGCACACTCTAACGCTAGCAGAGCTATTTTGGGATCTTTGATGTCTTTTGAACATTCATGCCCAGGAAGCAAACAAGAAATGTCTGAGGACAGGAGGGATGAGGCTGTTTGATACAGGCTGCTGCCAAAAGCCCTTCCCCACCCCCTAACCCCGGATCTTCTCTAGTTGTGCAAAGACTGCTGACCTTTACAGGTGTCTAATTAGATAACTGATTTCCTTAGCAGCTCTATTCTTTGATGGCTGCACCTCAAAACTGAGGATTTCTCTCTGGTGCTGGCAGTGTTGGGCTGAGGAAGCCCCTGTGCACCTGGAGCAGGAACTGGGAAAGGGACTGCAGGGGAAGTGGGAGATGAAGCCGGTGGGTGCCAGGAGCTGCTGCGGTGTGTGAGTGGGCAGACAGGGGAGACGGCAGCAGTGCCTGGGCTGGGAGAGCAGGAAAATCCAGAGGAGGGAACGTATTGTTTCTGCAGCTGTGAAATGAAACTCTCATGTTTCACTTTCAGGGGGAAGGTCCCTGCTGGGTAATCCAATTACCCCTTGCCGAGAGGGGCAGCACGGCTTCTTGGGGGCTGTGCTGATCACGTTGCACGCGTTTTCTCTTGGGAGGCAAAGGCAGTTGCACTCATGGGGAGCGTTACTTGCTACAGCTGAAATAACTTGTAAAACATCTTACCTGTCCAAGCAGATTGGTGCAAAAAGGGAGCAGAGGAAAATCCTAGCATCTGGGTGGCACTCCCTGGCCAGCAAGGGCAGCCAGCTGGAAGACTGCTGGATCGCTTCTGGCATGGTCTCGTGCTCCAGCAGGTTGGGAATCCTCATCTCGGAGTAGCCAATATCATAGCACAAGGCCATGCGGTGTGGAATGGGTGTGCAGCTGGACGATCTCCTCAGGTAGCTTGCCCAGGCTCCTGGAGAGCCCCAGAGCAGCAGGCGTGCCAGGAGACCCAGCAGCCATGGGCCGCCCGACCTCGAGAGGCGCCTGCGGTGGGCCATGACCATGCTTGGAGCAAGCTGGGAGCGGGCGAACAGGCGGCACACCCTGGACTGAGCTGCCTCCTGACTGTGGGACGCCTTTTATAGCCTACAAGCCACCTCTCTGTCAATCCATCCTCATTAAGCGCGGCCCTTTCAGAGCCCTCATGGGGAAGACAATGCTCCAATTTTCATTTGCCAGCGGCCCCGATTGTTTGGATTTTAGCAGGGGTTTGGCTTAGATCAGCAGGTGTGGAAATGAGGGCAGTTGGGGAGGGATGAATGACTTGGCCAGTGTGTCTTGGGGCTCTTTCAGCCGAGATTGAATCTCTGTTTGACACCAGTGCTCCAACCCATCCCCTTTCTCTTGCTCCAGGATTAGTCATTATTTCATAAACCCCAATGTTTTCCTCTCTTTTGTTTTTTGTAAAAGCAATCAAGTGTTGCTCAAAGTCAATTAGGAGGCATTTGTTTAGCTGGATCTATTGTGGAGCAGGCGGAGAGATAGGATGGTCTCGCAGCCAGAAGTTAACCGTTTGGGAAAGCTGAGGGTAGGGAGGAACTAATTTGCAGCTGTGGAGCTAGGTTGTTTGCAGATGGGATTGGCAGCTGGAAACCCCCTCACCTTGCAACCTGCGTGACAGAGCACGCTTTCCGGTTAACAGACTCTCTGCTTCGTTACGAAATCCCGTTACTACCCTGAAGAGCGGGATTGTCCTTCCTCCAGCACGTAATTAAGATTCCAGAAACCATGATTATTGTAGCCCAGTTTGGGGAACTGGAAATACCAGGGGCGTCGCTTGCCAGCGTGCGTGGTTCGTTCAGGCCTGGTGCCGTGCCATGAGGTTCAAACCGGCCAGCGGAAGCTCCGGCTCTGAAGCATCCTCTGGCACAAGGACCCTGCGCTGCCTGTGGCGGAAATTGTTTCCTCGGAGGGTGTTATGGATACAGCCAGCTGCATTGTGTTTCTGGGGCTTCCCAGGAACATCTCGTTTTCTCCAGGGCTAGTTCTGGTCTGTACTTCGCCAACTGCTATTGACAGTTGGAGCTGATGGAGTTGATTTAAGGTCACGGAAGTAATTAACTTTTTTTTTCCCCTTTGACGATTGTTGCTGTAGTGGAGATAAAACGAGTCTGTAGCTCATACCTGCAGGAGCTCTAGTGGGCTGCAGTTTGGGGACCTTGGGCCTGGCAGCACTTAAACCTGTCCTGCTTTGGTAGTTTTGCTTTCCCTTTTCAATAGTCTCAGCTGCTGCTAACAAGATCCCCATAGCAGTGACAGACATCATCAGCCAGAAGGATCTTCTCAACTTGCTGGGCCACAGTGCAGCTGTGCTGTGGAATGGGACCTCGCCAGTGTTTTGTGAGCATGCGCCCAGTGCACCGTGCAGCCAGAAATCTCAGCCTCACAGTCATCGCTGGATTTCTCTGCGTGTAAATTTGCGTGGGGTCCTGATATCGTCTGTTTGCTGCTGATGTCATGCTGCAAAGGAAGGCCAGTGATACTGGGATGCTACCTGGGTATGGAGTGTGGCATCCACCATGCACAGTGTCTTCCCTTTTAATATCGCATTTGGAGACCTTTTTTAGTGGGAGATAAGGGAATGAGTGGGAATAGGTTTGGAAGTTGTCTCCTTGCTGTTTGAGTTTCATAGTAGAGCACTGTTTTTTCCCCTGAAAGGCGTTTGGTTTTGTGCAAAGTGCTGTCCTCTCCACGTGACAGCAAGGAAGCCTGAAACCCTGGCTCTCACCGCTGCCCACTGTAAAGATTTTGGCCTCCCTTCCTGTAGCAGCAGTTCCCAGACTGTGATCCACATGTCACCTTTGAAGTGATAATACACGGTGATACGCACGTGTTTGTTCACTCCTTTGTCCATTGTGGTATCTGCCAGAGAGTTTAGGGGCTTGACCCCTGGATCCAAACATTTAGGAACTGCAGTTGTAAAATACCTGCCTCCAGCAGCTCAGGTGTATGGTGTGTGCTCTTTTAGAGCTCTTCTGGTAGAAGAGTGAATGTGTTTGAATGTCCCAAACTTAGGCAGTTTTCTCAGTGTCCCCTCCACCACCTTTTTTTTTTTGCCCCTGCTGAGTGGCCTGCCATCAGTATGACATCCCACTGTAACAGTTCCTCAGTCTCTGTTGCTGCTCACACTTTTGCTGCAGAAATTCCTGACTTCCTAACAGAGGAGGAGTGCAAGCTTATCGTCCATCTGGCACAGCTGAAGGGGCTGCAGAAGAGCCAGATCCTACCAACAGATGACTATGAGGAAGCCATGGAAATGATAGAAATCAGCCAGATGGACATTTTCAATCTCCTGGACCACAATCAGGACGGGCAGCTGCAGCTCAAAGAGGTAGAGCACGGGACAGACCAGGGGAGGTTTGCTGGGGGACCCTCTGGCAGGTCTTCTGCTCAAATGGTCTCTTGGTTGCTTGTGTGCTTGGGTAGGGCAGACCCCACTATATGCTGATCAGTATTTGCTCAGCACTATGTCTCAAGACTGTGCTGGCCTTCAGCATGGAAGTTTCTGGGGAAACGTGCAGCAGTTGTGATGCTGTTGGGAGGTAGCAGCGGTCCTTGGCAGGAGATTTGTGTTGGAATATGCTGGGTTAAATGTTCCTGTGCTGTGGGTTTCCTCTTGCTGGGTGTCCCAAGGAAGTGGGTTTGTAGCGTGGGCACTGCTTTGTACAGCCTGTGGGGACTGACTGCACTTAATTGACCAGACATCAGCAAGCCACCCCTGTTGATGACCCTGGAGGGGGATAATGAGGACCTTGTCCACAGCTCTTCAGCACTCTTGCCCTGTATGGCAGGGTGCACCAGGGCAGGTGCTGGCAGTTCAAGGATGTCCCTCCCCAGGCTCCCATTTCAGGTAGGGCTGGGGGTATGTGCTGGCTGCGGGCAGTCAGCGTTGTGGAGTATGAGGAGCTGTGCCAGTGACAACCCAGGGCAAGGCTCCTTTCTCTGGAGGTCAGAGCCTGCTGAGAGGTCTCCAGGGTACTGCATCTCTCACTCCACATGGAAAGGAAGCGTTTTGTTCCAAGCCCTTATCTTGGACAATTAAAGCATTCACTTTTATCATAAGTAGTTTACTTTCCCTTCAAGAGAAAGAGCCGTGCCCGTTCCATCTCATGAGTGGTTAACTGAGTCCCAGCAGTCATTTGCCATGACCTAAACTGGAAATAACAGCACTCATCAGCCACAAACTCTGTGGCTGCCAGACGATTCTCACCGCAGTCGTCTTTCTGCAGAGACGTGCTGACGCTTGGCTGGCCGATGCTCTGCGGAGGAGAACTCGCCAGACCTCAAGCAGGAATTTGTAGGGTTTCGTTGGTACAAGAGACCAGTGCCCAGTGTTGATCCATTTATGAATTTCAGGTGTTGACCCACACCCGGCTTGGGAACGGCAGGTGGATGACCCCTGAAAACATCCGGGAGATGTACACTGCAGTCAAGGCCGATCCTGATGGGAATGGTAAGAGCAGCTCCAGGGGAATCCTTTGCCCTAAGCACGCTGGACACCTCACACAGCCATGCAGGGCAGAGCAAGAGCCATGTCCCTGCCCAGGCCTGTTCCTCTAGCTGTGTTCTTCAAAGGAAAATGACACTGCTTTAGGACCTTTGCAGAAAAGTAAAATCAGTGTAAACTCTCATCGCCGGACTCCTGCCCCTTCATCCCCAGTCTAGCAGCAGACTAGTTTCACCGCCTGGGATCGGATCTTGCCGAAGCAGGACCAGAACATAGCTCTGCACTCCCTCTGCCCTGTCCAACCTGCCTTGGTTCGTGCCCCACTGTCACAGGGTGCACATCTGCTCCCGTGGTCTGAGACTGCTCTGGCTCTGACTACGTAGCTCTTGTTAACTGGGCTGCAGGTTTTAAGGTGCACCTTTCCCTTCCTCCCTGTTTTTAGGGAGACTTCTGCAGCGGGCTGGCAGCACCGCACCACTGACAGGGAGGGCAGAACAAGCAGAGGTGAGGGTGGTCTTATTAGTCGGACGTTGTTGCTGACCCCTCTCTTTGCCGCTGCAAACTCTCCGTATTCCATGAGGCCACTTCTGCCCCTCCTGCCCCTGGTCTCCCAAGGGCTCCCGCTGGTCCGGAATTGCACTCTAACTTCTGCTGCTCTAATTAGAGTGGCCTCAATTAAGCAACTCTCCATTCCTAATCAAATTAAGTGAACGCACAGGCTCTGTCTTCAGTGACCTGGCATTGAGAGCTGCCCAGGAGGAGCCGCTTTGGATTGTAAGCAGTACCCCTGTGAATGCCTAAATATCCAGAGGGCACCCTGTGCCCCTACTCCTCCAGGCCGATGGCATTCTTGGCAGGGGGTAGGACTTTTTCCACTGTTCCGGATATTAACAAATGAAAGGTCTTGTTAAAGTGCTCCTGGCAGAACCTGCTTCCACAGAGCTGCTTCCCTTCTCGTTAGATTGGTACGTGACACCAAGAGACCAGGTCACAACCTGGATGGGCACTGCGTCATCAAAGACCTGCGTGGAGTAAGGGGAAATGGGGACAGGGAGACACTATGTGCTGGTTTGGGCTAGGCTAGAGTTAATTGTCTTCATAGTAGCTACTATGGGGCTATGTTTTTGGATTTGTGCTGGAAATGGTGTTGATAACACAGGGATTTTTTGTTATTGCTGAGCAGTGCTTACACAGAGTCAAGGCCTTTTTTGCTTCTCGCCCACCTCACCAGCGAATGTCCCCCCACCACGACACGCTAGAAGTAATAACAGTGGATAATTTGGTCACAACCACTGGCACCTGAGGAGCTGGCCCAGGCTGGCCCTGGTGGCTGGTCCTTCCTCCTGCTGGAGGTGTGCTGTGTGCCCAGGGAACAGAGCTGGCACCACACCAGCACTGGGTTTGTTGCCTGAGCGAGCTCCGCTCACAGCCCACGATGTCAGGCAGGACACTGCAGCGCTCTGCATGCTCTGGTCCCAGGGACCGAGTTTCCCAGCACAGGGCTTCCTTCTTCTCCAGAAAGGGGAAACAACAAGGTGAGGATTTTTCCGAAGGTGACAACAGCCAAAAATCCATCCCTGCTGAGTCTAGTTGAATCCAAACAAGAAATACCTGTTTTGGTAGAAACCACTTTTCACCTCTCGCTTTTCTGTTTATTTCTACTTACACAGGCTCATGCTCTGTTGTATTTCTTGCTCATGTTTTGCAGTTACACAAATGCAGGTAGTGTTGTTGTTTTGGGTTTGGCTTTTTTCAATGACCCTGCAAGGTCTTGTAGAAAATGTGGTCTGAGGTGTCCCACCTCTTAGAACTGTCTATTTAAATATCGAAGTAACAAGTCCCAAGGCATCAGGTGGTACAGGCTTTTTAGCTGTGGCATTGCATGTGTTAGAACTGTAACTTCTCTCTTCTGATGGATTAGTTTGTGTGTTTTAGGAGCTTTTTTAAAGTTCAAACTGGTATTTTGCCTGTCCCAGTTCTGACTCTGCATGGCAGCTAACAGGTCACCTTTGCAGATTACTGTGTACCCTCTGCTCAGCTAAAGGTGAGAGCGCTGCTGGGGTCTGCAAGGCGGCATGTACAGGGTGCAGCCCGTGGTGGGCACAGTGGTGGACCCTGAATGGCCTTTGTTTGAGGAAGGCAATTTCTGCAGTGCCCTCAGCTGGTGGTTTCTCCGAGTACAGGACAAGAACTACTACCTGCACTGGAGTCAGCCAGCTTTTCCTCTTTTCCCGTAGGTGTGCTGAGTTTGGAGGAGTTCAAACAATTGAATATCCGTGATTTCCACAAGTACATGGGAAGCCAGAAAGTGAAGATGAGTGACTTGGTGCGCAACAGCCAGCACACCTGGCTGTACCAGGGCGAGGGGGCACACCAGGTCATGAGAGCCATACGGCAAAGGTAAGGGCCAGGCAGCCAAGCGGTTGGATTTGTGTAGGCACGAGGACCACCTGTGCTGGGAGAGGCAGTGGCAGACTGCTAATATTCACACTTCCTAATTGTGTGAAAGTCTTCGGAGTATAAAGAGCAATGAACACAGACACAAAAGGGGAGAGGAGGTTTTCATTAGAACAAAAATTTGTATTGTCCCGTGGAAAGGAAAAAGAAAAATCAAACCTTTCAGCATCTCCATTCACTTTTGGGAACAGCCCTGTAAAACCAAGAAGACTTGGCATATATGAAATAATTCATTCTAATTAGTAAATGAGCTTACTGGGAGAAATGCCTGTTTCCAATGCTGTCTGGGTGCCAGTAGTTACTGTCATTTGCTGTAGTACTCTGCATTTCACTGAAATCTGTCTTAGCTGTTCAGAGCTGACTTTTTACCAGGCACGACTTCATCTCAAGTGAGCCGAGTTAGTTCAGTGCTCCCAGCACAAGTATTGCGGGGCAGCTCACAGCAGAAGAAGGAGAACCTCTTACCTTTCCCTTCATTGCGTTGAAACACAGCACACAGGCCAAATCATTTAGCTGTGGTGAGTTTCAGCTAATTGGCTGGAGACTCTCTTGTTCTTGTGGCGCTGGTCCTCTCCCAGAATGTGGGTGGGTAAAATCTGTCCTAAGGCTTGAAAGTGGCTGTTGGCCACTCCTTTTTTTTCAGAGCATTCCAGTGGGAGAATGGGGTCACATATTGCCTTGATTAGAGCAGACTGTGGCTGCCACCTTCTCCATGCCAGCTAGCCAGCGCACACAGGCATGGGCTTTTACGCTCTTCAGTTGGCCACTGTTACAAGCCCTCTGCAGACGTGAAGATGTAGCGCTGAAGGAGGCTGTTGGTCCTCCCTGGGACCATGCAGTGCCTGGAGGGGCTTTGCCATCCTGCCTGGGTGCTGCATTCCCCTTGCACCTGCCCCGAGGGCTTCACTGGTCTGGATTCTCAGAGCTATGAGTGTTCTTTGGCAGGTCTCGAGAGGTACCTGCTTGCCTTGGGGATGATCTCAGATGTAGCAGCGGAAAAATCCCAGAGCAGGAGGGCTGAAAAGGCAACAGGGAAAGGTGAGTTAGGTGACAAGAATATCCTAGAGCTAGTCTCTCGTTCACTCTCAGCAGGGGCTCTGTGCTTTGCTAACTGTCCCCAAGGTCTGTAGGTGGTGTGCAGGAGTCCAGAGAAGGGTGAGATGGCACATGGAGGCTCCAGGGACACACACACAGGGATCTTGCTGAGCCAGCAAAGTCTTCCTGATAGCAGTCCTGCTGGAGATGCACTCTTTGGTTTGGGTTTTTTCCTTAACCTTGACAAGAACTTTCTGAGCTGATGCTGATGGTCCAACAGATCTGTAAGGACCTAGTTATCTCTTGGCATGCTTGCTGCAGCCCATCCATCTCTCGGTCTGTTGGGGAAGGGGGTTATCTTTCTCTGGATTTATTCAGTGCTTGGGAGTAGCGGCCGACGGGGATGATGGTGCTTTCCCCTCACCCACTCTGCTCCTCTTCCTCAGGGTGATGCGCCTGACTCGCTTGCCCCCTGAGATTGTGGAGCACAGCGAGCCCCTCCAGGTTGTGCGGTACGACCAAGGAGGGCACTACCATGCCCACATGGACAGTGGCCCCGTCTTCCCTGAGACTGCCTGCAGCCACACCAAGCTGGTTGCCAATGAAAGCGCCCTTTGAGACCTCGTGCAGGTAAGGTCTAACTTGGCACAGTCCGGAACGCATTAGGGAAGAGGTGTGGAGAGCCGTTTCGCCTCATCTCACGCAGAACTCGGTGCTCAGGTTGTGGGCTCGCAAACCAGCTCTGGAGATCGCTGGCATGAAGGGGTTCAAAGGGCAGGTGGGAGAATCCTGTGGGTCCACACAAGGAGGGCAGAGTGGTTCTGCAGAGCTGCTGGGCCATCCCCACCAGAGGCTAGAAACGCACTTTCACGGTAGTGGCTGGGGATTTCTTTTTGTCCTTGTCTTGTCCTTGGAGAAAAGCTGATGATGTAAATCATGGATCTTGTGATGTCTTGGAGGAACCACTGTATGTATGGTGGAGGGGCAGGATACGGACAGCCCCTCCTCTTCCAGTTGTGTCCCCTCACAGCCACTCTGTCTTGCAGGTATGTGACGGTGCTGTTCTACCTGAACAACGTGACTGGAGGAGGCGAAACAGTCTTTCCTATAGCTGATAACAGACGTATGAAGAGATGGTAAATGAATCTCACCTGCGTGTTACCCCTGGGGATCTCGAGTCCCTCTTTGAATGTCATTATTCTCTGTGGCTGCAGAAGGGGTCCGGTGCATGAGGCTGGTGGATGTCAGCCTGCGTAGCTGGAGCATGGGGAAGCTGTGCTCTGCTTACCGTCTCTCCCTCTGAGGCCAAGGGAAGGGGCGCAGGGCTCTGACAGCTGCAGGCCCCCACACTCAGAGGTGTGAGGGGTGGTCTGTTGGCCCTGCTGCCATAACGCGGGTCCTTCTCGCTTCTACCTGGGCAGGTTTCCTCAGACAAAGTCTTGGCAGGTCTGTTGTGCTGCCATCAGGCAATGTGTTAAGGCATGGGCAGCTGCTCAGAAACAGGTCACGGACCTCCTGGGGGCTGAAATCAGCTGCTCTGGGTGGGTTATGAAAGCCCTGCCCTGCCCAGCATCAGCCTCGAGCTGTGGGGCGTCCAGGCAAAGGGCAGGATGACAGCTGGCAGCAGAGGCAGCCAGTGCGTGTGCTTCATTCCAGCCTTGTTTGCGACACCTTCTCTATGGTTTCTTGCCAGTCTTTGATCCAGAATGATGTTGACCTGCGTGATACTCGGAAAAACTGCGACAAGGGCAATTTGCGAGTGAAACCTCAGCAAGGCACTGCTGTCTTCTGGTACAACTACCTGTCAGACGGAGAAGGTAGGGGCTTGTTTCAGGACTCAGCTCTTGGGAGCAGTAGGACTGCAGGAGGCGACAGCCGTCTTCTTGCAGCGGGTGGGAGCTCAGAGAGGGCCAAAGAGTGGTAGCTGCCTGCTAGTGGGAACTGTGGAGTCTACTTGTCACCAGCTGGGTAGGAGCTTCCTGACTGTGAAAGGCCTTTGTTTACAGGCGGTAGGTCGGTGGTTCCTAGTGTCTTTAAGGGACAGGACTAGCTAGCAAACAAAAGACCTTGGCTGCACTAGCCATTGCCGACTGCCTCCCATCCTGCTGTGCGAGCTAAAACTCCTGCTGGAACTTGGTCTGCAATTCAAAATGTTTCACTGATGTGGTGTTGCCCAAAGGGGTGGGAGGGGAGGTAGACAAAGGCACAGCCACCAGCTCTGCAGCACAGGGAGGCATGGCCCGCCCTGCGCAAGGCTCTGCTGTGCTTGGGGCCGAATCGTGCTTTATAGCTCGGCTGCAGCCTGATGGTATGTGTCCTTGGGGCTGTTCTTCTGATGAAAGGCAGCGTGGTTTTCCCTGACAGCCAGACTGGGGCATTGACATGAATCTTCCAGGCTGCTGGTGAGTATGACCCAGAGCGTTTCCATGGCGTATTTTGAGCAGCGGTGGAAGAAAGGAGTATAGCATCCAAGCTCCCCTGGGAGCATGTTTCCATCTCTAGAAAATCCACAGAGGAGGTCACAAGACCAGCGTTTGGGCTATTGGTCTTTGGGCTACTGATAATATCAAGGCCATCACTCTCCTGTAAGAAGATCCCTGTTATATTTTTATGAGCAATTGTTCCTAAATGGAAGGCAGCTGCTGATGCGAGCCTACCACAGAAAAACCATGGGACCTCCGTAAAGACAGGATAATTTAGGACTGCTGAAATGCAATCTCTAATATGACTGTGAGCCTCTGACTTCCGTGGGCCTTCCAGTGGCAGCACCCATCTCTTCCATGCCAGCCGCCCCTTTTGGGAAGAGCTGAGAAAAACGGCAGTCATGATGCAGAATGCGAGAGCCCCTTGTGCTGAGTGGAGACATGGAGGCAACGAGCGTTGTGCACTCAGGGCGCCTGCCCTGGGGAGCTCCAAGTAGGGGCTAGGAGTGGGTAGTGTCGAGATGGAGGGGTGCCAGGAGGAGCCAACTCCCGTACGATGCGTCTGAGCTAAAATCCAAGCAGGCACTGTGGGCAGGAGGGCGGGAGCCTCCCGTGCCGTCCTGGCTGTGCCTGCCTGTGTCGCAGCACTCCCCGCCGCCTCCCAGCAGGGCTTTTCGCTCCGCAGGCTGGGTGGGGGACCTGGATGACTTCGCCCTGCACGGGGGCTGCCTGGTCACCCAGGGCACCAAGTGGATCGCCAACAACTGGATCAACGTGGACCCCATCCGCCGGCGCCAGCTGCAGTTCCAGCAGGAGATGGAGCGTTACGCGGGGGCCGGGGCCCCGGGCGAGTGGACGGTGGACAAAGCGTACAGCGGGGTGCACCTGGAGCTGTAGGGCGGGCGGGCGGCGGGGGGAGCCGCCGCGCGCACGTGGCCTTTTCCCGCGCTAGGCGGGGGGGGGCGGGGCGCGAGCCACGTGCTGCGCGGCCGGGCCGCGTCGCGTGCCAATAAAGCGTGAAGGCAGCGGCACCGCCTCCGCGTGCTCTGGGGGAGGGGCAGCGGGGCCCGGCCAATGAGCGGCGGGAAGAGCGGCGGCGCGCGGCGCCCGGCCAATGAGCGGCGGGCGCCGCGCCGGTGCCGTCAAGATGGAGTCGGTGGCGCTGGTGGCGCCGGTGACGGCGCTGGAGTTCGCGGGGGACGTGCTGCTGGCGGGTGAGCGCGGGACCGGGAGCGGGGCGGGGGACGGGGCTGGCGGCGGCGGCGGCTGACGCGGTGCTCGCAGGCACGGGCCCGGAGGTGGCGGCGTTCCGGCTGAGCAGCGGCGGGCCGGCGGTGGCGGCGGGCCGGCGGAGCGTGCTGCGTGAGGCTAGCGTGCAGGGGCTGCGGGCCGAGCCCGGCCCGCCGGCGGGGCGGTGGTGGCGGGTGGCGGCCTTCGGCGGGCGCTGGCTGGCGGTGCTGATGGTGCGGCGCGACGGGCGGGCGGCGGGGCGCGGCTGGCGCGGGGCGGTTCGGCGCTGGGGGCGGCGCGGGCGTGCGGCGGCGGCGGCGAGGGCTGGGGGGCGCGGGTGTGGGAGGCGCGGTGGGCGGCGGGCGGGCGGCTGGCGCTGGCGCTGGGCTGCGGGGCCGTGGCGCTGTACGAGTGGCGGGGCGGCGGGCGGGCTGCGGCGGGCGAGCTGCGGCGGGGCCGGGGCGCTGCGCTGCGCCGCGCTGGCGGGGACGGGCTGGGCGCGGCTGGCGCTGGCGGCCGGCACGGCGGCGGGGGCCGTGGTGGTGTGGCGGGCGGCAGCGGCGGAGACCCCGCGGCGGCGGCTGCGCGGTCACCGGGGCGCGGTGCTGGCGCTCTGCTACGCGGCGCCGCGGGGGCTGCTCGCCTCCGCCTCCGAGGACCGCAGCGTGCGGCTGTGGGCCGTGGGCGAGCTGGGCGGCGGGGACGGGGACGGGGACGGCTCCTGCCTGCTGGTGTGCTACGGGCACGGCGCGCGCGTGGCCGCGTGGCGCTGCGGGGGCCGTGCCCGGTCAGCGCCGGGGAGGACGGCGCCTGCCTGGAGTGGGACGGCGGCGGCGGTGTGCGGGGGCGCGGCGGGGGCACCGCGGGGCCCTGCGCGCCCTGGCCCTGCGCCCCGCCGGCGGCTGCCTCGCCGCGGGCGGCGACGACGGCGGCGTCCGGCTCTGGCGGCCACGGCGGGAAGACGCGGCCCCGGTCCCCGTGGCAGCGGCGCTGAGGGCCCCGGGGCGGCCGCGGGCCGTGCTGCTGGCGGGACCGCAGCGGGTGCTGGTCTGGACGAGGCGGGCGGGCTGGCGGGCATACGAAACGGCGGCGGGGCGCTGGGTGCCGGTGCTGCCGCCGGCCACCGGCGGGCCCCGCGGGGTGCTGGCCGCCGCCCCCTTGCCCGGCGGGGCCGGGGCGCTCTGCGCCCTGGGCAGCGGCGACGGCGCCTCCTCCTCTTTGCCCTCCACCGCCCCGGGGCCGCCGCCGAGCTGAGGCTGTTCGAGGGGGCCGTGCGTGGGCTGGGCTGGGCCCCCCGCCCCGGGCTGCCCGCCGCCACCGCCCTCCTGGCCTCCGGGCCCGATGGGGAGATGCTCTGGTGGATGTCACCCACTGCCCTGGGCAGGCGCCCTGGGTGCGGCTCATGGGACGCTATTGCTGCCCCCCTGCAAGCAGCGCTGGCACACCTGTGCGGCCTTCCTGCCCCAGGCTGGGCTCTGGTCTGCGGGGACCGCCGGGGCTCCCTCCTCCTCTTCCCTTGCAGCAGCTCCTCGGGGCAGGCTGGGGAAAGCACCAGCATCGCCAATGGTGGCACCAGCCCAGTCAGCGAGGACTCTAGCAGCGAGTCGGAACCCTCTTGCTCGCCGCAAAAAGGGGCTCTTCCCCTTCAGGCCCCCCTGTCCGTGCTCTTTGGGCTCCATGGAAGATGGGGGTTACCTCAGTGACCTGCCACAGAGGCTACATTTACAGCACTGGTCGGGATGGCTGCTACCGCCAGCTCCGCCTGCAGGGCCAGCAGCTGGAGTCCTGCAGAAGCACAGGCCTTGCAAAGGGCTGCAGTGGATCGAGGAGCTGCGCTTCACCCAGATGGGGACCTGCTTGTGCTGGGCTTTCACGCTGACAACTTTGTGGTGTGGAGCAGCAGGACTGGTGAGAACCTCCACTGCGTGCCCTGGGCGGAGGGCACCGCTCCTGGAGCTACTGCAGCAGTCCCTCAGCTGAGGCCTTCGCCTTTGTCAAGTGCGGGGACGTGATGCTGTACCGCCACGAGGCCGAGCCCTGCGTGCAGCAGGTGCTCCTGGCGTCCCTGCACGGCGGCAGATCGCCTGCGTACGGCGCCTAGGGGCAGTGGAGCTGCCCGGCCACGCCACCCTTCACGTCTTCGTCACCGGCAGCGAGGACCACGGCCTGCGTCCTGGCGCTCAGCGAGCGCTCCCGGGCAGCTGTGCCCCTCGCCCGGCTCAGCGACCACATCTCCAGCGTGAGGGCGCTGGCACTGGCCAGTGACAAGGGCTTCGGCAACGAGGGCTTGTCCACCCTGGTCTTCTCCGCGGGCGGTCGGGACAGATCGAGTGCTACCGGCTACTGTGTGCGGGGACCCAGCCTTTGAGAGCACCGTGGCCTGCCAGGTTGTCCACGTGGCCTCCCACCGACTGGATGAGCACTGGGAGCGGAAGAAGAACAGACACAAGCTCGTCAAGATGGACCCAGAGACGAGGTGATGCTCGGGGACCACCTGAGGCAGGGTTAGAGGCAACCGGGAGCCGGGAGGGTGCTGGGAGCCACACTGGCCTCTGCTGGGATGCCCGCTCTGCGTGGCCATGGGCTCAGCCGAGGCAGAAAGAGCTGGCTTGGCTTTAGGCACGTGTCCCTGGTGTCCTGAGCCCAGCAGCTGGGCCTCGAGGGGCTTTTAGGGTTAGGGGAAGTCCCGGTCTTTCCTCCTGCCTCCTCTGAGTGCTCGGAGCTGTGTCCCGTGCTGGGCTTGCACTGCTCTGCTGGGCCACCCCCTCCCCGTGTGTCACTGAGGTGTCGGTGAGCGTCGTGTGATTCCTGCAGGTACATGTCCCTCTCGGTCGTGCCCGGGACCAGCTCCGAGCAGCTGCTGACACCCTGGAAGTTCTTGGCTGCCGCCTGCAGTGATGGATCAGTGCGGTGAGGAACTGTCATGGGGCTTGGCAGGGAGAAGAGTTGGGGCTGGCAACAGGGACAGGAGCAGAGCAAGCTTCATGGGGAGGCTGCTGCTTTGGGCATGGCCGGCCCTGAGCTGGGAGCAGGATGGCGCGTGGTGGGAAGTGAGAGCGGAGGTGCTGGGAGCCCTCTTCTCCCATGGCCAGCTGCCCTCTGCTCCAATGCAGGGTCTTTGGGCTGCTGGAGGCCACCCGGAAGCTGGTGCTGGTGGCAGAGTCGTTTCACCACCAGCGCTGCGTGCTGAAGGTGGAGGCGTTCCTGCACACGCAGGCAGGAGAGAGGAGCCCCAAGCACTGCGCTGTGACCAGCGAGGCTCTGGGGAGACGCGAGGACCCTTGGGGCTTCCTGTTGCACAGCTGCAGCCGGAGGCTCCCTCACATCCCTTCTAGGAGGCACCTCCTGTGCAGTGCCGCCACCGACGGCAGCGTCGCCTTCTGGGACATCACCAGCCCTGTCACAGATGCAGCAGATGCGCTGCACCGAGCAGAGGGAGAGATGCAGCCCCTGGGTGGGTGCAGCTGCAGGCAGCTCTGCTCTGCCTTCCGAGGGAGGCCGTGCTGGCGGCTCCTCTGCTCCCTCTGGCCAAGGTGAGCGTTGCTCTCCTGACCGAGCCTGTTTTTCCAGCCCTGGGCACTCCGCTGCTCACTGTCATGGCCCACAGCTGCGGCGTGAACAGTCTCCACGTCCGCGAGACACCGGAGGGGACGTACCTGGTGGCCAGCGGCAGCGATGATGGCTCCATCCACGTCTGCCTGCTGGAGGTGGACCTGGACAGGGGCACAGCTGCAGCAGGGACCTGCCTGCGCATCCTGGAGCGGGCGGCCGTGCCCTGCGCCCATGCTGCCCACGTGACAGGGATCCGGGTGCTGCGGCCAGACCTGCTGCTCTCCGCCTCAGTGGACCAGCGCCTGACGCTGTGCGCCGGGGCCCGAGTGGGCTGGACGCACTCAGAACCACCTTCTTCCACGTGCCTGACCTGGCTGAGCTGGACTGCTGGGAGGTGGCGGAGGCCGGGGGGAGCTGCGGTACTACTGCGTGCTCTGCGGGCAGGGCCTGGAGATGCTGTGTGGCACAGCCGCCTCTGTGCCCCCTCCACCGGAGGGTCCCCAGTAACGGGGCAGGGGTGCAGCTTACCCCGCTCCCCACCTGCTTGGGGAGGGCACCTGGCACTTATCCTCTGCCTGTCACCGCAGCCCGTCCCAGCCTGCGTGCTGATATGTCCCCTGCGGAGGAGATGGGTGTGTTTGGCCCCTTCGGGGACAGCAGAGCCTCATCTGGAGTGCTTGAGGCTGGTGGTCTCACAGGGAGAAGGCAGATGTGGCCCATCCTGGACCAGTCTATGGCTCTCCAGGCAATAGAGGAGGAGTGGGGTCATCAGGGTCCACCCTGCCCAGCACAAGTTCTGGCTCCCCAAGGTGTGAGGGACCTATGTCCAGGCTTTCCAGCCCTGGTCTCAGATAGGAACCTACTCTGGAGGGCACTGCATGCCACGCCTGTCCCTGGGAGCTTGAGGGCAGCAGGAGGCCAGCACTGGCCTGGTGCTGGTGCAGCACAAGGCACGCTGCAGCTTCCTGGGACAGGACCCTGGGTAACAGCCCTGACCCTGTGGTGCTGGGGACTGTGCTGAAATGAGTGGGGACACTGATCCTCCACAGCAGCACCCTGCAGGGTGAGGAGTGGCAGCCCACATGAGCTTAGCCAGCCTAAGCCTGGCATCCCACCCCTCCAGTACTGCCTCAAGCTGAGTGGGTTATTCCTGCGCAGCAGCAGAACCCAGCGCAGTGGGAGCACAGGGAAGGACAGAAGCTGCACGTGGCCCCAGCCCCAACATGGGGCAAGGTGCTCTGTTGGGGTCAGACACACACACACAGCATTTGTCCAGCAAGAAATTTATTGCACCCCGGTATCAGGGCCTGGCCCAGGGCCTGAGAGGAGCCTCGAGCCTCAGGAGCTCCCTGCCTGCACGGAGCAACGTTCAATAAATGGCTTTGAGGGAAGTGAGGCTGGTGCCTGCCTTTGTGGGGACTGGTCACCGGTGCCATCTCCCCCCATACTCCCCAGCCCAGCTTGCAGGGGCCATGGGCGTCCTCCCTTCTGCTGGTGTGAGCGTAGCAGGCACACCCGGCTCCCACGCTGGGCACAGCAGCTCGGTGCGCGGAACCAAACCCTCAGACTGTGTGGGAGGTGGGAAGGGAAGCACCTGCATGGGGCTGAGGCATGCCCCGACTCCCTGCCTGGTGGTGGGGCAGCCCCTCGCCCTGCCAGGGAGGACGTGCCCTCTCCTTCCCCTCGTGGAGCGTTGTCCTGATGCCTGTGACACTGCGGTGTGGCTCTTCAGTGTGGCTCAGATCTGGCTGAGAGGAGGGAGGTGCAGAGTCGCCAGCGCACTGTGGAACACGTCCCTCACTGCTCCCAGGAGCCGGAGGCGGGCAAACATCTGGTCAAAGAGGTGAGGGATGGCTCCTGTGGGGAGAAGGACAGCGACTTGGGGCTGGTGGCCACATTGCCACACAATGGGCCAGCCCTAGAGGCACCACTGCTTCTGCACCCTGTGTACACATCCTGGAGGGGCCGTCATGGGGCTGCATCATGCTCTGGCCCCCCCCGGAGCCCATTCCCCACCCAGGTGCCCCGTAACTGCAGTGTAGCCTCAGGAAGGACTGCAGGGCCACAAGCCTGCAGGGCTGGGGCATCGGACTCACCCCCAGGACATGGACCCGGTTGTAGTATGAGCTAAAATCCATGCTGAGCTGGATCAGGAACTTGCACACCTGCAAGACAGAGAGCTTCTTTTGGCACGGTGGGATGTGGCCAGCCTTGAGCCCTTTCCCACCCCAAGCACAGCAGAAGCAGCCCCAGGGGTGCTGCAGTCTCTTCCCTCGGCACTGCTCCTGCGTTGCTCATGGGTGGGCAGCACCTTGCTGGCGCATAGCAGTGCTCTGGGCTGGGAGCGTTGGGGCAGCACCCACGGGTGCTACAGCATGTGTCACTGACTGTCTCTGTGTTGGCTGTGATCCGGATCCCCTTGCTGGGTGGGGGCAGCTGTGCTGCCCGCTGCAGGACTTCAGGGAATGGCAGGAGATAGTTGAAGAGCAGAAGCCATTCGCCCTGTGAAAGGATTACGTGTTGGAGGGGGCTGGATCCTCCTGGGCCAGCAGCATCCATCACTGGAGCTCAGGGAGCACAGGTCCCCGCATTCTCCTCCTCAGCACTCACCTCTTCCCGGAGGCAGGAGTAGTTAGTTCTGATGCTGATGGCAGAGGTGGGTACGTGCCTGGAAAGGGGGTGGTATAGTGTTGTGCCCGGAGAAGCCGGTGTGGCTCCAGGTGTGAGGAACAGCCCAGGGGCAGCTGTTAGAGGACAGTTGTGGGGCTGGCGCTCACCCCGCTCCACAGCCCGCTGGTAGGTGTCGAAGAGCGTGGCCAGCCGGGCGCAGTTGTACATTACGAAGGCACCACTCTTGGTTCCCTTCGTGGAGATGCTGCTGTCCTCCAGGTCCAGGGTGATCTGAGGGCAGGGAGAAGCTGCAGTCCAGGTTGCCCAGCACAGAGCCACTCCACAATCCCCACAGCTTGCCTGCCCTGGCTGCACAAACCGCTGTCCTACCTGACTCCGGTGAGCAGTGCTCAGCATCTCAAACCTGATGGCAGCCACGGTGAGGGTATCAATCACCTCAGTCCAGGCCTCATCTGCAGAGAACACAGGTAGCATCATGCACAGCTCGCTCCATTCCCGTGTCACCCCCCAGTGCGCAGGCAGGAACCCCCTCTGGTGGAAGCCAAGGACCACCACACTCCCCCAGCCCTGGCCTCCATCTGCAAGTGCTGCTCTGTGCTGGTGCCCTGCATGGCGGTT
Source organism: Tauraco erythrolophus (assembly GCF_009769465.1). NCBI lineage: Eukaryota > Metazoa > Chordata > Aves > Musophagiformes > Musophagidae > Tauraco > Tauraco erythrolophus. The sequence continues at coordinate 10,518,233 of NC_141476.1, forward strand.
TAGACGCCTTCCCCCAAGCAAGGTCAGCACCAGGCTCCCTCGTGGAGGGGAGGGAGGGCGCACCGCACAGAGGAGAGCCCCACTGGCTGCAGACTTGAAGGTGAGGGGGGAGATTGTGGGAGCAGTGGAAATGGGGATGCAGAGCAAACTCTCACCTTGTGCAAGCTCCCCGTACTTCATCACAGAGGCTTCATACATCTGGCGCTTACGGAGCCTGGGAGGAAGAGAGACACTCAGGGCCACCACTCCTGGGCTGAGCTGGCCCCAGAGAGCACGCCAGGGCTCCCCAGCCTTCGAGCTGCTCAGGGCATGCCAGCTGCAGCAGCGACCCAGCCGAGCAAAAGCAGTACAAAACCTCCAGGAGAGCTGGGCAGGGACAGCCGCGCCATGGCCAGCCCCTTGTGCTGCTGCTGCCTGGAGAGAGCTGCAAGGAAGCCGCTTGGCTGGGCACAAGCTCTGCCTTTTGGCCAGGGCCGTCTGCTAATACGTGAAGGCAAGGAGATACCACCCTGCACTGCTGCAGCACCCACGTCCTGCTGCTGCTGCCTTCCAGCAGCCCCCTGGCAGCACTGAGAGGACCAGAAGCAGCACTGCTGGAGGAGGCCACTGAGACTGGGGAGGGTCCTGTGGCCTGTGTTTTGCACCTCTAGTCCTCTCGAAACAGCCCTGAGGCCGTGGAAAAACAGAACGGAAGGACTGTGCAGAACTCTCCGTGTGCCACCAGCTCGCTCAGTGCTGCAGTGTGGCTGGCTGCCTGGGTTCCCACGGGGCTGGGCAGGGCACAGGGAGCCTTGGTGGGGAGCAGCGTGGCATGTACCTTACACCAACTTACTGGAAGTACTGGTCGGCCCCAATGGGCGATGAGGGGTTTGTCACCTTCACTGGTCCACAGACAAGGTGTTTCTGAAAGAGAGGAGAGGCTGGGGCTGGGGGGGTAAAGACTCAGAAGTTCCACCAAAACCCAGTGCAGGAGAACTGGGCTAAACCCAGCCCTGTTCTAGCTGTGTCCCTGCAGTCTTCCCCTGCCTCTCCTTCCGCGCTGAAATACCAAGGGTTGAGAGGCTGCTCCACCACCCGGGCAACGGGATGGTGGGGCCGCCAAGGGAAAGGGAGGCCTCACAAGGGGGCGAGGCTGGGCCTTGGCATTCGCTGCAGGGACTGAAGAAGGTCAGCTGAGCGCAAGGATGCTGGGGGCCACAGCGAGGAGGGCTGGATGTTCCTCACCTGCAAAGCTGTGTGAGCTCCTGGATCCAAAATCCTCCAGAGCAGATCCAGCTGCTGCTGCTGGAATTCCTCCTCGCAGCTCACCACGTGCACGATGCTGCAGCAGCTCCCCTGGCCTTCAGCCTGCAGCAAAGCACAGCAGGGAGCTCAAATGCTATTGCATGCCGGATGGGAACGACGTGTGGAAAGCACAAGGCTGACGGCCCCGCAGGGTTCCTCACCGTGCTCTGCAGAACGGCTTGCTGCAGCTCAGCCAGGGACCGCAGCTTCCTCTCCGTCACTGAAAGAGGGAAGGACACTCAGAGCGGGACACGGGGCTTCACCGCCCCCCGCCGTCCTGCACCATCGGGTCTGCCCCAGGCTGTATGTGTTTGTGGCTCAAACCAGACTGAAGGGGAAGAAGAGGAGAAGGCAATTTGGATCCAACCCCCCCTTATTTTCTGTAAAAACAAGTGGAAAAAAAGGAAGTGGGCCTGTTTGCAGCCGTTTGCCCCCACTCTGTCACACCAGGGCTGCTGTACATGTGAGGCTCACCGAGAAGGACATCTAGATTGGGGTCGTAGCCCACCAAGCCCTGCTGCTCCACGAAGCCCTTCAAGTGCACTTTGCAGATGACATCCTCGGGCAGCGCAGCTCTGCCCGGTTCCTGCTCACAGGCTGCGGCACAGGGGGACCGGCCCAGCGCCCGCTTCAAGGCCGAGATGGTGTCGGGGAGGGCTGAGCCACCGGGGGCGGAGGGCCAGTCGACGCGGAGCTGCCGCAGGAGCTCGTGGCTGCCCTCCTCAGCGAGGGCCGGGACCAGGTGGACGCTGACCCTGCAGCGGAGGGAGAGGCGGGCGCTGGCGGCGCGGGGCGGGCAGCGGGGCGGCAGGGCGGGGGGCGGCACTCACCCCTGGGCGCGCAGCAGCTGGGCCAGGTGGTCGGCCAGCAGGAGCGGGCGGAGGTGGCGGGGCCGCAGGGCGGCGGGGCCGCGCAGCGCCGGGCAGTGCAGCACCACCCGCGCCGCCGCCGCCGCGGCGGGGGGGGCGGGCCAGGCGGGGAGCCCAGCAGCCGCCGGCAGGCCTCGGGGCGCCGCAGCTGCACCGCCAGCCCCGCCGCCGTCTGCCGGCAGCCCTGCACCGCCAGCACCCCCGGGCCCCCCACTGACGTCACCGCCGCCACGACGTCAGCGGGCACCTGCCGGGCGAAAGCGTCAGGAGTCGGTCCCTCGCCGGCACGTGGCGCGGGGCAGGCCTCGCCCCCCGTTCCGCCCCGCCCCGCGGCCTTACCTGCCCCCCGGGGAAGGCGGCGCTCAGCGCGGCCCGCGGCGCCAGGAAGTCGCGGTGCCGTAGGTTGCGGGCGCCGCTCTCCTTCACCCAGAGCGCGGCGGGCCGCCCCAGCGCCCCGTTCAGCGCCCGCAGCGTCGCCGCCACCCCTGGCCGGCCCTCGGCTGTCGCCATGGCAGCCCGGCCGGAGCTTCCGCTGCGGCACGCCGGAAGTGGCATCACTCACCCGCGCGCCATCCCCGGCGGCGGGCGGCCGCCATGTTGGGCGCGGCGCGCGGCGCTCCCGGGCGGCCATCTTGGGCGCGGGCAGGGCGGGGCAGCCATCTTGGCGGTAACGGGCACGGGGTCGTCGTGGTGTGCCACGGCACGGCAGCGCCGCCATGATGGGTGTGGCGGGGCGGGGCTCGGCGGAGCGCGGCCAGGCCCGGCGGGTGTGTGCTCCGGCGCTGCCGCCGTGCACAAAGGCCGCCAGGGGGGCCCCGGCCCCTCATGGGCTCGGCACAGTCTCACCCTCAGCACGGCCTGGCGGTGTCAGAGCCAGTGGGGGCACCCTGAGGAGAGGCCGCAGGGGCGGCTACTGGCACGGCCGAGCGGAGGGCACTGGGGCTCCCCCTGCACCTCTGGACTGGGGACCGGGGGCTGCTCCAGCCCAGGACGAAGGGGCAGCACTCCTCAGGGCTGCTTCTGCCCGTCCCCAGGTGCTAGAGGGGCCCAGAGCCAAAACCACTGGCAACCGGGCAGGAGCAAGAGCGCTAGAGGCTGCACCGAGGTCGCGCAGACCCAGTCCGCTGCCGCTCGGAAACAGGGCCGCCCGAGGCGATAAATGCAGCCGAGCCGCCGGCACGGCACAGCCCAGCTGCACGGCATGGGCCGCCCTGCAGAGTGGCAGGGCAGGAAGGGCTCTGGCAGTGGGCTTGACAGCACTGGGCAGCAGCAGGCAGGTGGTTTTGGACGGACCCGAGGGCATAAGGCAGACTCCGACCGCACGCACAGCAACTCGAGGCTCAGCAGCTCGGCCTCAGCACCCTCAGGGCTTGGCAGGGCAGGGGACAGGTGAGCTGGGGAGAACTGGCAGCACTTGCAAGGTGCAGTTTGCCACCACTGGGCTCTGCACAGCAAAGGACAGCGAGTGGCTGTGGGTTCATATCCCACCACGCTCTCTCCGAGCTGCTTGCTGCCCCAGCTCTGGCTGCTTTGCTGGACCTGGCAAGAAGGATGGGTGCAAGGAGCTGCCCTCCCACCCAGCACGTCAGCAAAGCGTCCTGCTCATCAGCTCCAGGAGGTGGAAACGATTAGATCGTGCCATCATGGTCTTGATGACATCTGCAGAGCCGAGCTCCTCTTGTAGCAGTGGTGTCTCAAGCGCCGCTTCACAGAGATGGGGCCTGCACTGCTGCCTGGGTCCCTGCACAGCGCAGGGCAGCGAGGTCCACTCTTGCCCTTCAGGGCTGCGGCCAAAGCTGGTTCCGACTTGGAGCCGGGGACAAGGGCCTTGCACGCACCCAGCCCTGTGCCACGGAGCCTGCCTGGCAGGGAGTGGGTAACCAGGCAGTGCCAAACCCTGCCGCAGCAGCAGGGAGCACATGTCACTGGAGACCTCCCTCCTGCCCTTCCCTTCCTGCCCTCCCCACAAGGCCAGGGCCGGGGGGGCCACTCTGCCCGCAGGGCCCAAACCGGTTCCTCCGGGGCTTGTGTGCGTGGGGGGCCAGGGCAAGGGCAGATCCTGGCAGCACGGTCCGTTGCATGGGCTCTGCCGGAAACGCAGCGACTCATTCTGGGGCTCGGCAGGCAGCTCTGAAGCCCCGGGGCAGGAGCGGGGCCATATCCCCCAGCTGGGGGCAGCTGCGTCCCACCTGGCAGCGCGGGGCCATGCCCTGGCGGGGTGCTGCCTGCACCACCCACAGCCAAGAGGTGATCTGAGAATCGCTGCTCACACCAGACCAACTGCTGACTGTCCGCAGGGCAGGAGCCACCTGAGACCCCTGCCCAGCTGGCCGGGGGTGACGCACCAGCACAGGCTGGGAGCACACTCGGACCTTGTGACGCTGCTGGGGTGGGGTCCGGCTGGATCCATCCCCATCGCCAGAGTGCCGGTGGTCCCTGCAGGCAGCCCACATACAGCCTGGCAGCGTAGTGGCGGGGGGGGGGCTCTCGGAGGTGCTGAAAGAGCTTCGGACAGACACGACATCCCCGATGGCTCTCTGGCTGCCCGCTCAGCGGGAGTGATCGTGTCATTCCAAAGCCGTCTCTCTCCAGGGGTCAGATCCTGCCTGGGCACTGCTCACCTCTACGGGCACTGGGCACTGCGGGGGGGCAGAGAGAGCCTGGCACAGGCCCGCAGTGGCAGGAAGCTCGTGCCGCATTCATGAACCTGTACCGCGCCAGCACAGGTGGCCACATCCACACTGTGGCCAGCAGCTGGGGCTGCCACTTGGCACGCTCACCCAGGCAGTTAGTCCCCAGGAGGCGAGCTGCTATTTTTAGCCATTGGGGGCACAAGATTGCCAGAGAGGCCCGCGGCCTGGGCACAGGGGACCTGAACCACGAGGTTGAGCACAAGTAATCCCTCATCCCAACACCCTCCTTCTCCCAGAGTGGCCTCCAGGCGCCTGCCCCAGCCCCATGGAGGGGTTGGAGTAGGGCAAGCAGCTCTTGCCCAGTGCCTGGCTCAGCATGGGCAGCAGCGGGCAGCAGGGTGGGGGGCATGTGGGGCGAGGCAGGGGCGGGTAGCGCGGGTAACGAAAACCCCAGGGCAGCTGGGCGCAGCGGGGACAGCGCTTTGGGATTCCGTTGCCCGCACCGGCGCCGTGGAGGGATGGGCACAGGGGCCACCACCATGCCACCCCGACCCTGGGGCAGCCAGCAGGCCAAGTGGGGACGAGGGCGACTTACCACTGGGGAACGGGGTGTGAAGTTGCTGCGTGGGAGCCGCAGCTGGGCCGGTTTGTGGCCGGGGGTGCCAGCAGAGGCTGGGGTTGTGCTGCAGGCTCCCCCCGCACCGCGGGCCGGGTGCCAAGGGGAGGGCGACGCGGCTGAGCCAAAAGGAAGCAGCTCCGAACAAAGCCCCAGTGGGGCTGGAGCATCTGGTGCCAGCCCAGCAGCCCCCGGCGCGGCCCGGAACCTGAGCCGTCCCCGAGGGAGGGCACCCGCCCTGCGCACCTGCGCCTGGCAGTGGCACAGCATGGCCCTCACTGCTGTCAGCACCTCTGGCCCCTCTGCCGCCCGGCCCCCCGTGAGGAGGCTCTTGGGCACCCGCCATGGGGGAAGTGAAACCATGTGGGGAATCCCACCAGCTCCATGTGGCGTTCACGTGGTGCTCACAAGGGGCACCCAGGACCCTGCTGTGGACGGAAAGGTGCCGTCTGCAGGGTGCTGGGGACTCCTGATGCCTCCCCACCCCAGGAAGGCATGGCAAGGCGGCGGGAAAGGTCCCGTCACCCAACGCCGGGGAGCTTCCTGGTAACCTCTGTGGTGTCAGGGATCTGGCCAGCCCCGGGTGGGTGGACAGGGTGGGGCACACGGGTCCCCAGCCCCAGGGCACCCCCTGAGCCCCCAAGTCCCCTGCCACTTGCTGCCCCCAGCCCCGCCGAGTGCGGCACGGAGGAGAGGGGCAGGAGGAACCCGTCAGCCCGCGGTGATCGGGGCAGGGAGGTCACGGCGGTGGCTCGGGGGGCTCAGTCCCGGCTGGCAGCAGCCACCCCACAGCGGGGGGCACATGGTGCCGGGGGCCACAGGACCGGAGCAGAGCTGTGCCAGGGGCAACAGCAGGGAGGCCGAGGAGCCACGCCGAGCCCGGGGCACCGGCGGGGCTAGGCGCGGGGAAGGGCGGGCGCCCCGCGGCTGCGGGAACGGAGCAAAGCCCAGCCCCGGTCCCGCTCCCTCCCGCCGCCCCTGCCGGTCGACCCGCGGGGGGTGGCGGGGACACGGGACCGGGAGCCGCCCGCTCCCCTCCTCACCTCCGGCCCCGCAGCCTCAGGCGCAGCAGCCCGGGCCGGTCCGCGGCCCTCCCGGCAGCGGGGATCGGAACGCCCGGGCGGACTCCCGCGCCGGTGAGGCAGGGCCGGGGCAGCGCAGCCCCGCGGTGCCCCCGCCGCCCCGCACCCGCCGTGCCGCTCCGCCGCCCCGCCGCTGCTTTCGGTTTCGCTCCGGCGCCAGCCGCAGCCCGCCCCGGGCGCAGCAGGTCGAGACGGACTCGGGCGCAGGGGAGGGTGTAGGGTTGCGTGTGTCCCTCCCCGCCGCCCCCCCGCAGGAGGTGGGTGCCCCGGGGGGCCCGCGACGGTCCCGCTCCCGCCCCCGGTCCCGCTGTCCCAGCCCGTGCGCTGCGCCGGCGGCGGCCCGCCGGGGGGCGCGAGCGGGACGAGGCGGGGCGCGGCGAGGAGGCGGGGCCGCTCTGCGCTTCCGGTAGCGGAGCGGCCATGGCGGTGGCGGCGCTGCGGCTGCTGCGCCCGGTGGCGCGGCGGGCGGTCGGCGGGTACGGGCACGAGCACGAGCACGAGCAGCGGTGCCGGGGCCGCGGCGGTCACCCTGGGGCTGGTCGGGGGGAATCGCTGCGGGGCCCCAGAGGCGGCGGCCGTGGGGCTCGGTAGGGCGGCCGGGGGGTTGGCCGTGGGCCCCGCGTGTCCGAGCCGCTCCCGGTCCCCGCAGGGCGCCGTGCCGTACTCACCGCCTCACCCCAGCGGACGACGAACTGTACCAGCGGACGCGGGTGACGGTGCTGGAGCCGGAGTCCCTCCAACACCTTGTTCGTCGAGGGCTTACACCAACCGCGGCTTCACCATCAGCGGTGACCTGGTCGTGGGGCCCTGCGCCATCCTGCCCGCGCCATCCTCCAGTGGAACGTGAGTGCCCGGCGGCGGGGCAAGGGCTGCACCCGCGCTGTGGGCGGGCACCGTGGGAGGTCTGCCCCGCTCAGTGCCCCTCGGTGTCCCCACAGGTTGGCTCCTACAGGGACATTTTCGCGTGAGAGTCTGTCGCTCTTCTGGCTGCTGGAACCCCGAATAGGTACGTGGGGCGGCCGGGGCCCTGCGCCGCCACAGCATGCCCGGGCTGGCTCCTGAGCTGCGGCCCGCACAGCTCTGCCCCAGCCCGCTCTGCAATGCCCTGCTGGTGTTTTGGGGGAAGGAGCTGCTCTCTGTCTTCCTTCCTTCCCACAGCACAGCAGGGCAGGCTTCCCGCTCGGTGGGGCTCCTGTAGGGGCGGCTGTGGGTCCCTGCAGGGAGGGCAGGGCTGGGCCGAGGCAGCCCGAGTGTGGTCCTGCCCACCCTTGCCTGCGGGCATGTCCTGGTTGCAGAGATCTTGGTGCTGGGCACAGGAGACAGGGTGGAGCGGCTCCACCCCGCCGTGCTGAAGCAGATTCGGGCATGCGGGATCGCTGTGGAGGTGCAGGACACGGTGAGGAGGGGTGACAGAGGGGTGTGCACAGTGAAGGGGAGGGTGGTGGCCACTGGGAGCCCCTCCCTGGGCCTCTGCCTGCCTGATTACTGGTAGGAGAGAGGGGGGTCATGCCCCCTGGGGAAGGGCTGCATCTTCCGCTGGGAGCCTGGGGCTTAACTCCCTCCCTTTTCTATTTCACAGCCAAATGCCGGTGTGCAACTTTCAACTTCCTAACAAGTGAAAGCGTGTGGCAGCTGCTGGACTTATCCCTCCGCGGGGCACCTACAAGGGGTTGTAGGCCCTGCCTGTCATGGGCGGAGCAGCTCTTCCTCTTTTCTGCCTGGAGCTCCCCAGCCATCACCATTCCAGGCGGAGAAAACACTTTGGACTACACTGTGCGAGCCCAGGTGTGGCTGGCTGGTAGCTCTCTGTACGCAGGAGGGTGGTGTGAATTGTGCGGACTTGGCTCTGCCCCAGAGTCCCTGGCTTCCCAGCCACCTCGCCCAGTGCACCACGCAAAGCCGGAGCATTGCCAGCAGCACCGCACCAGCAGCCCTACTGCTCTGCCTCGGCAGCAGGAAGCCATTGCCCCAAGGCAGGGCGGAGGTTGCAGGGTGAGCTGCGCACTCTGGGTGCTTTTGGGGCTCCGGAAGGAAAATACACGTAAATTAGAAGTACAAGGCCATGTGTGCTCGTTAACGCACAGTAGAGCGAGGCTATAACGCACATCACGCTGCATGTGCCTCGCTGCCCCTGCGGAGCTGGTTGGGTGGTGGCAGTGGGGCTGTGGGTTGGCTGACACAGCTCCACGGGCAGCCTGTGTGGCGTTAGGGCCGCCACCTGCCGGCAGCTCCCTGGACACGGCCAGCACTGGCATCTGGGTGTCCCAGCTGGTGCTGATCTGCCCCAGGGTCTCCTGTGGGCGTTTTGGACCCCCCACAGCACCTGGTCCCTTGTGAAGCTGCAGTCAGTCCCGGCTCAGCACCAGGTGCTGCACCCCATTGCCCTGCAGGCTCACAGCTCGAGCAGGGGGCACGGGGAGGGTCACTGTCCTCCACCCTGCTGTTGTGCACTGGCTCATGGTTGTGGATGCCACCCCTGGGGATGGAGGGGGGGAGGTATGTGGAATTAATTCCCCAAACCTTGCTGCCTCAGTGGGCCCAAGGAGGGGCTTATGGGACTGCAGCACCCAGCGTGGAGGCAGGCTGTGGGCTGGCTTTGCTTAATGAGCCAGCTGTGTTAATGAATGTTTGACACTGACCCAATAATGTTGTGATTCAGAGCTCTGGTTTTAGAGTGTGTAAATCTAATTGGAAATTGCCATGCTGCAGAGTGATTTTTTTTTTTCAGTCGAATTAGCAACATAAAACACTGATGCTAAACGTGCTCTTTGGCAGGAGTGACATTGACAGTGTTGGAGGGGCGCTGATACACACGTCAAATACCTTTGGCACGTGGTGTTGGGAGCACAGGTAACCTGGCCATGTGGAGGACATTTGCACTGGTCAGGTGTGCAGAAACACAGACCCTGGCTCCTTCATAAGCCCATGAGGTCTTAGTTGTGCCCTTCCACTTTCATTGTCCACACACCTGGCAAACAAACAGTAGGTGAAACCTGTGCAAGTGATCTGTACCACCTGCACCAACCATCCCAAGGTGCTGGGGCACTGTGGGGAGAAGCATCTGGAGGTTGTGGGGGACAGTATGGGATGTTTAGCAGAAGAAAGAAAGGGAAGGAGAAAGGCGGATGAGTGAGGACCAAGCAGGTACAAAGGCCTGGTGTGTGTAAGCAGCTGCCAGCGCAGAGCAGTTCCAGGGGTGGGTGCACACATAAACACACAAGCACCTACGTGCTAATTGCAGCAGCTGCACCAGGGACAGGGTCCTGCGGCAGCTCCCAGCAGTAGCTGATGGTGCTGTGAAATCCTTTTCCTTTCTTGCCTTTTCTTGTTTTCTGCTCTCAGGAAGTTTTTCTTAAACACCCCACACTGAATTATCCACTCAGCCCTGTCAAAGAGCTGTCCTCTCCCCATCACCCCTCATAGGCAGTGTCCCTTCTGGGGCCATCAGCTGCTCCCAAGAGGGTGCAGGAAACAAAGGGGAGAGGCAGGGAAGGAGAAGGACAGAAGGAAGAAGGAGCTCAGGGCTGACGCCAATTGCACATCTTTCCCGCTTTTATTGTAAACATGACTAACATGTGCGAAGCTCCAGGCACTAGCCCAGGATCACTGCTCCCGGGTGAGAAGCAGCCAAGGGACACAGGAGCTCCAGGCAGCCCAGAGAGTAATGGCACTTCTGCAGCAAGAGTAGCTCCCATGCAGGGTGGCACAGGGCTGAGTGGCACGATGATGGACACAGATGGACCTCCTTCAGAAGAGGCGCTTCTCATACCTGTGAGGGAGAGCAGCAAACCGGAGACTCGTTTTACTGACCCACCTGACCAGGACAAGGACCAGAGCCTGCCAGCCCATGGTGGGGAAAGAGCCCCAGCACACTGGCAGTGAACAGCTCCTTTGGCTCATGCCCTGCTAGGAGATGGAGTACTGGCCCAGGCCAGACAACAGGCTGCGGCTCAAGAGGTGAAGCCAGCGAGGCACAGGAGAGCAGCACCTTAACTTCTCCCCAACGCCCACCCCAGGGAGGAAAGCAGTCCTGCCAGCAGCACTTACGAGTGGAGGCCATGCACCCCTCCTTCCACCTGGGCAGATGTCGTCCTCTTCTCAACTTCAGCTCTCCCGAGTACATCATAGCTCTGAGGGGGAAGGACACGCGTCACGTGCCAGCCAGAGTCCAGGGAAGACAGTGCCTCCAGCACACACACATTCAGCTGGGGCAGCTGGGACAAGGGGCACTAGTTTCTCCAGCTGCGTCCAGAATGATCTTTGCTGTGCTCCCAAGAGCCAGACAGAGTAAGGTAACCCAAGATTCAGGTCCAACCAGCAGAATATGCCACAGGAGACCATGGTCCCTGCATCCCTGGGGCTCGAAAATCTATGACACAGTGCCCCACTGGAGACGAGGGAAAAGGGCTACAGCGAGGTCAGAACATGCTGCAGCTTGGGTACCACTTGCCCAGAGACCCGAGTGGCAGCAGCACTGTGGCCTAACCAGAGCACAAGTGAGGGGAAGCACTCACCGAACTTGGGTCAGGCTCTTGGCACCATATCCTGGCAAGAATGCTGGATCCCAGCAATCAGGTACGGAATGAACTTGTGGATAGAGCCCTTGTCCTGCACTGCGCCGGAGACCCCCTGGGCCACTTTGATTTTGTCTGTCTCGCTGCAATGGGAGCACAAATCAAAGAAAGTTTGTGAAGCAAAGAAGCCTCAAAAGCTTGATCTGCTGCCCCCAAAGCACCATCTCTTACCTGAAATACGATTCTGGCTGCCCAAGTTCTTATCCATGGCATCTAGCGAGCCCATGCCACGGTATTTCTTCAGCCTAATTCCATCCGAGAAGAAGTATTCCCCTGGGGCCCTCCGTGGTGGCAGCCAGGAGCGAGCCCATCATCACTGGCACAAGAGATCATCAAGAGCAGCACGTCAGCAGCAGGAAGGCTGTGGCTGTAAAAACCCTCGGGGTCCCTGGGCACGGCACTGCGCTGGACCCGCCATGCCCGCAGCACCCTCACACCCAGCGTCAAACGCTGTCCAGGAACCCTTCCTAGTACGCTCCCCACACCACGTGCGACCTGGCTGCCTGATCGCTGCTCACCTGTGGAGGGCCCCGAGTGCAAGGGCCTTTGCGATGTGCCCAACCGTCTGGATCCCTCCGTCTGCAATCACGGGACGCCGAACCTCCTGGCGTATTCGGACACCTTGTACACCGCTGTGGCCTGGGGACGGCCGCACGCCAGCACTGCGGGTGGGGAGAGAGCAGAGAAGAGTCAGCTCCCATGCAGCAGCACGTTCCCTCCCCAGCAGGCCCTTTAGGCTTCCAGCACACACATGCTCCAGCACTTGGGAATGCACAAATCCCCTGGATGCTCCTTCCCTGTCCGAGTTGCAAGAAAAGCGGATGCCCAGGAGATGCCTGATGGGACATCCTCACGGCCCTCAACTCCACAAAGCTGTGGGTGACCTTAGGACTGGTGTCTTGAACTGAATGCCTGGGATCAGCCGAGACTTGTGGCTTGTCCTGGTGCACAGCAGACGTGTGAGGAGCTTGGGAAGGAAGTGGAGCAGACTCCAAAAGCCCCTCTCCAGAGCATCCCTGGCATGTAGCCATGTCCCACCGCTCGCTCCCTCCTAGCGGTGCCAGACCCCTTCTCCGTATACCCAGCAGCTGTATGATGTGCTTCTTGCACAGAAAGGCAGCTGGCTGGGAGAAAGCTGGTACGTGTATATATGTATAGACATATCCATACATATACATCTGCACACACACACACACACATGCAGCAGTGGGAAAGGAAACGGGCAGGATGATTTGATGGCTTATGGGGAAGAATTTATCCTCCTGCCCTGCAACGTAGCAAGGATTCTGTCAAGTTTAGCTGCCCCACAGGAAGGGAGTTATTAGCTTTGGATTTACCTGCTCTTCTCAGCTCGGTAGCAGTTAGAGGCTTCCCATTGTGCGAGGGGAAAACCAGTACAAGGCATGTCTTGTAACTCATTTGTCAGCCATAGGCATGCAACTACGCTGAGATAAGCTTCTCTCAGGGAGACTTCCCTTCCCACAATTAACTGGAAGCATTTTCTCCAGTCACCATTAGTCCAAAACACCAGCTAAGATTATGACCATGCGGGATTAGTACTTTGGAGCGCGAGCTCCAGGTTCAGCCTGCCTGGCAGCAGCACTGGCAGCACGCATCCCTGGCAGAGGTTTGCTGAGGCAGGAGTCTGCAGTTGCTCTGCTCCCAGTGCTCAGCAGCGGCTGCTGAGAGGGAAGCCGGACTCTGGGCTGAGATGGTGAAAGGACTGATTTTAATTGAACAAAACTCGGTGTTAGGCTGGGGCCCAGCTGGCCAGCGAGAGTCCCAGCTGTAACAGGAATGCCGTTAGTCTTAAAGAGATGGTCTCGCTCGGTACCGCACTGCTAAAGGCCACGCTGCAGCGGAACAACGCTGCAAGGGAGGAGCTCTGTGGAGAGAAGCACCCGATTTTGGAGGGTCTAGAGTGCAGCGTCTATGGGATTGTGCCACAGACAGTGCAAGGCCTGCAGAAACCTCACAAGAGCAACCACGGAGACCAGCCCTTTAAGGAACAGCTTGGCTCAGGGGCCCTGGGAGCATCGCACCGTTCCGACTGTCCCAGTGCCCAACGCCAAAGCTTCAGAGCGCAGGCTTCCAAAGCAGGGTTCAGAGCACACGCACAGAGTGGTCTGGGTGAGGGTACGTCGCTTTTTAGCGTATCTGCAGAGGGCAGCCCTACAAGACCATCTGCTAGAGAAAACCTTCCGGGATCTTCAACAGAAACCTCTTTCCTTTGAGGTGTGTTAGGCTGCTCCATCTGGTAGCAGCAGAGAAGTACAGAGCAGACAACACTGTGCCCGGTGCTGGGCAGGCGAAGAGCCCTTTCTCTCCACAGGCATCACTGGGGAAAGACGTGGTTCTGGTACGCAGCTGCCAAGGTGGCCGTCTGCAGTTCAGTCCCTCTGCAGCCCCAGGGGAGCTGGCTTCAAGTGAAGCTTAGCCAGTGCGCAACGTGCCCACAACTGGGGACAGATTTAGAGCACGATCGAGGACTGCTCAGGGATCACCTCCCAGCACTGGATCAGCAGGGGCATGCCGGCTAGAGATCCAGAAGACGCAGTCAGAAAGCCCAGTCGGGCTCCTAACTGGATTCTGGAGCAAAGGGTGGACAGGCCTGAGTGCCCTCAGCTTTGACAGTTCAGACCCTGCTTTAGGAATTCAGAAAGGCTTCTCAGCTTCCATTTCAGATTCAAAACCAGTATCCAAAGCCACAAAACCCCAAGTGCATCTACAGCTAAATTATTCTCAAACAAGCAGTAGGGCCATGTGCAGCCAAATCAGGGTCCTGCTTCAAGACACGTAATTAGGGTTGGGAACAGGGCAAGTGACTTACTATAGGTGCCCGTGACAGTAGAAGGGCATTTGGGGCTGTGGGACTTTAGGTCTGGAGGGATCTTTGGAGCAGCTAAACAAAAACAAACACACACATTTTAGAGACAGAAGAACAGCAGCAGAACAAAGGACCCCAGCAGTGACCTGCTACTAGGCAGAGCATACGGTGTGGGACAGAGCTGACCTGGCAAACCCTTCCTAGCCCGAGCCAAGCCAGCGGTCAGATCCAAGCCAGCCAGGCCTGGCTGTGCACAGTGCATGCTCGCCCTACCCCAGCAGCCAGCCAGAGGTGACCCCCTCTAACCCAAAGAGCCAGAGTTCTTGCCCTAAGGGCCAAAAACCTGGGGAGCTGCAGTTAAGAGTTCTGCAATCACCTCTCCTGTGAAGCACCACGTTCTACCTCTGCTTTGTTCTTTCCCCAAAACCAGTACCCAGTCCCACCTCCCACGGTAGCTGAGAGGCACCCTCTGGAGATGTTCACCCTGCTGCAGAACGCAGCACGCCTCAGCGGGTCCTCTGCCTTGGAGCCAGAGGAAGACGTGTCCTGTTTCTGCCCTGGCTATGGAAGCGTCAGTCCAAGGACACTGTGACCTCCCTAGAAAGGTCACCCGAGACAGACTGCCCTGACTGGGAAGCTCCCCGCGGCCAGCGCTCCCCCAGCAGGCAAAGCAGCCTAGGTCCAGGGCTGCTCTGAGGCTCCACACTGGATGTAGCAGAGCTAATGCAGCACCTTTAGCCACAAGCTACCCTCTTGCTGCCTCCCGTGGCAGACCAAGGAGCAAAGCAGGGAGGGGCTGTGTTTGTGGGCTGCAGCGCATTGCACCACCTCTCTGCACCTTGTGTGCCAGGTTCAACACACAAGGACTGAGCCTGTCCTCAAGGCAGCCTTTCTCCAGCCCCAGGGACGCCCCTCTCCACCTTTTAGCTATGGGAGACATGGCCTCTGCCCAGCACAAGCTCCAGCTCACTGCAGAGACAATGGCCAGAAATCCCATTTGGCCTGGAAATTGCAGAAAGGCAGGGAGCCCAGCAGATGAATTCTCAAGCATCACGTGCACCACTGCCAGAGGGAAAGGGAGCGCAGAGAGCCCAGTGCCCTTCCCCTGTCAGCACTGGGGATCTGGTAAGCCCCTCTCCCTGCAGAGTTGCCTGCCAGCCCCATCCCACACCAAGCCAGCAGCTCCTCTTGGGAAAAGCCACGTGCGCCACACCTGCTCTACTCAGTCTCGGTCAGTACTGGGAAATGCCTTTGCTGCTGCTGCTGCTGCCACCCCAAAGGTTGGACCCAGGTGATGAGAACATCCTGGATGAAGGGGGTGAAAGACGGCTTGCTGTCAGACACTGCCCTTACAGGAGAAGTCCACCCCAGCTATGCTGCTTTTCAGCAGGGAATCTCTACTGAACAGATGTCTTCAGCCTATTTAGGAGACGGCTGATCTCTCTCACCTTCCTGTGTGATGCAGATGGAGCCACTGCCCATCCCGACTCTCAGGGCATCGACCCCTGCGTCAATGAGGTTCTTGGCCTGAGCAGCGGTCACAACTGTGGGGAGCAGAAACTGGTTTGAAGAGAGACAAGCAGATTTTGTGCACAACACTGCTCTGCCCTGGTGCTCCCCCTGTAGCTGCAAACGTCCCCTACCCAGGGCACCAGCCTGTGTCAGAGCCAGGCCTGGCTGTCCACTGCTACCAGGTCTATCTGCAAAAGCAGCAGTTAGTTCCTGTCTCAGCTGTCCCCAGTGCACGAGATGACACAGCTCCTTTAGGCTACTCTGCAACATGCTTACACCCAAAGGCTGAGGTAGCAGAGGTCATCACAGGGTGCAAAGCACTCTTTGGGCCACACCAGGTGCTCTTTGGGCAGAGCACAGGCTGACAGCAGCACCAGTAACACACCAGCCAGGTAAAGACAAGGACTGCTGAACTCTGCTGTCAAGTGGCAGGGAGAATTTCCATTAGATTTCCACATTGAGCAATATTTATTACTATTACCCAAAATTTTAAACTGGTGTGTAAAAGAAGCTAATCTGTAACAGGCTGCAGAACAAAGGTTTCAAAATGTTTGCAGCTGTGGCAGGAGCAAGGTACTGCACCATATCTGCAGAGTGGTCTTGCTCTCTTCCACAAGCCAGAGGAAAACATTTTAAGTTCACAGACGTTTACCAAGATGACTCTTTCATTCAGGTCCCTGCAGCTGCCTCTACGTCTAAGAAACAAATGTAATTTAAAGACAAGGACCGTCTTCAACACATGCCTACCGTTTCCTCCAATAACTTGTAGGTTGGGATATTTCTCCTTAATATATTTTATCATATTGATCTGGAAGATGGAGTTCCCCTGAGAGGAATCCTGCAACAGAAAAAAAAAACAAATTTCAACCAGAATTTCTGCAAAAGATTACAAATACAGCTCTGGAAGAGCCTCAGATCTTCACTCTGCTTACTGGGCTCTGCTAGGATGGCTAAGTGGGCAAAATGACTCCTCAAACCAAGCACAGAACCAGAGGAGAAGCTGCTGTCAAGACAATAATGTACCATCCCTCTGCAAGGCAGTTTATCGTAAAGACTTCAGTAATATCCTTCATGTTTAAATCCTGTGGCTTCTACAGAAGGCAACAAGCAGCACATCTGGCTGTGGGTAAGAACCGTCTGGTTCCACCACCAGGACACTGTCAGCCCTGTCTCTAACTACAGGTGAAACGGTGAATGTTCCTTGTGAAACCCAGAAGGGCTGGCGGAGGGACGCACCTCCGCTGCGCAGCAGAGCAGCTGGAACACCAGACGTCGACCACTGAACGCTGAGGCCCTGCCAACCTCCATGACCTGGCCAACCTGCAGTGTCTGTTAAACATTTCCAGCTGCAGCGCTGCCCAGCCATGCCCTCAGAGCACCACGGACTCACAAGCTGACAATCGATGCGAAAACAAACATGCAAATAGAGGCAGCGACTGCTGTGCCTGAAAGCTCACAGGCCAGAGAGGGAGACGAGCAGAGCAGCTCTGGGCTGACCACTCCTGAACATCAGGAGGTTAAGAGAGTAACACAGTAACACACACTCAACAACTGAAGGGAAACTGGAAGAACATTCAACACTAGTCAGGAAGGTCACAGAGATGGCGGCAGACTGCAAGAAGCATTTGTAGAAGATTCTCTTATTAACAGACAGTGTTTCTCTTCTCAGCCTTCAGGGCTTCAATGCACCCCACATACTCTCTCCAGGTCAAGTAAGTTCCCAGGCAAGAGGAATCCCTCAGATTTGAGGACTCCAACCCAAATGAGACTGAGAGGTCAACAAACTGTCATATTCTGACACAAAAGGGCCTGTAACGAAGACAGTAAGTGCCATGTTGCTGCCCCACTGTCAGAGGGATTCATTCAAATCGGACCCCTCAGCCCACCCAATGTGACGCCTGTGCATGGCTCACCAGCACTACCGCGTCCACGCCAGCCTGCACCAGGAGGTCCAACCGGTACTTGTCATCTTCGTGGGTCCCAATAGCGGCACCACAGAGCAGCTGCTTCTTGGAATCCTTAGAAGCCAGAGGGTAGTCCCGGTTCTTCTTGAGGTCGGTGCGGGCAATTATAGCCACCAACTCATCATCTTCATTAACAATTGGCAGCTTGCCTTGAAACAAACAGAAAGAACATCACTGCGGATTTCTGGAGCAGCGCAGCAGACCAGGAGCATCAGGCAGGCAGCAACTGGTACAAGGCGGAGGCTCAAAGAGGTGCGTTACCAAATCTTGCTTGGCCATGGATGCCAGCAGCCCTGGCTCAGGAAACAGAGCAAGGAGTTTGCAAGACTGGAGAAGGACTCAGTATCCTCACATTGGCCAAAGAAAACGTGCATCATTTTCAATAATTAGACCCAGGACAACATGTTAAAAGTCAAACTACCAAACCCTGACAGAGCTGAACTGAGTGCTAAAATGTGAAGGCCGGGATAGAAAATTGAAGATGTGTGGCTGGACATTCAGGCACCCTTCAGCTCCTGGGCTGCCAAGAATCCCTCAGCTTCAACAGATTTGAGATTTGAGATGAACGCATGTGAACTCTGTACCCTGGCACAGGGCTGCGGGCACTCTCTCCTCACTGTCCTCTCCTTGTGCTGGAACGCACCCCTTCCATGTTCCACCCACGCAGGGACGCGTGTCCACATTCACCCACTAGTGCCCCCAGCCCGGCACTTCCACGGCTCTCCCTAACGCCACGGACGTGCGCAGGTACCTTTTTTACTCCTTTGCAGAATTTCATTCGCTTCTTTCAACATTACACCAGCCGGGGCCACAACAAGATCCTCCCGCTTTGTCATAATCTAGTGGGAGGGAGAAGATAAAAAGTTACAAGAACTCCTTCGCACTGATCTGAAAATACCGAACCCCTCTGCCCACGTGAAACACTGCGCAGCAGTCGTGTCAGAGCGCTCTACAGACAAAGGAGCCCACAGCACAGCAACACGCCTCCAGAAACACACAGGAACAGCCTCCGAAGTGCTGTCCCCATGCAAGCAGCAGCCATCAGCCCCCAAGCCCAGCGGTGCAGTGAAAACAGGAGATGGCAGAGGTCCTCAGCAAGCTGAGGAAGCGCACCCAGAAGCAAGGGGTGACTCTCAGATAACCCTTGTTTGGGATGTCACCCGAACGGCCCTCCCTTTTAATAGAGTGCAGGCAAATAAGGGCTGGAGACACCTCCAGAGTCCCATGCTCTTCTGGCAGAAACGCTACCCCCAGGTTCGTTTTCAGGCAGCGATCCCCAGCACACAGGCTCTGGAAGGGCTCTGCCCAGAATAACCCACTGCTGCTGTTGGCAAGGTCAACAGGGCAAAGGAGTCGCTGCAATCCAAACAAACAGGCTCACCCACGCTCACTCTGACAAACAAGCACCAAAACACAGCAGAAAGGCAAGGGGCCATGGACACAAGCCGGATCACGGGAACATCTGACGTGGTATACACAAAAAAGCTTTCACCGTGACAGTGGTCAAATGGTGGAAGAGCAGCCCAGAGAGGCAGTGAAACTTCCATCTGTGGAGATGCAGACACAGCCCCATGCAACCTGCTCCAGCTGAACGCACCTCAAGCAGAAGGCCGGACAAGGGACCTCGAGGTCCCTCCCCACCCACAGCGTTCTGCGATCACAAAGTTCACGTGGGATGTTTTCATAAAAAGTTACCCAAGGACAGGTAAAGCGAAAAGGGAAAACTCTCTAAACCCTCGAGGAAGGTAGATTAGTTGCACACAACAAAGAAAAGAGGTAATGTTTTAGTTAGCTATACCACAGGAACAGTCGTTTTGCATCAGGAAAGAGGTCCACCCCACCTGCACCCACCCAAAATCCTGTCTGTGACAGAACCCACACCTCAGGCTTTTCGCCCGAGGAATCAACAGACATATCCCGACACACTCCCTAAGCCTGTGGGATCCATGAGCTTTCTGAGCTACGGGAGACCTCTGTGTTTAAGTGGATGGCAACAAATGGCTCAGCAAGATGACTGCTGGACAGGGAGAGATCTAGGAGACCATTCATTCCCCTCGCCTTGCCTGGTGACAGAGGCAAGCACCAAATGCTAACAGCAGCAAGCTTCCAACTTCACAGCGCTGAATGATCCACATAAAGGATGAGAGGAGATTCTTATCTGGCTCCTGTGAATGGGCCAGCATCGCTTCCAAGGGCCATGTGCACTTTCATAACCTACTCCTGGCTTGAGACTCTTGTTACACGTATTTATAGGCGATTTCAAACCAAACAGGGATGAGCATGTGACACCAGGTTTGGTCAGCAAGAGCTAAAAATAGTCATGAGTCAAGGGCAGAGCCTGGCCAAGGAACACTGGTGGTGTAACCTGACAGTGCCGTGGATCTACGGTTACACAGCCCACGTGACAGGAATGCCAGAACTCACAGGAATCGGCATCACGGAGGACGTTCTCTGTACGAGGGGAGTTTGACAGCGCAGCGTTACAAAGCCTGAACCGCAAGGCTCCAAGTCCAGGGGGTTATTTTAAAGAGCAGGGAGCCCAGATGAGGCACGCGGGGAAAGGCAGTCCAGAAAAAGAAGATCAGCGCTTGGAGGGCTTGCCAGGCATGGCACAGCTGCTACAGCCCTGGCCAGCACCAGCACGCACCATGGGACCACAGCAGCAGCCAGGAACACCAGGAATTAATTACTGAACAAGGGGAGAGCACCGGCTGTAGAGGATGGCTTCCCCAACACGGAAAGATAACCCCGCAGGAGGAGTCACGCGAACGCCAGCAGCACGGCGATCCTCTTGTACCTGAACTGCCGGAGCTGCGGCGAGCGCGTAAACAAACGAGACGCTCTCCCCTGGAAATACAGTTACAGACAGACCTGCAGGGCTCACATGGAGCTGCCACCTCCCACTGGCGCAGCATCCTCACAGCCATGCACTCACCCTGCTCCTCACCACCAGCCACACTGCTTCCCAACGCAACGCTCGCATCCATCAGGTGCTCACAAGCCCTCCTCACCTCGCCGAGAGGCAAGTCGTGCTCTGACTCTTTCAGGAAATCAATATCTCGAGATGAGATGATCCCAACCAGCTTGCCTCCCATCTTCCCATTATCCGTGATAGGAATCCCACAGAATCCATGACGAGCTTTTGCTTCAAACACATCTCGCACGCGGTCATTGGGGCTCAGTACCACAGGGTCTGTGATGAATCCTTGCTCGTATTTCTGGAAAAAAGCAGATTCAGCAGCCAGGCTAGGCGGCACTGCCAGGCCGAGCAGAAGCTGGACACATGCCTGGTGGTTACTGCAGCCATTTACAAAGGTCTGCAACCACCCAGCCTGGCCAGGTGCTCACTGGCAGGGTGACTCCCAACCAGCACCAAGGCTCATCCAAGTAATGCTAGATTCCCAAGAGTTCCCAGGCTAACCTCCTTCCTGAAATTTGGGGAATTCTCCCACACCAGGAGGCCGGGCAGTTCTAAAACCCCAGGCTGCACGTGGGACAGTGCCTCACACACAGTAAGAGGTTCGTGCAGGCGACCACGGCAGCGCTGCCATTTTGAAGCACCAAGATCCGGCACGCTTTAACGGTTTCCTCTCATGGCTCCTTCGGCAGGGCCAAACCCCACTGCCCACCTCCACGGAGCACCCTGAGAGCGCGGTTCGTTGCTGCCGCTCCAGCCACTCACCTTCACCTTCCGCACTTCATTGGCCTGGAATTCCGGGGTGCAGTTGTGGTGGATGAACCCGATTCCCCCGGTGAGCTGGGAACGCAAAGGCAGCGGTGAGTCGCTGCAGAAACCACACGGCCCCTCGCCGGCTGGATCCAGCAGCTGGGCACGGGGAGCGGGACCGCCCAGACCACCCTCGGGGAGCCGTGTGGCACGGCGGGGATGAGCGGGGTGCCTGCCCGCGGCACGGCTCTGCTGCCCGCTGCCTCACGGGTGCCAGGAGAAGCCCGGAGGCACACCTCTGTCCGAGGGGGCTGCAGGGGCGTCTCTGGAGCACCGGGGCGACCCCAGAGCAGACGGGCCTGTGCCTCGCACGGCATCTCCACCCCCGCTCCGGGCCGGGGCCCCGCCGTGCTGGTAAGGGCGGCAGAGGGGACGCACCCAGGGCCATGCCCGCCCCGCGGGGCCGCACTCACCGCCATGGCGATGGCCATGCCGGCCTCGGTGACCGTGTCCATGGGGGAAGAGACCAGCGGAGTTTTCAGGGTGATCCTCTTGGTCAGCGCCGAGGTCAGGTCCTGGCGGGAGGCAGGCGGCGGGCGGGGGTGTGAGCGGCGGCGGCGGCACCGATACCGGCCCCGGCCCCGATACCGGCCCCCGCCGCGCTCCCCCGCCCCGGCCACTCACCACCTGGTCCGCCGTGAAGTCGATTGTACCCCGGGAGGATGAGGAAGTCGCTGGGGGGTAACCAGGGGAGACGCGTCAGCCACCGCACCGCCCCCGGCCCCACGCTCCCGGCCCCGCGCCCCCGGCCCGGCCCCGCTCACTTGTAGGTGAGCCCATCGCCGCAGCTGAAGAGCTGCTGCGCCGTCAGCCCGTCGTCGGGCACGTAGCCGGTGCCGCCGCTGATGAGGTAGTCCGCCATCGCGCCGGCCCGCCGCCGCCGCGTGCCCGCCGCGCCGCGCCGCGCCGCCCCGCCCCGCGCGCCCCCGAGCGCACGCGCACCGCGACGGCGGCCGCGAGGGCTCAAGCAGACCCCGCCCCGCGAGAGCGCGGCTCGGAGCGGCCGCCGGAAGGGGCTGGGCAGCGGCCTCGCCGCTTCCTGCCCGGCGGGCACCAGAGGCCGGCCCGGTCTCCCGGAGCTGCCCCGCGGGTGCTGTCCCCCGCGCCGCAGCCGGACGCAGCGGGCCCCGGGGTCGCAGCCCGGGACTTCACAGCACCGGACCCGCAAACGTCCGGCCCGGTGAAACAGGGTCAGCGCGGGCGTCGCGAGCTCCAAGGGGCGTTTTTTTTGCCCAAGCCGAGCAGCTGGTGCAGGTGTAGGACGGACGCAGCGAGGAGAGAACCGAGCTCCGGGTACGGCGCGGTGCTGCCCGGTGCGACACTCCCCGGCTTCGCTCGCAACAGCAGGACCCGTGCGCTGGGACACGAGCTTAGAAAATAACCGAAAAAGGTTATTTAAAAAGGACTCGGACGGGGAGACACTACCCGTGGGGCCCGGCGGGCTGGGTGCCGAGTTCAACGCTAAATACTCCAGCAGCTTCGGAAGAAAGACAAGAGCGTGGTTGTCGGACCTGTGGTGGAGGCAGAGCTGGAGGAAGTCACCAGACACCACGGCAACTTTGTCAGTCAGAAGTGATCTGTGAGAAGGATGGAAGTCAAGAGGCAGGAGCGAGGCAACAGTCCAGCAACGGGAGGGGAATGAAAGGCACAAAGAACAGAGGGAATCGCGCTGAGGCAGCAGTCCCGCAGGGGAGGACCTGGACTGATCCCAGCTGGGCATTAGCCCCACACAAGCCGCCTCTTGCCAAAGCCCCAGGCCAGGCTGTGCAAACAAATGGGAAGAGGATGGCCGCACTGTACCGTGCGTTGTGGGGTCTCAGCGTGGCCCCTTCCTGCCCGTGCTGCAGGTGGCAGCTGGAGGGAGGATTCCAAAGAGCAATAGCAGGAGTAGGGAGGGCTGCACCTGCAGGAGAGAAACAGGCATAAACACAGATCTGCCTTAGAGGAGAGTTGCAGGCACCAGCGATCAGCTATTTCCAGGATGAGATGTTCCCTTCCCTGCAGATCCATTTGGCTATCAGGAAAAATTCCTGTACTGTGGGCTACAGAACAACCTCCTCCTCTGATAGTTTATTTGCTTGTTGTGATATACCGGACCTGGCCACAGAGCACCAGGGCAATGAGATGACCAGACCCCTTCTTACCCTGCTCTTGTACAACAGTCTCTCCAAGGCATCCCACTATTTAACATGAATAAGTTCAGGAAACTAAAGAATGGTGCTCCTATATCTCCAACTGTCTTACTGCAGTAGATTAAATCCTTGTCCAAAGATCAGCAAGTAGCTTTAAGAAATAAGCATTACTTGTGCTACCCAGCTATAGGACACAGGAAACGTGAACGGAGATGTCTATTAAGGTCTCCCAGAATACTTGGAAGCAAATGGTCATTGTATGCTGTGAGGTTCGTCGGTCATGTTAATCCAAACTAGAGGCTTGAACATATTTTGGTCTGGAGTAAGGTTCTCCAAAAGACAACAGAGTTCAGAGAGACCAGTTAAGCTAGGCTTCAGTAGACGCCAATGTTTACTTTCACACAGGGAAGGAAAAACAACCCCAAACCAGTGAACCATGGTACAGACAGAAGCAGGACACTCAGGCAGCCTGTTTGGTCTCAGGAGCAGCAAGGAAGGCACATGTCCCAGTGCAGGGACGCTCACTTTTCTGTGAGGAAGGGGATGTGTGGCTTCCAGGGGCCCTGGCATAACTAAGAAAAGGCAGCCCTTGCATAGTGTAGAGCCAGCGACAAGGATTCCTGATGCCACGTGAAACTTTAGGCCAAGAGACGGGCAGCGATCCTGTTACTAGTACTGTGAATGGCAACATCAACGCCATCTTCCCACAGCCGTGTGTTAAAAGTGCTTGTCGCTTCGCTCTGAACTTGACAGGGTTTCAGTTCTTGTTGCTTGACAGTCTGCTATACAAGACGGTGTTTTACTTCTTTATATAACTCCTGGGTCAGTTCTCAGTTAAGAGCTGATTTTACCTATCCAGAGGCTGATTTCCCATTATTTGCAGTTTGCTTGGGCTATGGAGCTGTAAGAAATCCACTGTCCTTTGCAGTAAAATAAAGTATCTTAGGCTCACACCACCAAAAGCAGTAACCAGTAAAGGCACCGAGATGCTCATCCCGGAGGCCTTCCAAAGGGAAACGCTGCCTGCCAAGGACACACACTCTCACGTCAGTGTTACCTGTCACAGGCTCAGCAGAACAGGAGGCATCGTGCCAGCCCCAGATGGCTTTAATAGGTCTCTCTACGCTGTATTATAAATAAGGACCGCGCTAACAAAGGTTTGCTAAGCCTCTCTGGGAGCACCCACCGATCTCGGCTGTTAGGCTGAAGCACGGGCACAACAGCAAACAGGCAGGCTGGCTTCTGTTCCAAGAGAAACACCAAAGTTTAATGGTTCTCAAACAGACTACAACAAAGGCTGCAGGGAAAAACATTTTATTTCCAAGCAGATTACAAAGAGCAGAGAATATAAGAGTAAAATTAAATTAAAAAAATAGTTGAGTGCATCTCTTTAAAATGATTTGTAGTGTGAGTTACTCACGGGGCAAAGCTACTGGAGAGTTCTGAAGGTCACTTTGCAGGATGCCAATCACATGTGCTGTTTAGACCAGGGTCAACACGGGAGGGACAGACAAGACGTATTTTGCATATAGGCTGCACACTCATCATTAAGCGAGGCTCTGGGCTGCAAGGGGACCCTGCCTTTCTGAGACATCCTCTCCACCTTGTTCTCTCCTGAAGGTCCCTCTCAAGTTCTAGACACAGTTTATTGCTGCTGTAAGTTCAATCTGCCTCCCCATTCCAATGAGCTCAAAGGAGAACGGAGAAGCAGGCAAACGTGGCTGCCATGCGCGAGGTTATACAGGGAAAGCGACTGCTGAGAGCTGAGCTGCAGCCACGCAACGAAAGAAACTGACAAGCAGGGGACACAGCAATCACGTCAGAGATTTGGGGGCAGCATGTCAGTGAGACTTCCGGAAGAAGATTTGAGATGCTCCTTAAGGTAGGAAGATGCTTGAGCTGAGAAGGCCTCTTTCCTATGCATTGGCACCAGGGAAACAGAACAGGCTGAAACATCAGGGTAAGGTACATTCCCTGTAGTATTTGAGAAGAGCAGCTCCAGCAAGATGATGGGGAGAAAAGCCCTGTCTAGGGTGGAAGACAGTTTTCAATCCCACTTTAGCAGTGATTTAAGAGTCCAAACACTAATTGCAAGTAAGTCACTATTAAACTTGGATAAGATTCCAGTTTGGTTGGACTGTGCAGAGTCAATGTCTAACAGCACTCAGACCAGCAAGAGGATGAGCAACTACAGTACCACCAAGTCCTCCACCCCACGTATGCTCAGAGGGCTCTCTTCTACCACTTTTGGATCTGTTCTTATCACGGCGCAGGAGGCTTGGAGATGGCCTAATCCATTCTACGTACACTGAGGCAGAGTAGCCCTGATGCAGCTGAGAACAAGACTCTCAATTTCTACCCTAGGAGCAAGAGTGCAGAAGAGGATTCTTATGTAGGGATCAGATGAAGTTTTTCTTCATTGGTCCAAGGCAGAACAGTTCAGGAACTACTTCAGATCTTGTCTCCCACCTAAAATCCAGGAGACCTCTAGGGGCGAAGCAGACAACAGGTGAGAGCCCTATTAAGTTACTCAGACTGTTCCTTTTACTCACCACTCTAGACAGGAGCGAAGAACCACTCTCGAGGCTGCCCTCTGTTCTTCAGCCATTACCACTTAGAGGAAGCGCTTAAACTCTTGAAAGCAAATGAAAACCTAATGGTGCCATGGACAAGTGTGTAAGAGGCTACAAGTTCCCTTTGGAAAGCAATGCTATTAGCATCAAGAGATAGAACAATACACGAGCCTCATGTCAGAATGTGAGGTGCTTCACAATAGTCAGTCATGTTCTGCTTTCTATGGTTCCTTTCATACCACAAAGACAAGATGGGCGTAGTTCAAAACCAACAACGCAGGGTCTCTAGCTTGGCTTCTCAGCTTTATTTGGAGATCAATGAATTTTCAGCCTGTCTCATACAAGGGAGTGGGCATGGAGAGTTCTCGTTTCATATGTACACGCACACAAGAGCTAGCAGTTTGGCACTCTCGGAGCTGAGGGGAATGCCCTTTAAGCAGCAGTCAAGCTGGTTACAGGAAAGTGTTAAAAAGCTATTTTACATGTTTGACTGGGAACGTTTCCCAGAACTTGGATAGCAACCCTAAGCCACAGCACTCTTCTGTGCTACTCTGTGCACGTCTTCCTATGAGCCCCTAAAAGGGAGCAGATCGTGTTCTTCACTATCAAAGAACATAGTATGTATATTCTAGCAATACTGTACCTTTTAAACTAGCTCCAGAGAGCCAGACTAGAAACCAGGTCCAGGAAAATACTCCTTAAGTCACAGTATATCGATTGTCTCTAAAAATAGGGAATGAAGTTAACACAGTGGACATTCTGATGAGACAGTACAGAACAGTACGGCCGTCCACTTCTGCATCAGCAAATCCCTCTCCTAAGTACATCTGAACAATGAGAAAAATAACGGAAACACTTCAGTCTGTCAGGACAAAACCAATCGTTAGGAGATCTACACAGCTCACCGTGTACCAAGCTCCCCAACTCTTAGGCAGTATACTCCAAGATCAAGGAGAACTCTTCCCCTACAAAGATTTTTAGATCATCCTGCAGTTAAGGATAGCAAGGAGAGTGAACAATCTAGATTTTAAAGTAGCATGGAATTGATTCCCCAGAAAGCTCAGCTGAAGTATCTGTTCACCCCTAACCAGGAACTGCCCCAATATTCTGTCAAGTTATTCCAGCTTCTGGCAATTTTTAGAGTAAGAGATGACTCCCAAACAACCTAACGAATTGATTTGCACACTGGGCATCTGGCAGATGACTTCAACACCCACTGCATTTGTGATGGAGACAGACGCAGCAGCAGGCTCACAGTGAGGTGCGGGCATGCTGGAGCTAGCTTCCCATGCAGTACTGCAGAGCACACACTGGGACTCGAGCACAGGTGTCTGCAGTTTCTCTCAGATCTTTGCAACTCTGTTCAGAAGACAGGACAAACTGCCCAAAAGAATGGGCAATCCACTCTGTACAGGCCTGTTGGTCACCCTGAGCAACAAGTACACTCAGCTGCTTGAAACAGTGGGAGCTTGCCCCTAACCATGTCCTTAAATTAGGGCCAGAGATGGACATTCCAGTCACTAAGATGTGGTGAAGGGATTAACAGGCTTCTGACAGCTGAAGCAGTATTAGCAATCCTGACAGCAGCCCTACCAAGGGGCAACTGCTGGCTTCCAACAGCTGACTTGAGCTGAGGGTACATGTTGCCAACACTACCCACCACCCGGGCACCATCTTCCCAACTTACCCACTGGGATCTAGACACCAACCCCAGGCTATTCTCCCCTGGCATGGCTCTGAGGGCAGACACTGAGCTAAGAGTCTACTTTAGAGTACAGGTATTAGGAAACAACAATGCGTTGCTACTTCACCTCTCTGCACTTATTTGAGCAGAGAGTCCTACACAGGGAACAAACAGCTCATTCTGACAGCTAACTCAAGCACATCAGCTTTCTCATGAACACCAACGACAGTATGAAGCATCAGAAGCTTGAGGTCTCTCTAAGCCCAGACACCTCAACACCAATCAAAAGCACAAAGGCAGGGAACATTACGGCTACTCTCACCCTATGTGCAGATTTACACTGTGTGCAACCGACAGAGAGGGCAGACCTTCCTTCTCAATACAGACAGGTGCTGGTCAACAGAAGCTTCAGAAAAATTGCTTGCCTGTACACAAGTTTAAATTCTTTTACTGTAATATATATTTAAATATATATATATATTTTGGAACAGGGAAGGGGCGTGAGATGGAGGAGCAGGGAAGACAAGTTCAAGAGGCAGAGTCATCTCTCTGCATCCAAGAAGCTGGTGGCACAAATAACAAGCCTGGCTAGAGTGATCTCCCGTTTCAAGCACAGTTGGCTACCCGCTGGCTTCAAAAGAGCACACTATTTGTTAATGATATAAAATACAGCAACCATTTAAGATGCAGCAAGGCAAGGCTACAGGGTTGGGGTTTATGATCATGAACAATGCCAGAAGCTACACGGCTGTGTTAAAAACTGTGAAAAAGGCTGTTAAATGGCAGGAGTAAGCCACATGCTGCTCCTGGAAGGCCTTTTCCCTCCAACACCCCTCCATCATGCCGTTGGTGTGATGCGTTTTTGAAGGTAGGGAGAAGGGGATTTGCCTAGGGGTGAAGCCTCACAGGCTGGCCACAGAACATTAGGACAGACTGATGGTCTGATCTGGTCTCACAGATCCCATGTTCCTAGCCTGACACTGAGCTTCCATCTGCAAGCAGGCAATCAGGTCCTTCAACAGAAGTTAATCCCCTTCTACCTTCCTAATTTGTAGGGGTGAAAAGTCCAGTGGAGTCGAGCTGGAAAGCACAAACAGGGATGAAAACAACCAGTTTGCATACTGATCTGTGTATAATGAGTTCCCCCCACCCTCACAGCTCACTCTTCCCCAAATAAAGACACGTTGTTCAATGGCATGTTGAAAAGACGTGCTCGTCATTCTTAATAAACAACTAGAGTAAGAATACATAAGAGAAACAGGGTGGTATCTTTATATGATACACAAGTGTATGTTACAAGAATTCCATCAGGCACAGGAGCCTCAAGGTTTAAGGCCTCAATGTCAGGCCAAAAAAGAAGAGTGTGGTAAAGTTTGTACTTTTAACATCTAAAAATGTCACTTAAAGGTCTGAATAGAAATCGTTGGTTTGTTGTTTTTGTGTATTTTTTTTCTTTTTGTATAAATCACAATTGCAGTTCACTCTCTCCTCTTCCTTCCAAGATAACAGCAAATTAACGTCCGAGCACAAGAAAAGAAGATGCCTGCCTCTCCTCCACTGGCTGAGCAGGTCCATCCATCATTCTGTGCCCTCTAGGCTGCACGTGCTCCAAGGAGACAGAGGCCCCAGCCATCCAGGCCAATCCTGTAGTTCATGTTTTCTACATCATAAAAAAAACAGAGTCAACCAGCAGCTTTCCACAGCTCCCAGCTTGCAGGGGATATGCAGCCTCCAATGGTTCCAACAGTTTGGTGTGTTGGGTAGGATACACAATGGGTAGGTTTTCCTTTAGATTCTTTTAAAGAGAAGAAGCCTAAAAGGGCTTCATATAACTACACCAATAAAAAACCAAAAACTTGGGCATCTCCTTTAGTGTAAAAGTCTGTACAATTTATCTTTGCTTGTCCCTCCCCCGTCACCCCATCCCACCCCTTCTGAGCCAAGAAGGATGCCTTAGTGCATGGTGCTGGCATTAGCCACAGCAATAGCTTCCTGAATCTCTCGTATCACCAGGATCCGGGTGAGCATCTGCTCCATCTGCTCTCTGCTGATCGGCTGGATGGAATACCAGATAGGGCTGTTGGGGGCCACCACTGGCTCCGGTGTCAAGTAAAACGTGTCATTCCGGCCTTTCACACTCTGGGGGCTGCATGAGGAAAATCAGAAATAACCAGACTAACAGAATGTCCTGGGAGGGAGAGACCACCACTGTCCTCACCCCAGGCTTCACAAGTCCTGACAGTGAACATCTGGCTGATGAGACACAAAGGTATGGAGTTACATCTGGGGGCAACAGTGGTCCCAAAGTTTTTAGGCCATGCCAAGGTTAAAAAGCCATGGTGATGACTACAAGAAAGTAATTTTTATTTCACACTGGTAAGTATAACACACGCATGGCTTTAGGGGGTCTTTCAGAGTGAAGCAAGGATGGGGTATTTTCACATCTAGGCTAGCTGCAGACCCATCCGTGCAGAGGAACGTTTACATTTAGAAGTGAGTCCTTCAAGGCTCCCGCCAATCTCCATAGCAAGTCCTCATTTTCATTCAGAACCCGATTTGAATAGTACCCTAATCTCATGGATTAGGGTAGTGGATGCTTCCAGATGACTTGCTTGCAAGTAACAGGCAGAACGCTGAGCTGATGCCATCACAGCAAGCCTCCAGAGTGGGTATGAGATTAAGAGCAGCCAGTTCACAAATCAGGATTTGTCTCTAAATACCACAGAAGTTCAACTTAAGTGCAATCGGAGTAAATCTCACCCTCTAACATCAACATCCCTCCCCATTTAAGTAAATTTATGCAAATGTAGAAACTGCGCCAGCAACAGAACACAGCCCTGAGAACTAGGCCAGCCACAAGATGCAGCGTAACAGTCACAGAAGACAAAGCAACGATACAGATGAACAAGAGCTCTCACCATTTGAAGAGGTAGAAGTCATACAGCTTTATCGGACACCTCAGGGGGTTCTCTGGATTCTCAGTCTGCTCTGCATACATGTCATCTGTAACTACAAACCAGCCCCCCAGAAGCCTGTCAGACACTCTGTATCAAGCACAGCAAACCGAGCAGTGCCTTACAGCCTCAGCACTCCAAAACATCTTGTCACCACGTAAGAGCTGGCAAGAGACATATGGCTGTTCCAGGGCACAGACACCTGGTTGTAAACACTCAAAGCATTATATGGAAAGCTCACTTTATCCCAAGACTACTGAAGAACAGAAGCCATTCACATCCTTCTTTCCACTTCTCCTCTACCTGGACCCAAAATGAGAGAAATCCCACTACTGAGACTGCAAGTGCCTCAGCTAAATCACAGGTCTGTGCTTTTAAGAGGACAGAGTGTACTTACAGATGGATTTTACATGGGTTCACAGGAGTCAAGGTAAGAGAAGCCCTCCCAAAGAAGATTCTCTGTTCATAAGCACTTACACCCAACAGTCCCTTTGCTCATAAAAAACACAAGTAACAAAAAAAGTTATCCTTAGCTCTTGATTGGTCCTACATGCCTCAGGTAAGGTACGTCCCCAGGCTTATTATTAGAAGGTACTGCACTCTCTCAAGACAATGCACAGAAAACTCGTGCTGCTAGGCTGAAGATAACTGGCAGAGCCAGTCGGGTTCTCGTGGCCCTACCTGCAGACATCTCCAGGTTCATCCACTTCCTTCAAGCCCAGTAAGTAAATATTCCCAAAGAAAACTTCCAGACACTACCTTTCTGTCCTGTCTGGTGTATGCCAAGAGCCTTCGTATAGCGGATACTCGTGCTTTTATCCTTGGGATTAGAAGGGTTCTTCTTGGTCTGCCTCAACACCTTGGAGAAGGCCAGCTTCATGTGCTGGTCTACTGTTTTCAACAGGAAGTATCTGAGCAGCAAGGAGAGAACACAAGACATTGAGAGGCAAGTAAAAGAAAGTCAGGACAGTGAGGTAGTTTACTCATCCTAAGTCACCTGAAGCTTAAACCAACACCAAGTTAAAGACTCTTCCAGCAGCGAAGCACACAACAGCCTACAAGTTCATCTGCTAGCTCATTTCCTTGTTGTACTGCATCTTCTGTGCCTGATGAGGTTCCAAGAGGGCTCTGTGCGCAACCATTGGAAATTCTTTATTTTGCCCTAATCCAGTGCAGCAGTTTCCTACCAACTCTGTCAAGGCACTTGAAGTTTTTATTCCCCAAGATTCCCAAAGACCTAAGTACTTACTTTGTATTAAAAAACATCAGTGTAGTGAGCAAGGTGGAAGGGGAGTGAGCTCCTAGCTGCTTACACTCCCACAGCATCTCTTCTGTTACGTGACTGGAGAGGACATAACCTGCAATAATCATACATCAGCATCACACCAGGAGACAGTCACAACAGGAACACAGGCAGCATTTTATAGTTTGCAAGTATTGGAGAATACATAAATCTTAAGGGGAGGAGGAGGAGATCCTCACTAATAATGGAGATTCACTACTGTGCAAATAACTTTTAATAGCAGGTACAGTTAGGAAACACCTGTACACATACGTCAACCTCTAGTTGCGGAGAGTATGCTTCTGCAATACGCCTATACCTCCCAGCCCAGAGAGAAATAAATATGCACTTAAACAGCTTTTAATTAATGGCTCGACTCCAATGCAGATGCTCCTAATCCAATAATATGTGAGAGCAGGCAGGCCAGTGTAACAAATCAGCTCTTGGCCGTGTGCGCAGCTTTAGTCAGCGCACAGTGCCAAGTGATGTATTTGGACACGTGAGTAATCCTTTGATTCTCAGATTTTTTTCCTTTGTGTAGAAGAGAAATACTATACCCCAAATACACAGATAAACAGAAAAACAGACAGCGGTATGAACTCCAGGGCTTGTGGAATGACAAAGCACAGATCAAACAGCCAGAGTGAAAACAAAAGGATTCCAAAACTCATGGTGCTACTTAACCATCTACCCTGTAACATCAGCTACTTTCCTGAACACAAGTCACAGCTTCTTCACTGACATCTGATCAGACCAAAGGGAATGAAGTAATGAGAAACTAGGTTTCTGTGCTCTGAAAATGCAATTCTTAATCTAGTTCTCATATTGTCAAAATCTGTCTTCTGGAACTGCTCCCCCCAACCCTGTTGCCATCATCTTCTAAACACAGGGTTGAGATGAGCTGCATTTGATAGGAGCATTCGAGGCTCTAATCATGCATTGTTTTTTTTCTTTGACACTTAGTTGGTCCTACAGACTGTATCCATCTGGCTACATGGCGACATGACAGTGTTGTATTATCTCCCAAAGTAACAATACATATTAGAGGCAAGATGTATTAGTACTTCAGATGAGAAAGCTTGATTCAGATCAAGGATCAGCTGGCTTCTAAGTAAGCCAATCTCATGACACTACAAAGTCCCAACAATCTGCTTTCTGATGGGTGACAAGTGATAGACAAATAATCCTCAGCGACAATCAGGGCTAAAGCCTGACATGTGCAATAACTCCAGCATTCGCTGCAGATGCAACATTTTTCTCCCTGACCAGCATGAGCTGTTCTAGGGCCATTAAGTACTTCAAAAGGGCTTTTGTGCAGACTACACTTATGCTGTAGTTCAGTTTAAACATTACAAACTCCAGAAAGTTTTGAAGTTCCTAAACAAAAGTACTCACCAAGAGGGGAAACGCGGGGCTGTACGTCCTTGAGGACTTCATGCAGCCATTCAGTGAACCGAATGTAGTAGAGATCTGAGAAGATGTCATCTACTCGGCCATTTTCAAAGAGATACTGTAAGAGATTCACAACACATCCAGCACAGTGGTAGCAAGTATTTTCCTCAGACCAGATGTTATCCTAAGAGCCCACATACCCGGTCAGTCAAGCATTTTACAGCACAGCACTGAATACTAATACATCCTAGTTAGAAGAGTGAGGACCCTTGCACCAAGGCCAGTACGGGGTAAGTAATCTCAGTTACTATCACGGTGAATGCTAAGACAGAAAGGAAAAACCATCTTAGAAAGTAAAGCTGGTTGGATTTCACCTTTTACTTCAGGTGTGTTCACCGCACCTTTTACTTCAGGTGTGTTCACCGCACCTTTTACTTCAGGTGTGTTCACCGCACCTTTTACTTCAGGTGTGTTCACCGCAAGCTATTTCACATGACTGTCCTTCAGACACTACTTTTTCAGGTTAAGGAGAGAGATGCACAATTCTCCTACCAGAGTTTACCTCTGTTCCTGCAGCTCTTCCAGAAAGCACACTAATATTTCCAGCTTGGACCTCTTACAAAGCTAAGTCCTTGCCTGTTAAAGCTTCAACTAGATCAAGTTTTGACATTGATATCCTCAAACATCATCCAACTCTCCTCCTCTCACCAAAAAGACTAAAAGGATTTATTATTCTCACCATGATACTGAACTCACTTATTAACGATTCTTCACAAACGTAACCAGTAGGTGAAAACATTGCTGCACATTAATTTTTTTTTTTTTTTTTTTTAAGCAAAAAGTCTTTTTTCTTATGAGATTGTTGGGAAACTTAGTAGAAGCCATAGAATAGAAGCAATAGAAGCCTCCATTTTACAACAGAGAATCTTCTCTGTGCATGCTGGCAACATGCACAGCTCTGCTGCACATATAGCTGTCCTCCCCCTACCTTCTGAATACACAAGAAGATATAGTAGAGCACATCTGGATCATAGGGTTCACCATCACCATTTCGAGCTTCTCGTGTCATTAAGCATAGACCATAATTCAGCTCAGCCACAGCTGAAGAGATGAGATCTTCCTGGAACCTCAGCAGCTGACGCCCTGCAAAAACAACACAAAGCCATATTATTTAAGCCATAAAGCCATATTATTTCCCAATCTTTCAGGGATGATTTCCCACATCTCCAGCTTTGCCATTCTATCTGGCAGGCCCAGTATTACCTCATTCCCCTAGTATAATTAAGAAAGCTAAAATAAATCAAGATATTAGGCTCTGAGATCTACTAAAAAACAACCGAGGAAGAATCCGACAGGAAGACTCTCTGCCCCACCAACTGCATGACTATTGCCTTCTTTTACCATGCCCACAATGAAACGCTGCCCTGCAGCAATAGGAAAACAGCAACTCCATGACTCTCTACCAGCTTGGCTGGCATTCACAGCCATTTTGTTCGTCCATGCACCACAGTCACACAGTGCCTTTTTCCACTGCTACCAGCCTAGGTGCTCAAGTCGGCTCAGGATAGAGCTACTACTTCCCTTGGAACATGTCCTGTGGCAGTGGGAGCATGCAATAATTAGTACTGCAGAGTAAACCAAAGTTTAAATTTAAAAACAATCACTGATTAAACAAAGGTTTTTTTTTTTTTCCAGAGTGGTAAACAGCTAACATTTTAGTCATTCCTAATCCTACTTGAAAGGAAAGACCACGTGGTCATGACACATACTTCCAATAGGTGCTAGCCTATTTTGGGCTTCTTTTTCCAGCTCTGCATTCTTGGTCTGTGCCCAGCTTTTCCATACTTCAAGCCCTTCTTCTGGCTTCAGAGAGTTTGGAAGTAGAAGTTCAGGTGAAGTTTGTGGCTGTGGCTGTGGCTCAACCTCAGCAACCTGAACGGTTTGAGCCTATGAAAGAAAACATTTCAGTTTATATAAACACTTTGATACGCAACAGTTTGACAAAGGACAAGTAATGCCGCACTACCTCTAGCCCCAGGGCATCAGCCTTTCGCAACACTCTTCTCCAACAAGAAATTAATTAAAGGAACAAAACTATTGCTGTCTAACCTGAATGGTTGCTCATGAAAGAGTATTCGTCTTCAAGAACACTTTTAGTTTGAATGGAAGTATCTGTAACCCCTTCAGCAAATCCACACGACTTGCAATTTGATGCATTTACAAGTCCTGCAGAACATCACAGAAGACCTAACAGCCACAAGCTGTTCTTGCTGGAATACCATCAAGAAGCTAGTTGGCACATTCAAGGGCAAGGATCGTCATACAGCTAAAGTCCTCTCAACAACAGACTTCTCATCTCCCCTTGAACACTGAAGCAGATGACTATCGATTTTGAAGCCCTGTTTTCTCCAATGCATTTTTCTTGGCTTCAGCTAACTTGTCACTCTGAACCACCACTCAAGTCCATAATCTCACAACAACAAGAGCAGCCCAAGGCCCCTCGCAGACACAGCCTTGAGACACAGCAGCTAGAGAGACCAGGCAGGGAAGCACAGCAAGGTGTCATCGGCTTTACTGACCACAGGTGCTCCAAACCTGGACTGTCCTGAGCAAGGTTCTGGGTACAATCACGCATTGTACGCTGCTAGCATCCTTCCCACCCTTGATGGCTCTCTTCATTATTCAGTATGTAACAGGCAGACAGAACAAATATGCTCTGTTCTTATCAACAACCGGTAAGATTAATCAATGTGTAAGACGTATAAAAAAAACACACTAGAACACCAGCATCAAACCATTAATTCAGTTGTGATGAAATTCTCATAAACTATCAAATACTGCTAATGAAGACTAGCTACTGTTCACTGTGAACAGCTACCGTATGACCTACTATAGATCTAAAAGGTCTCCTGACCCTTTGGAAGTTTACTTTGCAACAGGACCTTAAGTCACCAAGAAGTGAAACAAACTTATTTTACAGGCAACTGATGGCACGTTTCCAGAAAGAGCAGTGAGCCCTCCAGCTGCATTCTTCACTAAAGCTTCTCAATCTTATGCTACAGAAAGTCTCAGGGCTACCTCAATTAAGGAGATTAACTTGAAGCTTCACAGCCCTTAGTCAAATTCTCAGTGGCACCCCAAATGTTATAAAGATAGCAATTTTTACATCAAAACAGTTTTGCCTTCTTCTTAAGAGCCACCCCAAAAAGCAAGGCTTTGTTGCAATGAAGTAACTTCTCCTTTGATACTGCCAAATACCAATAATCAGTGAAAGCTGCTCTGACAGTACTAGAGACCATAATGAAAATGACATAGAAACTGCAGTAACACCTGTACCTTACATAGTGTATCAAAAAAAACAGCTGAAGAGGCAAAGCCTGCAAGAGCCTCAGACTAGAGCCTTTCAATTGCCTCTGCTTGTTTTTTCTTTTTCTGCATCAGCTCTTAATAGCTCTTTGCTTACCAGCCCCTGCATCACCAGCAGCATCCACCACAGCTGCAGAGGGAGACTATGACTGACAGGGCCCAGCTTTTATCAAGGCAGCTGGTGACAAAGTTTAAGTTATCAAGCAAGCATCCGTCTTACAGAGGACAAGAGTCCAAGGGTGAACTGACACCTTGTCTTTGCAGGAGGCAGAACTGAGCCTCTTCCCTCCTCCAGAGCACTGCTCCATTACTCTCCAGAGAGCAGAAAGCTTTCCAGAGCCAACCACCTCCATCAGCCCAGCCTAAGGGCAATCTTCCACCCTGACCTGGCAGACGCCTTGTTCAGCATGAAGGCAGGCACACAGGCTGAACTGGCAGTTGTTTCTTAACTGCACACACACAAGTAGAGAAAAAAAGCTGCAATTTGCCCAGATCCCGCAGCAGCACAATGCCAGAGGACAGCGTGGGGCAAGCAGGCAAATTCCTTCTCAGCCTCACTGTTGTGAGAGGGACAACTCCAAAAGTTTGATGTTCACCTACAGTGGCTTTATTGCCCTCTTAGGGGAAGAACGCATCCTTCCTGGACTTGCCTCTGTATTTAGGGGCTCATGCAGCACCCAGTACTCCAGAGAACTGAGATCAGAAAAGCGTCCAACACCCAAGAATTGCAGACCACTGCGCACAGGAATATACAGCATTAGTAGAAGCTTTATAAGTAACCATTAAAGAAATCATGGAGTTAATACCTCAGAAAGGATCTCAAAAACTTGGCTCATGCTCCTAAAAGACCCTAGAATAAGTCTAAAAACCCTGTTAAGCAGAAAGGCAAGAAGTTCTATCAACTTAGTTTGTTCAAGTAGATTAAAGCGATGAAGTATCTCTGAAGTACCAATACAGGGAAAAGATGAGCTACAGAAGGTGCTCTGAACATGACAAAACCAAACCAACCAAACAAAACCCCACACATTACAAGACCCATAAGCTGTAGCTTAAAGTACAGCTTTATAAAAGAGGGCATCCAGCACTGAAAGTTACCTAGAGCTGCAGGGAACACTTTTCAGTGACGACCTTGGTGGGCTACAGCCCACAACCAACTCAGAATCAGACCTACTACAGAAAGTAATCCTCCTTGTCTCAGTGCTTACTGATGAAGTAGAGGGCATATATGCCTTTATAAAGCCAACAGTGTTATTTATAAACTGGAAAGAATTTATAACAACATTTATGCTAGCAGACTTGGATATTTTTGCTTTCATTCCATTCAGCAAAAAAAGTGATTGATCTGACAGATCAATCACTTTTCACTTTCTGGTAATAAAAGATAAATTACATCCATTTGCACAGATAAGAGGCCATTAATAGCACTAGCTATTCAAGTTTTAAAAGACAATTCAAAATAAACTATGGCTTAAAGTTAGCAATAAAGTCTTTATAAAACCAGCAAATTTGGCTGCCACGTTTGCCAAGCACTATGAAGAGATGCTTACTTGCCATTGCTTATTACTGTGCTCTCACACACAAGGCATTTACCAGAAGGAGGACACTGTGTTACACATAGGTACACCTGATCCATGAAGTTTGCTCACAACTAGTCAGATTTTGACACTTCACCTGGGCTCTGGATCGGCTGTGGACTCCAACATGTTGTGTAAGACAACGTAACTGATAACCAGGTGACCCCACTTGGCTGCAGTCATCCCTGCCCTGTCCACTGCAACCCCTAGAACAGCTCAGGAGAAGACTGCAGACCTCAGAACACCTGCTATGAAGCAGCTAGCAATAAGCATGTATTTATTAATTCACACTACGAAGATCAAGACTGAACTTTCTTTTGGGAAGTTTTGCCTCCTGTAATTATGTACCAACATTAACACATGGCAGTCCTACACCTATCGGGAGTCAAACGCCCTACGTCATGCCCAGGCTACTGGGACAGACACATCTCTACTTCCTAAATACCAGCTCTGCGCTAACATCCTCCCTCTCCACCACACGTGGAAGTTGTTAGTCACAGACAGACCAAGAAGCAGTTTTAACTTACTGAGCAAGTGACTTGTAGCTGCTGCTGCTGCTGCCCCTGCTCTTGGGGCGTGGGCTGCTGCTGTTGCTGCTGTGGGTCCCATATGTGCACTGTCTGTGCTGTATTCTGGTACGTCCCTGCCACTGCCTGCACTGCCACTGGAATGTGGATGTTGCCATTCATAAACTGCGCTGGAAAGAGGGAGTTAGCAAGAGTCTGCACCACTTCCTCGTGAGAGTTCTTCACTACTGAAGTACTTCCCACCATCTTATCCTTGTCATCTTCCAGCTTCACGGTAGCCAGCGTCGTTGGCGAGCCACTGACGTGGACGGCATTGTAGGCCTCCTGAGGGATGGCGATGTGGGTTATGTTTGCTGCTGAAGGTCACCACGTGGCTGAGCAGAGTAAACAGGGATGGTCCAGGTCTCTCCAGTGGGGCTAGTAATGGTCCCAGTGGCACTGTACAGGTGGGCACTGTCCACTGTTAACAAGTCTGGCCTTAAAGAGACATAACTTTGCTGCTGGCCCTGAGGAATGGCCAGCACTGTGGCAACTGGCTGTCCTGAAATAGCGTATGATACAGTAATAGGCATATCCACTTTACGTTTCTTCACGGGCTGAAGGACACTAGCAGTGCTGATCCGTCGCTCTCCCTCTCGTGGAGAGCCTTGTTGAGAAGGTGGAGGTGACAGTGCCCCAACTGTTTGGATCTGTATCTGCTGGCCACCAGTAATGGCCTGTCCTGCAACAAGCTGGGCCTGAATCTGCTGGTGTTGTATGTGTTCTTCCTGTATCTCCGCAGCCTGGATCTGTTGGGCAGTCTGCACATGCTGCACTTGGATTTGAGCTGCCTGCAGCTGAGACAGGCTGGGGCTCTGAAGGGATTGACTCTGTATTGTCTGGGATGCCTGCTGCTGCGCCTGGCCTTGGATCTGCACTTGGACCTGTATTGGCTGCTCCGAAGCCTGATGGACAGTGAGCTGTGGAGAGAGCTGCTGGGCGGACACCTGCTGCGGTGACTGCTGGACCTGGACCTGAACCTGCAACGACATCAATTCAGCAGTTAGAGATCAGCAACACATTAGCGATGCAACAGGGAGGCCACCAACAGAAATGGTCCACCACTGGAGGTCTATGCTCCAGGTCTTTCACGCTCAGTTTTACAATTCCATATATTACTCCATTAGTAAAGAACTCAGGAAAATGAAACCAAGTTACTCTGGTTGATAACAACGATGCAGTAGATGATGTGTTTGCGCAGCATTGCACATGACCACACTTCTCAGCACAGACAGAGCAGCGCGTGAGCTGCATCTCCCTCCTCAAAGCGGTGCGAGCTCAAGCCAACAGATTGCATCCTTGGAAGCCAAAAGAGTCTTCAGAGCTATCTGCATTGCTAAGATGTTATTTCAGCATAGGCCTTGCAATAGCAAGGCTTTAAGGACACGCACATTACAATTCTCATATTAAGTTTATCCTGCTACAAAACGCAGGAGCCTGTGTCGTTCTTACTGTGCTCTAAAGATTGTTTTACTGTTTCAATCCCAGTCCCCCACACGGCCTCACGATCACTTGACTGTGACAGGCAGCAAGAAGCATGGGTAAGT
This sequence comes from Tauraco erythrolophus, assembly GCF_009769465.1. Taxonomy (NCBI): domain Eukaryota; kingdom Metazoa; phylum Chordata; class Aves; order Musophagiformes; family Musophagidae; genus Tauraco; species Tauraco erythrolophus. The sequence goes on from NC_141476.1 coordinate 10,558,391, forward strand.
TGAAACCAGCACTTGGCTCTTTCCACATAAAGCACAGAAATATTATTTTGACATCAACCACTAATAGTAACGCTACAAAAACGGGTGTCAACACAAAGCTGCAAGTTCAACCTGAATCTTTGTCCTGGGCTAAGGGGCAACACCGCAGCATTGTTTTTTAAACTTCAGAAGTATTCTTTGGCAGTGATAATTAAAACCAATACTTTTTTCATCATTTACTTATTCCATTTAATTCCATTTATTGTCCAAATTACTCAGTTGTGTTTTCTAGCTCATGCTCTTCAACAATGATGAATAATATGGACAAAATAAGTTAAAACTTGGATCCAAACACAGTTCCTTTTATTTCAGGGGAAAAATAAAATAAAAATCACACCCTCTCACATCAATGCTCATCTGTCCAAGGTCAGTCACACTATCTAGCACTGGTCCAGGAGCAGACTTAAAGCTAGAAGTCAGAGGTAGCCCCCAACACAAAGTCCAGGTCTCAACAACTTCACATTCCAGGCCTCAAACTCAACCCAGCTGGTATATCCACTCCCAGGGAACAAAGCGAGGTGTGCTCTCCTCATCCAAACATTTCACCGCTTTGTCTCTCAAATTTACACAGCGACTTTGTTGCATTTGTCTACTAGAAGTGATATCCCAGGTTCCCACAATCATCTGCTTCCCCAGCCTTCCTTAACACTGTACCTTAAGAGAGTGAATTAATTACTCAGCCTCTCCTCTCAAATCCCACTGAGAGATGTAGAGTTTTATCAGTGGCACCTCTGAGGGCCATATGAAATTTGAAGCCAACACAGATTTATTTAGTTGCAAAACTATGTCTTCCTAATCATGTTCCCTCACCCTTTTCTACCTCACTTCCTAGAGTAAGGCAAGCTAATGCAGCATTTGCACAGAGACCCCACACTAGCCAGCCCAACCATACTAAAGAACTACCACGCAGGTCTGCGTTGCTCAGATACACGGAATCTCACTTCCCAACATCACCTCTAACAGGTCTTAGAAAAAAAGTTAAGAATTCATTTGCGGCCAACTAAGACTTGCCAAGGAAAAAAGTGGGGTAGCAAAACACACGGCTTGCAGACCAGTTTTACAAGTCACCTCCTGCTAAGAACTAATTCTATTTCCAGGAAGAATAGGAAATTTCACAGGTTCCTGCTGGCACCTATATGCAGTATACTGTAATCCAGATGACACGGACTTTCTATAATAATTTCCTGCAAGGTAACAAGAAACATATGACCTTGTGTCAGCATGACAGTTTAAAAAGCTGCATCAACGAGTGATTTGATCAGGCAGTTAATTGAAAAAGATGAAGTCACCTATGGGATGCTTCTTCGATTCTATTTGACACTCTTTATCATAATGCCCTACAGCATGAGTATTGCCTTGGGCAAACAGGCCCCAGCACGGATCCCAGTTAAGAGTTCAGTTTAAGAAAACCAGTTTCAATTACACCTCTCAGGCAAGTATTCTCCAAAATATCCGACTTAAAAACCACTAATATAGTCCTTGGGATTAATTTAAGCCTTTGTTCAAAAAGATTACCTGCAAGGCAAAGGCCCAAGACTGAACAAACTAAAATGCATTACTGCACTGATATGTTTTCAATTTCATACAAAAAACATTTGCTTTAACGGCTAGGATTCAAAAATCATGTCACAGAAAGAGGTAAACGTGTCATTTGTCCTGTACTTCTGCAGTGTGTTTTCACAATCTGCACAGGTTGACTAAGAACACCTTAAAAGTATCCTCAGCTTCTTTCCATACAAAATTTTACATTACAGTTCCTGATACTGCTGTAACATACACAAAGTAAGGACTATGGTTTTTCTGCTAGTAGTAAGAACTGAAAACCCACTCCTGCACTGAAATAATTTTATCACCCAAGTGCAATTAGAAAGGTAATGGAAAAGGTTTATGCAAGAGGCACTGTCAGCAAGAGGCATGGTCTAAGAACAGACTCGACAAGACAGGATTTTCTTCTTTCCACTTTTACAGAACAGAGTATTTCAGACAAAAGGTACCTACAATGATCTAGTCCAACTGCCTGATCAATTCAGGGCTGACCATAAGCTAAAGCAGGTCATTAAGGGAATTGTCCAAAAGCTTCTTGAACACTGACAGGCTTGGGGCATTGACCGCCTCTCTAAGAAGCCTGCTCCAGGGTTTGACCACCCTCTCGCTAAAGGAATGCTTCCTAATGTCCAGTCTAAACCTCCCCTGGTGCAGCTTTGAACCATCAACCATTTTAGAGCCTGAGCCTGCTGTGTCTGAAAGTCATAGGCAACTTCCATCGCTTTCAGCAGATGAGCAATCAAGACCTGAGGGCCTACGATACTCCCTCAGGACTAAATCTTAACCCCTACAACTAGAATGTTACTGTTAACATCCAAAGAAGAGCCCAGACCCACACAAGATGAAGTCATCAGACTCCATAATCATTGAAAGTTCTCAAACTGCAAACATCATGCTTCTGACTAGACACTTTTCCTATTTAAAGGATATTGGAGCCCTACCTACTGCACATTATGCACCCCTTGTGAATTACACATCCATTTTTAACCACTGTATTTTGCAGTAGATCCCTCCCTGTTTTCAAGCAGATTGTACCCAGGGGTGCTACAAGCATTCATTTCAGATTTACAGACTTCAGTCTGAGACCAGGGCTTCTTACGTTGACCTCATTGTCCAACTTGCTAGCTGAGAAAAAAAGGACAAAGAATTACACTGAACACCAGTAGCAGTTGACTTTTTAAAAGACTCTGTACAAAGAAGAATGCTTTAAGTTTACAGGGCAAGACCAGCAGAGAGGACTTAATCTTCAGCACAAGGTGAAGATTTAAAAGCAAGAACATGTTATGCTGAGAATTTCTGGGTTGCACTGGTGCAAGAGAGGAACTTGCCAAGTTACCAGTACTGAAAAAATGCTTATTGCCAGAAGTTTGAATCTAACAGCATGAAAAGAATCACTTCCCAGCAGGCTACCATCACACAGGGAAATGCCTTTTTACCATAAAGTAGCTAGAAGTTGGACCAAGTACTAGCTGACTGGAGAATCAAAAGCATTAGAAGTCAGCCCCGCATCATAAATGGAGGGCAGAACTAAATTTTTAAGATTCCCTTACAGCAAATCTTGTCACATTAAGCTTAAAAACATGTTCCATCTAGAACTGAGCACATGCAAAGAGAAAATGAGTAACTCCACAAGCATGACAACAGCTGAACCCTGGTTTCCGAAAGTTTATTTTCCTCATGGTTGACAGACTAACTCTGACAAACTTTCAAGTAGGATTCATAACATGTCTGCCCTGTGTGGATTCTCCACCCAATCAGGAATCAGACTGCAGAACTGCAGTTCTGAAACAATTAAGTTGAAAGAATTCCCAAGCAAACAAAATCTCATCTGTGGACTGACCTGATTACCTACTATTTCCTAAAACCTAGCTCCAAACAAGCATGCATACCAACTCTTGCCTGCATAGATTTCCTGGTATCTAGCTTGCCCTAGAGCACCTGACCAGCTCTTAAATGTCTCTTTACAAACACATCTTGGCTTCTGAAGCTATGTTTACACTAGCAAGTAGTAAGTTACACTAACAGCAGACCTTTAGAGCAAGACTGAAGACCTACTAGCATCCACACTACACATTCCAGAAGACTATTTCAAACTTAGGTCTAGCCTTGCCCACTAGCCAAACACCTAGACACAACAAGACTGCATCTCACGGCTTAGTTTCATCTGAAGGGAATTCCAAATGACAGGCTCCAAACCTAGGAGAGGTAAGTGGGGGCAGGTGGCAAACTTGCTGCAGGAAGTAGACTCCAAATTCCTCCTAGAAGTAATGTAGGTGCATCTCAAACTTCCACACCTGAGCAAGCTGACAGAAGTCAAACTCTTAGACAAAAAGTTAATGAGAGGAGAAGAACGATCTCATAATTATTATTTAGCACAATCTAAGGAAAGAAGGCTCAAAATACACTTCCCTCACAGTCCGAAGCTAAAGCGACTGCAGCATTAAAAACTAACACTGTAACAAAAAGTTCCTTTTCACATTACGCCAGAAAGCATACACACCAGTGAAAAACAGATCTGAAGTACAGAGTAGGTGAAAAGACTGATCACTGAAGTAGCAGGAAATGCTGGAACTTGTTATTCAACTACTTTACAGGAAGTCCTTTGCTATCTATCTAAGTAAACAAGGTCTACAGGGAGTGTACAAGCCAGCTTTTCAGAATAACCACCAGACAGATTCTCACTCCAGGTTTTTCCTCTGGTCATTCATCAACATCAGAGAGAGAATTCCACAGATCAAATTAGGCCTTCTGTGTGTTTGAACAGTTACAATATCAAGATTATGTTGTCAAGCTGCACACTGGGGCAGGATTTAGGCCTAAGACAGTTAAAACACATAAACCAGAGAAAACAAGACAGCTTACCACTAATTAATACTAGCCGCTACACTAATATCTTTATATCTTTTTGGGATGCTTTTCAAAGGTAAGCAAATAGGAGCCCTACCTCCAGGCTAAGCTCCATAACCAAGAATGGGGCAGAGGGAAACTGCACCCATCAGAAGTGGAGGCAAGATGTATTCTGAGCACAGCCAGAGATAAGATTTTCTTCAAAGCTACTTAAGGGCATCTTTTCCTGCCTCATGTCATTAATAATGCCCAGCTTCCTGTAATGGTCAGAAGTCACAGAATAAACTGGAGGAAGACTGAACAGTAAATATAAGGAACTGAGCAATTAGAAAGGCACAGGTCTTAACTGACAAGACATTTTATGCAGGCATTTAACCATTCCTTACATAGTCCTGTAATCTTGCTCACCTGTGGCACCCTCCCCTCAAGCCCTGTCCAAGAAGCTCTTGCCACCTAGCCATCAGACTATCTTAACAAAAGGCTGAAACTGAGGATCTTTCCCACGTTTCCTTAGGATATATCCTAATGTATCCTAAGGGAAGATACTTTCCGTCCTCTGATACTCTTTCAGTAAAATCTTCTTGCAGAAGAGGAAGAGGCACAAGAGGCCCACTGCAGAAATACCGTACTCAGCACGTAAGTCAGCGCAAACACCTCCTCTCACTAGCAGCATAAGTTCAATGGCGTCCATGCACAAGACCAACTAGCAACTATCTCACCAAAGCCAGAGCTGATAAAACTCTTACTTGACTGGAGCAAAACACAGCTCTTCCCAGCCACCCCTGATGCAGCTCAGGGTACGACAACTCGACAAACTACACTCTTCACTGCTGTGACACTGGGCACGTAAGGAGCTCCGAGATACTTGTACTGTAGTACTGACTAGGACATAACCCAACACTTGCGTCCACTCAGCCTCTAAAACAAACATTTGGCAACAGTTTGTTGAACCTTTTAGGCAAGAAAACCCTAAGGTGGCAGCTTCTTCAAAGAGGAAGTTTATTTTGCCAGAATAATTAACAGTGGCAAGAAGTCATGAACCATCTTTGGTTGTTCACAACAAGTAAAATCTAGGATGAAACCTGAGCACCGTCTGTCTATCTTTATGATCGTAAACTTGTCATCAGCACTTGCAACCATGAGGTCATCTGACGGGTCATATTATTAGTCACCTTCAGCACCACTGCCAGACATAAGCATAGTCATTCAAAGGGTCTTCCACTGATTTGCAATTGGATTAGCAAGAACTAAACAGATTATCAAGTCAAGTACTTAGATGACATAAGTTTGATCGAAAGATAAGAGGCTTCGGCAGACGACCAAAATTTCTCATAATACAACACAAGCAGTATTTTAGCTAAGTGAGCCAGCCAGCTCTAGTGGAACACTGTCTCCTCAGCATCACAACAAAATTCAGACACTGTGCTCTGCTACTGCTGCCACAGTGACAGTCTTGAGACAGGTGAACACTAAATCACAGGTTTAACATAAACCACATCTCAGTAAGACAGAAAATCTCTCTTGCACAGGGGTAAAGACATTCCTCTCCACCCCATCCTTGCAAAAAAAGTCAAGCTAATTCTGAGCTAGCTGCTCAAGTACACGTGAATCCAGCTGCAGCCTTATCTAGTACCAGATGTGCCACCTAAGTGTTCTGGGAGTTGTAACATCCTAAAGAGAGCAGCAGGGTTGGCAACACAAACACTAATTATGATCTGTGCTGACAGATGTGAAAGCAGGTATTTTAAAGCAGATTCATACCAAAAACAAGAGGGAGAGTGCAGACAACATTCTTTAGGAAAGTTCATGAAATCTTGACTTTCATCAGATGCTTTTCATGCTCAGGGTACAGGCCATTCAGTTTAAAAAACAAGAACAGGTCTCTGGCAGCAACTCCATGGTTATTTTCAAGAAGGTCAGGAGATTATTTTTTTCTGAGGCAATGATATATGACCTCCCTCCCCATCTCTGTTACTATTAGACTTGCAAGGGTCAAGCCTGAACTCTGAGTAGTTCTGAAAGGAGGCAGCAGCAGGGGAGAGAAGGAAAAAAAAAAAAAGACAGAAAAGAGATTCCTTCTGACTCTTACAATTGGTTTGAGGCCTTCCACTTCTTCAGGGCTGAGTCACCCTAAAAAGCTGACCCTCCTAGTTCTTCTACTGAAAAATGAAACTTCTCCCAAAACATTTGCTAGCTGGCAGAACCAAAAGCACCCCTGATCAGTTTTAATAGACTCACGCAGAGATCCAAGTCGTGCCTCTGAGACTAGAGGCTTTTATTCTTCAAAAGCTTTGCGACACAAGTTACTGTAGGGCAACAGGTTACCGAAGTCCCAGTTAAGCTTTCATTTACTCAACAGAGAAACTGGAGACGAGCTACCCAGTGAAAGAAGCAAGTTTGTCTTTGCTGTAGGATAAAAGCAGGCAAGTGAGCTGTTAGCACACAGCAAGTTCACACTACCTTATCTCCAGTCATTTGTGTCTCCATACCCTTCTTTGTTGCAAAAGAAGAGAGCTCAAAACTTTACATTCGTGCTACAGAAGGTAGAAAAATTCCAGTCTGAAGTGTATCAGAATTACAACTGTAGACAGAGTTCAGCTGATTGGAGACATATCGCAAGAAAACCTTGACAAATGCCCTGCAACCTATAAATTCTTCAAATTACAAAGTGTGTTTGAGGACCAAAGCAGTTATCCTAAGTTACATGTTTGGTGCTGGATTTACTCAATTAATATTTAATAAAAATTACTGTAATATCTATCAAAAAAACCCAGAGAAGACTCCTTCCACTGTGCAAAGGGATAATCTACCTTGACACATATGCATCTTTTAGAGATTCTCTCCTGAAAGGTATCATCCCCTGGTTCATATCATATGTCGACTCCCCTGCACTTCCCCCTGACTTAAAAGCCAGTTCGAGAACTGTAACTTTCAAAACGCTGACGCAAATTAAAGAGTATTAATTTCATTAACAAAAACTGAAGGGGAGTTAGATCCCATGGCCAGCCTGAACAACCAGATGAAGTAAGACAAGCAGAGAGGGATGGTATTTATAGCAGCTTCACACAGAGCGCAAGGCTTTGGGGAGCTGTGCGCACGCCAGAACTGTCAACCACTTCTCCAATAGGTTACACCACTACATCGCTATGTGTGCTGCTGCTCCTCCCACAGCAGGGCTCAATGGAGGCACAGTCAAGAGAGAAATTTACTACCAAATTCCTTAAATGAAAGGGAAATAGTGCTGCTCTATATAAAGTTAATTGCCCCTGCCTTTTAAGTGTTTGCCTGTGGTTTCAGGTTAGGCAGCAGCTGGCTCTGAACACTACTCCATGGCTTAGCAAGTCATATATAAATTTAGAGATTATTTAAGACTCTTACCTGGACTTGCTGGGGTTGCTGAACCTGTATCTGCTGCTCTGGCTGAGTTTGCTGCTGGACGCTCGTTGTCACAGGACAAGCAAGTTCAAGCAAAGACCCAGCCACCTCTGTGCTGTCCGTGTAAATGCAGTTGCCACCCTGCTGATAGACCATTGTGGTGGTGGCTGTCTGCTGGAACTCCTGCAGAGCTTCCGGCCCCTTGGAAGCAAGGGAGTCCAGAAACTCCTTCATCCTGTGCTGGGGGATTGTTCGTGCCTTCACACGGACGTATTCTTCAAAGGAAATGGTGTTCTCCAGAGAATTATTCATATTGCAAAGTCCTTAGGGTTCCTTAAGGAAAGAGAAAGTAAAAGTCTTAACTACAGCACTCCTTTGATGCAGGGATATTCCTAACTCCAGTAACCAATTTCTCATACCGAGCACCATAGGAAAACTAGCAAACATGCACAGCCAGATGCCTGAGACAGATGCTTTAGTTTTACGAGGCATCTTGTGCTGCTACACGTTTCTCAGATTAACCCTTTGCAGCTCAGGGAAGTCTGAACGATAACCAGGTGTAATTGTGGTACTATTCACAGAGTTCACTGCCATATAAGAAATCTTCTAGTTCTGTACTTCACCCAGACCAGGCGAGTCCCATAACAGACGAAATCAAGTCATACATTTCATTCATTTGCAGCATGCAGTATTAGTGAGAGAAGCTTAGAAATCAATATCTGTGGCCCTGCTTCACAGCCACAGAGGTGGGAGAACTGAGCAGCATGTTCTATCAGGCCATGCAGTTCTATTCTAGGCAGCTAATGGAAAGCACAACAGAAGAGCATCAGATGCAGCATTCAGCCCACTGCTATTAGGACAAGGACAGCCTTATCGATTTGAACATAGTAAGCAAAAGGAGAGTGCTGAAATCAAGAGATCCCTCAGATGGGCAACTATATACACGGAGGAGCAGAGCTCTGGAAATGACAAAGCAGCACCAATTCCTGATGTCCTTTTAATATAGGGAGAAGTTAACATGAAACATGCCATGTATGAAGACAAAAGACAGAAAAAGAAATCAGATGATCAGGGAGGAAGTGAGAGCAAGGGAAAAAAAATAAACAAAAAAGATGACTCCACCTGAGAACATTAGAAAGCTCTAGGGCATACTCTGACAGCATTCTTTTTATTGACTTATCTTGTTTAAACCCACAAATTGTTTCTGCAGTGAGTATATTGGTTGTTTCTAAGGCACTAATTAGTCTTGACGAAGGATAAACAGATTTGAGCTATACCACTACGAGACACTGAGATGGTTGTGAAAAGATGAGAAACAGCACAAGATTAGCACTAGAGGAGGTGGTTCAGTACCACTAGATCGAGCTGCAGAAATGAGGAAAAGGGGATGAACATCACTACATGTACATTCTGATTGTAGTTCTAAAGAGAACAGGTACAAAAGCAGAACTTCTTAAGTAATTTTACCATGATTTAACAAAGCAGAACCAAGACAAATACATGGCTGAACATAATTGTGTGAAAATGGGAGTTAGTTCTAGGTGCCCAGTGGCGCCCAAGCGTACTCCAGAAGGCCGTCTCCAATTCCCACCAAAATCACCAGGGGCTAGACCAAATTCTAACCACTCTTTACTGTTATGTGACAGCAGTCTAAACACACAGAAATTTTTGTTTACATGGAGAAGGTTCATGGCTAGTGCACTGGACCAGGCTCACAGGAGAAGGAATGAATATCAAAGGTAAGAGGAACACACATGAGACAGCTTGCACTCCATCTATAGTTTCTGGAGTTATTAAGCAACATTTGTTGCTGTTTGAGATTACTACAGAAAATATTCTTAAAACATGCATCGGTGTTTAGTAAAAAGCACCAGCTAACAGTGCTCACTTAGTAAATCCAACTCTGTAAAAACTAGCATACAGCAGCTCCTGTAGAGCCCAGAGCTGGACAGAAAAACAATTCTCCTGCCTTCCAGAGATTCTCATCTAACACATTTTCAAGCCAGCTCTGTGCGATAGAGCCAGTAAGACTATTCACTTTGCTGCCGAGTGAGGTTTCCTCCAGGAGCCACCCAGGAGCACTCTACACCTCCAGAGGACACATTACTAACCCCTTCCCAGGTGACCACATATCCAGGGTGAAATCAATAAAGAACAACCTTGTTAGTGTATCCTCAGTGCCTCGGACAGGACCTACACCAGGCACACTGGAACGCATCTTGCATCTAATTATAAGAGGCTCCGTTACATACTCTGAAGCTGGAAAACAGATTTTGAGCAATCGACTTATCCCAATTTTCTACTTGGAACTTGTGAACATTTGACATCAATACTGCAGTGAGGCTTTCAGAAGAGCATAATCATTTTGCACGTCCACTCAGAGGTGCACTAGCACACACAGCTTTCAGAGGGAAAGACTCTTCTGAGGAACAATCCTCAAGGATGCTACGTTGGGAACCCAGCGGTGAACACTACAGGTGTTCTTTGAGAGTATGTGCTCTTTGACAGCTAGCTGCTGCTGAGTAGGATGGGATCACCTCTCGGCAAAGGTCCTGCCTTCCTCCTTGCTCCTGCACTGGCGCTTATTATGTTGGAAGGACTCAGGGAACAGCTATTCACCTTCTGTTAATCTCATCAAAGGAGAGAGCAGGGAGGTCAGCAGGGTCACCGTTTTCAACGGCAGCTATCCGCTAGCTCTCACTTTTAGTTTTGGAACTCCAACCCTTCCGTCAAGAGCTGCTCACAGGTTCCTCGTGCTCCTGCGTAGCAGAGACCAGAAGCCATCAGAAACCCAGATTCAAAAGCAGCAGGCCCAAAGATCAAGAAGAGGTCCACCACCAAATCATCACCTACCTCTTCCAACCACCAGGAAGCAGAACAAACACAGTGTTAATTTCTTCGATACAAATCCTTGACCCTGCCTAGCTGCTCCATCTTAATTAGTTCTTTTCAGCATCAAAATCCAGAGCCTACTAGGCCAGTCTTCCCCTACTAGCAAATCTTCCTTTATCAAAAGGACTCAGAAGGAAAATCTCTTTTCCTCTCTTCTAGCACGGAAAAAAAACTTCCTTTATATTTGCTAGAAGTTACTACACTGAGAGCCACTAAAGCCTAAAACAGTGAAAGGCTCAAATGAGCAACTGCAGCACTTGGAGTCCCAACCACAGATCAGAACCCCACCATGCCACACAGTATTTGTTCCTGCTCTGGATCAGCAGCAGGATCTTCCTTTGGTTTTCTCTACAGCTCTGCAACTCTGGCAATCAGAAAGGAGTTAAAGACACCACAGGTAACAGTGTGGGCTGGACTAAGTTTCTCCCAGAGTCATTCCTGTTAGTGTGAAGGCTGCTTGGTGTTATTTAACTAAAAGCACGGAACCACTCAAAACTGCACTTCACAAACCCTACGCAGAAGATTCAGGAAGATGAAGATTCAGGAAAGTAACGCTGTATTCCCAGAAATTTTCTTTGTTAAAACTAAACCCACCTGCATTTGACAGAAGGCTCTCTTTAAGGCTCAAGTGTGCATTCAACGGGCTTTTGTAGGGCAACATACACAGCTTGCTGCTGCAGCTGCCACTTTTACTGTTAGTTATTAAAACATACTAATTTACACATTCCATTTATCCCGCAGACACGCATTAGAAACGGCAACACCCATCCTCGCTACATCTTGGCAGCATGTTTCTAATACTGCATTTTAAATAAACAGAGCGCCCAGGCAATAAGCTTTCTCTGATAAAGGGAAGTAATTCCTCCCTGTTCGGCATAACTGCATTTCTTCCAGGAAATAAGTTCAAGAAGCTCTTTGAAGATCATGAGCACATACGGTTAGTTCATAAAACTTAGACTGAGGTTACTGAAAACACACACACAACTTGCAGCATGTGGACAATCTGGACTCACCAGTCACCATGTTGCATGTATTTCTGCTGCTCTTGTCCTGAGCTCTTAGACTTGTAACGTTCTGGAGAAGACAGAACAAAGAAGCCCTTTCCATCCCCAGTTCCTCTTTCTTTATTAAAGTCATTTTATTTTAATATGTATCCCATTAAGAAAAAAAAAAAAAAACATCAGGAAAGAAAGATATTATCATCCGCACAGCTAGCAGCTTCTACTGAAGAATTGCAAGATGCCCAATTCCTAACCATCATATCCCTCAGCCTAGTTCAGTGTTACTGGGAATGAGCGTGTGAGTGCACCAGTCACAGGGCACGGAGCACTCGCGCCGTGAGGTGACAGGCACGGTGCAACCGGTGACCCGGGAGTTACTGGAAGACAGAACTTAGAACAAGGCAGCAGCAGTGACCGTATCCAGAGGTCCCCCCGCCTCCCTCCGCAGGTGTTCCCGGCCGAGCAGCCGCGGCCCGGCTCTGCCCGGAGACCCGGGACAGACGGGAGCGACACGGGCCGCCCCGCCACCCAGCCCAGACGAGGCGAAGCTCCATACTTAGCCCCTGAGATCATCGGCCACGGTTCGCCCTCTCCCCTGCTCGAGCGGGGGGCGCGGAGCTTCCTCCTGCGGCGCGGCCGGCCCCCGCCCGCGGGGAGCGCGGCGCTGCCCGAGCCGCTCCCCGCCGCCTTTGTTCCCCGGCGGGGCGGCCGGGCCCGGGCCCGCGGCGCGCCGCCCCTCCCGCCGCAGAAGCCATGTTGGGGGCTCCGCCGGGGACGGCGGCCGCCGAGGGCCGCGCCGCGCAGCGGCCGAGGCCGCGCCTTCCGGCGCGCGCCGCCACCGCCCATGCCCGCGCGGGGAAGAGGGGGGGGGAGGGAGGCGGAGACGCGCCCGGTGGAGGGGGAGGGGGCGAGCAGGGGGCGCGCCCCGCGCGTGCACGGCAAAGCTGCGCGCGTCCTCGCGGACGGGGGGGGGGTGCGCGCGCCCGGGTGGCGGGGCCGCCCCCTCCTCTCCCTTCTTCCCCCCCCTCCCCGCCGGGCCCGCGCCGCGCCGCCCCCGGAACCACCGCCGCCGCCGCCGCCTCCCCCCCCGCGCCCGACGAGAGGCCCCGCCCGGCCCCGCGGCCGCCGCGCACCCTCCCGACCCGGCGGCCCCGCTGCGCCGCGGCGTGGCCCCGTCCGGCCCGGCCCCGCCTCACCCCGGCCCCGCTGCCGCCGTCGCCTCGCGCCGCTGCCGCCTCGGCCCTGAGTCTTTTCCCCTCACAGCTCCCTGGGCGCCATCTTACATTCAACCCCCCGCAGCCAATCAGCGCATGGCTCTGGCCTCGCGAGAGCGCGGCTCCCAAGTCCCGCGAGAGCGCGGAGCCAGGGCCCGCCCCTCGCCTTAAAGGGGCCGCGCCCCGGCGAGGAGGAGGGGGGTGGGGGCGGCCGCCGGGGGGCGCTCTCCGCGTGTGACGCGCGCGGATCTGGGGGTCCGCGGGTCCGGGACACGCGGGGGGCGATGACCCCGACGGGGGTGGGGGTGGGGGCGGCTCCCGGTCGCGGCCTCGGAGCTCGGTCCGCCACCGGCACGCGTGGCCCTGGGGCGCCGCCGGTCCCCCCCGGCCGCCCCGCTGCTCCGTGCCAGGCGCGGGCGGCGCCACTCGGCCGCGACCCCCACGCAGCAACCGGGGCGAGGCCCCGCGCCGGCCCGCGGGTGGGCGAGACCCCAACGCAGGGGCTCCCCGGGGAGGGCGCTGGGGCCGCCGCGGCTGGTACCGGCGGGGGCTGCGCCCTGCACCTGCCCCCCGCGCGGGACCGCGGGGCGAAGAGTCTCCCACACCGTGGGCCGAGCCGGGGCTGCTTTAACGTGCCCATGTGCTCGGCGCGGCCTCCCCGTCCCCGCTGCCGCTTAAGGTGGCCCGCGGAGCTGGGCAGAGCTTCCCCCCACCCCCGGCAGGGCCGGGGCCCCGGGCACGGGGCTCAGGCCACGGCGGCCAAGCCGGTCCTGGGGTGGCACCCCCCTGACCGCCAGCCCGGGGCCGGGCAGGGGCCGCCCCATTCGAGTCCACCTTAAGTGGGAACGGCGCTCGGGCGGTGTTTGTACACAGCGTGCACACCCTCCCGCCTGCCTGCCCCCTGCCTGCACCCGCCGCGGCCCATGGCGGGCCCTCGGGACCCTCCTCCATCCCACCCCAACACCCTCAACGCCCAGCCCAGCCTCACGGACCCGGGCAGGGGAAGCTGCACCTCCCGCGGGGGCGCACCAGCCAGAAGCAGACCCCAACCCCCCAGGAACAGGGGAGGCCCCCCCAACCCTGGCACCCCAAGGCTGAACAGGGGAACAGGAGGCAGTGACAGTGCTGGGATGTTCTGTTTATTGAGGTGATGCTGTGGGGCGCCCCAGGGGGCTGCGCCAAGGCACAGCGATGCTGGGGGTGCACAGGGAGCCCCGAGGAAGCAGCACCACGACAGGGTGGCAGCGGCGGGTCCCTCAAGCCTTGCCAGGGTCCTCCTTCAGCGTCACTGTGCGGTTGAACACCATCTGGGGAGAGGCAGAGGGTCAGCCTGGAGCCCCCAAGCAGGCAGGGGGAGCCCCGCTGCCCCCTCCCCAGGGCTCACCTTCCCCTCCTCGCTGTCGGGATCCACAGAGAAGTAACCCAGCCGCTCAAACTGGAACTTGTCGAAAGGCCGGGCAGAGAGGACGGAGCTGTCAACCAGGGCGTTGGGGACCACACGCAAGGAGTCCTGGCAGGGGGAGGCAGCTCAGCCAGCACCCCCGGCCCCTCTGCCCCCTACACAGCCCCTCTCCCCACCGGGACAGGGCAGAGCCCTGCCCAGGGAGAGCCAGGGGTTGCATGGAAGTGGGTACCTCCGTCGTAGGTGCAGGAGGTCCCAAGCTCCCCCTGGGCCTGTAACCCCAGCTCCTGCCACTACTCACAGGATTGAGGTCACTCAGAAAGCCACCAGGCACCTCCGACGGATCCTCAGGATTTTTGTGCAAAAACCTGCCATGAGACAGTCTCATCCCAAAGCCACGTGAGGGGACGCGGTGCCCCGTGGCAGCAGCTCACAGGACCCTACAGCAGCATCTTCCCCGCCAAGGAGCCGGGCAGCCCCCAGCAGCGCCCACTGCTGCACGGCCACACGGCCGCTCCAGCACCGCTGAGCTTGCACCCACGCCTCTGCAGGTGGCCAAGTACTCACAGCCGCTCGTAGAGCCGCACTTCACACGCCAGCGGCTCCGATACCCAGTGGATGAAGGCTTTGGGCTTCTCTGCCACGTCTGACTTGGTGCAGGTCACCTCCAGCTCGATCACGTGCCCGCTGGCGTCCTGGAGAAGAGAAGATGAGATGAGCCAAAAGGCAGCAGCCTCATCCCACAGGGCAGCCCCGAGGCCAAACCGATAGCCCCCAACTCAGGGCCACCTTGCTCCCTGCTGTGTGAGGCACAGGGCTGGCAGGGAGCTGCCACACAGGCAGCCTGCACCCGTGCTGTGCCCATAGCGCCCAGCCCAAACTGACCATCGCTGCCCTGCCCTGGTGGGGTATGGCCATGTCCTGACATCCCACAGCCCAACCTCGTGTCACCAGTGCCCAGAGCCACCCACCTTGATGACGTTCTGGACGGCAATCACATAACCAGCGTGGCGCAGCCCCACCGGCTGCCCAGGGGCCAGGCGCTTGTAGCCCTTGTCCACCTCCTGTGAGAGAGTTCACAGCTGCACGAGGGGTCCCAGCACAGGCAGCAAGTCTCTGCACCCAGCATGTCTCTCTGTCCCCATAACTGCGTCCCTCAACCAGCTCCTGCTGCCCCTGGGATCAGCACACCCAGGGCTGTTTGAACTCCCATGTTGCTGCGGGACATTCCCCAGTGCACAGGCCACGTGTGGGCACCATTGGTTGGATGTGTCCTGGCCAGGCTGAGGGCAATAGGCATTTCCCTGGTGCCCAGCAGAACTGCTGGCACATTTGGGAGTTGCAGTCAGATGCCAGGACACCCACTGTGTGCTGTGCAGCATCAGCGCTGCTCCCAGCACTGCCAGGCTCCCGCTGCCTGAGCCATAGCTCCTGGGAGTGACAGCAGGACGGCCCACTGGGCATGGCTCACCTCCCTGAAGTCCGTCTCCTCGATGTAGATGGTGGGCTGGAAGGGCACTTTGTGAAAACCCCGGCTCTCATCGGCTGGAAAGTTGGGCACAAGGACCTCGAGTGCCTGGGGAGAAGGAGGGGGTGAGTGCTGACCTTGGGGAACCCCACTCCCACCCCAGCCCGCAGCAGTCTCACCTTCAGGGCAGGGAAGTTGGTGATGGTGACCTTGAGAGGCTCCAGGACGGCCATGGCGCGGGGGGCCTGCTCATTCAGCACCTCCCGTGCACATGCCTCCAGCAGATGTGGCTCCATTGTCGCTTGGGCCACCGTCACACCAACCTGCAGGACAGCCTGCTGTCACCACACTGGCCAAGGGTCGCATCCACCTGCCCTGTCCCATCCTGTCCCTGGCACATACCCGGGCACAGAAGTTGTTGATGGCCTCGGGGGGGAAGCCTCGCCGGCGCAGGGCTGTCAGTGTGAAGAGCCGTGGGTCATCCCAGTCCCTGAGAAAACACTGGTGTGACAGCCAGGTGTGCCCCAGGTGAGAGCCACCACCCTGTCTGCTGGCCCTGCTCCTACCTCACAGCACCCGTCTCCACCAGCCGGATGATCTTCCTCTTGGAGACGACAGTGTAGAGCAGGTTCAGGCGCCCGTACTCCCACTGCACGGGGCAGTAGACATCCAGCGCGTTGCACAGCCAGAAGTAGGAGGAGCGCCTGCAAGGGAGGCATAGGCACAGCCCGGCTTAGCTTCACACCCACCCACAGCCCCTCGCACCCACCACCTGGGGCCGTGCCATGCACGGTGCTCACCTGGCCTGGAACTCTTTGGTGCAGAGGGAGTGTGTGATGTGCTCGATGGAGTCGCAGAGGCAGTGTGTGTAGTCATACGTGGGGTAGATGCACCTGCAAGGCAGATGCAGTCAGCCCTGGGGCAGAGCCCCATGCTGTGCCCTTCCCGAGACCTCCCCGCTGCCAGGAGACACAGGCTCATCCCCGCCACACGTGCCAGGACACCACAGGCCCTCCCTACCACTTGTCCCCGGTGCGGTGATGCGGAGTGAACTTGACACGGTAGGCGACGGGGTCCATCTTCCCATCCTCCATCACCAACTTCATCCGCAGCGTGGCCTCCCCCTCCCCAAACTTGCCCTTTCGCATGTCCTGTGGAGTGGAGGGAAGCTGTTGGCTGAGCCATGGACCCGGAACCCACGGGCATGCAGCACCTGCGCCCAGCCAGGAGTACCTCGAAGAGCAGGAGTGACTCCTCTATGGGCCGGTCCCGCCACGGCGAGGGCGGTGGGTTGTGGCCCTTGATCTCCTCGACCTTCTGATGGCAGACATATGCTTGGCCTCTGTAGGGGGGACACATGGTCACCAGATGTGAGCAGCCCATCCCCTGGGAAATGAGGAGCCCCAGCTGCAGTGCAGGACATCCGCACCGCCCCAGTATGCTCACCTGCGGATGAGCTCCAGGGCCCAGGTGTAGAGCTGGTCAAAGTAATCTGACGCGTGGGTCACTGCATAGGGCTGGTATCCTGTGGGGACAGGGAGATAGAGTGGGTTGGATGCACCCTCAGGGCCCAGCAGCAGGACCTGCATGCAAGAATGTCCCCAGCAGCACCTGGCCTGATCCTGCCCTCCCCAGCTTGAGCCATACCCAGCCACTCCACCATCTCCCGGATGGCTGTGAAGTACTTCTCCTCCTCCTTCTCAGGGTTGGTGTCATCATAGCGCAGGAAGCACACGCCACTGTTGGCCTGGGATGGGAGGACAGTTAGCAACCGCTCCCTGAGGGACCACAGGGCCAGGCCAGCGGCCAAGCAGAGCAGGGAGGTAGGGTTCAGGGGAGCTGCCAGCGGGGCTTGGTGATTCTCACCTTGGCGTAGCCAAAATTGAAGTTGATGGCCTTGGCATGGCCAATGTGCAGGATCCCGTTGGGCTCAGGAGGGAACCGTGTCCGCACCTGCAGGGGGAAGGGGACACCTCTGTCCTTCAGCAGGAGAATCTCCCCACTTCCAGACAGCGGAGGCACTGACATGAGCCCCCTACGATCCCACAGGGCCCCCCATGCCAGAAGGGTGCTGCCTCTGGCCATGCCTCTGATGAGCTGTGTGTCCCTTCAGCACCCCACCCACCAGGCTGGAGCCTGGCACAGCAGTGCTGCCTTCACGCAGAACTGCTGAGCTGGAGAACATGGCCTCACCTGCCCACCTGTGATTGCCAGGTGCTGCTTAAGCAGAGCCATGGTGTTGGGCGTCACCACGTAGCCTTCCGTCTTGTAGTTCTCTCCTGCAGGCAGAGGACGCTCAGGGTTGCGGCAGCACCCCTCTAAACCAAGCCAAGCCCAGCAGCTGGCAGAAAAGGACACCCAGCTGGGCCAGTCGCCCACAGCACAGAGAGCTGGGTTCAGGTCCTCCACATGGCAGCAGCTACTTGCGCTCACCCGGCTTGTGGAACTTGAGGGCTTCTCCTCGCAGCTGTTCCAGCAGCGACCGTGTCTCCGTGCCTTCCTCACCTGCAGAGAAAGATGCGGCTGAGGAGGGGCCTGACCACAGCTCCCAGGGCCCAGCTCGGAGGAAGGTCCCAGCCAGGAACCGGAGAGCTGAGGAAGCTGCCTGCAAGAGGACAGTCTCTTACCATTCTCCACCACAGCTGCCTTCTGCTTCTCCGCCGGGGCTATCCGGGCCTTTGCAGCCTGCAGGGACCAGCACAGCATCCTGAGTGCCCAGCCCTGGCACATGCCTTCCTCTCTGGGCCCAGCCTGCTGCCCTCAGCCCTTCCTCAGACTCATGCCCATGGCAGCAACTGGGCCCAGAGCAGCTATTTGGGATCCTGCCTGGACACTCAGCAAGGAAACACCATCCCAGTTCCCAGCTTTCCCCTCCCCCTCACCTTTGGTTTCTTTTCCAGGTCAGCTTCAGTCTTTGGCCCCAGCAAATGCAGCACCTGGGAAAGAGATACAAACAGCAGTAGAAAAGGCTCCCAGTGCCCCAAGGCCTGGAGGTGGCCCTGTTCAGCTGTCACCCCTCACCCTGCCCACACCTGCCTGGGACAGGGTGCCCCAGCGCCAGGCCCTCCCACGGGCCAGGCCAGCAGGTCCCCCACCAGGCATAGCATCAACAGGGAACATCATACCAGCGCCTGACCCGCTGCCCTCACACCCACCTGCAGGTCCACCTCGTTCTTGATAGTCTTCCCGTCCGCCCACCGCAGCCGGCTCCGCGCCTCCCCTGCGGACAGGGCACCTCATGGGTGAGGGGCATGGCCCAGCCCTGGGGGCTTCAGCCAGGGCCGCTGACTCAGGACACTGCGGCCAGTGGCTGAAGGCAACCCTTGCCCCCAGGGCTGTCCCTGGCACAGGGCACCACAGGCAGCTGCCACCCACAGCCCTGCGCGTGCAGGGAGCGTAGCAGGACATCTTCCCTGCGTCGGGTGGGCTGAGGCCCAGCGCCGCAGCAGCTGGGGCCAGGGCAGCCCATGGCAAAGGGCTGGCTCTCAGGATCCAGAGGGATAGGAGTGCCAGGCAGGGGCTGCCCCAGCACCCCACACTCACCCATCAGCAGCCCCATGTTGAAGTGGTAGCGCTCCGCCAGCAGCTCCGCTCGGTGCTCGCCGATCACAGCCTCCACCTGCGGAGCGGGACCGGAACCCAGCAGTGAGCAAGGCAGGCAGGGAGCGCCAGGGCCTGCCAGTACGTTCCGTCCAGCATCCCCGACGCTGTCCCCGCAGGGCGGGCAGGGCCGCGGCCCCACTCACCGCCTCCTCGATCTGCTCGGGGGTGACGCACACCCCCACGCCGCAGGCCCGCTCGAAGTCTGCTGCATCCAGGGGCTCCAGGGGATGGCTCCTCACGTACTCCAGGGCGGCTGAGGACAGAGCGGGGGTGAGGAGCGGGGCCCTCCCCGCCGGGGCCGGGGGGGTCCCGGGGCCGCACGGTACCGCTGAGCTGCAGGTCGGTGAGGATCTCCCTGCGGGCGATGTAGCCGACGAGGAAGCCGAGGTGCTTCGGGTCCCTGAGGCGGGCGGCCGCATTGTACAGCAGCGTCCCGGTGGCTTTGTCCAGGGCCGGGCCCAGCGCGCTCCGAGCCTGCCGTCACCGCGGGGCAGCGTCAGGGCCGGCCCGGGGCGAACCCTGGCGAACCGGCAGCCTCGGGGCGGGGCGAGGGGCAGAGGGACTGCCGAGGGCAGAGGCCGCTCGGCGGGGTAGGGAGGAGGCGGGGCCGGGAGGGGAGTCCCAGGGAGGGGGCGAAGTCCCGGGAGTGACGCCGCCTCGCCGAGCACCGGGGGATCGAGGGACCGGCGTGGGGGGCCCGCGGCGGGCGCACCTGCAGGACGGCCCGGCGGAGCAGCGTGCTGAGCGCCCCATTGCGCAGCGTCTCACGCGCTTTGGCCTCGCTGAGGCCGATGCTGGTGAAAAGCCCCAGCGCCTCCTCCGCCTCTCCTGCTGTCATCGCTCCCGCCGCCGCCATGCTGCTGCTGCTGCTGCCGCCGCCGCCCGCCCGAGGGACGGGACCACGCCCAGCCAATCGAATTGCGGAGGGCGTCTCGCTGGCATTCGTCGAGCCAATCGACAGTGAGAGAGTTCCGCCTCCACCAATGGGACGGGGGAGCTCGGCGACGGTTCCGCGAATAGGCGCGTAGAGGGCGGGGCCAAGCGTGCGGCCCGTTGCATCATTTAAAGAGCCCACCGGCGCCGGCGGCCACGTGGGGGGCGTGGCTGGAGGCGGGGAGGGGCGGGGCCGCCGCCGTTGCCGGGCCCCGCCCTCCCGGCGCCCCCTGCCCCGCGGCCCTTTGTGCTCGCCCGGCCGCCGTAGCCCGCTCCGACCGGAGCCGTAGCCCGCCGTGAGCCCGGCAGCAGTGCCGCCTCCCCGTGTCCCCACCTCCCCCGGCGACCCCGAGGACGGGCCCATGGGGGGACGCATGCCCCGGGGCTCGCGCGGGGGTCGCGGTGGCTGCCCCAGCCCGGTGTGTGCGGGGCCAGGTCGGCTGCTGTCCCCCCGGCTGCACCAGCCCAGTGCCTCTGGCTCCCCCACACCGCTGTCCCCTCCAGACCGGCGTCCCGCCGCTGCCCCAGCCCCTGGCCTGCTGTCCCCTAGTCCGATGTCAGGTTTCCCCAGCCCCGTGTCCCCCGGCTCTCCCAGCCTGGTGTCCCTTGGCCCCCCAGCCCAGTGTTCCCCCACTTCCCTACCCCCCATGTCCCCCCAGCTGCTCCAGCCTGTTGTTCTCCCCAGCCCAGTGTCCCCCGCAGCTGCCCCAGCTGAGTGTCTTCCCACTCCCCCAGCATGATGTCCTCTCCAACCCAGTGCCCCCGCTGCATGGTGTTCTGGCTCCCCCAGCCTGGTGTCACCAGTTATCACCAGTCTCCTCCAGCTTCCCCAAACTGGTGTCCACCCCAGCCCAGTATTCCCCCCGGCCCGGTGTCTTCCAGCACCCCCAAGCGCATTCCCACCCCAGCAGCAGCAGAAGCAGATGGGGAAAAGGGTTTATTGGTAACATCCGTCGGGTGGAGACACCATCAGGTCCTACCAGCCAGAGCCAGCCGGAGCCACCGGACACAGCCAGGCGAGACGGATCCCAGCTCCTCCATGGGTGGGTCAAGCAGGTAGCACCTGTGCCCCTGGGGGTCCCACACCACTGAGAGGACAGAGGCGGTGCCCAGTGCCGGGACGGAGCTATGGCTCTGTCCCCTCAATGGCTGCCTGCTCCCTGCCTGCAGCGGGCAGAGGCTTCAGGCTATAGCGGGCACTGATATTGGTACCGGAGATGCTGCGGTACTCGCCCGTCTCTGTACGAACGGCTTCGTTCTGGGTGATGGTGAGCAGGACAGGGACGGAAAGCGTCACCTCTTTCCGCAGGACCTGGATGCTGAGCGCTGTGCGCGGGGGTATCTTTGCCGGCAGCTGCACCTCCACGCGTTCCCGGCGGGTGCTGGATTCGCTGCGTCCTTTCTGCACCGTGAAGACATTAGAGGCTTCCACAGTCAGTGTGAAGGAGAGCCCAGCTTTGAGGCTGGTGGCGTTGCTGAAGTGGAAGCTCTGCCAAAGCGTGGTGCTGTACTCGCGGGTGCTGCTGGCTGCCAGCACCTGCTCCGACTCCGTCTCATTCACCCCCTCGATCTCATCCACCAGCACCTCCCGCTCCTCTTCCACACGCTTCTGCTCCCAGAGGAGACGTGCTGAGACCAGGGGCTGCCCGGGCCGCAGCGGGCGCAGATGGGACAGCCGAGCCTGGAAGTTCAGCTCAGGTTTGTAGTCAGCAAGATGCTCACCGGGCCATGCCAGGCAGTGCCAACCGCCCCGGCCAGGGTGCTGGTAGAGCAGCCAGACACCATCGCTGCACCACATGGGAGGCCACCCGGTCGTTGAAGTACCCATACGCCAAGTTGGTCTCCTCTGTCACCACCTTGCAGGCGCCTTGGAAGTTAGGGCGCTCGTAGAGGGTGATCTGGGGGTCCCCCAAGTCATGGTGCACCAGGCGCAGCGCCGAGAAGCTGTTGGGCCGCTCCACGGAGGGGTACTCACCCTCCTCAAAGGCGTGCAGCTCCCCCTCGTACTTGGGGTCCGTGTAGGCGATCCAGGGCTGCCCCACCACCTTCAGGGAGGCAATGCAGTCCCCGAAATCCAGCTCGTGCAGGTCAGGCACATCGCAGGTGAATTCCCGGCTCAGCCCCTTGAAGTCGGCACGCTCGTATACCGTGATCCGATTCATGGTGCTGCAGGTGCCTTCCCCCGCGAGGGCACAGCATGCGTCAAGTCCGCTCGTGTGGGGTCGTGGGTGCTACGGGAAGCCCGTAGGGAAAGCCCAGCCAGCAATGGGGGCCTCTGGCACGCCCTTTCCTCCCCTGTCCTCTGTCACCTCTTTGACCACCTCCGCCCGGTCCCCACACTCTCACCGTCTGTGCCAGCAGTGCCCCGACACCAGCCCGTGGCTGCACCTTTTACGAGAGGGTGGTGGGGCCCGAGCGTGCTGCGACATGAAGCAAAGGCGATGACAGTGCTCGCCCCCGCACCCGCACCCAGCCCCGCTCCCGTGGACAGGAACCAGCCAGGCCCCGCACGGCCACACAGCAGCCGGTGCACCGGGATGCCAGCCAGTCCCGCAGACCAGCCTTGCCGGAAAGTCCTGCTGTGCGCTAACCAGTCACCGCCAATTATCACTGACACTTCCGCCCTGCCCGCGCTAATTACGGTGTGTGTTGCCGGTGGGGCAGGAACTGCCGGCTCGCCCCGGGAGGGTGAGAGGGCATCATAGTGGGGTGACCAAGACAAACCCCTCCAGAACCCAGGTGCCCCGGGGCACAGGACAAGGCGCCCTGGTATGGCACCGCTGCCCCAGCATGGCCGGAACACGTGGTGGCACTTCTCCCTCCTCATTCCTCCATGGGCAGGAGGAGGTGGCCCATGGTGCTGCTGGAGGGTGACGGGTACCAGTGCTGGCCACGGTGGGACACCGATGCCCAGCCAGGGCACAGGGATGGCTGGCAGCCACTCCGAGCACAGCGTGCCAAGGGCTTCCTCAGGGCACCGCATGAGCTCCCATGGCACAGACAGGAGCTGCTCCACCAGGAGCTGCTGGTGCCAGGCACAGGGCACGCGCGCGCCCTGGTTGGCACCTCACTGGGGCTGGGCTCAGGCAGCTTGAGAGGTCTGGGGCAGGTTGAGCCTCTGGCTTCTCCCAGCCACATGCCTGGGCCCAGGGGCTGCTCTTCCTCTCATCCCTGGCCCCACAGACCCCCCCCAGCCCAGGGCTGTCCCTATGGCACAGTGCAGGGAGCTGGGAACCCCAGAGCTGAAATAAACAGCTTCTGGTGCAGTATGGCTGGTCCCCAACCCACCACCCTGCAGCTCCCACATCAGGCTGGGGACAGCCAGGATCCCCAAAGCCTCTGGGCTGAAACCTGCCCCTTGGGGCTGGTGTGGAGCCGGGGACCAGGGCCAGCCCTGGCTGCGGGGGGTGCCCCAGTCCCATAGGGGAACCTGGGTTTGGTGGAGCCTGTGGGGACCCGCATCCTGTCACGGAGGAGGGTGGAGACCCCACTGCTCTGGCAACCTGCCCCCCCCCTCAAGCCACCCCAAGAGAGGAACCCAGGTGTCCCCACATTCCTGAGCCCTGTTCCCCTCCAAATCCCTGTCCCCTGCAGGCAGGCGCCACTCCATCCCACATCTCACATCTCACTCCCCTAGGTGCCTGCCACCAGTGCTGCCCTTCCCCTGCCCACAGTGCCGGGGCTGCCAGAGTCTCCCAGTTTATTGCCAGATGTCGGGGCAGTCGGGGTTACACCAGACAAACGCTACAGGAAGCGGTTAGTGAGTGGGGGGCCGTGGGGGCCGCGGGCGAGGGCCGGGAAAGGGCTGTCCTGCTCGCTCCCCCGGCCCGCAGCCTCCCCCGCCGGCTCCCCGGGGCTGCCGCGCTCCCCCGCACTGGGGACCCCTCCCGCTCCCTGCAGCCGCCCCGGCCCCGCGGCCCCCAGTGACCCCCCAACTCGCCATCACGCACCCCCCCTGCGGCGAGGCCGGCGGGCGGGGGCGGTGCGGGGGGCGCGGGGCAGCGTGGGTGGGAGGCGGTGCTGGCATTATTGCTATGGCAGGCGGGAGCAGCGCGACCTTCCCCACGCTCAGATCACAGTCTCGAAGAGCGTCGCCTTCTCCTTGGGGGGCTCCGGGGCCAGCAGCTTGGCTTCTGCCTCGGGTGTCAGGTACTCCAGGTGGTGGTGGCCCCAGATCGGCGTGGTCAGGAGCTGCCAGCGCTGCGGGGACGCTGCATCAGCACCCGGGGACGGCAGCACCGGGGATTGCCTGGAGCCAGTCTGGTGCATCTCAGTGCACGAGGATGGGGTGGGGACAGAACCGAGGTGGGATTTGGATGGAGATGGGGGCGAGATGGACAAGGAAGGGATTGGAATGGGATTGAGAGAGGGACAGCATGGGGACAGGGATGAGATGGAGACAGGACTGAGACAGTGATGTGAGCAAGGATGGGATTCAGGTGAGGCTGGGAGCGAGACAGGGATGGGGAAAGGGATGGGACTTGGATAGAAATGAGACAGCAATGGGGACAGAGATAGGATGTGGATGGGGACGGCACTGGGATGACAATGCGGACAGGATTTGGATGGGGACGGGACTGGGATGGGGACAGGGACAAGCATGGCCGAGATGGGTTGGGAAGGGAGGCAGGACGGCCTCGCCGCACCACCCTCACCTCGCGCAGGGAGCCTTTGCAGCGCAGGAGCTTGTAGAGGACAGTGCAGGGGATGCAGAGCATGGAGGAGAGCGCCAGGACCCAGCCGATGGCGTCCCCCCACCACGGGTACACGTACGTCTTGTTGTAGGTCAGCGGCTTGTAGTTCACCACGTGGAACAAGAAGATGCCCTGGGCGGAGAGCGGGGGGTGAGGTCCTGCGGGGCAGGGGGCTGGCGGCCACAGACCCCCGGCGTGTGTCACCCCGGGGCCCCGACACGCGTGTCAGCCCGTGGCTGCCGTGCCCGAAGCAGCCGCCTGGGGGAGCCCACGGCCCGGGGCCGGGGCGGCCACTGCAGGCGCGCACGGGCGAGTACACGCGAGCCCACGCGTGTCTGCGCCCGGGGCGGCCCCGCTCACCACGCAGACCAGCGGCGTCACCACGGCCCAGCACCACTTCATGAAGGGCAGGGGCCGGTAGCCGATCATGCGGGCCACGTCGTCCATGAAGCGATCAGCACCTACGGGGAGAGGGGTGTTGGCCGGGCCCACGGGGCACCCGTGTCCCCTTGCGTCCCCCTCCGTGTCCCCCCGTCCTCACCGTAGACCCAGGCGATCACCACGCACTCCCAGAAGGCCTGCCACAGCAGCGTGATCCCGCTGGCCGAGTAGTTGTCAAAGAGCTGGAACACGTACATACCGCCCTGCCGAGACGGCGCTGCACGTCACTGGGACTGTGCCAGCTGCCCCACGGTGCCGCGGGTGCCACCACGCCAGCATGAGCACGGCCCTGCCAGTACCGGTGCCTTGTGTGGCACGGACACGCTACGTGCCGTGGGCACTCTGTGCGCCCACAGCACGGCCGCAGGCACCCCCCACAGCATGAGGACCCCCGTGGCACATGTGCCCCAAGGCTACAGGTGCCCTTCACCGCCGTGGGTGCAGCGGCCCCGGGGAGCTCCCACGGCATGCTGGGGCCCTGCGGGAGGGGATGTCCCGGGGGCAGGCGTGGGCACTTGGCTTGGGGCCAGCTGGCCGGTGTCCCCGTCACATCCCTGCCACGTCCCCCACCTGCGTGACCATGGAGAGGTCGATGAGGCAGCAGACGATGCAGCAGAGCGCAGCGGTGAGCTCACGGCGCAGCGAGCCGGCCCCCGGCTGGGGGAACAGGTCCAGGATGCCCGTGATGAAACCCTCCACGCCGACAAACTGCAGCGAAGAGTGGGGCTCAGTGGGGACGTGCCACCCCATACTCTCCTCGTCCCTGTCTCCCTGCCCGCTGCTGCACCTGGCTGTCCAGCCCCAGCACAAGGAGCATGAAGAAGAACAGCGTGGCCCAGAGCGGAGACAAGGGCATCAGCGTCACGGCTTTGGGGTAGGCGATGAAAGCCAGCCCGGGGCCTGCAGGAGAGCAAAGTCAGCAGTGCCACTCCAGGGGGGGACACAGGGGACACAGTGCCAGCGGGCACCCACTGCCTGGCACTCACCGGACTCGGCCACCTTGGAGATGTCGACGCCTTGTTCGGAGGCCATGAAGCCCAGCACGGAGAAGACGACAAAGCCTGCGAAGAAGCTGGTGGAGCTGTTGATCACGGCCAGGATGTAGGCATCCCTGTGGACAGAGCAGGTCAGGGGGTGCCAGGGGGCACTGGGGGGACGCTGGGGGACACACCAGGGGGACACCCCACAGACAGTACGGCGCTACCTGTAGCAGTTGTTGTGGAAGCGGTTGTAGCTGCCCAGCGCGGTCAGGGCGCCCAGCCCGATGGCATAGGAGAAGAAGATCTGGGTGCCAGCATCGATCCACACCTGAGGTGCGAAGGAGGGTGTTGGGGGGGGCGGGAAGGGTGCAGGGAGTGCCCAGCACTCATCCCTGCCTCCTGCCCTCCCTGCTGCCCTCACCTGTGCCTCAGCCAGCTTGGACCAGTCGGGTTTCAGGTAGTAGACGATGCCGCCCAGCGCCCCGGGCAGTGTCACCCCGTGGACCAGCAGCAGGATGAGGACCACGTAGGGAAAGAGTGCTGTGAAGTAGACGATCTGTGGGGGAGCAGGTGCCAGTGAGAAGCCCCGGGGCCAGAGCATGGGTCAGGGCTGGGGCTCTTCATCACGTGCTGCTGGTGCCCCAGGAGGGCCAGGACTGGGGAACGTTCCCAGTGGCTGGTGGCACCTCCCAGACAGATGTGGGACAGGGAGTCCCACACACCCGTGGGCTGCGACACGAGAGGGCAGGAGCCAGCAGTGCCATGTGTCACAGTCACAACCCCATATGCTGGTGGCCCTGACGCGTATCCCCCAGTGTTACCTTCCCAGTCGACTTGACGCCCTTCCAGATGCAGAAGTAGACGACGACCCAGGTGGTGACCAAGCAGAGGATCATCTGCCAGTTCATCTCCCCTGGCTCGCTGAGGTCTCCCGAGAGCCGCAGCACCTTGTTCCTGCAGAGCGGGGCCACGCTGAGTGCCGGTACGACCCCCCGGCCCTGGGTGAGACCCCTCGGTGCCCACACTCACTCCCAAAACTCGATGACGGGTGAGCGCTTGTTGGCCAGGTCAGTGCAGCTGAGGTTGAATGGCCCAGTGCCGGTGCTGGCGTTGGCGCTGCTGTTGTGGCAGAGCTCAAGGTGGAAGAGCTCGGTGCACTGCTCTGTGTTCCAGGAGTGGCCACAGGTGGCCCAGGGCAGGGTGTCCGTCAGCGAGTGCACCAGGTAGAAGAGCCCCCACACCAGGATCATGATGTAGTAGGAATTGCAGAAGAAGACGATCACCATGGAGGCCAGGCCCAGACCTGTGGCACAGGGAGGTCAGAGCCTGTGGGCATCTATGGGCACCTGGCAGCCTCTGGGGTTGCTGGTGGGGTGGGGAAGCTGGCAGCTGGAGGTAGGACAAGGGTGCTGACAGGGATGGGGCAGGACAGGGAGTGCTGGTGGGGACAGCTCAGGATGCAGGGTGCCGGTGGGGACATGGAGCTGGCAGCCTAGGGAGCTGAGGGGAACCAGTGGGGACAGGACGGGGGGGAGCCAGTGGGGATGCGGGGTGCTGGTAGCCCCAGGGAATGTGGTGGGGACAGGACAGGGGGAGCTGGTGGGAACAGGCAGGATGGGGTGAGGGCAGCAGGCAGCATGGCATGGGATGGGAGGGAGCTGGCAGGGACAGGGGGAGCCAGTGGGGCGCAGCACAGAGAAGCCAGCAGGATGCTGCCGAGGTGGGGACCCGGCAGCCTCTGGGGAAGGCAGCAGCACAGGGAAGGCGGCAGCACGTAGGCACGGAGCCACGGGGCAGGCGAGGTCGGGCAGGGCAGGACAAGGTGTCGTGGGGCACAGGTGCAGGCAGCTGCCACCCTTGGCTGGGGTGCAGGGTGGCAGTGGGATGTGGGCAAGGTGCACGGGAGCAGGCAGGGCGTGGGCAGGGTGCCGCCAGCCCCGGCAGGCTGCAGGCAGCCGAAGCCCCGGGCAGGGTGCCGGTAGGGTGCTGCCAGCCCCACGCAGGGTGCTGGGGGCCCCCGGGCAGGGAGCAGGGTGCAGGCAGGGTGCGGCATTACCCTTGAAGAGGGGGGCAATGTTCCAGGCGGCGATGCCCCCTGCTTCATGAACTGCCCAGGGCCACCTCCAGGAAGAAGACGGGGATGCCGCCCACGAAGACGATGAGCAGGTAGGGGATGAGGAAGACGCCTGGGGAGCCGGGGGATGGTTACGGGGCCGGCTCGGCCGCTGCCGCCCCCCCCGGCCCCCCCCGGGTCCCCCCTTCCCTCCCTGCGCCGCCCGCTGGGCGCAGCGAATAGCGAAGGCGCCTCCACGCCCTCCCCTCGCTGTGCCGCCGATGTAGGTCAGGGCGGGCAGGTGGCAGGGGGCTCCCCACGGACCCCCACCCTCGTGGGTGACACCAGACACCCGTGGGGTGGCCCATGAGCCCCGCGGGTGGCCGCTTGCCCCGGTGTGGTGTGCGGTGGGCTGGCTCACTGTGGGGTGACCCTCTCCACAAGCAGTGGAGTGGAAAACGGGGTGCTCCCGTGTACCGTGGGGTGACCCCTACACCATTGTGTGCCCCCCCACAGCCCCCTCCCGCCGTGGGGCAGCCGCGGGGCTCACCTCCGCCGTTCTTGTAGCACAGGTAGGGGAAGCGCCAGACGTTGCCCAGCCCCACGGCAAAACCCACGCAGGACATGATGAAATCCATCTGCCGGGTCCATGTCTCCCGCTCGGGGGCGGCCGTTTTCGGGGGGCCGGGGGGTCCCACCAGCGGTGCCGTCACCGCCCGCTCCTCGCCCGCCACGGGGGGCTCCGTGCCCTCTGCCTCCCTGCGGCCTTCTGCTGAGACGGGGCGTGGGGGGGGCCACGCTGCCGTCACGCGCTCCCGTGGGGGCGCCGAGGGAGGGGGGGGAGGTGCGGGGGGACTCCAGCGCCTCCCCCCGCCTTCCCCCCCGCGCGCCCCTCTCCGCGCGTGGGGGCGTGACGTCAGATGTCAGGCCCGTGCGTGACGTCACAATGCAGAGTGGTGACTCACCCCGCGGCGGCGAGAGGGGGCGCGCCGCGGTCGCGGGTGGCCGTGGGTCCCGCTCCCCCTCCCGCCACAACCCCCCTTACCCCCCAGCCATCCCCAACCTCATCCCTCCGCAGCGCTTCCCGCTTACCGGAGCCCGCGGGGGCAGCGGCGGCGGCGGCGGCGTCGCGTCGCGGGGCAGCGGACGGCTGCGGGGCGGCCGTATCGGCGGGGACGGGGGGCATGTCGCGGGGGGCCGGGGAGCGGGGGCGGGTCGGGGGCGGCTCCGTGGCCGTGGGAGGGGGCTCAGAAGCAATCCACGAAGCACTTGAAGGTGAGTCGGAAGAACCTCATTGAGGGCGGCGGGGCGCGGCGGGCGGGCCGGGCCGGGCGGGCGGCTCAGAGCCGGCTGCGGGGCCGGCGCCGCGCGGCCGCTCCGGGGCTCTCTGCGCCGCGGCACCGGGCGGCGGCGGAGGCAGCGACCGGCCGCACCGCCCCCCGAGCCCCATTGGACGCGCCGCCCGCCCGCGGCTTGACGGGACTTGCAGTCCCGCCGCACCGGCACCGGCACCGGGGCGAGGCGGGGGCAGCGGGACAGAGGGCGCGAGGCGGGGAACGGAGAGAGACAGGAGACACCGGGAAACGGGGGTCACCAGGGGATACGGGCACTGGGGACACTAGGCCATAAGGCACCCGGAGGACGGGGCGCTCCAGGGGACACCGGGCACTAAAGCACCGGCGCTTGCAGTCCTGGCACACAGGTGTCAGGGTACGCTGCAAGACACCGGGCACTGGGACTTGCAGTCCCCCCACACTGGGGCACACCGGGCACTATGGCAGCAGGACTGGGTGACAGGGTGCAGCAGGCACCAGGGAACTCCAGGCACCAAGACGTATTGGGGACAGCGGAGAACACCGGGGAACACCAGGTGTCTCCCCGCTGCTGTAGGGTGCACGTGGCAGCAGGGTACACCGAGACACCCAGCACTGAGGGACATCGAGGGATACTGGGCACTAAGGGACACCAGGGGCACCCTGCGGGCAGCAGAGCCCACGGGGACAGTGGACCCAGAGGACCTGGGGGGACACTGGACTGCAAAGAGCACTAGGGGACAGCAGGGGACACAGAGCTGGAAAGTGCACCGGGTGCCCCAGCACACCACGGGACACGGGGCATGAGGGTACCTGGGGCAGCAGGAAGGGGGACATGGGGCCCTAGGGGGACTCACCAGGCACCACAGGGTCCCAGGGGGACAGCAGGCAGCAGAGGCAAGTTGAGTTCAGCGAGTTTAATGAGCACAGGACAAACCTGACACCCTCCCCTGCCCCGCCCCCCCCCCCCCCCCCCCCGTGCCCACCCCGGCCCACCCCCCCATGGCAGGCATCCCCCCAGTGCCCTAGTCGACTTCTTCCATGCTGCTGTAGGAGGGGGCCGGGTGCTCAGCAGGGCTGGCAAAGCGCTCGGGGAGGCTTTCTGCGGCCAGCACCGGGGCTCCTTCGGGGGCCAGGCCAGATCCAAACGGCACCGGGGGCAATCCCTGCAAGCAGAAGGCTGGTGTGAGAGGGAGACCAGGGGCACGAGAAGGAGACCAGCACCCTGCCCACCCATTTTCTCCCTCCACCTTCCCAGTGGGCCACGGGGCACCTGGGGAGACATAGCCCCTTGGAGGGGAGAATGACACAAAGCATGTGCAGCCCTATGGCCTGGGCAACAGCAGCCGGTGCCAGTCCCCAGCAGCAGGGCAGCCCCCACCTGCCCACCAGAGAAGAGCTGGGCTGCAGCATGCTCAGCCTGGCTCAACCACCACACCTCTTCCCAACCCGGCACTCATGCCCCGGGGGCTACCATGGCCAGGGCTGGTCTAAGCAGAGCCCTGCGCCCCAGCACGGGCACCCAGCCAGCCTGGGTGGCAGCAAGGAGCTGCGGGGCAGGCTGCCAGCACCTGCCAGCATCTGAGGAACGGCGCAGGACCAGAGGGAATTTCCAGGGCCAAGAGCGTCTGGCCTCGCTGCCAGCCACCCACCTCTGGGGAGGGCAGGCGGTCAGGTGCAGGCAGCAGCTTGTGAGCCCCAACCCTGGGGCACCAGCACGAGCCAGAGCAGAGGTCATCCCACTGGCGCTGCGCGCTGACTCAGCCCCACGAGGCCAGCACCGTGGTGAGCGGGGGAAGTCGCTGAGCCCCAAGGCTGCAGACAATGAAGCAACTGTTCCAGGATGGGCACCTCATGGCCGCAGCACGACCCTGCCAGGCTCCCTGGCTGGGATCTGCTCAGCAGGCAAGACACTGCAGCACACGTGCAAGAGAGGTGCGGGACTGAGAAGCAGGGAGCCCTGGGCTCCCCCCTGTCCAGCTCACACCCCAGCCAGAAACCCAAGCAATCCCCTTCCCTGCCAAGCACCCTTCCCCAGCCAGCCAAGGGCACTTCCAGCGGGACAGTGGCGGATACGGAAAAGGAAGTCACAGGGCTCTGAAGTCACCTCTCACACCCAAACACGCCAGAGCAGTCTGAGCCACACACAGCCAAGGGCAACACGTCTCAATGTCAGACACCGCTGGAGCCGCAGCCCGTGCCATGGGACCGCACAATGCCAGCCCTATCAGGCTTCCCGCACCCTACACATGCCCCACCAGGGCTGCCACCCCATGGCTGGGGCGTGGGAGCCCAGCCAGTGCCCCATGGCACCGGCAGGCACAGCTCTACCAAGCCCGCTGCCACATGACACGCCAGGCACTCTGCGGAGCCCTGGGCACAGTCTCTGCCAGAGAGAGACACTGCAGGCAGCTGCCCCAGGCACAGGAAGGTCACCGGTGCCTGCCCATATGCTGGAGCAGGCTCTGGCGCAGAGTCCCTGCCCCTGTGCGGGGGGGGTCCCATCACATAGGACAGGGATGCTGCATCGCTTTGGAAAACCCGGCTTTATTAACACAGCAAGGTCCCACCTGCACTCCCTGACCCTACACCTCTCCCGTAGCACAGGCAGCCAGTCCCCTCGCAAACGAGGTGCTGCACCACACACCCCCAGCGGAGACCCGGCTCCCTCCCCAAGGGGCTGAGTGGGGACAGCCCACACGTCCCATGGCACTGCCAGTGGGAGCTGGCAGCCCAGGGAGGCGGGTGCTTGCCGTGGGGGCCTCAGCCCAGTTTGTCAGGCTCCCCAGCAGCTGCGTGGGGAGAAGAGGAGCTGCAGCATGGCTGAGCCCTCCGGATGAACAGGGAAGCACACAAGCCCTCAGTGGCAAGCCCCTCCAGCCCCAGCATGTGCAGCGCGCATGGCTCCCAGTGAACGGGCAGCTGGCACCAGAAGGCTTGGCAGGAGGGATGGGGCTGGCCCAGGAGCCGCAGGTTGCGCCAGCCCTGAGGAGCACAAGGCTCCCGCAGCAGCACAGCTGGCAGAGGCGGCCAGACCAGGACCCGTGTCAGGACATCCTGCCCTTGCTGCAGCCTCCCAGCAGGTCTCTGTTTCTTTCTTGGAAGCCGAGCAGCAGCAGTCG
Source organism: Tauraco erythrolophus (assembly GCF_009769465.1). Classification (NCBI taxonomy): domain Eukaryota; kingdom Metazoa; phylum Chordata; class Aves; order Musophagiformes; family Musophagidae; genus Tauraco; species Tauraco erythrolophus. The sequence continues at coordinate 10,591,313 of NC_141476.1, forward strand.
GTGTTCCCAGGGGGCTCCCAGCCCCAGATGCGCTGCAGCGGCAACTTCCCTTCCCAAGCAGCAGGTACCCGTGAGGTCTGCCCTGCTCCCAGCCGGCAGCAAGGGCGAGGAAGGGCTGAGGGGCTCCTGGTTCCGGGCTGCACCTTGGCAAGGCAGCAGACTGGCCACACAGCCCTGCCAGCTGGCACAGGAGATGCCAGAGCAGACAGGCAGGAGCCAACAGGCCCATGCTTCCCTCGGCGAGTCGTGCCTGGCAGTTTCTGTCCTGCCACCCAGTATCTTTGTTGTGTAGTGTCCCAGGACGGCGCGTGCCTCAGCGCAGCTGGCTGCGCGCCTGTGCCTATCTCCAGCGAGTCTGGTAAATGAGCGGGTAGAAGACATTCAGGAAGAGAGCCACGATTGCGGCCGTGGTGGCCAGGACGAAGTATCTGATGCAGCCTTCGTCTGGGTGCTGGGGGGTGCCCGGACTCCGCTTCTGGCCACGGGGCCTCCAGGAGTTTCTTGCAGGCCTTTGGGGTGCCTCGAGCTGCAGCTCTTGTTCTTCAGCCTCCAGTTCCTGCCAGATCAGAGAAGCCTGCGATGTGGAAACCTGCGTCAGCACTTGGAGAACACAACTGGCAACACCCCTCGCCAACCCCTGGGGCAGGTGGCTGCCTGCGAGCCCAGCCCCGTGCCCAGCCAGCCCGCCTCCCCATGCAGCACCGTCGCGGTCGCGCCCGCCCCCGCGGCTCTGTGGGGTCTCCAGTGCGTGGGGTGCAGCTGGGCTCCGGCGGGCAGCTCAGCAGGAGGGAGCGCGGGCAGCTGCCAGGCAGGGCCTTCGCGGGGAGCGGATCGGGCAGCTGAATCCTGACGGAGCCGATGTGCTGGCATTGGTGGGTCCGGGCGCCGAGGGGGCAGGCAGCAGCCAATCACAGCCCAGCTTTTGCGATCCCAACAGGATCTTTCGGATGATGACGGCAAATCCAGAGGCAGCTGGGGTGGCAGGAGCAGGAGGTGCGGTCACAGTCCAGCCAGTTGCAGGTCTGCTTCAGCGGGTGGGGGTGCCCCGCGAGCCAATCGCAGCCCAGCTTCCAGGAGGATTATCCACAGGCAGCCCTTCGCCGTGCCAGTGATCGTGCGGAGCAGCCAATCAGGGTGCAGGTCTCCGGAGGGCACCGAGTGCCTGCGAAGGTGTGGGTGGTCCGAGGTGCTCAGGGACTCGCTGAGCGCCAGCGGGATCCAATACATCCCATTGCCACAGGAAATCCGGCGATGCCAGGGGCCCGATGAGCCCCGGTGCCATGGGGGAACTCGACGAACCCTGGCGTTGCAGGGGGCACCACGAGTCTCAATGGTGCCCAGATCCCTGAAGGCTCCCAGCGCCAGCGCGGGGCGAGCAGCGCAACTGTCCTGCTGCCCAGGCCACCTGCGGCGAGCAGGGCTGCTCCACATGCAGCCTCCCAGGACAGGACAGCCTGGGCAGGCGGACACCAACATGCCGGCCACCCCCTGGCCCCAGAGACAGGCAGCTCCTCTCCCCAGCCGAGAGGGCAGAGCTAAGATGCCTAACAAGCACCAGGCTGAGGACTGCATCAGCCAGACAGGCTGGGAGATCAGGCCAGAAGAGCCCCACAGGGCACACGCGTGCCATCGTGCCAGAGACGGGATAAGCATCGTCCTCACACCTCGTGGGACACCGGAGGTGCCGACTGCTGAGGGAAGGGCTGCAGCACAGTGACACAGGGGAGCCGGGGAGGTGGGAGCTGCACTGCGCCCCAACCTGGGCCCTCCTTTCTGATGTTCACACAAAGATCAGCCCAAACATTCCGCACTAGTACATGCCAAAAGCACCTTGCCGGTTGGCCCACCCTTGCCTCCCAGGCAGCCCGGCAGCAGAGCTCGCTCTGGCAGGTTTTCCTTCAGCACCCTGCAGAGGCTGCCAGGCCTCTGGCTCAGTGCTGGTATTTGCCTTTTTTCCATCTAGTTTGGCGCCAAGCTGGGCCCCAGCAGAAAGCGTCCCCCACCCTGCCTTGAGAGCGGCTGCGAAGGGCAGGTCCTCACAGCAACTGGCACAGCAGCTCCTACAGCACCACTCACAGCCTTCCCCGGTGCAGACCCCGGCGAGGTCGGGCCCCCTTCTGCCTCCTCTGGTGCCCTCCCACCCCAGCAGCTGGAACCAGCTCTCCTGTGGTCCCTCAGGGCAGAGACCATCCCAAGCTCACAGACAGAACAGGGCAAGGGGGCAAGGCATGCCCCGCCGGCGCAGGCTCTTCGGTGTCAGAGGGGCAGGCGCCACGCCACAGCTGCGCCAAGCTCCACGGGCGCTGGCACAGGCAGGCCAGGCCCTGCGCGTGGGCACATTACAAGACTCTGCAGCTCCAACAGTGCCGGAAGGGACGCGAGCTCTCACCTGGCTGGCAGCAGCTTCGGCAGAGGGGGTGCGCTCGGCTCGGTGGTCTGGGGGGTGCCCTGGCAGGGGGTCTCTCCACAGGAGAGTTTCCTCCGGCGGTAGAAGAGGACATAAGCATATCTGGTTACCACCTGGCTCTCGTCCACGGTGGTGACTGTGCTATCGTCGAAGAGCCGCCAGCCTGAGAGGAGAGAAGGGTTAAGCAAGCAGACAGGCCATGGCTGCAGGAGCAGGGGGGTGGCAAGGCTGGCAGATCCTCACCCACGTCACTGCGCTGGCTGTTCTTGTCGTTGGGCAGGCGGGCGTAAGCTGTGTAGTGCCCCCCAATCATGCCTCCATAGTGGTTGATGACAGCGTACAGGTCGTACATGGGCAGCTGCTGCTCGCCCTTCCGGCCGATGCAGAACTTGCTCAGGTCCAAGCTCCTAGGGGAGAGACACAGGGACAGTCGGGGCAGTTGGCATTAGACAGTGAGAGGCCAGGTTGCGGGGCACCACAGCCAGTGTCAACCCAGGCACTTTGTTCCTCAGACTCTCACCGGACAGGGAAGTCCACCATGTCATTGATCTTGTCCCTCCAAATAAAGCTGCGGAAGGAGAAGCGCTTGAGCTGGATAATGAGGACGTTGGGCAGCCGCCACAGCATCAGCTGCTTGGAAGCCTCGCGGTGCTGCTTGCACTTGGGGCAGTACCTGGGGGAAAAGCGTGCTCATTACTGGCGTGGGGAGCCTCAGGTCCCACAGCCCAGCCCTGCCCCACGGTTCCCCGCGTGTGGGGCTGGCAGAGGGGATGCAGGAGGTCTCAGCCTCCCCTGCCAAGAGAGCAGCAGAGCGCTGGCATTGCTCCCTGCTGGCTTATGGCCTCCCTCCCCAGTGCACAGGGGAGGCCAGCCCAACACTCCTGGCTGCCAGAACAAACAGCGTGCAGGCCCAGGCAGCTCCTGGGAAATCTCCGCTGCTGCCTGGGCCCACGGGCTGGAAACCCACCCTGCCACCTCCCTCACCACGCTTCCTCTGGGGCCAGGACTTCGGGCTTGGTGAAGAGATTGAGGCACTGCTCCAGCGTGAAGTGGCCAGCCCGGGCTGCTTCACTGGCTGAGCCCGGGTCCTCCACACACTCCAGCTCCTTGGACTCCACCAACACAAACTCCTTGAGGCGCTCATTGTTCTTCCACACCAGGGCAAGGGAGCAGTCATCTGCCAGCTCCAGGGGAGTGTCACCTGCGAAGGGGCGCACACTTCACTCACCTGCCCTATCGGGCAGGGCCAGGCCACCTTGCCAGGGCTAGTAGCAGTCTTGCCCAGCTCGATACGGTGATCACACAGTGCTGCCAGGGAGGGACAAGTGCCCCACAGCCAGGATGATCTCTCCAGGGCAGCAGAGCTCCCCAACAAAGGCACAGCCCCTCTCAGCAGCACCTACATAACCAGCACTGGATGCAGGCATCCCATTCAGACAATAAGCGACCCAGAGAAAACAGACCCTCTGTGGATGCACAAGGCTGAATGGAATTGGTCTATTTGCTGAGGAGAGCAGGAACGTCATGCCTGAGAAGAGCTTCCAGCTCTGTGCAGCACAGCCCTGCTCTCCCCTGTGCCAGATGCAGCTTTCACTGTCTAGCCTGGGGGCACCGTCACATCTGGGTTCACCTTGTGCCAGGCAGCCTTTGACACCCTGGCCAGGCAGAGGCCACAACAGAGGCCACGAGGGATGAAGGTGGTGCTTTCTGGGGCTCCAGGCTCACCTTTGTCTTCCAGCTTGTGCTCTCGGTTGGCAGCATCAATCTTGTTGATGTAGAACTGCGTGGCGCGGGCACTCAGCGAGTCTGGAGCATGCTGGTACCCAGGGATGGCAGCTGTGGACATGCAGGGACAGATCCGTGGTGGCACTGCCTGTCTGCCCTGTGTAGGGGCCAAGAATTTGTCGTGCCCCCACCCCCACCTCACATGCTACGGCCTTGCGGGGACACAACCACGTGCCCCGTGTCCTTGACTATTTTTAGCAGGCGCCTGCCCCTGGCAAGCTGCGCTCCTCTGCCTGCCTTGCCCCTTCACTGCACATTGCTGCCATCCTGAGACGAGTGTCTGGAAACGTGACAGCCAGGCAGCCGAGCGCAAGAGGCTGCTCCTGTGGAGCTGAGTCAGAGCGAGGGAAACGCTGTGCTCACAGCCCTGTGAGGCTCAGCCTGCGCTGGGTTCTGCCCTCCCACGGGACTTGGAGGCTTCTGCCAGCCCCTGCCTCTTCCCACCCCTCCCACAACACCACAACGCTTCAGCCTTTTTCCTAGTCAGGTCTCTGCCCCACGGGGCCTGCCAGGGCAAGGCAGAGCGTGGGCAGGCATGCAGGCATTTCAGGTGGGGCAGCACTTCCAAAACACAGCTGCCAGGGCCTCACATATGTCCCCAAGGGTCTCCAGACCAAGTTCACAAGAGGAGAACAGATGCTGTGGTGGGAGGTCACCCCAAGGAGGGAGAATCACTTCTGTTTTGTCTCGAGGCTGCCTGGGCTCCTGGCACAGACACAGTTAGCACTGCAGCACCTCTTACCTTCTGGCTTGAGGGCTCTCTCATAGGATGGCTCCTTCTCGCAACAGCTGTCGCCCTGCGACTCCATGTGCTCAGAGAAGCCTGAATCCAAGCTCAGCAGAGAACTCCTGGCTGCCAGGACCTTGCTCCGGACAGTGCCAGCATCCTCCATCTCTGGGTGCAGCTCAGGCACAGCTGGTGAGAGCGGGGGCTCCTGCAGAATGCTGGAAGCCCTGTCCCCATCCCCCAGCTCAGGGGCAGAGGTGGCTGCTGCACAGCTGCTCTTGGCCAGGGGCTCCAGTTTGTCCGGGAGCAGAGGCTGCAGCCCCTGCTCCGGTGACATCCGGCCCAGCTGGAACGGAGGCTGGAACACGCTGACCGAGTACCTGGGCAAGGAGGTGGCAGTCAGAGACAGATAGGGACAAGGTGAGCTCAGCTGCAGGCCAGGAGCACCCTCCTTCCCTTGACCCTCACCTTGCATAGCCCTCCAGCAGCTGGGCCAGGCGGGCGTAGGTGAGGCGGGATTCCGGCACGCTAATGAGGAAGGGGAAACCGATGTTCTCGGGGCGGCACAAAGCCTTGTGGTCTGGCCAGTGTGTTTTCTGACACGCCCTGTAACACATACAGCACCTGGTGAACCCAGCATCCGCGACCACGCCAGGCAGGAGCACGGCGGGGCCGGAGGGGTGCACTGGGGATGAGGTGAGCACCGCAAGCCAGATTGGCTCCCTCATAAAGGCCAGGCTAATCCCACCTCCTCCCAGCAGGCTGAGCTATCCCATCCAGCCCTTCAAGGCAGGAGACCCTCCCTCCCTGCCAGGCACCAAGATAACTCACACGTTGCAGTAACCGACTCGATAGCACCTCGTGCAGCGCCTGAGCTTCTCATCCTCCGGCAGCTGCTTCTTCTGGCAGGCCGCACACTTGGCAACAGGGCCACTGGGCACCTGCGGACGCTGCAGGAGAACAGATCCATTGGGCAGGGAAGGGCGCTCGGGCAGGACAAGGCAGCCTCAGTGGGGTCTGTGCTCCCTGCAGCTAGTCACGCTGTGTGCAGCGCTCCTCCTCCTGCTCAGCCCCACTTGCAGGCTCAGCCTCCCTGCATGCCTCCCAGTAGTCCCGATATTCCCTCTTACCTGCTGGACCTGCAGTTCCACCACCCGCTCCTTAGCCAGCTCTGGGGACAGCACCTCAAAGCAGAGCAGCAGGTCCGTGGGGGAGACCGTGTCCAGTGAGTTAGATGGCAGGAACATGCGGTGGAAGCGATTCTTGATCACCTGCCAGGAAAGCAGGGGAGCAGGACTGTGTCAGGGCTGCCCCATGCTTCTCCTGAGAAAGTCACAGACCTCGGCCCCAGTGAGCTGCAGGGACAGCAGTACAACAGGGACGTTGAGCTCAGCTCACCACCCTGCCAGGGGAGGACAGACATCCTTTGCCCCACTGCCGTGGCCCAGTCCTCCTGAGCAGGGATCTACCCCGCAGCACCCTGTGCAGGACACTGCCACCCACGGACAAAATCCACCCCATGGATATGTTGGATATGAGCAAGTGACTGCTGGTGGCCACATTTCCTGCAGAGCTGCAGAAGCTGGGGCACCCACAGGAACAGCCTGTGGCTTTCTCCCCAGCTTGAGCACTCACCTCTGCCAGGCGCAGGTTCTCTGGTTTCACACGCACACTATGGGCCACTGAGTCAAGCACCTCCATGGCACTGGAGTTCTCCTTGCTGATACTCACAAGAAACTGCCGAGAAGAAAGTGCCACATCAGTCACACCACACCAACATGCACAGGTCCTTCCTTAACACAAGGCTTAGCCCGTTAGCACATGACCAGCTGCCTGGAGCACCTCCAGGAACCCTTTCAGGATACCTCTCTAGAGCAGATCGTGTCCTTTACCTTGATGGGTTTCTTGTGTGGCTCCTTTGCAAAGTAGTAGACAGTCAGCACCTTCTGCTTCTGCGGGAGGGGCACAGGGAGATACAGGAAGGGGTCGAAAGTGATGGACACCTGCAGACGTGAAAGCACACTCAGTTGCAGGAAATGCTTGTGACTGAGATCAGCAGGGCAGCAGCCTCAGCAGACCCAAGATCCAGCCCTGCCCTGTGCCCTCTGAGGGTCAGGGGCCTGCTGCACAGCCAGGACAGGGACAGAGCCTCCAAGGCTGCCCTACCTTGGAACACACTGGGCACACCAGCTTGGATTTGTACTGGCCCTGGAAGAGGTCCACAATGAAAGAGTCGTTCCTCATCTTGTGTCGCTGCCAGGCCTCTTCAGCCACCACCTGCGGCAGGGGATAGGGCTCAGCACTGCACTAAACCACCCAGGCCAGGGCTGCTCTCCCAGCGGCTTTAGGGAGTGACATCCCCACCTCGTCAGGCCTCCCATCTGAGTCCACAGTTTCTGTGTAGGGCTTGTTCTGGATCCGGTTGAGGTCCTCATGCAGGCCATCAAGCAGGAAGGCCATGAACTCCTGAGCATCGTGCTGGGCATAGCCAGTGAACTGGCTGGCCTTGCTGGCCACAATTGCCTGAGGGGAGCACAGCAGTGAGGACACAAAACCTGGTTGCACCCACCTGCACCCACTTAGCTCTCAGCAGCGTTAGCAAGGCTGCCAGGTGCCCACAGGAGCACTCCTGCATAGTGCTGGTGCCTGTGGCCCTACCTTCAGTTTAGAGGGCTGGAAGGCATGGTGTGTGCCCTTCCACAGTGCTCGCAGCAGCATGGCAAAGCCGATGGCCAGGCGTCCCCCTGTCCCCAGTGGGTTGTTGTAGTTGATTTCCGACTCAAAGGACCGATCTGTAAAAGATGCAGGAGAAAGAGAGTGGCCACTGGCTGCAATGTCCGAGCATCAGGGCTCTGCTGGGCTCCTGGCGTGGGCTCACCATGGAAGTAGTCGCGTAGCTCCCGAGTGTTGGACAGGGACTGGATGACACTGTTCATGAAGCAGGTGTTGCCCAGGTTCACCAGCCCCGTGAAGCCGGGCAGGCACACCTTCTTCTTTTCGTCCTCATCCTCATCATCCTCTACACTCTCGGTGCTCACGGGGCTGTGTGTCATTGGTGGCACCATACATGTCGGCTTGGGCTGTCAAAGCAGAGGCAGATGTGAGGGTGCTGTGCTTGGGGGGGTCCTCTCTGGCAACACCAGGGGAACTCAAAAACCCAAGGCATCCCTCAGATGTGGCTGGGTTGGAGCTATCACACCATCTCCCACCAGGACTGGGATAGATGGACCAACTGCTGCCAGCTATGACTGAGGAGCACTGCCTCCTCCTCCAGGAACAGTTTGCTAGTCCCCAGTGCAACACCAAGGGGGTGAGGTCCCAGAAGAAGGACAAGAAGGCCTCCCTTTTCCCCCCGCCTGGATCGAATCCAGTGCATCCACACTCACCGAGGGGATGTGTGGCTCTTGCTTCACTGCTACATGTTCTGGGGCTGTACGGGCTGCCACGCCATCCAGACCTCCATCTTCCACGCGGGGCTTCTCCTTGTCACTGGCTCGGGCCTCCTCCTTGCTGGACAGGGGGTGCTGGTTACTGCCCGGGGGGTTCTTGTCCAGAGGGGTAGGGCCTGTAGGCATGGCAACCTTTGCACCACCCACTGCACCTTAAAAAGGGGGAAGGGTGGGCCTGTGGTTAGCAGCACCACGCGCTGCCCACGGCGGGGCTGAGCCACTGGGTCCATGCTCACACACAGGCTCTCTCCTACCCCTCTTCCCCGTGAACAAGGGGAACAGCAGTGCCCTTCCCCTATCACTGGGCTCACCCTGCCCTACACTGCTCCTGCCTACTGGTGCTCAGCCCCTCTCCTTTCCCACAACCCCGTGCCAGAGGATCCGGCACCATCTGGCTGCTGCTGGCAGTGAGGCAGGCCCATGCCCCACTGGGGTGCAGCAGACAGGCAAGACAAGAAGGCAGGTTGCAGACCTCGTGTGGCCGGAGCCTCCAGCCCCCCCCAACGCTGGCTCTGTCGCTTCTTCAGGCAGACGTCAATGCGAGACACCGTGAAGTTGTACGTGCACTGGTCCGGCTCAATAAGGTTCCTGCAAGACACTCGACAAGTCAGGGGTGCCCCAGACCCCCCAGCAGCCTCAGACATGCCAAAACCTCTGCAAGGCAGGGCCATGGCCTCCAGGCAGTAGGGACCTGGCTAGCACCAATCCTGAGGTGAACCTGGCAAAGCAGGGCAGAAACCCTCTAGCCTGGCCACATGGAGCACACAGAGGGCCTCTTTCCTGGCAGATCCATTCTGCTTGGCTCCACATGCCCCCTCCCGCTGGACATCCCACCCAAAGTGCACACAGGCTGGTCTGGCTCTGTCCACAAGAGCTCCTGAACAGGCTAGGGGAGAACTGCAGGCAAGGAGGCACTGGGATTTCCTCCCCTGCAAATCAGCACACAGAGCCAAGGCAGCCCAGGCTTGGGGCATTACTGCAGCATGGTGTAAGGTAGATCCCCAGATGCAGAAATGAGCATTCCCTGCACAGACCCACCACCCAGGACTGGCTCCTGCTCCAGCTCTGCACTCTCAGCTCCTCTTCCCTGACACAGGCTAGAAGGATGGGAGCCATACCTGAGCTTCACCTGCCACCGGAACACTGTGTGGGGCCCACAGCCAGGATGGAGGCGAAGGAAGTTTGTGTCACTGCAAAGAAATTTGGAGCGAGTAAGAAGTGAACAAACAAGTAGCCCAGCCACAGCCAGGAGCTCGGCAGCAGCCTGGCACAGTCCCGAGGTGTGCCTGTACCTCGTCTGGAACACCAGTGTGAAGTCTTGCTCCCGGAACAACACCTTGGATGTCTCCTTGTGGATCTCCTTCACATAGACGTGCACTACCACCAGATCATTGCCCTTCTCGTATGAGTCATTCTTGACAAAGGTCAGGCTCACAAAAGGCTCTGGCTCTGAGCAAGGAAAGCCATGGAGACAGACATTACCTCCTTTGCACGGTGAGGCAGCGCTGCAGGCTGACCAAGGAGAGGTCCTGAGCACACAGACCTTCCCAACCAGGTCAACCCCTGGGCTACAGCCACTCACCGTCAGCTGCTGCTTCCAGAGCCACGTCATCCTTGGACCAGTCCCTCTTTTCACTGTCTCTGCCCAGGGGAGGGGTGGCCACTGGGATAGTCCTAGAGCTCTCCCCCAGGACAGGCATGCAGTCCCGGCCCTGCGAGGCCTCAGCAGGGCTGCCCGGCTGCAGGACCCTTTTCTCCACACAGGTGGCAACACGGTGCGGGAACACCTCTGTGGTAGCTGTGAGAGGTGGCATCTCCACAGGAACCGTCTCCTTGGCCAAAACTACAGCCTTTCAAGACAGAGGGACACGGTGAAAAACAGACACTGGCACCCTCAAGCTGCCATGGCCCACTTGTTACAACTCCTGCCAGTCAGGCAGGCACAGCCCCATGCTGCCTGATTTCCCCACGTATCCCACGCTCGGCTCAGCCCCGTTAGCACCGCAGCCCAGCAACTGTGGGGTCCTCACATCACACTCTCCTCCACCACAGCCAGGCCCACGCCAGCCCTCAGCACCACCCACAGAACCCCAGAGCCCATCTCATTATCAGGGACAGGTCCCAGTGCGAGCAGCATCCCCTGCACGGGGGCAGAGGGAGCAGGGGTGTCCCATTCAGCTACGTCCTCAGTACCTTCTCCAGTGGTGGTGCAAGGTCCGCAAGGGCTGTGGGTGTATCGACCTGGCTGGCTCTGCCATTGCGGCGGCTGCCTGCCCTCCCGCTGTGCCCTTTGCTGGGCTCCACAGTTCCAGCGACTCTGGCATTCGGCTCCTCTTCCGTGGGAGCCACTTTGAGGTATACTGCCCGCTTAGCGCTGGGGCCGCTCTGTGTCCCTGGGCTGGCTGGGCTTTTCCCTCCCAGGGCCTCACTTCTTCCTGGAGCGCGCTTGGGGTTGGAGGGCTCTCGCCGGGACCTCGGCAGGTCTATGCCTTCAGCCCTAGGCTCTTCCAGGGCCAGCTCTGCAGAAGCAGCCTTCTCCTTCCCGTTCTCCCAGCATGTGGCCCCTTTGGCCAGCTCTTTGGATCCGTCTTTCCTTCTCTTCTGTGAAAAGTAGTGCAGCACAGTGGGAAGGTATCCAGGCAGCAGCACCTCTCACGCTCTGTGCCAGTCCTTCACTCTCACTCCCCCTTCCCAGAGCGTGCCGGGGCTCTGCTCCAGAACCTGGTGACTATGTAGCAGGCAGGAACAGGGGTACAATGACACTCCCCTCCCTGCAACAGAGGCAGCTGGCTCACTGCCCTCATGCAGCACGTGGATGCAGGAAGTGCCCCACAATGCTCCCTGGGCAGCACAAGAGCAGTGAGTGAAAACCTCATCCCAGCTCCCTCGGGCTCCGTAAGCTCCCTCAAAAGGCAGATCCTCCCCTCCTCACCAGAAGCGAAGACCAGGTATGGAGTGGGATCTTCTTCTGAAGCACAAGCTGTAGAAAGTTGCCCTTCTTGCACTGGACCTTGCTGCAGGAGCTCTCGATCTCCTCGTAGAACTGACAGCTCCACTGGCGCCCGTCTGCAAGTAGAGAAGGATTGCACCTCAGGCAGCGCTCCAGGCAGCTGTCACCTAACCCACAGCCCCCTCTCACCTGTCCCAAGGATCAAGGGAGCACTCATCCAGGGCCAAGGAGGCCACAGGCAGGCTGCCACCATACCCCAGGAGCCTTCAGGGCTTCAGCCAGCTTCCCTGGATTTGCTTTGTACATCTGGGTGGCCTCCTTCCCAGAGGGAAGGCCCTGGGCCTCCCTGCCCTCAGGGGCACAGTCGCTTTTCCAAGGGATACCCAGGGCCGACACAGTCATCCCAGCGAGCGGGGGACAGGGATGTGCCAGTACAGCAGTGGGCACTTGTTCACTTGGCGCAGAGGCCAGCTCCTGTCCTCCCCAGCTCTACAGCCTGCTTCTTTTACACTGCTCTCCTATCAGCCCTGCCTGCTGGCTGAACCTGTGCCAGCTGACAGCAGGGCATTGCCTCTGAAGGAAAGGTTTTATGCCTGCCTGGATCAGCCCCACGTCTAGCCCACAGCTGTGCCAAGCCCTGCTGGAGAAACACTTGCGGCAGTCACTCCGTTCCCCATACCTGGTAGTTTGACCACACAGTCTGTGTCGGTGAAAGCAGCATCCACATCCTCCACCTTCAGAGCTCCACTGCCCAAGTTCAGCTTGACGATGATCTCGTCAGCGTTCTGCTTCCAGTCCAGCAGCAGCTCTAGGAAGAGGGAGGGAAGTGTCACCCACTCAGGGCACAAGCCTGTGGTGCCCACTCCCTGGCTGGGGAGCAGTACGAGCCTGAACGCATGCTCAGTTCAAAGAGGTCAATGCAGGGAGCACAGATCATGCGAATTAAACAGGACGCTCACGACCTGCTCTCATCAGCCTGGCCACAAACAAGAGTGTAGGTTGGAGGAGGGCAGGTGAATCCTGGTGAGAACCAGAGAGATCAGAGAGGGAGCGCTGCCCTTGGCCCCATCACGTGCAGCAGCAGTGACTGGGAAGAAGAGGTGGCTCCTGCCAACTACAAAGCAATTGCTGCTTTCCCAGGGAACGAGGAAGCCACAGAATTACTCTGGGGGAATTCAAGTGGACTCTGACCACAACCAGAAATTGCCACTTCCCCTTTGCAGGTTCAAACCAAGCAGTCCAGCTGCCATCACCGAAGCACTGTACTCCTGCCAGGAGAGCACTGGTAACACAGCTGAAACACGAGCGGGCAGGTCAGTCGGGCAAGAAGATCACACCTCAGGTGAAAATGGTGTGGCAGTGTCACCCCCATGAGGTGCCTGCCAGGTTCCAGGTTTGGCCCTATGGTGTCCTGAAGTCTTCAAGGCAAAAAGATGATTTCAATCACCTTAATTTCAATCAAGTTCATTCTGCCCTTTGTGGCGCAAGGGTGTCCTACTTCATCTGCCCTCAAAACAGGCCTGGACCAAGGCCGTAACCAGCCAGCAGCACCCCCTGGGTGACATGGACTTCCCCAGCCCAGCTCCCTGCTCAGAAACAAGCAGGACAGATGCTGGTAGCACAACATCCCAGGACTGTGCTCAGTGGCACGGTGACACCCGACTCAGAAGCAGCCTGCCACGTGCCCAGGGCCTCTCCCTTGCAGATAGCCCTTCCCAGACATGTGCACCCTTCTCCGCACCTGGGAAGGCCACATCCTGTTAAGACAAACGCTGTGGCAATGAGCACTCAGGTTAGTTCTGCTCGATGCCAGAGCATGGGACAACGACAAGGTGAGAGCTTCAGATCCCTCAGCAAGGGCACTCCACGGCCACACACTGACAGCCGGTGCACACCTTGACTTACCCTCCTCTGAGTCCTTCTCCTGGGCAGTCTCAGCCTGCTCGAGCTCAGGGCGAGACACTGGTGGGCAGAGAAGCAGAGCGCAGGCAGGTCTGTCATTCTGTCACCTCAGAACATGGGCTGGCACAATGATGCCCAAAATTTCACACATCACTTCCTTCTTCCCTGAACCTCTGTCCAGGCCTTTCATCCTGCATGTGTTGCTCATTTCCCTCCTCTGCTTCCTCACACCTCTTCCTTTCCCAGTGCCCTGCCTGCAGCACCACAGCAAGTCAGCCCCCAGGACAGCTGGGCCATGCCACCACATCCCAGTCTAACCAGCACAACATTACTGCACCGCGCAGACAGTGCTGCTTTGAGGCATGTCTCAGTGTGGAGTTTGTGGTAACCAGGCTGTGTGCCCCTGCTCACCGCACCAGGCCCTCAGCTTCCAGCCGTCCAGAGGAGTCCTGCCTTGACAGGACAAGGAGAACCTGAAGTCTGGGCTCACTCACACCAATTCTGCTGTAATGAGAGAACCACACGGCCCAGCTGCACTTTAACATTCCCATTCTTGCCCAAGCTGCCAACGTCCACGGCTGAAACTTCCTTCCAGATCAGGCTGGGGCACCAAATCAATCTGACACCTAATCCCTGCAGGATTACCTCCAAGTGCCAGAAGTGTTTCAGGGCCTGCTCCACCCCCACAGGGCAGTCAGGCAAGGGGTGTAAAGTGACAGCACCTTGTCCTGGAGCAGAAAACCAGTGGTAATGGGAACTGTGGTCTCCAACCCAGAGCAGCGCTCAGAGGGCCATCACTGCCTGCCTTAACTAGCTACAAACCAGTAGGAAACCGCTGCTGACCACTGCAATCACTGGTGCAAAGGTGCTGGTGGGGCTGGCAGTGTGAGAAGTGCTGCAGCTGCACCGCCTGGAGGATCTACAGCTTGCTCCAGCCCCTCACCACCCCTGCACAGAGGGGATGGAGGCAGCACAGCCACACCACAGCCCCTGGGAAGGCAGGAGGCCCCGTGTCAGAAGGTGCGGAGGGTCAGGCCTTACCAGAGACAAAGCACAACTCCCATGCGAGAGAGAACGCGCAATGCTGCGTGCTCTGCACCATGGGGTTTCACGCTGGGGACTGCAGCTGGCTGTTCCAGACCTCAGCAAGTGCTCGTCTATCTTGGCCTGAAAACACCCTGCGATTTTGAGGTTACAACAGTTGCAACGGAGCAGGCACAGAAATCAAGCAATTTTCCAGGACCGCAGGAACTCTTGCCTGCATCCTGCCCACAGGCATTCCCTGCACCCGAAGCATCGTTTTTGTCACCTGGATACCCAGCAGGTACACAGGGAACAGCAGCAACTACTTCACTTGAGCCACACCTTGCCCTGACACAGAAGCTAAGGCACCAGCCCCACCCGCAGGCCTCACACACTGCTGTCAGCACCTGGTGATGCCTTGCAGCGGGGAAGCAGCACCACCTCCAGCGGCAAGAGCACCTGCAGGCTTCAGTCTCACTCCCTCTGGACCAGGGCAGCCCAGCCCCAGCCAAAAGCAGAGTCTAGAAACAACCACCGAGGCCAACTCCAGACTTAAGCTAACAAAGCCACAGGTCCGACCTTCCTCATATAGCTGGGGCTAAGTAGCGCCCGAAGGAAGGAGGTTACAGGTCCAAAGAGGACACTGTGCCGAAGAGGATCCCACATCACACGGGTTACCATCAGCTGCAGGAAGCGATTATTTAAATCTGCTTATCCTGCAGCAGATGGCTGCGAAGCTCCCATCCTGCCGGGCTGAGAAACCACGGACCTACTCGCCACAGCACTGCCGAGGGGCTCTCACCTTCCTTGCTCTCCTGGTTGGCTCGATCCTTCTGCTTCTTCTTGTTGGTGGCATCGTCCAAGCCCCGAGACACTCTCCTCTGGCCAGGGGCATTGGTGCTGCTGGACATTTTCAGCCGTTTGGAGGACACAAACGGCCCACCAGGGTCGGTAATGGAGTCTGGGTCAGGGGTGCGACGTTTTCTTCCTGGCCCAGCTATCTTGGCGACTCTCTGTGGTCAAACTCTCTGGCAAGGAACTAGTGGCCTAAAAAGAGGAGAGAGCAAGCATGGCAGGAGGAGCGGGTGGAGAAGGCCCAACAGCATCAGGATCCATCCTCTGCCCCAGCGTCAGGCCCTCCCAGGACCAGTGCCCTCACACGACCTTCGCTGTGGCATTTACGGGAAGCCCCACGCAACGCTCAGCGAGGAAACCTACCTCATCACAGCTGTTACAACACTTACTGCCAAAAGCATGGGCTTGTCAGAGCTCCCAAGATACAACCAGGGGTCTTCCATATGTGGCACACATTAAAAACCTGGAAAGCAATTGTCACGCTCATGGCTCCCACTACAGCAACACCAGCCCGGAGGAGCTGCCTGCACTAACACCACCCAGAGGCAGAGCCGAGGGCGAGAACAAGAACACGGGGAGGCCCCGATCTGCAAAACTTAGCCTCTGGGGTCAACTGGGGCAGCTGGCCCCATGGCTCGGGGCGGCAGCTATTTCAGTCAGACAGTGCCCGCGTGAGAGGGCAGGAACGGGAGCGAGTAACGCCCTAAGAAGGAAGAAAGGGGAGAGCAGAAGCGGGCCCAGGACGGTCTCTTGTGACAGATGAGAGCAGAGCTCCCTGGCAAGAGGAGAGTTCCTCCGCCCACCAGCTGGGAGCTTAACCAGCACGACTGCACCTTGCATATTCATCTCCCTGCCAGTTTACAGACAGCACCAGCAGGGCCTGGCCTGGAAACAGGACACCTCTGCTCCGTGTGTCCCAGGGAGAGGGCAGGGCACTTGCCTCTGCCCCCTTAGACATGCAGAGCCAGCTCTCCTATGGCGTTTGGGAGCTGCTGGCCCAAGGGCTGGTCTCAGTTTCACTTTCCAGTTCCGCCCTTGGCTGTTCACAACTTTTATAGAGGAGAGCTGGAACAACCCACTGAAAACCCCGCTCAAGGTGCTTCCGTGTAGGCAGTGAAAGCAGAGAGCTGGGAAAGCTTCCTTCCTTGCTGCCCTGGCTGTGCACCCTGACCCCGGTAGTGCTCGCCCATCTGCACGGCTCTGCTGCAGGGGAGTGGGGCCAGCCGCATGGATCCTGCCCACCCCCAGGTGCTGGCAGCCTGGAACAGTGCCCCATGCACCGATTCACACCTCATCTTGTGGCCCTGTTCCCGTCCAAGGACGCAGAGCTCAGCCCAACAGCCTCTTGGTCTAGCACGGCTCCACCGAGCCTGCTGCCTTCAGCAGGAGGTGAGCCATGCCCTCGGGAACACCTCATCCTGCCCCCACCCGTGTAACAAGCACAGATCCCACAGCTCCGCTAGGGCAGCTCCAAGGGAAGCGCTCAGTCAGAAGGAGCATGGTGGTGGTTCTTTGCTGTCTGCCCCATGTTGCCAGGGTGTTTGTATTCTAGAAATTCTCAGGGCAACAAGTAGCCACAAAGGTGGAGTCATAGCCACAAACTGCAAGGGATGTCCGAGAGCAAAGCGGCCCTGCCTGCCCTCAGCTCTGGCAAAGCCAGCCCCATGACAGGCACTGCACTCAAACCGTTTCTCTTCAGGCCAACCCGCCCTCGTAACCAAGAGCAACTGAAGCCAAGTGAAAAGCTTAAGCACCCAGTCCAGCCCTGCTGCTGGGCACAGGCAGCTCCTGCCACTCCCGGCAGAGGGGCCCAAATGACATGGAGATGGAGACACTGAGTCGGGTCCAGCATCAGCCCCAGAGAGCTTGAAAGAGCTGGGGAGGAGAGCAGTGCCATCCCCAAGCTGCTACACACGCTGGGTCTCCCTGGGGTGAAGCAGCACCTCTGGCTGCAGAAGAAACGGGAAGGGCCCCTCGCAGTGGCAAACGTGGCCGTGGTTCGCACAGCTGGGCCTCTCAGGCCAGCCGGCCACTGCTGCCAGCCAGACGCCACTGTGCAGCTCCAGTCCCCACCAACACCAAAACAGGTCGGTGACAGGTGCTTCCCGGCACTGTGAAAGCTAACCTGGGCTCGCCACATGCAGGAAAGTGCTTTTTGCTGAATTCCTTTTGCCTCTGGGATGAAAACCCCATGAGGACTGGGAGACAAGAAGCAGCGACTGCTTCGTGCAGGGCCAGACCAGGCTCCACCACCTCCTTCCTGCACGTCAAAGGGATGGAACAGGGTAACTACCAGGCAGGGTGACAGCAAGCTCTGAAAAGGGTCCTGGAGGGTGAGAAAGGATCATCGTCCTCCCAAGAAGGGGTGAAGGGGAGAGCCAGGGTTGCATGTCTGCTGTCCCTCCTCCGGGAGAAGCCTGCTGCTCTCACGCCTCACTGAGGGCTCAGCTCCCTCAGGCACTTTGCTGACAGTTATTTCTAATGGCAGGCAGGAGCTGAGCAGGGCTGGGGCTCTGCCCAATTCCAGCTGCCAAACCGATGCCAGCCTGAGGCCACTACAGGCACTGTGGGGTTTCAGAGGAGTGCAGACAAAGCACAGGTTATTCCCATTCAGCTCTTCTAACCCCCGAGACTTTCTGCCTCTCTGCCATCAGGAAACGTGCAGCCAGGCAGCACATGTTCAGCCCCCAGGTGCTCAGGGGCACGGAAGTTTTAGCATCGCTACTGCTGGCACTGTAGAAGCCGCTGCAGGAGAGAGATGGTAAAAGGCCGCCCTGGTTGGATGCCAGGCGTACCTCTGAGAAACACCCGATGGGCTGGGTGCTTAAATGAAATCTTACTCAATCCTTCTCTGAGTTGGGAAAGCCTGGCCATGCTGCCGAGAGAGGAGGTGTCTCCTTGCCCTCTGCTCTCCCAGCCTTTGTGCTAGTGTGAGCACCCACGTGGCTGCAGTGCGTACTGGATCAAGACAACAGCCAGAGTGAAACTGCTTTCTGCCAAGTTTGTCTTACTCTGGAGCAGTTCTCCAGCCCAGCTCATGCTGGGCCTGCACAAACACTTTCACTGTACAGAGGAAGGGGAGAACTCAGGAACGGGAGCAAGGGGCCGGGAAGAAGGGCTACCCCTTCCCACAGCAGTGCCAGACCAGGCTAGTATAAATGCTCTGTAAACGGCAGAAGGTGCACAAGATGCAACATGCCCCCTGTGTTTGGCGCACATTTAGCGCTTGGCAGGATGAGGTCCCCCCATTCTTGCCTGCAGCACCAAACCCCAGCACCCAAAGGCCTTTACTAGGGTTGCTGTGGAGGAGCCTAGCTATCCCCCAGCCTCATCCTTCCACAGACTCTTGACTCCTCCATGTCCCAAACACAGCCCACAGAAACACCTCCCTCCTTCTGTGCACAAGGACTTTTGGCGCCTTCTGCTTCTTGTCCCCCAAGGGATCAGAAATCTCGAGACCCAAGCTCCTTTCTTACTTCATTTTCTCAGCGTGCCTGACCCACAGGCTGAGCCAGGACAAGCACAGAGTCACTCGGGGCAGGCACCGAGCCCAGCACCACCACATATAACGCTTCCAACCCGCACTGAAATCACCGTGTCCACAGAGCGCCGTGACAGCAGCACGCTTTACAGCTGTGCTGCGTGGGGAGCCCAGCTCCCCCCAGGCCCTGACAAGTCCCTGGGGAAGACGGCTCTAATCAGGCAGCAGCCGGCGGTGGGCCCCCAGCTTCTCGTGCCGTACACGTCTGGAGCGGTGAAAGGGACGGAGAACGGTGCTTCTGCCCGACGCCCGAGGGCCCCAGGCGCGGGCAGTGCCCCCACGCAGCCAGAGCACCAGGCGGCAGACAGCAGCCCAGTCCCGCGGCTCCTGCCGGAGGCCGCCGCGCTCGGCCCCCGCCCGGCCCCGCGCCGCCTGCCCCTCACCGCCCCCAGCTCCTGCCCCGCCCCAGCCCGCTCGCCTCGGTTCCCTCTCACGCCGCCGCCGCCCGCTGCCCCTGCCCACGCCGCCTCGCTCCCCGCCGCCCAGGCCCTGCATCCCGCCGCCGGGCCGCATCCCGGCCTCCCGCCGCCGCCCCAGGGGCCTGCCCGCCGCCGCGACTCCAGCCGTCGCCCCCCACCGCCGCGCTGGCCCCGGCCCGTCCCGTCCCGCACTCACGGCCCCGCCCGCCGCTCCGCTCTGTTTTGTTTCCAGCCGAAGTTCCGAGCGGGCCGACTCAGGAGACAGGCCCGAACCCGTGACGCACTTCCGGAAGCCGGCGGAGGAGCCCACGTGACGCAGAAGGACCATGTGGGGGAGCGGTCACGTGACACGAGATGGGGCCGCCCGCGGGTTCGTTCCCTCCCTCTCCCGGCGCCCGCCCCGGCGGCACCATGGCAACGGCGCGCGCCCTGACGCCGTCACGACGATTGCGACCGAGGGGCGATCCGCCCCCGAAGGCGGGCAGGGGCGCGACCCGGCCCGGCGCGTTCCCATGGCAACGGACCGGGCAGTGCGGCCTGGCCGCGGCCTGCCGCAGGTGCCCTCGGGCTGAGGTCCGTGTCCCGCGCCCACCGTGTCCCCGGGCCCGCTGCTGGTCCCGCGGTGCGTCCCCCAGCCCCCCAGCCCGCCCCCGGCCCTGCGGCGTCCCACACCCAGGGGCTGGCAGGGGCAGGCAGCTCCAGCCCCGGAGAGGCTGCTGCGGGGCCACCTCGATGGGCGCGGTGGCCCGTGGCGCGGGGCAGGGCTGCGGCAGTTGTTGCTCTGTAACTTTATTCACACGGGGGAGTGCGCCGCAGCCCCCACCCTGCCCGCCGTCCCGGGGGCTGGCGGAGGCTGGGTGGGAGAGGCTGGGGGCTCAGAGGAGTGGTCCGGGCCCCTCCAGGGGCTCACTGGCAGGTGTTGTAGATCTGGACCTGCTGGTTGATGGTGGCCAGCACCTCCCTCATCCTGGCCTCCAGGCCGCCCAGCTGGGCTGCCTTGGCATCCAGCACCCGCTCATTCCGCTCATACGCCTCCTCAAGCGCTGCGGGGACAGGGGGTACATGGGTCAGCCCGGCCACCCCACGCTGCCACCCCCCGACCCTCCGCCCTGGCCTCACCTCGCAGCCGCTGCAGCTTGCCCTGCGCATCCTGCAGCAGCCCGGCAGCCTCGTCCCACAACCGCTGCGCCCGGCTACCCGCCTGCTGCGCACCCTGTGCCCGGTGCTCCACCAGCTCCTGCGCTGTCCGGTACTGGTCCCTCAGCAGACCCTCCAGGACCTGTCGGGCAGAGGGGCTGGTCAGCAGGACCCCCTGAGCAACCCCCACCAGCCCCCTGCGTGAGCCCCGCTCACTCACCTGCTTGGCCTCGCTAGCTCGGTCCCGCGCAGTGCCGGCTGCCTCTTGGGCACGCGTGGCCGCCAGGCTGTTGTTGGCGCGTTTCACCTTCAGGGCGTCCATCTGTCTGTCCAGGAGCCCAATCTGCTCCATGGCACCAGCCAGCCGCTGCTCTGCACTCACTGTCTGGGCCTGCATCTGGGGAGTGGCAGCATGGGGGACGGGCACAGTCAGGGTGCTTGCATGGTGGGACAGGTCCCTGCCTGTCCCTGTGGGGGCAAGGCCATGGGGACGGGGCCCTTACCGTGCCGAGGGCTCTCTCGCTGTGCTGGATGTCACCAGTGGCATGGTGCAGCGCCTGCTCGGCCATGCTCTGAGCTTGCCGTGCTGCTTCCAGCGCCTGCTGCACTGCCTCGGCTGTGCCTCGCACCCCCTCCGCCCGTGACCTGTGGCCGGGGTGGCACAGCCTCAGCGCCAGCCCAGGCTGGGCGTCCTCGGAGTGGCTGCATCCCCATGTCCCTGGGCTCACCTGGCCCGCTGGGCGTCCTGCAGCAGCTGCCCAGCCTGACGCACGTCACCAGCCGTCTGCTCCAGGATGGCGTCCACGCTGGCCAGGCTGCGCACCCGCGCCTTGATCTCCTCGGCCAGGTGGTGGATCTGGGCCGGTGCAGCGGGCAGTGACAGCTCCAGCACCCGGCTGGCCACCACCTCGATGCTCTCAGGATCGGCCCCCTCCTCTGTGGGTGGGAGCCATCAGTGTCTCCCCGGTGGCATGCCACGACAGAGGGGACAGGCAGACAGAGGGGTGGTGGAGGGCAGGGGGCAGCCATGGGGAGGGAGCGCGGGGCAGGGCAGGACAGCAGGACGGGGGATGGCTGGTGGGGCATGGGAGGGACCGTGCAACACAGCGGGGTGCTGGGGTGGTGCAGTACAGCCCACACGCAGTGCAGGGACCATGCAGCACAGCGCAGCACAGCGCAGAGTCACGCAGCGCCAGGCAGGGGCGGCCAGCCCCCCAGCACGCCGGCACTCACGGCTCAGGAAGGCCTTGACATGGTTGATGAGCTCCCGCAGCTCCTTGTTGGAGCTCTCCACGCGGGCCCTGGTCTGGTTCGCCTTGTGCAGGGCTGCCTGCGCCCGCAGCCGGGCCTCGTCTGCCTTCCCCTTGGCCTCGGCCACCTGGGCAGGGGCACAGACCCTCAGCACTAGCCCCAGGGCTGTGAGGGCTGGGGGTCACGGCCGTGCTGCCCACTCCCACCAGCACCCGTGTGCCACGTGCCTTGTGAGAGAGCTCGGCCACATCGCCGGCAGCCCGCCGCAGCTCCTCCTGGGCATGCCGTGCACGGTCCAGCGCGCTGTCAGCAGTGGACACGGCCCCGCTGCAGCTCAGACCCCCGCAGCGCCGAGACCCGTCCTCATCCTGGCACCCAGCTCCCCCGCAGGGGCTCTCGGCACAGGGCACGTCGCCTGCTGCGCCACAGACCTGCAAGGCAGCATGGGCTCAGGGCAGAGCCGGGCACTGTCTCCCCGACCCCCTCCCTGCATCCCACCTTCTCGTTGAGCGGGTGCATGCTCAGCGCCCGCGCCCTCGCCGCCAGGTCCATCAGCGCCCGCCGGCTGGCCGCGTTTTGGCGATTGAAGTCGTCCCGCCGGCTGGCCAGGAGCTGCTCAGCGCGACGCCGGGTGGCCACCGAGGTGCTGACAGGGCTGGGCACGGTGTGGGTGGAGGCGTCTGCTCGGCGCTCCGCCTCTCGCGACTCCCCGTGGGACTGGCGGATGCTGTCGTAGGCACCTGGGGGTGGCAGGGGCACCGTCAGACCCCTGGCTGCGGCCCCGCCACGCCGGCACAGCTCTGTGGCACGGCTCACCAAGGAAATTGGAGGTCTTGAGGGCGTGCAGCCGCTGCTCCAGGTCCTGCAGGCTGTGGTTGAGGGCGCGGGCACCTCGGTCCACCGCACTCAGCACGTGGCTGGCATTGAAGTTGGCGTCCTGGGCGGCCGTCAGCTCCCCCTCCAGCCGCGTCAGCCCCTCTGTTGCCTCCTCAATCTGACGCCTGCAAGGGAAGGGGGTGACAACCCGTCCCGGGAGCCACCCTGGGAGTCCTGCCCCACGCTGGGTGCTCACCGCAGCCCCTCTGTGGCATGTGTAAGGTGGGTGGCAGTAGTGGCGGTGGTGTTGCGGGTGGCCACCACGTCACGCACGATGGTCAGGCTCTCCTCCAGCCGCCGGAAGGTGCCTTCGAAGGCACCAGCGGCCCCGGTGTGCTGCAGGAGGCTGGCCCGCTGAGCCAGTGCCTGGGTGCGGGTGGCCAGGTCCTGCACCACTCGGTCCCAGTCCCCAAAGCAGGGGTGGCAGGGGTGGCAGGCAGGGAAGGTGCCGGCGAAGCCCCGGGCGCACTGGTCGCAGCGGATGCCTGAGATGCCGGGCCGGCAGTCGCAGTGGCCACTGCTGCGGTGGCACTGGGCACTGGCGACGCCACGGGGGTCACAGTCGCAGGCTGCGGGGAGAGTGGGGTCAGGGCGTCGCAGGGCCCGCTGCAGACCTCCCTCGGCCCTGGCTCTCACCTCGGCACTGCTGCTGTGGGTTGCCCCAGTGGTGCTCCTGGCAGTCGGCACAGGTCCTGCCCCCAAAGCCTGGCTGGCACAAGCACTGCCCCGTGAACTGAAGGACACAGCGTGTCTGAGACTGGCACTGCTGCAGTGCACCTCCAGCCCCAGCCCAGCCCCCTGTCCCTTGGCCCTGTCACATCTCACCTGGTTGCAGGCAGGTGTTTGGGCGTGCTGGGGGTGGCAGGCACAGGGCTGGCAGCCCTGCCCGCTGCCCAGGTTCCAGAAGTTGGGGCTGCAGCGGTCGCAGTTCTGGCCCTCCACGTGGGGCAGGCACTGGCACTGCCCGCTGCGCCCATCGCACTGGCACTGCTGGGGCCCACAGGTGCTGGGGTCGGTGCCCAGTGTGTTGCAGGAGCAACCTGGAACCAGACAGGTGCTGAGCAGGGACAGGGATGGGGACAGGGAGGGGGGCATTGAAAGGGGATGGAGACAGGATGAAGACAGGGATGAGATGGGCATTAGATTGGGATGGAGATGGGATGGGGGCTGCAGATGGTATAGGGACACAGGCAGGGACAAGATGGGCACGGTGATGGGTGAGGATGGAGGCAGGATGGAGATAGAGATTGGACAGGGATGGGATGGGAACAGGAAGGAGGTAAGGTGAGAACAGTATGGGGACCACTGATGGGGATAGGATGGAGACAGGACAGGGTCAGGATAGAGATGTGATGAGGACAAGATGGTGACAGAGCCAGGGTGGCAATGGGGGATGGGACGGCAACAGGGACAGGAATGGGCATGAGATGAGGATGTAGATGAGATGGCATGAGTTGGGCATGGGGACAATGACGGGGATGGGGGCACAGTGCCGAGGCTGGGCAGAGGAGATAGCCCGGAGCAGGGCAGGGCTGCAGGGACCCCACAGTGCTGTGCACAAGCAAGGGCAGCCATGGGCGCGCACGGTCCCCAGGGACATGCTGGGCCATGGGTACTCACGCCTGCAACTGTGCCATGTGGCGTCCCCATAGTAGCCAGGTTGGCACTCAGCACAGTGTGGCCCTGCCGTGTTGTAGAGGCAGCGCAGGCAGCGCCCTGTGCGCCGGTCACACGCCTCTGGGTCCGTCATGTCGATGTTGTCATGGCACTGGCAGGGCAGGCAGCGCCCGCCGGGCTGCAGCGGGTCCCCATAGTACCCAGGGGCACACTCATCGCAGCGGGGACCTGCTGGCACAGGGCATCGGGCAGTGCCTGGGGACATGGGACCCACAAGGGCACTGAGCATGCTGTGGCAGGCACCCACCTGTGTACCCAGGGCTGCAGTGGCAGACAACCTGCTGGGAGCGGCTGTCCTGGTAGCAGGAGGCAGCGAAGTGGCGGGGGCTGCTGGGCCCATCAGGGCAGGGGCAGGGCCGGCAGTGCTGCCCGGAGCCCAGTGCTGGGTTCCCAAAGTGCCCGGCCGCACACCTGTGGGCAGGCGGTCAGCAGGGGCCAGGGCTGCCAGCGGCACCCTGCACTGGTCCGGGCGTGTGCCCTGCTCACCTCTGGCACCTCTCGCCGTCCGTGTGGTCACGGCAGCGCAGGCAGCTGCCCGTCCAGGGGTCACACTCCTCGGCATGCCCATTGCACTGGCAGGGCCGGCAGGCGGGGAAGCCCCA
The DNA here is from genome assembly GCF_009769465.1 of Tauraco erythrolophus. Classification (NCBI taxonomy): domain Eukaryota; kingdom Metazoa; phylum Chordata; class Aves; order Musophagiformes; family Musophagidae; genus Tauraco; species Tauraco erythrolophus. Next base: position 10,615,914 of record NC_141476.1, read on the forward strand.
GTGGCCAGGCTGGCAGCGGTCGCAGCGTGGGCCGTGGGCACCCTCACGGCAGGAGCACTGCCCCGTGGCACTGTCACAGACGGTGCTCACCGACCCCTCACTGCTGCACTGGCATGCTGAAATGCACGGCACCCATGGCGTCTGCCCCTGGCACACGGGGAGCATCCCTCCCCAGCCCCGGGGTGCCCAGGCTCCTCTCCGGGCTGGGGTGGCACAGCCCCGCAGTGCTCACCTCGGCATCCGCCAGGCCCGAAGCCGAAGGTTCCCGGGGAGCAGCGGTGGCAGCGCCGTCCCATGACGTTGGGTTTGCAGCGGCACTGCCCGCCCTGGGGCTGGCACTCGGCGCTGAGCGAGCCCTGGGGGTCGCAGAGGCAGGCTGCGGGCAGAGAGTGGAGTGAGTGGCGGCAGCTGCCACGGGGCGCAGGATGGGGCACAGGGCTGTACTCACGCAGCGCCCCATCGTGCAGGATGGCTGAGAGACTGTGCAGAAGGCTGGAGCAGGGCTCGGCCACCGGAGAGGGCCCCGCGGCGTGGAAGGGCTGGGCACAGCGATACCGCTCAAAGGTCTTCCGGCGCTCTATGGAGCCAGGGTCGCCCGCAATAAACATCTCCAGCGAGGAGTAACGGGGCAGGAGCACCAGCTGCCAGGGGGCAAGTCAGTGGGATGTCACACTCATCTCTCCCCGTCCCCTACAGCCACATCCTGTCCCCATAAAGGGTTGGTGTTCCCATCCCACTGCCCAGCTGCCCCTCACCGAATCGATGAGCACGCTGGCAGCGGGATCCTGCCGAGCAGCAGCACAGCCCAGCTCCAGGCGGAGGGTGTAGGAGACGCCCCGCTCCAGGCAGACGGGTCGGGGCAGCACCACGTACCTGGAGGGGTCAAAGCAGAGCACAGGCAGCCGGGTGCCTCCCACGAACCCTGGCACAGCCCAGTTGAGGCGAGGCACTCACCTGGCACCGGATGGGAGGCTGGTGGAGAGCTGGTCGTCAGCCGGGATGGTGTTTCCACAAGGGCTGCTGGCAGAGACGGGGCTGGGGCGCAGCACCCTCACCCTCACCTCCTGCCAGGGCTCTGGGTGCTGTGGGCAGAGAAAGGGCTGTGTCAAAAAGCCTCGCCATTCGGTGCTCCCCACCGCCACCTCCCAATTTGCTGATACAGCCCACAGCCAGCTTCACCATCTGGCGCTCACCTGGGGCTCGTAGCGGATGATCACATCATACTCAGTGGAAAAAGGCACATCGCTCACGTGAAACTCCACCCAGCTGCCCTCCAGCATGCGGGCAAAGCCCATCCCCGTCCATGAAGCTGGGTGGTCCATGGGGGGCTCACGCTGCACCACGGAGCCCTGGTATGAAGTGGGGGGTGTGAGATGGGACCCTAAAAATTACCTTGGCTGGCAGGTACCGCTCTGCCAGCTTGGGAACGCCTCAAAGAGCCACCTGGTGCCCTGCTCTGCCTGACGTTCCCCCTCCAGGGACACCTTCATCCCTCACCTGATGCAGCCGAGCATCCTCAGCCTCGTAGGTGTAATGGTCCGGGTTGATGCGGTAGAAGCCGGGTTCCACCTGGCTGCACTGCCGTCCCACTACATGGCTTCGGCACCGGCACTGTCCTGTTTCCACAGTGCACCTGGTACCCCAGCAATACCATCAGCCCTGATGCCTGCAGGGATGCCTCTCGCCCCCTGCATCCCCACAAAGACTCACAGGTTGTCGTGGGCACCTCCCACGTCGCAGTCACAGGGCCGGCAGCCCGGGAGGTCGTGGCTCAGCCCCCAGTGCTCAGGCTGCAGAGGGCAAGGGTGTCACCCTGACCCCCACGCTGCAGTGCCATGGCCCCAAGCACGATGTACAGCCCTGAGCTCCACGCACGGCCCTGAGCACCATGCACAGCTCACAGCACAGCCCCACTCACCAGGCACTGGTTGCAGTTGTGCCCGGTCACCAGCCGCTTGCAGAAGCAGTCGCCACTGACAGAGTCGCACTGGCTACCCTCAGCCACCGTGCCGCGGGGGTCACACTGGCACCCTGCGTGGAGAGCCAGCAGTGTCTGGCGGGGCCGAGCCACGTGCCTGGCCCCAGTGGGTGCCACCCCAGTACCTACGCTGGCAGCCCTGCGGGTTGGCAGCACTGAGGCCGAAGAAGCCAGGTTTGCAGCGGTCGCAGCGAGGACCAGCCACGTGCTCCTTGCAGCGGCATTGCCCCGCGATCAGCCCCCGGGCTGGGTCGTCGTCGCCGTCGCAGAGCCCCCCATCCAGAGAGCCCTCGGGGTCGCAGTCGCAGGCTAGGGGCACAGGCAGGGTCAGCGCCACGACCCCCCCGGCACAACCCCACACCGCACGCTCCCCAGCACCAACCTCGGCACACCGCGGGGTCCCGCAGGTCCTTGCTGGGGTCCTTGTAGTAGAAGGGCTTGCAGAGGTGGCAGCGGCGGCCCATGGTGTTGTGCTGGCAGTTGTCACACACGGCCCCGCTGGTGTTCCCCGTGGCCAGGAAGACAGCCATGTCGAAGTGGCACCGCCGCGAGTGCTCGTTGCAGTCGCAGCCTGCAGGGACGGTGCTGCGGCACGGCATGCAGCACCCCAACCCCCTGCCTGGCGGGCAGCACCCCAGGGGCAAACCTCCCCAGCCTTGACCCTTCTCACCCTCGTATGCAGCACCTCGACCCTAAACCTCCCCAAACCACAGCAAGCAGCATCCCAAACCCCCCACAGACAGGCTGCAGGTTGCCGGTCCCCATCCAACCACATCCCCACATGCAGCACCCCAAAACCCCTGGCACGGCACAGCAGGCCAGCCCTGGCATCGGGATCTTCGTGCCAGGAGCCGGTGCCAGCGCAGGGCACTCACGGCGGCAGGCGTTAGTGCTGGAGCCCTCGGCCGGGCGCCAGGGCAGGTCGTGGTAAAAGTCCTCGCAGCGCTCACAGTTCAGCCCCTGCGTGTGGTGCTTGCAGACACAGCGCCCGTGCACCTGCCGCGATGACACGGTGAGGGGCTGCAGGACTGGGCAGCGTAGCCACCCATCTCTGGTAGGGGACAAGGGGCCGGCTTGCCTTACCATGCCATCGGTGGTGGTGGGGGTCCCGCTGAGCGGGGCACACTCGGAGGCGTGCCCATAGCAGAAGCAGTTCCCACGCATCACCAGCTCATAGAGTGCATAGTAGTACTTCTCCCGGATCTCCCGCCGTGAATCCAGCAGGTTGTCCCCCAGCGTGTGCAGCTTGGTAAGGTTCACCCGCAGGTTGGTGACGCGCAGCAGGTCTGGGGCAGGGAGGGAGAGACCGGCTTTGGCACGGGGTGGCTGGGCACCCTAGCTGGGCTCAGCTCCGCCTGGCACAGCTAGGGTGGGCTGTGCACGGCCACAGGGCCGCTAGCCTGTGTGTGGCTGGTCTGTGCATGTGTGCATGGCATGGGGTGTCAGTGCAGGGCTGCACACCATCGGGCTGGGCTGTGCACAGCTTTCTATGGCACAGCTTGTTGGCACAGGACTGCGTATGGTTTGGCTCACATGCACATGGTTGCACGTGGCCAGGCCGGGCTGTATGTAGTGGCGGCGGTTCAGCTCTCGTGCACGTGATTGTGCGCGGGCAGGTGGGTATGGGCAGGCCCCCCCAGTAGATGCAGGCTGTGCCTCCACCAGCGAAGAGCAAACGCCCTGGGCGTAGGTCTCCTTTCTGGGCACCGGGGCACACATGCCTGGGGGCTGTGCCCAGAGGATGGCTGTGCCTGGTGGGCGCAGCCTGGGGGCCCTGGCAGGACAGGATGGCTCCCACGGGACTGCAGCTTCCCAGTAGTCCTGCCCTGCAGATTCCATCCCCTCCAGCTCCCAGCCTAAATTTAGCCCTGAGTGACTAACCCACTGCATCCTGCACTCAGCTTGACTCCTCTGCCCATCACCAATCCCATCCTGCACCATGGCTGCCGATGGGCACTGGGCTCGGCTCCGGTACAGCCATCTCCTGCTCGACTCAATGCACCCCAACCTTTAGCTGCTCCCACAGGGGTGGGGTGCAGGAGAGGCCCAAGAACCCGCAGGCTGGATCTGGCCCTGACCCCACTGTGGGGCTCAGAGCAGGGAGAGAGTGGCCAAAATAGCTGCGCCCAAAATAGAGCAGCCAGGCAGGAGCCTGAAGCGGACGACTCACTCTGGATGGCGGGGCTGTAGGGATCCCGGATGGGGATGGCGGGGTCCAGCACGCGATAGATCACCTGGGGGGGAACAGCAGGACAGTGAGGGGAGATCTGGGGGTCCCCTAACCCTCCTGGGGCGCTGCCAGGGCCTCACCTCCCCCTCAGTGGAGGGCTCGATGTCAGAGTAGCGGGACTCGCAGATGACGTCGTCAATGCGACGTGGGGGCCCGCGGGGGACATGGGGGAAGGCAGTGGCACAGTCGTAGGCGAAGTAGCGGTAGACCTTCCAGCTGCGCCCGAAGTCAGCCGAGCGCTCCACCAGCATGGCCGCAGGGCGGAAGGTCTGCGGGACACCCAAGTGGGACGGGGGCCGGTCCCACAGCCCTCATCCCATCCTGTACCGTCCTGTCCCATCCCATCCCATTCCAGGTACCCATGTGCCAGGACCCACCTTGAAGGTCATGATGAGGTGGGTGAAATGGAACTCAGCCTCCAGGTCCAGCTGGATGCTGACATGCTCCACGCCTGGGGACGGCACACGTGACTACCAGAGCACCCACCCACGGGTCCCTGGGGCTCTTCTCCCCCAACTCTGCCACGGACCAGGGGCGCGGCCGTGGCCACTGGCTGAGTCACACTTCCTCAGCGTGGGAGGAAGGGAAGGAGAGCCCCCCGGGACACCCTGCCACCCCCGCCTGCTGCTCACCGTTCTCTGACTGCCACCAGGCTTTTTTGGGGCGAGGGGCGAAGGTGGTGACCACGTTCTCGATGCGGTGGCTGTCAGCGTTGGTGCGGGCGTCGTAGGGCCGCCGCGAGTCACAGACGAAGCACTTCTTCTCCTCCTGTGCGCGGAGGGGCTCGGTGGTGCGTGTCCCCCGTCCCATCCCTGTCCGGTCCCCCCATCCCCGTCCGGTCCCAGCCCCACTCACCTGGAGGTGGCTGACGATGCAGTAGGGCTGGGGCCGGCGCAGCCCGCAGGTGGAGGTGGCACTCAGACGGGGGGCTCGCCCCACCAGCAGGTCCCCGGTGGCCGGGTAGCAGCTGCCGCGGGCGCAGCCCTGAGGGGAGTCAGGGGCCGGGGCAGTCCCAAGCCCTGCGGGGCAGCGGGCGGCTGAGCCGGGGCGGGGGGTGGGGGGTGCCGAGGCCGGGGCTGCCCCCGCTGCCGCCCGGGGCCCCTTCCGCGGCCGCCCGGAAACGGCGGCGGGGCCGGGCCGGACCCTGGCCCCCACCGGGCCCCGCTGGTGGGGGGGAGGGGGCGGCGGGGCGCGGACTCACCGGCCAGCAGCGGCAGCAGCAGGAAGGCACCGGGGCTCCGCATCGCGGGGGCGCAACCGGGGCGCAAAGGGCGCGCAAAAACGGCGCAAAAGGGGCGCTCGGCAGGTGTCCGGCGATCGGATCCCGTCCGGTCCCGGTCCCGCCCCGCCAGTGCCAGTTCCCGTCCCCGGCCCCGTCCCGGTCCCTCCCGTCTTCCCCTCGGAGTTGGGCGGCGGGCGCAGCGCTCGGGGCTGCGCGGAAAGCGCGGGGCGGATCCCGGCCGGAGCGGGGAGCGCGGGCGCGGCCGGCCGGAGGCAGGAGGCAGGCGGGGGACGGGCAAGGGACAAGCAGGCACCGGACACAGGCAGCCGCTGTTCAGGGATTTATTCGCAGGCGCGGCCGCGTTACAAGTGCCCACGGAAGGCGACGGGACCCCCGGGCTGCTGGGAGCGGGGTGGCTGCGGGGTAGGACCGGACCCCGGATCGCAGTCCCCGGTCCCTAGCAGGTGGCGTAAGCGTTGGCCCTCTCCCGGATCTCCTCCAGCAGCCCCCAGACCCGCTGCTCCAACGCTTGCAGTCGCGTCGCTTTCGCCGCCATCACCCGCTCGTTTGCCCCGAAGTGCTGCTCCAGCTCTGCGGGACGGGGGCATGGTGGGGGTGCAGCTCCCCACCATGTCCCCCACCCACGTTACCCTTGGGGCACCAGGCGGGATGTGCCTGGGGGGACAAGGGGAGACATGCCCAGGGAGGTGGGCACCAAGCGGGGTCGGGGTGGCGGGGAATGCCCCCCACCACACGCTCCCTTCTCACCTTCCAGCTTCCTCTTGCTGCTGTTGGCCTTGTCCAGGAGGTCCCGGGCCTCTGCCGTGAGCCGTGTGACGCGTTGCAGGGCCCCACCGGACGTCCCGGCCAGCCCGCTCACCCGGCCCTTCAGCACCACGTAGCGCTGCGTCACCTGCGCCAGGTCCTGGTGGCACAAAGGCATGGTGAGGCTGAGCCCCCTCCCTGGGTCCCCGTACCCCCTCAGTGCCGCGCCGCAGCCAGGGATGGCCGAGCCTCACCTGGCTGAGCATCCCTGAGGCAGCAGTGGCACGCTGTGCCCCGTCCTTGGCTTGCTGGGCCACGCGGCGGGCATCCCGGCCCCGCTTCTGCAGGGTGGCAACGCGCTCTGCCAGCTCCCGCAGCCGCCGCTGCGCTCGGGACTCCTTCCCCTCCAGCGCCTGCAGCCTGCGCTCCGCCTGGGCACGCACGGGCACTGGCTGCCAGCAGGCACGGCGACCACCGCACCCACGCTGCCAGCCCCATCGCCTTGGCAAACCCACAGTGCCCACCCCACACCATCCACGTCCCCCTGGCACAGCCTCACTACCCCTGGTGTGCCCATGGTGTCAACCTTGCTCTCCATGGCACTAACCCAATACCTGCATGGCACTGACTCCGCTATCCCCAGTGACCCCACAACACTGACCCCATTGCTCCCAGTGCCCCCATGGCACTGACCCTGTTACTCCCAGTACCTCCACAATACTGACCCCATTGCACCCATGGCACTGACCCTATTGCCCCAGGATGCCCAAAGCACCATCCCCACTCCTCAGCCATGCTGGTGGCACTGGCCCCACTCCCCCAACCTCTGTGTACCCACAGCCCTGGTGCCCCTCACCTCCTTGACTCTGCTCTCGGCCATCCGGATGGCATCCTTGGCACTCTGCAGGGCGCTCCCCGCCGCTGTTGCCTGAGCCCGTGCCACCTCCAGCGCCTGTTGCGTCCCTGCCAGCTCATCCCTCACACCCTCTGCTCGATCCCTGAGGCAGCAAGGGCAGCTCCAGCCCCTGCCAGCACTGCAGGACAGACCTCCATCCCCTTGCCCGCCCCAGCACGTCCCCCATTACTTACCTGGCATCCTGTCCCTGTGCCAGCAGCCCCCGTGCTGCAGCCAGCCCCTGTGCCGTGCTGTTCAGCACCGCGTCCACTCCTTCCAGTTGGCTGATGCTCTCCCGCATCTCCCGCAGCAGCTCCTGGATCCGGCCGGGGCTGCTGGGCAGCGAGATGTTCAGCACCTGCCGGGCCACCAGCTCGATGCTGCCCGGGTCAGCTCCCTCCTCTGCAGGGACACGGCAGCAGGGTGGGCTGAGGGTGGGCACACTGACCTCCACCGCACCCACGTGCCCACCCCGGGCCAGCGCTACCTGCCAGGAAGGCCTTGATGCGGCGGATGAAGTCACGCAGCTGGGCCGTCGCCTTCTCTGCACGGCTGCGGGCAGCCTGTGAGCGCCCCAGTGCCTCCTCCGCCCGGCTCCGTGCCCCCCGTGCCAGCTCCTGCACCTCCTGTGTCTGCAGGGGCATGGGGCTGAGCGGGGGGCACAGGGCGGTGCTGAGAGGGGGCATGGGGGTGGGCAAAGGGGTAGGAGGGGACATGTGCAGGGGTGAGATGGGGGCATGCAAGGGAGTGTAATGGGGTGTGCAACAGGGGACATGCAAGAGGACACAACAGGGTGTGCAACAGGGTACAAGGGGGCATGGGAGGGGGGTGTGCAAGGGAGAGCAGCAGTGGCCCAAAGGGGCATGGAAGTGGCATAAGGGGCATAAGAGGGACATAAAAGAAGGGATGTGATGAGGGCATGGAAAGGGCACAAGCAGGACATGCAAAGGGACATGCAAGGGGGAACGCAAAAAGGTGTAAGTGGGACATGGAAGGAGACATCAAATTGGCGTGGAAAGGTGACAAGCAGGATGTTCAAGGGGGCACAAAGATCCATGCAAAGGGGCAGAGAAAGAGCGCAAGCATACTGTGCACGGGGACACCAAAACATGACATGGAGCCACCACCCCTACCTTCTGCGCTACAACCCCCAGCTGCCCCAACGCCGCCTCCAGCTGCTGCGAGGCGTTACGGGCGCTGCTCAGGGCTTGAGCTGAGACGGGCAGTGCCCCTGTGCACCCGGTGCCACCGCAGCGCCGTGTCCCTGCACCGTCCTGGCACAAGGCTCCTCCGCAAGGTGCTTGCTCGCAGCTCCGGTCCCCGGGTGCCCCACAAATCTGCAGTGATGCCAATGGTGGAGATGGCAGCTCAACGTTGCACGAGGGGAGACCTGGCATTGGGGTCTCCCCCCACGTGCCTACTTACCCTCCACTAGTCCTGTGCTCACCTTCTCATTGATCCTGGTGATGCTGAGTCCCATCACCCGTTTCTGTGCCTCCCGCAAGGATTTCCGTGCCGCAGCCGCACTGCGGCGGAAAGCATCACCTCGCTGTCGCAGCACCCGCTCAGCCGCCCGCCGTATTGCCTGCGCCTTGTTCAGATCACCGGCCGTGCTGTTGGCCACCGCCTCTGCCTGCCGTGAGTCCTCCGCCGATGCCAAGATGCTGCGGTAAGACTCTGCGGGTGCCAGTGTCAGGGTGCAGCCAGAATGGTTGCCACTGAATCCCCCGGTCCTCGCCGGATGCTCTTACCGCCAAATCCAGCTGCCGCCACGGTGCTGAGGAGGATTTGAAGGTGGGAGGTGGTTCGGTTGAGGCCCGTCAGCTCACGGCTCAGCCCAGCTAGCCGGTCGCGGTGCTGCACATCTGCCTGTGCCAGCTGATCCAGATGTTGCTCCAGCTCTTGGAGCTGCTTCCAGAAATTGTCCAGCTCCATCCTTTGGACAGGGGAGAGGAGTCTCAAGGATTTTTGAGTGACAAAAGGGGGGCCCCTCCCCCGAGCCCACCGCTCACACTTGCCTGGTGCCATCCAGCCGCTCAGGCAGCCCGTTGAGTAGGGGGCTGCCAGTGCTGCCCCCCTCGCCCAGCAGCTGCTCCACGCGCCCCAGGGCCTCCTCCAGCACCCGCAGGCGACGTGGGCTGAGCAGGGGTGCAGACCTCCCCTCCCACAGTGCCCGCGCCGCAGCCCCCAGGCGCCGCAGCCCATCCCGCAGGCTGCCCAGAGCTGGGTCCCAGCGCCCGAAGCAGGGGTGGCAGGGCAAGCAGCGGGGGAAGGCCTCCTGGTAGCCCCGCTGGCAGCGGTCACAGCGCAGCCCCCCGAAACCCGGCCGGCACTGGCACTGCCCGCTGTCCTGCTCACACTGCGGGCTCTCAGCGCCCAGCGGCTCGCACTCACAGGCTGCGGAGACAGGCGGTGGTGGGTCCTAGCCTCCCCAGGGGCCCCCATGTCCCCAGAGTGCCACCATGTACCCAGCGTCCCGCTGTGTTCCCCTGCATCTCCAGGGTCCCACCATGTACCCAGGATCTCCTGTATCTCCACATTCCCACCATGTACTCAGGGTCTCCTGAGTCCCCCATGTCCCCAGAGACCCACCGTGTCCCCAGGCTCTTCTATGTCCCCAGAGTCCCACTGTGTATCCAGGGTCCCCCATGTCCCCAGAGTCTGATCATGTCTCCAGCATCCCGCTATGAGTCCAAGGTCCCCCATGCCCGAAAGGTCTCATCACATCCCCATGATCTCATCATGTCCCCAGGATCTCCCAAGACTCCTGAGTCCCCTGTGTTCCCAGTGTCTCCCCAGGGCCTGCGTATTGGAAGTCTCATTGTGTCCCCAGGGTCCCTTATGTCCCCAGGGACCCCCATGTCCCTAGAGTCCCACCGTGCACCCAGGGTCCCTCAGTGACTCTCCGTTTCCCCAAGACCTGCCATGTCCCCGGACACCCCACATCCCCAGAGCCCCTGCGCCCCTGGTCCCTGGAACATGCCCCCACCTCGGCACTCCCGCTCGGGGTCTCCCCAGTGATGCTCCTGGCACTGGGAGCAGATGCGGCCACCGAAGCCGGGCCGGCACTGGCACTGCCCTGTCACCTGCAGCAAGAGTGGTGTGCTCAGCGGGGCAGCTGACTGGGTGCTGGGAGGGCAGTGGAGCCATGCTGAGTTGCTATGGAGGGGCTCACCGCATTGCAGGCGGGGTGCAGGGCGTGCGTGGGGTGGCAGCCGCAGGGCTTGCAGCCCCCTGCCCCCCCCAGGCTCCAGAAGTGGGGTGCGCAGCTGTCGCAGCTCTTGCCCACCACATTGGGCCGGCAGGCGCAGGAGCCTGTGCCACGGTCGCAGTCGCAGGCGCTGGCAGCGCAGTGGGAGGCCAGGGTTCCCCGCGGGTCGCAGCCGCAGCCTGTGGGCAGGTGGGTGGCTGCGTGGGGCTCAGCTCATACCCCCTGCCCAGGCGATGCCTTCCTGGCACCTGGCCCCAGCACCCCAAATCCCCTGCCTGGCCCTGAACCCATGCACAGCCCCAGCCCGCCCATCCCAACCCCCCCGCATCAAACTGTGGTCCCTGTCTCCTGCCCAGCACCAACCTCGGTACAGCCTCAACCTCTCCTGACAGCCCCAAACCCCCCCGGCCCTGACCCCACCCAGCGTCAAACCCCCAGACACCCCAAAACCTGCCCCCCCCCCACTCCCCTCATCTCCCCATACCCCAACACAGCCCCAAGCCTCACCCCCACCCCAAGCCCTTGCGTCACCCCAAAATCCCCTGCGCATCCCCAAACCCTCACACAGCCCCAGCTCAGCACCCGCTGCCCCGGTGCAGCCCCCTGCTCACGCCGGCAGCTGCGCTGCAGGGCATTGCCGTAGTAGCCAGGCTGGCAGTTGGCGCAGCGGGGCCCGGTAGTATGGTACAGGCAGCGCAGGCAGTGCCCCGTGCGGGGGTCGCAGGCCTCGGGGTCGCTGGCGTCAATATTGTTGTTGCACTGGCAGGGCCGGCACACGCCGCCCTCTGTCTCCGGTGCCCCAAAGTAGCCAGGGGAGCAGCGGTCGCAGCGGGGCCCTGCAAGGAGTCAGGGTCCATGGGTAACAGGGGTCCCACAGCTCTGGTGCCAGGGGGTCCCCACTGCACAGCACTCGCGCTGCCCCTCACCGGTGTATCCGGGTGCGCAGAGGCAGACAATGTGGTGAGTCTCCTCATCGGCGTGGCAGGCGCTCCCGTGGTAGTGCCGTGTGCCAGGATAGCCGGGGCAGGGGCAGGGCCGGCACTGCTGCCCTGAGCCCAGCACCGGGTTCCCATAGTAACCGTCCTGGCACCTGCAGGGACAAGGGATGAGTACTCCAGGGGTCCATCCCACCCCACGATCCCATCTCATTCATGCCATGCCATGCCATGCCATGCCATGCCATGCCATGCCATGCCATGCCATGCCATCCCATCTTATCTCATCCATCCCATCATATTGCATCCTGCTAACCCACCCAATCTCACCCCATCCTATCCCATCCCATCGTATCCATCCCATCATATCCCATCCCATTGTATCCCGTCCTATCCCATCCCATCCCATCATATCCCATCCCATTGTATCCCATTGTATCCCATCCCATCGTATCCATCCCATCATATCCCATCCTATCCCATCCCATTGTATCCATCCCATTCCATCCCATCTTATTGTATCTATCCCATCATATCCCATCCTATCCTATCCCATCCCATCGTATCCATCCCATCCCATCCCACCATGCCATGCCATGCCGTGCTGTCCCACCCCCTCCCCTCTGATCCGGTTCACCTCTCGCAGTGCCGGCCGGTGGTGTGGTCGCGGCAGCGCAGGCAGCTGCCCGTCCGGGGGTCACACTCCTCAGCGTGCCCATTGCATTGGCAGGGCCGGCAGGCAGGGAAGCCCCAGTGGCCGGGCTGGCACTGGTCACACTGCCGGCCCACTACGCCGGGCTGGCACTGGCACTGCCCACTCACCACATCGCACAGCTGTGACACCGAGCCCTCCGGGAAGCAGGCACAGGCTGTGGGGTGGCACGGCTTGCGTCAGGGACATGGGTGCAGGGACACAAGGACGGACAGACAGACGGACAGATGGGGGACCAGCACCCAGGACATGCCTAAGCCAAGGACTACAGCACAGGAGGACTCACGTGGACATACGGGTGGGCAGACGGATGGGCAGCTGGACAGATGAGTGAGTGCAAGGCAGAGCAGCACCCATCTCAGGCAGGAGCACGGGGCTTGGACGGACAGATGGATGGATGGATGGATGGATGGATGGATGGATGGATGGATGGATGGAAAGACGGATGGACAGAGGGAAAACGGGGCCCCAACCCATGGGCCGCAAGGCAGCAGGGCTGAGGTGGATGCATGCATGGACAGATGGACAGACAGACAGTGAACAGGCAGAGCTCTGACAGGTGGACGGACAGACAGATGGGAAGGACAGGGACGGGAAGGGAAGGCACAGGTTCCGCTACTCACGGCTGCAGCCCAGGGGCCCGAAGCCGTAGCTGCCCGGGGCGCAGTGGTCGCAGCGCCGGCCAAGGACGTGGGGCTTGCACTGGCACTGCCCTCCCTGCACCTGGCACTCACTGCTGCGGGAGCCCTGTGGGTCGCACTGGCAGGCTGCGGGCAGCAGGGCCGGCATGGGGCCAGGGCCGCCCTGCCCACACCCTGCCCACACCCTGCCACCATTCCCTACTCGCACCCTGCCTCCATTCCCTGCCCACCCCTGCAATGGGCACGGCCCCATCCTGAACCACCACACCCCATGTGGTCTCATCCTGACCCACTGGAACAGATATCTCTGCCCACACCCGCCACCGGCACGGCTCCATCCCCACCCACCACACTGGGCAGGGCTCCACTGTCACCCACCGCCTCGGGCACGTGCCCCGACCCCGGCAGGGTGCCCTGCCCGCGGCAGCCCCACTCACGCAGCCCCCCGCCGTGCAGCAGGGCCGAGATGCTGCAGACCAGGCGGGTGCAGGCCTGGGCCAGGGGCGATGGGGGGACCATGCGAAACGCCTCCAGGCACCGGTACCGTTCCAGCTCTTCCCGGCGTGCCGCCGCCGCCGCCTCTGGCCCGTGGAAGCCAGGCAGCTCTGACACCCGTGGCAGCAGCACCAGCTGTGCCAGGCAGTGGGAGTGGGAAAGGAGATGGGCTGAGAGGCACAGCCACCTCCTGCCATGGGACCTGGCCTCTGCTCCAGGGCCAGATCCATCTGCCCCAGGGCAGCCCCAAACCTGCTGGGGGCTCAACTGCCCCAGCAACAGCCCAGCAATGTCCCTAGCCCCATTGATATTCCCATCTGAATTGCCACCCCCACAGGCATCCTTATCCCTATCCCCGTTGACATCCCCAAGACCAGCCCCAACTCCATAGACATCCCCAGCTCCATTGATATCTCCATTCTCATCCATATGCCCATCTCAATTCTCCATTCTCATTCCCATCCCTATTTCCATCCCCATTCCCTTTCCCCATTCCCTTTTCCATCCCCATTCCCATTCCCATTCCCATTCCCATTCTCATCTCCATCCCCATCCCCAACCCCATCCCCATCCCCATCCCCATCCCCTTTCCCATCCCATTCCATCCCATCCTCATCCCCATCTCCATCCCATCCCATTCTATCCCCTGTGGAGCCCCAGAGGGGGGTCGCTGCCTACCCGAGCCTGTGGTCACCCATCCCTGCCCATCACCCCACCCCGGCTGAGTCCCAGGCGTGGGGCGCAGCAAGACCCTCCTCACCGAGTCGATGAGGATGAAGGCTCCAGGGTGGCGCTGGGTGACACCGGCCCTTTGAAGCCGCATAGTGACCTCGTAGGGGGTGCTGGGCTCAAAGCAGAAAGGCCGGGACAGCAGCACGTATCTGTGCAGAGGCAGGTGTCAGGGCACGGGCACAATGGGACCATGGGGATGGCCAGGGGACAGCAGCAGCACCTTCCTTGTCCCTGTCCCCATCCCCGTCCCCATCCCCATCCCCATCCCCATCCCCATCCCCATCTCCATCCCCATCTCTCCCCACCCCACCCCATCCCGTCCCGTCCCACCTCTGGCTGTGGGGCAGACTCTCACGGTACATCTGCTCGGAGGGCAGTAGGTTCCCGCAGCGAGGGCTGGTGGGCAGCACCCGGGAGCTGACGCTGACCACAGCCTCCCAGTCCTCGGCTGACTGCGGTGACAGGCGAGCCGGTGTTAGGGCCGTGCCATACACGCTGTGGCCAGCCCATGCCTGTGGTCGCACTCACCTCAGGCTCATAGCGCAGCAGCAGCTCGTAGTCCATGGGGTAGGGCACGTCATCCACGCGGAAGGTCAGGCCGGCCCCGTCCCGTACCCGGGCAAACCCCGAGCCTGTCCATGTCACCATGCGCCCGGTGCCGTCCCGGACCACCTCCTCCACGTCCGGCTGGACAGGGACACCAGCATGGCTCGTCACTGGCCCCCAGCTCTGCCTCCCTGGCCACCCCCAGCCTATAGTGCCCGGTCGTGCCCTGCCCCGTGCCCCCATCCCACCCCCCCGGGCTCACCTTTAGGGGCTGCTGGCGGCTGCGGCGTGAGGGGACGCGGGGCTGGGGAGTGCGGGGGGAGCTGCGCTGGCGCCGCAGGCGCCCCTTCCGCCTCACCAGCTCCCTGGTGTCGTACTCCAGGCAGTCCTGGGGCACCTCCGCCCGGACGGTGCCCTGCGGGCATGGGGTCAGGGGACGGGCAGCCATGCATGGGGACAGCCGTGCACGGGCACAGTGACAGCCACATGCAGGACAGGGTGACAGCCATGCACGGAGCATGGTGCATGGTGACAGCCATGCACAAGCCCCGGCTGCGGGTGCAGGGACCCCCCAGGAGACTCACTGGGAGCTGGGGGTGGCTGTGACCGTGGTCAGTGGCCCGCTCGGCCTCGTAGGTGTAGTGGTCAAGGGGGGCGCAGAAGAAGCCGGGCTGTACCTGGTCACACTGTCGCCCCATGAGGTGGGGACGGCAGGGACAAGCCCCATCCTCCATGGAGCACCTGGGGGTGACCAGTTCATCCCTCTGTCCATCCTTCTGCCTGGCTCTGTCCTTGTCCGTCCCTCCCTCCATCTCTGTCCCCATCCCTCTATCTCAGGGGAAGGAGATCCCCCCCTCCATCCCCCCATCCCAGTCCCCTCTGTCTCCCCAGCCCTGTCCCCATCCCTCCATTGATGTCCCAGTCCCTCCCTCCCTCTGTGCTTGTCCCCACTCCCCCCGCACTGTCCCCGTGCCCCACTGGGCGCCGTGCTTGGCCCCACCGGTTGCTGTAGGCTCCCCCGAAGTTGCAGGCGCAGGGCCGGCAGCCCCCCACGTCGTAGCTCAGGCCCCAGAACTCAGGCTGCAGCGAGAGAGGGGGGCGTGGGGCAGGTGTGGGGCCAGCACAGCCTTGGGGACGCTGTGGGGCTGGGGAGAGTCAGGGCCACGGATCACAGCGTGGGGCTGGGCAATGGGGCAGGCTGGGGCACTCACCACGCACTGGCTGCAGGAGCGCCCGGCCACGAAACGTTTGCAATAGCAGTCCCCGCTGATGGGGTCGCAGGGGGAGCTGCCCGCCACCGTGCCCCGTGGGTCACACCTGCATGCTGCCCCACACACACACACGCACCCCAACACGTGAGAGGCTGCCGTGTGGCACCACATGGCCCTGCCTCCCCGTCCCATGTCCTCCCATCCCCCATGCCTCCATCCCACATCCCTCTCTCCCCATCCCTCCATCTCACATTTCTCCATCTCCATCCACTTTCCTCCATCATCCTTCCATCCCACATCCCTCCATCCCTCCATCCCACATCCCTCCATCTCCATCCACTTTCCTCCATTATCCTTCCATCTCACATCCCTCCGTCCCCATCCCTCCATCCCACATCCCTCCATCTCCATCCCTCCATTCACGTTCCTCCATCATCCCTCCATCCCACATGCCTCTATCTCCATCCCTCCACCCACATCCCTCCATCTCCATGCACATTCCTCTATCATCCTTTCATCCCACATCCCTCCATCCTCATCCCTTCACCCTACATTCCTCCATCTCCATCCCTCCATCCACATTCCTCCATCATCCCTCCATCCCCATCCCTTTATCTCCATCCCTCCATCCCTCCACCCCACACCCTCCCATGTGCATCGCTGGGTCCCAGCTCACGCTGGCAGCCCTGCGGGTCGCCGTGGCTGAGGCCATAGGCACCGTGCCGGCAGCGGTCACAGCGGGGACCGGCCACGTTCTCCTTGCAGCGGCACTGCCCCGCTATCATGCCCAGTGCCACATCCGTGTGCCCATCACAGGCACCTCCGTCCAGTGAGCCCGCCGGGTCGCAGTCACACGCTGCCAAAAGAGAGTGACCGTGGGGAGCTGGGGCTGGCAGCACTGGGAGCCATGAGGCCAGTGCAAGCCATGTGGCTGGGGTCTTGGGGCACTCACGGGCACAGGCGGTGGGGGCACGGATGTCGGAGCGGGGGTGCCTGTAGTAGAAGGGCTTGCAGAGGTGGCAGCGGCGGCCCATGGTGTTGTGTTGGCAGCCATCACACACAGCCCCGCTGGTGTTCCCCGTGGCCAGGAAGACAGCCATGTCGAAGTGGCACCGCTGCGAGTGCTCGTTGCAGTCGCAGCCTGCGGGGACGGCGCTGTGGCACAGCATGCGGCACCCCAATCCCATCAGGCAGCACCCCCAGGGGCAAACCCCAGCCTGCAGGACCCCCTATCAAATACCCCAGCAGGTCACACCCCAACCCCAAACCCCCAAATCACAGCCTGCAGCACCCCGACCCCCTCGAACCAAAGACCCACGTGCAGCACCCTCAAAGCACGGCACGTGGGACCCTCAACCCCCACCCCCCCTACCGCCCTCAGGATGTAGAACCTCCCACGCACAACACGCAGGACCCTCCTTGCCCCGACTGGCACGTGGGACCCCAAGTGCCCAGGCGCAGCGCGGTGCCAGTGCCGGCACGGGGCACTCACGGCGGCAGGCGTTGGTGCTGGAGCCCTCAGCCGGGCGCCAGGGCAGGTCGTGGTAGAAGTCCTGGCAGCGCTCACAGTTCAGCCCCTGCGTGTGGTGCTCGCAGACGCAGCGCCCGTGGATCTGGTGGGGAACACCCAGCTCAGCATGGCTGCCGGGTCCCACGGGGCACTGCACCGTGCCGGCAGTTGCCTGTGCCTCACCATGCCGGAGACGGAGGACGTCGGAGCGCCGGGTGCCGGGGCGCAGTGGGCGGCGTGGCCATGGCAGAAGCAGCTCCCGCGCAGCACCAGCTCATCCACGGCATAGTAGTACTTGTGCAACACCTCCCGCCGCGTGTCCAGCAGGTTGTCCCCCAGCGTGGTGCAGTTTGGTGAGGTTCACCCGCAGGTTGGTGACACGCAGCAGGTCTGGGGGGAGGGGAGTGGCACCGTCAGCACCCGCCCGCCACCCACCGGCACCGCAGCCCCACCAGCCCCAGCCACACACCCTGGATGCCTGGGCTGAAGGGATCCGCCACTGGGATGGAGGGGTCCAGCACCTTGAAGATGACCTGGCAGGAGGCAAGGGTAGGTGAGCTCAGACCCCCTAGACTCCCTGACCCTCCCAGCCCCCCAGTCCCTCTCCGCGCCACTGCGGCCCCACGCACCTCCCCATGGCTGGAGGGCTCGATCTCGGAGTAGCGCTGGTCGCACAGCACCTCACCCACCAGCCCCGAGGGCTGGCTGGGGACGCCGGGGAAGAGCTTAGAGCAGTTGTAGGCGAAGTAGCGGTAGACCTTCCAGCTGCGCCCGAAGTCAGCTGAGCGCTCCACAAGCATGGCCGCGGGACGGAAGGTCTGCGGGACACCCAGGTGGGATGGGGGCCATCTCCACAGCCCCTGTGGGTCCGTCCCATCCTGTCCCATCCCATCCCAGGCACCCACATGCTGGGACCCACCTTGAACTTCATGATGAGGTGGGTGAAGTGGAACTCGCCCTCCAGGTCCAAGCGGATGCTGACGTGCTCCATGCCTGGCAGGGATGGGGTGGGGGGGAGTGATGGCCCAGGCTGGGGCAGACCCCTCCCCAGCCACCCGGCCCTGGGCACGCACCCATGGATGCAGCCCTGCTGCTGCCCCGGCCTCACCGTTCTCTGATTGCCACCATGTCCGCTGGCCGTGGGGACCGCTCAGGTAGATGACGTTCTCGATGCGGTGGCTCTCAGACAGGGTTGGGTCCCGCGAGTCGCAGGTGAAGCATTTCTCCGAGTCCTGTGCCAGGGAGCGGCATTGTCAGGGACGGGTGGCTGGAGGCTGTGCTGGTGCCTGGTTGTGCCAGGTCTGTGCCAGGGCTGTGCTGGGGCTGTGCAGGCTCACCTGGAGGTGGCTGACGATGCAGTACTCCTGGGGCCCATCCAGCCCACAGGTGGAGGTGGCACTCAGGCGGGGGGCTCGCCCCACCAGCAGGTTCCCAGTGGCCGGGTAGCAGCTGCCGCGGGCACAGCTGTGGCTCGGGTCGGGCTCCTGCCAGCCCCCTGCCGCCAGCACTCCTGCTGCAGGGAGCGCGAGGGCACGGGCTGGGGGCTGCACCGGGACCCTCAGGTGCCCCCTACTCTCCCGCGCACCCCCAGTCGCCTGCCCAGCACCCACCCCACCCCCAGCCGTTCCATCCCGTCCCATCCCCATGTCCCGACCCACTGATGCAGCACGAAGCTCCATGACCCTGAAAGGTACTGGCAGCAGCGCCAGGGCCTCATGACCGGGGGGCAGGGAGCGGGGCCAGGCAGGCAGCGGGGGCAAGCAGGGGGCTGGCGGCCACAGGGCCAGAGAGGCCAGGCAGGGGGTGGCTGCCTGTGCTCCCGGGGGGCCAGGCAGCCCCGGGGTGCCAAGCGGTGCCGGGGGAGCTGGGAGCCAGGTCAGGCGCTTGCTAATCCCGACGGGGCTCAGCGCAGCCTGGATTCCCCACCGGGATTTGCTGCGGTCAGGCCCTGACTGCTGCCTCTGCCAGCTGGCACCCTCCGCCCGGGCTAGGATCCCGGGTCACCATGGCCCCCAGCACCATGGGTGCATGGGGTGCCCAGCCACACACGGTGCCCCAAGGCCAGCGCTTACCCAGGAGGAGAGTGAGCCCCAGGAGGTCCATGGGCAGCCACGGGCTCTGCCTGGGGGGACAGGGAGATGGCGCTGCTGCAGGGCGTGGGGTACGGCACGGGGCGCAGGGTGGCCGAGGCATGGCGTCTCCCAGTTCCAGCACGGCAGTGCACCCCACAGACAGCACTGGGAAGTGGGGTTGGGTGGGGCAGTTGGGTCTCAAAGTTCCCCAGGGTGGCAGCCAGTGCCCATCCACCCCCATGGCCATGCCCCAGCCCCACACAGCCCCAGGGGACTACAGCACACAGATCCGTGTGCACAGCCGTGCCCTGCACACCCAGACCCTGCATGGGTTGTGCCATGTCCCATCCTGCCCTGCTTGGGGCCAACCCACCCCTTCGCATGTCACTGGTGTCCCTGGGGGCTCCCAGCGCCGGGCCAAGGCCAGCCGGAGAGGGAAGCCAGGAGCACTGGAGCCGGCTGGGCAAAGGCGTCCATGCTGCTGGCCGGGATCCCACTGTTAAATTTAGGCTGGAGCTGCCTTTTGTGCTTCCTTCTCTCCCGGTACCGCCCGCTCCCAGCCTTGCAAGCGCTGGATCAAAGCCTGGCCCCGGCGCTGCCCAAACACATCTTTCGTGTCCCTGCGAGGGAGCCAGCCAGGGCAGGGGGGCTCGGGGTGATGGGGGGAGCCGTAACTCTGCCACCACTGACCCCACTCGAAGCCACACCAAGGTGGTGGGTGAGGCGGTGCAGGGCCACGTGTTGGCGAGGGGGTCCCTGAGCCCCCGTACTGGTGTCCTGCGGCGTCCAACGGGCTGGCGGTGCTGAGGCTGTGGATGAGGGCGGCGTGGGACCCGTTGCCCCCCGGGCCGGGTGTGTAGAAATGAGCCAGGGCGAGGGCGGCGATGGGATGGCGGCGATGGGATGGTGGCAGCCAGCGGCCCCCCTTCCCCGCACACAATTCTTATTCAAATGGGCTGCCCGCTGAAAGGGACGGCGGTCTCCAGGCTACGGGAATGTCACTGCCGATTCCTTCTGCCTGGAGGCCCCCACCGCCCGCCCGCCCGCGGAGGCCAGGCCAGCCAGGCGTCGGCAGCCCGGGCACGCCCCAGCCCTGGCCAGCACGGCGGGCCCCACCGGCGAACAAAGGGCACCTCGTGGGCCGGCGAGTCAGCGGCGCCGCGTTCCCCAGGCTCCCGTCACGGCAACAGCAGGAACGCGCCCGCCGCTGCTTGCGAGGTGCACAGGGTGGCATGGCGGGATGGGCGCCCGATGCTGTGGGAACTAGCTGGCACAGCTGCCCACGAGGTCACGGCACCATTTTTTCCCCACCTGGGGATGCCCCATGGCAGAGGCACCAGCACAGCTCAGCTGCAGGGTGAAGCAGTGCCAGGTGTCTGCCCACCGGGAGCTCGCCTGGGCACAGCCACAATGCTGCCGGCTTGGCACGTCTCTCCCAAGAGACGCAGCCCTCCTCACTGCTACAGCTCCCGGGCAAAGTCCAGCACACGCCAGCCCACGAAGTGCACTGTGGGCACAGGGGGGCCCAGCCCGTCTCTCCTGCAGGACCCCACAGCCCCTTCCTCGTCCGCCACCTCATGCCACTGCGGGTGCCCGGCCTGTGCCGCAGGGCTGTGCCGCGTGCCATGGGCTGTGCCTTGCCCCAGGGCTGCACCGGGCCCGGAGCTCCCCGCCGGCGTGACGGCTCCTACCTGTGCCCGTGGGGCCTGGTGTGCTGGGCAGGTGACCGTGGCCCGGGTGGGTTGCAGAGTCGGCCGGCTTGGCCCCGCTGGGCTCAGGCTGGGCTCGGCTGCTGTTCCTGGAGGAGGGCGGCCGGCGCCTGTCTCCTCCTCCTGAAGCCGTGCCAGGCAAGGGGAGGGACCCGCCCGCACCAAGCATTAGCCAAGGTGAGGCAGAGGCCAGGTACGAGCCGGCGGTGGCCCACGCGTGGCACAGTGGGGGGCCAGGGTGGCCTGGAGCCAGCACGGCATCCCCGCAGGGGTGCCATGGCCAGTCGTGCGGCAAGTGGGGCCGCCAAGACCCACAGCCCAGCCACGACTCACCTGCACTCACCGGCCCAGCTGTGCCTGCTCAGGGCACGTCTCCAGCAGTGGTACTGGGAGCCCTGGAGTGGCACAGCAGCCAGCCAGGCTCCCCTGGTTATGTGTGCCGGATGGATCCTGCTTCCCTGCTCTGTGCTGGCACTGTGGGCACTGCCGTGCCCTGAGCCAGGGCCCCACTCACCCCGTGCTCGTCAGTGCTGTCCGGGATCCTTCAGACTGCCAGGGCTGGGCACTGAGCCGGCAGCCCCCAAGCCCCGCACGGAGCACAGCCGTACACTGGGGCCACGCTCGGCAGAGACCTTGCTGTCACACAGGGGACGGTGCCTTTTATTAGCCGAGGCCAAAGGAAGGAAGAGGAGCCGCAAGCTCTGCGCCAAGGCTGCGCAAGGTCGCAGGCAGACAATGCAGCAGGTCCCTGGGCTGCTGGCCACAGGGGTGCCCAAACCCATGCCCCTGGGGACACCTCAACACAGCACAGGCTGGTCCCACAGGCCTCAGTAAGGCCAGGGATGCTGTGGGCAGAGCCCTGCCAGCTCCCCATGGCCCCACTCGCAGCAGGCGCTGGGAAACCCAGAGGAAGGGCAGAGCTGTGACCGGCGAGGCTCCAGCAATGCAGGATGGTGGCTGGACACCACCACCTCCTCGGCTAGGAGAGCTGGCAGGAGATGAGCTGATAAAAAGCCATTAGCACTGGCCAGCGTGTCTGTATTGCAAGGATGTCACAAAGAAATCTGCTCTGAGATCCAAAGTGAATGTAAGAGGATCTCCAGCCTTGAAAAGCAAGGTAAAGCGGGAGGGAAGGATCCTCAGTGGGATGTAAGGAAGAAATGAGGTGTCCCACCCCATGTCCAGGCACTCCTGGCTCCCCTGAAGGCTGCTCTGACTTCCCACCCTGAGCTGCAACCCGCTCCGCTGCCCCACAGCCGAACGCGTGGGGGTGGCCCATGTCTGTCCAGGCAGGTGACACTGCTCCTCTGGCGGCAGATCTGCCGGCAGCTCAGTCACAGCCCTCCGCCACCAGCGTTTCAAAGTTGCTGAGCTTTCCCCATCCTTCGGGCACCCACGGCCCCGGCTCCACCGGCGCCCTTCGGCAGCCATCAGAGCACTTTCGCCTGTCACCAGGAGACCCACGCAGCTCGGAGGGGCGGCAGAAGGAACCAGCAGCATTCGCTGCTTCAGGGCATGCAGAGGAGGGGCCCCCCCAAGCCCCGGCAGAGACCCGAGCTCCTAGGGCCATATCTCACGCCTGGCCAGCCCGGCTTGGACCCACTTCAGTGCACTCAGCAGGCAGCCAACACTGCTTCCCTGAACATCCCCAGCAAGCGGTGAGAACCACTTAACCACTTCCCTTCCTGAGGAAAGAGCTCCAGCACCAGAGCCAGTGTCTGCCCGGGGCCACACTCCCACCACCGTTAGTGCCGGGTCGGCTCCCATGGCACAAAGCGAATCCAGATCACACACAAGTGAACAACAGCATTTGTGTCGGAACTAGCTGGCCTCTCGGTCCAGGCCGCAGAAGGGGCAGAGATCCGGAGAGAAGTGGGAGGGTGAGCAGGCAGGCAGGGGCTGGCATAGCACACACCAGCACAGTGCCAACCTGGTGCGTTTCTGGGACCTAACCTGGAGTGCAGATTATGCCAGTTTACACAGGTTCAGCACCAGTGACACTCATCTGAAGCATTTCCCATTCTGAGCCAGGCATTCCTTTATGGGGCTCGGGTAACCCCGAACCTCATTAGAGGAATGGAGGTGAAGAGGTGGTGGTGGTCTCTCTCCAGCCAAGCGTGCCCCATGCAGCGGCTGGGCACATGGGAGACACCGTTGTACAGAGCTCACATGGGGCCGGGAGCAGGAGCCTAGGGAGGAGCAGTCTGGCAGGGCCCAAAGAAAAGCTGGACACGCTGGGTGGTTCTGAGCACCATTTTACTGAAGGGCTGGCCGCCTGCTAGGACTTCATAACAAAAAGTTCACTTCATTTAAGAAAAAGACAGTCTGGTTTTTTTGTCCCGTTCCCTCCAAAGAGCAGAATAATACTAACGCTGTCTTTTCACTAAACAATGCCATTCCAAAATATACAACACTGAGTGTGGAGCAGCCCAGCCTCATATTAAACATTAAATATTAATATAGCTTTGGAAACATTCTACACAAACAAATGAAACAGTAAAAAGTTCACTCAAGAACAAGATGGTCAGTTGTTGTAAATTCACCGTACAAAAGTTTGTTACTCGCCCTCCCGCGGGCTGCAGTCGCTGCTCCCCAGCCGTCACTCAGGATCCCCAAAAGCCGGGGGGACTCCTGCAGCTGAGCCGGCAGCACCGGTCCCAGCCGGAGCAGGTTGGTCGCACTGCGACGTGGAGACGGCTCTCTTGGAGACAATGGTTGGTAGAGATGAGCGCAAGGGGGCCGGGCAGTGCCCATCCAGAGCCCCCCGCGTCCCTCGGAGCGGCTGCTGTGCCTCCGCTCGGGAGACGCTACTCCTCAGGAGTGCTGCACCCAGGAAGCAGGAGGGAACAGGGTCACACACGGTGCCTTCCCCGCCGACACTCGTTGGCGGAGCAGGGGCAGGAGGGAGGTATTCTGGGGGTAGCTTTGCAGCACCTTCTCTTCTGTAAGAGCTCTGCGTGCCTGGCTGCGCCTGTGGGAATCACCGGACTCTCACAGGGGCTGCCTGTGGCAACAGGAACAGAAAGGGCTAATTAAGACAACACGGAGAGAGTCCCAGACCATAATAAGGCCTTTAAGGGACTCTCTGGGGCAAGGCCTAATCATCCCGCAGGGGAAGGTATTTCGGATACTCACCCGAGGAAGCGTAACCCTCCTGCAAGGGAGTCCAGGGGTCCCAGTCAGCACGCACGGGGGTCTCTGCAAGCTGGGGACGAGCTTACCTTCCCTACGGCCACCCGAGCAGGGCCAGTCTGTGCGACCGACGAAGGATGGAAACCAAGGGTTAGGAGGGGCACCTGCTCCAAAGGGCACCCCCCACTCGTGCCCCTCGCCTGCAGCACCGTGCCTGCGTAGTGCTGCCAGACAGGGCAGGACGGGCTCAGTCAGCTGGGCAGGGACAGAGTGGAGGAAGTGCTACCAGTATGATATGCCACAGACCTGGCTCCTCTGTTTCCAGATCTCCTCCTGCTGCAGAAGCGGAAGCAGAAGCTGGCCGGCCAGGTGCTGCTGGCCTCTTTGGTTTCCCTTAATCCCAGCTTCTCGCTTTCTCACCAGATCTCCTTGGTCTTCCTAAGCAAACCGAGGGGTCTGGCCTCAGCACCACAGTGTTGGAGGCAGTAGCTGGCCAAGCTGCCAGTGCGAGCACAGTCACACCAACACACAGGGCTCACTCAACACTCAGGGCTCGCTCTCCTGCCTTCCGGGACACGGTCTCTGCTCCACCAGCCAGCGAGGCACCTGGCACCTTCCTGATGGCACACAGCTCCGGGCGGGAGCAGGCTGCAAGGAGAGGGAAACCGAGCATGGTGCTGTCTAGCACAGAGCCCTGAATGCAAGGGCCTGGGAGCCACCTGCCCTGCTGCCCCTCCCCACGGATGGTGCCAGCCCACCCAGCTCGCAAAGCCAAGGGCTGCAGCACTGTCAAGAAGGTGTGAGGTGCCCCAGGACAGCTCTCCTCTCCTCAGCTCCTGGAAAGCCATCCCCATCTGACCACAGGAGCAATGGGCCAGTGCCATTTTGAAAACTGAAATAAAAACTGTCACTTCTGCACAAACCAAACAACCTGCTTGAGCAGTAGGTGTGCCACACAGCTTGGCACCAACCCCTGCCAACCATGGCAGAACAAGGATCCCTCCCACCTAAACCCATCCTCCTGCCCAGGAAGCTGTCCAGCTCACGTCACACTGTCCAGCTGCAGCTGAGAGACAAACCTGCTCTCTGTCCCCATGTGTCCTTTGTGCTGTGCCCAAAAGCCCAGCTCCCAGACAGGGCAGGGAACTTGGACCCAAGTGGGGAGAGCAGCTGGAGCGGCTGCACCCCCTGTATGCTGCCAAGGTCTGGCCATGAACACAGCACCAGTCACAACTGACGGGACCAAATTCTGTGCTCAAGCCCAAAGCCTCCCAGCCCCTCCTGCCACAGCTGGAGCAAGAGACTTCCAGAGCTCCACCAGGCAACGAGGGGTCTCAGCCCACTGACCTCCGGCCCTGTGAGCACGAGCACTGCAGGCTGGGCGGGTGATGCCCTGGTATGAGAAGTATCCAGCTACGTAAGTGCTCACAGCGCTCCGCAGAGCGCGCCTCCTCCTCACACTGGAATACCACTAGCGGGCTACAAAACAGGAGTAACAAAATAATCCCTTCTTATTTTGCAGAAAAGTGCTTCAGAAATCTGTACAAAGATCACTATGGCAGCTGGTTCGGTGGGGGCGGGGGGCAAACAGTTGGGAAGCAGCAGGCACCATGCTACATGGCTTGCCAGGAAGAGGCCAAGGAGAAACTTCTCCAACTGAAAGTAGTGGCAGAAGGTGAAATCTGATCACAGTGGACATGAAATCACATTGTTAATTGGTAGAAATGTTTTGAAGCTCAACTGGTATCTGATGTCCGCTTCCCTTTCAGCTGCCTGCCGGACAAGCTACTCTCCCCAGGGACCTCGCTGACGGACATCTGAAGCATGCAGGAAGCTCAAGGACCTTGTCTGGTGGAGGCGAAGCATAAACTCTCGCTTCTTGGCAGCTGAATAAAGGGAGAAATTATTTCCACAAACGCTAGTCGGAAGAACAGTCCTTTGACCGCTGGCTGAATCGTTTCTCGAAGTGACAGTGGCACAAATCCATGCGGTAAGAGCACTCCTAAGAGAGTCTCCAAAGCTCTCAGCTGTCACGATGCCCAGGAACAGCACAGGCCAGGTTAGGCACTTGGATGAATTCAAAGTGACCTAATACAGAAACAGGTCTGAACAACCTGCGTGCAGCTCAGCAGAGACCACAGCACCCCAGGCGAAGCATTTCCCTGTACCCTGCCAGTTACTGCGGTGCAGGTCCCTGGAAGGCAAAGTGTTCCTCTGCTGTCACAGAGTAACACAGGGCGGAAGGGACCTCTGGAGGGAGACCTCAGGTTCCATCAGGCCTTAGGCAGGTCTGGTTTGATCAAACCCTTCATCTTCCTTAAACACCAGACAGCAGCATCCACAGCACAGTCCCTTCAGCAGCCTCCTGCACATCAGTGTCAAAGGCCCAGGATGCCAGGAGCACCCACATCTCGCCATGAGATAAAGGACAGCGGAAGCCAACTACCAGCAGGTCGCAGGCATTTGTCTGCCAGCACCGGGATCCCCTGGGAATAGCTGACGGGCAGCAGCTGCCAACATTGGCACCAGGGGCTGTAACACCCCTCTGTGAATACAAGCTGTAGTTCCTTCAAGCCAAGTTTGCAAATCACCTGCGAAGGGGAAGAAGAGACACCAGGAGGGCACGGAACCGAGATCCAGCACTCCCAGTAGCTCAGGGGCCGTGCGGTCTGTTAGGGATGTGCAGAAGAGCTGACAGAGACTGCAGGGATGATGGGCAAGCCCCTGGGCACAGAGCTACGGCGTGTCTCGCTGCCCCGGGCAGGAGCATCAGTGACACAAAAGCGTTTCTGACACTTGCCTCTTCCTGAGGAGCAGAAGGCCTCTTGCTGGTGGCCTGGGAAGGACACTGGGTGAACTGTCACCACCAAGCATTCACAGAACTCAGCTCAGTGCCCGGAAAGGCACGGCAGCACTAAGCGGGTATATACTGCTGGATGTGTTAACCAACAATACAAGCTAAGTCCTTGACTAGCAAAAACCCAAGCTGTGAAAGACAAGAGGTGATGGAGAAGAGAGAGGAGGCAGGCAGTAGCGCAGCTGGGCAAGGGAAACACAGGGAAGATGCGGGATGTGGCCCAGTAAGCTGGGTGCAGGTGCTCAGCCTCCTGCTCAGGCTGGAGGAAAAGTAACCTCGACCCAAATTCAGCCTTGTTGGTGCCGGTTGTTTTTCTCAACAGAAGCCAGGCGCTCAGCTGGCATGTCTGTGCCGCACGGAGAGGCTCCAGCGACGTACTCTCGGTGCCCTTATATGGGGCTGGGAACAGGGAAGCCGCTGAGCAGCCTGTCAGGCAGCGATACCGCAGGCAGTAGCTCAGAGCCCTCCTCGGGAAACAGCCAGAAAGAGAAACTCCAGTGCAAGACTTCAAGACCTGGCATTTGAGAGCGGTGGAATGAGAAAGGTCTGAAGGATGGGAACAAAAGGGACAAAGCAATTTTTGGCCAGTTAACAGTGATGGAGGGTCCCTGTTCATCCAGTATCATGTCAGGACAGGGAACTCTCTGCCAGGGCATTTTAAAACACAGAAGCAGAAGAAAATATTTCCTCCGCAGCAGCAGCCAACCAGCGGCATTCAGAGGTCAATCTCAAACACTGCACGTTGATTCTGACGGCAGCTCTGATATGCACAGTAAAACCACACAGAACCCAAGTACACAATTCAGAGCCTCCTCGAGGCAGAACCTCCACCCTGCTCCACCTGGGCGAGGGGGGAGAACCCCAGCTGTGCTGAGGGACATCCAGCTTCCCTGCTCTCTCACTCCCTCATGAAACTCTTCTCTTCTCCCCATGCGGTGGTTTTCCTTTCTGAGCTGGGGATCGGACACTGACCCCTTTTACAAAGCAATGAAATCCAGCCAGGTGCTAGGGAGAGGCTGAAACGTAAGGAGCTGGGGCTTCCCAGAAGAGCTCATCCCTCCAGCCAATGTCCACAGAGATTACTAGGTCAAACAACAGGTATTTTGCGCTGGTGAGAGAATGAGTGGATTACCGGCCCACTGCTGCAGAGATCTAAACGTATGGCAGCGTACGGAGCTGGGCCCGTGCCTGCCCTGACGCTGCTCCCTCTCCCTGAGCCTCCAGGTTCTGCTTTCGCAGTATCCCACCACAGATGGTCTCATCGGAGGCCGTCCCTCCCAGGTGACAGCTGCAGCACCGACTGCTCCAAGGCAGCATCTCTCCTGGATCTTGCGGATCCTTTCCTGTGGAGAGCAGACCCACCACACACACAGTCTGTGTTCACATCTGACGGCATGCCCCTGGCACAGGATGGCTAACGCAGCCTGTCTACAGCAGTTCTGCAGTGCCTCCTGGGGCCAGGCAGAGCCTGCGCTCCGGGAGGTTTCACACCTGCCACACACCTTCTCACAACATCCCAGATGGCACAGCAAAGCTGTCACCCATCGCAACACGGTGCCGATCTCCCCTCCTACTGCTTCACCTCCACATATCGACAGAAAGAAACTCTCTACGTTTAAGTGCTGGCATATATCCTCTCAGTCCTTCTGCTTTTCTGCTTTAATTCAGGCTCAAATATCCGACTGAGTTCTGGGATGTATCTAATACATTCGAACACAGCCTATGTCTTCTCTGCTTCTGCTGCACCTAGAACCTGCTCCTGAAACGTCCAGCAACAGCAAAGCAGTTACGTGGTAAGCAGGACACTTCACACGATTCTTATTAACGACTCCAGCCCTCCAGCTCTAAGGGTCACAGTTCATGATCTACATCTGTACCTGGGGTACAGGAGAGCAGAGCGACATCACATACCGAGGAGGAATCGCTCTTTGGAGGCAAACCCCTACCATGAGTTCAGAGCTTCTGCTACCAACAAACAGAGGAGGCACCTCGAGACGTCGGGCAGACTTGCAGGCTGTGACGTTCCCCCCGCCCTGATGCAGAGGTAATATCGAAAACATGATTAAAACTGTAGTCGACTATCGGCTGGTGATTCTCCAAACTGCTTGGCATTTCTGGAGACAAACAAGTGGCTATAACTCCGCCTGCCTCTGAGCTGCTCAAGAGAGCCCAGAACAGACCGTCACAACACTGAACCACAAAGAGATCCTGGCACCTTTTGATAAAAGACTGGCTGGAGGGGAGGGGGAACAAAAGCTCTCAAACCCAGTCCCAGAGGGATGGAGGAAGTGCACCTTCCCCCAGTCCCTGGGCCATATGCACATACATGGATATATAGATATATAGATAATAAAGTTATAAAATTTGATCAAAATAAACCCAGTAAATGTACACCTTGAAAAGAGCAATATCACAGTGCATCAATGTCATGAGAAAGTGAAGTGCCCGCCCCCTGCATGAGAGCTCGGCCCGCCACGTTCAGAGGAGGGCCTGCGGGAAGCGAGCCCTCCGGCCTGCCTGGCTCGCCGTGGGCGGGAGCCACCGCCCCGCGCTCCTGACCAGGGTTCCCGTTCCTGCAGTCAGTTCTGCGTGGCAGCAGCAGACAGGCTGCTCCATCCGTCCGCAGGTTCGTTGACGTACCGTCACCAGGCACCAGAGGTCCAGAGTCGCTCCCAAACCTCTCCGCGCTCCGGTGCCAGGCTCCTATTTACTTACTTACAAAAAAAGCGACAAAGTGAAGAAACTCATGGAACACTGTGAGAGTGGGACAAGGGCTGAATTCGGATCACAGGGGACAGGTTGACCCTAAGAATCTTCTGTGCTTTCCTCCTCACTTCATCATCAGAAGTAGAGTTGCCCACCTTGATGGCCCGAAATTTCAGCAGGTTCAAAGTGCTCTGAGCCCGTCGAGTTTTATTTCTGACAAGAATGGTATTTGCTTTCTTCCGCTGTGGTGCTTCTCTCGCCTCCGCAGCTCTTCTCCTCTTCTGCCCAACCCTCTCCTGGCGAGTGCTGCTGTCCTTCCACTCTGGTTTTCCCACCAGAGGTTTCTTATCCTTGATTTTCAAGGTCCTGGACTGTGGCGCTGTGGTGCAGCCCTGGGACGAGCCCCCCGCGACTCTCCCGTTGAGGACTCCTGAGGCTTTGCAAGCATTGCTCTCCTGCAGCACCCCACCCTTTGGTCCCTTCAGAAGATTTAACGCGAGGGTGGCAGAATCCGGTGCTTTCTTTACCGAACGCTTGTACCCCTTACCTTCTGTCATTTTAGTGGTCTGGCCTGAAGAGAACTGCCTTGGTGGACTCGAAGCCTTGAGGAGCTTTAGGTCCGAGGGCGAGATCCCAAGGCGCCCTCGAGTGTACTTGGACTGCAAACAGGACGTGGTAGTTTCAGCGGCACCAGAGCTTCCAGAACCACCGACAGTCTCATGGCTGGGTACACGTCAGGGTACATGCTTGCAGGGAAGCCAACCGCCGCAGCCTTGGATGTGCCAGATCTTGTCTGCTTCAAGGAGCTCAAGAGGAGATTTGTGGAATCCCCTTTAGAGACGGGCTGAGCAGAGACTTTCGAAGAGTTCAGCGAAATGCCGGTGGGTGAAGCAGCCACCCTTGGCACGGCCGTGGTGTTTCGAGACGGGCTCTTAGAGGACTCGGCAGCAGCGCTGGTGCAGTTGTGCGGGGTGCTCTCTTTCGTTTGGCTAGGTGTGTCTGCTGTGCACGAGCTGTACCCATACACATCCTTACTCCGCAGGATGGTGGGTCGATAGCCCTCCTCCTTCAGGCCCTGAATGAAGGCCACCAGCTGGGTCTCTGTGTCCGAAAGGTCCTTGGACATCGGGTTGAAGACTCGGAGGGCTTCTTCCAGCACTTTCTGTCCTGCAGAGGAAATTCTCGACCAGGAATGGACAGCTTTTCTTCCACATTGTTCACTGCAATATTCATGGCATTAGGCAAGCGGGCACTTCAAAAAGGTCCAAATTACTGGAAAAACAACCCTTGACACCTCAAAAGGAGAGAGAAGATAGTTAGCTTACAGCAAAGGAAATAATCTTGCATTTTTAAGTGGGGATCTGAAACCATTAAGCCCAGGCGTGGCTACTCACAAGCACTGGGTCAGATCCTGGGCATAAACCAAGTTAGAAGCACCATCAGGAAAATCCCGTCATTGATTTATGTCTGAAGTAAAACTAAAACATCTCTCGCAGAAATATCCTCAAACCCTAAACAAAGATTTCAGGCAATCCCCATCAACCCATCCTAAGCTGAAGGGTTCCAATGAAAGAGTTCCAATTTCTCAGTGAAATCTGCAGCTCGTTTCCAGTTTGAGTTTGACATGCCTCAGCTTCGGGTAATCAGATCTCATTTCTCCTTGGTAAAGCAGCCCTTCACTGAACGCTCTCCCTGCACACCATCGAGTCATCTCAACACTAAGCAGCCCGAGCACCTCAAATCTATCTCCGTGTCACGTTCCATTTGCCACCTTCCTAATTGATTCTGCTCAAAAATTGATTCTGAGTCCCTGCCAAAGCGGCATCATCCTCCCGAAGACCCGACAGCAGAGCTGGAGGCTACTTCAGTTGTGCTTCACTGATGCCGAACGCTGTGGCAAGGCAACACCGCTCCTTGGCGTTCCCTTGTTCGCACAACGCTCGGCAACTTCTGTCACAACAAACTAGTGTGGATCCGAGGGCGCTCGCTGTCACAGCAAACTGGTGTGGATCCAAGGGCGCTCACTGTCAAGTGAAGAAGAAGCAGGAAATTCAAGCAGGGCAGCACGAAGGAAACACACCACGGCCAAGTAAACAATGTTGTTGACGGACAATACTCAGATCCTGCTCAGGGCACAACACAGCTGTCTGCCCGGACAAAAGCACTAATTATTGGTTGAAATTAAAAAAATAGGCACCAAAGAGCAGTCCAGGCAGGGTTTTGTGATGCACCCGGAGAACTCTGATCCTCTCATGCTGAGCTGGTGACCTCGCCAGCTCCACAGCCGGACACTGCACCGAGAAGTTACAAAATCTTTAGCTTCATGGATACCTCTCAAAACAATGAAGAGGATTTGGTTAAAAATCCTTCTCAGGGAAACCCGGAAGGTGTCGGAGACACTATCGGAGAGGGCATTGCACAGGCAAGAAAGCTGTGATGGAAAAGTTAGCACCTGCGCAGACAGAGCAAGGAACTACTCATGTCCCATATTCCTCCCAGAACTCCAGAGGCCTGGGACTGGCGTGCCGTGTCGCTGCCGGCTGCACAAGCAGGCGAGACAGCCAAAAGTAGTCGCAGCAGGGGAAGCACAGGTCAGCAGGGGGGTAAGAGCCTCCACATGACAGACTAATCTCAGTCAATGTGTTCTGCAGACGTCATAGCAGAAGAGGGATTTGGAGGAGGATAATGCAGTTGCTCTGCAACACACAGGGGATCTCTCACGGAGGCGGGGAGGCAGGCAAGGAAGTGCTCCAACAGAGCCGTGGCCAGCATAAGCAGCCAGCGGTGAGATTTGCCACCTCCAAAATGAACAAGCGGTAGCAGGTACAGCGAAGCCCATAAGGATGTGAAGCTTAATCCCAAGCTGGCAGAGAGAAACCAACGGAGATGCACAACTAACAACATACTCTCAACAGGCTGCAAAATAGGTCATCTTCAGGCTGCAGCCTGGGAACAGCTGGGACACCTTAAGGGATGTTCTGATGTTGAACAGAGAGGCTGTGACATCTCATCAAGGACAGGACATCTCAACATCGATCGCCTGGTCTTGGTTTGTGCAGTGCAAGTTGCAGTAGGAGCGAATGCTGGCCACAAGCAGGCACACTCCCAGTCTGTCCACCCAACAGCAAGTCTGTTCACTTGCCACGCTACCAGGAGACGTGCCCTAGCCAAAACGCCGCCAAGCCACAGGCCCGCGGTGCTCCTGGCACGGGTGCAAGCACAGCACTGGCAGGACCCTCACGCAATGTTCAAGCGATGCCAGGCCTGGCTTTCCGGGCGTGGAGCTCGAGGAAAAGGATCTGCAGTGCTCCTCCGGGGGCACCGGAGGGGCGAGCGGGCTGCTGGCAGGGCCAAGGCACGGGGCGGGGCAGCCAGGGGAGATGGAGCCTGGCGTGGAGACCCACGGAGGGCTCGGTGGCGGCTGCTGGGGCGGGTAGCCCCCGGCTCGGCCTCTCCTCCCGGCCCGCCCGCCGGGGGAAGAGATGCTCCTTCCCGAGCGCCCGTCCCTCTCTCCCCTCGCACACCCCTCCCGAGCTCGGCCCGGCCCGGGGCCGGCGGGAGCCCTGGCCGGGCGCCCTCGGCCCGTCGACCGAGCAGACCCGGGCGGAGACAGAGCGAACCGGGCCGGTGCACTCCCTAAGGGGCTGCGGGGAGGTGATTGGTGCAGACAGCGGGTGCGGCCCCCCCGTTCGGCCCGCGCCGGCTCCCGGGCCCGGGAGGGCGGAGGCCGGGGCGGGGCCCTCAGCGCCGCGGCTCCGCCTCCGGTGCCCGGGGGCCGCCCCGCCGGGCGGCTCGGCAGCGCCCTCGCCCGGGAGCGCGGGGCCCGGGCATCGCCGGCCCCAACCTACCGGCCGCCGCCAGACCCGCACCCGCCGTTGCGCTGCGACCGCCGCTCCAACATGGCCGCCCGCAGAGCGCCGGAAGCACCGCCCCCTTCCGCTTCCGGCCCCCTCCGCTAACGGGGGCCGCGCCCACCGCCACGGAGCGGGCTCAGCCACGCCCCCGCCCGCCGCGCCACCGGCCACGCCCCTTGACGCCGGCCTCCTCCCAAGCCCGCGCTCGCGGTGTCCATGGCAACGGCGGGCGGGCGCCGGTGGCGGGCGGGGCGCCGGGGGGAGGGGGGAGTGGCGGGCGGGGCGCCGGTGGCGGGCGGGGCGCCGGTGGCGGGCGGGGAGCCGCGGCGCAGCCCCGGGCCGGCAGGGGGCGCCGCCGGCGGAAGCGGCACGGGCGGAAGCGGCGCCGTTTCCAGGTAACAGCGGCGCGGCTGGGACCGGTTCCGGTGGCGGGGCCGGTTCCGGCGGCGCGGGCCGGTTTCTGGAGCGATGAGCGGCGGGGCCGGGCGGCGGCGGCGGCTGGTGCTGCACGTGGACCTGAACACACGGTGGTGGCGGGGGATGCGGTGTCGAGGGCAGGGCCCCGGCATGGCGGCACTCAACACCTTCCTCAGCACCGTCACCTGGGGCCGCGCCGGGGCCGCCGGTGAGCGCCGGGGCCTGCGGGGGCCGGGCGGCCGGCGGGGCGGCGGCGGCGGCTGAGCAACCTCCTCTCTTGCAGGCGAGTGGCAGTGGGCGAGCGAACCGCCCCTCCCTGCGCCCCGCCCTGCCCGGGGGCCCTCAGCTACTACAGCCGCCACGGCCGGGATCCCACCTTCACGGAGGGCGGGCCCGGCCGGTGCTTCGGAGCCCTCCACGCCCGCCACTTGCAGCTGCTGGAGTGGCCGGGCCGGCCGCACGACGTCCTCTCGGTCCAGGGCGAGCCCAGCAAGCGCTACCACCTGATCCTGCCGGCCTTCTTCCGCCTCCTGGACACCCTGCACCGGGAGCGGAGGGCGTTCGCCGTCGTCTTCCGGACCTTCGGCACAGACCTGCCCCGTGCCCTCCGGGCAGTCAGCTGTGCCCTGGCCGGGACAGCACCCCCAGGTCCCTGCCCTGCGGGATGTGGAGGTGAGTGGCACCCGGTGGCTGGAGGAGGGCAGCCATGTGGCCTGCATGGAGCTCCCCGTGTCAGGCAGGCCCTTGAGCCACTTGGCCATCTCGCCTTTAAAAGCTCCGGCTTCTGTGGAGAGGAAATACAGGCAGCTTCTCAGGGATAAGCTGTTAGCTTGCGGAGCACATGTGCATGCATGGGAAAGGTCTTCTCTTGGAGCGTCCCGAGTCGGACAGAGCATCCCTCCTCCTAGAGAGAGGCTGCTGCAAGCAGAACAGGGCTCCCTGGCTCCGAGGCGATGGCAGCCGTGCTCTCCCGCCGTCAGCACACCGGGCAGGAACACTGGGAACGAGCTTCCGAAGCCACTTCAGTTGTTCCTCAGTGTTGATGGAGAATAGAGCTTGAAACGGGGGCAGCGTGCAGCTAGGGGGTCATTCCTTGCCATCCCAGGGGAGGGGATGATTTTCAATTGGGAGGGTTCCATGCCTCCTCTTGTCTTCTCCCCAGCACTGCCCTCCCATGCTGTGGTGGCAGGGAGTCCCCGCTCCGCTGCTTGTCTCTACCAATGCATGAAACAATCTGTTTGCTTTGGAAAACCTTTCCGCTCCTGCTTTCTGTGGTCCTGCAGCTCCCTGTGGATCTCACCCCTGGGCCAAATACGCTGCAGCAAGCGAGAGGTGGTGCTGACAAGGGGAGCAGAGCGACTGGCCACCCGGGAAGATGGAAGAAAGCTTTACGACTACTTCAGCTCCTTTGAGGGAATTGGAGGCTTCCAAGACCACTTTGACTGGTGAGAAACAGGGCACTGAGGAAGTGGATTGGGCATTTTTTCCTCTCCCGTGATTCTCCAAGCTTCTCCTGGTCTGGATAGCTCCAGTTTTGAGGTCTTTGTTACTTACATGCTCCCTCTTTTGCCTGTGGGCAGCTTGATGGGGCTCTTGCAT
This sequence comes from Tauraco erythrolophus, assembly GCF_009769465.1. NCBI lineage: Eukaryota > Metazoa > Chordata > Aves > Musophagiformes > Musophagidae > Tauraco > Tauraco erythrolophus. The sequence continues at coordinate 10,651,343 of NC_141476.1, forward strand.
CTTTCCTCAGGTCCCCGTCCCCTGGTGTACCTCCTGCTTTTCTCCAAACACCCTGATTGTCACCTCACTGCAAAATGCTTCTCCTTCCCGAAAGCAGCAGCGGCAGAGGGCAGGACAGTCTCCGTCCCACTTCCCTGGCTCACAGGGTTGCCCTGAGCCCGCACCTTTACCTGAGAGCTGTCACCCTCTCCCTCCCCTGACTGCTCCTTGTCCCGCTTGCTGTTTCAGGTGGGCCAGAAATCAGTTCTCTTCCCGGGGTGGGAAGCCCCTGTGGATTGACCCCCACGATCCCGGCGTTCACCACCACTCTTCATCGATGACAACATCCGGCTGGATGATGCAGACACCATTGTTCATCCCCAGGTAGGCGGCTGAAGGCCTCTAAAGTGCCAGCTGCCTGCGCTGGTGGGGTGTCCCCAGTGAGGTCAGGCACAGTTTGTCCCCCTTTTTGTGATCCTGAGCCTGCAAAGGGGGTCAAGGTGTAGCCCCAGTAATCACTGCACCCCACACCACCGGCATCAGCGGCAGCAATCTGCAGGGTGAGATGGGCCATCAGCAGGGAGAGCAGGTCCTGGCTGCCGAGTGCCTCTGCTCTGCTGGGGCAAGTCAGCCCCGCTCCGGGCAGCGGGCCAGGCCAGCCAGCCTCAGGCACGCCACGGCTGTCCTGTGGCACTCAGCTGAAAGGGCAGTGTTTGTGGTGGAGGGCACTTGAAAAGGGAACTTTATGCAGACAGAAATTGTGCCTGGCAGTTGACAACTGTCGCTGCTCGAACAAGAGCCACAGATCCATGGGCGAGCCTGAACCCCTGCCGTTTCCATCCGGGAGGAGACAGCACAGGGAGGAAACCTGCGGCAGCCCGGAATGGTCGGCAGCATTTACCGGGCAGCTGGGGAGTGCCGAGGCTGGGTTGCTCCCTCAGTTCATGGTTTTGTAGCTGGTGGCAGGAGTTGTTGGAGCAGACCTGTCGGGAATAGGCTTTGGACTGTGCCATGCCTGGTTTGGGTGAATTACATGGATGGCTCTGCTGAGAGCCTGAGGCCCCTGCGCGCAGCAGCTGCTGCCCGCGAGTCTGCAGCAGCTGAAGCGCGGCTCACGCAGCTCCGCTCGCTGCATGCCAGCCTCGAGCTGTTTCCCCCGATCAAGGAGTTCTTCCTTTTGCTGTCTGTAGCCGCATGGCTGGTCAGTTGGGCTGCTCAGCTTGTCTCGCAGCAGCTGTGCAGCCAGCCCCAGGGCTTCCCCCATGCCAGACCAGACAGGTAGGATCAAAGTCATGGTGGCAGCAGACCTCGCTGGGGTCTGGGCAGCATCTGAGCATCTCACCAGCAGAGCTCATGCCCGCTGCTGGGATTTTGCTGTCCTGCAGCCAGGATCATAGGTTGGACACCAGCTTCCCCTCCTCTTGTGTCACTGGCTCTGCAGGGCCGTCCTGTGTCAGGGGTGACAGAACAGTGCTGGAGGGAGCAGATTGCCGGGTGGCCTTAGGCAGAGCTGTGGTTAAGATCAGAAGGTGAAGTCCTCGCTCCTTCCTGTGCGACAGGCTGTGGCAGCCATTGGAAGAGGCTGGCAGAGGTTTTTCTGGGGGTCAGCTGCTCCGCAGAGCTGTTTTCCTTCCAGCTGTGGTGGTGTGGCCTATTCCTTAGGGGAGCCCCAGCCATGTGTGTGACAAGCTGGTTCGGAGCCAAAGGGGCCTTGTGGGAGGGAGAGGAATCTGGAGAAAACTTCACTTTCTACTGCTGGATTGGAGCTGGGAGCCTCTGCTGCTTTTCTGCTTTGCAGGAGACCCACAGCCAGCGTGAAGGCGCAAGGCCAAGGAGGAGAGCTCTGCTCTCTGCTGCCAGGCTCTGCGCTCATGCTGGACACGGCCCTGGCACTGCTGCCCACAGAGGGTGTGAGTCCTTCTGTGCGCTGCTCTCTCCCCGCAGGTGTTCTTGGAGCGGGGCAGCAGCAGCCCCAGGCGCGCTCCCACCTCGGAGCTGTACGACGTTTGCCTGGTGCAGGACCGACCTGCTGGGAGGCCATCGCTGACGAGGACTATTTCCTGCGCTGCGTGAGGAGGTGCGAGGAGAACTACGACCGCTACCTGGCCTGCACGGAGATGGACACCCTGAGCCAGCAGTGGGACGGACAGTGATGCCACCTTGCAGGGCCGAGGGGCTCTGGACTGAGACTCCTGCTTCCTGCTGTGGCGCAGGCAGAGATCGAGGCTGGGCTCCTGCTTCAAGCTGTCCCTTCTCCGAGGTGCAACATGCCTGCTGAGTCTTACCAGGAACCTCCACGCTCGAGCACAAGTGTCCTGGTAGCTTGTGTGATGGGATCCCTGGAGGAAACAGCTTTCCTGTCCACAGCAGCGCCGTGGGGAGCTGCCCCGCTGGCCAGCGGGGCAGGGACAATGCAGGCAGCCGCGCAGTGTTCACACCTGCCCCTTCCCACTCCCACACCGGTGGCTGGAGCAGAGCGGGTGCCGGGGTCAGTGCAGTGTTACCGGTGGCACGCCCAAGTGCCGTTAGCGCCGCGGTGTTCTCCGCGGCAGAGATAGCCATGCCATGTCACTGCTGCCTGTTTTTAAAGCAAACCTTTCTAGCTCGTTTCTGTCGTGAGTTTCCTGCCAGCCCTTGGCTCGGCCTGTGCCGGCGCATGGAAAGCCCTATTCCCGACGTGTTCGTTTGCAGGGCTCAGCTGAAGTGGGACAAAGGTGACGGTAAAGGGTTCAGGACCTGCGTTCACCTTCCTGGTGCTGCTGAGAGACCCCGGCGTGGCGGTGCTGAGCGGGGCCGAGCTCACGCTCTATCCCCGGCAGCCCCGCAGCGGTGATGGGCAGGGGCTCCTCTTCAGGGCAGGACGGTGGCTTGGCGGGCCGGCGAGCCCGGTGCTGGGGCGGGCGGGTAGCAGCACCGAGGGCCCCGGGAGGGCCAGGCAGAGGGGAGCGGTGCCCGGCGGGGGGGCCGGGGCGGGGCGCGGCGCCGCCCCCCCACCAGCAGCAGCGGGCGGGCCCGGCGCGGGCGGCGGCGCGGACCGGCGGGGAGAGCGGCGGAGCGGGCGGAGAGGTGAGCGCAGCCGCGGTCCGGTCCCTGCTCCGCTCCTGGCAGCAGAGCGGGGCGGGGAGCCCGGGCCCGACGGAGCGACGGTCCTGGGCGGGCTGCAGGCGGGAGCTGGGGGGTGTGGACGGTGCGCCAGGAGCCCCGGAGGGTGCGGGCGGGAGCCGCGGAGGGCAGAGGCTCCGGTGGGTGCGGGCTGCGCGCCGGGAGCAGGAGCCTCGGGGGGTCCGGACCGTGCACACGGGAGCCCGCGGAAGTGAGACCCTCGGAGCCGTACGGGCTGTGCATCGGGAGTCGCGGTGGATGCGAGCTGTGAACCAGGAGCTCCGGTGGATGCGGGCTGCGGGCGGGAGCCCGGGGAGCGCTCGTGGGTGCGGGCTGTGCGGGGGGAGCCGCGGAGAGCAGCGGTCCGGTGGGTGCGGGCTGCGTGCCGAGAGCAGGAGCCTTGGGGGGTCCAGACTGTGCACTGGGAGCTTCGAGGGGGGTACGGGCCGTGCACCAGGAGCCTCGGGGGGTCCAGACTGTGCACTGGGAGCTTCGAGGGGGGTACGGGCCGTGCACCGGGAGCCTCGGTGGGTGCAGGTAGGGAGCCCCGGGAGGCGGGAGCCCTCGTGGGGTGTGTGACGAGAGCCTCAGGGTGCAGGAGTCCCGGTGGGTACAGGCTGCGCAATGGGAGCCCCAGGGAACAAGAGCCCGGGATGCGGCAGCCTCGGGGAGCAGGAGCCCAGGTGGGCACGGGCAGAGAGCCATGGGGAGCAGGAGCCCGGGGAGTGGGAGACCCGGTGGGTGTAGGGAGGGAGCCCCGGGGAGTGAGAGGCTGTTGCACTGCTGAAGGGGAGCTGAGGGAGCTGTGGGTGCCTGGGCGCTGACTCGGGTGCTCTCCCTGCAGGAGTCGGTGAGCAGAGCTGGGCCAGCGCTGAGCCGGGCCGGATGGGCAGCACGGCAGGACCAGGGCCCGGGGACCCCCAGGGTGGCTGAGCCAGCCCATGGCGGCGGGCGCGGGCAGCCTTCGCGTGGGCCACCTTTCCCGCCATGCCCACGCGGCGCGTGTACTGCAGTGCCACACACCGTGACGGGCAGCTCTTCGTGCTGGGCGGCTGCGGAGGCGGCGGGCGAGCCCTGGGTGCCGCCGAGGTGCTCGACCTCCCGGCCCAGCGCTGGACCACACTCCCGCCACTGCCCACGCCGCGGGCCGGCGCCGCTGCCCTCGCCCTGGGCAAGCAGATCCTGGTGGTGGGCGGTGTGGACGCGGCACAGAGTCCTCTTGCCTCCGTCGAGGTCTACCACGTGGAGGAGGGCAAGTGGGAGAAGAAAGCGGCACTGGCTCAGCCCTCCATGGGCATCTCAGCTGTGCAGAGAGGTGAGGGCTGGGAATGGGGCTCAGCTGCAGGTACTCCTACTGTCCGGAGAAGAAGGGATGCAGGGGTCGGGGGGTGCTCAGGTGGGATTTGAATCTTGCTTCTGCTTGGGATGCAGCACGAGGATTTCACCCAGCAGCCGAACTTGCCACTTAACAGCAGGGTCATGCTCCTGCCCCAGCAGCCCTGTTGCAGCGCAGGGCTGAGGGATGCGAAGCTCCTCTGGGCATGAGAGCCTTCCCCAGCTGCCCTAGCTGTGCCGGGGCGACCAAGCACCCTGCTGCAGCCCAGCTCGGCCAGCTGTGTGTTGAACACATTGTGATTCCTGCCCAAACTTTGCTGAACAGCCTCTGAGCCTTGGCACAGCCCGGCAGCCCACGTGCCAAGAGTCGAGGTTGGTCCCCCTACGTGGCGCCCATGTCTGCTCCCTGCCTCGGGATGCCGTGGCATGGCCCCAGGCTGCAGTGGGGTGGCCAGGGCAGAGGGGATGGCAGGGGAGCAGGCAGGGGTGCTGGCCGCGCCAGGAGCGGGAGCAGGATTTGGCAGCATGGCTGTGTTGCCATGGTGTCTCCAGGGAGATTGTAGTGCCGAGAATAATTAGAGCCGATGGCCTTGTGATCTGCTCTGCACCTGATGGATGGGGCAGAGAAGGGAGTGAGAGGGTCCCAGCAGGGTCAGGACGCTGCCGGGCGCAGGCCTGGCTGCGCTCACTGTCCCCCTGCTGCCTTGGAGCAGCGACTGGCCGTGGGGCTCGTCAGCGCCTGTGCTGCCTGCCTTGCGGGGCATGGGGGTACTCCCAGCCCTGCGGTGCTGCCCACAGCCCTCCCAGCCTCACTGCTGCCTCTTTTGCAGATGGGGCCATCTACGCACTGGGGGGAATGGGTGCGGACACCTCTCCCCAAGCGCTGGTCCGCGTCTACGAGCCAGCGAAGGACCACTGGCAGCCCCTGCCCTCCATGCCCACCCCCTGCTACGGAGCCTCTGCCTTCCTGCAGGGCAACAAGATCTTCGTCCTGGGTAGGTGCCGCCGGGGTGAGCCAAGCATCCCCCCGCACCCCTGCCCTCTCCCTGTGCTGCCTCCCTGGTCCAGGGAGTGGCCTGGTGCACCCCAGGGTGGCTCCGTGCTGCCCTCCCACCCCAGCGCTGTGGCCAGCGGGCCCCATCCTGCTTGGTGAGCCCTCCGATGATGCCAGCTCAGGCACCAGCAGCCGCAGCGTCTTGTCTGTGCGCAGGGGGCCGTCAAGGCAAGCTGCCTGTCACTGCCTTCGAGGCCTTCGACCTGGAGACGAGGAGCTGGACACGTTACCCCAGTGTGCCCAGACCGCCGCGCCTTCGCTGCCTGCGCCATGGCCGACGGCGTCGTCTTCAGCCTGGGGGGGCTGCAGCAGCCAGGGCCCCACAACTTCTATTCCCGTCCCCACTTTGTCAACACCGTGGAGATGTTTGATCCCACGCAGGGTGAGCTCTGTTTCCCTGGGTGGGGTGAGAGTGTCCCCTATGGGTCCAGGATGCCTCCCTGGGTCTTGGTGAGGGGTGTCCATACCCCAGGGACACAGTTCATCTGGGCTCTGAGCATCAGCCCCTTGCACCCATGGCGGGTCCTGCCCTGTGCTCCCTGGCCCTGAAGACCCGTTAGCCCAGGGATGTCGTGGCCTCGGTATGCGCAGAGGAGCCACAGCAGGTGATGCTCACATCCTCTCGCCCCCAGGTGCATGGAGCAAGCCGAGCCGTGCCATCCGCATGAGGGAGAAGAGAGCTGACTTTGTGGCCAGCTGCCTGGGAGGAAGAGTGGTGGCCGTGGGTGGCCTCGGTAATGCCAGGGGTAGGCATGTGGCCGTGTTCTCATCTCTGTCCTTTGTGGCACATTGGTGTGCGGCAGCGGGGAGGTTGGCTTTGCAAAACCACGGGGGTACTGCAACACCATTGCTGCATCCCTCCTGTGCCCCTAGGTGCTGGGGGGACCCTACTGCCCCACAGGCTGCCCCCACTTTGCTGCTTGCCCTTTTCACCCCCTCGGCCAGGCCTTCCCCAGCTCATGTGCAGTGTGCTGGGCTCGTACAGCCCATGCCAGCTCAGCCCCACTGCGCAGGGCTGCAGCACTGCGTCCCTCTCCCGAGAGAGCTAGGGAAAGGTTAGTGCTGTCACTCAGCAGCGGGGACGCAGCGGGGAGGGCTGCCCAGGGAGCCCAGCGCCGACTGCAGCACCCCCAGCCCTGCAGCAAGGGCTGCCAGACCCCACTGAGCTCACTGGGGTGAGCCAGACCTCCTGTGGTGGGGCAGGAGGAGGTGGTGGGGAAGGTGAGCAGTGCTGGCTGGGTCCCTGCGGCGGGGCGTTGCGTCTGAGCTCTGCCATAGCTGGAGCTGCCCTCCCTTATGCCCTGGTGACAGCTGCAGAGTGCTGGCACGGGAGTAGAGCCCACAGTGCAGCATCGGTGCCAACAGCCCTTGCCATGGGGACACCACTAATCCTCTTGTGTCCCTCCTAATTGATTCGGGGATCGCAGAGCCCCCGCAGCCCAGGGCTCGGGGACCGGGTGCTGCTGGGGGCTGTAGCTGTGGCATCGAAGGCGTGTGAAGGGGAAAAGGCAGAGCTGGGGTGCGGGGAGAGGCTGCGAGAAGGCTGATGCTGTCCTGTCACCCACAGGGAACCAGTCCTGCCCGTTGGACTCGGTGGAAGGCTTCAGCCTCTCCCGGAAGAAGTGGGAGCCGCTGCCCCCCATGCCCACTGGCCGCTGCTCCTGCTCCAGCTGCCCGGCGCCCAGCCTGCTCTTCGTCATCGGTGGGGTGGCCCAGGGCCCCAGCGGTGCTGTCGAGGCTCTGTGCCTGCGTGAGGCGCCCTGAGCGGGTCGCGGGGACCAGCCCCGGCCGAGCACCAAGTGCCTGAAGACGGGGACAGGGTGTGCACACGCCCACGCGCGTGGGTGACCCAGCTCCGGGGAGCCACCATCCCGTGATGCCAGAGCCGCTGTGGTTTCTCGCCATGCTTCGGCAACACCTCTCGGCTCCTACACTGCTGTGGTGATGGAGCCCGGGGCAAAATCCTGGCTGGTGCGAGGGCTGCAGCCGGCAGCGCAGAGGGAGCAACAGTGGCAGGACTGTCGCTGGCCACACTGCCCCGTCCGGCCCCGTCCGTGCCACAGCGTGTCTGTGCCATGTGTGTAGCAGTGAGTGCTGTGTCGTCGTAGACCCAGTCGATGTCTCATGTAGCACAGAGGTGCCCTGTAGCTCAGTGCCTAGGAGGTGATGTAGCACCTCAAATAAATGAAACACATGGAATTTTACCCTGCCGGAGTCGTGTCATCCCTGGTTATCCTGCTACGGGCAGGGATGTGTCGCAGCCTGTCAGGAAAAGCCTCTCCCAAGGGAGAGCCCAGTGAAAGCTTCCTTGGCAGAGCCCTGTGCTGTGGGGCAGGGATGGCTCTTGCTCCTTTCCCCATTGTCAGGGCGAGTGGAGCGATGCAATGTAAGGATCCGGCCGTCCTTTGGAGAGGGAGAGCTGAGCGGCGGCTGCCCTCAGGAAAGGAGAAATGGGCTGCGGGGGGTGAAGGCAGCAGCAGGAGAGGGGCTTTATCAGAGACAGCCGGGGTGCGAGAGAGGGCAAGGAATGGCAAGGGCTGCCAGGATGCTGAGAAATAAGTTGAGATGCCTAACGGTGCTGGGGCTCCTGAGCCCCATCCAGCACCACAGCCCTGTCTCAAAGGATGGATCGTGGCTGGTGCTTAGGAGAGCTGGATCCGGCTGTGTCCAGCTCTCCCAGGCAAGAACACCACATCTCCCGCTTACTGGCACCGGGAAGGAAAGGTAAGCTTTGTGCTGGTGGTGTTTGTGGGTGACGTTTGGGGGTGCACAGGTGGGGCGATGACCTCCCAGATTGCCCAGTGCTGTGGGCTCGCCTGAGCTTCGTCGGTCTTTGCCCCATGCAGAGTCACGCACCCCAAAGTAGAGAGTGATAGTCGCAGACGCAGGCAAGGGATTCGATCTTTCACTGATACAACATTAGAAATATCTCACAGGTCCAGGTAAATATCAAGTGCAGATGCCTGACCTTTTGGAGAAGGCAGCCAGCATGATCCTCAGATAGGCAGCAGAGCCAGAGAGATGGAAGGCCAAATCCCAGCAGAGTGCGACAGCATCCGGCACACCGCTGGGGCAGGCTGCACCATCTGCTGGGGCATTGTGGCGTGGGAAAAGTTGGAAACAATTCAGAGAAGAGCATTCGCAAGGTTTTTGGTGTCGTTGCCCCATCGCCTCCACTGCCCTCCTGGTGTGGCGATCCCAGTGTCCATCCTGACATGCCGCATGGCCGTTTGCCTGTGTTTCAGGAGGAATATCCTGGGATACCTGGGCTGGTGGTACCTCAGCTGAAGCCATCCCTGCATCTGCCTCTGGAGTTGCCATAGAAACCACCGCTGTGCCAGAGCCAGCATCAACAGGGAGCCCCGAATTAGTGATTGAGCCGTACCTCGGCAGCTGGAGGGATGCGCAGGCAGCTGGAGCAGGCCAGCAGCTTGTGATGTGCTGGGGGGCTGGAAAGAGTGACCCCCTCCTCTGAGCACGATGTGGCTCCAGCCTTCTCCTCTGGATATTGCAGCAGCACCCTGTTTTCCCAGCTCTTCCCAACCTGTGCTCAGCCCCAGTGGGCTTTTCGTTCCCAGGGTCCTGGGACCTGACATCCTTCGGTGCCACCGCAGGCTAGGGTCCCCCCCTCCAGCCTGCTAGCCCTTTCCAGAAGCCACCGAGGTACTAATGACTTCAGTCTCACCAAAACTTTAGTCATAGGGGACCCTAAATCACAGAGCTGCATTGGAAACGCAGACCTGATTAATAAGCTTTTCCCGCAGGAGCATCGCATGGACAGGATAAATCAGACGCTGAGTCACCAGCAAATTGACATCCCTGTGTGCCAACTTTGCAGCTTTCCCTGCTGCTGACAGGGTGCCCGGCACTGCTTTTACCAAATTCAAGGCAATGCCACCTGCAAAAGCCGGGAGATGCTGGAGGCGGAAACCATGGCTCAGGAGCCCCTTGCTCTTGCAGTGTTTCCAGCAGTGAGGCTGGTGGTCCCTGCCCTGCAAGGGGTTTGCCCCTTTCTCAGCAGCACTTTGTCTCATGCACGTGATTGCCCGGCACATAAACCTGCCGCAGCACCGTTTGGCTTGACTCTTCCACCCGAGGTGAACAGAAATCTGTGACCTCTACTAAAAATGTGGATTTCTTATTCTTTTCTATCTCTGCTTTTGGGCACAGGAGTAGGATCCTGTCCAAATCAGGGGCAGAGAGCAGCCAGGAGGATGGTCCAGGAGATCTCCGAGTAGATAGAGAGATCTTCAGGCAAAAGGTTGATGGCCCTGACCGCCCTTGAAGACTGACATGTTATTAACTGAAGAGCTCCTGTGAGTGTCTAACGAAATGCACTACGAAATAAAAAAAAAGTTGAGGGACATACCAAATATATTGCTGTCTATCTCCTGGCAGCTTCTGCTAATTTTTACTAAATGAAAGGCTTCAAGTATCTGGCCACACTCCCGAACACTAGAAGCACAGTCTGTTACTTCAGATATAAGAAGAGCTACAAGCCAGCGCCTGGCAACGGGGCTAATCTCCTCGGAGTGTATTATGGATGGGGGAGACTGGAACTGGAGGTAGCTGTCAGACCTATAATTAAAAAAATGTGTTTCCTTATAGAAATATCTTTCCGTTGTCAGTAGAGATGGAAATATAAAAATCTCATTTATCATATTCCACAAACTCGGTAGACACTCCAACCAGAAAGCTCTGACCACACCAGAAATAGGAACAGCTCTGTGTAATAACCTAAAATAAGGTGCTGAGCCTTATCACTGGTGTGCAAAGCACTGGCAAATCCTTCCTAAGGGCAGTGGAAGTGCTGTGAATGGGTACGGGGCTCTACGATCTCTTCTGAAGGGAGTTCCGAGCCAACTTTCCAATTGCAAGCACTGAAATGACAGAAAATTACAATTTATGATGCAGGGCCGTATAGGACCCAGACGCACAGCAAGGCTCTTGGCAGCAGCGCCCTGCACTGGGCTGTACAACGGAGCTGTAGGCAGTTACGGAGCAGACAAGGCTTTTATTTACTCAACAAGCGCAATAAACATTAATGTTCCTGTCAGCACGACTCTCTGGAGGAAGGTTTGCCTTCCAGCCCATGGCTGCCTTGAATAGCCCGGCCACTATCCCATCCCTGAAGCAGGAACACGATACAGGCTGCGATTCCCTGTTCCCATCCTAGAAAATCAACCCGTTAGAGGCTCATCGTGCAGCTGAGAGTTAATGAGCTGCCATGATAAATTCAAGCTATTTATACCAGCCCCAGTGCTGTAACGACAAGCAAAAACAATGCAGCAAAGTCACTTCAAGAAGTTTTTTATGGGTAAAAGTGCAGAATTATTTATCTTTTTTAAGTTAAAGCTTTATTTCTGCGGGATTTGATTAGGAAACCAGATATATACATCAAGAAAGCCATTATTTTGACATCTCTGAGCTCCAGGCTGCCTTTAATATTAAAGCCAAAAGAGCATAAAGGGGAAAGTGAGTAGTTCTCTTAATCTATCCATGAATTTATATCAACCTTATTTCTACAGTGGTTTAGTGTTTACAGAGTATCTTCAGAACCAGCAATCAAGCATTTTAACCATTACTGAAATTGTTTTGAGTTAAAGGAGAAAAAAGTAGGCAAGTAACCACACCCGTTTTCCATTTTTGAAGGCAGAGGATACAGAAGTACAGGGAAAAAAATCCAGTAAAACCATATTTGAGAATCTTTCTCTGGGGAGTGTTTATATGACGGGTTATTTTTGTCGTACTTCTAATGGGTGAAATGAAATCGTTTTGCATTTCTGCAAGAGGTATTTACATGAGAGACCATGCAGCCTCGGGATGTGATGTAAATGGGCACCGTGGCCACTGCGCTCCTGTGGGACCAGCCCTTGGTGAGCTGGGCTCTGAGCCTCCTCTTCCTCTCCCCGCCCCACGATGGCCCCCGGGGGTCTGCTCCCAGGTGGAGGGGTGGGCAGGCAGGGTCCGGCCGGGCACCTGCCGTGGGCAGCATGGGGAGAGCCCAGAGCTGGGGCTGATCCTGGGGGCCTCGGGGTGAAATCCTGGGACCCCCAGTGCCAGGGTGACCCCACAGACCCCTGGCCCCAGGGTGACTCCAGGGACCCCCAGCCCCAGGGTGAGATCCAGGGACCCCGCCGGCTCCCCTGAGGCCTGTGGGGCAGGCGGGCCCAGTGGGCGTCTTCACCCCAGGCCCGTGGGGAGCCACCAGGCCCAGCCCTGGGGCAGCCATGTTGGCTGGGCCCACCCTCGACCTGCAGGGCTGTGCCCCCTGGGCTCTCCCCACAGCAAGGGGGCACAGGGGGACGCTACCCCCCGAGCAGGCCTTATTGATCTCTCTCCATTCCCTCCTCCCTGCAGGGGAGCGGGGCGGCATGGCCGCCGGGTAGGAGACACCATGAGCACGGAGGACATGATGAGGGCCGGGAGCTCCCAGCGAGGATGTCAACTGTGAAAAAAACATGAATTTTAACGTCTGGAATATCAAGGAGATGTTGAACATGCCGACGGCCTCTGGGTGAGCTTGGGCCGCGGGGTGAGGAGTAAAGAGCGTGAGGAAATCATCTATAAAATTAAACACTTTGGGTATTTGACGGTGATGGGGTGAAACACATCTAGAATTGATCTATGGTTAATTACAGTCTGCTTAATGGTGGTTAATTAGCTGACTCTGTGACCATGCTTGTGCCTGCATTGCTCCCGGCCCGCCTGGCACCCCGCTAGACCCACCATTCCTGGGAATTTAAAAACCAGCGTCAGCTGGAAGCTGTTCCCTGGCTTACTTGGGGAAGTCCTGCAGCCTATCCACATCTGGTTGGATAAGTTAAATGTTCCCTCCTGGCTTGTGCAGAGGATTGATAAAATGAATTGTGATTCACAATATTGTTACACGTTATGTAACCCTCAAATTATTCCATATACTGCATTTATACGCATGGCTTAATTTTTTCCCGCAGAAGTCAAAGAGCAGCTAGAGCTCCCCACATCTACAGTACATAGTGAAACAATAAATGTTATTTGAGTGTAAACATCTGGAGAGCAAGTATGTAAGACAGGCTAATTTTTTTACAGCTGAGTATCACCTGATGCATCTCTTGGCTGAAAAAATACAGTGGGATTTATCCCTTGTTTAGCACTGGAGAAGCTAATTAATGAATTTGGTCCTCTCAGCCTCTGTTAGTTAAATAACCCACTTACATAACCAACTGGTGTTCAAATTTACAGTTTTAGTCATACTGTCTCTTTGGCCTGATGTTACCATGATGAGGGATAATAATGAAAACATAATAGTAGTTTCGTTGCCCATTATAAAAATGCTTGTCATATACATTTGAATTAATTGAATTTTGTATAGATGCAGGGTCAAGGGGGAGCCAATTCAGGGGAAAAACATGTTTATACCTGTCACGGTTTTGTCTTTTTAAATATGCGCTGGATAGTTCTATTACCTTCTTGGTACCTGCAGATTTCTTTTTTTTTTTTTCCTTTAACTTTGTTTTCTATAAGTTGCTTCTAAGTAGTTTGAAAACCTGTGACTTTCTGGTCAGAGACTGAGCTGGGGAAATTTACAGAATATATATAAAAAAGTGTAATATTATCTATAATACAGATAATGATATTTTGATATTATATATAAAATATGTAATATAGATTTTTTTAATATGTAAATCCATCTGTGGAGTCATGCAATAGGAAAGGAAATGAGTGGAAGAAATAGAGGTGCCTATCTGGAAAGGGATTACTTGAATTCCTTCCTCTTCCAAAGTATCCTGTCAGCTACAACATCTTCCCTTTTAACTCACGTATTAATGCAGGAAGAAAATACAGATAAGATTTTAACACCCACTCCTCAGCATTCCACATTTTTTGTGAGTGAGTTCGAAAGGGTCAAATAAGGCATAAAGTGTTACTGAAAATGCAGCTGGGTTTTTGGAAGAGTTAAGAAGGGGGAGAAGGTTCTCAGGAGGAGAATTAACTTTTCTAGAGGAAAAAAGAAGTTACTCACAGGAGCATGTGCATGTGTGTGTATTTGAAATAGGGGTAAAGGTGTTGACTACTTTTTTGTGTGTCCCTTCTGTTACTAGAACCCTTTCTCACCACAGCAGGGTATGCTATATGATCCCCAGAATACTGTCTTTCAGGGAGCTTTAAAAATGAAACATAAAATCAGCATATAATCTAGGCAGAGTATGAATCATGCTGTGAGCTCTTTGCAAGTTTGAGTCAGGGTGTTACTTCTGAGAGCAGCTGCCACCAGGTCCCTAAGAAATGCAGAGCTCTGGTGACATGATACCCTCACGGCAGCAGTTCTGCAGAAGCCCGAGATTGCTCTGGGTTTTATTCGTTATCTATCTGTCATACTCAGACATGCTCCTTTGTAACCACTAGCAGCCCAAGAAATAGGGTGGGGGAACCAAAGTCCCTGTTTTTCCTGGGTTTATGTGTCAATATTGACATAATAGAGATCCTAGAACCACAAGAGAAGGCAGATTATCTGGTTGGACACTTTAATATCAGGGTGCCAATTATTTAAGAAGGTGGGAGAGGGTCACGTGGCTAGAATGACAGCTATGCAGTGGAGAAAACTTAGACTCAATTTAAGTGTATCGACAAACGACACAATTTTTGTGGATTGAAATGCCAGACCTAATTAGGGAAAGTGCCGCGTTAGAGCAGCGCGGCTACCTGCCCAGCCAGAAGGGTGGGAGAAGAAAAATCGCAGAGGATGTGAGAACAGCAGCCACAGAAGCAGCGAGGCTTCAATCAGCCTTTTATCGACTGGATAAACGTCACTGGGGCGCGATGCCGAAGGCACGTTTTCAGGCACCATAAACTCCTGCCTCGGCCAGGGAACTCCTGGGGGAAGAGACACATCTTGCCTTGCCCTGAGCTGTGCACAAGACTCACGTTCAGGGTATTACTCTCGTCATGCTACCCTGAGAGTGACGGTAGTGAACTGGAGTCATGTCTCTGCAGGAGCAATAGAAACCAAAAAACCCAATACTGATTAATTTTGAAAAAGACATTGATGTAGTAATAAGGAAGCTCATTAAAAATAAATTACACTGGATGGCCAAAAGGGTTAAATGCTTGCCTGAGGCATAGAGAGAGATTATTTAGACCTCATATTGAAGCTCAGAACAAATGCATACCAGCTATCAGACCAGATGAGAGACGGATCACTACTGGACTGGCGTGGTAAAGACAACTACTGAAAATGAGAAGGCATCCTTCAAGGAATTAAAGACAATAAAAAATAGGAACCAATGTATTATGATTTTAAATTGAAATTAACAGAATTTTCTTGTTCCATGAGAAAAACAGTGACTTGCTAAAGGCATAAAAGCTACTAATACGCCTACTTCCAAAGGCAGCAGAAGCAGGTAGCCTTCCAGAGAGTGTGTAAGGCCAATACATGATGAAAATATTAGAGGCATTCAAAACGGATGCCGTGAGTTAAGGTCTACTTAGGCACTGCTCTCTATGGTTTATTTCTGCCATTAAGAAAAAAATTCCAAGTTTAACAACCCCACTCAATCCATTATCCCATGAAATTCCATCCCGCATAGCAGGGCTACATATTTTGAATTCACCTTGAAGTCTCAGAATAAGCAGAAAATGAAGGAGACCACCAGGACAAAGACTGAGAGAGTAGCTGTAAAAATCCTGAGCCTTGGAGGAATGAGAAACTCAGGCTGTGAGTGCAGGCTGGAAGTTGGCTTCAGACTAGGGGGGGCAAAACCCTTGATTTCCAGATGTCTAATTCTTAATATGGTCAGGGATATGTTTTGTGTATGTAAACAGGCCTGCTCCGTGGAAATCCCAGTCTCCTTCTAAGGAAAAGGCCCTGCGAGTCCCTGTGACCGGCTCAGGACAAAGGACTAACACAGTTTCCAAGGTGAGGAGTGTCTGGGCAGTATTGAGTCACAGCGAATGAATAATGGAGTGGCTCATAGAAAGTAAAAATGACCTTGAGGAATTAAAACAAGACCAGAAGGACTTTGAGCCTGAAATCTGGAAACTGGAGGCAGTGTTTGAGCTGAATATGTGAGAGGGATTTCATTGTGGTTAACGCATTAGGGCCAGTGCCAAAGTCTGTTTGTAGAAATTCCTTTTAGGATATGGTGCAAATTATTTGCAGCAAGCAGGTCACGCCGTTCCAAAGGACAGAAAGCAGAATAATAATTTTGTGCTGTGCCTGTTCCCAGCAAAGAGATGGCAAATGGCTGAAAGTGGCAATAGCAGTTAAAACTCCTTGATTTAAACTCCTCCAGGCCCCTGGATGCTGAAGTTCCTCTGCACCCCAAGCCAATGCTGATCTCTGCTCATTTGCTGAACACATTGGCAGGCAGCAATTACTGACGACGAGAGCAGCATAGCAGAGCTAGAGGCAGTTCCTATAGACACAGACTAAAGCCAGGAGCAAGAGCAGGTGAACAGCAGCTCCCAGAATTTCAGCTGGATTTGTTGTGATTCAGCCCTGGTCACTAAATGAGGAGGAGCAGAAGGGACTGGGAGATTTTCTAGAGGGAAATCAGGAGAAGAGGAATTTTATGGCACTGATCCTACTCAAGATTACTACCAGGAGAAAAAGATCTCTTCTTCGGGAAAGAGGCTTTACTGCACTTTGAAGAAATATGTCAGGAAGGCGTAAGCGAGCTGCACCCACAGTGCTTGGGAAGAAGAGGGATGTTGGCGCAGGTTCAGCAGGGATGACAGAACCAAATGAAATCACTTACAGCAGCACCGCAGATAAAAGTTATTATCCAAATTGTAGAAGATTCAGTTTGCTTTTCCAACTGACTCTTCAACCTTGATGTTGGTGCGTAAGGATGGATCCAAACAACAGGGTAAAAATTAGCAATTTTAAAAGAGAGTGGTACAGTCTATGAAAATTTATGGTTATGAATTTCTAGCTTGTTGATGCCCCTGGAAACATCTAGGAAACACAAGAAGAGGGTATTTATCATGCGCTGTGTTTCTCTTGGGTTGTTGTATCCGACAGCTGTTTGGGGTCAAGGCAGAACCTTTAAATGAAAGGTGAACATTGACATATGATTGTGCTAAAATATTTGGCAGTGGAAATTGAAACTTAGAAAAATGAAAGAGGCTCACAAAAGATCTAACTTCTCCTGTGGAGGGGGAATTCTCACTGACAACAGGGAAACTCAGACTGCAAAGAACTAGCTGCCTCCCCAGATCTGCAGAGGGCTGCAGATTTTTTAGATCACACTCATACTACAGAAAAGGTTGGAGTTGCTGATATTGCAATACCTCGCATGAAGTTAGGTGGGAAAAAGACATTGTTCCAACAGTCAGCAGAGGATGATTTAACATCTTCTGGAGCTGACAAGAACTGACGATGGCACTTCTCTTGCATATCTAAAGCTGGTTTTGCTTTGGACGCACGTGCTAATGCCAACACCATAGGAGCACTATGGGCACAAGTGCATGAACGACTCGGAGAATGGCTCATGTTAGCAGAAAGCTAGAAGTTCTCCCGAGGTAAACTATTGCATCACTTAGGAGGGACTTCTAACTGAGATTAAATGTCTAGGATGTTTCCTTGCTGTTTATAAGGAAGGGTTTATATTTAGGACGGAGCATGCATCCCTGCAGCTCAGGCATCCTGAAGGGAATGGTCAGGTGGTTAGAAGAGCTGTGGCTGCCCGATCAAGGATCTGATCACAGTTGTCTGATCTCACTATCAGGGATACGCCAAGTGTGGCCAGGCTGATGTCTTGCTCAGATGATCTTGTTAGTAAATTAATTACCAGTAGTGTTAAGCAAGGGAGAAAGAAACATGTTGCACAGGGAAATGACTGTATTCCAAAGAAGCATCTGTTTCATTCCCCCTCCTAATTTGCAGAAATGTCATTGTTCTCAAACCAACCACTGAGGTAGTGGACTTAGGACAGAAAAATTAGACTCCAGAGCAGCCAACAGTCGCCTCTGGTCATAGTGTCAGTGCAGAGTGAGCCTAGAAAGTCACTTGGGTCCTAAAGTCCTCTCAGCTCAATAGTCCTCAAAATACTGGTCATAAAACACTTCGTTACAGAAATCTTGTCCTTCAGGCATAAAGTAATGTGAAGGGACTGAGAAAATGAGGAGGTTATTGGATGTGATATTCACCAGCTGTACCAGACACTTTCAAAGGGGGGTTGACAGGACAATAAAGCACTAGGGATTATAAAAACCCTTCCTTGAACTAAGAGGGAGCTTTTTTTGGCTTGAAGACAAGAGGAGTTAGAAAACTGGTGCAGGAGATGTGATACTTACTTTGCAAGTAGGGATCCTGCCCGTGTGGGGTCATGGCCGCCTGTGTGCTCACATCTCTGCCTGACATGCTGGCTGTAGATTAAGAAGTCTTTTTTTTCATGAATCTTAGCTGAGATGGATGCTAGTAAAAGTTGTATTCAGATTTCTTTCTTAGTAAATTTGGGGTCCAGAGGCAGATGGAAGGAGAAATTTTGAACTCAGACAGATTTATCAGGCTTTTTGAGAATCCAGAAACCCATACCTCATCTATTTTTGCCTGCGGCTCAGTATACTTGGTGAGCTCAAAGCCAAAAGTGTTAACATGATATTGTCACTGACACCACTGTATAATGAAGAGGGAGACTGAGCAGTTCAAGTACTGCTACTAAATCCCTTCCCTGTTGTGTGTATGATGTTTGGGCTCCTTCCAAAACTGGGGATTAACCAAACACGTCACTGCTAATAAATGTTGGGGTGATCATCTTTTGTTATACACATAAATTAATCTCCTATTCCTTCTCCTTTGCTCATGTGATTTGACATGGAAGGAAAACCCTGCATAAGAGTCTTTTTCGTTAATTTTGGGTCTGTAATTCCCAGTTCCAAAGGCAGCAACACATCTCTCCATTTTGTTAGCTTAAAAACCAGCAAGAACTGAGAGTATAAACCTGCCCCAGCTTTTCTTATGTTTTGACCTGGCCTAAACACTCCATCAGACATTGTGGATGCAGAGCAATGGAATGGTGATCATGTGAAAAACGAAAAAGGTCTGTATCTTTGCCAGCCACTGAAACATTGAACAATTGGAGCCATTTTCTGACAGAATGAGAAGCGGTGCAGCTGTGCGGGGAAACCCTTGGCTGAGGGAAGCTGGTACGGTGCCACGATCCTAGTCCATACAGTGGTAGAAGTCGTGTCTCTTAAGAGGAGCAGAAACAGAGCAACATAGCACAAAGTCAAGTCTAGCTGGAAAAGGTTTATCTGGGCAACACTCAAGGGAAAGAAGAGAACTTTTGAGTAGCACTTTACTATGTTTGAAATATTTCTAATCAGATCAGTTTGTCCAGCCATATGCTACCTATTTATTTGTTGTTCCAGTATGTCAGACTTAAGGCATCTGGAGAATAAATGCCCAAGAAATATCAACTATCAGTCCAAAAGGTTTACTCTTTTGGAACTGCCTTCCAAATAAGCCTAGCGGCATCTGAGTTACAACAGAAATTATTATCCAGAGTAGTGAGAAGGGAGAGATCCGGCACTTGCTAGGAGCAAACCCCAAGGTGTCCCTTAGGCTAGGCAGGCAAGGTGAACTGAGTTAGGTGACCAGTTTTAGTTTTGGTCTTCTGTCTGCACAATGTGCTGGAGAAACACCTTCGCCCCTGCAGGGTGAACACAGAGCTACCATACTGCATTCATACGGATGCGGCAGTTGAAGCGTAGCAAAACCAAGCTGTTTACATTATACACTTATGTGAACGGTACCTCCAAGTGGAGAGTCAAAACGAACATGTTGGCGTGGGTCATGCTTGAATGGTTGCAGCAGGTCGTGTAGGGAGTTCTGTTTGCCTTTTGATTGCTCGAGACTCATTCACAACATGCTCTGCCCCATTTCAGGCCTAATAAGTTTTCCATCCGGAGCAGTGCTCCTAGTGACTACTCGAGTTTGAGCGATTCTCAGCTGCTCTTCGGCTCCCAGTTCTGCCCGGAGAACGTGCAGTCGGCAGCGGCGCCGCTGGAGCTGGGCACGCAACTGGGACAGCACAACTCCCAGGACGTGAGTCTCGCTTTCGTTCAGCCCTGTGCAGGCACACAGCCACCATTCAAAGTTAATGAAAAA
Source organism: Tauraco erythrolophus (assembly GCF_009769465.1). NCBI lineage: Eukaryota > Metazoa > Chordata > Aves > Musophagiformes > Musophagidae > Tauraco > Tauraco erythrolophus. The sequence continues at coordinate 10,670,908 of NC_141476.1, forward strand.
TGCTGAAATCAGGTGGTAACATTCACAAGTGTTAGTAACTGCTGAAATCAACTCATCTTCTTGATACGTTTACATATTTGCTGTGACTAGACAAAGCAGCAGCCTGGTTGGCTGAAAACTTGTAACAGATTACTATAAATTATTATTGAGATAGATATTATTTTCTTTAATAACATTATTTTAATTAACAAAACAATATGAAATTATTCTCAAGCTAATGTCTTTAGACCACCTAGCTAAGGTAGAATATAACATCTATTCCTCTTTGAAAAACACTGTGTTACTCTTCATTAGCTTTCTGCAAGAATGACAGAGGTGTTCAGTGTTTACTTTCACTGACTGAAAATTACCTTTCTGTATTGTTGTTATGGAAGATGCTTGAATGATTTTGGATGAAGCGCTTCTACATTCAGAATCTTACTCCTAGAACACATGGTTTCTGATGTTACTAGCTTCACTAAAACAGTTCCTGCACTGCTAACAGATACCATCAGATCTGAATAAAGATACCCGAGAGCAAAGATTAGGGAAGAGTGATGGTGCCATCTTGGTAGCCCTAGGCTGTCCTTCAGTTCCACTGCTGTCCCCTGCATTTTGCCGAGGGTCTTGTCTATTGACTGCAGCAGCTTTTCATCAGATGCAAAAAAGGAAATCCACTCTTTTCAATGAAAAAAGAAAATTTAATGGAATTTGCATTTCTTATGTTTTAAGGAAAAGGCATTTTCATTTTAGTCGCACAGTGTCTGGAAAGTTTGTAGAATGACGGTCTTTCCAGCTTTCATATTAATATTACATTTATTGCTATGAAATGTATATTGAAGCATGTGAAAAACTTATCTACAGTCTGGTGTTGTTGCTAGTTGGCAGCAAAATGATGTCATCCACCAGGAAATTCAATAGGATTTTCTTTAGATTCCTGTACAGGGAGCTCCCACTGACATCTTTAGCTTTTCCACAATTCCAGGAACACTAGAATTCATTTATAGTCTTTGTGTTGAGCACACAGGAAAAAAAATCTACACACCTGATAATTGCAACCAACTGAAAATCCTCAAGATGAGAGAAAAGCCTGAGTTTGGAGGAATTCGGGCTGGGTCTCAGTTCCACAGGGGGTTGATCTAACTAGGCACACTAAGTGAGCCATAATCTCATGAAATTCTTAATCTCCTCGTCCAATCTAATCTGTCACATCCAATCACTGTAATCTCTGTCTGGAAAGCACTTGGTACACAAATGTTTTTTTCTAATTAATGTTCTTCTTATTTTTATACTTGAACATTTTTCTTTCTTTTGTGCAACAGAGTGAGCCCAGTATTTTCACCAAATACCAGACAAAACCACAGTTATTTGATGAAGACGCAAAAGAAAAAAGTTCATTTAATTTTGGTGCAGGAAGAGTGAAAAGTGTCTTGGAAAATTTTGAAGTGAATAAGAACAAAATAAAGGACAAATATGATCGGTATGTAGACATCCATTGGAAATTCTTTCTGTGCTGATGCTTATCACTCCCTACAGCTCCTCTTCTCTAAAAGTCATGCACGACATAGCTGCATATTTCTCCAAGAAAAGTATCTTTTCAGGCTTTAAATAATCTCTGATTGGAAAGAGTCACAGGATAAGATAATAGGGTTTATTTGCAATGCAATTTATGTAACACACTCAGCCATAAGCCACAAGGAACAACAAAACTCTAACCTGAGTTTACCTTTGTCCTTCTTTATCTAATCAGCAGGGCTTTTCCTGTATTGATTCTCTGTGAAAGCCCATATTTCTCAAAATTTCATAGACTGTGTTGGGACTGATCAAAGGGACTCTGGGGACGGTCTTCACGTTTGGGCCAGATGAGGAGGTTGCCAAACATACTTGTGTGCGGCGATTGCACCTTTATAAATCTGCATGTATCTCTAGAATTCTACTTGTACGTAAGATTTTTATACAAGGAACAAGCTGACCATTTCAAGCTCAAAAATGAAAGATGGCAAACTCCCCAGTGCACCTATAAATACTTCTTAGCACTGTACATTTTGTAATGTAACATCTGAATGAAATACATTTTATTAAAAGCCTTTGATCAAATCAGGCTATATATCTCTTTCTCTTTTTCAGTGGGCACTATGCTTCTGATAAGGCAAAATTTGATTCTCTAGTGTCTATTAGTGAAGAGGAGGATTTTTATAAGTGAGTTATGAGAAATGAACAAAGAGTTTTAAATGTTTAAATAGGCAGAACTCTTAATTATCCTTTATTTCTTCTTTAAATGAATTATGCTCCTTCCTACACTCCAGACTCACTCCCAGATTATAGAAATAGCTATATTACCTTTATACAGATAAACGTATAATTCTCAATTTGTATCCCCCACGAGTCTGACTAATAAAATGAATGTCTTCCTCTCCATAAGGCTTGAAAGATTTCAGAAGCCTTGCCTAATTCTTATAACTAGACGCTACCTGACCTCCACCTTTTTGGTTGTTGCAATTTGAATCACTAAATGATTGATTCAAAATGACCCGAATCTTCAGAGAGGAAATAGGTTATGGCTTTGCTTAGCAACCGTCCTTGCATTTTGGTTTGATGGGTTAATCATGAATACAGCCTGGTTCCTGACAGGCTCGCTCAACTTAAAAGGATGGATAGCAGAAACCACAGGCGTAATGTCAGGAGAAAAGAATTTGCAATATTTGTTCTTCCTGGCTTGAGCTTTGTTGACGCTGAAGCTTTTCCCATATTTTCCCCACAGTTGTTTTAGTCCAAATACAACACCCATGTATCCCAGCAACTGGCACGTCACCTCTGCCAAGTCCATGTCCTTCCAGAGCAGATAGTGCAGTGGTAACATCCCAGCAGCTAATGGACAGTTGTGTAAATGCCAACTAAACTTTCAAGAGAGGCACAAATGCTAAGCCAAAAATGAGAGAGTTTGAAAAAAAAAAAAATTCATGTATATGATGTATATGTGCATGTGTGTATATATTTTTTTTTCTTACTCTACATAGCAGAATCCAGGCTTTTCCTAAAACTCGTAAGGTGACTTCAAAGGGTTATGCCCCTTGAAGTAATTATGTTTCTGTGCTCACATTACACACTATCCTATTGTAGCGTTTCATGTCTCATGTTTACTGTGATCTTTTCAATTTCTGTCTATTTCAGTAACTTACATGTCTGGTTTATACTTGGTTGTTTGTTTTTTTTTTTCATTTTAGTGAGGTTTTAAGCACTTTTATTTCCAGCATCAAAGACAGACTTCAAGGGGTAAGTTAATTCAAATTCAGAGTGCAGAATAATGAAGAGTTAGAAATGCTACAGAACATTCACCTTCTTTCATTTACTGTGCTGATATTTGAATTATTGCTGTTTGTCTTGAGTGATGAAATACTTTAAACCAACAATTGCCAATTTTTTTGCATATACTATTGTCTTTGCGGCCCGTTCTTAGGGTCAAGGTCTTTAAGGCCTTGCCTCAGAGTCAGCAGTGGAATTTCTCTGGGTGTCAGGGGCAAGAACAGGCTTTAATGGTTGTCTGCAAATATCCATTCATTTTTCCTTCTGCCTGAAGAAAGTAGTCTACTCTCGGGAATGTTCAGGCTGTTCCATGCCATGAGTGGCAGTTGTCATTCCGTGGCATTTGGAGCTGTGTTTTTGTGAACAAAGAAAGGGCGATGTATTAATTTTCTCCTTTACCTTTGTTTTTGCAGCTGCAAGCATGCTTGGACAAGTTTGAAAAAATGTTTGATTCGAGAAACAAATCCATTTTGGTTCACCTAGAAACCATTTCCAAGACACGTAAGTCCTTTCTGTGTTTGTTAACAGCAGAGAGCACAGTCAAACTGCTGAATGTCAGCATGTTGTCTCCAAGCTGGGGTGAGCCAGGCAAGTCAAGCCACTCATGGCTGCTCTGTGCGATGGAGAAGAGCAACTAAGACTTATCCACAGTTTGGACTTGCCTATTTTTCCATTCTTACTGCTATATTGTCCTTTTCTCTGTTCTCTTATGCTTTGTCAAAGAACTTAGGTGTTGCGTGGTTAGGTGCCATGCATGCATAGATAAACGCACCTCCATTTTTGTGTTCTGCCTAGACTATGATGGGGTTTAGACTATCTAGAGCACCAATGGAATACACAGTAAAAATAACTTACATATTTATACTCTGGATATCCATTTTCAGTTTTTAAGGCTTTCTCAAATTTTCATGTGTTAGTTTGAAGTCTTCCATCTCTCCTCTGTGCTTGAAATTATTATGTTTTAGACATAAGCAAAACTGGTAGTGATGATTTCTGAGGTAAGAAGCAAGTAGTGAAGCCTACTTTCGCCATGATAAAATGGTGATCTCCCAAAAAGCCAATCATGTAAAATACTTTTGAACTGCTCCATCTCCAAGGTGGCTAACCACAGCAGTCTTTACTGGGGGGAAGTGCTTCAGAGGAATTGTTTCTAATTTGACTTAGAGCTGAGCCTTTGACAGTGCATTAATTTTTAATGCTGGCATTTTTTATCAGCATCCTGTCAGGGCTCGGCTCTGTGCTTGCCCTGCTCCATGCAAGAACAAGAGTCCAGCTTCAGCACATGCAAGAAACGTGAAGTGAGATATACCTTGTGAGTTCAAGGTATCAAACATTCACAAAAGCACTGTAATATGTGGTTTCCACGAAGCACAGCTTTGACAGGTACCCTTTAAGTCAACACAGCCCTATCAGGCAAAAAGTGAAGCCTGGTGCATTCTTTGTGAGGCTGTGATAGCCTCTACTTTTAAAATAGCAATCTTGTTATACTAAGAACACTCCCTTGCTGTGCTTGGCAAGTGCTCTTGGTGGGACCTTAATGTAAGCAAGAATCTGCCTGTTTTGGCCAGCACAAGCTTCCTATTACACGTTTGCCCATCTCCTAACTACTTCAGTGCCTCAACTTGTCCACTCTGTGGCAGGGCTTTGCTGAATTTCGTATACCTCTTGCACAGAAATTGTTGTCATGGCACTGAAAATCAAATCTATTGTTCACAATTCCCCCTCTTCATTCCATACCATTTGTTCAGCTGTCCTGGTTCTCCTCCATACCCATTTTAAATAAATGTGCCTTGAATGAAATGAGAAACCTCCCAGAGGTGCCTGCTGCTAGATTTTCAAAGCAATTGAAAAGAAAAATTGGCACTTTCTCTAATGTATCATGCTGCAGAATGTTGAATATATAATGAAAATCATCACAGGCTCTACAATGTTGTTCTTTTTATATTTCTGGGAGGTTCATCTGTCACTGGTTAATTGCTGATAAACACTGCTACTTTGACTGGTATCACAGTGATGGATAATTAAGTTCCCACTAAATAAATACTTGCACTAGTGCCTTGAAAAGATCCCAACTGAGGCAATTTCCTTCAAAAACTGGTATAAAATTCCTAAACTCAGGTGATAAAGAGCAAAATTCGGAGCTGATAAAGCACTCAATGCCAGTGGCTAATTATATAGTACCTTGGGATGTGGGTGACGTGGTAGAGACATATTAAATCATTGGCAGTGGAGGATTTCACGTGTAGGAGAGGAATGCAGAAGATGAAGAGCCTCTCTTCAAAGAGAGAAGCAGTACACCAGGGCATTCAAACAGCTCTGAAAAGCAAAGAAAGGTAGAACTTGAAATCAAGTCTGTCTTCATTAACAGCATATAAGGAGTATCACAGGCCTCATTTATAGCAGTGGGTGCAAGCACATTTGGCACAGCCTACATAGCCACTGGGCGAGAACAAAACAGAAAATATTTTTCAAAATGTATTTCCAAAGCATTACCAAATGCTGCTGGGCTGGCATGCTCTACGCAGTAAGATTAAAAAATGGTCTCTTTTGAGTGTTTGTCCATATGCGCTTGCACACAGTGGATAGAGCTGACTCTGGCACTGGAAATGAGATAACATTTGCCTGAGCAGCTTCCACAGAGGCGCAGCTGCTCTATCCCTTGCACACATCTCAGTGTGCTGTGCTCAGGGATGTAAAGAGGCAAGCAGATCTGATGTCCTCAGTTCTTCCACCTTACACAGAGTTTCTCTGGTTGACTTGCCCGCTCATCATCTGCTCTTTCCTTCTGGTTTCAGCTCCTGTAACTAATTTGGTTTTATATTTTTCTCATTTTCATTTAAATACCCACGCTTCTATCAAAACTTTCTATTTTTTTAATACAAATCCCAATTTTCACAACCCGGCCCTTTCTGAACTGCTTTGCTTTTCTGGTATCTGGTAGTTCCAGCTGTGACAACTCATAACAGCCATATCCTCCGCGTCACCTTGACTTCATTGCAAATGAGAAGCGTGTTCCCTGCCAGCATACCACAGGCAACCCTCTGACGCTCCTGCCAGCAAGGGTGACAAAATAACATGAAATATGTCCTTTACAGAGGTATGAGCTGATGCAATTCTCTGACAAAATCCAGTGCCTAGTGTCAGTTTTCAAACATGACTTGCTTTGAGACTCCCAAGGCCCAGTAGTTGCTGGCAAGGTTTCTAGGGGAATTTGCTGATTATAATGGTGAGATTTGAGCTTCTCTACTGTGAAGAGTATGGTCTGGACTGGGACACCCAGTCCAAACTCCCTTATGTTCTGTGTAGATTGAAAAGTCACAAGGTTTAAAATCAATAAAGGAAACGCCTTTCCCATGCAGTTGCTCACTAGCTGTGCAGTGACTGGTAATGAAAATTGTTGAGATGAGGAACTTAACCAGACTCTGAAACACATCGGCATGGGTGGTGAGAGGATGTGTGGTTGTCTTGGTGGATACTGAAACCTTTCAATGCCGCTCTTCAGGGCTTCGGGCACTATTTGCTGTAGAGCAGGCTGAGATCGGAGGCAGCTCGTCCTGCAGTCCCCCGATGCAGATATCTTCTGCCATGCTGCAGAAGGGGGCCCAGGCTAAGCAGGCACAAACCTGCCAGCTGACTACTCGCGGTATGTCCAAGCAGGATGCCCAAATGACAGCTCAAACGTCTTGCCCACTGGCACAGCTCAGTTACTGGCCAAGGAGAAAACTCAGTGCTCTGCTGAGCTCCACAGCTGTCTTCCCTGCTCGTGTCTCACCAGGCTTATACCATCTCCTGTTTACCCTACTGAACCCAGGCGCAAGGGAACCAACCTCCCTCCAAAGTGTTATTTAAAGCCTCTGTGCTGTCAGTGCCAATCTCGGGACGAGTTGCATAGATGATGATAGATAGGCATCAGAAGCAGTTGATGTTTAATATTCCTGGGCTGCTCAGGCTGTAGTTTTCAGCTGTTGGGAGTGCAGCTGTATCTGAGTGCAGGCTGGTTTGCAGGGAACCCTCTGCAGCACAGAGTGGCAGACCTACCCTGAGGTCCTGCAGCCTTTTATCTCAGGCCAGATTCCACATTCCATATGTTATTAATGTAAACCAGTAGCATCTGAAGAAAATGGTACAGCAAATCAAACCACAGCGATGTTCCAGGTTGTAAAAAACTGTTTTGTTTAGAATACCTTAAGAAAGGCACAAGCCTGTGCACAAGCCACCCATTAACCAAGTAAAGATTTTCTCTCTGTAATCAAGTTACTCAATAACTGTCTGCTGCGGGGCTTATTTGAAGGAAACTTTCTCTGAAGCAGCCGTTCTCGATGATTTTCAAAGACAAGAGATTTGACTAGCAGAGTCCTTGAGCTGATCTAATTTGGCCATCTCAATGCCTGTTTTTTTAAAGTCTAGATTAATGCTCATTTTTGTTTTGTTTAATAGTGTTTGACAAGTCTGAACACTCCTCTGGTATGGAAGCTAGAGAGGGAAGGAGAGTGCCCCTCCTCTGTACTGAGGGTTTTTTTTCTGCAGAATACTCCTACACGCACAAATGAAACGCGTCCATAAGACTGGCTGTTGGTTGCTTGCCTGCAGCATGCTGTGCTGAGTCAAACGTATGTGCAGATCACAAGCCCAGTGGATGCGGTGCTATTTTTAGACTGAGGATACCACGTTGTAGAAGAACAGACAGACTAGGGAAATCAGAAAGTTTTAAAAATAATTCTGATCTAAAATTAAGCGTGTGGGGAAGAGCAGCAAGCTGAGGTAAGCTTGCTGATGCGGGCCTTCCTGTATCCTCACTATGTAGAGATGGAAGGTGAAGTGACATGAAAGGAATTTCCTCCTTCAGTCACAGCTGCTTTCCTCCTCTTTATAGGTTTTCTGGCCTGGAGGGAGCTGGCAGGCTCCCCAAAACCTGCTCTCAGATTGCAGGTAGCCCTTAGGTACAACCAGGGAGATACAATGTCTAAAAGGCCAACTCATTCACTCCACCGTTACAAACCCATTCTACAAGCCACAGCTTTCCCTGAGTGATTTGTAAAAAAGTCTAAATCTGTCAGAGGAAAAGACTAAAAGCTTAAAAACAGCAGTGAGAGAGCAGGGACAACCAAATTGCCTGCAACAGCAGAGAAATTATTAGTTGAAACACTTGCAGATAATCCTCAGAAATCAGCCACGCTCCTACAGAGAACAAGACAAAGCCATGCGGTGATGGTCAACCCGAAAAAAATGGAGAAATTGCCCCTGAGCCAAGGTCCAGGAGGTGTTTTAACTCAATGTGTGTGAGGAAAACACATGGATGAGGCAACTGCAGGGCTCCTTCTCCAAAATGACAGCACTGTGCTCTGTGCCCAGGCATTGCTCCTTTGGAGAAAGGCAAATAAAGATGAAAATGTAGCATGGCAGAGGGGTTCCCTGCCGCTGGGAGGCAGCTCTCAGCAGGCACCCTGTCCATCGAGCATCAGCCTCGCTACACCTGAGCAGCACCTCCAGCCCTGTGCCACCAGACACCTTTGGTTTGCGTGGCCGAATAAGCCAAACGCTTTCGATCTCCTTTCATAAGAGATTATCTTCTAAGCACTTAATTATCTTGTAGCTTTTCTCTGCACATGTCCCAGTTCAATCTCTTTTTTCCTTTGCACATAGGCAGCTGGGACTGTGCGCAGGCTTCCAGCCACCCCGGGGTGCACAGCAGTTCCCATCACCCAGAGCCTGCACACCTCCGGACCCACACTGCCCTATCTCACCTGTAGCCCCTTGTGCTGGCATTTGCATCTTTGTGTCACCTGCTAATTACCTAAATGCCTGCTGGCTTTTGCACCTAGGTGACTACAGCAGATTTTAAGCAGATTTGTCTCATGAGCAAGCCTTAAGAAGCACCTTCCAAAGCCACATTGTCCCCTCATGCCACCCCTCTCAGGAGGTGATGTTTTCCCTTCAATTGAAGCTTATCCACTTAGTTTTTTCTCAGCCTTGTTCATATTACATGACAACTTGCACTGAAAAGCTTTGTTTGAATCTACAGAAAGGCCACTGTGTTGCCTTTGACTAAGAAATCACGTATCTTATCCTAGTGTTACTACCTTAGTCAGGCACAATCTGCCTTTTATAAAATCTTGTTCCATTTTATTCCATTCCCCTCCAGGTCTTTGAGTGCTCTTTCCCTTAAGGTCTATTCTAAAACCTTGCACAATATGAGAACAAACTAGTAAGCCCATAATTGCTCAGATCTCTTTCCTTTCTTCCTTCCCAAATGTACCTTTTTTAAATGTCGCTGTTTTTTTACAGAAACAAAGCCTGTATGATCACTTTCTGCCTGCCTCTCCCTAATAATTTTTAACTCTTTGACCAATTCCATCTGGAGTTTGACTGAAGGGCAGAGCTCACTGAGATAATTAAGATCCTGCAAGCTTAATGAAAGTGGCTGGGCAGGAGGAGGAGAGACCCCGAGTGCTCTGCGGCTCTGCCGCCTGCGAGCACACCTCTCTGGGGTGAGAGGTGCTGCACTGAAGAGCTGAGATTAAATACTCCGTCTGCAGGAACAGCCTCAGCTGAGCTCTCAGATCCTTCGACACCAGTCAGTCAAACGTGTTGAGTCTGTGGCAAAAGAGGATTAATAAATTACAGAGCTCTTGTAGCCACTTGTTGGAACGTAGGCTTTATTCTGATTTTTCTTGGGCAGGCGGTGCTAGTCCAGGACTCCAGAGGTTCAGTTATCCTGGTCTGTTGGCTTGTCAGTGCTTTGTTTTAGCAGGAGTGCTTCGCATCCTGTTTTGTTCTGACCACCGGTCAACGTTCCAACCCAGCCACACCATCTGTACATGCTTTCCTGCACTGTTCACAGGAAAAACCAGACGTGTTCAGCAAACAGCCCTTTCTCTGGATCCTAATTTACAATTTAAAAGGAAGACTTCTGTAAGACTGCTAAGGATTTTTCATTTCCACATATGCTGCCGACCGTGTTCCCTTGCTGTAGTGTATTAGGCACAGCAGTGGCTCCTAGAAGAATAATTGCAGCTGCATGGGGGAAGTTATATTGCTGTCCAGTATATATAACAATATAACAAAAAATATATATATTATATATTTTATATATATAAATATATATATTATATTTTTATATATATTATATATATATCCAATATAACAAAAAAATCTTATTTTCTATCAGTTTTTCAACAAGACCAACTGAAGCCAAGAGCATCTTGCTCCAGTTTAAAACCTTTCCAGGGGGTTACCAGCCTCCTGTGTGTTTCCATCATGTGGTCTGTGGTTCTGCTTCTTAGCCATGAACCTCTTGCATCTCCTTGCTGTTATCAGCAATACTGTTCTTCCCATCGCACGTTCAAGCTCCTGTTTACATCAGCTGGTTATAGAAGAGGGTCATTTGCACTGGGGTTGGCCAGCTATGTTGTTGCCCTGGCCATGCCTGCTGTGAAGCTGGCAGAGAACTAAGCCTCAGCCTTCCTTGCATTGAACCAACCGAGTTTTGCAGCTTCGTGTAGCCTTTCATCTCCAGCTGCCATATTAGAGCACAGTTAATGAGGTTTGGCCTACACGCAGCATCTTATAAACTTCAAGTGCTCTGCATTAAACATCTACCCTATTGTTCATCGCTTGGGGCTCGGGGAGGTCTCAGTAGGGGAATCACTATGGTCGCACGGCACAGAGAAGTATTTCATGCCAAGCTGTGGAGGAAATACCAATAGTATTGATAGTACTTTATTCACATTTACAAATGAAAGACCAAATGTGTTTTTTATTGATTTCCCTGTTAAGTGCAAGATGCTCTTCAAAGTCACTGTGACTCAGTGCTGAAAGCTCTGACAGATAAAAAACAAATGGAGCAGGCACTGCTGGAGATGGAGAGGAGACTTGCAGCCGTAAGTGCAGAAATTAATCTTTTATTCTGAATCCTCGTTCTGAATTTCTCCTGCTTTTTCAAACTATTAACTGAACATTAAATTGCCTTCGAATGGTGGATTATAAAGTAGGCTGCTCTTGTTACAATGAAGCAGGAAAAACATATTAAAATGCTAATTCTAGACCAGATGCTGACTGATGCTTACCCAAGTGCTGGCTAACAGTGCTGTAAGCTCTGATGAAACCCTGGTCAATAAGTGGGGAGCACAACAGTGCTGTGTCGTGGCAGGCCCCGATGAGCACTGCTTCCTTGTGCTGTCACGTGCCTTTGCTGGAGGAGGTGGTGCAGCATGTCCCTGCCAGGGGAGAGCATCTCCCAGAAGTGCAATGCCTTGTCCCTTCAGCTGGATGGTTTCCCAGGGAGAGGAAAAAAGAGGTCAAAAAAGAATAAGTGCGTGTCAGAGACAAAAAAAAATGAACTGTCAGGGACCTCCTGGACAGGTTTGATTTCTCCAAAAGCCCTGCTGCAGGAAATGCTTTTGGCAATGATGTATCACACCAGCGTGTGAGAAGGTAGCGCTCCTGGGAGAGGGGACACCACAGTGGGTTAGGTGTACACCCCAGTCCCAAACCTCCTACTTTTGTGGGACAATTTGAGAATATGTATTACATAGGGAGATACGAGTTGGTGATTTTTGGGTCAACGCTCAACTTAAGAGGTCTAACTGTTGCATAGTACCTAAAAGTTTCTTGTTCAAATGCTATTAATGCACCGTTTAACATGTTGCTTACTGCTTCTGCTCTGCTCACTGTCTCCCCAGAAAGATGTGGAGATTTTGGATGTGAAATCCAATGTCCAGCTGCTGAAGGAGGGTCTGGAGTCACTGCCAGCTCAGCTGAGTGATCAGCACCTGAAGCTGTGTGAAGAACTAGGTTTCCTGAAGCTCCCTAACACCTTAGCTGAGCTGCACACATTCATTTCCAGGGCCAGACTCTCCCCTCACATGGCAGATAACTCTTCCCAGACCTCCCCTGGCCCATGCCAGGACCGGGTTGGAGGTGAGGGGAACTGGCACTGGCCGTGCTGCCAAGGCAGGGGGGTTTGCAGCTACTCGGGTCAGTCTCAGCCCCCCTGCATGACAGCGGAGGAGCAGCACGGAGACTCCTCCGTGAGGAACAAGGTCACTGGAAACAGCACATCTTCAGCTTTAGGAGGGAAAGTTAGTCCCATTGCCCCAGCGGCCCCCAGCAGCGAAAACACCTCTTTGCAGCAGGTGAAACACAGTTTGAAAACACAGAGCTGTACTAACCACCCTTGCATGTGCTGCGCCAACAGTCACTTTTTGGGGGCTAGTCAGAAGAAACACTGTCCTGTACCACAGGAGGTGCCTCTACCAACTCCGCTGAGGAAGGTGGTCAGGAGAGGCACCAGAGGGTTTGAACCTGTGACACCATCACCACAGAGGCAGCCTCAAGTTTGCCACCTTTCTGTAAGGAAGGATGTGCCTGGGCCAAGAGATGATAACTGGGCCACAGACTGTGAGATGGAGAATGCAGCTGTAGGGAGCAAAGCAAAGCAGAGGTCAGGAAAGATCCCCTGGAATAAAGCGATGGGGAGGAAGAAAATGTGCTCTGTTATGAGAAAAGGCGAATTCTCTCAATGTGCTGATGGTCTGAAGCAAAGGAAGGCAAATGGGATTACTGACTCGGAAAGCTCCAGAAAAAATTGCTTTCCCAGATACACAGTTGCTCTCAATTTAGGAAGCTCTAACCCAGTTTCTGCATCTCGCAATCAGCAGATCCTCAGCAGCGCTCAGCCAAGGCTTGCAAAGAATTTCCCACCAGTGCCATGCTCCAATAAACGCCTGCAACAACTCACAGAAAAAAAAAAGAGAAGTCTGGAAATGAAAAAGAGAGAGAATGTTTCCAGCATAAAAAGGAATTTCTGGGATTCCTCTTCCCAGGAGAATATATTTGTCCTGTGTAGCACAGCAGGTGAAAAAGAGATGAGCTGCTTCAGCCTCCGAAGCCCTGCAGCCTCCAAGAAACCACGTCCTGGCAATACGCTGGCTCAACAGAACGCAGCCTGTTGCTCTTTAGTTTTTGATAGCGATTATTCCGATTGAGGGGGTTTATTTTGTTTCTCGTTTGGAGTCCTCAGCGCAGCCTTGGCCACCTCAGTTGCAGTTTATTCCTCTGTGTTATCTGCTTAGTCGGAGACGAGGCTCACGCCTGGGTGTTTGAAAGCCCTGTTGCCCACCGTCATTTGTTGTAAGGGACGACATGGGATCCGAGCGGAAGCCCTCCCACAGCTTGGGCAGCCAAGGGATCGGTGTTACTTCACGTCCCCGCTCCCAGCAGAGATGTCATGGGCGCCCATTACCGTCGTATTTCCGCAGCAGAGAAGCACCTGCGGAGTCTGCTGAGGCAGGGCGGAGCGTGCTGGTGGAGCACAGATGCGCAGCTCAATTAGATTTAGTGCTGAGATCTACCGAAACTTTTCAACTAGGTAGATGCAACAACGTCTCTGTGGCCAGAGGCTTTACCCCGTTTCTCACTCGTAGTCTCCATGTTGGTTTGTATGTCTAACAGTTCCGCTTTTTGGGCCCCTAGGCAGTAGCACTGTTGTTCTGGTTGATTTCGATAAGGTTCAGGTTTGTCCCAGTTGTTTGTGAGCTTTGGACAGGGACAAGTTTAGCTGAATCCCAGTGTCTCAGATTTATTGACTATTGCATCTCTTCTCCTTTTAGGCTGAAATTTCTTGGTTTCAGGAAATTCAGGAAATTACTTAGTTTCTATGTTATTTGTATCTCTTAACTAATCAAGCAATTCTCTAACATACACCTTTCAAGGGCAGTCATTCTCAAACTGAAGTCAACAAATGTGATGTTCAAATTCAGCAGACGATGCAACTGATAGAGAATTCTCACCTTTAGAAACCTGCGCCTCTCTAGTGAGGAGCCACTCCAAAACTTTCAAGTCAGAAAGGACCAGCCAGCTCACCTAATCTGGTGCGTGCAGTCGCGAGATCGCTGAGCAGCCCCAGTTCCTGCAGAGCAACTCTTGCTGGGGTACCCAGCTCTGACTATCAGCAGCTTCCACTGCTTCCGATATTTGTAGCAGCACGTTTGATTTTTGATCTGAATCCAGCTGGTCCAGCTTTGTTGTCCCGAGAGGGAAGACTGGGTTCCCTTTTTCCTGGCTTCAGTAAACTCCTTGTGTCTTCATAAAAGTCCGGTGTGTTTGTATTGGTTTTTCGGGAAAGGCAAGATCCTGTTTCAGCGGGTGAGCAGGCGGCTGCTCTCTAGCTGCGTAACTCCTGTGGATCGTGGAACTGAGAGGATTTGTTTTTTCAGCTCCTCTCTGATGTTTAAAGAAGGAAACCTCCGCCCTTCCAGTTTAACATTGGTTCCGTGATGTTAATCAGCAGGAGAAGGTGGTGTGGGGACCCCCCCAGAGCGTGGGACCCCTGCCCGGGTCAGCGGAGGAGCTGGGCGACGCCTGCCGGCAGCAGCAGCTGTTCATTCCACGTTGCTCTCCGGCACCCACCTCCCCAGCATCCCCAGTACGGCCTTTGCTGGCCCAAACCTGCTCCTTGGGACTCACGACCCCCCCGCATTGTGGGGTCGGTGCGGGTGGGAGTGGGGCCCTGCCCAGCCCGGGCCCCCACGCTCACCCCGGCTGCTCTGCAGCGAGCTCGGCAGCGCATGGCTGAGCTTGGAGGGACCTCTGGAGGTGTCTGCCGCAATCCCTGTGCTGAGCCAGAGCAGGCCCCGGCTTACCGGCACCCCAAGGATGGAGCGCCCGTGCCATGGGGTACAATGCAGGGCTGCCCTGGGGAACCCCTGCAGGCCCCAGCTCATGCACACAATGACACACAGCGGGTTCATGAACAAAATCCCCGGAGAAAGGAGGTGTAACGGCAGCCAGTGGTGCTCCCCCCTGCACTGGCCACCTCCCTGGGGGAGCAGGGGGAAATCCTGGGGTGCCACCCTGGCCCCCACAGTCCGGCCCTGTGCCTGGCCCCACTCAGGGTCTCCTCCGTGGTTTTCACTGCCAGCGAGAATATTTGTCCCAATATGGTTGTGACGATGGCAACTCCTCTCCCAGTCTGGCCAGACAAACATGGAAGTGTGTTTGGCATCTCCAGACAGCAGCCACCACAGTCCTGCAGGATGCAGCAGCCTTCCACAGGCACCAGAGCAGGTCCTGTCTCCCAGTTGGTGCTCCCAGTGTGCAAGGCCACCGAGCTCACCAGCTCCGGTTCCCTGCCGGAGCCAGCCATGCCACGAGGGGCCCTGCTCCTGTGGTTTCTCCCAGCCTTTGCTGCTGTGGGGCTGCCGGCACCTGTGTTTGTGCAGTTTCATCCCACCCTTCATAGAAGGTCCCCAGGGAAGATGTCGGAGGTACTCGGAAGATGCCGGAGATACTTCTCCCAGTTGCACGGCCAAGAGAGACTGCGGAGGGCACAGGGCAGCACTCTAAAAAACACAATGGTCACAAAACACAAAGCTGGGCTCCAGGCCGACTGCGGCTCCTAATCGAGGCAGTTTTCTCCTAAACTGGGGTTTCATCTGCTTCCTTGGGGGAGAGCCCAGGAGAAGAGGAGGGCATGTGGCCAAAAGCAGGGAATGCCAGTGAAACCCAGTGGCCATGGGCACGGGGGTGTGAGAACACAGGTCGCATCCTCTGCCTGGCGTCCCCAGCTGCATGGGCAGGCAGCCGCCGCGGTGGCAGGGAGCAGGACGCTCATCTTTTCATCTGCCGGTGAGTCACTTGGCAGAGGAGGAAACCGCTGACAGCACTGGGAACGCGGAGGTGGCTGCTGCACCCGTGCCTCGTGCTCGAGGCACCTCGATGACTGCAGTGTACGGGATGGTGCACGGGGCACAGCCCCTCCTCATGGCCCCACCGCACGCTCAGCACCATGGCTGCCCTGTCCGCAGAATGAGTCCAGCTGTGCTGGTGCCCAGTGCTGGCAGTGCCCGGCATGGTGCAGGCTTGCTGGCCACCCCCCGGGGCTCTGCCACTGCCCGGCTCTCCCCCTGTGCGGCCTCCCCGGCGTTAATCCCCGGATTAGCTGCTTGCCCTGCCTGCTTTGGTGGAGGCTGGAGCACCAGCATTGCCCAAATTCCCTGGCCGGCCCCTGTGCTCAGCTGGTTGCCACAACCTCCCGGCCTCACAGCCCATGCCCAGCCTGGCAGCATGGAGGGGTGGACCGAGGCCCAGAAATGCCCCACGCGCCCACAGTGACGCCAGCCCGGGCACAATGCCCAGGGACAGAGAGGTGGCAGGGAGTGGGAGGGGGACACTGTCTGCTACTGCCCGCATGGCACAGCATTGCCATGGGATCTGAGGTGCCACATGTCCCCGTTGGCCTGCGCAAGAGGAGGGCAATGGCGGTGACGGGGGTTTGCCAAGACTGCGGTGGCTCAGGTGCAGCCTAGGGTAGCCAGGGCGCAGGCAGGGAGCCGGTCTGTGCCACCGTGCGGAGCAGAGCCCTGAGCCGGTGCGACTTTGTGGCGCTGCGGCCGTGCCAATGCCAGCCCAAGCCTTGTCAGGGCTGGCAGCTCCCCAGTGGGACAATTAGCCGATTAGCTAATTACCTGTGCCTTGGCAGGGCCCCATAGCCCAGTGGCTGCCAGGCTGCATCATGCCCCGTGCAGGGTGGCCCGGAGGCGTGGGGCAGGAGTGGGGCAGGAGGGTGCCAGAGCCACTCAAGACCTTCCAGGGGACCCTGTCGGGGGGTGCCCGCAGCGCCCCCACCCGCACCATGGTTTCGGCAACAGCCGCGCATGACGGGCTGCCTGCTCCGGGAGGCACCTGCCCGCGCTGCTCGCCCTGCCCCCAGGCAGCACCTCCTCCGCTGCCCCGCTGCCTCCTGCCCCCCGGGGACTCGCCCTGGTGCCCCACGAGGCCACGCCCCGGGAGAGGCGCCCCACGGGGGGACCTTGCCCCGGGGGAGCCCACCCCAGCTGAGCCCCACGGGGCCGCGCCCCACGGCACCCGCCCGCCCCTGTGCCCGGCCCCGCGGGTCCCGGCCCCGCACGGCGGCCCCAGCCGTGCCCGGGCGCCCCGCGCCCCCCTCCCTTCTCGGTGCCGGGCGGGTTCCCGCGCGGGTGCCCGCGGCTCGGGGCGGCGCGTGACCGGCTGCCGCCGCCGCCGCCCGCTCCACCGCAGAGCCCGGCCCGCCCGCACCGGCACCGGCACCGGCACCGGCACCGGCACCGGCAGGTCAGCGGGGGGGCTGCGGCCGGCTCCGGCATCGGGGCCTCCCGGGCTGCGGCGGGCGGCGGGAGGGGGCTGGCCGCACCGCGGCCCGGGCACCGAGCACCGAACCCCGAGCCCCGAGCAGCGCGGTCGGCCGGGCGCGCTCCAGGCGGGATTCGCGGGATGCGGCGGCCGCACCGGCCCCGCTCTGGTCCCGCACCGGCCGCGGCCCGGCCCCGCAGCGCATCCCCGCCGCTCCCGCACCGCGGGGCCGCCGCCGCCGCCACAGTCGGGCGCTCCCGGCCCCGTTCACGGCCCGGCGGGGATGAGCCGCGTGTGCGGCGGCGGCGGGGCGCGCCGAGTCCGGGCATCCCGCCGGGATGCAGCCGGGGACGCGCCAAGGTGAACGGTGCGCGCCGGAGCGGGGCCGCCGGCAGCAGGGACACCGGGGAGGGGACACCAGGGAGGGGACACCGGAGACGGGGACACTGGGGAGGGAACACTGGAGATGCTGAGGGAAGGGACCACTGAGCACCAAGGACCATCAGCACCGGGGACACCGGGATGGGGACCCTCAGCACTGGGGCATCAGGGACAGTGACACCGGGATGGGGACTGCCAGCACTGGGGACACTGGGAAAGGGAAGACCGGGAATGGGACCATGGCAGGGGGGACACTGGAGACGGCTGGGAATAGGACCCCAGGCCAGCCCGAGCAGGGCCAGTCCAGCCGCTGCTCCCTCCCCGGGCAGTGGGCTGCCGTGAGCATAGCAGCCCCACGGCCGGTGGCGTGAGCCCCCCTGGGCAGCCGCTCCTGGTCCCGGCTCACGGAGCCCTTGTCCCCGCAGGGCTGGCTGGGTGCTCACCATGGCTGCAGCACGGCTCGTCACCTGGGGCCTGCTCCTGGCCACCGGGGTCCCCGCCGGGGCCCGGGAGACACAGCCGGTGGGGCTGTCCCCAGGTGGGACCCTGCAGTGGGGCAGGGACCCCCTGCATGGCCCCGCCTGGGGACAGCAATGGCCGGGCCCATCTCCTACCTGGGAGGCGTCGGAGGAGCCGAGCGGTGCCGGGGCCTCCAGGAGCAAGAGCTGGAAAGGCGGCATCCCTGTGCGCTGGGCCCCACTGCTGCAGGCAGGGGATGCCACCGGGGCATCCGTGGAGACAGACACCACCATGGCAGGAGCTGGCACCAGGGCCTGGCAGGACAGCAGTGCAGCCCTGGCCACGGCGGAGGAGCCACTCATCGCCTGGCGAGGACACGAAGGCCAGAACAGCTCCCAGGGTGGGACCTGGCTGCCCCATGGCTCTGCACTGGCGACGCCGGGCCCCACAGTGCCCACAGACACAGGGCCAGGCTCTCCAGGGCCACCCTGGGCAAGGCAGGAACTGTCCCCAGCCGAGCAGAGTGCCACTAGGAAAACCAGCAGCCCCAGCCCTCGGCCCACTGTGTCCACCATCGCCCTGACCCCCACGCCAGCAGCAGGGACGGGGACAGGGACAGCAGATGCCCATGCAAAGGGACAGCCAGTGGCAGGGGGACCCACGGTGGCGCCAGGCATCCCTCGGGGTGCACAGCTTGCTCCGTCCAGCAGCCAGCCAGTCCCACTGGGCACTGTCCCTGTCCCCCACCCCACAGCCACAGGGACAGCCCAGGGTCCCCACACCAGCCCCAGCTCCTTGCAGCCAGTGGGCAGATGGGGGGACCTGGAGGGGCCCCCCAGCTCCTCCCCAGCTCTGTCCAGCTCTGCCCCATGGCTGCCTCCCACAGCCCCGTCCTGGGGGCTGGCTGAGCCCTGGACCCGGGTGCTACCAGCCCACCAGCGCAGCACCCGGAGGGCCCCGCTCAGCCGCACCACTACCAGCCCCAAGGATGCAGCCCCTCACACGGACCCCAGGCCAACGGGGCAGCCAGGACCCCCACCCACCCCAGGGGCTGCCCTTGGCACTGGCACTGTGCCCCCACCCACCTCCAGCACAGCCCCCTCCAGCACCCCCAGCACAGGTAGGAACCAGTGCAGTGCAGGGGACTCCTTGGCAGGGACCGAGCACCCATGGGTGCCAGCGCCTGGCTCTGCCCTCTTTCACAGGGTTGCTGCCTGAGGAGGATGTTGGCTCTCCGCAGCGGGTCCGGGGCGCCGTGGGCCCCATGAGATCCCCGAACACCACTGAGGCCACTCCACGGCCATCAGTGCATCCCGCCACAGGGACGCCCGGGACCAGGCACTCAGGTGATGCGAGGCCACAGCTGAGCCCATCCAGTCAGTCCCCAGTGGGGATGCTGTGGGAGCCCATCCCTGGGGCATCTAGGCTAGCGGTGGGGGATGGCAGCTATCTTGGGATGCCCAGCAGGACGCGATGACACCTTCAATCAGGATTGTGCCCGGCGACAGCCTTAATCTACTCCTAAGATTAACACTAAGTGCCCAGTGGGTGGGATCTTCCCCTGGGCGGGTTAGGTACGTGCCCAGGTCCATGCCACCCCCTGCACCATGGGTCCTGCCAGAGACCCTTGGGAGGTGCCGGTGGGCTCAGCCCTGGCTGATGCAGGGCGTCTCCACTCTGGGGTGCCAGGGTGCCATGGCTGATGCATCCCAGCCATGGGGCGCAGGTGGGGCCAGGTGTCACTGAGCCGCGTGTGTCGGGTCTACCCCACTCCCCATTGACCGTCCCCCTCCTTCCTGCCCACAGACACCCCAGGGATGCAGCCCTCCGTCCATGGCACCGCAGCCCCCTCGGCCACGTGGCGGCAGGCAAGGGTGACACCGCAGTCCACGTCCCGGCATCCATCCACGCCGCAGCCGCAGCCCAGCCACCCTTCCCCGGCACCAGGTGCCAACGGGACGGGGCTGCGGTGGGCCGAGCTGCGGCACCAGCTGGGCTTCGCATGGGAGGCCCACATCTACGGGTTAGCCGCCATCTTCCTGCTGCTGGCGCTGGGCTGCCTGGCTGGGCTGGCAGGCGTGGCCGCCCTGCGCCCCCCGCACCTGCCCCATGTTTTAGGGGCCCATGGGCTGCTGCTGGTCGCCTGCCTGCTGCGGGCTACCTTCCTGCTGCTGGACCCCTACGGGGCGCGGGGCCGCCTGCCCCCCCGGGCCCTGCTGCTGCTCAGCACGGCCCCCTTCCCGCTGCTGCTCAGCGCCTTCGCCCTCCTGCTCCAGCGGCTCCAGCGCCTGGCCCAACTCCAGCTGCTGCCGGCCCGGCTCCGGGGGCTGCCGGTGCTGGGGGCTGCCGCCACCCTGCAGAGCGTGGTGCTGGGGGTCGCTGACCTGCTCCCTCCCCAGCTGGGCACGGCTGCCGGGCTGGGGCTGCAAGTGCTGGGCTGTGGGGCCGGGGTCCTGCTGCTGCTGGGGGGGCTCTGGGGGTGCCGGAGGGTGCTGAGGGCACCCCGGGAGGGGCCGGGGGGTGGTGGGCCGCGGCGGGGGGCCTGGGCGCTGCTGGCGGCGGCAGTAGCGGGGCTGCCAGTCTGTGGGCTGCAGCTCTACAGTGCCCTGTGGCTGCGGGGCGTCCTGGTGCCCCCTGGGCACTTCTCCCAGCCCGGCTGGGTGGCACAGATCTGGCTGCGGGTCATCGAGCTGGGCATGGTGATGGCACTGCTGGCAGCCGCCGCTGAGCCACTGTGCCACCGCCGGAGCCCTGCCAGCCACTCCTGCTGGGCCAAGGCACTGCGGTACTTCTGTGCAAGCCGCAAAGCCGAGGCGCCCGAGTACCCCAACAACTGCTACGACTGGGCTGGCAGTGGCACCACAGGCACCAATGGCACCAGCCTGGAGCGGGCACCCACCAGCGACATCTCCAAGAGCCTCATCCGCAACCCGGCAGAGCAGCTGCCCCTGCGGGCGCTCAAGGACAGCAACGAGGCCTGGGCGGCCGCCGCTGGCATAGCAGGGCTCAGCCCCAAGTGCCCGAACATGCTGGCTGCCCGCTCCTGTGCTGCCTTCGAGCAGGGCTCGTCCCCCTCGCTGGGGGAGCTGGCCTTCCGCCCACCATCCCCCATCGACCTGCGTCGCAGCATCGACCAGGCGCTCTGCCGCCGGCACCTTCTGCACGACAGCCTCTTTGGCCGGTCCCGCCGTGGCTCCGGCACCTCGCTGCACGCTTCCCCGGCCCGCCCTGAGACCCCCGGCTTGGGGCACATGGTGCGGTGCAGCTCGCTGACGGAGCTGCCCGGCCCTCGGCAGCCCCTCGGCACTGTCACCATCACCATCACCGCCTCGGCCAGCTCACTGGAGAGCAGCTCGCTGAAGATCAGCTGGAATCCCTGGCGCCACGGGCTGTCCTCACCCGACAGCCTGCCCCTGGACGAGGCGCCCAGCCGGGCTCCCCTCCTGGTGCCCGCCGTGCCCCCAGCCTGGGAGCACGAGGGGCCTCACGGCTTCCCGGCCCTTGGCAAGACGTCGGACACCCGCAGCCTCTCCAGTGACACCATCGAGCTCTGAGCTGGGGAGACATGGGGATGGGCAGGGAGTAGGGGGGTGCAGGGACAGGCCCGGGGAGGGGGCGAGCCCAGCGTGGGGGTCCAGGGGCCCGATCCTGTGCCCCTGCGGGGCTAGGCAGCAGCGGGGAGCTGGGCTGGGCCAGCTCCATTTGTGCCAAACCAGAGAAATAAAAAGTTTATGTCAGGAGGAGGCGGCCCCGATGGCATGTGGAGGCTGTGGTGGGGAGCAGCACCCCCGACCCCCCCACCCCAAGCAGCCGGGCTGGGTGTGCAGAGCTTTATTTCCTGAGATATGGACACACGGACAGATGGGCACACCCCGATGGACAAACCACGGACAAATGCAACAGCCACACTCATGCATCTGGCAGGGCCCCCCCACCAGCACGCCACCCTGCGAGCAGTGAGGGGCTCCCCCGACCCCCTGCCCCACGGTAGCCCCTGGCCCCCCCAGCCTAGGAGGGGCAAGATGGGCTCTGCCCAGGGACGTGGGGAGGAGGGGGGGGGGGACCTCTCCCAGCCCCATGGGTCAGGGCAGAGGGGGGACCCAGCCCCCTGCTGCCCCACAGGGAACAGTCTCATGGGGGGGACACAAAGTCTACAGGGTCGGCAGCCCCCAGCCCAGGGGATGCTCACTGGGCAGCATCACCGCCTCAGCACCCGGCACTGCCAGAGCACCCCCTGACCTGCTCCCAAGTTCTCCTGCCTGCCACGGTGCCAGGTGTCCCCTCCAGAGCATAAAGGGCTGGGGCAGCATGCTGTGCCCCCCTCCACAGTGCTGTACTGCTCAGCACCACCATGCCGGCTGGAAGGGGCTGTGTGGGAGCCCCCGGGGACCAGGCCCCTCCAGCTCATTCTGCGGGGGGGAGGTGAGACCCTATGCTAACAGGGCTGGGGGATGCATGCAGGGCACAGCACCGTGCACAGGATCTGGCCTCGGCAGCCAGCCCCTGCTGGGGGGGGCAGCCCCACTCCTCAGGCTGAGCCTGACTCTCAGCTCGAGCCCAGCAGCCCCAGAATTATCTGCCCTTCATGAAGCCATCGAGGACGCGGTCACTACGGTCAGAGAGCCAGTAGCCAGCCATGGCGGCCACGGCACCGATGAAGATGGCAGTGAAGACCATGTCACCCTTGGCAGCCAGCGTGGCGAGGGCACAGATCATCACGCCAAAGAACATCTGCTGTAGCACCACCACCTCGTCCTCCGTCACGTCGTCAAAGAAGCCTTTCTCTGGGGCGTCTGCAAAAACGGCGCTCATGGAGGGTACGGTTGGGTGGGCAGAAGCCCCTGCTGCCCCCCACGCCCCCTGCCCACAGCCCGTCCCCCCCACCATGTCAGGCCATACCAGGGGGTTTGTCCTCCACACAGTGCCCGTCCTGCCGGACGTGGCCGCGGGCGCAGACACAGCGGTAGCTGCCCTCTGTGTTCTCGCACACCTCCTGTGCCCCTGTGCACACTGGCTCCTCGGTGCTGGCACACTCGTCCACGTCTGTGGGGGAAGGCAGAGCTCGGGCAGGGCTCAGGCAGCAGTGAGGGGACAGAGCTGCCCCCCAGCCCATGGGACACACTCACCCAGGCACTTGGCCCCATCCCGCCAGTAGCCCTTGTTGCATTTTTTGCAGCGAGCTGATCCAGCGCCCATGCAGCCAATGCAGGCCGTGGAGCAGTCTGCCATGGGGAGAGGAGCCAGGGTTGATGCCAGAATCCCCTCCCAGCCCAGCCAGCAGCAGCCCATGCTGGGGCATGGCCTGGAGCAGGGGGGAGCCACCCACACAGAAGCCCCCCCCACCTCCACCTGACCTCGGCACTCGTAGGAGCCCTCAGTGTTGACGCAGAACTGGTTGGCTCGGCAGTGTGCCATCTCCGTGCCGCATTCGTCGATGTCTGGGGGAAGAGTGGGGGGCATAGCCCTGCTGAACCCTGGCTCCTGGGACGCAGCCTCCCACGGCCCCGAGCTCGCCTGCTGCCCGTCCACCCTGCTGTAGCCCTCACCAATGCAGCGGTGCTCATGCAGCATCCAGCCCCTCTTGCAGCGAAGGCAACTGGAGTCCTCTGGCCCCGTGCAGCGCCCGCACGCCCAGTAACACTCTGTGGGTAGGAAAGAGTGGGCATGGGCGCAGGCAGGGCGGAAGCTGCGGGGACCCGGTGCCAGGGCAGCACCAGGGGAAACCTCTGGCCACGCAGCGCCCTCCCCATCGAGCCAGACCCCTACCTACCAGCACATACCAGGTGGCTCTTGTTCCGCGAGGCCTCGTAGTAGCCATCACCGCACTCAGCGCAGAAGGGGCCACCATAGCCCGGGCTGCAGACGCACAGGCCAGTGCCTTGGCGTGTGCCGTTGCCGTCGCATCGCCCGTTGCCACTGCAGGGCTGCTGAGGCCCGCCGGCGCAGGCTGCACGGGGAGAGACCGGCCAGCTGGCAGCCAGGGCACAGGGTGGTGTGCTTGGGGCTGCCCTCTAACCTGGGCAGCACCAGCAGCACCCCAGTCGTGCCACAACTACTCACGCTGGCAGTCGGGGCCGTAGGTGCCGGGTGGGCAGCAGAGCGCCAGTCTGTCCACACACAGCCATCGGAAGAAGTTGGGGTGCTGCTGCCGCCTGGGGCAGGGAGAACACGGTGCTCAGCCCCCGCCATCCCTCTGCCCCCCACATCCCCATCCCTAGACTCACTCGTGGAACCACCACTGCTCCACGTGCTCCTCGCTCTGCTCCAGCAGCTGGTGGCAGGTGAAGTCCGAGGGGGCGCAGACGCCTTCCAGCACCTCCAGCAGACGGGTCTCGCTGCAGGGCCAGGGGGGTCAGAGAAGGGACATCTCTCCCAGGAGCTGCTGGGTCCCCCCAGACCACCCCCCGGCTAGGGGCCACCCACCTGTGCTGGTACTTGGCCAGCTTCTCCTCCTCCCAGGCCGTGTTGCCCCCGCCGAAACCCTCGTGCTCCGTCCTCTCCAGGCCCTGGTCACACGGGGTGGGTGGGCAGCACAAGCGTGGGACCCCTCGATAACCTCTCTCTCCGTAAGGTGATCCCCTTGGCCAGCCACCCTCCTCCCCCCAGGGACCTGCCGCCCCCTCCTCTCCCCAGATCCCAGCCGCTGTGTCCCCCTGGGATCCCCTCCATTCCCTAGGGATGCTGTGGGGAGAGCCTCCCATCTCATCCATGTCCCCCCAGGCCTCCTCCCAGCCCCGGGACCCTGTCACCTCCTCGCCCCCCCGCCCCCGGCCCGTGCTCCCCCGGTCCCACCCACGACCCCTTTGTCCCCGCCGCCTGTCGCCCCCAGGCTGCGTCACCCTGCGCCAGGCCACCCCCCCGCCCCGCGGGCCGTGTCCCCCACGCCAGTCACGCGTGGGCCCCCCACGCTACGCACCCCCGCGTCCCCGGCTCCCCCCGCAGCAGGAGCTGTGTCTCCCCACCGCCCCCCGCTCCCCCCGCCCCGCACCCTGCTGAAGCTGTCGGCCAGACCGCGGCAGGCTCGGCAGGGCTCGGCCCCGTCCCGGTCCGGGTCCGGGTGGGCGCAGGCGGCCAGCAGCAGCCCCCCGAGGAGGGCGGCCCCCAGCAGGGCCCCCCCCAGCCCGGCCCCCCCCCGCCGCGCCGGTAGCGGCAGCAGCGCAGCCACCAGTCGCCGCCGCGGCCCCATCCTCCGCCCCGCCCCGCCCCGCCCCGCCCCGCCCGCACCACGTGAGCCGCACCCGCTTACTCAGCGCCCGCCGGCCCCGCCAATGGCCGAGCTGCCGCCGCCGCCGGCCCCCCGCTCCCAGCCAACCCGAGCCGCCCGCCGGGCCCCGCCTCCCCGAGCCTTAAAGGGGCCGCAGCCAACGGCACCCGGCGCAGGGAGCTCGGATGGGCCGTGGCAGGTGACCCGGCGCGGAGCGGGAGCGGCTCCCCGGAACGCACCGGCCCCGCTCCCGCCTGGCCTGGGCGAGCCCCTCACCTCTGGACCTGACTGGGCTGCTCCCCATCACCCCCCCCGCCCCGCCCCAGTCAAACCAGTTCAGGTCACCTTCCCCCTCCAGCTGAATTAAGGAATGGAGTTTATTATGCTTGCTTGACGTAACTAGACCACCTGTTGGCATAAGGAGGAGTTAGCAAAACTGAAGTTCTTGTTTTCTGAAAATATGGCTCACCACGAACAGGGTCCCCCATCTGCCGGGGCACAGGGTGCGATTGGTACCCAGACAGGTGTTTCAGGCACGTGTGCCCCGCTGCCCAGGAAACCATGAAATTAGCTCCAACTGCTGTAACTGCTCGCTTATTGGAGATTAGCCACGGAATGTATGGAATGTTGGGTAAAAATACCACAGAAGCGAAGGGAAATGTTATCCTGGCGGAGGCACGTTCTGTAGGGTGTAGACCCTGCGCTCTCCCCGCTAGCAAGAAGAAAGGTGCTTTGGCTCACAGTCTGTCCATGAATCGATTCCTCTGAATCACAGCCAAACTGGGCCAGTTCCCCCCCTCAAACCTCCCTGAGCTGGCCCAGTTCCTCCCTCATACCCCTCTGAACTGGTCCAGTTCACTCTCATCTCCTCCAAACTGGCCCAGTTCCCCCTCATACCCCTGAATTGATCCAGTTCCCCCTCATAGCACCCTGAACTGGCCCAGTTCCTCCTCATACCCTCTGAACTGGCCCAGTTTCCCCCTCATCCTCCATGAGCTGGTCCAGTTCCTCCCACTCTATGTCCCGAATTGGTCCAGTTCCCCATCTACGCTCCAACCAAACCAGCCCAGTTCCCTTTCATCCCTCCAACCAGCCCAGACCCACCTTCTGGCCTCAAACCCCCCTCCTTTACCTTCCCATCGCCCCTCACCAACCCATCCCAGTCCCCCCCCGACCCAATCTCCCACACAGACCACAGAGGACGGACACATGGATGGCAAAGCCACTGTCATCGCTTTATTCCCCCACCGCCCGCCGTAGACCCTCGGCCACCACCGCCACGTATGGTTCCGGCCACCGGCCCCGCTGCCGACCTGGTCCCGCCAGCGCCCGCAGGAAACCCGCCATCTCACTGGGCAGCGCAAAGGCAGGGGCTGCCTGCAGCGCCGGCGGCACTACTGGCACCAAGGCCTCTAGCCGTGCCACCACGTAGCGCCTGCTGCCTGCCGCCATAGCTGGCACGGCGCAGGACAGAGCTGCTGCAAACACCTCACAGGGTTCTACAGTGGGGACATCACTGACCCCCGGCACGCCCCCAGCCCCGGCATCCCACCGGTGCGCGGCAGCCACAGCTGCCGGGGAGAGGAGGAGGACAACAGTGTCACCGTCACGCAGTGCCCGCCGGTGCTGGGCATGCAGCCAGGGCAGTGGCCCCCATGCCGCTACCCCAGTGCCACCTCCCGGTGCCACCGCCACTGCCAGTCCCAGCGGGTGCAGGGCTGCTGTCAAGGCGCACGCTGCCCGCTCTGCCGCCGGCTCCGCCGCGTGTACCAGCAGTGCCCGTCGGCCTTGCAATGGGCCTGGGGGGTACCATCAGTACCTGAAGCCCCCTTGGGCACCCCATACCCACCCTATGGGGGAGCTATGGTGGGAGGCAGGCTGGGACCACCCCCCATAGAGGACATATGTCCTGCTCAGTCCCCTGATCCCTATTCTAAGGGACAGCCATGGTGGGAAGTGGGCTGAGACCAACACCCATAGTGGACCCATCCCCTGCTCAGTCCCCCAAGCCCCTCACCCACCCTAAAGGACGGTCATGGTGGGAGGCAGGCTGGGAGGGACCCCCTCGACACAGTTCCCACCCTCTCCTCTGTTCCCCCTACACCATTACCCACCCTATGGGGGACCCACAGTGGGAAACACACTGGGACAATCCTTGATGGGGCCCCCTGCCCTGCTCTGACCCTGACCCCTGTGGGAAAGGCATGGACATCCTTGCCCTCCCCTCCAGACTCCAGGCTTGCCCCAGACTCACCCTCAGAGCCGTAGTCACCCCTCAGGGACTTCAGCCAGCCTGCAAGGAGGAGAGGCGGTGAGGTGGGGTCCTGGGGGGGGTCCCAGGCTGGGCACAGCCCCCAGGTGGGCACTGCTCACCTTTCACGTACTCCTTCTTCAGGAGGAGCAGAAGCAGGACGCAGGCGGCCCCCAGCAGCACCCCCATCCATGCCAGCGCCCAGCGGGCATGCAGGTCTGCGGGCAGGGGTCAGTGTCCACTGAGGGCCCCCGACACCCACCAAGGGTCCCCAGCACCTGACCGGTGGCTCCACAAGGGTCGGAGCCCTCCCTCAGCCCCACGCCTGCTCCCCTCTCCCCCGGCACAGCTGGGGACACTCACACTTGTGCATGGGACAGGCCCAGAGCATGATCCCGGTGCTGTTCTCAGGGTGCCAGATCTGCAGAGACAGGATGGGGACAGGGACACGTCACACGCTGCCTGGTCCTTGCCTGTTGCCCACCAGCTGCCCGCACTGACCTGCCTGCACTGCCCCACTGCCACATCCCGCCGCAGCTCCTGCTCCAGCAGCCCGGGGTGCCTGGCTCCCTAAAACAGTGGCAGGAGGTGAGCTGGCCGTGCTGCCGGTGCCACTGCCACGGGCACACAGGCATCCCTGTCTCTTACCATGCTGGCAAAGCTGGCGAGAGGGGTGCAGGTGCCCCGTTCCAGGGCACACAGCGAGGCATTTCCCCCGTGCTCCAGCAGCAGGATGTCCTCAGGGTGGCCGGGCAGCACTCCTGGGCATGTGCCAGGGGGTTGAGAGGGCGGCAAGGGGAGGCTGGGCGGGGGAGGGTCTCACCCCCCAGCCAGATCCTCGAGGTGCCCCTGCCCTTCCAGCCCAGCAGTACTCACGGTCCCGCAGGCACTGGGTCAGCCGGACCTGCCCTCCACTCCACACCTGCCCCAGAGAGCACGTTAGCAGTGCCTGGGGCTGCCCATGGGGCAGCCGTGGGGCAGAGGGGTGTCCTACCTGTACACAGAGGTTGGGGTGTGGCCGCAGTGCCCCAAACTCCTGGGGTCCCTGCAGGTGGAAGAGATGCTCCGTCAGTGCCACCCCCATCCCTCCTTGCGCCCCTGGCACCCCACGGAGCCCCACTCACCTGCCCCACAGCAGGCTGCCGCAGGCCGGGCAGAGGTTGGCAGGGTCCAGCAGGTACCAGCTGCCAGCAGGGCACCAGCTCAGCTGGGAGGTCGCAGGGGGCTGAGAGGGACCAGGTCAGCACCTGCTCCCTGGCATCCAGGGTCAATCGGCTGCGTGCCCACAGCCGCTCCCAGGCCTCAGCATCTGCAGCGGAACCAGGAGAGGGGTCTCACCCTGTGTGGTGTCCCCTCGGGTCCCCCTGTGCCCTGGTCCCCCCGTGCCTCAGCCCACCCCAGCCTCATGGTGCAGGTACCGTGGGAGAAGGGGCACAGGGTGGCCCGCGGCGGGTCCTGAGTCTCTGGCCACACCTGGAGAGGGAAAAGAGAAAAGAACGAAAGGATTTGGGGTGCTCACGCTGTGAACATGACCCAGCTGGCCCCCTCAGGATGCTGGAGGGGACCATGGGTTGTCCCTCTGCTTTGGTGGCAGCTCTGCCACCCCCGCGGTGCATGGCCGGGCACCCACCTGCAGGCAGAGGCAGGGCAGTATCTCGCCAGCCGACAGGCTGTAGTTCATGGGGCCGCTCTACCGCCAGGAACCAGAGGTGGCAAATCACCCCCAAGCATGGTCACCCCAGCCCCCACCTTCAGTAGGGGACCCACTCCCGGGGGACTCTCTCCCAGCACCCTGCCTGTAACACAGACATGGCTTCCCGGGGGGTGGGGGGGCAGCAGCCGGAGCCCGGCCAAGGTGGGAGGGTCAGGGAAGAGGTTCATACTCACCGCAGTCACCGCGCGCCCTAAGCCATCGGCACCATGGCTCTGATTGTGGTAGAGCCGCAGGGTGTAGCTGTGCCCCACCGCGGCCCCCTGCACCTCCACGACTACCTCCTTTGGCCCCGGGGAGACCTGCAGCCTGGGCACTGCACCGGAGGTGTCTCAGGGCACCTGGCACCTGGCACCGCCTGCCTGGCACCATGGCACAGGGCACAGCACCCCAGGGGTCACCCTCTCCCCCAGCAGCCGCTGCCCAGAGGACATGCACCAAGGTGAGGGAGTCCCGGCGCTGCTGTGGCTTGGGATGTCAGCACCTACCTTGGCACTGGGGGACGGCAGCCTGTGCCGCGGGCCACGAGCAGTCTGCGGGGACAGGGGGTCAGCAGGCAGGAGGGACAGGGGCCGCCGCAGCAGGGCACTCCGGGGGCTCACCTGGTACTTGCTGCCGCTGGCTCAGCCTCCTGCGGCCGACTGAGTTAGTATACGCCATGACATGGAGCTCGGAGCCCAGCGGTGCCTCGAAGCACTGGAAGGTCACCCAGCCCTGGGCAGGAAAACCACCACCGCGCTGCGGCAAGGCACCGGCACCACCAGCACCCACCTCCCTGGGGCAGGGAGATGCACCAGTGCCAGCACACACATCCCCACACACCATGCTGCTCAGGGAGTGCCGGTGCCAGGGACACCCATCCCCAGCGCCCTGCACCTACATACCAGGGGTCGGCCGGGCAGCACGGGGGCCAGGGGTGCCCGGACCTCCACGACCACGCAGCGGGAGGAGGCGAACGCGTGCCCAGAAAGCAGCAGCAGCCCGGTGATGTTGGGCTGGGACAAGGCAGCCCCATCCACTGGTGACCACCGTCCCCCCTCACTGCCATCCTCAGCCCCGGGGATGCCTGACGGCACCGGGCGCTGGGGCTCGCCGGTGCCAGGCAGCAGGGCCAGGCGTAGGCGCACCTCCAGGCAGGGCGAGCAGGCCGCGGGCCCGGCGCAGCGCAGCGCTGGCTCCAGACGCAGCCGAGCCAGGCCCAGCCCATGGCCGGGCCCCAGCGGCTCTGTCCCGCACAGCACGTCGGTGCCTGGGGGGAGACGGAGGGCGAGCGTGGGCGTGGGGTCCCACGGCCCGGGTGGGCTGGGGGCCGTGGCGGTGGCACTTACCCAGGAGGCGGCAGGCGAGGCCCTGGGGGGAGGCGGGGGTGAGGCCGGTGGCGGTGCCAGGGTGCCCGGTGGCCCGTGTGCCGGTGACACCGACCCACCTGGGAGCAGGTCAGGGTGTCGCGGGGGGCCCCGTGCCCACCCGCTGCCCCCGCCACCAGCAGTAGCAGCAGCAGCTGCCCCGGCGCTCTCATGGCGGGGCCGGGGCCGTGGGGCGCCCCGGCCCCACGCCGTCCACTCCCGACGGCCCCGCTCCCGGCTCCACGAGCCTCACCGCCGCCGCCCGCTCCCGCTTCCTGCTCCGATCCCGGACACCCGGGTCCTAGCGCGGCGCTGGCGACCGCCCCGGGGTGGGGCCTCCCCGCTCCCGCACCGACCCACGGACGGGCTCCGCGCCCCGGTGCCGCCGGGACGGCTCGGGGCCCCACGGGGACCAGGGCGGCCCCACGGCTCGGGCACGGCGCTTGCCCCTTCCCCACGGCGTGGGCACGGTGCCCAGGCTGGCCCCAGGGAGCCGGCAGCAGCTGCGGGACGTGGAGCGGCGGCCGGGCCCCGCTGGGCTGCGTCCCGCTTGTCCCCCGTGAGGCAGGGGGAGCACCGGGCGGCTGCCACCCGCCGCGAGCCCCGGCACACCAGACGGACGGCGGGGCAGGGTGGATCGACGGCTTTATTGCTCCCACGGCAGACGCGGTCCTGCTGACAGCGCGGAGCACGGCCCGGCTGTGCTCGGACTCCCGGGCAGGGCACGGAGCCCCCTCTCCGCCACCGCCCGGCTTCTTCCAGCGCCGCCTCGGCCCCTCGCCCGGCCGTAGCGTCCCAAGGAGCCTCCGCGGCGTCCCGGCTCTCCTCCGGAGCAGGTCCCTGTGTGGAAATAAAGCTGCCCCTGCCCGGGCAGCACCTCTGCTCCCGGCCCCAGGGGCCCGGCCAGACGCTCGTCCTGCCACCCGCGGCACGTCCCCTGGCCAGGGCCAGCCCTGCTCGAGTCCCGATGGCACACACAGCCTCTGCCCCGGGCACCCTACGGGCACCCCTCCTGCCGCCACGGCAGGCACCCTCAGCCTACCCCCGCACCGACATTATGAGGTCCCTGCCCTCACCACAGGGCTGCACCAGCCCTGCAGCGATGCCCTCAGGTGCCGGCAGCCACTCCGGGGGGCTGGGGTGGGGGACCACCCTCCCTGGCCCCCACCTCTAGCAGTCGGTGCAGGAGTCCCTCTGCCCTGTCCCAGCAGCGGCGGGAGGCTGGGGGGCTGCCCCGCAGGGCACCCAGCAGCCCGGGCAGCTGCCGGGGAAGGCGGTAGGTGGGCAGGGGCCGGAGGGGCCGGGGGACATCGTGGGGGCTGCAGAGCCGGCTGAAGTAGGCCAGCACCCAGCCCCCGCCACAGCCCGCTGCCCCCAGCTCGCCATGCAGGCAGGCCATGGCAGCCCCGAAGATGTCGTGGGCATCCCCAGGGACGCGGTCAGCTGCCCCAACTCGCCACCGGCGGAAGAGCCGGGTGCTGCCCCGGCTCCAGAGGAGGAGGACGGTGCCACGCTGGCGGCCCACACAGCCCCGCTGGGCATAGAGCCATGGCAGGGCCCCCGTCCGCCCCACGTTGCCTGCTTCCCACAGGTCCAGGTGCACGTCACAGCCCAGCCCCGCACGCAGCCGCTCGGCCAGGGCGCACACCAGCCCCAGGTGCTCCTCCGAGTCCGGTGAGTACAGCAGCAGCACAGGGCGCCCACCTGGGGCACCTGCGGGACGGAGGAGACAGCGGTGACAGCCCTGCCCTGAGCCCCCCTGGCATCCCCTGGGGACACCCCAGCATTCCCCAAGGGCATCCAAGCACCCGCCATACTGCCCCAGGACCCTCTGCAGCACAGGGAGCCGGCACTCCCTGGCACCCCAGCCCCATGGCCACTGTGGCCACTTTCCCCCCATCTTGCCCGTCCCCGGGATGCCCCTCACCATCGGCCAGCTTCCAGATGCTGCGGCAGTTGAGGAGCAGCACGATCACCACCAGCGCCAGTGCCAGCACCAGCCCCAGCAGCCCAAAGTGCCTGCGGGAGACTGGGAGAGGGGTGGTGAGGGAGGGGGTGCCTTTCCCCCCTCCCCGCCTGCCATGGCCTCCCTGGGACCCCCACTCACCATTGGGACAGAGCAGCTGCTTCCGAGCAAAGTGCACGTCCGAGCGCCACACCTGGGGAAGGGGCTGGGTGAGGGGGAGCCAAGTTGGGGTATCCCTGCCCTGTGGTGCAGGTGCTGGCACACGGGTCACCTTACCAGCACACAGCTGCCCAGGACCTGCACTGGCAGCAGCAGAGCCAGCTCCCGCGGGGCAGAGCCCTCCGGCTGCAAAGCACAAGGGCAAGGTCAGCGCAGGTCGGTTCCCTCATGTCACCCCCAGCCCCGCGCCACTCACCCGTGTGACAGTGTAGAGAGGGGCCTCGGGCTCACAGTGCCCGCCCCGGTGCTGGCACAGGGCTGCGCTGAAGGCCGCAGGGATGCTGGAGGTAAGGTGCAGGTGCAGCTGCAGCCCTCGAACGCTCACTGAGACATTCCAGGCGGTCTCTGCCATCCCCGGAGAGAGAGAGGGAGCTTGCGGCATGCCAGGGGATGAGGGGTGCGAGGGACGGCAGGACAGGGCTGTGCTCAGCCCAGGGGTGCCTGTGCCTGCAGGGCTCACCTGGCCGGTGGGGACACTCCACGTGACTGCTGTTCCTGTAGGAGAACTGGGGGGAGCAGGGATCAGCGGAGGGGCTGGGTGAGTTGCCATAGCCCTCAGCTGCACCCCAGCCCCTTCCCATGCGGTGCCCACCCACCCATGGGGGCTTACTCGGAAGCAGAGCTGGGGGTGCACGTCCACCTTGTCCAGTGTGTATGCCTGGAATGGGCAGAGAGCACGTCACCATCCCCGACCCACATAGCCCATGGGCACCCCAGTGCCCATGTGCCGCCCTCAAGTGACCCTGGGGTCCAGCAGGTGCTCCAGCCAAGGGCATGACCCACTCCAGGTGGGTGCCCCATGGCATCCTGAGATCAAGACCCTT
Organism: Tauraco erythrolophus; assembly: GCF_009769465.1. Lineage (NCBI taxonomy): Eukaryota > Metazoa > Chordata > Aves > Musophagiformes > Musophagidae > Tauraco > Tauraco erythrolophus. The sequence continues at coordinate 10,704,663 of NC_141476.1, forward strand.
CACCTGCTCCTCCTCTGTGGCTGTGGAGTTGGGGATGTCGTGACACGGTGCAGTCTCGGCTGCTGCCTCCCTCCAGCACAGGGTGGCCCTGGGGCGCAGGGGGCAGCTGGTGCTCAGCACCATCGCCATCTGATCCTTGTTACTGGTGCTGTAGTCGTGGAAGCGCACCGAGGACCACAGCTCGGGACCATCTGCAATGCACTGCGTCAGTGTGGGGGGGAACGGGATGGGCAGGGGGATCCCTGGGATCCAACTCCCCTCCCTGTGGGCACTCACAGGCAGCCAGCTGGTCACGGAAGGGGCAGCGCTTGCTGCGTGGGCTGTCATGGTGGGGGTAGGAGGCCTGGGGAGAAGAGCAGAGGGGTCAGGGCAGGATGTGCCCCTACTCTTCCCACCTGCCCTCACTGCGTGGGCAGGGACAGGGGGCCAGTGGCTGCAGGGGAGGGCAACGCACCTCGATGCACAGGCAGGGCACCAGAAACTCGTACGGCAGTGAGACATGGTGGCCCCCCAGCACCAGCACCTGTGGGCACGGAGGCAGCATCAGCTGGTGGGGAGCACTGCCCCCAGCCCGGGGTGGGGGTGGCAGGAGCCATTACCTGCCGGTGAAAGGGCCAGGGCAGCTCCTCGCACTCCAGGGCCAGCTGGTGGCACAGCCGCACCATCAGGGCAGGGCCCTCGGGCACCCACACCTCAATGGCTCGTGCCTCGGGGTCCCAGGTGTGTGTGAAGACAGGCCCTGCAGAGCAGGCAGGGGTCAGCCAGTGCTGGCGTCCCTCCGGGAGAGCTCCCAGGGTCCCTCCCAGCCTCACCGGGTGGCTCGGTGGCAACCAGGCAGCTGCGGCTGATGGTCAAGCCTCGGTCAGGGATGGTGCGGAGGGAGACAAGGACCTGCTGCCCGCTCTGCGCCGGGAAGCAGTCAAACTGCACCTGCCACTGCAGGGAGCAGGGGGGATTAGTGGGATGTGCCACCCTGGGGCCCAGCCCCATGGTGGGTGCACCCCGGACTCACCGGCGAGCTGCCTGGCACCCGGTGCCGCCGCCACACCTGCAGCCAGCCGGCTCGGTTGGAGCCCAGCTCCAGGAAGTTGAGCTGCAGCCCACGGACACTGGCAAGCCCTGCGACAAAGCAGCGTGGGGTGCTGACACGGGTGGGAGGACGAACCCCTCCACACACCTGGAGGTGCTCGGCCCCGCCGCCCCTGCCCGTACCTGCGGCGGGGAGGGCCAGGCGCACCCGCAGGCAGGGCTGGCAGGGCTGCGAGGGCGGGCACAGGCGGGCCCTGCTCAGTGCCAGGGCGGGCGGCTTCAGCGGGGGCCCGAGCCGGGCCGGGCGGCGGCAGCGGGGGCGGCTCAGCGTGCTGTCGGCTGGCGGGGGGAGAGTAGAGAGGGGGCGGCCGTGCGCCGGGGGTCCCGCCTACCGCCGGCACCGGGAGCCCCCTGTACCGGGAGCCCCGGGCAGAGGGGAGCCCGGGGAACCCCGTGCACCGGGAGTCCTGGGAAGGGAGAGCCCCGCGCACCGGAGCCCGGGAGCCCCTCCCGCCCTCCAGGACCCCGTAGCCGCGGGCGGGGGCCGCCATCCGCCTGCACCCTGCAGGACCCGGGAGCCCCGAGCAGGGGGAGCCCCGCGCTCGCAGCGCTGCCCCGATCCCGGCCTCGCCGCTACTCACCGGTGGCCCGGCACTCCTGCAAGCAAAGAGACGCGGGTGAGCCCGGCGCCGCCCGCCCCGCGCCTCCCCCCGCCCGGCCCCCACGGCCCGGCGCTCACGAAGTTGGCGGAGACCCGGAGGCGGGTGACAGCGGTCCCGGCGCCGAACAGCCACAGCAGCAGGGCGGCGGCGAGCAGCACCGGCAGCTCCATGGCCGAGACGCCGCCGCTCCCCGCCCCGCCCCGTCCCGGGCTGGCCACGCCGCATTCCTCCGCCGGCACGTGCGGCCCCGCCGTCCCCCCCCCCGCTGCCGGGCGGCGCTTCCTGCGGCGCAGACACGCGTGGGAGCGTGAAGGGCGCTTTATTTCCATAGAGCAACACGCAGACGAAGGGGCACCGCAGCCCAGGGACCCTCCAGCCATGCCAGCTCCGGGGTGCCCCCCCCCTCCTCCCCTCGCATGCGAGTACGGAGCCGTGGCACGGCTCAGACACGCACGTTGGTCCCCGGGACCTGTACCCACCGGAGCCGCGCCAGCGCCGCCCCACGGGGCCCGGCTGCAGAGCCCCAGCCCTCACGGAGCCCACCCACCCCCACTCATTTCTTCTTCTTCTCCTGTGTGCTGGTGAACCAGGAGTCCAGCAGCTTCTTGCTGTAGTAGAGCTGCCAGCCGTGCACCTGCGCAGCCACCACCACCACCAGGTACATGACAGAGACGGCTGAGAAGCCGAAAATGAAGCGGTAAGCTTTGCCGTGGCGGTAGAGCTGCTGCGCCATGGGGAACATCTCCATGGCCCCGTAGATGAGAGGCGCCACGGAGAAGAGGCCAGTACTGATCATGGAGAGCACCAGGTAGCTTATATTGTTGCGAGGGAAGGAGAGGAGGCCCAGGAGCGAGGGCAGGATGCTGAGCAGGTAGGGGTACTCCCACTGGTAGGGCATGGCCACCTGGTCGTGGGGGAGCAGCTTGAGGTGTCCCACGCACATCTGGGCCAGCAGCAGCAGCCAGATGCCCACGTGCGTGTAGATCAGCTTCTTGATCTCTGATTTGAGGGCCACGCTGGGGAGAGAGGGTGGCTGTCAGGGCCTGCTGGGGGGCCCTGGCACCCCCGGAGCCCCGGGGAGGCCGCCGGGCCCCCGCAGCAGCACGACACCTACCTCATCTGGTAGTGCGAGGCCACGCGCTCGCGGTGCTGGAAGTCACTGCCGTCGGTGCCGGCGGCACGGGGACCCCCGCGGGAGGCCATAGCACCGGCACGAGCTGCCTGGAGAAGCACGGCGTGAGGCGGGAGCGGGCCCCCCCTCACCGCGGCAGCCCCCCGCTCCCCCGGGGCAGCCCTGGCCCCTGCCCGCAGCCGCAGGCTCCAGCCCCCTGGGGACCCCCGCAGGCCTCCCTCCCGCAGAGACGGGCCGCCACGACAGCCCCGGGACCCCCTCCCCGTACCTGCCCTGCCCCTGCCCGACCCCCCAGGGCAGCCCCGGGACACTCGACAGGTGACACCCCCGAAGCCCCTACCTCGCCGGCCCGGCCCGACCCGGTCCGCCGCACCCCACCTGCCGGCAGGACGCTCGTGCCCGCACTTCCGCCTATCTATGGCCACGGCCGCCGGCGCTGAAAGCCTGGGCGGCCGCTCTGCCCGCCCGGAGGCTCGGCTCTATGGCCACGGCGGTGCGCACCCCCCTCGGCACCGCCCCCGCGCAGACGCAGTGCCGCCATGGCGGGCGGCGGGGCCGCCGCGCGCGTGCTGGCGCGCGCGGGACACGGGGCGCGCGCCGCGGGGTCAGCGGGACGCGGGTGCGCGCGTGGGGCGCGGGTAGGGGCTGGCGCGCGAGCATGCGGCGGGCGCGCGGGGTTGGCGCGGGGGCGCGCACTCGTGTGCATGGGGGGCTGCGGTGGTGGGGGCGCGCACGCGTGGGGGCGCGCACAGGGGGTGCCCGCGCGTGGGCGCAGAGAGGTTATGGAGTGGGCATGGGGACATGCGCGGGGCCGCACCCGCGCGGGCACAGAGGGGCCGCGGGAGCAGAGGTGCCCAGGTGTGGGGGGGCACGCGTGGGTGCACAGTGGCTGTGGGTGCAGGAGCGCGCGTGGGGGTGCGGCGCGGTGGGTGTGGGTCAGATTTGGGGGCACGCGTGGGGGGCTGTGGGGTCGTGCAGGCTGGGTGGCTGGGGCGGGGGGGCCCCCCGCACGCCCCTCACTCACTGCACCCCTGCAGGTGGGGGCGGCCGCTGGGCCCCGAGGAGACGCTGGGGCTGCTGGAGGCCTCCGTGGTGCACCGGGAAGGTACTGGAGGAGGGGCCGGGGATGCTAGGGGGGGTGGGCAGCCGCGAGGCCACAGCCTGACCAGGCATCCCCTTGGCAGGAGCCCTGCTGGCGCTGAGCAAGCCCCCTGGCCTGCCCGTCCTGGGTGAGTGTGGGACCGGGGTGGGGGGTCTGGCCTGGGGTGGGGGGTCCGGCGCAGCGGGCACCGCCAGCGGGCACTGACTCTCCTGCCCCAGCACGCCATGGGGAGCTGAGCCTTGCGATGCTGCTGCCAGCGCTGAGACGGCGCCTTGGCCTCCCCGCCGAGCTCCACGTGGTGAAGGCTCCCGCCAGGTACATTTGGGGGGGTGCTGGGGTTGGTGTCAGGGGGTGCCAGGCCCATCCCGTGGGGTTCAGAGCTGCCATGTCCTGCAGGGAGTGTTCTGGCCTTGTCCTCCTGTCTGGCTGCCACCACGCCACTGAGCAACTCCAGCAGTTCTTCACCAACACGCGCCGGAAAGGCCAGTACCCTGTCACGTACCGGTGAGTCCCTTATGCCCCGACCTGCCACCATGGGGGGCCTGTCCCCGCCTCACCCTCTGTCCCTGCAGTGCCATCACTGTGGGCATCCCAGCGGAGGCAGAGGGCGAGATCCGCACTGGGCTGTGCTGGCAGCAGCAGGGTGACACTGCCGTGGTAAGGGGGTGTGGGGTAGCTGGGGGTGCAGGGGGGTGCCCCAAGGCGGGGGCTGAGGGCTTTGCTGCCGCAGGTGGTGCCAGTGCCAGCCCCGGGGCGCCGCAGCCTGGCCAGGAAGGAGGTGAAGAGCACTCTGACACGCTACCGGGTGCTAGGTGCTGCGGGGGGCTGTGCCCTGCTGCAGCTCCAGCCCAAGACAGGTGAGTGGCCCCCCAACGCCCCCTTGTACCCCTTCCCGCTGGCACAGTCCCACCCTCCCTGTTCCTCCCCAGCCTTCCCGGAGCAGCTCCAGGTGCATCTGATGCTGCTGCTGTGCCCGGCCCTGGGTGACCACGAGCACTCGTCCCGTGTGGGCAGGGTGCTAGGGGTGCCATTCCTCCTGCCCCCTGAGGCCACCCCAACCCGCACACAGGTACAGCTGGGGTGGGAGGGGGGAATGGGGCTCAGCATGGCCCCCAGGGACCCTGCTGAGCTGCCCTCCCCATTGCAGGTGCTGGATGAGGAGCTGCTGTGCCGTCTGGGGCTCTCCCCGCAGCAGCTCCGCCGTCTCCCACTCCACCTCCACCTGCAGCAGCTGGTGCTGCCCCAGGGTCCGCTCTGTGCCCCCCTGCCCCCCCACTTCCTGCACACCTTGCAGCGCCTGGGGCTGCCCAGGCACCAGGAGCCCTAAAACCCATGGCAGGTCCCCCACCCCAACCCCTTCCCTCTCTGCCACGTCATTAAATCCCCAGCTGCTGTGGCTCAGTGCCTGTTTCTTTTCCAGGCACACAGGACACGTTGCCTCCATCCACATGGCATTGCTGGGGCCACCAGCCCCCCATCCCGAGCCGAGCTGGTGATGGCAGCCCTGCCACCACCCTTCTGCCTGACCTAGTTCCTAGCACCAGGGCACAGCGGTGTCACCAGTGCCATGGCTCTGTCTGGCAGACGTGACCGCAGGCAGACGGGAGTGGAGGCGGCTTTTCCTGCCCCTGCAGAGGAGCTGCCGTGGCGGCCCTGGTTCCTACCCGCAGCCCTGTCCTGGGTGCAGCCCCAGCTGTGCCCGCCCCCCCCCCGCGCACAGAGGGGCAGAGCCGGGGTCTCTGTCACAGACGTGTTTTGCAGCCCCTGCAGGGGGTGGGCCGGGTGCCCCCGCCCAGCAATAGGGTCCGGCCGGGGTTGGGGGGAGCTGGGTGCCGCTGTGTCACCCCAGCTGCCATGGGCAGGGTGGTGCTGCCAAGCTGGTCTGGTCCTGCATGTCCTTCAGTGTAGCAGCTCTTCTGAGTTCCCCCAGGAGCCGCTGTGTTCCTCCTCCCCGCAGCGGAGCTCGGCCCCCCCAGGCAGGGGTGCAGGGGGGTCCCGGTGCCCAGTGCCGGCCCGGCTGGGCGCAGCACCCTGGCAGGAGGGGAGGAGAGGGACCAGCCCGGGGCTCCCTGGGGTGGCGGGACGGGCACCCTGGCCAGGGGACGGACTTCGAGCCGGGGCAGAGCTGCCTGGGGCTGCCCGAGCTGGCGGCTGAGCTGCGGCAGCCCTTGGCTTTCGGCACACCAGCCTGGCAGCAGCGGTGGCGCTGGGGGGGCAGAGCTGGGGGGGCAGCGGCAGGTCCATGTCCTCACCGGAGCTGGCTGCCCCCGTGCTGCTCCCAGGGTAGCTCTGTCCCTGTGACTGGGGGGCACAGGAGGCTGGGGGGCACCAGGCATAGTGGTGGGGGGCTTGTCCCGGCGTTGGTGCTGTACCAGCTGGGCCTTCCTCAGGGAGCAGCCTTCCACCCTCAGCTTCAGCCCCGTGTACAGAGGCATGGGCACGGCTGCCTGCAGGGGACACATGGTGGGGAGTGGGGGCCTGGGGGGGCCTGGAGGTGCCTGCCCTGCAGCCCCCCAGCCCACCTCCTTGTAGATGAGCTCAAAGGCGCCAGTGGGGCAGGTGGGGTCAGCCCTGTGGTCAATCACCACGCGCAGTGTGTCCCGCTGGACGCTGGCGCAGAGCCGGCTGGTCACTGCTGAGGAGGGGGCCATGGTGGGGCTGGCGTTGATCTCCAGCAGCCAGGGCTGGCAATCCTCCCCGAAGACAAAGTCGGCTCCATAGAGCTCAAAGCTGCCCTTGCGGGACCTGACCAGGTCCTGGACACTGCGCAGGGCACCCACCACTGCCGCCTTCATACCGGGCACCATCACCTGGTGCCAGGCGCCCGCCCGCCCCACCTGTGCCAGGTATGCCTGGAGCTGCTGGCAGGACCAGATCTGGTCGGGGGGCAGCTGGGGATGCCGGTGCTGCGCCGGCCTGCACCGCTTCTGGATGGAGACGTTGCAGAGGTGCCGGGCACTGGGGCAGGGAGAACAGGGCTGGGTCAGCGGGCTGCTGAGGTGCTGGGGTGGGGGGTGCTGGGATGGGGGACACTCACGTGTCCAGGCGGCGCAGGGAGAAGGGCCGGGAGCAGAAGCGCAGGTAGCTCTCTCGGTAGAACCAGATGGTCAGTGGGTTCCAGTCCGTCACCAGGAACCATTGCCGGATGTCGAATTTTGTGCCGAAGATGAGCAGCAGCCGCTCCACATACTTCTGCACCACCCACTTGCCTGCCCGTGCTGAGGGTGCCGCGCAGCCCTCTGCCAGCTGCAGCACCTCCTCCAGCCGTGCCATGCAGACAATGCCTAGGGGATGTGGTGATGGTGGGACCCCCTTCTCGGTGAGGCGCCTGTGCCCTTTGCTTCCCTGGTCTTACCCCTGCCACGGGATTTGGCACCGGGCTTGAGGATCCAAACGTTGCGGTCGCCCTCCATGCCAAGCTGGGGCAAGTGCCCTGCCAGGTGCTGCAGCAGGGCCTGGCACCGCTCCCGCTGTGCCCCACTGAGCGCCAGCCCAGCTCCCTCTCTGTGGGGGGGATGCAGGGGGTTCAGTGCTGGCCCCGCCGCAGCGTCTCCCCGTCCCGCTAAGCACTCACTGTGCCACATGGTAGTAGTGCCGCAGGAAGCGGTCCCAGTCGATGTCCATCATGCAGGGGGACGGGGGGTCACTGTCGATATCCTGGTGCCCCAGGCTGCCCAGGTGCTGCCCACAGATCTGCAGGGCCTCCTCCACCAGCTGGGAGGACAGTGGGGGCCCTGGCCCTGCTGTGGATGGCGTGGGGTGAGGGACGTGGCTCCTGGGGACCCACTGTGCCATCCTCGGGGCCATGGCACAGAGCCTCCCCATGTGATGAGTGGCTTTGGGTGCACAGGGATGGGTAGGGGGAGCAGAGCACCCATAAAGTGGGCTGGCAGGACAGAGCGGGGCATTCCAAGCCGTGGCCAGAGCAGAGGCTCAGCCTCCATACATGTTCCTGACCCCAGACTCCCTGTCCCCCTGCTCCCAGGCCCAGTGCCACATGCTCACCTGGCCTCTCACTGGATTTCGAGGACTGCTCTGTCCCCACCAGCACGTCCCCAGCCCTCTCCAGGGCCATTTTGAGCAGGCTGCGAGCTGCCGTCAAGCAGAAGTCCTCTGCAATGGGGGGCATTGTCCCTGCCTGGTCCCATGCAGTACTTTGGGGGATGTACTGGGAGCACGGGGAGGGCAGCAGTCTTGGGAGGGTCGCACCAGCCCCAAGCTCACCTATGAAGGCTTGCCGCTCGTCCATGGCCCCCAGCCGGTAGCACCGGGGGAAAAAGGTGTCAGGGTCAACTTCGTGGAACCAGGGCAGGTTTCGCAGATTGAGGCACAGCCCCTCCTGTTCAGAGAAGGGTGGCAGCCCCTACTGAACGCTCCCACCCCTTTTGTGTCCCCCCTACCCCTCCAGGCTCCCACCTTGGTGGTGAAGGCGCCCACCTGGGCGTAGTGGTTCACCACCTGGTCATGCCGCAGCAGCTGGCAGTTGACAGCACCGCAGCGGCTGGTCCAGATGAAATACGGCACCTGGTCCCGCACCAGGCGTGACTGTGGGGGCAGGAGGCCAGGGTGAGGCGCAGACCCCCCATCCCACCCTCACTCCCTGCCCCTGGCTGCCTTCTGTCCCTGGGGGTCCCAGGGGAAGGGTGCTGGGGGCTGTGGCAGAGCTCAGCCCTGGCCCTCTCTGCTAACCATGAGGTCGTGGATGCCATCAGGGTCGTCATCCCACCGCTCTTCCTCCTCCTCATCAGCTGGACATGGGGAACACAGGGGCTCCGGGGTCCCCAGGGAAGGCTGTGCCCCACAGCATGCTGACCCTGGCTGCACGTCCAGCGCTGCCTCCCCCTGCTCAGCAGCTTCAGCATCACCTTCCTCCTCCTCCTGCAGCTGCTTCTCCTGGCTGCCATGATTCTGCTCTGGTCGGCTGCCCTCCCTCCCCATACCGGGGAACTTCCTCTCCACCCAGCCCCGGGCCCGCAGCAGGCTGCGGATGACAGGGTAGGGGCCCTGCACCATGAAGATCTTCTTCTCCTGGGGAGGGACCCGAGAGCTCAGCCTGCTCCCACCCCTGATCCCTTTGGCTCAGGTCTCACCCCAAGCCATAAATGCAATAAATGCAGGTGCATGGCATGTCGGGGGTTCGAAATCAGGGCCCTCACCTTGATGGCCCTCTCCACATGCAGCTTGGCCCTCTTGAGCTGCTCAGGGTCGAGCAAGGGGTGGTGGCAGCTGCGGTGGTGGGTGCCACCTGCCCTGTGAGGACAGCCCTGGCTGATCCCGCTGGCCCCACATCCCCAGCCCCATGGAGCGGGCAAGGAGGGGGAGAAGGTGCCTACCTGCCTGTCTCTGACCGACTGAGCCGGGAGTCCTTGCCAGAGTGTTCACCGACCCGCCAAACCTCATGCTGGTGCCCCATGTGCCCCCCACGACGACCTGCTCTCTGCTGTGCCATCGTCCCCAGCCTAGCAGGCCAGGGGACGGCTGGGACGTCTCCTGCTCCGGCAGTGAGTTCCCTGGCTGGGGGGCTGTGTGCCTGGGTGCTGCACTCCCTAGGGCACCATCCCACAGCAGCCTGAGGACAAGGGGAGCTGCAGGTGGCTCTGCCTCCTCCAGGTACCACCAAGTGGGTCCCCTGTTCCCTTGCCCTGCTGGGGCCTGAGGTGGGGGTCCAGTGCAGGAAGCAGCCCCCCTCCCAGCTCCAGCACTGCTGTGACAGCAGAAACCCAGGCCTGGCCACCACAGTGGCTCCACCGCCCCAAAGAGACGACAACCACCAGCCCCCCAGTGCCACGCACGCAGCCCCCCGTGCCCACAACCCCAGTCTACAGCCCCCTGCACCAGTTCACTACTCAAACCTCACAGCCTCTCCCCCCCCCAGCCCCCCTACACGCCCCTGCACCCTTTTGTGCCCCCCAGCGCCCCTTCACACCCTCCCATACCCCACCTCCAGACCCCTCCCTTCGTACCCCCAGCCCTGCCCGCACCGTCGGGGCCGCCCCCACTGTTTGCCGTTGCCATGGCGCCCCGCCAGGCCCCGCCCCATCCCACCCGGCCCCGCCCCCCCGTGCCGCGGGTCCCGCTGGTGCAGCGGGAGGATCGGAGGGAGGGAGGAGGCGGTGGTTACAGCAAACGAGACCGTTTAAAAAAACGAGACGAGACAAGACAGCGGCAGCGACCGGGGCCGCTCTGCTGCAAGCAGGGGCTGCTGCCAGCACGGCCGCCCGGCCCGGCGAGGGGCCCAGCCTTCCGCGGCAGGAGCGGGAGCAGGCACGGTGCCCGGCGGGCACAAGCGTTGGGGAGCCACGGGGTCCTGTGCCACGGCCTAAAACTGAAAGGCAAAAGGAGAAAACGTGGCCATCAGTCCCTGACCACGGTCACTCCTCTGGCCCTTCCCCACCCTCCCAGCTGGCCCATCACCCTCCTCGGCACCGGGGAGGGAGGCCGACGGCAGCTGCCGTTCAGGGAGCTCCGAGTTCAGCTTCTCCTACTGCCTCCCCCGGGGACTGTGTGTCCCAGCACAACAGCCACTGAAAGGGCCACCGTCTCCTCGGCTGCTGCCAGCCCCTAAGCACGCTCTAGGGGTCTCAAAGCTGGCACTGCATGAGCAAAAGGGGTGCAAGATCCCGTAGGCATCCTCCCCTCCATGCCTAAGAGGTTCCCTGGGCAGAACGCCCCAACCATCCCCATAGCCAGGACGGGGTGGTTCTGAGCATGAGGATCACAGTGGGTCGGAGCCCCCACCCCACTCCCAAAATAAGGGACCCATCTCCTCCTGGTTCAAAGCCTCACATTCTTGAGGAACTCCTCTGCCACGATGCGAGCCCTGGCATTGACAGAGAGCTTCATCTCACTGATCTCTTTGTCAATCTCCTCCATGAAGTGGATGACAAAGTCCACCAGCTTGTGCTTGTACATCTGCTCCGTGTGGAAGTTTGTGATCAAGAAGCTGATGTCGTAGCCCTAGGGAAAAGAGAAGCACCCTGGGGATAAGCACCCAGGACACTGACCACGTGACCTCACATCCCTGTTCTGCACTGGAGACTCTCCCTGCCACTTCACCTCCACAGGCTTCCTGCGCAGGATGAAGAAGTTCTCGGCCCTCATCATCATGAAGCGCATGAATTTGTGGCACAAGATCTTCTCAATCTCATCGGCCTGGGGAGAAGAAAGGGAAGTGAGGCTTCCCGCGTAGCAGCTGCGTGCTGCCAACCCGCTGCCCGCGCCCCCACCTCACCTGTTTCACTGCGATGCTGACGCGCACAGAGTTAATGGAGCCCTCGATGAGGACCTTCTCCTTCTCATTTCTGCTGATGATCACAGGCTGCAACAGCAGCTCTTTGCTGCTCCTGCGAGCAGACGAAGGACAGGACTGACTCAGAAGGAAGTATTTACTGGTCAGAAACAGGGGTGGGGAACACGCAAGAAGGGGACCACAGAGGTGCAGAGGTTTTGCTCCATGCTGCCACACGAGTCCCTCTGTCTCCTGCAGCTGTCCATCCCCAAGGCAGGTCATCCCTCGGCCCCCAGGCAGACTCCCTCCTCCCTGCAGCTCCTTGGCTCCCTGCCGGCTCCAGCCTCGTGACTACGGGGCGGCAGCCGGTGGGTGCGGAGGCCTGCCCGGCTGAACCCGGGCGGCACAGTGCCCCGTCAGCGCCGAGCGGCGGCAGCAGCGCTGCAGGGGAGCTCTTTTACCGGCTGCCCAGCGAACTGGCAAGCACCGGCAGCACCGCGGCAGGGACCGGCCAGCAGGCAGCCCCCCCCAGCCCCCGTACCTGACTTCCACCTCGGGCTTGTTGTGCCGCTCCACGACCTGCGAGGAGAAGTTCTCGAGACACAGCGCTGCCTGCAGCGTGGCGCGCACCGCGTTCAGGTACGGGCGCAGCGTGGCGGTCTGCGGGGACACGGCGGCGGCATCAGCCCCCGGGCCCCGCCGCCTGCCGCCCGCCCCCCCTCACCCCGCTACCCCCGCCGCCTCCATCCCGCCCGCCGCTGCGCTCCCCGACCCTCCCCAACCCCCTCAGCCCCGCCCGACGCCCCCAGCCCTACCATGGTGGCGGCTCCGGTCCGGTCCCGGCAGGCGGAAGTGGCCTGTCCCCTCTTCCGAGCTGAGCGGGACCTCCCACTGCGGCGGAGGGGGGGGGGGGGGGCGGTGGGAAGCTGCTGCTCCTTGTCCAGAGCCCGGGCGGCGGCGGAGCGGCCTCGCCGAGACGCAGAGCAGCGATGCGGCGGCGCTGCAGAGTGCCGTGACGGCGGCCCGTGGCGGCGGCGAGATCCCGCACGGCGTCTCCCCGCACCCCTCTGCGCTTGGTACGCTCCTGTCATCGCTTCCATATTAGGGAAGGGAGATGGAGAGCGGTCCGGACCAATGAGCGGCGGGCGCTGGGCGTGTCTGGGCCAATGGAGGAGCGCGGGGCGGGGCGCCCGCCGCCTACGGGGGCCGGAAGGGCCGAGCACCCCAGGCCCGGCCCGGCGCGGCCCCGCGGCGCTCCCGCCGCCTCCGCCCCGCGGCGCCGCCCGCCCGCGGCACTGGCTGCCCTGCCGGCGTCTCTCCGCCCTCCGGGCCTCCTTAGCGCTCCGGTGCAGAGCCCCGCGCTGTTCCTCAGCGCCCCGGTGCCGCCTCTCGCCGTGGTCCTCTCAGCTCCGCGGTGATTCCCCCCCGGTTCCCCGGTGCCCCTCGGCTCCCCGCAGCGCCCCGCTCCGCTCCCTTTCCTCTCAGCTCCCCCTGTCCCCGGTTTCCCCGTAGCCCCTTCGCTGCCCCCCGGTGCCCGCCGCCATGAGCGAACTGAAGGACTGCCCGCTGCAGTTCCACGACTTCAAGTCGGTGGACCACGTGAAGGTGTGCCCCCGGTACACGGCCGTGCTGGCCCGCTCGGAGGACGACGGTATCGGCATCGAGGAGCTGGACACACTACAGCTGGAGCTGGAGACGCTGCTGTCCTCGGCCAGCCGCCGCCTCCGTGTCCTGGAGGCTGAGACCCAGGTGCTGGGAGCGCAGCCGTGGGGTGCCTCCCCGTCCCGCTCCGTCCTGCCGGGGGGCTGCCTCCAGCCCGTCCCTGCCCACGGCTGGCGCGGAACCCAACAGGGCTTCACTCTCTTCCAGATCCTGACAGACTGGCAGGACAAGAAGGGCGACCGACGGTTCCTGAAGGTGAGCAAGGACCACGACGTGGGCACTTCAGTCAAACATGGGAAGCCCAAGAAGCAGAAGCTGGAGGGCAAAGGAGGACACGGGACTGGGCCTGGCCCCGGTCGGCCCAAGTCCAAGAACCTGCAGCCAAAGATCCAGGAATATGAGTTCCAGGATGATCCCATTGACGTGCCCCGTATTCCCAAAAATGATGCTCCGAACAGGTGCGTGGGTGTTGGGGGGCATTGGGATCATCTATCTCCTTCCTTGCAGCACCCAGTGCAAGGGCTGCCTTCAGTCCAAGGGAAGAAGTGTCCTGGGGGGAAGTGGGGAGCATGGCAGCTCCCGCGGGCTCCCCTGCAGCTCTCCATCACAGTTCAGCCACTCCATCCTCACAGGTTCTGGGCATCGGTGGAGCCCTACTGTGCCGATCTCACCAACGAGGAGGTCAGAGTCCTGGAGGAGCTGCTTAAGCCACCAGAGGATGAGGCTGAGCATTACAAGGTGAAAAACGCCCAAGCCCACCCATGCTCCTCGTGCCCATCCTCTCTACCCTCTCTCCCCATTCCCTCCCAGCCCGCAGCGGCTCTGTCCCCTCCCGTGCCTCACAGCCTGGGGATGATGCCGTGGCACCGGGCGGGAGGTGAAGTTCGGGCTCTGGGAGCTGTGCTGAACCGTCCTCTTGCAGATCCCGCCCCTGGGGAAGCATTACTCCCAGCGCTGGGCCCAGGAGGACCTGCTGGAGGAGCAGAAGGATGGAGCTCGGGCTGCGGCTGCCGCTGACAAGAAGAAAGGTGTCCTGGGGCCGTTGACCGAGCTGGACACCAAAGGTGCCTCCGTCCACACCTGCCTTTGCCCAGAGGAGCTGCACCCAGTGGAGCTGAGCCTGGGCCCCTCACCTCGCACTCGGGGTAGAGGATGCTCTGCCCTGCTGCTCACCTCTGTGTGTCTTTTCCTCCTCCTGCTTCTCCCAGATGTCGATGCCCTGCTGAAGAAGTCGGAGGCACAGCATGAGCAGCCGGAGGATGGGTGTCCCTTCGGGCCGCTGACACAGCGTCTCCTGCAGGCCCTTGTGGAGGTGAGGGGGCTCCGTGGGCTGTGCCATGGCCCAGCAGCGTGGGGCAGTGCTGCCACGGCCAGACGGAGTGACCCTTACCTCGTGCTCCTGTCACTAGGAGAACATCATCTCCCCCGTCGAGGACTCCCCCATCCCCGAGATCGCTGGCAAGGACTCCGGAGCTGACGGTGCCGGCACATCTCCCCGCAGCCAGAACAAGCCCTTCAGGTGAGCAGCTGAGGTGGCCCCGGAGCTTGGCGCTGCCCACCTTGATGCCAAACATGCTGGTGGCTTCCCTGCCCCAGCGAGTCGGGGCAGGCAAAGGGCGTGTGGTGGGCAGCAGCCGCTCTCTGCCCTGACAGTGTCCCACACACCAAGTCGCTGGAGGGGCGGATCAAGGAGGAGCTGGTGGCCCAGGGCCTGCTGGAGTCGGAGGACCGGCCGGCCGAGGACTCGGAGGACGAGGTGCTGGCTGAGCTGCGCAAGAGGCAGGCAGAGCTGAAGGCCCTCAGTGCGCACAACCGTGCCAAGAAGCACGAGCTGCTGCGGTGAGTGCAGGCAGGGATGGGGGCGGGCAGTGGGCTGCCCGGCGGGGACTGACACCCCCGTGTCCTCCACCCAGGCTGGCCAAGGAGGAGCTGCACCGGCAGGAGCTGCGGCAGCGTGTCCGCATGGCCGACAACGAGGTGATGGATGCATTCCGCAAGATCATGGCTGCCCGGCAAAAGAAGCGCACGCCTACCAAGAAGGAGAAGGACCAGGCCTGGAAGACCCTGAAGGAGCGGGAGAGCATCCTCAAGCTGCTGGACGGGTAGTGGAAGCCGAAGACCAACCCCACTCTGCCGTGGACCTTGGCAGCCAGGGGTGGTGGCCGTGGCCCTGTCACCTGCAGGGTGCCGGCGTCCTGCTCCCTGCCTGCGTTCACCCTGCCTGCGTGGGATGGAGAGGGCGCAGCCACTGCACCCCCTGGGCCTGCTCGGCCTCCCCGTGGGGGTGCTGGCTCCCAGCTGGTGTCCCCTCCCTGCACAGGGCTGTCACCGACCCAGGCGCGAGATCCCGTGGAGGGGCCGGGGACCCTCTCCAGAACAAACCCTCTGTGGACATCGGCTTCTGCTCCAGTGTTCCCCCTGTTATTCTGGGAGGGTGACATCAGCGCCGGGTCACCGTGGGGGACGGATGTGGTGGCTGCTGCGGTGTGGCTCCCATGGTCCCCCGAACCTCCCTACAGCTCCGGGGAGGGGAATACCAGCCCCCACGGGCTGGGCTGGGGGGTGTGGGGAGGGAAAGGGGCCGGTGGGCCGTGGGGGGGCGGCCAGCCTCTCCATGTACTGGTGTTTTCCTCTGTTTCCGCAGGCAATAAAGGGAGCCCGGTGCAGGTGGTGGTGTGGTGGCCTTGGGGATGCCGTGGGGTGGATGGGGGGTGACAGCCCTGCTGTGGGGCTGGGTGTGGGTGGGTCCTGGCGGTGCAGGGCTCGGTCTGGGGTGAGCCACTGGGTGCAGGGCGGCGGGGAGTGCCCGGGCTGAGGCTGTCCTGCAGCCCACTGTGGGGTGCCCCACGCGTGTCCGCAAGGATCCACTCGCAAGGGATCCACTACCCCTGCCCCACGCGTGTCCGCAAGGGATCCACCCCAAGGACCCGCTCGCCTCCCCACAACGGACGCGCTACCCCCGCCCCTCCTGCGTGGACGAGCGCCCCGCGGTCACGCGTGTCCTCCCCCCTGCCGCCGCCAGCCCCGCCCACCGCCCTCCCATTGGTGGCGGCTGGGCATGGCCCCGCCCCTCCCCGTGACGTCAACGCTGTCCGGCGGCGCCGCGCCGGGAGGAGTCGCCGCTGCTCCGCGCGGGGCCGGGGCCGGGGCCGCCGCAGCGCCGTCGGTAAGGGCGGGGCGGGGGCGGGGTGCCCACGCGAGAACGCAACCGGCGGTATAAGGGGACGCCCGCGCAGCCCGGTGGTGCGCAGCGCTGCTCCCACGCGTGTCCCGCCCGGTGCGGCTGTGCCAGCTGGCACGCGTGCGGGAGCCGCGGGTGGAGACCACCCCCCCCACGCACCCACGCGTGGGTTTCTGCCCCTCCCGTTGCCCGCCCGCCCCGCGCCCGCCCCTGGGGCGGGCGCGGGGCGGGCGGGCAACGGGAGGGGCCCAGAGTGTGTCCCCCGTGGGACACCCCCACGCCAGGACTCCTGCGTGGGCTCGCCGTGGGGCAGGAGCAAAGGCGCAGCGCTTGTTCCCGCCACCCCATAATGACAACCATCCGCCGCGTCCCCTTGGCACCCCGTCACCCCAATGTCCCCCTCACCCACGGCATCCCGCTCCCCTACTGATGCCCTGTCCCCACTCGTGTCACAGGTGGGAGTGGGTGGCCCCCCCCCCCCCCCGCCCCCCGCTCCTTCCCCCACGGGGCACCATGCCGCTGGGGCAGGATGGGCCCAGCTGGAAGAAGAGGACCGAGGACATTCGGCGCATCTATGACTTCCGAGAGGTCCTGGGCACGTGAGTTTGCAGATGGGGAGGGGGGGGGGACGACACCGGTGACGACCCACTCGCGGTGCCGGATCTGGCACCTCCAGCTTTGCCAAACCCACCATGTGGAGCCGTGCCAGCTCAAATATTGGCCCGAGGCGAGGACTGCTCACCTGTGCCATGGGGTACAGGCAAGGGTTTGGCAGTGCTGCCTGCCACCTGCCTCTGTCGCTGGCTGGTTGCCCGTGCCTGCAGCCCTCCCGCTGTGCCAGACACCGTGCCGAGGGTGCCCGACGGTGGTCCCCCGGCTGGCAGAGGGATGCCCAGCAGCACCCAAAGCACCGTAAGGCTCTTAGGCTGGATTAGCAGGTTAATTATGGCAAGGCTTAGGGCCCAGCGAGGTGCCAGCGTGCTGCCCGCCACCTGCCCCACCTGGGCACTGCCGATGGCTCTGCCCCGGCTCCCACTGGGCACCTTGGCCTTTGGGTGGGCCCCATGTACCCCATGGAGCCGGGCAGGGTGGCCTTGCTCACCCTGAGTGCTGCGGGATGGCACAGCATGGGGCTGCCGAAACCCACCTGGGAGCTCGTCCCCAGCATGGCTGAGCCCCGGCTGCCGGCAGCGCCACGGCCTTATCTTGCCTGATCAGGGGATGGTGCAATCATGCCGGCAGGGCCGGTGGATGCCGGGCACTCCAGCCCCAGCAGAGTCCATGTCTGGCCATCCCGGTGGGCGGCTCCCACTCGCTTTTCTCCTATAAATAGCTGGACTTTCTGCCCATTGCCATGGCAGTTGTGGCGTGGCGGCGGCAGCGGCTCTGGCCGGTGGCACCCCCGCCCCGCTTACCCCTTGCCCTCCCAGGGGGGCCTTCTCCGAGGTGGTCCTGGCAGAGGAGAAGGTGACACGGAAGCTGGTGGCCATCAAGTGCATCGCCAAGAAGGCGCTGGAGGGGAAGGAGACCAGCATCGAGAACGAGATTGCCGTCCTCCACAAGTAGGGGCTGTTCCAGCGCCGGGGTGGGGGTCCTGCTCTGCACACCCTGTCCCCCCCAGCACCCAGCATGGCTCCCTGCTGCCAGCACCCATCGCTGGGTGTTATCAGCAGTGCCCAAAATAGCTGGCAGCGCGTGACACCCTGCGGGGCCGAGCTCGGCTGCTCTCTGTCCGGAGGGCAGCCGGGAGCCCCCTCACTCCTCCGTGCCTCCCTCCCACAGGATCAAACACCCCAACATCGTGGCCTTGGATGACATCTATGAGAGTGGCACCCACCTCTACCTCATCATGCAGCTGTGAGTGACATCGGGGGGGTCCAGAGGGGTCCGGGGGGGCCATGATGACCGGTGCTGCCTGTCCCCATAGGGTCTCCGGTGGGGAGCTCTTCGACCGCATCGTGGAGAAGGGTTTCTACACCGAGCGGGACGCCAGTGCCCTGATCCGGCAGATCCTCGACGCCGTCAAGTACCTGCATGACATGGGCATTGTCCACCGCGACCTAAAGGTCACCGGGGGGACAGGACACACACACACACAGAGCCCCCTGTCGCGGTGGCAGGGAGGGGACTCTGGTGTCACCCCTCCCTGATGTCACCCCTCTGCTTGCAGCCCGAGAACCTGCTCTATTACAGCCTGGACGAGGACTCCAAGATCATGATCAGCGACTTTGGGCTGTCAAAGATCGAGGGCTGCGGCAGCGTCATGTCCACGGCCTGTGGCACCCCTGGCTACGTGGGTGAGTGCCTGCCACGGGCTGCACTGCCCCAGGTGCGGGGTAGGGGTTTCCCCCCCACTGGATTGGAGTCCCTGCTCACCCCTGCTGTCCCCTCCAGCCCCTGAGGTGCTGGCACAGAAGCCCTACAGCAAGGCGGTGGATTGCTGGTCCATTGGGGTCATCGCCTACATCCTGTACGTACCTCCCCTCCTGCCCCACTCCCTGCTGTGGGGGCCCAGCACCCAGGGGCCACCCGGGGCCAGCATCCCACTCCCCGCCACCCCCCAGCCTCTGCGGTTACCCGCCTTTCTATGACGAGAACGATGCCAAGCTCTTCGAACAGATCCTGCGGGCCGAGTATGAGTTTGACTCACCCTACTGGGACGACATCTCGGACTCGGGTGAGCCAGGGCCACCGGGGCGGTGGGGCTGGGATGCTGGTGTGGTGTCATGGTAGCCGTGGTGGCAGCAGGTGCAGGCGCTCACAGCTGCTCCATGCCCGATCCCAGCCAAAGACTTCATCCAGCACCTGATGGAGAAGGACCCCAGCAAACGTTTCACTTGCGAGCAAGCCCTGCAGCATCCCTGGTAAGGGGTCACCTGCTGCTATCTGCCCCCCTCAACTCCCCCACAGCAGCTGTGGGGCAGGGGGGCCCCCACTGACTCCCCTCCCACTCCAGGATTGCCGGGGACACAGCCCTGGATAAGAACATCCACCAGTCGGTGAGCGAGCAGATCAAGAAGAACTTTGCAAAGAGCAAGTGGAAGGTGAGCATGGGGGTGCTGTGGGGTGCCAGGAGCTGCGAGCAATGTCAGGGGTGCCACGGGACCCCACTGGGCATCCCATGCTTGGTAACGGATACTGTGGGGTTGGCAGCAAGCCTTCAATGCCACAGCGGTTGTGAGACACATGAGGAAGCTGCAGCTGGGAACCAGCCAGGAGGGCCCTGGGCACATGACTCCCACCAGCCCTAGCGAGAGGCTAGCGGGGGGCACCAGCAATGGTAAGCCCTGACCCCCCCCCCCATCTCCATCTCATATTTGTCGGGGCTGCCGCCAGGCTCTCACCCCACTTCTCCCCACAGGGTCGGATTGTGGGCATCTGCCCATGACCAGAGCTCAGCACCTGCTGCCAGACTGAGCACAGCCCCACAAGGCTGCATCCTGGTGGGGCTGGGGGGTGTCCAGCCCTTCCATGGGCACGGTGGGGGGCGGGGGACCCTGGAGTGCTGGAGCAGGGGAGGACGGTGTGGGGGAACCCTGCCCTGCTCACCCCAGCTGTGTGGGGCTGCCCCTCACCACAGGCTCACAGCAGAGCTCTGCATCCAGGCAGGGGCAGCCCCCAGGAACAGCCCCACCCCCAGAGCTCGGGGCTGCATCCCAGGCCCCCTCCCACCCCCTTCCCTCTTCCCCACGCCTGCCCTGTCACTGCCCACCCCCCCCAGCATGTTCAAGAAAAATTTTCCAAATGGATGTTTCTATTTTATTGCTTGTAATAAAGGCAAAAGGCCAACGCCGCTTGGCTCAGCTCTGTGCTGGGGGGGGCTGGACACAGCCCTGACCCTCCCCAGCCTCACTGCCCAGGGCAGCAGCTTCCCCCCAAGCAGACAGTGGGCAGGGGACAGGCAGCTACCCACATCCCTGCACATCCCAGGCTGGGAGCAGGCGCAGTGAGCCCCCTCCAGCCGCTGACCCGGGGGATCTTTCCCTCCTGGGGTGTCCCTAGGGGGGCCCATCCCCATGGCTGTCCCGGCATTGGCCCCCCCGGGCCCGACCCCGGCTGCCAGCTGGCTCCTGGCCCTTCCGGAGGTCGGCACAGAAGAGGACCTGGCATGGGGAGAGATGGTGGTTGGGCACAGCCAGGTTGGAGGGTGAGGGTCGAGCCCCAGGATGCCCAGGAGGGGGGTACTCACTGCCTGTGCCCAGCCGGCGCGGGGGCCCCACAGCCCCCGGAAGAAGTCACCTGTGGAGAGAGGGTGAACGCCAGCGCTGGGGGCACTGTCCCTGTCCCCACAGATCCCATGTCAGCACCCAGCCCTGCCCTCACCAATCTCCTGGTGGGCTCGGGGGGTCAGGCTCCTGCCCCCCAGTGCCACGCCATAGCGCTGCTGTGCGATGCGCCAGATGTGGGTGTCCACTGGCACAGCCTCTGCCTTGTCCAGGGCCATCAGGCAGACGCAGTCGGCAACCTGCTGCCAAGCAGTGCCATCAGCCCCTGCCACCGTCCTGCTCCCTGTCCCCCACATCCTGGCACCCACCTTGGTGCCCACACCGGGCAGGGTGCACAGCACCCTCCTGGCCTCGGCATAGGGTGCAGCACGCAGCTGGCACAGCCCCTCGGCGCCAAGCCCCTCGGCGATGGTCCGTGCGCTCCCGCTGACGAACTTGGCGCGGTACCCAAAGCCCAGTGCCCGCAGCTGGGCCTCGGCATCAGCGCCTGTGAGGGGGACAGTGGGAGGACGTGGGTGGGGGACATGGGGGAGCAGTGGTGGCAGCGTTGGGGTGGTGGCGGACCTGCGAGCGCCGAAAGGGAGGGGAAGGCGTGGAAGGGCCGGGTGTCGAGGCAGCAGAGGTGGCGGCCGAAGGCTTGGCAGAGGCGCTCGATCATGGTGGTGATGCGGTCGATGTGGTTGTTGGAGGTGCAGATGAAGGAGAGGAGGCACTCGATGGGGTCCTGCCGCAGCACTCGCACCCCTGCCAGGCGACACGGTGAGGGGACGCTGGGCGGGCGCCACGGCCATCCCTCGTGGTCCCGTGGGGCCACCTCACCTGGGAAGTCCTTTGCCACCTTGCGGAAGAGAGGGTCGGCCGCCCCCCAGGCCCGGTACAGGGCCGGCAGCCCCACGTCGAGCTGGAAGTAGTCACGCAGAATCTGGTCCGTCTCGGCACCGTCCGGCTCTGCTGCCTCGGCGGGACGCCCATCCTCCTCCTCACCGTACACCGTGTACCAGAGGCGCTCCCGGTCCTGCCGCAGCGTCCAGACGCGCCCCCCCAGCACGCCCGTCCAGGCCCCCGGGCTGCTCTCCCACCACCTGCCGCACATGGGGACGTCGGGGCCGGCCGGGACCCTGCCAGGCTCGGTCGTGGGGGCGGGGACCTCCGGGCTGGCTCACCGGAACGTCTGCCCCGACGACAGCACCAGGTCCAGGCGCAGCTCGGCCGGCGGGCAGGGCAGGGAGCGCCACAAGGCCGGGCAAGCCGAAGGGGTGTCCCGCAGCTTCATGGGGCCGAGCGGCGCAGCTGGGGCTGCCCGCGTCCCCCTGCCCGCGGAGGCGGCGGACTCAGGTACCGCCCGCGCCCCGGGCTGCCCACGACCACCTCGGCCCCCGCCCCACGGACCCTGCCCGGCCCCGCAGCGTGCCCCAGCCAGCCTCTGCCCGGCCCCGGCCCCGCAGCCTCAGCCCCAGCCCCAGCCCCGCGGCCCCGTCGCTCCCCCACCATAGAGTTCCCCGCCGCAGGCAGAGCGCCCGCCCCTTCCTCGGCGACGCTCTGGCCCAACTTCCGGCCCCGCCCCGGCAGCGGCGCCCGCACGTATGCGCCCCGCCGCTGGCCCCGCTCCCGTTCCCCTCCCGCCGCTCCCCGCCCGCAGCGGCCCCGGCTCCGCAGCGGAGGTTTATTTTCTAAGAATCAATAGATTTTTCTTCCTTCAAAATAAATACAAACAACGTCCGAGCGCGGGGCCGGCCAGGGGCTGGGCCCGGGGGTAGGGGGCAGCACGGCGGGGGCCGCCCCGGGGCGCGGCGGCGGCGGCCAGAACAACATCCCGGGGAGCCGCGGGCTGGGAGAGCGGGCACCGGGAATGTGAGAGGGAGGGGGCGGGGCGAGGGGGGGCCGGCCCTCCCCCTCCCGGTCCCCGCCCCCCGGTGGGTGCAGACCAGCTGCACCGGGGGGTCGTCCCCGAGCCCCGTTTGCCCTGAGATACGGCGGGGGAGCGGCCGGCGGCGGGGCGCAGCGGCGGCGCCGGCTCAGTCGCTCTCGCTGGAGTCGCTGCTCTGCTCGCCCTGCACCTTGTTGCGGTGCTGCATGGCGCGGTGGTAGGCGATCTGCACCGACTTGCGGATGTTGGACTTGCGGCCCTCCAGCATCTTCTCCTTGTCCAGGTCCTGGTTCACCCCCAGAGGCACCAGCTTTGTCCGGGGCAACCACTGCCTGCGGGGAGCAGGGGGCCACCTCGTTTGAGGGTTACAATCGTCTCTGGACACCCCCCCCCGAAGCCCCCGGCGCCCCGGCCTTACCAAGTGCGCTTGTTGTCGAAGAAAAGGACAAGGTAGAGGTGCTCGCGTGCTTCCTGAGTCATCTGCTCCCCCAGCTTCAGCACCTCCAAGGGGGGCACGGGGATGGGGACGCCGTGGTGGAACATGCCTTCCCGCGGCATCTTGGGGTCGATGATCTGCCGAAAGGGCAGGGAAGAGCTGAGAGGGGAACGGGGACCCCCAAGTGCCACGCTGTGGGAGCGGGACATGGATTCCCGAGGCCTTGACAGCGGGCGGGAGTGCGCAGCCAGCAGTACTCACCAGCGCCGGGTAGGAGGGGTACCCCCGGCACTTGGCCCACACCAGGTCCAGGGCATCCAGGGAGGAATCCTCGTCCTCGGACAGCCACCCTGTGCCACGGCCCATGCCCTTGCGCACCACTGTGCAGGAGGAGAGGGGAGAGGCGAATCAGCTGTACACCCCCCAGGTGACTGTGCCAGCCGGGCACGTGGCTGTACAGCCGCAGTACTTACTGCCGTGCCCCACGCCTCGCCCTGTGCCCACGGAGTACGACTCATTCTCCGTCCCCGACGTGTCCTCGCTGCTGTCCTCTGGGAAGTTCACTCGGGAGAAGGAGGGTTTCCCTCTGCCCTGCTTGGAGGGCGTTGTG
Source organism: Tauraco erythrolophus (assembly GCF_009769465.1). Taxonomy (NCBI): domain Eukaryota; kingdom Metazoa; phylum Chordata; class Aves; order Musophagiformes; family Musophagidae; genus Tauraco; species Tauraco erythrolophus. Next base: position 10,727,798 of record NC_141476.1, read on the forward strand.
CTGCAGAGAAAGAGAGCGGAGCTGTCAGTAGGAGCCACATTAAGCTTCCAGAAACAGCTTTTGAGAGGGCCAGCCTGGCAAGACACCAGGGCTCGTGGGCTCCAACCGCCAGCCTCGGCACCAGGGAGGACTCAGCAGAGGTACCAGGAAGAAAGGTGGGACGGTGCTTCTCCTGGGGCACTGGCCGGACCCTCAGCCCAGTTTAACCCAGGAGGACCCAGAAGACGTGCACTGATCCAAATCAGGGCCGCAGGCAGGAACCTGCTGGAGCTGGCTGCTGAAAGGGCCTGTGCCGGAGCAGCTGCTGTGCCAAGATGGAATTCCCCGGTTCATGCTCCCTACTCGCCCTCAGCAGGGCAGCACTGGGTGCTACGCACTCACACCTTTAGATTTTACATTAAAAAAAGGCACAAAACCTGCAGCTTCCTAGGGTTTGGCTACCAGCAGCCGGGCTGCAGGAGGGTGAACGAGACAGGTGCCATCTGACAGGCTCCTCGTCCAGCAAGTCAAGGCTGCAAGCCACCCTGGGCAGCACCAGCACCGTGGGAGCCGGGCTGGGCATGGTACCTGGTACGGTCCGAGGCGGCACTGCTGCTGCTGCTGCTGCTGGACTCCGAGTCGGAACTGCTCCGGGGAAGATTGCAGTCATTGCGGTACACCAGGAAGCTCTTCTTCACCGGCTGGTTCCCGCTGCTGAAACCGTTGGCTGGCAGGTCTGCAAAACACCCCACCAGAAGAGCATTACCACCACACGGGACCCTGAGCGCTCTCCTGGCGGGACCGCGGCCGCCTGGCCGCGCAGGGGGAGCGGCTGCACCCACCCATGGGAGCGTCTTCGGTGGACTTATCGCTGTCACTGTCTGAGCTGGAGCTGGGGCGCGGGCTTCGTCCTCGCTTCCGCTGCCGCTGGGAGGACCCCATTATTGGGAGCTGGGGTGGCCCGATGGGGCTGTTTCCGTGCCCGGGAGTGATCTGGCTGTCTCGATTCTTCGGGGGGCGTCCTGGACGTTTTGGAGGGCCTGCAGTTTTAGGGTTCTTCTTTGAGAAGAGTACTGAGGTCCTCCTACCAACTTCATGTGCTGGGGTGGAAGAAGAATTGGGACCCAGACCTGGAAGAGGGAGAAGGAGCTGGCTGCAGCCCGTGGGACCTGGCAGGGACCACACAGCAGCGGCACCTAGGAACAGCTTAATTTCTTAGGAACTCCATCTCAGAAGATCCTCCATCCTGAGCTCTGCTGTGTCTGTGCCCTCAGGGTCAAACTACCTAGTCTGCTGACAACAAAAGCTAGATGGGCCCATCAAAAACCACTCCACCAGCCAGAGATGCTCTAATTTTTCACAGGCAGCAACCTCACAGAAACAGAAGTCAAGTGCGGGGAAGCAGGAATAAACCTTTCCCATGACATGCAGCAGCTGAGAAGCTCCACTGCATCCTTGAAAGACAAACACCCTAAAAACTCCCAGTTTGCAGAATGGCCTGCTTTTCCCGGTGCTTAGAGGGCAGGAGGGGGATGCAGAGGTGGCAAACCCCCAGTGACACCCAGCAGCTCTGCCTGGAGCTTTGGCTGTGCTCCCCATGGAGTGAAGCTCAGCATCTCCACCCAGGAGGCCACGGAGCTGGCAGGTGGCCCACGTTCGGCTCCCAGCCCTGGGAGGGCGTCTGGAGCTCGGCAGTCAGTGCAGCTGTAACTCCCTCCTGTGCCCCCAAGCAGGAAGGGATGCTGAAGGCAGCCTGATCCGTAACGCCCCTAGAGAAACCAGGCAGTGTGGCAGAGCTGGCTGGGCCAGGCAGGAGGCAACAACCCATCTCACGCCCCACATCACGCAGCTGGGACTCTCACGGCAAAGTGCTCAGTCTCTGGAACGACGTCCAGTTCCTCGGCCACACGGGAGGCAAGCTCACCGGGTGAACATGGACCGCAGCTGCCAACACCAGCGACCTGCTGGCTCTCCCCAGAGGCAAATGCACACCACGAACAGGAGGTGGCCACCTTCGGCTGCCAATTCCCTCCTGCTTGGCAGGAACAGCTCACTACAAACCACCCAGCAGGGTACCGTCCTGGGGTGGGCAGGCTGGGAGGGAGCCCAGGGAGGTGCAGACATTGTACTCTGCACCCACCCCTATGGGAGGCACTACAGGAAATGAGGGACCCCTGTAGGGGAATGGGAGATAAGGGACTGCCCCCCAAGAGGCCATCTGCTCTGCTCCTAAGGAGGAGTGAAGAGCGAGACGTGTGCGGGGAGCTGCCTAGGCGGCCCTCCTGCCTCACCAGGCACCTGGCAGGGCAGTCTCTCCCCCAGACAAGCCAATCCAGAGGCAGTTCTCCATCGCTCCCCAAAACTGTCAGTATTCTGGAGGGATCAGTACCTTTGCCAGTCTCCTGGCTGCTGCTCTCTTCTGCTGCGCTGTCTGTCTGCAGGTCCTTCTCGCAGGGGTTGTGCGACTGCAGGACTCCCCTGGCAGAGGAGCTGTGCCGCTCCAGCCCGTCTCGGCCCAGGTCCCGTGGGTGAGCGAGTTTCCGCCGTAGGACTGTGATCTCCTTCTTGATCATCTTGGCCCGGCGGGACCGTCCTATGCTCTGCTTGCCAGCATTGACCTCATCCAGCCGCTCCAGCAGGATCTTTAGCTGCTCCTCCAAGGGCAGGTGCTTCTGATTCTCTGAGAGTAGCAGCCGCACATCTTCTGGGGGAACAAAGAGGAGCAGATGGATGAAAGAAATTGGGAACTCTTTGGAGCTCCTCTACCTGAAAGGGCATGGTGCAATCCAGGTTCCCCGCAGGCAGGAAGTAGCTGACATGGTACTGAACACCTGTGAACACGGGAAGTTACCCTAAAAGACTTGGAAAAGGAGCCCTGTGGGAAGCGAGCCAGTTGGGATTGCTGGGGAAAGCAAGCTGATCAGCAGCTTGGAGAGTATCAGAGTTCCCATCGGCTGGGACAAGGACACAGCAGGAAAAAAGAAGGGGGTTGTAAAAGGAAAAACGAGCCAAAAGGATCCTGAAGCATTACGGAGCAGGGAAGTTCCCCTGTCTGAGCCTGTCCTGTGCTAGAGCAAGGAGAGGGGGACCCCACAAGGATCCTTCTCCGACAAGCTGTTCCTGGTGGTGCTCCCCACTGCCCAGAGACAACCAGACTGCAACCACGAAGCCAGTGAGATCTGTCTGAGGAGTGCCAGGAGCTGTGTGGCAGCCAGTGAAGCCCACAGCTGGAGAGCGCAGGGAGCACCCAGCTCTCACCAGGGGGAGTCAGTCCTTCCAGCCGGGCAGCACAGCAGGAGCCTCAGAAGCTCATGGCCAGTGCTGGGGACTGGGTGAGTGATGGTACCTGTCTCCCAGGCAGCCCCTTGCTTTGACCAAGAGGAGGACGAGGGACCAAGGGACTGGCAGGACACACAGACAAGCCACTGCCTAGAACCAGCCTAATGAGGCCAATAGGTACCCAGCTGGCAAAGCCCCCACCTCTGCGGGGAGCAGGCACACACGGCCCAGGCATCCAGCTGAACCTCCCATGGGAGTCAGCTCAAACAGACTCCCAGGTGCCCTGTCTGTGCCCAGGCTTTACCTCCAAGTAGCCCTCATACCCCACGACAAGGGATGAGTACCCACCGTCCTCGATGTCTTGGACCTGAGCCTCTTCCACCGTCACACAGTGGGGGAAGTGCATGCCTGTCTCAAAGTCAATGCCCATCTTCTCTGCTTGCCGGCGAGCCTGCCGGAGAACGGCGCCTCCCTGCTCCCGCAGACGGATGGCTGCCCGGTAGAAGATTGTGTCTTTGGCATTGTATTTCAAACAGTTGTTGATAATCAGGTTGAAATCCTCCTCAAAGTCGTCGAAATTCAGATAGCGATAGGCTTCCAGATTTTGTTTCATTGTCTGAAAATCCATCGGCTTCTTGATGTGATCCAGGTAGTCTGGGACCTGCATGAGGAAAGAGCCAGAGCTAAAAGCTCGGGAGCCATCAATTAGCATTACCTGCTCCAAGAAAACAGTCGTTAGAGGAATCAGGTATCGCTCCCTGTGTTCTGAGCAAATGCACATCGGGGGATGCCGTCTGCTTTTGCAGCTTGAGGAACAGTAACGCCTCCGGACTGGGGAGCCCATGTGCTGTGCTCAACCTGCTAGAGCAGATACGCACTCTGAAGCGTTTCTACGGCTCCAGCGCACGTGCCAGCATCCTGTCCTCTCCTCCTGTCTGTGGGCAGCTGGGATCCAGTACACTACATGGTGTTCCCCAGGGAACGAAGCCGCAAGCCTGGCCCCCGGGGGTGAAGGTGAGCACAGACAGGTAAAACAACTGTCCAGGTGGCAGCAATGGCTGCAGGTGGGACCACACAGCCTTCTTCCCCAGCTCTGCTGAGACACCTCCGTGCCGAACTGCTGCCAGAGCTGTGCAGAGCCAGCATGGCCTTTCCCCACCTCACCAGGCAGGGACTCGATGATGGTCTCAAATAACTTCCCTTGCCCCCAGCAGTGACAGTCCGGGGTCCAACCCGTTTCTGTGCTGTGCTCAGTCTCACCTAGCAGAGGCCTTCACAAGAGGACAGGTAAAAGTGTGCTGCCTGCCAAGGGCCGGCATTCTGCCTTTCCCAGTGGGAATCCCCAACTGCTCACAGACACTGGAGAGTCACCAGCAACACACGCAGAGGAGGAGCCGAGTGCTGTGCTCTCGGCCAGCACCAGCTCAACTGTTCTGCATCCAGCTCACCCAGGAGTGGCATCTCTGCACACCCTCCTCGGGTGAGCAGTGCCAGGATGTGCAAGCCAGTACCACGCTGCCCAGGGGAGCTTCCGGCACAGAGGGTGCCCTGGGCAGCCCTTGGCATGAGCAAGGGACAAGTCTGAGTGAAGAAGAAATCTGGGGGAGGGGGTTCTTACTTCGTAGATTTCTGTTACCTCAGACAGAGGGACCGGCTCACTGAAGATGTTGCCAGTGTCCTTCTCCTGCAGCTGCTCGAGTGTCTTGCGGAGGAGGATGAGGAAGGGGGTCAGCTGCATTTCCAGGGCCACCTGCTGCACTTTGATCTGAAACAGAGGAACAGAGTTGGGCTGAGCCCTTGCCTGGCAGCCAGGCGGGGGGGGGGACAGTCCCCAGGGAGCAGCAGTGCAGTCCTGCGGGACAGCGACAGCTCTCCTCGCACAAGGGGCAGGGACTGCACCTCACCCCTGTCTCTGGGAAGCCAAGGTGTAACTCTGGCTCCAGCACCTGCGCGTACCACCTCAGCCTTGCAGAGCAGCCACCTTTGCTCAGAGCCGCTGGGGCAGGGCGCAGCACGGCTGAGGGGACCCTGGCACACACCCCACAGCACTCGAAAGAGCCCATGCTCATGCCCACCCCAGCAGCTCCCCAAGGAGGGGCAAACAATCGTTACCGTCTCTCTCTTGAGCTTCTCCCGCTTGCGTATCAGCTCCACCAGCAAGCGTGCACGCTCTAGGTCATGGCGGAGGCGCTGCCATGACTTCAGCTGCTCCTTCAGGGCCCAGTTCTTATCCTCAGTGTCTCTCTGCGGGAACATCAGAGACTATGAGCTTACAGGAGATGTGTCCCCATCTCCACCTTCCTGACCATGTGCCCATCTCCACCTTCCTGACCATGTGCTGGGGCTCTTCCTTGGCAAAGAGAACTGGCATGCCTGACCCGCTGGTTCAGCAAAGGTCCTAGTTCTCTCGTTGTAACCTAGGCAAGTGATTCAGAAACAGTCCAGCCTCTGGCCAGAGCTGAATACCTGCTCCTTGGTCATCAAGCTCTTAGGTTGCCAGGAGGCAGACATCCCAAGCCTCTGGAAACACTCTTCCTAACACGACTGACTGCCTGCAGCTGCCCAAGAGCACAGTCAACAATACCAGGGTCTGTGCTGCTCCTCAGAGCTCTGGCAAAGGGCAACAGGGCAAAAAGGGAACACAGCTGTGGTTGCTTGCACTTCTGGAGCATCAAAAAATGCCAACTTTTATTTATGCCGTAGCCAAAGATAAGCAGAAGCAGCCTCAACTCTTCTCCAGCAAATAAAACTGAGAGGGGGCAGAGGCAGGAGAAACCCCTGCCCGGTCACAGTCTTCAAAGCGCTCAGAAAGAAAGATTTAGAGCTCGGATGGGGAGCCAGAAGAAAAATCTGGCACCAGAGACTTCACATCTGTGAGGCACTGACTAAGGGCTGAGGCAGACAGTGGGCTGGAAGCAGCACCCACAGGGAACGCTCCTGGAGCGGTTTCAGAAACAGGAAGCAAGGCCTTGGTTCCTTCCAGACTGTTTCTGGAGATCTCCGGCCATCTCTCTCAACGCTCGCTGACACAGCAGCCTCAGACCAGGGCCGTTTCTGACAGGTTCGCCATCGCCGCTGGCTAAACGCGGGGACAAGGAAGCAGCTAACGTTCTGCGTGGCAGCATGAGAGGGCAGGATTCCCTTCCCGTGGCAGGCTGCCAATGCATCGCCGCCTGGCAAACCTCTGAACGCCAAGAGCAGAGAAGGTGAAGCAGCAAAAGCAGCTGGGGCTGCCCTTTCCTCAGCCGGGAGCTCCTACCCCTGGCCCTGCTTCTGCACCTGCAGGCACCACATGCAGCAAAGGCTTTGAGCCCACAGCTCCAAAGGCGCAGGAAGCACGCGCGCGCAGCCAGGACTCCCTGCGGTGCCCCAACGAGCAGCCCTTACCTGGTCGCAGTTTCTTTGTGACTGCAGGTGTGTCTGAAGGCGGCGCAGCAGAGGGACGCCGTTGCGGGACTGTCTCTTCAGAGTCCAGTAGCTGTGCAGTCTCTGCATGAACTGGCTCTTCCTCTGGATGGTCAAACGGTTTGTAATCTTACTGAGCCTGAAGAGGGGAGAGGAACCACAGACCCCATCAACAAGGCAAGCCTGGCTGCTGCCAGAGAAGCCCTGGCAGGGGGCACTTAGCAACAAGGCCACCCGAGAGCAGCTGAGCAGCTCCTCAGGTGGAGAACACCCTTTCCCGTGACAGGAATTTCTGTAATGTCAAGTCATGTAGTGCAGCAGCACCCCTGAGACAGCTGCAACAGAGGACACCAAGAAACATCTCTCCAAAACAGACTTTTCCCTTCTACCTCCTGCCAGATTTCAGGCAAAAGCCTGGGGCAGGCTGTGCCAGGTCGGAGTGCAACTCAGCCACATTGGGCGCCAGAGCTTTAACAGCTCCCAGTTTGCAAGACCGCAAGCGTTCAGCACTGCTATCCCAAAATCATTATTAACCTGGCTGAGAGCCACCCATGGTGACAAAAGCCCTGGCCAAATGTTACCAGACAAAACTCGAGCCCCAGGGCACCTGTGACCTGACCAAACCTGCCAAAGCATGATGAGGGAACAGGAGGCACGAGCACAACAGAGCTCCTACCTGAGCTAATGAAGAACTACCCTCAACAGCCCAAAGCACCACAAAAGGGATTTTCCTACTCTCTGCAACAACAGAAAGCCTGGATGGGCTGGGACAGCCTTGTTCAGCAAAGATGAAGATGTGGGGAGTCAAAGGGACGAACCCTCAGCACCTCCACATCTCACAGGGACAGCTCTTCACAGGGGATGGATGACTCGACCTGCAGCAGCCTCAGCTGAAGAGGCTGGGGAGAGCAGCCTCGTGTGCCATCGCCAGCCAAGCACAGCTCCCACAGGAAGACATTTGGCATTCTGGCAACAGCCCTTGAAGAATAATTAATCCCAACAGGAAGGCCTGGGGAGAGGTTAACAGCTTCTAGCTCAGTGTGGGTTTCGCTGCGAGCACAATGATAGCAGCAAGAGCCTACAAACTGCCTGCCAACGCGTCCACACACGAGAAAAGAGGCTCTGGCTACGGAGCAAGCCCTGAGTGAGCAATAACATAAGGCCGGGACACAAACAGACCGTGGCGGAAAGCCAGCCACTGTGTAGCAGAGACCTGCCCCCGCAAGTCACCAGAACGCTGCCAGAGAGCAAAACCCACGGCTTCTGCGTGCTCCCCTCCCACTGCCCCGGAGCCTCGGCAGTCTCAAGGATGCGCAGGAAAGTGGCGGTCCCACGTCCCAGCGCGTTGCAGCCGTGCTCGACGGTGGGCAGGTATGGTGCTCGGGTGTCACAGGGTTACACCCCTGGCACAGCTCCTGCCGCAGGGAGGAGAGCTCAGCAGCTCAGAGGCGGTGGTTTGCAACCACAAAGGTGAACGCTTCCGTGACCGACCTGCGCTTTGACCGTGCCATGCCTGCTGTAGGGTGACGGCAAGATCCAAAACCATCCTAGGATGCTTCTACGTGCTTCTGCACGCTGCTGAGGACACCCAGAGTTATAGACTACACTAACAAATTCTGGCAAAGCTCATAGATGCTCTTGTTTTGGGATTTGCACACCAGCCCAATGATCAGACCAGACCAAGACACGCGGCGGTTACACCTGTAACTACCGGGTGTCTGTGCCTTCCCGTGAGCAATCAGGGTCGGGACGTGACAGAAGATACGACCCCTGGCAAGGCCTCCGGTGCCTCCCAAAAGCACCTGCACTGCCCTCGTGCTGCGAAGCCAACCTCACGACAGTTGTGCCCCTCGGCAGGCAGGAGTTCTGATCCTCTCCAGCCACTGCTGGCAGGGAGCTGTGCAGAACCTCTCTGCGCTCCGCCGCTGCCCGGCCCCACTCCGACAGGCAGCACCAAGGCAGAGCTGCTGCCTGTGACCGCTGGCACAAAAGGCTGAGGAAGCCCAGGGAGGGGTAAACGGTCGCTGGGATGGGTGAGCTGTGCTCAGCAGGGCACAGGGATCCCCCAGGAGCTGGATTCGAGGCCTCTCCGCTCCAGAGCCCAAAGTACCCTGGGGTTAGCCCATTTCCCAGGCCTGAATCGCTCCTGCGCTTCCCAGCGGGACCATCCATCTTTCCCTCGGCATGGCCTCGAGAGGAAACAAACCCTGGCGGAAAGGAGAGCAGCCCCCTCCTCCCTCCCCGGCTTACTCCAGCGCCTGAGGTCAGCACAACAGGAAAGGAGCGCTGGGAACCCCCAGCTGCTTCCTGACGCGTCCGGCCAAGTTCATTCTCTGCTGTTAAACTAACAGCAGCTATTTCCTGCCCCACCGAGGGCCCAGAGACCTTCGCAGGGCAGCACATCGCCCTGCCTCTCCGCAGGACTCCCGGAGGAAACCACCGACAGCCCTCTGCGAGAACAGAGCGAAACGTACCTGTGCCAAAAGCTAAGGAGAGGAACAAGATAACAACTGTGTGGAAAGCAGGACATGAGGCACAGAGAATGGGAGAAATTTCTCCACAGCTGAGGGAAGGCAGCAGGTCATACCTGTGCGGGGGTATGCAGGGCACAGAAACCACAGGTGCTGCGGCTCGTTTCTCCGCCAGGATCTTCCGCGCCTTCTTCATCTTGATCCTAGACTTGGCTTTTGCTTTTTTGACTTTCTCAGAGCTCCAGCCCTTCCCTTCCTCTTCCTCCTCCTCATCCTCCTCTTCCCCCTCGCTGTGGGAAAGAGCGGGAAGCCTGCGCACGGAGCCCGGCGGTGTGTGGATGTCGCAGTAGGCGGTTTTGCGCACGCTGAAGGAGGTACCGTTGGCCCCCGTCTCTCGGACAGGCTCCATCTTCATGTACAGCCCGGCCTGCTGGGCACAGGTGACGTGGAAGGCGGTGTAACAGTTGGCTTTGTGACACTGGATGCAAGCCCCAGAGCCGCGCTGCTTGCAAATGTAACAGGTCAGCTTCCAGCGCGCGGGCGGGATGTGCTCAATGCTGTCGATGGGCTCCAGGAAGACGGTGTTGGCAAAGCACACCTCCGGGATCCAGAGGGCACAGACCACGTGTGCCCAGCGCCCGTCGTCCGTCTGCTTGAAGGCCCCCCCCTTGTTCGGGCAGAGGGCGCAGTCCACGGCTCGCGAGGGTGACTGCAGGCACCGTCTGCAGAGCCACTGTCCCTCCGGGATGTAGGGCACCCCGTAGCACTCCTGATGCACAGCCAGGTTGCACATGTCGCAGAAGAGGATGACGTTGCTGTTCTGACATTCCCCGTCATTGCAGATGCAACAGACGGCATCCTCATCCACCAAGGCGTTTGGATCCCCCTTGTTGTGGCTCTCGAAGTAGGACTCCTTCTCCAGCCGGTCCATCAGGTACTCAAAGATCTCCTGGGGAATGGGGCTCACTCCTTCGGTCTTCCGCCTCTCATTCATGATGTCCAGCCAGATGTAATCTTCTTCGTCCATGTCGTACTCCACCTCCTCATCCAGCTCCTCTGCCGACTTCTCGATGTACCTGGAAGGACAGCACAGGAGGGTGAGAGCACAGCTGGTGGGGACTCGGAGCTGCTGAACCCTAACTCCTGCAGGCTGTGGCTGAGGGAACCTTTAAACACTACAGCCAAGCCATATGTCAAAATAAAAATAACAGGGACTAGGCAGGAACGTGCAGAAGCGGCAGGTGCTGCTGCACCCTGAGCAGCGCAGCGGCACAACAGCGCATTGGGCACGATGCAGACAAAACAACACTCGTCTCACGGGTGAGCTACGGGCCTTGGAGACTCCTTGGCGCAAGATGGGAGCCTGCATGAGCCACCGAGCAGGTGCCAGATGCTCTAGAGACAGTGGCCTCGTGCCCAAGACACAACAGCAACCAGGCAGAAAGGCACCACGTTTCATTAATTCTGGTGAGGGTGGCTGTGCCCTCTTCCTTCACTCCCAGTGGCAGGTGAGGGGATGTTATTTAGAGAGGAAAGAGCTGGAGCGCCAAGGCTGCTGCTCCAGCAACTGATGGCAACCACCCTCCACCATCGCAAGCGGCAAAGCAGACACCTCAGGAGGAGGTTTCTTTTCCAACGCCCTGGCACAAAATAACGTCATGATCCTGTCCCTGGAGCGCAGTGCCTGTTTCTCAGGGCATGTGGTGACTAGGATGGCGGGGTGGCCACACACGCCTTACTGTGGTTCAGTACTGAATCCCTGCTCAAGGTATGGCTTTGGGCCACCGCACTCACCAAATCACGCATGGGAAAACCACAGGACAACAAAGACACATTAAGCTCCCCAACAGACATATCTTACAGGTACACCTTGATGCTGTGGGGCTCTGGAGCTACCCCAGCATACCTCTGAAGTGCAGTGGGGAAGGCAGGAGGACGCGGTTGGTTTTTTGTTATAACTGTACCTGCTGTTCCAGCAAGGAAAGAGCGCAGCAATCCAACCGCTGGCAATGACCTAAGCAGTGACCGAGCGCTCTGCAGGCACACGGACCCCTCAAAACCAGGGTGTGATGCCAGACAGAGATCTGAGAGCCTGAAACCACGGGGTTGCCAACTCCATGGGACTCGGGAGAGGCAGATGGAGGCCATTTCCATGAGCCACAGAAAAACCACCTGCACAGAGCGGGGCCAATTCCGCCTCCGGACCCGGGGCATGAGCTAGAGCTGCCCAGGAACCTCCCCACGCCCCGGGTACGGCCCATACCTGTAGTAAGAGGTGGGGCGAGGTGGGGCATCAGGGGTGTCCTGCTCCAGCTCCCGGTACACCACCTCGGGGAGCTTGGGTGTGGTGCCGGCCGAGGCATTGTGGTGGTGGTGGTTGGAGTCTTTACGCTTCTCCTTGTTCTTGTGCTTGCCAGATTTGGGTGGGACGCTCTGCGTCTCCGTGTTCTCTTTATTGCTCCCGTTCTCGGGCACCTCCTCGGGAACCTCCTCGTCCTCGGACACCACGTCGAGGTTATCGAAGATGCTGATACGATGGACGCGGCCGTGCAGGTCCACCTCCACCATGCGCTGGGCCTGGGCATAGGTCATCACCTCCCGGCCAGGCGACTGGGAGGTCTCGGAGGGGCTGGGCGACTGCTTGTTGGCGGCGCGGGCCTGGCGCCCCTTCTTCTTGTGCTTGCGCAGGGGGGTGTGCTGGGGCGGGGGCGGGTTGTCGTGGTCATAGTGGTAGAGGTGGTACTCGATCCCGCTGTAGCTCTTGTAGATCTTGCGGCAGGTGCCCACCGGGCACTCGTAGGGGGGTTTGGTGGCCCGCAGGTTGTGGCAGAAGGTCTTCACGTCGAAGTCTACGCCCATGGCGTCGCCCGTCCGAGCGGGGCTGGGGGGGTCGAGGGGGGGGGGCTGAAGCGAGGCCAGGCCGGGCCGGGCCCCCCGCCCGCCGCCCCCTCGCCGCGCCGCCCTCCCCTCCCTCTCTCCCTCCCTTGCTCCCTCCCTCCGGCCGCGCTCACCGGCCCCGGGGCCGCGCTCAGCGGGCGGGCGCGGGCGGCGGCTCCATCAGCGGCGGCGGCAGCGGCGGGCCCGGGCCGGGCCGCAACAATGGAGGCTGCGGCGGCGCCTGGCGCGGGGCGGCCGCTGGGTAAAGCGCCGCGCCGTCCTTAGCAACCGCACTTTCGGCACGGCCGAGCCGGGCGCGGGGAGCGGCGGCGGCGGTTGGCGGGAGATGGCGGCGCGGGCGGCCGGCAGCAGTCGGCGGGGACGGAAAGGCCCCGGGAAGGCCGGCGGGAGCCGCGCAGCGCCGCCCGAGGCGAATCTGCCGCTGCGAATCGCGGGCACCGCCGTGGCCGCCCGGGAGCCCCGCCCCGGCCCGGCCCGGCCCTCCCCCCGCTCCCCGCCGGTCGCGGCCCCCCGCACGGCAGCAGGTCCGGTTGGAGCAGTTTATTTACAGTCGGTAACGCGGTACAGCCCCACCGAGCAGCCCCGGCACCACCCGGCTGCGGGGCGGGCTCCGGGGCACCGGAGCTGGCGGAGCGGGGTGCCGGCGCCCCGCGGAGCGGCACGGTACAGGCAGGAGCGGGGTGCAGGCAGGAACGGGGCGCAGGCAGGAGCGGGGTGAGACCCCCTGCCCCACGGAGCTGGCGGGGCGGGGACCCCCGACATGCACCCAGCCCCTGGGTCGGCCTTCTCTCCGGGGCCGGGAGCCAGGCTGCCCTCCCGGGGGACACGCACCGTGGCCCCCAACAGCCCGGACCGGGGCGCCGGCCCTGCCCGCGCTGCCGCGGCCAAGGGACGGTGCGGCCTGGGGCAGCCCCGCCGTGCCGGGGCAGTGCTGCCGGCTGGGCGGGAGGAGGTGGGAGGCGGGGACGCCCAGCCCCGTGGTGTCACTGCCAGAAGAGAAAGGTCCCAGGCCCGTCCATCAGCCGTAGCAGCTGATTATCACTCGTGGAGGGGGCTGCATCGCCATGGCCAAACCCTGGCCACTAGCAGAAGAAAGGTGACACGTGTCTTTGCCCCACCAGCCGGCCCCGTGGCCCATGGAGGAGCTACTGGGAGTCCGCCTGGCGAGGCTTGATGTCACGGGTCTTCATGTAGGAGAGCAGCTGCTCGGGGATCTCAGCCAGCACGTCCTTGGCCAGGCGGGCCATGCTCAGCACCTGGTTTCCCGAGTCGTCCACATAATCCCGAAACGGCACAAACTTTGAGGGAAAGAAGTTTTCTGCCCAGTTGGAAACAGCTCTGCGGCTGCGGGGGTCAGCGAGGGGCTGAGAATCTCATCTCTCGCCCGTGGTGGGACCAGGCTTGATGCTGGCATTACCTGCACAATGTCCCTCTCGGCGTAGCGTCCCCGGGAAGACACTCGTACCTCGTCACCGTCCAGCTCCTCCATAGCTGGGAGGTGACAGCTGGTGTCACTGAGCCTCGGTGGAGTGGCCACCGGGGATGAAAACACCGTCCCTTCCTCCGGGACACCAAGGCGCCCTTGGTGTCCTGGAGGAAGGGATGGTGTTTCCATCCTCCTTCCTTGTGTTCCCAAGCCCCAACTCACCCTCAAACTCAGCTGGACCCACTCCCACGATGATGATGGACATGGGCAAGGCAGAAGCCTGTGGAGCAGAGGCACAGTAGTGGCAGCTGGGGCAGCATCCGGTGTTGGGGTGAATTGTGGCAATGAGAGTGCACTCACAGTTACGATGGCTTCCTTGGTCTGCAGCATGTCAGAGATGACACCGTCGGTGATGATGAGGAGGACGTGGTACTGTGAGCCGTCGGTCACCTGGGCAGCCGCCCTATGGGGACAAGGGATGGGGTCCCTCCAGTAGCCTCACAGGGCTTGGGGACAGCAAAGGGGGCGGAGTTCCCCCAGCGCTCACCCAGCCACCTGGTTGATGACAGGGGCAAAGTTGGTGGGACCATAGAGCTGGACGGTGCGCAGGCTCTGGAGGTAGGACTCCAGTACACCCTCGATGCCGGCGCAGCTGGGGTTGTCCGCATTGTTGTTCTAGGGGACAGAGATGGGCGCTTGGAGGGCGACCACAGCTCCCGGTGTCCCCCCTCGGCTGTGGGATGCTGGGGCAGGATGCAGCCAGGGTGGATGCTTCCACCCCATCACCAAGCTGCTATGGACAACCCCACCCCGGTGTTCCTCCCCACCCTGGGGCACACCAGGGGGAACTGGTGGGAGATCTTGCCGTCAGGTGGGAGTTTGGCACCGAAGCCATAGGCAGGGAAGAGCTTGTCACTGTCGTAGTCCTGGATGATCTCCCCCACTGCCTTCAGTGCCAGGGCATAGGCACTCAGCTGGTAGGGGCTTGCGTAGTGCAGCGACGTGGGCTGCGACGGCATCCCTGCAGCACAGCGCCCGTCGGCACCCACCCCATGGGCGGCCCCACAGCCGCAGCGACACGGGGAACCCCCACCCACCGGCTGCACTCACCGTTGGAGGCCGTGAAGTCGATGGCGACGGTGAAATTCAGCTGCGTCCTTGGGGGGGGAGAGCGAAGGAGGCTGCCGGCCCCACGGCGCAGGGGTGCCATCCTCCAGCCCCACAATGTGATGTGTCCTTCCCCCCACCAGAATCCATCACCTGTGCCCTGCCTTCCCCAGCCAGCACCCCACAGCCCAAGGCCACCATCCTGCACCCCCTCCCTAGCCCCACTGTCCCCTCGTCACACCCAGGCTGCACCTGCGCCATCACTGCCGTCCTTGCCCCAAGACCCTTGCCCATGAGGGGTCTCGGGGAGCCGGGGGGCACCTAGTCCCCCACTCACCCGCCCCGGATGTAGTCAACAAAGGTGAACTCGGACTCAACGGAGAAGGAGAGCAGTGTCACCTGTGGGCATGAGGGGGTTTAGACTCGGACCTCTGCCCCCCTGCTAGGCACAGCAGGGGGGGTCAGACCTGGCCCCCACAGCCCCAGGAGCGCCCCAGCCCCACTAACAGTGCCGGAGTTCACGTATTTCTTCTTCTTGCATTTCTTTCTGGGGTTCAGCACCTGTGGGCACAGGGATGGGTTGGCCCTGACGTGGGGTACCCCCCAGCCCACTGCCCCAGCCCCCCGCCATACCTCGTACACCGTGAACTGGCTCTGTGCTCGAGAGAGCTCCCGGTAGCTGGTGGCAAACTCCCCGATGAAGTCGTGGCTACGGGAGGAGCGTGGGGTCAGCGCGGCCAGGCACCCTGGTGAGGGGCACCCCAGGAGGCGATGGCAGCACCCCAATGTCCCCTGCCACCCCATGGGCACAGCCTCACCTCCCGTCCCGGTCCCAGTCGTACACATCTATCTTCACTGTCCTGAAAGCGAAGGTGGGCAGTGGGTGAGCCACTGGCCTGGCTGGCACGGTGCCACCCGGCCCCCTGGTTTGGGGACACCCAGCCCTGTACCCCACCCCACACCGAGCACCCAGCCCAGCAGCCACTGGCAGAGCCGCGCTGCCTGCCTGGCCTGCATCTCTGCCAGGAGGAAAGCGGGAAATTTGGGTCACGACGGGGGCGCTGGAAAGGAGGGGGATGCCTTTATGTAATTTGGGTCGCAAAAGAGGAAAGAAAAAACCAATAAGGACCCAATTCTGAGCTGCCTGTGGCTGCAGGGCCAAACCCGCGAAGGAGATGCTGTGGCCCCATGGCCGTCCCTGTCCTCGTCACCACTGCGCTGCCCCAGTCCCTGTCCCCATACCGGTCATAGTCACCATTGCAGAGGGCGCGCACGGGGATGGTGAAGGGCTGCCACACCGGGTTGAGCGTGTTCTTCACCACCTCCGTCTTATGGCAGATGGTGAAGCTGCAGGGACAGGGCAGGGTCGGGGCGTGCTGTACGGTGATGCCGGCACCCTGCCTGCCCCACCGGGCCCCCGCGCTCACGTGCCATCCTCGTTGCTGCGGTAAAAGACGAGGAAGGGGTCGGATTTTCCAAAGAAGTCCTTCTTGTCCAGCTTGTTGGCGCACAGCTGCATTGTGACGATGTCCTAGGGATGGGGACTGTCATCATCGACCACCTCCTCGCCCTGGGCCCCAGCAGCCACCCACACCAGGTAGGCTGTGCAGCCCCTGCCTCACCAGTGCCAGGACATGGGCACTCACCCGGCAGTTGCTCAGCTCCTCGGCCAGCAGCAGGATAGTCCCGCACCGCTTCCCTGGGACCCCCCTGGGACCAGAGGTGCCAGCTCAGCAGAGGGACAAGGGATGGACAGGGGCAGGAGGTGGGGTTAGGGCTTGTGCCCCACAGCTGCTGTTCGGCAGCGTGGTCAGTGTCCCCAGCAGGGGATGTGCAGGGAGGGAACCTGTGAGGCAGGTAGCTGGGGACACGGTGTCGGACTCCCCCCTCACCCTGCCATGGTGTGTGACTCACGTGAGGGCTCTCTCCAGGCGGCCTCGCTGGGACCCAATCACCTCCCCCAGTGCCACAAACGCCTGCCCCAGGAAGTCCTGTGCCCCAAGCACATCGCCGTGAGACCCTGCGGGCTTCTGGCCACAGTCTACCCACCCCCTGCCCTCCCAACACGCCCACGATGCCTGCTGTTACCTTGCCACCTGGCCACCCCAAATGTCCTGAACCCACCCTGTGCCCCAAGAGCCACCCAGCCCTGCACCCCCAGGACCACCCCAGGTCCCCACTCCATGTGCTCTGGACTCATTTGGTGCCACCTGACCCACCTCACAGTCCTGGGCCCACCCTGTTCCCCCTCAAAGCCACCGCACATGCCCTGCAACCCTTGGGCCACCCTACACCCATCCTGCACCCCCAAAGCCACTCCTGTGGTGCATCCTGGCCCAATCCTGCACCCTGCCCCACCAGGCACCCCCACGAGGGCTGAGTTCCTGGGGCAAAGCAGGGGCTGGTGCATGGTGGGCACCTACCTTCTGCCAGTCCCCACGGGGCACAGAGAGATGGAGAGTGAGTTAGAGCCCCCTGAGGGACACCTGTCCCCCCAACAGCACCCGCACAGGGCACAGCCTCAGGGCACCCCACCGCGGCGTCACGCTGGGGTGTCACTGTGTGTCCCCCCGGCACGGGCTGCGCTCACCTGCTTTAAAACGGAGCAGCTCTTGGAGTCCACGTTGTAGCTGGTGATGGGAGAGCAGAGCCCTGAGCTGGTGCCTGTGGGGGTGGCCCGGCACACAGCCCTGCTTCCCCACCTGTATGGGCTTTTCACTGCTGTATCCTTATTTACCATCCTTATTTACCATCCTTATTTATTACCAAATTAGTGCTTTGTTCCACCCCAACCCAGGGCTGAGCTCTTCCCTGGCCACCCCACTCACACGTCGAAGCGGAGGTTTTGCTTCTCCTCAAAGTAGTAGTCAAGGACGAACTTGCGGACAAAGTCGGGGTTCAGGGTGTTGTCGATCACCTCAGTGCGCCCAAACTGCAGAGAGAGGGGTGAGGGTGGACCCCCCCCCCCCCCCCCAATCCCCAGAACCCCTTCCCATCACAGCTGCCCCTGTGCTAATCCCAGCAGGGGGATTAGCGCTGCTGGCAGGGCTGGATCATTAGCATGGACATGGAGGGATCATTAGTGTCGGGCAGCCATATGGGCCCGTTTAACCCAGCTGGGGATTAGCCAGGAATGGGGGCACTGGGAGCAGCAGCACCCCTGGTACGGGGTTGGGGGACTCCCCAGGGACCCGGCAAGAGGGGCTGTGCTCACCTCCTTCCACTCACTGCTCCCTGAGCCCTGCATGAAGAGGACCACCACTGCGGAGAGAGGAGCAGAGCTGTGCTGCCGTGCCATGCTACGCTGTGCTGTGCCCATGCCCCCTGCCAGGTCCCACCACCCACCTGGGTCAGATTTGGAGAAGGTGTCCATGTCCAGCAGGTTCCTGGGGGGACAGAGCCAGGCATGAGCTACCCTGAGTGCCACCCACCTAGCTCCACAGTGTGTCCCATGTCCTCCCCGCCGACCAGGGGATGACTCCACAAGGCAAGGCCATGCTGTGCCCCAGTATTCTGGGGGGATGCGCTGGCTCCCACCGCAACGTTCGGCGGGACAGTGGGATGAGCAGGGAGCAGCGTCTCCAGCGCTGACAATGATTGAACATGACAGAGAACCCATTTAGAGGATGAAACCTTCCCCCGTGCCGCCGCCACCGGCTGAGTGCCCGCTGCACCCTGGCAGCGGGAGCGCAGCTAATGGTGGGACACATAAGTGAGAAAAAAGGAGACACTTGGAGCAGGGGCCGGGCAGCCGGCGGGAACCGGCTCCATGCCCCCGGTGCAGCTGCCGGCGAAGCCATTGATCCTCGTCCTTCGCACCGTGTGACACCGGAAAGTGCTGGGGGACTGCGACCGCTCCGCCGGGATCCCTCCCGCACGCCCGGGGCAGCCCACAGGGTGGGCTGGGAGATGGCTGGGGGCGGCGGGGCTCAGCCAGCTCCCCTGGCCACAGCACGCAGGGGAGAGGCCCCCCGGGAGCTCCCCCAGCAGCCCTGCATGGGGCTGAGTCCTTGGGGGGGCTGCGAAGCCGGTGCCTGCCCCTGCCCTGGGCCGTCTCCAGGAGCGAACTCCGGCCCCTGCCCGGACCTACGGGGCCCCGCAGCCGCTGTGCCCGCAGGGGCTGGCAGGGAGGGCAGGGGCTCAGCGCAGGAAGGGGGCACGGCAGCCCCTGGCCCAGACTGGAGTTTGCAGGGCTCGGGGAGACGCCAGAGCTGCTCAGCCAGGCAGGGGCCTCCGCGGGGCTGGTCGCAGGCCTCCCCTGACCCCCCCGGCGTGGGGGATGCTGCTGCCCAGGAGGCCGCTGCTGCCGGTCCCTGCGGGCAGGACCCCCTGGCTGCGGGCAGCGGTGCCTCTTGCCAGGCTATATTTAGCCATCGTCAGACCGGCTCAGCAGCCGCCGCTTCCCCGCGGACCCCACCAGGAACCAGAGGCACCGGGCAGCACCTCTCCCGCCGCCCCCGTCCCGCGATGGGCCACACGCTGACCCGCTTCTGGCCCCGCTGCCTCCCACCGAGCGTACGGAGCCGGACAGAGCCGGGCGGCCCGTCCGCAGCTAGCACCGGCACCCCGCGCCCCGCCAGCATCACCCCGAGCGGGGCCGTCCCGCGCCGCAGCCCTGGGTAAGGGCAGCAGGTCCCTCCGAGCAGCTGTGCCCGGTGCCAGCGTCCCCCGGGACCCCGCGGAGCCGTGCCCGGTGCCAGTGTTCCCCGGGACGGGACCTCTCCCCAACGGTGGCGGCCCGGCACAGGGGCGTTTGGATACGCCGCGGCACAGAGCGGTGCCCGGGCAGCGAGGGGGACCCGCAGCCCACCCCGCGCCGGGGCCGGGGGCTGACCGGCTGGCAGCGAGTGCTGCGGGACACGGGCACCCCGCGGCGCATCCCCGTGAGTTTGGCACCCACTGGTGTCCGGGCGCCGGTCCCCGCCCGCTCCCCCGCTCCGCTCGCGGCTCACCGGCAGGACACGGTGAGCTCCACCTTGGTGCCCGGCACGCTGCCGGCCGCCGGCTCCAGCGCTCCCAGAGACGCCATCCCCGCCCGGGCGCCGCCGCTGCTCCGCGCCGCCTCCTCCCGCGCCGCCGAGGCGGGCGCGCCCGGGGGCGGGCACGGCACGGGCACGGGCACGGCGGCCCCGGCCCCGCCGGCAGCACCGCCCCGGGCACCGGCTCGACCCGCGACGGCGCGGCCCAGGGAATCGGCCGGCCCAGCGGGGGCTCAGCCCCGGCTCAGCTCCGCTCAGCTCCCCCGGGACCGCCCGTCCGGCGCCGCGGACTCAGCTCCGCTCCCCAGCCCCGTGCGGCGGAGGCTCAGCCGCGACTCCCGCCCCGCCGGGGGCTCCCTCTCGGTCCCGGCTCGGTGCTATTTCGGTGCCGCCGCTCCCGGAGCGTGGGCCGGGCTATTTATAGCGAGCGGCGCCCCCGGCGGAGCGGCTCCCGCCGCCCGGATGCTCCGCGCCGCCGCCGCCCCCCGGCCCAGCCCCGCCGCCTGCCTCCCTCCGCCCAAGCCCAGAGAGGAGGCAGGAGGGGCACAGCTCGGGTGACTTTACTGCAGAGACTCGTCGGAGCCCCCCGCACTCCCCCAGCTCCAGGGAGGGGTGGGCGACAGCAGGCGCTGGGTGCTGCAGGTGCCCGCACCGGGAAGGGGGTCCCGGGGCTCGGCCAGGGGGACCTGCCCGGCCCGGTTCTCCAGCCAGCGGTCCGGGAATGCTGTGCTCAGAGCGTGCTGCTGCCTCTCAGTCCCACACCCCGCACGAATTGCTCAAGGAGGCCACCGATGGCCCCCGACGGGCTGGGGGGCACAGCCTTCAGGCCTATGGTCCGGCTGTAGCTGGCCAGGAAGGCGGAACGCACTTCTTCCAGCCGGGACTCACGGTCACTCGCTGACAGCAGCCTAGGAGAGAGAAGGGGGGGTCAGTGACTGCAGCCATTCCTCTCTCAGCCCCAGCTCTCACTCCTGACACGGGGCAGGAGTCTAGCAGCAGGGCTGGGGCTCTGCCCATGGCACCGGTGGGGCCACAGTGCTCGGCTGGCTCCAGTACCTGAGGCAGCACCAGCCCAAAAAGGCTACAGCTACAGCAGCTGGTGCCACACCTCCTTGCCCAACCCAACCCAACGCTCTCCCATGAAGCCTCTCCCAGCCGCAGTCTCCTGCTCTCCCCAGGGTCTCCTCCTTCACCCCGCCCCAGTTTCTCCCACCACCACGGTGCTTATGAGGCAGTGTCTCATACAGAAATCGCTACTTTCGCCAAGCGGGTGCTGGCTGACGTCAGCCCCTGCGCCAGCTCCCTCCCCTCGCACAGCGTTCCCAGGAGGAGCCTGTCCACATGTGTCGTGCCTGGACAGTCACTTCCAACCTATTTGCGACCATCCCCTACTTCCACCAGCTCCAGCCTCTTGTGCTTGGGCCAGCAGAGCCAGATCAGAGGCGGCAGACAAGGTGACAAAAGCCCCAAGGAGTGCTCCAGCCATGGAAAGAGCAGAGCCAAGCGGCGTTTTACTTCTGCTCCCTGGCACGGCTGCTCTCCGCAAGCAGGAGGGCTGCCTGCAGAGTAGGGCATGGCTTCCCCTGGGACCTGCTCTCCTCTCCAGCTGATCCATGCACCTGGTTAGGGCTGGAGGGGAAAAAAGAGCAGGGAAGGCTATATTTCAGCTGAGGGAGCAGGGAAAAACAAGACTAGGGTTCAGAGGCAGCTGTTTCAAGCGCTCTGGCCTGAAGCGGTCCTTGCTGAGGCACCTCTGTGACGTGCTGGTTGTTCCCAGAGAGAATAAGACATTCCTCAAAGGTCACTCCAAGGGCACAGCGCGAACCTTCCCCATAAAAAATTCTCTTTAATCTCTCCAGCGCCTGGGCTGGCTATAAATTGGCACAGCTCATTTGAATGGAAGTGTTAACCACCCACAGCCAACAGCTTTGGTCCGGAAACAGCAGCAAGAGGATATGGTGGGAGGCCTATAAACAGCAAGCGATGCCGAGGCAGCCAACCAGGCCGCTGTTTACAGTGTCTGATAATAAAGAGAAACCGGAGGGCAAAGGAAAAAAGCAACATATCTAAACACATTAGAAAGATGCTTTTTTGGCAACCTAATTAGGACGTGGAACTCGCAAACCTGCTAGCATTAAAATAAGCTACATGAAAGCAGGACTTATTTGCACCCGAGTACAACGATCTTCAACATCACACACAGAGGTAAGCGAGGGCGTGCAGCAGTTGTGTCCCGCGTCTTCTGGCTCTCGCACCTCTTCCCAGGGCAGATTTTGTATTTGGCTTTTTAGGTTTCTCTCACAGAGTCAGAGTGCAGGGTGAAGCAGCTGGCCACTGCCTGACACGAAGCCCTGCAGACCGGCTGCACCGTTTCACTCCGAGCAGTTCAACCATGGAGGCGGGTCACGCTTCCCTGCCAAATCCACGACACTCTGCCCTGTTACACTTCCTACAGCCTGCCCGCTCGTCTGCAGCTTGGGGTGCAGGATGAGAGGAGGCTGTCAAAGCCCCAGCTCAAAGTGAGCCCTGACAAGCCCCACACAAGCACAAGAAGTAGGCTGTGAGAAGCGTACCTTCATCGAGCTGCTGCCAGCTGAGATGTAAAGTGGGAACTTAGATGGAATTTAATTTTCCAAAAACTCATACTGCGTTGGGCTGCAAAAAACTGGGATAAAACCACAACGGGCTCCGGCGCAGAGCTGACGCAAAGCAGAGAGAGCGAGCGTGGAGGCCCTGGGTCAAGCTCAACACAACATCCCTGAGAACTCTTCATCCCTTCCATACAGTGTCTGGTTCCAGCACCCGCAGACGAGCAGTCCCCAGTCCCCCAGCACTCCACAGCTCCAGTGAAGAGCTGAACAGGGCAGAGCACTCGCAGCATGTGCTGCGCACCCAAGGGAGAGGCACCACCACTGTTCGCCTCCCTCTGAACCCGCTGTCCCGAGCAGTTGGCCTCAAAACCGTGTGAGCCGACGTCTCAGCACAGGCAGATTCAGAGCTCAACTGCAAATCACGTTTCTCTCCTGAACTCCCTATTCTGATGTTAGATCCAATGCCAAGGGCAGGAACAGCTCCACCAAGCACAGCCAGGTTCAGGGCACAGTAAAGCAGTCACTAATTCAGATGCCCATCCTTCAGCCCTTCTGATCCCTCACCCATCTCCAAACAACTGCAGGAGCAGCTCCATGCGTCCTTATGAAAGGGGGAGAGCAAATCCCGGCCAGGCCACATCCAACATCTGATTTTTTGGATCTGCCAATTCCTGGGTCTTACAGCTTCTCCATAACTTGGGGGCAGCTGCTCTGCCCTGCTCAGCAGCACAGCACACAGGCACAGGAGATGGTGGGGCAGGGCAGCTGGCCTGTCTCACAGGAGACATTGGTTTTCTCGTTGCTTGCCCTCTGCTTCCAAAGCATGTACTCAGACCTCAGAAAGGGACTGCAAGCATTTGGCAGCACAACTCTAGCACAGTTAGCGAGCAGCAGCCCCTGATCTGCCATTTCAGTTTCTTGATTGAGAGTCTGCAGCCTGAAGGCACAAACCAAGGTTCTCCTCTAACAGTAATTAAAGCGCATCTCCTGTCTTTCAAGCTTCCACAGAGGTGGCTTTCCATTTGGGGAGGAACATTTGCCTCCCAGTCATTTTAAATGGCAGGATGTGGCAGGATGCAAGGTCTCTGCTGCTCTGTGCTGGCCAGACGCAGCACCTGCAAATGATGCTGCGTGTGGTCAGACAAAAATCGGGGTGACAGAAGCAAAGTCCCTCTCTTACTGCAGCAAGGATGTGACCCCAGCAATGAGCAAGATCCAAAAGCAAGAAAATCTGGGTTACCAGTCCTGTCCTGACAAGCAGGCATCCTCCAAACGCACTCAATTATGCCCAAATTCAGCGTCTTCAGCGAAGAGAGAAGCCTCTTCTTCCTACAGAAAGCAAACATCCCCCCCCCCCCCAACCCTGTCATTAGGCAGAGATGATGCCAGTCTCTTTCTGAGTTCAGCAGAAGCAAAGAGCACTCAGTGCCTGAATTTGTGGATGGAAAGCATCGAAGAAGGGAAGACAGACAGCTTGCTACAGCCTCCCAGACTTCTTCGAAAGTGCCAGGGTGCTAAGCTCCAGTGCTCACAGCCAGCCGAGAGACCCAAGGAGAGATCCTGTGTTTGAGACACTTACAGGCAAGTGCTAGGGAACTCATCCGGAAAGCTGCAAGGGAGAGAGGCGTCTGCGCTCAGGATTGCCTGCTCCCGAATACTGCCACACCCTGTCACCATCTGCCAGCTGCCAAAGTCTGTGGAAACGGAAGATCCAGGCAAAGAATGGTCCGCCGATCTGGGGCAGAGAGAGAGGGAGACGGCGCGATCAGTCAGGTCATTCAGCCACATGCCTTACACTAACGCAGGTGCCAGGGACCTGCTGGGCTGACTGCCAGCAGCACCTGTGCCAGCAGCTTTGACACGCTTGGGACCAGGGCGCAACACGCAGCTCTGCTGGGCCCCAGGCCAAGCCTTGCCTTTGAAAGTGAGGGGAGAGCCAAGCTGGCTGTGGCTGACAAAGCAGCAGGAGCGCACCGGGAGCTGGACAGGACAGAGCCAGACAGAAGCAGATGGCCATGCAGAACTGTGAAACCCGTTAGCAAGATGCAACAGCACGCCCTGCTCCAAATCCCTCACAGATGTGGGCGCTGTGCTGTACAAGGGGCACCCACTCTTGCTTGTTGTAGCTGTTAGCACATCCCAGGGCAGCGGCAAGGCCTGACAGAGAATCGAGGTTGTGACATGGTTAGTGCTGAAGAAGATTTAAGAGATCCTCGGTCCAGCAGCTGTCAGAAAGCAGATCGCTCCTGAGGCATTAACACCAGATCTGAACAGGGCCAGTCACTGCTCAAGATGTCCCCAGGGCACCCACCATCCCCAGCATCTGAAGATCTTTTCATTCCTGTGTGAGAAGAATGGACTGCGTCAGAAGCCAGGTGGCAAAACATCCTTAGGACAGGAAAAACAGCCAAGGGAGGATAATTGTTTGATGTATGCAGCCTCCCACCAGGAAAGGAGGAAGTATGAAATCTGAGAAGTGAATCTGACGAGTCCGTCCAGAAGCTCAGAGAAGAGGGCATGATCACTTGAGACAAACCCAGAGCTTTTGGCTTCCGAGGAGCAAGCAATTACTGTGCCCTGCTGCACAGCAGAGTGTATGTAGCTGGAAGCACAGCCTGTGGCAGAGCTACTCAATTACACGCTACCAAGATCTTCTGGATAATTTATCGGAGATCTGCTGGGCAGATAGCAGTGCACCAGCTCCAGCTCTGCTGGGCCAGGTACTTGCACGTTATCTTCGCAGCTAAGAATAGCAGCAGCGCACTGCAGCTGCTCCCCAAGAGACCAGGAGAACAGCTAGAAAGACAGGATCTCCCACAGCAAGAAGGACCTCAGCGAGACTGGAAGGCGAGGTTGGGGGGGAGATGCACAGTGGTGAAACCTGTTTGCAATCTCGAACTAATTCCAAGCCTGCCATTTAACTATCCTGATCAATACGGCCGAGTTCGAGAATATACGAACGGTCCAATATTCGTCAATACGCGGTCCAGATCTGGCTGTACAAGCGGAGAGGGGAAAGTCGCACAGCTCCTTGCACGTCAGCTTCCCTTCACAGTGCTGTTGTTCCTGCAGCTGCAGTTTAGGGGTAACACCACTGTCTGGAAGTTCAGGCTCTGGAAGGGCATCACAGCAGAAAACAGGAGAAGCAGAGCTTCACATGCCATGCATAGGTCTTGTTCTCTGGCTGCTGGATGCACTGAGGAGTGAGGTTCAGAGAGGTGCTGCGAGTGTGGAGTACTGGGAGAGCCCCTTCTTGCAAAAAGCTGTTTTTCCTAGAGCACGTAATGCTGTGGTCTGAACGAGGGAATGTCACTTGAATGCGGAACTGCAGCTTCCAGCTGCTCATCACCTTCCATGGCTGTCAGCTAAGATTAGACTGATCTTACACCACCTCTTGGAGGTGGATCAAGTCACCTTTTGAATCCTTTCTTGGACAGGCTGACAAAAGCATCCTGTATCTCCTGCAGGACTGACTCTCAGTGGCTCTCTAACCCATCCTGGGGTCCCTGGCTCTGTCAAGCAGCCATGCAAACTTGGCAATGTTGAAACATCATACAAACAGGTCAATCCCTTCTCAGCACTGGCCATGCTGCAGAGAAGGGCAGGTGTGTAGGACACATGGCTCTGTGACTGGCCCTGCAAAAAGGGCCATGGTCTCCCAGGCTTCCTGCCTCTCGTCTTTAATCACCTGCAACTATGGGGAACCTGATCCCATAGCACAGACCTCAGAGTGCTTGACTGAGTCCATCAGTGCTGAACTGCCACATGGCATGCACTGCCCCACCCTTCCCTTCAAGCTGCTCCAGGCAGTCAAGTTACATCAAACCTAATAGCACAAGAATCTCTGAGTTCAGGGCAGTCAATTCTGTCTCTCACCTCCAGGCAGCAGAATAAACAGTCATCAATTGATTGAATAAACTGATTGACTCTGTAATGAGTCCAGGTCATCTCTCCTGGCTTAGGTATCTAAGCCCAGCAAGCAGAACTGAGACACTGTGGCAGAATTTCCCCTCTATCCCCAACGCCTTCTCAAGGGAGGCTCCTGAGGAAGTGTCACAACAAACAAGCATCTTGAACAGTCTTGAGAGACAGCAGAGGTCAAGACTGGGTGAGATGGGCAGGGAAGTCATGGCATGGGAAATTTCACATTTGCACTGCAAGGGCAGCAGAACTTCTTAAAAGCTGAGCTTGGCTTGAGACCAAGATCATATCTCTAGGGTGCCTGTAGCCCAGTGCAATCTGGTCAATGCTACAGGTGAAAGTCTTCCTGCTATTTCTACCCCTGAAGGCTCCTTGTAAAGTCTTCCTTCAGTGAGGCCCCCAGGGTTAAGTTGGGGCTGCTGGGGCACCAGGACCAAGTCCCCAAACCTGTAGGAAAAAGGTGTGCAACATATTACAGCCATGCCAGAGGCTGGATAGCTGCAGGGGCAGTGCGGAGGGTCTTGGGAAGCAGCTGGACAACTACAGCAAAACTGATGTGGTTAGGAGAGATAAGATACAGCAAGTCTTCAAGTCGCTGTCTCTGCCACAGACTCTAATCACAGACAGAAAGAGAATGAAAGCGAGTTTCACACACCCACCTCTTCAGGACCACGAGTGGGAAGAAACTCCCTCAAAAGTGCAAGATTAACAAAATTAGATTAGCAAAACTGAGATGAGCTGCAAGCTGTTCCTTCGCACAAGGATAGACCTCTAGCAGGCCATAAACTGGCAACTCCTAGCCTGGAAGGGTTCCTTTTAATTAGGTCACTGCTTCCCATGCAATGTGCTGCACAAGAGAGAGTATTTCAGAGCACATGGACACTCGCTAACCAGAGGAGAGCCAACACCGGAGGCAGAGCAACAGTCCGGGATCCTTCCCTTTCTTAATACGTAATCAAGACGAGTGCCAAGTGCAAGTAGCTAGGCTCTCATCCTGCCCTGAGCTGTCCCCGCTCACCTGCCATATTTCTACACACCTAGGATTATCTGGGAAGCAGCTTGTTTGCCAGCATATGCTCTGTGCCTCAGACTGAAGCGTTAAGTAGGTACTGTACGCACAGGCAGACTGTGACAACCTGGAGTAAAGGGCAGCCCTTCCCACCTTTGCGTGGGAAATGTTGGCAAGGAGCGCTTGGCAGAGAGCTGTACCGAGAGCCCTGGCTGAATCCCAGGCAGTGATCTACCGGCTGTGGCAGTGCCGTAACAGCCTGAGCAGCCGGTCCTCTGCGAGCACAACCGTTCTCAATTGCAGCACAGTCATGCGTCGGCCGGCAAGCACACTTTGTGGCATAGCCGTGTGATAGTTTCAGAAAACATTCCTGTAAACAATTCCTGTCCTGCTGCGGCCGCTATCCCAAGTTGTCACATGGCAGATACAGCTTCCAAGCCAGTTGGCTGTAAGGAGCAAGACATAGTGCACATGCAGTCTTATCACTGTAATGAAACACCCAAAGCCAAGGGACAGCAGCCTCTGTCCCTCTCCGCATTCCCTCCAGACCCACACCTGAACCGCCTGCAGCCCTTTAGGTAAGGGGTGACTGTGTGACTGACTCTGTGACTGTTGACCAAAGCAGATCCTCCACGATTTAACTCCTGCAGATTTCAACTCTTTAGATCACAGTACTTTGGGGTTTGTTTAATTGACTTAGCAAAAGCACATTCAGCCAAAGATTATCCAGCTGCTAATCCACATTAGCGCTATGTGCACACATGCTAAATCCCTGACACGGATACAGGGTTTTTCTGCAGTGTCATGGGATGCTTCGACTATTAGTGTCAAATGCAAACACAGGACACGGTTTGCAAGCCGCTACCTGCTCTCACACGGGAGCTCGATTCAATGCATGCTACCTGCCATACTCGGAGTCTCTGTTTGTAGAACAAGCATCACCTTGTCCTACTCTGCAAATAATCTATGCAGTATCTTCATGCATGTTTGTCCTCAGCAGATGTGATCTTACCATCGTGTTGGGATTAGCTAGAAAGACTGCTAGGAATTTGCCTTTGTACTGCTTTGCCTAACAAGAACCATCCCAGGATTTACAGGTACCCAGGACCTCTGGATCACAGCAGGACTCAGGATGGGCTGGTGAGGTGATGGCAACAGTAGTCTGCTGACATGGCCCAGACAGGACAGGGGCTTGGCTCCCACCAGTTGATTTGGCATTTGTGACTCCTTCCTTCAGGACACCCCATTTCCCCTCCCAGGCCCTGCTCATCTCTCTCTGCCGGCTTGCCTTCCTGTTCCCTCCCCTGCCTCCCAGCACCCTGACTGGGCTGTTTATGTGAACTACCTGAAGGGTACCTGCTGGCATTTCACAAGAAAGCATTTTTCCTCAACTGCTACTGCAGTGGTTAAGTGTTTTGTTGCTATGGCCACACAACCAGAGGATTAGGAAGTCAAGTTCAGTAGTTTCTTGAGCCTTGGGTGTTAGGCTGCCAGAAGCACTGTAGAGATAAAGATATTTTTGGCATCACAATCAATCTCTGTGCTCCAGCCTTTCCATCCTAGTCCCACCATTTTTCAGGGATAAAAGGAGAGAATTTACCTTTTCCTTCCATCACAGATACACTCCTTCTCCACCCAAAATGGGACTCCTCCTTTCCTTCAGGATGGAAAATGGTGGCTGAAAGTACTGTGCTATTCATTACCTGCATGGAGCTCACCAGACAAATTCAGACTAACGTAGTCCAAGCAGGGAGACCAAAGCCAAGTGGAGTGATATAAACCCTTTCTCTGGGACAAAATGTAGCATGCCCAAGAAGTGCAAGCCATGTCAGCATCTGACGAGGCAATACATTGCTCAAGACCTTTGGCAGCAGAGCTGCTACCAGCGGTACCCCAGGGAAGGCAGGCAGGGCTCAGACCACAGTCTGGCTGATCTGGCAATAGACTATGAGGTAAAGGAGCATGAACGTGCCAGAAGACTTGGTTTGAAAGAGAAGCTCAGTTCAGCCGTTGCCTTGACAATTCCACCCACTGCCCGCAGGGTCTCTAGGCTTACTTCCTCCAGCCTGCAACACCAAGAGGAGCAGAGGAAAGCCAGGTGACACCAGAGATGGAGAGCATACAGGCATACACAGTCTCCAACCAGCACAAATGTAGCAGACTAACCATCTTTGCACATAGATGACTTCACTGCTTTGGCCTTACAACTGATTCCCTTCTCCTGTTGTCTCGGTTTCAGGCTTTGCAAGGAGTTTGCTCCCCTTTTATCTTCTATTCTCCCCTCATGCACGTTTTTTCCACGGTCCAGCCCTTCATGCTGCCATGTTCACAAAAGTTATCAGGGATTGGGGGTGGACTGGTGCAACTTTGCTATGCTGAAGGGTTATAAAGGCTTTGTGCCATGGTAGAAGCTATCATAAAGGTCAGAAGGAAATGTTTATAGCAGAATGCGCAGAACATTTACCTCTTACAATGACAGAATATGGCAACTCCTTCTCAGGTTATTTATCGGGTATAAGGAAGAGCTACCCCTAGGGACTTCAGCCGGGCAGTAACAGGCTTCCCCACCACACTTGCCTGCTGCCTCAAGCCCTGAGAGCAGCAGTTCTGAACACCTGACACCAATGGGCACTAATCATCCAAACGCTTATGGACACTTCATCCAGAGAAAAAGATAATTGCTGGCTTTACCAGCTCTAAGCCCCTGGAACACAAATGCCAGGGATCCCTTCCCTTGGTGCTGTTCTGCCTACTCTGTCTCTCCTCTTCATTCTTGCAAAGCAGAGTCTGTCTGAAGCATTATCAACAGCTTCTTCCACAACACTGCTGCAAGCTCGCTACCAGCCCAGTGCTGAACAGCCTGTTAAGTCTGCGGAACGGCAAGAGACCACGCACAGCAATTGTGGCATTACCATCACGAACAAAAGCAGCTCCCAAGACAAGTTAGTGCTTATCCGATATTTTGTCCTCTTGGGAGAATTGTTTCATCTTACAGAGAATGTAGAGGTGGGCCTCAGCAACAGCTCAAAAACATCCCACTGATCTCTTTCCCCAGGGAGAACAGTTCGCATCATTTATGAAAACTCAGACAGTAATTTTTCTCTGGAATCAAGAAATGTGGTGAGGAAGTCTTATAAATTTTCAATGCTTTACTTGTTTGTCATTTTATTTTCCATGTGATAAGAGAGTAATAAAATTTGGCTGGTGGCTGTTTCTGAAGGAAACCACTAGAAAAAGGCTCATCGGAAAACCTGCAGAGACTACACAAGCGTTTGATGCTGTTAACAGCAACCTCTTATCGAAAAGCCTCTTTATCCCGTCGGCCTAAACACATGGTGTTTGCTCCACAGGCTCCATCCTTTCTTCCCCAGCCCTGCTCACTGCTCTGCTTTGCCCTACTGCAGCACCAGACTCCAGAAGGGTGCCAGAATATCCTTTGTTATGGCATGAAATTAGGCTCCGGTCCAGGGCCCCCATTCCCCGGTTGCCCAGCAGGAACACACAGCCTTCCAGGTGAAATGCTTTGTGCCAGCACAGTGCTCGCAGCTTGCTCCCAGCAGATCTACCTCTGCTTGCCACCAGCACCCAGAGTTTTTCCACCCTGCAGTGTCAGGAAAGTCAGCATGTGGAAAGAGGGACAGGACAGATGCAGAGTGAGGTCTGCTTGATTTGAAAGGCTCCTCCCCCACACAACACTGCCATTTCAAACCCCTGTGGATGCATTTGACAGAGAAAGTGCTGCAAGCTCCAAGCATGCAGGATGCAGAGACGGCAGAGCCCATGGAGCTGAGGTATGCGTGGAGGACAGGCAGAACAAACACCCAGCTGTTATCGGCACGGTTCCTCACTACTCTAAATGGGCTGAGGCTGGAGTTTCTGTGTTTAATGACCAGCATTTCTCATGAGGTCAGGCTAGAGAGGAAATCCTGAGGCCCATTTGTAGATACAAACCCATTGTGCTCCAGGGTTCTTGGAGCCACATAAGTGCAGCCCTGCACTCCCTTTACCAGACACTCACTTTGCTGGAAATGCTCTACTCTGTCTCGTCTCACCTGGATCTAGGCACTTCCAGTGGGCTGCTTCCAAGCCTCAGGAAGTTATCAGAATGGGTTGATGAGGAGGAGCTGGAGGACTTGACTTCGACCATCCCTGTGGAAGGCAGCCTGTCTTCAGATTGCTGTGCCCTGCTCCAGAGCACGGCTTGTGGTGACGATGCACAGCTCTTCCTCCTGTGGGATGGAGGACTTGAGTGAGAAAGCTGGCCTTTCCCACGTACTCCAACTAGGAAGCCTTTATACAACAGGCTGGATTTTACCCCAGCAGCTACAAGATCTTGTTTCCAGTGAACCTGCGCTCCTCCCTCCCAAGGAACCATGAGTCACTGGTACCCGCTCAGTGACGGGCTTACACTGAGCTCAACCCATCTTAGCTCATTCTTTTATAGATCACCATCCATGTGACCTGGAAATCAGAGACAGGAGAATACACCAGCCCACACACACACAGCAATTGCTTTGTTTCGTCTAGCTGTAAAAATGCCTCAAGCAAGAGGCCTCCCAGCAGGGAAAGACCATTTCAATCTGCTCTAAACTCTACAGAGTGTATTAGCCTCGGAGCTCAGTCCAGGTGGGTGTTCGTGCACACTGATGAGGGTGACAGGGACAGAATGCCAGCGTTATTTTCCCTTTTAGTGATTCCCTTCAGGCACCACTGACCATACTTCTGACCATGTGCTCAGAGCTGACAGTCGCTCCAGATGTAGGCGCATTTCAGTCCTCTCCCTGTCTGTGCTGACAGCCCAGAACTGCTCTGGCTTCTTTTCTAGCCAGCACATTCCGACTCAGGCGCGATTCACTGTCCATTGCTGCATCAGGCCTTGGTTTACAGTATCATCCAGCTACATGCCAAACAGGCACACATATGTGGGAGTAATTCACATCACTGCTGCTCCACGTTCAAAAGATTTTCTTTCTTACATCAGTTTTTTTTCTGGAAGAGTCCCAAGAATTTTCCCCCTTTCAAAACCACAGTGAATTGGACAAAGACCTCCCTATGTACACAAGTGAAAAAGAAAAGTCTAAAGCAAATAAAGACAAGAAGATGCTGTTCTTCCTGGAATCTGGAAGGGCACCTCAGCTTTGACTGAGATCTCGAGCACTGCCAGCAAGTGCAGCTAAAGACAGGCTCATTGTACAGTGGGAAGCATGACATCCTCTCTTCAGTTCCTGAAGTGTGTCCACCCTCAAACATCACACCACAGCCTCTCTCAAGAGTTATTCTTCTCATGTTATCATAGCTGCCAACATCTCCAAGCACAGCCTGCAGAAACGGGCTTATACAGCTAAAAACCAAATGCCACTCCCTGCAAGGAGACCTCAAGGCCACCTGTTTTCAGGACAACATAATGAAGCACATCTTCTCTTCTCCCCCCTCACACTATGAACAGCCCAGTTCACCCAGCTTGTAGCAAACTTTATCTGTTCTCCAGACTACACAGCCACAATAGGTTGCAGCAAGACATCTGTGCCCAGTCCCCTTGCTAAGCACTCATGGCAAGGCTCACAACCTTCCCTTCCCCAAGCTCATGCCCACAGTGTGGGCCTGAATCATCACTGTGGTAGCAGCAGCTAACCCCAACAGCCTGATGTCTCCAACAGGAGTGAAAGCAAACCACAGTTAGAAAACATGTCACTGAATCAAGCCCTGATACACACAAATGCAGCAGATTTCTTCCAGCACGCTGTGACCACTTCATATCTTGTGAGGATCAGATGTAGGTTTCGTGCTCAGTTTGGGGCTCCCCATCACCATTTGGTGATTCTGCAGGAAGATGCTCTCTTCCTCTCTTCAGCATTTTATAAATTGAATCACAGTGTACTTTAGAATGGCTGCTGCCACTAGCATGTCTGCAGGCTCAGTCCCAGAGGACTTCCAACTGCCTCCAGCTCAACCCAGATTTAATTTAAAATAATTGCAATATAAAATGGCATCTTCACATGTGCTGAGGGAGAGGAGAGAAAAATTAAACTGAGAGGGGCAACCCTACAGAAAGGTTCTTAAATCCCTGAACAGCACCAAACTCCACGAGCAAGCACAATGCCCGTCCCAGAGCAGCAGAGTCACCACACACCTTCCCCAGTCCCCACTTCGGACAGCCACCTGCATCCCAAGGCGAGTCCTGTGCCTATCAATAGGGAGCACTGAGAATTTCATATTCTACCCCAGAAGTATCTCTAAAGCAGCGCTGCGGGCAACAACCTGCTTTCAGCTCACACATCTTGTTGGAAGGGCTAAAGTTAACAGGGAATTCTTGGTCACACAACACACCTACCACTAACCACAGACACTCCCCTGTATAACCTCTTCCATAAACTGATTAAGCTTCATTTTAGGGCAACTGAGCTTTCTGTCTCCACTTCTCCTCCTTTGGGGAGGCTGCTGCCAAATGTAATTTTCCTGGTAGTTTGGAACCATCTTTCAAAAGTAATGAAATCTCTTCTGGATGAAGTTTAACAGTGAAGCTGGTGAAAACGAAACAAAGCTGCTTTACTCTCATCAGGGGACAAACTTTAGGAGCATCCCCACAGAAGCCTGGCAGAGTAATTAACATGGGGTTGTCTCCAATTCTTGGTGCAGAAGTTCTGTAGCACAATTTGGAGTAAAGCCTCTTACAGCCAAATTCCTCCCTCCACTGTAAAGAACCCACACCACCAAAGAGACTTGGAGGGTGAGGGACTTCGGAAGTATCTTTCTACGGTGGTCAGAGCCTGCCCTGTTGTTCTGCAACCCACTGAATGGTTATCTTCTCACCATGCTGCTTGAGCCTGTGCTCCTGCTGGCATCAGCTCCACTGCTTCATAGGTGAAGCTTCCAGCTGCTCCAGGGGAACTTTCCATCCCCAGGGAGAAGTCGCTGCTCAGACTTGTGGTGCTGCCTCGGTCTCTCTGCTCTACAGAAAAGAAAACAGAGCTACCTGAAGACCAGCTTGGTCTCGCTCACTTTCTCTCCCTTTAAGCAATACACTTCCCATGTGCCCTGGGACTGGTTCTTGTGAGGCCCCAAGGGAAGCATGCCCATTTGCAGTCACCCTGTTGCTGGGAACCCAAGCCCCCGAGCAATCAGCCATGACCAGCACCCAGGGGCACTGATGCTCGGAAGCAGCACTCACTGAGCATGCAGATCTCTTCCAGGGTGAAGCCAGGTGGCAAGCTCTTCCTTCTGGGGAAGGAAAGACAAGGTTACCTCAGACACACTACAGGGCTGCGTGGAGGCTGGCCATAGCCAGATCTCTGCAGCACACACCGGATCAGAGCAGTGGGGAGTCAGCTGTGCAGGGACAGAGGGGACGGGATGGGGTCAGTGCGCAGTATCCCACTACTAAGAGTCCCAGCCCACACACCCCGTGCTTTGAGATGGTGGCAACAGGCTGTGGGCAGACATGTGCTTATTCAAAGCCTGCCTTTGTTTCTTTGTTTCTTTCTACCTCTCCTGGAATAGGAGGGGTTAATGTTTAGCAGCCTGTTTAAAACCAGCCACCCCACTCCCCCCAGCAGCACCTGGCAGCCTGTTTGAGCCAGAACACACATCTCTGGGCTCATCCGTGCTAAAGCAGCCACGGACAGTCATTAAGCAGACAGCACATTTCAGCATGGACAGTTTTTCAGAGCACAACGTGGCACCTCACAAGCCTCGGCCCCATTTTGCAGCCTTCAGAGTGCAGAATAAATTAAAGAAAACTGGGCCAGGACACCAGGGCTTCCATCTCCCCAAAGGAACAGCACTAACAAGCTCCCTGGCTCTGCAGCCCATGCAGCAGCAGGCACAGAGGCTCCTTACCTCTGTGACTTCAGAGCAGAGAACTCCTCAGAGGTGATGTGCTTCAGAAAATTGAAGCAGAAAAAGAAAATCTGAGCAAAGGGAGAGAGAAGAGCGGTTCAGAAATGAACCCGAGGCTCCATGCAGCCTCTTATCTTGGTGGGGAGATGCTGGCAGGAAGGAGATAGCAAGAAATCTGCAGCTACCAGCCTCCAATGCACCATGGGCTGTCACCATCCCATCCTGCGCCTTCTCCTACACATTAAACTGACCCTCTGTTCCCTGCCTTGGGGAGGGCCAGAAAAGGTGTACAAGTCTCCTTATCAATGCCTTGCACACATGCCGCAAGCACACGGCAGGCACTTATGCTGTCAGTGCAGAATGGAAAAGAGATGGCCCCTAGCAGCTGCTTATACACCTGGGTAAGCAGCAAACCCAGCAGGACTAGCAGGGTTAGAGCTGCATGCTCCACCTCGGCACCACCACCCTATCACACCTGGAAGCATGCATTACCTGCAGCATCCGTGGTCCCAAGCTCGTGCCCTGCAGCGCACTGGTCTGCTCCGCGGCATTCACCCCGCTGTGCTGCTGCCAGCCCACCCACCCGCACAGAGCTGAGCCCTCCTCCTCCTGCAGCGGGGAGCAGGGAGTGCTAGAGGCAGGCATGCACCCCCTCTCCTGTCCCAGCTACCAACTGCCCTTGGCCAAGCAGGCACCAGAGCAGAACTGCCAGGCTCGAGCCAGCAGAGCTCTGGGAAAGGAATGAATGGGAGGAACAATACTAATACAAGGTCCTGGACCCCTGAAAGATGGAAAATAGGCCAGGGTCCCAGCTCTGCTCTTCAGAGGCAGGGGATTCCCTACTGAGGTGAGAGCCTGAGGAGCAGAGGATTAGCAACAGAGTTAGATATTCTCCCCACCTCTTGATTTCTATCCAAAAATGATATTGCAGTGTACTGCAACTATAGTCAGAGCAATCACTTTTGCTGTTAAACAGTGAAAGATTTAAAGAGAATTAGTTCCACCAATCTTAACTGCGTCCCAGACCCATCTGTGCACCCACAGATACACCCCACCAAATACACACACTGGAACCAGCACAAGCTGCTCCATGGGCCTGCAATGACATGCAAGCCACGTGCAGCTGCAGCACCCAGGCAGGAGGGCTGGAGCTCAGGACAGGCACACAAGACTATACAGTTTTATTTCCAAGCTCCCAGGAGTCACACACCTTAGGCATCCCTTCTCATTGCTGAGCTGAATAGCAAGTCCTAGCACCCTTTCACCGGGGGCCTGAACCTAACAGCACAGCAGGGGAACTGGCAGGACTGACACCCATCAACCACACTGTAGCCTGAGAGGAAAGCATTCCCACACCTTGTGAATCAGGAAGCGATGGGGAAAGGTTCCCACCTCACATTTCCAGCACCTGAACAATGTTTTTAGAGCCCAGACAGACCACTGGTATTACCAGAAGCAGGCAGTGAACGCTGCTACTGTAAACAAGCACCCTGAGAACAAAAAGCAGTGCTCAGCCACTGCCCCAGACGAGATACTCACCTCTTCTCCTTTACTGAGTCGATCGACTAACATGTGCCTGGAAAGAGAGAAAGGGAATCTCAGTCACATGCTGAAAGCCAGAATCAGCGTAACAGCCCAAGCTGTCAAGAATGGCCAGATACCCCAGCCTCCAGGTAGAAAAAGGCTTCAGTCCCTCTTGTCACAGCAAACACCAAAGATGACCCCCTGAAGGCTTCTCCCCTGCCGTGCAGGGTTGCATATGTGAGTAAAACTCAGTGTGCCTACCCAAAGAGAAACCAATCATAGGCCACTGTCAGGTAGAGAATCTCAGATGGCTCCAGGGATGCGTGGATCAGCCCATCCTGCAAAGCAAATGAGAACAGCCTTTAGGCAGCAGCCCTGGGGATCGGGACTTGGGAATTCATCATTGGTGATCCGAGATGCCCAGCTTGCTCTAAATGCCTGTGATACCGTGTCTGATGGCGGGACAGCACATTGGGCTACATGTCAAAGTCAATTCACATCCTCTCTGAAGCCAAAGAGTCAAAAGAAACATTAACTGCTTCACCACTGCTTCCTGGTTACACAGTCACTCACCCTCCAAGCAGTCACCCCCAGAAGCAGAGCAGGTCAGCCAGGTACTCACAGCCCATAAGGAGAGGCGCAATAAGGAGATGAAGAGAGGCGTTCGATCCCAGCCGGATATACAGTGCACCAGGAGCCCGCTGTCATCTGTTCCAGGGAGGGGTAGGAAAAAAAAAACAATGTTTCAACAAAAGCAATGACCTTTCTTTATGGCAGATCTGTAGAGACAAGGTACCCTCCGTCCCCACAGCTCACGCTGAAGAGCAGAGCTCAAGCCAGAACATTTCATCTTGAATAGAGCAGCCAACACATTGGTCAGTGTCCTGGGCTGTCAGCAGTCCCAGCTGATGTGCTGTCCTGGTCCTGACAGCTGCTCAGGACGTGGAGTCACTAGGTATGAACATCACTGCTACCCAGAACATATACCTACCCAGTTGCAACCCACTATCACAATCTATCTCCACATCTGAGAGAAACCTGCTCCAATTGAACACTTTTTCAGCCTCACCAGCCTTCCTACCGATACCCATTGAGCAGAGGCAAACACACAGCACAACTCCTGTGCTCTCCAGAAAACTCGCAGTGCATCCCAACACAACTATTGCAGGAGAGTCTGTAGTTGGCCGTGGTGACAGAGCCAGTCACAGCTCCACCCATCCAACAGTGCTAGGAACAAAGTCACACTGCTCAGAGGGAACAGGATGTCAACATAAAGCAATACACCTCCCTTCAAGGAGTTGCGGTGGCTGTGACGACAGAGGGTGAAAGGAGCTCTTAAATAGGCACATAATGAGACCCTGGGCTGAGAGCACAAAACACAGACATCCAGTAAAAAAAGAGCAACAAGCAGAGGAACAAATGTTTCTTCTCTTCAACTTTAAAGCAGTAGAACTTTATAGGTAAAGTGTTCATACATCCCTCCACTCTTGGGAAGAGAGAGTCTTCAAGTAACCAGCAAGTTCCTCTCTAAGAGGGGAGCTAGAGCCCTGAGATGCTAGGGCCATCACCTTGTTTTGAAGGGAGAGAAGTGAAGCTCTGTATAAAGAGATCTCTATGAAGACTGACACTAATACCATCATCTCTATGAAGAGTGACACTAATACCATCAGCTGTTCTCCTGAAGACAGCAACTGCTCCAGTTAGACCACTGGGAACAAGGAGTTTGCCTTACCATCACTATTGATGATGGAGATCAGCAGCTTCAGGTAGTTCTGTGTCTGTTGCACAAGGTCCCAGCTCTGCAGAAAGAGAAATGTTGATGGTAAGGGTCTGCCCACAGCAAATAACTGCTCTGCAGTTCAGAGGCCACCACGCTTTTGGCTTCTCCTTCCAGAGCAAGAGCAAAGCAGAAGTAACCTTGTGGTCATTTCTCAGTGACAGAGAGCTCCTTTGGTGCTCTAATCAATCCCCTCATCCTCTACAAAAGGCACTCTGGGACAAGAGACCAGACAGGAAAAGAAAAAATAAAAAAAAAAAAAAAAAAAAAAGTCATCTCTCCTGTCTACCTGGTCGGCAGAGAACCTGTTTGCTGCAGCCCCAAAGCTCCAAGCCGACCATGCTGAGAGAGACTAACATGAGCCAGCAAACACCTGCAGAGCACTGACCCAGTTCTGCAGCCCCCCACATGCGTGCACTGTACCAAAAGGCTCAGCAGCCACGTTACAGCTGCATCCGTGATGCAAGTAGCATGATGCGGTGAGCAGGCCACGGTCAGCGGCGCATTCCAACAACCACACACTTTGCTCAAAACTCTCTGGCCCTTGTAAACAGCCCCAGCAGGCTGTCTGCAGAGGGCTGACCCACTCCGGACACGCACTGGAGTTCTGCAGTAATGCCCAAGTAGCAGCAGCAACACAGAAGTGCTCTGAACTCAGAGACCTCCAGCACTACAAGAGATGAAGGTGAAAAACATCAGAACAAGCTCAAGTGTGCCACTCTCCACCACTGTGTTGTGAAAAGATGCAGGGAATTTCAGCAGTCTGATCAGAGCCAGAACTAGCTCAAGGAAAATAGGATAGCACTGGAAAAGAAAAGGCAAGGAGAGGGACACACGTTTCATTGTGACAGTGTTAGTGGTATAAGTGACACCCGACCGCCAGCAATAGAACACTTGCTGTGCGCTTGCATGCACACACACGTGTGTGTAACCACACTTAAGAATAATGTCAGACAAAGAACATATGGCTCTGCTGTGAAGCCTGAACAGCATCAAAAGAGCAGGGAAATGGGGAACACACTCAGCCTGAGGCAGAAAAACACATACTTTGGAAATTTCTTATCTGCCCAATTCAATCCAATGTTGTGCTTATGCCAGAAGGAAACATCTCATCATCCAGTTTGATCTCTCTATACCACAAATCAGAAAGTTTTGTTCAGTTGCCCTAAATATAGCCTGAAGCTTGCACTTGGCAACATCTCTGCCCAGAAAAGCACCTCAACTAGGGCTGACAGTTCATCATTTGGAACTCCTTTAGCAGCATGTTCCAAAAGATCACCCCCCAAAATAACATGCAAGACTGCTTTCCCTTATTTGAAGGTCTGACTTCAGACTGCAGATATGGCTTCCTGTGCAGCTTTTCTTCCCTAGATTGAAGAGTGCTTTAGAATTAGCATTTTCTCCCTGCAAATGTACTCACACATTAATCAAATCAACCCTCCACCACCTTTGTGATTAGCTAAACAGGCCGAGAACTTCAGCTTTAACTGAAGCACCTTCTCCAGTTCTCAGATAATTTCTGTGTCTATTTATCAGACTCTCTTCAATTTTTAATATCCTTTTTAAAATACTGGCTGCTCAGTATTCTAGTGAACAAGTTTCTAGCCATAAACAAGCCACGGTCCCATCAGTCCTTCTTCAACAATGCAAGCTAACTTTTCCATGATCCTGCTTATGCTGGTACTTAAACATTATTTATCTCACTGACTGACAAACACTGGCCCAGCACGGGGAGCTCTGCTAGCTCTGTGGTGTTTCCAGCCACAGAGCATAGGAGCATGACACGCTTCAGTACAGCCAATCATCAGAAAACCTGGGGGGATTGGCAGGTCCACTGATGCATGAAATGGAGCACACTACTCAGCAGAATAAGGTGATGCTCCCTGGTATGGACAGACAACGGTAAACCCTGAAGCTTGGGCAAACATCGGAGTTCAATTATCATTTGCAATGCTGTCACAGTATAAGGAATGGAGACATGCTACGGTCAGTTAGGATTTTCTACTCTCCTCTCATAGGACAGGCACCTTGCACACCCATGAAGAAGGTGCCTAGTCCCTTGTCTGCTGCTCACATAAAGGAAGGCTGATGTCTCTCAAGACTCTCCACAGCCAAGGAAGTCTGCAGGCACAGGCCTAGCTAAGAATGAACAAGCAACACTGCTTCTCATTTGCTGGCACGTTCCTCATCTTTGCTACTGACATATCTCCCTAACGGCTTGCAAGCTTTACACAAGCTACAGAAAAAGATTTGACGTTACAGTCAGCTGCCTTGGGACACACCAAGCCAGGAAGCTTTCGGGTAGAGGATTTCCACTGCTATTCTGAACAATCAAGTCTGCAGTCCCACTCCCACTGGGATGGTATGAAGTAAGGCAGATTACTGCAACCGGAGCAAGTCAAACTTCAAATCTGAATCTCTGACCTCCCACAGAGATGTGCCTGCTTTGCTCACCTGGTACTCGCTCCAATCAATATTCAGAGATTGGGTCAGAAAGACTGGGATGCTTAGTGGAGCATCGACGTAATCCTGGAAAAAACCCAAAGACAATTGGTCAGAGAAAAGCCATGACTTGAAGGCAGTAAGTTCCAGAAAAGACAAAATGACAAATGCCAAATGTTGCATCTAGAAGAAAAGTGCCTCAGGAAAGCATCTTTGAATGCCAAAACCTGCAGTGGTAAGAATTAACTCGTAGCCTCTTAGAAGGACTAGTGGACAAGAGAAGCTTTTCTCTGCTCCCGACAGTGAAAGCCAGGGACAAGGCATGTTTGTTTCTGAACTCCTGTAGGGCTGCTCCACTCAATCATCTCCCTCAGCTGGAGACAGAATACGAAGACAGAACTGAGAACAGAGGCTACCAATAAGATACCAAATTCAAAGCCAGGAGCAACCCACATCCACCATGAGAGGTCAAGCATGCTGGACCTCAGGATAATGATTCACTTATTTTACATACGAATTTTACAATGAATAATTTAGTACATTCACTATCTGCTTTGTTTGTCCTGTTGGTTTCCTTCTTGTGTTCAGAAATAAGCACGACACATACACCATCACTCAGGAACTCTGAGGAAAGACTTAAGCCCAGTAAAGCCCACAGCTCTCCATTTTGCAACATCCATGTACCTGTTTCCAGTTAAATATGAGACCTTCAGCTGTATAATCCCGGTCTTTGTACTCCTTAAAAAATTCACAGCCTGCAAGAAAAGAGATAACAAACAACTGTTCAGCTAACTGATATCTAAGAACTGAAGTGTCCTGTGGGACTGGAAGTGCTGGCAGCCCTGGGCTCCAGAGCACCACACCAATCAAAACTGTTGCCTGCGGGAAGAGAAGAGCAGTAATCATCAGTATAGTGTGCAGCACGGCCTCCCAGCAGCAACAATCCTGAGCACTCAGCACTGAACACACTCACACAGCAAAGGCCAAACTCCAAACACAGAGCAAATGTGGAGTTTGAGAGACTGATTTCATTCTTTCTCAAACAAGAGTTTCACCAAGCAGCTATGCTTCCCCAGGCTGCTGGTTTTTGCACAGATCTAAGGCATCAGCCTGACATGCTGAGTGAGAAGGAACAAGCAAAAGGAGGTGTTGGCAGAGCCCTGGGGAAAGCCAGCTTTCACAGGGCATCTGCTGCAGGTAACAAGAAAGGGCTCTGTCAGGGGCAGCTGTGATTTCTCTCACATTTAAGTCTCCTCTTTCAAAACACAAATTGCTCTATCTGAAGGAAGCAGGTACACAACCACTTCCAAGGCTTCCCCCCAAGCCCTCCCCTCCTGAAGTTTGTCCTTTGGCTCTGTTCTTCTCAAACAACTATTTGAAGTCTCTGCAGCAAACTGCAGTCACTTAGTCACAGCTGAGCAGCACCATTAGCACTGCGGCTGCCTGCAGGCTACACAAACACCTCTTCCAATGTCCTGTGTGTACCCCAGCAGTGCCACAGCGCCCACATTACTAAGACATCCCTGTGCCAGACACTGTACACAAGCAGTGATTCCTACCCTGTAAGTCACAAGCAACTCCAATGGTGGAAAAAAAAAAAAAAAAATCTTTGTGCAAGGACAGGACTAGCCCTTGAAAATACGCAGTCAGGAAGCAATCTGTCAGTTGAGATTTAACTCCAATTAAACAACAGCTTAAAACAAAGAATAGGGGATTACGGCAGTAAGCACTGGCATCTACGAATGCCAACTACCAGTCAAACATAAGAGAGGGCTTCTGCTCTGGAGAGCACAAAAGTTTCTACAGATACAGCATTTTAACCCAAGCCTTTCACCCTAGACAGTCATGACCGGACAAGTGCTTCGCTCACCTGAGGCAACAGGATCTCAGAATAACTGCAGGCACAAATTACAAAATAGAGATTCTTTCAGTGCAAACCTGGGAACATCAATAAGAACATATCATAGTATTTGGCCAGTCACTAGAGGGTTGCTGATCCT
Source organism: Tauraco erythrolophus (assembly GCF_009769465.1). Classification (NCBI taxonomy): domain Eukaryota; kingdom Metazoa; phylum Chordata; class Aves; order Musophagiformes; family Musophagidae; genus Tauraco; species Tauraco erythrolophus. Next base: position 10,770,442 of record NC_141476.1, read on the forward strand.
TAGATTTACCAGAATGACAACATTCCCTTCTGGATCAACACTGCTGAAATCAGGCAACATCTGCAGGGAGAATTTCCAAGTTTATAAGGTTTACCTCTAGCATGGCAGTGAAGAGCTGCTAAAAGATAGCAGCCGTCCCCAGATGGCACAAGAGGAAGGACCATCATGAATACTGCATACAATATGCAGATGCCCATATAGTAACAGCTCTACAGCTTAACTCTATAGAATCTCCTCTTCCTCATTCTTTACAAACCCTACGAAAGACCTGGGTACACTGTCTCTCGCATGGTCTACGTTTGGTGAGGCATACAGCACCAACACACACCTGTGCCACCTGCTCCAGAAGCCAGCAATACTCTTATTTCTGTATGCCTCTCCAATCTGCAGGGCAAACTTGATAGAAATCTTAATTTGCATGTGTGTGTGTCTTGTTTGTTTTCTCCCTTTCTTTGTGCACAAGGGAGAAAGAAGAGTCCTTTCTTGCAGACAGATCTCAAACACAGCAGTCTCACACCCAATCCTACCACTGAACCTGACATCAGCAGGCAGGCAGCAATATTCAGCTCCTCTTCAAGAGCGCAGCGAGTGACCAGCAGTGGTTGCTAGGCACAGGGACTAATATAGCCAGGGAGACAGGCTGGAGTGGTCTGCACCTCAGCTGCACACTGCAGTCTCAGTTGACAGTTCTGCCTTGCACTGAGAATATCTTACAGTGGTACTCTGGGACACTAGGGCCAGAAAATACTCTTAAGAATTGGGGTTTTACATAACACAGAGCGAGATACATATTTTGCATCAAGTAGTAGTTTGGAGGTGCCTGGGGTGTCAAAGGCAATCTTAACCCCAGCACCACCTCTGTGACTTTTTCTCTGTGCTTGAATTCATTAGAACTGCTGAGAAATTATTTTGCCACTTCAAAGAGTACCTAACGCTGAATCACACTGCCAGCATCCAGATTTGTCACACTGTTCTCAGCTTAAAAGAGCTTCTCTCCAGAGGGAGCATAGGAAACATTCAGCAAGCCACAGTCCTCTCACCACACATACACACACAGGTAGTTCCCAGTCCCCAGAAATGGATTGTCACCTGTCCCTTGGGAGTCCCTCTGGACATCAGTCCTGTACCTGGATATGGGATGGAGAGAAGCGTGAAATCGGCATAACGTTGAGCTTTGTCCACCTTCTCAGAGGATGTCACACTGCACAGGACAAGAGGAAAAGAGCAGACATTTGTAGAGTATTTTTCATAGAGACACTAGTACCCAAAAAGCTACCTGTCACATCTCCCTGCACAATGACTCGACTCAGTAGGGTGCAGAACTTAACTCAACACATCCAAACAAACAGGTATAGCCCAAAACCACTAAAACTTTCCTCTGAGAGAAATACCATGAGAAACATCTCCATCTCCCCTCCAAAAGCAGAGGGCTCCTTTACTCTCCCCTTTCTGAATGGGGGACTGTCACATCACCTCAAGCTCTACGGAGAAAACCTACTCAGACTGCAGAAGACAGATGAAAGCAGCTGTCTTGCCCACTGATCCAGTTCTCTCTGGTCTAAAACCTTGGGGTTCTCTTTACAGCAATGACTAACTGATCCTGCTGTAATACTCTTCCAGGGACTGCTCCCAGGTTGCTGAGTGCATGCCCAATAACAACTCACATATTAAGGGCTACACTAGCTGCAATTCAAAACCTGCAGAAAAACAAATGAACCCAGACTCACTTCAAGCCAAACTTCACCTTCTTGTTTTCCACCATCAGGTCACAGATATATCGGACAGACAGGTATCGAAGCAGCTTGATGTCGTGCCCTCTGACCTTGTCGAACAGCTGGGAGTCTGCATTCCTGCAAGACAGAACGAAGCGAAGCAAGACGAGCATGGAAGACTGACCACGTTGAGTCTGATCCTCTGCACAATACTGCCACAGTTCTTCCCTGAACCGCGTCTAGCCGTAAGCCGGACAGCACAAGCCTTGTCTCCACAGGTCAGAGTCAGACTGCAATGAACTGATACTGCAAACTTAGTGCTTAGGGTCCCTCTCCACGTCTCACTCTGCGCTGCAACAAGCACGGAAGATACAGAACAATTTCTCCAGCCTGAACTTCTTGATGAAGTAAAGACATTTGTGTAATTCAAACACCTTTTAAAATGGCTTTATATGTTCCTATCTCCAGCCCTTCACTCTGGCAATAGATTAGCAGGCTTCAGTTACACTGAGTTCAGCCAGCCATTAGCATTCAAGACTCTTTTTCCAAAGCCAGGAAATCAAGACTCTGAGCTTGGTGATAGTCTCAAGCCTGCACCCAAAGCCCAGCCTAGAAAAGAGCAGAATTGAGTGGCTTAGCCAGTCAGCTTTGGTCCAAACTCCCTTTTCCCCATTCCAGGGATGCATACAAACCTAAGTGCAGAATCTTCCTCTGAAATGTCTTCTGCATCTGCCCAGGCATCATCAGAACCCCCTGCAAGGAAGACAATAAGAACTGAAACTTGCATAAACCAACTCAATCCTCAATTAGACATGGCATGTGCCCAAAAAGGCCATGGTATGGTGCCCTCTCTCCACACATTAAGTGCTCTCAACAATTCCCCAGTTTTTCTTGCTGAAGAGCCCGTTTTGTAACGCAGTTTGCCCTCCCTTTGTCCTTAAAAAGGACCTAGGCAGTTCAAACCCATGACTGACAGCCAGGAAGACACCCCGATAGTGCTATAGAGTGATTTGTTAAGGCAACCTTCAGCTCCCACACTACAGACACCCAATACTCCCCTGAAGAGCCTTCCCTAGAGTCTAGTATATCTCACCAGTAGCAGGATTTGATTCCTAACGATTAGCCAAGCAATAGCAAGTTCTTATCCTCTTTCTTCCATTATTCCCACTCCTAGTGTTTGAGGATCAATAGTCTGTCTCCTCCGGGCTGCCTTACTTGCCTACATGCTTCCCATAACTCATTCTTTAGCCTCAAGTTCTTCTGCTGCTGCTTCTTGTGAGGTGTGGCACTCTGTCCTGTAGTATGGTGCTTGGAAATAAACACCAGATTTCAGGCTGTGCCCTGTTATGCAGGGCCTGATGCAAGCAGGTCCACGCCAGAGCTGCGCACCTGCTCTCAGAAGAGCCTAGTCTTGTGTCTAGGTCACTGTCCCACCCTAACCAGGCAGCTGGCGATGGATGGCTCCTCACTCACCTGAGAAGATATAGTTGTAGCCAGTGCGCCCATAGAGCTCTCCCCAGCCGGCCAGTGTTGCTGATCTGCAAATATGCTGGAAGAAGATCTTCTTATTAATCACACATGCTCCAAGAGTCTTTCCCTTATCAGGTCTCTGGCCCATTTGCTGTCATGCTACATAGCCATGCCTGGTACCTACAGCTAGTGCCCCTCAACATTCTCCCCTGCAACCCTGGTCCAGATAGAGTTCTCCAAACACATCAAACTCCCAAGTGCCTTTTATCTGCAGCTAGTTTTTAAATCACATTTTCATCTCCAGTTTTCCAATTCACTAATACAGTCAATTCCTGTCAAATTAGCAACATCCATGCTCTGCTAATACTCTGCTTGGGCCTAATTTCCTCATTCCTGTGGGTAAGACCATGGATTGTCTCAGTACAACTCCAGACAGTCCACACTTGGTTAAAAAGGTCAGCAGGTTCAGCCCATGATGGCTTCAGTCAAGCTAGATTAAAATTGTCACAGGTGTGACTTTGCTATTCCTACAGCATTTCTAAATTGAACTAAGAAAACTGAATTAGGCTACTTAAATTCTAAATAAGACTACTCCTACAGGGCTTCAATACAGTTTAAGAAATCCACATAAAAATGAATCTAATTTCACTTTCTTATAGATTCCCTTGCAGACAAGCCCACACATTCATAAGACCATTTATGCAAGCTTGCCTCCCCAGGGAATAGACAAGAGAAACTTCTCTTTAGAGAGAAAAGTTATTCACAGGGAGCTCCCTGCTGGGAAGAGGAAGGAGCAGAAAGTAACAATAGTTGTTTTCCCCTCTCTGAAGACCAGTATCTCTGGTCCTTCAGAAGGGACACATGTATGGAGAAAACGTTAGCTCTTTGGTGCAATGCTCATGACATGGTGGGCTAAAATAGCCTGACTCTCCCACAGACGATTCGTGCAGCCCAGACAGCAAACGCTACTACTGCTACAGGCTGCCTGCTTGTACCTACCAACAGATTTTCGCAGCATTCAGAAAGGCGACCACCGACTGAAGACATGGCTGCATAGTTCAAACAGCAGGGAGAAAGGTCATTTTCTAAGTTAAGACAGGTAACCATGAAGCTTTACCTTTCCCTTGTACAGAATGACTGGGCAAACGAATCGTCCTCTACACCTCGCCATCTTACTCCGGTTGATCAGGTCCTGCAGTTTGCCAGCCTGCACAGTGCTCTCGAACCTAGTGGACAGAGATTCGGTTCAGTACACAGAGCATCTAATCCCCATCCCTTTTGCCTAGAAGCAAGCTCTGAAGTTAGCAAGCAAGAGGCCATTTCTTTAAAAATTGCTTCTGCTGCCATACGACATGCACGGATGCTTTTTTGCCTCTTTTTCTTTATTTTGAAAGACCAGTTGCACAGTACATGAAGCAAGCATCTTCAGAAGCTGGCAATATGAGTACCATCAGAATGGCCTGCTACAGACTAACACGTGGATTACTAACAAAGGACTACCAGAGAAAGTCAGTGTCTACAAAAATGTCTGTTTTGCTTTCCTCTTCATCACATTTCCATCAAAAAGAAGTCCAGCATCGCCATCATGGTGAATTCATTATCAGGGTGATTTTTTTTTACAAGCAAAAATAAATAAAATAGAGAATCTATGCTTGAATACTCCACAAACCTCAGTTCTGGTCACTTGAGCATTTGTGTTGCTGGATAATTAGACAACTGTCTGTAGATGAGCTAGTGGTTTGAGCAAGGTAGGTAGATTAATGTCAGCTGCATCTGCAAAACTAAATTTTGTTTGGTTTTCTGCTTAAAAACAGAAACATGTTCCAAGTTAGAGACATTTTGGAAACAAGTTAAAATCACTGTAATTTGTCCAAGTATCCGTCTACATTTGATAGGAATCCAAACTGACTTCTGAACTACACAGACCTTCAGGAGGTCAATGCACGGAGGACTAGAGTTTCCATGAGGAACTGGAGAAGCATCCAGACTGACAAAATAGAAACCAAATGAAGTCCAGCAATACAAAACTGCATGGCCATGCACGTAGATATGATTAACAAGAAATTGCAGTCAGCCCTTTCCAGTAGTGGAGCACAGTAGGAGAACCTAGGGAAATTAGTTGATCTCTGGATTCCTGTATGGTATCAACACAGTAAGCCTGAAGAAAGGGACAAATAAGATCATTGGAAACTCTGCAGTGGGATGGAGAAGTAGCAGCCTTACTGTGCAGAGCACAAGATCTCAGCTGAGATAAAGGATCTGATTCTAGTGACCCACCCACCCCTGAAAAGGCACAGTCAGGGGACAGCCCATGCTGCGAGAGAAACCACCATGGACTGATCGGCTGAGCAAACGAAGATGAAGGGATAACAAAACAATATATGCACTAGGGTGAAGGAGAGATCTTCGCAATGGAGGGGGAGAAGAACTCAAAAGCGAAGGACAATGCTGGCCCAGGAACAAATTAAAACCTTTATATGGAAGTTAAAAGAAAGTTGCTAAGCTTCAGAATCAGTGAGAGTGTGGCGCAACCTACCTGCAGCTGCCGTTCTGGGAAGGATTAAAAAAATTAAATCTATTATTAACATTGAAATTGATCTGTTTATGGAGATTACTCAAAGTGGTGCTCCTGGAAGCAGGGAGACAGCAAACAAGACTGTCTAATCCTATTTTTTTTTTTTTTTTTTTAAAAGGACTCAATTCCCAGAGTTCAGAGCTGAGGCTTAAGATATTTGAAGTATTTCCCTACATACATAACTATTTTGGCTGTCCAGCTCCGAAGAGCTTTGACACATACCGAAATTTAAAGAACAAGAACCCAAGCTGATCTTCTTTAAATGTTGTGGACACAAGGGTGCTAAGTGCAAAGACAGGAGAATGGTAACACAATACACTTTGCACAGGAGCACGTGAGACCGCGTGAAGGCGGGAGAAGCCCGTGCTCAACCAAGGCGACCCAAACTCCACTCATGGCCGTCACTGCAGCCAGCCAAGAGCTCCACTCCACAATCTGCTTCCCTCCTCAGAGACCAGGTGAAGAACACACACTGCAGGAACGGCCTGCGAGCAGTCTGAGAAGAGATGCAGTCGTGAACGACTCCCAGTATCAAACTACTTTTAAACTTTGAGAGATTCTGATGTACGGATTTGGTTGTGGGGGTATTTTTAAATTAATGCAGGCAATTAAGGGATTCATCCTGCACTCTGTTTCAGCTGTCTCAATGTTTCCTTTGCAAAAGTAAATACAGAGAGAAACAAGAACTTTAATATGGTGTTACCAGAGTAGCTCTGTGGCGCTGCTTCTAAGTCCAGAAAATTGGATTTGACAAAAATCAAATGCCTGGAAGATTAGAAATAACCGAAGCACCTCCCTAAGAGCTGAGACAAGCCAACAGGTTTCATCTCACTAACAGTGCTTCCCTGGAGAGGCACCGCAGCACTGGGGAATGAGTCCAAGCAGCTTGGCAGGAACCTCGGACACAGGGCAAGCAGGAAGCCCAGTGCCCCACTGGGGACACAGAAGGATGCGCCCCTCTCCCAGGCTCCCGTGCCTCTTCCCTGGACGCCTGTACGTGCCCCAGAGACCCACACTTTGCTATCCATCATAGCTGTGCTACAAACAAGGCTCTGGGACCTCCTCGTCTCAAGAACCATCATCAGTAAAGCTACAGATAAACATGAGCTGGAGACAAACACGGTAAGTTGTCTGAGACTACTCTAGCAAGGGGAAAGGCTGCCTGAAGAACGGGTGTAACGCTCTTACAGGGACAAGTGACTGAATGCAGCAGCAGGAGGAGTAAAATCTACTGAAAAAAGTTGAGAAAATAGAGCACTCTTCAACAGCAGTGTGAAAGAACATCATTACTGCTGCTGGGGACAAGGCAGAGAACGAGGTGGAAGGAATGACATGTATCTTAACTTTTTTTTTTTTTGACTTTTGGGTGTTTGAGGGTTTTTCTTCAGAAGTTTGTTTTCCAGAAGATACTGCTGGGCAACTCTTACCTCTGTATTAATTCCCCACCCACCTTCCTCCCAAAATCAGACCCTGAACCCGAATTCATCTTTTTTAAACGCAAGGGAAACATCTCCTGTAAGAGGAAGCAACTGTTTTGGCAACAGTATATTTTCTACAGGCCTGAAGCAGAGATGCTTCTCTTTGGGTAGCCATAACAGCACCGGAACCAAAGCTTTCTTCTCACATTGTTGAACTACATGGGACTGTGATCAGATTTGTTTGGAGTGCAGACACACAACAGGATCGTCAAATGAAACCAAAGGTGCAGCCCATGTCTGAGATCTGGATGTTTACATGAAGCGCAGTCACAGCGACTCTAAGACAGTAAAGAACCTTTGTTTCCATTTCCTGCAGCATCCACCTGCTCCTTCTGGGGGGATGTCAGAGTTCTGCAAGCACAGGGAAGGTGCTTCTGGTTGTCAGACCAGCTCTGCTACTTTCTGTAGCACCTGACCAAAGGGTATACAGCTACCTTGGCTGATAGCCAAAACCACGCAGCAAATTCCTCCTGCACCTGCCCGGATTTCAGAATGCTGTTGCAAAGTTGATGAAGCAATATCCTTTCCTCCCCTAGCTGCCCAGCCACAGAACAAACAGGGTCAGTTTGCTGTACCAGCAGAACCAATGGGGCAGCACAGAGTTCGCTTGAGTGAGAGCTGCTCCCAAAAAACCTTGATATTCTCAGAGATGTGAAGCGTCCTGCACACTTTGAGGAGATCTTACCAGCTGATTAAGAACATTAGAAAGATAAGAGACAGGCAAAGACACTCGGTCCCAGGAGGAGTGTCCCATTCACTGGAAGAGGTTCTCGCATTCTGTAACACAGGAAGTGCAACAGTCTCTGTTTCATAATTATTCCATAGACTACAACGGTGCAACTAAAAACCGGATTTGTTTAAAAATTATTTAGCAGCTTTTACAGACATTATCACCCAGCAATTGGGAGGAGAGAAACGATGAAGGGTTGTCTGTTTTTGTGACTCCCTGAGAGAGCAAATCAGGACTTGGAAAAAATTGATATTTTAAAATGTTAACTGCCACTGCTGGTTGCAAAAAGTGTCAGAAGGAAACAGGGCACCTAGCGTAAGTACACTTGTTTTGAATACTCACCAGAAAAATTAAGCATCCTTTGCTCTTACAAGAACAAGAAAAGCAGAAGCATTCAGTTTCTCTTCCCTAAAGACACTCTTAGTTACGTTTACGGCTTCAGACTTCAGTTTCCCTTTTTTTGCAGCAAGGAGTTTAATCTTTTCTGACCCGATCTAACCATTAAGCAGAAATTCTCCCACCTGACAATCAGCTTTAACTGTTCTCCAAAGACGCCCTCCTACACCACCTGGCCCACATGCCAGCACGGCTGCTGACGGTTTGCCTTCCTCAGGCAAAGCAGCTGGACATGCAAGGGGAACTCTGTGACCACTGTCATTTTGAACACATTACTCTTGTCATGGACACAGCCGAGACTGCAAAATTGCATTGTGTTTTGTCGGGAACGGAAATAAAAAGTGAGAGGCTGTTGTTAGAGCTGCAAGGAGCAGCTAACGCTCAGCCAGAAGCCAGACCAACAAGATTCTGAGCTTGTGGGTCAAAGTCCAGAAACGTGTTGGCTTCGACTTGCACTGAACTGCAAGCAAGCATGTCCCGTTAACTCACTGAACTGCAGCACCCACTGACCGACATACCATGGTGGGGCAGATTATTCCTGTCAAAGATGCCTCGGCTCCCCAGCCCCTACGCCCTCTCCACATCCTCCAGATGCTTTCCAAACTAAAACGTCTCTAATCAGAGGCCTTCCAGCATGACCACAGGTGCTTCCTCAAGACAGGGAGAGTATCATACAGTCCTGCTCCCAGCCACGAGCTTTTTGAGTCTCTGGGCGAGCTGCAGCACAGAAATCATTAGGATCTACTCGAGGAGAGCACGCAGCAGAGCTGGTACTGCCCCGGGGCACCTCTCTTCCTTCGCACCCCCCAGGTTACAGGCTTAGCTTAGCAGCTCTCACCAGGGGAACCCAAGAGACTCGAGGAGCGCGGAAGAGCCCCGCGGGATCTCGGCAGCGAAGCGCAGCCCTGGCAGGCAGCGAGGGGCGCCCCGGGAGCGGCGTACCCAGTGGCTGACTCCGCCGGCTATAATTAGCTGCAGCGCAGCCTGGCGGGGCTTCCCCCGGCCGACGGGAGCCCCGGAGCGGCTGCCGCGAAAGCTTCCCGGGACAAAACGCAACACCATCTCCACCGGCTGGCGGGCGGGCGGGACGGGGCGGGGCGGCGGTCGAGGGGACCGGGCGGGGCCCGGGGGCCTTACGGGTCGCGGCCGGTGCCGGCGTCGCGCTCCAGGAGGACGATGTACCGCGGGTAGTGGGCGCAGACCTCGCCATGCGCGTTGGAGATGACGCTGTACTGGTAATCGCGGCCGAAGAGCTCCAGGCACCGCCTCTCGATCCGCTCCACCTGCGCACAGGCACCGGTCAGCGCCCGCCACACCCGCCACCGGTCCCCGGCCCCCCCCCGATCCCGGCCCCCTCACTTTAGCGGCAGCGGCGCCGCCGCCGTCCTTGGCGCGGTACTGTGCCCGGGAGAACTCCAGCAGCAGCTCGGCCAGGGCGCGGTCCCCGGAGCCCGCCGGGGGGCAGCCGCGGGCCGCCGCCATCGCCGCGCCGCTCAGCGCCGCCGGCCCATGGCCCCACCCCACCAGCCACTTCCGCCCCTCTGGCCAATCACCGCTGCGCAGGGCCACGCCCCTTCCGCCCGCCCGCTGGCGTCATCGGGATGCGCCGCGCTCCCTCTCGCCGCTGAAAGCCGGGTTCGGACCTCCGGCCGTGCTTTCCGCCACCGGGCGGCCCCCGTGGGCGAGGAGTCACCCGGCTCCCGGTGCGGGCCCGAAGCGGGGCTTGGCACGGCGAGAGGAGCGGTGCTCAGCGCAAGGGCTGCGCCCGGGTGAAGCACCGTGGGCGTGAGGCGGCCTCCGGGAGTGGGCTGTGCTCCCCGGTACCGGAGCTGCAGCGAGCTGGGGGACGCCGCGGCTTTGCGTAAAGCGTTTGAGCCCGCAGAGAGCCGGAGCAAACGCTGGCAGGCACCGCCGAGCGGGTCTGACCACGGCGCTGCGCAGGCGTGCCCAGGGCGCCGCTCTCCGGAAAGAATCCCGGGATCGGGTGTGAATCTAAGCAGCCCCCCCTCGGGCGTGACCGCACGCACAAAGCCGGCCGCAGCGGCGGCTGTAAGGCGAATGGCAGCACGGGCCGCGCAGCACGGCTGGGCGCGCTTAGGGGCAGCGGCGGCTCGTGTGCCCGGGATGGGGGCGGGGATGGTGCCGGCGCAGAACCGGCTCGTACCGTGTGTACCGAGGTCAACAGGCACCGCCGTGACACTGCCCGAGGCTCGCGGCAGGCGGCTCCTTTGTTCTTGCTGGGGAATAACAAAGGGTTTTTCCATCTGCCTGAGTCTCACTTGTAAATCGGCTGCGAACCTTGACAAGACGTGGGAGAGAGAACGATGCCTCCGGGGCGTTCCGTGAAAGCCGAGCTCGGCAACAGCTGCAGCCGACGTGCTGCACCTTAGGAGACTGCCCGGAGACAGCCTGGGCTCCACTGGAGTCCTGGGGCCAGCTGAGGCGGCGGGGGGGCGGCTCGCAGGGCACCTGACAGCGTACACGTGCCTCAGGCCGACAGCCGGTAACATTTGAGCTGGCACACCCGGGTACCCCTGCCCTGTGCCGTCGGGGCACGTGAGAGGCGCCGAACCAGGCCCTGCGGCTCCCGGTGCCTGCGCAGCCCATGCTGATGGCAACTGGCTTGCTGGGGCCCTGCCAAGCGGGTCGGGGAGGCCTGCTGCCCTCCCGGGGGGCCCGCTTCGGCCACACGCGCCCACGGGTGTATCTGCCGACGTTAACCGGGGCCGTGCCCAGGCACGGCCGGGCTGAGCAGCCGCCACCGGGGCGCCGCGATACCGGAGCGAACCCGCCGCTGCCTCAGTCCCATCTCACCGGCCGCCGGCCCGCTCCGAACCGTTCCGAGGTGGCCCGAGCCGAGCCGAACGCCGCCGAGCCCGTCGCGAGCCGAGCCGAACGCGGCCGAACCCTGGGCGGGCGGAGCCGAAGGGGCCCGATCCCGGCGGGGCGCGCGCGGCGGGCTCCGCTCCGCAGCGGCAGGGGGGGCGCGCGGCCGCGCGCGCGCGCGGCGGGGGCGCGCGCGGGGCGCAGAGGCGGCAGCCAAGATGGCGGCGCGGGTGGCGCAGGGGCCGGCAGCCCGCGGGCGCGCCTAGGCCGCGGGGCACCCCCCGCCCCCCCCCACCCCGGGCGGGCTCCCCGCCGTCGCGGCCGCCCCCCCTGCTCCCGCCCCACCCCCTCCCCCCCCTCCCCCCGCTCCCTCCGGCGGCGCGGCGGCCGGCAGGATGCTGCCCTCGCAGGAAGCCTCCAAGCTCTACCATGACAACTACGTGCGGAACTCGCGCGCCATCGGCGTGCTCTGGGCCATCTTCACCATCTGCTTCGCCATCATCAACGTGGTGGTCTTCATCCAGCCCTACTGGGTGGGCGACAGCGTCAACACGCCCAAGCCCGGTTACTTCGGGCTGTTCCACTACTGCGTGGGCAGCGGGCTGGCGGGCCGGGAGCTGTCGTGCCGCGGCTCCTTCACCGACTTCAGCACCATCCCCTCGGGCGCCTTCCAGGCGGCCGCCTTCTTCGTGCTGCTGTCCATGGTGCTGACGCTGGGCTGCATCACCTGCTTCGCGCTCTTCTTCTTCTGCAACACCGCCACCGTCTACAAGATCTGCGCCTGGATGCAGCTGCTGGCAGGTACCCACCGGCACCGGGCCCCCCCGCGGGCACCGGCCCCCCGCGGGCCTTCTCCGGGCGCTGGGGGTGCGGGGTTCGCAGCAGCGTCAAGCGCGGGCAGCGGGCACTGGCACCGGGGAGCCCCAGGCACTGGTAGCAGGGGCCATGGCCACAGCGAACACCAGGGTTGCTCAAGGAAACTGGGCTGGGTCCAAGCACTGCAGGGCCGTGGTTCCAGGAACCAGCCCCAGGACACCCCGGGACTTCCTGGGACACCCAGGCTGGGCGCTAGCACTGACATAGCACCAGGAACGGGCACCGGCATGAGGCACCAGCACCCAGGGCTCCCCAGGAACTGGTATTAGGGCCTCTCACCACAAGGAACACCAGGGTTGCCCGAGAAGGCTGGGCTGGGTACAAGTACTGTGGATCTATCGGATGTCCTAGCCAGGAACCAGCCCCAGGATGCTCCAGGGCTTCCTGGGACACCTAGGCCAAGCACTAGCACTGACAGAACACCAGTAACAGGCGCTGGCTCTGGGCACAGGCACCCAGGGATCCATGGGCAGAGATTGGCTGCAGGGAACACCAGAGTTGCTCAAGGAAGCTAGGCTGGGCACAAGCACTGTGGGACAATGGGGCATCCCAGCCAAGAACTGACCCCAGTGCACTCCAGGACTTCCTGGACACCCAGGCCAGGCCTTTGCACTGTCAGAGCACCAGAAACAGGCACCAGTTGTGGGCACTGTCACCCAGGGCTTCCTAGGCAAGATCTGATCCCAGGGAACTCCAGGGCTCCCTGGGACACACCAGGAGAGCTGGATCAGGGAACCTACCTCAGGACACTCCAGAACAGGCACCAGCCCTGGGGCACCTGGGCACCCTGGGGCACTCCAGGACACCCAGGACATGCACTGGCCTTGGAGCACCCTCAGGGCACCCCAGTACACCCCAGTCAGGGACCAGCTTTGGGACACCCTACAACAAGGACTGTCCCAAAGGGTCAGAGACCAGCCCCAAGGATTCTCTAGGACACCCTGGACTTGGGACCAGCCCCTTGGGGACTCAGCCCCAAGGGCATCCCTGAGCAAGCCCAGCCCCTAGGGGATACCCACTTTAGAGGAACCTCCAGCCCCTGAAGGGACCCTATCACTGGCACAAGCCCACGCATGGACCCTTTCAGCCCTGTAAAAGCACCTGTGCACAGAAGACAGACTCTTCCACTCCCCCTCAAAGTGATGCTGTGCCTAGATTCCCTCCAGCATCATGAAAGGGCTGTGAGGATAGACTTGCCCCTGCTTTCTGCATAGAGACTCTGAGTACAGCGCTTCTCACAGAGGAACACTGTACATTTGCCTCGATGTCTCCTCAGAAGTGTCCACAGGCTCAATCCCAGTCATTCCCCAAAAGTGGTCCTGTTTATAGATCCTCCTCAGCTCCCTCCACAAAAGAAGCCCCACTGTAGATGTACTCCAACACCCTCATAGACTCACTCCTCAAAGGGACATCATACATTAACCCAAACTTTTCCCCAGAAGGGGACCTGATGTGTTTGCCAATGAGGGTCCCGAGTGTCCCCTTGTGTGTAGACCTCCAATCTGTCCTTACAGGGGTCTGTCCTTTTAGGATGAAGACCCTGAGAAGAGATGCTGAGGTTTTCCCGCTAGCGGGACCCTTCACTTCCTTCTCTCTCCAGTTTTACCACATATGGAAAGACATTGTGTTACTCCCCAGTGCATGCAAAGCGTGAACAGGCTCAGAGCTTCCACCAGAAGGACCCAGAGCCCCTTATATGCCTAATGAAGGGACCCCAGTCCGACTCCCCTTGGAGAAGGGCCCCAATCATTGATGTAGGAGGATACAGCCCACCCATGCTAAGGGCTTGCAGCCAGCCTGGGTCTCTCCCTTGCAGCTGGCTTGGACTGGAAAGCATGACCTCTTCTCACCCAGATCAGGACCGCAGCCAGACCTGGAGCTGCCTGGGCTTATCAGGAAATTCCTTCATCTTTAATTTTCCCTGTCCCGAAGATTTACCGGTTTAAGGCAAGCTCAGAGCCCAAATCCTATCGATTGTCAGCAGCTTAATCAAGTGGCTTGGACTGCCCGGCCGGTGCTGCTGCTGTGCAGGGAGCTGCGTGGCAGAGGGCACTGCACTGATGGCAGCCCCAGGCTTCCTTCCTGGTGCCTCCTGTCCTGCCCGGCTCAGGCTTGGGTGGCCACGGCAGCACCCTGCTGCTGTCACCTCTGGGTACCCCTTACCCTGCCCGGGGGCTCGTCCCTGCTCACGTTTTGCACCTTGCGGCTACACTTGTGTTGCTCATGCCTGCACTTGTGAGAACTCTGAGTGTGCAGCTTGCTGGGGACACGGGCTGGTTCTCCTGGCCCCGGCTGGCCCAGGGCTCTCCCGAAGCAGTGTGGCTTCGCGGCCTTTCTGCATCGGGGAATGTCCCAGGCGGCATTCACAGAGACTGGCCATCCACCCTGCCCTGAGATGGGGCAGCGCGAGAGAGCTTCTGTCCTGCAGGAGAGACTGGTGTCACCATCAGGGAGGTGGTGGTGTGTCCTGGCGAGAGGGAGCCTTCTCTGGGGTGGACTGGGCAGGGCTGAACTTCTCTGGGCATGTCAGAGGCAGCCACAGGTGGATGTGTTATCTTGTGCATGGAGAAGGAGCTGCCATGGAGAGGCCACCATGGGCCAAATCCCATGGGTAGGGCAGGGATGTGGCCTGATGCAGGCTCCAGCGCAGCGGGATGGCAAGCTTTGGCGATTCACCCACCTGGGAGGCTGGAGGGTCAGAGAAAGGAAAGGCATTCCTCCTGCCTTGGTGAAAGAGGGCTTGCACCACTATGGCAGAAGTGACTGCAAGTCCCTAAGTTTTGTGGTCTCACTGGTGAAAACCAGGTAAACAAGGTGAAAGGCAGAGAGATGGGTCAGAGGTGGGTCCACCCTGTCCCTGCGGGATGGCCGGTGCAGAACACAGGGCTGCTGAGCGAGGGCATGAACGGGCTCTTCAGAGGAGAAGAATCAAGAGCAGGAAGGTGGAGGAGGAGGAGGATGATCAGAAATTCAGTATCTCTTTTAGAAAAAAAAAAAAGTTTAAATCATCAATGTCTAATTAGTGGACAACAATCAAGGAAGGGTTGAATTAAGCTTCACAGAAAGCTCCAGCTCAAAAGCTACTGCCCCACTAGGAGGAAACTGGATCTAATTAAGAGGAAAGACTCTACTTTATCGCAGATAGAAACGTAGCCATCTGCCCTGTTCAAAATCCCAATAATGCAAAACTGGAGATTTTGCTAAATCCTTCTGTTATAAAACCAGAAACGGGCCTTTAACGTGAGCATGTCAACAACTGTATGACTGACAGCACCCTGATGCCGCTTCAGTCCTCAAAATTAGCAGAGGAGCTACTTGAGAAAGTCCCATGAGATGATGCTTACTTGAAGAGAAACGGGCTGTGTGGGTGATCCCTGTCGTCCACCCTCCATGGAGGGCAGGTAGAGGAGCGAGATGAAGGAGCTGATTTTGTGGATGCCCGCATTCCAGAGACCATGTAGCAGTCATCTGCTGGAGACCAGAGCATGGGAATACACCATCACCACCACCACCACGCACCGAGGCAGCTGCCCAGGAGCCTGAGCATTTCCTCTGATTCCCTAATTCTCTGCTGTAGTGTCAGATGTGGTCACCCTGTGAGTTAACTCCAAGCTTCGAACAGAGTTGTCCTGGTGTCCAGCACTAGTGCCAGAGCGAGACACCCCAGCCACCTCTTCGTGACATGGTACCCACGTGCCTCCAGTGAGGATGGCTACTCCAAGTGGGTCCGGTCTGTTATCAGAGGGGCTTCAGTGTTGAACTCACAGTCTACAGAGGGTCAAAAGAGGCAGCCAGGTGAGCACACAGTCCCTCTTGCACGGAGGAAGTGACTGACCATGTTTGAAGGTGTTTCCCTGCGCTTCAAGTCCATCGTCAGTGTGGTGGGACCATCCAGCTCCCTTAGGCCAGGCACAAGCACGATACGTGGAGCGCCTTTCCACCCGAGGCCGTGTCTTTGGCCGTGGGGCTGGGGTTTGTCTTTACCAGCGGCACTTCGGAGTTAATTACGCCGTGTCTTGCCTGATGGAGAATGTGATAATACATATCCATCTCAGCCCTTTTCTCTTTTGGGAGACTCCCTTCAGAGCTACACTCACCTCTCAGATGGGCTCTTCCCACCCACCAGCACGTGAACTGGGAGCAGAGGCAGAGCCTTCATCAGCAGCTTCATCTTCTGCACCTGAGCTGCGTTTGCCACTGTCTGAGTTGGGACCCTTCGCCTGGCACAGCTGCACGGCATTGTTTCAGCATGTGAGTGGAGAGGAGCGGTTGGGAAGCCTGTGGCTGATGGCCGGGCCGGTCACGGCTGAGCCGCATGGTGTTGGCAGGGCTGCAGCGTTAAGGGAGGGCAGGGTCTGGCCCCAGTGAACGCCGCAGCCCCGAAACACTCCCTGGTGCCGGTGGCGATGCGGTGGCTCTGCTGGGCCATGTCAGGACGGGCTCGTCTTCCTTGGCTGGAGAGCCAGCTCCTCTCAGAGAGAGTTTGAGGTTTCAGAAAAATTCTTTTCATGGATATAAAAGTCATTCATTGAAATTCTTAATGAAAAAAATGAGACACACATACCACTGCTCCAAACCAGCCAGGAGTGTAACTGGGACAGCTGCTGGCAGTGAGGATGAAGTAGCCTCAAGCCTTTTCTCTGCCCCAGGGAGAAATCCTGCCAATACATGATCTTCCAGGTGAACCGCTTCCACCTGCCGACCTTGCAGCAAAACAAAGACATCGCTGCAAGAAAATTTTGCATTTGCTGAAATTACTGGCTTCTGGCCCCGAAAAAGCTTTCCTGAAGATTTTCCCTCTACTCCCCTGCCACTCCTGTCGAGCAGTGGGGACAGGAGCAGCAACACAGCGCAGCCCTCGCATCCTTCCAGCACCTCGTGCTCCGTAGCAGCCAGCCCCAGGCTTTGGAAGGCAGCGCAACCCTCCCGTAGTGGCTGTTGATGTGCCCGCGGACCCGCAGGGAGGGGCTGAGCTGGACGTTTCGGAGCTGCTCGTGTCCTGGAGCTTACATCCCTTAACTGTTGTTCCAGATAAAGTAACTGTCAGTTCTGATTCATACAAACTTGTAACTCTATTCTGAATCCCGCTGATTTTTTGGCTGAGAAACAGCCTGTGGAGCAAAATGCCGTAAGGGAGCTCCTGTCTTGTCATTTACAGGAACCTGTAAATGGCTGGTTCTTGCCGTCCCGAGCATGCTGCCTTTAATTTTCATTTATTTTTGAGCGATTGCTATTTTTAGGAGGTGGGGAAGGCTGTGTTTTTTCCCTTTCCTTTCGGTGCTCAGTTCTCAGGAGGTTCCTAGTGAGAAGCAGCTGCTGCAGACCGCAAAGGCACCGCACAACCCCTGTCCCCCCAGGGGTTTGGGGCTGGTGTGCAGAGCCTGGGGACGTGTGTTGGGGGGTCCCCACTGGGAACACCAATGTGCCATCATCATGGCAAGCGGCTGTGGGCAGAGTGGACATTACGGCACCTAGAGCTTACTCCTGTTCGGCACAAGGTAGATAGGAGGGGCTGGGGGGGAGGTCACCGAAATACCCCCCGGCAGAGAGGAATGTCTGCGGTGAAGGTGGGAGCGATGTGTACGAGGGCAGGGGACAGCCAGCACGCTGAACCCGAGGGATGATAAGCCACTACCCACAGGGCCAAACACCTCCCTGTCCCAAAGCCAGGTTTAACAAGCCCCTTTGGGACCCAGCAGTTACTAGTTTGCCCCATTTACCCCTGCATTTTCCGCTTTTCAGTCCCTTGTGTGTCCCGTGGCAGCTTGATGCTCTTCAAGCCTGTCCTGGGGGGAAGCCATGTCTCTCAGCTGCAGGGTACGTCCTTAACTCCTTCTGCTTCTGGCAGGCAAGAGCAGTAAAAGCCAGTCTTCATCCAAACCTGCAGACTAAACTAGACAGCAAAAGTGATTAAAAAATCAGATTTGAATCCTGCAGGCACTACTGCTTGGTACTGGGGCGGACTGGGATAACGCTAGTACTTGACAAACACATGGGTTACTCAGATGGTCCAAATTAGCTAAATGCACCTTCTGCTGGGGCACGTTATCCTGCCAGGAGGAGCCTCCTCATCTCTCTCTGCTAAAATCTTGCTCCAGTGTTGTAGCCTGAGTCATAGCATTGAATTCCCTTCAATTAATTTCTTTTGTGAGGATGTCAAAAGCCCTTGAGATGCCCATTTCATTTCTAGGGGGCTCTGACAAGGGAGCACCAAGGAGTGGGAAGCCATCAACCAGCCACAAAACCAAGCTGAGAAATACTGCTTTCCCTGAGGCAGGATCCCTGGCCCCAGCAGGATCCCATGGGCAGTCCTGCAAATCACAGCCAGTTTGTCCTTCTTCTGCATACGGCCTGCCCTGGTGACCACTGAAATGCCTGGTCTCAAATCCATCTGTCTGACTGGGAAAACTCTGGAAGAGGAGTTGGAGCTCAAAGTCTGGCGAAGGGGTGGCAGCTGTGAGGTGTGACATAGCAGCTGGCTGTCCTTGGTGCCACTGGCAGTGGGGACAGGCACCACACCCTCAGAAGAACGGGAATCAAAGCCAAAATGGATGGGAGTGGGGTTGTTTTTTCCTTTTTAATAGCAGCTCATGTAGGAGTCATCGTTCGGTGTTTTTCATGTGGTTGCAAGGTGTAGAAATAGGCTGTTTTAAACAAAACCCAACATCTTCCTGCAGGTCTGCCGTGGACCTTGGGGCATGTGGAGGCAGGTGCTGGCAGAACAGTGCTGTGGGCAGAGGGACGGGCAGGCAGAGCCCCGTCCTCGCGCCCCTCAGACCCGCCGCGGGGGGTGTTGACCGTGTGGGGGTCCCTTCTCGTTCTTGCTCTGCACTTCAGCGTCGCCCCGTGCTGCAGGCACGGGAAGGCGTTTCCAGGACATTGGGCGGCCTGGGGACACGGGGGAAATGCAATTGCTTGTGACAGAGCAGAGGATTCGGCTTGCTTCTGGGAACATGTAGGAAGAGGAGAACGCTGTGCTGCTCTTCGCTGGGAGAGGACCTGCCTTCGGTGGCACGGTCCCACCACAGCCACTTCCTGGGGAGCCGCAGAGCAGTGAGGGGCTTGTGGGAAGAGCCTGGTCGCCCTCGGGCAGAGGTGTTCAGGTACACATGGTGTCTCGGAAGCGCTCCTTTGCCCTGGTGGTAAATTTGTAGTTTAATTCTCGCTGGTAAACGGGGGCTGTGAGATCTCAGGCAGAGCTCCTGGAGCCACTCCGCATGCCTGGGCACGGGCTTGCCTTGCCCCAGTGCCGGTGCAGAGCAGACATATGGGAAGAGGAGAAACTAGGGCAGGCAGACACAGGCTAGAGCCAGCGCTGGTGGTCCTGGCAGTGGCTGTCGCTGCCTGTCCCCTGTGGCCGTGTTGTGACAACCCGCTGCACTGGTGGCACACGCGCTGTGTGTTTTTCCCGTACCTTTTGAGACGCTCTCTACTTTCACCTTAAAACCTCTCTTTCGTGTCCTCCACAAGTGCCATAGCCCTCCAGGATGTTACTGGAGGGTCACTGCCCCGTCCTGCCATGTTTGGGACCTGCGGGTGTCCTGGAGGACCTTCACCGTGTGTCTATGGTGTCTGCAGAGCATTGAGCTCCTGGTGAGCTCCTGCTTTGCTCAGGCAGTCGGATCCACCCCAAATAAACCCTGAGAAACGCAGAGGAAGTACCAATGCTTGCAGAGTCCAGGGAAAGACCCAGGAGCTGCAGTTCTGCTCCTGCGAAGGACTGGCTGAGGGCCCTGCACAAAAGCCAGGAGCCCGCCCGAGCACGGGCTGGTGCAAGTAAAATTGGTACCTGAATTTTTTTTTTTTTTTACATAAATTTGCCTTCTCCTGCAGCCCTGTTTTCTCCTGGGCTGTGAGGGTCTGTCGCTGAGGGCTGCTGCCCACCCAGGCAGCTGGAGGGCTCACCTTGCCGCTCGCTGTGCTTTCCTCTGGCATCGCCACACTCTTTTCTTCTCCTCACCAATTCTGGCAGAGCCGTTAACAGCCATGCCCATTTCCAGGCTGGGTCGTGTCAGCCTGACCAGCACTGCAGGGACAAAAACACCCTCTCGCCAAGCATGGCCACAGAGCACCTTGGCATTTTTTTGCAGCTGTGCTGCACTGGGAACTCGGTGAGGTCCTAAAATCCTCTCGGCATCTCTGTTTTCCAGACAAGAGTCCTGGCATAGGTCTGCTGCTCCTCCTTGCCTTTAATTCCGGCACTCGGCTGAATTAAATGGCATCTAGCTCGGAGGTTAGCAGGCAGGCTGGGTTGCTGCTCACCAGTTACTGTGCAGTGCACGGCATCAGTGCTGATTATATGTCCTCTTCCAGAGGGGATGGTTTTGGGTTGATCTGGCCCCAGTGGACAGGGAGTTCTCCAGACGGGGCTGTGCTTGGCTGGGAGTCCCTGGTGACGACGTGCTGGAGGTGCCGGCTTGCCATCTCCTCGCACGTGCACCATGCTCTGCAGCCACGCAGTGCTGGGGTGGAACCGGAGCTGTGTACGGTCATAAATCAGCTTGTGGAGCTCGCCTCTGTCTGCAAGGATGCTTCTGCTGAGCAGGTTTGTAATGTGGACGGAGGAGGCAGAGACCAGGCAGCAGCTGGTATTACACACCGGTGCGTGGGCTGCTAAGGGCGACTCGCCTCGGCGTCCCTGCCCTTTCCAGGGGAGAGCGATGGGCGCAGCTCATCGGGATGCAAGGGCTGTGCCAAGTCCCAGTGCGATGCCCTGCGCCAGCCCTGCGCTCACTGTCACCTCCCTCCTGGGACTTCCCTTCCCTACCAAGAGCAGTTAAAAGTGCATGTCAGCACCCCGAGAGCTCGCCAGCCAGACCGCTGGCTGCCCGTCCGCTGGGGCCGCCGCTGCGGCAGCACTCGGTGTTTGCTGTCCCTCCAGCAGTAGGGGACAGGGAAGCACTTTGTTACTCCTGTGGGCACAAGCCTCTCAGTTCTTTCCTAAACCAGGACAAAAATACAGCACGCCCCAGCTTCTTTCCAACATCGTTAATATTTTTAGCCTTCCCAGCTGATACGAGGTGAGGAACTTTTGTACTGGCAGTAGTCAGAAAAAGCATTGCTTCCTTACCTTGGCAGCCACGGGCTTTGTCTTGGCATTTCCCTTCCCGTTCATCCTGGTGCTCCCTGACGACTCCTAACTTGGCATGGAGTGTGCAGGATGGAGGCACACTGAGCAAGCGAGCTCCCTGGGAGTGGTGCTTGCAGGGCTGTGAGGTGGTTGGATGCGGGTGCTCCCAGGGATGACGACCATGTTGGCAGGCAGCATCCCTGCCTGGTAGCTCCAGCCCACGCGCAGGGAGCCTGCAGCCATGAGGAAAGCCCGTGGGGAACCACTGATCCTGTGCTTGATGCTTGAAGAAACCAAGCCCCTGATGTCTCTGTCTGTGCGTGGCCAGGTTTGGTGCAGTCCCCCTGGGGCTGCCAGGGCAGCAGTGGCTATCACCCATCACGCTACCCAGCTGTTGGGGGTCCAAGGCGGACGCAGGCTGCACTCATGCACTGACCGGGAAGCTCAGCGCCAGGCACTGCCACCCCCGTGCTCCCTCTGACGTTTCCCCCTCCTCTCCCCTCCAACCCTCCGCAGCGCTCTGCCTGGTGCTGGGCTGCATGATCTTTCCTGATGGCTGGGATGCAGAGACCATACGGGACATGTGCGGGGAGAAGACAGGGAAATACTCCCTAGGCGACTGCTCTGTGCGCTGGGCTTACATCCTGGCCATCATCGGCATCCTCAACGCCCTCATCCTTTCCTTCCTGGCCTTTGTCCTCGGCAACCGGCAGAACGACCTGCTGCACGAGGAGCTCAAGACAGAGAGCAAAGGTGAGTGCTGCGCTCAGGGGGTCCTGGGGGCCTGTGCCACAGCCCTGGGGGGATCCCCGGGTGGGAATGGCCCTGGGGGGCTCGGCACCTCTGGGAGCCTGCAGCCGGGTGAGGGTCCTGCGGGCTTAACTGCCACCTGCACAGCGAGGCAGGTCGGGCATGGGGGGAGTGGGCTGCTGAGCCCCTGCCCTGCCTGACCCCCTCTCTTCTGTTTCCACAGATTTTGTCGGTACTGCGGTAAGTCCTGAGTGTCACTGTCCTGTCCCACAGCCCTGACCGTGCTGCGTGTCTGGGTGTGACTGTGCTGGGTGGTCCCGCATGGGATGGGATGGGATGGGATGGGATGGGATGGGATGGGGGGGTCCCTGTCTGTGCGGGGCAGTGGGGCTGGAGGCAATGGGGAAGGGAGGCATCAGGGACAGCTAGGACAGGCATGTGCATGTCACACGATGGTGGAGCCAGGCCTGCCTGGTACCAGCCCTGACCTGCTGTGCTCTCCCCACAGAGGATATAAGGCCGAGCACCTGCAGCAGGACCCTCTTCTCACGGCCGGCAGCCTGGGCAATCCCTCCCCATCCTGCCCTTCATCTGCTGCCAGCTGCCAAGCAGCATCCTGTGCCACCCCCCCAGGCCCCACCGCCCGTGCCAGGAAAATGCTGTTCGTCTGCCACGTCCGTGGCCACCTCCATGTCCACGCTGGCACCGCCATCCCATGCACCCTGCCAGCTCCGCACTCCGCCCATGGGCCGCTGCTGGGGGAAGACGCCCCAAACCTGCTTTGTTTGAGAACAGCGTCCAACTGCGGTTTTGTTTCAAGGAAAAAACAGTCTCAGAGTTTTTAACAGATTTCTACATCCCCAGGACTCCTCACCCTCTGCCACCCACCCAAACGCGTGCCCAGTGACGCCCTGCACCGGCTGCTCCAGGCCCCAGCCCCCTCCCCACTCCCGTTTTGTACAGCTCCGAGATCCTGTCTCCATGGCCGGGAGACCCAGTGGCCAGGACGGGGCCCAGCCCCTACTTTTACATGTAAATTCATATTCTCTAAACAGGGTAAAGTGACTTGAGCCCCCTCGCTCCCCGTCCTGGGATCCCAGCCCCAGGATGTGATGTTTCCCTGGCACATGGCTGGGGCTGCAGGCTGCCGCTCGCTCCCCCTCCAGCATGGGGATGGCAGGGGCCTCGCTGCTGCCGGCCGCTGGGACACCCGACTCACGCCGCCGCTGAATGTAAGCCCTGGTAAGTGGGAGCAGCTGAACATGCAAAACCCCCTGGGTGGGTGCAGGAGGACCTCCCTGCCAGCCCCCTTCCCGAGCCGGCCACGGGCTGTTGCCAAACACCTTCCCTCCCCATTCCCATACGGTGCTTTATCTCCACTGGTGACAGCGAAGCTCTCCCACATGACGTGGCCGGTGGGGGACCCAGGCACTCCTGTGCCCACCCTGGCATCCCGGCCATGTCCCCTGGCTGCACCTCGCTGGCACACGGCGATGGTGTGCTGGCCCGTGGGGAGCCGGCGGCAGCTGCCTGGGGCAGCGCTGAGCCCGGCAGCCTTTGAGCGTGACCCAGCCTCGGTCGTGCACGCGCAGCACCCAAGAGCTGGCACCAACACCCCCAGCATCCTCCCTGGCATAGGTGGCCGTGGCACAGCTGTGGCTCTGCTGGCCAGACCGGCGTGTGTGGGCTTCCCCAGGTCCTGGCCGTGGGGGGCTTGGGTCTCCACAGCCCTTGCAATGCAATAAAGTCCTCAGCACTGGCCACGTCTCAGTGCGAGTAGCCAGGGGCTGTTTGCAGGGCCCTGGGCAGGATTGGGCCCCCAGGTCCCCAGGGAGCGATGGGCCGGGGGCTCACAGGGGCCCTGGCAGGGTTGGACCCAGGCACTGGGCACAGCCTGGGAGTGGGGCTGAGCTGAGTGCAGGGAGCAGAGTGGGGCCATGTCCCCAGGATGGGCAGCCTAGGGCAGAGGGGCCGCTGCCCATCCACGAGCAACGGGGCTGGGCCACAGCACACAGAGGCTGGTGGGAGATGGCAGTGAAGGGCTCTGCGGGAACCAGCGCCCAGCCCAGCGAGCCAGGGCACCCAGCATGGTGGGAGCGGGTAAGTCATGGCCTGAAGCCCTGCGGGTGGCGGTGAGGGACGGAGCCACACCAAAACACCGACTGGGAGTGAAAGTCACCTGGGACAGCGTGGGTGCTGGTGCTCCCTCTGCCAGCCACAAGCCCGGCGGCACCTGCATCCTTCTGGCAACGTCCGCATCCCTCTGGCAGCCGCCTCCCTGGAACGAGGTCAGCAGGACCCCCCCGCACCCAGCCCCAGCAGCGCCCGGGTCTTGCCAGCTTGTGAGTGCTGTTGCCGGCTGAATTGGAAAAACAAAGGAAGAAAATCAGTGGAGAAAGGAATACAGTAGCTGTAATATATCTGTATTTTAGTACAAAGTTTGATACAGTGTTTCACAAAACCTTATTGAAAAATATAATTCAAACCAGACCAGCTCGGAGCCCTGTGGTGCGGGGGGATGGGAGTGGGCTCCTCTGGGTGCTGCTGATGACAAGATGGCTCACAAGGAGGATGTTGAAGGATGGGGAGAGCAGCCAGGTGAGCGTCCGAGCTGTGCTGGGGAGGGAGAGTGGGAGCCCACCCTGCGCCCAGTAGGGCTGAGCCTCAGGCCACGCGTGCTGGCACGTGAACGGGGTGGCCCGAGCGAGTCCCCAGGGAAAGGGTCTGTCCCACCATCCCGTGGTGGGGTGGGGGTCCCGTCTGTCACTGGGAGCATTTCAACCTTCCCCTTCTACCTGTTCACAGGTTCCGCGGGGCTGTGGACGCACAGCGCACCACGAGCGGTCCATCGGCTCACAGGCTGACACAGGCCCATAGGAGCCTCCTGAAATGCAGCTAATTGCTGCATCTCGATGGAAAAACAACTCACATGGCCTGTCAGGCCAACGGCACACTCTGGTAGAGGAGCAGGGGCAGCACTTTCCAGGCTGTGGGAGTGCGAGGGCAACCTGGGGACCTCTTGTACGTACGTCTGGAGAGTGTCGGCCAGCTCTAGGCACCCCAGTACAGAACACACAGCCTGGGACGAGCCCGTGCCAGCGCATGGCACGGAGCAGAGGCCAAGGGATGGGCTTCATCAGCCTCTGAGAGAGGAGGGGAGAGTTCGCTGCTGCCCACAGCTGCGTTGGGGGAAGGCGTAGAGGAGATGGAGCCAGACTCTTCTGGGGGACACACAGGGACAGATGAGCCACAATGGAGAGAGTCCTAGGAGGTGTTGGGGGGAATGTTTTCATGGTGAGGGTGGTCCAACACTGGAGCTGCTGGGCACCTTGGATGTGCCAGCTTTGAGGATCAGCACTTGGAGGCACACCTGGAGTGTCCCACTCCAGGATCAGCCCATCTCAGGCTTCCCGAGGAAAAGCCAAGCAGTATTCAAACTAAAAGCCCTGGGCACCAGCAAACAGGTTTTGAAGCAGGTGTAGTGCAGGGGACATCCTCCATCCCATCTCCTCCCCAAATGAGCTCGAACGAGAACAGCCACAATCTCAAAACCCCAGCCAGGAAGCTCAGGGAATTTCCTTTTCTTCAGGAATGGCAGCTCCCAGAGCAGTCCCTGGCTTCTACCCAAATGTTGCCAAAAGGAAGGTCTGCAGGGCTGCTCCTCCAAGGTTTCATTTACCCTGCAGGGACAGGGAAGAGAGACCAACACGCACCCCATGACCTGGGCACCAGTGCTGAAGGTGGTACGGAAACAGAAAGGGACTTTCAAAAATCCTGGTTTTCAAGTTAAGTATTTTTATTATCAAAATTATTACATCTCTTGTGAAAGTTCAAATGTTACAGCATGGTGTAAAAACTCCACTAGAGTAAGAAGCTACAGCCCCCACCTTTCCAAGAGCTTTCCAGGGTCCCTCCCTCCTGCTACCCTGCTGCACCTGAAGGAGCCTCTGGGCAGGCCCCCCCTCTCCCCGGCCCCCTCCTGCCACCCGGCAGGGCAGAGCCCGCCTGCCCTGTGCTGTTCAGAGCACGAAAGGGGAGGCTGCACCCCCAGGGCCAAGCCGAGTGAAGTTTACACCTATTTTATACAGTATACAGACACCCAGCTGCGGGGTGACAAGTTCCATCCCAACACGCTCACAGCCAGACAGTGTGAGAAAGTTACTCTTTGTTTCAATATTTTAAAAGTCTCCCCTAGGTTGAACAAACACCTGATTTCTTTTGTGAATTAGAGAAACCTGTAACAGTCCTAAAAAAAGGAAGAAGACTGTGCATCTGAAAGGACAGGGGAGACAGACTCACAGCATTATGTTATCCAAGAGAAAGGAGAAGTTCCACTGCAGCACCAGGGATGACACCTGTCGTATATTAGCTAACCTACTATGGTTATAACTGAATATAAAATTAGATAAATAAAAACACGCCTGATATTACAGTAAACAAGTGAGAAAGAAGCTGGCAATCGTATGGAATTGAACAGACAGCGCACTATGTCTGGGCTGGCTCCGCTGCCATGCTTGGCAGGTGAGCGCGGCTGGGAAAGACGCCCCGCACTGCACGGAGAGCGTCCGGCTCGGCACAGACTGGGTCCCCCCTAACCACCACCTTCCCGCAGCCCCTCGCTCCTCAGCCAGGCAGCCCCCCGCGTGCCACAGCACTGCTTCGCACATCGGGCCCCCCGGCGTGTCTGCACGCCGGAAGCCAGAGACCCCCCGCCCCGGGCGCGGCGGCCGTGGCAGCACCGCCCCAGCAACGCTCCCGTTCACAGACCTGCGACGGACGCGGCGATCGCGCCCCGTCAGAGCAGCACGCGACAGTGCATCCCAGATCCAGCAACAGGCACACACGCTCCAACCCCCTCCTCGTGCTAGTTCACATTTGCGGAGACTCTGTTGTCCTGGAAAAAAGCTCCGACCGCGGCAGTCGTGACCCAGGCCCAACGGCAGCCGTGTGCACTCGTCTGCTTGTGACTGGAATGATTGTAACGGACTGAAGCCCTCCCCAGAACGCACTGAGAACCTGACCTACAAAGGGAGCTTTGGGATTGGAGTTCAACTTCCCCCCAACATTTTCTTTTAAACCGCTTTCGCATTCAAAAAAGATGCCCGTGCTGCATGAGTGACTGGCCGTGGGCACGGACAAGAGACAGAGGCTGCACCACAGTCATTGCACTTGAACCATTTGCTTTTGCCTTTTTTTTTTCTTTTTTCTTTCTCTTTCCTTTTTTTGCAATGTACCCACGTGTCAGGGAACAGCTTTGCTACAGTCTCTGCCTCAGAGAAATCTGCGTTCTCCTACATGGCCAGAGGCCAATACTGCTCACAAATCTCAACCGTGCGTTTCAGACCTCAGCCTCTGACCCCTGGCACCCCAGCACCAGGTGCGAGCTCCAAACATCGGCCCAGGAGCCACTTCCAGAGGTGACTGGAAGGAGCTATGGGCAGTTTTGTCCTGGAGTCCAGGCAGCCCTAGGAAAGTCCTGTTTGAGTCTTTACTCCAGAACCTTGAAGCTGCTGAAGTCTGTACTGATGGACACTGCTTCCCCCACGGTGCGGATAGTGTTGTGCATTGGCAATCACTGCCCCCCGGGAGCCCTGGTAGAGAACAGACTGCCCGGAACTCGGTAGACTGATAGTCCGCAAGTCTGACTGTAGTGACCTAGCACTTTGGGGAGCCGAGGTGGAGCCCGAGGCGCCTGTGCAGGGCTGGGAGCCCAACTCGGAGGAAAGAGAGTCCACAGCCGTCTGCTGTGCTGGGCTGGCAGCAGCAGGGCAGCTGCTCTTCTTCAGGAGGCTGCTGCTGCCGCTGCCAGAGTGCTGCTGGCTGCTGTAATACCCCGAATTCCCTGCAAACAGGGCAGAGGAGTCTGTGGAGACCGAGTGGGCAGGGCTGGAGTATGAGGTGGAGGAGAGGGATGTTTCCGAGGAACCATGAGAGAGGCTGTGTCCTGTCCTCTGTGCTGCTGCTCGATAGCTGTATCCAGGAGATGGAGCAAGGTGTCCTCTGTAGGGCGAGGAACTCTGCTGGAGAAGGGTCTGCGATTCTGCCTGGGGACTGTCCGACTGCAGGAGCTGAACAAGTCGGTGGGGAAAAAAACAAAAGACAAGACATATCAGACTGACTTCCCTGCTTCCTACCTCCTTCTCATGCCAAAGGTGCTTAGCATAGCAGGACTGGGAATAACTAGCAGCCAAACCCAGTTTCTCTCATTAATCCTGTTAAAAGCTTTATTTCAGAACGGGCAGATAACATATGAAATAATTTACCTGGTAGCTGTATCGAGAAGGACTGTAAACTGCTGGTCCTTTGTGGGCTTCTGGAGTGTCTCCTCCTGCTGTGTCTGCAATGTACAGGCAAGATGTTAAATTTCACCCTCTGGACTGAGGCCACAGCAATTCCTTCTCAAATGACACCTGCACACACCCCAGCCGTCTCGTTCTGCATCCAGCTGAGACGAGCAGCTTCTCCAGCCACCAGTGTTTCAGAAGCTGAAGAACCCCAGTAAAAGGCAACTGGAAAACCCCAACAGGGCAATCAGCTGAACATGTTAGGAACTGCTGCTTCCCTTACACCAGCTCTCTCTGGTTTAGCACAAAGCTCACCTGCTTTGGACCAGCCTATCTGAGCAGCTGCACCTGGTGACACCGCACAGACACAGCCTGGGCTCCCTTGGCTTTCCAGAAGGATGAGAGGAAGAAGATAGTTTCTAAGGACTCAGCAATTCTCTGCTCAGCCTTGGTCATAGGATTCCACACTGGCTACAGCTGGAGAGATAAAACTTCCGTCTTAGATGTCTCTCAGCAAGATCCTGCTGCAGGTTTTCCTCAAAGGCAGATCCAGACACTGCCGAGAACTGAGGTCCCGTGCTGCCAAGGCTGATGGCACCCCTGCTGCCATTTCGGGGATTATGCTTCACAAGTCAATTGCACTGCGCCAAATGGAGTTACTCTTAGACCTCAAAAATGCCTATACCAGGAACAGGGCAAGATGATGGAAATGGTTTGAGGGGTAACATCAGCACAGTACACCCTGATCCACCTTAGCTATGTGAGAGATCAAGGTAAGCTGCTTCTTGATAGAGTAAGCCTTGCTAGCACCTGTATCTTAGAGGGCGGGTGAGCTTCTCGTCCTACCAAATAACCGAACCTGAACTGGGGTAGGCAAGAAGTACTTACTGCAAGTGAGCCAGCCACTTTGCCACCTGTGTTTTTCAGTTGCTACTACTGTAACCACAGGGTTCAGCTGCCAATCATGTTTTCTTCAGGAGGGAGTGAAAGTGGTGGGACTAGATTTCACATCAGAGTTATGTTGCAGTCTAATGAGACAGAGCTGTTTAGCTGCACCATCTCAGGGATTCTCAGCAGCCGCGTTTGAAATGCCTTGGTGAAACAGTGTTGGTATTAGTATCAAATTTATATGACAGATGTGTCTCAGTCATGAAACAGGACACGCTCCCTTAGTCTGCTCTGTACTTCTGCCAGACAGGTCTGGCTTCGCACCAGATGCACTGGCACGAGCATCAGTGGCAGCGGTGCCCATGGCTTTGCTGCCGTTGTCCTCTCTGTGCCACACCACAGTTGCTGGCTTAGCTAAACAGGAATCTGGATGGAGTTGTCTTGTCTGCTGTTGAGGCTCAGAAGTCTTCTTCCTCAAGGCACAAGACCTGCACAGGGACTGCGGTGTGAAGCTTTCAGCATGTGTTCTGTGCCGCCTTCCATTTTCTGAAACCACATCTGATGCATCAAGTAGCTGTTTGCTGTGGGTGACATTCTGAATACTGCACCGCAGAAGGCACAATGTGAAGTTTGGAGCATGTTTTGTTAAGCAGTCATGCACAGAAGAGACTAACTGTTCAATCCAGGAGATTGTTGTGATTAACAGAAGTTCAGTATAAGAATCAGAAGAAATCTAAAGATTTCTGGAAGAAATTGTTTCTTAAACAGCAAGGCACACCAGCAGGGCTGCACAGTGCCATTTACTGGCAGTGCCTGTTCACAGAAAAAAAATGACAAGTTAAAGACTATCAAAAGACTCTAAATTACAAAGGGTGAATAAACTATAACCTTCCTGAATTTGTTTTATGCAAACTTAAAAGATAAAGCCGTCATTTCCCTTCTCCATTTCTTAATATCTGCACAAGGAAGGACATAAGAAGAACTGCTTTTCTTGGCAGTACTCGCCTGTCAACCTAAAGCCAAAGCTACAGCTTTAACTGAGAGCAGCTGCAATTCTCAGAAGCATGGCACGCACACAAATTCCATTTCATTCTTACATGCCCCATCAGTAAATCATCCATGTTTGGGGTTTTTAGTTCCCCTCACATTATTATCTGTTACAGCATCAAGTAAACGTGTATCTTCACAAATTCTACAGGTGACACCCGGAATGGCAGGGACTCGGCCACTCATTTGTTTCGCTAAGAAGCAGATAAGCAACTGGAGGAGGGAAGGTGGCTCTCAGAATCTAAACAAGCTACTGAAGAAATTGCCAGAGTATGCAAAAGAAGGAAAAAAAATATTTTGCTGTGCTAGGATGTAAGAGACAAAAAAAATTTTGCCAGCTGCAGCACTAAGTTTTCACAACCTGGAGTGGGATAGGCTTTATGCAACAAGGAAGAAGAATGGATGAATGTAGCTGAAAGTCTAAGTCCAGCGTAACTCTTGGGTGAGACTGAAAAGCCAGAGCTGTACAGATTACAGCGAGCAAAAGGCCTGCTGTGAGTATGGATTTTGCCTCCCTTTCTAAAAATGACCACCAAGAAAGCCACTTCCACACTGGTAAGCAAGACAGGAAACGGGCTCCCATCAGGGTCGCATGAAACCAGTGAAATTTGATAGGGTAGAGGATTCCCTCTTAAGACTACATGAAGAAAAGGCATTGAGAAGAGATGTCCTTAGGTACACAAAGAAAGCAAAACCCCAGATGAGAGGCCAGTTTTCAGAAAGCGCTCCCAAACACACCCTGCTGCAATTGGAGAAAAAGCCTGATTTGGAGTGAAGTAAATACCTACCACTCTCCCTAAAATGCTCAGAAATGAGACACCTCAAAGGCAAAAGTTCCTGTTGCTGCTGAATTACCCAAAGAGCACTCTGTGCAAGCCTGGGTTAGAGGGTCTAGTCTTTCTGTGTCTAAAATACCATGCGACTTGGTTCCGGCTTCCAATGAGATGCAGATCCCCACTGCTGATCGTCAGCAAGCTGGAACCGTATCAGTCAGGAGTCTCCAACAACAGTTCTCAGCTATGAGGAAGCAGGAACCAATGGCAAGACACAGAGTTATTTAAATATGATGATCCATTGCTCTAAGTCGCAAGCGCGATCAGGGTTCCGAGGGCACAATCTGTTAAAGAAAACCGTGTTCAACAGAGACTGCAAAATAAATAAAAGAAAAAATAACTCCATTTCACAGCTGAGAAATTAGGCAACGATGGAGTGATCTGTCTGTCCCTCAGAAGGTCACATCTCACCCCTAGACCACGGATGGATAAGACAGGGGTATAATTTCAGCTCAGATTACAAATACTCACTGACCCTGGATGCCACTCGGCGAGGACAACGCTTTATTCAGAGAAGAAAGGAACATCAACACAGAACTGAATTCATTCTCAGTAAGGAGGTACATTTCACAAAACTGACAAATATCGTAATTCAAGGAATCAAGTAACATCAAAAAGAGCTGAAGTAAGGCTTGGAAGCTAAATTAGTTCTTAGCACTGCCTAGAGCCCACACCTACATTTTAGTGAGATAATATGTTTATCTGGATGCTCAGTCAACTAGAATTATTAAGTGATAGCACTTTCGTTCCCAGTACATAGGGGCAATTGAGGTAATACTGCTTAACCCATCTGTCCAAGGACAAAGAAGCTGTTCCTGCCAGAGCCAAGATGCAGGTAGTCTTGAATCCAAACCCTGGAGAAACCTGAAGGTCTTCCAGGTCTCACAGAAGAGGCATATAGGCTCACCCAATATCTAAATAACAAGGAAGTACGGTTTGCAGAATGCTCTTATAAGGCACTGATAATGTTAAAGATGAAGGAACAACTCACTTCACAGACAAGTTTGCAAAGTTATCAAGTCTGTTATTTCCCACCAACCAAGCGTTCAAAAGTTTCATCCTCCTACCTGCATCCCTCTCAACAGCACCGTCACAGGTAGGTGAGGATTCATTTCTCTGGGATACCTTCGCGCCACTTCGCAGCACCTTCTCAAGCATGCCTCGGCCCTCTCGAAGCCTCTCCACCGATGTCGGGACCATCCTGCAACAAAAGCCCGGTACAGCTGAGTACTGCTATTACCCAGCCAAGGGCAACGTGACCAACGCACGGGGGGCTGCGGGGTCCCTGGTATAATCACAAGACAGGTTTAAGTTTCTGCTTAAATTCACAGGTATGATGTTAGCGGAAATGGAAACCCCCACCATAGAAGGGAAGGATCAGGGACCATCAGCTCTCTAGACAGATGAGGAATAAACTTCTGAACTGCTTTTGCAATGTTACTAGTCTCCTGTGGGATTTTCAACTGCCCCTCACTGGCTACCATGACAGTGCTGCCCTCAGAAATACAAAATCTTTACTCTTATTGGAAACATGCTATAAACATCCAGTTCTGCACATCACCTGATTACAGGACACCTTCTCCCAGAAAACAGTTTCAAGATACAACAGCATTTTGAAAATCTTATAGAATCATAGAATCGTTTGGTTGGAAGAGACCTTCAAGATCACTGAGATCATCTTGGTGGTGTTTTAAAATCGGATGCAGTTATTTTGCATAGATTACTTTTATTCAAGCTAAAAAGCAGCAAAACCAATACCTTTTTGATAACAGAGTGTCAAGATAGTACAGTCAGATAATGCAACGCTCCTGGAGCAGAGCTAGCTTGGCCATTTTGCCCATTAATGCTACTTTGTCCTGTTTATTTTGTAATGTGCAAGCTCTCCGCTCCAGATTGGTGCTAGATCTTGTTCCATTATTTATTACAAGTGTCTGGTCTGAGGGTGAAAAAGAGGTGAAGTGGCTTTCCTAAAGCCAATCTGTAGAAGAAAAACAGATCCACAGACAAACCCCAGACCCCTGGGTCCATATTTAATTTACCATGCACAGGACCATCCAAATCTCTTTAGAAATAAGTGTTTTACCCTGTAAGATAGTAGCACCTTGATCAGGGATTCACAATGCCTTTACTCTAGACTGAAGAACACGCGCCTTAAAAATGCCTGAATTTAAACATTTAGCATAATATTAAATGCATTGCATACCACGTAAGTATGCAGCTTAGCACCATATTAACAGATTTCTGTATTTTTTTATTATTTTAAAAGATATATTAAAAACTGTGCTTTACATTAGCTTGCCTTTTTTTTTTTTTTTTTAAATAAATAGCCCAGACATTGAAGTTCACCCCTCGATGAAGCAGAAGGGAGAAGGGGCCAGAGTTCACACCTCGTGGAGGTGAATGGGGTGAGGGGGTGAATTCACACCTTCGTTGCTGCTATTGTTTTGCTGGAGACAGTTTTCTGCAAGGCTGGGTTTACTGGGCAGCAGCACATCTGTTTACATTGTGATGGCTGTATCTTGGCAACTGAAAGAGACAGAAACTTAATTTTTTTTAAATGAAAGCTATTGGCAAATATTGTAGAATTCAGCAAAAATTCTGGACAACTCTAAAAATTAAGGCACGTAATTTTAGTTCCCACCATTTTCTTCTGTCCCTAATATTATATTACTGTGAATGTCTGGAAATGTATCTGAAATGTAAGCACTCAGAGTTAAAGATGAAACTGGGTCACAACTTTAATTCAGTAACATGCAGCTTCTAATATATTTTTTAAAAGTAGAAGGTGACTGTACATTTGTTAGCCTTGCCCTTTAAAACACAGAAGAACAAGAATTTAAAAGGCAGCAAATCTGCTTAATCCCATTTCAAAATCTATCAGCATGGTTTCAACTTTATATCCAGTATCCTGTAACAATATGATCTTTATTCCCACACAACACTTAACTCACGAAATCATGTGAGAAACTGAAGCCAGAGCACCTGCTGAGGAGCAGCAGATGAAGCTCACAATCTAAAACACGGTACTAGAGCAAGGTTGGCACACTGACACCTCATCCTGAACTAGTTTGTTTGTTTGTTTTTTTTTCATTCAGCTAGGTTTTTGTTTCACCCTTTTGCAGGCAGAAGGAAGTGGCATAGGAGGAGAAGGGCATGGGATAGCAACACTTGCACAGAGTAATATTTGATTATAAAATCATTAATATAAACTAATCATCAGCAGACTGCCTCAGCTGTGGCCAGTCCCAACATCTGGCAGAAGGTCACCTGGCAGAGTACCATCAGAGACGTACAAGACAAATTGTTTCTATTAATCTCCATTTGAACAGTGATGGAAAAGGGAAAGAAACACATCTTATTACTCCTGCAAATTCACCCAAAACAGAATTTCTCAACACAGACTTCATACTTCTCACTGCCTTCGGCACTGCTTAGCGTCTCTTCCCTTGCCACCCCCCTGCCATCACATGCGCAGGGACACGGCTGTGCGCACAGAGAACCGGCACTCAAAGGGATGGCTTTCTGCCTGCGGTGTGCATGAGCAGAGCTTGCACACAAAGCAGCAGAGCCAGCGCACTACAGAGCTCCAGAAAGCACAACACCCTCACCACCATTTGATCGACACTATAACGCAACTATAACTCTGCATTTCAGTGCTGCAATACTGAATTTTTTTGGATGAGACATTACTATCAGGTTCAAAAGTTTTTGAAGACCAGCTTTTCCCCTTTTCAAACCTTCTCATGGTGATATGATAAAGGTGTTTTTTCCATGCCTTTGGTAAGCCACCGACTGCAGTCTGGTAACTGCTCTTCAAGCTATATGTACAAGGCATTAGGGACGCTGTAGTCGTTTCACTGTCCCTGCTCCTCACATGCAAAGCTGCAGAGGGCTCTGCCAGCTTTCCTTCTGCACAGGAGTTGACTTAGTACCACCCATGTCCAAATAGACTGGAGGTTCAGCGAGAAGAGACCTGGATTAAATTCTCATCACAAGAGTAAGACCTTCAAACCTGAGACCTTAAAAGGAAACCGGTGGAAGAGAGAGACAACTGTTTAACTTCGTATCTTTCAAGACAGGTTTTTGATATCTAAACCAGGAACTAAAGGGCAGCCTGAGAAGGCTGCTGGTATCCTTCATGGTTGTTTAGCAGTTATCAAAGAGAGCAATGCCAAGAGACCTGACTGAATCCATCCAACTGCACTCATTGTTATGGAAATGCTCCCTAGAAAGTTGGGTCCTTTCTCTGTGGAGCAATCTCAGGCTTGCTTGCAAGGATAACACTCACCACCTACTGCTGATGTTCTCCTGGGATTTGCTGAGTGATGTTGAGGAATTAGCCCCCCTCGAGTCTGGTGGGCTGATGTCCTCTACATGAGGCAAGGAGGGATGAGAAGGGGAGAAGCCACTTTGTGGGGAGGACGGGGTTCGTACTACAGAGCCCGGCAGACTGTTGCCATCTGTGTCAGTCACAGAACTGCTGCTGCCCTGTCGGGTAGGAGTCCCTGTACATCGCACTGAATCGCCTCCCTCCTTGGCTTCTTGTTTCCGCTTGCGATATTCTAGTAGAGACACCTGAGAGAGAAAAATACAGTCATGAGTCAGGGAACGCAACGGACTAGAATAGGGGGAGGAACATGCCCACACATCATTTAAAAAAAAAATCATATTAAAAAAATATATTCCTTTGGCTTTGCAGATAAAACTTTAAAAGGTATATTTGGATTATAAAATCTTCCTGAATCTGCGGGCAGGCTGGAAAAAGAGCTAACTTGTTCAAATTTGAATCACTCATCAACTGCGATGTTCACCCACATTTTACTCTTTATGACCAATACTTAAGTGGAAATATCCAGCTAGTTTGCTTCTCTAACCATCTGGAATTTCACATTACTTCAGTATACGCTTGCACATTCGAGTATCAAGCCTCTATTTCCTCCTTTCAACACCCTTCCCTCCCTCCCTCTGGTTTGGGATGTTATATAAATATGAAATGTGTATCAGTATCTGTACATCTCAAAACCAGAGAATAAGAGCCTCCTTCACAGAACTGGTATCTTCAGAGAGTTCTGCTCACCTGTACTAGTTCGGCCACATTAATACTAAATACTTGGTAAAGCCTTGCACAGAATTTTAGCCCGCTTAGAGCAGGTTCCTGCTATGGTGGTTCAGCAGCCAGCATTGCAACCTTCCAGCACTATCACCTAAATAAACTACTTTTAGCAAAGGTATAACTTTTTTTTTTGTGCAAAGAAGTCTCAGATTTGTCAAAGGCACAGACCAAAAGGTCCCAGATAATGAATGCAGTCTCATAACACAGGGACAACAGAACCAAAAATACAAAAGTATTTCCAGCTGAGCACTTACCTTTCACTGTGCCTCCCCTTAAGAGTTATTATGAGGCAGAGACCCCATAAAGTACTCGCAGAAGGCAGCTCTGCTGAAGAATTCATCAACTATGATTCAATGCCTGTATAGAAGGCTTTGAACAGGCCATTTCCAAAAGTAACTCAAACATATGAAGGTTTTAAGATAAGTGTAACTTTAAAAGAAAACCAAAGGAAAAAAATCAAAACCCTCCAGAAACGCCATGGAAATTAAGATATTTCATCCAGCTGGACACTGAAACAAGGTACCACACTTGCAGTATAAAAAAAAAAGTCCAAGTACAGGAAAAGGCATCGATATACATCTACACAAGCGTATGTTCATTTGTCCCATGAGCACCCAGTTATATCACAGCAACATCTGATTCGTCATTTTCACTCAGTTTTAGTCCCATGAGGGTCATTGGTCTGCTACTGGAAACCAATACATGTTCGCTTTCTTTAAACAATATTCCTGTGGTTTCAGTTTCAAAGAGCTAAAATTTAAGTAACAAACTTCACCTACTTTTCTTGCAATGTTACCGTGTTTCCATGTTCATGTGAAGATTCTAATATCATCAGATATAATCAACAGCCTGTACTTTCTTTTGAAGCATTAGATCCTCTTTCCTTGTAAGGACCCTTTTCATCCTGGTAAATAGTACCCCCACCAGCTAGTACAGTTGCACTGTGTTACTGCTCTGGGTCTTGGCTCAGTTTAACAACCGTTTATGGAGGCTGCAAGCATCATGCTCTCCCTTTCTGTGCTCCCAGAAGAGGTATTTTCACTGTGGCTTTTTTCTTCCACCTCTCGCATTAAAATCTTGCCTCAAGTGTAGCTTGCTCTCTTTCAACAACTTTTAGGCTGTTTTCATCCAGACCCTGGCTACCTGGATTACTTGCCCAGCCTATGTTTTAGTTGTATTCTGCTCTCTTCATTCCCCCTGTAAGTCTTTCCCATGGTGCCGACTGCTCCTGCTCAGGTTCCTGCAACCTTAGAGTTTATTTAACAAGAATACTTGCCTTCTTCCTTTGTGGAGGATTCTGGGGAGCAGGTCTGACGCCTTCACAAGCCCTCTCACCACAGGGAGACATGGATCCATGCACTGTCTCTTTGAGCAGCCCTGACTCGTGTCTGCTGAAATATCCTTCGGCAGGAGAGCTGCAGCATCCTGCTTCCGAATTCATTGGCTTCCTCTCTCCCAAAGGAGCGGATGCCCGCAACAACCCATCCACACGTGGCATAGCGTTCAATGGGGAGAAGGCATACATTAAATTAAACTCTGTCCGAAAAGCCTGATCAGAGCTTCGTAGCAGCATCTGTGCTTCCCCACTTTTCCCTGGGAAGTTCATCTCTGAAGTAGAGTTTATGGAGGGTTGTGGAGCCAGATCAGAGGATCCAAAGCTGAGAAGCGATGGTCGTTCTGGGCAGCTGTTTGCACCGGAATCCAGGTACCCACTCTTCAAATCCAGGTCGGACCGGAGACACAGCTGGAAAATCCGAGAAGGATATAGGAGTGGGGTGCGAAGTCAGAAAAAAGGGTCAGGCAAGGGTGGGGAGAGAAACTTAAGTCAGAAAGTACTCTGCACAATGCTAGCTTACTGCTTTCCAGTTCCTTTCTGATTACCCCTTTGGTCCTTTCCTGCATTGTTCTGTTCGCTCTACAGAGGAATGACTGAGACTAAGCAACAATCAGTTTAGCTGTCCAGTACGAGATGCCCTTTCCCCTTTAGCAGTCTTACTGCAGCAAGAGGATAAGGCTCAGCACTACCCCTGGGCAGTAAATGAAGAAAACCCAGCGTTTTCAATTGCCTCCTATGTCCCAAAGTTGATGTTAACACATAGTACTAGCTAGGTTCACTACGGGCAGAGAACAGAAAAGATTTGCTGTCCATTCGTTGGTTTATTAGCCAAGTTCTCAACTGTCCCAAGTCAGCCAGTACTAACTTCCTAACAATAAAATGCCAGAATCTCCAAGCTGCTTGTTTTCACTTGTTGTAAGCTTCAGCAATCTCTAACAATAGTACATTCATTTAATTTATACTGCATTTCTACATTTTACATTCTCTAACAAAACCATTATGGCATCATCTTTGCGCTGTCACAGTTTCTAGAGCACTAGGCACTGACACATTTATCTATTTTATGTGCCAAAAAACCTCCAGGGCAATGGAATAATCACCTCCTTCACCATGATAAGATGTCAGGATCTCAGACAATGAGCATAACTGACACAATTTCATCCTCTCTGCAGGACTACAGTGCTAAGGGAAAAACACAGCAGCACCAGGCACCAGCTCTGCCCTATGGTTGCTGCTGATCATGTCTCCTCTGCTGTATTACAGCTCCAAGTAATCTGCCACACGGAGATGAGTGTGTATTTTCTACTATGAAACAGTCTCTGAGCAAGGTACTTCACCTCATATTTTACAACAGGCCAGCAGGTAAACAAAATACTACTTTCTGGCATCTCCTCAACATTTTAAGTCTGCAAGGGAACAGGTAATAAATCAAGGCTGAAGAGAGCAAGTCAAGTGCACCACTGTGTCCTCGTAAGTCAAAAATCCTACTGGATGCTTTCCCTTTTCTTCCCCAGTGGTCATTTGGCTGCTACTGAGTAAATGGCACACACCACTTATCTGCTGGACTGGGGCTGAAGTTGATTAAGGCTTTTCCAGGGTCCCCAGACCTCTTGCCTTTGCCTCAGTAGCTGAGACATACCAGATTTTCACAGTGCCTGTTTCCCACCAGTGTCAACAAGTAAGTAATAGATTCCAGTCTTCAATTTGTTTGCTCTCTTGTGATAACCCTGAAAACTCTCCTCAGCCTTACTGTGACTGATGGTCCACCCTTATTCCCACCCGCCTCCGCACTTCTCATCCCTCCCCTCCGCCACGGCCTCAAACGCACACACGCTCCCGGCCTCAAATGCAATCACGACGTTGTGATAACTACCTCGGGTGACATGGACTCAGGCCTATGCGCAGGGGAGCTCTCAGGGGAGGATACGTTCTAGAGGAGGAAAAAGCATCTTGTTATTCATGTACTTAAAAAAGTCAAGAAGTGAAACAAAAATCAATTAAAAAACAAGCACAGAGGTTAGCAATGGCTATTCTAAACAGAGACTATCCCAGGAACTGGCCCCAGCCTGGATGGTAACTCTGTCACTTAAGTGGTTTCTAAAGCTCCCTGGAAGCACAAAGGCAGGACTGGACTAATGTGTTTCATGCTATAACTTAGCGCCCAAACCAGAGCACATAAATGTTAAGAAAAGAAGCATCTTATTCTTTATATTACTGATGCTGTCAGAGTTTGCACCATGAAATATACGGAAAGCCATTTATGGCATTTAGTCTGAGAATACAGGAGAGATGGAAAGTCTGGTTTTGCCTAAAAGGTAAACTAAGATCCTCCAAACACTATACAGAATTTTCACAGGCATTCTACTGGAATTCAAAAATGTCTCGTTCAATCCACTGTGAGCCACCTTTCCAAATGAAGTCAAGAGAATAGGTGTGAACAGACAGCTGTATGAAATGTCGTAACATATCATCTGAGCAGCTAAGAGTGGAAGGCAGCTCACGCATGTGATGGCATGGTTAAGGTCTCCTTCCCAAGCACTCTCCTTTCCATGCTACTGGGCAGGTCTAAAATAGAATCAGAAAAGAAGATTTCCCAGAGGTATGTTGCCATCTGAGAAACATGGGAAGAATCACTACCCTCTACAAAGCAGAAACACTCAGAAAACAGGAATCTCAGAAACTTCTTCATTAAAATAGCTTCTGAGAAACTCCACAGAAAAAGTAAATGCATGTCATTACACTTCTGGTCACTCCTATGCATACGGGAGACACTACGCATCCTTCAATTTATGCTTCCAACATAAAAAGTCCCAGAACTTGAGTCTGAAAAAACTCAGTGTGTAAAAACCCAACCAACCAGAGCTTCAGAAGCTTATGATACAAGCTCTTCAGAGAGCAGTTAGGAAACTAATCAAGAAGGAAGTCTCTTAAAAGCCACAGCTTTCAAAAACGTACTCCCCAGTAAGCCAAGATATCAGTCAACATCTGCTCACTTGAGGAAGCTGTGAACTGATAGAAGAATGTCTGTTATTCTCTTCCTATAGTGCCATAGGACTGAAGCATGAGGCCTTATACATGAGGAGATGTATTCACTCGAGTCAGAACTCATGATAATTAAATGAAACAGACATGACATTAAAATAGTGATATTATGAATGAGCTGCACCGAGGGAAATGCAAAAGTTTGAACAAAGCAGCCTATGGTCTACTGAGTTGTTAGGCTCTTTTCAAGGGGAAAATAGGTAAAAGGAGTGAGTAAGGTATAGATGCTCAGTGAAATCCAGGCTTCCCATGTCTTACACACGGCAACAGAAGTAACTAACACTAAGGTAGGACAGGAAATCAGTGACTAAACTGTGCAGGTCCATATCAACAGTGTCCACCTCAACCAGAGCAAAGGTAAGGATAGTTTTCAATCAAGCTCTGTGCCTGAAACAGTCTTTCATCTCCCTCCTCAATGCTCCACAATGTTCCCTGCTAACCTCTGCAGATCTGCCTCTCAGACAGCTTACAACAAAGGGCTCTTAAAGAAAATAATCAAAAGCAAACTAAGCTAAAAATACCACAAAGGACTGTTTGGTCTTTCGCAAAACAGATGAGGGATTCCTGCAAAACAGTCCCTAGTACGAAGCAGCCTGTCACTGCACAAAATGATTTTAATGGTTTTAACTGGCAGAGTGTGAGTAGCAGGCCTGAAGAGTTCCATTTTTAAATGAGAATATGCAATACTAGAAAATAGGACTACAACTGCAAACAGCATGGTCCCTGTTCACAGGCACAGAGCAGCAACACAAAGTGGAAGTGGAAGGTCCTAGCTGGATGCATGCTGATAATTATCCCAGAGTTTAGAGAAAGGGGAACCACCGAGATAGGCTGCTCAGCACTTCTGGAAATTTTTGCAAAAGGAAACTATCATGAAATAAAGGTATAAGGTATTTTCATCCTACCCTATCAAGGCAAAAGAAAATCAAAGAACATAGCGGAAGGTGATGTAAAGTATTTCTAACATCCTTGAGGTTATTGAAAGCTGTTTAGGGAAAGAGGAGCGAAGGTGTCAGAGCCTTTGAGAATTAAAGCACTGTTGCACTCTTTGGAAGAGTGGGATTGGAAGCCACACCGGCACAGAGACGTGCAGTGGGGAAGAGGATTAAAGAACACTGAAAAGCCTGCAACATTAGTGAGCTACCGTGGAGAAACGAAGAACAGAATTAGCTGCATATTACCAATAGTTAAGAAGTGAGAGGAGGCTGGG
Organism: Tauraco erythrolophus; assembly: GCF_009769465.1. NCBI lineage: Eukaryota > Metazoa > Chordata > Aves > Musophagiformes > Musophagidae > Tauraco > Tauraco erythrolophus. The sequence goes on from NC_141476.1 coordinate 10,812,078, forward strand.
CTGCAGCAAGCTTTGATGTTTAATAGAGCAGGAGATTTGGCCAGCAGTGGAGTAAAGAAAGGCAGCAGCGCTGCGAAGTCTGACACTATAATGCTGCTCAAGAACACAACCACATACTCAAAAAGGAAGGTGTCCCTATTGCTACCTCTGCTGCAAATATTCCAGTTCTTCTCTTTTTAGCATTCCCAGTCTCCTGTCAGATTTACCTCAAATTGTAGTGGAGTATTGCAGCGACTAGCAGCCAGAGAAGGAATTGGTGAGAACATCATGCCATAACCATTGCGACTCTCCTCCTCTCCTGGTAGCGATGAGCAGGGTGTTGTCAGCTGTGGGCTCACTGAGCCAGGAACTGAAGGGATGGGAGGTGGAGGGGTGATGGGAGACAACGGCCTCAGCAACTTCTTAACATTCTGCTCCATCAAGTAGCGAGACTTCCATTTCTTCAGGGGACTCACCAAGTCTGAAAAACAAACTGAGCTGAGGACAAAGCTGAACCATTAACTGTAACTATGTACCAATCACACACAGTCTCCTTCCCTCTGCTCCCAGCCCAAATGGAGCCCGTGAGTCTCCAATGTGACTACGAAAGATTCACAAAAATGAAGTACCTCTGAAGTACCTCTATATCATTCCTGAGACATATCCAGATACTGATAACAGAACAATACATAATCAGGAACACACGGAGAAGGAAAGGAAATATTGCAACTAGAAGTAAGCACAAGAGGGAGCCAGGGGAAAGGAAGACAGGAAAGGATAAAAAGAGAAGAGGTGAGTGGAGGAGGGGGGGTGAGAGGACGTGTCACTGTCACGGCAATGAACAAGCCACAGGCAGCTCAGTTACTATTAGGTGAACCTAATAGTTCCCTATAGGCTACATCAATACGGCCCAAACATATTTAATTCCCACAAAGGATTAACATCTTTCCCTCAGGCCTATCCCTATTCAAAATAATATCTTTTTTTGATGCTCCATTTTAAACAAATAAACAAACAAAATTATGCAGTAAATTCTGCAGTTCAGTTGTTTGCTTCTTCAAGTCTTGCTCAGGGATGTGGATTTATTGGTTCTTGCGTTCTGTTTGTTTCCTATGTGTCTAACTTTTCAATAATCAATTCTGCGTTATTTGTGTGTTATCTAGCTTCCTGTCTGTCTTCCTTGGAAGACTGGTCCCTGACTGGGCACATCTTCACCATCTTTCTCTCTAGAAAGATTCAGACACAATATTTAACCATTCTGCTGCTTTACTCACAGATTTTAGCTTCTCCATCTTTGAGGCTTACTTAATCACTTGCTTATTACATATGTGCCTGGGAGACTTTGCTATATCTTCCTACAGTCAGCAGATACTTAGTTGTCTGTCTAACTGCATCCTGCTGAAAAGAGATGATATTGTACTCTCTTCTTCCCTCTGCTCTATTGGACAAATGATCACACGGCACCAAGGTTGATGACAAAAGAAAAAGTGGTTACCTTTTCACAGGAAAATACTGAGAAACTTTACACATGCTCACGCTAGAATAGGTCTGCAGAAATTTGAATGAATGGCAAAGTAACGTTTTCACCTGCCATAAAGCTGTGCCATCAAGCAGCAGTACACATTAAGATGTCATCCTGTGCAGCTGCCTTTGTTATTCAGCAGCTTCCCAGTTCCACCAAAGTGCCCACGCTGCCCTGATGGTGCTGAGCACTTACCTGTGTCATCTTTGCAGATGCTGGAAGAACTGCTGTTCTCGTTACTTTGGTATAGACATTGGGTTCTGTTCTCTTGTGGAGCTGGTGAGGTCTGAGTCATTCCCTCTTCCAAGGCTTGTTTGATCCAGCGCTGAAACAGAATGAGACTACATAAACGTGCAACCCCTCTGGTACTTTCTATGTACTCTTGCAGGATGTACTCAAACTCCTACACTTCTGCACAGCAGGGCAGACTGCTCAGAACACTGCTATCGCCTCCTTTGCACGCACTCAGACAGGAATCCGTTAGAACACAGCTGTTAGCACTGAGTCCAACACGTACTGTGATGGGCCTGACTTTATGCTCTTGATGAGATGTTGTTGTGGTTTAACCTGGCCGGCCACCAAACACCACCCAGCTTGCTCACCCTCCTCCACCCGCAGGGGATGGGGAAGAGAATGAAAGGGGAGAAGGGAAGGAGACTCATGGGTTGAGGTAAAAACAATTTAATAATGGAAATACAATAAAATTAAAAGTAATAATAATATATGGTAATTATTAAAATGATAATAATACATACAAACAAGTGATGCACAGTGTAACTGCTCACCACCCACTGACCAGGGCCTGTCCCATCCTGGCTAGCGAGAAGCCCGAAAAGATATCCAAAAGGAGTGAGAGTGCAAGAGAGCAAACCAAACTTCCCGGCCAACCCTCATGGGTTGTCATACTGGGCATGACATTGCATGATATGGAATACTTCATCGACCAATCTAGCCCTCAATCCTAAGGGGAGTTGCGGACCCTTTGTCCTGGCCATGCTCTCCCCCAGCCTGCTGTGCTCCTGCACACTGGGAAAACATGGGAAGCTCAAAAGTCCTTGATTTCTTAGCAACAACTATAAACATCAGCGCACTGTCAACATTCTTCTCATAACCAATCCCATACTAAATCCAAAACACAGAGCTATTCTAGCTACTAAAAAGAAATCTAACTCTGTCCCAGTCAAAACCAGGACAGATGTATTCTAGGGATCAGCAGTCTTCAGCAAAAACAGAAAGATAAGTAAAGAGCAAATTATAAATAGATAAAATGCTGATCTCTGGCAGCTAAAAGCTATTAAAAGCAATCTTAATTAAAAGAAAAGGGAGATAAGTGATGAACTATTTTAAAATCCTGAGTTTTGCAAAAAAGCTGTTTCCTGTCCAGAAGCACAAACACACTGTCCCCCCACTCCACTAAGGCGTATTAGAGCTTAACGTGGATTCTGTTCTAACAATTCCAGCAGGGAAAAGGCTGAGTTTAATCACATAACAATTCTCCCAGGACTGCGCTTGCTGTCAGAGACAAAGAGCAAACCACAAAATTTGATAAAACGCAAGCAGCAGTTTTCAGGGGGCTAAGACAAGGCGATGGTAATAAAGGCAAATCTTTTCTTCAGCTATTAATAAAAGAGATAAAAGTCACAGTGGTCTTCTGAACACGGACAATAAAGAATGTTTCACATCTCATGCAAGTGGACGTAAATGGAAGTCAGCTGCTGCACGGGGTGTGCTAGCCCTGTATCTTGATACAAACTGACTCCTGATGGCAGGCAGGAAACCTTTGCTTACTTTACTGTAAAATATAACTGACTCAATATAAGGGAAAACACCCAGGTGATTCAGTAAAATAACAGCAAACTGCTGGAAAAAACAAACTGTAATTTACATTTGTGTGGTTTACCCAAGGGATTCACTTCACCAATCTTTTCTTCTCCCAGAGAGGTTTAAAATCCTAAGTTTACCTTTCAGTATCCACAGTTCATCTGTATGTCAGCAATATGTATCCTATTAGAGGCACATATATGTCTTATGATTCTTCAAAGCTATCATGAAAATGCATCAGAAACTCGGTGGCCACAATCCTCAAAGTCAAAACTTCAATGCGAGGATGAAGAGCAAGTGACAGGATCTATTTTGATGGCCTTCACTACTGTACAGCAGACGCTTTTTCTCTGTTCAAATATAACTCACTGGATTCCACTGCGGCCATCGGGAAAAGCGAGAAGTGCCAGCCAGTCTGGAGCATTGCTACCTCAGATGTGGCATCTGATCTCAGCCAATTCACTGTACGACATGTGATTAACGTGAGCAGGTTATACAGTTCAGTTTCCTTGCGAGGTTCAGACACTGGCATGCTTCGGATGCAAACTGAGGTCATCAACTGAGGTTTTTTGGCACAGTCCTCAGTAGTTTAAGGAAGAGGCCCGCTGACAATCCAAGAAAATATGTAATCTATTTCAACGGCCTTTAGAAATCAACTTTCCCGACTGAGTAGTCAGAAGCAGACAAGACAGAAAGATCAGGTCTTGAGAGAGCAATGTCATCAAGTTCTGAACCGTTTCTAGACCTCAGCTGGCTGAAAAGGAGTTCTTCCCTGTGAGAGTTTTCTAAACCTTCCTGAACATGAGAATCAGACTTTTTTGACATCTCCAGACAGTTAGTGGTAAGAACACTGAATGCTACCAAACATTTCCCATGAAAAAGCTGGGGAACTCGTACAAAGTGGACGAAACCCTTTACTAGAACATTTACTGATTACTTACTTTCAAAAGTTGAAATCTAACAAATTACTTTCTGCAACATCTGTTCTGGACACAGAAGCTTTCAATATTTTATTAATTATTTAGATAATGGAACAGGCAGTGAAGTTTTCAGATGATTCCAACCTGGGAGAAACAAGAACATGCTAGAAGACAGTATTCAAGATTTTCCTGCTAAATTGGGAAATGGATGGGGAAAAACAGGACACAGCTCAGCACAGGCTAGAACAAAGTACCATATAAAGCCAGAAACAATCACTTCTAAAATCGCAGGCTAGAAAACTAATGGGTTGTTCTAACAAACACAGTAAATCATGAACTGAACACGAGCCTGAATCAACTTGTCAAAAGAAAACTCAGTCATCATACTGGGATGCACAAAATGGGTATGGGCTACAAGACACAGAGTAACTTTCTGCTTTGAAAATGTCCACCTGCAACACAACATCTAGGTCTGGATGCTCGGCTTCAGGGAAGATGTAGACTAAATGGAAGTCATCCATAATGAGACTAGTCCATTCCCTCTGCAGCAGTGAGAACTATCATATGACTAGAAAACAGGCAAATGTAGATTGGAAGACTTGTTCCACGACAAGAGCTGTCACTTAATTGTGAGCTTGCTGGCTAGTTGTACAGCAAATGCACCAAGCAGAGAACTTGGAATAACTCTGCCAGTTTTGCTATGGAGGCTTCTCTCTTCCCTGAGGCTCAAAGACACTGTTAAGGTTCAAAAAAGAAGCTCAAACCTTGCAGTTCTCAGCTTAAATATGTATGGGGAGATTGCCCAAGCACCTGGAAACAAACACGATTTTGTTCATACGAGTATATATGAACCATCAAGAGCTTTACCTATGACGGAAATACCCAGGAGAGATCTTAGCTTCTTTATGTAGGTGCCTGCTAGGGCATGACGACAAATTGGTTGAAGGTGAAAACAGTAAAGTCCAAAGCTTCTCTCTGGAAAAACTTCTCCAAAGGAAGGCAAAGAAACCAGGACATAGTACCTGACTTTGAAAGCTACCAAGACTGGAAGATCAGAAAGGATTCCCGTAAAATTATTCTCAGGTAATCACTTAGGAACTGGAAGAGTCTCTGAGCAAAGCTGACCAGCGATAGGCAAGATGGATTCTGATAGAAATCTGACTGAGCAAACTAACCTGAACTACTGTTTCCCTGTGGATGGGGAAACGCTAGCATTTACTGGCCACATACCATCTCTGGAGGAATGAGGTCCTCAGCTGGGTTCAATTCAGGCTTCCTGCACGGCCACAAGTATCTGTTGTAGATAGGCAGTCTACGATCCCAAACAAAGAGCTGTGAGCTTGCTCTTGTGAACAGGCAAGTTCAAAGCTTTGCTCAACAATAAAGGCTCTCCAAAGACAATGAATCCTAACTGTCTTCTTGAGGTCTTGTGCAACACTGTCCTATCCCCACAATGCCAACCATCCTCTGACTGTGAAAGTGGTAACATAAAACATTCTACAGGCAACAATTAAAACTCCTTGAGTCACATGTGCTAGATAATAAACAGCCACTACAGATTTCAAAGTGCATGTTTTGAAGAGGAGAGTCACAGAACTGTTGTTCTACCATGGTAAAAGGCAAAGATGAAGACTGAACCCTGGCTAGGAGATGGGTCAGCAGACATAGCCTGGAGACTGCATTGACACACCAGGCAAGGCCAGCTCAGCAGGAATACATGGACATAGGCTCAAAGAGGACACAACAACCTTACCAGGGTGTCAGTAAGAGCTTGATGAGTATACAGCCCCTGAAGGTGAGAGATGAGCAAACATACCTTTTTACAGGAGCTGTAAATTCCATCCATCAGAAAGGGCCTTCGACGTCTCTCAGGGTTGAAAGGTGAACCAAAACGAATGTAGTGTTTAGGTGTGGTACAAATTAGAGGGGAGTGGATGAGACCTGGCAACATATTTAGGGTAGTTGCCAAAACTGTTGGGTCTGTGGTAATGCGCAGAGGGCATTCAATGGGGCACTCTTGCTTTTCTGCCTTGTCATTCAGCCATTCGGTAACAAGATACTGAAGGAGAAAATACACATGTCAATGAAACCAGCACAGGTGAAGAGAAAAGGCAAGATAGCACAAAGGAGTATGGGGAAGCAACGCTCAGGACAGTCCACATTCTAAAACTTCCCTCCTCCTCCAGAGGAAGGAACACACCGCGTCAAAAAATTCTCATCTGTTGCAGGCACAACAACAGGCAATCCAGTTTTACAGAAGTAGCTCAATTCTATGCTTCGTTAATCTTATTAGAAGGTTCTCTCAAAACTTGATCACCTTGTTCAAAACTAGTTTCTAGCTGCAAGCCTAAATGTATTAATGGTTAATTTATGCCCAGTATGTGGCAGCTGCCTGCTAGCTTCTGCAATTTTTCCTCCTTCCCCTTACAGGTTTCTCCCAGCTTGTACATTATAGTCTGCAGTCACATTCCCTCTTGATCTTCAGTTCTAAGCTGAAAGCTAACCTCTTCTACTTTCTTCTAAGCAAATAGCCCCCTAGTCTGCCACTCCACTCCATCCCAAAAAGATACCGCCGATGATTCCCACATCAAACGCAGTTCAATGCCATTCTAAATTTAAATTCCAACTAATCTTTACTACATAATGGCTCCACTTTTCTTTCTTTGTTCTCTTGCTGATATACACAAGAGAACTTTGGTTTTACTATCCTTCACAGGATGTAATACTCTGGCTATCTCAAGGTGGTTTTGTTGTTTTTTTAAGCAAGTTTCACTACACCTCTATGCTGCTTGATTTAAAATAACTTTCTTGGTTGACACTCGTCGTCTTCCTCTTAAGACACTGGGGATACGCAGAAAACTTGAGATCATATGCATCCAACCTTTTCTAATCAACATTTCTTTTGGGCCCAAAAGCTACTGCTCTCGTTCAGACTATCAGCATCTAGTTCTCAAATGCCAGCTACCCCATCAGAGTTGTGACCAACCACCTTTGCAAACTGCCACCAAAAGCTTTTGCTAGCTTACTGTGCATAGATCCAAACACATCAGCTCTCCCCATCTTTCTATTAGTACCTTGTTCCCATGCAGAAACAACACAAACAGCTTGTTGTCCTCATGGCCTTTGCCAGCCATCTCCCAAGCCTTTCATCACCCTCCACACTAGTACTGAAAGGTCTGCTTTTTGCTTCCCTAATCCAGGGCTCAGCCTCCATCACTCGATTCCTTATGCTGCCAAGCTCCTCCAACCCTTCTCTCCCAGGGTCCCTCAAGCTGGAAGCAGTTTCTTCCCCACGTACACAAAGCTGTATAATTTGCCTCTTTCTAGACTCTTTGGTGTACCCAAAAGTGAGACCCTTCCTGTTGCACCTGTACCACTCTGTTGGTATCAAAGGTCTATGCAGACTTGCTGTAAAGATCAACTAATTTCTTTTTCTGATTTTTGCGTGTACAAGGCTGAGCAGCCAGATTCTGAACCATGATGAGGGCTTCTAGCCACTACAGAACAAATAATACAGTAAATATAAAGTCACATAATTCAAACCATTTTGAAGAATTGTTTCCCCTGAGCCACCTTCTTCCCAAAGGCCAGACAAAACCTCTTTTTCCCCACTCGTTTTGAGTATTCGATCATATTTACCTTTTTAGTTTTGGGGTACTTCACTGCAGCTCGATTAGACTGAGATCCTGCAGCCAGGATAGCAGTTGGGTCAGATCCCGTCAACTGTCTGCCTTCTCCTGGACCTTCTACATTGCTGACATCTGTTGTGGTTACCAAGCTGGCAGCGCTGCCTTCCTCTGGGACAGCCTGTGCGAGTTCAGCTTGCTGGGAACTGGCTTGTTTCTGCCTTCTCAGTCTTTGTGCTGAACTGGTCCGGTATCGAGAGAAGCGACTTTTTGGTCGGGGCCTGGAGGGTTTTGCTGGAGTTGGCTTAGTAACTGTTTTTTCGGGGACAGCATCCTACAATACAAAGTGTCATCAGCCCAAGCACCTCTAAGAGTACTCCTTTTCTCTGCACGCAGGATCAAGGATTGAGATTTATTTATTGACACTACCTGACTCATATAATCTGGTTGGACTCTGTTTGTATTGGCCCCTAAGAGGGCTTTGGGGACCCTTCTAAAACACTGGCACATTACTGTATTGTCTGCTGTGTTCTCAAAGGGATCAGCAAAACATTGGTCTTAAGGAAGAAAGTAGCAATATGAACCTTGCCACTTGTCTCAAGGTAACTGCTCTTACTCCTGATTTGAGCTGACATGTATCATTCCAGGCAAGTATCTAGGCCCTGCCATATAATGAGAACACATGCACCCAAAATAGACCGGGCCAAAAAACACAAAGAAAAAGCAAAAGAATTCCTCAATCACTGCAGTTACGCATCCAACTTAAGCTCACACCAGTACAGAAGGGGTCCACTTGATGAAGGAGTTAGGCTTGTTCAGTGTGGAGAAGACTTAGAGGGACTTAACAACAGTCTTCCTACATCCAGACTGAAGCCAGCAAGAAGATTCAGCGGTTCTGGTGCAAATGAACCAAATGAGAGCTTCAGACCAGATACAAGGCAGAAATTTTTCACCATGAGAACAGTCATGAATTGGAAGAGGTTTCCCAAAGGGGCTGTGCAATCTCCATCCTTGGAGGAATTCAAGACAAGACTGAGGAAAACCCTGGCCAACTCAGAGCTCACCCGACCTGACGCAGAACGCATTAGAGACTCTATGAACCTCCTCCCAGCCTGAACGATCTTGTGATCAGATATGCTGCACCTGAGCTTGGTACAAGCTATTAAACAGTCCTATCTTCAGCTTACCACTACTTGTGAAGACCGTCGTGTGTTCACCCCAGTACTGCTGTTACTGTTAGAAACATTTGGCGTAGCAGCGCTTAGTGCTGAACTTCCATCTTCAGTTTCAGGAGTCTCTGTTTTTATTTCCTCCAACTCAGGAGCTTCAGAATTGATGTTGATTTCAGCATCAGTGCTGTTACGGTCTGATGGTTGCTCTCGTCTCCTCTTTCTCTTTTCCAAGTTTTCGAACATGTGCATGATGGCTTCTACCTTCCTGTCTTCCCGAGTCTACAACACAAGAATAAATTTATGTCAACACTGCAAATTATAAGGAGGAGGAGGCAAGAGCAGATATGGGATACAGCACAGGAAGGAGAACAACAGCCAAATAGCAACGACGAGCCAGAAAGGGGACAGGGAGAAGCAGTTCTTTTCAGATATTTGCATTTTTCAACATGGCAAATTGCCCAGAATAACAACAACATAATCATGTGTTCATAGAGTAACTAGAAGAACTAGACTTTGTTCTTAAATAGGACCACTTAGATACTACCAAGTTATGTTTATAAAATAGCCACAAGGAAATGTGTAATTCTGAAGAACTAAAAACTGTAAAAAAGAACAAATAAAGTGAAGAAATTACTTCAAAACAAATAGAGCTACTCGCTAATTACCAAACATTAGAAACAAACAAAAGCCAGAGGCAACAGAAGTAAGTGAATCAGTAATTTGCAGCAAGTATAACACATCACACAAACTGACTAAAATGATCCAGATTCATTCCTTCCCTGATGTCAGGGGATCACTCAGTTTAAAAATAAAAGTGCTTTTGTCTAAGCAGCTTACAGAGTGGATAAGAAAACAGAACATGAGATAGCAAGGCAAAACAAAGGTATTTACTAGGTAAACAGAAAGGATTGGAAAACTTATCACCTAGCCGTGTCAGAAATAATTAGTAATTATGCACATAAAAGACCCACTACAGTAACGCTGCAGCGACTGGCAAAATCCAGGCTGAATTAAGTGAATTTTAAGTGGGGTCAAGTGCCTTCTGAGATTTGCCATGGAGGAGAAAAGTATCTTGAACCACACAGCAGTACTCAATCACAGCTGCCTGGCCCTTACAGTTTTCTGTTCAAAATTACTCAATGCGCACAAAAAAATAGAGACTGGGAAAACTACAGATACAGGTATTTACCTGCTGCCAAGTATAGAAAACTGAATCTCATTAAAGGAGATTAACTGGTGCGACGTACAGGAACAGGGCTTACAGGCTCATGGGAAACTAACACTTCACTTAGTCTTCTTGCACTATAACTGTCCCAGAAAGAGAACAGCTTCCCTGCATTAAAATGAAATCTTCCCTTCAAGCTTAAGGCCAGTCTGTCGGATGACTGCTCTTATTCAAATTTTAATAGAAACTGACTGCTTTATCTTGCCTGTTCTAAAAAAATCCGTGAGATAATGCAAGGATCTCTCTGCTGGATGGTGGCTCTGCAATTTGCTGCACTATCTTAACATTTAAAGCATGCTCAGGAAATTTACACACGGAAGATTCATATCTCTGATAAGTGAAAGACAGGTGATTAAGGTATTTGGTGAACAAAGAAAGAACAGGGAACTCCTAGCTCCAGTATGTTTGTCAGCTGGTAGAAGGATGGGAGCACTTTTTCTTTTTTCTTCCTTGGGTTTTTGGTTGGTTGGTTGTTTTGTTTATTTGATTTGGGTTTTGTTTCCCACCTTTTTAAAAAAAAAAAAAAAAAAAAGAATTAAGTAGAGCCAGAACAGCTCCATTCACATGCATAAGACATTCTAACCCAGGGAGCAATCCTAGGTGTCATAAGCAGCACAATAAAAAAAACAACCAACCAAACAGCTTTACTCAGTACAGACTGAGACAGGATTGTGTTATCAAAAGATACAAGTGCATTACAAAATATTTTGATCAAGAAGACTAATTAAGAGAATAATGATTGGGAGCACGAAGGGATTTCCTAATAAAGAACATAGCAGATTTTGTTGACTTGTGCCAATAGTTCTGTTGGTAGTCTACCCCTCATTAATTTTTGCCACTGGATCCTAATCTTTTCCGATATGGCAACATGTTTATGAACCCTTACAGGGAACAGATAGATGTTAACAAACCTAATCCAGTAAAAAGGGGCCAAGATTTAGCAAAAATCAGGTTTTAGTTCATTATATGATATAGTTGAGGACGCCCCTGCTCATTGCAGGACAGGTCGGACTAGGTGAGGCTGGACTAGGTGACCTTTAAAGGTCCTTTCCAACCTAAACTATTCTATGATTCTATATTGGTCCATAAATTCTTATACTGGCAATAAGGAAGGACAGCAGCAATATAAAAAGGGTGCAATTACCTTTTTTGAATCTGGTGATTGTCTTGCTAACGGTATGTTTTAGACCACAGAATAGCCCTGAAAGTAACAGTTAAACCTTTCAATCAGGAAACAAATCTGTTGTACACCTTCTAATCTGCAGTACCCTAACATAAATCCTGTGATGTGGAGTCAATCTGGGTGGTTTTTGTTTTGTTTTTTAAATACATTACTGAAGACCACTGACAGTTGGAATTTGCATTGAAACAAGTGAAATAACCAACTGGACCTGCTGGTCACTGCATGAAGCAAGTCCTAAGGGAGACAATACTCAGATTGAGAAAGGTACTTGCCCGTCGGCTGTGGACTAAGGCTCCCTGTTCATCTACAGGCTCCTCTTTCTCCCCTTCTTGTTTCTCCTCCTTCTCTGCCACCTGAAAGAGAAGTCCAGACTTAGTATGTCCAACAAAATCTGGTACTGTTTTAAAGTTATCAAGATTCCTATGGTAATCTAAGGCACTAAAGGTTTAAAAAAAGGCCTCTTGCAGTTTCTGTTCTGAAGATCCCAGTGCTGTATTGGATCAGATTCCACATTTCTGAATGATTAAAATATATATAACAAAGTGTCAAGGGTTTTACCTCATTGTCACTGACTGCTGCAGGTGCCTCAGGAACTTCCTCTGTTTGTTGACTGCTGTTCTCATCTGATGCAATGCCCTGCTGTTCCATTTCTAGCTCCTTTCGACGGGCTTTTCGCCGGCGTGTTTCTGCCCCAATCAGTGTGCCTAAAACAGGTGGAGGTAGGTGTTCTGCAGCATTTGGGCTACGTTTCTGCACAGGGCAATTCCGGTTCCCCTTGTGACACGCACAGTCCACTTTATAGTTGCTGCTCCAAAACACAAACATAATTGGTGTCACTCTTCATTTCTCAACCCTTGTACAGAGACATTCAATGCATCTCTTACTAAACATCTCACCACGTGCCAAAGCAAGGACAGCAGGCTACCTTATGGCCTCTATTGGAGAATATGCCAGCAGAACTGGACAGAATAGCCGGAAAATGCAATTCAGTAGAAAACGGAGCAAAATGTAGAATGCGAGGAAAGGGCTGGAGGAAGATGTCCAGTCCAGGAGGGCAGTGGAGAGCTCCTGGGCGAGGTGAAGGACTCACCAGATGTTGTACTCATAGTCAAAGGCGATGGTAACCTCTGTGTCCTTGGCAATGGTGGCAACAGCATAGATGCACAGGTGGATCATTCCGTCAGCAATCACATGACGAACCTTGTTAAACAAAGTAAAGAGAAACTAACATCTCCACAAGTTGCACTTCTTGCTTTCAAGAGGGAAGCCTCCTTCTGCAAAGTAGCTCTTGTCTATTCCATGAATAATTATCCTAAATTCTCCACAGGGAAAAGCCTGCTTCACTGCTCTTGTCTCATCCTGTGCTTTTACACTTGCACTTACTACCACCTGCTTATCCTAACTAATATTCTGCAGCAAAACGAAAGCCATAAAAAAAACCCTTCTTCCTTCTGAAGAAAAAACTCATGTTCCCAAACTTTCATCTTCGAAGCATCCTCCATCAAACAAGCAGGAGATGCAGAGAATTTAACCCATTTACTGCACTTTAAATTTGAATATTCATAAAAAGGGAATGCACTAAGCCTGTGTAAAACATGTATTTGCAATTACAGTCACGGTGAATAGAGAATTTACCTCTGCATTTGGAGTGCAGGAACGCCTGATGAACCTGGCATCATTACCAAAGGTGCGGGCATCAACACACATTTCAACGCCATTGAACTTGGAGTAGAACAGCACAAAGGGATATGGCCTGGAGAAGTAACAGAACGTTTCAATCCCAAAATACCCATTTACCACAGCACTTATAACAGGTATCCCTCATTTCACTGGAAGCAGCGCTTCCATCAGCGCTGTTGCTCTGGACACTTACACATTTCCATCATTACAGTTTAACAGATCTACTTCAGAGGGTTTTGGTCCATAAGCAGAGCATCAGGCTGAAGTTGTATGTTTGATTTCACATTTCTATGGATGGCACAGCTGACAAAAGCCCTGTAAGTATGCATTATCTCATAGAGACACTAGTCTCTCCGTGCCATGATGCTCTCGTACTAATCACTTCATAGTACTCTTACTTTTTGAAGAAATGCCCATTGACCTCGAATTGCTGTCGTAACATAACCTTCCCTCGATACTCAATTATAAGGGTATCTAGTGCCAAGTCTCTTGCTGCCCTCAGGATCTTCCGGTGCTTCTGAACCCGAGTCACCCTTCCCAGTTGCAGCTGTAACAAAAAACAGAGCAAAATATGAGAATTTAAATGAAACACCTCTAACTCATGAAGAATGTTTTGCCTACATGAAAAGAAAAATTACTCTAGTAGAAAAGCACAGAAACTCTGCCAGGTGAATATATTGTTTATTCTGTAACAGTTTAGTAATGACCAATGACTTTCATAATATTTATCAAAAGCAAACAGTATTTATTCCTTTCCTTCAACAGTAAGTCTCACAAATCTATTAGACCAAGTATTTCAGTCTTGCAGCTAGGAGGCATAACCAGACCTGTCAGTTGCTGCTAACAGGGAACTGCTCTGCAATTATGGCCACTTTCACAGCCAGAATAACTCAAATCTTCCCTAAATTGTGGGTTGTCACACATTCAGAGGAAAAAAACACAAACTCTTCCTTCTGCAGAGGATGGTAAATTCTAGCTAACAAGCCAAAGACTTAAGCTGGCAATTTCTATATCCATCCAGAAACTTCTCTTCATTTGCCTGCTCAACTAGTACTGTGGATTTTTTTTTTTTTTAAAGATGAAGAAATAATTTTTTAACTAAGGAGTGACAGTTAGCTGAATCTTCTTTATGTTAAAGTCTACAGCTCTATTACAATGGATTTTCACAACAACACGTTTCGACAGTATGAAACCACAACATTCTTTAAGCACAGACATTCAAAGACGACACATTTTATGGAATAATGGAGGGGATATTATAAGCACGAGGGCATAGGAAAGACTTCTTCCATAAAAACAAAATACGTTTCTTGCTTAACAGGCTGAACCTCTCCAAGTAAAAATTATGTGAAGATGGTTGGCTGCCTCACCACAAGAGCTATGCCTGCTCTTTCCTAAGCATGCTATTCAGTGTGCATAAGGACCTGGGGTTTTGATACTTTTCCGGAGTGAATCGAGGCATAAGTGTTCCTACTTCAGTAATAATGACAGTCATCTATCTAAATTGGAAGTGAAACACAGGATTTTATTAAAAGCAAGCTCCCAACTTTTCCTGATAAAACTCTCTTGTTAGAAACAGCTACTGCTCCGTCTGCTCAAACGGATGAAAAAAAAAATCACATTAGCTTAAGAAGGGGCTCAGTCTGGACAACGACAGAACGCATGATGTTCTAACCATGTGAAAATAAAGTTAAGACCTTAAGGCAGCACTCAGCACTGGGAACCAAACGAAACTCTCCATACTGACCATATGAATGTATTGAACCAGATTTTTTTTTTTTTTTTTTTTTTAGCAATCTTGTATGTGCTCTGAATTAAACCTCTTTGGGAAGAAGATGATTTTCTTTGTTTTAATATGACATTATACTGCAGATCTTGGCTCAGGCAGTAAAGGAAGATCTATTTGTTGACTTCTCTCACTTGGGTCCAGGATTAAAGATAGCTTTATTAAAATATTCATTTGAAGCCCATGCAGATGGGAGTAATGGTCTTGCTAATCCAGACCTCCTCTTAGAGATACATCCAGCGCTACATTTATCATGCCTATGGGATAGATCTCTTTTTCGTGTCACTGTATCTGCCGGCAATTGAAAAAAATTGCACGTATTTATTGGAGACTGAAAAGCCTTACAGGATGTCGTTCATCTCTTCGTATCTTGGATCCTGATAAGAGTTCACAGAGGATTCCCCAACTACTGAACTGGCATAAAAGGAACATGTTATTTCTACACTAAAAAGCCACATTGCTGGCCCTTATTTCTGATCGATAAACCCATGACATGAGTGAACTGTAGGATAAGACTGTTTACATTGCTGAGAGTAGCGGCTAAATTATTTTACAAACATTGGATACATTGTGAACTATCCAACTGTGGTAATGGAGAATAAATAAATGGGACTAGATTCGTTAGTGTGTGACAGAAGGAGATACGGAGAAAGTATCTGAAGTTAGTAGATAAATCAGGACTAACATAAGCGCATCTCCAGTTGAATAATTTTGTTTCTTTACCGACACTTGTTTGCTATTATAATCAGTTTCTTACCTACACTGGCCCTATACAGGAGTGTTGGACCAGATGACCTTCACTGGTTCCTCCCAACTTAGATTACTCTACTGCTCTAACAAATTCTCTTTAGTATCTTTCAGAGATATGAGTTAATGTCTGGTAGCCTTCACTCTCACCTTTGGCCCATGACTGACTTGTATGACTGTTTGCCTGATGTCAGAAAACAGCTTGGGGAACACAGGTGAGATAAGGCGGGGTGGGGAGGAGAAGAGAGCCCATGAAGGAAAGAGAAGCCTCTGCATCTGTAAACTTAACAATTATCTGAGTTTGGTAAAACAGGAACGATCTCATAGCTTTTCTGATAAGACCCTAGCTCAGCTTGTTTTCATTCTCTGAATTTAGAAATATGAAGAGGATTAGCTGCCATGCTTTCATGCGTGAAAAGAACAAATGATCTTATTCATGTCACAGGCTAGGGATTGCTGACTGTTAATCAGACAAAACTGTTCTGGTATGTTTGCAGAGCAACATCTGTATAATACTCAGTGGCTTTATTTTATAAAGGCCCTTTCGCTCTTCACTTCAGAATGTGAAATCAATCAGGGCTTCGAGCTCAAGTCAGCAATTATCAGAGGCAACAAAGGGTTGCCAACTGACCCTGGCTTTGGTTTGGCAACAGCAGGCAGAAAAGTGATTCACAGCTTTCAGTTTGTCAAGCATCTGGCAGTAGCCAGCACTAAGATGATTTTATTCATGACACTGAATAGCTTCATATTTTCCCAAGTTTCCCTCTGCGTCATTAGGACAGTTGAGACTTGGTTTATCCAAAACATTCCACTGATCAATATCCCGTACCTTGCATGTATAACTCTTAACCCGTCTTCCCTACTCCTTCTGGCTTAGGGAAGCTTTTAGGTCAAACTTTCTTTTTTTTTTTTTAAAAAAGTATACATTTGCATAATTTGTTTACCCAAGCTAAACAACTCTCTCAACTGTGAGAGTATGCAGGGCATATAAAATGTTTTATTTTTATTCTTTTCTCCTCTCTCCAGAGTCTTCATGGACAAATAGAGCAGTTACGATAGACATCCTCTACACACAGCTGCTGTCTGTATATTTACGCAACCTCCCTAATTTTTTTCCTAGCTCAAAGTACCTATTTCCTTATCTCCCAGAAAAGCTATTTTTATGTCCAGTAACGGTATTTGGTTAAAAGACAACTGATGCAAACCGAGAAGCCTTCTCAGTTTGTCTAATAAAGATGAGACAAATGAGCAGAACAGAAATACAAAGCACAGCATGAGAGACCACGCATCCCACACCTGCGCGGGCTATCCTCCTCACAACACTCCACAGCCATCTGCTGAGCAGAGAAAACAAGGACATAAGGGCTGACAAGCAGCAGCCGAGGACAGCCACTTGGCCTTTCATCAGTATCCAAGAGGAACTACAAAGCCACCAAGTCTCTTCATTCTTTCGCAGCATGCGCCAGGATAGGTACCTACCTACAGCTTGTTTAGAGTAACTGCAGCTCTCTATGAAGTTTTGCAACTTTCTATCTTTTTGTTTCTTTGGGATATATCGCATTTGGAGTCTTCTGATTTGGAATGCTGGCCACTTTTCCCTGTGGGAAAACCTATGTCTGTACAGGGAAGGGAGAGGGCAAGAGAGCATGACAAGAACAAGCACATTTATGTATGATATCTTTCATAATCATCTGTCCTGCTGTACACTATGAAGGTGATAAAAAGAAACAGCGTATGTTTTATTACTTATTTCAAGACTTTTCCTAAAACTCATGTGAAGGAGATAGAAGAGTTTACATTTAGACTTAGAAAAATATTAAGATTTCTAAAGAAGCAGAACTTTTTCTTCCTTATATTTCCTCAGTTGTTCTCTTTAGGAACGCTACTCACATAGCCAAGTAGAAGTGTTTCTCCCCAACCCCCACAGAAGTCTTATTATTGCAGAACTAGAGGCAAGAGTGGAAGGAAGTTGGGTCCAAAGTCCTCTTTCTGCACTCTCCCTTACTGGCAATATCTGTGCTCTGCCTGATGTGCTTCACCTACATGAAAGCAGAGGGAAAGGTGGGAGGGAGCATGTGAACTTCACAGAGTGGTGAGTCAGCTGATATAAACAAGAATGATTCAAGCACAAACATATACTTGATATTCAGGTTTCTGACTGTGCCCCTTCTACAGAAGAGGTGCCTCACACCTGTTTTGGAGCCCATCCTTTTCAGTTGCACCTATCTCCATTCTCCTGGACAAGGAAGCCCCACAAAGCCTGAAATGAGTGACAATGCTGCTCTCTTCAATAAAGCACCAACCAGATGAAACATCGGCTGAGAAGAGTAGTAGGGAGGACAAACACCACACAAACACATCCCTTTCCTGCTTCTCCTTCTCTACATGCACTCCATAAAGCTGGCAAGACACCAATCATTGCACATCTCTTTTCAAAGAGAAAAGTTAGGGACAGTTCCCTAAAATCAATCGTCGTTGTGCAGTATTCGAAAGTTAGGGTCTAAATAATCATTCAAAACACTGAAATAATGTTGAAAGGTTCTTTAAAATAGCTTTGTGGAAACAAAACATAAGCCAGAGAAAGGAGAGGAAAAAAGAAAAAAAAAAGAAAAAAAAAAAACAGGAAAAACTCAGCTGGAAAGCAGGAAATTTCCTGTCTCCAGCAAGTGATAGATCTGGTTCTGCCTCAAGCCATTCAATGATCAAAATTATTGATGGTAAAATACCTGTGAATCATATCACACAACTGTACAAAATACCCCCAACTTGGCAACACTGACTTGGTTGAATGCAAGTGTTTCTGAACCTGTTTGGTACTGGCATCTCTTCTGTTCCCTTCTGCACCAAATCTATGCCTATCGGTCTGAAATTACCTGACCAGCTACGATACTGCTCACCCATGCCCAGGCCTTATGTCTAGAAACCAGAGGACCTGACCTACCCCACTTCTGCCACAATGGTTCTTACCTGCATCTGGGACCCAATAACAGTATTATTGCAGGTCAACTCTGTTTTGTTGATTGTGTCTAGCATAGCAGTTTTGCCCACGTATTCTTTATTAGAGTTGAGATGACGCTCCAGCAAGTTCTGTACATCAGCGCTGTACTGGTTAGTAAAGGCTTCTTCGTACTGATCCGTCCAGAGCCGTATTCGATTCTCCCACCCTTCAGCTGTGTTCTCATCCAAGGCATGTGCTTCAGAAGGGGAATTCTGCACCAAACACCAAAGGGTCAACGGCTAACACACTACGGGAAAAAGCTATCCACAGTGCTTTGAGCATATGAATATGCTACAAAAAAAAGGCAAATCTATTCCAACCTAAGGAAGCGTTGGTTATGAGGCCACCTTTTTCACAACCTGCATCCTCCAGAACATTGTACAACAGTGCCACTTAGGAATCTACAGAGAACTCTGCGCAGGACTAAGACCTCCTGAGAGTTGACACTTGGCACTGTTACATACAAGAAAATTAAGCTAGTACATGGCTGGAAAAAGTTTTTTTAATCACTTTGGAAAAATTACTAAGTAGATTAAAAAAAGCAAAGGAACAGAACACACAGAAAGGCAAATAAATCTCATGTAGGCTTGTCCTACAGTCAACCCACTCATGTCCAACACAATGCTAGATGATGCTGATTGCATCTCAATCTTTGCAGTGACTGATCCCCAAACACTTCTGAACCCTCTTGGCTAAATGGTCACCAAGGTTTCAAGAAACTGAATGTAAAGCATAAGCTAACATGCAGAAGGTTATAACCGCAAGTCTTAAGTAGTGTAAAGAAGAGAGGGCAGAATTGGGTAACCTGTTCATACCATCTTATAACGGAAGGGAAAAAAGAAACTGGTAGGAAAAAAAAAAAAGCTTCATTTTTAACTTGACAATAGTTGAAATAATTCAACAAATGATATTCCAGAGGTCAGTAACTTAACTGGCTTCACAAAGGACTGACACGTATGTGACAGTGAGGTATTAGTGCCATGGACCACTGAAGAACGAGCAGTATTTTCATCATATATATTAAAAGCATTGTTTTCATGCATTTTTACCCTCTCAAGGCACTTGCGTACTATGGAGACAGGTACGTCACAGGATTGTCCTGTTTCCTCTGAGCTACCTGCTAGGAGCCACTGTCAGCTACAGAACTGGGGTCATATGGAACCAAGTGAACTTTAAGGCACATCTTGTGTTTATAGGAACACGTTTAGCTCAAAGCGCAAGTCTACTTTTTCTGTCAAATCAACTTCCTATCAGATAGCCACAACTACCAATATTGCAGAAAGTCAGAGATAAATATATCGTCCCATCCATCCATAGCAAGAGGATGCAGAGAGAAACAAGACAACACTGCTAGGGACACCCAACGTTGAACTTGTCTGTTACTTCAATGCCCAAGCTTAAAATACCTTTGATGCAATCAACTGATAACTGACTTCACAGAACTGGCCACAACCAGTTCTACATCCCTTACATCAAACATCCTACTCCCAGGTGTCATGAATCAGTCACATCTCTTGGAAAGGGATGACATTAGCTTCCAGAAAGTGATGAGGTATCTGAAGATAAAGCAAGGTTCAAGGGGCAATTCCTCTGATACCCTTTTGAACAGGCCTGCTTGCAGTGCATGGAAAGGCTTGGGATTATTCTGAGGCTGGTCCCATAATCAGAAACTCCCCAGGCAAACCAAGAGAGGCACAAAGTTACAGGGGAAAAAAACCCACCACCATCACAGAGGCTTCTCAGTTCCACTCACCTTCATCCTCAGGGACTTTCGTGAACCCTCTCGAAATGCCTGCCCCCGAACAAAGAGAGAGAGAAAAAACAAAAAGTATTACATAACTTTCCCTCACAATTAGCATCCCAGAACCACACTAGATCTTACTCCAACAGATCAACCCTTAACAAAAGACAGCAAGAATTACAGGAAGACCTACACAAGAAGCAATGGACTTGAACAAAAAGACTCCACAATGCAAATCCAGTGGAAACTGCTGAAAAGCTTGAAGACCAGGATTTCTGAACTTAAAAGGTCTGCCTCATGCTTAGTAAAAATCTAAGATCAAAACCAAAACTGTCCTGACTAACTCCACTTGCTTTGACAGAAAAACTGGCCAGCAACAGATTCAGGCTGGTTCACAACAAAAAACCTGAAGACCTTGCATGGCTCCTACTCCCAGTCTTTTATTTAATCAGTGCCTACCAGAAGAACTTCAAGGGAAACCTAACCTGGGGAAAATCACGGTAAAGCTAGCAGATGATGGGAAAGAACCAGCTGCTCACACACTTGCATTCCAATATAAGCAACCCGAAATTATTTCGGTCCCCAAACCCTCACAAACATGACAGTAAAGTCATCCCTCAACAAATGTTCATCACTACCTACATAGTTTTCCACACAGGCACTATCTCTGTCCCTGAAGAACAGTGCCAAGAAGCTCTGCAGCCCAGATTCCTTAACACAGCCTGCTAAAAAACATCATGCTACCTTTGTTTTTCATTCCATTCACAGACCACCCCTTTGCCACGAACAGGCAGACTCCAAAAGCTATTTCCCCAAATCCTAATGGTGCAGAAAGGAAAATAAGTGAGTCGAAGCTCTGAGCATGAATGGACAGCATTGGGAAATAAGGGTGGAGTTCCAGTTAAGGTAATTTTTAAACCAAGAGCCACGTATTCTAGCAGGTCACAAATACAAGGCATCACATTATTACACCAGAAAGAGTAATTCCTTATAGGACAAAAGTTTCTTGTCTACTGCCAGCTTATCAACCTGCTCTCAACAATACACCACACAGCATTTAGCAGGAACTGCAGCAACCTCTTCTCACTCTACATACCTTGATCTTTTTGGCCTTTGGAGCAGCGCGAGCTTTTTCTGTACTCCTCTTCCTCTTCTTAGGTTTGCTTCTACGGACGCGGTTGACAGTCAGCGTGATGCTTGTAGGGGTGTGCTGCGTAGCAGTGTACAACACTGTAGAGGGAGATAGCTCTTCATCCCAGCTCTCAGTTGCACTGCTGTCCCCTCCTATAGAGAGGAATGCTTTGTTAGCAACGTTTTTATTTATCCCAGAGAGAACTGCTTACCCTTATTGTCCATTTTCATCAAGATGACTTAATGACCTCAAACAGCTCTTCCCTGACAAAACTATACTGCCTCAGTTTTCCCACCCAAACTGGGAACAGGTCTCCTGAACTTCTGGTATTTCACAGAATGGCACTAATGAACACTTCCCTTTTCTGTTCACAAGATAATCTGATTTTCCCAAGAGCTAACTGAGGTGAGGCAGAAGGAGAGGAGAAAATCCCAGTGACTGGGAGGCAAAGAACATTAGCAGGCACTGATCACAGTTAAATGATTACAGCAGTCAAAAGACAAAGGTCTTGTAGAAAGAAAGCAAAAGGCACCGTTATCAGAATTACAACCTCAAGCTCACCTGACACGTTGTCCTGCTTCCGACGGCGGAGTCTGATCACCTTCCCCCTGCTCATTCCTCTGCCAAAGGAGAATGCACAATTGAAGCTGGTTTGTAGGAGTAAAGTCACTTGAAATTCAACAGGATGTCACAAGATGCGTGCCCTCAGTGGGGCCCAGGATGATAAGAACATCGATTTAACATCCTCATCTCCACTCCTGGTGCCACCAACACTTGTCAGGCTGACAACGCAAAGGAGGAGGGTCAATACTAGGCAAAGCACTGGAAAGAAGGCTCCAGTTAGCAAAAGGAAGTCTGTCCCACAGCCCAAACGTGACACAGTTTGGTATGAGAAGTCAACATGAGGAGCAGTCCAGATCTGCACTGCACCAAAGCTTACCTGCACTTTTCACACTTGAGGAGGAAACCATCTTGAGAGACACTGCAGTGGCACCAAGTGGGAATTGATTCTCCTTCTGAGGAGCTCTCACTGTCCCCGGAGTTCTCCTCATCAGGCGAGTGCAGCCCGTTCAGTTCTGCACGAGGTATAATGGTCTGGACAGGAGGAGAGGCTGGTGGCGTTGGAGGAGGAGGGGCTCCATAATTATGATCCTGAAAACAAGTATTTGCAGTACTACTTTTAACATGAAGATATGATGTCTAGAAACTGAAGTCCCAAATCCACAGTTCTCAGGTTATTAATCAACAACTGGTGTAAAACAGTAGTCTGAATTCCTCGATCTACCAAGAAAGTAAAGCAATAGCTTTCAAAGATGTTTTCTTCTGCACCAATGAATTAAATTCAAAACCTATGAAAACAACTAGGCTATTTCAACATTAACTGTTGTACTGCTAGTAATCTGAGATGACGCCAGTGGTCAAACACTAGAACCGGTTGCCCAGAGACATTGTGGAGTTTCCGTCTGTTGAGATATTCAAAACCCAACTGGACACGGTCCTGGGCAACCTGCTCAAGCAGAGTCAGCTTGAGCAGAGGGGTTGGATTAAGTGATCTCAAGAGGTCCCTTCCAGCCTCAGTGATTCTGTGACATCCTGTTCATCCCATAGTTTCAAGCCACGTTCCCACTCTTCCTGACTGTTCCTCGTTTCTCATAGTTGTAAGTTACCAATATGAAAATCTGTGCAATTCAAACAAGTACAAATTGTACACAATAAACCAAGCGGGGCATAAAATTACCACCAGGAAAACATTATAAATTCATATATATTCACACTTCGTTCAGTTAAAAATCTATCACCTAGAACACTAATAAAGCTTGCTATAGAGTATGCAAGGCTTCACAAACAGTAAACACACAAATGCAAAACGTATGGCAGAACTCAGCTGTTAACTCAGTGTTCCCTAACAAATAAGCGAAAACTCCCAAGGCTTAACAGGCAAAGAACTATGGAGCAAGGAGAAAAGAGTAAAGTAGACAGTAAAGAGCTGATTCACTGCAGAGAGAGTACTCACTGCGTAAGGCAGCCCGCGATAGCTGTGTTTCTGGGTGGCCCCATAGCCGTGGCTGGAGTACACATTCTTCTCACTGACAGCTGGACTAGCTTCCACAGACTCTGGGCTGCAGAAAGGGCCAGAAGTAAAACCCATCAATATAACATCATTTTTTAGTGCCAGTATTTCACTGCTCTTTTCTATTCAACACATGAGCGCAAAATGAAGAAACTTCATGAAATTGAGGTGTTATTATGCGCTTCACCAGGCATCATGTGTGCAGAAGCTGTACAGGATAAACCTGCTTTCAACAGAGGGAAACAACTGAGTAAGGGCCACCCCGGGTAACTCATTAAACTGAGTCTCAATCTGGGAAGTTAAAAAGATAATTAGCATGTACGAAGCTCAGTTTCCTTATAGTTGAGGAAGTTGGGTCTAGTTCAGCATTCACATCTGAACTCAGCTAGCGTAATCTCAAAGCCACTGAGCAGTACTGCCACGTTATCTCTGCAACAGCTTATTTCAAAGAGCAGCTAAGCAGCTTTCCTGTATCTGTGCTTGTTTCTCTCTCCCTCAGACAGCCGAGTCCAACGTCCTGTGATAAAGCCTGTATGAAACCTGTGGCTATCCTGACAGCAATGACCAGGAGCTGGAGATTCCCGTCACAAAAAGGCAACAAAATGCATGACCTGGACAGACAGTGGCCATAGACAAATCAGATTCGCCCTGTGCCTTCTATGTAGCAACATGGTGCGCAATGTGCTGAACAGGAAATTTGCTGCTGAGGTACAATGCACCCTTCCACCACACGGTGGTGGAAAAAAAGCAGCTAAAAAGGAAAGGTATATTCCTTAGCAGAAAGCTGCAGAAACCCTACTCAGAGAGGCGACAGCTGCAATTCAATGCAGGGAATATTAGATAATGAGGCTACAGACAGAATACCAGCAAGGAAACACACTGTCTGTTACAAGCAGGAGACACAAGCCAGCTAACCTCTGCTCAGATTAGAAGTAGGGTCCATATCAGAGTGCAGCAGAATATTACTGAATCATGTCTGCAGCTGAAATATTTTCAAAATTTTATCAGGGAGCTGAGCAAGGAGGAAAGAAAAATACAGGAAAGGAAAACTTTACCTTGGACCTCTGCTGCTCTGGTGAGATTTCGCAGGATTCTCAGTGGGTCCTATATTGTCAGCATGAATCAGGCAGTACTCAAACACCAGCGGTCAGCGGTCACGCGTGGGGCAGTGCTTAGGCACCACCCAAGAACATTAACCCCTCTGCCCTTTGGACTTCCTATTAGCTCTCGAAATCTCTGCTGCACTGAAGTTTGCCCCACCCTGGCACTAAACCTGATACACTCTCCAACGCACCAACCACCTGAGCTTCTGGCTTATTCTGGAGTAAGGTGGATCTGCCTGTGCAACATAAAGGAGCAATAATCTATCATACAAAGAACTGCAGAAAGTAGAAGACCTTAAACTACAGAAACTCCACTTCTGCAGATCAGGATTTAGGCGCATGACATGATACATTAATTTTCAATGTAACTACAACCAGCTAAATTGTCAAAAGCAGGAGATACAGGTGGCAATAACCCTCGGATGATATACGTCTTAATAAAAGACACTGTGTAGAGCTTGCCACATAATCCACCCTTGCTGGATCTCTGCAACAGTCCTTTAGGGACTTCCAGATTGGCACAGAGTTAAATCCATTCAGGTTTAATTGTATTTTCAGAAACAATATTAGAAGGAAAAAGGCCTAAACAGCAGATCCGTTCTCTCTCCAAGTCACCCACATTCCTAACTACAGTCAGCCTGGAACACCAGCAATGCTGCTGCAAGCATTAGCAATAAAACTTCAAGACTGTTGGTGCAACGGTGTCCAGGGGCAACAACGCTGGGGCCCATGCTTCCTCAGCAGCAGTCTGCCAAGGAGCTACAACAACTTCCAAAATGCAGTCAGACTAGCAGCAAAACTACTCTGCAGCTTCCATGTCACCCTCAGAAGAACACACACACACTTGACCGTTCTCATCTCCCCTTTGTATCAGAGGCTGGGGAATATGCTAAAGCTCAGCCTGAAAAGAGGGCCAGCTAGATTTCCTTTTACCTTCCCACCACCTTCGTGATACACATCTTTGAAATCAATCCCTTGTAAGAGACGAGAAGCTCAGGTACCCCAGACTTCATGCATTAAACTAGTAGAGTTTGAAAGGAGAAGCGGAGGATAGCCTTAACTTTCAACAGACTAAAGAAAGACTCTTCAGCAGTAAGTAACAGTGCATCAGTGCAAAGCCTGAAGAATAAAGTCCTGGCATTCCCAGTTTTTAGAAAACAGAGAAACTAATTCAGAAATCTTCAAAAGCCTTTTTAGAAAGTACTCCAGCCTAGCCTCAAGTTGGACCTACAAACTTCTTATAATCAGGGAAAAAGAAAATGCTTTGCAGAAGGCTTATAGACAGTCTTTTTGATATTTAAATGTTACAAGGGACATGCGTAGATATATCTGGCTCTCCTCTCTACCATGCTCAGCTCTGAAAGCAAGTGCCTAGTGCATGAGTAAACTATTTAGCACTCTTTCTCCTGTCATAAACAGTTTAAAATTCCTGCATGTTGAGTCTTTAAAGTGCTGGTGTGGGAGAAGCATGGTGACAAGCAATACTGAATGTTAAATCTCGAAAAGTGAAGGATCATATACCCACTGCAGATGAGTGATTTACTGGATTCTGACTCCCCGTTTAAAAACAACATGTAAAAATATGGGCTTTGGGATGGAATGAAGCATCACGAAGAAGAACGCCTAGAACGCGGCCAGTGCCAAGACAGACAAAAAAGAGCATTAGCAGTCTTGCAGAGAGCGCGACTGTGTACTCAAACTCTGTGCATAGTCAAATCAGGGCAAGATGGAAAGGAAAAACAATGATTCATACTCTAACCCACTGCTCTTACAGCTCAAAATTAATAGTCTTGAGCAATATCTGTTCTACATTGATGAATCTGACACGAAGGTATTTGCACAGTAGGTACCTTTAAATAATACATGGGAGAAAGCTATCTCCAAAATGCGCTTTCTAAATTTTTGTAAAGAGATGCTACGGTCTGCATTTCAAAGAAGGATGCAGGAAAGCAGGAGGCAGAAGCACACAGAAATAATCTCGCCCCCAACAAAAACATAGTACTCATCCAAGCTGACATTATTCTAACAAGGGTTTTCAGAAAAGATCACAAGGCAACATTTTCTGGATTTGAAATGTTCCTGACTCCTGCAGAAGCAGAGTCTTTTAAAACAAATGGTAAGTCATCTCCAACAGGCCTCAGAGACAGGTCTGCAGTGACAGCCCTGCACAGGGTCCTGTGGTGGGGACCCTGAAGGATTGCCCACTGAGGTGTGCTTCTTGGAACCTGCTCAGGGGCAGAAACAAAACAAAGGTGCCTGCACAGGCTGATGGTGTCTCACATCTCTGGCCAAGCTCCAAAGGGGTTCAGAAATCAGTCATGTAAGCTGGGTACTGAGTCTGAGCTAGTAGGCTCTACTGAGAGGGAGGCTCAGAACACTGATCCCTCATATAACACAGCTTTTTTGAAAAGGAGCTGGCTTGTCCCTTGCCAGTGTCAAGAAGGGGTACAGCAAACATGCAACTGCCTGCACTTGAGTATAGACTTACCAGTCAAGCTGATATAAAACCCATGGTTGAGTGCCTCATACTGCTGGAATTCTCCTTTTCCCCATCTCCTGTGACAAACTTAGCGATTTTCATAACACTGTGTTTGTTAAACACTCAGTCTGTCTCTGCATTTATCTCTCATACAGCCAGCAGACCAGCACCCCTTCCTCCTGAGTGGGGAAAGCACTGGCACTGATCCTGCAGCCCCACTCCAGGGCAGCCCTCTGACACCCTCCCCTCGTCCTCCTCCATTGGGTAACACTCACTCCGATCCTGCAGCCATGTCGGAGTAGGACGTATCTGGTGTGGTGACTCCCAGAGGGATTGCAATGCTCATGACGCCCGTCGGGGATCACGGAGTCCAGAGGGCAGCGACTGGCCGCTCCGAGGGCGGAGAGGAGCCGCAGAGCCTCGGCCAACACGTCACGGACATGGGGAAACCTACCGAGGTAGAAACAAAGCATTGCATCTCCGTTACAGGATAAAGTCTCCCTGTGTACCCCTAAAAAAGTCTTTCACATCAAAAGAAAAGCAGAAATAGGTTTCCATCAGTGACATGCCGCATCATTTTTACTTCATTGTCATATGTGGGGCCAGGGAAGAGGTAGACGGTAGCAGTTTGGTGGAGTTTTTTTGTTGTGGTGGTGGTTCCCCCCCCCCAAGTCTTGGATTGACATGCCATGAGCTGCTCTGCCATAAAGCCGATAATGACAGTCCCCTCCCCTCCCACTCCCCCAACTAAACTTAGGACTAATTATCAGATAAGCAATCTATTATCTCCTTCTGCATATAAGCAGCAGCTGTCACCTATCACCATGGGCCCTTCATCAGCATTTCCTAGCTCCTTTCCCAAACAAGTTGCAGGCAAAGCCCCATCTGGGAGGGCAACAAGACAGAGCCAAGGTGGGCTGAGCTGAGACCTCTCGCTGGAGACCAGCTTGTGTCTGCATTCACCGGGCGCATGGCGCGGGCGAGTGGCTGCCCTCACACCACCGACTGCCTCCCCCCGGCAAGCGAGGCCCGTCCTGGATTCTGCAAGGATTACTCCGTCCGGCGAGCCCTGACACGGCGGGCCCCGAGACTTTCCGAAATCCCGGCTGACACCTCCCCGCAGCAGAGCCACGTCAGACATCTGGGCGCTCGCGCACAGGCCGCTTCGGTGCGAAACACGGTGGGGCCATTGGCTCGGCGCAGGGAGCCGGGGTGAGTCACGGCGGCATCACGGGGCGCAGCCGCTGGCCGTGCCGGGGCCAGCAGGGAAGCCCACGCCCGGGCTCCGTGTTCCCTGCTGACTGCAGCGTTTTGCTATGGCGGCGAGCGAAATCGCCGATAAATGCAAACTTCCAAGGGCCGGATGGCGGAGGGAGGTAAAACGGGATCAGCGCCTCGTTATGTAAACAACCTCAATAACACAGACATTCATAAAGGAGCCATTATTCCATGCGGTTCTAAAGAAAACCCCCACGACACCGAGAAAGGCTGCACCTCAGCACATAGCAAAGGCAGATCCAAAAATCAAAGAAAACCAGTGGCAATTTAGCCATCCTCTCTGCACCTTAAACTTTAAGGGCAGCCTTGAATAACTTTCCACAGTTTTTCCTCCAGCTCCGGCAGTGCAGACGAGCCAGCCTGCGCTCGCAGCCGGCTGTCACATGCTCCCTCGGAATCTCGGGGGCTCTGCCAGCAAAACCCTCCTGGGCTACGGAGAGGTGGCGAGCCAAGTTGTGCTGTGGGTAGCGAATTTCTCACAGGGAACAGCCTTTGGACACCATAGTCCAGCCATTGTTTAATACATAAAAACCCCCAGAAACACCAAACCACACGCTCACTACGAGGGCAAGTGAAGGAAGAGTGAGAAAGTCAAAAAGTTTAAATGCCGCATGCTGTATTTGCCTTTTTCTGTCGTAAAAGGCAGGCCACTTCTCTTAGCACAAGGAAATATTTTCCTTCTTCAGTATACATCCCTAAGAGAAATCTTTCTGATAGTATGACAGGCACACAGCCAATTACAGAAGTAGTGCACATAGATTTTTTTTAAGTGGTCTGTGGCAATTCCCTGTTATGCCCCAAAGCAACGGGCTCGCAGGGAGGTGGGAGATGAAAAAGCAAACAGGCAGGACTCAGCTCACAAGCAGCTCAAACCCAGGACAGCTCAGGTGTCCTTGAGTCTGTTTTGTTTTGTTTTTAAATAAAAGGACCTTTAGGAAGTGTCTAATTTATCCTTTCTCATGCCTGTGACATTGACACCAGATGAGACAAACCACTGCTAAAACACAGCTAAAAGCCACAAACAACAATCTCTGCTTCAACTCAGTCACCCAAAACTCTGGCAAAAGGTTAAAAGAAACGGGACAGGTTTCTCAGTGTTGGAAGCATCCTTCCCCCTTCTAAGGGACATAGTAACCTTCTTTTTCCCCCTCAGAATATTTTGAAATACTTCCTTAGAATTTCTTCCTCCCCCCCATCAATCTCTTGCCTTTGCCATGACCGTACCCAGCTGGCAGCAGCCTGAGATTTCATCAGGACAAATTCCAGCCTCCTGCCTGCCTGTGACTCAGCAGAACCAGAGGATTTCAGGTGCAGCTTCTGGACTCAAGAATCACAGGGCATCTGGTCAGTCCTGGGATAACTGGAACAAGTTTTCAGCCACTTCTCATAGGAAACTCTCTTTCCATCAATGCTGTACAAACATCAGACTGTTCCGGCCTCACAATAACTCCCACTTTTGGGAAAAAGATTACTGGGAAACATGAAATACCAAACAGAAAGGTTCGACAAGGCGAATTCCAGTTCAGTTGCTTTTGTGTTGACCCAGCAGCACTTGCCCAACCATCACCGGCGCTCAGATTTTGCTGTTTGTTGCTCCTGTTTTATGTGTACGTTCAACTCCGACAATGTAACATTCAAAATGAATTGCTGAGACCAATCTCAAGTTCTGTCCAAGATCACATCACCTTCAGGCTAGATTACAGTCTGGTCTTCATGAAACTTGGCCTGGTAACACCCACAACATTACCCTGCACAGAAAACATTGGGGTTGAGATCAAAACGTTCACTCATCGAACTGGCAAATTTCCTGCATGTACAATCCTCAAGCTCCTCCCTATCTCTCCCTCCCAAAACACACAACTGTATAAGAGAAAACAGTCACATCAAATTCTCTCCAGTGCCACTGGAAGAAGTTTTCCTAAAATTCAAAGTCTTAATGAAAATTTGATGAGCTTCAGACTGCAGCACAAACTTATCTTCCTTGTGATACAATTCTTGGAATCAAACAGAAACAGGAATTTCGATGGCCTAACAGGTAAATAATACTTAGCTGGTTTTGAAAACGCAGGATTTAAAGATTTCCCTCTTCCCCCCTCCACGTTTGGCATCTACACTCCTTCCTCCTTAACCAGTCATGCCAGTATAAAGACATCTGGTCTTTCCCAACATCATCAAAGCAGCCCCGATGAGCATCCACCTGCACAGCCACTCCAGCATGGATATCCTCAACTCTCACGTGGCACGGGTCACACACCAAGGGACTCAGCGACCTTCAGACTAAAACCTTAAGTGGTTGCCTTAGCTAAAATGTAAATATGAGCCATTCAGGTATTTCTTCAGGTAACATCCCGTAATGGATGGAAAGGACTGTAATAAATCTAAGCCAGCCAAGCAAAGGTTAGGCAACACCTGCTATAACAGTGAATTTAATTTTCAAAACTCTCTTTCGGAGGCAACAGCCACAGCGCTGCACTGGCTCACTTCCTCAACCACCGCTGTCCATGTTACAAATAAAGCAGATGCAGAAAATGTACTGCTGGAAACTCTTTTCATGACTTGTGGTGTTAAAAGTCAACATTAACAGGCACGATCAAGCATGGTCAGTCAAACAGCTCACTGAAGCTTCCTCCTTCAAGATGTGGTTGTTCCCATTTTCACTAGTGTCTTGGTCTTGCAGATGCCTCTGGACACCCACGGTGTGCAACACTTGGTAACAGGCTCTACAAATATTTGAGAGAGCTGTGAAAAATTCACACTCGGACAAAAATTGTGGGCACAGCCTCACAGACTGCATGTGTTACCTAAATTCAGATGTCCAGACTCCATCACCACTTGCTGCTGGTCAGGTGATGATATGCAATCTCAGGGTTGCGGGGGGGAGAGCACTCCCCTTGCACCCTCCCACAGTCACAGGCTCAGAGGAAAGCAGTTACCAAGCAGGGGGAACACAGAGATTCAACCTGTTTCTCTGAAGTGTCAGTGCAGGTCTCTGAGTCTGTGTCTACAGAGGACTTGTTAACAATTTGCATCCAGCGTCTCATGCACTGCCGAGAATGGTAAGAAGGTAATGCTGGTACAAAACATATTGTGGACAAAATGAGAAAAGCCTTTTCGGATTATATATAACTTCAACATATGTGCCAGGGCAGGAAGAACAGGGAAATCCTCTCTGCCTGCACTGATGATGGCCATTTTTCACGTATCTCCTGATATTAGACAGCAAAGGACAAACAAGAGGTTGCCTTACCATTCCCCACACCTCTCAACAGCTCCAGTCATTGAATTCTCAAAACTGGATGTGGACCCAAGACTTTTGACAACCCAGGAATACTAGTGTCCAAATGACAACCACCATCCTCTTCTTCATGCTCAGCAACAGGCCTGCATCTATATAGGATGAGCTCCATATGTGATTCCATAAGCTGCACGTCTTTAAGCTCCCAAGCCATTACCAGTCACGTCAAATTCAAAGCATGTTTTCCTCCTGTGTCTCACACTGCCATAGGCCAGAGCTGGTGGCAAACTGGAAATAGCAGCTCTGCCATGCAGTCTTCCTTGGCATCCTCTCCATCAACCTCATCTGGGACAGAGCCAGTAAATTCTGACCAGTTCATACTTACACTGTCATCTCCATCAGTAGCAAACCTCTCTGGAAGTCGAGCAGTATAAAACATGTTAGCAGGCTTATAGATCCTATTCATTCATCTTTTCCCCTGGAAATTTCAGAATAGCCAAAATCTATGGGACATTTAATGTAAACATGAAGTGCTTCAGTGACCATACTGAAAATGTCCCATCTCATCAGCTGGTGTCACCCAAAGATACATGCAGTCCACCCAGGACCAAGCAAGCACTGCCTGTTCTTTCCAGCACACCCATAAACTCATGCCAAAGGCAGATCCTCGCAGAAGGTCAAGCACCTTTAGTGCAAAAAGAATCAGATCAAGGGGTTTTGTGTTTAAAAAGGCTACCTCAAAAATTATCAAATTCCCAGAATCTCAGATGCAATGCTCCATAAGGACACCTATACAGAGGGGGGGACAGTGCAGACAAATCCTTAACTCATTTAGCTCCAACTTGTTCTGAAACTGTATACAGATTCCTAAAAATACTTGAATTGTGCCTCAATCTACCAATACAAATCCTTAGGTCTGCTCTGAAAACAAGCTGAGTTCATTAAGCTGCAACGAAACAACTGTGCCAGTTTTAAAAATAAAATATTGACATGAGTATTTACTATTATCATTAGTATCATGTATCATCTGCTGGCTGACTGACAAAGCAAGACACCAAACCACCCATCCCAAGGGCTCTGGGAGAGCTCAGTCCTGGTCTACAACAGAAAGTACCAGGCAACACAAGTATTCATTACTAGCTACACATGCATATTGTAAAATTCAAATTATTGACAAATATAGTGCAATAGCTAAAGATTTTTCCATCTTAGAGCTTTCTTGAAACTCTCTCCTGTTTTTTACATAAGTGACTATATGCAAAAAAACAAAAAAAAAGCATGTATGTGTACATTTGGTTCAGAGTTTGCCTTGCTCTCTGGGATCTGGAGAACCATGATAAAGCACGGACAAGCTCTGAGAACAAGAATAACAACATTTAAGAATTGTTAAGTGTGTCAAAAAGCAACAACCCAGTGAGATCTGATCCTGCTGCACCAGACCTGGAGTCAAGGATAGAGGAAAGGAGAGACAGCTGCTTTTAGGATACAGGTAAATTCAAACAGCTTTGGTATCCATGGGCCCATGCCTCAGTCAAGTTGTTCCATACAAGATATGAAATCATATTAACGATTCCCATTATTCTTAAAGCACTCTATGGAAGCACTAGGAACTACCTCAACACATGTCTACGAATACAACTACTTAGCTAAAGTCAGCGTGATAAAGCTGTTCAGTGAAGGCTACGTGAGCCACGTTTAAAACTGAGGTACGAGCAAGTTAAACTGATTTTGATGAAATTTGGTAAGCAGCTGGAAACTAAAAATCTTTTGATTAAATTTACTTAAACTAGGTTTAAGCTATTTTAAGGTCATTTTCATCATGTCCATCCATGGGATTCCATCGTTTCATCTGATGAAGAAAACATCAATTTTAGTTAAACTCCTCTGCAAACTACACCCTAAGGGGCTACAAACGATGACAGTGAGCAACTGAAAGAAATTAAACCATCAAGCAGAGAATTATGAAATGCATAGTCAAGTATTCTCAGCAACTGACCCAAGACTGTGGAGATTACTCAGGAAAGCAAAAAGAATAACCTCAAAACTTTGCTGCTGTTTCATCAGTCAAGAAGTTATGCAAAACAGTTTTGCAGACAAAAAAGAAAAATCCTTTGTTTTTCTTTTGCAACGACTAAGGATTTCAGGTATTATGATAAGAAATAGAAGAAAAATTTAATAAGACATAAAGGGCGGGTAGATAAGACTCTGCTTCCAGAAATACCTTCTACAGGACAATTCAACCACATTCTTCACAGTCCAATACACTCTGGAGGCAGAGACGTCAAGACAAGAACTTGTTTAGACTTTCATAAAACATCCAATTTGCATCATGGAATCTTACTGGAAAGTTTAATTTATATCGATTTGAAATTGAAGAATAATTCCATAAACAAATACATGTCAAATTAGAAAGGGGAAGCAAATTGCAGAGTAGCCGTGATCTGCGGTAGACCAAATTATTCTGAGGTATGTTTATAGAGAGGTGGCAGGTAGACACCAGGAAACTTTGCCACCATCCCATGCTGATGACAAGGGGCCTAGCTGCATTTGCGTGGTCTGCACACACAGTCTGCGGAGTGGGATGGCAATAGAGATGCTGTTTTAAAGGAATAGAAACTTCAACGTAAAGAGAAAAGGACTATCCCATCAGAGAACTTCATCTGAAAGTCCTCATAACTTTAAGGGCCATAAACAGAGGAAATTTCCTTCATGAAAACTTCACAAGACAGTATTCTGAAAATCTAGTAACCTATATGAAATAGTGCTAACACCTTAAAAACGTTAATCATGAAAATAAAACTAAAAAAATAATGGTAATAGTGGAGAAATTCAGAAAAATCCCATAGACTCAGAATAATTAATTCTTGGCCCCTTTCTGTGATAAGAACATTGTTTTACACTGCCTCTATCTCACAGCATAACAAGTTGTTGGTGAAGATGACAAATTCTTCAAACACTGAAGTGTTTAAAAAGATATTTTCAAAAACAAAAGGAAGGTGACCCCCTGAAAACACTTTTATTTCTGCAAATGCTGTTTTCTATTCTTTCCTGAAAGATATATAGCAATGTAAGAGAAAAGAAGAATTACACATGAGACCCCACAGGAATGATGATACAAAAATTACTGAAGTAAATGAAACAGGAAGGAGGAAAACCACCTCTTTCTTCTTTCAGTTCTACAAACTTTTGATTTGGGACAGTCACGGGGGAAAACTACTCTGCAATGAAGAGAACGCATCCTAATTGCTGTGCTGGTTCTATACTCCGAGACAGTTGCTCTCTTTTCTCACAGGATGAAGGAGAACAGTCAAATGTCTGTATGTCACAAATACAAGAAATTGCAAACAAAAAGGTTCAGAACCAGTAGTTTGAGATTAAGGGCTAGACAACTAACCTCCAGTGAATCCAGCTGTGCCAGCTGATGTTACTGCTGTGACTGTCCCCTCTAAGCTTTTGCCAAAACAGCTGGCAGGAAGGAAACTTTGCCATGTCTCATCAAGCGCAGTTGATGCCAAGAAGATGGGACTGAAAGCAGAAGCAGGTAAAATACGTATTTCCTTTCAGATACTGCTATAGGGGCAATAAATTTCTGCAACAGGGCAGAGCAGACAAGTAGGAACAGCAATACTGGAAAGTACCGCTGCTCAGTCTGTCGCACCTTGTCCATACAAATCCTAGGTTTCCAGATTCAATTTAAGAGGCCTCCCTACACCAGAAAATGGCTACGGTTAAAATAAGACTCAAGATTTAATTTGAATAATGTAAATGACATCGGTTTAATCCTAGCACACCAGAGTGTTCCTTCGTTCTAGATTTTGTTGCTTGTGAACATAATAGTATTCACACGAATGGTTGTAGCTGTGTAACTATTAAACTTTCCTAAGTAGACAAACCCTAAATTAAAAAAGCTGTCAGACAACACCCCCCCTCAAAAAAATATCGCACCACCTCTAGACCTCTAAATTGTGTTTTGAAGGGATTTCAGAGAAAAGCCTATACCACATGCAAGGTCAGAGGGAAACAGAGCAATAAAGGGCAATAACTGGGATCAAATCCAAACCCAGAGAATTACAGTTCCCATGAGAATCCGGACAGTCCAGAGTCACGGGAAGTTGCTGAATATAGAAGGAGAATCAGCAGAATTGACTGGCACAGAGCAGCGTCCTGAAGTTGCAACCAGTGGAACGCTAACCACAAACAAGTTGCCAGGAATAGGATTGCAACCTCTAGCCCTAGAATTGGAAAAAAAGATTTATCCGTAATCCCACTAAATACTCTCTGCCTCACAGGTCTGGCTGTACGTCTTTTATACATCTATTTAAGGCCTCCACGTGATGAAGGCTGCCTGCCTGGCCACTCCCAGCCAGGGCAAACAACCCAGCTCCAGAGGAGACTCCAGCACCAGCTTCCAAGGCAGACGTTGCATCAGCCAGGTGTGCAGGAAGCGGCAGAGATAAAGCAGCTGTTGACGAAGGGGGCTCTCAGACGGAGGCCGCTTCAGGAATCCCACGGAAAGGATGACAGGAAGGAGAGAGACGCTCCGCACACAGAACAAGCTTCATCGGCTTCAGAAAGCCTTTGTGCTAGGGCTCCGGACCTGGCCTTTCTCCCAGAGATGATGCAACACTGAGGAACAAGGTCTGTGCCAGAGAAAACTATTCACAGGCTATGCAGATGGCAACACGGCCAAAGGATCTCGGATCAAAACATGCCAGAGCCCATCCAGGCTCCCCCCGCAGCCTCCCTCTGTGCCCCCTGGGGATCCTCCATTTCACACTGCCATCTCACTCCTGGCACGACCAGGCAGAACCAAGGGCTTCACGACAGCAAGAAAGAAGTAAAAAGGGGTTTTAAAGTCCTGCAAAAGTCACAGCTCGTCCTCTAATCTGTCAGAGGGAAGAGACTAAGCTCAAAGCCTCAGCTTTCTCAGCCGGGGATCCTCCCGTCATCGCGGCTTGCCAGCGCACGCCCGAGCTCCCCAGACACGTCCGGCAGCTCCCTGCTCGCCGCAGCCTCGGCCCTGCTCTCACACACCAGGAGACCACGCAGGGACAGCCCGGGCAGCCATGGCAACATCGCACAGTGTGGCAATCACGGAGCTGCGGCTCCCAAGCAAAGGTTCAGCTTTGCTTTCCATTATGGGACTCGCTTTGACCCTTCTCCCCCACCCAAACCACCACTGAGTGCCCTCCTGGCTCCAGCCTGGCCTCTGCGGTTTCTGACCAGCGAGGTTTGCAGCCTTGCACCTGGGCTTGAGATCATGCAAATACATTTTTCTCCGCGTTGTAAGGAAGTTACTCCAGCCTTATGTAATGCTCGTGTGCCACGTCCCAACAAACACCGGTTTGTCCGAGGCGCCTCGAATGGGAAACCGGGCTATGGAACACCTACAACCTGCGCCGCGCACAGCGAGAGTTGGATCCGCGTACTAACCGAGCTATGTAATCACCGAGAAGCATTAAAATCTGGGGAATTTTAAACAGTTAATAAGGATTTCAGTGATCTTCCAGCACTGTGGCAGGTTCCAAAGCTCAGCCCGCTGCACTGCCCCACCACATCCCATCTCAGGAAGGTCTTTGTAGGAAACACCACTGACTACAGCACTTGCCCAGGCACCAGTGCCCAGTGGCACTCCTGGTCATTTAAGATGGTTCTGAGACCCCTAGAAAATTTGCACGTTTCCTGAAGATTCAGTTTTTCTACTTAGTCAGTACGACAGTGGTAGAGAGCAATCACAAAGGCCCAAAGGCAGCGTATCCACCAGAAAGCCTCAGTTCCCCTTCCAGGGCTTCTACCCGCTTACTGATGCTGAACTATGTTTCAAAAATGTTCTTTACTGTTATTCACTTTTCTGGCTTATTTACGTCTTGTATTACACTGTATTTTGGCGCTGGCAAGGTATGTGCTGATCCCAAAATGCAGGTACCACCGACACAGCAGCCTGGCACACCCCAGCTCTGCATGTTGGCTCCTCTGTGCACAGTGGACGTTCACCCAATCGCAGTGTTAGAGTATTCAGATTTACAGAATAAGCCATCAGCAAACAACATATCGGATCATCACGCTTAAAGGAATATAACTGTTGATAAGCTATTTTGATAATTTTTTCGTAAAACAAGATAATCAAAGACTTGCTTTTACAACCACAGAGACGAAGGTGTGACACTTATTCAGGAAGCTCCCAAATACCTGCTCCACAACTGCTGGCAAGAAATGCAAAGCTCAGCGCTACAGACAGTGCTGAGAGCCACGGTCACTTCTGACTAGCCCATTTTTTGTTAACAAGATGAAAAGTGGATAATCCAGTTGAACACACTTTCAAAGTAAATGCAGATGACCAGAAATCAGCAGTCACAAACCTGCAACCAGAGGCTGAATAGGGACAAAAGTCACTTAAACCACATTTATTATTTCTTGCAGGTAAATTAGTAATTTCATCCTTTAAGAAGATTTTCTCTGTGAATGCACAGCCCTGTAACCAACCACCTTGCCTCATGTGGGTGGTAACACAGGAGCACTGACATCAAACAGTTGGCCAAGAGCGCTGGTTGTAGAGCTCACGCGAAAGCGACGCTGAGCAAGTGGTTCTGTAATACATCAATAATGAAATGCTATCTGCTACCACAACCACTGCGTTTTATGAAAGTTGAATTATGAGCAGAATAATACATTGAGGATGTTTTTGTGATCATTGCAAACACAACTAAGCACAGCTATCTACAAACACACGAAACTAAGAGGTTGAAACATGAGAGTTGCTCATGCTGAAGAGACCAACAGCCCTTCTCCAGCAAGTCATCTCCATCAGCCTCTCGATGCTGGGGACAGGGCGGTGATGACACAGCAGAGAGCGAAGGCAGGAAACAGGAAGGTTTCTTTATTGTTAAGCCTTCATAACCTCTTTTGTGTGCAGCACTTTCTGCGAGTAGCTTCTGTAGGTTAAGACAGATAGGGCTGTCTGGACAAGATGAGAAGCAGGGATTGCTGCACTAGATCTTGAAGCTGGAGGCCTTTGCTTTATGCTGTGTAGTGTCCCAACATGTTTCTGCAGTTTGCTATCCCTTAAGCCCTAAGCAAGGAAACTTGCCGTCGCTAGACAACCTCTTTCTCACTTCACGAGTAGCTCAATATATGTGACGAATCGATAGGCTTGACGTTTAGAGAGCTACTGAGTTTTGAGCTGCCTCTTGTTCCTTAGGACACAGAAGTGTTTCCTTACTGCAGAGATGAGAGTGATAGGGCTCCTCCCTGGCCAGACTCGGAGGAGGAGGAGAGGAGAGGCAGGAATGCAGCCGCACAGGAGAAGAGGTGAGAGCAGCCCAGGTAGCTGCACGTCCTCCTCTGCACAGGCGAGGACAAGCGTGCATGCTGGCAGGACTGACCAGGAGAGCTCTACCTGCACAAAGCAGCAGATTCGGAGAGCTACCAGAAGGGAATTCAAGAGCTCTGCATTTCTGCAAAGGCATCTGGAACAAGGTAATCTATGGAAATAGAGAAATGAGGCAGCCATCGAGGGAGTGGTGGAATGGACAAACGCAAATAAAAGGCACTTGAAGCACAATCAGGAGACATTACCAAACTGAGTCACTTCATTCCCCAGGTGAATTTACAAACTGAGGGAAGAGCAGAATCGCTGAAGAACTCTCATTTGGATGGCAGGAAAACCAGCAAACAAGTGCCATTAGAATACTGCTTCTGACAAATATTTAATATTGTTTCAAACACGAATAAACTTTCCAACTGAACCCAGTTAACTTGAGAGACAGAGAATATCCTACAGTACTTTAAGAATGAAACCTACCAGAAGAGCTTGTACTTACTTTGCCTCTCAGAGGAATTGTAATCATATTGCCATTGTGCAATTTTTTTAATACTGTTTCTAAAAAAGGATGAGAAAGATTTAGAGACTTCTGCTGCGGTCAACTAGAATTCAGAAACGCTCCTCTGAATACAGTGAGTGTACACAGTTACATCAGGGCTTCTCTGCAGAGGCCTTCAGAAAGCCTTACCCATATCTTAAACATCTGAAGCAATGCAGCATGGGAAAGACCGAGTTCCAACATACAAGCCACAAAGCATTAAATTTCAGAGTTCCCTTCACATCTTATGGGTCTTATGCAAGGCAGTATTCTAGCACCAGGTTAACTATTTCTCCTCTAAATTCATCTTAATTTCATCATCTTGGCTTTGACTGTGAGCGTACGTACCTGAGCTTGCGCCAACTGATCGTGGTATGAAATCTTTAAAGATTCTTAAAGTCCAGTGTCAGAAAAGGAGTATTATCATCATTAAAAAAAATATTTTAAAAAATCACAATATATTTTCTCCAGAAATAAATCAGTTGGGCCTTTAAGACTAAGATGAATGTTTGCTCCTTTCCCCTTCCCTGTAAACCGTTCCAATGTTTAATTATGATCATTGCTAAGAAGCTGCACTTCAAGATTGAATTTGTCTAACCTCAGTTGATATTGCTATGCCTTTGTCAGCAAATCTCACAAGTCCTTTTAGAGAAAGATCAAGTCCTCTCTCAATTGTCTTTTCAATAAGCTGAGTAAGTTGAGCTCCTTTAAGCCTCACATCATGAGGCTTATTTTCCAGTCCCTGGATCATTTCTGCAGCTGTCCTTTGAATTCTCTCCAAATACACTGGCATTCTTCTTGAAGCATGGAAACCAAAATTCAATTCCAGTATCAGTCTCAACGTTACTGTGTTTGTAAGATTACTTATTTTTACTTCACATCCTTTTCCTTCACTTTCTTCTTCTCCTCAGCATGCCCAAGAAATGCATTAATCCTTTCAAATAAAATACTGGCCCAAGTACCATGTAGAGGCAACTAGCTGTAAAGACCTTAAAGCCCTTTCAGCTACTGCTTTCCCAAATGCTGTTTCACAATGTACAGGTGGGTTTGCAGTTTTGCTAACAAATGCACCACCTCGCAACTGGATGGATCCATATCTTTTGCTGAAACGTGGCAAAACAATTCAGAGCTCCCTAAACATACTTTATTATCCCACTGGTCTCTCTGACAGAAGCTTTACCAAACATTTTATGCTATCCAGATAAAGAGATTCCAAAGAGCAGTAAACTAAAAGTTGATTTCATCTCACAACCTTCTATGAAGCTAGGTGCGTCCTTTCCAAGTTACAATCCCAGATGTTTTAGATCTCCACTGTTAATGCAATTTCTCCAGCACAACCATTTCTAGTGTCAGAGTGCCCTGCCTTCTTCCTCCTAACTCTTGCCCTCTCCACCCAAAACAGGCATGCCCTCCTCAACACCTACACCCAGTCTGACTTCCATAGAACCACAGAATAATCCAGGTTGGAAGGGACCTCTGAAGGTTCACTGCCTGAAACCCTCTCCTCTCCCCAAAGCAGGGCCAACTTGGATCAGGTTGCTCAGGGCTTTGCTCATTTCTTCTCCAGGGCCACTAAGTGTTTGCGTAACTATGCATTTTAAGGCCAAAAATAACCTTCTGATGATCTGACTTTCCACCTAACAAAGACTGGAAAATTTCACCTAGTCATTTCTACACTTGGCATCGCAGCTTACAAACGAGCTAGACCATGTTTGTCAAGCACAGCCCAAAAAACAGTGTATGGATTTACCACAATTCTTCGGGGGAAATTTAAAATCATGCAACAGACTGCAGCCTAGAGCTCCCCAGGCAGCATCAACCCAAGCCATTAAGTCTTCACAGTAAGCACAGTACATTTGTAGTTCTTATGAAAAACTGTAAAACTTCTTTTTAAAGCTAAAACTACATCAAACACTTTCTCAGAAGCCTTTGAAGAATGCTACCCAAGTGAAGATACAGCTCTAACTATCCCTCCGAAGCAGACTGTTCTTCCACTGCATATTAGGTTCCCCACAGTTTCATGAAACATGTATTAGTGGCAAATGTATTGATACAATTTTAAACGTTATCTTCCACGTCCACAGTGGTGAGATTTATCAGCACTTATCTTTATCAATACATTTATTTAACAACACACTCACAGGATCTGTTTCCTTGACTACCTAAGTAAGGATGTCTATCATCCCTTAAATAGCACAGAGTATCTTTCAACTCACACAGACCAGTTCCTACAAAGCTTACAAATGCTTGCTTCAGTCCCTAAAAGAATCACCCCTACCCCTCCAAAAATCCCATAATTATATAAACAAAAGATTAATGTGGACATATATTTATCCATACAAAACCATGTCATAATAGT
The DNA here is from genome assembly GCF_009769465.1 of Tauraco erythrolophus. Lineage (NCBI taxonomy): Eukaryota > Metazoa > Chordata > Aves > Musophagiformes > Musophagidae > Tauraco > Tauraco erythrolophus. The sequence continues at coordinate 10,853,994 of NC_141476.1, forward strand.
CCAGTTATCCTCTTTTCCTTAAAGAATAGCTACATGAAATCAAAACGACTGAGAGAAGGGCTGTATTTAATGTAACAGAATGAACTACTACACTGAAATTAAGAGATGTTAGCCAAGATCCTGTGATCCTCTCGCCTTACATTCTTCCGTAAGAGTCAATTTTTGGCTCTGTCAGAGACAAACAAAACCTTCAGTCTGACTCGGGAGAGTCACTCTTGTTCTCACATTACGTTCTCTGCTCTCCTGTCTGGGACTATCAGTGCTGTATTCCCTGCCAACAGCAAGGAACCTCTTTAAACCTGGAAAAATTGTGGAACAGAATAACAACAAAAAAATCCCTTCACATGAGTAAATGAGGCTTGACAGCATGATGGATGCTGTAGGTTCACGAGTATGAAGGCGGTCCTAAGAAGACGGTTTGCGCCTGTTACAGCTTCACATAAGCACAGAAGACGCTGGTTTGCCACATTCAGGAGGGAGACGCTCAACTATTTAGATTGCAGGCGTTTTATATAAGACTGAAGATGACTAAGTCACAGCTGGACAGATTATGTTCTAGAAGAAAGCTACGCACTCCTCCCTGTACCTTAAACACCAGCGTTTCCTAATCTGCATCTTTTCTCCTTTCCCTTTCAAACACAAGACACCAAATTCTCCCAAGAAAAAATTAGCTGCAGAATATTCAGGGCAATGTGCTTTAACCAAGAGGAATTTCACATGCACCAGTCACTGTAAGGCTAATTTGATTTTGTCATTATGGAAAAACTGAGAACTATCAAGACCTCAGCTGGGTAACAGTTGGATAAGGGAATGATCTCAACGCAGGAGGAAAACAGCACAGACAGGAATTATCTTCCTGAATAATGCAGATAGACTTTGTGTACACTAAGCATCCAAACACAGTTTGCCAAGATACTCTGAAGGCCCCTTCACATAGTTTATCAGTCCTGATGGCTACAGATCAGTAGCAACATTGTTCTTAACCCAACTATTTTCTAGTACCACAACGCTAGTGGAAACAAGTGGGAAAAATACCCTGGCTCATACTACCACGCTTCTGCATCAACAATTCACATAGATTTTTTCACCCATATCCACTACATAATGCACTGCCCACCATACCTATTAACATCAATATTAAAACCACCGATCACTTTACTGAAAGAAACCAAAGGTATATACAGAAGCAACAGAGCACTACAGAACACGAACACGTGAACAGAGGTGAGGACTGGTGTGGGTGAGGCAGCAACCTAAAAAAGTCCAAGAGAAGCAATTTGCACCACTAGACCAGGAGTCAAAAAAAATAACAATAAAAAAATCCTTGTTTTACCTCCACACTGCCTATAAGATATTCTATGCAAGCTAACCCCTGTTTTGTGCCTTAATTTTCCTTTGAGTAAAATCAGAATACTACTTCTGAGATGTCACGCACAGTGTTTCTACACATGAAAGCTAGAGCTAAATCAGTAGATTAAACCAGAACAGCAGTGGGGACAAAATGCCCTGGCAGAATTGCATCTTGAACTTCAGGTGGAAAAAAAACACCTCAAAAAAAAAAATTAAATCACTGTGGTCATTTCACTTGTTTCATTTACAGCCAGTATAGGCTAAGGACCCACACACGCATCCTGGGAGAGAAGCAGCAGCCTCCCAAAAAGCGAGGATGACCAGTTTAACCAGAGCATTTTTAACCTAAGCTAAATTAAACCTTCTCCATACTAACAGAACTCCATAGCAAGTCCCATTGTTCAAGATGAATTTTCACATTTTAAACCCACATACCATTTCAGTAACAACCATCTTAAGAACTTAGGTAATTTTGTTGTATAAAATGCTGAAAAGTTTCCATTATTTTTCAAATATGTGTCAAGGCCGTTTATTTCCTCCCTCACAACCGTCTCTTCACGTAAAGCTGAAAATATCAGAACTCCTTGCAAATGTTACCCCAACACACTGACTCTCATGGGAACAGCCGACTTCACTATCGCTCAGAAAAAGGAGTGATGCCTCAAACTCTGACGCTGGAAGAGCAACAGAAAGCTACAAACTTTGCTCATGAGAACGGCCTGCTCCTAAATCACCCCCATCCATCGCCACTGTGTGAGATGGTTAAAAAAAAAAAAGAATTTGCAGCCAAAGGATTTCACTGAAAGGATCCTGGTTACATTTTCATACAGTTCTGCAAAAAACCAAGCATTTACATCAAAATTTGGACATGCCATTTCAGTCTCCCTGCTCCTTCAAGGTCCTCTTCTCCATGTGCGATTCAACAAATTCCTGCTGACCAGTTTCAAGGTGACAGTCCCAAGATGCATCCAAGAAAGGTCTAACTAATGTCTGCAGGTTTCAGTGTACAGGCTCGCTTTAAGAATATGCTAGTGCTTTATTCTTCAGTAATTTAGGACTTCTATCTGTGTATGTAAGACTTAGAAATACAGGAGCAGGAGGTAGGAACTGTGACGCATTCATTTCACTCTCACATTCTCTGGCAGCTTGTGGGGAAAGTCTTTTCCCAGTTTGTGAATTCTTCATCTTCTTACGAATTCTATACTTGAACTTTTCCTATAGGATACTCTGAACCCACAGTGGCCAAAGAGAATCCACCAAACGGTGGACTTGTGCTGCCAGATGAAAGCATGTCTGTGCTCAGCTTCTCAGATTTCTCTGGCTGACCCCACAGTGTGCTCCCAGTGTTTCAGGAGCTAAGCCGGAAAGGTAACAAGCACCACTCTTCTAGCAGCACTAACGGCCATTTCCATAGGTGTGCAAAGGATGCCATCAGCTTGGGTCTTCAGCACCCAAGTGTCTCCCACCTCAGGCAGAGCACTCAAGAACACCCTCTCCCAACAGGACCACCTCAGGGCAGCATTAAGGTATTTCCTTTACATATCTCACAAGTTGTAACTTCAAACCCAGCAGAGATGTTCCTACTGACAAGCCACTTATCTACAGAGACAGGTTTGGGATGGAATACCCCAAAACATAGTGTCTGTTACTTAGTAAAATTTTACACGTTCTGCCCGGCCACTGTCAGATAAAGGATGTGTCCCAACCCTGGGTACTTATCTGGGGATACGGGTGGGGAGCAGACACAACCGTTCAGATGAAGTACGTGGGAACTCTACCTGCATGTGTCACCCTACTGCTCACCTCGGTATTCGGTTACCACGCTGCAAAGTCAGAACAACCACCACGGGCTGTGAAGCCTAAGACAGCAAATACAATCTGCTTAGTTCCCTTCTTGCAAAGTGATTGATTTGGGGCCATTTGCAAAGGTTTTCATTAAATGAAAGATTACCCTCACAACAGATGAGATTTCTTGCTTGCAAGACATACTGCTCACGCCCAGCGTGAATTTTTTGCACAGCAATATGCATTGGGAGATGTCACGACATGCTAACACTTAAATAACTTTATTCAAACGCAGATAGTCAGAATGCTGCCTCAAGTTCTACTAGACGAAAATAGCCTCACTAGGTGCAAAACTAAACTCAGCCCACAGTGAGCAGACAGAGCAGCACACACACTGGGATTTGCAGTACACAGACAATTGCTCTATTTCAAATGGATGCTGCTATATCCAAGTTTTCCATATTAAAGAAACAGGATTCAAGTTTCTGCTAGACCTTGGCCGAATTAAATGTTTGCATTGTTTCAGTCACACTCATGTCTCTATATTCAGCAGTCGTATGGAATTCATGTCATGATTTTTTTTGCTACTGTATTTTTTTTATACATTTGATTGACAGCAATTCATAATTTTCTGCATGCTTCGATATCTCACAAGTCATTATGACTGGCAAGTAAATGCAAAATAAAGACTTTCTAATTGCCAGGTTAAAAGAAAAGGATAAGGAACATCATGTGGTACATTTACTTACACAGATTTGCAATACTTGTATACTAGCTAACATTTTGCCATCTTCCAAGAGAGATATCCCTCCAGCTTTCTCCTGTATTTACTTTCTGCAAAAGTATACCTACAAGAATTTGCGATTTTGAAGCAGTTAAGCACCATGCTTAGGTGGTAACACTATTCCACCACCACAGATCAAGCCTACGTTAAAACTCACATCTGACCAGCTTCCCAAGCAAACAAAAGCAGACGAAGGAAAGACTCCACTGCCAATTTTCAAGTGGGGAACTAAAGGTTTGTCTAAAGAAAGCACTCCATGCGCAGTGACCAAGGGCACAAACCCACAGCATTTTGCAGATTGCTCCCCATCCCGTGGATGGTAGCCCACTCTCCTCTAAAAGGAGTGTGACGTTACAGGGGTCAGCCTGAGCTGGCCGCGCTGTGTGCTGCCACCGAAAGGCAGAGACCCTGCTCCCCTTCTCTGGTCCCCACCACATCCTCTGCACTTCCACCCATATGCTCTCCCTTATTTATTTTGTGAGGGCTCTGGATGCTTGTCAAATCTCATGGTGAGCCAATTCAGCTCACTATCTTGGCAAAAGAATAATCCAGCAAAAACCAAAACATAAAATAACCCCAACATAGCTTTCTGCTGGGTTAGCAAGCTGAAGGAGTTCAGAACAGGGATCCAGCAAGAACCAGAGCTGGCAAACAGAAAAGGCAGAACTCCCCGTTGGGTGGGAGAGGAAGGGGGAGCAAAACTTCCCCCATTCAGCAGCAGAGCTGTTGGATGTACTCAGCTGTCTCGTGTAACTTCACCCGGAGTAACCTCACTCGCAGGGTGCAGTTCTGCAATAGTTTCAAGCTGACTTCAGCTGGCACCGCTTCAGTGCAGCCTCCCCATCCCTTTCTGCACTGGTGGCTAACCTGACCCCACAGTCGAGCAGTTCAGGCAGAAGCCAGCAGAAAACTCCTACCTCCAAAAACGAAATGCACTTGTTTTCGTTGTGGTAGCCTTCCTGAATAGTTCACTACCAGGGCAGGCATCGGCCAGAACAGAGGCAAAAGTGGCAGTGGGAAGCAGAGCAGGACCACGTCAGGTCAGCTTGAATTGCCCTGGAACCGTATCACTAGCAAACACCAAAAATCTGTATAAAGTTGTGCAAAGAACATACAGTGTGTCACAAACACCCATTCCAGTTTAACACACAAATTTCCATATATAAGCAAAATGAGCAAACCCTGAGGTGGATATTAGAAGAACTGCACAACAAAGCGAGTTTGTGGCAGGCTCAGAGCCTGACTTTCACCCTACAAGCATCCTTGTTCCCTATTAACCTCAGGGCCATCTTGAACCCCAACATCCTTGAAATTCATGAAACTGCAAGAGAACTTTGAATCAGAAAGTCAGTCTCCTCTACAGCCAAGCAGAGCCTACTTAACTTGATCAAGCAGTCATCTTTTCTTCAAAGGTTCACTTTAGCTGTATTTATACAGGAAGCTTCCAGATCTTTGCTGTGGCAAAAGTTAATCTACAGCCGTATTACTGAAAGCATTCTTGCAGCATGATTGTAAGTTATTCCAACCTAATGCCACCAAAACACAGGAAATAATTTGGTTTAGTGTCTTTAGTTAAAGGCCACATGAATGCAAAAGGCTCATATATTCTTCCAAGTATCTATAAATTGATACTGCAACTCAGGTTGAGACTCGCTAACTATTTCAAGGGCTCCATGCTGAACCCCCAGGGCACTTCAGTTTCCTAAATCACTAGTTCTCAAACTTTTCCCTGTGTATTCCTTCCTGCCTACAAGCAAGGATACATTCTCATCTCATCACTCTCTCCAATAAAAACATTTTGAGAATTGCTCCTTGGGAGCAGCTTCCATACCGGCGTCCCAAAGAGGTATCAGTCCTGGAGAGCGAGCGAGATCATTGCCAGAAAGATGTCATTTGGGCAGAGGCTGAGCTGGGAAACAGGGTCACACTGAAAAATACTGCTCCCACTCTGCACCTACCTGGAGCTGTGATGAGAAGTCTCAGTTTTCCCAGTCCCATCCTCCTACCACCTATCACCTCTGCAGCTCCCACATTCTGGTCCCAGAAGCAAGCCGCGTCTTTCCCTGCTCCAGACTGAGCAACCCTGTCTCACATGGGCTTCTTTATCCAAATATTTCCATGCAACACAATCCTCAAAAATTCTCCGGCCACTTATTTTCATGATTCAAAGTCTACACAAAACCAAGAGACTGCATTATCTGACACCAACAAACTAAAACTCCAAGCTGCATCCTGACTTTTTTTTTTCTTTTACTGAATCACCATCAGCAGGCATGTTCTGTTAAAAAGTTTGATGGCGGGGTCTCGCACTCCTTCCCTATCAACAACTTGCATTTCAAACTGCTCACTCCAAAGTCAAGAGGATTCTTCTCAGTATCAGAACTTCAAACCGTTTTCCAGGCTGCTGGCACAGTCACTGAAAAAGTTTTGTACTGTAAATCAGCAAGGCTGCAGAAGAAAACCCTGCTATGAGCTCCGTCAGGACAACAGGAATAAGCCTGAGTCACTAAATGAGCAGCTACCAAATCCAGACAATATCTTCTTGTCAATGTGTATGATTGCAATTGTAATCACGCTCTAAATATGAACACATCAAAAGCACCGTGACCTTTCTACTCCGAAATGACTTTGAAATATTTTAGGGCTTAAGCATTTTGGTTTTAAAACTCACATTCTGTCTCAAAAGGCTGCTTGTAAGTGGAAAAAATAACTAAGCTCATTTAGAACAGGATGAATAAGCAAAAAAGTTTGCTGCCTTGAAAACTGCACAGATCTGACTGCTTGGGATACCTCCTCTAACTCTAAACTTAGCCCTTCCATGACCCCCGGGGAGGAATGCAAGACCTGTCTACGTTATCAAGTTTATAAGGATTAAACTTTAGCATAAACAACAGATCACTTCTAAACTTCACTCTAAAAGCCAAATTCCTGACTATTTCTCAATGCCACTCTATGTTCCTCCCTCTTCGTTCCCCCTTTCTTCTTCATGTTTGGTGAATGTGGGACTATTAGATTCCCGACCACAAAAGAAATTACTTCTCCTGCTTACTAAAAACTTGCCACTCAAACTGCTGACAACTCTTCCCACAGTTTTCCACCTTGAAGTCTGAGCACATCCATACACTTTTCTGAATATTTCCCAGATTGCTCATTAAAATAATTGGGTTTTGTGTGTGTTTGGTAAGAGGAAAGAAAAACTCACCAAGAAAGCTTTTCTTTCTCAAATTTATTATCTAAAACCGTAACTTGCTTGTTCTACTGTTTAAGCATTTAAATTAGATTTAAGGATCAGAAAGTTGCAGATTTACAATTTAAACAACAATACCAACACTCCTATAGGGCTTGTGGCAACAACATTAAGGCTATTATTCGCTGCAGATTTCTTCTTTTGGGCTACAGCTTTCCAAGTTTCGACTTATCAGTCGAAGTGAGGGGAAAAAATCCCTTTAGCTATTTTTGTTACCGGAAAATACTACTTCACCACTAGCTTGGGCAGGGGGGAAGGGGGACGATGAACAAGAATCTCCTGATTTGTCGCACAGATCATTCTCTGAGACAAAGAGCATCTTTACTAATTATAGAAGAAAAAAAAATTTAAACTAGGAGCAGTTGAAAAACTGTTTCTCAGCATGCTCAGTGGGCATTAGCTGCGATTTCAGCAGCTTAGCAAGTCCCACCCCTGCGTGAGCGCAGTGGGGAGGCCAGAAGCACTGCACATTCTCCCTGCTCAGCAGGGACAGGGGCCGCTGCTCGGCTGATTTGCTACAGGAACACTGGAAAATTGCCACCGAAATAGCAAATCCTGTGAAAAAAAAAAAAAAAACCAACAACTTCAATAAGGAATTAAGAAAAGAAAAAAGTGGAAAAAATTCTCAGCTCCCACAGTTTCAAGATGTTCAACTCTTGCTGCATTATGGTCTGGGGCTTTTTCCATGATCAAAATAAGCAAAAGGTTTAGGCTAAGCCAGATTTATTCAAAACTGTCTCTGACAATGTAAGTGCAAACTTACTGTGCACTAAGTCTAAGTTGGTCATGGAAGTCAAAGACTGGCTGTAACAGCTTTAATATCCACAGATATTTTCTTTTAATTTGTAAGAGAAAAAAAAACCTAGATAGGCAGGTAAAATGCAACAAAGTCTTTATTTTAAAATCAAATAGCAGCTTAAGTTTTGTACGGGCAACTGAGACTTGGTATCTCGCACGCTATACATTTAGGCTTTCAACTCAAGTACTGCTACTACATCTTGTATATATAAAAAAACTTTGCCTATTGAAACCTTTGTTACATCACACGACTTCACTGGCAAGATTTCAGAGTTACACACACAAGCAGCACCAGAGTAAGAACACAAATGTGCATCTATAATACAGTAATATTGCCATGAGAACAATGATTTTTGAATTTTCAAACCTCTGAACACTCATTATGTTTGTTTTGCTATTGTTAGAATAGATAGAAGCATTTTTATCTCATCACATCATTCAAAACAAGTTTGTAAAAGTCTGATCATCCAAAATGGGAGAAAGAATAGACCAGTCAGACTGATAAATTACATGGCTGGGACATCACACCCTTAGTTCTCCCTTGCATGCTTTGCACCTGGAAGTTTGAATTAAAAATGCCTTTTTTTTTTTTTTTTTTTACTTCAGGGAACATTTGGAAAATTTAAATCAAAGGTTGGTTGTTGTTGTGGTGTCCCCCGCCCCCCCCCCAAAAAAGACCATAAAATTTTTTCACGTTCTGAGATGTCAGTTCAATGCCATTTCTTTCCTATGGGTTTTCTCCACTTTGACCTATTACTTTTCAAAATAAGATCTGGCTGTAACTGAGTCCTCTTTCTAAAAAGGGATTTAAACCTACGTGGGATTTCACTGCCTCACCTTGGGGTGGGGAAATCTCAGACAACATTAGCTAAGGAATATTACTTTCAGGTCACTTGGGATATGACAGTAAAACAAAAAGCCAGGGCCTTGTCAAAGTGGTGCCAGTTATCCAACAGGATGTGAGGCAGCGCACTCATTCCCCTTTATAACATACAGAGAGACTGTAAACAAAGACTAAGGGGCCATGAAGATCACTCGCTGTATTTTATTAAAGCACAAAGCTGGTTTTTTGCACTCACAAAATTCCTAAGTTCGTTACTGTTGTCATGTCAGTCCATGCTAGGCAGCAGATACCACATCCAGCCCCAGTGATGGATGCTTTTTAGGTGGGTTAGAAGTTGCTCACCCCACCTTATGAAACAACTTGGGTGCTACAGATCCTCAAATATAAAAGCTCCTCAGGGTTTGGCATCCACCACATGATTGCTGCCAGTCAAGCGGATTTAAGGGCATATTTTAATCTCTCTCACACTATTCCAGTTCTGGAATTTTTGCTTCGAGCTCACAGTAATTCTGAGTTTGGTAACTCAGGGCAAGGCAAGGGGCTCCCCATTATAGGTGTTAGTTTACAAAGATAGCAGTTGTTTTCTAACGCTAACGTGTTCCCATTTCCCCCACTGCATACCTCAACTAACAGTTCCATCTTCTAACAAATGCACTGGAATATGCTGATAGCTCCAACTCGACAACGCAGTATCACACAGACAGCAGCCAGTGCCAAACGGTTAGTTAGGCAGATAAGAAAGGCACTCATTCTTCCTTAATTAAAAAAAAAAAAAAGGAAGCTATTGCAGTCGAGTAGACAGAGCGTGGATAGAAGCTGGCAGATTCCACAATACATAGTCATGTCAAAAATGGCCTCCTGCAAACTGTTCCTTCCTCAAGCATTTGAGTCAACCAAAAGAGAGGAATCTTCCCCATTATTCACAGGAGGTTTCACCTCCCTATTCCACAGCAGAGCAGCATTTTCTATACATTTTGACATACAACCTCCCAAGAAGCATAGAGGATAAATTTTACCCTGCAGCAAAGGGAAACTCCTCTCCCTGCTTTCTGTTTGCAGTCCTAAAGTTGAGCCTGGCCTTTATTTTGACTGTTCCTGGTCTGTGAATGGAAAATCCCTCCTCAGCACTAGCAGGCTGGTGTCTGCTGCACACACCCACTGCACACAGCAGAAATTCCAGTCAATAAGGCAAGTGGGGCCCAGGCGATGGAAGGGGAGGAAGGAGACATACAAACAATAAGAAAAGCATCTGGCTCTGTTACTGGCTGGAAAGGAGACTGGAGTTCAAAAGAGACACGACTGCAGCCTTCACTTAACAGGAAGATCATATCAATTCTCACTGTCCTACTTTTCACACAGACTAAAATATCTGGAAAGGGTAACTTGGGGTTTCCAGCCCACACTTCGATGCAATTCCATTAATTTGAGAAGAGCGATGAAACCCACCTTGTAGGTTTTTGTCTTGCTGAACCAAAACATACTCCCTGCTGCTGCTCTGGACCCACTGAAAGGGCCTGAAAAGTGAAGCCCTTTGCTGAACGTGAGCTAGCCATCTCTCCACCACCACACTAATGGAGGCTGCTCTGCTGTCCTTCCCTGGAGATAGCAGCCAAGTCTACTGAAGCTTCTTCTCTCATAGCAACCAGAGCTCCAGAGCCAACAGCAGCTGCTGTCACTGCCTTCAATGCTTACCCACAGGATCCAGAGCAAAGCAACAGCCTCCTCCCTGCACCTCTAGAGTAAAAAAACCTGAAGGCTGGCAACGAGATGACTTCCTGGGTCAACCACAAAAAGGGGAAAAAAAACCCAAATCCTAGTATTTCCTATCCAAGTGAAAAGGGGAATCTTTTATTTCTACTGAAGAAATAGGAAATTTCTCTTCTGGGTTTAGGCTCGCTCTGGCAGTAACACCCAGTCAGGGCGGAGGGGAATCGTCTGAAATCCAGGATGTACCGGCACACCATCGGACACCAGCATCAAGTTCTCCGAGACCCAGTGGCACCCTTCGCACAAGGGGAGGCGTTCGCCCCGTGCCCCGGCCCGGCCACACTCTCCACGCTCCCATTACATCATGGCCAGAGCCCGCAGCAGCCACCGCAGCCCTGCAGCACCCCGTGCCCTCCACAGCCCCGCGAACCGCCCCTTCCCCCCAAAAAATGCCCACTTGGGGGGGTCTCAGTTTCAGGCAGAGGAGCGCGGGGACAGGGCCGGGAAGCGGCTGTGACACCCCCCCCACCCCCCCCGCTACACCCATGTCCCCGCTTCCACGGAGCCACACGCGACCTCGCACCTCGCCTCCTTCCCTCCCCTCGGGGACGGCGAGACACTGCCCGCCGCCGCTTCCCCGCCCGACCCGGCGGTGAACTCCGGTCACCGGCACCCAAGGACGAGCCGCCGGGCAACAGTGACCTTGCCGGTGCCGTCGGAGAGAAGGCGGCGGGGATCGGAGCGGAGCCGGGACGCGGGCAGGGCGGCCGGGAACCCACCCCACGGCGGCCACGCATGACGGACGAGGAAATGCAGGAGAATCCGCGCTGCAGCCCCCGGCGCCGGGCGGGAGCGGGGGTTACGGGGGAAGACGCCGCATGGGCACCATGAGAAAGCAGAAAATGCAGGTCAAACACCGCCTCCCCCGAGGCCCGGAGGGGCCGGCGGCTCGGGGCGGGCAGCGGCGGTGGGGGCAGGCACCGGCGGCCCAGAGCAGGCTACCCCAAGACGGACAACGACCCCCAGGGCCCCGCGGGACAATAAGGGATAAAAAAGGTAACGGAGGAGACCAGCCTACAGAGGGGCTTCCCCGGCACTCGCCTCCACCGACAAAGCCCCGCGGCCGGCCCCGGCCCCGCACCAGCCTGCCACCACCGGCTCGAGCCCAGCCGCCGCGGGCGGGCGCGCACCACCGGGACCGCCATGATGGCCCGCGCCACCGGGCAGGGCCCCCCGCTCCGGGTCAGGTCGGGCCAGGCCTCCCGGGTCGCTGCCCCACCGCCGCGGCGGGGCCCTGACGCCCGGGCCCCCGAGGCCGGGCAGGGCGGAGTGCCGGGTCGCGGCCCATGCCGGGAGCCCCCTGCAGCCGCCCTCCCGCCCCGGCGTTCCCTCCCGCCAGCCCCACCGCCGGGCACGGCCAGACCCCGCCCGCCCGCGCCTACCTGACCGGCCCGTTCCCCGGGCCCCCGCGCGGCACTAGGCCCGGCTCAGCGCCACGGCGTCTCCTGGGCAGCCGGCGGGAGCGAGCCCTCGGCGGCGGCCGCGGCGCCAGCCCCTCCCCCTGGCAGCGGTAGCGGCGGCTTCTCCCCAGGCCGGGCGGAAACGGCACTGGGCGCACGGGGATCCCCGGCGCCGGCGCCAGGGGCGCCCCGAGCACGCCCACTCCCGCTCCTCGTTGGCTGCCACGGCGCTACACCCCGCCCCGCCGGGGCGCCCGCCGCCGCCAACGCCCCGCCCACCCACGCTTGCCATTGGCGGCGTCGGCGCCCGGCCCCGCCCGCTCTCCCGCCTCATTGGGAGCCACGCGTCGGCCCCGCCGCTCGCCCCACGGTCGTGGCGTCCCATTGGCGAGGGGTGCTGCCAGTCGGCGAGGGGGCGGGGAGGAGCGGCCGACAGCGTCGCCGCGGTGCAGCCGGGCGGGCTGCGACAGTGCCTGCCGGCTGAGCCGTGCTACGTGCTGAGGGGCGGGGCCGGCGGGGCCTGCCCCCGCCGGAGCGCTGCGCGCCGCGGGGTAACTCCCGCGTCGGGACACGTGGCAGAAAGAAGGGGCGGTGCGGGCGGCCGGGATTCCTGGGCGGTAGCTGCTGCCGCGCCGCGCATGCGCGGGCTGGAGACGGGGAAGGCGGCGCGGGCGCGGGGCCTGCCGCTCGGCACGTCCGCGCCGCGGGGGAGGGGGCGGCTGCTGGGCCGGGGTCTCGTCAGGGGGGCCCGGGAATGCAGCCCGCCGCCCGGCCCTCCACGGGCGCGCTGCCTTGGCGGCCGCCTCCGCTGTCTCCTCTTCGGGCCTCGCAGAGCGCGGGTGCCGCGCCGCGGAGCTGCTCTCCTCAGCTTGTCCCCGCCCGGCGGGGCTTTCTGAGGCGACGGAGGCAGGACGCGCTGGGACTGCCGCCCTCCGTGCCCCCTCACGGGCCGGGGCCAGCGCACCGCTAGAGCCCAGAACTGGCGGCTTCTCCGTCCCCGGAGCCCCAAACAAAGGGCGTCGGGCGCTGACCGCGGGCTGGCTGCGTGAGGCGGAGGTGCGGCTTCTCGGCGGGAGGGGCGGGGGGAAGGAGGGGCGCGGGCGGCCGTGCTCGCTACGCTGGGCAGGCGGGAGCCTGCGGCTGTGGGTGGGTGCTGGAGGCCGGCGGGAGGTTGCGGCACTGGGTCGGTGCTGTGGGTCGGTGCTGGAGGCCGGCGGGGGGTTGTGCCCGTACCCGTGTACTGCGTCTCCGGTGGAGCGCACCCGCCGCTCTTCACCTGCGGAGTAATCGGCCGTCCTGCCGACTACGCGCGGGAAGGCGGGCTGCGCCGCAGGCCAGCGGTCCCTCCCGCTGCTGCCCCGCAAGGAAAGCCCTCCCTAGCCTTGTGCCCCGCTTAAACAGCCTTCCACACTGCGTAGGACCTTCGTTACTGCTTCCAGTTAACGCGGCGTGCGGACTACACGAACTAAAGGGACGTTTAAGGAAGGCGAATGGAGCCCGAGCGCGGGAGGAGCTGCGGGACAAAGCTGCGCAGAGGGGGCGGCGGCACCGCCCCGCTCCCGGGGTCGCTCGGAAGACGCTGTGCCGGGCACAAGGGGTGGCGGGCGGGCAGCCGAGCCGCGCCGCAGGAGCCTGAGAAGCCGCCAACGCCTGAGGGACGGCGCGGCCCCGCCGCCATCTTGTGCGCACCGCCCGCCGCGGCAGCCAGCCGGGGCTCCCATCGCCACCCCCGCCCCGGGAGGGCGGTTCCGGCCGCTGCAGCGGGGCCGCAGCGCTCCAGGGCGGCGGGGAAGGGGTCCGGCGGCGGCTGGGGGAGGCGTGGTGCGGCAGCAACGGCGCAGGTGTCGCGGCTGCCGGCCGGGAGCCGGCGGGCAGGGCCGGGGGTCCCCCCGGGGCCCAGGCGAGGGGCCGGTCACGGGGCGCTCAGCCACGCGTGCTGCAGGCACTGGGCGGCTGTGGCGCGGCGCTCGGGCGCATACTGCAGGGCGGGCAGGAGGAAGCTGGTGAAGGCGGTAACCTCGGGTTTTGTCCATTTGTGTCTGTCCTTCAGGATGGTGTGGAGACTGCAGGGGGAAAGCCTGGAGATCCGCAGCAGAGCGCCTAGCAAAGACAGCGTAAGCACAGGACCTTCGTTACACTCGCAAGACTGAGAGCCTACCGCTCCTCACCTCATGCAGTTATTCAAAGCATCCTGCAGGATCCCTTCCTTCGCCTTTGAATCTTCCTCTGCCTAAGCTGCACCTGCACTGGCACTTGCAGTTTTGGCTCTCAGATGTTTCTCAGAACTGATCTTTCCAAGCTAATGTTTGGAGTCTCCCTGTTTCTGAGTAATTCTTAGATGAGAACAGGCCAAGAGTGAAAAAAGCGTTCCCAGAATAGCCGTGCCAAAGGCATTGCTGCTTGTTCACTCTGCCTGTCAACATGCAATCCAGAATGCATCGGGCCAGTTCAGTGCCATACATTACAAGACACTAATGTTTAATTTGGTTTGTGCCTACTAGCACCATGGGGCCCAGAAGAGTACCACTACTGACCGAGAAGCTATCCTTGTCCCCAGGAGCACATGGTGTAAATGTAGTGATTCAGGTTAGGTGTGTGTGGTCAGGCCAGTTTGGTTGACACGGAAAATGAATATAGAACTAGTTTTGACTTCCTTTTTTTTTTTTTTTTTTGAGCATCATAGAAGGAATAAGTGCAAGCAAAGGATGTGAATGTGCAGGGAAGTGGTTGTTGAGCTGCAGTATGGGACTAGCACTCAACGTTGAATGAATTGTGGGTAGGCTGAGGCTGTAGGGTAGCTGAATTGCGGAAGGATGGAGTCATGTGATGCCTTGAAGTCAAAGACAAGGATTTCAAGCCTAATGAGTCAAAGGGAAAGGAATTAAGGGGAATAAAACAGAAGAGATGTTATAGTTGGGTCAGAAGCCTCAATATAGCAACCACGATGGAAGGATGTGAGTGTCTCATTCCTGATCGTCATTGTTCTCTGCCAGTGAACGGGTGAAATCAGCATTACGCACTCTTCAGCCTTGCTGCCATGTAGCTGTTTCCTGTCCATACTTCCATTCTCTCCAAATCCAAAGGAGAAAGAATGGAAATGTTTTCCCTGTTGGGTTTTGGCTATGACTTTTTCAGGATTTTGCATTCATCCGTAGAATGCTCCTGGATTGCAAAGGTAAGCAGGGCACAGAGCATTACCGCTCTTTCGGAAATCTCTGCATGTGTTCTGTCGCTGCTTGTAGCCTGTGTTGTGTAATATAACTTTCGGGGGTTTTCTGTGTGAGCTAAGTATCAGTGCGTCAGAGATCTACAGTGATTTTTAGAGTAAACTTCCTTACTCTGATTCTTACCTGGCCTGCTGAAAAATTTTGTTGACTTGTTCCAGGAGAAAGCAATTTGAGGAGGAATTCTTCCCAGGAGTTCAATAATACGAGCAACGTGATCTAGACAGAGGAAGGGAAAATGCATCTAGATACAAAGCTTGTGACACTTCTGTCAGTGAAATGAATAAAATTGATGGAATCCTACCATCGTCTCTGGAGAAATATTTCCCAGGTTGAGGATCAAATAGACACTCCCCAGTTACCATTTCAAATGCCTAGAAATGGAGTAGCACTGTTAATTCAGTAATTGACTTGGAGTTTTTCTTCCCCGTTAACTCCGACAGTACCAATTTCCCTTCCTATCACACAAAACTGATCCTAAAATATGGAAATATTCACGCTGCTTTTATCCGTACCATGGTGAAACAGCACCTTTAGCTCCATCAGGATGGAAAGCAGCACATGCCCAATTCTGTCCGGTCTATGAGTTGACATACGTGTTGCGTGAATTGCCTTGCAGCTTAAACTAACTAAAAGTGAATTTTAGCAGTAGCATACTTTCAGTCCAGAGTGAGTGAGTGCAGACAAGCCCTTTCTGCTTCTCAGCAAGGAATTCTTGCTCCCCACGCAGCAGGTATTGGAGCGTGCTGAGGACACGCTGTCCCTGGCCTGTCAGTGTCAGTCATCTCCCGTGCACGCGCAGCGTTGTCCCCTGTCCTACCAGGCAGCCCATGCTCCAGATATCTGCAGGAGTGCCATAGTCTAATCCAAGCAGCACTTCCAGGGCACGGTATGGCTGGGTCTGTATCTCCTTGGAAAAAGGTTTGTACTGAAACAGAAGCAAACGCCCTTTGGTTAGCGACCATAAACAAGTAACAGCAACGCTTGTGCTCACAAGCTTCCCGCAGAGCGAGGAGGACGCTGAGGGGCAGAACTGAATCCGTGTACTAAGCTCTGCGCCCAGCATGGCAGGCATGTTCTCATCCCCACTGACACCAGGGTGAATTTATCTCCCACCGTTTCACACTGAACACGGTTTTGAGCTTCTGATTGTAGGGACTAACTGAAAGCTGAAGAAATGTCTAAAATTGACAGTGTCTCCAGGAGTACAGTTCCCAGCTCTGAGCTGGGAGTGCTGAATATAACACCCTCCGAAATTGGCGTCTCTTCAGCGCACTGAAATAGCTGTTCAGCTGTAAAAGGACAGACACCCCTGGTGGGATCCCGCATCGTCATGGGACTGAGACTCAGAACAGACTCACTGTCCAGCACGCGCTGCCCAGATCTGCAATTTTCACTTGTATGCTCATTAAATCAGATTCTTCCAATCGATTGCCAAGATCACCACCTAGGTGGAAAGGACAGAGAGAAATCAGGTCTTTCCAAACCAGCAGGTATGCATCACTTACCACAGGAGAGGGAAGTATGCCTGCCTTTAAAGCTTCTCAACCTAAAAGGTCCTAAAATGCTTTTCATCACCACCTCTGTTTTTTGAGGAAACACAAAGGAAGAGCTGGTATCCAGTCCAAATCTAAGAGGACATTCAGGAGGACAGTAGCTTGGAGTGGAGCGGTGTGACCATGTGCTCCTGTCCTGCTGAAAGGTTCCTCTAGCACTGAGGTTAATGTGGGCTCAGAGGAAAGCACATCCTACCAGCGCTGGTCAGACACAAAGCATCTGTAGTGCATCCTTTAGCAAGCCTGGCTGTCACAGACCATGTTCATGGCCTGCTTGGTGAGCACCCTAAAGGTTACATGTTCATATGACCCTGGAAAAGGGTAATTTTTGCTTTACAGTGAGCTGTCAGTCTGTGCCTCATATTGTGCCTTTTTTTGCTCCAAGCAAGACTCAGCCACGAATTTAGCATTCCCCTATTGCCCCAGAGTTTGAGAGACAAAACGGCACCGTCATGGGAGAAAGGCTCATGGGAGAACATCGTGCCAGGAAAATAGAAAGGGTCTCATTGCTGGGAGATTAGCTGATCTCTCGAGAAACTCTCCAGCCCTACGCCTTATTCTATATTCACACCATTCTCTGCAAATAAATTGTGTCTCAAAAGGCCTTGAAGATTAGCAGTAGGTGTAAGTCTCCCACAAACCTCAGAAACATGGGAAATGTGTCGTACAGCTTTCTGATCAAACCATTTTGCAAGTAAACCTTTCGTCAGCTGAAAACACTGGACGCAAGGGGACTATTCTGTACCTAAAGCTGTAAGAACGAGCTCTGAGGTCATGGTGGGGCTGTTAACAGATGCCCATCGTTTGTAGTTGTCCTTCACACAAACCTACCTGCGAGACCCCGTTTCTGTAGGTGCCTGAAGTAGCTCGTAGCTGCTCAGCCTGGTGTTTGTATTAAGCAGAGTTGGGAGAAGCCTCTCTGCTGTACTGTTTTGTACTGGCTGTTGCAGGAGATGGGAACCTCTCCTAAAATAGCTGTACCTGCTGCCTCTCTGATTCCTTCCTGGTAATGAACATATAAGTCCCTTTTCTTATTAAAAAAACCCTGGAGTGCTCACCTGGTCCCTTTAGCCTCAAATCTATTCTCTGGTCGCAGTCAAGCGTATCGGGCAGAAGTCTTTGGAGGCTTTTGTCACGTCCGTAGAGCAAGACGTTCTCCGGTTTGATGTCCGCGTGGATGATGCGGCAGCACTGGTGCAGGAAGTGCAGCCCTGCCAGCACCTGGGCGAGCAGGCAGCAAGTCACGTCAGCAACACGGGGGTCCCCACCGCCTCCCCTGCCCCAGCAGCTGTCAGAGCAGTCAGGCTCAGCGGGAACGCACGTTGTGGACGTTCTGGTATCAAAGAAAGGGCGCACTGATGATAACTTTCTGCCATTAATTGTTCCCGTGTAGTGAGTGCCCTGTACTAGGGTGGGGGTGCAGCCAGAAGAGGGACGTTGGTGGCTGGGGGGGCCCCGTGGCAGCAGGCACAAGGGCTTTCATTGCAGGAGGAGCAGACGCCGGAGCCCAACACGTCCAGTGAGAGGGGGCCCAGTGGGGAAGGGGCTGTTTGGGGGAGGTGGGGGTGACCTGCAGCAGAAGGCAGCATGAAAATACAGAGATGGCAGCACGGAAGGGCAAGCCCGGAGAGACGGAAATAGGATAGGGCTACAAGGAGGCATTACGGTCACAAAGCTGAACTTTCTCCTGAAAAAATAGCCTGTACAAACAGGAGTGTGTTGTCCTTGGGCCACCATGGCTTCCTGCTGATACAGGATTGTCATTCAAATGGAAGTTGTGGCTGGTTATAGAGTGACATGGCACAGGGGGCACATCCCATGGAACAAAGAAAGAAAGGGAGATGCAGCATAACCCAGACAGGAGGAGGGAGAGACCATGAGTGAGTGCGTGTGGAGAGGACTTAAGGGCAGTGCAGGAGAGCCATGTAGGGAAAGAACGGCTTATGATGGAGCCGGGAGAGCCTGGCCTGTCACAGAGGAGAGATAAACAACGTCTACCAGAGAGAAACAGCCGCTATCAGAAACCAGTAACAGCAAAAAGGCTACTGGGAGATTTATATAGTTTTTTAGACACTCTGGTCAGTCATAAAGGGCTGGCAAATATTCTCTGTATTATCAAATTCTATTCTGGGACGAACACCAGCGCTGGGGAAATACCATCCTTAAATGGTAACTGTGAAACACGGGGAAAGATTTAAATAGCTAAACTAGAATGAATCAGAAGTAAATATTGCCCCGGTGCTGATCTGAAGGGGGGAAAAAGGTTCTGAGATGTTGCAATTAAAGCAGATAAGGGAGCGGGTCGAGCTAAAGGCTTAGGTGCGAAACGGGACACACAGATTAATGCCTCTACATTTTTGTGTAACTTGTTCAGGCATTAGTGGAGCTTCTTTAGAGGAAGAAGAGACTATTCCAAGGAAGAAGAGGCTATTCCAGAAAACAGGATGAAGGAGGAAGCAGTTTTGTTTCTTAGTGTCCTTAGAAGGGCACAGGAATCAGGGTAGCAAATCTTGGCAAGTGTGCAGACTTCTGATAAATCTCAGCATGAGAGGCAAAAAGTAATTTTAACTATTCTGAGGCCTCATCAGGTTTCCCATTCCCTAGCTCTTCCCAGCCAATACCTCAGAAACTCAGTTTTCATGATCTGTTTGATAGACACACCACATCCTCACAGGGGATGAAGGAAGAGTTGGCTCTGAGCAGGAAAACCTCAACATGGGTGGAGGACCAACCAACTGAACCAGCAATTTAGAAAGCCCTGGAAAGACGTCAGCGCTGAGGCAGACCTCGAACAGCCTTTGGTGGTACCATGCAGAAAGCTGCCAGACCTGCCAGTGCTACCCACGGCTGGATGCCGAGGTGAATGCCAGTGGTCTGGCACTGCTGCCAGAGGGGACTTCTCAGGGCAGTGGGAGGGCAGAGATACACATGGTTTGCCCACAAGAAGCATAACTGTGGCAGGCTGTTTGTCCCCCCTGCTATTCCTGCGAGCAGCAGAACTGCTGGAGAATTCAATGATTCCTGAGATGATGGGAACACAAATGCCACCCCTGAATCCCCGGTGCAGGTCTGCAGGCTGCTGACTCTTCACAGTGGTGGCCCTGACTCCTTCCCGAACCCGATGGGACTGCAGGCTTGGGCAGTAATGCTCAGCACTGCTGTATTAATGGCAACGTGATGACTTCCAGCTTTGCTTTTCATCTAACGTTTTCTCCCCTTACACCCAAAAGAAATAGTTACTGTTTTCCTCAAAACAAAACAAAACAAAACAAAACAGCATGCCATGGGCACTCACTCTGTGTTGTCCCTTTCTTTGCAGATACAATCATGGAGTTGATGGCAGACGGCCCCAGGATGAAGACTAGGACATGTCCCCCAGCCAACAGTCCCTTGGTGCCCCCACCTGGTTCCAGCTAAGTTCTCACCTGCTGTAAAGATTTTTTCACAAAAGGCAAAGGCAGTCCCTGGGCTGGGCAGTTACCCATCAGACAGCGCAAGGAAGGACCCAGCGCCTCGAATACCAAGCACGCATGTGGGAAAGAGTCAGGGATTTGCTAACAGCGAGAAGATGCCACCGCCAGCCTTTTGCCCTTCACCAGAGCAGCCAAGTATCTCCTTATCTGACCTCTCCCCTCCAGCCACCTCTGTGTGCCCCGGTCCAGCTACTGCCCTGCTCGTCCTCCTCATGGGAGCACAGTGCTCGGTTTTATACCCTCCTGTGGCTCTCCAAGGGAAGCCTGGGCTTTGCTGAGCCAGAGCTGCAGCACTCTAGCAGAAGGATATGGAAGCCGTTCTCTCCAATCATTCTGAAGTCGTCTAACAAACAGACAATGTTTTCTCCTGCCCGGTCCTTCTTCTTCATACTGCTCACCTGAGGGGAAGGATTCCAAGAAAGCAGCAATTAGAGACATATATGCACAAGGACATGTTGAACCTGTTTTGTCCCGTTCTACAGACTTTCTCTTCCAGGAGCTGGCACTTCATAACAAATCCCATGAAAACAGCATCAGGAAAACAAGGCTTCAAACACACAAGCAGAGTTTGTTACCAAGGAATGAGTTTCTGTATGTTGTCTAGCTCTTGACCAGGTGGGACCATCACCCTCACAGTGCCTGAATAACTCAAATCCATCCTGCTAATAGTGTCTGACATACTTCCCACTGCTCATTCTACCCTATGCAGTCCCAGAAAGTGCTCCTGCTTGTGCTGGAAGGGGATTCCCCCAAGACCACAGCTCCCTGCTCCCAGCAGCAATGGCTGTCCATTTCCTTTTCCCTTCCGCAGCCTCTGCTCCTTGTCCTCAGAGCAGAGATGTCCCTGTCCCTCCCTGGCTGAGAGTAGCAGACTGGGACATCACCTTTTAAAACCCACACCTTCTCTTTGGCAATTTCTTGCAAGGGATTGCAAAGAGGCGGAGACCTTCTAGTTGTCTTTGGCCACTTGAAGGCTACCTGTCCCATCAGGGTAGAGAGCAGCTTCCATGTCTGGAGGAGCCCAGCGTAGTAGGTCTCTTTGGGCTGAAAAGCGGTTGGCTATGGCCGAGTACTGCAGAGATCTATCAGATACAGAGTGGTGGTGGAGGGGATGAACACAGATCTTTTGTACAAGAACCAGGGGCCATGAAACCTAGCACTTGGGAGGTTCAAAACCAAAGCAGAGCAAAAGGGTCTTCGTGTAGCACATGGGTAATCGGTGGCAATTCTTGTCACAGAGGGCTGCAGATGCTGAAGCCCACAGGTCTCTTGAAGGTAAAGCCATTGAGAATTACTGCCCATGCAGACATCGCCCTTGGCCCAAGAAATCTCCAGCTGGAAACTATTGTAGAGCAGGAGAGCATTCAGTGGGAACAGGACTCAGTGCTTAGTTTGTCTGTGCACCCATCTGGATACCTGCTGCTGGCCCAGGGTGCTGGGCTGGGTGAACCCTCAGTCTGCCCAAGCATGGGTGCTACAGTACCCCCAGCACCAGCCCTGTACACCTGCATGGCAAAGATGTATCGGGAGTTTGCTCCCGCAGAGCGCTGATCCCGGTACAGCAATCCATACTTTTTATTCTCTTCACAGCCTGAACTGTTGGTTTGGCACGTCACGCAGCTGCCGGATCCGCCTGCACCGGTGCCAGGAGGTTTGTGCTGGCATGACAGAGGTGAGCAGCCGCTGCAGCAGAGGACACCAGATCACCTCTCCTGGCACCGACTGCTCTGTGCCGGCGGGAACAGCCCTGGGAACCAGCTGTGTTCTGCTGAATGGAAGGCGTGTCTTTCAGAGAGAATTAGCAATAAATTAAGAGTAAGGCTCAGTCTCTACGCAGGATTGTGCTGATGCGTGGAAAAGCAGCAACCCTCTGATTACATTAAATGAGAGCCACTTGGTACTTCCTCTTGCATCAAGAAGTCTGACTCATGTTCCTTTAGATAGGGCCTACAGATTTACAGGTGCAAACTAAACCTTTCTCAGACCTGCTGGAGTAATTGGAAATGCAAAATTTCATGGCTTTTACTCATCTAAAGCTGATGTAACTTTGTATTTAGACAAACTTGAAGAATTGTGACCATGAGCTTTCTAGAACAAGTAGGTCAAGCCACCTTCAAAGGCAACTGGCTGAGACCCAGATACAGGCACCTGATCACCACATCCATTCGCAAAGGCCAGAGGAAGCTTTCTAACTTCAGACATTTTCCATACATTTGCAACAGCCTGCCTTTTTTTTTTTTGAGATATTTCCTTTTACTTCAATATCAGTCTTGCGATAGAGCAATGCCCTCTGAGCTGGGAACGGCACAAATACAGCGGACACACTTCCATCTCCTGCTAAAGAACATTACCACCTTTTTCTTTTGATTATCTACCTTATCTTTCTGCAGGTTCCTCCTGTTTACTGGATTTTGGTCTCAGTTGAAGGAAATGAGCTGACAGGACAAGTGGGACACAGCCAGCATGTCCCAGTATGACGGGAGGAAGGAGGAGCTGCCTGTTTCAGAGACCAGTGCTGAGCCAGGGTGATTTCTATGAATTCTCTAACTCTGTTTTTTTTTTTCCTGTTCCCCACTTAGTTCCTCGTACTGAGACCTGGAGGGAGAAGGGACGGTGAGGCTGTTACTCTGACCTGAACTCAGTGGCCATCCCCTCAAAGCAAAGCACGGAGCCCCAGAATATACGTACACAGCGGAGGAGAGCGACCTCGTCCTGGGCAGCCTCAATGAAGCCTTCCCTGCTTTTCAGGACCTTCACAGCTACCTGTTTCTTCCTCCTGGGAAATGAATCACAGCTGCCAGCCAACACATGCCAGAGCTTCCCTAACCAGCAGCACCTCTCCTTCTCCTGGTCACCCAGCCCCGGGCTCCACGGGGAGGGTGCTGCCCTCCTACAAGCAGCCTCGCCCTTGGTCTGCAGCCGGCCAGGCCCCTGGGCATCCCTTCTGGCCACGCTGCTGGCGTCTGGCAGCACAGCTGCCCTGGGACCAGCAAAAAACTGGAGATAAAAAGGTAGAGGATGGACACTGCAGGGTCTAAATGAGAGGAGCAAACAAGGAGCAAGGGCTGATCCCACCTCATGTATGTTCTTTGGTTTCCAGGGACCAGCTCTGCTCATCGCACCCCACCAATCTCGCTGCCAGGTTTGCCCTGTGCTCCAGCGATGCTGATACACTCCTGGTCAGGCGGCTGCACTCTGCCGCTTCTGCAAGAGGGGCTGGTCCTGCCCAAGAGATCAGCCACCCCTTCCCACCTCCCCGAAAAATGGTCAGCCCCTCACCTCATGTCCTGGCACAGCCAGACGGTGGCAAAGGCACCGCAGCCCAGCTTGCACAGAGCCTGGTACCGCGTGTTGAACACCTCTCCTTCCCGTGCAGGGTGGTGGCCTCCTGCGGGACCATGGCCAAGAGACATTACTGACATCTCTAAATGCTCTTAGACTGAAAGAGCAGCTGAGAACAGCCGTCCTCTCAGAGAAATGACCAGACAGGTCCCGGTGGGCTCTTCTGGCCTGGGAAGAGCCTGGCACGATCTCGGGACTGACCTGTGTGCTGGTCTGCTGGCATCTCCTCCTGCACCCGCTCCTCCATGGCCCAGCGGCACAGCAGATCCTGGCACAAGTGGACGGAGGCAGTGGGGAACTGGGTGGTTGTGGGGCACAGGTGGTGTGCTCTTCAGCACTTTACTCCTTTAAAGAGAGATGGAGAGCTGCAGGGCAGCCATACCTCTGCTGCATGCTGTGCATATTGATTCCCTCTCCTACCCCTGCTCTCCCCTCGCCCCCTTCCTTCCCATCCGCTTCAGCAGCCCCTGGAGCTGGACTGTTACAAACGTTTTTGGCACTTCACAGAGGCAGGGATTATTTTAAGAGTTCAGAAGAGGAAAGCTGGCAGGCTGGGGCCGGGCAGGGATCCTGGCGGTGTGTGGCCGGGCCAGAGCCAGGGCCAGATCCAGAGCCAGGTGGGAGTCTCAGGTTTCCCTGTGCCCAGTATGGATTTTCAGGGGCTTAGTGGGGACTGTGGGATCCCCTCCTGTGGCCGCAGCTGGGGAAAGCACCCACTCCCCATCCCCATCCCAGCTGCGGAGGGGACACGTCTGGGCTTTTGGTGGCAGGAGGAGCCTCACGCTCCAGATGGGTGTGAAGCAGAACCTGCGTTTTAGACACTGCAGCGCTGCACATCTGTGCACAGCCCAGCCCCGGAGCATGGGTTATTGCTGACCGTCCCGTGACACCCAGCAAGAGGCTGTGATGGAGGGGGAGGCTGTTCCCGGGGTTAGTACTATGGCAGCCCAAGGTACAAACACCGAGATGGTGCGGACAGACTGATG
Source organism: Tauraco erythrolophus (assembly GCF_009769465.1). Classification (NCBI taxonomy): domain Eukaryota; kingdom Metazoa; phylum Chordata; class Aves; order Musophagiformes; family Musophagidae; genus Tauraco; species Tauraco erythrolophus. Next base: position 10,878,550 of record NC_141476.1, read on the forward strand.
CAACTGCTGTCCCCCTGCCCCGCGGCATCTGTGTAGAACTGGATTCAGCACCGGTCACCTGAAATAGCAGCCCAGAACTCGTGTTGCTAATGGAAATACAGATAGACGTAAGCTGCCGTAGCTGGGGTACTCCCAACTTGGCCTTTTATAATTTGGAAATGTCACTTGCTGTACGGCCAAAACTTCAGGTTAACACGCGTTGCCAGAGCTCATGACAGGTGATAATAATCCCAGGAAACCATTAGCAGGGGTAGAAATACTGACCTTTAAATCCTTCAAATCAGGTCGCTAAAGCTAAGAGCTTATCTGCACCAGAGGATTTTCAGAAACAGTTATAGTGGGCTGCCGTGGTGGTGGCAGCGGGACCCACCTGACAGGGAGTTGTTCTGGCACAGAAACATCTTCCAGTGCTGAGACAGAGGCATGATTTCCTCAAAAGACTAAAAGTTTCTTTCCACATGCTGATGCTCCTCTCCCGGCACAGCAGCCAGAGGTGCCTTCGGGCACCCAGCAAGCTCCCAGCATGATTCTAATTAAGGGTCAGACTGAACTTGAGACTCCAGATCTATCAGGGACAACCCAAATTGCCAGAGCTGACATGCTCCGTTCACCCAAGCCTGTACAGCAGTCTGAAAAGGGCTCAAAATCCCTCCCCTCATATTTTTACACCTCTAACCATGACATTTACATTATATTTGTGCACAGACTGAGCATATCAGTAACCTCACAAGCTCCTGCACCACCCGAATCTACCCAAGCCCTCTTCACCCACATTGTTAGGACAGCAGAGGCTGATCTAGGAGTTGGGTAACAGCTTTAAAGATCTTATGATGTTGCTCACCATTCGCCTGCCAAAGGAAAACTGAAGACTATGTGGGGATAAGAGTCCAATGGCATCTTCCTCAGGTGGATTTATGGTAATAGGAGACTTTGGAGGGAAAGTAGGACCCACAGACAGACTCAGGGCACAAAATGCACCCTTGCACTAGGGCTGATGAAGCTTTTGGGCAGCTCACAGGGCCCTGGTGTCCTGGCTAAGAGGTGAGGCAAGTCTGTCCTTAGGCGTGCGAGACTTTGCCTCCATCCACCCTAGTTATATGGATGCGCTGGCAAAGGATGAGGAGCGTTGCTATGCAACTTGGTATAGAAGAGCGAAACGTACTTTTCTAAGCTTTGTGATAAAGGACGATCAATGCTTTAAAGTCCTTCATCACTTGGCGTCTTTACATCAGAACTGTTATTTCGCTTTTGTCATTCAAAGCTACGTTGCGCAGAACGTACTGGCTTGCTGCAAGCCTGGACCAGGTCAGAGAACTTCTGCCTAAAAACATACTGGTCCTGCCTGGTCTGCGAGAGCCACAGGCAGGGACTGGTGCTTCGCCTCTGGCCTGGGCAACTCCACCTGATCTGCACGGAACGGCGTAAGGAGCTGCCCACCACCAGTCATGCCTAGACCTCTGGAGTTGCAGAGCTCACCAGGGCAACGCACACCTTCATCTTCTGCACGAACACAGACCTGGCAAGCCCTTACTGAGCGCAGCATCCCTGCAAGTCGCAACATGCAGCGTAAAAGCAGTCGGTTGGCGCAGTGGGCTCCGAGCCCCAGGGGCCCTGCGCACACTCACCGTGCAGCAGCTCGCGGGCAGGGCACGCCGCTCCCTTTGTCATCTGGCTCGTTCTGGAGCTCCCCAAAGTGAGACACCAGCTGGTGCTGCTCTCCTTTTAGTCTGCACTTCCCTGGGAGGGGTGTCCTTGAGCAGACCAAACTCTTCTGCATCACTAGATGGACGTGGCGAGGAGCGGGGCAGGGTGTCGGATCACAGCACCGCTTCTGGGAACAACCTTGGCTTTGGGATAGCAGGAGACCTAGGACAGCTGCGGTGGGTTCATTTTACTGCTGGCCTCTCCCGGCTTCCCTGGCAGCAGGTCTGTCAGCCTGCTGCGGCTCCGCAGCAGCTATTTATAGAGGGAAATTCACAGCTCTACGGAGATGGAAACAGAGAAATCCTTCCCCTCTGCTCCACCATCCCTGGACTCAGAAACCATGGGGCCACCTGGCACTTCTCCCTGCTCCCGGCAACATGTTGGCAGGACTCATGACCCAGCCTGGCTGCTGTGGCACCGTCCCCTGCCTGGGCCTGGCAGAGGGGACGAGCTCAAGTCCACCCATGTCCCGAGGCCCCTCAGCTGACGGCAATGGCAGCACAGCCCTGGTGACCACCCAGCCCACATTCCCTCTTCACAGAGGGCGACCACGACAGCAGCACTCTCCCTGCAGTCCCACTCCACCAGGGTGGAACCCTGGTGTCCCAGCACCCACACACCAAGGAGCAAAGGGCCACACACAACAAAAATCTCACTGTTTTTTAAAATTTTTCTTTCCCCACTGCAGCTCAGGTTTCCTCGCTGAGACCACAGAGGCCGAGCCCCAGCCCCAGAAGCAAAGGGTTAAGGCTGCCAAGGCAGTAGCTGTGTTGCAGATCCAGGCTGCCAAACCCAGGTCGGGGCCTCCCGGAGCCGTTCTCCCTGCCTGTGCCCCTCTCCCCTCACCTGCCTTCCCGGCACTAAAAATAACAAGGGAGGGGGCAGAGGCTGCACCAGGCGGGGTGCTGAGCACAGGGGATGAGCCGTTCGTGACCCGCGAAGGCCACCAAGAACAGGCACAGGCACAGAAAGGAGGCACGGAAGCAGCGACCTTACGTAGGTAAGAGGGGGAGAAGCAGACTGGAGCCAAAACTCTGTTAGTAAAGGAAGGGGGGGCAGGAAGACAAGTCAGATGGGCCAGGAGCCAGCTTTATGGCAGGGAAACTGTGCAATTAGTTTAAAAATTGTTTTGCTAATTTGGGGACACTGGTTCCTGCCTTACACCGGTGGACAACAGCACTCAACATAAACTGTACCTTAAGCAACCCCCTCCTCTGTAGAAAACCACAACCAGAGCTGTGGCGTGCCCCCAACTCCAGCCCTCGCAGCCACAGCCCGGCTCCTGCGGCAGGAGACACGAAAGGAAGATCCCCGCTCCTGCGGCAGGGATGGTATTTGAGCTCTGCAAACTGCAGATGTGCCAGTGCCATGGCATAGGAGTGGCAGTGGAAGGTGGCACAAGGTTACCTTGAATTCAGTCGGTATCTCCTGGACTAGGGAGAAGGGGGCAGGATGGAAGAGCCCCATGCTCCAGGCATGGCTCCCAGTTCCCAGTGCTCAGGAGTACACAATATCCACTTTGGAGGAAAAAAAACAGGTGAGTAGATTCTGGGCAATTCCATCATCATGCAACACAAGCATGACTCGCAGGTTGTATATTAAAATTTATTGAATTATTGTGTAAGAATTCTCTTTATTAAAATCATTTGGACTCTAAACTGATTATTTACAGACAAAACCTCTTATATCACCAATAGATTCCTACATCTCAGAACAGTATCTACAAACAGTTATTACACTATGTAACAAAATTCAGATTTTTTTTTCAAGCTTTTTATATTAATTATTAATTCCAATTTGAGAAAGACAGTACCTCGGGTGCTCTGAGCAGAACTCAAGGTGTGGCAGGGCATAAATGCAGGTCAGGCCATACCGTAACAGACAGAGAGACACCAAGTCACAAGGCTGGGAGAGGGCAGAGTCACCAGGACAGAGGACTGGGAGAAGGACTGTTAGAACAAACGCACTGGGTGTTCTGGAAACCAAAAGAATCATCCCAACAAGAAAGGCACCAAAAAGCAGCATCTCGCTGCAACCGGGGCACACCCTGAAATAGAAATGGCATTCCACCGAGGCAGCAGCATCTGAAAAGCCTCTGTTTTCATTAAAAAAGTTAGCCATCATTTCTACAATAAAAAGAAAAAAAAAAAGGCTTGCAGGTACAGCCTAAGTTTGCCACCAGACAGATGAAAGCAAGTGCTCTCACATCTACACCACATGGGTGCCACCTACTCTTGGTCTTGCCAACAGGAGAGACATTCAAATACGCTAATGGATATTTATCTTAATACTGATCAGTTCTTGGCATTTTATCCAGACCACGGTGGAAGCGAGTTTCTTTCTCTGACGGCAGTACTAGATCAATCTTGGTGCCTGCCATCCATGAACATCGCCAGTCTGAGAACACGATTAAAGCAGCGACACCCTTTGCCACACTTGTGTCTTGCAGAAGGGGAAGGGTCGCTGTGGCAGGGCACTGTCAGCTGGTGCCCACGGAACTTGCTACCTGTAAGAAAACAGAAACATCCAGAGAGGATTCTCTGTCCTCGAGAAGGAATGTCCGTCTCCAGAGTGTCTGACAAGCTGGTCATGGAATCAGGCAGAGACTGGAAGAAACTTGGAAGGATCGTGAGAAATAAATAAGTCTTCCCTGCAATAGGGAATTTCAAAATAAAACCTGTTTTGTGCAAATTTCAATACAACAGAACCCTGTCGTAATGGATTTTCCCACAGGAGAGGGGCATGGACGGAGAGGGGCCATGCCTAAACACTCAAGTCGATCCCAGCAAGGGGCCTTCAGTGCATGTCGCAGGGGAGGAAGATGCCAGTATCTAGAACACCGAGGACAGACGGATGGGAAGAGATGGGCACTACCAGCTTCCCATCCTCACCGCACCTGCGCTGGCCAGTGCCTTCTGTGCAGGTATGCGCGGACAAGCTCAAGATGTTAAATCCATCAATCACCTATGCTTAGCTCTATTTTTACGTCTTGGTTATTGCTCTAATAAAAGCACTTTCACAGATACACTCGGGGGAAAGCACATCATGTCCGACATCCCGGAGCACCACCGAGAACCCACCTACCCTATGGCCTAAGTCAGCCACCTGGGCAGGGGCTGCGCTCTCAGCAGGGACACCCCGACTCCTGTCACTAGGATTCCAGGAGAGCCGCCAAGTCCTCCTCCCTTTGCTGATGTGGATTCAGAATTAAGCCCCAAGCTGCTCTGTTCTGGGAAAGCTCAGAGATAATTCTGCAGAAATAGGGGCAGAAGCCATAAATCCAGCAGGTGGCCTGTGGCTCCTGGCAGACACTCAGCAAGTTGGAGTGGCCACTTTCTGTGGCAAAAAGTCCATCCGTCAATGCATAGGGGGCCAACGCTTCGCTGCCACTATAGCCGCACCTGCCTCAAACCAAGGAATCGCCTCCTGCAGTTCCTAAGGGAACGGGCTTTACTAATGTGCGTTCTATCTGCTTTTTCCCATCTGCCAGTCCTCTCCTTCACCCAGCTTTTTTTGGGCTGATTTAATCAGACTTGGTCGAGATGTATGTTTCAGAGATGCGAAGTTCTCCTAAGCTTCATGGAAAATAAGTGGTGAGGCAGGAGCGAGACTCAAACTGGTGTCCACCTCGGGGAAGAGAGACAAACTCTGGCCCTGCCTTTCTGCCTGGCAGCAGCCAGGCAGCTGCCTGCTGCTCCGTACAGCAGGACAGGAGCGGGAGATGGCGCAGGGATGTTGGCCGTACTCTGGGCACACAGAGTACCTGGGAATACTGCTGAGAGGGTCACAGGAGAGAGCTGGCTTTGTCAGAAGAGGCCAGCATTAGCTGCTCGATATATTGCTTGGACAACAGTTTTGCAACAGCGCAGCTCCCGCACAAAGCCGCAGGGCTGATCTGATGGGCCTGGAGTTACTGCTATATGCATTGTAAAGAGAGGTAGGGACATGATCCTGCCCTGTTTTAGCTCTGGTCCTTCCTGGCCTGCACAATCACCACCTCAGGGAAGCAACAGAGGAGTCAGACCTGTCTGCCTGCCCCAGGCACATGGGACATCAGCGTGGAACTAACAGCGGGGAGTGAGAATGAGTAGGGCACCCTTATAAATACGAATTCGCTCCCAGAAGGGCAGCGTACTCTGTTCACAAGGCGCAGGAACTGAGGAGGGAGCAGCGAGGAGCTGCCCCGTGACAGCTGGCAACTAACTGTGCTTGTGCCTGCTCCAGCCTCTCCTTCCTCGCACACATCATTCCTGTTTGCAGGGCACCTGACGCTCCTTGGAACAACGAAGTTGTGCTTCATGGCTTCCTCGAGTTCCCAGCTCACCAAATAACCCTTCTACGTGCCACAACAGGAGAGTCTGGGCAGTGAAACTGTGAGCAAGGTGTAAGGCAAGCCGAAGAGAAGAGCACGCAGCTAAGCCTTGAACTGAGCTGCGGGAAAAAGCAGACTGCTGTTACGACAGAGACATCTACAAGTTATCCCTGCAGACAAAGCAGTGGAGAAAACTTTGCTCCAGTGCTGACAGACGTTTGTCAGTAGAAGTGCACAGAGATACTTCTCCAAGAAAAGCTTTGTCTCAAAGCCACAAATTAAACATTCTCCTTTAGCATTTAAATACATTAACTTTCTGAGGGTATTTACAAGTCCAGTTCAGAGCAGCAGAACAGCGAGACACTGAAGGAACGGGAAGTGGCACAAGGCATTTGTTGTGCTTTTCCAAAGAGCAGGGCAACCTCAGACCACAAGGAACCAGGGAAACAGATCCCGAGCTGGGTCAGCGGAGACTGAGGCGAGCCAGGCAGCGACTCTCATGTGCTGAATTTGTCCTGAGGGAAAGGGTGTGGGATTTCTGTCCATTTACAGTAGGCCCCTGGGCAAGTGCGCGCGCTGGTGAACACGTTACATCCAAGCAGGTGTCGTGCACGAGCTGTCAGAGACCAAAACATGGGGGAGCAAGAGACCTTCGCCATCAGACGCTCTCCTTTCTACATCCAACATCCGGAACCAGTGGGGACATTGCTGCAAGGAAGTTTCTCAGGTGGGATGCTGCAAGAGTGCTCGCTAGCTGGGAACAGATGTTAGCATAGCTGTCAGCCTGGGGGAAGCTTCCTGCGTCCCAGCTGAAGCAAGCGGCTGCAGCAGGAGAGTCTCCCAGCACCAGCAAGTGCTTGGTGGTGTCACCCAGCTCTTCAATGACGTTGTTTGGACTTGGCACATTCACGTAACATCTGTAGGAAGGAGCTGCGTGGTCCCCCTGACAGTCTGCCAGAGGAAAATCAAAGTTTGTGTTTTGTTTTGCTTTTAAAAAGAAAAAACTGTAAAAAAATATTCTCTGAGATGCAAGGACGCTTGTACTTTGTACTGCCTTGGCCATCCCTGTTCGTGTCACCCATGAGTTCCTTGGAGAGTCTGGTTCCAATGGCAGCAGGACACCCTGTGTACAGATAGGACAAGCACTGTCCCTGTTCAGCCAGGGGAGAGCAGTCTGTCTGTGCCTGTCACAAATCTGTGACTTTATTCTCCACAGCTGCTGCAATCTGTTGTAGTCTATATCCGAGCTGCATCTTCTGTGCCGTTGGGTCTTCTTCCAAGGCAGTAATGATCTGCAACGAGACGGAGCTCACTGGCAGCCTTTCTCCAGCACACAACGCTGGCAACCAGCTCAACTCCATGCACAGTGGAGAGCCCTGAGCTGGAATTCAGTGTGCTCAAGGCTAGAGTGGGTATGTGGTAATTAATTTCAAATTAACCACAAAATAAGTATTCTAGATCCATCCTCATAGCTTATAAACTTCATAGTGCAAAAGGAATGTTAAACTTCTCACCTGAAAATGATATCTTTAGTAAATTAACATGAACTAACTGCATTTCATTTTTAAGTAGAGTATTTGGATACCAGAGTCAAAAAAAAGAAGCGTACATGAAATCCCAACAGCCTCCACTTTAGAGATAAGTTTTTTTCTGTGATTGCCTCTCTCCCTCTTAGGTAGGAATAAAGCCAACTTATGACATGGAAGTTACACATGCCCATGAAACAATACACAGAGTTGTAATAGCCTGGCTGCTCTTAATTATTAATTTTTGGAGGTTTCTTCGTTGGATGGTAAAAGGAGAAGGGCATGTTCATACCTGCTGGAAACACACACTCACCTGGTCATAGTACTTATTGATGTATTTGTACAGTTCATGTAGAGCCACCAGGGAATTAAGGTCACCTGAGTAATTCTGAACAAGAGAGGAAGTTAGACAAAACCATGAGATACCTAACAATTGTTCTTCTAAATTCTGCATCCTCACAACTCATTGGGAAATGTGCCTGTTGCACAAAGCAACAGGAAATAGAATTCACCAGTAGTTCCCAGCAAAGGGAAAAATCACACGTACTCCTTGCCCTGAATCCTTGACCACACTTTTCTCTTCAGCGCCAGCTGAGCAGACCCTCACACTCCTGTGGTGCCACAAAGCAGAGCAGCCACTGGGAACAGTCAGGATGCCTGAGCAGAACTGCACATTCAGCTGGAACATCTCATCTTTGCATTACAACTTTCTCTTAGGTGCACAGGGAAGGGGCCAGGGTGACTTCTGAAATAATTTTGTTTACCCGTGATAGCTCAGCCAGGGCAGAGTTCATCTCCTGGTCACTGGCAGAGATGGTCTGACGAATGTCCGCGTAATACCTAGCAGTGGCACACAGACAATTAGCGTGCTGTTCATCCTAGCCTCCTTCTTACTGCTTAAACTGCAACTCCTCACACTCATTGCTTACCTTTCCACCATCTGCTTGTAGCGAGGAATGTCCCGGGCGTAGAGCAGCTTATTGATCGGAGAGTCCTTGAACATCCAAAATAAGAATTTGTTACAAAAAGCTCCTTCATTGTGCTGTGGATTCACTTTAGCAGGTGCTATCTACACCATCACCACTATTTTCTGTCATTCATTCAGGATCAGGGAATTTTTGTCCTCTGCATGGAGAGGCACTTCAAATACCAGAGTCCCTTTAGTAATGCAGTCTGAGGAACCATGGGCAGCACTGCTCAGTTATCTGTGCCAACCATGCTCCCTTCTCCCTCTGCACTTACCCGCCCTAACTTATGGTCAGCTATTGTACAGGAGTCCATGAAGGTCTGCGCAATGACCAGCAGCACAGCATCGACATTATCCGACGTCTGCACATCAAAAACAAACTGGGGATTCTTGATGATGTTGATCCAGAACCGCAGGGGCAGGCTGCAGAGAAGACAGGGTATCAGCAGAGGTAGCAGCTACAATGCTGAAAGATATTCTGCGCGTTACTGCGTCTCCCAGTTTTGCCCTCCCAGCAAAACCAGCTTTTCACACCATGTCCTGCTGCCTTGCCCTCCCATTTTGCTCCTCCTCAGCAGGCGAAGGGGGCTGTCACTTTCCAAGTGATCAGCTCAAGACAGCTTAGCAGTGCCTTCACCGGGGCCCACAGGAACATCATACCTGTTTGTCTTCCAGATATGGATGGTCTCAGGGTCTGTGATCCCATAGTGTATCGCCTGCTCATCCAACAGGTCAAAGAAATATTTGACTGCCAGAGGGACAGGGCGGTTGGTGCTGAGGATCACCTGGAACAAGTCATCCACAAACTTCTGCAGAGTGCCCTGGGGAGAACCGAGCAGGACAGAGTCAGCCCAGGTAGAGGAGAGTGGAGAGCCCAGACCTCACACAGATGAGAGGTCATCCTCTTCTGCTCAGCAACCTCCTCTCACTAGCCCAAAGCTATCTCCCCTGCACTGCAAGGAGCAGCAGCAAAGGAGAAAGGAGGTCCCAGCAGTTTCTGGAACAAAGGCCAGGGAGAAGCTCGATAAAGCAAAACATGGAGGGGAGTCAGATGTACACAGAGCTGCTGCGGGTAAGGGATTGCTACAGGGGACAGAGACCTTGCGACAGGAAGGTCTGCACTGAACCACAGAGACTGCCTAGTGGAGGGAGCTGCTGGCTGCCAGCAGCTGTATTCAGCCAGAGAGGAACAAGAAGGGGTTTGCTCAGCTGCAAGAGGAAGTTTAATAAATGTGGGAAGAACATAGGCACTGCCTGGCAAAGTGCCTGGGCTGTCCCTTGAGGAATGGCACTACTACAAGCAGGACATTGCTGGGGAACTTGGATGCCAAAAGCTGATCCTTTCTTCAGGACAGAACAGAGGGATGAGTTCCTGGATCAATTTTTTAACAATGACACTGGAACAAAGCAAAAAGGAGAAGGTGAGCAGGCACTATGCCTGATTTATGATGGCAGCTGAATCTGTACATGGCTGGTGTGTACTATTAGCATCATCTTGCTGCAGCAGGTAACAGGTCAGTCCTATCATCTTGGCCCTGGGTGGGGTGGGAGGTGAGCAGACATGGCAGCCCAGTGGATACTGCTGCCAAAGAAACTCTGCTGCGAAGCACAGGGTACCTGCTTTTTTCCTGTGAGACACAAACATGGGGTGGACACAGGAGTAAAAACATTTCTCACTCTCCTAGAGGCTCTGCAAAACTTAACTCATTAGTAGGAGAAGAAGTCTGGCACTACAGTGCTGGGATCGGAGGGGAAACAACCAGCACGTGCATCAACACAAGCAAAGGGGCTCTTCATCTTTGTACACATCCTTGCAATCTGCCAGGGAATGTGAAGGAAGGCAAGATCCCAAGCACAACACAATCTGTGCTTCTTCTCACCTTCATTGAGAGGAGACGTGTCAGATAGATCTCTGGGATTGCCTTGGCTCGCTCCCGATCTCTTAAGCTCCCACGCCGATGCTTGGGAAGCTCTGGCTCTTCTGTTGGTTTTACCAGGTGCCAAAGTTTGATCCCACCTTCATCTGCATCCTCCAGCATTGGTGTTTCTAAATCAATCGTTTATAGATGAGTGTCAGTTTTCTCACAGTAGAGCTTGGCCAAGCAAGCCACAAGGAAGCAAGATTTCACAGTGTGATAGAAATACAAATGGGAAGGAACCTCTGATGGCCTCCACCCAGTTTCTGCACAGAGTGCAACTGTTGCTAGCACTACAGCAGGTTGCCTTTGTCCACTCAAAACCTTCAAGGTATTGGAAACTTCCCCAGACAGACATTCCCCACCATCCCAGTGGTCTGTTCCAGGGCTGCACACCACCCTTTTGCTGAAGATGTGGGTTTTTTTTTCCCCACATCCAATTTGAATCTGTTAAGCTGCAGCCAGTGGCTATTGTGCCTTAGGACACAGGAGTATCCATGGAGCTGTTCGCTCTGCCAGGCAGTAAGGTAGCTGTCTGGTATCCCGCCACCACCACCCTCCGGCCATGCTCAGCACCTGAGGGTATTAAGATTCCTACAAGTGGCAGACTGCACTCAGCCCTCCAGAGTTGTGCATATCCTGCATTTTCATTCCCAGCCTGGCTTTCCCCTGCTCTTACAGCACTCTTGCTTTTCTCTCATTTCACTCACCCAAGCTTTTAATTTCCTGACAATCCTATGAGGGTTCAAATAACGTATCAGCCTTCTATAGTAGCATAAACCTGGGGCTACAGCAAGAGACTTGTCCCACTAACTGGCAAGTGCTATAAAATAATTTTATGAGAACAGGACATCAAACTCACTCTCTCCTGGGATATAATCCTGATTCTCCCTATGGATGTGCTTGGTCAGGCGTGGGACCAGGGCTACTGTTGCTCCATCAGGCACCTACACACAAGCAAAAATTAACACTCAAAACACGTGGCATGCTTCTCATTAGCACAACAGGCAAGTGCTTGTAGACCAAAACAGACTATACCATTACTATAAATAGGGACAGAAACAGGGGTTTTTGGGGCACCATCACTGTCTTTCCTGATGGTGGGAGAATCTTGTTTGTACCAATTAAACCTGTGTGCAAAGTACAACGAAGGTGAGAATACTCAGGGACTGAGGTCACTCACATCTAGAGCATACTGCAGCAAGACACGACACATAGGTGCAAGGTAGTTAAACACCCCTACCACCACCTGCTTTCCATTCCTAGAAGCTGTTTTGCAGATCAACATGCCATCACCTATTAACTGGTTTGGACTGGAACATTAACAGATCCAGCAGCATCGCCTTCATTGCTACAGCCACCAGGCATGAACTTGTGCATCTCCTTCTGAGCTCTACCCCTGCCCACGTCTCAGGTACGGGTTAAGGAGGGGTCTATGCTTGTTAAAGTCAGAGTGCAGGCCACAGCACTGACTTAATTTGAATATGCTGCTGCAAGAAAGCTCCAGCCTTTGGACAGTGACCCACCAGGAGCCAGAGCCACAGAGCATAACAGTGTGTAGAAAATGAGACACATAGCAATGGCAGACTGAGTTCTGACCTTGTAATGCTGAAGAGTGTTCAGGCGTTTCCAAGTTCCTTGAACGACAGATGTCACATCCTCATCAGACAGTATCAGATGACCTGCCAGCCCAGATCTCCACTCTAAAGCCATTAACACAGAAAATGAAAAGAAACTGTTAATTTGAGGCATCTCTGAAGTCTGCTGTGCTTCAGCCTGACTGACCTCATTACACACCCACTGATCCTCGTCAGCCTTTACCCATGCCATTTCACAGACAACATAACCTGAGCAAGCACCTGTAGCAACGCTGAGTCCTGCAGGACAGGACAGTCTCTCTGAGCACAGGGACAGGCGGTCTCATGGCCTCCAAGGTTCCATTCATCAAGTTCCTACAAACTCTGTCAGATTGTGACTCTTCAAGCAGGTGATTCAAACCACAAATACGCACCCATAGTCCTTATTAGCTACTATTCCCCCAGTACCTGCTCATCTATAAATGTCATCACTATTCAGCAACAGCCAAAGAATGAAGATGGAAAACTGAGTGTTTTTTCTCACAATGTAAGTCTTACCTTTCATTAACCACTGTGGGCAAAATCCTCCCTGACAGATGATGACTGAGATCCTGCCACTGACTTCACCAGCAGGGAGAGCCAGTCTATGACTACAGCATCTTTGCGCCACACTCAAATCATCATCCCCTCTTACATGTTTCTTCATGCTTTTTTTCCCCCTTTTGTTACCTCGCCCAAGCCATTGCCATGGTCCAAGTCTGGCAAAGAACACCATGAAATGGAAGGGGCTGGACCTGACTGCTTCTTTCCCACCCCTGCCTCTTGCTGCTAGCCTCTTTCCTGCATCATGCCGTGTTGGGTCCAGCCAGAATGCAGGATCTATGGTCCATAACTCTGCACACTCAGCAGAGAATGATAAATGTCATGCATGCCAGGTTGCTGTGCACAGAGAGCAAACGACCACTCTTCCACTTCCTCACTGAGTTTTGGCACCAAAGGAGTTCTGCTCACCGAGGTCCAGGGTGTCCGGGTCTGGTCGGTGACAGTATGGTGTCCCTTTATAGATCTGATCTAGGATTTTCTCCTTCACCTGTGTTATGGTGTCACAGTCTAGCACTTTTGCAGAAATCCCCTGGGAGTCCTCTGCCCCTCCTGCAGCAACTCCTGCTTGTGTCAAAGCATTTAAGGTCTGTGGAAGAAAAGGAAAGGTCACAGCTACTCAGCTGGTAAGATTACATCTGACACGTTTACACCTTTGCTGGTTGGCATTAAGTCAAGTTAACAGCTAGACCTTTTACTGGAAGAGTTTCAGAAAAGAAAACATCACAGACGTTAAACTTGTGTCAAGAGCTGGAAGCCAGTTGAACAGCATTGGGGAGGGGCTTCGATGTGCCATCAGCAATTTCATCTCCTTAGTTCTAGGTACAGAGCACAGCACATACACCAGATCATGTGGTGATGGCTCCTATCAGCCTAGGGCAAAAGTGTCTGATTTAGCAGAGCTTTTGCTCATCTATGGAGTTTGCTGCTGGGATAAGCCTGGCTCCTAGGAGACAGTCGCAGGATGCTGCCATTCTGCCTCAATAATGGGAGCAGAACACAAAAGAGCCCAGAGGGAACAAAAGATTTGGTGCTTACCAGAGTCCGGTACTCCAGGTCCTCTCTCAAAAGGCGGTTGTCGTTCAGGGTATATTTGGCTTTCCCTGTCACCCAGTCGACTGGCCCTTTGTCCACCTGGTGCTTGATTCCTCGAAACAGCATGTAAAGGGGCTCCCCAACAGAATCCTGGCACAGAAAGGAAGGAATTTCACCTGAGAGAAGTTCAGCTTGCTCCTCCCAGCAGAGCCCAACGGCTTGGAAACATGGACACCCAAGCAGAGGAAGAGCAGGACTGAGGATACAGCAGCTAAGCCACAGCAGGCAAAGACAGAGCCTCTGCCAACATCTCCTGCGCCATGCACAGGGAAAGGGCACGGGCCAACTACCAGGCAGACGGGCAAGACCAAAGCATTGCTCTGCCTCTGCGTCACTAATTGGAGACTCTCCTTGTCACGCCCTCTCCTGGAAAGGGATTAGATCAGAATCTGTCCTCCCCACACACAGAGTGGCCTGTGGCCAGCGTGTCTCAAGATAAAGGAGCTACACTGAGCCCTCTGTGATCTGGCAAGACATCCTAGAAACGATGAGCGGTATTAATGCCAATGGAACCACTCCTGCATCCTCAGCGAACAGCCCAGTGCTCTCATTCCCCACCCTGAAACACACGGAGACTCTGGCACCACCTCAGCTACGAGCGAGGCACAAAGCAAAGCTGTGGCTGTCTCCCCTCTTTTGGCCCCTCTACACCCCAAAGGGACAAAGAGCTCACCCTCACAAATGCGTACAGGCAGATGGACATCCAGTTGGTTAACAGCTTCTCTACCACTGTTTCTGTCCTGCAAAAGAGCATGAGGTCGGTCACGGGAATACGGTGCAGAGGAGGGATTTGGAGATAAAGAGCACACTAAGTGATGATACAGGATCAAGGAAGAGGGTAAAAAAAAAAGGACTTTAGAGACTAGTGAGGTTAATACTTTTGATACCACTTAATTTCAGTGGGAAGGAGGCACCAGACTACAGAAATGGAGAGATAAGCAAGCAGTGGACAGAGGAAAACCTCCGGTAGGTCTTGAACAAGGGAAGTTTGTGCTGATCAGAAAGACGGACCAGACAGGAGGCTAATGGGGATCCAAACACGGGAGATATTGCAGTTTAGCTTCCAAACATGGCATGACTGCGAGCCCAGGGACCTCTACACAGCAAAATGAGATTAGCAGACTTGGCAGAGCCCTAGTGCCTGATCACAAGGAGAGAGTTAGTGTACAGCAGCTTCAAAAGAAAAGGAATTTGAGGTGGGTAACTCCAGCTTCCTACTCTTTTCACACCTTTCCTGCCATATCCTCTGCCAATTGCTGACTGGAGAGAGTGGTATCATTGTTACTGCTTGCTCCCGTTTGATGCACGTTATCTGGACACATGCTGGTCTAGCAGCTGCAGCCCATGCCATGGTGTTGTCCTACTCACAGGAGTTTCAGAGCTTGCAAGCTGGGCAGAAGCTACCTGAGGGGACAGAGCCTATCAGTGGGACCATGGCTGGCTCACTCACCTCCGCAGCATCAGCTTGGGGTTCTTGGCCACATACTGTTCCACAAGGTCATTCAGGAGTGTTTTGAGGATGTCAGTGAAGTACTCCAGCTTCCCATGCAGCGACACAGTGAGCAACGATGCCACATAGGCCCGGTCTCTCGGAGAGAAAGTGCGCTGGATTTCCAGAGTGTGGATGAACTGGTGGGGTGAGAGACAAACCAGTGTGTGAATCTACTGAAAACAAGGCAGTCACAGCTGCTGGCTCTTGGAAGAAGTGATGCTGCAGGGAGCTATTCAGGAATGAACTTTAAGGGACACTGTCCACATCCTGCCAGCTGCTGCCAGTGATGCGGCCCTGACCCCACAGCAGGCTGCAAGCAGAGAGAAGGACGTTACCTTGGTGAGGAAGAGCTTGCTGTTGAGCAGGTTGGACAGCTGGACCAAGCCCTGCTCCACAGTTTGCCGCCGGCACTCAGGAATGTCCAAGTCCCTTTGCAGTGGTGACTCACGGTGGCCCGGGAAGAAAATGCGCTCTGCATAGGACTTGTAGTCCAAGAAGGGGATTCCTGTGCCCACAAGGTCACTTGTGAGGTCCATCATCTCAGTCATCAGGTCTGAGAGAAAGGAAATGCCCATGAGGTTGACTACATGATGACACAACTAATGGTGCAGATCATGAGGTGAGTGCAAGAACTAGGATCAGCAGGATGGGATTGAGGAAGAGGAAGGATGTTTCCTGTCAGTAAGAGGCACATTGGGGTTCCATTGCTAGAATGTTTAAAGCTAGACTAGGCACTGAGAGAAACTGCATGAGGAAACTTCTAGCTCTGGGGAGGAACCAAAAGGTGAATTTGGTGATTATCCTCATTTACAGTCGGGGGCTGGCTTCTAGTTTTATAAAGAGGAAGCCACTATTAAGCACAGATCTGTGGTTACAGGCATTACCTACATCAAAGATAGAGTAGTAGAGATGTCCTGCTCCTCACTGCATCCCACAGTAGTTGGAGATTACAGCCATGCGCAGTTTCAGAGCCCCAGGTCTCCCACACAAGGGCTCACTGCTGTAAGCAGCTGAAGTACAAGGTTTGCGGGCCCACAACAAGGGGTGTAATTCAACTTGCCCTACAGAAGGACTGGGCTAGCTGTCCTTAAGATCTCTCCAAGTGTGCTATCTTGACTTTTAGCTCTTCATCTGAGTCTGAAGGATGAACTGGAGAATCAGATGGGGTCTGTATAGATCCCAATGCTCTGAATTAAAGAGAAGAATTAAAAATGGAAAGATTTGGCTATATGTTTCAATGCACTGGCCCAGGACAAAGTTATTGCCTGCTCTGAGCTACCTAAACCAGAGTGCAGGAATGGAAAGAGAAGCAGGGCTGAGAGTGGCTCTTCAAGCTTCCCTGAAGCTGTAAGAACTTAAGAGCTCAGTGACTCACCTGTGAATTCCTTTTTGCATCTGTCCCGAACACTTGTTTCCAGATTTTCCAGCTGGATTTGAACTTTCTTGTAATCCCTCAGAGCCTGTTTGCTCTTCCTCCTGCAATAGGAAGCAGAATTGTTCCCAGTGGCGCTAGCCCAGGGATTGTTCTTGCCAACTGTTGTGTTGCTGCCAAAGACTTCAGGGCACTTGGTGTTAAGGTGACTTCTACTGTACATCTTCTTTGCAGGATACCAAATAGTGTTCTGTAAACTAGATGTGTCT
Source organism: Tauraco erythrolophus (assembly GCF_009769465.1). Taxonomy (NCBI): domain Eukaryota; kingdom Metazoa; phylum Chordata; class Aves; order Musophagiformes; family Musophagidae; genus Tauraco; species Tauraco erythrolophus. The sequence goes on from NC_141476.1 coordinate 10,895,380, forward strand.
CTTGGACCACCCATTAGGTATGGGCTCTGAATGAACCATAGAGCAGGCTGTGACCAGCAGGTGCAACATGCCTCACACATCCACCCCCACCAGGGGCTCAGAATTTGACATAAAATAAAGAAAACTGGGACCTTGTTTAAGCCCAAGATGCTTGGCCACATCCACTGAATAATGTTGTAGAGGAACTCAAAGATCTCATACGATGCCAGAGCTTCTTACCTGTATATGAAGACGATGACCAGAACGATCAGTGCCACAAAGGAGGCACCAACACCCAAACCAATCTGTGCCTCCAGCGGGAAGGTGAGCTGGCTTTCAGTGTCATACTGCACTCGGCCCAGGAGGAAGTTCAGGTTTCCCATCTGTACCTGTAAGGAAGCATGTGCCATGACGTAAACTCCGTGCAGCAATGAAATGCAAAGCCACAGGGCTTCTCCAGAACAGGTTCAGGTGGCATACAGCTTTCTAGTAAAGCTGTCCCACAGCACAACTCCTGAATACAGCTATACCATTTGCTTTCAGGCAGTGTTTGGCATGTAAGAGTAGAGCTGAGAACAAGAGCAGCTCCTTGCCACTCATGGTACCTCCCTCCTCATCCCCCACCAGGGCCTCTGCCTTTCCTCCACTTCCCATCCCACTCCCTGCCTCCACCACTGCTTCTTGCTTGTGCTTCAACAAAGAGGAGGATTTCTTGTGGTACTGCTGATTCCCTACCGTGAATTCTGGGAGTAAGTCTGTGCCCTCTCGCTTCGTGTGGTGTCGTGGAGCTGGCTGCTCAGAGGGAGGCTCACAGTAGAGATGATTCCTTGTTAGTGTCTTCACCACACAGACTCCTTCCCCAATCATAGCCATAACTTCATCCTTGGAAATAGCCAGATCTAGATTTTCCCCCTGGAATAGATGTGGAACAGTACATCAAATCAGGGAAAAAACAACTCGCATTTCCATGGCTCAAGAGTAGATGGAGAACAGCAGCACCATAGGAGGAAAGCAGCCTTTTTTCTTCTCTGACTAGGCTCTCACCCGAACTGGCTGCAGAAGGTCATTCTGCAAGCTAAAAAATTCACTTGCGTACAATTCAGATTATAGCTTTAGGACCCGTACCATGCTGCATAAGTACAGCTATAAACAGCCTGTTTTCTTAAGACTCTTCAGCCACAGCACGACTAAGCCCAACTCTTGCTCTGTGTGTATACGCATACACAGACGCACAACGTGCATATATTTAAAAAGGTAGTCTCATGTCAGTTAACTTCAGCACTCAGGCGACTCAGTCAGTGCCTTCCGAAGGTCTAACACTTCTGCTATTGTTCTTACCTGCTACATAATTCTGCTTTAATTTTGGGGGATTTTTTTTTTTTTTTTTTAATAAAATCATGCTGACGGATGTTAATTACATTTTTATGCTTTAATGCTTTCTAAGCTGAATCCTGCAGCAGCGTTTCATGCTTTTGCCCGGAGCTCTGTCAGGGTTTGCTGACAGGTTGGTAGATCAACCTCCTTGCTCTTTGAAAGCTTCTATCTTGTTAGTTCTCTTTCACTCTTCTCAAATTGCCCTACTTCTCCAAGATATACTCAATACCAATGGCAGCAGTCTAGACATTTCCAGACTAGTACATCCTCACCATTTTTCCTCATATGCGAAAAAAGAGCAAGTGGAGAAAGTGCATTTCCAGCCACAGCCATTAACTTAATGAGTACTGGACTAGAAAGTACCTTTCCATACAAATAAAATACCTCAGAGATTTTTTTTCCTCACATGTACAGAAAAAAACATTAGCCACTCTACCCTTCCATATCATCTTTAAAGAGCGATTTTTCCACCTCCACCTTGTAACAGGTCTTCCCTCCAGTCAGGATTCTTTTACTCCTGTTGCTTCTAGAGGAATTTTAAGTAGTTATGAAAAAACTGGCAGCTGAGAATAGGATGTGGGGTTTATTTAGTACTAATATCTCTTATACAAATAGTTTATTAGGATTAAAAATAAAAAAGCACAGAAGTTTCCACAAGCCCTATGAAGCCCTTGACAATGATTTACAGGCTCAAGAGGCTTTTTTGATGCAGTCTTTCCCTCTTCTCATGTACCATTCCTCATAGGCCAAAGTATATGTGCTATGACAGGTTGTAAGCCTGTCAAGTGCTTTAAAACCTTGGATGATGCATGAAACCGATTTAAAACACTCAAGTTAGAAACAACTTTGTAGAAGGAACATTCCTTCCAGCTGGTTTTTGTGTTACCTCCACAGAGATGACGCTTCCTGGCTTGTGACGATATGGTTTAGCAGGGTCTTCAGCATTCAATGGTTTTAGGATGGGGTTGACTTCGTAAGAGAAAGGCATGGGATGCAACGAGTTGAAATCAAAGCTCAGATTGTCCAGAATAAACTCCAGTTTGATATGGACACTCCGCAACAGCAGGTTAATGGCTGGGGTTTTGCACAGGATCAGGAAGGACGAGTTAACAAGACATGGTTCTTCAAACTAAATGTGAAAGGCAAAAAATAGTGTCAGTAGAGAAACACTAATGCTTCTCCTGCAGCTTCATAATACTTCCCAACCCTGAGCAATCTGGGGCCAGTCTGCATTCCTCTCATCTGGAGCAATGCCAGAGGAACTCTGCTTAATTGTAGAGGAAAAAATCCAAGATCTGAGGAATTCTCCGCATTCCTCTAAAGAAAGTTTTCATAGCGCTGGTTTTGTTGCAAGTACCTAGGCCTCAGCAGTGGGAACCAGCTCTGACATTCCCCTGGCAGAACAGGAACAAAGACCTTCAATGCAAGGCTGGTTTCCTAGCCTGAATGCTTCTGTGAAAGAAGCATTCCTTTGTCCGGTTGAATACATTCGGTGACAGTGTTAGAGTCAAATTTTTTTCTTACTCCCCTACGGCCACAAATGCCTTCCTAAAAACATGTGTGAAACCAGCTATTATTGATGCATGTGCATCAGGAGCATATTCTCCCAGTTTAGGTACAGGAACTCCTAGATCGTTTGCACTAATAATGCAAATCCTTCCTGTACTTTGACTGCCAAACCCCTCTACCTCTGCAAATTCTGCTGCATGCTCTGTGACCTTGATGATTACATCACTACCTCTGTAGTGACCCACCTCAGGACACTGGCCGCAAGAGAGCAGAAAATGTTGGTGGAACCGGTAATTTCACTCAGCTCTGCCTGGTTTTGTATCTCAGAGTGAAAGAGAGAGACAGGGGCTATAGAGACGGACTGAACAATGCAAAAGGAAGAGTCTGGAGCATGGACATCCTGAGACACACAAGCTCTTTCACTCAGCTGGATTTCTTTCTCTCCACACTGCTGCCCTGCTGTTCCTGTCGCACATCACAAGTCGTGCACATCTCTAAGCAGAGGCAACTTATGGAAACGTTTGTGAAAGTTCTTAACCTCTCAGTCTAGCAGAGGAAACTTCCACTTAGCCAAGACTGCCGGTACTACGATCCAAGCAGATAACAGCAAGTGGGGGGAAAAGGCCTAGGGAAAGAAAGTCCACCTCTCCAAAGCAACACATCAACCCTATGCACCCTCAGCTCCACCAAGCACACTGCCATGCTACCTGTTGGATGCTGCACAGAGCATCCTCAGGGCACTCAGTGTCTGGGATGATTCTGCGCCATCGTCCCAGTCCTCGGCGCCGGCGTTCAGATGGAGAAACTGTAACTCGGATCTTCGGTTTCTGTACAACATCCAAGTTGTATCCATGAACTCTGAGCACTCTCCCTCCACTGGAAGAGAAAAGCAGCTGATCTCACCCACCTATTATTCATTAGCTCTGTCTTGCCCATGCTCCCACCCTTCTGCTTATGCTCATTCCTACAAGCCTGGTTTTACTTCAAAGCACCACTCAACAAACAGATGCCATTGGTGCTGTAGTACCTGCCTCAGCACACAGCCCTGGGGAAGGTGCACTCAGTCTTTCTACCTGAGGAAGCTTTTAGGTGGCTCTGCAAAAGTGATGTTGGGATCCAGAGTATATTTGAAGAGGGATCCTTCCAGTCTCCGCTCTTGGTCCCCGTATTTGATAGTGACTGGGAGTTCTGCGGACACATTACTGGGACTCGTCTGGCATGCCAGCTGATCCTCTGTCATCTCAGAGAGGCTTGGAGAGACAGAAGAGAGAACAAGGGATTAACACAGCCACTGCAGAGACAGGTTTTATAGTACTATGCCTTGCTCTTTGCAGACAGTCTGCAAACCTCTTCTGATATTTTCCTAAATTTAATGCTGAAAGGTCTCGTGCCTTATCTAAGCAAGCAATAACTGCCAGGCAGTTGTCAGTGAGCAGCATGTGGACAAAAAGCAGGTACAGCCACTGTCCACTTCGAAGAGACTGGAAGCACACACCAAGGCACGCGCACCTTCTCACTAGCAGTGCTGCCGGGTGTGCATGTCCCAGGATGCAAGAAAACAAGTAGCTCAGTGATAGTCTGCAGGAGCCAACTGCAGATCCTCATCAGCAAAAGCAGAGCTGTCATGATAGGCTACAGCCTTGTCAAGAGACATGCAGAACAGAGGCCACGGAGCACCGTTCATGTACAAGGGAACATAGGCAGGAACGTAAGATGGCTGAGGTTGCTGCCATGAACCTCAAGAGGAGGATCTCCTGGAACACAGAGGAGAGTAGAGCTCCAACAGCCTGTCCTAAGGGCTGAGCCAGGCAGCATCACGCCCTGCAAGGCTCCGGGAAGGACTCAGGGCAGTGCACAGCCAGCACATCGGCAGGCTCTGATCTTACATGTGGCAAGGGAGGTCTCCAAGCAGGACACTGATCTCATTAGGATGCCCAGTCAGCAGCTTTGAGCCCAGAAGGGTAAGACAGGTTCCTCCCGCTTTGGGGCCCTGAGTCGGAACAATGGATTTCAGCTCTGGGTTCTAGAAAAGGAAAAAAAAAAAAGAAAAAAGGAGGTGAGTGACAAGGATCTCAATAGATAAGGCAAGGAAAGAAAACAGCGGAACATCTTCAGTGACCTCCAGTGCTCTAAAAATAGAAGCTATAGATCTCAATCACAGGTGGGCCTCAGCTAGGCTCCAGCAGCTACCTTATGGAGCAGAGGCAACAGAGGAAGGATCAATCCCACCTGCAAGAACCACAAATGGAGGACCAGTCTTTCCACAGACTGCAAAAGGCAGATGGATGCTGCAAATGGCAGAGTTGTGAGCCTCACACAAACCCTAGGATTAACAGTTCAAAGGGATTGTTCAGATCAGTAACTGGATTAATAACTCGAGTTGGTAAAAACAAGGTAGCAAACAAATTGTCTGTTTGTCTGGTAGATGAGGCGATTACCAGCAGGGAGCCCTAAGAATCTGAGTTGAGATCTGTGCTGTTAAACATACTTGTAGGTGACTTGGAAAAGGGAAATGGAATTTGATAAATTATTCGGAGTAACAAAAAAAATACCACTGAGAATTGCAGCAAAATTAGAGGAACCAGGCAGAGTGGCACAACTAAGTCACTGCTGATAAATGAAGAGCATGATAAACAAAGTGAGAAGAAGCAGGGAGACTACAACAAAAAACTAACCCAACCATACACACACGGTTGTGAGTTTCGAAATAGCTCCTGCCTATTCAAGAGTGCTTCGGTACCTATAACAACTCTACCAGCTGTAAGCACAAATCTCAACTAAAACACTCCAAGTGGTTCGGAATTACTGGAAAAGGAATTAAGGAAAAAAAAAATATTTTTATGCCACAATAAAAATTCTTTTGCACTCACATCTTGAACATAGTATGCAGTTCTCACCATCCTGCCTCAAAATGGTGATAATAGAATCAAAACTGAGAGAAGAGTAATAAGCATAATCCAGTATATAAAATGGGTCTATATTCAGCCCAAAATGGAATAGCCTAAGACTTTTCATGTATCTCTTTTCCCTTCCCATGGGAGAGAGAGACATGCAACTAGGTACATAACTTGTAAGTTGCGCAGCAAAGATAGCAAGTGAGTAACTGTATCTAAAAACAACTTAAATACTATTTCATAATAATGGGTTTAAGACATCTAAAAGTTATTAAAAACATGTTTAAAAATAATAAGAAACATTTCTCCATACAATGCACAGTAACTTTGGACTCACTGCCACTAGCTGCTGAACGTCAGAAGTGAAAGTGTGTTCAAGCAGCAATTTGCAAATTAATAAAAGGCAAGTCAGAAGTCTTAGTAAGATGTTAGGTCATCAATAACAACAAAAAAAAAAATCTCCAAATCAGAAAGGTGCCCTATATTTTTCCTCTTTCTTTAAGCATTTAATAGTTGTTATTGTCAAAAAGAAATTTAAAAAAATCACTACACTACAGAATCTTTAGTATTACCCAGCACACCTGTTCTTACAATCTAAAGAAGGAGGGTGAAGAAAAGAAAACAAAAAACTCAAAAACCCACCACACAACACAAACACCAGAAAAATCAGATGAAAACACCAGCAACAAGTGCCTGGTAGAGTCCCATAAGTTCATGCCATAGACAGCCATTTCGCAGAGATACTGAAGAACAGGGAGAGGTATTAGAAAAGCAGTAGTTACATTACCTGATAGGTGAAAACATGCCCAGAAAACTCCACGTCCTCCTCCAGGCACTTCCACCACAATGTGCCCAAATCTCTCTGTCCAGCTCCCGCCAGTGACGCACACAATACTGCAGGACAATCCAAGAACAGTGTCATCACGGAACAGCAGATGAGCTGTATCCATTGCATCATGTCGTAAAACCATCTAGCAACCACATCTCTCTTCTCTCAGCCTTATCACATGCTCGGAATACACAACCAAACATTGAGGAACACCTTTTAAGGCTGGATTAGGTGCAGCAGCAAAAGCAAGGGGTGGTTCTAAAGAGGCCCATCCTATCCAAGATTATTCTTTCTGGGACAGACGAGATGAAGCCCACTGATTCACAGATACACCAAGAGTCTAAGAACTCTGCTGTTGTCCAGAGCTGATCAAATCAGTCACATCTGGAGTGACCCCAGGCTGGCAGTGGTCAACCCACACATTAGCGCTGTGTCTGATGCAGAAGAAAACTCAAGACTGTAGGTTTAGCTGGAACTGGTCTTCAGCCAGCGGCCTCTGGGACCAGCTGGTTCCGCTGATCTGCACCACCCATCCTTCCCAGCCCTTTTTCCAGCCATAATTTGGTACGGGAGATGCTGACAAAGTGAAAAGTCAGGTTGTACTTAGAACAGGGTAGCAAGGAATCCAATGTTACAGCACTGATTTGCTAACAGAAAAACTACTCTGCAGGAGACTTCCCAGCCTTCCTACACAGTAGGAGATTAATTTTGTCTGGGTCTTGCTCAGGAGTGGGTTCCAGGTTCACAGCTATATCCCCTCAACCAGAAAGGCTCAGGAATTTGAACTTAGGCAGTGCAGTCCCAGGCCAGGACCCTGTGATGCCAGGTGATTTACAGATACAGAACGAAGACAGTGCTAACTCCAGAAAGATTATGCTCTAGTTCTAGGATGAAAACAGAAAGCAGATGGATCGAGACAACAAGGCGCACAGACAGGACAACACTGCTCAACATAGCAGGCCATTTCCCAGAAGGATCTTACCAGGCTCCCAGAGGGAAGGATGCTACAAATACTACCATGCTAAGGGTGCTACCATGGAATGGAAAAATGGGTTTGTGATAGCTCTGATGAGAGGTTACTCACAATTGCTCTCCTCTTCTCATGCTGGTTGCTTGGTTCCTCTCCCTCCCTTGTCCAAGGCTCCCACCTACCTGCCCTGCCACAGGCCAACTACACAAACATTCCTTTCTCCTTGCTTCCCAGCTGCCCCCCAGTCACACCTCTCAACACCTGAATATGCTGCCTTGTTATATGGTCCTGCCCTGGCCAGACACACCAGCTACCCAGTTCTCTATCACTGAGATTAGCTGGGTTCAGCAGGACAGGTCTTTCTGCTTCTCATCCTCCTCCTAGCCACTACTTTAACAAGCATTATGTGACCTGTCAGGCACTTCTAGCCACCAGAAGAGTGACACAGGGCCCACAAGGACTCCCTGGTCTGTCCCTGGTTGAGAGGGTGCTTTCATTGGGTTTGTTCCTGGGAGGCAGAAGCCTGGCTGGCAAGTGAAGTATGACAGTCTAGGGGTGTGCCCACACAAGCAGAGGCAAGAATCTGTGCTGAATCTCCAACCACATGTTCCCATCCTGACCGTGTGTTAACATAGTCAGGATATTTCCTAGCAGCGACACTTGCACAAGCCATGTCCTTCGCTTATTGCAATCACCCTGTGGCTGGGAGAGACACCAATGAAACTGCTTGGTTCCAAGCCTGCGACTGCCTGATCTGGCTGGGGTGCGGGCTCCGTACTGGCAGTGTGGTCGGTGTATGGCAGCACTGCTTGGCCATCGCCTTGTACACAACCTTATCTCTCTGAGGTCACCGCCTGAGTAACTAATCAGACAGTGACCTTACTCAGGGGCACTCCCTGGGGAATGGGCAAGGCTCAATACCTGCTACAGCAAGGGCAATGACATCTCAGGCTGGTGTCAGCAGCCAAGGGAAAAGCCAGAGCCTGCCTCTGGGAGGAGGTTTCACAGATACTCTACCTGCTAGAGATCTCATACTCTTGAGCATCTACGGCACAGGGAATTCCTGCAACAGTGACAGTTTCTGCAATGTCTTGATGTTTCTGCCCGAGGTTTGAGCCAGTGATGGTGATTCTAGTGCCACCTTCCACTGGTCCAGACAGGGGATACACCTGCAAAGACATCCACGCATGTGTCAATGTCACAGCATCTCAGACCTCTGCAGTCTGGCAACTGATCTACAGCACAGGGCCCTTCAACTACCCCATTACAAACTGCTTGGTCAGGTCACTGCTACGGATTCCTTTTACTGGCTTGGACTAGTACCAGGCTGCACCCTCATCAGAAGAAAGGCCATAAAAGAACATCACAGTTGGAGCCTTCTCTCCCATACTGTTGCCAGCAGTCCCTCCCAGAGACGATAATCCACTAAAGACTTCTAAGGCAAAGATTGCCCTGCTTTGCCTTCTCATCAACATGCTGACCGCTCCACAGGGCATATCTGCTGAAGAGTGGGAATGCACAAGCCAATACATGTTGCTAGTATTGAAGCAGCAAGCACCATTCCCCCCTCAGCATCAGTACGACAATGAATTGCATGCTGCACAAACGTCAAAGCTCTGTCCCTGAGCAGCATCCAAGATAAACTAAGACAAGATGCAGCACATGGATGTTGTGTGCCACTGGAGGGAGGACAAGCTGACAGCAAAAGTGACACATGGCTACAGACACTTGTCATGTGGCAGTTAGCAAGAAACATTTAAAATAAACAGACAAAAATAATTAATTCCAGTAATCTGTCATGCCTTTCCCATCCTTGCCGTGCCATTATCATTAGGTTTTGCCTTCCTTCGCCCGAGGCTCAGGTGGGCCAACCTGTTTCAGGGTCTGGCTCGGGACAGTCAGAGGATCCAATCTATGGACCCCTTCCCAGCTCCTGAATGATTCTACTCCTTCTGGCGTGCCAGTTTCAGCTTGCATGAGATACAAATGCATCTTTCCCCACTGTTCTCTATCAGCAAACCGAAAGCCCAGCACAAAAGTCTAGCATCTCGCAACATCAAGGGATCACAGTAGAATAGGACTAACTTGCTCTACAGATGGCCAATGTACTATTGAGCTGCACTGTTCACATGCTGAGTTCACAGCCCTTTAATCTCAACTGGAGAATGAAGCCCTTGTTGCCCCGGGTGCAGTACACTAGCAAGTTACTCACAGAGTGAATGAGAGGTGCTGGACACAGGTCTTCTATCTCTTCCTTGCAGGAGCCCCTGAAGATACAGCTAGGGTTGTCCCCTCCACACCACACACAATTGTACTTTAAGTCAGCTGTTTGGCAGCGGCTGCAATCAGTGTGTCCCACAGAGCAGTTGTAAAAAGTCACTGCAAAGGAGAACAATTCAGAGGCATCTGCAAACATCCCCTAGGTCACAGAACAATTCGGCAACTTGGCATCTCACACAGAACCCTCTTCTCCTTCCTCCCCTGTGATAAAGCAACAGAAACGAGGCTGTATGTTTTCCTTATTTTCCCTGTGATAAGACTACTACAGATGCAAAAAGCCTCATTGAAGGATTTCTCAATTCTCTTTCAGCCTCATCTGCTGTCTGTTTGCTGGGAGGTGTTGCACTCCTACCGTGAAGATCTGCAGCGCTGTCCACTCGAAGGTGTCGTCGCCTCTGCACAAACACCACAGCGTTGAATTCGAGTTGAGGCGCCGAGTAACTGTACTGCAAAGACAAAGACCATCAAGACAAAGGACTTAATAGAAGCACAAACAAGCCAGCTGAATAGGCAAAAAGCATCAGCATCCATCCTGCACAGTACACTGGCACATACAGCCTATATGGAGCTTCCTGTGAATGCAGACAAGGCAGCGTTAGCACAAGCCTGTCCTCACTGGTTCACGCAGTCACAATTCTGCTCTAGAAAGAGTAGCAGGCATCAGTTCACTAGCACGAACACTGAAAACAAATGTGTGCTCACAACAATAGTTGTTTAACTTCCTAACTGCATTCCTAAATGGCTAATTCCTGTCTACAAGCCACCTGCTCAGAAAACTGCTGAAGCTGGCATTTCTGCAATTTCAGTAGAGCTGAAGATGTAGGATTACAACTGGTCCACAGTTGCACATATGTGCACACATGCACAAAAGCCTATGTCGTTCCTCTCCCTTAACTATGTGAATTTGTGAACTAGAAGTATTGCCTCTGCTTGCAAATCTCGCCTTAAGCAAAATCCGCACATCATCCAGAAACATACATGGCTGGTTTGACTGTGCCTGTTAATCTTACACTGCACAGGCGAGCTTCCACCACTAAGAACAAAAATCGGTATTAACACTATTTTCTTTTCACAAAAGAACCACCATCACAGAAGTTGTCACCATCCAGGGAACCATGAACAACAGCGCCTCAAGCTAAAGCAGAAAATGGCACCGTCCTGGCAGGCTGCAATGAGTGGTGATTCAGAGACGGCATCATCCCGTACTACAGCAAACGTAGCAACAGATCGTAGGGCTCAGACTGCACAATCTTTCTGCAGGTTGAAGATATTAGTACCACCAGGCAGCAGCATCAGAGATGAGGGCCTCATAGTGCTAAATGTTCTACAAATTTTTGCAAAATATGCTCTTTTCCCCACAGAGCTTGCCTTCCAGCCTGCTGTTTTGCCGAGTGAAAACGGCACCAGTGTGAACTCTGAAATCGCATCATATTCCAAGCACTCACCTGGTTCATCTGGCAGGTGATATAACAGAGGGACTGGTTTGTTTCTTCTCTTTCCACATAAGCATCCATCACCACTGTCCTCCCCTCCAAATTCAGGACACACTCATAGTCCCACTGCTGGTCCTGCAGAGAAGATACACATGGCACCACTTCTCAACTACACGGAGTTTCCTGCTACACAACAGCATACTCCTGCCTATCCAATTCAGTACCTTTTACCAAGCCACTTACTGTGCAAGCAGTGTGCTCCTCTCATTCCCTTCGTTATGCCAACTCTATGCTACATTCAAGGGCCCTCTATGCTGTCACTGCCTCCATGTATGAAAGGTAAACACAAAATAAAACACCTAGAAGGGAGCATGTGTATGTCAGTGCAGGGAGAACTCAGCACAGGAGGGGGAATTAAAGAAAAATCCAGTGGGACAACGGTGAAGTTACGCCTGTATGTCTCTGTGAAACACTAGCTTGGAAATAAAGAGGGGAGTATGCAGGCTAGGGCAGTGCACCTCAAAAAACACTAAGTGTATTTTTCTTCTCTCTCTCTCCTGTAAATCTTCCACTGAATTGCTTAGACACTTCCTGTAAAAAAGATAGATATGTATCTGTAACCAGCTCTGCTCCTCTGAGCAGTGCAGTATATCAGGTTTAACGTATCAAGTACCAATTAGTCTGTGGGCTGCATGTTCTGAGGTAGTTGTTTGTAAAAGGTTACTAAATCAGTCTTCTGTCTTGAGAAGCAAAGAGAATTTTTATCAGAGGCACACCCAGGAAACATAGCTTTCGAGGGTGGTTTTCCCTATTGCAGAAGTTTCAGGTATGACAGGAATAGCCACATTAACATGAGCATGCCAGAAAGGAGAGGGAACCAATGACTTATCTTTCACTTATGGAGACACAAACAATCAGCAGAGATTCAGCAGGAAGTTATTCCAAGAACTACCATCTACAAGGCAGCACAGGTGCAACTTAATCCAAACGCATGCATATCTTCTCCAGCAAGCTGGTGCACACCTGTACTCTCCCTTTCTCTGGGTGACCTCCTACCCATCACTAAATATGTAATTCTTTATTCACAGAAGTAGGTCATTCCTCGAGGTATTTCTGCAAACAGGAGAAACCTTGGCAGAGCCACAGCTGTGTCTTACACGTGTTTTTAGCAGTCCAGTGGACAGGATGCCCAAAGAGGAGCGCTCTGCCTTAATACAGCTTCTCAGTGCTGATGGTGTTGAGCTGACTACCTGATAGAGGTGGAAGTTCTTTCCCAGCAGGGTTATCTTCCTTGCCACATTGACTGGAAACAGTGAAGATCCCTGGATTCCCTGCACACACGGACACGCATCTGGACCCCAGCTAAGCTCTTCATTCTGAAAACAAACACAGGTCTTTCAGAGAAAGAGTCCTCGATGGCTCTGATAGAGGGAATCAAAGCCTAACATGTCAACAGAGAAATAAGCTCTGCCTGAACAAAGACACAGCTGTGCTTCTTTACCATGAACCTACAAGAAAGCAATGCAAGAGCCCAAAGAAGCAAACAGCAGAAAGCTACAAATATGCTGGATGTCACAGCAGCTGCCACCTTCAGGCCAGCAGCATTGTCTGCAAGACCTGGGAACCTCACACACATTTTTCTCCCTCAGGCTGCCACTTCTCACTCCGCACATTACAGTGGTCACTTCTACACTCTCAGAGGGCACAAGCTCTTGTCTGTGCTGAGATACCAGACCAGCAATCTGTATGAAAATTTCAAAGTGTTACAGCCTTAGACGGTGAATTCCAAAGCCCAGCAAGTTACCTCCTCCCAAAACTCAGGGGCGTCATACTGATAGTCGAGGTCATGGTGGAGGATCCTGGGAAAGTCAGGGACATCCCTCTCTGAAGAATCGCCATCACCCGACAGAAGAGTAGAAGCACTGAAGGGAGATGTGTCATTCTCAGCCTGCAGCAAATCCATCCAGTCCTCTGTGTCCTGGAGCTCCGTGCCTTCCTTCTGCAGCCAGTCTGGGGGAGTCGACGGTGGGAGCTCTGAAGCAGGTAGTTCAGTTCCTAGCAATCCAGGAGAGTCATCAGAGGCAGCAGGGCGCCCTGGCACCTGGCTGGGGGTTTGGGGAGATGGGACAGCAGATATCAGTGCCTCTGTGGTAGGAAAAGAACTCAGAGGCCACTTGAAACTCGTGACATGGGGGGAAGGTGTTATTGCTGCTGCAGATGTATGCAGAGGGCTACCCACTGGGGTGGTGGGTGGGTCAGTGTGCCACGGTTCCTGGGCAGTGGCCGGCCCTTCAGTCAGCAAGGCTGCGTCATCCACATTTTTGGATGGGCTGGTGAGGACAGATGCGTCGGGAGAAGTTGTCTCTGGCAGAGTGACAGCAGGTTTGTCTGCTGGTGGTGGTAGAGGGGATTCTGTGTCAGCCTGGAGAGAGGCGGCTTCAGTTGAGAGAGTCACGTACGTATAGCTGAGGGTGTCCGTAGGCTCAGTCGTATCCCAGGGTGTGGAGTGCGTGACATGGTTGGGTTCTGTGGGGGGCACAGTGCTCGGAATCACACGCACCGAGGGAGTGATGGGTTTGTGGCCGCAGCTGGGGCTGTGGTTGAGGACTTGGTGAGGGGAGCTGCTGAAGAAGGGAACACACTTGACATTGGGATCTGGGCCTGGAGAAAAACAACAAGTCATGGTGAGAAGAGAGAAAGAAAGGAAACAGGATAAACCCAAGCAGAAGAACACTCTGTGTTACTTCCCGTAGCAGTGTTCACAAAAGGCTGCTTCACCCTGGATTTCAATGAGAGCTACATCTCATGCCACCTTGTCTTAGGATGGGACTGGGGAATGCTCACAGTGCAGAAGATTCAACAACATTCCCAACACAGACACCTGCACTCAGAGGGAGGTCTGCCTGCCTTCAGCGCCCACAAGACTGCAAGGCCACCTGTGGCAGCAGCACACCGGCCATCTGTTCCACCTCCCCACTTGCAGCCTCCCAGCCAGCTTGCTCTTGTCCCTCGCTTTGAAACACAGGCTGGATAACCCCAGGAGAAGGGTGACTTGCTTCATCTGATGGCACTTCTCCAGAAACCTAGTGAGGCTTTGCAACACTAGGGATGCAGAGCCTTGTGTTGCTCCAAGGAGATGCTCTGCTCCAGCATTTCACCTCCTTGCTTGATGAGACCGACGGCTGCTATTTTACCTGAGAAAAGATCTGACTCTCTGCCACCCACTGGGGCTGTTCTAGCACATAGCACCAGGGCTGGGTAGGAAACGCACCCTTTCATTGTAGATAATGGTTCCTTCCTCACAGGTTGCTTTGTGGGTGCAGAGGTGCTGCTGGACGCACCAGTTACATCCCCAGAGACTGCTCACACACTTCTGGCATCTGGAACAATGATAGAAAAGCAGCTGCTAAGACAACCCAGGACAAGACAGCCACCCTCCCTGTAACTACAGACAAGAAAAAGCAGGTGCTCACGGTGCCGATTTCCACAGCAGGGCCACTGCAGCACAGTCATAGAAAGAGAAGTCCACAGAAGCAATGAAGATGTCATGGAAACGCACTACGAGCTTTATGGTGACATGATCTGAAAACGAAAATATAAATTTCTTAGAAATGAAGCCACTGTAAGTCTGCCATACTGTTAAGAGACATGGCATGCTTAGGAAAGACACTGTCAAACATGGAGACAAATTCCCTTCCATGCTTCCAGCCTCTCAATCACTGGATTATCCTACGGACACTAACAACTGGCTGGACAAGTTTGTCAGGAGTAGTTTATGACAGCTCTTACCAATCCATGGGAAGGAAGACTAGTCTGAAGATCCCTCTATCTTTATCTACTATAATTCCACTGTCATCTCTGTATTAGAGGAAGACTCAACATTCCAGACTCAAAGCTGATTGTCTTCCTTTGTCATCCAAAGGAAAACCAAACCTTTAGAACTGACATGCCCTTCACATACTGCCTTCACCTTGAGAGCTTTGTTCTATGTCCAGACGAAGAAGTGAGTCAGTGAAGAGGTTTATAAGACTTGTAATCTCACTTGCAATGACTGAAGGCTTATCTGCTTTAAATCCAGGCCTCATGTCAACTACAAGCCTCAGGATAGCCCAGTTCTCTTTGGGAAGAGACTATCAGTGTTTTCAGATAGACCAAATAGCTGCAGAGATGGTCAAAACTTACTGCAGCTGATAGCATAAGCCTGAAGGAGAGATTTTGCATATGATGGTACCAAAACAGCTAATTAATCTTGTTCCAGACAAATGCCTCCAACCTAGAGTTGGGTCTTAGTTCTTCAAATAATGAGAATATATTATTGCATGCTCTGCTCAATGTCAGGAGCTGCCATTCCTCCAAAACAGTTTGCTACAAAAATAAGTAACAAGAAGTTTGTCCGTCGTTCCTCTCACAGAATTCAGACCTCCTCTTGCAAGCAAGCCCTATTCACAACAAAACAACTAACGCCTGGTGAAGGATCAGTCAGCCCTAAGCTGGGTTCCTGATAGGACAAGTGAAGCACTATGCTTGTAAAACAGCTGATGATGAGGCGTGTGTGAAAACCCACAGTTAGGAGAAAATAAGGGTATCATATGCAGCTGGAGGCAGGAGTCACTGCAGTACTGTCAACTCCCATCACTGTCATAGAGGTGATCGCAGTTGGCAGTGGTGGAAGGGCTAACACCTCCCAGGATTTCAGTGTTATGACACCATATTTATAAATACTCCTTTCTCCAAAAAGGCCATTATTTCTCATGACTGCCAATAATGCTGTGCAGCAGTACAGAAGATGAGGTCGAGCACTTGCAAATTGAGAGCAAGAGTTTCTGCTATCAACTTGGAGCTTATCAGCTTAAAGTGACAGATGAGCTGGTATGCAACCTTTAAACAAAGCTGAAAATAAGGCAAATACTTTAGTGAGCTGGGAAAAGTATTATAAGTAGGAACAGGAAAGTGCCAGTATCTAAGGCCTTGATGAGACCTCATTTAGACAGCAGTGCATGACTCTGGTTACCAGCTTCAAATTCATCTTAGCAGAGCACAGAAGCCATGCAAAGAAAGGCTAGCAATACAGTGAAGGAGAGAGGAAGTCCGAGTAACAGAAGAACACAAAGAAAAAGTTGGCACAGTTAACATGGCAAAACTCTGTGCTAAGAATGCCAGGCCCTAGTCCACTGAGTGGGAGAAGAGCTGTGGAAGCAAAAGGACAACACAAGTAGACCAAACAGACACAAGCCACCCACGAGCAAGCTTAGGCTAGAAAATAGAAGCGACTTGTTAAGGCTCAGAGATGCAATATGAAAGTAACATAGACAAAGCATCTACGGGGTCTTGAAATAAAAGCAAGGCTGACTTACAAAGGAGTCAATAGTAATAATATCTGAAGCCTGGAATAATGAGAACTAGACTGTGGCTTTATCTATACTGATTTTTCACAATTGTGTTTAAATTCAGGCCCACATTTGCAGAACTAAACAAGGAAGCCAATTCTGTCCACTCTGCCTTTAGTGGCAGTGCATGAAACCCTTTCCCTCTGTGCCTGACCACCCCGAATAGAGACCCAGTCAGTTTATTCCAGACTAAACTAGTGTGAAAGCCAACACATACAGTAATATTGTAAATAATATTGAAAATGAAGGAGTCTGAGATTGAATGAGTGTGTTAGCTGGTTATGCTGTCATGTTATATCCATGGAGATTGCGTCAGACCTATTAGCCAGCTGCATACCTGCATGGAAAAATCTGTTTAGCCATTTAGGTGAATTGTACGGAACGCTTCCCAACCAGCACCTGCCTTTTACTTCAGACGAACAAGCTCTTTGAAGAGATCAGCTCATCAGAGCTCACACTGACAGGCTGGGTAAAATCCAATGCAGATACTCTAAACTGAGAACTTTCCAGGTTCTTTAGAATAGCTAATTAGCAATACTCAGCCAGTTATTGTTCATGGTAATAGAAGGCTGACTATGTATTTTCTGAGGTTATGCTGCATTGCAGATTTATTTCTAATTTTAAAGACTGTGGGTCTCTTCTTGCTTTTCCTTACATGTACTTCCTTCTCCCATTATTACCTGGATTTTGAGAAGGTTTGCATTTTGGTTAATTTAAATAATAAAGAAGTATTTAAGAGAGTTCTCTCTCCAGATTTATGACAAAGCTGCCAAACCAGCCACCACTCCAGACTGCATTTCAGATCCTATTCAGATGTGCATATAACCCTTCATGCAGGATCTCCTTTCCAACTACCAGAATTTGGCATTGGAATTTGGCAACAGCCCAAAATAATGCAGGATGTGTGTGACACACAAGTAGAAAGCAAACAGATATTATGACAGAACGAAACGAACACCTGCTGACAGACCACATACATTCATGGCTGTTAATCCTGGCAATCTGACGGACTTACAAGGTACTTTCTCCCAACAATGTTATCAGAGCTATCATGCTCCATTTAAAGCATTTTACTGACCTGCTCCTGTTGGCAAAGCTGGTGCTTGGCTGGGATCTGGAGAAGGACACATGATTCCTGACTCTGTCAGAACTGCTGGGCTTTCATAATCTTCAAAGTAACATGAGTAAAATTCTTCCTCATGCAGAGAAGGTAAGTCCGAGATAGACAGGAATATCTACCAATTCAATAATATCCAGTAAAAAAATTGCCTCTAACATATTCTTCTTTATTTAATCTATTTTTCTGGTTCTACTTTTTTCAAAGTAAGAGCCCCATAAAGTAGTCATCTACCTATACACCCATTTTCCTATAACGCCTCCTAGGACTGACTGCTCCATTCATTATCTTTTGCCATTTCCAAACTGAACTTGGCATCCACCAAACAACTTCCCGCTTTGCCCATGTCTCTAGCAAAAGACAGGTTCTTGCCACCTCCTCACACAATGATAGACTTCAAAACACTGCAGCACCTTCTTAGCTTCTCTGTCAGCTCTCAGATGCCAGACTGAAGCCATAATTTTGGGCAGCTCCTTTCAGATCTTCCTGACAGCAAGTGTCAGAAACACTGTGAAATCACAGACATGGGCACCTTATAGATACTAAGTCAAGGACAGACCCCACCAAAGCAGCCATCAAATACTCCAGAATACCCAGTAACTCTTAGCAGGCAAGGGCATTTAGTTTTATGGGAACTACCAACGAAATGATCTCCTGGTACAGCCAAGCTGTTAAGTCTCTTGTGTGAGGCAGACAACATGTGCTTGAAGACTCAGTGATTCAGTACTCCACTGAAAGCAACCGGAAAACTTGCAACTTCTCAGAGTTTGCAGGGAACTTTCTACATGCTTAAGCACCATCAGAGGACCATCACCACTCACATTTCTCTTTTCCTCTCTGCTGATATTGGCTGGAGTTAGTGTCTGGACAGACAGACACTGCTGTGTAGAGTTAAAGCTCCAGAGCCACTGCTCGCTCAACCTGGACCGCAAGCACTCAGAGCGACGGCTGCACCTGCAGGGAAATAGCAAGAAGCCCTGTGAGATATCTGTGCAGCCCTAGCAGGACACGTTCACTTCCAAGCTGACACTGGCTGTCTGAAGCCTTGCTAGAGTCTTGGGGAAGCTGCTACGCAAGCCATGGAAGTCCCAGCCTCCCACCACCTTCAATAATAGGATCAACTGTTGCCAAAATACAGGTGGGTAGGCACTTTTTGGGCTTCAAGGGTCATAAACTACTTCCTATGGTGTTCTACAGGGAGACAGAGCCAGCAAGCAGACAGACACACTGGAATAAACCATGTCTCATTAAGGAACATCAGTAGGGGAGCAAGAAGGAAAAAAAAGAGTGCTAAACAGGAGAGTGACACCAGAAGAGATAAGACTCCACGTTTGAAATGAGGCAGTTTGACCTGCAGTCAGACTAAAACCAGGCTGAAAACCACTGGACAGGAGCATCGTGAGTGGTGATCAAAGACTGAAAAAGCAACGAAAAGATACTCTTGTGTGCAACTGTGACTGCTGGCAGTGTTTTAGGGAGGCAAAAAGAGGAATGGTAAGTTAGAGAGAATTTCCCATAAAGGAACTAAAAAAACCCCTAAATCCAGACACAAAGACATACACGGACACATAGACATAAGGAAGAGAGTAAGTGGAGACAATCCCTAAGCACTATCCCTCTAAAATCCTTGCAGATGGACAGGGATCTATCTTACCGTCCCTGAAGGACACACCAGCCACAGTAGGGATCCTTCAGTGCCAGACAGGATTCACAGTCCAAGTACAGGGAACATTCCAGTATGGGAACCTTCACCACCTGTTGGAGAAAGAAATCAGTGAAAACACAGCACACACAACACAGGCCATAGGTCTACGGCTTCTTCTGCCTAAATAGCAAGTCCCATCATCTGCATGCTCATTGAAACAACTTCCTAATCCCCAATATTGCATAAAAACAAAGAAAAAAGGAACAAGTTTCCAGAGTCCATCTGAATGGCATAAATTTCACATATTAGTGAAAGACATCTAAACGTCAGGCTGTAGAGAGGCACTGAGGCAAGCAAAATGTATTGCTATTAACCAGTTATCTGTGACACTTTTTGCAAGAAAACTACTTTAATGATAAAACTATAGCTTAACAAAACGGATCAAAGAATAGCGGACTGAATACCATTCACTCTTTTGCTTTTCTGGACTCTATCATGGGAGATCATCTCTCTCGTCATGTAGGTGACTGAAGCTGGAGACAGCAGCTCCAGCTGAGGCCTCTGAATGCATCTGCACTATTGCCTGGCTCTATCTGGCAGAACTATAATTTTGACTGAAAGTAGACCAAGAAGCTTTGATCAATGTGGAACAAAAAACCTTCTGCCATCTGGGGGTAAGTTTTACTTGCAAAACACTTCTGCTTTAACTTACCATCCTTGCTGATTTCAGCCTCTTGCCCTCTCTTTAATCCGCTATCACACTGCAGCTACTATACTGTCAGTTACTTTAAAATACCAACTTCTAATCCTCGTCCTATTACTTTTGATAAGTACGTGATGTAATTTGCATTTTTAATTGACAGAACAATTACTGTTAAGGATATCTTTCCAATTTCCCTAATCTTCTTCAACTCACAGATTTCAACTCTTCCTTTGAAGTGTTACAAAATTTCTGACTATCTCAAAGTGCACTGGGGGAGTGAAGGGAAGCAGTGGTTTTCCAGCATGCTCTCATTTTTTGTGTGTTCTTTCTTTCAGAGTAAATTAAGGGTTGTTTTTTCCTTTGTGAGGAGGATCCTTTTCTTTCCAGCTCAAAGAACTGATATGAGCGGTGTTGTACAAATCCTCTCAAATAAAATATCCATAGCTGGATTTCCTACTCAGTGGACACCAATATCCCAAGAGCCTGAGGCATCGCAATGTCTCTTCTCCTCCAAATGTCACTGGGCACAAACAGAATTACAGAAAGCAGGAGAAGAAGGAGAAGTGCCTCATGTGGTTCCTTGTACAGCTTGATTTCATCTGCAAGACTGTTATTATATGCCCGGTCAGAGCACACCTCTGCTATCTGAAGACATTTCCCATGCATTTCTGCTTTTTGTAGATTACATGCCTACAGAAGAACAGCTTAATCTTTTAACTGATTAAGAACAGGAGAAATGACACAGTTTTAATTATCCAAAACCTCCCTTTTCCTCTTTTTAATCTTTTGCAAAACCAAGACAGGTCACATTACTCGTGAACCCAGAAGGCTCACATTCTTCTGCTCAGATGGAGGTGCAAACTGTTGTCCAAACAGTTCCTGCTCAACACAGAGGAACCCAGGAATTTGCAGTCCCTTGTCTTCATGCCAATAGAGCAGCCTTTTACAGCCTGCAGTTCACATTCCTCCATCTCTGCTGATACAGCCTGACTTACAGAAATGCACATGCAAACAGGCCACAGTTTAGGGTAACAAGACTTCCTCCACGCTTCCTCCAGCTTTTGCAAGAGGCCAGTCCCCATCCCTGTAACCCAGGCTGGCAGGCAGCTGCTGCCCAGCACAGGCTTAGCTATACACACTGTTTCTCTGCTTCCCCCATTCCCATCAGTAGGTTGTCTGGACCTCAAATGCTTTCAACTCTTCCGTGGAAGGGATTTTATTGTTCTTACCATTGACTGGGTCATGACAAAGAGGTGCTCCTGCAACTGGTCAAACAGGAGGTCTCCACTCACCAAGCTATTTAACTGGATAGCTAAAGAAGCGTATATATGTGCATCTCCCATTGCTCCTAAGTACACCTGCAAGAGAGTCACAGTTGTATGCAGGCAAAGTATCACAGCAGGAGTTAGGGACACCTGTCCTACATTAAGAACAACGTGGAACCACTGCTGTGTGCAAGGATTTTGACCTCCCACCAAAATCTCAATGCAGTGACTTCAGCCACATGAAGCATGTGCCTAGAAATACCTGAAGAAGCCATGTAGGATGTACCAGCCCTGACGCTGGCTCAGTGCAGATGTAACCAAAGGCAACGTGACCACTGTTTGGGGCATTGACACTCTCAACAGTCAGTACAGTGTGACAAGAGACTATCTGATAGTGATGATCTTTTGTAGGAACCTGACTTCCCAAGGGACAAGAGAAATTACCTGTTTTCCCCCTCCACCTGAGCATCCCTGATTAGTTTTATCCTCTTTGCTTCCTGTCACATTCAGATCATACCTTGTGCAGTTTCCCTCTGCTGTCTCCTAGAAAAGCAATGGTGTGACCATCTTCCACATTCACTGCCACAGCTGTCAGACGGGCTTCTGTTTTCTCCAGGAGGGGAGCTGCTTCCAAGGGTACCCGGCTGGCCATAGGGCTGGGAGTGTGGTCAGAGCCACAGGGGTATGCATACAGGGTGTCCTTTTTTGTGGAGTGGAAAGAACAGGGAAATCAGTACGGAAAAATGAATACAAGGAACAGCAGCACCTTTAACACTTCCCGCCATCCCCAAATTCCTTAAATAGGTGCCCCAGCAGCGAATTCAGCTTTGAACCCTCTAAGCTTTTTTTACTAAGAATAAAAAAAAACCCCACAAACAGCTTTTAATAATTAGTTTAGGTATGTTGGCTGTTTGTTCCCTCACAGAATCTTGCAGACATTTCAGCAAGTCCATTCAGCACCAGTAATGAAATGCATCAAAACTCTACTAAGCTCTTAAGTTGTCCAAAAACCATTACTGGCTATGCACTGCCAGGATACAGTTTTGGGGAAGATTCATAGTATTTTTCAGAACAAAACAAAAAGATAAGAATTCCTGCTCCCAGTGCAAGATGACCTGATCACAAGCATTGTCTCCAACAATTTGCATGGTTTTGTTGCATCACCTACAAATTCTAAGCCTGAAGCAGAATCCCAAAGCATCAGGACATACATAAATACCAGGTGGGGCACAACCTGCTCCAAAGAGCTTACTAACTACACACAGAAATCATTGAGTGCATACAACCAGAGACCCACAAAAAGTCAAAACAAGAGTCATCTCTGCAGAGCTTCGGTTCTTCTGAGTCTTGTGAGACTTATGAAAATTAACTCCACAGCACTGCGCAAAAACAGTCAATCTTCTGATCCAGCTAGATCCCTCCCAGTCCCCCAAACCTTCACTTACTGAATTCTGAAGGAGAGAGAATGAAAGCTGCAACTTATTTACTATCTGTATGTGTAGAGAAGAAGATATTCCATTACCATTCGTCTTTTTCCTAAGTAACAAACTCAGTCTTGTCTAGGACAGTTCCTCTGTTGCTTTATATCTTTCTTGACACCCTGTTCTGTGACCACTTTAACTTTACAGTATCCTTTTGGAGACTGAATGCAGGATTGTTCACCCAACAATTACTACTAAAATGGCAATTTTTTTAATTGATCAGTGGATTGCCTTCAAACTATTTGGCTTGTGTAAACTAATGATTTTCATCATTATAACTCTTATGTCTAACACTTTCACCCTCCTCTCCAGCCCCTTACTGATTACTCTTACAAAGCCTTGCGTGAAGCAGAGGCATTAACTGTGCAGTCCACAGAGACTTCAGCTCCCTCTCTTGCCTTGGGCAATGAGGTTGAATTTAGACTCCTTGTGAGCAGGGTTACGTGTTTCTTCTGTTTGATGTCCATAGCTTTGCATCTGGCAGCACTGAGCTGCACGGTACCATCCAGCACCAGGCAATGGAGCTGCCCCCGCCGGAGATCAGCGATACTGGCACAATGTGGTATTTTTGAGGCATCTGCTTATCACCTCTCGCCAACCCCATGGAAAACCTGACCCTTTTTCCCCGCTCTCTCCTCCCGTTTCTCTGGGGTTTTTTGTTGGTGTTTTGTTTGTTTGTTTGCTGGGGTGTGGGTTTTCTTGTTTGTTTGTTTGGGGTTTTTGTTTGTTTGGGGGTTGGTTTGTTTGTTTTAATACTTGACTGCTTCCTAGAGAAACTAAAAATTATCAGAAGCTTTTGACAAAGTCTATGGAAATCCCATGGTAAAAGATATTTAACCTGCTGACCCCTATTCACTTCTCAAATGTATTGCTATCTTAGCAGGGGAAGCATAAATTGACACAGCGGTTCCACACAAGAAACCATGCCAATTAGACTAGCACTACTTTCATTCTGATGCTTTATTGTTTTCCATTCGAATACTAATTAAACTGGTTTTCTTCACACTAGGCATAAGGCTCTGACTTACAGCCTCAGAGGAGGTTACAGCTTTTAAAGATTTTTAGTTTTTACCATCCTCTAAGCTATCATTCATTTTTAGTGACAGATACATTTTTCTTATTGGCTCCGTCATTTGATTCTTAAGCTTCTTCCAACCACCTTCTTGTAACTTAAAGATTTCTATTTCTCCAGTTGTCTAGTTCCTATAAGATTTATTAGGAAGTGGGCGACAGCCAAATTTCCATACTCAAAAGCATCAAGTGTTTATTTTGAATGGGATCCTAGCTGTCTTTTGCAACCTTTGTATCAATTCGGACACATGCTGAAGCCTAGTGACCTCACTACCAAGACTGATTTTTCCAAGTTTGCTTAAAAAACCCGCATACAAGTCAGAAATAGTTGTACCCCAGTTGTGCTCAGCACTGCTGTTGCCTATATGTGATGCCAAGGGCAGGTCACTTCACACACAATGTTTATCCACCATAAACCAACATGACCCGTGCAAGCTTTCCCAGCATGGGCACATCCAGCCCGTGGCCTCGCAGGGACTGTCTGCGGCGCAGTTAAACACAGTTGAGAGCTGAAACTTGTTCCATTCTACAGGATTAGGACCATGAAAACTGCATAAAGTGCTTATATAAATTTACATAGAAGCTGTTTGAATTGTTTTCAGTGAATAACATCTTGGCAACGTGGCAGAAAACACACTTCAGGGATCATCCAGTGTCCTACTGCAATGCAGCAGGTTTGGATGAAGCTGCTGCCGTGAGTGCCGGTGTGCGCTTCCTACATTGCACAGGTAGGTAGCAACAGTAGGACAAGTCTGTATCTATGCATGAAGAGGACTGAAAGCTCGGTGCAAAACAGCAAGTTACACACACCTTGAAAACTACACCCTCAGAAGATATGCAGCCTTCCCGAGCCTTGCAGAAACATGTTTCGCACTTCCAATTATCAAGTCACAAACAGCATCTACACAGTCTCCCACATCTCGAGACCAATGGATCTCCAGCAAACTGAAAAAATGAACTGGTTCGGAAATTCCTATAAAAACAAGCATTTTTTTTTTTCCAGTTGAAGAAACTGTATTGAACTGTAAAACTCAATCTTAGTTTCTCCTGATGGGCTAAAAATCGGAGGCAGTGCTAACTAGGGAAAAGGGCATACCTTGCACACAGGCTGGTTTGGAAGCAGAACAACGTGAAACTAATTAGCATCATCCTTACATACAGCACAAGCTGCCGCCATCGATATCGAGTTAAAACTGTTCCTGCATAAAATGGCCATTGACAGCCGTTTCCACTCGGCACCGAACGGAGCAGGCTGGAGCTGGCACAGACCCTTACGTGTTGTTAGACACAATCTTAACGACAACCGCTACCATGTACTGAATGGTGAAGGATAAACTTTGTTAGGACATTTACATATCTTTGGACACACTTTTAATAAGATGCCATACTTTAGTCAGGCCGCTAGTGCCAAACTCTGCAGCTGGGACCCTGGGATCATGCATCAGGAATCATACAGCAGAGACTGGCCTTTTTCTCCCATCCTGTGCACCCACTTATCCACTGGATCAAATGGTACAGGGGGACTCTACATCTTTTTGAATGAAGGATTTTTCTAAAGCGCTCACACCAGTTTGACATTTAAGTCCTTCAAGCTGCCCTAAAAATCACCTGTGACAATTCCTTCCATGTGGCCCAGCAAAGGACACATGGGGCATAGCTAAGAAATACAGTGAAAGCAGGACATCAAGCTGAGCAGTCTCTTGCTTCCCAACTCCTACATACTCCTCCTGACCTTACATTTGTCCTGCTCCAAGTCTGCTCTTTACTCTTCCCTCGTCCCACAAGTATTCTACAGTCAGCTTTAGTTACTGAAAGGAAAACCATAATTTTAAAACTGGTTTTGCACCGCACATGCAAACCCAGAAACTTCCAGAGCTCTGTGGTACCACTTTGCTCTTTGTAGCACAAGGCTGGGAAGAGGCAATTATCTGGACAGTCTGTTCTGTAAAAGGAAGACACAAGATAACATGCTGTTCTGCTGAGGACTAGCAACGCCCTCGATGAAAACAGGCTACTCTCAACCACAGAGCCTCACGCTGGGACACTGCATCCAGCACCGCCCCAGGAGAACGCTGCTGCTCTGTGTTTGTGTCACTGTCCCCAATATCGCAGCACCAGCCAGCGTGGCTGACAGATTGAGCGTGGCTGCGAGGATTCAGGGTCACAGCCACTTCAGTCCACGTTTTTATCCTGCAACATCCCATCATGCCTTTGTTGTAGCATTTAAAGAAGGATTATCACCTCTTACAGTTCTGGAGACAAAGAAGAGTCAGGTCAGGAAAAGGCCTTCCTTGGACACAAAATTCTGCAGGACTAATGTAGTCTATAGGAAAGTAGGATTTCGTTGACACTTGTTTTTGCTTATGTTCTTTTTTCGTTCCTGAGTGCCCTTGCAGGAAAATGTTCTAATGTGCACCTCACCATAAGCAACAGGGACACAGCACACCCCTTAAATTCCCTTCCCAACACACAGGTGCATATGCACATACTCCTCTCCTCCCCTGCAGCACAGACCAGGATATGAAATTACTGATAAAGAGCAATCTGAACTGCAGCTTCAGTGCTCCTGCCTGGTATTGCCATGAGACAGGCATCGGAGCCAGGTTGCACCAGATGCCCTCCCCAATGCCACACGCAGCTCATCTCCCTCTGCAAGGAAACGTGCCTATATGGGGCACAGAGCTGCAGCAGCAATGCGACAGACCGTACTTAAACAAGACACAATGGTTCTTGCACCGCATTGCTGCAGCAGAAAATAAACAGCCTGAGCCCAAAGGCTTTTAACCCAAACAGATTTCAACACCCATCTGTGGGAAACAGGCTGACTTCAGGAACACAAAGCAACACAAGAAGACACTGCAGACTGCTCTTTCCCCTGGCAAAGGTGCAAAGCTACTTACCGCTGGCAGCTGGACACAATTGGAACTGACATCGTATTCAATATATGCCACTTCTGTCCCTTCTTCTGACTTCCCATCTCTCATGTAGCAAACATCCCTAGTCCAGTTGGTCAGGCGATCCACCTCCTCCATTGCATAGACACAGAGCGCAGACTCCTCGCTGAGTTTGCCAGAAGAAGCCTGCCAGGCAGAGAAGACTGCAAACAGCACTTCTCCCTCGGTGTCCAGCTGCCCCTGGGCCAGGTCTTCTCCTGGCCGGGTGACATAGGCTGCTTGCAGGAGGCTGTATGTATTGGCTTTGCTCTGGCAGAGCAGAGGTAACTCCACATACGAGTAATAATGAGAGTCATCCAGGCAGATTCGCGAGATGTAGGTCTTGTACTCACGTGATTGAGACTTGAGGTCCCGACGGTAGAAGAGGAAATAGACGCTCGAGCGATAAGTGAAAGATTTAATGAAATGGTGGTTGTATTCGGAGAGCCGGCCCACAGCCAATTTTGCTGTTTCTTCGTAGGAGAAAATGGAGTGAGAGTCTGTGGCTTGAACATCCCCTCCGTGGGCCCTGAGATTCCGGGTAGTGATGGGAGGAATCCCTCCACCAACTCCTCGGCTGGTGTACCCTCGTCCCACAAACAGCAAGGGGACCTCATCCTTTGAGTAGGCTATGAGTCCCACAGTGGTGATATTGGGATCGTTGGCAGCGACGTACTGAGTGTCACCAGGGCTCTCTGGTCGGAAGAGGACATGGTCGATGGACGTGAGGCTCCTCTTCTCACAGATTCCCTGGTGCACACTACCACACACAATGAGCTCCTTCTGCACAGTGTTCACCAGTAGCAGCTTGTTGTGATTGTCAGTGTGGTGTGCCTGAGGGCACTCCAGCTTTGAGACCGGGGGGAGGCAATCCTTACTGTCCAGAACTGGTCCAGTCTGAACCACTTTGTTCATCAGCAGGTCAGATGTCAGCTGAAAGAGAAAGTTGGTGGCCCCCAAGTAAATGGTCCCAGATTCCAAGTCCATAGACAGGTGGAGGAATTTCGTAGCATTGCGCGAGAATGTGACATACTGCAGTCCCCGTGGAATTGCTGCTCCCAAGAAACAGAGAACAGGAAGGAGGAACGTTCCCAGAGGCATGGTAAACACTCTGCAAGAGGAGAAAAGCTGTTATAACTCCTTGTAAACCAGGGGTGAAGACTAACATTCAAAATCCTTCAACAGCACTCTTATGAGAAGTAGGCAAAGAGGACATGAGTAACCATAGAAAGCAGGGAACTAGACACAAAGAGCCAACACAGGACATCTGCAGAAACACCAACAGAAAGAGGCCTGCAAGAGTATCAGAGACTTTATTTGATCACCTCCACACCAATAGGACAGGCACAGCATCTTCAGGAGAAGCTGCAACACTGCAAGTAATGTTCTTGGGTGCTGGGTGGTACTGGGGAAAGCTTCTCTTTATAGGCTCAGGACTTCTACTAAACTTGCTGAATAAACAGTCCAAAGTGCAGATTCATTGATCCAGGGGCATGACCTAAGGAGAAAGGTCCTATCTGTGCTGTGACAGAAGGTGTTTCAAGCCTTGAAGTTGATCGATATTCTTGTAACATCAGAAAACACCTTGTTTAACTAGACTCCTGCACAAGTCTTTCCTATGATGCTGTATTGGAAGTTCTCCAGGACAGGACCACATTCCTACAGCAGCCAGCACATTGCATACATTGTTAATGAGCAACACCACAGTAAAACAAACCTCTGTCCAAGACAAACACAACCTGCAGGATCATTGTTTAAATGAACTGTAGCTGGGATTCAACTCAGAGCAAACTAATAACCCCTTTGCTCTGTATTTGATCTAGATATCATAATTAATCCTTCTCCTTATCACTTACAGTTATCAACAGCGTCTTTTGGGTCTAAGGCTTTTCCACTAGTGCTTCAGAAGGAACCTTCCCATGCCATCTCTGCCACTGCACATGGCCCACCCAAGCAGGACTACTCTGCCCTGATGCCAGCATGAAGCCTCCAGAGAGTCAGTCATAGAAGCTCCCAGCCACCTCCCTGGGGCCACTCGTCTCGTCCCAGCCTGTCAAGCCAGCCCTAGTGGGCCCCCATCTCCTTGGGCAGATGCAGCATGTCCAGGCAAGTGGAAGACCACCTTATCCTGCTCACCTAGTATAGCACTCTCTGGGGCAGAGGTCTCATGTTGGCACTCATCTCTCCACAGCAACTCTACCAGTACCATAAATGGTGATCTAAACATGCCTGCTCTGTGGACAACACTCCACTTTTTCCCTGTCCCATGCCCGAAAGTGCAGGCAAGGCCAGATGGGGTGGATGTTGGACAGACCCAAGGAACCACCAAACCTGTTCTGCTCCTCTCCAGAGGAACTTTGGATCAACCCTTCTCGAAATCCACCATGACCCACCCAAGCCATGCCACAGATGGGAACCACAATCCTGAACAGCACAGGGAATTGCACAGCATGGTGGAAATGTGGTAATAAGTACCTGCAACATTTAAATTAATGCTTTCCCCACAGAGAAAGGGCAGCAGCTGCAAGTACTCATAATTTGCGATGAGTACCACGTTATTTGAATTGAGAAGTAGGTGGTGATGCAGCTGTGCATCTACTCCGTTCCTCCCCTCCCTCCCTCTTGCAGACAAGGTATCAAAGCTACATACAGCTACACAGATGCCAAGCCGGGCCAGAGGCTCAACAGAGCTGATGGGTACAGCATCTCCTCCAGAACTGGCCTGTAATCTGCTGTGCTCGTTTTGGCAACTCACCTCCTCAGGGGAGATGTTAATTTTGTAGTCAAAGCTAAGAAAACTATCATCACTTCCCTCCCACAGCATCATCCCTCTTGGATCTTCTTGGTAAGCTCCAAGTGCTGTCAGCCTAGAAGTGCTTAGAGCACAGAGGTGGAAAAAGACCTGCAGCATCTCGAGAGAAGATTACCCCAGCATTTACTGCAGGACTTACCCAACTTAGGTCACAAACTTCTCACCATACGAACTATGTCTTACACTCATTCTGTACAACATCCAGCACAGTGTGTAGAAAACACAGTAGCAAAGGTGACGACACTAATCGTAAGACTCTAGATCCATCTTTTATTTCAGTGCTATTGCACAAAAAACCCCACAAAAGTCTGCTTTCCAGCTCCTTTGTCAGTAAAACAGGCATCTTTGCTCTACCAAAAGACCAGCTGAGAGGATTAGTCTACTTGTGCAATCCAGCGGATGGAAGGTATTATAAATACAACACATCATTAAATATAGGCTTTGTGAAGCTCTGGAAAAGCTCCGCTTCACATGGTTATTGTAGGTAAGTAGGTAGTACTGTCAGGATATACCCGCACGCAGAAACGCCGGCTCTAGGCTGGCAGCTTTCCCCCAGACACACAGCCGCCGATTCACGCCGTACCAGTACCAGTACTGTGTTTAGGTTACGTGCACACTGGGGCTTTTGTTTGCCCCGATAATGGACACTTAGTGTTTTCTGCTCTCTGTGCTATTAACACACTCTGCTTCACCCAGATTTGCAAACAGCCCTGAACTAGCCTTGGAGTCTCTTTCCAGGGTGGTAAGAGAGTGCTTTGTAGCACTTGACAGAGGTCCTCATCATGTGGGAGATGTTATCTGTGAAGTGTGATGAGTGGTATTAATAAAGCCATCATGTAGATACACGTATAGTGAAGGATGGAGCTCCAACTTAAATATATCACCTCAGGTTTATATCAGTAGATGGTATCTTGCCCCGTCTCCTGTTGAGTTGTTTCTTGTGCATTCTCACTATTTTTATTGGGGAAAACTTTATTCAAGGAATTCCTTAACCACACAACTGCCTTGATACGTCTGCACAGCCATCATGCAGACGTCAGGATGGCTTGTTGTGCAACTCTGTCTGGAGTCTCCTCAGTTTCAAAGCTTAAAATGCCCACAAACAAAACAATAGGCTGATGACCATCCAACAGCAGGAGGTTGACTACATTGTGACAGAGCCACACTGACATGGAGAAGAGAGTCTTTGATCGGGAAGCAGCTGAGGATCACAAGACATCATCACACTACACCACTTACAGGAATCTCTAATCTCCTTTCTAGCTAATGCAACCTTCCTAGGCCAGTATTTACACAGTAACATCAGCATGTGCCTTTGGAATTCATGAATTCTGAAATACTGGCTTTCTGGCCAGAGGTCATGCCTACAAGCTGCAAGACTCTTCTTTGTCCACTACATACCATCATTGACTACTGCTGGGGCAGAACCAATGCTCATACATGTCACCAGTGGTTGAACTCAAAACCCGGGGCATGACACCACTCTAGCAACGCAGATCTTTTTACAACATCTCTGAGCCATAGTTGAATCTATCCCCAATGTTTCACTGAAAGCATTTTACCTATTGGAATACCTGTGCTGGAAAAAGAGATGGAAAAGCAACTAGCCCTTCATTCCAGCAGACTACAATCAAAAGCAAATCCTGATGTGGTCAAATCTCTGACCTGAAACTATTCTTCTTTCACTCACCAATATCCCCCTAGAAGTCACTTCGTTAAGAGCTAGTCCTCAAAGGTGTTCCAGGTCAGAAC
Organism: Tauraco erythrolophus; assembly: GCF_009769465.1. Classification (NCBI taxonomy): domain Eukaryota; kingdom Metazoa; phylum Chordata; class Aves; order Musophagiformes; family Musophagidae; genus Tauraco; species Tauraco erythrolophus. Next base: position 10,926,814 of record NC_141476.1, read on the forward strand.
CTCATGACTCTGAGAAGACAGAGGGCAGCCGAGAAGACAATAAATAAATAAATAAATGTAGTACAGTACGTTCTGCAACTTGGTTCTACTTACTCAGAGTGACGGGTGAACACTCAATATGGTGCTCTCTGTTGCTCTTTGCTGAAAAGTCATTAGCAAATGAACTTGTATTTATTGCTAGGTGAGCAAACATACGTTAGAAATGAGGATGAGTCTGTGTGGTTATCAGCAGTTAGAGGCATTCCCATTCTACATGTAAACTGAGATAAAAAGCCAGCAGTGTCTTTTGATTCAATTTTCCATGTTATTTCTCAAACATGGGCATCACTCCCTATTTTATTTCTTGCTTTTCAGTTAAGCCCATCACAACCTCTCTGGGAGGACAGGAAGGAGGAGGATAACCTACATTTAAATCAGATGGTTTCACGACAGGCTGCAGTTCTGAGCTCTTTATGGATTTACTGAACCGTTCTGCTTCCTGTGCTCACTGCTAGTGTATAACACAGCTGTTACAGACAGATTGCAGTAAAAGTGTGTAGCCTTTAATTAATTCTGAAGGCAATTGCCAAGGCTTAAAGATTCTTTTTAAATATTCCATTTTTTTTATGAATTCCCATTAAACGGGAAAACATTCCAGACAATACTCTGAGCATTGCCTCTAATGCACTGTAAAATATTAATATCTAAATGATACTTCTGAGTTTCATTTATTTAATCTGGATCACAACAGAAGGGCTAGAGGATTAGTCAATTCTGACAGAATATTTATATCACATCCACAAAACAACAACCAATAATGTGGAAGCAATGGCACTATTTTGTTACTTGGAATTTGAAATAAGACCGTGTTTTCTGTACCACTATTTTTACCTCTCTGACCTCATATAACCCTCTCAGAGACTTTATTCATTTATTAAACACACACAGAACTCATTTGGACACATTTTAACAGTGTATCAACACGAAAAGATTATTTCAATCCTCACAGATTATTTCCCTAATACCACATCCTATTCCCCAAACACAGAGAGGTCAGATAATGTTCCAAGTTCTAGACTAGATTGCATACTCAACACCAATCTCAGCAGAATTATCCTTGGAAAAAAGTAGGTCCCTGAAATTTGCACCTCCAGTTTCCACTGTATCATTTGCAGAGCTCACCCACAGCAAGAGCACTAAAAGATTAAAAATTAAAGGCATAATTCTTCCAGGTGCACGACAACCCTTGTGCTCCAGCACATTCAAATCACCCAGCAGTAGGAAGATGACTACCGATGTGTTTTCTGCACAAAAGTCTTGTTTACAGCCCCCCTTCTAAGTTTCATATGCTCAACAGAGACTTGCTGTTTTCTACTGTGAAAGACGACATTCCCATTAAATAAATAAATCTCTTTCGGATTCTTATTTACTACTACCAGGCCAGTTCCCTGCTCTGCTGTTTAAGAACACTTCCAGCAAGCAGCTTGGCAGAGATGAACACAAACCTCTGTTTTCCAAATAAAATTGACCCCAAGGAGAATCCCAAACCCAAGTCATCCTGTCAGAGCAGGACTGGCACAGACAAGGGAGCTCTGTTACACCAGATGTGAGTAACACCAAAGCTGACGTCAAAATAACTTTAAAAAACCCTCTAAAGACAAAATACCAAATCTGAAACAGCAGGGGAAAGTAGCAGAAAACCTGTACTTTTGGGCTACAGAATTAGCAGCATTATTATCAAACACAATTTTCCCAAGTGTTTATCTAAATCCTTGATAGTTACTGCTGACCATTACAACCTACTTTTCTGGATGAGGGATGAAGAAGTTTTATCCTAAAACAATGTTGCACAAAATATTTTGTCAACTTTGTGATACCATTGCCATTTTAATGATGCTTGTGCACCGTTAGGATTCTCTGAAAAAAACTGTAAAAAGTGCTTCTACACCCCTGGGCCTACCTAAATATTAATTTTAGCCCTAGTGGAATTAATTGCCAGTAGTAGACAGGTATTTCCCCTAAACAGCTCTAGCACAACTGATCTTTCCTCTTACACAAATTAAAATGTGTTATAAATACTAGTTTAAGCTTCCAGGACAAATAATTAATGAAGAGTCCATGATTAATACAATGTTAAATAGTGAACTTGTTATAAGTCAAGACAAACTACAGACATTTACAAGGAATATAAAGCAACCACAAGCTGCTTGCTGTTAAAAGAAGCTTTCTTCATAGGTGTTCTGTCACTGTAACTTGAGGGTTGACTTTTCACTTAACCATCCTCTCAAACACTAACAAAACCTGAACTCAAGTACTCTGTTGTGTATATATATTTGAAAAGGGCAATCAAGTCAGTTGTTAGTTTCTCAGTATCTTAACACACCAAAGGATAACTTTCTGCCAGTGTTACACAGAGTCCTTCAGGATCTGCTCCAACTTTCTGCCTAATCAAAGAACACCGCAAAGCCATCTCTTCTTTTAGCTTGTGAGCTCCTGACTAAAGCCTCTCAGTGAAAGCAGAGTTTCTTCTGAGCAGCCCTAAATTACAGAAACTACCACCTTAACACATCAAGCTGATCCCCAAGGGTTATTTACCTCAAGCAAAATGGCTTCTCATTTTGTCTAACTTTGCTTGTCACAGGATGCCCCAAGTTAAAGAAGTTTCTAGTTGGGTTTTTTGCATGAACAGTTTGAAAACTAATCCTTCTTCTTAATCCTCCTTGGGCAAGAAGATAACGACAGCTATTCTAACTCAGACAGAGGTCCACCTACACAGAAACCCTGGCTCCAGCAACAGACAATAACAGACGCCTAAGGAGAAGTGTAAGGGCAGACGAGCACAAGGCAATCCTTCCACTATGCACCCTGCCAGCTTTGGGCCTTCCTGAATCACAGACTGCAGCCACGTGTAATCCTTTGGACGGACACATTAGGAGGTCTGAGCTCCTTCAGTCAGAAAGAATTTATTTTTCTTGTAGCTCTTTGAGCCCTTTCCAGTTTGTCAGCATCCTTTTTTTTTTAAGGTCCCTGACCTGGATGAGCATCTCCTTTTCACAGCACCTGACCCAGATACACTACCCCTTGGCTTTCTAATGCTGCACTCAGAGCGAACGTTACCTTCTCCAGTTCAACCCACCACTCTTCCATCTACTTGTCCAAGAACCTCTTGCTCTTCTAGTTGCTTCATCACACGCCATGTCTGTATCCAGTCAAATACCATCAGTGACTCAAATATTCTTCCAGGCAACTAGTTAGGAAAAAAAAAAAAAAAAAAATCCCATTCTCTACATCCATCCAAGAGTACATCCAGAGAGCCTAGATAGGTTTAATCCAGCTGTAATAGAACCCTGCTGGGAAAGCAGAGCTCACTGAAGTTACCCATCCAATTCACCCTGCTGAGCAAATCCATGGTTTCTACACAATCTACATAAATCTAAGGCCATTCACCCCTGTAGAAACAAATTTGCTTGCAGAAGTTTAAGAACGCCATTGTTGATGAAAATACACACTAATGCTGGAGCAGAGAGAAATCCCTGCAATGACCAGGAAATTCCAAGAGCAGATTTCCCATTACCAGTTAACTGAGATCCAAGAGCTATTTTTCAATCTATTTAGTATGAACTAAACTGATTTTAAAAGAACTGACAGCTACAGCTCTTGAAAAAAAAAAAAAAGTTAAGCTATTGTGGAATTAAAGTTACAGTCCTTATCACAATTTAATAAGTGGTTAGAAGACAGGAAACCAAAAGAGTTTCCCTGTCAGAGAAAAGTTATCAGTGAGATCTGCCAATGATTTGTTCTGCAACTTGTGCTGTTCAATATATTCACATAAGGTCTATACAGAGCAATGTGTCCAGAAGTGGCAAATTTTATTATTAAAAAAATATATCATTCATCACAATCAAATTCAGGAAAGACCGCAAAAAGTAACAGAACTCATATGCTCCTAAGTAACTACACAATATCTTAGATGTCAATAAATAATGAAAACAACACAAAATATTCTAATTACATAAACACAACAGGATCCAAATTAGCTGTTACCAGTCAGGAAAGCTTTGGAAACTTGGTAGGTCAGTTCAGTATTTAGTATCAAGCAAAAAGGCAAATGCGGCCTTTGGAGTGATTAGGAAAGAAAACACAAATCACCATTATGTTGCTGAATGCTGCAGGCAGTTCTGATTCCCACATCTGAAAAAGGAGACAGAATGACAAAAAGGACAACAAAGATGACCAAAAGCATGGAGCAGCTTCCATATAAGGAGAGATTCAGCAGAGTAGACTTTGGATGGACAAAGAAACAACCAGGGGGAAGATAGGAAAAAATTAAGATATCTAAACCATGACATAGTGTCAAGATGAAAAACATGGAATAATCAACTACCATATCTTACAATTGAGAAGCAAGGGAGCACCCACGATGTTACGGACGAGTCCAGTTCAAGAATATTGCCTCTGGACATAGAATACTTTAAAATAACATTTAAAATGCATAATTAAATTGTAAAGCTCACTGCTGTAGGATGTCATGGAGACTAGAAACATAAACAAGTTAGAAGAGGGATTATATAAATTAATGGAGAATAGATGTAGTCAAGATCAGATGATTAGATACAACTCCTGGCCAAGGAGGGCCCTAAACTGATGATGGCCATAAACTGGGAGAAAAGTGAGGGTGACAGAGAGGGAAAAACAACCAGCAAAACAACCAACAAACCCACCACATTATACATGCCCTGTTTCTTACAGTCCTCATTAAGCATCTGCTTCTGGCTCTTGTCAAAGACAGGATACTGAGCTACTCAGAGCTTTGCAATTCGCCCCAGGATGACAGCTCTATTTAAACTTATTTTATGGCACATTTATAGATTTTATTTATTTTTAAATATTAAGAACGTAACTTTAACCCTGCCTAATGGCACTTTTGGGAAGGTGGAACCCTGACCTCATTGACTACAGGCATTATTATCTATCATATGAACATTTAGATACCATCTAGCTGAATCCTGACAGCGCAGCACGAAGTTAATGCACAGCACAGCAGTGAAGCAAGCCAGCATCACCCTCCGCCGACTGAGAAACCCAAGCAAAGGCCAGAGCCACGGTGCACAGAAGTGGCAGAATCGGGTTTAATGCACCAACAGCCCCTCTTCCAGGAACGGCTCTTCCCTGTCTGCTAAATGTTTGATGGAAATTTCTCACTCCGAAGCCTGAACAAAACAGATAACGCGTGTTTGCCGTATGTACAGCTAAGCATTGGGTAGGGTTCAACAGAACTGCTGTTGCTAAAAGTAGGTCAGGACTGCCCGTTCTGACCAGGGAGAAAGGAAAGCTAAAGCAACCAGACTATTTGGCCAGGTATTACAGAAAACCTCCATCGGGGATTTCATCACTACTTCAAACAGGCGTGATTCATGTTTTACCGGCCTCCACCTCAAACAAGGCACGCCTTCCCGACCGCACTGCCCTCCCTGTCATTAGGGGCACCTCTCCCCAGCCTCAGCCAGGATCCTCCTCTTCTCAGCTTCGGCTCCACAGGCTACAAAAGCCAGAGTCCTGCTCTGCACTTGCTGCCTTAGCTATTCTGTGTTGATTTCTGTGAAGCAGAAATGCCCAGCCATTTCCTCCAGAAACAGCCAGGACAGCACACGATCTTCTCAATGTAATCGCTGCTGCCCGAGAGCCTGTTTTCCTTGGCAGGATGCCCTCTAGAAGGGAGGAAGGAGACCTCATGCAACCAGCACATGCTTCCCAGAGGACGGCACCATGACCCCTAACCAAGCTCTCACATCCCACAGGCAAAGGCCATGCTCCCAAGAAAAGTCCTTTTGCACAGAGGCTGGCCTTGGAGTAACCTAGCAAGAGAGGAAAGGAGCTTCCAACGTCCTGTGAAAGGAAGACAGTCCTACGCTTGCACCCCAAGAGGAAACCATGGTCTCCACACCAGCATTAGCCTTGCAGGATTACACAGTGGAAGGGAGAACAGAGAGACCTACCACAAAAGGAGTTCATGCTAGAAGTGTTACAGACCACAAGCAAACACACAAGGACCACATCCCGAGCTCCGCCATCCAGTTGTCAAGATGCAAATCAGAACCGTTAAACACTGGTGCCTGCCTTGAATAAATCCTTTCACCCGACAGACACTGAGCAGCATAGGGTGCTCTGGCCTCTTAAAGAACAGCACTTCCCTCGACACCCCAGAAGTCTTCAATGGTAGTACCACAACAGCTCTGTAAGGAATTAAGACATACCGGGTGAACAGGAAGGAATTCTTCTCCTTGGAGTTTTTCTTAATTTCATACAAAATTCACTTTTCTGCCCTCCCTAATAATCTGGAGAACCATATAGCCTGGTAGCAGTTCAACAGTCTTCCCCCATCACTCCTACAGTGTCAGCAGTTCTGGCTACAGCCGTGAATACAGGCAGTAACATGCAAATAAATTTAATGCAATGCAACCACATGAGTAGCATCTACCCCCTCCCACCCAGAACAGACAGCAAAATCAAGAGAATTCCATATCACTACCACAATCTGCTTGTGGTTTGCCTTGAAACCAAGTTGGGATATATTCTATCTTGTATTACTCAACTTATTTTAAAACATTATCAGAAATGAACCTTTGATCAATTAATCTTCCATAAATTAATACCTGAGCCTGGAAGGCGATCAGTAGTCAGCTACAAACGATTAGGCTCAATATTCTGGTAATTAGGTTACACAGGTCTGCCAGATAACAATCCAAGTTGAGGTGGCCAGACATTTTCTCCCACCTCTGCAAGCTAATACCAAGGCTTTTATAAGGCCAAGAACAGACAGCAACACACCAGGACGTTCAAAAAGCCTGGGGACCTTCCTGGGTTGCTCATAACAGGTATAAAACATGAGAGCTCCCACTGCACTACTACTGGAGAAGACTAAAGAGACTGGGTGCAGACTTGAGAGCCAGGATCAACTTTGCACCAGTTTCAACAGCCCTGAGCAATGACCTTCCCACACAGGCTGGGATTTTTGATATCCAGCGCTTCCAAACATAGTCCAACATAGAACGGTGGCACGGGAACCATCTGTGAAGGGCTCTCAAGGTGCACGTGGATGAGGAGCCACAGGCTGGCAGCAGCGATGCAGTGCACTCTTTCACTGTACAATCACAGCCCTCCACCCCAGAGATTGTCCCCACTTGGAAGCTATTGTTTCAAGGATAAAATTCAGAGCACCAGATTTCATACAGATAGGCGTCAGAGAACTACTGCAGTGCATGGGCCATCAGGCAGTGCTCTTCTTTCATATCACTGTGGCTCCAAGATCTGGAGAAGTGAAAACAAGGAACGTGAAAATTGAGCAGCAAAGGAAACAGAAGCTAGGACACCACAGGATTTGGTACTTGGAGAATTAACCATCTGGAACAAAAGTTCTCCAGTCACCTTGTTAACAGGTAGACATCTAGTCACACCTTATCCAGAACAGGGAATTTTATTACAAGACAAAATTCACCATAAGAAATGCTAGCACCATCAAGTGGCTTTACAACATGAGCTTCTGTCATCTGTGCACTCAGATTGAGGAGATCCTAACTTTTTCTGGCTTGAGCTCCTGGTCCTGTTCAGGGCTGAGAAAGATTCTTTGGTGCTAAAGGCACCATCATTCAGAACTGGCTAGCTGTTCATAGCAGCCATGAATTTTAAAGGCTTTCTAGTTGAGACTCTTCTCCGTCTGGTTTGCTACCTTCCCAGTCTGACAGCCACTGACTGGGCAGGACCAACTAGCTCTTCCCTTTGCCTTTCAAGGAAGCCCAGACCTTCACCCTAAGGCCACAGAGATGCACTAACAGGTCTGCTGCACAAACTGGAGTGCTAGTCTGAAATGCAAACCGTCTGAGCAGGAATTGTAGCCAGTGTAACTGGCTGACTCTCGGCATTTCAACAGAATACTGCCTTGCCCCAGGGCAAAAGTGCTCAGAAGACAAGAAAGCCAGATATACAGCAGTTTGTTAGGAACAGCACCAAGAGTTTTGCACCTGAGTGTCTGCTCTTCTGGAATGAACAGCTAGACAGAGCACAGAGGCTGATGAGGGGAACGTGGAAGAAGTACGCACATCTGTGCTGAAAGCATAAACCACAGCCTGTGGTCAGCACAGCTCTGTCTGCAGATTGTCCTAGTTCCAGGCACCCTTCCTCTGTCGTTTTAAGCTATATACTCCACACAGCAGGGACTGTGCCTTCCTCTGGGAAGGGAAATTGTTCAACTCTGCCACAACATAGGTAACTAATCAAAACTGTACAAAAATGTGGCTCAGGCAGCACTTTTCAGACATACATGTGGACCAAACTGAACACTCAGCCACCTGATGTCAACCCAGGAGGACACAGTGGGGCTGACACAAATTTAGCATAATAAAAATGTTTCAGATTAAATCTTCTCAGGGCTTAGTGGGAAATAAACTAGTTGAAATCACAGATCAGCTAGAAATAGAAGAGATCATACAGGCTAAAGGTGGGTTCAGACCAAATCTGATCTGGACAGACTGTCTGGAGAATGGCAGCACTCGCAGGAACAGGCTGCAAGAATCATTGCTGGAACAAAACTACTGATGAAAACAATAAGTGAGAAATTTAGAGTGAAACAGGAAGGATGCTCTCTAAATGGTGTAGCAAACGAGCCCACTGCTACTCAACAGCAATGAGACTTCTGGTTTGGGGCAGACACATCTTCCTGCAGACAGCGACTGAATAGGTGCAACACACCGAGATGACAGAGGAACAATTAACAGGAAGGGAACTTGAGCTCGCTCCACCTAGTTCCAATCTTCCCCAACATAACCTTTGTCCTAATCCTGTGAGTACTCCGCCTGGCTTCTTTTCTCAGCCTCAGGCCTGTCTGTACTCCTCGCAGCTGTAATCTGAGCACACGACTTCTCAGCCACTCACTCCATGGAGTGACTTTCAGTATGGAACGATATGCAGGCAAGTCAGTTTCTGTATCCTTGCAAAGGGGCTACGATTTCCCAAAATACATCATCAACTCAGTTCTTTTCAGCTCTAAGAGCAGGCCTCCAAGAATATATGTCATCTTAGCTCTGCTACTGGCCAGCTTTCCATAGCTGTTCCCCAAGGACCACAGCAGCAAAGTTAGTCAAGAAAAGGAAGGGAAAAAGGACACTACCTACCAGCAGAGACCGTGTCCCTGGTGACAAAAGGACAGAGAGCCCGACGTTGTTCTCCTCCTTTTGAAAAGGAAAGGAAAAGTTCAAAGGAACTACTAGGGCTGCCATTCTGTACCGTGCCCTCTGCAGATTCAGGTAAGCATCTAAAACCAAATACAAGACCAGACTTTCAAGGGTGAAGCATCAAGAAGTGAGCCCTATTTTCAAGATATTTTAAATGTTTAGATAGGACCTAAAACAAGACCAGTGTTTTGAGTACTTCTGAAGAGTATGAATCTCACGTAGGCCATGACATTTTTAGTTTGAAAACGCTTTGGAAGAGGGATTTTATTGTTTATACATCTGCTTATCACCCATTTTAGCTCCAATTAAGTCACAGTCCATTACTAGGCAAGACACACTCCTTTAAAGGGGAGAAATTCCCACAATAAGATTTAGGCTATCAGCAGTAAGACAGTCTATGTAACTCAGTAAAACACATACCATCTCTGAGCAGCAGGAACAGTACATGCCACAGTGAAGGGGAGAAGAGTCATTTTCTCTGCTTAGAATATTTGCCTTCACACCACCCTTCCTAGCTGCTTAGTTTCCAGAAATATACTCTCCACATCTCTTCAAACTCAAGTCAACAGTCCGCAGACTCCAACAGCCCACAGGCAATGCTTTTAGCAAGGAAGAGGTGCATGCAGCACATCAGAAGCAGCACAGAACCAACCTAGACCACAAGCTGTGCCAGTCTCTGTTTTTACAAGTTTTATTTGTATCCCCCCTCCCGCTCACACTGACAAACGAGGTTGCAATTGTCTGGCTCTGGTGGTGGCCTGAGACATAGGTATGAAGCAACCACACACTAGTGCTTCGCTTCCCTGAATACTCTCCCAGGCTTCAACAATGTGCAGCTCTGGGATTTCTTGGGACAGAGGTGGTTTCTATGCATTTAGTAACGTTCAATAGCTCCTTCTTCTATGGAGCTGCCCTGTGTCCTCAAATACACACAGATGTTTGGCATTCACAACATCCTGTGGCAAGAAGCTTCCCAGGTTAACTGCACACATCAAGGACTAAGTCGTTATTTGTTTTTAAGCTTACTACATGCTGGCTCCATTCAATACCTATTCATACCTGTAATGGAAGAGGCAAAAAAGGTTTGTTCCCCCTCTAACCTTTCCGTGCAATTCAGGATTTGAAGATAACAGTCATTGCTTTTCAGGGGGAAGAGGATTCTCAGTTTATTCAATTGTTCTTTGTATGGAAGGTAATCCTCACCTCTGGTCACTGTTGGGGGTGTTCCTTTTCTAATAACTGAAGATACCATTCTTAAGATGCAATGGTTTTCCTAAAGCTGGAGAAAACTCAACTTCCAAATGAGCTGGAGAAACTAGTGTGACGATCTTAAATACAGCAGGGATTCTCAACTGCTATAGTGAACTGCTAGTCAGGTAGTCTTCTGTTAAAACATGCAGCCTAACTTCTTAAACTGAGTTTGCTCAAAACCAAGTCATGGCATCTAGCTACACCTTCTTCCTCCAGAATAGCATGCATTTTTCAAAAACTTTCTCTCCCCGTTAGGTATTTGAAAAGACAAATAATGTCTTTAAAGTTGATTTAGCCTTCTCTGATGGAGGATATATCCCTTTTGACAAAGGTTGCATGCCAGAGCTTCATTCTGCCATATGTTTTTTTATGAACATTTCAATCCATCAATTTTTTTCCTCAAGTATGGGCACAATGTTCAGTGATATCCTGATGCTACATCAAGCAACAATACCCTTAATGGACCTTGTTCTTCTACAGAGTCACATAAGAATACTTGGTTTTAGACACTGTTTTTATCATGACTCCCTCAAAATCCTGAGTGATTTCTTCCACAAGTGCAGTGATGCTAATGGCCTTCTATATTCTGGATTATCAGAAATAGGACTTTGCTATCTATACATGTTTAGCTAAGCAACCTAAACTTTCCTGTCAGGATTAAATACCTGACTTTTCTCTGTCCTTTGCCAGTTTCACTACCAGAAGTTAAACAGGCATTTTTAAGATGCAGAGATGTAGAAGTGTAACTGGAATTAGGAAAAAAAAAAAGTAAGGCCATTAAAACACAACAGAATTCAAAAGAGGGCAGATATATTACCTAGAGTTACAATACTCAGTGCTAACAGCATTTTTAAAAATATAAACCTATCTCACAATATAGGGCTTTGAACCATTCTTTAAAGGTTAGAAGGAACACCTCACTCCATAAACAGCCCATAACTGGTCCTCATCAAAGGGGAGAACCCTCCTCTCAAACAGCAAACAAAACTCAAAAGCTCATCTAATTGAGCCTCTAAATTGCGCCCAGATATTCCCATCTTTTCCACTAGATCAAATGGGCAAAGTACTTAGCTCTTTCTAGAAGCTGAGCTTCTAAAACGCAGTGCAGGAGAGCTGACCACATCTTTGGTGACATCAAACTATGCCAACCCTGAGAATTACATAAAACCTGCACCTGGAACATAACACAAGGGCTTATTTTCACATAAGGCATTCACCTAGCTCCAGGTATTATATCTGTGGTGTTTTTAGAGGCAAAACATAGAAACAGAATTGGAATTTTTTTCTTTATCCCACTGTGGATATATGTAGGTCTGCATTATTTTTCCACTGAAAGAAGCTCAGATACTACCAAAACAAAAATCTGGTTGTTACAAGGTTAAATACTTAAACAAATAGAGCATACATACTTAGTGAAGAAGAGCTCAGCATGCAGTGGGAGACATCTCAGAAACAGAATTGCAAGACAAGATGCAAGACCAGAGAGCAATTTGGACTAGTCTTTCATTGAAATACCACATTTGGAATTGGAGCTGGAGTTTGAGGTAGCTATGCAGAGGCTGTACATGACATACAAAGTGAGTACGTGGCCCCAGGTCTAGAAACACCCAAACCTCCCACAACTGTGACCAGACATAGGAAGCAGCGCGAAAGAAATGTCTACAGCCAAAGCACATCATCACAGTTTGGAAAAACGTGCCCTCCACCTCCCAAAGGTGAGGGTTTCTCCTGAAGAATTTTTGCCTTGTGCACAGCACAGCAATTGTATGCTTATCTTTAAAGAAGAAAAAGTGGTGGGCCACAGAAAATAGGGCAGAAAAATCAGCCCTTACACTGTTTAAAAATGAAGGGAGAGGAGGGAACAAGTAACGCTCTCCTAGGTAACACTGAATTGCTACTCTGGCTGCACAAGAACAAAATAGAGCGCGACTCGGATAACAACCGTAACTCACATTTCAGAAGTTAGTTTGTTCAGTCATGATCTTGTGCACTTGAAGGTACTAAAGAGCATGTCCTCTAGTGCACTTCTGCTGGAGCACTTTTTCAACACGATCTGGACAGGATTAGTTTGGTATCTCAAAGAATACAACATAAGACCTCTGTCCTCTCTATGCTCTTTTAATTTTTATGCACCCTGAAAGCACGGATCCAGAAGAGACTGGCCTGAATTCAAGCTGTCTCAAGTACTTACTCATTCCCTATTTCAAACAGCTTTGATTTAGTGGTTTTATTTGAACCACCCAGAGCAACGCAAACCTGAGGAAACCAGACTCGCCAATCTTTGTACATGTTATATGTACTCAGGATTTATTCTTGGAGACTCCAGATTGAAACAGGTTTTCCAAAAACTTGCTCTTCACCATCTAAGAGTTCAATCCAGGTCTACTACCAAACCAAAACCACACGGGCTGCACACACAGAGAAGTCTGGGCTGGGGGTTGCTGTCTGGCTTTGCTCATTGTTTTTATTTCTGCTGAGCAGTCCTGCTGCTATAGCTGCAGGTCCAACAAGCAGGCATAGAATGTTTCCTTCTGATGAAGGGCTCCTGTACTCCCAGCGCTCTAACACGAGATACTCATCTCTTCAGTGCAAGAGTGGGTGACCCACCTAAATCTGCACCTAGCGTCCAGGTGCCAGGGTTTCACTCCCCAACTAGAGGTTCATGCAGATCTGCAGATCTCCAGCAGCTCATTCAGCCTGGAATCACTGCTGTACCACCTTATATTTGATATTCGAATTCTCATATTCAAATTCCACACATGCACTCACAGAGTGCCTTGACAGGCAAACTGAAATAGGAGTTGTAACTACCCTGTTTAACATGAAGCAGCCTGAAAGGAGAAATCAGTTTCAGGGAGACATTCCTTCAAGCATCTATAGCTGTCAACACCACAGAGCTCAGCCAGCACAAAGCAACTCACACTGTGTGGTGATTGACAGCCAGATATGAACATCAACCCTGCTCCATGAGACTGTCTTCAGATTTGGCAACACTCACTGGCCCATTTCTGGCCATAGATCACCATCAGAAAGTGGCTTTGTTTGTTTTGTTTGTTTCCGTTTGTAGGTTAAACTCATTTCCTCGTACAGAAAAACCCAAGTTTAAAAGTTATTTTTTCCATTGCAACAGAGATGGAAGTGCAGCCCCAGAGGTGCCGAGAAAATTCCTGCAAAAGCTGTACAGTGGCCTGGCTTAGGTGCCACTGCAACCCACAGATCTCAGCCAGCCCCTCAAGAAAGGGGGGTGCAACTGGGGAGGAAGACCAAGACAAAAATGACAAGCAAATAGATAGGCAACCTTTGGAGTAAAGACATCTGCTTACAGCAGAACTCTACAGATCAAAGCTTCTGTTGAAGAGATGCCCTCCATCCTTCATAGGATTTCCCTACATAAAGGGAATGTTCCCTTTGCAAAGGGAACAGGCACATATTCTCACATACAGCCACTCACTCTTCCCAGTAGACCACGTGCCTGGTGAACCCACTCGTCCAACTAATCACAGGTGGCACAGTTCATCAGGTGGGTTCGTTATGCAGCAGCGTCAAGAGGCTGCCCAGCATTACACTGGCCACACAAACCAAGATGATCAGGAACACGGAGGAGCCCGGTGGGCTGCAGCAGTCCATGGGTGTCCCAGTGCTGACTCCCGGCGCGTTTTGCTTACCATCTGGACTCTTGGGAACGTTGAGACACCTTCATTTCTCTTATTGAAGAGTGTGCCTCAAGCTGGAAAAAATAACATAAAATGAAATGCAAAGACTATTTTTCCAATAAATTAAATCTCTGTTGCACTTGATTCCTGCTGTGGTTCCCTTCCCCCTGAGAAGGCAAGGTCTGGCCAGCTGCACAAAGTCCAGGCAGCCCTGGGAAAACAATGGGATCTTTTTCTTGCCAGAACGAGCCTTCCAGCTCACCCTTCTAACCATGGCATGGAAGACACCCCCAGTGTGTCTGCAGGGGAGAGGAGTCTGTTGGCATAGCAACAGTACACCCTAACTCTCTGCTAATGAACAGGGATAAAATGTTTTGTTCTCATTAGGAAAAATACAGACACATTCCTGATTGGTGAGTAATGTCTCTGCCTCTGGGAGATTAGCTCAGAGCTGTGCAGCCTGAAACAGCCTCAATTCAGCCCACTGCAGCGCTTCCCTTGAACAGCCACTCTCCAAGGACCCCACGTCTCTCAAGGGCAAGCCTACAGAGCCTCCTGCAGCACTTTGTCTTCGGCCGAGACAGCTCCAGGCGAGAATAATGAGAAGGGGCTTGACAGGAGCAGACCAGAACAGGCACAATGGGAACACACCCCCTGTCCCTGCAGAAAAGCCAGCTCTGGCTGGTCCATTGGCTGCACCTGGGTCCCAAGCCACCGCCACAGCAGGCGAGAGCTTCTCTTTGTGCATCCACTGCAGGTCTGCCTCGCACAGGTCTCAGATCAGACCAGGGCTCCAGCTCCTGCTCCAGCCACATTCCCCATTGCTGGGCGAGTAAACGAACAGAGCAAAGAGCTGAAGTGTACTGAAAGAAGAGCTCAGTGATCATTAAGTGCCCGGGTGCCAAGAGCTGAACAAGGGCTGCTGCCTACCAGGCTGTATTAGGATTTTGGAATCTAACAATCAGCAAGATCCACCAAGAGGAATCTCTTTTTGCTTTGATGCTTGAAGAATATTTGCACAGACACTGGGTTTCATCACTCGTGTGTGTATCTAGGTGCTGACCCAGGCTACTCCCTTGATCTTGAAAGAAGTAAAGCCTCTGCCCCACACAGGCAATACTGCTTCCCAGACCCTCTCGGCTCCAGATCCTTCTGCCACAGGGGCCGGCACAGCAACCAGGAGGATCACAGCTTTGAAAAGAGGATTTGCAACGGGAGCAACACCAGGTATCCCATATACAAACAAAAACCCAGTCTCTGACCACACGTTTGCCATGCTTTTTGGCGTAACCTGGTCTGCACACGGCAAGCACAGCCCAGCAGAATTAAACTGTGGAATTGCACTCCGAGCCCATGGTATCTCTCTCCTTTATGCTACTACTGGGTCCCATTCACTCACACCAGTTCACCTTGCCTTGAATTCAGAAGTTGTTGAGAATAGGGACTGCACACCTTAGTCCTCAGAGAGAATTTCAGAGAGTACTTCTAGGGGCTGAAGAGGTACTCTGACTCCCTTCTCCCTCTGCTAGGACATGGGTGCCGGCCAGGATTAGTGCCCCACACAGAGGTACACTCAGCTCCACAGCAAATCCAAACCAGCCCGTGGCAGAGCCCCATGGCTCTCCCAGCCCCCTGCGCTGCTGATGGAGACATGGTGGACCGGGGCCCGGAGGCACCCACAGGCTGTGGCTCCCAGCACCCGCTGATGCCCTTCCCGGCCCCTCAGCTGCCACCTGCTCGTGCCGCTCCTCAGGGCTTCAAACAGCTCAACTCAGGACCTCAGAATGGTGCAGGAGGAGAAGGTGGGGTCAGCCTCAGGAAAGAAGGGTCCCGCTATCTCACGCCTTCGAGAAACTCGCACATCCTGTGGGGTACAACACTCCTCCAAACGCCGCTGCTCTCCCTCAGCCACAAACCCCCACTTTAACCTGTGCTGCCATCTGCATCCTTCCAGGTGAAAAATAATGTATTTCAGTCCCCTAGGCAGGAACTGGATGGCGAAGCCATCTCGGTCTGCCTAAAGGCGGGAAATAAAGCTGCGATCTGACCCAGCACCGGCCGAGCAGTGACAGACCCCGGCCTCGCCGGCAGCCCCTGCCCAGCCTGCGGCGAAGCTCAGGTGCCTCCCAGCCCCAGGCTGGAGGGGCCCTGGGTGCTGTTTTCCAGCCTCCGGGCATTTTCCTTGTTCCAGGGCAATCCCTCCCCCAGCCCGGGTCAGAAAGGAAAAGCCGTGGGAATGGAGCTCGACACCCCGAGGTAGGCTCACCCCCAGCCGCCGAGAAGCGATTAACTCCCTCGGCGCCGGCAGGCAGCCCTCCGCAGAGACCATCGCCGCAGGGACGCCTTGCTGCGGGCCCTCCGGCGAAGGGTCGCAGCTCCGGGAATGGCCTCATCCCGCTCCCCAGGCCGCCGCTTCCCGCATTGACAGGCGCTGCCCACGGGTCGGCTGGCCGGCAGCAGAGCCTGCCATGCTGTGCCACCAGCGGGAGGGCAGCCGAGGGCAGAGCTGCCACTCAACTGCCACGGGCCCTTACGCTTTCCCAGGACGCCCATAGCTCCTGCTGCCCTACCTTTCGGTGCTTACGTCCTCCACCAGCACACAGACAGCAAGCCACGACAGGAGAGCGCTCCTTCCATCTTTCCATGCTCCTAGCAAGTCCCAGCGGCTGCCCGCTTAACAGAAAGACATCTTCATCGTTGCGTCAAAGCACGTTTTCTTCCTTTTACCCCGCATGCTGCGGTGTGAAAGCCGTGCCGCCGTACAGAGCAGCCCTCACGGTCAGCAATCAGCCGGCATGTCAGGAGTTAAGTCAGCATTTCCATTCTCCTGACCTGCACCGAGGCTGGCTGAATATCGAGCTATTCTTTGCAGCTTGATAAAGCATGAGAAAGCTGAAGGCCTCACACACTCCTCTTTTCAGGGCTTGGCCCGCTGCCCACAAGCTGTCACTCCCTGGCACCCAGGGCAAAGAGAGAGGAGGCGGCCAAACTGCAGCCAGCTGCAATGAATCACTTGCTCCCCCCTACCCCGTCCCCTCCTCCCCAGGGAGCCTGGATCCCTCCTTCCGGCAAGGGGATAATGTCTGCCTGGCTGCGCTAGCTTCTTTCACAGAAAAAGCCATCCTTTTCGAGGGGGCTGGGAGGGGGGCTCCTATTGCAAAAGCTGCTGCCACAGAAAAGCACAAAGCAGCTCCCAGCAAGGTTGAAGGAAGAGGATTTCTGCTCAGCAGCTGGATGGGGAAGGCACTCCTGCAAGTGTTCAGTACAAACACCACTTAAAAATCTGATGTTGGCCATTTGTCTAAATTGCAGGAAATTCTGGAGGAAAGCTCAGGCAGAATTTGGTTTCAAGGATACCACTTGTTCCTTCATGCTCTGTTCATGCGGTATTTATTTCAGGGCCTGATTTCCATTGCAGTCCTTTCCTAGCCTCACTTCTCCCCCTCTCCACAACATCTAGCCCCAATTACCATGTCTATCCAAGCCCTTCCAACCACCACAACCTCTTTTTTTTTTTTTGATGGGTTCCACCATACAAACTGCTTCCCCACGTTAGAGTTCATTCTTCATTTTTAACACGAGGCAGCAGGAAACACATCCAAATCTCAGGGTCAGTGGAGTCCAAGACAAAAAAAGCAGCTGAGAAGGTCATCGCATGCCTGCCTTGCGCTGTAGGCTTGAGTTTGAAGAGCAAAGCCTTTGCAAGGTAAAGAGGTCAGCTGTTTTGCTTTCTGAGGAAGGGGATATTCATCGATAAAACACATACAAACGCAGCCCCTCACAGTTAGCCTGAGCATGAACTAACCAGTGGCACACGGGATGCTTCCATCCGCTCATTTCTGTCTCCTGCAGAGAAGGGGGTTCACTGCATGGTAGAGTCCTTGTCTGAACGGTCTCATCTCCCTCCCGCTACAGCCAAATGAGCTACAAACCGCAGTTTCACTGGGAGAAGGGTTTAACCCTAAGCCTGGTGAAGGCAAAGTCTCGCTGCCTCCAAGGAGAGATGAGTGGCTGCCTTCCCAACAGCACACACTGCCACCTCCAGCATCCCTCTTCTCCCACTAGCACATCTGCAACCTTCCCTATCCCAGTGCCTCATATCCCTAGCAGCCATACAATACTGCCTACCCCCCTTTCCTCCCTACGGCAGCTGTTTAAGCTCCAGGTTCAGTGTACCTGTCTGCTGGTAGTGTGCTGCAAACTCAGGCAGTGCCAGGGCAGGATTATATACATTTCTCTTATCTCTTCCTGCACTTGTGGAGTGATGAAGGAGGAGTTGCACAGTTCCCATCTGGCAGCCAAAGTGTATTCAAACAGTGAGAAACTCATCAACTTTGTTTGGGTCATCCAAGCATCTACAGAGGGTTTCTTGTATTATTGTTGTTTGGGTTTTCAGAGGATTTGTTTTTACAAAATCTGGAACAGCACAAAATAAAATGTAAATAATGAAAACAATCTCTCTCTTTTTTTTGGAAACAGACATGGGAAGGGCCTTCACTATTCCTAAAGCTACTTTCATCGCAAGCTAAACCAAGTCTTAAAAACGCTTTTTCAGGGACACAGGCTGTCAAGAATCACAAGTAACCACGTTTAATGCCATTTTATCACATGCCGTGTCAAATGATACACTATATATGGGTTTATCCCTTATGATACATTTATAGCACTTTGTAACATTTCTCTTGCGTTCCTATACATATACATCAATAAGTGCCTCCTCCACAACACCTGTAGCTACACAACTAGTATACTAAAAGATTATTACACTGAGCATCCATAAGTAAGCAAGCTCAGGTTACCCCTTGAGCAAATCAAATACAAACCACTCCCCGATGGTACAAACACCCACAGTTTTGCTGTGGGAATGCTAGCTCATCCAGCATCACCCTGCTCTGCCAGAAGGATCTCTAAATACAAAGCTTAATAGAAACAGTTAATATCCCAAGCGTGGCTCTGAGCCATCTGAGCTCTAGATGTAACATAATCGGGTTCATAATGCTCAGAATAGCACTCAGGAGTCCTAGCACAAACTAAGACCTCACTGTATTAAGTGTTGTGTAGATAGTTGTAGTGGTGGCGTTTTCTCTTCTGTAAAATTACTGAGCACCGTACACAGGAACCAACCGTAACCCATATTTTACAGAAGTTCGGACACAGGAGAGCAATGTATACTTTTCAAATGTCTTTTTTTGGCAGCTAAATCAAGTTAGTATTTTCACAGACACACTGAGGGGAGGGAGGGAAGGGAACACTGAGGTTACTCTCTCTCCGGAGCAGACAGGCAAAAGCCCAGTTCAGCCAAAGCTCACTGAGGCTCTTTATGTTCCCACTCAGTGACAGAGGTCACTTGTGGAAGACTGAACCAGACTGGTACTGGTCTGCCTGCTAAGCACGCTGGCAAAAGGATCTGAGCTATACCCTCCTCTGCAGTTGTTTGCGTTTCTTCAGGAACGCCAAAGGCCTGGAGTCCGTCCCAATGCTGCTTGCGCCGCCTTTGCTAAAAACATGTCTTTTAGCTCCAAAGTAAAATTTGCCTTAAATTATTTACAATCTGAAGAAAGGAAACCCGTACATAGGATCTATGGAGAAGCTAATGGCTTGTGTTTGCCAAAACACTTCATTTACACAAATTCTAATTCTTTTGGCACAGATTTCAGGGTATTTTCCTGCCATAAATACAGGTTAGATCCATGTTTGAGCTGATCGTCCTGCAATCCTCTTCAGGTTCACACTGTGCAGCCGGTGCTGCAGCCTGCTCACGCTTCCCAAGCATCCAGAAGTCACAGCGCTTCAATTCATTGATTTTTAAGCAGCACGAGGTCAGGCTGTCTGGCCTTCGGTTGATCACAGTTCATGAGCTTTCTGCACATTTCTGGCTTAGGAACTGTATGTGTTTGAAGTGAATGGAGACTGGATGCCTTTTGGCAAGATGCCTGAGGCAAAGGCCTCAGAAGAGAAATCCACCATTTCCCAGGCTGATACAAATGGACAGGCATTCCCTCGCTTCAAGTTTTATTCTATATTTGTGAAAAGACCAAGGGAGCTGGCTACTACAAGGGGGAAAGGAAGAGCTGTAGGGTCCAACAGTTGCAAGCTGCGTACTCGAAGAAACATCTTAAACGAGGAAACAGAAATAGGTGGCTGAGTAGTTAAAGCAGGGAGATCTCTGCAGAAACAAGGCAAATACCACTGCAGAGTTATCTCTTACTGTAGGTCGCTCCTTCTGATCTGCACTAGCCCAACTGTGATGCAGTGAGAGAAAACGCTGTATGATGGGGAGCAGGAATGGGCTAGGTATGAGCATGAGCAGGAGGAGGCTATGTATGAAGAAGGACATTTTCCTCTCAGCTAAAAAAAGCCATGGTTTTCAGTGCTGTTTTGCCTTTGTTCTGCTGTGTTGAATCCCACCAGCCCATTGCACAGCATCCATCCTGCCTGCTGCCCTGGTATGGGGCTCCAAGGGACTGTGCAAAGGGAAAGGGACAGAAGCAAAAGAGGGCACTAAAAACGTGCCTGCCAAGGCTGGAGTGCCAGCACGTGCTCCTGAGCTCAACAGAATGAGTGGGGAGGTGGGAAGCTAAACTTTCGCAAAGCTGTTTCTTAAACCAGACATAGAGGGATACAGTGAAACAGAGTAGGGTCATGGGTAAGGGGAGACTGAACAAGTTAATAGCTAACCAGCAAGTCTGCCATGAGAGACTGCAACCTACAACAGATTTTTACAGCGAAACACCAAATCCAAAACTGTCACCTGCAGACCAACTGGGAACTGCTACTGCCTCTGCCTTTTCTGGACCATTGTGCTGCAATCACAACTACAGTACTATCCTTCCCCCTCAAAGTCCCTGTTCCTCTAAGAGGGGGTCATACTCAAAACTCTTTTCTCTTTTTTGTGTGCCATGACTGATGAGGATCTGAGAGTCTGGGTTTTGGCAACTAAAGTAACTGCTGTGAAAACGTTACTGGAGATTTTTGCCAGAACAGGCGGGAAGAGCCTTCCAACTTCTTGAAAAGGCGGTGTGTACAAAGGCAATCCATTGCAGAGCCGCAGAGACAGCAAAAATGGTAGTCCCACTGCTGTGGTGGATGTTCCCGGGGCTGTCAGTGTGGGAAAGAGGATGAAGCTGGCTGCTGTTTTACCTGTAGTCATTCAGGAGTAAGCTGTCGAGACCTACAAAAATTCTGGTGGTCTCATGCAGAGCAGTTTCTAGGAGGATGATTTTTCATGAGGATACTCTTATCTATTGGTTGAATAACTTCTTTGTTCCAGATTATAGGGAAAAAAAAAAAAGGGGCCTTCCTGCTATTGCTTTGCCATTCAAGACATTGTCATTGTCACCTTTCAGATGTGTAAGCATAAGAGACAGCAGCAGCTGAGCTGTGGTAATTAGGAGGGAGAGATGTGCAGGCCTTGTCTCACATCTTTCAGTTAAGATGCAGTTTACACTTTGGCAGGTTTTACAGTCCCCAGTGAAAATAAGCCATCTGCATCTACTCCAGCAGACCATCCTCATTTCTGCACCCTCCAAATACTTCTGGAAAAATCAGCATTGCCTCCCTTACCCTGCTTTCTATGGAGGCACAAACCCATTAATTCTCTTATTTACAGTAATACAGGAACACTGGCTCTAGACCTGTTTGCAAGATGTCTACTTCAAAAAAAGTTTCCCATTTTATTCAAGTGTATATCGAGTTCAAAGTTTCACTGCTCTCTGTACTTGCAGCAGGGAAGCTAAGAAGGACGGGACCAGCCTCATTCAATTCTATTCACAAGCACCCTTCCTGAGGAAAGCCAATAACTTTCGGAGAGTCTCTGCAGACTTTGCTCCACTGCTTTGCACGCTGAAGAATGGCTGGTTGGTAATCCTCTTTTCACTGGTGAGCACAGCCCCAAAGGTTTTCATCCCTGTGAGCTCAGAAATTTCCATTTCCCTTTGAGAGACGTTTTCCTGGCAGTTCTCAAAAGATGCATTTGTAAAATAGGAAACAACCTCAAGGAATGCTAAAGGAAAGGAAGAAAGCTGTACGTGGACAGCCTTTCTACCTCAGCCAGGAAAGGAAATTCCTTCTCAGCACTGATGCCCCATAAACACAACCTACTCTGCAGCTACCAAATATGCGAGCAACACAAAGTGACCAGTTGCCCACCCTACCCTGCACAAACACCCAACATTTTCCAAGGTTTTGGTTTCAGATCAGCTGGGGCAACAGTCACCAGAATCTCAAAAGAAAGAAAAAGTTCAGAAACACCTATTTGTGTGCACATGCCAGACAAGAAAGGAAAATAAGGGGTGCATGTCGGACAGCTGGGAGAAGTTACAGAGAAGTGAAGATGTTGTAGTGAATTAACTACACGGAACACACACTCGTGTCAGTGATTTTTAAACTTGTAGTCCACAGATTATTGTTGTCTGCAAAGATAATTAAAAAAAGCAAATCCATATTGTAAAATGTTTAGAAGACTGCAAATCCGAAGAGGTTGAAACTTGCTTCTTTCAAGTGCAAAACATTTAGATGGCCCAAAGCCAAGTCCCAGAAAAAAGCCCTAGTCAGTAGCTCAGGAATGCCAGCTCTTAACACAAACCAAAAGCATACAAACCCTCTGGTCCAGCAACTCACAGTATCTCTCCCACCAAAAACTCACTTAAAATTACAGCTATCATCCACCTCCTTGATTCTATGCCAGGGAAACCCAACCGAAGTCTCCCTTTGCCACTCTCCGAAGCAGCCAGCTGAGCGAGCTATTTTTCTTACCTTGCTTTGGGGAATTCCTGCTTAGCATCTCTGTAAAGAGAAACAAGAAGGCTTCAAGCTGCATCAGGCAGGATCCCTTCCGTCACTCCCAGCTCCTTAGCAAAGGCATTCCTGAGGCGCACTGTGCCCTAATAAATCAACACAACTGCTTCAGGTTTCCCTGGCAGCTGGAATTCTGCAGTGAAGGCAAACACCTCCCCAGCTAAAGCAAACACTGTGGCACAGCCCCTGCTGAGCACCCACAGCTACTGTCAAAAGAGGGACGGAGAGAGAAGGTGGAGATCATAAGGCAGCTGGCTGACAAAAGGCAATCCAGCTTCAAGACAGAAGATGGTCATAAGTCCGGCCCTGACCTAGGCACTCCTCTGTGCAGGCATGTGCTTGGCAAAATATTTTAGCAGAGCAAAACCACAAAACTTCTGTTTTAGAGCAATGACCATCTTGCCCCTGACATGGATGGTAGTTTTGCCTTTAAGAGCATCTATTTTAGTATTTAAGAGACTCATGTAAAAGATCCTGAAAAAATACAGAATAAAAATAGCCTAGTCTTAAACAGCTTATAGCTTAACTCTAAAATAAACGAAGACAAAGGAAACAGTACTGATCAGTACAAGCAACAGTCAGCTCAGCAGAACAAGACGACGGCTGTTTCCAGGGGTAAAAGGAGGTGTTTGGGGCTGTTTTTTTCTTTTTAAACTATATAACAGAAAAGACCTGATGAAGGATTTTAGAAAAGAATTATTAGGTAGGTTGGCATACATTTATGGGCCAAGCACCTCTCACACAGAAACCAAACCAGTATTTTTCAAAAGTGGCACAAGGAAACAACAGAGGCTAATGTTACCAGACAAACAGCAGCAAGAGTCCTGCTTCCAGCACTAACATTTGCTAGACTGCATAGAAAAAAACTAGATGGGCTGCTTCAATACCTCATTTTCAGTTGCTCTTGGCGAGTAAGGGAAGGGAATAGCCAAGGCAGGGCTGAAACAGCGACAGTAAAAGAAAAGCAAAAGAGTTGACTGCCTCAAATGCTCTTACAACAGGCACAATATCTTAAAAACCCATCAATATCTTAAAAATAAATCTCGTTTACTAAAACAAAGGCATCTTTTTCAGACGTACACTGAAAGCTGGAGTAAATACCCAGATTTCAACATCTCCCACTCCGATGGTTATGTTCTCCCACAGGGGGTTTCCAGGGAGAGCCTTTGCTGCACGGATGGGAGGTAGTGCAGGATAAGTGCCAACAAATCCCACTTACGTCAGACCTGATCTGTACTGCAAACCCAAGTGCTCAGCTTCCATGGCATCGTTTGGAGCCCTCACTTTGGGACCACTTTAAGGCATGTTTTCCTCCCCACTCCCTTGAAGAACCATCAGATCTCAGTCTATAAGCAACAATTTCCTTTAAGGTCTACCTACATGTGGTTAATTGGGACGCACACAGAGCTAACAGTGCACAGCAACGGTGGAAAGCTGGCAGACCCATTTGTAGGTGACTGCCAGGAGCTCCCCCACCACAGGTCATGCCCCCCAGCTCCCAGCAAACAAACTCAGATGGCTTTGTGAGATGCAGCCTGCAGAGCTGTGTGCTGTTTGGGAAGACCCTGAGTGGCAGCAGGGCACTTAGAAGCCCTGGGTCTCAAGAAAGGAATCACTGATGAATGTGTTGGGTTAAGGACTCGTACATATGTATGTGTGGAGAGAGACAGACACAAAGGAGGGAGTGGGGGTGGAAGAGAGAGGCAGCAAGACTTGTCTCCATGCCTTGTGCTTATTCTGACCTTTCAGTTAAAGATTCTCCGAAAAGGCACCGTTCAGCCCCAAGCCTGATTAGATGTCTTGGGAAAAACAGAGCACAAAGCATCACACATGAATGAGCACAGAGCCATAACACGATCTTGATATTCCCACCCATCCATATGGCCAAAAAAAGCGAAGTTCTTCAGTGCAAACATTGGCAGCAGCAATACAAAACTAATGTGTTAATTAGCAGACTTCACAATCCAGCACACGACAGAGATTGCTGATGTTGGCTATTATATAGTCAATCAGAAGCCAAACAGAACAAGTTTCACATTAGTTAACCCATTTAGAACAAAGTTAATAATTTGCTAATCGGTTTCTGGAGTGAGCAGACCAAGGTCTGTTTTTTAAGCTTCTTTTCTCAGAGATATCTTAAAATGTATTTGGTATGGCAAGCTCTCCATCACTGGCAACTCTTCTCTTTATTAACATTCAGTCTCAATTTAGCTGCTTAGCTTCAATTCAGGAAAGCCCACTGCCTTGCTTTACACAACATCAGACTAAATGAGCTCAATGATTTGTCTGGTCTTACAAAACAATAAATTAGTTTTCAGCCTGTAAGCAACCACAAGTTATTCTAAAACAATCACAGGCTAAACTACAGTGTTCAGATTTACTTCTTGTACAGGAGTTCCAGACTGAATACAAGAGAAGATTAATGAAAGCAACTGAAATTACTTAAATGCAATTGGAATTTAACACTGTTCCTCAGTGTACATGGGTTTACACACCAACTGTCTAAATAAAACTCTTTCCTAGAAAGTTTAATCAGTAAAATAAGTACCACGAGACAGGTCAGACAAAGATCAGCATAATGGTGAAGGAAATATTGTGAGAAATATAAAGATTTCAGTCTCAGAAGACACCTGAAGTACAAATCTCAAATTAACACTCTTGTCATGAACAAGATTCTTCATATCCAGGATGTACCACTTACGTTGCATAAAACATTTAGGCATGAACAAAGTTTGGGAGATAAAAAACAACAGGGATGAGGAACACAATTGCTTTATTTTTGGGGTTATTTCTAAAGCACAGAACAACAGACATCAATTGCAGCAGGACTTGTCAGAGTCACATAATTTAAGGTCAGACCATTCTGACTTCCTGCCTAACACACAGGCACCGTTCCATTTTATCCACTCACACCTCCACAAAACCCATTAAGTGGTTCTGTGAAATGTAGTGGTTTATGGCATCTAGACTAGAGGCCTTTGGAGGTCAAAACAGAAGTTCACTGCTCTCCTAGTAGTTTGCTCCAGTGCCTCTATCATTCTTTCTGGCAGCAAGGCCAGTCTAATTTCTTGTTTGTTTGCCTTCTGCCTTGAGCCATTAATTCCTTCTCTGCTGGATTAAAGAGTAGCTCCTCAGAGTCAATTATGCATGTGCTTTAACCAAGTCACCTCTCAATAGCTTTTTTGGCAATCAGCAGTTCAAGTCCTGTCAGCCTCTTATTACAAGGCACCTTCTTGAGTGCTTGAACAACCTATATTTTTTTTTTCCTTTTTAAATATCAATTTAATTGTCATCCCCACTTCCCCATCTCCTCCTCTTCAGGGTCACTGCTTTGGTGAAGCACACAACTGATGAATGATCGGCATCTCTTGCACACAGAAGTCTACACTTGCCTATATCAAATGGATGTTATTTCACTAGACCCGTTTTACAGCATAACGGAGGAGCTACAGAAGTCACAGACTGCAAAGATGGTATCAGTTAGCTAAGCCAATTATCTGACTCTACTGAGCGTTAAGGAGCTCATATCTTTTTTATTCAACATTTAACCATTTCTCCAAAAGCTCAAAAAAACCTTCACTACCTGATCCCCATTCTGCCAAAGATTTACATACTATTCAGGATCTTCAAGCAAGAAAATCCCAACAGACCTGTCATTTCCAGCCACGCTTTTGAATTTACCCTTAGCGTTGCCTGCTTCCTGCTGAATCAACATTAGCAGTGGCTTTAGATTTATTTCCAGAATACTGATGAACAACTGAACAGCACAGAGTATAGTACTGATGCTCGCTGAAGACACCTACTAGGAACACCACTTTCCAACACGACTGCAGTAACCCATGAGTTCAGATGTATCAGCCTTTTTTTTTTTTAATTAAATAATTATGAGGTATGCTGTTGATGTTGGCACAGATCAATTATTCATACCATTGTACAGCTCCAAGTCAAACATCCTAAGAAACACATTACATATACACAGTCACCTGCTGCCATGTACTCACCTGGTTCTTTCCAGCTGCTCTTTGTTACTATTAACAAAAACAAACACCTCAGAGGTATGTATTGTCTGAAGTATACATCAAAACCAATAACTACTCATCTCAAATCTCCCCAAAGACCTGAGTTATTCAAGGTCACTGCATGAAAAGCATTAATCCCTCGTGGATGTTAACCAGGCACTCCATATCACGAGGACTAGTACCTCCTACTTCTGTTCTAGCAGGAGGCCCACTGAACTTCCACCTCCAACCAGCATTTCCATTTACTAACATTTCTCGTGTTCTATGTCAAATGCACATTTAAGTTTTTGCAAAGAGTACAAGGCAGAGAGCTTATGCTCTTTGTATGTGCAGGAGCTCAGGTCAAGGTTTGGGTGCAGGTCAGTGTGACAGCAGGGAGGGCTCTGCACATTATATCACTCAGAAGAAAATAATTCCAAGGCAATAGTGTAGAATGAGACATGCAACTTCTATCAATCCTTAACTTGGTAGTTTCAAAGCAAAAAACTTACTCGCCATTGCGAACCCCCCAGCCCAGCTACGAGGGAATACTAACACTATCAGGGACATCGTCATCTTGGATGAGATCCTCAGCATAGCTCCAAGCAGCAGGAACGTGTTGCCTATGGAAGACTGGTGGCAGAGAAGGCTACCCGTCGGTTTTAACAACAGAAAGTCTACTCATGCTTATGCATGACCGCTTGAGTGAACTGCGTGACTGCTTTCGTTGATCTGCTCTCAGCAATCTATTCTTTCAGCAGGAACATCAGGAGGAAGCCACGCTGGGACTGGGCAAGGGGAAAAAAAACACCCTGCGGACATAGTGAATGGGACAGAAAATTCTCCTACGAATTCTGTAAGTTTATTTGCAGTGATGCTCTGCATTGATTTTTCTAGCAGCTTTTTGGGATATCTTCACACATTAAAGACCAAGCCACAGCACACTAGTCATTTTGATTAGATCTACTTTAGACATTGATTAGACCATTGATTTTTTCATAGCTTAGAGACAAAGTGACCTTTCCATCCCACAAAAAACCAGAGGAAATTAACACATGTAAACAGAGTCTTCATTTTAAAGGAAGTGTTTTGCTCCCTTAGAAGGGAAGTTCTGTAATACTTTTTTTTTTTTTTTCCCCCTTGCAGCTCTCAAAAGATCAATTCTCCTTCCTCTACTTGAGCTTTTCACCTTTCTGTCCAAAACAGGCCAAAGGGACATAACTTCTCAGGGCATATACAGATGTAGCCTGAAGACAAACACAAGACACAGATCTTCCTATCAGTCACTGAGTGGTAAAGAAATCAGTACCAATTTGTAGACTAACAATTCTATTTCAGTCAAGTGAAGCAGCATCACAGAGGACAGATCCCAGTAGAGATAACAGTTCATAAGCACAAAAAGTTTTAAGGCTTTCTTTATACAGAAGAGTTTTTCTTCATTAGAACAACAAGGATGCTCCACATGTTTATGTTGGTTGAAACCATATCCCTCACGAACCTCTGCACAGATACGCTTTCTACCCCCTTAAAAATAAACACACTGCATTTTGGGCAAAGTTCCATCATTAGGACCTTGTACCTTCTGGTACTTCCTACACAATGCACTTGGGGATGCAGATTACAATCCTAGAGCTGAACAGCCAGGTGGCATTCATGTTTTGATGTTCCAACAGGCTCTGGCAGCCTGCAGAGAACACGGAGCCTGTAATTGTCACTGCAGCACCTGTTAGGACTACACCGTGCTGGTGGCACTGGGAGGACGGTGAACAGATGCATAGCCCAACAGCTTTCAAATATTCAGGAGGCAATACAGGCAAAGGAAAAGGATGAAACCTCAGAACCGTAAATGCAGGTCATTCTCCTGTAACAGCTTTGCTGAGTGCAGCAGCATCCTGGGACTTGCATGCTGCTGCTAACCACCTGCACCAGACACAGATGCAAACCTTCGATCAGCAACAGTTTGATCAAACTGCAAAACTACTTAACCAGAATGTTCAAGTTTCTTGGGGCTGTGCAAGCAGAACGCCAGTATACAAGTTCTTCCCAGCAGGATGCCCATCCCTGTCTTTTCATCTGGAAGGTAAACACTATTTAGATGTTATTTGTCTGTAGCTAATGACGTTGGCATTCATAGATTCATTGCAAGAGCTGTTGCTACAGTAGATCTGTGATGGTGAGGTGCTGTAGACGTATTTGAATGGTTGGCTCCAAAATACCATGAGTCTGCAATACGGCCATCAGCTTGCCTCCTCTTTCTACTCTTCACAACCTTTATTCACAGACTTCAACAGAGACAGCTCTCCACAGTGTTGTGAAGCCCAGTTATGCATTATGGAACAACAGCCAGTTATCAACATGGGTCATTAGGGAAAGCTTCATGTATGTACAGGCCTCAGTATCACAACGAGGCAGAACAATTATTTCCCAGACCGTTGATGGCAAGCAGGACTTGTGTTTTGCAGACGGAAAATGCATTTACAAGGTTCAAGTATCCAGAACACAGTACTGTTACTACAAGACACAGGAATAATTTTACAATACAATAAGCAAGAAAGCGTGATTGTCAGAAGCACCCCAGAAGCCTTGAGGTTTGTGGCTGAGCTTGTTACTGAGGCTACTGACACCGGCTTTCACCTCCCCTGCGGATCAGTTCAGCATTGAAAAGGAAGGGGCCATGGTGAGTTGGGCACTACGAGGACAGAGACTTGACTGTCCCAAGCCCAGAAAAAGCAAAACAGGCTAAATGGCTCTTTCATCTGTTCCTGTGCAGCTGCTCATATGGCCACACTGCCAGCACACACAGTCCCTACTCGCCATCTCCACTGCTGTAGAGTGACCTTGCAGGTAGCTGCTCTCTTGACAGCGCAGAGAACAAGAATGGCGTTTGTAGGGCAGCTGCTCTACCTCTCTGCTCCTTTTTCTTTAGCCCTACATTACCTCAGCAGTGCTGGGCACAGAGCACAACCAGACACTCCAGCACTGGGACTCCAACTGCCTGTTACTGTGGCCAAGGAGCTCGCGGACGGCAGCGCCGCAGGGACTGCTCCACCTTCTTGCCAATTCACATTTTGCCTACCCTGCCAAGAGGACAAGCTGGTAGCAGGCACCCAGGGCCGTTTTGTAATTGCACATGCACCTCTGTTGGCTGTCGCATATCTGGAGAATGTTTTCTGGTTACAAATCCCAAAAAGACAGGAAAAATCTAGATCAAGGAAGCAAATGAACAGTAAGAGTCAGTGTTACCCATTACAGTGACAGCGGTCCCTTGAAGGCATCGTCATGCAAAGGAACCACGTCTCTTCGTTGTAGCCATGAGAAAGCTGCACTGACATGCAGGTCAAACATCAAGAAGCCCTTGCCATCTTTGCCTTAAATCTCTCTCAACATTTGCTGGTTGACATGAAATGCAATCCAAAATATGTTTCAGCTAAGCTAAGGATCAGAATATAAACCCACAAATGCTCAGCCTCCCTAAGTCCTTCGACATTTCTGCAGTCTCATTTCAGCAACTGCTCTCAAAATGCTACACCAGCTACAAAGATTTGGCAAATAAACAGAGCCCTTGGTTACTGTTTCCCACAGTGGCACACATAGCTCCCATGCAATTAATTCAACTGCACACCCATTTTACCATTCTCTTGGTCAGAATCATTGCAATGGACTGCAATCCGTATGCAAGAAGACGAGCAGTATGCAAATAGAGATCAAAACATTGATGGCAGTGGGATTTAGAAGTCCAGGAACTGCTTTTGCACTCGAGATCTCCAGCACATACATTTTTTGGCTACACTAAAGACAGGAGAAAGCATAGGACAGGTGAGAAGAGCTCATGACTGGTGTGTGGAAGACAGCAGACAGAAGATCCCAGAAGAGTTACCAAAATGCTCTCACATATCATAATTTACTATTAGGTAATTCACTAACAGAATGGCTCTCTTCAGCATTTTAAGAAGGCTAGTCTGATGCAAAAAAATCTTGAGATCAAAGCTGAAAGTGCTGAAGAGCAAGTTGCTTCAGGGCCATTAACTCCAAGCTGTCCAAAACCCTATACCAGCTTCAGTGATAACATTATTTCTGACAAAGTCTGGTCTGGCAGGAGCATCTCTGAAGCCCTGGTTCCTGTGCTTTAAATTCTTGTTGTCTGAAGGACTTCCAGGGCACTGTCAGGAGTATATTCTCAGGTATTTGCCTGACCAGCTGTTCACAGAGGTTGGCATCTCTTTATAGTGATTAGAGAGCCTAGAAACTCCTCACAGTCACACAGGAGGATGGGGGCACGGCCACCTGTAAGCAACAAAGAGATTTCAAGTGTGAACATTCTCCAGGAGTCAAGAGACCAGAGGGAGAAAACAGACGACGCTCCAGTTCTTAAGGTAACTCCACACAAAAAAACAGGGAGTCCACCTAACCAAAATGTGAAATGCTGCAGTACAAGAGACCGAAAGGAACAGAGATTGAAACAAAAATAATTTTGGAATAGGCATACATGGGCTTAAGCTGAAAACACTACTTCTATGTAGTAATTTTCAGAATTATTATAATAGGGTAAGATGTCAAATATACTCATTCTATTTATAGAATGATATGCAATTTAGTCAGAAAACTAGTTTCATCAGCATAGACAAACGCTTGAATACAATCAAGTTCCCCCACCTGCACAGTCCCAGGCACTACTCCTCTCCTGCCACGGCAGAGCTGCAGGGAAGGGTAGGACGCAAGAAAGACTGCATTCTCCTTGTGATAACTTCAGGAGCAGCACGAATCCATCATTGCAACTCAGTCAACAGGCAATACTACATTATGTTGAGATAAGCTGACGCGCATTTTTTTTTTTCACTGAAACTCAGAAGCTCCAAAGGCAGCACTGCCCTTAAATTCAAAATTAAGGAAAAGTGCAAAAGAGAATGAGAATGGTGATGACTTGAAATTCTGTGCATCTGCAGATACAAAGCTTGATAGCAACACAACCTGTTTAGTTAATACCCTACAGCTGTGTATCTTGATGGCTCACCACGAATTCTAGGTGGGTATTTGGAGCAAGTGGTCACACAATTACTAAGCTCCAGCCCCCAAAACAGAACCAGCCTAGCGAAACCACCACCAGGAACAAAGATCAATCCACCTGCAGTGCCTGCCACACAGGGACAAAAGACTTTCCACCAGACAGAAGAGGAACAGATACAAGTAGCAAGATAAAATTACAACGCTCAGATACTTCAAGAAGGGAAACGAATTATCATTTCCTAAAAGGGAGCAGCTATGAAGTTGCAGGAATTTTAAGAGCAGCAGCATTGTTGCAGAGCAGAGGCTGAGGAAACTCAACCCACCAACTACACGCTGTTCCGTAGTTAAACTTCAAAGCCAAAAGCAACGCGAAACCTCACATTTGCCAGGAACAGAAGTGCTCCTCACAGTACTTGCAGTGTTTATACTGCAAGCAAATAACTAAAGTTTACATGCGATTAAAATCTGGCATCTGGGAATTTCCTTAGGATCTATATCATTTGATGATTCACCTCACATTTTGATCAACATCTAAAAATCTTTGTATCAGATCATGTTAACCCAAAGGTTTTTTTCTACTTCATTTTTCCCTCCTTTTCTTTCTTGGGAGAGGCAGGCAGGATTTGAAAGTGAAACTCTAACATTAAAATCAGGATATTAGAAACCATTTACAAATTGATTCAATAAAAAACCAAAATAATCAAATCCACCTAAACTGACACCATTTTTTTCTTCTACCCCCTAAAGCATTGGGAGGCAATACTTACTTCTAGTTAATGAAAGAGAGACCTAAATTGCTTCCTGCAACCTCAAAATAGCTCAGATGTCTTAGTTACTACTTGGCTAAAAAAAATATTAGCAATGAAAACAAGTCCTCTGCATTTATTACTTAAGCAGTTGGGGAGAAAAAGCAGAGCCTTAAAGAGATCACGCCAAAGCACTGTGGTTCTGCCATTAGTCAAGGCTGCGTGTCGGCACAGGTCGAAACATCCCGCTTCATGTTTTTGCGCCTTCGCAGCTTAGCAAGTCTGAGCTCCAGCGACTACAACCCAGGCCAGTTTATTAAGCAGAGGCACAGCCCAGTTATCACTATAGCACACCACAGCATGAAGGCTGAGCCTATATGGCTCTAGAGAGCTACGCAGTTAGCGAAAATCCCTCTAAGTGGTTTTCAAAGAGTCCCTAGACACAGCGTGCCGAGGGGCAAGGTCTTTTGGATCTCACCACTGCACTGGAGTGAAGACTGTGCAACACATGAGATTACTGTTTCCCAACTGAATTAAGCATCTACTCTGCCTCCTGGAACAACGGTACCATGTCACGAGGCCATGCACATGCTCCTAAGGTCTCGAATGCTTGTCCCTGAAAAATACATCCAAGAATTTTTTAAGAATCGTCTTCCGGCACCGAGATCAAAGCAGACAATGCTCAAATAACGATCAATATGAATCTTCTCTAAAGTTATCATCACAACCATCAGGTCATCAAAGATGCCTCCAATAATAGGACAAGGAAAATGATACCAGCACAATGAAAGACCAGCTGGCACATTCCCATAAAGGCAAAAGCAGCCCTCCCGTGGTTTTGATGAACAGCAGAAGATGAATCCCTTCAGACACAGTAATCCTGCAATCAGATACTCACGAGGACCACAAATAAACGCGAATCAATTTCGGGGCTTCAACGGATTATGGGGAATGCAAAGGAGAGACAGCAGAACGCACCAGCTTTCCAGCACTCAGAGCACAAAGACGTTTCACTGAAGATCCAGGTGAGCTAAAAGGGCACCAGTCCAACCCTTGCTTCCTGAAACTAGCTTGTATCTAGAGGGCTAATTCTTACCAGAAAGCAGGCAGGCTCATGCCTCCTCTGACTGCTACCACCCTGCACAGCCTGCAAGCTGGGATGAATCAAAGTCCTATCATCTTCCTCCAGGATGCCCTTATGCAAGATTGGGAGGGTTCAGCTCAGAACTTGGCTACAACAGCCAATTTGAAGTTTCAGGTGAAAAAAACCCAACAGCTACAAACAAACAAAAAAAGAACAGATGGAGAGGCTGCCAGGCAGGAGGAGAAACTGAAGTCCTTGTGAGTTTGCTTTGACAGGCAGCAGGAAGGACTGAGGCAGAGAGGAAGATGACAGAAGAGAAGTAATGTGAATCCGACCGACTCAGAGGTAGAGCTTTCACCACAAAAAATAACAAGCATTTGTGGGAAGCAGCTGCTTCATCTTCTGAACTTCCCCTCATCCATTGTTCTCCCTCCCCAGGTGACACCAAAGCCTAAAGCTTTTCTTCTGCTGAAAAAGATACCATGCCTCCCTGTACCCAACACTGTTAAATGAAGCACTGCAGAATGCAAATAGCAATTGTGGAAGACAGCAAGTGCAATTACTTTTGTTCTCCCTTTGGAGAGTGCTGGATAGCACACACTGCACACATAGGCAACCTGGGTGGGTGCCTGCTCCTTCCTTCAGAGCACACCCAGCACACAACTGGCATCGCTTATTTAGCAGGCGGTCTCTCTCCAGGCACACGGGGCCATCTTCAGCAGCAACAGATACTTTCCAGACTCGTTCAGTCCTTGCAGTCTCTGCTGACGCTGCCAGGAAAGCCCAAGCGTGCCAGCGGCAGCAACATTCACAGAAACCACCCTGCTTTGCACAAAGACTGGCACCGAAGCGAAGGGAACGGCTCTGCGCGCTCCTTACATCCCTACATCAGCTATTCCCTCTGCCCTTATATGGGAACGTCCCGTGGCCCCGCTGGGAACACGATGCTGTTGGTGGACGTGAAAGGTAAGGCAATACCTGAGCTGTCAGCGCACTAGGACAGAATTTTTCTTTTCTGAAAAGCCAGGAGAGCCCAAGAGCCCAAACTCTTTATAGCACTTATGTGGGAAAAAGCAGAGATTAGAGTGTCAACTGCTGACAGTCTGCACCCACCTTTCTCAAGAGACTTATGCTGGTAACTTTAATCTTATTAAGTATTGTTAATCGTATTACTAACCTAACTCTTTTCACATGTTGGAAGAAATTTAAAGAGAAAATTCCATATATGACCACACCATGTTAAATGCTTTCTAGCCAAATCTCAATTCAGGACAAATCCCTGGTTTGCAGATTCCAGTTCCGCTACACGCAGGTGTGGACTGCTCAGCACTAGACTATCAATGAGTCACCTCCCCTGCCAGATTCTGCTAGATATTCCTGGCCTCTCAAAGTGACCCTATTAAAACTTATGCAATTCTATGACCAGTTTGTAACAGACACCTCGATCAAGGGGAAACACCAATTTCCCCATTAGAATGCAAAACCAAGTGGCACAACAGCTCAGTGCATCAGCTTCCTCCTGAATCGGGACGAAGACCTCCATCACTGGCTTAGCTCCCAATGTCACAGACACATCATTAGTGCAATGCTCATCGATTTCTGCATTTAATACGCAAGACATAACACAGGACTCCTGCGACCTCCATTCAAAAAGTGAGACCAGAAATGAGCAAACCTCAGCCAGCACTCCACCTTACACAGAATAAGACCCTTGTTTAGTAAAGTACTGACCCCGCTGTTTAACAACGCTCAGGATTGTAGCCCCTTTCTTTGTGCCTGCTGCAGCCATCCAGATATTCTCTCAGGACTACTCTTGTTCCAGACTGCTGCCCTGAGATAAAGCAGCAGTCATAGAAAGTTTAGATTTGACAAAATAAAGGTCTCGAATTGCACTGATGTAACAGAAAACACACCTGCTTAGGGGGCCCAAACACTTGCCACGTACTGTTGAAAAGGAATGTGTTCAAAGTGGAAAATGAGATCTCCAGAACAACAGAACTTAACCACTCTGGCTCAGTACAGACAGCAAAATCAGTGCTGAGGGAAAAAAGGTGAACACATGGCCTTCCAGAAGTTAAAGGTATTGCATTTCTCAGAAAGCCACCTTCTTAATTTTTTTTTTTACTGTTGCTGGAAAAAGTGTTGAACAGCTTGAAGAAGGCGGACAAGTTGGCCTCCCCCAAGTTAATAATTTAAATGCATTTGTAAGCTAGTAAAACAGATTCAATTATTAAGCAACTTTACTTTCTGTAGAAGGCAGTTACTGCCACCTCTGAGGTTGAAGTTTCAGGAATACGATGATACTGATTTGTAATGCTATTTTTTAAAAAAACACCGACTGGCTTGAACCATTATTTATCGCCGCACCATTCACTACCAGTCCTTTAAGCCCTGACACAGGGCTACTCCCTGAAGACACTCAAGTCGCTTTTTAATCAGCAAAAGGATTGACAAGTTATCTTGAGCTCCTCAAATAACACGGCCCCTGAATAGCTTCTGGCTCTTCCCTGCATTAGAAAGTTCTCAGCATCCTTGGAAAACACCATCCACACCAAACCTTTCACAACCCCCTGCTTGAGCATCACTGAAATTCCCTCGTTATTGTCTTTTCCCGGAGGCACAACTACATCGCTGCAGGCCCGGCGCGGAGTGAGGGTCGGGCAGCCACCAGCCCGGTACCGCTCCCCGCCGCTCCGTTCCAAGCGCTGCCAAGGCGGCGGTGGACGCACCCGGTCTCACCATCCCGTTCATCCCCGCCCGGCTGCAAACCCCGTTTCACCGCCGCTTGCCCTCACTGCCCAGCCGGTGGAGGGGCTTCGCCAGCCCTGCCGCCCGCTTCTCCTCCCGGGCGCGGAGCCGCGGCGGTCGCTGCCCTCCCCTCCGCCACGACCGGCCGCCCCAGCGAGGATGGCTCGGGGAAAAAGGGGGGGGTCACCCTGCCCCACTGAGACCCACCGGCTCGCCCCACCCCGCCCCGCCCGGGAGGCCCCGCTGGGCCGCGGCTCGGCTCCGCCGCTCCGGAGGGGCCGCGCCCATCCCCCCACGCGGAGACAAAGCGCGGCCCCCGGGCGGCACCTGCCGCCGGCCGCTGACCCCCGGCGACGAGCCGCCAGCGCCCCCCCGGGCCGGGCGCGGCGGCGGCAGCCCGTACCCGCCCGCACCGCGGCCCCCGCCCCTATCCCCGTCGCCCTCACCTGCCGCGGCGGCCGCTCCACTCCGCTCCCCGCCGCGCCGCCGCCGAGCAGCGCTGCCCGCACCGAGCCGCGGAGCCCCGGCCCCGCCCCCTCCGCGCCGCGCGCCGGCCCCGCCCCGTGGGCATACCCTCCCCGTGTCGCCCCGCCTCCCGGCCGCGCTCCTCCAATAGCAGCCGGCCTCCCCGGAGAGGCCACGCCCCCCTGCCGCCCCGCCCCGCCCCTCTCCACGGCGGCCGGCTGCCCCCCCCGCGCCCGCTGCCAGCGGCGAGACCCCATTGGCTGCCGCCGGCGGGGCGTGGCCCGCGGCCCCCCGCGCGCCGCGGCACCGCGCTGGGGCCGGCCGCCGCGGCGGGACGCGGTGCCGGGCCCCGCCTGGCCTCTCCCGGCTCAGCGGGGCGTCAGCCCCAGCACCCGGCGGACAAGGCGAGACACCGAGCCTCTGCCTCTAAGGACTCACCCCGAAGCCGCTGCCGTGCGAGGCCTGGTGAGAGATCTGGCCGTGGCAGATGTTCTGGATGCTACCGCTGCTGCCAGCTGGCCCGCAGGGCAGGCACAGTGCTGTGCCAGGGGTGCTTGCAGCCCCTACGTTGAGAACTGGCCTTAAACCTGCGTGTTCGGGCAGAAATCACAGCATTCCTCCTCTCTCTATTTCACAGCAACCCAACTTCAGTGTTTGGTTCGACAAGCCTTTGTGCTTGGCTGTCTTCAGCCCAGATGCGTGAGTGAGTGAGCGGGGACCTACAGCGATGCAGCACACACGGTGTACGGGGAGCAAAATCTGATAGCAAAACCAGTTTCTACTCACTTAGGAGTCATCTTGTCCAAACACAGCGCCGGGTGCCTGAGATACAGCACAGTTCCCACTTGCAGAGCATGTGGGAACCAGGACATCAGCAACATTCAAGAACGCGACAAAAGCACGGTTATCTCTAGTTACAAAACAGCAAAGAACACTCCATTCCAGCTGAAAGTCGGTGGAGACAAAAGCTCTGTAAAGCCGAAGTGCCTGAAGTGATACGTGTAATGTAAACTGACTGCTGGTTTTGTGATTTTTATTCCTGTGAAGCTGGAAGCTCCAGTCAGGAGAAGAGCGGAGGCTGGTGCTCTGTGTAAGAGACACAGGCGTTTCTTGCCCCAGAGAACTGACTGCATAAAAAACTCCCTCTGAATTAGGGGTAAGTTCTGTCAGTAACAGCTCTACAGAGGGACACAATTAATGCGCTCATTTTTCTTGCTCACACTGTAACTTCTGTGTTCCCCAGATGTGCTGGACTCTGTTGTGTCCTTCATCAGCCCATGCACAGTTAGTCTAACAACTGACTTGCTACACGTGCAGTGACCTACTGTATGCACTGAACACGATTACACAGCCCGACAGCCATTTGCCTGCCGAGCTGACTGCCAGATGTTTGGAAACCCCAGACAAAAGATGAAGTTACGCCTTTACCACCCAGCCACAAATTCTGCGTGAAAAATGAGGATGCATCTGAGGACACGCAGAAGTGGTACAGGAGCTGTAGGTTAAAGCAAACTCTGAGGAAGAAGAGACAAGCACTGGCCTGGGCTGTGCAAAGTACAGACGTCGCTGTACGCCAGGGGTGCCCATCACTTTTCATTTTTGGCAAGACGCAGCTACAGATCTCTGCTCAGGACAGAAAGCTGCTCTGAAAGTCTCAATCAGGCTTCCCTCCCACGTGCATTTCTGACATTTCAGAGGAATGTAGTTGGTACAAGTCCCACATCCAGAAGCGTCATTAAACATCTACTCTTTTTGTTACAATCCATCAGCCTCTCACATTCCCACCTCCACCCCAAAAAGCAACTAGTTAATGAAGGAAAAAATACGTCTGAAAGTTTAGAGATGCTGAAGAGCCCCCAGGATCTGGCAGCACCATCACAGGCCCCCAAAGGAAGGATTATTTTGGAGGCAGCTGCCTCTCTGGACCTTTGCTCCTTGGTGCTTCGTTATGCTGAGGAGTCCTTGGGGCCCATTGTACGCAGAGCCCATGAGGACTCTCATGAGGAGATGATTCCTTACTTGTTCCTTTTCCCACACAGACAAAACCATCCTATTACCACACCCTACCCACCAAATTGCTGTTCTGGTTAGAGCTCACTGAACAGAACATTATCACTTATCAGAGGCATTTTAACTGCACTCAAATTGCTTCCACTAAAATCCAGTTTTAGTGACTAAGAGTGTTAAAAAAACGCCAATTTTTCTTTGCTCCAACCCATTCCTGACTCAAAACATTAATCCCCTTGGTACCTTTCTTCCAGAGCCAGTCCCAACCTGCAGCCCCTTCCGCCTGGTAAAAAAACATCTGTGAGCTTCACATAAGCAGCAGCAAAAAGCTCTATGAGAGCACATTGGAAGAGAGCAGCTTTTCCTTCTGCCCCATGGCAGGGCTGGCGCAGGGAGCTGGCTGCAGGGTCTGCCTTGGGAGCGGGCAGGAAGAGCTTCTATGCACTTGAAGAATGTTTTAGTTCCCACCTCCCACCGCTCTTACTGTACTTACAGCCCTCCAGAGTGACAAGGATATTGTAAAACCACCATGGGACTACACATTAACTCTTCAGGGAGGAGTTTTGATTGGTCTGCACAAAAAACTTATCCAGTTCTTAAAAATAAACTGGAGAAAAAGCTGCTTCTCAAACATTACACAGCTGAAAACAGTGACACACAAAGAACAAACACATTGAAGAACAACTTTAAACAGTTTCTGATTTCCATTTTGATTTCCATTTGTTCAGAAGCCTGCTTTTTTGAAACACATTTAATATTTTAATATATTTTTTTAAATATATTTTAATCCATAAAGGATCCTCCTCCGTAAAAGCCCTTGTTCGTGTCTGGTTCTAAGCAGGTTAGCTAAGTTTCTTACGTAACTATTATGATAATCACAAGGCTAGCAGCTGCTTATGCTCCTTTTGATTTTCTTCTCACTCTTCCTCCCCTCCAAGCAGGGGATGAGTCGGGTTAAGAAAGTCACGAGGGATGTCTGAATACTGTCTACAGCTTCTGGGAAGAAACTGCATTTAGAACAGTAATTCAGGGATCAACAGATGGTTGACTACATCTACCCTACTTTAAACCTGACTCTGTTCCTTTCAAGTTTTTGGTTTGTCAGAACGTTTAGAAACAGCATTAAGGTCCTCATTACCCTCGTTTGGGCACCTACAGTTCTGCTACCAGCAGTCTGTTGATGTTTAAGGATCTGCTTTTGAACACGCCTTGCAGACCGTGCAGTCAGAACAGCGCCCGGCCTCCCAGAACCTGCAAGAGCAGAGGAAGAGGTTCTCTTGGTGTGCACCGATTTGCACAGGTTTACTCTTCTCTCTGCAGAACACAGCAAAACAAGTGTGGGATGCTTGTGACAATCCCTGTATCTTGGAGCATTGTAGCCAAAGCATTTACGCATGACATGTGCAACGTCACCATCAGCGAGTTTTGCAACATCACAGGCGAGGGCTCCAGCCACACGGATTGTCACAATCGCCTCCATGAAGAGTAAGAGTTGGATGTATTTGATGAACCAGATTACACACACCAAACTAATATAGAGGGTTGGGTGATCGGCTCACTGAGTCAAAGCAGATGATGTGGTGGTTGTTTTTTTTTAACGCAAGTCTTGAAGCACAGGGAAGCTCCTGAGAGCGTATAATATGCCAGTATTTAAATGGAATAATCTTTAACGGGCCAGCTCGCTTCAGGCAAACTCACAGAAAGGCCAGTGTAGGCTGCAGCCGTTCAAGGGCTTACAACAGAACTGTGCAAAGTTTTATTAAAAACAGCTTTTAAAAAAACCTCCTTGCACAGTATTTCAAAACTGGTCCAGAAGTCACTTTACAAGTTTGATTCTGAAACACAATTACTGAGGCGAGATGTTTAAGGTCACACTTCATTGCAGCTATGTGCACACACGCTCCCTCTGTCCTGGTGCCTGACACCACGCTGACCACAGTAACCTGAGCTATTATTTTCTCAGCACAACACTTTCTCATTCTGCTACAACTTGCGTTATGGGATAACCTGCACTAGGATGACCGGGACATTAAACCGTCCATAGACTCTCCTGCTTTATTAAACAAAAAAAGGGGAAAAAAAGCAATTCTTAGAACAGAAAAGTTTGAAAACTCTTGACTGAATCCATTCAGTCCCAGGGAGGGTCTGTCTATATCTGTATCAAACCTAGAGATATTTATCTAAGCTGCTCTTAAAAACTTCCCACGATGGAAACTCAAAAAATCTGCCACAACCATAATTACCTGAAAGCTTAATTCTTCTTAAAACCGAAACTTGTGGCCCAGTTGTTTTTTGCTGTATTTAAGCCCACAACCTTCTTAGATTATCCAACAATTGCCAAAAACCAGAAATCACGCTTCTCCGTGTTTTATGAGGAAGGTCACGAATAGAACTTGCTGGGGAAAATCAGGCAATAAAATACAGTTCTAAATATATTGTGGACAAACCCAGCATTGTTTCCCTTTTCCTAGCTCACGAACCTCATTCCTACTGCAAATCTCAATCCTGCTTCTGGAGTGAACAGGACATCTCTGCTACTCCTCAGCTCCATAAAGATGCAAGTATTTGTTTTTAGAAGGTATTCTGTGAAAGATACTGTCTTTTCCAAACAGTTACAGGAGCACCTGTAATTTCTGACCAGGGTCTCAGAATGCTGGAACATCCAGAACTCAAGTGGTAATAAATAAATATATAAATCCTGATTGTGACACCACATATAATTGCTTTTGTCCTGTATTCATAAGCAACATTTGCTATTCCTTTCATGTGTGGAAGGAATGGCAGCTTTTCTCTTCAAAATGCACCTACTGTTGGAAGTCTGCAGTGACCTCATTAAAAGTTATTTCCATCACCACTAAACTGTTTGCTTTTGAGTTACTAGTGGTTTCTCATGGAACAGTAAGAACTCAAAACAGCTTAGTACGGGCCAAGCACAGGCCACTGCCACCCATTTTTCTATAGTTACTGTCTATCAAAGGGCTTCCTGTTGCTCTTGCCAGGTTCTCTTCTACTTATCTGCTGCGTCTTGACTGACAGTGGAATTAATGTGAATCAGCACTGGCTTTCTCTGACCTATACACAGTCCCTCGGTCAGTCCCGGCCTCGCTACAGTTGTACAAACTATTGCAACCACCATCGCTCCTGGTCGATGAGTGTTGGGGACACAGGGCTGGCTGAGCCATCGTGCCCAGAGAGGACTTTGCTCACAGAAAAGAGTGAGAATTTAAGTCTCGAAAAGCTTTAGCAAGCAGAGCTTTCTTGTTGAGGAAAGTTTCAACTGAGACACCTCATTCCAAAAGTGAAACTCAACTACCTATTATAAACTCTGTTAATAATCCACAGGTATGCAACAGAACACTCTTTTAAAAATAAAAAAATAAAAAAATTACAATAACCCAGAAGAGCACAAGCAACGAACTATTCATTTAGCCATGGCTGAATCATCAGGCAACATGCACTGAGATGTCATTGTGCTTTGTGTAAATCACTGCCAGTGCTGCAAATGCACCTGAACTAATGGAGTGCACAGATAAACACCTCTGTACAGCTGTGCTGGTTTTGTTCAAACTTGTGTATTTGCTGCCTGCGTTACCATGACAAAGACTCAGCACAAAGCACTGAATAAACGATGTGTGTAGTCTAGGTCTGCCTGGGTATAGCCTTCAGCTAGCTGAAGGTACAGCTGTCTCTCCTGCAGCCACACCTTCTGGCTTTGGGGTACACATCCAGTACAGCATCAAACTACACGTTTAGATCACTGCCACAATGGAGTGATGATTAATCCAGCACTGAGGGAATATACAAATCTGCTCTCCTAATTATTAAACAGACACACTCAATTACAAGGTTTTTTCCCTAATTGAAATAATTCTGCTGTCACTTCACATACGAGGATTTAGCAAGGAACAGCAGAAACAAGAGAACCCCAGTAATGACTTGTACCAGTGAGGCCAGATGTGCAACACTGCACACAGAATCTATTCCTGAATCTTCCAAACTCCCTACGAAGGACGAGATTTAGTTATTTTCATCTTGATACACATCACATCGTCCAGCTCTTCTCAAATTTAAGGCTATGTATTTCAAACAACCATTTATCACAGATTTATTTGCTACTGTTCTCATTGACTGACTTTTTCCTCCCGTAACTCTACGCAATGTTAAAGCTACCTACTACCATACCTTCTCTAAATGGGTAAAAAACAGGTCTCTCTAGAGCAATAGACAACCCATGCTTTTGTATTCTCTTATTTATTGTACAAAAGCTTAGCCTTAGATCTCTACTCATTTTTGATGCCAAGTACAATTCAGTGAGTGTTGCCTTCACTTTCAAATTTAGCTTCCTAACACGCAGCTTTTCAAAACTACGCTCATAAGTATAATCCACGTTTTTCAGCAATGCTGAGTATTTAAAATTTAGCCACTTACATGATAAGAGGGCCTAACTTTATGCAGTTAAACTGAAGGGAAAAAACAACAACAACAACAACCAAAAAAAACCAAATGAGAACAGAGTTCTCAGAGACTAGTGCCGGCACAGTACAAATAGAACCATTGTACTGGCCCTTCCCACTTAATTACACACTTGTCTCTGGTTTTCATCAAGCTCCTGCAAGAAGTATAACCTGTAAAAATATTTGTGAAATGAGAAAATGAAATACTACAGATCTGAAAAATTCTATTGATCTGTGTGTACACTTCTTGATGCAGCTGAGTGTATGGGAATTTCTATCTCGGTTCTCAAGCCATCAGATCAAACAGCTTCCCTGACAAATGTTTGTTATTCACTTTACACTCCAAACAATCAATATATAAATCACCAGCAGTCCTTCTCAAAACCACTTTTTGCATACTTTATCTCCCTTATAAGTAGTGAATCATCACAGATCTTTCCTAATATTGTTTGCTTATTCAGTCACGTTATAATAGCACCTAATGATACCAAATGAAATTGGTGCTTCATAGAGCAAATGTCCCTCTCCCAGAGATCTTAAAATCTTAGCAACTTATAATCAAAATCCCAAACTCTTAATATGGTTACTGGGCAGAAGAAACTAGAAAGAGCTGATAGGAAAAAACAAACCACGACAACAGACTGCATACTAAACACAACTCAGCCATTCTGAAATGCTCACACAAAGGCATTGCTACCCCATGAAGTGAGCTTGTCGCTCCTGCAGGTGCAAAGGTTTCACAAAAGTGATCGCAGAGCAGCAGTTCCACATCCGATTTCCTCATCTGCTACCATCACAGGGAGACAACTATTTATCACAGCGATACCGACAACTCTGTGTGAGGCCACACACAGATACTGACGTTTAGCTGTTTACACAAGCATTGCTCCTCAACCTGCCAGTCTTCTTCCAGGAAAAACAGGCAGCTGGACCTTTCACTTTCTTCCAGATATTATTTTGGAGTAGTTTGCATAATGCTATTACCATTAACGCACCTGCTGTAGAGTAGCATTTTGATTTCCAGACAGGGAAAAAAAAAAAGAAAAAAGAACAAAA
Source organism: Tauraco erythrolophus (assembly GCF_009769465.1). Taxonomy (NCBI): domain Eukaryota; kingdom Metazoa; phylum Chordata; class Aves; order Musophagiformes; family Musophagidae; genus Tauraco; species Tauraco erythrolophus. The sequence goes on from NC_141476.1 coordinate 10,971,282, forward strand.
AATGGAGAAAGTTCAGTAAGAGATACTAGTAGGGGTAAGAAAGTGATTGCTCCACAGATGATTACAAAAACCACAAAACACCTGGGGAACAATGGGTTAAGGAGTGCACAGAGAAAGGAGAGTTACCTTGCATCTGCAGAATAAACATCATCATACTTCATACATCTCTGTAAAACAACCCTTTTCTCTTTCCCTGCCTGCAAGCCTTTGAGGACACGGAGCTATCAGTAACAAATGGCTAAAGTTCCGGAAACGCTCTGGGGTACTTCAGGATAAACTGTCCTAGGAAAAGTAACCACGTGTAACTTAAATGTATGTTCAACGCATCATCTGGCTGCACAGCCGCGTTGTATTAGCCCCTGCTGGTTGTCACACTGCAAGGCACTGCATTGTATCTAGAATTTAAAAAAATAAAAAAAGAAACAAAACAAACCAAAAACCTCCGGGCAAATATTTCTGTCTGGTAAAATGACTCCTAATGTTTTACGTATGGACAAACTGCAACACCATGAAGAAATCGGGAGCAAAATTATGAAGGATTACACATGAAACGCTTAGATCAAGGATAAACTAAAAGAATCATTTGAACAGAAAATCACAAATACAGCTCCGGAGTGAAAGTCTCCGATTGGCACGATATCCAAGACTAGACAGCAAAAGAATGAAGCAGTGAACGAAATCAACAGATGAAACTGTGGAATTTCCTTTGCCCGAGGAGTTAAAAATCACAATGCACGACGAAGATGGGTAACATGGAGCCTACAGCAGTAAATGGACCAAGTCTTTACAGGTTTTCCAAATATACAGGAGAAAGCATAACAAGAAATGCTAATGCAACTTTATTCGGACTTGTATTCTAAGTACTTAGAGTGCAAGTTTACTTTTATTAATCTAGTAAACTGTGGCAATTAATGAGATATCAGTTCCCCTTCAGGATAACATAGAGTACTGGCACGGTAAGAGCAAACACGGCACATGTCAGAGCAGTGCTGTAAATGGAATTTTTCTTGATTTGCGTTTCCAGTCTCCGCTCGGTATCGCACAATTCTAAAATGACATCTCTGACGGCAGAAGCCTGGCCCTTACCCTCCGCTGCCGACCTCGGCATCACTCGCTCCACCGGTCGAGAATGAACGGCGACTTTAACACTGTGCAGCTCAGCAATCACTTGCACCACGCTCTCCTGCAGGCTGTTCAACTGCTGCTGTAAGCTCCCTAGGCAGGAACTGACTTGTTTTGTGTAGTTCAGCTGCTCGTTCAAAGGAATCAAAAGAGAATCTATTTTTATGGAGTCATTCCTGTCTTCTGTAGTTAACAAAGCACCTTCTTTCACTTCCTGCGATGTCCTTGTTCGCAGCATGTTTTTCAGGTCTGCTATGACGTCGCTGAGATCCTTCTGCTGTAAGTAATGACTGGAGGCCTGTTCTCTGATGGCTTCTTGCAGATTTATTGGGCCCTTCTGTGCTTCGAGCACCAAGACTTTTAATTCTTGCAGCCTTACTCGATTAACATAGGTGGAACCAAGAACACCTATAATAGCTCCCAGTACAGAACCAATAATAGACCAGTTCTTCGTTTTTTCAGCTCTTGTTCGCTCTTTCTCATGGCTTTCCCTTACAGCTGCAGAGAAGAGAGAGAATTTTTCTCTCTCGGACTCTTCTGCATTTAAATATGCAGCTCGGTACCTCTTTTCTTCCTGCAAGAAATAAAGTGATTTGAAGGAGAAGGTACAGTATGAAGGTACACAGTCTACACTAAAAAAACCCCACCCTACCCCCAACCCCAGTGCAGATGAAGGAATAGGAATGAAGAACATCCATTAGTTCTGTTTCAGAAATTATCCTTTAAATGTAGTATTTTCTTTATTAATCCTTCTTAAGTCAATGAGGCACCATTTTAAGCCTAAACTGAGAAATGGAAAAGGTCATCAAGAATTACAGCTGAAGATCCTCTACGCAAGGATCTATCACATGCTGATCACAGAAAACGGGCACGAGTGGGGAAAGTCTTTCTCTCCCCATAACGTTCACTTTTTTGGCCCTGCTTCCTTCTTCAAACAACTTTACCACACTTCTTCAGTTCTAAACTCCTAAATGGGAACTGAAAATAAGACTGGAAAGGATGCCTGGGATAGGTTCACTTCATTAATACACATGCTTCTTACTCCTCTGTCTTCTCTTTCCTATCCTGCTCATAGACAAACATCTTCCCTTTCTCCCTTCCCACCGGCTTCAGCATGGCAATTCCTTTTGTAAGCCATTTTATCCCAGCAAAATAGTGGAAGGTTTTCTGGTTATTTTCCTGCAGTAAAATTCCACTATTTTAGCACAGGAATCGCTGCTTTTGGTAGTGGTGAGCCTGTTGGCTAACTGCATCTCCCAGAATTATTCTCATCCAAGCACGTATTTCTTCTGTAAGGTGGCACCACCACCTTACAGACAGCAGTGACTTGAGTCCTACCTTTCTTCACAGTCACGCAGAGCTCTGTTCTTCTTTAAGTCTCATCCTCACAGACCTGATCCCTTATTTAAGCAACTACAGCTCTCCAGTTCCTTCCTGATGTCCTACCCACTGATCCAGGAGCTCAATTTAAGCTCAGGCACGGGTACCCACTCCTTGCCTGAGCTATACCATAGGTGTACTTGTTTCCAGGCCTTTTCCCTGCTGCTCCTGCAGTTTCACCTGGATTTCCTGGACTGACTTTGGCTGCTACTTTATCTTTATCTCTGATTGATGCACCATTAATAAAGATGTTTCTGTTACCAGCTCTGCTTGGCTCATCCAGCTGAGGTGCTGTAGGACTGTGTCCTGTCAATGAGGATGCTGCCCCAGCCTGCACTGCAGTCAATCTCACCTTCTTGCTTGCTCTCCATCACAGAGCAGCCTCACTCTTGCTGCTCTCTCACAAAAGCTTTAAGGAATTGCCTGGGTGTTGCAGCCACACAGAAGGCAGCTGAGAGAGTTTTCATGGATTAACAACAAGAAAGGAGCTTCTCTCATCACATGGAATGTTAATTCATTGAATACCAGCTTTTTGTTGACTACTCATCCACAGGTCACCACTCATCTTTCCAGGATTATTATCTTCAACTCGCTTCTCCAAATGTACTGCCCTATTTTGCATTAACATATACAATTTGCATAGCAGGTCAAATATTCTATAATAATTAACTAAAACATCAGAAATTGACTTCAGAATTGAACTGCATCTGCAAAAACAGCCACTAGTGACAGAAGCAAAGCACATAACTTTTCATCATATTTGCCAGTGCTCAAGTACCAACAAACTACCTGCAGCAACCTGTGTTCCAGAGTAGCCAGTTCCAAATACTGGGTGTCATCTCGAGAGACCCTGTCTAAGCGGTCTCGAATTTCCTTCAGTTTAATCTGCTGGGCTTCTACATTTTCACGAGCCTCTCGTACTATCCCTCGAGCTATCATAAAGACATTTTCAGCCTGAGAAGAAAGAGCATTTATTTTAGAGACTTATTACCAGACAGATCTAAATCGCTAATTATATGAATTTTGGGGGGAAAAAAAAACCCAACAAAACAAACCACATTCCATTTCAATCTAAAGGATAAGCTATATTTACTGACATGCATAGTCTAGAACACATTCACAGTACCTGCACAGACAGTCAAAGCAGAAAAGAAGACACGATTCTCCTTAGAGGGTCTTTTTTTCCTCATAACCAACAGTTATACTTCACATAGCTAACTCATAACTTCTAAATCTCCGCATTATCTCCACGTTTACCTCTGTCACTTTTCCCTGTGCCTCTCGAACTTCATTAATTCCAACAAACTCTTCGTATCTGTCCCACCAGCTCCTGCACGTTGCAGACATTTTTTGAAGGGAGTTTTTCCCCATGACAGTCCCAGCCTCCGTCAGCCGATGGAGACGACCCATGGCCATTTCTATCGCAGACTTGGCTTCAGGCCTCTTAGGTGCTGACGAGCAGAAAGGCCGCACTACGTGTGAATTCATTTTTGGACTCCACTTTATCAAAGAATGGTGATATTGCAGACCACAGGACACCGAGGACACACTTGACTTATATTTCATCGGCCCCATGTCTTGACTTTAATCACTGAATAAAAGTGCTACAAGGATGAAGAAGAAAAAGAAAAGTTATTGAAGTACAGCTGATTAGTAGCTCTTAAAACTACACGTGTATCAAAACCAATAAAATTCAAGAACGGCTAAACCATGACTAGTTTTACACCACTACTTACCTAGAGAACTTTCCACAATTTTCGAAGGACCGTTCTGCCACAGATTCCTGCTTTTCTGCCATGAGTAAGCACTTCCACCATGCTTCTTGATTACTAATTCACTCACGGCGTGAATAGCAACCATGTGCAGATCCAGTACCAGCAGGGGCAGCTTCAGAGTAATTTAACACTTCAGCACAGATTGATTGCCATATGAAACTTTGTCTTGTGCTTTCACACCTGAGTTCGGTGTACCATGTCACAGGCACTAATCATTCTGCAAAAGGACAGAAAAGGAAAAAAAGACAGAGAGGGGAAGAAAATCTTGATAAAAAAAAAAAATGGGGCTTGATCATTCAAGATACACAAAGTGTTGAAGAATGTAAAGACAAACGCATAAAGGACAGAGTGAAAACATAGAAGTGTTGAACTGACGACAAGTATTCTCACGAGGTTGTCTACAAAACTAAAACATAAGGAAGAGCCACATTATTGAGAAAGCAGTTTTTAAAAACTATTTTGAAACAGTTTTCCATGTAAATTTTAGGTGGTTAATGACATCATATATGTGCAAATACAGGTATTTCCACAGAAAAGGATTCTTCCTACTGGAAGACGTTTTGCATCAGCTTTTAGCTGGCTCCTGATTCTGAACGTCACAGGTTCATTCCCTGTTAAGTATTTCTAACAAACAATAGTAACACCAAGCACCATTATGAAAATCTTACCAGTTGTTTTATATGCATAATAATATGGTAGATCAAAACCACAAGAGCACAGAAATGAAGTGAGTTCACTCTCCTTCCTGCATCACCCACTTGTCTCACCGTTACACCACCTACTCTACGTCGCATGCTATGCACTAAAACCTCAACCGAACTTTGTCCCTTCTAGACTACAACATTTCCCTCTTTTAACTGCGCTACTACACCAAGAGTTTTACCAAATATTCAGGCTATTGAGACAGTATAGCAAAAAGACAGAGAAAGTCGAGATTTTTAGAAGAATTTCTAGGTAGACAGTTGCAAACAGGCTGGAAAGAAAGTAATCTCAGTCTGAGCTAAGCCAGTTAGGAAAGCTTCATCTGGGATAACATGCCTTGCTCCTCTCTTGCTTCCCCTTCTAAGAAGATGAGTTTCCTCTGCCTGCAGGCATTGACATAAATATTCTTTCACAAGGCTTACACCACAGTTGCTACACGCACTGGTAGCAACTAAGACCAGCTTTTACGGGTCTTTTCTTATTTTGCAGCGGTCGCTTTTGTCACTACCAAAAAACGTAAAAGCAGAATTTCCGATATGCCACCACACGTTCCCAACTCCGCTTCTCACGCCTGAGGGGAGGGAAAAGCCTTGGTTTTTCCACACGACCGACCCCTTCCCTGCCGGCGGGGGCCCTTTCGCCGCACGCAGAGCTACGAGCCTCAGCTCCCGGCGCCCGACGGGCAACACGGCGGGACTGCTGCCGCCCTCAGCAGCCGCGCAGCCCCGGGCGGCAGCACCAGCCTCCCTTCGGCCGCGGAAAGCGACCACGGGAGGGAGCGGCCCGCCGCGAGGGATCCCGCCGCCAGCCCTCACCTGCCGGCGCTCAGGGGCGGCCCGGAGCTGCGTGCGCGGCGGAGGCCGGATGGAGCCGCTCCTCCGCACCGGGCGGCGCTCGCCGCGGGCCCCCGCCGCACCGCCCAGCCCTGCCCGCGCGGGGCCCGGCCCGCCCGGCGCCTGCAGCGGAAGCGGCGGCGGAAGCGCTACGGCGGCCGCGCGGGGCCGGGCGGAAGCGACCGCCCGGCGGCGCGAGCCCGCGTGCGCACTCCGGTGAGGGGCGGAACCGAGCGGAGCGGCGCGGAGCGGAGCGGGCACGATGTCGGGCCGAGAGGGTAAGGCCGGGCCCGGGGCCGCCCGCGCCGCGCGGCCGCCCGGCGCTCACTGTCTGCTCTGTCCCCGCAGGCGGGAAGAAGAAGCCGCTGAAGCAGCCCAAGAAGCAGTCGAAGGACCTGGACGAGGTAGGGCGGCGGGCGGGCCCCGGCCCTGGCGGCACCGGACCGGCATCGCTGCGCTCTGGCCCGGGCCGCGGCCCCTGCGTGCGGCGGGGCTGCTCTCCGCTCCGGGCGGCCCTTCAGCGCGGCTCGCCGTAGCAGTACGCGCTTTGCGGAGCGTCTTCCTGACGGTGAAACGCGGCCGCACGGCACCGGGAGGCGATGCGCTCCCTTCCGGTTTTCCCTTTTTTTTTTTTTTTTTTGCTGACGTCCCGTCTGCCTCCTTGGCAAACGCGGCAGTGTCGGCTAACGGAGGGGTCCGGTGCCACGGGGAAGGCTGGAACGTCCTCGCCAAAGCAGCGGGATGCGATGGGAAGTCCAAGGAATTAACGTGCTCCCAAGAGGCTATAGGACAGGACACAAAAAACAGGGATTAGCAGGTAGTTTAAATATATTAGGTAGTAACGTGTCTTGTGTTAGAGATGCCTCAACGTGAGGGCTCAGAGTATGGGTGTAAGCTGTAATTCCTAAGAATCATGGAGGATGGATGAGGCACCAGTGATAGGAAAAAGACAAATATGATGTCCCTCTGAAAAAGGAAAAAAAAAAAAAAAAATTCATTGTTTTCTAAGTAAGCTTTATTGTTAGAGAAATGGTAAAACCAATAAAGTGCTTACAAGCCCCCAAGTTCTAATAGCGTCAAAAGAGAGGAAATTCTGCTCTGTGCATGAGGAGAAAAGCAGCAGATGTGAGGTTCTCCATGGCAGCTCGTGTGACATTCTCAAACGCGAGGCAGGCACAGGCCCTGGGAAGGCGATGGAGGTGAGCGTGCCGCTTGCTGGACTGCCACACGCCGAGAGCAGCTGCTGACAACGCAGTGTCTGACTGCAGGGCGCATCTCGTGGGGCTTTGCGAAGCTTTGTCTTTGATGGAAGTCTGAGTAATGTTTTGATTAGTGCCATGGTTGGCTCGTTGACTGACTGACAATAGAGCTTATTCTCTTTGTAGAAAACAGAAAATTTGGAGGGGCCACAGACTGTCAGAGGACGAGACTAGTGGTCAAATTAGTCTTAAGAAATTGGAGAAAGTTTGAAAAAAATTGATTATTTTAATTAAGTATGTATACTTAGTCCCTTTCTTTGCTAAGACTAATCAACTTATAAAATACAAGGAGAACACCCGGCTAAACTCCAGGTCTACCTGAAAGGATTTGAGACTTAGATCATGCACTGAACACAAACCTGCAAAATCAGGTGTTGCAAAAGAAGAAAATCATACAAGATGTATAAACACAATCCTGTGTGTCAAACACAATGTAAAAATATTTCTTTTCCTCCCAGCACTGCAAAACTGCAAGCACTTGAGGGCAACACATTGCAAGAAGAAAAAAACACAGGAGTGGATAAATGGGAGGGATTGATTTACTAGGAAAGACACATTAGTCTACAGGGAAAAAAAAACAGTGGAAAAGCTGGAGAGAGAAACAGACTATTCTGTTATGTGTGGGGTCGGTTGGGGAAGTAAGAGGCTTACGTTGCAGCAAGAGAAGGCTTGACTTAAGAGGAAAACTTTCCAGTTATAAAGGTGGTTGAGCCATGGACTGGATTGGCGAAGAATCTATAGAATCTCAGCTGTCAAGGTCCTCAGTTTAGTTACCCCAAATCCTGAGTGCCGGGGAAAAGACTGTGGTCCCTTTCCGCCTTAATGTCTCTGAGGAATATGTGTCTGAGGGACAGAGTGTGCCAGAGCTCCGAATCTGGAGGCCATTCTAGCAGGGATGCTCAACAGCTGGCTTGCCTGTACAGTTTGCCAGATGTCATGTTAGATTTCTTGGAACTAACACAGATGTATTAAACATGGTGAAAATAGTGATGTGTGCATGGAAGGATTTTTTCAAAATTAATGCTTTTTTTTTAGGTAAAAACAACCTTTTTTTCCTTACATCCTATATAATCTGAGTTTTACTGCTGGACTGCGCTTGTGCGCTAGGCTCCCAGTATCCCTGGTGGCGTATTATGAATGGTTTTAGTGCAAACATCTATCATTCAGAGGGCAGAATGAGATTATGCCATAGGAAATGGTACTTGTTTAATTTCAGAAAGATCAAAGTTAAAAGTTTAAACCATTGTGCTCTGGTACAGCAGAAGAACTTTGCTTATTTAGTTGCATTCAGCCCTCTTGCATCAGTTCAGTCAGGTTGTTATTGCTGCTAGAACATTACATTTGTTTCTCATTGCTTGTCAGTTGTTTCTGAGTTTTCTGGGGGAGGAGATGTTAACAAACACTTGTTCTTTTCTTCAGACAGATCTGGCATTTAAACAAAAGCAGAAGGAGGAGCAAAAGAAACTTGAGGAGATGAAAGCAAAGGCTGCTGGAAAAGGGCCCCTCAGTAAGTGAGGTGCCATACTGATAGGAAAATGGAGGGCTTCAAAACTTTAATGTTTTTGCTTGACAAACATAAAAAGGCATGTACTTCTGGCTTATTTAACATACACCAGTAAGTCAATGGCAGGTGCAGATAATTAATAAATAGAGGCTAATTTTTTTTTCTTTCTTTCATTATGCAATTTCATCCCCAAATTACTGATGCGGGTTCTGGTTTAGCAGGCGTAACAGTGTGTCTGGCGTGGTAGCCTACTCCAGTGGGATGGTGCAGAGACATTTCTACTCTCATTTTAGCACACCGTTCTTTTCTTTTCAGGTATATTACATGTAGGCTTTGCCACAGATCTGAAAGTTTAACAAGTCCAGTACTTGTTCTCTTAGAGGGTGAATTTCTTGAAAAGCAGTAGATTCCTGGCAGAAAAAAAAAGTGACTGGAAATTAGTCTGGCTTCAACCCTTTTGCCTAAGTGACTGTAAGGTACGAGGTGTCACGGAAGAAAGTCTGCAGGGCGCATCTTGATGGTGCACCGAGCCTTGTCTGTCTCAGACAGCAATGGTAGGAGGCAGTGTTACCGTGAGCGTGTGCACTGCCTTGTACTCCTCCAGCATTTGCAATGATCGGATTACAGATGTTAATGGGTGCACCCCGCCTTTTCCCTCGAGGTGTTTGTGACCTGTGGTCCATTAATTTGACTAATCACTTGTTCTGTGAAGAGCATTAAACTTCCCTTTAGGAAAGGTCCCAAAAAGACCTTTCCAGCAATCCCATAGCAACTTTGTTTCACTAACAACCTTTGCTATGGAATCTTCTCCCATGCTGTTTGAAAATACAAAGTCCCCTAGATTCACTTTATCCATACGCTTAATGATAACCTCAGAATTCCAGCAGGTCAGAGAGGAAGGATTTACTGTTTACAGAAGTCCTGTTAACTTTCACAAGGCTGTGTTTATCCTTTTGCTTTATTACAGACTCTGTTATGTTTTCAGAGCTCAAGGTCAGACTTACTTGTCTGTAGTTCCCCAGTTCTTTATAGAACCATTTCTGTACCTGGGAGCTATGCTGACAGTTGGAGAGTCCTTTGACGTAGTGGCTGTAATGATAAGTTTCAAACCTTAGCCAGCAGTTCTGCATTTTCACATTAGAGCTTGTCAGTGCTCTTAGAGGGCATGCCGTCCAGTCCCACTGACTTGGGATGTTTCTTGTTTGTTTATCTCAAATTGATCTAGCTTCTCTGATTTACTGGTGTACAAAAAACATGCTGGCTGTGGGACTCAGAATGTCTTTGGTGTTAACAGACCAATGTAAAACAATTCACTGAGCCTCTCTTCTCTGTCCGTACCATCTTAAACTTGTTCTGTGTAGAGTGCTTCAGCTTACAGATTTCTTCATAGTTCTTTCCCGCCGTTATTCTGCCTTTTTCTAGACTGAATTTCATTCATCTGGTCCTTGCCCAATGCTTGCCAAAGCAGATAGTGATTATTATGTTACTGTGGGAGGGCTAGACTATTCCCAAGAGCCTCAGCAAGGCGGTGTTTTTCCTTGTTAAAAAGAGATGTTTCTACAGGGCTAGGGGTGTTAGAACCATATCGCGGTGCAAAGTCTGTTGTTGATCATCAGCCCTTGCAGCCTGTCTTGCTGGAGCCTTGCTGTTTTTTCCTTTCCACTGGTCATACACGACACATGCTGTAAAAAACAGCATTTACAAAAAATGCCACACTTGTTGCTAATATATTGTGTTCTTTCACCCTGCTTTAGTCTCTTCAGTAATAGGGACTGCAGAGAACAGATAATTCCAGAAAACTGGAATTCTCATCATTCCAGTTTACATCACCTGCTTCTGTAAAGCTTTGATCCCAGCTGGGGGCTCTGGTTGCTGTAGCGATACCGATGCTTTTATTTCCTTAACCTTGAATTTAGTCTGGCCAGACTATACTCCTGCTGTATAAGAAATAAATAATGGAGGGTGTCCATGGAGGAACAAAGGGATTGTTGAAATATGTAGTTCTCTTGTAGATTCATAGAACATATTTGGTTCCAGGAGAAACTTGGTTTCTAATGTTAAGTAGGTTATTCATTCAGAGTAGAGTATGTGAGATCACAAACAGAGAACAGTAACACATGCAAAACCAATTCACCCATGGGGATCTGAGTTGTACGGGCAGTCTAGTGGGGATTTGATTTTATGAGGAACTAAATTTGTAGCTAAGCTCTGTAACAGTTGTCTAACTAGTTGTGTTGTTTCTTTTGGCAGCCAGCGGTGGAATAAAGAAGTCTGGCAAAAAGTAGTTTGTTCAAACTCCAGGGTAAGAAGCGATCGAGTTACTCAATGGATCTGCAGGCTTCAGAGAGTCATGAAAACTCACTACCATTTGGGAAACATTGTACATTTTGTTTAGTCAGAATAAATCTTTTTTGTTAAGATGTAATATTTTCTCTCTTTACCTTTAGGTTTTGTTTTAAAAATGGCATTACGGTTTTATACTGGAAATGAAACTTTTACTGAAGACCACTTGTGACCTTACGCAGCCCGAGTGCATCTGCTGGTTTGGTAGTCATTTGTGAGACTAAATTTCAACTTTGCTCTGTTTTTGACAATAAGAGTCAGGGCCTGAGCATTAAAACCTGCAGATTTAATCCGGAGGTTTAGGTTTCGCTGCAGTTGTCCAAGATGTGGCTGTATCAGCGCATGCTCTCCTACAAGCTGGAAGTTTTCTCTGAACAAAAGGTTGAGTTATACTTCCATTGTCAGCAAAGCGGTCGCCTAAGGGTCAACCACTATCCGAAACAATATTCCTCTTCACATTACTACTTAGGTACGCTGTGGTGCTCTGCCCTATAGTCCTAGTGGCTGCTGAACATACACTTGCCTTTATCCTATAAATAGTCACCTACCCCTTGTTTTCCTTGAACTTCTGCATACTGACATCGTTACAGCTGCTTTACACTCACAGCAGTGCCTTTTTTGGGGAGGGGGGAGGGAAACAGTGCTTGTGGGACTGTAACTTAATCCTTGAAATGAATAGCAGTGACAGTACACTGGGTATGGGAACTTCAAGGAGCATGATGTTCCTAAGGTAGGAGTTAAGGGGGAAAGAATGAGTGTAGAGTGCTTCTTACCTGAGTGAAGGGTAATGGTGGGATACAGGCTGCTCCCTCTTCCAGGAAAGGCAGGATCGCTTCGGTAAACAACGTGGCACTTTGACTGCATCTGTGAGGAATTACATGGTAAATCTGAAGACGTGTTCTGGACTGCCAAGGAAGAGACTGTGGATGTTGGCTGTCCGCGCACAAGGTGCTACTCGGAGGGTTTCCTTGTTAAAGGAGATGTTTCTACAGGGCTGGGGGTGTTACCTTCTGAGGGGGGACACAAGTCTTCATCCTCTTGAAGACAGCGGGCCGGAAAGGCGGGTGCCCTCGACGCCTGGGAGAGGACGGGCCAGGCCCTCCCGCGCCACCTGGCCCTTCGGCTCCGCGGCGGGCGCTGCGCCGAGGCTCTGCCGCCCCTGCGCGGTCCCGCCGCGGCGCTGCACGCCGTCGGAGAGCGCATGCGCGCTGCAGCCGCGGGACTGACTCGCCAGCAGTGCGGGCGTCAGACGCGCGCATGCGCGCCCCGCTCCCATCCAGAGGCTGCGGAGGACGCTCACGCATGCGCACTGAGGACGGTACCGCACACGGCGGTCCTCGCTCGCTCACATCCGAGCGCAGGCGTGCGGCTTGCGCATGCGCACTTCTTCCCGCCGGCCGTCGCCAGTTTCGGGGAGCGGCCGTGCAGCCCGTCTGTGCTGCCCGCCGCTCAGCCGTGCCGCCGCAGTACGGCTCCGCGGAGCACCCGCAGGACGACGGCCGCCCATCTCCCAGGGCCGTGCCGGCCAGAGCGGCCCGCGAGCGTAGCCGCGCAGCGCGCGGGCGCAGGTCGCGCATGCGCCGTGTGCCGAGAGGCGCCCGGGCGGGCGGGGAGCGTGCCGGCCTCTCCCCAGCGGTCAGAATGTCCCTGGTGTGATGGGGGAGAGCCGTGTCTGCAGGGCCCCCGCATCCCAGGCAGCCTGTTCCTTAATGCCAAGGAGCCAGGCCTCCCCCGAGTGGAAATCTTCCCAGACCTTTCCCGCCGGCGGGCTGCGTTCGCTCCTGGTGCTGTGAGAGGAGATGAGTACTAGAGCAGACACCGGACGCGTTTTGTCATGGAATTCTTCGAGGACCACAGTCCTCTCTTGTTGTGGCACAGCATCCCGCCAGCTCTAATGATGCAAGAGTTTACGTTTAAATAGTTTCCTCAATGCCCCTTGTGCAGAAGTTAGGTATCCATTTTTGGGGGAGCTGGATCTTGTAGAAAACTGCACAGTGTGATCAGTCTTTTCTGATCTAAAAACATGCCTGTATGTTCTTTATGTTCTTTAGGTGAATCAGCTTTGGCATTAACTTGGTGGGTTTGGAGAGAGGGGTAGCCCTGGATGCTATTGGAGAGGATTTCTGGTGTTTCTGCATGCTACAGTCTTAGGGAAAGGAAGGGAAAAACGTCCTTGGAAACATCAAGGGAGGTCTGAGGGTAAACAAAATGAGGGAGGGATTGTTAGGACAAAAGATGAAACTGTTTAGTTGTTACACACTTATAGTAGATTGGCTCCTTGGTGTCTCTGATGAAGCTACTCTGGTTTTCTTACCGGAGCAGTAAGATATTTCACAACCTATATGAATAACTTTAGGTGATATATTGTGCAAATAGTTCCAAGTGCAAAGAGCACCTACAGCAATACAGCATAAGCACTGAATGGTGTTAGCACCGCTGGATATAGGCTAGAAGCCTCTTTGAGTGATACAAGCAGAAGGATCACTCTGAATTCTGGTCACAGCTGCAGTCTGAGCTGGAAGGCTGGTTAACTGCAACAGTTACAGTCGTAAAACACTTCTGTCAGCAAAAGCCCATGTTACCACAAATATATATCAGGTTTCAGTCACTTTGCACTTAAAGGTCAAAGCACCTTAATCATTGAGTGTGGTGGTGGCTGAACATGATCAGGCACCGCTGTGTCACAACTTAAATCATGACATGAGTTAGTGGCTGGGCTGGCAGCACACCACCAGAGCAACGTCCTGCATCTCCTCTGGATCTCTCTCATTAAACAAGGCTAAAATAATTTTAAACTTTCCAGAAGAAGTATAGGGGTTATTTTTCTTCCTTAGATGCTTACTAATGATAGTGTTCATGGAATTTTATTTGGTTTAATTAAAGAAAGCAAGCAAAGCACTTTCTTAATTCCAAAGTAAACTTCCAGCTAGAACTGTTAAATTTCAGTGAATTTTTATGAAGGTTCAAGTTTCTGTGGACTGCTTGAGGCCATATCTTTGACAGAGGGGTAAATGAATCCAATCATCTGTGCACTAACCAACTCCCGGTTCATTTTTACATCGGTTCTTGCCTCTGTTTAACCTCTTTAACTACTTTAAGATGCAAAGGCAGTACTTTGGGTCTTATGGGTCAAGGCTGGACATAAATTTTAAACGGAATTTCAGCAGACCAAAAAAAGGGACAGGAGGGAAGATCTTGGTCCAAGTTTACTACAAGATGGGAGACATTAGGGTCTAGCAGGACTAAATTTTAACAACTGTAGAGCTACCGACAGAACTGGTACCAAGACCAGGCCTCCTGGACATTGAAGGACTTGGAGAGCCACTTGTATTAAAAGCAGTTAATGAGGACAATGTGATTGATACAGTATTGCCTCTAACATTACAGAATTGCGGCCAGATACTTTGTACCCCTTCTAGCAGCTCTGGCTGACAGCCCAATAGTTCACAGTCAGATCCAGATCCCTGCTGCACTCCAAGGGGGTGAAAATCTGCCTTTGGTGACACAGAGAAAATTGTGTTCTCTGACAGTACTTCTCTGGAGTTCAGATTGAGTCCTGCCAGCCAGCCAGAGCTGGTGAAGGTTGAAATTCAAGAATGCTTGAATGCTTTTTGCATTTTGGACAAAAGTTAACTTGTTTATCAGAAAAAACATTCACACAAAGATGTGGGACAAAGCTGCCTTAGACACATCGCCCAAGAGCCAGGGACTGCCCCTGGCTCTGCGCAGAACGCTGAAGGCAACATGAGCCATTACTGGTACCTCTTCGGGTAGAGCTCCGTTCCAACACGTGAAATGCAACCATAGATACAGTGTGTGCACAATTTTGCGTACTCAGAGAAAGGTGAAAACACAAGCCTGCTTTGCTTTACTTTACTTACGTCAGTCATATACAGATGATGGCAGATCCTTACCAACATGGCCCAAATGCACACCCATTTTCCCCTGGTGTCAAAGTAGGTAACTCGGGGGTGGTGGTTTAAAATGAAGAGGAAAAGGGAATGGGAGACAACTTCCTCTAGATCTGGCCAGAACATGAGAGAAATACAACCTTGGCAGTGTATCAATAAGCAATTGTTTGCTCCGGGAATTACTAAATGAAACGAGTGAGGTTGCGCCAGTCACAGTGAAGCTGACTTGAGGTGGTCTGAGAGAAGGAAGAATGAAATAGGTTGAATAGAAATGTGTGCTCTGCAGCATGAGAGAATATGCAGAAGTGTTTCAGCCAAAAATCAAGACAAGAGGGAAAGAGACCAAATGGCAAAGTGACAGATCGCTGCTGTGGGAGAGCTGTTCTCAATAGGCTTTAGTTTAATGTAGGCATTGAACTGCCTTCCTGGCCAACAGTCCTCCTGTGTTTGATATTAGGCTATGGAAATGAAGCGGAACAAAGGAACACTTTGATACATAATGCCACGTAATAAATGGCATTTCATTCCTTAGTGCAGCTCCAGCTCAGTGTGCAACTAATGCAAAGACAATGCAGCTCCTAAATCACATATGTACATAAAATTACCCCCAGTCTGAAGGGCATGGAAAAAACAAAGCCCAGAAGGCAGTAGGAAATGAATGCCAGTGATTAAAATAGTAGTGGAATAGATGCAAATATTGTTTGTAGGGAAATCCATTGAAGGATATGATTGCCATAATGAATTCAAGCCAGCTCTAATGTTCTAAAGCACTTTGCCCGCTCTTTAGAGTTAGTCCAGCTCCAAGGTAATCATACCCTACTCGGAATTTCCAACTGCCACATAGTGATTCATGTGAGGTCTCAAATATGAAACTTCTTTAGCATGTCAGCCAGCCTGGAGAACTGGGTTCGAACTTCTGCTCTGCCACATGCTTCGTGACCTTGCATAAGACATTTTGCATTTTAGTTTTCTTCTTTCTGCAAAAAGGGGAAGAGGTATTATCTTACTTCAGAATAATATTCTGAGGCTTAATTAATAAGTAATTGTAATGTACTGTGATTCTAGACTGAGAGTGGCTAAGAAAGCATGAAGTATACAACTCAAAAACATACTAAAATGCTTCACTGCTCTGCCCAGCGAGCTTCAAAACACTCTGGCAGCTTCTCATACTTTTATGTTCCAGTTGATCCTTCCTCCCTTTGTGGCCTTTAGCCAGTCTCCATCCTTCATTTCCCTTTTCTCCAAACTGTAATGGTACCATTTGGACCCCTGTCTTCCAAAGGCATTATAGTGGTTTCTAAGTTATGACCTTTTGAAGATATAAACCACACGTCAGTTTTTAAATTTTTTTTCCCCAATTTCTTTTAAACAGCAGAACCACTCATTCAGTCTGATCTTATTTGCATGGACCAAGAAACTATAATACTAAATTCTTTCTTGCTATGAAATTTAAATATGGATTAGTTAAAGCATCTTGGCTCGAAAGGGATTGTTTTTTCAACATATTTCATCAAATACTTCTAAATGCATTACCTGCTTTTAAAAAGCGGTGTTTCTAAGCTGGAAATCAATTCTACCCTGCCTCACACACTGGAACATTACAACATTTCACATCAGTTTCTATGCACAAGTTCAACAACTGGTGGCACTGCAAGAAAGTCGACTGTTTTCCTAAGTAGTCAAATTTGAAATTTGTTTTTTGACTACGTATTATCTTTGTGGAAGGAAGCTGGTAAATACAACGCAACTATTTTAAACTCAAAATTAAATGGCACTGCAAGAAAGTCGACTGTTTTCCTAAGTAGTCAAATTTGAAATTTGTTTTTTGACTACGTATTATCTTTGTGGAAGGAAGCTGGTAAATACAACGCAACTATTTTAAACTCAAAATTAAATGGCACTGCAAGAAAGTCGACTGTTTTCCTAAGTAGTCAAATTTGAAATTTGTTTTTTGACTACGTATTATCTTTGTGGAAGGAAGCTGGTAAATACAACGCAACTATTTTAAACTCAAAATTAAATGTGAGGTGATGCAGCATTTGAAAAGATTCTACTCGGATCAGCGTCATCAGAGACTACTATGTTAGATGAAATAAATAGCAGAAAACAGTTACATGCAGCGGCTGAAGGCACGGACTCCGTAGATGTGATTCCAGAGACCTTTATTACAATTAACGAGCAGCTTTTATAGATCATTTTTCCAGCCACGATGTGTCCATGCACCCTTTGCTTAGTTGTGATTGGTTATAACCCGTAGTGCACGCGCCTGTTTTAGCTTTACCATTGGCTATGCCTAAAAAAGCATTATTTTCTATCTGCTAAACTAAATATCAGTTTCTTACACTCTCTATATCATCTTCCCATACCCCCTATGTCAGCTTCTCACACTCCCTTTTCTTTTTTATCCTCTTTATCGGTGTTTCCCAACTCGTCAAGAACACAGACTTAAATCATCAAGGTCAGGCCCTAACTGTAAATGTGTGTATGATTCCACAATTCCCCTTTTTTGTTTTTCTATGACCGTTACTTGATGAACCGTACTCTGTACCATCCGTTGGAAGCAGGACAATAGGCAGGGGATGATGATTATTATGCATAAAAAGACTACTAGTAATATAATGCCTGCCTTTACTAAAGATTTTAACTAACTTGTAATTCCCCAACCCTTGAACAAGCTACCCCACCAATCTTGATGAACCTGTAATTCATTCACCCAATCCTTCAATTTCTGTATCATTTCATGAACTGATTCTGAGCGGTCAGATAAGCTCTGCGGCTCTGCTCCAAGTAAGGGTAGGTGTGTAATCCATTCATCCCAGTTTTTGTTCCATGAGGAACATAATCTGCCGCTTATGCCGCCTGGCATGGTGTTGACACATAACGACTTTACCTTATCTGTAGGTAATCCGATCAGGCAAGTGTGGAAAGGGTTACCTGCTGAGGATATTGACAAGCAGATAGTGTCCTGACCTATGGCATTAGTCATTGTTACCCATATGTTCCTTCTCTGTGAGACCAAGACCCATATGGCTCCGGCTGTGGAGCATATTTCTAAGATAATTATCCCTGACAATAAGTAACAAACATTCATTGTCGCTTTCAGCCAAATCTCCTCTCACACTGTTTCTTAGTTCTTTCCCAATTAATCTCAAGCCCTGTCCCACAGATCAAGCAAGCAATTCAATCTTCCACTTGCCCTTCCCGTCCCAAACTTTCTGGTCCGTGATGCTCCTGGTCCAATGCTGGTGGTGCTATGTTCCAGATGATTATTCCGAATCACAAGGTTGCTGACATCCGCTAGACTCGTCCGTGTCTATCCTAACGTTGTCCGAGGTGGTCTGATCCTTGCGGTTCAAGGCTGGTTGCACGCACCTTGCAGGGACCCACTTAACGCTGTTACCTGTGGAAACACAAGCATATCCTCGACCCCAGGTTAGTAACTCAAATGGTCCCTCCCATTTTTGTGTTAATAATGATTTTACCCATACTTTTGCTCGTTTACCTTCTTCCCCTTTGTTTGTGAGGGAGTGAAAACGTCTTATAATAGGGGGGTCCACATCGTGATCGTGCAAATTTAGGTAATTCAAGGTGTACACAGCCTTGTTAAGCTTATTTTGTAGGGGCTTATCCTGCATTCCCCCTTTTTGTTTTTCTAACATGGCTTTGAGAACTGTATGAGCGCATTCTACTATTGCTTGGCCTTGGGGCGAATGTGGTATTCCAGTGATATGGGAGATTTCCCAGCGATGGAAGAATTGATGCACTGTTCGACTTACATAAGCAGGACCATTGTCTGTCTTGATCTGCTGCGGCACCCCCAACGCTGCAAAAGCACTGACAAAACGTTGTGTGACATCACGGAATTTCTCTCCTGTGCATGCTGTGGCCCATATTGCGTGAGAATAGGTATCAATGGAAACGTGTACATACTTTTGTCGGCCAAATTGTGGGACATGGGTAACATCCGTTTGCCAGAGCTGTAAAGCTTGTAACCCTCTAGGATTAACTCCCGTATGCCTAATGGTAGCAAATGGCTGACAGTCTGGGCACATTTGCAAGATCTGTCGTGCCTCAGACCATGACAGGTGAAACTGGCGTCATGAGTTAGTATGACTTCGCACATGCACGATACAGAAATCATTAATTCTACGGTTGACTTCCCACAGCAGTGCCTTAAAGAGAAAAAATGATTGTTCGTTACTGACTTCCTTTAACCAAGCGTATTCTCTACGTTGAACAACCCCACAGACGTATGTGAGGCAGTGATTAAGTTGAATGGTGCCTCCCATTTTCTGAATACTGCAACCACAGCTGATAACTCTACAATTTGTGGTGAACCTTTAACAATTTGCACCTCCTCAAGCCAACCGCTATCGTCTTTCCATACTATAGCGGCCTTCCCTGTCTTTCCGGACACATCTGTAAATACTGTGATCCCCACAACCGGCATAGGACGACACCAAGGTCGAAGGTGTAGAGGAAGGTCCTGCAGGGCGCTTAACATTTTGTGTGAAGGGTAATGGATGGACGCTTGCCCTGTGAAATCCAAAAACGCATTCTGTAGCGTGACACTATTTGCTAAGCACCACTCTAATTGTTCCTGCGTGAGTGGAATTCTGATACAGGCCGGCTCTCTACCTTGTATTTGTACAATCCGCTTTCTGCTTTTACATATGACCATAGCAATCATTTTGGTTCTTGTTACAATGGTTTTTTTTGGCTGATGTGACAGAAATACCCATTCCAGTAGGATCAGAGGATCACTCTGTTGTTCCTCGTCCCACTGTGCTATTAGACCTAAGGGTTGTTTCACATTATTAATGACCATTAATGTAATCTCTAAATTTTCTTTTTGTCTATAGGCTTGTCGAGATTGAATTGCAATTCTACCTGGGTTAGAGCTATTTGCGCTTCCGGCATTAGCTGTCGGGGTGAATTTAAGCTAGACTCTCCCTTCAGCATATCAAAGAGAGGGGAGAGTTGAGTATCATCAATGCCTAGTAAGGGGGGAACCCAATTTATGGTACCCAACAACCTTTGAAGGTCATTTAGAGCTTGTATTTCTGTACGCAGGGTGATTCATTGAGGTTGCACAATTGACATAGAGATTTTCCACCCCAAATATTTCCAAGGTTGCTCCTTTTGAACCTTTTCCGGAGCGATCTGTAGCCCATACACAGAAAGCGCTGCTCTTGTTTCCTCAGTCACCCTTGCCAATAAATCGGGCGACTGACCAGCCAGTAGGATATCATCCATGTAATGATAGATCAACATTTGTGGAAATTTAAGCCTTATTCCTGAGAGGGCTCGCACCACACACATTTGGCAGACAGTGGGACTGTTTTTCATACCCTGTGGCAGTACAACCCAATGATATCGCTTCATGGGTTCGCTCTGATTGATTGGCGGGATGGAAAAGGCAAATTTTGGCCCATCCTTCTCTGCAAGAGGGATGGTAAAGAAACAATCTTTTAGATCCAATACGGTAATTGGCCAATTAGCTGGAATCATAGTGGGGGAAGGGAGTCTGGGTTGGAGGGCTCCCATACCTTCCATTACTGCATTTACTTGCCGCAGGTCATGTAACAGTCTCCACTTTCCATTTTTCTATTAAAAATACAGGTGTGTTCCATGGACTAGTGGTCAGCACAATATGCCCCTGTTGTAATTGTTCATTAACCAATTCATGCAGCACGCGGAGCTTTTCATGTGTAAGGGGCCACTGATCCACCCAGACAGGTTTATCTGTTAGCCATGTAACAGAAACGGTGGGCCGTGCTTCAGTGACCCCTATATAAAATGCTGAGTTCCAGTGGTGACCCCCCAAGAGGCCAACACATCTCTTCCCCACAGGATAAGTGGAACCCCCACCACATAGGGGCGTATTGTGGAGACCTGTCCCTCGGGGCCCACCACTTGAATCAAGTTAACACTCCGGTATGATGTGGTAGTGCCTCCAATACCCGACAGGCCAGAGACCACCGGTCGTATTGGCCATGATGAAGGCCATTTTGCTGAGGAAATAACTGTGACATCTGTGCCAGTATTTATAATTCCTATCATTGTGACAGTAGCAGGTTTGCCCCCAGCATTATGCGCAATACATGTTAGTTTCGGTCGCTGTACTGTCACCGGTTGCACCCATAGTACTGCAGGACCTGTGGATCCAAAACTCCCAGTCCCCCTTGTTCTTTTATCTGTATTTAGAGGTTGACCCTGGAAGGGTATTAATTGGGCTACTCGGGCTCCTGCGGGTACAACAATAGGTGGGCAAGGAGTCCAAACCATAGCCTGAATTTGTCCTACAAAATCCGCATCTATTATTCCAGGCAACACAAATAAACCCTGTACAGCTGTATGTGACCGTCCCAGTAACAGTGCGCTTAATCCATGGCCCACAGGCCCTTTTGCGTCCACTGGGATCTTATGTACTGCAGTATCCGTTATTGTTGTTTCACTGAGGGTGGTCACATCCATTCCTGCGCTGCCGGTGGTTCGCACTTGGAGGCGACTGCATCCACTTGGAGAATACGTTGGGGCACTTGTGTCTGCACGCGCCCGTGACTCGTGTTCTTTTTGAAGTTTCCTGGCAGCAATCTCCCTTCTTGACTATACTTAGAGCGACATTCTCTGACATAGTGGCGTCCCTTCCTACATCTTGAGCAGATTCCCGGGCTTTCAGGGATTTTAGGGCAATCCCGCTTAAGGTGACCAGGCTGTCCGCACCTATAACAAACACGATCTACCCTCATGGCTGCAAAGGCAGCTGCCATTGACTCCATTTTGTGTTGAACCGTCCCCACCTTCTGACAAGCCTCCACCATTTCAACGATATTCGGATTCCTAAGGGGCTGTAATACACGTTTGCAATCTGCATTGGCATTTTCTACTGCTAATTTCATTAATAATGCCTCTCTTGCTGCCTCATTCCCTACTTGCTTTTCTATTGCTTCCTTTAGTTTGTCTATAAAAAGTATATACGGTTCATTAGCTCCTTGTTGGATGGACGTAAAGGAATTTACGACTTTTCCCATGTAAGGGGAGGAAAGACCATAATCCATTACACGTTTTCTTAACTCTTTCACTAGCCCAAACTCTAATCCCCTGTCATCGGCACGCCCATCAGGAGCACTGATGACCGGGCAAGCAAGACACTGCGCCAGGTCATGTTCTCCCTCCTTTTCTGCCTGCTCCTTGAGTTTTTCCCAGTGACGGCGGGGATCTGGACCCTCCGTCTCACCCGGTGGTGTCAGAGCTCTCAGCAAGTCTGTGAAGGAGAGGGTTATAAAAGTAGAGGGAGCGAGCAGCACGGCGGGAAGGAGGGAGGAGGCGGGGGCAGTCGTAGAAGTAGAAGCAGGGATGGGGGACGGCGGAGGTAAATCCAGCGGTGGTGGCGGCAAGTTACACTCGTCCGCTGTACCGCCTGCCGTAGTGGGTGACCCGGGATTTACCACTGCAGCTGGCGACACGGGGTTAGCGGCAACATTCACGGCTGTGGCAGCATCTATGGCTGTGGCAGCATCTATGGCTGTAGCTGGTGGCACAGGATTAGCGTCAGCATTTACGGCTTCCGCTGGCAATGCGGGATCGGTGACAGTATTTACGGCTGCCGCTGGCGACACGAGATCGGTGGCGGCATTTACGGGCGCCGCTGGTAGCACGGGATCGGTGACAGCGGCCGCCGCTGGTGCCGCGGGATCGGTGGTGGCACTGACGGCCGCCGCCGTGGCGCAGTTCGCGTTCAGCTGTTGTAGCGAGCCCAGGACCGCGCGCCAGGTTGTTAATAAGCCGGTCACTGCCGAATCCCCGCGTGTCGCGGCATCAAACAGCACCTGTCCCGCCTCCCGCCAAGGGTCAATGTTAAAAGCTTCTGTTGCATCTTTAAATACCCCCTTCCCTTTAAGCCACGCGAGCAGCAGACGCAATTGTGTCTCGTAAACGGCTGCGCCCCGTCTCCTAAGGATTTTCATAAAAATGTTAACAATTGATTTTTCTTCGGCCGATATGGACGACCCCATGGTCCCTGGCTGCTCACCTGCGTTCTGCAGGAATCACAGGTCCAGACTCTTCAGCTCTCGTACCCCGCTGTTAATTTCGGTCCAGACTGCTCAGGTGTCCTCCGCCGACTCGTCCATCCAGGCTCCGCCGCCGTTCGCTCGCACTCCGCAACTCAAGGGCCCATCAGTCGACTTGAGTATCAGGTCCCTGTTCGGGTGCCGTTTGCGGCAGCTGAAGGCACGGATTCCGTAGATGTGATTCTAGAGACCTTTATTACAATTAACGAGCAGCTTTTATAGATCATTTTTCCAGCCACGATGTGTCCATGCGCCCTTTGCTTAGTTGTGATTGGTTATAACCCGTAGTGCACGCGCCTGTTTTAGCTTTACCATTGGCTATGCCTAAAAAAGCATTATTTTCTATCTGCTAAACTAAATATCAGTTTCTTACACTCCCTAGATCATCTTCCCATACTCCCTACGCCAGCTGCTCACACTCCCTTTTTTATCCTCTTTATCGGTGTTTCCCAACTCGTCAAGAACACAGACTTAAATCATCAAGGTCAGGCCCCAACTGTAACTGTGTGTATGATTCCACAGTTACACACCAGCAGAATTTCTTACAGATCAGCAAGACTCAACTGCCATCTCATGGGCATTGCCCAACCTGAGATCATACCTAATTTATGAGAGGAAAAAAACCTGTGTTGACACTGTCACATTTGGTTTATAAAATCTTCCTTTTAGTCGTTAGTATATGATCATTATTTATTTTCAGGTTCTTCATACTGAAGAGACTCAAGGAAAGGAAGAAATATACACCCTAACGCCACACACAACAGCTGAGTTCAGGTCTGCAGCAGCAAAACCAAGGAGCTGCTGCTCAGCTTTCTGCACATTTCAGATGGATGTGGCCATCCATAGTGCCACACTATGCTCAAGTTCTCTCAAGTGTTGGAGAGAAAGAGTAACCCAAAGCTCCAGTCTCTTAACCATTTGGTAAGGATAAAACATTAAGGTAAAGGTCTGTCTGCTGTTATATATAACGACTGCAATATTGCAGTTTTTGGAAAAGAGTATTAAATAAAACAAAACCATATATATAACAGATGATGCAAGAAAAATGCACTTGGAGAATTGTAAGAGCATTTTCTAAACCAGTAAGACAGTCGTTTCAGGTGTCAAGACTTCTGCTTTAATAACTGTCATTATTTATTGATTTCTGCAATGCCTCGCTTCACTCGAATTCGCTTCCCACAATTATGAGTTATAGACTGACCTCGGGAATGCAGAAGTCTTTATGACCATGTGAACTACTCTCCACCACTGTTCACTAGATAACATTCTGCAGTTCCTAAAGGCAGGAGATTAAGTAGGTAACATTTCCTACAACCGTTCCGTATCTGTAGCAGAAGGCCTGCTATTTCAGTATCGTTTCCACAGATATCACTCACCTTGTAGTACCTCCAAACCAGAAGCTAGCTGGGGAGTGACAAAGTAAAGAGTTCATCTTTTGAAAGCAAGCCATTAATATACCCCAAAGTTCAGGTCCAAGTGGCAAAAGGGTAAAATGATATATGTACTAATGAATTAAGTACTGCCAAATCACATTTTAATAAAGAGGGGGGAAAAAAAGAACCAAAAGGGCACAAGTGCAGTCATGACGTAAAACAGCTTAGGTCTCCAGGAGATTTATTTTCATTTACTTACAGAAACTTATTTTTCCCAAGATGTGGGAAAATAATATTCTTGCCTAGAAGATAATTCAGTTCTTTAAATCATGGTTCTTGCTTATCTTTTTGCTCAGTTCAAGTAACTTGTCTGTAATAGGACAGCATATCATCTAAACTTTGGTAAAGTGGTTCCTGATTTTGCGTGTCACTGCTGTCAGCCTGCGCTGAAGGTGCCCCATCGTGGCCGCTGCAGCCACAGGCCTGCACTGGTGCTGGCACGTCTTGGGCACTGCAGCCACAGGCCTGCACTGCTGGTGGCACATCTTGGCTGCCGCAGCCACAGGCCTGCACGGGTGCTGGCACATCTTGGGCACTGCAGCCACAGGCCTGCATTGATGGTGGCACATCTTGGCCACTGCAGCCACAGGCCTGCACCCCGGGTGGCACATCTTGGGCGCTGCAGCCACAGGCCTGCATTGGCGGTGGCACATCCTGGGCACCGTAGCCGTAAGCCTGCATGGAAAATGGCATATCGTGAGCGCCGTAGCCATAGGCGTGCATGGGTGGCAGCATGCCTTGAGCGCCGTACCCATAAGCCTGCATTGGAAATGGTATATCATGAGTGCCATAGCCGTAAGCCTGCACGGATGACAGCATGTCTTGAGCCCCGTAGCCATAAGGCTGCATTGACGGCGGCACGCCGTGAGCACCATAGCCGTAAGCCTGTGCTGATGGCGGCATATCCTCATCGTCGCTGCTGCTGTCATCCTCCCCTGATGACGGCACATCCTGAGCGTCACTGCCACAGGCCCCTGTTGGTGCCAACTCATCTTGAACATTGCTGTTGAAAGCCTTTGCCGACGGTGGCACATCTTCAGTGCTGCTGCCGTTGGCCTGCACTGATGGCATCTGTTGGTTCTGTGCTGTCTCCGTTTCCAGTTTTTTAGAGGAGGTTTCGAGACTGTTCAAATTCTGACTTCTGTAATTATCATCTTTCTTTTGTCCCATAAAATAATCTGAAGGTGGTGCAAATTCTGGATCTCGCTCATCTCTCAGTTCTTCCTGTTTCTTTGACCATTGCCCAAACATCAATTCTGTTAGAAACAGGGAAAATGGCAGATTGAGTATAGATTTCAGGGTCTGAAGATCAGTCAGAAAGGAGGGAAAACAAATCAGCAAACAGAAGCAGCAGCTGTGTAAAGCCATTTGAAGTTACTTTTCCATCTAGTACTAGATTGCTGGCTAAACTGGCAGTCCACTTTCTTTACAGAGCAGAAACAAAAGCATTGAGCATTAAAGATAACCACCCTCCTCTATATAACTCATCCAAATCACTTTAAGATCCTTTGGCAATGTGGTCATTGGTTATGAA
The DNA here is from genome assembly GCF_009769465.1 of Tauraco erythrolophus. Classification (NCBI taxonomy): domain Eukaryota; kingdom Metazoa; phylum Chordata; class Aves; order Musophagiformes; family Musophagidae; genus Tauraco; species Tauraco erythrolophus. Next base: position 10,997,153 of record NC_141476.1, read on the forward strand.
AAACAACTAATTAGTTAGGGGTGAATCAAAATACAAACCAATCAAAGCATTAAGAGCATTAAGAGAAGATGGAGATGATGACATTATCTCTAGTGGGCACAAGCAAAAACCAGTAACTTCTTTATTTCAACAGAAAAGGTAGATATTCTCATTACCGTGACAGCTGCTGATTTCTGATTAAACACAGTTCTGAAGTACTGCAATGGAATGGCAGCTCAAGATCACCACACTTTGAAAGATATCCCCAAAACCTATTCCAAAGATGTCTCCCAAATCTACTCTCTAAAAGAACCAGTAAAATTCTTTTCAGTATTCATTTCTATCGAGACTTCTGTAAGAAATGAAGCAGAAGATTTTGTTACAGAAGGGTTACACGTTTGTCTGATGTAGCAAAAGAGAGTCCCAATCAGAGCAGGACTTCTTCCTTTGCTTTGGTAAAAATATAAAAAAATATGAAATAGTAAGGAGGAAAGCATCTAAGAGAGTGAGGAGTTTTGTTTCTCCCTTCTTATACCAATTTAGATGCTTGTGTTACATTTATGTTCACTGAGCCACAGTTATTTTAGTTCACATTTTAGAGTAAGCTGTCCTCTGCTTTCTGAGTGTAGTATTTGTTGCACAGTACAGTGCTGCTTGCGTGTCAGTCAGACAATAGCATTGCTCAGAGGTAGGAAAAAAACAGTGCCGAGCAGGATAAAGATTTAACAGATGGGACCTGAAAGTTTTGGTTTTTAATGGAATCACAGTTTCCCCTCACAAGGATGTTCATTAACTGAACATAAAGAGAGAGCGAAAAGTAAAAAGAAGCTGGTAATAACAGTATTGCACAGAACAGGAGTGCTGCTCTTGTAGGAGTACTAACGAGTGTGGAAATTTATGTGCTTTGCCTATTCCTTGTTTGCTTTTACTCAGAAATCAGGCATCAGACTACAAGAGTGTGCATGAGCTTAGATAACTTGTGCAAAATGAGCTACTGGGTTTGGGAAGGATCTAGAAGACATCAGTCACTTGAGGTTGTGACAAGGAAGATGCCTCAAGACAGGATGCTGGCACTGAAGTGGTCTCTGCTTGCATCACTCCTTAGTATTGCCCTGTACTTGTTTCAGGGTAATACACCCTGCCATCACGTGGAACAAACTGCGGAAATACATCGATGAACGATCACGCTGAAAGACACTACATCTTAAGAGCTATAAAATCTGTCAGTCTCTCTGGATCATACAGAGATGGAATACCTCATATAGAAGAAAAAATTTTGGGCACATTATAGCAGCTACTGACACTAAGGCAAACCTTGTCAACCACTGCACTGGACACCAGACAGTCATCAATGCAAAGGCAGAAAGTATTTAATTGCAAGTCAGTCTTACCGTACTTTGTCACGAAATAGAAATGAAAACCGCAGTGTGCACACTGCTTCCAAACAATGTTTCTGAATGTTCATTTCCTTACCTTTGCCTTTATCCCACTCTCGGACATAAGGCACGCCAGGCTTTGTATCTCTTCTCTCCTGGATGACAACCTCTACCTTTCTACTTGCTGCAGTAACTCTCGGAGCTTCCGGTTCAGCAGTATCACCTTTCACCTCTATGTGACAGAAAGAGAGAGTAGTTTTCGTTAGTAATGGGATAAAATCTGCATGAACTTCATAGGAGGAATAGGCAGCAGGAGTTATTTGCATTTATAGAGCTCATACTAGTGATCTAATTTCATTCTAACAATGAAATGCATCTGAGTAGGGAGGTGATTTTTTTAATTACTGCATATTATTTCAGAAAAGGTAACGGGTAAGCCAGATAATCAGGAAGCGTATCTGCCAAGAGACACTTCATTAGCTTTCTAGTTGCATCAAAAAGACTGCTGAAAATCTATTGCTTAATAACCCAAAAAGGGATGTGCTGAGTGTTACACCAAAGCCAGAAAATTAGGTAAAAATAAGAACATTAGCATGTTATCTCTGTTTCATTTACTGGAGAAAACAATTTGCATTCTTATTCTTCCGAACAACAGTAACAGTTGGCAGTGACACATTATTGTTCTTAGTTTCCAGAACACTTCACAGTTAATCACTTCCATGGAATTCTGACACAGTGAAATATTAGCTACATTTTACAGCAGGAGACAGACAGTACAAGTGACTAGTGGTGTCATAAGGGAGACAGTGCAGAGATGGGATTAGAACTCGAATTCATCAGCCTAAATCCTAAAGTCAGCTGTCTGTCCAATTTACAGACTGCACTGAAACTGTAGCTGTGTATATTATATGATCTCAAAATTAACTTGTTACTAGTTTTTATTCTACTTCATCCTAAAGAAATGAAAAGCCAGAAAAATTGCAGCAGCTCTAACATCAATTTGCATAATTAACTCAAGTAATTCCTGCTGTCAGGTGATACAATCTACATATCACATTTCTACTTGTATTATTAAGCTATTTCTGGCATGGTTTTGTATCTACACACAATTATATGAACTCTCACTATCTTAACAGTTATAGTAATTGTATATATAGAATACCAAATACCAATATATTGAATGTCCAAACCTACATCAATTAGAGTATGCCTGTCCACCGCTCAAGTAAAAGATGAAATAGCAAGTGTTTCACTTAAAAAGGCACATCATACCTCCATTCTCCAATTTTTCTGCCTCTTCCTCTAATCCAGCTTCCCTTAACTTCTTAATCTTCCGTGCTCGAAGTTTAGACAGCCTTGCATCTAGAGCTGCCTTTCTTTTTTCTTTTAACTGTTCACGTTTAGTTCTCTGATCGAGTGTCTTAACAGCAAAGAAAAATACAAATTAATCTTCCTTTGTTATTATAATCAACTACAAATCTTCCTTCACTAAACAACTAAACACAATCCTTATCAAGTACCACTTTTCAACAGGGAACGGAGGCCAAATTTTTTTTGAGTCAGCTGCAGGCATCACCTAGTATGAGACTTACACAACAAATCAAAGACAGTGACCACTGAAACTAGGATGCCCTCATACCCCAGTTTGCTCTTTAAACTCATACCTGCTCTCTTAGCATATCCAGTGTTGCCCGTTGTTTATTCCTAAGTTCTTTGTCACGAGAAAAGGCAAAGTAACCAACACCAAGCTGTCTGGCCTCTGAAAAGAAGAAAATCAATAAATTTAAGTTTATAATTGACAGTAACTACAAGCACCACGCACTCTGCTTTCAGGCACTGAATTACTCCCAACAACACACACCACATTAGTTTCAGATGGCTAAAAACAGGCTTGTTTTAGGTGATGCATGAGGTGAAGCTTTCTGAAGGAGAACACAGGAGGAGGTAATGAAATTTTAAAAATATATTTGAGAAAAATACAATTTGAGGAAAAATAAATCTAGATTTCTGTACCAGTAATTTGAACGGTTATTACACGTGTGACTTAACACAAACCTACACTTTGCCATAAAGGCACAAGAAGTAACTTTCCCTTGCTTCCTCTAAAACGAATCTCTTCAGTGATATAAAGATAAGTGATCTAAAGTATGGAAGTATACCATTTTCTCGAATGTCCTCATAATGTATGGGTCCCATGGGTTTTCTGAGGGCTTCTTCTTCTTCTTTTTCCCACTGCTGCCTCTGAAGTTCTCTTCTCATGTCTTCAGATAACAGAGTATTCCCATCAGGACCTTGTCTGATTAAAAAAAAAAAAAAAAGTTGGACATTACAGAGCAGAACTTACCACTTTTATGGTATCAAACAGTGAAAGTATAATTTGGTCTGATCCACTATTGCAGTTTTTACAAAACATAGACCATTGCAGGCACCATTTAGTGATGCAACATTGATGACTGGGGTACAGGGTGAAGACAGAAATACAAAACTACCTCTGGAACAAGGTACTAGTAGAACATGTTACTAAAAGACTTACACAAAATCATATCCTTTCTCAGAGACTTTATGAAGTCATTATCAAATCACAGAATGGGAGATGAATAATCACTTTTATTGGCATCTGTTGGGATTCTAGCAATCACATATAGAAACATTTCAGGTTTAACATAAGAAAATGAAAGGTGTTTGAAATAACAAAAAGCTAGCCGTTAATTTACCCTAGAAGTCCACGCCAAATATTAATGCCCAACGTGGGAAATATTTTTGTTTTCCCAAGAGAAGCAGCAGGATCTTTTTCTGTGTTTGCTGACTGACTGTCATCCGTATCAATGCAGAGACTGCAATTTCAAAGCTCTCATATTCGCTATCTTATGTTTAAAATACAGAGAACACACTAATGAGTTGTTAGTGTGAAAGAATTTTCACTTTGTCAACAGGAAGGGCTCAGTTGAGGTGCCTTTAGATTATTTTCTGAAAACAATTCTCAGTGCTGCCGTAACAACTTTAACGGAAGAGCCGTTAAACAGCTGTTTAACAGAAGAGCAAAACCAAACAAATGGAGATCTAACAAATGCACTTTGGATGTCATGATGAATTTGGAATTGCTAAAAGACTATCATCAGTTTCCAAGTTAAACAGAACCAGGAACGACATCTCTGGCATTTTCTGGAAAGTGTAATAAAATACAATTTCCTTACAAGGACCACAGTTTTAAAAGATGCATCAAATATTTGAGAGATTTCTAAATCAATTTATTAGAACTTTTCTCTGCAAACTGTGCTCTGTAAGGGATGTTTTAGATTTAGTCAGCATTTACGTCAAGAAATGTCCCTTAGTAGTTAATTAAAAAATTCATTTGGGCTTTTATTTGACATCCATGGTTTCCATTCTGTTGTAATTGAAAACCAGTACACCAGCCATGTATTTCAAGTGGTCAGCTGCCAAGGTGAAATCAACTACAAGGCTTGGAATATTATATGAATTTATAATAGGAATTCTTGATAAAATCAGTCATGCACAATTTCTCTTTAGCTACTCTGTCTATTTTTTAAGGTGCAATGTCATAACCAGCAGAAGTCTGTCTAAAGTAAATCTAGAGAGAGCAGTAGCATCAACAATTCTGGATTGTGAATGGGGTAACAAAGCACAGCCTCTCTTCATTCTCATTAAAAATATGTACGTCAAATGCTGCAAGGAACATGCACTTCCACTAGAGAAACCACACCTTTTCCCTTGAAGTTCCTGATCCATTTTAAGGAGACTTGGCAAATCCTTCTTCATACAGCGTCTAGATCGGCCCAAGAAATCAACATAATCAACCCTGTAAGGAAAACAAAGGAAGTTTGATGCAGAACTTCTATTTACAGGTTTACAGAACTCTTCACCAGAAGACAGAAGCAGTGACACTTTCCACAGAGTATTCATCACCTCTCAATCTCTCCACGTGGGACAGTTGCTTCTACCTTTCAATTCACAGACTCGCAGGTTAAGAGGATAATTCTGGACATTTACTCAATCTCCCTTTGAGCTGGCTATTTGCCTTGGCTCAAAGGTGTTAAAAAATATTCAGAAGTTACAATGCCACGTAATTTTCATACCAAAATAAAACTAAGCCTAGTACTTGTGTCCCATGGTGAAAATAATGATGGGCATTGACTCCTTGTGGATATGAAATTGCTACAATAGATTTCAATTATTAGTCTAAAACTCATTTAGAATAGGCTGATAGTGTTCACTCAACCAGCATTAACAAAGGCTGACTAAAACGCAAGCAAAATGTTCCTCTGCAGCACACGTTGTGTTACTCAACTCTTTATCGTACCGAACACCTAATTTACAGCTGTTGAACAAGCTGTTAAGAGCTATACTTATTGTCCTGTAATGCTAGAAAGTTCTTTAGCAGCAAGCTGCCTCAATTATCCCATTCTAAATAATTAACATTACATCTGAAAAGTATGACTGCTAGTCTAGTTCCCAAAAGCCAAACTTCTAAAGATCCGTGCTTTTAGTAAAGTTTTTTACATGATTTCTAGGGATATCTACAGCTTAGTATGTGCTAAGTGCCCTTTGGTTTTAAATTATAATGTAACATCAGTAGAAAAAAAAGTCTGCATTCTCTACAGTAAAGATGTAACTATGGCTGTAGAATAATTAGCATTAATTATGCGAGCACCCAAATATCCTCATCCAGCCATGGCCTCACTGGGGTGGAGAATATATTAATGACAACATGTTGCTGAAGTGAGATGTAGGCAAGGACAGGAATGCACCACGTGAACAGTGAAACATATCAGTTTAAATTTCTGATGCTTTACAGTGATGAGAACACGAAGCAGTGTGAGCCCATCACTGCATCACTGATAGTTTCGTCCTGAATTTCAGTGAGATGCTGGTAACAGGTATTTCTGCCTTTCCAATCTCGCAGTCTTCTGGTACTCTGCTGGATTAATTCTCCCAGTTTATTCCAAAATACTACATTGTAAATCTTATCTTGGCCTAATCAACTGTAGAACGACGGTGCTCTTCTTCATATCGGTTACTGCTGTTTTAAACTGACTACCAGAAGTAAAATCCCTGTTCCATAAGCATTTTAAACAAATGGGAAAGGAAAATGTTTAGTCAGTCTGGTTTCATAATCCTTCCTAATGTCTTGGATGAAAAACTAATGGTTACCTGGGACATCACAGAAAACTGTCACAGACTATTTGCTGTGCTACAGTTAAACAGCGGAAGAAATGCTGGAAAATCGTGTTCTTTTTCCAATTGGAGTTTCTCTCCTTTAAGAGGAGATCACACAACAAAAACAACTGCTCATTTTATAAGTCACACGCAATTAGAGAAGGGAAGGTGGATACAATAAACCCCCAAGTTTTGATAAAGTACGTTTCAATTCAAAACATCAAAGCATAAAAACCTATCAAACTGTGATCAAAACTCCCATAAACTATGCAAGAAGATACGCGAGGATATGACAATGTCTCACTTATTACAACGTCTCACAATCATTTCCCTGATTGGTATTTCTCAAAATTCTGAATGTAGATTCTCTTGCAGTGTTACCTACACAGAAAGCAAACATGAGACTGTCTTTTAATGAGACGTGAAGCAAAAGAATGTTACCACCTCTTCTCAGTGCGTCGTGTTAACCAAAAAAAAGGTGCCACTCCACATACTTGGGAGAATAAAATTATTTTCTCATGCAGTATTCAAGAAACAGACCAGTCAGGACAGCTTAGCCCAGTTAGTACCAACCATTCTTCATCTGGGTCCTCGGGCGGTGGTATTTCCATTTCAGGTTGAGTTTCCTCATCATCTGTCTCTCTCTCTAAAGCCTTTCTAGCAGCTTCACTCTGACACAGTTCCTGTATTTCGTGCTGTTTGTCTATGATCTTCTGAGTGAAATCCACTAGGTACAAATCTTCAGTTTCTTCATCTAAGGCAGAAAATCAATTCTTAGAGAACAGCCATGAAAAGAACAAAACTGAGCACAAAATCAATACAAACCAGCCAAAATCAGCTTTTCAGCTGCCAGCAATGCCCTTGACCACACTACTGGGGAACATTTAAATCTCATTCAGTGCCAAACAAACCTGGAGCTATAAATTGGCTCCACAGTGATAACCTCCATTTCTGAATGGAAGTTTTAGGGTATTTTACAGCAATTAATTGTTTGTGTACAATACAGAATAGGTTGCAGTCTTTGCACTAAAATCTTCTCTGCTTGTTAACTATTTCAGAAGTATCGGGTTTGTTATGTAACACTTCAAATACTTTTTTTGATGCTTAACATTTGGTATGTGTGCAGTAGTTAAGCAGTCGCAGAGTACTTTTTAGAAAAGTAGAGAAAAGCAGTGGGGTTATATGTGGCAAAGATGGACACGAGTAAAGGAAACACTAGAGATGAATTGCAAGGAGATTTGGATTCTATTTTAATCATTACTTCTTGCAAGGGACTGAATGTGTGAGACAAGTAAGGGACAGATTAGAATTCTCTAACTCTATTAGATGCATCCCTGGCATTCACATATGGACCAGCCAGACTCCCCCCCGATCCTCTTCTCTTCAAAAAGGTCCAGGAATTAGAATGCAAGACAGAAAATCAGCAATACAATCCAAAGACTGCCTAGTGAAAAACAAATTAATTTTGTTTTTCTAAGATTCTATATTGAAAAACCAGAATATATTCCACCCACTTAATGAATGAGTGAAACAAGCCCATGGTGCCTTACTAGGACAGGCTGTCCTTCAAAAAGTGGTTTTATATTCTCTAGTACCTGTATTTTTTCTCCCTTTCAAAACAGAATAACCCATGTCAATCACTTGGTATAGTAACTCCAAAAAAAATTTCCTATATAAGAAGACAAGCAGTGAACTCATAGTGTAGATGCTGTGAATCACCAGATAGTCAGAAATATCAACTTTTAGGGTGAACTTTATAAACTAATTTTATATACACATATATACACACACGCATGTATATAGATAAAATACTCATTTTAGACTAGTTTTGTTTACCTGGAAAGTCACCTTTTGTCATTTTCTCATACAGCTTTGCTTTCTCTTCTAGTTTCTTTCTAAAAAAAGAAAAAAAAATAACATTGCAATCTCAACAATTCCAAATAGAGTTCAAAATGACTGATTAGCCTTAGATAAATGGAACAAGAAAATACCAGGACTGCTTGAAATATTTACTAGAAGTGGATTTATGCCTGGTTTTTGTTTTGAACCATAACTGACATTTCTGAAGATACATAGATATTCAGAGTTTATACTGAATATAATTTTAGTGAAGTTACAGAATTAATCATAAGTGTAATTTGTCAAGTAGGCAGGAACATGATGTAACAAGTATTCTACCTCTATCTAACTACTACGATCTGTCAGATAAACTGGAAGCTGGACCATTATTTGCAGGTATGAGATACTGAAATACTGTTTTACAGAAAAAGAAAAAAAAAAAAAAGATAGCTATAACATGGAGTTACACTTAGTCTTAGAAACTGAAGAGAAAACCTTAGCTGATTTCTGGGATGGTACAAAACATTTTGTCGTGGTTTAGGCCGGCTGGCAACTAAACACCACACAATCGCTCGCTCACCCTCCCCCACCCCCAGGGAATGGGGAAGAGAATTAAAGGGGTGAAGGGACAGAGACCTGTGGGTTGAGATAAGAACAATCTAATACTACTGCTACTACTGCTATATGAATATATACAATGACAATAATATACACAAACAAGTGATGCGCAGTGTAATTGCTCACCACCCAGTGACCAAGGCCCATCCCGTCCCAGACTAATGATCCCAAAACAGTTAAGTTCCAACACTGCAATCCCGGACCAGCGAGAGGCCCAAAAACAGAGTGAGAGAGAGAGAGAGAGAGAGAGAGAGAGAGAGAGAGAGTGCACTCCGAGAGTCAGAGTCCTTGGAAGAGCAAAGGCTTTTCTTTCCAGTTAACCCTCATTTTTATACTGGGCATGCTGTCGCATGATATGGAATATTTCATTGGCCAATTTGTCCCTCAATCCCAAGTCTAAGTGCAAATCCTAAGGGGAGTTGTGGACCCTGTGTCCCGACCATGCTCCCCCCCAACGTGTTGTGCTCCTGCACACTGGCAAGAACATGGCAAGATGAAAAGTCCTCAATGTCTCAGCACCAACTATAAACATCAGTGCCTTGTCAACATTCTTCTCATAACAAATCCCAGACTAAAACCAAACCACAGAGCTCTTCTAGCTGCTAAAAAGAAGAACTAACTCTGTCCCAGCTGAAACCATGACACAATTTTGAAGAGCTAGAAACATACATCTTATTGTACATCTAACCCATTTAGAAGATAAGTCAAATCCTGCAAAAAAGTGTCATTTTCTGTCAAGTCCAAGGAACACTTTGCTGTAGAATTCTGACGTATGGCTGCCCTGGCTTTTAATTCTGGAGATGACTTTCAAAAATCAGTAACCTGACAGACAGCTATGATAATGTGAGGGCAGACATCCCTAGAGCACGAGACTGCTGGGATGCAGTTTTTATGTTACTGGTAAAAAGCATGGAAGTGATGCTGGTCTTACCAGCTGGTCTGATGAGAACTGCTGGTCCAAAACGTGCATAACTTGCTTTATGTGCTTTCCTAAACACTGAAACACAAGTTCTACAATGCATGGCTTTCTTGCAGAGCCTAAGAGTTACCTTGATTTATCTAATACATGGTCCTCTTCTGCCTTCTGCTCAACGTCCTTCTCAGCTCGATTTGCAACTCCTGCGTTTTGTTTGTTCCAGATGCTTGGTTTCTGTGGAGTACAATTGTGTTCAACAAACAAACCAATAAATAAAAATACTGAAACGATAACGATTAAAAAGTATTTCAACTTCATAATGCAAACTTTGGAGATCAATCATGAAAGACTTTGTAAATAACAGCTTAAGGGTGTTTCACCTGAGACTACACCTACTGTGCTGTAGATGCAGCAGGTATGTCCTGAAACTACACAGACTGCAGTACGATGTAATAATTAAGGACAGGCTGAGAAAGGGAAAAAAAAAGCACTCAGAAATCAGACAAAATCTATTCTGGCAAAGATTTTAAAGTTAAAAAAACTAGTAAGAATCATCTTGCTGATTACTAAATTAAGAACAAAGCTCTAAATTGTTTCTGTTTTCTCTTACCTTTGTTCTAGGTATCAAATACAAACAGTTTGCCTGTTTACAGCATAGCACTGTAAATGCTGCATGTTCTTCAAATATGGCAGCAATGCTGTATTCCACTACTGGAAAGCCACAGAGTGAACAGAAACCAATGTGCAGGAAAGAGTAAAATGTTAGTAATTATGTATTCATTATTATATACTGTGATACAGAGGAACAGATAGCAGAGCATTTATCAAGAAAATTCAGTGATTCTGGAAGAGTCTCTCATCCTTCGTCCTCAAGGGAACCATAAAAAATCTTGGAGAAAAAAATCTCTTTACCTATGGTTACAAAAGCTGTGGCTCCCTGGGGAATGAAGATTAAGAGATGATTTAGATGGGCATAAGCAGGAGATAAGTTTTCTGCTGTGCACAAGAATCTCACCTGGAAGAGAGCTGACAGAAATCTAAAGAACATAGAATCACAGAACATCCTCATCATGTAGATTTTACATCTGAACAGCAACACAGCTCCGAGTATTTATTTATTTAGATTTGAATATGAACTTCTGTACTCTCAGGAGAAAGAATGACAAAAACAACAATGGAAAAATATTTCTACCTTATTAGAAGTTTTGGGCTTTGCAAAGATGCCAGCATCTTTCAGCAGCTTTTCTTTCTTGAATTCTTCTTGCTTTCGGAAGAGTTCTGCTTTGAGATCTACCAACTACATCAACAACGAAATAAACAAATGAATAACCAAGACATGTCATGCAAATACATCAGTTACTGCAATAAAGTAACAACTGCATTTTGCATTTCTAGTAAAACAATCTGGCATTTACAATTATATTTATACTATATTTATATTTTACAGTTATATTTGATTGCATTTTTATGTGGGACTTCGAAGCACTGATCCAATCACAAAGAGCACACTTAAGTTTACAGCAAACAATATAAAAAACCCCACAGAATGCAAATCACGATTAAGGATTTAAAAAGACCCCAAGGATATCCTTGATCCTTTGATACCTAATGGGAATATGAGAGACATAATTCCATACAGATTTTACCAGCCTCCTGATGGCAAACAAACAGGGAAAGACTAATGAAATAACACTACTGAATTTGAAAAGGAAACTTTTAACCATTAGATAATGAATAAAATTCTGTCTCGGAAAAGAAAAGATAAAAATTTGCTTTCATAAAATATATATACTTTCCTACTGTTCCATGTACTATTTATATAGTTTCAGATTTTCTTTTTTTTTTTTTTTTTAATGAATATGTAAGTAGCACTGTCATCTATGACCAATGCCCATCTCATTTTTTCTTAGGAAACATCAGCAGCAGGAGTACTGTTGTGAAATTACACTAATAAACCCAGTCTGGAGGAGAAGGATATTGTGCTACTCTCCCTGCAAGTCCCACACAAGACAAATGTCATAGATGTATCAGGAAAGTGGAAGAAGGGGTATTAGTATTTGTTCCAAACACTAAAGCATTTGCTTTTCAGGTCCCTGTAGCAATGATGTAGAGTGCCGTAAATTAACCCTTCCTCCCCCTCCCCAAATGCTTAGAAGTGATCACCCAAAAATTCAACGTTAATGTTTCATATGCCAAAACCCACAGTTTACATTCAGTGTTTATTTGGAGAAATGAAGTGTCTGTCAGCAGTTTCTTGTTAATAGCCTCCTGGAGGAGACTGAGGGGGGACCTCATTAATGTTCATAAATATGTAAAGGGTGACTGCCATGAGGACGGAGCCAGGCTCTTCTCACTGGCATCCAATGATAGGACAAGGGGAAATGGATATAAGCTGGAACATAGGAGGTTCCACTTAAACATGAGGAAGAACTTCTTCCCAGTAAGGGTAACAGAACACTGGAACAGGCTGCCCAGAGAGGTTGTGGAGTCTCCTTCTCTGGTGATGTTCCAAACCCGCCTGGACACGTTCTTGTGTGATCTGACCTAGGCAGTCCTGCTCCGGCAGGGGGATTGTACTGGATGATCCTTTGAGGTCCCTTCCAAGCCCTGACATTCTGTGATTCCGTGGAGCGCGGGGCGGCAGGGCCCCTCGCTGTCCCTAAGGGCGGGAGGTCCCTTTCCCGAGCCATGGGGCTCCTGTTGCTTGGAAAACAACCAGGGGATAAACTCGCATTTCCGCCTCATGCCCTGATTTTATCCCTACATCAGGAACGAGGGCAAATCCAGCTCCAGCACAGCGAGAATAACGTCCGCTTGGTGAGGAAGGCGAACGGGCTACAACCCTCGCCCCCCAACATCCCACGAAACCAGACGCGACGTCAGAACGCGTGACGCACCGCGTTACAACACGACCGTTTACGTCAGGATGTGCTTTCATGAGGATGCGTTTCAGCGGGCTGGAGTCCAGCCGAGGCGGCAGAAAACACGCCCCGGTGTGCAGTTTTCCCTGGAAGCGGCTCGCCCCGTGCCGGCCGGGCCCGCCGCGGGAGCCCCGCAGCTGCGGGTAACGGCACGCCTGGCCGCCCCCACACCCTTACGAGCCGAGCGACAGGCCCTCCCGGGGCGGCGGAAGGGCTTCTTGCCGGCCGCGGCCAAGTTCAGTCACTCACCGAGGACGCGGCCACATCCAGCGGCTTCTTCCTGCGGTCCATGGCGGCCTCGCTCCTCCAGCAACCGCCCCCACCCACCGCCTTCCGCCCCGCTTGGCGGCTTTACCGTAAAGCGCACCGAAAGCGCGGCGCTATTGCGACAGCGCCGTTGAGGGCGGGCGGCCGCTTTCCTGCCGCCATGTTGGGGAGGTCAGGGAGGGCGGGGAGCTGGGCCCGTGGCCTTGCGGCACCGCCAACCTGGAGCTGGCCTCTCGCTGTGGCCGCAGGGCAGCCCGCGAGCGAGCCTCGCCCAGCGCGGTGCGGCTCGGTGGCGGCTCTCCCTGCCCGTGGCTTCTCGGGCTGTGCCCCGGCTGTGTGCGAAAATGTCGCTCCTGGCAGGTGGAGGCCAAACTCCACGGGTCCCCTCTGGGAAATGGCCGTGTGTGGCCGGGTCTGGAGCTGCCAGTGGGAGTGGGGTGGAGTGCTCTGCTGGGGGGTGGCCATGGTGGCTGGAAATTAAATAGGGCTTGTCAGGAAAGCACGAGAGCCTGGAGCTGGGTTTGGGGATAAACGAAGAAGTACATGGTTGAAATTTGGTATCAACAGGAGGAAAAAAAAAATAATAAAAATCTCTGTCCTGGCTTAGCTGATACACGAATGCTAGGGAGATGAGACCTGAAGTGCTGCCTGGAGCTGGAGACACCCATGGCCTTCAACACTAGGCTGGGTTTACCCCTGTGACCATTGCCCTCTGGGCAGCCTTGTTGAAGCCATGTGCTTGGGATGAAGTGCTGTGGCTGTCCTGCTGTCCGTGGCCCTCTGCCTGCATGGATCAGTGCAGAGGAAGGTGGGAGTTACTGAGTCACAGCTTTGCAGGACTGACAAGCATCGTCCCTAATTCCCAAATATGAACCCGCCTACATGCACTGGAGCCACCTCTGTAACCTCAGAGATGTGCACAGGTGGTGCTTGGGGAGCGAGTTTCAGCCTTTTTCTTATACTGGGTAGCTCATTGTGTTCTTTATCATCCACATGAAGAAAAAGGACTGTCTGATAGGTTTTAATTCAAAGTGATTCTGAAGATCATAATTATCTGGAGTTATAAGAGGAAGCTGCCTTTCACTTGTCTTTAATAAAGTAGAAAAATATAAGGTGCTCCGATGTTGTTGCTTGGCAATGTGACAGCTGATAGAAGCATCAGATACAGTTCTTTTGATTTTTGAAATGCACTGCTTTTGTGTCTGGGAAGCTGGGTCAGGCCCACATTTAAATAGTTTATGGACACAGAATTGCAAAGCTGACAGAGATACTTGGTTTCTAAGTAAGCTACCCCTGCATTCCAGGGAGCGTGAAGTGTGCAATTTGGAAGAGTGGTTTCTAGCCCTAGCGAAGCTGTCTTGCTTTTGGCGCTTTAAAAGAAGAACGAGAAATGGTGGGAGACAATGGATGCAGAAGATTGCAGGTCATATTAGAGCCATAAGGTTTACTATTTTAATCTGCGATGGAAGAAATGAGCATTACTGAAAAATAGGACAAAGGAATGAGAACATCTGCCCTGTTCTAATTAAATCTCGCTTCAACAAATCATGCATTGTTGCCTGTTCAAACCTCACCTAGTGACAACACTGAGAAGGAAGAGCAGCCCAAACTGAGCCCAGGGCTGGTTCTGACTAATTCCCACCTTTTATTTGGAGGCAGTGTCTGTGTGAGGGCACATTTCCTCCTTGAAGTGCATTAATTCTTCTCCAAATTGCTCATGTTCTACATTACAGTGACAGGACTCGCTTGCTCACCTGTCAGGGTTTCCAGTGCTGTAGATGCTGAGCGTTTTCAGGAGCTCAGGAGTACTTTTGTCTTGAGGTTCTCCTAACATGAAGTGTTCCTGAAGAGCCGATAGTCATTCTTGGTCCTGTATTATGTCCTTCTAAGTGCAGGTGTAAAAACGTGTCAAGAAATCTTGGTCTCTTGAAAACTTGGCTTGTAAAATATAATGGCGAAGCTTAATGTCTGAGGCTCTGGGATAGGAGCCCTGCACGACCAGTTTTAGAAATGGAACAGTAGATAGCCGTATAGTTATTTCACTGCTGCTTTATATTTTCTGACTGAAATGTAAAACGATACAAATGCTGAGACTGTTCAAGGTGCTACTCTGGAAGCCGCTTTTTTCACCTGTCTGTCATCTCTCCCCTTGAGATGCTGAAACCAGACCTTTGCTTGCAGGATTCCTTATTCCTTGGCACTGCCTAAGCCCCTGTAAGGCTGTTTGCAACTCCATTCCGTCCTTGCTGCTGCATTTTCCCCCTGTGCCTTGCTCATATCTCTTAACAAACTGCTTGCGACACCATCCAGATTTCAATACCTAGTGGCACTTTTCTTCTTTACAAGCAAACTGGCCCTCTCTTGTAACATTAGAAACGCATTCTCCTTTCCCTCATTTACACACTTGGTGTAGCTTTTTTTCACCTGCTCTCTCCTTCCTACACTCTCTGGTTTTGTATTTACCTGTCTGAACCATGCTGGAACAGTCACTCTCTCTGTTTTGAGTGTTGCATAAAATGGCTCAGTATCATCTCAGCAGCCCTCTGTGTATCAGGTGTTACTTGGACAGTCTTAGGGGATGTGTGAAGATGGAACAAGGCCTTGGAGGTGTCAGCATCTCTCTTAAAATGCCCTTTTCTGGTTGAGAGTGAGACGCATGATGAGGGTTGTAAGGAAAAGGCATGCTACTGAGTGGTTACATGACAGGATGCGGGAAAAGGAATTAATCTGAGAAATTGCAAGCTAGCCATGTTGTTGCTGTGAGTGAGGATCACAGAGCTCTCACTTCTGCCCTTACAAGAAACAGTAGATTATTTTGTGGGCAGCAAAGGTCTGGCTAGACGTGCCTGAGTGAGGAATGAGTCAGTCGGTGTCACTGATGCTGCATGTAACAGAACTCGTGCTATGAGATAACCTTTACCTTGTGTTCTCTCTCAGTTAACATCGGCAGGACAGAAGCAGACCCGGGCAGTGGGGAGCACTGCGCTTGCCGGAGCTGTGGGGTTGCTCTGCGCGCTGTCGTGCTTCCCTAGGTGTGGGATTTGGCGCTTGAGCTTCTGGAGCACTTCGTAAACATCGGTCCAGTAATCTTGTGTTTACAGTCTAAGAACTGACAAGCTTTCATGCACACCATTCCCTCAAAAAGGCTTGATGTTGCCTCCAACCTGTGGAAGGCTGTTCTGGGTGTTTTGGTTTTGTTTTTTTTTTAATTGAGCCCACAAGCATTCATCAAATGCCAATGAGGGAGGGGGAGCTGGAATAAGAAGATTTTGAGGTTGTGAAGCAAAATCAGCTTAGCTTAAAGAACTGAGGTGAGGCAGGGGAGGAGTCTGTCTGTCTGTGTATAGCGCAGACCCAGTGCGGCTGTGCTGTGCCTCTTTCTCAACGAGGATCCGTGAAAGCTGTATAAACTGCCATGTCTGATCTCAGACTGCTGATAGCCCTGGATTCCTGGGGAATAATTGATTCAGTGCTTCTCATTAGTATGCTGCTCATTTTAGCATGAGGCCTAACTGTATTTGCTTCCACAAAGCTGCATCAACACAAGAAGCTTGTTTATTGTTTTTGAGGAAGATGAGGGATCGCAGCGGATTGTTCTAGGGGATTTTGTATGAAACAGTGGTGTTTCAGCATAAGACTGGTGAGAGATGCTGCACAAACTTGAAATTAATCAGTTGCAAAGCTTCGGTGTGGACTTCTCCTACTCTCCCTCCTACCGAAACTAGACTTACAGGAGTCCAAAACCAAATTATATTCATGTTTGTGAGATTTGCTGTTCTGAGACTGATTCTCTTATCACAGACACTAAGGTTTCATCCTACCCTAAGGCTTTGATGTTCTATCTTACTTTCTACATCTTGGCTTTAAGATGAAATAAAATTGTGGGCAAATAACAGCTGGACGTTTTGTGAGATAAGCTTTGATGCTAGGGCACTGTGTCCTTACACACTTCCATAGCCACTTGACATGAAGCAACATATCCATGCTCTCTGAGGGATGGAGACATTCCTCCAAGTTTTCTTTTTTCTTTTTTTCAGGCTCTTCATCTCAGAAGTTATCATATGAAAGAGTTTGTGCTATGTCAACAAATATATTTTTCAAAAGAGTAAGAATTTTTATTGCTTTCCATAGTTTGCATATTCTTTGTTGGATAGAATATTAGTTCCTTGAATTTGTTTGTCTTAGTGTATGTGAGGCCACAGACAACTGTGGCACAAGCAAAACTGTAAACTAATTCTTCTAACATGAGATCCAGAAGTGTTTCTTTCCTTCATAGCAAAGATTACATCTCTTCCCAAGATAAAGTCCCACTGTATCTTTTTTTTTTACTTACTTCTGTGTATTTTCCTAAAGGCACCTGAAGCATACCCTAGGTTTTTGTATTTTAGCATTGTATTTTCAGAAGTGTTGAGTTGCTGCAGCCAAAAAATACCCCAAAAGCTCTTTCATAAAAACTCTAGGAGGACACTATGGATAATTTTTCTGTAGGAAGACTAAAAGTTAAAACCATTTGGGTGTGTAATTAGCAGGTGCGCAGGCTAGGAGAAAAATTGTAATTATTTGATAAATGTTTGAGGTTTTCTGCATTATCCTAGGCAGAAAGTGAAAAATCAGAAGCAGTGCATGATGATAATATTTAACCTCTTTCTGGCACACATGCGTCTCTGTTTTTTTGCCTTTTGGGTCACAAGCTGCAATGCCAGACTGCTTTTGTGCTAGCTTGTTTTTGCTTGCAAAATACAAAATGGGCACAAAGACAAATCTGATGGTGACTTAATGCGAAATTGAAATGAGATCTAAAGTAGCCTTGTCCTGTTCTATGGGAACTTGTATTTTATGTACAGTTTTATAATGCACTTGAAATCATGTCTTGTGTCAACAATATTATCCTCTCTTCTCTCTTTGGATGTGTTATGAGAGAAGGACTGCTGTTATGTGCTACTTGTGTAGAAATTGTAATTCCTTTCAAATACAGCTAGGAAGTAGAGATTCATTAAGAGCATCCAACAACTTAGATCAGAAATAGGCTTAATGCTGTCTTACAAGAAAATCCATAGAGGGACATAGTTATTGCAGCTGGAATTAGCTTAGAAAACTGTTATTGATAGCCATGATTTTTTTAGTATGCATTTTAGCAAGCCTTGATGAAAATGGATGTAATGACCCTTCCTCCTTTGAGAATGTTGTTATTTAGCCCAGCGGGCAACTAAATGCCACTCAGCCACTTGCTCACCCTTCCCCACCCCTGGGGAGTGGGGAAGAGAATTAAAGGGGAAAAGGGAAGGAGACTTGTGGGTTGAGATAAGAAAAAATTATATAATAGTATAAAATTAAAAGTAATAATGATAAAAAATAATGATATATGACTATACCTATAAAATGTGATAATAATATATGCAAACAAGTGACACACAGTGTAATTGCTCACCACCTGGTGACAAATGCCCGTCCTGTCCTGGCAAGCGATCCCAAACCAGCTAAGTCCTGACACTGCAATCTGGAATGAGTGAGAGGCCCAAAAAGAGAGCGAGAGATGGAGCTCCGAGAGTCTGAGAGAAGAGACCCTCATCTATATACTGGGCATGACGTTGCATGATATGGCATACTTCATTGGCCAATTTAGCCCTCAGTCCTAAGTCTAAGTTCATAAGAGGAGTTGTGGACCCTTTGCCCAGCCTTGCTCCTGCACACTGGGAAAACATGGAAGTTGAAAAGTCCTTGATGTCTTAGCAACAACTATAAACATCAGTGCCCTATCAACATTCTTCTCATAACCAATCCCATGCTAAATCCAGACCACAGAGCTATTCTGGCTGCTAAAAAGAAAAACTAACTCTGTCCCAGTCAAAACCAGGACAGTAGAGCATCTATGCATGTTCTTAAGACTGGCAGGCGTAAGAAAAAATTGAGTACGGGTTCAAAAGATGAAGGGGTTTCTCACTACTTTCGTGTACTAAGGGATGTAAATACATACGTTTTCTGAGCTGAAGATGTAAGAAGCAAGCAAGTTCCAAAGGGAATTGGCTTATCAATTACATTGGGGGGCAGCTGCGGATATTTTCATCCTCTGAACAGGAACCCTAAGCTATTAGACTACATTGTGTTGTGAATATGTTGTTGTCTGTGGTTTCTGTGCAGCTGGCATAAAAGACAAACATGCCCTTTAAGAAATTGCTCAGCTTCTTGAGATTTACCCATTCATCTGTCCACCCTTCTCTCACCATCTGTTTCTTTTGCTGTGGACATGTGAAGTTGCTCCATCCCTGCAGCAAAATGCAGTCTGGATGGCTCACAATCAGGCTTTTGCATCAAGCAGAGTTTTCCTGTCTTTGCAAGCACGGGTGGACTTACCTCTCTGTCAAGGTGTAGCCCTATAAAGAAGCTAGGTTTTGTATTCCATCTGCACATCTGCAAGCTCCTTCAAGAAACTACGGACTTGTGTTTCTTCGTCTCTAGGTCTGGAATGCCGTGCTGGAGGAAGAGCCTTGGGTTTTGTCTGCAGAGAATGCAGGACAGAGGTAAGGCAAGAGGGGAATATGACCATGAAGACAGTGACTATAATCTAGGGGATCCTCATGAGAAGGGGTTGGGTTCAATGCTCCTTTTTCTGCTCACTGGTATTGCTGAAGCTGCAGGGTCTGTCCCAAAACTTGTGACTTTTTAAAAAAAAAAGCCAAAACCACAATGTAGCTTTCCCATTAGAAAGCATATTTTTAACTTGAAATCTGTTCTTCCAAAGTACTGGTCCAGATCTCTGTGAGGATGTTGTTAGTGAATGCATGCCTGCTTTGCTTAGAGCTCCGTCTTTAGTCTGAATCTGGCCTAGCAGATACGGCTTCTACAGTGGTAAACTTGTGTCTATGAAAAGGCATCTACCAGAGCATAACAGTTGGGAACTTTAAATTTCACGTACCTACTTCATGGAATCATTAACTCGTAGAATGGTTTGGGTTGGAAGGGACCTTAAAGATCATTTAGTTCCACCCCCCTGTCATGGGCAGGGACACCTTCCCCTAGAACAGGTTGCCCAAAGCCTCATCCAACCTGGCCTTGAACACTTCCAGGGATGGGGCATCCACAGCTTCTCTAGGCAACCTGTTGCAGTGCTTCACCACCCTCATTGTAAAAAATTTCTTCCTTACATCTAATCTAAATCTCCCCTCTTTCAGTTTAAAGCCATTGCCCCTTGTCCTATCACTACACACCTTTGTAAAAAGCCCCTCTCCAGGTTTCCTGTAGGCCCCCTTTAGGTACTGGAAGGCTGCTATAACATCTCCCTGGAGCCTTCTTTTCTCCAGGCTGAGCAACCCTAACTCTCTCAGCCTGTCTTCATAGGAGAGGTGCTCCAGCCCTCAGATCATCTTTGTGGCCCTCCTCTGGACCTGCTCCAACAGCTCCATGCCTGTCCTCCTTGTGTTGGGGACCCCAGAGCTGAATGCAGTATTCCAGCTGGGGTGTCAAGAGAGCAGAGTATGTTTTTCTTCTTTTAGAGAGAACACTGGGCTATTGTTTGTGTCAGGTAGACAGACGCATGCTCATTGTAGCTGTAAGTTTCCAAAGAGGCTACTTTCTAGCTTTGAGTTTAAACCCTGTTATTTATGTCCATTTAGTGTCAGGGTGATGATGTGAGCTGTATTTATATCACCTTCACTGCTTGTGAAATGCTTCTGTTTATATCCCACTGTTTGAGCTGAATTATTTTAAAGCAGCAGGCTCACAGCAGCAAATTCAGGTTTTCTGACATGGTGGCAGGAATCTGGGTCCCTGTAGCACACCGCTACACTACTCTGGAGGAAGGGGGATAATTTATATTTACTAGTCGTAGCACAATATTGTTCAATTGCTGCTGGTGATTTTTAAACATATATTGAATGGTGTCATTAAAGTGTGAACTGAGCAGGATTTCAGTTCAGCACAAAGCAGCATGTTTTTTTCCTTAGAACCACAGAAAACTACCCTGAGGTTTCTCATTTGTCTTCTCAGGCTAGAAATGCCAAAACATGTATCTGTTTCAAGAACAAGTATATGTATAAAAAAATCATTGTTCTGTTGGCTATCAATGATCCTTAAATGGTGCTTTGAGATGCAGACTTTGAAGACATCCTTCTGCACCTTTGATGTTTATGGAGGGTCTAGTTCTTAACAGAGTAGAAGATGGGCTGGCATAATTGAGCAAATTATGGCTCCATGTGTGATTTCCTGATGCATGGAAAGGATTAAATCTGTATACTTGGGCAGAGTATATCTCTGGCATATGATCATTTTTTACCTTGATGCATCGGAGAGATTTAAATGAGCATAATTGGGTATAGAGTTTCTCTACCATATGGGCATAAGGTACCTAGCAGTCATCTACCATATGCCTGTGTAGATGGCTAAGTGGCAGCTATGATTAATTTATTGAGAGAACAAAACTATCTTGTATATATGTTCCTTCTCTGATACGCTGGTGGTGAAAAGCTGGTGTTAGACGTTTTAGAACAGTGGGATTTGCCCCCTTCGCCTGTAGCTCAAAACCTTGATCCATTCTAGTTTGGATTCCTCTTTATTTTCAACAGTTAGATTTATCTGAAATAAAGTGTTCTCTCACTATCCATCATCCCATCAATTGTGCCCCCAAAACGTGACGTGGAGGAGCTAAGTTGTCTTTCTGGACAAAGTAGTTGAACATCGTGCGTGCTTGTGGAGATGCTCGAAAGGCTGCACAGCAAAACCTTGCCCAGGCAGAGACAGCAGCGTCTAAGGAAGAAAGGGATAGCTGTCGATGGCTCACAGCCCCAGCTTCCCCCTGCAGCAATGTCACGGAGGTGTCACTCGTGCTGGAAACGGGATCTCAACGCGGTAGATGGCAGTGTGAGACTGTCCTTACAGCCCCGTAGCAGCAAGCAGAGCTTACCTGACATAAACGAGCGTCTCCCCTTGCTGTCCGCTGTCACCTCTCCAGCATTTGAGCAAATTGGGGGTATGGGAAGAAGAAACCACTCTCCTACATGTGAAGTTAGGTGACAAATAAGGCAAGTGGAGAACCCAGAACTGCAAGAAGAGCTGACCCTGGATTTCAGGCTGCCAGTTCGAATTCTACAAGGGTTAGTGGGACTCAAGTTTTGGCTTCTGCTTTGGCTAGCTCTCTGAACTAAAAGTTGGACAAGTGCTTTCATGTTAAGTAGCATGAGCATAGCAGCTGCCACCCTTTCAAAGTCACATCTGACAACGGTTTTGCTAGGGATGAGGCTGAAGATTAACTAGATAAGGAATTCTCTAAAAGGGCTGTTAGCTTTGCAGAGGCACCAAGACACACACCCTAAGGAAATCCACATTTCTTTTGCTTGAGCGATCCCTGTCCCGTTGTTGAACAGGACTCCAGCCCCCAGGACAGGCCTCCTGATACAAAGGTTACTTAAAATAGAAGCCCAGAAGGCACCAAAGTGTTGCTATATGTATCACAAAAGAAAGCTTAGAGTGATTATAGATGTTATTTTAGAAATAATTGAGAAAAGAAATATTGAATCTCTGCTCATAGAGAGAGCTTGGAAGTGTGTGGCACTACTGCCATTAGTCAAATATAGACAAGTGGAATGAGAACTAGAATAATACTTCAAAATGAATAACTACATCAGGCAAAAGTCCAATGATTGCTTTATTAAAGCCTTGATGAGTGCCAAGCAACTCATCAAGCTATACCAAGGAGCCATACGAAAAGTAAATTCTGATATTTTATGAAACGCTGGAGGAGGGACCCTACACTACATGGAAGTGAAGGAGGCTTTACATTTTTTAACTCTTGCCAACAATACTTGTTTGCTTGCCAGCTAGCTTGGGAGAGATCAGAACACTGAAATGGCAATCGTTGTCTTTTCCATCCCCTTTGAATGCACACACAAAAATTTGGAGCGTTTCCATTAAGACTAAGAGTCAATCTCAATGATTTGCAACTGTCTTGCCTCCTTCCCTGATCTGAAAGGGACCGTAGTCATTAATGCATTGCTGACAGCTGGAGCTGGGTCACAATATGAAGGACGAGGAAGCAAGACAGTTGTAGTAATGACTTTTAACATATGCTGACAGAGCCATAGCATTGCTTTCTGCACCCTGCTCATTTCTCGAACTGCTACTGTTCATGAACCAGATTAAAGAAAAACATGGAATTTTATCTAGTGGCAATGTTGAAAGTAGTCCTCCTGAGGTGCAAATGCTGATGTTCCTTACTGAGAGACAGATGGAAAGTGTTTCCCTGCTTACTATCAAGTGCAGTAGTTCCGAGTGGTTTTTGGTGGAATAGATGAGTGCTTAATGCCAGCTCTGATTTAGGGGAGGCTCAGGAGGGGGCCTGAGACTGTGGCATGAACAAAAGGCGGGTCCGAGCCTGTCTTCATGTCCCGAGCCATCTGCCACTGATGCACAACTGAACTCGTCTCACAAACTCATTTAGCACCGCTCCTAGTTCATGGGGTCTGGATGGAGTAGGATCAGCAGGACCAAAGATGTCAGAGTCCAACCTTCCAGTTGCTGCCCTTAACCCCCTGGGATGGTTGGTCTTGTCCTCCCTTCCCTTCCAGCATAGTTGTAAATGGAGTCCTGGGCATGGCAGATCCTCCTGTCCTATTAGTAGATGGTACAGAAGTACTTCTGCTACGTATTTCTCCTATGGTTGTTAAAAGACATTAAGCTATTCCTGAGAGAAACGACAAATCCAAGGTGAGCAACTGCTTTTATTTGCACAGCTGATAACAAAGAAAGATGCAGTTTGGGATGTCGAGGCAGCTTAGAGATCCTTCCCTATATAGAAAAGTTTGCCGATCAGGAAATCAACACAAAATGTAGAACATGTCCTAATTGGAAACTTTCCTGGGCGGAGATGTGTCTGATACGTGACGTTCTCGGTAGAGCAGAGCCAGCTATCCTGTACCTGATAACTCTTTCACTTAAGTGATTTGTAAAACTTCCCTGAGGCACCTCTGCGATGAGGAGCAGAGATGAAACCTTAAGTAGCCACAGGCAAATCTTGCTGCTAAGTGAATGCCTGGAATGAAAACCTTTACATAGTAGTGGGATGGCATGGGGATCTTTACTGTGGGTGAGTGGTGATAAGCACTGTTCTTTCTTGAGAGGATTATGTGACTTCATGAAGGTGAACACTTGGACATGATGCAAATGGGTGATGCTTTATTAGTGACACTGTGTGTGTGTCTAAGGGGAACGACAGCTTGTGTGAGAAATTAACAGAAGCAAAAAAGGGAAGGAGGGAGTCCTCAAAGCAGTTTTGAAAGGAAAGAACATGTTTCCAGCAACAGCAGCTTCAATCACAAGTTAGAAAAGTAGCTCTTGCATTGCTGTGGCTGCATCAATCCAGGCTTGTTTTAAAATTCTCCTGTCTTCCTAATTCACAGTCCAGATCACACAGCATTTTCTCAGTAACCCAGACGAAGCTGTCTGCTGGCCATCCTGAGGAGGCTTCCACACAGGATGGGGCCAAACGGTGTTGCCTCTTATGTTGTACAGTTGTAAGCCGTTATTAACAATATTAAGCAACTGTATCAGCTGCTAGTGCCTCAGGCTCTGTGTGAACTGCTTGGACTTGGGGGGTACATAGAATGACATGTAGCGTACACGGTCACTTCGGTGTATTGAGTTTCTGATGCATGCCTCAGTAGCCTGGAATCAATAGGCAGCAGCTGCAGTGGAGCTTTGGGAGCTGCACAGCCCTACACCCCACTGTTAGCAGGAGAAGAGTCCCAGACCTCTGAGCCTTGCTTAAACACTGATGTTTTTGGGCAAGAAGTGAGGAGGATGCAAAGCTTCTCTGGCTTTGTCTTGCTATGGTCTGTAGTCCTTCCAGCACCATCTTGTGTGTTGCTGGGCCACTGGTAGGTAAACGTGGAGAATCTCTGTACTGGGGCATTGGCAGTAAGTGATGAGATTATGTTTGTTCGGGAACACAAGGTGGACATGCAGTCCAGCGTTGTTGGCAGAAAAGGTGTCTAGTGTTTGTGAATTGATCTAAACAGAACCTAAATGTCAAGAACCCTCCAAGGAAGCAAAGCCAAAGCTTTGGTACTAGCACCAGCCCGGCAGTCAAGTCAACAAGAAGAAACCTGATGATAGTGGTGTTGTAGGAGGAGAGCCAAGCGGAGGGACCTCATACCACTGGGTTTGCTGGCTGGCAGGCAGCCTCACTGCTGCAGTGCTCAGAGCTCGTCGCACACTTACTTTGAAGAGCTCCTGCAGAACAAAGATGACTTTGGAAGGAGGTGAGGGACTGCTCTGAGCCCCTTCGTGCTTATGCTGTAATTTCCAAGGTAGGAGGTGAAGAACCAACTTTGGAGCTGACTTCAAGTGTGCCTTTGGGACAGAAATGGGGAGCACTTGAGCTGCCTGCCAGCAGGAACAGAGCACAGCAGTGACCATATCCTCATGGTGTCTGTAAATGGGGTGTATACTTGTGTCAATGAAATCCAAAGACATTCTCTCTGTCTAAAAGGTATTCAGGCTTTCAGAGAGATGAGTATCATCCGGAAGAGGCAGAATGACAGATTGCTTCCAGCCTTCAAAACCTAGTTGGACATAAGCACTTCTGTAGAAGTCCATAGTATGAATGTGTGCCCTCAAGTTCCTAACAAGAAGCAAGCAGCAAAACGAGTAAACTGTTTGCACTGTCTGTGTTTAAGGCAAAACAGAACCAAGTTGGATTAGTAATTACATTTGCTATTAATCAACCTCTAGTGGTGCTAGCAAAGTGTAGATAATCCATTTTAAAACTGCCTTTAACCTTCTACCATGACAGGATTATTTTTAAATTCCATGATCTCAATGCTGTTCACTGCTCTCTGTGGGTTATGGGACACACAGCTGCATACAAGGAAGAGTGTAGCAGTCATCAGTGAAACTGATGCTGTGTTGTGATGGAGATTTATGCCTTGTATCCCTAGTTCCATTCCATGTGCTTGGGAGGTGAAAGTAGAGACTGGTTCTTTGTCAAAGAGAAAGAAAGAAAGAAGATTATTCCAGATATCTAAATAAGTTTGCTTTGTATAGGATTACATAGGTCAAAGTATTTTCTAGTTTGATCTTAACTGTTGAATGCTGCCAGGCAATAGCAGTAGGTCAATATGGGAGGTGAAAGCCCACAGTCCTCTCTGTTTTCTTGGAGGGTTTCATGATGCCTCCAGATCACTGTTGAAACAGCATGGCCTTGGGCTGTGTCCCCTCACTAGTGGTACAAGCTGCTGGTAACAGTGGGAGGACAGAACACCACTCCTAAGGGTCTCCTGAGTGCCAGATGCTCACTGACTCAGGAATGGCAAAAGGGGAACTCTTAAATCCCTTGGTTTGGGGCTGAAAGTGAAGATTGTTTCATTTCACTAACTTTTCTGGTTGCAGGGAGTCAGCTTTTTCTCATTGTTGGCTGACGAAGTGAGTGACCTTCAAGGTGAGGGAGCACATGACAGGAAAATTTGCTAGAGATGTCTGGAGGCATACAGATCAAGGACAAAATGGAAGCTAAAAAGCCTGGATTTTCTCCCTTAACCCTTTCAGGAAAATGGAATTTATACTTGGGAGCCTCCTCTCACCACACACGCGACATCACTGTCTGTTCACTGCCCTGTGCATACAGTGTGCAAGAGAGCGTGAGATCCATCCGACTTGAGAAGCCTGGTTTGCATGCTTGGTGACAGACCTGAACCTTTTGCTGAGATTGGAAACTTGGTGCTTTCATCCTTTGTTCTTACAGCTGTAGTGGTATTTAAAGCACAGTGGACCCAACTCTCTCCTCTTATACGCCAAAGAAAGCTGCTGGGAGGGAGGAGCAGAGCTTGAAGCTACCTAGGGTTACAGAGACTGTGTTCCCTACAAACCTGTTAAAAGCAAACCTGTAACTCAAAGCCTACCGTCATCCCTGGAGGCACAGCCCAATCCACATGGAAGGAAACTTGTGTTTTGTTCTGAGCTGTGCTGCCCATTTAAGCTGCAGGCACTGCAGGGCAGAGACCTTACCTTTTGCCCAACTTACAAGCAGCTGGGACTTGGGTCATACTGTGCTCTGCATGTGTTCCTCAGCGGGGTGAGGCCCACCAGCCGGTGAAAGAGTCAATGCACAGGGCACAGTTAAGTCACTAGTTGATCGAAACCAGTTGTCCTGTCCCAGGGCATGTGGCCAAAGGGGAATCTCTGCCTCACAAATTTGGTTTGACAACCATTTCTGTAGGATGGTGCAGCTGGGTGGGAGGACAGTGGCACTTTCTGAAGTTGGGCGGTATCCATGCCTCTGTGGTGCCTAAAATCCTACAGCTAGACATTTCAGTCATCCAAACAGATTAGACATTGCTCAGGGACATGGATATTCAGTTCTGAGGTTCCTGTGGACTTTCTGCTGCTTGAAATGTCCCTCCGTGACTCCCTTCCAAAGATGTACCATAGCATCTGTCTTATTGATTCTGCTTAGGAATTCACTAACAGTATTTTTAGCTACGTCTTGTTTTCTCTAACACAGTTTCCCGTGTGGGTACTGAAGTTAGGCTAACGTGCTGCGCTTGAGAAAATCTCACCACACCAGCTTCGGATCTTTCTACAGTAATCTATGTGTCAAATTCAATCGTTAAAAGCTCTGAGCTACATTTTCAGCTAGCAATGTGCTTGCTATTTTCATGTTTAATTATCTCTGTGGCACCAATGTCCTTTAAAAGTAGTACTGTTGTAGCCATGATGGTCTAAAGAGATTTAAGGGAAAGCGTCTTTTATGAGATCAGCCAATGCAAATGGCAAAAACAGATGAGCTTTTAGGTACAAAAAGCGTCAGTTTGACCTTACTTTTAAAAGCCCCTTCCTATGTCATGTTTTCCTCAGACTCTCACTACTTCTCCTGAGAGTAATGTTAGATCAATAACCATCACTTTTCTGGGAATCCTTTTCCCATACCCGGAATCTGAATGTCATCAAGTAATTATAAATTACAGCTGTGGCAACTAAGACACAGAAAGGGCAGGTGATTTGCCTATGTGGGTGGTTGAGTCAGTTGTACAGCTCAACAGCACTTGTCTCTGTGTGCTGGGTTTTAACCATTGAACAAGCATCGTCTCCTTCCACCAGGATGTATGCTGGCTTCAAATTAGTCCTTCTCTAAAAACCTCCCGAGTTTTGCTGTCAGCTAGAATATTTAGAGCATTTCACTAACTTCCTATAAGTAGCCCTGATCAAATCCAGCTACGGAGTTGTGATTTGTTGTGAGTCCTAAAGATACCGAGTACATTTGCAATGAAATTGTGGAGAGCTGTGTTTTTTCCCCTGATGAGCAAGCTGTGGAAAAGTACTGTATTTAGTGTAAAGAAAGAAGCTCTTGAAGAAGTTGTAGCTGGGTGGGGAGTCAATCCCTAATTATGTTTCTACTCTGATGTCAAAAATGGGAAAAAATGTCTTTTTGTTTCTGTGAATTTTTCTGTGCAAGTGACTTCTTGTTTCTGTTCTGCTAGTGGGGACCACAGGGTCTGAGCTATAGTGCTGCTGGTCCTCAGGAAATCTCTCTTCAAAGTGATTGCTCCAGCTGGCTGGAATAAGCCTTCAGGTGCCATCACTCCAATCACTGTCCTTTAAACTGATGGGTAACTCCCTGGTTAGAAATATGGAAAGGAGAGCCTGTACAATGCTGCTGTGCTGGGAACCTCTTGTGCAGTTCTCATGCCACTGTCTGCCCTCTGTGCTGTTGCAAACTCTTAGGCTTAAATGAAGAGGGCTATTCTCATGGGTTTGTGATCATCCCAGCCTAACTCACTGGGAAAACAGGGTACTGGTAGTAATTTCAAAATAGATCCTCTCCAGCCCAGCTCCTGTTTTGCTCTTGAAGAACCTGTGAGGGGGGAATAAAAAAATATTTGGCTAATTTAACTGTAGGCCTTTAATTCAAGTAACTCAGTCAGGATCCTCATTGCTTCAGACTCCCTCGAAGTCAAGGACTGGTAGGTTTCTGCTTTCAGCCTCTTTCTGCGGAAACTGGTTTTCTCCCTGGACGTGCACAGAGCTGCAGGAGGTTGTTTCAAGCAAACTCTTTCCAATGTACCTTCGGGTTGAGCTGTTTCAGTTTTCACCAGGTAGCAGAGAGGTTTCCAGACTCCCGCTGCCCTTCTTGGCATATGCCGTGTCACACTTGGCTGCCCTGTAAACCTGTCTGCCAGTGCCCAAAATGGCAAATGTTTCTCAGACGAGAAAGCACGAGCAGAGCACGGAGGGTAAGGCTGCTGTCCCTTAGCAGGTGGCTTCGCTGTCCTGTGGCAATTGCTTTTCACTCAGGTGGGGACAGGAAAGTTGGTCTGAAAATTAACTGAAGTCATATACGTATGGATGTATCTAGATGGACCTATTCCTTTGGCGTTGCAGTTGCCCTGTCTGATCCGGGTGGTGTCAGACACTGGCCTTCTGAAACCCGGAATCAGCTTGTGCTATCCCAAGGAGAGCTTGGTCTGTAGTATTTTAGATCATAGCAGACATTGCACATAATATTATCATTCTCATAAAGGGAGGCAGAGATGCAGAGTGAGACCTACCAGCCAGCTAATAAAAGGCCTAATGAAGAACAAAAAAAGCTGCTAGTCACTGCAGAGATATGTTGCTCCCAGGATATTAAACCCATGAATACCCTGGCATATGCAATAAACGTCTCCTTTGTGTCTGTGTAAAAGCACTGAAACCTCTGGAATATTAAGAAATGACAAAGATGCTTTTCAGTGTCCCCCCACTCCCCCGCACTTCAGCTGCTCGCAAGTGGTTACGAAAAAGGCGAAATGGGTCAGCCTGGCTGTTGTGCAACTTTGTTTACTGAGAACCCAACTTCAGAGCAAACACGCGCTGGAAGGAGCACACCTGTGCCAGGGCTGCGAGACAGCTGCCGCTCCTCGAAGGGAAGAGGCACCAGGTTAAGGGTGTAAAGAGAACGTAGAACGCGAGCGGCGCGTTTCCCGCGCCTTTTACTGTGCACGTATTTGCTCAACATCATCTGGCGATTTGGGACCCTCGGTAACGCCGGTGTGGGTCAGGCCCTGGTGCTTGCCAGCCGGTGGGGGCCAGACTATCTAAGCAGACCCCACTAGGGGAAAAAAAAATAAAATATATATATATGTGTATAATTTTTTCTAAACGCCCCCGCCCCCCCTCTGGGCTCGCTCTCGCCACCCGCGGCTGGCGGGGAGCGCACCTGCGCGGCGGGGCGGAGCGGGCGGGCGCCCGGCGCTGCACCCCGCGGGGCCGCGCGCAGGCGGGGGCGGGCAGCGCCGCTCCCCCCGCCCGGCCCCGGCCCCGCCGCCGCCGCCGCATGCACCGCTCGGCAATAAAGCGCCGGGCAGCCCGGCCGCGCTCGGCAGCGCCGCTCCCGCCGGCCCCCCCGGGCCCCTAGAGCCGTGCCGCTGCCCCGGGGGGCGGCAGCGCTGCCCCTGCCGCGATGCCCGGCTGGAGGAAGAGCCTCGCCCTGTGCCTGCAGCGGATGCAAGAGGACGGTGAGCGCGGCGGGGGGGAACGGAGGGCTGGAGATTCTCGGATTTACCCTCTGCCTCGCCTTTTCTTTCTTTCTTTCTTTCTTTTTTTTTTTTTTTTTTTTTTGAGAAGGGTCTCCCTGCCTCCTCTGCTGGCGTAGAGCTCCGCGAAGGAAAGGGCTGGAGGGGGGGACGCTCTTCGTGCCGGTAAACTTTGCTGCAGCAAATCTGTCCTTCCATCCCTAGGCTTGCTTGTTCTCTGCTTTTTTTTTTTTTTTTTTTTTTTTCTTCCTCTTTAAGTGGCGGGGACAACCCTGAGCGAAAGGTGGCTGTATGGTCCTTTCTGAATATTTAGAGGGGCTTGCAGCATCTGAGCTCTAACTTTCTAAAGCTACTGGTGCCGTTTTCAACTGGTAATTTTTCCCAGTGCCCAACTCCAGCTGGGGATTAAACGGTTTGCGAATTGCACAGAGGACACGTCGCGGTAATCTGATTCCTATTGTGCTGCTTGCTGTTGCTCACAGTGACTGTGAATTATTTTGTTTACATGCTCGAGAGTGTGATGTTAAATAAACGCTGGACCTGCAGCTCATAAATTCGGGAGAAGGCATCCACGAGGTGGCAACAGCGTAAGGGAGGTTTAAACCATGCACTCCAGGTTCTGGGTTTGTGGATGAACAGGGGCGAGAGTGGTGGGGAAAGTTTGTGCTTCAAAAATGAAGTGCAGATCTTATGTGCTCCTGTAAGACTCAAGTGGAACAGCTGATCTGGGATGGGCAGAAGTAAGCAGGAACGTGTGTCTTATTAACCTCAGCTGCTTTGGTGCAAGTGGTTAACAGCAGGTTTTCCTTTTGCATCCCTTCCCCTGACTGCCTCTCTAGCTTGTGCACTGGTAAGCAGCCTTACCAAATGTCTGAAGTGGCACTGTCGCATCATTTGGTGTAAGTAATGCAAAAAATCAGGGGATTCTCTGGTCCTGCTGGTTAATAAACACGGAGAGAAATTGTGCTGGTAGTTGCTCTGTAAGGTGTCAGAACAGAGACATTAAACTGCTGAGTCTTTCTGAGGCTGCTTCCTTGCTCCTACTGTTTTGGGAGAACACATCTATTTCTGATGTTTGACTCCTCTGGGACCATGGCTTCTACTCAGAGACTTCAGCCACCTGAGACAGAGCTGTTAAAAATCTCGTCCTGTAAAAGAGTAAATCAATCAATCCTCTGTTTGACACACTGAGACCTGTGGGTGTGAATTCAGCCCTGTTCTGGTGCAGTGCTTTGTAACGCTGCCCTGCTGCAGCTGACAGGGATGCTCTTGCACCGCTGGACCAGGGATGGCTTTAGGGTCCTTATGAAACATTTACAGCAGTGAGCTCTTGCTCTACAGCTGTACTGGGTTAGTGTTTTGCCAGGTTACATTCTCTGTGACTTCATATGTATATACTGGCTTTTGTCTCTGGGGGTCTGTGTAATACCTTTCCTCCTCCTCTTCCCTCCCTCCGACTTCAGTCCCAGCACTGCAGTGGGTCTGTGACTGGTGTGCATCCCTGAAAGTACGCCGGGCACTTTCTCTAGAGATATTGTATTTATTTCCATGGGTGGGTCAACAGTAGTTGGTCTTTGGAAGTTACTGTTTAGTTAATCACAGAATGACTTATCTGGGGGAATAAATCTTGCAGGCTTGAGCTTAAGTGCTGTGAAGAGGAGGTAGATGCCTGCTAAAGAATGTCCTCAGTCTGTAGGGAACTTCTTTCACCTTTCACTAAGGTGACCAGTTTGGTAGTATTACAGTATGTAACTTTGCAGTGGTAGTGGAGAAGGTATTTGGTAATGGTTTTGTAGCACTGCAGTGTTAACAGGTATGGTATGGGGTTTGACTGGATGCTCGAGAAGGTTTCACGTCAAGTCATGTGTAACACTGCCAGGAAATCTCTGCAGGGTTCAGTTCAGATAATCGGTTTTGTGAACCAACCTCCAACCAGTCTATGAAGAAGTACTGACTTCTGGTTTTCCTTATTCAAAACCAGTTCCGTCTGCCTTGTTGGTATCTCCATGGCTATGCAGATGTGATAGTTTTGTTTCAGTTATCTGAGCTGGGAAGCTTCTCCCCTAGATGTGTGTGGTCTTGCCCATCAGTGGGTCCTCTATCCTCTGAGGACTGCAGGACTCAAGCTTCCAAAGGAAATGTCCTGGCGTTCAGTAGGAGCACGTTTGTGACGAGAAGAGTGGTATATTTTGGTTACTGAATATTAATGTGATGAGCATCTCTTGCAATTTGCAGCTATTCAGTGCTGGATTGGAAGCTTCATTAATCACAGTTGGTATTCAAAAGGTCAGTCATGGTAAGTCACACAGGGAAATGCAAGATAGACATGAACCGTGCTGAAGTATGATTGCTGTTTCAAAACACCACCCACAATGATTTTCTTTATGCATGTTTTGCCTTAAAATTTCTATCCCTTGGGGATGGGGGTGACTCCTGCCCAGTGTGCAGAAATGCTCTCTTCTGTAATGTATTGTTGTTCCACACCACAAGAGGGTTGTATGTGGGACATGCTACTCCTTATTCTGTTTCATGCAGGAAAAAACCAACCTTTTATGTTAATGACTTGGGAATTCTTGGTGGAAAATGTGTTCCCCCCAGCCTATATTGATAACAGCCCTGTTGCTCCCAAGTCAGGGGATTGATGTGCTTCTCTCTGTGTAACTGCAAGGTTGTCTCGGACCTTGGAGCGGAGGTGAGAGCATACAGCCAGGCAGTTCTTCTGTCCATTGCCATGCATACAGAGCTGTGCAGTGGGATCTCATGCTGATTTACCTCCCTGGCATCTGGTCCTCTCTCGGGACAGTGAAGAGAGCTAACTGGCCATGCCAGACCCTTTCTCATCCTGATTTTCCCCCTTGTGCTGCTGTCCTTTATGTGAGGACTGCAGGATTCGGACTGCTGCTCCCATGCTTTCAGTAGCAAAAGAAGCAAAGGCTAATTTCTGCTTTGGGAGCATGAATGTATGTGGGCAGGTGGGAAAGTCTCTGGGGATTTTGGCACATCTGAGTGGATGTGGAAACTGAATGCCTAGAAAGGATAAACTGTATCTGCAGACAGAGCAGTGGAGATGCTTTTATCCTAACCGATTAAAATAAGCATTGTCTAGAGGCATGTGACTTGTATAACATGGGTAGCAGTAGTGGGCAGACACCCCTTACTAAACCTGAGATGTTTTTCTGCTTCTGTTGGGAGGGAGAGAGGGTTTGAGTGTAAATTTAGGTTGTTGATATAATTTCCCTTCCTCCCCCGGATGGCTTTCCTTCAGTAAAACAAGAAATTTTGTCTCTTGCCTTAAAACTCCAATATAATGCCTTATTTAAAAAAAAAAAACAAACCTCAAACATGCAGAAACACTGATTTAATGGGATTATAAAATGTGAAATGAGTTCCCCCACCCCTTGCACGAATCATGGGACAGCTGGAAAGGAGGGAGGAAAAGGGGCAACTCGGACCTGCTCCAAAAAGTGACGATATTGCAGGATTGCATTGCTGCTGTTTGCTTCCTTCCCTTGTATATGGCTTCGTGCTGGTTACCTTGGAAACAGCTGTAGGAGCATATAGGGGCATTTTGCTGCTGTGCAGCCATGGGCAGAGGTGTCCCTTGGTGTGTGGGGAAAAGAAAATCCTTTGTGGTGCTCGATGATTTGCAGGATGAGGGCAACAAAGTAAAAACCCATTGCAAGAGCTCCCTTTCTCGCCTGCCTTATCTTGCCGCAGGTGCAATTTGGCAGGAGCGAGACCCTGGGGAAAATTTAGCAGGGGGGTGGTTTTTCATGGTTTTGGCAGAGCTATTTAAATTTTTATAATGGGAAAGTAAAAATATCACAGCAGTCTGTCTTGAGGGGGTTTATAACAGCTGGGCTATAAACATCAGCTTTTTATTCTGTCCTCAGAACAGTGTACTGGGATGTTTTGCTTCATAGCTGTGAAACTATGATGATGACTGGAAATGGGATTCTTCTTTACTTAATCACACACATCAAGGAGAAACATCCCAATAAAATGGAAATTTGCTGGTTTTGCATGATGAGCAGAAAATTAAAGTCTTTCACTGAGTTACGTGTGGCTTGTGATAGTCATATGTGATGTGCAGAATAACTAAAATAGAGTAACTGTTAAAAATAATGTGAATTCTTTTGTTCACTTAACCGTAAACATTTTGATCTTGCAAACCGTGTGGTGTGTATAACTTGAAATCAGTTGAACTATTCTGCTGCTTAAAATTAAGTGTATGCTCTTGTACTTGCCACATCAGAAGTAATTCAGTCATTCAGAAAGGAGGCTTTTATCAAGCCATTTTAAGGCCATCTTTCAGTGCCAGGTTGAGTCTGTTCAGTTTTAATATGTTGCCTTACAGAGTCCTTTTGTCCAAACCTACAACGACATGATCTACTGTACTGGCACTTAATTTTCAGTAAAGAAATTCAACTGGATAGCTATCACTTAAATAGCGTGCAATTGAACTGCTCTGTGGTTGAAGGGCTGTTATGTCTGTCTGCTGAATGCAGCATATTAATATATTCCTGCATGTGATACTCCTACTTTACGGTGCATCCAAGCTTTGTTAGAGACGAGGACTTGCACACGGAGTGCTCAGGAATTTATGGGCTGCTGTTTGTTGGTAATACTCATTATACAGGCTTTTAAACAAAATGTAAAAATAGAGGTTCTGACCCTTCAGTGAAGTGTGGTGAGGGATTAGGATTTCTTGAAGGCAGTGGTGGTAATGCTTAAGGGATAATGTTCATTCATCAAACTGATGGGACAGCCAGAGCAAATCCTGCTAGACTTTGATGGGGTCTTTTTCGTTCATTAATATGTTGATGTGGATTTGGCACCCATCAAGTGAAGGAGTAATAGCTGCACCCGAGCGCTGTGCCTGCCTGCTCCCCTCCTCGCTGGCTGTCACACTGTCACGCTGCGCTGAGTTTGGGCTGCTGCTTTTGATCCGGTACTTCAGCAGTCGTAAAATTTAGCTCTGATTGAGAAGTCCTGCACAACTTAGGGATGAAGCCACATCAGTGGCTTTTACAGAATGACTCTAAAACCTCGTTGAAATCTGATTAAAGACAGAGACTGATCATTGTTTTGCTTTTTGAAGTGATCTGCCAGATTTTACAGCCTGAATGTGATCCTGTGCTCACAGAATTTGGCTATATGAAACTGTACGGACATGGTGCAGTTCTGCTCTCTCTCGCTTAAGCTGTTACACTCTGAAGGGCTTCTTGCAAAAGGGTTTTTTATTAGCAATACTGAGTGATGACGCCCAGTGCTGAGCAAATGCAGCAACTGCAGTGGTTTGGCAGGTTCTCCCTTTAGAGAATCTGGAAAGCGTGTGGGGAACCTTTCAGGAAGCTGAAGACCTTGATGGAAACCATGAATTGTGGGAGCCAGGAGAATTTCAGAATGAGAAGAATTGCCAGATCTGTCTGGATTCAGGCCATGCTTATTGTTCTCCAAACCTGTTGGTGTTGCTATGCGCTCATGCCAAGCGTAGTGGAAAAGCACGTGGGCAACTCCCAGGAAGTGGACGTGATATTTGAAACAGCTCTGCGCTTGAGCTGTGATTGCTGCTGCTGACCTAGAGGTCCTCTGATGCTCTGATTGCACTGAGATGAAGATTGCTCAGGTCAAACCAAGGTTTGTGGCAAGTCTAAGGGGCAGATGACTTGCTTTGCCTTCTTTTTATTTGCTGTTTGGATCCTCTAAGCAGACACTCATGCAGAGGAGCTCCTTAGTTATATCCACAGCCAGACCTTTGCTGGGTGGATAGCCAAAGGGGGCCTTTCCACCAGGGAATGTCCTCTATGCCAGGTCATTTCTTTCTGTGGTGGAAACTGTGTAGACCTTCCTATGGGTGTCCTGTTTTAGAATAAAAATGGCTATTTTTTTAATTACTTGACTTCATTGTAATATAATAAAATAGCTTATTTTTAAACAGAAATTAATTTACAGAGGTGTAATTATAGTAGAATAATTATCAGAATATAACTCTGTTGAAATTATCCTCTTGTAGATGAGCTT
Source organism: Tauraco erythrolophus (assembly GCF_009769465.1). NCBI lineage: Eukaryota > Metazoa > Chordata > Aves > Musophagiformes > Musophagidae > Tauraco > Tauraco erythrolophus. Next base: position 11,033,763 of record NC_141476.1, read on the forward strand.
GAAGACAGCGAGTTGGGTGTTTTTGGAGCTCTGCATCACCTAAATGGAGCAGTCTCTTTAACAGCCAGTCCTATCCCTTGAAGCTCAGAGCAGTGATCTATGCCTGAAAGGCTTGCGTAATGTCTAGAGCAAGTCGAAAATGTGTTGTGTTTTTTCTCTTGTGATGGTCTCTTTTCCCACAGGAGCCACACATCTCCTGCTCCTGTGAATGCTGTTGATGACCCCATGTGTATGGGCACTGTTCTTGCATGTCTGTCTTAGCCCAAATGCAGTTACACTGTGTAAATGTCTGCGTTCCTGAAACCAGTATGGTTACTGTGGATTGACACTGGTGTAACTGGGATTGGAGCATGGGCATCATTTGATCTGGAAAATAAATCCTATGCTGATGGCCTCTGGAAATGGTAGCTTCTCTTCTGCAGTGCTAAGCCTGGGTGAAGCACACAATGGGATAAAACATCCCCTCTTGTAAGGATCTGCATTTTGTCCAGTTATATGTGATCTTCTCATGGATGACTTCCATTGAGAGGAGAAGTCATGAAGCTTTCTGTTTAAAATTCAAGTAGGATTGGTTTTTCAGCCCTCTTATTTTGTCTAAAGAATGAATTACCTTTTTTATTTTCTCCCGTTTTGCCCTCCTCTCTTTGTCTTTGGAAGATGAAGGAATTCAAATAAGATAACTAAAACAAATAAATTCTACAATTATGCTAATTTCCCTGTTACTGACTTTCCCCCTCATTAATGTTAGATGAACTTGGCATCTGGTAATTACTGGCTTTCGTTTTTTGAGCCAGAACTGTTTTCCGGCTCCAGCAAAATTTGCTGATTCCACTGATAGCATTGGGAGAGCTGCTTTCCACTGGGAAATTAGTTCAATCAAACATATTTTCCTCTGACAGCTTCAGGTATTTTGCATCAAGACCACTCTGCATTTAAGGAGAAGGGGGCTACCGTGTGCTGTTTGAGATCAAGGAAATGCTGTACATCAAGATGTGGTTAGATCCGTGTCTTATCTGTATATTTAAGCAGAGGTGTCAGTGACCCTGCCAGCTAAACTGCTGTGCCTTGATGAGTAGAAACCTCTTGCTGAGGCTGCAAAATAAATTCAATTCTAAACTCTTCAAGTTTTCTATGAAGTAACACACTTTCTTGCTTAACAACTTTATTTCCACTGTGAACAAGACATTACGGAGTTTTCATTGTAGCAGTTATATTAACCTTGGCTGCTGCTTCGTTGCTGGAGTCGGAGGCTATTCTGAGTATTTATTTGGATTATAGGCATTGTCAACTTTTCTTGTACATGTGATGCTATTAGTCATCTTGGTGACACTTTGTTCATCTGTGCAGAGAAATAAAGGTCCCGGCTCACATTGCAGTATTATCTCATACAACCCAAGAGGGGAGCTGCTACTAGAGGTAAGGATTACATCAGGTTTGAGAGATCTTACTTGGGTCCTGTGGGATGGAGCTGAGATTAGCCTCTGGATTTATTTTTGTCTTCCATTAAAAAAAAATAATTCTATATTTTCCTTTCTGTTCTCAGGGCAAAGTTTAGATGATCCTGCAATGTCCAGGTACAGAGAGCCCCTGTCTTTGTCCCAGTTTGACAAGAGCAGTCACCACAGAAGCAGTGTGTAGGCTCATGGAGGAGTGGTGGTGGTGGGGATTGTCTTCATTTGCATCCTCTTGCAGCAGAGGCCTTGAAGCTTTAGTGACAAATGAGATGCAAAGAAACAAGATGAAAAGTAAGAGAATAAGACAAACTGTCAGGCAGTGTAACAGTTTTACAGAAATCAGTGATGCTAAGTTGCTCTTTTCTTGCTTGGTATCAGTGTGCTTTCCTCACGCAGGTTCAGTCTTTTTATGTGTGTTCCAGGATATGATGATGTCTCCAGGACTGGGGGCTCCCTCACTGCAATCGTCTTGCCCAGTTCCATTGCTTTTGACTGTTGGAAATCTTGGGAAATTCCCTGGGGCTGTCACACTGGGATGAATTTAGCAAAGAGCAAGGAGGATGAGTTAGTAAATATTTGTAGCAGTGTTTCTCAGGGCTATGTGTTAATCCTGAACGGAGAGTGCTATTGGGAATGAATATTTTGTTTTTAGATTAGACATTCTTTTACTTATTTTCATTTTGCAATAGAAGGCAGTCGGTCTCCTTATTATACATGCAGTCTTGGCCATAAAAAAAACCACCAACCCTCACCAACCTCCTTTTTGTGATGGGAGGGCTGGTAGATCTGTGCGAGACAAGGAGCAGTGCTGCCTCTGTGTCTTCCTAGCCCTTGGGAGCATTGTCTCCTCACCCTTCTTCCACCTATGGTTTTCCCCTTCAAGCTTGGAATATACATGGTCTCTTTATCTGGCAGTCTTTGGTGACTTAGAGGGACACCCCTCCACCCCACCCACCTTGTGCTCAGTGCATTATGAGGTCTTGTTCCTGCAGGATGCATCAACTCTGTGTGCTTGGTGAAGGACACAACTGCTCAGAGCTGGTGTGTGGTTGACCTGTACACCTTATATGTAGGATTTGGACATAATGGAAAGCTTCTTGCCTTTTCCATACTTCTGTATCCAGAGATGATCTGGTCTTGTGGATACTGTCACTGCAACTGTGAATGCTTCCTCAGTTTGATGCTGACAGGAATAAGGAGGCTCTTTCAATTGCATGAGTAATTTGTTTTCTTCCTTAAATAAGGAATTCTTTCTAGACCAATAAGAGGGAATGGGAAGTGGAGGAACAAATCTTAAAGCTAATGCTCAGTCCCAGGAAAAGTGAGCGAATGACCCATGGCAGAGCTGTTAGCAGCACCAGAGGAGATAAAGCAACTCTTGTCTTTCAGCTCTGCAGTGCAAAAATCAATACAAGTTGCTGGAGAGTGAATGAGGATGAAGGAGAAATAACTTGGTGTTCTTGCCTCTTTTAATTTTTAACACTTTCAAACAGCTTTTGGCTAACCATCTTAAATTGATCTTTAACACAGAAGCCACAAGTTGTGGAGGTTCCTTCTCGGTGGGTTGGAAGGTAGCTGCAGATAGCATGTTTGGGCTCTGCCCCCACGAGGGGCTGGAGGCTGGCGTGCTGCCTCTAGGCTGTTTCAAACAAAAGTCAAGTTCAGGCATGCTGCAGATCCCATAGCGTGGGTTAGTACTGGGGACTGAGCTGCAGGTCTTTTGGTCCTGTGCTTAGCTCTGTTCCTGACTGAGTGTAGGGCTTTGAAAAAAAATAAAATTATTGTTTAGTATCTCAGAGTGGTGAAGAATTTTCTTTGTTGGTTGAACTTAATGGGACCGAGGAGTGCTGTGCCACTTGGAAAACCAGTCTGCAAACCTCTGCATGCCCCAGTCTTCATGTCTGCAGAACACGGGTAATGACTACACTTTAAAAGGTTTTGATGCTCAGATCAAAACGGATATGAAAGTACAGTTACTGAGCACTTTCATGGCTGTCCTTCTCTGCTTAACATCTTCAGACTCAGAATTATGCCAACTGTGCCAAATATTTAGAAAAAAGACTGAAATGTGGCAGAAAACATCTTTCTGGCACAGGCTTGCAAATCTATTGCAGCACACAGCTGGGTAGAACAAAAAGTTCTGTTTAAGTGGCTAAAAAATTCCCTCTACAGTAATGATCTGTGTTGCGAGTTTACCAGCTATCTAATCTAGTTTCCATCCGTTACATCAAGTGATAATCCTCTAGCAAATTAGGTGCTGTTAGCAGCATTTCTGTCAGCTTGGGTCTGGCTGCACATCTAGGCAACCTGCCTTTGAGGAGTTTCAAAATTCACCCGAGTCAGTCGTGCTGCTTCCTCAGCCTCTGGAGACTGCATTTAAACGTAACACAAAGCTGAGCTGTCTGTCTTGCTTGTTTAATTGTATTTATTCTGCTTTTCCTCCCCCCACCACCTGCCAAGGGTGTTTGGCCATGTACAGAGATGGCTTCTGGGCTGGTTTTTATTTTTGAGTAGCGATTGTAATTGGCTTTTTGGCATATCCCGTCCTACTTTAATATAATTCCTTCACTGTCACTGTGCTTTACGCAGGGTCTTGTTAGTAAGCGGGCTGGGGATCAGAAAGCAAAAAAAATTTGCAAACCGGGCTGTGATGCTCCGTTTCTCTAGGGCTTGCTGTAAGGTGAGGCTCGCTGGCTCTACCATGTCCTTGCCTGGGGACAGGCTGTGTGTGCAGCAGCCATGTGCCTCCAGCTTCATGAGCCAGGCTTGCTCCATGATGAAGCCTGTGCTGCTCCAGCAGCCAGCACTACCCCTGCACTTTGGAGCTGCCCCTTGCCAAGGGTCGCATACTGCCCGGGGTTAGTTCTGCGACAGGCAACACTGCAACGCATGCCATGTAGTTTCTACCTCTGAATAATTAAGAGGGAGAGTGGCTTTTGGCCAGGGAGTGCTGTCCTCTGCCACCCATCTGCTTCCCTGACTGTTGCTTGAAGCAGCTGCTCCTCTGTGGGGGCTTCCCGTCAGGACAAGGGGATGCCAATTCCTGACCATCCTTCGTTGCCTTTCCATTGACTTACCTAGTGAGCTTAAAGTCCTCAGGGTGCAGTTTTTTTCTGTGCTTCTCTTCTCTCCCACAAAACCATGCCATGATGTTTAATTGCAAGCTGCAATGTTGGTACTAGGTTTCATTGCAGTGGTGAAGAGTGTGGAGGTGGGAGCAAGGGACAGGAGCTGGAGGAGTGTGGAGCAAGGGGGCTTGTTTCACTGTTACCTCCCTCTGCAGCTATGAGTTTCTTATAGAAATCCAGCTCTTATGCAGCTGGCTATAGGCTGGAGGTGCAGTTCAGCAGTGTGCAGGGAGAGCTGTGTTGAATTACACTGCAGGGAGATCCCTCATGCTTGGATCTTGGCGTGATGGGCATGCTCTCAGAGCCCCTGCATAGAAGCGGGGGATCTTTTCAGCAGGGTGTAAGGGAAAACCACTGACAAAGCAACCCTTGCCTTGCAAGGGCAGGTGGTGATGGCCACCTCTGCAGTGTTTTAAAACAGCTGAGGAATTTCTTATGTATAGGAACATGTGCAGGGTTTTTCTGATGTGAATTGGCTCTAGAGGCTTTTCATAGCCCCTGAGTAGGTGCAATGTTATTAGCTGTGCAGTGGGGCAGTCCAGCATTTGACCTGTTGAACCTCAGCACTAAGTGAAAGCCAGGAAGACCCCCAAGAGTTGTGACAGCCCCTAGCTTTGCAATCTTGTCTCTGGACATGACCTACTGCAAACCCTCACCCACAGCTTTCCTGGGTCAAAGCTTCCCGCTGGAGCCCAGCAGATTTCCTGCAATGAACCACTCTCTTCCGAACAGTCGATGTGCGAGTCCTGTTTCCCATCTACCTGTCACCTCCTCAGCCTGCTGCTGACCAGCTGGGTTGGTTAGCCACTGGCAAGCTATTGAACACTTAAACAGTTTTGACGCAGTGGGTTCACCAGGCTCATGAGTTGGAGGTGAAATAAGCCCTATTGTAAAACACAAATAGATTGATCTGTGCTGTGAGAAGAGTGTTGCTGATGGTGTTTTGGGGAACGCTACGTGAGTAAAGGGGTAGATCTCTTTGAAGATATATTTACCTATTTTTCATGCATAGGAACTTGAAGTAGGGTAGAGAATAACCATTTGTGTATGGGTAGGGGGAGTAGGAAAACTCACTTATGCAGCCAAGTAAGCAAGAGAATGGAGGTGGTTTGGACTGTGCCATGGCTGGATGGATTTTAGTGCAGCTCTCTTCCAGTGTAAGATATTCCAATTTCACTGTGAGAAAAGACAGACACAGATCTGCCCAACATCCACAAAAACTCCATTGTGGAAAGATACCCTCTTCCCAGGAAGTGGTTTCCTCACATCAAGAGAATAAGTCCATCTTCATGGCCGACTGCGGTGACCCAGCGTTGGAAGGGACCTCTGGAGTCTGCTTTTCCTGCAAGTGAGATGTTAAAACACCAATCATCCAGGATAATACTGTTTCAGGAGCTCATTGATTTTTTTTTTTTTTTTTTTAGCAGAGGGAAGTGAGTTAAAATGATGAGTCACTGACCTATTCGAAAATGAACAACCTTCTCAGTGTCATTAGGAGCTGGTAATAGATCACCCCGGACAAGAGCTGGTGAAAAGGGATTAGAGGGTCCCCTCGTGCCTGCAGTTGCTCTACATTGTGTGTGACTGCTGTTGCACTCACAATTTTGTTTATGGGTGAAGAAGCAACACACCTTATATAAAAACCCGATAATGCCTTATGAGTGTAATTGAAATTGTAAGAGTCTAATCCTTATTTCTCCAGCTATAATTGTTACAGAAAAATAAAGAATAGTAACATGGTTCAAATTGTTATACATGCATGTTACTCACCATTGGGGGGATATGATGTTCATATTGGTGGCTTCTTCCCCAGTTAGGATCTGCTTGGGGTCATTTTTGTTTGCCAAGACACTTTCACACCTTTGCTCAATAGTCTGCAGCTCCAGGTTATGTTACAGCTTGTGTATGCTGGATGCTGTTTGTTCTCTTTGTTATCCCTACAAGCAGTTTAGTCTTCCCCCAGGCATGTGTTTCTTTAACTGATAATGAGTAAATCTATAGCTGTGGGTTCTCCAGAGTCAAGTCCGTGGCCCGTTGCTTGCCATCCTGTGCTGGTGTTCCCCTCTGCCACCTCCTGTATCTCCACTTCTCTGGTGCACTGTGTCATCGTGTTGGTCATAAATATCTTGTTCTTCGGGGAATAACTGCTTGTTATGATTGCCCTTATAAAACTGTGGTAGTACCATAGACAGGTGTACAACAAAGCCACAGATACCTGGTCAAAGAGAGAAATTGCTGCCACAGCTGAATCAAGTGAAACTGGCTTGGGGCCAGTTACTGGCCATGGCACTGCCATATTGCAGGGCTGTGTGGTTACACTGCTATAAGCAGAGAAAGTGCGCTGGAGTCATCGGCAGTAAGGAAAGAGGCTGACGCTGCTTTGTGCTGGGAGCAAAATCAGGGATATGCTCTGTGCGTAGGGGTGGCTGTGGTCCTTCTGTTGACCTGCCGTCTTGGCTGTTGTGCCCTTGCTGAGGAGACGTGGCAGTGACGGATGGTGGGGTTGGAGCTGGTGTAAAGCCTCTCTCCCGTTAGAGAGCCTCTTGTGTGGGGACATCTGGATTATCTTGTGGGCAAATTCCCTGCAGCTTTTCTTCTCAGCAAACTTGTACTTGCCCTCTTCACTCCTCCCTGCCTGGGCTGATGAGCTGCTTGCTTGTGTTGGGCTTTAGGTGGCCACAGGAGGTGTGGAGAAATGACTGACTCCAGGTCTGCCCTCCTCAGTTAACTTGTAAAATACTCTGGGATCCTTCTTTGTGAGAGGTAATGAACAAATGTAAAACTTTGATTTTTAAAATTGATTAATACTGTAATGATTCTTTTGTTTGTTGTAATGCAGATTAATACTGAGCTCATGCTTATTTACTCTCTTGCTGTTAAAACTTCAGTCCCTGCCTCTTGATGACTTCTTTCCTATCTCTGGTAGTTGCATGGGACTTTGGGATAATAAAGTGACAATCTGCTACCTTAGTATCTTTTATAGGTTTTATGCCAAGCCATGACTTTGGGAGTTCAGTCAGTGTTGTGTGCAGATATGATCAATAAAGCTCCTAGTTATGTACTTTGCTATTAAGTCTTAGTTCATTGATTTAAGGAGTTACCAGGAACTTGGGGAAATAACATGGTTAATTAAGTTAATTGGATTGTAAGGTCTACAGGGATTGTGCCTTTCTGTCTGCTCTCTGAAGCACCTCAGACACCTCTGATCACTATAAAATAATGACTTTTTCTTTCCACACGCTGGCAGTTTAAACTATTTAGTTGCTTTAAAACTATTTGCGTTTCAAGGCAACTAATTTCTACATGAGCCATGGAGTTATGGCTTTGTAGCCCTTGGCTTTAGAGGTCCAGGTAGAGATGGAGGAGGGGATTCTAGTAGAGTTTAGCTAAATGACCCCAAGGAATCCAGATCCTTGTATTTGTTTGCCAAGATGTCTTGTGGTTACCAGTGCTTTTAGCAAAAACCTGTGGGGCAACTTCTAATGTGTTGGTGTTTTATATCTTGGCCCTGGAGCTAATTTTAATTACCACCTTCTTGCCATCCAGCAAGCCTGCAAAGAAATAATATATCAGGCTCTAGATAGATCTATTCTGTGGCATCCATTTTTCAGGGGAATAAGCAAACAGATCTCTCCCTGTCTAAAATGGAAATTTATTCTGGGTATATAAAGTGAAATCTAGCACAGAGGTATTCTTCTGGAGCTTGTATTTCTTCTAATTTATAGCTCCTCTTCTTTTCCTAGTGAATTGGAGACTTAAACCTCCCGTTATGGGTCTGTAATTTATGTTTTTGAAATTTTACGATTGTTACCTTTGAGTGTTTTTATGCAGCTCTGCTGTGGAGGTGCTCAGATAAGGTTGTATATTAAGTATAGGCCAATTCACTAGGACCAAAACTGAGATTATAAATTACTGGAAACGTTATCCCTCAGCACGAGCTCCTGTTCTCATGTTAATTTATTCAACCTCTTTTGAAGAATTAGGGAAGATGAGCTATGGAAAGATGGGCTGGATGAAGCTGTTCTGCAGTGGCTGGAAGACTGCACTTAGTCTTACTTGCATAGTGATTTATTGTCACTGTGGACAAACAGATTGAGGGAGATTCCCCTGGCATCTGTTGAGAGTCTAGTAAAAGTCAACCTGTTCATTAATGACCTGTTGCAGGAAAAGAGAATATGCTCACTGTGTTTTTAAGATGGCACCAAGTTGTAAGCTGTCACAAAAATATTGGTGGGGAAAGCATGGACTTGGTGATGTCTTGAGACACTTTCGGGAATATTTTATGATTTACATGACTTTATGGGAAAAGCAAGGAGTAAACGATACTGAGGATGCTAGAGGACTGTGTTTGCTCCTTGTATGAGGTAGGGCTTGTTTTCTGCCTAGTTTTCACTTAGAAAAAGGGAGGTGAAGGGAGAAAGCACTTCTGTGCTGCTTGACAATGCACCAGTCAAGTGAAGAAAATTCTTGAAATTTTATTTATCTGATAATTTATCTTGAAACTATCCTTTAAAGAAGTCTTCAATTTAGATCTGAGCTATCTGTGCCTCCTGCATCACCCTTTCTAGGTGTCGTGGGACTCTTTCTCATGTTTCCAGTCCCACAGGAACCAAGGAGTGATCCAAACCTGGAAGTTAAACAGTTGTTTGGGTTTTATTTTTGAGCCAAAAGCTCAATGTGTTTTAATTTAGGAATATATTTGCTGCTCCAAATCCTGATGTGGGAGCAAATTGACATTTTTCTTCTTGGCTTCACTGTTGTGTTTTTCCTACTGCTGTTTTTCAAAGTGAAACAAGTTGTTATAGAAGACGTTACTGTTTCCATAGTGTTATCTGTGATGGTGTAAAGGGCCTGTTCGCTTCTTGCCCAACCAAGTGTCTTGTCAGGAAAATACTTAATCCTGAATCTTGCTAGCCACACTTGTGTGTACTATTCTGCTGCATGTTGATATGAAGTGGTGCTTTTGGAATTAATTTCTATGTGAGGAACTTGATTTTCAGGATATTTTAAATTACCATAGAGAAAGCAAAGACTGTTTTGTATGGTGCTTTTCTTTTTTTTCCCCTAAGAGGAAATATTTATTTACAAAAATGCCTTCCTTGAAAAAAGCCAATTTATTTCTTCCCGGGAGGATGCGGTAACTGCTGCATGTGGCTGGTACAAAATCAGAGGTGTTAAAGAAATGCCTACAACAACAGTAACTGAACTCCATAAGGACAAGTTTTCTGAAGCATCTAAGTATTGCAAGGTTGTAAGTAGGAATTGATGTTGTATGCGGTTGGTTTTCTAGCTTGTGCGTGTTTTGTTTCCACTCCCCCTCCCCTCCCATGTGATGTGTGCTTTAAAATCTTGCCTGCAGACACACGTGCATTTGCAGAAGCTGGCTGTCACTTGAATGAAAGACTGTCTCCTTGTCTGCCATGCCTGATGTACGGGTAATCTTACTGTCATCAGTGGCAAATTTATTTGCTGCATTGCGACTTGATGGAGGGTAATGGAGCAGTGCATGCAGTGCGGTGTGCCTTGCTCTCTGTTGCATTGCCATCCCTGTGCACAGGAGGAGCAGGAGAGGAGATGGTGCTGGGATGGTCTGCCATCAGTTCATCGTGGTTTTTGGCAGTGAGCATCTGTTGCTCTTCACCAGTTCCCTGCAAAGCTGCTACAAGAGATGTGTGGACAGATAGATGAGGCTTGCTCTCCGCAGTGTTTAAAGCTTCCTAGGTGTTTCTGTAAATGCCTCTCCACTTTCTCCTCTAACTTGCCCCTAAGTCCTGTTATGCAGGATTATTCCAGCTGCTGCAAGAAGCTCCTCTAACTAGCTAGGACAGCCTGTCTGCTTTATCAGCTCTTCCCAATGTTAGCAACCCCTCTTTTCCTCTCTGATTTGCACTACCTGAATGTTACAGACTCTCAAATTAGTTTTGAGAGTTTGTGGTTATGTGTGGTGCTGAAGCAGGGCAGGGGAAGGGATGTTGCTGGAGGGCAGGGTGAGGGATTGCCCAGGGCTCCTGTTTTATCTCCTTCAGAAACCTTGGGACAGGATGAACTTCCACTTCTGTAAACCCAGTGGAATACAAATCTCTATGGCAAGGAACAAGGACCTTTTAGCTTAGTCTTCTGGCATAAATATTTTTAGATCTAAAGAATTGTATTACCCAGCTCTGAATGTAATTTGCAAGATTGCAGCCTGAATGGGTCTGTCCCTTCTTCCCAGGCTACTGAGTCACCTGGGAGGCTGCTGCTTCTCTCTCTCTCTCCACATCTGATAGTGCAGTATAAGCTGTTTGGTCATGTTAAATCACTTCTGTGAGCAGCATAGGTGTTCTGCCAGCTTTATTCTAATAGGGCAATGCTGGTGTGGGTACTGCATTATTTGTGTGTGGGTACAGCCAGCTTTCAGATGGCGAACCTGAAAGCCTCTTTTCTGGCAGCGATGGTGGCTGTCATCACAATCCTTATCCCAGGGAACACAGCAAGCATAAACTTTTCTCTGTATTATCTCCCTATGCACATAGAAATGCCTTTTCTCCTAGATATCTCTCTGCATGCAACCACTGCTCAAACTGCAACTGCATCTTGGGCTGTGAGATGTCTTGGATTTCCCCAGCCTGCAGGAGGAGAGGTCACTGGAAACCTCAGTGAGATTCCTGTAGGAACGACTGTGCTTGCTTGAGTGTTGCAAACATATGTGAGAGGGATAAACAGCAGTACTGGAGAAGAGACCACAGGAAAGGAGATGAGCAGAAGAGCTGGTGCAGATCCTCTTGCCTGGAACCAGAAGCTGCACTAGGCAAAATGCTGTTGTCAATGATCTGTGATGGAAATCTCATGACATCTGGAGGAGGAATGCCAAAGTGCTTCTGGAGGAGAAAGATTGCCAGCGAGAACTGAGAGCTCTTGCAAATGCATTGCTCTTGAGCAAAGAGGAACTCTAAGTTGAGTCCAGTGAAGGGATGTGAGGTTGAGTAGGTGCACTTGTTCTCTGAGCTCTCAGCTCCCTTTACCTCCAACCTGAGCGCCTACAGCAGGGAGCCTTTTGAAGTAGTCATTTTACTTTATCTATATGCTTAGGCTGTCTCAGGCAAAACACCAGAAATCCATCCAAAAAATTGAGAAGAAAGAGAATAGTAAAGCACCTCCAAACTACTCCCAAGTGCTGCCTCTGCAGTGGATGCAGCTTCCAGCAGCACAAATCACCGCATTGCAAATGAGTGAAACAGAGGAGCTTGCACCTGAGTAATGAAATAAGCTGCAAAACTCAAAATAAATCCTCACAAGCAGCTCAGCAACAGCTTATTTAGTTCTTGGGATTGTTTTTGGAGGAGGTGGTGGTGCAACAAGATTTAAGCACTAGAAAACCTTGAAACAGTCTTTCCCCACTGGGAGAGTTAGTTTGCAGCAAACTGCTTTTGTCTGGTAGAAAGATTTGGGTGTAGAGAGAGGGAGTAACAGTTTGAGGCTATTTTGAATTGATTTGGGAGACAGAGCAGTGTGAAGTGTCTCTATTCACTTGGAGTTTCGAACTGATCTTGGGACGCTTGTCCCTTTTGCGCCCTGGCGCCACCTTGGTCTAGCCTTCCAGTGGATATTTTAATCCTCTCTGTCCGCAGAGTCTCCTTATCTAGCCATTGTGGTAGCATTTGTCATCTCTGTGGTGTGCACCAGAGATGCCATTGCTGCACAGCACCTCCCACCACATGGATGAAGTCTTTGCCTGTCCAGTGCCACTGTGACTTGAGCAATTTGTCAGCTGGATTGTCTCACTGCTCTGCCTTGTGCACTTGCGCAGGGTACTTGGTAGTCCACGATGGCCTTGAAAGCTTACCTATCATCTTCTCTTGACACCCGTGATGCTGAAGCATCTAACGTGACTCACTCTACATCATTCTCAAGGTTTTTATGGACCTCTTCTGGGTCATTTATGGCTTCTTGTCTGCTAAGCCCTTATGTTATCTCTATCAGTGTCCCAAACCCCTGCAGGACACTGACCAGAAAGAGGCCATCTAGCTTTCTCAAGAGCTTCAAGGCTGGGACTTGAAGAAATGAGGCAATAGAAGACACAAAGGCTGGGAGGAATGCAAGAAGGTACACAATAGTTTATGTACAAACTGTTAGCTTTCTCTCATGATGGAAAGACGGTGGGGGGTGGGGTAGCTTTTGGAAATCTTTGTAACAGCTTGGTAAAGTTAAACTTTAAAAAAGTGGTTTAGTTATTCTGCCCTCTAAAATGGGCCAACCTTTCCTACCTCCTTGCCTAAATAAGAATTGTAAAATTCTTAAGCCAGTGTTGAGAAATACAGTTATAGCTCAGGTCAGAGACAAAATGTGGATGTATGAGGATTGCTCACCCCCTCTGCAGTGTGTTACCCAACTGTGGCTTTACCTCACTGCTCAGGTCTGCCCTGGCTGTGCTCTCATGTATCCTTGTTGTCCTTGTCTGGTTGTTGAGCACCATTGGACAGCTGGTCTGAGCCTGTCTGCTGGACGCCAGTCCTCTCCCAGCCCTCTGATAACACTTTCCACCTTTGTTTCTTTGTGGAAGGTGTTGAGGCATCACACACACCAGTGTCCTCTCAGCGCCTCAGATGCGTGCTAGCTACAACACTGGCAGTTTTCATTCACTGTCAGCAACACTTACTTCTCGGGGTCCTTTTTTATTTTTCCACAACGCTTCAGTTTAAGCAGGTGGTTAGAGGCTCTCCCTGTTGGCAATCTCTAAATGAAGATGCTGTAGGATGGGATTTGTTTGCCCAGCTTGGGCTATCTGCTTTCCCTCATTGCAGGAGGGAAGTCAGTGGTTTGTCTCCTTCTGCCCCAGTTTGGATCCCCAACGTAACCATGTGAAGCACATCTGCAGGGGCTGCTTCCCCCTTCGACTGTAAAGGGGAGCTGGAGTCACTGCCTGGAGTGGAGACATCCATACTGCAGAGTCCAGCTCTCTGGCCAGGCATGGTTGGTAGTTAAGTGATAGGTATAATAAACAGGGCCCAAACCCTCTGTTAAGACTAAGGATGTCTTAATAAGGCAGGTGGAGACATCTGGAGAGGGTGAGTGTCCCTGGTCAGGAAGCCCCTTTGCTGACTTTGAGGCAGGAGGAAACGGAACTGGCAATTCAATAGAAGTGAAATTTGAGTTGCTTTTCAATAGGGGCTGTGATTAGTGATACAGACATGCCAGTCAGTCCGTTAAATCCTAACCTCACTTGTCAAGTCCTCGGAGACCTCCCTTTCAAAGCAGAAGGTCTGTGAAGGTGACTAAGAGCAGGAAGAAATGAATGAGGGAAAGATTTGGTGTCTCAAGTTGGAGTGGTGTCTTGGCTGCCTGGCAGATTGACTTTTGTCTTCATTGGCCTACCCAAAAGACCAGCCACTTGGTGTAAATCCCTGCCCTGCTGCCTCCTAAGGATCTTCATTTAGGATAATCTCTTCTGCCCATGTTTCTTCCGGAATACTGTAGGCATCGGTTTAATTAGAAATAAAAATTGATTAGCATGGTCTCTAGTGGATCTTTCATAGATTTGGCAGCAACTGCAAATAAAGTGCGTGCAGCTGTTTAGTGAGGCGGTGAGATGGCTCTTATTCCCCTTAAAAATTGATCAGTGCTATTCCTAGGTATTGATCTGAAACTCCTGGACAGAAGATGGCAGCCTCTTGAGGAGACTGGGAGAGGAAAGTTTACTCTTCTTGGTCCCATTTTGTATTTTAACCTTTTTTTTCTAAGAATTTCCCTTACAATCATGTTTACAAGTTTAGTGTATGGAAGTCCTCAGTGTTTAGCACCTAGTGGAAGCTGTAAATGGCACTCTGTCTGTATGGATCTAGCACATGTCAATGTTATCTGTTTGCTTGGGGAAAATATACATTGCATCTCCCAGGCATAATTCGCTGTAGTGGATGCAGGCAGGATGCCACCGCACTGAGGAGCTTTGCTCTAGCTCGTTTCAGTACTGTATTTAGTTGGTTTGTGACAGTAAATGAATTGATCTAAGTCCGTATTGGCACAGTGGGAACAGCGGACTGTCTGCTGGTGGCTCCAGTGTTTGTCATCCTTTCCTATTGCTCTTCATTCACAACAGTCCATGAGCTTTGCTGGCCCCCCCTGAGCTACGTGTGTATCTTGGCTCTGTTAAACGAGAAGGGCAGGCAAGGAGTGGTGAGGTGAGGACCTTGCTGAAGGAAGAAACGTACCCACAAACCAGAACTGGGAGTCCCTCTGCACTGCTATGTGGGATTAACACTGCTGTACAGCTCGTCTTGTCAGCAGGAGGTCAGAAGTGATGCTCAGTAAACAGCCACCTCCGCATCATGTATTCCCTTTCCTCATCACCTCTCTCCCCTCCTGAAAGCTGAGCTTGGCTTTTCCTTTGTAATGAGAGCTGATTAGGAGAATGAGAAATCAGGGAGGGTTTTCAAGCCTGGATTGCTTGCTATCTAGCCAGGTGTCCACAGGCTAGCGCTTCCTGTGCTGCACATCCCTTTTGCTGAGCCTGCTCTGGCTGTGAAGTCTCTTTGCTCAGGCAATGCTGGTTTTGCAGGAGCCCTTAGCTGAATGCTTGTCCCAGACAGTGTTTGGCTGAGTCAGAGCTGTGCCAGGACCAGACCCTAAAACACTGCACGCAATAATGGTGTGATCTCTTTTTATCTTATGTTGGAAATCTGTGTCCAAGCACTGGAAGCTAGCAGGGTGGGTTTTTTTAGCTTGTAACCCATAGCTTTAATCAACCTTGAAATGAAGATTGAGTACATTTCTGTTGTCTCTATGCTCCAGGGAAGTCTATGTGTGAAAAGAGAAGGTTAGAGAGAGTTCAGGAGTTTGTTGCATGGGATTAGCTGGGAGGCAGATGGGAACCTTTTTATTCTATTGGTAGTATACTGAGTCTCTGTAAGGGCAGTAGATTTACCCATGCTAGTATCTTTTCATGGAAATTTATCTGAAAATGGACCCATCCATCAGGAGAAACAAGTGCTGTCATGCATCCGGCTGCTCCTGCATGGTCAATAGGAACCAACCAGGTCAGGCGTGTCAGGAGCACAAGGGCTGTAATGTTTGCTTCTGCGCTGACTCTGACAAAGCTCATGGTGTCTCTTCTGTAGAGAGATCCCACCTTCAGAGTCCCAGGGTGCTGTGAGGCTGGACACATTGCCTAATTTAGTGCTGCTCCTGAATCCTATAAAGTGGAGTGGCGAGTGGACTGGGCTGCAGTGTTTCTAAGCACGTGGCTCACTGGCAGAGGTGTCCACCTTGGCATGAGTGGTGGGTGATGCCATGGGGTAGTGCCCAAAGCCTGGGTTTTGGCACGTGGAGTGCCAGCACCTGCCTCCAGCCCTGGGATTGGCTTGCCTTGCTCTGTGCTTGGTGCAATGTGTTGATGCCTGGCCCTCTACTCTGCTTGTCTTCCAGCCCTGAGCTCCTGAAGCCCTCCTGAAGGTATTAAAGGGTAGTGGGGGAAAGGGATGCCTTTGGGCTTGCTGTTGAGATTTACTGTTGCTCTGAGCCAACAGCAAAACGACTTATCCCTGGCTATTTTGTGGGTGGAGCTGTTTACAGTAACGGGGATGACAAGAAATGACATTGCTATATATGGCAACAGAGCATTTCTGTCCACAGTCTTGTTTGTTTTTCTCCTGTTAATCATATCTGTAATGAGGAAGGAAGGAAAAGTCTTTCTGCCTCAAATATGGAAGAAGGCCTGTATGTCTGCCTCCATCAGCAGCATGAAAGACATGAAGGCTTTCATCCTTCAGAGCCTGGTAAATCTTCCACAACAATCAATTAAATGGCTTCAGGTGATGGACATGCAACAGTAGGTGAAACCTGGTTTGGCCAAGATGTTTCCAAGTGTTCAATCCATTAGCTGATCCATGGCTGGCCCATGTTTCATAGATGCCTTATATCACCTGCTGGCAGAAAACCACCTCTGTGCTCTTTGTTTTCCCTACTTAGCAAGTTCTCTTTCAGTATGGTGGTAAATTAATCTCTTTCTAGAACAGGAAAAGAGCCAAGACATCAGGAAAGCGAGGAGGGTGCTGCAAACCAAGCAATGCTACTGGAACTAACTTCATCAGGGCAGGTTTGTCATTACTGAGTATGTAGATTGATAAAGCAGCCAGCTAGAGAGTCATGCTGTGTGTGCTTAAAAAGTGCAGTGCTGCTGTATTTCTGCACACCTGGTCTTATCCAGTGTCGGGCAGAGTCAGAAATAACATTTTCATGGTAAACTCACTTCAAAATTTCCAGGCATTTGTTTTACTTAAATTATAAATTTAACAACTTAGAGGAAAGTAAATACGGAAGCATTTGGAAGCATGACTCAATGTAAGAGTGTGTGTATGTATATATGTATGTGTATATATATTAGAATTTAGACATTCATCATG
The DNA here is from genome assembly GCF_009769465.1 of Tauraco erythrolophus. NCBI lineage: Eukaryota > Metazoa > Chordata > Aves > Musophagiformes > Musophagidae > Tauraco > Tauraco erythrolophus. Next base: position 11,050,722 of record NC_141476.1, read on the forward strand.
TTTAAACTGAACTGAATCTAACCAGCCTGTTAAGTCTAATTTTTAACATTGCTTGCTTCCCAGCATTTCTGCTGTGCCCGGTTATCAACAAATTTTACAAAGCAGTAGGATGCATCTCACAGGTAGGATGTGGAGAGCTGGAGAGATTTGCCCAGGCTGTAAAGCTGTAACAGGACCTGGTATCTGATGGTTTAGTAGACCATAGAGCCTACCTTGCAGGGATGACAAAGACCCACTTTGCAGCCTTTGGGGTTTTAGTGCAAGGAGGTTTTGCTGCTTTTATGATCTGGTGGCAGGTTGTGGCTGGAGCGGTTGGAGGTGGTGTAGAAACTTGTTCTTTCCCAGACGGCTGTCGTTAGGCTGTGGGTTTTCTCTCCTTTCTTCCCTTCTACAGAGTTTGGACTTGGAAATGGCACCTCACTCTGAAATAAAAGGTGATCTTGAAACTTTATAGCAGCTACATCATTGCTTAGAGTACTACTGTAATGGTCATCGTAGCACTAAGGAAACTGGCAGCTTTACTCTTCCTGGTCACTGATCTGTAAACCTAGTTTATAGCAGTATAAAAAGTGGCATTAAACTGATCATAAATCACTTGGTTTGCTGGAAAAGCTGTTAGGACCATTCCTGTCCCACAGAAGAGGCGCTTGGTTTGTGAGAGCGAGTTTAAATGCAGCTATGAAAAAAAATAAGCTGGTTGCATAGTGCAAGCAAGACGTTGGTGTTGGCTGGAAGGGGTCAGTACTAACATATCTGGAGCTGAAATAGCAATTTAGTCGAAGTGGTTGAGTCTATCCTTATCAGGCTTTGCTGGAGCATCTCTGGGTTGGAGGCTGGGATGGCTTCTGCCAGCAGCGGTGCAACCCACCCAGTGCTGCCTGCACGGAGCAGTGTTCCCGTGGTCGCTTGATTTTTTCCAGGTACAAAACTGGAATTGTATTTCTACTCTCCTCTCTCTACTCTTGGTACGGAATAAGATGTTTCAAGTGCATGCTGACTGAAGATGTGTGCTGAGTTCACTGCACCTGCTGGAGCCACTGCCGCAGGAAGGAGCGGCACAGTGCAACTTGTCTACACTCATTGCCTGTAAAAAGCCTGTCTTGTTACCTGCTCCCTGTGTGTGTCCTCTTTGGTACTGAAAATTTCAGTGCTCAAAGCTTCCAGTTAGACTAACGTGTGCGTTCAGAGCTGGGAGTTAATTCGAGGTAGGTTATTTAACACTCATAAATCCACAGCCATTTTTAATTGTCCTAACAAACACCAGTGCTCTTCCCGTTACAGGCTGCAGCTGTACGGTGCGTGGCTTGTGACCTCCAGCTCGTGTGTCTAGGCCAGGAAATGGCAATTGCTTGTTGAGTGCTGTTGGACAAACGTTTCTGAAGGTTATGACTAAAATAAATTATACGTGGATGAAAAAGAAATGCCAAGTATAGGAGTTGGAGAAAAAGGGGGTTTTTCTCACAACTCAGACCTATTAGATAGGGCTGCTGAAATGCTAGACACTTTTCTTTCATCTCAAAAGTTCATCTTTCTCTGTGCCTGGGTTACTCTGCTTCATTTAAAATGGGTCTTCAGATCAGTTTTGTTAAATTGCTGTGAAATCCTGTGTGGATGCTCTTCAGTTGATTTAATCTTGGTTTATGTTGATTTAGTTTCTTGCCAACTTTTGCTAAATCCATTTGAGACAGAGTTAAATCAACTTATGAGTGTCCTTGCAATTTAATTAAATCGACTGATGTAGCTAATGTAACTGATTGTAATTAAACCTAAGCAGCTTTTATATAAAGACAAGCCCTGAGGGTGTTCAGGAAATCCCATCTCATGTTCACATTAGCCCCTAAAAGGAGTTTGCTCACAATTTACCACGTCTACCTCTGATCCTTGTCCCAGAGCAGAGCTCTACCATGTTGGGCAATGCTTTTTGTTTGCAATAAACCCCATCGCTGGTGGCTCAGCCCCACGGCTCTGCCCCACTGCCTGCCATCCCTTACACGACTGCGCTTGTGTGGCCATGCGCCAACAGCTCCATGGGGAATGGCACTGGGTTATTTGCTGCCCTAGATAAGTAATAACCTGCTCAAATGACAAATAAGCATGCCCAGAGAAAAAAGGTGAGGTGATTGTGTGTTTTTTGTCTGTATGGTGTTTATCTTCCCTACAACACCCATGGTATCCAGAGTCACCCCATGAAATCCCAAAGCAGTGATATACAGGGATGGGGGAGTGTGTATAGGGGCTGGAAAAAGTTATCTTTATGAAGGATGCTCATAGTCACTGTGAGCTTCTATAGATTCACTGATGGAGGATTTTGCTGTCACATTACTTGTTTCCAGGTGTTTACAACATCTTATTTCTTCTTAGGTCAGTTGTTCTGAATATTGGCTTTTGGTTAGAAGTGCATTGCTTTTTCTTGTTCTCAGCCTCAAACCAGAGGCAGAGGTCTGTAATGATCTTTCCTACTACAGCCAGATTTCACACCCCAAAGGCCACTTTTTGATCTCCAGTGGGGAGTCTGACTATTCAAGGGAGTGAAGATCCATGTGTTAACATGAATTTCCATGGCTCTGAGTGATAGGAAGAGAGGACCACATGGGAGAGCAGGCTGTAGCATCCTGCTCTTTTTCCCCAGTGTTGCATGGACTCCCTGCAGTGATAGCAGCAAAGGGAAAGCCGAGGAGGATCCATCTTCTCCCACCCCCTGCTACTAATGTCCCTGAAAGTCTGGGAAGCAGGGGATGGGCAGGGTAGGCACCATCCGCATCCACGTAAGCTTTTAATTTTCTTCTCCTGCTCTCTGTTTCCAGCTCAATTCACACATTAAGAAAACATTAATAGCCTCTGATAGTTTCACGCTCTGTTTGCATCCTTCTTAACAAGACCCACTCACATCTGTGGGAGCGCTCCCTCTGCGAGTGGAGGAGCCATGTGTGGATGTGCCACTAAGTGTCAGCTCTGTGAACAAAGAGAAACCCACAAGGATTTTTTTGGGGCTGTTCATGCCCTGGTGCTCAAGGCTGTTCCTTCTCAGGGTCTTCAAAGATGAGCATTGGGCCCTGAAGCTCTGGCTTGGGTTCTTGTGCTGCCAGATGTTTGGATGGAGATGGCTTCTTTTCCAGGGACATCAGTCTTCCATGGGTCCACCGTGGCCAAGGAGTTCTAGGCTCTCTTTTCCCTCTCTTCCATCTCTTCTTCCAGCCTGTCGTAAACTTGAAATTTTTCTTGTGCCATCTTATCTCTTTCTGCAGCTGTGCCATGCCTGCAAGAGCGATGGAAGGGTAGTGCTTGGGGCTTAGCAAGCTGAGCAAAGTTGTTAGCTCAGGAGAGAGCTCCAAAGAGGAAACGAAAGGGGAAAGTGGCCAAGGAGAAAGCATGTGCAGGGGTGCTAAGGTGTGTTTTGTGGCTAAGGCAGATGAGCTCCTGTCATCAGGAGGTGAGGTGGGAGACAGCAGAGCTTGAAGAGCATCAACAGGAGGGGATTTGTGTACAGAAAGAGAAGTGACTGGCTTTAAAAAGAAAATAAATATAATTTATTTGCATAATTATTCATAGAGGAGAGTGGGGGACATGCCAGAAACAGCTTTTACGGGATGGATTTACTGGTGGAAATTAGGGTCATCTTAGAACAGCTGATTATGAGATCCAACTGTCTGAAAGCTGGTACGTCCCAGATCTCAGAGCAGTGTGTCACAAGAGATGGAGCAGCCTTCAGCAGACATATTTCAAGAAAGTGTTGGAAATGGGCCAGGCTGGATGGCTGAAGTGAAGCTGACATCTTGCAGGATAGCCGAGGAAAGCTGAGTAAGGAAGAGGTGAACCTCTGAACATGAGGCTGTGAAAGCCGGCATGAGGCTGTGAAAGCCGGCATGAGGCTGTGAAAGCCGGCATGAGGCTGTGAAAGCCGGCATGAGGCTGTGAAAGCCGGCATGAGGCTGTGAAAGCCGGCATGAGGCTGTGAAAGCCGGCATGAGGCTGTGAAAGCCGGCATGAGGCTGTGAAAGCCGGCATGAGGCTGTGAAAGCCTTTGGGAGGGAGGAAGGGCGCTCTGGAAGGCACTGAACACAAAAATGAACATGATATCGTTTTTCTCAATCCGTGGAAGTTGGGGGGGGGGGGGGGGGGAAGAACCTTAAAGAAGGGATAGCACAGACATTTGTCTGGGTGTTAGGTGGAGCAGATCAAACCATTTCCACCTAAAAAATAGCATTTTCAAAATGAAAATCTATTTCGAAGAATGAGTTAAAGACACTGTTTTGTTCATTTGTTCAAAATCCTTTTTGGCCTGCTCTGCTCATCCGTAAAAATGCATTTAGTTCTTTAATGAGTGAAAAAAAAAAAAAAAAAAAAATTGGAAAGTGATTTTGATTATTTTTGATGTTGTTGGAAGAGAAGTACTTGCAGAGAAGTTAATGAAGAAGAGAGAAAAGGAGGTTTATAACATTTCTCAGCCCTCTCTAATACCATGGGATGTTTTTTTTTGTACAGCAGGATTGCAACTGTCTTGCTAACCCGCATCAAGGCAGAGAAAGGAAGCTGTTGGCAGAGGTGCTGAGGAGCAGGGATGGTAGGGCATGAGATGAGCGTGTACAGTACGTATTTGTGTGATGTGCATGTAGCATCTATATGACAAGTCAAGAATGCAGTTAAATGATGATGAAAGCAGCCCATAAATTCTATAAACATGAAGGAAGCAGTGGGGCTGCTGATGCAGGGATGTACCATGAGATATTCTGAATACTTAAGGCAAAAAACTCTATAGTAGCTTTAGCCTGGAGAAAAACTGGGGGTAAGGGAGATTAAAAACCTCCTGCAGTGAGTGTGGAGTCTGCCAAGTGATAATGTGAAACATTTGAGTGTTATCTTAAACTCTTCAAATCTGAACTTCTTTTTCCTTGTTTTGAAGACCTTCTCCCTGAATGTTTTTAATTTTTAATTAAAAAAAACCCCAAAACTGTAGAAAACCAATAGCATCAGTTTACCACAAAAACCCCCAAGCTAGTTTCCTTGGAGCGTTGGGCCAAGATGTTCCAATTGGTGGAGGGAAAGAAATTTTATGCTGAAAATTTTCATCTTGCGTGAAAAGGAGATGGTTTGTTTTGTCTTTTTTTAGTTAAAAACCACAACACCCTCTTGTCACTGTAAGTGTATCTTTAATTATCTGGAAAACATGGCCCCATCCTGTGGAGGAAAAGATCAGGGAAATCAGTGATTGCATTTTAAGGAGTGCACTCAGTAGATGTTTTCTATTTTAGCTGTGGAGATGTGGAGGAGGAGGGAGAAAAAGATGGAAAGGAAGGACTATAGAAAAAAAATAAAATGAAAAATAAGGCATAAAGTAACCACTGCTGGTGTGCCAGTAGATGATATTTCTTTTATTTATTTTTCTTATTCTATTGTGTTTCCCAGCAGGAGTTCTCTGATGCTAGGACGGTTTTGAGGAGAGGGATAGGATGTGAGCTCTGAATGCTGATATTAACGTAGCTAGCAACTCTGGATTTCATAAAGAAATGATTGAATGAAAGAAGTGGATAAAATCACTAACACTGACCTGGCTGCGCGTGAACCCCTCATCTGCTGCCTGGTAACAAATATTCAGTGCAAACCTGAGCTTATTTGTAAAAATTGTCCCTTGGGATGTTTTTTCAGAGATTCGATACAGTGTTCGAGAACAGTTACAGCAGATGTGGTTGGTGATGCTGGGGGAGGGGGTCTCCTTTTCTCTTTTCTTTTTTTAGGTTGCAAATGAGTCAGTTTGGCCTGGGGAGGACAGAGGTGCTTGGTGGTATGGAGATGGGATCCTGAGAGCGATCCCTCCTGTCACCATGTGTGGGTTGCTAATGGTAGGAGGGAAGGAGAATGCCAATTGTTAGTTAATATCTTGTTCGGGAATCTGCAAAACGTGAAGTCCCAAAAAGGGCAGGAGATGGAACGCAAGTCATGTGCATGTATAAAGCAGGTGTACTCTGTGCAAGAAGAGGGCACATGGTTATGCGAGAGCAACTGGATGGGTTTTGTAATGCAATTTTATTCCATTAACTTCAGTGTTTTCCAGGATACCTTCCTCAGCCATGCAGAGCCTGTGTGGCAAGCGTCTTCATGTTTTGCTGCTTGGTAGACTATGAAATGTACTTAGTCACAGTGCTCTGTCCCTGATCACAGAATGACTCTGATCTCCTGCTAATCATGTGGGGTTTTTTAGCTCGACATCTTCATTCCCTGTGGAACGGGAGAAAATACATACTTCCAGCACAACTCTGACATTCCTGGGCAGTAATTTCCTTCCTCTCTATATGCTCACAGGATTCATAAGACTGGTTTTAAGACCTAAAACACAAGGCAAGGCAGACTTGCGCAGTGTTTTTATGGGAAAGATCCTGCTCCTCCCTGGAGCGCTGGCTGCAGGATGCTGTTGGATTTGGTGGGGACTAAGCACTGTAGAAACTGAGGCACTCCACAGCTACAGCTGGTGGGTAGTGGTTTTGCATGTTCTCCGCTGCCAGGGCTGAACTGGTGGGATTTCTACCCCGAACATGCTTAGAACAGGGCTGTAGGTACAAGAAGGTTTGTTACTCTGTCTTTGCCCTGGGTCCTCCTAGAGCTGCGGAAGTCCCATCTGCTCCTGCTGTGTGCACAGTCTGCTCTTTAAAGCTGTCTTTTTTTGCCTTCAGGTTAGGCTATGTTTTTATAATATTCAGCTAGTTTTTCTTCCAGATTTCCAAGCAAGGAGACCTTCCTTCACCCAGGGAACCCGTAGTTCCCTGATGTTACTTTAGGGTGTTTTGCATAGCAGGTCTGCTTAATGCAGCCCACTGATACAACCTTATTAAGGACAAGTTTTGTCTTACAAAGATGTCCAGAATTCCCTTCCCAGATTGTGCAGTTACCTAAATATGCAATACCAAGCGGGAAATTGGCTTGATGCGGCCATTGCAGCGTGTCTGCAGCATCTCTCTGGAGAGATCTAGTTTTCTTGCAGCAGTACTACTATAGCAATATGATTTGGCCAAATCTAGAGCCTTGTGCATTGTGCTCACCCTGGCACTGGGTATCCTCAATCTGTGTTGGGGAAATGAAAGCCCTACTGGGAAAAAGGTATTCCCATTGTCTTGCAATCATTTGATGACACTACATTTGCAAAACTGAGAGGACTGAGGTTTGAACATGCAGCCTGGTCTAGGGGAAGGTGTCCCTGCCCATGGCAGTTGGAACTATATGATCTTTAAGGTCCCTTCCAACCCAAACCATTCTGTGATCTTACAGACTGTTGACACTGGAGCTGGGCTGCAGCTGAGCACTGGGAGTGCGTGTCTGTCACTAGGAGCTGAGGAGGGGTCCCTCAGCAGGGTGCGTGGTGCACTTGTGTGTTGTGAGGATCCCACTGCCTGCGTTAACCAGGGTCTCCTGCCTCCTTGGCCCCAGGATGGCAGGTGGGTGGCTGTGGCAGCCTTTCTCACCTCCCTGTTGAAATGAGAATCTCCAGTGGCGGCAGCAGCAGCAGCTGTTTAATCTTCATGCCCGAAGCTCAGCCATGAAGGATGGCTTCCCTCAGCTGAGGCTGCTGCCAAGGAGGGTTTTTAATTTTGCATCCCGCAGGGGTTGTCGAACTGGTGAGACTGTACCAGTGGGGATGTAATTGCTTTGGGGAGAGGCGACTGGGTGGGAGAGGTGACGCAGCAACGCAGCAGGCAGAGGTGAAGAGTTGGCTTTAAAGCAGCGACGAGGGCTGCTGGGGTTTTAGCCCTCCCCAGTGTATTAGTCCATCCTGGTGATGGGCAGCCTTGTGTCTGGGGACCAGGTAACACTGGGGAGAGGAGTTCATTAGGATCCTCCAGTCAGTAGGTGCTCTGTGTTATCTGGCTTCTTATTTTGCAAAACTGATACATGCTTTCCACGTCAATCACTGACTACTGGTGTAAAGTGAAAACGAAGCACCACGTTTTTGTGTTTATAGTGTTACCTCTTAGAAAAGAAGAGAAAAAGTGATTCAGTAGCACTGTAGGTTTTGTAGTTACATGCTGGTACTGGGAGGGCAGTGAACCCGGGGCACTGCTGTCCCTGAGCCTTTCCCTCTGCGGAAACTTCAACCGAGAAAACAAAACCACGGAGTCACTTCATGGGCTGTTGCATTTGGGTTGTGGTTTGTGGAAAGGTTTTTAGGCACCTGAGAGTATTTGGTTTTAGCAACTGTTTTAGGAATGTGCCTCTGTCTTCTACTTCTCCACCCTCTCCAAACACTGCTGTTGCTCAGGATTTTATATCAATCCACCGAGAGATTGAAACAACAAAGAGATGCCAAGCAGGAGTAAGCACGGGAATTAGCTGTGGGGTAACCTAATAGCTGTTTAGTAAAACAGGAGCTCACTTGTGCCCCAAATTAGAAATGAAATTAAAACAACTTTTCAGATGTGCTTTCTTTCCACTTTCCTCTGGGAGTTGAAATGAGAGAGGATATGACAAAATACTGCGCTCAAGCCTGCTTTCTTGCAGAGCCTGGCCTTGCTGTAATCCTAACTGCTTGTGACTGAGCAGCATTTGAAGGATCACAGGCAAGGGCTTTCGATGTGCTCTCCAAAGAGATTCACGTGTGAATGAAGCTTCCCTGGCTGTATGACTTTCAGTTGGTCTTTTGTGAAACTCCAGTTCGGCTCTGTGGTATCTCCTGCTGCAGAAGCCACAGCTCAGCCTGCAGCTTGCAAATATGGATAACTTAGTGATGCTGCCTGGATTTTCTACAACCTCTCTGCAAATTTCTGCTTGGAGCTGTTGTACACTGGTGCATTATGCCTTGCTGTGGCCAAGAATACCTAAGCCTCTAACTAGCACAGCTGTGTTTCCCTGTGCAACTGCATTTGTCCTACCACCACAAATGAGGGGAAGGGAGCTGAGGTCAGGATGTAACTGCACTGACGGCTAGAGGAGGATCCGAGTGAACGTCTTTGATGTAAGGTGACCTGAGGCATGAGCAGTGCAGAGAGCTCATGATGGACATGCAGGGGTGAACGTTTCTTCCTGTGTCTTCACATCCTCAAGGAGTATCGATCTGTTGCCCTGGGCCTGTGTAATCGCTCCGGTTATCTGTGCTGCTGTTCCTGCTCTCCATCTCGGCACCAGGTGTACAGCAGTGGGCTGTCTGCAGCAGGGCTGTGCGTTTGCCTGGCTGTGTGTTAGCTGCTGCGCTGCTAAAGTGGAGCTGCTAGCTCTGATGGTACACTTGTAATGTATGGGTGTATAGGATCTCATGGGTGTATGATATCCTAAAGCTCTGCAGAGAAATAAGAGGTAGCTGTGAAATCTTCCACAGCTGCAGAGATCTTCCTTGAAACATTCCTAGTCAGCCAGGGGACAGTCCTGTGAGCAAGCTGATGGCATCCTCTTTCCTATGGTTTGTCTTAGGAGGTACAGGAGGACCAAACTTTAAGTGGCTTGTTCATCTGCAGCCCTGCCTGTGCAAAGGCACAGGATCTCATCTCTGCTGTTCTGCTGCATCTTGTGGGAGCTGCTCATCTCTTTGCTTCTTCATCCAGTGTGTCCAGATCTGGCCATGGCTGAGGTTATTGGAGGGTGTAGGAGGTGCTGATACAGGCGTACATGCTTTCTTTGCAAAAAGGGAAGCAAGTAGGAGCTAAGGGCATTCGGTTCATGGTCCATTTCATATCTACCAGTGTGTGTGCAGACATCTGCTCGTTTGATTTACTAGTGGCCACTCAGGTGGACATCCTCTCCTGCCACTTATACTGGAGCTATGTCCGTCTGGCCATGCATGTGCTATAAACCTTTGTTTCCTTAGGAAAACAGGGCAAAAATTGCTTTTTGTTACCTCGGGTCCAACAGCACTGAGAGCTTTGTTTGGAGCAGACGCACAGTACCTTTGCAAACACTGTGTTTTCCTGATTCCTTTCCATCATGCCCACGCAATATGGATATGCTCTGCAGAGTATGCTCCAGCAGCCTTTTTATAACAAGTTAAAAATACCTCCAACTCTCCATCTCACGGAAAGCATTTGAATGGTATCAACCAGCAGGCCAGCAGTCCTGGGAGCCTGTCTTTTCTGTGCTGATTCATGAGCCGTATCAGGGTGTTTTTTTCGTCTTTAGACAGCACCTTCCAATGAATTTCCTTGCAGACTCAGTGTTACTAAAAAGACTAGTATTGAGACCCAGATTGTCATCAATTTTTTCATAATCTCTGAGAACTCATTTTTCAGCCAAATGCCAAGTCCCTAACATGCCTAAAAAACCTGTTAGTACTTTGTCGTATGAAATACTAGTTTGTTAAAGTTGTCTTTTCTTTAGGCACAACGTGTGTTTCCTATCTGCTGTGAGGATGATTTGGGTGGTGAGGGGTTTTGTGCCTTCACAAATATTTGATTTTTTTTTTTTCCCTTCTGACTCAGGACTATTTGTCTTGGGTCTGTACTGCTGGGGGGTTTAAAAGGCAAACAAAAAAAAACCCCTAACAACCCTTAAAAGCAAACCCAAATACTCAGTTAAATAAGCTTCGTGAACTTTCCTCATGGATTTTCAGCAGGATTCTCAGATTCCCAGTCCATTTTTTTGATCCAAATGCTTTTTTTTCCCCATGGATTAACAGACAGACTTTTCCTGCATGACTGGGTTTTGCTTTGTGAGCAGTATAGAAAGTCCTTGCCTGCAGAAGACATTTAGCCAGCATGGCTCTGATAGGGGCTGGGGTCCTGGGTCTGAGTTACATGTGGCTCACAGAGATGGTGACAAAAAACCTCCTCCAAACAGAAATCTTGCCTGCTTATAGTTGGAAGACTACTTCAAACCACCCTCTCCTTTTTTTGAGACTAATGAGCTTCTGCCCTTGTTGACTGACGAGTTGTTTCTAAGCCCCCTTGGCGATGTCTCGTGCAAAGACTCTCCCTCTTGCGCTGTATGCTGAAGTGGTGGACATTCCCAGGGAACCCTGTCCTCTGGAGAAAGCTCACAAGGGCCTGTCTGGCTGGTTCATTGGACATTGTTTTCTCCTAAGGTGGGCATTGCGACACACTCTGTCACATAGGCAGTGTTCTGAATTTAATTTTATTACTATTTTTTTGCCCCCAGAGACAAGCAAACAGAACTTCTGCAGGTCATTAGGAAGAGTGGAGGTGATTTAGCCACAAAAAGTTCTCAGTGTAGTGTGGAGAAGTTACTGCACAGAACCACCTGTTTTTAATTAATCTTTTGAACCAATTTGGTTCTAGCAAACCAATTCCATTAACAGGCTAAGCAGAATAATGACAGGCACAGCTGCTATAATTCCTTGTTACGCTTCTAGTTAAAACAAAATCCTCTTTGCATCGGGAAACACTAATCTAATGTCATGACTGTGTTCATTATGAAATCTTTGGTAGTTGAGCACATCCAAATGCTTCACATGTGTTTTCATAATTTTTCCCCTCCCTGCTATATGATCAAAATGTGTAAATTATGAGATGACTTCTCCCCAGAGAAATGGAGCTAATTGATGCATTAATGTTCCTGAGATAAATCAAACTGAAGTCCCCTGCTATGCTCAGCTATAGGGTAGACTTATATACTAGCTCTAATGTTCTTTGGGGTGATTTAAATTTTATTTCAGTCAGTCTTGTAGCTCACTTATCAGCCAGACATGGGTTCAAACGTTCAGTTGCTGTCTTTGCTTCAGAGTACTGAAGTGTGCTGAATTCAGCTTGAATTAGCAGATGGTCTTACGTGATAAGAAAAAAAAAAACAACTTGCCATACTGGCTCAGGCCATCTATCCCAGTTATCCCATCCTAGATAGTAGTACTAAAGGATGTCTGGAGAAGAGGGACAGGGTCATTGTGTGCATTGGATGCTTGTTCCCTGCGTGTAACCTTCTCCCAGTCCCAGCTGGATGTCCTTCCTTTGAGAATTGGCTATGAGTTGGGTGGTGTCCTTCTGAAACCTACCTGTGTTTTTGGCCTCTTCCTATCCTTCAGCTGCAAGTTTCACAGTGCAGCTGTAAACTGGGCAAGAACAGCCCCACTTTATTTGGTTTAAATGGCATGTCCTTGTGTGTGCCCTAAGTCACCCGGGTATCTGTGTCTCCAGCTAAAAGGTCAAACTGCTCTGGGGGGAGGGAAATACTGCAATGCTGGGGTGTGAATGATCAGGTGTGGAGTAGGCAAGACATGAAACTTGAGGAGGCAAGAGGGGAACGTAGGTTCCGATCTGACACCTGATCCAACACCCAGCTCTTGAATGAATGCTTGCGGCTCGTTACACTTGCTGTGTCCCTGCGGATATATGCGATGTGTGCTGCTGTGCTTTGGAGGTTTCCAGTTTACCCTCGAGGTCTGACGTTGCTAATTTTTAAAGTGCTAGTTTTCCAGACTGGATTTATCACTGAGAAACAGCTGAGGTTTTATGGATTAGAGTCAAACTATCCATCCTGAGAGACAGTGTGGAAAAGCGGGTTCCTGGAACGGGCTGCGTTTCCTCCCTCCTGGAGCAAGTGTGAAGCAGGAGCCTGGGTCCTCTCCTGTGCCTGCGGCTGGGTGCTGCTGCTCATCCATGCTGCAGTGTTATTGCTCAGCTCCTTGCCTGTAAGCAGCCTTCTCCTGGGATGTGGTATCTCACTGCATCACTGTGAGGAAGTTGTCAAGGTTTCTGGTCTTGTTAGCAGCTGCAGCGTTTCTTGGTGCCCTGACTTTGGGTCTGGCTGGTGAAAGGTCCTGGTGGCTACCTGTGAGGGTGTGCTGGCTGGAGTCATGCAATGGGAATTTCATGATCCAGAGCTGTAACTTACCTTCAAACGAGATGTTCTTTTAAACTGCACCAGTTCCCCTGTGTCTTTTTACAATGCATAGCCCATTAGAGTCCTGATGTGCATTTGGGGTCTCTTACCCTACAAACATATAGTAAGAAGGGTATTGTTGAACTCTTTGGAGAGGCACTGGTTTACTGTGCTGGGGCTACAGGTGTGCGCACGCCCTTGGGAACATGATGCAGCTTTGCATGTGTGGCTCCGTTTCCTTGCTGCTGCATGAGAGTTGGGGTTATTCAGCCTGAAGAATAGAAGGCTGCAGGGAGATCTTATAGCAGTCTTGCAGTACCTAAAGGGGGCCTACAGGAAAGCTGGAGAGGGACTTTTTACAAGGGCATGTAGTGATAGGACAAGAGGTAATGGTTTTAGACTGAAAGAGAGTAGATTTAGATTAGATGTAAGGAAGAAATACTTCATTCTGAGGGTGGTGAGGCACTGGAATAGTTTGCTCAGAGAAGTTGTGGATGCCCCACCCCTGGAGGTGTTCAAGGCCGGGTTGGATGAAACTTTGAGCAACCTGATCTAGTGGAACGTGTCCCTGCCTATTGCAGGGGGGTTGGAACTGGATGATATTTAAGGTCCCTTCCAACCCAAACCATTCTATGATTCTATGTGCGGGGTAGCTTTAGCAGTCAGCAGCCTGGCTGGTGTTCATGTTAGATGTGTACTGTGCATGAATGTGGAGAAACAGGCTCTTGATTCTTGTGCAAATAATGTTTTCAAGGAAACAGCACAAGGGAAGTGAAGAGGGAATTTTAAGTTACTTGGATAACTTTGAAACTGTCTGCCCCACTCTGAGATTTTGCTGAGTGGTTTGAGAAGTGACGTTCAGCATAGTTTATCAGCTTAGCTTAGTTAGGAGGAACAAGAAATTAGAGGAGTGATGGAGGTCTACCTTCGGAGACCAGCTTTGCCAGAGAAGGCAGCTGCCAAGCAGAGCTTTACACAACTTGTGCGCAGTGGAGCAAGACTGTAGAAATCCTTCTGGCTCCAACTCTAAGTAGCTTGCTGCAGATAAACAAACACACAACCCTCTGCTGACCGAGTCCATCCTCTCATGTAGGTGCATGCATGTGTCTGGAGGCACATACTCTCACCCTCTCAGTAAGCGTATCCATATCTCAGTTTTCCTGCCTGAGATTGCTCCAAACCTGCTCCAGAAAGATAAACAGGGAGGGTGGATAAACCACTGCTGTGGTTGCTCCCCATCTAGGCTTCGTCTCTGCTATGTTAATTAGGGAGATACAGGCATCTGAGCCGAACGCTGCGGGCGTTTGTGATGGCAGTGTCAGCAGGTGAGTGCAGCACCGCTGCAAAAGGAATATTGTACCCAGCTTGATCAGTCGCTGAGTTACAGGGCTGCGTTGTTTCCACGGGAAGTGCCCGTTGCCCCTTCCTATTGCTCTCGCTCTGTCAGTGTGGCTTGTGAAATACGGGGGTGTTCAGGGGGAATCACAGATGATAATGAATCTGCTCCTTTTATGGTTAAAAATCAGGGCTACTGTGCTCTAGAGAAAAATCCAGCGTAGCTAACAGAGTTACTCCAGCAATATATTTGGCATGGCAGGCCGATTGTAAAATCTGTTCGCTTCTATGTGAATAAACCCTTGACACTTCATTTCACTGAAACCTCTGGAGGGTGATGTGCAGCTTCTTCTGATAAATCCTAGCTGATCAACAAGGATGCTAAAAACAGCGAGGCCATCCATTGCTAATTATAAAGCTGTTTCAACCAGGCCAGTAAAACATGATGGTTTATCCACTGTTTGCTATCAAAACTCACTGTATTTGCCTTATTTGAAAAGAGCTTCTGTCTTTTAGGTATGCACATAGAAGGTGATGGCTTTGGAACAGCTTCCAGACCATACAGCATAAGCGTTGCTCCCAAAATTAAAAAAAGCAAAAAGAAAACACCAATAAAAAAACTCCAAAACCCCCCACAGTAGCAAAGTAATAATCACTGTTAACATTTCAAGGCTTAATGCTTCTGCCATGGTACTTAATCGATAATTGAAATCACAAGAGAAGTGTAATGCTTGAAATTCATGCAGTTAATTTTATTGCTAGCACTTGTAATTTGAAAGTAATTCTGAAATCAATATCAATGTGACTTTGCGTGGAATGGGAAAGCTTGGAGTAGGTTCAACCACAAACAGCTCAGTATTTAAGTGGGAGCTGCTCTTTCATGAGAGATCAGGATTAATTCTACTTAGTTTTTCTTCTTAGATATACGATCGCTCCCACACCGCTTGGGTGCATTTAGTGTCTCTAAACTGAAACTCTAAATTTCTCAAAGGCTTTGGATGCTTTTCTCAAGTCCTCTCTGTGTCCCACAGGCGTTTCTGAGGGCCAGTGGGGCTGTGAGAGAGGGGAGAGGCCAGGAGAAGGCTATAAAACTTCCCCCTGCCTAAATCCAACTTTTTCACAGTGAAACATGCTCCGGCAACAGCTTTCCGAGCTCCAGCTCCCCACTGCTGCAGGCTCCGAAGGAGGCGTTCGTTGAGGCAGGAGCGTGCTGGGGTGATTTGTACCTCTGCGTCTTCCTGATGAGCTCATTGCCATGGGCTCCTCCTGGGCTTGCTGGGGGCTCGGTGGGGACTGCAGCAAAGATAAAGTGCAAGGGCTTCTGCTGGAAAAGTATTGCAATGCCCTGGCTTTGCCTCGGGTCATTAAAGCTTCTGTAATTACTCTGTGCTCGATCTGCAGACAAGAGGCTGGCTGGGATGTGGTCAAATCCTTCAGAGATGTCTGTCTGCTGCAGGTGTCACTGTGCCCCAGGAAATTTTGCTGGAATTAATGGCTTGGGCCTCAGAGTGGTTGGGGAGGCTCTGTGGTCTGTCCTGGTGGGCTTCCCCAGGGAGACACAGGAGACCTGGGAAGGCAGCTGGGGTGCAGAGGGTGAAGGGGCTGTTACATGTGTCTTGTAAATATGTATATCAGTGGCAAAGTAACCTGGTTCTGGCCTTAAAACTTCTCCTTTGGTAGAGTCCAGTCAAATTCTTAATATCCCATCCTCTTCATCTTCCCAAACTTGCCAAAAAAAACCCCCAAACAACCCACCAGATCCAAAGATGAGTCTTAGTGTTGCCACTGTATATCTTGGTTTCTGTTTTGTTGGCTGGAGGATTCCCATCCCTTCCTGAAGCAGGCAAGATGTGCTGTGGCTTTTGAGCCAGCCCTACTTAGATGTCACTGTGCAAGAGTTGGCAGCTTGAATACTCTCCATGGTTTGCCTGGGCTTCTCCTGCTCCAGTACAACCGCATTTATGGGCACAGCAATAAAAGTCACTTATTTTGCAGACTGTCTTTATGGTGCTGAAGTTCAAAGGTTCTTTTTGACACAAAAATCTAAAATGACGTGTGCCCCGATCAAGAGCTTGAACTCAGTTTGTGTGCCTGCAGCGTAAGCAGAGAGCAATGCAGGCCCCTCGTCTCCCTTGAGCAGGGATCAGGACCGAACGCTGCCATCCAGGCTGTCTAGCTGCATATTCAAACCGGCATCCTCTTGATCTCCGTGGGAGTGCTGACAAATTTAAGAGAAACCATTTCTCTGTATGTAAAACAACCAAGTAAGCTAACTTTAGAAATAACAATGCTCTGATTGTTTTCCAAAATAGCTTTGGTGTGTAACTTCCAATGGCTGACAGAATTTGCAGGGGGGTTATTTAAATAAGAAAAGTCTTTTTTACTTTCAGTCTCATCCTTTAATTTATCAAGCTAATTAACTGATCTTACCCAGGGACACTTTGTTCCTATGCAATGCCCTCCCCCATCCCAGTCAAGACATCTGCACACACAGGGTGTGTTATTCCCATCCTGTAAACTGTGTGCAAGATGCTGGTGCTTTCTCATTCGTTTGGCTTTGTTTTAATCTTTCTCTCTTCACTCTGAGCTCAGCTGAAGTACATCACAGGTTCTGCAGCTAATTAGCCCGATTACAGCTGTCTGCATCAGGTTGGGAGATTGAGTTAGAGGCAGTCAGTATCCCAATGTACTGGAGTCTCATTGAGTCTCCAGTGCAGCCACATTTAATGAAATTCAAACAGATCAGGTTAAATTAGATTAGCTAATGGAATTCTCATCTTCTCAGTTTAATGTAATTCTGAACAGTGAATCTTTAGTTTATCTAGAAAATGAATGTTTCTTTGAGTTGGATTTGACCTAACCCTGCAGGCCTGAGCTCCTTGGACCTTGGAGAAGTTAACATCCAGGATCTGAACTCTGTGGGCTCAGCTTGTTGGTGGACCCTGTGCTAGGGTGTTTGGAAGTAATTCAGTGCTGGGAGAGGAGGTTCTGCCATGCTATTCCTTGATGGCCATGGAGTGGTCTGAAGGGACTTGCAAAGTGGGTCCCTCCTGCCCTAGGTGACCACAGCTGGGACAGAAGTGCAGTGGGAGACTGCCTGTGCCACAGCTACTGTACCCCAGGGCAGAAGCAGAGCAGGCAGAAGAAATAGCCTCTGTTGCAGCACACTTTGAAATGTTTGCCTTGTGCCTTTAGCAGCTCAGTCCTTTGTCCTGGTACTGCAGAAAAATGACAGATGGAGAAGGTACCTGACAGGTAACTCCAGCAATTGCCCCACTGGGTTGATGCTCTTGTCCAAAAGTAGACAAATTTCTGGAAAGATATTAGGACCTGTTTCTTTGGCAAGATTAGAGGGAAGAGGATGTTGTAAAATGTTCCTTTGTTTATGGAGAGAGTGTCTTGCATGGTCCCTTAGCAATCCCCAGCACAGGCAGCAAAAATAGCAGTGCCAAAGGGAGTTAGAGCAGCCTCTAAAGCTTGACACGGAGCTGTAGAGTTGTGCAGGACTTGGCAAAGCTGCTGAAGTGTCTTTTTGCTCTGACCCTTTTTGTAATCAGCAAGGAAACAGCAAGATGTAACAAAATGTCCCTGCCTGCCTGTCACTGGCTTGGTGACAGCCTGTGCTAGTGGGAGATGGGGAGGCCTGAGATTCCCTGGAGATGGCAGGGTCCCGGTGCCTGCCCGGAGCTGGCTGTGCTGAGCGAGGGTCCCTGGTGCGTGGCTGCTGTGAACCCTAGAGCAACACGTGTGCTGATGAGGGAGTCGCTGTATCTTCTACTTGGTGGAAACAGCAAAAGCTGCCTCTCTGGTTTGCTTACAGAGCAAATGGTGTGAGTAGGAAAGGGTTTGTGTCCTGGTCCCCTCTAGCCAGTGGAGGACCAGGCAGGCATGCAACTGGCAGGGGAGTTGGATGGAGAAAAAAACCCAAACTGATATTTGCTGTATTCTTCTCTCCTTAAGCATGCTGCTTCACTTTTTGAACTCTGTTAGTGCGGCAGCTTTTACAAGTGCTAAATTCACTTAATCCGTGATGGAGTTGTGAGTGCGGTTACTTGGTGTTGCTGGCCGACAGCGTGAGGGCTTTTGAAAGGCTGTTAGGGCTGTGTGTGGCGTTCGGCTCAGACCCCCTTCGTTTGCTTTCTTGGACACCAGGCACTTACCCTGACTGCATGGTGCCTGTGTCATGATCGGAGTTCCCCCAGGATCAGATGCTCATCTTCCGGCAAACTGAACAAGTTTTGCTTAGAAGAAAAGTAACTTTAGGACGTACAGGGAATCTAAGGGCTTTGAGCTTTTCTGGGTGGTTTTGTTGTCACAGCGTTGCTTTCGGTAGTGTCTGCTGGTAAAAAATGAAGGTCTCAGAGTAAAGGCATGTGTCCTTGTGCCCATTTTACTTTTTAAGGCTCTCCTTGCTGCAACAGCTATGCTCTGTTTGTGGGGGGATTGTGGTTTGGCAGATGTGTTGTCCCTGTGTGTGTCCTCCTACCCACCCAGGCTGAAGTGCCATGTTGCAGATACATTATATTATTGCTGGTTTTAGGGTGCTGGCAGGACTGGAAGCAGTTACTTGTAGCAGTGCTCCTCACTCCTTCCTTAATACACATCTCTTCTCAACTGCAAATCCTATTGCCAGCACAATAATTGTTTTCATTGCTTCATTGGGAGTAGTGAGGTTAACATCTTGAGCAGCAGCTAAAATAGACAGGAGCAAATAACACAATAGCTTAATCCCCTGGAAATTACTCTTTTCAGTATGGAGTTATGTTTCCTTTTTATCTCTCCCCCCACCTTTTCTTTTAAAGGGCGGAATTACATTTTATTTACAGCTGAGCCCAGGACCTGCACTCTGCTGCTTCTGCATGCAGAGTCACTGAATATTGCTCTGGATATCCTTTTCCCAAAGGGAATCCCTGGCTAGAGTGTTGCGAGACCTCGGTGATGCAGGGAGGAGGAGTTCAACCACATGGCTTCACCTTCCTTCAATGTGGCCCGTTGCAAATGAGGTCCCTTGGTGGAGCAGCAGCTCTCTGGTCCTGCCTGCAGTGGAGCTGGGAGTGAGTTCAAGTTGTCATTGCAGAGATGAGCAGCTTCCAATGTACATAAATATCCAACCCTTCTCTGACTCTATCACTTTGTTATAAACAGGCACACAGTCGTTTTCCAAGTGAGCCATCTGGGTTTGACAGATGTCTCCGGCTTTTTCTGGGCCCATTGTTAAAGGGGGGAAAAAGGGAGGGAATATTCTGAATTGAAGGAAATAGCTTCTGATGGCAGTCTGCAATTTCATGGGCTGGGAGAGGAGCTGCCCCTCTTTCCCTCAATTGCCATCAGCTCCATTGATTGAAATCTGTATTTGTAGCCTGGGAAGCATCGCTTCTCGCGGGAAGTGCTGGAATTGTCACTTCTTGGAGAAGGAGGTTCAGGTGTACGGTGTACTTCTATGCTTGATACAGAGCTAGTGGGCTTTTCGTACTGGTAACAGGTGCAACACTGGTTTCTGAAGCCGTATGAGCAAGGTCTTTACAGCCCTTATCTGGGACTTAATTATTGTCTCTTCAATGAGACTTCACATGCCTTTTATCCGTTTTCATCCCAAAGTTTTGCAGGCACTAGTGTGATGTAAGGTCCCTCCTCCTCTTAGTCTTGGAGAGCAATGTGTATTTGTACACTCTTAAAGTCTCTTTGAATCATGTTATTTACTTCTTCCTAATGTAGAAAGATCCCCACGTCTGATCATTGTGGACAAATTGCGAAGATAGCAAAGTTGACATTGTAGCTAAATACCAACATCAAATGTCAACATTATGCTATCTATATTTTTTCATTTTTTCCTTTTGGATCTTTTGTTGTTCTTGAGAAAGCATGCGAAAGGCATCAGCTTCCTGAAAGTGATGATATTAAAAACAGAAGGGGGGGTAAAGTGCTTTCTGCACTAAAGGTCACGGATCAGAAGTGAGTTTCAAAGAATATATTCAGATGAGGGGTTGCGATGAGGCTCTTTGCTTCTCCTTTCTAATGTGTGTGTGGGAGTGAAGTCTCGACCTCTCACTTTGTTGACACGTACACACACACAGGTTTTGCTCTGCTTGAAACTTTCTGCCACCCTCACGGTGCCACTGTCTGGGGCTGTGAGGCATTTAGTGCACTGAACGGTCGGTGTTGCAGGGCTGCAGGTGTGCTGTCATGTACTGAATGAGAATGTGCAAATTATCATAATGCTTCAGTGAGAGCAAAGTCCGAAGAGCACATTTAGGACAACTTTGTTAAAAATGCAGGTTTTATGCTTGATTTTAGAGTTTGTGATTAGCTGGAGAGGGGAGGAGAGAAGCAGAGGAAGCACTGTAATTATTCAATACTGCACTTATGGTGGCATACCAAGTGGAAAATTGTCAAAGATAGATGTTTGGTAAAGAAATCTGTCAATGCTGGAAGCCTCACTTCCTCCTCTGTGTTCTCTTCCCTGAGAGAGGCAATAAAGGGTGATACTACACAACCCTCATGTTTATTTGCTGTAAGGACTTCCCACAGACCAACGATTACCAAATTGTGATCCTACAGACCATCGGTGGTCCAGAAGGTCATGGAAAACAATCCATGCAACAATGCTGCTGTGTTAAATTTTCATTTGAGATGGACATTGAGATGGCTGCTTCTTGAGAAACGTGGTTGGATGTGAGAAATGTCGATTTACCAGTTGTATGGTGCAGAAATTTTGAAAGCACTGCATTGCCCTAGGGTGGGGAGGGGATGTCTGCTGAGATCTCCTGTAGCCCTTTGGTAACAGCACAGTCCACATCTAGAACCCTCTCTAAAGTTCTTGGTTTTAGGTTGTTCCTTGAGAGCAACAAAAATGATACATCTCATTGGGTCCAGCTGTGAGTACTCTGGATGCTTGGATGCCTGTTGGAGGATGTGCTTGACGAGTCTTTGACATACAGATTTATCTAAAGACTGCTGCCCTGTTCTCAGATTGGAGCCACCAAACCACGTTTCTGTTCTGTGTTTACGCGACAGAAGTGTGTTTCCATTTCCTCAGCTTTCTATGTGTTTTTAACACAAAGGTGCCTGCCCAGTATTGTAAACATTTCTGAAAAGATTTTGTCCCTACTGTGTATCGCATAATTCAATGTTTTCTTGCAAATTGTTCTGGAATGGAGCTTAGGTTCATGCTTTTATGTTACTCTAGGGAAAAAATGGTAATTTCTACAGAAGGGTCTGACTGTACAGTAATTGTAAGGGAAACATGGGCAAGAAGGAAAACAGAAGTTAAGTGGCCAGCGTTTTGTATCAACAGATGTTTTCTCATGTTAAAAAACTGTTCAAACATCATTTGCATTTAAGTAAGGTGGAGTATGGGGCATGCACAGAGCTTCAAGTGCCTTTCCCCATCCGTATGGCCCTTCAGTGGTGTGTGGCACCAGTGGGCCTTTCTGTAGGAGCTGCAGAAACATCAGCTCACTGTGTGTGGTCACCATGGTGAGCTACCATAGCTCTGGCAGGTGTGGGAAAGCTCTGGCGTTTTCCCCCCTTTCCTTGCTGGACTCTGTCTTGGGGCTGTGCTGTCAACAATGGGCTCTTCATATGATTTCCTTGCTCCTCTCCAGAAGCAGCTGTAGCTCCTTCTCTATCCAGCCCCACTGCTGTGCTCCCTTTTTTTTTTACAGTGTGCTGTGGTGTATGTTCTCCGATGGTTGATGGCATAGGAATAATGCTGAACTCCTTTATCCTACCAAGTGTTGGAGGAGGCACCTCATCACACTGAGACATTTGCAGAACTGGCAGTGCATCTCCAGGAGCTGAGCCTGAAGAGGGTTTCAGGGATGTAATGACCTGTATGTGGTCTTGGATTGGAGTGACATGGGCAAAACTGCTGGGAAATATAGAATATTGTGGAGTCAAAAGGTGCTTCTCAGTACCCAAACTTTGGAAGGTGTAGAGTCAGTAATGCCAAATTGTGCGAGTGGTACTTCTACTTGATGTGTTTATTTTGTCAAGATCAGCTTGCTCACGGTGCCTGAGAGCAGGACCTTCACTGGTTGTGCTGAAGAAGTAAATGTTAACATGAAGTTTGGGATTTTCAGCAAGCCCCATGAGAATTACATACCTAAATCAGTAGTAAATGGTGGCATTTAGCTCCCCCAGGATACCTGGAAAATCCTAGCCCACAAACGCGAATCGATTACAGCTTTGTGAAGAGAAGTGTGATAAAGGGGTTTGAAAAGCTCAGCGAGAGCTGGGAGGTAGCGTGAGACCTCTGCAGAAAGGGATCTGTGCGTTTAGGAGCTGAAGTGCTGTCTGAGTTGGCAACTGCATGAATTGGATTTGTTTCAGGGGTCAGTGCCCAAATAAATATTTGCAATAAGACACTCACCAGCCTTTATTAAACCTTGACCAAAGCTAGCCTGTGCTCTCTGAGGCGGTGAAGGAAAGAGAGACGAGATAAAAGGTTTGCATTAGTATTGATACTTATGTTTGGCCAAGATTTTGTTTTTTTTCTTACTTAAAGGGAAGATGGGTCCAGGAGGTGTTTGCGAGATGACAAAAGAGGTACTGTGGGACATAATTTTTCCTTTTGCATGAATTTTTAAAACACCTGAAGCTAGAAAAGCTTTGCCCTCTATAGTGTCCCATGAAACTCAGAACTTGCTTTCAAGTGAAAAAACAGCTGCAAACACATGGGAAGGCATAGGGCAAAACGTTGCTTTGAAGGAGTTAACGGAGCGCTCCATTGATAAATGCCTTTGAAAAATCCAAGCAGACTTTATCAAGGTTCCTCACAGAAGATGTTTAAGGAAATGAAGTGGCTGTGGAAAAAGAGAGGGAGGATCTTTACTTAAAAAAAGCTGGTTAAAAGAAGATGAATAGAGAGTGGAAGTAAATAATGAGTTTTCCTGGTGGAGGGAAGTCACCAGCAGAATACTGCAAGGTCTCATGCTGAGACCTTGGATCCTTCAAATATGCATCAGGGACTTGAAAAAGGAACACAAAAGAAAAGAAATGAGTTCTGGCAGCACAGCAAACTATTTGGGGTAGTAAAGACAGGCAAAGTGTGAAGACGTGCAGAAGGATGTTCTGAAACAGAGTGACAGGATGCTAAAACAACAGATGAATTTCAGGGTAGGAAAATGTGAAGTGATGCACATAAAAGTAATTCTGTGTGTACACAAGGCGATGAGCTGTGAGATGCCAACAGGCTCTGGGGGTTTGAGGTCCTGCGTTAGACCACAGAGCTCTGTGGTAGCATTGGCTCAGTACTCAGCAGTGATCAAAACCAAATTGAACATTAGGAGTTATTAGCAAAGGCAGTGGGAAGAAAACATGATGCAGCTGTGTAAACCTGTGGTTGCACTGCCTGCTGCTCTCTATCTCCTGGCTCTGGAACAGACCAGGAGAACTGGAAAGAAGCTCAGAGCAGAGTTAAAATGAGAGATATGGGGTAGTGTTTGTACTGGGAGTTTTCAAGATGACCAGGATTCCTTAGACTGAGCAAGAGATGGATAAAGTGAAGTATTGCAGTGATCTGTAAAAGCAATGGGAGACAGTGAGGGTAAGTAGGGAGTGATTTTTGGTGGTCCACCTCCATCCTGGTATTAAAGGACATCGGATGAATGGTGAGACTGCAAGTTGCGCTTCCAAGGGGGAGCGTAGACCAGGATGTGTAGTTGTAGGAATGTGTGTGAAATAAAGTGCTAATCATGGGTGCTGTGGCCTTTTTGTAAATGCCTAGGAAGCCTTTAATGAAAGGTTAATTGGGCAGCGGATTGGCAGAGAGGTGTCCAAGGAGAACGGGGTGTTGCTAAGATAAAAGGGCGAGTGCAGGAGTGGAGACAAATTGATTTTATTTCCATGTGCCACAGTAGGATGATGATTCATGCTGTTCCCTAGCTGACTTTTACTGAAATTGCAGTGCCACTGTTCAGCCCGTGGCTGTGCTGCCATAGTAGCGGAGGTGCAAATTGATCCTTTGGCAACATGTGCCCTTGTCTTGGGTTGATTTGAAGCTCATGGGACTTCAGTCCAATGGAGCACCTAGGTCTTGAGAGGTGCATGCCCTGGGAGGCCTGGGTGTCTCACAGACCCACCTTATTGTGGGAACATGTGTGATGCTCATCTCTGTCCCCATTAACCTTGTTGAGATGTGCTCAGAGTGAGGCTGGGAAGCAGAGGACCCCACTGGCTTTGCTTCTCATCACCACCCATGGCATGGCATGCTGGCACTGAAGAAGCAAAGCTGATGAGATCATGAAGTGTATCTGGATTTTATCTCTGTTAATAAAAAGATAAAGGTTAAAGGAAGCTCTGGAAGGGGGAACAATCTTCAAATTAATTTTATGTTCCAGCTGGACAGATATCTTGATGATCTTAGTGTTTGAATCAAGCTGGGATCTTTCCCCTTGCTCAGGGCAAGTGTTACTTCGTCAGAATAAAATGTTTCTGGGATCTGAGTGCCTGCCAGCAATAGGGCTGCAGACCATGTCAGGCTTTTTTTGAAGTCTCTTTTATTTCTGATATAATTGGCTGCATTTCATGAATTATCTCTGAGGTTGCTACTGTAGTTTTGTGTTACTAGGCTACACCCCATGCACACTGCTGTTTTGTCTGCTACTCATTCTCTGACCTCCTAATTCCACGTGATTACTTTGGAAATCTTCCTTTCACCTAGCTGTGTAATTATTAATGCGATCATATGCTGTCCTGTCTCTTGGTGCCACCAAACATCTGTGTGGGTAGGTTGAGGGCCTTCTTACTGGAGAGTTTGCTTTAGTGTGAGGGGCACACACTGTGGGGCCGTGACCAACATAATGCTTCTTCATTAGATGCTTCAGGAGCAGGTCTGTTGTCTTTACCATGGATTAGGGTCTTGACAGTGAGGATCAAGTAGAATAGGGTTGAGTCAAAACTGGCCAGGTAGATGCCAGGTCATATTTAGAAAATCCCGCCTGGTGTTTTGTTGGCATTTGAGCATGGTACACATCTGCATTGATTCTTGTATATGCTAAGGACATCTGGCTGCCCTGAAAATAAATTAGCGTTTCAACGAGCAGAGTTTATTGTCTGCTTACCTGACATTAGACTGAACGGGTGTTCGGTACATCTGGCTCTGTACAAGGCCGAGACTGCGATTGCTCTCCCAAAAGGCTGAAGCTCTTTGGATTTACCACTTTTCTTATTGCTGTTAACTTTCTTTCCCCCCAGAGCTACTGTGGTAATGTGGAAGAGGAGGACGAGAGGACTTGAATGGTGCTTTCGTGATGCTTTTTTTCAGAACATCAGCCCTTTGTAGATCCTAAATTACTTTTAAATGCATGACCCTTATACAGATGTGGATCTACCACTTTTGTTTGGTTAATAGTTTGCTTCCATTTTCTTGGCCTTGAAATTTTAGACAATCTCAAATATTGGTGTCCATTAGAAATGCATGTGTCACTCTCCCTATTCTTTTTTTCTCATTCATTAGTTCCTGTGAGGTCCTGCTGTTAGCTGCAAGCCTAAAAATGGTCTTTTAGGCTTGACCAGACAGAAGAGCTTTCCCAAGGAGTAGCTGGGGTAGCAGCGGGGAGCATAGTGGTGCCAGTACTCCCAAGGAAAGATGACTTCTGCTTTCTGAGAAAATCACAATTTAAGTTTCTTTATCAGACCAAGTTTGTAAACCAGAAAAATTTTCCTCTTAATTGTTCAAAGGCTTGTCTGCTATTGGCTATTTTCTGAATTGTTCTAATTAAAAAAATCATAATGGGGAAAAAAGCTGATAGTTACTGGTTAATCAACTTCATTCTATATCTGAGAATTATGTTCCTGAACTCATCCTGAATTTAGTCAAATTTACAATATCATAGAATAACCCACTGGCCTGGTGATGTGTATGGGATGCTGCAGAAGAAGATATTTAGCAATATGCTCTGTGTGCTTGATAGGACATCTGCACAAGCTAAGTCATGTTCTCTTTGTACTGCTTGTGGACCAGTAATATTTCCTAAATTGAAACCTATGCACCTTAGAAAAGGTCACAAATATCCTGGATTTTCTGAAGTTTTCTACTTCGAAGGAAAAGCCCTGGAAAATTGCATGACATCTGAAATGGTGCTGTTTTTTCAGGATGCTCAACTAATTCCCTGGTGAGCAACCAAGCTTGAATCCTTCCTGGAGCAGGAAGGTGGAAGGGAGCATGATGAATGGTAACAAGATAGGTTTGAGCTACCTTGTTGCTGTGGAGGTCCCCATGCTCTGTATCCTCCTGTGGCTCCTGGGTTGCAGACTGGAGGGGCTCTCATGCCTGTCCTGCAGCCCCCATCGTGTGGGTGGGACTGAGTGCTGTCCTACAGGCTACAGTGAGCCCCTCTGTTTTTAAAAGCATTTTTTTCTTGCTGTTGACATCAGCACAGTCTCATGAGCTGGCGCTATTAGCATGTGTGTTTTCCCCTCACACTGTGCAAGAATAATTACCCTCTCTCAGCAGCGCGAGTGTTTCTGTTCCCTCTGATTTATAGAGGCAAAGAACTCGTTTGCGAGGATGAGTCAGAAGTAATTCAGCTCTTGAGGGGCTGCATTTCATGGCTTTTTCTCTCTTTATTTTTGCCCTGTACTGTACCTCCTGGTTACCGGTGCTTCAGCCTTCTAGGGAACATGCATTAAAGCTTAGGAAGTGAGCACGGGCTGTACACTTGGTTCACACTAAAAACCCAACCTGATTCTGTAACTCAACAATGTGACACAGATAATCTTTTAAGCTTTGTAATATCATCATAAGAATAATACAGATTCATCATCGGCTATTCCCAAACACTTGGCACCTTGTAGAAAATGCAGGATGAGTGTGAGAGCTGCTCTGCAGGAGCATTTGTGTGCAGCCACTGCTGGAGGGGGGATTTGGCAGCTGTTGAGTTGCAGGGAGCGGCACTGGGTTAGGTGCAGAGCAGGAAATGAAGAGAATTGCTAGGTATAACTGAACCTCCTGGAAAGACAGAGTCATTTAGGGGCCAGGGAAAGCTTTAAGGGAGGGTTGGTTCTTCTGCAGAGAGGAAGCCAAAGGTGTGTGCATCCAAGGGAGAGATTTGCAGCAGTCTGTGTGTGAGTACGATGCTGTTTCATGCTGCTGTTACTCAAGTGAGTCTTGAAGACAGACCCCAAGCAAGCGAGGAATTGATGGCATGGGCTAGGGCCAAGATGGGATACAGAGCCGTTGCTTGCTGAACTGACATAAGCAATAGATGGGCAGCAGATATATTTTGCACCTTGCTGGCTAAGGTCTGTGGGGTTGACCTCCCTGTGATGTTTTAAGACATTTGAGTCGCATGGTGGCTGGGTGAGCATCAGAGCAATGCGGAAGACCTGTGGTAGGGTGAGCTGCTGGCTGACCAGCTGACAGCAAGAAGAGGAGTCTTTTATTATCCTCTTGAAATAATTCCTGTCCTGGCATAATGGTGAGCCAGGCACTGGTGCTCTCAGGAGCCTCAATCTCCCAGGCAGAATTTGATCCAAGAAGCTGAATAATTTCCCCCACTTTTCTAGAAGGGCACAACAGGAAGTCAGAGGCAACCAGCTAACCTAGGAGCCTTGGGTAGTGCCATTCGAGTTGTCACGTCTGCCTTTTTGCTGGTTTGGTTTCTCCGTCTTGTCCCTTGTCTGACTTCAAAACTTTTCTTGCCAAAGCTCTCTGGTGAAAGCAAACAGCGCAACAGCTCCTGCTGTGCCCGTTCCCCTGCGATTTTGCACGGCTTCTTTGCCCTTAGCCCGATCCAGCCACTGGCTTGTCCCAACTCGGGGCTGACTGGTAAACCTCTGTACAGGTCACAGTGACTGATGACACTGCTCTCGCATTTCCATTTCTATTTACAGTTTAATTTATCCCTCCCTCTGTGGAGTGCTTCTTGAGAATGCTTCAGTGGCTTTTTTCCTTCAAGTGTGGCAGAACTAAACAAGAGAGCCTGATGTTTCTTTGCTGGGCTGAATAACTCACTGTTATGATTGATAACGGTGAAACGGGTTTATAATCTGTCTGAACAGTGATGCACATCATTAAAACCAAGCAGACGAACTCCAAGTTCTCTATAAATCTGATTGCTTTGAACAACAGATGATCTCTGGGGAGATCGAAGTGGGAGCTCTAGCTCCAAGGGAGCTTTGAAGCAAAAAGCTGAATGCATTCTAAGAAGTAATGGTGAAAACTAAGATGATGGATCAACAGTTCATTGATTTATATGTGCCTCTGATGGGTAGAATTGTCTGTTGTAAATGGTTTTTGTTAGCTTTTAGCCAGTAATCTCTTGGTTGTTTCCCCTCCTTATTTCTGCTAAAGAGACTGCACTGTCTCAGAATTAAACCCATTAGTTAATTACAGTCTTATTTTCTCTGTGGCTTTTTTAGTCTGCAGATCCAAACTGTGAATGGTGGCATGGATGACATAGTATGTTTGTTTTTTTTCTGTGCTGTGGCCAGCTCAGATTTGGGGTGTGGATGCTCGTGAGGATTAAACTGAAAACACGGTATTGTGGACTCTTAAGCTGTATTTTCCTCAGGTGCATCCACTAAAGCTGCTTGTCTGCAAGAAGAGTTTTAAGAAACAAATGAAAACACGATGCAAATCTGGTTAGAGCAAAAACCTAAGAAACATGCAAACCAGCACTTGTGAAAAGCTTTCTGGTGAAGCTGCCAGCCTTCCTCAGGTACATTTTGCAAACTGAATTTTGCTGGAAGGGTACCCAAGGTTTGCCATGTACACAACTGTTCTGATTCACTGTTCAGACAGTGTAATGCATCCAGAGGCTTGTTGCTTAAGCTGTTCTCATGGGTGAAGATGGTGCCTGGTGCTTTTCCCCCAGAGCAATCAAATGATCTGTCTACCTGATGGCCTCCATCACTGTCTGATCTGAGTTTTAAAAACCTTGCAATGTTCTGCCATGTACAGCTTCCATGGATGTAAGAAATTGTTTCTCTTTTGGCAGAGAAAAGCCTGTGGTTATTTACCTTTGGTCACGTTAAATGTTGGTCTTGAAGGAGAGATTTAAACCCAAATTCTCTAACCACTGGGCTATCCTTCATCTGAGCTGCATTCCTCTGGACAGTTTTGTAAACGCATGGGTTGCTCACGCTGAAAAACCAACTCCCTCACAGATGGAAATATATTCCCATTTTCCTCTATAGCTTTGAGAGCAGCTGGTGTGCTCAAGACACCGGGATCATCCAACAATTACAGTGTTAATCAGAGCTTATTTTGTACTCTGCTACTTTGAACACAAATATCCCAAAATGGCTTGAAGATGTGTGGTTGAGTAGCCATGTGAAACAACTCCAGCCTTCCAACAAATCCAAAATTCAAGTGGTAGCTGTTGTCTGGAAAAGTCTTGAGACCCTTTGATTTACCAAGGGCAGTTATCAGACATCTGTGGCTTGTATCCAGGGACTTTGAAGGTCACTAGTAGATTGCAAGTAAGAGATTAGTTTCTTATTACAGGGCAGTAAAGTTGGTCCCAAGCTACTACTAAATCATGTGGGTTACCAAGAGGAGTACAGGAGTTGCAGTAGAAAGTGTAGAAGAGGTGTTTGCAGAGTCTCAGCCTGGAAGGCAGTGGTGTAATTTAGATGGCGGAGCGTAAGATACCAGATTGCTTTAAATGTGCTGCAACCCTGTGTGTCAAGAGTTTGACGCGTCTTCAGGGGCTTATGGAACGAACAACCCTGTTGCTGTGAAGGTATGCAGAAACCTCTCCTCTGCAAATCCCCGGAGACAGGCTGGATCTTTCAAGAAAACAGATTGCTCACAGCTTTCAGGGAAAGCCTTGCGCTGGTTTTGACGGCACTGCTGGATAGAAGTGTTCTCGCTGCTGCTGGCGCTGCCTCGTTAATATTGCATCGTTCCCCCGCGACACAGATTTGAGGATGATTTAAATGTCTCTATTTGTTGTTCGGAGGAGGTGTGAGAATTGCAGGGGAAGCAGTGTCAGATATACAGGACTGGTGTGGGACAGGCTGGGTGCCTGCTGCCTGGGGAGGGCAGAGTGGTATGGTAGGGGGCTAGCAGAGGTGGAGATGAGTAATGAAGGACGGGCAGCGTGGCCAGGGATAAACATCTGAAAGGGCTTGTCAGGGCAGGACAGGTGGTTTCCTTGCCTCTGAGGTGTGTTGCTGTGGGAGATGCTGCTGGGCTGTGGAGATATCCTGATGCAAGACATCAGTTTTTGTTGATGCAACGTGGAATTTGATATGTCCATATTCAGACATCTGCACTGGGAGTGAAGAGCACATAAGGGAAAGGGGCCTCTCTCTAGCCCCTGGAGGAAAAGTCCATGGAAACACCCCACCTCCTGTCAGTGAGGACCACTGAGCCCTGCTGTTCTTTTAGTGATGGAGGTGTTCACTTGTGCTTTCCCAAGAGCTGCTGTCAGTCTGGACCTCCAAAAAGCACAACGCGCACATCCCTTGTGCCTGTTGTGTTGGAGCGGCTCTGAGGAAATGGAAGTTTTGTTAATGAGATGTAGGATAAGTCAAAGGTGAGCTTGATTCCCCATCCAGCTGCCCATCTACTGCCTTATGCCTATGCCTCTGCCTTCCCTCTAAAATGGGGCTAATGCTGCTTGCCCCTGAAGCAGGAGAGGCAGTGAGATGCTGTCAGGGCTTATGCACTCCCGGAGCCTGTCTTTAAGTGAGGCAGGTCCTTCAGAAAACAAGCCCCACTCTTTGCAATCTCGTGTGAGAGTCATTTTCTCTCTGGAAAAGCCGCTTCTGAAACGAGGAGGGCCCTGTGGCTAATGAGTGCATCAAAGAACATCGGGGGGCACGCGAAGCAGCGCAGTGCTGCTTTTAATTCCCTGCGCTGCTGTGGTAGGGCGAGAGGTCTTTTTAGTTTGATTTCAGGTGCTTTTGCTGATAAAGATACAGAATATGGATGCAAATATTCTTTCAGCTGATGACATTTAGAGATGAGCGTATTTCTCCGAGATTTTACCCGGAGGGTAGGTGGCTGTGTGTTTTGATTTGTTATGCTAAGTAATTGCAAAATATCTCTGTGCTGGGCAAAGGCTTGGTGCAGTGCCACCACATGCATGATTACACTTCTTTCTTCTTCTTCCTTGCCTGCCGTCCTACATCTCCCTCTCTCTGTTCCCAGTATTGCCCATGCAAAATTAATTTGAACAGGCAAATGGGCAGCTGTTAAACCCGGGAGGCTCTGAGTGCTCTCCTTCCTGGGAAGGACCTGAAAGCAACAACCGGTATTTTCTTTGTTCCAGAATTTCAGGTCGAAAGACAAGAAGATACAGTTGTTGGAAGATGAAGTTGTTATAGCTGTGGCATGAAATTATACATCCTTTGGGTTAAGAATGTTCCTCTCTGTGATTTATATCTTTATTTTGATATTTTATATCAGGAATGCTGGAATTTTAAAAAATGTTTTTGGTGACTTGAAAACAATTTCCAGGGGACAGGGAGAGGAACAGGTTTAGGACTGTTCATTCCAATGCAAACTGAACTTGGGAGCCTTCACAGCATGTCAGGACTTGAACACTAAGACAGGAGACTTCCCTCCCCTGTGGAAAGAGGGCATTTGTGGGGGGCATGACAGCTGGATTGGAGCGTCCCTTCTGCTGGTTTCCTCCTGCCAGCTCCAGGCCAGGCACAGAGAGGACCTGACCGTGCTTATGCTCTGTCTCCGGCAAATATCTGACCCATCGAGTCGTAGAGGCACTCAATTATTTCGATGAGCCACTGACATTTGACCTGGGAAAACGTTCTGCAAATGTATCAAACCCCATCAGCTTGATGTGAATCAGCAGCTCTGTTGGAGGTTGCTGGGTGGTGTTTTGCAGCCGTGCTTTTCTTTGTGAGGATGTTGGGACATCAGTAGCTATTTTAATGAGCCTGGCCCTGAATGAGAGGAGTATTTCTTGCAGTTGACAAGGTCCTCCAGGGCTGATTTCGACAGCCACCCTGCCTCGAACCCTGGCTCAGCCTGTGTCCCCACCAGCTGTGGAGTGGCCAGATCCTCTTCAAACTGTCTTCTAGAAGCCACTTACTCGTCTTTCCTGCTGTGTCCGTACCTGTTTGGAGTGGCTTGCAGGAGAGTGTTGGTGTCTGTCCCCCATCACTGCCTCAAGAAGGATTGCTTTGGGTTCAGTTATTCAGCAGAGCTGGTGTTTCCTGAGAAGGGTTCCCCATGGCCTGCCTCCAGCCTGGCATCTGTGCCCTTTTTATTATTCAAACTGAAATAAATAAATACATGAAAAATGTGTTTCTCTAGTTGCTATTAGAAAACATTTGCTTTTCCCTTAGGAATGGAAATAAGCAACCAAAATGTCATCTACTTTTTTTTCCATGCTTTTCACTGTCTGAGACCTAAAATAGTCCTGCAGATCCACCCCCCCTTCAAGCTCAGTTCAGCTTTTTTCAATTACATCTAATGAGATTTCTGCTCCTGCCCCCCCCCCCCCCCCGTATTTTTCCTTCCCTGAGGACAGTGGCTAACCTTGTTTTTATACTCCAAACCCGCAGCTATTCTGGGACAGATCATGAGGTAGATATTATAGACCAGTGCTGTACATGGCCTATTGAGTGTCGTTTCATAGATACAGTGGTGGGAAACCCATGTTTCCTCTGTTTTGTCCTCCAGCCCCTTCACTAATTATTTATCAGCCCTGTCACAGCCATGTGCAGAGGTCTCTGATCAGGTTTAATCAGTGCTGAGCGTGGTTCAGAGAAACCCTTTGGGATGTTAAATCAGGAGTATGAGGAAGGAGGTGGCTGTGGCTCCAGATGAGGATGAAGAGTCAGGCAGATGAAGCGTATGGAGCAGAGCAAGGAGCTGCTAAACTCGGCACGTTACCTGGTGGCATCAGCTTCTTTTTTGGCGTGTTTGTGATAAAGAACTCTTGCTAAGAGTCCCAGAGCTTAATGTGATGCTGACATCTTGCTTACCTAGAGTTGTGCTTGCAGGGCTTTATTTGCAGGCAAGCGTGTTCATGGCAGTGCACACCAGCTCTGTGGCTGTGCAGGTACCTTATCTCTGCAAACCTGTACTGCAGGCTACAAGTGGTGGGTCAGGATGGCTGTCCTGCTGTTATCCACAGGCTTAGAAGGATTGGCACAGAGGAAAAGGGAAGGTGCTTTGCTTGAACTAATCTCTCAGAACCTACAGCACTTAATTTTATTTTTGCATTGTCAATTAAATGTTTTTTTCTGTATTGCCGTATCTCCCTCTGGTGGCTCATTTGACAGTTTAGCCATCTGTTTTGGTTGATTTGTATATCTAGATGCAGCATGGTTATGTCTTAGAGACTGCCTCGCATGGAAAAGGCAAGAAGTTTGTGCCCTGTTGGGACGATGTATGTGCTGCCTGTTCTTGCCGTGTAGGTTTGCCTCTGTGTGGCTGAGTGAATCCGTTCCCCTGATTAATTGTCCTCTGCCTCACAGCTACTGAGTGCATCTGTAGCAATTAAAATCCCCATCCGAAGGTTTTGCTGAGTCTCTGCTGCGCTGCCAGGCTGCAGCCTGTAGAGCTGCGGCCAGAGATGCCAGCTGAGGCCATGCCTGGGAGTGAGCAGTTTCCTCCTCCACAAGCACCACTGCAAAAGGACATCCCAGGTAGGATGGGGAGCATCATGCTGCAGAGATTCCCAGGAATTAACTGCTGGCTATATCAGATACTAACACCATGGTGAAGCTGACAGGCAGCTGTGCTGTGTAGAAATCTCTCTCCCAGCTAGAAAAGTTCAGGGGTGGTTCAGAGTTTTGGTGTCTGCACCGCTGGGTCACAGCTGTGTGTCCTGTGCTGGGAGCATCACCTGCCTTCGTGGGTATTGCTGCTCCCTGCTCAGACGGATGCCTCTGCCTGCTGGCTCCCTGCCCTGCTTCCCCATGGGGGAAATGGTTTGTCTCTCTTCCACAACTGCTCGTGTCCCCAGCCATAGGGTATATGAACGCACTGGCCCTTCTGTGCCTCTTCGATGTAAAAAGACACACAAGTTGCCTTTGCCCGTGCCATATAGAAACTGCAGAAGAATTGCTTAGTGACTATCAGCTCAGCTACAGAATAAGTATTACGTTCCTGCAAAGGCATCAGTTGTTTTTATATTTTTTTCATACATACATACGTGCCTTTACTGGAATTTTGGTACAAGGATAATAAATAACAGGTTCCCCTTTCCCCAGCATAACAGAAAGAAAAGGCAGATGCTATCTCTTTGTTCTCTGGGTGTTATTCCTTGCCACTTGGTATTGAGTTTAATTAAATTCTGGACATTTAACCCTTAAACAAAGTTGATGGATTATGTTTAAAATTACATGCTAGCTAGAAATATTGTGGAGATAGTGCTGAAATGCTCTGGAGCTGTCAGGATAGAGCAGGTTTCTCCCTCTCTGGCTGCTATGGGCTCACCTTGATTTAGTGTAGAAGTGCTAAAGTGCTAGGTCCCTAATCTATGGCTGGGAAGCTGGGAGACATGGGTGGTTTGGATCAGATTTAAAGTCTGATCTATATCCTGATGTATTTTGCCTGCTTAAAAATAGAATTTGGGGTTTGCTCCTCTTTCTTGCTGCTTTTCTTTGTGCTGACATAACTGCTGAGCTTGGTGAACTTGCGTTTATGCCAAGCCAATGTAAGAAACTCAGGATAGGGGGGTGGAAATCAGCCTTTTTGGCACTGGCTGGGTTACCCCAGGTTTGTTTTGGTGTGAGAAGAGGACGGAATTGGCTGATTCCTTATGTAACTGGTAGGTTTACTGGGCTGAACTCTGCATTTCCTTACGTGCATTCAACACACCAGTGCAAGAAGTCTGACCTGGGATGTGTCTGTTCTCTGGGCTAGAGTGGGGTGTAGGGATCCCAGACCAGGATGCAGTGTGGTTGTGGCTGGGGATACTGAGGGTGTTGTCCTCTCTATGGACAGCTGGGACTTGTTACCTTTTTTCTGTTTAAGTTTGGGCTGTTGAGGAGGCCTTTGTAAGGCTGCTTGGGGAGATGGAGATGGTGGCCAGTAGGAGAAGGGGAGCCGATGAGTGGAGATGAGGAGCAAAGTCTGAGCTAGGAAAAGGCAGGCATTAACTGTCTCGTCTGGTCAGGGCTGAGCTGAAATCCGCCTTGAAAGATCACCTTTCCCTGATGGCTCACATAAGGGGTAAGTTAAAGGAAAGAGGTTAGGCAATGCGATTCCCTTTTCACGTTTGTAAGAACATTAAATCTGCTGACTAAAGCTGGATCCATAAAATTACAAGGAACACCTGGATGGATCAGTGTGATCCGTTACTTCTTACAGGTCTGAGATGGCATAAGGGTACAGGAGGGGAGACTGGTGGTGAATCCTGCTGGGAGCGTTAATCCTCACTGGAGCCGCTGCAGGCAGACCCACATTGTCAGTTCTCAGACCTGGGAAACCAGCACTAAGCAGGGCTGGAGGAGATATGATGCCACAGTAGCAGCAAAGCTGCACTGCCTGTCAGCTCCCCTCCTCGGGAGGTTCCAACCGCAGATGTGCTGTGTCACACTTGGGGGCTCGAGCAGTGGAGCCAAGTGCTGGAAGTGCTGCAGACCCAGCTGGAGCGCCCCTGTCCCTTTGTGCTTGAACGCCTGTCAATGTAGGTGCAAAAGGAGGAAGAGTCATTGTGACCTGAGTGTGCTTCAGCTGGTGGTAGGAAATTGATGGGCTCCTCACCGAGCCCTTGCCAGATGTGTTCTGTGTTCCCAGCTGTGCCTGCCTCTCCCCTGTGCTTTATCTACCAGGAATTTGTGCCTCTTGGAAAACTTGTGATGGAGGAGCTGCTGCTTCTTTGGAAAGAGCAGGAGGGAATTTTAGGTAAATGCCCCAGCACAGCGCTTGGAGACTTTCCCAGAGAGTTTCAACATATCTCAAAAGCTGGAGGTTGAGAACTAGACCTGGGGGAGCTGCCTGCGTTGCACTTGCTGTGATTTGTGGCTGGGAAAAAACCCATGTTAAGATGTGCAGAACTGGGGAATGTATTACAGTAATTAACTGTGGGGTGAAGAAAGTGAGGGACATCCTGGACATGGAGGAAATTAAATGGAAAGTGATATTGAGTTTATATGGGATGGAATTGAAAGAGCTCTGTTT
The DNA here is from genome assembly GCF_009769465.1 of Tauraco erythrolophus. Lineage (NCBI taxonomy): Eukaryota > Metazoa > Chordata > Aves > Musophagiformes > Musophagidae > Tauraco > Tauraco erythrolophus. The sequence goes on from NC_141476.1 coordinate 11,086,855, forward strand.
GCAGGGTGGAAATTAAATATTGGATTTTGTCTAAAGCTGAGGTTACGCAAGAGGCATGTCTGTCTTCCAAACGTTGGCACCTCAACTCTTTGTTTCTCTGTTCGTTCAAGAGGCACAGGTGACAGCTCAAGCCAGCTCAGTGGTGCTGGCTTGCTAAGGCTGCTGAAGTTTTCATTCAGGGATGTTTTAGTTTCAGGTTAAAAGTTTAGTTGACTGAGGTCAAATCAAATCTCTCTGCCTGTTGCCCAAAATGCAAACCCCACTGCAAGCCTTCCATGTAACACCTGGTAGCATGTTGCCTTGAACAGGGACACGGCGCATCCCGGCAGAAGCAGAGTGAGGAGGACATTGAGCTGCTTGAGATCTCCCAGTTGCTCCAGGGATGTGAGGCTGCCTGTACCCTTCTCTGGCAGCCAATAAAAGCAGCTGCTTCAGCCAACACTGTCCATGCTTTGGCTTCTCTGATGCTGCTGGACTTGGGCGTGTTCAGGATGGGACATCCCGGTGGCAAGCACGGGGCGTTTGTTGGTAGCAACTGCCTCTTTGCACCGGTGGCTATTCATCTGCGAGAGAGATTCAGAAGTAAAGGGTTTTGACTGCTACACTATGGATATTATTACTTGCTGTATATCTTTGTGGGTGTCCCACAGGAGCCCAGATTGTAGACCAGGACTGGTAGGCACTTGTCAGACACGAACAGTGTTTAATTCGTTGATTGTTCTGCCAGAACCTTGACAGTTGTTGCGCTTTTTTTCCTTTTTCATTTTCCCACATGCAGAGAGCAGCTCCAATAGTTTTCTCTGTATGTTGACCTTTATTTGCAATGAAAGCAAAAGAAAATTGTAGAAAGCCCCAGTGAGAAAGCCAGGAGCCGGTCGCTTTAATGTACTGCGTGGCTTGTGTCTCACAGAAAGGCCATTTGTCTGGTTAGAATGTTTTCATCAAAATTCTTTTTCTAGGAGAAGCAGTTTTTCAAAGGAAGCAAAACATTACTGAGAATTCTTGCTATTTCAGTTTTTCATATTTTACTGAAAGACGTATTTGTTGCTTGTTCCTTTTTTTCAGCAAATCTACGGAAAATGTTAAACACTTAAGACTTTGATTTTGTTGTAGAATATGTCCTTACTAATTTTCTAATTGTTCCTTTCCAGTGCACAGAGAAACTCTCTCTGTTTATGACCTAGCAGAAATAATAAGAAAAGATGTTTTTTCAAAGGCAGTTCTGATGAAAGACAAAACAAGAGGAAGGAAGTGATGCTCTGCCTCAGTGCAGTGTGCAGCCGTGCAGGTCCTACCTGTGAGGTTGCTCTATCCTTGGAAGAATATAGGAAAGGAGAAAACGAGAGCTACCCTGAAGCTCTCTGCAAGAACATATTTAAGTGGAAATAATAATGATACAATTATTTTTTCCATAAAAATAGCATTTAGTTGAAAATTTAATTCTTCTGAAAAGAAAACAATAATGACTGAAAAAAAACATAAAAAATTACTTATTACAAAATTACCTTGGGCTGCTGTTCTTATGGAAGCTTATTGTGTTTTATTTTTAATGATGAGAATATTCAAAATATATCAGCAACAAAGACCATATTCTCCTAAAATTGTCTTCTGTTGGATGTGCGTAGGTTTGCTGCTGGGGTGGAGGATGGTGGGGTAGCTCTACAATGCAGTGTGCCGCTGATCTTTTACTAGTGTTTTGATTTTTGTTTTGTGTCTCTAATATGTATGGAAATATATTTTTACATCTATTTATAGGTGAAGAGACCATTGGAATGTCCTTGCCAGTGTGTTTCAATATGGGGTTTTGCTGATTTTATTTTTTATTTCCCCCCCTCTTTTCCCCCTTTTCTGGAGCAACTCTGCTGCAATCTTCCTTCTCTGTGTCCAAGGTGGTGGAACAGGGCTGCACTACACCTATGTGGGAGATGTTACAGTTCGAGTCCCTCAGGTTTATTTCCACACGTAATTCCGTAGAGAGCTGAAGCATGACCTGCCATAGTGCACTTGCTTGGTTTCTCTGACTCTTTGTGCTGTTTCTCCAAACTCTTATGGCCTTTTAATGGGGAGAAGTTAAGCAACTGGAATAGGGTGTTGGTACCTAGAAAAAGTATCATCTTCCATAAGATTCCCAATTGGTCAGACGATAGAGGCAGGTCACTTATTTAACCTTGCACTGGGTACAGCAAAGATTCAACAGACCTCAGATAAACCGTTGGAACCAGTGGCCAGATTGTGAACTAAAATCCAGCCCTGTTGGTTTTGGATAACCGTGCTCTGAATACAGCCTGCTTTTTAGACGTAGGTGATGGGCATTAAGAGGAGCTCCCATGGAAGTGCAGTCGTGGTTTCCAGCTCAGCTTACTGCTTTCAGACTTACTGCTTTCAGATCCAAGGGCTCTGTGCTCAGACCGCCCGAGTGTAGCGTGCAAGGGAGGCAAAGCCTCACCAGCATCGCTTCAGGCTCAGCATAATTAATGGCAAAGTACGATCCTCGCTAGCATATTTGGAGGGATTGGAGGAGAGGCTTGTGACAGAATTTGACAATATTTTAATGAAACGTGTGACCTTTCTTAATGCGCAGTGTGAGCTTTCTGGGCCTGTGAGCCCTGCCTCGATGTGTACCGGACCGTTGCTGCCCTGTGGTGTGGCAGGATGAGACCTGCAGAGGTGAGGAGTACCCCAGACAGGCAGCTGGAGTCTGGCATCCGCTACGGTGCCGTCCCCAAACCGCTGGGCTTTCGCGCTTGGGGGAGAGCTGACACGACTCCTCTGTGCTGCTTTGTTTCAGACCATTTTGTTTTGGTCATTTAAAGTGAATGATGGATGAGCTTCCCGTGTGGATTTTGAAGGATCTGAAAAATGTGACAGGGTTGCTTCCATTTCTTGCGGTGTTTCTGACATAGGAAGGGAAGATGAAGAACGTGAGGCACCTTCCTTTTAAATTGGGAAGACTTCTGCCTGATGTGGTTAGTAACTAGCATTTCAGATAAAAATGGCCTAAAGATCTGGAAGCCTGGACCTAGGGGAGGAGTGCTGGATAGAGCATATGTGGGAGGGGGCTGTGCAACTAGTACAGTTGTCATCCTACGATGGGAAGGTAGGACGGTTTACATGGAACTTCAGGGTGGGGTGACCCTTTTCAGCAGAGACCCTGCTACACCTGAGATAAGTTATGAGCTTCCTTAAAGATGGAACATGTGTGCAGATGCTCTTCTTTTTTCCCTTAAGACAAGAGAGAGAACCACTAATTATTTTAAACTGTTCATTTCACTTTACCTTGTGTTTTGGTTGACCTGAGAGGTATCAAGTGGCACATCTGACCTTTGACTTTACCTGAGCACTTATGAGCTACTTCAGACCAATCTGATGCGTGCAATGCTTGAATGAAGGCCTGGGGAGGTACAGAGTCTTTAAACAGAATAATTATTTTTTTTTATCTGACTGCATGCAGTGCCACTGAGATGCTAACAAAGTAAAGTAAAAACAGAAGAGCAGAAACTCGATTCTACTCTGCTGTGTAGAAATCCTTTTGTTCTCTCAAACTTCTTTCCACCAGCATGTCAGAGACTGCAGTCACAACGTGTGTGTTTTCTGCTTCTCTTCTATTAACTGGGATTTATTTCCTTACAGTATATTGTGAGACTGGCAAGTCCTAATGATTCCCAGTAAGTCCATAGTTTTTGGAAATGGTGAGGTTTTATATGAACTGTGATACAGAAATGTGACACGTGGCCATGCTTCTTAGTTTGCCTGTTGATTATTTGCATTGAATGTTCAAGTTGGTGTCTTCTGTATGTGTAGTTGAATATTTTTTTAAAAATTCAGGGGGAGGGAGAGATCAGCAGCAGCTCAAAAAGAGAAAAAAGGGTTCAAAGCCATCCTGAGTCTCCTTTTTATTTCTTGCATTGCCTTCTGCAGCCCACAGGGAGTCTTCAGTTTGCATGAAGTTGCCTTTTCTTTTACATCTCTTAGTTTCTGGGTGTTTTACATTGGTTATCTTCTGACTGCTGGATTTTATTTTTATTTTTTTCCTAACTTAATGTACGCTTGCACTTGGCATCTTTTATGGCTGCCTTTATCTGTTAGTGTAGCTCCTGAAATCAAGACACCAAGACTCAATAATGGACTTCATTAACCACCTTGGCACCGTGTAGGTAGACATGCATGCCTCTAGTGAAGGAGGGTACTGTGTATGCGGGAGGGAGGAGTGGGCACTGGCAAACACTGCCAGAAGCACAGGCTGGTGAGGCTGGAGGAGATGGCCAGGCACTGTGTGGCCATCAGTGCAGCAGTGGGAGAGCAAACATGCCCACCTTTTCTACCCTGTGGTAGACACAGAGATAAGCTTTACCTGCTCCAAAGCAGAAGAGAGTTGAACTTTATCTGCTTGCGTTTACCCTTGGCTACATCCCTGCGGCTGGTCCAGCTCCTGCTGTCCTATGTCAGCAGCTGCTTCCACACCCAGGGCGTTTCAAAGCCCAAGATTTTGATTTCCATTCTAATCACGTCAAAAGCTACCGCCTGCTTTTTCTAATTCTTTATGCAATTTATCTTATCTCTTTTCAATATCCGTGTCTGAAGTCTGCTCCATTCTGTGTGTTTTGTGCGTGGGGACGGGGTGGGTCCTGACAGCAGTAGTGAGGTGGGAACAAATGCTTTTTTCTTAGGGCTGCAGTTTAATGTAAAGAGTGACAAACAGTCAGAGGTGCTGCCATGTGTGCAACAGACTGCAAGAAAGGAAAATGAGAAGGAGAGTTGTGATGCCCTACAAAAGATTTCAAAATCCTTGTTCAAACTTTACAAAGTCGACTGAATTAACATCAGCAGCACTTGGATTCTCATCATCTTGATGTGTGTCCCTCAGTGAAAGATACAAAGTTTCTGGCATGAGAACCTCGTTAGCAGAACACCTCCACCCTTTCAGGCATAATTGCCTGTCAAATTGGACCCTTTCCCGAAGAACTGTGAACATGATCAGTTTCCAGGTGGGAATCCTCCCGTGACGTATGTGAGATGCCTATGGGAGTAATTGCTTTCTTCTTCCCAGCCTGCAAAAAGACCAGATTGCTAGCAGAATGTGCACCTTGGGTTAATGATTGGTACTGGGGAAGAGAGAGTTTCTTTGATTCTGTCAGTTATAATGATTTTTTTTTTTAGGAAACAATTATAATAACGTCTTTCAAGTTTCCTTGCTATTGAGGAGTTTTCACTTTTTGTCATTATATCTGCCTCTCCACACACTCCCTTTTCACCCCCACCAGCCATGTCTTTTTAAATGACAATAATTTCCTATTATTGAGCAACAATTAACAGTGTTCCTGTAGTGGTGGAGAGGTGCTGATGATGCTGTCAATGGAGGGATGTGGCTGGTCGCGCTGGAAGGAAGCCGGATTTGGCTCCATTATTAGCTCCTTCATAGGAGAGGGTGAGACTATGGGTTAATTCATCTCCTTGCCTGTCCCAGACTACCTTAACCCGTGGAAGCCCAAATGATGTTTTAGCAAAGGGTTTCACAGGTCTGTGCTGTCCCTCCTTCCCGTCCTTTACAAGGATCCGCAGCCTGTCACCAGTATCATGCCCTAACCCTGTAATACTTTCATGTTTCAACTGGGGAATAACAGGCAGATCCAGAGATTTATATCTGCTTTCAGCTGCAGATAGAAGTTAAGATCTTGGTTGCACCTCAAAATTATGTCTGGCCAATAAGTTCTTGAGATAGGGAGAAGACTCTGCATGGATAGTGTCCAAAGTGCTGCACTGTGACATGTGACAGTTGGAGAGCAAAGTGACCCGAAGTTAGTGCAAAATTGAAATTGGGGATGTGTCAAGAGAACAGGAGACTGGAGCTGTTTGGGGTGGGAAGGACATGTGTAGGATGTGGGTTGTACTTGGCCCTTCCATCGCTGACCTCAGAAACAGCTGAACTGCTTCACATGAAATCTCTTCCTTCTGCTCAAATTATATCTATACACAGAGAGAGATGTGCGAGTGTATGTATAGCCTGAGGCAAACACCTGACATGAAAAATGTCATCCTGATCCATTCAAATTTGGTGGAGATTTAAGCAACAAAAGACAGTCTTGTAATGGGAAATAGAGTGCTCCCAGCACAGCTCAGAGTCCAGTGAATTGAGAACAACACCCGTTGAGCTGTATTGAACGGATCCTGTATTGAACAGGTCATGTGTTGAGCTGTGCCAAGTGGATCACTGAGGGCATCGCTTCCAGGTGATGAGCGTCACCAGTCGGTCCTTTCAGAGAGGCTGAGCAGAGGGATGTGTAATTCTGTAGACAGGTATGTAAGCACCCATGGCTGGATTTTACCTCCTGTAAATCAGCTTAGTTCTGGGGGCTTCAGAGTGGTGTTGGCGATTACTCTGGCTTAGGCTGAAGCCTGTGCTAATGGAGTCAACAGGGAGTGCCAGGCTCCTGCCCTTCTCAGTTTCTTCCTGTCTATCATCATCCCCTGGGCTGTCAGCACAAAACTCATGGCTGGAGCATTAAAAACCTCAAGAAACAGGATTAAAAATGAAGGGATTTAAAGAAAAAAATGTTTCTCTTTATTTTAAAAGTAGTTTTGAAACTTTTCTAGGCACTGAGGTCACGAGTTCAAGTTTTTTTCTATCATCTATTTTGCAAAACTAGAGGCTATCTTGTATTCATGCAAACTTAGGACCACAGAGAAAATGTGAATATGGCGAGACTTGGGATAAAAATAGGCTGACAACGTTGAACTGCTAACCATACTGGGCTACGCCATTGTTATTTGGATTTGCTGGAGTCCAGAAAAGGCTTAGCTCATGTTTTGAGCAAATCCAGCAGTCACATCCTGCTTCTTAATTGCTGTTTGATATGAACCATGATAATTTCTGTTATGAAGCTAGTTTTAATTAAGCAAACAAAACCTCTCTGCTCTTTCTGGGCAGCTTTTGACAGCTCCTTATGAGTTATGACAGTCAGGTTTCAATGTGTTTCTCAAATGCAGCAAGGTTTAGAAGCTGCGATAAAGCAGAGAACCACTTGCCTGGCCTTAAGCAGTAGCTTTGTGTGGTGCAGAGGCCATCAGTGCTTGCCACTGGCTACTGAGTGGGGTTTTAGCCATCAGTAGGCAGTAAGTGCTGTGTTGCTTGGAGGTCTGTAAGGTGATGTGTAGCTGAATGCAGTGATTTAGGGGATCAAGGGGACTTAACAGGGAGATACTTTGTCCTGCATGCTGCATCTTCTGCCTGAGACTGCAACTCCAATTACATTGGAGGGAGAACTGTAAATCCCTAATTATTGTTATATTCTCTCTGATGGAGGGAGAGTTGGTCCTGGCCCTTGTTGCAGAGGAGCAGTAATAAAACACAGGGCTGTGGCCAGAGTCAAGGCTGAGACCTGCAGATGTTTAAGCCATTTTCTGCAGGGTGTGTATGTGGGTTTCTAGGCTTGGATTGAGACTCCTTGGTGTCTTCCGTGGGCTTTGAACATGGGAAACAAAGGACAGCCTGCCTCAAGGTACGAGTGGGCTTGTGTTGCTGCTCGTGCCACATGTGACCTGCACCCTCCTGAGAAAGCCCCAGAAGATGACTCCAGGAAAAGCAGGAACCCCATCCAGGTATCACTTATCAGGGCGCATACGGAACACGGGCTGAGAAAGTCACCGATGGGCTGATGAATCGCAGTGGCAGTGTGGGAAAATCACTCACTGCCAAAGGGCAAGGGGATGGCTTAACGTAGGCAGATAGATGTAGACAGCAGGTTATTTATTTCTCCACATCACTAGTAAACATTAATGGTAGATAAATAATATATAACAGATAACCTGATATCTGAATAAATAATGGCCAAGGTAGAGTTCAAGCAGACATGTGACTTGTTCTGCTTTTTGCTTCCCTTTTGGACTAGCAAGAGAGTTAATGAGACACTTACTCTGGACTTACTTACGCAGGTCGCTGAGCATGGCCTCAGGAATCTTAAGATTTAAAAATCTTTTGAGCCTTCAGGTTGTGCCAGTGTTTTGCAGGAGAGCAGAGGGGGTGGTGGTTTCGTGAGTACAGCCCAGGGAACAAGGCTGGATGGGTATGGGTGGGGAAGATGGGATCTGCTTATGTTTCCCTGTATGGTCTCACTGCATTTGTGTGAGGGAGAGGCAGATAAATGAGCGATTGCCAAATACTGGTTCTCCTTGCACCAACAACTGAAGCAGTACTTTATTGTTTGTTCATCTTAAGATCATGGGACTTCTTTTCCCCTACAATTCCCTGTGAAGAATTTGAGCTAAAGACAAACTTTGAGATAATCCCAATTTAACCAGCCAGGATAACTTGCAACTAATTATAATGCTCTGCTGCTTGTCCTCCTTCATCCTTTGAGTTGTCTAATGATATTTAGCCACGAGTAGTCTTGTGGCAGCTAACAACTGCTTTAAATATTAATACCCTTTTACTAATCATATTGGTAATATAGCTGAGGCTGCTTAGTCGTGATCCAGCTGTCCTAGTGGAATGAAATGCACTAAGTACCATTCCCCAGTGAGACTGTAATTCATAAAAGCAAGGTGGACAGAATGTTGTGCCTGTCTGATGTGTTTTAGAGTACATCTCTGCTGATGACTACACTTTGGGAAATTGGAAGAACGTTTCCCTGGGACACGTAAAGTGGCTGTCTATTAGGGACATGTAAAGGATGTGTCAGGCTTTAGAGAAACGTACTAGAGAGAGAATTGGGTTTGAAAAAGCTGATGCACTGAGGAAGGCAGGGAGGCAACCCCTTTTTTTTTTTTTTTTCCCAGAAGTGGACAAATCTGAATTCTGTTTAGGCATGCATGCAATTTTAGAGCTGCATGTACAGGCTTAGGGAGGATCAAAATAACATTTTCAAGAGGCTGGCAGAACTTGCCTGAAACAAGGGTACCTCATTAGCAGATACTGATCCTACCAGAAAAAAAGTAAATGGTGTCTTTTGCTTCACTGAAGAAATTTCTGCCTTAACCCCTCTCCCCCAGCAGGAAGAGTCTTTGGGCAGCAGTGTCTGAGCGTTTGAGCAGAGTGATGCTCAGGGAGATGAAAGGTTCAGACAAGCCTCGGAGATGCTGCGGGACTGTTAATCCTGTTTGCTCTATTAATGGGCCACACTGCAGGAAGGGGATGTGTTTGGAGTCCATGTACCCTCAGCGCTTTGCTTGGGGAGCAAGCTGGATGTGCCTGGTACCACATGTGAGGTCTTGCTTTTAAATAGTAGTTGGGTGGCTGCGAAGGGGGTTCCTGTGGAAGGAGAACAGCAGAGTCACTGATGCAGAGAGGGTGGTGCAAAGTGCGTTGGACACAGCTTGTAAAATCCTTGAGAGAAGGAGCAGGCTGCGGTTTTGCAGCCTAAACCTTGCAGCAAAGAAGCTACTAGTGCTGGGAAGTTACTCTGAATTTTAATTTTTCTTTCTGCTGTATGTTCATTGCAACTGTCAGCGTGTTGAGGAGGGACAGGTGGATGGAGGAGGAAAAGGAGGACAATTAAGGTGGAAGTCAGGGTCCTGGAGTTTTTCATTCTTCAGGTGTACAGATCAATTCAGGCCCAGGAGGTACAAGTTGGCCTTGCTAATAATCCTTCTATTCAGTTTTTAAAGAGAAGAAAAAGCAGTGAATGTGTGCTTAGCTTTAAGGCTTGTGGCTCTGATTTGCAATGCTGAAGGGCTCGAGGGTGAAGATTCAGGATAAAGAAAAATTTTCTGAGCTCTATGGGGGAATATAGAGGAATCTTTTAGCCAATCTTTCCACCACCAGCAGCCAGCAAGTGGGGAGGGAGGAGTAATGGAAAGAGCCATTATATTTCCAAGTAGGTTCTATTCTTGATTGCCTGTTGCATGGTATGTACCTGTGATGGGATTCTGCTTGCATCTTCATTCCCTCTCATCTTAGAGTTTCATTAACATCTAATTGCTGCTTGTTTTCCACATTCAGAGCATCCAGGTGCTGTACAATGCTCTTCATCAAGTGTGAAAAGACTATTTGTCAAGAAAGATCCTGCTTCTTCAGCAAGGTGCTGCTTAAAACTTTTGACGTTTGTCTGTGGTTGTCTAGGAGGAAAAATAAGCGGTAAGAGTCTTGAACTTGACTGAGATCTTGGCTTGGTCCTACCAACCTTGTCTCTATGCTTGCATCTCATAGTAGTTTAGCAATGAAGGCCTCATCTGAAGGAACTGGAACAAATTTAATAGACGATACTGATGTTGGCTTCTATCAGTGGCTTGCTGAGCATCTTTTGGGGCAAGTAGCTCACTCAAACAGGAGGGTGAGAGATGAGCAATGCAAGATATTACTAGAAGCCTAAATCCTTTGCACTGTGGGACTGGGAGACTGGCTGGGGAGATGCATAGTTTTGAGCGCAGGCTGATAATGAGGTGATAACGAGAACAGGAGTTATATGAGTTCCCCTTGGCGTCATGCGTCTTGTTTCAGTCAAAAAGGGTGAGGTGCGAGAGATGTTCTTGAACTGGCATAGCAAGGCAATAGCTCTCGTTGATGTCAGGAGTCTTATCTTGCACTCTGGTCCTGTTCAGAACCTGTTCAACAGAACATGAGATGATCAGAGTGATGGTGGTGGTGGACTGTTCTCCCACTGGCAACATGCAAGGCTTGAGGACTCAGATGTTTGCCCACACCTTAACCAATGACATTGGGGAGCTCTAAGGGTTAGTAAATTTATGAGACTACTATCCTTAGTGAGAAGGGACATGTTCTCCCCTGCTTGATTGAAACTGACTGTAGTAAACACTAAAAGCATATATTCCGCTCCCCCCCCCTCGCTCCATCTTGTAGAATTAATCCGGTGGAAACAATCTGCATTTAAGATAGCATAGATAGAATCAGAATAAATACTTTATTTTTCTGGGCTGTTAGGATATTTGCTACCTATTGGCCAAAATCTCTGCTGATATGACTTCACTAAATTCAGTGAAGCCTGGATCAAGGTCTCCATTGGTGTATTTTTCATCCAGTTCATTAAGCAGCAAGCAGTTGGATCAGATAGGAAACAGAAAGCACAGAACGCTTACTGAGAACATAATATCCTTTATTCGTCAACTGGGCTTGCAAAAGAGTAGGGAGAGAGTTGTACCCACATCATTAAAAGCCACATCAGCCCTCGGTGAGTGTCTCGGCGTGAGTCTCCAGCCCCTGTGTGAGAGGTGCTGTGGAAGAGCTGTGCAGATGCAGCTGTGTTCATCAGTGGTCTGAGATGGTAAGCAGCTGCTGAACTGAAATGGCATACTGAGGAGAAACTTCTGGTGGAACAAGCGGCAAGGGACAAAAAGAATAAAAAAAGACGAGTAAACATATCCATCCCCGCAGAAATCCTGTTGATGCCATGTTTTTCCCAGGTGTTGCTGATTGCAAAGGGGAGCTGCTGGAATGGCTTCTGCAGAGCAGCAGCCGCAGTCCCAACAGTCAACCTGGGACCATAAGGAAATGGTTATGGTGCTTTTTAAAACAAAGACTTTTTTTTTAGCCAATGCAGTTTATAGGGAGCCTCAGCTTGCTTTGGGAGAGATGGACAGTGAATTTAGCATGAGCTAAACATAGCTGTGGGTTTGCAGTGAACTGTAGCAAGCGTGCTGGAAAGGGTAGACTTCCCCTGTGCCCATCTGAGAGCAGTGTGCCAGTCTCGGAGCCCTTCAGCACTAGCATCCGTGACTGCGGCAGGAGGGATAAAGGCAGAGGTGCAGCAGGGAGATTGCGGTTCCTTAGAAATGTGGAAAGGAGGATTACACCCACAGCATTTGATATGGGAAAGCAAGGATTACTGCCTGGGTGTGACATCGCATGGGAGAGATTAAAGTCACCTCAGGCAGGCAAGAATTGGGTGTGAAACAGGGAAAGAAAAGAGGGATTAGGCAGGGAGGGGTGTGAAATGGGTGGAAGGAGGACTGAAACACAGTGTAAGACAAGAAGGCTTTGATGGTGTGGGTACCAGGTGAGGCTGCAGCAGAGGTACAAGGACTGAAGTATCTGCGGGATGAACCTGATGTCACTTCCAGACCTTGAATTCCTCCTGGAGATTCCTGTCCTTCCAACTCTCTGAAGCAGGTGGTATGAGGCTTACCAGAACAAGGCTTTGATGTTCAGCTTTTAAGATTGGGGTGACACAGGATGCTTCAGAGTTAGGGTGAATTGTACAATGTCAGGGCTCCTTTATTCTCCAGGAACTAGTGGCTGCCCTTAGCTGAGACACTAGAGGCTTTCTGCTTTTGAGGTGGGTTCCTGGGTTCCCCAAGTGTCACTTCTTGTCAGCTCTACAGAGAGCCTACTGCCACTGAAGGAATCTGTAGCTCATTCTCTTCATAGTTGAGATGGCCAGAAATTTCAAACAAGTTAGCACTTGACACAACGGAAATTTACATTAAAATGTAGTAAGAGATTGTTTTTCTTTTCCAGGCACAGCAGAAAGTCTTCTCAGGGCAAAAACTAAGTATGGGATAAACCAGCCCCAAAATAAAGGGATTGTTGGGCTCGTCAGCGCATCATCTCATAGATACGAACATCAGCATGTTTAGTACAAGGGAATGCTCTGGAGGGGGAGCCTGGTGGGATTTAGACCCATCTGGAGTGCTTTACAACCCGTGTTTAAGTGCAAAAGTACAGAAAAGACCATCCACTGAGTGTCTAAGGCTGATGCTCCGTTTATGTTGCACGTAGGGTGTGTACATTGTTTACATATGTTTAAAATCCAACCATAAAATTGTATTTGGAGTGGCTGTTACACATTTCCTGTTCCAGGAGCAGACTTTCAAAGCCCACAAGAAATATTCACTTACAATTATGTCTGATTTAAAGGGAAAAGATCTGTAGCTTTGCAGCCTTAATAATTTGGTCAAACAGCTGTAGATTAATGAAAGTGTTGCTCCAGGCGTGTTTCCAGAAATAGCACATAGCTGGGCCCTCTGAAGTCACATTGGGTTAGGAAATGTGTTTGGTTTTAGTACTGGGTGATATGCCATAGTACTGTGGACTTATGGTCTAGCTGGTCAGGTGATGTCTGGAAGAGATTGAAAACAGTTTTTTTTTTAATGGAGTTGCAGAAGTCTTTAGAAGCCCCTCATGTTTGGTTTTATGTATTAGCAGAGGAAATGTCGGCCTCATCCCAGCTAGTGACCACCAAGCACTGCGCAGCCTGAGCACTGGGAGCCTGATGAGATTTTTCTGTCCCAGGGAGTCAGAAAGAAGACATATATTTGCTATTTGAAACACTAAGATTTGGAAAGAATCTACTAAGCTTTTCAGTCGGTAGTGTTGGACACTACTGAGTTCCACAGATTGAGTCTGTGTTGTCTTCACTGGAAAAGAACTCGTTTTGCTATATGTTTTTTTCAGTCCATTGTCTATTAATTTGGTTGAGGACAGAATAACTAGAGACAAGCAGCTGTTTGATAAGAAAACTGCAGTCATCAAGCAGAACCAGTTCTCATTCCCTTCATCATCCCTTTTGTGTGCAGAGCCACAGGCACCTCACTCCATAACGAGCTGTGTGCTTTCCATGGAGAGAGGTACAGTCCATTCAGAGTTGCTTCAGCCTGCTATATCCCAGACTGTGATGGTGATGGAGTAACTGCAGGAAATGCTCAGGTGTGGTGGTGGCCAATATACTGAGGTTGTTGCTCATGTCACGATAGTCCCTGGTGGCCCCTGATGGGTCAGAGTTGTGTTGTAGGTATCGCATATGCCTATGGGTCCCTGGTCAGATGGCCTTACAGTGTTAGGGAGGTGCTGTGGGACCACAGAGCCCTCCTGTGCAACTAGTATTGTAATCCTTGTTTTACTGAAGGAGAGCTGAAATGCAAAACCAGCAAATGTCCTCCTTGCTTTTGCTGAGATCTCTAATCCACAGCCTTGAAGGTGGGACTGTTCCTCCCCTGTGAGCCATGAACATTTCTGGGGGCTCTGGCCATACTTGGTTCAGCTGTGGATGTGTTTTAGGGTGGGGAAGGTAAACTTGGATTTCATGTTGCTAGTCTACGTGGCTGCAAGTAGATGATCTCTAGTGCCTTTTGGAGGACTTCTGTTGGAACTGACCAGCTTCCCCTAGTCCAATCAGGGATTAGTGTGAAAGCAGAGTTAGTGTCTTCTGGTGGTGTGTTGTTTGAGGTCATGTAATGCCCTGTTGGTTGGACACCTATACTGGAGATAGCTGAAGAAATGAAGCTGTTTTGACATGCTGCCACCGTTATCCCTTGGGATTGTTTCTGGCTCTGAAGAAAAGCATGCCGTAACTGGTCCAAATGCTGGGCTTTGCCAGGAGCACAGGAGCCATGCTGGTCCTTGCTCTGATCACGAGTTATGGACTCTAAGGTGTCCTGTAAGGATTGTCCCAAATGGTACAAGAGCAGGGCTAAATAAGACTTGCTCCCTTGTGAAGATCTGATGACTTGCTGAGTTGTGCCCAGCAGCGGGGCTGGCAAACTCTTTCCACAGTCATTGCTGCTCATCATTCCCATGGCAGAGAGCTGAAGATCTCTCCCTCCAAGGCTGATATGGCACCTCACTGCTCCCGCTTCAATAAAGAAACACCCACTGTTCTGCATAAGAAACAAGAAACCTGCTAATCTGCTCAAATGCTGCTGCCCTGCAATAACACACGCTTTTCTTAGGCGCTCACTTGATTGGGATTTTTCCATTGATGTCTGGCCTGATTTATCTGTTTCAAACATGACCGTAAATAAAAGCGGTGCTCATTGAGCTGATCCAATTTGACCTGACAGGGACAAAATGACTAGAGCTGGATGGAAATTCTCTTCCAACAGAAAATGACAGAGGAAGATGGAGGAGATATGGCTTGGTTGGTATTTTCCACAGAAGGGGTCCACTACTTTTTTTCATTTCTTTCATGAGCCTGAATACAAATTTGCTTCTTTTTTTTTTTCCTTTCAAATGAAACCACTTTTTTCTCATGGGTGGTAGATATCTTTTTTGGGGGGGGAGGGAGAGGGGAAAAATTTGCTTTATTTAGAGAAAAATAGATTGATGCTGCTGGAATATTTTTGACTAGCCTTAGAAAGGCCTAACTTCATGATATGTGTCTGTGCTGAGCGCATTGGCTCTTGGTCACGTATGCCTCAGAGCAGCAGGCTTCATTCGTCCAACGTAGAGGTTTGAAAATTTCAGCTGACTCTGCTGCTGTAAACCACTGGACCCAAACACAAGTGAATCTGCATACGGGGGTGGTGGAGCTCATGTGTGTTGCATTATTGTTTCTGTAAAGCAAAGTGAAGATGGCATTTGACCCCAGAGCCGTTGAGTTGCCTCCAGATGGGATGATGCAAGAAAACCTTCCGTGATGGGGAAAAAGGGGTGGCAGGGTCAGAGAAGCAAAATGTGTTCAGATTGCAGGGAGGAATTGGCTCCTGAAAAGTGGCGAGATTGTTTCATTTCTCTGCCTGCCCTTCCATCTCACTGGGATTTATTGCTGTGAAGATTGCAACATTCCCATGAACAACCTTCTTTTGTGCTGCCATGGGTCACTATTAACCCCTTCGTGGTTAATAGTGTGTGCGTGGGGAGATGCAGCAGCTGTTTGCGTTGTCTCAGCTACACTCAGTCTTCAGAAACAGCAAAAGGAAAATCTCCCTAACTGCACTGAATCCATCACATTTATTGGAAAATGCCCTCTTTCCCCAAGGATGCTGGAGATCGTGATGTGGGGCCGCTCGTGCCGGAGGGAGTGTGTCTGGGTAGCGTGTGGCTGAGCAATGGGAACACAAAAGGCTGATGGCTTTGGATCCAATTGAAATTGCTGTCCTGTGCTCTGTGTTGGAGTAATGAAGTGATGAGACTTTTATGGGGCTGACCATTGTTCTGGGGAGGGGAGGGAAAAGCCAATGGACTTAATTTTTTTTTTTCTTTAAAAAAAAATTGAAAAGACCTATCCAAACACTAGCTTCAATCTTCCTTTGAGAAATTGCCAACAAAATGGATTCTGGACCTTTTTCAAAAAAAGAGGATGTTTTCCTTAAAACAAGTAGCTTTTCTGTGCTGCTTTCTGAGAGAGGACTTGTCTCCTGGGGAAGTGGAGAGGCTTCTGCTACTTGCAGTTGCTGCTGCCTTTAAGAGCATCACCTTTTGTGGCAGTTACATTCTGGTGCCAGTGCTCATCTTACAGCCCTCCCTGATTTGTCATCAGGCCTTGGGGTCACTCTTCACAGAGATTGTGGTCCATGTGTTTGTCTCCTTTTTTTTCTTTTTTCAAGATTTTGCAGTTAAGGTGCGTTGAGAAGAAGTGAAGTTGTTCCTTTTGGCTGAAGTCCTCTGTGCTCAGTTTCTCAGTCTAAAATGAAGCTTGATGGAAATCTCCTGCATCTCAGCAGGCTCGGTGCAGTTGGCAAGAACAAACATTGTAAATCAGCAAGTCTTTAGGATTTTATTGTGTGGCGGATCACACCTCATACACTTATGTAATTTAAGGCCTGATTCTTGGAGGTGCTGAGCTACCTTGTGTCCTGTGGATATTCAGGTGCTTGGCGTCGTCTTCATCAACCTGTACTCCAGGCATCCCTGCTATAACTGTGGCTCTGAATGACACTGGAAAAGCAGGGAGAGGTGATTAAGAGCCATTCACAACTCAGATATCCTCTTCCTTTCAGACAGGTTCATAATTTCTCACTTGCGTCTGCAGAGAGGTTGTCAGCTCTAAGGTAGCTTGGCTGGATTGTGTGGCCATTGAGTGCCCTCACTCCCACACAGGAGGTCTCCGAGCACCCAATGTTCTTTGGTGATCATCAATCATAGAAACTAATACTTCTCTTGAAGGCACTTCTGTCCCCTTCTTCCCCAGTGCTGGCAGCACATTTTGCAAGCCCTGTGCTGTGTCTGGTGAGGTGGATGGAGTCACTTCTGTGATAACTGAGATGAAACCTCTCTACTATGAAGGCACTGAAAGGAGTCTTTGGCAGGGTAGGGTCTTAGTGCTTCTCTTTGTGGGTTCAGCTGGTATCATGCTTCAGTGGAGCTGCGTGATCTGGCACTTCTGCTGATTTTGACCTTGAGGGGTCTGATGGCATCATTTATCTTCTGAGTTTTCCTCACTGTATTCTCAGGCTAGGTCTCCTTCTTGCCAAGGGCCAGAACTAGGAGATCTCTGGGCTGTTGGACCTGCTCCTGACCTCATAGATGCTCTCTGGAGCTTGTAAGTTATTGCAAAAAACCCAAAACCAACAACAAACCAAAGCTATCAAAAAGCCCAACAACACTCAAAACCAAACCAAAACAACCCAAAAAACCTGCTGTGTGATATCACAAAATGTACTTCCCTCTATTCCTAGCACTTGCTGACTCCTGATGTTCTAACATAACCACTGCATGACCTCAAATGGTAGGGATGTGATTTCTGGGGGTGCTTCTAGGCATATTTGACTATATCAAATGGGAGAGGACATTGACCTGTACCTTCTGGTACTTAAGGCAGAGATAACTCACCTGTGCCAGGGACAGGAAATAGTGACACAGAGTTACTACTAATAAAACATCTTCTCAAAGAACAAGTCCTACGGAGCCACAAGCCTGGCAGCCACTGAAGCAGTTGGTGTGAATTTGGAAGCACTGGGGCTTGCTAAGTGAGCACTGACTCTTGCACCGCCAGTGAAGAGTTGTTACTATGCTAAGGTGCAGCACCAGACACTGATATAATGACTTGAGTAGCTCCTGTAGGCTGAGCAGGAGTTGGAATGAGGAAAAAAAATCCCTATTTCCTCTCTTCATTTAGACTGTTTTGCAAATAATTGAGCTAGGATGCTTGTGGCTGGATGTGGCAGCGTGCTCCTTCACAGAGGGACAATTCAGAAGAACTTAAAGCTGTGTGTGGCAACTGGTTCTTTCCAAGGGGAGGCTTGCAGGATAGCATCTCTGGTTGTTACCAGCCTACGGGAAAATGCCTCCTGGTTTCAAGAGCATTGACAGCCTGGGAGATGTGTCTGCATTTTCAAGACCAGACAGTACTAAAAGATTAATTTTTTTTTTCAGAAGTAATGCCAAAAGGACTTACTGTCTTTCCTATGCACAGGTCCCCAGGGAGAGAAGAGGTTGTGGGGATGGCAAAGGGCTTGCGGAGTTTCACAGTATTGCGCACGTTTGGTTTTGCTTAATGAGATTTAATTGCAGGCTTCCTGCTTGCCACTAGATGACAGCCTTACTCTGTGCACCAGGGACCTGGTTATCATTATTAGGGGGCAGCGAAATGACACTCTTAATGGACATGTCCTACCTGTTTTGCTTCCAAATGCCTTCTTGCAAGGTAGGGAGCTGGGCATAGAGAAGCTGATGGTGTATCTACTGAATCTACTGTATCACCCCCTGAATGGAGAATATGGTGCTTGAATTTTGGCAACGCTTCAAATGTGGGCGAAACAAAAGGTAAGAGCAAGAAACTGCATTTCTTTCAAGAATGAAAGGATGGATTTGTTTTTAGGAGCTCTTTGGATTTGCTTCTGCTAGCCTGACCCAGTGTGGTCTTCAGGCTGGCAAGCTCTGGGCTCCAGGCTGTCTCCCATCGATGTTCATGGCAAGCTTCCCTGTGCAGTGATCCGGCAGAGCCTCATCCTTCCACTGAGCAGAGAGAATGACATGTGAGGACTCCTCAAGTGTGTCACCACAGAGAATTCACCTAGTCTCCTGTTGCACTCCTGAGAATTCACCTAGTCTCCTGTTGCACTCCTGAGTTATTTCTCTTCTATGTTTTTTCCTGTCTTTGGTTTGAGCCCTAAAGTTTGCCGACCCCTTTGTCTTGTACGCATGCAGATGCAGGAATCTAGTTGCATGGTGGTATTTTTGGGCAGAGCATTCCCTCCCCTTCCTTCTGCAGGCTCATGGGATCTGGATGCTGTACAAGTGCTGGGGAGGGGAAATATGAATTATCCAGATAATGTGACTTTGCCATCCTTTCATTAGTGTGGCTGTAGCATATGAAGTGATAAAGAGATCAGCAGGGCAGGTTTAATGGCATGAAAGCTTTCACACTGCCACTGTAATAGTATCAAATCTGAATGTGTTTTATGTTTGGGCCTCTGCAGCTGTGTCTGAAAGGAATGCAAAGTAGAGGAGGTAAACGTGGGAGTAATCAGGGAGATTTTAATGTTGGTGATGTGTGACCCATCTCAGCCCTTTTCAATGGGCCTTTTGGAGAGAGACTCTCACAGAGGTTTTGAGTCTTTGGTCAACCATTAAATCATGTTCATACTATACCATGCCCCTACCTGAGTGCATTTGTTTTTGCTGTGGTCCCAAGAGCCTTGAGCCTTCACCTTGCTTGGTGGCACTCCCACCTGAGCATGGCTTTCTGCCTTTGCAGGGCTGAAGGTGTCCTGTTGGGCTGTTTCTTCTGGCCCTGCTCAAGTAGAGCAGGACTGTGCTTTGGGATATATTCTGTCTAATGCATTGTCTGTCCCAGGAGCCTTGTCTTCAGCCAGGGATGCTAAAGGGAACGTAGGTACCAGCTGGGAGGGGTGTCTTAGCGACCGGGAGTGCATTGCTATCCAGCTGATGCTAAAGCAGCTGAGGTGTGAGATCGCTATTAATCAAGATCTTCTGAAAGCTTGAACCACTGAACTTATCTTGTGTTGAATTATCTTTCTCTCCTTCTCCTTTCATTTATTCTTTCTCCATTATGCAATTTGAATATGAATTTATGGCTTGTGAAAGGTGCCGGATTATGGATATCATAATAGCAGCTGTGATTAGAAATTTCCTTCAGGAGTGAACAGAGTGCTTTGATCTCTGGGCAGGTCGCAGTGTATGTCTGTACCTGCTGCGTGTATGTGGGAGAGAATTAAATATGTCCAAATTTGAATCCATTCCTTAATGGCTAGAACTTTGCTGTTCATTTTTCATTAGCAGGATGTAAATATTCATGTATGTCAATTCTGGTTGAACTTCCTTCAAAACATGTCAAACATTTTTTCTAATTTTTATACCTTATAACAAAGCTTGTGTATTTTGCAAACATTCAGCACAACTTCTTGAACTGAGTAGTATGAGATTGGTGGCACCAAAGCCAGAGGATGATCTTCTCTAACGGAAGTGTTTCTGCATAGGTTTCTTGGTTTGTGCTGTTGGGAAACAGAGGCAACAAGTGTGCAAGCAGTGTCTCTGCAGAGTCAAGAATATATT
Organism: Tauraco erythrolophus; assembly: GCF_009769465.1. Taxonomy (NCBI): domain Eukaryota; kingdom Metazoa; phylum Chordata; class Aves; order Musophagiformes; family Musophagidae; genus Tauraco; species Tauraco erythrolophus. The sequence continues at coordinate 11,106,977 of NC_141476.1, forward strand.
CTAGGCCTCTTGCTTTCCTGCGCTGGTAGCAATTTCTTGCATTGATGCGGGATGGTTTTGTGGTTAAGGCAGTGAGCTGAACCTCAGGAAGCATGGGACAGAGCCACACAGAGGTCGGGTTTGCTGCTTCCTTTTAAATAATATCCTTCGTGATCTGTGGGAACACCTGTCTGTGAGTTGGAGCCAGTGCAGACTGCAAGATTGAATTCTTGTCTCTCTTAGGTGCTGGTTGGAAAGTCTCTGCTTCTGCCAGGTGGTCCTGGATGGTTTGTGCCCAACAGCATCACTGACACTACTAAATTAATGTCTCTGGGCTGATCCTGGGTGCTGGGACGTGAGCAAGTGCTGATAAGGGGCAGGTTTATGGGTGCTCAGTTTTGCTCTTGAAAACCTGGTAGCAGCTCAGTGCCATTTTGGTGCACGTTAGCTCAGCCTGGAAGGAGGGCAGGGATGGATGCACCAGAGCACAGGGAGGGAGGGTGGGCAGCCAGTGATCCAGTGCATCAGGGCAGGAGCCTGGAGGTAATGCCAACGAGTGCCAACTCACTGCTGTGCCTCGCTGCAGGCTCTAATGCAGTCTCTTGCCTGCAGCACAGAGCCTGCCCCAGGCAATGCAAGGAAAAGACGGAGGATAACGTATAGTTCCTTTGTACAGCACGTTACACGTGCACACAACAGCCGTGATATTGTGGCTGCTGAATAACCCCTCTGAAACAGCCTTTTCCTGGATGCGAGCATCGCTATCAGCTCTGTTTTGATTAGCGCGCTAATAAATACTTATATTTTACTGCTTTCCACCTCTCAACTGAAGAAGGGATGTGCTTTACAAGTGCTTAGTTAGCTGGTTTTAATGGGCATAACCTATAAATAATAATGATGAGAGGAGAAGGAGGTGATACAATGAGTGGAACTCATTAATTACTATTTATTAGTCATTAAGGAGTGAACAAAGTGCTAACTGAAGTGCGTGAGCTTGACTAGCCATGAGTGTTTCCATATGGCTGTAAGAAAGTCACTGCTTTCAAAACACCGTTAGAGCATTTTGAATTCTATTAAATATTGTTTCGACCCTTGATCCTTGCTGAAGGTTTCTGAGCTATGATGTTGCATGAAGATATCTGCTAGTAATTTTCAGCAGAACTTCTAGCCTCTAGAAGTTTGTTGGACACTTATCCTTACGTTTGAAGTACTGTTTCATTTTGTATTTTTTTTTTTTACTAGATAGAACATGCATGTCTCCATGAAAAAAACCTTTTTGTGTTCAGCTGAGTGTCATGTACTTTCCGGGACAGATTCTGGTTTTATTTGCACCTTTGTATATATGTAAATATACTTTATATTTACAAACAGAGCTGGGTTCTGCCCCCAGGGGTGTGTGTATGCTGCTGCCTCGCATGCGTGCACATGCTCGTGAGCAAACGTCTGCCTCTTCATTATGAACTGTCATTGTAGATGGTGTGTTTTGCTGTTTATTTGCTGTTTATTTACAGTTTATTACCTGTCCTCATTCTGTTGGAGGGAATTGCTCAGTAACGCTGATTGCTGCTCTGCTTTGTTCTTTGCAGCCGCCTTTTCCTCTCCTGTGTCTTTTTTTTTTTTCTCTTTTTTTCTTCCTTTTCATTATTTGGATGCTGAATTGGGATTTCTCTTGCTTGTGAGAGTGACTTTTCAGGCACTAGATATGCAGCAGTATGCCTCGGAGCGTGGCAGACCCGCAGGCTTGCCTGCCAGGGCTGCACTCCCCGTGAAGGGGCACGTTGCAAGATGGCCCCTGGCCTCGGTGCCCTCCTGCTCTGATGCTTCTTGACAGCTGTGACCATGTCCAGGAGGAGCTCTGAGCGGGAGTGCGTCTCGACCCTTTGCTCTCGTTACTGGCTCCCTTGCGCAGAAGCACATTAAATATCCTTTTGGGAAACACGAGTGGAAAGCACTGTCTCCCAGTTGCGTGTTCGGTTGCAGTGCTAAGCCTAGGGTGAGCCTTTGCCTTACGCCGAGGGCTGCTGTGGAGCAGTCACTCGTGGGGGCCCTCAAGGAAACTATGGGTGCTGTGGGAAATGGTTTGCAGTGGCTGTTCAGCTCTCTGTGCTGGTAATGCAGCCTCTCCCCAGGCTGTCTCCCTGCTCCGATTGAGCCTAAGGATGGTGGGTGCTTGTCCTGGGTTTGAACAGTGGTCTTGGTTTTAAAGACCTGGTCTTGTAGCTGGGTATGGAGACATCCAGAGCAGTCAGTGGGGAACCCAAAGATGGTGCTGGCTGCAGAGCAGGAAACAGACACTGAGGACTCACTCTCATTTTCCCAATGAAGAAATAAGAAATTAGATGAAAACCCCTGGCTGTACCAAAAGAAAACCCCAAATCCATGAGCTCTTCTCTTCCCTATCCTGCTTTGGTCCCTTACAGATACTAGTTACATAAGAATCAGGAACCAAACTGAACCCCGACCTAGACCCAAGAAGTGCCCTGGAAGCCAATCGAGAACCTTCAAGTGACCTAGAACCCACAAGTGATCTAGAACCCGCTCTAGAACTTGATCTGGAACCAATAAGAGATTTAGAACCGGCTCTAGAACAAAAGTGATCTTAGTAGTAAGCTAGACCTTGATCTAGAACCATGAACCAAACTTGAACTCTGTCTAGAGCCCTCTCACTACTGAGCCGCCAACTCCACAATTCATTCCCGATCTTGGGAACAACTGTACCAACACCACCCTAGATGAAAAACAGACTCGAACAAATCTGAACCCAGACTCTAGGGCCCCAGGTCAACAGCAAGCACATTTCTTTTTCCTTTTCAAGCAAAGGGATTGAGAAACAGGCAGATGAATGCTGATATTGTCTGCCAGAAAAGTGAGCAGTGCCACTCCAATATTTAAGGTAACTATTTCAACAGGAAATATCTACAGGCTGTAGAAAACTGGATAAAGGCCAAAAGTTTTATATTCCTCAGGTCTACAACTCCACCACATGTTTAGCTACATTTATAAATAATGAGAACCAATGTGACTTGGAGTTAGAATTTTAAGTCACTTTTTTTTTTCATGTTTTACATCAAGTTTTTCATTTTAGCCTTAAGACGAGGATTGGTAACTCTTGAGTCTCTAGTTTCCCATAGTAGTTAGGAAAACATTGTTTGGGTTAGGCATTCTGCAATACTATCAGTCAGATTACCAGGCCGATTTACAAGATTATCCTTCATTTTCCTTGGGAAGTTCAATGTTTCTATGAAACTTTCATTTAGTCATAAGTTTATGTTTACCCACTTGCACTGTCGGTGCATTTCATAAGCATTACAAATTCCACACTGTACTGAGAAAAAAGTAACAGTATGACAGCATTAACAACCTATTCTTGATATTCAAACACCAGGAGATGATTTCACATCATTAATTAGGGAGGATTGCCAGGAAATGTCAAAAACGTCTTTTGAAACCAAATCGATGTTTTTACCAAATAATGTTTTGTTAAATAGAAACCTGCTAATGTCTCATACGGCTAAACACATCCAGAATTTTTCACTTTCTACAAAGTATGCGGATGCAGTCATGAAATAACATCCTCAACAATATGCTCAGTTTCAAGTACATTATAGAGCACAAATTTATGACAACAAAGCTTCTGTTTTGAAATTAATTCGTATTTTTACTTAAGTTAGGCTTTTCAACCAAATTAAGGAGATGGAATATTTTCTATTAGCTCTCCAGACATTTTTGTAATGTTTCTTTCTCTCTTCTCAATCACTTAATCCCATGCTTACATAGGGTTGGATAACTTTCCTCACGGGACGTACTGCAGAATGTCCAAATTCACAGCATATGCCACAGAGGAATCAACACAGCAGCATGCACGAGAACATGAAAATGCGAGGTACGTTCCAAAGAATCTCTGCTTCCACTGAATAATAGTGCATGCCAGGGTGCATGCCAATATTTAGAAAGACTTGACTTCTGCAAAATATTAATGCTGCGTTGGTATGAAAATGCAACAAACTAAAGAAGCTTCTAGAACAGAAATCAAGTCTTAGTGGCATTTAGTCTTAAAAAAAAACCCAAACAAAAACCCCACTTCATGTGCCATATATACATAAAATCAGTATCCAAATCCAGCTCTTTTTTTTTTTTTTCTTTTATAAGAGAATCAATAGGTACAAAATGGCCTTTCCAGCTAGGATGAAGTGCCGAATCCTTGAGGATTGCCTTCTGAGTATTCCTTTGTAAGCCTCAACATGAGAGAAGTGGTGCTGCTAAAGGCAAATCAGGAGCTACACTGAGAACTTAACAGAAGGTGCTAGAAGTTAGAGACCTCAAAAAGCTTTCCTAATCTGTCCGCAGTTTAAAACTGGGAGGATGAAAAAAAGCACATCATGGTCTTTTCCATTCATCTTAGTTCTTTCTCTGGGACTTTGCCTCTTAGATTTTGGAGCCTGTGAATGTTTACAGGGAATGCTTTTGGTGAGGCAATTAAAGTTTTTTGGATTAAAAAGTAAAAAAGTATCAGCCATTTTGGGTGACTCAGTTTGCCAGATTTTAGACTAGAGCATGCATTTCTTTCAAACAAAATTAAGCTCTGGATTTCCCAACACAAGAAGGACATGGAGCTGCTGGAGCGAGTCCAGAGGAGGGCCACGAAGATGATCTGAGGGCTGGAGCACCTCTGCTATGACGACAGGCTGAGAGTTGGGGTTGTTCGGCCTGGAGAAGAGAAGGCTCCGGGGTGATCTTATTGCAGCCTTCCAGTACCTAAAGGGGGCCTGTAGGGAACTTTTTAAAAAGAGCATGTAGTGACAGGACAAGGGGCAACGGCTTTAAACTGAAAGAGGGGAGATTTCGATTAGATCTAAGGAAGAAATTTTTTACATTGAGGATGGTGAAGCACTGTAACAGGTTGCCCAGGGAAGTTGTGGCTGCCCCATCCCTGGAAGTGTTCAGGGCCAGGTACAATGAGGCTTTGAGCAACTTGGTGTAGTGGAAGGTGTCCCTGCCCATGGCAGGGGGATTGGAACTAGATGATCTTTGAGGTCCCTTCCAACCCAAACCATTCTATGATTTTGTTCCTGAATAATCTCCCTTTGGTGACCTACAAACTGTAGGCAGAAGCATAAAGGAAATAATCTTCTTTTTCTCTTAGGAACCAGATGGCTCAGTTCAGTCTCTGTGACATTCTCCAAATGAAATTGTGTTGTAGATGTTCAGTGAGAAAATAATTTTCAGAATGTGGGAGAACTCTGAAAGGGGTGAAGAAACTAAACCCTCAACTTTTGTGTCTCAACAGGAGAGAAGATGTGGGAGGGAGAAAGGAGAAAATAATTATAACGCAGAATTTATTCTAAGCTTTTCCTTCCTTTTTTTCTCTGCAAAGAAAATTCACATTTATATTCAGCACTCATGTTTAATGGCAAAATTCTGTCAGTCTGTAGTTCTTGGCCTGAAGTTGTTAATTGAACAACTCCTTAAAGCTGTTTGCGATTCATGTTGTGGCAACTCGCTACGTACATCAGCTGGCGATGCCGCGCTTTCCCCATATGTGACCACAGCAGTGTCGCTTTGGAACAGCATATTTGAACATAATGTTTTGCAGATGGATGGCTGTATGGCTGGAAACTTGTAGCCTGCAAATATTGGAGTGGCTGAGTGTAAAATTTGCTTTTGCCTGAGTGTTCACGCCTGTAAAGCTCAAGCATTAGAGCTGAGCTGGTACTGAGAGAAAGACAAGTTTGGAGGAAGAGGATGGTTCAGTTCAGTCATTGGGAACATCCAGTGCTGAGAGCATTGCTGTACTTGAGGGCAAGAGGGGGAAGAGTGAGGATTTTGTACAGGAAATGAGGGTGTGTAGGAAGGGGAGAACGGACTTTAGCCCAATCAGTAGTCGCTGAGGGCTGATCTAGAAGGAGGAGATTGTTGAGCCGGCGAGGTAGGTAGAAGATCTGGACATGATGGAGAGGCGTTGGGTTCTTGCAGCCCTCCAGCTGGCTGGGTTGTCACTTACTGCTTGCAATGGGAGGTGGTTTTACTCTTGTCTGTGGTGGGTGAGAAAGGTGCATGAGATCAGCAGATCCATGGGAAAGTGTGGCAACTCTAAACTGTGGTGACTCTATTGCTTTTAGTCATGTGCATCGTATTTTAGCAGAGAATAAAATTGCTATCTAGAGTAGATGAGCACTGTGGGAACAGTTTGGTTTTAGCCGCTCCAGTAGTGCAAGACTGGAAAGCAGAAGATGAAAGGAAAAGGCTGGAAAGGCCTCAAGGACTGATATGTTTTAAAATGTACAAAGCATCTAAGTTGGATCTATCCACTCATCAGTGATGATTTCCATCCTGTTCCTAAGGATGCTTTCAAGCTAACTGGGATACCTGTGCCATGGTGTGGTGAAAACAAGGGCTGCCTCTGGTCTCTTGAGCATCCTTGGACAGGTCTGTTAGCCATCCCATGCCTCAGTTTCCCCGTGATGGATAAGAATTTTGCTTCTTCTTTTAGGATGTAGTATTGTGGTAGATTATGCCAAAACACGAGGCACTTGTGAAGATAATAAATATTGCTCTGCCATTATGGCGTCTCTGGAGAGAGGAGGGTCTACGGCGTGGGAGATGTCAACGTAGGGCCATGTTTGGTTAGAGAATAAAACATAATCAGTCTAACAGAAAGACGAGGGGCAAAAGAGGGAAATGAAAGTGTATTCTTGTCTATTCTCTAAACAAATCTATTTTTTATTTTTTTCTCCTCCCTGGGGCAAAAATAAGGTACAATTAATGTAACAAAGTCTGACACGTTAACAGAGAGGTGCAAAGGTTTGTGAAGCTGTGGAAGTAATTGCTTTGTCTCTCGCACTGGAGCTTTAGGATAGCTTAAGAGCCAGATGATACTTTTTCGCCTCTGTCATTGTCTCCTTGTTCTTGTGTGTCACCTAACACAAAACATTATCCCTGTGGGCTTTGGAAACTGTGGTAAATTGTCATCTAACCATTACTGACTTTAACAGCCAGTTTGTATTTCCGTGGCCTGCAGCTGCCATTACCAACTTGCCAAAGAAAGGAAGAAGTGTTTTGTCCATTTGCTCCTCAATTTCTAGGTTATTTTATACTCTTTTCTCCAGGGGCCCTGCATTTGCTTCCGTGTCAGGAGAAAGAGCTTGCTAAGAGCTTTGTTGCTGTCGTTACTTTGCCGCAGGCTGGAATTGGTGCTGTGCTTTATGAATTTTCCCCTTTTCCTCCTTCACTCTAAGGGCTGTCCTTCCAGCCCACTTAGTTGGCTGAGTAGCCCCCTCAGTCCTTGACAGCACAGGGTTGAACTCCTCTGATCTGTCCTCCCTAGACCATCTTCCTAAAAGTACCAAAAGCGAAATATTATCCCCTTTTTGCAGGGGAGTGTGTTGAGGCAAGGAGGAGTTCAGTGGTGTAGTGGAAGTTGAGGCAAAGAACCTGTTTCAGGCTAAGGAAGGAAAATGCTGATGTTGGCTGTGCTTTGTTATCTGGCCTTTCTTCCCTTCTGTAATGAAAGATCATAAAATTTGACCTTCAATTAAAGCTTACTATCTTGTGAATTTTTGGATGGTAAAATGATCACAGTCCTGGAAATCCCCCTGCTCTCAGCTGGGGAAAAAGATACTGATGAAGGTGGTCTATGATTAGCTGTGAAAATGTAGCTCTGTGCTTAGGCCTGTTTAGGTCTTGGCTGAAATGTGTCTAAGAAGATTTGGGCTGAGGTTATAGTACTCAAACTTGAGTAGTTTTTTTAGGGGTTGTCATCAGTGACACCAAAATATTGCACACCCCTTTTGCAAGCCCTCTGCCCAAAGCAGGATTTTCCCAGGTTTAGCTGTCCCTGTGCAACATCCAGCACACTGAGTTGAGCAGCCCTATGAGATGAATCGTAATATCAAGAGAAAGGTCTCTTTGGGTGATAAATAAAGCTTGAAACCAGGGTGCTAGAGCTGACCTGGAGGTTTAAATCTAGCCCTTGTCCCTTGAGTCTTAAAGTGGTTCAGATCCAAAGTTCGTTGTGGTTTTTTTTAATTTTTTTGTGGCCACTAGTCATATGTATCAGCAGCTTCCCTGACACAGAGATGTGCCCTTGAGAAACTGAGATAATGTGTCCTGTGGGTCCATGACATACCGTATCATAACCTGCTTTGACTTATAAAGAGTCATTGCTGTTTGCTCCTAGACATTGTTGGATTTTAATCTGCTCTAGCAGTGAGGGACCTTGCCTCTCTGTGTCCCATCCTCCTCAGAGAGGAGCAAAAGATGGCTTTGCTCTAACAGCCACTATGTTCTTTGAAGATCGGTGAATTATGTGAGCTCTAATCTGTCATTTTATTTAGCTCAGTCAGGAGGATTTGGTCATTTCAGTTCAACGTTATTGTTTTTTTTTGTGTGTGTGTGTGATATTCAACCTATAGCCATGGAACATCTCTTGTTGCTGACCTCTCTGAACAGCCCTGCAGTGCTGCGTGGCAGAGCTATCTTTGTACGGATGATTGGGCTTGAGTCTTGGCAGCCAGGGAGGAAAAGTGGAGTGGAAAACCGATCCTGATGAGCAGTGAAGGATTAGCTAGGGAGATTGTACACTGTAAATTTGCATTTCCTTTCCTAGATAGTGCCAGGAAATGCAGAGAAAGAGGAAGCACAAACATCGACGGAAGAACCAATAGCCTAAGCTGGTTTTGAACTTCAAAGAAGCTTCCAGCTAGTGTTTAAGGCAAAACTACAGGCAGTGTTATCCGAGCTCCTCAGTGTTGTGGGGCTGGTGACTTGGAGCTGTGGAAAAGTAGGTGGACTTCTCTCTGCTGTATATATCGTTAATGCTAAAGCCAGCGTGGTTCTGACATTTTAAAACATAATGTCTAGCAGCAATGCATAAAGCAGAAAGGAAGTTGTTTTGATTTTTTTTTTTTCCCCTTCCCCCTGATAACCAGCCTTAACTTTTTCACATGCTGTCACATCAGGAAAACTCATTTGAGACTTTAAATGGAGCAAAAATAGAATGAGTGAATCATTAGGAGGGAAAGAAATAAGGAATGCTAAAGCTGTTTGACTTTGTTTTTAGAGTTATACAGTGATGCCTTATCAGGTGTGGTCAGTACTGGATGGGAGACACTGTATGAACTGGAGGTGGCAACTGTAGTGATGCTGGTGTTGGGTATCAGTCTCTTCAAGGTGGGACTGAACTGTTGGCTGCAGGAGCAAGGAGGCTTTTCTTCCTGGTCTGAAAACCTGAGGAAGCCAACTGCAGCCTAAGGACCCCTCACTGGCACTGTTCTGTTTCCCAGTCCCTCCTAAAACTGGTTAAGAAGGCAGTCAGTTCTCAAACCAGTCTTCAGAGCTCTGTTAGTATTCAAGAGAAAAGTAGCCCCTGAGTAGCAAAGACCTAAGCTCTTAAGGGTTTGAGGCTCAAACCTACAGCCTCTGGATGGGCAAACAGCTGATGAAGCTTGCTTGGAACTGAAGCATCTAGAAACAGGGGGCCTGGAAGAAGTCCTGGGGGATCAGTTAAATGCTTGACATAGGAGACACTATGGCTAGCGATGTCTTGCAGTCTTCCCCACAGCCTTCGTGCTTCTGTGGGCACAAGTACGCGGAAACCAGCTGGTACTCAACCAAACTGATGGTGCTCTCAGGACTACGGTGTGGTTGGCAGTATGCAAGAAGCCACCAATTCAAATAAGTCAAATTTTCATCTGTTATTAGATTTTCAGTCACTGAAATGAACGTGGCTTCTGTCTCAGCCCCACTTTACACTGTGTGGCCATTTAGAAACTTGTAAGAGGTGTCTGGAGTTTCCTTACCGAATTTTTCATGGAGATCATACCTGTAACTGAACTGAACATTCGTCATTCAGTGCGTCACTGAAAGCCCTCAGAAACTGGTGGAGAAACTTCCACTGATTTTGAGTTGTGGTTCATGCTCCAGTCTGTTGTCTGTTGTTTATGTTGTTTCAGAGAGATCACGAATTTTGATTAGTTTGGACAGTTTTATGACTTGGCAGACTTATTTTTTTTAAGTTCAAAAGGACATACGCAGCAGAGAGATCAGTTTATTCTTCTACCAGTTCATTAACTTGGTTTAATTCACTCTCACTTTACTTGGCAAATCACGTTTTGGCGGCGGAAAGGCTGAACTTATTGGAACAGTGCTTCCTACTCCTCACCTGCATCGATTGCCCTTTCGACTTTCTCGCTGGGAACGAGGGATAGGGTGGTAACGCCACGTGAAATGTCAAGCACACAAATGCTCTATTAGTTTGTAGAAGCAAAGGGCAGATCTTGCAGAGCACCTTTGCTTAAAGGCTGTGCTGAAAACAAAATCCACAATGAAATAACGGTGAGGCTGTGGCATAAACCCACGCTGGGCAAGAAGTTCAGAGCTGCTGCTGCAGCAGGTATCTGCTTTGCAGAGCAGGTTTCTTTCAGTAGGTGGACATTCGGTCTCATATGATTACACCTTTACCTCCTCCTGGAGCATCTGACCCATCATGCGTTGTCCAAGAGAGGTGACGTGGAGACATGGGCTGCCAACCCAGTATGGTCCATTGGGGAAATAATCCCATTTCCCCAGGGGCCTTTGGCAAGGATTGCAGCTGGTAATGAACCATGTTTTAGTGGGAAATGAAACCATTATCCTCTTGTTTTGTAGGAATACCTGACCCAAGGAGACCCCTGCGTTTTCTGATCCTCCTCTAAAGTCAGTGATGGTCACACTCTTGAGCTTTTGTAAGCTCATTTGAGCTTCCATGTTCAACTCTACTTTTGCTTGTGTAATGCTAGTCTGGTTTGTGTATAACCAAACCTGGTCACTGCAAAGGGAAATCACAAAACCTGGTAAACTTTAAAACGTGCTTAATGATGATCTAAAATAAACTGAAAAGGCTCATTATTCTATTGAGGAGCAGTGGGCCTTGTTAACTCAAGGCACTAGTAATGAGATAGAGTCCCTCCTTTACAGGTGCCAGGCTGAATTTAGTCAGGCTGTGTGAAAAGCATGTCCCAAGTAACAATTCATCTTCTCTCGTTCCCACCTGAAGCCAAAATAAATCCTCTGTTGACATCCCACTTGTTCCAATGATAATCAGGATGCTACCAACAGCCAGGGAAGCTATCAAGAAGAATAACCAACAAAAGGGAAGAGGCCATGACTGCTTCTGCAATGCAGACTATTTACATAGGAACCTCGAAGGGGTAGGTGATGTGTAGGGGCCCCCAGTGACCTTTGGAGTTAAAAACGGTGGTGGGGGAATAAGTTTACTCTGCCTGCCGACTTCTCTGTAAGTGATAGATGAACACCTGTGTGTAGGTTTAGATCCACGTTTCCTCGACCACGCTTGGGATTGATGCATTTATTCATGGTGGTGGAACCCCGGAGGAGCTTATGCATTTAACGTTAGCCAGAATCTAATCTCCACCAAAGGTCCGACCTGTTTTTAACATCAGTCAGGCAGTGTTGACGCCTTCCACAAGGATTCTTACAATTTTGCTTGAAACTTAGCACTAGTTTCAAGAAAAGTCACTGTATGATGAATTCTTATTTAATTTCTTCTCCATTTTAAGACTTCAGCTGTTTAGAGCTTGAGTATGAGGACTGAGCACTTCTAACTGTTGGGACTGGGTGCTTGTGGTTTCTGAACTGACTCTTTTCTTGGGCATGAACATGAAAAGAGACTCCTTAAGGAGGGTGTGCTCCCTCTGCATTGGGTAAAGACACTGCAGGAGAACTGTCTCTGCTGAAATATTCTGACATCTGTACCTCAATTCCTGAAGTGAAACACTTTGGGGAGAGACAAGAAAAACTGAAAAAAGAGTTACCATTTCTGAACGTTTTGGATGGGCATGCTCTGTTTTCAGCCTGAAAGTGGGCAAATGTCTTATTCTCCAGCAGAGTGGAGGGCACCATTTGAAGTTACTACATTTGTTACAGTGAAGATGTAATGAAGTTCTTGCACTGGTTTGCTGTTTTTTGATTTTAGCTTTTTAATTTGTGAAATAAACCCATAGCCACTTTGCCTTTTCAATTAATTACCACATGTTCTAGTCACTTTGTAGCTCCTTCTTTCAGCACAGGTGAGATTGCCTCTTCTCCAGAAAAACAAGCACGTGGTGTTTAAGCTAAAATAGCCAGAGAGGGTAAATGATAAAAAAAGAGCAATCCTGAATCTCTCCACTGGAGGGAAGTGTTTGACATACAGTGTTGAAAGTACCAGGTAATTTTTTTTCCTTAAATCTAGATTTTTTTTTTTTTTCAAGCACATGTGATGGGAAACTACAGCAAAAAAGCAAGCAATGCCCGTGTCTGCAGACTATTTCAGCAAGTCCCGTGCCCCTGCTTTCAACTCAAAATAGATGCTGTAGTCTTCCAAGACCACCTCTGTTTGAGATGCTTAAACTTCTGAGGGAGGAAAAAAAAGTCAAAATAACAGGTTTTGGGGATCTGTTGCTTTTCAGAGCTAATTGAATTACTGTCATGGTTGCTTTTGACCTAGACCTTTGACATTTGACTATGACATTAGCTATGCCTTCCTGATGACAGACTAATCACTTTTAGAAACTGAAGGGACACGTTTCAGCACTTACCCGTAGTTGTTTTCTGCCTACCAACGAAACCCTGTTCCCAGATGTTTTCTCATGCTGTGTTATCTGATACTAACATTTCTATTATTAAACTAATTGCAAAACCTTAAATTAAGAGGGGGGAAAAAAAAAAGTAGCAGCCCTGGAAAACGTGCATGTGCTGGATGACAAATGGCAGAGTGTGGCTCAGTGGTCATGACGCTGCTGATTGTGAATTTGGCTGAACCGTCTCAGGAATGAAACTTGTGATTTGCTGATTCAAGAGAGGTTTTCCTGGGTAGGTGAGACTTGAGGTGCTCTTGCTCCATCTCCTTTGCAGGCAGGACTGAGCCTTGAGCAAAGTTAACATCATCGGAGACTATAAAAAAAAAAACATTTCCAGGAGGTCCCAGTCTCAGCACAGCCATGTGCAGTGATTGAAACACGATGTTTTTCACCAGAAGGTGTTTGATTTCTGAGTGATGATGAGGATCGAGCTGGGTCCAGGCTCTGTTAGTGCATCCTGTGCTCTCAGGAGACATGAATACACTAGTGGTCACTGTGTATTAGAGAGGTTGCTTGGCTGGTATTTGAGGTATGCTGGTTGAAACCTCTCCTTTTTCACAAGTTCCCTCTGACTTGGATAAATCACCAAGGGAGGCCTCAGCCCCAGCTGAGACTTTGCACCCAGAGGCCGTTCCTGGCTGGGTCTACGTCTTTGGGGATATACAACCCACAGGAAAGCAAGGTGTGGGAATATGTAGGGCTGAATCCAGGTCTTAGCCTCTGTGTTTCAATTGCCTGTTTGCAACATAAGGATGGTAGATAACAGTACTCCCTTGGGAATGCTGTGAGGATAAATTTATTTAAGATGGAGTGGAGAGAGGTGATGCTGCAGAGAATAGGGATTTAACAGAGATGAGCTAGAGGAACGTCAGAAAAAACAATTTTAGAATTAAGACGCAGGTTGAAAATTTGGGACACATGTTAATGCAGACATTGGCTTGTCGATTTTCTCTCCTCCGTGAGCAGACAGACCAGCTCCCTCTTGCTCTTAACTGCAGAATTATCTCCTCCAGTCACTGCCCATGGCGTGTGACTCAGTGGTAATTTCTGATTCTGAGGCAGGAAAGTGACTGTAGGAAAGTGCTGGAGATACTTTTAGCACTGGGTGAGCAATCGGCACCATGCGGGCCGGTGTAGCATGCAGAGCTGGGAAACGCTGGTCTGAGCATCTCATCTCTTCTTGTGTTCAAGCTCCAGCAACCTTTTCTCCCTCATGCCCTCCCTTTTGTCGCTTTCAAACCCTAATCAAGAGCACGAAGGACATAAATGCAGCCAATCTGTTTGAATAGCCCTCCCTTTCCACCTTGGTTGGGTCTAGATGCTTTACTTTAACAGGTGGGCTTTGCATGGCTTTGTAGGGTGCTGGAAAACCACACAATCACAGGGCACAGCCATGGATCATGATAGTTTTCTGCTCTCAGCAGTGTCTACTAAAGGACTGTCAGTCTCTTCCGTGCTGTGGCATGAATTTATGCCTGTCTCATCTCTAAAATGAGACTGATGTTGCTTCTCTTTGGTGGGTGGCTGGAGGTTTAGGTAATTAAGGTGCCATAAAGTTCTTCCCTATTGTGAAAAGTACGGGGTCTGGGAAAATTCTGTTGCAATCCTGACAATACATAAGTGCTTTTTTGCTTTGCTTTGTCTTTCTTTCTTAAAGAGCAATAGTTTAGCTAATTCTGGACTCTCTGTAGAGTGTGGCAAATAGTCAAAAAATCTGAGATTGTGCCTGTCAGGGTAGGAAGCTTTTTCTGCAAGCAGGCTTTGTTTGGCTGCAAGGTACTGTGCTCCCCAGGCATTGGTGACCTTTTTAAGGTGATGCAAGAAGAGGCTGCAGCTCAGACTCACTTTTTCTGGCCATCCTGGCTGCATGCTGGATGGGATAGAGTGTCCAGAGATTGTTCCATGCATTTGATGTGTGGTGGATGCCCATGTGTGCCTCACTGTTGGTGCTGGCGTTGCTTGGTGTGGGTTATTCTGAGGTTTGGCTTTTGGTAATTGGGAAGCTCTCAGTAGTGAAAAGCCCTGGGAAAGCTTCTCTAAGGGAAACTCTATTGCCTTTGTGTTGACTATTGCAGAGTATTACCATGTAGGAAATGTGCTTGTTCAGCCAGTGGGCAAGAGGCATGTGGCCTTTCCTCTCTGAACTGTGAAGTTTTCAAGGTAGAGCTGATTAAAAAAAAAAACCCAAAACAACAACAAGAACAACAAAAAACCCCAAAAAACCAACAAAAAAACCCAAAACAACACAAAAACCAAACCAAAAAACACAGGAGAAAAATCTTGCTTTGGTATTCACGCTCCAAGTGCAGAAAGGATAAAACTCTGCTCTATGCTGAGCTCTGCAAGCCTGAGTGAACCTGCCGTGTGACTTTAATACTGTGATGATCCCAAATCTTTGGGATGGAGTGATGTAAGTGTGCCTGACCAGCACTTCAGCTCCCAGCCAGTTTACAGATGTTGCCTGTGCCCTAGGAACCAGCAGAGACATTTTGTATGCCCTGCTCTTCACATGGGGGTGATTTTTCTCATTTTTGTCTCATGAAGTGGGAAGGCTTTCATCTTTCCATCAGTGACTCAAGGCTTGAGTCACTGGGAGAGAAGTCTTTACTATCTGATAGCTCTGCTGTAATCTGGGAAGAATAATATGGTGAGTGTTGGTTCGTCCCTACTGGCACAGATGTCTGCATCACAAAAAAATTGATTTGCCATTTGAATAGAGAGGTTAAATGGACTGTGAAGACTGTTCTCCTGTCAGCTCTGGAGGCGATGATGTCTTGTGATTTTGTGATATCAGATGTAAGGCACCTTGATAGGACAGAGAGGGAAAAGATTGCCTTGCCAGGGCACAGTCTGCAGCTCCTTTGTGGCCAAAATGCTCTTTTTTTGACTCAAGTGACTGTGGAGTATGAAGAGAATATAAGGATACCTTTGTGTAAATGTGTGTTTGGGCACACGCACCCGTGCATGCGCGTATACGCAGTAAAGTGTACGTAGTGCATGTGGGAAGAAGAGAAAGACGAGTGAGTCAGATCCAAATGTTGACAGGCTACAAGAAAATTCCCATTTAGTTGAAACATCTGAGGAACCTCTGGGAAACCGACAGCTTGACTCTCAGCCTTCAAATGTTCATTGGTGACCTGAATAAAATCATAATGCAGACCTGTCTTTCTCTTTATCCTCCTTTTTTACAGGCTTTTATTTGCCTGCCTCATTTTCATGCCCACATCACAGTTCAAATCATTTTAGCAAGACGGCCGTGCTTAATCTGACTCTGTGCCATGTGTATCTCGTTGATTACAGACCCTCTTAAGATGCCATTATGAGTGACTCTTTGCATGCCCTCCTGTCAGCAGCTTTTTCCTTCTTTAAGCCTCTTGAATGTCTTTGCTCGTGGGATTATAAGCCTTTCAATAAATACAGTGTGATTACTGAATTAGTGTAAACTTTGCTCTGGGATTGCCAGCCAATTAGTGTTTGGAAAGCAACAGCAATCAAAGGCACCTGTAGATGGTCTTTGCCAATGTCTGATGGAGGCCAGAAAAGTACTGCAAAGATGTGTATTTCCATGCAAATAATGTCAGGAGTTGACATTAAAGGAGAATTTGGTGTTAGTTGATGTCCACTTTCATGCTCCGGGTAATTTGGGAATAGGTGGAGCAACATGACCCCTCTGGGTGCACAGAGATCCCTGCCGCTCTCCAGTATAAGCTGGGCTAGGGCATGATGGGAAGGGCTGGGGAAGGGGAGAGTGGACTGGTGGACAAGAGAGGCAACTAATTCATTAAGGTCTGCTCATTTCTGCCTCTCTTGTGGAGAGCTCAAATCTTGCAAAGCACTGTGCCTGCAACAGCAGCAGATATCAGAGTATGCAGAGATGTGCATAGGTTAAAAAAAAAAACTGGTGGAAAAAACGTCTTTGAACATACTGAGGTGAGTGGTGTGACTCTGCTGTCTTTCAGCAGCAACCACAGAAAAGTAGATGAGATGTGTCTGGGTGGGCAGTTATCCTATTCATTTCAGACCATGCTGAACAAATCTCTGGTTTCTCCCTGCCTCAGTTTCTTGGTTTTGGTACAATGACGTGGGAGGATGTATTCCAAAGAGCTCCCTGTCTGACCTGCACTCTAAGATAATGGAGTTGCTTTGCAAGACTGTACCCACATTTTAAGATAAATTCTATGCTGGGATTCTTGAGCAGCTCGGAGAAGTGCTTTGTTTTTAAACTCCAAAGCCCATTCTTGGTCTGTGTCTCACTTCATCATGCAGGCTGTTATTAGAGGACATCACATTAATTGCTTGTTCAGATCTAATATGTGACACGTTT
The DNA here is from genome assembly GCF_009769465.1 of Tauraco erythrolophus. Classification (NCBI taxonomy): domain Eukaryota; kingdom Metazoa; phylum Chordata; class Aves; order Musophagiformes; family Musophagidae; genus Tauraco; species Tauraco erythrolophus. The sequence continues at coordinate 11,123,897 of NC_141476.1, forward strand.
TGGATGACGCTTTAAAAATACTGAAGTGGATTTGGCAACAAGCCCCACTGATTCTTTGTGCACCCTGTATTCCTTGACTAGTTGGCTGCTTTTGAGAAATCTCCTAGGAGTGCTAGGACAAAAAGCAGCAGCAAGTAGGAAACTGCAAAGCAGGCACTCATTGTGTCTGAATGAGTAGCTGCTCCCAGTCTGTGTTTGGCAGAGTACCTACAGGTAACAGCTAACAGCACAGGAGGCATGGGCTGGGGAACGCGCTCTTCTCCCTGCTGGAAATCAAAAGCTGATTGCTTCCCTCTGCCACAAACTGTCTAGAAAATAAGTTTGATTTGATTCGAGTCAACCTTCTGAAAACCAGTCTTGGTTTCAGGTTACACAGGGGAGATATTTATGGACTTGAACCAGCTCTGTGCACCCAGAAGTTGGTTATCAAGGGTCAGGCTGTGACAAGTGTGTCCCAGCTCCACTTTGTGTGTGTGTGTGCATGGACTGGGGGCTGTCTGTGTGCTACAGGAGCGTGTCCTGAAGGGTTATTAGCGAGCCCCAAAGACTTGTCATCTCTGCAGACCCAAATTCCAGCGGTGCCTTGAAGGACTCACGTTCGCGTCTGTTCTGGTCCAAGAATTTTGTGTATAAGGCAGGCTGCGGCAGGTCTCGTTAAACCTCAGAAGAGATGCGAAAGATGAATAATCCAGGAATAGCGTGAATGCAAGTGAACTTGCACATAGCTATTGGAGGCGCTGAAACTGCAGATGGAAATACTGGTGTGTGCTTTCCCTTTCGTGTCAGTGATCCTGCTATGAACAAGTCTTCAGGCACATTGACTTTTTGACTGTTACTGTGAAGTTAGTAGTATTCTACTTGGAGCCTATATGCAGAAAAATGTTTGCTTGGGGATGACAGGTTATTTTTATGCCTCAGGCACTGATTTGATAAAAGCCACTAGTGCAACAAGTAGTGCACCAGCCTGACAGATGATATTTTTTTGGAAAGGTAATATCAACATTTTTTAGAGTGGGAATCTTTGTTTTAGGAAGTCATTCTGTTTAATAATGTTTTTTGAAAATTAGAATGGAAATTAAATGTTTCAAAGAAATATTCCTCCCATTAACTTGGCAGAAAATTGTGCAACTTTTGGAGATTATTACTGCTTTCATTCCATGGCAAAGCAAGCATCAGCTCCTGAAGCTTTCGTTGTAAGTGGGAATTGAGGAAAAGTGGGCATGGCTGAAGCTATCGCTGTCGTGAGTGCTCTCGCTTTGAGCAAATGTCTTACTACTGCTTAGCTGAGTGTTGGCATCATGCTGTTCCACTCTGGTAGCTTTTGGTGGTGTTAAATCATCTGTCTCCACTGATTATGAATTTGGCTTAGCTTTTTTCTCCTATTCCTTTGCTGACTGGCTTTTGGGATAATCATGGGAGGTGAGGCCTGGCAGTAGGACAGCTGAACGGATGGAGGGTGTCAGGGTGGTATTTTCTGCAGTGACGTCTTCCAGATCCCACAGGAGACACTAGCTTGTTTCTGGAAATGGCAATTATCAGACATTTGACTGTATCTGATTAAATTCTTCAACTGTGTTATATGTGCCTGTGTAAGTGTAATGTGAGTGCAGCTGTCCAGGCATGCTCTGAGTATTGTAATGGTTTTGTTAACGTAGCAAATACTTTCCATTATTTAATACTTTTAAGTGATGTTTTTTGCTTCCTGTTCTATATCTTACAGCATTTTGCTGCTCTGTTAAATTGCCCGTGTACCTCTCCTGGTGCATGTTAATGGCAGATGAATGGGTCTGACAAATGGGTTTTCAAAGCTGCAGAGAGCAACTGAGATGAGCAGAACCCCATTTGCCTTCGCATCTGCAGTGGCTACAGCCGTGTCCATATGAACGTGTACTAATGTACTCTTGTTTTTAGTTGAAGATATGGAGGAGGCAAAATCTCCAACCTTGTGCAAACTGGTTTAGCACAGTGTGTCCCCTGAAGTCCCTGCCTGCTGTAGAAACAAGAAGGGTTGAACCTCCCACGTAGTGTTGTGGGAGGTGGCTGGTGCTTCTCTGCAGAAACCCTCAGAGGGGTTTTTCCCTGGTGCCACAGGTTGGGTCCTGTATCTACAGGAGGCTGGTTTGTGGTCAAATGCAAGCAGTCAGGTCTGTTCTTGGTTGTTTTATCCTCTTTTTCCAGGCAGAGAAGACTCTTTACAAGCTATATATAACCTGCTTGGTCCCTCCTTCTATGTCTCCCCCAGCTCCTTTGCTCCTGGTTTTCTTAGAATATCTCAAGCCTTCAACCAAGCCTGGGCTAACTCTATTGATTGATGTTTCTCCTGTAGTTGAAGTGAACAGCAGCACATCTTTGCAGAGCCAAAAGCAGCCCTGCTGTGGCAGTAAGAGAGGAGGTTTGAGAAAACTCCTTTTGCTAGTTTTTGTTTCAAAATCATCTAACGAAACGGTGCAGTTCAAGCGTTCCTGTGAAGCAGAGCTCAGTGGCATCCAGCTTGGTCTGAGCACAGGGCAGGAATGAGATTGAATGCACGGCTGAGCCATACTGATTTATTTTTCCAATTATTGTTTAAGGTCAATATTGCAACAAAATAAGCCACAGCATAACTAAGCTAGACATGGAGGAACCTGGGAGGTAGAATTTATGGTCTCACTCTGCACTCCTACACTTTGAGCAGACTTTAATGGGAACTGTGTGTGCTTAGCACCTGGGAAAAATCGAAAGCCATCTGCTAAGCATTTGTGGGAGCAGATTTTTCCTTCCATCCAGGCAACTCAGAGTTGGACTAGGAGCCTGGAAAAATGGAGTCTGTTCAGAAGCCAACCACAAATCAACTCAAGGACAACTCTGTTTCACTAACACGCTTTTTTTTTTTCTTAATTGTCTTTGGTTAAAAGAGCCTCAGTCACTAGCTGGGTTTGGGGACCCTATCAGGCACCTGGTACTGCCTTTTCATTGTGTGATTTGTTTGCTAGTTCAGTGGTAAGAGAATTAAGTTGAAAGATCTGGGCCCTGTGCTCCCTGCTTGGCCCTTGAGTTTCTAAAAGTTTCAATTCAACTCACGGGCTGATGCTTTGGTAATCGTTGCTTGCGGGAAATGAGGCAGAAATCATAGAACATGGACTGGGAGAATTGCAAATAATACATTTCAGTGTGGAAGGGAGTAAGACAACATTGATTTTTGCTTTCTTATTGCCAACAAACTGATTACAACACTTTTGCTTTTATCCTCCCATGGCATCTGTCTCCTGGGAGAAACAGGGATACCACGTGCTGTCTGTGGGTATTGTAAGTGGCACTTGGTGGGGGAAAAGCAACTCCTGCCTTGTAAATTAGAAAGAGGCACAGCCCAGCACTGGGATGCTCAAAGGGCATCATGCAGCTTTAAATCATGGGCTGCAGCATTCTGGCGTAACAGACCTGTTCGTTCACCACGCTCCTAAGTTGTTCCTTGAGTTCTTTGCCTACCTGTTAGTTTTCAGTGTAATTTATTCCCAAGCGTTCCCATTTCAGCGCGTGGTTTGCCAAGTCAGCGCACAGCTAACGTGTTTCAATCTTTGTGGGGAATTAAAGAGGTGAAAGTAGGCTGAGTTCAGGGAAGGACATGAGTAGCAGCGGACTGCCTGACTTGAAAGGCTGCTTATTTTTCAGCACTGCTGATTTCTGGATGATGACTTCAAGGTGAGAAGGAATAGGAGCAAAGAGATGATTAGTGGGATTGGGGTGGCAGATGTGAGGGGGAGGCAGTGTGCTTCTGCAATGAGTTTGAGGCCAAGACATTCAGGTTCAGCTGTTTGAAGTGAAAGATGTGGAACAGAAAGAAGAAAATCTGAGTTGAACTGGTAACGCAACTTACACGCATCCTAGCAAGTGCTTTTGCACTGTGATAGTTGAATTCTTTCTCTTTTCTTTAAAACGTGAAGATAATTGTTTCCTAATTCTTTGTGCCGTCCAACAAGCTGAAATGCTTTAAAGACAGTGTTGAACAAATACTAAGCTTTGCCAGCCAGAAATTAGGAAAGATTTAAGAGGAAGCAGTATGTGAAACTCTGCAGAGCAATGAGCAGTTAAGGCTGTCTCTTCTCCAGGGCTCCTGGACCTCCACTGCCTGCTTGGGAAATGCCTTTGGGAATGAAGGATCTGAGTACTACAACATCGAGATTTTACATCCATAATAAATAAGGATTAAATGAAAGGCTCCTAATGTTTCATTCTGTCCTCTGTTAATGAGCAAGATCTTATTTATAAAGGTGCAGTGTTTTGAATGTTCCCCTGGTGATGTTCGTGTTTGCTGACGTGGCTGAGGCAGGCGCGCTCTCTAGCCGGGAAAGGGTGCTCATTACTGTTTGAAGGGAGCAGATAGATTATGTTGCTTTTCTCCGTGTACTCTTTGATGTTTTACTTAGTAATGGATACGACATCTATTATCACTAGATGATGACGTCTGCCGTTGTATGCATTTTAGGAGTCGAACAATGCTGTTATAAGCACATACAAAATGAAATTTCTAGTTAAATTTTGAAGTTGCCTCCAGTTTGTGGCTGCATTATCTTTCAGACACATCAGGTCCAGTTTGCAGATGGCAAATAAGAGACTCTGGGCATCCCCCATGTCCATAGTGAATAGGTCAAGAAGGAACAGGCTTAAAATAGCAGATAGGGAGGTGAAAGGTTGAGGGGGAGCTTTAGAGTTAGGAAAAAAAAAAAGCTGAAGCTTTATCAATGGTGGTAGTTGGTTTTCTTTACCTCTGTGGCAGCCAGGGCAGGTTCACAAATGGCTGGGTGTCCAACCTCCAGCAAGACAGGCAAAGGACAGATCCTTATCTCTGGTGTTCCTGATTGAGGTGATATCCCTGCATTCTGAGCAGACTGGCTCCTAAAAGTGCCCCACATGGCCTGAGGTTAGAGAGGGAGGAGAGTAAACATATGCCAGTTTTCAACATCAATTATTCTGTGATTCAGCCAGCACAGGGTCAAGCAACTGTCCCTGCCAACTTCTCAGAAGTCCCTTTTCACCTGGAGGCAGCTAAGGGCTAATTAAATTGTGCCCTCCAAGACCTGGATTTAATGAGCTGTTTAGTGACAGGGAGGAATAAATAAATTTAAAAAAAAAAAACCAACTTCAGTAGGAGGACAATTAAAACAATTTCCAATGGTTTTAAGATGTATGCAAGTGAAAGTTGCAAGAGTTAGGATCCCATCCTTCAGGGCTCGGATGTGGAGATGCCTCTAAGGATTTCCCCCATCTGATCCCCCCCTGGATGGAGGAACAGAGTGCCATGATGAGGATGGGCTTTGCCCTGGTGTTATAGCCTCTGTGACAGCAATTCTAGTAAAGATGCATTCAAAGTGCTGGCAGCAGCACTGAGACCCTAAGTGCTCTCATTTCCATCATGTTTTCAGTTACCTGTGTGCAATTTAGATGGTCCAACCCCAGGTCTGTGGGTCTGGTATACTAAGGTTTTGCTTTGCCTTCCCCAGGTTTCAGCAGTGAGAATGGAAGAAAATACCGTGTGTAGCCCAAGAGCACTCGTGTTCTGTGCCTGTTCCCCTTAATATAAAAAATGAAGGTGTCCTCAGACTTTTCTAAAGTCAGAAGAAAGTAGAATGGCACTTCTGGGGATTGCTGGTTTTGATTGAGATACCCAAACTTTACCTTGGCAGGCAAAGCTCCCTGTGACTGCTCTCCTTTCTATGTCCTTACATCCTTTCCCTGTGCAATAACTAAAAACACCCAGGCGTGAATTCACCTTCTGCCTCCATCCTCCAATGTGTTAATGTCTCACTAAGCCTGGGGCAAACTTGCATTGCATCTGGTTTTACATATAAACTAGAGCAGTTCAAGGGGTATGTTTTGCTGCCGATCAAGTGAGTGATGCAGCGTGTCTGTGTTGCAGTTTTGTCCGGGTCCCTCTTTTCTCCTCGCACCCTGACCGCAGCGAGATGTCCTGCTTTTATCAGCAAAGACTTTGTTGTGTGAAGTACGGAGGGCCATCTACTCAGCCAATATAAAATGACCAAGGGCAATTTCCAGACTCGGCTTCTGGAAAGAGGGAGGTGTGGAGCAGCACCGTGTGTATGAAAAAGCTGCATGGGAGCCGTGGGCACAGTGCCACCTGCTTTGGACTAAGTCCAGGCTAATTTCCCCCAAAGAACTTCCTTTTGCATGGTATGTTGCATCACGTTTATGTGTTATGATTACTTGGAAGGAGGCAAGTTAAACCTTAATGAGTTTCTGTCCAAGAGGCATTGTGAAGATAAATGCAATTCCACCTCCTTGCTCTCCTCCCCACGCTCCTGCTCCCTCCACCCGCCTCGCGTCAGGGCAATCACATGATCATATGTTGCTGAATAAACAAAACAGCTTAATGTCCTGAACGTGATGTAAATGGAGCAGTAATGGCAAATAAAACAGATTATAATTTCTTCAATAAACAAATGTGCTCAGGGAGTTGGTTTTGCTCACCAAAGGACACAGTGGCACTCTTGTCCCTGTTCTGTGCTGGTGGTGGTGCAGATGCTGAAGAACTAAAGTAATGGGATTGGAACAGCTCAGTCGACCACACAGCTCTTGTGCCAGCTGGGTTTTCACGTTAGTGTTGCTGTCTCTTTTCCTTGGGTTTGTGTTTGCCGTGGGCTCCTTCCTAGCTGTGCAAAGTCTCTCTCAGCTGCCTTTAATTTCCAGGATGCTTCTTTAATGTTTGTTGCCAGAAGGACGAAGAGGAGCCTGGAAAGCAGCAGCTGTCATGTGAGAGCTGTGGTAGATCAGATAGAAGGGTATTTATTTCATCATTCTTTTTGCAATTTTTTTCACAATTTCATGGTTCTGGATAGGGCAGCAAGAAAGGAAGTGTACCTGTCAGTCACAGCATTTGCTGAAGGGCAATCAGGAGAGACAGAGAAAGTGAAAAAGAAGATAAAGCAACATAATCAGCTGGATTTCAGTGAGATTTTCATGCCTCCTATGTTCCCTTGCCTTGTTTCTGCTGTTATTCCAGCCAGCACGGTCAATAGCTGGCCAAGGACCATATGAGGCTTGCCCAATTCTCACTCAGGGGCAAACCCATCTCTCTGGGCAGGTTTTTGCAGCTCAGGAGATGGCGGATGTGCTCCCAACCACTGTTCTTACCCTGTTGTAGAGAATCTTTTACCAATTTAATCCAGTCCTAGTGAAACTGAAGTGCACTTTTGATTGTGTTGTAGTTGTTCATGTTACCACCTCTGGCTCTCTGTAAGCTTGTGATGTGAAATGGGGGCTTACAGCTAGAAACATGCTGATTATTATAGCTGGATCAAGTGTGGAGGGGCCTCAGATATGAATGAGACTTGATACCTTAATTTGCCCTTAACTTCTCACCTTGAAAAGTAACTACTGAAGCAGCGTTCCTTCTACTGCTCTGTTCACTTGTGTGCATTTCAAATTGTTCAGGGGCGAAAGGAGCCCGAGAGGTTAAACCTCATTTTTTTTTGTGACAAGCAAGTGGGCCTGGGTAATGGCTAAATGCTTGTGTCTTGAATGAACAATAAAGAAATAGAGTTTACTTAACTACATAAATATACAAACCCCTTAGCACCCCACTGTAAAATGGCTACGAATTGCACGGGTGGCTCCACGCATTGCGTAGCTGGGGGGAACCCATATATTATGCTGTCAGGATGAGTGATACCCTGTTTTGGTAGGAACAACAGGAGTCATTCATTACTTCGAGAGCTCTTTTCGAGCTGACAAGGTGGCAGCCTGTGCTCACAATAGTGTCTTTTAAAGCTGAAATACCCTCCTTGTGCTATCAGGAGAGGTTGAACACTTGAAGAGCTTCTTCCCGCTGATTTGGCATTGGCACTGTCCGTGGGGTTAGCACCTTGCTGGCTCTCCTGCAAGTCACTGCAGGAGGTGGAGAAGCAATGGATGGTTTTAAGAGTTATTGCTGTATTTGCAACTGCACCACAAGTCCTGATTTAAACGTAATATTTGCAGAAGTGATTTATGAACTTAGGTGGTGTGGAGTGGCAAAGGGCTGCAGGCACCAAAGTCATTTTAGAGCTTTTGACATGTTTTATCCTCTGGCTATATGTGAAAGTGTACTTGAGGATCTCAGCTGGGGCACTGTAACCGATAACTATAGGCGAGATAAGGACTTTGGATGTTTAGCTTAGCAAATGCTTTTTGGAACGTGCTGCATTGCAGGAATTAAGTCTTTGGCCCGTTGAACTGGGCATCCAGAAAACACCAACATCCAAAGTCAGAGGAGGCTCCTGGAAGGCTCTGCCTTACTCCGGCCTTTCCTGTGCTGCAGACCTGCACGCAGGGTGCAAGCAGGATGGAGCTGTCCGTGCAAGAAAGGAGTGGCACGCAACAGCATCGCTGACCGAGGGGTGGAACGGTGGAGCTGTTTGAGAGGCAGCGATGAAGTGGCATGCTCAAAAGTGAGAAGGCACCTCATCTTCAGGCAGTGCTAGTTAGTCCCTTGCTTGCAAGAACACCTAAGTAATAAATAATGGATTAGCTGCTATCGCTATTCTGGACGTGTGCTTGCTGAAACCCCCAAGTAGGTTTTCTGGCTCTGGTAGCTCTACTGTCAATGCGTTACAAACATCTTTGCATGTCCACCTTTGCCTGGAACAATGATCTTTGTGGGTTGTGTAGTCCTGAATGAGTGTAAGAGGTATGTGGTGCGTCTCGATGTCTTTCCTCTGCCCTCACTAACGTTCTGTGCCGCCTGTGTTTCCCTAATGTTTTTCTGTGTTTATTACTACCTTTAGAGCTGGGGAAATACTCTGAATTACGCTTTTTGAGGCTGTTCACTCACGTGCAAAATTGAGTTGTCTTTGACTCTTCTTTCACTTTCATTTTCTAGTACTGAAATATTCTCCTGAATTAATTCTCTTCAGCCAGATTTGCTGTCCCTAATGCCTCAAAGTGTGAGTTTAGATGTTGAATTGTTTTTTTTCTTATAAATAATACATTTGGAGTTCTTGATGTGAATTATGATTCCTTAGCCTTTCAGCCACAGTCAGTTTATGTTTTCAGAGCTTTTTGTTGATAATTGTGAAGTTTAAAAGCGTGGCTTTTTCAAAAACGAAAACTGAGATTCTCACATAATTACTTGCCTTCAGGAATCGCAGATTTAAAAGAAACACCAAATGTTGTGAGACTCCCAGTGAAATCATAAGGCTGGGCCGCTCTGGGAATACCCTCAGATTTTTAATTTGACAGGTTAAGTGCTGACAGTCTTCTGAGTGGTATGTTTTATCCAACAGGAATGAATTTTAAGAGGCTTGTAGGGATTTTTTTTCCAAAAATGAGTGCTGAGGCTTGCAAATATAAACTCTCGCATGTCCAGTCAGTGACAGAGAGAGAAACAAAGCCAAGCTGAGAAGCAAACTGTGAATTCACTCAGAGCTGGCCTGCACAGTCTGAATATTGAGAAGTTGTTCAAGGCAATAATTTTACTTCTGGGGCCAACCGTTGTTCCGTCTTAGCCAATGTCAGAATCCCATTGGGCATCACTGGATCACAGATGTCAGCCCTGTCTGCCGCCTCTGAATTTCTTATGTAAGGGCGTTCAAGTTCTGCAGTCGAGAAGTGATTTTCCTTGGTGTTGAACAAAAGTCAAACAAAGCCTCCTTTTTCAGTGGCTTTTTAAAATAAGTTTTCCCTCCCCCTCCCCCCCCAACTAGATTCAATCATAAGGTTTCAACAGGAAGGACCTAAATACAGAGGCTGTGTTGATAACTTCCCTTGTGCTTGTTTATTTTCAGTTGCCTGATACTGGGTCATTTGTCAGCATCTGCTGCCTTTATTACATGTGACATCACATTTCTCACGCTGTCATGTACTATCGGAGGTGGCAATGGCTGTGCTGAGAGCAAACCAACAGCCTTGGTGTGTTTGAACTGAACATTTAGTGTAAGACCAAACTGCTGTGGTTTAAGTGAGGATCTCAACACCTCTGGGAGATCTGTGTGCTTTGGGATTTGTCCAGGATTTCTATCCCATCCACAAAGTGGCCTTTGTGCTGCAGAGCTTGGCCCATGGTGACATCGGTCTTGTCTGGGCCTTTGGACCTCCATAATGAGAGCTTCGTTTTCTATGTGCTTCATGTTCATTCATTCTAGCCTCAAGAAGCTTTTATGAAACTCCTTTTCTTAATCCTTAAAGCAGTCCTTTCTCTTTTATGAAAGATGATAGAGAAAATAAATCTTATTGTGTTATGTTCCTAATTATTAACCCTATTGCCTGAAGCATTGAACCATGCTGTGCACCTGCCCATTGAGTCATTTCTAAAGACAGGGGCATAACACTTTCCCTGAGGTTTCTTTCTTTTCTTTTTTTTCCCTCATTTCTATGAGAAATCTCTCTGCAGATATGCAGAGCTGGAGGTCTTTTCTAGATTTTTGTATGCAGTGAAAGAAAAGCTCATTTACTGCAGAGAAATGCCTAGAAAGAGTTAATTGAGATGTTAATGAGCACACAAATAATGTGCTGTTGTGGACTGTGCTACAAATATTATACTATATATATGTGTGTGTATCTTGGCACTGGGAAGGTCAGAGCTATGGCTCTTGAGGTTTTGGTGAACTTAGGTCACCCTTCATAGAAATAATCATCCTTGTATCATTTTAATTGTGTTGAAATCTGAAGTGATCAGGAACCTAAATTATATAATAGAGTTTGGATCTGGAAATCTGAAAATGAAAGCTCCCTGATGCTCCATAGAAACTCTGAACTATCTCTAGAATTTACAAGGGAGAAAAAGCATCAGCGTCAGTTAGTTCTTCTTAGCATCAGAGCAGGCCGATTGCATAGGAATAGAAAAATACCGGTAGCTCATGGACAATAGAATAAAATTGCTACAACAATTTCCATAAGTCGGGGTAGGATTTTGGTGTATATATATATTTTTTTTTCTTTGTGTCAGCTTATGGTGTGACTCAAAATGAGCTGAACTGAAGGGAGAATACGGAAGAGCAGAGGAAGAAATGAGAAAGCTGGTATTGAAATATGAAGAAGATAAGTGGACACAAGAAAATTACTCTTAAACAGAGTGTTAGCATATGTGCTACAACTAATGTTTCTCACATGTGTGAGAGGCCTGGATTTGGGTTGAAGCTGACAGAAGATGCAAGCAAACCTGAGAATCTATGCAGGCTAACTTGTGTAGAACTGCACAGTTGGTCAGGCTTGGGTATCAGCAGAAATGCCCAATTATGAAGAGGGCAAAATGACCTGTAGCAAGCCACGTTTTTTTCCCTCTTTCTAATGGGACATGTTTAACACTGACAGCAAGTTATTACAATCAGAATCAGGTCGCGTTATCTACTTCTTCAACTCGAAGCCTACTTCTTCCCGGTTAGATGGAAATAGATCTTCTTTTTTTTCCCCCCAATTTTGATAAATCTGCCATCCCAGTGTCTCACTCCATGACACTTAACATCTTTGCCAAATTCAATTTGTGCAAAATCAGCCACTTAGCAGGACTTCACTCAGCACAAGTGATATTAGCATCATGTGGACACCATGGGATTGACACTGCAAGAGGCAGCCCTGGGCTCCTGGGAGGGACGTACCCTTCCTGCATTGCCCTCTGCCGTTCTGGACTTGTAGAGCAGACCTTGTGGCGTGGCAGATAAGCCTATTTAACTGGTCACAGAGGAGGCTGCAGCTAGCTTTCTATATCCTGGCAGGCTATAGGGTTTAGAATGTATAGGTGGGAAGGTGCATAACTTGTATTTTGGCTGGGTGTAATTGTTTTTGCCATATTTGCTGGTGTGGAAGAGTGCAAGGAGCAAAGACCAGATGTGAGTTGGAGAGGGAGGAACCTGTGATTGGCCTTTAAGCTTTATACTTGGTTGGCAATATCAGCTCTTCTGTAGCTAGTGCAGTGTCATCTACTGACCCACGAGCTGACTCTAGTAGCCATGCTCAACCTTCTTGCATGACAGGAAGACTTTGTCACCTCTCTTCCCAAATGGCATGTGGAGATGAGTACAAACTCCTTCATGCTCGTTGTCTGTGCACCTCACCATCAGCCCATCTCCAGAGATGAAAGAACCTCTGATGCTGCAGATCCATTGCACTCTTAGCCCTCACTGCTTAGCTGGCCAAATGTGGTGGCAAGTGTGGTGATTCATGGTTGGATAAATCAGGATGCAGAGACTCTGCAGGAGAGGACAGACCTGAAGTGCAACTCGTTTTCAGATCTGCATATTTGCAGCTGTATGTGTGCTGTTAGCTGAAGGAGCTTTCACTGCTGACCTGGCTCATAGCTGAACCTGAGATGCAGGGGTGGCTGCTGGGGTACAGTTAGGAAAATGTATTCTATTTCCTAATTACCGTCATTGTTATCTACTCTGTTTTTCCACAAATAGTTGCTCTGTAATTGCATTATTTTCCTGAACAAAACTTAGAAAATGGGAAAGCTGTTTTTTTGTCTTTTGATACTTAAGCATGTCCTTGCAGTATCATTTGAAGTAATCTAGAGGTTTGGACAACAAGTTTTTTAATAATTAAAATATACAAGGTTCATTTTGTTTTGCTTTAAATACCTGGTCCTGTGAACACAGAAACACAGGAAAACTGTTACAAATGCATAAAATGTTATACATGTTTACAGATGTTTTGGGAATCGGAGCTTAATCTTTGAAGTGTGTCTTGAAGCCAAGTATAAACTAGGAAAGAAACTTGTAGCACACATGATTTTACAAAAGGCCATCAAACAAGTTTTGGCTGAAAAGCCCATTGACATGTTCTATGTATCAAAGATCAGACTAGCATTTAATACCGAAGTTCCAGTCAGTCACTGTATTCATTATGCCTCAAATATACAGTGAATATTTTCCATCCTGAAGATCACGGGTCTAGCGACTCATCAGATCGTGGAAGTGATTGCCCCTGTGAGTTGTGTTGTCTTGTAAGTACAGAGACCTGGGAGAACAGTGTCTGTGGATTGCTATCGTAGCTTTTAGGCATAAGGTCATTTCCTGAAAAAAAAAAAGCATTTTTTCCATAATGAAGTCTTTGATTTTTATAAGATATACACAAAGACTGATCTGGCTGTTTACCAAGGCATCACAAGATCTATGGGCATAAAAAGCATTTCTCTGATTTGAAAGACGGATGTGATCTAACACGTTTGGGCAACATTCAGTTTGCACCCAAGAGTATTAGTCTAATGGGTCCAGAATGTCAGATCTGCCTCTGTGAAAGAAGAGAAGGTCACTTTGAGGGATTCAGGGCTGTCTAACCCTTTCTTCATATACAGATAAATCTCTCATCTGGCTGTTTGTCATGAACATGTAAGAGAGAGGGAGAGATTTAGAGAGAGATTTTTCTGATTTAGGTTTTAAATGGGTTATATTAGCCAGTAGCTCAGCCTGCAGCAGAGGTACAAGAAAAGTTGTCTTTTTTTTTTCCTTTTTTCTTCTTTCTCTTTTGTTTTACCAAGGACAAAAAAAAGCATCTAGATGCTTAGGGCGCCTCTTCAAGTATTTATCTGAGTCTTTTTGGTTTGCTTATCAAAATGATTTTGCAGTGGCTTAGTTACTGGATATAAATGAGTACTTCTACTATGTGAAAATCCTGAATATTAAAAAGTTCTTGAATCTAGCAGTCAAATGTATAGCAGGAAGTAATGGCTGGAAGACAGAGCCAGATGAATATATAGCAGAAGGGAGATGAATGTTTTAAGGAGTAATTTTAGATAATCATTGGGACCAAGGAGGTAAAGAATAGAGTGGAGTTACCATCTCTCGATGCCTTCAGATCATGATTGAATGCCTTTTGGAAAGATATTTTTCAGGAAATTATGTGCTGCTAAGCTCAGTATAAAGATAACTAGGCAAAAAGTAATGGTCTGTGTTAGAAGAGAGTTGTCACCAGTTATCGAATGGTGCCTCCTGGCCTTAGCTGTTATGAATTGAAGCAGTTGAGGACTTGGTACATGGTGGCTGCAGTTCACTTGGCTGTGAAAGGCATTTCTTGTAATGTTTCCAGGACTTCTGTGTGGGCTAGAAGTACAGATATAAGTTAGTGCTGAAGAGAAGGTAACGTTTGCACATTAAAAAAAAAAAACAACAAACAACTCAAAACAACAACCAAACAAAAAACAACCAAACAAAAAACAACACCCAAAAAGCATTAAAAGGGTTGGATGGAATTTCCATTCAGCTTTTTCTTCTTTTTAGCTCTAATTCTTTAGTCAGGTTTTGAGGGTGCAGTGTGACAGATGAAGAGGAATACTTTAACTGCTCCTTAAGAGTTAGACATAACTCTTTTGCCAATAACATAGTAACCCCCCTTGTTTAGTTCTTAAAATGAAACACTGGAGCTAGAGATAATCTGAGTTGTGAATTAAACCCGATGAGCCTGGACTAATCACTTATGCTGATGTCTCACTTCAAATATAAAGTTTATCTAGTTTGATTTCTTTGTAATTTGATGATGTTTTCTTGAGATCCTCTGTTCTAGAAAGATTTTACAATTGTATTTAATATTATGAAGATTTGTTGCTTTGATCCTCTAATAGAAAAATCTCATATAGGCATAAGGCTTCACAAAGGGGAAATCCTGCATGGTATAAAAATCTCATCTGCCACAGCATGTAGTATCTGTCCCTGGGGATGTTTCGGTGGAAAGATGCAGTGAAACTAGAAGAGTAGATGTTTGACCAGTACCTGAAATTTACACCTGCATATAAGTGATGGTGGTGGTTGTTGGGGTTTTTTGGTTGTGTTTTTTTTTTCTCTCTCATCACTATTTCTTTCATGGGAGAGTTGCAAATACTCCTCCCTGATGCCAAGTACCCCACTGGTGGTATCACCAGTGTGGAGGCAAGCCCTTCTGTAGGCTGTTAGAGGGTCTCTTGCCAATTCTACTCCAAGGGTGCCACCTCCTAACTGTTTCACATGTGATTTTTAAGTGGAACATTGAAGTCTCTCTCTCCCCTGAGAGCTATCCCATTGAACTCCTGTATTTTTTTCACTGAGATGCTCCCTTGAGGAGCTTCTCTGTCAAGTTGAGGAGCTTCTGTCAAGCTATCAAATCTCTGCAGAGATACTGGCTTTGCTTGCTGTAGTAATCCCTTCTGCCAATTCTTGGGACACACGTGGATCTGAACATTGTCAGAAAGGTCAGTGATATGTATTAGTGGAAAATAGTTCTGACAGAGCAGCAGGTGTTGCTCAATATCTTCCCTATGGAAGTCAAGAAGAGCTTGGTGCCTGCAGAAAATGATGAGATATCAGTTGCTGGTGGAGTCCAGTGCTGTCTTCCTGTCCCAGATACCTATACTAGTACAGCGCGCTCTTACAGCCTTGCAGAGCAGATGTTAGTTGAGTTGGGTATGAAAATACACTGGGGAGGAGTGATTGGGACTTGAAGCCAGAGATGGAGAGGACTGGTTTCCGCATAGGTTTGTCTGGTTTTCATATTTTCTCATGCAGTGATGTGTGGTTGCTGTATAAGAAAGGATGATGGACTAGGTGGAGCTTTGATCTTATCTGCTGTGTATTAACCTGCTACATCAACATAATAATTTCTGTTGGTGAATTGTTAGCACAGTAGCAGTGAAACTCCTCATCTTTCAGGAGCAAATAATGTTTTTTCTGTTCCCCGTGGGTGGTATTGGCGGGCTGTCACACCATACCTCATTGCTCCTAGTTAGGCCTGTGCTGTAGTGGATTTTGTCTTATGAGACTTGGCATCGAGATATTGCAGTGATGGAAACAATACAGGTCCTTTAGCCAGGTACAGTAGTTCACCTGGAAAGTTATTATACCGAAACAAAGTGAGAAATTTTGTGTCTGGAAAATGAAATTTTGAGAAATTTGGAGCTCTAAAGCCAACGCATCTCTTGTGGAGGTGCATGAAGGGTCCGGTTTTTCTGCTGTCTCCCATCTCTGCACTGCGCTTTACTCTGATGTAGGAGTTGCATGATGGAGAGTCACCTTCCCACCGATTATTTATACAGAGAGCAACGTAACTCAGCCTCTGAGTGAGATGTTTGTACCAGTGGGATCCTAGTGTGTATAAATAATTGCAGCATTGTGAGCACTGCCTGCTGACTCTATGGCATAACCACACAATTCATATAAATCTGACGATGTAACTATAGCCAGGGAAGACGATTTAAATGCAGCCAGTGAAGGAAGTTGTACCCTTAGGAAGGTATAACTAACTGCTCAGATAATAGTATCAGGTAACTATACCCACAGGAAAGCATAACCATACAAATAATAGCCACAATGTAAGTGTAGTATAGAAGTCAGAGGGTCTCAATATTGATATAATAGCAAAAGGGTAACTTTGCTCAGAGGAGAGGAGTGTAGCTGAATAACAGCTGCAGCCTCACTGCAGCAATGGGAGGGGGAAGCTTGGAGAGTTATAGCTCTGATGTAACTCTCGCAGTAACAGGAGGTCATCTGCATGGGGCCAGAGCAGTGTTTGAATGTGAAATTTTAGAGAACTGGGACTTCAGGGATGGACAATAATTGTGGAGGAGTCGTCTGTTCTCAGGAAGAAGGGAGCGGGGAGTTGTGTCTTAGTACAGGGGGTAATGGATGGAGAAGTGCAGTGGATGTGGCTCCTGCTCGCTTCCCCAGCAATTCAATTTAATGTATTTCAGAATATAGTTTTAAGGTGAAACCAGATGTCCTCAAAGAGAAAAGGTTTCCAAACATGTGAAGTGGCGATGGTTCCATCTGGCTGCAGAGCAGTGGCTTCGCACTGTGTGTGCTGGGTATGGAGTTAGTGACTTATGCCAGAAAGAGGGGATGAGAGAGCAGAGAGACTTGAAAGCAGCAACCTGTGCAGTGACAAACAGCAAACATACAGGGAAATTGTGAAAAATAATGTCTCAATGTGATCTTTTTTCTGGGTTGGCCTAATTGACCCTCTACATATAGATGGCTTTATTTTTTTATTCCTGTGCCTCCTAAAACTAAAAGGAGAAATAAAAATCATTGCTATTTACCCTTTATTTGCATACAGCTATACAGCCCTACAGCAACAAACCCATGTGAAGATGCAGCAGAAGCAATCTTCTTCCCCGCTGCCTGCCATGTTAGATTGAGACTGGTGCTGTGTTCTCCGAGGTGTGTTCAGACAGAAATTGGATTGAGTAAAATATATGACTGCTGTCTCCTCTAGACCTTCACATGGGCTTTATATCTTTCATAAGACGTGCGCTTGACAGTGGAAGGGGAATGTTTAAAATAGTATCAGTTTAAAGCTTCCATGCAGCCCTGGTCAGTGTATTGTTTCAGACAAGAAACTGGGTTTTGGAGTGAGGTTTTTTCAGTTAATTTTTTCATTGTTTGGATTGTGCTGATTATCAAAACCCAGAATTGAACACCCAAGGAGCTGTGTTGAGGATGAGCACTAAAACACCACCAAGCCCAGGGCACAGTGTTTCTGAGGTTGGCAAATCACCCGGTTTATTTCTGAGAAGTTGCTCTGATCGGTTCTGATCTTTAGAAACAGGGAGTGAAATAAATTCCTTTCTCTCTTTAGAAACATAGTGTAAATACGTAATGATTAGATTGGTTTTCCTTTGTCCTTGGTGCAATGACAGCTCTCTGAATCCCTGCCTGGAACAAACCAGTGGTCATCCAAGGGATCATTGTATCTTGCGAATGGATCATTGGAAATCTAAGAATAATCTCCTTTATAGAGGTGAGCCGGTGTCTGGCCACTTGCCTTAATGTGCCAAGAATATCCTTTACTCTGCAAACAAGATTATCAGGAAACCCTTGAGGCTTAATATTAAATTCCTACAGGGTGCAGGGATAAAGGGACGAAGTGCAAAGACCAATGAGACAAGGTACATTTTTCTGCTTGAAGCTTTCCACTGATGGGGGAAGGATGTGCACTATTTCCTGAAGGAAGCTTCTTTGGGAGGGTGTCTCATTAGCAATGCGCATTTCCCCTTTTTAAAGTTCAACCTGCGAGCCTTTCCTGATTCAAAATGACTGGGAAGAATTGGGGCAGCACGCTGGTGGGCTGGGCATGGGTAGTGAGAAGCCCTACAGGTAGAAGGAAAGGCCACCGAGAAGGGGAGGGTGGAGAGTAGTGATGCTGAGCGTGGAGAGATGTCAGCTACATTATTCACCAGTTTCCTTCAGGCCAGCTGCGAGACTCATGTTCTGCTTTGCTGCATTCGAAAATCACCGTGGCGAGTGCTCTGCGCAGTCTCCCAGCCAATTCAACCACGCAAATGCTTGGATTTACCACATGGTATCTGACATGAGTAGCAATGTCTGACAGGCCCCCATAATCACAGTTTGTATTGATTGAAACCAAGGTTTCTGGAATGACACAAAGTGCTTATATATTGGTTGCATGATCTTGTCGCGTGTAGTTCTAATCGGAGTCCTGAACAGGTCAGTAGCTGCAGAAATGAGGCAGACTTGAGGACACATCTGTTTTAAGAGCTAACAGAGGACTTTCAGGGGTCCTCTTCCTCCATTGGTGATGCAGGCATCTTAACCTCATTCTCAGTTTTAGCCCTTCTTGCAGAGGCACCTGTCTAGTTGTTGCATTGTTAAAAAGAATAATTATTGATGATGGACAAAGGCTTTTTGAGAAAAGACTAATTGTTCCAAATCATGTGAGAATAACAAACCAGAACAAAACCAAACTGCTCCTGATAAATAAAGCCATAATTACCAACCTGTTGGAGGGTCTTCCAGTGTAGACAGTGTTCTCACTCCCTAGTTTCTGTTGTTCATTCAAGCAACTCGAGTTCCTTGTCCCTCTGGAATTGCTCCCAGGCTAATAGAGGGCAGTATGGTCCTTTGAGGAGTGATTAGGGCATGTCAGCAAATGCCTAATGATGGTGTTTTGAACCCTCTGCTGCTGCTTCTATTGCTTCTTGCCTGGTGATTAGAGAAAGCAAGGGAGGATTGGCCCATAATGAACACAGAAGTACTGAAGCTGAAGAAAGTGTGAACACAAAAGGGAACAAGTGATGGACAGATGCTTCCTTTTGCAAGTTAGTTTGTATAATTAAACCTTAGTAGGCCCAGGCATCTCTTTTGTTACAAACCAAATGCATCCTATTTTCCAGTGAACCCATGGTGTCACTGGTCACTGATGATGTACAACTGATGGCATTGGCAAGGCTATTATTCATCATGGCTCGTGTGGGGATGAGTGTCTTGACCTGTAGCTCCCAGGTTCCTGTCAAATGGTGGTGTCTTGACAGTTTACCTGATAATCTCAACGCAGTTACGAGTAGATTGGGACAGTCACTAGTTCTCTTATCGACAGTCCTAGCAGGCTGAACATGAGGGACTCTACGTGGAGCATAAACTCCCTTGTTGCACATAGATAAGGCTCTTCCAGTGCAGTTGGAGGTATAGAGGCAAGCTGGTGCCATACTGCTGGGGAAATTATGCTGATGCTGCTGTGATCAGTAGGTGGACTTGTCAGCTTTTCCTTGAACATAGGTAGAAATTAATAAAACAGTTGCTTGTCTTTCACAGGTTCTGACACTAATGAGGTGAGAGCTCCTCTGTGGTTTTGCAGCATGAAACTAGTGCAGTGCATCAATGTGCTCTGGTGGTGCTTCCCATCTGGCGAGGTTGGCGTGCTCGACCGCCCGACAGTCTGCTGCTGCTAAGGATGTCCATTAACCTTGTTTGCTGTGGTGGGGCTGTGCGTGTGCTTCATGTTCCTCTTCCATGGCTGATACAATCCTGAAAAAGGAAGAGAACAACATATTTTCTCTATACTGATTTAAAAAGTTACTGTTCTAAGAAACTGAGATTTTGAGGGATGTTTCAGCCTTGGCCACGCAGCAAAGTGCTTTATTCTTGCTGTGGTCCTGCTAAGTTCTATTTTCCTTTTGAATCCCAAGGTAACACAGGGGAAAGCTAAAACTTGACTTGAACATTCATTGGTGCAAACAGAATACCAAGAAGATCTAGGTACCCATGAACAGGAGTAAGCAGAGTGTGGTTGCTTTATCTGGACTACTTGGTAGCAAATATGTGGCTAAGATTAGGGTACAGATGATGTGAGTAAGTCCTGAGAATAAGCTTTTTTTTTTTCAGTAGTTAATTTCTATGCCTATTAAAGTGAGTGGAAGTTCTTAGCGTGATGTGTGGCTCTAAGCTTTTTGCTGTTCTAATATTATTTGTTTAGCTGCCCATAGCAGCTGCCACTGCAGACTTGGTTTGGTTTATTTTACTTGTTTGGATCCAACTGACAGATCTGTTGCAATTTGTTGTCTTTGTTATGCCTATTCTTAGTGATTAAGGAGTTCAATATGCTTCTATTTAGCTAATGACCAGAAATAGTGCGTTATAAGGTTTCAGTCCCAAAATTCCATCATATGATACTTTTTTCTGCCACAGTCAGCTGCTTCGTGTCAGTCTAACTTTCAAAGAAATGTAATAATAAATTAATGGTAATGGTAAAACAGTTGTACTTCATTAAGTGCAGTTGTCTTCCTTTAGAATTTCAGCATTGCAAATTTTACTTGACTCTGTCTACTGTTTCGTAACCATTCTTGCTTAAGGCCGTTTCAGAATATCTTACCTCAACCCGTACATGCTTTATGATGGTAATGGGCCAAATTCTACAAAGAGGTTGTAAACTTGTAGAATTCCTTTCAAAGAATGTTGTAAATGCAGCAGGCTTGTGTAGACATCTACAGATCTGCTCTCCATACATCTAGAAGAAGTGCCTGGGAGAGAAATGTGTTGATCAAGGTATCAGGCTCAGAAGAACCCAGACAAGAAGATATGTGAAGCCTCGGAGACTGTTTCGGGGTGTCATGTACACCTGCCCTGTTCTTGGTCTTCACTGGATGTCCTCTTGTGCCCGCTGCTGAAGACAGCATGTCAAGCTGGATGGAGCCTTAGTCTGGGTCAGTGTGGCTGATGCTACATCACCTTTGTTGGCTACTGTGAAGCATGAGATTTTTTTTTCAATTGGTGACTGAGTTTAGGATTTTTTATTTTAATTTTTTTACTTTTGTCACTGAACAGCAATGACTGTCTCCACCTCAGCTGGCCTTCTGGAAGTGGTCACAGCTATGCTTCCCTCTCACTGGTGGTCAGACACAATGGTAAAGTTCAGTTAATCTCAAAGTGTTGGAGATTTGCTGAATTACTCAGTACGGGGTTAAGGTTAGTGTACAGCTGCTGTTTGGATGTCAAGTCCCTCTTAGTTTGTGGCTGTTCTTAGGAGGAACTGGGAAAAAGGGAGAATTTGTGTCAGTCAATAGCAGTTTTCATCAGCACCTTGGAGAGAAAAACCTATGCTAAGCCTGTCTGAAAAAAGCAGATGTATTTTTCCCCATATGAATTCTGTTTATCCAGTATTGTCTTTCCTTTCTGCTATGAAGTTTTCTTTCTGTTATGTTTTCCAGCTGGCCCAAATACAGCAGTGCTTAGCATAGCAGCTTCTTTTTAACTGAGGTCTTTCTAGCATTAATACCCCTGTATTCTTTTCATCGGAAGTGCTGCTGTTGCTATACAAAATTGCTTTAAAAGTTATTCTGTGACCCAGAGGTTGTCCTTTGTGAAGGCAAGCTGAAACATTAAGAATATATCTACGCAAGGATGGGAAATCCACATCATAAGTTGGCAATGTTCTAACACATGAATAAAACTGAATACCATAATCACTGTTTCAAGGGATTTGTTGCTGAACTGATGCCTTTTCAGCATAGGTCACTATCTTACTTACAGGAAAGGGTTCTTGCCATAACATGGCTGTTGGATGGTTTTTGTGAAATCACGTTAGTCTCTGTTCCCTTATGGACAAATCCATATGCGATAACTGGACATACTGATAGGAGAGGCAAAGGACTGAAGGAGAGCAGGATTTTAGTGCTGGAGACCAGTGTTGGCCATGGCAGGTGAGTCACCAAAGGTTTGTCTTGCTGTTGCCTTCACTGTGTGTGCTGTAGGGTAAAGTTTATCTCTCCATGTTGCCGTTCTGGTAGAGTTCTTGCATGTCGAAGTTTAGTTTGGTGTTAAAAAGAAGAAAAAAGACCAGTCAAGGGTCGGTGGTTCTAGTGTATCTTATCATGCTATGGATGAAGGAAATACACTCTCTGCATTTTGGCTCTGAGAAGAGCAGGGGAGCTTAGCACTGCTTAGGAAGAGCAAACCTTAGTGAAGGAAAGAGATGGGATTTAACTCACTGGTTGGTCTCCTTTTTTCAGTACTTCTGTGGCCTTTTATGTCTTTTGTCTTGAAGCTCTCTGCCAGGTGAGAGACAGAAAGTTATCTTAAAAGCCAGGAGAGGTGTCTTGCCTGGACCACTCTGGAGCAGGAGCTCACTGGTGATGAAGATGGCCTTTACCTCTTGTCACCTCATTAGATCTCCATGAGGTCAAAGCCCTTGTTCTTCCCTCACTGGTGCTCAGTGATTTGCATGCTGAGCTGGGTCCCAGGCTGAAGCCAAGGTGGGCTTTGCTGCATGCAATTTATCTTGTATTTCTGAGTTGCGGGGAGACAGTTCTCCAACCCAGTTTTCCTTCTAATCTTCATTTCTGCATGAAGATAAAAAGTATTTTCAAGGATTCCCTTGAGAACCAATTTAGAGTTCAGTTTTGATTGAATTAGTTGGATGTATGTAAATAGAATCACGCATTTAACAGAAACCCAGATGAAAGGCACTTTCAGGAGGGCTTGGGGCAGATGCCGTCAGTTAGCCTGCAGCGAGCACCTCCGTGCAGATCCTGTGCTTCTTCCCTTTTATCGTGGTTTTATTCCTTTCTCCTTCACATCTCAGTCACTGGTGAATACTGTTGTTGTGAGATGCATCTTTGTTTTGCACTTAGATCTACCTTGGGTCTGTGGCTGGCCCCTTTTATGTTGTCATGGGCCGCTGAAGAAATGCTTTTGTGCCATTCCTGAAGCCCTAATGTTTGTGAGAAACTGAGGTCATAATATGGATGGCACAATTTGTTGGCATGGCAGGGAGGAGGTGAAGATTAAGGAAAACTGCTTTAATTAGCTGTCTCTGTGTTGGGAGACATGCACTTCATCCATCAGCAGCCTAGGAAGGGGGGATGTTGGATACCTTGTTACCTCCCTGCTTCGAGCATGTGGCTGATGAGGAACAGCTGCCTGCTGGGTGGCCCAGGCAGTGGGGGCTGTGAGTACAGCTGAGGTTATAAAGGGCTGCGTGGTTCTGCATCTCCCATTGCACAAATCAGGAGCACAAAGACTGGCAGTCAGTTTACACCTCGGCTCAGTAAGCCTGGAGCACTGGGCTCTGCTCTGGGACATGTCCTCCTGTGAATCGCCAAGGAAGGTGACCTCCAAGGGCTCACCTCTATTCCTCATGCCAAGAGCCTTAAATTGCAGTCTTCTTGACTGGTAGTTACTCTTCATCTGGGTACCTCATGAGGTCATACATGACTGTATCACTGCTTTACACCCAAAACTACCCATTCATCTTTCTGTGGGAAGCCGTGACCTCTGTAAGAAGTAGCTGCCAGGCTGTATCGGGGAGAGGTTGGGATGACTCCAGAAAACAGGCAGTGCTTGCCACTGATGTGGCAGGGTCGGATCCACCTGCCAAAAGTGAGAATGCAGGGAAGGTCATGAGTTACAGGGGGACAACACTCGTGCTTCCTGGGTATTTGGAAGTGACCATCTTGCTTCTTTCCACCACAGGTCTGGAAGGGTCCTTAATTTGCATTTCCTTGGATTTGCAAAGCTCAGTGCTAGAAACTGGAAAAGTTTGGGCTTTCCATGGCAAAGAGGACTGTGCACTTAAATATAGATCTATAATCTGCTGTGGGACTAACACTTTCGTTTCGACCATCTCATAGAAGCACCAACATCCCCAGTAGCAGAAAGCCTTTTTGAGCCTTGTATGCAGAATAAAGTCGTGAGTGCTGCACTTGTTTGTAGCTGTGCTATTTAGCCAGGGCCTAATCCAGTTCAGATGTAGTAAACTGCTTCTCTGGGATGTCCGCATGGCACGTGGTGCTATGCAACCAGATACTCTGCATCACTTTTAAAAGCAAAGTAAATAAGATGCTGTCTATCTTCTCCCGCCTACCCCTAAACCTACCTGCCTGCCTGCCTCCCTGAATTTGGGCTCTTGTGAGTTATTTAGCTAAAGGCTAAACCACATTATGGTCATACATATTAACTGGAAACAAAGCAAGTCTCAGCAGACACCTGAACAGATGCCAAATGTCAAGTTTGATGGAAAACGCTTAATTACTTCTCCCAAACTTACTTTTTTTTTCTTCCTCCCTGTGTTTTTTGAAAATTCCTCTCCTGCAGTGTGGCATGTCCTCTCTGTTTCCACTCCCAGTTCAGCTTTCCAGCCTAGGGCTTCTTGTTCCCTGCGGGAAGCTGGGAAACTCGGATGAGGGAGATTGGAAGAATGAGATCATTTCAACATAGTCTTTGTAGCTTATTTTTATTCTCAGTTTCATTGTCCGCTTTCTTCTGTAGCATCTTTCTGGGTTTTGAGGTTTTCTTTCTGCTTCCAGTCTCTCAGCTGTTCTTTCCAGTGGGTTTTGCACCATATCTCCTGGCTGTATTTTTACCACTTACTTTATTCCATGAGAATGAATTGTAGAGGGCATGGTGGTGATGGCAGTAAAACCCGGGAGTAGAATTGCTAAGGATTGTTTCTTTGATCCTGGGCGAAATTTCTGGTCGAAGTGAGATTGTGGGAGTCTGAAATCCTTGAAAACTTGTCGTAGAAACTGTGTATTATGTGCATGTATCCATGTTCAATTCACTGTACTAAAGCTGGTCAGAGCACAGGCTTAAAACTGGCTTTCTTGCAGCCAAGGTGAGTGCCCTGTCCATGAGGCTATTCTCTATTTTCTCCACGGCTTTTTTTTTTTGTTGGTCTAATGATGAATTCAGATGGGTTTTTGTCCCTAGGATGGGACAAATGTATGTTTATAAAATCACAGTTACTCTTGTAGGATAGAACATTCTCCCCTATAAGGCACAGCAGGTGGGTGAATAACCGTTCAGAAGGACAGGAGTGAGGATTTGAATGTACAGCCTTCATTTGAATATACAGTCTTAGGCTGTGCTTTTTCCAGGAGCTGTACTCCAGCTATTGGAGCTTTGAGCACAAAGAGATTGAGCACCGCGTCACCACAGAAGCTTTGCATATCCCAAAATAGTGGAAAGCAGAGGAAGGAGAACTGAGAAAACCAAGAGGGCTTTTAGGAACACAGACAGTCTGGGGATGCTGAAAAATAGCTCACGCAGTTCCCTGTTCCCTATGAGTGGGGTGACTGCTGGGCCTGCAACGCAGGTCCAGTGCTGTGCAAACCACGGCTTCAGGCTTGCACCAGTGACAGCAGAGACCTCCCGCAACATGGCTGCAGTTTCTCCTCATGCAGACAATAAAATGATGATTTGCAGGGATCTCCGGAGAAAATGTTGTTTTTTTTCTCTAAGCAGCTGCTCTGTTTCCAGGTCTTTTTCCACTCTTTCCTGTCTCTTGTCCCATCCAAGCACTGAGCTGTGCAGTCACTGCAGAGCATGGACAAAGATGATATAGCATGTGCAAGGAGCCTGTTGATGGTACAGAAGTGTGATGAATGAGTTGCATTTTTTTCATATTTGAAATCCTTTCTGTGACAAATGAGTTTCCTGTGCTTGGATTTCACTGCTTTCCCGATCTGCCTGTGTGTCTTTGCTGATGCTGACATTTGTTGAGTTCCCTGTCCCACTGGGCCCGGCCTGGCAGCAGCAGAGTTTCTCCAGGACAGGAGCTCCTGTCTCAAATCAGGGCATGATGATTTGAGAGGAGGGGAAGGGATGTGGTGTGTGCATTTACTCTTGCAGCATTTCCACAGAGGTGGGAAACTAGGCAGTATGGTGGACATCTACAGGACGCGACAGATATTCTTTCACTGGATGGCAGGGCACGAGCAGCCTGTAGGATGTCATTGCTTGATGTTATCATAAAGTGTGAACCAAAAAAAGAGCAGAGAATGAAATTAACTTTGCATTTGCTCTCTTTTAATGGGTAGTTTGCTTGATGTTCCCCTTGGTCAGGATCCCCGAGGCTCTCACCTGCACCTGAGCAGCCTTTGCCATCTTCAAAGCAGTCCTTGCACACATGGTGTTTGAACTCGCACCAGGGCTCAGATGTCCTCTCCCACTGGGCTCTGGTGTTTGGAGCATCTTCAGTCCCATCCAGAGACAAACCCAGAGTAATTAACTTTGATGTGTAAAATCTGAATTAATGAAACGACCTGAATTAATGTTATGTGCCTCTTGGGGAAGGAGCAGGGGAACAGTTGGCCTATGTTATCAGAGAAAAAAAAACCCTTGTTAGTTACACGCACTGAGCCAAGATTTCTTAGAGTGTATGGTCTTGGTGTTGCTCAGTCCAGGGTCTCTGAAACTGCTTCATTCCCCATGTGGGCAGCTTTTGATGACTTGCAAGCTGCTGGCCAGAACAAGGGTGAGGTTAAACTTTCTTTTATTTCTTTCCTTGAATGTTGAAATGGGATGTCGAAAAGAAGCATCTCCTCTGGCTTTTTGTGGCTATGTGTGGCGGGACCCAGTTGGAGGAGAGTAGAAACACCCTTCTCACTTTTGAGGAGGATCATGAAGATCAGTTCCTTTATAGTTGTGAAGCACTTGGATGCTGCAGTGATTAATGCTATAGAGAAGACACGCCATGGGGAACATGGGGCCCTGGATTTAGAGCAGTCTTTGATTGGGGTAAGGTTTGAAAATTGTGGTTTCATCAGCGTGTGGAAGAACTGCCTGTTTGGTTATCACCATTAAACCACTGAAGGGAAAGAAGAAGAGATGCTCAGTTAAAAATAGTACAGATTCTATAATTAAAAACATACACCTACATATTTATGCACTCAGAGGCTGAATTAAGGTAATAAAAACACTCTTAAATGTGCACTTCATAAGGCTTTCATCATGCAGTTTATAGTTTTAATATTCTTGCACTCGGTTCTGTTTTTCTATGTGTTTTTTTGTGCAATCTGTCTGGAGTGGTCAGGGATGGGGTACGGGCAGTCACAGTATTTGCATGTGGTTTTCTGAGCACAGAGAAGCGATAGCTGGCAGCTCTGGAGCTGCTTGGAGTCAGCCTGTCTGCCAGCAGATCAGGTTCCCCATGTCCTGGCACGGTGGTGCTTTTGCTAAATTATGATCTGAGCCTGCTCTACACAAGGCATGTTCTTCCAGCAAGTTGAGCGTATCAGTTTTCAGCTGAATCGCTGCTGGACCCTCTTCACTTCACTGGAGAGGGCACAGTGCTTTACTGTCCTAATTAATCATTAATTAGGGGTGCATGCAATACTTGGTGTGTGTCCCAGGAGCTGCTCAGCATCTTGCAGGATTAGCTCCCAACTTGTTTGCTCAACTCTAGCACTGAGCAAACTGTAAATGGGGAGCAAATAAGAATGTTTTCCTTTTTTTTTTTTGATAAACCAAGTCATCTTATGCCTTCCTCATACAAAATAGCTTTAAGAGAGAGAATGTTTTTCTGCAATAACATTGATTATTTTTCTGTGGTGCTTTCTCACAGAAAAACCATGTCACTGCAGTTCCTGCTCATTGTTTTGGCAGGGTATTTTTTAATTATTCTCTGTGCAAGATGTTCTTGGGAATTGATCCTGAATCAAAGGTAAAGGAACAGGGCAGAGCTGAGAGGGACAAAGCAGTAAGTTTTTTAGTCCATCTGCAAAATTTCCTGGACTCTGCCTGGTCCCTTGTATTAGTTTATTTATTGGGTAGAAACCCATTGAGATTATGATCTTGTCTTCTAGGATGACTTGTCTCAGACTCTTGGTTTTGAAGAACAATACTGTGGTCTCCAAACCATCTCAGGGGTGACACTCTGGCTGTCCTCTTTTGCTACTTGCAATCTGTTACGCTGCTATAGGAAGCTGTAAATGGTTGGTTTGTTTGCTTTTTCTACACAGCTCCTGTAAATCTTTCCTCCCCTGCTCAGAGTGTGACTTATGACTCGTCACAGGGTTGGTGAAAATCATCCTGAAAGGGATGGGAAGACCAGTTTACTGGTCAAACAGCCAGTAAGTCATTTATTTATAAAGATAGGAAGAAACACTCCTGGAAATCACAGCTCTGTTCCTCTTAACAGTCGTCCCTACTGCTCATGGCAGAAAAATGGTGTCCATTGTATAGCTTTCCTCTGGCATGGGATGGCCGATCCTGTGTTTGCCAAGACCTGGGTGAGCAAAAGGAGGAGCAGAGGGTATATTTGCTCTGCACCAGTGTGCAGACCCTTTCCTTTTCAGCCTGCTTTGAAAACAGACTTGGAAAAGCTTTAATATCAGTACTGGCATTGGGGCTTTCCCCTTGCATAAAAATAAGCCTCCCCCATGGCTTGGTTTGGTGACAGTCCTAAAAATGAAATATTTCATAGAATCATAGAATGATTTGGGTTGGAAGGGACCTTAGAGATCATATAGTTCCAACCCCCCTGCTGTGGGCATGGATACCTTCTACTATACCAGGTTGCTCAAAGCCTCATCTAGCCTGGCCTTGAACACTTCCGGGGATGGGGCATCCACAACTCCTCTGGGCAACCTGTTCCAGTGTTTCACCACTCTCATTGTAAAAGATTCCTTCCTTATGTCTGATCAAAATCTCCCCTCTTTCAGTTTAAAGCCATTGCCCCTTGTCCTATCACTACATGCCCTTGTAAAAAGTTCCTCTCCAGCTTTCTTGGATTTTCCAAGAATCCGCAGCACTGGCAAATCTGCAAATGGGGGATGTCTTCTGGTGTTTTCGCATTCTTGGACCCGGGCCTTGGACCTGCAAGGAAGGCCTTTGCCACACCAGGAGTTTCAAGGGAGATGTTTGCCCTAGCAACAAATTGTATTTAAGTTGTGCAGTGAGAAAGCCTTTAAAAGAGCGGGAGGCTGGATCTGACCGTGCTGATGTCAGTCTGGATTTAGCTGCGTTGAAGGGAATGAGGTTAGTCTAGATTGACACTGGCATAAAAGGAGGGCAGAATTAGGCTTACGGTATCTAAAAAATGTCTTAGGTCCTGATTCATCAAAGTACTTAAGCATGGCTGAATTCTTCCTGAAGCCCATATGTTAGCATTTTGCTGACAGGGGACGTTTATTTTTATTCAGAAATATCAGAAAGGACTAAAAGGAACATTTTTGAAATGGCTTCCTTCTGACTGGAAGTATAATTGACTCTAAATTTGGGGGCAACATGAGAAAATGTGGTTTAGGCTGAGAATCTCTTGTATGTTAAATAGTATATTTAACTGCAGAAAGCAGCTTCTAATGAAATATTGTGTCAGTTGTGATGACAACATTGCTAGTACAATGGTAGCGTTATTATTTTTGATACTGAAAGAGCATACTATTATTTTGAGCCAAGAAAGTTATGGAGTGGCTATCATGTAGGACTTTTTTTTTTCTGGCAGTAACCTATTTCTGTATGATGTTATGATCATGACATAATCACATTCTTGAGATAATACAAGCACTTGTCTGCCCTTTGTGCATCAAAATACCCCAGAGATGTAATTATCTCATGGCTACTACATTTTCTGACAAGTCTTATTGCTTAAATATTTCAAGCCCTGAACACTGATCTGTACAGAAAACATTAAATATTCATTTGCTGATACATGTATTTATAAAATGCCATTTCTCTATTGAGTGAGCAGTGGTTTTCAGGTCACCCCATTCAATAGCTGTGAAGATACTTGAGGACTCAGGGATTCTTGCTCATTTGAAGTTCTGTAGTTTTCTTGGGCGAAATAAATGCAGTAACTGCTTTCCTGGGAAACAGGAATACATTTCTTACATGATTTGTTCTGCTAATAGTCCCTGCACACTGCATGTGCAACTGCCCCAGCCTAATTCATATACATCCATATAAATACGTAGTGCTCTGTGCAAAGCTGCAGCTCCTCTTGTTTTCTGCAAGGCACAGAGTCACCTTTGTCCTCCTTGTGCCTCCTAGTTTGTAGCAGGGAGACAGCCAGCCTTGGTGGGCTGCAGGAGGGGATCTCCCTGAGCTTGGTGAAGAAAACTTCATTTTTTGAATCATTACAAAGTGCTTGTCTCTTCCACAGAATGAACAAATCCATCCTTCCCCTCTGCTAAAAGTGTCTTTTATTTGTGTTGAAGCAGTGTGTACCCCCCTGGTCATTTTTGGCCAAAGCAACCCCTCGTGTTGAACCAGGTTTTGCTCAGCTGGTGCGTGGGTGGCTTCAGATTCAGAAAAAAGTGACCGATGCCAGTAGCAGATGTTAGAAGATGCCTTAGCTTTAAAAAATCAAAACTGTTTCTGGCCTGTATCAGCACAGAATTGTCCAATTCATATTATGGGAAGCGGATATTAGTTATCACTATATGTAGACTCTTTGTGTGTGAACTTGTGGTGTCCATATTGTACACCTATGAATGCTGTGCACGCCCTGGCGTTTCTTTGAAGCCTGTATCTGGTTCGATCTGGCTGCTGGAAGCACCAGGTTTGCTCCTTTCAAGCTGCTCAGAATGAGGAAGGAGCCGGGGATCTCTCCCATGAGTTTTGCTCTCAAGTTACACCAGCAAGAGCAGTGCATTAGTGTCACCTCTAATATCAGTAAATGACCTGGGCAAACGAGAGTGAGAGTGCCAGGAACTCTCACCACTGATTACACGGCAGCGCCAAAATGGGCACCGAAGCTGCAAAAGGTACGTGTGCCCCCAGGAGCTCCTCTGCTGGTGTGTCCCACTGAAGTGATGGATAAACCTGGAGGCTGCTGCACTTTCCCTCAATGGCAAATTAAATCTTCTGCTAGTAATTGCCTGAAACATGATTTCTGGTGGTTTTGTAGATAAGCTGAGCAGTTGTGCTGCTGCTTGTGCTTCTCTAAATGGCCCAGGCAGTGAGGGGTGCTTTGCTTGAGCGTACCAATCCTAGTGAGGCAAAGGAGCCAGATCCAATGTGCCTTTTGTTGAGGGAAAAAAAAAAAAATTACGAGGAATCCCAGGTGGTCAGCCCAACTAGCTTGATGCCTTATCTCCTGTAGTGACTAATAATCCATGCTTTAGAGGAAAGATAGATTGCCTGCTGATGTACTGACTCATAGGGGTGTCATGCGAGGGGGAGAGGTTCTCTGAATTCAGGTAGCCGAACTGCTTCTAGCCCGGAGCTTTGTCTTCTATACAGGCGAAGGAGGAACCTTTGAACTGAGATAGCCTCTTGCACTGTCCTTACTGAAAAAGGGCAAAGCCCTTCATTTCCAGATGTGCAGTGGCTTCAGGTTGGGGTAGTGCCACTGCAGTGACTGGGAACCATTTGCAGTACAAGTCCATGGTGATGCTTTTAGAATTTGTTTCATTTCAGTCCTTCTGCAAAGCCTACCTGTCATCCTGCTATTGTGTTATTTAAGAAAAAAATATAAAAGGTCAAAATGCCTTTTGTTTGTGTTTTTTATTTATTTATTTATTTATCTTTTTAAATCTGTTCGGCTCTGAGGAAAGCTTCCTGCTCTCAGCCTCAGTCAGGTACACAGCTGTTTACCTGTTGTTGGGAACACAGTATCACTTTAAAATCATCCCTTTTGGATTTATGCTTCATGTACTTGGAAGGAAGTTAAATAAATAACTCCTTTACTCCTTTTAGTTTGTCTTGGACTCTTCACCCCTAAGAAAATGTAAGCCAAGTGGAATCGGGGAAGGGCTACATAGCAAGCAGTTTGTCCATGAATATATTTGGGTTTAATTGCCTCATTAAGTCAAGTTATGATGGATTATGTGACCTTACCCAATGCAATCTGACATAATGGGATGCTGTCAGAAGCTCTGGCATAACGGAGTGATATTCACTTGACTGGGGTTTTCTTGCTTGTGTTTATAGCCATGTCGATCACTCACAGTGGTTACATGCATCAAGAATGCCTTGGCATGAGAAAAGGCAAGGTCATTAATGCTTTTTGTCATGATTACTTGATGAGCTTGTTGTTCCACCAGGAAATTAATCCCTTGCTGGTAGCACAGGAAGGAGGCATGGAGCTTTCACGCCATGGTGCAATGGGGTGGGTTGGGCTCACAGATTTTTGATGGTGCCTTCCAGGGCTCTGTCCATCAGCTTTTGTCAGGGATTGCAGCCGGTAACAGTGCAGCCATTCCCTGAAACCCACAGATTAATTTCCAGCTGAGGATAATGGAGATATTTTAAATTTGTTGACTATTGTTTAATAAACAAGGCTTGAATAGCCCCCTCCATGCTGCATATCTGTTTCGGAGAGGGATATAGCAAATGGAGGTGGTGTGTCCAAGGCCAAGCTAGCTTGCTTGGCAGCTGGGACTGGTTCTGTTACTCCAGCCCCGAGGGAGCAGGAGCCCTCTTTTATTTCCTGGTTTGTGTTGGTAGCTTGTGTAATCGAGAGGTACAAGAATATCCTTCTTTTTCCATCATAGATGAGTTTTGTAGGTCTCAAACTGCTTAAATAAGGCTTTTGGCCACCTAGGAGCTCAAAATATCTCCTCCAAAAAAGGAGAAGGAAAAAAAACCCCCACCCTCAGGTAAATTGTTATGGTGCATTTGTTTTCCAAACCCTGTAAATAACAATTTTGAATACAATTCCTTTCGCCTCTTCCATTCTTCCCTTAGAATCTCTCAGTTGTTAAATTAATTTTTGCATTCAACTCAAACTTATGAATATTTCTTTGTCCTCCTTCACTTATCCCTCTCTCCTCTCTGTCCTTTTCCAGAATAATTTCCAGTGGATGAAGTTTTTGGAAACAGTATTTCCGTGTGTAGGTCTGACTCACCCAGCACATTTTTCCTTAAATAAGATGGTACTGGTGTTTTTTACATCATGGGTGGTTCTGTTTAATTACCAAGAGCTGGACAGTTGAGTTGGATGAAGCCCCACCATGTGTAAATGCTCTTAAAATCATTGATTAGGATGGCAGGTTTTGACAGCGGAGTCAGTCAGAAACCTTGAAATACGCCATTTGGGGCTGTTTAATGATAATATGATAATGAGTCTTAACTGCCACAGGCTTTATTCTTTTTTTTTTTTTTTTTTCCTCCCAAAAAACTTTAGAGCTTTCTCCTTCGTCAGGACAAGGGCATTCTTCAGATTCTCTTGAAATGGATGTGGCACTGTCTGCTCTCCTGCAGCGGCTGGCCACTGCTGTAGATATTCATGAAGGAAATAGTGAGATTTAGGAAGTATTTGGAGATAAGGTTATTTGCATTAAAGCTCACTGAGAAGTTGATTTCCATAATTGTTTTTGAGGTTTGTGGGACACAAATGAATTCTGAATCAGAACACATCTAAACTTAAAAATTTTCCTAAGAAGTTGAAGTTTCACTGTATTCCCCATGAAACACTGGGGAACACTGAAATGTGTTTCTAGGAGGGTAAATTGCATTTCTGTGGGACTTTGGCTGAACTTGGCGTTATTTTTGTCAGCTTCATTCGAGCTCCTCCTCAGTGGGAGGTGGTAGGAGACTGAGAAAATTCATGTTAGGTCTAATTTGCAGTTGTTGGGGCTTGCAGCCTCTGCAGCTCTGCATATCCATGTGCTTCCAGGCCAGGAATGAACTTGCAAGTGTCAGACAGGGCTGAGCAGGCTGGTTTAGCACCTCCCCAATTAGTTTGGCCACTGTGGCATGTGCTTGTAGCACACAAAGTGAAAACAGAACTGCACACCCTTCTCGTTCAGCCTCTAGCATCCATCTGATCCAGACTCCCTGCACAGCCTGATCCCTGAGACAGCTAATTCCATCCCTCCTCTCTTCCTTGTTGAGATTACCCTGACAGATCCCAAACCAGCGTGTTTCTGAGCATTTTCTGTGGTGTGGCAACTGTGGACTTGGAAACTTTGGAGAAAGGCAGCAGAGCCAGGCAGTGGTGAGCCTCCCATGTATGCCCCTGAAAATGGAGCTGCTTTGATTGAAAGTTTTCTTAGAATCTACCAGTCTTTTGGAAAAGCATATATTCATAAAAAAAAAACCCTCCTTTACTGTTCCTCCCTCTCTCTACTCATCCATCTCCTTGTTCCCATTCCCACTCTTCTCTTTGCCTCTTCTTTTACTTCCATCCTGAAGTTCTGGTACCAAGTGCTGGTATTGGGCTGCCAGCCCCTTGCAAGCAGCCAGAGTTGGCATGTTTTGAGAAAACACAAGCCCATGAAATAGCATGGAAATGTGAATACTTCTCTGGGGGCACAAAGGAAGCCGCAGAGCTAAAACCTAGTCCTGATAAAATCCTGGGAGCTTTTAACAAAAATTAAGTTCTTAGCAAGAACTGTTGTTTGTTGGGATCTGCTGTGTGGTGATTATTTTTTCAATAAGAGCTTCAACTTCACCTGGGTATATCTGCAGTGATTACAGAACTGAACCTAAATGTCTTGGGAGAATATGCTAAACTTCACTGCCGTTGCTGACACGCTTCAGTAATACCTACCTCCGCAAGCTTAGGGGTTTAGACATCTGCTTTATTTGGGCTTCCTGCAAATTACACCCTCAAGGAGCTTAAGGTAGTGAAATAATCTGTACTGACAGTGCATGGTGTGGAAATGTCCCTCCTTAACCATCCTGCAGATGCATGACTTCAACGTGGAAGCAAAGGCAGATTCATTGCAGAGAACAAGTGGAAATCACACTGAGGTTTGTGTTTGACCTGGAGTAGACACTGGAGAAAGTAGTAAATGGAAGAGGGAAATTTGGTCCAGAAATGTCATTCCTTCTGTTTCCTAACTGTCTGAGTTACATGCTGGTAACTCAGCTTCTTGCACCAGAAGCACTGCTGTATTTTGCTTTGCTTTGCAGTGCCATCTTTTTGGAGTATTTTGTTTCAGTTCCCTTAGTACTCGACTGGGAAAGCTGAGCCTCTGAAGAGCTGTAATAAGCCCACGACTTCATTTCCAAATGATGTCTCTTGAGAACATTAAAAAGGTGATGGGGTTTAGGAGCAGTGAGCTGGCTGCTTCTCACTGGTGATGGTAGCTTCAGGGGTGAGGAGACCCTGTAATTAATAGGGAGTGATGAGCCCAGCTGGGAAGCCCTGGCACACAAGTGGAGATCCTGGGTGCAAAATAAGAGAAGAGAAGGAAGGCAGTGAGAAACTTGGGAAAGCATTCTTCTTGTAGCCCTCACCAGAGCTGAGCCCTAGCCACAGGAATCCTTAATTTGAGGGAGTGAATGAAATGGTTTTCCTCCTAAATAAGCTTAGATGCCTGTATTGCAGCCCTGATCACTGTGTTTTCTGAGCACTTGAAAGGTATTTGTGTTCTCAGGAGCATCTTGATGGTGGAATGTGGTCTTATTCCTGTGTTTAGCTGGGTGATTGAGGCAGAAGTTCTGCTGATTGCAAGGGGTTGGCTTGACACCACATGGCATGGCCCATCACCTCGCACAGGTCCACAAGCAATGTCATTCACCTCTGCTATTGGTAAGCCATGGATTTCCCTGCCAAGAAGAGGAAGGGCGTTTTGGGGCCAGTTGGCAGCTCTGAGGCTCTCCATGATCTGGCCAGAGGTCCTTGCAGCCTGAGGCATCTGCTGCTTGCAGGAGTCTGTCTCTGGGCTCTGCTTCTTCCTTACAGCAAGGCAGCGAGAGCTATTTCAACTTGAGATGCTTGGGAGTAGGCTTTGAGAGGCTGATTATTCACAGTCATGCCTGACACTGCTGGAGAATAGGGTAGGATTTGTTCCTCTTCATCTTTCTGATCTGCAAAATAATAACAATATTTGTCAGTGTGAATCCCCTGCGAGGCAGCGAGCTTGGAGCCTGTGCGTGAGGTGCAGTGATAGCCTGTTTGCCTGCAGAACAGATACAGTTCAGGAGATGGAGAGCGAACCATGCCCACCTTGTCCCGCAGAAACATGTCTTTGGTCTGCTGCAGAGTAGATCTCTACTTCTTAGCTGCTGAACCCCCAGCCTCCATCTGAGCTATCCACAGAAACACACGCCGTCAGCAAGAAGGACCATGTTTCACCAGGGTTTGGACTGAGTCCCACATCTCATAATCAAACTCCCCAGCAGCTAATGCCTCGTCATCTGCATGGCACCCTTGGCCTGAATGCAGACTGGCAGGGCAGCTCCTAGTTTCATTCCACTGATGGTTCTCCAGCCATGTGTGTCTTAAAAGCCATATGTGTGACTTGACTCTTGTCAAGTGATCTCTCTCAGTACTCTTTCTTCTTTCTAGTCCTCCACTTACAGGCCTCAGGGATTCAGGTGAAAGCAGAATTTTGGACCCATGTGTCTGTACACTCTTTGCCTCTGTGAAGGGATAGAGGTCAACCTCTCCTGAGAAACGATCGTTGCAGGATCAGACCCTTTAGACTTGGATACTGCTGTGCCACTTATGATACTTCATGCTCCTGAAAAACTGCAGCTGTCTGCCAGCCTGCATTTGGCACAGGATCAGAGTTGTCACCTTTCCAGATTTCTTTATCGAACCAGAACAAAATTTCAGCGAGGCTGTAACATGGGAGTGCTGAGAAATGATACCTGAAATTGTGAAGTTGTGACATTGTGGAGCTGAAATTAAAACCTTGACAGGCAGTGTTCAAACTTTCACAA
The DNA here is from genome assembly GCF_009769465.1 of Tauraco erythrolophus. Lineage (NCBI taxonomy): Eukaryota > Metazoa > Chordata > Aves > Musophagiformes > Musophagidae > Tauraco > Tauraco erythrolophus. The sequence goes on from NC_141476.1 coordinate 11,160,397, forward strand.
ACAAGACCCAGAGTTTTGCTTTAACAATTTTATTGGTCTCTCTCTTTTCCCTTCCAGTGGAAAAGCATCTACCTACGTGTTCCTGGACTTGGCTGCAGCATGCTTTTGGGTCTCTGCTCGTCCCAGGGACACCTAGAAGACATGTCAGTCACCCACCCAGTATCATTTTACCCCACTTTTCCAGGGCTGTGGCTCTCACCCTACCTGGTGAGGTTTGACAAAGACTATTTGGTGCTGTTATTATCTCACAGCAACCTTCAGAGGCCAGAGAGGCACTGCAGGTGCTGGAAGATCTTGTGAACTACTATCAAACAAGTGAAAGAAATGGTAATTACAGGAAAGGACCTGGGAAAGAGAATGTGCAAGTCAGATAAGTTCATATTTTACCCAGGTATATTTAATCATTTCCCATGATAAATGGCCACTGTCTGTTGCCCAGTCTCAGCATTGTTATTGTTACAGTGAAAACACTGTGGCCACTATCAGCACTGAAATTTATTTTTGTGGCTGGTATGGTTTTTGTTGTCTCGACAGCAATTACAGCCCTTTATTCATCCACAGATATCCTTGAACAGATACAGGTTTTCCTGCCCCAGAAAATAAACAAACAAAAAGCCAAATCTGTACCTGATGCTTTTAAAATTGGGAAGATTTTTAAAGCCATCTGAGCCTTTTGCTTTTTGGGGGCAATTTTAATTCTGAGACCACATTCCCTCAAAATAAGCATGAGCTTAGCATGAGTAGTTGGAATTAGCTGTGTGAATCCTTAATTGCTCTGCTAGGCCTGTGCTCTTCCATTGGCTTGAAGATTTTGAAATCCCCAGCTTTCATTTCTGTAGCTGCAGTCAAGCTGGTAAGATGCTGCACACAGGTGTCAAACCTCCAACATTATTCTTTTTCTCTGGTGCCTTGATTTGTTGTCATGTTTATTATTTGTAATAAAGCCAAAAGCCCAAACCAATTCACTTGAAATGCAGAAGTTGCAAGACACCAAACGATTGTCTTCTCAAAAGCTTCTCATGATCTTTGAACAGCTGGAAAATATCTACGGAAAGTTAGAAGGAGGTTAAATGGTGAGGAGTCAGCAGAAACTTGCAGAGGAGGTCAGTGCCTCAGATTGGTTTTAAAAACAGTTTCAAAGAAAAAGCCTTCATGACATGAAGCCTAACAGCAGGTGCTGCAAGGTGTGATTAAACTGCAGCAAGTGAGACACTGTTTTGTGTTGTCTCCAGCCTCACTATGCCTAAGCACAAACTTGGACTTACCAGTGTAACTGTGCTTGGAGTAAGATGTGTCCCCTTGTTTTGGAGGCATTTGCTCAGCGTGGAAAGAGGACATGGTGTCTCTCTAGCTGCAGCAGACTCATGTATTGCATGTGATAAAGGAGAACCATGCTGCAGTGGTTGGGGACACATGAGTTGACCTGTTGGCTTTGAGAACTTACTCCCAAGCACTGCCTCTGGAGAATGATGCCTTCAGGATTGCCTGAGGGCTGCCTGCCAAAAAACAGGCCAGAGGTTTGGGTATGCTTAAATCTGTCAGCTGTGACTTGAGTGGCCCAGCACAGGCAGATAGGGCTGTGTTTCCGCATCGCTTGCTCCTTAGGGTCTTCCTGCTGAAAACCTCCCTCCCTTCTGTGTTTGAGGCAGATGCTATTGCCCTTAATTTTTATAAAACATAGGTGCAGCGCATTGGCTGCTTTCCTGTTTGAAATCAACTGGGATGCTCCAATGCTGAGAAATACCTAATAATACTGCTGGTTGTGGAGCAGCCTCTTCTGTAGGGCGTAGGATGGTTCAACTGTCAAGGGTAGGATTAAAAGGAGCATGAAGGAGAGGAGGATTGTCTGGGCTGAAGTAGAGCAGGAGACTGTTCTCAGTCTTGTTGGGCAAGAGGCAGCCGCTGCGTGCTGTTGACTCACATAATGACCCTTGTGCTAATGCTGTTCCCTCTCATTTAACACAAAAAAAAACTACTAAATTGAGACCAATTTTGAAATGTGTGTGGTTTGCTTTGGAAAACACTTAATAGCTGCTATACTTTAACTCTAGGACTGTGATTGGAAAAGGAGGGAGAACTAAACAGTTTGGATTAACCTAGTGATATTAAACAGTTATTACAGAACTTTCCTAAATCCTACCCAAATCTTGGCTCAAATCAAACAGCTTCAGATAATTTGTGAGAAGCAGAAGGTTATGCTACGTGGGACTAGCACATGAAAGAGTACGTGATTACCTGAATAGAAACCAAAGTGTTTCCAGTACTCACAGTAGTTAGTGAGATGCTTTGAAGGATTTTCACCACTTCAATCCTTAGTGCTTTGAGGCAGTGATTTTGGCCTTCAAATGAGTAGAAAGGAACTTGCTGCTCTGACTGCAGAATAAATTTTGAAAGCAGTGTGAGTGCAATCTACAGGATTAGCAGCCAGGCTGGCTGAAAAGCAGAAATCTTTCTGAAATAGGTTATTAAGAGATCTTATAATTACTTAATTGTGGAAAAGTAGCCTACAGGGTCTGCGTAGTTCATGGTGGCTTGTTGCATTCTACAGCACCCAGCCAGACCCTGTTTTAAGAATGTGGACACCAACCTCTCTGCTGCAGACAAGCAGCAGCTCTACAGGTGTTTACACACTAGGGCAGAAAGTGACATTGCATCAGAGACTGTTTTTCCCTGTCCACGTGCATGATGGGCCACATGATGCTGTGGTAGGTGAGAAAATGCAGAATGGGTTGAGTGTAAGTAGCATCTGCAGTCACGGGAGACATGCAAGTTGTAGCTTTGGTCCCCAAGAGCTCGTCTCAGCAAAATATTTTTGTTGCTCCATGCTGTCGTGCTTTCTTGCTGCTCGCTGTATTGCTGCAGCTCTCTAAAATATTAATTAGATAAGAAGGGAACCGCCCTCAGATGACCCTCTATAGCATTGCTTGCTGGATTGAGAGTCTGGGCTGCAGTACAGCCCCAAATCCACGTTTTTTTTAGAAGTAGTAGTGGTGACTCAGTATGGATGACAACTTGAATTGGTTATGTCAGCTCTAACTAATGACATTGAAGACCAATAAAGTGACTCTTAGATTGGTTTGGCATTATTAATCTCATTATTAATTATGTAGACATGACAGCAGCATTAGTGCTAGTATTAACCATCAAAATAAAATGGAATTGTACTTATAAATCTCACTGATAAGGAATAGGTGAAGGATTACAGGCATTCTTCAAAGGAAAGAAGAGGAAATGGAATGAGTCTGGAGTAGGAGTGAGATGGAGATGGGGAGGGAAAGTTTGGGGAAGGATATCAGTATGGTGAAGGTTGTGCAAAGGGGGAGCAGGACTGAGGGTAAAGCCTGCTCCTTCTCTGGGTGGATAAGGTTGGGTTCTCTGGTATGTTAGCGGGAATTATGGACCCCATGACCCTTGAGTCCTGCTGCCTGGATAGTGCTTCCCCTTTCCCTTTGGGACCCTGCTGCTGGCTTGATATCTAACCTGGAAACCACTGCGAAGGGTTTCTCTGTTGTGCGAGGCTGGGACAAGCACCCTGCCCATTTTCCAGGGCGCTTGTGAAAGCCTTAATGCTTGTGAAGAGCAGAGGGATCGCAAATGGCAGAGAGCAATGCAGACTGGGATGAGCGCACTCATCAGGAGCAGGCTTTAATTTGGGTGCTGCCCATGGACAGGAGCATGGGGAAGCAGGCACATCCGTCCTGTCCGGAGGGGAGGCAGGGAGGTTCTTGCTCAGCAGAAGAGCTGGCTTTGCTCCTGGGTAGCCGAGCCAGCTCTGACTGCAGTAAACTGCTGAGACGAGGCAGTGCAAATTACCTCCTGCCCTGGAGAAAGGTGGAGGAAGCAGAATGACATCCCAGAGGGATGCGTGGGAACAGCTCAGTTTCCTGGGGTAGTGCAATTTGCACAGTGTTGCTTCTCTGGGGCTATGTCTCATTAAAATCTGGGCCTTAATGAGCTGAGAAGACTGCATCTGCCAAAGCTTTCTGTTGGGGTCTGCTCTTTGGCAGTGCTGCCGTGTCTAGGTGTGATGGTTCAGGGATGAAGGGGTTAACTGAGGCTGTTGGTGACTGTCATGGTGGGCTATGCTCTGCCCTGTGCTGGCCTTTGGTGGGGGCGGTGGGCGTGGGTTGCATCTTGCTTAGTGGTGAGAGTAATGGCTCTATTTATAATGCCTTAAATGAAGTGCATGATAATTTAATTTGTGTATCCATTAATGCTATCTGCTGCAGGGTTTGTTCTTAATTATATTGCTCTAAATGGAGTTTTAGGCATATTAACGGGCTCCCAATCCTACTGCCAGGTACAGCTGTGTTCATCCCACACATGGTTGCTTGGAGAAGGACCTTTCCATTCCACTAACCCCACCACCCTAGCTGGAGAGGGCTACTCCTGAGCCCCAAAATCACCTTTCCTCCCTGAAATGGACAGGGTGCAATCACGATGGATATTTCCTTGACATTATGTGGGAAATAGGATGGTAATGACTCGCTCTCCATGGCCCAAGGTCAAAGGGCTTCTGTGGGACTGGTAGCCCCAGAGCAAGGAGCTACCTCAGCTCCCAAAGACTTCCAAGGGAAGCTCATCCTACAAATAGGACCCAGGCACCCAAGTACCTTTATAAGTTGGCCTGAGCATCAGTGAACAGGTAATTTGCCTCTGCTGTTGATTACTGTGGATATGAGCAGGTTAATAAGCATCTATCTCAGGTCATGTCTTGTGGTCTGGTTTACGGCTGAGAAGCCAGCAGCTCTGGCAAAGGTGCATGTTTGTCATCTGCCTGACTCCCAGGCACGCAGGATTATTCTCTACTTAGTCTTCTGTCTCTGAAAACTGTCATTTACCAAACAACTGAAACATTTCTTATAAGGAGAGCACTCTTCTTACTTCTGACCTGTGCCTCAGTTTGCAATGCCAGGATGGCAATAGTGGAAGGGACTCTGAACTCTCTGTCTGTGGAGATTGCCATGGATGGGAGATCGGGTCAGACCTTCCAGCATGGGGCTCTTGCATCCTTCTCTCAGTGGTCTGGCTGGTGTCTGAGAGCAGCTATGGCCCTGGGTGGGCACTGCAGGTTGCACATTATTGTTCCTTAAAGTCTTTTCAAAAATCAGAGGGTCATTTAAAAACATTTAGAGGCTCTAAATTATTTGAAAGTTTTAGAGAATCTAAACTTTTGAAATCATAGAATTATAGAACGGTTTGGGTTGGAAGGGACCTTAGAGATCATCTAGTTCCAGCGCTGCTGCCGTGGGCAGGGACACCTTCCTCTAGATCAAGTTACTTAAAGCCTCATCCAACCTGGCCTTGAACACTTCCAGGGATGGGGCATCCAGAATTCCTCTGGGCAACCTGTTCCTGTTCCACAAATAGGGAGGGAGGCTGTTTGCAGGGATGTATTCGGTGGTGGCACTAAAAATGTCTTGACTAGCCACTTCACCTCACAGCATCTGTAGAAAACCAGGGAAATTACTTGCCTCTTTCCAAAGATGTCGGTGAGAAAGTGATGTCTGAAAGGTGCTGGATAAATGTGAGTAATTACACAGGTCCAGGAAAGTCAAGGTTCTTTCCTACAGAACGCACAGCTATTCAGCGTTTCTCATAAATGCAGATATATTTGCTGTCTGCATTAGCTATTTCTGATCTTTGAAACGGAGCCAGAATTCTTTAAGAGTCACTGCTTTTTCTGAGCTGATGCTGGCTCTTTTGCCTGAGGAGCATTTGAAATCTGCCAGAATGCATGTATTGTTGAAAACAGAAATTGAAAACTCTATCCAGGATCTGCTGCCCCTGTGAGTTATGAGCTTTCCCAAGTCATCAGAGAGAAGAAATGCCTGCTCTCGTTGTCTGCAAGAGCTGTGGATGGACAGAGGCAAAAGAAATCCTCCTCTCTCCTTCCCCCCTCCCTCTACCACCCAAAACTCTCTCTTGGGGTGGAAAAAATCTTTTGACATAGGCACGCGGGCATACACACACGAGAGCTTTTGTGCCTCCCCGTGACCCGCCTGCTTCTCGCTGTGCCTCCTCCCCGGGGAGCTGGAGCTGCTGAGACGCAGGAGTCAGGTAGATCCTGTCCCCTCTCTGCGGCCGTGAGACCAAATGAATAAAGTGAACAAGGTTTTGAAGATCCTTAAGAAGTCATCGAGGAGGAGAGAGATGGAGAGAGGAGCTGAGGGTGGAGGAGGAAGGGGAGAGACAGGACCTCTGTGACCCGGGTGGTTTGTGCCACCTGCACCTCTGTACCAGTGGTAAGGAAATGGGAATGCTCCTGCTCGCCCGGAGATAACGTGCCAGTTTGATATCCATTGCTTACGTGACAGGAGAGCTTCCTGCAGCCAGCCACTGCTGTTGTGCTTGTCAAGGGATGAAAAATATTGGTGGGAGAAGTGGTAAGGGCAGGGAACTGGGACTCTTGGGTCTCCTTTATAAACCTTCCCTTGCTTACGAGGGTGGTGTTTTGCACATCTGTGGAGTGGGGACAGCAGGGAGTCTTACTTCTGGGATGTTGTTCCTAAAAATGAAGGAGCATGTAGCTTCTTGAGATTTTTGTTTGGTATGTGGTTTTGCATTTTGAGATATTTAAGCTTGGATGTTTATTATGTGTATTTGTGCAACAGAAAAGCAATGGGAAATGGACAAATTTAGGTTGCCATTTTTCTAAGGGATGTTTTTGTCTGCAAAAGTGTGCTACGGCCAAAGTTGGTCTGGACTCAGGTCTGTTACATCCATCTTTATCTTCCAAGCAAACTATGCTGTGCCTGTAACATCACTAAAAATTATTCTGATTTTAGCCTGTCTATAAAAAAGCTGAAGGAGAGAAGTCCAGAACATGAAAAAGGGCTGTTTACAGCATTCACTGACATGTCCCCAGCATGCTTGAACTCTCTGCTGGTCACCTAGCAGAGGAAAACATGAAGGGCTGTGCACTTGGCCATCAGGCTCGGCTTCCTTTGTTTTGCATTGCTAGTGTCCAAGGAATATGAAGTGAAGTGCTTATGAAACTACACTTAAGATGAAGCTGCGCTCATGTCTAATGTAGGTCACTGTTCTTTTTGCTGTCACGTTTGCTAGTTTGTTTGCAATAGTAGAGTTGCAGCTTTTGAATATTTTACGGGCTCGCTCTTTTTCTTTCTCACCCACCTAATTCTGTTGAGCCTTTTCTGACATCTGTCCTAGAGCTTCTGATGGCTCCATTCTTACAGGAACCTGGGTGGCTGGATGGCTTCATTTACAACTGGAGACCTGGGGCACAGAGATGTTGTTGGACTTGCCCGAGGTTATACAGGTTGGGACAGGGCTGGACATTGGTCTCTGAGCTTGAGGCCCAAGCTGATGCCATGGTAAACACCACTGGTGACTGTTGGGCTCTCGACTTCAGCTTCTATGTGAAAAATGCTTTCTGCTAAATATCTGCAATGCAAAAGTGGTTCAGATCAAATGGGTGACTTGTAGAAAGCCAGCAAATTCTGAGGTGAAGGTGGCATACACAGCTCAGACCATCCCTTTATGCTTTCATGGGTAATGCCTTCTTGAATTACACCATGGCAACCAGGAGATCGTACCCTAGCACATCTTGCCATCATTCTCTGTGACCTGCATCAGGCCTAAAGCCAGCCTGGATGGCATTTAACTGGGCTGCCCATAAACCGGTGGGATTGAGCCACCAGAGGATTCTTTGGCAGCTTCTTTCTGGGTCCCTCTGACATCTTCCTGCTTCTTTCAGTCATAAGCTATGGTGAGAACAGGGTGTCCTTCCTAACCGGGTGGTCTTTGCTTGTAGAATTTATTCGATTTCATTTACTCATCTATTCATTCATTCATTTTGCTTCCAGTTGCCCAAACTTTCTCCTGACTTACCTCCCCAGGTAGTTCAAGAATCTGAGAGGTGGTTTTGCCACCGTTTTTTCCAGTGGAATATACCCAAATATTTTTGCTTAAACTTTTCATTGTATTTCTTACATCATCTTTAGTTAGATATTAATCAACAGATCAGAAAGTTAGAAACTGAAAATATGTAGATATCAGAAAGTAAGGAGGCAGTGGAAAATGTTAACTAGTCCTAAATTTGCAATTATTACTGTTGTTAACCTTGTGTGTATTTTAGTTTATCTTTTTAACAGGCGATTGTCAGCTGAGAAATTTCACAGCCAGCCCTGAGCTTTCCTGCTGCCTGGAAATATGGTCCCTTCAGGGTTGAATTTTAGATTCAGTCCACATCCTTCTAACCATCTGCAGAGCTTTTGGGTGCTGACCTGAAAGATTAAGTGCTTTGGTTATTTTTTATTTGATAATTCTTATTATCAAAACAATGACATGGAACTTTTGAACCTGCAGTTAATGCCCATCTGTATGGGCAATACTAGATAGGTGGCCTGAGTCCATCTCAGGACGTATGGAGTGGACCTCTCCCTCTGAGCTACATGTCCAGGCTGCTTAGCTAGGGAAAGGAGAGGAGCTGGTGCTTCTGAACCCAAAACAGACATCTCAAACCCATGGGATGAATGCTCCAGAGAGCCTGTTCCTCTCTTTTGGCTGTGAGGGAAGCGTAAGTGACTGGTTAAGGTGATGTCTCTTGTTGGCTGACTTCTGTGTGGCTTGTAGGGACAGGAATGTGTGACTGTCTAAGAAAGTTTTAACTTTACTGCCTGGATAGGCTTTAGGTAAAGAGCCCCTCTTTCACAGTATCTGCTACTTTCTAACAGTTTGTTAGCCTGAGGCTTTGTAAAAAGCTGAATCAATGGCTTTTTTTTTTTCTCCCCTAAATGCAAGATAGGCAGTGGGTTAATGCCCCTTCTGCCATCTAGACGACAGTGATAGAGGTGGATTGCCAGAAAAAAAAAAGCATCTGTTAAGGCAAATGGGGAGAAAAATAGTGCATTCCTGCAGTCAAGTTCTCTGCTGGCAGTTATTCCAGCCAGTTATATCTCCACAATAAAATGTAAATGAACACAATCATTTATTTTGCAGCCTGGAGGCCTAGTGGTATGAAAAGATAAGAGCATTTTCCATTGTTTTATATGGTGGAAGTGGCTCTTCTGCGTCTGCTACTGTCTCTCTGATACCTTGGCAGCATCTAAATGTTGCCTTTATTATTAAAACACATATATGGGAGTCTAACATCTTAAACAGATTAGTGTGGTGTTTACAGCAGCATGAGCCAGCCCCTGCTCCCCGCGGGCTCTTGCCGTTCGTGTCCCTTCCTTAGGAGCAGCACACGGAAAGCAGAAATGCTGTCAGCCGGCCAAGGACTGGTAAAAAAGCAGTTTGTGCGAAGACACGAGGCAAGGGGTGATGGGCCTGTAACGTGTGTGGTTGTCGCTGCTCGGAGGGACGAGCAGGAGGGATCAGGGGATGCCGATGAGCTGCTCCTCAGGAGGCTGGAGAGTGGGAACAAAGGGAGAGTGGAGAACAATACACAGCAGTGGCATTAGGATAATCTCGGATTGTATTTAGGCATGTTTAATTGGCCTGTCAGTTTTTCATATCTCATGCATTTTCATAAGGATTCTTCTTTGCTTCTCGTTTTGTCTTCGTGTAGCTCCTCGGATTTCCCCACGGACCCTCGCTGGATTTCTTTGTTTTGTTCCCCCCCTGCTTTCAAAGCAGCGCTGAGGTGCCTGGCTTTGTGCTGTCTAAGCAGAAAGGTGGATTCAGCAAAGGGGCTGTTTGGGAAAATCTCACATTGTCTTCAACAGAGGGAGAAATTTGGTATGGATGGGCGGGGGGAGGGGAACGTCAGTGACCTGGACACATGTGCAATCTATCAGAGCTTTCTTCACACTAGACTAGGGCTGAATGTAAACCCGCATCCCAGTCATGTAGTGCTATAGGGAATTAGAATTTATACAGGAGTTTTATTTTTTTTTTCTTCTGGTTGCTCTGAAAACTAAGATACGTTTCTTCTGGTTTTCCACTCAGTATCGGCTACCTTAGAAATACAGAGCTACTCAAGTTCTAGGTTAAATAAATACATTCAAAGGGATGTTGCTCAGCCTTTCACATCATCTGTGTTCAACTCCTACCCTTCCATTGCGAAGCGATGCCAGACCTAGTTGCTTCATCCTCCCACAAGAAATCCCCCTGGCACATAATTAAAACCCCGAGCCATCCTTGTGAAACCACTGGCTGAGCTCACCAGAATTGTTCCTGCATTTCTTGTGGCTTTGAAGTTTACAAGCGCTGGGGCTTGGAGGGACGCGAGGACTCACAGAGACGCAGTCCGTGGCAGGCAAAGGAGTTGCAATGATTGCTGATGGGCTCCTCAGAGCTGGTCTTGTCCCACCCAATCTCTGGGGTGAAGACAAACATCTTCAGATAAGTGCCTGGCCCAGAGTGGGACCACACCAAAGAAGAGTCCAAAACTACCTAGCCAGGCTGTCCAAAGGATTTGGTTGCTTTAGATGCCTTTGGGCCTCATGAAACTTGATAGCCTTTCAGAAATGTCTCATCATCAGGATTTCGGGGCTGGTGTTCTAGACATCATGGGGCAAAGCTCGAGAAGCCAGCGAAGCGTCTCAGACCCTGTACAGGAAGGAGTTGGGAAGAGCTGCAGGTGGTGGTAGAGGCCAGGGATGGGCATCTCCTCCTTGCTTGCTTTGCAAGAAGCACCTGTACCTCATGCTAGCAGAAGAGCAGCTGCTATAAGGCCCTCTGCGTCCCATCAGTGGAGTTGTCTTCACATGGCTTTTACGCGTTTTGTGATGACAGTTTGGTTTGTGGCAATTTATTGTCCTGCAGGATTGTTTCTGTTTATATCCTATGGGTCTTGTTGCACAGTAGTAAATCATGGCAAAGTTGACAGTTTAGTTTCCAGCCATAAATTCAGATGCTGGGAAAAGAGATTTGTGTATTCCTATGCCTCTCTTCTTCCAATGAGGCTGTTCATAGAACTCTGTGTACCCCCGGGTGTGAAGATGTTGTTTGGTAAAAGCAGAGATAACTAAAATAGTGTCTTGAGGAACCTCTATATAAATGCTTGGTCTTTTATATGGGAATGCAGGAGATGAAGTGGTTTGGATAAAGCTGTACATCAGGGAAGAGGGAGAGACAGGAAAGGGGAAAAGGTCCTTTTGGCAGAGCATCGACAGCAGGCTGGGTGTATGTGTGCTCCACTGTCTGGTCGTGGTCTGGGGATGGTGCTAGAGTACTGCAAGCAGCAGTCAAGCAGCTGAGTTTTGACCTGCTGCAGGTCCTGGGACAACTCTGAGATCTGGCACGAAGTGTTCTGCTAGTGGGAGCAGGATTGTTGCTGGTGGAAGAGGAAAAAGCTAAGAGCAGGAATTCATGTGTGGCTCTGAAGAAGTCAGGATTAATAGCATTGAGGCAGGGATATTTGTAGACAAAGGAAAAGGATCCTGAGAAAGGCAACAGGCTGGAGACCCTGATAATCCTCTCTCTGCCTGTGCCCTATGGTAGTGAGGGTACTGTAAATGAAGCAGTTATTAGCAATTACACTCATATCACAAGATATAAACTGGTCTGTTGAGCTAGAAAGAGTTGCCCTTTTTCAGCCTTTCAGAGTGATTTCCCTTGTGGTGACCAGCAGAAGGAGAAAGCTGTATTTCCTAAGTGAGCCTGGTGCCCTTTCAAAGCCCCAGCATCTCCCGTCTCCCTCCTTGCTAAGGGGGTTGTGGAGCTGCATTATTTATAGCTGCTCTCGAGCAACCCACTTGCATGTCCTGCAGTGGCTGCAGAAAGGGGATTTTACTGGCATACACTGGAGATTCAAAGGTGTCTAAAAGATCACAAATGGTTACAGGATCTCAAACTTCCAGCAAAGACAATTGTACAGAGAGAGCTTTTGATCAAACAGAATCAGGCCATTGTAACCAAGCATAAATTTCACTGTGAAAATATTCTGTTTCAACTATTTCAGCAATTAAACACTTCTTCATGCGGAGTGTTCGGTGCTAGAAATTAATTAGCTGATAACATCCTCTTTAGAATAAAGACAAATGGTTTTATGTTTTTGCTGAAGGCTGATATTTGCAAAAGGAAAAAAAAAACTTAGAGGAGTTCCTTAAGTCTCTGTAATCTTGCCCCAATAAATATTCTTCCTTACTGTTAAGCTTTCCATAAATTTCTGTGTGCCTCTTTCTCACCTTTCATAATGCTGAGTGCTGGAGAGGGGCTAAATCAAAGCTGCAGGTTTCAGCTTGCAGAGGACCGGAGTGCTCAGATTCGATCCAGTCCTTCCATCTTGGGGTCACCTGTAATAAACACCAAAGAAATGGGTAAGAGTGAAAATGTGTAATGGGACAGATAGTCTTTTTCTTCAAGAGCAAGTACGTGAATGCTCATACGGTTAGAGATGGCATCCACGCCTCACTTGCTTATTGAGTAGTTGCAGAAGCTGCATAGTTTAGTCCTTTTTGTAGCTGGATCTTGAATGAGTCTGCAGATGAGACAAGCACAGGTGAGCCTGGAGACCAACTGCTTGATTTCCTAGGGAAGCAGAGACATGTGCTGAATTAACTTCTCAAAATACTCTGCAGCACTTGCTTTGGCAGCTTTTTTTTTTTCAGTTAAATAAGAAAAATAAGTAAGCAAAGCCAGGCAGCATGGGAGTTTTAGAAAACTCTGTGCGCCATCTTTCCTCTTATCAATCCAAAGCCTCACCCATAGGAAGCATCAGCACTGACTTCAGAGCAAAGTGTTTTCCTGCTCGACCTGATGATGGGACCAATCCATGAATAAGGAAATGAAAATAGAGTGAGACTTTCAGGCTCCCTGGCTATAAAATGCAGCTCTGATATTGGTTTTAGACGTCAACTTAAAATATAAGGTATAGACTGAATTGTAGCCTTTGCGAAGGGCTGAGTTTGGCATTGCTAATCAGAGGAATGAACACGGCAATTCCTGGATGAGGGAAACGTAGAGTTGGGATAGGAAAGTACTTCAGAAACAGAGATAATAAAAGAAGTCTGAAGAGAGTAGACGTGGGAGCTGGACTTCTCAAAGTCTCCCTTGGACAGCAAAAGTAAGTATCTCCCTTAGCAGGAAGTATGAAATCAATGGTAAGTGCTTTTCAAAATACCACCTGTCAGTGAGATTTCATCCATTTTAATTAAGCCATCATTATGATAATTACTGCGATGGTGCAGCTCTGGGTCCGATAACCACAGGGGCTGGCAAATCTGCACCTACTGTCAAAGGGGGTAAGAAAATCAGGCCTTGTGTGAATGGGAAAATGTTTAAAGTACGAAAATTTAATGATGAGTTTTTAGAGCGATGCGTGCATTTAATAAGAACTGTGTTTAGTTCCCTACTCTGCTGTTGGCTTCCAGTCCAGTACTGGGCAAGCCACTGATGGGCAAGTTTTCTGCCAGAGTAAACTGGTGTGGCTGTTTTGCAGACACAAAAGCATTGACAGTTATGTGCAGCAGTGGATGTGGTCATTAGATTTGATGGTGGACAAGGATAATTTAGCTTGATGTCCTGTAAAAACACAGGCCAAAACCTTCATCCGTGTATCCCTAGTAACTTGGACAAGACCAAGGCAAACCTTCCAGTTGGTTTTCTGGAAGGCAGACGTCTGGTTTTGGTTTGAGGCCAGAACATGGATATGTGCTCTTTCCTTAAGTAATTTATTCTTGTGCGTGAAACACCTTTACTGCTGTTATTTTGGAAAAGGGATCTTGTCTATAGCAGTTTAAAATGGAGAGAATTATACTTCTCTTGGCCCATTTGTTCTCCTCTCTACCAAACCACATTCAGTGTGACACAGGAACGTTTGTGCAATGCAGGCAAAATGAGCCCCCAGACAAGGTCTCTATGAGCAACCATAATGTTGGTGCAGTGTTTAATGATAATAATAAATTTCAATCTCGTGAGTCCTCCTCGAATACTCTGCTATCGATTAATAATAGTGTAACTTGGAACTTTCAATCTTTTGCTTAAAAAACAAAGTAGTTTTTACTGGCTGCTAAATATCAGTATTAGCAAGTCTGCCAGCACAAACATACTGCTCACAAAGGTACATACATTTCTAGCAGAAACAGTAGTGTTTCTGCATGATTATTTAAAATTTCCCAGTATAACATGTCTAAAGTGAGGCTGTTTAATTTCAAAGCTAAGGTGCACGTTGAGGTGACCACAGCTTTCCTGTCATCCTTTTTGGGGCTGGGAAGAGCGATGGTGCTCTGTAAGTAGCTGTCAGATTTGTGTATTATCTTTTAACTGTGCTCACAGTAAAAGACTGCAGCTGGCACTGAGACTGGGTAAGGAGAACCTGCTTAAAAGGGAAATGACTTTTGGCCTTTGGCACACTAACTAGCTAATTGCTTCATTAGCAAACAGCAGTGTGCAATACAGTAAGAAGGCTGGGGGTTACATACGTGAAGGCGTAGCGTGACCCCCGTCTAGGCTGGCATCTGCAGTCAGCGTTTGCAAGGGGATTTCGTTCTTCTCAGTAAATTGGCAGAGCGAGTGGCAATACAGCACATGGAGATAAGACTATTTTAATTTCTTGCTTCAGGAGTCTCAGCTGTCTCCTTGGAGAGACTGATGCCGCGTCCATGGATTCGCAGATTGAACAAACATACTGTACCGTTTAATTATTAAAGAACGGCTTCAGTGTTTCCTGGAAAAATAAACTATGGTCTTAGGCTGAATCCCTCTAACAGTGTTCCACCTGCAAGACTATGCTTCTTACTACAGGCAATAGGCAGTACTGTTTTGGTCGCTACTCTTTGGGATAGCACAGCTCTCAACCTTGTTTCTAAACGTATACAATATTTTCTTGCAATTAAATAGTTGCTGTTACTTACTACTATTGCAGCAGCGTTTCCAAGTAGGGATTTGGCTTCTCTTACCCTGTTGTGCAGAAGCAGGAAAAAAACATGGGCTGAGCATCAAGCACCTGAGCTTTTGGTCTGCTGTGAATGCTGATAAGACTGCAGCATCACCAGTGGAATACTGCCAGGGAAAATATATAAGAACACTTTTACACATGAATTGTCAAGATGTTCTTGTCAGCTGATAAAATAAGATAGTAGGAGGAGATATATAAGTAATACTGATAGGGCTCAAGTTAGAAGCTCAAAAAAGGAATGTAGATGTGAATGTTTAAATTAACCTCCTTCTTAGCTTTGGAACATAATCCTAATGCCGTTCACCTACTTGAATTGCAGAAAAGTGCCAAAAATCTTACATGTTCAGCCTTCCTGCCAATCCGGGGTGTAGATTATGGAGAAGACAACTGGGAAGACATTGCCAGCACATAGCTTTCACCCCTAGCCTTCGCTCATCTTTAAGTCATCTTCCTTGAATTCTAGTCTCAGTCTTATCTAGATACCAACCATTAGCATCTCAGTGGTTCAGGTTGGAGGTGCAGTTCCCATGAGTGTTACTTTTGGAACTGTGGGAGCTTGGTGCTTACACACGGCTATGTTCATGGTCTCAGCAAATGTGATGGTAAGAACTGGGTGTTTCTCCAAAGATCCTCTTGCTGTTTTCCTGCAGTTGATGCTACAGAGAGTTGAGGGTCTGGAGAAGTTCTAATTCGGGAAAATAATTGCATATAACCAAAAATTAAACATGGCACTTTGCATGACATAGCCTTCTGTGAAGCTGTTGAGTTTGAAAAAGATGCACAGGATGTTCAGAGCATGGGTCAGAGAAGTCACCTGTGGATGTAGAAAATAAGAAGGGCTTTCAAAATACTGAGGGTGAAGGTTAATGACTGAAGCCTATTTGTCTACTTAGCTGAACGCAGTTTCGTGACAGACTGTCATCTCCATAAGTTATTGTCAGGGTAATTAAACCTAGTAGTGCCACATCAAACAACACCCCCCCCCATCCCACCCCCGTTACTCCGTTGGAGGCTGTGGCCTCGCACAGGGGAAAGCTGTAGCTGTGCTAATTAGGACCGGGCAAGGTACTTGTAAAGCATAATTTAGACTCTTTCCTTTTGGGAATTTTCTGCTAATTGAGCATGAATTCAACGAAACTGTTCATTGTTCACACTGTCACTGGAATCATTTGTTAAGGGTAATCAGTTAAAGCTGGACAGGTGTCAGTGTGGGCAGAACATTTTCTCCCAAACCTTTGTTACTGACAATGTCAACACACGAGGAGAACCAAGTTCAGCATCGGTTTGACCCCCCACACCGAACTAACAGCATTTGTTAGCAGCGTATTTGATTTAATGGGCACCGAGAGGCAGGAAACTTGGAGCCTGGGGTCTGTCCAGTCACTTTGGGGAGGGGGTGAGCACCTTCTGGCTGCCCTGATGCTGCTCTGCTTCACAGAGAGGATACTGGTATTTCTAGGGCATTCATGCATCAGGGAGGAGAGCTTCATCACTAACACACAGCATCCGTGAGTCTGTGGGACATCTGATTTTTGTAGATCAGCTCACCCTGAGTTTGGCTCAAGGCATTACTGTATCGGATTTGTTGCTCTAGCATTGATCCAAATTGCTTATCTAAGGCAGACTTTTTGTCTCCGAATGCTTTAATGCCACACTTGACCGATGTTACTTGCTTCTGTGGCTCTCAAAGAGCTCCCAAACTCTGAGGGGAAGATGTGTTGTCTGCTAATCGTAACGGCTTATCTTAACACGCGTTGTGGAATGAATATTTTTGAGACACCCTTTCAGTCTGCCATTGACCAGTCTGAAGTATTTTTACTGGACAGTTATCCAACAAAATCTGGGCAAGATTTTAACAAAGTGCTGTAGTAAAAGAAGGCAGATTATTTCATACCTTTTGTAACTGATAACTTAATTATTCCAATGAGAAGTTACTCATAGCTGTTTATAGAGCAAAACCATCTGTAGTGAACTTTGTTTCTTTGCTTTCTTTTATATGGAAGATGTACACTGCTTAGCCAGTTTAATGTAGTCTGATCTACAGAGATGATAAAAAGCCTGTTAGCCCCATGTTTGGTAATATCCGGCTTTACTTCTTGCAGATAATGTGCAAATATGAAATGGAAAAAAAAAAAGGCTGCCTTTCTCTAGAAATCTGCAGTTTTCTCCCCACAACAAATTTGGTGCATCTGCTCACTGATTGTACCTATAGTCATACAGAATTGAAGCATATATGAAGTAAGGGTGGAATGTCCTTTAAACTAGTGAAGAGAAGATGAAAATAATCTGAACAAATTCACAAAGGCAGTATTAGTATTCGTAACATTAATGCATTCAGCCATAAGTGTACCTGTTAGTGAGGAAATACTGCCTTTTAAAATACGTTTTAGTACAGTTTGTAATTTTCAGGGTATGTATTAGACACACGAGATTTTGTGTTATTATTCCTGAGGAAGGAAACAAACTGTATGGCAACTTCAAGGGAAACATGAACTAATTTAATGTAAGCTCTACTTTGAATAGTTTCTGCTCCTTTAATTCTGTTTTGATACGTATTTTTAAATGTTTACATGAATAGAAGACTATTTTCTTCCTTACCATTTCTCCCCAGTTTGCTATTATAGAAAAGTGTAATCATTGCCAGACAGATAAACGCAGCAGTACATACATATATTCTGAATACTGTATATACATTAATCACATGGCGTTATGCTTTATTTTTTTCTGATACTCGGTGTATATCTATTTTCATTATCCTCTTGCATTATTTGCAATGGATTCTATGGCTTAGCAGTGCCACTTCGAATACCAGACATGACAAATGGCAATAGATTTCCCATTATACAAATACTTTTTTATCCTCTTAGTTTAATTGCTGCATTTCTCACTCCTTCTGTTGTGCACTCTTGATGACCAGTGTCCCGCAGTCATTTCCTTAGCTGAAATGAGCATTAGATTTATATGCGGCAGAGCTGAAAACACACTTGTTTCAGTATCAAAGAGAAACAGCTGTGTTTTGTTTGCAACTGAAATTTTCTCTGAAGGTAAAACCAATTGTCTTGGGACATCCAGGCAGTTTCCTCACCTAAAGAAGTTCTCTGAGCTGCTCAGAGAAGGGTAAACTGGATCTTAGTATTCAGGTTTACGTCTGAACGTGCTTAAATCCTGGTGATTAACTTAAAAAGAAGATGAAATGGGACATTTCATCTAGTTTTATGTGTAGACTGGTACTTCAGCATCATGAAAGCAGGCAAAATCTGGCGCAAAATGATATTTTGATTGGGAAAACTGTGTAAATTCCTCTGCTACAGCTCCAGTGAAATTAATGGAGACCCATGTGCTCAGTAGTGGTGAGAGAAGAAAAAGCAACCTGAACAGAGCAAGCGACCGTGCATGAGGAGCTGGGGATCAGCTCTCAAGCTGTCTCAGAAATTGGGCGTTTGGGGCTCTGTGTGATCTGAGCAGCCCCCTTGGGCTCTCACAGTGGTGGTGGAAGCAGGAGGAGAAGCTGTGTTGCCTGGCCCCATCCCTCAACCTATCATCAGCCCCGCGTGCATGTTCCTCGTGCAACACAAACACGCTTAGGCTTTTTGTCTTCTGGCTTTGAATACATTTGAGGCTTTGAATACATACGTTATGTCTCCTGGCTTTGAATACTTCTAAGGCTTTGAGTACATACATTACTTCTAATTTATCCGTGTTTAATATACATGTACGCACCTGTCAATGCTTCAACTCTATATTTTAAAGAAAACAAGATGGAGTCAAGAAGAAAATCTCTAGTGCTCTTATGTAAAGATGGATCTTTAAAGCATTGAGGGTTTATTGAGTTTTGAGGGTCTGTAATTGGAATTCTTGAATTTGAAATTTGGTGTTAGCTCCTCTGGGATTGCTGTTTGTGCTGTGCTGCTAAGGCTGCCACGCGTTCGAGACAACTCTCTTTTAGCCCTTTGCGTGCTGGAAAGCTTTCCGAGTGAGTCTGTGTTATGTTTTCCTTTGATTCCAAGCTCACACCTTTGAGTTTGAATTTACCAAACCATCCGTGTCCTCCCAGCCTGAGCAGTGGGAGGGTGACCCTGGAGATTAAGCGCAAAGACTCAGTGGCAGACACCGCTGAGATCAGGCATCGGAGGTGAATTATTCTGTGTCATGTTTCTCAAGGGCCTCCTGAAAAGATGCAGCACGTTGCTGCCTGGAGTGGTTGGTCTGTGGAAACAATTTGCGACCTCCGAAGTCATCTGTGGGTCCAGCAGAAATGTTGGCTAGAGAAGGTGCTCAGAGTTTTGTGTTAGTAAACTCCCAAATGTCCATCTATTGTGGGCAGCCTTTAGCTCTCAGGTATTGACTTCGTAATGGAGATTTGTTTTACAAATGGGGAGTTTCCCCATGAGTTCCTA
Source organism: Tauraco erythrolophus (assembly GCF_009769465.1). Lineage (NCBI taxonomy): Eukaryota > Metazoa > Chordata > Aves > Musophagiformes > Musophagidae > Tauraco > Tauraco erythrolophus. The sequence goes on from NC_141476.1 coordinate 11,179,603, forward strand.
TAAGGCACCTTTGAGCTCCCCTGGGACTGCAGTAAGAAGCAGTTGAGAACTGTTTTCGCCATCATCTAAATCTCCACAGAGAGGGCAAGGAATATTTTCCTTCTTCAGCTAAAAAGCCCTGGATAAGGCTCAGTGCAGTAGGAAAGACCAGCCAAAGGCTGCGTGCTCCTCTCAGCGTGATTTGAGTCTAAAAGTCAGATGAAAGAGAGCAGTGACATATTGGTCAGGCAGAGTTCTCAGCAAGTGTTGTTCTTCCAGAAGAGTGCGGTGATGAGCAAGGCTGGGCAAGGAAGGCAACAAGACCTGATGGGACATCGCGAATCCTTTGCATGGTTCTTTCACCCAACAAGAGTGGGAAGAGTCCATGTTTCTCTGTGTGATCTTCCCTGACTTGGGAAGTGTGCTGTGAGGAGATGGAGAACATCAAGGGGAGTGTTGGGGGCAGAGCGAAAGGGTGTGTGATCGCCAACATATGCAGCTCAGACCTAAAAAGTGCTGCTGTGGAGAGGCAAAGCACACTCCATTGCCTACCACTGATGCCTCTGGCACAGGGATGCAAATCAAGGACTGCATGGTCAGAGGATGGTTTATGGAACCAGGGGCACACAAACTGCAGCCCTGATTTTTGTTGAACACAGAAAACTGTACCTGTGGGAGCTCTGCACATTGCTACTTTGAGGCACTGTCAGGCCATGCAAGTCTGTGTTTACCCCAACTTAGACAAATGAATATGACCAAGCTTTGTAAATGATAAACTTCTGCTGCTGTTCTCTCCCAGGCATTCAAAAGTCCAGAATATTATTGCTTTGGAAATCTGATTTTTGGTTACAGCATATGAGAAAAGTGAGATTGATATCAGAATAGTAAGCTGGATAAAAGAACAGATAGTGCTGTATCTTCTCAGCTAGTATCTCAAATGGCTGTTCCTTGGGTAGATTTATTACTGTGTCTAATATATTGTTTATGTATTTCACTCCACTGTCCCGCCTGTATTTGACAGGGGGTAACCTGGGGACTGTGAACTTGTCACTGTGTGACAGGCTTTTGGTTTTTCATGTCTCCTTAGTCACTAGACCTGGCTGGACAAAGGGGCCTCTTTTATTTTAGGTGCACCAAATCCACCCTGTTGTGCTGGCTTTGGGTCCTTATACAGGTCCCTCAAACTCCTTTTTATTCCACAAAGTAGGCCCTCTTGAACATTACTGGTCCCTCCAAGTGGGTGCGTTGGATCTTGCCAACACCCCAACCCACACAGACCCTCCAGTGGTACAACTGGGAAGACACCTCCATTGTCTCCTGCAGCACAAGCCCCTGGTGAGAGTTTGTATGGGGCTGTCTTCTGGGGGGACCCAGAGTAGTCTTGCCAAGAGTGAGGCATCTGTTTTGCCTTCCCCTCAATTCCACGGTAATTCTGCCTAAAATAAGCCTGGTGTTTTCTACTACTCAATAACCCCTTCTTAGAACCAGCCATGTCCTGGGATGCTGCCTGGGGCTGTCCTCTGTCCTCTGCTATGTGCAACAGCTTATAAAACCAAAAGCTCTCCAGCAGTTTTGAAGGTCCATCCTGACCTGCCTCAATGCTGCTCCATCCCCAGCATGAATCATAGAATTGTTTGGGTTGGAAGGGACCTTTAAGATCATCTAGTTCCATCACCCCTGCCATGGATAGGGACACTTTGCACTAGATCAGGTTGCTCAAAGCCTCATCCAACCTGGCCTTGAACACCTCCAGGGATGGGGCATCCACAACTTCTCTGGGCAATCTGTTCCAGTGTTTCATCACCCTTGTAAAAAAATCTCCAGGATGATCCATCATTCCACTTCTGCAAGTAGGAGGTGGGACTTGCGATACATCATACATGTTGTTTGAGGAGCTGATGTCCAACAGGTGACTTGTGTGTCCCTGGGGCGGTGGCTTGGCTCTCAAGTCTATGGGACATTGTTGACAGTTTCTGCAGACACAAAAAAGTATTTTTGCAGAAAAGTTTCTTTAGCAGGATTTAACACTGCCGGGGCTGTTGCCAGGACATAACCCCGTAGCACATGCACCGGTGCTGGCTTTCTGGTGAACCAATTCTGTAAACTGCGGGCTTTTATCTCCTGTGCTTTGCTAAGATCTGGATTAGCTTTCTGGTGAAGTACAAGCGTGCACCCGTATGTGCCATGAAATAATGTTACTTTGCAAATTGATATGTTAATGTAGTACCAGATCCCCAGCCCTTAACAGCAGGAGACTGGTGATAGGTTTATAAACATCAATGAGTGATTTTATTCTTCTGGACAAGCTAACAAGATAAAACAGCCCTACACTGAAAGTATCATTGGAAAGGGTCTGTGCCCCCTCCAGCTCTGCCTTTGCCATCCCCCTCCCCAAACCCCTTCCCTCTCGCTCCCTGTGCCACGATACAAAGCACAACTCCGTTTCACAGTAATCAGAAATTAATTTGGAGCCAGCAGCCCCTCGCAGAGCCAGACAGGGGTGCGGAGGGAAGCGGCACAGAGCCATGTGAGCGGGGCGCTGGAGGCTGCGCTCAGGGAAGATGTTTGCTGTTTCGCTCAAGTGCCGGCTCGGGGTGGTGAGACGGAGGAATAAAGGTACGGTGAGAGCGGAGCGGCTCTCTGCCTGCGAGAGGGGCTTGGAGGGGACTTGCGTGAACGTTTGCTTTTCCTTAGCTGGGCAGGAGGAAAAAAGCTCCACAGTCTGTGATTGATTTTTCGCCCTTGGTGTGCATTGGTGGGGGGAGTAGGCTTATTTTACTTTCTTGCATGTTGTGTATTTTTCAAAGGTTGTGAGTTTTGGTGTGTAGGGTTTTTTTTATTCCCTCTCCCGTTGACTCTCTGGATTTTTATTCTATGCCATGGTTCTTAGTGCAGTAAAGCACATTTAGGTTTGTCTCAGTGTCTCACAAGGTTTCCCTCCTCCCACACGGGAGCTTTTACTTTGCAGGGAGAGGCTCTTGGGTGTTTGCTGACTCCACAAGACAGTTTGGGAGTCCTGATGTCTATCCCACCCTGTGCTCCTTCCAGGAGAGGAATGGGTTGAAAGGGTGAAAAACCTGGGAGAAAATCAACTTTGAGGTTTGAGAAGCAGTAATATTTTAAGCATATCTCAAGAGTAAGTTAATCTGAGACAGGGCAGTGTCTCTTATCTCACAATCCTGCAGCGTTGCATGAGAAGGAAAGAAGTTTTTTGTGCTGGACTGTGATATCCTGGGTCCCTCATCCCTGGTTTGGTTGTGTCAGTGTTAGCTGGGTCTCTGAACCTGTGTGGCAGAGGTTGCTGTGGCTGCAGAGCTCCGGGCTCACAGGATGCTCTGCAGCTGGTGCTTGGTCCTGTCGCCGTTGCTTTTGATTTCTGAAGGGTTTGCATTTTAATGGGGCTGGAGCCGTTGCTAACGTCGGGAGCTCTGCTCTCCTGTGCAAGCCCTTACTGCCCGTGGCACTCCTGCACCAGATCAAAGTCCTTTGGCGTAAATGGAGATGACCTGCATTTTTATAGGGACCTCTAAAGAACAACAGCTTTTAGGGGCTCAGTGTAACTTGGGCATTGCTGATTTCAGGCTTCACTGAATGCGTAAACTCAACTGTTCACCTCTGTTAAGGGGAGAGAGACTTACTTGCTGGTGGAAGGATCTGTGCATTGATGCACGGGAACTCTGTCAGGACACCAGCGGGTACAAAACTTTGGTAGCAAAGGGAAGGGGCTGAAGGCAATGCGTAGGTTTCTGAGGCTGGCTAGACCTTCAGTCTGGGGCGAAATTCCTGTGCGAGTCTTGCCTAGTAAGTAAAGAACTATTTGCTTAGATCAAGGTTGCAGTTCTACAGGACAGGCTCGAGTATAGAGCAGGAGCCTGAGGGCTGCTGCATGTGACACGGGTTGTTGGGCTGCCAAGGGAGCACATGGGTGACAATGCCTCCCCGGGCTGCTTCCTCCGGTGGGGACACGGGCAGTGCTGGGCTTGCAGAGACATCAGCAAAATTGTCTCTGTGCTCTTGGCTGCACACCAGGGCACGGTCCCCTGGGGTTACCATCCTGCTACAGCAGCCTCAGAGCTGAGCTGGTTTCAGGTGTATGAATTTGTATTTGGTGTCATTTGCCTCTGATGGTTTATGCTGATGCTTTTGTGTTTCTTCTCCTCTCTGGGTTGGAGCCTTCATTGGCTTCGCTCTGCACTGGAAGGAGTTTCATGTTCTCAACCAAACAGGGCGGCACAGGCAGGATTTCTACCTTCTAGAATGACACTGGACGCACTTGGATAAAACACAGCCCTGGGGCCCTTTTCAGTGGGGAAATACCAGGAGAAGATTTGGTGCCTTGTTAGTGTTTCCAGTTCTTTTCCTCTGGCATACTTTTTTGCTAAAGCATCCTAAAGGAATTGGCAAAAGTGTGGTATCATGAGGGGTTTTTTTGTTTATGTAGTTTTCCAGGGAAATTAAAAAGACTGTTCTGACACAGGTAGAGTAAGTGCATTTGTTCCTGCAAGACACTGTGAAAATGCAGCCTGAGATTGTAATGAAGGTTAAAAAGTGTTATTCCTGTACTACCTGATAAAGTTTCAGTGGCTTTGGTTGGAATATTTAGAATTGACTTAGATCACCTGCATTTCTTCGTGACAGATTTAAATGAGAGAATCACTAATCCAATGCTAAATTGTACTGCTTTGATCAAGGATTAAACTGAGCTGGAATTGGCTTTTGGGACTAGGGCTTTGAAACGAACAGCTAGAGAGAGATGTTGTTACTTGTCTTCTGCATTTGGGGACAGCTGTTTAAAGTACATCTCTAAAAGATTCAGCAAAAATAAATGATGCCTAAGCACTCTTTCTGCCAGAATGAGCCTATCATGACTGGGCAGCAGTCAAGGATGGGAGCTGATATGAATTATGCTAGCAAGTCATCAACTCTGCTGCATTTCCCATCTGTAAATGCCCAAAAACTAACTTGCTATCTGTTGCATCCTAGGAGATGGTCAGGCCTGGTAAAAACATTTGTTTGGCACTGAAGATCCCCACCACCTTTGTTTCGAAGAGAGAAAAGGAGAGGTAGAGAAGGGGTCTGCAGAGGGATGTGTGAAATGGAGTGGCAGGTACTCCAGCCTTGCTATGTGTCTGTCCTCTGGTCCAGGCATTTAGGTGGCCCTGTGTCCCAAAATCATGTCGTGCTCTGCAGCTGGATGCTTACTAGGGGAGATACCCCTTCTGCCCAAAGTTGATTGTAATTTAATTGTAAGGTCATGTGTTCAAATCTCGGCTATGGTGGCTGCTGTTAGTTTTAATAGTGTTAGGTTTAAACATCCTCATGGAAATTAGGATTGATATCCCTGTACTAATTTTAACTCTCTGCTTCATAACAGACCAATTCCCACAAGCTGGCACTTCTTAGGCAAGCTTTCCCCTAACTCTTCTCTTCCAGCTGCTCCTCCTCAGCTAATTCCCTCACTTCAGAGAGAAATTCTTGCTGTTGGTGCTCTTGGATCCTTGCTTCCCTTCTCTCACTGAGCCGTTGAGCTTTTCCTGGCGTGGGGAACATTCACAGTTAATCCGACAGGTGTCCGGCTGGCTGGGGGCAGACAGCGCTTCCCTGCCCTCAGCCCAGCAGCTGCCTTTGGCCAACACTGGCTCTTACAGCTGTAGGGCTCAGCAGCTGCCTTTGGCCAACACTGGCTCTTACAGCTGTAGGGCTCCTCGCTCCTCATCAAGGTCCCTTGATCCCCTGCAGAACCTGCTATTGAAAACCCCAAGGAACAGTCACTTGTCCAATACAATAATTAAGCTTTGCTCAGTATTAGTGGGGTTTTCCATTGGAAAAGCTAAACACTGTGGATGTCACGTAGCAAGTGCCTGTTTGAAGGGTCGTTGCCCCCCTGCCTGTGTTACTGCCTTGCATCCCACTGCCACCATCTCTGTACAGTCGTGCCTGACGTTTGGCTGAGCTTAAATTGGACTGTTTGGAGAGTGGTGGTTGGCTTCTCTGCTAGCCCCCAGTTACTACGGCAAGTCAACTGTATTTTATAAATAAGTAAACAGAAGTGGTGGAGATCCTAAATCATTAACCAGGTACATGTGTTGGCCTGAAAAGTAGCAAACGAGGCAATTTAAAGGTGCCCTCACTGTTTCTTCTGCTTCCCAAAGCCTGAAGTTGCTTTGTTTAAGATGCTCAAGCTTAAAACATTTATTTTTGCCCACTCTAATTCCTCCCAGTGTGTGGTGTGAACGATGTTAGAGTAATAAAAGTAGTTTTGCTGTTCCTTTGTCAAAAGCTGTCATTTGGAACATGCCAGGCATCAAAATTTGTAAAAGAAAATGTATGTTCTGCTTTCCTTTTACTTACCTCTGTGTCTCTCAGCCTTTTAAGCTTTACCAAGTCATATTTACTACCTTATTTTTTTTTGACTAGATGCTTCCTTTTACTTTTTGTTCTTCCTCTCTTGTGTTTGAATGGGAACTGAGAAATATGTGACCAAAGAAAAAACATTCCAAAATACCAGGAACAAACTAGAATAATGTGCTCAGGAAAAATGTTGAAGAGCGTAAGACTTGCAATAAAATGATCACTTTTAGCACAGCAACTTTCATACTGAGATCCAGATTTTCAAAGATACCACACTTGTGCTTGTAGGCATCCTCAGTTGTCCTTTAGACAGAAGTTACTGAGTCCTGTTCAGTGTAGGAAAATGTTTGCTTTTATTTACACGTTTTGTTGTGAGCAGTGTCATGGAAATCAATCCCAGGAATTGGGAACAAGCTCTTGTGCCACGTTGCCCTTCCTTGCTGTACAGCAGCATCACATCAGACTCTCAGGAAAAGCCCAGGATGGTGAGAGCAGGTGCTGGGGCATGTCAGGGCTAATGCATGCTGGCAGTGCTCGAGAGGGCTCTGGGATGGGAACAGCGAGGGGACACTGCGAGTTGGTGCTGGAGCGGCACTGGCAGAACCGTAGCAGACTGCAAAATCAGCTTTTGAGATTGATGTGATTCCTCTCTCTGCATGGTGGGTTTTGGGGTTTTCCAAAGAAATGGCTGGTATTTAGGTGGCTAAAGGTGTAGATAGGTGCTTATTGGAAAAAACAAAACAAAAACTAAAGAAAAAAGGTGCCCCAGCTCCCTGAATATCTTCATTGCCTGATTCCTTTTGATTTCATGGCTTTATTGCAAGACAAATGGACGTGCAGCCCAAAGAGGCAGGAGGTGGTATTTCCAGCGAGGCTGTGTGAAGCTGCTGGAGGTGTTTCTGTTCCTCTGACAAGGATGTTTCCTACTGTGTCCTGATGACTAGATATTTCTAGAACTGGGAGAGAGGTTTCTAAAGGTAGCTAGGAATTAACACCTCCTTAATTCCAGCCTAGACAGACTAAAAAAACTGTTCCTTGATGCCCAAGACACTTAAAACCATCCCACTCACATGTCCCTGTTTCTTTAAACATCTCACTTAATGGGAAAATCTGATTCTTTAGCTTTCCCCACTCCCTGTATCTCAACTAACAACTTTTTGGTTGGACTGTTTGTCTGAAAAACTTTTTTTTTTTCTTATAGTCAAGATGAGTATTTCACCAGAAACAGCTTTAAAAGCCAGGCAAAATGCAGTTTCTGCTTTCCCTGGGGAATACAGAGATTATGGATTATTTTTGTTGTTGTTGTCAATGAAAATAGTCATTGGGTTTTTGACGCTATCTCTAGTGCTTGTGAGCTGAGTGAGTGATCTGCATATGGTCTTGCTGTGGTGAGTAAATAGTAGGAGACCTCAACTCTAGTTGGCAAGGGGTGACCTGTGGTTCCTAAATGATTTGAAGAACTCCTTGCAAAGTTAACCTGGTCCTTTGGTGCTCTGCAATAAGACAGACAGACCTGTTACCTGGCTGTGATTAGGAAGGAGAAAGCCTACTCAGGAGGTGACAGAAGCCTGTTAACGAGGATGGGGTAAATGAAGAGCAATGAGCAACGGCAGAGGGGAGCAGTAAGGGGTGCTGGCTGAAGGAGGATTGCTGTTACGGGTGATGCACCATCTCATGAGGTGACACTGGGAGGACAGATGTACTTCCCAATTCCCATTCCATCATGACATTTTACTATTTAATTGAGAGTCTCATGATGTTCTCAGGGTTTTACCTGCTGGGGTTGTTGGGTAAGGGGAAACCTATTTCTATTTCTTGTGGTAGAAAGGAGGAAATTCAAAGACGTGTTTTTACAGCCCCCAAAATAAATGATTGCGTATTTTATGCAGGCAGACTGATTTAATGCTAAGGTAAAGATGGGAGAGAGGGCAGGAAGACTTGATTCCTTCTGAGCACTGATTTTGATATTTATCTGTCTTCATCTCAGCCCCTTCCACCCTTCAGGTCTCTCGTAACTCACCTCCAGGCACATCCTCCCTCTGTCCTTGGGCAATGGGTTTTTTATTGATCCTGAATTGTATGCGATTGGCAGCCTTTCAAATTAAAGGCAGAACTTGACAGGAGGACAAGGAGGGCATAGAGGCCACGCTGATGCTGTTGGGAGTGTTTGCTGCGGTTCTGGTCGATAGGCTTCCTGGGGAGGCATGCAATGCTGCAGCAGTGGGCAGCCTGGATGATGGAATCAAGACCTTCAAAAGCAGTCTCGAGGAGTAATTTTGATAGTACTGACTGTAGCCTGGTCATAAATTTGTTCTTATGCTTCTCTTTTGCTGACTTAGAAATACGAATGGGGCATGGCATGCGGGAAGTCGTTTGCTGCCGTATTACTGGTAGGTCTTGAAAGGTAGTGTAGATCTTGTTATTGATCAAGGCTCGTTTAAGTGGATGGATTTTCCCATTGGATGGAGGACCTTGAACGTCACCCTCTGCCCCACGTGTCCCCTGGCACAAGGGCATGTTGCAGTGATGCAGGGGTAGCCCCTGAGGCTGGGAAGTGCTGCTGATCTGCATCTCCAGCTTGCAAACTCAGCCAGGCATTTTTGGAGAATGAAGAAAAGTTTACTTGACTCAGATGACATTTAATCTGCTTTACCATATAGAGAAAAATCAGGCCTTGAATGTGGAAAGCTGTGGAGGTCCACAAGGTTGCCACTGGCAGACGTGCAGAGTAGGTGAGAGAAAGAAATGCAATTTCAGGTGGTAGTGTGGTTTGACAATTGCCATTTAACTATTTTTAAATAAAACCTAGTTTGCCAAAGCTTGTGACGTGTAGTGAGCTCAGGGTCAATATAACCAATATTTTAAAAATATTATTTCAGGAATTAGCATCTTTCTGCTTATAAGGTATATCTGAAGTTTCTCTGTTTTCTGTTGCATACATGGATGTTAAAACCGGGATCTAAAGAAAGCTATGTTCCCTGTTTAGTAGTTAAGATACTTTCCTTCTGACTCCGTCCCTTACACACAGCTATGCGAGATTTTTGCCTAATTCTTCTAAGTCGGTGAATAACATGAAGCAGCCTGGAAGCCAGCATTTAAAACAGGTGAGGAAGTACCTTGATCTCCTATTCCCCTGCGCCTGTAGAGCTTTTTATCTGTAGCGTCTCTTCCCTCGTGTACAGTCATCTGACTTTGCATTCTCACGGGGATGTGCCAAATCACACTTCTTCATTTATTTTGGAACTGACAGAGGATCTGCAGTAGGTCTGTCTGGAGGCCAATCTGCTCCTGTGCCCCAGGGCCACATGAAGGAAATTGGTGGGGTTTTTAACTCTATTAGCTTCTCAGTTGCTCTGCTCTTTCAATGTGGCAGGAAGTACTTTTGTTTTAATTGCAAAAATCTACCCAAATTTGACAGAATTGAAAGCCTAAAATCACCCCATGGGCATCCTCAGTAAATTTTATATAATGCTGTTCTCCCTTTGTGTGAAAGTCTTAAAATTCAGAGCCTCCCACCAGGCTGCTTTGTGCCTCCAGTGTGACATCTGGAGCAACTAGACAAAATTATAACCCTGCATCAGTAAATTCTGTTGTATTCACCTACAAAATATTGAAAAAAAAAAATAATCCAGAAATCAGACACTAGAAAGGCAGAAACTCAAGTTATCTACAGACTGATGTTACTAATATTGGATATTTTATATCTTTGCTGGCAGATCTAGGCTTTCTACGCTGCCTCAGTGTAAATACTTGGTAAGGAACTAGGCTTTCATTTCATACCTTGATGGAATTAGTTTGAATGGTAAAGGATAAAATGAAATGGCTTGGTCAACTGACAAAATATTTAACCATATGTTGCAGAAGAGCAGAGGACAAAATTAACGTGAAGTGAGGTTTCGGTGGTTCTGACTCTAGTGGAGTCCTGAGGTGATAGCAAGGCTACATATTAGCAAGGTATAAAGGTCTGTATGTTAATTTCTATTTTGAATCTGGCCAAAAAAGATGTGTTTGAGTTACAGGTACAAAACAGAAAGCCGAACAACATTGGCTCTTGCTGTAGGCTAAAATTAGGGTCATTTTTCAGTTAGTTCCGACAAATCTGTTGGTCACCAGCTGCTCTCCTAATGCAACAGTTAACTAATAACAAGAAGTGCTTCTCTAGCTTTCCGCTCCCTCCCTGATGCGTTGTGCCGGCTCATTTAGCTCGGGTAAAAGGAGTTATTTGTCTCCTGGCTGTGTGTTGGGATGGGATCCGGACAGGATCCCTCTGTTTAGTCTCTGTTGTATGAGCTAGTTGCATCCCACTGTACTCAGGGGAAGGAAAATAGCACCATGTGCCTCATCCTTGGGTATAAACTGTGGAAAAAAAAAAAAAATTATTTACATTGTTTTCTTTTAATAAGGCTTTGTAAAACCCTGTCTCTAAACATGCTGTGTTGTGCATTTGAGGCTCAGCGGGTCCGACGTGCTGGAGTCGGGCTGTGTCCTTGCCCAAGCTGGCAGCCTGGTGCTGAACTTTCTCCTCCTCTTGGTTTCACTCGGATCCTGAGGGTTATTGTAACCTAGTTTTTTTGTGAGCGATTTCCTTTTCTCTCTCTCTCCCTCTTGCTCTTTTTGCTTTATGGAGTAGAGCCAGATTAATTGCACAAAGCCGTGGAAATCAACAGCAGTGTGTAATTCAGGGCTTGATAACTGGCAGTGGGAGGGCGCAGGGGAAGGGTTGTGCTCCTTACAAAATCGCCACATGATTTATCAATCCCCAAGACATCTGTCTGTGTTTCCTTTTTTTACAATCTATTCAGGAAGCACAAAACCAAAAGGAAACTAACTGCCTTTTCAAATAAATGATCTGTCTTCACAACTGATACACCCCTTCTCATCCGAGTGCATTGGACTGTAAAGGAACAGCCATGAGATAATATTTCTCCTCATACACATTCTTTTTTCCACTGAGAAAACATGCCTGAGCAGAAAACGAGTGCTTTGGACATTTGTCCAGCATCTTGCAGTGGTTTGCTTTGCACTATTGCTATGACTGTGCTGCCTCAGAGCAGCATCCATTGTTCTGGGGGCCAAACATCAAATAAAAGAATAAAGTGATTAAAAAACAACACTTGCTGAGTCATCTACTTTTTATCAAGGTACCTCACCCTAAACATAAAGTTACCAGAGACTTAGCTTTTTCTGTGAGAAAATGTAGGCTTTTCTCTGCTGACTGGCATGTAACCAAGAGGAAATATCATCCTTTTTCAGTCAAAGGCTTTGCACATAACTCTTAAAGGTTTTTCCCCCCTCTCTGCTTGCCTTATGGCTTGTTTCGCTTAAAGTAGTTGCATTTCTTTAAAGTTTTGGAAATTAAGAATGTAACTGATACCTCTGGCAGTGAGGAAGCAGTCTTTCTTCTCCTTGTCTAATTTCTTCTCAGGTCTATTGGAACCCATGTGAGCGGTATCAATTGAGGTAGTTGGGAGATTTCTAGTCAGAAGCCAGAGATCTATGGGATTTGTTGAGTTTTGATGTACCTGCTGTTAGAAACTCCTTCCTGAGTCCAGGATGAGCTTTCTAGCCACAGTCAGACTAAAGAGAAAGAGACGTTTCCTTGAGAAACAGGCAATGACGAGGTGGTTGGGACATTCACATGAGCAGAGAGATCCCCAGCTCAGATCCTTGATGTGTTGGATTATAGAACTGGATCTGGAATTGGCATTCTCAAGGTTATTTTATCAGCTATGATATGTACAGCCTCTGTATCATCACAGAAAAAAAAAATCAGGTTTTGCAGGACAAAAAAAAATACTTTACCACTCAGATCTGCTGCCAGTGCAACAAGAAATGCACATAGGGATATGAATCCAATAACACAGGTCTCTCTTGATGACGTAATTTTTCCCCTGCCTGTAAGTGAGGGCTTCAAGCTGAGCACTGATTTATCCAATACCTGTTCAGTGATCCCAGCTGGAAAATAAAATAGTGCCAGTAGTTTACTTATCAGCCACTGTCCCCATATATTAGCAACACCCATGGTCTTACATCCCAGAGATACCAGCAAGGTCTTTTCTTGGACAACTCATCCCAGATTGGTAAAGCAGGAAGAAATAACTCCTTTTTGTTTCTGTGATAGTTGGCTGAACATTCATAAAATGAGACTTTTCAGAAAGCAAGGAATTTAAATAGTAATAACACACTGTCTGTGTTCCTCCGGTAAAGCAAGCATCGCTTCCCTGAGCAGTTATTTTGTATGCGTTTTCTTTCTTTGAATCCATTCTCATGTTTTCTGATGATCTCCCGTCATGCCGTGGAAACAGCTATTGCTTACGGTTTTGTCTTCAAGCAATGATCATAATAATAGATATTAAAATGACTCAAGAAGTTCAGGTACTAGAGCACCTGCATTTATACATTCCTTCCTGGAGGAAAATTCGAAGAACATAGGGGATAAAACAGACAGAATTTGAACAACAAAAATCAATTCTAGCATTCCCTCACAGGGTAAATGAAAATGATTGTAGTGTTCTGAGATATTTTCCTGGAAGACAGTCAAGAGCTGAGCTTTTGTTGAGTAAGATCAGGCTTTGTGTGTCCGTGTAGCTGAGGTGGTATCCCCGGTGCAGTAGGCTGGCTCCAGGAGCAGTGCAGGAGAGTGCTGATGGTTAAAGCCTCAGCGGCCAAGTCCCTGATTTGGGAACCTCAGGGGGTGAACTAAAGCCTGTGCAGCCCTGACCCTGCAGCACGGCCATGTTGCTGCTAGTAAACACAGATGGATTAGCTGTAGTCCTCGGGCTCTGTACTGCATAGGGACATACCCAATGAGAACAAGAGCTCAATCCCTTTCCTACTTCTAGGCATCAGATGAAGTTCAACCCAAGGACTGAATGTCACCAGCCTTTAAAAGCTGTTGGGGGTACACATGAAGAGACCTGGTGATGTTACTGGTGGAAAACAAAGCCATTGCCGTGTTTGTTTTGCTGTCATGTCGCGCAGTCCAGCTTCATGCAGGGTGAGTGTGTTGAGAAGGCTGCTTTTCAGGTAGAGGATACATAGCTTGTGTGTCAGTCTGTGGAGGCAGAAGCCAGGCTCCGGGTGCCCTGGATTGGAGCACTTGGATCCAAGAAGATTGAGAAGAACAAAACCTGGGAGAGGTGGATGGGAGCAAAGTCATCAGGTGACTCGTGTGAACTTGTGTCATGGTACTGAGTTCAAGGACACTGTGACTGACTTGGTCTGGGATTTGCGTCCAAAAACCTGTTTTGTTTAGGGGCTTCCTTGCGAACCCTGTATTGATGCTTATAATTCCTCTCGGACCTTTTGAAACCTGAAAGTATCAAGCTTCATCTAAGTAAGATTGTCCATCCAATGCTGCCTTTTCCCCAGAGGGAACTGTTAGATCCTTTGAAGCTGAAGGTCTCCAGAGGTGGTCTTGGGTCATAGGAGGAATTTTCTCTTCAAGCATGACCCACTCATGTGTGAGTCATAGCCTGAATCTACTGTTGTTGCTCTTTGGGGTCTCGTTTCAGGTCCTTGTTGAGTGTCTCCCCACCATCACTGTGAGGAATATGACTCAGAGCCATGGAGGTAGCCCGACAGGACCAATCTGACCAGTGGGTTGGCATGGTGGGACCAGTGGGACAACTTCCATCACTGGCTTTAGCCATATTCTTGGGAGATGTTGGAGTTACCAACGCTGCATTGCCAAAACCCTGAGGCACCAGAGTATTTGCCAAAAAAAAACTTCTTTATCTGCCACTTCTATGGTAGCTTGGGGTAACATGATATTTTCATTTTCAATGGTTTCACTGCTTTTTTCCCCTGCACATAAGCATCAAATGCTGTTTGCTGAATATTTCACTTGTTCTTATTTGGACTGAAGGTTTCTGTTACCACTGGCCCTTAGGGGACCAATTTAGCTGCACTGAACCAGTTTTGTGTTCAATTCCTTCTTTTCAAAGAGCTGCATTTCCACATCATTTGAACCCTTCGTATGCTGGCATCTTCCACATTTCCAGCTCAATGATGTTTAAAAAAGATATTTTTCCCTCCTGTCTATCCTCATGCACACATGTGCCTCTGCTATCTAAATGGTGGGGGACATGAAAGTCATGCTGAGAAGCGGGGAGACTTTAATGGAAGATGATATATCGCAAGGGACACAACCTCATTCCAGCTGAGTGAGGTTTTATGCACAAAATGCACAATATTCACCCATGTATCATTAAAGTGTTGACAGCAAAGCCTCTCCTAGCCGCCAAGTGCCCAAGTAAATTCTGAGCTGCTGACCATGTCTCAGCTCTCTGCCCCACCTGCACTATGAACTGCCTCTTGCGAGTGTGTCCTGCAGCTCCCGTTGTTTGGAGGGTTCTTGTCCTTGAGTAAATCTTCACCCTGTCGGTATCTGTGGCTTTCATAACTTCATGAAGAAGGCTGCGAAAGTCCCTTTGTTCTCTTCCAGTTCTTAGTAAGTTGTGGACGGAGGAGGTAATTTGTAGTCTTGTTGTGTTTTTCTGATAGAATAGAAAAACGTGAAGATAATATGGATGTTTTGGATGCCTACAGTATTATTAAATAATGCTTGTAGAGCCTGGAAATTCAATAAATGTGACTATTGTTTTAGGTTAAGTCTAATTTAACCAAAGTTGTCACGTTCATGTCATGGCGGAGGAGAGAGGACTTTGTGTTTTATACAGGGGACTTCCAGAAGCGTCATTCCGACTTTGGCATATGGGTCTTTTCCTGAGGCTGGTGCCCTGCAGTCCACGCAGATGCTTTAGAAAAGCCTATCTCACTGTCTCATTTGAATCATTTTCCCACACTCAGCTGCAAGGAATCAGTCTATTCAGACTTTACAGGACAAAGATATTAGAGCCAAAACAAACTCCTGGAGAGGATCCCTGAAGGTGATGTGTGCATGTGTCTTGCACTGAGTGTGCAAATACCCCTAAATCCTACATATGTCTTCTGGGCTGTTAGCAGGATCCTAATTTCCCCTTCAGATTGTAGCACCTGGGTGGTGGATTGCAGAACTCAGTCTATTGCCTGCCTATCAGTTTAACTTCTTGAAGCCCTTTTGGAAGCCATGGTGCTGTATAAGCAGAAGATATAATTATTTAGAGGTTTTATTGCTGTAGCGTATTGGCATAATGGAGTCCAAATGATCTTTTTCACCCTAGTTGACACAACTCACTTACTGTAGGATGGAAAAAAGCCTGATGAAAATAGGTCGAGGGACTGTGATGTAAATGTTATATACTGTGTGCAGGGTAATACAAAATTTGAAGGATTGGAATCTCTGTCCTTAGCTGGCTGACTCGACAGAGCATCAGGAGAGACATTAAGCATGTTCATGTATTTCCCTTCCCATCTTGTGCACAAGTTGTTATCTCCACCAGCTCCTATTTAGTGGGACACTGCTGCTCAATTCTGCATAGTCAGGCTCTGCTATTCAGGGATGGCACCAAGGCAGTGTTATTTGTTTGCTTTCCCATTCCATACGGATATCCCCCCCCTTCCCTTAAAAGCCCCAGAGAGAGCAGGCAACACATGCAGAAGACCCCTGCCTGTGTGCTTGCACGTGCAATGACCACTCAATGCCCAGGATGCTTTACTCTTCCAGTTCTCCCCGTGCAAACACGGCTCTGAACAGGTTCCATGCCTCATGGCAAGGAGATGTCAAGCGGGTTCCCAGCACAACCACAAGTCATCGAGGGCTGGGATACATTTACTTATTTGTGGCATATCTCTCATCTCTAGTAGTCGAGTTATTAAAATGAAGGTTGTCAGCACACCGAAGAGGGTTGGGGCGGGGGCTTTGCATCTTTCATGCGGTTTGATCCTGCTCGGCTTGTTACACTCAGTTGCTTTTGTGATTAATTATTTAATCCTCTTCCCTTGGTACTGGGGTATAATAGCACAACCCCCATTTCTGCTGAGATTCACGATTCTCTACTTTTCCCTGCAAGCGCTTCGTGCCACCTCAAAGCGCAAAGCGAGGTCTGGGCTGCGGTGCGTAAGGAGTCCGTCGGCTGCCCAAGCTGCTGCTCACACTGTGGCACCGCTGGGCAAGGACCGGGGCTCTGCCCGTGGATGGCCGTCAGTCCCAGCTCGTGCATGGACCAAAGTCAGTGGGGGAGAGATGTCCCTGAGTCTCTTGTCCCTCTAAACACAACCTCTCATTCCAGTGGGTGCTTGCGTGATGGGGAGACATCAGATGAGGATGCATCTACTCCAGATGCAGTCAGACACAAGAATCACAAATCGGAGGCATGCTTGTCAGCAAGAGACTTTATTTGGGGAGTCAGGCTTGGCAGCCCTCTTCCCTTTCTGTTCCGATGCTTTTTGAACAGCCTTCAGCTCAGGTTTTTGTAATCACCCAGGGCGTAGCTTCTTCAGCCTTTTGGTTTGGGGGGTATTGCTTATTGCCTTGATTTGTTCTCTGAGGCCATCCATGTAGAGAAGTTTGCCAGTTCTCCACACCCAAGGCACCCAATTGCCCATAGCAGTGGCTTGTGCCCGTGGTAGGGCGGGTGTGGGGTGTCCCCGGGCACGCTGCTGTGGTCAGGTGCTGTGTGCGTTCACAACGCTGCGTGTGGACAGGTGCTGGGTGTATTTATGCCCCAGTAGGTGCTGTGGTCGTCGTTACGGGAGTTGTGTTTCGAAATGGGTGAGCTGAGTGCTTGTAACACCCAAACCATCACCTTTCCTCTGAGGCGTTCCAGGCCCATGGACCACATGCAACCGGTGGCCCAGGGAGGGCTGGCATGTCCTCCTGGCTTCCCTCCCTGAGGAGCATCCTTGCTGCGCTTCCTGCTCCAAGCCCCGACTGCTGGATAAGGCGAGGCCTGAGGTCTGAATAATTAGCAAGGAATTAGCCGTGTTTTCTTTATGAGACAGTCTCCCTGGTTCCTCTGATGTTGCATCCTTCTCCTTTCATCTCGGGCCTCGGTGGCAGGGACGTGTGGGAGGCTCTGCCATGAGGTGGGCAGGCGCATGGCAGCACAGATGTGACTTGGAGGGTGTGGGTCTGTCCTTCTCCCCACTGCAAACTCCCCGTCCTGCTCCTGGACGAGCCCACCCTTCCTCCAAGTCTGTAAATAGTGAAGTGCCAATTCCCCTCCCCACCAAAAGTGTTGGAAAAAACTGATTCCTTTATGCTTAGGAAGCTGATGAAGTGTTAGTCTGGGTTCTTTATGAGTTTTTTTGGTCCATAAATTAAATAGAAACTCACAATGAGGAGGAAAGGAGCCAGGGAGAGTAATTATTTTACAGGAAGACATCATGACTATGGTTTTTGCTCCATGTTAATTGAAGTGGTTGGAAGTTTTCACAAAGTAACCGCCTGAAGGCAGCCAGCGCTGAGGGTGTGGAGCAGACTACAGCAGGCTGGCATCACTTGCTCTTTAGGAAGCTCAGTAGGAACCAGAAGGTATTAATCAAATAGCACCTATAAGACTTTGAGGTAGATGAAGGAGCCACAAAGCTCCAAACTTCTGAACGTCCCCATGTCATTGTTTTTAAAGCTCAGGTCCTTGCCTGCAGACCAATTTACTGTCTCCAAATGTTGTCCATGCTGTAGTTTCCCCATAGTTTATATTTTTTTTGAATGGGCTCATCCCTGCCTGATCCACTGGGGATGTTTTGCTGACCTCCCAGGGCTGGACTTTGAGGTGTGTCTGTGCAAAACCTTCTTTAGGGGCTCTCTATGCAGATGTAGAGTGCAAAGGCATGTGTGCTTATGGCCTTGGCCCACATGCCCTCACCATAAAACTTTCCACTTGCAGATCCAAGACCTCAAGCACCTCCAGGTGGGCAGCGTGGGTCCCTGTGAACCCTGGCTGCCCACTACGGGGCAGTGGGGACTGACACTGGCACGGTGTGGGGTGCCACTGAGGCCCTCTCTGTCCCTGGGGCCAGATCCAGCTTGTAGGAATGATGTCTCATTTCCAGTCGGAGGGTCATAGTGTGTGCCTCCATCTCCAGTGTCCATTAATAGCATATATACAACTTGCTTGGGTCAGAGACGCTGAGGGTGATACGTAAGCTGAAGAGAATGCAGAGTGGAGGCTGGACTCGCTGCCCTGGTAATTAGATCGTAGTAAAAATAAAATTCAAGTCTAAAATACCCTTTTCTCTTCCAAAATTACTGACTCTTGAAACTATACTGGACAACACCAGAAGGGTAAGTAGCCCAGTTGTAGTTTTTTCACAACAAAACAATATTTTAAGACCCCAATATCATAACCATTAAGACTATTAGTCTTATTATTTATTAATAGTTACCATTTTGAGGGCT
Organism: Tauraco erythrolophus; assembly: GCF_009769465.1. Classification (NCBI taxonomy): domain Eukaryota; kingdom Metazoa; phylum Chordata; class Aves; order Musophagiformes; family Musophagidae; genus Tauraco; species Tauraco erythrolophus. The sequence continues at coordinate 11,198,216 of NC_141476.1, forward strand.
GAGTCTTGACATATAAACTTCACTTTATATCATTGCTTAGTCTACTTAATGCCCATGGAACTATTCGTGTTACAGGGAAACTAACATACAAATAATTTGTGAGATTCAGACTGCATATAAGAATATGTTTACCTTCTCATTTTTTAAGAAATTAGCAAAGAAAGATAGTTCTGTAATAGAAGAGTATATGAAGTAAGGAAGTTTAAAATACACATTATGTACAACATTCTGTTAAAGTCCCACTTACAATCATTAAATATCTCAAATTATTATTTAAATAAATATTTTATTGCATTTTAGTTCATTTTTTTATATTCTGCAGTGCCCTGAGCACCTTGACTTCATAAATAAAAGAATTATTATGTAGTCTTTGCAATATGAAAATTAATGCTTAAATGCTTGGAGTCTTATAAAAATTTCAGCAAGTCTTGTAAGGCCAGTGATAAGGGTTCATAAACACGCTAATTTTACACTCTTAAAAATTTCAGGTCAATAGAATACAAGAGGAGATATTAAAACCTGTGCTCTTTTAACAAGAGACTGGAGTGTTTGGAGAGCAGTGTACCCAACTGTTGTACTGCAGCACTCTATAATAACATCTCCAGACGCTGCAAGAGCAATAAAGCATGACAGGATTGTACAAAAACTCTATTAATCACTTTTTCTGGTAACATGAAGAGAGCATGTTATAGCAACCATCTAAACCCTGCCCCCTTTCAGTGCCTCGGGAAATTTGGGGCAGTTATTGCAGAGGATCACCATCCCTTGTTTTAGTCTCTGAACTCACTTTGACTCTTTTTTGGGGTGGTGCATGTAGTGTGTTTTGCTTCTTGGAAGGAATGTGGGAGCGGGACCTAAGCACGTGCACCTGTCCCGCCTACCTGCCAGGAAAGGCTTTGGGAAGGGGATAAAACCAGTTTGATGCAGAGGCACATTGAACATGCTCACCCCAGCTTCCCTGCTGACCCGACCTTGAGCCCTCACTTACGTTATTTATGTGTTTTTCCCCTGGTTTTGTGACCTGGGGGATGGGGCAGCAAGAAAGCTCTGGAGTAGGAGCGCCTTTGTGCTGGGTTTATAGTAGGAGCCCGTTGCAGGGTGCATGTTGGTGCCTTCTCCAGCCTGGGGTTGGGTCTCCTCAGCCCTGGGCAGGGTTGGTGGTAGCAACACCCTTGCTGATGCATCTCCACATCGTGCACAGGAGGATCCGCACCTCACCACAGCTCTCAGGCAGGGAAATGCTCTAAAGTCCTCAGTGGACAAAGATTCATCATGGAATAACGCCGCAGGCAGTCTCTGGATGGACAGTCTGTTGCTGATTAAGCACACAACGGGGAAACTATGGGTTCCTGTTCCCCCTGTGTAAATTTGCATGTCTAATGGCTGCTTGGGTAGCAGACACATAAAATTGAGTTGGATGGAGATGTTTCCAAATGATTCTACTTGACCTATGCCACTCTGCTTTCCAAAGCTCCTTGGTACACAGGAGGTGTCCTAGAAGAAGAAAATTAGGTTTGAGCTATTTCAACCTCCTCTGATACCTAAGAGTTAATTATAGTCTTTTCCCTCTTGCTCAAAGGTGGCTGGGTATTATCATCAGAGCTATAATTATTCATGCTAATTGCTTATTTGGAGAGGGAGAGAGAGAGAGAGAGAGAAGCCCCAGACTCCACATCAGTGATTAGTGGAGCAGACCAGGTGCACTTCGTTAAGGCTGGGCCAAGGTAGCGCTGGGCGGTGGAGGGGGCTGGAGATGCTGGAGTGTTTTGTGAGCGAGCGGTGGAGCAGAACTGGTCCTGCTGATGCTGCCGCCTCCTTCGGGACTGCGAAAAAAGAGCATGCACTTCTTGCAGACCTTCCTCCGGTGGAGGGCACTCCGAGGTAATTGTACTCCTGGCTGGAGGCTTCATTTGTTTTGCGGCTTAATTAACCTTTATTTTTTGTGTGTGTTAAATCTCCCTACAAGGGAGCAGGGTGGGTTGTGAGATGCATGTCTGAGGCTTGTGTTTAAGCTCCTCTGCAGATCTTGCGGCTGATGTTCATTAACTGAACAAAAAACTTTTATGATCCTCTGGCAACCTTGGTGTTGGTGTGTTGTTTGAGTCGGGAAGGGGATAGGGAGGTGGTGTGTCTGTCCCCTTCCCTCGTTATGGGCTATCAATAATAGGGCTGATTTCCTTTGGAGGGTTATTCTTGTAACCAGATCTGGGGCTTGCCTGTTAAAAGCTGTGGATTTAAGCTTTATTTGTTGGTGGCTGAGGATATCTGAAGTGTGATGGTCCCAATTAGATGCTTTTGAAAGCAGTAGCATGAAAAAGCTTAGCATGCTGCAGGAGCTGGGACTTGGTGGGAATATGCTGTGGGAAGCTGTCTCCTTGGACATAACTGGAGTGGCTTCAGGGCGATGGTGTGCCATGAGTGTGATGGCACACACTGGCTTCTTCTGAAGTGCACGAATTGTTGGTGAGGTGGGAGCTTGTTGTGAGGACTAGAGTCATCTCTAAGAAGTAATTATTTTATTTTACTTTATTTTTTCCTGGAATAGCAGGACCACGTGTCCTGCTTGACTAGGGTTGCAAACTGCTCCTGGTATCTAATATTTGCATGAGTCAGTGCGGGGTTGAGCGGTCTGCTGTGCCGTGGGATGTTTTCTGTCCTTCTGTTTTTCTCTTAAGCCTTTGATTCCTGCTGGTCTTAAGGCTGAGAAAAACAACCTTAAGAATCACACAGGTGATACGAACTGTGCAGGTTTTAATAAAGTATCTGGAAGGAGCTGCCCCTGCCAAATACTGTTGAATGTTCCTCTATCCTTTTATAAAGGTCTCTCTGCTGTCATCCTTATGGACAGCAGCCACATGCTGTGCTGAAAGCCAAGCCGGACTGCTTTCTCTTCTGGAGATCTAAAATTATTATCCTTGTGCTTTAACATCCTAACTGGCCATAATTATGTTTTAATGTACTGAATAATCTTTTCATCTGGATGTTTTACTACTCGCTTAAATTACACAGGCTTTCCATGCTCGTATCTTCTTCCTGACAGAGGAATTAGCTCCAGTAGAGCGAGATGGGGACCGGGGACTGCTGCTGCGGGGGCTGCTGGCGTCCCCATCCTCTGGGGTGGGAGACAGGGACAGGGATGGGGAGGTGTTTCCTTGTGAGTATTGGGGAAGTTTGGGTTTACAAAGAGGTTGGAGGCTTGGATCACTCTTCTAACAGGTATTGCGTTGCTGAACCTAAGCAGAAGGTTTACTTGTAGTTTTCTAAGCCCTTTGCACGCCGATTATTTGGAATTCTAGGCACTCTCTAAGAAGGCAAGAAATCCAAGTTTACAGGGGTGGTACAATAGAAATAGCCTTTAGTAAACCCACGACAGTCCATCCAAATCTGAATCCCCCAAAGACCGCAAATTTTTTTTCTCTCTTGAAATTTTTTTTTTCCTCTTGAAATCTGTAGGAGGTAAGAGCCTGTGTACTTCCTAAGGCATCTGGCCAAAGCATGGAGATGTTTTTATTTTTTTCTTTTTCTCCGTGTATCTTCTCACAATTACTACCTCAGGCTTTACTGTTCTGGTCCAAAACTATGTGTAATTGCACATTATCCAGCCAATTGCTACTTACTGCTTTCCTACGACCTTAGAGCTCCCAGACACCTCCTAAACAATGCTGTTGTATAACACTAATATACCTTTGTGTGCTTCTATAGAAAGCTTCCCATGGGCTGCCAGCAGTGCTTGCTTCCTCTCTGCCTGCAGTTTATTCTTCATGGTGGGGCTGCAGGATTATAAATGAGTGTCGACCTTCTTGTACCTGTGTCACTCAATAGCTCAACTCCATGTGCAAACTGCCTGGGGAGGTCAGAAATCTTTGGGTTACAGACCCGATCTCTGCTATGCAGGGGTTAAAGTAGTGGGTGCTGGTACCATCGAGGAGAGCAATATCCCAGAGGAATGTGCTCTGGAAACTACCTAAGCCCCTGGGAAACTGTGTGCTCTCTAGCGTGGATGCAAGGCATGAGGCAAACGTATCCCTCCATGGAAGAGCTACATATGGCAAACTGCATAGCTCTCATCAGGATCTCTGGATTGTGAGGCTCCACAGGAATCATAGAATGGTTTGGGTTGGAAGGGACCTTAAAGATCATCTAGTTCCAACCCTCCTACCATGAGCAGGGACACCTTCCCCTACATCAGATTGCTCAAAGCCTCATCCAGCCTGGCCTTGGACACTTCCAGGGATGAGGTGCACATCCAGGAGCAGAACTTACTTTGAAAGTTGCCATAGGCCATGGCCTTTTCAAGTCAGAAAGGGATTCCTTGATGGATTTTTCTCTCTTCTATTTCTGCTTTGAGATCAGAGTTAGAGCATGTAGGTAGGGGAGAACTATGAACTATTATTGGGTTTTTCCATTAAGCTGTTGCTAGTAGGGAAACAAAAAGACCGTCAGACACTGTGCTCAGAATGTCTCAGTGGGATTGGGTTATTGCTGGCTCAGACTGGGGCTAAGCTGTTGCACTGCCATGGTGATGTTCATTCCTGTCCCCCAGGAAAGGAAGTGACAAGGCTGCCAAGAGCAACTCGTCCTCTCAGTGCGTGATGTTGGGAGCTGATGCTGTTGTGTGTGTTCAGGTGGTGAGCAGGGTGACCAGCGTGTGTCCTAGGGATGTTAACCACTGGTTGGTAATAATAATACATAAATAAAATAAATAACATAGCTTCTGTAAGTGACCTGGAGCACCTTGTGCAACCAGCTGACCTTGTGCGCCATAGGGAAAGGACATAGGATGTCTAATATGGGAGAGTCCCAACCAGAGACAACACCATTGCCCTTGACCCGTTGACATCCAGTTTTTTGGGATATGAGTAGAGAGGCTTGAAGCAAGGCAGCTGCAAGCACAGGACTGAGTAAGAAGATGGGCAGTGAAAACTCGCAGCAGTTTGGTGTGTTTGCTAAATGCCTGCCTTTTATCTGCTGTTGACCTGCATTGGACTCAGAGCTAATCAGGAGATATACAGACAAGCCCTTCCTAAAGCAGGCATGTCTAAGCAGAGTTTGTGTGCTTTGATCTGAAAGGCTCTCCTGTAAGCATCAGCCAGCCTTTCAATTGATTGCTGTCAGAGAGAGGTTCTGATGGAGCAAGATGGCACAGTTGGGTTTACTGGATTATTTTTTTTTTTTTAAACTCCAGTATTCGAAATTGGAAAACGTGGAGGAAAGGCTTTCTAAGAGATTGGCTCTGGGAGTAGGGGGATCAGGGAAGCTGACTCTCCAGTCTACATCAACTATTGCAGTAGCTTGAGCAGTGTTATAATTTTCCTCCTTTTTCCTGACAAAACCCATTAATTAAAAGGCTACATCAGTCAGCACTCACAGAGTTTGACAGACCTGAGACTCGATGCTAATTCCTGGAGCTGCTCTGCTTGGGGGTGTGTGTGTGAGTGTCTTTAGGGCTAGGGCAGCCAGCAAGTACTGATCTGTCAGCCTGAGCTCTTGCTCCATCTCACCCCAGTATATTGGGGGGAGAAATGGGGGAGGGAGACTTTACAAAACTCAGCGAGATTAGTGAATATCCCAGAGCAAAAAAAAAGATCTATGCTTTAGCTATCAGAACAGCAGAGCTGAGAAAAGGTGTTTGGCCAATGACTAAATGGCTCTTTCCAAAGGGTACCCCTCTCCATGGTGAGCCCTAGCAGGACTCTGGGCCAGGCCAGAGCAGTGTGGGACTGTCCAGCCATCAGAGCAGGTTTTCTAGAAATTAATCCTGGGAAATATCCCAGCCGGAAATCATTGTCTGCCTCAAAGTGTAATCCCTGCAGCAGGTGACATTGGGTTGGGTTTTTCAGACAGTTTCTGTAGCCACATTGTGTGGGGCAAGTGCTGGTTATTTTGTGTTTGGTTGCTGTTTGTTTGTGTGTGGTGGTCTTTTTTTTTTTTTCTCTGGAGATACTGCTGTTTTCTTTCTTTGCCCTCCTGACATTGATGAGGGCATCCCCAATCATTCTCACCCCTGGCAGGACTTTAAAACCCGTACTCAAATCTTTCTTGTCATTTTGTCTAAACGGTGACATACCATGGTGACATAATGTGACAGAGATGCACGTAACAAGCTTCTGTAGAGAGACATATGTAGGTATGTATGTGTGTATATATATTTTATTAGCACTTAAATGTATTACCAGTTTCTCTTACATTCCTTTGTTGGTGCAGCAGCCTACAGCAAGGATCTTGTGGGCTATTCCCAAGCTCACAGACAGGCACGTTGCAGCTTTCTTCTATATTCCCTTTTCTCTGCTCAGCCAGAGTTACAAGGTCCTTTACGAGGTAGTGGTCATTTTTCATTTTCCAACATATAACAACTATATATTCTTGATAGTATTATCTTGACAATAAATAACCTGCACTGCTCTTGTTCAATGCTGTGTCGTTCTCTCACCCCCCGTTGCACTATGCACGTGCACCCGTCCGTACACACAAGACCACTACGATTTTTTCTGCTGAGGTCCACAGCAGCTGTAAAGCTTTGCTGCTGCCACTGCATGAAGGCGTTTTGTACATCCATCATCAGAAAACGAACAGGCAGCAATCTAGTAGGGATTTGGTCAGGCAGGCCTGGGTGCGAGGCTCAGCTGGAAGTAACGCGCTATAATCTTAATCTCACCATCATCAGTACTACGATGCAGGAAGATCTTGGGTGAACTGTTTTAACCCCCTTCCCATCCCTTTCTAGTTGGCTGCTCTGTGCCTTCAAAAAGGCCTGACTACAGGGGCTGATGTAGATCATTTTTTTTTCCTTTCTTTACTCTCTGTGAGAACTAATTCAAGTTAGCACATGAATTTTGCGGCTTGCCGAGTTTATGTGAGGGGAGCAGTAAAGGCAAATGTCAGAACAAGATCTCAGTTCCTGTCAAAAAGCTGCAACAGAAGAAGATAAGGGGTGTCCTGTGCTTCTATTGGACTCGTTTGGAGTATCAACAAATTATTATGATGACCATGTCAGGCCCTCCTGGCTTCAATATCTGACTTGTGGCTCCTGAACAGCCTGGTGCAAGTAGGGTGAAATCAACTCTGAAGCCTGGTTCTCCCTGACACCTGGATTTCTTGGGGGGTTTGTTATGTTGATTTTTTTTCTTTTTCTTTTTTTTTAAATTTTTTAGGGTTTTTTTTTTATTTAGTTAGTTATTTTTTTATTTATTTTACTGTCCAGCAGGTGTTTGCTCTGGTACGTCAGCTTATGTGGACACCGGGGCAAGAAATAATCAGCCGTGCATCGCAGCAGCACCTTCTTTTTTGCAGGGTGATGTTGTCACCCTGTGTATGTGTATGTGAGAATAAAAACATTAAACCGCATCCCTTTCTGTCCCTGTTCTCCTCCCCTAGCCCTGCGTTAGCCATTTTAAAAGGAGTTTTACAGTCCAGCACTCTCAATAGAAAGTGCATGCTGCTCTCTCGTGGAGCTCTGCGCGTTGCAGGCGAGGTTGGGCTGCAGCACTTGCAGCCTTAGGCAGATCGCTGTGTATAGAGGAGCTGGTCTAGCAGCCTCTGGAACAAGTGATGCTCCTTTTAGGAAGGGAAAACGGGATTTTGCAGGTGATGAAATGAGGATTTTTTTCCTGTCTCTGTTTTCCAGACAGCCCTTGCCTTGGGATGGAACATGTGGGAATAGCTTGTGGAGCCGGCTTGGCTTTGGAGTGTGGATGAGCAAGGAAGGATGGGGATGGTGGGGGTGCAGAGAGGTTTCTCCAGCCTGTTTTGGAGATGAGTTGACCCAGAGAAGCAGATGTTCATGTGGACAGCCAAATGCCTGGGACATTAGAGGCTCGCTGGCGTGCTCCCCACTGGCATCCCTGGGCCTGCCCTGCCGCAGCCTAAGGCAAGGGCAAGGCGCTGGGCACTGCTAGGCACGGGGCTAAATCCCTCTTGCAAGAGATGGAGCAAACCTGAGGTCTGGGCTGGTCCCAAAGAGGAGCAGGAATTGCCCCAAGATTCCTGCTCTGCTGAGGAATCTGCTAAATCCTACCATCACCCAGCAGCTTCCAACTCTTGAAAAGCTCAATAAATAAATCATCCTTATTGCGTCTGCTGGAAGTAGGTACCTTTCTGGAGAAAAGCCCTCTTCCTTTCTGATGCACAGGGAGAGGGTTGAGTCCTGGCTGTAATCACAAGAGGGCAGAGCTGGCTCATGGCTCCCCAGCTCCTGGACTACCAAGGGACAGTGGGCACTGGCCTTGCCCTTGGCACTGGTGGCAGCCAGAGCTTCTGCAGTTGCTGGGCTGTTGGCACAAATGTGGCTTCATCCCTCTGACTGTGTCCTTCAGCACCGATACTACCTGGGGGAATATATAAGTAAGACAAGAATATCTCTTGTGACCTTTCTCTAGTTGCTTTGAAAGGTCGGTTGTCCCGTGCTATGCTTGTGGGTGTCTTGCTATGGCACTAATAAAAGCTTCATATTAATATTGATGTTAGAATTGAAACATAAATTGATTGTTAATTAGCAGCTGAACAGCAGCTCGAGCGGTGCTGGTAATAATACATGAGGGTTGGCTGCCCAAGCAGTGTCTGCTCTAAACTACACAAATGGCATAAATGCGGATCACAGGTCCTGTTTGCGTTTAAAATAGCAGAGGTGCTGCTGCTAATGAACACATCTTCCAGCAGGTACTCAGCAGGCTACTAGTACAGGCACGTTTTGAGAGTATCTTTTGTGACATTGCCTGGGAGGAGGTGGAGGGATCACGGTGGGAGGCTGCCTCCTGGTCACCTGGTGGTGGTTGCTCTTGGCACTTTCAAGTAACACAGAAATGCGGAGTTTGAGGCTTTTAAACAAATTTTAGATTTAGATGATGGGAGGAGACCATCTTGCATTGTCTCTTTCAATTCCAGGGGAAAACAATTACCTGGATTAATTCAGCTGCTGTCTCTGCTTGGAGACTGAAGCGTAACACAGTGCAGGTACTTTTTGGAAGTCCTCCTTGCTGAGGAATGAGCTTCTTGTCTGGCTGTGAGGTGCTCTGGCTCCTCAGGGTGTCCTGAGCTGGGCGAGACTTGTGCTCCAACTTCAGCAGATCAAGAGCAGATCTGCCAGTACATGTGAAACATTGAAGTCCCTGAGTCATGGCCACTTGGATCCTGGACTGGAGACAAAGCCAGTGCTGCATATCTGGGCTGCAAACACTGCCTGGGCACTGAAACCAGATCTTCAGAGAGATGAAATAATTTGAAATTGAAAATATGAAATAGCCTGAGGCTATGTCACATCTCTGAGTGTGGACAGTGCTGTTTGGCTGAAGAAAACCCATAGGTCATCTCCCCCTGCCTGCTCTGCCAAGTCTCTGAGCCTGTGCGTGTGGACATCTGTCCCGTGGATTGGCATCCCAGGCTGCTGGGCTCCCAAGTGCTTCCCAGGAGGGATCTGTGAAGGTAAGAGATACCGTACGAGCTGTCTGCTGGTATCAGCCTCAAGATGAGGGAAACTCTAGAGTGTCTCCAGGACATATGAGGTAGCAGTGCTCACTTCTGCTGGTTTTCTCTTTGCTCACTGAAACCTGTCGCAGAGAGAGGTACGGCCGGCCAGTGGTCCTGGGGCTGGGTCCTGCGCAGAGCCGTGCTGGGATATCGTCCCAGTCTCCTGCACCATGAGTCTAATCAGATCAAAATTTAAAAGGCAGCTGATGCACAACAGAAATATCTTGTCCCTGGGAGCTTAGTGACTGAGTCACGCTGCCTGTGCCCTTGCTAGCTTGGGAGCTTCTCTTCCTCAGAGGCTTTTTTTTTTTTTTTTTCCTTCTTTACACTTGGAAGATTTTTGCAGCTTCGTGGCAGAGAAACAACAGGCAGGGCTGGATTGCTGTACTTCAGCTCTCCTCCCACCTGCAAGTTACCATCCGAAGATCATTTGCTTATTATCAATAGCTTTTCCTGTTGGCTGTTTCAGTCTCCGTGCTGAAGAAACACAGATTTCTCAGTCGTGGATTTAGGAAGTGGACTAGCTTGCTGGGAAACAACCAGTGACACCTAGTCAGGCTTAGTCAGACTTGGAGGCTTTCCTTCACTTTCTTCTTTTTCTTTCCCCCTCTTTTTTTTCTTCCTGACTGGAGAATCTTGATCATAGTATTATCCTTCTGCAGTGTAGCCGAACTGTAGTGTACTCACTGAAGAGATGTTTGCTGGGTTGTAGGAGGGTGTTGTTTGCTGCTCTGGATAAGGAGTTATCAGGAGGAAATCTCTAATGTGTGTTATTGAGGCTGGTTTGTGTTAAAACAGAAATCCATTGCACAACTCCACTGAACAGTCCGAAATGTGGAAATCAATGTGTGATTTTTAGGTAAGACTATGCGTAACCTTCACTAGAGTTTTCTGGGTCTCATTGATGCCATCAAGTCCAGCAGTGAAGTTATCTTGAATGGACGACTACCCATTCTGTGGGATTCCTCCTGGTGTGGGGGAATAGGGTGGCATTTTTGGTCCCCTCCTCCAATTTAATTTCCTGGAAAGAAAAATTTGAGTTGTAAAACTGAAGACAGAGCCATGCCACCATCCAAAACATAGTGGCATCTCCCATGACCCCACACTCGCTGTAAATGGAATTGAAGAGCTGCTCTCCCATGCAGCTTCGTTAGGGTTGGTAGCTAGCTCTGCCATCTGTCAATCTAGTATCTCTAGTGTGAGTCTGTGCTAGTCAGGTGCAATACTGGTGTCTATATTATGGATCCTCCTCTAATGAGGTGATAGTAGGTGGTGCATACCATTAACCTTCCAGGCTGCTCTAATTACTCAGTTTCTGATCAGACACAGCTTGTGTATTAGTTTATGATGGCTAAATTCAGCAGAGTGTTGTCGGAGCTGCATAGTCTGTGCTCTCCAGCAGACTCCTCTCTTCCCTTCCATCATTCCTCAGCTCCATGCACAAGCAAAGCAAGACTGAAGCACAGTCTCACCTTGGAAAAGAGGTTGAGGGAAGGAATCTGGGCCAAAAATAACCAATAAAGCAAAAGCAAACTGCAAGAACCTCCCAACTTTTGTGTGTGTTTGCACTCAGTCGTTCTCTATATCTTTCTTCTCAGCCTTCGTATTTTTCCTTAAATCTTTACCTTATCAGTCTTGAGTTGCTTTGAAGTGAAAGCTCCCTAATTTACACTCGCTTCACCCCCCCTCACTTATTTAGTTCAAACGCTGCTTTAATCCTCTTGTGGCCCTACCTGAGCCCAGCATTTTCACAGGGAAAAAAAAAAAACTTATTTCACTGGTGAGTTGTGTTTGCTCTCTGGTTTGCTGCCTGGATGATTAACTCCTAGGTTTTGTGATCCATAAAGAGGTGGTGTCTGGTCGCACACAGGTGTGGTGCTCAGGGTGGGCTGTGCTAGCACAAGCGTGGGGATGTGTCTCCATCGCTCCTGGAGCAGAGCCAGCGCCCAGAGCAGCCTCTGGCACCGGGAATGTATAGGGAACGTGTGTTGGCACACTTGGCTTGGCTTAACGTGACTAAAGAGCCTTGTCTAAGATGTAGAGTAATGCATCTGAAGTTGCTTAGATCTGAACTTGTCCCTAGGCAATGACATTTGCCTCAGCAAAGTCTCATCTTGTACTGTATGTTCATTATAGCTGAATTCTGTTTAAGGATGCTCATGGTAGAGCATCCTATAAAATAAAATCAATTATGCTTCAGCCATCTTATCTCTCCTAAGTGTAAAATGGGGATTGATTGTGCCTCTGAGAAGAAAATGCCATGTAACGCATCTCATCTATGTCTAAATATGTTTCTGGTAGACTAAAGCCACTTAGAAACAGCTGTAGCAAAAATAAGATGCTGAGGCTGGTGGGAGCTGGTGCTGTCTTGTCCTGTCCTCAAAGATGTTATGGGAAGAGCCCTATATTGCCATAATACAGCAACCTTTTTGCGAATGCATTGCAAAACAGCCCCAAACGTAATACCTGATCAAATCGTGCTCTTGGTGTGTCAGATTAGCTGCAGATGAAATGCTGAGGCAGGCTTGTTTAATAAATTTTTATCTTCTGTACCAGTGGATTCAAAGGGATGAAAAAGATCTGGAGTGCTGGGCCACAGCGTGTGGGAGGAAAGCAGCCTCTGAGTCACTGCTGGTTATTAAATGACAGCAGAATTGAAATGCCTCGAAAGCCCCAGCCGAGCACTCATGTAGGCTGCTAATTGCTGATGATCTGCAAAGGCGAAACCCTGACCGAACTTCTGAGAGAGCCCTGTTTCCCTGAAGAAAAAGAGGATTAAAATGGCCTTTTCGCTGGCTTCTCAGCTGAGCTAGGAGAGCTCATATGACGTAGAAGGCATGGCCTCCCTTGGGGTGCTGGCTGAGATGGGACAGCATCGCTGCCCTGGGACCCCAAAAAGCATCTCCTCCCACCTGTCCTGTGGCACCAAGTGGGACCTGACATGCTGCCACGTAGGTGGTCTGCAGCTCTCATGGTGCCTCCATAGATGCAAGAACCAGGGTGCAAAGGGTAGTTGTCCCCCTTTTATTCTGGGCGGAAATGAGTCCCAGGGAGAGACACTGGAGGGACAAAGAACTGCTCCTGCTCGTGCCAAGAGCCTCTTTTCTTTCCCAAGAGGATGAGGGTGCTCTTCTGGGATAGAAAGCTCCAGGCTCAGTTGTCCTATTGAGAGCAGTCTTCTCCATCCGGTGGTTCCTTCATTCACCAGGTCTCTTGCTTTGCACCTGGTTGGTTTTAATTCCCTCCAGGCTGTGTTGGAAGGCTTTCTGATCAAGGCTGAGGAACATCATGTTGAACTGGAACAAAGTATTTCCACCAGATAAAAGCTCTCCCTGGAGGATTCTCTTGGAAAAATTTCTTAACCTGTTCAATTCTTCTACAACCCTGGTGCTATGAGTCCAGGAGGACCTGAGAACTCACAGCTCTATGAATTGCTCCTGGGCTGGCACTGGTGGCCTCAGGGACCCGATGGAGAGGAGCCGTGCCATGGAGGTGGCATGCAGGGCTCATTCATATGAGAACATATGAATTAGCAGTGTACAGCTTGCTTTAAAGTCAGTAGAAGAAGGACTAACTTGATCCTCCCTGCTGACAGCCCTGTGAGATCATGACTCTCATATCTGTGGTGTAACATGACTGTTTGCCCCTAAAACCCGTGCTGACTAATTCTGCAAAAAGACGTGTCGGAGCTGTAGCTCGGTGCCTGGGGAGATGTTGGAGGTATTAGTAGGTCACTGGTTAAAGCTCTGTAAAACTCACTAGGGCTTAGTTTGAGGTCAGGGCCTTGTCCCCAGATGTAAGACTCGCTCGCTGCATGGAGGGGCCGAGACACAAATATGTACCTGCCCCTGGCTCATTTGGCTCGCAGTAATGCTGGCTCCTTCCTCGCTGTCCTTCTCGGCTTGTTTGTCTGTAAGAAAACACAATGCTTTCCTAAATTTAGCTGCATAAGTACTGTGGGCGTTGTCTCTTCTCCCCCAGTCCCCTGTTTCAAAAGCCATCTTAAAAACTGCACAGCGATTTAAATGGCAGCTTGATGGGAATCCATGGCAAATGACTCTGCAATTAGTAAATCTCTCCTATTGTGACAGCTCTATTATTAAACTGCCATAAATGCCAGGCTATTAATCTGCTGTCTCCTCAATCCGCATGCTTCCCCTTTCTTGCCTGTCCTTTTCACCATTTGATTTTTTTTTTTTAAAGTTTCAGCTTCCTTCCAGCAAGTGTTTCCCGACAGGGTGTGCAGGGTGGCATTTGAGGGGGAGGAAGGCTTTGTGGCACTGTCCATTAGGAGCTTTTCACCAGTAAGACGAGTGAGAGAAATCCCTGAGCAGTCGCCTCTCACTTGCTTTGAAACTTTTACTACTTCAAAACTGAAGAATGTGAAACTCCTGATTTGCAAAAGCCAAACTTCAGCCCTTCTGGAAGCCCCCTTCTGGAAGCCCCTTTTTGCAGGAAGTCGAAGAGGAAGGGAGGGAATCCGTGACAGCAAATGGGTGGCAATATCATCTTAGCAGAGAGGAGGACCTGGAAAAGTCACACCTGTCCTGACAGCAGGGTGAACTTTGCAGCTGCCCTTTCCTTCAACCCATGATATCCATGTGCATCTCATTTCTTAGCTCATAAATCTGCTCTGTCACGCCAGGGCTTGGCGACGGGCAATGCCATAGGCAACGTGGTGGGGCAGGAGCGTGCAGGGCTGCAAACAGTGATGGGGGCGGAGCCTCAGATCTTACCCCAGACGGTACCTCTGTGGTGCGGGGGTGTGTGTTGTGTGTTGGCAGCGCACACTTACTCACGCTTGTCTCTCCTGCGCTGGCACAGGTTGCCTTGCTGGGGGCAGAGCGAGCAGCAGTGTGCGGAGGGGGTGGCTACTGTGGAGTAGGGATGGGGTGATGGGATGGTTTTGCCTTTAATCTGAGTGTTGAGATCGACCCATTGAGCAGGCAGCGCTGGCACCTCTGTCCCAGGCTTTCTGCTGGGGAAGGAAATTGTATCGTCCTTGCAGCAGCGCAGGGATGAGCTTATTACAGGGAGGTGGCTGCTGGCTGGCATGAAAACGCTTGTGAAGGTGTCCGTGCCCTCTCCAGCATTAAATCTGTGACATCTTGGCTTCCAGCTGCTGTTTGGGATGGTGCTGGTCTTGGTAGAGAAGTCTGCCAGCCCTGCAGACCTCCGGGACCACAGTGTCCTATGGAGGGGGGGGCTGGTGTTGGTGCTGCCTGGCAGCCTTGCAGAAAATCTGGACGTGTATTTAGAAAATGTGCAGGTAGAGCTGTCCTGTCCTTCTCTGCTTTCATGAAAAGTGATACTGCCCTGTAGGCACCATATTTTCACCTGCTACTTGGAGAAGAGTGTTATCTTGCAGGTAGTGTCTGGACTGCAATCTTTCTAAAAGCTTGGAAGTTTGGAATTGTATGGGCTTTTAACAGCTGGAGCATGAAGAAACCCTCCACCCTACTTTTGGCAGAGGTAACAGGGAAATCACCTATCAGCACAAAATCTGAGGCTTAAAAACTGTTGTGGGGATGAAGTGAGGAGCAGCAAAACTCCGATGGGGAATTGCACCTTATTTTTTCAGGCTTTTTCCTCCTCCTCAATGACTTAAACAGAGCCACGCTGGCGTAAATCAGCTGTGCCGTGTACACACCTAAATCCTCTTTGCATCCCATTGCTATAGAAACTTCCCTGAAGCCTGGGTACCTGCACAGCCGCTTTGCTGCTCTGGGAACATCAGATACCTCTGAGCTGGGGCATATGGTCGAGGAGATCTGCTGTGGACTTGGCCTGTTCTGGGAAGGACTTTTGTCTGCTGCTGCTTTTGGGCTGCTGAGGTAATAGAGAAAACGAAGATCTGCATCCACTTAGTGCCAGCTTTAGTCTCTTGTGATGAGAGATGGGCTTCTGCCGAGCACGCTGCCCTCCATTAACTGAGGGTATTTAAGAGGCTTTTAAATACATTATTATACTCCTAATTATGCAGAAATCCTTCAGTCTGGCCTGTTTCATCTGGAATTATGCTCAACTGTCAAATCCTGCCAAATACCACCTTCTTTGAGCAAGGCAGGCTGGTGCACTCCGATTGCCCTCTGCAGAGAGGTGAATCCCAGGCAGGAGGCCAAGCCATCTGGCCCCAGGTGGGATAAGCAGATGTGGGGTCTGCGTGGATGTGCCCACCTCCCTTCTTGTAGCAGTGAGCAGCCGTGGCTGTAGGCACCCACCTTCCCAGGCCTTTGCCTATGCGCTCCCATTGAAGGTCCCGGTAAACGCTTATGTTGTCAGATGGCTCTTGAGTAAGGGGAGTTTTTTTGGGTTTGTCTGTGGGGTTCCTTCACAGCAGCACTTCCAGAGGAGGCTGGACAGAGGCTTTCACCAGAGAATATGGGAGAGGAGAGAGTGGCTTTGGTAGAGGACTGACGTGGCAGCTACAAAAAGACTTGCGAAGAGCGTTTGCACCATCCTCCTCCAGCACCTTTTTCCTCTGGCTAAATCGCTTTACACCAGGAATGAGTCATCCCAGGGATAACTAAGGCTACATGAGGTTTTGTGGGTTTAATAGCATAATTCAGATCAGAAACATCCTTCACGATGGTGCAACTGCTGCCTAAGAAACCACCCCTGTGGGCTTGAGACAAATGCTGTTTCTAAAGGGATCCAGTTCTTAATTACCTCAGAAAATTGCAGAAAATATCAGTAATTGTCAGCCAGTTACGCCTGGGCCACCATCTGCCCAGCACGCGATGCTCTCCGGGAGCGTGCAGTTGCTGCAGGGCTGCACCTCAAATCTCACAAGGAAGCTTTAAATGCCCCTTTTCCGTCCATCCCTCAGGCATCGCTTGTTGGTTCCGAGCACCTGTAAGCTTTATTGGTCTGATCATTTTGATCAAGACTTATTTTCTTGTTGTCTCCTCCCCACCCAACACACACACATCAATTCTCAGCTATCTAGAGAGCAACCTCATAATTTTCACTCAAATCTCCACATCCTGTTAAGCCTTGAGCTGCTTCTTAGCAACGAATTAATAGTTGAGTAAAAGGGTTTTATAGTACAATATATTTTAGAGAATAAATATTCTTAAATTACCATTCCGTAAGTAATTAGAGAGAATATTTCTGTTATGAAAATTTTTTTCTAGGGAGCTCTTTTAAACCTGTAATGCTAGTTCCTGTTCTGCAGTAGGTCTGGTTATTACTGCGTGTCAGGGATGTCAGCTAATATGAAGATGGGAGATAGCAAAACTAGGTTTTCATAGCTCTTCTATAGCTGTCAGAAAATAACTTCCTCACTGTGCTGCTTTTTTTTTGGCTTTGGAAAAAAGGAGGCAGCTGAACCATCTTTTTGCCGAGCGTACAGCTTCAAAACTCTGTTTTCTTGGTAGTAATTCATCTAGTGTTGGTTCTGGCCTGGATTCTGTGTGTTCATCTTCGTGGAGTAATAAGGTTTGCAACCGTGAGCCTTTCAATATTGCTCCCAGTGGCCCTTGCACAGAAATACACTCTTGGAGTAGGAGGTGTAGTTCTGCAGAGTGAACTTCTGCAGCAGTTCCTGCACCTTTGAGTAGCAGAAAAACATCCAGGAAAGCTCAGGGAAAAAAGATATTGAGGGACCAGCTCTGCTCTAAATATTACTCTAAAGTTTATGGCCAAAAAAAAATAAATAAATCAATCTCTAACTTTTAACGCCTTATTGCACATGTAACTCCCGTCTTTCATCACGCAAACGGCTGCTGAGGTAGCAGAGAGTGCGCACGTGGTGCCTCTTCTGTGGAATCAAAAGGTACAAATGAGAAGGCGCCTTTTTCGTAAACTGGGTCACTGGGTTAATAGAGTTTTGAAAATATCTCCTCCTGACCCATGCCGTTGTTATCCCAGCATCCATCTAGATTTTAATACTGTCACATGCCCGTGATACGCATGTCTGTCATCGGCTTGCTTGGAAGATGTTTTTTTTTCCTTAGTCGAGGAAATACTCTGCATGACAGCGATCACCGCTGGGTGCGATGCGGTGCTTTGACTGGCAACAGCCCGGCTTCGTTCGAACACCAAGTACTCCATTTCTCTCGCTAGTGAAAGGTGTGATTCAGGGCAGCGGCTTAGTGACTATTCGAGGCAAGGGTTCAAAAAGGCAATATTCAGCTGAACTTCACACAGATTCGGTTTTTAAAAACTAGTTGAGCTTTGATGTTCCTGTGTCTGATACTCCTTCCGGGGACTCGTGTCTCCTGCTGCCATGGGTCTGACCGATGTGCTTTTGTATGGGCGGCGTTTGCACTGCTTTCTTGCTGCGTTTTAGTAAGTTCCCTTTGATACTGATTCAGCAGGAAATTCTATGTTTTAGGGGGAGGAGGAATAGGGGAAGCAGTTAATGAGCTGTATTTGCTGTTCTGTCAAAAGAGATGGATCTTCTCTCTAGTTTACGGGTTGCTAAAGTTAGGAACTTAATTTGAGGGGTTTGCAATGAACTATTTTCTAGGAAAAGCTATCTTTCTCCTTGGCTATCCTAGAGGAAGCCCAGGTGATGGTCTCCTGTTGGGCAGCTCGTACAGGAGGGGATGGATCCCTTCCCTAGTGCCTTTCTGAAAGGTGCTGCTCTTGTTCTGAACAGCACTGCTCAGACTTCATGACATAAAGCATTGGCTTTACTTTCTTATTTCTTCAAACACTGAATGCTTCATCCTTCTCCCCATGCCTTTTGGGGCCAGGGGCTCTGTTGCTTTTCTGAGCTCCAGTCTAGGTAGAGTGGGTTGGCATGCTGTCGCTCCTAATGGTGTGGCCTTCCCCAATCTGATAATGGGAGTATGAAAAAATGCTTTGCTAGCAGGTGTGTTATCCCTTTTGAACTGGTAGTCAGGATCGTGCCAGAAGGGGCCAGGTGCCTGGTTTTCTGAGCAGCGGGAGTGCAGGTTTCATGAGGACTGAATGTCCATGACCTGATTTTGTTCATTTTCGGATTTCTCTGTCCTTTTTTCCTCCTCCTCCCCTCTTTCTGAGAATTAGGGGTCACTCTGCCTTTGCTATTAGAGGTCCTCCTCTCGCTCCTTAAGTGCACCTCTCCCAGAGAGATCACAGGATCAAGCCAACCCCTTTTTCTCATGTCTTTGCTAATCCCATCTACTCCAGGTAGTCAAGATTAGTAACTTCACCCTGCAAGAGTGGTAGGTTGCGGTCATCGTTGTGGTTAGCAAAACAAAAGCAGTTTCTCTCTGCTTAAATGGAAGGCAGTTGTTCTCCTCACCAGCTCCTTTAAATCTTCTTCCAGCCTAGAGCTTAGCAGCTAGGTCCCAGCCACCCTGAAGTTAGTGGGATCATGCTCTGACTTCTGTGGGATAATGACTTTTCTGCCCACGTCCAAATGACACTGGCTACCAGTTACGAAAGGAGAACAGTAAATTCATCTGTTAGCTGCTCTCTCTGCTGCAAGATTTACTTCCATCAGGGATTTTTATAGGCCAACGCTGTGTCTTACTTGATGGGGATGTGTGGTGGAGAAAATTTATTGTTCCCTTCCTAATAGATAGCTGTAATTTCATTTTGGAACAACCACTTTATGTGTGAGAAAGCTATTCCATTATGCCAGTGCACAGCGTTGGGAGCATCTGTGGCAGTGGGGACATTTGGATTAAAGAGAGTAAAGGCTGCACATCTGCTGCCCTCCACCCCTATTCACAGAACGCAGTGTTAATCCTAAAGAAAAGAGAGCAATTAGCTTGTAAACCCTTCCTGAACCCACTGGAAGATTAGCCATTTTCAATTAAAGCTTTTCAGCTGGAAAGATAATGGGCTGAAATTTCCAGCTTTTAAAAAATACTATTATTGACCATGTGGTTTTATTTCTATCAATTTACATCCTTTATAATTAGCTACACTGCGATAATTGGGACTGCCTTGCGCCATACCCTGCTCCCCACTCTTTCCCCTTATAATGCAAACGGCAAACTGACTTCATGGTCCGTCTTCTGGCCTGTTGCAACTAGCACAAACCCACTCGTCGTCTGGGCATATGCTGGTGATGAGCCGTAAGCAGCACTTTTATAGGCTCCTGTAACTCACAAATAAAAGGATAAACCTTTACATACCACTATGAGCATGTTGTAACTGTTCCCGGGGAGTCCGGATGGGAGGAGGGAGGCTGATCCTATCTTGCAAGCCTGCAATGACAAGCAGTTTGCAGTCCCTTGGGGAGCTCCACGCACTCCGAAGCCAAAATACTTCTTTATATCTCACTGGTCCCAGCACTCGGGGGTTACCTGGAGCTGTGTGTGGCTCCGCTTTGTCCCAGCTTGGGAGGTAAAGCTTCACAAGCCGGAGCTGGAGCCAAACCAGCAGATGGAAACGCCTCGCCCCAAAACACGCGGCTGATCGACTCCATCCGAAGGCATCAGCGCTTCTGAAAGCCGCGTCGCTCCTCGGGGCGTCTGGGTAGAGCTGGGAGCCTTCCTGTGGCAGCGCGGGAGTCTGACCTGGCTTCACCCCATGTCGGAGAGCCGCGCGCCGACTGCTGCGTGGTTGCAGCGCGTTTTGGGTCGTCTCTGTTTGCAGAGCGTGACCCGCTCTCCGTGTTTCCTGCGGCTAACGCACGAGCGCAGCGCCGGCGTGGCGTGGTCTGTGCTGCAGCCCCAGTGTGGGTGAGAGGCTCGGGCTGGAGCCGGCAGCAATCGTGGCCTCATCCAGCGCTGACGACTGCGGTGCCTCCTGCCAGCTGGGTATCCCCATCTGCACGGCACGCACAGCCTTGCGTCCCGTGCGACTGCAAGTTAATGCGATCGGCTGCGTTTCAGGGGACTTGTGGCTTTGGTCACTATGTGCGACTCAAACACAGCCATGTCTGTGCTGCTGTTAGTGGCTGTGCTACATCTAAGGAAAAAACGAGAAGAAAGGCTGATCTTTCAGGGAACTGCTCAGCTTTGCAGGCTGAGGTGTCTGACATGGAAATTAGCCCTCTGGCCACGGCCAAGGATTTCTGAATGAGATAAGCTCTGTGAGCTGTCGGAATGTAAAACCACCTGGAGCTCTGACTTCTGGGTGCAACGTGGGCTGTGCTTTTTGTGAGTCACCAAGATTATTGATATTGCTTCTAGTTCTTGGCTGTCTCCCATGCAGACCTTGGCCAGGTCCCACTTTCCTTTGCCTTGTCTCTTCTAGAAGAGCTGCACAGCATAGATCCTGCACGGTAGTGCCTAAGAGTGGGTATAAAAGCCATTAAAGCTTTTTTTTTTTGTTTAAGGAATATGGCTTGGTGCTCTTGGGATCTCGCTAGCCTTATCATGCTACTGATACTAGCATTGTCTTTTTGCAGTCAGCGCTTTCCCTGCTATTTCTTTGCTGAAATGCGTATGAAAATGTGCCTTGGAAAATATTTTACATCTGAACTAGTTAATACAGCACCTTGGAGAGAAGGTGTCTGAGGCAACAGAGTACAAATGAAGCCTCATTAAGCAGGAATTCAGTGATTCTGCTGAATGCCCCAGCAATTAAATTTCATCTTGATTCATATGCAGGTCAGGAGAGTTTGGAAGGAGAATAGAGGAAGCAAAGCACTGTGGCTCCGTACTATGCAAATTAGTGTTAACATGGCATTTCATTTATTGTTAATGCATTGTTACACTGCTACTCATTGAAAAGAAACTGTGTGACAACTGCTAAGACTGATGACCCGCTTGCTTATTTTTCCATCTGTGTTGGCAGCGTTGCCTCTGAAAAGACCAGTGCCAAGATAAATCTTTTAAGAGGAAGATGCGGAGGTTTTCTCTTCCCACAGAGAGAGGCAGAGCTGGATGCTGACTAAATGTTAGGGCCTGTCCTTCAGGCTGCAGTAAGCTATAGTGTTGCCTCTCTCCTTTGGGGTGAGATGTGGCATGGCCCACATCCCTGCTACTGGAAAGAGTCTTTGTTTGGGCTCAAGCGTTGGGTCCTTTTTGAGCAAAAGGAACAAGTCTTCAGTCCCTACTACTCCAAAGGCCTGAGCTCTTGTGACGTGTAACACAACAAGGGATTCAGGGGTGCTGACGTGCTTTGCAGCCCCATCAAGGCGTTCACACCTCTGCTCTCGTGGGGCAGCTCCCTGCTGTTGCTTGGGCTGATTGAGCTATGGGGCTGCTGCCCTGTTTTTGGAGGGCCGAAGTGCCAGTTCATCATTTTTTCTCTCTATCCAAAAGTCCACAGCAGGGCATGTTTCCTCTCTTTTGTTTTTGACTAATGTGGGTCTATGTGATGGAGCTTTTTTCATCTAACCTGCCTACCCATACTAGGGAAGAAGGATGGATACTGGCCAGCTGCTAATACAGACCCTCACTATTTTCATGCTTGGCCACATTAATGAAATATAAAGAAGAAACAATATTTCTGCTGAAGAGGAGAGATCATGAACAGGCCCTGCCAGGGCAGCACTGGTGCTGATATTGAGGTGCCAAGTGCAGCTGCCACGAGCTCACTGTAAATTGGAGTGGTTTAATGACTTTAAAACTGGGAACCAGTCCCGTCACTGAAGAACTTGGACACTTATTTTCCCTCCAACTTTTTAGCTGTAAACAACTTCTTGTTGTTCTGGTGCATTGGTCGCTAAAAGCAGAGGAGGTGGGAGCTATTAGGCATTTTGGATTCCCCCAGTTGCATGGTGCTGCTCTTGGTCTCCATTTCTACATGGTTCCTCCATTCACACGTAATTCTTTGCTGAGCTGGTTCGATACATGCTCAAGAGGATTTTATTTGTGTCCCAAGGCTGTTTGATATCTGCTAGCTACATTGCTATGAAAGATTTGAGGAGGAAAAAAAAGGAAAGCTGGTTAGGAACGTCCCCAAATGGAGGTGTGTTTTGCCCAGAAAAAGTGCTTATTCTGTACAATGCAGCCACAGAAGTAGAGATAAATGGGAGAAATATGCTCTGTCTAGCTGAAAGTGATGGACCTGTTTTCAGATGCTATGCATGCAGCTCCCAGAGCTCTGCTCCTTTTGGATCAGGTCATAAACTCTCACCTTGCCCTGGCATGGCTAGTGCTTGCTGATGGATCATTAACCTCCTGCTGTGTTGCTTATTGCTGTGTCTTGTCAAGCTAATCTCCATTTGGCTTAAAAAACCATCAGAAAGCTGAGATTCACTTTTGTTGGGATGACCTCTGCTAACAAGGTCCCTGAAGGAGCTCTTTTGTATCATTAGAGCTAGCTGGGGAATAAAAGATCTTGTACTTTGCTGCAGCCTATTTGTCTTCCACTGTTTTTCTTATCAGCCACTGGAGTCCCCAACCTTGTAGTGTCCTACTCTGATTGTTACCCAGATCCAGAAATTCAGAGTTTGGGGTAAACCGTGGGATTTCTTCTAATGTTTGGTTGCTAAGAAAAAAATGGCATAGCATATATACAGTATTAAGAGAGAAAGACGTGCTCCATGCTGCCCTGAGGACCCACTCTTCGTGGCCTCAGCTAGGGCAATGGGGCTGGGGCTGCTCTTTGAATAACCTGCAGTATGACTGAAGGATCTGTAAATGCGGTTGTTCCCCAGAGTTCAGAGCACTTTCTTCCTCCCACGCAGGCTGAGCATTACAAGTGTTTTTGCCAGGGTTTTGGACCCATTTTTTGCACCTTCAGATCACTGAGTGAGGTATTAGCTAGAAGGGTGCTGTAAGGAGGAGCTGCCTGGAGGAGGAAGGTTAACCATTGAGATTAAACCCAGAAATGCTGGAAAATGCTTTGAAGCAGTGTGAGACCATGCCTTGGTGGGGGCATGGCTTGCAGGCATGACTCTGGTGATGGTGCCTGTTATTTATGGCTCTCAGCTCCTGTTTGAAATGCCTGTTTTACCCAGCAGTAGATGTCCTCTGGCAGATGGTTAAAGAAAGCACAGACCTGACCCTATGGTCAAAGCCCCATTAGCAAGACAGACCGTAGGAGAGGGGAGGCCAGGAGAAGGACGAGAGGGGTGTGCCTGAAGTCACCGTCAGGACTATGGTGATGCATGTTTTTGTGGATCTGAAAGGATGTTGTAACTAAAATTTTTAAAAGAAACCCCTGTAATTTACTGAAAATGGCAGCTTGTTCTTCTCATGTGAGGTTTGGGTTAGAATTTTCAGTTTCCAAATCTGGGTAGCTCTTTCTTTTCTGTGATAGTCCCTCTCATATAGTCCCGTCCCTTAAATTTGCTGCCGTTAGTAGTGATGCCAATACATCCCCTCTCATTTGGTAGCCCAGTGACCTGACCCCTGAGTTTCACTCATTCTCACACATTTATTCTTGTTCCACAAAAGAGCTTTTGACAGGAACACACATGGAGAAATCAAATGTGACGCGTTGGTGAATGTGTATTTGCAAGGTGAACGTACAGACCCTTGAAGTTCAGAGGACCACTGTGCTCTGTCCTCTGGCTGAGATCAGCCAGTGAAGTTTTTCAAGGGAGTTAAATGTAGTTTATTGTTCACTTTGGCAGAGCATGGTGACTTCTTTCCATATGAAGTTTTGAAGGATGTTTTCTCTCCTCTGTTTTGCTAAAAATCTTCTAGGGTAACTTACTTGGCTTTTAGTTGCTTGCAAAAGGAGAAGGCTGAGCCATTGCAGGTTATAATTTCTTGCCAGGGATCTGATTGAGAAGATTAGATGGATTTGGAGAGAAAGGACCAGTGCTGTCCCAGGCACGGACTCACTGACTTGTTTGTATGTTTAGAAAGTGAAAATTCTAGTGCTTGGGCTTGCATCTACATGAAATAGGGAAGGAAATGTCCCCCACTGTTAGGAGGGAGGGAGAGAGACCTGCTGAGGTTGGCCAGGGGATGCCAGTTGTTGGGAACCAAAAAGTTTCCGTTTTTAAAAACTGGAACTTTCAATTACTACAGTCTGTAGCTTTTTTTCTTTCCTGAACTAAAAGTCCATTACTTTGGTGTGCATTTCAGCCCGGTGAGGGATGCTGGATCACAGGCGGAATGTATGATTGGGGAATGTCGAACCACTGGTGTCACTGCAGCGCTTCCTTTTTCCCATTAATCACAGCTCCGGGATGTATCCTGCATTCCCTATCGCTGCCCTGCAGCGCCGTCAGGTGATGACAGATGTGGAAGTCTCTTTCTGAAATGGTTAAGCAGAAAAACGTACAGCAGCCGTTTTGTGCGCTGGTAGTGGAGGGAACGGATGGGCGTCTTGGAAGTACCTCCGACAGCGCTCTCCGTCTCAGTGCTCTGCGTGTGTGCGTACAGCAAGGGCTCTAATTGCCTCCTGGATGGGTCAATTTATCTTTCGGTGTTTACTACCTGTAATAAATTAATGTTTAGGACTGGCTGATGGAATTTGCACCTAAAGGAAAGAATAATCAAGAACTTCTTCCTCTGGCTCCATTACCAAACTGTTTAAATACCCTTTTCTTTAAAGATTTTTATTTTTTTTTAAGCCCATTCACCCTTTCCCATAAAAACATATCAATAAAATAATGTGTTGCATTTTGGGTCCATATGTGAAAAACAGGGCATCTACTTAGACCAAAGCTGAGCCCCGCTGCAGGCTGCAGGCTGGCGTGCAGTTGTCTGGAGTTTCTAAATAAGCACAACTACGTAAAATTGGGGCAGATGAAATAGAGCAAATGTGCAGCCAGCGGATAGCTGGGTAATCAGCTGTGAAGTCTCTTCCACCAAGAGAGTGATGGGTCTGACTCTTCTCCCTCCTCCTCCTCCCTGTCCGCTGCAACCAAAAATCAGTCAAGGTGGGGTGTAGGCTCTCCAAACCTCTAGATTTTGTGCAAAGATGAGTTAGAGTTCCCAGTAAAAACTGGGTTTCCCAGTAAGACATCTGGAAGCGCTGGGTCTGCTGTGCCAGAAACAAGCCTTGACAGGGTGGATGAGCAGGAAGAGGGGTCCCCAGTGCTGGGCAGACCCCTGATGCGTAGGTGTGTATTTTGAAATGGAAGAAGTAGGACGGGGAGAAGGAGATGGCAACGTAAAATCTTAATTTAAGATCTGCATTTAAAAGAAATAGAAAGCGTCTGCGTCAGTCTCTTCTGAACCTTCCCTAACCCAAAGCAATTTCTGTTGCTATTAATACAATTTTTATATGCGGTTAGAACTTCGGGTTTTCTCTGTGCGCTGTAAGTGTGTGTGGTTGGGTGTTTTTTCTCCTCGTTTTCCCGTGGCTGACTGTTCATTACGTTCATTCAACTGTCTGCAGAGAGTCCCCTGAGACTTCCTAATGCGGAGTGATGTAAGATCCGCTCCGTGTTCTCCTGGGCTCAGAGCATGTTCAACGCAAAACAGTCCATTTCAAGATCTACAGTCCTGTGACTTCTGACGAGGATGCTTTTGGATGTGGTTAAATAAGTAATAGTTTAAATTGCAGGAACAAATACCCATCAAGCAGTGGACTAAATCATTGATATTCTGAATAGCCTGTGATCTCTCTGCTGTCCTCCCTGTCTCGTTTGCATAAAAGTGTATCCTGTAAACGTCATCCCAACCAATTTAGACCATGTAAGGTTTGCATCTTCGCTCCCACCGAGGTTCTGGGAGGATTTGTAAGTTAACTCTGGGGAAAGATATATTAAGTTCAAGAGCAGGACAGTATGTGTTGGGTACAAGAAGCGATAAACCAAGCACTAGTATGTGTGTAAGGGTAGCTACTTCTTACTTACAACAAATGAATTTTGCTCAAAGGTCAGCCTGTTCCTGTGGCTGGTGGCCTATTGACCGGTATCGCCTCTTTAGTTGTGTGGATGACAGCCAAGAGCCTGTGCGGATGGATGTTTACAGTAGGGACTACCCAGAAGCTGTTCTAGCCATGGAATGTCCTCAGCCCGTGCTGTCTTTCAGCTTGGTATTTTATACTGAAGGGGAGGCCCAAGAAAGTGTTCCCTACACCCTCTTTACTCCTAGGATGGTAATTTGGGGATCAATATATGGCAAGAAAGCAGAACTGAGATTTTATTTTATTTTTGTTCTATGAAAAGACCCTTTAACATCCTCCTTGCCTCCCCCCCCCCAAATGAACTTCTTTTTCCACTGGGCACAGTGTGTGGGTAAAAAACAGACATTCTTAGGTGAGGCTTATATGCAGTTGGTATTGCCAGAGTATTTTTGGAAAGCTGCTAATTCTGAGCACACAAGCATACAGTTAATGTCGAGGTAAAGGAGGATTTACAGACTGTTCATGAAAAATCAAAGCTCTGGGTGCTGTTCCTCGAGTTTGTCAAGTCACAGTTTAGGTTGATGCCTCATGCTCTTTTATGATACCTATATATTTTAATGTCATAACATATCTTTCTGTGCTGTCCGATTTTGTTGGGGTGTGCGGTGTACTCTTTTTCACT
Organism: Tauraco erythrolophus; assembly: GCF_009769465.1. Lineage (NCBI taxonomy): Eukaryota > Metazoa > Chordata > Aves > Musophagiformes > Musophagidae > Tauraco > Tauraco erythrolophus. The sequence continues at coordinate 11,224,950 of NC_141476.1, forward strand.
CCCCATTAGAAACTCAAGCTGTTCACTTCAACTAGTTTTAATATAGTGCCACCTGAAACACGAAGAAAGTGGTGTGTTTACGGGTTTTGGCCAGAAACCATAGAGTAAACATCTTTATCCTCTCCTGGCGCACTGGGCTCTTGCCAACCACCTCAATGAATGCCATAAGCAATTCTGGGTTTGAAATGACAAAATGCCTCTTCTTTTTCCACCAGTAGCAGAGGAACAGGGCAGCCCCATCCAGTTCTCACCCACAAAACCAAGCAGATTCAACCATGTAGTAGACCTGCCCTCTCATACCCTTTCTCAATGCAGCAGATATTCTGGGAAGAATTTTATGGTGGGTGTAATAAGTGATTGCTTTTAATTTTTCTGTAAAATATCCTATTGGAGATGTCCATTTCATGGCATCCAAAGCAATGGCCTATTCCCAAATTAGCAGCTTCTTGTTGTATTTGCGGTGCAACTGGAGATGTTTTTTTCCTTTAACATGAGATTTATCTGCAGCAAAAGCATTAATAGCTGTGTGAAAAGATTTCTAATTACAAATTTTGACTCAATTACTAATTAAGTCTATTGTCAGACTGAACAACTTCTTAAAAACAAATTATGGACCAAAATATCTCTTTTGTAAGTAGGTTTTTCTTACTTAGTAATTTTATTGCTTTTGTGTAAGTTGTCTGCACATGAAACAGCTGTGTTCGAACCAAAATAGAGATGTAGCTGCATTTCAATCCAAGAAAGAACTCTGATGTTAGGCTGGAACCTGGTTCTCCCTCTCCACATGGGCCACACAGAGTTAGAGTCCCCAGATCTGCAAAATTTCCTGCTGGCACATCCAGATGTGTTCAGGCCCTTTTGATTTATCCTGATTTGCTTCCTACAGAAACAAGACTTAACCTTGGTGCCTCTCCATGAGCATCCTTCTAACTTTGTAACCTCTTGACTGTTTTCAGCCAAATCTAGTAGGAGTCTCAAACATGACTGGACCCTCCTACAAAAACATAGATGGCTGTCATGCCTCTGTGCCTTGGACCATGCTTGTCTGGTTCTCTTCTTCACAGTTTCTGGGTATAATCTTGCCATTTTAGATTATACCAGTTCCCAAGGGAATACAGCAACTATGGCAAAAACTGCCTTTTGAATGTAAGCTGTGGGCTGAATGGTACAAACAGGGTTTGTGTCTCACAGCTTGGCTGAAACAGGGACCTGTGTGGTGCTGCAGGTGCCACACGAGCCCTGCGTGCACCCTTGCTGCGTACCCCAGGGCCAGGTCGGTGGCATCACCCTCATGCTCTGCATCTCCAACACAAGTCAGCCTACTTTGTTTTTCCTTTTAAAAGCCAAGGAAGCAGAGACTGGTTCATTAAAACAACTTTTCTCTAGTCCAGTGCCCTACCTCCATCCATGGTGGAAGACCAGCCGTTTCGGGGTAAGCCATGAAACGTCCCATTGCGCAGGGCAGGAATCCCCGTGCCCCAGCTGGCGGCCGGCATCGCCCCCGCAGCCTCCCCTCGCTGCGCTCCATTGCGAGCCCAAATCCGAGCACAGGGCTTTGCGTGCAGCTTGCCAGCGACGGTTCTTTTGCCCTTCTTATAAAGGGTTAACCCGAGTTTTCGGGAAAACGCTGTAGGCAGGACACAGGACTGCAGCTTCACGTTCCCGTACGAGCGAGTGCTGCGTGTGTTTGGGAGGCAGCGCGATGCTTTGACAGCAGCTTGACATTGCCTTGAAAGGTGCCGGAGGCTCCGCAAGCACTTGCCAAGAGGGGGTGGGGGCGAGGAAAGTGTGTCAGGCGGTACCGCAGCCGCAGCCGCCTCCTGCGCTTGGCCCCGCTGCCGCAACTTGGAGGTTTGTGCGGGGCTCCGGGCACGGCGGGCAGGGCAGCAGCGGCACCTCCGCTGCACCACCGCCCGCCCCCCTTCCCTTGTATTTTTTTTATTCCCCCCCTTGCCTGAAATCCCCCGGAACCCCCGCAGGGTCCAGGCAGGAGGGGCCCGGCGCATCCCGAGGGGACGATGCCCGCTGGGGGCCGGCGGGGCGCGGGGGCGAACGGCGCCGGGAGCGGGGAGCGCGCCCGGCGTTTGCTGCGGCTGCCGGAGAGTCGGGGGTCGGCGGCTGCCTCCCCTTCATCCAGCTGTTCCGTTTAACCAGTTCCGCTTCTAACTTTTGCTTTGCGGTGCCTGATGGCCAGCGGAGCCGAGAGAACTAGCACGGGATTTTTAGGACCAGCTAGAAAACCCCTCTACCCTTCATTCTCCTGTTTCTACACAGGACCGGCGAGTCCCACGTTAAATAGCCATGTAAAGACGTTTCTTTCTAAAGGATTGCCGCGTTTTTGAGTCCTCGCAAAGTGGAGTGCCCAGGACGATTCCTGTTATTTTGCTGCCGTGGAGCGAGGAGCAGCGAGTGCTGCAGCCGGCCGGGCTGCGGGAGGCTGAGCCCGGGCTGCCCGGGGAGCGGCTCCAGTGCGGGGGAGAGAAAGGAGCGGCTGGTGCCAGTGGTTGAATGGTTTGGTAGATAACAGCAGACATGCTTTGTGGACTGAAAAAGGATTTGCAGTCAGACTTTGGTGAGTGAGCCTGTCTGTATTTTTTTTTCCTCCCCTTCTTCCTCCAGTAGTTTACTTTCGTTTACTCTGATTTCCTTTAACCGCCTTAAATATCATTACCAATTTCATGTGCTACTTTTGAAGGAGGTTTTACAAATCCAAACCGTTGCATACAAACTGTGACTTAATTGCTTTGATTTGCAAAATATCTCTCTCCTTCTCCGGAAAGAATTTCTCCCTGTGACCACTGGAGAGGACCCTCCAGGCTTCCTCCCTCCTTCCCCTTCTCCAGCTGGGAGATTGGCAGGCACAGGGGCTGTTCTTGAGGCACCTCAGATATTGTGCAGCCTTTACAGCTGTTTCGTTCTTTTTAAAAACAAAATCTAAATGTAGCTCTTATATTTTTCAGGATCAGCCTGTGAATGGGCTGGGCCTTCAGCAATGGTGAATAGAGGGCTGGGGGGGGAAGATGGGGGTAAGGGACTCTGCTGAACGTGGTGGGATCACTGCCATCTCCCCTACCTCCAGTGTAACCTGCTGCTACCTTGTCTAATAAATATTTCAACTCCTGCTAGAAATCTGCCATTTCAATGAGCTGCTAACCATTGTTTTAGAAACCTGGGGTGAGCAATTCACTGTTAACATGGAGTATATAAAAAAAATCCAAAAAAATCTTGCAAAACAGGGGGTAGATGAGTGTAGAAGGGCACCTTTACAAAGGGCACAGTCACTAAATCCTGGCCTCAGTCTTTCCAGGATGGACAGGCTCTGAGATTTCTAACTGGGTGCAATATTCAGGTACTTCGTTGCATGCTGTAGCTCTGCTTGTTGCAGCTAAATATACTGCATGAAGCTTGCTCTTCGGCTCTGATGCAAGCGTTTCCCTTCTGAAAGCAAAGACATTGGAATTGGAAGCACAGAGGCAATTTATGGTTTCTGAATCATTTTACATTGCCTAATGACGTAGTGAGACTGACTTTGTCCTCTTCTTGGCCTCAAGATGCCCTAAAGCATGAACTTAACTTTAGAAAATTGTTTTCCCTCCCTGAATCTGAGGGGTAGAACAAACCAGGTGTAGAGCAGCTTAGCCTGGCTGTGTCGCCTGATCCCATGGATGGTGACTAGGTGCAATGTCCACTCACTGTAGCAGCACAGCAAGGAGCGGTTTGGGGGCTGGGGCTTATTTTGAAGCTGCCTGAGATATGGCGATGAGTCCTGGTAGGCAGAGGGAGTCTGGGCGCATGATTTAACAGGGCAGGAATGCAGCTGTTCCATGAAAAGATCAAAAGACAACTTGGCAGGAGCTCCCATCACTCTTGGAGCTGAGCCATAAGCTGGGCCCCTAGCTCAAAGGTGACTGACACCAGTTGTGCTGGAAGAGTCTCCTGGGTGCCACCAGCTGCAGCGGGGGGGATCATTCATCCAGTTTCTCCAGCATGTCACCAGAGCCACGTGGTGCTTGATACATGCAAGTCCTGATGATCGCTGTGTTGCTGCAAATGGTGATGTTGTCTGGGTGTTGGGTGATTAAATGGGAAATATTCCAGATCTCAGCCCCAAACCTTTCTTGGAGAACCTCAGGTCAATATTGTGCATAGCTCTGTCACGTACAAGGGAATGGTGCGATCACTGAGCTGGTAAGGAAGCCTTCTTCACCCTGGTATCAGACCTTTACAGCTTGTGCTGGTGATGCTCCTGAGGCCCAAGCCCATGCTTTCATCACACAGTAGGTACCGTTTTCCTCAGCATCTCACAGATAAGGCCATCCTATGCGCCAGCCACAGAGCAAAGACAGAGAGGGGTGGGTGACCACCTCATTTCATGTCTGCCATCCTTTTTCTTCTTAGTTATTTTAGTGAACAGAGAAAAGTTTTGAGGGGGGTTGATTACAGTGCGTTGGGTTTGGCTTTGCTGACACACAAGGGAGCTCTCTTTTGGTCACTCAGCTGGGTTCTTAACGTGTTTTTTCTCCTGATAACCTGTCTATTTCATGAGACTCATCTCCTCATCTGGAGATCATCTGAGATGGAAGCAATAAAGTGAATTGCTGTCATATCAGTTGTTTTAGCATTTTAAGTGTGATGGGCAAAACCAGTAACCAGATGAAGTTTCAAAGAGGCATCCAAATGTTTCAGAAGTGCTTCCTGGGCCCACCACCATCAGGATCTTGGCGATTTCTTTCCTCTCCTCCAGCCACTCTTGGAAGTTTTTCTGGTGAGATGTTTTTATAATACAGAGCTTTTATTTGTCCTTCAGAATGGAAAGGTCAGGTAATGCAAACTAACAGTGATGTTTTATGGAAGGTGGGGAAAGCATTTATCTTCTGGTTAGTGTAAATTTCTGTGTGGCTGTGCTGATACCAGTGTGATAGTGTGTTTCCACAAAAGATGTTGCAATCTTGCAATTGGAGGACTTCCCTGCAATGCTTTGTGGCCTTTCTGAAGTCCGGGAAGACCCTATATGTTTTGCTTTAACAAACTTGATGTTCAGTGGGTCCTTACTGCAGGATCACTGCAGGAGTGGGCGGAACGACAGAGCTCATTGAATCTCTTTCGTGCTGCTCCAGGTGACCAGTTGAGGATCCCATTGCAAATCAGCCCAAGTTAAATGGTTACTTGACATCAGTACAGGCAGCTTCAGAAGACCCTTTGTATTTCAGATGTATGCATTTGGGTGACTTCATTGTTTTATATTTTTTAAAATATGGTTTGTATAGAAGGTAAAGGAAAAATAAAGATAGTAGATGAGGATGTTCAGTGCTTTTCTATTTGGGTTTGTTGTTTGGTTTTAGGGTTGTTTTATTTTGTTGCCATTAGAAGCCGTGCTTTTTGCCTAAGTGATATGAACTCTCTGCAGACGAAGGAGAGCAGTCCAAATTTCCTGTGCCTTCTTCCTGACCAGCAAGCTGCACCCTTTAATTGCAGGGTGGGAATGGCCAGGAAAAGAGACTTGTTAATAGATCTCTGCCCCTTCCTGCTTGTTGGTTTTCAGGGGATCAGTTCCCCTGTTCTGTACTTCTCTCTCTGCAGTAGCCCCAGATCTTCCCCGGTTGCCAAATAGGCAGAGGGAGAAATAGAGAAAAAAAAATTTCTGAAAGGGATAGAAAACTAATGTGAGAAGCTAGAATAAAACAGGAGGAAATCTTCACAGATGAATCTCCTAGAAAGAAAGATTTTATCTTTCTTATTGAAGAATTTATCACAATAGTGCTATTTAATATAACTCCTGCTCATCAAGCTGCTTACATCACTTGTCAGCTTCACCTCAGTTGCAGCAAAACGAAAGATGAAAAGAAACTGGTATGTGTGTACTAAGACAGACATCCCTGCATCTGGAGCTGAATCACAGTGATCTTAATTTTGTTGAACCAAAACTGGGCAGAGAGAGTTTGTCTGGGCTGTTCCTCTGCCCTGAGCTAGTATCTGCCATACCTATGTTATCATCTGTCCACTTTGCATTTGAATACATCCGTGCTGAAAATACCGCAGCTGGAAACACATCAGCTCAAATTCATTCACTAGACTTAAATATTAAGGAAAAGCCTTCTGCATCTGTGGTTTTGGTGCCCCTGCTTCCTGTCCTAACACAGATGACACGTTACTCCTTTCCTCTGGGCATCGCTCTTCCGGATGTCTGAAGACAGCAAGAACACTTCGTCTCTCCTCCCTCTCTTCTCTTTAGCATAGACGACTCATTCCTCCTGCCAGTCTCAGAAGTTCCGGTCTTCTAGAGGTCTGACCAGACTGCACTGATTCAACATGAATGAGCTCCAGGTGGACCACATCTGTCTTGAATTGTGGTACCCAAACCTGGGCCCTGCGTTCAAGCTCTGAGGCTTTTATCAGTGCTGAGTAAAATGAAAGGATGATTTCACGGATCTTGCAGACTATACTCACCTTTGTGTGTACCAGGGTGCTGGCTTTTATTGCAGATGATATGGCACTGTGGGATTACATTTAGTTTGCAGTCTGAAGAGTCCTTCCTCAGCTGTCACTTAGATAGTTTTTCCCCATCCTTTATTCAATTGATTATTCCTGCCCAGGTCTGGTAGCTTGTGTGCACCTCTACTGAATTGTAGATTTGTTTTTTTCAAACATGTATGAATCATTCTGGAATCCAAATTTACTTCCCAGCCTGCTTCCAGTCCCCCATAGCTGATGGCTGTCAGTAAACTTAATAAGAGCAATCTCTCTGCAATCATCCAGGTCATTTAACGAAAACCTGAAGTCTTACCAGACTTGAGATGGGCCCCTGCAGAACTTCGTTTAATACACCTGTCCCTTCTGATTGTGAACAACTGATGAATTTTCTCAGTGTGTGGTTTTCCAATCAGTTTTGCATACACTTCATAATCATCTGTATCCTGCTTCCCAAACACACTTATAAAAATAGCTTGTGAAACAGTGTCAGAAACATTTCTAAAATTGAGGTATAACAACTCGCATTTTCCATCTATCCAGAGATGTTGCTCTGTCATAGAGAGAAATTGAGCGGGTGTGACTTACTTGCGGTAGATCCAGGTTTGTTGTTAGTCTTCCTTGTAGTCTTTTAGCAGCTCACACACAGGTGGCCAGTTCCAGGAGCTGAAAGAGAAGGTGATGGATTCGTCATTCTCTCGCTCCGGCTCTGATATCACTTCTCTTTGTTTTGGTCTGTTTTTTTTCAAGTTGAACATTACGTTTTGCTCTTCCTGCAGTCTTGTGATGTCTTACCCATCCTCTGTAAGGTCTTAAGGATACCTGCTGATGGCGTTAGGACTTCGGTGGCCAAGTCTCTAAAGTTTTGTTAATGTACACTATGTTAAGCATAAATGAGCTTATCTACACAGTGGAAATGAGTTCTTGCTCTTTTCTAGACATGACCCATTCCACCAAAATTGCTTTTTATAGAAGAAAAAGGACTAAAGTAATTTCCTACAACTTTTAATGGCCTAGAGAAAGGAACTATCTTTTTATTCAGTTTATCCCCTCCTTTATGGAGGTTTTCCACTTAAACGGTTGTGCTCGTGCACGTCTCATTAGTACACGTCTGTTAGTAGAAGGATGTTTTTCAATGCAAAGGACAGGCAGATTTAATAAAAACGTCAGTCCGTAGTATTAGTTGAACAACTGCTATCGAGGTTTTCTCTCCAGCAGTAACTGCTGGGAGTCCAGTTTCCAGCCCAGACATTTACCAACCCGCTTAAGAAAATCTCATTACTGCTGGAAGAGGTGCACTCTGGCTTTGAGCAACCCATAGTAGGGGACCGAATTTCATGTGCTGTGTTAAGTTTTGCTTTTGGCTTTATGTGCAGGTTCATTATTCTTTATAACGTTCATTCTGTTTTGTTAATCTATATAAGCCAAGGATCACCATGCTGCCAAAGTGTTTGCACATGTTAGGGCATGTAGGATTTGATTTGTTTTGAAAATGAACTGTTAAAATTGTTACTTGAAGGTGGATGCCAATGCTTATTGCTTGTGGTATTATCTACTTAAGTCAAGGACAGAAATCATATGCAATTTTACCCAGAAGGTCAGAAAAAGGTGTTGGGCAACTTGGAGGGAAGGGTGCCTATGCTTTTGTGTTTAGGCATGTGTAGGTGTGGCAAACAAAAGACAAAATTAAAGCTAATGAGTAATAATAATCAGAAAGAGGTGTTGGCGCAGAACTAGAGGAAAGTAAGTAGAGCAAGAATAAATATTTAGCAACGTTCATCAATTGACAATTGAACGCTAGCAGGCATAAGAACATTTAAGGCTCTTTTCAGCTGTCAGTTTAGCTACTGCGTAATTTTTAGCATGTGAGTAATCCCATCAGGGTAGGCATGGTCTTAAGCCTTGAAGGATAGGACCCCCCGGTCATTGTACGGCTGTCTATTCAAGGTGGCAGAATACCGTTTCAAGACAAGCGTGCTTACGTGGGAGTTAGGAAATTCTGGTTCTGTGACAGTCTGAATGCCAGTCTGCTTCTGGTGTGTTTTTTAAAATATTATTATTATTCCATTCATAACAACAAAAAAGTACTAACCGAGGTTGATGTTCTCAGCTGCCAAATTTATTAATCTATGGATTTACAAATCAGTCTGGTAACTTAAGAGATATGCAAAATCACACAGGATGAAGAATCTCTCTCCTTCCATTCCCAGCAATTGTCATCCCCAATTTTTTTATTTCAATAAAAGATTATTTTTTTTTCTTTGACCGTGTGTTTTTGTTCAAGGATCTGATAATTACATGCTTGGAGATGATGGCTTTTCAAAAGCATCTTTCCTAGCAATTTTCAACTGGAGATGTGGATAAAAATATCTCCCCATTTTTTTATCAGAATTGTTTTCAGTAATGTGCAATTATGAGCTCTGCCTTCATTCAATTCATCCTGGAAGAATTTGCTTCACAGGGAAATTCATTTCCTAGCTGTTGTAGATGCCAGCATCGTTGGCAGCTGCAGGTTTTTGTGGGGAGGAGGGAAAAAAAAGGCCCAGAAATGAAAATTGCTGTGAAGTAAATCGGTTCTAACACCTGGAAACTATGAAAGGATGGAGTATCATACTTTTCTGTTAAAACATTGTTAAAACTGCTTTGCATGTCAGTCCCAAAATGGCCTTGTAAATTATTTAGTATAGCTGAGAGATGAAGAGATGATCCCACTTAATCATGCCTCACAACTGAGCTGGTTCTTATTGTGCAGGTTGATGAAATCATGTTAAAAAGGTGGAAGGAGTTGTGGTTTTCTTCCCAGCAGTACTCTAGCTTCCAGTCTCAATATATAATTAACACTCGTGTGGTATATCCTAATGAAGCTGTAAGTTTGAAGCTGGCTCAGGTTTGGGGAGAGCAATGTTGGTGTTAAGGCGAGAAGGGCTTTGTAGCAGTTGCAAAGAGAATAAATGTGCTTCTGTCCTGGGAGGCAGGAACTTGTGCTGGTAAGAGTAACAGCTGGCTGCTTGCTGCCCTGGCCTATGGATGAAAACGGGATTTGCTGCATCCTTCTGTTTTGTTGCATCCTCCTTCTTCCCAAAGGAGGGAGATAGGTTGCTGATCTGGTGTCTGCTGCTGTTTTGGAGGTAGTGTGCCAAGGTGTTTGCAGCTATTGAGCAAACCGACCTGCTTGATATCCCAGAAAACTTTTGCCTCCTCTGAGCCCTCTTGGTGCCCCCAGAGCCCGCAGGTCCCACACACCCACCCCCTGCCCTGTGGGAGCTCTCACTGTAAAGAGGGTGGGATGGCACAGATCCAGGCAGCTGCTTTTCCCAGCTAAATAGCTGCGCTAAGTCAGGGATCTGCTCCTTTGTCTTTGGGCAACCATATGCATGACGGTACAAGATGATGAACGTCTGAGTCAAACCTCTAACAGGTCCCCAATGTTGCCCCACCAGCCTCAGTGGAGTTGTCCCAGCAATAAATCTGCTTCTCCACCAGATCTCAGCAGAGGTCCCCTCCTTTCCCGCTGTCGGCACGACAGCTGATCCTTACGGGGTCGTTACTGCAGTGAATGGTTCAGCCTGATGTGAAGGACGTGGCCTGCTCTTGCCCCGCTGATTTGTAGAGGGTAATTTCTTTGTGGAATGCAGTGCCGTTTGGGTGGGATTAAACTCTTGGCATAAGATGAATGTACGTGTTTTGCTAAAGGTTGGTTTTTTTTCAATAATGTAATGCATTTCCCACACAACCTACTGTGTAAACAGACCGTGTTCCTCCCCTCCATGAAACGCTGCGCTCCGTTGCTCACGCTGCCAGAGCGCCTCGAACCTGCAGCCCAGCATCCCCTGGGTGCAGGGGTGCATCTCTGGGCAGATTCTCCGCAACTTCATCCTCAGGTGACTCCTCTGCAGCAGGCAATAGAGCCACACGCCGGGATCAAGTGTGTGTGCGCGAGGTAGGAACGGACTAGATGGGGTCCTGGGATGGAGCCACAGAGATATGCCTGAAATGTGAGGAAATCAGTGGGAAGATGCTCAGGTACATGTATATCTGGATCAAACAGCCCAGGTGACTTTTTAACCTTGTACCTGTGGAGTTAAAATCAGGTTGAAGTCAGAAGAGCTCTGAGACAGAGGGCACATCACTCATTGCTTCCTATTTTGCTCCAAAACCAGGTTTCACCCCACGGTCCGTGGCTCTATCACCTGCCCTTGCTGCGTAGCATGTGGCTCTTGTCCCTGCCGTCCCCCCTTGCTGCTGCAGCCAGGCTGTGCGAGGCAACCGCTGCCGTCGGGACAGTGACGAATGTCTCCCAGCTCCAGGCTGGCTCCAGGGATGGTCCGGATAGCTGCCGTGATTGGTGAGGCTGGCCAAGAGGCATGAGAAAGCAGAGAAATGGGTTATTAGTAACAACAACTTAAAGAAGAATCAAAACAACTCCCTTTCCCTCTTGTGTTTCAATTTACCCCCTACCTTCCCACTCCAGTGAGCTCGGCAGAGGGACCCCATCACTGGGAGGGAGGATAAGCGTTCACCTTGCGGGAACTGGAAAACAAAACGTTTTGGAGGCGAGTGAGCGGCGCTCCGCTGGCTTTCTCTCCTTTCTCAAAGTCCCTTTATCATTCAGCAGCCGACTCAAGCGATACCATGAGCTATAATAGGCAATTAGCTCCTAGCAGATTTATGTGATGCTGCATTTTATAAGCAAACAATCATGTGTGTTTAATCATTAAATGAATCTGCTGTGTCTAACGTTCACGGAGCCGATACCTTCTCTCTCGTCTCCCCATGCACACACTCAGCTCTCTTGCACCAGTACAGGCCTGTAGATGCTCATACTTGTGCAAAACTGGTGGAAATGTCTTACTTGGCAGCTGCCTTTGGTTCTGGCAGGCAGTGACAAGAGCTAAGTACTTGGCGATGTCTGCTCTCGGAGACATGCAGGCTCCATGGAGAGGTTAGCACGGTGGGAACAGGAGATGCCTGGTGTGGTGATGTTCTCCCCCACAACTGCATGGACCCTCAGTATGATGAGGTGCTGGACAGGCACCTGCACAGCACCCTGCCCAGTGCGTGCTCCCAGTGATTGCAGTGTTCCCCAGGCTTCCTGAGATTTGGAAAGTAGTTGGTTTTAGTATTCATAGTTAATTTTAGAAATACCTGCATACGCTGCTCTTCCACACATCTATTACACACTTGACAGAACCTGCTGGTTTTAATTTTTATTAGCACAAGTGCCTCGTTGAATCAAAATTAAGTGGGTATTTGGGAAGCATAATGTGAAGCATTACACTTAATGGTCTGTGTTCCTGATGGAAAAAGGCTGTCACATGAGTCTCCTCTTTCCCCGAGACTCTGCGGTCTTTAGCTACAGCTGAATTTTCCCTGAGTTCATTGCCACTTCCCATCCTCTGTACGTTGTTGAACTCCCAGCTGCATCTTTTTAGGTGTATGTTGCATCTTTTCAGATATGTGCCCTTATTCAGATATAAACATACTGAGTCTTGGGTTGTAGCGCATGGGGAGAGGCGGGTCTGCAGGGTGTGGGTGGGAGGGGCTGCTCAAGCCGTTCGCATCCAGGTTCAGCTTGAGACCCTCCCTCGTTCAAAGGGAGAGCATGTGTCTGCCTAGGGCAGTGCAAAAAGGACTCTTTCCCAAACCTGGGCATTCCCCAGCCTGTGGCTCCTGCAGCTGGCACCCCACTCCTGGCTAATCCTTTGGCCAAGGCAATTTTGGATTTTAAACATATTAAAAAACTCAAAGGGAAAATTAACCCGCGGAATTGTGGGGCTTGAGTTCTGCACAGAGCAGGATTTCCACATGAAAATCCCAAGGTGGTCCCGGTTTGCTCACAGGTGCTCTCATGTTGTGAACCTTTCAGAGGGTGGCAGAGCCCAGCTTGCAGCAATTTGTTCTGATTTTCACTAGGACTTCCCATGCCTTTTGGGAAATCTTATGCTGGTCGTAAGCTGAGATTGAGTTCTCCACCTGCTTTGCATCACCCATGCAAAGAAAGGCAACTGGAAACCAGCAAAACAGTGTGCATGAAGGCAGCTACATAAAACATCTGGAATGTATTAATAACTCTGCTGGAGCGAGGTCTTACCCATCTTTCATACTGAACAGATGTTTGCTTTCATCGCGGTGGTGCTGTGCTGATCTTTGGACACCAGCCTGTTTGGAGGATGGGATGTCGGCAGAGCCTGCAGCCAAGGCGAGGTTTGATGGGAACCAAAAAGTGGGGCAAAACCAGGAGCAGGACTTGTTGGAAGCAAGATTTAATGGACAATTCAGGCAAATTTTTAACAGCTGGTTTGATGGGGTTGAACCACACCAGTTCCAACATCAAATAACTTTGAGCTTTGAAACTTTCTTATTTCGTCCTGCTAAATCTGATATTCCCTGGCTCTTTGATTTCTCTCCTTCACCCTCTCTTCTTTCATTTTAAGCAAGGCTCTTGCTTAGACTTTCTTTAGTCTTTAGCTATAAGCTTATTCCATCTCTCGCACTGCTCCTGTGAATCCTCCTGACACAGTCGAGGATAAAAGCAGCCCAGCCGTGTACACGGACCATTGCATAATGAATGGTTTGTGTGTCAGAGTCTAAAATCTACATATGTTTAGATCAGTCATGAAGTGGGAACATCTGTATATATTCATATATAATGGCTTTTACCACATGAATGAATAATCCAACTCCCACGATTTGGTATTTACTTTTTTTGAAACATCGCTACTTAGCTGAACACTGAGGAGAGAATCACATTTGTAGGAATTAAGTCTTAGTAAGGTTTAGCGGGGCTTTGTGGGTAAGCTGGAAACAAGTCTAAATGGGGTGCCAGAAATCTTTCTTTTAAAATAGTTAATGCTGTCTGGAGCTTCTTCCTTACTTCTTGACTCCCACTGGTTTTTAAGCACTTTGCATCAGAATGCAGCATGAATCCAGGATAGAGCACCTGATTTTCAACCTACCGCATAGAATATCTTCTCATATGATGCTATCTTCCAGCAGAACTCACTGTCTTTGCGGTCCTCCTAAAAGGGGTTCCCAAACTTTAGGGGCTGCAGTGCAAGTTGGGAGCTCCAGCTGAGGGATTGCCCCATTGCAATGTCATTGGCAACCTGCCTGTGAGATACTTTGGTGCACTGGCCCATGGGATGATGGAACAAGCTGGTGAAGATACAGCCCCTCTGCTTAAAAGAAGGCTGGGGACTTGCTACATCTGCTCTCTGCTGGGTCAGGCTGGTTTATTGTCTCCCCACAGCCAGCAAAGCCTCTGAGCCTTGTGCCAGCTCTGCCCTCGCCGCGGCTGGGGCTGAGCACGTGCCCAGCTGTAGGCTGCAGAGAGCTGGGGTTGTCTCGGTTCAGCAGACTGCTCTGATTTTCATAGCTCCTTTTGAAGCTGTAGCTGTAGATAAGATCAGTGCAGTAGCAAACGAGGTTGTGGACAGCTTTGATATCTGCTTCTCATAGTTTATTTGACTTTTTTATGCTAGTGCTGATGGCATCCTTTAGGTTTTATATAAATCTGTTTTCTTGCTTCACCCCTTGATCCCTGGCTCACGCTTTTATTAAATGTTACTGCATTGAAGTGTGTCCCTCTGTGGCCTGATTTGCCTGTTGTTTTTTTTGTTTTGTTTTGTTTTCTTGTGGTTTGCATGGATTTTCTTATTGTTATTGGCTCTGAGGCTGATGCAAGTCCATGCGTGGTGAGAATCAATCTCAGCCACCTCTTGAACTAGTACAGCAAATCTCCCAGATTTGATTCCTTGTTTCATTTTCTGGGCCTTTTCCCTGAGCAAGAGCAGGCTTGTAACTGGGGGCAGAGAGAGAGAGCTAACATGGACACGTGGCAGGGGTGACCTTCCTTGCAGCAGCCCTGCTGGGCTCCCCTTGCCCACTCCTTGTTAAGTCTTGCTGGGGCTGGGGTTGCCCGTGTCAAACTGATGTTGCTCCTGAAGATGAGCAGGGAAGCAGGATGTGATTCACTGTGAGAAGGGGTCTTCCCTGACTCCTCATCTAAGGAATTATATTCTCTAGCAGGTTTCCTTTAGATTGGTTTACCACTCCCAGTTGCTCTCCACATGGCATGCTGCAAGTTTAGCACAGGTGCTAAAATTTTGTGCATGCTCTTGGGAGCACTTAATTTACCCGTGTAACATGGGCTCTCTTGAAAGTGCTGTAGGAGTAAAACAAAAAAAAAGTCTTCTAACTGTAGCGAGTCTCTCTTCAAAAAGGATCACCAGGCTGATCATTGGCACAGTGTCTTGTTGCCACCTTGTCTTCCCTCTCTGCCAAATCCAGTGGGTTTTCCTCTGCCCTGCCTACTGCGTACTACAAGAGATTTGCTCTTGGCTGTTTCCCCGCTGGACTGGGAGAAGTTACCTGGCTGTAGCAAAGCCTGGAAGACGACTGTTGTCTCAACCCGCTAATTTACAAACTCAAGGATATGCAATGGTAGTTTTTGTTACTCCCACTTTTATTTCAAAACTCATGCTCTATCTCTTTACTTCCCATCTGTGTATATGTTAGGCAGTGGGTATTCTAGTTTTCCTCTGTTTGAAACTGAGCGTCTTTCAGCAGAAAAAGGTAGTGCAGAGAACTTGGGCACTTACTGACTTTTGGCTCTGTGGGAGAAATCCTGATGTATCATCCTACTTCATGTGAGGGTGGGATCTCAAGCTTTGAGCTGGCCAGAATCACAGAAAAGACTTATTATGGACAAAAATGGCCTTTTCACTGAATTGTGATTTTCTTTTCAGCCAGCTTCTGCCCAAATGACATGTTCACCTATTTTATTTTATTTTTTTTATTTTTTAGTCTCGGTTGT
The DNA here is from genome assembly GCF_009769465.1 of Tauraco erythrolophus. Classification (NCBI taxonomy): domain Eukaryota; kingdom Metazoa; phylum Chordata; class Aves; order Musophagiformes; family Musophagidae; genus Tauraco; species Tauraco erythrolophus. The sequence goes on from NC_141476.1 coordinate 11,240,233, forward strand.
TTTCAGCCTAAATGAGCCATTCAAAATCTAGTCTCACTCCCTACATAATACAGGTCAAGGAGCTTAGCCCAATTACTGCAAATCGTGACCCAAATCCCCTGTCTAAGGGGTGCCGAATGATTTTTAGAAAGATGCCCATCTGTCATGACAAGACAACCAGTAACACAATGTCCAGGAGGTTAATTCTTCTCATGGGATGGAAAGGGAGGACGCACACATGTTCCCATGTATAGGATGACTCTCTACAGCTTTCCTTCCCAAATTCTGGCTTTCTGCCTCCCTACTGAAGAGTTATGTGCTCTCCTGCCATGCTCGTGCACTAGACTAGATTGCCTTCTCCCCTTCTTTTCAGTACCTTGTACTTCTGAAGCTTCTTCCCTCCCTAGGAAGTTAACATCCTCTTGATTTGACAGTCGTTCTTATAAGATCTCAGAAGATGAAAGACAGCAGGGACTGTTTTTAAAGCAAGGATGGTAGGGACCAAAAGGGGTTTGTAAAAGGCAAAATAGGTCGAAGAATTTACTATCACTATCACTGCAGCAAATCCATCTCCATTTCAAAAGGTGGAAGCCCTGACTTCTACCTGTTCTGTCGTCTCCAAGCTGTTGATTTGTGCTGCGTATTCACACCCAGGCTGTGCACGATGGTGCCCAGTTCTTGGCACTGCCAATGGCTTCTGAGTCCTGTCACCCCATCTTCTCCCTGGACCTCTGTGCGTCCAAGCCCAGTGTTAGGTTTAGTGTCCAAATCCAACACAAAATATTTTGCAATATGGACATTGATAAAGTTTTTTGGCTTTATTGATTTGTCAAAAATAAAGCTTTTTGCTTGCTTGGGTGTACCTTTTGATAAACCTTCCCAGCTGGGAGGCAGCTTAGTGCCAAACCGTGTGCAGTGAAAGCAGTTGTGATGGTTTTTGTTAAAATGAAGCTTGGTTTTGCTTTTTGACTAACTGCAGGGTTTTTAAACAAGCAGGTAATAGTGGCCACTAGGCTTAGGTGGCACCAGTGATTTGAGTGCTAAAGTCTAATAAACTGGCAGTATTTAATTTCATTTGATTGAAAAGCCGCAATAGAGCTGTCTTTATTTGATTTCACTCCACAGTCACTTACCATGGCATTTGTTGCTTGAGAGAGGGAAAGCCCCCGGGGTTTGGATTCAGCAGGCTGTTTCTTATCCATCTCCATATTCAAGAAAAAGTTTGGAAGCTTGCGTGGAGTTAATAGGGGGAATTGTATTCCCTTGCCAGCTAGGATTTACTGCTGCCAGCTGCATAGATTAATAAACCCGGTTGTATCTAGAGAGGCATTCTTCCCTGGGAACAGTGTTAGACTTTATCGGTCATTTCTCACCATATTACAATTGCTCACTTGGATAACTTTCACAAAAGATCAGTCTGAAAATGTATCTTATTCCTCTTTAATTTTCACTCTTGAAAGGTAGTTTCTTCAGGTAACACAATCAGTATATCAGCAATATTTCATCTGCCTAGCTTATTGTTGGACTCTCCCCAGTACAGTCTACACTGCTTAATCAGAAAAATTGCCAGATTGACTGGAAAATGTAACTTTAATAATATCATTTCAGGCAGTAGAACCATGGAGAACTAATGATCTCATTGAGTTGATTTCTGCCCTATTCTTGTCCCTCGTGCACACAATTGCTGCACATAACGTGTGTGTGTGTGTGTTTGTGTGTGCCAACGTGACCTGAAAAGGGGGCGAGAAACTCTGTAGTTTCCCCTGCCACTGGGTCATTCATAAATACAAACTGATGAAGCTGGCTGACAGTGCCTGGGAGGGTGAGAGGGATTGCAGGAAGGGAAGTTTGTGTCTCTTTCTCTCTTTATTTTTGTTCTTTAACACTAGAAATTCAAATCTTGCTAGAGAGTGCTTCAGAACAGCAAACCAGAGAGGGCTCACAGTGAAAAGGGACCTTTTTGGTATGGATGTTTTTAGAGAACGCTTTGGAAGAGATGGATAAAAGTGCAGATGTTTGGGTTTTCTTCAAGAAAAGCTCTTTGTGCTGAAGACTCAGTTTATGCTATCCTTCAAGAAGCTCTTAATAAGCCTAGCATAATGCACAAAAGCATATCTTCACTTGAATGGGAAAGAGTTGTCTCTCGTATTTTTAAATTAAAGAAAGAAAGAAATCACAGGTTACTTCAGAAGAACAACGTAAGGTCCTCTGTGAGCAGAAGAGCAAAAGAACCCTTATTTTCAACAGTTTTGCATCCAATATCCCTTGTTCTCCTCCCTACAATACCAAGGAAAATGGGTGGTGAAGCTGGTCTAGAGCTGGTTTGCCCAGCAGCTTTTCGCTTTGCTGAGAGCAATAAATCGAGTTTTTCCTACTCAAAACACAATTTTAATGAAAGTTACAGGACTATAATCCTCTTTCAGGCTGCTCTTTCTCCCCTGCAGGTTGATGGATATTGGCCACTGGGTTCCAGAGGTGTAAAAGGACAGTAGATGGATGGATGTACAGACAGCATGTGAAGTTAATTTTCACAGAAAACTAAGCAAAAAATTGGAGCTGGGAAAAATTCTAGTCACTTTTTCAAGTATTTTTTCTTCCATCTCTCAGTACAGTTTGAGTGGAAATTAAGAACTGCTTCCAGATCCTCTATCGCACATGCCCTCAGATGCGCTGATTAGATAAAGAAAGTTCTCTGGACTGACTTCCAAAGCAATAGTGGGGACAGACAATGCGTTGTAGCAATGTCTCTGGTATATAAAAGACATGGCCATAATGGCAGGTTGACTGCAGGTTCTTAAATCATGTCTTTTTCATTTCTTCTGAGAGCTTGCAGGGAGGAAGAAATACGTTTTGGTATCCCTTGGAAGCCAACCTGCTTGATAACAGAGGCATGTTCTGGCTCATATCTTGGTCTCACAAAGGCTACTGCTATGCAAATAACTATCTACATCATTTCTGGTTGAAAATGGTTGCTTGAAACAAATGGTTCCTTTAAAAGTAATTTTGGTTTCTTATTAAAAAGAAAAAAATAGAAGAACAAAGCATGGAGTTTTCTGTTGAACAATAGGCTATTGTATCTTTTCTCGATTTATTTCCTGTGAATAAAGCAGCAGGTGGTTATGAAATTTACAGATGCCTTAGAAGGGTTGGTAGATAAATGAATATAGGCTTTAAAAGAAAAAAAGGGGAGACGTGGAGGGTATGGGGAGATTAATTTCATGCTATTTGTATCGGGGAGAGGAAATTAAGAGTACAACTTCTTCTTGGAATAGCATTGAAGTTTGGACAAGTTCTCCCTGGCTCAGATGCTGGGAGCAGCAACTGCACAAATGGATGGAGGAGATGCCACAAAAACCTTTGATGGCACAAGAAGCTGCAGTCGGTGGAGCACGTTCCCAGCCTGGGAACAGATTGCAGCATCGTTGCAGTGGGGCCGGCACAGGTACCAGCAGCAGATTGACAATGCTTTAGGATGGTGGTGTTTGTTTTTGTTTGGGTTTTTTTTTTTTTCCCCCACTAGAATTAGCTGGGAAAACGGGAGAGAGTTTAGTCGACTAATCGTCTTTGGGGCAAGGATTTTCTTCCAGCAAGTGCAGTTTCTGTGCGGTGTGGCTGTCCTCTCTGGCTGTGATCTCAGAACATTTGCATTAAGAGAAGTTGAAGAGAAAGCATTTCCTCAAGCTCTCATTTGTCTTCTACATAATCCATGAATATGTGCTGTGAAGGGAGTTTGTTGCCAGCAAAGGGAAAAATATGAGGCTCTTCTTTGCAACAGGTGTTTGTACCACACATTTGTTGGCACGTGTATTTATGAAATCAGGGAGGGGCTGCTCCCAAAATAACTCGGTCCATTCCAGTCTGAGCTCGGTGGTACAGGAAGATTTTTTAAGAAGTCTTCCTGATGTGAAGGAGAAGAGTTTCAAAGCTCTGCTTGGGTCTGAGCAGCTCGCGTGAGAGAGTTGTATTGAGGGTGCCCTGTGCTGATGGAGGTGGAGATAAGATCTGGGATGGGCTCTAGGTTTTTCACCCACATAGTCCCAAACGCCCCCTCTACCTCCTGGAGAACAAAAAGTCAGAAAACACTGGGCCTTTTAAAGATTTGGGGTTTTTTTTGGATGCAGCAAGCAAAACAGTCGATGTCATGACAATGAAATTGTGCTGCAGAATCCCAAAGCACAAGTGACGTTTTCCTTGGTTTTAAGCACTTCACAGCAGCATGGGCTGTCTTGCCTAAGGATATAGAATATTTGTTGCTGTATGCTTGGGCCAGCTTTATGTAAGGCAGCATCATGAACTCTACCTCAGCTTTTGCAGTATTCTAGGAAAAGCAGTCTGGAGATTACTGGCAGATGTTTTCATCTGTCTGTCTGTTTATTTATTTTCTTTAACTTTTCTGATACAGAGCTTGAGCAGTGCATTTCTAGAGATGAGAAAAGAACTGAACATCTGTATTTGGGTTAATGAACTCACGAACAAATTTTCCAAGGGCTTAAGGAGCTTTGGATTTAGTTGAACAGAAGAAAATTCAAGTCACATGCTGAGGAAGACTTGAGGAAGATGGGGTTCTTCATGGAAACAGACTCTTGAGGAAATGGGGTTCTTCATGGAAACAGACTCTTGTCTGAAGCAGAGACTTGGGAGGAGCTCTTGGGCTGTGGTGGACTCCATAATTAATCAGTTTCAGGAAATCATGAGATCTGTCTGTAACAGTATTCAAAATGGGCTTTTTTGTTTTCCTGTCCTAGCCTCTCTAGATCTACTCGTTTCTTGCATTAAAGGCGAAGTGCTTTGGAGATGGGAGGCCACTGCTGTGCTGCCCTTGTGCAGAGCTCATGCAGCCATCTCCGACCTGCTGCAGTGGTGCTAAATCACCTAAACTGCCCTTAGGGGGATGTGCTGGAGGTTCAGTTGTGTAGAGCCTTGCAGTCAAACCCAGACTCATTACAGATGCATCAAATGCCACTGGGTGTGATGCCACAGGGAGTGCCAGCCTGGGGAGAGGTAGGAAGCATTATGTTACTGTCCTTGATGATGGTATGGTTCCTGGCCAGGCTGTAGCAGAGACTGTGTAATTTGGAATTTAAACAATAGTTTGAGTTTCAGAATGGGTGTACGTGGATGCATCACGTTTTCCCTCCTCTCCTAGTACTACGACAACTTTTTAAAGGTGATTAGGTGCCTATGGATAGATGATTGTGGTCTGCTTTTGAAGTACATATCTGCATCTTCAGACACTCAGATATCTTTAAAATCCTGGGCTTTGGAGACTGGCTCCTAGGAGGCTGCAGTCTGAGTCATTACTGTCTGCATGACCCACTCTCATGCACCCCTGTCTGCTCTTCACCCAACTACAGACAAATGCCTCCCCTGACTTACAGAAATAACTCTCCTCAAAATGGATCAAATCGTTCTTAGTTGTAGTCGTTTGGGTTCCTGCTTCCAACCTTGTGCTTTTATTCTAGTGAAAAATATCGACTTGCGTTAGCGTGAACAGCTTTTGGTTCTTAACGCTGTTTTAGTATTCATTTCTCTAAACAAGGAGTGCAATTACCCTATGGCAAAAGAACTGTCTCCAACTGTCTTTTTTCCATTAAACAAATGGGAGGTTTTGCCTCTTGGTCTTCCCACAAGATTAATGCACTTTCTCTGCGGGAACTGTCTTAGAGCAATCCAGGAACCTGAACAACTTGCAAACAGCAAGCCTAATTGTCACAGAATCTTATTTAGCCAATGCCGATTTTCATTAAGAGGTGATCTCTGTTAATAATGGAGACTAATAACTCTTCTAAATGAAAAAACCTTCCTTCCCCCCCCACAGGCAGGGATAATGAACTCCTAAATCAGTGCTCTTTCTGAGAAAGCTTCAAACTGCACCCCACACCCCCCCCCTCTTAATTTTAAAAGAATTTGGCTTGAGACCTAACTGATGTCGGGAGATCCTGGTGCCTGCTCTCACATCCCGTTGGGAGTATTAACTAAGAAAAGTCATGGTGTTATTGAGATCGGTTTTGCTGCTGGTTCCTACAAAGAGAAGATTTGGCCCAGGATGTCTCCCCTGGCTCTGTGAAAGCTGAGGGCTGATGGGGTGTCTCAGAAAGGTGGCAAGTTGCCCTTAGTGAGGGTTCACTGACTTAGGCAACAAATAGGTCTAATGGTTCTGGAAGCCCAGGGATCCCTGATTTAAAGAAGTTGTGCGTTTTCTAGGAGTTAGGGTTGATTTAAGTGTATGCAGCTGACCCCTGCAAATCAGCCAGCTGGCTGCTAGATAATTAAGAGGCAAACAAGCATCTTGGTTAGAGGAGAGACTTCTGTTGGTACCCTCAGTTAGCAAACAAGGGTGGGGAGGTAAGTTCAACCTTACTATCAGACCTAAGAGAATCCGCATCAGACACAGCCATGGGAAATCGGGGGACTGAGTTCTGCTGCTTGTGGAGCAACTCGTCTTTTCTATCAATGCCCTAGTTCTTAATCCAAAAAACCAACCAGACCCGATGCAAAAATGCAGGTTGGATCGATGGCTACCAGAAGGACAGACCGTGGTCTCCAACACACAGGGAGGACATTGCACAGATCTACTTCTCTTCATGCTCCTGGTTAATTGGGTTTACTTCCTTTCTGTTTGGATTGCAATGATTAACAACTGTTATTCCCCTCTCCTTTCTCATCTTCTCCCCTAAAGTAGGGAGTAGAAGTAGATAATCCCCAAAACATTAAGTGCTGAAAAAGCAGGGAGAAGTGGTGGTGCTGGTGGCAGAGCAGATGACAGGATTTATAGCCCTGTGGCCATTGCTGGAGCTGAGATGCTGAATGACATGTAGGAAGCAAGCAGCAGAGCGCTGGCTATACAACCCCATGCTGATTAATCACTGAGAGACTCATCCCTGGGTAGCCCTTGCTCTCCCTGCTGCCGCCGGCACCTTTCCAGTACCTCCCAGTATGATCGGGGAGGGAGGGGAGGATGGCTTCACCTTGTAGCTGAGGAGCCTGGTTTCCCAGGTAATACATTCAATGGGGAAAAAAACTCAACCTGAGTAGAGCAAGAGCAGGCAACAAAACAGTTCAAATGCCCTCTCGCTTTTCTTTCTTTCTTTTTTTTCCTTTGTTTTTTTTCTTTTCTCTCCTCAACTCCCTACTTTGTCTCATGCACAACAGGGCTTTTCTGGAAACAGAGGGTTTCCTACCAAGGCTGAGCCGCCAGCTCTGCTCGGGAGGCAGACTTGATCCGGTCTGGACCACCTCTTTTGCAGTTGCGGCGTTCCTGTGCCAGGCTCTTGCTGCACGGCTGAGCGGTTTTGCAGGGCAGTAGCTGCTTCTCGCTGTGTTGCCCCGAATCCCAGCTGGGATTTCCCCTGTGGAGGAGGCAGAGGAAGACTCAATCTGTCAATTATCCTGTATTTGAGTTCAGGCTCCTGGAAAATACCTGTATTTTGCTGTCCTCTTCCCCATCTCATCCTCTCTGGGAAAACCTCTGCCACTTTCTGTGCTGCCTGTGAAGGGGACGGTGACTCCTGGGTTGACTTGCCTGGAAACCTGGATGCTGCTGGCACAATCTCCATTAAACAGGGACAGCATAAAATATTAGAGTGCCCTGGTTGGAGGTGACACATTGCACTAGGGCCACTGAAGTGCCGTTGACTACAGGCCCTGCTGAGAGATGCCATTAATGGTCTTGGTAGCAGGGTGGGATATTGGAGTTTGCCCTCACCTTCCCTTCTGCCCTCCCCTGGTACTCCAGCTAAAGCAAGGAGGTGTTTTTCCTACTCTCTGCATGAGATGTATACTGCTGTAAAACACTTGCTGCAGGGAAGGAGAATTCAGGGCCATGTGTCTAGGGGTAGGGACTGGGGAGCTCTTCTCTCCCTGGTGTTAGTAAGACACTGAAATGGCAAAAACTTAAAGGAACTTTTCTATATCGTCACAGATTCCCATGGGATCAATATATGGAAAGTGTTGAGCTCTCAATTTTATTGAGGGTCTTGTGTGCTTGGTGAGCTGTTCTGAAAGACCTAGAGCCAGCATTAACATCACTGCTTGAAAAATCACCAATTACACAATTTTTTTCTTTGGAAAATTTTTGGCACTCTTGGAGCGAGAGAAAAAGCTTGAAAAATACACCTCTAATGCCTCCAGCACTGATTGCTTGCATAAAGAGCCTGCACAGTCTTAAAAAGAAGAGTTATTTTCCCAATTCTAAGGAGTAGAGAGATTCATGAATTTTCAGTGCTTGGGTTGGTGCTGTGATTTGGGCCGACTGAGCAATCAGGCTCGTTACCAGCCTCACCTCTGAATCGATGCGGTGCGAGGCAGGAGAAATGACGAAGGGCACAAAGAGAAGGAATTTCTTTATTTAAAAAACAAAGTACCCCTCCCCCCACCCCCCACCAAAAAAAAAAAAAAAGGCTTAGAAGGAAAAAAATGACTCCATTAATACTAGCTTGAGTGGCAGAGCAAGAAATCGGCTGAAAATGAACAAAGAGCCACGCGGCGGGGATGCTAATGCAAGCAAATGCCAATTCACACTTGGGCAGGCGGCGCGTGGCAGCTTCCCTTCCTGTTCAAACATTTTAGCCAGATAATGAGCGGAAAAACTAAATATTTTTCACATGATCAACTGAGTTTGAAAGAGAGACGTGATAGAGGAAGGGGAGCCGCGGTGCTAATTACTTGCCGGCTGATCACGGCTGTCAACGAAGCAGCGCGGGGCTGTGCTGGGGGGCACGTCACTAATTGCCGGCAGCGGCTGTAGCTCGGGTCACTACTCTTGGCCACTTGGCTGGTGGTGGAAGCCCTTGTTAATGCACTGGCAACCTGGTTGCTTGCTGAAATAGAAGGCAAGGCACGTTTGCTGACAGCTATTGGGGTAGGGAGGGTGACCGTTAGTGAACTGGGGTTTCATATCAGCATTGATTGGGGTTGTGATGGGGAAATGAAACGCAGAAGGGTGCTGGTGGCTGTCTGGTCCAGAGCGGTGTGTTTATGTGAAGCAGACGGTTGATTGCTTTACTTTGCCAACAGATTATGGAGTTGGCTTCAAACCATCTTGCGTGGTTTCCTGGGAACGCAGGACTCCCGTCCGCAGCAGAACATCGCTGCCTTGAGTGCATTACGTGGGATCAGGGCCGGCAGCAACACCCTTGAATGGGAAGTGGTTGCACAATCAGGTCGTTCTCACCATCCTCTGTGTCCTGCATGACCAAAGACACACTGATGCTCCAGTGGTGTTGAGAGGCTTCAGCCCTGGATGTCCCAGGGGAGCTTTTTATGAGTACCAGACTCATCTCTCGTGCTGAAAAGCGACCTCGCACTGGGTATCCTGAGCTGCTGTTTTGGGTTTCCTCCTCCAATGTGTATTTGGGAAGAAATGAAGGATGGTTGTTGCTGCTGGGCTGAGTGGTGAGGGCAGGGAGCAATTGGATCTTGCTTTATACTCCCAAACCATCTCGATTTTCTCACTCTGCAGTTCTGCAAGGCATGTAGTGACAAAGAGAGGGTGAGGCAGGATATTAAGAAAAAAACCTTCCAGAGAGAAAAATTAGGATGAACATGGCCAACAGTGACAGAGATTGAAAGCTCTGAATCTTTATCACTATCAAACAGCTACTGAAGAAGAGATGGTGTCTGGCTTTGGGTTGTTGTTTTTTAAAAAAATTGGATGTCGGAGCTGAACTGTACCAAGTAAATTAAACTTCTTTCAAGAGTCATTAAGCCTAGATTAACCTTGACCCTGGCATCCCCATTGCCCAAGAACTATTGCTATTAAAAATGCAAATTTTGTTTTCAAGCCTTCTGCTCTTAGATTTGGTGCCAGGCTGTGCCAGCACCTCTCTCAAATCAGCGTCTTGCCTTTGTGTTTGCTGCAGTTCTCTGGCCAAGTGCTGCTGCTTTCGCTGTCAGCATTGAGCAGCGCTGCAAGGTCTCCATGGTCAAGATGGTGCTGTTTTATCCTGCCTGCTCTTCCCCTTATTTTTTGAAAGGGAGAGCTTCATTCCCCTGTTTCACAGAGGTCGTGGCTGCTTGGTTATCAAGGTTCAATGTGTTTTGGCAGCAATGACTTGGCATAACTTGGTGATGGTCTAGTGCCAAGTGCTAATTCTTGCTTCACTAGGAATCTTCAGTTTAGTGGTGATGGAAAAGCATTCAAAGTGATGCAGGAGAAGACGCCAGGGTCTGGATATCTACATTGTCCTTCTATAGGCTGCAAAATTGAGGTCGAGAAACTGAATTATGCTTACTTTTCAGCTGAAACTTTTTATGCTTGAAAGTGCAGATTTCAGTCAGCCCAAACTTTTCACTGAGTTTTTTCAACTCGTGAGATTACTTCAGCTGGGGCAACAGGAATTAAAACTAGATGAATTTTTTGGTTTTTGCTTTTTTGGCAATTACTTTAGGTGGAACCTTATTTCATTTTACTTTTAAAAAATGTTCAAGCCCTTAAGCCTAAAATTCCTCTCCTAGTGGTTAAGTGTAACCAGTGCGATTCAATTTACATCATCGTTTTTTGGTTTGTGGGGAAAGCAGGCTGCCAGCAAACTGAATGCTGGTTTTGATTTCTCTGTGTACAGACCACTGTCTTGAATGGGGCTGAACAAAAGTCGTCATTCCCTTTGCATGCAGCCAGACAAAAACTTCTCTGTAACTTATATTTAAGTTACTTATGGGCTTTGAACAGGAATAAGTGGATGAGGTTTTCAGTAACCCATATTTATACTATCATGTACAACTTCTAAACCTTCACAGCTACTGAAAAATTGGAAAGGGCAATCCAGGAATGTCTTCACTGAGAATGAGAGTTATTTGATGGTTACTGGAAATTATTGATTGAAAAAGCACCAGCTTTTTAGGAAATACCATAAAAATAGACGTTTCAGATGGATGGCAGTGAAATCTTCAGAAGCATGCTTCCTTCTCTGCAAATAACCTCTGTGCCATATAGGAATCTTCTAATAGGAAAATACAAAGATATTTAAATACTTTAAATTTAAATTTCAATTTATGCTGGATGCTGCATTTACAGTGCATAATACTATTTTCTATTTCCTCTGACTTTTTTTTTTTAAATCACTTAACAGAAGGTGCTCTCTATATTGTACAGAGGCTGGAACAGCAGCAGGAAAATGTGACTTTGAAATAATGGGATCTATAAGAATAGGCAATTTCGTTCAAGTATAGTGATTTAGTGCCCTGTTAGTGTCCTGATGTATAACTCCATTTCCAAAGACCGTAAGTTTCTTCACAAGCATAATGACAGGCTTAAAACTTCTGAGACTAATGCCACAGCTTTCTCTGTCCTCAGCTATTCCACAGAATTACAGAAGTAAGGGAATTTTGTTCTCTCCTAACGGATTAGCTCCAAGAGGAATAAATCAGATAATGTTATTGCCTTCTTGTTTCTTTCCCTCTCTCTCTTAAAAGCAAGATAGCCCATGTGGCACGGTGCAAAGCCAGGACCGGTGATGTTTTTTCTTGCTTACAGTCTGTGATACAGATGTGATCCCAATTCTGGTGTCAACAGGACAAACTTTCTGAAGTGCTCTGGTTCTGTTGTTTTTTTGCTTTTGGTACTAATTTCTGTGTTTGCTCTGCTCACAGATGATGGCCCTTACTCAAAGGGGAGCAAGGACTCCAGTGGGATGGATGCAGCCCTGGTCTCCAGGAGACAAAGCATCCCAGGTAAAGGAGGGGATCAGCTCCTGCTCAAAAATATTTAAGCATCCATTACACTTTACCTGGCTACACCTAAAATGGGTAAAACCCTCCAAAATGCCCATTCTGATGCATCATCACTAAGGCTTTTGCTGGATGGCAGAAATGGATGGTGGTTACTAGCCTCAGTGAGTGGTGTGTTACTGGTGCAATCGCAGTCTGGTGTGGAGCTGTTGACGGTGGTTACAGGGGCTGGAAAAGGACTGGTTCCTGTACTGGACTGACACTCATGAAGTGGTAAACAGCAGCAAGGGAGAGAGGGAAGAAGTGCTGCCACATCCGAGCTCGCCAGGTGGGGAGGGAGACTTGCAGTGTCTGGCAAGCTTCGTATTTCCCACAAGTGACTAAGTTTGTTTTGATATTTAGTCAGTCACAGCAGACTTCTGTGTGAGATAAACCTTCCCATGCAGAAACACCCTGGGAGGCTGAAGAGGCAGCAGAGAAATCGTAGTACATTTGCTGCTGGTGGTGCTTTGTCTGCCAGCGGCACGACAGCAGGTTTGGATGGGTTGCTCTGGACAATTTATCTGCTTCGTAATAAAGCCCAGGGCTTGATTTTGACTTCTGACCATTAATGCCCCAGTTACAGGTTTGGTTTAGTGTGTTGTAGGGGATGGGGAGGAAACAGAGCCCTTTTGCCATTGTGTCATCATTCAGCAGTTTTTCTAGGGGATATACTGCATTCTCTGGGGCTGCTGCAACGTTGCCACCACACCCCGGCCCTGATGGAGAGAGACTGACTCCCTGCTCACAAGAGCCAGCCTGTCCAACGACACCAGCTCAAAGCGTCTTGATGGGGAGGGTAAAATTCAGGTGTGCTCTTCCTGCCCTGGGATGCTTTGAGCAGCAAAATCCAAGCATATACGCCGATAGAAGAATTCCAAGACTACTCTCACGTCGCACTTAAAGACTATGCCTTGAAGGACCAGATCCTGCTGAACCAGCTCACTTTTACATCCACACCTGTCTGTGACAGCAGCAGTAGATTTATAGAGGCATTGGTCAAAATCCCTTATTGCTTGCTTTGATAGATTAATCTCAGGGACTTGCCTGTTTTCGGAGCAGTGATTTCTCCTTGAACCCATAACAATGGGTAATTGCACTCTGGGAGTTCTCATTTTAAACACTTATCAAGGACCAAAATTAAACCCGTTGAAGAGCTAATAATCTCCCCTTGCGGCACCATCTGTGTTGATCAGTCATGTCTGTAGTTGAGGGGAAATTTGCAGGATAGTGCCGGATGGTGTTCCTTCCAGCACGGCGGGGAGCCCCCACAAAGTTTCTGGCAGCCCTGGGATCCCGGTTTGGTGAATTGAAAACTGAGTTACTGTAGTTGGCAAGGGATCAAAACTGAGTTTAAAGAGCAGAAGCATTATGGACTTGACATTTTACAACGAGCTGCCAGTGCCATGTTAAATGGGTGCCCAGCAGTGCCTAAACGCCTTCCAGACTGGCGCTAGATTGCAAAGAGGTTCCCCATTCATATTAATCAAGTGCACAGATTATTCTTGGAAGTGCTTTACAAAACAGGTAGTGCCTGGCAGGACTCGAAGGGAGGTGCAATTCTTGGTGTCATGGTGGCATTGTACAAGGAGCAAAGTGCTAGGAATGAGGTACCGCAGTGCCAAATGATACTGTGTTTTCTCCCACTGAAAGAGGATGGAGGGGGGAAGCCCTGCACCAGCATGGGTCTTCTGTGTCAATGTGTTATTTAAGGGACCCTGCTTTGGTCTGGAAATCATAGTGTGCAAGAGGTTTCAAATGTTCCCTCTCCAAATAGAGCATCTCATTTAAGCCTGGTGGGGTTTGCTGTGCAAACAAGCTCCTGAGCTATTTGCAGCATGGGTCTTAATCCACAGCTGTGGGGCTGCTGTTTGCCACGTGCTGCCAATGTCTGTCACCACCTTTCCCTGCGTGGTGTTGGAGAAAGGCACTGCATGTGAGGGAGACTGTTTTCCTCCTGTATAATTGTTGGAGATTGCAGTACACCAGAGATTGTGGAGGTGGATGGCTCATGTTGTAGACAAATTCTGCAAAAGCTTCTTAGAGGAGGCTCTGGCAAGGCATGAAAGTCATCTGGTTTGCCCCAGGGCTAGTCCTCCTTCGAGCAAAGAGTCCTCCTTCGAGCAAAGAGTGCGAGTGCCGTCATGTGGATTAATGCAGAGCTGCCTTATGCCAAGTCTGCAGAGCTCTTGGTCTTTCCTTGGGCCGGTGCTGGCTCTCCTGCTCACTTACTCCCCTCCTCCATGTCAATTCCAGAAGCTGGAATAATTTAGAGAACCTGTTTTTGCAAAAGCCAGACATGAGCTGTAATGGGGTCAAAACTGGCATCAGGTTGGGCTGGACAAACATATAGGTGCTGGACAAACAAGAGTGTAATCTTGTATTAAAGGAGGTAAAGTGTATGCTGCCTGCAGCAAAGACGAGCAGTCCTGGTGCAGCAGGTGTGGGGTGTGCATCCCCAAAACCTGACCCTGCTGTACGTATTATGGCTTGCAGTGCATGTGGAACCAGTTATGTTTTAAAAGTGACTTGTGTCTTCAATTCCAGCTGTAGATGAAGTGGATAATATGGAGGAAATTTGATTTAAACCAGGTGCAGATGGGTGGGGAAACTGCTATGAAGGAATGAAGGTCATACCTCCCCCTGCCGATGGCAGGATCCCACGCCCTCTCCACGTTATGTTCGTTGACTCCCAACTATATTGATGTCTCATGATATTTTTTTTAATCACAATATTTTAAGAGCCACCCTGTTCTGTCTATCCAGGCAGCTACTGCAGGTCCACAGCATCCTCCTACCTGGTAACTGTGACTGCCTGACATGCAGCTCTCCTAACACCCACCTCGCTCCAATTCAAACATATTTACTGAGGTAGTGTCCTTGGACCACTGCCTGGATCCCATCACCCTGGTTTTGAGTCCTTCCATTGCCTCCAGCACCTTGAAACACAAAGTTTTTATCCTCTCACAAGCCCTCACTCCTCTGCCTTGTCCTGCTTGGTCTTGCCTGAAAGACTTGCACGCAAATACTTTCCCTCCACTACTCTGGGTCCACTAGGACACTCTTCTTTTTCACAACTTCATTTTGAATAAACAGAAGCTAATTGTATAGATCATCTCAAGTCTGCTCTCCTGCCACCTGTAGGAAAAGAGTGAATTTGGGATTGGGAGGAATGTGCCTTCTGCTGAGATGTTTGCCTTTATTCCTGATCTTTCAGAGGAGTTCAGAGGGGTCACCATCGTGGAGCTGATTAAGAAGGAAGGAAGCACCCTTGGGTTAACCATTTCAGGTGGCACAGATAAAGATGGAAAGCCAAGAGTCTCCAACCTGAGGCCAGGAGGACTGGCAGCAAGGTGAGAAACAGAAATGGGGTGCAGAGAGCACAGCAAAACTGGAGAGGAACAATTGCATGTTCTCGCTGTGGAATGAATATTGTTATAATTAAAATTGTTGGTGACCGGCTCCCTTTTTTCAAGTGCCCCAGGAGGTAAAGTTGTTGCTTCAGTCAGTAGAACGTCTTCTATTTTGAGTTATTTCCCATGCTCTGTGCAATTATGCTCTGAAATTGTGTGTAGGGATATTTGGGATTCTGTGAAATGAGGCAGCCTTGTCAGGAGAGCTGCATGGTACAATACATCTTGATCAAGCTAAGTGGTTTAATATTGTATCTGTTCTGAATACTGAGAGTGTAAGTAACATTATTGGCTCAGGAAAGGAATGGGAGAAGAAAGGCTTCAAGAAGCAGGGAAAAGGAAGGAGTAATTGAACAGTTTTGCAGAAAACAGGCAAAAGGAAAGATGTTTTCTTTTTCCCTGCAGGATTTTCTTTTTCAGATAGCTCTTGGTATGCTTCTTTTTGACTGATTGCTTTACATGTATGGGAACTGAGCAACAAAAAGAGAGGTTGTGAACACGTAGACTGCGATTGTTGCTACATGTACAGATCTGAAAACTTGCCACTGGGAAAGACAGATGGCTTAGATTTTAGCACTTCCCTCTGATAGCAGGCACGTGCAGTTGGACAGCTAAGATCAGCCAAACGTTGGTGGCTTGTTCAGAAAGTCCTCCAGTTACAAAGGTTTGCCAGGCACCTCCAGGCTGAGTGTGGCAGAGACTTTGTGCTACCACTGTTTTGTTTGGTTTTTTTTTTTTGCTTTATTTTCAGAAGCGACCAGCTGAACGTCGGGGATTACATCAAGTCGGTGAATGGCATTAACCTGACCAAGCTGCGGCATGACGAGATCATAAGTCTGCTGAAAAACGTGGGCGAAAGGGTAGTGCTGGAAGTAGAGTACGAGCTTCCTCCAGCCGGTGGGTGCCTCTCTGATAATGCTGCTCTCTTTTCTTGGCTGCTTTTTGTCCTGGGGTACAGATGGGCTCGCTCGTGCATTAGCCGTCATGGCCAAGGCAGTATTCAGCAGCATTTTGACGTTCTGCCTTCGTCTGCTGGCAGTGCCATGGTGGATGCTGCAGAGCTGTGTACAGTGGGAGCAGAGTGCTTTTTCCAGCACAGTGGGTGCCTGTTCATGCACACCGGCAGGAGATGGCTGATTAGCTCTGTCTTGCCTCGGAGTGACTCAGTAGCACAGGCCAATCTGCCTCCTGAGGCTGCTTCAGCTTGTTTTGCTTTTTCCCTTTTGGAGCATGACTACGGGAGGTTTTACTCAGTCTTAAGCATGGATTGCTGGATCCTCTTTTCTGAACTGTGGTAAGTGCTGTTATTCCTCCAGATGCCTTGAAATGTTATGTGTTTTCAGAAGGGAAGCTGAAGCAATCTGCTTTCCAGTTAAGGAGCTCTGGCAGAAGCTGGCAAGCCCAGCTGCCATTAACAGGGCTTGTGTCCTGACGTGGGAGACTATGTGCTCTTGCCCCCATTTGTTTGTTCTGATTGAAACAAATTCCTTGATACAGTTTCTCATCACAGTCTTTCCATTGTGGAAATGACCTCCCTGGTTATTACTTATTCAGTTACCCAGATCAATCAGAGGATGATTGAGCAGAAGAAATAGAACAACTAAAAGTAAGATGACAGGAAAATCAAAACTAATGAAAACTAAACATTTTGCCCCAGATAGGAACCTATCTTACACTTCATAGCTTTGCTATAGCTGCTGCCTTTACGTGAAAAGCGTTGAATATATAAATGACCATATAAAGCCCTAAGACGAAAAAAATACCTGAATTAGCTGAATCTCTGTCCATCATCCCTCTCTGTTCTGCTGTAAACGTTCATTAGCTTTTGCATACAACCCCAGTAAAACAAACCAAAACCCTGTGGTTCAAGTTTTCCATGTTCTCATACTCACTAGCGATGACAAGCCTTAACCTTTCTCCTTAGCTTTGAGCCTGACTACTAGAAATCTGATAAGCTGCACTTACCAGTGCCAGTACCGTGTGGCTCAATCAATAGCAGCGATGCAAAACGTCCCCACCTCTGAATGAGCAGGAAGAGCATACTGCAGTAGTGACTTCTCTCCAATGAGATTATTGATGTTTATGACTAATCCAAACAAAGAGGCACTGCAAAATTCAGGGAATTGTCGATTATTGCCTTGCTCCTTTTCATTGTGGGCTTTTATCTGTGGTGAGGGTTCATTATTGCTGTGTGCACCCACCTCTCCCTTTCGTTCTCTCTCTTTCCCTGAGCAGAGCAGAAATCAAGTGTAATTCAATAGCTTGTGCTTGTGGGTTTGATTTTTTTCTCCCCACTTCGTAATTTCCTGCTTTAGAAGAAACCTTGTAAGACCATCTAGTTTTCAGGCCACTGTGTCGTATCATTTCTTTCATAAATAAACCAAGCCCTGTGTTAACACTAGCTTAGGTTTTCCTGCTCCTCCCTGATCTTACAAAAGGCCGTTGCAGAACTTCATGCTTGGATGCTTAGGACAGAAGTTGGATGATTTCCGACCTCATTTGTGGATGCTTTATACCCTTTTCTTGGTATGTGAGTATCACCCCTTAGCTGGGAGCCTTCCTGTGCCCTGAGCTTTTCCCTCCTGGAGTATTTCATGGCTGTGTCCTTGTTAGCAGTCTGTGCACAGCAGCGGGAGCAAAGTGGCTGCGTGGGGGACAGTGGGTTTGGGGTTTATTTGGCCCTGCTGTAGCCTGGTCCCCAGGGCTGCCTGCCTGTGAGGTGGTACCCTGCCTCCACTGTACATCTTTTGGGTTAGTTTAACCCTAATTTGGGTGCAGGTTGCAAGCCCTCAGGGTGCTTGTTAGTGAGGACCACTGTGGTCAGTGAGGACAGTAGGGAGATTTCGCTTCAAAAACCCCCTCCTGAGCCACGTGGAAGCACAAGCGCGGACGTGCCTAGGGGAGCCTTCAGCTCCAATTTGGCAGGTTGGAGTCAAGCTCTTAGTCTCTTTTTTTCTGATTATCCTTGTGGCCATTCATTGCACTTGGTTTGAAGATTAGGAATTGATCTTTTCAGAGCGGACCAGGCTGAAATGCCGTGTGCAGTTCTGGATGGAGAAGACTGGGAAATTGTCCCATATTCACTGCAGTAGTTCAATAAATCGTTAAATAGCAGGGGATGGCAAGGGACAGAAAGAATTTTCTTTCTTTTTCTCTTTGCTTTTGTACATTAAATAGTACTGTGTATTTAACATAAAATTACTGAATTGCCCTCAGGATCATTTTAAAGGATTCACTTAATCTTTTTCTAAAGTCAGAATATGAGAGGTAAGGGAAAAAACCCTCCACCTTTTGCACTGAGGATTTGGGATTTTCATTTTCTTTAAGGTCAGCCGGTGACTTGATTCCTTACACTGCTACTGTTTTTTTTTTTCATAAGTTTCCATCTGCAGCAGAAGCTTCTGGCTTTTGAGTAATGCTGAACACATTAAAGCCACTTGATAAACGACAGGGTTTTACTTGAATGTCAGAGTATTAACCAAGACAAATTTGAGAGGAGACGCACAACACTGAGCTGGTGAAATCATCCCAAAACACCACGGTTGACTCCGATGAAGATTCACACATCCAGGTCGGGCTTTTTTTGCCTCCGAACAGAAGATACAATATGGGTATTGGGTTGGACTTTCATTTCAATGCTGTTTGAATGAGTTTTAGTATTATTTTGCGGGATGGTGTGGAAAAGGCTTGTCTTGGGGTAACTGGGTTTTCCTCTCTTCCTCTAGTGCCAGAGAGCAGCGCTGGCATTATTCCCAAGACCATTGAGGTGTCCCTCTACAAGGAAGGCAACAGCTTTGGCTTTGTGCTGAGAGGTTAGTGGCTTCTCCAATGAAAAACAGAGAGGACAAGCACTGGCAGAGGTGATTTGGGAAGCGGGAAGAGAAAAGTAAGAAGATGAATGTCATAAACTTCAGCTGAGAAGCAAAAGTATGTCTTGGAGAGCATCCCATGCAGTCTTCAAGGACTGCCAGCTGTCTAATCCAGGGCAGTATTTTTGCTTTCAGGCTGTGTCAGCTGTTACGTGATAAATGTCTCTCCTTTCTCAGCACTCTCATTCAGACTTTCAAACCTCCAGAGACTTAGATCTTTCCCGGTTTGATTACAGGGGGAGCCCATGAAGACTGGCATAAGTCCAGACCGCTGGTGCTCACCTATGTGAGGCCGGGTGGCCCAGCAGACAGGTAATGCTTGTGTTGCATCTCCAACATTTGCCTTCACAAGAGAGAGCAGCAGCTCTCATCGTGCTTTTGGACATGTGTGCTGCTCGTATTCCTTGCTAGTGCCTCTCCAAGGCTTCTCATGCTGCTGGTGTGGGACCTGTGGTGTGCAAGGAGGATGGGTCCAGTGCTCACAGGCTGACTCATGTGTAGATGATGTAGTTATAAGCAGAAACTCCTCTTCCAGAGGCAGCCACTTAATTAACCCTGTGCAGATGAAAAGCTGATGCTGTGTTAGAAAGCAGGAGGCAGTCTATGTATTCTCATACTGTTAATTTAGTATGATGAGCCTGGCACTATAAATAACCCAATCTATTGCCCAAGGGGTGTTCAGTTCCTATAGGATCAAAGTAATTGACTCTTTTATATATATATGCACACACATATGTATAGACAGACACAAAAAAATATATTAAATATATATATATACACAAAATGTATATATAAATATAAAATCTATCTAAATATAAATAAATACATATATAAAAAAAAATCCCTTTGCCTGTGGCTTCCTACAGGGAAGGGTCCTTGAAAATTGGGGACAGGCTGCTGAGCGTTGATGGAATCCCTCTGCACAGCATGACCCACGCTGACGCCCTCAACATCCTGCGACAGTGCAGCCAGGAGGCACTCTTCCAGATCGAGTATGATGTGACCATCATGGGTAAGGCCAAAATGTGGTGGCATTTTCTCTAACTGCCTGGAAAGTATGTGAGACTAGACACGGTAACTGGGATACTTGGTTTCAGTGGAAAAATTGCTGAGCCATGCGCTGCCAACATGGGGGTAGGGGATAGAGTTCAAAGCCGGCTTAGTTGGATGCATTTGAAATGCCCTTATCCAGCGATGTGTCTCAATAGGAACGATGACTGATTTTAGAAGAGGGGGAAAAAGGGAATTTCTTAATGTAGGCAAACTAAATGTGTGCAAGGGAGTGAGCTGCAAGCAGGCAGCAACTTGATGTGGCTGTGGCTTTAGTTCTGAATTTTGACCCTGCTTAATTCTAGAGCTATTCCCTTTTTTAGCAACATTAGTTCAGATCTGCTTCTGAAATAAATGAGAGATGATCAAATGATTGACCCCAAAGAAGACACAATTTACTGGAAGGCAGAGGACGGATATTTCTAAAAAATGTCCTACACAGTAGATATTAAGTTTGAGGGTTTGCAGGGTTGGTGGTTGTTTTCTTTTAATTTGATTTTCAGTTTCAAGCTCTGGGAAAAGGTTTATTATTAGCTACTGTAAAGTCATTTTGAGCTGGCGTTGTGACACACAGCTGTTACTGCAGGGAGCGTCGTTGATGAGTTTAAGGTTACCACAGAGTCCGAAACTGTGTTGGCTCTGGAAGCTCGTTGAACTGTGCATTAGATTTTGATGTTGCATATACTTCTCCAGAGGGGTTTCTGCCTCCACTGGAGCCACAAGCTGGACTAGATTGGAGTCTTTTCTGCAAATCTCACAAACCAGTCCAGCGTTTCTGAGCCTAGGATCCAGGGAGGAATAGGAGTCCGTGATATCGGGTGGTTTTCTGATTTGTCAATGAGAAGGGAAATAAAAAGGATCTGCAGTTGAGAGAGTTTAATACCACACCACCCCTAAGGAGAGAGAGCTGAGAATGCCAGAACTCTCTCCATGTGATGTGCAAGAGGGTTGCACCAGGATAAGGGAGCTCCTCGTGCCAGCCCTGAGGGCTTTCTGCTTCCTTTTGAGTCTCCTTCCCCAAAACTTTCCCTTTCCATTCAGCAGAAACTCCACTAGGGTAGACATACTGGGGCAGCCAGGTGCCACGCAGGCACCTACTCCGATGGGAGAGCTGGAAGGAAAACCAGGTGCCTCAGCAGTTGCCTGCCCACTGCCTGGCTTCTGCTGTGCTACAGGAGCAGCTTCTCTTTAGACATTGGCTGGTATTCATGAAAAAGAGGAAACTCTTAAATGATGGACAAGGGAAACTACCCAAACCCTATTTTCTACCCTTCTCTGTGATTGTGGTAACTGCAGCGGTCAGTAAGGGACATCTGTTCCTCTCCTCACAGGCTGGCAGCCCTGCCCGGGAAGGGGCAGGTGGAGTTAAGGAGGGATTTTGCATAGAGTTGTCAAGACTGAACAGTAGCAAACAATAAATGGTGTGTGGGAAATGGGCTTTTTTTGAGTTTGGTTGTTCGTGTGGTCCCCTGGTGCCTATGTTGAAGAAAATTGATTGATTTAAAACCTGACTTGGAATAAAAATAGCCATGAAGGTGTCTCAGTATTTCTTCTTAAGTAACTCTCCCACCTAAAACTGGTAGGGTTGAGTGAACACAGAGTGATGGCATGGTTTCATGCAGGGATTCTCCATCTTGTGTTCCTATATGGTGGACCATAACCAGATGCTTCCCAAGGTGTAAAAACATCTTTCTTAAGGTAGTTTCTGCATAGGGAGTGCTTCTCCCAGCCATGTAAAGCGATATATTTGCCCTGCTTTCTTTTATGGCAAGATGATGCAGAAAGCGTAGCTTAAAACAATTTCTGCAGACAGTTTTGCCAGGCAACAGCTAATAACTGCAACGGGAGATGAGCACATCATCCCCAAATCACAGCTATTGCAGACATTCTCTTTACCAGCCAAAGGAAGATAATGAGGGAAGGGAAGGGAAGAGCAGGTGCTGGAAGTGATGTGGGGATGTTGTTAGCCTGAAGGGAGGACTCTAAATTCCCATTTTGAAAACTTGGTGAAGGAGCTGGGGGGACACATGGCCACACAGTTCACTTGATTCATTGTAAGAGCTGGGAACACCACCATGAAGTGGTGCTTGGCCTGTTCATCCTCAGGGAAAACAGGTTTTTACATTGTGCTCGCTCTCTGCTGCAGCCGAACAGGCTGGGGTGGTGTGGGCTGACCCTCGAGGAGGGAAACTTGTTTTTCTGCATCTGTCCTTGGTGAGAGACCAAGGCTGCTGTGGGGGAGTGTTGAATCATGGTGTTCCCCAGCTGCCTGTGTGGTTTTCCAGCCAAAATTGTGCGCTGAGGATGAGCTTCATGGGGCCAGCCCCGCTCTCGGTACAAGGGACGCAGCAGCTGCTTGCCATTGCCGCTGAGCATCCCACGGCTGTCAGTCTTTCACCAGGGAGGCCAGCATAGGATGGGGCCGTGGCAGGCTTTTCATCAGATTGCCTGAGATTTCTCGAGGCCACCAAAGGAATTAAATTAATCTGCCATTTCCATTTAAAAGGAGCATAAACTGGGCATGCACCTCCCTTGGGCATCAGGAAAATCTCTGCCCTTTGCTGATGCCAGATGAATGTTGCAATAAACAGATGCTTTCCTGTGGCAACACTCTATCTTACAAGTCTTTTAAAAAAGAGAGGAAAAAAAGAAAAAAAAAAAAAAAAAATCCCTAGCAAATAAACTGACCAGCCAGAAACCAGTGGCATTTGAATAGTTACTCTGTAAATAAGCCATGTGTGCCATGACACAAGGCGCTGGGCTGCAAGACTTTGGGGTTGACTCATGGAGGGGGGAAGCTCTCTGCCAGAGATGATGGATGAGCAAAGCAATTTGCTGTGTCCTTTTCCTCCTCTCCCTTCCCCTGGCTGCCCCTCCGCCTGTTTGTTTTTAGGCTGGAGATTTTCAGGCCTGCAGGGCTCTCCTGCTGATGGAGTGGAGGGCTGGTAGTGTCCCACAAATGGATGACCACTTGGCATCTGATGAGTGGTGGCAGGGGGCAGGACCTGAGATGGAGCCTATGAAGTCAGAGGGATCACGAGCCGCTGGGCTGTATCAGAAAGGGGGCAGCTCCTTGGTTTGTTTCTTCTAGGAGTTTTTGGTTTATTTTGTTTGCATTTGCAAGAGGGTTGCTTTTTTTTTTAATTTTATTTTTCCTCCTCTCACCCAAAGTGTGTTACAGTAGGGAAAAAAATGGACACACCTCACTCATCCTCCAGACAAGCGCTCAGAACACCTTCCAGCCTGATTCCAGGAGCATCCCTCCTTAGGGGAATGAGCAAAGCCAAGTGAGACTCAAGGAAATCTAGTGCAAGAAGGAAAAAAAACCCACAGTATTTCCTCCAAAATAAGCTGTTGAGAGAAAGATCTTTAAGAAAACACTTGCTAACCCCCAGCTTTGTGTGGTGGGATAACCAGGTCTCCTGTGCCTTCAGCACTGAGGTGTCAGGCTGCCTGGAGCAGACTGCTTCCCTTGTATCCATCACGATATTGGTGAGTGCCCCTCAAGTGTATGGGTATGAGCGGTTTTTGCACAGTCCTTTGTGTCCTCCTGGGGTCAGCCAGGTGGACATAGCGATGGGATTTGCTGTACTTGAGCAAGTTTTGGGAGGCTTTCCTCTTTCCGTTTCGATGGAGAAGATTAGAGGGTTGATTAGATCTGTAGCGAGTTACCTGGTGGCTGCTGAACTTCCACTTGGACGTTTTGAAATCGCTGGAATTTGGGTTCAGAAGGAAAAATGAAGGCAGGATTTGGAGGCATATGTTAACTAAGGTCCTGGGACTGATTCAGGCCAGAGCTGCTGATACTGAATTTTAACAGGATCCTATCCAGTTTATTTACCCTATTCATATAGTCAATGCCACCTAAAAAAGCAGATGTCTTCAAAAAGATGGAGTGCTTAAGGGTTTATTTAATTACTAAAAACATTATTTCTAAAGATGGATGAAGATAATGTGTGCTTTCTCCCAGCAATGGCAGGAGATGTAACATCATTCATCCAGCAAAGGGGAAAAGGAGAGGGATCCTCTTCTGGACCCTTTCTGACTATTCACTAAACAAACATGGATTTTGGACAAGTTGTGTGACAGCTGTGCCTCAGTTTCCTGATCTGTAAAATGGTCTTATCCTCCTCTGGGAAGCACGATTCATTGCTTGCAAAAAACGTTCTAACCGTTACGTGAAAATCTGCACAGCCATGCAAGGCAGCATAGGCATACGTGGTTTTTCTGTTCCTTGGTAACAAAACCCTGGAGAAATGACGTAAGCTGCTGTATCTATATTAAAGTCGATGTCACTGGCCTCAGTGATGATTGTTCTTGCAATGGCCCTCAGTACATGCTGAACTGCATTCGAGTTGAATTCTCGTGGATGCTCAGCCTCCAGAACAACTGCTTAGACTCTCTTGGCTTGTGAGAAAGGATCTTGCTTTAAGTAAGGTGAGATTTGCTGTGAATGCCGGAGAACCGCAGGTGCCTTCTCTACAGATGCTGGGTGAAGTTGCAGCTGTGCATGATGGTGTAGAAACATCTCACGGTGCCAAAGCAGTAATGTCAATGGACTCTCTACAGTAAGGTTATTGCATGGTCTGCCCTGGCCTCTCTGGGTTTCTTTTTGAATTAGCTTGGGTGTAATAGCCCCATGTTAATCATGCCTCACAAATATTGCTGAATTAAAGACTCCTGACCTTTGATTTGAGCCAAATCTTTCCCTAGAATAATTAATAGAAGCTTGGCTGGTATTTCCCCAACAAATGCCTGTATAAAATGGATTTGGAGCAATTCTCATCTGTGTCACTGGAGGTGAGAATTAAGAGACAGCAGGGTGGCCTGTGCTATGTGTGGTGGGAGGACGGACTGTTGGCTCAAGGCAGAACTGTGATTTCTTTCCTAACAGCCTAATTGATACCTAGGTCCTGCCATGGGAGAAGGTACCCTGTATTGGGTTTGTGTGATAGGGTTTCGGTAGTGGGGGGTGCTACAGGGGGTGGCTTGTGTAAGCAGCTGCTAGAAGCTTCCCGTGTGTCTAATAGAGCCAATACCAGCCGACTCCAAGACAGACTGACTGCTGGCCAAGGCTATCAGCGATGGTGGTAGTACCTCTGGCATAACATAGTTAAGAAGGATAAAAAGAAAAAAAACTGTACACGAGAAAACTGCAGCTGGAGAGAGGAGTGAGAAGATGTGAGAGCAACAGCTCTGCAGACACTAAGGTCAGTGAAGAAGGAGGAGGAGGAAATGCTCCAGGCACCGGAGCAGAGATTCTCCTGCAGCCCGTGGTGAAGACCTTGGTGAGGCAGGCTGTGCCCCTGCAGCCCATGGAGGTTAACAGTGGAGCAGAGATCCACCTGCAGCCTATAGAAGACTCCACGCCAGAGCAGGTGGATGCCTGAGGAACCTGTGACCCTGTGGGAAGCCCATGCTGAAGCAGGCTCCTGGCAGGACCTGTGGACCTGGGAGCCCGCACTGGAGCAGGTTTGCTGGCAGGACTTGTGACCACGTGGGGGACCCACGCTGGAGCAGTTTGTGAAGAACTGTAGCCCATGGCACGGACTCAGCTTCGTGGAGGACTGTCTCCTGTGGGAGGGACTCCATGCTGGAGCAGGGGAAGAGTGTGAGGAGTCCTCCTCCTGAGAAGGAACGGGCATCAGAGACGACATGTGATGAACTGACCACAATCCCCATTCCTCATCCCCCTGTGCTACTGCTGAGGAGGAGGTAGAGAAATTTGGAATGAAGTTAAGCCTGGGAAGAAGGCGGTGGGGGAAGGTGTTATAAGATTTAGTTTTTATTTCTCATTATCCTACTGATTTGATCGGTAATAAATTAATTTTCCCCAAGTCCAGTCTGTTTTGCCTGTGATGATGATGGTGAATGATCTCTCCCTGTCCTTATCTCTACCCACGAGCCTTTCATGATATTTTTTTCTCCCTGTCCAGCTGAGGAGGGGAGTGATAGAGCCACTTTGGAGGGCACCTGGCATCCAGCCTGGATCAACCCGCCACCTACCCAAATCCCTCTCCTCTCATCATTGTGCTGAGACCCACCCTGGGAAACACTTGGCAAAGCTGAGAAGGGTGGATGCTCAGTAAAACCAAGAGGAGCAGGCATTTTCCTTGCGAGGAAAGGTCTACCACTCCAGCAAGTTTTTTTCCATGCTTTTTTTTTTTCCTGTCTCCTTCCCTTCAGCTGGAGAGATATAAATTTCTGTCCCTCCTTAGAGGATATGTGCTGGACACACAAAGGCTGCAAAACCAACGTATAGGTGGTGTTTGCTGTTGGAAGAGATCCTCAGTCTCTTGATGCTTCCTTTGCTAATGAAGGCTTAAGTGCACTTTCCGCAGGATTTAGCTGGGTAGTTTGTGCATCTTTTGATCGAATGGGGCTACGCTTTTGTCAGGGCTTGCAGGTCTTCCCCATGGTCCGTTTCAGCAGAGAATAAACAGTGTTTTATTTGAAGCCTTGCATAACCTTTAGCATGGCTCATTCCTCCTCCTTCCACCCTGGGAAAAAGGGCACTGTGAGTAGATCAGAGCCTGCACAACCCCTGACTGATCCCCAGGGGAAACTTCCAAGATTCCTGTCTCTGGAGACTCAGCATCTTCAACAAATCTCAGGAAAGACCTCGCTGCAGCTTAGCTTCTGAGATCTGCATCAATGCTTCTGTTTATCAGAGAGCAAGAATGAGCCATGCATCAAGTTTTGGAGCCAAGTAGCATCAGCGTTTTCAGCAGAGCATAGCTTTGGAAGAGAAAAGCTTTACTATGAATAATTAAGGGCCGAGGAGGCATCAAGCTTTTAGAGGGTTCTGCTGGCCTTTCCTTCAAAGTGGATGGGTGGATTTCTGTGGACTGCTGTTGTTGGGGGGTCAAACTACGTATGGGGTGCTTGTTGTGGGTTGTGTGGTGGCGAAAACACACTTGTGAATCCAGCCTTTTTGTGATGGCTTTAGGTAATCTGGAAGCAAATGTGTATAATAGAGGTGGAGGGAATTTCTATAGAATCAGCCAGAGGCACCGGCTTTCTTTTTCCTCCCCCTTCTTCAGAAGAGATGAAGAGGTATGGTGCAGGCTTATGCTAACAGGTGCAATTTCATAGGAGTTTCATAGTCTCACAACATCTATTAAATTTATTGCAGAAATGCATCTTTCAAACATGAGTCACCCCTGTATT
Organism: Tauraco erythrolophus; assembly: GCF_009769465.1. Classification (NCBI taxonomy): domain Eukaryota; kingdom Metazoa; phylum Chordata; class Aves; order Musophagiformes; family Musophagidae; genus Tauraco; species Tauraco erythrolophus. Next base: position 11,267,420 of record NC_141476.1, read on the forward strand.
GTCTGATGGGAGAGAGGAGGCGTTTGTAAGCATGCGGGTAGGTAGCTCCGTGTCTCTGCTCCCACTGTCGCGCTGGAGGAGCTGAAAGGAGCGGTTGAGGCGATATTTCGAAGCTGGTCCTGAAGCACACAGGAGTTGACTGACTTCATCGGTCAGCTGGTGATCAGCACACAAGACTTCTGAGCACTTTAGAAAGTGGGATCCTGTTTCTTCGTGCTTGTTTGTTTCTTTGTTTAGGAAGAAGCCTATAACAGCGATGTCCTGATCTTCCTTTTTTTATGCTTTTCTTTTAATACTGTTGATGTAACTGCTGCACAGCCTTTGAGCATTCTCTTTCTGTTTAACCCCAAGAAAAGAGGCAGGGGGGTTGTTTCTATGAATGAGTAGTTGTAATATCTCTTCGCTTCGTTATCATATATATTTTATGAGGAAGCAATTTTGCTTCTTGAGTTTCCTTCTTTCTTAAGTTACCACGTGGCACAGACTGTAGGATGTCTAAGCTACAGGTTTGCTGATACACGTGGCAAGTCAGCACTATTGGTCAATTCCCTGCATTTAGAAGTGGAAAAGGCTGTATGAGAAGTGTCTTCAGATGCTCTCTTGTTTTGCAGATACTGTAGCAAATGCTTCAGGTCCTTTACTAGTTGAAATAGCAAAGACTCCGGGATCTACGCTAGGAATCACACTGACGACAACCACGCATCGGAACAAGCAGGTCATTGTCATCGATAAGATCAAGCCAGCCAGTGTGGTGGACAGGTACAGATCTGAACAGGCTTCTCCTAGCTCTGCTTTTGCTTTCTCTGCTGCTTTTTTGTCCCGTTGTTAGGTGTATGCCATTCTTCCCTGCCTCGCTCTGAAATGGTCCACATGTTCTTAGCACTACGCGTGCTAAAAATATCTGACCCAGCACCAGTGGACACTCCTTACTGGGAATGAATGTAACTCAGTGCATGTGAAAGCTGAGCTCTGTTTTTAAAATCTCAGATCTGACTGCCCTGGATCTATGGAATGGCAAAAACCTATTCTGGAAACTTCTGGCTAGAGCCTTTTCCTGCTGGGCAAGTCAGCTAGTCACCCTTTACATGGGGATGCAGAAAGACAGACCGTGATGTAGCCCTCGCTGTGGTTAGTTGTGTTGCTGAGCTGAACTCCTGGCTTGTAGGACTTAACTACACTGTTGGGTGAGGCCTCACCCATCCAGATTAGCTATGAGTGGGCACTATTAAAAACTTCAAAATCTTTCCCAAGCTGCCAGCAGCACTGACTCAAGCATGAACCATCTTAGCTGGTATTTTGGGCAATGCTTGAACTTAAGGTTCAAATCGGAAATAAAAAAATGAGATATGAAAAGAATTTACACACTAATTCACAGTTGGATTTTGTATGTGTCTGCTCTCAACTGTGAGGGCATGGATTTTGGCCGTGTGTATAATTACCTCTTGCTGTTTCCTTTGCAGATGTGGCGCGTTGCATGTTGGCGACCATATTCTCTCCATAGATGGCACGAGCACAGAGCACTGCTCCTTATTAGAGGCAACTCAGCTTTTAGCTGCCACTTCGGAAAATGTCAAGCTAGAGATATTACCTGTTCACCAAAGCAGGCTGCCTTTGAAGCCTCCAGAAACAGGTGTGTCCTCTGTGCAAACACTGTTGGTTGCCCTCAAAACTCACTTGAGGTCTCTACTGGGGTTCTTGCTGCTTTTGAATGCTGGCAACGGACTCCAAAGAGAGACATCTGTGGAGTCAAAAAAAAAGATGTTTTGATGAAATGCATGTGATTAGATGACGTTCTTCAAGGATGTGAATAGGATTAAAAGGTAACATCTGTGCTTGAATGGGAAAATTTGAGTTGGGAATCCCAGGGTTTTGCAGTGCTGTGCAAGCCGCTTCCTTAGTACCTCGGATAAGAGACTTTAATGGAGAGGGAGGAAAACAACCTTGGTGCTGGCAAATGTATTCCCAAGCTCAGTTTTCATTTGCGGATGCCTGGTGAGGCTTTGTGAAGGACATGTCAGTAGCTAGGCAGAAACCTGCTGGACTTACTTAGAAAACAAAACTATAACACAAGCATTCATCTTCTGGACATCATTCTGGTTTGAATGGCTGCTGAGTCTGAGCAGCCAGAGGTAGAGTAAATGCATCTGTAGCTGCTGCTTTCCACCACCCCTCACCAGAGAAATACTGGGGAAAAAATTCTGTCTCCAGTGAAATCAAGCCTGAAATTCCTGTGAATGTCACTAGGAATCCACCCTCATGAGCGTCTTTGTTGCCCACCTTTAGTTTCTCCTTCCAAGCAAGAGACTGACTCAGGCTCTCATATAAACTTCAATGTGAACATAGCCTCAGTACTAGTAGATTTGTTGCAGCAAATTTGTTTCCCTGCAGTTTTGTTGCGGTTTGTACTGGTGGTCTTGTAATCCAGGTGTTTCAGGTGTGACTGTTCACTACCAGGCCCTTTTGCAACCGTTTTCAATCACTTGTTCCTCAGGAACACACATTTTAATAATATTGGTTGCACAGTAGCCCCGGCCACAGCTCTTCTTTCCGTTCTCTTCTAGGATGGTTTGGGGAAAGGAAGAAAATATCTATGTTGTCTTCTTTAAACGTGATGTGGTGAAAAATAAAATCTAATAACCTTTCCGTGTCTAGAAATAAATCTCTTACATGTCCAGTCCAATTTGTGCAGAATTAAAGCATTTTAACAAAGGGAATGGATGACTTGACCTTTATGCCCAAGAAAAAATGGAAAGCTATAATCCTTTTTCAATGACTGTTAAAATGAACTGTTCTCCTCCTTCCATTAGTGCCCTCATCCTAATCTCCTTTCAGAAAACATACATTCAGCAGCAGCTCAGGAGAAGGAGGATCTGTGGAAGGACAGCTCAGTGTGTTCAAAGCCTTTTTAACCATCTGGTCCACACATTAGATCAGTTTGCTGTGGCAGAAATACAGAACACAAACTTGGGAGAATAACTGCAAGACATAAATATGAAAAATAAGGGATATAACAATTGTTTCCACTTTTGATTAAACTCTTCAACATGTGAAGAATCACAGGGAAGGATACTGCTCATCCACACAGCTGTTGGGAGGCAGAGGTGTGTGGTTGGAGACCAGTGCTTGGGCTTGAACCTTCATCAGTGCTGATGGAGATGGGAAAGGGAGGTGGTGGGGACAGAAAGGAGGGTGCTTTGGGCAAGAGGAGCAGCTCATACAGCAGTGCTCCTCAGTGGTGCAACCAGCCACAGCACTGTGCAGCCCATGGTGAGCAGGCGAGAAACCACACCAAAGTTGGCAAACTGCATTTGGACTTGGGAGAGACACTGCTTTCTGCTCCAGATGCCAAGTGCCAACTCCATGGCTGCTTTTTCTGAATTTAGGGAAACAAACAGGGACAGTAAGGAAAAATGGGCCATGCAAAAGCAAACTGTTGTAGTTGGCAAGAGAGTGAAGCCCAGGGAAGGCAGCTGAGGAGAGGAGACTGTGCAGATGCATCCCTGTGCACTTGCATTACTGAGTCCTTCCAGTATGTGCCTGCATGGGGCTCATCATTGTATTTTTTAAATGTGGCTTCTCATGCAATCAAAATCCAGTTATTGAGGAGGTGGAGAGGGATCTGAAGCTACAGCTGCCATGCAAACGTACGGTCTGATGCTGAAGCACGGGATTTGTCAAACTGAGTTTGCTTTCTCTGTGGCTCTGGAGGCATTTGGAGAATCTGCGGGAGGATTACACCCTGCTCACAAGCTCAGCGGGAGCGGGTGGTGCCCAGGAGTGGTGCTGGGACGGATGGGTTTCCTCAGGCACGGATGATGTGCGAAAGCCTTGGGGAAGGCTGTTGTAGGTTTTTTATTGTAGAATTGTTTAAAATCTCTTCACTTCCCCAATGCACTGACAGCTGAGTTTCAAAGGCACTTTTTTCTGTTGTCATATATGAGCTAAGAATTTATAGACAAATGGGAGAGTTTTAATTACCGTAAATGGATTAAATGATTTTGTATATATGCCCATAAGCTCTGTCCCTCATGTTCAAAGTGTTTAATTTTATTAAGAACTTTCCTTTTTATCTAGATATAGCTACATTTATTAATTTGATTTTTGTTTTTAAAAGCTGCCTGACTCTGAATTTGTTTTTGAATCTGCAAAATAGAAACTCCAGAGTTGGAAGTGTATTTTTTAAGAACTTGATAGACTAAGTGCTAAACTCACTGAATGTTTAGCAAAGGCTAAATTTAATCACAATATTGCTTGGAAAACCTAAATGATTTAATGCCTGTGATGCATGCACACAAAATGGATTTCCGCTGTTAAAGGCACTAACAGATGAGCTTTAGATGAGATCTGTGGGTGGACTCACTAAATAAACTGAGTCCCTCTCCCAGGTTTGCACCCTCAGAAAGCTCTGGTAGTACCAGCACTGGCAGTGTTTCTGCCTACTTGGAGGACACAGAGCCTGGAGGAGGTGTCATCCTGGAAAGGTGACTGCCAGTCAATGCAAGTGGTTGTGAGGTTAAGAGCTCTGGGATGACTCGTGGCTCCAGTGATGCTCCACTGTGGGATACTATTCATGCTTAGCTGATTAAAAGAGACACTTGCAATCTTGCTTGTTAGACAGCAATTCTTCTCAGAAGAAAATAGATCCAGACACCATGGTGCAGAGATTCGGGAGAGAAAATCCAGTGCTGTTGGGCAAGGAAAACCAAACTGACCCTGTGCTGCTCCAGGGGCGAAAGGAGAGTCAGTGAGAATGGGCAAGGAAGGGACCTGTGCCTGGGGATGTTTGAAGTACTCCAGAGGAGACCTGTGGCATCGTGACCTGATGTTGCAAAGCCACAGTTTCTGGGACAGGGGATTTCCAGACGATGGATGTCACGCTGCAACAGATTTCTGTCAACATGTGCTGGGCTGGGGTTAGGGTTGAAGCTAAAGCAGTTGTGTGGCCTTGAATAGAGTCTACTGTGATGGTGCCATGTTTTAATTTACTGTTTGCCACAGCGTTGACATCTCTTCCTGTGTCGGTGCCCCTCTGTAATTGCCTTTAAGCAGCGGCTTATAAAATCCCTTTTGTTCTGGTGAGCGGGAGGCGGCCCTCCGCTGCTCCTCTCTTTCATCCATACATGCACCCTGCGATGGATTCCCGGCCAAGAGCAGCCGCTGAACAACCAAATGTTGGAGCCAAGCAAAGTGCTCAAAGCAGACCTTGGCATTTGTGGAAGGCATTGAGCCTTGTCCCTGGGAGGGCAGCTCCAGCAGTGAGGTGGGAAGCAGCGCAAGGAGGTTTCCCCGGTGCTGTCGGATAACGCTGATGGCCTCTGCGGGAAACTTGTGGCTGGAGGGAGCTTCTGTGTGTCACACAACAGACTGCAAATGGTAATGACATCTGTGCGCTGCCAGCACAGCTCAGTCAGGCTGTTGGCTCAGGCTGTGGAGCTTTTTATGGGGAAGGGGTGAATTTCTGCCACTTTGCATCAAGTGTCACGAGGTTACACGGGGATGCGTTTTCACTGCTGGTGCTTGATGCACTGGGGTTGAGTTGACTTGTTCAGAGCCAGTATGAGGCTCTTTTCTACAATCTCCTGGTTTATGCTTCTTACCTTTTCTTTCTCTCACGTCTCCTCTCTGCCTGTGGTGATTTCTGCTCCCCTTGGTGCCATCAGTCAAGGTTCAGAAGAGCGACCACCACCACTGCTGGGACCCCTGTGTCAACTACTGTCACACCCACCACCCCGGACACTGCAAGACACCCACTTGGAACCAGACGTCTGGACAGGATTACTGCAAATGTAACCCCAGTGCACGGTGTTACCCCCATCCCTCCACGTGTTCATTGATGTTGTGCTCCTCTATTGCCTTAATACCCAGCTCTGTAGCCATGAGTGTAATTTATTTCCTCCTCGGTCACCTGGGTCTGTTTTCACAGGTCCAGTGCTCAGGTGCAAAATCAGTATCTGCAGCCCACAACACAAAGACCTGGTAACTGCAGTGAGAGCTATGTGCTGGGCAGACCCATACTTTCATACTCAAACCCCACAGCCCAGTGCCCGGTTTCATACAGGCAAGGGTAAAAACAAGTTGCTGTGGGAGAAGGAAGGCAGCTCTGGTGCGTGTAGGAACGTTATACACCAACACATCCAGCTCAGCCCTGGTGCCACACAACAAGTTAACAGCAGGATTACAGCTGCTTTGAAATCTGTCTGTAAGCCCACCTCTTGCAGGAAGCAGGCACTGTTCAGCCCCAGATTTCTTGTCTTATGACAGTAAGATAGAGAGGAAACATTACACTGTGTTGGGAAGCAAACAGGGCAGCACGGTTGCCCAGCAGCTCAAGTTCAAGCTGTGGTTTCTCTTTCTATGGATTTAATGTTCATTAGTGTCATTGTACCAACCTGCTGTTGGCTGCCCCACATCCATGCTGTGTTTCTCACCTGGTGGCCTGCATGCTGCAGTGACATGTAGCCCTATCAGTGGAGTCTCTGCACATCAGAGTGATGTCCATCTTGAGTCCAAGCCTGCTCTCACAGCTTTCCTGGAGCTGCAAGCCCAGGACAACACTTCTTTGCTCAAAGGGTTATCAAGCATTGGAACAGACTGCCCAGAGAATTGGTTGAGGCACCATCTCTGGAGATATTTAAAAGGCATATAGACGTGGTGCTCAGGGACATGGTTTAGTGGTGGGCTTGGCAGTGTTAGGTTTATGTTGGGACTCGATGAGCTTAAAGGTCTTTTCCAACCTAAATGATACTGTGACTCTATGACAAGGTTCTCACATCCATATGAGCCCTGGAGCTGGGAAGAAGGAGCTACTCCAAACATGTTAGGTGTTTGATGAACCATCCATTAGATGAACCCACTGCTGCACTTCTCTGTGCACATCCTTAACATGCTCTGTATTTCCCCAGCTCTGGTGGCTGCCAACTTCTCGTCTCCCACCATGAATGCGCAGGGCTTCCCCTGCCAGAACTCGAACACGCTACCTCGCAGCTCCCACCCCATGAGCCCCCGCACCACCATGCTGAGGAGGCGGCAGAAGAAGAAGGAGCACAAGAGCTCATGTAAGAGTAGTGGTGGGCTAGGGCTGGGTTGGACAGGGCATGCATGTTTGCCTTGCTGTCCTTATTATTGACTGTTAGCTGGGGTAGGACCACTCATGTCAGCACCATCAATGCCTCCCTCATCCTTGGTCATTGTCCCCACCACCGCCAGATCGAGGTCTGTGACCAGACCTGCTACATTGACTGTGGCTACCCTGACCTTCTGCCTCTCTCCTCCTCTCAGTGTCGCTGGCCTCCAGCACAGTGGGTCCTGGCGGGCAGATAGTCCATACGGAGACGACAGAGGTGGTGCTCAGGGGAGACCCTTTGAATGGCTTCGGACTTCAGCTCCAGGGAGGCATCTTTGCTACCGAAACCCTGTCTTCCCCACCTCTCGTCCGTTTTATTGAGCCCGACAGTCCGGCAGAGAGGTTAGAGACCTTGCCCTTGGATGCTGATGGTGCTGCTGCTGAACATTTCATGGTTTGGTTTGTTTTCTCTCCTCAGAGGCTCATTTAGATATTTACTATCATCCTTGTAATATCTCCCATTCTTCACTGGGCATGGTTTACTGTCACTGCCATTTCTGCACTCGTCGGCTGACCGTGGCCTCCCTCGCATCCCAGGTGAACGTCTTGGCACCAGGCTGCGGCTGTTCTGGGAGGAGGAGGAAGGGAGCGTGTGTCTGTGTGAGAGAGCCATTCCCATTCTTTTTTTTTTTCTTTTCTTGTTGAAAGATAAAGCTTTTATCTGGGTGCAGAAAGGGGAAAGATCTAAACAAGTGGGCCCAGCAAAGTGGTTTCTGCCCGGTTTCATTGTAGCAGTGCCCAGCTGTATGAATTGGCCTAAAAGCAAGGATTTGAGCTGCAGAGGAGGGCTCTGGTGAGGAGCAGGTAGGTGCTGCATTTCAGCACTCTTGCTTTTGGCTCTATAATGCTGGGAGAAGAGCAGGATGGAGGAGCAGTGTTAACTGCTGCTTGTCACCCCCTAGGGATAGTGGGAGCAATGACGACTCCGGGAGCCGAGCCTCAGCTCCGGAGCTCTGGCTATTCTGACTAAACTTTTCCCGATACCTTTGCTGGCTGGATTTAAAGTCTGGTTGAGTGCCTGTGCGCTACTGCGTAGGTGCCCTGTAGCAAGACCAGGTCCCAGCATGGTTTGAGCTCTTGTGGGGCCGCTGTGCTGGTTTCTCTTTCTGCTTGTGATTTCCACTGGTGGTCCATCCTGCCTAGGGGTGCTGGAGGTGCAATGAAGTGGCAGTGCTCAGCACCCATTGCAGACCCTTCTGTGGGAGGAGAAGTGTCCGAGGGATTCAACAGTGTGTGCTGATGGTTTGGTGTCCCCAAACCAGTCCAGGAAAACAGCATGTAGGTTAAACCCATGGAGGAGTAGTATGGCAGGGAAAGCATCTGTGAAAGGAAACTCGAGTCCTTGCCCCGCAGACTGGTCTCTCTGTGCGGTAGCTTCTCCAGGTGGCTGATGCAGAGGCAAGGCGGAGCATGAGTGCTGGGTGCTTGTGCCTGTGGGAGGACAGGGACAAGGTGCTGGCACAGGAAGAAGAGTTGTCCTGAGTGATGCAGGTTAAGAGAGATATCAAAAGCCTTTTCTGCCTTTTTGTTTCCTTGTTTGTTTCCAAACAGTGTTTAAAAAGGAAAGTGATGGTGTTTTGAGGTTTTTTTATCCTCTATTACCAGGGTGAATTTGGCTCATATTGCAAAGCACCAAATTCCTTTTATAAATCAGGCAGTAACAAAGCCTGCCATCCCAGGGGAGGAGGGAGAAGTGCTGAAATCCGCCTGGCTTTGTTTTATCCTCTTGCCAAGCCTGGAGCGAAAGCAAAGACTCGCAATGCAGTCCTGCTTGGCTCTAATGTGTCGCACACGCTGCTCTCCCTCTCGGCTGCCCACCCAGCAGCATTCGCGCTCTCCTGGCTGCTGCTTCCTGGCGACAGGGAGCAATCCTTTCTGCGTTTGCAGCCTGGATTTGATTTGGGGATTAAATCTTTGTCGTGTATTTCTTCCTTTCTTAGGCTGTACTGTTCTTCCTCCCCGTCTTGAAGTGACAAGTGTGCTGGGTTTGCAGCAAGGTGAAAAAGGCAGTTTTATGTTTTCATTTCACTTTTTGTTTCTTGCTGTCCCACAGAGCTTGTTTGCTCTGATCTTCCTAGGTACCTTATTCCCTGCCTCTGAGAGGTTCTGCTGTAATTGCAGCCCAAGACATTTAGAGCCATTTTTCTCCCCTTTACCGGGTCGGGCTCTCGGCTGAGGCTGGGCTGTGCACTTTCTTGTGCTGCAGTTGTTGCCCTTTGCAAAAGAGGGTGAGCGGTGGGGATACAGGGATTGGGCTCAGCAGTCTGGGTCTGTCCTGCGTATTCATGGACTCTGGTGCAAGACCTGTGAATCTGAATTTGCTGTTCCACAAGGCCATGATCCACAATCGCTTCGTCCATCTGGCTTGCCATGGAGGAGCTGCCTCTTGGGTGCCAACCAAATTTAAGGAGGAGGAAGGCATCACCCTCTTTTCAGGGAAGTCGGGCTGCCTCACATTTATTATCTGCTTTGTACTGGCTTGTGGCAGGTGGTTTGAAGCAAAAGCTCTCACCTCCCTGACTTGTGATTTGTTTTACAGCCAATAGCCTCTAATAGACCTCCCTCCCCACCTGTTGTTTTGTTTCCTGGGTGCAAGATGAAGCCTTCGAGCTCCAAATGAGACAGTGATTCAGCCCCTGTTATCAGCAGGGAGGATGGAATAGGAAGATGCCCAACATTCCCTCATGGCTGCCTTGAAGCAGCTTTTGTGTCCTTCCTCCCCCAGCTGTCATTGACAGCAGTGGGGGAGTATCTGGCTTCTCCATCCCGGTATCCAAAATCAATGCTTCCTGCTGAGTTACGTGTTTTCTAGCTCTGCTCAGACACAGTTGTTTGATCATTGTGTTTCTGGCTTTTGAGTATGAAGAGTTTGCAAAGGAAAGTTTAACAGCTGAGTGAAACTGTCAGTAAAGCTTTGATCTTTTGGAGGCTGGGACCCACTCACCAAGGTGCAGATACAAATGTACAGACATACATAGATGTGCAAGTCTGACCTGTGCAGGCCAGTTCGGGTGGATATAAGGGCACGACAGGTCGGTTTCTGCAGCCAGCAATGTGGCTGTGATTGCAGCTGCTGCCACCACACAGCTGAAGTGACCACGCAGATGCTGATGATGCTGAGTGAGATCTTCAGTGCATGTCTTGCCCAAGGCTTGAATATGCACTGCTCTGTGTTTAGCAGGACACTTACGCTGGTCCAGTGCAGTCTTTGAGCCCAAGGAATGAGTCAGGACAAAATGGGAATCTCTGCAACCCCAGGGAGACATTCCCATCACAGACTCTAGCACATCCATAGGGCTGTCTTTCACTCCGGGAGACGTCTGTACTCTTGTTCTTTCTCATTTAAAGCACTTCTCCCATGATCTCAAAGGACTTTGTGAGCTCTGATGTTAGCCTCTCCACCTCTGAGACAAATGCCCAGGAAAGCCATCCAAAAGGTTTGTGTAGGATCCCCCAGCAGAGCCAAGGAGAGGTCTGCAGGAGCCTTGGCTCCCAGGGCACATGACAGTAGGAAACTGGTTTCTCTGGAATTACTCTGAAGGGTTAGCAAAGCACGTCGGGTCTCCTTGCACTTGTGGAGGGAGCCAGAAGGTTGTGGCTTCACTCCACAAACTTTTATAAACCTGCAAGACAGAGGTTTAAACAACCATGATTGACTGAGGCTAATAGTAAAAGAAATAAAATACTTCTGGCCTAACAGAGCTATTTGCTGTAAACCACTCAGGGAAGCCTACCTTGAGTGAAGAAACACAGGAAACAGTTGTTTCGTGAGAAGGCAGCTCTGAAGAGGAAGGCGGTAAATTTTTCTTCGATGCTGTATAAAAGTATTGTGTGATCTCCCAGCCCTTGCAGTTGGAACAGTGGTGCCAAAATGGATCATGTCCTCGTGCGACCTTGAAATGACAGTGATGTCTATGTGATGCAGGTGTTGATCCCTCCTTTCCAAAAGGTGCATTATAGCAAGAGAGCTCTCGGTGCTGGAGGAGGCATCTGTGTTGTTCTTCTTGCCATCTTCATATTTATAAGCTCATATTTCCAAGTGCATCTGTGTGGCTGCATAGCCACAAGTCCAGTAAAGGACTGTAATTAAACTTGATGTAATTTATTCGCAAGGGTGGATTTGTTTACACACCATGGAGTTGTCTGTCCTAATCCAAGTCTCCTTGAACAAACAATTCTGAATTTACATCTCATAAAATAGCCGGCGTTTTTCCATGGATGGCATGAACTCAGGCAGCAGTGTAAATACACTGCAAGTTTAATACCTTCCTACCAGTAAAATAACCTCCTTAAGTTCTCTCCAAACTTGGTCATATTTCAGCTTTTGATGGGCCACCAGCAAAAACTGTTGTGCTTGTGCATTTTTATTGAATTTGGATGTGCTTTCTTTCTTGGTAACCTGGCCTTTCATATACATCCTGTTGTTTGGTGGTGAATAACACAGCCAGTGTCCGTTGTCTTTGATGTTATCTTTGTGTGCCCAGAAGCTGCAGTGCCATGTTTTCTTACAGTTAAATTAGATGTGAGTGATGAAGAGTGGCTGGAAGGATTAGTAAAAAACAAGCCATCTTCCGTGAAATATCAGTGGAAGTTGACATCTAGGAAGGACAGAGCACAGGATGTGCTTGATCATTAAAGAGCAGGGGAATAAAGATTATCTGGAGAAGGCTCAAAACAGGATAGCTGATGCCTTGTGGGAAGTATTTGTGGTAAAATAACTCCGAATGTGGAGATGAACCTTAGACTTGTTTTCATAACCCTCAACTTGTTTTGGAGACCACTCTGTAGCTTATGTTAACGATGGGGGAGGACTGGTTTCCCAAGCTCTGCTCAAGTGGACAGCCTTCTAAACAGGTAATGAGTGGAAAATCTGGAAAGATGTGGTTATAGCAAACAACTGATGAAGGATGTGGAGGAGAAGGAAGATGAGCAATTGCCCATGGCCAGTCACAGGGACACTACACTATTTTGTAGAGCCATGAGCTGGCTCAGTAAGGTGGAGGATTGTCTTGCTGGTGTTACAGTATATTTAAAAAAGAAAAAAAAAGAAAGGAAAGGGGGAGGGTGAATGTAGAATGTAGTGGTTCATGTGTGGAAAAATCCTTGCTTATAAATATAGAGAGATCCCAAGAGACAAACCATGCTGTAGCACTGTATCTCCAACATAGCCTTGCTGTCATTGTTTTTCTTCCAAGGTAAAAAGACCTGCTGATCTGTGCTCTTGGAGAAGGTGGGTCTAAACCAAAAACCCCAAAGTGCCAGTTGTGGTTATATTGGTGGGATATCGCATCGGAATAATATTGGCCTTTCAAGGCAGTTAAACAATATCAATGTACATTTGGCTTCCAGAAATGCAATTACAAGGAATAAATGATTATCCAATTTGTGGAGACATTTCAGTGAGTTCATTGGATTGCAGCTTCAATATTAGCCACATATTAAGCAGAGGACTCTCTGCAATTTTCAGTGCTGTTAGTTTGGGTTTCAGAGGGTGCATGCACATGGAAAGAGCCGTATACCTTAGATAGGGTAGGAAGGCACATGCCTTTGCATTTATCAGTCTCATCTCTTGGCCATGGTGTTGACTTTTAGGAAGGTGAGGTTTACTTTTTTTTCCTTTCCTGGAAGTTGCAGGAAATATGACCAAAAATGGTTATTTAGGAGCAAACTATATCTGAACTTAAGCAAACCACAGGGATTTGCTGCCTTGTGACCTTCCAGGGACACTTGACACTGGGACGGGAATTGCAGAAGGAGTTATCTTCTCTTTGGGGCCACTTCTACAGGATTTGTCACTACTCTATGTGTCTTGTAACAGATTTACCTGGCGAAAGTAACTCATGGCTGGTTGTGGGGTTGTTTCTCCTTTCCTCTTTTTCCCTGTCTCCTCATCCCCTTTCCCGCTTTTCCCAATGTGGACTGCAGGTGTGGGCTGCTGCAAGTAGGAGACAGAGTCCTTTCTATCAATGGCATTGCAACTGAGGATGGGACTATGGAGGAAGCTAATCAGCTTTTGCGTGATGCCGCGCTCACCAACAAAGTGGTGCTCGAGATTGAATTTGATGTTGCAGGTAAGTTGCTGAAGGAATTGCTGCTCCACACTACCAGCAGGACTCTGCCAGTGCCTTTGCTAACCCATAGGATGGAGTGTATTCACACAAATACATGAGGTTTTTGCTAGAGCTCAGAAGGAAGAGCGATGAGACCCTGTGAGGAGCTTTTCCATTTCTCATTATTCGCTAACGTGCACCGAGATGGAGGGTCCTTCTTCTGATCCCTTCAAAAATGCCTTGTACTCACTACTTATCTGAGATAAGCCTAAGGAGTAGACAAAGAGGCCACCTGCACTTTAAATATTTGCCCATTAATGTGAATAATATTTATATTAATTTATATTAATTTATGGCCTTGAAGGAAGGAGGGAGCCAAAGCTGTTGACTGGGGCTCAAGTGCAGCTTTGTATTTAAAAAAAAAAAAAGTTTTTTTCCTTTTACATTGACAGAGCTGCCTCAGTCTTGAAGTACAGCATGATGTGAGTACTTCACTCGATGTTCAGAGCATGTATTTTTAGTGAGAGTCTGAATTTTAAAGTGAAGTCCACAGGGCCTCGAGTAACAACCTTATTTGAACCAATAAAGCTGAGTTTTATGGGCTTCTTTTTCTTAGTTCCAAAGAAACCATCCATGCAACTGAAAACTCTTTTCTTCTGTTTTCTTTTGTGTCTGTTTTTGGTTTTATAGAGTCTGTCATACCCAGCAGCGGTACTTTCCACGTTAAATTGCCCAAGAAAAGGGGTGTAGAGCTTGGAATTACAATCAGCTGTAAGTATTGCTCAGATTTGCACTAGCAGTTGCAAAAGCCACTGCTTTCCACCTTGGCACATCAGAGGGACCCAGCGGAGAGAGATAAGATTACATGGGGTTTCCTGGTAGTGCTTGCAGGGCTTGTGATTTATCCCAAACTGAATTAAATGTGTGGTTCCTACCCCCACGAGTTGGTGGCTGCAGAGAAAAGCGGCCACATGAAGGATTGTGGCAAAGGATGTGTCTCTAAAGGGCATGTGAGCAGTTGGTCTGTGCCACAGACATATTATATTATATTATATTATATTATATTATATTATATTATATTATATTATATTATATTATATTATATTATATTATATTATATTATATTATATTATATTATATTATATTATATTATATTATATTATAATTATATTATATTATATTTTTATTTCCTTGCTTACAGTTGTATTATGCTGCTTTTAAAAAGGGATTGCCTGAATCTGGTGGGACCCTTGCAGGAAGAGGTGGAGGAAGGAGAGCAAGTGGGAGGTGAACCCACAGCTTGAAGGATAGAGAGGGGAAACTGCTAAGAGGAAGAGGATGATGAAGATGGTGGCAGGCCTTAGAGGTGGGGGGGGAAGGAAGGTGCTGGGCAGAGTTTGCCAGGAGTCCTTGCATTGACTAACCGCAGCCATGGAGGAGGAGATCCATGTGCCATGACTTGGTGGACACTGAGAGAATGAGACATAAGCCTTTTTCTTTCTTTTCTCTCTTCTCTGCTCACTCTTGATTAATTATCTTTGTTTCTCTTCTGAAGCATATTTTTCATTTAAAGACCTTTTGGCCTCTTAGGAGGTGATGCTGTAAGGGGATAATATAGGCAGGTCCATCCCAAATTTCTGGCCAATTTGGAGTCTCGTTATGCCTTGCCTCAGTGAATTTTTCCTTTATGGCAAATGTAAGCAGGTCTCACGTCCCTCTTTCACTGCTGGGTAAACTGAGTTGAATCATCTCGGATTTGCAATGCCCAGAGGCTGCCACCACCTCTCTGCTGAAACAAAGCAACTTGTGAAACTGCAGTAATGGGATCTTGTGTCCAAGCCCTCAGGAGCACAGACCCAGCTGTGTCTGGGGAATGAAGTCACTAGGGACACTTTAAAACTAGGTTTCATCGAAATAGATAAGCTATTTGCAATTACCTCTTGGCATTTACAGCATTAGTCAGTGAGTTAATTGGAGGTGTTCTGGTCTAAATGGGGTGATTCTCAAGCGCGACTTGAACATCGACAGGGTGATGGATTCACACCCTGTGTTATTTCTTCTCCCCCTTCCCAGTTTCCTCTATTTGTGCCACAAGGATAATCCTAAAACATATCAGCATAGTATTAGACATTTGGCTTGGTAGCACATCAAAGTGCTTTCCGAAAGCAGTGGCGTACCCGTAGTGACATTTCACTGGCGGGGGAGCAGGGCATAGTGTGGCACCCCGTCCTGCACTGGGTTCCCAGCCCACTGCCCTGCCTACTGTGCCAGCTTTCAATCTCAAAATGCAAACTAGGACGATGGACCTGGGAGCAAAAGACTTCTGGCTTGAGCATGGCCAGGGTTTCACTCCGTTTAAACTTCAAAGCTTAGTTTATATCTGGGACTGGAGAGCAAAACAAATGTCGGAGTTGCCAGCAAGAATAGGAGGGTTTTTTTGTGAAGTCTCACTTAACTGTGATCTGCTTCAGATGTGCATTTACACTTCAAACATATTTTTATGTTGAAACCGTTTTCATTTGAAATTTGTTTAAAAAATTGATTTCACACATTTTTTGAAATCACCGCTAAATAAAACGAAACTGACCCCTGGGTTTTAAATAGTTAGATACCCATTATCCAACTACAAAGCAGTTTTTAAACAATGTAATAGATTTGATCTTTTTGATTATTGAACATGTTCACAGGACATTGTTTAAATAATGCATATGCATAAATTTAAGTTATATTTCAATCCTTTGCTGAGTCAAAGCCAAAATTATATTTACAAATGGAGCAAAAGAGAGCCAGCCAGAAAATGGGGTGGCAAGGATGAAATGCTAGTTGAATCCTAATTCTGATTTCATTTATTAGTCTGTATAATCCTATGTCCACATGACCCTTAGCAAATTAGGTCATCATTTTGTCACTCTGCCTCTGACCAAGCAGATAAATATACCAGTCTCAAACATTAAAACCAAAGCAAGCAGCCTTATGGTAAGTACCTCCTGCAGAGACAGGATGTGCATGCGGGAGTGTGATGCAAGCAGCAAGAGAAAAGAGGTAAAAATAACTCTGTTTTGCTCAGTTCCTCTCAGTTCTGCTGATTTGAATGCTTGTACAGATCTAGAAACAGCTTTTTCAGCTTTCCTTCTGACAAGGAAAAGCATATAACTACTGTTTTAAAGAAGGGAACTTGTTTTACTGGCCTCCCACATTAGATTCCTTTTCCCTACTCTGTAAACCTGGGGCAGGTTAAGTACATGACAAGACAGAGGGGTCAGTAGAAAGCTTCCTGCACTGTTGTGGCCACAGAATTGGATTTATTCATAAACTTTGTAGTCTGGCAACACTGTAGATGAAAGATCATGGAATCATATAATGGTTTGGGTTGGAAGGGACCTTAAAGATCATCTAGTTCCAGCCCTGCTGCCAGGGGCAGGGACACCTTCCACTAGATCAGGTTGCTCAAAGCCTCATCCAGCCTGGCCTTGAACACCTCCAGGGATGGAGCATCCATAACTCCTCTGGGCAACCTGTTCCAGTGTTTCACCACTCTCATTGTAAAAAAACTCTTCCTTATATTTAATCTAAATCTACCCTCTTTCAGTTTGAAACCATTACCTCTTGTCCTATCACTACACACTCTTGTAAAAAGTCCCTCTCCAGCTTTCTTGTAGGCCCCCTTTAGGTACTGCAAGACTGCTATAAGATCACCCTGGAGCAAGATGAGTTGCTTTCGTTGAGTTTTACCTCTCAGTTTCAGCAGGCTCATCTGTAGTTAATTCCTCTGTCTAGGAAGGTTTGCTGCTGCCCTCTTACCAGGGCAGAAAATGTTACGACCTCATCAGAGAAGCACTACAGAAATAAAAGCGATGAAGTTCTTGCTGTGCTGTGGCTCTCAGAGCTAATCGGGAGATGGGCTAAAGTAAAGGAGGGGAGAGCAGTATTCTTGATGGATGCATTGGAAGAATTTGTGTAATGGATCTGGCTGCAGGAGGAACCATAAATCTGCTGGAAAGCCTCATAAAAGGGCTGAAAACCCAGGAGTCTTTTTGTATGAGGAGGGCAGATGCTGCTGTTTCTGGGATGAACATACAGAGAGTGTCTGTGCTTGCTCCTGGTGAAGGGCAGATGTTTGCTGAAGGCATTTCATCTTCTCTGAGGTCTCGGGGTTTGCTGGAAAGAGAAGGCTTGGGCTGGGCAAGCCCCTAGTTGTGGTCTGTGCACACAGACGGGTTTCTTTCCCCTGCTAAAACACAGCATGGCAAAGGGATGGAGCAAATTAAGATGCACGATGCAAATATTTGCATATAGTATTGTTTCCCCTTCCATTCCTCATAAGATAAATAGGAAATCCAAAGGATGAGTCTCTCACTGACTGTGCTTTGTATTTCTATGGCACCCCCACTGCCCTCCAGTCTCATTTCAGTCTCCTACATTCACTAAATGAAAATTAACGAAGCAAAACACCAAAGGTTCTTCTGTGCACTTCGTCCAGGGGTGAAGGGACAAGAAGCCAGCAAAATCGCTCTCGTTTTTTCCATACTCCAGTGCCTGGGTTTCTGTCCCAGGGAGAGGGCTGCATTTGTTTGTAAAACAGCTGCTCCACTTGAAGAGCGAAGTGCGTGCTCCTTTCTGCTTCATGAAGTTCAAAGAGCTGTGTGGGCTGTGAAGCTCAACTGTTTGCAGAGCCCTCTGAGGTGCTCTGAACGGTGAGGGTGCAGAGACGTACGAACTGAGATTTTTTGACATAGGGATGTGAAGATGTGGCTCCTGTTATCCTGAGCTACTCATCTCCATTAGCAGAACGCATGCCATAAGTGCTCTGATCTTGCTGGCTCCATTCAGTTCTAATGATACAGTTATGCCTTTGTGCGTTTTCTGTAAATCTCTTACAAATTAAAATCTCCAACAGCGAGAAGCTAATAGTCATGTATTCTTGTATGTTCAATACCTGACCTCTTAAAATAAGATATGGATTTGTTATTAGCCTCTGGAAAATGATAGTCGATTACACAAAAGATTGCTTTTTGTGTTTTCTTTTTTTTTTTGTCCGTCTGTCTCATATATCCTCTCCAAGGGCTCATTGTGAAATTTGCTGCAGGGTACAGGTGTGTTGTTGCTGTTTAAACAGATAATGAAATTACTGTTCATTTTAGCTACACATTAATGCTTTATATAACATGTTTATCAAATTACCTTTATATATCTTAACAATCAATTCCTATGCCCTTGGCAGGAAGTACTGCAGATAAGGAGTAGGTAGTATATCTGCTTGTGGGTGATAAAACTGGAATTTGGATAGATAGATAACTTCGATTAAGTCTCTTAAGCAGTGTAATCACTGTCCTAGCGAGAAGATGGATCTGTGAGCCAAGAAAATCTAGCTTTGCTGGTGCTGGATTAACCTGGGACCTGCCACCGGCCAGGCACGGTGTGTCTGCAAGCAGCAGTGCACCCGGCAGCCTCCTGTCCTACCCCCTCACTAACGCTGCAGCTTCAACTGAGGTTTGCAGCTGATTCACTCCGGTGCTTTTACCGAGGTGGGATGTTCTGTCCTGGTTTTGCTACCTGGAGATTTTGGAAGGTAATAGATCTGCAGTGGAGTAAGTATCCAGCTGGAGGCACTGAAAATTTATGCACCTGCTGCTAAAACTAATGAATGATAGAGGAAAAAGTTGAGTACTGGGGATTTGATTTTCACTGCTGCTTTTTATAATCAATTCTGATTTGCTTTTATTGCTCTTCTCATTCCTTAGCTATCCTGAGATTATTGGGTTTCTGATTTTGTTTGTTTTTTTGTTTGTTTCCCCCCCCCGGTTATATACTTGCTTTCTTAAATGTATTCTTATGGCATTATTACAGTTTCTTTAATTACACATTGGCAGAGTGCTGCTTTGGCTTGGTCAATAATGAAGGGCATTTATAACAGGTTGATGTGTGTGAGATATGTGCTCGTGCTCCTTGGAGGGGAATAATTTACCAATACGAGTCATTATGCATTCTGTTAAAAACACAAACCGGACATGTGTTTCTGGCCTCGTCATCCATCACAGAGTAAACGCCGAGTGAGCCAGAATCCCAGCAGAGGTGGTGAGAGACTGAAAGCAATTTATAAAAAGTAAATAACAGTATTGATCAACTCACCTTTTTATCACGGACCTGTCACCACTGCCGAGCAGTGTTTTCATTTTGAGTTTCTCCCCTACCCCACGCTTCTACCTTCACTAGCTGTTGATTTATGGAGCTTTTCCTGGGCCACTGGTGCAGATGTAAACTATCTTTTGTACTGGTAAACTCACCAAAAATATAAATGTATCTGAAAAAGAGCCTACTAGCACCTGAAGTGGTTTCCCTGGCAGATGGAGGCCACAAGCAGAGCACCTGCTGAGAGAGAGTGGGTTTCTGCACACCAGCTTCTGCCTCTGTCTCTCCATCCATCTCTTCCCTCGACTCCCTTTGCTGCCATCTCTATTTCACAGACCCAGAGGCAAGGCTGGGCGTCTGAACCATGTCTTCCTGCAGCAAACAGGATTACGAAGGCAATGTCCTTTGAAGAGAAATAACCACATTGACAGCAGAAATGAATGAATGGAAAGCCTTTACTCATCTATGCAAGATGAGTCTCAACTCCAAAGACCGCAGCCCTAATAAAATAATAATGTAGTTTAAGGTGTTTTTTTTTTATTGCAGGCAGATTGGAAATGATTTCTCCCAGATCTCACCAGGGATCTACATATCTAATGCCTCAGACCTTGACTGAGTCGCTGCTTCAGTGACGTTGCAGCTCTCCTGTCTGTAGACAGGGCAGCTGTTACACAGAGGCATGTTGTCACCCTGTGTGAACAGCCCAGGATTGTTAAAAACATGGGTCTCAGGGTGGCTGGGGCGGTTGGGGGCAGCCTGGTCCCAGCAGGCGCTCTCCTAGGGCGCCAGAAAGGGCTTTGGGATGCCAAACATGAATTAGTGGAGTTAGTAACAGCTGGTTTTTAACATGAACAGCAAGTGACTGTTCTGTGCTTTGAGATTTCATTATCTTAACTTTATATCTTATGCCTTGTCAGAGAGAACAATTATTCATTAAGTCTCTCTAACTGACCCTTCAGATTTGTAGGTACTGACTAATAATGATGGTTTTATAAAGCGTTTCCATTTTATACTAAGTAATTATTTAAACTAGAAGGCTGCCATTTATTGCAGTTTGGGTATTCTGATGGTAGGGACAGGTATATGTAGTTGTACATGGCTCTTCCATTTAACTGGTCTCAAGAAAATCTATTTGGAAAGCACAATTTTGAAAAAAACCCAGGACAAAACCCAGAATGATTTTTCCTTAAAACTTGCTTTGTTTCCTAATGGACAAAGCACTGGGTTTGTCACCCTTTCTTCTGATACGGGAAGCTTGTGCGACGTTCAGTGCTGACCCCTGTTGCAGAGCTGCAAAAGGACAAGGTCTCGCTTTCTGCTCAGGGACTGACCATGGGCAGGATCCCCCGATGTGTCACAGGGCTTGTAAGATAAACGCTGAGATAAACACCATTTCTGCAGAGCTCGAGGCATGTTGTTGTCTGTACCTGCTTTTGTTACTCCCCCCCTTTTCTCTTTTGAGTGTTCATGGTCTCTGGACATGTCGTTCCAGCTGTGTCTGGGTCAGGTTTAGGGAGGGCCATCCCCAACCCACCACCAGGATTGTGGAGATCCTCCCTAACCCCTTTCTGTCACACTGCCTCTGCTTTGAAACTAATAAACAAACCTTGCGGTGAAAAGTGTTTTTGCTAACCTGGATCGTTTTGACAGAACCGGGCTAGGGAGCGATTAAACACGCAGCGATGCCAGCCCGACCAGGGCTCAGGGTGTGCTAACAGAGCCTCCCATCACCGCTGTGCAGACCACCTCGTTGTGCACCCCCCAGCGGCAAATACATGTTCTATATTGAAGAAGAGAACAGCAATGGTAATAACAGGGTGATGCATCTCCGTCCACTGTGCAGTTAGTCCACGGTGTGTGGCCTTGTCAATCAGAGGGGGGATTTCGGCATTGATTTTAGCTGCACGAGCTGCATCTCATCCTTCCCTCCCACCACTCAACTCTGCCTAGCATGTGTCAGTCTATCTCCTGGCTGGTCCGTGACATGGACAGGTTGAACATATGCACAAGCCCTTGCTGAATCTCCACAGCCCATCTACTTCTCTTCGACCTGTGGCTGCAAGCTGAACGTGAGTGTCCAGACCAAAATTGCCTGGCATCACGCTGCAGTAAAAGACGGGGAAAATTCTACCAGCTCTGTGTCATTCAGCAGTCACATCGCTGTGACTATTATAAAATCAGTCATGATCTGCTCTTCGCTGCCTGACCTAACTTTTATACTCAGCCCTGTTACGACTGAGATTGGCTGTCTTTTCTCCCTGTCTCATACAGAAGGTTTAGTTGTATCTGGGAGAGGGTATCCTTAAAAGTGTCAAGTTAGCACATATGTTTTTAAATCTCCTAAATAAATGTAAACAACAGAAAAATCTAGAGCAGAGAGATTGGTAAGAAGAAGCACTTATTCCTTATGTCTGGCTTTCTGAGGTGCTCTCTAACTGGTGTTCAGGCAGGTGGATCTCTGTGTGGTTGGTGCCATGTGCCTCACAGATACTCTGACCTGCACCTGATATATTCAGATGTTGTGAGTTTCTTCCTTCCCACGCAGTTTTTTCTGAGAAGCTCCATCAGCTTTGAATGAGACGATGCAATTCCCATAGCAAGGCAGGAGGGAGTGTCGCAAAGTGAAAAGGATGCTCTTGGCGTGTTTGGTGTGCGGATGGCAGAGAGATCAGGAGGGGTTCGAGTCATAAATCTCACTTGGGTTTCTCAAGAGAGAAGCAGGTCTCGCAGGCAAATTTAAAAATGCAAATGCTCCCAGAGATGTGTACTTGCATCTTTTGTGGGCTGAAAAATTTGTCGGGATTGGGCAGGAGAGAAGAGTTGGAAACCACCCCTTCCAACTCCAGCACTGAGACCGGTCCTCATTTATCTGGTTGTATGATGAAGTGGCCTGGGGAGCTGAACCAACTAGAAAACAGTGTTTTATCAAATTCTTCCTGGGTTATTTTCCACCTGGAAAATTTCCCATCCCACTTTACTTCAAGAACACAGAAACGCTTATATTAACCACAGAGCTGAGCGAGGTACTCCCTAGGCAGTGGTGCTAATGTCTGACTGCTGCCATAGCCATTGACTCACTTGCTGTCTTGCGTCAGAGGTGTGGGCAAGTGGGTGTTTAACAGTGCTGGGATCGGGCAATCCCACCTCTTGCTGCTGCATGCCATATGTCCTCCCCTTCAGGAGGAGACCAAAGGAAGCAGCTAGCTAACTTGGGCAAAGGGCAACCAACAAACATTTGTAGGGATTCACTTATTTTTTCTCCTGGTGTGGCTTCCAGAGTTCAAGTGTGAGGCATTGTTTTGTCAAAGGCAGATAAAATTCCCTTTCCTTACAAATCCTTCTTCCTGTTAACCATCCCTGTCCTAGATAGCAGACTCAATATCAAGCTTTGTACCCATGAATCTCTTTTGCAGCTGCAAGCAGAAAGCCTGGGGAGCCTTTGATCATCTCGGACATCAAGAAGGGGAGTGTAGCACACAGGTGAGTGCAGAATTTCCCATGTGCCAAACCCATTGCAAAATGTCCGGCCCAGTAATGAGAAGTAGAATGAAGCCTGAGCAGTAGCACTTGGATCTGGATTTTGCCAGCATCCAAAGAGATCTCAGTTCTAGAGGTTTATCTTAGACCACAGTAGGGTTTGCAATAAGAACTGTCTGTACTGAAGCAAGTAGAGTTGAGCTAATGGAGAAGATGGCCAGAGCACTGATTCAGAGGTCTGCTGACTGCAGGAGATGGATGTTTAGCATTTAAGAGCATGTGATAAAGGGCTTCATATATCCTATAAGGTGCTATGGCTCATCAAGTAGTTTGCTGTGTTTCAGCTTCTGCTCAAGTGAACAGAGTGAGTGAGTTGCGGGCACTGGTAGGGAACTGAGCAAATAACTCAGCATTTATTGACTTCACCTCTGATCCCAGCACCTCATAACAAGGCTTTCAGAGGAATTTAGTGCTGCCGGAGGGCTAGTTTTTAAGCGTTCATACAGGAGTTTCCATAAAACGTAGAACATCTGTCAGTTAAACATAAGGCATTTTTCAGTGCTGTAGGTTACCCAGGCTGTACATCTGATCTTCCTGCCTTGTTCTGTGTTGATGCACGCTCTACCAAACTTTCTCTCTTTAAGTTACAATTGTTACAGGCTCCATTTAGGGTTATTTCCCAGGAAGGATCAAGGACAGTAAAAAGTTAACATCGTCATCACCACTGCAGAACGGAATGCGTCACAGGATTTGAAAGGCAAATACAAACGTACTTTCAGTTTTCTTTTCCTTTCCATGCAGAACTGGAACCTTGGAGCCGGGAGACAAGCTGTTAGCCATTGATAACATCCGACTCGACAATTGCTCAATGGAGGATGCTGTGCAGATTTTAAGGCAGTGTGAAGACCTGGTCAAATTGAAGATTAGGAAGGATGAAGATAACTCTGGTACAGAAATCCTCATGCAAACTGGTGCCTGTCCACTGTAATGACATTTCCCAATAAGTAGCGCAAACCAACAAAGATAAGGGCTGCCACTTGTCCAGTCACCACTTTCCAATTGATTATAGTCTGGTTTTGTTATTCTGCCCTTAAATGGAGTCTGGAAGGTTAAAATCCTATTTGGTATGAGCATGGTTGAAGACCTAAGGTTTTTGCTTTTAAAATGCTGCAAGTCTTTCCTATAACCTCTTTCATATGGCTAATTAAAAAATTCAGCATTCCTGTTTTCTTTTTTAGATGAGCAGGAGACAACCGGTGCTATTATCTACACAGTGGAACTGAAGCGATACGGTGGCCCCTTGGGAATAACCATCTCCGGGACAGAGGAACCTTTTGATCCTATCGTCATTTCAGGCTTGACTAAACGAGGGCTGGCAGAAAGGTGAGGTTTGGGGACAGAGGGGTTGGATTGATGTGGGAGGTAATCTTAACGTTGGCGAAGTTTCCTCTGTTGTCATAAATGCTTTTTAGGTGTTTTAGTCTGCCAAAATGGAAAGGTGCTATGAAGGTACCAAATGCTGTGAAGCAGGGACAGCCTTACCAGTCTGGCTCTGCAGACCCATGTGCAGGAGATGTGGGGTGGTTGGGACTGGGCAATGAGAGAGGCTTAAAGCAGAGTATTTCTGGAAGAGTCAGATTCAGTGTGTCAATTGAATTCAGCAGTGAGGAAAATGTATTTATCTGCCTGTCTTCCACAGAGGTGCTTCCTGGTCTGTGATTTCCCATGCACATCTTGCATCGGGAGAGTGCCCAGCCTGCCCATGAAACCAATGCAGACTCCTGTCCAGGACTCACCTGTTGCTAAACTATGGTTTACAGCCATGGCAGTGGTGTGTCCGGCTGAAACCACAGATCTTGAGGGTCTTCTGGCCCACCCTTGCTGGTGGTTAGTCTGTTATGTATAGAGGTATCTCAGTGCAGGGCTGCCATGCTTCAAGCAGCAGATGTTTATGCTGCATAACTGTAGGTGTAGATTTACCTTTGGCAAGCAGGGAGGTTGCACATGTCTGAATATATGTGCATGCGTGGGATTTAAAGGATCAGGACATTCCTGAGAATGTAAGGTAGAACTAAATCATACACTTAATTATTCTGTCTATATGATAGCTGTGACTTGTAAATAGATCATTTCAGCAGCCCTGACTTCGACTTCTCATAGGATTGCTTTATCCTGTGCTGCTTGGCAGGCAGAACAGCAGAAAAAAAAACCCTGGACAAGTAGATGTAAAGTGCTAGACCTTGGGGACGTTTGACTGCAGGTTTGGCCTTCTGGTTCTTTCTATTTCAAGGCCATGCTCCCTCTTAGCTGGACTGTAAAGCAGCTCAGTGCCTCTTTCTGCATTGGGTTCCCCGAGCTCTCAGCACGCACACTGCTGCACGTTTCCATTGCCTTCCTTTGGTACAGAAAGCAGAACACAAGTGTCTCCTAACAAGTAAGGAAGAGGGATGGACTTAGTCATTAGTGGTTCTTCTCTTTGGGGATTTTATATCACTGCCTGTCACTGTAGGATTCAGTCTTTTTTTCTAGAAAATAGTAGCTATAGAGTATCCGAGGCTTTTCTGCGTAGCAGTTCTGCACTGTCCCTGTAGCCCAGTGTGAGAAGTTAAGGACAGAAAGCCCAAACGCTGCCAGGCTCAGAAGATGGTCTCGTACCCATGTTGCTCTCAGTTCCCTTTGCAATGCCATGGCTGTTCCTCCTTCGAACTCAGATACGCATCAGTGACTGCTCCACAGAGAAACGTAGTGCAGGCAAGTGCTGCGGTACTATTGAATTTTGATCAGGCGCTGGCAGGCGGTAAGGAATGAAAAGCTTTTTGAGGAGAGCAGCGGAGCCGTTAAGCACGTTCACCGTAGCAGACTGACAAATAACGATGCCTGTGCAGAGGAGCGGTGTGGGGATTTCTCTGGGTAACCTTGGCTCCTGGTGGAGAGGGTGAGGAGTGGTGGGATGAAGGCTGCCTGCAGGAAAGATGCATATTTTTCTGCTAAGTTGGTGCATATTTTTCTGCTAAGTTGGTACATGTTTTTTTTGTGGAAGTAACAGAAGGGAGTGGCTGGACCTTGTCAATGGAAGAGGGTCAATCCTAGTGTTACCCTAAATTGTTCCTTTCCTGCTGTCACTACCCTTCCCCATGCCACAGGCACTCTTAGCCAAGCTCTGAAGAATGGGACAGGTTTCTGAAGGACGGGGATTTAAACCCAAAGCTCTGCCTGGCTTTTGCTTGAGCACAGGACATGTTTCAGCAGCACTGACACGGGGTGGACCAGATCCTGACGTATGATAACAGGAATGCGCTGGCTGCTGTCATAGAGGTGCAAGTGAAGGTTTGTGCTGCAGCTTGGGCTGCTCACTTGGTGATGGGGAAGGCAGGATGTCCTCTAGGATCTGTCACACGTCCGTCACAGTGGGTAGCAGGCTGTCTGAGCTGAAAAGGTGTCATGGTTTGATGTGGAGGGGGGGTGGTTCTGGTGGCAGGAGAGGGGTTTTGCTCCCTGCGACCTCCCCGGTTTTGGAACCGGGTTAGGCTTAGTTCTGGCCACCAGATCAGACTGCCATCCCCCTCAGGGTTGAGCCAATAGGGCGCCTCTGCGAATTGCCCTATTTAAGTCAGGACAAAGGAACCAGAAAAGGTGCTTTGCCCAGGATCGAGCAGAGAAGGGAGGAGGGCACTGCCCCCGCTCCCTGGCTCCCGGCCAGGCGGCTGCCTGTGTCGGGCCGGTGCCGCCCATGGAGAATGGCGGCGGCGGAGCCAGCTGGGGAACTCGGGGGCACCCCACTCCCGGGGTGCCCACTGGGCTGAGTTCACCTGGAGAGGACTGAGATCTGAGAGAAACAGCCGCATCGACAGCAGGTCAGTGAGGATGGAGCAGGAGGAGGTGTGCCGGAGCCGAGTTTCCCCTGCGGCTGGTGGTGAGATAGCAGGCGGCCCCCCTGCAACCAGGACGGCCTCGGTGGAGCAGAGACCCACTCGCAGCCCGTGGGGAGAAGATGCCTGAGCCTGAGGATGGTCGTGTTGGGATGCACGACAAGGCAGAGAGGCATCTGGAGTCTGCGTGACGACCCACGCCGGAGCGAGTGGCTAAAACTCCCTAAGTACCCGAGACTGTGGTAAAGCCCACACCGGAGCAATCTGTGGGGAAGGATTGTTTCCAGTGGGCTGGACTCACGCTGGAGAAGTTTGTGGATTTTTCCTCGTGGGTAGGGGATCCATTGGAGCAGGGGAAAAGGGTGTAAGGACTCCTCCTCCTTTAAGAAAGAAGCAGCAGTAACAGCATGGAATGAACTGACCTGCACCCCCCCAGTCCCTGCCCCCTGTGCTGCTGTGGGGAGGAGGTAGAGCCGGGAGGAAAAGGAAAGGGGGGGGGGGGGGGGAAGTGTCAGTTTTAAGATCTGGTTTTGTTTCTTTCTGTCCTCTCGAGTAATCGGTTTTTGTTTCCCTTTGTCCTTCTAAGTAATTGTTAATAAACTGTTTTGTTTTGAGAAAGCCCTATTTTGCCCAGGACCATGGTTGGTGGGTGCTCCCTCTGTTCTTGTCTCAACCCTCAGTCCCTTTGTTTTTTTTTCTCTCCTCTCTACTTTACTGGAGAAGGAGAGACTGTGTGAGTTTTAGTTGCTGGATCAGCCTAAAACCACGACAAAAGGCTTCAGATTCTATGATTCTATGACTTGGGTTTTAGTTTGACCTTGAACATTTTTCTCCCTATACTTGTCTGATCCTGTAGAAACCTACAGAGGCAGGTCAGGCTGTTGGGTTGGTGTAGAGCAATGGCTGTCTCCCACATTAGTCTCTGTTTTCCCTCCTGCAGTGCCTATGGGTGGCTTTAGCCTGGGCTGTGGGACTTGTTTTCCTTCTTGGGGAAGGGAGTGTGCCTGAACAATACTGTTCCATTCTGGTTGAGGTGTAATGGTTCTCCAAGAGCGATTTTGGGCTATCGCTGGCATTTTAAAGTGCCTGATCAGCTGCCTCTAGTGCCACCTGGTCAAGTAGATAAGAGTGGCTGCAGGAGGGTTTTATCCAGGAGCGCTCAGCACCAACCCATGTGGGCAGAGGGGAGAAGGGATGGTGGCCCTGCCTACGTGCCAAGTAAATCCCTACTGCAGGCATGCAGCCACCTCTTCTCCAGTGCCTGATGGAAAGTGCCTGCAGCCCCTTTTACACCTGACAACTTACCTGTTGCTTGATTCTGCTCTTGCATGTGTCCTCTGAGCAGGAACAAACATGGAGCATGCAGCTCCTTGGGCTGCCCTGTGTTTGAGGTGAATTAAGGACTGCTGGTGATGATGGAGAAGCACAAGCGTCATGAGCTAGAAACAGCTTTCTCCGTCACTGCCACTTGGCTTCTGTCTGCTTGTCCTCACAGGGGTGCCTGGAGACGGACAGATGAGAGGACTGGACTTTGATTTACTTTTCCCCTCTTGAAGAAAAGCACCTGACTGAGCGTGACCTTTCTCTTTAGCTGTTTCTGTATTTCTCCCTGCTGAGGGACTTGCAGAGTTTCCGCAGCGCAGCCGTGCTGCTCCGAGACGGGCAGTGGGGCGGGAGCCGCCTCCCCACGCCGGCTGCGGGGCTGCAACAGGAGCTCCTCAAATGCCGAACCGCTGCAGCGAGCGGAGGATCGCCTTTAAACGGCCAGCATTTGAGTTTTTTTGACTCCGCAGATGAAACTTTTAGGACAAACACTGCAGCTGCAGTTGGATCTGTAATTGATGGGAAGCCCCGCGTTCTCCCGGAGGGAGCCGCCAGGCTGGCGGGGCGGGACAAGAGCGCCCCCTCGCGGCTGACGGGAGCTCTGCTGGCGCCGCCCGAGCATCGCCGCCGCCGCCCGGTCCCGCGGGCTGAATGGCTCTATTTCCCGGTCTGATGTCCGTACAGGAGATGTTTCACGGCACTGCGTCTACAAAAGTTGCATGTTTTGGGGAAAGACAAACAGCTGGTTTGCCTGTGGCGGTATATCAGTCCCCAGTTCTGCAGGAGCAGCAGTCCGATTTGGAGATGTGACCCGACAGAGGCACGTTGCCGTAGACAAAAAAGATGTTGCACTTTAGATTTATGTCTCCTTCTGGTTTGATCAGAACCTTGCGGTTCCTGATAGCTGAACCTCACGGCACTGCTGGAGGAACAGGTCGCTGTTCTCGCTTGCTAGCGTTAGGGAGCTGGAGCGTGAGCACGGTGAGCTCGGATCCAGCCAGCCGTTGGCAGCCGGCTCTGGTGATGGGCACATCCTGTCCTGCCTGCTCTTCCCAGAGCTGCAGCAAACAACGGGAGAGGTAAAGTGAGCCTCAGTCTGTGGGCAGACACAGAGGAGAAGGGGGAGAATTGCTGTCACTTGTTTGTTTGTTCCTGGCTGTTGCTGAAGCCTGGGGGATTTATTTAGCTGAGAGCAGAAGCCGGTGCTGGAAAACGTTGCTGTGCAATAAAACACAGTAACCTCTTCTAGAGCACTGGTCCTGATGGAGAAGGTTACAGTGGCGTAGCTGCGTAGGGGTGAGCTTTACACAAATCATGAACTGATCTGCAATTGGTTCAGCTCATGCTTGCACACAGTCTGTGTGTGTTGGGCCGTTTTTTTGTTTTTTTTTTTTTTTTTTCTCAGTGGGTTTCTAGGTGTCCTTCAGTTCCGTGTGTGACAAGCAGTGGACATCACACACTGGAAATACTTCTGCTTTTAGCATGTAGATCCCCTTGCTTTGAAGAGTTTTGACAGTAAACTAGTCTGCAGTCCTGATCCCCAAGGGGCCTGGGATCCGAGGAGCGCATGTGTTCCTGTGCGTGTGCTGGTGTGTATATGCACAGGTGGAAGATGAGGGGGCACCCAGATTCCTGGTAGCAGTGAAGAGGAATGGGTATACAGTGCACCAAGGGGAAACGGAGACATATTTGAAAGTGGTGAGAGTTAATGTGCTGTTGCTTCAAGCGATAACTTAATGACCTGTCTTGCAGAGGCAAATTGCTTCTCTGGAGTTTTTAACAGTGCCTTTTCTTTCCAGAACCGGAGCCATCCACATCGGTGACCGGATATTAGCGATTAATAATGTGAGCCTCAAGGGCAAACCGCTGAGCGAAGCCATTCACCTGCTGCAGATGGCAGGAGAGACGGTCACTCTGAAGATCAAGAAGCAGACAGAGAGTGAGTAGGGGAGCCTGGTTTGGGGTGGGAGGGCGAAGGCACACCCCAGCAGGGATCTTGGGCGATGGAGAAGGTAGCACTGTCGGCTTTCCTTCACATGTTGTGGAAGGTGAGACGAGGCAGCATGGTCAGGGGGATGGCTAGGAACAGAGGGGAAAGGTAGATGTTTTTTGAACTTTTGACTCACAGGTGGAAAAAGAAGGCAACCCAAGGGGGCTCTCTGGATTACTGGGAAGAGATTAGATAGCAGGTTTGTTTGCAATAATTTTTTTCAGATTGACGCATTGTGCCATTGGTGCCATTCCCTGCCTGTGTGGGTGTTTCACACAGAAGTGAAGCAGAAGTTGCTTTTAAAAGTAGAAGAGTGCAGGGTTCTGATGTTGTTTTTTTTTTTTTTTTAATATAACCCCCCAAAACGAGCAAGGGGACTCTGAGCTGGTAGAATCCATGAAAAAAAAACCCCACCTTTAATTCAACTTTTTGAAAGCTGTTGACAATATACCTTTTACGCCCCGTTTCCTGGCTGCGGTCCTAGGATTGTCTTTCAAAGCATCTACCTTCACTCTAGAAAGCCCCTTCTGACTTCCCTGGCAAGCTCCCTGTGGCTTTGAGCTGTTCTTCTTGACACGTATCAAAGAGCAGGAGCATGCTTAGTACAGGCAGGCCACTTTTTTAGGGGACAGAGAGGGGATTATAAAAACCAGGGAACATGCAAACTTTTCTCCCAGCTGCATAATCACGGCCAGAGGCTTTTTCATCAAGTTCAGAAAGCAGCGAGTGCATTCTGGCTGCATTTCTGTCCCTCCTCATACCCTGTATTTTCTATCTTTTTTTGTGCTGTGCTTCTGCAGTCTCTAGATTAGCTGAACCTATCCAGCCAGTGGCCCATGGCACTGTGAGAATTGGAACAAATCAAATGATAAAGCTCTTCCAAGCAAGTATGGCCCATGGGATGTCTGTCCTGCATCTGAAAAAGCAACATTGCTCTTAAACACAGCACTTGTGTAGACCTCAAAGCAGTTTGCAAATATGTGGCAATGCACCCGTTTTACAAGTGGAGGAAGCCCAGGCAGGGAGCGGGGACTTAGCAAATAGAGGTGGAACTGGGGAATTGATTCATCTTCAAGAAACCCTAGTCTTGTTCCTTTCAGCCAAGCATCTTGATCCTTGGTCCAAAATACTTTTTTTTTTTCCCCTTGCTGACACTTAGCATTGTCACAGCCACTTGCTGAAATAATTGACGTGAGAGTGCCAGTTGGAGACTCGTTAATCATTCTGAGAATGAAGCAAGTGTAATTGAAATTTCAGGGTAATCTTGAGTTAATCATGGTGAGCAATCTTCTGAATGCTTAGAAAATAGAGACTTTCAGGACACTGGGCTTTGTTTGGTAAAATAATCTGTCCTCGTTGACAAATGCAGACTTTCAGAGGGCTTTTTATCCCAGCCTCTGCGAGTCAGAGATCCAGGGCGTGGATGGCTAACAGCATATCTAATCAACGAGGACTTTAAAATATTCAGTACAAAGAAATGCTTGTGCTGAGAAACCATTCCTTGCATAGCTTTTGGCTGAAAGGGAATTTGATATGATGATAATAAAGGCCTATTATCACTAAAATAATGAAAGGGAGAGTCTGAGCTTCATCATCCACATTCAGCTTTCCATTTTCCAATCATTAATCAGGGGAAATTCAGCCTCAAAATACCAGGCCCAGGAATTCCACCGTTGTCATGAGACTGCGTGGGAGACTCTGGAGAGGTGGTGATTAGCCTTGAATTGATACGACATTGTACAGTCTTAGAAGGGGGCTCTAACTTCAGCGGCGGTAGTTCGGGACCAGGTTGCAATATCATTGGAATCTCATTGAAACATCTGCTTGTAAGAGAAGGTTTGCAGCCAGCACCCTGACTGGGTGCTGCTCTGAGTCAAAAGGAGGCCCTGTGAGACCGGCGAAGCTATGGACTATTGCTTGGAGAGGCCAGCACTTCTCTGGGCAGGGCTGTTTGGAGGAAGCTTCTGAACTGACGTTAGGCGTCAACTCTCTCATATTTGTGAATGCTCAGTTTCCCATGGTTGCTCCTTGTATTCCGTGTGCTAAAAACTCAGAAAGGCGTTTTTTCTTGATTCAGCCTGAGATAAGAGTACTGCATTAAATCCTTTCAACTGCATTGCACAGGCCTTTCTCAGCTGCTTTTGAAGACCTAAAGAGGTACTTCAAAAATACTTAAAATACCTGGGCTTGCTCCCATGTCAGCATAGGCCTGCTAAAGCAGAATGTTCTGGTTTCAGAATCGTATCCCAGGAAGTCGGGGAGTATAAATGAAGTGAGCGACCCAGAAGATGAACTGACAGACTCCCAGAAAACTAGCAAGCTGTCTGAGATATACTCCACCACAATTCCTAGTGTGGACAGTGCCATGGAGTCCTGGGATGGCTCTGGCATTGATGCCGGGTATGGAAGCCAAGGTAAGCGAGGGTTGTCTTTTCTCAGGGGTCTCTGGGCCAAGGTGAAGTTAGGCAGAGCCTCCAAACCTGTCTGGAGACTTAACGTGAGCCAAAGTCTGTGATCTGACCACATTTGCATGGCTTCTTGCTTCCAGCAAGGAACAAAATGTATTTTAAAATGCACTCATGTGGTTCTCTGAGTTGGTGTATCTGTTTTAGGCTTTTATTGGCACATTTCTTCTGGCTTATATGGCCTCATACTATTCACTGCATTTTCAAAACCATTATAGCACTTTATAATTCACATAATCAGAGGAAGTGTTCACTGGCCATATGTCTTACGGAGTGTTTGGTCCATAGCTCATTTTTCTTTCTCGAGAGAGGCCGTGTAGGACATACTAATCCTCTTCAGGATGTTTTAAAATCCACAAGAATGTCTTGTGACTAGAAGCACTCATTTAACAAAATAATTAAGGTAATACTACAAGGAAGTATCTGTAACTCTCTAGTGTGTGATCAGATGAACACATGTCTTTGAGGCCAAGTTTATTCAGCTGTGGCTTCTGGCAGACACGTGAAATTGGGATGGAGGATGCTCTAGTCATGGGAATAGATTTTTACTTGGAGAAAAGCGCTGGAAAATAGTTATTCCAGTTCAGATTCAGTGACATAAGCTAGTACTAGCCCGTATTGAAACAAAACAAAACCCTGAATCACCTCTGCAAAAGGAAATTGGTGCACAGACTGCTGTCCGGAACAGAATGTGAAAACAGGGAGGGATGCTGCAGGAACACTGTTGCAAAGCACCTTCAGTGTGCTGAGCAAGGTGCATGCCTGTGCTCACTGCGCTCTGACTTGGGTAAGTTCAAAGGACAGCACTGCACTGATGTCCCTTCTACCATGTCTGCATCTCCCTTCACCCTCCATTGGTCTGAAGCCTTAATTTGGGAGTGCAATTGGGACTGGAGGCTTAGTTAAGGAGGAATCCCTTGGTCTTTATAATGCTGCAATCCTTCTTCATCTAATTGAATGTTAACACAAGTTGGACATTGGATTTAGCAAAGCGATTGCTTTTACCGGTAAATTGAGAACGAGTAATTGAGCACAGAGCCCCGGGGAGCAGGGCTGATGCCAAGTTGCCCAACATCCACAGGCTGCAACTTTGCTACAGAGGCTCTCTCATCTTCCCTGGTAATTGCATTGGGCTGCATGGTTGCGTACTGGTGCTGGCAGGGAAGAGGGATGCTGGAGGGTAGGGAGAAGGACATGCAGGGTTGTCCAAGAGATGGGCAGGGAAGGCAGCATGCAGGGAGATGTGGGATGCACAGAGCCTGGAGATTGAGGTTTACACCCCAAATGGAGAACTATAGATCGGGCTCTGCAGCCTTGTAGGTGTTAAGTTCATCCGCAGCTTTAGGAAACCGCTCAAGGAAGGGTTTGGACGAGGGAGCTGTGCTGTGCCTGGTGCGAACATACCACCAGGTGGCTCTGAATCCCAGGGATCCAGCCCATCTCCCTGGACGGAGGAGGTGAAACTGGTGGCCCAGGTGACAGCTCTGCACACATACCCCTTCGGTCCCCGGCCCCCTGTGCCCAGCCCAA
The DNA here is from genome assembly GCF_009769465.1 of Tauraco erythrolophus. Lineage (NCBI taxonomy): Eukaryota > Metazoa > Chordata > Aves > Musophagiformes > Musophagidae > Tauraco > Tauraco erythrolophus. Next base: position 11,301,376 of record NC_141476.1, read on the forward strand.
AACTGCTGTCCACCCGCTGCAAGGACCTGCATCAGGGACCTTGTTCTACTCTGGCAGGCAGCGAACGCTCCTGACTGACTGCTCTAAGGTGTTGGCAAGCACTTTTCTGGGGCTGTCTCCAGAGCAGTCTAACCTTTAAAAACACACAGAGGAAACACTCATCTAAGTGAAATAACAGGCCTTGGCATTTTCAAAGAAAAGTGCTGGCGTTGTCTTTGGGTATTTCCAGTGCTCTCAGCTGTTTGGGAGGTCAAGTCTCCCTTAATTATATGTTTCTCTGTTACCTCTTCCTGTTCGCTTGGCACAGCATGTGATGGAAGTGTACAGTGTTTCTTGGAAAGGCTGTGAAGATTTCTCTGAAACATTGAATGGGCAGCAGGAGGTGGGCGAGGGACTCAGGAGATTTATTTCCACTGCACATGGCACTGACACTGCTGAGGAATGCTCTGTTTTGGAAGGTTTCTGTCCAGGCAGCATCTCGTGAGACCTGGGGATCTTCTGACTTCGTAGTGATGGATTTGCATCCCTGGAGTAAGACACTGCAGTACAGAAAAGTCCTCGGGGCAGGCGTAGTGAAACTTGTCTGATTTCATCCCAGCAGTCTGTATTGATCTCCTATCAAATGTGATGCAGATGAGTCTCTCCTTCTCTCAAGCCAGCAGAGTTTTTTCTCCTGTTCCTTGCCTTTCACACACATGCCCCTGAAGCAGTTTTCTGTAGCTGCACCAGCTCATCCCGAAGGCATGGGAGGTCTTGGCTGGCTGCAGGAACTGGCTGGCAGCTCTCAGGAACAGGACTGGCTCTTCCTCATTTACCACTGCTGAGGACCCTGGAGCTGGTGACTGACACCAGGGACCCTCAGCACCATTACACTTGTTGAAGGGAGGCTGTGGCTTGTGGTTGCTCTGGATGCAGTTTCTTTACTGCTGTCCTTCTATATCCTATTACTTTTTTTTTTTTTTTTTTCTGCTGTCCATTAAGTCCCAAATACATGAGATTTTGAGAATCTAAATGAAGGTGTGTTTTTTTTTTTTCCTAATAGAAATCAGACCTCCAAATCCTTCAAAATGAATGGGGTTGGGCATGCTGAGGAAGGCTTGGCAGCATCTTCTCTTTACCCTTTGAAGGACTCGCTATATTTAAAGGTTGCTGCTTCAACAGTACAGTTTCTGTTGAATTCAGTGTGGAAACAGGAGCCATTAACCAAGGTTGGAGCTGGCTGGGGATAGGATCTGCATCTCTGGGTATATGTAATCCCAGGTCTGTGGATCCCAGACCCACACCAAGAAATTACTCAGAAGTGGAGGAGCAAAGGAGAAATGGGGCACTTTATGACAAGATCCTCAGAAGCTGCTTTGCTTAAAGCAAGAAGAAATGGGAAGAACAATCGTCTCTGGATGGCTGAAATGGAAGTGATATGCAACCCAGATGGCCTCAGGTCTGGGACTTGGGGAAGGAGACTCTCCTGGCGCAAGGTTTTCTGACCAGGTATTACCCTCTCTTCCACCACTTCCCCACCCCACCTGCCTTCCCTAGGTACGTACATACCTCAGACTGCGGGCATAGCCCTCCATCCACACGAATGGAGACACAGCAGGCAAAAGAGCAGCACCCCTCCCGGGGACCCCAGGAAAAACTACCCCTACATGGATGGAAGCTTCAGTGAAGACGACTGGGACAAGCCCAGCAGGTATGGAGGGGTGGGAGGAGGCAGGGAGGCACATCTGCAGATGTGGATGTTGCTGCTTAGGGGCAAGGGGTCATGGGACTGTGATGGAGCAAACAGCGATGTCCCCGTCTCAGCATCAGACAGCCATGGGGAGTGGTGCTGGGGTGGTTATCTGATATTAACATATCTGTTAATGTTGAACCACTTCCACATTGCCAGGTTACCCTGGGTTGTAGCTCCGTGGCACCTCCGCCATGGCCAGGTGACATTTTTGTCTGGAGTTAGGGCGGTCTCAGCTGCATGGACCACAGGTTCTTGCCACGTCTCGTACTCCTGCCATGTAAAGGCTGCAGTATTTTCATAGTTTTGATGTAATAGATATGGTCAGGGCTGTCCACACACGTTGGCCAGACTTTTTCAAGTGAGGATGCAGCTTCACAACAGCTCAATGACACAAAACCAAAAACGCCAACCAAAGTTCTTGGAGGACCAGTATGAGGTTGAGTGTCCAAGTTAAAATCTCCCAAAGCTGTGACTGGACGTTTCTCCCCATCACACTTTGGCTCTTCCAACACCACAAAGAAAGCCACGCTGAGTGAACGTGGTTGAGTTAATCCCTCAGCGTGGGAGAAATCCTGCAACACCTCCCGAGCCTATGGAGGAGGCTGCAGCTGCCCCTCACTTTGGGTGAAAATCCTACTGGATCTGCCCTGCCAGAGGCTGCCCCTTGCTGAGCCGTGCATGGTGGAAAAGCTTCTTTGCCTCGTAACTAACCTTTCCCTTGACATCCTCCAGAGTCCCCATAGTTGTGTGTGTCGTGTTGTTACTGTTGGTTCTTTTTTTTTTTTTTTTACTATTTTTTTCCTTAACTTTTGTTTGTCCAAGTAAAACCCTTAGAACATCTCATGGCCATTTCCACCTATTTAAAGATGATCAAACTGGCAGGAAGGCTGGCAGCAGCGGAGACTTTGTTCTTGTTTTGCCTCTCAGCGAGAGCCAGCTCGCAGAGGTTGTTGATCCCTCGTGGCCCTCCCAGTGAGGCTGCCGACAGCTGAAGTTAGCAGATCTGAGCGCTCAAAGCCCCGTGTGTCCCTAATGAGGGCTTCAAGCCCTGATGTCAAAGTGCAAGTGAAACGGTTTGTGCCGCTGAGCCCTTTTTATTAGAGAGAAAAACAAAATCTCTCTAACCCTGGCTGCCTTTAGCCTGGAAAAACCTGCTGACCCAGTGGTGTGAGAGCCCGTACTGATTCATCCGCGTCCTGGATGTGTTATGTTGCTGATCTGAGAGGCAAGAAACTGGTGACTGGAAGGGACGTTTGGGAGCCTGGGAGCAGAGGAAGGAAATGAGTAAGGGGAAAGAATTGAAAATTCCTTTTGGGGGGAAATTTTGGTTTGTTTTTATGAAGTCTTACTGGGTATTTTTTTGACCTTTCTGCCTGGTGTGAAGGTTAGTGTCCTGTAAAAGATGAGGAGAGGTAGGGGGTAAATTTAAAATACAATAAGCCATGTCAGATACTGCTCTCTCCAGGCAGGCCATGATCCCACAAGGAGCAAAAGCTTGCGTGTATATGAGTTTATGCCTGCTACAGACTCCTGTTTACAGCAAAATGTGTGCTAAAGACTTTGCAGTTAATATAGATTTGAAAAAAGCTCTATTAATAGCCCAAGGAATCATTATATATTTAGTGGAGGCCAACCTATCTGTGACTTGTACTCAAGTAAAATGTTTTGACTTTGCTGAGTGGCTCTGGTGGATGAGTGTCCCTTCTGCATCTGCAGCGCTGATGACCATTAAGCCACACAAGATGCTGCCAGACGTTGCAGAGGTGCAGCCTTGTCCATGCAGCTCCTAATAAGATGTGTAGAAGATGCATTAGGGCCGCTCTAATGTCACTGTCCCCTTGGGGTCTCTCCCTGTGATACATTAGTGGGTTTATCATGACCTCAATTTAACACTACGGAGAGTTTCCTTCAAGAGGCTCCTGTTAAACTGAGTGCTGATGGTCTGAGTTTTGCACAGAGCCTGGGGTTTGGTAAGCAGTGTCCAGTGTCACCTACTTCTCTGGCTTGTTCGGAGAACTTCAGCATGTTTAATTGCTATTTGCTGTAGAAGTCTGAGAATTGAGCCTGGCTTGTGGTCAGAGAGAAGAGATGCTAAAACTGCCAAGGTGGGAAATTGGCAGAACCCACCCCCAGCAAGATGCACATGGTGTTCACATTAATATGTGTTTGTAGCAGCTTGAGAGAGCTGCTCTGTCTCCTTATTTTCTGTTGTGGGTAGTACTGGTAGCAATCTTTACATGGCTGCGAGTGCCTGTTATATAGCAAAAAAAAGAGACCTCCTGAAAATAAGAGCTCAGTGCCTTGGCCATCCCAAAGCAAATGAAACTTGGTTTGTATGGGTTATACATGACTCTTGATATTGCTGGCTGTAGCGTGCGTTTGCTTGTCCGGCCAAGGGCAATCATTTTTATATACATCTTTGCATTATTTACTCTCATAGAGACCTAATGTATTTATCATTTTCTCACCATGTCTGTTACCCTCTGTGTTTTTCTCTCTCTTCTCAGGTGTTCTGTGTCTCAGATCTGAGCTCTATCCCATCAGCCTTTGTACTAACAGTCTCTGAGGCTCCTGGTTTACCCATAACGCATCCTTTTTTCTTTCACTTCTCTATTTCACCAAAACGTCTTCCTAAACCTACAATCTTCCTACAGGCACTTTTTAATTTACCCTTTGAACTTTGACATTACTACACCAACTTAATTCTTCCTTTGAAGGACACTTGCCCCGTTAGTAGATGCATGGAGGTCTCGTATTCGGACTCTTGTCTGAAAAGTTCATATTGTTTGCTTTTGTATATGAAGACTCTTCAAGTCTCTGCTTTTACTGGTGAGACACTTGCTGTAGCCTCGCGGCTTTCATCCCGCTGCAGAAGAGTGCTGACAATGTTTGGTTCCTACGTTACAACAGATACCCCAACCGCCAAAATGGCCTTGAGACCACTCACGAGGATAGTTTTTGGCGTGTTTTTGGAGAAGCTTTGGAGGATTTGGAAACATGCGGCCAGTCTGAACTTTTGAGGGAGATTGAGGTAAATCGCTTTCCGAATTTGCTGCTGATCTGACAGTTTTGCTCTTGCCGTAAATGTTAAGACTGTTTCCCCGGATCTGTTAATTGCCCGTAGCATCCCTGCGCTGCCAGTGGTGTGAAGAAGGGTTTGAGTCTAATCCATGTCAGTGTTTGTGCTAATGGATAACTATGTCTCATTAGACAGTTGCTTGCATGCGCTTTTTCCCTGCGCTGATGACTTACCCACCAGCAACTCCACGCTCTTTCTGCAAACTGTTGCTGGCCAACAATCTTCACATGACTGTTGGCAAATCCCTATCAAATGGTAAACCCTCGGCTTGGAAAGATATTGTCTGTCCAAAGCACTTAAAAGCCAAGCGAAAAGAGCCCCCAAAAACCCCACTGGGACTGAAGCCTTGACTGGCTTCAAATATAGACAGGCCCAACATATATCTTGCATTCAGCTGTCACTCTGCCGGAAACTGTTTCAGTGAAATGGGTAATTGAAAGCTTTTCAGCCAGCCTTCCCCATGGAAAAATCAGAGAAAGTAATTGCTTCCTGCAGAAATAAAGGTGTTTCCTCTCTTCACAAGCCACTTTCTCTCTTCTTTATCCAAAATGCTTTGGAGGTCATGTTATTGTGTCCGGTTATAGGATGAGGAGCCTGGATTTCTAAGCCGTGGGATGCAAATAAAGGCCTCCTTCAAGACTGTCGAGTAGTGGGAAGCAAACCTCTGCCCGATTCAGCTCCCGAGGCTCAAAAGAAGGAGCAGGAGCCCATTAGCTCATCTTCCCCCCTGTCTTCTGGGTGCAGAGGACTGAGGAGAGCTTGCTGGGTCGTACCCGCCGTCACCCGCAGTGGGACTATTTTTATGTACAATTACATATTGCTTAGGCTTCAGAGAAAAAGGCGATTTCTGAATAATTGGAGGTGGAAAAGGAAAGTCCTGTTTTGGTCTATATGTGAAAAAATTGGTGACAAGGGACTTTCTAATTGTTCTTTCCTCCTTGATCCTCAGCAACTGTAAGTGGGGGAGGAAATCTCAAATTTATTGTGCTGAAACACAAAAGAGTGTATTTATTATTTTAACTGCTTAAGAAAATGCTGACTTAAGAAACCCCACAACCCACACACAACACCCCCCCGCCCCCCAAACTATAACTTCTTCCCTTGATCACTTATCTCCTGGACCTGAATGTATTTAGAAATTAGTTTAGGCAGGTGCTACCAACCATCCTGAACTGTTGCTGCCTACTTAAGAAAAAGTACCCCTCTGAAATGATGCATAGATGCTTCTCTTCTGTATAATGACTGGCATCTAAATGTAAAAGAAGGAATTTGTTTGGCTGCTGTGAAATGCCAGGACAGAGAAAATATCTTTCTGCCCAATCCTTTTCCTTTTCCAGGGATCCATGGTGCAGGGATGTGTGGGCTTTTGATTCATGCTGGTTTAAGGCTTTGGGGATTTGATGGTTATAGAAATGCTTTAAGAAGTGTAAAGACATCTTCCAAAAAGCTGAGCACCTCTAGAGTTTTGGTATATTTAGCACATTTCTAGAATATTTTGAAAAGTTCTGAGGACCAAAGGAAAGTGCTGTGTTTTTAGCACAAGTCTGATGGGTTTCACCTCCCTTTTTATTAAATCCAAAGTACTGCTGATCCCTTTTTATTAAATCCAAAGTAGCGCTGATCTGTTCCTCCCTTTCCATGTGCCCATCCTTCCTGAGCCGTGGTGTGGGATATGCAGTGCTCACTGGGGCTCTTGCTATATCGTGGGTTTCTAAGCCCCAGCTCTTGGCCTTCTGCGATTTTATGACAGTCACAGATTTATTTCTCTTTTAATTTTTTTTTTTTAATTTGACTCTTCATGCTCTATATTTGAAAAAGGGCAAGAGTCACGCAGGATAACGCATGATAGCCTGGAAACAGGTTCACACACAGTAGCAGTCTACTCCCAGACTACATGATATGGGTAGAAACAGACTTTTTCCAGTATGTCTAGTGGAACGTGTGTCCTCACTTTGCTTTGAGGGCAAGCAAGACATGGGGAAAAATAACACGGGGCAGCCACAGGCTGGAGAAGTCCAGAATTGTCCTTTCTGTCGCTTGCGCTTAACCCAAGCACCTAGCGAATTGCTTATGATGCTGCAAGGAGTATTTAAATATCTTGAATACAGAGAAGGAGTCGAATGCTGTAGGAGCAGCGTGATGTTGGGTACTGGCCAGTTACAGGATTTGCAAGAGGGAGGACAGTAGCACGATGCGCACAGACCTTCCGGTTCTCCTCCCTGGCTCAGTGATGCTGGTGTTGGTGCAGCATGGCACGGCGTCCTGAGGGGTGCTGAGGTTGCCTGAGGTCAGTGGACAAACATACCCCAGTTGGCTGTACTGCTGTTTGTTAATCTGCGTTTCAAGTACGTGGTAACTCAACAGTCCTTCCAGCATGTAGCAGGTGTTTGAGTTTTGTCCAAACTCCAGCTAATCAGTCATTTTTGTGTGAAGACTTGAAAAGTGCAAAGCTTAAAGATTTTCTGTATTTTATCCATCCCCTGGTTGGGATAATGTGGGTAGTGCAGACATTGTCGTACTGCCACCAGAATTCGCGTTATTTGCCTTTGTTCCAGCTTGGAGCAAAGAGATGGAAGGTCGCAATTAGAGATTCAGTCAGATGATATTTCCCCCGTGCGCAGGAGCAATTGCTCTTTCACTTGCCACATTTAGCATTGCTGAATTTTGCTGTCTGCTCCCTACCTCTCCTTTTCTTTCTTCTACCTTTTGACATTTAATGGGACTGCAGAACCTTGGAGCCTGAACTTTGAAATGACAGTTTTCATTATGCCATTTAAATGGACTCTGTGACCTGGAGCCAGTTGAGGTTCCACAGACTGGATTCTTGACTCCTTCATTAGCTTTGATCAATGTAATCTCATTAGTGAAAAACGTTGCCAAATGGAGTAGAATCTACTTAGGGGCATCTTTTAATGGATGCTATCAAGGATGACCAGGCTTAAATACTACTTAATTTCATATTTTTAACTCAGTTTTGCTCAGTGATGGCTCCCATTTACTGACAGATAAAATCCTAATCTCTCTGCTGAATTGGCCTCAGTGGAGTCCTGGGTATTGACTTCCCTGGGCTGTTGCCAGCACTGTGCAATGCTGATGGTGAGCTGTAGCCTACAAGGAAAGGCTGGAGAGCCAGGCAGACACTCAGTATCCTGAGATCTGGATGTTCATACTCCTTGACTACCAAGAGGATTCCTGCACAAGATGAGATCTGCTGGCTCTGTGTAGAACAGGTCATCAAAACATAAGGAAATGCTTCACAAATGTGTCCTTCTGAGATAAAGCTCCGTGTTGGGGTGGGAGAGCACACGGCAGGTCAGCGATAGATCTGGCAGCAGTAGGCTCCTGAAGTCTAGAAATGGCTTTTGTAGCTAACTGGAAAAGCTTCTTGGTACTTAGTTTTCTGATTAACAAGAACAGTGGTGCCCTGCTGTTGTTGTCTATGCCACTTTTGTTGCCATGTGGTCGATTTCTTCCTGCTGCCAGCTTAGCAGAGTGACTTTGTGCCCTTGCCCTACAGGCATCCATCATGACGGGGAGCGTGCACAACCTGGGGCTGGAGGGCAGCAAGCTCCTGCTGGACTCTGTCAACCCATCAGGACTGAGCCCATTGAGGAAAGCAAACTCCAGCTGTGATGAGGGACAGACCGAGGGTAGCAGCTCCCCTGCCAAGAAGAATGAGAGGAACCTGGACATGAAGAAGATTGAAAAGGAGATGAAGGAAATCATGTCCCCTACCCCTCTCGAGTTTCACAAGGTCTGTGTTGCCAAGGGCTCGTCTGGCTGTGGCACTGTGGTACCTCAGTGGTTAAAGCTGTAGAAGCTTTGCAACCTTGTAGAAAATCTCCTTTGTTCAGAGGGACTCCCAGATAACGTTCCTTGTTAAAGCTGACCCCCACCAAGGTCTGCAGCAGAGGTGTCCAGAGGGTCAGATTAAGATGAAGGGGCCTCTTTAGAAGAGTAATGAGATTTAGCTGCCATGCTTCAGCGGGTTTCAAATCTGTGCTTCGCTGTTTCCCTTTATTATATGAGATTTCCAGGTTCTTATGTTCTGGAGTTCATTAATTGGTGCTACAGATACAAGCGAGAGAGCTCAAAGTATGATCCCATGGAGATCCATCAGCCTTTTTCCAGTGGCACACTCCATTCAGTAGGCCGTTTTTTGGATAGAAAATAACTTCTAATAACTTTAAAATAACTTATTTTCCCCTCCCCTTCTACTCCACCCAGTCTTTCCTGAAGGGTTGCAAATGGTAGGACCTCAGTGATGGGATACTTGTTTGAATTCACGGTAGCTGAACGTAGCCAGTTTAAGCATGGTGCAAGACAACGGTAATTAGAAAAAGTAATTAACTGTAGAAGCTGCTGATGCAGAATGCAAGCAGGGAAGGAAGCTGGAGGGGTTTCAAAAAATTTTATTACCTTTTCCTTTCCTAATGTGACTTTAGAATGAAACCTGCAGTTATGGTAGCTGGAAAAAAACAGCTTTTTCATGTTTGATCTGCTCTTGTCCTTGAGGGCATGACAAATGTGTCTTTGAATAAAACTCCTTTGTGCCTGAAGGAGGAGAGCTGTGTAATTAGGCATGTTACAGGGTGACTTTTCATTCCTCTGGAGCATCTGGTGTTGGCTGTGTTTGGAGATGAGATTGAGGCCAGGTGGGCGGCTCCTGTGCGTCATCCTGGACACTGTCCTTCCCAAAGACCACACCTCCATGAGGCTCACCCAGTCAAGAGAACAGTGACGAAGTTAGAGCCTCACCGTAGAGATGCAGTCCCAGTTCATGGGAGGCAATGGGAGATTTTGGTGGTGTTGGGGAATCAGTTGTCCCTGATTCCCAGTGTTACCCCATGGCAAGATACGCTTCCAGCAGTGCACTCCTCCTTTAGATGAGGTCAAAGCGTGACATGCTCAAGGGAAGGGTGATGAGGTTACCTGTTTCTTGTCCTCAGTACATCAGCACTTATTGATATGAGTTTTCTGAAAAGAACTCATGAATAATATGAAGTTTAGATGTTCCTGCAGAGTGATACATTATAAATGAGCTGTCTTCATGCTTGACACACTACCTTGAAAATTCTCTGTGAACATGTTGATTTTTCCTGTGCTAGTCTGGCATACACAGAGGATGCACAATGTAACCTGGGCCAGGGAAGGCAACGCTGCATTAATAACTCTTGCTTTGTTGCTCTTTGGGTGAAATATGGTAGCTGTCTGTGTTACGCTGCTTGTGTTTCCTTTCACGTCCAAGGGAGAGGGACTGTCATGTGGTTGGTTATATGCAGGTCCCCAAAGCACTTCTCCATATGATCTACCTGAGATGATGATGGTGTCTGGTAAATAAGGCTCAACTTGTATTAGCTGCCCAGGCTAACAAAAATCTGCCCAGGAGACCCAGAGCAGAATTGCTGTAGGTCCACACGCATTACCTGTGTTACTCCTACCCTGCCAACCCTGTACATCTCCTCCTTCCTCTGCTGCATTAAAACATGGGTGTTCTGTTTCTGCCCCTTCAGATGACACTTCACAAAGACCCGGAGAGTGAAGACTTTGGATTCAGTGTGTCAGATGGCCTGTTAGAAAAAGGTGTCTATGTAAATATGGTCCGTCCGGATGGGCCAGCAGATCAGTGTGGCCTCAAGCCATATGACAGAGTGCTTCAGGTAATAAATGCAAAATGCAGTTCTGGAGGCTGGGATGGAGTGAATGAGTGGCTGAGAGGAAGAGAGAAGTGAGACCCATCCATGACAGCACTAACTTTAATGAAAGGTAATAGTTAGCCAACCAGGTGAGCTCTTAGCCACCAATTACTCAATGAGACCTGTGTTTTATGATGAGAAATCGCTAGGTAGTACCCCCAGGTGGTACCCCTAGGCTTTACCTATTCCAGGACACAGCCTGTCCCAGCACTGGCCGTTTTGACCTTAGGCAGCTCAAACCAACCAGAAAGCTGTATTGCATCCTCTCCTCACCCTCGGTCCTTTCCCTATCATGTAACAGGGCGATTTTGGGATGAACTAGACTGTGTTGACCAATACATGTTCCTGCGAAGCCCCGTGTGGAGTTAAGTGGTATTCACGAAGTTCTGTGCATGCGTTTGACAACTAAAAGAGTTTTCTGGGAAACACATCCTCCAAGCAAGGTGTTTTTCATGGATATTTTTCTTTGAAAGATACTTGATCTGAAGTAGCTGATGCAGAAACAGAATAAAAATTCTGGTCAAAAGCACAGTCTGTAATAAAAGTGACCTGGGCGTATCGGACTACCAGAGGGACAGTAAGACCATGGTGAGTTTCGGAGACTGGAGAAGAGCTTCATGTGGATGGAAAAAACCCCACTATTTTAGCTTTGAGGCAACTCAGAGAGCAACTGAGAAAGTGCAACCCCAATGGAAAAATTGCCGCCATGTGGAAATGCAGATATTGTGACCGTATTTGGAAACACTCAAATACGTTTAGTTTTACTAATTTCTAGGCGAGGGTTGTTAGCAGTAGGATTAGAGCCAATATATTATGTACGTCAGGTAACTGGAGAACTGGCAGCGCTGTGGGGAACCTTGTTTAAGCTTGTTATGGTCTCCAGCCAATTGGCTGCTATACAATTATTCCTTCTCGGCTTCAAATAAAAGATGGTGCAAGAATGAACAAGAAGCTAATTAGGCTCTGGGCTGCCTTTCTGTTGAATGTTGGATGTGTCACTTTTGGTGAGTGCCAAGTGCTCTGGGAGGTGTGCCCAAAATCCTAAACAGAGCGGTGTGGAGACTTTCGACACCCCCTTCCACGTGCTACGCTGCACGGCTGACACCTACAAGAAGACGAGGTGATTGCCATCGCATCGATGTGCGGAGTTGTGAATGAGGGATTACAGACCTGGAACAGGCAGCTCCCGGCAAGAGGTATGGAGCGGCGTTGCTGAGGATGCTTCACAGTGCTGCTGATTATGGGCATGATGATGTGCCTGAAGGCCAGCGAAACACCTCGTCCCTGCTGTGACAGACTCTCTGCCTCTTGGCTGGATGGAGTAGCTGAAGCACAGCATTGCAAGCTCCTGGCTTATCTCTCCTTGTCCACCTGTGATCTAGAAATTATCCTTAGTTACTACACTGCAAGGAACAGTATTGGGGTCATCCATATGGACACCAGCTAGGGCAGGGGGACACTGGTGCTGTCACGGAACCCAGCTCCATGGGCGTGTGTTAATGCTGGGAAAGGGTTTTGGATGGAAGGGTTGCATGGACTCGTCCAGCCTTTACCCAGAGTAGGAAGCAGCACCTGGCCCCAGGGGTAATGCGCTCCAAAGGTGGGTGGAAAATTCCTTTTCTCCTTTCCCTGCTTCCCCTCCCCATGCTGTTTACCAGCCCCTTTCATCCTGGAACTGTCATGGCACCAAGCCCAGGAGCTCTGGTAGCTGCAGGCAAGAGAGCTGGGTGGTTCTTGCAGGTGAACCAGCCTAGAAATGCACTTGAAGGTCTTCAAGAGACAGCGTAAAAGTGCTTTCGCTGCTGAATACTGCTGAGAGAATTTGCAGCCACCTTCTGGGCCCGTGTGAAATGCATCCAGACTCCTCTGAAATGAAGGATGTAAATGGGGAGAGGACAAGCAGAAACTGTTCAGTATAGTCTGAATTTACTGCTGGCTGAGCTGGAAAATGGTCGGCAGAAGCCTCAGGGTCCGAGCTGTATTTGTTTTCTAGGCGCTGCATATCCCGCATCACAAATTTAAGGCCAGTAAAAGCCACGATGGCGAAAAAATGATGGAAAATGGCAGCCTTTCTCCTAGAGTCCTGAACTGGAGAACTGTGCTTGAGCCCTGCAGTGTTTAATACTTTTAGTACTGCCCCAGACACTTGGGGTCAGGGTTTATGCCTGATTTAGACTTTTTTCCCCCCTTCCTCTACCGATTATTGCATCATTTCTCAGCTAAGCAAGATGTGCTAAGCCTGAAGGGATGCCCCTGTCCCACTCCGCTGTGAACTCGGAGTTAGGGACCCCCAAGAGTTGTGTGTTTTCACAGATGTGGTTTTAGCACCAACCTTGCGTTTTCTGACTAACAAACATGGTCTTTCTGTTGTTCCTCCCCATGGCACATCCTAAATCCATCCTGGCAGGTAAACCGCGTCCGAACAAGAGACTTTGACTGCTGTCTGGCTGTTCCCCTGATTTCGGAGGCTGGAGATAAGCTGGACCTGGTGATTAGCCGGAACCCCTTGGCACTGGCTGCCAACGCTCCCCCGGAGGGTAGCAGAGAGCTGCCGGCACAGGCGGCCCGCGGCACTGAGGTCAAGGCGAGCGTCCAGACGTTCTGAGCAGCAGGAGCAGAGCAGACGGTGCCCGAGGTCTCTGCTGAGCTGTTGTGGTGTTTGGGGTGTTTTTCCTGTTCTTTTTTTTGCACTGGTATTTGTAAACGCTGTGTGTACCATCACCTGGAAGTGGGGAGGTGGGTCTTCAGTGAGCCTGTAGACCGCCAAATATTGCTGGATGCGCATGTTGGGCTGTGGGCAGTGCTGGCGGTGGGGCGAGCTGCCGACAGGAGGAAGGAGCATCCCCAGCCATCGCCCGTGGCAGGGCATCACCCTGCGCTCCAGCCCTCGGGGCACGCGGGGTCCTGCCTCCGACATCCTCCTCATCCTGAAGGCCTTGGCCACCCTATAAACACACATGGTGCTATTATGTTTCTCGTTTGTTCAGTTAATCGTGTACAGTAAGACTGAAGCGCCCTTCCTTTTCTGTTGTGCCCAGCTCCATCCTTTAAGCACTCCTGGTAAATCCATTTCCCAGCCCCTTGCACTGCTGGCGCAGGGCTGTGGAGAGCGCTGTTTGAAGACATTTTGAACGTGCTTGAGAGTGGCTCGATGCAGTTCTTGCTCAAAAATGGGTTATTTGCAGCTGCCTCCTGCCATCCCCATCCATGCTCCCTGCCAGGCCGACTCGCCCTGTGGTGGGACGAGCCGCCTCATCCCGCCATCGATTCCTGGCAGCGATGTGGTTACTGGTGCTGGAGTGGTTATTATGGAGCAGAAGGCTGTACCCAAGGCCCCAAATCCCCAGCCACCTTGCTCGTCAGGGCTTTGTGGAGATCTCGTGCTGGCAAACCTGGCCTGTGCCCACAAGTAAATAGAACAGCCATCTTCCCAGGGCTGTCCCTGAGACTTTGAATTAGGAAAACCTTGTTGTCTTCTGTCAGGCAGTGGCATGAGAAGCCCTTCGTTGGATGGAGGTTGTGTGTCCTGTGTCCTGCGTGGGCTGGGCAGTGCGTGTGGCCATGCAGGTTTGGCTGTGATGTTTGCATCCGTTTCCTCCCCTGCCTGCCATCTTTCATGTTTAGCACTTTATGATGATGTTCATGTCCCGGTGAGCCTGGTGTCGCTTTCCCCAGGAAGGCTCGGGCACAGTGGAGACAAGGAGCTTGCTCGGTTGGATGCCGCAGCCTCGGTGCCCACCGCCCCCGTTCCCCGCTCGCCCTTTCGGTCCCTCCATCACCGCCTGCATGCCGGTGGTGCGCGTAGGGTGTCGGATGGGTGTACAGCACACGTTTGTCGCTTTGCTGAGCCAGGACTTGTCCCCCCACGTCTATCCCCAAGCCACTTTGCGGCTCTGTCCCTCCGCGATGGCGCGACTATCAGGGTGTTTCTTCCAGACACATGCCCAGCCCCATCCAGCTATTCGTCGTTGTAGCCATTTCCTCTTCGAGTATGCAATATCCCATACCATTGCTGCCACAACTAGATAATGTGCCATAATTGATACTGTGGAGCATTGACAGTGCAGCCGAAAGTGTTTTTATATGCAATATTCTGAGCAGTGGAAGCTCACTGGGGCTTCTCATAGGTTTTTAATGAAGACTTTTATTAAAGGCTTTAAAAAAAAAAGGAAGAAAATCTTGGTCCTTGTATCCCTTCCTATGCATTTTGAATGATATGAAGATGAAATGCATTACTTAAATGTGTATTTTTATCCATATATTAGAGTGTATTCCTTGTAAAGTATTTTTATATGCTAATTTTCTTATGTATCTATGAAAGCACAATATTTAAAAGTACAGCATTTCAAAGAATATTTTAGTCCTGTTTTGGACCTATTTGTAAATCTCTGTATTTAAATGGGATTGCAATGACTTCGACTTTTTTTTTTTTTATTAAATAAAAGCAAATGAAATGCGTTTGTTTTGGTTTGTGTCTCTCTGCTGGAGGATGATAGTGAGGCAACACTCTGCTTGCAGCCCTGTTTTAACTTGCCACAGGACCCCTAGTCAGGAGATGCCTTGAAGGACAGGGGAAGGGCACACGGGGCTTTGCTGGGAGGCTGCTCCTTGTAAGGCTACCAGTGCGGGACTGGGGTTGTCCCTTGCCATCGTCCAGCAGTGGGACTTGGGTCACTTCTCTCCCTGTGGACATGGAGGCAATTTTGCTGTAGCAGTGCTAATAGGAGCTAGAGATGCCTGTGCACATGGTTACAGCATCGCTTGCAGCTCCACTTGGCCACATTGGAAGTCTTACTGGGTTAAACTCGGGCTACTTCATGGCAAAACACTGATGCAGCAAAGCACGTGGTGACCATGATGTGGTCATGGCAGTGTTGGCAAAGCTGTGGTTAATCCCTGGGGAGGGGTTAGGAAACCACTGGAGGACGATGTGCCGGCAGGAGATGTCCCATCTGGCACTCAGCACCCTGCAGCTCCAGTGGGGTGCCTTGGGGAGCTGCACCGAGGTAGCCAAATTATCCCACTTGTGAAACCAGACATCCAAATAGATGACTGCCACAAACCCAGGATGTAACTCCGTGTGTCCCTGCATTAAGGATTTCATCCCTTTGCTCTTGCAAAGAAATTTTGTGCACCTCTGCACACCCAGCGTGGGCAGCGCAGGCTGGGATGCTCCCTGGATGAGGCCGTAGGGAATCTCTGCTCACCAGCAAGGGAAGGGTGAGCTGGATTTTGCAACCCTCCAGAGCCAAGTGCGTAATGCAGGAATTTTCAGAGGACTGAGCATGGTATGGAAATGCTCCTGGTTAGACGTGGGGAATCATTGCTACATAAACAAGCCTTATCTGCCATCCCTGGCCGCCCTGCCGGGGAGCAGGCTGCGGAACGAGCCCCTTCACACCTTTGGCACCAGGGACTTTGCCAAAGCCGCGTGGAGCCAGCGAGGTGCTGGGGCCACGGCAGGTTTAATGTGCCCGTGCAACGTGACTGGCGGGGTTTGGGTGCGTACAGCAGGTAAAAGGTTAGCACGGTGCTGCGCCCCTGGAATGCGCTGCCGGTCGCCTCGGCGGGCAGCGTGTCCTCCCGCTAATGTCACCTTGTGTCCCATGGACCTCGGCTGAGGGAGCCAGCTGCAGCCATAGGCAGGTGACGGCTGCCCATGGCAGGTATGTGAAGCTGTTTGGCAGCAGCTGGTGGCACTTCATGGTGTTTTTTTAAATTATTTGTTTATTTGATTTTAACCTGAGACACATCGCAGTTGCTGTCTGTGCTGGTATCAGGCAGCTCAGCCCAGGCATTGCTTTGCCAATGGGAGGAGAAATCCCTGACAAAGTCCTCAGCACTCAGCAAAACAACCAACCAAACCAAAAAAAGGCCAAATAAAGACAACTGTGGGGCTAATCCTGGGCATGGGCGGAGGGCTGGAGGCTCTGCAGTGATTAGGGCCTGATGCACAAATGCTGAGCAGCTTTCCATTTCACAAATTGTAGCCACCTATATGTTGTTTTCTTTCCCTATCTCAAATCAGGAGTCAAGGAAAGGCGTCTCTGGTTTAACCTTCATCTGCTTGATTCAACAGGCCATCAGTGAGCCTTAACTGACCAGTTCCATACACTAGGAAAATAAATGCTGAGGTTTTTTTTTATATATATTCTTTCTTTTTCATCCTATTGGGCTTTTCTGATGTATTTGAATCCCCAAGGTGGAGGTGCCACGCAGCCAAGATGGTACAGATGGCAGCTGGCAATGCCCTGGGGTGGGCTGAGCTGGGGTGGCTCAGCCCAATGGCAAGAGCTCCCCAGCAGTAACTGATAACGCTGCACCCATCTGCCTGTGCCCCAGGGGGGCCAAGGAAAGCTTGTATTTGCGGGAACAGTCTTATGAAGACAACAAAAAGCAAAAAAAAAAAAAAAAGAGGGAAAATGGAGGGGGAAATATAAAAAAAGGCTAATATCTCATGGCCTTGCAAGACTCAGCACATGCCCAACTGCACATGATGAAGAGTCAGTCTAGGGAAAGCAAAGCACAAGTGAAGTAATGCTACAGGCTGGGCAAGAGAGAACCAACATGAGCTGGGACCACCATGAACCCTTCTTCGTGTTCAGCCAAAGCTGTTGCTGAGGGGGAAAAACAAACAAACAAATCATCCCAAACTAAATCTCTGTTGATGACCCAGAGTTTAGTTCTTGCTGGGCAGCGTTTACACAGTGTCAAGGCCTTTTCTGATGCTCGTGCTGCCCAACCAGCAAGTAGGCTGGAAATGCAGAAGAAATGGGGTGGGAACACAGCTGGGATGGCTGATGCCCTCCAGACCAAAGGGATTCCCCCACGCCATACGATGGCAAGTGCAGAAATACCACCTCGGAGGCTGGAGGTGGGGAGTGGTGGCCATTGCTGGGGACCAGCTGGGCTTTGGCTGGTTAGTGCTGAGAAATTTTCTTTCACATCACTTGTTTTTCTTGGTTTTTGGTTTGTTTTTTGCTTGTGGGTTTTTTTTTCTTCTTCTTTTTTTTTTTTTTTTTTTAATTATTAAACTGTCTGTATCCCAAACCATGAATTTTTAAACTTTTACCCTTCCGATTCTCTCCCCATCCCAGTGGGTGAGCAATCAGCTGCGTGGGACTGAGCTGCCAACCACGGTGAAACCATGGCAGATGTGAAGTCAGATTGTGAGCTGGGTTTATATGTACATATATTAAAAATTAAATAATAAATAAAATGGAATATTTCAGAAGGACAAAAAAACCCCAAACCAACAACCCTGCAATAAATAATATGTTTAAAGGAAGAACTGAGCTACTCAAAGACCAAAAAAAAAAAAACAAACAACAACCATCCACGAGCATAGCTGGTTTATAAAGGAAAGTTTTATTTTCTGTTATAAGGTGATTACAAACTCATCTAAAAAAAGCAAAGATGACTTAAAAATATCCATATACATTTTATTTATCTAAAAAGCAAAACAGAAACTGCAAAATACAAACATTTACCAAATACACAAAGGCTAGGGTTTTTAGGATTAAATTACACTCCAGGATTTTTTTCAAATACAAATATTCCGTTTTAGAACACACAAAAAATGTTTTAAAAATATTTTTAAAGTTTTTTTTTTTAAAAAAGTTCAGATGACATTTTTTTAAAGAGGCCATCGTCAACGTTGCCTCCTTGCTGTATGTGCTACTCATCACATTACTGTAGTCACAGTTGCTAGGAATTTAAATAATAAAAAATACCACCACTGTTTTTTAGCCAAATACATCAAGCAAGATGGACCACCTCTCACAACGTGAAGTCCCTGGCAACGTTATCAGGTAACAATCACAACATTACACTGGAGAAAAAAAAACAACATCCTATTGAACAATGAGCACTTCAGAACAGTACTGGGATGCTGCAATGCTGAGAGACTGTTGCTGGTTTCCAGGACTGGAGCAGATGACAAACTAACTCTACTTGCTTTCTCAGGCTTATTAATTTTTTTTTTCAGCCTCTCAACATTATTTTGCCACTGTTCTCATGTATTTTTTTCCTTTATATATTGATTAAAAAAAATTCAAATCTTTTAACATCTCAACTGCAGAAGCAGATAGATTTAGAAACAATACGTATCATGCCAACACGTACTATGCTACAGGACCGAAGCCTTCCCTGCGTATGCACACACACAAAAGCATGCATGCACAGCTCCATAGCAAAATCAAGCTGCAATTTTTTTTTTTAAAAAAAACACCCTATATTTGTCCCCATTACTTCTTTTGATTTTTCAAGTCAAGCCCTGTTTGCCCAGTGCTACAAATGGGAAACTCAGGCGCACTATCCCACTGAGCCAAATCACGGGGAAGAACGCGCCCCCTTTTAAAATGGGGGCAGTTTGCTTTACTGCTAAAGCTCAGGGCCATAGTAAAGCTTGAAGTGATTAAATTCTGACGCTTTTACTGATTATTTCAAATTAGCACACAGCAGTGAAACAAAAAGGTCGTGTCTGTGCTGCCATTCAATCACCCAGCAACACCCACAGGGTCAGGCTCTTTTCCAGTTGCAAGCCCTGTTGCTGAAGCTTCCCACCTTTGATGGGGATGAGGGAGTGATTTCTTTTTTTAATGATGTTTTCGACCTGCAAAATTTCGAGCTTTCTTCTTTTTTTTTTGGTCAAATGCTGTCTGAAGCATCATCTGTCCTTCCTTTAGGACAAGGGGAAATTGAAATCACCAATTCACACTGACAATTGGAAAAAAAAAACACAAAAAGTTGACTTTTTCTGTTTATTTTTTAATAGAAACAAACAAATTCAGATTTTTTTTTCTTTAAGCAGAGACACATTTTCCATGTACAGACTTGTTCTGGGAAGGCAGAAAAGAGCCATGATCCAGTGGAGTGTGCAGGGTTGGAACAGGCAGTATTCCAGCTGGGATACTGCTAGCTATGCTGGAAGTCTCTCTTGAGCAAGCTTTCCAGTAAATGCAAATTGACCATTGATACCAACAGAAAATTTTGGGACCAAAATATAGACCTCACAGGGCCTCTATTGCACTAGTTCATGGGTTTCTTAGGTGTCAAGTGCACCGAATCAACCGAATACTTTCTGTCTCAAGCTTTGATTACAAGAAATAAAACAAGCTACCAGGGTCTGACAGTTCCTGACCTTTGCTCATGCAAATATACATATATACAACTACACGTTCAATCCTAACCACAAGGCTTTGGATGCTGATTTTGGAGAAAAACAAGTCCAAGGCAGCTGCCTGAATCCACACCACACCCAACCTGCTGTACCAGGAGCCACACGGCACTTACAAGGAGCCAGGAGTGTTATCGAGGCTTCCTTGGAGGAGCCACAGTCCAGGATTTTGTCATTACTTCCCCTCTTCCACCATGCTCACTTTAGGAAAGGCCATTTAGACACCCTGGTAGGTTGGCTCTTTGCAAGCAAGTGCTGCTTAAATCTTCTCAGTTCTCATCCTAAACAGCTCTGCAAGACTTACACACATGATTCGCAGCCTAGGAATAGAAGCAATGTCCCCACTTGTGTGCGTGCATATGAGGGTGAAAGATTTCATTTACTAGTCTACTTAAACACAGATTTTTTTATTTTTTTTTTTTTATTGAAAGCGAGCAACTTCCATTGAATCTCCTGGAAATGATGTCAGGGTCATCTTTCTTCCAAGTGTACTTGAGCTGCTTAACTAACTTGTCCACTCCATTCAACACACAGCTTATTTAACATTTTATATACATTATGCCTCCATGAGTGATCTTGGCAGTGACCACAAGACGTGGAAGCTAATCATCAGTTATTCAAAAACGTTAAAATCCTTCTCCCACAGATGGAGTTTTGCCATTGATGCAATGAGTGGGAGCTTTGAACCCAAGTGTGACAAGCACGACCTCAGCGAAACTGTAAATCTCCTTCACGAGTAGAAACAGAGCGGGAGGAGACTTGTAAAAGGCCTATCGAATGGAAATGTCCATGTGTCTTCAGATCTACTTGACTCATCTAACGCTGAGACAGAGAAGAGGAACCAGGAGTATCTGCAGTTGAGACAGGAGGATGTACGCTGGACTGAACACAGCTGCAGGAGATGCTGTCCTGACGGTGACGTTAAGGGCTCTGCTGATGGTTGTTGGGGTTTTTTTTGGTGTTAGAGCAACTGTTAAGGCTGCACCTTTTTTTTTTTTTCCCCTCTTTTCCTCCTCTCCCCAAGAACAGCAGCAAAAAACAGTTTTGCTGAGCTTTTTTTCAGCAGACCGTTCCTAACTCCCCTCCGCTCCAGGAGCTGTGTGGCTGCTGCAAGGTGACCACCAGCATTGCTTTAGATGGCAAATACAGCTGCCAGGCTTTTGTATTTTCATTTACAACACAAGAACAAATCCATTGTGGACCTACTATCTCACACTTTAAAGGGGACTTTTCTAAGTGTGTGGATCTGTTTGGACCAGATGAAAAGGAAAACTACGGATGAGAAGGAAAATGAGAACAATAACAACAACAACAATAAAAAACAGTTCTGTTTATGAAATCATACTGTTTAAATACCAAAATACAGACTACTGGTAAAGTCCCTTACAATAGATGCCCATTCAGTGAGATCATAATTAGTGACAGGTGAACTGAAAAAGTTTGGAAAATTGAGAAAAATAAGCAGCAGGTTGGAGAATCTTGCGGGGTAAATGTTCCCCTTTACATTTCTACTATCTTGATTTTAGTTCAGCTGGAAATAAATACTGCTGAATCTCTGCCGTTTTCAAGCCCAGAAGAACCCATGAATATAAAGGTACATGGAATATGAAAAGGTGGGGGGGGGGGTGCCTTGGTTTGTTTTGGTTTTAAACTCAGGGATCTGGTTCTAAAGATCTCATGCCAAAACTGCACCAACTTTTCCCTGGATCCAAACCAGTTCATCTATGACTAGTCATGATATTTTAATACAGAGTGCCTCATTTACATAAAACAGGTAAAATAGGTCACAAGTGTTTCAACAAGTAAATTAGGAAAAAAACAATCAGTTGTATTTGCAGTCGGGAATAGGTAGAAAACATAGCCTTTTTAAAAAATATTTTTCAATAAATTTGGCAGAGGATCATGTTGAATCGGAAATTTATCACCAAGTTCAGAAATCTGGTAACAAAAGTGTTAAGAAGAACCGAAACTATAAAAATGAGAGTTTGCTCACTGGAACTCAAATCCCAGATAAAACAAGAAGAATTAATTATCTTTTTTTTTTTTTTTTTGAGGGGAGGGAAGAGGGGAGAGAGGAACTCTTTTCCAGAAACAATAATTTCTTAGCTCTTCGTAAGTCCCAGCCCTCCCTTGCAGTCATGCTAAAGAGCACAGCAGGGCCGGAGAAGGTGACACAGAGAACGCTTCAGTGAGGTTGTTGCATATGTGCGAGACATTTTCACTTGGTACATGGAAGCGACTGATTTGAATGGCACAGTTTCTATCGATATGGGGCTGGGTTCTAGTTCTCTAATAGTTGTATTTTGAAAGGTGTAGTATTTGCCCTCTGGTTCTTCATGCAAAAACACTCTCCACAACGCGGGATATGGCAGAATACCCAGTGAACGCACTGGAGACATCTTTGATGTAGCCAAACCATTTTTTCCCCTAACTAAAGCTTGTCTTAGCTCTGTAGCACGAAAGTGATGTGCAAACTGTATCTCAAACACAAGTTATATGACAAGTGTGTGTGTATATATTATATATATAACAAAAAAATAACAAATCAAATATCAGTGTTTCATCTGCACTCACAGAAACCATTAATTTAGACCCTCTAAACCTGCTACTCCCTCTTCATCCAGGCAAGCATGCCTGATTACTGCAGGCACTAACTGTAACTCAAAAATGAGGGTCCAAGCTGAAGCCTACTAAGAGAGTTATTATTGATTACATTTCCTTGCCTCTGATACTTAAAGGTTAATAAAAAAAAATAAAATTAGCTGTATGCATGTTTGTTTATTTTGGACACATTTGATGACACTCACTGGCTCACAGAATTTCTCCAGTGACTGTTGGATGGTTATTGCCACCAGCCCAGCAGGTGACATCCAGCTGTGGAAAAGTTTCATTTACAACTCTCGTAATACAGCAACCAGAAAAAGAAAACAAAAGTAATTCTGCCGTGGCTGGTTTTGTTGCTGCAGCTCAGCTATCTGATGTAAAAATGTGTATGAATTCAAACCAGAAAGATTTGGTATTTTATAGATCCAGCCACTTTTTCCTTTTTCTAAAAAAAATAAAATAAAAAAAAATAATTTGGTCCATCTCTTAGTTTTAAATCACACCTTTTCTGTTACAGGAAAATCAAAAAGCTAATCAACAAGTGTTTGTGCTGCTGTGGCCAGATAGCCCATGGGATAAAAAAAAAAAAAATAAAACTACTGCGTAGGAATGTTAAGAACTGGATATGTTCCTTTTTAAATCACAAACTCTGCCCTGACAGACCAGGCTGACAGCAGAATAAGCAGCTACAAACTCTGCTTTTATCAAGCATTTCCTCTAAAAACCTTTGGATAGCCTAACTGTGGTATCATAAGAAGGAAAAAACCTCTCCCTCTAACTCAATGCCCACAAGAAAAGGCTGAGTTCAGCCAGAGAACCTGTTCCCAGCACAACCTGCTCAAGTTTTGTTGTTTTTTTTTAAAAAAAAAAAAGAAAAGAAAAGGGTTTTGCCCATGTTTTGGACAGTCTTCAGGGAGCAATTCCCCATGGAAACACCCACCTGGCCCACATGAAGCAGAACCCCCATTCCTACACTCCTTGTAGTGGTTTCTCTTCACTCCCCAGTCTAACACGGAACAGTACATAATTCCTTCTGACCAAATACAAAACGTTTCAATGTTACATGTTCCCTTTCCTTAACGTAAAATCCTAAAAGCCCTGTTTCTTCAGCAGATAAGATTCGTAAGCCTCATAAATATGTCTGCCATCCTCCACCCCCTCTAAAAAAAAAATAATAAAATTACAATTTAACCCAATGATGGGCAAGGAGACTGGGAGCCCTGGCTCCACTGCTGCTATTTAGTAACGTGGGACAAGGGACTTAGTCCTTTTGTCTGTTCCCTTAACAGTAACCCCCCCCACGCCCCCCGCCCAAATAAATAAATAAAGCAAATCCTGGTTACTGAACTTGGCAAAGCCTTTTTGAGATACATGGATGAAAAGCACCTGTTTGCCGAGTGATATTATTATCTTCATTACTATTATTATTAACAACGTGTCTGTTACAAATGCTGGTTACACCAGGTGTAGGTGAGCGGTGTTGTTCCTCCTGCTGGGGATGACCTGGTTTGTGCTCACCTTTGGACAGTCAGAGTCCACAAGAGATTCTTTTATTTTTCTGCCCGAAATCAAAGTCCAATAATTAACATGCAAACAAACGAGCAAGCGAACGTCTGAAGTACCCAGAGGGCAGGTGCTGCTTGTCCCCTCTCCGCTCCCGGGCACTTGCTCCTGCTGCCCCAGGGACAGGCTGTCCCTCCCAGTTTGCAGAATTCAAGTTTACACCAGTGCCACCACACTAAAATCAGCTTTGCTGGAAAACTCAGGAGCAGGTACTCAACCTCCCTGCTCACGCACAAAGAGCAGGCATTTCATTTAAGTAAAAAAAAACCCAACAAAACAAAACAACAAAAAAAAAAACAAAAAAACTGAAAAAGTAAAAAGGAAAACAAGAAAGAGTGAACCATGCCAAATCCTGCAAATGCCTTCCTAAAGCCCTCCTCTCGTCTGTGTGACAGGGTCCCAGGGAGGGACAGCCGCAAGGCTTTCCACATCCACCTTCTCTGCCTCCTGTGCAAACCCTCTGCTCCAGCTGCCCGGCTGTATCTTCACTCAGGGACTGCAAAAAACAGAACTGTCCCCTTTCCCTAACGTGACCCTGAAGCCTGTCGTTTACCACAATGGAACCAGAGGGTAGAAATACTACACCTTTGAAAATTCTCTTGAAACAGTGTGGTTTTTTTAATCCTATCTCTCAACAGAGCTCCTTTTGTGTGTTCTGTAGATTACCCTGCTCCCAACCATACCAGCACCTAAAATTGCCTTCTGAGACTTGAATGTATTGCTGGCAAGACAATCAATTCAAGTGGTAAGGTGTATAATATTTAGAGATAAAGATATATATATTTAAAAAAACCCAATAATAGTAAATTCCTGTAATATGTCTAGTCTGATATGAAAGCTCTCCCTCTACAGAGAGACATCTGCTGTGATTACCTTACAAAATATTAAAAAAAAAAACACACACAAAAAATAACTTTCTCTGTGAGAAATAAAAATAAATCCTAGTGCAAATATAAAGCTCTGTAAACCTGGTCCTATGAGAATCTACGGTTAGTAAACGGCAGTTAAAGCAGGTTTATCCTCTCACAGAGAGAGCTCACATCATGGTTTCCACAATGATATGAGTTGGCTTGATCAATCCGCCATTTGAAGTTCCATTGGGGCAGAACGGGGTGCCGCTCTCCGTTTCTTTGGACCACCGATTCACTTCCTTGGGAGCAGCCACGGCTTTTATCCTCTGAAAGAAAGAGGAAAAGCAAAGGTTAGAAGACCAAGTGGCCCCTGCGTCTCCACGTGCAGGATGGAGGACGTGGCAATCCGAGGACGGGGATGGTGGTTGTCAGAGACGTGCATGAGTTGCGTGGCTGTGCAACGATGTGTGGAGCCGGGCTGTGGAGCACCACATTCAACTCTTGCTCAGCTGCAGAGCCTGACCACGCAAGTCAGACATGAGAGGGCATTCACGGCGTGGGCATTCATGGCGTTATCCCACATCCTGCACCCTGGGCTTTCAGTGCTGCAGCAGCTGCTGCTCAAATTATGTCGGTTCTCCCTCCTCATTTAGAAACAACCCTGCCTTTTAGCCCAGCTGTTTGTTGCCAAGTGGCAACTTCTCTTCTCCACCTCAGTTCACAAAGGAATAACTAAATGGCATCTGACCAGTGTTTACTCTCTTTCCTTTCCTAACATGGTCTTTGAGAAGTGTTTTGGCTACTTTTAGACTTGTCTCTCAATAGATGGTGACAATGTAGGCAGGAAAATAAACACTCATGAAAATGCTCTGGCCACAGCTGAAAAAGACCATTAACACTTGGAGGAAAACAAATGCAAGTGTTTGTGCCCTGGGAAATGTTCTTTTTTTATTCTGTGCTCTCTTTTCTCCTAACCCTAAGTGTCCTATTTTCTCCTCCAAGAATACCCTGGGCTGCATTTAAGACCGTCTCATTAGGCAAAAACAAAACTAATCTGAAACTTTAGAAGAGAATTGCCAAGTTTCATGCTTGCCCAGTCTCTAAAAACTTTCCACTGGAAGAAAAACAAACCAGGGGAACCTGCACTGAACTGCAAAGGGCCAGAGATCGCCTGCAAATCCAAACGCGAGAGAATCCGCCCTGTCAAGTCTGAATCTGACCCAAAGATCAGGGCAATCTGGATCCAGTGTTTTGATTCGATTCATCAGGAATTAAAAAAAAAATATTTAAAAAGCCATAAAGTGAAGCCTACTGGCAGGAGGGTTTGACTTTTATTCAGTTCCCCAGAGTGAAGGCCATGCCTGAGAGCCACATGATCCACAGGTGGATCTGAATTTCCATGAAATTCGATGAGCTCTTAGACAGCTGGGTTTGACCCAGGTCTCTTCTCTCTTGTTTTCTCAGTGATTTGTAGGATGGTACTTCCTTGCCCTTGTGGGCTGGAGAAGAGAGATCTGGCACTCGGAAGCACCCAGTCCTTAAGCACTTGTCTGCACTCGGAGGCAACGATTTGCCAAGCTAGAAACTGCTGAAGTGGCACGCAAGTAAAATCACCTGGTGTTTGTCTGAGGACAGAAGGCTTTGTGTTTGTTCTGGTTCTACTGTTTGCCCAAAGTACAGGTGATCTTTAACAGTCTTATTTGCATTCACTGCAGGAGAGGCACCCAACTTTGCCCTACCCAGACAAGGTGGCGGTTTGCCCAGCATTGTGCTTATTTTGTATAAAACACAGCAAGTTAAAGCTCCCATTCTCCTCTGGACAGACACCCGGTTGCTCTTACCTCAATAAGCGACCCATCTGACTGTATGATGCGGATGACCATCACCATAGGGATGCAGATCATGGAGGAAAGGGCAAGAACCCAGCCCAGGCCAATTGCCCAGTCTGGGTATGTGTAGACCTTGTTGTAGGTCAGTGGTTTGTACTTGGCCAAAGAAAAGACAAAGCACCCCTGTGGATGAGAAAGGAAATCAAGGTGAGGCTCAAAAAGTGCTGAAAGCAGTAGGGCTCTGCTGCTACCACCAGCCCTAAGGAAGACAGGCAGTGAAAGGCACAGCTGATGGATACCACATGTATTTTAAACCAATGGGGGAATCATTCCTCCATTTAAATTCTTGAAAGAGCATCTGCATCTGCTTACAGGTAAGCTACTGCTTGACAACAGGGTGTTAAGCAATGGTGCTGAACAGCTGCAGTACACTGCCTGTTCTTTTTCAGGGCTCAAATACTCACTGTACCTCGCATGGAGCTTACTGGGATGTTCTTTGCAGCAAATGAAATACTTCAGGCTGAGTGCCCACCTCAGACTGCTCAAAGTCCTTTTGTCAAAATGGCCTAGTAGTCCTACCACTTAAAGGAGGAACTGCTCTTTGGAGAGCGAGTTTTCTGTGTCACGGATGTAATGTTTTGCCAATCCTAAGAAAAATCCACTCAAACGCAGCCAACTGCAATTTGCCCAGGCACAGCAGAGAGCTGTCACGTTAACAGCTAACATCTGAGAAGAGGATGATGTCTTTGAGGGGTATGTTCAAACCTCCAGCAGCTCTTTTCAAACTGGTCTCTGAAGGCACCAGCCTTCCCTTGAGGAGAGGCAGGAGGAGGCGGCTCAGAGCTGCCGCGCAGAAGACTTGACAGAGCACGGGTCAGTACTCACCACGCAAAGAACTGGTGTGATCACAATCCAGCTCCATTTCATCCAGGGACCAGGTCTGTATCCAATCATATCCTCAATGGCATCATAAATATTATCAGCGCCTGTAACGGAGAGTGAGTGCTTTCCTCAGAACTGAGCACACAAAAGCCATGTCAGGCCTGTAGGACCACAGCTGCTCTCCTGGCCCTTCCAAGGGGCATTGAAACAGAAGATGAGGGCGTCAAATGTATTGCTCAAATGCTTCCTATGGCTGGGAAGATGATTTTCTCCTTGTGAAGCTCAAATGTTGGGGGCCCCTCTCATCCTACACAGCCCTCACTACTCAGATGCAGGAGTGCAATGTGATGCCTCCTGCACCCATCACACACCCGCTCCTCTCCCCAGACTCTCACTGAACTTGCCAGAGGGATCACCATGGGATGGACACAACAGCAAACGGAACACCCAGCTTCTACAGAAATTTGACTGATACAGAATGAAGACTTTGTTTGTTCTGCTTTCTTAAGGAGATGGGGCACATGAAGAATCAGGAAAATGACCAGTCAGTCCTAAGCAGCAAACATCTTCTGATCATTCCTCAGCTACCGTCTCAGGCAGCTACAGAGGCTACTGTCAGACCCTGGTACTCAGCATTGCCTAAGAATAACAGGACAGAACACACTTTTCTGTCAGCTTGCTTTTTGTATTTTCTATTTGGTCAGCTTGCCCCTTGCAGACTTTGCAGCTCTGAAAGGAAATTCTCTGACAGACAAACAGAAGTTTTCACGGCTGGCCAAACTTTCAACTCTCATCTCTAAACTTCACACATGTAAAAGCTTAATTGTGCCTTTATTAATTAGCAATGGAAAAATCCTAATTTTTGTGTGGAAAAACACTGGAGGCTGGCTTCATCCCAGATGCAAATTTGTCTCCCAGAGGTCAGCGCAAATTTATATTAATGGCATGTGCCTGTTGCTGGGAAGAAGATTCTGGAGTGGCTAATGACTAAATGTCTGGCCAGCAAAATTGTCACTGACTCATCAGAAGGCATCAGATGAAACGGTTCTCACTTACCATAAACCCAGGCTACAGCAATACATTCAAAGAATGCAACCCACAAAAGGCATACACCACTAGCTGCATAGTAGTCAAAGAGTTGAAAAACATACATGCCACCCTGTAAAAGAGAGACACAATGGATTAGGATCCACTAGGAAAAACTCCCTGAATATTTCCGGCCCAGCTCCCAGTAGCATCTACCGACATACCTTAATGATTGCTGTCTAGCAAGAATAAAGATCAAACAAGTATGTAAGGTAAATATTTGCCATTACCTTCCCCAGGGAATATGCATGTTTATTACAGGAAGCATTCCAAACAAGACGACGATTAAACAAAATTAAGCCACTTAGTATAATCTACTGAGACACTTAAATCTTTCCTTCTTAAAAATATTTTAGGATGGGCATTTATAGAAACAAATGATGTAAAGAAATAATTGGTCGCCTCCTAATATCAACACCTCCAAAATACTAAAAATGGAAGTCAGTTCATCAGGAGGATCTTCATTTATGAATTGAGTGCAAGGATTTTTTTCATGAGAATAGCTGGCTTTTTTCTTTCTAACTCTCTTTATTTATACTACGCAGTTAGACTTTTTGCTCTCACTACACTGAACTGTATATACCTACGGTTTTACTTGAAAAACTGTGTTTGTTAGGCAGCTCTGTTACAGGTGCTGTTTTAATTCCCACAATTGTGCTCTTCCAGTTGTTTTTAGAATCTGGCTTGGGTTTTATCTTGGAAGTAAATATCACAACAGTGCAGCCACTGGAACATATTCCTGTCTTGTTTATAGTAGAATAAATCCAATGGTATTTAATTGATTCAAAACTGTGTAACTAAGATAAAAATCTCTTTCCCTGCATGCACTAGATAGGTTCTTAATCTGCTCCGCTGAAGGTTCTCAACGTGTTTCATCATTTAGAGCCAGATGTTAATACTCATGTTGATTAGAACCTGAGATCAGAATGAATTTAATGAGATGTCACTCCTCTGTTCCTCTAACTGAAAAGGGGGGAATATATAGCTCCCTTTCAAAATGCTTTCAGATCTAGGGATGAAAGATGCTCTGTAGATCTAAAGAGCATCACTAATTCCATGCTGTCTCATTCATAGCTAAAATTGGTCTAAAAATGAGCTAAAAAAGAAGGCAATTTCCAGCATCGGTGCTACTTACCTCAGTCACCATAGTTAGTCCCAGAAGATAGCTAAGGAAACATACTATAGCGATGAAGATTTCCCGTCGGTAACCCTTCCTTAGGAAGGATGGGTGCAGATCAACTAATGACGTGATCTGTCCTTCAACTTCAACAAACTAGAGGGGAAAAACAACAACAAAGAAACGTGATTTTAGAATTAGCTGCCAGGCATTTTATCTTGACTCATACTTGGACAAATGCTCCACAGCAATGCTCTAACTGTACTCTGTGGCAAAATGCTGCTCTGCATAAATAAATGGGAAAGCATTCATTTGTAACCCAGAGGTTGAAGCGTGGGGGCAGTTTTCAGGTTGGAACAAGCTTTCAGAACTGCTGTTCATTTCCTAGCAGCCTTACAAACTACCAAAGGGGCTCTGTAAATGCAAGCTGCAAGGATAAAGGAACTTAATTTGATGACAGCAAGGCACTTGCGTGGCTTTTATGTTGTAGCTCTTCCAGATGAATTCAAGATGTATGCTCAAAAAGAGGCAGAGAGAAAACACTCGAAAAAGCCTAAGCTACCTCCCAGCCTTCTCTGATGTACTAGAAAACCTCACAGGTACTAGTTAGGTTAATTCCACAGTTATATATAATTCTACTTTTGGGTTTGCTAGTGAAAATCCAGCCAAGGGAAAGACAACTTTGATGTGAAAGAGCAGCACTTTTTGACTGAACTTGCCTTTTCTGAAGCTGTGAGCAGACTACCCCTGAATGAGGGGTACTTCTGCAGCAATAATAGAGCTGCTGATACAGTCCCTGTATGAAGATTTGATAAACTATTTGCATGTGTAAGCCTAAAATGAAGCTCTGAATAGATGATGGAAAATCTTGCTTTATCTAGCTTCCTGATCACCGTATTTTTACTTACTTGCCATTTGAAAGGTACATGTAAGATGTGTAACTTGAGTTAACCAAATAACCCAAACTGGATTTGCATAGAAGTTTAAAGTTAATTGAAAACCAGATGCATTTCAACCATGGAGAAAAGCGACTACTGAACCGCGCCCACATAAATCCAAAGAAGGGATCATTCAGCTAATCTGCACCCTCTGTCTGGCAAGGTACAAAAGCATCAAATTCACTGAAGACATGAAGATACCATGGAGAACCAAGGCTGCCTCTACAGAAATGATCTTCACTTGAAGTGGATACATCATCTTACAACTAACGAGTCATCACGGGGAATCCACAAAATCACATTATTTCAAGAAAAGAAACCTTTTCCTATCCTTTATCTATATTGCTCTTACAGTGCTCAGAAGTGCCTCGTAACAACTCTGCCCTCTTTGACCATGAGCAGAAGCTCCATTTTGGAAATCAAGACCATCCTGCAAACACTCCACCAGATTTTGTCACCTGTCTCGTTAAACTTTGACTTCTGTAAAAGGGGTTTTCTTTTTAAATGCAACCCTTTCCTTTGGGCTGATTTGATCTTAAACTGCTCTGGCATTCCAGAAACCTGCTTGACTGCCCTCCAAAAAACGAGAGAGATGGAGGAGAGAAATTAAGCGCTCCAATTAGTTTTAATCATTCTATGCAGTGAAGAGCTTTTTAAAATTACTAGACAGCTTCTAATTTGCATAAGCATAGGGTTGTTGAACCACGGCATTGGGCACTTTTACATTTACTTTGGAATGATTGAAAATTGCTCACAAAAGTTCAAAGATTAAGCCATAAAAAGCAATGTAGGGCAAATGGAATATAAAAAATGTAAGAGATTAAGTACACAACAACTAGGTAAAAATAATCCATTGTCAGATCTCTCCTCATACAAGAGAGCATCTAGGCTAAATGAACATTTCACCCTTACCAACTGGGTTTTTACAATCTTAGTGACTTTCCATTTGAGTGCAGAAAGCTGCCTGTTGCCCTGAAAACTTTGCCAATTTCGAACATGTAGTTACTGCATAATCCCTGGTCACCCATGTTTCCTTCTAAGTGGACTATCTAGAAATGATTTACAGGTTCCTTTGTGGTATTTAGTCCAACATTCCTATAAGCAACCACTGGGAAAAATAACCTAACTTCTTGGACTGAACTTTTTGATTTTTTCATGCTCACTAACTAATAGCAGCGTGTGCTATATAATTAGTACAACTGGAACCTGAGATGCTTTCTGGCCTGTTTGGAGGCACTGAATGCATGCTGGTGATGTGAAAGTCAGCAGGATCCCATATTGCTCAGCACCTCTGAGTCAAGCCACCAAAAAGGCTGTGGCTTTGTCTTCTGACTGTTCATGAAGCCACCCTTGATATAGTGTATGAAACATTTTGTGCTTTTTGTGCCTCATGATGACTTTGCTTTTCTTTTTTGGCACTTGGCAACTATCAAAGTCTGCATTCCTAGTAGTTATTAATTCCTACAAAGTGTTTTAATGATAAGGTATAATGGCAGGTGACCACAACGGCACAAAGGTCTCTGTGGGACAGATTGCAGTAGTCTTTTATGTTTTAAAAATGGTTAAGCTCTTCTCCAAAGTAGGAGAATATTGCATCGTGACCAAAATGGCAGTATTTTGGGCCAGAATGGGACCAATATTTAGGTTAGGGAGTACTGCCCTGGTCTTGTGGACTCCATTAACTCCCGATGACAATGACTTACTGAGCAACATCATACTATCAACCCAGAGATTCATCAAATGCAGCACCTGTACTAAAAAGCAACCCAGAAGAATTCCTCTTAACCAGCATTAGAGGCATTCTCTTCTTAACTCATGCCTGTAAAAACAGCTTTTCTCCATCAGCAGCACTGAGACAATGAGCCATGTATTTCTTACCCATAATACTAACCTGGCTATCCAGTCCAAGCAACAGAAGCATAATAAAAAAAGGATTGCCCAAAAGGTGGGCAGTGGCATCATGGACACAGCTTTTGGGTAGGCAATGAAGGCCAGGCCTGGACCTAGAGAAAGAAAAAATAGGAAAGGGGGAAGGGAAGGGAAGAGAAATAGTAAGTACCAGCTCTTTGGTAAAGGTAGCCACACTCAAATGCAGGAATGCCTGGTTCCGTTCAGATAAATCCAAACGCGGCTGGAAATACCAGAAGTGAAACAGTTTGGCTCTTTTATCTGAAATCGAAGCACGCATGACTACAGCAGAAACCACAGGCAAACCCCCGAGGCCGTTGCTAACAGATTGCCAGTTTTAACATCTGTCTCAAACATGCCAATAATGGAGGTGGTCCTACCCCTGCCCCGCTCGGACACAGGACAGCATTGGGGCCAGGGGGAGAAGGGGTGACCCAGGGGAATGGCAGAATCCCACTGCTAGCCCACACGGTCACGATGAAGATGATGATGATGAAACTCTTTCGCATGCAGGGAAGGGACTCTGCTCCAAACATTCCCTGGGATCTTTGCTAACACAATCACTGCCTCCCTCTGCAACTTCCAAACCCCACATGGCTTTTCTAGAGCGGGGTTTGCACTTCAGGAGTCTGCTCCTTCGCTTCTGCAAACCCTTGCTGCTGCACTGAAGTGATCAGGCTACTCCTAGTTCTATCAGCTGTGGTCTCTGAAAAACATATGCCTCCTGCTGTTACGAATTGCTGGTGTGTAAAATCGCTCTGTGTAAAATCGCTTCCCCGTGCTGTCACATCACCTGCCCTATCTGGCCACCCTAGGCACACCTGCCATGGTGACGCTATGACCAACATCAGCCCCGAGCATGGGATGGATTGCAACAGTCTGGAAGCACTGGCGGTGCTGGGACGAAGTGTCCCAAAGCCTTGGGTGCAAGGGCTCATCACTGGACTGGGTCTCGTCTGCACCGTGGACCACACGGCATCTCGCTCATACCCACACGCCGTGCAGGCACGCAGCGCTCTCGCACACTGATCTCCAAAGGTGCTCTCACCTGCAGCCAGGTGCTATCAGCTATCATTTACAAGAGCTTTTGCGGATAAAGAGCCCTCTCCAAGTGG
This sequence comes from Tauraco erythrolophus, assembly GCF_009769465.1. Taxonomy (NCBI): domain Eukaryota; kingdom Metazoa; phylum Chordata; class Aves; order Musophagiformes; family Musophagidae; genus Tauraco; species Tauraco erythrolophus. The sequence goes on from NC_141476.1 coordinate 11,334,954, forward strand.
GAGATGGGAACGCTGGCAAGACAGCGCTTACAGCAGGCTCTTAGAAATTTGGTGAAGCCGATAAAAAAATTCTGAGCACAGATTTAAATTCGGATAAAACCCAGGAATGCCTGGCTCATCTCCTTGTTTGTTTTAAGGAGCCTCAAAACCCAGTACTTTCCAGGATTCTGAAGTGGATTCAAATAATTTTCAACAGGAAAAGGATTTTTTTTTTTCAACTGCTGCAGTGCGGGGACAGAAATCTTATCTCTGATCTGTACAGAAAAACCTCTAACACTGCTCTTCCTACCTCTCACTTTTTCTTTCCAACAAGAAAAAGAAGCAAGAGGTAAAAAACCTTTTTTTTCAAACTACAGAAAACTTTAAGTCACTGAAAATACTTGAACAGAAATAAACACAAATTAGCCAACAATTGAGCAACTAATTTTATTTAAAGTGAAACACAACTAAGATTTTATATGACAGAAGATACCAAATAATTGGTGAATGGCTCAAATTTTGGGGGGCTTTGCTTTTTTTCCCCCTAATTCAGTGGATACAGTAGATCCTCCCTGAGGAGGCAGAACTGCTACCACATGGCATTTGCAGCTCATCTGTGCCATTGACGAGACAGATGTAAAACTGCTCTCCTCAAAACTTGCTGCAATTCTGTATACTTTGGCCAGTGAAACTGTCCTTGCACTATGGCGTAGCCCAATACCAAGTGCCCTAAGCCCTGTGCTACCTTTGATTTTCCTTCAAAACTAAGTGTTGAAATATAAAGAGAAAAGTCCATGTGAAAGAAAATGTTCCTGGCATCCCCTCGACTGAACATAAATAATGTAAAATCATATTTAATTTGAAACTCTGCTGCTCTGAAGGGTGTTTTGCAAAAGTGAAGCACTCGTGGCTGCTATTAGGAGACTGCTACAAGTCGCACAAGCAGTAAAGTATTTCTTCCAGCCAGAGACGCAGCACAGATTAGACAGGACTCACTATGGTTTTGCTGAGCCTCCACTGCTTTCCTCTCTCCCTTTAAAAGTATTAATGAAAAAAATCAAATGCTATTTAATAAGTCTCCTTTCACTGGGAAGTCGAAGGGGTCTAACATCATTGTCATGTAAGCCTAACCCAGTGAATGTCGGCAGCAGTGACCAGTGCTTTAAGTGGGAGCAACCTCTCACTGACGAGAGTGTCCCGGGCACGTTGCACCAAGGCTGAGTTTGGCACAGGTAAAAAATGTGGCCATGAGATTCTGCTGTCAGCAAATTTTTTGATGTTCCCCTGGCTCACAGGAAGGAAAACAAGGAAACAAATGGTGTCATGTACAGGGCAGGAGGGATTTAACTCGAGGGGCAGAGATTGAGGAGAGCAGGAGGTCTTGGCCCCATGGACAATGTGCTCTCCCTGGTGCTACAGCCAAGCTGCAGAACCTCTGCTCACCTTTCTCCTGACCCAGGAGAGCAGTTCTGATCTTATGTCGTAAGAAACCAAAAAAGGCAAGGCTTAAAAAAGAGGCTCAAGTGCCTGCTCAAGGTCTCTGTGCTGAGAAGTCAGCACAGGGCAGCAGTGGCAGCGAGCGCTTCCCCCACCACCTCGCGCGGGTCCTGGGACGCTTGTCCCAGGGGGACCAAGCGGTCTCCAGTGGTTCTGCACTTGACCTCTGCTGAGAAAAGCAGCGAGGAAACTCATGAGAAGTGGATAATTTTGGTAACGCTTACTATCGCGTAAAAACGTCCCTTAGGATTTAGCTGAAGAGCAGCCAGTGATGACAGGCAACCCACTGAACAGTGAGATGGTTGCAATCTCCGGCCATGGGGAGGCTAGGGCTCCCCTAGAGTCTCTTAGAGACTCTAGGGCTCTAGACTAGAGGAGAGCCCTAGTGACTAGGGCTCAATTTAAATAAAGTAGAAACCTGAAGGAATCAACAACAAACATGCAAGAAACTGAAAACCAAGTTTGGAAGTTAATCAAAAAACAAGTTTGGAAGCTAATCAGTGCCCTTGTTGTCCCTATAATGAGCTATAAAATCCCTCCTTCAAAAAAATAGTTTCTGAGCTATTGATAAAAAATGCTATGTAAACACTAAGTCTGTTAGTTAACTTGTAATCGACATTATTTAACAACCCAATGTTACTATAAAATCATTTAATTCTAAAAATGTCAAGCAAAAGGAATACAATTGCCTGTTTATCAGAAATTTAATAATAAAAATTAGAATAAACATTGACTACATAAAAACCTAATATGGAAATGCTACTCTTGGAATTGATCCACCTACATATTAAAGAAAAATGGGGCTATTTATGATTCATTCAATAGGATTATTCCCTTGCTTCCTATTTTCAAACAAAGCAATCAACCTCCCATCAAAATAAGCACTATGGTCAAGATCGTTAACTAATTCTGCTTGAGAGAGGTATGTCAACTGCAGCCACCCAAGAATCCAGCGGTGCCACCAATGTCATTAGTTTTTCATTAGCCCTTTCAAAGAGAGATATTTTGCTTAAAGACTTAATTTCCAGAGCCATGTGATCAGAAGATATATTGACTTTTTCTTTTTAATGGCATGTTTGCAGAGGAAAGCTTTCAAATACTATGCAGGTGAATTAAAATTGCACAAAAAATCAGAAAGAAATGCCAAAAGTGCACTCAGGTGACATTGTTATTACTTGAATCTGATTAGCATTAAGCCTCATGGCTGTTGAGGCCCGACTCATTATTTTTGAATGGTAACTCCCACCTAATCTGTCTGTTCTACGTGAAAACACATGGTTACACCTGCCCTCATGGATAAGACACACAGAGGAAAAAACGTCATCTGTTTTGTCTGAAATACATTCACATGCTATGAGCATTCAGCCTTCTTCAGCTGCAAGTGCGCAGCTGAACGTTAACGGGAAGGACACTTCTGAAACAAGGGAGGAACCTAAGCGTACATCCCGTTTCAAAATGGACTTACAGTTCTGTCAACCTCACCCTGAAGCTACAGTGGACAAATGCACAACTGCAACAACTAGAGTTCCTGTGGATGAAGTGGTGCACAGACCCCAGGAGATGGAGTTCTCCAACCTCTCTTGCCTTTCCATGAGACTTGGGAATATTTGCCTGTATGTCCCTTCAAAAAGCCAAAGTAAAATTCCCATCACAGTGCTCCACTGTGAGCAAGCCCAACTAAGCTATGAAAAATACATAAACACTGTCTATTGGCATTTGAGTGAAAATAAAGGTCATCTGAAAAGAAAGATGGAATAAAGTCTTGAATCAATGACATTCTGGGCCCTAGATAGTGGAGTGGTTACCTTAACTCTAATCTCAGCTCAAATGGATTAGCACACTCTAGGAAATGTGTCCGCTGCCCTGTTAATGAAGACAGAGTAAACAATACAACCCCGGCTAACCCTCGCTGCTCTAGGTAAAAGCCCAAATCAACAACGTGCTTATTGTTCTGGAGAATTATGGGAAATCTGATTCTGTTTTTATTGCGTAGATGTTAGCTGATCGGGTCTGCAGCACTTTGCTCACACGCTGGGCGGCAGTGCCCACCACCACTGCCACCAACACCATCGTACCTGACTCTGCCACATCAGCAATGTTCACCCCTTGCTCTTGTGCCATGAAGCCCAGGACGGAAAAAATTGCGAAGCCAGACACAAAACTGGTACCACTGTTCAGGCATCCCAGCAGCAAACAGTCCCTAAGTCACACATATGTCATGGAGCAAGTTAATTAAAAAAAAATTAACCCATTGTCCCTACTTTATTTACATCATTTAGCTAAAACACTAAACCCCCTTGGATGGAAACTTGCCTATAGCAGTTGTATTTGTACTTGTTGTAGCTCCCCAGGGAAGTCATTGCTCCTAAGCAGATTGCATATGAGAAGAAGATTTGTGTCCCTGCGTCTATCCAGACCTAAAGGGAAAGACAGAAAGACTGTTATTACCAGGATCGTTGCACTACAACACAGAACGCAAACACACAGTTCAAACTCTGCAAAATCAACAAAACATTTGCCTCCATTGAATGTGACAGCTAAAGGATCAGGGAGAGAGGGAAAAAGAACATCACATTTTCAAGTTTGGCTTTTACAGGGAAAAGAAAATCGTTAGCGTCAGAGCTCACAAGAACATCTTCTCTACAACAGTTCCTGCATCTCCTCCCCAGAGATGCTCAGTATTCCTAGTTTCTTAGTCATTCAGCTGATCCTTCCTGTTGGCGCAACAATAAACGTGTTTCAGTGCAATAGGAAATGCAGAAGTATTTATAACATTGCTCATTTCTGTTCTAACTCATTTCAGTTAGAATCAGCCAATAAAGTCACTAAACTGAGGATGTGAAAAGCTTGAGAAACAGGTTTGTGTATTGGGTTTGTTTATTTTTCTAGCTTTCTGGTTGTTTGTGTATCTGTTCAAATGCAAGATAAAAAGCCATAGGGGTGGGGGAAAAACAAGCAAAATACAATGCACTTTATAAGATACGTATCTGATCTTGGTCTCATGATCCTCTCTTCTGATTACATTAAAAAAACATACACAGAGTGAAATAACAGCACACTATCAACTTCTCAGTTTGTAAATGCATAGAAAGCAATCAAAATGCATCCATTCAATCCCATCTGTTTGCTTCTTTCTGCTAATGCCAGTAGAAACCCCAAGGAGTCTAAGTAGGTGAGAATTAAGACTGTAGACCATTACTTACTCCCTCCCACCACTGCTTTCCAGCACCTTGCTGACTGGTGTCTCCTTGGAGATGATGCTTTTGCTAGACCACGGGAGGGGGCCTGCCAGCTCACATGAATCTCTTCTACATTATCGGCTGATGCTCTGGGCTTAGGGCTAATAGTAGATCATAAAAATGATAAGAGTTCCATAAAAGATGATTCATTCATAAAATATAATGTCTACTATAAAGAAGGTGTCTTGTATAAAGAGGGCAAAACTAGAGGATGAACCAAATTTCCGCAATGTTTCTTTCAATTACACTTGTCCTACTTCAGTTATTTACCTACCATTTTATTGTTACCATCTACTCGTTGGAAAGAAATAGGAAAGAAAGACATTATTCCCTCTCCACTGTCACCATCATTTTGTTATTTTCAAAGATTTCTTGTTTTCTGTTGGTTTTTTTTGGGGGGGGGGGGGGAGGGGGAGATTGCATTTTTTTCCCGCATTTCTCATGCGATCACTACTGGCTGAAAGGATGCTGGCCTGCTCAAGTGTCACATATTCGCACTCTGCGAGCACGGACAGGAACCTTTATCTAATTGCTGCCTATACAGAAAGAATAAGCCTAGCTCCTACTTGCCAGGGATAAGTGAACGGCAGTTCCTGTGCCTCAGAAGGCATTTTTCTCCACCTTTGCATGGGTTTTCACTCTTCCATTCACTTCTTTCCCAATCTCCTCCTATTAAGCAGTGGGAGCTAAGTGACACTGGTACTCACAGTTGTTGCTTGTTGTTCCATCTGTGAAGCTCATGTGTCTCTCCTTTGAAACTAAAGACTATCCTCATTAAAAAAATACTTCTCCCTTACCTTCCCAACAAGAAAGCAACGGGACAGAGTCTACAGCCTCAGAGTCCTTTGACACAAAAAAAAATACACACGCATACACACACATACATACACATGGAAAGATGCATTAACACATAGAACAGTGACCTTCTCAAGCAGATCTCTGGAAAATATAATCCAGCATTAATGTTCATGCTATATTTGGACCTCTAAAGACCATGGAAAAATAAATCTATTGCCATTATGTCACCACCATCACCCTCCACCATCGCCCTTTGCACAGGAAATTGTCCCACATTCCACTCCTGGTTCTGTACCTGTGGGTCAGCTAACCGTGAAATATCAGGATAAAGATAAAACTTGATGCCTTCTGCAGCTCCAGGCAGGGTCACACCACGGATGAGTAGAACAAGGAGCATGATGAATGGGAATGTGGCAGTGATGTACACTACCTGGCAATGAAAAAAAAAAAAAGAAGGTATGTTTAGTCTGTGACAGTCAACGCTACACCTCTAGAATCAACAGAGATCTATCGATGGGAATTCAAAGGCCCCTCATACCTAAAAAAGACCCAACCTGAGTTTCTGTGTCTACTTTTAGTTTAATGGTCTTTACCACCTTACTGCTTTAGGCCTGGAGGCAATGCAGGTTCATTAATCCCTCCAGAGCCCCCCAGACAGTGGTCATGTCACTCAGGCAGTGAACACGCGGGGTTTTATGCAACTCATGACTTTCGTTAGAAATTCTGCCTTTGCCCTGTTTGTCCTTCTCACATGACAAGTCCACCTTCGCCAGGGAAGCTGAAGAGATTCCCTTGCCAAGGGCACCTAAAGCATTACTTCATTCTTTATTTGAACTTAAAAACTGCAAAATGTTTTGCAAGCTCTGCCACTACCTCTAGCTTTGCTGCGCGGCCTCACCACTGCTCCTACAGGCAACTTCACAAGGCACTTCTTTCAGAGATGAAGATAATGTGGTCCATGCTCCTGCTTCTCCCTTCTCATCGCCTTGATCGCACGAAGCCCTTCAGGTTGGCATCAGCCTCCACAGTGGTAATTTCCAGTCCCATAACTTCATTCTTGCCCTTGCTGCCTATTCAGCAACATCATTATTGGAAACTAAGGCTCTATTCATCTAGTTTTGAGAATGTATCTTCATTATCTTTAACCTCTATTCCCACTCTCTTTGAATAACAGCCTACTCCTTCTCTTCTTGTTATCTTCTCATTCATTCGATGAAAGAGCCCTTTGCTTTAATCTCCAGCGTGAAGATTAATTGAGCCTGCATTTGGCTAGTTCTATCTTTAGACCCACACTTTTTGACCTCTAACATTTTGTTTTCTTTGCTCATCAGTGCTTCCTCTCATTTTTTATATAACCACTGCGTTACAGTCAAGAATCACTACTGTTCAAGAAAGGGCGTTTTTCATGGAGTCAGATGATCCCTCCAGGTAATTACAGTTTGCTGCCATGAGTTAAAATGTATTTTTGTTTTCCAGAATTTGTTTAACTATGACAAAGCTCTCGAGATGCACCATCTTTCTCCTTAAGTGTGTCCTCTGAGAATAACGAGTAAAACTCAAAGCATGCATTGCCATAATAATTCATGTAGCCAGACTGATTTCATAAAATGAAAGGAAACCTTTTAATACACGTCCTTTTAACGCTCTCCTTGAATTCTATATATATATATATTCTATATATATATCTCTTCTATATATATCTCTTCTATATATTATACATTTGCCTGGTTTTACCAAAACTTGAACGATAAAAGGTGGTTTCTGTGCTTTCTAATTTTTTTTTTAATATAAGCGAGGTGTATGAAAAACCAAAGTTTTCTTACAAGAAAGGTATTCCTGGACTTGCAGGAATTAAGTAAACAACACTCACAGAGCAGCCTTTGCACTGCAGGTAAGGATTCTCTCGTAACGCTGGAGGAATTTTTAAGATCAAGCACATTATCCAAAGCATAAGCACAACTATTATTTTTTCTCATGATTTCATGTTTATTTGTCCGATACGCTACTATGATATTTAGAAACTATGTGGGTTTTTTTTTCCGCTCTCTAAAGAGCCATTAACACGGTGGAAGGCAGAGAAGTGCTATAAACAACCATCTAGTAAAGTAAACGAGACTTCTCAAATAATTCAAGTCCTCCACTAGAGTTTACAGTTTACTTTTGTTTGACCCCAAAGTTAATGCAGTCAACTGGAGACTTTCCAATGGTTTTGCTGGGCTTTGGCTCCACACCCGCATGAGCTCAGACGCTGTGGAGAGGAGGCAGTGAATTCCTGCCAACTGCCTTGTCTTCAAAATGAGACAGTTCTGCTGGATTTCCAGAAAACATACATTTTGAGATAACTGATTTTAATGGACCTGTTTTCAACCTGTTACCTTCACAGGGGCTTGAAATAGTATACCATAGGGAGCTTGGAAAAATCTCTCAGCGCTACTGTAACCTTTACGGAGCAGACACCAGGCTCACCAAAGGTACTGCAGAAACGTGCCCTTCCACTCGGCTACTGCGGGAGATTTATTGCGTTCACCTTTACTATAAAACTTACACAATCACCTCTTCGGGTCACATCAATCAGAGGGAAGAGAGAAGCAAACATTTCTGTCAACGTATGCTTTGCAGGTGTGGAAGCTGTTCTTTAGAGCAAAGCTGGCGGGAATCCAGGGTAAGGCACCAGCATGATTTTAATGAGGCTCCACGATAAAAATCACAGAAAGTACGACAGAAATGACAGTAAAGCAAGTAGTTTAGTCAACAGTGGGATTAATGAGGTGTGGTTTCCTACAGAGCTCTGTCTCCTGGTGGATCCTGCAGCGCGTACCATGGTAAAACTGCTAAATGATGCTTTTTCTCGAGGCATTTGCAATTGCTCACTCCTCCTGACTTCTCTGGAGGCTGATAAAAGAATGGTGCACACCGTGGCCTTTCTCTCAGGTGGAACACTAACGGGGTCGCTCCCTTCCAAGAAACGTGTGGGAGCTTAGTATCTTGAGACCTCTCTATCTGTGCTAGATTTATCCGAGATGCTGCCTCAACCGACAGGTTTGAAAGCTAAGAGCCACGCATATGCAATGGCTTCAAAAGCCTTTTCTCATTAAGCTAGGTTTAAAACACTACTGTATGCAAGGGGCAAAAATATCACGCTTCATGTTGTTAAGTGATTGGCCAAGATTTGCTGTAATTTGTTTCTTGCACTGAAGTATGATGAGGTTCAGGAAAGATTTAACTGTTATCCTTTAGAGAAAAACGTGATGAGACTAAAACCACAAACTATCCAGGATCTCTGTTAATGAGTGTGCTTCTAAACGAGTACCTAAGTTTAGTCTTCTGTGTCTACACAGCGCTCTTCTGTAAGTGAGCGGCATTTCAAAAATGCTATGCATCCAGCAGTTTTCACTGACTTAAAACATCCCTACCACAGCTATGTTAACATCCACCCGCTGCACTGAGAATGAACTTCGCGGGTGTGAGAGCACGGACAGGGAGAGCACCAAACTTCACAAGCCTAAGACCTTCCACGCTCATGACATGCATCAGTGTGATGCTTGTTCTCAGAGAGGCAAAGTGGTACTCAAACCGTGCTTGATGCCATTTGAGTAATGGCTACTTGACTCACAGCCATTTTGGGCACTGGAAATGGCTTTCCAAAGTCTGCTGAATCCGAGTCCCTCTTTTATCCAGTGCAAAAATACATATTTTGCAAGGAAATGAAGAATATCTTCTTTAAGAACAGCACTTCGTATTCTTAACATCTGCTAACTGCAATGATTATAAAAAGGGTAAAAGAGCACTTACTTTCCCAGTGGATTTGACTCCTTTCCAAATGCAGAAGAAACATATCACCCAGACGAGGAGAAGACACAGTGCTAGATCCCACTTGATAATACCAATATCTTCAATTCCCGAGGACAAGCTCAGTACGTTGCGCCTGAATATTTGAAAGGAAACAAAAGAGATGCAGGAGCTCAGTCGATGCAGGGTCTGGTTGTGACGTCTGAGAGCATATGACAGTGTGTAGGGCAGCAGATGCATGGGCAGATCCCTGCCCTTTGAACGCTGCTTGCTAAGTCAGCGTGGCTTATGTGAGCAAAGCTGAGCTTTGCAGCCCTACATCCTCCCTGGGTTTGTGGGACTCTTTTGTTCAATATATTGCACAGCATTTCATTTTAAGCTCTTTTTAGCAGACCATGATCAGCTCAATATGAGATAAAAAAGTATGTTCAAAGCACTGTGGCTTTCACATTCGCTCTGTTGAAGACGCAAGCCCAGCTCACCCTGGCGTTGCCATGAACCCCGGCTTTGAAGCCACATGGCAGCATCGCACACGATGGCTTCATCGTGGACACTTGCAACTGCCCTGTATCCATGTGTTTCTCCTCCTTTTCAGTTCATTAGCCAGATTGCCGCAAGGAAGAATGGGAAAAAGCAATGCAGGGAACCATCACCCCGTGCAGCTTCGCAGGGCGAAGGCTGGAGCCGTTACTGGTTCTCCCCCGGTGACCCCCCTGCACACACACACACTGCTCGGGTGCGCCGCCGTCCATCCTCGGACCCGCCGCTGCCACACTCTTGTTTAGCTAACTCAAGATATTTGGTAAACTTTATTCTGTCACTTAGGTTAATAAATAAAAAGAAATTCCTAAGCTGGGTCTTAAGGGAGCAACATCCAACCATCGAAATACTCTGTTTCTGAGGGGAAAAATTCATTAATGTTTCTTCTTTTGTGGTAATCGCCATGGATCATTGTTAAATACTGATTTAAAACTATTTTTTCTACTTTTGTGCAACCTACACTGTCCTCATACATTGGACTGACCTTGTCACACCTGATACTATAATTGTCAAATACATCTGAAAGAACAAACTGTTTCTTACCGTTCGCTTAGCTAAAACTCCTCTGCAAACGAACCTGCCAAACTCTGAAGAGTTTCTGTAAGTTTTTTTTAAGTTAAGGAGAAGTTTTACTTCAATCACAACTCAAATGCCTTGCCCCGAAACTAGAGAAACTAATTTGCTACCTAACAAATTGTTAATTAAATTTTATTTTCAGACAACTATAAAAATCAGCCACTTTCCTCCACCTCAGTCATGGAGAGCAGAGACCAGAGCAGCTGGGGTGCCATACCAGGGTCGGCACACAAGCGTGGTGTGCGCAGCTTTGCCTGTGGATCCAGTACAAGACAAACCACTGTGCTTTGTTTTTCCCCTGTATTAATTAAACTTTTTTCTTTTTTTTTTTTTTTCTTTTTTCCTACTATCAAGGAAATAAGAGCGAATGAAGTCACCGATGGAAAATTCGCAATTAGTTTTTTGGAAAAAAAACCCTGGATTGACCAGATTAATAGAACTGAAACCCTCACCCATCTGTTTTTGTGTCTCTGTTTGCCAAATTCACTCGGATTACCTGTGTGAATGTGTTCTCACACCAAATGCTTTATTCTCTCTGAACGTGTGTGTATTTTGTTATGGAAAAGTACTAACGGCACCAGACAGGGTAAGTCTGCCCTAATCAGCACAGCTATTCAACAGTTAAGACAAACCCCTCGGTAATGAATATTTGGCATAAAGTTGCAGTCCTGGTTCACCTGAGCCAAAAGAAATCAGGGAAAAACCCGCTGTGTGTATACAAAAGAAGAAAATGCATTTATAAGATGACAAACATCAGCTGCAACCTTCTGTGGCTTTTTGAAAAATAAGTGGCAATTTTCCAATCTAAAGGGCAGTTCACATTAAAAAGGCAACCTATAGAGCTAGCTCTCGGGAAGCCACGCGTAATTAACTGCAAGTGCGTTTTGGAATAGGGAACTCTATTACTGTATTCAACTAACACTTCTTTGCTTTTTAGTAGGGCGCTAAAAAACAAATGATCACCTCACCTAGAGTTTGCCCCAGCCATCTTTTCAGGTTTTTTTTGGAGGGGACCCCAGTCAGTGGGTTACTGAGAGCCAGATATGTTACTTTCCTATGGTGAGGAAGCAAGCACAGTAAGGGATGTGCTGGCTTTCTCCGTCCTGGGTTATCTTGTCTCATAAAGACCAACCACCTCAAGGAATCAACTCAGAATTACCAGGGGGGCCTCAGCATTAAAATTGTTTCACAAAATCTAACCCAACATATTTTTGCAGCAGAAGCACTTGACCTGGATTTGCGATACCCTGAAAATTCAGTTCAGGAAGGAGCACGAGTCGGGCTGCGCTGACAGCAATTCAACCCACTGCTGCTTAGATTCAGCCGACCCCGTTCAACTAACTTCACGTCATTTATGCATGAAGTTGTTACTGATTCTAATTTATAGCCTTGATGCTGTCATTAACTGTCACTCATATATAACCAATGGAACAACAGGCTGGGGCCAAGTTTGTTGTAAACATGAGTTCTTGAACCTTGTCCATACACTAGCATGTTCTAGTGATGTGCAGTATGGGAATGTAATAGGAGTCGTAACTGGCTCAAGAACATAAACAAAAATAAAATGAGGAGTTATGCAATCCTTGAAGGATATTCCAGCTCATAAATCAACTGAATGCAGACAGGACCCTTCGTACCAGGAAAGGCAAAGCACCCTTCCATGTTGGATGGACAAGAATAACTAACACTGAAGCAGTATGTACCAGAAGACTCTTAGAACAAGAATATGAAATAATTTTTAAAACTCTCAAGTTTGTCCCCACAGACACAGTTGCTCTAGATTTTGTTTAGTTTTTATGTTGCTCCCTTCAGGATTACTAGCCATTAGCATGTGATGGTCTTTCTTGGGATTTGGACGAATAAAATCTGCTGATTACCAAATATTTATAAACACTTGGCCAGCACCAGACAATCAGAGGTTTTGTTCATAATTACCCCATAACGCTTATCCCTTATGTACATGTGTAAGCCCTTAAGGTTTTGGACTTCAAAATAAAATCTTCGGAAATAAGATCTGAAGCATGTGATACCAAGAAGTAAGTCTCCTGATACAAAGCCAGATTTGCTTAACCCCCTTTTATTGCTGCTCAAGCAAGCATGTGATTTGCAGAGAACATTAATTCAAATGAACTGAAATGTCAGGCTGTACTATATGTCCAGCCAGACTGAGAAGGACACGCGTGTTACTCAGTGCGAAGAAGTTAATGCAATGTGGTCAATTATATCTGGGCAGTGTTAGTTTTACAAAGCAATAGGGATGAGGACACTACATAAATGTCCCACAGCAAAAATGGCATTGGGTTTCAGAAACCAAATACCCGCAAACCTCTGAATTAAATTGGAATTAATTGTGCCACAAAGCGGATGGATATCTTCAGTTAGAGACTATTTATTGACCTGTCCTTCCGATGTGGATAGCTGTCTGCCTGGCAGCTGGCATTGTCTATAATGGTAAAGTACCTGAAAACTCTTGAAATTATTTTTAATTTCAGAACTATAAAGAAAAGTAGCATGGCTGGGGAAAATCTGGGGCTACTAAATGCTTGCACCACGTAACAGCTACGTTCCTTGAATTGCAACAGTGCTGTGTGATCTCTGCCCTTACTTTAAGACACCAATAGTTGTTTATGCAGAGAGAACAGCTATTTCCAATACTTCTGTAAGTGCCACGAGTCCCAAAAGCAGTTTGCTCTATTAAGGGCAGTTTTGCTCACGATGAAACAGCTAGCTACGGACAGTACGTCTGTATTAGTACCACTATGGAGCCAAACTCCTCCCAAGCATGACTGCAGGGAATAGTTCAGTTTGTGATGTTTAAAACTGTTATTTGAGGACATGAGTTAAAGTGGCTGCAAAGTGCAATGAGAGTCGCCTCCACGAGCACCCATCACTGAGCAACCTTTGCTCCTGCTGCACTACAGAAACAGCGAGGGTGAAACAGAGTATGGGCAAAGCGCTGTAAGGACAGAGGATTTCTCCTCCAGCTTTGGACACCTCCAGCATGAGAACACCTCCAGCCTGACTACACCTGTTAGGCTGTGTCTACAGGATGATTTGGTTCAGCTTGCAGGGGAGTTCTGAGGACAGAAACTGGATTTCTTTTAGAGGAAACATAAATAAAAGCTCCACCTCAAATATGCTCCCATCATTCCATTCAACCCATGGACAGGCTGCTCTGCCATAAGACCCTCCACCACATACCTACCATGCTGTTACCCCTGGGAAAGTCTGGCATCATGTGAGGTCCTGGAGCCCCCACTCTTTCTTTTACAACCCCTTTTCCAACTCCCAGTCCCTGTCCTATTTCCTTCTGCTATGGTATCTTCAGCCTCCTGAAGTGGACATGCCACCTGGGGTCCCAGGGAGACGATCTGGCCCATAAATCTGTGCACTACACGAGTAGAAGCTTCTGGGGCAGTAGGACAACCCTGTGGCCACATCAGGAGGCTTTTAAGCTCACGGCTGCTACTCAGGACAAGAGGGCCTGTGAGCAAAATTACTGCACAAAATAGACGATGAACAGAGTGCTTTTGAAGTCCTGGGAGAGTAATGCTATTTCAGGGGCGGCACTGTGGACCTGTGCTTCTTAGGGAGGCCTTGAGAAGACCTTTAAACACCCTACCAAGCCAGTCACTCGTTTGGATTCCAGGCCCCCGGTCTCAAAGTCATTGTGGAAGAGTCCACAGCAGTGAGAGTTGTGTCCTCTTCTGCTGCAATTCACCTCTAAGTTCCCCTAAAATATCCAAAGGTACCATTTAGCAAACCTTTCCAGCTCCCTCCATATTTACGATGGAGGAATCACCCAGAAAAGCATCTGTCGCCTAACATGGAAATGCCGTGCTCATGGCACGGTGAAAACGACTGCTCTTCCAGCCTTCACCCCGTCCTTCACACCAGTCCCGGTGCCTCTTGACAAACTGCTCATCTGAGATCCAATTTGCCTTTTGTATTTTGGCTCTAAAATTTGTAGCACAGTTCATAAGAGTATTTTTTTCTAAACCTAACACATGCCAAATATCTTCAGCATGAACATCATTCCTGCTGGGGCTATTGGCTGACGCTTCTTTTTAAAAATAGAAAAGTAGGTACAAGTTGATCACAGGACCAAACTGGACTTTAAACATGCTGAAAAAGCCAAGCTGGGTCAGAAAATAATTCTACTCTTAAGTGATCATCTGAGCAAGCCAAAAATAATTCTTTCCTAAGCTATTTGTAAAGCCTTTGGATTTAAGTTTCCCTATAGGTGTCTTCCTCTGCTGCTCTGTTTTGACGCCTATTAAACACACAGAGGCTTGAGGTCATGCCCGTTCAGAAATCAAGTTATGCAACAGAATTTAAAAATTGAAAAATAAGAGAAGAACGGGAATAAGAAGCTTAGGCCTGATGAAATCCAGGCATTTGGCAAAACAGAGTCTCCTCAGAGATTCCAGAGAAAAATGAGGTAACAAAGATGACCTGAGAAACCTACAGTACAGGACAATGTTCACCACTTCTGTCAGTTTTATTGCTGAGGTCGGTGCCTCGCTTCGTTGTCAGACTGATGAGAGCTGTATTGTAGCTTCAGAAAGTGTTTGGCAAAAGCTAACAGCTGGGGAAGAGAGAAAGGCAACCACAACGAGGGTGATTCATCACTGTTGTCATTGTAAATCCATGCTATCAGGGCATCTGAAGTGACTTGTTTCTGTTCTCATGCTGCATTTAGAGAATCTCAGCCAAGAAAGAAATAAGTTTTCTTCCAAAACAGAAGTTGCTCTAGGCTTTTTGGGCTCCCTAAATGTTCTAGGATGAACACAGTTATACATCTAATGTCTTCCTCCACGACCAGTCTGTCTCAGGATGGGCGAGAACCAGTAGCAAACACCAGTCAAACAACTGACATCCAGTTTTCACTTTCTCATCTAACATTCCCCAAGGGGCTTCCATAAAATCTCAGGCCAGACCTCTGGCATGCCACTGAAGCACCCTGACGGCACCACGAATGGGCGGTACTTACTCCCAAAACTCTGTGACAGGAGAGGTGAAGTTAGTGGCATTCAGTGATATCCAGAGCGTTTTGTTCTTCCTGAGAGTGTCTTCCACGCAGGTCGGCGTGTTCCACTTCTGGTGGCAGTGTGCCCATGGCAGGACGCTCTGGAACGACTGGAACAGGTAGTAGAGTCCCCAGGCCAGGATCACGATGTAGTACACGTTCAGAAGGGACACAATCACTATGGAAGCATAACCAATTCCTGGCGAGAGGGAGAGAGAAAAGAAATATGTGCAGACATGGCAGCCGCTTCTTGCTAGGGCGCCTTATGATCTCGTGGAGCTGGTGCTACTCCCGCTGCGTCACGGACTTGTGTCCTGCTCTACCGCATCCCTGTTGGAAACTCAACTCAACTCAACCACACATAAGCACAGACCTGCTGCCACCTCTGACTATCGTTGGCACTCAGGGATGAGTTTCTGGCTACAGTTTGCTGACATTGGAGGGGAGGTCTGCAGGACGTCTACCCAATTTAACACTAACTCAGCTATTTTAAGTTTTATTAGAAGGAAGTCAAGGCATCATGGTTTGCTTATTAGGGAGCTACACCATCTCACTTTTTAGGTACCTACGTGGTAACTGTCCATTCTCACCGCACTGTCCCCCGAGCCAGCTTCCTTGAAGGCAGCTCAGCTGGGCAGCCCCTGCACCACTCACACTTATCAACTGGCTTGGCTCAGCCTATGTGCAAAGTAAAAAGACAATTCTTGAATGAGTTAAAAAGGAAAATTCCAAAGCTATCAATGTGAAAGCTGCTGTTTCTGGCCCAATTTCACTTGTGCAAAGGAAGCATGATATTTGTAGCTGTTATGGTTAATTAGATCAATGTTTAACTCCGCTATTAATATTTGATGATAAAAAATGTTCCCTGTTTGTTTTTATAAGCTGGGTCATGGGCAGATAAGGGCGAGTCCTACACAACCTCGGGAGATGGCAGAATGCTGTTCTGGTGGAGAATTTAATTAAATACCACAACTGTTCTACTGAGTCTGGTATCTCATTCCTAGCTCAGCAATTTAGCTCCACTGGCAGATTCATACTACATCTTAAGTCAGAAGCAGTCACTGTTTTTTTTTAAATACAAAATGAAAGGACTCTGAAAAGTTCTCTTTACTGAAAATCTTTTACCTCCAAAAAGCTTACAAAGTTTGCCATTTAGGAATAAGAGGGGAAAAAAGGTATTTCCTTTAAAAACTTAGAGCAGTCTCTTACAAGAGGATGAAAAGTCTATGAGGTTCCCTTTAACATCACTGCTGGCTACCCCAGTACCTGGGATACCTGCCTCATATTTTATAGTTCCAAACTTTATTGCAACAAGAGTCTTTACCACCAGAGATTATTTTTATTATGCCCGTGAAAACAACCAGCGCAAGTGCTATTTATTCTGTACAGCTGCATTTCATTCAGGATATACTGCTAGTCACACTATTAGAGCTACAATTTCTCTTTATGGATGCCTGGGAGACTGCTATTTAAACACTTCCTCCTCAAAAAAAAAAAAAAAAAAGGCTTCATAAAGTGAGAGGAGGAGGGAGAAAATAGAGCTAAAAGCAGCACAATTACATCAACTTCAGCAGCGTTCTGAGTATTAGGTGGGAGCGTGAGCCACAGAGAAAGCCTGCACTTCTGCCTGGAGTGACATAAGGGAAGAGAGATGCCTGGAACAGTGACGGTGGTAGAGCTAGAGACATATCATCATGATGTGTCTGCTCTTTCCAAATGGGATTTGAAAAGTGCCTCTCTGTTCAGTGTCACTGTTCCAAATGATTCTGCCTCTGCTGTCTGGCTGTAAAGGGTAATCCATACATAAGACAGGCATTGTCAGTACTTTTTCTAACCTGTTTTTCATTTTTCATTCTCGTTAACTTCCATAGAAGCATTCGTACAGTTCCTGTGAGCGGTGAGTGATTCTTCATTTGCTGGCAAAGGCCCTTCAACAACACCAGAACAACATGCCCGTTTGCCAGGACGTGCTCAGTTATGACAAAAGTCCCGTACCTGAATCCTACCACAAAATGCTGTCCAGGTTTTGGCTGTATCAGTAAACAGAGGGATGACACCAATGATAAGCTTTCACATGGCAGAGGGAGTTTGACTTCCAGACCATAATATATGTTGAAGTCGCTTTTACTAAGGCCATGTAAAAGGTTCTAGACTTCCAAAACAACACTTTCTCTGATACCTGTGAATAAAACGTGCAATTGCCTTTTTAAGGCATAACATGCAATTTCTTTCTTGCTTATCGGCAGTTCTGCCAGTTAACAAGATGATAGCATCAAAATCAATACCTTACTTTGTCCTTCAGACTCTCTGACTTCTACCCTTCCAGGAACCAATATCATACCCTCAATTACTACAGCAAATAGCTGAATCAACGGACATGAGGGGAACAGTGCTGCTGCGTATGGTTTACACAGGTATCTTTAAGCAGTAAAGCACAACAAGATGTACTAACCAGTGAAAATAGGGCAGATCTTTTCCCAGCATGTAATTCCACCTTCAGAGGTATACTGTCCTAGCACCACCTCCAGGAAAAACACGGGAAGACCTCCCCCAAACAGGAAAATGAAATAAGGTATAAGAAATGCACCTGTTGAGAAAATATAATAGTACAAAATTGAGATGAGGTGAGAGACTTTACACAAGATAGTCTAATAAGTGTTAAGACATATATAAAAAAAGAAACATATCTGATACTTCAATATTAGTATAGATTAATCTTATTCTGGGGTATTTTTGCTGATATTCAAACTCTCCAAGTGGAATGGGTAATGAAGCTGGAAAGAGTATTTTCTTACCTTCTTAAAGTGAAAATCTGCAATAACAACAGAGTTAGGCACACAACAGTTTCATGTGGCTCAGAATGCTCTTATTCTGAAATCCACTGGTCTGAAATCCTACTGGTCTATATTAACAGCATGTCTTTTGGTTAAAACTCAGACTCAACTGTAGCAGAAGTAAAAGAGCAGGAAAGGTTCAGTAGTACGAAATCTTAAATTGCTGTTGGTTTTCCCTAATTAAGTTTTAACAAAAACTATTAAGTAATAAAGCAATCTCTCTCAAAGCCTGATGAAGAAGGCAGAAAACAGATGTGTGATTATTCTTTTTAAAAACTGGATGAAGGCACTGAAAAACAGTAAGCACGAGGCAGACAGATTGATTCACGAGAATGAAATAAAGAAACACTCACCTCCGCCATTTTTGTAGCAGAGATACGGAAACCGCCAGACATTGCCTAAACCAATAAATCCACCAGCCACGGACAGCAGAAAGTCAATCTTGCTCGCCCACTTCTCCCGCTGAGGTGGCTTTCCTTCTGCCTCATCCTCAGGCCGTGTCCCCGGGCTCTTGCCAGGGGAAGGTTTGAGGATGTCCTTGTGGAAATCTTTCAAGCACTGAAGCTTTTCCTTTGTTGCCATATTTCTGCTTTCTACATAGAAAAAAAAAAAATACCCTGGGTTTATTAAACACTCCTTACTGGTAGAGCTCTCTAACGCTGCAAGAACTGTTTAACCAAACTCAGTTCCACAAACCACCCTGGACTCCGGGGTCACCTCTTTGCCAGTGCAGCGCAGGGGACAGCAAAGGTCCGACACAGCTGCCTACCTGCTGGCTGCAGACAAAAGGGGTATAAAGACTGTGCACTGCATCAGCACCAGCAAGTGGTGTTACTGAGCAAGTCTCACACGCTGTTCTCATGCCCATAATAAGGTACAAATCACTGCATCTGATTCCTTCTCAAACATTTAAGTGAAATACAGCAGGATAGTAAATCTCACCTTTCCAGATAAAATCCATTCCTCTATTTCTCAATAGCCTGAATCATCCTGTATCATTTATTGCCTGCAATCTCTTTTCCCTGAAGTATTATAAGCTTTCAGAAAACCACACATTCATAAAAACCGGAATGGAAAGTCATTTGTTCTCATCAACCTGCAGGAACTGAAGGAATCTTTTCAGTTTATTCCATTTTCATAACTGCACTGTTTTCCCTTGACATCAATAAAGGGACAAAAATAAACCTTTATATTCAATTATTGTCTTATACGCACCTATGCAATTGAACAGTTTGCCGAAAACGATGGCTCCTTACTTAATTAAAAAGTCAGTGGCATGAGTCACCTGATGCAAAACCCAAAGCATATTAAATCATAGCTGGTTTTAGAATTTACAGATAAGATTTATGATGTTCAAAAATCATAGATTGTGTAAAAATAATAACCGAAAGAATTACTCCAACAAATGTCTTTTATCTGGGATTACCTAATGAAAACAATTTAGGAGTAACTTGTAGATTTCATGTTAACTCAGATCTCAGGCATATGAGGCCAATTCATTCCCCACATAACTCAAGTGACTTTAGCTGGATCTGACCAGTTATTTTTGCAGTGTTTTGATACTGAAAAGCATGTGAAATTTTCCCCAGAACCAGGCAAACCAGCAAGTTTATTCCAGACCACAACCATTCCCTGCTTGTACTTATCATTATCGGTGCACAGTCATAAAAAAATCATGCTACAGATTATCCCATTTGATAGCTGCAAGCCTCCCTCGTACCTCCTTGCTGGTTTTGATCTCTAACCTGATTTGGCTTGTGGCAGTGACCTGAAACCTGAGTTGACATGAGCTCTGCAGGAAGTTTTTAATCCGAACATGATTTTGAGATAGATATGCATCACTGTACTCATAAATCTTTCCATCCACCACGGAAAGTTTCAGAAGGCTAACATTTTTGCAAACCACAGCAGCTCAATATTCAGCCCACTGACATATCGGTGGCCTTTGCAAACCAATTATTGCGACAGCAGTCACCTATCAGGCTATGACCTAAAAAGGGACTTTAATCTTCACCATGCTAATCATTATGACTTTCTACTGTTTTTAAAAATAGGCCACTGCTGACTCCACAGAGGTGATACGAGCAACTGCAATACCTCCAGGTCAACAGCAGAGAGAGCTCACAGAAGGAGAAAGTCAATCACAGGGTGATGGATCATCACCACCCACTGTAGGGCTATGAGGGCAGGACATACGCTCCTCTAAAATATCTCCTATTGGTTGCTGTTAAGAGATGTGGTATGAGATAAAGTAATGTAATAACTGAATAAAAATGGCAGGGCCAGCTCTAAACAGCCTTTAGGCACGTAGTTGCTTCAGGGAATTAATTCACAATAGCTAACTCGTGTTCCTAGTATCATGTGTGGAGATTAACGGAGGTGCCTCCAAGAGGGATCCACAGTAGCCTTAACTTCCCTGGGACATCCACATCTCACTCCAGGCCCCAAACAGCTACCACCCTGCATCAATCCCTGAAGCCATCTCTTGAGGGATGGGGAAAAAAAAATAAAAAGTAGGTGCAACCACTTTTCTTCAAAGAGGTACCAACAAGGCAGCTGATGTCCTGCTCTCACTGCAACAGCAACTGGGCATGGAGAAAGCCCCATTTCACTTTATTTTGCTATTTGTGCTGCTTGAATCCCTATCTTTCATCTTGCAGGAGAATGTCATAACCATCAAGCAACAGGCTATTCTGGGCTGAGGAATGGAGGGCATTCGGACTGTCTCTCACGGAAGCTGTTCTTTACAGGGGTTACTGAAACACTCATCAACAGAGGAAGAAAATGTGCAAAGAGAGAGTTAACTCACACCTAGTATTTAGGGTACACTCTTGTTTTTCAGACAATTTTTCAGTGGGACAGCCGTAAAACCGCTTAACAGGACACAGAGATACATAGATTTATAGATCTCTGCAGGATTAAGATTTGAAATAGGAGCTTAACTGCTCCCCATGGGGATTGATACTGGAAATACCCCGAAACAGAACACTGAGCACACGGGCAACCTTTATGTCAAAAAACCGAGGGGACTTATGGACATTAGCCACCTCCAAGATGAAAAAAATTTTCCAGGATTGCAATTTTTTGCAATCTACTTTAATCTTGTGACATACAGTTCTTTATTCTTCTGCCAGCTCTAATCTTCTTGCCTGCGGATTTACGCTGACCCAGGTGTTACTCCGTTCTACCCAGAATTTGCAAGCCTGACCAACTGATTGCATTCTGTAAACCCTAACTCTCCCTGGGATAAGGTGATCACTCTGTGGTTTGTCCTAATTATCTGCACACAAAGTGTGAAATCATGCCTTTTCAGGCTACTACTTCGTCACTGTGTGAGACTGCATTTTAAAAAGGGATTTCTAATTTGTCTTAAGACACCCCAAATTAATGGCCATGCTTGAAAACCTAATTACTGAGTGTAAATTTCATTTCGACCTTAGCTCGGGCGTCAAGATGGATCGTGATCTTTCCCTTAGCCCGCAAATGACAAACCTTCCTTCAAGGTCACGCTTGCTTTTGGGGTGGCCATTTCACCGTATGGGTGAAGCCAGGAGATGGACCACCACGACTTTGTTGGAAGTCACCAGCTCTAGCTAGCGGGGCACGGTACAGTACCTATCCAACACCTGCACATATTTAGTAACAGCCCAGTCTTAATGTGTATCTCTTATCTAGTCCTGTGAAAATCCCGATTGTGTTTCAAGGGCCGGCAGCTGTGGCTGGCAGGCACGTACCGTTGACCAATACCATTGGAATTGACGCTAAGTGGCCACCTGGGACTGTGGTCCCAGTCCATGTCACGTTCAAGGGATGTTGGATTTATCCCCCTTTGCTGCCAACCATTGGTGTCCACCCAGCCATTCCCAATTACAGGAACTGTCTACAAAGGCTGCAAGGGTGGGGGGTACGGGCGATTCTCCTTGGCGAAGAAAAGCCAAGAAAATCAAGTTTGTTTAGTGAAAGGCATTGTCTTTTTCCTTAATGGGGTTGGAGTTTCATTTCCTTTAGTTATGTCCCACTGGGTGAGGTTAAAATGGCTCTTAAGGGAAATAGTCTGACAGAGATGCTGAAACAATATGTTGTCACCGCCCAGGTCAGAACCAGAGAATAATAGGTTATTTTTACTGTGTCACTTAGCGGGGATGGTATCCGAGATCTAAGTCCATCTGATTCCCCCAAGGAAATATATTGTAAGAAAATACTCTTACAACCACAGAGCCCAAAAGGAGCGATCCAAGTCTGAGGCATATGTCTGTCTCCTGGAGACACCCGTCTGCCTTCCAGGAGCCACATCTGCCCGTGAGAGTACCCCCTCCAGGAAGCTTCGGATGGCCCCAGGAAGCTCTGGCTTCATCTGATGAACTTAATATGGATAAATAAAAAGCAGCAGTCAAGCCTGCAGTTTACAGTGCGCTGCCTGGCTGAGTCCGGCCAAACTGCCAGAGCCTGATCTGAGAGCAAAGGGAGAAGGGATTCAGCCCAGGCCAGGTCCAGCATCTTCTCTCACGCATGCTGGTACAAACCCTAATTAACTGAGGATGAAGCTATTGATTGTCAAATCGATGCTGGTAAAACGTGGAAACAGGGACCAAGGGAGAACAAGGGAGCAACGTAGAACAAAGGAGCAAGCACAGGCACTTTGTGCTTCTCCAGCACCTGCTCCCTGGTAGGGCCAGGAGCACCTCAAGGGCTTCTCTCCTTCTTCAGGGGGACCACACGTCCGTCCCTTGTGCCTGCTGCACAAATTTCCTCATTTGAAACACCCCTGCAATAACTCAAGCTCTCTTGCTGCTCCCCATGACTGATTAGCCTTTGGTGCACAGCTGAAAATACCACAAGATTAGCCATAAGCAGAGTGTTTTCACAGTCAACCCAGCCTGGGCCATCCACTGTGCTACAGCCATCACATCTTTGCACGTACAGCCTGCACCTCGGATAACCCATACCCTTTAAAAAATACTGGCATTGAAATGTAATCCTTCATAATATGCAAAAAATGAGGGGTAGGGAAAGGGGGAGGCACTGGGCAGAGGGACCAGACGATGAGAGATGCAGATAGGGGAAGGCCACCAGCACAGACAGGACCTGCTGGTTGCCAGAACAGACACAACTCATGTTACTGCTGAACCACTGACATTTTTTTGACAGACAACCCACAGATTGCACATCTGAAAATACACTGTTTAATTTCTGCTTTGGGATTACAGCAATGATCCACTCCAAGCTTCTTAGAGCCAGAGACAGGCGACCAAAGCAGGGTAACACCTTCCAGGAAGAGCCCAGAGGACTAATTCATCATGGATGCTGCCTCACTTCATAATCTTTAAAAATCAAGTCTTCCAAACAATGGTTTTTCAAATGCTGATGGAAACATGAAAATCAAAGTCTGCCTGTACAAATAGAGATGTATTTGTAAATATTTGTGCATGCTCAAATGCATTCCCTGTCTTGTGTCTGAAGATCAGAAACCACAGCAAAGGGGCTACTTCATTTGTGGTCAACACGTATAAACTTGGAATAAGGATTCAACATACTGAACTGGTGACTAGAATCCTAACTGAACATTTTGTTTTCTAGCTCCTTCTTCTGTCAGAAAATTAAAAGCAAAGTACATACTCGGAGTGTCCCTGACCTCGATGGGTATGCTGCCTGAGGAACAACTCTATGGCTGATTTTACGGCTTATTTTTGCCATGTGTACCACCACTACTTTTGCCTTCGAGGATCCTTTTCTACTAAGTTCAGCCTGTGCAGACTGTATGCTTTTGAGTTTCTCAGTGCTCCCTCCTCCTCTCCTGTCTCAATGCCTTCTGAAAGACACCTGTTTATCACAGTATAAGTAATTTTTCTAACCCTGCTTAAGCTCACTGGCTCTTTAGACATTACCATCTCTCTTATTTTTCTGCCATTTTTTTATTTTGTATCTTGGAAACCAAAGCCAATCTCCCTTAAAAAAAACGAGCTTTCTTAGATCTGCCAATCTATTTGTGGGTTGGTTCTTTTTTAAATTATTACTATTTTATATTCATATTCATGAATATTTCAAAATTAGCTGCCCTGACTGCTGGATCAGAGCTGCTCTTCAAATAAGCAGCTTCCACTCTCATTGAGAGCAATGGAAAAGCTGCTATTGATTTCAACAGTAGTAGGATCAGGTCCTGAATAAAACTGCATTTATTATGTTTGGCTCGTTTCCTAGGATTACTTGGAACTTTGAAAGCTGTAATTCTTGATGTTGACAGCTTTCTCTACCTCCCGGAGCAGTGTGGTTAAGCCAATCAATACATGATTAAAATAAACAGCCCCTTGATCAAACTTATGGCTTTAGTGCAAGCCTTTCTGATCTGCAGAAGAAAAAGGCTTTATGTTTGGCAGTCCTCAAGGCCACATCAGTATCCAAAGAGCATCTGACTTCATTTATTGTTCTTAACTCATATTCAAGTTCTTTCTGCTGTGTCCCCTCACAGCTTCTTGTGAAAATTAACTCAATCCCAGCTGAACCCATGACAGTGCTTCACTGAACAAGATACCTACATTTTCTGAAAAATAATACCACTCCTTTATTGCACATGCTGCCTCTCTTCTTAAAAATGCCTCTAAAAATTTCCTGAACAACATTCCACTA
The DNA here is from genome assembly GCF_009769465.1 of Tauraco erythrolophus. Taxonomy (NCBI): domain Eukaryota; kingdom Metazoa; phylum Chordata; class Aves; order Musophagiformes; family Musophagidae; genus Tauraco; species Tauraco erythrolophus. Next base: position 11,359,859 of record NC_141476.1, read on the forward strand.
TTCTGTCTTTAATGGAATCCTCTTTTTCTGATTACTTTCCCCTGGATATGGGTATTTATTTAAACATCTATCCATTTGTCCTTTCTTCTTTCTCAGTTTTTCCTCCAACTTCCGCTGTCTCCTTCATCCTTTCCTTTTCTTTCTCTATGACACTTTTTTTAGTCTTCCAAGAATGACTGTAAAATCTGCTACTGAAAATTTTCTAGGAGCAAAATGCACTCCTTTATAAAGCTGAAGTCTATTCTGAAAGGAAAGCCCAGGGCTTAATGCAATTTCTTTTTCATCAGTTGTGGTCTGGACAAAAGGTATCTTTTATTCTCCACATACTTTTTTCTTGCTGGTGTTTCTATTCATGCTCTTCAAATAAGTACCGTGCCACAGCACAAAGCTGTTATAAAATCCTGCATCTTTGCTCAGATTTCAGCAGCAGAAAATCTGCAGTCACAGAATACTATAGATGCTTGTTTTGTTCTACTTATTTCTGTGAAAGAACAAAGCAGTTACAACCAAACCCAGAACAGAAGGAAATTAAAAACTCCCTTCCCGTTGTGTGGAGTGGAAAGGAGGAGAACGAATATCCACAAACTCCAATGGGTTTCAGAGGGAACATGACCCCGATGCTAAACACAGAGGCTGAAGTTAAGATGATGCTGATGCTTCTCAGCCTCTGAGGGATGGAACCTGATTTCTCAGGGAGGTGGCCCAGGGCAGCTCTGGCCCCCGCAGCAGTCAGCAAGGATCAGCATGGGGTGCAGCAAAGTTGAGGACTGGCACACTGCATCACACTGTTTACAACTCCATCCTGCTGAAATCCTCTGTGGGCACAGTGTCTCCTGTATCCCAGTGAAAAACCAAGCATCCCACACTGGAGAGCTGTGGTCCTCCTGCTCTGTCCCCCTCTGCCCCACCCAAGGGCGACTCTTGTAAAGAGGACCACAGCAAAGGACAGCATGAAAACAAGGGTTGGCAGAGGCAAGGAAAACGAAGTGAAGCTGCTCATCCCTAGTACATTGTACTGGTAATTATGTGCAGGAGAACATTCAGTTACCACTTGGGTTTGTCCACGTGAAGCCAACTGCTGACCTAATGTAACGCCTCTGGCTGTACCAGCTAACAGCCTCCTGACTGTCCACAGGCTGGAAAGCAGCACCAGCTCCCCGCTGCCCCTCCTGCACGCTCCCTCTGCTCTACCAGCTCTCCTATCGTGCCAGTGAAAAAAAACATTAATTCACTGGGTGACACCACCTCTCGAGGCCTTTATCTTTAAGAGAGGGCCTTTAACAAAACGCAGGAGTATATCCAAGCGGTGTGGCAAGGTCACGGCTTTCCAGGTGAGATGGGCATTGTCAAAGAAGATTCAATGAGCTGTGCACATCCTCAACTCTTCAACCACCTTGTATCCTGCTGCTGTACAGTCTTTGACTAAAGGGACAAGCATTTTAGTATTTTGGTTTTGATTCTGAAGGTCTGCTGTTGAGTGGGTTACAATTCTCTAGTAATTCTTGGTATCAGTTAAACTTAGAACTAGTTTGAACTGCCACAAGTAAATCACATTAAAATCTGTAAGGGATGTCCCTCATCCTGCTGTAAAAAAAAAGCAAAAACCTTGAAGCCCACAAAGCTTATGAACCTGAATAGCCAGTGGTGTGCGCTGTGCCTATCGAATTTCTTGCATGTGATTAGTAACGTATTGATTCTATGTGACACATTTGCAAGGCACTTACAAGGGATGTTAATGTCAGACAGCAATCTCTGTGCTACAATAACCGGGCAGTGCCCCAGTGCAGGGAAGAGAAACAATAAAGTAGTCATTTAGTGACGCAAATGTGCAATAAAAGGTATTAATTCATTACTTAAAAATAATTTTTTCTTGTGGATAAGTAATTCCACCCTCACCTGTTTTTTCAACTAATTCTAAATTTAGTCTTAAATTTACTGAGTTTACCAACGCTAGTGTTCAGGGCTTCCTCATAATTGTAGACTACTGTACTTTTTCAGCATGTTTTCCAATTAAATAAAAGACAGATCCATGTATAAGATTACATGTTTTTGGAAAAACAAGCAGTTTTCCATATCCACTAATGGCTTTGATCAGCTTTGTAACCAGGCTGTTGCTGTACCTGCCTAGGCCACCTTCACACAGAGTTGTGTTTTTATTGCCTCTATCCATTCATCTTAACTTAATAACTGAGGACAGACTTCCATCCCACCTGTGGCAGCTGTTTAAACATGTCATACAGTACCTTATTGCCACAAATCCAGATCCCAACACCATCGGTGGAAGAGAACAATCTTTTCTTCTTCTTTGTTCCCGTGTCCCGTCTGCGTTACACCTGATTTTTTTTTTTTTTCTAGAATACGTTAATGGAAGGAAGAGTTGTGCAACACAGCACCGTGGGTGGAAAACAGCCAGCCAACTTGTACCAAGAAAACAGCTATTACACGCACGCACTCAGCAGCGTTAGCCCCATTACAGGGCTGTAAAGTCTAGAAGGTTACAAAGCCCTGAGGGCAGAGACATGAGCTCTACAGCTTACTAAAAGTGAGCTACTTTTGATTTCAGTCTTGACCTCTCTTCTTACTTACTTGCTGGCAGTAATTATCAGCAAAAATATGATTCAGTGACGGAAATGAGCTGTAGACTTTTAAGATGTGGAGCTAAGGTGGAACAATGACCCTTGCTACCAAACTATGGCACTCAGGTGACTACGGTGCTCGGCCAGGGTACCACTGACCACAGGCCTTCGGTCACCAGAGATCTGCTAAGCACCCTGAGGTTTAATTTACTGTTGTTGTTTTCTTTCCTTCAAGGAAAAAAATGGAACAGAAACTTAAAGCATGTGAAGCTTCACATAGGAAGTGAAATCGAAACTACTGCTATGGCAGAGCAAAACAGAGCACAGGGGGGTTCTGCAGAGGATATGCTAAAAGAAGAAGTGGCAAAGTTGATGAAAAAGCTCACAGAGAGCACAACTTTGCAAAACAGATCGGTGAACTGCAGACTTACACACATAAAAAGCAAAGCTGTGTAGACACTACAGTATTTATTTGCTTTCATGCAGCTGGTGCCAGGTGTTGGCTTGCAAGGCTGGACACTGGCATGTTTTGTTCAAACCCAGAACAGCCTTGGCTCGGTCTCCAGCTGCAGCTCCGTCCTCTGAGCTTCCACGGCCGGAGCCACTCACCGTGCTCCTGGAAGGCATTTCAGAAGGAATACCACTATGTCCTACGCGCCTCTCAATGGGCATTATTTCACAAAAAAAAATCACACATTTTTGATCACTATCCATCTGTTCTGAAGGTCTGAGTTGGAAGTAAAACCTTTGATATTGACCACTAAACCAATATGCTTCTAAATACCACCTGACTCAGGCCGATTCCCAGTCGGAGGTGTGTTTTCAGTTCACTTTTGCCACAGACCTCTGACATCAGCTTTCACATACACGTCAAGAGATAGGAGAACCAAACAGCACCAGAACAAATACTTCACTTCTCCAAGGAAACTAAAATATAAACCACTTCTGCATACCACAGTCTGCAAAGTGCAGAGCACACACCAACCACCAACAAAACCCTGATCCCACACACTACCTGGACAAAAGCCCCATCAAATTCCCACTGGAACTGCTACCTCCGAAAGGAGTTTCATAAGAGCAAGGCTGACTCCAATACAACAGAGTGTCTGCAGTCCTGCCTTTAGGGCAGTCTCAATCCCACAGGCTATAGGTACTTGCTTTTCCGTTGGCTTTTGCAGGTAAGCACCCCCAAATATAGCACGACAACATATGAACAGCGTGAGCATTTTTCTCCATCTCTTATCTTTTCAAACAAAGACCAGCTGATGGTTTTCATTGCAGGTTGCTTTTATAGTCCTAGCTTGACTACTGTAAACTTCACCTACTCCTGTTGACCAGTTCAGAGATGCGGTTCATAAAGCCAAGCAGCTGAGGATCCTCCTTCGTGCAATTTCATCTAAGCGAACGTGCTTATGCTAGATACCAATGTGGCACATTAACCTTCAATATCCAAAGCCGTTTTCATCCTGACTACAATTGTTTTTCGTGACTTTTTTTTTTTCGTGTGCAAAAGCTAACAGGTGGGAAACTGTTTGCAGTTCCACCATAAACGATGAGTACATGACAAACAGCTGAGATAGCCATAAAAACACTCCATATGTAAACTAAAGGTAGAAAGCGAGAGAACTTTCTTTGGTTTATTTTTCTGGATGTTTGTAAGGAAGTGACATGTACAAAACCTACATGAACTTCTGATAGTTTTGCAGAAGGAGAAACTTAGGTGACTTAAAGCCACATGTATTGCTTTAAATTCCTCATGTGAATATTATCTATTAAATTTGACTTGTAATTTATAGCTTGTGTACTACAGGAAGAGTGGAGGAGAAGGGACCTTCAACCCTACTAAGCAACAGTATCTGCTGCTACTATATCCCCTCTACATGGTACGACATCTTTTTCACACTTGAAAGAGCAACCCTCTATATCATTTAAGGAGGATTTGTAAGAGGAGAGAGAATTGACGTGGTTACAGAAGAGAGAGGGCAGCAATGACTAGAAAAAGTATATGAAAGCAAGTCTGTCCCGTTAAATCTTGAATTTAGAATCCTGCCTTGCATAACATGGGACGAAAAAGGCTTTTGGTTCCTCATATCTAGTCTTTCCTCAATCCACTATGGTAGCCCCATTTGTAAACTTTACTCTTGACAGAGCCTGATGGGAAATAAGGTGTTTGCATAAGCAATATACTTCTTGCTGATAAAGGAGAGATATGAAGAAAAAAATCACCTTATCTTAGCAGACTTGAAAGAGCAACTCTAAAACTATTCCCATATTTTTTTCCTAGCAATTGGGAGTTTCTTATATATTTTTTTAATAATAGCTAGATCATTGTTGAAAATTCCCTGGACTGATATGGTGAATCTCAGTGTGGTTTTGCTTTCTTTTGGCAGAATTAAAATAACATTATTCTGACAAAGGGTGGTTTTTTGGCTAGCATATGGGCCAACCCATGAAAATTTGCTACCCCATAGAGCTCGCAGACCCTCCTCTGTGTGTCCAGAGCTCTTTGGCAGACAGCTGCAGGGCTGGGAAGGCGTTTAGCTGAGGAGCAGATGCTCTGTGCAGCATTAACTCCCTCACGTGGTTACAGCTGCAGGAGGAAACCGGCACGTAAAGGCAGAGCAAGGGCAGCTGGTGACTCGCTAAATCCTAAATACTCCAAAGCTGTCTTCAAGGCTGATAGAGAATGGGATTTGTAACCAAAAGGGAAAAAAGTCATCTTTACTTTTTAAATACTTATTGTCCTGATAGAATTATGCATCAAACATTTCAACTGATAACTTCAATTGGCACTTCATGAAGATTTGAAGAGATCTCAAGTGAAATCCTGGTAGAATTCCAACAAATCTCAGAGATCCCCAAATTTCACCTACTAATCTCATCTGAGGTTACCGTTTACATCTTGATTTCGATCCCATGTGAGTAAAACCACTGTAACCTTGTCGACCTTCAGGAGGTCACTCCCATTCTATGCCAGTACGAATAAGTGTGACTCCAATGGGGAGTGAGGAGTTCACGACACACACAGCACCGCTGCTGAATCAGAACGGGAACTGCGTGTTAAACAGAACCATAAAATAATTCAGGTTAGAAGGGACTTCTGGAGGTCACGTAGCCCAGTTTCTTGCTCAAAGAAGGGCCAACATCAAAATCAGACTGGGGTTCTGATGGCCTTATCTGGTCAAGCTCTGAAGACCTCCAAAAGTGGAGGTCTTCATCCACTCCTCCATGCATTTTTTCATCCAAAATCTCTATGCAACCTGTCCCATTGCTTCACTCCTCTCAAGAGTGAGTATTTTTTCCGTATAACCAATTTGAATTTCCCCTATCAGACAAAGAAAGGAGATGAGGAGGAAAAGAGAGAAGAGGATTAACACAAAACAGCAAGACAATATAGAATGGAAGGCTCAATCTTGATATTCTGACACTGCACACATACAATACAAGCAGTTGGAAAGAAAAAGATACAGAGGGTGTGTGCGGTCAGTGACAAACAAGTAAGGCTCCAGGTTATGTACAAAATAAGCAACGGTCCCTGCTGGCAGTATATCAGACAATACTCATTTTATTGTCAGAGTAAAAACATATTCCTTGAAGAAAACCAAACAGAAAACCCTACTGAATATTACAACGCATGCCAAGCAATTATTGCTCTCCACAGTGTGTCCTGTGACTCACTGTGCCATAATAAATTGGCATATGGTGCTCATTCAGGGTATATAACTCACACATTTGCAATAGCTCTAAAGAGCTAATAGTTACTTGGACTGTAGTTACTTTTGGGAATTTTTAATTTCCCTACGGCAATGCAATAAATGTCATGCTTATTATTGTATTATTGTTATTTTTTTAAAAAATAATAATGTTTTTAGTGGCAAGCAAGTGTCATTAACGCCTGAAATCTCTTGTATGCTAGGGAAATCAATTCAGACAACCTCTGGCATGCAAAAGCACAAAAAGAATTGGTAAATACTACCTGTGGTCTTCTGGGTCCAGATTTGCCTGATGCCAAGAGCAATCAACTCCTTCTTGGCTGCAAAGGATAGGAGGCACTCAATACCTTGCAGAAGGCGCTCAGTACCTGGCAAAAAATCAAGCTTTCCATGTGCCAGCACCCCACGAAAGAGCAAACCTTGAAGCACGTATAACAGAAATGGTTTTCTTCCCTTATGAGGGAAGGCAACCTCCTAGAGAGACACAGAGCCAGCTCTCTACAAGGTACCGAACACGCTCCCTGCCTGGGAAAGGTGCACTTCATATGTTTACCCTTCTTAAAAAACAGCTCTAACCCTCTTATTGAAGGAGGAAAAACAAAACAAAACAAAACAAAGCGTCTGTCTTTCAGTGAGTCCACCCAAGAGCAGGAGTAGCCTGGAAATTCAGTTTTTATCATTAATAAGACATCAGAGATTCTTAAAAGCAGAGATCGAGCAGCAGAAGAAGAAACTGCATGCGATTACAAGAAAATTCTTCTCCTGTAATCAAGATTACTCAAATGAGCCTGGGCAACACCATGACCTGTGAGTACCACCAAGAGAACGTGGCTTCATAGAACACTGTGCTATGGACATGCTTTGGAGACACTTGTATACATTTAACACAAGTCCACTGAAGCCAGTGCTATTCGTTAGCAGAAGTGGATCAGTAAGATAGAAGTGGGCCACTGTGATTTTGCCCACGTAGGGACTCAGAGTCATAACAGAAGTGCCACAGATTTCAAGGTCAGCAGGACTGATTCCTGAAAAAGGAGTCTGCCTTTGATCCTGTTTACACAACAGAAAAATAGCAATGCTACTGGAATCAACAAAGCAACGCTGGAGTAAATCAGCTGAGAACTAGATCCTGAATTTGTATGTCTTTGCAGCTAATTTCACAGGTATTAAACAACACTAATGTCTCAAAATGTGACTTGGAAGAAAAAACATAAACAAACATCTCAGCCTACAGCTTTATTGCTCCCTGATCCCCAAGGAGGTAATTATTCCCTCGGTGATGTTCTGTACAGGCCAAATACAATGATTGCCAATACAAATATTTTGTTCCTGGGTTTTTGCTTTATAAAATGTAAATTTCGGCTCTGTGATCTCAGGTGTTTTCTTCAATGCTTAACGCAACACGTTCCAAATGGTGACCAGGGAACACGGCTAAGACCATAGCATGAACTGCAATGCTGTATAATGACCTGCTCTGCCTATTTCCTCACCTTCAATCTCCTGAACTGTTTAATTGTGTGGAAGAGAGTTGAAATCGTGCCTGAATCAAGACTGCCAGGGTCTGACCCGTGCTCTTCAACTGTTATTCTCTAGAGTCTTTGCTATTGCTCACCAAACATTCTCCATCTCCTCAGAAATATCTGTCATTTATTAACATGTTTGTTGCATCCAGCTCACTTACCTTCCTCAAGGGATGTACTCGAGAAAGTGCAAAAGTACATATAAATTAAGTAGAGCTCAGACCTTTCTCCAACGAAAAGTGGTATTCATCTTTACAGAAATGTCAATGTCTTCATTTCACCCACGGAGACAGAACCAGTGTTTAGGTAACAACCAGCTTCTCAATGCAAAGACCCTCCCTCCAGAGAAGGAAACGTTTCCTTTGTCCAGCTTCCATAAGCTCCTTCTCTTGTTGGTTAATTCATGACAAGTGTTAGCTAGATTTTCATTATAGGGTATTATTTGTAGCTGCTGTTTTCATGAAGCAGCCGTAATAAACAAGCAAGATTTATGTTCCTTTTTAAATTGCTTGAAATAAATAGGATTGTTAAATTTAGACTCTGAAAGAACCTACTGATTTCTCTATTATTTTTCTTTTAATAAATACAGAAGCTACAAAGCAATCTACTACCACTAATCAGACTTGGGCCAGAACAGCCTATAATATCCAAAATGTGTTTTAGATGAGGAAATAACCCAAGTTCTCCAAACAATCTTTTTAAAGTAAATGATGGTTCTGCTGAATTGTTTTAACAACTGCACTGCGTGTTATTCTACTCCAACCTAAACTCAGAAAGGACTTCTTTTTATTCCTATTCTGGTCTACATAGGTGCAAACAGGCACCCCGAATCTGGATCACGCTGATAAGCTCAATGGAAAACAGGACCAAAACTGAGATCCAGACCCAGATGAGATTTTTGCAGCTGACTTTCTAGCTTAATGATTTATACTGCATCCAACTGCCTGACCCATGTCAGGCATTTAAATACCAAACTCTGAGGTTGTGGTTTGCTCTCAGCTCTGCATCATTTACTTTTTCTACTCATTCCCCCTCAACCATAACTTGCTGTATTGACAGTCCAGATAAATATTTAAAATAAGTAAACACGATGCCCTGCCCAACCCAATTTGGCCATTTCACAGCTACTTCTGCATTTCAGAGCCTGATCCAACAAATCTGCTTCATGACAGCACTGAACTAACATCCTCTAAAATGCTTTTGACTCATAGGTGTTTTTTTTTTTCTGTTTGGTCAGTTTTATGATTCATCAGCCGTACAGTATTTTTTTTGGTGTGGGTACCACCATCCCAGCAGTCCAGGTTTCCTCAGTGCAATGAGAAAGACAAGATGAAATACCAGGGGCCATGGCAGAACTAAGCCTTAGTGGTTCTACAAGAGGGGACTGATGTCAAGCAGACATTCAGCTCACTATGATCTGCTGTGGGCAAGACCACATCGTGCCATGCATATAAGGGATACAGCTACAATATATTAACTGCATAAAGAGAAAAGGTACAAAATGAAGACAAGGAGAAGGCTAAACCTGTCAGTTTTTACATTATGAACTTTTATAACTAGAGGAAGGAAAAGTAAGGGAAAGTAAGCAAACAAGAATGATGGAGCTGGGGAAAGTCTGGAGTAATAAGCAGAAGACAGTTGTAACAGGTATCAAAATATAAAACTGTAAGTACTTTGCTCTATATACGATAAAACAGTAACGACTTTTACATAAATGATAAAATCCCAGGGCATTAAAATAAATACATAGGCATATTATCTTAAATAATTCTTCTATAAAATAAGTAAGTGGCATGCAATGGGATGGGGATTTAGTGCTAGAAACTATAAAGGACTACATCCCACAAGAGCAGTGACATTGCCTGACGAGCAGCTAGCTGAGAAGCTGTGAATCCAAGAAAGAGCTAAAGGTGATTGCGGGTAAGATTAGCCAAATATTACAGTTCCTCTGTGTGATGCTACTGAGTGATGCAGAAGAAAAGTCAAAAGCTAAGCTATTTCTGGATGTGTACATATGAAGGTATGCTATGGAAATCCACAGCATAATGCTATGTCAAAACAAACACAGTGGATATAGTATGAGCTGTTTAAGTCTCCACAGATTAGAAAGGAGACAGAAAAATTAAAGGAAATACACATAAGGACAATAAAAATGATCTAAGGAGAGAGAAAGAGAGCTAAATTAATATGGTCTATAAATGAGAAGACTCCTGGGCTGAGATCCAGCTATAAATACCTTCAAGGTAGTGTGTGTAGAGGAAGGTAATTAATCTAGCTCAAAAGATAGTAAAACAAGAAGCAATTGCTGGAATTCAGGAATGGAAAAATTCAGGATATACAATGAGAAAAAGTTATTTGAAGAGACACATCTGCTCAAGAGGGCAGACTCCCAAGGTGGCAGCCAAGGCACACTTACTATATGCAACCAAGAACAGGTTGAACAAGGGGCTCTGGGAAATGCTGCCATCACAGCTTTCTACAGTCCAAAAAGATCACCACAGAGCAACTTACTGATTTTTTCAGTCTCTTTCTTTATGGGTTATCTGAAAGACTACTCTTCTATTAAAAAACAAACAAACAAACAACAAACCATCACCCAAACCTATAAATCCATATAGTGACAACAGATCCACATCAGAGCTCAGAAACGGGGGTGTGCAGCACTCCGATGTGCAACGGAGGTAACAGCAAATCTCTCTAACTCTCTTCTGGCTATTCAGTGGTGTGTGCAATGTGAGCCTGCTGGGTGCCAGGCAGGACAGCGTCAGCAGGACAAAAACTGCTGACCCAACCAGCAGATTATTCTGAGTACCTCAACACTGAGGTCAAAGGCTGAAGTGGGGACTACCTCTTGTGACACTCGTGGTCTTCCCCAGCCTTGTGTTAAGAGATCCCGCACAAAAGCTTTCAATGTCACTGCATAAATTATGTACTTTGATTTATGATTAGCTGAAAATCAACGCTAGCAGTATTTAACAATCCTCAGGAGCTCTAAAATACACTTGCATTAAGAAAATAAAATAAAAATCTCAAAATATTTGCAACAGGCCTTACAATTTTCAGTGACAAATGGGTATACAAATGTGAGGAATATAAACCCCAAGTACCATCATACCCCCCCTTAAACATATCCCATCCCAACTGCACTCACCAATCGGGACTTCTGTCCCCTCCTCAATGTAGATGGGCAGTGGTGATTCCTCCATAGGATGAGGCACTGATGGAAAGTAATGAATTGTGGTAGTATTTGTCGCAAAGTGACTACAATAAGACGGTCCCTTTCTTATCATTACAACTACATATGGCTGGTTACTGTCACAAAGAGTCCTTTCTCAAAGTGGTCACCTCCTGACCCAGTGACCAGTTCAAGTCACAGTCCTCAGGGGTTAATCCCCACTGAGAGTTCACCGCCATAGGAGTCAACCCCCTCTGAACGGAGCCCGGGAAAAGTCCCTGTCCTGGATGCTTCACGATCCTGCCATTTCTCTATAGCCTTGCTATTCCCATCCCTGGAGTTTAACTCTCTTTTGGAAACTCACACAGCTGAAGAAGCCAAGGGGAGCCAATGCACAGACAGGCACAAATAGAGTTATCAAGTCAAAGTCGTAATATTTCATGCACAGAACCAGAAGAGAGAGGCTCTGATGCCCAAAGCTTGCCGTTAGCTGTTGAAAAGCTACAGCAGGTGATGGAAGGCTGCACCGTAAATGGCCCCTGGACCACAAACTTTTCATTACTCATTCATTTCGGAGTATATGTATCGGACTTAGGAAGCTCCCAATTATTTCTTTGTGAGATTGAAATCTGCAGACAAAACTCTTCAGATCTGCGCTGCACACTTACTCTGCAGTTTCCGGACACCATACAGTCACTGCTGTAGGGCCTGTCTGTTTGGGTTCTTCTCTATTTGGGAGCTGCTTCCCTCGGAGTTGGTTTTGTTGCGCTATTTCCCATTTAAAAACTTTGAGAAGCATGTGCTTCACAGGCTTTTCAAGAAGTTTGAATTTCCTACGCTAGAACAAAACAAGAATGAGCTACAAATGTTGAAAACGGTCATCATCAAAAGCCTTCCAGAATTTTTCCTTCTCTGTTACATTTTAAAAATGATGATGTACCTTTTCAAAGATACAAACTCTCAAGCTCGTCTCAGCTAGTACTCCAGCTGCAGAAAAAGAGGATTCTTTAATCCTTTGTGGAGTATCCTTCACTTACTACTGGCTTTTTCTTTTTTTCCTCATTATCTTATGATATCCATAAAACCAGCCAAAGAACACTTGTGGTTTAAAGCTACTACATAAGGCATCTTATGACGTTTCTGCTAGAAACACAACCAGAATAAAGAGTGTTTTCAACAGATGCATGACTAACAACGGGCTTAATATAAACCCGACACTGGTGCTTTGCATGACGCAAAGGGCTGCTGGTTCCCTGCCTTTACCCAAGCCCACCCCTCCGCTCACATGGAAGATGAAGGGGAAGCACAGGGGAGAGGAAGAGCAGAACACGGTTGCCTACAGAACTACCGTACAAGCCACAGAAATCATGGTCTACTGGGGCGCCTTGCGCAAGCCACTTTTATCTAGAAGCTGAACTAACATTCCAGCTCAACAATAGCAAAAAAACATTTGTTACCACACGGCGTTTTGCTACATATTAACCAGCGGTTGCTATGCAAGCATAATGGAGTGCTGCAATTCTGAGATATATGTTATTTTTTTTTTTTTAAATAAACGTTGACTTATGGGAAATCAGCCTGAGGTGAGCGCTCATGGGCTTGCCATGCCACTGGACACAGTACATGCTTGGAAGTTACGCAAAGCAGGCCCTGCATTGGGAACAATGCAGTTGTTTTCCTTGCTAAGTTAATTTTGCATTAAGGCAATGAGAGTCTTCATCTATGCAGCCTCTTAAAACATTTAATCAGATTTATTTACTAGGAAGAAATACCACCACAGAGCTTGCTACACTACTCAAGAGTCTTCCAATCTGAGATCTGCAAGCGAACCAGGTCACTAGATTGTGTGGAACAAAACTGTTGTATTTTTATGACATGCAGCTTTCTTTGTCCCATGAAGAATACTGTACTGGGCTCACCCAGACCGAGCAGTCAGTGCGGAGCCAGATGCTTTCACAAAACATTTGCAACAGTATTCACCACTGGCTGGTGGCATCTACTCTTATTTCAGTGGGTATCACCAGAGGTTGTAGAAAAGGCCTGAAATACCCATAGGCTATTTGAGGCCAAATACGCATATACACACTCTCTTACCCACACGTATACATGCACACGTGAGCACACATGCACGCAAACAAATGACTCTATAGGCAGAACTTGGATTTTGTAGGATCCAAGACAGAGCAGCTGACTCTTGTCACAAGGTTTGGGATTCAGGGACTCCGGGGTGCTAAAACAAGCTCTCACTTACACGTCTCCTCTGCTTTGGGCAAACCACTTCAATATTATCCCTCCAGGATTTACACACCAACTTTACAGGCATGCTGCTTAAAGGTCTGCAAAGTGCTTTGCAATGGTTTCTACATTCTGCAGCGATATGCACAGAAGAACTGCACAGATAGATTTAAGATAACAGTTGCTGAGCATTATTACCGTATAACTACAGCCTATTTTTACATGCTTTATACCTGGTTTCTACAAACAGATGGTAAATGTTCACTATTTGAACGTTTTAATGAGCTTTACAACCCTTTTGTAATTTCATAAACAAGCATAAATAACACTTACATGAAGAAGAGTCTCTGCTGAATGGATTTTCTCTTCCTGTTTGGAAAAGAGAAAAAGAGAAAAAGAAAAGGAAAAAAAATATTTTAAAGGGAAAAAATGGGTCTAACAAGATAAGTCAGACATGTTTCAATGTTATCATGCACAGTGTTTTCTGAATTTCATCAGTATGAACTTATATTTTGAAGAACCTCAAGACACTGAATGTAGTACAGATGCCAAAACAGGAGATCATTTCTCACCTGTTTCATTCTATGTAAAACATCACAGAAAATTTGACTTTATTTATCTCAAGAGCAAGGAGATCACACTGCAGCAATGAAATATAGTGCAAATGCCATGTGATCTGAAGCAAAAAAGGAAAAACTACATTCCAGCTCACTGATAACCCTGTGGCTCAAGGTATGGGTTGCCCTCCTACCTACAGGCAGCCTACCTACACCAACACCCTAAAGCAGGGCACTCCTGCTGCGTTTTGGCACAGTGTAATTGTTTTTCCATGCCAGTGCTCAAGCACTGACTGCCTTCAAACCCAGGTTGGGCAACCACAGCTGCGAAGGCGTTCTTCGAGGCTGTGGCCATATCGAGCGTCAGAGAACCACAACAGGAAAACCAGCAACTGCTAAAACGCATGGACCTTCCCAACAGCTCATGGGTCTTAACAGCCACCGTCCTGCAGCCATGTGCCACCCGCCCTGCTGCCTCCCACCTAAAGCTTGCTGGCTGGACGCAGATTTGATTCCTGCTCCCCTTCCACCAACCTAGCCACTGGGTTTGGTGGATGCTCTTGGAGTAGGATTTAGGGTCGGCACTGAGAGGCTTTTTGCTGGTGAGAATCTAGACACATTAAAAAAAAAAAAAAGAAAAAAAGAGACACTGATATAAATACAGAAGATGCTGTAGGACACTAGCCACAGCTTCAGAGTCACAGACTGGCAGCATGGTAGCCCTTCCAATGGCAGTTTTAGGGAAAAAAGAAGGACAATGAAGAGTGGCAGTGTCACTTAATTTCTACCTCATTATCTTGTATCAATATTAGCTACTCTGTAAGCAATTTAAAGGTATTGCCTAGAGTTTACACGCTCGGGCTGATACTCAGCTAGCACAAATCAATTAAATCCATGGCACTACAACAGCTGAGGATTTAAGTAAACATGCATGTATGGAAGAAATTCAACAAATATTAAATCATTGCATTTTCATCCTCACGCTTTTCTTCCAGGTGCCAAAGACTCAATCCTGCAAGAAGCCTCTCCCCTAGAGTGGCACTAGAATAAATGAGTTCTGTGTATGGAGCAGTTAGAGGACTGGATTCAGGATTCCTTTAAAAAACATAACCTTGATCCATTCTGGTCATGTAAATTAAGGTAGCAACGAGAGGAAGTCAAAGGCATTAATCCTACTGAGTAATCTATTCAAAGCTGCACTTCTTAAATGATCTACAATTTATTAGTATGACCGATCAAATAAGCACTATTTGCAAAAAGCTTTAACTACCACAGCTTTCCCATCCTTTTTTATGTGTTGTAATATGGTTATATTTAAAAGAAACAAAACAGCATAATCTTTTCAGAGTCATTTATCAGCACGATTAAAAGCCTGGGCAGGCACCACTGTAGAGACTCCCCTTGCTGGTGGAACTGGCAATATTGCTGTTGGGCACCAGGGCAACGCTGCCCCATTCTCCATTGGGGCAAAACTATAGGGCATTGGAAAACCAAGAAGGGACAAAATTAGAAAAATAGGGAGTTGCTGCTGAGTCTCGAGGTGCATTGATGAAAGTCCTGGGAGCATGACTGCCCGGGAAACATGGCAGCATGCTGAAAGGCTTGTGCCCGAGAGTCTCTTTGGAAAGACCCAGGACTTGGCTGGAAGCCACTAAGACATAGCTCAGTCTCAGTCAGGCAGAGTATTGATTTAAGGAAAACTCATTGAAATATTTGCAATGATTAGCTGTAAGACAAGATTCTCCCTGAGGCTTTACAAACAGACCCGTGCTCAGTCATGGGAGGTTTCCCAAGCATTGTGCAGCAAGAGGAAAAATATGATGAGATTTTAGATGGACTTCCATGACAATGTTGCCCCTCTTTTCATATGGCATTTCACACAGACTGAAGCCTCCTGCCACAGCCCCAACATTTCACTTCTGACATTTAAGAAACCTCCAGGCAACCCACCCAAAAGCTACAAATTAGTGACTACCAACAAAGAGTTATATGCCAAATTTTGCTCCTGGTTATAGCAAAGTAAAATAAAATAAAAATCGGTAGCATTTGAAGCATTCCAAATTTCTACTGGATTCTAGACCAATAGCCCTAAACAAACAAACCAACCCACCCTGGATTCTGATCTGGCACCCCCAAGCATGCAACCACGTTCTCAGTACCTCCAAATATCACAGGGCCACCTGCGATCTCTTGCCTTTTGCAAAGTATGACAGAAAATAACCCCACCGCCGCACGGTAAAAGCAGCAGGTTAATAAATTACAGCAAGAAGCGGCCTTTCCTCTCTCGGCCCGCCCCAGGCTGGGGGTCCGGGTCCCGCCCCACCCGCGGGGCACCTCTGGGACCCCACGGAGAGGGGAAGGTGTCTGTCGCCCTCCAGTGGGTGCAGCCTCGAACCAGTCCAAACCGTGAAAGGGGTGGGATGGGGAAGGAACAGAGAAGGTGAGACGCAAGCAAATACCAAGAAGAGAAAGAAAAAAAAATTTAAAAAAGACGCAAAGCAGAGAAGAGACAGTTGAAGAGGAAACATGAAGATGCTATCTCTGAAAGTGCTAAAAATAAAGTTTCCAGTGTCGGTCTAACCAGGGCAACAAAGACATCCTCCTGCCACGCTCGTGCTTCAGCCTCGACTTACTCCGGGCGAGGGACCCGGTCACGCCGCTGGCTGCCTCCACCGCTCACACGTTTTGCTTTAAAAAGACCAAACAACCTTCAGGGGAATCTTTCTGCAATACTCATGAAAAGCAGTCAGCTCGTCCAAACGCTGACCCAGAGGTACACACCCGGCTGTCAAAAACCATCAGGGTTTTCCCCAAAGCCTCGCCCCTCCGAATTCCACAGCAGCAGGTTTTAACGGGCTGATTTACCCTCAAATCTAAAGCCATAAAATCTAAACCGGTAGCAACTGTCATCTGAGCCCCGAATTACACAGCCAATGATATGTCCCCCGATCAGGGCTGCCTCACATTTTGCTAGTCCAAAACTCAAAACATTTTGACATGCAAGCAATAAAAAAAAAAATTGCAGTTACCAAAATAGCACTATCAACGTAACCACCTCCTCTCGGCACATTTTCTTAATGCCTTTCCCAATACGGTTAAAAAAGTGAGAACTAACCAAAAAACTCCATCTTTACACCTTGGCACAAACTGTGCTGGAATTTGTGTTTATCTGGATCCTCCCTCACTACTTTTTTTCATCCGTGCTTTCCTTTAAACGTAGCTCTTATTAAGCACCAGAAATCAGCTTTCACAATTTCTAAATACAAAGTTTTGCCACTCTCGGAGCCGCCAAAGGCAAACACCACTTGCCTTCTGTTTCAGAAATAACACATACTCCACACACTTCCTCGCCTGCGTGAAATAAATTCTCCCATGTTCTATACGAAACCCTTGCAAGTCCTCCCACATGCCGCCTGTTACAGCACCAGCCAGAGATGGACATGGATTATCTGAAAGCCAGCAGGTGAATTTGGGATCCAAGTTACCCTGAGACGAACCCAGAATTACCACCCCTTCGCACCACGCTGAGCTCGTTGACCTGCCTTGTGCACTCCCTGCGTTTCATTTCCAAGCCCCAATCACAACTTTGATTTCAACATGCCAAGAATCAACGAAATAAAAAGAAAATGAGCAGAAAAAAAAAAAAAAAGCAGCAGCGGTATTACCCACCAGGTAGGCCCATTAGCATCAGCTGTAGCATTGCCTGTACCAGCCTCTTCACTTGAGGTTAGCGCACGGCAGCCACAAAAAATACAGCTGGGAGGGGAGGCGAGAGAAAAGGGCAAAAATAGCCGGAGAGAGCAGCGTGCTCCGCAGCCGGGCTGGAGGGCCGCCAGCCGAGTGGGGAATTGCTGCAAACTGTTATCGCGAAAAAAAGTTAACGCAAGGAAGGGGGGGGGTTAGAAAATAACCGCGGGGGGGAGGAAAAAGCCCGCAGGAGTAAGGAGACAGCTGGGGGGGGGGGGGAAGAAAGAAAAAGAAAAAATAAATAAACGGCGGGGGGGAAGGGAAAGCGCCCCCGGGGGCACCCCGAGGCGGCGCGGACAAAGGGAGGTCGACGCCGCCGCCCCGGTCTCAGCCCGGCCGGTTCGGTTCGGCTCCGCGGGGCGCGGAGCGGCCGCCCTTTGTTCGCCACAGCAGCAAGGGGCGACCCGCGCCTCTCTGCGCCAGACCCCCGGAGCAGGAGCAGGAGCAGGAGCAGCAAGAGGAGCAGGAGCAGGAGCAGCAGCAGCAGCCCCACCGCCCGCCCGCCCGGGACGCGCCGGTACCTGCGTCCGCTGGCCGCGGTGCCTGCGCGCCGCTGCGCCCCTGCGGCGGTGCGGCGCGTCCGGCGGAGCGGTGCGGCGCGACTAACAGCGCCGAGCGAGAGGAAACGGTAATTTATAAGCGCTTTCTTCCTGACCTCTCGTGTCTGTTGTCTAATGAGGGAGCTTTGAGCATCACCCATCCTGCTGAGTGGAAAAACACCGGCACGGCCTCTTCTTTGCTGGGGAGGGGGGAGCCTAAAGGAAGGGGTGTGGGGGAGGAGGGGCCATGCCGCAGACGCGGCGGTGGAGCGGGCTCCAGGCGGCCGCGGGGCGGCGGCGCCCGCCGCCGGGGTAGGGGGGGGCCACGGCGGGCCGCCCGCCTTCCCCCGCGGGGAGCGGGGCCGCCCCCGAGCCGGCCCGACGGGAGCCGGCCCCGCGGCTGCGGGGGCGGGGAGGGGAGGGGAAGGGGAGCGGAGGGTTGGGTGGGTGCCTGCTGCGGCTCTCCTCTCTTTATTTTGTATCTTTGTAAATTTATTTTTAATTATTTTTTTTGTCTGTACACAAAGAGCGCCCTTCTCGCAGACAAAGCATCCCACGGCGTTGTCACCAGCGCCGCTCGTCCCTGCGCCCGGGCCCTGGCTTTGCTCCTCCGCGGCTACTTTTCCCCCAGGGAAGGTGGCGAGGGCTCGGGCTCTGGATCCGGTGTCGCTTAGCCAGGCTTTTGGGGCAGTTGGTGTCGGCAACAGGCTCCTGCTGGAGGAAACACAAGGGAGCGTGGCCTGACAGGTGCCTGGGAAACCGGCATCTCTCAGCTCTTCTCTGGCTGCTCCCAGAAGAGCAGTCCCCGGCACCCATCAGCCCTGCTCCTAGCTGGAGAACAAAGTAAGGCCGGGGCGATGGGCTGGAGAAGTGAGCAGGGCGACGTTTTGTCCTGCTTCGGGTTTCATTGCACTGGAAGCTGGTGCTTTTCTCCTGCAGGCGAACGGGTGTATGACTCAAACATGTCTTTGCTCTCCTACCCACATCTCCTCCAGTTCTGTTAATGAAAGGCTACAGCGGCATACAGACTCGCTGGGCATTTTCATATACCCCCTGCTGAAGACTTAGTAAGATCCTCTGTACTGCAACACACCGTTTGCACTGTGGGGGCAGAGAAGTGGGGAAAAGCAGATTTGAGGCCGTCTGTGTTTCACAGAAGGCCCGTGGTGCTAACCTTGAGCTGGGAACAGCAGAGATGTACCAAAGAAGAGCCAACAGTCCCCACAGCCCTGCTCTCCCAGATATAAGACCCTACCTTCCTACACCACAAACTAGGATGGCAGTCACTGGGCAACACATCTTTGGAGCCCATCACATATGCGTAGGCTGCCAGGGGATCAAATTCCATCACAGCACCCTCCAGGGAGGTCTCGAGAAAAGGCTGATTTCCTCGGCTGGTTCATGCAAAAGCACAGAGCTGCACCCATTCTGCACACTCCTTGCTGGCAGTCCAGAATCCTAAGTACAGTGTGCCGCGGTCACACAAGCCATTTTCCCTGACTCCAGTGCACTGTGATTTTTCCAGTACGTGAGCTGATTTGCAAAGTGAATAGGTTTTTAACTGAAATCCAGATACAGGTATAGGATCTATGCAGCTAATCGATGACATATCTTCACTAAACAGCATGATTTAAGCTAATAACATGATGTAGTGCATGCTGCCACCTACGTCTTCTGATTCGGGTTTCTTGTGTACTGCAGCTTCAGATTCGTAAGCATCCTTCGCTGAAGGCAGTTAGTGTTTTGTGTGACTCCACGAGGGACCACAAACACAGGTGGCTGTGGCCGCACTAGGGAACGAAGCAAAGCGTTTCTCACCAGCGCAGCCACTTGTTCAGCTGCAGTGAGGATGCCTCCGTGCAGATTAGGAACCAGCAGTCACATCGGTGAAACGTAAGTAGTGGCTGGAGCCTCGTCTGTGTGAAGGATCCTGCCAGCACAGCTGTACCACTGACAGCAGTGGAATATTTTGCTCAAGTTCTCTAGAGGAATCAAAGCCTGTATTTTCTGTCTCTGGCTCGCTCTTGTTCTGTTGCTCCTCGCTCACTAAAAGAAGAGTCAGCTACACAAAGCACATGGTTGCTCTCTCTGTTTGGGAAAAAAAGACAACCACAAAAACATTTGGGGTAAAAAGCCAACAGCCAAAGCTGTTTTGAAGCCAGAGGCATGTAAACAGTACCTGGAACTAAGTGGAATAATAATAATAATTAGTCCTTTTGTGTCATAAATATGTGCATCGCTGTCTGCTGTTTCATTATGAGGCAGCACAACTTCTGAGAATGTGCCCAATGAATGTTTGGGGGAACTGCCTTCAGCTGCAGCAGCGGACGGCAGCACTAATGCCTCTGGCTCCTCCGGCTTTCTTACGTAACCAAAATCACAAGTTAGCGCCCAAATTACAAAGCATAAGCATGTGTATAATATTAAGCATATAAATGGTGTCTGAAATTACTATCCTTTTCCTGTAGCTCTGGCTTTAATCTATTATTATTTTTCACTTCTGCAGTTCTGTTGATTTCAATGTGCTCTGGTGCCATTCATAGCGTAATCAAGCCTAACCCCTTAAAAACCCTACCGTGAAGGCAGCAACCCAAACTTAACTAAGACAGGCCAATATCACTCTGGTTACATGTAGGTGTAGTGCAAATGACACTTGTATACCAGATCTTGATTCTATCCGGTATTAACATGCTATAGAAAGCAGAATAAAATTTCTCCTGGCTGCTTTGCAGACCAGGCAGAGCGGCAGGTTTTTGCACCCCAGCCCAAGGCAGGGCTTAGCAATCACCTTCCTTTGTGCTTTCTCTCTTTCTTAGAGACTATTTTCGCCGTTAATGTGCTGAGCTGCTTTCTGGAATTTTAAGGTGTTGGGTGCTGATACAGTGAGTGCCTCTTGTGTCTGTTTAATCCAATAACATAACTCTTTTTTAATCTCCACGTCTGGGTCACAGGGTTTAAAAAAAACACGGGGCCAAATCCCCAGCTTGGCTACAACGTGTGGAAATCTACTGAGAAGGCACGAAAGTCAGAAGAGATTTTGCTGTGTTTGCACCCTGTAAAAGTGGTCTCAAGGGGCTGGGATGCGAGTGCCTAATTTCGCAGATGGATGCATATTAACACAAGCGTATGGCAGAGGTAGATCAAATTTCTATCAGGTGAGGTGGAGGGAGGGAAGGAGGGATATCACACCAGGATCTAAAATATGCTCATCAGCAAATTCTCATTTGATTTAAAATTGACATGGATTTAGTATTTCTTCCTTTTTCAGGAGAAAAACTTGTTTCTTTTCAATGTGTGGCTGCTGAAGGGAACATGATGTTTCATGGACTCAGGACCAAGACAGGGCAAGAACAAGAAGTCTTGCAGGGATTGGGAAGATTTTACTTATAAACATTTAAATAAAAAAGGGCAAAATTTATCCAGGCACAAAGTCTGGCAGAAACCTAGAGGACAAGTGGACAGCACTGTCTGTAAGGAAGGGTATAAGCAAGAACGACAGAAAGGTGCTCTGAGTAAGTCCACCACATTATTGATTCTCCAAACACAAATTTCTTATACAAAGCTGTATGGAGGCAACCTTGGGGTTCCCCTCTATGGCAAAAGATCCTGAGCTTTAAAAAGGGTGGCAGATTTTGTGAGAGATTTGTACATCATGCAGTGACTCTGGATTGCAGATGTTAAGCATTACTAAACCAGGGTACAGAATTGTTGCTATTGCTATTACATACCAGGATATCTCACTAATCCACGCAATCCACTAAGTTGATGTAGTTCTAGTCTGTGTTTATTTTAGATGAAATTATGGCCTGGACAGTTAATTTTTCTTAGTTTATCCATTTAATAATATATAAATAGGATATCAAACAGAAATCAAAACATGAGCTGTGTTTTTGGTACAATCCCCATCATGTGAACCTGTGGGTGATGGAGCCACGTACCCAGTTTACAAGTCAAACACAAAGACCACTAAACCCACAGGTATTCTTGAAAAGTAGCCCCATTGGCTTTAAATTCTATGAAGAATTTGATTTTAATGCTATGAGTGGCCTATTTTGCTTATATTTGAGACTGCCTAGCTGTTACGAGATTGCCTCCACTGGTCCTTTCCTTACATCAAGCTAATTGCATATTAGCTCGAGGCACTTGGCAAGTCTGAAAGGATGGAGCCGGTCCTTTCTGAACACCAGTCAAGTTTAGAAATGCCTGTGCCTTTACAGGGGCTGATTCCTAAAGTGAGGGGCGAACCCAGAGGAACTGAACAGCCTGGAACCAAAGTGGTCGCACTGGCTTTTGGAAGAAGTGAAGTGTTCCAAGTTAACTGACAGTCAGCTACCTGGAACTAAAACACTCTCATATATCAAAGGTTTTCACTGGGATTGTCAAGAACTCCTGAGCAATTTAAAGTCCTTGAAAGGAATGTACTATAGAATGAAAAATATAGGCATTATTAAAGAATGTCTCCAAACTGAAAGCCAGCCAGTGTCATAAAAATGAGCTAAAAAACAATAACAGGTACTCTGTCTCCTGCTGGATGCTGTATGAACCGTATGTTTTGCATTTTTGAAGTCACTTCTAAAGCAGTGGTTTTTTCTTCACTGTTGCTATTGGGAAAAACAGTAAAAGAACTATGCATAAATGAGGTTGAAGTAGTCTAATTAAGAAAATAAACAACGTGCTTTCATCTTCAATTCCTATCCAGTCATTCGGGATCCAACTTTTTAAAAAAATAGATAAAAACTCAGAAAGGGTTTTGAAGAGTGACTGTTTCCCTTTAAGATTAATGATAAACATACTTGTGTATTCAAGGGAGAATAGATCCAGTGTTATGTAACAGGATAAAGAAACAAAATCCTTTTTCCTTAAATGAAAATAGCCAGGATGCGTGTGGATTTTAGTCAATCAGTGAAAATTCAGGGAACCCATTTTCTTTCACAACTGCATTCCATGTGCTAAAACTGACCTCTTGTAACTTTTAAACAGAATCTCAACAATTAAAGACAAAAAAGATTTGCTTATTCTGTTTGACCACGCTTTGCCAATGGAGGATTGTTCCCCAAGGAGAATTCTCCAACACTGTGGAGAATTTTGTCCTGTGCAAAAACTCCAAATTCGTGCTCATCTTTTTATTTTATGTGACATTAGTAAATCCCATTATTGCACTTCCCAGTTTTTTTTTGTTTTTAATCAGCTTACCTAGTACTAGATGTATGGTAACTTATCTTTTAATCATTTTTTGCCTGAACTAACTATTACATAACAGTTCTTATCAAATCTTGCAACGCCTGCCTAAATTTGCCAAAAATGGGACGAGATCTACAGGTATTTTCTGGATATATCTAAATGTTGGGTTTTTTTTTAATGTTGACATTGTTCTTTGCTGGCTCAGTCATATAAAATCTGGAAAAAAAAAACACGAAATAAAATAATTTTCTACCATGTAACATCCATTTTCCACCTCTATGTTTTACAAGAGCACTCATACCAAAAGTTCTGCATCAAAATTTGATACATGAAGTTCCTCTTTATCACATGTAATCAGTTTTCCAAAAGAAGGCAACCGACACTATTAATAACCAAGATACAAGCCCTGAAAAGGCTAAGTTTCTGAGTGTACTTGCTGAAAAAAAAGAAAAAAAGTCATCTTGATCTAATTCTGGGGTCATTATTTGACACCATGCAGAACAGGTCGAGATTTGCATAGAAAGGCACTGCTGAGTTAAGGTGATACTCACTCTTGCATGAAGGAAGCACACATGCTTCGCTGAGCTACCTGGAGCTTTGTCCACAGACCAAAGTAAATCATGTTTATGTTCACATGTCTTTGCACATGTCCACGCTTAACGTTTCCAGTCCTGAAAGTAAAGCTTCAAGTTTAAGTGACGTTCCCCCAGTGGAGTAAGTCCTCTCTTAGCGCTACTCAAGTAGCACAAGGTGTGCTTGGAGATGATGCACATTTCCAACATGCCTCTTTTCCTGCTAATAACATACCCACCATGCTACAGCTAAATATTCTGCTGCTGCATGGCCTGCAGAGAGATTTCCTTGGCCTCGTGAGCAGAGCAGCTCCTGCAGAGCTGAGATGGTTACACGGGCACTGCAAAGGTGATATGAAAGGCAAGAAGCCATAGGAGGACGTAGGCTAGCAAAGCCGCCCTTTGTGGAGGCTAGGAGATGGGGAGGAAGTTGTGGCAGACCCACTCTGAAAGCAAGGTCAGGAGGGTCTGAGGCTGCTGTGTGGAACCGTTTCCATTTCCATTTGGAGCTGGTCACCGAGCTGGGCAGGCTTGGCCTGACCACATCCCAGGTGACAGCAGGCATTGCAATGGAAAATAGTCCAGAAATTTAGGGTGGTGAGCTCACCAATGTAGTCGAGCCCTCTCGACTTACGTGACTGATCCAGACAAGTCGATAGATTAAACTCACTGAAGAGGAAGAGCGATCACTCGAGTGAATTCATACGTGCTTGTATTTCTTTTTATTTGCTTATGGGTCCCTCTGCTCCCTTCCCTCTCAAAGCGATGGTGAAACACTTATGAAGAGTGTATAAAAAAAATGATTTTAAAGTATCTAGTTTATTCTGACAAATTACATTGGCAAGTGCAGGCAAACACTAAGAGAAAATACCATAAGAAACAAAACCATTCCCAAACGCATGCTTTTACCAGCTCAGACAGATAGAGTTTCTAGCTAGGTGAATTAATGCACTGCAAGCAGAGAGAGAAAGGGCATTAAATGCTTGAGCATCCAGAAAAAATAGAAAGTTTCATATAAACCCTGCAAGCTATCCAGTAACTGCTCATCCAGTTACATGATTTTAATTAAAAAAACTGGAAAGCAAACATGTAATATAAAGTTAAAAACACAGCACTTCAGTTTTCCGGACTACTGGTCCAAATGCAAAACAAATTACTGGCATCTGGTGGCCATGGGAGCTTCGCTTTTAACCGGCAGCGCGACGTAACCGTACTACCCAGTGATGATGGTCAGACAGCTCCTGGCACGTCCATGCCCACTGTCCTTGGCACAGCCTGGGCACAAACGCTTTAAGCATTGCCCGCGTGCTCCAAGGAGGATGCCTTGGCTTTCACCTCTGCGGCAGCACGTCGCTCCGTAGGGCTGCGATGTCACCAAGGAGAGGACAGCGGCTTGCAGGCTTGGGTGACCTTGAGCCTCCCTAAGCAGTTACCTTTTCTGGGCCTTTGGCATGCTCTCAAGTGATCTTTCAGCCAGAATCTCCGCTGCCTAAAATAAATTCAGCAATATTCCCTGC
The DNA here is from genome assembly GCF_009769465.1 of Tauraco erythrolophus. Lineage (NCBI taxonomy): Eukaryota > Metazoa > Chordata > Aves > Musophagiformes > Musophagidae > Tauraco > Tauraco erythrolophus. The sequence continues at coordinate 11,385,191 of NC_141476.1, forward strand.
GGCATCCCTGCACTTCTCTTTCAGGATCCCTGACTCTTATCTCCCGACCTGGGCAGATGCAGGTTTTGGAAAGTTTACCCGGGTGCTTCCTGGGCAGCGAGCTTCTGACCTGGCCCGAGGCCAGGGTGACTCACTTAGTATTGTTATGAGGAAAAGCAGAATTTTAGGGAGTTTTCTTGCCTGTCCCTATGTGCTAATGGTGTGTATCTGCTGCGTTGTTTAGAAGTGGCCTTGACAACGGTATTTTTACAAGGTGTTTTCTCCTTACCTCGTGAAAGACTGACCCATTTAAGAAGAAGAGAAGCTGGAACGAGGGGGTTTTGTCCTCTGACCTTTTTCAAGATTTCAGCATGGGGCCTGCAGCAGAAGGGGCTGGCCGTGAGACAGAGCTGCGAGGCAGCACACCCCGGCAGCCACACAGCTCTGGAGCAAGCAAACACAAATGCTAAGGAGAAAAAATTCCCTAAACACCCATGTGCTGGCAGCCTCACGCTGCTCGGCCAATGCACACAAACGCATTGTGTTCCCAGCCTTCATCTTGAAGGCCCAGCATACCGCCATGGAGTCCCTCCTCTGTATAAGCCCAGACAGCAGTAAGGAGAGTTGACAGGACTGACGGATACAACCCAGGATTTGGGAGCAGCCACCACTTTGTGTTTGGCTTCTTACTGCTTTTAGAAATACTTCTCTTTCCAAAAACTGAGTTATTTACCGTTCCTTAAAAAAATGACATCTGATCTTCCCTTCAGATGTGGTTAATAAAATTTGCTAACAGTTTATTTAAAATGCCCAGCTAAGCAAAGTGGCATGTGATCACAAAGCTGCATTAACCTAAAGCAATACACAACATGAGCTCGTAAAGCCGCCCTCAAGCTACCCAGGACTCTCCCAGTTGCCTTGGGCTCAGGTTTGTGGGGTGCACAGGAGCCCCTTCGCCCCACTCGGCCCTACAGCCATTATGTCAAACACAACGCAAACCGGTAACGATGGGGGTCGGTGTCCCTGAGATCCACCAACACAGGAGATGGCATCGGGACCCTTCCAGTCTGGCAACTACACATTCAGCTAGGACTGCCCCATAACGGGCATGTTTTCCCTATCAGGTACCCAGTACTGGTCCTGTGAATCAAGAAAGCGAGAGGTGTTGCATCCTTGCAGAGAGCTGCTGGTCTCTCCCAGCCAGAGCAATCCTGCTTTGCTGTCTCTACACGAGAGGACATGGAGAAGGGAGGTGGGGAAATGGGCTCAGCACAAAGCACTAGAAATCCAGCCTTGCACCTCTAAATCTGTTTGGCCAGTGCTAGTCAGCTTTGATTTGTATTAAAGCCCAATTGTATCACTTGCTGATTGTTAAATGGGCCACAGACGGTTAATATTTTGTGCATAGTTGGTCACAGGCTGCCGTAGCACTGCGCAATTATCTCTTACTGTCTGTGTTGGCCAAAGACTTGAAGTTTTCTTGTTTTTACTCCTTTGTGTTCACCTGTCGGGCTCGTTAAGTTCATGGAGAGAAGTGTGAAAACTTGTCCCCAGGCTCCTGCATTTCCTTGGGAAGCACATTCCAGTGAACCACGGAGCAGCCAAAGCAAGTTCTGGGTGTCCTCAGTGCTCACAAAGACACGACTCTTGGTCCTGTTGCCCTGCAGCGGGTGCTGGCAGGGAGGACACTGGTGGCACAGTGGGGAGATCTGGTGGAGGAGCTGCATGGCCAGGCTGGGATGCAGCAGCGACTGGGTGTCACCTGGAGCAGTGAGGCCCTGGCACTGCCCGACGACAGAGCTGAATAAATCGCTGTGCAGAGGCACACAGCGGAGGGTGTGGGGGACCCCTGGGAGCTTTTCCATTCAGTTCTCCCGGAGGTCCTGGGAAGCCATGTGGAGGGGGGTATGGCATTTATGGAGGCACATCCACTGGTCTGCTGGAGCTCAGGGCATGGACATCATCTCCAGTCGGAGCAACAGACACTGCCACATGCCCATTCCACCTGGCTTAAACTCAGGTTTTCCCCTCAAGCTGAATTCATGCCACTCTGGAGTTCTTGGCAGCTTTGCAAATGCTGCTGCCTGAATTTCACTTCCCCACTGGGAGACTAAGCTCCCAGTTCTCCCAGTAAGATACAGGCTTGCATCCAGGTCATATTTCTGCTGTTCTCCACCAGCATCACATCTGTTTGCTCCAAACATGAAGATATTTTTATAAGAGCAAAAGCATGAATTATTTCAAACTTGCCTCAGGATGAAATTTCAAGGGTACTGCAGAGACTGTTTCCACAACAAAATGGGAGCTCTTCTCCTGAACTGTTCATGTTACTTTCATGAATGCTCAAAAAGAGGCTGGCTTTTTAAAAATGTCAGCAGATACCTGGAATGGGAATTTGTTTCCATAAATCCTTTGGAAGCTGCTGTTGTTGTTGTTGATGTTGTTGTCTAATCTGATCGAAAGTTCAATTTGGCAATTTTTATTAGACCTTGCTTTTAGGTATAGGCAATTAGCTCGACAAAGTATCAGATAGGATCTCTGCTGTGTTTGCAACACCTGTTGCTCTGATTCCTACCTGGTGAAAAATGGCTTTGGAGGCGCACAGCCACGTCTTTGTAGCTGTTTTCATCACATTTCTGACAGAGCTCCACCCTGCTTTCCCCATTTGTCCTTTGTTTTTCATGAATAAAGGTCATGGCATTGGCATCACAAAAAATATTGTTGCTTCAGAAGGAATTCAGCGGTCCCCTCTGAGTTATAAAACAAGTCACACGACAGAACAGTAACGCACTCAAACATTGGCAGGGCAGAAATTGGAGATGGAAGAGAAGCCTGAGACTCGTGGAGATCTCTGCAGACCTCCAGCATCCCACAGGTCGGCTGTCTTCCTGTCTGTGCTGGGCTGCTGCGTGCTGCGTAGTCTCTAATATTTTGCACAGCCCAGTTTTAAACGTACCCCAGCTGTTGGCAGTGGTTCTGTTGTGGGTACCTGCCTCCCAGCCTAACAGGTCACGCTCCTGGAGTTTGTTTTCTAACAGTCAAAGGGGCATTTTCTTTGCATCGGTGTCATGCTGTTAGTCCAACACCTTCCTGCAACTGTTGCTGGGCCAGGGGACATGGTTTCAAAACACCCGGCCCCGTTTTGGGAGGCTGTACAAGGAAGCACTGTGGCGAGGGCACCTCGGTGCCAGTGGCTAGTTTAGGTCACTGCCTTGTGTGGGACTCTGCCCCGGCGGTATCCCAGCTGCACGGTACATCCTTTTGGCCGTGTTGTATCTAGATACAGGCGACGAATGTGTAGTAACTCGCCCCTCGACTCAGCTGTAAAGCAAACGAGATCTTTGCCGTGTTTCTGTATAAACATCCACGCTGACCTTTGTGCTCATGTGAAAATCACCACTTGTCTGTTGGTTCGAAAGCCAACAATTCTTCTGTTTCATTACGGGTGAGTCTCTCCAGCTCTCTAATGTTTCCTCCTCGTTTCAGTCTGCTGATACTTTCTAGCAAGGTGATATTTTATATCCTGCAGTATTCCAGGAGTCATTTCATCACCAGTGCTTGCAGAAACACAGCCCCAAACGTATGGTCTATGTTTTTATGATTCTCTTGGCATATACCAAAATGTGAATTGTTCTGAGAATATGAGGGAGAACGAACAGAAGTTGATGCATTATTGTTACAGCCAAGGACAAGCGAGAGCCAATAAGCAAAAGCTGGATATCAAAAGCACTGGGAACACTATTAACAGGAACACTACTCAAGCAATCCCCAATTCACAGAATTCAGTAGAAAATGAATTGGAAAAGGAACTCCAGGTTAAGCAGGTCTTGAACTATCGTTCCCAGGATCACATCGACACAATTGAGTAGTAAATCACATTCTACAGAAATAGTTGGGGATTTTATTAGTAAACAGCTTAGATGCGAATTCCTTCTATTTTCTCAGCTAAAGTCTTATGGAAGATATGTTTGAAACCAAGAATTATCTGAATAATAATAATTACTAATATTTACAGAGCATTTTAGCGTAATCCCAGAAATTATAATTTAAGGAGCACAGATCTTCCTCGTTGCAAAGCCCTCAGGATTCATGTGGCAATAGCCAGTAATCAGATAAAATAGAAGCAATTAATAAAGTATTTCATCATTAGAAAAATTTCCAACACCGGAAGATTTTGCAAATCACCCAGCAGGTTTTGCACATCCTCTGGCATTTAAGATTTTGTCAGTAATGAAAGCTAAATGAATGGTGAATACAAGCAAAAGGCTTAAAACAACATCACACAGGCTCAGCATGCATAAACCCAGCATTTTAAGGGAGTTGTTCAAATTCAAACAAAATTGATTATTTTCTTTATAAAGCAGTCTCGTCTTAGTTATTGACAGAGTAAAAGTTGCCTCAAAAATAAGGTTTTTAAATATAAGACCATCACACTCCTATTTTCCCTTAGCATTGACTAAGAAGTGGTTGAAGTTACATCTCCATTTCAGGTTTCCACATCTCTTAGTACTTTGCATTGTATTTCCTCCATGTAGTTTCATAACTTCTGCTAGCCTTGCAGGCCTGGGAGGTCTGCAGAGCACATCTATGTTCTATAGGAAGTGGTTTTGGTGTTGCTCTAGCAACCTTAAATCAGTACTGAGTAAGCAGAGGTGCTGCTCAGCAGAGAAGTAACATCAAACTCTTGTCAGTACATCCTCATAGTTATTAAGAATGGAGGCAGTAGTTACAATGATGAAGGCTAATACCCTTCAAGGAAATTGCAATTCTGTCTCTTTTATTCCTCACCTACATTTTAATTTGATAAAATTTCCAATCCTGGTGCTGCTTGTTGCAGTGCACTCTTGATGACCGGGGAACTGTTCTTTCCTGTGCTCACAGCATCCCCAGATACAAACTAAGAGTGGATAACAAATCCTTTATGACGCTGTGGAGGATCCAGGTTCTCTTTTACTTTACTTCAGAGCTGACTGCTTTTTTGGGAGGAAGAAATTAATCCTCCTTTTTTTTTTTTTTTTTTTTCTTTTTTCCCCCAGATTTTTAACATGAAGCTCCTTTAAGTCACCCTTGTAAAGCATTTGGGGATCATCTGATGGAAAGTTCTAAAGAAGCACAAGGTATCACTGTTGCTTGGGTTACAAAGCTCAGGCTCAAGCTCTGAACAGAGAAGTGTACTTAAAACAAAGAGGTTTCGAACACAAAACCAAATCACGGCAATGCACACTGGCAAACACTTCATCTGCCTGCTGCCATTTACATTTTTTCAAACACACAAGAAGTGCTGTCGAGGACCTTGGCTACCTTTGTCTGTCACTGATCCAAGTCTATTTAAGCTTTCCTCAAAACTAGTCCCTGCTGCCACTCAGGTATTTCTTGCTGTTGCTTTTGTTGCCATTCATCTTTGAATTGTTTCCAGTCTGCAAGCACCTTTCTGGTACCAAAACTGAACAGAATATTCCAGGCAGTAGCCTAAGGGCATTGAAAGAAAGTCTAAAACTCCGTCCTCCATGACTTTTATATAGTCAACTCACATCCTTTTGATTTCAAACCTTGTTTTAGGTCTACACAAGAAAGGCTTTGCCATCTTTGATCGGGCTTGGTTGATTTTTTCCCATTTGGCTTTGATTTTTTCCAGTTTTCTGGATAGATTTCACACAGCTTGCCACCACAGCTCTAGTGGACAATAAAAAAACATATGGGAAATCCTCCAAAGTATGTGTTTGCAAGGAGTGCTATGCCAGGAACATCATTACCAGAGTCCTAGTAACTAATCCAGAACTGATGCCGTAACTTTTATGTGTACCAGGGGCACTGAAACCCATGCTGAAATACTTGGCAAGTCTGCCCTTAAATTAGGATCTATTCTATTGATATTGGCTACGATTGACCACAACATTCCTTGGTTTTGAGGTAGTATTTCTGAAGGGAGAAGGTTTGCGATGCCAGTTCTTGTCATATGTTTTCCCGTCTCACCCTATCTCCAAGCCCAGCTAATCTGATGATATCCAACTGTCCTAATGAGCTGCATCTACTTCTAGACTGAAGCGTTGACAGCTGCCTGTCCTATTGCCAACAAAAACTTCTGAGACAACTGTATCTTATTCCTGCAAGTACGCAATTGCTTAGTTTCCAGCCCAAATATGAGACATAATGACACTTCTTCTTATTGATCCAGGTCTGCAAAAAGGTGTGTCAAGAATGCACTCAATCATTTCCTCACGTGCAGTTTAATCCCTCAGCTGGAAAGGTTTCTGTCTCCTGGCTACAGAGGAGAAATCAAGGGCTCACGTCCCTTACAGCAGAGGTACAGTCACACAGGCTAAGGTCAGTGAGAAGGACACGTTCCTCCAATTAATGTTGGCATGTGTTTACTTATATTTTTATACATTGGTAATTCTTCCATTTGCTGCTCTTGGATCCAGAGCACATGGCAAGAGCTTCAGCTTGCTCTTATTCAGGTAGGATTTAACGCCCTTAAATCTTCACTGAGACTTAGCCAATCTCATGCACATGAGATATGCTTTCTTCCCCACAGATAAGGCCCAAAAGCTGATGGACCTGAAGGCTCATCAGCCTTTCCTTCCCCTGGACTGCAGGTCCAGAGCACCGAAACTGGGTAATAGGTGAGAGATAAGATCAGGCTCCCAACAGGCCATTAAAAAGTAGTCACTGCCTTCTAGAGAGAAAGCTATCTAAAGCAAAGCTTTGCAGGATAAATTTTGTCTTGGGTGACTTCAGTGTTCACAGGAACAGTATACAATGATACCCAGACAAAGACGGAGAAGAGATACACAGAAATGTTGATTTTGATCTAAATGTGGTCAGAATAAGTAGAAGCAACAGCTCCACTGACAGCTGATCAGGGCAACTCATCTCCAGGCAGAAATAATAGCTTTCCTTGTTGAAAGAAAAACCCACATCTACCCTCTGCCCTTCATAGCTTTTATGACTTGCCAGATTCCAGGAATCATGAAAAACACTACCCAGCCTGGGGCCAAGGAGCAGAAAAACTAGGGGAAGCACATCTAGTCCTGGAGGACTCCTGTAGCAGCCCAGGTCACCACTGCGGCCTCTCCCATGCCAGCCTTACCCACCCTGTTTTCACAGCTGAAAGTAGGACCCATTTCTTCAATTCAGCTTTTCCTCAGCAAGTTTCTTACACACATACAAGCACAAAAACTCGAGACTCCTATTAAGATCAGGCTAGGAAGGAAGGAAGAGAGAGTTTGTTGCTGTTCTAGGAGTTTTCTTTTTTTTTTTTTTAATTCTTGGGATGTGCTCAAACATTATGATGGTGGAGACCATATAAGTAGCTAGATTAGAGCAACAGACATAACAGTGGTTATTGGATACAGAAATAGCAGCCATTGCCAGTTCCAAGGAAAGAGAGGACAAACGAATAAACATCGATCATAACATCTGAAACCACCAGGCTTGGAAAAGCCTCTTTATTTTAGGAATAATCCACTAGAAAGATGCCAGGGCTAGATCTGACCAGCTCTTACTTTTTCTCAGGAGTATACTTGCCATTGAGGAAGAAAAGGATGTTTGAGGATGGATAAATCCAGGAACCTTCTATGCCATCATCTTTTAGTCACTAAGCTCTAGGGACAAATATAAGGGTTTGTTTGTTTGGTAGGGCTTATTTTTGTTTTTATTTTAAATCTGTAGTTTTTCCAAAGACCTTTTTCCAGATGTTTTTCATGCTGAAAAATTGCATGCAGTCCCAGGATGATGTACAAATTGAATGCAAAGGCAAGCAAAAAATCCAAATAGGTCTATCTCTCAATATCTCTTGAATACAAGATTGTCTCACCTCTACAGGGTTTCTTCCTCTGTTAGCAGACCTAACACACCGTGAAGAATAAGGCAAGGAAGAACCCAGAAGAAAACGGTAAGCATGTTGATTGAATGTCAGTGCAGCTATACTGTTAAGTCCTTTCCCAGCCTATGGGGCTGGAAAGGTATTTTCAGTGTCTGGTGTTATTTAGGAAGATGTTTCTGAAGGAACACAGGCTGTGCCATTCCAGGGAGGGAGGAATTGGTTTCTTTAGGATTACTAAAAACTTACTAAATAAAAAGCTTTCTGTATTGCCTCACAGCTGGAGACCAGTCATTGCAACACAATTAGAAAAGCTGGAGGCTGAAATTCTGATTTGACCTGAGTTCCTTACATTATAGCTGGTGTGTGCAAAATGCATCTAGGTTCTGTGGAGTGCAAGATACTGAATATCTCTCTCTGCCTTATCAATATTTTGAGCTTTACATTGAGCTGAGTGCTCAATGTGGAAGGTGGCATTGGGAGGCCAATCCCTTGGGACATCCTTGGTGTCAAATTCTTTAAGGATACTTGAGTAGAATATGTCAAGGGATCACTTAATGTGTCCCAGGGAGTTGATATTTACCTTCTATAGGGCACCAAGAAGACCATACATTATAAAACTGTACCAAATTTTAGTTTCCTCAGCGGAAGACAAGTACTAAAAATATAAATCCAAGTGTAACTGCAATGCAGTTTTAACAGACTTGAGATACTGAATCAAGACAGGAATGCCTAAAATAGATATTAAAGGTGAAACGCTAGCACCATGAAAATCAGCAAGAAAATCTCCTAGTGACTGCGTTGGGACTGTATCTATACAGCTTATCCAGACAAAGACAACATAAACACCAGAGGCTCAATTGTCCCTGAGCTTGCAGTGCTCGGTTGTTTAAGCGCAGGAAACGGCCCACCCTTTTCCCACCTTTGTACACCCAGGCAGGGGTCAGACACAGTGTAGCTGCCATAAGGGCAAGGCTGATCCAAGATAATGTCTGGCATAAGGTAACTGAGGCAGGGAGATGGCAGAACCGCTGCCCTGGAGCTCTCCAAATGATTGCAGAGGCAGCCACGAATGGGGGAAATGTACAGTCAATCTGTGAAAATGCCCTGTGGTTGAGCAGGTATGCTCCACCAGTTGTCTTGGAGAAACTGGCTTAAACTGGCTCAAGACAGAGTTTTCTTTCTTATAGTATAAAGTCAATACTCAGGTGAAAGAAAGGTTTCAACAGTTGCCCCTAGAAGGGCAAGAAGTCCAAGGAAGCGAAAGTACCACTGCCATCAACACAACACATCCCACCTCCTTCCACTATCTTTTCCCACCATAACAGGATCCTCAGGTAGTTGTTTTTAATTCAGGATTGAGGTGATTTCACCCTCCACATTCATTATCTGAGTAAGCGAGTACATACTTCTCTTGTTCTTCATATTTATCCTGATTATTCACCTTTGGTAATGGAACATATGAAAGGGGAGGGAAGGCGTGAGCTCACTGCCAGGGAGTGGCTCCGCAGGCTACATGAAATGCAGGTATGAAAATCAAAAACTATGATGGAAGAGAAAACTGTCTTTTCACTTTTTCTTAACTTAAAAACTCATGACAAAACAGTTGCCCAGTCCTCTACAGGAGCTCTCCACAGACGAAGCGTTGTGAAGGCCTCATCTTGGGAGTAGCAGGAGGAAGCATCAGAGCTGAATTTCCATGCTACGTAGACATGCACACATTTAATCCGGTTGTGGTTTTCTTAATATGCAAAGATCCTAAAGTCAGCTCTGATTCGACTCATCAGTTCCAGCTAATTTTCAAGCTAAGGGCTCTAATAAGCAGACTCAAGAGCATCTGGGCAAATTTAGCTCCAACCAATTTGCCTCTAGAACATCCTTTGAATACATTTGCATAGTCTGTGTTCACAAAGCCACATAAAACACGCCTTGCCAGCTGCCAGCTGGGCCTCTCTTGGCGTGTGCTGTTGCTGCTGAATATCCGCTAAAGCCTTGACAAAGCACTTACAGTCATTCACCTTCTCTTTAGTCGACATCAAGTGTCCCCCTGTATCACGGCGTGTGACAAATGTCTGGAATAACGGCGATTTAAGCACCGGACAGGCAGCGTGCGTCACCGCCGCAACCTTGACCTAACGATAGCGTATCTGAGAGCAAGAACGTGGAGCAATCGCCACCACCCGCACTTGGCTTTCCCACTGCAGCGCAGTGCCAAATTTGATAGTCTCTTTGGTGATCCAGGCACATGCCCATTAAGACAAGTTTATTTTAAAGAGGTCAGGTAGCAGCTGATGGGCAGTGGGAATCTTTTAGCATTCCCAAAACAGGCAGCGTTTGAATGAACAATCTGCAGATGCAAATGTCAGCAGATGTATTGGCAATACCCTGTGCTACAGTCGCCGTGAACTTTGAGTACTTGCTGTTTGGTGCCTAATTATAGTCCCTATAGCAGTTCATTACTTGGAGCGTGCTGGGATCTGAGGATCCTGGTTCAGATTCGGAGTCCCTTCCTGCCAGGTGCTGTACAACCACAAATGCTAGTTCTGGTAGATCATGCGAGCCAAGGCCCTGCAAACTCTTACCCATGTGCAGAACTTTCTGTACAGCTGTAACTGCACTTGGTTCAGTCTGATCTGTGCAGATATGCAGTTCTATTGTGTTCTAGCTCATTATCTATTTAACACCTATTGAACTCTCTGCTACTGCTTAAAAGCATAAAGTAAATCATGCGCGTAAATATTTGTAGAATGCGGGGCTTAATAAAGATCAGCAGCAATATAGGCAGAGGAAAGCTTGAGAGAGGCAGGATAAAAGTAACCATAAAGGGAACTTGCGATTACATACATTAGCTACGTACATAATTTGCCGGCTTCGAGGTTTGGGAATTCTGTTTGTTTGCTTAATGTAAATGAGCAAGAGAATTTGAAGAATCTGTGCCACCTACTGAAGCCAAGAACGAAAATGCTGTAGGCCTCACCCAGTGCGTTTATAAGTCCTTCCTTGTTCAGCAAAACACTTGGCCACATTTTGCACTCTAAGAGGAGAATACCAAATAGCGATTTTCCTGCAAGAACCGGGGGCTGCTTGCCCACAATGTGCAAACCCAAATGCTGTCCCCCAAATACTCCTGTGCAGCGAACATAAGGAGGGAAGACTCCTGTGAGGTTTGGGGGTGCTTTTTCTTTCAATATTTCTGAACTCTTTTCTGCGTTTCTCGACTAGATCTAACCGAAAACCACCTTTGGGAATGTTCTGTATTCAGAGTCTAATTTAGATGTACCGAATTTAGATGCAAGTTCTCACTATGCATCACTTTCAGAACAAGTTTCTTTCTAAGCTGTTGACAGAAAATGTTTATAGTCCTATTATACTCGAGTAAAAAACATGAACTGAGTAATGGATGTAATATCTTTTCCTTTGGTTTGCTGGAGTTTATTTCCCTGTTGTGCAAAGTTTTGTCTAGATTTTTTGAACAAATTCACTTTGTCTTGACTTATGCTTTTTATTCTCCATAAGCAGTTTAACAAGCTGAAGTTTGGAGAGTTTGCGGAGTGCATCTGCTTTGAAGTGACAATATTTCCAGGGAACTAGGATTCCTAAACCCAATTATGTTAATCAGAACTCCTGATTAACAGGAGTTAAAACTAACAGTTAAAACTGTTATGTTTTAACTCCTCTGCTTTTCGAACACTGAGATAACAGGTCACCTTTAACTTACTGACACACTTTGAATTTTCACTACTGAATACTTGCAACAATCTACACATTGAGTATCAGCTATTTGTAGCACCTGGCAAACAGAATAAAAAAGGTGAAACTCTGAATGATTTTTTATCAGCTCTCTGTAGGTCTAGAAGTCTTATTTAACAAAGAGTTCCTATAATTGCTGAAGTTAAGCATACACTGAAGATAAGCATAAGCCTAAAAGCTTTGCTGAATTCATACTCAGGTACATTTTTACTGTTTTTGCTTAATCTGGGCCACAGCTAACAGCTGAGTAGTGATACTGAGCGTAACAACTGGGACTCCAGGGAGGGTGTGGATGCTATTTTTGACCCACTTAAATTGATTGTTATTCAAGTTTTGTGTCAGTTACAACATGCTACAAAGATACAGAGACTCGACAAACAGGCCCAAGTTATCTTCTTGGTTTAACGACACCTCACTTTCTTATAGTTCTCCAGAGCCCTTTAGCTTTTTACCTTGTCTGGTGGCTTCCTTTACACCCCAGCGTGCCAAGTTGGCTGATCTTATCGAATATCGATACGTGAAAGGAACAAGCCTTCCCTTTATTTAATGCAGGTCTTGTTTGCTCTTCCTGGCGTTGGATCATCATTATGTTTGCAGGGAGGGTTGGCTTTTAATTTGTGTGTTATTGCAACGTGTCTCCATCAAGACAGAGGCATGCCACAGCAGGACAAGGTGCTGCGAAAGTTCCCGTGGTTGCTGTTATCTTCTAGCAAAGGAAATTATTTTTCAGCCACCCATGTTGAATTGCCAGTGGCCAACATGGAAACCTTTTGTTGAACAAAAGCTGCCACACCATTGATATTTACAACGCCTAAGATGCAGCCCAGCCAGCCCAGCAAATCAAAGGCCAAATCTTATGTTTCCTCCTGAAGGCTAGATGTTGTTAAGCTTGACTTGCCTAAGAAATTCCTTTGTGATATTAATCCTATTGATTTGAACATGAACCCAATCCTTTTCCTACTGAAATTCCCCCTGAATACAGTGAGAAGAAGCCAAAACTTGAGAATTACACTGGTGAAAGAAAAAGCTATGAGGAGGCATTATAGGCTTTGGGAGGAACAGAACAGAACGGAACAGAACAGAAGAGAACACAGTACACGATTATAAATCACAGGATCATGCTCTTAAACCAAACACAGGGTCCTTACAAGCTTTCCTCTGAAATGAGCAGGAGGGAGGCTGTCAAGGCTAAGTCAACGCCGTATTGTGACACACCTTTGCCATAACTTTGGTTGACAGTTCTCCCAGCATACCTGACTCTGGACAAACCACACTTTCCGAAGGCTTTTATGACCTTCACATACACACCTTGCTCTTTCCAACAAAAGCAAATGAAGCTCCCAGCTCATGAGGAAAGACACTTAGATTATGACAACATGCTGACACACATGATAAAAGTGTTTTTTCAACTCAAAATAGCCAGAATACCCCTATGAAATATTCTTTCTCACACAACATGCTGTTTTCTCATTATGTGTGTTGACATTTTTCATACTGACCTCAGCTAGATATTTTGTTCCGGAGTCCCCATTTAGTGGAACATTTAAACAATAACACTTTGAAGCATGCTCAGTCTCTCTTTTGAAGTCCATTCAGGCTCTGCCCTAGGGTCAGCAGGCGCATTCCAGCAATGATGCACAGACCATCTGCTGCACAAGTTTAAATCCCACTGGTCCTATACCTAGAGGTACTAACATGTTACATAACTCGCACTGAAAAACAGCCTGTCAGTTCAGACGGGGTTTGGATTTATTCCTATAGTTTTCTCACCCTCCCGCTGGAGGGCCTGTGCCCAGTAACCTTTGCATGTGGTTTCTGGGGACTACAAATTAATGAGGTAAATAATAAAAAATGACATTAAGTTCTTGCATTCAAAGACTTTATTTTCCTTTGCCCACCTCCACCCTGGCTCTGTGATTCCCAAAGCTCACTCTCTGGCATCTCATTTAGGTGCCTTCCTATTCTAGAATAGGTGGGCTCTGGCTAAGTTACCCTAAATAGTCATCTGTGGCTTAGTGTTAATTGCTGAACAAGGGAAAACCAGGATGATGCAGTACGAAGGGTGAGTTTTCCAAGACAATGGCAACAATTCAGATGACCAGTGACTATTTACTTGGATAGGAATCTGGCATCAAAAACACGACAAAAATCTCTGCCAAAATATGTCTTTGTCTATATATTTTATCCATTGTGCTTTAATGTTAACTAGTCATTATTAAACTTAACAATGCATTGGCTAAGGTTAATGCATTTCAGACCCAAGCACTGTTGGTCTTATTGATGCTATGTAAACATAGAGGAAGGAGTGGTCCCTGCCCTCGGGAGTTTAAAATCTAAACTTGGACAATACACTTCAAACATATGGTATATCCTGCAGGCTGAATTACCGAACTTCAATCAGTATTAGCCTTAACAATTAATTTATGTTGCACATATGTTCTGCATTTGGGGGCATTAGCCCTGATGGGCCCCTTGAAGGCAATGTGAGTGTATGTACATGCTGACCTTTTAATGATGGCAGAAGGACACGGCAACAAGCAGGAGGAGGCCAGTTGAGGCCTGTGGGATGGAGCATGGCATGAGGGTAAGCACGGCAGAGGGACATAAATAGGGTACAAAGGAGTGAGATTTGGAAGTCTTGTAGCATAAGCGAAGGAGGACACCCATGGCAGAGCAAGTTTTTCAAAGCAGCTCTAGCACTAGTTGAGCACCAAAATAAGTGGGCACATTTCCACTTTAGAGTATCTGTCACTTATTTAGATGCCTCCTTGGAAACTGAGCTCTCCGGAAAATCTGTCCTCAACGGTGGGTGCTGAGCACTAGACAATCTGGCCTGTTCGTTTTCTCAGTATGTGGTTCATCTGTTCTAAGAACATGTCCTTCTGGAAACATTAAAAAAATAAGGCAGAAAGAAGTGTTGGATACAGAAAAGCACACAAGCTGCCTCATGGGCTAATGATCAAGAAAGGCAGAAAAAGCAAAATTTCATAAACCAGATGAAGTCAAATGTCTAGCCACCAGGACCCCTTACAAACATTGCAGTAATCTAGGAAAGATGGTGGACATGGGTTAAAGCACTGAGTAGGAGTCAGAAGATACGAATCGGATGATTTGCTTCATCTTCCTGCTCAAAATGTTCTTCTCTGTCCAAAACAAGAAGTGGAACAGGAATATCTGCCTTACTACCCTACAGAAGAAAACTGTAAACATTAGTTAGGATCCAAACACGGCCTCAGATGGAAGAAGCAGCCCATGAGACTGAAGGTAGATCCTCTGAGGCTTTCTACCTCCACAAAACAGTTAAAAACAGCATAATGGAGCATGAAAGGACACAAAGCTGATGAGCGCAATGTGAGACACATTTCCATGTATGCAGAAATCCAGCCGCCAGCTGCGGAGGGACGTAAATCCCCCGTGTGTTAGCCATGCCTTGTGATGGAGCATGACGTAGCATTAGTGGTGCCCAGTCAACCTTTTAGTTAGACCTCCTCAGACCTTGCTGTCACCTCTGATCCCCTGAACCAAAGCGGTCGCCTTTTGCATAATGCACCTCTCTCTTTGCGTCATCTCTGAACTTGTCCTTGTGTCTCCCTGGTGGGATCCTATAAGAGGATTGGGTGGGCCAGGAGGGAGCGACTCCATTGTCTGAGCACAAAAAGCTGCATTCATTAGTAGGCAGGCATCTTAGAACCAGTTATGGTAAAAAAAAAGAGTGGATTTGCCATTAAATCGGATATTCTTGGAAGTCTTCCTCAGCACAACTCCCTGTTTTAAGCTATCAGAATCAATTGAGAGACCTGCCCAGTAATTCCCGAGTTCCAGTCCCAGCTCTGACATTAACTCTGAAGCCAATGTAATCCTCTTGTTCCCTACAATAAGGCCTCAATCCTCCACTTCTATAAATCAGCCTAACTCCGTTCACATAAGTTACTGTTGCCCCATTTGAAGATTTGGTTCAGAAATTAGGGCACCACGGAGCGGGATCCTGCAGAAATACTCAGGAAAATCTGGTCCCCAGAGAAGTTCACACTCCAAAACAGCAAGATGTGTACTCGTGAGCTGTTCTCATGACATTTTAGGCCCACAGAGTGGTTACCTCCTGACAGGACATGTTTCTCTGAGATCCAGGCTCACGAGTGACGGATATCTCTCAGGATAATTAACCATCTTCAGTGGCTGCTGCCAGAGAAGGGAGGGAGCTTTGCAGTGCCGCTGCACAGCTGTAGATGAACTCTATGGAGGAGCTGCCAGAGACTTGCCTGGTTCTTGGTCCAGTTCAAAGGGGACAGGTCAGGAGCTGGTAATTTCCCAAAATTTAAACAAGGTTCCTAGTTCACATCCATTGCCATTTTCTCGTTACATTTGCCCTCCTCTTGGTAAACAGCAAACATTTTCTTGGAAACAGTCTCATTTCTTATGCCAGTGGCAAAATAAACCCCAGCTCATCATGGATGTGTCCTTTCCAAAGAATTACCACAAAAATGTCTGAAACCCTGTAAAGCCTGTTAATGACTCTAAATCTCCATAGGGCTTTTTTCCCCCTTCCTCTTCCCTCTTTTCTCCTTGCTCTGACGAGCTGGTGAGTTGGGAATGGTTTAAAATACCACAATAACCATGGCAGGACATCAAGAAAGAAAAAGGAACAGGGTTTTGAAATACTTTGTGTAAGGCTCCAAGCACTTGAGTTGGTGCTTAACCGACTGGACGTTACCACACAGCAGTCAGATGATCTCTGCAGCTTTGGGAAATAGGAGAAATTCTGGAGAAGGGTGGGGGGGAAACGGTCTCTGCTGCATTGGTCTTTATTGTCTTATGGATTTTATCACAGTATTGTTCTTTATTTCCTGCTATTTATAGGCTCTCATGTTTTGTGCTGCTTTCATGTTTGTGTTATCTGCCTTCCCACGACATGTTTCACCCCAGCCCTTGCCTACAGCTGGATCCATAAAGGCCAGACCAATGATTTTGAATGGCACATCAGGGCTCATCTTCTCTCTCTGAGTGATGCGTGCAAACCACCCTTTTCTGAAGCACTGAGCAAGCCAAGATGGGTGATTTAAACCATGGTGGTCACTTTGCACGCTCTTGCATAAAGGAGCTGAGGAGTTTGCCACTGCACTTTTGGGTATTCAGCGATGACATTCTTTAAGAGCCTCAGCCAGTGATGCTGGGCTGTTTCCTCTGAAGTCCACACTTTAAAATGGATTTAAACCATCCGCCCATCAGTGTGGGATACCTGATGATAACCACTCTGGAACCTTCACCTGAATTACTTTATAACTCTTGTCTTTGTGCAGAGAGAAGGTGCTACAGGGGCCATTCTCATCATAATTCCCCATGATTTAGGGATGTAACTCCACTGACCCGAACTAGCAAAAGTGAAGTTAGTTCTGGTTTGAAACAAATTATAAGGTTTGTAAAAGTCAGGTCCCTGCCTTAGTAAACTTACTGCCTAAAAGGTGGCTCCAACAGCCAATAAACAAATAAATGAATAAATAAATCTGGAAATAAAAATGGGAGAGGTGCAAAATAATGCTGAAATCACTGCAGTGATCTAATCCTATCAGCGACCTTGCACCTCACACCACAGCAGTTTTCAGGCAGCCAAAACACCAACTCTAGGCACAAAGCAGAAACCAGGCTACTGGTTAGATGGGCTGGAACTGAGGGATTTACCCTCAACAACAGTCCCTTTCTGCACTTTGCGAGTGACAGCAAGCCTCTCGCATTGATCCGCAGCTTACATCACTTTTCCTTGTGTATGGAGCAGCCTGCCTTGGAAGCGACCACACAGCTCAATGCCAGAAACGACAAGGAAAAACCCTTCACCTAAACAGAGAGGAACAGCAAGCCCTGCGTTGGGACCCTTTCACAATACGAATCCAGCAGCAGTGCCTGCTATGCGCTGCTGGAGAATTCCAAAAAAAATGAAACACTTGCTTAGAGATGAAGCCAGACTTGGCCAGCTTTTACTTATGGGATTTTGGGGCAAATAACTCCCACTGTTTTACCTGTGAGTGCGTGCAAAAGGCCTGCAGAACATCGTTCTTCAGTGCTGCAGAGCAGCATAAAGGCATCTGCTTGTCAGTGCGAGATATTCTGTTTTGCCTCAAATCGTGCCTATTCTGGGAACAACCCTTGGAAAAATAGGCAGAATTTTTCTGTAGCAGCATGAAGTGCAGGTTTCTTATTCAGACAGTTTGACACAGGTTTCTATAGTTATCCTTTACTCCCTATAGCAGCCAGGCTGAAAGAAGAGACACGATGGAAATAGAAAGTATCTATAATGCACCAGGCTAAGCAAAGATAAAGCGTGGTGCAAGGAGAATTAAGAGTTGGCAAAGCACATGCTCACATAGGTGAGTCCTGAGATTCTTCCCAAGATGATGCTAAGAAGCAAATTTATGTCAAGCCATGAACATCGCTAAAGCAAATGCCTTGTCTCTCAGGCACGAGTGAGTCTCGAAAGCTGCCATTTAAAATTTTTAGTGGCCATTACTGCAAAAGCATCCATTTCGCCACATGCAAACAATATGGGGGAAGCTATGTGGCAATCTTTTTTCAGGGTGGAAGAATAAAAATTGCCACTAGGAACTGCACAGCACTGGAAGCCAAATACCAGACCGACTCTCGTTTTGTCTGAGAAATCATTAAAAGTGTGAAACCAAAGGTTTCCAGCAGAGACTGCTGCAGAGGCTTGAAAGATAGTGGCTCTGGAGCAACTGCTGTAAAAACACAGCTCCAACCCTTCCCAAAAGTGCCAAGTGCCTTGGGGTCCATGGGGATCAGCGTGGATGGGGGGTGTCACCTCTCTCAAGCCCAGAGGTTACAATCTCCTTCTGTCCTTTGTTTTGGTTGATGAAAATCTGACTGTTTCCAGCTCAGTGTCTGGTATGAGCCAACTTCTATCCATCTCCGGAGACACGCTTTTCAGTGTGCCATCAGATGCCCTCTTGACCATCATCTAAAGCGCATTGACAGGTTGCAGTAGTTTTCCGGTCAGACTCTGAAATGGTTATTCACGCTTTTATCGTGGTAAGATTAGACTATTGTAATTCTTTATTGGCCCGCTTCCCAAAGCGGGCTCTGCACAAACTCCAGATGGTGTGAAATGTGGCCAGCAGGATTTGAGTTAAGAAGGGACAGTATCATCCATTCTGTTAAAACTTCTACCTTGGCAACTGGCAAGACAGCAGATTGATTTCAAAACTGTCCTTTTTCCCTCTATGCGCAGCTGAGGTCAGGTCTCTGTCACCAATCTTCTGATTCGTTATGGTCCGGAGTACGTTACTCAGGCTCACGCTACCTGGTAAATAATTCTCTGAGGAGCGATTTCAAGGAGGTGAGGGTAGTTTAAACCTGATTTCCATCTGCTTGTGCTCCTCTAAGCCTGTGCAAAAGCTGGGCAGGATACCGCAATTACAGCCTTCGCAAACATTAGACGAGGGTGTCAGGGAGAGATGGGCCCTCCTGCTCTGGTTGCACCAAAGCTGCAGCCTGAAGAACCCCCCCCACCATGAGCAACTGTGTCCTGGAGTAAGGCACCAAACTATAGCCCGTATCCTGGGCATGGCCGGGGAGAAATGGCGATGCCATGGAGGGAGCAGGGTGCCTGCCTGCAGTCCCTATGTCCCAGCCTGATCCATTGAAACACAGCACATCCCAAAGCTCTTCGGAAATCCAGGTGGCTGATCTCACCCCTTCCAACCCCAGTGTGAGCTGCCGAGGGGATGCCCAGACAGTGGCCAGGGTCCCTGCTCCTGCTTTTAGCACTGCGGGGCCTCATCAGAACACACAGACGGTTGGTACGTGTTCTTATGAGCCATCTTTTCTTGTGCAAGCAGTGGCCACACAAACAATCGATAGGATGATAACCGGCTCCATACAGATCAGCACAAATAAAACCTTCCGGTGTTTTGGCCTTTTGTCTTCTTAGAACTTTCTTTTTCTGGAAGAGCATGATACAAAAGGTGTATTCCTTCACATTTGATTTGTTTTTATATCGAGACCAAGAGTTAAAACCTTCTCTGATTTAGCTCACGGTGGCTAAATTTCTACAGGCCTTTCATGTAAGGAAAAAGTCTTGGGCAGGCTGTAATAAGAGTCTAGCAAAGAACGATCATTTGGCTTGTTTTTATTAACTGCTATTTACAAAGCAGTATGTGATTTGCTGCATAAGAGGGAGAAAGGCTGGGGACAGGCGGTGGAATGGCATGGCAAACACGGCGTGCTCTGAGCTGTTTACCTTCCCCGTCACTTCTGCAGGGAACCTGTGACCTGCCACTCATGGACGTGGATATAAAAGCTCATGCTGTTTTGGTTGTGTTGTGGGTTTTTTTTTCGTTAGTGCAAGACAGCTGACACAGACTGTTTGCTTTGGGAAAACAACCAAACCCTTTTGTTTTGCATGAAGGGGGTGAAAAAACCTGTATATAAAGAATTGCACTGACTCTGCAAACAGCTACTGCATAAGGAAGAGAGAGTGGCGGTCAGCTTGGGGGTCACACTGACTGTTGTTTTAAACCTACAGTGCCACCGTCATTTTAGAAAGTCAGAAGCCTAGAGAAACTGTTGCAGACATGAAATACTTCATCATATGGATAAATATATATAATCAAGAAAAACAGCAGTGTAAGAGAACAGCCAAAGTCAGGATGGTTTACCTGAAATCAGGAGAATTTAGAGTTCAGCAGATAAAATGAGATACAGGTTGGTCTCCAATCCTTGAGCTTAGCTGATCTGCACTCATTTATACACCCATCATGTCATGCTGGACCAGATATCTGGCCTTCTTAACCCAAGAGCACCAGTCGGAATGGCTTCAGGATCACTGCAGCTTGTACCACCCTGAGAACAGCTTCCAGGGCAGGAGGTACCACAATCTAAAAGCAGAACTTTAATGCAGACCTGCCTCAGTTCTGCCTCGAGCATGATGCTGCCTATGAGAGGTGCTGACATGCACCTGTCAGTCACAGGTATCTATCCATTCATCCCATTCCCAGGTTTCTCCAAACCAGGAGAGCACTCAAGTGCTGAGTGAAGGTGTCAGCCCACCTCCCACCAGTTCTGAGAGTACAGCTTTAGCTTTAATCTGGAATGAAAATGCTACGAATTTTACAAAGTATCTTTTAATTTCCCAATACGTCATTTTAAAGACAAATTTTGTCAGTATTTGTTCAGCTGAATCACTTCACCAGTGGGTGGGCTTGAAGTGTCTGAATGTAGGCACCTAGAGCTATTTTAAAAGCTTGTGATCACCTAAAGCACCTGCATGAGGCTGGCAGGTAAAATGCAGGACCTACAGGAGACCCACATCATCTTTTAGATGACAGACGGAGCTAATGTGGGACACATGGAGGCACTGTCGTATATCACAGTATCTTATATAGTGCCAGACACATATGGGCAGGCAACTTGACCGCCTCCTACATGAATCAACCAGATGTCTGCAGAGAATCTGCTCCCAGCTTCTTTTGCAGCTGAGAACTGAGCCACGAACATGTTTTGTGCATTTCAGAAAACTGTCCAAGAGGACTGCTGGGAAAGGTAATGCCTGCTTATTTTACCTGGAAAATCACAGACAGCCTACTTATATCTCTGCACATGGGCCTCATTCTAGTGGGAGGTTACAAGAAAAGTCTCCATGACCAGCTACCATGGCCTTGAGGAGCTGAGCAACCTGAGCCATGACCTGCTCAAGTCTCCATGCACCCAAACCCAAACTATATCCATTCAGCATATGCAACTGATGGTGATAACCATCTGATGTGCCACATAATAAACTGGAGAATCAGATAGCAAATCTCACCCCCTGTGTGTCACATAGCCCACCAGCCCAAACACGTGCCATTTCAAGCCAAGTTCTGTATCAGATGAAAGGAAGGCTCTCTTGATCAGATAAACAGCACACCAAGTGCTGTGAAAAAGCTGTGAATATTAATAGTCAATAATGCTAGAGCATGTCCAAAGAAGGGCAACGAAGCTGGTGAAGAACCTAGAGCACAAGTCTTAGGAGGAGTGGCTGAGGAAACTGAGGTTCTTTAGCCTGAAGAAAAGGAGGCTCTGAGGAGACCTTATTGCTCTCTACAACTGCCTGAAAGGAGGTTGTAGCAAGGTGGGTTTTGATCTCTTCTCCCAAGTTGCCAGTGACAGGACAAGACAAACTGGACTTGAGTTGCACGAGAGGAGGTTTAGATTGGATATTAGGAAAAATTTCTCCATCGAAAGGGTTGTCAAGCATTAGAACAGGCTGCCCAGGGAAGTGGTATTTAAAAGATGTGTAGACGTGGCGCTTAGGGACATGGTTTAGTGGTGGACTTGGCAGTGCTAGGTTAACGGTTGGACTTGATGATCTTAAAGGTCTTTTCCAACCTAAACGATTCTATGATTCTATGAGTATCCCAGGTGGCTTAATCTGCAAGAATGTAACCTCCTGTTGCTGTGTAGCTTTCAGGCATCCTTCCATGTTCTTAGTTCTCCTGATAAACTTGGAGAGATTTGTTTCCAAAGAACACATTTTCCAGTAATTGATAACATAAAACATCACACATTATGAACTCTATCTACCCAACAACAGTCAAGAGTGAAAGAGCCCAGATACTCCTATAGACCCACTTTTGAAGCACTGAGGAAAAGCACATTAAAAACTTGGATGCTATTTTTGTTATATACCACCACTGTGACCATAAATGTAAACGACTACTCAAACCTCGGGTTACTTGCAAACCTAGCTGAAGAAGCGAGTAGAAAATTAAATAGATCGTGGGCATTCATACCGAGCCTTTAATTAGAGAGAAGAACGTGGCTCTCTGCATAGGAAGGCCATATCTTCATATGGTGCAAATCAACGCAGCTCCATTATGGAATTACATCAGTCTGTGCCAATGGGAATTCCGTCCAGGTATGCGTACAAGGATGTCTGCCTTTACCATGGAAACACAACACCTAAGCGAGGGACCACATGAGCAGCTTAACAGCAACTGTATTAATACTTGACAGGGCAGGAAAGAAAAATGAAAACAATTGCTCTAATTGAAACTACGGGGGGTGTGTAAGTAGGGCAGAATGCACGGTAATTACCTGTGTTGGAGTTGAGCCAGAGCACCAACACTAACGCTCCTACTCCATGGGACTGCACAGGAGCCTAAGTAAACAGGATTTCGGTTTTCCATCTTCTGCTAAAATGATTGTTTACACAGAAACAGAGAACTGTGTAAAAAGACATGGTGCGTGCTCAAGTCTGAGGAACGAAGCGGGGCTGCCAGCCGAGGAACTGAATTTCCACCCACACTTGCACTGAATGGTGAAGAGGTGTGGTGCTCCCTGGGAGAAACGCTGCCTGCCTGGACAGTGGATCTGTGCACGGGCACAGCTTTCTCCAGCTACGGAAAGGAAATGTCAGGTTACTGCTAATGAAATCAAGGTTCTGTTTACCTGAGCATTAACGTGAACCTTCTAGACATCCTCAGGCTGGAGGTGCTCCCAGCTCCTTCTCCCACAGCTCTGCAGGGCTTCTCAACCACATCCACCTTGCTCACCTCCCTGCAGTCCACTTGTCATTTGCCCACCCCTACACCTTCCTCGCAGCCGTCACTGGCAGCCCCTGGGCCCTGCTCCTGATTCCCCACCACCTCCTCTCCATATCACCTGCAAAGAGAGGCAAGCCTGCACAGAAAGCTATCCATAGATCAGTTCCTAGAAAGGTCACTTCCCATGCTGTGGTGAATTCCCAGGCACAGGGTGCACAAGAAGCATGAAGACAGTGGTTAATAGCAAAATGAGGCTCCACTGACAGCATGGGTAGGGGATAACCCCGCCTGGTGTGACCTGGGGCTCAGCTTGAAGTATTAGTTGAGACGCAGCTATAGAGTCTATGGGAAAAACTAGGTGAAGTCCCAGAGGAACAAACCTCCTTTTCTGAGAAAAAGCCAATGGCTTACCCAGCAATGCCCATTCGTGGTCCAACAAGCATGTCGTAGTCATACAACAGAGGAACAACCTCAAGCATCTGCCCCATCATCAGTCATTGCTTCATGACTGTGCCAGCTCTGCCAGCAAGCAGCGACCGCAGGCAGCTGCCAAGCCAGCGTGACAGAGCTACGAGTCCTGCACGCTACTGACATATGTGCCTGAACCTGTGACCCATCGGTTCTGCAGACCATCACAAATCCCCTGGGGCATACAGGTCCCCACAGCCTTGCAGGTTGTTTTTAGTTAGACGAATTCAAATGGCTGCCACAAAAGCTTAATCTCTTTCCAGCCACGCTCACGCTGAGTGTCAATAGGAAAAAGTCCCATGAATACGCTTGATAATTACAGAGCCATGGCTGTAGCAAAGAACAAAGTATAATGCAGGCTTGAATACTCAGGAAATTGACTGCTGATATGTTTCCATTCATTGTTTTGTTCTCTGTTCTCAGTGTTATATTAAAATCTCCTACTAAGAATGAGCTTTCTTGTTTAATGGAACTTGTCAGTTAGAGGAAATCTGCTTGAGCTGTTTGATCTATTCTTTAAAATAATATTAATTGCAAATTTAGCACACGTCCCTATCTTAGCTAGCAAATCATTTGAAAACTAAAGCTGGTATTTTTCAAACTTTATTTGTTACCCACAAAAAATCATGGCCCATCACTTTCTAACTCTAAGGCATTCACCATCCCTTTGCTCCAACTATTCTGTCCTGCCTATTCATTAGATATGTTGATCGGTCGAACCAGTCACCTGACACTGTTTTTCTGACTCTATTAGTGAAAAGTGATAGAAGTGAATAGCAAACAGTAAACATGGTGTGAATCTCTGGTCGTGAGAAAATTCATGAAACTTTGCAGTTTGTGAGCATTTTCATAAAATCCTGACAACCACATCAACTTAGTCAAGTGTGACCTCACATCTATAGGAAATCACATTCAGTGCTTCTGTCTGCCTCTCCACTAATGAAACTAGCTGTCTATTTTGATTCCGTGTGACTCCTAATTAAATACTGAATTTGCATGTTTACTAGTCAACCTGATTCCCAGCATGTGCACTCACAATAACAAATCTCAACTTCAGGCTCATGATGCTGACATACAGCTGAATCTGGATTTCCAAAGTCCTACAGTTCGATAATATTTAAATCTGGAGGTTTCACTTGGTTCTTTGCAGGCATAAAAGAACCATTTAGAAAAATCAGATGCAGTGGCCAGTTTAGACTTTATGCAAGCGAGACAAAGTCTGCAGGATTATTTCAATTTGCTGGTTCTGAACCTTCAGCGAAAATCTGCAAAAATGGGTTGCATTGAGTGGCTCACAGAAACAATATTTCTTTTGCAAATGTCTTCCTGCTTCCAATTACACCAGAATGATGGAAGAAAGGGGAAATAGCCGATTCCAGGGTTCATACAATTACATATAATACACTCTATTATCATCAGTACTTGATGCTTTTCTTTAGGCAATCTCAAAGACTTTCGGAAATGCTCAAAAACTTTCCACTGTTCATGTCAGCATGATCACAAGTGCTGTCACTTTCAGGAATTTGACTTTACAGACAGAGGAGCGGTGGCATGAGCCCCCTCCCCAGGAGGCAGCAGCATCAGCTCTGCACGCAGACCCCAAGCATCCTCCCTTCCCCTCCCTCCCTTACCAGCCCTGGGAGATGTCTCCCTTCTCTGGCGACAGCAGGTTTCATTATACTTGTGCTCATTCAAGTAATTTGCCTCCCCTTGGCCTCACTAAAAACACCGCCCTGGTGCTGCACACCTCCGTTCTGCTGACCCCGAACAGCCGGCTGTGGGCTGGGGGTGGCGAGAGGCCCCTACGCAGGTACCTTAATGACGGGATGTGCCTCAGCCGTGGCTGTTCACACTGTCGGGGGAGCCCGAGCTCCCTGCCTACATACGGTTTCGGACACGTGCCCTCGTCCTCTGCTCCATCTCCCCTGCTCCTGACTCATTCAGGCAGCTCAAGTGGCAGGGAATTCCTCTAAAATAACACCATTCTCCCCCACCCTGATCCTTTCTTAAAACAAGGGCAGAATTGCTTAATAAAAAACAAACCCAAGGGAAGAAACCTAAATTGGAGGTGACCTCCTTCCAGCCCTCGGCGCTGGGGGCCGAGGCGCGGCTCCCCTCCACCCAAGCTGGCAGGGTCGTTCCGGCACCTTTGTCTCATTCCCTCCCGGAGCGAGGCCGTCCCACGCGGCTCGTGTTTTCCCGCGGCCCATGAAGAGCTCTCTGTTCCCCGGCGTGAGTCACGCCGCGGGCCGCTGGCACCAGCCCCGGCGCTGCGCTCGGCGGCGCCCGGCACGTCGGGGGCCGCTCCGCGCTTCTTTGGAGCTTTGTCCCGAGGATGAGGGGCGGGCCTGTCGGTCGTGGAGCCGAGAGCGCGGCGCGGCACGGGCTGCGGCAAGCGGTGCGGTGCAGGGGATGCCACCCGGCGAGCCGGCGGAGGAGCGGCCGCGTTTCTGCCACCCGCCCGCGGGCAGCCCCGGGAGTGCCGCACAATAAAGCCTCGCCGGCTGTCGCTACCTGTGCCAGCCGCCCCGGGACACCGGCACATGCTGCTAACACCTCCTGATGCGACGGTGCTGGCACTTCCTCAGAGACCAGGACAGAGAGGGTGCGGCTGGCTTTCAAAACTGCTTTAAAGCTACAATAAAAGCCCCTCATGGGCATAAAATTACCATTCTGCAACACTGGCAAACCATTCCTTTTTCCAGGAAAGCTATCCCTCGGGTGTCGCAAGCTACACCAGCAGCAGAGCAGTCCTGTAGCTCTGACCAGAGGCTGCTACAGGTATTTCGGTCAAGGGATTGAATGACTTTATGACCTTGATGGACGCAGAGTCAGCTCAAGAGCGCTCAGCTGTGCAAACAAAATGTTGCCACCTCAGTGATAAGAGGGGAGGGTGCCCGTGCCAGGGCAGAGGAGGGGAGACGGAAGGATGCAGCAGATAATGATGACTTGGGGAGACCGCTCCAGGTCTGGGCTTGCCGCTTTGAGGAGATAGGCACCCCACATCCTTCAAGCCAGCCCTCTTCCCTCCGTGGCAGGAGCAGTCAGCCTGGTTTGCCAGGGCTTTCCTATAAGCAAAATGTGTAATGAAGCATTTTTCTACCCATTTGCTTCTGCTAAAGAGATGGAAATTAGAGCCGTCCCAGAGTGGCCTGCTCACCTAAGGACCTGGTTTAAGCTACACCAGCGAAGCCCTCTCCATGTCTTGTGGGGAAGGGTGCTGAGTGAGGTCACTCAGTCTAATGTTGCTTCAACACGTCAGTAAGGCCATTATATATAGGGAGGCACAAAACAAACTTCTCCGTTCCAGTGCAAGGAGAGTTCTGCTTTTGCTCTGAATCGTTGATCTGAGCTGACTATTTTGGTCCTTTTGAGGGTTAGACTACAACTCCGACCTGCAGTTCTGCTTTAGATTTGACTGAACCTCTGTGAAAAGGTCAAATACGTTTATGAGATTCCATCACAAGAGATGAGAAACACCTGATGGCTGCTGTTGCTTTCTGAGGCCTTTTTTGTCCATAAGACTTCAGTACCCTGCACCCAAAACCTTCCCCCAGTTTGTCCTCCAACCCTGGCAAAGACACACTCTGTAGCCAAACAACATCCCCTTTTTCTATTTCCTTCTACAGGCACAGCAGCTGTTCTGTTTTGCTGCTGAATGAAGCAATGTTTTACCCGCTACGGTTTACTGATTTGCAGATTTTGGTGGCAACACTGTCACAGAGTTCCCACCATCAGCCCCTGCCAGCGTTTGCCTTCTGACACACAAGACTTGGGCTTTTCAGCTGTGCCAAGGCAGTTGCTCCCGGGGGCCATGCTGATCGGGGAACTGATGTAGTTGAAATAAATTGCAAAAACAAAACACACACAAAAAAGGAAGAAAACAAAATCCTTCCTATTTTTACGGGGCATTTTGTTCATGGTTTTTAACTCCCATCAGTTCCCAGTGCAGCTTGCTGCAGAGTCAAACGGGGAGTTATTTGAGCTGCGCTAGAGCAAAATGGTGGGAAAAAAGTCTGGGATGGGAATATCTCAAGGTACTATTTCTACTAAAGCTTCCTTGTCCTCAAACCATGGCCAGGGTTTCTTATCTCGGACTGACATTATCCACGAGTTTATTTTCAGTAAACAGCCAATTCATTTCACAATTTATACATCGTTATACATCTCCCACATACCAGAGAATTAGCTCTACAGACTGCTTTAAGGCCTTAAAAGGATCTTTAGGATTCAGTTTTCATTTTTAAATGAATACAATCATTCAACTGAGCTGTAGACTACTAAAGCAAGACACCACTTCAGTGATAAACAAAATATTTTCCTAATAATTCACTTAATTGTCCCTGTGCCTTTGGAATGGGACATGCTTTGGGATTCCAAATAACACAAATAATAACAACAATAACAACAGCGCATTCCATTTTACTGAACGAAACAGTGATACACCAAAAGGCTCGTGATACATTATCACCAGCTCTGCAGGAGTGTGGGTGGGAAGCAGGAGGCTGCAAGAAAAGACAGATAGAACAGCTCCTACACGCGACTCTCCTCTGTGCTGCTATTTGCCTTTGCTCAAGAAGTGCAGCAAATGTATTAACACTCGCATGAAAAATGAGCTGAGGTAATTCCATCTCTGAGCATGTGATTGGTCTCGCTGCCACAAATGTTTTCCCTCTAGGTCCGTATCCGAGTCTCACATAGACTGACTCATGCTGCAGCCCCACACGTCACTACTACTCGGCAGCATCAGACTGTCATTTGTTTCCTTTTGGAACGGGATGTTCCATAATAGCTCCAACTCCCACCCGACAGTCTGTGAAATTGCAGTTCTTTCACATACCTCCTTTGTTCCTGACCAGCAAGCTTTTTGTTTGTTTCTAAGGTCCTAAAACAGGAGCAGAAAGTGGCTGAAGCTCAGGGATGCTTCACTCAAAACTCTAACGGGATGCGTCTTTTAACAGGATGGAGGTGTGATGGTTCTTGGTGTGCTGTAGAGTCTGTTCTTCAGGGAGACAAATGAAGCACAGTGCAGAACTGTTGCTTCTAGGGTTGCTGCTGTAAGTACAGCCCCACGTCTCATTCATAAGGCTCCTTCTTCCACAGCCAGGGAGAGACTGTCTCATAGATGGAAGCTGAAGCTCTGGACATGCAGATGGAACCATCAAAGCAGAACCAGCTGTGCTTCAGAGTGCCTCACCATGATGGTCAAATATCCAATACTTGTTTTCAGCACTGGCTAATTTGATCCTCTGCTGCTAAAACACTAATCTACATCTGTGTCAATAGTCTGGATCAGCAGCGTGCTTCAGAAGTGAATTCCTGACTTACTGTGCTTTGGTTCCTACTGTGGCACAGTTTCATTTCAGAGCTCAGTCTATAGGACTAAGCAAGTGCTAGCTTCAGGATAAAAACCCCAAGTGTCAACAGTATAGATATGGAGTCCTCAGCACCAGCTTGTTTGCTCTGCTGCTTTGGTGCTCCTGTTACACCAAACTACCAGCTATCACTGCTTGCTACTTGCCTTGCAGAGCCAAAAGTCCTGGAGTTGCTGGATCCCAGTACACAATTGAAAAAGGAGGAACGTGATGTGGTTCCAGGGATGCAGCAGAAAGAAGGAGGCTACAGTCCCCCAGGGATCCCTGCCCATGTGAAGACCATGTTCTTCAGGATACACTCATAACGTTGCCAAGTTCCCTGATGGGGAGCTGACACAAAAGGACAGAACCAAGGGAGCAGAGCGCCAAAGAACTAAAGGGCATAAAATATGATGGCGTTTCTCCAGCTTACTTTTGGGATGCTGCTATAATTCACGACAGGCTAAAATAGATTTGTCTTCACACTGGGCGCACAGTAAAACAGATGCATCGCTGTGCAGAATCCAGCATCCTCTGCTCCAACTGCTACTCCTCTATTTATCAAAGAGCTTTAACCAAGTGGAGATCCTAAATTACTTCCTACAGGTGCAGCCATTCCTAAGGAGGAGGTCAATTCCAGCTTCAAGTGTGGTAAAACCAGTATTCCCAGCATTCTTCAAAGAAAAATACTTACTTATTATCTGCCACTTGGAATAAATTGGGAAGCTTAAAGATTATCTGGAGAGAATTTTGAAAAGTGAGGCTTGTATTTGCAAACTGCGCATAGCCTTTCTCTGAGAAACGTAGAAGTTTCTGAGGCTAGTCTCTGAAGGAGGATGCCCTAAGAGTCTCTGAAGATGTTTATTCTGACCTCCTGGACCTTTGTCCAACGTACATTCATTGGGGTTAAATAAATAAGATTAACAAACCCAAAGCTCCAACGTTCCGCTGTCCTGCATTGAGCCAAGACCTTAAGTAAAGAGGCTTAGGTCACTTTCATATTTCCTTTGACCAAGCACAGCTCAGTCCATTCCAATTTTTGAGTGAAAAGACCTTTATGGCTGCACTACCTTGCATTCAGCTGCCCGAGAAATCTTTAGAAACCACTGCAAAGGCAGATCATCACAGCCTAGCATTCCCTGCTCGCTGCAGACACCGTCACATGCAGCACAGGGAGAGCAGCCAGCGCCCCGGTGCCGACTTATTTTCATGACAGCCCTCAGGAATCCTCCTGGTACTGCCTGGCCGGCTATAGGTAACGCTGCACTGCAGGAATAACACAGCTCAGGCTCTCAGTGCTGGCCCTCAAGCTTTGGCAGCCGACAGGACAAAAGACAATCTATAAATGCAAGTCATTATAATGTTACAGACATCACCTCTACCTTTACCTGGACTTACCTGGACTGATGTGGAGGGCAGTGTTTCTCTTGACATTCAAAACGAACGTGTGCACTAAAGAATACGAGGCTTCTTGTACACAGGGTATTGTTCTGGATTTCGTATTTCTTCGGGGTTGTCTTGGCAACGAAGAGGGTTTGCCGCTAGAGGTGTGTGAAACACTGGGCAACAAAAAGCAAACCAACTCCCACTTATTTCATTCCATCACCCAGTTACACCAGGCTCCTTATCAATCTGCCGGGACGTTACTAGCATGCTGCGTGTCAGAAGGGGCAGCACTAATCACCACTGACTCTTCCACCCCACCCTGAAACACTGTGATTCTGAAAACAGAAAAAAATTATATCTTTCATTGGGAAATGATGTCTATCCAGACACCCCTGACCTGCTCTGTTCAACTTTCTCCCTTCAGCTTCCTCTTTCAGGAGTAGTTTCCTGGAAGGCAATGGAACCGATTATGGATGGTTTTAATAAAAATTAGTTTGGGGGGTTTATTTTAGTTTCAATTATGTAAATTTTAAGTGACTTCAGTGAAGTCAAGGGGGTTGCCATGGACTGATTCCAATATAACAGAGTTTGCCAGTTTACCCTGATGTGAGTCTTTCCTACGTGAAGAGATGCTGGACAGCTAAGGCTACACCTGGTCAGCCAGTGAGTGGAAATGTCCCACTTGCCCTTCTGACTCAGCTCCTTCCATGGACAACAGACCTTTATTTGCTGTGGATGAGGTCCAGGAAGTATTCTGGAAAGCTTTTAAAGCATCTTCAGAGGCAGTTTCACATCGCTTATTCATGTCATTTGCTTTAATTTTTACTTACAGAAGGCGTTTAAAAAATTAACCCAAACAGCTGTTTGGATTCCTGTATTTTTTATGTGGCAAAGGGAAAAAAAAGTCTGAACAGCTGTGTCAGTAAAATACAAGCCAGGTGGCCTCCCTAAGGCAAAGTTTGTATGAAATCTATAAGATAATGTTTTTATTATCTGAGTTACTGTATTTCTTTTTTATTACTTTGCTCTTGTGGATTCTTAAAGGGGTATTGGCCACTTATTTCTTATCTTCATCCTCTTCCCTCAGCATTTGAGCTGTACCATAACTCAACACAGATGTTATGGTGATTCAGTCATCAAGGGTGAAAATCGCCCTTTCAGCACAATCGTCCTGAATCTATTTTGAGGACTCAAATGGGATTTAAGGCCAAGTAGGCAGCAATTTTACAGATTTGGCCTTCCTATGGGAAGAAACTCAGGCCATGGCACCAAATGTCTCCCTAGGGATGTGCAAGGGACTGCCCACGGAACACTGGCAGAGGGAATTTGTTTTCCATGTTGTATAACTAAGTCACCTAAGATGCACGGTTTTGTTCCAGTTCCTTGACAAGGTAGCTGGATCGTCCTCAAGCAGAAGCTAATGACTCACGATTACACAATAGTCCGAAAGAACAGTTGTTTTGTACTCCAATGCGTGAAACATTGGGGATTTGTAAGCTGCTAGCCAAATTCTCAGCCGGGCGGCACTGAAATCTATATGGCCAAATGGATTTACACCACAGTTTCCCCACTGCTGTCATCTTGCAGCATATCCTTATGGACAAAGGCTCATGAAGAACTTCCCCTGCTAAGGTTTTTGAATTCCTCTAGCAGCCTCCCATCCTGCATGGAGCAAATTTTAGCCTTCGGAGCCCTGGTGCTCCTTCTGTGCACTTGCTATCATGGTCTCACTGTGAGAGGCTTCCAGCTGGCTGCTCCGAGCCCCAGGTTTCATGGCACCACTCTCCATCTGTGCTCCAGGCCATGACACTGTGGTCCAAACCCTAAGCCCTGTCCAGCCAGCCAGGGCTCATTGCTAAGTCCCTTCCATATAGACTCTCCTAACAGGGTGCTTTTATTGCTATAAGGGACCTTGCTGATTTATGGATATGTTTTCCATAGACTGTTTATTGATATTTTCTTCTCTGACTTCTGTCCTTGAATTATGAACTCTGTAGAACAAAGTGAAAGCACTGAAGTGTCTGAAAATTGCCAGCCACATCGCAGGCATTACAGCAAGTGATATTTGTAATAAGAACAGCAATGATAATTGTAGTAATAATTAAATGATTTGTTGCTGTTATTATGCCTTCTCCTATTCCTAGAGTGACAAATAGGGGCTCTGAACAGTTCCTGAGCCTGAGGAAACATTTTCAGGTAACATAGAGTGCAAAGAAAAAACAGTTTTATATTATTATAAACATACGCATAACCAATATTGTTGTATATTACTATATAGTGATTTTATATTACATTATTTTGCAGAAGTTCCTAATTTTTAAAGTTATATAGCATAATATAATGTCTAGCACTATATCTTACAACAGCTTACAGCACAATGATAGTATATAGCAAGATACCCGAAATTTCTTTATATACCAGTAGGATTTTTTTTCTTTTTTTTTTTTTTTTTTTTTGACTTGAGAAAGAAAATAAGAAAAGATGTCTGCACAGGAGAAAGACCATCTTCCAGGGGAAAATGCAGCAGAATCATCACTGAGCCTACAGGAGAATTTCATTCTCCTCTAAATCATTCCCTTTTGGTACGTTTTCTTCATATTTAGTTGCTGGATGCAATTCCTTCTGTATGTACTAAGCCTGTGTTATTACAATTCCAGCATGATATATGTTTATTTGGAGTCTAACAAGATCATGAATCAGGAAATAGCATTGCACTTTATATTATGTATTTATTTATTGTGTTAGGATGAAATTTACCTGGGTCCAGAGAACAAAATTAGGCTGTTACAGCCCTTGGTTTCATATAAGTTATTTTCTCAATGCCTATGCCCTGTGGACAGAAATTTATTTCACCAGTACTGAATAACAATTCTCCCATTCTCTCACTGCCTCCAGGTATGATTTCTATATCTTTCCTCCTGTTTCCAATTTTGTATCCATTACTCAAATGCTTGAAAACATGAAATATAATACCAACAATCACAGAGTGAGAATGTCTGCAGTGTGTAGGGGATATTTTTTGTTCCTATTCAATCCTTTTGTAATTAAAAAAATCCTACTCAGTAATTTGATGTTGTCAGTGACATTATCATACTTCTAATCTTAACCATTCAGTTAAATTTTAAGGGCTGGTTGGCCCTTAGAAAGAAGGACAATTTTGCAGACAGTTTCTGGGATGCAGATTTGGAAGATTTCAGTTCTTCTCTGAAGTATATCACACACTGAGCAACGAACGAGGATTTTAAACGGAATGTGTACTAATAAATGTAAATATTAAAGTGGAAAATTACATCACAGAATATAAGAGAGCACAATGTATTTAATAATACAACAGTAATTATCTTTAATAATGCTAAAAACATCAGTGAAAAACATTATGAGAACTTTGTTAAGTGTCTAAACGTGTTCTGATTGCTGTATTTGGTAACTTTGCAAGAACTTAGGTCTCCAAGACTTGGAGTCTCCGTGAGATTAGATAGTATTTGTACGCAAAATGCAGGAGAGAAGTTAAATGAGCAAATGGCAAGTTTATCTGACATAGAAGAGTTATAAAATCATTAAGTAAGTAAAAGTTTATTCACTTAATTGGCTAAGACCCAGCAAGAATTTCACAACACTATCAGCACGGTGTTGAAATATTAAAAAAAAAAAAAAGCAAAAAAACCAGCCCAGCAACCAAATGCTCAGTTTCAGAGAAGTACTCTCATTTAAGAAACACTCTCTTACATAGTTTCTTAGATAAGGTGCTGTTTATCACCACGCGCGTATGTTCTTCCTGGAATCAAGGTCCATGCAAGTTTTTTCACATACACCAACATTTTCTCGGTGCTTTGTGATTTCTCCTCAGTCAAGCACCAAGAACACAGGAAAAGTGGAAGTAACAAGCATATAGTTACAGAGGTATGACATATAAACATTACTTACAGTTACTCAGTGATTTGAGCTAAGATAGAGACCATCAGAGTGTAACGGGTTAACCAACAGTAATTTCTATCAATTTTACTTGTGCACAGAGGAAAAAAACCTCTTAAGAACATGGATGAACAGGAATATGTCAAAGCAGGAGCACAAGGAAAAGTAGTTCATGCAACTGCTGATACAATAGAAAATTGGAAAGCTCTGAAATAAAACATAAAAAAAATCGATGTGTAACCTCTGTAAAGACAATGAAAGGTGTGCTCTGGACATCCAGTAAAACCCTGGTGTAATTGTATTGATCATGCAGCATCCTTCGAAATAGGATGTTTCTAAATTTCTGCTCCACGGTATGTCTTTTTCTTAGGAATAGTCTGGCCACCTAAATATTTCATAGGTGGGAAATATTTCAGCCTACCTTCCAGCACACACAGAAGTTTAAAAGCAACGTAAATGTAAATACTTGCTGATGGCAAACATTTCATTTGCCAAGAAGAAATGATGCATTTTGTATCAGGATTACATTATAACCAAGATTAACTTTTGTATCGTCTCTGGCAATTCTTTAACAAAAACATCCCCTGATGAAACACAACATGTAACTCACAGGTTTTGCGTGTTCAGGGAAACTTCTCTCAACAGCTGGCTTACAAATGTTCATACAAAACGAGCTGCACTGTAACCTGCTTTTAATCTAACTGCCAGATACCACAGAGATAACACCCTGGGAGATGGCACCAGGTTTTTGAACGAGGAACTACTCGGTGATAACGATCATATGGAAAACCAGAACAATTTATCAAAACCAATCAATGAATATACCTCAAATTCTCTTAGGAGAAGGGAAACATGTCACCATCATAATGCAAGGCAACCATCATCCAGTAAGAACTCAGGCCAAGCCTGAGTGGTGCATCACAGCATGAGTTATAATATAAGATTGCTTGGTGCAACTGCACAGATTGATCACAAACATGTCTCCAACTTCTGTATCCAGGCCGGCTCTCTTGCTTAGTAAAAGAAATTGATCCTCATTAAAAAGCAACCACTTTATATATCGACATGTGTATACATAGAATCATCAACATTGAAACCCATCTACTATAAGCTCAAAGATTAGTTCTGGGAACAAAATAGGCATCATCAAGACACGAAACCAAGAAGAAATAAAAAGGAATAGATGAAAAGAAGGGGTAACTGACAAATGGTAAAGAAATAATGAAAAAATATTTGTGAATATGTTGGATCATTATCAGATGGATCTTCCCTTACACCCAATTTTAGTTACTTTTGAGAATAGCTATGTGACTAAAAATGGCTGTCATTCTCAAAAAAAAAAAAAAAAAAAGCTATGTGCAAGATTCAGCCCTGGAAAGCAAATAATCAGAAGTAGCAGTCCTACCATGACAAAACTTTTTGACTAAAAGTAATTTTCACTGAGTAACACAGCAGACTCTCCTTCCAACAACCAAACGATACTTTTCTGAGTCTAATGTAGTTTACAAGGCTTAAGTCATTACGACTGAGCTGATCAATCATGCCACACGAACACAGACTCGTCACCACTAAGTGATGTCAAAAAAATAACCACATCAAGAAAACGGAAAGCTTAAAATCTGGAACAGCACAGAGACAAAAGAACTTCAGTTTCTACAAAAGCAACTTGTCGAAAGAAAAAATACTAAATTTGACAAGGAAATTCTTTTGCTGAAAATTACATGCTTAGTTATATGATTACATTGCTGGTGTTCCCCTGCTCTCCTTCTTCCTCCTGAGTTTCTATCTAGGAAATATTTCCAGAACTTGCAGGTTCAGTTACCTCTTTCAAAGTCTTGGCATTCAGAGGTTTCAGCAACAAAGCCTTATTATTATAAATACTTCAGCTATAACATTTCTAAGGAAATTAGTCTGAGTATCATCTTCTCCTGCTGACTCTCACCTAGCAATTTTAAATCCACTAGTGTGGGAGAAGGCTCTGAGGTCAAAAAGCTGATTTTATTTTTTCATTAAAAGAAAAAGAGGAAAATTAAGCTAAAAATTCCAAAGCCTGAGAAGGGAAGTCAGGAAACAGCAAGACAAGAGATGATGAAAACTAGCAGTACCTCGACAACTCTGGAAAATCCCAAGCCGAAGTACATCACAAATTTTGTTTTGGTACAATAAGATGATAAACAGTACTCTTGGGTTGCACATACTTTTTAAAAGTTTATTTTAAACCTTTCTCTTGCACCCTTGCACTTGAATAACATCCCATTCCTGAGCTTACAGTCATGCAAATTCTCCTCGCTCACACATAAAATTACGCTGGCTTCCAGAAGATTAGGTTCTGAGCACAGGCATCACCCTTGAACATTACCTTCTAGCCTTGAAACTTGTCACGTAACATCTAGTATTTAGATAGCAGCTCCTATCTAGAAATGAGCACAGTCTTGACGTGACTGAGGTGTTTCATCACCTCGCAGAAGCACATGCAATGAATCAGTGGCAGCACGAGAGATGCTCGGTCACTCTCTCTTGCGCTCAGCATCGCTTTACGTAATGACATAGTATCAAAGACAACATCCAGCCTCTGGAACAAGCAAATCACAGACTAGTACAGAATATTAAAGCCAAAAGTATTTTTCCCTGCACCCTCAGAGAATTGTAACCGGCACTATAGAAAATGCTGAATGAGATCTTGCTGGGTCCTGTGCGGAGCCCAGTTGCAAACGAGCAGTGATGTAAGAGTTGTCTGGAGTTCAAACTCAGCCCCCTGCATTGTTCTGAGAGCTCACCATTAAAAGAAGAATAAATATTAGCAAAAAAAGTTCAAGATGATGAATATCCGAGAGCCTAGTCTAAAGATCTTTAAGGGGTCTCAAATACATAGTGAACATCCTCACTGATGGATTCCCCAGAGGAGAAAAATTCTACATTACCCACAAAGCACATTTTTTTAAAAAACACTTCTTTCAGTTTGGATACAAAGACGTGAAGCAGAGCATTTAATATATAACTTGTAAAACTCAATGTTTAAAACCAAGGAAAACAACCAAGACTAAAGCTGACCAGCAGAATCGTATCTCCCTTCACATAGTTTCTTTTTATTTGTATAATTTGTCGATAAACTAGCAAATGAGACTCTAACTGTCAGTACTGTTAGATATGATGGATTTGGGTGCACAAAACAAAATTGAGCAGTATGGGCTCAAAGCATGTCAACATTGCGGGTCACTGCTGTGGGTTTTACCACTCAATATATTGGTAAGGGATTAGGGCATTTGCTGTTGATGTGTACCGTGGTACCCTAAGCTTTGATGAATGTAGTAGGTCCTGGCAATTTTTGTTGGCTCAAGTCCCTCATACATGGGCCGTGTGTGACCAAGAGTAGCTTCTCATGAAGAACACAGCAGCAAGTTGAGCGTGCTCTGCCAAAAAGCCCCTGGGAAGCAGGGTTTGTGGCACATCCCTACCTTCACGCAAGCAGCTGGCGAGGTGCATCTTAGAGTTATTCAGCTCCAGGCAAAAATGGCCTAAGTCTCTTCTAAGGCAGGCTCTGAAAAGAAAATTACAAAGGATATGACTGGTAAATACAAAAAGGGAAAACGGGAGAAACATGTACTAAATAATATGCGCAGACGGAATGGGAAATTCATTCCATTACTAACAGCATACACACATATAGGATTCTGTTTCTCCTCCTGGCATTTAGCCCTGGATGGTGAAACGGTAGATGCTCTAGGCTACAGTGGTCCATCCTTTCTCCAGCTGGTCAGATACCAGCTGAGGGACCCCATAAAGCACCACATAGCTCTGGCAACAGGGATTTGCAAGTCGAGATGCCTGCCTACACAAAGGTGATCAAGGAGGGCTTTAGCTGCTGAAATTCCTACTGCCCTCACATCTACTCCTTGTCCTCTCATAGACCAGAGCAGAAAAGGATGTGGGTGAAACATGCTAGCCTAGTCATGGACTACCTGTTAGGTAGGGTTCATCATGTTGAGACGCTATATTCTGGAGGTAAAGCAAGATCATATTTGAGAAAAGAAAAAGAAAACGTTTAGCTAAGAGAAAAAACTTGGCATAAAATATACTGATCAGCTAAAGAAAAAGAAGGGACAACAAACAAGCTCTGCAGTCAAGGAAAGGGTAAAATCTTGGTCCTACCGAAGTCAGTGGGATGTTTGCCAGAAAGCTGTAGACAGCTTGTTTTATCCAGGATTTTTAATTAGCGATTAAATGATTCAATGGCAAGTTGGCTGTTTTAAGAAGGAAAAAATCACAGAATAGCTCCAGCATGCCTCTCCCTGCCCTGCCTACCCCTTGGGAAGTACAGATCATACACAGCTTTTTTATAGGAGACTTGACAGGCATTTCATTGAACCTTAGTTGAAATCTGTAGTTTCCCAGGCCCTGCCTCCTTCCCCAGTTTGGGGATGAAGATAGGAAACGACACCAGAGACATAGCAAACAGCAAAAGCAATGTCTCAGCAGAAAGCACCCTGGAAGCCTGGCCTCTCTCATACAGACATGGTCTATCTGGTGGTGGATAGCGTATATGAAGAATTAGGATGCTGCTTTCATTGAATTGACTTACATTTGAATGGATTTGAATTATTCTGGAGTGACACAGCCACAAATAAATAAAGCATCTCACCACCTTAAAGCGTAAGTCACTTCGTTAAAAGCCCCACGACCCAAATGATCTATTCACACCACACACTTCTCCTATTTTGCTTGATTTTTCTGCTTTTCTCAGTCTCCTTCTGCTTTTCCCTCTCCAAAGTACATTGGTTTCTATGGAAACAAAACACGTCATCGGAACGGACAGAACTTGGTGACATCCCCAAGCGCAGACAGAAAACGCAATTCAAATCAGCGTTTTGCAATTTCCAACATGAGCCGAGGAAGGCGGCGGGCGATTATCCCGTGCACGTGTGCGTACATGTGTTGGCGTGGGCGGCCGCCCCAGCGCGCACGCGCTCCCTCTCGCCACGCGATTTACACACATGCAGTCCCACCGGCTTCCCGGGACGGCACGCAGCAGAAGGCTCGGCAGAATCCGTCCCATCCCATTCTGTTTTAGTATAGCTGAAAATCGCTTTGACAGCTGAATAGCTGCTTTGTTTATAACTCGTTCTTAGCTGACTCTGCTGCATTATGTAGCTTTGTAAAGAGATCACTTTGTCAAGAACTGAGCATATAGGGTCTGAGCATGAACAATTCAGCATGATGAACTGCATTCATTCTATATGACATACGGGGCTGCGATCCTGCTGCCTTTAACGTGTCTGCTTTTCCCCGTGGGTTTCGTTTTCTGATCTTAAATGTTTTTTAAGGTTTCTTAGGCTCTTTGGGATTATCTTCTTTACCCTCTCCTGCATAGATGCAGAGAATTCTCAATATGTCAAATCTCAATACTTTGTGCCTTGCCCTAAATGTACCGAACCAAGTTTTTGGCTGTGTATAACAGATGATCATCATTATCCAGGTAGCTAATTATCCACCTGTAAATATCCTATTCCTGTCCTAAACTGCTACAGTTTTGTTAGTATTTGAATTAGTGTTTCAACAGAGCAGTGCTGCAGCAAAGGCTTAGAAAATAGATCCCACTATAGCAAACACCCTATGGAATGTATACAGCTTCTTACCCTGTCCCTTCATCTCCAATCCTAAAAGCAATCCTAAGTAGGCAGCTCTCCATCTATAGGACTTCAATACAGATCTGCATTAGCCAGTCCCTTGTCTTTATAAAGCCTTATCAAAAATTTTAAAGCAAAACCAGCCTGCACAGAGTTACTGGCACTGTCAGGGCCTTGCGCTGTGCTGAACGAGCTTTGCAGGCTCTGCTGGCCATCGCCTTTAATGGTGCTTGAGTTGACTGCACCAGTGGTCTCTTATCACTGTTGCAGGTCCTACTTCTAGCCATGGCTTGCATAGGAATTACGTTATTTCAGATTCACTTTGTGCCCTGTCCAGAGGCACAATAAAGACTCAGAGTATTTTTCCTCTGGTTTCTCCTGGCTTTTTCCTCTCTCCCTCCCTCTATTTTTTAAATAAATACCATTAATTCTGATGGGTAGATGATATGGTCCAGTATAAAGATGACTAATTGTCCTAACGGCAAAATTCTTATCGACTTTGTAGTAGGCATTACATTGATTTTTTTTGTGGGCTGGAGACTAAGAGCTTTACTTAGAGACATCACTGGAGGCTTTTCTTGTGTGGGGGACAGAGCTGGGCCTTGAAGAGTCTTGCATTTCAACAGTTTTTGCTCAGCCCATGAACTGGCAGAACTCAGTTTACACTACACCTTGCATTTTGCACTCAGTGGTATTTTACCACTTCTGAAAATATTAGCCTTCTCTAGAAACAGAGGGGAAGTTTGTCAGACAGTCAAATTCCTCCTTATCTCCCAGTCATACCCACGATCCACTTCAGATGAGTTAAAGATTTTAGTACGTATTTACCTTTTATTAAAAAAAAAAAAGACAAGAAAAAGACCTCTTTGCAAACCACTGTTTGAAAACAGAAGCCGTAGAAAGGTTCCTCAACACCTTATTTGCTCCCACTCATACTCCTAATGTGCACATATTTCACAAGAGTTGGCACACCATGTGCTAATTTGTTGAAAAATATATATATTTTTTAAATTCACCATCTGTGTGGAAGTTCTTTGTATTAGAAACTAGTGTCTTGACTAATTAATTCTTTATCTTCCACCCCTTTAGCAAATGACGGACTGCTGTCTATCACTGACCAAAAAAAGTGCTGCTGACAACGCAATATTCAGGTTAATGATGAAAGGCCGCACTGGCGGTTTAGAAACAATTATTCTTGTTGTACTGGGAATTTTCAGATTTAGCAAGAAGTCATGAGATCTTCAGAGAGTCAGTAAATTTCCACAGACGGTTTCTGTTCTTCACCCCCTCTTGTGGCAAACCTGGCCGAACCACCAAACATGTCTCAATCGGTCTGCAACCTGCTCTGCCGCAGGAGCCCTCGGAAAATCCCAGGCCAGCAGACACCAGCTGTACGGGGTTATGGCCATAAAGGCAGCAGTGATTTGCACAGTCACTGATTGTGTGTGTTGGTGGGAGAGGGTTGGAGTCAACTGGATGGAATACACCAAAAGCATTGTGCAAAAAAAGACCATGAGGGAGAGAAAAGGAGAATCATGGTTTGCAGAGATGTAAATAATTTCTGAAATTGGAGGGCCTCGATACAGAGAGAAAATGAGAAGTAGAGAGGGGAAGGAAGATGTGTCATCAACTCACAGCATGATCTTTCTGGAGTAAATAATACAGCTTTGCATACACTAAGTGTGCCTTGCACATTTTTTCAAGGAGAGCTCCATATAGTTAATGTCTTAGATGGTGGATTTCCATGTTTATCTATCTTCTCATTTCAGTCCTGCTGGCACCTAGAAATCCGAATTTAAGTCTCCAAAACATCTAAAATCCCTGTCTTTGACTCTAGTCTTCGTTGTTCTCTGCCAGTGTATGAACGTTACTACTCATTTATCAGGTAATAGTTAATAACAAGCTAAACACGTCCTACCTAGAGGAGCATCCATCGGTCATTGAGCATCAGTTTACAATCATATAAGAAAACATGAGAGCTTATTAAAGGCCACTTTTCCAAAAAGCATCTTAAATTTTGGGCGCTGACCATAAGTCAATGTGCAACTCCTTTTTGACTAAAGGTGTGTAACTCAGATTAGATGCCTCAATTTGGAGAAACATGAGTGTTTTGAGCACAAGATCAGTCAAAATATAACAAATAAAATTCAGAGGAATGTTCTGCAATTTAAGGAGACAAGTAACAATACAGCAGAACCAGGCAAATCCAACCATCAGTGAAATTACTAATTTATTCCATTGGGTGTATTGGCCTTTTTGTGTTTTCTCTCCAGCAATGAGCCAGGGAATATGTTAAGCAGTAGACTCCACGCTTGTGCCACTTCTACTCCCCACTAGCTCACCAAGGCTCAGATAATTGATTTGCATCAAGCTCCTCATGGACATGAGAATACGTTTACCCAGCAAGGAGATCTTGTACATTCTGGTTTCCAGAAAAATTACTGAAAACACAAGGGCTGATGCTATTAGCAGATGGGTATTTCCCTTGTTCAGAGTGCTTTCAGCCTTTCAGATTTCTTAGAAAAGTGGGCATGGTGGGAGCAGAACCACAGGCCCAGCTCTCAGCACCTCTATGCTGAGAGAGGTAAAGGTGCCGGGCATGAGCATATAATTGAGATTAGCAGGTCGGGCCACTACAGATCAAAACATTTAAGATCACATCAGCAGAGATGAATAACTCAAGGAAGTCCAAGGCTATTGCAAACAGATCTTTACTGTCAATGAGCGATTTTTCATAAGGATTGGCAAGCTTTCTGTGGATCTCAGCCAAAAAGTTTCTGAAAAAAAACTTTGGAAATCCTAAACCAGAGTCACCCCAAAGAAGCTCTGATGTGGTTTCCTTTGATGAGAAGGGACAGAAGTAGGTGCAAGAATTTCCTCATTCTCTTGTCTCAGGGACGGGCAGTGTGATTTTGCACAACCACAACAGCCTGGCTCAGCCATCCATACGGTGTTTCAAGTTCTCCCTCAGCATGGTAAAAGTCCACCTGAAAAAGAAGTGATGGGGCAGGAATCCTCGACAGCCACTGCCCTAGCCTGCATGCTACGAGGCTCTTCCAGTCCCGCTCTGTAAACAGGAATTGCCTTTGGACCCTGAAAAACCACGCGCTATATCATTCTGGAATGGTGTTAATCTCTCCGTCATGGAAGTCAAAGCCAGCTTTCTATTATAAGCTCTGTGAAACACACCTCCTTCCCAGCCACTCACTTGCAGGGAATAAAATCCAATCGGCTGAAATGGTCTGTGCGTAACAGGACGCCAGAGCAGGCACTTGAGGCAAGATGAGTGAGGCATTTTGGAGCTGTGAGATCTCCAAACTGGAGGCCAAGCCCTCGGTGAGGCAATGTTGGATCAGTGACACAGTCAAGGAAGCACAAGCGACAGTTTTCTTTGCTTCCTTGCAAAGGACAACAGTCTATTCATGGACAACACCAGCTAGAGAGGCCACTGCCTCACCTCCAACCCAAGGTCCAGCAGGGCCTTGCCATGGCACTCACCACCAGCAACTGCTCTCCTTGCCTGCCCCTGCCATGCTTTCACCTTCCCTGGCACCTTTGCAACAGTCCTTTTTCATCCATCCCGATAGCACTTACAACAGCCAAAGCCTAAGTAAGATGAGGTCTTGTGGTTACACATAGACAACGTCCCAACCTTGGAGTCACATGGGCTGGAGCAATGATTGACTTGTCCCAAGGCAAGAACACTGATACCCAGGGCGTGGTAAGCTGGGGGTTAGCTGAGGACCCTCAACTTCTCTTTCTTTAACACATTTTCTGTGTATTTTCCTAGTGGTCCAGAGTGCACGTTGGCTTTGCTGATAAACTTATCAGTAGCAGAGTGAAACATCTGTTTCATTTGTACTGCTTACAGAGAGCCTGTTTCTCCAGTTGGTACGTCGGGATTGAGTGAACAGGGTGACCCTGTGTTTTCTTCCATCCCCCATGAACGTTGCTCTTAGTGGTGCGCACTACATGTCAGAAGATGAGGGAGAGATGCTGTGCCAGGCGCCAGTCCTCCCCCACCCCTATCCTGGAGGTTTTCTACTCCTATACATCATTCCTAGCCCGAACCCAACCCCTAGAGATGAGGAAAGGCTGTGGCACAGTATGTGGACGCCGATTACATCTCCAAACAGGAGGAACACACAATCGGTGGGATCCGCCTGCTTTCTAGCCCCTTTGTGCTCAGGGGCAGGAATACAAATAAGCCTCAATGTCTTTTTCCTGCTTATATGAACTGAGATCCGTTTTTCAATAGCAGGCCCTGGCAGATAAGTGTTCCCTTTTCTCGGTATTTATTTTTTGGGAGTAAAAGCCTTTCTCTGGCTCCCCTGACGCTCCCCTCCATTGCTCAGGAGGTGCAATGGGGCAGCAGGTAGAGCTGTGATTCAGGGATGCTCCTACACCCGCTGGAGCTGGCGTTGCCATGCCAACCCCACGTAGCCTGTGCACAGGCAGCCCAGGGCACAGCAGGCTGCTACTGGGCCTGAGCTTTTGCAGATAGATTAGTCCCAGGACCCTTCAGAGGAGGATTTGGTTGAAGCTTCATGCTATGACCATAGGACATGTGATGGTGTCCCTGTGTGTTCTCAGCTCAGTGGCTCGTCTCCCCCCATCCGGCCCATTTGCTTGGGTTGCCTCGGAGAGAACAGGACCATAAACTTTATAAGTTTTCCTCCTAAAAGAATTACTTCACACAACCATTTGCTAATAGCTCATATTGTTTCAGAAGGACCACAGAGAGAGAGGTGGGTAGGAATGGCAACAATCCTTCAACAAGCCCAGGCACCCCCTGGCAGCAGCCGCACCCACCTTCACCCGCTCATGTAACGTCATGCGCTGCGGGAGGCAGCAACCCAGAGT
This sequence comes from Tauraco erythrolophus, assembly GCF_009769465.1. Taxonomy (NCBI): domain Eukaryota; kingdom Metazoa; phylum Chordata; class Aves; order Musophagiformes; family Musophagidae; genus Tauraco; species Tauraco erythrolophus. The sequence continues at coordinate 11,429,877 of NC_141476.1, forward strand.
CCTGCTAAAGCAAAACAGGACACAAATGATTGCCTTTCCTCTGCTTAGGCTCACCAAAAGGGATATTTTAAAAGCTGTTCTTTCCGAAAAGCACTAAGTGACAAATCCAGCCCTGTGCAAAGCCGACAGAGGTGGAGGGTCCTGCAGACAGCTCATAGGATGAAGATTCAGGTTTGCACTTTATTGTCTTACTGCACTTGGAGAATTTCCTGGGTAATTTCCTGGGTATTTTCTAGGTTACTTCCTTATTGTTCTCTGGGTAAACTAGGTCAAAATGCTTGGTTTGTCAATATATAAAACGAAGGCAATGGGACAAGCTGTCCCCTGCTTTTTCTCTACGGAGTTCAACCTTATAAAGACACACCATACAATACACCCCTCCTCCTTCATTAGAGCCAGGAAGGCCTTTGAAACCCCCAAATTCACAACAGCTGAGAAGGGCTGCATGTTGCTATAGGCAGCTCAAGAGGAGCATCTGTGAAATGTGGACAACCAGACTGATTAAGGAAGATGTGCTCGGGGTTGGGGGTAACTTTTTGTTCTTAAGAGCAGAAAAAAAAAGGTGCATCATCTATAATTGTTTTTTCTTGAACAGCCTGCCAGCTAAAGTAGGAATACCTTCACAGATCACAGTATCTGAAACCTCAAGAAGCACTGTAGGGACAAAGATTCCATTACCTGCTGTGCTGCATCCCAGATCCAGATGTTCCCTCCTGAGATACTGCAGTATATCTCAGCCTTGTTGGCTGCCACTCGACACACACTGTTTGTTCACCTGTGCTGACCTCCTTGATCAAAAGCTGAGCATTTAAAACCATTGTACATTTTGGGGTCCTGCAGCACGTATAGCAGGATCTGATAAAGGGAAAGCTACGGCAAACAGACAACACAGACTGACACAGGGGTAGTCAAGTGGCTTTTAGTCCGAACTGATACAAACGGCTCTCAGGTTTCTCTTAGCAAAAACAAGTACTCTACAGCATCATAGTATGAAAGATGAAGATTCTTTGAAGGAAGGTGTTTTTCGAGTAAGATATCTGCCGGCAACAATGTTTTACTGCATTGTTAACATGCAGGGTAAAACTACCCCCCCCCCCCCCCACCCCCCCCCAAGATGTGAGGTTGCACTTCACAGAGTTTCTAGGTTTCAGTGTCTGTGTTAAATACGGCAATCAACCCGGACCAACTTCTACGCAGCTACTACATAAGCCTGAATTTCAGTGTATGTTACACTGCATCAACACTCAGACACTATCTATATCTTCCCACTCTTTCTCATATAATAAAAGCCACCAATCTGGACAGATTTTTGATTTGAGTGACTCTTTACTCCTTTAGTGTTTCAGAATTTCCATGTAATTTTGTTAACAGGTCTTTAAAAACGTATCCACAGGCTTTTCAGGGGCAGAGATAACCAAATTACAAGTTGTAAATTAGCAAGACCATGACAGGGAGACAGAGAAGGAAAGCTGTTGTCATAGCGCTGTTGCCAGGACTTTTGTTTCCTACAGCATCTTTTGGCTGCTTTCCACTCTCTAAGTGCCCCTTGCCTCACTCCTCCTTCTCAGGTGTTCCACCTATAAGCTATACGTCTTCTGTTTCATTGCCCTGCACAGGCTGTCTCATTTCATGGTGTCTTCACAAGTCATTACGATGACCGATGTGGCCAGGCTTGGAACACCCGTTCAATAGTGCGAGTCCTTTGAACCACATTCCTCAAGTCCACTTTTCATCCCGTTATCAGATTGGTACTGAATAAAGGCCAAGTGGAAAATCCCAGAATGAAACGTGCTCCTGCAGCTAACATTCCCATAATGGCTATGTTCAAAAAAGGTTTGGTAAGAGACCTCACCATATACTGGACTATATGAATTGTTTGTGTTTAGTCTAGTTTGAATGATTTCTGGTATTTCAAAGTCAAAGTCTTACTTTTCATAAGTAAATATTTTAGCAGACTAATACATTAATGACATATCACTAGCCAGAATCAGAACTATATCTGCTTAGGCAGTTACCTTGGGCAGCAAAACATTCAACCTCTGAAGTATGAACTGGCTCCAGGCCTTGAAATGAGGATCATTTGCTACACTGCCCAACTATAGCAATTATATAGTCGAAGTTGTAGACTCAGGACAACAAAGCTACTTGAAGACATTAGAAAGGTCCCTCACTGCCTATTCAGAAAAAAAAAAAAAACAACTAATTTTTGACAGTTTTAAATGTCTTTGCTTGCTACAGTAGAATAAAAGAAAGTGTCATAGTGATGGTTGTAGCCATCTGATGATAATGACCGGGCCACACCAGGTCCTTTAATGCACGTGTGTCTTGTGATGCACGGAACAGAGCCTATAGATGCAGGCATCCAGGAGCATCCCTGTACGTACAGTCTCCAGAGGGGTTTGGCAAACTGCTCATATCAACTGTGGCATTAAATTACATTTAGCCTGAGCGATCAGCACCTCCTCAGTTGACCTCTGGCTCTGATTCTCAATAACTAGAAGCATCTGACATAAGGAAAGCCCTTAGAGAAGGCACAGGGAAAGAAATAACTGTGCTAATTAAGCTATGCAAAGTGCCTTGGAGAAGAGTGCTCCTCTTCAAGGATACCCTGACACTTCTGACCCATTATGAGTAGCAGCAGAAAAATTTCAAGAATTTAATGTGGAGTGTTTGAGACAGAAGAAAAGAAATCAGTAGAATTTAAAATTGATTTCTCCCTTACAGCTAAAACACGTCACCTTGGAAGACTCAGTAAATATTTTTAGCCACTAATGTGTCTTTATTTTGATTACATAGGAGGTAAATCACACTCAAACACAGTGGAAAACCACGTCAGCCTGATGCACTTACGATGAATTCTTTGCTCACAGTGCAAATGCAAATACAATAGTCCTGTTGCTATATACCCTGCTTAGCACTTAAATACAATTTTTCTAATGTATTTCCGTCGTTTGAATTTAAGAGCATAGAGAAATGTTTTGAATTTTACATATGATAAATATTTCTTTCTGAGAGTGAACCTATAAAAATGCAGCCCATTTACTAATAGACTAAGCATCTTTCACATCTAAAAACCCCTAACTTCTACAGTATCCTCGTGGGAAACATATTGGTTTATCCATTTTAACAACATGGTTAAACTGAGGCCTGAAGAAAAAGAATGACTTACCAAGGTCAAAACACATTAGGTACAGAGCTGGGGAAAGAAGTCCTGATTCAGATTCCTAGTTGTCTGCTCTACCAGTTTGACGGTATGCCTTTCCTTGCCTACATTCAGAAACAGGTTATCTGGATGTTCCATTCAAATAAGAAGTGTTGAATGGGAGACACCTCTTCTTCCTAGATGATATGGAGGCCTCCAGAAGAATTTCTAGTTATTCTTCAAATGAGAATGTGTGAATTTTTACCTAATTTGGGTAATAATTTCACTAGCAGACAAAATTCAAGCCTCTTTTATTGTAGCTCATTTTTAATTAGCTCTGTAATCTGCTACTTGGCATCTGCGTCCTCATCCAGATTCACCACATCACTGAAGAGAACTTGTCGGAGCCCTTTTTATAGCTAAGATGAGCTCAGAGCACAGCCCGAGCTCTGAATATTTGCAAATTCAGAGTTTAGTTCATATTCATTACAGATGTCAAACTGGGATAGCCTTTCCATACTTCCATGTTGCTGAAGATTAAATAACTTCATTGTAATTAATACAGGAGGGTCATAACTAATAAAAGTCCTTTCCATTCAGGTGTTCTTATTCAATGTCTGGAAGAGGACCCAAATACTTAGATCGAGTCTCCCTTGAGACATTTCTCAATTTTTCCTGTTAGTGGGAACACAGAGGACTAGATATGCAATCTCCTAACACTCTGGTTTGTGCCTCCAGCTATATTTAATCCATATACCAAGACAAGAGCTTGCTGCTACTACTACTAATTGAAAGAATTACAGTGGAAGCGGCTGATGAACCTGAGAAGCATCAGAATAAAGACAGCCTAGAGTTACAGCATTTTCTCCCTCTGATCTCCTAACCAGAGCAGTATCCTGCAGAGAGAGAGAAATCTAGATCCCATTGAATGGGAGAAAGTTGACTGGGAAAGGCAGCAGCATCTCTTTCATGGCAGAGCCAAGGAAGAAATCTATCTGAATCTTCCATTGCAAAGTTTCCACTTGACCAAAAACAAAACAAGCATTTAGCTTGGTTACACTTGAGACTGGCTATTTAGTATTTGTTCGGGCCTCCTATTCTTTCTCCAGTTCTGGAGGTTGCATGCTGGGCCGTTGTGCCTTTGCTCCACTCCTGTGGCCACGCAGCCTGGCTTGGGGAAACCTCTGTGCTCTGACTCGTGCTGCTCTGCATTTCCTAACGGTCTTGTGTGCTGGCCTGAGCTGCCTTACAGGATAATAAGCTATTTCCAGGTTTAATATGATAAGGAATAAGAAAGAATATATTTCTGTTGGTTTACTTACATAAAAAGCAATGTAACTGTCTGTCTCTGTCTCAGTCTTGTGCTATTAATAAAGTCCATGTGAGGAATATACAAATTCACATCACGTGTGGAACCTGTCAACATAACTAGTCTCTAGCTAGAATACTTTCCATGCCGTGTATCTCCATATAGCCCATCTTTCTGGGACATGTGACCTAGAAATGTGTCATCAGGACTGATGTAGTCACTGGACTGATGAAAGGAATTCAAGGGAAAAGGAAAGAACAATGTTGCTTCTTCCAGTCTCCACTCAGCTTGTTGCTACTGCTCTCTGAAAAAGTTAGTGGGACATGAAGAAGATGTCATCATTCCAAACTTGGCCCTGGTTTTACCTTTCATAAAACAGGCTTTTATGCAATGCCATATTTTTCCAGATATTATTAAGAAAAAGGAACTAAAAAATCCACAGACGTCAGTTTTCAAAAGCAAATAATCACTCCCACGCAATGGCTGAAAGGCAAACTTGTACCTAAAGAATTGCAACTGGCATCACTGACATTTTTCATTGTCCAATCAAAATGTTAAAAATAAAAATAAACAGAGCCCACAAAGAGAAAAATACACTGGATTTTAACATTCTTTCACAATTCATAACCAAAGCTGCGGTCAGCAACATGGAGCGAGAAAGACATTTGGTTATAAGTCATGACTTTAATCAGTCTCACTGGCGTCTCGTGGAAACCTTCCAAATTAAATGGATGTCCAAATTAGAGACATTCAGACTAAAGATGAAACATCATAAATAAGCTCTTTGTCTAGAATAAATAGAACCAAAACAGTCAAACGTTCGGGAAGATAACTGATACAACATTCATCCCTTGGGCATCTTGTTAGTGATTAACCCAGTGTGTTTTGAATGCCTAAAACAATGTAGCTAGTGGACAAGCTACTCTAGTCCTCTGGGCATGAACTGTCCTCCTAATCTCTGCTCACCAGGTCTCCCCACATCCACATTCTCCTAACGCCCGGCTTCTTCCTTCCAGCCTCCAGCTGGTGACTCACTATTTAATCAGTGCAGCCATCAGGATATTCACCTACCGAATCAGAGCAACCCTTCATCTCACTGCCGTGACCTCTGCTGTGCCTATTCCCAACTTTTGTTTAGTACTTTCGCTCGTTGCACCAAATATAAACTTAGACCGTCAGCACTTCGGGGCAAAGCTCCCATCATGCGTGTTGTGAAGCCCCCTCTCATCACACACATAAGTGCACCTTATGTAATTGTAAACATCTTGGTTGCCCAAAGGGATGAAGGAAAGAAAGGATCACAGTGCTCAGGCCTGATTAGGTTTGAAATCAAGGGTGAAAGTTCCACTGGCATCAACAGTGGTGGATCAGGTAGAAAGGGACCGATCCGGAAGGCACTGCTGAGTGCCTCTTGAAGGGTCTGCATCTTCTCTATGGCGAGAGATTTCATCTTGCAAAGTCCTAAAGCCAACAAACGATTTTAAAGAGAACTTTGAAACTCCTCCAGCAACTTATTAGAAAGTTACCTGTCATGAAAGACACACAGCATTAAGGACTCTTGAGATGCAGGGGTCACCAGAGGGTATTATATCTTTCTCTATATATTTTTTTCAGAAAGAATAAAGGAGGCAGAAGATAAAAAGTGAGATTATGTCACAGCGGAGGAATGTCTCTACTTAGAGGAAGATAAGGCTTTTCCATTGAAGTCAAGTAATCTTCAAAAGATGACTATGAGCTGCATTTGCCATGCACTTTACAGAGTTTTGTACTGTCTCTCCACTTCCTCATCAATGTTTTCGTGTTTTATGTAACAAACAACATTATATATTACATTATATAGCTCAGTTGATCTTAAGAGCACCTCCAAGTCCAGTCACTAATTAGAATGAGGAAGAACATCAATATAAGCGGCAGGACTTTTGAGTATGTCAGATTGACAACGGATACTTTACCAAAGAAAACAGTCAAATTGCATCTTGAACCTGGCATTCAATTATCCATATATGGATTATCTGGGCCGTGGATTGACCCACTCCATCCTCCCCCTACAGCCTTGATGGCATCTCTGCCAGCACACAGACTCACACCAGCTGGCAGTTTCCCGGTGCCTAAGGTTGTTTATCCCTGTGCTCTAAGGACATGCACTGACCACGTTTTAAAAGATGAACGCACTGAATAGTCACTGTCTCACTGGCAACATGTTTTGTATTAATTGTGGGTAATCTCCCCCCTCCCTCCCTCTGCCCTTCTTCATTATCTGGATAACTGCCTGCAGACCTTCTCTGAAGGAGTGGTTTTGGTAGTCATCACAGGGTTGTATCATGAAAGAAGGAGCTTGATCATACTAATATCTTAATTAAAAGAACAGAAAGGCCACGTAACACAAAGTTTCTGCCTTGCAGATCCCTGTATTTCAGGTCTTGTTCTGCATCCAGCAGTCAACGCTAACACTTCCACACAAGCCAGGCTCCCTCCCCTGCAGTTCATCAGCCCAAGCCCGTCTGGATGAAATCCACACCTCAAACATGGATTTTGGTGAAGTTTGATGATGCAGAAATGCCTCAAAGCAGCAGCCTGCAGAAAAGCAGGGTATGGGCAGCAGTGGCCTCCAGTTCTCTTTAAAAATGTCCTGTTGCAGAAGTCCTGTATTTATACTGATGTTGATATGCTACAGAGAGGCTCCAGGGTGCTAAGGCACTTTTGGGGCTCTATAGCAGCAGGAACTCCTTGCTCAGTGGGGTGGAGCTGGGAGCCTCAGACTAAAAAAACTCACTGGTCACTATCCAGACCACAAGGATTTCAAAACGTATGGTACCCGTGGGCTGGGTCTACCCACTTGCAACACATTGCTTTCTCCCTGTGGCATCTACTCCCTTCCAAAAATCCCACAATTGCTTTTATTGTGACTTAGCTCAGCTCCCTTCTCTGAACGGAAAATGCACAGCACTTTTGGACCACATCTGATATAATAATTCTGTTCACAGTTTCCAAACTCCCCTTTAACCATAGTCCGGGGCATCAGCAAAGAGATAAATCACACTGAGCTGCACAAACACCTTTTCCACACTGCATTCCTACGCATCCACAGAGAAAGAGACCACACACACCTCAGGATGCAGGATCTGACTCAGAGCTACCTAGGAAGAGTCAGATGAGGCACCAGGAACATCTCAGACCTGGGAATTAACCTGTTTCACTGGAGCTGAACGAGGACCTCAACCTATGCAGGCAAGATTAACAACAAAAGCATATTTTTGCATTATTTATTCAACAACATAAATATATATCACATTATTTCGGGATATCTCCTCCTAGCTATACTATCTTCTATGGGAGGTGAAAGCAGCAAGGCTTGTAGCCGTTTGTGTTATTCCCAAACGGAAATGTGCATTTTCTTCTTCACAAGGTGAAGAGTTGGTAGAAAATGCACATCTAAGTTACTAGGTACCACTAGACTCTTCCTTTCCTAGATTTTACTTTTCTGATTCTGATAAAGGTGTTCCCTCTGTTACACTGTTATTTACCTGAGATTTGCCTATTTACTTAGCTATTAACAGCCAGGTACACAGGCGTTACACTTTTCTTTCTACTGGATACAGTTGCTGTGAGCTTCCAAAGAAAAGTTCCCCCCCTGTATCAGCTACCACACATCCAGTTCAGAACTGTGGCTTCTCCGAAGTATCTAGTGATATAAATTCTTGGAACAAAGAGGGAAGGAGCCTTATGCCATACATATAGCAGCATGGCTACACAGAGATAATACCTGTCAGCTTCAGGAGACTTGCAAAGGCAAGTGTTTTTCATTGCTTTCATTATCTAAATGTCTATATATGGGGTGTTACTGGAAATCATGTGACTTCCTGGAGTTCCGTTTCCTCTGCTTGTAAACATGCGTAAGAATTTCACTTTCCCATTGCTGGAAACTAAAAGCAAGGTACTTCTCAGCAAAGTTTTGCTCTACAAAAATTAATGTTCATGAAAAGAATTCTCTTCACTTATGCTCATCTTCTAAAACTGCAATATCCAGCCATAACCTTCCTGTACAAAGCTTGGATGCACTGACACAAAGGTCTGAAGTTTTATTATTTCTGATGACACTGTCATCAATAACAAAAAATACCAAAATGAAATGATAATAATTAGCTGCACTAAGGTGCATTTTTGCTCAGAATTTCTGCATGCTCAGAGTGGGGGAGAACTGACTCATTCTTTATAAGGAGGACGTGATATAAATACTGCTAATTATTTGTGCTGAGAGTGGTATCTACAATCCATTTATTATATGAGAGTTACAGGGCTCTGGAACTTTTTCAGTCAAGTGTCACTAATATCTCAAAATCTTGAGAAATCATGTTTCAGATTGGGTGGAAATACTTTAAACATACTTTTTCTGACCATATTTTAGTACTTCTTTGAACACACTCCCTCATCAAATGAAACAATCTCAGCAACTCCAGTAGGACCAAAAAGAAAGCTAGTAGCTGCAGCTGGAATTCAGAAATAGATATTATGCAGCACCAAGAAATATTGTGTGTTGTTAAAGGATTCTTTGAAGGAATGCAGGACTGGAAGTGACTCCCCTGACATTTATCAATTCCCTATTATTAAAGGCCATGTTCCACAATAAATCTCAGAACTAGCTAACGGGTTGTTAATTAGTAGCCACTATCATACAAAATTAGAAACAAGGAAATGGCAATGCAACAGAAACCATGACACATGTTAGACCCCACCCAGATCATGTCACAGATGGTCTCTGTGTTGAGAATACTGCCCACGCCTGAATTTGCCATGAGTCTGTCCAGCTCCACCATTGGACCGGCTGCAGCTGGAAAAATCTATACATAGCAGTACATGTTTCTATGAACTAAGAAAAGATGGCGATATATAGGGAAGAGGAAAGGAGAATGGAGATTAAGGAAAGCAACAAATGAGATGGTGCAAATTACATCAAGCTTGAAAGAACTTGTCAAGGCCTTATCCTGCTATAGATCAGTTGCTGTAGTTAGCTGAGCTGCTCCACCTTTCCGATAAACTAAAATGAATCCCATTTAATTTCAGGGCCACTTGTATCCAGATTCAGTGCGTGTCTGGCTGTCTCTAGGATATACATTAGGAAACTAATGGAAATCATCCGATAGGATCAGTCAGATAAGATGGCTGATGTTCTCTCTACAGCCCAAAATGGTGTAAAAATACAAAATAATATTTTGGGCTGAGATGACTCAGAAATCAGCATCAACTTGCCAACTTGGAAGGCTCTAGGATGTTTGCTTCAAGTAGTATCTTGGTAACAAATTCATATGTCATGTTCACATGCACAAATCCATACATAATGAGATTAAAGGTCACAGCTCCTTAGGAGAATCCCTGTTAATACCAAAATATAAAAAAAAAAGTCTGCTGCCCACAAACAGAAGACTTATAATCCAAAGGTGCTTCACTAAGTGAATTGACCTGTTTCTGCAGCTCTGCTCCGTAATAGCCTGCAGCAAGAAGAGCCCTCTTTTTTTTTTAATATTTTTCATCTGGCATTTTTATCATGCCTGGCTTTCAACTGGGAGCATTACATTTTAGGTAATGGACTTATTCTGAAGACTTAGAGATTTTTTGATAGGCTGAAGGCGGGTTGGTTTTTTGCATCCAGGCAAAGTTCCCATTGGTACCTAGGAGCTCTGTTTGGAGGACAGGATTAGCCTTTACATTATGTATGGACAACTAACATGTCAATCTGGTAAGTCTATTCTAAGATTGCCATCACAGAGATGAGCTCTATAATCAGCAGTAACAAGAAGAATTAAGAATGGGAATAATTAGACTGCATGTGAGACTCAAAAATTCCTGCCAGTCTTATAGAAAAAATTCCCTGCAAAGAGGATGCCATATACCTCGAGATGTTTATGGATATCACCAAGGGAAAAAAAAAAAAAGAACAAATCTACTAACAGAAGTACATTGGAGATTAAGTGTGCCTAAAGAAACAGACTGGGCAGCCACAGGGCTAGATTATTACTGTACTAAAGGCAACAATCACTTGAGTCATGGCACAAGCTGGCAATAAATATCCTACAACATGCCCCCAGATCCTTTCTTCACTAGTCACATGTGAAAACCATGACAATTTCAAGCATCATGATGAGATCTGTACTTTTTTCCCATGGGCTATTTTGGAGACTGGAAAAAGGTATTTAGGGAAATGTCTGGAAAACTAAAGTCACATGCTTTGATGTGAAAAGCTACCCTGCCTGAAATTATATATTCTGAGCTCAACATTAAACAGAAGTTACCAGTTTCTTAAAAGACAACTCAGTATGCTTTGGAAGTTAAGCTTCCATATGATTGAAGCAAGAAACTTCATACTTGATTTCTGTGCATTTAGCATAAAATACAGAAACCTCTGATTCAGAGTTTAGCATGTTTCAATGGATTCCAAATAGCCTTAAGGGCAGCTCCAAAACTAAAGGTAATTATGAAAATAAACCCTTGAATTTCTCGAACAAACCAAAGGCTTGATTTAAACCCTGAAAAGAAACTTGTAGAAACTGGTCCATACTGGATCACCAGAACTGGAGGTGCTGGCTGGTTCTGCACCAGCCTGGTCACGTCTGTGAACAATCTCCATGGCTTGCATTTCAGAGATACACACGTAAAAGCCTTTACTGAGTCTTACCTACAAATTCAGACTAGACCATCCTGCAAAGTTAGATGCCTTTAAGAGCTAAGCTCCCAGGGCCCTTGACACAGAGGCCTCAAGACTGGGCATCACTTGCTTGACCAATTAGCTGCTATTTGAAGTTGTACAGGCTTGGCATGAATTCATTTAGTCACAAAAAGCTTCACAAAGTCTTTATCTTGCTAGAAACAAGCACCACTAGGAAGTTTCCTTGCTCAGAAGTCCCTAGGTTTGCCGCGCCAGTGGGTTTACGGCTCAAGAAGCCCCACCTCTCCCCCTGCTCTCAGGGTCTTGTTCACAACACCCTCTCCTGGCTTCCTCTCTCTCGAGTGTCTATGGCTTTGGCTCAATATTTTAGTCCCTCTAACAGTAATTGGGGTAAATAGGCAACTTGGTTCTTCCTTGCCCTGTGGCCAGCACTGGCTCACAGCACCTTGCTCAACACTGGAGCAGGACCAGTCCCTCCATCTTTGAGCCTGAAAGACAGCATGACCAGGAAACCCACTGGCTGCAAAAACCTCCCTGTCTGTGAGTACCTCTCAACATAACACTATTAAATAAATACCACACAGTAATATTGACTTTACCTCTGTGTTTTACCTAGCACGTAGCCACAGCTAGGTGTTGCACCACACGGACCTAGTGTTTGCTTTTCAGCGATGGTCTGTATTGGCTTATTAACCTCCAGGCTCATTTCCCACCCTGACTTGAACCTGTGCTATTGCTATACTCCCTCCTAATTGCCCAAAATTTATTGCTTGTCTCCTCCATGCCCTAGGATTGTTCAAGATATCTAGCTCATGGTGCCGACGGTCCTCTTGTACTGACGCTAATTTGGGATCATAAAAGCCCGCCTGACTTACCAACACTCTGCTTATTTTCTGTGATTTCCAGGGGAGAGTTCAGCAGGTTTACACAAACCTCAGAGGCCTGACTACACGGAAACTTGTACTGCAGAGACCCCAACATGGGAGGTGTGACAGCAATCCAATGATCACAAGGTGGTTCTGCAGGCTTTCCAAGAAGTAGGGCTCCCATCAGCAGCTGAGGCACTGAGAGTCCCTGGTCCGGGCTGAACATTTACACCACTAACAACTGCTTATTCCTGCTGATATGAAAAATCTCCGATATTCAACATTTAGAGGCCTTTACTACACATTCCTAAAACTTAAAGTGTATTTCTTAATAATGACAAGATACAAAATTAGTAGCGTAAGCTATGCTAATTTTCTGGTCTGCTTGTTTCATAATATGAAAAAGAGTGGAAAGTACAACTAACATTTCAAATAACAGTGGTTTACTCTAAACACACAAATTCAGGGCCTAGCTTTGGTAGTTTTTGAAACACAAGAACAGTAAAGGAGGTCATTTGAAGACTCGCTTAAAGACAACTACCTTATTTCTGCATATGCATTAGCTGTAGACCTTACTCTGGACACACGTTAAACTCCACCAAGCCCTAGGTTAGGTTCAACACTAAGATATCCAGCGCAGCACCAGGGGCTTCTTACAGAGGAGTGCAAGCCTGTCCCTCAAACCTCTTGGGAGAGGAATTCAACCTTCCAAGTCAGACTCTAAAGCTTCACTACAACCTTAAAAAGCCTCCGTCTCTTCCCACTGACACTGCTGAATCTTATTTTTGCTTGGCAGATCCTGTTTCCCACAGACCTGCCTCTGCTCCCCTTCTCCTTGTTCCACATCCTTCCCTCCAGAGTTTTCCTTGCTCCCCATCTCCCTAATAAACTTGGGCTCATTTCCAGAGATCTACTTTTAAAATTCAGCAGCATGTTATAAACAGGCTAGTCTTGTCAGCTTTAAAACTCTTGAGTTACTGTTTCTGAGGCAGGAGAGGAGAAAGGATATTCCAAGGGGACTCCCTTGACATGACCATTCATCTGGCTACATCAGCCGTTCCCAAGCTTTTCAGCTCACAACCTCATTTCCGAGCTGGTGACCTCTCGGTCACACTCCTCAGGGTTACAACCCTGGCTTTGGAAACCTCTTGTCTGGATCAGTCAAAAGCAACGCCTCAAGAATAATTTTCCAGTCAGTGCCATGTTTGTTTATGCTCCTGAGTGGCATGATTACCCCGATGTTCAGGTTCAAACTTGTCTCTTTGCTTGTTTGTAAGCCTGGAAGGAATTTCTGGGTGTCACTCGGCCAGCAGATAACAAACTCTATAACTTTTGACTGTTGGTTAGAGACAACTATATCCCAACTGACCTGGTATGGCATTAAGCACTTGGCTGCAGAGTTCAGTTGTGTCTGGATGAAGCAGGGATTTTGTTTCTCTGCACACTCTGGAAACATCACTTTTTTCTCCTCTTGCATGTCACAATCATTCAGCTATAACGCAGTTACTGTACTCAAACCACTCTTCATACAGTAACATGGTTTCATCTGCCACACTGTGCATCCTCACCGCCTCGCACATGCATGCAATTGGATGAACTCTCATAGCTGTTTTTCCACACATCATTTTGTATTTCTCTTTACGGTCATTGAGAACGTGTGGTTAATGAAAATTTTAATATTCAGATTCCTAATTCTGCTTTATCATCTTTTCCCCCACACCCTTTTACCAGTGAGCAAAAACCAAGGGCAAAGGGGTTTGAATAGATCTTGAAAACACTACTAAAACCACCAAACTTTCAGAACATTTGCAGCTTGGATGCGCTACAGCCAGTCCTGCTTTGGAATTTCCCTAGAATTAAAATCACTGGGAATTTTTCCAACTACCTGTTTCCCCTATATTCACATCATACCCCTGTTCAGTCTGTGTATCTCTGTAGAGGTGGTTCCACTACTGCATTAAAGGCCAGCTCCTTTAGCTTTGCTGCCCACAGAATGTTTCTCACCTGGCACTCTCTTACTTTAAGACCAAAGCAGTTGTTTGAGTTTCTGTTTGACCTCAGTGTATTTCGACGTTACTGTTTTTCAATTTAAACGGCCAAGAAATATCTGCCTAGACGCACCAGGCTGGAATCTGGGGAATGTGAAGTGGAAGCTTAGTAGTAGTGGCAGCACCTGGGAGCAGCCAACCTTCATACCTGCCTTTGGAAAACACAGAATACAAATCTTGAGTCCAAGGGGAACCAGTTAACATGAGCACATGAAAGGACCCACCACCATTCACACAGTCAAGGGGATCAAGTTACTGAAGACCAGTAGAGGAGACACAGAGGAGAAAGACATTTGGAGTCTGTGGCTTTGTACCACTTGGGCACGTGTAAGTACAGGAGGCAGTCAGGTACAACCTCTTTTTGCAATTATTCAGTCTCCATATGAGGTTTAAGGATCTGACTTTGGTTGCTGCCAATAAAAGAGATTAGGCTGAGAAGGTTTCAGCATGAAAGGCAACCACTAAAACCAACATCAGGGATTCTCTTTCCCTCAAATATGAGGGCAAAGCCCCACGGTCTGGCAATGTAGGCCAGAAAACCAGGAAAAAAGAAGTCATGCTTTGTTAGAATGAAACTTAGAGAGGGCCAGAGCACATCATCAGCAAGCAGAAGTTCCTGTTGGAGCCTGTAATGATTTGCATGAGACCATCAGTTGTTTGCTACTGTACAGCTCTTATAGAAGGGTTGCTGATCCCTACTGAGTTGCAAATGGTTCTCTTTCTTCCAGTCTTTTGTTGCCACACCGTGCTTACAAGAGTGCACCAAGGTCAGGTTTGCTTTCTGCCTTCTCCTGTGCCAAACTAATTGCATCATAGCCATTGTAGCTACATGGCATCTGTATAATGAGGTTAGACTCCCATTATCAAATGCACAGGTTCTTCCTTTAGTGGTGTATGGAAAATCACTTTAAAGTGCATACTTCATACCTGGATGATGTTCTGAGGTACAGGTGCAACATTTGTAAAGCATCCAAGAAAATACAAAGAAGGCCTTTTAAGACAGACACTCCCCCATCTTGGAACAGAGGCTCTTCTCTTGAACATTACAAGACCATTCAGCTAAAATTTGGGCTCTTCCTGTTGATCCTAGGAAATCAAACAGCACATGGAAGCATTGGAAGGTGATAGATTTCATCTCAAAGACACATTCAGGATTTTCTTCCAGTAGCAAAGTCTGATGCTTTATTGGTCCACTGGAACATGACAGTGACAAATTTTTAGAGAAGGTGTATGTAAAAGGATATGGGAGTGGAGTTCAGCTAGATTTCCATCATAGCTTTTGAAGACACATATAAACATAGTGGTTTGTGTCATTAAAAGTCCACAGGTCTCTCCTACCACTGCCAGCACAGACAAGACTACAGCAGATATCTTCAAGGTATGTGCTTTAGACTTCAGGGCACCAGGAGGCCTACCCTAAACAAAAATAATTTGGGGAAGTGGGGGGAGACATGGGGAAGGTATGTAAAATATGAATGTGCTTTTGAAAAAACTGAAACCTTCCGTGCAGTCACGCAGCAACTGCAAAGCAAGGAGAGAAAGTCTAAAGTCAACTGTGCTGGCCATTCTGACAGTCCTCCCAAAGGAATGACGGTTGAGCTGTCAGGTCTTGGTAAGGCTCCCACAGCCAAGGACTGTACACAAAATGATGCTAAGGGACCCATTCTGCTCCATTTATTACAGGAAAGATAATCATGTTTACTCATTTTATTCACATCACTTCTGAATCTGAGACCATTAACCATAAAAACCATATGGAGGGAAAACACAGCTAGTGAAAGACTCTTGCAAAAGTGGCAAGGGAGTTCACCAAAACTCTGTAATTCTGAGTAAGAATGACTGTCAAAGTTCAAAAGTTCTCCCATGTGTTCCTATCAAAGGGAAAGGATCCAGACAAAATAACATCTTATTTGTGAAACTGAAAAATACATGTAGTCCTTGAAAGGAAGGGATGAACTCTTCAAAATAAAATCAAGGATGCAAAAGGAATAATTCACTACAGTTTGTTACTTCTTGCCCTTCATTAGCATATTAGTCCGTAAACCAACCCAGCAGAAAACACGGACACACATGGAAAGTGAGTGCAGCTAGACATCAACATGAGAGCAGTGAGCCTTATTCCACCAATTCTCAAAGTAAGAAGCTTAACTATATTATATGATAGTAAGAGATTGCATCTGAGATGCCAAGTCTACAATCCCAAAGATAGAAACATTTTATCCACGTCTGGAAAATGACAACGATCCTACAAACTCAGAGGCCAGTGAAATTAAGACAACTTTCTTTGAAGGTACTGAAAGGCACAAACGTCAAAACAAGACCAGGGAACCTGAAACTAGTAGTGCACAAGACTCTGAATCAACAGCCCAGAGATGCTGGGGTCAAGTAGTCAGGGAAAGAAAAAAAAAAAGAGATCACAGGTCATGGATATTTGAACATCTATCTGAACACATTTATGTTCAGTGTAGTGTTATCCATGTGTCATGCACAAAAGCAGAACCTATTTCTGTGCGCTGCCCTTGAGGAACACTGCAATATTGCCCTGTGACATGTCATTCACTCATGAGATGGGCACCTCTCTAAATTAAGGGCTTTCTAATGCCAGATAGTATTTCAGACTTGCTTTTTTAGTAGATGCTTTTCTAAATAGCTTGCTGTCCAGTGACTTGGAGTCACTTGCTTGTACCATTGATCATTCAGACAGTATTTCACAAATTCTTTGGGAAAATACTCAGACTTGCCTAGATAAGTAGCAGAGCGATGCCTGTCACAGAAGCTCCCTTCTCTGCCTGGAACAAACTGAAGACAGGGGGAGATGTTTCCACAGTAAGCACCAGAGCTAAGACTAAGGAGTAAAAGATGCTCGCTCACCTGTAGGTTTGAACTCCAGGGCTATAGCTAACAGGCAGAACAGCCAGAATAAATGGTTGGTGGATTGACACAAATAAAGACATCTACCACGTGAGGGCACAGAATTAGAAGGGAAGGCTGGGGCTATCTCTGGCCAACGCCTATTGTTTCAAGAAAGTAACAGAGAAGCAGAAGTAGTAACAGAGATGGGTCAGGGATGCAGATTGACCATGCAGAGAGGGACAGACACAGCCAGAGCTAAACCCAAGAGAGTGGCAGAGACTGCTGGGTGGGCTCAGCCACCTCTCGGGAAGAGCAGAAGGGACTCCCCTTGCCCCTGCCTAGTGCCTGGCTGTGCCTGGTGGGTGTGAATGGAGCTCACAGCAATGGGATTTGAGTGAGCTGCACTGGTGTGCTTTTACAGCTTGTGCTTTATAATTTCTGGATTTACATGTCACCGCTCTAGGAGCATCAGCATACCTGTGGAAAGGCAGTTTGCTATCCCCAGTTATCCTAGTTGCATACGCACAGCAAGGACAGAAAGGGGGGCACAGCAGTTTCAGAAGGACAAACTGATTATTAAATCCTTGCAGGTCACTCCCTTTTGCCTGACATGAACTAGAGCACCTTGAAGAGTGCTGAGATGTGCAACATTTCCCAGTGCCCACGATGGACCCCACTGTGGTGCATTTCACTATAGTCCATTTGCAGTGGCCCCGTGGAGTGTTTCAGGAGCTGGAAGGAACATACAGAACAGGTTGTTCTTGCCTCTCCTGTCCCCTTTCTACAGCCTCTGAGAGCTGCCGGGACAGCATACGGGAGACTAAGTGCAAGTAGGAGTCAAGTCCTGCCCCAAGAACGATCGAGAAGTTTATTAAATAAACTGGTTGGTAAAGGTGACCGGAAAGTCTGATGTTTATAACTGCAAATCTTACATATTAGATCATACCCAGAAGGAAACTACGTGCCTTCAGTAATGTCCTAGACCACCACGGACCCCAAGAAAATACTCCAAAAGGCATCAGGCCTTCACTAGTACGAACAAAAGCTGCTCCACTGTATCCTGCAATCCTGCGCAGCAAGTCATCACGGAACTAAACCCCAAAATGTTTCAGCAGGGCTGAACAGGCGCCTGCTGCGTTCAGGAGCACTGCAGCCCAGGAGCCTTCACCTCCTCCACCTCAGGCATCACTGTGTATGTGGCCTGACTCATTCTCCTAGGTGTACCTGATGGACTTGGAGGATTTAGGCACCCAGAATTAAGCCTCGAAACTGCACCGAAGTTAAGGGACACAAGGAAATGGTGCAAAAAGCTCTTCTTGCGATCCAAATGTGAGAGGATGCAATGGAGGGCAGCGAGTTCTAATACATGACCAGAAGCTGCTGTAAAATTCCTTGTGGAAACAAGAGATTCATTATATTCATTACAAATTTGATAAGTAAGGTTAATACCCTGGCATTGACCCTGCCTCGTATGCCCTTAGTAATACCACCATGCTTTGCCACGTTAAGATTTTACAGCAGAAGAGATAGCACGCGGTCAATAACCCACTATAAACAGGTGCTTTTCTTCTTCTCCCCACCCCTGTGGCCTCCACCTTGTTGTAGCGGGAAAGATAATGCTCCAGCCAGGGAACTTATTTCCAATGTCAGCCTGTAACCAGCTCATGCCTGAAGAAGAAAAAAAGACCGATCTGCCATTGTGGTCTTCATCCTGGCAGTTGAATAGCCTGCATGAATATCAACATTATCATAAACCATTCAATTGCTGAAAGTCATCTTACCATCAGAAGGAGATGAATAGCAACCGTTTCTAAATCCTTATGTACATCCACTTACAGCAGCTGAGCTGTGGGTGTATATAGACCTATTTTTCAGCTACCACGAAAATCAAGCCATTCCTCATTTACAAGTGAATTCATTTGACTTGGTATTAGTCCCAAACAACAGTTCCGGAAATTGATATGTAAACTCCAACTAAAAGTAAGATTAAGTTGAGGCTGCCAAAGTCTTTTATTCCTCAAAAAGTCCCCAGCCAGATTCTGATCTTGAGGTGAATCTGAAAGCACCAAATTAAATTTAAATGCCACCACTTCAAACTTGTGTTTCTCAGTAGCCCCAGAGCAGCTATAAAGATCAGAATCCGTCCTTAACATCTCTGCACGCTGGTACTGTGCGGAACTAGCTCCAGACTATTTATAGCTCACACTATATATACACACTGCAGGTTCCAAAAGCATATTTTATCTTTTGGGAGGACAATGCTTTCAAAAATGTAATAAAAGGAAAAGTTTTGTTAAAAAAAAAAATCTGCTCAAACCCTTAACCTGGAAGAGAGGCTCCTTGCTGCCAATCAGATAATAAGCTTAATTCTTACATCACACTTTATTTGTAGCTCACTGTGTAGTTAATGGTTGCAGCTTATCTAACAGGAGAAATGTGAAACCAGAGTTTTAGAACAATAGAAACAAGGCTGTCACCAGCAGCCTGCCAATGAATCACGTCCCTGCAGTCAAGTTCTCCCAGAAGGTCATTTGTAACAGAAACACATCTCTGCCTGGAGCTGGTAAAATGCTGAAAAGTGTTTCTCAGTTTTACCCTAATAAAATATTGAGCAGATCAATTACCAGAACAACTTCACCTGGTTGTATTTTTAAGTTCTGTAGATCGCAAGACTTAATAGTAGAGGTTACCAAGTGAGCAGGCCTGCTTGCTTCTGTGGCTGGGATTCTAGACGTGGTTTTACCTTCACCCTAAATTCAAGGTATCTAAAAACCAAGTTTTTACAAACCTGAAGACAAAAGTGACTTACCATTCTCTATCACATTTTCAAGAAAAATATTCTTTTTAAACACTAACTTCCTTCCATACCATTCAGAACTGAAACCCTGAAACCACTGAAAGACAGTGAGCTCTGCAAAAAGGATTCGACAAGAAACAGAAAGCAGCACTGACATTTTCTCTTTTGTGTCCAGAGATACATGCAGAAAAAGGACAAAGAAGTACAAAAAAAATTTAAAAAAATCAGATAATACCTGTGTCATAAATATAGAAGCTGATTTTGTTCATACATACTTATTTTAAAGTAACTGCTCTGTCTGCAGCTTAAAGAAAAAAAAATCTCTTCCACCGCACTTCCAAAAGAGCTCCAGATTTTCTGCAAAAGAGAAAAGAATAACTCCCCCCATCATCTGTTAACACTAATATCATTGGCACAAACAGCTGGCAGTTGGTGGCGTATTATTTATACGTGCAGTTGCTCCTGTTTTTTAACAGATAAGAAAGCAACATCTCATTTGCAATTCAGGTGAGGAACATGAGTGGCTTTACAGCACCACTAGCTCCTGGGTCATATTTCTTATCATATCAGAAACATCTGTTGCAGTGCAAATGAATTCACTCTAAAAGCACATCAAATATGCAGTTTCAGGATGAGACAGCAGTCTGCAAAGGAACCAGAAAACCAGCCTCCCCCTGGAAAAGCTGGGATGGTCTGTCCCATATTCACCAGTTGGGAAGAAGGCAAGGACTGGGAGGCGTAAGGGGGAGAGAAAGAGAGAGAAACCTTGGAAATGTCAGTATTATAAACTATCCCTTCTCTGGGAGCCGACTGTGTCTGAGAATAGGCTTTCTCACGAGGGCCCGGCGGTTCACACGCAGAGCGTGCAGGCACGCTGCAGCATGATTATCACATCACTGCGCGCCGAGTTCTCCGTCCGTCTGGGCTGCAGACAGACCTGGCTGTAATCCTGGCCTCTGTGGTCCAGAGGACTTGACAAAACACCAGTGGGCTGGGGTAGAAAAGATACACTGGGAGGTGGTCAGCCTGGGGGTTACCATCAGCAGCGCGCTTGCAGGGACTCTGTGCTCAGAGACGGAAATGAATCCATTTTAAGGGCAGCTGGCAATGAGATGACAGGAGCTTGAACTTCCAGGGAACGCAAGGTACGTCTCTGATCCATGTTGAGAAGAAAAACAGGATGCGCTGAGAACTGCTCATGCACCCCTGTGCATCCCTGCTGCACAGCTGCACCTGGCACAAATTTAGAATGCAACGAAGTGTAATGTGGGCCATGTTCGTCTCCGGTGGTGTTCTTCAGGGCTGGGTCTAATGCCCCTGTGAATATGACGACGTTTTCATGCTCCACTTTAGCAGTGATGAAGACAACTCAAGGTGACTTCAAAATCCCTCATGCCTAGGTATGCCTCTGTAGCTCTGGAAGCAGGCGGCTGGATTGAGACCCTCATCTGTGTCACACAGAGTGACCACTTCCTGCTGTGTTTTTGGGCTTTTAGTACAAAATACAGGAGAAAAATGACTGTGTCTTTTGCCCTTGCTGAGAAACCTCTCTGAAATTCAGCTGATGCACAGAGCAAAACTATGGACAAGATCCTGAGCTGGACCATCACTTCTTTAGCTCGTGCACAGCAGCTAGGCACACGCTGCCTTTTCTGTCCCATCCGAGACCACTTTAGTGAGCCTGTATGGCTGCTGCTTTAACTGTGGATGAAATATGAAACACCCTCGTTTTCCCCCCAAGGAGTACTAAGACCAAGCATGCAGCTTAAGAAAAATAAGGAAAATACCTGGTTTAACTTTGCTTCTAATGAAAAAAACATATATTCTTAAATATGCATACATCAGCAGAAACAGCAGGTAACGGCTCCTCTTCTAAACCAAACAGAAACGTGCACTTTGAGCCCTCATATGGAATGGCCGTAAAAGCCCAACCCAACAATTATTTTCCTTGATTTTCAGCCAGACGAGGCACAAGACAAATAAGTCATCAAGGACAAATAAAAGGAGGTTCATTCATCGCATTCAGGGCTGGAATCTTTAATGGTCACCAAATGAACTAAGATAACTAAGTAACCATTGTAAATATTAATCTTTAAAGGAAAACAATACTCCCAACAACAGGAAGCCTGATAAGACATTGGATGTTGCCATCAGTGTTATGGAGTCTCTCTAATTTCCTTAGTTTTTTCTTATGCCTGTAGAGGGATCAGGAAGGGGAACATATGGTATCTCTCAAAGGAAGTAAATTAACATTATTAATAGCTAATGTGGGAGAGGTGAAACCGTGATTGTTCACGGTGGTTGTTATTGTGCTTTTGTTGAGGGGGAAGCCTGCCTGCTAGGGAGTTTAAGCACTCAAGCCAAATTCAAAGTCTTGTATTTACAAACAGAGATCTGATAACAGTTGCCTAAACATCTATGATGCTTTGCCAGTACACGCATGTCAAACCGATCTGAAGGGACTGTGTCTTGCAGTTTGGCCCAGGAGTCAGCTAACGCAGAGGAGAACTTATGGTGTGGTCCCTGTTCCCAAGGAACTCCTCACGCGGACCCTCACATTCTTCTTTGTGTTAGTTTTGTTTGAAGCAGAAGGGACAAGGATGGGTAGATCTGCACTTCTGAAGAACAAAAGCTGTCCTCTGAGGCAGCTGATCAAGGGGCCTTTGAGGAGGTGGGTTCTCACAGGCAGTGGTCATTGATGTGGGACATCTACTTCCAAGCGCACAGTGATTGCACCAGTGGGTTTCTGAGGGTGGTGCAGCAGTGCGGTATGTAAGTCACAGAATTATTTTGTGGAAAGCAATGATAACTAAGTGCTGTATTAGGATGGATTGAATTGGTGACCTAGAAGGGTATCTCAGAGTCCTGGGATCGCTTGCACTTGGAGAAGAATTTACCTTTCTTAGGGCTCTGCTTTCATCTCTCTCCCAAACACTTACAAGATGGTATTTATTTACTCTAAGTAACATTGACACTTACAGAACGTATGTTCTGTGGCTACTCAAAAGGGTGGGACCCTGACCCCAGCCTCTGCTCTGTTTGTCCCAGAGTACCTGAAAGCATAGAACTCATTCCTCATTTCTTCAAGAGATCCCATACTTCCTACTTTCTTCCCAACTGTGAAAACCTGAGGCAATTACTAGCTGGCCTGGCAAAGGTGGACTTCATGACACCTTTCATGCTGAGACAATCTGCAAAATAAATTTGGCAGATCTTAGTAAAAACAAGAGGACTTAATTAAAATTACCCAGTGAGCTCAGTGGATATAAGCAAATTTTGAGGAAATTGTTCAATTAACTTTTTAGAAATAAAACAGTGGATTTTGGTATAATTAACTCACTGGATCTTGTTAAAAATTGAGTAGCCTAGTAAGAAAACCTTATGCTTCAGGGCACATGGTGATTGCTTTACAGAGACAAAGGAATTCCCTCTGCCCTTGAAAGCTTATACTTCAACTGCAAGTTGACAGCTGGATTTTGGTTTCTAGGCCTAAAGAGGACAACTTGAATATCTTAAGACAGTGCAGACTTTCATTAGACAGGTGCAAATGCTCTGTAAGGAAACAGTTTCTCTACCATACAACTCTACTTGAAGAGAACTCAGTAAACTCTGATCAAGTTTGTGTCTTAGAGCTGGTCTAAAATACCTCTTCCTGGGTGATGATGGGATATTTTATTTCTTAAGAAACTCATCACGTCGACCAAAAAGTTCATAAAAGGCTGACGGAGCTGTGCATTGTTTGTTGGCACTGTGGAGTTATATGACAAGGATAAATTGTTCTCTGTGCTGAAGCCTGGGTGGTTTACAATGTTGTGAAGTTTTCCACACTGCCAGTTTTAGGGCCCTTTAGTATCTCAAATTATGTAAACTTATAATAAAATTCCTCCTTGGCTCTGAAGAATGGGACTTTCTGCTTAATCAGGACCAGGCTGAATTCCAGACACGAAAGGGAGGGTGCTTTCATGATGGCTTAGGAGAGGATGTTTAGCCAGGACAGTTTTACAGTCAGGTGAGACACTACCTCAAAGAAATTTAATGCATCAAGCCAGACTCCTTAGTGACTGAAACACCTTCTGAGAAAGGTAACACATCTGCATATCTTCTTAATCTTATCTACCAATGCAATGACATCACCCTGATGATTACATTTCATTACACTGTGGTCACACATTCAATTCTTGTCACCTGTCCCCACCTTCCATCCACATAGAGCACCAAGTGTGGTTGTTTGGTGGTATCAAATGAAAACAATTCTACTCTGAAGCCATCACAACATTAAAAAGAAAAGCAAGTTGCGGTGCACTTCCAGGGAATTACAACACCAAGTCTAAAAGTTTAGAGATCTCAAGAGACAGGCAAGGCTCTGTCTTACCCTGATATCAGGGGGACTTGGGGGTGCCAGCCTGTGGCAGCTGAAGAGCATGAGCAGCACACAAAGGACACACACAGGGTTAACCCCTGCACAAAGCCATTGCTCACTTCTGACCCATTTTCTATCTTTATCATGTGATTAATCACACTTTGTGAGAGCTTCATGGAAGGAGTGCATTGTCTGGGGTGCTGTGATTGCTCAGTTGTAACTTGGACTTTCCACCCAGGGAGAGGAGTATGGGCAAATACTGCACTCACCCCCTCCCCACTCACCTCCCTTGGACCTTGGGCCCGGGTGCAGGAGCCATCCCTCTTCCCCTGTGGCACACGAGAGCGAAGGGCAGACCTGGCTTTTGCCCTGCTCTTGTCCGGGGCAGCAGTGCCCAGAGCAAGACATCAGGTGACAGCAACAGGTTATTTGTAGTAAAGCTCAGCAACTTGGTTACTAATCTCTGGAAATGAGGGGGAAGCTGAGGAAGGATTTTGACCCCACATTGCATCTCAGCTGGCGTGGGCACACACTGCCTCCCAGGGCCACCCCGGGGAAGCGTGCTTCCAGGACAATCCTGCCCACACCCCAAGCTAGGGCATGCCTGCAACTGCCACAGGACAATTTATAGGATAAATATTGAGGATAATTAAGGATAATCTCTGCTTTAGATGTCTTACAAAGAAGGTCAGGTACTGTCTTTCCTTGTCAGATGTGATGAAGTTAGGCAGCTCCCGTTAACAGCAGGTACTCGTTTCTCAGAACAAATAATAAAACCCTCTATCTAGATCCTAAAGGTTTCCTAGATTTAATCTTCTCAAAACTCAGATGAGATCACTACAGTGAGTTTGGCCTCTGAAGAGCCATGACAGTGAATTGCATTACCAACACCAATCTCCTGCTGGTATACACATCCCTCGCTGTACCAAAACTAGCAAATACCGAGAGGTGCTGTAATATTTATGTCCTGAGCTCAGACAATAACATCCTTTCAAATAACTTGGCAGGCCAGGGTAGATATGAGAGTCACATGAAAGCAAAGGAGGAATCTGCCCCAGCAACTTCTGCTATTTTTTGTGGTCTACTGATTTCATAATATTTGGTCATAAGATGTTGCTTTCGATATTCACTTATTATCATGACAGGCTTCTTCCTAAATAGCCTTTGGGTAACAGGCATTTGCATCGCTGGCAAAGTGGAGAAGCTGGGACTAACCAATTCCTGCTCTTGAAAGATCCCAGTGCTCCCCATCCAAGGGGACTCGAGAAGGTATGTGTTGCACAATCTCTTCTGCCTATGGATGTCACAGTCAACACAGGAGGAGGTCTTTTAAAATGGCATGTTTCAGCCTCTGTTTCACCATCTTTGTGCACCTAAAAGCCCAATTTCCAAGAAATCAGAGCAACAGCAGTTCCCATCCTTGTGAAGAAGGAATATTCCTTGGAAACATCTGTCTTGTGCCATCAGAGGCAGGATGCTGAAGGTGAATGACCAGCAGCCAGAGGAGGCCAGCTGCCCTGTGGTCAAGCCAAGACTGTGCTCAGGCAAGAGGCAACTTCAGTGATTTCTATGGAAAAGATGATTGAAAACATAGGAAAAACATGTGGCAACATAGACACTGAAAGACCACTGTTGCAGTCAAGCTATTTGTAGCACTCCTAGCCTAGCAGTGCCTTTTATCATGCCTTCATCTGTCCATCTCTTCTTTTACATCTAGGCACGTTGCTGCAGTACTTGAGCAGCTTCAGCAACATTTTTAACATATCAGCCTAACTATATTTTAATTAAGCTTATGGGATTGAGAGCAGCATTTGATTCTCAAGGCTGCATACAGCAATTGAGCTTTTACAAATAACTGTGCCCACATAATCATGGAAATAGGAACTGAAGGAGGCTTTTCCATGCAGTCCAGATAACTCTGCAAGTCTACATACTCCATAACATTAAGCAAATGAACGTTATTTTATCTCTGTACTGCTCTGTGCTTTCATGATCCTTTGAAAGCTCAAAGATAAACAAAAGTGCCCTGAAATGACCTGTCTACACCAGATCAGAGAGTAGGCAAGTGAAAAACCCTTGCAGTGTTAGGCTAGTCAAACTGTCCGTGGCTGCAAGGAACTTCTCCCTAAAGCAGGCTCACCCCCACTTATCCTCTTCACGTGACACTTCAGCTCAGGCAGACTAGCCCCACTTCCCTTATTGTGAGTTTTCGTGAAGCCCCAGACAGCTTTATAAATTAATGTATTGATAGAAGCACCAAGGTCCAGTCACTGTCAGGTTAACAGATTAAATGGGTATTGATCAGCCTGGCACCTCTCACCCCCTCTTGATGACTTACACTCTGGTATAGACAGAACTGAGCAGAAATGGCATCCAGCTCCAAACTGCTCTTCACCTGGGGAAGGGAGGAGGGAAGGAGCCTGTATCTCTGGTGTAGTCCTCTCTAGCAAAGTCAGGCTGAGCAATGCACCGGACCTAGAGCATGCGCAGGCAGAGCAAACCAAGAAGCTAAGGGATAAGCTCGCTGTTGTGCTAGATACAACAGCAAGGCCATCACATACAAAGCATAGAGAACAATGTCACCATCACTATTTTTGATAACAAACTGTCTCCACGTTATGATGCTTGACTTTTTTTTTAAAGGCAAGCCAGGTAGCGTTCCTCAGCTCTAGGTCATGGGCAACAAGATCAGCTGAGCAAGTTTGGTGGAAGAGTAGGTGATTACTTCACAAGGATGCTCCTAGCAATGAACAACATCTCACAAGGAAAGCCCAAGGAGCAAAGCTGAATTGCTGCATATTAGTCTCCAGGTTTGTGGTCTTCATTTTGGTGGATGGTGGGGCTCCCTGGAACCAGAGATGCTCCAATCAAAGCCTCACCAACATCACATTAAAAGCCTCTACAATTCATCTTGTGTTTTGCTGGCTCCCAACAGAGTGCAATGACAGGGCAAGGGCTGGCACTATATTTATACTCTAGGACACCGACATGGAGCTGGCCAGATTTACACTACAGCTTTTTAATTCAACTTGATGAGCACTGAGTCATCAGGTCAGCTGTGCCTCATGGAATAGATGCTTATGTTTGCCAGGCTGCTATGCCAGACTCACATTCACTCTGTATCTCCCATGTACCAACCATATAACCACAACTTAAACCTGCCAGCAAAAAGGCAGAGAAAGACAAGCTCTGACACCCTGTCCCCGTCTCAGGAGCCCAATTCAGCTCTGTTTACAATGAATTCTGTGTTCAGACAATAAAAGGCTCTTGAGCTAGAGAGTAAAAGTGTAGGGCTAAGTTACTTATAAACAGCAGTACCTCTCAAGGCCTTCTGACTTGCAGATAACCCTATTGTTTGGCCAGTAATATAGATCCCCCAGCACATATGCAGATCTTTCAACTCCTAGACCTTAAAAGAACTGCTTATAAAAATACAGATACCATCATATTACTTTACAGATTGCAAAACACAGGCTTGAGAAAAATATCAGATAACTTGTCCAGAATCCCTTGATAGCAGAGCCCAGAATCACACCTACAGCTCTCTGTTCTCTAATGCCCAACTGTCTGCATAATTTTCAGTCTGGCTCTGCTGAAGTCTTTTGTTGTAATAAGAATCTAAACACTTTATATCACTTTTGACTTATAAACTATGAGATCACATTAGTAAGATGTAAAACTACAAGCAATGCATCCAAAGTTTAAGTCTTCTCAAAGCAGAATGGAAACATTTCAGTCAAACTGTAAAGATGGGGTGGGCTTACACTACCAGGAAGAAAAAAGCACTTCGTATTCAACATAAGGATACATTCAGCTTGACAACGGATCTGTCAAATCTGACTTTTGCTCCTCACTCCATATCCATGATAAACCAGATTAAGTGCTTTGTGTTGCACCTCTTCCTTACAGGGCACTAGAGAGAGCCCATAACCCAATGCCAGTGACAAAGCACACTCATACAAGTCAAGCAGCTAAGCCTGCATAAACCATGTGCACTTGCTTGGAAGCACTACTGGAAAATGTGGCTTCTACCACGTTTCATGGCTGTGATTTTTAAAAGGGGTTAAGAGCTGAACATCCAGTGAACACCATTGCACAAATGATTGCTAACTGTGTTTCCTAAAGTCCTTAAAAAATGCCTGCCAAGAAAAATAATTCAATCTGTAACACAATCATGTAGTTATATTAATTAACGACGACTTCATACCATTAATTCCAGAGTGACAGGGACAGCGTAGTACATACAAGAGCCTAGAAACACCTAGGGTGCAATGCAGCCATAGGGCAGAAGTGTGCTTTTACCATAGGTGCCTTATCCAAAGCTGCATCAGGCTTGATGCACTTGAACACTCTCTCAGCACCATCACATCTGAAATTTTGGGTCAGAGCCCTGCTTATTCATCCATAACGAGAAAGTCAGACAGATCTCTGTTATTCTATCCTGAGTCCAGCTTAACTTCATTAACTATCAGAACGAGGTCATGCTCTGTTAAGTTTGTACTTTCACAACCCTTAGTAACTTTGAATCATCTTAGCTGTCAGCGCGCTGACATTTATGATCTTCTACTACCACTCTTTTGTTTATGTTCAAAGTTCATTCATTGCCTTCTTCCATTAGGGCTCTGTAATACATTCTCTGCCCTAGTACTGCCTGCTACCACCTTCTTACTCGAACCACCAAAAGTTTCTGTCACTGAAGAAGAGGTAGTTTCCATGGAAACTCTGAAGAACAAGCTAAGTTAAGGAGGCATAAACCAAAGAGTGTCCTCAAGCTCACCCATTTTGAAAATCTAGGTCAGCAATGTTTGCTTAAAATATTCCACTCTTCTAAAACCATGTTCACTTGACTGTTAAGGATGTAATAAAAAGAGAGGTTTCTAGCATACTCCAAACTTTGCATGTTTAATATAATAACATGTCCATGTGAATAAACCATTCTTATTATTTCTCCCAGTCTGTTTTCCCTGTTCAGTCTCCTTGGATAACCAATGGGCATTTAGTTTTATCATGCAGTTACTCATCTTCACCAAACATTTACTCTGACCACCACAATCCAACTTTCAGGTAGCCTTCGAGCAACCTGCTATGATCTCACTGAGGGCGGGAGGTATTAGCTATGTCATCCATTATAATCTCATTTAGAGGATCTACAGGAACGAAAGGACTGTGCACATGAAAGTCAAATTCAATCTCAACTTGAACACCACACAGATAGAGGCCAAGGAATGAAACCAGCACTGAAATTCTGAAATGCAGTTTGCTTACCATTGATGCTGACTAATCTCAGCCACCAGCTACAAGTGGCAAACACTGATCTGTTGAAGCGTAATGGACCACGCTACAGCAAATGAAATAATTGCAATCAGTGGGTTTCCTTAGTGAGAATCGCAGTTCCTCTCAGGAGAGGGAACAGCCATACCAAGTGTTAGTGCTAAAATATGTTGTCAAGTATGTAAGGTTATGGAAGGCTGCCTCAAAAAAAACTACTGTGGTGAGAAATAACACTGATTTGCTTGTTGTTTCTTCTGCTAACTGAAAGCAGATGCAATCACTTGCAGTCAGATACCTTTTGAGATGCAACTGTTTCAAAGATACCCAAGTTTTCAGGCATATCTCAATCTGATCACTATAATTTATGCTGACTGAGGGCCTTCAGTGCTTTAGATAGCTGATTGATGACCTGTTCCCATTAAAAGGTAAGGTCCCATATAATGGGGAGCTTTGCTTTTTCTGTATACAGTTGATGGTGATGGGATTTCAGCTGTTGATGACAAGCAAGAAACAAGGGTTAAGAAAATACCTATAAATTTATGACTTCCTAAGAAAGCAAGGTGCACACAATGACAGATTATAAAAAAAAAAAATCAATCTGCTGTCCTAGTAAAAATTTACTGCAATTCATACTGCATTCCTTGTGTTATTAAATATCAAATATGGAGTACATCAAGCATTTTTCTGGCCAATGCCCTTTTCCCTGCCTAAACCCCTACATAATCTGTTGGTTTAGGAGTGACGTATAGGCAGGACAGTTGGAACAACTTTTCTGAAGCAGAACAGCAGTCCCCAAAAACACTTTGGTGTAATCCAATTACACTAATTAAAATAATTATTTCCACTTAGGTTGTTACTGAACTGCTTGCTTGGCACATCTAGAGTCAGCGCATACAAAGGTCAGGCACAGCCTCTTCAAAATCTAGAGAGGACAAAAAAAAAAGAAAAAAGAGGAGCGTTGCAGGATACAAGTCTCTAGATGTTGGTGGTGGTTTGGTTTTGCTCAAGTATGTAAGTTAACAACAGGCAGGTGGAGAGCCTCCAACTTGTTTCATCTTGTTTACACACATCATGCTTTCCCCCTCAGCTCTTATTCCACTCCTCGGTTGTGCTGCAAGGTGAATTCCCAGCCTGGGAAGCTTTCTCCAACTGTAAGTTAGGAAACGAGATGTGCTGAAACCTTACAATTTCTCTGCAAATGGGTACTTTGTGGTGCTGATTCTAGAATAAGAATCATAAGGTAGACAGCTTGGCCTCTAAATTTGCAAATGAAGCATCTGCTACTCACGTCTGCATCTTTTGCGGAATCTCTGGAGGAAAAAGCAAGCCATTTTAGAGAAGAAACAAAGAGACATAACTGTCAAACTTCTATTTTTTTTAGTCAGCCTAAAGGAAAGTTTCCTTCAACTCACTCCAGGTTACTAGTATAGCTTTGCCTCCATTGCTTTACAATTTTCTAGCATGCCTGTCTGCTACCAAATCCATCCCTTGAAAAAAAACACAGAATAAAAAAATCCTTTGCTTCCCTCACTTGAACCTCCAAAAAGCCCCAGTGGCTTTCTTAACTACAGCCCTCTGAAGAAGCACAGAGAGCAGTCCTCAATTGTCCCCACTGGACAACAATACAAACCAGCCTGATTTAATTTTTTTCCTTGTATCAGCACCGTAGACCTCTGATATGGCCTTGAATAATGCCTCTAACTGGCTACATCAGGAAGCCCCTAGGTCTTTCAAAGGGCCACCATTCCTCTTCCCCACACAAGACAGCAAGCCATTTTTTCCCCTTTGCTGATGACGGACCATGGGATTTCTGCCTCTCCACCTGCATCTGGCCAAAGTAAGTGTAAACAAAACCGGAGTTTTGGAGTTCCCAAAACAACAGTGACTTTAGTATAGCAGATGCTGCTGTAAAGGAACCTGCTGGCTACAAAAACTGGGGCATCACGATTTTTTTCTCACATGACCTCATGTTCTCACTCACTGCTCTCATCTATATCAAAAAGACAAGGCCACAACGTGTATACTATTTCCCTGTGCATTGGATTTTTACATTCTGGTGACATCTGAGTCTTTACAGTGCACTTGTGAGATAACTCATGTGCCTCCCGATGACTATGGTAAGTGTTACCTGTCAGAGTATGTGTCTTCATTCACAAAATATATGCCCAAACTTCCAGATGAAATACAGATAAGCTTGGATTATCTACTGTTTTAACTCTTGGGTGAGGTTAAAGCATAACATAGGAAAAAAAAAAGTAATACAGTTAGCTCTAATTATTATGATGATGGGCAGAAAAAAATTAATCTGTTCGGTAGATCAATAGATCTATTGATCTATCTAGGGGGAACATAAATAATGGAACATAGGCCAAGCAAATGTGGATAGAAGGCACAGAGTAATCCATCTCTGAACGGCACCTGCTGATTTGCTGGACATATAAAACATGCCCTGAAACTTATTGATTGTCATGGAATTGGGTCAAAAACCTGATCTCTTAGCACTGGCAGTAGTCTGCACAGGGCCCAAAAGACCAAAACATACACCAAATCCCAGCTAAGAATCTTTTAGGCTCCATCTCTTCTGTCATTCTCATTCAGAGGGTTTTCAGTGCATTCATTTATGTTGCTCCAGAATCTCCGGGTTATCTTTAATCGAGGCTTATGTTTTGATGACAAACTGCATTCCGTCATTCAGATGTCCTACTTCAATCCCAGGAATGCAGCTAGATTAGAGTTTGCGTTATCCCAGGGAGATTGTGAAATGTTAATCCATTCTTGTGTTACATCTTGGCTGGGCTCCTCACACTCTTTGCTGACAGCTTTAACAGGCAGGACCATGAATTTATTGCAGCTTAATCCAAATTTATCTGCAAAAAGATGCCACCTGAGACTAAACATTCATGTATCATTTCTCCTGGCTTTAGATCCCATCAACACTCTCCCCAGGAAAAAAGTGTATTGATATTAACAATTTCTCTGTTAATGCTTATTGCTGTTCGTTTGTCTGATCCTCTGCTCAGGCACACATTGCTCCAGGCTCATCCTTTCACTTCGCTCCTGGTGGACTGATTTAATGATCCGAATGAGAGTAGAGAGCATACTAATTAAATTCAGATATTGAATCTAAATCAGGAGGTGCTGCAAACACCAGGGAAAGTAGGGAAAATACAATTCAAATGGAGTTCATAAGCCTAGAGACTAAATGGAAAAACCTGTGAAATCCATGAGAATGCAAACAGAAATGTTTGGGAAAAGGGAAATAACAAGAAGGATGCTTTCATAGCAGAATCACTGCAAAGTGTTAACGTTAAATGGACTATAGAAAGTAAATCAGATCAAAGCTTGGAGTGAAATATGGCATTAATGAAAACAACACATGGCTAAAGGAACTGGAAGTCTCCTTGGTGATCGGAGGCAGGATACATCTCTATATTCAATTTACTCCCAGGACACTATAGGCCAGAAATACAGTCAAAAAAGCCAAAGGGTGAGAGGAAAAGCTAAAGTGATTTATAAGGATAGATATAAAGAACTAAATGTGAGTGGCACAGCCAGATGGATGGGGGAGGAGTAGAAAGGCTGGCAAGAGCTTGGTAAGTAAACTATCATGGAAGAGAGGAATTTGTAAAAGCTCAGGGGGCTCAGCTGAAAAAAAAAAAGGTCAATCTTTGACAAAAAGGAAGGTCTAGGGTTACTGTGCAGAAAATGGAGATGCCCAGAAACCTGTTGGCCTGGAATACATTCCCCAGGGAAGTAAAACTGGTGGCTAATATAAGTCAGGAATGGGCTAAAGGGCAATAAAAAAAAATACTGTATTTTTGTGCATAAAATTGCTAACTTTTTAAACACCAAAGGGTAAATCCTCAGCTGAACTAGGCCATTGCAGCTTCACCAAAGCCCTCACCAGTTTACATCAGCCAAGGTCTAGCATAGCCATCATAACCCATATGCTGAGTTACGAACTGTAATTTACCCTACACCTCCATCCAGCAGAGTTCCCTTGCCCTTTATGTTTGCTACTCAATACATGTTTCAGGAATACAGGGCTGGAAGGACCTTCCAGATCGTCCAATCCTATCTTTTGTTATTACAGTGAGCAATACCCACTCCTGCTGACAAACTATAAAATTCCTCTGGTTGCTTGCTCCCGCTGCTCTTTGCAAAAAAAGACTCCTCTACACATCGTATCAGAGGGTTAGAAAAACTGAACTGTATGCCTAAAATGACTACATCCAGTTTAAAAGCTCTCTTTTTCCTTTGCTAACAAGGTCCTCTTACCCTGGCATTTACCTCAACAGTGAAAGAGGGGTAAACACCTCCTCTAATTACAGCTGATAAGTTTGAGGGAAGGTGAATTTTGCTAGACAACTAAAGATATTACTATATAGCTTCTTCGTGATTATTTCCATAGGTGATGCTTTGAACCAGACAATACTCATATGGCCCCAGAACGAGCACAACTGCCAGGACCAGTCATGACAACGTTTTCTTTACTTTTTTTTCCAGAAACTCAACAGTATTAAGAGTCTGAAAATATCAGACAAACCCTGATCCAGATGAAGTCAGCATCAGTTCTGCCACTGGCAATGATTTTGCTGCATCTACATGACTCAAATCCTTGTACCATCTGCCATCGCTCCTCTACACCAAAAATCCCTCCCCCATTTGAGGCTCACACCAGCAAAGAGCTGCTGTCCCTCCCCACTCCAGCCTTCCCACAAAATTTCTGAAGGCAAAAATGTATGACCTTTCACCAGGCCAGAATACCATCCTTCATTCAGTGGTGTCTAACTTGCTCTGGGTCATTGCCAATAAGTTTTTCACAGAGTTAATGATTTTGGGAAGCTCTGAAAAGCATTAGTGCAGAGAGCAATGCAGAACTAAGTTCGTGCCAGTGGGAGTCGGAAGCCTCATGAAACTGTCTTGACTGCAGCTGTCTCAGGAAAAGGGCATTCACCTCACCCCAGAGAAGGGGAAAAAAAAAAAACCAATCAGACCCTCACTTATGAAAGGTAACAGAAATTTAATTAGAAGAAACACTTTATATGCAAAGAATTGCATGGACCAGTAAAAATCTTTATATGGCAGGGCAGAAGTTGACTGCGGTTAAAACTGGGGAGCAAATTCACCCTTTGACATTGCATCTTACAGCATATGAGGAAGTAAAAAGGCCTGTTGAAAACTGTTTTCCCTATCAGGTATTTCCAATGATCCAGTTTCAATGAAATTATCAAAGCAGGTATTTCACAAGATACTAGAAATCCAAAAGATATATGGGGAATAACAGATCAATTGATACATTCGGAGAAGCAAACAAGCTTTCAAATGAGCCCTTCAACTCTGAAGCACAAGCCACTAACTTAACACTAAGCAGAGGTTAGGAAAGCTGCTCTGAGCTTACATTTATGCTCAGAAATCCACCTTTGTGAAAGGCCTGTATTCATTTTCTTTTGTAAGGCAACTTGCTGCCCATTTCAAGGCTCAAGCAGCATCACACTTTCTCTGCACAGGCTTCCCCTTCCTCCGTCTTCTAAAAGGGCAAATAACTGAAGAATAGAGTTCAGGCTTTGCTGTTCCTGTCCAACAGCTGAAGATAGGAGAAGCCAAACAGGAGAAGGTTGCTGTGTTACGAGATGTAGATTAGAGAGGAAACCCAGCATCCTTTATCAGGTCATGCAAGTTAAATAGGAAGGAACTGGCTCACGATACTTAACATGCATGCCTTGCAAATATTAACTAATCCTCACAAAACCCTTGTGAGCCAGTTTAATATAAACGATATATACTTATGCAAGCAAACAGCCAGAGTGTCCAGAGCCTGCCTGTGTGATTTGTCAGTGATTCAGGAACAGAAGTAGTTCAGTCAAATATATCTTCTAACGCTCTCCAGTCCATCTGGCTTCAGTGTCAGCAGAAAACATGACCACTAACACATTGAAGGTTTGAGCATGGCCCAATCCTGTCAGACAAGCAGGGACCTAGAATTTAATGGAAATCTGTGCTGGGATTATGGGAGGAGTGCAGTTTTAAAGGATCAGGATGAGAAGCTAAGAAGGCAGCTGGCCATTTCAGCTCAGCTTTGGAAGTTTTGGGGTTGGTCCAGATGTGACTCAGTAAAGTTTGAGTGTGTGGCATTCGCATTCACACAGGAACCAAAGAAATTCTCCAATTAGAGAATTCCCACCACCAAGACTGACAAACTAAAAGGCATTTTCCTATGAAAGACATGTCCTCCTTGTGTGTCTAATCCAAGAATTTAATACAACATTTCAAAAACGATTTACACCCTTATGTTCTGTCTCCTCAGCTTTATTTAATTTCCCTGACTACTAAGGAATGAATTCTACTCCTTATTTAACCTGGTGAGCACAGAGAAATGGATTTTCTCTTATTTTTGATAGAAAAGGCTTTCATTGGCAACAAGAACCTGGCCAGATTTATCCTATTTTCCTGCCTGAACTACGAGGCTGAGGGAAAGCAGCAAGAGAAGTTTAGCCTTCAGCTCTAGGAAATCCAGTCTCTTGTGGCTAGGAATGAAGTGGGGCAGCTGTGACAGTGGGGATGGTCCAGTGCAGCAGAACTAAGGGAGTCAGCCAGCTGAGATGATACCAAAAATATTGATCTATACTTGACTTTTAGCTGAAAATCCAAACGCTTTAAAAGAAGCTATCTTAACAAAGGAAATGATTGCTCAAAGCAATGGAGGCACATCCAGCAATTTGATATGGGGATGGGATCCAGGATTTGCAGGGTCTGTTTCCAGCCTTGCCACTTGCCTCCTACACAACTGCAGACTAGGAATCATTCAACGTCTTTTCCCTCAGTTTATTCTTCTTTATAGGGTATCATAGTACTTAGATGCAGAACTTCACAGAAGATGTGTTCCTACAATTCATTGTGTGGGGTGCAACGAACCAGCTTGCTGCTTTGACATCACAAGCTGAATAGCGATTGAATTGCTCCCTGCCTTGGTTTTCCGCTGACATAAAGAGAATATTCAAGCTTCTCTCACGTGCTTTGAGATCTTGGATGAAAAAGAGATGCAAACACAAAAGTGTTACACTTCTATTGAGAGGAAGAGACAGGTTAAATTCTACCCTTTGGTTCCCCACTCCATTGGGATTGGCATGAAAACATAAAGATGACAGGCTGGGCCCCATTCTATTAAGATTTAAATTTAGCAAGGAACTGGAAAATTACTGGGAGCCTTACGTCTAACCTCTGCCTCAGTTAGGAGCAAATATGCATAATTCTTGTCCCATAGCTAAATTTGAGCGAATTGTCAAATGCCAGGCCAATAAAAGAACTGTCCAATGCAAACCTTATCTGCCCTAGATGCACGTATCTGCTTACAATGTCCTTTGTTAGTTAAACAAAACAGAATCATTGTTGCTAAGAAGTTAGTATTGTTTAAGATTCACTGGCTAACACACAGAACACTTTCCTGAGTTCCTCCAAACACATTCCTTTTCTATTCTTTTAGTTTCTTACGCCTTTTAAAATTTTCTTCTGACTTGGCAAAGGCTGAAGTTTTCTTTAGGTGAACTTGCTTGCAAGGTGATATGAACTTTGAGGGAAGCAAACATTTCAGTTGATACAGTGAAATGTAAATAGCTGTTTAAATCAGAGCAAATAATTTAAAGAGCAGAATATAACTAAAGTAATTACCCAAGCATTAAACAGGAGCCTATTTACTCTATCTCCTACCAGCTCACCTTTTTCTTGATTATTTCCCTAACCTGCCTGTAGCCTTTTAAACCTGTGTTGCCAGTTCCTGAAATACCTTTTTTCCAAACAGTGAATTACTGCAAGAGAAAACCAAAGTGTTCCAATGTCCCTATGAATAAACACCCTGCAATGCTTTCTGTGATGTATTTTTTAATTCTATCATCTTTTCTAGTGCTGGGACAGTACACAACACACATATCCACATAGAAACGAAAATAAATATAAGTGTTTTATTACCAGAGCAATATCAGTCAAGATGCCAGATGTAAAACATGTCCCTGCAGAAGGATATCACGACACTGCAGGAGCAGAGCTCTGCTAATGTCCATCTGGCGATACCAAAGCTGCTCAAACCACCCCATCCTCTCCCTACATTTCCATGCCCTGCAGCATTATAAGGTCTACCATTAAAAATACACTTTTGTCAGCATAATTCCACCTGCCCTGCAGGTGTCTGCCAACAGAGCTGCCCACTCCAGAGATTACCACTTCACACCTACTGATGTAGCGTACACCAGCAGAAGTCCAGAGCCACAACTGCTTTGGAAGCTGAGAGCTCCTTCCAGGATCCCTGGCTGCAGCTATCTTGCTGAAAGCTATGCAGGGTTAACAAGGTCACGGTGAGCTCCATGCCACTGGAAGTAGACATCCTGAGCATCTCTACAGAAGGCTGCAGATACGCTGAAGGTACATAGGTGAAACATACTTAGAAAACCCAAGAACATCTTTCTGCTTTCACTGATAAGAGTCACTTTTTACAGCGTGTGCTTCCCTATCAGAGGGAAACATCTCAAATATCTGGCTTTCACTGACTACCAATTTTTCTAGCCTTAAGATTGATGAAAAACATTTTTGACAGTCTGAAAAATGAAGTCTTTCATTTTATGCACAAAACAGGCAGAGAATTGGAGGCTGCATGATCTTGGGATCAGTCTGAGTCCATGACAGACCATTAAAGGGTTTAATTCCAACAGGCTGGCAAGTGAGAAGCCCTTTAAGCCATGAGCAGCCATTATAACCGTATGAACAGCAAACTCCTC
This sequence comes from Tauraco erythrolophus, assembly GCF_009769465.1. Classification (NCBI taxonomy): domain Eukaryota; kingdom Metazoa; phylum Chordata; class Aves; order Musophagiformes; family Musophagidae; genus Tauraco; species Tauraco erythrolophus. The sequence goes on from NC_141476.1 coordinate 11,467,952, forward strand.
TTCAGCAAGCGTGCAGGGACAGAAATCCAACTAAGACTTGTGGCCCACGCACAAATTCACCCTGAATTTCTGCTGGCATCGAGTAGGTCTCATTACAAGGATAACATTCAGACTAAATGTATTTAACAGAGCCAAGAGCCAACAGGTAAAGTGGGCTGTGTCTCTGCACTGAATGCATTGACACCATTTGCTAACTCTTCAAAGTAGAAAGGTATGAGAGATGTCACAGCATAGTAGAAATGACTGTCAAAATTAAAATACGATCATCGAATGTGTAGACTGAGTTTTTCTTGTAAAGGAACTCTAAAGTCTGGATGTCTGAGGGCTTCTGAAATAGCACTTCCCAGAGATTTACAAAAAACTGCAACAAAGTAGTCAGTGAAGATACATCACTGCCCCATACTGGGCAGAATCAGAATCATTCGCTACATGCCATCAACCACTACAAGAAAAAAATCTCATGGTGACTCATCCTGACTGAGGTGGTTGGGATCTGCAGATTCAGGCCACGAGGAATCCATCTTCTGCACAGTTCTGTGTGAAGTCACACATGGCTGTGATATACAGCGCAGACCCATTGTGATGCTCCCACGTGACCCTGGATGTGTATCAGCACTGAGAAAGTCTCAATTCAAGTGTGAATTTAAGAGCTAGATGGAAGAACATGCTTCTTTTCAGGCCAAGGAAGATCAGTCAACAAAATCAGATCAAATGAAACATTTAAGGGGAACAGTTCCAAGCTCAAGAGAAGTCATGTCAAGATCAAAAAGAGCATCTCATCTCAAACACCTCCCTACCCTTCCACAGTTAGATACAATCACAGAGCAGAACATAATAGATTCAAAGCATTCATTTAAAAAAATGAAAAAAAAAGAGAACAGCATCCTAGATCTAAATTATCCAAGGATTATTCCCTCCTGCCTTCAAAACATGTCATAATCTGCATTCCTGATCAGTTGGGATATCCTTTTTCAAAGATGCAGAGCACTCTCACTCTCTGGATCCAGAAAACCAAGATAAATCTCCCAGTAACTAAGGACTGTCACAAGCCTCCCGCTTGCTAATCCAAAACATAACTCTTCCAGCAGCTTTCACAGCCATAAGCACAGAGGACTATAGAAATACACATCTAGAAGCTTACAATGACAGGACACTTCATGGCACAGACAACCCACCCCTGCAAGGAGCACAAAGGGAGAGTGGGTGTTATGTGACAGACAGACATTACTCGTGTCACATCAGTGCAAGGCACGGTGCTACCTTGGTGCCTGAGGCAGAGGGAATGGCCCAGCAGGATCAGATGGGAGGTTTCCAACTCCTAGTCCGGAGCGATATGTACTTCTATGAACCCATCATCAACCCAGACCAGGAGTCTTCCTTCACAAATCCCTTCCTGCCTTATTTCATCTGACGCTGCTCTCATCCACCTCTGCTCTGCATGCAGGTTCATCTGCCATGGACCCTTCCACACACATCTAGTCCAGCTCTGTAGTAGCCCCTGTAAGCTTCTCCTTTCCTCCACCTCAGCTTATATAAGCTACTACCTACCTACTATTTTAGATTATGCATAGCAACATGATCGGGAAAACAGAAACGACAAGTTTGGGGATGATTTTCCTCCCTTCCTTCTTTGTTTGGTTTTCTGGAACTACTTCATCCCAAACATTTGTAAATAGTGCCTGGAGTTACATTCCAAGTTCCAGTGGTAAACACTAAACTAGCTAATATATATAGAAGGATCCCTGTTCTTCCAGTGTAACCAGGCAACCTTGCAATACAAAGTCAGAGCACAGTTATTTGTTCAAAAAGTGTTTTCACAGCCATTTCCTACCCACCCCCCCGCAACTTTTTCCACTAGGCACTAGTTGTATTTATCATCTGGAGATTCTGTTCCCTTTTTCCTTTTCAAAACCTTTATAACAGCTTGTTTTAAGAGCAACAAAGCACAGACATTTAGCTTATAATAAAATTTGATTTAGTTTATGAGGAAAGAAGGAAAAAGAACAAAAGTTTCACAACAGCACCTGAAGATAACTCCTTCGTAACATGTCATAGTAACTCTGGAAACAAGATCATTTCCAAATGCTTAGGAAACCAGAATCCTGTAGGAAGACAAACATTTACAAAAACACTAGTGGTTTGCTATATCCTACCTAATACTAGCTGAAGTTTTCAGTATAAAACAAGTTCTCGCAGAGAACATCGATCAGGCAGAACTAAAATTTTTCCAAAGGAAAATATCAATTTTTATTAAATTTTCCAATTGAGAGCACTTCGGAGTAAAGCCAACATCTCAATAGAAAGTGTTTTTCATTTCAAAATGTCAAATCAAAATGAAAACTGTTACTTTGACATATTGGGCATCTTTATTTTGCTAGGCACCGTTGACATTTTACATTGATGTTTCTTATTTGAAAACCTCTACAGAATATTTTTTCTACTACATGGCCCAAAATTTCAACTTCTGTCTCCTATTTTGATTAGAAACCATTTTTCCTACTATTAAGGCATTCTACTGGGCTAAAGAAGTCTCTCTGCTGAACATTCCCTGCTCTCAGTGCCATTCTTTTCTCATGAAGTGTCTACAGTGCATATTTGAAATTTTTTTATCTGAATAATAATCAATTAAATACTGCTCATTTTCAAAAAATATGGAAACATTTATTTTTCTCAGCTTTTGGGGTGAAAGCAGAGGGAGAAATAAGGAAAAAGCTCTCAAGACACCACGACAGATTTTGGCAACAGCATTCTCGTGGCATTTTTTGCAAAGCAGCCTTAGTGTTTTCCAGCCATCTTCACATGTCCACCAAAACAGTGGGTGACACCAAAGTTATGAAATCAACTCTTACTTCCTCTACAGAAACAAAACCCACTTTCTAAATTATAATTTTGCCTCTATAGAATCTGCAGGTCTGGGGTCATGTAGATGAAGCTAGGAAAACCAGCCTGATGTAAGGAAAAGCTGGAAATTAATTTGCCACGTTTATTAAGTACAGAGCAGTTTACACATCTCAAGTGTCCACAATGAACTCCTGTTGCCTTTTCCAGGCAACTCAGCTTACAGCAAAGCGACTTTTTCAGAGTGCTTTGTTCCTCAATTTACCAAAAAGGAAGCAATGGGTGCAAGGGCAGCTGATTTAGTAAACACACAGACTCTTACTGGGCAAGTTGCTTTTCCTGAAGTTGTTTATGTGAAGAGCTGACTTGAGAAGCTGAGGTCAGCAAGGGAATATAGTTTATGATTTGGCCTCAGAGTTGCTGTGTAATTTGTCTTCCAAGTCCTGGTGTTCAGAGGAAGCGATCTTCACAGTCACAGCATTTTTTCCTCACCTCAGTACTAAATTTTGACTTGTTCTTGAACAGGTGAAGATCTTAGATGATTGATTACTGCTTGAGCCCTAAGAACAAAGGCAGCAGGTAAAGCCCACTACAAATTTCTTCTCGTTTTTGAGGGATTCCTTAATTCTAACAGCTTCACTAAAGCATATGGTGGATTCCACTATGATTGATGGGACTTGTGAAGCAATATTGTTAATCAAATATTTTCATTTGTCAGTAGTACCTCATAAAAATAACCCCTAGGTCCTTGATGCTACATTATAACTATCTAGTTCCAGTGGTAACACAAAGAGAACACTACTAATTTCTTAAGTTTAGTTGTGAAATACTAGGCAAATAGAACAGTGGTACAGCTAATATCAATACAAGAAAGATCTTGTTATAATACATCAATTTTCAGGGCTCTGATTACCGTAATAGCAAAATGCTAAAAAAGCAGCTAGAACAACCATAATCATGCGTGGATCCCATTTTCCCATTATTTCCCAACAAAAATAGAATATAACCCAAATAAAGCAAAACATTTCTAACAAACAAGTTTCCAAAGGTCTTTGAAAGATGTCAATGGCTGTTCAGCCACGGCAATGTATTTCCCATTTCATTGCTCCCATACATCAAGGGAAACAGTGGTTAAAAGGAACAATGTTCTCATGGTTATAAAACACAGGACTGAGTCAGAAAGTCAACAGCCCTGTTCATGCTTCTAGTGCAACTTCTACATAGTACTTTCTCTTTGTTTTGATTTCTCTTTGTTTGTCATACTGAACAAACTAGCTAGAATGGAAGGGAAACAGTTCAAAAGGTGGTTCTAAATCTCTTTTCCATCTCGGCTGGCCAGCATGACAGAATTTCATAGTATTACTTGCAGCAACAAGGCTGGGTGAGTATTGACTGCCTTGTGTGCTTCCAGGCACATGAGGATGGCAAAGAATATTAGTTTTTGCTGGTGATGAGCTTTTGTCTTGATAGGATCAGGGCTGAAATGTTTACCACCTTCCTTCTAAAGTCAGGTAGTTGCTCAAGCTTTGGGCACACACAAACATCACCTCCCTTAAGCTTTGGGTAAACAAATGTCTTGGCAAGAGCTCACATTTCTGGATTTTCTCTGCACATAAACATGACTTCATTTCCTTAAAAGCAAAAAGCAGCTAGAAGGGAGTTGGAGCTTGTTTGGTGTTTAACTCTGATTTTTCCCGCCCTCTCACCCCTGAAAAGTTGGGTATAAACAGAAAAATAATTCAGACACAGACAAAAGAATAGCATGGAGGGGCAAACTTCTCCAAAAAGAAACAGGGATTAATCACCAAAGAAAGGTGTGGCTCTGTTGTGGGAGAGGGCAGCGTGTCACGATGCTCTTCCAGTTCTCTGAACTCAGCAAGTGTTAACAGTCCTACGCCCCAGGAGTTACACTGCATCACCCAGATGGGCAAGGGAGGGCAGATCCACCCTACAGGCTACAGGTATCATTTCTCCTTTCCCCACAGGCAGCACTTCAGTACCCAAAAACCTTTCCAGCAGTGATGCCAGGTGCTACTCTGAAGCCAAGTGCCTCCTCATTCTCCAACACTCCTTTTCCAGAGATAGCCTGGCCTGGTTTCTGAAAATAGGATCTGGTCCACAAGCAAGGGCTTGTTCCAAAGCCCATGAAATAATGGATGACCTTCAGTTATCTGGGGCCATATCTACCACAGAAGGCCAACTAGAAATCAAATCCTGAAGACATCGAAAAGCCCTGCATCTAGCAAGCGAGAAATAGTAGGAAAGGTGATCTAGAGCTTTTGGCAGAGATTGACTCCTTCCCTGCCCTGATTTTCACATCTTGCTGTTAGATGCTCCTAGGAGGGTGTCAACTTGGTAGGTTCACAATGCAACAAATTTTCCCAGTCATGGAAAAACAGCTGCTGCCATTATAGGATGATGGTGAAATCAAAGCCCTCCAACTCCTGAAAGTCAATAGTAAAATCCACAGACCACTTTTGAATCAAGGAGACAAACCCAAGGGGCAACAACTTAAAACAGATGGACCAGATCCACAGTGTGACTTGGATATCATCATGTCAATTTATACCATATGAGGGATCCATCCTGCATATTTTAAAGTGGCAAACTTTGACTAGATTAGACTGGCCTTAATCATGAAAATGTTCTCTTTAGGGAGTGACTGTCACCCAAAAGAGAATTAGCAGAGCACAGCCATTGTTAGCAGGAGAAAGGAGGCCAAAGGCTTTTCTGGCCAGCCCCTGAGGAATGGTTGTGAGGTCAGAAGTGAAAAAGAAGTCTCCTTGCTAGTTCTACCACACTCCAGCAGGACTCCAACAGGTTGCAGAGCTACTTTTCTTCCAGACAGGACTGCAAATGCTCCTTCAAAATACATAGTTGGCAGGTAGAAGAAAACTTGGAGAGGAAGCAAGAGAGATTTAGGGAATTGAAACTCGGACTAGGCATTGTCTTCACACACTCCGCCAGCAATCTGGAACTAACTTATCTGCTAGGAAAATGTAATCACTGTCATCAGCAATCCTTATTATACACTTCAGCTGCCCCAAACTACCACATAATTGCACATTCCTTCCTTCCTTTCATGTACCAAGCAGCTAGCAGGTGCACACTCAGCTTTCCACATATGAAATAACAGCATGACTCCCCCAACAACAATCATTCCCTTTCCATCAAATCTTGTCCCCAGGATTCTCAGGTGTATATAATATACACCCTCAACAGTGACATAAGCCTTTTCCACCATTGTCCGTTAGAAACCATGTAGGATCCAGCAACGCGGTTTGAGAGAGACAAGGCACACATGCAAGACAAAAAGAGACATCTTGCCAACTGCAGAACAGTCTGGATCAAAACGTAAGATTCATCCAAGGCACAACTTTGCTGCCTTCATTTGGATTATGCAAAGAATAGATTTGGCCTGGAGACCAAATCGATCCATCTGGATATAAGCTGATAGCAGTAATTACAGCTGGTATGAACTCCTGCAGCTGCTGGCATCTCTCTCTCAGCTCCTCGCTGCCCAGCAGTCTAGTTCAATTCATCACTGTATTAAATAAGGAAGCTTCGTTTCTTCGCAACAGTTTATCCTGCCCAAAATATCCCATTCCAACTCTGTGGCAAACCTGGAAAGAGTCTAAAAATAGGGAATGACAATGTGAGACAGATTCCTACACACAAAGACATGAAGGAAAGGCCTACACAGTTCAAGTTGAAGACAAATCACAGTGGACATGAGAGAGCTGTACAGACTAGACAATAGCATAGGGAAAGCTGGCAATGTCATGTACCTATGGGGGAAGCAAGAGCAACAAAGCCTCTACTTGTACCACAAGCATTTAGCTGCAGTCAAAAATAAAATTATTTTCCTCTTCAACAACAAGAGCTAGACACACGAATAACAACTCAGAAACAAGCAATAGATGTTGGGAAAAGTTAGAAAGGGTCTAACTTTAGTTCAGGTACTTTAAACCTTATGAATAAAATTTCATTTTGGAAGAAAATTCCACCTTCAGCCTGGTTGTTCTATTACCATCCACAGTATTTCTTGGGTCTGTCTCAAAAAACTTGTGCTTTGGAGAAGGGATGCTGGTCTTCTGGTCACTAGCCTGTCTTATTTAGTGCTACACCCCCATGCTTCGTTGGCTGGACGTAGGGCAAAGCGAGGTCCAGAAGTTCAATAAAATAAAATCTGCAGTTAGAGCATCTGAAAATACAGGCAAATTCTGACCTGGGGATTGATCGAAGCACACTTTAACCCAAGCCCTCAGTGAAGCAAAGATGCCTACTGACTTTTATGGAATTCGAGTCAAGCCCTTTATGTGACTGTCTCAACTAGATTTCCCTCTTATTCAACAGCACTCTACTCCCCATCACACTGTGCAGTTACATTTCAGCTCTGAGAACTGCTGTTAATCACACCCCTTAAGCAACTTTCAAAACGTTTCAGGTTTCAGCAATTAGAGGTCCTTCCTGTGAGGAGGCCTGGAATTCTGCACCTTCTTGTTAAAACCCTAAATCAGTTCTTCTGGTATCTTAAAAAGATGTAAGACTTCCTTGCTTCTTCTCATCAGATGCACGGTGTTATTTCAGCCACAACAGGAGAAAATTCAAGAAAATTGCTTCAAGAACCACGGTACCTCTAAAAACGCTGCTTATTCACTTAAAACGAGAACGAAGACTAAAGTTATAAGTGAAACTGAATCTGCCTCTGCAAGTGCTGGCCTGTCTGAAAACCAAATCTAGTTCAAGGATCCCCAAACGGTACCATTTCCAGGAAGGGGAGTGGGGGAAACCAAACAAAACACCCAGACAAAACTGGGAGAATTTTAAAACACAAACATTTATGAAAGAGAGGGAATGGGTGAGGCAAAGCTACCGACTGGAGGACAAAAAAACAGGTCATGCATTATCTTGGTCGTCCCATTTGACATGCACTGTAACACAAGGGGAATGGTTAAGTACAAGTTGGAACAAATTTTCTCTGTAACACCTCCTGTCAAGAGGGAGATGAGCTGCCACCTGCTCAGCCCCTGCAATGATGCTGCCTCTCAGAGAGCAGGTGGGATGCTGAGTCCGGGCACACTCCCCGCATGCGTGGAGGTAGCATTGCACGTCGGGAGTGAAGTGTTGAGTATGCTCTTGCCAGCAGCAGCCTGCTGAGAAAGGACATCCAGGAAGACATCACCACAAGGCCCTTGGTGCTTTTGCCTTCCTCAGCCCAGAGCTAGCAGTCACTGGCAGACCAAGGGGCTGCTCCAGATGCTCCCAGGTGGAGACCATCCACTGCAGGTAGGCCAAGCAGGAGCCCCAGGCCCTTTGGTTTGTGTAAACCCTGCAGCAATTCCCAGGAGCTACAAAAGAGGTGGTCTGGCCATGCTTTTGTAGTGTCCTGAAGGGTTCAGCTGGGTAGGCAGCACTTCTGGCCACAAGCACTTTCAAGGAAAGGCTCCAGGTTATCAACTGGCTGAAATTGTGTTTATTGAGGAACAGGGTCTTTTGCCCTCTCCTCATTGTCATTTTTCAGGCAGGCTTCATGCCTTCCTGAAGCCTCCTTAGTTCTTGGAGAACTGCTCCTTTGGGTCAGTTATCTTAGTAGTCTGCATCAACAGCCTAGGACATTGGCATCAAGCTGTCCACTAGTATTCTGTCCACAGGATATTTGGATAGCACTGACATGAAGTGACTTATGGTAGGTTTCAGATGAAGAGGATGTTTCTGAACGCTTCAACTTCTGTTTCCAAAACATTTTTGGCTCAAGTGGTAAAGCTCTCTGGAAAATACTGTTTATGCTGGTGTTGTATAAATACATCATGATGCTACTCTCTAGCAGCAAAGGCCAAAGATCCTACTGTCATTAGGAAGGTGCATCTACTCTGTTTTATTAATATTGATCAAGTACATATCAAGGTCTTCAAAACAGCTTGAGTAATTTAAGACCAGAGTTCATGAGGAACCCATCACCTCCTTATGACTAAGTAAGGAAAATACTTTGAAGAGATACTTAGAAGAGATCATTTCTAGCAAGACTGAACAGTTCTGTGCTCATCTCCCTGGGATTCCTTTCTCTGCTGAACATAAACAAGAGCATGCAGAGGACATCTGTCCAACTCATGTTGCGTGCACACTGCAGAAGTAAAACATAGGTGTTTGGAAAGCTTAGCTTCTACTCTAGTAGAGCTACATCACCTGATGAGGTCAATTGGGTTTGCAATTTCTTTTTGGGAGACTGCCAAGGGGTCCCAAGGCCTTATGCTCTATCAGTACCGTACCTGGATGAAATTCAGCTTGCCTGGTACCTTTCAATGCATGTAAGCCACCAAACCCTTCTCTTTTTTCCACTTCTTGCTGACCACTATATACCCTGGAAGGCCACGCATGGATCTCTGCATACACAGGCGTGTGTGAGTGCACATGTGAGTGTATATGTGTGTGCACGCAATCTGTGTGTCCAATGCCTTTGAGAGGGAATCAACATCTCAGCAAGACAGTTGCTCTGAAGCCAAGGATGCCAGAACTAGGTACTGCTGGCCACAGCTGCTGAGACCACTTGCATCATTGATGTTCTCAGCAAAAGGCCTACTTACAAAGGAATTAAAAAAAAAAAATGTTAAAAGTGAGTTGGGGTTTAAAAAAAAAGTCTAGGAAGTACCATTCTCTGGCAATTACTAAGGGCCCCCTTGGATGATATTTGACAGAGATGACTGTACAGTGTACGAGTTTCCTCCCCAGACACCAATCTGAATACCGATGCCAGGGAGGGAGAAAAGATGAATCAGAAGCTATTCCTCACTTGACGAGGCCTTTGCAACACAGAGCTGGTTTTAGAACACCAACTGCCTTAAGGTACTTTCCTGCCAGCAGAGCATCTTTAAAGAAGCTGGTCTACCACTCAGGATGTGGCTGCACTTGGGGGAAATATGCATCAGCTGGCCAGAGAGATGGGGAAAGACTGAGTGAAACTTAAGTGAACTCATTTCCTCTACCAAAGAACCTTTTCAGCCAGGTCAGAGCAGGAACACTTGCAGAAAAAGAGATAAATGTTTCTGGTGTTGCTATCCTCTGCCAATCCAATGCATGCACACAACACACCTCTCTCCAGGTATTTCTGAACACTAGTTAAAGAGACCGTGCCTTTATCTGATTTGGCCTTTCTGAATGCGTCCACATAGGGAACTTTCTTTCCAAATGCGACCTTGATCTAACCTTTCTATATCTGACTTTGATCTATAGACCCTGACATGAACACAGCTTTCATCAGGGAGCTGTCATTTTGGAGGAAGGATCAAATGGAGTGAGTGCGTTTATATCAAACACTTTCTAAAGCTGTTACATACAGCACAGTCTAGTCTCTTCCATTGCACATGTATAAATAGTCTCCTCCTCATCTAGGGGTCAGTGGAGCGTGTATCTCAGTGCCTGCTCCAAACTCAGAAGCTCCTTCAGTGTGTCTGCTTGTGCCTATCAACTGCTCTAGGTACATGAGTTTCTGCTGTCACATATGCTTTAGATCCTGACACCACAGATCTACGAAGGAGCCTCCAAGACTCCTTTAAAACCTAAAAAGCAGGTGCTTGCCTGACGAATCCAACCTGTAAAACCTCATATGTCAGATACTGTGAAAACACCCTGAGCTGGGCCTGCTGCAAAAATCCCAGCTAGGGACAACAGTCAGAGCACTGGCTGGCTTCTGTTCCTATTTCAGCAAGTAATTTTGTGGCCGAGGGCATATTACAGGATATGGGAAAGCAGAATTCATCCCTGGCCTTCCCAGTTTAGGGCCAGGGCTCGATTCCAGCTTTCCAGTGTCTGTGCATATACTTGGCATAGCACAGCCTCAGTCCTGCTGCAAACCCAGTCCTGGTACCAACCGACAGAAAACACTGAAGTATCTTCCTTGACTTTCTGGTCTATCCTACTTATGGCTGCCAACACAGGATCCTTTTTATTTAGTACACACTTTATTAACTCCTAAAGACCAGTTGAGGTAGAATTTATAGTCCTACAAATTGAGAGGGATTCAAGGGTCTAATCACTTAAAAGACCTTTATTTTATCAGGTAAGGCAAAAGGCCTCCTGGCTGGTGAACATCCCACTCATCCAGCCTTTTGCTGAGATTAAGAAAAGCAGCAAGTAGTTGGTCCAAGGGTGATGCTAGCTTAGAAATGGAGGAACCTCTATTGGCTCCTGCAGTGTTTATCCTTTCTCTGTATCCTGTGCAGTATTTATCTGTCTCCAATGCTTTGTGCAGTCTGGCTTTAAATGCCTTGAGCGTTGAAGCTCCTTGAGTTTATACAGACCAACAAGCTAGCAATTAGGAAACACTTTGCCAAAAGCCAGCTTACATGTTGCTTTTGCCTCATTTTTATCATCTTGCAGTTCTCTTCAAACTGCTTATTACCTCAAGGATTTCTTTTATTTTTATATACTTTCTTTTTTCTCCTCGGACTGGGACTTGGTTTCCCAATGACTACTGGACCTTAGCTTAGCATGTGGGAAACTTAACACAAAAGTCACCCAATAATGTTTTACAGTTATCAATAAAACTTCTAATGCTTAATTTTAGTCATTCATCAAAAAAAGTGCAAGAAATGATCTTTCCAAACTTCTGGCCAAGTCTGCTGGCCAGATTTATATATACATGATCCCAAAATCCTGCAATCATAATAGTTCCAAGAAAAGAGGAAAAAAGAAAAAGAAATGCACTTTATGGGATCTTCAGTTGGTTAAGTCCACATCTATTTCTGCTCGATGTCCAAAGCCAATCTGAGCTCCCTGACCACCATTGTTGTCCATTTTTTTAGACTTGTTTATGTAATTTCTAAAAATAGAGAGAAACTATATTTTTGTCATATTAGAATATGAGTTTTTCCTTAAACACCGGGATGTTAAGGAAAGAAGCCACTAGAGGAAAAGGCAGGAAAAAGTTAAGAACATTTCCTTCAGCCAGCTTCTAAAACACATTGTGCATTTCCTATCTGCATGAGTTGGAGAACAGTTTTGGAAGACAGTGGTTTCTCAGACATTTTCATCTCATGGCTGGTTTCAGAGACAAGTATTCACAGCTGCATGAAACAACTGAGAATCTGCTATTTGCAATTATTGTTATTTTCTTGATCTATAAGAACCTGGAGCGCTTACATACGGCTCTTTTTGTCCTTTCAGTCCCATTGCTGTCACCAGCCTGCTTTGTGTGGGCTGCTCATGTCTCACCCAGAGGACCTCCCCCCCAGATATAAAGCTGGCAAGCAACAACATCTCTACCATTCACTCTTGCAGAAGGGTCCTGAAGACTTGGTAGTTAGAGCCAAGTCATCCTGCTCTCTTCAGCCATCTCAGTCAGCTACACAGACACTATTAGCAGCTCAGAGACTACAGCACTAAGACCCATTGGTACCAAAATTGTTTCTCTTTTCCACTCCTCTATTTGCTGGACACAATAGACTACGTCTAATTATATTTGCTTTAAATCTAAGCAGAACCAAACATCTCTTCTACCAAGGTACTCTGTATTTAGGAAGATACATGGCAGTTTCCCTCCTGAGGATTTTTAAGAACTTAGAAAATGTAATTAAGCTTCACCATTCCTGAAGCTGGTAGATGTTAGAATGTCTATTTTCAAGATGTGCAAGCTGAGCTTCATCAACTGGTTCAAGATCGTACATTTCCATGGCACAGGTGAGAAAACTCCTGAGACTGAGCATAGAGCCCCATTTCTGCTGCTTGCGAGCCATAAGGCACTTATGGACAGCCCCACTTTTCTCCCTGTCTCTCTCAGCAGGGCTCAGTGAAAAATATGATCTTATCTTTCCCAGCCTTGTCTCTCTCAGATCTGTAGACATCACAAATTATACCTATCAACCTTTGGAAATACAAGTTAATCCTATTTCAGAAACATGTTCTTTTCCTGATGACTGTTCACTTGGGGCTGTCAGCGATGTCCCCTGCTGTCTGCTATGCGCAGGTGGGAGGTTTGACAGTGTCAGACACCAGCTGCCACATCCTGACCTCCTGCTCATGCAGAACAGGCCCTTGCCATTGCACCAAGAGAAGGCAAGGCACTAAACAATGTTCACAAGAGCATCCAAATTTGGCCCTGATTGTCAAACGCTTGAGACCTGCGTATGAATGGACTGACCTCAAGGAAAACTCACGTGTTAAACTCAGCTATGCTTCCCATAATAAACATGAATGCATGGGTCCTCCAGCAGGTCAGATCAGGTATCCATACCAGGTAACAGGCAGCACTAAGATGAATTACCTTGCTCCTTAAACACACATCTCCCAGTAAGAAGCTACACCACCTTACACAACACTAGGAACAGAATTAACATCCCAGTAGGGTGTTCTGAGTGTGGTACTTACAGGCAGGAGGGGTAAAAATCCACCATTAACACCAGGCAAAAATTCCCATGCCTTGTTTGCACCACAGATCACTTTTCTGTGTAACACCAGCCTTCCTGCTCTTCATACTATTCCCACCCACCCAGGAGTCCTGAAGGCTGTGCGATGGAAGCACAGAACTGGATGAAACAGCCTGACTTACTCCAGCACACAATAGCTGCTTCTTCTCATCTTTGTAATTTATCCTTTCTTCCACCTAAAGCACCTCCAAGACCCTATGAGTGCCCACGTGCAAGAGAATAAAGGCATCTGTCATGCAATCTGCAGGCACAGCATTCACCAGGTGGGATGTGAACAGTTGCCAGACAACACTAGACACCTTTATTTGTCTTCTAGAGAAGTACCTTCTGAGTGCCAGCAGAAGGGCACGTAGTTGATCTAAGTTTGCCAGGTCAGTTTTTAGTACAAGCTGCTCCCACTTGCCTCCTCCTCTCCCGTTCAGCGCGTCTTCCCTTCCTGGCACGCAGCTGCCTTGAGAGGAAAGTTACTGTGCCCAGGAAGGGCTTGGCACTGCACTAACATGCACTGACAGTGTGTTTTCTTCCCTGGCGCCCGGCCACGCACAAATCCCCTTTCTGAGTCACTCCCAGTGAGAAAACCAACACCGGCATTCTGCTCTGTTGAAATGGTAAGGCTGAGAGAGCAAACATAAAAGGGGCTGCCTATCAGAAGGGGCCAGGGATGAGCCGGTGTCTGGAAGCTTTGGAAGCGATGGGAGGGAATTCCTATAAATGCAGTGTAACACCAATAAGAGGGAAGGAAAAAAAAGCAGCAGTAAAGGATGCTGAAAAAATACCACTCAGCAGAGCAGGTGACACACACTTCCTTCAGGGACCTATAGCAAGAAAGTCAAGCCTCACAGGCCAGATTCTCACTCACTTTCTACTTCTCCTCTTACTGTTTTTATCGCCATAATATTTCTCAGACATCGGGGCCAGTTTTGCCCTGCTCTGTACAAATGCAGCAGATGCCATTTTGGCAAGTACCAGGGTTGAAACAGGGACCAGCAGAGCAATAAAGCAGGACTCTGCAGCTTGAGGTGGAAAGCCAGGCCAGCCAGCTGGGAGCTGTAACAGACCAATATCCTCTGCAGATCGGGCACAGATGTGGACATGTAACCACAGGCCAGCGTGTTACACAAACACATCACGTGGACAAACTGTGCCTCGAATGCTCACAGTCTAAGGAGGCAGAGGAAGGAAACAAGCCACAGATTGCTAGCTAAGGTGAGAAACAAGTCTCTAGTTTTCTCAAGAGTGAGATAAGAGCATGAAAGTTAATCTAGATCTCTCAATTACTAGAGAAGAGTCAATCACAAAACCACACTTCTTCTAACAGAGTCTTTGCATTCATATATGCAGGATTCGGAAACGGAGAGGAACCTGAGGTGACATTTTCTGAGTAGTCGAGTTCCACTCGGGCTGCTTGGCAGAGTTATTGAAGTTACTAGCTACTTTCCACTGAAATGAAACAGGTGGAGGGGAACAAGTCAGAGGCTTGCTTGGCTAAAGGTAACGTGTCTTCTGCCTTGGAAAAAAAGCACAACACATGTCAGCAGGGCTCCATTCAAGCACTCCAATTACTAAGTCCTTTGAGAAACCTTTAGATTCAGCCTCTAATACAGGTCTGAAGGAAGAAACATGGCAGCACATATGAGTCACAGATCACTGTGCGAAGCCACCTCACTTCGAGCCAGACACTAATAACAGGAGCATCTCAGGTGTGTTTGGGACCATCTACAGCATCACCAGCTGGCAGTTCTCCTTCCTGGCCTTTCCTCACAGCAAAGGCATAAAAAGCAAATACATAATCATGTAACTGACTACACTTACCACATACTTGAAAGCAATCCCATGCTCCAGGCTGCTAAAAGCTAGGTTGAAGAGCAGATTTCTGTTTTCAAAGCCCTCTCTGACCAGGTGGTATTCAGACGCTACAAAGAGAGGGACCTTGGCTATGTCTGTAAGCCATTTCTCTCAGCACCTCCTCCAACTTCTACAGCCCCGAAGTTGCTTCTAGCAGCCCCACAGTTGCTCTTCTTTCTCTAGAGATGCCTTGTTTCCCCCTCATCCTACTCCAACAACAAACAAGCCTCCTCTTCCGCATATCACCAATATTTGACCAGTGTTGGATGTGTCAGCATTAGCACACTAACATTCTTCTAAGAGGATGGACAGACATTGATACCATAGAAGCATCAGGACATGCTATAGCAGGAAGTAGGAGGAACAGCTGCCTGAGGAATCATCACAGCCTCCTACAGCACTCGTACCATCGAGTAGTTGCTTGATAAACAGGTAATCATTAAGGTGCTTGAAACAATGGCTGTGCTAAAGCATGACAGAGTCTGGATACATTCCTCTCTCTCCCCTTTTGGATACTCTAAATCAAGAGGTGCCTTACTTTTAAAACACACTCTGAACCTTTGGCTTTGAACAGACAGTCATCCAAAGTTATTGCATTAAAGAAGGAGGAAAAACTGCTGGCATACTATAGCCTTGCAAGGAGAAAAGGCAGGTGAACTAACCTATTTCCATAACTGCACAGTGTCAGGTGCTATACGCCAAACAATATACAATCCATACACCAAATTATATATGATCTCGTGCACAACAGACCACAAAATTAAGTATAACTTGGTGGTTTTAGGCAGATACTCCAGTCCACAAAATTTTGAGAAGCAGCAATGAGTAGGATAAGTAAAAATATAAGCAGACATTGAATTACTTTAAACACCCTGGAATTGCACAGGAGACTAAACCTTTATCATGTGGCAGCCACCATGGAATGGGATGTATAAATAAAACGGAGATTGCACACAAGGCATAAACTCAACAGAGCAAAGCATCTCCTAAGATCAGCTGTTATACTGCACATTGGTGATATGACCACAATAACACCAGTAGCTGTCCCCCAAGCAGTCAGCTGCATTCTGTCTCCTGACAGGAGCATCTCCCCACAACTGCACGCTCACGTTTAAACGCATCTGTTCAGCACAAGTGTGCAGCACCAGATCACACAGGCCCTCACAACCGGTTTATTAACGGTTGCGCCCACAGAATTTCTTTTGGAAGGGGAACAGAGCAGAAAGAGTCAGCACTCACCAAGTCAGGATTAACCAAAACTATCTAGTCTATACAAAAAGCGCAAGAGGAAAACATACTTTAATGCATAGTACAAGGCTTCACAGCACTTCAAATTATAGCAAGAGCCTTCTATACCCAAGCTACATAAAGAAGTCATCAGTTGCTCCTAGAAGCCAAGTTGGGGTGCAGAAAGATGAAGTTGGAATTACCTCCAAATCTTATGGCTGAGGACCTTCACTGGAGCTCTGCACTGTGTGGATATTTTCTTGGTTCCCCTGCTTTCTCCAGCATACGCAGACCAGCTTGGACTACCCTCTATGACTACTCTGGGACAAAGCCTTCGGTTTTTCCAAAACACGGCTTCAGACTCAAGAGATGTGTATATGCACGTGTATATCTGAACATAAATGCCTATACATGTGTGCACACATACACATAGACAGACACGATGCTCAGGACCGGTCCTATTGAGCCACTGCAGAAGCACCACTAGAGTAAGGTCAGAGCTTCTGCAAAGTCCAAACCACGGACAGGGGCACACCAGTAGCTGAGATGAATCAGCACAGATACAATTTTTTCCACCACCTGAGGATCTAAGTGCCTCTAACACTAAGTGTTTCTTGGTGCTCATTTAAAATAAACTGAAAAGACAAGTTACAGCTCCTAGGAAAAAAGCACATGCTTGTTTAAAGACATAGCAATCACCACCTCATGCTAACAGCAGTACCAGGTGTTGGAGTGATATCACTACCCTTGAACTTATCCTTGCATGAGTCATCTCTGAGATTGTCGAAGCTGACAGGTTGTTTAAAATCACTGCCCATGGATTACATTCAAAGGGAGCTTTAAAATACTTTCTAATTACTTCTGCTTCCACTCCACCGAACATTGTTAATCAAGAGCTATTTCCAAAACAAGCTTTATTGTAGCAGTGCTATACTCTACAGGAGATGCGCCAATTGGGTTGGACACCTTCCAGCTCAACTTGTCAGATGACCAAGCTGTTCTCATTCCTATAATAAGGTGTTCTTTATAGGCAGGGAATTTATATTCCTTCTTTATTTACGCAAAATCCAAAGAGGAATACATGGCTGTGGGGAAATTAAGCTGCCTAGCTTGATTTTGCATTTTCATGTCCATTCACAACCAGTGATAGAGATAAGACTTTCCTTTGTTTATTCTTTAATTTGCCAGTGTTATTTCTTCATGCTGCACATAAAGACCTGGCCTGTACTCTGCCCATGTGGGCGTCACAACGTGCAACACTCATCCCCTTCCAGGGAGTGCAGTAGAAGCAAATTGGAAGCAATTTTGCATCTTGAAAGTCTTGGAATTCAGCAACGAGTCTTGCATTGACTGTTGGGCTTGGCTAGCGCTGTGTGATATATGGCAGTTTCTGTTTGCAGAGATTTCACACTTCTGCTTTTCCTCTATTTTGCATTCCTAGTTTTTTTACATCCAAAGATCAGTATGGAAGAAAACATGAATACAACACAGAACAAACCTCAGTGCTTCAAACGTAGAGTTACCTCAAAGTATCCTGGCAAGTGAAAAAATCAGAACGGGTTCTAAAGAAAAAAATAATTTGAATTTGTCTGAAAAGTGACCCTTTTCTCTTTGGAAGGTTTCTGAGCTTCAGAATCCTTTTTATGACCTCCCTAATTTAGAATTGGTAAAATACATGAAGTTATCCATGTTTCATTGTTTTCGAGTTTCATCCTAAAAAAATGTTGGGAAATTTTTTGAAAAAACCTTCATCATACATTTCTAGCTTACGTTAGAATTGTTATCAACATGTAGAGACTTCATATAAATACATCGAATGTTCTCGTTAAAATAATTTCAAAAAAAAAGTTAAATTTACTCTAAGATGTTTTAAAAATTAATCAGTTTTAAGAGTTTCTTTTCTAAGCTTCCAAACTGCTTTTACCAAAATAACATCTTGAAAATTAGTCTTTCCTCAGAAGCTTTGAAAATTTATATTAAGAATTTCAAAAGCCCCAAGTCTCCTTTTCTTTAAAAAAAAAAGTAGTAATTCTTCTGTTAGCTATCTCACTCATCAAGGAGCAGCTCTGAATCTGATGAAAATAGGTCCAAGGCATTAAGTGTATTCTTGAATCTGGATTCTTCTAGAGCTCAGTTTTCCCTCCATAGCCATGCATATTTTCCTGATCACCAAAGTAGGTGCAGAAATCTGCAGTTCACCAAAAAAAATTCACATCTTGATCCTGAAGATCATGAACCGTTCCAATCCGGAGTGTTTGTTCAGTTTTGCAACTGTTTTTATTGATTTAAAGAGTGTTTTCACACTGCCTCTCCTCCCAGGCATGTATAAACAAGCAACAGTATGCAGTGCCAGAACTCAACAGAAACATGTTCTATAGACAAGTAAACAAAATACCCGATGGCTTTAGCTACCCACACCACGAAGGGATTTTGAGCAAGTCACTTCAAATTATGTTTTGGTTTCTGGACACAGAGCACAGTTGGCTTAGAGTTCTTCGGCTGTGTTTTGGGTTGTGTTTTTTTATTGTTTTGTTTTTTAAGCCATTGGCTGGCCCACACTCCCCAAAGATGTGGTCTACTCATTCTGTTTCAGCTTAAAGACTCAAATGGGACTTGATTTCAGCAAGAACTGTGTAGTATGTAATGTGGTTATAATTTAGCCTGAAAAAACAGAGGGAGTCATCTCTACCATGTGTGGCTTGTGTGCCCTGTGATTGTAGGCTAGACCAGCCAACCATGTGAAAAACCAGTCTAAATAGACTGGTTTTGATAGGCCTTAATTAACCACACCACTGGTTGGAGAGCTGTGTCGCAGCAGAGGAAGTGAGAATTGCAGCCGTAGGGATGGCAATCGATCCAGTCGCACCATAGACAGGTTAAAAAAGAAAACTCAGAACAAAAAAGAGCAGCTTTGCCTAAAAGCCAAGGTTAGTCTTCGTCATAAATCTGTTGGCAGTGGCACAGAGCGACATACCACCACCACCTCCTCCTGCACAGAGCTGGGGCCAGCCCGCAGGAAGCATCCGCCTCTGCAGCAGGAGCGGGCAGCTGGCTCCCGCTGCCATGTTTATCCATCCCTGGGACACTCCAGCAGTAAATTTCCTGTTGTGCGACAGCGCAGGCAGGAGGGAGGAGGGCGACCCACACATGGCTCCAGCAGAGATCACAGCTTTGTCAGCAAGATCCGAATATACCAGCTAGCTGACTGTGCTTCAGAGCCACGGCACTGCCACCCTGCTTTGCCCTGTCCTCCACAAGTACCTTTCCCGAGTCATGTATTAGCAGAAGGGGATCCACCATACTCATCAGTAAACTCTTCCTGCAAGACTAGCACATCTTGGCCTGGGATCAGCTGTGTCCCCCATCACTGGCATTTCTCCTTGCTTTTCTTTGGTTTTAGAATGATCCGTTCAAAATTCACTTCCTTAAAAATGGATTCCAAGTCTTCAAATGACTGTCAGAGTGCACCGTCTTCTGCATCACCAGCACCCCGGAGTGCACAAAGTGCACACAGGCCATAGTGTGTTACCTACAAGGGACATGACTGCAGCTTCCTCTCGCAGTTCAGTTCTTATAACTCAGTGCAAGAGCCGACAGGAAGCTTCGTTTCACACCCCACCAGCCCAGCTGATCACCTAACTCTACTCTATGGTAACCATGATTCTAGACTCCCCAAGGCTGAAGGTCTTGGCTGCTGCTGAATCCGCTCTAGAACAGCAAGCACAATCTCAGCTCCACAGTGGAACATGCTGGCAAGGAAGGAGGTGAAACTAACCACAACCTGTATCTAGTTCTCCAGCACAACTATTGGCAACACCACAATAGGCTGCTGTGGGCACATCCCTACTGCTTCTGTCAAGATTTTTGCTAGTAGATGCTGCCTGTATTTCATATTGAAGAAAACAAGCCTGCTCCAAACCTGGAGGACCTTTTCCTCCACCCCTTTCATTCTTTTCTCTGTGCTCCCTTCTCCAGGAATATTTACTGGTTTGACATCAAGTTGCATCAAGACCCAGGAGGCATCCGACAGCATTTTGTAAGTGACAGCATGTCCTTCTCATCTGGTCCCTATTTTGTGAAACACAACTCTCTTCACTTGAAACAGATGACCAGTTCAGCATTTAGAGCCTAAGTACCACATTAGATTGGAACATTAGGATGTTCTGCTGTGTAAGATTTTGGCATCTCCTCACTTTTATGGTTAAGAACTGTTGACATCATAAAATAAAACATAGAGCTGAGGTTCAAGATGTTTATTATGCTGAAGAAGAGAATTGCATGGTGTGGGAAGTTTCCAATACAAATAATTATGACCATCATTTTGAGCCATGGCCACACTGTGTTCCATATTTCCAGTTTGGGCTGGGGTAGATTTTGTTACATGAGAGCATGTCCATCAAAACCCACTGCAGTGTGCACAGCAGTGATATTGAGAGGGCTCATATTAAGAGTACTGAATTCAGAGTTCCTGAGTGCAACTGGAGCTGACGTGATAGAGGAAAAGGTGATACAGCACCATGACAGAACATTTGAGGAGCCGGGGAATCATTAAAGGAGGACAAGGATGACTGGAAAATAGAGTCACTGAAGGACAGCATTTCAGTGGGCTTTCCCTGCACCACTTCAAGCTTTTTTGGCATTTTTCAAGCAGCACCAAAACATGTTAAAGCTCTTCTTTTAAAAGGTATTACTACTTCTAACAGTTCCTTTATGGCCAAAACCAATAACATATTTGCCTCCTTCCTAAGGTGTTTGCACTTCATCACTGCCCTGACACTTTTCAGATGAACTGGCTCTTTATTGTGGAGCTATTCTAGGGCACACGGTATTTTGTTGACTAACAGTTGCTGCCCAGAGAGGTTTATTACTGTAGGGTTGCTCATAAGTACCTGGTTTAAAAAAAAACAGGTGGGTTATATTTTTTAAGGGAGGTAAAAATATTATTAAAGCTTGGAAGTTCAAAATAAGTCACATTAAGAATGGTTTGAATATGAGCATCAGGTATCTACTTTTAGGGCCCACGATTATTTAAGCATGGCCCTTTTATTCCAGCCAACAGATAGGAAAATAAGGTATTTGGAGCCTAACTAACCTTCAGAGTGTCTCTCTAAATGAAAGCAATATACTAACACAAAGTGCCAGATTTGAGTTTTTTTTTTAAATAGTCTCAATTAAGCCCTCCTCCCTAGTCTGCAAACTCTTGCCCCCATCTGCCTAAAAGTACAAAACTTACTCAGGTTTAATGGTGCCACTCACACTAGTACGGTTACATGGTGTTCAAGTTTCAAACCTTGCAAAGACTTTTACTGATGTGTTTCACTCTCACCTGAAAATTACCACAGCTGGGCAAATAGATTAAGTTTTCAGTCCTGTACAAAACAAAAAATCCAGGAAATGCAGTTTGCATTAACTCAAAAGATTTTATTAAAAAAGAATTAAAACTGTTTAACAACTTTTTGAAGCCAGAAATACCTCCAACTTCTCCAAAAGTTCTCTCTTCAGATTATTTAAGTATATTGAAAGCTTGTTGGATTTTTTTTTTTTGGGGGGGGGGGGAGGGCGCAGAGTCGGGGAGAGAGAGAAATTGCAGGAAGGAGAGGCTGTTCTAAATTCAGACCAGCTAATCACTGAATTTCAAAAACGTCAAGATGTTTTGGTATTTCTGTAATACTTTGTTCTGAAAACACTGAAGCAGAACATTTAGATTTTTTAAGTAATGACTCTTCTCAGCAGAAACAATTTCTAAATAACAATCCAAAAACTTCAGACAGGGAATGGAAGAGCTGAACAGAGATTTTCCTATTCCCTGAAAGACTGCTCCCCTACCCCAAACAAAAGCTCAGCATTTAAGCATTGACTATGCGTATGTTATACCTTTACAAATTTGAAGCTAAGGACTTGTAGAATCAAGCTATATGCAAATCCAATCTGTAGATTAATTATTATTATTGACCTCCAAGCATCTCATAATGCAGGCATTCCCAGATAATTATTTCATCCATGATGTCATTTGAGATGTCTGTGAAAAAATAAATCCTAGCCTGATGAAAGGCAAAGCAGTATGGCTTCTCCTCATAAGTTTTATGCAAATAAAAGTAGAAAACTAATATTTTTCACACATCAACCATCTGAAAGCATCTATTCGCACTGTGAAAACGGTGTCATTCTGTAGGCAGCAAACGCCCCCAGGTTTTTGCTATCCATCATGTTTTTCTCTTATAATATCACAGTTAATGACCAAATCAGTAACTTTCTAACCTCATGACTCCACCATTCTCTATGGTAGAAACCCCTGATTCAAAGGTCCAAACAGACCATAAGCACCATCTGCATACACCCAGTTAACAGAACATTTTAAATTTAATTAGTGGTGCATACTGCATGGTCCCATGTGCTCACAAGTCCCAGTAACCCCACGTGTAAATCAAGCATGCAGTGGCACTAAACCCACACTGCACTGCTCTCTGCGGAGAAAGGAGAGTTTCACAAAGCTAAGGTCACAGCGGAAACAGATGGGTTGTGGAGCTGCTAGGTGTCCTCCTCTCACCTTTACCACCACTTATCTCTAATAAACTGACTTGAGCTTACCTCTGTTTTACATCTACAACCAAAGCTCACCATTCCCCTGCTCCCCAAAATCAGAGAAAGTGACCCCACCTGTGTCTGGGGACCTAAGTGTTTCATTTATTTTACTCCAAATATTTCACTTATTTCACTCCCCAGGAAGTAGATGCAGAAGACATCATCCAAGCTACTGCCTACATCTCATAGCCCAGCAAACACGACCCTCCCCAGAGGCACAAGAGCAGCAACACAGGAGCCTGACCACTTCTTTCTACAGAAATAACTGCAGCAAAGGAAGCAGCTCCATCCTTCTGCCACACCATCCTTCCAGCACACCTGAACTTCGGCTTTTAAAGTTTCCCTCATCCCTGGCCATTCTGCTGAGCCTGCCAATAAGGGCGACAATTAGTGTCAGTTATGACGGGAGGATCTGTGGTGCTGACATACGACCCCACGGAAACTGGACTGTGCCCAACATTTCTATTTCCACAGGCCATTAAACAGCTGTCAGAGTGTTGACCTATAATTCCTCCCATCCCATTCCATGCAAATTCCGAGTTGGTGACAAAACATGACAGGCTCTAGGTACCTGCAGTCACCCAGACGTCTAGGACAAGGAACTGTCTAATCCACAGCGCTGCTGCCTGTTCAATGGCCAAAAGGATTTTACAGCCAAAGATAAACACACCTTTCCAGTTTCGAGCCAGCTACAGCCTCAAGGCCAGGCAGTCTTCCCTCTTGTTTTATACTATGAGGAAGGAACTGGTTGTTCTTCCGGAAAGATGTCAGAGATCCAGCTGCCACCACCTGCCGAAACGGATTGGTCACCTTTGATTCTAGCAGAAATCTCCCCTATCAACAGCATGTTTACATGGCTTTCCGCCCCTTGAATATCAGCCTGCCTCAGCAAATTATTTCAGGCTGGGTGGTACTGTCATTTTAACGTTGATATTCATAATTGAAAAGAAAAAAAATCTGCAATCATTTGGCAGTCATAAAATGTCTTTTAGATCACAGGTTTCAGCAGCTATTTTTTCCCCCAGCAAAATTCAAGCAGACACTGTAGGATCGAAGGTACAACATCTTAAGTAACAAGCTCTCTTAATCTCCCACAGATTTTTTTTTTAATCTATTTATTTACACCCAGTCCTCTTTTCTCTTCCCATTTCCACGTCTTTTCTTCCTCCCCCTTCTTCCATTCCTACCCTTTACTACACAAACATATGATATGTGTATATTAAAGAGGATCACGATATCATCTGACACTAAGATAAAGTAAGACTTGCTCTCAGAGCATGCATTAAGACTGAAATTTGAACACAAAATTCACCTCATAACCTCTCCCTTTAAAGCACTACTAATTCTGCCCTATTCCCTTTACTTCTCCTCTCCCACCTCTGCTACACATAATAGGTGTTCCCCAACACAAGCACATACAGCAGTGGCTGTGATGGAGCTCCTCACTGAGCTGGGGGATGAAAGCCTGTTAGACACTTTTTATTTATGTCCTGCAAAACACAACGTGCGGAATTACATACGAGAGACCTTGTAAACAAGCTGAGGGCCAGTTGCTTTATACAGCATGGAAAGTTTCTGTTTCTTGGAACAGACAGGTCAGCTTGGAAGAAAGTCAACCCTCAAGGTCTTTCTCCCTCTTTGGGGTTCATCTGAAACACCAGCTACCCCAGAGAGTGCTGCCCAGGAGCTCGGAGAGCCAAACAAACAAACAGATCAGGGTAAGGCACAGCCTCAGTGGCCGTGATGTTTCCATTTCTCCACTGGCCAGGCACTCCGAGTGAGGTCGTGCTGTCAGACCGGTACTGTTTGCTCAACTGAGAGGGTCAGCAGTCTGGAGGTTTCTGCTAATGAGATGCACAGCTGGGACTGGCAAGCAGCAGTTGTCCCAGGGTTAATATATGCCTGTGTGCCTCTCCTGACAGACTTGGGAAACCAAGGAAAGAAAACCCGAGAACTGTTCCAGAATTACATGGGGTGGCCCCAAGCCAGCTTCCCAGCACAGGGTGCCCAGAGCACAGGGGGAGAGGGTCACACTGATGGCAGGTCCAGAGGAAAGTTCATTTGCACCTCTGCTCCCCTCTCACACCACCTGAGCCTACTCTTTCTGTTTCATTTCCCCTCCTACACCCAGCAGTGCCCTGACTTTCCTCCCCCCCAGCTCCCCATATCCAGCTCAGCTCCAGGCTGTCACTCAGAAGAACGACACTTCTGAAAAACCTCCAGATGCTATTTCTATTCTGCCTGGCATAAGGTGAATATCTGAGTCAGCTGGCTGTGCTCTGCCAGCTCTTCTACAGCCAACATCCTGCCCCTCAAAAACACC
Source organism: Tauraco erythrolophus (assembly GCF_009769465.1). Classification (NCBI taxonomy): domain Eukaryota; kingdom Metazoa; phylum Chordata; class Aves; order Musophagiformes; family Musophagidae; genus Tauraco; species Tauraco erythrolophus. Next base: position 11,493,188 of record NC_141476.1, read on the forward strand.
CACCTAATTTTGGAAACACCAGTCCTAACTTCGGTGCTCCTGACAAGAACCAGAAAAACACACCCAGCTTAATCCCAGCGGCAGAAAAGGATCCAGAGAAAGGAAGATGTCTGAGTAGGAAAAAAATAGTAGCTCCTGCTCGCTTACAACCATTTTATGTAGTTGTTATGAGAGGAAGACAGAAGCCTCTTGCCAAACACATTGTCTTGGCATAATTATTCCTCTCTCTTTCTCCCCCCGCCAAGCTAACCTCCCTCGGAATCAGGCCATAAGGAAGGAACGGAGCCAGACAGGACTTCTACACATCTTGGCTCGACATACTGCAAGGGTAAGCTGTCAGGCAGCACTGTAGCAGCAGCAATGTGTTACTGAATAGTATGGGAATATTAATAAGCAAGAGATGAACACTAACATCTGTCACAAAGAATCCTTGAGAGCCACAAAAAGAGTAAGAAAGGAAGGAGAGAAAAAAACACACTAATCTGCCATTCAGGGCAGTACTCCCTCTATCCAGACGGAACAGAGTTACTCCAGGCCAAAAGCTTCAGCATCACAGTGGTCATTTGAAGCAACTAGGAAGGCTGAGGCTTGCAAAATTTGTTTAACTCTGCTCCCACTGACATCAAGAGTGAGATACAGATACATTTCAGTGGAAACAGATATAAATCAACAAAAAGCACTTTCGAAATGCTCAGCTGTATTCCAAGCCCAAAAGCAACCAAAAAAACCCGAAACAAAACCCCCAAAATTAAGCTCACCTCACTTCCATGCCACAAGATCAGCTCTACCTTTGCCATGCCTTATCAGCACTTCTCCAATTGCCCTTAGAGCTTCACAATGCTGGAGGCTCTGTGCACTCCCAAACAGTCTGTCCCAGGACTCCACTGCCTTGAAATCCCATCAAAACCTCTTCTCCAGCAACATAAACCCATTCCTTCTTGTCCAGTTTGCCACAAAACACAAACAGCGTGTTTCCTCTCTTTTGCAAGGATTTCAATTGGAAGTTTGGGGTTTTTAGTATCTGAAGACTGTAAAGGCTGTGATCAGTCATCACTAAACCAATTACGTGCAGCAATACTATGGTCTCACGTTAATATCCCCTAGAGAGAAACAAGATACAAACAGCAACAAATTCAAACCTGAACATCAGACCGCACCACTTCTGATGCTCACAGACGAGAGAGCTGCTGTGGGATGCAACAGTAAGAAACAACTTTCAGAAGCCTCACCATGACCACCACTAACACCCCAGTTTCTAGGCAATCAGTCTCTCTCTTACCAGCAACATACAGTCAACTACCAGGCTCTGCTCAGGCTCTGAGACATCTTTCCCTTGTAAGACATAGCTTGCAGTTGCCTCTTGTCTAATAAAACTTCATAATGATTTTAAAAAGCACAGTGAATTCTCAGTATCACTCACCCTTCACAACACAGCCACCTCTCCTTGTTCAGCGATGCATCTGCCTTCAGGCCAAGTCTAGAAGCCTTGATCCAAGAAACAGCAGTTTCCCTGGGCAGGGCCTTTTAGGGCTGCACCTTATCAGGTTAACGAGGCTGCCAAGGTGTCTGTCTCCTGGGCTGATGAGGTGTGCTCTGACCTTCCCCCAGGAGCACTGTGGGGACTGCAGAGGTGGATTTCAGTATACTTCTTCATCCCCAACTAACTATTCTGAAAGGCTTTGTGGTTTACAATTACAGTTGAAACCAGAGGAGCCTGTATGCTATTTCCAGTTTGGTTGTGGATCTTCTGGTGGAAAAGCGTGGTGTATTTCTAATCTTTGAAAGCCTGGCTTTAACTCTGAATCAGCTGTGAACCCTAATTCAGATCTGCATCGTGGTTCGTCTTTTTCTAATTAGTATTATCACCTGTCTGTTACCGGCACGTCAAACGGATGTCATCTGCCATTAAAAGTGGCTCCTGCTTTGTAGTTTCATCAAAGTAGTGTGGAGAGCCTGCCCTGTATTAGCTGGGGAAAAATCAGGAAGAAACTCAGACCTTATGGTCTAAACACAGTGCTGGGGATAAAGTACTGCTATGCTCTTCATCGTGTTCTGCTAAGGCACTGTTTTGATGTCACAGAGAAAATCAGTTAATGTCTCTGTACCTTTTCCTCTTGAAGATCATCTCCTCCTTACTGAAAATAAAGCCATTGCCTTCAGTTATCCATTCCTGCAGAGGGTGGAGGAGGAACCATGTTTGCACAGTGTTTTGTAAATCTATATTTTCAAGAATTATCTGCTGGCACCAAAGTTAGAAGCCGTAAGTAATTCAACACTCTCCAACTAGGAAATTGGATTCTACTGACACCCCTGGGAATGTTCTCTCTGGCTTCAAGCTGTTCTTATTTAGGTATCATCGTAAGTGTGTCTTGTAGCCAGTATTGTTTTGTGGCCAATACTATTGCTGTAGCTCTATAAATCTGCAGACACTCTGCAGTAGGAGTGTAGTGCCAAAAAAATGCAGAGTTCTCTGCTCTGTTTCCAGTTTGGGAACACACACTGGAGCAATCCAGCTAGACAGATGTGGCATACTGAACACCTGATAAAGCCACTCAGTACCTGGAGAGAGACTTCTGCATGTCTCTCAACTGAAATGATTTTTCCTGCTCAAATGTTACAGCAAATGAGTGAAAAATAAACAGGAGATATTGCATATTAGTATTCCTAGGACCTATACCCAGAAGAAGTATAGTTGGCAGTCACTGGGGGTATCGTGTTCTCAGTCTTTGTTTCCACCCCTGCCAAAACCAGCTACCAGCCTTACTTTCCTTTGTAGTACAAAGAGGGTAGCAGCACGCTGGAAGACTGCTTACTGCAGAAAAGCAGCCCCTTTACAGAGAAGAATGAGAGAACAAGGAACATCAATCCAAGCTGATGGGGCCAAAGGAGACTTCGCAGTGCTGCAAGAGCCACCTTCCCATCTGTGCAACAACGGCGGCAGTGGAGAGCTGGGAACCCCAGGGATGCTCTTTCTTGGCACGCCCCCAGGTTCTCCGCTGGCTGCTCTGCTCCCACTTGGTGTGAATGAGAGAAACTCTGGCTTCAGATGCTATCCTGACTCTTTCCAAAACCCCGCAGTCTGGCAGGAAGGGAGCTGCTTTAGCAAGGGGAACTCAAATTTATTCAGTGCAATTCAGCCTGCTGAGGAGGCCAGCTCTTGTAGAGCAGGTGGCAGCATTGCAGTGATAGGAATACCTCTAATAGCTCTGCAGCCATAATCAGTATTATGCCCAAAACCATAATGTGGCACCTCTGAGGCCTGGCTGCTCCACTAGCAAGTGCTGCCACCCACAGCAGCCACTGCACCTGTTCTACCACCCGCTGTGGTCCAGCTCCAGTATTGCTACCAGGCAGGTGAGCAAGTTTGGGCCTGTCATAACCTGGGACCCTCTGCCAGGCAGGACAGTGTTCCTCCCCCAGGTCAAGCCTTAACTGTCCACTGGATAGCAGCAGTCCTGTCCTTGGAGCCACTACTTGTTTGAGAAGATGGAAAAGGAAGAGAATGGAGAGTTGCCAGAGCTGTACTGACACCAACGCTCCATGTCACGTGCCGTAGCCATGGGATTTTGCCCTTCGGCTGGCTCTTAAATGACTGCTCAGCTGGAGTGGGCTACTGTCTGGCCTTGCAGCTCACAGCCCAGGAGGGAATCTGAAGAAAGCGGCTGTTCCGCTGCTGAGATGGGGATAGTGGGTTGTTATTATTTATATTGTGGTGCTGCCTAATATGTTCTGGGTGCTTTCCAAAGGCAGAGAGAAACATGGGCTCTGCCCTGGAGAGCCGTGTATAACTGAAAGAGCAGTCAGCGCGTTATCCAAGCTGCAGCCTCTACTAACAAGCCATCCCTCCCATTCAGAGAATTGTCTGAGGCTGAAGGGAGAGCCAGCGATCATGCAGACCACCCCAACTACTGCCAAGGACCGGGATTTACTTTATCTTCCCAGAGCGACGGCTGGAAGCTTAGAAGAGATTCCACAGTGTCCCCTGATAGTTTGTTCCGATTGTTGTAACTCTTCTTGGAATTACAAATTTTTTTCCTAATATTTATACTAAATGTTCCCTGCTGCAGCCTCAAGCCATAACAGCATTTTCTGTCATTTTACTAATGAGAGTATTTGATGTGTGCTCTCCCTCAGAACATCCCTTAATGTATCAGCACAGCCAGCCTGTCTCCTCTGCGGTACGAACTAGCCCAGGGCTCCCAGCATTTCCTCCCAGGCCACAACACTTTCGTGGGTCAGTGCGCAGCTCCAGTCAGCTTGCCTGTCTTCATTTCAGCCTGTACAAATGAACATTCAACACAGGAATCTCTTTCTCTGCCTTTCTTAATCCATACCACATGGCCGATGCTCTCAACGCCTCCAGCATTCAGGTCCTCTGAGCTCTTTGCAAACCATCGTTTAGAGGCTTCACAACCATTGACACAACGTAGGACTCTTCAGTTGTAATTGAACTCTTTTGATACAGAAGCAGAGAGATTAAGTGGAGTTTCATAAGGTGTTTCAGCAAAACAGTGGCAGAACTAAGACTGCGATCCAGAAGTGCTGTGCGTGGACCTCCATTCCGTTGTACACATTTCTATACATACAGCTGAAGAAACATACTGATGTGACGTCCCACTCACATAGTCCTGGCAAATCAAACTCTTAGACAAAGCCAAATAATCTCTGAAGCAGATTCATGAGGTTATTCATGAACCGGGGAAAGATACTTTCAATTTCTCCTTTTCGTTTGTAGATAACTGGTAAAAGCATATATGTTGTGATCTCAGCTGTGAAAACCAGGACTTCATTGATGTTCTACCCTTGCTGCAGTGTTTAGTACACATAGAAAAAAGAATTTGCTTTTGTCAATTTTACCTGTCTTCTCTTGGGGTTCTGAATCACATCTTAGGCAAGCTTATAGGCACTCAAGCAGGAATAGTCAGTGACTTTAATTGGCCATTTGGCTTAAGTATTCAGGAAAAGCAGTCAATTAATAATCAAGATCTAGAGGATATTCCCTCAATTTATTTCCAGGGCCCATCTTGAAATTTCCCATGCATTTAGGGCTTGCAGAGTAGCCTAATGGTTAGAGAAGCATAATTGGTATCATAAAGCCTGATATTTCTCAGCTTAGTACCAGCCTGTCCATGTAAACATTTTATATTACACTTGGCTGAACATACGAGATGAATCCCATTCTGATCTTGCTCTTCTCCAGATACAGAAGTAGGTTAACATACCATAAGGCTGCTCGGAGACTTTTCCAGCCTCTGCGCACATCACCATTTGCAAATCTAAGTGTTTACACTGTGCGACACTTCATAAACAAAACTAGACCCCAGCACATAATCCCAAATAACTGGGTTGACCTGAAAGACATTGGAAGCCTTTAAAGTGGGGCAGCAAGCGACTTTGTGACCAGCCACAATGATGCCCATGACCATCATGATGATATTGATCAAAGGACAAAAGGAAGAGGCAACTACGGGCACTCACTGAATATCCACTCTGAGGACGGGCAGACAAGGAACTGCACTGCCTGTGGAGTCTTGCGGGGACCATACGTGCTGCAGCACGGCAGGACTTTCAAAATGCCAAGGCACATCAGAGAGGCCGTGCAGCCTGTGCCACCAGTGGAGCCAATGCAAGCCTTCCACTTTGGACGAGGAAAGGATGCTGGGGTTTGGGTAGCCCCAGGACCAAGAGGTTGCAGCTGCCTCACTGTCATTTGCTCCGGGTTAAAGCTGACAGCTGCAAAAGCATTCCACGAACTGGCTGTTTTTTGCGGGGTTTGTCACTCAAAGCCAGCGTTTGGCTGGACTCGGAGGAAATCACAGACTCTCAGTTTCCAGCATGGAGAGCAAAATGAAAAGCCACAGCTACAACAGCTGCTTCCTTCAGCCTCCCTGACCCCTCAGGTAGAGACCAAAGCAAGTTGCTTCCCCTGTTACACTCCCTGGCTCGGAGGGCAGCCCTCATGCACGCTATTAATTCTTAGCAGGGAGGAGTATCTCCTGGGGGACCTCAGGTAAAGTTGGTGGAAATTCAAAAAATTGAAAAAGTGAGGTTTCAGCAGCTGTTTTTGTTCTGCACAAGAATGAAATGAGACATATGTAAATCTTCCCTGGAAAATGAGTTTATCCTCTGCTGAGAAGAGACCCTATCCCAGGTGAGTGCCTACGTGGCTGGGCAGAGACCCAAGATGCTGGAGCTTTTCCAAATCAGGCTGCAGTGTTACTCTTTCTGTTTCTCACGAGGAAGATGTCCCGATGGTTCAAAGCAGGGGGTGCCCATCCCACTGTGGTGTCCAATGCTTGGGGCTCTTCTCTTCTCTCCTCCTCTCCAGCTTGTACATGAGAAACTTTCCCAACAGCATGTTAGCTGAAACTCCCCTGGGGGAATTGGTGGAGGAAGGTTGACAAATACTTTATGTGTGACTGGGCAGAGATGGAAACTGAGCACCGAGGCATTCTGAAGGGAGCATATTTAGAAAGAGCATTGGGTATCTCGGGTACTTTCAGATCAAATGAGAAAGTGACATCTAACTGCTTCCTTATGTTAGGAGCCCACTTACGGAGGGCAGTGGGCTCAGAAGTGAGTCTTCAGTTCATGAAAATTCTTATCCAGCGGCTTAGCTCCTTAGTGGGGCTATCTGAGAGCACACAAACAAGTTGGAACAGAATGGGAATGAAACCCAGATTCCCTATGTCCCAGGGCTGTATTTACCAGATTGTCATTCCTCTCAGACACATTGCATGTGACTCATATCCACAATGTCAGAAGTGAACCAACACATCCCAGAAAATGGAGGAATGTTTTCAGACCTGCTGTGACCTAAAATTCCTCAGAATTTCAGTGTCCCTAGGAAAGGAGACAAGGACAGAAAATATGGACAACTGAACAGGAACAGTCCTCATTCATCAGAGAAAATCCTTTCATAAAACGATCAAATGTCATCTCAGAAATAGTGGATTTACTCCTACTGAACAGTCACTCCAGAACTGCACTCTTCTGAAAGCTTGAAAACTTCTCTAATTCCTGGGTTAAACATATATTTGCAGTGGAATATAACAATATTCTTGGCCAGTTTGTGTCCTTCTATTTCTGTACCAAAGTGGATCTTCAACTTAAATAGTTTTAACACCCTGGTTCTGTGTGCCAGAACAACTGTATCTCCTCTTGGCCTCATCTCCTTGGGCGTAATAAGAAAAGGTTATTTTAACATTTTAAATGATAGCTTCTCTACGAGGACCAGCCTAACAGACCACTTCATTCCCATTTGATTTCCTGTTCTCCTCTGCATTTACGTTTTTTCCCAGCTTTATGTTATCACTGGATTTCACTGGGATACTTTAAAATATGTTATTCATGAAACTATTAAGATAGGCATCAAGCTTTTCTTTGAAGAATCGTACTGATAACTTCCCTCCATCTTTTTTTATCATTACCCTCTGTCACCTCCCCTCTAGCCTGCTCCTTTTCCATTTTTTCACTCTTGTGGTAATCCCAAATTTCTCCAGTTCTGTTAAAAACTTCCCTTCATGACCTTATATATTTATTGTTTCATTAGTTTAGACAGATGTGATCTATCACATCTCCTTTGTCTAGATCAGTTATCAAAGAAAATAATGAGGTTAGTCAGATGTGATTTATCCTTGATAAACACTGTATTTTGTCCCATTTTCCATTACTTCCTGTTGTTAATTGTTGTTTCCTTCAAAAATCATTCTGATAACTCTATATGCTATTGCAGTCTGACTGATAGGTTTATAATTTTCCAGATTGTTTCCTTCCTTTCATCTTAAGTATAGGTACTATATTTTCTATTCTCTAATCTTACAGTACTGCCTTTAACTCAATGGATTAATTAAAACATTTTCTAACAAACTTGCAATTTCATGTACTAGGTCTCTTAAAATTTGAGAGTGAAGATTATTTGGTTCTCCAGCATAGGTCACTTAAGCGCCCTGTGTTTTCCTTCCCATTGGCCATCCTGGGTTTTTTCCACATTCAGCATCTTTAAAAGGTAATTAGTACAAGTTTGGGTCTTTAAGTCCTAGTGACCCTCATCACACCTCATGCATACATAGATTGTGTCAGGTATTCACTTTAAAAAAAAAAGCTGGGGTATACCCACCATTTTCTGCATCGAATCATTGTTACTGTGACTGCAAATCTTTGACTCCTCTCCCCAGCTGCCACTCTTGTATTTTCCTCCTCCTCTCTGCCTTTAAAATAAGAAAGGAGAAAACACTCTTTATGTCTCCAACAAACCTCCTTTGCTGTCTGTTGGCTCATATGTGCTTAGCTCACCCGGAACACCTTCTATCAAGAGAGAATAGAATAACTCCTAGAGCAAGCAGGAGAAGCTGATTCTGATTATCCACTCTGAAAGGAAAAAAATATTCTGGCTGCGGGCAATGACTTCCTAGAACACTCCTGGACTGTCTATAGGCAGTTCATTTTTAGCTCTATAAGTTGAAAACAGTGTTATATTAGATGACGATTTGATTTCAGCTTTCAGAATGGGTCCTTAAGTGGGACGTGCAAATCATACAGATAAGCTCAATCTCCCTGTTTTAATTCCAGCTACAGGATCTTTAAGAACACCCTGTCCCTTTCCCTACTTAGAAACCTTATTACTAAGTGGCCTCTGCTCAGTTCAGATGGGTTTGTTGCCAGATGTCTCTACAGGCAAGACTGCTTGTTAACCTCATTCTAATAATAAATATGAACACTGCTTCCACAATACCTTTCCGCATGGGAATTCAAAATGTTTTAAATATGTTGAGCATTTTAACAGCAATGAAGAACAAATTTTGTAGATTTTGTTTTAACCTTGCTACGGCAGATGAAAACTAATGCTGGGAAGAGTATCAATACAATGGGATGGCTTTGCCTTTCCAACAGATGACAACCTGCATAGTATCTTAGGACAAACCTCATCTTTAAAAGCCTGTTTCGAGCTTTTAGTGATGCTACTGAGATCCCCTGCAGCCAACAATCTGGCTCTCATAGAGCAGTTTGTATAAATGTACTCTATGCAACCACTGAATAGCATGTCTTCACCAAAACAAGGGACTCTATTGCAGTATTTTCATTGCTTTCCTGCTAGGTTTTACTTAACATACAGTGAATCCATTAAATTGGTGTTTGCTCCTCAGGTATGTCCAAGAACTGCAGGGAAGACCAAGAACTGGAGATCATCCTGCATAAGTCTTTTTGCTCACTGCCAGCCTCTTCTCCAGCAAACCATCCTATCAGCAAGGCTGCTCTGCTCCTGTAGTGATCTGGCTCTGAGTTCAGCTGCCCTCAACATTCTTAAGTAAAGCAGTGAAGGCTTGGCTTCTTCGGATTTTCCTTATCCTAAAGAAAATGCAATAGGAGTGCATTGGGACCTTCAGAGCCCTTCTAAGAACTTGTGTTGCCTGTGATGAGAGGTTATCTAGGTGCTGCCAATAGCAATGCTACTCTTTCTCCAAAGGAGATGTTCCGCATCTGGAGCTGAGCCATCCATGGGATTTAGTCCATCTTCACAAAGTGCCTGTGCCTAGTACATCCCGATGAGGGAAAGACATTTTTTCCAAGCAAGGAGTGACGGCTCAAATCAACCAGCCAACTTCTCTCTGCTGGAGGACAATGTGTGAACAAAGGATAATCCAACACCTATGACACTAGAAGCTTTTCACGCTGATCCAACACTTTGGAAACACCGCACGTTACTTTTTGGGCGCCACAGCATTCCATATCTGTGAACCGCCTTTCCTGCAGAAGGGAAGAAGGTTGGAGCCCTAACCCATGCTCTGAGCCGCAGGACTCCCAAATCTGCTTCATCTCCTGGATGTGTAGCTGGGAGTGTGGAAGCTCTGGGAGCTCCGGTTCATCATGGCGGAGCTACTCGCGAGCTGCAGACCCTCAGTGCCTGCCCTGCTTTCTGCCAGACATACTAACAACCAGGCACAGATCCAGGGGAATTTAGCCTGTATTTCAGTGGGAATTTATTAATTTAGATGAAACAGAGTTTGTTTGTTTTCAGTTAATCATTGCTCTCTGATGAAGAAACACTTTGTCAGAGAATTCTCAGCAAACGCTACCCCTGCTTCACTTTCTAGATTTCAGCAGTGAAACTCAAAATCAGCTCCAATGCTGTCTCCCTCCTCTGCACACAAAGGTGTTCAACAGCCTTTGCCTCTGCGAAGGCCCCCTCAGAGCACACTGACCTTGTTGCAGGTCAGTGGCACTGGAGAACCCAGCACCCATGGAGAGGGGGCATGCTTTGAAACGTGGTTATGGTTTAGCTTCTCTAGCTCATTCCCTCATTTTTTCTTCTTCAGCACTTAGTACAAAGTCCCAAAGCATCATTTTCTCTTCTGTCTCCCTCCAGAAGTACACTGGCATGGCTAGTCTACTCTTTTCTACGACAGCAAATTGGCTGGAGACCTCAAAAGTTGAAAAATGTTGGCAGCTGCCACCATTTTGTCACAAGATTTTAAAATCTACTGGTTTTCATAGAGCTCCAGCAACCAGATCAACGTGATAAATACAAATTTTCACTTTCTTTTACTTTTGTTCCCACATGGCAGTAGGAAAAAAAAAAAAGATGTAATAATTGAATGGCAAAAATGAGAGAAAAGAAAAAAGAAAGAACTCCAGCTATTCTAAAAAAGTAGGATTTGCAAAGGTCTCAAAGACAGGACCTTCTCACAGTTTGTGCAAATAAGCAGAGAGTGAGGGATAGCACCCGTGTTAGTTCTCTCTGAGGGGAGGCTGTGGTAGGATTCAAACCATGTTAGACATGACAGAATCCACACTGACGCTCAACCACAGGTGCAAACCCACCAGGATCCCTTAGTTCTTGTGCTTATGGAAACACTAGGTTTCTGTTTCATTATTTTGAACTCAGTCTTCCCACGTTAAGGCAGGCAGCTTCTCAGTGGTTTAAACAGAGTCAGCAGTAGAGACGGTGAGAGCTCACTTTCTTTTCACGACGGCAGATCGCTGAATTTTTCAATAAGCACATATTTTTCTCAAGTTATTTATAAGGTATTTAACAAAAGGAGATATTAATAAAACCAAAAAATAGAAACTGAATATTACTCACTTCCTCTCTCAGGGCTTGTGGTTTTCTCTACCTACAGGTCCTATAGCTCTCCTCAGTCTTTCATGAAATATAAGGTAGGCAGAGCATGAGCCTCTAGTATATGCTTTAAAAATCTTTTAAAAAATCAAAAACCAGTATACTTTTGCCTTCTTTTTACTCCATAAAGAAAAGAAAAGGAAAAAGGGTGTGGAGCCTGTTTTTTTCTTTAACACCATCCTACAGAAATACACACCACCCTATAGCACTCATCAGCACAGACCCCTTGCTTTATACCAGGCAAAGATTTGGTGCTGTGTGTTTTGCCCTTCGAGTGTGGGAAAACACCACGGGGGACAAAAAAAAGTGCTAGTGCTCTCCACTTCTTGCATTAATCCTCTCAGGCTGCAGAGTTATCATTATCATTCAAATAAAATGATAACAAACCCAGCCATCTGCTTAAAAAGCACAGGCTGGTCATAAATCCACTGGATCCCTTAGATTTAAAAGAGGGGAAAATGCTTTGAAGCAAAGAGGCTCTTACGCAATTCCAGCCCCCTCCCTGGGAGTGCTGAAACCTTTAATCACCTAAGGAGGGGGAGATGCACCGAGGCCGGGGAGCCCCGTGTCAATATTATTCCTCTTACATAACGTCCTGCTTTATTTGCTGATTGAATGGGCTTTTTTTTTTTTTTTTTTTTCCAACTGAATGTCCCTCAGATGCCAGAAGAGCTTAGTGGTAAATTGCAACCCTCCCCAGAAGAAAAGCAAACCTCACCCACAAGCAAAACCAAAATGCCATGGGGGATTGAGATTTGCTATCTAAAAATAAACAATAATTAACAACAAATTATCGAGCAAAGAAGGTACAGCAAGCAAAGGGCACCTTGCTGACACAGAAAATGAGGGCTAGCCTGGCAGGACAGAAGGACAGAGCTCCCTCTCTCTCCCACAAACCTGAATCACCAGCTATGTATTTTCTTTACCCTCCTGTAGGGAAAATGTTTTATTGATAAGGCCTCTCCTGGGCTTGTGATTAACCCCCCAGGGCTGAGTGAGATTTGAAGCTGGTCAGCTTGACATCATGTCTAGACAGACTTTCACTGGCAAGCACTCAGCGCACCTGAGAACAGACCAGTGAGTCCACTAACATGCAGAACAGGGCAGGAGGAACCTTTAGGGGCATGTTGGACACAAGGAGACGGCACAGAGATGTGCGTGCCACAAGAAGTCCTCTTACACAGGTGCACGCACAGCTCTGCCTGCTGCTGTCCAGGTACCAGCTTTGCACAGTTGGACATCATTAAAGCACTATCCATGTTTCCTGTGAGCAGACGGGCAAGCACTGCCACGCACACAGCAGCAAAGCTGCCCTTGATGCATACGCACACCCAAAGTGCCTGCGGGGCACCTACACCCCCATCTCCCTGCACCTCCCCAGTGGTGACTTGGCAGGGGTGACTTACATGGCAGCTCCAGCTCTCTGCCATGCATGTGCCTGTTGCATTGGCAGCTGAACTACTAGGGAAATCCTTCTGCAGTTTATAACCTGATGCTTTAAGGCAAACGAACTCAGAACCAGTTTTCCTTAAAACACAGCAGCGGCGGACTAGCGTCCCAAAGCTGGAAGGGGAAGGCACCAGTGAAGGCTTCAGTCCCTTTATAGCACACCCCTGGGGTCCACGATACACATGTGTAGGTGCCCTCTCACTGCACATGCTTGCATGCTACCAACCATGTATTTGCACAGGAAAACAGACCTACGTCCCTTGCCCGGCCCTCTGCCAGGGTAAGCGCACCCACAAGCACCAGTGCTTGGTCCATCAGCCCAGCAAAAGATCTCTCTTCAATCTCTATTCACTGGCATTCATGTGCAGAAGGAAAGGGTGGAGATCTTGAGATTTCCCCAGGACAGCCAGGCACTGCCATTGCCCTTGTCATCTTGTAGGCTCACATGATAAAGCTGTCTGCAGACCAGGCCCATGCCAACTGAATTGTTGTCTAGGCCAACCAACACCCACAGGGCCCAATCTCTTTTGTGCTCTCCCTCTTCGAACTGGGTAGAAATCATCTCAGTGAAAACCTCAGTGGTATTTTCAGGCCAGGGCATAGCTGCCTGAATGGCTCATGGCCGGTTCCCTGCTTGCTCCTTGGGAACGGGGCATGCAGAAGGCAGAGAGCAAAAGGCACAGTCACAGCACGCTGTTTTGCAGCCATCCTTGGCTGCCTGGGTACCACAGAGAGCCTGTGGGCAGGTTATTCCAGAAATAATATCGGCCTGAAGAAACTCTCCATGTGGGAGTTCAAAGGTTGCTCAGAGCCACCTTTGCTAAGAAGTGGGACCGAAGACTGGAGAACAGCTTCCCTCTGGTCCTGGTTAGCAGCTGGCTGACTCAGCTGAACATCCATCATGCAGCGAAACGCGATAATTGTCTTGATCTGTGCTCCCCAAATCTGCCAGCTGTGGCCGATGCCCACTGTTAGCAAATCCGACCCTCATTATCTGCTCTCCACCCGCGTCTCTCCAAGGCGCCGAGCACTGTGGTGCGCAATTAAGCACCCGCCATCAAGTTGCTTCTAGGCCGATTTGTCATCGCCAGCATTTGTTTGGGAATGTTTGTTGGGAAGCACATGGTGGCAGGGTCAGTGGATGTTGTTGAGGTTTTTCCTCTTGTGCCTGGGGGCCGGAGAGCTTTGTGCATTTCTCAGTATGTTAAACTCAATTAGAAAAAAAAAAACACACAACAACATCAGGATAACTTAAAGCAGATGTGAACACAACAAGCCTGAGACCCTTCTGAGCACAAACACGGTCATTTCATTGCAATTCCAAAAGGGTTTTCTGGCAAGCCTCCCCTCCATGTCCTACATTCTTTCATTCCAAGGAAGACAAACAATTCAGACTGAAGCAGCAAGGCACGTTTTTCAAATAAGCAGGTTCCCTCAAACAATTTTTGCCTTCGTGTCACCCCAATACAGGCATTTCACTCTAAAGGATCTTCTGGGATGATCTAAATGAGAATTGGTGTCACACCTTTCATTTGAGAAGTTCAAAGCACCTCATTCAGCCTGTGTGAGCCTCTCACATGGAATTGCTTTCACCTCCACATCCCAACACAGTATCTTCATGATCTGAAGTTACAGAGAGAATTTGTGGCCTTTGTGGATGCTAAAACCAGAAATCCTGTGGAGCCTTTCACTGTTGGAAGAGGAACATGGCTGGAATGTGAAGGGGTCTAATTGCTGGTGACCGGAGATCGATCCTCTGAAAAGCAAGTTGCTTGATCATTGTTGCTCATTACCACCAGGTCTGCAGTTTTAAGAACAGGTAAACCCTATTTTACCTTACAGGTCTTTCAATGGCTCAAACACAGAGCCATTTCTGGACAGAAGTACGGTCTCTAAAGCATTACTTGATTCACTTGGTACCTTGATTTCATCTCTGTCATTTTTCCCTGTGCCCCTCAAGGCAAAGCAGCTGCCTTGACCGAAGTCACTCACTCCTTCTTTCTGGATTCTAAGTTTCAGGCTTACTTTGCCAGCTACTTTTGACTCTGGCTTTGACTTCTCTGACTAATTCCTGGACTCTGCTCCAGCCCTGCTCATGAGCTTTCTATAGCTTCACATTTCTCCACCTGTCTCTTGATGGACAAAAACAATGCCAAGACTGGAAGGATTTTATTATTGCAAAGTTTTGTTTCATGCTACGTTTTCCATATTCTCCTCTATGAGAAAGAACAGTGGTTGTCTCTGCAGAACATCAGGAGACAGGTGGAGACAATTCCAAAATCTACACCTGGGATTTAAGACTGTTGCTCCTGGACCTTCCACTTACGAGGAAACAAAACTGAGGCAGGCTCAGCTTATAGCTCTAGCCTTCTACCCAGGGAAAGCAGACATTCAGTACTGGCAATTTCCTTTTCAAATCAAGATTGCTCGGAAATGCACTGAGCTGCACTGTGTGGGCAACTTGAAGGATTTCTTATGCCTTCCAGTTGAATGGCACATAAATAATAAATAGTAGATGTACTAAATATAATAGGAGATAGTAAATAATAAATAGTAGATAATAAAACACATTGTTTCGCACAAAATAAACAAAGATGGATTAAACCAAAGAAAGAATGCCTTCTGCAATGCGAGCACAGAGGAATGGCTTGAGGACAAACAGGAGCTCAGTGCACAGGTGAACACCTTCAATTCATACCACTTTCTTCCCCACTATAACAGGTTCATCACAGGTTTCAGGGCTGGACTAAGCAGAGGCCGCAGGTACGGAAGTGATAGTTGATGTAAGTGGAGCCTAGTGACGCCAGTGCGAGGAGTGAAGCAAGAGAAATGAGATGGCTTTCACAGCCCATCTCTTACAGGAGGTGGGTTGTTGCATCCTCTAAGAACAGAAATATCTGCTTCACCCTCCTAATAGGATTTTCATATTCCTCATCAGCTTAACATGGGAAAATATGTACAAAAAATAAATTGATCATTCCAAATTATGATGACGAAAAATCTTTAAAACTCCCAAATCCTTCTAAATCCCTTTACGGGATTCTGTATTTCTCACAGTAAGTTCCTTCAGTTGATTCTGCCACTGAGTTAACGTACCCAGAGGAGAAATAAAAAAGTTGTGCTTGAAAAACATTTTTTTTTGGCTGCTGGACTTCACAGGACCTGAAAAACCAAGGGACAAGCACCCCATATCAAGGACAGCTGCATAAACTTCCTGAGCACAAGAAATTAATCATAATAAAAGGCTTTTAAATTTTTTTAAATACAGTTAGGTACCAAAGATAAAACAGTTATTTCCCAGAATTGTTCCTGTTTGGCACAGCTCCTGATTGCTTAGATGAAAAACTTTTATTATTGAGCTTTTCTCAATTTTCTTTTTCCTCTACCCTCAAAATCTGGGGAATGTCTTACATGGAAAATACAGAATGCACTAAAATTGCAAGCATTCCTGGCTTTTGCATTCCCTCACACCAATATTCCTTCCTTCTCTTCAGCAACTCACCCTGGGGTCGTTCAGGCAGCAGTGACTGAAGGCTGCTTCCAAGCTGACTTTTGGCTAGGAGGAACGATTCTGAAAGTTGGATGAGACTGAACCAAGCAGAGTAACTCACTATATAAGCCGAGCTGTATTTGCCTCTACTTGCATAAGATGGCAAATTGTGTGCTTAAGGGTTTCAGGCTTTTCCCATATTGACTGAGGTTTCACATACCCCTGTGTACACTGCTCGAAAGCTGTTGGCTGCCGATATCGGTCATGTGTTGCTCTCTAGATGGTTCTACAACACAAACCCACAGCTCCACTCTGCTGCGTGAACAGATAGGAAATGAGACCTCAGTGCTTATTGTCTGGAGCCAGCTCCACAAAGTGACTCGGGAACAGCAGCCTAAACCTCAGCAGACCAATGTCTACTCACAAACCAGGCTCCAAGTGAAGATGGTGCACAGGAGGTAGGAGGAGGCAGAGGAGAATTGCCCTCCTGCTGCCTAAATATAGCATAAACACAAACATGGCATCACTTTACACCTTTGTTCACCCTGAATCTTCAAGGGAAATGAAACAACAGGGAAATGAAACTAAACTGAGAACCAGGCAGAAGCGAATCCTGCCCTGCTCAGGCTGGAGCGAGGGGGCAGGGGACGGACAGCACAGCTGGGACCTCACCAGATGACATCAGAGCGAACACCACAGCAGCTGGTCCTGAGGCAGGAGGGATGGGGGAAGCTGCCTCCACCCATCTGCCAGAGCCGTGTCCAGTCCCATGCTGTAATTGCATTAGTGTTATTTCATGATATACAAACACTGCTAGTTCATCCCACAGGCTATACAGGCAGAAAACAAATTTTAGGGACACACTTGATCTGTAATGGCCTTTAACATCAAAAACAAACATAAAGCTATTAAGCACGGGAGGGGAAACTGATATTTGGGGATGGGGGAAGAATTGTGGCTCAATTCTACAGAGCATTCACTCAGAGGAATGGTCCCTTTGAAGTTATTGTGCAAATCTGGAGGCTTTTCAGCAATTTCAGCTAAATCCTTCAGGCTTGTGCACACAGAGAGGTTAATTTGGTTTCAAGCAGTATGGATTATAAGCAGAACAGTTATTCCTGATTAATTCCCTCTGTGGTCGCTCCTATTTAGGAACAAAAATGCCTAACTCTGAACCAATGCAACTCAACCCCAACCTGGTTTAAGTTTGAGCCACTCGGTCTTTTCCAACTAACAGTGTTTATAGAGACAATTAGTTGGGAACAGTCAGGAATTGCTTCACAGGCAGTCAAACCTTTACTAGGTCAGAGAAAACACCTGAAACGTGGTACATGTACTAGATCCAACTCAGATCTCAATTATATCATTAACAAGTTTGGGATAATTCTGTTTTCTTCCACGAGCCAATTTTTGATCTAACCCAGTGTAACCACGATAAGAATCTGACCACCGACTTTAGAGGAAGTTTTTCCAAGAACTGAAGGAAAAAAAACATTATCAGGCCTTTGGCGATGATTCAAGAGGAGTCATTCACACAGGAAAGCGTGACAGGACTGACCCTTTATTTACATGTAACTAGTTTAATAATTTGGGATTTGGAAAGTTTCAGAGGAGGGAAAGCATTGAAGATCTTGAGTTGCTTGTAATTTATTTTTTTTAGCCAGAATTTGTGTTTAATCTGTTATAACAAGCAAGGAAATGTTTTATGAACTCTTTTTGATGCTGATGCGAATAGTGAGAAATCCAAACACTTCACCAGTCAGGAGACTAAAAGTGCAGAGATCCCTTGAACGTTGGAGAGCCGGCCGAAGGGAGCATTAGAGCATAACCAAGGTCAGCCAAATCTGGAGGTAAGACATCAATAAACTGCCTGTGAGTTCAGGGGACGCCCTGGGCCCACATACAGAAATATCTAGAAACTGGGCACTGGGTTGCAGATCTCCCAGAGAAAGCACTGCCTCCGCACCTGCCTCCTGCGCTGGAGTAAAGCCCGCACAGGCTACTTATAAACCATCGATTTCCTCCTGCAGAATACAGCCACCTCCAAACAGGTGGCAACACACCAAGCTAGGATAGAAAGTAAAGGAAAATCAGCTAGGATCATAGAATCATAGAATCATAGAATGGTTTGGGTTGGAAGGGACCTCAAAGACCATCTAGTTCCAACCCCCCTGCCATGGGCAGGGAAACCCTCCACTACACCAGGTTGCCCAAAGCCTCATCCAACCTGGCCTTGAACACTTCCAGGGATGAGGCATCTACAACTTCTCTGGGCAACCTGTGCCAGTGCCTCACCACCCTCTGAATGAAAAATTTCTTCCTTATATCTAATCTAAATCTCCCCTCTTTCAGTTTAAAGCCATTATCCCTTTTGTCCTATCACTACATGCCCTTGTAAAAAGCCCCTCTCCAGCTCTCCTGTAGGCCCCCTTTTAGGCACTGGAAGGCTGCAATAAGATCACCCTGGAGTCTTCTCTTCTCCAGGCTGAACAGCCTCAACTCTTTCAGCCTGTCTTCATAGCAGAGGTGCTCCAGCCCTCGGATCATCTTCGTGGCCCTCCTCTGGACTCGCTCCAGCAGCTCCATGTCCTTCTTGTGTTGGGGACTCCAGAGTTGAACACAGTATTCCAGGTGGGGTTTCACGAGAGCTGAGTAGAGGGGCAGAATCACTTCCCTCAACCTGCTGGCCACGCTCCTCTTGATGCAGCCCCGGATACGGTTGGCTTTCTGGGCTGCCAGCACACATTGCCGGCTCATGTTGAGCTTCTCATCCACCAGCACTCCCAAGTCCTTTTCCTCAGGGCTGCTCTCAATCCATTCTCCACCCAGCCTGTACTTGTGCTTGGAATTGCCCCGACCCACGTGCAGGACCTCGCACTTGGCCTTGTTGAACTTCATGAGGTTCTCACAGATCCACATCTCCAGCCTGTCAAGGTCCCTCTGGATGGCATCCCTTCCCTCCAGCGTGTCCACAACACCACACAACTTGCTGTCATCTGCAAACTTGCTGAGGGTGCACTTGATCCCACTGTCCATGTCACCAACAAAGATGTCAAATAGGATGGAATCACTGGTCCTGTAGTCACTCACTCAGGCAGACTACAGCAAAACATCTCCCCCCTCCTGCCTCGCAGGCAGAACTTTCACCAACCAAATTCACATCCCCGTCACCACAAAGTCTTTCTGTCGCCAGGCCGAAACCACGCCTTGCTCAGAGCTCAGAGAGCTAATCCTAAAAACTACCTTTACAAATCTCTGTGTAGTGGAAGAAGAAAGGAGGAATTAATTACCTGGCTAAAAAAGGTGAGCAGTAATAAGGGAATCTTAAAAAGCTGGAAGTTTTAGCCCAAAGCAGCATTCAAGTTTGTGCTGTCGCTCTCAGACTGGCTTGCTGCCGTGTCCTACACAACTTTGGGATTGTTAATAGTATACATCAAATTACAGATCTCTCGGATCAGTCAGATTAGACTAATGGGTAGATTGAGTAAGTCGAAAAAAATTGGGACCGTTGGGCAGTAGACACCATATAAGCATCAGCCACATCAGTCACTGCTATTTACTCCTTGTGAAGCACAGCAGGGTACACGGAACAGGGCAAGAGAGGCCCCGTCACCGGGCTGCAAATGGACAGAGATGCCAAGCTATAAATATGCTGATATATTTTTACATTTGTTGTGGCAAAGTCAGGATGGTTGTTGTGATGCTGGGACGTTGCTGGGGCTGTTTTCTAATTATAATTAGATTCTGTTACTTTTCCAGTGTCATTATCAGAGACACAGTCATGTGTGCTTGCTTTTAAATGCTACTGGCCCTACTAATTATTCTGGGCACAAGGGAACTCCACTGGCAGAGGGGAAATAATTCCAGTCCCAGGAGTGCCTCCTCCCACTGTCAGATGGTGGGCACTGTTCTCTGTCTGAAACCATCACGGTCCACAGCAAGGACATGCTGGAAGATGCTGCGACTGGTTTTCCAACGCTAATCGCAGCGTGCCCCCCTCCAGCAGCACATCTCAGGGATGCTGGCGGTCTGTCCGCAGGTGCTCTTGCCTTGGCCTTGCTGCTTGCCCTTACATGCTGGTGCCCTCACGTCTGTAGGCGTTTTTGCACCAGTGGATTCAGAGGCAGGATTTGAAAGCATATGTACTGGAACATTTTCAGAATCCAAAAATAAACGACACCTGTCATTATAAAATGACTTGCTGAAGCAGCCACGCTTGAACGCCCATGCCTCATCAGAGCACCTGATGCTGAAAGGCTTTTCGTTGTTGTTGCTTGTGGTACCCTCGCTCTGCATTCCACGAGTGCCACTACGGGAACCTTCCCAAACAAACTGCAAGGAGCTGTGCCCAGGAAGAACAGGACCCTGGGCTTTGCGGGTGAAGCTGATGTGCAGAAAGATTCCAGCGGAAAGCGCTAAAGGACTTAACGGAGCAGTTCCTCGTCTACAAATCCACAGGAAAGCAGAATTAAATGATTGGACTTGACAGCTAGGGAGAACTACGCTGTCTCTGTTTAATCTTCCTTGTAGGATAACACAACCGAGGCAAGGGCAGGAAACAGCCTATCACACTAATACAACACTTCAGGACTTTTGTTTTTTTTTTAATTGTGTGCCACCAAGGGCATTTCAGACATTCAGCAAATAGCAGGATGAAAACAGAGATGGTTCTGTACATATATACAAACACTCCCAGAAGCCTTGGCCATACAGTCCCAAGCACTGCTTTGCCTGGTCAGGTTTGATCGATGCTCTGGTACCTCAGTGTGCACTTCATCTCCTTGAAACCAGGCCAGGAGATTCCAGATGCTGCATCTGAGCCATTCCCAGGGTGCCTCCAGTGCTGTGCGATGGACTCTGCAACTAAAACGTAAAGACTCGTGGTCCATCAGACCCTGCAAACTTCACTATATTCATCGAGATGTATCTTTAGGGCTGATGCATTCTTTTATGTTTGTGTTTGAAGGAATTGTTGGAGCTTCAGAGGGAAAGATCCTTCAAGAACATCCATGATATTGCTTTTATCAGCTGCAGGCTCTTCTTTACACAGTTTCTCTGTGTGTCAGAGGAAGAACGAACTGACCTGACTCTTGCATTCAAACTTCCATAATAAGTATTTCTGGTTTTCCGTAGTTGCACTGGCTTTCAGAAAACAAGGTATTAGTGCCCAGCATATGTCTTCCTTTGCTCAGCATCAAGCCCTGAGTTCTATTTCCCTTTTTATCAATAGCTCTTTCCCTTCCTGATGCTGATTCCTTCCAAACATTTGTAGAGTGTTTTAAAGTCACCTTTTAATCATCTTGTAGAGCTAGGTCATGTATACTTAGCTCCATTAACCTTACTTTATTTAGCTGCTAGACTGGGAGGCAAGATGCTCTCATCAGATAACCCTTCACCTTCCCCGCTCTGTCTGAACATCAATTACCCTCAATCCAAGGGACCAGTGACCTCTGCAGCCCGGGGTGATCCACAGGCGGGTGCAGGCCAGGGTGATGGAGGAGAGCATTTCACCCCACTTTACAGCTTGGAAATATAGGGAGACAAGCCAATAGAATCCTTTTTGCTTTTAAGAACACTATATTCATCCTCTAAAACAGGAAAGCTAATTAGCCTGGCTGCTCTGACAGTATTTTCTCTTGGGACAAAAAGTTGCACTCCTTCAACATTCAGAACTTTTTAATCCTGGTGCCAAATGCATTTCTCTGAACTAATATTGGTGGAATGAAAAGGCTTTCTTCTCTGCTTCAGCCTTCTCTCCCAGGATAAATCTTTTTGGAATTTGCTTTATATATTGTGCTTTTGAATGTTCTTTTAAATGTTAAAAAATGACTGTGTGAGAATGTTGCCTTCTCATTAGCAAAATTTACTACATATTTTCCTTCATTGTTACCAATACAGTTCCAGCAGTGTTAACAATGGGAACCCTAGAGCAAATGGTCTGGCACCAGCACTTGTGATCTAACTATGGCTGGTCAAAAATGTGTCTGAAAAGTGGATTCATGTTTTTTAAATGGGCTTGTTTTGAGTACACATTTTCAAATGAATTTTTAAAATTAAAGAATCCAATCTATAGTTATATTTTAATCAGGAAGATATTAGGGGTTTTGTGCTTTTTTTGGGAAAACATATGGTGTTGAGTAAAAGAACGTAGGTACCCCATTACCTGCTTTTCTCTTCACTGAGGAGAGGAAGTTAACAAAAAAAAGACCAGGAGGATATGATTTTCTTCATCAGAATGAAATTAAGCAGTTCTTTTTAAATTCAAAATTTCTAACAAAATGAAAAAAACCATAAACCTTCTGATGTCTTCGAAACATTTATTCTAGTGTATATCCCTTCTCTTTGTAACACAGACTATGGTCACTATAATATAGCCCACTGCTACAACAGTGTGCAAGCAAGTTTTCGAGTTTCCATGAAGCTTTCCACGCTATAGGTGAAAAGACCTCAGCTAGATTCAGCAATGGTAGGAAATGTTTAAATAGTGTTTCTAGCACTGGTGGAAGAAGGGCAGCAACAAAGCTCTTTGGTGAAAGCTCTGCCGGAAGTCAGAGTGGTCTCCTCCGATACTAACATTTAGTAATCTACCAAAGCTGCTTCCATTCATTGGAAACTACTGCTACTTTTTCCCCTTTTGCAATTACTTAGATCTCCTTTGTTACCACAAATCTTTGCTGTAACTAAAACACAGCAAAAGCACACGCTCTGAAATCCTTCAGCTGTGCCTTCCTATAGCCATGGAAACAGAGTTTTGCATGTCCAGGGCAAGGCAAGGTGGATTTGTTGTTTGTTGGTTTGTGTTTTTTTTTGTTTTCTTGCGATCTGTCACAAAGTCTATTTGCTTCTCGTGAATATACAAATCAAGATCCTGGACTGAGGCATTTTTTATTTCAACTCAGACCAAAGGTCACACCTGGGCATGACCTGAACTTGACCAGCCTCCCTCCATGAACTGTTTTTTATACTGTTCTCATAATGAATTTAAGTCATCAGCAGCTAATACTTCTGCAAACCTACTGCTTCCTTCCTGGTGTTAGACAAGGATTCAGAGGACCCAGTTAATACTCACAGCTCTATCCAATTTAAGAAGAGGATTTGGAGCTCAATTAGGTCGCTTATTGGCTGCTTCTGAACCTGAGCTGGGACTAAACTCTGTTAGAACCTTCCATTGGGTCAGACCAAAATAACCCAAGATACATCGGCACACCTGAACAAAAGCCCCGCTCCGCTTCCCATTTAATGCTCTACATTCCCAGTAGTCCTGTGGAGATGCCTGCATCGGTATAAAAACTTACTCACTGACAATGCAGCCCCTTTTTTTTATGCTGGCATAAAAGTGATATTATTAATAGTTCGTGATCTACTGCGTCTTTCATCTGAGGATCTCTCTCAAAGCATTTTAGGAGGCTGAATCAATTTTCAAAACACTCCTGTGTAATACTATCCCCATTTTACTGGAAGGAAAACTAAGGCAGTGGAAGGCAATTTTCCCAAGGGTTCATTGGCAGAGTCAGAAATAGAGCCCTGGACTCGCACTCCAAATATAGCCTACATTCTCATCCCATGGCTGAAAACTGGATGCAGGAGTTCCCCCCTTTCAATGCTAAACACATCTTCTGCCTGGTGGTTTATGCTTCCGAAACGGCTGCCTGTTGCCATGGGAACTGCAGTTCAGATCACTGGACCAGATTTTCTTCAGTTACATCAACACAAATCATGAGCAAATTCATTGAAATTAATGGAGCTACTCCAGATTTCCATGGGGGAGGGAGGATGCAGAGTGGAATCAATCCCTCTGGATTTGATATAAGAGGGTGGTGATCTCTTGAGAGCAGAGAAAAATATTCTTTGTTCATTACAGGGAGGGAAAGGATGAAGGGTACCTTACAACAAAGGTATAGAAAATAAATCCAAGAACTTCACTTTACCTAGGGTGACCTGACATTCTCAGACCTACTTCTGACCATTACCAGTAGAAGCTCTTAGAGTTCCCACACAAGTGGGAAACTGAGCAAAGACTAAATTCGTGCTTTTACTGCGAGAATAAGGGATGGTGAAGAATGGAGTGAAAGAGTCTACAAACAGAAAGTGGAAAGGACCAGTTTGTGCTGCTGTTTGCAGGACAGGTCTCACGGGGATGAGGGAGCACATTGCGAGACCCCAGATTGTCTCTCTGTGGCCTCTTCCTGGAGGGGACGGGAATGCCTGATGGAACAAGAACCTGAATAGATGAACCTTCAGTGTCTGATGCAACACCACGAGAACCCAGACTGCTGCTGATCAGGGAAATGGAAGAAGTGTGGGAGGCAAGACACGAAACAGAGAGATCTTTTCTAGCAATAGTAACCATCGCCCCATAGCTTCTTCATTATCTTGAAGCAACTCAGCTCTTTAGGCCAGAGAGCAAAAATGGGGCTGGCACAGCCAGTGTCCTCTCCCAGCCATACACCACTTTGTGTGCAACGAGCAACGGAGGCTGGCACTGGGGTAGGAAGAGTACGGTACACTACAGGGAAGGCGCATCTTGGAGGCTGGTCACTCTGCAGTTGTGCTAACACATGAAGTCTAATTTGAGCTGAACTTCTCCTGTGATAGTGGAAAGAAAACCATCCTGTGCCCAAGGCTGAGTAAGCAGCTACTGTTTCATACAGTTCACATAGATACTGGAAATATCCTCCTATAAAGCTCAGTCTTTCACACCGGCAGGGGATGTACCGTTAATCTTGCTGGACCTCAAACACTTTAATAGAGTTATTTAACTTTATGAATTAATATTTAAACTTCCCAAGGTGTCAGCCATGCAGATTAGATTGTTGCTGACCACCCAAGGGAAACCCTTTGGATCAGGGAGATTCAGTATTCAAGGAAGGTGTTATCATTGTGGCAAAACTGCTGCAGATTTTCTGAGTGGAGACTCCTGAACATCCAAGCAAGAGATGGGAAACCTATGAGCAGCAAGGTTTGGCACCATCTGCTGTTCCTTATGGCAAAAAATCCTGCAGAGCTTTCAGATCTGTTTAGACGTTTATGCTGCAAAAACTGTTCTTCTGATTTGGCATGAAGTGGCACTCGGCAGTGACACTGGACAGTGGTAGGACTCAGCAGTCCATCTGGAGGACCACAGCCATTGTTCCAGGGGAGCATTGCAAGATAGACCCTTGTGCATGTTGATGATGAAGCAGAGATTGACTTTGAAAGGCAGAGCCGATCAGATGAACATTGTGGCCTGATAGCATGGTGACCCTGCTAAACATCCCAAAGCTGGATCTGGGTCCTGCAGAGTCAGCCAGGCCAAGTTTTGTATACATGTTTCAAAATCCTCAGTGTATGTATCAGTGATTCAGTATCTCATCACATGCTAAAATTTAGACTTGTCCCACAATTTTATCATAAGCCTGACCTGAGGTTCAAGCTTTTAAAGAGATCCCCCCCTACACATGAACATGAGGTTCAGGCTGAGTGTCCAAGGTGAGCACTTTCCACACTTGCTGCTAGAACTGCTACCGGAACTGCTACCAGGCAAAACATGACCAGAGATAATATAGAAATAAAGTTTCTATGTTGCCAACATTTCCAGTTTCTTAGCTCCAGTTCTTGCAGTTCTTGGGAAGATAGGAATCTTAATGCTCTTTTTTTTAAAAAAAAAAAAAAAAGAAGAAGCAATTTTTCAGTTCACAAGATTTGGAAAAATGCTAGAAAAAGCAACTTAAAATTGAGTTGTCATAAGACTAACAACAAATTTTGCTCTTAAAAAAAAATAGTTATTTTTATGCCCAATTTATTACATTCGTGAAGGCCCAACATACAAGATTCAAATATTTGAGGTCAGTAATACTAGAGATGCCATTACTATGAGACAGCAATATCTATTCATATAGGACAAGGGCAACAAGCCAACTTCTCCCCTTGAGTTAGATCACATTAGTCTCCCACACAATCTCCTTGAAGATTTATATTCGGAGAATGGAGACTCTCTATTGACTCAGGAAATCTAGCTGCTCCATGATTACCACAATTTGAAGGGGTAAAATGTTAACAAGGAAAGGCAAAAACTCTCAGAATTTGAGTTTGCTGGTTCTTAGTAAAAGTTCAGAAATTAGGCAGTCATATTAATATCGGAACCATACTTTGTAAATCACTGCTTGAAAAAGGACATTTCTCTAGTAAAAATGGAATTATTTGTAGGTCTGAAGGAAACATCAAAGAATTAGTATTTCCACTCCCAGATGATCCAAATATGCCCGTTTCTCTCAGAGATCTTGGAAGAGGAAGATTTGAGGATGACAGACACAAAAGTTCCAGAATGGCCTCCTGCCCCACACACTGTTTTTTACAGACCTAACCCTGCTGTACGCTACAGGCAGCGGCTCTAGAGTAGTGCAAGTCTCTGTGTCTGAGAATAGCAATGAAAGGCCTTTGGATCTCTGTTTTATCAGTACTTTTTGGAAATAGAAGTAAATCATAGTACAAATCATAACGTCCAAACCACAGCATCTTCTAATTTTGGCCTCCCAGCATCTCTGACCAGGAGCCCACACCAGAATACCTTACTGGGCATCCACCTCTCATGGCTGTCTGTGGAAGCTGGGAAACAGTGCAGTCATACCAATCCATTGGACTGAAGTTATAAAAGAACCTTTGCAAAGTCGGAAAATATCGGGAGACAGAGCTATGATCTCTCTGTGAAAAAGTCTTATAGCAGTGACTTCACCAAGATGTCTTGCCTTTGCACTTTGTTGTGGTTTTTTTCAGGTACCACTCACTGCCATTTTTCAGGCTGTGTAACTCTGTTCCCAGGGGCAGAGATCAGCTGCAGTAACACTGAGCTCAAAAGGATGTAAGCTGAAAACTCCATGTCAGCTGAAGATACCTACAGTTAGGTTTGCATAAATGAACTTTACCTGTTAAAAGTCAAAAGTGCATAGCTTTGAGTTGTGAGATGTAAGTCCCTGGTTACCTCTCCTCAGTAATGAGACAGATCGACAAAGCAAAAACACCCACAGACAAACCAGGTCCTAATCACATGATTGTGCCAAAACTGGAGAGCCATAAAAACGGAGTAGCAGTAAATTATCTCAGCTGCTGCATGAAAATAAATAAAAAAAAAGTGTTTGGCTATCTTGTTTTCTAGCATGGCTTTCACTTGCTAGAGTTGATAATTTGCCTGTTCTGCATAGCTTTTTGGCTTTGAGAACTCAAAGTTCTTTTTTCCTCACAGTCAAAACCCATCCTGTCCCGTTCTCATGGTCCCAACATGCAAACTGCATCCACCCGCAGAATGGCCGTGCCCTGCATCTACACCATGGAAGGAAAACCATGCAGAGATCCCTCAGCCAGCTGAGACCTGACAGGCCGAGTCCACGCTATGGTTTAGCATGGGTAGAGCTAAGTCAGGTGCTATCCAGACACGCCATTAGTATCCTTAAAAGAGAGTCCCTTGTAGTGAAAACTCAGGTTCAGATGAATTAAAGTCAGTGCAACCTGGATGCTCACAGGGAGGAGAAGGATGATGTGGAACAGGGATGCTTTGCTGAGTTTCAGTTGAGGCCAAGGTTTGGACAAACCTGTTAAATCTCCACAAACCTTTGTTTTCCCACATAAGAGACCAGGGTATAAATGCTCCCTTTATTCAGAGAGAGGCCACACGGGTAAACCCTCTTACACTCTCAAGAGGGACCAACTGCCAAGAGTGGTAAAATACATAAGAAATTCAGTCTCATTCCATAAGTGTTTGGCCTTTATACTATATTAAATCTAGGAATAAAATATAGAAATTAAAGGCCAAAAAATAGGGAGTTAAAACCTCAGTGATCGAAACGACATCAAAACATAAACCTGCTAAGGATGGACCAGCGCTGCCTGTCACACAACAGCTACTCCCTGCACTCTTCCTCTGGTGCAGAGTCTGACCTACTTGATCCGTGTTCCTGCATTAAGGCTGCAGCACTAAGTGTCTTAGACCCCTCAAATCGCATTCCAGACTTATAATTGCAAAGCAGCTGTCAGCCCTGAGCCCTGCCATCGGACCTCCCCATCTGTTCAGCCCATCTAGCATTACAGCAGAGGACAGCACGAAGGCTGAAACCATATCGTACGTGAAGACAGAACCTGCTGCACTGCCCACAGGGCCAGAGGAGATCACTTGCACTTTCATGGTCTTGAAATCTTTCAGGCTTCAGAAGAGTAGTGGGCAGAGGTCAACCAGAAGTCGGGAGAAGGGACACAGGCAGACAGATCAAATTCTGCAACATGACTCTGGCAGCGGAGTCAAAAAGACAGACATCCTCAGCTTCGCTGGGGAGATGCTTGACTTCTGGCAGGGCTGAGAATCACTTGAGAGCCCCTTAGAGCAAAACCTGATACTGTGACTTTCCCCAAACCCTCCCACTCCACGTCTCGCACTATTAACTCTTTCTGCAGCAGTTGATTTTACGTAGCCTTAAATCATCTGATCTGAAATGTACACCTTGAACAAGAGCCCTTCCTAAATTTGTGTGCTATTGCTTAGACAGCGCATTGATGGGGAAGTACCTGTCTCTGAGTCAAACTAGGTAAGGGGCTCTGGCCTATAGTCTTTACCAGCAATATCAGCAAAGCTCCAGATCAAATTTGATCACTTTTCAATCTCAAGAACAACCATGGAAGTGTAGAGGAAGGACTTTAAGATTTGGCTCCAGCTGATTTGCACTAATTCAGTTTCAGGGGAACATACCATATTTTGTCCAGGAGCTGGAAGTGCTTTGACTTGTTATCTTGCCAACACTTAGACCATGAACAAGCAGTGTACACAATCCACATCTCCTGCCTCCCTGGCCTTTTAGATCCTACCTAAACCCCAGCCCTAAGCCACCGCAAGCAGTCAGCAGGTACTAAGAAGATGGGAGGAACAAAGCACGGTCCCATTCTCCTCCCAAACTGAAGAAACATGCTGTTGCTCTCTCAGTACGACTCACGCCAAGTAACAGTGCAGGTAGCTCTGTGCTGAGTTTCAGTGGTCCTTGTGCTGACAGATGTTCATGCTCAAGGCTACTCGTGTCATCTCCCCTACCCTGCCTTCCTAGCTAGGCTCTCCTCTAACCCTGCTGCTTATGCCTCCAGGCAAGCTAGCATCCCCAGCTGTTCTCAGGGTAAGCAAAATGGTCCCAGCTGATCTTCCTGAGGTGTTTCTGCAGGCTGGGGCCCACCCATGAGAGATCCAAACCCAAAACACAAGCAGCATCTCGCTGCCTGGAGCTCCCCTTCCCACGCTCAGCACAGCCAGGATGCCCATGACCTGCTGTGGGAGCAGTGCCTGGAGCCCCAATCTGCTCGTCTCAGTCCATGTGAGATCGCACGTTGCCAGAGTAACTGTGCCTCCGCGCACTTCTGAGTGCGTGTCTGCTCGTGTGTGCACGCACACGTGCACGTGTGCTGGTGCCTGCGAGCGCCAGGCTCCCACATGGCAGCAGACTGGAGGCAGAACCAGCGTCTCACAAATACAGAGCTGGCAGAGCATGGCTGGGGGAAGGGACAAACGCTCTTTGTCAGCCCACACGTTACACTGAGTCCCAGCCTGGATAAGCCAAACCTCTTAAAGGCACAAAACGTGTGTGCCGCCAGCAGCAGCTCTGCCTTAGCTCCCCTGGACCAGCTGGCACGAGGGCAGCTGTGAGTTCAGCAGCTGGGGCAGATGGGATGGTGACGCACGGCGCTGTATCTGGAGATCTGTTTTATCATTTTCTGTTTTAACCTCTGAACCTTTGGGTTCTGAAGGCCAGATTCTGAGCTCTGGGCATGCCCTCCCTGCGCAGCCCTACAGACACTGGTACAGCTGCTGGTGACGGTTCTCATCAAGAGCGGACTTGAGATGTTGTTGACCAGCAAACAAGGATATGTGTCATCACTGCCACCAGATGCAAGAAACCACATGTTGCCCGAGTGCACTATTCCTCAAAGTCCTCCTTTGGATTCAGAGTCTGGAGCCACGTAATCAGAGATGTCAGTCGGGACTTTCTGTCTGGGACAAAGCAAACTGTCTCTGCAATTTACCTTCAGGATTATGCCAAGGCTGCAGTTTGGTATTTTCACCACTCTGGTGTTTCCTCCCTACCTACACATTGCCACATTCAGAAGCTTTTGCAACCTATCCAGAAAAAATATCCACCACAATAAGAGGATACTGCTTTCCTGAAACTCCTAAGTTAAGAAGGGCCAACATTTCCCAGGTTACTGGTGGAATCTCACTTCTGACTCAGGACATCTCTAATCTCAGACTGCTGGAAGGCTGGAGAACATACTGGGCAAAGAATCACTCTGCACCTCTCCTGATCTTCTGTCTCCACCACTGGCTAGGGCTAAAGACAGGATACAGAGAAACGCAGATTTTTAGGCTGGCCCATAAATTTTGGGTAAGAATTTGTCCTTATAACAAATAAAAGGATATATTTTACTGCCTGGACAGCTGTTGGCTGCACACGTCTCCCTGTTTCAAAGTGGCAACTAGGAGCAGTGCTGAAAGGGCAACATGTCCTTTACTCTACATCTCCAGCCAAGACCACAGGCACAGGTTCTACTCACAGACAAGCAGGAATGCTCACGTCGACACTCAGGATATCAAAGCATTTGGGTAGCAACACATGTAGCAACACGTGACAAATCTGCAGTGTAAGATGCGGTTTGCTACCATGTGTAGACTGACATCTCCAAAACACGCTAGGGAAAACCCAGCACCACCCAGAAAACACATTGGATCATTCAGACTAATAGTTTTGGGTACAGATCTTCAAGGACGTAACATGGGGCACTTGCAGCATGTCTTCACCACAAAGGCACTTCACTCAACTGGACATGTAGCCTGGAAAATAGGATGGTGGAGGAACACCATGAACTGAACTGCCTCAATTCAGGTTTGGTAGCAGTCCAGTCTCATTCCCATGGTGTGGCACTTGCCCTAGTAAGCCCTGTTTCCAACCCTAAGCTGGTAAATCCACACATATTGTAGTGTGCCAACTCAGGAGTTGTGCCCTGGCTGTCTCTGGGTAGGGTGTACAAGCCCATGTGGACAATCCTGGGAGAAGGGAGCCAGCATAACCCAAACTAAGTGGCCAAGTGGGAACAGGAGGACTAAGAGCCTGAGTGTCTCTCATCTCAGACACATTAGCGTGGAACAAAGAGCAAGTCAGTCTCTAAAGGACACACAGTTTTTGTTCCTTAACAAGTAGAATGGCAGCATGGACCATACTGATGGAAACAGAGCCACAAAAAACTTCCATGGGCTTGGCTGGACGCTGGGAGACAGCAATGATCTCACGGTGCCAAGCTTGGTTTGAGAACTAGCACCAAACATCCAACGCATGGGTTCTGAAAATATTCCCTGACACCAGGTACTCAAGCAGGAGAGAGGAAAGCACCTTCTGCCATCACAAATCAGGGCACAGGGCTCAACTGGACTGTGCCCAAAGAAGCATGATGGTCACATTTGTTGACATTCAGAGGACTACGTCAGTCCACCATAAACACATAAGTCAGGACCACTTAATCAGCTCCTTCCCCAATGATTCCTGAGGGGCCAACTTTTGTTCTGAACATCTGCATTGTGCGTCTACAGCAGCCTAACATAGATACTGTGTGCATTGGCTATTGTGATTCACTCTCCTCTCTAAAGGCGTATGTAGTCCTCTCACTTGGAAAAATATTACTGAGGAGAAGGCAGTTTGAAATTCTCACCTATCAACAAGTCATGACATAGCCCAGTCTCCAACCGCCTGTACTCGGCATGCTAACACATAAATAGGAAATATCTTTCTGCCTTCTTCAATAGGATTTTAGCTCTTATTATCCATCTGTTGGGGGTTTTTTTGTTTGTTTGTTTTTTTCTCATAATGACAAGTCCTTTTTGGAACATTCCAAGGGTATCTATCTAACCAGTCCTTGTAAAGCCCTACCACCTTGACATAGGAGATGGCATCTTTCCTAAAGACTACTTGTAGTAATTTTCACCAGTATAAAATACACAGGTTTTAATTGCTCACTTTACAGCAAAGTTTAAACTGGCAGTTATGAACTCTGGAAGCTGAAATTAGCTTGCTTGTTCAATAAATACCAAGAGCAACTGACCTATGCCAGAGTGAGATTTCACAATTTTGTATTTTGAATATCAAAAATATATTTTCTTTCCAACTCTCAGAAAAGAAAGAATAGAAAAAGAAGCCTGGAACTGACCTACTTCCATTGCCAAATCAGTCTGTTATTGAGCCAAAAGTATTCTATCAAACTTCTTATTGTTCTTAGCAGAGCAATACCATTTCTATGAATTCAGAATGATTTGGGAGAAGCGATCTCTCATTTTGTCACCTGCAAAGTGACAAAAGAACAAGTCACCTTGTTCTACGCAAGTCTTTCAAATGCTTCCAGAGCACCCAAACTTAGGAAATTGCCCTGTGAGACAATTTCTCTAATCTCCTTGGTCTTTCCCACTTCTTAAAGTTATGGTGGTTACAGCTGCAGAATACAAGCTTGCCAAATGTCAGGGGGTTTTCTATGGCCCCCTTAATATTTGGTACATTTTCTAATCCCCAGCTTTTAAATTCATGGGATAAAGTGAGAATTTCTGCTGTGGTAAAAAAAGGAAGAAAATATTTTAGCTCTCTTAATTGCAAAGTGCAGCTTCAAGTTATGAACGCTGGAGGCTACAACACCAGACAATAAATAAAAATAAGTACCAATTCTTTATTCTTTTTAAAATATAAAAGCAAATCTCACAATTTTCTGGAGCCTTATGCATGATGCTCTGAGTGCTGGGAGTTGAGCTCAATGAAATAAGCTCATTCCCTAACAACTTATCGAGAAACAAGTTGTTTTTACCTTTCTTGAATTATCTCATTTCTCAATTCAAGAGTAACTGTTCACAGGCAGGAACTGCTTTTCTGGCAAGACAACAGGGTCTGGGCAAGTTGGGCAAAAGCAATCTTTGGGCAAAAGTGTCCTTCTTACCTCTGTCTGGGAGAGCACACTCTCCATCACTGTGCCAAGAGCCCTCCCTATCACCACTGCAGCTACCCCCCGCCTTTCATATCAAGTTTGACCACCAGCCTGTGATTAACCCTTGGCCTTTCATATCAGGTTTGATCCTCAGCCTGTGATTATATCTTTCCACCTGCTGGTGCCAACTGCTAAGTGGGTCGCTGGAAGATCTGAATAGCAGTCACACAAGTGATCTTCTTGATAGTAAGGAGGGAGGACTCAGGACAGTGCCCGTTATAGTTAGGAGAAGGAGGAAGCTACCATCAAAACATCACGATGCTCAGATAAAGATGAGGAGGACGGAATGGGATTGGAGGTAGGATCACTTGGGAATGTATCCATCTCCCTGGAGAAAAGAACCTCAGAAGAACTTGGCCTTAACTCTGACCCCAGAGACGTACATCCGCATGCTACACTTAGCCAGAGGTCTCACAAAGATCACCAGCTCTAAAAATTTGTAATGTTTTTTAAAAAGCGCACATCACAATAATTTTTACAAAATCTTTCCAACCTGAAGTATTTCTTGGCTGTCTTGCATATTACTCATTTTTGGGGGAAACTTTTCATTCTCCCTTCCCATGTCTAAGAAGTCAGTAAACATCTGATGCTTCACTGCACTGATCCCCTTTCAGGATCCTGTTCCAGTCTCAGTTAACCCATAAATGCTTTGTTGGTACAAAGAATGTTCCTAGCATCCTTAGCCTTGACTTCAGAAGTTTGTTTTGCATCCAATCTCCTTGCACATATGCACAGATAACATGGAAAAATCCTAAATGTAGCTGGATTTTGCTGCAAGAGAAGCAGAGGGGAAGCAGAGGGTTGTCAAATGACATGTACAAAATATAGGATGCAGCTTCAGGACACACTGTCTTTAGAAGAACTACCTTTTTTTTTTTTCTTTTTGGCTTTTAAACTAGCTTACACAGATCATAGCCCCTTTTAAAATCCCAGCAGGAACATTCAAAAAATTAAAACTGAGCTTATTGAGACCAGGTCCCAGCTTCACAGACTCCTGAAGCAAAAATGTGCTCTGCGTAGGCTGTCAGATGCAGTACACAATAAATTCAGATGTTTAGCATTTACCAGGAACTTAGGACAAATCTGTAGAAATCAAAACTGTCCCAATTAATTTGAATGCCTGCCAACTGTAACATCACATGTTCAGACCAAGCATGCAGCATAGAATACATTTCTGATGGCCAGATCTCTTAGCAAGTGGTTTAGCATCAAGAAAAAAACTCTCCTGTCCTCTCACGATTTCCAGTCTATAGACAGGATATAGAAATCTCTCCAGATCTGCTTGGACAGACAAAAGCAAACTCGCACATCACATTGTGGGCATTTGTGCAAGCCAGTGATCTGGGATCCTGGAGGAACACAGGGAATGCTGTTAAACAGGCTGAAAATACACAGCTAAGACTGAGAGGAATCCTTGTGTAGAGTTACCCTAGTACTGGTGGGCGCAAATCTAACACCCCTACTTTTGTCCTGAGACATCTGTGAGTTAACTATGGGTCCCAACAGAAGCTGCAGCTGTGCGCCTGAGGACAAAACTGGACCTTTTTTTTCAGCTCGGTATTCCTATTTCTGTGCCAGAGCATTTCCAAAGCACTGTTTTCTATTAAATTTTCCAGGTTACAATATTTCCATAAATGAATGCGTAGTTCAGAGGAAGCCCTGAAGGATCATAAAGAACATCTTCCTTCTATATCCTTTACATAGCACAAAACGCTTGCTAATGCCAAGGAGGACATGTGCTGCGTACACCCACGGATCCGCACCATGGACCTGAAGAAAGATAGTCAAGTTGATGCTGCACACATCTACACTGACAGCCAGATTTTCAGGCATGTGTGCACAAACACTCCTTTTGCACTTTCAAGAGCACAGGATTCCCAGGTCTCCCAGGTCAGTCACTGCAGCCCTATCACGACTCCATCCCTGCAGCAATTCGTTTTCCCATGGAGGCACTTGTGTGTGAAAACAAGTTACAAGCCCAGGCTCCCCCCAGGAACTTGCGGTGGGTGCCTTAGGGCAAAGAAAGATGTCCTAGTTCTCCACCTAATTGCACACTTGTGATCCCCAAAAAGAGCAGCCAGGTGACAGCTCCACCATGCTGACTGCTTTGCACTTTGGATTTTTCCTCCCCTTTTCTCCAAACACATAATTTACTCTGCTTGAGGGAGCCTATTGAGTGTGTATCTGTTTGTAATCAGCTCCTTCTGGGAGCAGCGGGACTGGTACATGCTGAATGGAAAAGCAGCCCACCTCCTTTCTGAGAGGAGCAGGCAAAGGAAGAGTACTTGCCGGGGACAGGGAGTTCAGCGGGGCTCTGGTCTGTGGTGGTGGCACCCGTCCGTCCCTCCTCCTCCTCCCTGCACTGCTTGAACATTCTGTGCTGCTGCTGGCTGCCCGGCATGTCACCATGAATAAGTGTAACTGTCAGATTAAATCACTGCCTGGGTGGGATCTGCTGAGCCTACAACAGACATTCTGGGCACCTAAGTCAGGCCAGGGAATCTGTCCAAGAAAGAAATCTAACTGGAGCCACTCCACGTAGCAAATCAGCTTTGGGGCTATAGGATGAAAGTATGTCCTGCCCTGCGTCAAGAGGGCTAGAGGAGGTGGGAGGAGGAGACGTATAGGCTCCCTTCAGTGCCAACGCACTTGCAGAATAACTCTAGTTAAGTCCTCAGAGGCTCGGAGCGGGAGGATAAAGTGACAGCTATCTCTGACAAAGCAGAACTTTGTGTGGTGGGAGCACAGTGAGCCTGTGGGCTCTAAGCAGTGATGGTTGGAGAGGTGGCAAAGGTTTACTGCTGCCACCCAACACCCAGAAAGGGCCAGGCTTTATCCAGAAGCCTCTCCTGGTGACAGTTCCCACTGCAAGTTCTAACTGCTGGGAAGAAAGGCACGAATTACTTCACCAAAGTACTTGCAGCTGCTGGCACCGTATCGGTGCCATCCATGCATTCTCTAACATAGCCTGGGTTCAGGGCACGTTCTCCAAAATTGTCCTTCCATGGATTACTGGTGCACAAAGTGCTCATCAGGCCAATCCTCTCAGCAAAGTGGACGTATCGATCCACTTTCCTAACACCTTCTGAAAGGTCTGCCCCCTACTTGTTTGCACAGCTCTGTCTCTACCATGACTCCATTTCACCAACGGTTCACCAGAACTGCTCACCACCTGATGTTCTCCAGACACTTCAAAAGATCTCAGGGGAAAAAAAAGAAAAAACAGAGTGGTAAAAAGCATACCTGTTGAGAAGATAAGGAAAGAGAAATCATGTATGGACATTCTCTCTCTCACCTGCACATCGCTTTCACATGAAAACACGAGCAAACTTATTCTGTGCCTGCAGTTTCAGCTATAACTATGCCACCACCAATTCGAAGTGTGCCAATATTTATAACATTTTCTGTTGATCTCGTTTCCTCCCACTTGAAATATTTTTCCTGTCACCAGGGGTTTTGAAAACCACACCGTTCTGGTAGCTGGGTTTCTTACATACATTTGCCACCTACCTGGGAGTGGAATGCTAATTTTTGATGTGCCCCACTCGCCCTTGCTCTGACCTTTGGTGACCAAGGCACCACGCCAAAGATCCATCTCTGAGTGGCTTCATTCATGGCTGACTGTTTAATCAGGCAAAGCGACACGAGTTTGAACGAACCTCCCTTGAATGTGCTCACTGAATGCATAGTAATGACCATAACACTTTATGCTAATATTGTGTCTTTCACCCGATGCCATGACAATGCTTCACGAGGGAGAACAAATATATTTATCTTTATTTTTCTGAAGACAGGTGTGAAAAAAGTGAAGTATAATAAGGTCAAACACTCTGCAGAAGATATGGGCGGAGGCAATGGCGCAGAACACAACAGGACTTTGTTAGTTAGAGCCAGACTCTGGCTCTAACCAGTACATATTACTCTCCAAGCTGATGAAAAAATGGATGCTCCCAGACCTCACCTCCTCCTCTTAGTGAATCTCAACGCTGCTGCTGTTCTCTTACTGTCACTGAAATCAAGAGTACGAGCAGTACTGTGGCTGTGGCTGTTAGCCTCATCATAGACCATGAGGTCCTTAATTAGGACAACTGAAAGGCTGACTGGGCTTTAGTCCTCCCTAGCACCCCACAGGAAAGACCTTACCACTAAGGAGCTGCTTTGTGCTCCCCAAAAGCCACCTAAGAACCCACCTTCTCCCAGGACTACGCTCCTGCTCTGACTGTTGGTGGCTCTCGGAGGTGAGAAGTGACACGTATCCCCCCGTATTAGCCACGCTTTTCTGCTTTCTCTGGATTTGGTTCAGCAGCACATGGGGACTCACCTTTGACATGTTGAGCAGCCATGTGGTGGGTTTCTGTGAGCCGAGCCAAGCCAAGCAGCACGGTGCTTTTCAATAAAGGAGGAGTGGGAAGAAGCTGATGAGGGAATATGCAGCGAAGAGGGCAACAACAAATTAAAGAGGGAGTTCTGAACACAGAGGGAAGGTAAAACTGGGATTAAAAGGAGGGACAACTACAGACACAAAATGAACACAGATGGCCACATCTGCGCTAGGCACAGCATAGATCTCAGGCTGGGCTTTGCCAAGCCGTCAGAGTGAAGATCCGATTAAAATGAAAGGCAGAAGACTGCTGCCTTCAGCGGAACACTGCTCCCTCCCTATGAGATCACTCAACACGCGCCTGATGCTGTCACTGACCCCGTGTTGTCCTGACAAAGTCATTCTCCATGACACTCTGCAGAGGAACAGTCATTTGTAGCAGGCTGGGGGGTGGAGGGGAAATGGCGGGGCAGGGGAAATATCGGGCCTCGCAGTGGGAGGCATAAGTAACAACCAGACAACCCAAAGCATCCGACCTCAAAGAGCTGTGCACTGGGGACACTGGGACTGCAATTCTTGCTAGGTTTACAAAAGGAATGTGAGCTTAATTTGT
The DNA here is from genome assembly GCF_009769465.1 of Tauraco erythrolophus. Taxonomy (NCBI): domain Eukaryota; kingdom Metazoa; phylum Chordata; class Aves; order Musophagiformes; family Musophagidae; genus Tauraco; species Tauraco erythrolophus. The sequence goes on from NC_141476.1 coordinate 11,531,199, forward strand.
GGCAGTGGGACGCCACTAGGGACTTAGGGAAATTAGCAAAAGGAGCTGTTGCTGCGCTACTTTATAGGAACTTGACATGATGTTCAAATGCTGTCTGTTGGGAGCCTGGATTACTTTATTATTATTTTTAATAACTCCAGAGGGCTTTCTTTTGCAAAGGAACTCAAGCTGAGATGGTGGGTTTGTATGTTCATTATTCATTTGGAGGGAGAATTGTTTGATGGATGCTGAAGTTTATGTTTCTTTTGCAATGAGAATTGCTGGAATGTTTTGTGGCCCAGATCTGTGTTCTCATTTTCACCACGCAGTTATGTAAGACTCCGAAATAATAAAATAATGCTGGCTTTTTAAAGGAAAGAACTGGTTGCATGTGCTCTCAGTGTGATAGTCTGCGTGTGGTATTCAGTGAACAGCAGAAGCCTCATCTGTAAGGTCCATTCTGATGGGTCTCTGACATCCATCAAGACTCTTTGTTCTACCGCTGGGAAATGAGAAGGAATCTGTGCTTCAGAAGCACAAAGGATTACTGGATTTGTGTGTGTGCTCTAGACTGTATAGATGTGAATTAACATCAAAGTGTAGATCTCTTATTGCTCTGATGTGTGTGTTTTGGGGGAAAGAGAAATGGGACCTTTCCAGCACAGAGGGGACCTGGTAATTTCTGCTGTTCACCTAATTTCCCTTGTGTACATTCATTTTCTTTTTTTGAACCCAAGGATATTTTATTTTACAGGGGAACAGACATAAGGCCATTTAAGCTGAAATGAAATATTAACTTGTCATCTAGTCCAAAGCACTTCATCATGCACAGCACAGCTGATTTCTTTATCTCCCAATATTCTCTGAGATGCAGGTGTCTAGTCAATCTCTGATCTCCTGTTATGCTGATTCCACAACTTCCCTAGGCGTCTTGATCCACAGCTGAAGTACTCTACATAAAGGTTTACCTAACGTTTAGTTTAATTTACCTTGCTACAGCCTAAGTTGGTTTATTTCTGTTCCCTCTTCATTGACTAACAAGTATAATTGATGCTTCATTTGCTTTTCTCAGTATTAATAGAAGTTTGCATAAACTGTTTCCCAACATACCGTGTTGTAACATGATGGGCTAATTAGGTATTAAAATAAAGAGAAATAAACAATTTAAGATAAGAGATTAATATCAATGCACTGCAAAGACTGGGAAATCAAGCAACAGAGAATCACAAATTCTAAAGGAACTAAATTCTGTTTCTGCCCTTTTTCGAACGCAAATTCAAAGTGACTCCATTAAATACCAAGAGATTTGAGATGAAGATGTGCTAGGCTGAAAATCTGAATTGCAGTCCCATCTGTCATACAAAAAGACAGAGATTTTTTTTTTTATGAAGCTTTGTTCCTTCAGCAAGTTCCTACTGACTGTAGTTGGTCAGTTACTCAGTTAAGCTAAATGACTGTAAGTACATTCATGTAACAGAGATGTACCGATCTACAGATGGGATTTGGGAAATAGTTTTGTTATGTCTGTGTAGTTTCTCTGTGTAGAATGATCCTTTGTGTAAATAAGGCGCAGTGGCTCCAAGTACATGGGAGGAAAATCTCCCAGGGTTCTCACATGCAGTATCCACCAAATACATCTCCAGGGAAAGCATATTTGCTGCTACTTTCTCATACTTAAGAAGCACGAATCAGTTCAAAGCTGATCAAAACAAGAATAAGCTGCTGCTGCTCCAAGATCTTGGGAGGATACATCTAAAACCAAGGCATCTATAATAATAAGAGGTTCTGCTTTTATGTTGCTTCCAACTATGCTGTGAACATCCCCAAGATCCTTTGCCAACATGGCTGTGATGAAACGTAACAGATAAGATTTCCTCTGCCCTTTTAAGAGAAAGTTTGAAAGCCCAGGGAGCTTGGCTGGAAGATAATGGGACACAGGCTGTTCATTTTCTCCAAAGGATCAAGACTAATGATAGGCAGATGATTAATTCAAACAACGATAAAAAATTCCACTGAATTGTTACAAGATTTTATAAATTGGCTTTTCCGCCTTTACAATCTACAAAATCTAAAAAAGATCCATTCTCAGAAGCAATTAAGATCACAATCTAGTCCCTATCTTCAGGTTTCATCAGTTCCCATTCCAAATCTATTTGCACACAAATACTGGGAAGCCCGAAAGAGAAGCTATTATATTGTAAATCAATCAGCTATCCTGTAAGACAGGAACTGAAGCCTCTGCTTTTATTAGTAGAAAGAACTGAGTCATTTGCCATGACTACATGCTTCTTGTTACGATTTACTGCTTATGATGATAATTACGGAAAAAAAATACCACAAACCAGCGCACAGTGCCTTCCTTAAATTTCACATCAGCATATACTGAGAATGAGAGATGGACACAAATTGATTTTTGCATCTGAATGTCCTTCCAAAGTTGGACCAGCCTTTATACTTTGCAGCACATCTTCCTGAGCCACAAGAGAAGTGTGAGACACAGGTTGTGACACAGACCTGAAGTGATGGATGATGTCTTGGAGATGTTGATTTCTTCCTTTCAAACAAATAGCTCTTTCTGGACTCTCTGCACAATGATTCTTTATTTTTGCTGTGAACATTTAGAAAAGGGACATTACATTTACCCAGAATACGGTGAATTTTATACAGAAATTAATGACAAATGAAAAGCAGTTCAAGTCTCTCTCCGGAAAGAACTTGTGAACAAATAGATTGCCATGAAGATTGCTTACCAAGATTCAGTCAGAGAAACCTATCGTGATTTGGTGAACACGGCAGGACCACACAGAGCTGTCATTTCAGAAAAGTTTGTACTTTGACTAGCAAGTCAGCAATGCTTTACACTATTGTCCTACTGGTAGCTATTGTCTTCATAGTTATGTAACAAGCACCACTAAATTTTCAAACAGCTTCTTACAATCATATTACGGAAGGTCTTGCTTATAAGTTCTATAAAATGTGGCTTTAATAGCATATTCTCAAAATACAAAACAGAGTAAGTCTACTCATTCACACCTCCTGTTTCCACCTTTCTGTGGTATTTCTTGGGTGCTGATGACGTTGGCAGTTAAAACCTATTTCTATATACATGATACATAGGAAACACATAAGAATGTTCAGGTTCTCTCATCATAACCTCATCTGCTAAAGATGTTACTTAATGCTGTCTTCCAAGAATTTTACTTAAGGATTCAAGGTGAATCACTTGCCTGAAGATTGTCCTTCTCATCTTAAAATGGGAATCTTGTTTGGTGCACTCTCATGCTGAGATAGTTTGGCTGGAACTTGGAAATTTAGATTTGAACGCGAACTTCAACTACCTTATAAGCTGTTGAAATCCCAAGGTTTGTAGACAGTCAAGATGACTTGAGCTTAAATTTCCCTAAACTATAATTATGTTTGGACACATGGAGGGTAACAGACTTGTGTAATACACCATGAGCTGTTGTAACAAATCTGGATCAAGCATGCCCCACTGGGCCTGCTACAACTGTACCTAGAGGAAGTGAGTAAGAGAAAACAATTTCCCTGACATGATGCTTGTTCCCGTACTCCCAGTTTGGACTGCTTTGTGCTGAGCTTTGCAGAGCAAAATGGGTTGGCAGCTGCCTCAGAGCAGTAGGTGTGAATTCTCTGAACTGATCCATGCACTCCCCATTACAGAGGCAGAGACTGGGGAGCGGGCAGGCCAGAGGAGGAAAAGAAGGCAACATCCAGTCCTCTACCTGCTCCTCAGCCATTGCAGAGGCCTGGTGAGATCATCCAGTGCTTAAAATCCGCTACCTTACTTTGAGAGCCCAAGCTGAGCCTCCACTGCTTAGGGAACAGGAAAGGCTGGGTATCTTTGCTGCCTCAAATGAAAGCTTCCTGACATTGATCTGTTCTGCAGCTATTGTTTGAGCCCTCTTTCCATCAAACAATTTTCTCATCATAATCTAATGACCTTATTTAGCCCAACAGAGTGGTACTGAAATTCATTTCAGTAGAATCTCACACCCAAACAGTATTGTTACAGGTCTCTGTGGACTTGCACTGAAATAATTTTTCCATGTAAAGTGACATTGTTGCTTTTCCCTGCAGATTTGCATTGAAATAATTTTCCTGTTATATCTCACATATTATAGTGCTGTTGGTCTCCACAGACTAACTCTCTTTGGAATAACTTTCTATGGAATTTCACATTTTAAATATGAATAATAATCAATAACCTTAGACCAGCATAAAGTCATTAGCCCCTAAAATTTCACATTCGAAGAGCATCACTTCAGTTCCCTCCAGACTTGCATTACAATCTATTTCCCATTCTAATGACATTGCAAAGGAGATGTTTTAGTTGTTGGTGTTACATTAACGTTGCAGGCAATTTACACTTCTGTGACTAGAAATTGCCATTCAGAACTTGTGCTGTTTATGAGCGCCAGTCCGAAAGGACAAAATACTGACATTTACAAAGCAACATTAATAATGATATAGGACGTAGCTAATGCAGTAGAGCTGCAACAACTTCACCGATAGCATAGGAATGCCAAGCTGTTAACTTCAAATAATCTCATTTTTATCATGCTAGAATTTGCCCTCTTTTTTATTGTTATTCTTTCAGCTTAGTGAAATCCTTTCCCTCACTATGAAGTCTTTAATCCCTCATTCTTTTCTCTCCTGTACTATATAAAACTGGTACTTTCTCCTTTTCTCCCCTTACTGTTTTCCATTTATCTATTGGGATGTAATTTTAAAGACACTTGCTGATGGACTTCTCATTTGCCTCTCACCTTTCAAAAAGAAAGCTCAAATTAACAGCCTATCCTGCAGCAATATCATTCCAGTCTTTCAAAACTAGTGATGCAGGTTAAAAATCAGGATCCCTCAGATTTTCTTGTTTGTTTTGTGTTTGTTTCTTCCCCCACTTCAATCTGCTGTTATGGGAACCATTAAGGAGATTTAATTCTTAGATTTTTCTCTGCAAACTAGGGCCTAGAAACTTTTATTTTTATGAAAGTCATAGGAAAGTCAAAAATCACTTAAGACTTAAAGGGCTGCACCTTTAAGAATAACATTAAGTATCTGGAAAAGTGCAGCCTGAGGACATCGTGGGAAGTGACTATGTAAGTACCGTAACTGGCATGGTTAGAAAGTTTCCACCTGTTGCATACCCAGCAAGCACATGAAATATTGGGCTGGCTCCAATATCATAGAATCATAGAATGTTTTGGGTTGGAAGTGACCTCAAAGATCATCTAGTTCCAACCCCCTTGCCATGAGCAGGGACACATTCCACTAGACCAGGTTGCTCAAAGCCTCATCCAACCTGGCTTTGAACAATTCCAGGGATAGGGCATCCACAACTTCTCTGGGCAACCTGTTCCAGTGTTTTACCACTCTCACAGCGAAGAATTTCTTCCTTATATCTAATCTAAATCTCCCCTCTTTCAGTTTAAATCCATTGCCCCTTGTCCTATCACTACACGCCTTTATAAAAAGTCCCTCTCCAGCTTTCCTGTAGGCCCCCTTTAAGTACTGGAAGGCTGCAATAAGATCACCCCGGAGCCTTCTCTTCTCCAGGCTGAACAAACCCAACTCTCTCAGCCTGTCTTCATAGCAGAGGTGCTCCAGCCCTCGGATCGTCTTTGTGGCCCTCCTCTGGACTCGCTCCAGCAGCTCCATGTCCCTCTTATATTGGGGTTATATTGCTACCTCTTATCTACTCTTCTGTGAAATCTTGGACTTAATAACCCTGTCCTAGCAAAAAAGCCTCAGAATCCTGGAGAGCAGGAAGCAGTAGAACAGGCTTGTTTAAGGCTTGAAATCTGAAATACACGTTAGAGGGGTGAAAAGTCTGATAAAATCCGCTCTTCTTTCCTAGAATCAACAGATTTCTGTCTAGGTGAATGAAGCACCTTGGCTGCATCATTGAGCATGTATTTCAATATGTTACCATGTCCTTAAGGCTAATGTCCCTTAGAGTGTATTTGGACAGAAAAATCTTCTGTTGATGCAGCTGTACTGCTTCTACTACAGGTTGTTTTCTATCAAGCATACCTCCCGTGAGCACTGAAAGTATGCAACTATTTGACACAGGGTTTCAGCCAGCCTGTTACTGCGTACATTTCTAAGGGTGATGTTTGGGTCCATATTCAAACCCCTTTGGATTTGAACGGGATGCCCTCAAATCCATGGCACTGACCTCTTACACTGAAACTATAGGTGCAAGTCCCTCAACTGGCAGCAGGTTGTTGTTTGCTGGCAAGCACTCAGTTCCAGAGGGCAGTGATACACGTTGCCAATGTGCTCCGTTATCAGCCAGAGGTCTTGATCAGGGTCAGGGTCTCACTGTACCTGACACTCTACAAAGAGAGAGTAAAGCAAAGTCTTTGTCTCCAAGAGCCTACTTTTTCTAAGGGTTCAAAACAAGCTGCAAAAGCCAAGGCTGAGGCTAAGAGGAGAAGGAAAACACCAATGACTGGAGAGCTCCACCCGCTCATTGCTCTGTGTGCTCATGAGGAACGGGGAAAACACACACTGAAGCCTTTGCTCTGCTTGAGTCAGGACTAGGACTTGTCTCTGGGTCATCCCAGTTAAATGTCCCAACTATTATTATTTTAATCAGTTTCTGACCCAGACTTTCTATTTGGAAATTAAATGTCCCAACTATTATTATTTTAATCAGTTTCTGACCCAGACTTTCTATTTGGAAATTTCTATGTTGTATAAATAATTTAATACAAATTGGGCCAAAACTAGTGAGAGCATGTGTGTACATGTGAGACCATTGATTTACGGCCTGGCAGCAAAATGCCAAGCTGGAGTCCCTCATGCTAATTATACAGAGTTGGATTGGAATCCTGGCTCAGTCCTGCTGAAGGTGACTTCTGTAGCACTTTTGCTAAGAGCTAAGTTGGGGTAGGGCTGAATTCCACATCTACTCCAGCTGATTCTTGACAAATCAGCATTTTTGGAGGAAAAGTGTCTTGCCAGAAAGCTCCTGATGAGTTCCCTAATGATAAGCCTGCATAGCTGGCCAGGTTAGCTACTGTCCAGCTTAACGGCTCTGAGTAATGTCACCTTAGCTCCAAATGCTACTTAACTGAGCGTCCTTAGTTAGTTGATTTCTGCCAGGCATCACAGCAGAGTACAGCTTAGGCTTGGATTTTGACAAACTAAGACAGGTCTTATTTTTAAAAGCAAGGTAATTAGCCTAATACCTCTGGTGGGGGAAACACTCTTGCAGTCATTCAAAGGCATGAGTAAAAGTTTTCCAAATCCAATAGATGTGCTTTAGGTAACCTTTTGTTTCATCCCAACTTATGTATTGTATGCATCAGTTGGACCCTTTGATTTACCCTGTCTTCCTTCAGTCATTCAATTTGTCTCTTGGCACAAAGTGCACCTTAGGCAGTTCTTAAATATCACAGCACTGCGGCAGAGCTCTTCAAGACATACACGTGAATAGCTAGTCCCCTTCATCATGATCATAGTTCAGATAATGACCTCCCCCAAAACTCATACCGATCACACACTTAATAGGGAGAAAATCTTAAAGACGAAATTATGCAGATGAACATATTAGCTAGCAGTATCTGAAATTATTCTATAAGAAGCCCTAGGGAGTTTGAAATAATGGGAGAAGCAAAGCGTGTGAAAAAAACCCTCAATGTCACTTTGTCCCACGCATTAAAAAACCACACACAAACCGCACATAAACTTGGCAAGTGCTTCAAGGGGCAAAATCACCATAAATCTGGGATAACACTCCAGACTATTCAAAATGATTTTTTAAAGTACTGTTCTGTTGATGATGTCTTTGTTTTATTTCATCCAGCTTAGACCATTCTAGACTGGCTACGTTTTCCTTTTGTTTACAGAAAGTGTCTCAAAGCCATAAGTCTCTGAAAGTCGTCGGGATTATTATTTCTGTGGAGCCACAGCTCAAATGTAGATAGGCTGAATATACAAGTGTAAGCTGCAAATGATGCACGTGTACCCCTTAGCAGCTACAGGATTCAATTCTCTCACCCGTGCTCCCTGGAAAACTCTATAGTTTTAGACTCTGTTCCTCACTTATTAAAATGGGTTATAGATTGGCTGTATCACTATCTTCACTTTTCCTCTAAAAAGATGTGCACTTTTTTTGTCCTTGAAATACTACAAAAAAACCTCCCAAATCCATCCAGAGCAGATTTTTCAAAAAATAACTTTGTTATGGAAGCTAAGTACCACACTCAAACCCTTCCCTGTAGCACATTTCTAGGTGACATTGTGGATACAATTGTGGATACATTGTGGATACAATTTAGGATAAAACCAGGCATGGACAGGACATGACACAATACCGCACAGTATCAGTGTCCAACTCCAAATTCTGCATTTGGTGGTTTTGGAAGGATATTAGAAAGCATCAGAGTGACAAGCAACATATGGGGAATGAATCACAACTTCAAGGTTGTTTATGGCCATAGAGAAAATTAAACATTAAAAGTGTCACATAGGTTGCCCTCAAGAATCAATTTAGAAAAAGAAAATACACTGTTCGTCTGTCTTTAAAATAAGAGCATGTATGCCTTGGATTGACCCTAAGGGTGCTTAACCGTGGCACCTGTAACACCTACCACTCAAGAGCTGAGTCTATCAGTCACAAGGGAAGACCATTAGGTGCTTTCTCTTCTTCCTTATTGAGCGTTTATAAACCATCTTCTGATCTTCTTTAAGAACAAGAATATTCTTGTTTGGAAAACACAGAAACAGATGCACAGAGAGATTTATTAATTGCTCAAGTCCTTCCCTTGCTTGTCAATGAATGGTTTGGTTTAAATAGCAATTTTTCTGTTATCAAACGTATGTAAAAATTGGATCGCAGATGGGGTCCTACTCACCAGCAGCTCACCGACAGCTGCAATGTTGTCTCTCATGCCAATCGAATGGAGCAATGTAGATGTATTTAAGAACACTTGGGTGCTTCAGAACACAGTCAAGTGAAGATAAAGTAAGAGGGCAGAGGAATCTTACAAATAGATGAATATGGCTATAGAATATATATCCAGTAAAAGCACATACTATTTCCCCCATGAATATGGCTATAGAATATATATCCAGTAAAAGCACATACTATTTCCCCTATCTAAAGAGGAAAAAACCTTAGCACAGTTTACGCAGTGCTGCAATAGGATTACAAGTATCTTAAGGGAGCTGGTACGGTCCCTGCAGGAGCCCGGATACTGAGGCAATAGAAGAAACAGTGTGAGGAAAATGAGGGATATATTTGGAGACATCAGAGAGCACTTTGAACAGATATTTGGTGAAGCAAATGATTCCCAGGGCTGATTGCCCCTCATTGGGAGTGCTACCATTGTACTCCGTGAGAATGGAATTGGCTCTGAAGGCTTTGCACCAATGAAGAGGAGATGTAATCTGCTCTAGCACAAAATGCAGCATTCAGACTCTTTTATTGACAAAGCGTCAGCCAGCACAGTCAAATGGAAAAGGCATTAAAAGAAGGGTCAGGAACCCCTCCATCTTACCCCGTTTATCAAGTGGCTGAAGATCAGTGAGTGAAAAGTGGTCATTCCAGGTACAACCTATGTGGATAACAGAAATCTTCTATTGAACATGATCATGTGTCTCAAATAGCATGTTTTAAACACTTTACAGAGTGGCATTCTTGACTCTTATTTAACGTATGAAGTACTGAAAATGACACTGATTTTTTTTTAACTAATATTTCCCTAGAATGAAATAATTATCATTGTTATCACGTAATGAAAAGAAGCTGGATCCAAAGCTTTGAGACAGTATACACACAATGCAGGAGTCATGGACAAAATGTCAGGGGAGTACAACTCAGGGACAAAGACCGTGTTTGGAGTCAATATTTTGTTAAGATCACATGAAATTGGTAGGTAGAGACAACAAAGCCACCATTCCTAGAGTTTAAAGCCGTTTAAAGCAATATTTACATTAAATTTTTCTGTCAACTGCTGCCAAACTGTGTTGGAAAACTTACAGTAATTTAGGAGAATACTCCACTTGGTGCCTGAAATCATTCTCCTGCCAAGGGCCTCTGTTGTCCACTGCTACTATCAAAAAAAAAAAAAAAGGGGGGGGGGGGGGGATGGGGAAAGAGCAGCTATTCACAGGGAAAACCAGGAGGCATTCGACTCTATTCTTTGGTTAGTCATTATCATTTAAATATTACATCAATCATAAATGGAGCTGGAAACCAGAGGGTTTTCCACTCTAAAGATTAATCTGTATCACAAAATTAATTCCTAGATTCATATCCATACCTAAAATTTCCACAAATTTTGAGCTGGTCTGATAAAGGTTTGGTTGATTCTAAATATGTACTGAAGGTAGTTCTAAGTTTCAGTTCCAAGTCTAGAGAGGAGTATGAATTTTCCTTAAATCTGAAGAAAAGGGTTACTTGAATCTACAATTATTTATAACTACCTTGAAGAAAAAATCTACAGTACATATTCAGAAAAAGGAAAAGAGTGTCCTGATAACTTAAAACAAATCAATAGGTATATTTTTAAAACTACTGATAGAAAAATGTATTACATAAAACTAAGCTGATCATAACCAGCCTTATATAGACCAAAAGTTCCATGCGTGCCAGGACTGCCACAGGGTTATGAAACTTTAAAGAGGCAGCTGAAAATGCACTGAAACAAAGACATGTTTGGGAATCATTAGAAAGTGGTTTGGACATTCGTTCAGGTTGGTTTTGGTAATTTGTTAGTTTTGTTTTGAGGAGAGTATCTTCTAGGAAAATGCAGCCACTCCTCTACATAGAACTTTAAGTCATTTTCTTAGACAAAGAGAGAAGGTGTTGAAAAGGAGTTCCTGGGTACCAACGGAACTCGGAACTGTTAATGCTTCAAGCCTCATATGGCCTGCAGAACTGACTCCTGGGCAAATCAGATTGACTAAAGAGGACACCAGTCCATCAAAACAATGAACCTGATAGAAAAAAATGGTAGATTTCTAGGTCTTAGATGGTTGTCATCCTTTTTCCTAATTTACCATTTTATCCTACTATATTGTGTCTCTGTTTTGTCTCTCTTTAGCCTCACCAACTGACTTTTCCTACATATTTGCTATATTCAGTGTCGGAAGCTGATGGGACATAAGCACTCTAGCATGTTTCCACAAGATGGAGAAACAGAATTAAGTTAAAGATTTGATGAAGTGTAAAGATATGTGGTCTGCATCACACCTATGAATGCAGTTCTGCAGGCAGAGTTTCTCTAGTAAGTTGTTCCTTACCAGTTTTCATTTCTTTTTTCCTAAAAACAAGATTAAAAATCAAATGCTGGACAAACCACCTTTCCATTCACTCTGCAAATCAACTGTACAGCTTTTGGACTCTGACTAGATCCTTTTGTTCTTAGCATCTGTAAAGATTCTGCAGGCCAAACAAGGTTTTCAAAGAAAGTAATCCAGTTCCAATGCCTTGAAAATAAACCCCAGTAATACCTCGGTGGAACCAATCATAAGTTAATCAGCAGCATCCTAAAGGAGGAATTCTGTCCAATTCCCTGAATTCTGTCCAATTCCCTCTACACTGCTTTGGCTTTTAAAGAAAGGACAAGCAAAAGGCAGAAAAACATATTTGCTTCCACCAAGCCCATAACTGTGAGTCTGCCCAGAAATCAGTTGAGTGGGAAGGTCCCATTCTGACAGACCCCTTTACAGCACATAGCTACATTTTAACTGAATACAGCTCCTGACTCTAATTTTGGCTTCCTTGCAGTTGGTCTCTGAATTACATTTGAAAACCAATCTCAGAACTCATCATCGCCTACACATATACACACACCCCCCCTCAAAATTAAGATAGGCTCAGCTTTCAGTAACCTTTACCCACAGACACACTGTGTTCGTTTTCACTGCTAATATTCTCACCATCAGATTAGCGTTACTTAAGACTGGAGAGTGACATTTTCTGCTTCTCTAGAAAAACATGCACAGGTAACAGCAGCACCAGTTACCTCATCTTCCTACCATCTCTACTGATTTTGATCTTGATTGGATTGCTCTAATTGACTAATATTCCTGTTTTCTTAGGAAAAAGCTTTAACTGTGACATTTATGCCATGCATTTTACTACAGTCGCTGTTGCCAGCAATACAGTACACACAAACAGTGCCTTTACAGGTGCACTCGAAGTTCAGACTAGTTATGAATTACAACTATGAATGGGAACTAAGTAGAACATTCCTTTCTAAGTACTTAGAGGTTGGCAATGGAGGCTTCATCTAGTAACAAAGGTATTAAGCCTGAAGGATTTGGCACTAAAACAGAACTTCTTTCTGGGGCAGAGATGATTTTACTGAAACATTTGATAATTGTACTTATTATAAGCAAGGGCTGGTAGCATCAATTATTACAAAGGTTGCTTGACACTTCCCATTCATTATAAAATCCTCTTTTCAATTGCTGAAAAGTTTGCCAACCTTTAGCTACCCAGTCTGAAATTTTCCATGCTGAGTGTCGCTCTTAGGCTGATTTATTTATTTAAAGGGAAATTTTAGCCCAAACAGTCTGCCTTTTCCAAGAATGAAACTGGAGAAAAATACATCATTTTGGCCATGTTTAAAAAAATAAACTGGAAAAGATCTTGAAGGAGAAGAGAGTTCTACCATTCAAGTGTTTCATGCCATTCCTGTGAAACTCAGAAACTGTGTTTCAAAGACTTTAGTCAATATTTCTTGAAGAAGATAATATCTGCATTACTAGGTAAGAGTTTGTAAAAAAAAAAAAAATCCGTTTATACATCCCAGCACTAAAAGGCAGGGGAAGGTCCACAACTCCCCTGTGCTTTTAACGGCCATCTTGCTGCCAAGCCAGTAGCACTGCTGGCAAAACTGTCTTGACACAGAGGGTAAAAACTACAAGACCAGTAGGAAAGGAAAGAAACTAATTGAAACACTTTGGTAAGACAAGGACAAGACAATGGGCAAAAACTGAGTGCAGGGCTGTTTAGGATGAAAGAACTGAGGATGTAGGGAGGAGGAAGAAGATGAAACAGCTACTGGAACTGTGAGCCTAGAAACGCACTGAGCGGGTCTTAGGAGCTGGCAGAGATGGAAACGTAGGTCATTCACACTGAGTAACTTAAGCCTAGTGAGGATGGTGTCCTTTGGGTCCCACTATGGTCACTGGGGAAAGCATTTGCCCCACCGGATTGCGGGTCACGGTCACCAAACTAAGCTCCTAATTTCAACTGGTCTCTGGAGAAACTTTTCTTACCATGGAAATGAGCCTCCAGAGGCTAAAGTCAGACTCTCTGAAAGAGAAGCTATGACAAAGGCAAAGGCAAGAGATGATTCATTGTCAGGGCTGAGCTGGAGAAAAGGGTTTGGGAATTCCTCTGGGAGTAGGGGAAGTCTCATGTCTCTGCTTATCAGTCCAGGTATCTCCTAAAGATGTATAAATGCTGCTCCTGCAGAACTGGATGCCATCCCACCCTCCACCACAGTGTTTGTGTGTGTTGCTAAGCAAATCAATTAATCCACGGTTTTACAGCTTGTCAGTCATCCTCTTAGGGACCCAAGAGGAGACCCTGGAGTCTGATCTGCAAAACTGCTGAGCATTCATGGCTAGAACTGAAATTAGTAGGAACTATACTTTGAATATATAAAGTATTTTGCTGTGCTGTGAACTCAGAAAAAAAAAAAAAAAAAATCAGGTCCCAGACACTCAAAAACCTTTGGCAATGTTTTCTCTTCATCTCACATCTATGTTTGCCATCTGTCCAAGTAGGGGTGCAGTATCCCCTCACTTCATTGAGGTGGTGTGAAAATAGATTATTTCATGTCTGCAAAGCATCCAGATACAGTAACGATGACTGCTGAAGGAAAGCTCCCAAGGAAATTAGCAATTCTGTATTCAAAACAAGCTTTGAATAGTGTGCAGTAAATAAGCCATGGGGAACACACTGAACAATGAAGATAAAAGAAAATATTAAATAGCTGCTCATTAAGTGAGCAATAGCATCCTGCACTTTAAACAGAGCAGAGATTTAATAGTATGTGAGCCTGTGACTAAAGACAATACCATAACGCATATGCACAAAGGCTATAGTGAATTTGTAGCAACAACTTAAATTCTTGCATTTCCCAAGTTTTGAGTATTTGGCTTGGCCGTTTTATTAGAACGCCAAATTCTCTTAATTTAGCTCCACACAAAAAGGGACATAGATCAATAAAGATTAGAGAGGGGGAAGGGTTCCAGAACTGGCTCAGCACAAAGTCCAAGGGTGTCTGGATTCAGTTCATATTAGAAAGGAAAGCTGACCACAGCTTTTTGTCTGGATCCAGATGTCCTCAAATTTCAAGGCTAATCAAGAGTTGGTTCTGCTTTGGCACCCTCTCTACTCCAATTTGTTCTCCCAAAGTTGGGAGAGTGTTTCTATGGACTTCTTGCTTATCTTGATCTTTATAAACATTGCAATACTAATCTTGCCATTAAATTCTACTTTTTCTTGGTAAATATAAAGGGTCTTGTTTAGCAACATTATTAAAACATGTGATGTAGGTATAGGTCTTCTTAAGCAACTTGGGTAATACAGGACAGAACATGTATTTTTCACTGTGAGACTACAGTCAAAGGATAGGACAGAGGAGATATGACATCAGAAGCAGAGGGCATCCTAACAGGGTCAGGATGGAGCACCAATGGATGCAGCCCTGTTGGAACATGAAATCTCTGAAATCTTGCGAGCATTCTGATGTCAAACCTTCTAGAGCCCTCCAGCCCCACCAAAACAGCAGGCAAGAGGAAATCCAACAAAAATCAATGGGAATGGCTGTGCCATAGAGAAATGTACAGGAATATCACAAGAAAAGTGTATTCTGAGCCTTGTCTTGAGCAACGCATCAAGAAGCTAAATAGCATAAATTGCCACCAAACTGCTTACAGGGAATATAAGAAAAGTAGAAACTCAAAGAGGTGGGAAATAAGGGGGTGCAGGTAGAAGGTCCCCTTTCCAAGGCAGACAAATCATACAGCTGCACCTGCTGTTACAACCTGCAGCATCACCCTGACATTTGCTTCAGCTGTATCAAGTGAAGTCATAGACAATCATCAGACCATGTGCCATTTCACATATCGTAACCACAGCATTTGTCCTCCAGGTGGTACGCTCTGAAACTTCTAGATACACAAACAACAGGACATGCATGCAGGTGGCTGTGCACTGGGAGTTATCACAGTAGTAAGAAAGTACTCCGTTCAGACACAGAATCACACCACCATTCCACACGTACATGCTGCTGAAGGATTGCTGTTACGAAGTCTTTACTCTTAAAAATTTAAACAAAATATAAAGCAACTGTAAAATTTTCTTTTATACAGTAATTTATCCCAAATGTCTTGGAAGGAGACTGGAAACAAGAAAGATCAGCTGCAACATTTTCCACTCTGTATAATAAAGAACTTTGTTTTATGATGGCTGAAAGCATTTGCTTTTATCCAGTATGAACTTGTCAACTGTCAGGAAATTATATGGATGTTTGTTCTGAAGTCCTGAGATAGAGGTTAGAAGCTCCTGATCCACTTGTCTTGTTTTATTCTCTATTACATAAAAACTTCACTATACATCAAGAAATGGTAGAAACAGCATGTCAGAGGAAAAAGGTATTGGCATAACTGGGGAAAAGGAAAATCAATTCTAATCTAATCTAATCTTCTCCCCACTGGATTGGCAGTCAGAAACTTCAATATGCTAATCCTGGCCACTGAATCCAATTTCCCACATGAGAACATGGACAATACTCCTTTCTAACACCTGGGATGCCACATTAAGACCTAATACCTGCTCCCAGGATGAAAATTCCTGTGTTTTCAAAACTACAGACAACTCATGCTAGTCTTTGAGCCACCTGTAAGCAATAATTGCATTAATTATGTGCACAGTAATGTAACAAACTTGGCTGTTACTCAGCCACACACCCTGAACTGCTACTGCAGGTATCACAGCAAAGTTGAAACTCTGTCCTCTTCATACAGACATTTCCATTGACATGTGGGAATCCTGAGTCCTGTCTGTAATCCCATATCAACCAGCCGACACATTTGCAGCACTTCTCAGAGTGTCTTTTCATTCTCCGCATCTCCCTACCCAGTTACACCGCAAATCCATCAGACAAAGCACCTATTTTAAACAGAAGTCCTGCTTTTGCTCCTAACGTCATGAGCAAAGCACCCAGGGCTGCAGGAGAATCGGGCACAGGCCTTCTCCAGCTAACTTGGTACAACACCGTCATCTAGTGGAGCCCAGCGCCGAGAGCAGGGAACCCGCTGTGCCCTGACAACGCCGTGTAGATACACTGCCAAGTACCTGGTATGAGGGGCGAAAAGTAGCCCCCCACCTCCAATTAAATATCACTGTGCTGCTTCTCCCTTATAAACTGTCATGATTCTCAAGCAGGAATTCCATGCTCTTCATTCTTCTTTATTCTCATCCTGAGAGAGAATGAGTTTACATTTTGAAATGGGTACTGGAAAGAAACATGGTTACTTCTGCCTTAACTGGAAGGTCCTTCAGAGCAACTGCTGGAGGTCAGTGATTCAACATGTTTAAGCGCAAATACTTTCCAGTGCTGGGATGTTGGTACATTATGGATTGGCAGTTACCGAGCTTTGCTAGGCAGAACAGTCCCGTTCCGACAAAATGCTGCAGAAATAAAACCTGATTTTGTACAGAGATGTTCAATATGAGACCCTTAGAACATTTTGAAAGTCTTAAGCAGGATTGTCTTCTCCCCAGATGGCAAAGAGGAATATTAGCACCCACTTACATGGGATGAAATCATGTTACTAGGATCCCACTTCAGGTTCTTCAGAAGATTTGTTGATTAACAACACATCCAAGTTCATCTCTTCAGCTTTCCGGTACGAGTAGCCCACTTGAAAAACTTCATAACTCACCTTCCATTTGCTCATTTTCCACAACTCAGCTGAACATAACAAAGGAGTTGTTGATTGCTACGTTTGAAAGATTTTTGTGCATGTGTTTCATGGGGGCAAATGGAAATAGAAAAGCAATGTGTGTCGAAACCTGGCAATGGCTAACCAATTTGCTAAAAAAGGGGTACTACTAGCAGAATGCGTCCAACTCCTTCCTTCTGTGTAGCTATAGTGAACAGAGACATATCCAGGTTTGCACTAACCTGCAAATCTCATTATCTACACATTGCGATTACTGTTAAAACTGCCCAGGATTGTCTCAATAGAAGAAAAAACTTAATTATCATACCCTTTATCTGAGTTACAAAGCTACTTTTTCTCTAAATACGTTGTTTAGTTTTCAAATGTCAGTTTTATTACACTGATTCCTCCAGACAATTTAAAGCAGAGAATACTTCAGAAGGAACATCACAAAAATACAGCTTGCTCTCAGAATTAAGGTTTCCCCTGTAAACTTTACATGGCTTGTTTTAACAATGGAAACTGAAGAGGATTTTGTGTTCTTCCCTCCCCTCCTTTTACCCCAGGGAAGGCAGCATTGCTAATAAAATCCACAAAGATCAACCCTAAAAATAAATATCTGCTGTTGGTCTAGACAGCTCTGGCTCTTGAAAGAATTTGATCTGGGTGGTAATTACACTTCACTTTCGATCCATATATGAATTCAGTACTGGCAAGATGTGTCAGACTTTGTCTTTCTATCCTCCCCCGATCCATCCATCAGCATTTACAAAGCATTCATCATAGCAAAAAGAGAGCTGGAGATTGAAGTCCTTTGTTTATTCACACAGCAAACAGCACAGACAACAATAGTGGAAACTGCTTCTTTACATTTACCCTGCTATCGTTCTTGCACCATGCCCCGAGAGATCAAGTTTAAGGGTGAGAAAGCACCCCTTTTATTCATCAGCTTATGTTATAAATTTGCCTACCAGATTCTTTTAAGGTCTCTCGGGGAAGGCAGAATGTACATACAAATATCTAATAAAAGATAACATCTCTCTGTTAATGCCTAGCTTCCATTCTATCCTTAGACCACCATGACTTCAACATGGCTATTGCATTACTAATAAGAAGTAGACTGGGTGGTATCAATTTTACGAGACAATACTTGTCTGATGATAACACCACCAAAATCTGGTGAACACTGTTTTAAAACAAGAAAGAAAAAGCAACTCCTTTTACCACTCATCTCCTCCATTCTAGAGAATATTAGAACATATTCTAGAGAATATTTCTGTGTTTACCTCCTGGCCTTGAAAAATCAGCACAGCAGCTTACTTGGTGGTGAACAGATTGTTGTTCTTGCAACTGCTGGCCTTTACGAAGTCCTGTCCTGAAACTCCCAGTTATAATAAATAAGTTAGCAATGACTCTTCCAGCATCAGAGACTGGAGAGGTCTTTTTATGATGACTGGATTTCCCATACTGATCACAATGTTGTCCTGTCTAAGTTCGCTTCACTAGCTTCTAATTAGCCAGTTGCCAGAAGATAACAATTTTTTTTGGATACTTAAATCATTCTTTTCCTTTTCTGATTGTTTTTCTAGCTATTTCCACCACCACTATTGTAAAAACAGCTGAAAACTGGGTAAATCCATCTAAGTCTAAATCCTTTCTTTGCCCCTCTGCAAAACTGGATTCTTCTCTTTCATGGTAAAGATTTTCATTAATTTCACTTCAAGGAAAGAATTTCAAGGGAGGAATAGTATTACTCATTTGCCTGCTGTTCTTGGCAGGCAGTGACATGTACGGAGAAAAGCCACAGGTTCTGTTATTGCCTTCGACTTAGAGAAAAAGAGAAAGAGAGAGAAACAAAGGCATTGCTGTTTCAGAGTTAAAGAGGAATGAGTAATGGATATTTTGTGGGTCACACTAACCTGTATGGACACTTCTGAGCTATTCTTTGAATCCCAAGGTCTTCAGGAGGTCACTTGTTTCTTAAGCATCTATTTACAGTAAACTTAGAAAACATATAGCTCTGGATAAAGTGAATCTCAATTCTCCTTCTACTCACAGTTGAAGACTGGTTGTGATCATGTCAGGATCACTTGTCTAGTTTCAGGCTCTATTGTGAGGCTTTATACTGACATAAGGCATTGAGAGAAATAAAAACATGTCTAAAATTATTTCAAAAAGTGAAGAGAATGTTTTCAGCCTCCAGGAAAACATATCCCTGGGAAAAACCTGAACATAAGAATGTCCACTGTTTTCAGTGGAGCTATGACAATTCATACCCGTATCCCCAACCTTTAATTTCCACTCTCGTTTCGATGCTCCTTGCTGAACTGAAGTCAGACTGAAAATGGAAACGCACTGCGTGTGTTAGCACAGCGCCTAACACGATGGAATACCGACCTCGGTTTGGGCTTTCAAGCACCACCAGAATATGCACAAGAATAATTAACAAAAATTAGCATGTTTAGGGGCCTTCTGACTATATCCGAATACCACAGCTGTCTAGATCAGAGAAAATGACAGCCTACTTACAGACTGCATTCGACGTATGGGATGAGTCTGTCCCATTCCCGAATGATTGCGCCCTGTAAGGTCTCTGGCTTACG
Source organism: Tauraco erythrolophus (assembly GCF_009769465.1). NCBI lineage: Eukaryota > Metazoa > Chordata > Aves > Musophagiformes > Musophagidae > Tauraco > Tauraco erythrolophus. The sequence continues at coordinate 11,550,725 of NC_141476.1, forward strand.
ATCAGAGGTGGATGTAGCTGTGGGAGCTGAAGCAGTTATCATTCCCATCTGTTTACAGCATTTTTATGCCAGAGTTCACTGGTATCATAACAAGGAGGACCGAACGGTATATGTAGTCCTACTCAGTTACTGTGCAAAATAGCTTGTTTTGTTGACATAAACTAAAATTAGCTGCCGTCTTTGCTAATATCTTAGACTGGGAACTGTGATAGCTCAAGAAAAGAAAAGGGGGAAAACAGAGGGGAAGACAGGGATATGTCTTCTGCTGATGACAGCCAAACCCGCCTGTGACTGTAAAGCTGATCCTTAATATAATATTACGTGGTTTAGAAGCCCTCCAAGAGTGCTGCTACATTATTTGGCCAGAAACTTGATATTCTCTGTCTAGATAATCCTAATTCTGGTTCACGATTCCTTCACTTAAGTAAATCACTTCATAGCCATACTTCAACTTTGCATGTCAAAACTGCTTATTGCCAAAGCATTTAAGAGAGCTAGAAGGGAGCTGTGAAGGTTAGTTTGTCAGCACTTGTTTGCTGCTGAATCTGAGCACGCTCCAAGGGATCCATGGCTGCAGTGAACCTCCAGTCCCTCTGAAGGTTTGTCATGCATTCAGGGGAGTCGGAATTTTACATGTAGAATTGGTAGCAACTACAGACCAGCCCTTCTGGAGAATTCAACCCTAGGCACGCTGAGACAAGAGTTAGGGAGTTTAGGAAGGGTTGTGTGGCTATGACTACAACACAAGGAGCATTAATAATGCTATGAGCCACACCATTAGGGTCTGAAATCAGAAGTTTCCAAGAACCTAGAACACGTCAGAATGTAAGAACAATCACACTGAGACAGCTGACAGCTCCCTTTAGCCTACTGCATTGTTTTCAACAGTAAAGAGTATAAGAAACAGGGTGTGTATATAGAGCAATTCTTCCCCAGGGACATCCTCCTACTCTCCAGCAATCAACAGTTTAGGACTGAGAGATCACACCAGAACCATTGTGTTTAATCACAAATGGGCCTAAGCTTCATAAATTACCCTAGTCCCATTTTTAACCTACACAGACTTCTGACCTCCACATCATCTCGTGGCAGTAAGTTTCTAAACGTAATCAGGAGTTGCACAAAAGTGTTTCCCTATTATTAGCTGTAAACACAAAATTGGTCAGTGCCATTCAGCTACTAGCCAGAGTAATGTTCATTCCTGCAATAAGTACTAGACTTCATTAACATGCTGGCTAATTATATGACACCTTAGACTGTTTAAATCTTAATGATTAAACATAACCTTGAAAGAAAAAAAAGTGTTTTCAAAAGCAGGCAATGTTGGGTATCGTCCAAGCTGCCTCCTCTAGCAATACTCCCTACCCACTGTCTAGACCAACGATGTTCAGATAGGAATCTGAATCTCGATCACTACACCGGAATCTTAGGCATGTAGATCACCACACATCCCTAGCCAGAATATCTTTCTCTCTGCTACATGCCACTGCCTTTAGAGCAACGGGACAGCATGCTGCAAAAAGCTCTATTTAATAATCTTATAACAAATGGAGGGGAAAAAAAAGCCTCCTTTGCCTTCTGCGCACAATCGGCTCGAACTCTCCCCGCCAGAGCTGTTACGTCTCAAAGACATAAGCCAAAAGACGGCTGCACAAGCTGCGTTCGCTTCGGTGGCTGCCTACAGCAACCCAGTGGATAAACAACAGCCGTTTCAGCTGAAGAATAAGAAAACCATCTAAGTGCATAGCCCATTGGTGGCATTTCCAGTTGAGTGCAAAGTGCAACAGGATGAAACAAAGAAAAGTAGAATCTTCTGCAAATAGAGATTTCAGCATCTGCATAGCTTGCAGGGGTGTTTCACGTTCAGCATCTGTCTTTGAAGGTGAAACTTTCTATACTCATCACTGAGGGAACAATTACATGTAAGTAAATTGGCTCCATTAAATCAACAGGGTCTGAAACATATGGGGGCAAGCCAGCGGACTTTTTTCTTCCAGAAATAAACTGCTTCTATCATGGAAATAATCTTAATGTTTGCTGACACTGTAATTAAGAATTAAAGCTGCAGAAAAATGTGAAGTTTGCTAAAACACAATAGATATCTTTTATCCATACAATATATGGCACCAAAATATTCAGTGTTCTGGGGAGGATAATTCATCAGTGTTCTCTTGCTGAAGTTCTTTTAATTGTCTATGATGGGCTGTGTTGGGGGGCAGATTGTTGAGTTTTAACATGGAACAAGATCAGGCACCGTGGGGAATATTTACATGAATAAAGATTGCATGATCAAGATCTTTGATCTGGGAATTGCTATTCTGTAATCATCTGTAGAGCACCAGGAGTGCCCCTGGCACTGTATATATAATAATAAACGATTAACAATAAATCATGTAATTAAATCTTCACTTCAAACATTCTTTTCATAATTCTTGCCTCAGATTTAAGTTCCCACATCAGACATATTAGGTCCTCATAATATTATTAAAGTTCCTACACTTCAGATTTTAAAATTCCCCTAGGGATCTATTGTTTCTTTGTTTAATGTGTTTATGAGCCAAAGGCTCCATTAAATACAATAGGGAAACTCCCAGACCTTTAAAAAGTTTGCCACCAGGGACATTTCTTAGGAAACAAGACCATTTTTGTCATTCCATCGTGTAACTATTGGAACGTCTATTGATCAGAGAAGTTTCAGGAGAAAAACAGGAAAAATACTCCCCCCTCACAGATCATCAAGTCATTAAGGCCACAAGACTAGCCAAGGCAGAACACAGTTTTCCTTTCTCCATTGCATCTGGTCATTCACATAATTCCATATTAAAAATATTTTGTATTATGATCACTCTTTATGTCTCATCACCTTTGTAGATGCTTTCTTTCTGTAAGGACAAGGAAAAGACAAAGCCTCCTTGTATTTCCTTGGTCTGCAAGATAAGGAGATGTGCAGATGCTTACATTCATCTAAACACAAGCTGTATATTGTCCTCTACAGATCTGAATGAACATTGCATCTGAGACAGGATATTTTGCCAAAACCAGTAGAAATTGAGTATCAAACTGACTTTTAAGAGTGAATTCCCATCCACCTTTGAAGGGACTTCTCAACAAATACAGAGAGACACTCTTTGCAAAGAGCAGGAGAGAAGGCTGAATCTCATGTCAGCATGCTGAAGAAGCTGGAGTCTACCAGAGACAAACTTCCTAGTCTGAACCCTTGTTGAAAATTATTTGACATCATGCTCTGTAATCCAGATAACCAGTGAATTCTGGTTTATTTTAGAGGGGTTATCTTGTCTAGCCGCAAGGCTCTTCTCAACTGCTTGCTTCATTTCTCTAAAAAGTAAAACTCATTCAGCATTTAAGTCTCCTTGGTGAAGCCACAGAGAATAAGCTGGGGTACCATGGTTTTTCAGTTCAGCCTCAAGATTCGAAGAAGGCAGAGCTAAGCAGGGAGTTCACACTTGTGTAAAAGTGTACTCAAGGGATACGCAGGGTTACTTTACTGTGTAAAAGCCCGAGTCTAAAGTGAGAATGTCTGGCATCAATCGGAGCAGCATCATGCCAGTAGAGATGGTTCACCCACAGTTGAGTCGGCAGTTTCTCAACAACAACAAAAAAAGTTGGCAGTTTCTCAAAAGCTTAGAATGAGGGTTAGTGTGAGCCATGGGTGAAACGGAAATTCCTTTGGCCTTGACTAATGCATTTTAAGTGACTCCCACTTAGGGTCAGATAATTACAAGTTCTATTTTGTTAAATAGTTAAAAAACCAAACACAATCTGTATCAGGCTGGAAAGTTCCACATTCCTGTGAACATGAGGGATGGTGAACATAGCCTGTGGGCCAAACACAGCCCACGCAGAGCTTCACACTGTTGAAGCTTTCATCTTCAACACCCTGAGGTACAGCCCACAAAGACTATTGGACCTCAACATGCAGTGCTCCATCTTGCTCCAACCTAACACATACCACATGCTAGGGCTTGTACCTTCCATGAGCCATGCTGTCACACCACAATCAAGGAGGCTCTCAGCTTGCTGTATCTTTAAGTTCTTGAGAGGTGGGGGGGCTTAGTTTGGATTTCAAGAGGGTGAGACCTAGGTATAACTTATGTAACCAGCAAGGTTCCCACAAGGCTGCTTCTTGTTCAGAAGTTAGTAATCGACAGTGTATCAGTTGTGTTAATTACACCCAAGTTATTTAGTTGTGGCAACAGAATAAGAAAGGATTAGAATAAATTTGTAATTTCTCATTCCCAAGTCTTGGACTGAATCTGAGGATCACATCTCAGTTCTTAGCCTAGCATTCTATCCTGTCTTTTGAGTTACATTTTCTTTACTTGAACTTTACATCAGTATGATCAACCACTATCAGCTCTCTGTAGAGAGAGTTATTCAGGATAGTTTTGTTTGTTGGTTGTTTTTTAGTTTGGGTTTGTTGGTTTGGTTTTTTTTTAAGACTGACAATTAAAACCATATTTTCATCTTTTTAATATTAAACCCACACAGAAATCTTAAAACTGAAACTTATTTTCTACTAACATTACTCACTTTTATTTGCATTATGTATTGAAGAAAACTAAATTTTACCCCATAGGTTCAGTTTAATTCCAGCTTCATCCATGTGACCAGTATAGTAGTGGAAACAATCATCCACGTACTCATGGTGCAGCCTGCGTTACTGAGCTCTAGGACTTAAGACCTTCACAGAGGTCAGCAACGTACCCTATTTGCAGCTCTGCCACAGTCTCAGCATGCAATCTTGAACAAAGAGTTTAATAGCAATATCCTGCTTTCTTTGCTTCAGATGAAAGAAATTAGATAATAATTTATAGCCTCCTTTGTAAATGCTCTCAGATTTACGAATGAAGCAATACTCCTTCCGTTACTATTGCATTCCTGCAATGGCTTTCTGGCTGAAACAAAGGATGTTGGGTTAGAAGAGTAACTAATAAGCAACCTAAACCAAAATGAACCTAGCCCGAGGTCAGCATGACCTGCAGTAATTGCTTCTGCTGCTCTTAGACACACAAAGATTAGCAGTCACCCTACACAACTCCCTAAAACAGCAGAACATTAAAAAAAAATAAGACAAGACAAAGTCTCTTGTCCCAAGCTCACTGCTCAAAGGACACAAAATACTAAGTTCATTCCTTACTTAAAGAGTATTTATTTGGAGAAAACTCTGGAAAGGAATCCTAAGGAAATTAACCCTCACTTCTCCGGACACTATTACTACATGCAGAACTTCCAGATTTCTCCAGAAATTCCTAGTCCTTAAAAGTGAAAAACGTTCTGATTAGTTTCTCATGTAACCACCCAGCCCATAAACTCCGGGGCCAGACTGAAGGGAAGTTATGCAACAGAGCCCTGTGGAAGAGAAAAAACTGCTCAAGGCAACTTGGCTGCTTACGTTCTATATTTTCACGCTCTGTTTACAACCCCTCTGTATAGGAATCTCACAATTCTGCGGTATAAGACGTGAGCGAATGTCTTCTGATGAAATCAGGAAAAAAAACAAACAACTTACCAAATATTCACCTCAAATTTCAATTAAACATAGTCTATTAAATGTCACATGTTGAGCTGAGGGGTTTTTTGTTTGGTTGGTTGTTTTTTTTAAATGTCTAAACCTTTAATAGGCTAAGTATGATGAGTGGGGATACCTTCCATATATAAACCCTGGAAATTCTTTTCTGAGACCACAATTTCTAGCACATTCAGTTCTTCTGAACTCTCTTGCATATATTCCTGCTTCTTATCAGATTAATGAGCTAAAGAGGGGAATCTGAAACCTCCACTCTGCACTAAGGGGACTCTGATGTTACTTTAAGCAGTAGTTTAATGAACATTTTTCCCCCAATTGCAGTGGTGCCTTAAGCAGCTCCTGTTCCCTGAACTGACCAGGGAATTGACTTAAGTTAAAGCTACAGATCATCTTCTACCTGTGTCAGTTCTCCAAGCTGCTCAGACACTGCAAACAATTCCTATTTAGGCCCTGCAAGTGATTTTATCAGCAAGTACTGAGCAACTTCAAAATTCCTGGAAATTCTCCTTCATCTATCACAGACTTGCACCTATCAGCTAGGCATGCAGGAGGTTTCAAGAGTGGAAACAAAAAAATCAAATTTCCTCCAAGACTAGAATATCCCTGAGCAGAGCAATGCAGGAAGAATGGCATTCATCTCCAGCTAAAAGACGAAAACACCACAAAGACGACATACTTTGTTACATCTCTGGATATTGAAAATTTTGTAGCCGGACTCAAAAAGTTTTCAAACATTTTGATATATTTTTTGCATGCAGAACTCCCATGGCTTTAGATATTCAGCCATCATTTATGTCTCTCCAGAAATGAAAATCCTAGGGATTAATGACTAACATTAGCACAACACAACTGCTAATGCCACAGGCAAGGCTTACATTACACAAAAGCACAAGTAGGTGGACAATTAGTTCGAAGGATCCTCTGCAACCCAGAGTCTAACACCTTTTCTTCAGCATGAGGAGAGGAATTTCTAGAGTAGAAACCCCCGTGAACAGAAAACAAATGCTTGAGAGATGTACCTGCATGTTTTGAACAGGCAGTTTGTGACCATAGTTTAAAAAGTCTCAGAGATTTGCTTGATATGGCAGAAGATGTCCACTAATGCCAACTTTACTGACATGTCTTCTATGGGAACAATGCAGCATCTACAGAAGCTTCATCAATATGCAGATGTTTAAGTGTTTGCTGATATTTAGGATTGTTTTTTCTTTTAAAAAACTAATTGCTAGTTAGAGGAGAACAGTAGAGAAACGAAAAAACAGTCACAATAAAGAACATACTGGAGTCTATTCTTGAAGCTGACAACTCTAGGCTAACAAAAGAGGGAAAAGGCAAGGGGAGATTTGGTCAGTGTTTTTGTTTACATCCTTAAAATTTACTTTTTTGTGATCAAATAGGTCACTTGCATTGAATCAGATGTATAGCTTGCCTACTTTAAAAAAAAATAATCAAGATAAGAGACAAAACTATACTGAAAGAATACAGACAAGAAATTTCATCCCAGACATGTCAGAGTCCTTCACAAGAATGAAACCTTGTAACCTTTCTGTGGGCCAACAATACTAAAAAAACAGAGGAGAGCAGAAGTAACAGAAAATTACACAATAAACTTCATATTCAACACCTGAAACACCACGTGTAGAATATTTCTCCTGAACTCATAGGACCGTGCGTGAGGCAGGGGGGAAATCATCAGATAGACATGGCGCTGCCTCAAGAGAGAAAAAAATAGCTGTGACAGCTGGCTTTAGGATTGAGTACAGGACAGGGATCTCCTCCGTTACTCACAGGATGTTGTGAATCTGGAAGCTGGATGCATATAGCAATGCTAGGTTTAGGTTGGTTTTCAGGGAATGAATGCAGGACAAATAAATTCCAAAGGTTTAGCATTTAATCACGAGGAAAATCTCCATTAGCTGGTACTGAGATTAGAGCCTGTGCTTTATGGATACGACAGCATTAACACAGAAACAACTCTGAATATTTGAATTATACCAACAGGCAGCAATAACAATCAGAAGGTTTGGTACAAAAAATTGCTAAGAATTGTGTTCGATTTGACTATAGTGTATTCTCCTGGGCTGCAGCGGGGCTTGGGATCTCTCGCCTCTTACAAGCAGCACCTCAGTCAACAAGAACTTAGCTTTGACGAATGCATTACAAATGTCGAACAAATCAAATTAGCTTTCAGATGTTATCTGTTGACATCTCATTTCTTCCTCAGACTTCTGCTAACCGCTGGAATGCAACATCTGGGCAGTTGGGAGGGGCAACTCTTTTCCTAAAAAGTGCTAAATATAGGTGCTACAGAACAAATTGCAACACGCTGCTTTCCCACACCACCTACAGCACAGGATGCACTAGTAACAGTCACCTGCTGCAAAAAAGGTAATTAGGTCTACCTAGCCTGTGTCACCGTTAGAGCATAAAACCCCAACTGAATCAGAGCAACTAGATGCCAAAAATGAGTGACAAAGTTAGTAATCTGCTGCAGAGGTTATTTAAAGAAATCAAGATTTAGAGCACCATTTTCTTTTTTCAAAGGCTATGGAAGAATTCAGTAATGCATTCAATTATGACAATCATAGGCTTTACACTTAACATTTGACATAATTTAACTTTAGATTTTGAGCAGCATACTTTTTCTTCTTTTTTTAAGGAAAAAGGTTGCTTTCATGAAAGATCTTTGATTTCCACAGAACAGACTGGGGAAGGGATTATGCGACTTCCTCGGTCAAAATTTTGCACAGCATTTCACACCGATCAGAGCTAAGCGACAGGCTCCAGTGACACACACATTTGGATGCAATCATTTACATAAAACTTGAGGTTTTACTGCCCAACAGTTTAGCAGATTCAAGAGCAAACAAAAATTTACGATAGCAGAAGTGCCACAACTGTGAGTTCTATTAGGTCGTGATCAGACTACAAATCATTTAATTAACTGTGCCATCACTAGCAAGGGGTTTTGCAGCCTCCTTACCAAGGCAGATGATAACCTTTCTGTGCAACAGCTGAGTGCTGTCAGAAAGGTACAGGACCAAGAAGGCTGCAGCACTAAGGTCTCCTTTAGAGGCTAAAATTTATCCACTATCTTAACAGACTGTATGGAATTGAGGCTTCCACTTGTCAAGCAGTTTAAAGACACTGGTGAAAGTTCCTTGCTCATATCATCCAGAAACAGGCTGAGCAAAACACTAGATCATCTACTGCAGAGAGTAGCTCTTTACTGACAGGGGCTTTAGGTGACACGAACCAACAGACTGTGATCAAACAGCATCATGTTTAGCCAGCACAGATGCTTAAAGCATAGGTCTTTATAAGACAATTAATTTAAAAACTGGTCCTAAGAATCTGGAGCAACTTTTGTCATTAAAACCAAATAGAAACCAATAATGCATCGATTACCTGAGGTATTAAAGACATTTTATGCTCTAAATATATAACACAGATTAGACTTACTGAAATTTCTGGAACTATACCAGTTTTCAAGAACCATTTTACGTTGCCACATGAATACTTTATTATCTTCACAAATAAGCAAATTTATCTTTTCCATTTAAGGTTTATGCTATCCCTTACTTTCAGAATACAAAAATGTGTAAGACTAAGGAACACTGTACATACTCTTAATCAAATAATGTCCTTCTAATTCACAAACCATGCTTACACTGGAATATTCTGGCCTCTTCCAAAGATTTCCCTATGTACCTTGAGTAGGTAAATCTCCATTTTTACCATGTACCATACAGAAGAAAACATTGCTAAAACCCACCTTTGTCATTATCCAACTCTAAAGGCTTATGCAGTGTTTTCTGCAATAGTTTGTCCACCCACCCAGACAGCATGCCTACTCCCTTGCTGTTGCAAGCAGTCACTTCATAAACTGATCAATTGCCATTGTAAAACTAAATAGTCTTTTTTGGCCTAAGTTTCCAAAATTTGGGAGAGGCCTCTCTTCCTTTCAAACTAATTTGGGTAACAATGAAAAAATTTACTCATAAACAGGGTTTCTAACTACATCTTTTTCCGTCAGTGGTTCTTGTTTTCCGCTACAACCCACATCATCTATTCTCTTCCTTCCACCCATTCTTCCCCCCCAAAAAAGGCTGGCTTGGACACTGGGCTTCAATTTTCTGTAGAACTTTCTATTTTATTTTCCCATTCTTTTTGTTTAGCATATGAAAGCAGCTTCCTGTTTAGAAACATGGGAGTCCTACACCCTCAGTAATGATGCATTCAGCCCATCAATGATCTTGGCATGAACGCCTTAAATAATACATCTGATGGGATTTTCTGTACATGTCATCATCAGTCCAAAAAACAATGCACAACACTTGTCATCTTGCACTGAATCAGCTCTCTTCCCAGTGCTACAGTTCTAATAAGAATTCTAAGGGCTTACTAGCTTCCTTCTCTTCAATATTTCAAACTACAGACTTCCAGTGCCTACAGAACAAGAACAGAAGCACCAAGAGGAGACAGTGTTGTTGCAGAACTCCCAAAATGATCAATACTGTTCTGCTTTTCCAACCCCAAGTCCCTGCAGCAGTTGCCAGTGCTCACAATGCTCAAGTCTTACTATAACCTATTATCCAAATCCAGCACTTGTCCTGTGCTGGGGAACAGGAATAACACACACGACGTAATCTGTTTCAAAAAACATTCCCTCCGAAACCCTACATGACCTAGAACTAAATTCTATCTTGTTCAAATACATAGCCTAGACCACAATCTATTTCTGTGGGTTCAAAAAGGCAACAGCGTTAGTTACTTGAAATAAACCGAAATATTTGTTACTTTGGGAGTTTAATGTACATACATACATGCAGGCTGTTCCCCCTGCTGAATTTTAACTGCAGTGAAGTTCCTCAGCGAAGTCAGTCACTGGACAGCCATACAACTAGCACTTGACCAGTGGGTGCAGAAGCAGCCTTGTACACCACACACAACACCACGCTGTTGTTCTCCCAGCAGTGCTTAGCAGCCAAGTGGTTAACCACAGTTTACTCTACACGGCGTAATTCTTCAGCTGATGCTACTAACAAAGCTGCTAGTCTGGAGTTCATGCATTTTAAAATCTGACAATGCAAGGCACACATCCTGGTCTACGTTCAATTTTGGGGGGCTTGTTCTGCGCCTATATAAACATCAAAACGTATTTTGATCTTTACTTATGGGTGAGCAGCAGAGTTAATTTAAAACTGTCAGCAAGCACCATCCTAATTAAAAACAAATGACTAATTGTACAACTACAGGGCCTGTTAACACAGGCTACATACACCAGTCAGGCAAAGCCAATCAAGCCTGAATTTAAGGAAATGCAGCACCATCTAGTGTCCTTCAGCAGTTAGAGATCCAAAAAACCAATTTCGCAGTGAGTCCACACAGAAACTTCACAGATAGCTGACACTCTCACAAAAGCAGTTAGGCACCAGATGCCCAACTACACCAGCACTTCTGGAAAACGGAATTACATGATAAAAATCTTGTTAAAAAAGAGCTACTGAGAGTCAAGTGTTTAAAGAATTTGTTATGCCTGCAAAGAAAATAAATTGAGAAATTACTCAGCAGCCTATCAGAGAGATGCAGTCTAAAGGCTAAAAAATACCAGAAGGCTATTAGAAAAGCTACTACTGTCTGTAAAAAGCTCCTAGAAATAAAAAGGCAAGCTTCAAGAAGCAGAGTAATATTAACAATTCTGGCAGGCTAGAAACATAACACAATATGAAAAGGTATTTAAGAAATCTTCAGAAATTATCTGAAGAAAATTAACGATAAATTCTTTTTCCAACACATTAGAAGTGGGAATCTTGACAAAGGTTAGTACAGCCAAAAGATGATCAAAGAATAAAAAGAACAGTAAGAAAAAACAAGACTGCAGAAAAGCTTTTTAAATATAATTTTTTTAAATCCACATTGATCATAAAAGAGCTTACACTGGCTCCCACTCTAGAGAGCTCATTTCAAATTAGGTCAGCAAAAGACGCTACTGGACATTTCAGCGACATAATAATAGATCTTTATAATCAGACAGTGAATACCCAAGAAATCAATTAGACAATAACTGAGCTAGCAACCGCCATGCATAACCTCTCACTTAAAACTTCAAAAGAAGCAGAAGGTGACAAAGGAGACAATTTTTTTAAAGAGTTCTACAAGGACTCAGGTGAGCTATGTCAGATGAGCTGATCTCTTTCAGCCATGCCAAACCTCTGTAACACAGAATTACTGGACATATAGATAAATGTATTATGCTGGTAAATATGGCTCAAGTAAAGGAAATGCAGACCTTACATCTCTATTATCATTCTCAGAGAAACTAACAAGTGTTATTAACAGATACTCACTCTAAAATTTATCAAGGCAGAAGTTCCTGATACACCAACACCTTGTGTATCATGTCAGTCCTCCCATACTAAAATCATTTAGTACAAAAAGGAACGGAGCAGCTTTCATCAAAACTGATTAAATACAAAATCTGTTTGCAACCTGGAAAAGAGAAAACTGAAAGACAATTAGGAGTAGAGAAGATGGAAAAGTAAATGTATGCTCTGCTATGTCTGAATGCCACCAAGCCAACATGACTGTTACACACATGAAAGTGACAGGCAGAAAGTTCAAAACCAAGCCCAAACCAGACAAAGCCAAAACCAGAAGTATTTCTTCAGAGAACATATGCTCAGCCTGTGGCACACTGTCGTGGTTTTTGGACTGAGGGTCGAGACAAGAACCGAAAAGGGAGCACCCACCAAACATGGTCTCGGGCAAAACATGACTCAGGCTTTCTTCATAAAAACAAAACAATTTATTAACAGTTACTAAACAAAAGACAAAAGGGAACGAAACCGGTTACTTGAGAGGAGAAAGAGAAAACAAGGCCCGATCTTAAAACAACACCTCCCCACCCCCTATTTTCCTTTCGTTCCTGGCTCTGCCTTCCCCCCAGCGGCGCAGGGAGACAGGGAATGGGGGAGTACAGGTCAGTTCATCCATGTTGTTCACTGCCGCTCCTTTCTTAAAGGAGGAGGAGTCTTTACACCATTTTTCCCTTGCTTCGGTGGATCCCCTACTCACAAAGAAAAAAGTCCCCAAACTTTTCCAAAGTAAGTCCTGCCCGCAGGATTGCAATCCTTCCCCATGGATCGCACCAGTTCGGGCTTTACCAGTCTCGGCCTCTTAGGGAGCTGCTGCCACTCGCGTCGGCGTGGGTCGTCCCACGGTCTCCAGATGCCTCCACGACCTCGTCGTGCATTCCATGCCCCATTATCAACAGTACCTGGTCGTGCATCCCCTGCTCCACGACCTCTCCTGGGCTCAGGCATCTCCTTCCCGACGTGGGTTTCTCCACAGGCCACGAGTGGGTCGCTGCTCCGCCGAGTACACCCTGGCTGCAGGGGGGCCGCCTGCCATCTCACACCGATTTGCAAGGGAAGCCTCAGCTCCAGCACACCTCCTCCTGCTCCATCTTTGCTGACCCGGTCGTTGTGGTTGTCTTCTCTTAGATATTAATCCTCTCTGGGGAAGCTCGGCCCGGCGGGCACCCCGGTAGTGGGGCGCTTACCGAGTCCCCCATGCGGCTCCCCCAGCGCCATCTTGAGCACATGGCGCCGGCCCGGGCCCGAGCGGCCGCTCGGCCGGGAGCCGGGAGCGAGGGCAGCGCCCTCCTGCTCTCTCCTCGCTCCTGAGCAAAAAGCCCTTTTCCCGCCCCTTTGTCCCAACTTAAATAGGGCAATTCGCAGAGGCGCCGCCTTGGCTCAACCTCCCCCGGGGGGGATGGGACTCAGATCTGGTGGCACAGGGAGCAAATCCCCTCCCCTGCCACCAGAACACCCCCCCCACACATCAAACTATCACACACACCATAACAATACACAGCAAGCAGCTCACCAGACTCCTCAGGGGATGTAGACTAATTAATGGAAGAAAAATCCCTCAGGTTCCGTGAAACATACTCTCCTTTCCCAGATGCGCCAATCTCTGAGAACTGGAGGACTATCACTGTGTTCACCTATTCTCAGTCTCTCCGTCTAAGCATTTATTCTGGCCTCCTACAGCAGTAGGAAATAAGAGAATAAACTAAGTATCTCAGTGCAGTCATCCTTGTACCTATTCCAGAGCAGGAACAGTTGTAGCATCACTAGCTTTCTTCCAACATCACGAGTTGTGTACACATGGAACAGGAGCTGATGCTTGCTGAGCTGACTCTTGCAGAGACAGCATGCTAGGAAAGGATGAGACAGGAGTCATGGAAGATTGGTTTCAACCTAGCCCATACCAGATTCAGGCAAGGATGGCTACAAAGCCACTGCATACCTGTTCTTCATTCAAATAATGCGATAGCAGTAAGTTGTACAGATGCTTTCTTCTTTCATTTGCATACAGGGACCCATACATGAAAACAGCATCATACACTGGTTTAAGACAACAAATTCTTCCTGATGCGTACAAGTGGAGCAATTTGTCCTTTCTAGAACAAAGTGCAAGGAACACAGGAGCAAGTTTCCATGTGATTAAAAATTTGAAGACTATAATTACTATTACACACTAATTCTCAGCAATAGCTTCACTATTTCAGCTTCAACTATCACTTCTATTTTTTAAATCGATCCCATAGCTAGAGGACATTGCATGAGAATCGAGTACAGATGCCACCTAGAAGCCAGAGCAGATATTGTATCAGTCTCTGCTTTCCTTATTTCAAAGACCATGAAGTATACATTCATCTTCTGGGTGTATGTATTTTACTGCTAAAAGAGTTAATATTCCTTTAAGAAGAATCTGACTTGGAGTCTGCCAAGGCAAGACCTTGCATTCCTCACCACTGCCACAAGCTATGGACTATAAGTTATGAAGATTTTAACTGTAGGAGAAAAAGCCAGAGCAAGCTCCTTTCTCCAACCCTACAGAGCATGCCTAAGAACCTAGATAAACTAAAGTTTATTAAGTCACAAGTCAAGCTCTGTAGGAAATGTCCCATTGTAGACCTACATCTCATATGCCCTTCAAACGTACTTTTTAAAACATTTCATAGCATATGTGCCTTTTTTTCCATACAAGGAGAATAAATTGCCAACAGGGTGGGCCTGAGAAAGTACATATTAAAAGAGAACTTTGTTCAGGGTTCTAGTTTACAGTCATTATAGATAACTAATGAGCATCTTAAGCATTCAGCAGAATTTAAAGTATTCCAGAACTGAAACAGGCTACAGAACGCATGCAGCAAAGTGACTGAACAGCACGCGAGGCAACAGCCTCAGTCTCTACTTATGGCCCTGCAAACCGCAGATCTGTTAACAAAGCCACAATGAAAACATCTGAAAACATTGTAAAGAAGCCCATCTTTACATATCTTAAGTGGAACATGTGTATATACACTCTTTCCCTGCATATATGCATCAAGAATTTGAAGGCAGAAAAGACATAAATTATAGCATTGTAGATTCATGTTGTACTGCCTGCCCAAACATCAATCTGCAAGACTCTGGTATTAATAAAGATAGAAATTAACACAACACACACAAGTTACTATTTTCTCATGTGAGGACACATACTACAACTTAGTATAGACCAGCTCTACAGAAGAACATAAGAATGTTGTCTTCAACAGAAAAACATGACAAGTCCAATCTGAAAGATAAACCAAGTTTATTTAAAACAAAAAGACAGTGGTATTGCCAAGATTGAAAAAAATGAAAGGTTCTTTTACTGATGTGACAAGACAGCCAATTTACAGCAGTTACAGTAATTCTGAGAAAATCAAGCTGGGTTTATACTGCTTCAATTCACTACATGTACTTTCTACAAGACGAACTGGTTCCCCTGCCCTCCCCTTCCCCCAAAAAAACAGACAAAAACATTCTATAAAAAATGTACAGAATTTTGAGACACATGATTGAAACACGAACCATTGTCCAAAAGCCTGAAACTTTCCAACAAGGTTAAATCCTTTGTTGCTTCAACCAACCCTCAATGGAGGAGCTACAAGCACAACACCGTCACCTCTGACAAAGAGCATCGGAATATTCCTTTTGGTAGACTAGGAAGAAGGAAAGAAGAGTTTACATTTACAAAAGCATAGTTTACAAAACACATCTGCTAAGCATAGAACCAAATTTAATCATAATAAACACCAGAAACAACTCCAACAAATCTAAACTAAAACAGACAACTTTCTGGCATGCTGAAGAAATCAATACAACTAACATCAAGTCTTTGGATTCCCTTTGTACTTTTATAAAAATTTGCAAAAGCTTCTTTTAGATCTTGGTTCAAAAAGAAGTCAGCAATAAACTACTTTAACAATATAACATAGTTTAGTTTTAAAAATGTTTTCTATGGGGATAAATACACTAAAGTCCTTACTTTATAAATCTCTTCATAGGTTTCTTCATCAATCTCTATTGTAGTTACAGTTTCTTCCACATCACCCAAAATCATATTTAAGTGCTGATCATATGCCTGTAGGAATGAAGTTAATTTACTATTATTTCTTCCAAAATCCAAACGCAAGCTCATTAAAATGAGAATTTTAGCAAGACTTTCAGATATAATTAGTTTAGCCTGATTTTGACCAAAATGTGCCACTATGTCAAAACAAAGTAGAATCAGCTATAGTTATGATATCAAACAAATGCCAAATCAGTACTCTGCAGCATAAAAAATGAGGGAAGACACTTACATTCACTGAAACACTCTTCTGGGAAATAGCTCTGAAGCTTTCAGAGAGAATATATGCAAGAAGTCAGAGACAGACGCACTTCATTAACATTAAACCAGCTACACATTCTCTGCTGCCAGTCCAGCCTCCTGGAATTGACTGTCTGGGGCCAACTTAAATGATATTAAAGCTGTAATTCATATGATGCTAGAAAAACTTAAAATACGAGCATGTTCCAAACACCTTACGAAAGCATGTTGCAAACTACACCAGTACCTCAGGATCTCTCCTCATCTTTGTGTTCTCAAAAAGAGTTGAGGCCCAGTTAACACATGGTTCTCTTCCTCAGCACAGTACAGTCCTCAGGAAGGATGACTGACTTAATGGAAAGCAAAAATCTCTCTCGTTGAGAGACATACCACTCTCAGAAGAAAGCACTTAGACAAATGAGATTTGCAGAGATTCCAGCTGAGTACATATCCCATCATACCCTCACAGGGTGTGCCTTAAGAGATACTTGTTTGATAACAATAAACCCATTCTTAATTCAGTATTAAATAGACCTCAGGGTACTTTACAAGAAGAGGCCTGCAGCATTATTGCTTATTTCACAGACACAGAAACACAAGCTAAACGCAGTGGAATGAATTGCTTGGTATCATTCAGGAGTCAAGAAAAACAAGATACATCTCTTAACTCTCTAAAGAAGCATTTAAGAGTAGACTACTGAAGAAAGATTTTTCCACCGATCACATTACACTCGATAAGAGTTTGGCTCATTACTAAGATGATCTTTAACCTACCTTCTCTAACCACTTCCATACTTTTAACTACGAGATACAATTACTTGTGTTTTTAAAAAAATTTTTTAAACAATCAATGGAATATTACAGATAAGCTTGTTTACTAGACTGTTGTACATGAGCAAAAGGCTGCCTAGTGCTTAGCTGAGTATGCACGGTAGGGCTCTGAAAGTTTTACTTACATGTAGTCTGCCTCTAAGCTCTCTGTCATTCCTCATTTTGACATAGATACGCTCATCTAGACTGAGTCTGATGAGATCAAGTGGCTCCTCTACGGTATTTGTTGTTTGTTGCTAAAAAAATAAAATAAAAAAGTTATTTGTACAGAAAAAGCCTGTGAACTTTTCCCCTCCTTAGAGTCTGAGACACAGAAAACAAACAGGTAAGAACACAGATGAAACTATTCCACATTATTCCTTCACGACCTGTTGAACCCGAGTGCAGTTGATATAGCCACTCTATGGATGTTCACCAGCCTGAGAAAAATGAGCTAAAAGACCTTGGTTTAGTTTGCAGCAAACCACACCTCATGCACACTGATCTAAAAACTATATTCCTTACCAGCGAGGACTGTCCATACTGTTACAAAACTTTGACAAAATGATCAAGATTTAATCAAGTAGAAAAGTTAGATAGAAAACTGAAAAGTAAAACGTATAAGTTAGGATTGTTAAGTTTAACGAGTAACTATAGAGACTTCACTAGAAAATTACTGGATCTTTCTATGTGTTGTTTTAAACCAAGGAACCATGAACACCTCATCACCCAGCTACTGCATTTTTCTATGTTTTGTTTTAAGAAGTTAAGGAGGCCGTCACGGACACCAGTTATGCTGCTTGGAAACCCCCTTGCCCCTTCCCATCTTAATTTGAATATCAAGGATTCTAATTAGTAAAGTTAAGCAGAATAACCAATGATTATTATAGAATAAGAATACTGATAAGATAATACATCTAGCAAGACCAATCACTTTAAAGGTCAAAATTAAGAGTGAGAATAATATGCGATTTTATGTAAAAGAACTTATGTAACAATGACTCAACAAAACAAGTGTACAAAAACCTATGGATTTTGATGCTAAGATGGACACGCTTGGACGGAGCTATCCTCCATGTTCCCCAGCGCTGGAATAAAGGAGTGCCTGTTTATCTACTTCATGCAGATGAATTTTCTTCCCGGCTGCTGACAGTTTTACTGGTACCAATACTGCAGCAGAACGCCTAATCCGCAAGAACGAGCCGCCACACCTGTGCCATCACATGGCACGGGCCAGAAGAGCCCAGCACACGCTGCCACCTTTGCCAGCACCCGCCAGCCCGCTGGGAATGTGCTGCCCCTCCTGCCCCACCACACGCGTCTCCCCGAGGCCCAGCTCAACACCCAGCGGTCCCGCCGGGCCTCAGAGCGGGTCAGAGACCTGACCGCACGCCGGGCTGAGGTCTCCTTAGTGCGGCGAGGGCAGACGTTGAGGATCGCAGCTAAAACGCGTGAACGCTTTTGTGCCTATCCCACAGCATGCTCCCTATTTCCCTGTCGGTGAGGCAGAGCCAAGGGTATCTCCTCAGCTGCTCTCCTCCCTTTCCCTTCTCCGGCGGTTCCCGGGGGAAACGGGCCCGAGGCGAGCCGCGCCCGCACTCCTGGCAGCCCCGGCGGCAGCGCACGGACCGAGGCCGTGCAGCGAGCGCTCCCCCGGGATGCGCCTCAAGAAGGCTGCCCGAGCCGGGCGGCCCAACGCCTGCCTCCATTTTACACCTCTCCAGCCGCGGAGGTTTCCCCAGGGCCGCGGAAGGAAGGCGGGAAGCGCCGGGAAGGACAGACGTCACCGCTGCCTCCCCGCCGAGAGAAGCAGAGAGCCCCTCACCTGGTCCACCTCATCCGCCATCTTTCAAACCGCCTCCCGCGCTCTCCCGCGAGACTTTATGGCCCGGCCCCTTCCCCTCCGACGGGGGCGGGACGGGGGGCGGTGGCGGCGCGGCGGGGACTGCGGTGGGGCGCGCAGCTTGCCCGCTGCCGGGGAGCGACATGGCCAGGAAGCGCAAAGCATCGCCCCGGCCGGCGGCTGCCAGCAAGAGGCGCTCCGGGAGGCTGGCGGCGCCGCGGGACGAGCGGGACCCGGAGGGGGAGGGTGAGTGCGGGCGGGAGGCCATGGCGGGCCGGACGCTGCGCCATCGCCGGGGCTCGGGACCGCCCCCGGTGTTTGGGGCGGCGGTGCCGGGGAGCAGCGGGTGCCCGTTCGCCCGTAGCGCCGCGCTGGACCTCGGCAGCCCCGGCGAGGGCAGGGCCGTTACCTGAGGCCGCGGGCGTGGGTGACGGGTCGCGGTGCCGGAGGGCGGGGCCGTTCGCGCGGAAATCCCGGCGGGACCCGCACGCCGTCGGGAAGCACGGGCGGAGGTTGACAGTCGGCGCTGAGCGGCGCGGCGGGGGTTTGTCCCACCTCGGCCTGGCGGGGCTGCGGGCACCCCCGCTGCGGCTGCGTGTCCCAAAAGGTGCCCTGGAAAAAGTTCTCCAGAGCAGCTCCACAGAACAGTATTTCCTTGTGAACGGCAAGTACGATGCTTGCATTTCAGCGGGCCGCGTTGGCAGGACTACAGGAATCTTTCTGTACTCCTTGTGCATTACATTATTACAAGTGTTTTCCTTGAACAGGGGTTGTTGTTCAGTTCTTACCTGTTTATTCAGAAACAATGGCATGCTCGACATTGTGAGTGCTCACTTTCTTCTGTAGCTGGCTCTGATGAAGTCCGTGGAAGTGTTGTTTCTGATTGCCATGGAGATGAAACTTCATCCTTTAACGTATCTTACTTTCTTCTGTCCCGTGCAGATGATCTTGAAGAGAAAAAGCCCAGTATAAAGACAAACAGCTCAAAAGCTCTGGTTGGGAAGAAGGAAGAAGATTGTGATACTGAAGTTTCCAACTCAGCAAATAAGCCTTCAAAACAAAAAGGGGCAAAATCACTATTAAAAGAAAATAAAAAAAATACTAGAGATAAAAAAAATCATAACACAGAGGAAACTTGCAGGTAAGTTTACTTGTTATAATTCGAGTCTATAGGAGCTCTGTGTTCATGGTTACATGTTATTCATTTAGGGCCCAGTGCTGCATACATGCATATGAGCAGTTTAGTGTAGGCTCTCGGTCCAATTCAGTACATTTGTGTCACAAAGCTGGACAGAAGTACCATCTTATTCATTGCAGAATCAGTCCTGAGGAAGATAGGCTATATGGGAAATAAATACGTGAGCCTTTTCAAATTCAATGGTTTAAATATAAAATTTTATTTCATTTGTTATTAGTTTTTAAATGGGCCTAGGGAGGCCCAGGAATAGAAATGTTGAGCCGAGATTTGAGTTTAAAGTCATAAGCAGAAAACTTTAAACATATCATTCTCTGGTGTTTTCTGGAATCCAAATATATTATCAGCATGGTCTACCCATAGAGATTGCTATAACAAATGGATTAATAAAAAGAAATTAAGCTGATTTGTTTCATTTCACTGGCCAGCCAGAGCCGTGGGTGTTAGTGTAGTGAAACAGAAACATTTCCAATTTCAGTACACTTTGAAAGTTCGGTAAGAACAAATGGTTCAGTGAACCATTTCTCCAAGGACTGATTTGCACAAGTGTTCTAAAGGATAGTGCCTTTTGTAGGTTCAGACATCTTCCTTCCTAAACATCCTTGCAGAACCAGCACCTAAGATTGCACTGGAGAAGTGTTGCTCCCTTGAGCTCATGGTTATTTATAGCAAAGACGACTTGCTTTACAGAGAAGGTATCTGTGGTTTAATTGTCAAATATTCAATCTGTTGTTACTGCTGCAGAGCTCATGCTTCATTTATTTCCCTATTTTTAGTTTGTTCTTTCTCTATTTTTCTTAAATAAACAAACACCTACACTCCCTGATGATGAAGCCATTTTGATAATTTTAACAGTGACTCGCTGAAACCCCCTCAAAAGGAGATAAAGTTGAAGAGAGAATCTCCTGTTAAAAAAGAGATGGATGAAGACAATACTGATGATGACGATGATGAAAGTGAAGATGAATGGGAGGACGTGGAAGGTAACAATTGCATGTTTATTTGTTTTAAGGAGTAAATATTCTTTCACACAATCTCTTTTTTTAGAATTTGATTTTTTAACCATTTCTCTTTTGGATTCAGGTAAATGTATGTACTCCGTATACCTAAAGTATGCTCCATCAACATACTTGTATCTTTAAAAGCTTATATGTCACAATGCTTTTAGAGTGGTTCCAAAGTAGAAAAAATACAGACAGCTACTGACCTGATGGTAGTGCCTCGAATTTGACTGTTTGTTGGCTTACGTTAAAATTATGCTGTCGTGCACAAAGCACTTTCTCAGCTGTTTTTGTTGTCTTAGTATTGAGCAGCTAAGAATGAGTCTGTTTGGAGATTCAAAACTGCGACTTCCTAGTAAAGGAGAGTGGAAACCAACTGATCTGTTTGATTAGGTGGCCCTGAACAAGCTGTAATAGGAATCATGATGATCATGATCTTTGGATTTTGCTGCTACAGGTTTATAGTTTCTAAAGTGAACAGTTGTCAGTTTTTTTTCTTTTTTACTCTACAAGTACCCTTTAAGTCACATCTGCTTCATTCACCTTTCTCCTGATTGAGCTTGCCTGTGGCAGTCACTTGCCATTAGACTGTGCTGAGCTGATTCCTCAACAGCAAGTGTCTGGCGTCCCACAGTTATTTGAAATAACTAAGCATACACAGTGTTATGGAAGATCCAGGAGCTGGCAATTACTGGAAATGTTCTGTTTGTTGGTTGTTTGAACACTTGAGAAGGAATAGGTAGATTCTTATTTAATTCTCAGACCTCCCTGGGGCATCTGTTCCATGTTTACATATCATTTAGTAATATTTTATTTTTCCAGAACTCCAGGAACCTGCCACAGATAAGTTAGAAGAAGCTGCTGTTCTTCCGGCAGTGGTGCTGCCAAGCAATCCTGTCGAGATAGAGATTGAAACCCCAGAGCAGATGAAGAAAAGAGAGAGGAGGTAAGAACAGGGAAGGCAGTAGAGAGCCTTTAAGGGGTAAAGTTAAAAATACACCGAGTCCTGACTGTCACTGACTTGCTCTGTACTGGGTGAAAATCCCCACTTTGTGCCGACTGTTGAGTTGGAATGATGCGAGGTCATGGGATGGAGAACAGTTTACACACTGACAATTTTACTAGAAATCTTCAGTGGAAGTTGGTAGGAATGGAGGTTTTTCAGCTTGCTTGAAGATCAAGCATGTAACTTCATTGTGCTTTAATATCTACATTTTGAAACCAGGGACAGTAGTACCTCTTGAAGGAGAGCTGTGTGTGAATGGCATTGTTTACTGGAAATATTGTAGCTTAGGTGGAAGCCTCTGTGTGCCCGTGCCTGAGGTGTGAAAACTTGGGTCAAGTGAATGTCCTTGGCAGCTGGGAACAGTATAGCAGGGAAGGCTTCCGTTGTGGCAGCTGGAGGCTTGATGATATCTTACACTGTTACAGGGTAGGCACTGTCTCAGGCGAGCCTTTCAGAAGAAAGCAACCAGAATATCTGTTGCCTCTAAGTTAAAAGACTTCGTCGTTCAAGAGAAACTATTTTTCCAGGAATCTGAATGGATTGCTAGGAGTAATCTAGAAGTCAAACAATTCAGACAGTGAATTATGAGTTTAGTCTGGAGCTGTCCAAAGCTGTTTGGTAGGAAACTGTAGGCACATAAAGTTAGGTGGAATCTAGGCCATTTGAATATGGCTCTCAGTAGTTGACTACTTGGGAGTTCACAGTTTCTTAGTCATGTGCAGCCTGTATGCCTATTCACATAGCCAGTAGCTGAACTTCTGTTAAGTGTGCACAGAACATTCTCTGGAATGAATTCTCTTTGTGAACTAACCCAATTTAGGAGTCTAGAAAGGCAGGTCCATGGAAAACCCACAACATCCATTTCTTTTGTGATCTTACGCAGAGAAAAAAGGAAAGCCGACTTTGAGATGTATCTTCGGAGAATGATGAAACGTTTCAGCAAGGAGGTTCGTGAGGACACACATAAGGTATTGGTCACAGAGAAACCTGGCAGAGAAAAAATGGAGCATAAAGAGTCTGAACTGATTCATAATGAAGAAGAAACTAATTTTGATCAAACAATTTGGGGCCATGGCTAGAAGTGAAAAAATAAAAAGGCTCTATTCCTGACAAATGTTCATTAGACTTCTGCTAAACTGTACGTTAGAAACATCAGTGACTGCATTAGTAAAATTTTAAATCAAAGCAGATGTGAGTAGGTTGTATATTTCTCCATTGAGTGTGTATCTGCCCATTCTGTTGGGTTTAAACTGTCAGTCATGTAGAGCAGGAGACACTGATAGGGACTTCAAGGCTTTATGGCCTTCTGATGGTGATCTGAAGACAGCCCTGTGTCCACCCTTTGTATGCTTGGGAGGCTTCACTGTTGCCTGTCTCTGTTAAAAGAAGCAGTAAAGCCTTCCTCATCTATACCATGGACAGTAGTTCCAGCAAAGAAAATCTCTTGTGGACTCACTATAGAAGCTTTTTTCTTTCAGGTTCACCTCTTGTGTTTGTTAGCAAATGGTTTCTATAGGAACAAGATCTGCAGCCAGCCAGATCTTCATGCCATTGGTCTATCCATCATCCCCATCCACTTCACAAAAGTGCCTGCAGGCCGAGTGGACCTTCTCTACCTTTCCAACTTGGTGAAATGGTAAAATTCTCTCTCCTAATCATGCTATCACATAGAACGTAGAGCTGGGGTTCAGGGAGAGGGGTAAATGTAGTTAACAATTTTCAGTGATTTTTCTGATTTTAAATATGAGGGTGAGAGTCTATCCTTTTTACAGAAGGAAATGATGAACGATGAAGCTTAAGAATACAGTCACAAACACTATACAATAAGTAGGTGTCTCATATTTCAGGTTTGTTGGAACCTTCACTGTCAACGATGAGCTTTCCACTGAAAAAGGAGAGCCCCTTCAGTCAACCTTGGAGAGGCGCTTTGCCATCTATGCTGCACGAGATGATGAAGAGTTGGTTCATGTAAGTGACTGGGAAGTGCCGGGTTGGTTGCTGAGTTTGCATGCTAGATCCGTGCTGTAGTGCTCTCGGGTCATACACAGAGTGGTATTGGAGGGGTGGATTTGGAGAAAACGAATTGGTGACTTAGGAGATTCTGTGGCACGTTTCTTTGTTGTTGCATTTTTATCCGGAATCCTTCTGTGATTAAATTACTCAATTTGAACTGTGCCTGTCTGGAGCCTCTAGTTCTAGTTGGTGTCACTGTGCACTCTGTGTTCTGCTGTGGGTGGCTTTATGTATAGTGTATAGAGCTACTTGTTCCTAAGCATGCTTTGACTTCTTTATGTTGCTTTACCAGTGTAGATCAAAGAAAACCAGCTTGATAGATTTATTCTGAAATACTAATTTGAGTGAGGAAATTCTCGGGCTTTCTTGCAGCCAGAGAAACTCTTTACAGATCTTTGAGTTAGAAATTTGGTAGTTTCTTACTATAAGTCACCATTGAAGGCCAAAGCAATTGAGCTTTGATTTAGAGCAGCCAGAAGCCAAGGCCTTCAACTCTACAGTCACTTTGTGGTGGAATTGCATTAAGGTTAAACATGCTTTATTTTTTCTTTTGCAGATATTTTTAATTATTCTGCGAGCATTGCAGCTGTTGTGTCGCCTCGTGCTATCTTTTCAGCCTATTCCTCTCAAGGAGACAACAGCAAAGGTAGATTTTGTTGGGTGTGTGAAATAAGGAATAGGTCACTGGTTCAGAGAGTAGAATTGAAAAAAACTTCCTGGCTGTTGCAGCTTGAAGTGAATCACTTACTACATTAACCAGGGTGATGACAGTGTTCTGTCTATAGCACAGAAGATGCAAACCCCTAATTTTTTAGGTTTCTCCTTTAAAAAAAAAATCCATTTTGTGTGTTTCAGCAAACACTTCTAATGCTTCAGTTTTAAGTTTCTTTAAAACTCTGACAGCACACACTTGCTGATTGAGTACACCTCTCCTCAGACTTTGCCTGAAGTTTTCAAGTGCCTAAGACATGCAGATTTACCATGGTGACCAACCTTTGATCTGCACAAACTTCCTGTTGATTTCAGTCTTTTTTTTACCGTGTTCTTAGCTAAAAAGAACTTTTTCTTTGCAGGGAAAGCCTCTTTCTTTGCAGGGAAAAGGCTCATCCAAGATGCTGTCTCTCCGGGATGTCTCTGAGAGGTGGGATCGCTCTGCTGCAACATCCAAAGCTGTGGCAAAAAAATGCCCCTGCAGAAAAGCCAAACAGGATGAAAAGTCCTCAGAGAGCGAAGAAGACAACAAGGAGCCAAAGAAACGCAAAAGTGCTCGGACCAAAAGGGCACGCAAGTCAAAGCTGACTACATGCAGCCAGGAACAGAAGGAATCTAGTAGTGAAGAGAGTAGTTTGGTGGAAAAAGATGTGCCAGTCAGGCCCAAGAATGATCGCCGGAGACGTGTGGCCTCCAAAGTGTGTTACAAAGAAGAGAGTGGAAGCGATGAGGGCAGTGTTTCGGACTTTGAGGTTTCAGAGGAGGACAGTGATCCCTCTGATGAGGATTTTAAAACTGCCTCTAAAAGGCGGAAGAGCTCACTGGGCTCCCAGAAGTCAAAGGTAGTGGCTATAAAAAGCCCAAAAACTGAGACTTCAGAATCAGGGCTATCCAAAAATTCCTATGGAGCTGAGCCTAGGCCAGAGAAAAGTACAGCTCCAGCCTTGCCTCCTGCACAGAGAAAGAGAAACAAAATAATTTCTAGTGATGAGGATGATGGACAGCAGGAGGTAAGGAAAGTGATGGGCACAGACCAGTGGCTGGAGGTTTTCCTTGAACGTGAGGACAAATGGGTTTGTGTAGACTGTGTTCATGGCAACGTTGGCCAGCCCCAGCTGTGCTTCACACATGCCACAAAGCCACTTTTCTATATTGTGGGATTTGACAATGATGGGAGCGTCAGGGATGTGACGCAAAGATATGACCCGATGTGGATGACTGCAACAAGGAAGAGTCGTGTGAACCCGGAGTGGTGGGAACACACGCTGCAGCCGTATAAAAGTCCCTATGTGGAAAGAGACAAGAAGGAGGAAAATGAGGTAAATGGCAACAGGTTATTCAGGACATTTAGTGCCAGGAGTCCAGTCCTTGGATTCTCATTCAGGCAAAAATCATTAGGAATCTTTCCATGAGGAACAAAGTTTGTATTTGAGCTTGAAATGTTCAGATTGAGCATGTTTTAAAGAAATATACAATGACAGACTAAAGTAATATCAAGTGAAGGCTGTTCAGAGAAATCTGGAAACTTACTAATGTGGTTTCTGTACAGTTCAGCATTACCCTGCTTGAAGATAACCTGTGCATCTTCAAAATACGTAGATCTGGGTGCACATCTAAGTACCTGTTGGCAATTAAGAATGCTTTGGTCTGTTTGCTCATCTGATTGAGTTTCTGGTGGTTTTTTTCTTTGATTCATATTACAATAATTTTATTACAAAAGGTCGTGCAAGCAAGTTGTGGAATCACTCTTCTTTGTATAATTCCTACAGTTTCAAGTTAAGCTTCAGGATCAACCTCTACCAACAGCAATTGGAGAGTACAAAAACCACCCTCTTTATGCACTGAAGAGGCACCTCCTGAAATATCAGGCGATCTATCCTGAGCCAGCTGCTGTCCTAGGGTACTGCAGGGGAGAGGCTGTCTACTCCAGGTGAGTGGTGCACATGTTGTCATGTGCAACTGAGATCTTTGTCACACATTTGAGAGCTAATTTGTGTGAAGACCATAATGGTATCAACAGTAGTATCAGGCCACACACATAGACAAGGTGAGACATTTAGTTGCCCCGACAGCGTTTGCGTTTCACTTAGATATGGCTTTTTTACAATTCCTAACATGTGAATAACAGTTTGGAAGTCTCTTACGGGGAGACTTCAAAACTCTTTTGGTGCTTCCTTCTGGCCTTTTTAGAGACTGCGTACACACGCTGCACTCCAAGGACACTTGGCTGAAGAAAGCTCGAGTGGTGAGGATTGGAGAAGTGCCTTACAAGGTAAGAGGGTTTGCCTTCCTCCTGTCCAACATGTCTGCCCTCTAAAGTTCAAGCTCAGTTGTATTTTGGTTTTTGTCTTCTCTGTGTCAGCAGATGTAGATTTCTCACTTGCTTGCATGGTTTGTGGTAGCTGCATTGTGAATCTGTCCATCTACTGTGCCTGTAGTTCCTATATACTACCCACAGCCCAGCTGTGTCTTCTTCCCACCCCAAGGGTATCTAGCACAACCGCACTCTTTTCACCTTCTTTAACGGCATCGTAGTGTTTTGTATGAACTGCAGCATCTGGCTCCCTGTTGCATGCAGGTGCTCTGGGTTATCATGTATAAATAGTGGGTACTGAAGCTAGGAAGTAGACATTTCTTCTCTCCCAGAGCATTCTCCTTCCATATTCTAGGAAAGTCTGAAATCACTGGCAGCTCGTTGTGGTGTTACAGGCTCAATCATTGTATTTGCACAGATGGTGAAAGGATTTTCCAACCAGGCGAGGAAGGCGCGCCTTGCAGAGCCTGCAAACCGGGACAAAGAGGACCTGGCACTGTTTGGACACTGGCAGACGGAGGAGTATCAGCCGCCTATAGCCGTGGATGGAAAGGTAGCTAGGAAGGCAGAGGGCTGGTGTTAAAGGAAGTGTTAGTATGGAGCTGTGGGCTTTAATTTTTCCGGAAGTTGCATGTTTCAGAGGTGAGATCAGTCAATAACATCTGGATTCAGGATTAAGACTTTTGAGGTAACTGTCCCTGGGAAGAAATGGTCAAAACTTCACTGAGGCCTTTCTTTCCTGAGTACAAGTAATGAGTGCTAGCAGTGCAGAGTGCTAATTTTATGATTTTGTTGATGTGTACCCCATGTTTCCTTTGCTAATTCTCCGCATTACAGCCTGAGTAACAAGGCCTGGGCAGAGAACATGACTGGAGATAACCATGCAGCTAAAATCTAGGCTTGTGCCTTGTCATGCGAATATTAATTGAATACTAGCGTGGAATGTTGCAGGTCAGGAGGAAGAGAGAGTCTCTGAGTTGCAGCAGGAATTCTCACCTCTCTCCAGAGAGCAGGAGCGTCACCATTTCTCTTTAATTTTGCAACAACAGGTTCCTCGGAATGAATATGGAAATGTCTATCTCTTCCTGCCATCCATGTTACCCATTGGCTGTGTACAGCTGCGACTGCCAAACCTGAACAGGTTGGCGCGGAAGCTGGACATTGACTGTGCTCAGGCCATCACTGGATTCGATTTTCACGGCGGCTACTCGCACCCAGTGTATGTAAAGGTGTTTTGTTGCAGCTGATAGGTTTCCATGTCCTGCAGAAGCTGTGTGCCCTGTGTTAAGAAGTCCATGCCCTCCTCTTTTGTGCTAGTAGTGGCAGTGGAGTCAGTGGCCCTGGCATACAGAAGTGACTTTATATGCTCTAAGAGTCTGCACTTGTGTGGGGAGGCTAGGTGATGAGTAACACACTGAGATCTATGAGACAGGTGGTTCTGTCAATATTCTGTAGCTTGCTTTTGGTTTGGCTGGGTCAGCAGGCATTTGCTCCCTCTCTTTTTTCTTCCAGTAGCTGACAGAGGATTGTGTTCTCCTTCCTAGTACCGATGGCTATGTTGTCTGTGAGGAGTTTAAAGAGGTCCTCATTGCTGCCTGGGAGAATGAACAAGCAGAAATAGAAAAGAAGGAGAAGGAGGTGAGAATTATTTTTGCAGCTTCCTTATTGTAACATTTATTAAGTAAATTTCATTTAAACTGTGGACAAAATGAGATGAGGGTGGGCTGCGTAAGCAACAGACACAGAGCTCTGTGACCGTGAGTGGCTTGGTTGCATCCCCCAGATGCCCCGTTTTGGGCTTGCTGTCCTGACTGCAGTGGGATGCAGTACAAGTGTGTAGCAGTATCCGAAATAGTGCATGCTCTGGAATAGTTTTCCATGGATGCTGGGAAACAAAAATGTGGAGTACACATACAAGGTTAAAGTTTTGGAGGTGGCTCAGGTGTAATTTATGCAGTCATGGTGCACATTATAAAGTGACAGTAATTCGTGTATTTAGCAGGTAATCGGGCACCAATACGTATTACTCTTCAGAATCCTACTGGCCTATAATCTTTTAATGTGACACATTGAAGTTGGTGTGGTTTTTTTAATAGCAGTTTAACATCTTCAAACTTTCCTTTTCTGAGGGCGTAAATACATTGAAACTTAAGATAGAAAATTTTCTCTTTTCAATAACAATCCCACACAGAAGCGTGAGAAAAGAGCTCTGGGGAACTGGAAGCTGCTGACAAAAGGACTTCTCATCAGAGAGAGACTGAAGCAACGCTACTCCATCAAGGTATTCTGCATTTCTATTAGTGATTTCTTTTCAGGAAGACATTTCTCTACGAAGAGATTTTTTCCAGTCTTTACAATGTGTTACATTTCCAGCTGTAGAGTGTAGAACATCCAGAGTGTAGTTGCTCAAAAATCTTTTTCTTTCCTGTTGTTAGCATGTAACTAGCAACTAGTAAAAACAACTACACTGTAAATTCGATGTGGTCATGTCCATGAAATATTCATTATTGTTTAACGAGAGATTAGTGTTTCCCAGAGCATCATTTTTTTGGTTTTATTTTCTGTTTTACATATGCCCTTCCTAGATTTATTCCTCCAAGCCAAGCAAGTAGCTAACAGGACGAAAGGGGGCTGCTTTTTGTTATGAAGTCAGGTGTTTTAGTTCTTAATATTTTCCCCATTGAGAAAAGTGAAAGGCATGATCTTTTTAGAGCAGGTTTATTTTTAATCTTCCACAGCCAAAAATATTTTGCTCTCTTGAAAGAATGCTTGACATCCAGGAATAGAAACACACTGCTTTGGGTGAAAAGCCCAAACCAGAGCAGCCAACTTTTGTAACGTCATTAAGTGTCACTGCGACGTAAGACAAGCCCTTTTAGAAAGGGGTAGTTATGAGTGATTTCTAGTGTAACTTTTCCATTTTCATACCTGTTTTTTCCAGACTGAGCCGTCAGCACCTGAGACAGAGAAAGGCACGGGATTCTCTTCTGATGAAGAAGGAGGTCCAAGTTCAGAGACTGCAGTAGGGAACGTGGCCATTTCTTGGCCCCAAAATCGCCAGTTAGAGAAAAAAAAAGAAGAGAAAACAACCAGAAAGAGCAGGCGAGAAAAGAAAGGAGAAGCAGCACAGTTGTTCCCATTTGAGAAGCTGTGATCAGAACAAGCTTTTCTTTGCCGTTTCCAGATGCAAGGCCAATAGTCACAACAAAAGTATCCTTTGCCAGTTAAGGACTTAGTTTTCCTGTGCACTTGTGTTTCTGAGCTATCAAGGACCAACCTAATTCAGTTATCAAGAGGTTTTTTTGCGTCACAGGTAACTGGGTTCATCCTTTTATCCTTGGACTTAGGAGAAGCAGATGTGCAGTTGTACCTTCTAAGAAGATCACTTCGTGCTGTTGGGTGTTTTGCTCTCTTTTGTATCACTCAGCACTAATTATTCTGTTTTCTGAGGCATTCCTTTCATTAGCACCGTCTCTCCCCATTTTTCTCCATTCCCTTTTTTCCTGCTTGCTCAGAATTAACGCACACAGCTGCTATTTAACAGTGTGTGGTGAGCTGGCCAAAGGACTGTCACCTCTTTGATTCGTACTTTATCCAAATCAGTGGTGAGGTAGAGTTCTGGTCTTACTAACTACCTGTTATCACAGAAGGGGAAATACTTCCTCTAAGGTGTAAAGAAACATGCAATCAAGATTTAGAAGAATCTGAAAATGTCCTTTCTAAAGAATATTTGCCTTTTGTGAACACTTTGTTTTGGCTTTTCATCCTACAATCTTCCTTTACTTTCAGAAATCTTGTGTGTTGGAAAGGAGAAGCTCTGTCTTTATTTCAAACTTAAGGTTAAATACATCTTCTTAAGTAACTTGAATATAAACATACTTGTTTCAGTTTTGTTTTATCAAGACCATGTGGATACATTCTGGAGCAAAACATGTAAAACTGGCCGAGTGTCATTGTCAGAAATGAAACTCACTGTGATGAATTTCTGTTACAGGGACCTCTTGTAAATGTTACCCAGTTTGAAAACGGTTAAGAGAGGAATGTTGAATCTACACAAGCTTTTCCTGCAGTTTTGTAATAGAAATGCTGATCTGTCTTTTGCAGTTTTTATAATTAAATTAGACTGACACTGTCTCTTTAAAAATAGAGGAGAATACAGTCTGGACATTGGTGGGCATGGTCACAGAGGAAAGATGAAGAAATGCAAGAAAATGGCTTACATTTAATTATGTTCAGAAGAAAAATCTTTATTTTTGTACTGCATTAGTCGAACAAATAAAGTATGGAAAAAGAGTATGTATGTTGTGCATTAACCTCCCCTCCAGCCAGCTCATTCTTCTGCAAGCAGCTCGTTCCCTGGAAGGACTCTTCATGCAAGGATAAAAACACACCGTGCTATTTCCAGAAGTCAACCTGGGTCCCAGGATATCCCAGAGCTGGCTGCTTGGGAATTGTAATGGTAAGTGTCTACATTCTAAGTTTTTAGGTTTTGCTACTGAATTCTAACTTCCTATGACCTGTAAGTAAGTTTTCAAGAAAAACGCTAAATCTTGCATGAACTGGTAAAACCGCAGAGGACACAGAGGACATGGTTCCTTCTGTGTCAATCACAGTGCGACGTGCAGGATACACCCTGAGATGAGCATCTAATTTTTCATCTGCTTAAAATGGGAGCTACTCCACGCTTCCAGACTTGGGACACTCAGCACAGATACACGAAGTTATGAGTCTAGTGACTATACATAGCAGGGAAGAGACAATAATCTTGAGATGGCAGGATCCTACCTCTCAGCTACACAGGCAGCCAGCTCTCCTAACCTAAGCATGCAAAAGACAAAAGTGTAAGTATGCTCTAAGGGAGATAAAGCAGAAAGGGAAGATGGCTGACAGATTAGGTACATGCTCTGTCGGATTTTGGTAAGGAAGCAAGAGAAACGCTGCTGCCGTTGTTTGCAGGTAGAGATGTTGTTCGTGTACATGCAATGAAAGCGAGCTTGGCTCCCCCAGCACGCCTGGCCTGGGAAGACGAAGTTTTTGCCTGTGAAAGAAGTCTCACTTGATTTTGTGTCATTCCTGTGCACACACTAGTATGTAAGACAAAAAGTGTTTTAAGCTGTTGAACGCGTAAGTAAACCCCTGGTCTCTTCAAACATGAAGCTGTATCCAGTCAGGTTGAACCATCATATTTTTCAAATAACCTTACAAGAAGATGTTTAATGCAAGAAGTTACCATGACTTAAGTAGTCAGTAAAGGGGAGTAAAACCACGGTAGGCTGGAATCAGCCATTCATCACATAGAAGTGTACAGACCAGAGAGCAGCCGTGCTGTTATTAGGAACTTGCTTCCCAAAATGGGGAAATATCTGCAGGCTAAACAAAACCCAACTGCACATTTATCTCAACCAACAGCAGAAAACCAGTTCATGTGGTAGCTACAAACTAATCCTCCATGTACCTGGATGCTATTCCTGGACATGAAACATGCAACATTTGAATGTAATAAAAAAGAAGCCTACAGACCAACATTTTGGAAACTGTATTTTATTAAATATACAAAAGCTCACCACAACTGTAGAAAATTGTACCTTCATCTCAATATGATAAGGCTGGTTAGTTTCCTGCATCATTGGTAAAACAGTAGCCCAACAGCTGTTTTTCTCCCCAGTGGAGGGCAATTCTTAATTGATGGAGCAACAGCTGGTATTGGCGAGCAGCAGGAAGGCTGCGCAGTATCGCGAACGCACATCCGCTGCGTTCCAACAACCTCTCGCTCACTACTGCTGTTCTTACGAGAGGAACCCACCTATGGGCCTGGACTGACAACATTCAAATACCAGAAGAATTAAAACAATTAAGGCTAATAAAGTAATTACTACTTCTCAGAACATTGATAACTCAGATCTCTATTTCAGTACCATTTGTAGCAAACATTGGGTTCTATGTATGTTCAAGTTAAGTTCCTTTGGTATGGGGAATGCATTTCTCCTGATAGTCGTAACTGGATTTCGTAAATGAAGACATTATTTTTGTACTGAATTGTGTACACTTACAGAAAAAAACACGGTAGTGTAGGGAGGGCACATCTGAAAGCCAGACTCTAGCTAGGTGGAGAGTACAAGATAGTCTATAATCTCAAGTACTGGTTACAGCAGAAATATGTAAACATGAGCCATCACAACACTACAAGGCGGCATTCCTCTAACATGACATAAAGCTTAAAATTTAGGCTACTAAAGTCTATAAAATCTAATCAGGCAAAGATGTTCTCATTATTTAGCTTCATGGAATATACTCATTGTCCTTACTAAATGAAATTCAAGAAACAGTATACACAGCAAAAAAAACCCCAAATATTTTAAAGAATATACACTCAATTATAAAAATTAACTTTATTTCAAGGCAGTAGGTTTTACTTTTAAAGGTTAGTGAGCTCTGAGTACCCCCTTAAGTGCAATTCAAAGCTCAATTTTTGAAAGTAATGCAATGGTGAAGTCCACACTACCATTTTGGATGCTTAACTAAGAAGAACTTCAGAGACTTTGAATAAAAGCTGGGGGAAGTCAATGCTTTCTGAAAAATCCACCCTACCTCAGAGCACTACTAACATTGCCACTTTTCTCTGAAAATCCTCCGTCCAAAAGCACGTGTTTTACGTCAGTATGATGTGAAATTCGACTAAGCTGTGTTTTGCCTTTGAGCATATACACTTCCAAATGCCTCAGCCAAAGAAGTGTACGTGATACATGACTCTGCATATAAGAAAAGGCAGCAGAGGCAGGGATTGTCAGGGACAGGTACACACACGGATTTCCTAAGGACGGCTAATCACAGCCCGTGTGACAAAGCTGGCACTTTCTCCATAATACACAAGGTGCCCCAACTGTCAGTGAGGCCTTGCCAGGTCTCAACTCAGGCAATTACTAAGTGGGAACAGGTACAAATCTGCTTATTCACTGACTCAGAATCAATACAGACACTCCAAAATGCTTTTTCTCTCTCAAAGTCAATTTCATTGACTTCCTATAAACAGCATCATGTTTTTCATGGATAATGTGTATCACCAACCACATTCAAGCCCCTTCCCCAACTCCCGCTGCACACTGCTGGACTGTGACTCTCTGTAAGCACGCTGCAGTGACCAGGACAGAAACGCACTCAAAAAGTTTCTAAACGTGATTCAGCGCAAAACCCACCACCTCCTTCTCACTGCTGCTTCTTTGGTGGAACGCGGGATTTCGCAACCACAATGGGAACTACGGAGAGCAACCCGATGAGCAAAGCCCAGAGAGGGCGGTAGAAGAGCCAGCCGAGGGAGATGGTCAGGAGCGACAGCGAAGTGGCCATGCAGAAGGCAAATGCTTTTAATCCAACGTTAACCAGATCTCTGACAAGAGGAAACCAGTCCACTGCAGAAAGAATTAAACAGATAAAGCAGTTGACAAGACAGTCATTTAAAACGAAGTCTTATCCGTGCCTAGGATTTGCACACTAACTATGGCAATCTAAAGAGAGACTCTAAATTATTTATCAAGAGCACCAGATAAGGCATTTCAGCAGAGCATTGTCAAGGCATTTAATAATTAACAGCTAAACAGCTAAGACAACGGTATCCTCATCTCTTCAAACAGGAAGTCATCCAAAATTAGGTCTGAAGTCTTGTCCAAGGCTTGAGACGCAGAGTAGACTTGCAGCTATGGAACAAGTCTACGGCAACTGATACAATATGCTAGCACAAAAATTAATTTCTGGCAAGAATAAATCTTGCATTAGCATGTATATGAACAAGGAAATATAAAAAAAAAAGAGAGCACACCACTACAAAGCAAATGATAGCTTTGATGTCTGAAGTTTATACAAGTTGGAGGCACCATCCTGCTTTTCTTTATGGAGGCACCATCCTGCTTTTCTCTAAGTTTTTATTCCAACATTTCTCTAGGCTAAAAGGATAAACAAAAAACCTTTTTTGCTGTGTGTTCACAGTAATGTAGAGTAACCAGACACAAGGACATGTTACTATAGAACTACTGAGCTGGGATCTTCTGAGACTCACAACAGATATTTGCATATTTTTTTTTTAATATTCACAAACCAACCATCTGGTTCCTGTTCACCTGCAATTGCCTACAGCGACTTTCAGATCAAACCCGATCTGAGTTCAAACCAGATTCCTCCTGATCTTCAAATTAATTAATTGCATACGTGAGCAAGAGAGGAGCTCTCTGGGGATTATGATCCTATTTCGAAATCATTTTACCATTCTGTGAAGAACTTACCCAAAGTGTAAAAGATTCGAGTCATTAGGCTGATGCCTACAAACATTGCCAGCCAGCCAGCTGCACGGAGGGCCCAGGTCTTCATGGTGTTACTCTCATGCTCTTTCTGAAACACCTCCTGGAAGCAAACACCATTATATGCAGCCTGTTTCTCCATTTCTTTTGAGATCCTTTTGATTGCAGTGTCTTATAAGCAAATCAGACCTGACAGCATTTTAGGAGTACAAATTCTCCTGTAGAAGCTATATTGTGGCTTGTTCTGCAGGGTCTTTTTGTGCAGTACTGCTGAGCACTACAGGAGATTTTGAAGTGCAACGCAAGGGAAACCAGCATTTTTCTAAATTAAGACAGCTAAACAAGCATTGCTTGGCACACTATAGCCATGGGCAGAAAGCACACAGGTTTGGCTGCAAATGGGTACGTGTATGACTGACTGACTACTTGTACATACAAGTGCTCTACGAATTATTCATTTGTAGCGAGTTAATTTCCAATGAACTAAAATTGTGCCTAATGAAGATTCAGAGCTCATAGCAGAGAGCTGATTCTACTGCTACTCTCTTCCAACTCAAAACAAAAGCTTCTTTAACTGCTTTTGGGAGCTCCTGGAAATTCTTGACATCTGGGATTTTTGTTGCAGGGCATGAAACAATCATTAATGGAAACAAACCTACTAAAAGGAGTAAATGAATCACCAAATTGCTGGAGCATGCAGGATTTATTGAAGCATAATGCTCTGCCTGAAGGTTCTTTCTCAGCCAGAATAGCAATAAACATTTCAAACAAGCCTAAACTCCTGTTATTAGAAGCTGAAGAGAGGATAGCTCCTATGGTTTGTTTAATTAAAGCCTGATTTTTACTATTTTTACAAATGACCTTTTCAAAAGTACATGCTTGCCCATGTAAGAGGGAAACTACTGAAGAGCAAATAAAAGCAAAATGAGAAGGCACAGAATGCAAAGGATGTTCAGCAGCAACGCAAGGGGATTTTAAAAAAATATAGCTACTTTAGCCACACTTCCTTTCTAAAATTAAAAAAAAAAAGAATAATTATAGCCAAATTTTGTACTGCTAGTGGGCAAAGAGCAGCATTTTGCTGCAACACAAAGAACGTGCAGAAACCTGGAAGGCAAACACAAGCTATAGCACATTATCCTAGAAAAAGGAGAGAGAAAACCCAATGTTTCCATCGAGCATCTCCTCTTCTAGAGCAGGTCTCAAGGAGAAGGAGAGCTTACTCCCCTGCCACTTCTACACTACCATCTCCAATTTTAACCCTTCACTAGTACAGTGCGGTACCTCACCTCCACAGAGAGCTCCCCAGGGTACAGAATCTGCAGGACATCTCCAGACTTGGTATGATATGGAACCAGCTGATCACCTCGCTGGCGAGCAATCACAGTCACCTTGGAAAAAAGGGCAAAAATATTTACTGGTTACTGAGTTGGGAACAGAGTCTGCGAAATACAGAAACAGCTGAAGACTCACCTTATCAGCAGAGCCTAAATGGGGGTCATCTCCACTCAGACCTGCATAGAAGAACGAGACACGAAGGTCTCCTACCTACAAACAAGAGCATATGGGAAGTCAAGAAAGATTTCCTTACAAAAGGGAATCACAGCAAATCTGCATGGGAACACTCTTTATGTATCAACATGTTTTCTGAAGATTTCTATCAAGCCAGAATGCACTCAGAACGATTTCCAAGCTGTACTTCTTTCAGGCCTAGCTGACAGCTAAAACAGGACAGCTCAGATGCTGTTTGCAATACCCTCTCTGATTTAGCTGCAGAAGCATAGTAACGCCAATGAGATCCTGTGTTCATCTCTTGTCATTTCATCTTTTGGCAAAGGAGGGCAGGCAGCGTAAGCTGACAACAAGCTATTTCATTTTACTCTGTTCAGTACAGCCAGGCAGAGGTAGAACCCACCTCCCAGCACCATCCCATGTCTTTCCATTCAAAAGCATGGCAGACTCAAGAAAATAGAATACAAAGAAGGAGGATCAGAAGCTTCCTTCAAAAGGAGCGCTCGTGCTGAAGAACTGTACTAAGAGCGCTATCCTGTGTGATGGTCTGCACTCCAATTTCTACATAAACAGAAATGGGACATGCCCCAACTTTGTTTCTCATATAATAGTAATCACTGCTTTGGTTTATCTTTCTCATCTTACTTCTGGACGCCTGGGGTTCTCACTATGGTAGAAGTAATCTCCTCCCCGGGTAACATCAGCATGTGGATCCTCAAGGTGTGACAAGCTCAACTGCTTGAAGTCATCAATTTTATCCACAAGACCTAAGCAGAATAAAGAAACAAGGTCAGGCCTGGTGTCTAACTTGGAACAGCAAGTTTGCTGGCTGGCTTTCTGATTATCACTTGATGTGGAAGGAACTGCTGATGGAAAGTGGAAAGTCCACTGCTGATGTAACAGCAGACACAAAGCCAGTACAAAGCAATCTTACCCTTGGAAAGAAAAAAGCTGCCAATCTGGACACTAGGAGAAACAGCAGTGAAAGACTCCACAGCCATGGCACTGAAGAACAGAGAGAGTCCTTGATTAGTCTCAGAATTATGATCAAACTCTTGATTTGCAGGATATAATACACAGCACGTAAAAGGTATTACGTCAAACATCAGGAGAAACTCAAGGAGCTAAATGGCTGTCATGATGTGAAAACAAATCCATCAAGAAAACTGTGTTGAGACTTCACAGTGTTGGAGCCATTAAAATAAGTTAAGACAAGATACAACTGTCTCATCCCCTGGCCCGACCTTCAATTCACTCGACAGGATTTCACTAGTTTTTTCTGTACTGAACCTATAATGGGCTGAAACGGAGTTCAGCTTTTAGGCAGCTGTTCAGTGGTCACAGAGGTTTTGAGTGACAATGAATTAGTGACTTTCTTAGATATTTCCTGCAATCTTTAACTGCATTCATAAATTTTTTATTGAGTTTTATTTCTAGCCTGAATTTATTTAGCTTCTGCTATCAACTGCTAGATCTTACCTGCGAAATTAAGAAGCCTAGATCATAAACCTTCTCGATATAAAGGTACTTTTATGTCATGGCCAAGTTAATTAAATTCCAAACTCAGGAATCCTTTACTTACAGACTTGACTTCACTCTCCTAAGTAGTACTACTAGAATCTGCTTGGCAGTAAACAACAGATTTTATTTTCATAAATGTCTAAGTTGCATAAAAAGGTAAGATGGAAGGAAGAAGACATGTAGTACACACTTAAAACGGAGTCTCATTAATGCTAGGCATGAGTTCTAACATTCCGCGGCTCTGCAGACACTGCGCTGTCTCCCGCAAGTATCCACCACAGTTACGCTCAGTCTCCTTGGTTTGTACCAATACGCTCAGATGAAACGTTCTTGGTGCAGCACCTTTAAAATTACGTACTGCAATAGCACTAAATAAAAAAAGTTTGTACTCTCCATTGGAGATTTGCATTTACTGGCGAATCCTTGGAGAATTTTCGTTAACAAAAAAGTGTGCATGGGAAGGACAGGCAAGGCAGGTATGTCATCTGTGCATCCTCTTTTCCATTATCTCTCATCTCTACAAGTCTGCTAGTGGGGACTTCTAATCAAAACCACACAGATTTTCATTTTCCCTCCCGAAGTAGTACTTCCAAATAAAGGACAGTGTATTTGGAAGTTCTGGAGATTTTGCAAAGTTCAAAGTTTTGTTGAAATCCTGGTCCTACTATCTCCCCAGCTGTATTTTTCACTCGCACACGATGTTTTTTGCCAGATGGCATCCTGCATCCTAAGGAACCAAGCAGGTGCTGTGAGAAGGACAAGCCAGCTAAAACTTAGCATTAAAACCGGCACATTGTAGTGTAACTAAAATGCAGCAGATGAAAGATACACGAAAAAAATAGTGCACGGGCGATGGCCACAAATAAGCCTGTAAGCTCAGACATGCTAGCTTAGAAAAAGCAGCATGCAAGTGGCGTGACGAGTTCATGGGATACCTGCTGTTCTAACCCTGCACTTGTAAAAGAGGAAAGAATTAGTAAAGGACTGCACTAATAAACAATAAAAGTCAGAGAGGAACCCACTCAAGTTTTCCTACATGGAGACCACATGGCCCAGAGGTAACAGAATAGCCTGATGTCCAGCCATTACTAATGGATAGCTTAATTCTGGTTCCACCAGGCAGCTCTGAACTGCTCTCTAATCTCTCTAGGCCTTAGTTTTCTCAACTACCAAAAGACCAACAGTTTCCATCTACTTCACTGGGTCATGAAGACCAGTCATTTAGCTTTCATCCTTGATGAAAAGGGACAGAACTAGAGAGACTGTGCTAGGTAGTAAATTACCTCGGGTTTTTGTGTCCAATTTCTCGATCAAAGTTTCTGCTGTTCACAACTTCTGGTTTCCATTCGGTATCTGAAGGAAATAGATGTGAAGGTTGAGGAAAAAATGGGAAAAATTGCCACTCAGATCTTAGTTATTGAAGACACGTTTCAATCAACGAATCAGTTCTCATTCACACTCACAGTAATATGTGGTAGTCTGTACTGATACCTAAATCCATCTTCCTATACTTAGAAGGAATGACAGGATTTAAAAAAAAAAGGATTTTAATGATAAAATTGTAACTCAGCTTTGTTCAGTGGGAGTTTTGCTGCTGGGTTTGATTTCTGGCTCCACTCTTTGGGAATAATCTGGTTTTGTGAGGGAAGGCTGTGAGCTCTGCCAGAATCAGCAAATTCCAGTGCAGTCAAGCAAGAGATAGAGACGGTACCTGTGTGTGCCACTGTCAAAAATGCTGCCTTCATTCAGGCCACAGCGGGCTTCCCACATTCCCAGAACACATTCCAGTAGGTTTCTTATAACACCTACAAAACTAGAGTCTCTTTTTTGAGTAGCTTCCATATTAAATATAGCTTATTCTGCTTCTGTGAAGGAGTAGAGAGGAAGGAAAGAGAATTTGGTTAAACAGTGGAGTAGTGATCATTGTAAGGAATATTCTGGTGTACTGCATACGTGGCAAGATTTGGGTCGGAGCGCTGCAGGGGTGGCCTCCGTGGGAAAAGGTCAGGGGCTGCCCTGTGTTGGACACAGCTGGCTCCACATCAAACCCAATGCAGACCACAGCTGAGCCCATCAGTGAAATTTGGGGCACTTTTGTGAAAGTATTTTTAAGAAAAGGCAGAAAACACCAAATGGGGGAGGGAACAAAAAGGAGCGAGAAACAACAGAGGGAACAACAAAGTCTGAGGAGGAGGTGCTCCACAGCAAAGCGGATATCCACTACAGCATGGAGGGAGCTCATGCTGAAGCATGGGAAAAGTGTAAGAAGGACAGAGCGGCAGAGAGAAACCACCCTGCACTGACTGTAAACCCACCACCACCACTTGCTGCGTCGCTAAAGGGAGCGAGTGTAACCTGCAGCAATAATGAGGCAGGGGGCAGGGAGAAGAGTCTGGAGTGAAGCTGAGCCTGGGAAAGGGTAAGAGCAAATGTGTTCACCAAACATCCCAATCAGTAATTAAATATTTATTTTGACAATAAATTAAGTATTTTCCCCACATCAAGTCTCTTTTGTCCATAACGGTGAAACTGGTAAGCGAAGTCCTGATCTTTATTTCAACTCACAAGCTCTCTCATTTCTGTTCTTCCCAATCTCTTACCCGGTCCCACGGAGGGGTAGAGTAAGTAAGTGGCTGTGGGGGCACTTGGCTGCCAGCCAAAGCTAACCCACTCCATCCAGTAATATACAGACTTTTACTGGACAGAATCCATCAACCCTGAGAGGGCAGTTGGTTTTTTAAATGGCATTTCTTTTTGTTCCCTGCCACTGTAACGCTGTTTTTCACAGCTCATAACCACTAGTGCTACTTCTTATGTATCTCCATGCTGCAGGGTCCCATGCTTCACTGAGCTGGGATAATTTTGTGATCACACCCAGAAACTGCTGCACACCCACGTTACACATCCACGTGCTTTAATCAGAGATAAATGAAGCACAGAAACCAATCTCCAGATCTACGATGACTCAGAGTATTTTTTTGCCACTGGGTAGACCAGAATAATGCTCTCAGTTCTGCTCTTGCCAAAAAGGCATTTGGCAAAAGCCACAGCACACATCAAAAGGTTTTCATTAGTTGGTATCAAGACCTAAACAGACTCTCAGCAGGCTGTTTTACAGGCTAGAGCTACGCTGCTCTTCCCTGTCTATTCTCTTCTCCTCATGCCTGAACACGTGCCCAATTACCCCACTTCTGAAGCGTAATCTCAGGCACACCTTTGAACACACTCCATCTCTGCCCATCTCCCATCATTGAGGACATTATGAATCCTATCTCCAGAGCATCCTATCCCTGGATGCTGCTCTGAACCTCTAGGAGTTCCAAGACAAGCCTTTCTGTAGTATTTACGTGCTAACAGCACACCTCCTTTCACCTCAGTTACCTCAAGAAAGGGAGGTCCAGACATTTGTTTAGGAAACAGAATTTTTGCTTATTTCTTCACATTCCTTTCATTTCTTTCCCAACAAGAAAATACAGGGTTTACAACAAAAATCAAAATACACACAAATAAAAGTCCAAAGTTACATGCACAAAAGGGACTTTCTGTTGACCAACTTACTGTATGAATACTTTGTCTCTTTCTTAATCTCACCATTCTCTTCATATTCCCTGCAGAGAAAAAAAGTGGGATGAGAACCAAAACAGTGCACACACCCCCCTGCTCTGGGCAGAACACACGTTAAAACGAAATGCACAGACAGCTCACTGGCAACACAAACTCACCTTTATAAGTAAACTAACCCTTCTCTGAACTACCTATTCTGAAGTCATAGATTCACCGTCCAAGGAGAAAACTACACAAAATGCTGAACAGCCACAACCCTTTGTGGCCAACAAGGAGGTGTTAGCTAGATTGATGTAGAACAACCAGTATTAAAGACAATAATACAAGCTGACCTAAATCAACAAGTCTTTTACAGACATTGCACCATAACCATGTTAAAACTGATAAGTTATTTTTCGCACCTTCACAACCTCTGACACTTTTTTTTGTACGACATGAAAGACAATTAGAATATGAGTTTTGTGGAGTCGGACCTACATAATAGCTAAGAACTTTTGTACTACTGTCAGTGGAATTATTATCAACAATAGAAACATTTTTCCCCTTCTGCTTGCAATCATTAGCAAAGTAGATAACATCTCATTACATTACTACATTCTAGTGTATGTTAGGCTGCAGGTATCAACCAGGCAGGTTTTGGGTCAATGGTTTTATCAGAGTTTATTCTGAAATTCATAACTGAAACTGTTGGGTTTACTTTGTTTTCTAAAAAACATGAGGACCCCTTTGGGAGATTTTAAAAAACCCAAACAACCAACCCATCAAAAAAACCCCAACAAGTAAATCATTGTCATTGCAGAATAAAGGAAGAAAGCCAAGGGAAATATGATGAAGTTTCTGGATTTAGCAAACATCTTTTTGTATTTCCTTTCTGAGGACAGGAAAAAAATTAGCTTGAGGATCCATGATCAAGTTTTAGAGAATGGCAGCAGGAAGGGCTTAGCAGATGGAGGGAAAAAGAGGGTTATCAAGTTTTATTTGAAAAAACTCAAGACCAAGTATTTTGGGACAATGGTTTTGATTCTGCTAATCAACTAGCAGGCAGGGAGAATTATGGAGGTAGAGTTACAGAAATACTGATGGGCAGAAAGTACATAGAATCATAGAATTGTTTAGGTTGGAAAAAACCTTTAAGATCATCAAGTCCAACCATAAACCTAACACTGCAAGTCCACCACTAAAAAATGTCCCTAAGCACCTACACATCTTTTAGATACCTCCAGGGATGGTGACTCAACCACTTCCCTGGGCTACCTCTTCCAATGCTTGAATAATAAATGAATAAATAAAAGAAGTTTTAGGAACATCAGAAAGGATAGAAATCAACTGAGTCTTTGGGAAAAACACAAGTGGTTTGGTTTGGTTTTTTTGTTTGTTTGTTTTTTTCTTTTTCATAAATTGGTAAAGATCTTTGAATTCTGTTG
Source organism: Tauraco erythrolophus (assembly GCF_009769465.1). Lineage (NCBI taxonomy): Eukaryota > Metazoa > Chordata > Aves > Musophagiformes > Musophagidae > Tauraco > Tauraco erythrolophus. The sequence goes on from NC_141476.1 coordinate 11,594,164, forward strand.
ACAACACATATGACAGAAAATAGATCAATTGGCTCTGGGGTGGCCGAGCATCAGACAACAATAATGAAAACTGCTGCAGCATGGAGGCCAAGAAACCCTACACGAAGTTACACAAAATTAGGAAGTGGAAACATTTGACAAAAGGCCTTGGATGTTACCCAAATTTTATCAGATGTAAATTCTGCAGCATTGACCAACTACATGACCTGACATCTCCGAAGAAATTAAAGTGATGCTCTAAAAAAATCCAAGAGCTCTAGAATTCTCCTGCCATAAAGACTTGTTGGGTTTTTTTTCTTTGGCTTTAGGAAGAGAAACGAAAAATGTGATGGGATCCTGTTAATACGACACCTTTATAAACAACTTTTAAAGATTTCTTTCACTTACGTGGAATCTTCATATTCTACCCATTGGTACATTTCCACGTTACGCTTAAGTTTGACAGCCTGGATGGAGAGCCCATAGCTGGGATCAAACAAAGGCTATTTAAAAATTTAAGAAAATACAAGTCAGTATAAATACTATACCTCACAAACTCAAACACTGCACTTTTATGATCAAACTCATTTACATACCTCACTGTACATAGTTAGAACAATGTTACACACCGTTGAATATAGAATGTTACGAAAGACAAAAAGGAGCATCTCTTTATAACACTGACAAATCTAACTTAAAGAATCACCATCAAAAATTATTGCCATACTGAAGAGTAAAACCAGAAATGCTGGCTAATGGTGTGCAGGTTTAAGTGTTTAAACCAGGGGGGAGATGTTATTTTGCTGGAAGCTCCAGTGCTGTGTTACCTGTTGCAATGCACGCTGACCACAGAAAACGACATTGCTACTGAAAAGTCAGAACTTGCAGAGCCTCTGTACGGCAAGAGCCTAAAGACTTTCCAACATCATGAACACACAAAGGGTTCCCTGTACGCAGAGGAACCGAAATGATCCACCAAAGGCAGCGGGAGGGTAAACACGGCTAGACGTAGCATGTTGTTTGGGAGCAGGGAGACCAAGGCTGTATAGCATCTCCCTGATGCCGGGCCAAGAACCAAACTCAGGTGATAGCCAGCAATACTTAGAGGAGAGAAGCTATGTGTCTTCTCGCTGGATATCAAACATAACTTTAATTGGCAAAGACTCTTCCTTCTCTCCAAGCTTGAAATACTTATATCTTCAAGATACTATTTTATTTACCTTAGGTGTACTAAGAGCACCAGCTAAGTGCACCAGTCTTCCTTCATTCTGCTGAAACACACTGTGGATGCTATCAAGAGAGATCACAAGAGAAAGTCCCTCATCAAGAGATTTGGCTGTCCTTAAAGCTCGTCCCTGCAATTAAGAAAAGCAAAATCAAGTTGTGGAGAATCAATGGTACAGCTGTATTTTGTGAAAGAGGTTAGCAGACAAGTGATCTGAAGACCACAAGGAATGCTTGTACACTCAGCCTTCAAGGCATATTCTCAAAACACACTTGTACTTCTCTTTCTCTGCGCCTGACACATTTCGGGGCAGTACTTCTTACCCATGCAGCAGGACCATTAACATGGACTAAGCTCCTCAAACACACATAGATTATTCCTCCAAGGGTCCAAAGTTATTGCTCTTCACCTCTTACCTTGCTCACTGTTTATGAATAACTGCAAAAATTATGCCAATTATGGTCCTTTTTCCACAGACCCATATGACTACTTGGCAGAAGTTTTCCATACCTTACCATATTATGGTGCACTTTCTCCTGCAAAGTCAAGAAAATTGGAAGTAGTTCTCTTTCCTCTTGTAGAGGTATAAAAGGAAGTCTTAGGCAAAAATTCAGAGAATTCTGCTACCCCATCCCAAAACTGCCAAAAGCATGTATGTTTGCAATGGTAGGGCATTAGGACTCCCTGTCTAAAACGAAGACATAAAATAACACTGAGAATAATTAACACCCTCAGTTTTGCATCATGGAGTATGAATTCCTTCAACACAATTATAACACTTGAAACGAGGACCTTATGTTATCCCAAGAAAAGAAAGACGACTGGAACACGGCTGGCTCAAAAATCCTCTTCCAACAATACTACCACCTGTTTCTGCCCCAGCTCACAGGTTTCGGATCTTATCTCTCATCACACACTGCCACTGTCTCTACTACACTCGGTTCTACAGAAAGACTATCTGTGGCCCAGTGATTTTACTCTTCTGTTATATCCCAAGGATAAGCACCAGACCCTTCAGACATAACATCCTCTTCTCATGGATGAAGTAATAAAGCTTTAATGTGATCATTCTAGTAAGCTTACAAATGCAAAACTAATTGAATGTCACCTCAGCTGTGACATTTTAAAGCTGCGTATAAACACTGACAGTATTCCACTTACTTCATTGGTAAAAAGAAGGTAGAAAGACAGAAGAAATGTCACAAGTCCCATCAACATGCCTCCAGAAGTCTCACTGAGCCTCTCCAGGAACCCTGGTTTGGTCTCACTTGAGATTTTAACATGGTCTTTTCTGCTGCCTGTGTCAGAGAACTGTTGGAGACAAACAAAAAAAAATGCAACATTGGTGTGACAGGGGAAGGCATTCTCTTTCAAAATAAGTCTTTTAGCTTTGTTAATACTGCTGCTCTACAAAGTTGCACCTCTTGCCTTGACCCGAAATTTTCCCATGCTTATTAAATGCCTCATCAAACTTTTGATACCAGAAATACAGTCAATAAATAAAACTCAAGCCTAAGGGAAAAAACAATTGCTATTACAGTGGTTCAACATGTTTCTTCAAGCTTTCTTCAGTCTGCCTCTAGGTTCCCTACTGGTGTCCACGCCCGGCATTCAGGCCGTGACAAACTGAGTAATGCTGCTGAATTCCAGACCAACTAAAACATAGCTATAAATAACGAGTTACGTTTCACCTCACCAGCCGTTAAGCGCCTGCATACTTTAAAAAAGCTGCATCTAGAGCAACAAAAAGAGATGGCTGAAATTAAAATCGCTGCTGCCGTCCTGACGAGCGCCACATGAACGCACGACAGCCCCGGGCTTTATCTGTGCGTGCACGGGCTGTGGGGAACAACCAAGAAGGAACTTCGGATCACGCAGCCCGGACAGGAGACGAAGCTTCTTTTGCTCATCTCCAGACGCCGAGCGGGACGTGACAGCGACAGCGACAGCCACCGCTCCGCGGCACCAGGCGCTGCGCGGGGCCCCTCGCCTCAGACCGGCCACCCCGCGGGAGCGGCCGGCGCGGGAACGGGCCCGCCGAGGGGGCCGCCCCCCGCGGCACGGAGCAGCGGCGGGAGCAGTCCGAGCAGCACTTACGTTCCGCAACATCGTGAGCCTCTTGCCCTCGCCGGTTGACAGCCCGGAGCCACCGCAAGAGCCGCAAACAAGAACCTGCGCAGCCACCGCCGCCCGCGGCCGCGCCCTCTCAGCGCTCGCCCGGCCCTCCCGCCGCCGGGCCGCCCCGCCCCGCGCCGCCGCTGCAATGCATGCCGGGACGCGTAGTTCCCGCCTAGGAAATGCAGCCCTCCGGCCCCTGGCGCGGGGCATGCTGGGAAGTGTAGTCCGGCGCTGAGGCCGAGCTCGGCCGAGCCGCTGCTCTCTCCTCCCATCGGCGTTCGGCAGGAGGTGCGTCAGCGGCCGCCGGCGGCCAGGGAAGGCGCTTCCGGAGGCGGGAGGTCACAGCGTGGAGCAGCGCGCCGCTGCCCGTTGCTGTGGCGGTGGTCGAGGAGGAGCGGCGGGAGCGGCGGGGCGCCGGCGGCATCGGTCTGCGCGCGAGCTGCGGCAGAAGGCACCGTACGGCTCCGCCATGTCCTACTGCAGGCAAGAAGGTGCGCCCGGGTGTCCTCCCAATGTCACGCTGCCGGTGCAGGCTGGGCGGGCTCGCCCTGAGGTGGCGATTCGAGGCGGCTGCCCGCTCACCTCAGCCCATGGAGGGAAGGCGCAGCCTGAGGGGAAAGCAAGTGCACAAGTGGCCCGCCCGCGGGTCGTCTGTGGCGGCGGGGGGAGGGCTGCCTCCCCTCCCTCCTCCGACCTTTCTCCTCACGGTAGGCGGGAAGCCGCGGCGGGGCGGTTGGCCGTGAGGCGGGACAGGGTGCGGAGGGCCTCCGCCGGCCCGCGGGCCTCCCTGCGCTGCGGCGGCGCGCCGGGCCGAGGCGGCCGGCGGGAGGCGCGTCCCGGCCGCAGGTAGCGGCGGGCGCGGGGAGGACGTGCCGCCCTGCAGCTGGTTCCTGGGACTTCCCCGCGAAATGGCCCCAGCGGAGCCTGTCTGCGCCTCGGGGCGCCTGTTGGAGCTCGCCGGGCTCTGCCGTGGAGCGGCCGAGGCAGGCGGGCACGCTCCCTGTCGCTGGGCGGAATGGTGTCCTGGCGTAGGGGTTACATTTCTACCAGCTTAGCTTAAGGGGCCAGAGGTATGGGGTTTTAACTTTTTAAGGAAAACGTGGCAAACAGACAGGGTGGGCAGAGTGCGAGCTATATGTTTCTGTCTCTGTACAAGGTACCGTGTTGTACGGGTTGTGGTATTTATAAGGCTGGACCGCTTCATGTCCTGGGGGATGTATTCCCCCCGCCCCGCTTAAGTAGCATACAGTGACTAAATGTAATGTTTCAAACTGGAAAAAAAGCCATTCTGTAGTTCCAAATGCCATTGTGAAACTATAAACTTTGGCACACTGCCGATTATAAACTGTGATGAGGTAGCCATAACCTATGGACCTCTTTGCTTTATGGTTTTAATTTATTTGTTTTAACAACATCTCAGATCTTTGCAGGTTGTCTTATGGTGTCCTACAAAATTACAGTGACTGGGGTTAGAGTTCATATGTTTCTAGGTCCTTTATGTAAGAAACCATTCTGCATTGTAAAGTTTGTTGGAGTACAATGCAGAGTTGACAGAAAAGGGATTCTTTTTTAAAAAGGGTTTTAACTGTTTCTCAGATGTGTTTAAATGCATATTGATTATTGAGCAAAGTAAAGGGAGTTGCTGAACATCTGCTAGTTGAGGTGACGTTGAGGGGTGAGAAGATATTAATTTCTAATATGCCGAGTTGCTGTAGTGGCCTCTATGAATTTGGAGAAGGAAAGAAAGTTCAAATAAACTTCTTGGTGAACTTAACATTTTTTTCAGCTCAATGAATACTCAGTTGTGTGTACAGAAGAGTTTCAGCTACTGTTCTTTTTTGCTTGTGCCTGCCTCAGTGTTCTTTAGAGTTTTACAGAGTTGTTAGAAAACTCTACTCGGGTTTCCAGCTAAACCTCTCCCCACCCCGCTACAGAACGTCTTTATTAATGCAAGAGTAGCACAACAGCAGGAAGCACGCTGTGTTGTTTTTCTATCCTTGGTAATGTTCACAGCACCTTTCAATATAGTTGGTTCTACACTGTTACGGTGCTCCTCAGTATTTAATTCAGACAATTACTGTAAAATATTTAATCACTCTGTAATGGAGACTACCATTATTAATAAGTATCCTGTTGAATGCTTTCCTGTAATTTAGTATAGTTTTTCTTTTACTTTTTTTTTTGTAACCCTTTCATCTGGGTTAATCTTGGTAACAGAGTAGTTTGAGCTTGTTTTGAAACAGCTTGTCAACTTCACAGTTCAATGGTCTGTACTGTGATCTGCAGCCATTACAGTATGTTGCTGTGAAAATTGGAACTTTAGAAGAATAGAATTTCGGTTGTGTACGTGTTCCTCTGAACCAACTACTGTTCTAATTGAAGGCGGCTGATAAGTACACCAGAATTCATTCACTATTAACATTAATGCATCATGTCGAATATCTCATTACTTTGTGGTGTTCAGCAGCTTTGTAAATGACTCCTGCTGTCTCAGCTTTCTCTGAACTGTTGCTTATTGTCTCCTATATGGTAGGAAAAGACAGAATAATATTTGCGACTAAAGAGGACCATGAGACACCAAGCAGTGCTGAGCTGGTTGCAGATGACCCAGATGACCCTTATGAAGAACAAGGTCAGTAGTAAGCAGAAGAATGGAAGTAAAGAGTGATACGTCACATATATCATATTCTAACAATCTTAAAAAACAAGAACAACAAAAAACAAACCTTGTATGAAGTAGGAGCAAATTATTCGTTCACTTTTAAAGACTGAGGGCAACTGGTTATTCAGTAGATATACCAAACACCCAAACTCTTAGCAGTTTTGATTTCCAGGTGAGGACATCACAAATGACATGCTTTCCTTGCAGTGAGTTTTGTTTCTACACTTTTAATGATCTTTCAAAGTGGCCTGTTGAAATGCATCAGTTGATGGCTTATAGTTTTGGTTAGTAGCCAGAGATATCCAGAAGAAAATTTTCCTTCCTTTCTTTTATTAACAAAGTTAGAGTTTAACCAGTGAAAATTATGGTTGTTTTTCCACTGTTTTAAATGATGAAGTGCAATTTTCAGAGAAGCTGAAGTGGGTTACATACCACTGTCATTGATGTGAGTTGCTCGCTTGCCTGTATGTTGTTGAAATGCCGAATTTGGTGATCGCTGAATATCCAATTTAATATAAATTGTATCTGACTAATCCTGTACAATACTAGTAGTGATCTAATCAATAACTAGTAGTAATATCTTTCAATGGCACGTGACAGGTAAGTTCAAATTACTCAGTTTTAAACTCTAACCATCTTGCCTTGAAAAGATGTGAGGTAAAGTTGTCAGAGAAGATTCCACGTCTTATATGAAGTAGATCTAACCTGAAAATGGAGATTTGAGAGCAGAATATTTCTGAGATCAAGACTTGTAATATTCTGATTGCACAGAGAATGTTTTAGGTTGTTTATAATGGGGAAATGAAATCATCTTCCTATCATGATGATTAAATAAATTTGCCCTAGGTTAATAAATCGTCATGAACATCTGTGAATTTGGGTTAATTTTTTATAGTTGCCTTTAAGCTTACAGATCTTTTGGCCGCTTCAGTTTGTGTGAAGTGATCTCATTGCTTTCCGCTCAGCTGAGATTGAAGTAAATTTTGTTAGAAAGTGAAAGTCACGCAAGTGGCTCTGTGACCTTTAGAGGGCAGTGTTTAAGCACAGTTTAGCAGCTGGAGCACACAGGGTGGCTTTGTTAGCTGATATGGCATGTAGTTTAATTTGAACCATATCTTCCCATGTCATTACAATAACTTTTTTCATACAATTCATAGATTTCTGTTGAAACGATTTTGCATTTACCTGCCTATCTTGGCTTCGTTACAACTGTGTGTAGTCAGTAGATACATCTAAAAGTTTTGCTTATTGGCAGTGATGTGTCTGTTAAGTTTTATAATGACCCAAATGAGAAAAATGAGAGAATTTCAATTTCAGAAAGGTGTTTAAAAACTGCAGTTTAGTATCTGTCAAGAATTCTCCTACCTCATATTTTCAGGTAGGTTGTTCCCCTGGCTAAGACCAAATACCTAAATTGCCTATTTAGTGGAAACGTACTATGGTTTGGGATTTGTCACTATCTTTGCCATGGGAATGGTGCTTCAGTCTCTGCAGATTTTAAGTGGAGACCGCAACAGACAATAAAATCTGTGTGGCATTTACATCTGTTACTGCCTTGTCCAGGATGGAAGATGGAACCTACAAATGGTTCATGTGAAGTAGTTCCTCCTTAGGTGGAAAACAGTGTTGGAGGAGAGCTCGTTTTTAAGACTATTTGCTGCTGTCAATATGCTTTGTGGAAGCGAAACAAAATCGGAGTTTTTAACTCCTGTCTCAGGCAAATTTAAATGCATTATTGGTCTGTTAAGTGAAGAGTTAACAGCCTCTAATGATCACATGGTGCAATTAAGTTCCCATTCCTTTTCTGTGGCCTGTGGCTTTTTATTTCCTCTGAAAAACTGGAGACTGCTTGCGAAATAAAGCAAAGAAAGATACTTTTTCTAGATACCACATCTGGAGAACATACAAACCCTTGGAGATTTTATCATTCTCTGAACGGTTCAGTCACCTTGTGTGGTGTACAGCTGAACAAAGTGGCTTGCTGTTTAGCTGAATAAATTCACGTATGCAGTCTGTATCGACGGTACGTGTAGTTGTTTGAAGTTCACCTAGCTTCCCCCTTACAATCGTTTGTGGTCTGTGGTGATAATATTCTGTTAGTAAAAGGTGTCTGTCTAGCAACAGCATGTGGATGCATATTGGTCCTATAACCAAGCATCTATTTTTGACACTGGCTTTTAAGAAGAAAGGGAAGGGTGCCTGTCTCGGATCTGGCATGATAGAGAGACATACTACAAAAGCTTGGAATGTGAACATAGAAAACAATTCTCTTGGCACTTCTAAAGAGGGAATTCTCTTCCTTCTGTCTCACACCCCACCCATTCACCCCAAACTACTCTTTTTCTGGTTGTATGTATACCACAAGTATATAGTCTTGTGCCGTATATTGGAGTAATAAACTAGCCAAAATTAAAAGAGACACGTCCTCCTTGTTTGAATGCCATATTCATTAATTCCTCTTGTGTGTTTTGCTGGATACGGAATGGCCATGGTGAGGAGGAGAAGTGGTGGTTTTTTTTCCTAGCAATCCTGTATTTACAGCATGTTAGATCAGTTGCTTCCTAAGCTACAGAGCAGGGAAGAAAACAAAGCCAGAAGCTAGTTATGTCAGGGACACCTTACAGTGAAAATGTGTGTCTGTGTGATTCAAAATGAGAAACTTCATAAACTCTGTTTAAACACTGATAATCAGTTTGGGTTGGTGGTTTGGTTTTTTATTCCCTTTAGCATGTGGTGAGTTACTGCCATGTTTTAAGGGTTCTCTGAAAACTTCTCACTTGAACATTCTGCAACTACAATGCATCAGATCAAAACAGAGAAACAATTGACATATCACAGAATGTAGCAGCAGCTAATGGGAGGGAAATTTGTCGGCAGGAAAGACATATGGGCAAAATGTTTTCGACTATGTTGAAATGCAGAAGCTATGACCTGTGTGGTTTTTATTTAAAAGATAATTGGAAAGGGCTTTGCTGTACATAAAGTTACATGCAGGCTTTCCTAATTTAGCTTCTACTTTGAATAGGAGACTTGGTTTCCAGTGTTCAACTTCTGTGGCATACTTAACTATAATAATTCTTTTCATCTTTTCTGCTGGGCTGTACACAGAGCAGCCATATCTGGAAAAGACTACATTTATTATATAGATGTACTGTAATCTGTATTGTTTTCTAATACAGCTGAAATTTTTATTTGAAGTTTTGTTTTTTTGTAGGGGCCTTTTTCATATTTCAGGTAAGCAAGTAGTTTGGTATTTTTGAATAGTTCTTATTTTGCTTCAGGCATTAACAGATATTAGTCTTTGAGCAGTCTGCTTTAGTCAGTAGATCACTGAGGAAAACTTGTGCTCTGTTTCCGTTGGGATAAAATGAAGTTGTATAGTATTTTTAGTTTCTATCAGTTACGAGATTTATTTATTTATTTTGTTCTATCAGTTATGAAATTTTGATAGGCAAAGTGTTCGTGGCTCACTTTAAGTCAAAAATATTGAAAGAAATGAAGCCATGTGAGATGGGAAGACAGACAAACCAGGGTACATTCCAGTTAGCATTTCATATTGCAGCATATCTCAAATTTCACTGTATGTGCCTTTTAACAACTGTGGCTGATGGAAACAAACTAAGAATTCATTTGGAGCAATTTTGGAGTAGTATTCTTACTGTAAAGCTTGTCTCTGGTCTTGCGTGTTGCAATGGGAGAAGTTAAATGTGAAAGATCCCAGTTTTCATTGAGATCTTTGCTCCCATCAGTTAGAATAGTTTCTTATTTTATTAGTCTTATATGTAGAAGGCATTAGTGAGTTTTATGTATGAAAAGTAATTTTTATTAGCATTACATCTGTGATAGGAGAGTTGGCTAAAAGTGATTATAAAATTGCACCTCAAACACAGTTGTTGCTGTCCTCTCCCTTGTCTGTTTTTCTGTACTTTTTCCTGTCATCTTATTTTAGAGACAGTTTTGAAATGGTTTCCACTGAGGACTGACGAAGCAAAACCCCTAATTCTTTTGAGAAAGAACTTGATGAATGATCAGATGTGCAGGACTATTTTTATGACTGTTGATGTCCCTTTCAATCCTGCTTCCTATGTGTCTATCATCTTTGTGAATCACTGGCAGATAAACTTGTTATCGGAATGTTTGCGTATAACAATGGAAGAAACTTTTCTCAGAACAGCAGTGGGACTTCACTACAGCAAGTACAAAGACAAGTGTTGAGATAAATGCAGATGGGCCTGCCTTCATCCATGATATTAACAGATCCCGTGAGCTAGGAGAGGTTAGGTTGTGTGATGTCAGCAGTCAATTGCTAACACAAGCCTTGATCTGCTATGACGTAAACAGGATTGTTTTTTCTTCCCCAAACACGGTCTCAAGTATTGTGACCTACTGGATCAGTGAGGTTCAGGCTGCATTTGAAAGAAGTTTTAATTCAGTTTTAATTAAAAAGAGTAATCCCATCTATTGCAGACTTGCGATTCAGGGAGAGTGATGGACAAAATCTGTTTCCATTTTAATTGTGGTCTAAGCTAGCTGATGAACTTAGTCATTGAAGTGTGCCTTCTGCTGTAATTATCAGCGAGGAAATGTGTGCCTTATTCATGTGTATTTTGTTTTGTTTTTTTTTTAAAGCATGGTTTCTGCATATATAACATCCAAAATTGATGCTATTTCAGAGATCAAATAGGTGAAAATCCATGCTTATGTAATATACAAGAATGTACTGTTTATGGGATAATTCTTAAATTGTTAAAATTTGCATGCTTACAAGGCAGTTCTGATCCTAAAAGGAACCATTTATTTTCAGAGAATTATTTTGGAAGTAATTTTATTGCTGTAGTGTCTTGAGGAACATTTCAAAACTCCTCGTATTTTTTTTTTTTAAGTATTAGAAACATGGCTGTTTAAAACAACTGGTTGACGTTAGTGAGGAGGAATATAGGACTTCAAAATCTAATTTATAAAGCAAGCTGTATTTCTTCTACACGGTGCGATCAACATCTTTCTGCTTTATGTCATCCTTGGCAATAAGGAATCTGGCACCAGCCATCCATTTCCTTGTCTCAGAAGTTCTGCTTTTCCTCCGGGCATCTAGAGATGCCATGATGCGCTGTACTAGATATATCTTCTCAGTACAGTGATTATTACAAAGCTATCTTGCCAAATAAAGCATGATCTATGAAAAATGACAGTAGTACTGTAGTTAACTAAATCATGCTAAGGAGACTGTTACTTTCTGTAATGAAAAGGAAACTGATCAACACAGATTTGACTGACTCAGTGTAATTTTCTGCTGAACTGCATTGACTGAATTAGAGCACATCATTGATGAATTGCAAATCAGAGTAAATTTTTCCTTTCACTCCTTTTAATGTAGCAATAAATATGATTGAGCTGCTTTTGCTGTATAAATACGTAAGATTCACGATATTGTGGCCTAGAGTCCAAGGAGTTGCTACTGGGAGTGAAAAGTACATCTGGAACTTCACGATCCCACAGCACAAAGGCGTTAAGTAGGCTTACTGAATTCTGTGAGAGTATTTTACGTAACATCGAGTTACATCAGACCCTAAATATAATTTCGTGTTCGGATCAGAATTAATGCAGCTTTATTCTCTGACAGTGGTATTTTCATAACTGCTTCTAAAGGAGAAGTACTTAAACTTCATGTTTATGCACGTAGTGTTAGCTTTTGTAGAAACTCAGCCTGGAGATGAAGTTAGGGAAGTCTGCTAGAGAGGAGGAGAGCAAACTGTTAAAGTGGAGAAGAAACCAGCTTGGATCACAGCTCAATATTCCTCTTGTTCTTCGTGGGTGAACACAAGTACATGCATGTTCATGCAAAGTGGTGAAGGGGATGGAGATGTGTTGCTTTAGAGCAATGCATTAGAGACTCTAGAAGCCGACACAACCAAGTCTGTTATATTCCATTTCTATTCCTGGCTGTTTAAAAGGCTTTCTAAAGCCTATAGAGGAAATGATTTCTCTGGCTTGCTGCTTGAACTTCATTGTGCAAATCAGTTGATGTCTCAAGGAACATGTGTCCATTTAAATCTTCACCTTGCCATTCCATCACTGAAGTATTTCTGTGATGACTTTAACTGTTCCAGAGCAGAAATTGACAGCTGTTCCAGTTTAGAGTCTAAAGTGAGACGTAGCTCGCTTTTGGTTGTGATCTAAAGCACAATTTGGTTTCTGGGAACCAGACACACTGGCATAATCTCACTATTCCTTGTTTTCTGTGACGTGACTTAATCTGTGTCTTACAAATAAACTGATTTTCGGTTTTGTAATTCTGTTTTTCCAGTTGAAGTTTTAAGGGGGAAAGTTGTGGGTTAGTGTTCCAGAGTTCACTTAAAACAGGAAGAATAATGCATCCATCCAACTTGATTTGAGGGAATTCTAGTCTTAATACTGGAATTAAATTCTTACAACTTGTATGACACGATTTTAAGTCTTGCTTGTTCCTCTGACAGAGTCTGGCAAGTGAATTGACTTGACTTCTATCTGTTTCGCAGTTTCCTTAGAATACGATCAGTGGTCTGTAGCCCAGGGAGAAAGACTTAATTCAGGCATGGGTATAGAACTAATTCAGGCATGGGTATAGAACTAATCTCACTTGTGCCTGGTAAAGGATCATACAGATCAGAGAGAGAAACACACTGGCCAGGAAGTGAAAGATGTTTAGCACCCTAGAATCTACAGAACTAATGTGGCGTTGTTAGTACTTCAGCTTACATCTGCAACCTAGCAGCTTTCACTGAATGGAATCCGTTTTTGGAAGGAGCGCTTAACTGTTCTTCTCTCTTGTTTGTTCAGGATTGATATTGCCCAATGGAGATATCAATTGGAATTGCCCATGTCTGGGTGGAATGGCTAGCGGTCCCTGTGGGGAACAGTTCAAGTCAGCCTTTTCTTGTTTCCACTATAGCACAGAAGAAATAAAGGGATCAGACTGTGTGGACCAGTTCCGTGCCATGCAGGAATGCATGCAAAAATACCCAGATCTTTACCCTCAAGAGGACGAAAATGAAGAAAAAGAGAAGTCAAGCCAAGATTTGGAAGCTACTCCTATAGAGGCTTCTGCTGCCAAAGAGGAGAAGGGATCTAGCTAATGAAGATGCAAGGAGGCTGTTGTCTCCCTTTCTCATTTCAGAGACATGGACTTTTGCAGTATGTCTGTCTTTTGAGTTGTCAAGAAATGTTTCACCATTGTTCTATACACTGTGTCATAGTAATTAATTTATTGCTGAAGGAGAAATCTCAGTGCTGCAGCCTTGCAAATAAATACTGCTACAAGAATGAGTGTGTGTATGTATTGCGTAACCTGCTGTCAGACACAGTTAATACTTTAACAGCTGGTTTTTCCCTCAAGGCCTCCCCGAGTTTTGACTTGAATAATGTCTTTGAATATATAGAACTTCCAATGAAAATTCCACTAGCACACCAGGTCTGTCTTCATTTCAGTATGTTCTGATCAATAGCTGCTCTTTTCTAATGTATTCTGTTCTTTTAATAGAAATTGCATTGAGTGATTGTTTTTCCTTAAAGACTTTTTTGCCTGAGTGATACAGGACGTTGAAAATCACCTCAATCAAGTACTTGTAAAATATTTTCAGATAGTCTGATTAGATTATGGTTGCATTTTACTACCAGCACCAGGTAAGGACTGCCAGAGAAATGTTGAAATGTGTATCATCTTTGATTTAATTTACTTACTGTAAATTTACTTACTGGCTTTTGCATTTTTAAAAACGGTGTGTTGTACAACCATTGATAAAGATAAATGGAAAGAATGTTGATCACTGGCTTTATTTTTGCTCTGAAACCACAGTTTTTGGATTGCTTTAGTTAGTACCTGCTCCTTCAGTGTATAGACAGGCTCTTGTAAAATACTTTGAGAATACAAAATGTTACCTGATGTAATGATCTCAGAACAGATACTGTGATTTAAGTGCATATTAAAAAGCAAGTACTTTTTACCTTCATTGAAAGCTCCTGTATCTGTGGTGTGTTTTTCTTGTTAACGCTGCATGGATTTAAGATACTCCTCTGCATTGTAAGCAGACTTTGAATCAATCTGTGGGCTGTGAACATCAGTTGCTTCAGCTTGTCCGATTTTTATTCTTGTCCCGTTCTTTTCTCCTCAGCCGCAGGCAGGAAGGCATAAAAAGTGTAAAATGTTTTCAGTAACTACAGCAGACTGTGGTTGTGGATCATGAACCAGCAGTACAGAGGACCTGAACAGCTATTAAAATATTTAAAAATTACTTTTGAGGTGCAAATAATTTAATAGTAGTTCAATATAATTTAATATCTTTGGATAAGGGAATGCTACATTGTTTTTCTTTCCTCACAAAATGTAGGCTGTGAGAATTGTATTACAAAACAAATTGTACCTGTGGCTTCAGTAACTGTTCATTGCAGGGTGGTTTGGTTTCTTCCTTCTTATGTGTTGGTTACCTTAAACAAAGCAGAAATAGCTGTAGTGGCAGTAATGCAGCCCGGTAAGCCTTGTCATGTTTAAACACTTGCCTGTCTCTGCGAGCAGCAGTCTTGAGTGCTCAGCAACATTGATTCCATACAATGTTTTGATATCTTGTGGTTTGCATAAGTTATTTTAGTGTTAATGATAATGCTTCTGAATGTTTGAGGGGAATTTCTGTTAAATTTTACAGTGTGTTTGAGCTGTTTGTATTGCGGTACAGCTGTTGGATCCTCAGAAAAAATCGTAGACAATTAAGTGGCTGACACATACTCACTCCTGAGGGCACGGATAGCAGGTACTCTCAGCATCTGTATGCTTTTAAAAGAAACAAAGTGTGACAGAGCTTCTCAGTGTGACTCTTTCAGGCGTTGGAAGACAAATGCCAAGTTAACCTGAGTAAATGGGCACAAAAGCAGCAGTGATAAACCTTGGCACTTAGGCAGTTGGACCATGAAAATGAAATCTTAGGCAATCAGATAAACACTGGGCATGGAATAAAAAAAAAATAAATCACGAGCACCCGAGCTTTTGGTTGTTCAAATGGAAATCCAATGCGTTGTGAAGGGGTGCTCTGTTCTCAGAACGGTTTGCCTCCTATTTTTTTTCTGCTCTCCTTTTCTTTCCCACGTTATCTCAATGCTCTACAGGTTTTGGATCTATCCTCTCTAACAGTATTTGTAGCATCTGTGTGCAAAACACAGAATGCAAGAACCCTGGTCCTACAGTAGCTGGGGACCTGAACCTACTGCTGACCGAGGGAACTTGCAGCATAGAATCTAACGTATTTGAAGGTGTGTTTAGGGTGGAGTTGCTTCTTTCTGGCTCTGCTGTGGCTTGGTGACCTGTTGTGCTAGATCCAGAACAAATATGGAGTATGTGTAAGGGCCTTACAGTAGAAACTGTGAGAAACACTATGTAGTGTGTTCGAGGTATTTTGAGAAAGGAAGTCATAGTTCTAATCCTAAAGAGGTCTTTGTGGAAATTATCACTTTCTTTTCCTCTTATCCTGTCAACTTAGAAACTAGCATTAACTGTCATCACTTCACTGCATTTGCATTCTAAGGGATTAAGGATAATCCCTTAAAATTGAGATTGATGTAACTTGGACTGGGGGGAAAAAAAATCAAGTCTCTTTCATTATCCTCAGCTACTCTTCCCCTGCAACCTCGCCTTGCTTCTCCTGTTGCGAGTGCCAGCCTGTTCTATTTTTGACTGATTTTTTTGGAGTCTTACCATTAAAAACTTAAAATAGTAATAAAGATTTACTTGACAGAGAATTAGGGCTATATGTTGCAACACGGAGTCCAGACCCTCCTGTTTTCTGGTTTATGTCTTGGAGTACATTTCCTGCCATGGAATTTGTATTTTGCTGCGTTAAGAGAAGTAAGATGTAGTCTCATTTCCCTCTGGATTTTAAGTTTGTGACAGCCATGTAGTATAGCTTGCACTTAGTGAAAGATTAGAAATTGGAAGGCAGATTGACAGTGAATACATATTGCCACTTCCCTGGACCCGTGAAAATATAGGAGAAGCTGTTCAATGTGGACTCTGCAACTGATTTTGCTGATGCAATTTTAGGGTCAAGTTGTCTTTCTTGACCATTATATATCCCTTGAAAGTATTACAGAACTTACATGGAGATTTCTTTTCCATTTCTAGTAGTAAACTTGGTTTTAACTCTAGATGAATGGGGGAAAAAAAATAATGTGGAATTTCTTCTTTTGATATGTAAACTAATGCAGTTTTCTACATATAGACAATGTAACTCCTTGTTTCTATTATGTTTCCTGGCTTTGCTTTGTTTACATGATTTTCCTCTTATAGTTGCATGCTCCTATTTTAAATCTAAAATTAATCAGTGGCTATTTATTATGTAATAAAGATGATAAAATGATCTCTGGCAGTAGGTGGCAAGCTTGTGAAATAAGCAGATGATAAGAAGTTGCATTTTTATTGTCTGGATACAAAACTTGAACCTGCATGTTGCTGTCTTGTTCTAATGTGTTTCTTATTTTTGGCATAAATAACGTCTTGGTTCTTTATCTGCCATCAGTGAGCTACTGACTCTTGGGGGAGGAAGAGTGGATTCATGGAGCCATTGCTTGCATGGAGTCATTTTGTAATGATTTTATGCATGATGTATCAGGTGCTTTTGTATATGAAGTAAAAAGTAGTCATTGGTGAGGAGGAGGAAAGCTTTCATTGTGAAATATTTGCTTTGTATTTAATTCTATGCCTTTTAGTCAATCTCTGTCCCATAAAAACTGACGTGCTGAGGGTGTTTAATAGAGTTTAGCTAAAAGGAACTGTTAACAAGGCAAAAAGAACTTCTAGATGTAATAGAATATGGTTTTAATACAAATCACTTAGCCCAAACAGTTATGTGCAGATATAATCCCAATTGGATTTTATCCACTTAGTTTTTTAAATAAAAAGAGGTGGTTTTAGTTGTATTCATCCTACGGACTTTTATTATTGCTCTTAAAATACTGCCTTGTACATTATTGCTATGTAATACTTCAGTTTTCAAGTTTTAATCATCCTTCTTCAGTTGTTGCACACCCTTGTGATTCTGGAGTTAATGCAGTGGTGAAACAAGCCCTAGTTTTGAAGGCTGGACAGGACTGTTACCAGCTGGCTGGAACCCCTGCATGGTGCAGGCCACAGATCCATGTGTAACTTGTGATAACTTGCTTGGTAGGATGGGGTTGTTCCTGCAATCAACTTAAACTTGAATCAGTGGAGCATGTGTCACATCTGATGCAGATAAAGACTGCCTATAAAACTTGTCTCTTATAGATGATTGTTTTAACATAAAATATATTCTAAAGTATAGTTAACTAGAGAAACGGAATTAGAATTAGATAAAATTGCATTTTCAGTATGTGTTTAAAAGTTACTTTTTTTTTTTTCCTGCTTTTCTCTGCAGTACAGCCTTCCTGCATTTCAAAGACCCAACTTTATCTTGTGTTTAGTAACTTTTCTAAAGATAGGACCTTGCTTCAGGTCTGAAAATTACCTGGTTTTTTTTTTCCTTCTTCCCTGCAGCAGGAATGATGTATGCAATGGTGTCTAGAGGGAGATGTTTGTCTTGCAGTTTATTCTAAGGATTGTTAGATCTGGGGATCTGGCAGGGCTGTGTTGGAAACAAGATCTATATCCTGTGCAGTTCTTACTGAGAAAGTCCTTGTTAAACCTCACTGCGATGTCTCCTGTTCATCTAAGGCACTTATCTGATCACATGTCAATGAATCTCTTTGAGGAAAGTTGTTACCTAAATAGGTAGAACCTACTTTCTTATTCCTGGGGAAGAAAAAAAGGATATTATATGCTTCTTAGACTCTTGTTTTACTCCTCATTAAAATTCTAGCAGTGTTAGTGTGGGACAGTGTAGAGAAGCTACCAGCAGTTTGTCATTTATTCTTAGTCAGCTCTATTCATTGGACATGACTTCGTTTTGTTGAACAGCACCAGCCTGTCTGCAGTTGTTTTTCAACTGCTTTTAACCCCTCTGGAACTGATGCTGAGAACTTGAGAGAAGATCCACCCAATAGAGGAAGAGTGGAGAAGTGCAGCAATAGTTATGACACCAATATTACAATTCTTTCCCACTAACACAAGGTAGTACCTAATATGGTTCATGGATCAGTATGAAGTTATTGAAAGTGTCAGACTAGGTAATGTGGTGGTGCATTCCTAGCTAGAGCATATGAGGTTCTCAAGGCCTGAAACAGTAAGATGTTAGGCTCTTTTTTTTTTTATATGTTCTTCACTGTAGGCCAGTTCTGACTGCATAAGGTAAGATGACTAGAATTCTAGTACATGACTTATGGATCTGTAGCTGATCATGGAAGAAGCAGCAGCTTATCTTTCTCTCAACTATTGATGTATCTTGATACTATGAAGTCCAAGAAATAGGTCAAAGACTGCTAAAATACTGAAATAGTAGTAAATGTAATACATAGAAGTGTTTCTACTAAGACACCCTGAGCTCTTCCGACTGCTGCTATTGACATGCTAATATCATTAGTAAAAGCTTGCCATGGGTTTTGTGCCCATCGCTGCCAGAAGCACAAGGGTTTATGATTAGAGCACCCTGTGCGTTATCCAGTGGTTCAGGCTGGAACAGCCTTTTCATGCATTTAGATCCACTGAAAGTAGCCCTGTACAACACACTGAAATCCTTGGAATGTTGCTTAATTTTCTGCCATTTGCTTATTGAATTGAAATTATTAAATCATTTGTCCTGCTTGTGGAGAGTGCAGTGTTTGCTGCTTGATATACAAAAAAAGCTTTTTGTAATCCAAGGAAAATAAACTCGAGGTGGCAAGCTTCAGACAGTGATGTCAGGAGCGGAATGTGTGGCCGTGGCTGCCTAATGTCGTGCTGTGATTTTCTCCTGTTACTGACTTTCCTCAAGAATTCTTGGACCTTTCCTTTTTTCCGAATTCCATGTTCTTAGCATAAACTATAGTCAGCAGGTAGGGCTTGGATGGAGAGGCAGTCTTTGAAACAAGAAGAGATGTTTTTGTTTGGTTTTTTTTTGTTGTTGTTTTGTTTTATTTTGTTGTTACAAATAGCATACTGCAAATCGGTATTAGCATACCTGTGAGCAGACAGCTCGTGAAGGCCCTGTTACAGCCCAAACAAAGAGCACAGGAAGATTTGTGGTGGTTACACGTTGCAGATTAACCCAGATGCCACAACAATGACGTGAAGGGTAAGTGGACATAGGATTTGCTGTACCCGATCTTGTGACAGGTCCAGTTGATTTTTTTTGTTTGTTTGTTTCTGAATGTGACAAGTTCCTTCTGCCTCCTAAGAAGGTGAAAGCATCCCCCTCGTACGCACTCATTCCCTTCATACGGTGCTGTTTGTGGGAGAGGGGTGTTTGATGTCGACACATGTGGTTTGTGACCTTTTTCTTCCTGTTAAGAGGGTGTTGCTGCCTCCACCCTGTTCCTTTTGCTTTCTATTTTGTCCCATTTTCATATGCCCCCAAATGCTAGTATTGCTTCCTTTTCCCTTACAGCCAGTCACATTTCCCTTTACAAGTATTGACTTTGTTCCCTTACCTGGCCCAAGGGGCCATCTCTCCTTTCTCTTTGCAACCTAAAGAACCTAAACTAATGAACTAGGTTGGATCCAGCTGATTTTCTTCTATTTGGCCCTGAATGGAACAAGCAAAGGTTGGCAGAATTTGATAGATGGATGCCATGCTTGTAGTTAGCATTTCCCGTGCTGTGTGTGAAGCTGCTGATTTAGAACTAGTCCAGTTGATAACCATTATGTTTATATTGGGAGTGCAAAACAGATGTTGTTACTGGGTGTTACCTGCACAGCTAACGATTGTAATATCTTTAGTGTTCGTGATTTTTTCCCGTAAAGGCCATGTTACAAATGAATTGGAGTTAATATTTTCAGAGATATACTCACAATTTTTCAAATGCAGAAGAGTGGAGGGCCTGAAAATCTGGGCTGGCAGAACTTGCACTGTACATTGTCCCATCTTGGCCTGTGTTACTTGTCATGAAAGCGCTACACCCCAACATAAAGCCGCTATCTAGAACCAACATACAGGGACAGTCTCCTGGATCAAAATTCTCCTTTGAGACTCAGACCTGTGCATTTGCAGGTGGTACATCATAACATTGTTCATCACTAACCGCAAAACACTAGCGTGATGGCAATATTTACCATGTCATTAATGTGTGAAGAGTTAAGATTGGGGCTTAGAGGTACAGTTTTCTCAATGCAAGTATACAGGTGAGGCAAGAACTTGTACAGTATCCTGAAGAGTAAGTGCAACTATAATGCAGAGTTGCAGGGGTAAGTCTCTGTAATACACTGGCTTGGTTTTAAGTGTGGAGACCAACACGAGCAGACCTTCTATCCATGTAAGTTCTGAGCATTTATAGGTAAGGCATCGTACACCTACCGTCATGCATTTCTGTTTCCATGCCTTGCACTCCACAAATCAACTCTGTGTAAAGGAGCACTTTTAGGATGTGTTAAGTAGTTTTTAGACCTCATCAGACCTCAAACCAGTAAAACTTCGTGTTTATATTTCTTAGAGGAATTAAGCACCTGCAGGTACCTACATGTAAGATTTTGCAGGATCGGGTTCTGGTCAGTTGTTGAATTAACATGCCATTTACATTAGCTGTACCTGTTTTATGTTTCTAATCTGTACATGTTCTTATATACATTTTTTGGGTAAGTTGCTCAGTAGAAAAATAATGAGTATCATGGTTATTAGCTAAATGCTTTTCTCTCTTTGCCTGACTCTGTGCTAACACTATCAAAGCAAGAGTCTGGTGTTTGGAATGTTTGTGGTTTATTAACTTAAAAAGAATCAACGTGCATGTGGTTTGAGGATTGCATGGTTTAAAATTTTTAAAATAGATCCCAAACCTCACATCAATATAAATGTCTGAGTATTTTTAATTGAACTTTTAAGTACACAAAAAAAAAGGTGCTACAACACATAACAATTAACACGCTAACTGTTCCATGTCTGGGGGTCTTGAGGGAGCACATCATGTGAATTATGTCAATTCAAAGAAAGCTTACATCAAGCAGCATGGAAAAATTATTAGACATGGTAAATGCTACAGAGAAAACTTATTCTTTATAGCAGTGAGCCACTCTCAGAAGAGCAGTGCACAAGGGTTGTGTATAGGTACATTTTCCTTCTTAGCTGCTTGCCCAGAGCAGATGCTGGAGGAGCATTGGTACACTGGAGTTAGGGCTCAGCACTCACAAGGGCCATTTAATGAACTACTTTGATGCTTTAAGGGTCCACATTGCCAGAGTCATCATGTATTCATGGATACATGTGCTGTGCAGCTGTTAGAGAGAGCTACTTTGACCTCCAGCAATCCCCAGTTTGCTGCTATCTGTGGAAAGTTACATGTGCTTCTGCTTCAAGCTATCACCTGCCCTATTACAAATTTTCCACAGCTTTCCAGACTCTTCTTATCGCTAAAGGCTTTTACTTCACCCTTATGCAGGATTTCCAAGAGATACGTCATTGCTACTGCTTGGTATGTGTTTTCTACTGTTTGTGAGACACCTTGTCTGTTTGGGTGCTGTAGCATTGTTCATGTGGCCATTTTAAAGACAGGTCCCATTTTAGACCTACTAAAAAGCTGTTCAGCCGTTTCTGTATTGGGCAAATGCATACTTTTTCCATGTTAGTACTTCTTGTATTACTGTGACACCTAAGACACACAGAGGGTCACAAGGTATGTGATACTGTACACAGGCCTACAAAACAATTGGGTTTTGGTACAGGAATATCATACCTTCTATGGTAGTTCTTTTCATTTACTATATATGACCTCGTTTGCTTGTTCTGAGGAATATGTAACATGAGGAATATGTAACCAGGAGGACAGTTGTCATCTTGCACTGTCTCATGCCCATATTCATTTCAGGTACCAGTACACAAGAAAAGAATGCTTTTCTTTTCTAAAGTCTTATGGTGATCAATCTAAACTTTCTCATTTCTTCTTTAATCAATAGTTGTTCTAACTTGATCCATACAGTTGCCTTCTAGTAGATACTTATTTTCAGACAGACTCCCTGAATTGTAGCACTGCGGAACAAAGAGATTGCACATGGTAGCTCTGTGTGAGCTGGAAATTTATTCTTTTATTTTTCTTCTCTGTGAACTCAGAGATATCTGATTAGCAGAAGTAGTGATATCAATGAAAAGCCAACTTGCAGTGTTGACTCACCCTAATATGCTTTCATTTTTCACTTGAAAATTAAATTCCATGCTTAGGGAATACCTGCTACTCTATAGAGCAAAATGATTTAAGAAGAGCTAGTAGTTGGAACAAAATGTGCAATGTTTCTAACTAATGGAGGAAATTAAGTAGACTTAGCTATACAGGTACCTGCAAGTAAATTAGAGATTCAAAAAGAATGGGAAATTAGGAGGAGGAGAAGAAATTAGCTGAATATTTTTGGGTCCCCTCACTCCCTTTTCACTTTTCTCAAAGCGTGTGTATGTATCACCTACTTTTGAGATACCTAAAACATGTGGTATGTTGATGACTATCTTGTTTGCCTAGAATGGTGTTTGCATTTGGTAGTCCTTAATCACTGTGTTGTAGTAGGCCCCAAGAGAACACACCAGGGTATCAATATTCTTCTTCTAAGTAGTATTTCTACTAGCAGTAGCTAGAAATGCTTGTAAATGACCCTGTTAAAAAATAACTTTCATCCACAGACGGGAACTATGCAAATGTTTACGCTCCCCACAAAATTGCTAATCTGGCACAAAAAGTAGAATATGGGAGTTTGTTTTAATATGGTGCTGACTAAATCAAAATGGAATATGACCATCATTAAATAAGATCCCCTGCAGGTAAAATGGCCTGTGTTGAAAAGCATGTTCGTTAGCTTTGTTCCAAACCTACACTTGATTTTCATTTATTCTGAGAGGCCCTTTGAGAACAGACTGTAAATTCATGTACACATCTTTATTTTTATTGATATTTGAAAGACAACTAGTCAATCTTTTTTTTTTGTGAGACGATTTCTGGAGACAGTAAAGAAAGCAGTTGCTATGCTCTCAATTTCTGTAAGCTGACATTTCAAATTAAGCCAAATTCCTTGGTTAAAAAGTGTTTTATTGCATTAATTAAATGGCTTGTTGGAGATGCCACATTGTTGGATACCACTTTAGGTAACAACAAATAAATAATGAAATGAAAGAAAAGCAATGGCAATGGAGGAGGGGAGACTTTCTGAAAAGGGGGGAGGAAGAAACACTGTTTATGCACTGTCGGGAGAAAAATGGGGCTTTTAATTTGTAAATATCTGCCTGTCATCCATTTCCAAATGAGCTGAGGATTTTTCTGCTGTTCAACCAATATGAAGTTAAAAGGAAAACAGCAACATGGAATGAAAGAAGCTGGTTTTTCAGGTTCCCGGTGATGAGGAGAACAAACTGATGGCGTAAGTCGTAGGCTGGGACTTCCATCCTTCTGCATTAGTATTAGGTTTTTCTAGATACTCTGTGTGCCAGTCAGTGCTAAATGAAGATATCTCCTCTTTCCTGAAAGCATTAAAAAATTACAGGCATACAACAGAAACATGCGAAAGTAGAATGTATGCATGCTTTTTCTCTGTAACCCTCTGGAAGAATAGTCTGACTCATAATTTCTGCTTTACTTGAGGAGAGAATGTGCTCCAACCAGCTTCATTCGATTGTGTCCCCTGTTTAAGAACTCACAGGTCTTAAACTACAATTTCCTTAAAATATTGTGTTGGGAATTATTTAAGTAGCTACCTCTTAATTACTATAGGGAAGGGTAAAATGGATTTAGAAAGAATGCTTTTGCAGAACAGAACTGGTTTTACCTAGAGTGCAGATGCTACCACTCCAGTACTTCTGTGGAGGGAAAAATAATCCCCAGGCACAACGAGAAGGAAGCCTAGCTTCAGTATCTTAACCTGAAGTGAGACCAAGAGAAATAAAGCACAGTGAAAGCGCGAAGTGCAGTCGAATGCCAGTGGTCTTGAGCACAGTTTGAATAGCCAGGTTGCACTCGCAGTAACTATAGCTACCTCATTTCATACGCAGTCCAGCCAATCCATTTACCTCCTCCTGCTTCTGCCTTGTAGATTTTTGTGGTGTTACAGTCTCAACAGCAGAGCAGCTACTAGTTCCTCGCCTGTTTTGTCTCTTTCCTAATGTAACGCTTTTTAGTGGTAATTGCTGTGAAACCTTTGTAATGTTACAGACTAAAGTCCTACAGCAAAGGACAAAACGATCTCAGAGAGCAAGGTCTGGATTTGGAATCAAGTCTGAGCCAAGGTGCGTTCTGCAGCAGACCTCAGCACTAAGCACTGACAATAGCAATGTACGTCTATAGAGGATCTTGTCCCAAGATAAATCCCATGTTAGTTTGTTTCCATTCAGCAATGGGATAATATTGCCATCTAGAAAGCAACTCACTATATTGGCATAATTGCAGTTTGATGTTAAATCAGTCTGAGCTCTTTTAAATGAGTATTATTTGACATGCTTGTTTAGTATTATGTCACCTGTAAAGCTGAAAGAAATTGCTGCCTGTTAGTGGTCACTTATAAAGAAAACTACACCCAAGTAATGAATGCATTATGTAAGCAGCTTATACATATTACTATCAGGCTCTGACCTGAAGTATGGAGACACTAATCCTTACTTTCAGTTTTGCCTTGTAAAATGATTCTCTGGCTGCATGGAATCAGTCTCAAATTAAGAACTGACTTGTGACCTATGTATGATGCACTAGTTAATGTTGTATGATAAGGCTTTGAAAAAAGTAGTCATGTCCCAAGTTTCCTGTCTAAGCACGTGAAAGGAGAAAGGATGGTAAGTCTGGCTTCATCACTCCAGCTAGGAGCATGTTGAATGTGAACACGTGAACTAACTACACCTTTCACTGCAGTGTTACTAAAAGGCAAAGTTCAGCACTGTAACTTCTGAAGCAGAAATTATTTGCACCCAGTTCGAAGAATATCCGATACTTGTTTTCCCAAATATGCTTTCCAGGGTTTCACCAGGCTGTTCATGTTCACAAGGAGCTTGCTGGTCCTAGAGTCCTCCTGGCCCGCTATAAGATAGTCAGTACCTAGTTTGAGAAAAAAAAAAAAAAGAAAAAAGAAAAAAAAGAAAAAAGTCAATAAATAGCAGAAAACAGAACTAAATGCAGAATTTCTCTATTTCAGAAGCATCTGGCATGTAGCATCTTCACCAGCTTCATCCAGTTTATGCATGTGCCATCTTATGTGTAAACACGCTTTCCATGTGCACATTGTCAGTGCTGACTCCTGGGCACACAGGCTCAATGGTGTCCTATGATTATGCTCAGGAATTACAGCTACAAATTGATTCAGCCCCAGTGGCCTTACAGCTTACAAATTCAACACCTCTGTGTGCCGATGACCAGGTTTGAGTCTGATCTGTGTGCCCTTTGTTTTAAGCCATTTTAATTCCATGAGCTTCAGTAGCATTACTCCTGGCTTGTATAGGTATGATGAGTGGCAGAATTCAATCTGAACAGGTGTGAAAGCTGGTATTATATATGAAAATAGTAAGCCAGACTTCCTAGATTATAACCTTAAGATACAGGTAGCAGAGCCTCAAAAAAGAGGTCTGTGAACTTAGGGACCTGGTTTAGTGGTGGACTTGACAGTTTTAGGTTTATGGTTGGACTCAATGATCTTAAAGGTCTTTTCCAACCTAAATGGTTCTATGATTATACTTTAGGAAAAAAAAAAAAAAAAAAAGCCACACCAGAGTCCAGGCTCAAATTTTTAGGATTCTGAGATTTACCCAGAGATTTCAGCTATTGTTTGAGTAAACATATTTCTCTCTGTGGTCCACTAAGTTGTATTGCAGGGAAGGCAGCAATAGGGAAGGTTGAACCGAGGAATGTATCTGCTCAGCCACTGACAACATCACTCAGCACTAGTATGGGGCTTTGCAGTGTGATGTTTGTGCCTGCAGCAGAGCTGGCGAGAAGGTTGCTGCTTTCCACGACCATACTTCTCCACCCTACTGCTGCAGGGAGATCCCCATAATTAAAAGTGAACAAACACTTGGTTTGAAATGAAATTCATTTGGGTTTATGCTCTCCACTCATGATTGGTTTCCAATATGCTGCAGGTTGTCAGCTTTAGGCTTTGATGGAACAAACCATTGAATGCACTAGAATTTACAGCAGAAGAAGGAAGACTTACTTTTCATTACTTGAAGCCATTACAAAGGCATAGAAGAAGTTAGATTACCTTCACTTTCCAAAATTTTCATAGTAGTTTCTAGTTTTTTCAAAAAGAAGTAAAGTATGATGTGAGAATACAGAGGAAGAAAACTCTTGGGAAATAAAAATGCAGGGATTTTTTTTTTTTCTCTCACAAACATTCTTCTAGTCACAAATATTCTGGAAGGTGAAATAAAGTCACTGAATTAAAACATTTCCAGGGGGTTCTGGGCTTTTTGGTAAAACTTTGTTCTCTGATAACAAAATGCTTTTTACTGCAGCTGTCTATCATCAAAGGACTCTGCCCCAGAAAGACTCATAGGAAGTGTTGAGTAGCCGTAGCTGATGTTCATAATGAATTGTCACCATTGTTTACAGAGGAAGGAAAACAGCTGGTATTTTGTCCTTACCAGGATTGAGAATGGGACATGTACATCCCCTATTGGTCCATGATTCTGGGTAAATGCTTCTGTTGCTCCGAGCAATTTTCACTTTGCCTGATTTCAGGACCTTCTTCACTTTCACAACGACTTCTGCATGGGTCCCTTTGTCATGAGCTGATAGGATTCTTGCTTTTATCACTGCCAGAAAGCATATCAAGATAGAGACCAACAATGAACTCCCAAAGGCATTTTGGTTTATGCTGCTAAAAGGTAGAATTTTAACATCTTGAAAGAAGATACGGAAAAACACTGCAGCTGTACAGAAACTGTACTCCAGTGCTTGTCTACTTCAGTCATGATTCTTCTAAATAAATTGGGAGAATTAAAACTAGATTTTTCTGTTGAAGTAGTTAACTGATCCTTTCACCATGTTATTTGGCAAGTACTTTTTAATGGGCTGATGTCAAATGCTTGGAAATCGTAGGAAAGCACTCGTATGTATACGTAGGAAGGGTGGAAAAATCGGATCAGCAGCTAACAGTCTGATTTTAAGTGCGCTGATTCTAAGCTTTCTATTTTGCAGTTTGGAAACTTTTGTTGAGCTTTAACACTGACCTCTCAAAAATTCTGTCCCGTGGGAAGGGATTGTCTGCTCTACAGGAAGGACGTCAGGAAGTTTCCCATGAGACTGCAGGCATGTCATATGGCTAAAAGTCCATGATCACACAACAAACCAGAAAAAGCATTTTTGTTTGTGGCCTAGCATCTCGTTGCCATGATAAATTTCTGTTCCTTTAATTTAATAGGATCCCATAACTCTTTGGCAGGGTAATCTCATCTAGATCGGCCCCACAAACAGGCTTTGTTGTGTCATGACACAAGCACATCAAATCTTTGGATCCCAGAGCTTTCCTTTCTTGCTTCATGTGATGGCATGAACCAGGTGTTCATAAACCACAGCATTAAATACATTCTTGGTAAACAAGCATGGCCGTTTGAACCTGCATGATGAGTGCAAAAACAATGGCAGCTTAGATGCAAGGGTTTTATCAGTTATTCTTGATGTAGAGGCCACCCATTTCACTGAGTTACAATTCAAGCACTCCTGCTGCTGTAAAGAGGGAAGCTAACTGGGTGGAAAGGAGGCACCGTGGAGCCTGGCACGAAAAATGCTATTCAGTTCTGATCAGAAGTTGGACATGTCACTAGACAAAAAAGTCAGAAGAAATCCTACCTCTTATTTCATGACTTAGCCAGTCCTGTCATTTTTCATAGCTATCAGCTAATAATATGCATAGAGAGAACATTGTGAAATTATTGTACCTTGAGGGCATGTCACCCACTTACCATAAGCGTATTTCATTTGGCAGAAGTCAGTGACGCTTCCAAGCACCTTCTCTTTGCACACACACTTTTCTAGCAGAGGAACCACAGAATACAAAGGGTTGGAGAAGAGCCAGGACATGAGAGAGAAAAGAAAAGCAAATGATACTCAGTTATAAAGTTATATACATAGAGCTCCCATAATCTGGATGGATTTAAAGAGTGAGTTTGAGAGTGCACTCAGTTATTTGCAAATTTTTTTTGTTAGGTGATACAATAATTGTTCTAGAAATCTGATCAGTAAAATGCAGCCCTTATGGGGTCTATTGTACAGTTAATAAACTGATAAGAATCAGATCCAAGTGTAAATCATGTAAGTAATAATACCCTTGTTTGATCCCATAAGCTAAGAAATGCTGATATTAAGGTAATATCCCTTTCAGAAAAGACAAGATACACAATAGGTGGCCCTATTACCTCTGGGTCTTATAAAGCCATTGATGCTGGTTAAGTGCTGACCTTCATACCTGGCAAGCAAAACTGAGGACTATTTAAGTATTAAAGACTCCACCTCATTCTATAAACCTACTTACTTTGCAACTTTAGCTGGATACAGTATACTTTACTTTCTCTCCTGAGCTGTGGTGCCATGAGGAATGTCTTACTCTTAAAATCACTTGCATTCCACCCCAGAGGTGGTACATTTCAGTGATGGCTGACATGATCTTTTTACAAGTAACATTTGAAGTTCTGAACAGCAACTGAATGCTTGAGGAGGAGCTGTGTAAAATCATAAATATTGTCACTGTAATTATGACAGCAAAAGGAGGGTATTTTTTCCACACAATCTTTTTCATGACTTACCGATTTCCAAAACCAAAGTTGGATAGTACAGTTTGGAAAATAACAATGTAAGTGTAGTGATGACCTATATAGTTGAGATTATCAGATGTTGCCAGCAGATGGGGGACAGACAAGCTAGAGGTGAGTGGGAGGATTTAAGTCAGGGTGGAGAGAAGAAAGAACTGGCACTGAGTGAAATTACTAAGTGTTCCCCGACTCTGGGCTGTACCTGGGTGCCTCAGTGCAGAAAATCCCTGCTCGTGGTCATTCCATTTCCACTCCTCTTCGCTCTCATTGTTCGTCGTTTGCACAAGGTCAGGGATTCGTCCCCCAATGGGGATGTTAAAGAATGGCTCATTGTCATAGCTGGGGAGACACGTAAAACAGAAGACTTGGTTAGGACAGAAGTTAGGTGGGAAGCAGGTGTTTGTGGCATGTGCCTGTGTCCGGACAGATGAGCTTGCTTTCTTCAGGTTGGGAGTGCAAATAAGAGCAAGACTTCATGCCACATAGAGAGATCACAAGATCTAGGCTTTTATTTAGGCGTCACCACTGCTGACTTAGCATTTTTTAAAGTAACTATGTGTTGGACCTATTTTGCTTTTGTTTGTTTGTTTTTACTGAATTAAGTGACTCAAAATTAGTGACCACTTGTTGGTGTCACTAGGAACTGAGAACACCTGCAGGACGCATACAACTGCAGTCACTCAGCACATCGTAGGATTTCTGTACTGATTCATGCATGCTTGGGGTACAGATGCCTGCCCTCTGGAAACAAGAGGGAGACCTTGGGATTCTTTTTACCTTGGGCACAGATGAGAGGCAAGCTCTCCAGACTCTTCCATGTACTTCCAAGGCAAACAGGTGCATTTAAAGATGCTGTACATATTTCCATGGGGTTGTGGAGTTGCTTCTTATTAATGCAAAAAGTTATAATTTCAAGATTGCCTTGAGTAATACAATGGACTTAAAAGTGTACCAGCCACCAAATGGAATCTAAGAAACCTTTTATAATTTACAGCCCCCTTTTCAAATGATGGTGCACCCTCCAGCATCCTCCAATTACTGTCATTGCTGCAGTATTTCAGTTAATCTTTGTTTCATTTCACAGAATCCCATCTCAAAGTGAACCCAAAGGAGGGCTGCTTTACCCATTGAAACAGTTTCCAGTGTGCTGGTCGCAGTCTCTGGCACAGTCACAAGGGCGGCAGCCGTTTTCTCCGAAGCCCCAGTAGCCCATGAGACATCTATCGCAGTTGGGGCCCGCCACACCTGGCTTGCAGTAGCAGAATCCCGTCTTGGGGTGGCATCGCCAGCTTCTGCTGAAAGTTGCGTTGGCTGAACCCATTGGCTGGCAGGCGCAAGCTATGGAGATACGGTAAGAGGTGACTGAGATTATGTGCCCTGGGGTCATCTGGTTAAGTGACGTTTTTGCAAGGCTGATAAACTCGTGCCCTCTTCCTTATGCTCAGTAGTTTTATGTCAGAGCTGGTAAACATTGCATTGTCAGCCTACGTTTGCAATATTCTTTTTGTTTATTTTTAACTCATTAAGCACAGCATGTTTTGCTGTGCTTAATAATTAATTAATACCACTGGGAGCCGTTTATGTGTGAAAGTCAATCCTTCCCTACTAGACGAATCTAGAACATGCCGGGTTTTGAAGCGATGGCAGGAAGCCTCCACTGTGTTCATTTTTGAAGAGGCTTGCAGGTGATTCTCTTTAAAAGCGTTTTGCAAAAAGTTTCACTAGCATGGACAAGGTAAAAAACGATAGCTATTGCTTATGTTGTGTTTCCTGTGAACACAGAAATCACAAAACTACTGTTTCCTCTGGGGCTAGATGTGGCTTATACAGGTGGCTCAGATGACCTGAAACATTTTTTTGATTTCTGCCTCCAAAGAGTCCACAAATTTCCTTCAGTTTGAGTTCTAAGGCACACATCTCACTGTGCAGTACTATATGTGTATAAGGAAACTAATGAATTTTTTTGTACAAATACATGAACAGATTTCTTATAAGGAAGGCAGATAGAATGAGAGAAGATCTCTAAACCTTCTAGATGTATTTTACATGTAGCTGGAGATGAACAAGTAAGAGGAAAAAACCCAGATCTTTCTAATGCTGTTGCCAGTTTGACACCAGCCTGCGCAACTCAAGGCAACTTGGCAGTAAAACAGATAGTTACAGCTCCTGTGGGCAACTCTGCCTTCGCAGACAATAAATTGTCATAATCCCACACCACCAGTACATTCCCAATGTGACAGCATCAGCAAGCGAGGTGGAAACTAATATACAAATAGTGGTGCAAAGCCAACACTGTTGACTCCTCTCCATCAGGGCAGAGGCTGAGATGGTCAAGCCTTGTGCCAACAGCTCTGCAGAGGTAAAATAAAAGCAATAAACATACCCACTCATTTCTGATATTCAAACAAGTTTGATTAAAATGAGAACTGAACTGAACTCTAGGCCTTCATCCTTCATATTTCAGCTCTTTTTTGTATTAACAAAGCAGCGTGCCATGGCTTTTGCTTGTAGCAGAAGCTGAAAAGGAAATGCATCACTACTTCATCCATCTGGAAGCGGGCAGAAATGAAAATCTTGTGGCTAAGACCTGCTCTAACAGAGATTTTCAGTTAAATGTTGGACACCCAAGGTGTTTAGATAGCTTGGATCAGAGGCCAGCCTTTCGGATGCTTATCTGAACCAAACATGATCTCCAAAGCTTTTGAAGTTTGCCCATCATTGCTTCTAATCAAACTATTTTTCTTCATGAGCTCATAGATAAGAGACCAAATGAACACTCTGATTCCACACATCATTTTCCAAGGGGAAGAGGCAAGTATGTGACTATAAAGAGTGCTAAGTGAAAGTGAATCTGTCCCTGCTACATCTGCAACCTCTTATTTGATGCTCAAGAAAAGAAAATATCTTTTGAAAATAGTACAAGAAAAAGGGTGAGCAATTTTGTTTAAAGGGCATTTCTCTTATGATCTGCTTACTACATAGTTATTTCTTTCACCATGCCCTGTGTTCTTTATGCCAATATTTTTAATAATATTATTACACTCTGCTGTAGACAGATCTCAGTCCGTTGTTTTCAAGGGACACTAGCACAATAGCCTAAGGACAGAAAATAAGCGTGCTGTCATGGGCAATGTACTCAACACAATGAGCTGGTTGGCGGATGGCAGCAGGCTTGCCTGTTTGCCACAAAGCAGTCTTGACTTTGGGAGCAAACCCAGGGATTTTGCTGTCAGTTCTGGAGAGCAGGTGTAACAATGAAGTGCTCATTAGCACTGACAGTTTCAAAGGCAAGTTCTGATTTGTTGCTGCTCAACTTGAATTATTTTTGCCGAGATTTTTACAGGGCTGACTACATCACCCTAAAAGAGGAGACAGTTCTGTCCGTCACTGTAAAAAATGGATGTCAGATTTGGGGATAAGGAGGGGAAACACACACTTCCTTTACTGTAGACAGGTCTGAGCCATGAGAAGTAAGAAGTTGCCAACATCTGGGTTGGCTTGAATCCAGGTTTCTGGTTTTACTGTAATATCTCTGTACGTAGGATCTACCTGTGGAGTTTTCACCTTAAATTTCTGTATTTCTGCAACTTCTGAGTCTGTCTTTATTCCCATCTTATTTTTGGTTTTCAGGTTTTCTCAATTAGGGTGACATAACAGATGGGTGAATCATTAGCATCATTAGACTACCTGTCAACAACTGAGACTAGATCCTTATTCAGGAAGATAAGACCTTCTCCCATCCTATCTCTAAGGGAAAGTATTACAGGACAGTGACTGACAGCATTGGCAGAAGCTGATGAGGGGGTAAAAGAAAAGTGGTTTTTGTGGTTTGTTTTTTTTTTTCATTTTGGGGCTACAGTTCAGGAAAACCAATGTTCCCAAATGAATTGTGGGGCATATTCCCCAGTTAGAAACTGGGACAGCTTCTGGTGGATCAGAAAGCAAGTTGAATCAATAAATGTACAACACTTACAAATGAGTTATACAAGTGGCTTGCGAATGCTTTACTCAGTCTGTGTTTATTTAGCATTTCAGCTTGGGTGTGTACATTGTCTAGCTTCCAGAGTATTATGGCCAAAATCCCAGTTGTGCATCTAAGGTAACTCCCAAAATAAGAGCCCACATGTCACATGCTGAAGGGGCAGCTGTTGATGACTGGGTTTTATCTGTTTAATAGTACCATGGTACCACAATTAAAGAAATATAAAAGCAAGTTTCCAAAACCTCACCCTTTTACATTTCCCAATATTTGACAGCACAGCATCTTTCCCTGCTGATTTTTGCTTGTTTTCTCTTGGCAAACCCTAGTTTTCTCTCCGTCCGCCTCCCTGTCTAACAAAACACCAGCCGACGTGACAATGGCCTTGTTTGTCAAAGGCATCATCAATTATGTTAGGGACGGTGTGCAGACAGTTCTGGCTCAGAGATGGCTGGTTTATTTGAATTCTCCCCTTGACAGCAGTGTAATGAAAAATTTCATCATTGTACTTTAGAACTGGCTATCAGTCACGAAGTATCACAAAGCATCCTCTTGCCTTTTAGCCTCACTCCTATGCTAAGTTTTTTTCATCAGAAACTACTGTAAAAAAGAGACAAGGAATAATGAAAAAATGAATAATTCATACAGCAGTCTCTACTCAAGTCCTCAATAAATCTGTCTGCCCTCAGCACAGCTGTCTTTCCCATGTAATTAGACACAGATGTAAAATATCATATTGGTTGCAACAATATGGATCCAGCTTACAGAAAAATAGCAAGTGCTCCAAGTAATTCAGTGGACCTTGAGGTATCTTGCCTTAAACTTCTGCCTAATAATACTGCATAAGATATAGCTATGAGCAGGCTCTGGCTATTGGATGAAAAACAGGCAAAATGAAAAATCAGACAAAGCCTTTTGAATCTGAAATATATACATATGCATCTTTGGAGCATATGACCAAATCAGGGCAATTTTAAAAGCATGTCAGATGTGGGGATTGACTCAGCTAATGATGTTTCTTAAATGAAGGAAATAAGATAGACAGCTGTGTGTGTGGTCAGGGCTGATTAAGACAGACTTTGAACCAAGATGTGATCAGGCCTTTGTGATATTACAATTAAAAGTTCACTCCCTCTGCTCGGAAGTAAAAGGATGAGAAGCAGAGCTTTTCAGAGTGTGTGTGTGCATGTGCATCTGTGCACATTTTAATTTTCAAACCTTGTGCTTAGAGTAAAAAAGCTTGTTTTCCTGGAGACCTTTTTTTAATGGGTCTACGTGCCTGCATTATTTTTTAAGCTAAGCAAAGACTGAGTACAAAAGATGGTGCCATTTCAGAAGGATCCTTTAAGCCCCCAAATAAGCCACAGGAAAGAGCGAAGGATACAGCAGCTTTTCTAACCATTGGTTAGGAAACGATTAGGCTTCCAAGTCAAAGCTCCCATACAAGTCTATATCCAAACTACTTAATCCTGTGTTGTCACCCCCAATAACAGGCAGGTGTGTGCCTTGCTCTGAGGCTCTTTTCATGCCTCATTTTTATTTTTTTTTTTTTAACATAGATCTAAGCAGTGTCAAAACAAGGCTCTGAAAACGACCTGGCTCTCGAATCCCCAGCTGCTAGAACTGGAGAAGCGAAGGGATCAGAGGCAGGCTACCTCTGCAGACAAAAAGCAATAGCAGATTCCCACTTACATGTCAAATTTCAACAGATTTTATTTATTTTTTTCAAGGGAATGTCTTTGCAGTCTCACATTGGAGGGTCAGCAAAGGGTGGTTTGGATAGTGCCAGGACATTCAATTGTTATACAACTTTTTTTTTTCCCTAGCAGTGATTAAGAGAGAATGCTGTTCATTATCATGACTAATGCTTAAAGACTCTTTCTGGGCCTGAGCAGTGTCCTGTTAACTTTCTGGGAGCCTGAGGGGGATGTCACAGCTGAACCTAGACTTTGCTCTGGATGGCAGAGCACTCTTCAAGCGTGCTTTCTCAAAGGGATTAACACAGCATTTCATTCAGCTTTTTCATCAGATTTCCTTTCCCAGCTCAGTATCTACTGTACACAAGAGTCAAGTTTTGATCTCCCATTGAGGTTTTTTTTTTTCCCCCTCTGAGTTCAAAACGGGAAGCCGAGGACCAGGTTGCTCTCACCAAAATCGTCCATTCAGTCTGCTGTTTGCAGTTTATTACTGCTTTTCAGCACTTGCCCAGTAGGTGGGTTTTTCATTTATTGTTGTTAGTCTGGTACTGTTTGCGTGGTTTTCTCAAAGTGAGATGATGCCTTGGAATTGGTGCATTTAGATCCTCACAAACATGCTAATCCAGAAGTGGCAGCTCTTCAATTTATGATCAGCAGGCTGAGGTATGAGAGAAATGCACCTGGTGATCTGATTGTCTAATTTCTTACGTATTAGCAATGCTCAAAACAGTAACTGTTTTTTAATGAATAACCAGAGTTGGTTTTAGAGTCACAAAACTGAATGATTTACTCAGACTACACCAGATTAAATTTAATAGCAACGCAAGTTTTGCAACCTAAAGGATGGAGGAGAGGGCCTCTATCTTACATCCTGCATGAGGCCTTTCAGTTTAATAGCAATTCTAGGCATAAGAAGCTGATGATGGTCCTGGAGGTGAAATCCTCCCTCTGTCAAATTGAGTCTGTTCTAACCAAAACAACTCTGCCTGTCTGCACTGATGTTCCTGGTTTTGCTGTCACTGATCATAATCAAAGTAGTGAAACGTTCCCTGAAAATTCTCTGGAGAGGTACAGCATAACAGGAAGTGCACACTTACACACTGCCTGCAAATCACACGGGGAAGTGTTTGGGCATCAGTTCTTTCATCATACAAAACACTACCCTATTAAGGTAACCACCCCCCATCCCAGGTTTCTCTGAAATTTATAGTTATATCTGCAGTGTCCCTTCTATTTCCATACAGGTACAAGCATTGCGCACACATCATTCTGCTGCGAAAGCTGAGGCTCTCCTTATATGTTGATATGGCACGTGCTCATGCATGCCTTTACATGCCTGTGGAAGGTCCCATTGATTTGAACCATGCACAGATAAGGTCATGCTTACCTATTTGCAGTAATGCTGAATGGAACCCATTGGATTAATCTCAACCAACAGAAACCCTAGTGTAGGCTAGTGATCCAGAATACCTCTTAAGTCAAGGAAGAGAAATAGATAACCTCTAGAGAGCAATTCTGCTCATCTGTCTCAGGTATCTATGTTAGACTGCATTAAATCATTCCCTAGAGATCCCACTGTTTCTCCACTGACTGTACAGGGAGTCTAGAAAAGGCGTATAACTTTCAGGTGCTAAAGTGGGATGGCAGCTCTCTAGGCCTGAGTGTGCAAATCAGAGTGGAAACAATTGCATTTGGGGGCCTTCTGCTGGCAGCAGCATGTTCCCAGGTGAAAAGAACATTATTGTGCTTGACTGGCACGGTAGGAATAAAGCTCTTTCAACAAGGTAAAATTCAGAACAGTTTTCCTTTTGCTATGCAGAGTATTGGCAGGAGGTACTGAGAAGCCTGTAACCAGACCAGACAAAAGAGGCAGAGGTAGAGTCAAGATCTGATTTCATTCAAACAGACTGTTCTAGGGTTTCCACACAGATAGACTATATTTTCAAACGATGTTTTTTCCTCTTTGTTGCTCTCCAGTGCTCCTTCACTTTAGTGGTTATCTAATATTACACATGATGTTGGTTACTACACCATCACCCTGTTGTTAAATACAAGAGTTCATACAGATTCTTTCAGGTACTATGAGATAGAAAACTAATCTGGCACAACAGTTTATTCTCATTACAGTATTTCCTTGTAACAAATCTGCTTGGAGTAGAAACAGGACTAGAAAGAGGCCACCACAGAACACTATGGAATACAGGGGAGTTAGATAAGCTCACCTCCAGCCCTGTCTGCTGATCAGTGCTCTTGCTCTTTGGTGAACATGGTGAAATTGAAAAGACGGGTTGTGTGGAAGCAGTCTGTACTGGCACTAAGATCCAGTGGAAAGAGTACAAAAGAGCAGGAACATAGGATATGTTGTGCACAGAAAGTTTAAGCAATGTCACAGGCCATACAGTCCTAGGGAGATGAGTGTTTGTAACCTGGGTGTTTAA
The DNA here is from genome assembly GCF_009769465.1 of Tauraco erythrolophus. Taxonomy (NCBI): domain Eukaryota; kingdom Metazoa; phylum Chordata; class Aves; order Musophagiformes; family Musophagidae; genus Tauraco; species Tauraco erythrolophus. The sequence goes on from NC_141476.1 coordinate 11,631,085, forward strand.
GAGGAATCTTGATGAAGACCATCAAAGGGTCAGGAAAGCTTCAAAAGCACATGATGCCAATGGAGATGAGCATAGATGACAGATGATGAAGTTCTCTGTGCTGGCAAATGATGTCTGAGCTATGGGGAAGGAAAACTGACCAAAAGGAGAAATGAAATTATGTATATTGTTGGAAATTGCAACCTCCCAAATAGATGCCAGATGGGATCAGATGTGTGAAGCGTGGCAGGATACTCAGGAAATGTTTACAGTAAGTAAGGGAGATTTGGGCTATGTTCCAGACTGGCTGGATGCAAGCTACCTTGATCCAGAGGTTGTACATCCACATTAGTGCCTCCATGCCTGAGTTACTTCCTAACACAGTCTGCTGAAGCGTTAATGAGGCAATTAATTTAGGCAGAGCATCCCATAATACAGCTGTAGAATCCAGAGATAAATCTGAATGAGCTCTGATCTGTTTGATCCCAAGTGGGTATGCCTAGTCTTATGGTTCCTACATCTTCTGCAGCCATTATTATATACATTTATGTGCACAGATGTTGCACAGTCGAATGGAATGTAACAATAGGTTACATGTAGGCACACATAGTCTTGAGAGATGTAGAAAAAAACAGCTAAATAAAATGTGCCTCAAGAAAAAAGGAACCATATTATTTTAAATCCAAGCACAAGAATTTACCGCTCCCCAGAATGAAATGCTTTTGGAGAACAATTATCACCAAAAAACTGCGATACCAGGGGAAGAAATAGACACAGAAAATCAGGAAGATGACCTTTGATCAGAAAACTGTAGTTTGGGTTCAGAATTCAAAGAACAGATAGTAATTCTCATGAGTTACTTCTATAGGAGTTATTGATTCTATAGGAGTTACTGATTTCTTTTAATCATTCTTTTTGCAATTCTTCCATGATTCATTTGTCTTTGCTGCACGTAATGGTAGGCACTTACGTTTGCAGACCTCTGTAGAAGACATGGGTTTCCCTCTGTCTCGGTAATACCCCGGTCTGCACCTTTGACACCGGTGTCCCTCTGTGTTGTGCTTACAGTTGTCGCAGACTCCACCACTGCGCTTTCCCGATGCCAGCCAAACACTCAGGTCAAAATGGCAGCTATCAGCGTGGTTGTGACAGCGACACTCTGGTGGGAAACAGGAGAATATATTTCAGGCTTAGATAGTAGACACAGCAATACTGTTCAAATGGTATCATTTTCCTACTGTGAATTGTGGAGGAAGTATCTGAATGTAACACATTTCATCTGCCTGCAATCCTTGATTTTCATAAAGACTAGGAATTGCAACAGAGTGAGAGTCCCAGCAGGGCCTGAGAAGCTTGAGTGGTTGTGAATGTGTGATATTCTTACAGTAAGACAAAATAATTTGATAGTATCATAAGCCCTGCACAAAACCTTGGAACACTTAAACATGTGAGGGGAAGAAGATTTCTGCCTTGTAAATTCCACTTCCCAATAGCGCAAATAGGTCAGCTGCAGTAAACCAACATGCATACTGGAGTTTTCCATCAATGATCAGCAACTTATCCCCAGTTTTGCTAATGGCACCATTAGTGTAAATCGACAGAAGTCTTTGTGAGGGAAGTTTGCCTGCTGGCACTGATGAAAGTCTGCATCAGTCAACTCCCTGCCGCTTACTTCTGCATTCGTTTGGCGCTCCTGTTTTTCCATCTCCTGGCTTCCAAGGCTGATCATTGTATAGCGGTGCACATCTCTCACAGTGGTCCCCTGCTGTGTTGTGTCTACACACACACTTCCCATGGACCTGTCAGGGGAAAGAATATATTCAAATAGCTATGAGCAAGAACATGGTGGAGTGCCCAACAGCCTCACAAGGAGGTGGGACTTCTCCTGCACAACTCCCACACAGCTGCCTGGCTCTCTTAGGAAACCTGCAGAGCCTGAGGCTTAAACGTGTAGCTTATCTCTTCACACATTCGCTAATGATGTAGATTTTTCCTCTATCTTCCAGTTTAAATGCATGTGGCAACAATTTCTTTTTAACTCTCCAGTTGGGTATTTACTACTACATTGATAAACAGCCTCTAGACTGTTTAAATTGGGTAAACTAACACAGTTTATTTTGCTTTACAAGTTCAGGGCAAGAGCTTGCAGGTCATCACCTCCAGACAGTATCAAATACCTCTTGGCTAGCAGAGCTGAGTCACAGGAGAGCACAGCCTAACAGAGGACACTGAGCCCTGTCTTATCTGACATTAGCACTGGTCTATAAAAGAGAGTAAATATAGGGCAATGAAGTCACCATAAATTACTAAATTATAAATTGTTAGAAGAATAAGAAAGTAATCCTGGACCTCCTAGCACAGTTAAAAATGTAGCAAAAATATGAAACCTGAAAATATCAACCAGTATACCCGCAGAAAAACAATCCAAACCACACATTATGTGAGAGAAAAACACTGATGTTCTAAGAGACTTAGGTACAGTAGGCACCAACCTACCAACTGTAAGAGACATGAGGACATTAATATGGAAGGAATAGGTTAGCAGAAAAGGCCCAGTAAAGTTTTGGGCTGCATACCTAGGAGCACTGTAATTCCAAGTGGATAGAAAATTGTACCTGCAATACTGCATTCAGTTTTGAACATCTTGTTGCCAGACAAATGAGAAATTAGAAGGCGTTCAACAAAATGAGTAAAAGCTGGCATGGCTGAAGGACGGAGCTGATTGATAAGCACTAAGGATATAAACCCATCTAAGCTGGGAAACAACAGTTTTCAAAGTATTTGAGGGGAAAACAAAGAAAGTGCAAAAAACCTTGACTAAAACTGGCTGAATAGTAGAGTTCTCTCTGTGACTGTTTGCTTGAAAAATTACTTGAAAAAAAAAGAACTTGCTTCCTCTGTATTTATCTGCCTTCATTAGAACTCAACAGCAAATTTTAATCATGGAAATATGCTAATATATGTCAGTTTTGGAATCAGGTATTCACACCAGAAACCTGACCTTGGAAACTGAGCTAGTCCAGCCTTCAAATGGAAAGTTTTTATTGAAACTACTTCTGTTCTCAAGACACTTCACACACCAGGAATATAATAGCCAGTTCCACTGTAGAATGTAATTTGGTGCACAGGATTCTGTAATAATCAAGCTACATCCAAGAAATGCTTCACAGGAAGGCTTTTCTGTTGTGTTTGGGTTGTTGTTTTGGTTGTTTTTTTGGGTTTTTTTTTTTTTGTGGGGGGAGGGTGTTGTTGTTTTCTTAATTAAGGATTCCAATATCTGTTTGCCATGCCTCAGAGAAAGGATGCCCCTGAGAAATTCTTTGAGGACATATCCAGCATAGGAAGTGGGAGAAAGGGAAAAGTAGGACCATAAATCATGTTCTACACTCATAGAAAGAGAAGCTGCTAATTAATGGTATTTCACATGCAAGACAACACTTGTACTAGAGCAGGAAACACAGGAATCGGGGACTAGACCCCTCTCCCTCCCTGCACTGTTGAGGATGCTGAGCTCTGTAACATCACTGTCACAGCTCTGGCCCACAAAAAACAGAGGCTGAGATTTCGTTTTGACTGGGGCGTGAATTGAAACTAATCCTTTAATCTCACCACTAATGCGAGTTGTGTTTCTCCATAGTCTTTCCTGAAAGTCAGGCTCTCCCTTTGCAGTCCTCCCTCCCCTGTCTCACGTAGTAGGTAGCTTGGGATCAAGAGAGAAACGTTGAAAAGAGCAGTTGCGTGAACATGCTCCCCTGCCCCCAAACCCGTCTCCCTGCAGCAATTTGCTCTCCGCTCCCCTGGTTTCTAATCCTCCCGGACCAGATATGTCATGCAGCTCGCAAAGGGGCCAGGCTGCAGCTGATGCCATCGCCCCTCCATGGCCAGCTGGCAGCTTTGCTGCTGCACAGAGCGCTTGGCTGCCTCCTCACGGAAGACTGAGCACAGACTTCAGGGTATGCATTTCTGTCAGAGCTCAGCACCAGTAAACCTCAGGAGGATACAGCATGTAGCACATTGTATGATGTCTCTCCAGACCTTCATACAAGAAAGTTGTCCATGTTCGAAGCACTGAATAGGACAACAAATTATGGAGACAAACAATACTAATAAGCAACACTGTCGGGCTTCTCCCTGTTTGGATTTGGCTCTTCAGGCCTGCATGTTCTCCTCTGTGAACACTGTGAACTTACTTTTCAGAAGACAGAACAGAGAAAAGGACCAGGAGTGAGGAAAGATAACATAAGCCTGATGCAGAAGTGTAGATTTTCATGTCCCCGAACTTCAGACTATCTGAACTTTACAGATCATTCCAAAATGAACCAGAACCAAAACCTTGGCTCCAGTCACTTCTTAGGAAAACACTAATGTATTTCGATGCAAAATTTGTAAGTTGGCCAATTGGGTTTTTTAGAGATATATATAAAAACCTGTGCATTCACTATATACAAAAATAATTACATGAAAGAAATGCTGAGATTGTACAGTTGGGAAATGGCAGAATCAAACCATGCAATCTTGTTTTAGCCTTGAATGACATGATCAAATATTCATTATTCCACAGGACCCTGTGTTTACAGTGCACAGCACAGATGGCGTGAACACTTATGAACAATTATTCAGAAAATAAACAGGAAAATTCAGTGAGAAAGGAAGAGTCTGGTTGTTCTTTGGAGGTAAGCAGATGTGTTAGTTTGCTCATTTCCCACAGGTTTGTTGCAAACTGTAGTTTGTGGAGGCTATCTAGAAATGGTATGTTGTGAGTAGGAAAGAGGCATAAAGGAAGCTTCCTGCCTGTGATCCCTGCTATTGAACAGTTTACCAAATATACATGGAAGGATGACTGGCTTAGACAAAAGGGTTGAAAGCCAAGCAGCCAGGAGAGCCACTGAGCAGCCAGAAGTAAACAGTGGAGCTGGCATGGAATGTTTTTTAGTAAGTGTTAGGTCTGAGGGCTAACCTTTTTTTGTACAGGTTTAAGAACAAGGGCAAGAGAATTGGTGAGTATTGGGGCAAAGGTAAAGGATAATGGAAGAGAAAGCAAGTCTGTCATGTGTTATCTGTGGATGGCTATCTTATGGAATTATTTTTCCGTGGAGAGTAATCTCAGACAGCATTCATAAGTGAAAATAGCTAAGGAGGGGAGTGCAATATGAGGTGGCAATGAAGTACGGAAAGGAGCTGGATAGACAAGAGCAGAGACAAACAGCTCAAGTAGAACACATACACAAGAACGGTGATTAATGGATGTAAGTGGCCATTGCAGAAAGACTGATTAATGTGGGAGAAACTAAGCTGTGGAAGAGACCTCTTAGACTTAAGCATGAGGTGAAATAAGGGTAGGTGAGGTGACTGCAAATAGCAGGACGATTTGTTCTGTTAGAGAGGAAGAGATAGGAGAGGCAGCCAGAGACTGAAGTCCAGGAAGGAACAAGAATGAAATATAGGAAGTTGTCAGATAAAATAGGAAATGGGATATCTTCTTAGGAAAGGGAGATTATGAGAGTCTCACTCAACACCAACACAAAGAGAGCAGGTATGTCTCTGGCTTGTTATTCACTGCTGAAGTAAGTTCACATCTCTCACAAAAGTAGGTCCAAAAAACTAGAAGGTTGTGCTCTCTACCAAATGCAAGACCTCAGGATACACTAGATCTCACTGGAACACAAAGATGATCATACGAAAGTAGAGAAAATAGCCAGAAAAGTACAGATTCAGGGAGAACTACACTGATATTTTTCTATGCCTTATAAAGCAGAATCAGAGCTGTCAGAAGATAATGATGAGTAAGGAGATGGTCCTCAGGGAGCAGCAAGGACCAGTTGCTCTTTAAGGATGGAAGAGCTGTAAGCTGAGAGTTACCACAGCACAGCCCCTTACTGAGAGAACACCATCCTGAGCACAGTGGGCAGAGCAGGGAGCTGGTACCACAGTCCATTGACAGCCCCAGACATAGCAAGGGGATGGACCATGGGCAGCAACAGACAGACCCAGAAACAAGCTCACAACATGGGTTCAAACTCCATCCAGGAGGCCAAATGAGAAGACAAGCTACAACACAAGCAAGGAGGTCCACCAGGAGGGAAGCTACCTACAGCATAGGCCCAAGGTCCATCCAGGAGGCAGGAATGCAGACAGGCACATCTACAGCACAGCTCAAACAGGGACTGACAGCCCAGGGCTGAGCTTAAATAGAGCCCCCAGGTCAATGGACAGAGAGTGTGGGTAGGAGTCCCAGGTGAGGCTGGTCAGGGCTGTTAAAGTCCTTTTCGTGCCTTCAGGACCCTGGTAATAGCACTTTGATTGCCACTGGATTAATGTCATTGGAAGCTTCAGGGTATCTGACTACTAGGAAGCATCTGAGGAAAAAAATACTTTAGCTTTCTAGATTTGGAGCTGGCAATCCAGGTGGAGGGAGCTTGAAAGCAAGGTGTGAGGAACAGAGGCTTGCATGAGATTCATACCATCAATTAGGAAACCTAGCCAGTTTTCAGCTAAAGCCTGATTACTTTATGACATGGATTTATATGGATATATATATAAATGTATTGGTACAGCAGGAAAAAGGCTGAGATTCAGACTTTTGTCTCACATCTCTCATATTTCACTTTATCCTCAATGTTCAGTATATGACACTGCATCACTGGACATGTACTGATCCTTAGACACAAAAGTATTTAGGCCTGTATGGGCTTTTCCACAGTGCTCATTGCTACAATAATTTAGTACTTCAGAAATGTTACAGAATTTAATTTTATGACACCTCCCTTCATCTGCTTCTGCTTCTTACTGTGATTACTCTAGTTGTCACCAAGGATCTTTCCTTTTAATTGGAGCATCAATGTATTGAGAGTTCAGTTGCTCTGACAAATTTTTTTGAAACTGGATCGTGCCTTCCAAAGTTATTGTTGGGAATGGATCCGAGAAATAGATGCACTGCAGGCAGGCAGACAGTGTGATCATATAAACCTCCCCATTTCATAAAATCATTCTGAAGTACTATGAGCATAACATGTAATAGTTTGTATTCTTGCAGCCCTGCTTTCCGAGTGTGTTCAGCCAGGGTTACTCATGTCGCTAACACATGCTACGAGCTTTGAAAGATGAAAACTGTTGCTTTAAATCCTGATATTCTGGCTGCCTCAAGCTCCCAGTTTTCTAATCAGCTTTTGCAAAGGGTTGTAGTTTATAGGCTGACATACTTGCAGTTAGAGGGTATTATTGGTCCAGGAAAGAAACAAAAATGTTATGCTATACTCTCAATCACCATCATATTGGCTTTAATGGCCACCTGAAAGCAAGCTCTGCTTTTGTGTTTTGGTATAGCAGCTATGTTCTCAGGCTGTGGTTTCATGATGTAAAGTCTTTGTGGGCAATCTCGATTTGAGACATTTCTGCTTTCCTTACTACTTCTTTCTATGCTATCACCTTCTGCATCATGCCCCGAGTCATGCATAAATTGGGCTGTTAAACTAAACCATGTTAAAAAGAAAGTTAAACCCACTTTTTTTTTTTCCTTGGCACTAGTATTTTTAATCTGTATTAATTCCCTCATCTGTCTCACAGTACAGTTGCGCTGTTACAAGTCTGGTATTGCTGCCAAAGGCTTTGATTTGTACATCTACCACCTGAGCAGCTTTGAATCAGGACATAGAGAAGGTTATAGCTTCATGGATTTTAATGCCAGGATGATCAGTTCCAATCATTTGGCTTGGCCTGATACACCAAACCATGAATTTCATCCAGTGGTTCTTCCATGGAGTTTAGTAACTTCTGATTGATTTATAGCAAATAGTGTAGAACTATATCATGCTTTCATACAAAAGTTCCAAGAAACTACACGACACTTATTCACCTTTGACTGCACAAAGTTGCTTCACCTGAATTCTGATTCGCAGCTGAGAAAGCGAGTGGAAATTTTCCATCTGTTTGTCTTGCAGTTTTTTGATTTTTTAAACTCTGTTCAGTGTTGTTTAATACCTGAAGCCTCTTTCTTTCTTTCTGCCCATTTATTTTCTTTTACCTTTTGTCCTTTCAGTAAATGTTGTGGTTATTGCTCTTTCTCCTGGGCTATTCTCAGTCTATTTTGGGGCTTTTTTCCTAATGAATGAAGGTTAAATTTGGAAGCCTTCCAGAACAGTGCAACTGTTGCTGATTCAGAGAAAATGTTTGTCTTTGGGCTCTGTATTCACTTTGTAATGTCGCCAGAGAAATTTTGGATACAGCAGTTTGCAATGACATCAGAGGCTAGTCCCTTACCTGCTTTTAGTAAAATGACTCTTTCTGGGTCATTTTGAGTGGTTAAATACAAAACAGCGTCTGCCATTCTGCTTTGTTTCTCTTACGGTTCAAATGGGCTCTGTTGTCTCGCAAATGAAGAGATGTATCCATGCAGATTTATAATAAATCCTTCAATATCAGGTCCTGAGGAGAGCACATCTGACTTTTAAGAGGCCAAATTAAAAATCTCCTTCAACTTTTTCAAATTTGCAAAGGCTTAAAAGAATGAGTGCCTTGCGAGTAAGTCCCAGATTACTGTGCCTGCTATGGGTAGATTGACAGTTCAAATTCCTGCTCTAATCAGGAATGAAAAAAGCCATTATTTTCCTATGTTACTTGCTGGTTTCTGGAAAAAGGTCTAATAAGTGTATGTGTTTAAAAACTAGTACACGTATGGGTGTTTTCTGAGGGAGCTGAGTTTCTGGCTCATGCTTGTTCACTTTGGTAAATTAAATCTGAGGGAGCTTGGCAGGGATAAGTAGAGCTGGGACACTTGTGGCAAGGCCACCTGAGCCCATACAGGTTTTGGTCTCCACAGCAGTGAGTGAATGAGCTGCTGCTGGTTCCAAATTCACTGAATAGGTAATGGTGAAGAAAAACCAGTGACTGTTTAGTTGGATATTCAGACTGGCATCACTAAGACCTTTTTGAACAGTAACAAAAGAATAGGATAAATAGACCGGAAGAGGTACAAAATTCATGCTTTATGTGAGGGAAAATAACTCAGCCTGTGGCGGTTTCAAGACACTACTCCATCCTCTGTCTGAATTCACTTCCATCAGTCTTTACAGGCACGCCTGGCCGTGCCTTAGCCCACATTTCACTCTGCTTTCTTATTGTTTTCTTTCTGAATGCCAGCTTAATTTTTATTCATTTTTGGGCTAAGCTGTTCTCTTATTTTTACCTACAGTGCCAACAGCTCCATTGTCAATCTGTAACAAACTGCATACAACTCACAGCTGTCAGGCTGAAATGCAGCCCCTGAGTTACAGCAGGTCACCAGCCCTTGGTGGGTGTTTTAAGAATGGGGGAACCAGAAAGGGGAGTGAGGCTCAGTATTTTAAAGGGGGAATGCCTGAATCACAGCATAACGAGTAAATGCCACCATTCAAATCTCCTGAAAGTGATTGTGGTCTTGTTCAAGTCTTCGTTCCTGATGCCGCTGAACCGTCTGACCTGACTGCTAACCTTTGCTCTAGAAAGACCCAGAATTAATTTTCAGGGAGGAGGTAATGGGAGAAGCTCTAGATTTGTGGATTTGTAGGTCATAGTGGGTTAGCATACTGTTCAGAGAAGTTTGGACATGACCTGTTCATTCAACAGGCAAAATAATTCTGTCGGTTACTTCGTAATAAGTCTGGCTAACTCCAGAAACTGTCTCAACTTAGCTGGGTTTCTACTGGTTAATCCACAGTGGCTCCAGGGGTGCGTGATTGAAAATCCACTCCCAAAGTGGGCCTGTGAGCTCTTCTCTGAATTTTTACCTCTGTATTGAGTGAACTTGGCAGCATGCATAGCTCCTATTCAAGTGAAATTATATTGAGTAATGGAGTAGATGAAGCCAAGAGAAAAATAGTTTTCTGCAACTTCTCTGCAGATGGCTGCAGCTTGGACAGTGGGGGAGGGGCAGGGCTGAAAAAGGTGCAGGATCAGCCAAATTTATAAGGAATCTAGGGAAGGAGAAAAGGGCAAGAAAGTCCATGATTTAGCAGAAAACTTTTACACAGCAAGGAATGGATTCTAAATGCCCAAAGAGTGCAAAGCTAAGCCCCAGGACCTTTCAGCACAGTGAGTGAACCAAGGCAAGGAAATGTATGTAAGATTTTATAACTTTTGCACTGAGTAATATGGAATTTGTCTATAATCCTGTGCAAAATTTCTCCATATTTTGTGTGCACCTGCTGCCAAAGCATTAAAATGTGAACTCCATGCAGCCACAAGGTACAGCTCTAGAAAGATTTGCTTAAATTACTGGGAGATTTATTGGGGATGAGTGAACTGACTGAAAGGCCTTGAAAAGCCTTGGTAAAAGACTGAAAACTTTTGTTCTAGTAATATGTAGGTGAGCTGAGGACAGTAACAACATAGCAGTCTATTCCGTCCCAAGGGAGCTTAAAAACATAAGCAGGTATGAGGCCAAACACAGCAGCTCCTACGATTGTCACATCACAATTCCTAGTGTTGGTGGCTGTGAGGGAGACAGAACAGTATATATTGCATGGAGCTTAAATGAAAGAACCTCTATGGGACATCAAAGAGGTATTGGTAGCAAGTGGTGGCTGATTGCTGTGAGATGACGGAATTACTTCTCTCTCTTAGACACACACACACACACACACACACACACTCTCTCTCTCTCTCTCTCTCTCTCGTAGCTTTAATGTGTAAAGCAATCATTAAAAGAACTATAAAATATATTTTACCAGCCCTAAAATATATTTACAAGTGTTTCCAATCCAATGTTTCTACTAGAAGGGTCATTATGGTTCTTTCACAGAGATGAAAGTAGCAGAGAACATCACTTCAGTGATTAAAAGAAAAAACCACGTTATTAATGACAGCAATTAAGCAATAAAACTAAAATACATTTAAATAGCTCACCCATAGCCATTGCTTTTAAAAAAAGCTATGGTTAAAGGCTAATAATGTCAGATAGGAAATTGTTTGCTACCCCATCCCACAAAATAAGAGACGCTTTTCCGCAATTAAGATGAGTGTCTGCATGGGTGGATCTACACTGAGCCCTGATTCAGAAGAGCACTTAGGCATGTGTTTAAACACCATTCCTGAATAGGCATGTTTTTCTGATTTGTACTTCAGTAGTAGTAAAAGACGTTTCCACAACAATAATAAAAGGCAGGAAAAACTTGTTGACTTTATAATTGCAGAATTCCTGCTGACTGAACCACTCTATGTATCATACCATCAAAATTGTGGCTATTCTCTAAACCGCAGATACTCAAAACATCGTGTTGATGGTATGAATGCCAGATGCTCTGGCTGCAAACCACAGGTTCTCCGGAGAGCTCATGGAGAACCTGAACAGATATCAAGTCAAACACACTGATTATAATCAGAAGATGGTAGAATCACAGCCCACACACACTATGTGCAACAAGCAAATTAAAGATGCAGTATGCCATTGTATATTGTCAGAGTACACCAAAATCTCCAAATTAGCCATGTTTCATAAGATGAAATAGCACTCACAGACTCATTTAATTTCATAGCTCAATGGAAGGCAGAGTATGTCCCCTCTAAAAGGCAACGTGTTGGCCAGTGCAGGTGGATGAGGCTGCACAGCAGCACAGAACTTCTCCTGCCCTTTCCTTCACTTCAGTGGTCAGTGCTAAGTGGAAAGGCAGAGGGTGGGCAGAACCTTCTTCTAAACCACCTAGGAATGGTCCCTGGAACCATTTTAGACCTAACATTAAGTGAACTTTACCTGACTGTCAGTTCAGAACTAAGTGAACTACTGCTTGCATGTGTCCCTCCTATTCCAGCTGAAATGGCTGTAAAGCAAAGTAGTGCTGATTCTGTGGGGAGGGGAGGACAATGTTGTTAAAGTTTGAGTCTAGCGCTGAAGAGCCAGCAAAACCAGAAATATTCACAAAAGCTATGGAGAGGAACTCAGATTACAGAGCCTAATCCTGTACCAAACAGGACTCTGAAACCTTTAAGATCTTTTCATCAAGACTACTACTGCAGGTTTTGTGCAGTTCTGAGAGATACCTGATGCAGCATCTGAGTCAAAACTACCAGAAACCTAAGCAGAATGAATACATTTTTTTTGAAAGGAAACGCCCCAGACACAAACCCAGAGGTATGCTTGAATTTAGAGGATACAATATATCTAAAATAAAGGGGGAATATGTACCATATTTTTGCTTCGATTCAAATTTTTAACAACTTAGAAGGACAGAGGTGTTGATTTTTGTGTTGGCAAAGAACCAACTCCTGGCAGTAATGGAGGCATTACTTTAATGTGCCAGTCTTCCTCACGGTCACTCTGAAACGGCAAGAGAAGCATGGGATGTGTAGGAAAGCTCTTTTAAAATTTATTTAGGTAATCTTCAGTTAAGGTTTCTGGTGACTTTTGTGAAAATGTGATAAAATAGGATCTTCTGGATGTGACTTACAAGACAAGTCAGAATATCCTCCAACTTTTATCCAAGTAACTGTTTGAGAACTTAACTGTCATTTAAAGTCACAGTTTTGTAGCATTTCTTGCCATAGGAAACTAGGAACTCACTAAAAATATCCCCTAAACATAAGGAGAACCTTTCCATGATGCTCCCTTGTTGACTTCTTTGTCATCTCTGAACACAAGTATCTGAAACTTTATCATCCACCTGCATGTTCCCACACGGATTCCTGTGAAATGCTTTGGTCCACTGTGGATAGCAAAGGTGTCAGCAGCACCACTTTCTTTCACGTAGTTCATATAATTCATAACTACTTTTTACTCCATAATTTATATGATCTTCTTCTATGTTTTCAGATCATTATGGGCAGAACTTGAAGTCCATATTCAGTTTTAATTTTTGGAAAAAAATCAGCACAGACATCTGTTTCTAGATTTTATTCTGATGTGATCTAGAAGCTCTCGTAATCTTTTTTTTTTTTTTTTTACATTTCTAACTCTACTCACATAGTTGGTACACACAGAGAAACTTTTTCTTTAACAAAACCTAGTCTTTGAGTTGCCAACTACAACAGAGAGCACCTCCTGCATCTCTGAGCACTGGACATCATACAGACTGGCACAGCTTGGATCAGATAATGTGAAAACTTAGCTGGGGATTATCAGTAGAACTGCATAAGATATTTGAAGAGGAGGTAATATTTGTAAGGGGTACAACAGCCAAGTCACCTAGAAAATTGCTGTAGAAAAACAAGTTTTACCTTATGTAACCTCCATTATGCCAAACAAGGAATCTTACTTAGGACCAGATCCTGCTCCCTTTGAAGTAAGTGGAAAACTTTCCATTTGCTTCATTGTGGAGGATCAGACCCACAGGGAGTCTAGTTTGTCTCTGTAAACAGGATAAAGAAGCAAAAGAAACATCTGAGGCAACTTGTAAGAATTTCCTGGCAGTGTAGGTACCAGTAATTAACAAGTAAAAAAAAAAACTAATGCTTTGTACAAAAACATTTTAATCCACATTGGCTTTCATCTGTCCATACTTTTCCTGAACTAGAAGGAGAATTGTGAAATGTTTGGCAAATAGAAGGGAGTTTGGTCTAGATTCTGTGTTCTATCCATCTGCACTTTCTGCTTTGTAAACTTTGTTCTGGAAGCACCCCTGGATTCAGCTAAAATGTGTCACCAAAGCAGATCCTAAACCTGACAGCTCTTACTAACTTTGTTGGAGCTTAATAAAGAAATAATTTACTGCAGAGCAACATATAACTTTGTACATCTTGTAACAGCAATACCTGTTCAATTGCATCCAATGGTAGAAGAAGACTAGGTGTATTCAGGTGGCCAGGTCCTGGCAGTTGTTTCCCTTATAATGGCATATTAATGCCCTTCATTTAAAAGAAAATGCTTCTCTGTAGTTTCTGCAGCAAAATACAATCTCAATAATTTCCCTCACTGACAAAGGAGCTACTTGTAAGAGTTTGAATAATACAGGCCGTGAAATTCAGAAAGGAGAATTTTGTCCTTAGCTATTGTAAGAAGCTATTTAAGTTGGGTATGACATCTCCGTGTCTCTTTTATTTTGGTCTGAGGAAAGGAAATAGGAAACAAGAAAACATTACTGTCAATAGCAACAAATCCCAAATTCAAGATTTGTTTGTCTAGAAGTTTCTTGCTTATTGTTTATAGCTCACATCTTCATTTCTCAAAGTTTTTCTCCTGTCTGACATGATATTCTTAGTAGTCAGTAAGGGAAGTGTGGTCTAAATAAATTGTGTTGAGGTGGGTGCATGGCTTGTTCAAAAAAAAGCCACATTAAATGAGTAATTATTACTGGTTTGCTGCCAAAATAAGAAGTCAAAGATTTCAATCAGATCCTATGGAAGTCTACTTTGAACCTCGCTGTAACTCAGTATTTTCACATATTAGTTAGGACCAGAGAGAATATGCACGAAACTATCTAGGATTTCAAGCTCTGAGGAATGATGTACCATTTGGAGACTGGGTTTACAATTTGCAATTTTCTTGTATCCATTCATTTCTATGACACTGTGGCGTCTGTGACATTACTTCTCATAGAGCTGCATTTCTTATTGGCAGCCTCAGCGGAGAAGCTGGAAGCTGAACGGGTTGTCATGACTGAACTGGCAGATTCACAGATAAACTGATCATTGACAGATCATCTAGTAGTCATAGATCATCTAGTCTCTCCAAAATAGCATTGAAAAGTGTTGGCTCAAAAGCGTCAACAAATTTGCTTTAATTTTCTCCGTTATCTAGCCTCCTTATAGTATCAGTCTAGCAGTATTAGAAGTATTACAAATGGAACACATTTCTTTCAAGATTAAGAAGAGCAAACTTACGAGTTAGCACAATTATGTCTCTTCCAAGCCCCTAAACGTAGAATGATCTCAGGTTTTGGGCCTATCCCATGGCAAACAATTACAGTTATTTTTTACGGGGACTCGCTTTTGGTTTTGTTAGCTACAGAAAATAAATACATTGTATGAGGACTCTAAACTCTTAGAGACTGAAACTCCTATTACTTAAACCTTTCTGTGGAGGTCTGTATTTTTCCAGCATTTTATTTAATTACTTGACAGCAGCCCAGGAAACACGAAGGTGCTCTGCCTTCATGCTGTGATATCACCCACACTGGCCACATTAAAAACTTGTGTGTCTTGAGACTTGTTCTGCCTATGTGTTCATGAAATATTAGATGCAACCAGTGGAATGAATCAGATTATTTCTGGATATTGTTAGAGTTTGCTTCCAACACTTCTTTCCCTTGTCCTGTTTTAGTCACCATGTGACTGAAAGTAGACCATCTTGCCTGCCTCTACCAAGAAATTGAAAGATGACAAAGATTTTTCTTGCAATATAATTTGACTGATATGAAATGTATCATTGGTGTTCACCACTCAAAAATTAAGGCCTTTTCCTTCTGCATGTAAGCAAGGAGATTACCATACAGTAAGATGCAAAATTGTACACTTATATAAACTCCTTCATGCTAGCTATGTAAACCAAATCCTGAGATCTGTGCATAAGTGAACTCTCCCTTCATCACTACAATATCATCATTCATAAGTACTAGATAAGATGTAAAAAGATCCAGGAACCAGCATATTTGAGAAAGAGCTAGGGTGTAGACTAAAGCACAGAAAAGAGGAGCAAAATAACATCATTATCTTTACTCCAGACTTGTGTGACTTGAGAGTAAAATTTTAAATTTTGACCACATAAGGTTTCACACTTCTCTGGTCAGAAAAAAAAAAAACCACAAAAACTAAGTAAGGATACAGCAAGAACCTTCCAATCATATCTGCAGAATGAGGATCAACCACTCTCCATGATCATTGGGGGAGTGGGGACAAGAAGGAATCACCTTAATTTGCAGAAGAGATTACTTAGGTGGGCACTAAAGAAAAGCTTTCAAAAAGTTAAAATGGAAACAAGTACTGAGGGTTGCTATTGAATCTCCTTCATCAGAGATTTTCAGAAACTAGTTCAACAAGCATTCAGTAGTGAATGGCTTAGATATGCTTGATCATACCTTTATGTGAGGACTCCAGCCAGCTCACTTAAGGTCTTTTCCAACCCTCATCTAGGATTCCAGAGGTAGTTAAAGCTCTGGAAGGCTTTTCTCACTTTTCTCACTGCTGCATTTGAATCCCTGCTTAGGCAAAGACTTGCTAATATCTGTGCCTGTGCAAATGGTGGGATGCATCCATCCTCTTGTCTCCTGGGACATGAGTCACTCATGAAGTGTATTTCATCAAAACTATTTCACCTTCTGCCCCATGAAGTCATTGATGGCACAAAAAGATTATATTCCCTTGTGACTAGTGGGAAAAAAAATATCCAGTCATAGTTTACAATGGTTGTGCCAGTAATATACACAATATTGTGTTTTTCTTTTCTGATGGGCAGTGTTTATTCTTCTACCAGCTGTATTCATTTAGCATGTTATTTATCTTTTGGTTTCACTATGTGTGTATTTAACAGTTTGCAATAGGGAGGATGCACTCTTTAAACAGCTTTTCTCCACTCAGTTATGTATTAAGCGAGTCTATATTTGTAGTTAACTGAGTCTGATAATATCACCTAATGCTAGAATACTGTAGCTGAACCTTAGATTTATACCATAGATGAAACTGATTCAGAAATGATTTTGCAAAAATTGTGAAACTCATACAGTCCTAATTGTTTTACAGTATCTACCTTTGAACCTAGAAAAGTTGAAAGGAAGACAATGAATACACGTTCCAGAAGAAAATAAACCAAAATGTCAAGTGTACCATATATCTAAAGCGATGGAAATTAAATGAGGATGTATTTCTTGAGTCAATTATGTCAGAGTGCACCAGGGACTAAAGTTCTAAGGGTTATTTTGGTTTTCAAAACCCATTACAGAGTCAGACAGCCTTCTGGAACCAGTGGAGCCATTGACTAGTTTAAAAGAGGCTTGAATTCTGTCTGTGATGTGTTTAGATGCACCTGGATATTGGGTTAGCATCATTTCCCTGTGATTGTTATTACAGTTCTTCTATATAATACTTGCAGTTAAATCAAAAAGGAGACAGCAACCATTCTGCCTGAATCTCAACTTCTGAGTATGCATACAAACACAATTCACATCTTCTGCACATCCAGGGTCAAATGCAGATAAAAGACTGAACAGGGAGGGGCTAGTCATAGTACTAGTCATAGTACTATAGAATAATCTTCCTACAAGATTTGGCTTTTTAAAAAAATATTCTAACTTATTTTAAGCTGAATGGGTAAAAGAGGGGAGTAGTGGAAATTGTTTTTGCATCCTGAACGCTGCTGTCTATGTAGTGAAAGTAGCAAAACCACAGAAGGCTGAAACCCTACGTATGACAGAACTGCTAATGAACTCAGAACAAGATCTGATGCTGACATTCTGTAAGGGGGGTCTTTGCATCAAAGAGATTAGTTCAGTTCTGTGTAGGCATATAGGTAGGAGATTTCATTCACTATATTTGGAGTTGGAACTCTGTTCCACTTAGAAAACCCCTTCACAATTTGTAAGTATTTTGAGGTACAGAGTTTTTAGAAGGACCCATCTCTAGCAATGCAATTAATACACATGGAACTGCAGCAAGGGTTATAGGAAATCTCTTCCCAGAGTGGTTTAAGTTTCATTAATGTGAGTTGACGGTGCTGCCTGTCTTTAGGTAGGCTTAAGGAGGCTTAGACAGGATCATGCACAAAATATACAGTTCGTCTGAGAAAGCACAAGCAGGTAACAAGTCTAGTAAGTTAGTGAATGCCTAGAACTCACCACGTTCTCCATGACTCCCGTTCTGTTGGCAAGTTCACATTCCTCTGCATGCCCATTGCAAAAGCAGCTTCCCCGGATGATCAGGTCATAAATAGCATAGTGGGCAAATCTCTGAGGTTTCTCTACCGATCCCGAAGCATGGCATGGACATTCCTGTCTTTTTAACAAAAGCAGGCGGAGGTTGGTGAGTTTCAGGAGATCTTGAGCCTCAGGACTATAGGGGTCTTCGATCTTGTTAGCCGGACTTAAGGCACGGTAAATCACCTGAGAGACAGAAGATAAACATCCAAGAATAGATATAGGACTCTGCATACACAGCAAATATCCCAATGTTCAGGATGTTCAGGAAAAAGTAATAGTTCCTATATAGAAAACTCTGCATAAGCATTTGTGGGGCCATGACTGATCCCAGAACATTGCAGCTGAGTTACCACCAGCTGGCCAAGCCACAGCAAGTGACTGTGTACCTGCTTTCATCCCATCTCAGAGGAGATACAGGAAATGCCTTAGTTTAGACATCTCTCCCTGGGGTTACTGAGCCCAGTCACTTCTTGCGGTTCAGACAATATGGGGTAATTTGTCAAGTGCTGGTTACTTCCTTGTGTTTCTGAGCCAAGTGACAAGTGTCACTCAGAGAAATCCAAGGTTTATTGGCATAAATGCAGTATTAATGCCATCCAAATGTCTCAAAGCATTTTAGGAACATGGCTTTAGCGTGAGTTCTAGAGTCAGGTAAACTAAGGCACTGAGAGGATCTATGAAAGAAATGGAAACTGTGATCATATTTTTGGCTTGGTCATTTGAACTATGTGCTAGAAAACACAGCTTGGCTTAGGGTGAGTCAGCATTGAGAGAACCCTGTCTTCAAACAAAGCCAGCCGGTTTATTCATTAGGCGAAGAGAAGTTAGCTACACCAGTGAGCTCGCAGGACCAAAGGCACTTTGTCACCCTTTTATCCCAGCTTTTATGCTGCTTGATAGTTCTTCATAGCAGTAACAGTTTGATTTTGAGTATCACAGTTCTAATTTGGTGTTTAACAGTGACTAAAGGGACGTCATATTTTAGCTAATGCACTGCTCTACCCTTCTGTATCTCTCAGGGTGTGTTTGTTTCTGTTGCCTTTGGGGAGAGGTTGACAATGGAGGGCTGCACCACAGTCTGAGCCAGTGAACTAGAGAGCTGATTGTGTTTGTTCCCAGGCTTAGATGTCCTCCATGGATATGCTAACTCCAATTTGAGAGCTGTTTTCTCCTCTGGTTGAGTTTTTCCATCATAGCAGAGGGACGTGCCCTTGAGGTTCTTTAGCCCTGCTTTATAAGTGGTGACAACTCTGTCTGACTAACTCCGTTAGCAGAGTGAAAACTTTGTTTTGATAGGGATTCCCTCTTTCTCTCTCTTTTACTTTTTCTTTCTTTCTAGTGAACTGACCAATTTAAATATTTGCCTCATGTAAAATACTTCTACTCTTTTATACTTGCAGAAGCCATAGGAGATCTTGTGGTACATGTCTGGAAGATAGTTCTGCTGCATGTTGATGGCACATGGGGAGACAAACCCCCTTAAACTAACGGGATCAGCTGCCAGGCTTCGCACAGAACTACACCTGGCAGTACCACAGCAAAGACACTGGTACATTTCTCATTTTTCTTTTAATTCCCTTCTTTTATACTGTCAGCTATTTCCAAAGCTGCAAACAGCCCTGTTTGGTGAGATCAGAGGTGTCCATATTTCCTTGTTTGATAGATCTATGGGCAGATTGCCCAGGCTGTGCAATGCAGGTGCCTACATTCCCCTGAGCAATGAATCCATGACAAAATAGCCCAGGCGTTTCCACCCCAATGTCTACATTCCCCTAGTCAATGGAACCATAAGCAAATGGGTCATTCTGTTTTGTCCAGGTGCCCAGTATTCCCCTTACTGATGGATTCACAGGGCAAAGACCAAATCTCCTCTGTCCAGTTCCCCTAAAGCAGGATGGTCTGGTCATTTTAATGGAAACCAGTTTTGTGAACCCTCTCTCCTTCTTCCCAGTGCCCTGTGGAACACACAGAGGTGGAGTGGTTTCTCAGAGTCCTGAGCACCTGGTCATGTACAGACACACACATCTTTCTCCCACATGGTCACTTAATCTAAGACCAAGGCAGTGAACTGGATGGAATTGTTCTGCAGAGCCTGCTAAGCTCAGAGATCTCAAAAACTAGATCTCATGGTTAAAAACTAACTACTGGGATATTAATGGTTAAAAGTCCTTATGAAACTGTTTTAAATTGACATAAAACAGAGGAACCAAGGGTAAAGCAGTCTGTTCAGTTACTGGTTTTTATAAGCTCTATTCTCACACTTGACTTTCTTGTCTATGGCTTCTCTAATACATACACTTAGCAAAAGTGTATGTACACTTAGCAAAAATCTCCTTTCAGGATAGGTCTCCAGATGATACCTATCGGTTCACTGGCTTGAGAACATAAATGCTAGAGGTACTTTGCTCCAGGACAAGACATCTGAGAGAAGGTAATCAATATGTCATTAGCTTCCGCAAAATCTGTGCTGGTCCTGCCAATGACATCCTTATACAAGGTGGGGCAAGTGTCTTAATGTCTCTGTCTGTGCCTCAGAGATTTCAGTTGTGAACGCTGTGGATCTCCTAACAGGAGACAGAGAGGAAGAACAAGAGTTTTTACTGGGCCTCTTTGAAAGAAATGACTAAGTAATGGCCAAAATGTTTCTTTTTCCTCTGTGTCTCTGGCATTATACTTGTGCTTGATGACAACAGTCTTTCATTGTGCTCTGCTAACTGGGAAGGAAATCTTGTGTATTGTATTGTACTACTAGAAATCTATTCTGTATACAGTATCATAAGTTTAAAGAGGTGGATTAATGTTTTGGGATTTCCAATCAATTATCCATCCTCCCCATGTCTTAATTGGCATCCAGATAGCCCTGAGTTCTTTAGGCAGAAGAACAGCTGTTGGGTGCTCTTCTCTCAGCATAGGGCCATTTGCTTTCACGAAGCTGTATTGTTTTTTGTTTCTTTGCTTGACAGCTTGGAAAAAGATTGGGTTCCCTGTGGGTTTATTGTTGTGCAAATATTTTCATTTCTGGCCTTGCATCTCTTGAGGGGACTTGCTTTGGCATTTTCCATATCCCCTTACAACTCTGAACATTATTTGTGAGTAGAGATGTTAATAGCTTGGATGTCCCATAGGGATTGTGGCATCCTTTTAAGAAAAAACAGTTTTCCATTCCAGTTGAGGTACATGAGTTTGCTTATATGATTAATTCATGACACATTTCTGTCTGGAATAAGCTCAGTGGTGAGATTGGATTTGTTTGTCCTTGTCTCTCCCAAGGCAAGACTTGTTAAGTGCTAAAGATCTGATTTGGGTGACATAACACTAGTGAAGTCTTTTGAGAGTGGCATTTATATATTCTTGAATTCAACAACCTCTAAGGAATTAGCCTTCCTTAACTTTGTAAAAATCAAAGATATTGAGGACTTACTTAAACAACGTTTTGTATCAGCAGTCGAAGCAGATACATTGTGCCAATATAAGTAGGTTTAGGTGAGCTGCATTTTGCACAGAGGCAATACAGTTTTATTCCATATTTATTAGTTTAGCAGCATTATTTCATATATGCATAAGACTGGAAAATGGAATTTTTCTCTCTCTTCCTTTCTGGAGAACACATTCTCCTTGAAATATTGGTGGTTAAAACCCTTGAGCACAAAGAAGAGTATAACAAAATCACCATCTCTTGGCTCATTTTTAATATTACATTGGATGTTTCTTCTCACATTAAAGTGCCAGTCATTAGATCTTCCTTAACATTATGTGTTGCCCTACTGTCAAGAGCAATATGTTGCAAACTATAGGTTATACTTATTAGTCTACTATGTGTATAGATTCAAATAATTGTAGAGTGGGATGAATTTTTAAAACAGATCTGATATCTCACCTTACATGCCCTGAATTATTTTTCCATAAATGCATAATTTACCTTAAAAAGTCCCAAAACCAAACCACTAAACTTTTTTCTGTACTAAACCCATGTGATTATATTTTGAAAGAATCTATTTGGGTTTATGGTTCCCTAAGAAAAAATGAATCCTAAATTAGGAGACAGATTTGTGGTGGTTGTATATATGGGTTGATAATTTTATATGGTACAGGGAAGAATTTTATTTCTGTAAAAAAGGAAGAGATGTCACTGTGACCAAAATACAGAGTTGGAAATGTGACTATTTGTTCAAAGCCCCAGCGCAATTGTTCAGTATAGTATTCTGCAAGTAACCTAAACCTTACACTGTTCTGGATTGCCAGTGAATTCAGTAGGAATAGGAAAAGTCTGTTTTATGTCCTGCTTACTCTTTTTAAAAATAGGATACAGATTTTCAAGTACTTCATGGAACAGGAAGAAGATTAATAAATTTATATCTGTAAAATTCTCTGAGAATACCTAGAGATGGATGTTCAATACATGCAATAATAATAATAAGTAGTAGTTATAGTAGTAGTAGTAGTAGTAGTAGTAGTAGTAGTAGTAGTAGTGGTAGTATTAGTGAAAGAGAAGAGTTTGGCTCTCAACCATTTCTGCATAAATGTTTTAAAGATTAGACTAGAAATGGATCTAAGTATTAGTGAACTCCTAGAGTCATCAGCTGTGGGAAAAGACATTCCATCTTTTCACTGTGTTATTTGTTACTTTTTCTTTAGTTCACAAGGTTTGTGTTTCTGAAGCCTATGAAGCAGATTCCTCCTATGCAGATAGACATTTGACTTCTGCCTTTTACCAAAAGGCAGAAATATGATTAGTTTCTCATTTCTCAGTGATACTGTGCAAATTTGCAGTTTTCCATTATATTCATGTAAAAGACATGAAGAGATCATAATGAAAAAGAAGTGTGTTCTTGTAAGTAAATGCAAGCTCTGAAAAGAGCTTCCTATGTTGTTTACTGTAAAACTATTTTTCATCTAATTAAATCTCTACCTGGTATGAAGCTCTGTGGAAGCTCTATTCTTTTTTTGCTGTAACAGACTGCTCTGAAATCTCCCAGTCATTTCTCTAAACATCAGTGTGCAGCTCTCGTAAAAGTAGCATACGCACAGCTGCAGAAGAAAATCTGATGGTGATTAAGTCTGCTAAGGGACAGTCTAGAAATCTTTCCACTTCCATTGAATTGGGTGGAAGTTGAGGGTATTCAGCACCTCTATAGTCTCAACCCTTTGTGGAAACACATCCTAGATCCTGAGTTTCCCTTATAATCAGGAGCTGACACTGGAGCCGAATGCTGAGTAGGACATTCATGCTTATCTGCATATCTGCTATCAAGCGCATATTTGTCATTCTCATTTTCAAAAGTCAATCAGCTGCGCCTCAAAAAGATGGTCACTACCCTGTCCTCTCCTGACCTTTCGAAGAGCAAGGAAGGTTGGAGAATGCTGTAAGTGCACAAAGCTAAAAAAGGTAGCCGCTGTTAGAGGATTGGTTTTGCTGCACACAAGTTGGCACAGCTACATATGGGGTGATGTTTTATCACCAATCAAGAGATCATCTTCATTCCAGAGACAGTGTCTCAGATTTTTGATTTCTTGCCATATATTTTGCTTCTCCATTCTTGATGCAGATAATTCTGTTTTCTTAACCTGATCTTCCAGCCAGTATTAGTCAGAAAAGATGTGGACGCAGCAAAGGTTCCCCCTTGCAAGCTCATAGCCTACGGTCAAGGAATATGAGTCATAAATGGAGGGCAGTGCCAATGCATGGCCTTCTACAAAAGAAGATCCTTGTGCAGAACAAGAATTTGATATTACAAATCATCCTTAAGCTATGTTGATCACGTTGCACACAATCAGGTTAATGAGATCAGAAATGTCTGTATGCTTATACTAGGCCCATCAGAAGGAAGCTGCAATAAAAACTCTCATCAGTCCTAAATCCTCTTCATTAAGGGATTTTTGTGTGAGTTGATTTTGTTCTTAAAGGAATAGTAAGCAGTTGTCATGTTTTTTCCTACCCAGTGGCAAATATCCTCTGATTTATTTGATGGAGCCCGTTGACTAAAATTAAATTTTCCATCTTGTAGTATGATAGTCTTTACTAAGAAGTAGTCTTTTTCTTGTTTTGAAATACTGTTCGGAGCACAAAGAAAATCTAGCTATTCTCTTAGCTGTTAGAAAGCTCATTCTGACAATTCATGCAATAGTATTTTTTAGTCAAGATCCACTGCTTTTCTGTCCTTCTGGAGAATAAAACTTAGAAGCCGGTATAGACTATGATAGTTTGTTAAAGACATAATGGTGCATTTGATTTTTTTACATTTCTCTAATCTATGTAAACTCAGCTGCTACCAAGACAGTGGCATCTTGAATTCATTCTGTGTTTTCCAAACAGAAAGGGTCAATGTCCCTTCAATTTGCATTTGCTTTGAGGTTATTCCGGTAATCCAGTCAGCGTGCATTAATATTAATATTTAGGCATTGCTGCCACTATGATGATAGGAAAAGACTGCACAATTGAAGTTAGAGGCAGACAAATCTGAAGAGCCATGTGGACTTTTTCTCTTCCTCAAACAAAATGTATTCTGTAGGTTCAGGTTACTTGCAGATGTAAATCTCTACATCTGTGTAGAAAGGCAAGGTTTGCAGGGCAAGCAGTATCTTCTATCAAGCCAGGTAATGCAGTTGGAGTACAAAATCTAAACTATTTGGCACAAAAACCTTCAGCTTGCTTGGACGAAATTCCTTCCATTCTACATAGCACACTTTACGTGGGGATGTGAGAACATTTCCATGCTCCCACAAAGTGCAGTGTTCTTTTTCATTATGAGGAATGATACTTGCTCTGAAATGGCAAAGGGCAGCACGAGATGTTCTGTGATGCAGGCAGCCCAACTGGGAACTGGATTGAGAACAAGGAGACTCATGTCACCCTGTCTGCTGAATTGTCAGGGGAAGTTAAAACAACCCATCAACGTCAGTGTCAACCAATGTCAACCAAGCTGTATTCTCTTGGGAGAGCATCCATTTCTTATAAGTGGAGCCACTTATATCTCTAGGTCTTGTCTGAAATCTTACACATGGACAGGCTTAGCTAAGTGTATAGTCTCACCATGACAGGGATGTGTGGACAACTGTAGAACTGTTAAGTGTTCTTTTGCCTGGAGTTTGAAAATTACAACAATAACTCTCTAAGATTCATAGTATTTCAGACAAGAATTTTTTCGCAGTTGAAACTTGAAAAAAAAAACATCACGGCTGCAACTCCACTAAGGTTTTATAAAACAGGGTGAGAAGAAAAATTCATTTTATATCTATTGTCTTGTATGTTCAGGAAATGCAGAAGCAATGTTTTAAAAAAACATTGTGTCTTTCTGGCTGGTCTATAAGGTTCCAAATGTCTCTCAAACGGCTCATTACAAACCAGATCAGAGTAGGACACTTGGTGCCCTCCCGAAGTTCACTTGTCAGAGATAGGAATGCTGGACTGGTCTGTCAGTTGGAATTGCCGTCAGAGACAAATTCTTGAGCCCCTTAATTCTTCCTCCAGGGAAGCAGGCCCTGGCAGTGCTATCTGCTTGTTTACACTGCTGGTGTTAACTGCTTCCTCTCAACTTGCCTCTGCATTCTGTCTCCTCTACAGTTCAAGTTAAACGAAATGCTGAACAGACGGCCCTAGTCATAACATTCAGGCATTTACCTTCACTAGTGACTAATCCCTCCTGGAATCCTTTCCGGCTGGAAGTCGGAATAACCTGAGCATCATGCAACTTTGAGAGGCCAGTCTCTATGACTGTTGGACAATTCACTGCAGTGCAAGACCCTGCCCTTGCATCTTAGCTGCTAGGAATTCAACCTTGTGATGTGCTGAGCATGTTGCTTTTCAGTGACTCCACTGCCGTATGAGATCAGACCTTTAAGAAGCCACTGAAGCCTCAGTGCTGACCTCTTGAATTATTGATGTTGCCACTTAATGAGCTATGTGTGTGTACCGGACTCCTCCTTTGTTTATCAAAAGGTTTGGCATGAATATAGCAAAAGCCTGAGAAATGACAGCAAAAACGTAGGTCCTTGGAACAGAATCACGTACATTCCACACAGAGCCCTGTCCCTGGCCTGGTTTGGTGCCTGTGTGCAGGTGGTCACCCTCTGCCATAACTGTTGCTCAGGGAGTCCCTGTAGATGGAGAAAGGCAGCAGAGGCCTTCAGCGTCAGTGCAGAGGAAAAGACCTTCCATAGGGTTGAGTATGTCTTCTCTCTGAACAACCTGGTGGCTTTTGAAGCAGACAGAACTGCATCCCATCACAACATGTCTTGATCTGGCATTCACAGAGTGTGTTTAGAAGAGCGATTAAAAGTCTCTTAGCTACAAAGCAAGTCCACTCATCTTTGACAAAAGGCACTGCTGGGGACTTCTGTCCCTAAAGAGGTCACCACAGGATACAAAACGGAGAATGAACAGGTCTTCTGCACAAGGCACACTTAACACGTTGCCATAGAAACCAGTTACTTAATTCAGGCATACACAATTCTTCCAGCCCCCAGTGAATTCCAGTAATGGGTTTATTATATCACACTTCATTGGTGTCATCTGTCACACAGACACTCACATAAATGAACCAGCCTTTGATTCAAAACTCCGTTCCACCAGCTAGACCCAATAGGGGAAGGGTCTCCTTTTGGGTTTGGTGGTTATAAACAGGTCAGTGTTCCACCCTGCTTTGCATACTAATGTCTTCCTTTCACACAAACATCATCTTCGAAGGAGGAGAACATTTGTTTTCATTTCTTGATATGCCAGTTTATTAAAAAAGTGCACTTAATCTCTCAGATCCTTGAGTGCACGTGCTGTCAGGATGCAGGTTGGAATATTTTGGTCCCTGTTTCTCCCATATGATGTTTGAACTCTAAGTCACGCTAATGTCTGATGCAACGTTGTGGTAATTTCTCCTTTTTTTTTTGGCCAGAATTTTGATTTCCGTTAGCTAACCCGAAGGCCCATTTTAGGCTCCATGACTAGATAGTACAATGTTTTTAAATTAGAAAAACAGATGGATGGACAAGTGGGTAAAAAAGCTCTCAGTTGATGCCTAAGCCTCCATGCAAGCATTGCTTGTAGATGCACTTACAGTAGATGAACAAACCTTAAAAAGGTGGAGTTGGTTTTAGGTCATGATGTGTTGGATGTTGGTGTACTGAAGCTGATGAGCATAGCAATGACTATCCTTCCTTAAGAATAGTTGAGAATATTCTACCTTAGGAATAGCATAAAGACTGGAAGCACTTGTTTCCCATTTAATATATAATTTCAACAGGCAAAACACAGGTTACTTAAGAGGCCAGTCAGGACTTAAGACGTGCTAGTAGAGCATTTTCATGGAGAAGTGTTTATAAATGTAGAAAGTTAGGTGTTGATTTTATGATGTTTCATATGAAGCAAATGATGTGAGCAATTGGCAGTGAATAAATTGCTCTGCCTCCTAGACCAGAAATCATAATTAGAGCAAGTTTATTGCTAGAAGAATTAAGTTGGGGGAACCTAGGATCTCAGACAGAATGATTCTAGCTGCAGTACTCTGGATCTGAACAGGAGTAAAGGATTTAGTAAATGCTGGAGTAAAAGAAAATTGCAAAAGAGACATCAGGAAGTCATCTCCTTGCATTTCTACAGGACTTGTTCCCCAGTGCATGACACCTTCTGTGTAAGTTGTACCTTACCTGAGTTAGAATGGAGATGTGTGACCCTGTCAGAGGTGAAAGATAAGGGATCATCTACAAGAGACAAGGGATACACCTCAACTTAGTGATACATTATGTTCTGTTGTGACATTGTCACATCATTCACGCAAATGTCTTTTGTTTCCATTCTAATCTCCAAAAAGTTTCTTTTCTGCCAAGTTTCCTGTCACGCTCCCAGGAAAAGCCTCTTTCGGTGGTCTTGGAGGACCACTGGAGTGTGCTGACTCAGGGAGGTGCATCTCAGTTTACAGATGCATGTAAATTACTGCAGCTCTACCACCTTCTCCTTTCACACCTACATTCACAGTTCTGGATGCCAGTTGACCTGAAATCTTGTTTCACAATGTGTCCCACATGGGTTTTAAACCTAAGTGTTCTTAGTAAGCTATCTCTTTTTTTTTGATGTCTTTTGTGCTATTTTAAAAAGGAATTTGTGTCTCTTCTCCGAGTGAATAGGACAACACCCAAGAAAAACCTGAGTGTCATGCAGCGGAAATGACTTCAACCCCCTCAGTAGAGAAAACTGGCATTTATCTCAGAGCCTTAATTAGCGTTTAAGTTGGAACGATTTTGATCATTTCCGAAATGTCAGCTTGTGATGTGAGCTCCTCTGCAATCCAAGGCTTAGCCAGAACCAGTAATTGGATAGGTCAGAGTGGAGGTGAAAAAGGAGGAGAGAACACTGCAGAAAGTAGTGCTGGGATTCAATCAGCTTACTTCCAAGTCAGTTGTGAGTCAGTACACGGGGTCCCCTGGTGACATTTGTGACATCTTTAAAATAAGGTGTAAAAGAGCAGTTCTGAGATGCCTGGACAAAGCTGTGAGATTTGTAGGAAGAGTAGCAGCGTCACTCAGGCAAATCTGATCAGGTATCACTTTAAATAACTATACTGTGCCTTCCTTTATTTTCATTCACAAAAGAATGTGCTATGTCATATTGCTGACCTGATAAGCCTGATGCTTTTGCACCCTTGCCATAGTGGCATTTCATGAATTGGTTAAGAAGTCTCTGTAAAGTCTGTCCAGGACTTCAGAATCCTTTTGGGTTAATGATGTGCTGTGAAACAGTATTTGTCTTGTTCTCTGTTAAGTTGCCATGCAGATTCCTGTGTGCCGCTTTAAAGCTTCAGTTCTCCATCCCATGGAGGAAGTGACCTCTGTGTGTATTCAATTCATGTAACGGTTCATGAAAGTATTTGGGATCTGCAAGGGTATGACCTGTAAGTATACAGCCATTCTTACTATTACTATTGTTTTCTAACATCTACTACCACAGCGTAGATTGATTAAGCGTACACATACTCATTTCAGTGTAGTTGCTGCTCGAGTTGACAGAATCATTTTGACACTTTTAATCACAAAGGCTTGTGTTGGACGAATGTTGTATTATTTGATTTTCTGCCATCCACTTCTCAGATTTGTTGTAGCAGCAACACATGGTCTTAATGATATTCTCTGAGGTCAAGTAAGCACAAAAGCCAACATAGTGCTGGGCAACAGGGGATAATGTACTAGAGAAGGAAGAGCTGTTTTGCATTTAAGGCCAAGGCTTTGCCTCAGACCCTGTATTCTGTTCCTTATTCAACTAGAATTGTCCTGTTCTACCACAAAGCACTTCACCTTTCTGTGCTGCTCTTTCCCCACTGGTGAAATGGCAGCAGGACCCTTAAGTGTGTGCTGAAGATCATTAAATGGATCTTGCAAAGTACTTCCAGATTTTTGATTGGAAGGCACTCAAGAGTGGAAAATTGTATTAGTTGCCTAGATTCTGTATCGACGTGGCAAATTGTAATCTCACTACAGAAGGCATTTGGATGTATTTCTCTTAAATGCATCGTCATGACTGACCAGCAGAATTACTACTGCGGGAACAAGACAGTATAGTAGTCAGATGATCTGCTCCAGATTTCTAATATGCAGAGGTGTTTCCCAGCCTGTTGCACAAAGATGAACTGTCTCTCCTTAATGCTGTTTCCCTGTCTCAGGTATAGCCCCTAAAAAGGGAAAAAAGGAAGACCCGGGGAACTACAGGCCAATCAATCTCACCTCTGTGCTTAGCAAGATCATGAAGCAGATCCTCCTGGAAACTATGCTAATGCAGATGGAAAATAAGGAAGTGATTGGTGACAACCAGCATGGCTTCACTAAAGGCAAATGGTGCCTGATAAATCTGGTGGCCTTCCTTAGGAGAAGGATGTATTTAAAAGTCATCCAGTCATCTAGGAGTTTTTATATGGAGAAGAAAAAGAAAAACTGTGCAGTTCATGTCATCCTAAAGTAGGAAAACAGTTCGGATAAATCAGACTCTACAAATGTGTATCTCCCTATGTCTATTTTGTTGGAATTCTAGTTCAGTTATTGGCATCTGCAATGTAAAATTAGGCAACGCTAATCCTATCCTGTGTATCTCTCGTAAAGAAATTTGTTAAAGCATTTCTACTCATTTTTATTGATATTTAATTTCTCTTCTCCTTTATTTTCTTAACACAAAGCCTTTGGGGATAAGCTGCCTTTCTTAATTTATGCACAGTATCTCTTTGAGCACATACTCAGATTTTCAGCCAATCTTCAGCCATTTGACATTAAACTTAGTCCAAACCTCAGTTATTGCTTACCTCTCCTCTGGTGCAGGGCACTGCATCTGAGTACCTGGAAGTGCACATGGAGCCTTCCTCAATGAGATCATCCTGGAGCCCGAAAGTCGCTGTACAGTTGACAGAGAAATACTTGTAGGGCCTCCAAGTCTGCCCATAGTCCTGGGATCTTTCCAACACCATCGCAGCTGGTCGAGGTGACTTGAACACAGCAATGACATGGGTTAGGTAGAATTCTGTTTCAAAGTCCAGTCTGATTTCTTCCCTGTGTACCCCTTGGGCAGACTGCCACCAGGAGATGGGGTTTGCAAAGAAATCATCTGTCATGTCAGCAGGGAGATGGGAGTTATCAGGCTGGTTGGCATTGCATTTGGTGCAGCGAGGCTGCCCACAGCCATGCGAGACCTGATGGAGGAGATTCTGGTCTGGGTAGAAGCAGTACAGTTCTGTGCTGTTCTGACCACACGTGGTGAGAGTGACTGGTGTCCTCCCTGTTGCAAGGTTTCCCACCGGAGGGTTGCAAGAACGGCCATTGCAGCGGAAGGCTCGTAGCCTCATGGGATCTGAAAGACAGACAAAAGAAACACAAGTAGAATTTCTCAAATAGTTCTCAGGCTGTAACACAGGTGATCGTGAAAGTGTTTGAAGTCCTCATCTGGGGATTGACATCCAAGAGGATTCCTTCTAAGGAGAGCTACTTCATCTTTTCACACAAAGTTGAGAGGGAGTTTCTCAATAAACTGAGTCCTTATTTTCAGTGCCTAATTCAGAAACTGAGGTCTTTAGAAAATTCATGCTTATGGCACTTAGCTTTGATTTCTGTCGAAAACACAGTTTCATCGGTCTATTGAATTTTATGTTTAACCACCGAAACCTGTGTTGTCGTATTTTCACTCTAGTAAAGCTCTGTGTCTGAGGGCTGACTCTATTCAATGCATTTATTTCCATTGTTGCCAGAAAGCAAATTCAAACTGTACTATATGCTGTAGATACATTAAGAAAATAGATATTTCCTGCCCAGAGAATTACAGACACTAATTACACATACAAACACATAGAGATCATGTATTTCTACAGTTATGTGTTACTGGCATAATTTTGAGGGGTACTGAGTTTCTACTGCTCCTATTGAGATCATCTGGAGTTGTTGATACTTAGCAGAGCTGAAAATCAAATTTCTCTTTTGTTTAAATACCTTGACATGGAGGTAGGCGACTGTATTCTGTTTGCCGAGTTTGCAAATATTGGCAAAAGTTTTGGTGTCTTCAATGTATATATCTACTAATTTCTAAATTAGGAAAAGGTGAGGATAACTACAAAGTCTTAATAATGTTTGGAAATCAGTAATGTTTTGTGATGCTGAAATTAAAGGTTAATCCCAAAACCTTATTGCCATACTGGAGAGAACTGCTTTTCTAATGACACTCAATGTCCTCTTTGCAACTTAGCAGTCTAGAAGGAGTTAAAGACTGACCTTGCAAGGTCATAAATCTAATCCAAGAGGTCACAAGTCAGATGACTGGATGTAAGTCCTACAGGAAATGACTCTTCCAATGAAACATAGGATGACCGTAAACCCTCAGTAATCTAGGAGCAGTTCAAAGGTCAGCTATTAGTTCAACATTCTGGGTCAAATTTTAAAATCCCTACTTGGTTTATACTCAGCCTTTCCTCAGGAAAAATTGGTTTTGAAACCAAGTTAAGTCTTGATTTTTATCTGATTTCATCTTATAAAAATATTCAAATTATAAATGTAGTTGAGTGAAACTGACGTCCCTCTTTCCAAAAGGAATGTTTAAGGTGAAAAAATGTGTCCAGCATGCAGTTCTGCTTCTGTGTTGCTTCTGTCCTTAGTTCCTTAGTGATGTTTCTGCACAGGTCAGCAGAGAAAGGTCACTGATGGACATTGGCTTGGAAAACATCTCCTGCATTTTGCTTCCCAAGATTAGGACACAAAAAGAAGTTCCTGTATGTCTATTGAGTCCCATTGACCAATGGTATGTGCCATTTTAGCTTACTTACAGCATAAAGTAGTCTTAAACTTCAGATAGCAAGGATGCAGATCATCCAAAAAATGCTCTTGACGACTGTTAGAAACAGGTGGAAGCCACCTTCAAAGGAACTTGGACTTAATGTGTGTTTGCCTTGCAGGCATTTTAAGCTGCAGCCTCAAGGAAAGAGGAGGGCATCTGGAGACACAGTAGGTTTCCTCTTGGTGGAGGTGATCTTCCACCTGTGGCTGGAATGGGCTGGCTAAGATTTTTTTTCAGATCCCAATGAAGTCCTAGGAAACTGACAGAGCTTAGAGAGCAGTAGTGCCTGAATTACCTGTGCACCTAATAGTCCTCGGATCAAATGAATGAAAACTGCCCCTCTTCAGTCCCACCACCACTCCCTGTGCCAGCACAGACATGAAAGGAGGAGTTGCAGAAGTCAGCGGGAGAGGAAAGAAGATGAGGATGTTTGGCCCTATCGGTTCTGTTCTTTGCTCCCCAGCCTCAACTGAGCACATGATTCTTAGCACTACCGGAGATCCTCCACCAAGCCCTCACATCATCCTGACTGCTTGATGACCATTTCAATGTATTTTCTTTCTGATTATGAACTTCTTATTCCATCTGAGCCTAGTACAGTTACAGGGGAACACCAGAAGCTTCAGAGATTTTTCTCTGGGAAGTTCCTTGCAATTTCTCTGAGTCTTTTTGTCCTGAGAAATGGCTCGTGTTTCCACAAAAGCTGTTTAGAGCTTCCTTCTTTTTTCAGAGCATCTGAAATTCCAAATTTTTTTCTGCTCTGGAGGATGAATTTCACTGAGTCATGCAGAATTCTTGAAATAAAGATACTCTGTCCTTGCAGGTCAGCAAAATATATAATGAGCTGCAACTGCATGCCTCAAGAATGTCTTTGCAAGTGGCATTTAGATGTCCACATTATCTGATCCTGTTTGGTAAAAATTACTGGAAATAAGGAAAGCACAGCAATTTCTGTTTAGATTGGATATTAACTGATTTTGCTCAGTGCTGCAGAAATGTGTCATCTTTGCCTCCAGAGAATGTAAGCGGGACTGGTCTTACAACTGGGCTTTGAACAAGCAGTAGCTCCGGCTAAGAGTCAGGTTACTTAGTTATGATTAAGAATGGATCCATGTTACAAATGCTATTGGATTATGGATAAATATACCATGTAATTAAAAGAAAGTCCATCTTTATTGATGGATCACACCACTGAAGCTTTCAGAGAGGAAATGGGATGCTGGAGTTCTAAATTTAAGGAGTCACACAGGGGAAGCTTTGCAGACAAGAATGTGAGAAAGTAAAAAAGAAAACATTTTTAAAGGGAATATCTGCTTTTTGTATTTCCCATAAATGGGCTGTTAGTCTTGTATTGAGTTTTTCAGTTGTTTTTATTTGAATCTGGAAAAGGAAGAAAAACATGGTTGTTCTCCTGAACAGCAGTCACAAGAAGGTTTATCTGCTCTGCCTGCTAATGCAGCAACATCAATAAACAGTTCCTGTCTGAACTGCTGTGTCATTAGGAAAATGGGAGAAGAACAAAGTGCAAATTAGCAGAAGAGAGTTTGAGAGAAGGAGAGAGATTGGAAAACAAAATCTGCAGTCGATTAAAAGCTTTTCATTTAAAGAAATCAATTGGCAGAACTTTGCTTGACCACAAGGATAGCGCAGCCTGTCCATCACTCACTGATTCTCTGGAAACAACATGAAATGTTGAATCTGGACAGTGAGAGGAGAAGAGAAACAACAGCCAGGCAGACAACTTACCCCAACTGCCAGGAGGACTCATTGAATAATTCATAAAGAACTAAAGAGTTTGATTGCGCATGGACACTGCATGTTATTATGAAGTTGATTAGCTTTTACTCCATGGAGGATGACTGGGCTCCATAAACAGTATGATTAATTTATTTGTTTGTTTTGTGGTCCCTCAGAGCTGTGCCACAAAGTGGTAGGTCAATGGCACATGCCTGGCACGTGTTATAACAATAGTGTTATCTGATGATTAGAGAATCATACAGTTCAAAGGAGGTCATACTATTGATATTCCTGGGACATCATTTCAAACAGAGATCTCTTACTTCAGAGCCTTGTAATGCAACAGAACATTGCAGACATGAACTTAAAACAGGTTCGATTTTTTTTCACCCTCCATTGGATACCTGACAGAAGAAAGGTCATATGGCAACTCAGTCAAAGCCTGCTGATGTGACTGGAAAGATGCCTAATATTTTCTGAACGATTTGAATTGGAATTTTCATTTCTTTTCCATATGAAAATTTATGATTTTGTGTGTTCAAGTCTCCTATAGTGAGTCAGGAGGGCAAATTTCACAGTTTTGAGCAACACATACACACTAAAACCTTTGGGCATCTTCTGCTATGTTTTTGATGGAACAGTTTGATCATGCATGTCCAACCCGGATTTCACTTGTTCTATACCTGTATATGTGTTTTCTTAATAACCAAAAACTTTTAAATGTTCTTTTAAAACTAACCACCCTGGGGGCACAAGATACTCAAGTTTTTCTTAATCAGACCTAGAACTTCATCTCTTAATGCTGGTTACAACAGAAGTGCTACACAACCCTTTGGTTCGTTTGGGGCCAACATGCAGTAAGTTTGGGAAGTCTTCATTCATTTATGAGTATCCTGCTGTATTTCTGCACTTAAATAGCCCTGATAACTGGAGCTAATGAGACAGCTTTCACTCAGAGGTAAAGTTCTGAATATACTATGAGACCAAGCTGCCTCCATGACCTGAGGCATGGACAGAAAAGTAAGATCCCAGATCTGGGCTCTCTTCCATTGTGGCCAGTTGCAGCCTGCCTGCTCGCATCCCTTCTGGAGCGATGATGGACTCCAACACCTACAGCTTCATTTACAGATGAACTGAATAACCCCAGACCAGAGGACACCAAACCCTGCTGATAAGCAGGTCCTGCAGTTGAGCTTGGTGCTAGAAATGGCCATTTTTGACCACACCACGCCCCCTTTTGGAGGGCCGCCACCGGGAGGAGAGCTGGCCTGGGCGCTGCTCCCCGGGCGATGCTCATCGGGGGAGATCTGGGCTGGCCGGGACTGAAGCAAGAGTCCAAGATGTTGTCAGTCCCGTTAACTGTGCCAATCTGCAAGAGTTTTCAGACCACTGCTGAGATTATTTGAGGAGAATAAGGCCCTCCACCTGCATAAGACCAGAAGAAGGATCACCCAAGTGTCACGTCTCACAATATACAACCCAGATGACTCCTCCAGCCTAACCACTAATGTTATTTTTTTCCCTTGGCATTATGTTTAAAGATCTAAGGAGCCAATCTTGACAATCCGGAGTGCCTTCTCTGCCAAGAGATGGCAGAAGGCAAATATTGTACTCTCCACAAATGTTCTACTTCATGTACTCCCCACACAACTGCCCCATTGATTTGTTTCACTTCAGACCAGATCAACTATAGGGCTGAAAAGAGAGTTTACTGTATAGGCTAATAAAGTATGTCAAAAACATACTTCCCTGTACACCTACACCTCTCTGCTCAGGAAAAGTCTGGCACTTCCAAATCCTTTTACACAGATGGGCTAAGCACTGTCCAGCCAACCTTAGTCAAAGCAGTACTGACCCTGCCTGTAACAGGACCTGTAAAGATTCAATGTTAATTCAAGATTTTTATATTGCTTTGGGGAAAAAAAAAAAAAAAAAAGCATTAAAAATGAGCAGATAATCCTTGTGCTTTCACAGGCTGGTGGTTTGTGCAACCTTTTGACCGAGCAGTGTGTATTTATTTAAAGTGACATTGAATCCTTAGTGTCATCACCTTCAATATCCAATTATTTTGCTCTTATTCACTATGTCCTACACCATTATTCTGAGTGTGTTCATCTCCGTGCAGAACACACTCCTTCCCCTTAAATTCACTTTTCAAGCAGTCAGCTGTGGGCTGCATTTCTTTGAAGATTCATTTTCACTTTGTGGATTGGATGCAGAGCAAATTTAGACTAGGTTATAACCGGCTGCTTTCCACATCAGTATGAGCAACTTTACAAGATGTCTCTCTAACCTTTCTGTGCTGTCAACATATGTACCCTATACGGAGTGTCCTTGCCTGGGAAACTAGTGAACGCCCAAGATAAGACACTAAGAGGACTAAGGTACATGTCATCCCTCCACTCATTCCCTGTTATGTAGATAGACAGACTTTTTCTCAAATGAGTCACTGGATAATATGACAGGATTGTAAATTTATGAGTCATTTGCAGTTTTTAAGAAAATATCTCTTGCAGTTATGAAAATCAGATGTCTGTGTTATCAAAAAGTTTGTAGCTAGGGAATAATCTGAGCTGAAGCCACCTGATCTGCCTTTGACTTTTCTGGAGCTTGCAGGGTAGCTGAACACTTCAATCACTTTCAAATCACTGCATGAAGAGTGTTGTTCCTGTCCTAATGCTCTGAGCACACAGGTGAAATTTAAACCACTGATATGCTTTCCTCTACGGAAGTAGAGATCCCAAGGAAAAGTCACCAAGGATGTGTTGTTGTTTTATCAATAATTATTTTTATTTTTCTGATCTGATCTTTCTAATTCATCCTTTTTAAACTTAAAGATGTACTGAACGACAGTAGGAAGAAAAAAAATCTAACGCTTTGCTTCCTTTCTCTGAAGGAATTTGTCTCCATCATAATCCATGTATTTTTAGGACCTTATTTAAATACTATTACAGCTGTATCATTCCTGTATTTGCTTATTTGAACACCTACATATATACACACAACTAATCAACTTCTCTTTCTGTCTAATCCATTTTTTCTCTAATGCTAATTTAATCTCGTCCAGTGACTGTTAAGTCAGGAAATACACTGAATAAATGGACTGTCTTGGATAAATAGTAATTCTTAAACAGTGACTCTGACTTTTACTGATGCAGTTAACAGAGAATAATTCAGATTCCTGCAGTGATGCTGTCCAAGGATGTTGTCATTTTGCTCTTGTCCTGCCTAGAAAGGCAGTGTTTCATCCTCAAAACAAATATCCAGCATATCTCAATCCATCTACCTCTTTCTTTCTCTCTTACTTTCTTTCATTCAAAAAATAACACACTCCTTTCTTTTAAGGAAGTATGAAACTGTACACTCTATTATAAGTGTTTGGGAGGAGACTGAGCTATAAAGCTGTGTATTGCAGGGAATAAGAAGCATATTATTATATGCAATACAATATATTTTATATATTGACTAACTCAGATTCCTTGTAAAAATCCAATCTAAAATAAAAATGTTGGCATAAATTTTTTAACAAACAGATCTGATTTCTATTCCCTTTCCCTTTGCTAAACTTAAGATTTTTTTTTTTTTCCAAATGGCAATATTCATTTATTTTGCTTACCTTCTTCCCCGTGGCCAGAAATAAAATATTCCAAGAACACAATCAGCATGATGCCTTTATGCTGCATGGCTGTCAGTAAAGTATCTGTCCTCAGTGAAGCAAAAAAGAGCTGCAGTAATCTACAGGTTTGGTGCTTGCATGGCTTTTCTGTATTTTCTTTCTTTCTTTCTGCTCACCCTCCTGTCAGTGTAGGGGTCAAGGCTGCTGTCTCATTCTTCTTGTTCGCGTTTAGGTCCAGAGGTGGGTTTGTTTTGTTGTTTGGGTTTTTTTTCAGGGCTCAGATGCCTTCTGGGTGTCACCCGTACATTGCTTCCGATAAATAAATAAATAACAAGGGTTTTCGGTGCCTTTACCCCTCTCCATGCAGCGGGCCGAGGACGTTCACATCCCTGATGCAGCCCCTCGAACGCACCATCGAGGGCTGGTGCGACGCGGAGAGCTCTCTTCGGTCCGGTCCTTCGCGGTTGCTCGGATGCTATTTCGAAACTTTCATTTTTGCTCCTTGCTTTTGGTGGAGCTTCGTTTCGGCTTTGCCTGGGCTCCCCCTCCAACCTTCCCTGCCCCCCACACCTCCCGCAGCCCGCAGCTAGCCGGGGTGGCGATGGGGTCCGGGCAGCGGGAGCCCGGCTTTGTTAGGTCTACTCCAGGACCTTCTTTCCCTTTGCTCCCTGCAGCAGAGGGTCATAAGAAGAAGGGAGTTGGCTTTTCTCCCTGAGAGATGACGAGAAGCAAGTGCTTTCTCGGCTCTTCTCTCTTTTTAGTCTGGCTTGGTTTGTTTTATTTTATTTCCCTCCTCCCTCCGCTGTCACGGAAGCCGCTTCTCCCCCTCCAAGGGATTTGCTTCGCACAGCGAGCGCCGGGGAATAAGAGTCAAAAACAAACCCAACGCCAGCTCCCCGGTGCCGGTGCCGGGGAAATCCCTTGTCTCTGCTGCTGGACCGCGGCTTCTGGCCGCGATTTAGGGGCTGCGGTTCCCGGGGAGGGGCAGGAGGGCAGGCGAGGGCAGGGGCTGCTCTCCTGGGGCGGGGGTGCACTGCCCAGCGCCCCGGCGAGAGGTTAAAAAAGGGATGGGGGGACCGGAGGATCCTTCCTCCCTCCTGCTACAGCAAGGCTTAGGGCTGGGGGGGTCTTTCCCTCCCGAGGGCTGCTTAGTTATCTCCGAGTTTTGTCTCTGCCTCCCTTTCAGCCTCTAGCACATCTCTCAGTCCCAACTGGGCAGTTCTCCTCTCTGGTCCTGTCTGGCTGCAAAGGGGATTATTATAACATGTGATCTTCTTCCTGTTCTTTATATGTGCTTTTTTTTTTTTTTTTTTTTTGGGTGGAGGAGGAGGGGGAGGATGGGTCGGTTCCGCACCTCCTCGTCGGCTGGGCTGGTCCTTGTTGCGCTCGGATGTAGTAGGCGTTGTTTTCCAGCCGCAGCTTCTCCACCAGGAGCCGATGCGGGTGTGCGTGTGCGTGTGCGTGTGTGTGTGTGTGTGTGTGTGTGTGCGGGGGTGTGTGTGTGTGCGTGTGCGGGGAGGTGTGTGCGCTGGCGTGTGTGTGCGCAGGGCGGGGGCAGCCTGCGCAGCCCGCCCGGCCGGTGCCTGCTGTCCCTGCAGCACCCTCTGCCAGCCCGCCCGGCACATGACACCTGCCCTGCAGCGGGGCACTGCCCGCCGCCCCGGGCACACAGCCCCCGCCCCGGCACCTACACGGCAGCCCCAGGGCGTGGGGAGGGCCGGGCGGCTGCTGGGTTTGGTGCAGGTGCGGCTCACCCGGTGTACCGGCGGGCACACGCGCCGGGTTTCTTCCTATGGTCACGGACATGAGATGGGACAAGCCAGGCAGCGAGGGGGCTTGTGACTTCCCAGAGAAGCTGAGGGGGCTGCTCTGGCACCACTGACACACATGCCTGCCCCAGCCAACACTGGGCATGACCCTGAAGTGGGATTTGCTCAGGTGACTCAGACACAAAGCTCCCAGTGACCCAGAGAGGCTCCGGCATGGAGCGATCAGGGGGTTGCAGTGCTCGGCCCTAGAAATAATTTTAATTCAGGTAGTGAGTTCCTCCCACCCAGCTTCATTCTCTTCCTTCAGCTTTCATAGCAGTGTAATACTATTAACTTCGGCTTCATGTCACAGAGGGAAGAAGATCCAATGAGTGTCCATATGTTGACGAGGTTATTCTTGTGCCCATGTGTGCACAGGATCAGACCTTAGAGGGATTTGGGGAATGTGGGTTATACAAAGAAGAACAAGGAAAAACCTCTTTCCCTTTGGGGTGGGAATGTTTATGTAAGGCAGGTTTATTTAGCTAGCGTTTGCGGTAGAATTTTCTGACTTTACCCTTATCTTCCTTTTTTGTATGTTTTTAATAAGAAAATCCAATAGAAAATTTTAAAATACGAAGGAGGCATTTTCCTCTCCTTTCTGTCTTTGTCTTTGTTTGAAAATAGCTAAAATACTGTATAATTACAAAATAAAATTCTCCTGCCATGAATGACAGTTAGTGTCCTTCAGAGGGTTTGAGTCTGATGTTTGTTCAGCTCCCCTGGGATATTCTGAGTTCTTTCAACTCAAGCATCTTCAGTGGGAGCTGGGGATGTGCAGTATGTCCTAGAGCTAAAGCTGATGTGACATTAATGAGATGCTGTCATTTAATAATTGTGCTTTGTTGTCATCGCTTGTTGATTGCTGCCTTTGTGGGAAAATGTATTTTTTTCTTCCTAGGTTTTAGGCTCATTCCTAACTGAAATGTTTCTCCCAGTTAATTTCACCAGGCTCTTGAGAAAATTCCCTGGCCATGAGTTGTAGTTCCATGGATGTAATAAAGGTCAAAAAGCTTCTGTATAATTTAAGCAACTCAAAATAGAGAGCACAGTTCATATTGCACTGTAAGTGGAAAGTCGAAGTTAGGTATATTCATTTACTTATGACGTCTGGATGGCAGTACCGTAAGACTTTCCAGTTGTTGTTGACTGTAGGATATAAAAGTGACTTAGAACTGAAAGCCTTAATTCTTCCTCCCAATTATTGCCTGTCTTGAGAAAACGACTACCAGTGCTAATGAGTACATTTCCAGTTTCATACTACTAAAATCCATTCATGCGTGTGATTTGAGAGCAGCGAACACCTAAGGGGGAAATTTTGCTGTTATCATTGACAACCACTGTTGTCTAGAAGACGAATTGATGAGATCTGAGGAACAGCCCATACCTAGAGGTGTCAAACGGAGAACGCCGTTCTTAGCTGAACAGTGTGTATGAACAGTGACATGAATAATAATGACAACCTTTAGTCAGTTCCTAAACTATAGAGATGTAAATGCATGATCCTTGAGGTCTCAGGCAAGGTTCGTGCTCCAGATGATGACTCTTACTAGGACATTGGGGGAATCAGATGATTTGGAAAGTGACTGAGTTTGCTCTAGTGGCTTAACACAGTACCAGCTGACAAAACACCCAGAGAATAAACAGCAAAACTGTGAATCATTCATTTTGGGGGAGGAGGGAAGAGCCAATGGCATGGCACAGAGGGGGAGGTGTGTCACCTATGCTGCCTGCTTGACAGGCCTGTTTGCAAAAGCCAGAGGACAGGTTGTCCTCTTCGAGATCACCCCAGAGTGGTGGTATATCTCAATTGCTTAGCATCTTGCTTGCCTGCACCCTTCGTTCCCTGTTCCTTGTAGCTCTCCAGTTTGCCTTGCCTTTCCTCCTCGTATTTCCTTGGCAGCTATGACCAGCCTGAAGGAAATCTGTCGTGGCCTTCCTCTATACCCTTTGCCTGAAAACAGAGGTCGGAGGAAAGGAATACCCCATGCACCCGTGAGAACTCCTAATCTCACTGCTGAGGAGAAAAAGGTAACCTGGAGTTTTGCAGGGCCTCACTTCTTTTCAGATAATTGCAGCTCAGGGCAGCAGACCCGATTGCCTCAGACGCTTTTCTGAGTGTGTGCCTGACTTTGTGGCAAATGTATTTCCTTGGTGTTATAATTTCAATGGGTAATAGGACAAAGTACTGGAAACTCTTCTGCTTACTTGCTTTCTTCCTCCCCCAGAGATAAGCAGATTGATATGAGGCAGATTTGCTGCACAACAGCTTCTGTGACTTTAACTGGCTAAACAAGAGGCATGGGACTTCAATACTGTCAATCCAGCAGTGTTCTTTGGAGATGAAGTTATGAATGCTGTTGCAAAAACACTGCATATGTACGGGAGTGAAAGCTAACCCTCAAATACAATAAACATCAAATATGGTGAATCAACATCATGATACAAGCTACACGTCTGTATATTTGCATAAAAGATCCAAGGATGATTTATTTTAACCTGTAGTCTGAGCGTCCTGGAATTTAGGCGAGTTTGTAGGGAGTTGAGTTAATTATTTGTCTTTAGTTGTGTAATTCTTTTCCTGTCTCTTTTTGTTTGAATAGTACACGCTAAAGTAATCATTGCATTATTTCACGTTAGAGATTAAAAAAAAAAAATCAGCAGCAGCAAACAATGGTCGGTGGGTGGAGATCCTTAGGAATTTGTACAGGAGAGGATAAGGTGAGTTCCTTAGTTTGAAAGTCTGTGCTTCATCACATGTAACATCACTTATAATGTGACATTCTGGTCAGAGGACAGAAGTTCTTTCCCCTCTAACAAATTGCACGCAACATCCTTGCCTTCGTGGGAGTTCCTCACTGGCATCGGCAGCCAAATTCCTTCAATGTCCACTTCCACAAGCAGAGGAGAGCTTAGTTGAAGGGTAGAAGGAGGAACAGCTGTGAGATATCCAAAGAGGATATACTTAAATGTCAGGAGCATTCATGACTGAGACATCCTGTCTGTGCCTGGGACAGTTCAGACACATGGAAGTGTGGCTACTAAGCGTGCAGAAGCAGGATGTGGTGATGGCTGTGAAGATAAAGAAGTGGGAAGTGAGCTTCACTGCATGGCAGAACACTGTCAGTCATCTCCATTTTATTCCTTGCCTTCGCTAAATCACTTTTTCCCAGGAGAAGACTGCTGTAGCGTGAAGCAGTCCATGTTGCAGGAGAGGAGATGGGTTCTCTCAAAAGGATGCCAAACCTTACTCTCTAGCTGGGAGAGAATGGTAATGTCGAAGTCCTTACTCCCTATATAGAGACTGGGATAGTTTCCTGCCTCCTTTAAGTGTTGCAGGGAGATGGCAGTAGATTGATTTTCTGGTCCCAGTCTGCTGTCTAATATTCTACCCTCATATCTCCTTCTTATCTATGACATGTGGTAAGAAGTCATGCTCATTGGGTTTTTATTAGACTGTTGAAATTTTAAAAGCTTCCTTTCTGATTTATTTTACTCTTAATCTCCACCTTAGAGTCTTTATAGTCTCAGCTGGTATTTATTTCATATCTGAACGGTCAAATCTCTTTTTTTTTTAGAGGTGTTCCATGCGTAGAAAAGCATGTAGACAGATAACTATCGGAAAGTCTTCAAGGTGGTTTTTAAGTCTTGAGACAGGATTCCAGATTTCGTTGCTGGTGTGTAACGCTGAACATATTGCGAGGCTTGCCTTTATGTATGACACTGT
The DNA here is from genome assembly GCF_009769465.1 of Tauraco erythrolophus. NCBI lineage: Eukaryota > Metazoa > Chordata > Aves > Musophagiformes > Musophagidae > Tauraco > Tauraco erythrolophus. Next base: position 11,674,046 of record NC_141476.1, read on the forward strand.
TAATTATCTAATTGAAGTGCTCAGGGGAAGCTTTGGCAGAAGTGAAGTTAATAATGCTCTGCTAATTTCCTCAGGATTTGTCCGTGTCTTCATGTGCTTTCATGCCAGTTTTAGCCTTTTCTACAATAATGAACTTTAGCACTATCAACGTTTTATTTTCTTGGGCTTCCTTTTGTGGTTACAACAGAAATCCTGTAAGTGAGATCTATAAAGTTCTATGTGCTTTGAGGCTTGCTGAAGAGGTATATATTTCTTCCTATCATACTAACTTTAATCTTCTTGGATAAATCAAGCCATTTCTCAGAACTGATTCTGTTTATATGTTTCCTGAATTCTCTTCCTTTGGTGTTCTTTCCCTGAGGCCTGAAACAGCTACATCCTCTCTCCTTCCACAGCTCAGGAAATTCTAGCTTTCTGTTTCTCAGCATCTGTATCCTTATGTAACTATGCTACAAAGAAATTACCCCTAAAATCTTTTGCATGGTGTGTCCTTTGTAGAAATAGAATGTTGCATGCTCAGTACTCATTGACATTCCAGAAAAGCTGATGCAACTTGGGAAGAATGTGCACTTCCCACATGTTGCTCAGAATCAGGAAAAAAAATGGTATGTCTTCATCCATGCGGCAGTTCCCTTATTTATCTTAGAGCAAAGTCATGTTACAGTCTTCCTGCTACCCCAGCATGACCACCTGTTACCTGGTTACGGTATGGTTTGTGTTTCTGTAATAGGGCCCTGAGGGCACTAATGGGTCTTAATGACCCTGATGAGCCTCACCTGAGATCTCCACCCACACCTTTTGCCCATAGCCTTTTGGGCTTCATTTAAGCTCAGGACCGAGCTTTCAATCTTATTTATGTTGGAGATGCCTCTGTCTCCAGTTCTGTCATAGCACATCCCTGTGCTGAGCTATGGACCTCATTGATCTGGTCTCCAATCTGTGAGTGGATTTGCCACTATGAGCCTTTCTGGTGATTTCTGGGTCCAGTCTCTCTGTGGTAACCATCACCCGACCTGATCCTGACTTGCACTCCTGTCTTGGCTCCAGACTTGCACTTTGCTATGATCTTGCCTGATGATATGGACTCCTGATGGAACCTGGCTGCCATCCATGGCTGCCCTGCTCACCTTCCTCAGGTACTGTGAGGCTGGACCCTGGCTGGTGAGGTGCTTGTCCTGCTGGCTGTGTTACTCTGATTGACTCCTGATCCCTCAGAGAGCAGCTGGGCCTTGCTGCTTCATGATCATACTAGTACAAAGAGCTGAAAACCAGAGCCTGTGAAGTTGTGTAGCACCTGAAGCTCTTGTTGAACTTTCTGAAGAAGCAGCAGGACATTTGATCTTAATGGTTGTTTTACACATCCAGAAATGAGGCCCCTTTTAAAAGCTTATACGTGGACTGGAAAGGCCAACCTGTTGGCTGCTGTTTTGGACTATCTAGATGATAGAAGTTGATTAAACTTTCACAGCCCATGGAGCATTTATAGAAATGGCCATTCAGAAATGCCATATTTACTTCCCAGTTGAGCTGTTCTAAACTAGGACCGATCAGGAAGAATAATGCATGAAACAACAATCTTGCTTTTACAGTTGCTGTTTACAGAATAGCGCCACTAAAGATTCTGGGCCCGGATATCATCAGGCAGAAGATGACAGGTGAGCAACATCTGCCCTTTCCCATTTCCACTGGGAAAGGGCAGAACTAAGAATTACATTGTTTTAGAGTTAAGCTAGTCGCTTCCCCAGGGAGACTGCAAATTTTGGTGTTTGAGTGTCTCAAGATTCTTAAATTGGTAGTCCTGATGACCTTGTTAGAAGAGGGAAATGAATGCCATTCCTTCTGAAGAGGCACTGGCTCTTCAACAAACACTAATTAACAAAGAGGCTGGTATACTTGATTTCTCAAGAGAATCCCACAACAAAGGTATTTACGTTGGAGCAGGATTTCATGGCTTCTTTTGACTATGTTTTGTAGATATTGAGAGGTCTGAATCTTGATTAAAAAGCAGCAGGATCTTGTTTTGCTGTACAAATGCCACTGAATACAAAAAGACACCTTACTAGTGACTAGAGCTTAAACACAAGAATCAAATGTTACCTCCACCTGGCAGATCTAAGAGGAAGACTTTGCATCTGATGCTTGCATTGCACAGAGCTGAACTGAATCAGTAACTCAGCAAATTCATAGTGGGTTTTCCAAAACAATGTATCGGGTTCAGGAGTATAAGTGCAATTGATTTTGTTATTTTAAGACACCAGTGAACTCTGGACCTGATTTTTCAGACATGGTGAGCACATGCAGCTTAAGCTTCTGTCAGTGGAAGTTGTAAACAGAAAGAACATCTAAATATCAAATGCACAATGTTTAATATTTAGAATGTGAAATGTCTGTTATAGGTAGAAATCAATCCTACTTAAAGGTCAGAATAATGTTTTATATGGTGCTTTAATGAAACATAAGGAATAATGTCCTTGTATCGCCTTTCCACAAAAGCATGATGATCTGCCTATTTGAATTTGCTCCTTGAGTGCCTTTCTCAGGTTATTCAGTTTATAGCTCGTTTATAGCTCAATAATGAATATGCAAAATTCTCCCTGATGCACATGGCAATTGCCCTTTCATAAAGCAGTCAGGCTCCATCTAAGCAATTTTAAGAGCCCTAGCTCTCTTATTGAGAGACTGCTTCAGAATCTCTTATATTTAAATTTTTCTAATTTCAAGACTACTTTTTAAGGCTAATTCACAGCTATTTATTCCTCTTCTAGCATTTCTCTGAAATTCCTTCTGCTTTGACGTTTATCCTGCAGTGAGACAGCAATCAAACGTCACCTTTGTTCAGTGAAGCTAAACAAGCCACAGTCTTAGTCCTCTCTTATAAGATCATTTCTCTATTGTCTATGCAACTGAGGCATCCTTTCCACCCTTCATGTAACATCCAAGTTCATGTTTCATTAATGTTTGCATCATCAACATTCAGGCTGCTGCTAATGTGTAACATGAATAGGATAGAGGCTCAGACTAAGGGAATTGAATTGAAAATCCCAACAGATTGTGCTTGCTTGTATTTTTAGGGCAAAGAAAAATATTTTCCCATCAGTTGCATTATAATACAAATAATATATTGATTAAAGACTGGGTGGTTCTTGCCAGACTGGAAGCAAAATGTTCATCCTGATAGTTCTCTGTAATTCTCATAGGCAGCCAAAATGCCAAATGTGGCAATGTTTTCCTCTTTATTTTGTTGTTGCAAGCAGTGCAGTTGATTTTATTCTTACTTGGGAAATTTCTTAGATCTAGAACACACTGTGATGGCTGCTTGCCTCTCAAATTGACTTTGAAAATCCCCTTATATTGTCATAGTGTGGATATAGCTGGGATTTTTGTGTTTATTAATAACATGCGCTTGAAAAATGACTGCTTATCTCTCTGGAGAAGAATAAGGTGGTACTTGAAGATAGAATTTGCATTTGCTCATCTGTTAAATAGGTTTTCCCCCTCATCATTCTCTGTGTGGAATGGCAAATCTAATTTGTAAGGGTTTACTGGTCTGATCCTCAGCTGGTGTAAATCAGTACAGCTTCACTGATCTGAAAAGGTCTGACCTGTCTGCCTGTTCAGTATCAACCATGCCAACAAGAACCTCTCAGTATGAGGCACTTTTAGATTTAGAGATATTCTTTCAGTCTGCTTCAAGGTACGTGAAACCAGCATGCTGGGATGCAGGGGCTGGAGAGCTCTAGCTGTCAGAGCCAGACCATAGTCATGCCCAATCAGTAACCCTTATTACTGAGCTAAGGGCTGTGTAGAGCTTTTCAGGACTTCTTACCAGGATGAATGGTGATGATACCTAGATCGGATGGTTCTAGGTTCTAGATATGTATTTCCTGTATTATAGCTTGCTCCTTCACTTCCTCCAGAAAATACTTGCTTCCATAACTCTTTGAACTGTCAATAGCAGGAGTCACAAACACGTGGTATCCTTGCTGTGCTCAGCCCTCTCTGAAACTGGGCTTTCCTGGTTGTTTTGTAGACTGTTACCAGATTTCAAAGCAAACTTGATCCCTTTCTATCCTTTCCACAGCCATTAAAAATCAGCCTAAAGATGTGAAATTCTGTATGATTTGTGAATCTCTTCAACTAAAAGTAATTTGGATTGCGTCGCCATTTGTCAGGGAACTTACAGGATCTTTTAGCATCTTTGCATGATATTGGGTTTTTAAATATTACAAAATCATTATTCTCATTATGGTTTTAATCAAATGGAACGTGCAATGCAGAGACACGACATGTTACTAAAGATAGTGATTTATTTGTGGTGTCTTCCATCCAAAAGGACATGCTGTGCTTTGCAAACCATAAGTAATGTCTTTGAAGGCAATAGGGAGTATAAGCCACGTAGTATCATCTTCACAATTTAATTCAGTGCCTAGTAATCACTTCAGCTACTTTGGAAGTGATACATGTAGCATCAATAAAAATAATGTCAACCACCACCCTCTGCAATACATTAGGACGCTAAATGTGGTGAATCTTTAAAACTTAGCCCAAGAACATCTTCATCTGGGAGTATGTCACATAACCCAGGGCTAAGATCCCTTTCTTGAATGGAACATACAGTATGGTCCTCAATGTCTCTAGGAGTTCAGGGTCTCAGTCTAAGGTTTTCGGAACAATTTTTTCCTTGGTATTTCAGTGCCCCCTAGCATTGTGAGAGGGAATTTGTCCATGTCTGATATCAATAGGATTGAGCACTACTTAATAAATCTCCAAGGTCTCTCCATGCAAATTTTGGGGGATAGGAAGGGGAGGGTTACATGTGCACAGCAGTTGAATTTACAAGGAAAGATGGGAATGGAAACACTTCAATAGGAAAGCAGGAATGGAGCTCCCCTGGTGTGAGCTTGGCCTTTTAAATTATGTCATCCTTGTGATAGCTTAGGCAGGCTTCCAGCTGAGTCTGATTAAAGTTCAGGGCCACCCGCTTACCTCCTTTTCTCTTTTGCCTCAATTTTTGTGTCTCTCGTTGTTTTTGTTTTTGTTTTCTTTTGGCAGCTGGCTTTGCGCAATGCCTTGCGTTATTTCCCACCTGAAATACAAAAGAAGCTGGTGCTGGAATTTGCCGAAGAACTCAGGCTGTATGGCCATATCTATATGTACAGATTCTTTCCAGATATTGAGATGAGGTAAGGACTGGATGGTTCACATTGCATAGGGCTGCCATTTGCTTGCCAGCCTTCACCTGTGAAACTGATCTTTAAATAATGGCATTGCTGTGACCTGATTTACCTCTCATAGAAGTCATGTCAAAACATATTAGTGAACTGCATTATCTCAACAAATTGCATGTTCAGTGTATCATTAGATAGCAATGGTTTCATTTCCAATAAGAGATACTGCATGTTTTGAGATGCTGTCCTGTAAAGCTACGTAACAGTGATCCTTCATCCTCCAGCGTTCACCCTGTTCTCTGTCCTCATGAGAGTCCTGTGGGACTAGTAGGGAGGCAGTGTGCACCTTCTGAATAGGCTGTGGCATGGCCAGGACAATCTCGCTGCTGGAAAGCTCAGCACCGCTCAACATGGAAAGGATTATGTAAGGTTATGTTCTTGGTAATGCCAGCTTTACCATACACATAGATCCCAAATGCTCTGCCCCATGGCAAGTCTTAGTTTGTAGAGACCAGTCATTATTCAGAGACCTCAGATTGCAACCTGGACAGAAAACTTGCAATAGCCCTGAGCAGTTGCAAGTCTCAACTGAATCAAGAGCTAAGATCAGATGAGTGAATTGCTTGGGAGCTGCTGTGAGTGGCTGATTGTTTCCCAGACTCAGAGAAGGTTTTCCGGGCTTAAAAGAAAGACAGTACATTTTCCCCATCATTGGAACCGGTATCTGACCTTGTTTTTTAATATGCTGTACCTGTTGCCTGCTAATCTTGAAGCATCACTTCATTTTATGGCTGATGGGACTAATGTTTGTGAAGCAGAACAGTTTTAGAGAGGGCTGCCAGGGGCTAGCTGCCTTTTATTTTAAGACCGATTGATTCTATTTTGTATCCAGCAGGGGTCTGGTTAATGTCTATACAGAAATCTGAATAAAGCAAGCAATTAGAAAGCACTCTGCTTTCCACAGACATCCATGTTTCTGTGCTGTCCCTATTAGTCTGAGGTCAGCTCTTGCAGAATTCAGCAAAGGGGAGGACAACTGAAAGACTGTTTGAAAGATCTTGCAGAGCTGGACTTCAGAGGACCCTAGTCCTGAACTACAGATGAGGACACCTTCCACTCAAGCTTGGATGAAACAGTCCACCAGCTTGTTTCCGTCACTGGCATCAGTGACTCTTTGATAGCTTCAATTTTTTTTTTCTTTGTGACCATTTCACTGATCACTCTTTCTAATAGATTCTTACAGTCTCACATTAAGACAATGCCTTTTGCTCCCTGTAGTCTGGTAGTATTTGATTTTTGTCCTGTTATGTTCTGGGGAGCACAGTCCAACTTGGTTCTGTTCCATTTAACACCCATGTTCCCATGCTCAGCTGTTATTTGAACTTTGGGTTTCTTATGTTCTGAGTAATATTATGTGGAAATATCTCCTCTTGATGAATTGATATAATTCCACAGAAATACTGTTATTTTATCACATCAAGCTTAGAAAAGGAGAAAACACTAATCAAGTATTGTGGAAAAACTCACATGCTTTCCCTTCTGGTTTGGCAATGACTACAAGGCATTTGTTTTAGAATCCTGATGTAAAAAGCTAGGATAAAGTGCATATGATCATGGGAGGAGCCCATTTGCTAAATCTGTAGAATATACATTCCAGATCTTGGCTCATGAGCTGGTCAGCAGATATCCAATTTATTTTGTAACTGGCACTCTTTAGCCTAACATTTTCAGTATAACTGTTTTCCTTCTACAAAGCAAGTATCCAGCCGCTGAAGATCTATGGTCTGATAAAAGGAAGATCATTTAGAAACCGTAACAAATGATGCTATCTACCTTCAGGACTGCCAAGCATACGTAATGATGTTGTTGCTTACAGAAAGAGAAAGAGCAAAACTCTTGATCAATGGTTATACTTCCTTTTGGTATCACACCTTAGAGGCCTCCGCACAATTGTACCAAGATCATGCAAACACAGCAAAGGAACTGTCCCTGCTCTGAAGAGCTGCAGCATACATCTAGGACTAGAAGTTTTAGAGCAGTTTGGTATGACAGACAGTGGAGGAGAAGATAGTGAGATGACTGTAGCAGTTGACCTCGAAGCACATTAGTGCTAGGAAAGCTGACTTACTTTTGTGAGGTTTTCCAATACCTCACCTCTCAACTTTCTGGATGAAATACATCTTATTTAGTAAAAAGGCCCATATTTCTCCTAACTAGTTCAGTTTTTGAGAGCTTCTTTGGGACTGAAAGTCAAGCTGCGTGTTTTTTCTTAGATTGGATCTTAAATAACAAGGGCCGATGAGCCTGAAGGTGACTTCTACTGATGCTGTTTTCCTTGGCATTGCAGGACTTCGCTGCTTGGCCTGGCAACTGGGTTACAGGGGCCAGTTTCAGCATCCCAAAAATAATCTAGTTAAAAAGCAATGAGAACTCTTGGCCACTGTATTTATAACCAACCCTGATTAATTGATTCAGCAAATGATAAACTGAATACAAATTCTTTCTTTGTTTAGTTCTGATAACAGCTAAAACCTGATTTACCAGTTAAGGTACATACGTCATTTCAGATCTGTACTTTCTCCTTTTGTTTTTTCCTTCCCTTCTGAAAAAAGCCTGGAACTCAAACAAATGTGTTGGCATGTGGGGATATTTCTGTGGGGTGTGTTGTTGTGGTTGCCCTTGTAAGTCAGAGTATCTCTCCTAAATTTTTGTGACTACCATTTCAGAGCGTACCCCATAGGAGAATACCCTTGCAAGACCAAATCAGCTGCTGCCATTATGTTGATGATCATGAATAATCTGGATCCCTCAGTGGCTCAGGTAAGGTACAGTGAAAATAAGGAAGCTGGATTCATGGGGTGGCAGCAAATCTGCAAGTTACTTCCCATATGTGCTCTCACGTAAAATCTGAAGAATTTAGGCATATAGGTGGACTTAACCCCTGTGAGCTCTGCTTTTAGTACATTGCTTCTACAATGTATGTTGAAAAATTAGTGCTGATGCTTCCTGTATCTTTGAAAGCTCATTCCTCAAGGACAGATTTACAGAGGATTATAGGACCAAAGTCCCTCCTTACAAGCACTACCCAGTGTAATGCATCTTTTTGCAAATGGCAGGGGAGAGGCCATGCAACTATGTCCTGCTGGTTGTACACTCTTCCAGCTGTAAATGCCAGTGGCAACCAAACTGTAAGCTCACTTGGTCCCTCTTTAAGGGAGTTTACTGGGATGTCTGCCTAATGCAGAAACTGCAATCAGGGAATCACTTTGTAGCATTGTGCATCCAAAATACCGTTGTAACAATAACAAACACCTCATTTTGAAAAATATTTTATTTTTTTTCTTAAATTGTTGCTTTTATGATGGTATTGTCTGATTTGAAGAATCTAGAAAGTGTTGATGCAATAAGCTCTAGAAAAGAGTTATTACTGACATTAAAAAAAAATAACTCGGAGATACAGTGAAACATTTCAGAAAAGTGCTTGCTTTATTATTGTTAAATTGCCTTTTTCAGTTTCCCCAGGAGCTTGTCACTTATGGAGGAAATGGGCAGGTCTTCAGCAACTGGGCACAGGTAGGACATTGCTGCTTTTGCAACTTGTTTCACAAAACCAGTTTCACCCTCCCCCACACACATTCTGCTTAGGCAGTTTGTGATAATTCTTGGCAGTCGTTGTCTTGAAATACTCCAAAACATCCTGTCTGGATAGAGGAATGCTCAGTTATGAGCTACATAGACAGGGAGAGCTTTATTTAGGAAGGAGAGCACAGACAGGCCAATAGAAATACTAAACATAATGTATGGTGATGTAAAGACTGGTTCTTTGTCTTTCTCCGAAGCCTTTGTATGTGCTTGTGTATTTTGCATTTTAGAGTTCAAAATTAATTCTAGGAAACAAAAAAAGTATATTTTGCTTGCTTGTTTCTGGTACTTTTGCAACACTTTTCACAACAAGTAGTGGAATTAAAAAGGAAAACGCTTTGATTAAAGAAAGTACAATCCTGAGTCTTTTTCCAAGCAATTCAGATTAGCTGTAAATATTTACATGCTAGCTGGCCAGATTATAATGCACTTTACTGTCAGGCCTAGCAACATTATACCTAATCTTCTGAGAATAATGCCACGTGGGTAAAAGCCTGTCTAAATTGGAGCTGAGATGTTTAAGGTGTGGTTGTATAATCTCTGTTCTCCTTTTCTATCAAAAAATGACAATAAATATACTTGCTTTAATCCAAGTACTGCAAAATGCATGTGGGAAACATTTTCAGGAGATCTTTGATATCAGCAACATATTTAGACTTGAGTTTTTTATGAGCTAAACTTATTCTCTCAAGAAAAACATATGCCCTGAATCTGAATGCTCTACAGATGTGTGGTGGCAGGAGAAAGGCTTAATGAATAACCCTCCTGAGTGTCTGTGGATAGGCACAAATGTGGTTCTTGTGAATGCCAAAACCACATCATCCCTGCAGCCTCTGGTGTGCCCCAAGGCCAGAGACTGAGGGCAGGTGAAGATGGGGCATTGAGTTTTGCAGTGCAGAACAGATAAGGCACAGGTGAAAAGCTACATCACCCTGAAGAGCAGCATCACTCCTGGAGGCTGGGAAGATCTTGATTTCTGATTCTGTAGTTTACATAAGCAAAAGCTGACTTAAGGAGACAACTTTTGTCATAAAGAATCATGTATGCACCTTGTTTTGGCTTTACCTGAATCTGGCCTCTTGCTTATTAAAACATCCAGGCAAAACTAACATGTAGATGAAGTTCTTATTTAGGGGAGAGGAATGGGTTCTTTGCTGTAGTGTGGAACCAAGAGACATGGGGTTTTTTTTGCAGTTTGTGATTTTTTTGTTTGTGACTGAGAGAAAACTCATGCTTCAGTTTCCTAATCTGGTAAATGGGAATTAAACAGAAGTTTTAGGCAGCTTTTGAGGCAAAACTGTTTTGACTTTAAAAAGAAAGATACCATGACAGTGCACACCATTTCTTTATTCTGTGTATTAATTAGTAAATGCCAGTTAACTACCTGAATTTTGCAGCATTTCTGATACAAGCAGTGTCAGCAGTTTATATAGTAGCCTTTGTTGGACTGACATCCCTTAAGCAGATGCTGGGCTGCAAGGTGAAGCAGAAGCACTGCCAAAGTCAGAAATATTCTGTTTTCTCTTATTCTCATCCAAGCCAGAGCTCTGACCTGTAGTTGTTTCACAGAAGAACAAACAAAACCTTTTTGGTTTTGCTTACTTAGAGTAGGAATCACATGAATGATTCAGTTATGACAGAACATTTTGTTCTGTTTGTGGCTTGAAAACAACATGCTTTTTGGAAATCTGTCATTGCAAAGTTCCTAGTGAAAGTTTCAGTTCAGTTTATATCATCCATGCAGGCCTGTGCTTTCTTCTGAATAATTTTAACAGAAAGAACCATGTCCAGAGCTAACTTTACAAACCTCCAGACAACAGAACTGTTCTTTAATCTAGGAAAGGCTTTTGCCTCTGTCTTACTAGCTGTGCCTTTCAATGCAAAAAAAATCTAACTATCTTACAGCTTCTAGTTTTATTAAAGTTTTTCCCAGCCTGCTAAAGAGTTGAGAGTTCAGCTAGCTACCTTTTCTGTCCCAGGACCAGAATTTGGCTATTCAGCATTGTTCATGAAACAAAAATAAAACATAAGAAGCAAGACAGTCACTCTAGTAACACTTTCCTGCTTGACTTAACTCACAACTTGGAAATTAGCTGGGTTAGAAGAGACTGGCTTCAAATCTGTACTGTTTTTTATTCAGATCGAAGACATGGGTTAAGTGCCCATGACAACTGATGTTGCTGTCTCTGATCAGCAGTTCCATTTTTGCCAAAACTTTGTCTCCCTACTTTTTGAATTCCAATATTGAATGGGAAAGCTCCTCTCGGGCCTAGTTGTCACGTGCTAAAAGTCCCGTGGAATATAATGGGCTTTGTGATAGACAATGATGGATGTGAGTCAAATCTATAGGTAGCTTAGATGGTCAAACCCTGCTTTTCGGCATCCATCAAGAGTAACTATTGAATTATGCAGATGAAGTTGAGATGCATTTATTTGTGTATTCCTGAGTACCTCATGCATTTTCTTCACTGTCCATAAGGAAGACTGAATTTTTCTGAGAAGAACAATTATTTCATTTTTAAGTCATATCCATTGTCACATCCATTTGTTGAAAAGATGACATGCACCAGGAGATGCTGAATTACCAGTTTCAGATTAGGATCAACAATATGTATGGATATTTTAATCACTTTTATAGGGAAAATTTTGCAGTTTGGCTTTGGAAAGATTGCCAGAAAAGTGCCAGATCCAAACGGTTAACCTCAAGATAAAATTAGAAAAACTTTAAAAATGAAGGATTTCTGGGGTTTGTACTGGAGAAATTATCCTGGAACTTATTCAGACTTTTGCTAGTTGGTGATTTATGTTTCCTGCTGAGTGATGTCTCTTAATGGACTTTATTAAAAGCAAGAATGTGTTGAGAGCTCTGGCTGTTATTCCAGATGCGAATACACCTCACTATCTCTATAGCTGCCTTCATACTTAAAGCTTAGCAGCTTTGCAAAGGAACATAAATATAAGATGGAATCAGGTTCCTTCTTCCCTCACTTTCCTTGCTTTTCCTTTCAGTTCTGGTTGGTAATGCGCTATTTGTCAGAGATGACTGAAGAGCAAACACTAGTAATGTACAGTGGACATCCTCTGGGACTTTTTCCCAGCCATCGATATGCTCCTCGATTGATCATTACTAATGGCATGGTAGGTACTAGCATCTTGTTTTCTCTTTTTTTCTGCTCTTCTGTTTAGTTTCCAAGTAATTGCTGGATTAAAATATTATTTATACTGCCTGAACTTACAACAGCACACAGGAGAATCTGGGGTCCAAATTCTGCAGTATTTATTTCAGTACAGTCACTCTCACATCAAGTGTGCTGATGTGCCGTGATGGAGGGAATGAGCTTCTCCTCATTAGATAACTTCCATTCTGACAGCCTGCACTGTACGTGTTCTTGACGTAAACAGTTCAGCTCAGCTCAGTTTGGAAGATTTAAAAGCCCTCAATAGGGAAACAAATAACTTTTAATCAGATGCTCAGATATATGGACTGTGCTTTGCTTGGAAGGCAAGCTGAACAAGTGAACATACTGGTTCATTGCCATTCTTTTGAGATGTTTCAATTTCTGTCTCTCTGCAGGGTAGTTTTGTGGCTAGAGAACTGCTTTCCTTAAAACTTGCATGACAGTCACACTGCCAGAAAGACCAGGCATTTTTATCTAGTATTAGAATGCATGGAATAAAATACCTGAATTACTCCTCCTGTTTTTCACTGTTTTTCTGTGTGTATGACCAGAGTTAGAGAAATGTAGGCTGTTAAAAAGATCTGCTTAAATGTCTGATTTGCTTATCTGGGTTTTCTTTTGATTGTTTTCTTAGGTTATTCCCAACTATTCCACCAGAGATGAATATGAGAAAATGTTTGCTTTGGGAGTAACAATGTAAGAAGATACTTCACTATTAAAATATATAAAATACTAACTAAAATGCGATTTAGACATCGAGCAGTGGCTGGTTAAAATTTCTAATGCAGATGATTTTCAACTACGCTGCAAAGTATTAGTGCATGCTTAAGTGGAATTACTTAGGAGTTTGAGTTATGTTCAGTCACATATATAAGGATGTAATTGAGGTCTGCTAGGAATTAGTATTAGGTTTATGTGTGAGACTTGGCTGAATTGCAGCCTGAAGCCTTAATCATAACCTACTTATAGCACTGGCTAGTTCAACTTTGCAGTGGTTGTTTTGCAATCTACAGAAAACACAATCCTTTGCACTAAGAGAAAGCTTTGAAGTAGAAAATGATTATTTTTTATATTTTTTTAATTATTATTTACCTGTGTTTTTTTACTGCTCATCTAGTTGATGAGCACAGGATTTTCTGTGTACCATGGAAAGAATAAATTAAAAATGTCTGGAGAGTTGGATGTGTTCAGATAAGGAAACTGGAAGAAATGAAAGGGCCTGAATAGAGAATGTCCATTGGGAATTTCCTGGAGATTTCATAGGAATGTGGACAACTGATTTGGGCTAACAACTTAAAAAGTGACTATGTGACTTAGAAATGTGAGTGCCACTGAAAACCAATGGCATAAACATGCCAACAATGTGAAAAGGGGTGTCCTAGTTACTATGCTAAATGCCAAAGCAAGTTTACACTCTGTTTTTTGATCCATGCATTTTTTTAACTCAATTTAATGATGTACATGATCCTTCAAAAACATGTTGCTGCGTTGCTAATGAAGAAACTCAATTGAGTTGTGAATTTGATAATAGCAGATTTTTAACAACAAATCAAAGCACTGAGTTATACTGGAAGCATGTAAACAGGTATAGAATTAATTCCAGCCTGTTTAACATGGTATCATTGTGTTCCTTGCTGTTCCTAGGTATGGTCAGATGACTGCAGGGAGCTACTGCTACATTGGGCCTCAGGGAATAGTCCATGGAACTGTGGTAAGAAACTGGGGAAAGCTCTACTTGTCAGTACCTATTGGAGGAGGGTATCTATCTCTTGCAGTGGCTGGTGACTGAAGTGGAATGGATTGCTATGAGAGAATGTTCTGGCTACCAAAGCAATTCTGACTGTCCACTCCTTAAATTAATGTCCTTCCACTCAGATAGTCCATAGCATCTTATTTAGAACACAGACGTGAAAGAATCTGCAATCAGGGTGTCAATCTGAGCTCATGTCCAGCTACCATAAGTGAAGCGTGAATCAATCAAATGTGTTAGATAAAAATAGTTTATTTGCTTGTTTTCTGAGCTGTTTTCCTTAGCTGTCTTTTGCAGCTATCTTGAATAAGTCTCTATATCCCAAAAGCAGCATGTTGGGAACCACTGGTTATTGTATTTCATGGTGAGAGAAATAAACATTAAGAGGATAAATGATTTCATAACATCACTTTAACATGTTTCCTTTTTATAAGAATGGTTTCATGGTCTCAATGATGTCCAAGTTTCAAACTCTGTTGCAAAAGGGACCGAAGATCTTTAAATTTCAGGGACTCTAGGAAAAATAGCTCCTGATAATTGCTATATTGTGTTGTGTGCAGCTTACAGTGCTCAATGCAGGCCGTCGCTACTTGAAGGCAGAAGACTTGTCAGGAAAGGTGTTTGTTACTTCTGGTCTTGGAGGGATGAGTGGGGCTCAAGCAAAGGCTGCAGTTATTGCTGGGTGTGTGGGGATCATTGCAGAGGTGAGAGCAATGCTTCTTTTATTTTGTCATCTGTCCTTCATGTGCGGAATCTCCAGATCTCCCTCATTTTCCTGATCTGACATGTTCCTCAAGTTACCGACAAGCCAAACACAGAGAGAGATACTCTTTTCTAAGATCTGTCTATCCCTTTCATTGCTGAGCATTTTTCACTTTTATTCACTCTCTATTCATTCACTGGATCAGACTGTAGGGATGTGGACTGTAACTTCTTAGGATTGCTTCACAAATAATGCAGAATGATGCTGTCAGATGAGCCATTCTCAGTGATTGAGCTACCCTCATTTCATGTGTGAAAGAGTAACTTCCACAGGCAACTCCCATGGGAACTACACCCTCTTATGCCAAAAAAGTCTGTGTTAAAAAGGTGTTAGTTACATTAATCTTTAATGGCTCTGGCACCCTTATCAGGTGCAATGGAAAGTACCTGTTAAAAACGTTGGTACGATTCACTCATCAAGGTTGGGACTAGCTAAGTTGCTTGGTGTTGTGATTCTTTGAAGTCAATGGGGTTTGTAAAACTGGGAATTTTAAAGTTGACTTCAGTATGAAGATGGTGAGGCTAATTACAAGCACTTAGTGAAATCCCGGTTTCTAGACAATGAAGGTCAGTTCTGCTTAAGGGAGAACGCTGATGAGGTAGAAGTTCTGTAGTACCATTTTCCCTGTTCTCTGAAGCTCACATATTCTTTGTAGAGTCTTTCATCCTGATGTAATGTTTGTCTGTTCCAAATATGTTAAAATAGCCCAGCTATTTCCTCCCATAAACAGAGGATCTAATAATGATCTGTGATTCAAAGACTGCTAAGGTCCAAGCAATTGGAATAGTGTATGATAGGATCCACTGGATCCACAGATATCCTTAAGTATCATATATAATGCAGAAAAGCAACATCATGATCTTGGTAAGTATATATGCCTGTAAGCTTTGAGTGAAATACATTTTCACACAAAAAGTAATATTGGGTTCTCCTAATTAGGGTTCTCCTAATACCAGCTATTATGCTTATCATAGGGTTCTGTTCTAACAAATCAGATGGAAGGATGGACTACAAAAACACTGCAACAATTTTTCAACAGAAAATGTTGTTCTGCAATTCTGTGAAAATGGTAGTGAATATCTTTTAATTATATTGACTACTGAGAAGCAATAAACACTTCCATGCATTTCTTTTCTCATGACTACCTTGAATTAAATACACTGGGGAAGCATTCTTGATGGAGCAGATATAGGACTCGCCAAAATGCATTGAGCTCTCTTGACTCTCTGTAGGTGATGAGCTCTTATTACTGCTCCAGAGGAAGAAAGATTTTGAGAACCAAACTCCAGTGGGAGTTTAGCTTTCTCAGCCAAAGTAATTTATAGAGAGAATTAGCTGACAGACCTCTGCTGTAGGCATGTCATTTGCGGTAATGAAAAGGGTCAGAATATTGCGATCTGACCCATGGTAATTATAATTAAACTTCAAAACATAATAGGTCAGACTGCCTATGTGGCATGCAGTAAATCTGATCTGCTCTGGGTAGCTTGGGTCTTATTCATGGAAGGTCAGGTTTTCATCTGTTTTGCAATGATGGTCCAAAAATTCTTTTGTTAGCACATGAGTTTTGCATGTATTTGACATCTTACCAGGTACTCCCTGCAGAGGAAATAAATTTATTCAATTTATTATTGAGTAAATGATTATTGAATAAATTATCTTTATTCAGACTTCCACTCTGTCATCATGATCTTTCAAATGCCAGAATACAAAGGAAAGATTCCAGTGAAAGCTATTCACAGCAGTCCTTTGTCCTTTTCATCTCTACAGCTGCAGATGATTTTGTTCAGGAGACTGAATATCGCCTGGTTTTTATCTCCTGTGAGATGATCCTTGTCGGAAATGAGTCTCAGGAGCACATGTGGATAGCTATATATATGTACATATTATTTATTTAAGGAACTATTTATGCAAATGACATTGAATTGTGCAAGAGATGTCATGTTGTCAGCCAGGGCTTCCGAAGCTCAGACAGAAGGGATTAATGGTGCAAGTCTTTTACCTCTTCTGTTTGACACGAAGCAGATTGTAATTTTATGAAATAATTGTGTGGAGGGCCAGACTATCTCCTCTGAGCTGCACTAAGCTCTCTAGGGTTACACTGGAGGTGACATTAGTTCATCATGTTTGTACAATTTTATAAACTATTGAGATGCTGATCAAAAAATAAGCGTAGTTTTGAAAGTGTGGTTCAAAGGATGCTAGTTTTCTTGAGTAAGCTAGCAAGTCTGTGAGACACTAAGACTGTCAGAGAGGTCTGAAATAAAACGTGCAGGATGTGGTAACAGATATAGATAGATCTGATCTGTGTTATGCTGAGCTTTAAATGAACCCAATTCCTGTAATTCATACGGACCATTTAATATCTTTCCTCCTGTGCTGATTTAAATAACTCCTAAAGAAGCTGTCCCCCATGGCACCTGACTTTATTGAATAATTTCATTGGCAGTGACACTGATATTATCATAATCTGAGGGTTTGGAAGGATAGTCTTTATTACTGATGTAGGAAATGATGGAAGGTTTCTCATTCTAAGAATAATGAGGAAAGAAAAGGTTTCCTGGTGTTCAAGCAACTCCTGAATGTGGATCTTATTTAATTCACAATAAATACTTTGTTAATGAGAAATAATAGAATGAAAATGATGAAAGCAGGTTATAGAAAATGACATCATGAAATACTAGAAGATACTCAGGTTGTGTTTTTATGCATATGCACCACTGTGGGTGTTTAAATCTGTTGCTACCACAGGAAATTGGCTTGATTTCATTTTGCCACTTGCTTTATGCCACTGATAGCTCGTTAAAAAAAGTCTTAATGATGTGCAAGTTTGTGCATTGAACCATTAATATGGAATCTGTGCCAAAGCCTCCACAGTTTATCTATCCATTTATATTTTTATCCATCTGTCTCTTGTGCATATACACACTGACACACACAGAAGCTGAGCCCAGAAGAGAGTACAGATTTGGGACTGAGTTTGTTTGGAGCTTCAAAGTTCAGACAAGAGGGAAGTAAAGACATAGTTTTGTTTTGATCCATTCCATTTTTCAGAGGCATTAGCCAGCTGCGACAAGAAAATGCTTTCCTCTTTTCTTTTCCATATTTGGTTGAGATTTTCAACCAGCAGTTGAAGAACAAAAGTGAGAGTCAATTTTATTCAGCAAACCATTGCTTCATCCTAGGCAGTCTGGCAAAAATGTCTATCTCTGAGCTGATCAAAGAAAATATTTCCTTAATTAAATAGAAATTCTATTTTCATAGAAAATAGCTGGATTTGAATAATAAATTGGAAAAATTTTGTTTCATTTTATTCAATATAATCAAGAAAAGAAACAATAAGAATAGTTAAAATTGGTGGGAAACTATTACCTCTTGTACAATTTTAATGATTTTTGATTTGTAAAGTATTTTGTGAACTGTGTATCAAAAAGCTTTTTTTCTTGCTTTGAGCCTGGAGTAAAGAAATCAGATGTAAAATAAGTACTTTAACAATCCCTCCATATTCCTAAGGCAAAGGCCAGGCTATTTCTTTTTGTTTGCTACTCTCTATTGCAGGCTAACTGAAAAACTAAAGATAAAAGTGACTGAATAGGGGAAACAGGAGTTTTAAGATCTCTGCTATTCCTCTTAGGTTGACGAAGCAGCACTTCTGAAACGTCACAATCAGGGATGGCTGATGGAAATTTGTAACAACCTGGACCATTGCATTGCTCGCCTTAGGTATGACTTGTAACGTAATAAAACGTGTTTCTCTGCTTCCTAGTCCTCGCTTTACCTCTTTCTGCATTGTGCCATTTTAATGTAAATATAGAAGGGGTTGAGGGTCACCTCTTCTTACTCCAGGTGTGCTTTTGAATGTGAATCCATCCTTCCAAACAGCAGCAGTTGTCATTAGTGACTACAAATGCTTGCTGCAAGGCACTACCAGTGCTTCATATAGTTTATGTATGTTAAATGTGTCTTCATTCAGTTTCTCATGAATATGCATAGAGCAATTTCAAATAATGTTGCACTTGAAGCATCACTCAAGCTTTCTGAAATCAGTGATTAACAATTACATAAAGGTTGAAAGATCTGTTGCCTAGATGAGTGTTGGAAACCACATATAGACTTTTTTGCTGGGTTTGATTCTCTGTGGTTTGTATATTGCAAAATGGAATTACATGAGGTGCATTTTCTTCAACTAATCTATTTAATCTATTCTAGAGATGCAAGAAAGAATAAAATTGCCCTTAGTTTGGGTTACCATGGGAATGTGGTAGACCTATGGTAAGTAGTATATATGGATAATGGATATATTCATGCTCTTGCTTGTTAGTCAACATGGAATCAGCTCCCAAACTTGGAAGAGAAGAGGTATTAAACCTAGTGCTGAGTTTATTACTCTAGATGCTCATGAAAAGCTCTATTATCAAAAGAAGGGTCTTCATCCTTGTGTTCCAGTTCCCAGTTGTTTTCATGCATATTCTCCTTTCCTTATGGAACAATGAATTTCTAAGGGAAAGAAATCCCTAGGATTCTTCGTTGGATGAAGAAAGAATCTATCCCTTTCTTTATAACCTTTTGCTAATTGGATAGCAAGAAAATGTCTTTGACTTCAGTGAAGAGTAAAAGTACTGATTGAATAAAAATAATCAGATGATGGATAGAAATTCTGGCACTCTTGAGGCTTTATCCAATGGTAAATCTTGCTGTTACACCATATACCAAGAGTTGAGACTGAGCAGTAAGACTGCTATGTCATGCTCGCATTTGACTCATCTATCATTCCTGCACAGGTAAACGTGAAGTATAAAAGTTGCACCTAAATCTTCATCACCATAATTTCCTACCTCCTGACTGCTAAAAAAACCCTTACCTCTTGGGATGGAAGAAGTTCACCCGAAAGAGGACTTAGAATATGAAACGACAGCTTCTGTTCAAACACTTCATTTATTGTCTTCCCCAGGGAGAGGCTAGCATATGAGCTGGACACAACAGGGGAGCTGCTAGTTGATCTAGGGTCTGACCAAACTTCATGTCATAACCCATTCAGTGGGGGATACTATCCGGTCCAGCTTGGCTTTGAGGAAGCAAAGCAGCTCCTTTCCACCAATCCGGGGAAGTTCCGGACCCTGGTACAAGAGAGGTAAATGTTTTGGCGATACATGTTTTTAACCTTTAGGTTTAGTTGCTCTGCAAGTGATCAGATCTTTGTCTTTCTCACAAGAAGTTTCTGTTCTTTGGTATTTCGGTAGAAATCTGAGATAGTGCCACAGTACTCATAACTCCCAGCTTTCTGCTTATACAGCTATCAAGCTATCACTCAGAATCTGGCAGATATCACTTACCTACTGTTCTAGGAGTAGTCTCTAGTGTATAAGATCAGAGGTATGAACACTAATGCTTTATTTCATTTCCATAAATTTGTAAATTGCATTAGGTTTTAAAAATCTCAGACAATAAGTACAATTCTACGTAGTATATCAATTGGTTTTGATTCCCTGAATATAGCACAAAAACCTGATGGGTAAGCCAGAAGGTCCATCTCGCCTGCCATGCTTCCAGCTGTGGCTAGAAATGTTTTTTTAGGAAAGGATATAAGAAGGAGACAAACTTCCCCAATCACGCCTCCAGCTTCCTGCAACTGTAACTAAGTTCTGTTTAGTATTTTGATTTTGAGGAGCTACTCCTGATTTCCAAGTTTGCACATGAAATTGGAATTGGACATTATAAAAGGAGCAATTTGGCATAATTTATATATAAATAGAGAACTGTGGAACAGAGGCAGCAAGCTGTACTGTTGATCTCAACTGGTGCTTTCGAGACTTTATGGCTCCTACTCTGGTTTTGTTCAACTTGAACATTCCTGCTGGAACTTTTTTCCAGTAGAAGGTAGAATATGTGCGTGTAATCTATTTGACTTTGGATGAGGGACCTACAAAGACCTTTCCAGTTTCCTAATTTTGTATCATGCTGCTCTAAGACAAAGGTAACAGGTAAATTTCTGAGAGGGACTCATTTCTAACAAGCTAGGTATGACCTAAACAAATCCAATTCCATTTGTTAGGCATTGATTTAATTCACTAGAGTTCCAAGAGGTTATACCTATGAATGTACAACTCCATATGGAACTATGCATTGTGATTGGAACTGGATAATATTAAGTGGAAATGGTATCACAAAGAGCAGTCCTGGAGTATGGCCCACTATTGGAAACAGGGAAAGTTGGGCTGTTTTGGCCAAGGGAGGGATCAAAACAGTGATGTTTAGCCATTTTCAGTTTTAGTGTCTCTACTCACTTTCTCCGTGAACTTCTTAAGCTCTTTTGCAGTTTTGTGTAGACTGTTTTTTGTGATTACTTTCCATCTAATTAATGAAGTTCCCCTAATGACTGTAAATCACTTTGAGATTTGGGAATAATAGATGCTACAAAGATTGAAAGCATCTCAGCTGATATCTTATGGATTTATGTCTGAATTTCTCTGACGTCTTTCAGTTCCATCTGTCACCCCAAATCCCATGACTTTAGTGAGTTCATTATATTCTTCTTTTTGATATTTTATTAATCTCAAAAATAATAATTTCCTTCTTTATTTCAGTCTGAAAAGACATGTGGCTGCTATTAACAGACTAGCTGATAAGGGCATGTTTTTTTGGGATTATGGCAATGCTTTTCTCTTGGAAGCTCAAAGAGCTGGTGAGTAGATCTTGGAGTTCTTAAGTGGAAGCAAAGACAATCCTGCATGCATCTTCCCAGCTTTGTATTTTGGTAGGATAGGGCTGACCACTGTGTTATGCCACTCTTTAGTGTCTCTCTCTCTCTTTCTCTCATTCTCTGAGACCCCTCACCTTCTCCGTGGCTGAGGTTAAGCCTCTGTGGGAAGCCAGGTGTAATTTGGTTTTACATTTTATAGTTTTTCTTCAATTCACTGACTGTTAAAATCCTTTTATAGGTGCTGATGTTGAGAAGAGAGGAGCCAATAAAACCGAATTTCGATATCCTTCCTACGTTCAGCACATCATGGGGTGCGTTGGGGAGAGCTTGGAATAAAGCACTCAAGTACTTTGTGACTCTGTTAGGGAAAGAGTGCTACAGAGATTCCACTTAGTACACTGCAAGATTTGCACTATAAATGATGAAAAGGAGTCAACCGTAGCAGTAGGAAAACTGATTTCATAGGTATTACGCCAGAGTTAGTACAATTTTTCTCCCCTCTGGAGTAATGCCCAGTGTGGCTTAGGAAGATCTCCTGTTGGCTGTAAGCATCATGTTCCTGTTTTCTGTTGGCTACCCTAGAGTTACTCCTTGCATTTTCCTTGTATAGGGGAAAAGAACAGCCAGACCTGGAGGGATATGTTGTATGTGATCAACATAAGTAGACTCTGAGAGCAGACGTTTTGCTAATATTTTGCCCTGAAAGGCATGGCAAGTCTTGATAGTTTGGTGTAAAGCTTTAACCTTTTTAGAATTAAAAGGTCTTATGAAAGCAGACACCAGATATGTGAATAATAAGCTAAAACATTGCCAAATCAAACCTCTTTCCTCCTTTACATGAATAGCTGCGTTCTCTTCTGTTGCACCAATTTTCCTAAAGCAGTTCTACTCAAGAATAGCCAAGCCACAGCCTCAAACTGTAACTATATGCAACTTCACTTCTAGGTGCTAAAAGTGAAGAGCTTGTCTCTTTGGAGCAGTAGAGCTCAATTCCAAATCATCAAAGCTGATGCCTACACTGAAGTTAAAAGCAAATCTAAAATAGGGCACTCTTCTGCCCGTGTTGCCAATTGTACCTCTTACCCAAGCTGTGCATACTACTTGTAGAAAAAGCTGAGCTCAGGAGATCTGTTCAGGGACTGGGTTTATAACTCCTTTTGCCTCTGACTTATGCTTAATTTGCCTATATCATGTGAATAAGAGCTTGAACATCGAGTAAGGTACCAACCAGATTCGATCTCCTCTTCTGAAGCATGTCTTGCTATTTGTACTATGTGTAAACAATGTGGACAGCAAATGAGTCTGGACTCAGGCACTTGTTCATAACCTACATTTGTCTGATAGTGTAGATGTACTCAGAGCTAGCCTAGGTAGGCTAGCACGAAAGGACCAGGCAGCAGGGAGAATATATTTGATGAAACAAAAGAAAAATGGCAATTTGTCTGATGACGCACTTGTTTGATTGAACTGCCCAACATTCCTATCAAAATTCTGGCCTGATTGCATTTTTGTACACCAGTTGATGGCTGCATGAAACAGCACTGTTTAATTTCTCAATTAATGGTCACTGATGCTTCTGTTTAGATTAGTTCATTAAAAATGTTTCAAATTCTTCTGTCTCCAGCTAATGAAAGAAAAGCACTGCTAGCAGCCAGGATAAATAAGGAAAGAATTTCAACCATCTCTTAATGAAACATGTTCTCTTTTCAGGGACATTTTTTCCCTGGGATTTGGGCCATTCCGCTGGGTGTGTACCTCAGGTGACCCACAGGATCTTGCTACCACTGACTCAATTGCCATGGCTGTGCTGGAAGACACTATACGTCAGGGAGGTAATCCCATGCTCCAATCACTTGGTGCTTTTGGGGAGAGAAGGAGAGCTATCTGTGATAACTTTTGGCTGAAACTGTAGAAAGCACTCTTTTGCCTGTTGTACAGGGGCAGGAAATCTCACTGTTCTCCAAACTCCAAAAGGAGCGTAACCACTAGGTAGAATATAAAAACACAATCTAGAGAGGTTACTGATCCCAAAGTTATTGTTGCAATTTTGGCTAGGAGCATTTTCATTTGTTGTAGATTTTCATGCACTTTGTTACCTTGAACCTTTAAGGCAAACAGTATCTTTCCTCATTAGGTCTCCAAGAATTTTTTAAAAGAGTTAATAAATTAAGAGTATAAATTGCTTTGGCCCTGTCTCACAGGTAGATGAGGCATGGGAATCTAAGGGGGGGGGCGGTTTAAGAGGCCAGCAAGCAGATCAGTGGCAGGAAACCCAGGTTTCATGGGTGTGGTGCTCCATCCAGTGTCATTTATTTGTGATTACAATTCTGAAGTCTTTCTTTTTTTGTAATTTGCTAGTAAATTTGCAGCTGTTTCTACCCACTGGTGGAACGAATCTGGAATATTTGCAAGGTTCTATTTGCTACTCTACCCTGAAAGTCGGCTATTAACTGTCATCCCCTGCTTAAGAATGGGAACTGAGGCAAAGCTAATCTTTTGTTAGCAAACATGAATCTTAATCTCCCGGACTGCAGTGGAAGGCCCTACTACTTTCCCTTTGTTTGTTGCTTTTACAGTAGCTGGACAGCAGACTCAAAGACTTAAGTGTCATTGTTCCCTAGCACTGAAGTCCCTCAGCTCTTCTGTTTCCACAGAGTGGAGCTTTGTGCTTCCCAGAATCAAGGAAGGCATCAGAAGGAAATCAACCACAAATCCAAATAATTTTTTAAGGGAAGGAGAGCATAATACTTTAATCTGGTAATACTGAAGTATTTGTTTCTTCTTTCATGAAAGACATCATTGAAATACGAATAGGAGCGTGAAAATTTTGAATGCTCTCCTGTTTGTTCTGGAACAGTTAGCATTGCAAGGATCTAGAGTGGTATTTCTGAAAAGGACGTACCACATTCAGATATGTCTGTCATTTAAAACAAAACTACTGTTTTCTTCCTATAATGTAAGGCTGGTGTCCAGTCTCCTCTTCCTCTCAAGAGGTGAACTGTTGATGGAGTGGGTCTGACCCTGCAAGGTCCTTAGTTCTGTCTATTCTCCCCTAAACTTTCCTTATGAGTCATCTTAAAGAAATAGCACTGCAGCATGAGGTGTTTTTTTGTGCAATGACCCAGAAGTGCCTGCCCTCTTCTATGGGTATTGAAACTTTCACGTTTTTAAACCTGGTCCCTCAGCTTAATTGAAGGAGGGTGAAACCCAATACTGTAGCACTGGATCTATCTTAATTTGCAGCGTTTTTTTCTGCCATGTACTGCAATCTCCAGTCATCTCGCAGGATTGAACTAAGGCAGGGCCTTTGGATGGTTGGCATTGCAAGACTAGGAAATGAATCAGTTACTGTGTGTACAATAGTATGTGGGTGTTTATATAGATGGTAGTGTAAATCTGGGAAAGAAGTCTCTTCCACAGACAAAAAGCATTGAACTCTTGCATGTATATTCTTAATTTAAATGAAAAATTACATTTAAAAAATCCCAACAGGTGAAAACAGACTTAAGGGAAAGGCTATTATTGGATTTGCTGTTGAATTTGGCAGGACAATGGGAATAGGATTTCAAAGAGAAATGAAAGCAGAATTTGCACTGAAAATAAACAGCCATTTGTGGATTCATGTTCCTGAGTATTCCACTTGCAGTCCACCTCCTATGGGACCTGGACTTGGACCAAATTCTAGGCTCTGGATATCTTCACACACATATATATCTAAAATCTGAACATACCTTTGAATTTTATAAAAGAATCTGTTATGAAGGCTGAGTGAAAACTCTGCGGAGCTGAATCCCATTGCATTCCAAGTCTAAACTTTTGACCTGACCTTGAGTCGAGTGCTAACCATTCTTTTGTGGAGATGAATTTTTGTGCTTAAACTTCACAGACTGTGAAAAAGTCCTATGTAGTTTTATTATCTACTTTCACTCCTAAGGTGTGTGAGCTTTTAATTTAGCCTTTGCACAAGAGTTGCAGCACTGATGATTGGAGTGTAACGTGGATTTATGACCTCTGTGGTAGTTTGAAGGCTGAGCTGATGCATAACAACAACACAAATCTCCCAAGAGCAAAGGCAGCCAATCTCTGTCACGATGAGGACTATCCTCTGAGTACACAATGCTTTCTACTATCTTCTAAACTCTAAATAAGTACAAAGGCCCATGAAATACCAGAAGCAGCACAGTACCTTGCCTGACTTCAAAACGTATTCCTGTTGGAATGGGGAGGTGGAGGCAGCAGTTTAGCAGACGAGATGCATGGAGCTGCTCTAAAGTTAAGGTCTTTCGAGAAAGAGCTGTCAGATTTATTTTTTTTTTAAATTGCAAAAAGTAAGACTAAGCAAAGGGAGAATTCTTCACTTCCCCAGGGATAACTGATGAAATCCAGCTTTGGACGCACCACAGTTTAGGACAGAGAATATGATTGTTTGTTGGAGCTGGCTGGGAGGGACAGATGTGCTGTGTTGAGATATGTCCTTGTAGCCAATATTCTCATCTGGCTTGTCTTTTGAATATGGTCTATATAATTAACAGACAGTAAGATCTTTTCTGTAAGGCTGTGCACTGTGGAATATAAAATATGGTAAGTACTCTCTGGGATAGCTTATAAAAGTGGTAGAAAGAAACACGTTCTCTAATTGGTTATCTAGAGTAACTCCTGTAAACTCTCATTAAATGTCTATAATAACCTAATGAATACTGCCCATTACTTTTTGGAAGATGCTTCCTTAAAGCTTATGAATGGCACTACAATCTTACTAGGACAGCACTAGCAGATGTTTCATCTTTCACTCCCTGTGAAGCTAAGAGGTGGCACATTAATCCTTGTTGCAGTGTTTAGAAGCGATTACTTGGACCCAGCTCCTAAAGCACTGACAAGTCTTCTTAGGATCATTAAAACTCTCTGTATGGAAGGCCTGCCTCTGCAGGAATAAGCATATTTTACATTTCCCTTTAACAATGTGTTTAACCCAGATTAAATATGAGTATCTTGCCTTTTCCTCTTTCCTTTTTCTCATTTTACGATGTATATTGCTGACATATTGCCTAGTAGAAAGACAGTCTAAACATTCTTCTCAGTTACCAGGGACAATTTCAAGTTAGCAGTGTGCAGTTTCTCCAGTTTGACTGACTTTCAAACATAAGTTGTATGTACATAATAATTTGACTTGAGAATGGGTGAGAGCTGCAAAGCAATGGGGAACATGCTATCTTGGCATCTGCAGAAATGATTGTAACTTGAAGCTCCAATGCATGAGCAAGTCATGTGGCTTAGCATGTTGCCACATGGCAGCTGAGCCCTGGTAGCTGACCCCGTCTCTCGGCACAAGGTAGGGTGGCATAGCTTAGCCGGTAGAGGAAGAGCCCCCAGGCAGCAACTTCAGCTGCTGTAACCTCATCTGAGCTCACACTCAGCCTGTGTGGAAAGGCGTAACCGTAAAAGCCCCCAAATTTAAGGCAGCAGGACAACATTTCCGTCCCATTCCATATCCCCTCTCTGCCTCTCCCATTTGTTAATCACTTGCTATAGATGATGCCATGCCTTTGGAGGCAGCTGATTGCACTGAGCTCAACATGTATCTGACTTGATACATTCCATGTTTCACTGTCCTTCACTTCAGATGTTTTTATTCTTCCTCCTCCTCTTTGGTTTGGCTGATTGAGATGGAATGGCACAGATAGAAATGAGAGGAGAAGCTGGAGAATATAAAACCATTATATATCATTCTTTTCCTATATAACAATGTATCTATTGAAATGAGGCGTAGGGTGGATTTACACATGAAGTAGCTACTCCTTAAGAACTGTTTCTATGCAGTTTGTGCTCCATAGTAACGCCAGGCAACATACATCAGTTTGTAGGATGAGACCTCAGTTTTATCCTGGGATAAAAACATTCATGTGGACCATTTAGTACAGAGCAACTTCTGCACTGTAAATCTATACCCCAGCACTGGCGTAATTTATCCTCATGTATTGCCAGCTGCTTCTGAGAATTTCTGCTGCCTGATTCAAAGGAGTTATTTACTACCTGGTGCAAGAATGGGCTGTAGTACACAATGTCATGGAGTTTGCTAAAGCTACTAATTTAGCAAAGGCTCGGGAAGAGATTGGGCATTTAGTAGGCAGCAAGCCAGGTGACCAAAAATGAATAGTACATGTAACACATATTTCAAGGTTTAGTTTAGTTTACTGAAGATCTGAATGAGAATTACCCTTCCAGCTGTCTCCTGGATGATATCTCATACCTCCCTCTAAATATATGATACTGGTTCCTGCATCAGCTGGAGGATTCTGTATAGCATTTCCTATATGCGTGCTTGTATCTGAGAGCAGAATCTGACTTCCTAGTGCTGTCAGATGAATTAAATTAAATTTGAGCATATCACATTCGTTTTCAAGACCTCTTTTCTTTCTTGCTTTCTCTTGCAAGTGAGCACATCTGTGAAGCAGCAGTACCATGACAACATCCGTTGGATTCAGGAAGCTGGCAGGCACAGCTTGGTAAGTGCACAATCTCCTTCAGCATGTGTGACTGCTCCTGGTCCACAACGTGGTTTTTGAATGCTGGAGTGACAAGCAGGAATGGGTGTGAATGAAAACACTGGCTGTAACGCCGGGGGCTGAGAACTTAAATATCTCTCAACAGCAGGATTTCGGGGTGAGCTGAAGCAGTTCTTTCCCTTCACTTCCTCATCTGGAAATGTTCAAATAATCCAGCAATATGTAGGCTTATATCTGGAGTGAAACAAGTCAGTGATTCACCCTCCACCTTATTTGTAACTACTGTTCTTTCAGAGTGCTATTCAAAACATCCTTCTTGGCATTGCTTTGGCCCAGCTTCTTCATGCCTGCAGTTCCCAGGACCCTTTTCAAAACAGGTGATGAAACCAAAGATCTGCCATCCTTTTGCACTGTGTGAAGTAGGATGCCAGTGAAGCATCCTTTGTTTTTCTTTTAGGGCAGGCTTTCACTGTGAAGCTAACTGGTAACACTGTAGGGCTACATGTGCTCTCCTCATTTGGAAGCCAGATTGATCTATGGGGTAAAAGCTGGAGAGAAGCATAGCTCTGCAGGACAGATGTTCTTTGCCATTCTTTGTCTCCATATTTCTCTTCCCTTCCAGCCCACCATCGCAAGTTCCAAATCTCTGTTTCTCGACTGTTGATAAGGGATTTGTTGATAGGAGGATTATAGCCTAGCAATCAGGTTGATTTTAAAAGTGGGATTTATTGGACAGTAGCAGCTGAATACAGAAATACATCTCACTGATTGTGTGAGTGGAGATAAAACTCGATTCAAATAGGCACTTTAATTTCTTTTTTTCTGGAAGCTGGATGTTGATGAAGAAATAATCTGCACTTTTTCCTACAGAAGGGGTCAATCCTGTGACTTCATTTGTCTGGGGCCTGAAGATAAGCCAGTTGCACAGAGAACCTTATCGCTCTGGCATTTTATTTTCCAGGTTGTTGGCTCTCAAGCTAGAATCTTATATTCTGATCAGAGGGGTCGTGTGTCTATAGCCGTGGCTATTAATCGAGCGATTTCTGAAGGAAGGATTAAGGTTTGTCTTTTTTGTCTTTATACAGTCCGGTAATTGTGTTTAGTATCTGAGACTGGGGTGGCAGGTGGGAAAGGAGAAAGCTTCAACCAGTGAGAGCAGAGGTGCCTGCTGTTTACATCAGACTAGTATTCTGTTAGCATGTTATTAGAGCTCAGTCCTCCTCTCTGCCTGTCACCAGTATTGCACTCTGTAATAAAAGAGAGACAAATTCAGAAACTCTATGAAATATGCTACCTTTTATTTCCTGTTGGGAATCTGCCTTATTTTCTACTTGGGCATCTACAAGCATAACATATCCTGCTGTGATTTGCCAAAAACACAAGGCAGAGACTGTAACTCCTTAGTAGTGCCCCAAACATTAAATGTGACGAGACTGTGTCACTGCCCAGTGCTTCTTACCCTCTGTCCCTCACTTTCGGCCATGTTATGGCTACAGCCAGCTCTGCAGTCAATTTTCATTTGCATTGCATACGTGAATGAAGGAAATTGTTAGGGTCGGTGATGCCACTCTGGAGCATAATGACTAGTATCTTACTCATCTGAGTAAAATCCCACTGACCGTATGTGGTGATGGTAAAAGTACATACCATGGGCAAGATCGTATAGGGATTTCCTAAGTTCTTCATGAGTACTGTAGGTAGGTGGGCAACGTGACATCCTGAGGGATCAAAATGCTGAAGGCACCGCTCAGTAATTATACCCATTACTTGCCGCAGGTACTGCAGCTTCAGACCAAGGCATGTTCACTCATTCATCTCCATCTCTTTTATAGCTGAATTACAATTAGCCTTTTACAGGAGCAAACTCAAGTAAAAGTTAGAATGGATTCTAGCTAGGAAAGGTATGGGTTTTGTTACTTGGAAGATATTTGTTAAATTATTTCAAATGCTGTTACCCTTCTCAGGATTCAAAATGCACATCACTGCAAGTTAGTCTTAAAAAAATAAACCTGACTAGACAGAGCACTCTCTTGGAGCTATGACTGACAAGGTCACACTCCCAAGCCCTTCAGATTTTGTTGCACCCTTTTTTGTTTTCGTAAATCTCCATTCCCCTCTCGCAAGCTGGGAGCTCATAGAATCATAAAATGGTTTGGGTTGGAAGGGACCTCAAAGATCATCTAGTTCCAACCCCCCTGCCATGGGCAGGAACACCTTCCACTAGATCAGGTTGCTCAAAGCCTCATCCAGCCTGTCCTTGAACACTTCCAGGGACGGGGCATCCACAACAACTCCGGTCAACCTGTTCCAGTGTTTTACCACCCTCATTGTAAAAAATTTCTTCCTTCTATCTAATCTAAATCTCCCCTCTTTCAGTTTAAAGCGATTGCCCCTTGTCCTATCACTACACGTTCTTGTAAAAAGTCCCTCTGCAGCTTTCTTGTAGGCCTCCTTCCATTTTCAATTATTTTCTAATTCACTGCCAGCATAAAACAGACAACTAATTCCAGACCACACCATGCCAAGAGTGAATGACACTTTTATGAACCCTGTGCATGGCAAATGATAATGAAGACCTGCAAGCTAATCTACGTTTATACTGTCGGTTAAATTCCAGATCAAGAATGGACTTGTTTGAGCTGTAAGAAATCACTGATTTTCATTGCTAACTTATTTTTAGTCTTGAAGTCTCCCAAAAGAATGAAAAAGTGTAAAATTTCTTACTGTTAGTTTTCATTTTCAACAGGAAACAAGAACTATTTTTAATTAATATTTTTGCATACTGAAATCTCTTTGAAATTTCAGCAGAGAAATGCTCAGATGAAATAACCATACTGCTTCCTCTATTCTCCCTGCCTTCCCTTGAGGATGCCATTGGCATAAAAACAAGCTTTTGTACTTAGTTATGAAAGGGTGATGGCTTTCGTGAACAAATGTCTTATAATAAATAATAGCAGGCAGATAATGTGTTTCAGGGGTTTAGGAGAGGGGACAAAGCTGGGGTTTGAAATGATTGATGTGAATTGAGCAAATTATGTTCCTCAGCATTGACAGTCCATGAAGGATTCCATTTTCTTGTCCTTGGCTTTTTGCAGGCTCCAGTAGTCCTCAGCAGAGATCACCATGATGTGAGTGGGACCGACAGTCCTTACAGAGAAACATCAAACATTTACGATGGATCAGCCTTTTGTGCAGGTCAGCAGAGCAGCTGAAGCTTGTCTATCTGGGCAAACAAGGAAATTGCTTTAAAGGACAAATTGCTTTTTTTAGGCAACATTTTAAAAATGTTTTTGTTTAAGCCTTAAATCCCAATTAATCAGACTTCCTGAAAAGCTTTGAGGGTTTTAATAGTGATACAGACATGAATGTGGAGCTAGTTAAATAGAAGACGTCCAGGACAACAATGAAAATTCAGTGAAGATGTACCAGATTTACCTGAATGTAAGCAGAGAGCAGTCTGTCTCAAGACTGTATCTTCTGTTTGATTTTAATTTTGCACCTCACTGTTTCAAAGAGGTGATCTGAGCAGAATTATAGCTGTATTTCCTTGGGATCCACAAAATCAAAATCAGGTCTATCTATAACAGTATTTTGCTTAAAGCAAAAAGATTCACAGCTGCATTCATTTCATTGCCTGAGGACTCAAGGAAGCAGTCTAGAGTTTCTGAAAGAAACTTTTCTGGTCATAAGGGAACATACTTCGATAGTAAAAGCATAAGAATGGAAGTCAGGCGTTCTGGATTAGACTCCAAGCCTTGTTGCTCACTTACAGTGTGACTGTGGGCAAATCATGTAGGCTTGCTATACAAAAGGAGCCTTTAATTCTGCACACCTGACCTGAGCTAACAAAACTCTGCTTTTAAGTTTGTGAAATGGTGCTTTAGAGGAATAAACCCAAGAAATATCAGATTGGAGACCTAAAAAAACACATGAAGCACTAAGCAATTTTTAACCTAATCCATCCTCAATTTTCCATCCATAAAGTGGAAATTAAGATAATAGCTTTAGCCCAGTAGTGTTTCCACATGTCATGAACTGACAATCACAAAGTGGCTTGAGATTGGAGGATACAAGCTGCTGTAGAAGGAGAAATTATGATAGAGGTAGCTAAGCATATTGAATTACTTCCATTATGGGAATTCATAATAGAACCAAATTAAGGCTCAATTTTAAGGAGAAGAGTTCCCTGCTATCTTAACTGGATTTCCTAATGAAATGAGGCTTTTTAGCTGTGTCTATCAGTCCCACTTCAACACTTTTTGAGTATGTTGGCCAGTTCTAATAGGCCAGATGCATAGATGCTTCAAATAATGTTTGGTTCTGACAGCTGTGAGAAAATGGTGCAGCTGCACAGAGAAGAGCAATCCAAAGTAATGTCTCCACCAAAGGGCTTAGCAATGTAAGTAAACCTCAGGCAATGCCCCTAGAAGAGAGCATAAGGCTTGCTAAAACCCCATTGCTCATCATGCTTTGTGGGTTTTTCTGCATTTTGTGACTTTCATGAACCATTTGCCTTCTCTAAGGGCTTATGTAAAGCCTATTGACTGCTGATTTCACATCGTAGGTCTTCCTCTCCCTTCTTTCCTGTTGTTTCAACACCACATTTGAGCTGGTTCAGGTGAAATTAGTTCCTCTTTAGCACACAGGATTCCAGAGAGTTTGCCTTTCTCATTTTGTTTTACAGTAAATATCTCAGTCTGATCCTTGGGAAACATGTGTCATCACTGCTTTGCAAAGTGTATTTCAGCACAGATGTTTGCACAGTTAATGACCTTTACTGAAGCCAAGGAGCAGCACGTTATTACATCGTTAGTCCACTTGCCATGCTCCTTGCCCAACCTCCACTCTTATGCTAGTGGCTGAGGAAAGAAATCTGTACATTTTTAGAATATGGGATTTTGATCTCTCCCTTTCTCTCTTGACAGCACTGTAATTATGATAATTGGGTTATTAAAGTGACATAATGCCAGATAAAAGATGCCACAATGGGGCTTTTGACAGGGTTTAACATAGATTAGTGCTCAAGTAAACTCATTTTTCCATCAAACACATAACGACTGTGGGACTTAAAATGTAGCTAGTGGGGATATTGCTGTTTGTCTCTTATTTTTGGCTAGTAAAAATACAGCAAATGATCTATTAAATCTGTCCTGAATTAAATCTGGACAAATGTTTTCAGTAAGTTTTACCCTGTTATCTTCTGCATGCACCTACTTCCGCCTCTCTGGTGTGCTTTAGCACAAATTGTAGTGAACATATAAAATTCTAGTGAACATTTCAGTGGAAATCATGCATTTTACATTAATCAAATTACATTTGTGTACTACGTTATTTTTTCTTCCCTTTTTTTAAAACAAAAGAAACCTCCTGTGTGATTCCAGCAGTTCGTGTTCAGGGTAAAATTCCCCCATGTCCAGAGAAATGGGGCCAATATAACTTTCGTCCCACCTTTGTTCCCAAAATGCCACTCCTTAGCTTTAGACTGACTTTCTGCACAGGGCTAAATTAACTCTGCAGTCTGATCAGAAAATACTTCAGGCTTCTGAGAACTTGTAAGGTATGTAGTTTTCCAGGTGTCCCCCATATTTTGAAACCCTCCACATGGATATGTCTAGCCTGTTTTTCCATGACTGAGGCAT
Source organism: Tauraco erythrolophus (assembly GCF_009769465.1). Taxonomy (NCBI): domain Eukaryota; kingdom Metazoa; phylum Chordata; class Aves; order Musophagiformes; family Musophagidae; genus Tauraco; species Tauraco erythrolophus. The sequence continues at coordinate 11,707,390 of NC_141476.1, forward strand.
CCTGAAGGGAGAGGATTGCATTTCTCTCAATGCTGAGGTATCTCCCAGTTGAGGATGGGTAGGTTCTTCAACTGCTTGAATTGGATCACAAACGCAGAACGTGTCAGGGTCCTCACAAACTACGGTGTGAAATTGGCATTTGCTTTCTCCAGTGTAGGGGCAAAGAGAGGGAGGAAAATCTCTTGCCTGTTCCTCCCAAGGATGAGATGCTCAGTGTATATCTGAGAGAGAAGCTGTGAGTAAACGTTGCCTGCAACACTGCCTTCACAAAGCCAAAATCAAGGTATAAGTGGAAGGAGTGAACAGCACAACAAAAAAACGAATGCAGCATGTCAGAGTTATAACACCTTTCCTCTCCTCCTAGACATGGCGGTACAAAATTTTGTAGGAGATGCGTTCAGAGGAGCAACCTGGGTCGCATTGCACAACGGTGGTGGAGTTGGTTGGTAAGAACTTACTTATGTTTCTAAAGCTGGACTCTGAATCCTGTTACCACTGCTGTGTGTGCACGTGGGGAGGAGAGACAGGAGGGGAACTGCAGAAAAGATGTGTCTTACTGGAGTAGCACAGTGTCATGATCATGGGAAGGATGGGCTTGAAGGCAAGGATGTGTTATAAGGTAAAGTGTGGTGTTGTATGAGGCTTTTTAAAATAATGCCCGTATGTCTAGAAAAAGTGTTTTGGACATTGGCCACAGCACAGTTTGGAGAACTTAATTTGCCAAACAAGGACAGTCTGCCGTGGTCTTTTTGAACAGATCCCACTTCCAAAGTTGTCTTCACACATGCACAGCCAGAGTGTTAGTGGATGGATTATGTTTAGGTTTCCCCTTAAGCTGTATTTAAATCTGTGACCTTAGGACCCCAATATAAATGCCCATGTGCTAAAGTGCAAGGAGGGGTTATTGATACAAAACAGCTCAGGTGCCAGCAAACCCCCCCCCCCCCAAGTCGTCTTTCTCCCCATGCTCGTGTCTGGTAGCAGAAAAGACCACAGCCAAGGACTTGATTAAACACCTCCTTCTTCACAATAAGTTGCAGAACTAAGAGAAATACCTAAACTGAGATGCAGAATGAGGTAAATATTACATATAGAGAGGGAAATTAACCTCCTTCATGTGACACTGAAAGGTTACTCTGTGTTGGCAGAGATATAGGGAAAAGGAGAGCCTGGCCACACTCCAAGGTCTTTAGTTCTGGTTTGTTCTTTCCAGCATAGTCCAGCAAAGCCTCTCCCATTTACAGTCATGTCTTAATTTTGTTGTGTTGCCAGTCAAAAGGGAGGCAACCCACTATTAAATGCTGTAGTGAACCCTCCCACTTCCCTATTCTATCCAGGTCTGGGATATGCCAACAACAGCAAGCTGAAGAACTTGTAGCAGATGTTATCCTCAGAGACATTTGATGATAATTATTACTCATCCGGGTGATCTGGATCTAGAAAATATCCCTTCAAGTCAGATGGAGAATTCCCTCTCCTGTACTTTAACTCTTTTGATTTCAGTGAAGTAACTACTGAATAGAAGGTACATGAGAGCAAAACTGAGCAGTGGGATAAGAAGGCTTTCTGAGGGCTTAGACACATGGAGTGAAAATCTGTCTTTACTGATTTCAGCAGCAACACCCACTGTGGCCAGAATCTTATTCACAACTTCCATAATTCTGAGTGGAAAATATGTACCAAAATATCTGCTTACTCTGGTCATCTCAGTCTCAGCCTCCAGAGAAAGCAGCAGGCTAAATTTGTCTGGATGGCCTTGGCTGAGTTTAACCTTTTGAAATATCTGCTTATGAAACACAAGCAAAGAAAATAACTTTTCACTACATGTTGTGAAAATATTTTGAATATTTTTATGATAATTGATAATTAGAATAGCTAAAATAATCACTTATGCAACAAATGTTCTGTGCATCGATGATGCTTAATTCAAAGGATACAAATCCTGCCTGACTAATTTGTGGCCTTCTATGATGAGGTTACAGCACTGATGGATAGGGGAAGAGCAACTGACATCATCTACCTGGACTTATCCAAAGCATTTGATACTGTCCCACACAACATCCTTGTCTCTAAACTGGAGAGACATGGATTTGACGGATGGACCACTTGGTGGATAAGGAATTGGCTGGATGGTCGAACTCAGAGTTGTGGTCAACGGTTCAATGTCCAGGTGGAGGCCAGTGACGAGTGGTGTTCCTCAGGGGTCAGTACTGGGGCCAGTGCTATTTAACATCTTTGGCGACATGGACAGTGGGATCGAGTGCACCCTCAGCAAGTTTGCAGATGACAGCAAGTTGTGTGGTGTTGTGGACACGCTGGAGGGAAGGGATGCCATCCAGAGGGACCTTGACAGGCTGGAGAGGTGGGTCTGTGAGAACCTAATGAAGTTCAACAAGGCCAAGTGCGAGGTCCTGCACGTGGGTCAGGGCAATCCCAAGCACAAATACAGGCTGGGTGAAGAATGGATTGAGAGCAGCCCTAAGGAAGAGGACTTGGGATTGCTGATTGATGGGAAGCTCAACATGAGCCAGCAATGTGTGCAGGCAGCCCAGAAAGCCAACCGTATCCGGGGCTGCATCAAAAGGAGCGTGGCCAGCAGGTCGAGGGAGGTGATACTGTGTTCAGCTCTGGAGTTTCCAACACAAAAAGGACATGGAGCTGCTAAAGCGAGTCCAGAGGAGGGCCACGAAGATGATCCGAGGGCTGGAGCACCTCTGCTATGAAGACAGTCTGAGAGAGTTGGGGCTGTTCAGTCTGGAGAAGAGAAGGCTCCAGGGTGATCTTATTGCAGCCTTCCAGTACTTAAAGGGGGTGACAGGAAAGCTGGAGAGGGGCTTTTTACAAGGGCATATAGTGATAGGACAAGGGGCAATGGCTTTAAACTGAAAGAGGGGAGATTTAGGTTAGATATAAGGAAGAAATTTTTCACTCTGAGGGAGGCGAGGCACTGGAACAGGTTTCCCAGAGGAGTTGTAGATGCCCCATCCCTGGAAGTGTTCAAGGCCAGGCTGGATGAGGCTTTGGGCAGCCTGGTGTAGTGGAGGGTTTCCCTGCCCATGGCAGGGGGGTTGGAACTAGGCGATCTTTGAAGTCCCTTCCCACCCAAACCATTCTATGACTCTATGAAATGATCATATTCCCTATCTCTTTCTGGCCTCTGTAAGGCCAATCCCTCCTGCATGTTTCTAGCCCTCTGAGCAATTCAAAAAGAGATTGGCTGAATGGTGAGACTGCCCTTACTTCTGGAAAACTGGCACTGGCCACACTGCAATTTCAGTTATATTGTTTTAGCTGTTAAGTGGAGTTACATCTTTAGCAGCTCTTCCCCAAGGCAGAGCAGAGGTGCTGTCATTTGTGTAAAGCATCAGAAAATTAGCATGTGGCTATTCACTGCAATCAAAATATCAATGGAAAAACAGAGTTTGGTTAGCCTTTCTGGCATTTCCTACGGCTATTTGGTGGCTCGTCATTGTGGAACAGTATCTGCTCACCTTGTTCTTGGAGCAGTCATAGCCCTCTGTGATTAAATTACTGTGCTTCAGTGAAGAATGCAGAGCCTGAAAATCAGGCCTGTCTCTGCAGGAGGCTTAAGTCACCATGCTGAGACTCAGATGTGGTAACAATGTCATGTCATTAGATGCCATGGTCTGGAGAGCCCCCAAAAGCCACGGCAGACAGGTGGTTCTGCTCGGCTTAACTAATCACAGCACCACCCTGGCTAGTTAAAGTGCTGCACGCCTTTACCTTCTAAGGAGAAAGAGAAGAATAATTTAAAGGTGGCAAAAGAAGCAAAACCAACCCCTAACCATAACAAATTACTTTCTTCACCTGGAAGAGACAGATGCCTTTAGGTTTTAGGACGCTGTGTTTTCTCTGGAGTGCTAAAAAATCAGCTGACTTTGCCATAAAGAAATCTCCATGCGCCTGGTAAAATTTTCGTCATGAGCTGATCTGGAATTGGGAAAGTGCATGTGGAAGCTTATATAAATATATTCTTTTATATATATATATTTATAAACAAACATACACATGATTAGAGAGAAATCAAGTTGTTGTTGGCAACTATGACGTTTCTGTTTAGGGAGTTCCGAAACAGGCGATTGCACTGTGTTCAGGTACTGGTCCTCCCACAGAGGCTGGGCTTGCCTGGAACTGCTGACAGATCTGCCGTGTCTTCCCTATGAGACCGGAGAAGTGCCTTTTACCTGCTTTGGTTTTTCTGTGCTTTAGCCTTGTGGGACAAAGAAAAAGCAGGATTAATATTTATTTAGCTGGAATCTGCATCACATGTGCTATTTGAGAGACTTAAGATTAACATAGTCTTGACTATAATTACAGCAAGTGAATGTTATTCATTTCTTGCTGCCTGTTTATTAGCACGGAGCCTGAGTAACGTGTAGCAACAAAAAGGCAGAAACAATTTAAGAATCGAACTGCACTGTTGACAGTGTGACATCTTGATTGTGAGAGAGGCCTTGTTTTCTTTGATCACCCTAGGAGGAGACATCTGGAAATTATAGGAGGTAGTTTAGGTCAAAATGCCACATGTTTCTTTAATTACCTGAAAATGTGACCCAATGCTAATGAAGGCAGAGAGCTCCCCTTTAGAAGTGAGCGGTTTTGCTAGAAAATCCATCCTAACAAACATTGGCGTTTAATTTATGAGTGATTTTTAGACAGTAGGACAGATTCTCATGAGTGATTCTGATTTACACTGGAGTAACTCCATGGACATCGATGGAGAGACTCTAAATTTATGGAGTGCAAGTGAGATCAGACACTCACTGTTCATACCTAAGCTTCAAAGGATGCTCTTTGGGATGCTGTGCACAGAGGGAATCTTTGCCACTGAAGGAACATCATCTTCCTGTATGGAATATCTTTATAAAGAACAGGTCCAGAGGTCTGATTTTCTTATTGTCTGATATTGCCAATAGGCTGTCTTGAGGTGAGCTCATTCTGTGATCCTGATCACATTGCAATGGCATCACTGAAGTTCATAAGTGTACTCTAGCTTGGTACTTTGACAGTAAAGAATAGTGCTAATTTGATTTGTGAAAGCAGAAGCAGCAGAGTATGGTGACGTAACTCTCCCCGGACTTGACATAATTACATTTGTAATGTTGTCATCCAGTCTGGTCCCTGCTTTTGGAGAAGACAGTAACAACACGAGCTATTAAAAAAAGTAGAATTTGGAAGAAATGCAGATGTTTGTTTTCACCCCAAAATGAGACTAAGAGCACAACTAAAAGATTTCACACTGTAAAGAGATCCTAGGAATTAAATTCCATGCTGAAGTGTTGACAGTGACAATGAAAAAGAAATGTTTTATTTTGAAGAGTCAGAGCTTACAATATTCAAACATCTCAATTGAAAATGTGACTTTGTTTCAAATTTTCCTCTTATCTTTAAGAAATTGATTCATTCACTGACATTCTTCTGTAAGAACTGTCAGTTTCAAGAAAGCTGTGCCTCTCAACAGGAAAAGTATTTGTAATAATGATATATCTAATAATGGTAAAGTTGAGGGAATTCACAGAATGGTACCATGATGGTGAGATCTGGAGCTCTGAGTTCTGTGCTCAGCTATGTGATAGGGTCCTGCTTAGCACATGGGTAGTGTACATAACTAGTGAGGGGGAATTAACATCGGATAAGTTGCACTGAAAATGAGAAAATGTGAGTTCTAGTTTCAGGAAGTAGATCTCAGGTCTGTGAGGCTCCAATGTAGCCTCACTTCACCATTGCCTGAGAAGCTCAAGTTACTGCTAGAAAATATACAGTAAGAAACAATTCCTTTCTGGACTGGCAGACACCTAACTCCTCTCTGATTCATGGATATGTCTGATGTTATTCTAGGTACATTTTGTGAACTTATTCATTATATAATTATAAAATCAGGACAAAATCCTGCCTCCATGGAACTCCGTTAGTAATCTCTCATATCATGTGTTGTTGTATGATATGCCCAGTCCCTCAGGTATTGCTGATGCTGAGTTATAATGCCAGAACTCTCATAGATTTTTACAGCAATAGATAATTATCCAACTGCATTCACCGTTACTCACCATATGCAATGAAACAGGAACTTGAGCAGGCCAGACTCTGAAGTCAGACAAGATGTTTTGTTCTACGTGTTTTCCCTGTCCTTATAAAACCAGACTGGTATTTCTCCCAAGCATAATCTGTAAGTTTTAACATATTTCTGTTGTTCTTCTGCCAATAAGTCTGCTTCCTGAAAAGTTGGCACTGATGTCTTTAAATATCTATGCATCTCATACAAAATGAATGAATGTTTTTGAAATGATTGAGGCAGATGTGCATTAAGTGGTGGTTAACACTTTTTTAATAAAATACTTATGCTCTCTTATTTGTCCCAAGAGTATAAATAGATCCATCTGTCTGCTTCAATAAGTACACGGTCCTCCTTATGAACCTATCTATATGGCAGGCTCTAGTGTAGCAAACACGAACAGCTTAACCTTTAAAAATACCCTGAGATAGGTAACTCTCCAGCCCATCAGAAGTGCTAACTGTTCTTTACTTATTTCTGGAGTCAGTACAGCGTGCAATCTCAGGAGATGCAGCACAAGCTTAATTTTGGGCACTCCTGCTTGGAGCAGGTACTGACTGATAGCTGGGCATTACAAGAAAGGTGGAATAGGTTTGCTGCAGGTCAGTAAACTAGGCCTTTGCCCTGCTGAATTCCTTTTTTTTTTTTTTTTGTAAGTATTAAAGGTCACTGATAGTGTCTCTTATTCAGCACCATTTCTGTGTTATCATTCTTCTTGTTGCAGTGCAACTGAACAAATTAACTCCTGTGAATTTTGTGGGATTGGTTTGAATTATTTTGATTTAATTCTCTTACGTTTACATTTTTTTTAGGGGTGAAGTGATCAATGGGGGATTTGGCCTGGTATTGGATGGGTCCACAGAGGCTGAAGAACGGGCTAAGATGATGCTCAGCTGGGATGTTTCCAATGGAGTAAGCAAAGCTCATTATTTATGTTCATTTTAATATCTTCCTGCCACTGGGACTATGTTTATTTAGGTGTTCAGGTTCCTATATATTTATAGTGCTTCTAGTCTTTTTAACTGATTGGGAGTATGAGTGCTCAGGCAGGAGTTTTTGGGATCTGTCTTTGTGTGTTCCAGGAATAGTCCTAATGGCCCAAGTGTCTCATTCTATTCACTGCTTCTAATACAGGTGGTTATGAACCTGATTCCACTAGAGCCAATGAGTTGTTTTGTTTGGTTGTTTTTTTCTCCGACCGACTTCAAAGGACTTTTAAGTCAGTAAAAGAGGCCAAATAATTATTGGGTAAGAAACTTACTGTAAAGTGTTGGGACCACCCCCTCTGACTTTACAACATATTAGAGCCCAATAGTTTACACACACACAAAGAGCCTATTAAAAACCCAGTACATCTTTTGCTGCTTTGATTTATTCCAAGCAAATACCCCATTCCTCCACACACATGTTGAAAAAGGACAATCTGAGAATGCTACTTGTATTATATACAAGACTGGAAAGAAACTGGACTGTACCTTTGAAAATATACTGCCAGGAATAATCATAGGTGAGTAGCAGGGAAACTGAGTTGTTAATTTGAAAGGTCATTTCTAGCTGTTACTGCTAGCTGTTCCCTCCTGGGAACTTACTAGGCTTACATTAATCATATGCTTAAATATTTTGCTAACTTAAAACATAAGTATTTTCTTTCTGGAACACTTTTGAGCTTGACTATTTCAGACACTGATTTGCAATTCATAATAGAGATTTGTTAGGGCATTGAATAGAAGGAAGGGCTTATTTCCTTTGTGCCACATCTTGATCTTTTTTCATCTGGGGAATCTTGCTTGGGCAGATCAAAATGCAGAGCTTTGATGTTGGAAGAGGTATTTACCGGTTCCCTGGCTGTCCAAAAAGTTTCATTCTTGTGTGCTGGCTGAGAATTTGACTCCTGGATTTCATAGTTTGAAAATGCGTTGAGTGACATTCTCGTTTTTAAATATTTATCCCACTACAAAAGCATTGATTGCTTAAATGATACCGTTATCTAAAGCAAGTGCTAGTTTTACAGAGTCAGGATGGAGTGCACAATTATTTTCAGTGAGAGAATTTTGTAAAGTTTATAAGGTAGCTGGCTCTACCAATGTTATCTGTCCAATGTTATGTTTCTGCATGGAAATGTACCCAGTGTATCCAAATACTACTCATGAAAAAAATGAAGTATGTATTACAAAATTTACTTCCAAATCAGTAAGGAAACTAGAAACTGGCAGGAGGTTGAAAGATTTATTGTCGCGAAATTGGGGTGCCAGTGTTTGCACAAATCTTGTGCAAGATGGATGCGGGAAGAGAAATGTACGATTTTTACACCCACTGATTTTCTGGTCTGACAGGTCGCCAGACGCTGCTGGTCGGGTAATGGCTACGCTTACGAAACGATCTGCCAAGCAATGAAAGAGAATGCCACACTGAAGGTGACTCTCCCTCACAAGGTGGTGGATGAGAACATCTTGGAGCAAGCCCTGAAACATTAATGGTATTCCTAGTGCAATGTTGTCCTTGCGGATACATTTGAAGTTGCTTGCCTGATATCCTGCTTTACTCTGACCAAACGATAAAAGCATTGCAAATGTCTCTTCCATGTAAGTTCTTTTTTTCCCATTTAACTTGTTAATGGGGCAAACCTGTGTCTGTGACGGGTCCACTGATGTCAGGAACAATCTTTTCACTAACATATTTGGAACAATGTTTGCAATAAGAAACTATTAATTGTAAGGAAAGGAACTGGAATTTTGTCCCTGAAAATTAAATAATAATAAAAAAATTCCACTTATTCCTGATAATTCATAAATTATGGAGACTTTTAGGTCTGGTAGATCAAATGTGGAATGGAAATTAGAACTCCTCATTCTAATTCGGAGTCTGCTGCTTTGCGTAAGCAAAGAGCCATGAAATCCAGTAGCCAAACATGTGGGTGTGTAAACAAACTTATTCTTCAGCTGGTGGAAGCTGTACTGGTATCACATGTGCTAGATCAAGCTTTTCTATATTGCCGTAAAAGCGTTTGGTGACTGCAGTAGAAAGTGACAGATAAACTGTAACTGGTTAAGCGCAGCTAGTGTGCATGTGTTTTTCCCTGAAATTTTCACTCAAGATTTTCACAAGTGAGAACAGAATGTAGTGCCAGGTAAGTGGGTGGAAAAGCCTGAGGGCACTAAGTACTAGATCATTTCCAAACATCTTACAGCAAGGCCAGGAAAACACGGAACAACTTGTGATACATTAGTGTGAGCCAAATTCTGCATCAGTCTGAGATGGTGCCATTCTGCTGAATCTGATGTTGTGTGCGCTTTGCTGCCTCGCAACGTTGAGTTTGTTCTTTGTGGAAGCCCATTGCACTTGAGCAGCTTCTAAATGGATGGAAACCTGCAGAAAATCTAGATCCTTAGTGCCGACTCCTGTTTTTTAGTGAAAAGACGTGGGTTACTTGCCCATTTGGATGTCAGTGGTGCAATTAGTAAAGCATTCTAACAAAATGATTGTGTAGACTTTCCTTCTGAAATTAAACACAACTGATGTGAAACAAAGTAAAGCACCAAAACCACGACAGTGTGGCCTTCCTTCATATAAAAGTTGATTATAAAGTAAAATAGAGATAGAAAGGTGTTTTTAGTCTCCCTTCTTATTCCCAAGAAGAGTTAGAACCCACTGTGCCTAATGCAACCGAAAGAATGCACGTTTTGCACCTGAACTGGCTGTTATATTTGTGTTAACAGTAACTCACTGAAGTATTTTGTTCTAATCAGCTGTGCTGCTGAACAAAAAATTGAGACTTACTTTGAAGCCCCTATACACATACATATTGTCAGATACATCCATATATGTATTTACAGAAACATATTTTACATACACATCTATATATAAGTGTGTGTGTAGAAAAATAATTCTTGGCTATCATGGCACATGCTAGGCATGACTCCTGCATATGGGCCTCATTCAGACATGAACACGGAGCGTCAGCGATCCCTGCCCCAGTGTGCAAAGGGTACTGGGCTTGCTCTGGCCTGTCACTCAGTCTCCTTGGCACTATATCCGTTACCCCTTGGAAGGGAACGGGCTTGCACACATAAATGTCTGTTGGCTGCTGCAGATGAGGTGTGATGAGCTGCAGTTCTCAGGACTGTGGGGACTCAAGGAACCATACAACTGTTAGACCCTGTGGTACTTGTCTGGTGAGCACACCCTGCAACTCTGTATTGCCTCTGGTGTCAAGTAAAGGAAACCATTTATTTTGAATCACAAATGAGTTCTTTACTCTGTTCACGTACTGTATGTGTCTCCAGATGAATAGTGAGAGTCTAGCATCTGCTTGTAACTGAACCTTCTGTGAAGTGCAATCTGCAGTTGATTGGAATTGCTTTATATTATGGAAAAAACTGCCCATGTTGCCAAGTTATACGATTGAGATGTGAGTAGTTGTCAGCCAGATTTGACAGCCTTTGCTTTGACATATGTTATGCATTACCTATTATTAATAACCACACAGGACTGGGTCCAAAGTCAGTGTCTTGGTATTGTACAAAACCACTCTAATCTTCACAGCCCAAAAGCGCTGGGGTACTGTTTTGTCATGAGGAACTGCCAGAAAATACACTGGCTTTTCTGGACTAAGGAATGTAGAATTATAGATTCATTAAAAATCCACCAAAGACAAAATGTTCAAGAAATATTTATTTTGAATTCTTTACCTTCGTATTGTTTATTACCAGAGTATCTGCCAGCATGCTCACCTTCCCATCCCAGACAAAAAAAAAAAAAGGAACCTTCTTACCCTCCTTGTAGCTTTATTGACCAGAGGACATAACCTTGCAAGTATACCTGTGCTCAATGCCACTTAAGTCCCTGGGAGCTTATAACTCTGGACTACCTGTAGGGAGACATAGAACCTGAATGTATGAGCGCTATACAAGAGCTACTAGTTGAAGTTCAGACTATAAAGTCTGTATTAATGAGGTAGCACAAGTAAGGCAAAATAGGTTACAGAAAGGCAGTGAACTGATGAGCAGTTGGTCATATTTATGACTATTCACTGTTGTTTATTTTAACTATGTAGTATATATAGTTACCTGTATATATTTAAATCTGCATCTCTCAAGCATGTAACAAATGCAGACGCTTGTCCTGAAAAGCTTGTGCCTGGTTGCAGATAGAGGCAAGAGCTTGGTGACAAAGGATAATACATGCAGGACACCCATATGTCCGTAACTACAGTAATTTTTAAAGGTATAAAGCTTGTGACATGAGAGAGCTGTTAGCTCTCCTAGTTAGGGTCTTGTTGAATCTCTCCAGGATCTGGCAAACATAAGGGATTTGTGGCTTGATGGGTTTTTTTTTCTTTTATCCTTCAGGTTTGACATCCTTCAACCAGGGATGCACCTATGTATTAAGGAATAAACTCCTGAGTAGACCTTTCTTTACCTAGGAACATGAAGGAAGGTACTGCAAAGACCTCCATAGGGAGATCAGGATGGCTAGGGGCAGCCAAGAACATGAAGGACCTACACCTGGTGGAGCACTGGGGTAAACGGGCTTTCAGAGGAGGCTGAGCTGAAGCACCCAGGGACTTCAGACTCTGCACAGGTGGCTGTGAAGGTGCACAGTGGGGGTCTGGGCATACCTACAGCTCTACGACAAGAAGCACTACCTCCCCTGGAGGTGAGAGTGCCTGGCCAGCCATCTCACATCCTTGCTGTAGGAGATGTCATGCAAAATTGCTTAGTGGAAAGGAGAAATAATTTGCCCAATGGAAGGATCACAGCACCATCTGCTGGGACTGCTCGTCGGTCCCACTGCAGGAGGGAGCTCGTGTCATTTCTATGGCAAACACAAGATAATTTTCCCTTTTCATTAAGTATTGGAGCACTAGAACGCAGCTGAAAAAATCCAATGTTTTATGCATTAGCTGAATTTGTAGGTGCTTTTTGCCTAGGTTCAACTGACCTCGGAATCAGCATGTCATTTGCGACACTTTTTCCTACCCTCAATTTTTCTTCTCCGTTTGTCCTTTTTCCCCTCCCTCCTTTGCAGTGTGTTCCCTCTGCACAGCACCGCAGCACTCCTCATTGCCGTCCTTCACCCAGGTCCACTTCTTCTGGGAGTCTGACTGTCCCGGGTGACGGAGGGGCACGGCCATGCCTCGAACAGGAAATCTGTGTTGCTCCAGGCTGGCTCATAACGCTATTTTCATATTTCTGCTGAAGGTGCACAGGGTATTTTGCTAAAGTATTTACCTATTGCAACTCTCCGAATGTGGCTGCAGGCTTGGGATTGCTCTGCTCCGGCATAGCTTCTTCCTTGCTATTAACAGGGATAGATTCCGGAATAATCCCTCAACACTTAAATTCCTACTACGCCACTCTGGCTATCGTGTGGAATTAAAGGTACAAGCTGCTGTGCAGCAGCTCGCTGGTGTACGATACCCACCAGGGCAGCCTTCCCCGAAGGAAGCGGAGCCCCGGGGCCAGCCCCCGCCCGCCAGTGCACCCCACGCTGCCCGAGCCCCGCTCCGCCCCGTCCCGAACTCCGCGCTCCGGGTTTTCCCGGCGCCTCCCGCGCCGCGCCCGCTCCGCAGCGCCGCGCTCCGGGTTTCCTCGCTGGCCCGCGCCGGCCCCGCCCCGCGGCTCCGGTTTCAGCCGCTGCTACAGGGACCCCCAAGATGGAAACGCAGGGGCTGCCCGCCGCGGAGGCGGCCCGGGCCCGGCCCGGCGCCCAACATGGCGGCCCGGCCGCGCCGCCCGCCGCCCCGCGTTGCCCGCCGCCGCCGCCCGACTGGGAGCCAGCGGCCGCCGCCGCCTCCTCCTCCTCCGCCGCTAGCACCGCCGCGTCGGGCCTCTACGTGAGCTTCCGGTGCTGCTGGTGGAGGAGAAGCCGGAGCCCGGCGCCAGCCCGGCACCCAGCCCGTGCGCGCCGCCGGCGGGGCCCGCGCCCGACAACGACGGGCTCCTGCTCGTCTTCAACGTGGTGCGCGGCGCGGCCGAGGCCGGCGGTGAAGCGGGGCGCGCCCAGCCCGGCCCGCCGTCCGCCGAGCCGCCGGAGGAGGCCTCCGCCTCGGCCCCGCCGCCGCCGCCTCCCCCGCCGCCGCCGCCGCCCCCCGCCGGCGGCGATGATGGCGGCGGGGCGGAGGACGGCTCCTTCTCGGGGACCATCACTATCAACAACCAGAGCCTGGTGGTGCGCATCGAGAATGGCGTCCTGACGCTGGGGCCCGGCGCCGAGCAGGCCGCGGGCGCCGCTCCGCCGCCGCCCGCCCCGCCGCCGCCGCCCGCCGCCGCCAGCCCCGCCGAGCCGCCGGGCGGGCCGCGGCCGCGCTCGCCGCCGGCCTTCCCCTGCCCGGAGCCGCGCTGCGGCGAGGCCTTCCCCCGCAAGCAGCAGCTGCGGCTGCACCGCCTCTCGGCGCACGGCGGCGGCGGGGAGGACGGCCGGGGGGCGGCGGGGGGGGCGGCGGCGCGGCCCTTCGGCTGCCCGGTGCCGGGCTGCGCCTGGTCCTTCGCCACGGCCTACAAGCTGCGGCGGCACCTGCACTCGCACGACAAGCTGCGGCCGTTCGCCTGCGCGGCGCCGGGCTGCACCAAGCGCTTCACCACCGTCTACAACCTGCGGGCCCACAGCCGCGCCCACGAGCAGGAGGCGGCGCACAAGTGCGAGGCGTGCGGGCAGCGCTTCCCCAGCGCCGCCCGCCTCGCCGCCCACCGCCGCCGCAGCCACCTGGAGCCCGAGCGGCCCTACCGCTGCGAGTTCCCCGGTAAGCCGCTGCCGGGTCTCTGGGGCTTGCTTCCCTTCCCTCCCCTTCCCAAAACCAGGTCGCCCCGGTGAGGATGGGGTCCCTTCCCGGAGTCCGTGCCGCGGCTCAGCTCGCTTTTCCGCCCCTCTGCCCTTCCTTCTCCTTCGGTTCTTCCCCCCGAGTCCCGAGGCGGGCCCTCGCTCCAGGCCCCTTCAGTTATCAAGAGGGAAAATTCGGGAGCTGGAGGGTGCTGCTCCTTCGCTGGTCAGTTTACGCGTGGCTTTGTGCTGGTGTAGTGGAACGCACTGAGTCACAGCACGAATCTTCAGTGGTGTGCCTTAAACTGGGCTGTACGTGTTTTGGCTGCCCACCTTGGCTAAATAATTGTAATTCCTGGGGGTAACGTCGTTTAGGATTGCACTGTGTGTTTTTTTTACCATGTGCCAGGATCCTGTAAACTAAATTTTCTCCCTCACTGAAAGCTGGGAGGGAGAAAAGAACGCAGTTTTCCTGATTCCATTTTGTATCGAACTGATGTGCTGTTTCCCTCCTCTCCCCAGGCTGTGAAAGAACGTTTATCACAGTGAGTGCGTTATTCTCCCATAATCGAGCCCACTTCAGAGAGCAAGAGCAGTTTTCCTGTTCTTTCCCTGGCTGCAACAAGCAGTATGACAAAGCCTGCCGACTGAAAATCCACATGAGGAGTCACACAGGTATTCATGAGGGTGACTGGTACCTGGGGAAGTACATGGAAGGTGATATGTGGAGAGCGGACTTCAGTTTGCTGGAAAAACTGAAGTCATGAAGGGAGAAAGGGTGACATGAGTTATTTGGAGTCAGTGAAAACGTTTTGTTTCTTGGCTTTCTAGGGGGTAAGAGTCTGCTGAATGAACTTGCCAGATATAAAGTAGCTATGGACATGCAAAGCTGTGGCTTTTGGCATGTGAACTCTGTTCAGAAAAATTATCCCAGCTCTATTCCCAAGTTCATAGACAGTCAAAACATTGTATAAATTCTAATCTTGGTCAAAACAAACAGCTAAAAAACTCTTAAGAACATGTGAAACATGTACCAAGGTTTGGAACAGCAAGAAGAAAAGTTCCCACTCAAGCAGGCACTCCTGACTTGCAAGGACCACTGCTAAACTGAAATGCAGCCTTTTAATGTTTTAAAGACAATTATGTGTACTCTGTACTGTCCTCTGTTTTCCGGGTTTCGTGACTTTATAGTGTGGGGTTGGGTTTTTTTTGTGGGTTTTTTTTTTAAGTGTCTCTCTTGTTAAGTGACAGGTCATAGACGCGATGAAAACTAACTCACATACCTCACTATATTGCGATCAACATATAATCGCAGGTCATGAAAACAGCAAAAAACTTTTCAGCTGTGTTTCTGTTTTGAGTAATGCTGTTATTAGTTATTGAAACACCTTCAAGATAGCTCAAATTAGTGTAGAATAGATTGATAATTGCCTGTGTTCCCTGATGCGTAGGGAAATACACGATGGCCTTGAGTTAAAGAAGACATTGTATGAGCAGGAAGGGGCATCACAGTACTCCACAGTGAACTGCAGGAGAGGCTGTTGAGTCTTCTTATCTTAAATTAATTCAATTTAAGCAGCTCTTGAGATTTTCTTGTAGCAGTGTGTATTTCTGTATTGGATTATTAATGCAGCCTTTCTTTGCTTAAGGTGAAAGGCCTTTTATCTGCGACTTTGAAGGATGTGGCTGGTCTTTCACCAGTATGTCCAAGCTGCTGAGACATAAAAGGTAGCCTTTTCTGGTCCAGTCACTTGCTGTTTATGTGTTTGTTTTAATTCCAGTATTTAAGCAGCAGTGGATTTAATCATTCCAATGGCGATTTCCTTCCCTTGTAGGAAACACGAAGATGACAGGAGATTTATGTGCCCAGTAGAAGGCTGTGGGAAGTCCTTCACAAGAGCAGAACACTTGAAAGGCCACAGTATAACTCACCTTGGTACAAAACCATTTGAGTGTCCAGTAGAAGGTATTGTTCCACTCTTGTATGTGTTAACTGGTAATTAGTGTGTGTATTGCCTAAAGATTGTGTGCCTTTTCCCCAATGTGAGCTTGTTAAGGACTGGAGCAATTTAGAGTGGATCTTCCAACTGTGTTTGAAAAGGTAGAACTAAACAGAACACACTAACTGAATGAGTGATCATTCTCAGATTTACAGATTGTGGAGAAAACATTGGTTCACGCTCTAGCTTGACTTTTTTTTTTTCTTTTTATGGTGAATGGGGCTACTTTATTCTGGAAAACCCTACTTCTGATATTCAGTTTCTGTAGCTGAGCTTTTTCACGTGATTCATCAGAAGTAATGAAAAGTGGTCCTGTCCAATGTGTTGAAGGCCACATTTTGCTGTTGTGACATGTCATCTCGAGTGTTCAGTGGCTGCACTGCAGTAGTCTCTGCTGTTGGCATGGTGGATGGCTGTGTGAGTAGTATTTCTTGTGGTCTTGCGGGAGCCTCGCTGATGCTCTGTGGATTTCTTAGCACTACCTCCATCACTTCAGTAGGACTCCAAGAATGAAGGTTTGAGTCTGATCTGGAATATTCTGCTTCATAAAGTAAAGCAGCTCTATTTGGTGGTTGTTTCTCCTTTTAATGGTTTGCTAGCAGTTGTCATGAAGAGTTTACATTTAAGATGCCATAACAGGGAAAGACTGTGCGTTACACTGAATGATTCAAGAGCTTCTTGTTGTCAGAAACAGGTTGTTGCACAACCCTACACTCTGAGATGTCCTTGATGTAAAGCGAGGAAATGTTGTTTCTGGCTTGCTTCTGATTCCTCTGATTGCGTGCACAGGTGCTGCAAAATAGCAAATAGAATTTTGCAGAGCTACTCTGATCTGTTAAGATACTAAACATGAACATCAGATTGAAATTAGATGAAACTTTAAAGCCTTGTATATCTTCTTGCAGGCTGTTGTGCAAAATTTTCAGCGCGAAGTAGTCTGTACATTCACTCAAAAAAACATCTTCAGGACGTGGACTCGTTAAAGACTCGTTGCCCTGTTTCGAGCTGTAATAAATTGTTCACTTCCAAACACAGTATGAAGACGCACATGGTCAAACAGCATAACTTCAGCCCAGGTAAAGTATTTGTTTCAGACTGTGCAATGGGAAAATTAAATCTTTATTAAGGAAAATGTGTTTACTGATGTTGGAATCTGAGCCCCATCGATATGAACAGTAGAATCTTCAGCGACACTGGAGCTGGTTTTCCTCCCTTACAATTTTCAATGAGACCTGTAACGGAGTGTCAGAAAGTGAGATTTGAGCTTGACCTGTATGAAGCTGTGAGAAATTGCAGATTTTTTGAATGAAGTAGAGCTTGTCCCTCTTCATGCCATCTGTGAAATATGAGCAAGGACTAAAAGCACTTCTTTTTGCACTCCTTTTTCCACTCCTCCACAACTTAACTTAGTCTGGACTGCCCTGGTGTTGTCTTTTGGCAAGTCTTGGGAAGTGTTCTGGTAGGCTGAGAATGTAGTTTTAAGCTTCTTCCTTTGATCACACATATTTTTCTTCCCCGTTGTCTGTCTTATAACTAAACCCTTCTCTTCCAGATCTCCTAACTCAGCTCGAAGCAACCAGCTCCCTCACACCCAGCAGTGAACTCACTAGTCCGGGACAGAGCGATCTCAGCAATATAGACCTCGTATCCCTCTTCTCCAACGTGTCTAGTAACAATTCTGGAATTGCAACAGACATGGCGCTAGTGAACTCGGGAATTGTCACGATCGACGTTGCTTCAGTGGGCTCAACGCTCGGAGGAAACCTGCCTGTCAGTAACAATTCTTTAAGCCAGGCAGTTGATCCCTTGATACTGGTGGCTAGCAGCGATATGCCGCAGAGCCTGGACAGTTCTCTCTTGCTGGGGACTGGTGCGACAGTTCTACAGCAAAGCACTTTAAATTTGGATGATGTACAGACTGTCAATGCGGAAGCCTTGGGTTCTCTGGCATCTCTGTCGGTGAGGAACTCCAGCCAAGATGTGCACGGTTTGACATCCAGCAGTAATTTAACAATCGACACGGCCACTTTGACTCCTTCTAGTAGCCTCGGTGGTGCCAACGTGCCTGAGTTACTAACACCATCTAAAGTTGAACGGAATTTGCTTCCTAGCTCGGACGTTGTTGGTCAACAAGAGGGTAGCAGAGTGGTCACGCAGTTTGTCTTCTCCAACCCTCCAGGGAGCTACAGCGCACAGAAAGAAATGGATCTTGGCACCGTGACTGGCAGCTCGTTTTTGGTATGCAGTAGCTACATTCATTTTACCCCTAGATGACAGACATCCTGACTTTGGGGATGTCCATTGCTACCTGTGCCTTGTAGGGGGACCTTTCTCTCAGATTTTGCAGATCATGTGTTTTGGCTTTTTTTGATGAAGGATGTGGAACGTTGTGTTGAATAGTGTGTTGTCGGAAGTAGATTCAGTGGGGTGATAAGTTCTCTTGAAAAATACTAGAATTCTGGTGGGCAGAGTTAAGGGAGAACCTTCCAAAGTAAAGCATTAAAAAAATAAGTGGCTGTCTGTCTGAGGATGAAATGGAATTTACAAGAATACCCAAGAACATGTGGTATGTCTTGTACATTTCATTCCAGGGAGAGATTTGGGCTGGGAGAGCAACAAACATTTTCCTCTGGATCTTCATTCCTGTTTTAAGTACTCTTCCCTTTCTGCTCTACTATGTTACTGCAGACTTAACTGTTTATTTACATTACAAAGTAAATGTTTACACTGTTAAAATCTGAACACTTATAAATGCGGAGCCACCTTCCTTTTGTGTTGAACTTCATATATTAAGTACGTACAGGGAATTTATTGAAACTCTAATCAGATGAGCATGGGAAACTCGAATTCAGTGTTTGCAGTGTAAAAGATAAGTGCAACTGAGAGCTCATTGGTCTGTGTTCATTGTCTTGGTTTGTTCTTGCATCCAAAAAACTTTACATTTCTTGGCTTTATTTTTTTTTTTAATAGGAGAGCAGTGGGTCTGCAAGAACAGACTACAGGGCCATTCAGCTAGCCAAGAAAAGAAAACAAAAAGGGAATGGGAGCAGCACAGGTGAGAAGCCATTAATTTTGTCAAGTTTACCAAATAGAATTATTTAGGCGTTTTGGTGGTTAAATGAGAGCAGGTATCTGCGTGCATACTTAAATATTTAGTTTATTGCTAGTTAAAATAATTGTGCATGTGGTGTACCATCTGTTAGTCAGGATAATCACATTCTGGGGAAAATCAAATTCACAGTAAGTTTACGAAGAAATCCGCACCATATGTTTCATGATTGTTAACCAGACACTATCTCTCCATCTCTTCATCTGCTTTTTATTTTCTTACTAAACCAAAGAAAATTCAAGGTCACTTTGCTTTCTGTTGTTTATGCTTTTAGTCTTACCTAGTGGGTTCTCTTTTACTCAGTACAGATAATGAAAACATCAGCTGGATTTGTTTTGCTTTTATGTTTCATTTAGTGTGTATTCTTTAACTGCAGTTAAGGAATTTATTTCTTAGTTATCTAGAAATACTTGAACCTCCCTCTTAGATTTTAGCCATCTAGAGAGTTCTTGTGCAGGGTGAGGTTTAGGTCATGATTTCAAATGTATCGCCTTTCTCTTAAACTGTGGTTTGACTCGGAGCTCTCTGGTGTGAATTACACACTGTTTCTTTGTCAGAGCAAAAATGGACCATGGCTACCAGACTTGTTTGAGCTCAAGCATTTGCATGTGTCTACCCTTGGGGCTGGGGTGAAACATGGTAGATACACAGATACATAGTTTAGTTCTTCTTTGCTGTCTTAATACCTTCCACCTCTGAAAATGAAGGTGATAATATTTAAGGTGAGTTGAGAGACTAGTTGTGAATTGAGCACTGTCATGTTTCTGTATTTGTAAGAGGCATACGTGCATAAGTTCTGGCTGGTTCAGTGAATCATCACACGGAAGGATAACTGCATGAAGCTAGTTCTAAGTGTGCTTGTGTCATCAAACATGTCTTTTGGACTTTAGTTTAAAAAGGTGATTGCACTTAATCTGCATGTTTTCTAAAATGACCTCAGAAAATTCCTTTTTCTGTTCTGCTCAAGACTCCCAGTAGTCCGTTTTCCACCAGCTGTTGCCTTAATGCTACTACCTGCTTCTCAAAGTGGTCTGAAGAGTCTTGTATTTCTAATTGGTTTAACTAGGTTGAATGAACACTGTAAAGGGAAGTTCAATGTTTAAAAAGAAGTTATCCAAGCCTTTTATTTACTTGAGATTTAAAAAACAAAACACCACAAAAAACCTGAATGCTGAAACAGCTGACAGGATTGTATCTTTACATTTATTTTTATTAGCTTTTTGGTTTTCAGCTTGTGATACAAGCAGCTGTTTCGTCTTGTTTTAAAGTGAAAAATGCTTAAGGTTGTAATTGTTGTACTTCTGTAGCCTGTTGTACCTAAAAATCCTTGGAATCATTCTGGAAATAGATGAGTGTCACTATGCTCTTTTTACAGCTTGGAAAAAGGATTTACATGGCTTCTCAGGAAATGAGTTGCAAAATTAAAAATAGAAAATGCAATTCTACTTCCTATTTCTTTTCTATAACTCCACAAATATGCTGATATTTCTGTGCTACCGCAGGGGTGAGCCCTAAGCTTATCAGTTAGTGATGTGGTTTTAGTGGTATTCATGTAAGAAGATCCTCAGTCAGCAGTTGGAGTTCATCAGCTGATTGCAGTCTGGCCTTTTAGTAGTTATCAGATGCTTAATTATATTGCACTGTTCCAGGCATTTGCTGTGTAGTATAAATAACTACATAAAATTGAAAGAATACTAGCAGGAAACTTTGACAAATTGCTTCTGACCATCTAAATATGACAATTTCCCTCTTTCAGGAGCATCTGGCTCTGGTCAGAGAAAAAGCAAAGGTGGTAAAGTAAGCCCTACCAACTTCTCATCATCCACTCCTGGCAGTCGACTGGGTGGCAACATAGTTCTGCCAAACGGAGGGCTGACAATAAGGGACCCTACCACTGGAGCCCAGTATGTGCAAATTCAACTTCTTCAGGTAAGAGCTGAGGAGGAAAAATGTGCTCATCTTCTCGTTTGTGGAAAAATGTGATTATCTGTGAACTCAGGTACTACTGCTCCTAGATGGGATCTTGAGATCTGCAGTATGTACCATGTCCATTAGGGCTTTTGCCCACAAGAAGCACTTTCCTGGGAAGTTCATATGAAACTGGCTTTACAGAGGTGTAGAAATGCCTGAAAACAGAGCTGATTCAGTCATACAACTGCTGGGGGCCCAAACAGATGCATTGTGGAAATGGGTAAGATGTCGTTATTTGGTTTAGTACTAATACTCAGTCCACCCTGGAACATATGGGCACTGTAACTGTAGAGAACATCTTCTCAGCTTCTTAGGCTTTAGGCTGGATACACTTGATGTGGGAAACGCTGTGATGGAAGTAAGACTTTTAGTAAACTTCTGTTTTGCATGTGAGAGTTGTGATCCTTCAAAGGCTTAGGATTTTCCCAGTTTGGACAGGCAGTTATGAGAGCAGCGCAACAGATGCTACACAACTGTCCCAAAGCATGGAGTAATTGTTCTTCCAAAAGGAAGGGATTATTAGCCTGCATTACCTTAGGGAATGCACGGCAGTATGACTTTTTACTCCAGTTTTTTAGTTTGTTGACACCCATGCAAATTCTTGCATTACTCCACCTCTCTCTCATTTACAAGGTAAATGAGACTGACGTGAAAATATTCCTGCAAAAGGAAGTTTCAGCCTAAACTTTTATTTCTCTAAAGTGTTGAAATAAAGCTTAAGACTTTTTTTCTAAAAATGCTTAGTAATCCATGTGGGCTGATTAGTTGAGTAATACAGTTCTGTATTGTATTTTGTACAGTAATTAGTGGATAATACATTTTTGGCCAGGTGCATATCTGTATAGTTATCCAGAGAGAGGATAAGTTCATTCCACTTTATTCCTAACAACATATAATATGGAGGAAGCTATGGGCAGAGTTCTCCCTCTGTCTAGTTTTCTGATGGGTGTAAACATTTGTTACTTTTGTTAAGTGTCAACACAACATGATGAAACTTGTCGCATGTTTGAGTGTTATGTTTGTTGGAAGATGGACCGTTCCTTCTTTCCTTTTTAGATCTTGCTGGTTTTCCGCATTGATTATGATAGGATAACAGGTTGTACGCTGAGCTAGGTTCAGATTTAGATGGCAGTTAACTTTCCACATATCTTTGTGGATCTAGGCTTTACTAGTACAATGCGGTAGCTTTATCAGAATTTTCAAGATTACGAGGCTGTGATATTTGCTATATTGTGCTGAGATGTTTGGGGGTCTTGTAATTGCGTCGTGTTTCTGCATTTACAGGATGATTCCCCGGGAGAGGGAGATTTGCCCTTTCAACTGAGCTCTCAGTCCTCCTCGTCGCATTCTCAGCTTACAGTGGATTTACCTGTTCACATACTTCAGGTACAGCATGTCAGAGCAGCTGGATTTTATTGCCGAGCTTGAAAGCGAAGACAGTTTACTGTCAACACTGGTGTTCTACCTAATGAAAATACCTTGTTTTCCATTGGGGGTTTAATTTCACTTACAAGAAGTAGTAAATGGAGAGCTGCACTGCAAGATTTATCCTGTGTATGTTACCAGCCTTTGATACGTCATAGGTGGCTGTTTTTCTTCCTTGGTTACTGAGTAATGAATAACTAAACATTACTCATTTATTACTGAAGTGCCCCATCCTTGTTTTCTTGATCCCGTCCCGCAGATACTAAGCGGACCAAGAAAGAGGATCAGCATTGATACGTAACAGGCTACAGGAAGGATGGGAAGTGGGAAATAAAATCTTTAGCCTCGATTTCAGAGCAATGTCTATATTGGAATGGCAGATTAAAAAGTCTGCTCGCTTCTACAGTCTTTGGTTTCACTACTTGCCTTTGTTGACTACTGAATGTCCACATTGTTTGAATGCAGAAAGCTTCATATAGCTTCTTGCATAAATGTTTAGTTATCTGCTATTCTGGTAAACTGCATGTTAGTGTGTAGGAGCAGCTGAGAACCAAGCAGCAATGGATTATTAGCATGTACATAAATCGCGTTTTCTACTTGACCATGTGGGGCTTTGATTTTGATCAACTCTGCAATGCCATTATTCTTACCAAGTGTGCTTCCCCTGGGTAGAAAATACATCTTTTGTATTTGAGAGGAGCACCTTACTACGATAAACCTAGAAGTATTAGGATCATTGGCCATGGTAGAAAATTAGTAGAGGAAAACCAAATAGTCAATGATTTTAAATTTATCCCCATTAGTAATGCTCATCTGGAGCATTCCAAAGAAAAACTGGAGTGGCACTGATTGAGCGGGTCCCCAAAGTAGGAAAGCTTTGGGTTTCCTCTAATCCATCCAAAGCGTTTCTCTGGTCTTGGATGAATGTCAAGGTAATCTTCCTCATAAGCTAAAGGCTCCTAGAGGTGGAAGCACTGAACTCTTCATGCTGTCTGTTTGCTTTAACAGGAACCACACAATTCCACTGAAGATGATGCAGGTTCTGACAACTCTCAGTTCACTGGAAGCACAATAAACCTACAGGATCTGGAATGACCGGTGTTAAGAACAGCTACTTGAAAACAAATTGGGCAATCATGTCTTGACAGAGTGAGATAACTGTGTGGGTCTTTTTTCAAGGAAAATATGGAAATCAGGAGTACGGGATTATGGTTGCACTCTTTGCTAAGGACAATTGCAGCTGAAAGATTTTCTTTAAAAGTGTAAATCTCACTTGATGTGCCTGTGTAAGATACCCTGTCTGCCTTGTGCTTGGAGGGACTGAGGCAGACTGCTGTACAGTGTTGTTTCAGGGAGAAGTACTGTATTAAACTTCAAACTGAGGTAATATTTACTGTTTTCACAGGAAAGCAAGTATTCTACAGCTAACAAGTACAAATTTATAATCCTGCCTAAGACAGTTAAAACTTTCCTTCTGTTGGTCTCCTGCTGGAGCCAGTGGCATCGAGGAATTAAGAGCTAAAATTTGCAAGTGTTTTTCACACACACAAAAAT
The DNA here is from genome assembly GCF_009769465.1 of Tauraco erythrolophus. Classification (NCBI taxonomy): domain Eukaryota; kingdom Metazoa; phylum Chordata; class Aves; order Musophagiformes; family Musophagidae; genus Tauraco; species Tauraco erythrolophus. Next base: position 11,731,280 of record NC_141476.1, read on the forward strand.
AATTGTTTCGGCCCCTGTGTTCTGACAGAAGACGGGAAAAAAGGAGTCACATGTAACAAAATTAATGTCCTATGCCATGACAATGAGATGCTCTAAAATCTTTGTTTTAGAAAGCTAGATTCTAAATGTTAACTTAGCTGTGAATCAGTTTGTAGCTCATGTTGAGTTTCTCCCTTTCCTTGCTCCTGTGTCCCAAATACTTTGCTGAATTCTTCCAGCAAAACTTGAAAACTGCAATAGAACTGTACTCACTGTAAGTGATTAGCTAAGAGTCCAACAGCATCTGAGAGAGGTTCATTTTGTCTTCACGTTCCCTTTTTTGGGAGGAATGTTGACCGTCACGTAAGTTTAAGCACCTTGATTTTCTCTCATCTATAAACTGCTGCCAAGTTACCTGTAAACAGGCCACTATATTTTTTATTTTTTTTTTCAATTGAACACTGTTAACACTTGTTCTTTATTGATATCCCAGTGTGTCACATGCACGTGGAGCTTCCGGGTGGTTTACAGAACATGCAATTGTCAGAGTATTTTATGAGGGGGAAAAAACTGTTACCGAGGAAGATTTGCCCCACTGAAAAACGGCAGTTTCTCTTGGGGGCAGGGGGGGAGGGGAGAGGTTGTATGTGCTGTACTTATCTGGATTGCAGACACCTAAATAAGTATAGAGTTGTATAGGAAAAAAACCACGCCTTTGGTTACATATTAAGGTAGTAATTTAAATGTTTTTTATGGTGATGTACTGAATGCCTATAAAATTATGTACAGGAGTTTGATAAAGGGTGTATGTACTGGTTTTTATTCTCAACAGGTGTGTGTGTATATGCACGTATGTGTATTTTTTTTTTTTACAAAACAAGATATGTCATGCAGAAGAACGTTGTGATCTTTCTAATCTTGCACATATTTATTTATTTTACAGTTATACTGATGTTGAATTCACACGAGGTCATTCAGAAATGCTTTTACTTCCTGTGCCTTTTGAACTATGTATGTGTCCAGATAAATGTGTTTTTTTTTGGTTGAAGACTTGGCGAGGAAAAAAAGTATACAGATTACATTCAGCTTCAGATCCTGATTGTAGGCAGTGTTTTATCTTCTGGTTGAACCAGTTTTATTTTTCTATCTTTACTTAACTGAGAGTTGAATTCTCTCTGTTCTTCTCATCCTGAGTTTACAGCTTATGACTAGGGAATTTCTTAAGCCTCTCAGGTTGGGTTTCCAAACCAAACTGATTGGTGGATGAGATCTTCTGCCTGATAGCTGTGACTGCAGCATGGAGTCCACTCCTGAGAGGTAGAAGTGTTGAGGAGGAACCATGCTGAAGGGGGACTACGGGGTCTTGTGCTAGTGGTTGCCATGCTCTCCCTGGAAGCTGAGACACCTTGAGCTCCCAATGCCTGCATTATTCTGTTCTCAAGGACCATACCAGTTCGTAATCTATTAAAATGGCCAAGGAATGCTCCATCTTTTTATGGGACTTGCAACCGAATCTTTCTACTTCTGAAAATGTACCTCACTGAGCTTTGTAAGTGAATGTAAAGTGCTAACCTCTTGGGGCCGAAAATTGGATCACTTGGCTTGAACTCCGTTGCTGGCAATGGATACCTGAAGAACTGCTGATGCAAAAGGGTTAATAAAGCTTTTTTTTATGGTCAGTTTGTGACTGGGTGGTGTTCTTTGTATGGATGCATCTGACAAAACTAATTGTTAGCGTCTTGATTTCTGCAGAGCTTGTGTTTTCCTTCACTTGAGTCTTCTCCACAGTAGTGGAGTGGAGTCTAATGAAACCCATCCTTTGGATGAAAGCATAGCCTTTGCTTTTTATAGTCCTGTAACAGATTTGTCATTATAATAAATGTCTGGCAGGTGCCTGGCTTAGTCATGCCATAACAGATATTCTTACCCAGGACTGTGATAAATCTCACTGGTCAGATTTGTAGGGGTAGCACTGTTTGTGTCAAAAACTGAATGAGAAAAGCGTTACTGCTAGCAGGAGCCTGAGAACCAAAATGAGAGAATTTTAGTTTATTTTCTTAGGCAGCAGATCAGTGGGAGGGAAGAGTGGTTGGCTGACAAAACAGCTTTCCCTAGGATCTTGGGGTAGGAAAAGATAGGGAATTTCATGAGACCATGAAGTTCATCAACTGAGCAAAGACTAACAAACTGTAGATCTATGAACGGTTTTTGAGAGCAGCATCAGCCCACCATGCTGTGGTTAAGGCTGTGTTGTCAAGTGAAATAATAGAGTTGTTCTTCCTTCTCCTTATCCGTTTGTTCTTGGCTGTGCTTGGCTGTGTTCTTCTTCCTGGCAGGTGGGTTGGAACGAATCTCGTGCTGCTCTGCAGAGGAAGAAGAGGCATGTGTGTCTGTGCTGTGCTGGAATGGTGTGTCTGAATTGTGCAGCTCCTCTTAAAGCTGCTTGATGCTACTGGGCTCTCCTGCTGCGAGGGGCTGTGGCCCCTTGCTGTGTTTTCTAGGCAGGTTTCAGTGTGTCTGTTAAGTGTGGTTTTTCTATTAAAAAACGAGCATCAAGCATCTGAAGGCTCTGCATGTGCTGGTGCCTCAGCTTCTACAAAGAACTATTGAACCTGCAACTGTTTTCTGACTACAGCCTTATTTGTATGATCTCAAGAGGATGGGAAGTTGGAAGTCTGGAGAAATATCTGCAGGAGCCTGCAGAACCATTTTTTTAACCTTGGGTAAAGGGGCAGGGGCTCATGGCACCTGTTCTCCATCACTCGTGCTGTCACCGGCTTGGTGTGTGACTGGGAGCTGGGCTGCCCTCCCCGTTGGTTTGCCCTGTGCAGCAGGAGCCTTGGCCTGGAGCTCCGCGCTGTGCCTCCTGAGCAACCACAGCTCCGCTCGGCGTAATGTGGAACATTCCAAGAAAGGGATGGGTTTGATGGTATGGCTGAGCTGATCTAGGGGCTTGCTGCTGCTGGTGGGAGCGTCCTGCTGCCACCTGGTTCCTCTTTTGCTGATTTTCATGCTTTTCTTAACGCTGCCAGGTTAACAAGTTGAAATGAGCTTCATGAGAAAACTGGCAAGTAATGGAGGGGACCATGTGGTCAAGAGACAAGGAGAGGAGAAGGACAATAGAAGGATATTGAGCTGGAATAACAGTGTAACTGACTTCTCAGCAGTTGCTTAAATTGCATCAGTCCCATAAACTGGGCCACACGTGAGTGTGGGTGCCCCGAGTAGCACTCTTCCCTTAAACCCTTGATGATCAAGTACCTGTCGCTTCTGGGGATTACTGCACTTACCTTTTTTTTTATAGTTGCCTGCGGTCTTTCCAGGGCCCATTGCAATCTTTCCTCCCACTGCTGCTTCTGTCTGAGCTTTTCCTCTCAGCCTTTCGAAGGGAGCAAATAAAGGATGGGTCAGATGCAATACGCAGCTGCACCGAGTGTGCTTTTGACGTGCAGCTCGTCTAGTAACGTTCTGCCAGAGCACAGGGGTTCAGGTGTAGCCAATGCTGGTTCGTTGCTGTGAAGGTGGTGAGAGAGAGAACTTGGTGCAGTTGATCCTACTCTTTCTGGAGTGAGGGGAGGAAAAAGCACGTTAAGCTTTGCAAATGGAGATGTCAGATGGTTCTGTTACAGACATGGTCTGTGCCACCTTCAGCAGGCGGTTTATGCCTCTACAGTGGACCAGGACTCTCACCAGCTTTATGGGTGAACGATGCTTGTTGTGTCTTAAGTTCTCACCAGTGCAACCAAGTCGTTAACGTACAGGTGGGAGTAGGAGGGTTTTACATCCACGGAGCTACACTTTGCCTAAACAGGCACAGTGGAGGCTGATGCTGGTAACTGGCTCAGACTCCCTACGGAAACACAGTTCTGGGACAGAAATGGGCTCAAGTTATTGAACGCTATGGCAGAGAGGAAATGAATTCTTAACCTTATGATCTTGAGAATATTTTTAAAGGCTTTTCGAAGGTGTTGATTGGTTTTGCTTTTTATTTGGAGGAGGGGGAGAGGGTGTGTCAAATTCCTTCCTGAATTCTCCTCCTCCATCCTCAGAGCAAAACAAGTGCGTGTCTGCCTTCTTTTGTGAGTTAAGAGTGCGAAACCAGTCACGGAACATCAGGAAGAAGCATCACACCCTTTCTACTACAAAGGTGAAGGAAGATACAGAGAAAGAGAGTAAGTAGGAGGGAAATGGCACTGTTTTGGCTTTAAATCATCACACTATTTTTTCTTCTCTGCTGGATCTGCTTCACTTGGGAATGGCCAGGTACAATCAGCTGTCCAGTTGCATCTGTGGTGTTTATGAGGGGAAATTTCATATGTGTAACTGAGCCAAAAGGAATGTGTCTTATCTTGGAACCTAAATTTATTGTATTAATTTGCTGCTATTTAATTTAATAATACAAGTTAAGTTAAAGAGTTTTGTAGAAGAAACTTTTGAAAGCTGGCATTGCTGAAAAGTGCCCTTATGCACCTATTGAAGTCTGACAAAATATCAGGGGGTGTCAGACTTTGAGTGTGTTAAATAATAATAGAAGAGTAATTTTCAATTTAATCAGTTTAAATATTGTTACTGCAAATTGCCTTCTTAAAATGATGATTCTTATCATGGAATCTGCTCGTGAGATTTGTTCTGTTTTTTCTTCTTCCAGATTTTGCACTTTTCTAATGTGACCTCCAGGGCTTTTCTAATGTACCTGTGGGCTGCTGCTCACTGATCAGGAGATGCAAGTTCTATGAATGTGAAGCCATTACAGAAGTAAAATGGGATGTATTGGTCACGTGGGCTTTCAGATTGATGTTACAGTGTCTTGGGTTGATCTGACAAATTTGGCTCTTTCAGTGGCTTTGCTTTTGACTGTCAACATTTGAAAACAAAGGCTTCATTTCCAGAAGAGGGTCTTGTCCTACCTTAGCCTCCGTTCCTTTCTTTTGGCTTTCTCAGCCTGTTCTATCTTTGCTGGTGGGATTCTCTCCAAGTTGTCCAGTAAATCATAGAGCTGTTTTTCTATCACCGTTAGCATCTGCACTGTCTGCAGGTTTGCACTGTTTTCTCCGGTGCAGTGGCAATAGACTTCCAGCACCTTTTCGTTCAGGCTTGTGAGCATTTTGTCCTAGCAGTGAGGGGAGAAATGGTGAGAGGCACGGCTGGGTTCCGCCCAGTAGAACCACAACATCCCTCCAGAAGCAAAGGACATTAATACACTAATTTCCTCAACAAGACTCAATGGCTTGTTTCCCAGTTTGCTTAGCACCAGTGTCTGGGACAGATGGCTGTATCGAGCCATCCTTCTGTTGGTCTCATCTCCCCAGCTTTTCTGTGGCCTGGGACAGGTTGCAGCTGCCCGGTTGCCTCTGAGAGTCCTGCTCTCACCTTGTAGCAGCTGAATGGAGTAGACACGTTTGCCCCAGTTTGCTGCCAGACCTGCCCTTGCTATAGCTCCACTGCTGAGATCAGTGCTGATCCCGTCCCAGTGCAGCCCCGGTCTGCTTTATTCCCAGGATATGGCTGGTGGAGAGGAGCCGTTTAGGCACGTGTAACCCCCCCTTGCCTTGATCTCTGCGTGTACCTGGTCATCAGCTTTGTATTCTCCAGAGGAAGAGAGGTGAACTTTGAGCTTCAGATCTGCTACTTTCTCTTCTTCCTTGGCGATGGAGGATTTGAGGGTGACTACCTGCTGTTTCAGCTCTGCTAACTTCTTCTCCCTAGGCCAAAAGACAAAAGAGGCGTTTTGAAAGAGCATCTCTGAAACACATTCCTCCTCTGCTGCTTTCCAGCCTGGGGCCTTTCCTCCTGCTGCCGGCAGATGGAAGTAACGCTTCGTGCCAGTGCTGGGGAGCTTGCACCCACAGCTCTGAGAGCAGAGGGAACTTGTGATTTTTCTGGGATAACGGTTACTGTGCTGGTGTGGGGGAGGGAGAAGTAACATAAGTCAATGGGGGAAGTAGATTACCTTTAAAAACTTTCACGAGGGGATAAGCTACACTTTAAACGGGAATATGTGTGTCTACCTGCCATGGAAACTGTTGCAATACTGCAACAACGCTTGGGTTCCCTGCTGATTTCCTCTAGGAAGGGTTTGCATTGAGTCGGAATAGGTGCTGGTCTGGGTCACGCCAGGATATGCCTTCTCTCTTCCTTTGATCTTTCTTTATGGGAATTACACAATACTTCTGGCTTATGTCTGCTCCAGTATGCTAAAAAGTTGCTTGTGCCTTGAGGACTAAGGAACTAGTCCCAGGCTCAAGTCCCATCTCCTAAATTACATAGATGGGACACTTTCCTAGGAGCTCACAAGATGGTGAGTTGGATGGGCTGCAGCTGGGCTCTAAGGTATGAGAAAGAAACTTTGTCGTGTGCTGCGTGAACAGCAGTACATGTGGTCTGCAGCATGCAGCCTGATGGCAAGGTGCTAGTGGGCAGAAAAGGAAGTCACTTATGTTTGAATGCTGGAGCACAGGGACCCCTTCCCACCACTTGCAGGATCACACTTACATGCTTTCATGCGTGGTGATGAAAGTGTGTTGGACGTTGTCCAAGCTTTCCTCAATCTCCTGGGAATTCTGGATGAAGGACAAGTTCTCTTCCTCCATCTCGGTGAAAATAGACAGCAGTTGTTGGGGATCAGTAAAATACAACTGAGGCTCCTGGAGTAGAAAACACACAGGATGAGTTTTTGTCCTCCTCTAGCTTCTTTTCCATTGGTATACATGGAGGTTGGTCTGCATCAGCCCTGTCTGTTCAAATGCTCTCCCATGTAGAGAGGTCCATGAGTGTCCACCTACAAACGTCTCCCACCTTCCTGCTGTGTGTAGCTTTACGCTGCCCCAGTAGCTCACCCCCAAAACAAGATGCAAACATCTGTGAGTGGAAAAACTTCAATTTCAGACATAAACCAATAACTTCATGAATTTAAAAATTTCCCATTGTATGATGCGATATCTTGTTGGGGGATGGGAAGCTTTAAGATGATGGAAGATTTTTGGAAAATGGAGGAGGAAAGTTAAACTAAGGCATTTATAATGTGTGTTTTTAAAACATGAACATTTATGAATGTATAAACATACATTTATAATTGGTGGCTACCGTAACTGCTCAATACCATAATGAATGATTGGAAGGTGAGAGAAATTAGTAACATCAAGAAATGACATGGGACAAACAGAAAGTGTAAATATTTCAACACAAGACTTCTGACCTCATCTTCGTCCGAGCAGGTTTCGCTTTCTGCGTCCTCCAGTGAACTTCTGAAAAAGCATGATGTGTATCAGGCCCTTAGAGAAATGACAGCTCAAAGGAGACCTTGTTAGTGAATCATGAACACTGTTGTTGTTTGCTGTTGCTGTTTGCTCCTGAACAGTCCTTTGCACATTCACATGTTTGGCCTCCCGTGACTCTGGGCTGTTTGGGGGTCAGTAGGAGCTCAGGTCACACAAACATGCAGTGTGGGACCTACGTCTGTCCACAAGCAAGCTGCCTTCTGAGCTGCTCTGGGCTCTGTGGCCAGCAGGGCTGGGACATGACGCATGAGCTTGAACTGAGGGTGTTGATCTAAATGCCTTTAAACTTGATGGGAGGATGTTGGAGTCAGTACATAAGTATCGACGTGCACACCTGATGGCATTCTACTGTATTTTGATTTGTTCCAATAAGACCCAGATCTCAATATGCTCACAGTGAGGTGAAGAGTAGGTTTCCTCTACACTGACTCCCAGTCAATTGAGTGCTCTCTACAGTACGTAAGTCTGTTGTTGGCGTTGTCTTGTACTTACGGTTCTCTTGTTGATAGAGGCTTCAGGAAGTTTTTGAGCTGTGGCCCGATCTCGTGTAATGACCTGAAATCCAAACTCTTTGAAGACAGCAGGGAACTCGGCACATCTGTATAACTGGTGCTATAGGGGCTGGCAGCATTTGTTCTGGCTGTCGGACCCTCACCTGGAGACAAGAAGAGATGTACACTTAGAGCATGGGGCTGTCCCAGTGAGGAGTGGGCAGCTCTTCCCCGGCACTCACCCTGCTCTGCGGTGCTGGGCAGCAAGGCACTTTCCTCATTAGCTTTGGATGCTGTTTTGAAATCCTTTTCCTTTGTGTGCTTTTTCCCATGTTCCTCCTGCCACTCTTTCGGAGATAGTTGATAGAGGAAGTCCCTGTACATCTTGTACTCCTGCAGAGTATTCTCGAATCTGGATATATCACTGGGGTGAGAGAAGTGGACAAAGTTTATTAGCAGGGAGGAAAGCCCCTGTTTGAACAGGTTTTTTCTAACTCTTGATATTCAGCTTCACCCAGAGAAGGGACGAGAGGGCACACGTCTTCATGCACATGTAAAGACAAATGGGAACCTGCCCTGTGGTTCCTCATGTCAAAGCTGCCTGGTCACATCTCTGTGGCCAGATCCTTGCTGTGGCACTGGGCTTGCTAATTTGGGAATTTTTACTTAAAAATGAATGAGAAATCTTGCCAGCTCAACTCATAACAGGAATTACAATTTTTTCTCTTCTTCTTCTTTCTCCAAGTCATTATTAAAATGCATTTTTAGTTTTGTTTGATTTTTAATCTGAGACTAGGCGTTTAACTTTGGTTTTGGAATGTTTATACTTTTTCAAGATATCATTAAAAAAGCTAGTCGAGTTGTTTTAGAAACAAAGCCAGCATCTGGAATCCAAAAGCTGAAACATTTTAACTCTTAAAATTGAACATTTTTAGAAATCTTTTCCCCGATTCCCTTTCTCCCTGAAAGCTGTGAGGGTACAATGCTGTAGGGGCTGTTAAAGGCTAGGCAGGAATAGTGTGCAACCATTACCTTTGGAGGTTCTCTATTTGGGAAGTGATTTCCCGGATCTCTGTTATTTTCTTTGTCTTTGCTGCCCTTTCTCTTTCAGCGCTAGGGAAGAATGCATAAACATAAGCCATAAAACAATTTAGCAGTAAGTGGACGGTGAATTGAGGTGCACAGAGAAAAAGATGTGAGGGGAGTGTTAGAAATCTCTCTTATAGATGTATCCCAGGTGATGCTTGGCTCCTGCCTGAAGGCCTTGCTTGTCTTGGCAAGGAGAGTATGGGGTCCCAGCAGCACCTCCAGGTTAAGGCCTCCCTAATTTGGCTGCTGCTGAACGTCAATTCCTGCTCTGCTCTTGTGATAACTGTAATGGGCCAAAGTGATAAATTTGTTTCACTTAGGGACTGTTCCTGCTGTGAGGGGTTGGGCAGAAGCATCTGCCTCTTGTAAGGGTGTTGTGAGAAGAATGGAAGTGGTGAGGTCAACAGCAGGTTCCTTACTGTAGTCAGATCAAGGGCTTTTTCAATGAGGGGATTCCTCAGCTATTGATCTCCTTCCTCTCTTTCATTGAATGTATGGAAAGGAAGTGTCACCAGGACTGTAACTCTGGGAAAACTCAGACATAGAGCATCCGAGGATGGATGCTGGCCAAAACCCTGCAGGGAGGACAAGCAAAAGACCTCCAGTGTCCAGAACAAAAGAGCACACAGGTGGTTCCCTCAAATTCCCTTACATTTTCAGGGCTTGAAAGTAGTTTTTATGGTTCTCCCTCAAGAACTCATCGAACACGACAGCATCCTTCTCCAGGTCATGTTCAGCCTTTTCCAGTTTTCTTTCCTCGTTCTTTATTAGGTTCTCCATCCTTTGAATCTCATCTCGCTTTACTGCCATGGCATACTGAAATGAACCCAAAAGGCAACATGGGCACATCGGTTAGCAACATGATCACACAAGTTGTTTGGGTTTAAAGGTATGTGGGTGTAGCTTTGTTCTTGGTTACCTTGTTACCTTATAGTTGTTGGCAGGGAGAGGGTAGGGATTTCAAACCAAGGTATGTGTCTTAGTGCAAACTAGGTGCATAGAGGCCAGGAGATGTTTCAGAAGCAGCATAGCAAATAAGCAGTGAAACTGAAGACAGAATCCAGAAGTCCCAGCACTGTGTTAACTCCTGGCTGACAAGAATTGATTCAGTTGTATTACAGCACAATAATACAGGTGAATAATGGGGATATTCTGTGATTATTGATCTGTGACTGTGATATTCTAGCACGGCTGCCTTATTTTAGTTTGGAATGGCTCCCAGATATAATTTATGTCTGGGACAGCAGGAGCCAAAAGGTCAGTGTATCTGCACATCTCACAAATGAAATAGTTGCATGACTGCTATTGAATGGCACTAATGACCTATGTTCCTTCCTTTCTTTCTTGGTTGGGGATTGCTGGGCTGTAGACTATGAGTGTCTTTACCACAGGACTTGGACAATCAGTTCTGAGGTCTGACATGTGCCTCCTCGGTGTGATTTCTAGGCAATGGATCTCAGGGGAAAAGAAAACAAAACAAAGCTACACATAGAAGAATAATTAAATGAACAGAAAGTAACATTCTTAAAACCAATTACCTCAAGTAAAAATATCTCTCTTCTGTCATTTATGTAGTCACGGAATGTCTCCTTTTCTACCGGGTAATCTGAAATGAGGATATAAATATAATCAGACTAGAGGGGGAAATGTGGTCAAAGTAAAACACAGTCAATATGGAGGCTGCCATGAGCATGGATGTGGTTGGCGCTGGAACCAGCAGTACTGATTCTCTTGTTATAGTTTTGACCTTGTTTAGCATCAGTTTCATACGGGCTTTTGTGGAGTAAAGCCAGGTAGAAGAGAGTGGAGAATTTGGTCCTTACGAAAGTCAATGTCCTCTATACATTAATGGCAAAGCTACTCCTCATGTCAGAGGCACAAGATCTGGGCCCACATCCACTAAAATCCAAGTTTAGGTCAGCTTAGTAGAAATGTCTCCATGACACAAGGTCCTGCACGCGCTCTGCTGATGCCCAGCAGATTCCCAGAGCTCACAGCCACTGCAGAGGCCATAGGGTTGGTGGAATCCAGGCTACTGCAGTGAGGGTGATACATGCTCCATATGTAAATGCATGAGATAGAGATGGCCCAGCCACGCAGAGGCTGGCAAGATGCAGCATGTAACTATTGTGTCTGCAAGAGCTCACCAAAGTCAGTTGGTGCTAACTGCTGCTCCCATCCCCTCTTTAATTTTTTACTTCAGGCTGTTAGCCAGCTGAGCAGCACCACTACAAATATAATAACTGTTCCTTACAATTTTTAGTGGCCATTTTCCATGAAAGACTCTTCTGAAGAGTTTTCAGTCTCTCTTCATCTGTTGTCTGTTTTTTGTCCTCTTCTTCCTCCTGTTGCAGAGCTTTCCTGAACCCTTTTTGCTTTGCTTTTGTTTTAGTGGAGCAAGTCATTTTCTCATGGATTTTCGTGGTCTTCATCCTTTCACGTTCCTACGAGGAGAAGTCAGTTATGTGGACAGTTTGATTATGTGCTTTGTTTGCTGTGATTTTTAAAGATGTCGGTGGTTATTCACAGTCTAGAAATTTGCAGGCTACTAATATCCTGCTGATGTGTGTTTGCCTGGTTTATCTGACTAATCGCAAAGACATTCTCTCTTGAGGCAACTGAAACACTTCATTTCTTAGCATTTGTTCTCATTAGTTTGTTGATTTGTGTTCTGCATCCAGCCACCAGCTGTGCCAGTTTGTACCTACTCAATGGCTTCATTTTTCCTTCCTGGATTATTCCTGGGAGAAAATGGAAATTTTCAGAGATTCATCCTTCAAGTCCCCTAGTAAAAGGGAACAACAGGACAGTTTGCACTCAATACCAACTCAGTACAACTTTCACAAAAGCATGTAAACTCTCAAGTTCAGATTGAGAGGATCTATTCAAACCCACTCCAGAGCTTTCTAAAGGATTGTTCGTGCTCAGTGCTTTCACAGGGGCTGAAGTATAATTCATTGCTCTCTGCACACTTCAGGCATGGGTTAGGCTGAGGACGTCATTCAACAGACATCCTTAGCGCACTTCTTCCTCAGCCTTTCCCCATACTTATATAGTGACCTTCAACCCCAGCTAAAACCAGACTATCAGTCATCAAAGTGACGTGAGGAGGCTTGCTTAAGCTTGTTTGGAGCCCTCCATTTGTGATTTAGAAAGAAAGACCTCTTGCTTTCACACTACTACCTGCCTTCTGCAACCACATACAAGAAGACCTCTCAGAGATGTGACGACCTCTTAATGACTTCCCACCCACTTTGGATTGCATGCCCTAAGGAAAGTCCACTGCAGAAATAAGGAAGAAAGAGACATTCCTGACACCCAACTCTCTGGTCTGATGGGTTGAAATTTGCTATCTTATGGAGAGAAATCTAAGGCATGAGACCCACGTTGTCCTTATTCCTAGGCATTCATATTATTGGCAGTTCAGAAGAAGGTCACATCAAACATTGGAATACAGCTTCCCAAGCAGAAATCCCAGCCTGTTGAAGTGGAAAGCAAGAGATCTTTCACCAAAGCTTTATGTAGAAATCAATATTAACAGCACTTGCAGGTATCTTCTTCAGGAATGATGTAAGTAAACAAAATGATCATATCCAGATTTGCACTAGGAACCACCAAGCCTGTGCTCAGATCTGCACTTGGTAAAGTTAATCTCATCACAGACTTCAGTGGACTTGAAGCTGATCTGAGGCAGTTTCAGATCAATTTGGCAGCTATTGTTTCTCTCGTGCACTAATTTTGGTATGATTTTGTATTGGTTGGTTGCCTGCCCTAGTGAACTGCTTGTACGTATGTTGGCCTAAAGCATGTACACTTACCGCCTGAGCCTTTTTTCTTTCCTTGTCCCTTATTGAGAAAATATCAATATCTGAAGGAATTGTAAATGGATTTTTCATTGGATTTTTTTCATTCTCTTCTGGGCTTTCTGCAAAAAATAGATTAGGATGTAGCAGTTGAGAAGCAGAATATCATGACCCAGTGCAAGGGGACCCTGATCTGCTGCACCACACCTGAAAGGTGGGCAGGCAGCCGTGCTCCAGCTGTAGATGTCTAACGATGCTGAATCAAGAGTGGTGAGCTGGATAGGGCTTATAAGGAGCCAGTGATATAACTGAGACCTCTGTATTGTTTGTGTCACTTGACCATATCTGCTGATCAACTCAGGATTTCAGCCAGGGATTTTTAGTAGTCTAAGAGCTGTTCTACTCATCTCATCTGATCATGGGCAGAAGGGGCTGAATACAGGCCTCTCCTTTGACCTAACAATGAAAAACTGCCAGAGCATCATGGTCTTACCTGACAGCACAAGCTGGGTTTCCATTCCAGGTTTGAAAGGGAGACTTTTAGATGTTGACTCTGTATGTGGAGATGGCATCTTTGACCCTGACCCAAGGAAAACCATAAACAAACCAATCAGTTGGGACCTACCAGTAACTGATGCAGCAGATTTTACAGCAGTGATGGGCCTAGGGGCTTTCTGGATCTTAACCACTGAAACATTTTGTGTCTGTAGGAATTAAAAAAATGTTTCAATAAACTGAAAAATGTTTGTGTTCTGACCCCTAGAAAAGATGTTCATCCCTGGCTTATGTGAAAGCTGTGTAAAGCCCAGTCCTACTTACATATTCACTGATGGGAAAGCAAAGACAAAACAATTTGGAGATAAGAAGCAACTCAATTCTCTTGCCTCCTATTCCACCCGCATCTCCAGTTCTCATTCAAACCCATACTTTTTCATCCTCCCATTACTGGTTCATGAGCAACATTTTTACTCCCTAAAGCTCTTACCAGAAATTGCTTCAGGACTGTGGGTTTCTTGTGATAAGGCTGAATGGTTGTTGGACAGCACAGACATGCTGTAGGGAACTCTGTCGTGTTTAATTTTAGGCTGGCAGACTGTTGAAGGTCAGGTTTTGGTTTCTTTGTAGTCTTTGCTATGGGTCCTAGGGGAAAAGTCATAATTGTAATGATCTCACTTACAAAGAACAGATAGACTATTGTTAATGTTATCTTTTAATCAACAAAGGCAGCAAGCTGGGTCCAGGGAGGTATTAGTTCAATCGATGCGATTCTGCTGCTGGGACCATTCCTGGTCTGCACTGATACAAGACACAGCAGAAAATATCCTCTTCCGCTTGCACTAGTTTTAAGGCTATTTTAGAGCATCAGTTTTTGTTCTGAACAGCCTCCAGTTTTTATGTATTTTGAGCTAAACTCATCTGGCCTAATTTCCATGTACGTCCTTGGTGCTTTGTGTTTCCTATTGGCTGTGTTTCTGCAGCTGCCCAATTAGTATCTTATTCTTTGGATTCCACTGTTGATGAGACGCAGAGGTTGAAGTAGAATTTAGGCTGTCTGAATATGCCCCAAATGTTTTCTCTTTCCTTTTCAGTTCCTGCAGTACCTTTTCCAAAAGCCTCCTTGACTGGCAGCTCAGATTTCATGTCTCTCTGAACTTTGGCATGACTTAATGGCATATTTTTCTCTAGGGATGCCTCATCTGCATCATGGAACAACATAATCCCTGCTGCTGATGTGAGTTTTGGAGAAAACCCCATCAGGGCAGGGGTAGGAAGGCAGTCAGATGCCTGCAGCGTTCAGTCAAATGCACGTTGGGAAATATGCAGAGCAGTTGCAGCAAACACCTAGATGTTCATCCCTCTCAGCACACACCTTGACTTCTGTAATCTAAACCCCTTCTCATAAAAATCTTCTTGTTCATGGGGTCGATTTAAATTCCTGCTACAGGGAATGGGACTGAAAAGCAGGACTAGACAGAGGATACTGGCTTACGGAAATCACTTGTCAGTGAAACTCAGAGATAAAAGTGATTTATAATATAATTTTAGCAAAGTATAGGAATTCGTTTCTAAATTTAACTTTTTGTTTCTAAAATTAACTTCTAAATATTCCTTTTATCAAGATATTTATGGTTTGATGTTGCTGGTTTTTTTAATAGATTATTTGCACAACACTTTGGAAATACTGCCAAAAGCTACAGAAGTGCTAGTTGTCCTAAGTATAATCATTAAGATCAATAATGCCAATAAAAAATTGCTTTGTTGCTAGAATCATTTGGCATATATTTCACTGCCTCTGATGTTTTTATGTTTCAGTAGCTACATACCAATGACCAGCAGCATGTGAATCAATAGATAAGGCATTCATGGTTTTAATTTACCAATACATTTATTCAGCGCTTTTCCCTAGCATCAAGCTGCTGTGCAGAAAAAAATACACGAGCGTAAACATTCAAACAGTTCTAAGAAATAATACAATAAAATCCATCCACCATGTTCCCAGAGCACTGGATGAGAGTATGTTTTATACACTCAAATGATTTAAATGATACCATCGCTTGCAGAGAATGCTCGTTACGCTCACTGGGGAATCTCTCTAAGTTCTGAACTGCACAGCAATTCTTCCAGGGACGGATGTGTCCCATTTCCCAATACATACCTCCCCCCAATTTGCCCACGGAGAAGGAGGGTGGTTAGCGCGTGTGATTTCCCGGTGACACACGCCAGCACCTCCTCCTCTTGTCCGAGTGAGACGCTGCATCTGATGTCGAAAACAGAAAAGAACTTGCTGTGACAACCCTCACCCCATTATTTCTTGGTTTCTTACCCAAAGGAGAGCTCCTCCGGGCTGCTCTCCTGAGGGAGGCCGCGATCAGATGTGGCCGTGGCCGTGGTGCAGCTCGGCTCTGCCGTTGTTCTCTTGTTTGCAGTGCCATGGAAACCTGCGCTCCCGTTGCCGGGCAGTACCCGTGCCTGCGGGAGGGATGCATTGCTCCCTTCCTGGGTCAGGCTTGGGTCCTCTGCAGCCGGGAGAGTCTTCCCGGAGCCCGGCCACCACAGGAGGCTTTACAAAATCACCTGCCTGGCTGCAAGGCAGGCATGTTGGTAGGTCTCCTGAGCAGGCAGCTCGCTGAAATTCAAACCAGACACCTGGATGGAAAAAGAAGAAAACTGTCATGTAAGAGGTCTCTCTGGCTTGCTGGTTCTTTATTTCAGTCCACGTGGCCTGGGAATTGGGTATTTAACCCCATCTCTGCAAGCAAAGCAGTGGGTGGAGGAAGCGGGAGGTAGAGCCCCTGATTGCGGAAATGACTGTAAGTTATCATTCCATAGCCTTGGTCTTTCTGCTTGTAAAGTCTGAATAGTCACAGTTTGGAGACTGTGTGGTACAGGTGAATGAACGGTCATTTACTGGAGGTTCCTCAAGTCAATAGAGCTATAGAAGTCCAAATATCACCTTCCAAAATACCATACAGTTCTAAAGATGATTTGATAAAATATCAGCTGGAAAAAGCAATACATTGCAATGGAGGAAAAGATCTTTAAATCCCCATACTGACTCTTTCCTGTTTCTGAGAAGACCAAATCAGTTCCAAATGGATCATGTTCTTCTCTAAACTCTTTAGACTATTAATACAATTTCAGCTTTCTGAAATAGCAGTTTCTTTCATTTACCAAACAGCTTTCTCCATCTGAATAACTCATGCAATAAATACCATGATTTTCTGTAAGTGCAAACTCTCATTTGATTATTATAGTTCTTTTCTGTAATTGCTGATTATCAAGAGACTGGATTCAGGCAACAGAAGGAAAATGCTTATACAGAAAGAAATTTCTCTTTATTCTGCACATGAATGCTCTGATTTTTAGCAGTGATGCAGAAAACCATCATGCTATCTTTAGTATGTTTTGGGAAATTTCCCAAATGTATTGGGGAGTATGTATAAAAAACAAGACCATAGAATAATTTCCATTACCAAAAAAAAAATATTCAGGAATAAATTGTACTTAAGATGCATTTTTCTAAAGATATAATATCAAATGGTCTTTGTTCAGAAATACCAGTTTGTTACAGAATTGCAAATTTGTCGCAGTGGTAACATCACAGAAAGAGATAACAGGAAACTAAAACATCTGAACAGCTATGGCTCTGCATGGCATAATCTCTATATCAATGAATGACACGTTTATCTACCCATTGCTCTGTTCTGTGCTATCCTTGCTAAACACTTATTTCCCCAAGCTGGAACGGAGATTATTTAAGAGCAGAGATGTGTTTTGTGAATTCTTGGAAACGTGTCAGCTCTTCATTGCTTTGGTTCATCGTTGGTGTCCCACGCATACCATAAGCCGTTTAGGCTTTGCATTTCCTTGAGGGCAAAGAAGTTTTTAAGGCCAGAAGGATGTCTGAGGTCTATTCTTAGCCATCATTAACTTGGTTAATGAATGAAATAAACATCATGTGCAACATCATGGGAAAATCTGCCTTGTGGCACAGGCTGTGCAGCTGACCAGTGCTGCAGCTCGTCAGGGATTTCTGAGTTTCTAATGTTGCTTCAGGGCACCACATTTTTGGGGTTTATTAAATATCCGGGCAGGGCTTCCTCAGTGCAGGGCTGAGAAAGACAGACGGTTTGTACGGTAAGAACGGCAGGTTGCTGCTTACGTTTCCAATAGGATGTCTGCAGAATGGGGGCCTTACAGGGGGTGGTTTTGTTAGGACAAGAGATTGGGATTTTAAGATATCATTATTTCTTTGCTCCCTTCATTTCTTTCTTGAAGGGATTACTTGTCTCCTCCATTCCTTGGTCTCACTCGGTTTGCGATGTGAAGGGCTTACTTGTCTTCTCCACTCAGTCACCCTGTTTGTGACATGGGGATGCTGATCCCTACCACAGAGGTGCTGCAAGGGTTAGTTAGTGTTGGCAAAACATTTTGAAATGGCTGGTTGAGAAATGCTGCCAAAGATGAAAGCTGGATAAATACCTAGATAAATAAATATTCCTTTGTAGTCTTATCATTATAGGAATGTCCCTGTGCATCCAAGATGCTGCTCAGGTCACAGAGCAGTCACCTCTCCATTGCCTGGAGTCTTCTCAAGGGAATAAATTTATTTAAGTATTTTACTTCAATTTCTGCAAAGTGAGCTGCAATATGTACCATGCAGAGATAAAAGCCTGGCAGTAACCAGCAAACATCACAGAAATACTGAATGGATTGGCAGTTTTTTCTTTTTCTGGAGCCCTTATTCCTCTGTTTCCCAGTGAATTGTGTGGCTGCAGAACCTGGAGCATCCCAGGAGGGAGAAGGGGAAGTGGGAGCCTAGTCCCAGGGTTAGACACAAGGAAGGAGGAGGGATCCACGAGCAAGGGTCCACAAGACACCGCCTACAAGAGCCTGCTCTCTGCTTCAGTGTGGTCTCTGGTGAGCTATCAGGAGAAGCTTTCTGCTGGCAGGTCTCTTTGGGACACTGTTCTTCTGCCTGGGGGAAAGCAGCTTCATGTTGGTTATGGAGATCTCGTGGGGAATATGTGGCTGCTCACACACTTCTTGCAAGATCTGTGCATGCTGCTGAGCTCTGTAGAGAGGCTGAAAGGGGGAGAAACAGGGACAGTGTGGTTCTCCTCCTTTTGTACTTTATTCAGAGTAAAAATTCCTGCATGAGCACCACAGCTCAATGAAAGATGCCAAAAGAAACAGTACTGGAGACCATATTCATCCCATCTGACCAAGAGTAGAGCCATAACATGTCTCTTTTTTCCTGCAGATCTTCTCTCTTTGCAGCACCAGACCATCCTGAAGGCCAGGCTGAGTGGCCACACTCATTGACTGCTGCATGTGCACAGCAAATCATGGGCCTTTGATGGTAACATGGATGTCTACTGTCTCTTGAGGTTATGGGACACATGAAAGTGATGGCCTGACAGAAAAAGGATTACTGCAGCTCGGAGTGGAGCCATCCCAAAGAGGGATGAGCAGCTATTGCAGAAGGTAAGCCAGACACCTCCCGTGAACAGCAAAGCTGTGATACTGAGTGCCATGGCCCCATGGTGTCTAACCACTGGCACTCCTGTTCACCCCTTGCTCCTTCCATCTGAAGCTTACTTCCAGGACAGATTTTTGTCTCCACGCAAAATTTTCCAGCTGGAAGTGTCCCGTAACGTTCGCATGGGCAGAGCCGGCCAGGAGATGGCAGCAGCCTTGTGTCGCTGGGGCGGGGGACCCGGCTCTGGGACCCGCATCTCCCGCTCTGGCTTCTCCGTGACCCTTTTACCTTATAGATGAGATCTCCAGGCTTGACGAGCACCAAGAAACCCTGGCCCATCTTCTGGGTTGAAGGAGAAGTGTCCCCAGAGGGGATGTCTGCAAGAAGACCTGTGAGCTCAGCTGTCATCTGTGCAAAGAGGCTGATGGAGCAGGAGTCACTCAGGTGTTTGTGTCCTATCACTGATCCCCATCCCCCAGCCTGCTCCTGGGCTGTCTCATCCCAACCGAATTTGCAGTATTCTTTCAATAATCTGATTTAGATCTAGTGGATGAAAGCTGCTAAAAACCTCTGAAGAGCCACACAGAAATGACAAGACAGCCCCTGTCATTTGTCCTTTTACTGCGGTACGCATGGCTGCTGTGTAATGACTTGGACACAACACAGTAAGTGCTCAGTGATTTGTATTTCACACTCGTTCTTGCTGAGAACACAGACTCTTTCCTGCTGAGAGGAAGAGAAAATGTTCTACAGTCTTCATCTTGGGACACTTGCCAGACCTGGGCCAGTTTCTTTTGCAATGCAAAGCTTGTTCCAGTGCGTGCTGTGGTGGCAAGGAATCTGTCTCGAAGTGACTGTCAGCAGTGCTCTCCTCAGACAGCTGCATGCAGACAAGCTCTGTGCTTTGCTCTCGCTCCTGAGCTAACACAGCCAACACCGGGAAGAGTCGGTTGACTCGGGCACCTAGACTTCCGGATCGATGAATGTGAGGACTGCTCGTTGATCCGAGTGGTGGTGGTGTAGCACAGCCTGATGCAATTGCCACAGAGGATGACAGAATCACAGAAAAACACCATTTGGGAGGGACCTCTGGAGGTCTCTAGTTCAATCTCCTGCTCAAAGCAGAGTTAACATCAAAGTCACATCAGGCTGCTCAAGGCCTGGATGTTTTGAAACCAGCTGTTTCGAAAACCTCTAAGGATGGAGATTTCACAAACTCTCCGGGCAATGGAGAGTGAGATCTGGGAGCCTGAGCTTGGGCTCGGGGAGGGTGGCCCCACTGGTTTGCTCTGGTATGGATACAAATAAATGATATGGTTGAAATTTCAAGGCCGGTTCTGAATAACCATTTAGACCTGATCCTAAACTGAAAACTGTAACTAGTTCCAGGCTTCCCTCAGAGCTCAGTACTTTTGGGACCTGGGAGTTTGCATTTGGCTCATTTTAAAGAGAGCCAAAAGGCTGCAGCCAAGGAGACTTTCCTAACCAGGGCTATAAATCCAGGCTATTTGCAGGGACAAATGACCCAGGAACCTGAAATTGCAACTTCATGATTTTGCATTAAGCTCTTAAGGCACAGTTCCAGCCTTTTTCCTGGCCCTGGCTTTGTGGCAAAACTACAGCTGCTGTGACTGCATGGGAACTCATCCAGCTGAAAAACACCCTGCCTGAGGAAAAGATCCTTTTTATTATGATCACTGTGATGGCTTGAGGAAGAGGGACACATGGGCTGGGGGAAGGCGGAACTGTCCCTTTCAGTGGCAGCCTTTGATAACCTGACGGACATAACGAAACTGCAGCTTTGCAGTGGTAAAACAGGCTGATCCTGCAAGCCCTGCACACAAATTTCTTTCAAAAGGGGTGTACGGAGCTGACCAAAAAGGGTTCATAAAGTAAAGTTATGGGTCATCCTGATTTCTAAGAGCTGCAAAAGGAAGCACATGCTTCATGGCTCCAAACTTTTTCTGCTCATGTGGAATGGATTAAAGATAAAAACAGTCCTGTTATTCCATTTGCTCCTGAGCTGTTTCAGTCCTGTCTATCTTCTTCTCCAGAGAAGCTCATAGAGGAACTATTAACTGTGATTCAAACCCGTGG
This sequence comes from Tauraco erythrolophus, assembly GCF_009769465.1. Classification (NCBI taxonomy): domain Eukaryota; kingdom Metazoa; phylum Chordata; class Aves; order Musophagiformes; family Musophagidae; genus Tauraco; species Tauraco erythrolophus. The sequence goes on from NC_141476.1 coordinate 11,751,999, forward strand.
CTCATCTCCCCAGGGTGGCTCATGGGATCCACTTGCCCTTGCCAGAGAATGAGGCATCACTGGGTACCAGCTGCAACAGCTCAGGAACGTTTGGTGCCAGCCTGGTTGTTTCCTTGCAGGATCCACCTATTTGCATCCCTATTTTAAGTATGGAGTACTGGGGCACAGAGAAGTCACAGTGATCCCACTGATGCTGCGCAGTGGGTCTGTGGTGGGACAAGCCCCAGATCCAAGTCTTATATCTGCGTAGCTGGAACCACGGACAGCACAAACATGCTCCTCACAAAATGACAGCTTTATTACCTGGAGATGCTAGAAAGTTTCCACATCCCATTCCTATTCCTTTGCCTGCACCTGTGTGAATGCCCGCTGCTCTCCCCACCAGGATGTCAGCAGATTCTGTAGCTTGTTTTCCACTGAAATGTTTCCTCTTAGGTAAATATTACATCTGGGGTTGCTTTGCCAGTGGCTTTCCTATCTAGAGTTTGTACAACAGGTCAATGCCCTGCTCAGAGATAAGAGGAATACTTGCTGTGAATGCTGTTTGCTGCTGTGATGTGCCACCCTGCTTTTCCCTCATCAGCTTCTTTTTAAAAGGTTTTTGAAGGCTGCTTTAGTCATGGAGGTTTTAGCAAAGCGCAGGAAATTTAACACAAGCCGTCGAGTGCTGGGGCAGAGCAGAAGAACTTGTTTATTGCAACAGCCGTGACCTGTAAATTATTCATCTGTGTGTAATTGAAACACTCAGATCCTCAAAGGTCTTGTTACAGAGTGAAGTGTGGGATCAGCCAGCTTCAAGCAAAACAGGAAGGTTAACAGGTCCTGGGGAACCCTTCTCCATCCGCCTGCGTCTGCTCTACCACAGTGCCTGTTTGCAGAAGAAAATTGAGTTGCCGATAAGTGAAGCAACGCACACATATGTGTCTGTGTGGGGGAGAGAACATCTGTAAAATATCTTCCTGTGTCAGTTTTCCCTCCAATGGGAAATACAGTTTTGAAGCTTGTTGCAGTGAAATGTATACACAGCCCGTGGGCACGTACCAAGTATCAATGCACAATAGGCTCTGGCTTCTGTAAAACAGCGAAGTTTCCGAACACCAAGAGAGATTGGAATAGCTGGCTAAGCAGAGAAGAAGTCAGCAGAGTTCTGCTCAGCAGTTGTCTCTCCGGACAAAATCAAACTTCAACTAATTAAAAAGAGCAGATGCTAGCTGGAACATTAATTGGAACAACTATCGTATTTTGTCTGTGCTTTAAATCTGTATTCTAGCGCTCTCGTAGTAGGTTTGGAGAGAGAAAGAGTTAACCCTTCAGCTGGCTTATTATTTTGTTAGGCACAGCATGTCCTTAGAACAGAGTATAATTAAACATCTATGAATAGGTTTGGATCCTTTTTTTTTTTTTCAGGAGCAAATAATTCTCTGTCTAACAATGCAGAACCATCATCACAACCAGCATTCTCAACCCTTCCTTCTCATGGTGTTGTCAGTAAAGCGATCTTGCTCAGCTTTCAGAGGCCTTCTAAGTAGCGCTGGGCATGGGGCCAGCTGCTGTTCTTCCTGTATGTATTGTATTAAGAGGACAACTCTTCTTTAACCTGTGCTCATTTGTTCCCCTCAGCCTGTGTTCCTTCTTGTTAGACTTGGTGTACGATGTATAGAAAGTGCAAAGAGCTCAGCTGACATCTGATATGCTTATAAATAGCCTGTCTGCCCTGCTACGGTTCTGTAGCTATTCCAACGTGAGCAAACACTTGACATGTTGTGCTCTTCCTGGAATTGGGATGCCATCGAAGATTTTCCTCTAAAGCATCCAAATTTGGCCTCTGCTGGAAGCCGGGTACTTGACTGCAGGCACCGCTGGTCTGTTCCAGATTGGCAGTTCCTCAGTCTCGTCCTGGTCTCCAATTCCTCCCTAAAAGATCAGGCAAAGGCATCATTCGAGTAATGAGGCTCTTCCATTGTTTCCCTGCCTTCCCTGCTCCCGTCTCCTGCCCCAGGCAGAGGTTCCCTCGGCACAACTACCAGCCCTGGTCCTCTCCTACCGCTTTGTTCACATGCCACCTCCCAGGCTCCTGTTATTTCCTTTGTTCCCACACCCTCAGTTTCCTCCCTCTCCATCAGGGCCAGGTCCTGTTTCCTTGATGGACTCATCAAGTCCGTCACAAGTCTGGCAATCCTTGGAAAAACAGAGATTTTTCCTGTGATGCTTTTCTGAGCACCAGTGCTCCCACCTAAATGCAACATGCTCTGGCTGCCAGTGGACCCAGAACAGCAAAGACAGCAACCTCTGGTGCAAACTCCTCCCCACTTCCTTGATACGTATCGCTTAACCCCTTCTTTCTTTTGCTGACCTCCTTGAGTGATAACTATTGTCATTTCCCACCCCTTACTTGTACCGAATGAGCCTCAAATTCACCTCCCAAAGAGACTGCCACAGTGAGATGAATTTAGGCAGGAGCTCTATGGAGACTTGGGGGGCCGATCAGGATATTCAAGATTATCCCTGACTCATTTTCTTGCAGGTCTGATGCAAGAAGTGAGTCAGATCCCTCCGACACAGTTTGACCCGATGGACGTGGCTGGCAGACAGCTGAGCAGCAGTGTGTGGAGCTCATGTTGTGTTGCAAATGGAATAAAGTTCATTTAACACAGCAGGCGGCTGCCTATATTTACTGTTAACTCTAAGGCCTCTCACCTGAAAACAACCTGCAGATCACTCACCCCATCACTGCTCGTAGGTGAAATTAGCTTCTGAGAGCCGCCAGCGTTGGTGGAGGAGGTGGGTATTTCTGAGAGATGACCCTCTTTCCCAAGACAGGGTAGAGGTCCCTTTCCTGCCATGCTGAGTTCGTCATGCTTGAAGTGCTCACGGTCTCCAACTCCTTCTAGCTAGGCAGGACCCTGCCCAGAAAACTCTCCATCCTCTGGATTTTCTTTCTCAGCAATGCTGCCAATACTCTGTCTTAACGTAACTTTGCTTTTTTTGTCTGTTTTCTCTTCCTAGGAGTCAACACTGTCATTACTAAATGACACTCATTTCCCATGGGTCCCTTCGGCCTGTAGGAAAATCCTTCCTTCCCCCCAGCTCAGCTGCAGGCAGGTGAGTCCTGAGGCCGGTGGCTTAGGTAAGATGCTCCTTCTGACTCAGTTCTCATTGCACTGAGCAAAGCCTGTTTTCCTTCTGGATGTGTCTTGTTGACTGCTGATAGCCACAGATGAATGTCTCATACACTGATTGATGTCTGAGTTTTAGACATTTAGAGGTTAGGAGGTGAAGCTTATGGATATTTGTCTCCTAATATTTACCTCCTGTCTTCTGCCAGCAGTTCCCCTTACCAGCATCTACCCCAGTTTTGCTGCTCTCCAAGTCTCCGCAGTGGTCTGCTGCCTTCCCTGTTTTCCCTCTTAGCGAGGTTCTGGTTCAGACTCTGCCCATTTTCTTCCAACAGGAGACAAACTCCTACTACAGCTTCTGCAGCCCATCTCCAGCTTTGTAGGGCAGTGCCCCTCCATGTTGGGTCCAGGCTCCTCTGGGGCAGCCGTTCCCTTGCAGTCCCCCGAGAGCAGTGTTTGCAGCTCAGCTGTCTGGGGAGAGCATCAGCATTGCTGCTTTTGGGCTGAGGACAGGTTTTATGGTTGCTTCTTGAGTTGTTCTTTGTGGTTGCTAACTCTGCCTGTACACCCCAGAGATACAAGGTGTATATCTCCAGACATACAACCCCAGACTTTTCCCTGCTGAAAACGGGGCAGCGGTGCTCGGAGCCCCTGATGGGAATTTCTTCTGGGCATGGCAGCTATCTAATTCTGCTGTACCCAGACTTATGGCAGGTTAAGCCATCACCCTTGAATGCCTTCTCTGTTCTCGTTCCAACACAGCTTCTAAATTGGAAACCCTACCACCCGCATGTGATACGAGCAGGGATTTTGCAATACTGGGAAGCTGAGTCAGGCATAGGGACAGGAGCCATTTCTGCTGCTGAAAGGCTTGGTTGCATTCAGGTGTCCCCTGCAATGGTTTCTCTTCTCATCCCCTCTCCCCGGGGGTTGTGCAATATTGGCAAACCCGCTGGTCAACCCGGTGCCAGAGGAGCAGCCGTCCCAGGACCAGCAGCCCTCTGGGGCCTCTGGCACTGTCTGGCTCGGCGGGGACTCTGCTCGCTGCCTGCCCATGGCTTTTCCCCCTGTCAGCAACAGTGTGTCCAAAGTAAATTACCTCTCTTTAGAACAGCTTTGGTTTAAGCTCAGATTGGCAGTCTCTATCTTACTGTGAACCTCTGATATAGCAGCAGGACACAATCCTGGTATGGAAAGCAGGCTGAAAATGCTTGCCATGACCTACCCTCTCCAGCGACCCACCACCCGTGTGTGTTATATGGACCAAAATTTAGTGCTCCCAGTTTCCCAAGATGGTACCCCGAAGGGAAAGAAATCTGGTGCCTGTCCTTCAGGTCCAGTCTCTTTTGCCAGTTTCTGCTTTTTAAGCCTCCTAGATAAAATTTAATGAAGCTTCTTCAGGCTGTTCAAGATTGGCGGTGGCTGTAGGAAAGAATCTGGTAAAATAAGAGTGTTTGGATTTTTGGTATCCTCATATTTAGTTTCCTGTAGACCTTTCATTGCTTTCTGAGCCTGGCCTACGACTAAAGCATTCTCAAGGACTACTTAAAGACTCTTTTTTTTATATATATACTTTTTCTAGCATCTTGTAAGCTGTCTTCTGCCTGTGGCACTGTTAAACAGTGAAGCAAGGAGTTTTACCACCACAATATATCTATGTTTCACTACAGCAGAAGGAACAGAGCCCAGTTCCTAACTGAAGGTCTCTTCAGTTGTCCTAAGTTTCCCAGTTTGAATATAGAGCATCACCTTGGGATAAGCCCAATGAAACCTCCAGCAGTTTGCCTGATTTACCTTCCACTCCCAGTACCCTGTGCTAGACCCGGCACTTCGTGCTGTGCCCATCCTGGGTCACAGCTTCATTTCTTTTCAGAGAGTAAATCCTGCAGCTCCATTAATGTACAGCTGCTCAAGACAGCCCCTTGCAGCAGCCCACGTGGCTCCTCCACAGGCACATGGACTTGAAGGCAGCCAAAGAAGACTCTTGGAATGTTTTCCTCTCAAAAGGATGAGGGAGGAGGACGCTGCAATAACTGAGCTGACAAAACTTTTCGGCTCCTGTCTGAGTCCCAGTGGGCTCCAAAGAAAGTTGACAAGTGCCAAGTCCTCGCGCTGGCCCTGTCCCACGTGGAGGCTGCCTTCCAGCATGGCTCAGGAGCCTCTGCTCAAGGTGATTTTTTGGCATTTTTATTCCATTCTGCACGTCTTATTCTGGGTTGCTGAAGCTCTCCTGCTGGCTTATATTTTTGTGAAGACTTGTCTTACCCATTGGACTCTGATGACTGGGCCACCTTCCCATCCCCATTTCCAGAAAAGCTGTGCTGCAGCTGAGCCTCACCCGGGACGCCTGGACAGAGTCCGGCTCTGGCCTGGCAGGCTGTAGCTCCACCAGCAGCTCAGCTCAGAGCTTTCTGGGAAAGCTTTTGCAGACTTTCATTCCCTTTTTGCAAAGTCTCCATCTCTCTCAATTCTTTCGTCCATCTTTGAGCCCAGTGGCCCCTCCATCGCTCATTTTCTCTTGGCTCAACAGAAATGCTAGCCCTCAGCATTTTCCTTGGGGGTGACATCTTATGTCTGAGTCTGGTGTTGAACCATTTGCCCCAGGCAGCCAGCTGAGCTGCTGGGAGCCCTCAGAGCTTTCTCTGTTTCTGCCTGTGTCCAGCTCCTTTGGCTGCCTCATGATTCCTTTTTGCATCATATGTTCTGATTTTTCTCTCTCTCATCACCCCTGAAAACATCACTGTCTTCTGGCTTCCCCATGAACCTTCATTGATTCTCTTACCCCAGAGAAAATCTAAACCTCTTCATGCACTCATGCTGACTGATGGGTCCCTGGAATTTTTGTAGCCTTTATCTCCCTTGCCCAAGCCCATGGGTATTAGCGGCACCCAGACAAAATAAAAAAATCCAAGGATTGTTCAAACCCTCTCCTCCACTCCATGCAAACAGCCCCACTTGTGAGGGCAAACAAGTCTTTTGTCCATCATTTTGCTGCTGCACGGTGATGTCCCCTCTATTTTAAAACGTTTTTGCCTGAAAGCAAATTATTAAACAGCTTTCTGAGAGGACTTGCAGCAATTTCATTGCCAAACTCTTGCTGTCCCTGCAGGCTGAAGGCCTGATCCTGGCGATGCTGAGCCGATGCGCTGCGAGGCACGGTTATGCCTGATTCCGTAGTAAAGTCTGTTTCGGTGTTGCACAACGTGTCTGTTCTCCAAGGGGGCCGTGCGCAATCTCTGATCAGGACAAACGTCTGAGCTTGATCCCGTCGGAATGACGTCAAAGGTTGCGATATTGTACCTCTTCCCGGTGCTGGCAGAGCCGCACTGGCTGTGGCCGCTGCAGCAGCTGCAGCTGTGCTTGAATTCGGGTTCGACCCGCACAGCGCAATTAATAGGTGACTGATTGGCAGCACAGCTGGCCCCATGCTGCTTTGCATGGTGGAGATCTGCTCACGGTCCTGCCTCTTCCCTGTAAATTCCTGCTGCTCCAGAAACCTCCGACTGAAAGCGAATGGAAACTGCCTTCAAAAGGAGCATCCTCTGATCTTTGCCTGTGAGCAGATAAAACTCCAGTGAATTTGCAGCTTTTCCTGTGCTTGGGGCTCAGGTTGGCACAAGCAAACGTCATTTATCACGGAGCTGCAGCAGGCAGCGCAGCAGAGGATGCCAGTAAATCGCTGGCTGTGGTTTGGCGCTCATCTCCGTGGCACTGGTTAAGGGAATAGGGGGACGTTATCTATAAGCAGCTATTTTGAACACTTGCTGCTGAAGTCTGCTGAGTTAAAGCAGCAGCCTCAGCGTGTACCCAACCAGCCGCGGTGAAATACGGTGACATACACTGCTACTCCTGACTGTTTGCAATGAGTAAGGTTTCCTGGTGCTGCAGGGAACGAAAGGACCAGCATGTCCTTGGGGCAGTGCAGGCTGACTTCCCCACGCCCAAGGCCCCCCAGCATCCTTACAAGTGTCATCTGCACCTCACTGGCCCTTCGCCAGCCCTACCCGCTGGCAAGGCAGCTGCTAATGTTTCACATCTGCCAGACCAGGTTTGAAGTGAGCTGATTCCTGTCCTAGATCAACGAAATGATGTTTCTGACTCAGTCAGCCTTGCGCTGGCCCAAGCTGTGTTCTGACAGTTCTACACATAGGTCAGGGGGAAGGAAGGAGCATTTGACGGTTTCAGGTTTTATATCAATGCCCAGGCATTTCTTAGGCTCTTCTTAAAAAGCTGCTGACAGATTAAGAACAGCTCCCAAGTTTTGATTTTTGGAAACACTGGGATTTTCCAAGTTGTAAATCCACCAGGAGGAGTTCCAGCATGGCTGTGGCTGCGCACGGCGTCCTCTCCTTTAGGCAGCTCAGCGCTGTTCGGCGGTAGCTGCTCCCCAGGCACTGCTGCTCGGGGCGAGGGCCCTGGGGAAAGTCATGGTGGGAAATGGGCAAGCAGCAAAAAGATGAGCTGAAATGTTAGCAGGAGCATTTATAATAGTTTGCTAAGTGAAAAAACTCGAAGATGTATAAAACTGTATTAAAAAAAGAACACAAACTTTCTGGGTTTAAAAAAAAAGTAAGAGTTTAGTTTTTAATGTGTGGGAAAAGAGTAAGGTATATTTTAAAAAATTGGTAATTTTGAGCTGGAAATAGGACTGAGACAAGTCTTGAAAATAAATATTTAATTACCAGATCAATTTTGATAAAGACCCAGAGTTTGCAATTGATTTCTTGAGCCTCTGCTGAACCCACCAGTGAAACTCCTCGTTAGTACTGGGTCACATCAGCAAATACCTTACACCTGTGATTATAATTGATTTTGCATGCTAAAAGTGAAAAACTTGACATCCCATAACCAGCATCTTTTCTATCTTCTCTGATCGTGATAACTATCTTATTTCTGGGTGTAAAAGCAGAATTAGTTATCTTGACTGGTTGCCCTAGAGAGGTTGCAAGAATAAGGGCTGGTACTACAATACTTTGCTCTTTGCAGGGCAGAAATTAGCAAGTATTTACCTTAGGGGCTGTGACATTTGGAGAAGAATTCCAAAGAGAATGACAATAGTGACCTTCAGCTAACCCTGTCAAGTTTGCATGATCAATGCTTAACTGTAATAAGAGAGTTGATACTTGTTAATTGACAGGGGCCGTAGTGCTATCTAGAGAAGCCCTACTGCTTGCATTAGTTCACAGGATGATCGCACTTAAACACAAGCTTAAGCAAAAAAAGAGGAAAAAAAAATTCAAACCTAAATGTTGCCCAGGCATTGGGGTAAATCAGTGTTAGAGTCAAGGGGGGTTGCTGCGCTGTGGCTATGCAGCAGACAGATCCCAAGTCCACTTGGTCAAATACTGGGTGATGTGCAGAGACTTGGAGGTATCTTTTCTCTAGGAGAAAATGAATCAGCACTTAATTAAGTAGAGATTATGGAAGGGTGAAATGGTTAAATAAGATGTGATGTTCTCTTTCATTCAGTGATGAAAAGTTCTTCTCATAAGAGCTGCCATATTCTCTGTGCCATCGGCACAACTCAAATGTCTTGAAAAAAAGTCATTTTAAACATCTTTTTTCCTGTATATTCTTCACCAGACAATCGAAGCACGTTCTATGAACATCAGTTTGTTCAGTATTGTACAATGTCAATATTATTATCCTTAGGGAACAGGTAGGGAAATTGAAGAGCAAGGAGGTGAAGTGAGTCACTTCTGGCCATACAGACAATTAAATAGTAGCAGAATTGGGAAAGCACATGGTTTCCTCAAGCAGTGTTTATGGGAAAAAATATATGCCAGTAATCTGAATTTAGCTCTCCATTATTTCTTGTGACATGAGTAGGGGTGAATGTTTTACTCTCAAACACCTACAGAATAAGAAAATGTGCATCTTTATATCACAGGATGTATAATTAAATTTCCCCAAAGCTTTTTGACAAGTCCAAGGTTGGTGTGAATGAAAACATTTGCTATGATCACATCTGTATTTTGAGGAAGAACAATCCAGGTCCGAATCAGTGTTTTCTTCATTGCTTACATCGCTACTAAGGATTCATTAGATGAGAAAATAGAAGATTACATCACAATGGATAATTTTTTAAATGAGCAATCCATTTGTTTGGGGTTTTTTTGTTTGTTTGTTTGTTTTTAATTATTCTGCTGAGAATATTTGCTCTGTGACAAGCAAAGCAGTCAGCTCTCAACAGCAGCGAAATAAATCTCAGTCCAGGGCAATGCAAATTGGGAAGAAGCTCCAGAGAATGGTGCTATTTGAAATAAATTGAAGAATTATTTTGAAAGCTTGCATGGAAGAACTGAGTTTTGCCAACTATTACAATTGGACTTCAGAGTAACTGCTGAGTGGGTAATTAATCCCTCAGGAACATGGGAGTCTGGACAAATGTAAGACAGAACAAGAGGGAAAAAAAGTGTATGAAGAATTAACTTTAGAAAACAAGCTAGAACATTAGTCACAGGAGAGATATAACTCAATTTCCATTTAACGTTTATTTCTGTGATGAACAGAAACATTGTTCTTAACCCCTGTACTGAAGTGGGAAATTGGAACCTTCGCTCTTTTTAAGGCAGGTGGAACTGCTTTATTGAAGCTCATCTCTTTGATAAGGAGCTGAAGGGGAGGGTAAATGAATGTGCTGAACATACTGCAAAGCCTGAAAGTGAGATTTATACTTGAGTGGAGCAGGCAAAGAAAACACTTGTGAAGCTGGTTGAGATACAATATAGTGTCTCTTGTGGTCTTCAGTTACTCTCCCATCATGAAGACAGAGCAATTAGCCAAGGTTTAAAAGATAATGCCCTCCCCTCCTTCCCCTCTCCCCCCAACACGAGTATTTGCTTACGATCTGTCTACAAAGCACGGTCTCATTTTCCTCTGTGCTGAGCAGCACCCCAGTTGCAAGGAGGTGACTTACCCACCCCACATGTTGGAGTATCTTGGCATACCTCTTTGCTGGGTGTACAAAGACTTGATGAAATACAACTGCAAAGAAAACTTGAGGCATGTAAGACACTTTTGAAGCTACGTAGTGCTCATGTGGTTGGTCCTGCCCTTCCAGAGCTCCTGATTCATAGTCCTACGCTGTAGCTACTGAACTATAGGCTTACTTGTAGAGTCTCTACACTCGGCTTTTGTGGTTCACTGCTCCCATTATTATCTCAACAGCAGCAGTTTGCTAATCAGTCCTCTTCGTAGAACAGGACTAGTATTGCTTTGGATGTTTGGTGTTTAGGGAAAAGAAGAATGTAATTCACTTGACTCTGGAGAAGAAGGAAGCTTCGCAAAAACTTCTAATATATTCAGATGTGAATCTATGCAAGTGGATCATATTTACTGAACTGTGTGTCTGGAGAGTTAACAGTAACATCTCAGTTCGAGGTTCAGGACCAGATCACCAGACCTGGATCTTTCCAGTTTTGAGGACTTGGTACTTTGGTGCTGTTTCTACTCTACGACCTTCAAAGAGATTGAGTCAACCTCCCTGCTGGGCTCTCACCATATCATTGGCCAAGTGATGGGATCTCACTTGCCTATTCTGTACTGGTACCCCCAGGAGCACTGTCTGTTGATGCTGTGGTGTTGCATTTCTGACCTGGCCATGCTCTGCTGTGACCTGAGCAAAGGTTACCTGTGTTTTCATGTAGGCTCTGTGTTTACTATTTAAGGTGAGTGAGAGGCTCTGGATTCCATCGGTTGGGTCATCCTCTCTGTTTCCTAATTCAATGCAAACAGCCAGACAGGCAGGCAGCTCTTCCTTGAAAACATTCGAATTCTCTTGAGAGGTGTGCCAGTTTCTGGCAGATGTGGTGTTGGCAACACACAACGGACACAACATGGTCATAGATGTTCAGTCCTGTAAACATTATCTTCAGAATCACCATCTCCTCTCACCACCTTGAGCCACTTCTCTGGAGTACTCAGCACAAGGATCCTGCACAAACACACCTAGCTCTGGCGTATTCCTTCCAGGAGAGGGCAGGGGAATACAGTTTATTGCAGATCCACTCGTGAACTGGAGCCAACATTCTTCATGTCCCAGATCTTCCTGTACGTCTTCCAGTCTATTTTGCTTTCCTAAACTTGGATGAGCAGAGGTAGGTGCTGAATCTCCTCGAAGTGAGTCAGTAGGTTTTGTCACATTTACAGACTTGCCTTTCCTTGAGTCATCTTCAGGAGGGCTAGCTTGGACTAGGCTGCTCCCCTCGCTCTTGGACATCTCACAATGAGCCTCATGTGTCATGTTGAAGGCATTGGCTTCTGCGCAGCTTCAGGACCAGAGTTTAAACAGCTGAGCCTCAGTTCTTCTACTTTCATCTCACCATCAAGCCAGGGGAGGCAGTGATGGGACAACTCGTCTGTCACACGCTCAGCACACCCATATGCCTGCAGAAGGTGGTTTGATTCCCTCGGCCATTCCTTACGTTAGCAGGTGCAGCTCTGCTCGTGGGTGCTTTGCCGATAGACTAAAATGCAGGGGTTATGCATGGAAACCCAAGGTTAGAGCTGGACCTGGCTAAAGATGGCCTAGAGGAATACCGGCCAGAAAGTCAGCTGATGTTTTCTCTCTTGGTATCTTAATGAACGGAAAGTTTGGGAGAAAATCAGAAACTCTCTCCAGCTCCCCGCTGTCTTTAAAAGTCAAAGGATAACTTATCTCCCCCTAGTCCTATGACTCTGACTCGAAAAGACAACATAATTTCCAGACTAGAGAAGGAAAGAAAAAAAGTAATAAAATCAATGAACTGTTGGCGCTGCAGCACACGTGCCCTTAAAGAAATTAAGTCCTGAGATTGCTGTTGCTGTTTCCACCTTGTCCTGCAGCACCACAGTCAGGGATAAACATATTCTTTGTGTCAATATTTCTGTGATACCGAGAGAACTTGCAGTCCTTATCTGCGCGTGTCAAGGACTGTTAAGTTAAAGTGATCAGAACATTACTGGAGAGTCTGACACGCTTTTTTGTTCCCTCTGTGTCCATGTAACTGTTCTGGTGCTGAAAGCTGCAGCCCAGAGGAGCTCGGCCGGACGTGGCCATCGGCTTTGCGGCACACAGAAGGGATCCGTCGGCAGAAGGCTAATTAAACAAACTATCCCAAAATAGAATTTGAACTTCCTTTTAATTTTTAATTTACCTGATTATTTTTGCTTCTTTCATTGGAAAAGAGCAGCCTTGATCCTAAATCACAGGGAAATGTGCAACTAATCAATTCAGCCTGACTAACTCTTGTTTTGCCAAGTGGCCAGTTGGCTCATTAGATTACTAATAGATTGCTGCCGTGGTAAAGGAGGACTAGCAGAGTCTGGGACAGAAATACCACAGGTGACCTCTAAAGACAACAAAGCACTTACCCCGTGCAGCACAATCCCTCTTTTTGCCCATCTATGAAGTTCAAACACTTTCTCTTTCAGTCCCCTCAAAACCAAGAAGTTATTTGTAACGCAGAGCTACGCAAACAGTGTACAGAAGATGGGAAAACCTGAGGCAGGAAAAATCAGTATCTGTACAGCCACGTGCGGAATGGCAAAGTGTGGGCAGAGACAAATGACTCTTAGGTTTAAACCGTGGAGTGGAGAGCAGACGAGCCTTTTGCTGCCTTTCCCACCTTTAATGGGTCTGTGCTACGTGGTGTAACAACTCAGGAACAACTTCAGCCTGAGGTTTCTTTTTAACTTTATAATGCAGTGCTTTTATTATCTCCAGGAAATTTAAAAAGGCTTGAATGCTGAGGTTTGTTTGCCTTTCCTGACTGGGTCTTTAACACACAGCCATCAGACAAAAGTCAGTGAAAAGGACCTTAACTTTACATCATCCCTGGTGTCTGACTGGGCTGTAGGAATGCTGGAAAGGTTGTCTGAGCAGGGGAACCAGTTTGACTTAAGTTCACTCCCGAAAGGTGGCAAAAGAGAGAATGGAATATCCCCAGGCAGGACCAAGGAACAGAGGCAATAATAGATTTTAAAAGGACTTGGCGAAGAGATGAAGAAAGGGAAGCAAATCTCTTAGCGATGCACAAAAAGCGTGGAGCAGGGCAAAAGACACATGTATCACACAGCAATGAGCAGGGGCTCAGTTTTGCTGCAGTACCAAACAAGGGGTGCTGATGTGAGGCATTGGTCACAATCGCACAAAAACTCATCCCCAAACGCCTGTCCTGGTACAATAGTCAGTCCTGGTTCTCATGAAAAGTTGGCAGCCAAAAGCGATCAGAAGTCATTATATTTGCCTAAATCAGTGCATTTATCCTGCTGTTAATAATGGCTCGTACTGTTTCCAAAACCTTGAGCGAAACTTAGATGTGTGTCAATTTGCTTTCACTGTAATGGGACTTCGAAGAATTAATCCTAAAATCAGTTCACAGCTTGAGAAGTGCATTCAGAGATCACGGAGGGATGGAGAAGTGGCTGAGTCTGCCCAAAGGCTGGCACCTGCCACTGTAGCTTGTAATTCTCAATTTTGGGTTTAAGCCCCAAAGTGCTCCTGCAGACCCCAAACACAGCACTATGGTTGGAGGCCCTCAGAGCAGACCCATGGGTAAAACAGTGTGATCATCCTGGGAAAGAAAATTTCTCAGGTAAAATCTATGCTCAGAAAAGGTGCTGTGGAGGATGAACCTGTGGACATGTCTCACCAAGGATGACCCCAGATCTAGGCTCTGAGTGACAGTGACTTCTATATGTTTTCTCACTTTTCTCTGTTTTAGACTGACAGGTTGGTGCAGAGTGAAATTCTTTACGCTAAAGTGAAATATCAGAACTTGCGCTATATCCTGTTTGTTTGTTTTTAATGTGTCCTAGAAATTTTGTCTGGGCAGAGAGAGAGGACTTTGGATATTTGTCCAGGGTGTCCTGATGTCCAGTAGCCTGGTTAGGGCAGTAATTTCTACAAGAGTGCTGGACGCCCAAAAATCCAAAGGCACAGTCGCTGAACATATGCGCAAGGACTTTGCTGAAGTTTCCCAGTGCAGCTGATTCTGTGTGCACGCAAAGGGGATCTGGACCTATGCAAAAAGTTTGGTGCATCCAGATGTTGTCATGTTGTGTGTGAGCAAGCTCAGGTCAGGGGTTCATCCCAGATGCGCTGGACTTGCTTCCCAGGCACTGTGTGCTGCATTTTCAAGTTGTTTTTTTCAGGGAAATCTTAGGGAGAAATACGGAAGCCCTAGTTACACTTGCCTACTTTTTGCCATTGCATTTCACTTCCCCGTGATCACTGTTGCCTTGTACTGAGCAGGTAGGATGCTCTATAGGGTTCTGCAGTGTAGTTACTCATCCCCGAGCTGACCAAAGTGACCGTGAACTGAAGTGCTTTTTCATCCCAAGGTTGTCCTTGGACTCGGGCTCACAAGCCCTTTATCTGATTTAACAAGTTAGTACTCATTTGTCGAAGCGACTGGTCCATCGCAGATGTGAAAAAGCATTGGATCCCTTCTCCATGGCAGAGCACAGCTGCACAACGGCCCTGTAGCTGCGTAGTGGGCAATGCGCCCAGCCTGGAGTGGTACTTTTAGGGAAGCACAAAGGTTGTGGGTCTAGGATGGATGAAACTTGAGAAGCAGAACTGAGACACACACCATTTTATTTCCACGTAAGGTAAATACGGGATTTTTCACTGCCTCTCCAGCAATTTAGAGAAAGTCAGGAACTGCTGTAACTAAAATATAAAGAAATTCTTTTGCACATGGAAAAACAAGATTCAGAGAAACCTTTAATATGTCCCAATGCATATGTAGGTCATAATAATGATAAAATTAAGATTGTAACTTTTGGTTGTTTTCATGGTTATAAAAATCATAAGGGAATTTCGTATCTGTAGAGCCATCAATTCAAATTCCACTTAAGCTCAGTCTTGAGGGCTTGGGATTTTAGCTGTATCTAAATCTCATGCCCTTTCCATTGCATCAAGCTAAACTTCACCTACTCAGCAAACAGGCTTTTTAATTAAGAGAAAACAGTGAAGCAAGGTTTGCCAAAAATCTATTTTAGATAAAAATATTTAAGGCCAGTGTTTTTACCGATGTAATGCTTTTCACATCAGTGAAGTTACACTAATGCAGAATTTGGCCCTGATGTTTTTGTGTAAATATAGTATCTAGGAATTTGATGAGCATGTGTTTATGTATTATTCATTGAGATAACACAGAGAGGAAGAGCGGGGTCTGTGCACGACAGCAGAGCCCTGAGCACCCCCGGGTCCTTTGGTGATACCCACCGGGCTGAGGCAGCACCTGTGGGTTTACCTCTGTGCTGCTGCTGGGCCGTGTCTGCCGTGACTTGTCGAGGCTGAACATGGACTTGGGAAGCGACTGGTTTACGTTTGCCAAACTGCGAAATGTGTTACTGGCAGTTCTGAAGCAATGCAGACAGAGGATATGTTTGCCACTTTCAAGGCCCTGGGCTGGAGTTGAACAGAGAAGAGGCTGTGGCTTGGTTCTGCCACAGGCGTTTGGGTTGACCCTCTCTGCCTCAGTTTCTCCATAAAGTCATAAAATGAGGATAATCCCTCATTTTTTCTGCAGGACCGCAAGGCCCACAGTCCTGTGGTGGGAGGGTAGGGATGGTACTCTGTCCCATGTAGCCCTCAAAAGGGTGCACAGACCTGTTGCCACAAGACTGCGTTCTGGTAGCCCAGACTGCACGTTCTCAAGGATCTGAAAAATGAAAAACTGAATTTGAAAAACCACTGATTGTGCAGAAAAACTCAGCGCTGCTGCAGCTGGCGCCTCTGCGCGCTCCCTCAGCTGGGCTTCACCCTGCAGGAGTCAAACACAGATCCTGATCTGTGCCGAACATTGCGGAACTATAGTGTATATATATGTAAAATAATATAGGTGTTCATCTAAAAAAAAATATTAATGACTGTAATAACACTGGGGCGGGGAGTACTTCAAAACCCAGTACTTTCCAGAATGCTGGAAATCACCCCATCAGGCTCCAGCAGGTGGGTGGGCAAGGGGCAGGCGTGCGGGCATGGGACCCCCACACCTCCAGCGCCCTGCTGATGCCAGGGACCCGCACCCCGCCAGGAGCCCGTACACGCCCAGGGCCTCCCGCCACTCCCAGGAGCGCGCACCCCTCCAAGGATGCGCACGCTCCCCGCGTCCTGCGCGCCCCCGGGGCTCGCCGTGTGCGGCGGGGCCGGGCCGGGCGGCGCCGCGGCGCCCATTGAGGCCGGTGGCGGCCCGGCCCCCGCCGCGGCGGGGCCAATGGGGGCGGCGGACGCGGTCGAGCCTCTACCCGGCCTCCCCCGGCGCCGCCGGGCGCCCGTCATGTGAGGGGGATATAGTACTACGGCAGCGGGGCCGCGCTCCGCAGCCGCGCAGCCGCCTCCCGGGGGAGCTGCGCCCGCCTTCCGCCGCTCCGCGCTGCCCTGCTCACCGACCGCCGCGGCTGCTTCTGGTTGGCGTGCCTGGGGTCTTCTGCCTTTTGTTGTTGCTTTTTTCTAATTTTGCGGTTTTATTGCATTTTTATTTCTAGAGTTATTTTTGCTTTTTACTTTTATTTTTGTGGGTTTTGTTTGTTTGTGGTTTGTTTTTTTTTTCCCATTATTGTTTTTCCATTCTTCTGGTCATTCTTGGCATTTTCTCCCCCCTCCCCGGCTCGCAGAGGAGTTCAGGTAAGGGTGTGCGAGGGACGCGGAGGTCTGCGCGGGTGCGCGTCCCGCCGGCGGTGCCCCTGCACCGCGTTGCCGCAGCACCAGTAGCCGGTTGGGAGTGGGGAGTGGTGGTGGTGGTGGTAGGGGGGGTCGTGGTGGTGGTGGTGTTTGTGCCGCTGCTGCTCGGTCACGGGGGGGGTGTGGAAGGTTAAATCTCCCCCCGGCGGTGCAGCAGGGGGGCGCGGGGCTGCGGCCGGGGGTCAGGGACTGAATTCAGGCTGGAGCTGTACGGTGCCATGGTGTGACAAGCGGGGGGTGGGTTACTCCCGGTCATCGTGGCATGGGGACCACTCCAGGGGGAAGTAGGTGAGCTCGGGTCCCCAAAGCCTCCTGAAAAGGAATGGAGGGAGCAGGAAAACAATAAAAATAATAATTAAAAAAACCTCAACAACAAAAACCTCCAAAACAAACAAAAAACAAACAAGCAAATGCTTTGCAGTTGTGGAAACCTGGTTGCACTTGTGCTGGAGTGGGAATTGTGTCCCGGCCCCCCCCGGGCCCGCTTTCACTGCCCGAGCGGCTGGTGCTGCGCGTTATTTCGGGGCACCGTTCGCTGCCGGGCGCCAGCTGCGGGAGGCAGCGGGGGGTGCGCTCCGGGGGAAGAGAGGGCACCACCGCTAGTGCCTGCTGTGGATAAAGTGCTTCCTCTTGTGGAAGCCAAAGTTTGGGGTGGAGGGGGGATAGTTTCCAGAAAACAAAGCTTTGGGAATATTTCTGCAGCTTCCCTGAGGCAGAGGGGTTGGAAAGAAACTGGGAGACCCTAAACACCCCTCTCTGTTTCCCTCCGTGTCCGGGAAGCAGCATGGCCACCTTGCAGAAGGGATGAGAACAAATGGGTTTCCCTCTTGGCTTCTTTTTCTTTTTTTTTTTGTTTTTTTTTTTTTTTTAGATGTCCTCCCCCCATGCATTTCTGTTTTAATTTCTTAGAAATGCTGGGCCCGGCTCACTGCCTGGTTTATGGCTCTGACCACGGAGCACGAGTCAGCCTGAACAGATTTAAAATCTTCTAGGGAACAAGGGAAAAACCTTAAAGAGATTAGTTCTAAACTAGAAAGAGCTATAATATAAATAGGAAATGACTGTCAGCGTATCTGAGCCCATGTACCGCTGTGTGATCAGTTGGGCTGGACTGACCGTCCAGAAATGACAGGCTGGGAAATATGTCCCCGTGTTTCAGCAAGTTCCCAGGACTTAACATTTCAATGTTACTCTGAGTCAGAATATGCCTTCTCTGTTTTGGAAAGGGGGGGGATTGTCATCATTAGCTGGTGATGAGATGGACAGGTTTTAAACAGAGCAACATGTTTCTGGCAGAAAGGACATCGTAACAACCCAGGGAACTCTTAAAAGTTGGAGACGGTCGTGCTGCCGTGTGCTGTTGAGCAGCTGCTGTATTTCACTCCAGAAGTGTCTGTTTTTCAGCGGCTCACGCACTGAGGTCCCTCTATAGGTGCTTACATTTCTAACGTGTTTTCAGGGCTCCTAGAGATGAAAGTGCTTTATGTAAACAGCGTCATTAGTTTTCATAGCGTGTGCAGCCTGTGCTTTTTTTTTTGCTGGTTTTGGCTGTGTCTTCAGGCAAAGTAGGGATGAAAGCATTTTGGTTGTTAGCCTGGCCTTTGGGATAAAATATAGCCCGGGCCCAATCCTGCATTCCAGGCATTCCCCAAAATCTTCTTGGCTGTTCTGCAAGTTTTGAGAGCGCACAGAAAGCAGATCTGGCCCATAATATGCCTGGATCTATTCACCTCTGACAGTCCCCTTCTCCTCTTAAAATGACTCTGGTTACACCGAGTGACGTTGCTCCGTGTCAAAAGAGATGAAGAACTAAGTGTGCTGGCTGTTTTTTGCTGAGATCTATTGCTCACAGCAGTTGCTAGGGGTTTGTTGGGTTCCCCCCCCCCCCCTTCCTTTCAGCCCTTATTCAAGTTAGGGTTTAGTTCTGTTCCCAGTGGAATATATGAATATTTTGATATGTGGCTTCTTAGTTCTCACAGGCGTTTAAAGAAAACTTGAACTATTTTTTTTTTTTAATAAAAAAAGAACCTTACCGACTGCTTTTGGTCCAGGCTCTTTCCCCACACACAGAGCACGCCAGCTTTTCTTAGAAAAAAAGCCTAACCACATTACAGTCCAGATTTCACTCACAGCACCATTCTTCAGAAATTCAAGCTGGAACAATGCAGACACGGGAGGGAGGATCAGAAACCATGTGAGGGCAAGTCCTCCTTTCTGCCCCATGTTTCACAAGGCAGTCACCAGTTTTTGGTGCGAGATAGAAACAAGCTGCTTGGGTGAATTCTTACTGGAAACCAGTACGAACTTCTCAGAAGCAGATTGTGTTTTCCGTTTCAAAACGGAATAGCTCAGCTCTGGGACTTCTGCTGGAGGAACTTTCCATCAACAGAGATTTAAAAAAAAAAAAAATGTCCCATGTGTTAGAAATAGTTCAGGTTTTCTGATTCTTCGCTCTTACTAGAAGAAACGATTATAGGCTAAGGTCACAAAACAGAGCCACTAACCTCTGTTTGAACTTCCTCGTGTTCGGCACATGTGGGTATTTCATTATCTGGTCAGAGGCATAGCTGACTGACAGGCCAGCATACCAGGAAAACATGCAATCTTACTTTTAAGTTTTTCTTTCAACCTGCCCCTGCTTCCTCCATGTGTGTATGGAGGAGGAAGCTGTATCTTTAAGAAATATGAGTTTTTCCCCCGTTTCCTGTGAAATATTAATAGATGCTGCCAATTTGATGGAGCTCTTTAAGGGTACTGTGTGAAAGATCTCACTGCCTTCACTGTAGCACCTGAGCACACAGGCACCTTTTAATTTATCTCCAGAGAAGGCAAAGACAAGGCAAATTTTGGAGATCAGGCAGCAAGGATGCTCTGCAATAGTGGTAACAGCCATCCCGTTCCCTGCACAAAACTGGGAGCTATTGACTATTCATGGCAAAGCGTCCAAAGCGCAGCGGCAGAGCCTGTGGAAAATGACAGCGTGTAACAAGATTGACTGGCATTTCCTTCACGCTGGGTCACATGCCTCTTAATTCACACACACACAAAACCTCATAGGCTGATCAAATGACTTCTATCTCTGCAGCCCACATACCTTCCACAGAAAGAGTTGTTTTATTATGCACATACACAGCTCTGTTTCCAATCAGTCACCTTGAGCGAGTGACTGAGGGCCAGTGTTCGCTCCGTCCGGAGGTCTCTGCGTTTGCTCTCTAAGGGGCATAGTCTCTCTCCGTAAGCTATTTATTTATTTATGTATTTACTTATTTTCCCTCTGGGGGGAGGGGAGGGAAAGAAAACAAACACGCAGATGCCCCTCCTGCCTTCCCCTCCCCAGAAACCTTTCTAGGAAGTTTGCCTGGCTTAAACGGGAAAGCGCAGGACGGTGGCTGCTGTCGGCAAGCACTGCGGTGGGCTGCGCTAGGAAGGATGGATTTTGCCCTTGTGCCTCCATGGGGTTGCAGTGGGATTATGGCTCACGTGAGTAGGAGCTTGTGGGATGCTGCCCACTCGCTGCCTCGACACGGGGCGGGAAACCAAGAGCGTGGCTGCCCGCCGTGGGTCACGGTGGGTTGAGATACTGGGGGTCCATACGAGCCCTCCTGGTTTAGCAACTGGCAGGAGGTTCAGATCACCTCAGCCTCCATAGCTGGAGAGAGAGGAGTATGGAGTGATGAGGTGAAACCAGCCACCAGCTGGCTTGCCAGGACACAGTAATTAGCTCAGCGCAGTGCCAGCCTTATTAAGGGCAGTGCAGGTGATGGTGACGTTGGCGCACTGATTCATTACATCTGGAGGGGAAAATCCGCCTAGTAAATGCTGAAGCACAGTAAATATTTTTAGCTCCTGACAGATTGATCCTTGCATTATGCTGATTAGCCTATATTTGTGGAACTGAGGAAGTTAAAAATAAGGTCGGTGGAAAGCTACAAGATAAGGAAAGGATTTGCATTTTATGGCCACTAGCAATAAAGTTCTTTTTTTATTTGTTTTTTTGAGTGGTAAAAATTTCAACACTTTATTTTTTCTCTCTATTCCCTTCTTTGGCTCTAGGTTTCACTGTTAGGTGAAAGCCCATAATTTATTTTCTCTTGCCAGTAATATTCTGGAAGGGAGCTGTAAATCTAGAGCGCACACAGTTGGGAAATGATTTCTGAAAGAATTCTTTTGCAAATACGTGGTGCAATCCTGCAAAATGCTTTGGCCCTGACAGTCCTTAGGGGGTGGTACAGACATATCAAAGCGTGTAGCAGCATGTGTACTCAGTGAGGCTGGATGCTTCGGACTTTCCTGCAAGCTGGAGGGCTTTATGAGCTTTAGTTCATGGAGATAAATGATTAAACCGGCTTCTGACTGTTGCTGTTCTGTTTTTCCTGCACTCAGGCTCTCACCTGAACTTTCGCCGCCTGGTATATGCTGTTGGGATATCCATAAGAGATCGCCCAGGAATGGTGGATCACTTGCTGCCTACTGATGAATCCTTTTCATCGACAAGATCCTCTCTTGGATACTTTGGGGACATGACAGCAGGGGTGAGGTCCTACCAAATGCTGCCCTCTCCCCTGTCGGAAGATGACAGCGACTCGTCCAGCTTTTGCTCTTGTTCCAGCCCTGACTCCCAGGTTCTCAGCTCCAGCTATGGAAGCACATCCAGTGTGGAAAGTCAGGACAGTATCTTAGACTACTTATTGTCCCAGGCATCTTTGGGGAACACTGCTGCGTCATGGTGGGACAAAAGGAGGCTTCAGCCGATAGTGAAAGAGGAGTACTTTAAGTTGCCTGAATTTACTGTGGATATGGAAGACTCTGGACCATTTCAACCCACGCTTGAGGAAATTGAGGAATTTCTGGAGGAGAACATGGAGTTGGAGCTCAAAGAAAGACCTAAAACTGAGACCAAGGACTTGAGAGCTTGCAGCCAAGTTTCTGTTGCTTCGCTACAGCAAAAAGACCACATGTTACCCAGTGCTGGTTTGAAAGAGAGTAAAAATGAACAGTTGAGCAGCTCAACGGAAGGTGGCCAAGCTTCAAATGAAGGAATGCCTCTGGAGAATGGGATACCGGTTATGCTCCAAATTCAGCCTGTACAGATCAAACAGGAGTCCAACACGAGCCCTAGTTCCCAAGGACCAGCACAAGAGAACATTAAAATTGCACAGCTCCTAGTCAACATCCAAGGACAGACATTTGCCCTTGTGCCTCAGATAGTTCAGTCATCCAATTTGAACTTGTCCTCTAAATTTGTCCGCATTGCTCCCGTCCCCATCGCCGCCAAGCCAATTGGGCCAGGAGGCATGATCCAGGGTCAGACGGGAATCATCATGGGTCAGAAATTTCAAAAGAACCCTGCAGCAGAACTCATTAAAATGCACAAATGTTCTTTTCCTGGTTGTACCAAGATGTACACGAAAAGCAGCCATTTGAAAGCCCACCTGAGGAGGCATACAGGAGAAAAGCCTTTTGCATGCACATGGCCGGGTTGTGGATGGAGGTTAGTATTGGGGTGCAGCACTGTCCTATCCCCCTACCCCTTTTTCACTCTCTTGGCCTAACTTGCCAAGCAAGTAGGCTTCCACTCTGATTTATAAACTCTTTCTGTTCCCAAAACTTGTTTGATCGGTTTGACAGTCAAGACCTTTTTCTTCCTTTTAGGTAATCCAGGGGCTTTGCTAAATTAAATAGCAGAACATCACCTGCTGGCACCAGCTGTTTAAGTGTCTTAAAAAAATAAAAGTAGTCCATTGTAATTTGTATTTCATTCCAAGAGGGTCAGATTAAGCTTGTAACCGCAGGCAATACCTTGCGTTCACATCGGTCTGGTTGCAACACGCCAGCTGCAGCAGATGCTTGGCTGGTACCAGCTGAGGTCTGTAAGTGAACTGGATGGTTTAGGGCAGAATCACTGCACGTGGCTGCGTGTGGCTCCAGCTGCACAGGGCTAAATGCCATCACTGAAGGGCTGTGACAAGCGAGTGTAGTTAAGAGCAGCAGTATTCTGTGCAGTTTCATAGAAAATGTGCTCCATCCCACTCCTTCTGGAAGCGTTGGCAGTGACACTCCAGCATGATCTGGATTTTATGCTCTGTGTTGATTCAGAAAAATGTGTAGGTGCCACTCAAAGTTGCAAAAAGCTGTCAGATGTAACAACATAACCAGAAGGCTGAGGTGGAGTTAAGCATTGCTTGAATGGAAGATTGCAGGTTTGATTGAGCAAAATGTTTTGCAGATGACATCTCTTGATTATTTTTTTTTTTTTTTATTATTTTTAGTACTAGTTGAAAAAATAAAACTTTGTTAAAAAATCAACTTTTTATTTTAAGGAAACTTTGGCGGAAGCCTTCCTCCCTCTTTCCAGTTAGTGGTATTACTAGCCTGCCTGCTGGCAAGTGTTAATGTACAGCACCACAAATTATGGTGGGAGAAACAAAACCTTAACTCCCTTGTATTAAATTAAACCAGATTTCTTTCAAAGAATATCCTGCAGAGCTTCAGCGAGCAATGTCTAATGAGGAAATGGGTTGTGATCATGGGGAACAGGCGAGGTAAAAAGTAACAGGAGAGGGTTGTGTAAAAATGCAAGTATGCGAGACATGCATTGGTTAGGGATGGCTGGATTGGTTTGAGGGAAAAGGTCAGGACAGGCTGAATCCTCTGCTCCCCAACTGGACCAGTTTGAAGTTTTCCTCTTGGAGGGACCGAGAAGATCAATGCAATTGATTTCTTTGGGGGTTTTCTTTCCTGTTTCCCAGTCTACGGTGGTTCTACAGACCAGTAGTGATTTTCTTTTGTCTTATACTGGTGGCACTTCTCAGGAGCTGGACTGGGTGGCTTGCTGCTCAGGATGCACTGAAATTAAAGCGATGTTATTTAGCTGATTGGTCCCATAAGCTGCTGGCTGGTTTGCTCCTGACCTGCAGTAGAGGCACTCGCTCCTTTTTATTTGGTTGCCAGAGTACGTGCGCACAGGCAGCAGATGTGCCTCCTGCCTGTGAACGTGCCTGTGGGTGTCATGTTGGCTTTCCTTGCACTGGGACATGAGCAAAACTCATTTTTGTGACAAATGCATGTGGCACATGAGGGTTTCTGGGCACCGCTGAGATTTATACCAACGCTCCCAGTGACTTTCGTAGCTCAAGATCAGGAGCCTGAAGTGTTGCCTGAGGGTGACCTTCTCCAGCTCTTGTCTTACAGAGCTGGTGTTTCTCAGGCTGCAAAACCAAGGAGGACATTGAGGAAAAATATGAACTGGTAAGGGGTGGAGATTGAATTCACACTGGGGTGCCTGCCTTCTCCCAGCGTTACAGCAAAAGGTGTCGATCAAAAGCAGGATGCGGGTGTAAGGTGCGCCAAGAGAAGTGGAGGTCCTGCAGCCTGCTGCACCCTGAACTTTCACTTTCAGCCAGCCACAACTCTTTAAAGATGAGAAGCCCAACAGGGATGAGAAATTAATGACTGTAGCTATGAGGAATGTGTGTCCTGTCCACAGAGAGCTGCTGGAGGGGTTTTTCAAACTCTCTGTTCCTGTTTGTCTTGTTGCATTTCACAGCCCAGGCTGGTACCCCAATCCGCTACATCTCCAAACTTTCAGAAGGGCTTTGCTCTGGAGGAGGAGGTTATAGTCCTCAGGAGAGGCAGCGCTGAGGGAGCTGCTTCGTGCGTTCACAGCAATCCTTAGTGCCGGCCTGAGAGCCCTGCACATCCCCTACGTGCTGCTCCCACATCAAAGGGCAGACCCAATTGAGCATGGAATTACTCGGTCCCTTTTCATCAATAAAGCATGTTTACCTTTTCCAGAAGTTCAGTGAGAGCTGTGATCTCACATAGCTGAAGTCAAATGCATCTGGACCCTCTGTTTTCTCCCAGTTTTATATGGTCTCAAATGAATTTAAGTACTAAAACACTGCTGAGCTCTGCTTTCCTCCCCTTTCCCTGCATTCTTGTGCTTGTGTATTTATTCACTGAAGACACTTAAGATCTGAGCTCACTGAAGACAGTAATTTCAAAAACAAAACAAAGTGTTGTGTAGCACAAAGTGGCTGAGCTGGTGGGGTGGGGGGTTAAAGCTTTCCCAGCAATCTGGGCAGCCCTGCTGTTGTGAAGTTGTGTGCTTTAAATGCATCAAGGTAGGAGTGTGCACGCAGAAAACCCTTTTGCTAACCCCTAGGACAGCTGGAGAGCCCCAAGGGCCTCCTGGAGAAGGCTAAACCCTGTTTGCTTGTGCCCTTCCTTGGCACAAGGCAAGAGCTGTTTTCTGCAGGCTGGGGAGAGGCGTTCGTAAGTGGCCGGTGACCCGTTGCGTTCGATACCCCGCTGTACTGGTCGGCGCGCCGATCCGTGTCGTGCCAGCTTTTACCTTTGGCACATGGCTCCTGAGACGGCCCCGACCAAGAAGCAGAGCTGGAGCGTGGGCTGGTGCCCAGCAGCTGTGTTGCAGCATGGAGCAGGCGAAGCTCTCGCTTTCCCTCCCCTGGCGCAGCAGCGCACAAAGCTGCAGTTGTTGCAAGGCCTGGGGAATCAGGCAGTCGCGTTTAAACGTCCTGCCGCGTCGTCAGGCTGGAGTCGCTTCTCTGTGTCCGGCTCCGTGGGTGACAGGGTGCTGTACAAGCTCTGCCTGGTTTGGTAGGGAGGGTTTAAAGGCGTGTGTCAAGGAGCATGTATGGGAGCGGGCGAGCGTGGGGAGGACCACGTGTGGGACAGGTCAGGCATGTCAGAGTGGACTTTTTTGTTGGTGCTGTGCAAAGGGATGTGCAGGAGGAGCGCTGGTTTACCGTAGCGGTGCTTTGGAGATGGGCAGATGAACCCAGAGCCTCCCCTCCGCTGCGGAGAGGTACAGCCTGGGTCAGTCTCGGTGGCTGGTGGCCATGGTAGGGACCATGGAGTACTAGGCTGAAGCTATTGTCCTTTCTTGCCCTGTGAGCCACATAGTGATGTCCTCATTTGGCTGGGAGACCCAGGACAAATCCTACATGTCAGGGAGCTCTAGGATTTGTTTCCAAGGGAGATGTAGTTACAGGTCCTTTGGGGTCTTATCAGATAGAAGGATGAAGGAGACTCTTCTAGTTGCTGTGGGATTTCCTGAATCCCTCCACCTTTCTTTTGAGGGAGGAATCCTTCTGGAAATGTCAGTGGCTTGGGATAGTGAGGTGTTCCTTGGGGGTACCTTGTTTTTGCTTGAATTTGGCATTCCACTGGGGATTATTTGCAGTTTTCTTGGGGTGATCTTAGTGCTAGAACGTGCTGCAAATATCATTTCACCGCAGAGCCAGGCCACCAGATCCTCTCGGCTTCCTTGTCCTAACCTTTGCGTTGGGTTTTTGTAAACACACTGACAGCTCGAGGTTTATTTCTGTGGGCTCTGTAAGTTGATCTTTCCATGACTGCTGGGGAACAGTATTGCAACATTCCTGCCTCTTCAGCTTAGGACATCGTTATGAGGCAGAGTGTATTTTTATCGGATGAACTCATCCGAGCTCCCAGGGTATGCGCGGAGCTGCTCATTCCTGATAGGCGCCTCCTTCTCCCCCGCCATCCGTGCAATCCCCATCGAAATGCACTTGCGGAGCTCTTGTGCAGGATTAGCCGTGTGATACTGCACTTCTGTTGCAGATGGTGACCGTAGTGGCCCAGGACGTGGGACAAGGCAACCTGGGCACATCTGATTTTACTCTTCTGAACAATAAGTCTGTCTATAAGAAGACAGCTCTTTGCAAAGGTGCTTTTCGCTCTGTGCTCCCTCTTTTCCCTGGACATGGTTGCTACCACTGGCAACAGGTCCATTCTTTGTCCAGCGCTGAGTCCTACTGAAGCAGTCTGCACAGGCAACATCCTGCCCTCTCCAGAAAGATGCTTAGTCCCGCTCATCTGTAGCTCTACAAGAGCATCCCTCCGGGGATGGGGCACTGGGACTAGCGCACTGCTGGGGACTCAGGAGGAATCCCTGGCCCTGCTGCTCCTAGGTCCAGACTGTGGTTTTGGGAAACCATGGCTGGAAGGAATAGGATTACTAGAGAAATCAAATGGGCAGATACTAGGAGCGAAGAGAAACTTCTGTTGTAGTCTTTATGAAGAAGACACGACTCAGGTGAGGAACAGGTTGATGGCTCCATTAGAGCATCTGCCTATCGGTCTTAATGGTGAATTTGACTCTTTCACCATGGAGATATGAAAGCAAGGACGGGGCAGAAAAGCAAGAGAATGGGTGAAGGAACCTCCCCTAGCAATGCCCTTGGGAGGGATGTGTCCGCATCGTATTTTACCCACAACAAGTATCTGCTCTGTGCTGGCTGCAGAACGCTCTCTGGGTAGCATCACCAGACTGAAGAGCTGTGGGAACTGAGGAAACCGTTCCCAGCTTTCCCAGTGCCTGCATCCTGTTCGTCAACTGGTGGCGGGAGATCAGAGCTAATTGAAACCTTTATGTGGAAACTTATTTTTCTTGCATGAAGGACTTATTCATAGGAGCCCAGCGGTCCTGTTTTCCAACTTTCTTAAAAATAGTGTATTCGGTCTGTTGGTGATGTGATATTTTTCTCCAGAAGGGCACATTTTTCTACATGTTCGTTCCCCCATTTATTCAGCTAGTGCCCATGACTTCATTTATTTATTGTAAATAAACAGCTGATACCATTTCTTGCAAGCTCTCTTTCTGTGCCGCTCTTTGTTACTGCTCTGGCAACAAAACACTTAATTGCCCTTTGTCAGGCAGCAAATTTTTTTGTACCCATCTGGACAGGGCTGTTTTAGTGTGACATTATTAATTAACCCTGTGACTCCCAGTCAGGTCTAAGCTGGAAATAGAGCCAGCCCCACTGTTAAGACCAAAGGATTAGCTGATTTGAGTTCAATAAAGCCTGTGAGATTCACAGTGGCTGTTTGGGGATTTTTCTGTGGAGATTTTTTGGTATTTGGTATTCTGTGGAGATTTTGGTGATTAAAGACTGTTGATTTCAGTTTACCAATGAAGTAACTATGCTAATGGGCATTGGGGCCCACCTGGATTTCAGCTGTTATGACGTTGAACGTCTCTGGTACTGAGGTGTTAATGGCTCTTTATTTAGTCTGCAGGAGCATGTACAAAAGCCAATTTTTCGGTAGGATCTGATAAGCCATGTAGCTTCTGGGTAGCTATGTCTGGCTGTTGTCTGGGGTCCATCTCAAATTAGGTGCAATTACTGGATGTCTGTTGTGCTTATGTCAGTGGGAGCTTGGAGCAGACTGTACCTGCGGGATGTTGGTTGTTAAATCATTGAGACTTGAGAGTGGTCTGTGCTTGGATTTGCAGGAGAGAGGTTGCAGGACAGGCTTTGAAGGGGACCGGCAGAGGGATCAGGAGCAGCACTGCTTCACTTGAGCTGTACCCATGTTACTGGGTTTAGAGCAAGGTTCTTACAAATGTTGCCTTCATGCATAGCTCTGAGTCCAGAGAGAACATGGGATGAGGTTGATCATTGTGTGTTTCCGTCACTGTTGCTGGCTGCCAGTTGGGACTGGACCAGCCCTGTTGCACAAACTGAAAGGGACACACATTTGGGCTTTGCCACAAGCTGACTCTCTCAGTGGCCTGAGGGGACTTTTTTTCCACTGTGAGAGACTCAGCAGTGTAAAAACTGATTTATCTGAAAAGGCTTCACTTCTCTTCTCTTCTCTTGCAGGTTCTCCAGGTCAGATGAGCTGTCCCGGCACAGGCGCTCCCACTCAGGGGTGAAACCCTATCAGTGTCCTGTCTGCGAGAAGAAGTTCGCTCGAAGTGACCACTTGTCCAAACATGTCAAGGTGCATCGGTTCCCACGAAGCAACCGCTCCGTCCGCTGTGTGAACTGATTGGTCCCGCTTTCCCCTTCCTGCCCAGCCATCCTACAACAGCTGATGACAGCACTTTGCTCACTATATTTCTAGTGATAATTTATTTGTCTCCACAGAACAGTCAATGCTGTTACTTGATACCACCATGTCTGAGTGTGCCATGTCCTTTAAAAGATGATTTGAGAATGATGTTCTTTTTGGGTCAGGGGAGGGGAGTGCTTCTTCCTTTTTGTCTTTTTTTTTTTCTTTTTTTTTGTTAAAGATGTTATTTTCCTTTCCTTCTATCTTTCCCTCCTTTGCTGCTGCTTCTTTTGGAAATTAGTGTTTTATTTTTAGCTGTTTTCTGGTGCACAGGAAAATGTAAGAGTTGCTTGCTGCTAGTTAATTATAGCCCTGGCATTCCTAAGGGCTTTGCTCATGTACAGGCCATTCATTGTGAGTTTTTATTAAGCTGCTCTATTTGTCCAGTTTGGAAACAGCAAATTCCTTTCGAAATGAAAACAACTCCTTTGTTTTTGGGTTGCCTGAGCCAAGGATTTGTAGGGGCTGGTCATAGGAGGAGGAGCAGTGGGAGTCGGGGACAGGGGGAGGCAAGTCATGGAATGCGCCTCTGTGCCTCTCTGAGTTCTCCGGCTCACGTTTACCTTCTCCTTGGCTAGGGCTATATATAAATATTTATGTATAAATATTCATACATACATATATATATTTAAGCAAAGGTATATCTCAAACAAAGCCGGAAGCTCAGGCTGGATGAAGTGTCTTGGAGTGGATGTAGCCTTTTGGCGTGGTTGAGCGCGTGCCATGTGCATGCTTCTCCTGTCCTGTGCTGCCACGGGGGTGAGAGGATGCCCATGCATCGAAGGAAACGCTGCTTTCCTTTGACTTTGGTTTACAGCATCCACTGTCTTTAGCAGAAGACAAAGCTGAGCTTAGTTTCTGTCTCTGCTCCTGTCCTCTTGGGTCATTCCGGGGGAGAAACCAGTCCCACAGGTGCCCTGTGGTCCTGGTGAGCACCAGGCATCCCGAGCATCTGCTGCGAGCCAGTGCCTTGCTGGCTGGAGCTGTCTCCACTTGTCCGCTGGCCGGGAGGGTCTTGTAGGATGTGCCTGCACCCAGGGAGGCATGACAGCCTGGTGGGACAGCACCACAAGATCTTCTGTCCAAGGGTGATCTTCAGTGCTAATCCTCTCCGTACCGACAGCCATGTCAGAGCCCCATGCAGCTGGGGTGGGCGAATGGGTGAGAACAGCAGCCAAAAGAAACAAATTTGTGTGGTAGCTGGCTAAGAAGGGAATTTAAACAAATAATCAGATGCTAGCAGGCAAGTGATTTTGTTTGTGTTTCTTCTTCTTGTTTTGTTTTTCCTTTTGAACTCTGGCGATTGTAAGAAGCTTTAGAAGAAAACAGAATTCAGTAATTAGGAACAATTTTATAATGGATGTTGCATTTCCTTTCCATTCGCAGGCGGCATCTGTTTGTCTTTTTGTTGGCAAAATGGGAAACAGGAAACGGCGATTCTAGCACTAGGCAGAGCAGGTGCCCACGCTGTGCAAGAAGAGCAGGTCTAGCTAAAGTGAATGCATTCCTTTTGTCCTCTAGAAATTAATATAAATGAACTATCATCTATTGACTGGTTTATATCACATCCTATGAATGTATGTAAATAAAACTGTACATAGATGCATATCTATATAAAATATCTTTTAATAACGTATCAAAATTTGTGTAAATTGGAAACAAAAATACCTATAAAGCCAGTGTACATAAGTTACAATTCTGTATATTTTCTTTTGTTCTTCATAAAAATATATTTACTTTGACAATAAAATGAAAATGGAAATTTTAAATCCCTTCTTGAAATTATTATTCATTAATTTCCTTTGTAGTCAGCTCTGTAATCAGGACATTAGTGCTTAAAATTTTGATTCACCTGGACGTAACTTTTCAGGTGCTGGGTAACAGGGAGATGATGGAACAAATCTGAAGTTGCCTTTAGAAGTTTTTCTCATCTCAGAAGGTTCTTGGGAGGCACGAGATGTTTCAGCTCTTCCTTCTGCGGAGCCCTCACGCCTCGCCTGGCAGCTGCACTGCAACCCGGATGCCTTCTGTGGTTTCTGACTGCTGTGGAACAGGTCTGCAGCTGCAGTAAAACTGTGGTTAATAAATTAGAGGAAGCAGGTTTTGAGGAAATTCAAGCTCTGGTGGTTAGTGTGAAGCAGTAAGGGCTTCAGAGGCTGCTTGAGACTGTGACGGTGACTCACCGTGTGACCCAGCACAAAGGACTCAATTGCCATGCGCTGCAGTTCACTTTCTTGTAAAACAGGGATAATAATGCATTGTGGTGATGCTGTGGGACTTAATTTACATTTGTGTGATCCTTGGATGGAAGGAGCAAGCAGTAGGACCAGTAGTCACAGGATTAGATTGTGAAAGAAAGGCTCAGCACGGTGGAGGTCTTGGTGCCAAGGCGTTTCAGTTGGCTCTTCTGTAAATCCCATGTCTGAAAGAGTGGTGTGAAGGATCTGTGGTACGAAGCACACCTCAGGCCTGAGGAGAGGATACCCTGTGCTGCAACAACCATTGCTTCCCATTTGTAACAACGAGCAAGAACATGATGCTCCTGTGATCTGCAAGCCAGGACATCTCTTGCACTGTGCTTCTGGTTTTGCTCGGCCTCCACTGGAAGAAGAAAACAGCAACATTACTGGTGTTAAAATCACTTCTGAGTCTCCATGGGAGCAATGGTGCAGTGGGTCCAGATCTTCTCCTTGCAAGAATCACTCTGAAACTGATGGGCATATAGGGATTAAAGTCTGTCCCTGACAAACAGCCACCAAAAAACGCCAGCTGATGAGCCGGGGGTCTCCAGACCCCTGATTATTTTTCTTAGAGAACCCCTATGAGCCTGGCAAGAGGACCGAGGGATGTGGCAGGGTAAGTTCTGTTCACTCCAGGTTGTTGTTACCTCCTGAGATGTAGCCTGAAGACCAGAGTGCCAAGGACAGCAGTTTTAAGAGTCACGTACACACTTTAATTAGCAAGCCTGCACCAAGAGGACCTCCGATTCCCTTCTGTTCTCACCCTATCGACATCATGCATTAAACCAGCTGCTTTATTTTAACCAGCGTCTCAGCCTCCTCCCCATCTCGTCTGGAGTTCTGATATTGCTGTAACATTGGGCAATTCACCCTGCAAGACACTCGGGGCAGAAGTTATTATTTTTCTGCAAGAGGCAATGCTTAAAGCTGAAGTGGAGTAACGCAAAATACCTGCTGCTGGAGCACAGCAGTGCAGAGATCTGAGATCTAAGCTATGTTTTAGCCTGGAATATTTTCCATGAAACACTTATTCTCTCTTTTTTCTTTTTTGTTTTAAGTACAGTTTCTGAGTGTGGGTTGTGTGGGTTTTTCTGGCTAACACCTATAAGGAAATTTAAGTTTACGTAAAAGTTGCAATGTTTTGCTCAAAAGAGTAGAGCCATGTTTGCTGTGGAAGAGTTAGTTCTGCATGAAAATTAATGACATTTTCAGAGGTTTATGATAAAGAAGTAGGAATTTCCAGAAGAAGATTTTGATGTTAGTTTTGTGTGGAATTACCGGCCTGCCTAGGCCATGCTGATTCATGGGAAAAATGCAGCCTTGCCTTAAGCCTGATTACTCTTTACCCACTTAAAATATATGTTTAAGTGCTTTGATGCCCCAACTGTAGATAAGTTTATTATGTGCCTGCTTCAGCAACTCTGCATGGCAAAACACAGCATGGCATCACTATACACATGCGTAAATCTCATTGACTTAAAAATACCTATAACAGTTTCTGAGGTGTGAATGGACATGTCTGCAGTGTTAGAGCCTTCACATGGTGGTCATGATCTGGTTCCTAACACTTGCAAGATCTCTTTAAGTTTCTAAAAGGTTTTACTGGCAGTTTCTGGCTGTTTATAGTCTCTTCATCAGAGCTCGGGGTGGAGGAACAATGTTACGAAAAGTGAGGAGCCATCAGCTGGGAAGGTTGTACTCGAGGTAAGGACTAAGCATAAGGAATAGGAGTAAAGTGGTATTTCTGTGAGGAGGCCTGGCTTCTGTGACCTGTGGCTGAACACAGCAGTGGAGCGATGTGTGGCGCAACGAAGAGGGGAAACGGGAACAGAACCAAGAAGTCCCAAATCTCCTTTGCCCCAGACAGTGGCACAGACCACACATCAATAACACACAGCGGGTTATAGAAGGCAAAGAGTGGTAGGACATGTGAGAGATCAGATGAGCAAAGAAAGGTAAAGACGGGGCATGAGGTGAAGTCAGGCTGTACTGATAACGTCTGCTTTTGGGAAGGAGAGAGGAACGAGGGCTCGCTTGCTGAGTGTCACACTTGGGAGTCACCAAGGTAAAATGCCCTAAACAGGGTTCTGCTCCCCTGACCTGTGTTTCGTGGAGGCTTCTTCCCCTGGCAGTTCTGGGGGGAGCTCAGGGAGCTGCACCCCTGTGGAAAGCAAACCAGCCCCTGGCGCAGGACGGTGTGACGAAAGGGCAAATCTGACTCCTTGGAGGAGTGCTCGGGTTTAGACCCTGCGAAGTTTGCAACAGTCCCCTGCTTCCCGCCCTCCCCACGAGGTTGTTTCCACTTAAATCCTTCTGCTGGGAGCCTTCTCCTTGTCTAAATGGCCCCTATACATTTAATCCGAACAACCAGGTGACTCCAGCACAATGCCAGTGGTAATAAGCCAGTGTTAATGATTATCCCAGGCCCCGTGGGTTATGTAAGCCTGGCTGTGCTGTACCACGGGCCCTCGGCTTGGACATCCCCTCCCTGTCTGGGAGAAATACCAAGAACCTGCCAGCACACATAGAAAGTTGTTTGGAGCCAGCTGGGATTTTCCTTCTCCCCTTTTGACAGCACCTATGAAACCCATCATTCACTCAGTTCAGAGATTTCCATGCTTTGCTTGCTTGTTATTCAGAGACATTGCTTCTGAAGAATGAGTTGTGCTAAGCTCCCACTGACTTCAGCACAAGCCAAAGACAGTGACTGTCATGGCTTATCCAGGGAAAATATTCCCAGTTAAGGCAGATACTGGTGGATACTTGGCTCCTTTGCTTGTTTCTTCTGCAAAATCTGTGGGTTTGTGGTTTTCAGTCTCTTATCCCACAGGTTTTAGTTTTGTTCTTTGTGTTTTTTGAGGGGGTGGGGGAGTTTGAAGGTGTGTGGTGTGTGAAAAACAGATATTGTGAAGAGTCTTCTTGCCTTAACGTCTAGTGTGTGTTTGCATATAGCTAGAGGGATGGGACTTAATGGTTCTTCTAGTCAAATGATCCTATATCATGAGGTTTGTAGCTCCTCAGTGCTCAGTGTTTTGCAGGTCTGAGCTTCAATTTGCTTTTCCAGCTCAGTGCAGGACCTCCTCTAGCTGGACCTGAAGCACATCCTTTATCTCTTGCCCTGTTCCCTACCTGAGTATCGCTTCTCTAATGGTTTTGTTATTAGGTTGACTCAAAACCCATGAAAGTACTTGATCTACAGAGCTAAGGCTAGATGAACTTATTAGCCCTTGGGAAAGTCCACTGTGGAGAGCTTTCATCAGCTCACCTGTCTGGCCCCATGGAGTGTGCATGCGTTGGCCAGAATCTTGCTGAGCCCCAGCTCACGATTTAAGCATCCTGCAGTTTAGAGTAACATTCGGCAAGTCTCTGGCCGTCACGAGCAGAGGACAGTGTTTGCATCTCTGCCGAGTGCAGCAAGCCGAGGCGTTAAGTAAAATGGGAGGGAAATACATGAATGACAAGAAACTGTTGAGAAAGGCAGCCCTCCTCTTGCTTGTGCTGGTGCCCGTCTGGTAACGCTTCCCCTGCTCATGTCGGAGTCATAACCATCCTGAAAGGGAGAGAAAATTGAGGTGAATGTGGCTTATAGTTTTCTGGAAGGAAGCAGAAGAAGGAAAACAGAAACTGAAGCAAGTTATGGCCTAACAGGCACTGTTCGGTCTTTTCCAGCACAAATAGTGACAGGCTCTTTTTGCAGAAAGGGCTCTGCCTGTTGGGCAGGTGGTCTGAGCTAGCAGCCAGCATCAGAGCAGCTGGTGTACAGTGCTCTGGGGCAACAGCAGCTTTATGGCAGGGGGCTTAGTGAATGATAGTCATAGGTTGTGCCTTGGACAGCTGGCAGACTTGAAGAGAAGGGGCTGGGACTGCTTGCTGTTGGTCCTTCAGGTCTCTTTCCTTGTATAAGGATACCAATTTTCTACTCCTGACTCTGTAGCTGGTTCTCGGAATGGCCCCGAGTGTCTTAGCACTTCTGAAAGCAGAAATATTATCTATCCATATGACCTAGAAACTAGGAACCTCAATAATTATGAGGCACTCTGAGATCTTTAGTGGAAACATCTATCCAGGAATTGTTTTGCATGTGACTGAGGGTGGAGTCCAGCAAAAAGAAAGGTACAAAGAATAACTGTTCTGTATCTAAAAAAGCTTCTGGCATCTGCCTCTCCTATTGAGTCCAGTGGGCACCAGCTTAAGCCTTGCTGGTTATTCCAATATTATGGCTGCAAATACAGGGATTGGGCTATTGGGCTGAAAAGCGTCCAGTCATTTCGTAAACTCGCCTTCCATAAGCGAAGGAGTGACATGAACGTTTGAGTTTGGCTGTTGACTGCTGACTTTTTCTGAGAAGTCTATAAACGGCAGCCAGGTAGTCTCTCAGTTTTTGTTTCTTTGGTGTGCGCTGTTTTTCCATGGACAACATGTCCTAGACCTGAGAGAGCTGGCTGGAGCTAGATTCATTCAAACTGGGTGTCCCTAGTGGCAGATAATGCATTGGGGAGGGCAAAGGGCTTGGAAATTTCATTATGTCAGAATGGCTGTCCTGCAGCCAGAGCGACTGGAAAAACACCCGGGCTGTGCTGACGGCGGCAGTGCTGTGGCAAGTGGTCTCATGGACCGATGCCTGTGCTGGACTTCGGCTCTGCTGTGCCGGGTCTCAGGTCTGACTGGGACACTGTGGCACCGCGGAGCTGAGACACAGATGTGGCATTCTGGGGCAGGGCTGATGTGGAGAAACTCTTGCTGTAAACCAGACATCTCTGCCTCAGCTGATGTGGAGTTGGCCTTTGGTACAGGCTCGTCCCTTCTGGAAGTGCCAGATGCTGTTGGGGAAGGTCAGCTTTGGCTGGAAGGGCAGCGTGGAGTGACAAGCAATCTGTCCTCTCTCAGAAAATCGAGTTAGTTACAGCTGATAAGTTTGCTGGTAAACTCTCCGTCTCTCTCCCTAGGAATTAATGGCACAACTGGAGGGTGTTCATTTACCTGCCACCCAGGACCTTTAGTTTCCTTACAGGCTATTCCAACAACTGATAAATAAACACACATTAGTAACACATTTCCTTTCAAGAGGGCATGGATTTTCTTTGGCACCGAAGCTCGCAACAGCCCTTCTCAAGCACTGCCCGGTTGCCTGAGCACTTACCTCTCACTCAGTATACCTGGCACTGCCTTTGT
The DNA here is from genome assembly GCF_009769465.1 of Tauraco erythrolophus. Classification (NCBI taxonomy): domain Eukaryota; kingdom Metazoa; phylum Chordata; class Aves; order Musophagiformes; family Musophagidae; genus Tauraco; species Tauraco erythrolophus. Next base: position 11,788,085 of record NC_141476.1, read on the forward strand.
AGGTAATTCAGGCTTGTGCATGAGATTGGTAACACCCATGAAAGTTTAATATGAATCAATTAGTGTCATGCCTAAAGAAATGATTAACAAATAAGAATTGAGCCTGATGACTTCATGTGTGTTACCTGATAACCCATGACAGACCCCCGGTGGATGGAGGACCGTGAATCCAGGGAGATCTGGAGCCGCCTTCCTTGCTTTGCTCCTGCATTTTCATGCTAACCTCAGGTGAAACAAATTGACTGTGCTAAATTAATGATAATATTTGGCATTTTCTAGCAACTTCCATCTGAGGAGCAAAACATGCTTCCCAGTGGGGAATTAAGCCTTTCAATCTCCCTGAAGAGTAGTTGTCACCTTCATTGTGCAAAGTCAGAAAAAGGATTTAAATGATGTGACAAGTAGTTCTTGGGAAGTTTGTAGCAGAGCTGTAGAGCAAACCCAAATGTACCAATTCCTTCTCAGACCCAGGTGTTAATCACAGATTAATCATTTGATGTGATTTTGGGACGTGTATACACTGATGTATAGATGTAATTAATTGAAGCACACTGGGGGAGAAGTGGGGATGCTTCTTAGCCCTCTGGATAGGCTGAAGACCTGCATGAGGTCAAGCACAAGGAATGACAAACGTGTTCATTTTGCTGATGTAGCATGAGTGAAGTTGGCGCAGGTGTGCTGTGTCCCTCACAGCTGCTGCAGGACCTGGGGAGCAGTAGAGGAACAACTTGTCTGTATCTGCTTGTGACTTTTTGAGTTTTGAGTCCTCGCAACAGCCCTTGGTGATCTCTGCAGATGGGTTCATGTTTTTCATCTTCTGTGGGGACCATGTTGGCTCCCACAGTAAGCGGAAAGTTGTTCAGCTTGATTTTTATTTTTATTTTTCCTGATGTTATCAACCAATAAAGCACTTCAATGCTGCTTAAGACTTCGCCCTTATAGTGTGATCAAAAGGGGGCTGATTAGCACCCTCAGAGGTTTCCTTGCACTAAAATCCAACTTGCACCTTGCAGTACCTTCCTGTACATCTACCTGCAATCTTTCCTTCCTTAACTTTGATACTTTCTGCTTACTCTTCTCAAACACATTTGTTTTAAAGAAAATGACCAGCTACTGATGCACTAGCTGTTATCTATTAACACAAACATTTTAGATTGCATAAGAGTGCCTGTTTTGAAAGTTAGTACAGAAGATCTGGTCCAATGTAATCTCTGCTGTTTATTCCAATCTTTTATTCAACTTCTGCGACTAGATAATTTGTGTGAGATTTAATAAACTCTGCTCTTTGTTGTGATAAGTTCTAATTATTCCTTTCAAGGCAGTTTATTGGATCAACAAATAACTAGTCAGTAGCTGGAGCAATGTGCTCTTGAGAGAGGTTTCTACCTGCCTTCTAGTGACTAAGCAGGTGTATGTAACCCACAGAGAAACCTTGCGAATAGAGTCTCTGTGTCACAGACTCAGTATATTTGCAGAGCAAGAGATTGCCCGAGTCAGCTGGCAGTCTAACAAGATGCACAGGACAAACAAAGCACGTTTGGGGCTGCCCAGAAGAAAATAATTCCTTTTCATTAGAAAAAAAATGAAGTGTTCCCCAGAAGATGCGAGAGAGCAAGGGAGCAAGACAGAGAGCAGAATTGCTAATGCGGTGGCAGGCAGTCACTGGGGATGCTGGCTGTGCTGGTTCAGTTCCCAGAACTGCTGCATTGGTTCTCTGTGGTGGCTGTGCAACGCCTGGACCTGCCAGTGTTGGGTGGCAACATAATATACTTATCATAATGGCAACCTTATGATAAGAGCCATTTGCTCCCCCTTGTCTGGTATCGGCACACAGACTCCATCCATGAAGACCATCTCAAGGCCATTTGTGTACTCCAGGGGAAGCATAACACTGAAGACTCAACTAAAGTCTTTAGGGCTTTGAGTGGAGGTAGCGACAACAGAATGATATTTTTGGTTAGTGTTGCAACGTGATAGCAAACATCATGAGGGAAAAGAGAAAAGCTCCAGCATGGAAAAGATGTTTAGATTTTCAAGGTCATATTCTCAGTCATTCCTAAGCTCAGTCATTCTTCATCGTGCTTTGCTGTCTCTGGTCAGTGGTATTGTCGAAGCAATGCAGAGGTATTCACTCCCCTAACTCTTTGGATGAGTACAAAGACAGAGGTGGACCTCCTTGGCAGAGGCAAAAATGTGAATTGCAACTTTTGATGTCCAGCCTCGTGTTCAATCTGCAAGCCTGTGGCTGCCAGGTTGATAAGGAGCACATGGATTTGGAGCCTCTCCTTTTCGGGCTCTGGGTGCAGAGACTAAGATAAAAAAAGGACTGTCGCCCAGGCAAAGTCTCAGCACTGTCACCGAAGGCTAAAGTCTTACTGAATTTATCAGAGACGTGGCTTTACTCTCAGTTTGTACCCTAGCAGTCTTCCCACTCACGGTTAACAACTTTGCTTGCTGGGTCCATCTGGGAGGGAGCTGGAAGCCTCACCTGGGTCTGGGGCTAATCAGAGGTCTCAGCTGAGGGCATCTCAGAGGCTCCTGTAAGGAGAGGAGCTCAGGTGGGCTGGGGGGGGATACTGATGGAGTGCTTATAGTCATGCTTGTGATAGTTGGCCAGGAAGGTGGTCTGGGTGCAGACTCCTTCAGGGAGGGAGACTACAGCAAGGAGCAGCTGGCCTGTGCAGTGATGTGCTTTGAGGGGTGAACCTTCAGCAGGTACTATGTTGGGGAGGTTGTGATTGATATGGTTGAACCTTTTGATTTGGGGCTTTGTTTTGTTTGTTTGCCTTTTTTTTGAGGAAAGAGGGACTGTTCAGAGATGAAAGAGACTTGAGGCTGGTGGCTAAAGACCATTTGCTGATGTTTTAATCTAGGCAGTGATGGATTGTTCTTGGCTGGGAGGAAGCTGAGGTGCTCTCTGTCTGAGGTGTCTGAGCTCACGGTCTTGGTTGTATTTGGTCTTGCCCAGGGAAATGTAGGATAGGTCCTTGGTTCAGTTCAGGTGGTTGGGCCTAGGCTGTGCCACAAAGTGTGACTTAGGGGATTAAGCTCCTTTCTGGACCTGTTTTTCTTTTTCTTCTCCTGGCAAAGGAGAGGGCTTCCTCCTGCTCCAGTGTCCTAGTATAAAAATAAGCCTCTTGTCAATTCTTTATTTTCCTCTTCTCTGGTTAAAAGAGGCTGTGCTCTGAACCATAAGGGTAAGTGTACAGGTTGTGTTTTGGGAAGCAAGGAGGAGGAAACACAGTTTAGCCTCTGAGCTAGAGAGTTTCCTAGTACAAGACACAGTCCAGATTTTTCTACATGTGGGCTTGAGCCCAAACATCACCCTGACAACATGTGGGAACATAAATACAAACAAAAATAATTTCCAGATGAGGGATGTATGCAATATTTTCTTTTACTGGCATTTATGCTTGCTTATTTGGCTGAATTTGACAATCAACTGCTTATTGCAACAGGGTAGCGGGAGGATGCTAGGAACAGTGAAAGTGCCTGTTCAGCTGTGTCTGCATCCCGAGAGGGGTATAAAACCCATGGCAGCCTCCTCGGGGGTAGGGGGGAGCTCTGTGCAATTTTCAGACGCACACAGGGCTTAGGAACCAGCAAGAACAGTCTTTTCAGAGCAGACTCTTTTGGGGGACCCTGACTGACCCTTAACTGTTGAGGAGCTCTTACTTTGTGGCCCATCTCGTGAGATGCCGCTTGTCTGGCTGTACTGTGTTAGGTCCCCTCCTTGTGGTGTGTCCTCATGGATCTGGGCAGGACTGGGTCCTCAGAAAGTGAAAGCAGTCCCCTTAGGAAAAGAGGTTTTGCATTTTTTCTTCTTTCACTTGTGAATGATATTAGTGGTTTTTCTAAGGTGACTCTGGGCTGGGGGAACCTCTAAGCAGCCTGATATCAGTGGCACCAGGGTTGGTTTGGATTGCATGCCCAGCGTCTCTCAGGTTTCCTGAGGGGGAAGAAGGGGAAATACCAGGGGCTGTAGTCCCTTATCTTACATTGGCACCAACTTCTCATTCCCTTCTGCATTGTGTGCCTTACTTGTGGGGCTACGCATTCTGTTTCTGATCTCCCCTGAAGCTAGGGTTATGAAAGGAGTATCTCAATCTCCTTTTTCTTATATCAAAAGATAAAAAACATGATTTCTTGTGTGTGTGTATATATATTCCCATAGATAGCTTTTTTTTAGAGCAGCATGTTTTTTACTATCAGGGTGTTTAGGCATGATTCTGTACTGCAGTTCTTAGAGGGGGTCCTGGTCTACCTGGACATGGAATTTCTTGCCAACTTATCCCCAGGGCAACATCATAGAAGACAATAATGATACCAGCTTAAAATTGGTGAGCTGATGCTGAGTGCCTTTATAGCTACATATTCTTTCTCTCTTTTTTTTTTCCCCCCTCTGGAAAAATCAGTCTGTGAATGTGGCTTCATTATATTACAATAGCCAATCCCCAATATTGCTACTTTAAGCCTGTATGTCTACCAGGTCTAAAAATAACTAAATAAATCACTCAAATGAGGCAGTAAGCAAAGAGATTTGCCCATTTGTTTATTAATAAACACATGCACATGAGCTTATATTTCTATATTAGAACATGGCTCTGCATCTCCTGTGGGTATAAAAAGCCACCTGGCAAAGAGCAAGGGCAGTAAGGCAAGTACAAAGTTTCCACTGTAAACATTTGCATTTGCTGAGCAAGTGTTGCCTTAGGAAGGCAGGAGAAGCGCTCCTTGCAGGGCCTCGGATTACTGAGCACAGAGAGCTGGCTCTGACAGCTGCAGATTGCAGCTGGATCATACAGGGGGAGTATTTGAGAGAAGGGACATGCAGGCATCCTTCCCAGCCTCTCCCCATGCTGACTGTATGTGTATAAAGTCCAAGTGCACTTCCTCCTTGGAGTTTGGCTTCAGAGAGCAGCCAGGAGATAGTGCAACAGCAAAGCTGAGCTTTGGTGTGTTGTTTTTTTTTCCTTTTTCTTTTTTACTGGAGTTTACTGCTTGGAGAGTTGTTCCTCGGGATGGCTCAACGCATGCTCTAATCCTTACCTTTGCAGAAATATCTCTACTGACTTGCAGAGCCGTCCTTTCACAGCATCAGCGTAGAGGTGATTGAAGGCAAACCTTTCCTAGTTGGCTTCATGGTCATTTACTGGCGGAGCTGTAACATGAGAGTAAAGTATGAAGGAGGCACAGGGGGAAGCTGGGGGATGAGTGTGTCCAGGACATGCCTGGCATAGGGTCTCTGCGAAGGGAAGATCAGGGTGTCCCAATGACAAGTGCTTGTGCATTGTGAGGTGAGGGTAGCTAAAAGAACCCCAAGTGGATGCATCCATTGTGATGGCTCCTTTTCTTGCTTTCCCATTCCTGTTTGCAAGCTGTGATGTACGGCTCTCCCAGCTGTATCACTATTTGTGCTCCCTCACAGGGTCAGCTGAAACATGCTGAACGAGGGGCAAAAGATAACAAAAAAAAAAAACCCCAAGCAAAATACTGTCTAACTGGGACATGTTAAGATGTGTGACCAAATCTGGGGCTGTGTGGTTGAGTGTCTCGGGTCTTCCTATGCTGTTTCTAGCTCTGCAAGAGACCCAACAGTTCAATTAAGGATGATGCCTCTTTATAATTGAACAAATAGTCTTGCATCGTATTAAGACAAAGCCTCCTATCTAACTGGCTCCAGCTGTAGTGGTGCAACAGAGATGTCAGGTTCACACTGAAAATGATCTGAGCCCAGGACAGGCAGTCGCACCTAGAACTGACTCCTCTAACACATTTATAAAGCTTTAGGTGCCCCTGCTCCATCAGTGGGGGCAATAACGATTGTTTTTATGAAGCTGTTGGATAACATAATCGTGCTTCACAGCTTGATTTTACATGGTGATTTTGCTGACCATTAACGTGCAAAACTGGAATTCTTGAATTACTGGTGTGGTCTTAACTCTGGGTTTGATATCTAGGGGAAAGAGGATCAGAAGTATTAGAAAGTGCTATCATTTAGTGATGTGTATGTCACTGCATTTGGCTGCATGACCTGCATTTTCTATCTGGAATCTGCTGTTTAATCATTATTAAACATCTTTTTGTGTTTCTATCACAAATGGCAGTGAACTGTCATTTCTTCTGTATATCAAAAGCCTTGAATAGCCTGGAGAAATCCTGTGGCATAGACTTGCCATCTCCTACCCTTCCTAGAGAAACTCTACCTTTGTGTTAGGACAGGACAGACTTGACATTACTACCCTAGTAGTTTCTGGTTGCATCCAAATCTTTTGTGTCAAGAGCCGCTATCTGCAATGAAATCTCCCAAAAAGAAACTGTAGACAGAGGAATATTTCCAGGGCAGACAGAACCCTTCTTTGAGCCAGTAATGATTGTAGGAAGTAGAGGCATTTTTTTCTCCTAGTATTTTCATTAAAAGCTACGTTCAGTTGGGATGGGTGTTGTCAGAGACACGTGGGACATTGTCTGGTCATATCATAGCCACAGGAAATTACTGAAAGCAATGGTCTGCTGAGGTCCTTTGGCATCCAAATACTGAAGAAGATGTGTTGCTTTATGTTACTAAAGTAGAAGCTGACCAAGTGAGGTTCTTATTTAGAGTGTCCTATTCTATAGGTAGACAAGCATAAAGTAGTCCCAGTTAATAGGGCCCTCCTTGCTGTCCGCAGATGCTATTTCATTGATGAAAAACAGCAGTTAATACTGAAAGGGGTGGAAAGAGTGGCCTGCCAGACAATTGAAACAGCAGCAAGGGTGGCTAGACATGTTTAAGCAATAGTAGGGGATGGGTCATACAACTTTGCTGCAGTGATCTATTTCCATTTGCTTCTGCCTGCTAGTCTCAAGGCAAAGCATAACTTGCCCCTAGAACAGTTGTCCAAAGGACAGAATCTAATGAGGCTAAAAATGGATCACATTTGTTCTCCTTAGATCTCAAAACAAAATAATGTATAAAGCTGTTAAATTGTGGAAATCATTAAAAACTGTGTGCTTAGACATATGCATATTAAGTGATTGTCAGACATAAAAGGTAGAGGAAATAGTTCTCTACCCAAGTATGTTCTTGCATGATTTCTGGTAAGATGTAGCTGTCAGAGCCTGCCCCACTGAGGAACTAGATGTTTTTTGGGACATGTGTGAAAATTTCAGTGGTTTCATGGTTGTACAGCTATTTCTGAAGTAGGTCCATGAGGCAACCGCTAATTCAAAGCGAGCTGCATGTTTTTAAACAAATAAGAGGATTTAGGTTAAATATTAACTTTTGGTCATTTCAACTCTGATAGCTTTGGCCTTCAGGTTGATCATTTAATGAGTTCCGTCCCGTTGCTACAGCAACTGCAGCCCTGTAAGACCTTGATGTTCAAGTCAGCAAAAATTAGAATAAAGCTTGTCCTGAAATTTGCTTAGGCTCCTATTGACAAGTGTCTGTGCTCAGAGTCAATTGTTCAGACAAACAAGGCTTGGAAATGTACCACAGGGTTTAATGCAAATCTTGCACAACCCCATCCCAATCCATCAGGTCTTGCTCACTGTTAAAAAAAATCAAAAAAATCCCAACAAACTTTACATTTCATGCCCTTCTCTGATATGCACTAGGCCATTCAGTGATGTTGCTTTAAGAAAGCAAACAGACTCGTTTGTTCTTCTTGCTGAGTTATCACTGTACACGATGTCATTCTGGCCCATGAACGTGCGTGCCCTCGGTGTGCTGTGTACCAGTGGAGCGCCTGAGCTGCGATACGAGCTCACTGTTGGAAGGACTGCACCCTCCTTCCAGCATGTGCTTGTGCACAGCACCATGCCAGATCTCAGCTGCTTCTTTTCTGTCCCTTTCAAATACAGCTTCTGGCTAGAGGATCCTTGCTTCTTGGACCCCTCCCAGACAAAGCAATCAAAATTTCTCCTAAATACTGGTCCTATTTTACAAACTCTGGCATGGCTTAGCTGACACTAACCAGTATTGCCTTGTTGAATTCACTGCAGGTATGCCATTTAATGTCAGATGAGATTTTGGGCAGCTGTTTTTGCAGCGGTACAAACCTCCTCAGTTCTGTTTACTTCTCTGAATGTTAATCTTAACGCTGTTGTTTGAGTTCTCTCTCTCCCTAATTTTCAAGGACAAGAATATTTTCTATGTCTGGGCAACTGCTTCTTAATCTCTGACACGAGCAGAGGTCCAGAATGAGAGTATGAGCACTGCACGTTTTTCTTTCTAGGTAGAATGCTCCCTCTCTCTCTCTTACAGAGATATAAATATTTTAATGAAATGTAGGGCTACAGATGTTCAGCAAAGTGCTCATCAAAGCTGCTGTTGTCTTCAGTGTGCGGCCCTGAGGGCATCTTGTTTGAGTCATGTTTCACAATTGGTTTTAAACATAAAGCTTTATGGCCCAATTTAAAGTACAGTTGGCAGGAAGCGTTTTTTTCCTATCCTGAAGAACACTTGAAACCTTAAAAAAAGCCATGCTGAGTTGGACTGACAACTCCCAAACTGGAGACCAGAAGCAGCTCATTGAAACTAGTTAAAGCCCCAGTAATTTGGATTCTCCTGGAGAAGTCGAGGTGTGTTTAAATCCGCAGTCTGAACCTGACTCTGAATCTCCTGGATCAGGGTGAATGGCCGGGCTAACAGTACTTTGCTACTTTATGTTTTCTCTTCCTGCTCTGGTTCTGAAAGTACATCGTGGACCTGAGATAACAGCGTTTTTCCTGAGCTGTCACTGTGAACGCTGTTCCCAGGAACCGTCTCAACTTAAGTAAGTCTGCATTTTGTGTCAAAATAACGTTTTGTCAAAAACTGCCAGACTGTTTCTTATCAATGAAAAAACATTCCTCTTCAAGAGAATTTTAATTACTATTAAGAACACCAGAATAAAAGCACAGTCACATTTGCTCTCTTGATGGAGGTCTGTATTGATATTTGTGTTTTTTTTTCTCTGCACTAATGAAAAGTAAGAATGGCGCTATGGGAAAAATATCTGGACTTTCCCCTAGTTTGAAAAATGGGGTACAAGACTAGTTCATGCCTGCCAGAAAGCATGAGTGTTTTTGACTGCTGGAATAGTCCAGCAAGGGCTAGTCTGCCATAAGGGACAGCCATGACCACATAGCACTACCCTGGTCAGATGTGTGTTAATACAAATTCACCCTGATACTACTTTTTTTAAAAAAAAAAAAAAAAAAATCCAAACAAAAACGAAAACAAACTCTCAACCGGCAGCACAGCCCTTTCCTCCTCCCTTGAAAATTTTGGCTGATAGAGCATCATAGATTTTAAAGATGACTGGAAGAAATTCAAGAGCCAACAGTTGCAACATCATAGGCTTGTTGTTGTGTTGTGTGTCTTTTTTTAATGTATATAGTTAAGAATGAATGACAAGAAAAGACAAACTACATCACTTCTCCACCTAACTTCTTCCATAGGAATGTGTGTGTGTGTGTGTGCACACATATAAAAATATCTCGGTGAGCTATTAGCCTGGAAGTTACTCAAGTCTTAGAGTGATCCAATTCTCTCGGGAAGAAGTAGTAAAGCTGCCAACTTCATGCATCAAGTGGAACAATAATCCTGAACTAAGGGAACAGCTTCCAAGTCTTCAGATGGTGAATTATTTATCTGCTGACACAGAACAATACGCACTTTGTAGTTGATGTACGAGATTCCCTATGTGCGTCGCATTAGAAAGCAAGGGGGTGTGGAGTTATACAATTATAATTTTTTTTTATAAGGGAAACACCCGCTCCCTCCACAGCTTTAAAATCTATAGTTAGCCACAAGGGAATGCAAAAGTCTGCGGCAGCTGCTTTTGAGGTGTTTGATTATTATGTTACTAGGACCAAAGGATGCTGCTGGCACAAGTGTTTTTGTCACTCCCCAGGACAACTCCAGCAGAGTGTCCCAAAGGATCCCAATCAGTGTGCTCCAGTTGCTTTACAATTTTTTTCCCTTTTTCTCCTATTGTGTTCTCTTATTTCTCTGGCTTTTTATTTTGACTACGAGTCCTCATCACAGATCTTGTCTCCAAAACTGTCTGTAAAACACCTTTTACCACTGTGCTGTTGGGAGGATAGCAGAAACATGGAAGATCCATCTTTGAAAGTGAGTCTTTGTCCCAGCATTGCCAAGCCTTGGCCCTGAAGCTGAGATCACAAGCCAGAGGCCTGGCTGAAGGCAACTGCTTTTGGGCTTTCATTGTCTGAAGCTCTGTCTGAGGAGAACTGGGCTCATTTCATCCAGGAACTACCTGAGCTATCATGGCTTTGCAACGTCATCATAAAATAAAATCTATATAATTAGCATCATTTATCTAGAGGCGAAAAAAAACCCTTTATATCTCAGCACCAAACCGTTGAGTTAGCTGCTTTAACCTTTATCAAAGGTAAGGTTTTCTGTGGACTTGTTGCATCATAGTCTGTGATCAGGAAACTGGTATTGCTCCCTGGAGCAGGCAAGATGCTGCTGCCAGAGACAGGCCCTAATACTGCCCTTCTATAAAAAGCACCCACCCTGTGAATTTCCTCTTTAGGTTGTAACGCCAGGTTATGAGCCATAAAAAGTACTTCAGAGACGTTTAGCAATCTTAAACACAACTATTTCCTGATGGAAAATAGGTGTGCATACTGAGTAGGCAAATGTCCTCTGCCTGGTCATCAGAACAGTGACACTACCTGCCCTCTGTGCTGGCTTTCTCAATGGGGAGGCCCAGTGCCCAAGAGAAAGTGGCTGCCCCTGCAGCTGGTCATGCGGGTCAGGGCCAGGGCACGTTGTGTTGCTGTTGCCTGTCAGGAAGATCAATACAGGACTTCAGTCTCCACCACTTCAGCACCTTTCATTGGAACAATCCTCACGTGCATTGAACATGTGAAAAAAATAAAAATCCAGGCACATCCCAAGTTGCCATTCAGGGTAGCATGTGTGTTTTGTCCAGGTTGCTCATGTGCGGTGATTCCCGTCTGGATGCATTGCCTGTGCTCCTGGAAGCTATGGCTTTTGGTGTATATCCTTCAAAGTAGAAGAGCAGAGTGGGGAAAAAAAAACAACCACCAAAACAAAACAAAAAAAATCCCCATGCATGGGGGAGCCAAAGAAAGATCAAGGATGCGATGGCCCCATCTCACGTTCTAGTGTGAACTAAATGTATTAGTTTCCATAGAGCTCAGTAAGAAGCACAAGGCAGTTTTTTAACTGGAATACTGTGGAGAGGAGGAAGCCACTGTCAGCCCTTGTAGTGTCATACAGAATAGGAGAAAGTTTTGTAGAAGTGCAAGACAAATGTGGTTTGATGTTGTTTTATTGTTGTTTTTTTTTTTCCCCCCATCCCTGATCTAATGTAAAGACTAGTTCTTATGATCGGTCTGGAGATTTACTGGTGGTGAGTTGGCAAGACTTTATTGTGGTAAACAAGACAGAAGACCAGTTCCAGTTACACTAATCAGGCCAAATGTCGATGAAGCTGACTATATCCATTTCCGCAGGCTCAGCTCCCTTCCTTGGCTGTTGTTTGGCAAAGGAGCATTGATTATGATTAGTGCTGATTACCGTTTTTTTGATAAAGGTATTATAAACCATAGTTTATCTTGTGGTATCAGCTCCAGCAAAGGGAGAAACCACAGATGTGAAACTTTACACTGTTTGCTGCATTTAGTCGACCAGCTTGATGCAGTAAAAGCGCTCACGTATATCTCCTTTCAGAGCCTTTGCTTCCCTGTTGCAGGATTGCAAACACCTGCAAAGACCCTCTGCAAATCTCTAATTGCCACTTGTAATGGGACTGAATGGCAGGACTACACTCAGCCTTCATCACCTTTGCTGTCCTGGGCAGGGATTGCCAAAGCTGCTCTTTGCCTTCACTTTCTTTGAGCTTGCACAATTTTGCTGTTAAGCACATTGCAGAACAGCCTGGTGACTGATGAAATACCTTGCAGAGATGACAGGAGACAGTGCAAATCTTCACACTGTACTCTACAGGAGAGACCTGCATGTTGCAATGGGCCAGGATCTGTCAGAAAGCTTCAGACTTTTTGACCGACATATTCATGCTACAAACTATGCCATGTTCTGATATTTTGAACAAGAAAAACTCCTCTGTCCTTGCACTGGATCCAGATTTGCATCCAGAATGGTTGTTCATTCAAGCCCTAGAATTTTTTATCTTAAGACCTTTCCATCCTATAAATTTGGGATCCCACCACTGCAGAGGCGTTTTGTGGTATATATTCAGAGTAACAATCAGTGTGCCAAACGTACTTTAGAAGTGGAGGTAATGTGAGGATATTTGGCTTGCTGGCACCTCTTGCCCTGTAGAACTTTGTATGGCCACGTCTCCTTTGTTCAAATGAGGGTGTTGGAACATGCCCATGCTTGTGTTGCACTAATAGGACCAGCTGTGCAGCAGCCTGTCAGCAGGAGAGGTGTATGCAGGAGCTCAGCTGAACATTGATTCTGACATTCTCTGATCTTACAACTTCTTACACCCTGCCTCATCTGGCCCCTTTCGTAGGTGCTAAGGTGGGAAAAGCAGCATTTCACATCCTTGGAGATACATGTCTTGGGGACTAAGAGAACTGCCTCAGGAACAGGCTTTTGTAGGAAGGGCTGAGATGCTTCTCTGGCTATGCTCCAAGCTCCAAGTTGGCTACATTTCCACGTAGGGAAAGTGGGTACAGAAGTAGCTGAACCTGATATTTTCTGCTGTGTTGGTCTTACTGTTGCTGCAGGTCGCTGTTTTATAAACACTTCATCTCTAGGAGAAGGGATTTGTTCTTCTCCCAGCTGCACGTTACAGCGTGTTGCAAGATGATTGGGCTGGAGCTTTGCTCTTGGTAAGCATAAAATAGGGACAAGGATTGTCTAATTTGGCCCAGATGCTTGTTTCAAACATTTTTAAAGAGATACTGTGCTGCATTAATTTAAAATATGGCTAAATTATTGTCAATGTGAAACAGTTCAGTGCCTGTGGTGAGATATCTATGTATATGTAAAGCAACACAGGTAACTGCCTGATGTGCACACTAAGTTGCCTTTTATTTTATATTGAAATGATATGAGCATGTAGGTACCCAACTCAGAAAGGTCAGAAGGACTGGAAAGGAGAGGAAAGATTTTCTCTTTGCCCTGGATTCTTTCCTTCATTGCTTCCCTTTCCAATAATCTCAGTCCCTCCCTGTGCCAAAAAACAGTGATGCAGAGGGAGCCATGCAGACTGACATCAAGTTAGCGCCTGATCTCCCTGCACAGAAATGGGCCACCAAAGCCGGGACTGCACCAGCCAGAATGGCTCACTGCTGGGGGCAGTGTGTGGCTCTCAGCAGACCTTGCACCTCTTCCAGGAACCACGTGGGTCGTGGTGTTGAGTGGATTTGTTGAGAGTGCTGTGGCAATGCCAGACCTTGTCAAAAATCGAGACAACGTCCCTTCTCTGAACTTGGAGAAGTGCACATGCCTTCCTAGGCTGAGGTCTGGTAGAAATCTGATTCCCAATCAGCAAAAAAGCAAACAGATTTTGTGCCTCCAAGGCCCCAAGCTTTTCAAATCTCAGCTTTTGATTCCCGTTGGGGTGTGTGTGGATGGCAAGTCCATTCTCCCGAGTGAGGCAGTGCCCTGGGACAGCTGACAGGGTTCGCTGAACTGGAAACTTGACCCTCTGTAACTCTTTTTGGACCCTGTAACTGCTTAGCAAGTCTTCCATTTAAACCAGTGCACTGATGTGGCACAGTTTTAATCCTTCACTGCTTTTGAGGAACAGTCATTTAAAGTGAAATCCTGGTCTCGGAGGAGTCAGTGGGAATGATGAACTGGCTTCAGCCAGGCCCACCGCTCCACCTCTCGCGTCCCCACAGCTCACTGAGCGAGCGGGGAGGAGAGTGCTTGTGTGCATCAAGTGCAAAATAAAAGCAGGGGGGTCGGGAGGAGGAAGTCAGGGCGCTGAACTGTGCGTTAAGCTTCTGCTGCCAAGGGACTCCTGCCAAGGAGGGGAATGTGTGCTTTACATGGCCCATAGACATGGTCTCTCCTCCCTCAGTGTCAAGGCCACAATGTACCAAGCACCTTTGTGAGAGAGCAAAACAGGCAAGTAAATAGCAGCAGACTTTAGCTCCAAACGTGTCTCGGTTGGTTGCTCCTGTTTTCTTGTCAGAGGAGCGGTTCAGCTAAGGGAAAGGTGATTGAACCACTACCAGAGGTGTAAAAACACCTATTAAAAGTGAAATAATTCAAAATACTGGAAATGGCCCCCTTGTGTAAGAGCGACTGTTTGCCTTGGCTGCTGACCTGTCCTTAGCAATCGTTTCTCTTCAATTCTCTTCTCTGCTGCTGGCAAAACCGTGTTCAAGACCGTGATTCCTGACCCAGAGCAAAGCAGAGCTGGAGAAGTGTCCTTGTCCTTACTGATACATGGGTTAGCTGGGAGAAACAGTGAACAAGGACAGGATGTTTGAACCAGCTGCAAATATCTGGAGGCTGTGAACATTGAAGGAAAGAAGGGAAGGGAATGGGACACTAACTCAAGTTTAAGCATTAGGAGTAGAAATCTTAAACTGAGCAATGGAAACTGTAGGTTTAAATGTCAGGCTATATTTCCTAACAGTGTTTTCTGTCAAGTTGTTGGATAATCCCAAAGGGAAGTGGTGGACATCTCATACATAGAGATATTTCTCAAAGTAGGTTTGGATGAAGGCAGCAGAGAATACGTACTTGCAAAAAAACAGTTGAACTAGATAATCTAGGAGTATTTTCCCATCTCTAAAGTGTGATTTATGCTATAAACACTGCCAGACCCTGCAAACTAATCTGTTGTACTAAAAGTGACTCAAACACGATTGCTTATATTTTTATACCCCTCATGTTGTTAAACATTTGGTTTGCCAGGAAGAGTTGGAGTATCCAGGACACACTTTATGGTTCATGAAATCCATTCACAGTAATTACTAGGCAATAAATCCATACAAGTGGGAAATGTCTCAGGTCTTGTGCTGGATAATAGGAAAGGACAGGAACTGACTGTTTTGGGGGGTTACGTTTTTGTGTGAACTTGGAAGGAACTAAAACACCAATGTTACTTTTGAAGGGCCAGTTAGGGCAGAGGCCACAAAATTGTTCTTTACATTAACAGTAAAAAATGTATTTGTGCAGCTATTTCTTGGATGGAAGCTAACACAGAGACAGCTGGTTTTAATTACGCAAACAGATGCAATAGCTGAGCAATTACAACTTGATCATGAGCCCATGCAAGGCGAGGGGATTTTTAGCAGCTATGCTTAAACTGCTTGTGTTGGGCAGGATTAGACCCACAGATGAGAAATCTTGTGCTCACCACAGCGGTCCTAGGAAGCTGCTGGGAGTAAGACTTTTTCCCATGGCAGGCTCCACTGTGCACCAGAAAACCTTGGTCTGATTTGGTGGTGGGCATAGGGTTTTGGGAGACAGCCAACCTGATTATGGTTCACTGGCTTTGTTGGCATTTCTTCCTGCTTCCAATGAGGTAAATAACAGGAGAATATGACTAGGTACATCTCTGGGCAATCCCTGCCACCATTTTGGGGGAGACTGCCGCTATTTCTTGTGTGTTGCCGGAGGAGTTCACTACTGATCATTACAGTAATTGCCATCAATGGTAATGGATTTATTATAATGCTCAAAAGGGGTTTTATACTACTACAGACACACTGAAAAGAGAGTTTCTTGACCAAAAGAGTTTAAAATCCAAACTCTGATATGGATCTATTGATCCGTTACTGTTTTAGGAACAGATCACCACAGTACCAAAGCATGACCAGGCTTACCACTCCACTGAAGGCAACAGGACTTTGGTCGTTGGTGGCAACATGAGTAGGATTAAGCCTCTACAAGCTGTGTCTCTTCACTCAGTATCATTAAGTATTGTTTTTCTCTCCCTGTTTGTTAGAGAGGATGTACAGGGTATCAACAGGTGAGCTACAGCTTCATATATATACGTATACATATATGCATATGTATATGTTTGTGTATGCATGTATACTGTACAGACTTTAAAAAGAAGTAATTATGAGTTTCCAGCCATCCAAACTCAGCATCATCTCATTACTAGTCATGGGGCTGCAGTGGAACAGCTAGCATTGCTGAGAAAGAAAAATGCAGACTCATCAGAGGGAAGACATGCATTTGTGCATTCAAGGAATTGTGCAAAACCCCAGCCTTTAACCGCTTGTCATAAAAAGCCATGGCTCATGCAGGGGGTTCCTGTCACCCGTCACCTCCTCTGCCCGAGGACAGAGCCTGTTCACTGTGTCCGACTGAACTGAGAGGAAAGTTTTCCCCTAAGTCAGAGTCCAGCCCTCAGGGACCCTGAAAATAACAGCTCCATCCTGTATGAGTGCATTGGATTTGTGTGGCAAGGTTTTGGTAGTGGGAGGGATTACACAAGTGGCTTCTGTGAGAAGCTGCTAGAAGCTTCCCCTGTGTCTGACAGAGCCAATGCCAGCCGGCTGCAAGACAGACCTGCTGCTGGCCAAGGTCAGGGTAATCAGCGATGGTGGGAGCACCTCTGGGATAACATAGTTAAGAAGGGAAAAAAAAAACCTAAAACCTGTGCAATGGCAACTGCAGCTGGAGAGAGGAGTGAGAAGATGTGAGAGCAACAACTCTACAGACACCAAGGTCAGTGAAGAAGGAGCGGGAGGAGATGCTCCAGGTGCCAGAGCAGAGATTCCCCTGCAGCCCGTGGTGAAGACCATGGTGAGGCAGGCTGTGCCCCTGCAGCCCATGGAGGTTAACAGTGGAGCAGAGATCCACCTGCAGCCAATGGAGGAACCCACACTGGAGCAAGTGGGTGCCTGAAGGAGGCTGTGACCCTGTGGGAAGCCCATGCTGGGGCAGGCTACTGGCAGCACCTGTGGACCCATGAAGAGAGGAGCTCACGTTGGAGCAGTTTTGCTGGCAGGACTTGTGACCTTGTGGGGGGCCCACACTGGAGCAGTTTGTGAAGAAGCGTAGCCCATGGGAAGGACTCACATTGGAGAACTCTGTGGAGGACTGTGTCCTGTGGAAGAGACTCCATGCTGGAGCAGGGGAAGAGTGTGAGGAGTCCTCCCCCTGAGGAGGAAGGGGCATCAAAAATGACATGTGATGAACTGACCACAACCCCCATTCCCCATCCCCCTGTGACACTGCCAGGGGGAGGAGGTGGAGAAATCGGTAGTGAAGTTGAGCCTGGGAAGAAGGGAGTGGGGTGGGGGAAGGTGTCTTAAGAGTTAGTTTTTATTTCTAATTATCCTACCCTAATTTGGATCAGTAATAAATTAATTTTCCCCGAGCTGAGTCTGTTTAGGCCGTGACAGTAACTGATGAGTGATCTCTCCCTGTCCTTATTTTGACACATGAGCCTTTCATTATATTTTCTCTCCCCTGTCCAGCCAAGGAGGTGAGTGGCAGAGCAGCTTTGGTGGGCACCTGGCCTCCAGCCTGAGTCAATCCACCACAATGAGGATGTGGATTCTCACTCTGTTTAATATCACTGACAACTCTGTGTAGGAGGGTTGTTTCTGGCATATACAAGAGTACTCATGAAGTGTTGCTCTGCTGATTAAAACATATGCAAAACAAACTATGTCAGGTCCTGCCCCCTCCTCCCTCGAGGAAGTCTGCCCAGCCAGGACGACCAGCTGAGACCCTCTGTGAGCCTTTATTAGAGAGAAGCAAGAGTCAGAGACTTCAGAAAGCAGCCACTGTCCTGTGGCTTTTAAGGCCACTTCATAAGGGACTGACTCAAACTGTTCCTTCGTCAACATGAGTGTGACTGTGCAGCCATCCCAAAGCTCTCTGATCTGGCAATGTCTGGCTTGGTTTCTCTATGGCTCCGTGACAGCAAATCATGCTGAAGTAGAGCTCGTCGGTGTGGGGTGAGAAATGAGAAGGTGACCTAGCTGTTGGAGGAAAACATACAGACTCCTGCCCTCAGGCTGGACAGCGAGCCTGCCATCTGGTTGTTAAAAAAGCAGCTGGGTCTCAGGTTGGCCAGGTTCCTTCCTTCCCCCAGCTGGACCTGACTCTGTGGGACATCCTGCCTGCATCTGGCTTGCAAGTGTCTCTCCTTCTCCTTCCCCTGCCCCTATAGTTCAGATCCCCAAAGCCCTCCCTATGTGGTAAAGAAGAGGATGTAGGGATCTCCCAGGTATCTCCTTCAGATGTGGTTTATATTGTTTTGACAGCCCTGCTCGTTCCAGTCTTGTCTCATTCTGCAACCCCAGCTTCACTCTTCTCGGGCTGCTCCCTCTACTTCTCCTGTGAGAAGGTTCTCAGTCTCCTTTTCCTTGTTGTACTCCTGTTTAAAATCTTCCCCTTATCAAAAGTTCTTCCTCTGCTGGTGTCCTCACAAATTACATTTGAACTACTGTTCTGAGCAAGGACAGAACGTCTGTATCTGTTTGGTAATGACCTGGCCATCCCAGAGCAGCTTCAAGAGCTTTCTCAAAGAACTTGAGGATGCTCATAAGTGTATAAACAGGAGGCACTGAACACAGTATAGGATTAGATTTGGTAGGAAATGGTATCATATGGAGGAATGACTAGGCTCCACGTTTGTGTAGTCCTCTGACATATGGTATTGGGCAGATCCTTAACCTTCATTCCTACCTTCGTGATAGGAATAATATATGCAGCCCACTTCAAATTAAAGTGAGGACCTCTTAATTCCTTCCAGAATTACACCCTTGGTATGCAAAGTTTGAGTTTTATTATAGATCCTAGACCAACCCTTATCTCAGAGCTTTGATCACTGAATTTTTACTTTGGCTAGATGCATTTCATTTCATGTGACTTTCCCAACACTGCCTTTTTTGTCAGTCTATATATTTTTCTGGTTGGAACCGCAGGTCTCTGGGTAAGCAGTATCAAGTATTGCTTTCAATATTGAGCAATTAGATGATAGCAAGCTCCTCCACACAGCCAATAAAATGGTCTCTGGTGCACATAGAGTTATCAGCAGTGCTTTGGTGCTCTGTTCCCTTTTGCTTTATTAACCCCATTGCCACTTCTACGTAGCAAGACGACAGAACAGGTTTCTGAAGCGAAGTGCTTACACTTGCAAACACATTTGCAACATTAGCATAAGTTAGCTTGTGTTTGCAGACATCCATGGTGCATGCATGACTCTTCAGCCGAGAAACGGGCATGTACTCATACTACCCTAAGTAGGGACAATTTGCCTTGCTCTCTGCAGTGGCTGTAGCTACAGCAGAAATATTCTGCACCCTCCCCAACACTTTTTATCTGCAATTAGGTCTTTTAATCGTTCATAAAATCACTACGAGTCAGACCTTATGCTTTCTTCAAGGGAAATCTAGGGGATCTGTGCTTTCTTTTTGCTCAAGTAAGTAGGAGATGTTTTCCAAAGACAGACTGAGAGAATAGTATGGAAAAGAGCTGTCTGACAGAGTAGAACACACGCTCTCACGCAGAAAAGCTTATTTCAGCATCACGGAACGGGCTTTATTTTTACTTCTGATGGTGTCTTTGGGGCTTTGTTGGCTACATGACAGCAACACGCGAACAATGTGTTACTCATCAAACACTACCTGGCATGACTACTCCAAAAAAAGAAGAGAGCAGCAAATAAATACAGCACAGAGGGAAGTGACGACAGCAGCCACATTTCAAATAGGTTAATCTTTGTTTAAATGGTGTTTTGATGAAGAAAGATTAAATGATGTGCTGGAAGCGGTGCACTATGACTAATGAGAGAATTCACAGTTGTAAGTGATAGAAGAGGAAATACCAGAAGGGATATAAAACATCAGGCATCCACACACTGGTGGATTGTCAGAAAAAAAATTTGCTGATTGGCAAAAGATATCACTGTTGGCTGTTTTTTTTTTTTTTAAATCTTCCTCTGAGATGTTTCAGCCCATTAGAACTATCTCCAGAGGATCCAGAGATGAAAACTTGGTCCCAGAAGTGTCTTGCAGCAGCTCCAGGCTATGGCTGCATGAATGAGTTGGCCTGACTGGGGCTGATTTCTGGCTTGTCTGTTCCTCCCCAGTAACAGTCCAGCTGCCCACTGTGACACTGCAGAGAGTAGAAAGCAGCTTCCCCTGTTTTCGTGGCCAAGGCAGTACACTGACATTTATCCAAGGGTATATCCAACTGCAGATAGGCAGCTCCCTGCAGGATGGTGAAGTTGCGGTGAGTTGTTTGTGTAGCTGTACTCAGGCAGGAGGGAACAGCAGGAACATCATAGCCCCATTGATTTGGTGGGGGAGCTGGAGTTTTCAATTATATGATGAGTATTACATTGTGTTGCAACTCTATGTATATTTGCTGATTAATTTTCCAGTATTTGTTGGGCCTCTTAAGCTGGTACAAGTCATATTAGTGACATATAATAACAATGATTAGTTTTACTTTACAGAAAGTAGCACTGCAGCAGAATAATGATGTAACAGGTGCTTAGCTCAGGGCTAGAAAAAAACGAGTTCCAACCAAGAAGCTATACTGCTGTAGTCATTGAGATGAGTGAAGTTTTTTCTTTCCAATAGTTTCAGTATTTACACCACTCCACTATTTTGATCTTGGTGCTTTCTGGGCTAAACCGGTGCATCAAAACAGAGCGGATGGACGAAAGATTCTGTGGATGGCTCTGGACAGTGATTCCACATGAAATGTTAGAAAACAGTTTTGTTATGAGAAGTTGTTAAGCTAAATACCCTGAGGTTGCTGTCCACATTGACCAGTAAAGCTCAGCCCATTTCAGTGGGCTATGGCAAAATTTGCAGCAAGGCTCCTTCCTTACACTGTGGGGCTGTGCTACATCCATGTCACTGTGCAGTACTGTTGGTATTGCAAGACCATGGAGATATAACAGCTCTAGGAAGACAGGGAGACAGCACTTGGTAGCTCGACCCAAGCCCTAGCACCAATGCACAAAACAACCGCCTTTTCTTTCTGGCAGAGGTTTTTATCATTGATCCCTATGGCCTTGGACACATAAAGGAAAATCCAGCAAGAGAGGGAAGAGGTCTCTACGCACTTTTCAGTTTGATTGCTGTATTTCAAGCCTTATCCAAAATCTAATGGATCAATGGGAATCCTTCCAGTAACTTCAGTCGGGGTTTTAGAAGGCTTTAATTAATGGCTATGATTGTGCATGTTCCTCTCACAGTACCACTGAGGGTTGTGCCTCTGGAAATGAATGAAGCAAACAGAGCTCCTTGATCAACATTTTGCAAATGGCAACAGATTAACTCACTCGGGAAGGATTTGATAGCAAAAGTTTGTCTCCAACTCTCTGAAAGTTTTCTATAATAAACGGAGGGAGAAAAAGCCATTTTTAACCTCATTTATGGCTGAGTTCCAGCTGTATTAGGTTTAAGGTTAATTTTCTGATAAGAGGTAAATGTTTAATGCTAAGACTAAAAATGTCTTAGGATTAAGGAGCTCTTTGGAGTTAACACAAATGTTTGTCATAGGACTGCAAACTGCATCTGACTCGGAGGAGAAAGGGCATGTTCAAATGTAAAAGGTTCAGGCTCTCCTGTGGTTATCTTTTTCCTTTGGGCAAGGGCCTCAGTGGTGTGGTGTACCAATCCAGCTGCACCTCTGATTCTCCAAGTTTCTTTTTTCTCCTGTGCCTTTTGAGGAATCTGTCCCATCTCTTCATTAACCGTGCTGCTTATTTGCTCAAAAAATCCTCCTTTTTCTCTCCAGAACCCACCCCACGTCTCATCCCCAGCAGCCACAAAGTCAGCTATGTTCCTTAAAAGCCAGGCAGGGTTTTAATAACCAGCCAGCCAAGAGAGGCTGGTATTGAGTGGCAGCTTGTGTGTGCTCAGGTACCTGCTTGCACCCACAAACAAGGCCCTGCAATCCCCGCCTCGTGCCGGAAAATAACTGGGCTTGAAACCACAGAGCTGCAGACACAAAGACAGGACTGGGCTGAAAGAGCAGTGCCTGTCCTGGAGAACCTCGCTTTGTTTGTGATTGACTCTTTCTGGGCTGCTTTTAGCGATGTGTGATAAAAAATTATAGTGTATACTCTGTAGGAGTATATATATTTGTGTGTGTGTACACTGAGACAGGCACGTTTATAAACAAACCACAGAACACGTTGCAATGCTTGAACATGCTCCAGTGTGTCTCTGGACATCTTGTTCTCTTTCTCCTTCTGTCCTTGAAGTATCAGGTTTCATTGTTTACAGTCTGCCTCATTTAGGATCTGAAATTCCTAAAGAGCAGCAAAACATTATCATGTGACCAAAGACTTATTTCCAGAAAAAGCGGAAGAGTTTCTAGGAAAGGTCAGTCCTCACGTTTTTACTTGTTTCTGACAAGAACGTAGAATGAAGGAGATGAAGCCAATGTGAAGTCCCTGGTCCTTTCTCTCTCTGTTGAGCCTGGGATGAGATCTAAGGAAAATCTAATGCTTGTTGCAGAGTTCCTTACAGTTTCCTTCCTTCCTTACATTCCTTATATTTTCCCCCCTCTTTAATGGTTTATTGACATGGGACATTTCACATAGAAGCAGGATTCCTGCCTCCTGATACATCAGCCCTTCTAGTGGCTTCCTTATCTTCTGAAGGGTTATTTTTGCATATACTGTCACAAGTGGTCATAACCCTGCCTGTAACATCCTCACTAGACCATGGGACAGATCCAGGCAACAGTATGTGTAGGGAGGACTACATTAACATAGTAACAGAAAACAAATAAAGAGGAAAACAGACAAAATCAACAGCCCCCATATCTCATATGCCAAAAGCATCAATGAGAGCATTTCTGAAGCTCATTGGGCAAGAGCAGAACTAGTGAAGCTTGATTATATGGGGTTATCTGGATGGGTGGCATCTGGGTCCCTGGCCCTGTGCTATAGCTTTCAAAGACCCTGCATTATAGCAAGTATGCAGTGCCTCTTCTGGCTGTGCCCCACAGGTCCCAGGGGCCTAGCATCCCTCTGCTTGTGATTGGGTTATTTTGTCCTCCTCAAGGAGGAGGAGTTCTCAAGGACTTTGCCTTTTTAGATTCTGCAGTCATGGTTCCTGGCACTCTCAAGGTGTTCCTGGTCCTGGATGAGAGGGAGTGTGAAGGATGAGCAAGGCTGAAACCTGCTGCTGACATGTCTTGTTCAGTGGGAAGATGATGGGTGTGATGGACTGTTAGAAAATATAATGAAAATCCCTAGTTACCTGTCCAATGTGCTTACAGGGTTGGCTTTTAGTTTGAGCAAGGTAGATGCTTTCCTACAGTGGCTGGCTGATGGCTGCCCTGCCCTGCAAGGCCATTTGGCTATTGCTGCTTTGAAGGAGGGACATAGCGTGACGGACACTGGCTATTCCTGGGGAGCTGCTGTTGAATGTCTCCTAGAGGCTGCAGCCACTGCTTCCATTCCTCTGATCTTGGTGGTAGCAGCAGCAGAACCCTTAGGTGATGATAGATGTTGAGTCTCATTCTGATAACTTCATGATCAACAGCAAAAATTTCCATTGTCTAGATTTTTGCCCTGCAGTTGTGTGTCTTTGTGCTTTGAGGTGCTGAGTTTTCTGGTCTAGCTCCAACAAGAGCATGTACGAGCATGCTTAAGTTTTAGCAAAAAGACTCAAAAAGACTTACATGCTTAAGCCCTTTCTTAGATCCAGGCTCAAACTCTCAGCCCCAGGCAGGATCAAGACCATAATGATTCTCTATTTTTGCACAAATCTGCTGGAAAATACATTTATTTGGAGACCTGCAACAGGCTGAGGGTTTAGAATATTCCCCAGGCATCCTGCACTTGTGCAACCCGCTCACTCAGTTTGCCCTGAGTGAAGTCTTGGGCTATGCAGTCTATTTGCTAATCAGAAGGCTTATGTGCTGCCGGGCTGCAATTCCATGTCAGTTTGAATCAACGAGTCTGACTTTTATTTTCCTGAGATCTCATGTGAGCTGCTATCAGCTTGGATCCAACCTGGAGGATCAATGAAAGTTATGACGCTGTGCACATTTGTTTTTCAATGGCATTGATAAACCAGTGTTGCAAGATCTTCAGCTCAAACTCAGTCTGGCTAACTGAAGGTTGTGAAATTTCCAAAGGCGACAAGGGGGAAAAAAAGAAAAAAGCAAAAAAACACTCTTCCATGTGTTGCAACTCTGAGTGAAATCAGTCGCAACCAATAATTCTCTCACTGGACACTCAGATTCATTTTATTTGGGTCTATGGAAAGTAGTTTCTATATATATCAGCTAGATGTCTGACCTGAAGGTTAAACCAAAGAAATCTGCTTGCAGAACAGTTGCAAATGCAAAATTCTGGTATGGCAGTCCAAGTTCTGCCCTCAACTAATACAGTTTGACTCAAAATTGTGACCATGTTGAGCAATTGTACAGGGGAACAGAAGAACTTAACCATTCTGAAGAACATCTGTAAGCTAAAAACCAAGCAATGAGAACCAGCAGAAATGGAAATACTTGATTAATAAGTAACACTAATGAAGATCTTTGCTATGAAACAGCTCCCAGGCTGCACTGGTGCTTCAAAGCATTCTTCTTCATCTTCTTGGGCAGCTGTGGTTTTAGCTGCTCTGTGCCATAGATAAATGAGAGGACCCAACTGCCCTTGCTCAGCATTTCAGCTGCTTTGTTTGACTCAGTGTGGGCTAGTGGCTTGAAACATGAAGGTACTGTGTTTAATTGGATCTGATTCCCACAGCAACCTAATGAAGCATCTCTGGTATTAGTGGGCACTTCAACACCTGAACATGACACAATGTCAGAAAGAGTCTAGTGAGTATTCAGTGACATTGATTGGATTATGGCAGAGCAGAGAAGCCTCAGTCTTGGACTGTGAAGGTGATGTATAGGCAGGAGACATGCAGGCAGTCCCTACCTCAATGAGCCTGGCCAGAACTCAGCAGGGCTTTCTCAAAACACTCCCTTAAGCAAATTCAGAGGAAAGGATCAAAGGGGAAGAATTAACACAATTTGCACCTGTGAGTTGAGGAAAACAGCAGAAAAACTCTAGGAAATTCTACTCCAGCTCCTTCTGCTTGGAAGAATGGATTCACAATGTGATTTCAAGCTCTCAGAAATCCCCCAGGCCCCCCATAGGCCAGAACAAAAATAATCTAATCTAGTCCAATCCCATCTAGTCTAATTTCATTTCTCACTACTGTGAAATGGCCATAAAAACATCTATGACATTTTTACTTCATAGAATCATAGAATGGCACAGGCTGGAAGGGACCTTAGAGATCATCTAATCCAACCTCCCTGTCATGGGCAGGGACGCCTCTCAACTAGATCAGGCTACTCAAGGCTCTGTCCAACTTGGCCTTGAACACCTCCACGGGGGGAGCATCCACAACTTCTCTGGGCAATTTATTCCAAAATCTTACCACCCTCGTGCTGAAGAATTTCTTCCTAAGATCTAATCTAAATCTGTTCTCCTTCAACTTAAACCCATTTCCCCTTGTCCTATCAGTGGACATTCTTGTAAAAAGTCCATCTCCAGCCTTCCTGTAGGTTCCCTTCAGGTATTGGAAGGCAGCTATTAGGTCCCCCCGAAGTCTTCTCTTTTCAAGGCTGAACAATCCCAGCTCCCGTAACCTGTCCTCGTAGCAGAGGTGCTCCAGCCCCTGGATCATCTTTGTGGCCCTCCTCTGAACATGCTCCAACAGAGCGTTTAAATGTTCATCATCTGCAGGATCATGTCACGCATACCATTGCTATATGGATGCCGTTCCTTAGTGGAATTATCATTTAACTCAACCGCAATATGTTGCAAGAGGAAATCCTGTAAATGACAGCTATATCCAGGAGAAGCCTTGTGAATATTTTTACTAGGATCACTATAACAACAATAGGAATGTGCCACGCTATGATGATCATTAAATTTTACCCACTGTGAAATTGCCACTGTGAGTGACCTTTCTTTCTGCAAGGGCAAAATGGAGCACAGAACATGGTCCTGATTCTGTTTAGCCATACCTCAATGGCCTGTCTGCAGTGACCTTTCATATGTGTGCAAGGAGGAGCTGAGATGATCCCCCATCCAAACCTGAAAGAGCGAGTGTAAGAGTATGTCAGAGCCTTTCAAACCTTTTAATGCAGTAAATAATGTTGCATATGCAGTGCAGCAACCACTGAGAGCAGTGCTTATCACCCCAGGTAGTATTCCGTTTTTCCTTGACTAGTATCTTGATCAGATTTCTGTATTTGTAACTGCTGTTACGCAGGACTCTGAATATACAGACTAATGACAAGAGAAAGTGGCAGTAATACCTGACTCAACATTTTCATCAATAAAAAACACTCCTAAAATGACTGACATTGCATTGGCTAGGGCAAGAGTCTGATCTCTTTGGACTTAAGATACTGCTTTGAACCATAAAATCAAATGAGGTTACGTGTATAGCAAAGTGCATGAGCAAAGGCATTACAATCTGACACGTGTGTTTGGTGAAGCGCAATGAAGTTCTCTGAAGGGAGGTGCAATAGAAGGGTGAAGCGTTAATAGCTCCTTTGACTTTTTATGACTCCTGTTTTGCAAAGGGTGATCATGTGCTGTTGTTTTGAACTTCACTCATGTTCTGTTTCCTAGATCTGCCTTTGTGATGGCCACTCCCAGAGTACTCCACCCCAAGGATTGGGATTGTCTGGATTGGTGAAACTCAGTTTTATTCTCACGTCCTGCTGAAAATATGCAAGTTTTTCTTCTACCTTCATTTTTTCCAAAGCCTTCCTAATTTAAAGATTAGTGGATTAGTTCTGGGTGCTTTGGTGTCAGGTATTCCATGTCATCTGCGCGTATTCTACTACTTCTAGGATCCCAAAAGCACATGTGAAATGTGCTGGGTAGACTTTCTGTTGGGGTACACAGGGTCTTTGTTTAAATTCTGAGCCAGGTGTACCAAGCCTGGATTTCAGTGAACCAAGAAGTGATGACACCATAGATATGGACTAATGCAAAAAAACATTTAAGCCAGCAAGAGCCAAATCTGCAGTATCTGCTGGTGTTGAGACAAAGGCACTAATCCCTGACACTGGGTTTGCTTTTTTAAGTGGGTACAATACCAGATCAGTGTCAGTCTACTGCAGATGGCTTGTGTCCACACAGTGTGAGTACCTCTGTACTTACCTCCCCTCATTTCCCATTTGGTGTGCAAAATTGTCTTGGGATGCTCTTCTGCTTGTTGAGGGGTCCTCACGGGGTTCTGCTGAGTTCAGCTTGGTTTCTTTCCTCTCTTCCTTAATGAATGGTCACAGAACGATATTTCAGTTCCAAAAAGAGAATCCCTTAAACTCTGCAAGTCAGCTGTAGAGTGTGCCCTGCACAGAGCAAACAGTGTCAGGCAGATGGGAGGAGGTCCAGGGTTATGAAAATGGCCACTCAGCACCATAGACCTCAAGAAAGCTCTGCATCCCTGCAGAGACAGAGCTAACCTGCCTCCACACCAAAGCACTGAAGGCTGGCAGGGGCAGGAGCAGCCCACGTTTGGATGCATGAAGACTCTACATTATGAAAACCTCCCAAAAACAATACAGAGGGAAAAATAAAGTGTTTCCAAATTTGAGCCCAAAGGAAAAGCAAATTGACGTCTAACAAAAGATTGATTTTCTTCTCCCATAGAGAGGTGTCTGCCACTTACTCGAGCTGGCAAGACAGTGTCTCAAAGGGCAATTTAACCAAGTTGCATAAGGCCTTGGCTGGGTGGCTGTAGAAATATAGGGCCTGTTATCTGAATGCTGGCCACAGCTGTTACGGATCTTGAAGGAATTATCTCTGTGCCTGTCAAACATCTGCTCTGTAAGCAAACAAAGAGGCTGAAACACTAGTGGTGTACATGACACACGGCAGCTCATGCTGCAGAGCCAGGAGGCAGCAAATGGGAGTTTTTTTTCCCCTGGCACCAAAAACCTGATGTCCCAGGAATGACTTTGATGGACGGATAGACCCTAAATCCCTCTGCGTTATACAGACCTGTGTCTTGTCATAGAAAAATAGCCAATGTGGTCCAAGCACTGATCTCAGTGGTTTTGGTAAGCTATAAATCATCTACAGCTCTCATGAATATTCTGGCATATAGCCTATGGAACTAAATTTATTTTCTCCCTCACCACCCAGGAATTGTTCCATATAAATGTGGGTAGACCCAAAAGGGCTGATGCTAAAACTCAGGATGTGCACTGTAGCCATTTGACATTAAATATCTTCCTTTTCTGTCTTCCCTCCCTTAGTCATCACTATATTTTTCCTCTACAATAGAGTCACAGCGCTTCCTCTGAACCAAGCTAGCTGCCTTTCCGTATCTCTGGTAGTCTCTCTGTTATCAATACCCTCACAACACATAATAAATACCCTTTGAGGGCCTGGCCACAGGAAGCGTGGGATGCCTGTGTATTGGGTAACCAGAATACCTTATGTTCTCCTGTGTGTGTTTTTATGCTACCACCAGTTCCTTAAAACCCCTTGATAACTGCACATTACTGTGGCTCTTTGCGCGCATGCATGTGGGCCCTTTACTCTTCCAAAATATAGATGCTGTGGGAGAATCTAGTCCAAATATAAGCACTAGCCACCATATGAGGATACTAATTTTATATTTTGTCCATTCAAGACTTTCCTTCTTTGTGCTCTATCAGAAACCACTGGCACTGAAGAGGAGGATAGTGACAGCATGAATGGATGAACAACCAGATGAATGAATGTAAAGGGTTGTCCTGAGGTCTCTCTCATCTGTTTTCCCCCTGGCAGAGACCTCTAGGTGTTCCTGCAGAGTGGTCCCAAGCTATTGATCCACGTCTTTTTGAAAGTATCTTAGTTCAAAGTGACACAGCTTCACATTTTCTTTATATATATAATCAAATGCAAACAATTAAGATTGCATAACTGAACTCTGTGCCAACAGGTAACTGCAGTTCAAAGGACCTTCTACTCAGTTAACAGGTTGGACAACATTTCCTCCACACCCTTCAAACAAGGTTATGGTGTAACATGTAACAGAACTTTCCTGTCAAAATCTCCAGTTCTAGGGTGAGCTCTCAGGCCAACAGTCTGAGGCCTCAGGTCATGAAGGACACCTCTGAGTTGAGTAGAAAATCAATGCATGACTTTCAATGTTCAACTGAAGAAGTGGGAACTCATCCATTTCAGGCTCCACACAAGACCGCAAGGCTATTGCCAGTTCTGTATGAGTCAGCTGGAAACTAACAAAGCAGTATCACCTTTCCATGAAGACAATCTTATCAAGGACTACCAACTAATTTCCATTCCGGCTACGCTGCTGCAATTTTTATCTCATTATTCTCAATGACACTGGGAAGAGAAGGTGTTAATATAAAGGAAGACTGTGTTTCTAGTTACAGCTTAGCACTATAAAGCAGAGAGAGTGGGTTTTATTCCAGGCTTTACCATAGATCTGAGTTGCTTTGCCTCAGGGCTTTTAATCTGCAAAGTGGTGTGAGCAGTTACACTTAGCTGTGAATCTAAAATCATTATTATATTTGAAGTACTTTTTCTGGAATATAGTGCTGGTGCCTAAATATCATTGCAGTGCAGGTGGCTTGGCTATAATTGTCATAGGAGACATCAGCTCCAGCTGTCTGCTCAGATACTGTATTTCAGAGATTCACATAGTTAAGTTTGTGCTCATCATTTGTGTGGATAGCTGGGCTTTGTTTAGCTAGGGCTGGAGGTGGTATTTGGCTAGACAGGTGTCTCACTGTCTGAAGGAACTCTGAATCTTCAAAGAAAGGAGAGCAGCAGAAAATGGACTCAGCCAAGGACTGGCTGTGAGGTATAGGGCACTTCAACTCCCAGGTGCAAGTCCAATAAAGTTAATAGAAATCACATGGCTTTCTTGCCATCTGGCAGCCAGTTGGGAGCGTGTGTGCATTGTATTGGTGAATTTTACTATAAAGTTACAGGACAAGTGACTTCAGCAGCTCTAAGGATGAGCTGGGTACAGTGAAGAGAACTGAATAGATTGTATCAACTTAAGGCAGTGGTCTGATACTTTAAAGAAATGGTGTGTGGGAGGAATAAATTATGGCTCCCTTTTTTGACAGAGGAGGATAAACTTTACAGTGGATGAACACCAAGGCTTCTTCCTGGAAAATCAAGTAAGTCCAAATCTTCTATCAGCTCTGTGGTCCTTTCCATGAGAATAGATGATGGTTCTGATGCCTCAGGAAAACTCACAGTTGTAACCACACATTTCTCTGGTTTGTTTGAGAACACAGGTTAACCTCCCTTTTCGAAAAAGAGTTCTTTTGTCTTCATACTCACAGAAAAGACTGATGTGAATCCAAGGGCGAGATAAAGGGATGGTTTGCCATCATGGCCAGCACACCTGCAGGATGTATAAATGTCCAGTGACTCATCGATGCGCACTGATACAAAACCTGCACTAATCGCGTCCAAGCTTCAGAAGGATTTTTACCCATGAAGAACCCGCACTGGAGTCTTGGCACCGTTCAGCTCCAGCCTCATACCACCTCATGGCTTCCAAACCGATGTTACGCCTCTGCTGGTGACCATTTTACAGTAGCCTGTGGCTTCTTGTGTACTGCAAAAGTACAGGCCCTGTGATTTCTGAAATACCTTGGTAATTTGAAAGGAGCTCCCAAGGCACATTGCAGCCTACCAGGAGCACAAAGGAGTTTCTGAGTTTTTGGTCACCCCAGTCTCATCCCTGGGGAGAGCTCTCATTTCTCCGCAGGCTCCAGAGCCTGTTTGTAAGAAGTGACAAGGGACGAGTGTGCTTCTGTCAGTGAGGAGCTAATTAACAATCCCGGCTGAAATACTGGGAGGAAGGTGGCTATTTTCTGGCAATTTCTGGTTTTCCCTCTTCCCTCGGTGGAGCTGAGGGCTGTGAGATGGCCGCCACCAGGCAGGGAGGCGGCAGCGGTCAGGGGCTGTGGTTGGCTGAAAGCCCCATTTGACTGGGGAAGCCATTTTAGCTGACGAGGCTCGAGGGGAGCTGGGGGTTTGTGTGGTGTCTGGGCTCTGTTTGCAGGTGGGCATGATAAGAGCAGCTGTGTTAAATTGTATTTACTGGAGGAACAAAGCAGCCTGGTTCCCCTGGAGGTGGGAAAAGTGAAGCCCTGGTTTCTCTCCTCATCTCCAAAGGCACCAGAGGAGAGCCCTGTCCAGATGGAGCCTCGCAGGGCCTGGTGGGGAAGCGCCCAAGGTACTGGGTAAGGCTCTGTGTTCCTTTTGGGTTTGTTTATTTATTTGCATGGTGTTGGCTTTCTGGTGCAAAAACTGGTCGTAGCATGTGTATGGGAGCACATGCTTGCTTCGCCCTCTAGGTGTGTTTGGAGAACTGGATGGCGCCATCTGTATTGGTGTGTATTTCTGTAAGGTTTGGTTGCTTTCTTTTGACTATGCTTGTTCTATCCATCTTAGTTTCCCGTTTGCCTCCACTTGCCTGGAAACTTGTAATGCCTCTTTTGTTGTTGCAACAACTTGTTTTAGGTAGAGGGGTGCATTTATGTTGTCTGCCTTGGTACTGAAGTAGGGAGGGGCTGGCTAATATAACTGATGTCAAAAGAAAGACCTAGCTACGTTGTGTATGTGTTTCCTAATGCCTAGGAACAGTCCTGGAGCTGCTTCTGTTTCTCCATATTGGGTTTATGCATCTCTTTACATTTCACTTTGAGTTTGTGGTCATAGAAGCAGAACTTGGCAGATACAGCTGGCATGGTTCTTTCATATGAAATTTCAGGGTGGGGAGAGAATTTCTGGGCATTTACAGGGGGAAATGGATGTCCTAAGCAAAGGTGGAAGCTCCTGAAGTAGTAAAAAACTCCTGAAAAACCAAGTCACAGCTTTGCATGAAACTAGGCAGTAGAACATTGGCAGTGTGTCAGATTAAACGAAGAAAACAGGCCCTCAAAACTACTGTTACCCACATTCTGTCAGTGTTAGCAAATAAGATTTAAACTCATGATTACGTAACTGGGGAAACCGATGCAGGGAGTGACCAAGGCCGCACATGAAATCATGAAAAGAGCTTGGAGTGTCATCTAAGGATTCTGGGTGTGACTTCTGTTTAGAACTGATGATTTTGAGTGTCTCAGTGTGAGAACTTTAATAGAGCCTGGTGTGTGTGTGTTTTTTGGTTTGGGTTTTTTCGTGTTGTCCCTGTCTGTGTCCCCCTTGTCCTCCTCTCTCTTCCCAGCCTAGATGTTCACTCCCATCTATAAGATATAAGGTATCTTTCCAGGGCACAATTTTAGGTGCTGTAGAAGTGAATTGTCTGGAATAATATATAGTTTTGAAAAATCTTTACCTTGCATCTACCTTCTTCCTTGAGTAAGAAAGACTATCTATGGGAAACAGTTCCACCTACACATACCCTGAAGCTAAAGACTAGTACAGAAATACCTACTTAGCTTTTGCCTCCTGTAGTGCGCAGGTGAGAATGGGCTTCCAAGTATGTGACTTACCATTTCTAAAAGTTGAAAGGATGATGTGAGGAACAGCAGAAAAAGCTACAACCTGCCAGAATGTATCTTTCTCTGTGTGACTGGTGCATATTGTTGAAACTGAGGTTTTGCTTTAAGGAAACTGTAGATAGGACTGTGAGAGGGACAAAGAAGTTAAAACTCGGTGTGTTTGGCATGTTAATGGGGACTATCCCAGAGGCGCGTGTTGGTTAGCAGTTTTGGCTTGCCACAGGTAATAAGAGGCTGCACTCATAAAGAACTAAATGTACAAGTTTATTAAGACACCAGTAGCCTGTTGTCTTTCTCCAGGATAAATTTCTTCTCTTCTTTCATCACACTTTATAGAGCGTGTTGAGACACAATTGAGAATGCTTTGCTGTTCTTGTTCAGAAGCAGGGAGTGTTCCTGTGAATAGGAAAGCTCCATTTGAATTAATCATGGGTGATTAGGCATCTAATGGCCTCTGCAGCTCTTTAAATCTGAGGTCCACGGCAACAGTCGATGCAAAAGGAGTGTGTGTGTGTGACAGTGAGTAAGAACCAGCATGCAAGGGCATGTGCACAGCCCTGTCTATAGGTGTGTACATGAGTTCCGTTTTCACGGCCTTGCAGTTTCATACTTTGGCCAGGGTATGTCTTGCTGCTGTCTGCATGATCGCTTATTGTCCTCAAAAACAGGATTAGTCAGCGTTTTCTGAGCTTTTTTGGGAATGGCAAAGAACTACAGAGTTGTCAGCAGAGTGTGTGTGTGTAAATAGTACCAGTAAAATCATCATCCAAAAGCGAAGATTGAAACTCACAGGTTTGGTTTTTTGTGCTTGGTTTTATGAGCAAAAAATGGATGCATTAAAAAAATTAACCAGACAGCAGTGGGAATACGATAAGTGAAATCTGTTTGCTCTGTGCATGTATGTATTTGTGTGGGTGATTTTAAGTGATGGGAGGAGAAAATACACTGAACCATCCCTTTTTAGAAGTGTCCCAATACCTGTTTCACATGTAGGCATGCTTACTGATCTATTCAGTCCTTTCTCTGGGGAGTTTCATGGAAGGTCTTAATTTCTGCAGGCCATCTCTCTTTATGTGCTTGTTGTGAGGGAGAAAGATCATCTTGTCAGATGTCTAAAACTCTATGTGGATTTAAGTGGAGTAAAAAGCATGAGATGTCATTTTGTTCTATGTTTGTACAGCTCCTGCTCAGCAGGACTGCTCATGACCAAGTTCCTTGATCTCTGTATTAATACAGAAAACTAGTAAAATAAGCTGTGACCTGCAGAATTTAGACCAAATTCCTAAATCTGACCAGTGCAAAAAAGGAAGGCTCTTTAAATGCCAAATGAACCATCTGTCAACATGTTATGCCAGATTTATGGAAGACCAACAACACAATTCAACTTGTGAGACTGTCTAAAACGTTGCATAGATAATAGTTTGTGATACGAAACTTTCAAGTTGTGATGAAGTCACAAAAAATTCTGCCGTGTAAGTCATGCTGTCTGGGAAGGGAGCAATCAGACAATAGCAGTTCAACTGACTCCCCAAACCAGCCCTACTGACGCTTGACATATCACAGGGCCAGGTACTTCAGGGAAGACTGATGTGTTTCAAAAGACTACAGAGGCTGGTATGTTGTAGTCAACTGTTTTATTCATGTTCTTGAAAGATATCTCTCTCAAAAGTATCTTTAGTGAGACTCACTACCATGGTCAGTCCCTATTGTAATGGTTCATATAGAGGAAGGTGTAGATCCTTAATCCCCTCTGAATGTTTGTTTGCCTCCTGCTGACTTTTAAGAATGAATAGACTATGGGGTTATCAAAGCTTAGCCCGGGCTGAGTGAAGTGGAGGAAGCAGATATTGCTAAATGAATGTTGTGCTATTAATTGCTGAGCAGATTCCTCCCAGATTGTAAAAACAGGGTTTTTTTTTTTGTGAGGCTGCCTTGGAGAGGTAAGATGCAGCTGAATAGATTCCAGCCTGACAACAGAGAAGGTGGCCACAGCACTCACTTGAAGCTCCTGCTCCAGTGCCTGAGATGAGATTAGGAATGCTCTAGGATTGTGTTCTCTATCTGAATGCTTTTCCTTCCTGAGTTCGCATTTATGTGATCAGGGGCTTAACTCATTGGCTTTTTTTTGCTATAACATGTCCTATTTTATTCCACCACTTGTTTAAGCGCCCCAGGTGGGCGCAGGTGTAGAAATGGAAAGCTCTCCAGACTACACTTTTTGCCCCAAAGTAGAGAACCGAATTAAACTGGTCTTGCAGATCCATCCACTGTGGAATCTGCTGTTTCACAACAGGTTTTTTCCTGCAGATTCTACTCCAATTGTGTGACCTTATTCTGCTGACTTCCATCTTGTGAAGTGAGATGCTTCCCAGCCTTCGCTCCAGTGAGAGGCCACGGCCTTGGGCCCTGATTCTGCAGATGGGAGTGTCCTTACCCTAGTTTCCATGAGTGTGCTATAGAAACCTGCTGGTTTCTGTTCTAAAATTAAGTACAGGCGCGTGTGTTTGTGGAATTGGGGCCTAAGAGAATGGAAGCAGAATGTCCCAGAGAGTGTGTGCTTTTCGGTTTAACCCTCTGATGTGTGTGTGCTTGGAGTTTATTCTTGAAATGCATTCACTTTGCTGTATCTGCTTGAGTCCTTTTGCAAAGAAGAAAAGGAAGGTGAACAGAAGTGTTTTAGGTTGTGATAGTTGCTTTTGACGGGGGGTGGGACTGGTTTCTGATTTGACAAGGTAATTGCCTCTGTCTTACAGGATCTTGTCCAAGCATCTCTTGGTGTGTAGGGATTTATGGGCACAGGTCTTCAATGGCAGAAAAATAGTGGATCTCTTGGGGACACCTTGGATGGCTAATGAAAGGGGCCTCCCAAGTCCTGTCTGAAGGGAATTTAAGAAGGCGTGGAGCCGGTGTCAGTCCGAAGTGTGAGAGGCTTTGAAAAACACGTATGTGGCTGTATTGCGTACAAATGGATTTCACGGGTGTAGAGAGACTCTGTGCTCAGGGTCTACACCTCAAAATGCCTGCATTACTACTGTTGCAAGGATGACAATCGTCGCCGCTAGCCGCAGGGATTGAGTATCTGTTACTCATCAGGTCTTCTATGACTTGTTGGTGAGGGCTAACTGTGTACCTGCAGGGTGATTCAGCCTAAGACATGTGGTGGAATAACATCTGGATGTGCTTGACTATCTCTGTAGGCAATGGAGAACAGTTATCACAGCTCCTGAGTTAGGAGCATGTGGTGAAGATCAGATTATGTACCACAAAGATCCATCTTCTCATCAGTGCTTGTTGCCAGTAGACACCTTTTGAGCAGGAACATTCTGATGTAGAGGAGTCTAAGTCTTTTTCAGAAATTTTCAGGAATGCTGGCTTCTAGCAATTCCTGTTCCTACTCTAATCTTTGACCTTGGCCTGTGTTGAGCAAGATTTCTTGAGACTGATAACTGTGCTCTGTGCTGACTGACGGGTAGAGGGGCAATTATAGGCTTAAACTGACAGTATCCCCAAGCTGTGGGATATCCTCTTTAAAGCAGTGGCATGCTAAAGTGTGACACTTGTTTGATAGAATATGACATAATTCTTTTCAGTATCTGTCTGGATTTTTTTTACTGCTTGCTTCCAGTAATACTGGACAAATCGTGTTGTCTTGTATCTTAGAGGAATTAAGTCTTATGGAAGGTATTGATGGTGTGGAGGCTTGAAGACTGGCTTGGATTGCAAATTTCAGCACTCTCTGGCAATCGAAAGGGTGACAAAGCTAGCCCAGATCACTCTGGGGAAAAAGGAGCGGCTGTGATGCTTAGATCTGCTTGCAAATGTTTATTTCTCTAAATTTTGGGGTTTGGACCAGTTCAGCTTGAGCTATAGCAGCTCACAGAAGAGAGACAGTAGTTCCCTGCACCGGAAGCATCCATTGCTCCTCCTTGGAGCCTGGCAGAAACCAGGCTGCAGGGAACCCAGGCACTAGCACTGAGGACAAGGAGACAAATACCAAGAAGGGAGGGAGCTTTCCACTACTTTCATGTTAACTTATTTCCCGTGGGGTTTTTAATATGCAGTGTTTATAGCAGAAACCTGCGAACTAGAGGTAGGAGACGTCTAATTCGGAGTCCGCATTATGTCACTGCTGTTCAGGATGCACCAGGGTCACCTGGTCAGGCAAGGACATGTGCTGAGCTCTTCTCCTCATCTTCTGCAGTTGCATGCATGTGTGCACTCGTGCTGCAGAAGCAGCCAGAGGCCCTTCCCACTGCAGAGCATCTGTCATCATGTGTTTAACGTAATCCGAAGCTAAAATGGGAGCATTCGCTTTCCCTTCCTCTCCAGTTGGAGCCCAGAATAGGCAGCAGAGCCTGCCTTAAAGACTTGCAAGTAAATTGTGCAAGGTCTAGGCAATGAAATCGTGTGGCATGTGTCCCCACAGCTGGGGAGCTGTTGCAGGAAGGGGTCAGGGGACCCTATGCAGGACTGTGAAAGATGTCAACATAAAAACCCAGCCTGCGTTGCTAAATTACAGCTCCTGGGGTGATGAAAGGGAGTACTTGTAGGAGCACTGACCTTTTGATTTGCTTTCCTTACAATGTGTTACATCCAACCACAAGTCTTCAAATTATGTAGAGCAGTAATTTTCCCAAACAGTACACTTCTGTTTTCCAGTGACGCATAAAGGCGAGGTAAATTGTAAGAAGTAAAACATGCTTAATTTAATGGGGACGACAGCGAGTCAGATGGCTGGTGGTGGATCGCGTACTGCAGGCCTGAGAATGCCAGCTTCTGGGTGGAAATGAGCACTAAGGAAGTGCTCAATTAATCTCACTGGAGGGCAGTGAGCTGCTTGTGCTCACGCTCGCTTATGGGCTGCTGTGGGAACTCAACCGAGTTTGTGAACGTGTGTTGTCTCTGAGGATGCCTGTGCAGGAGTGATTGTTCTTCATATGAACACCTCCCCTCTCAGGCAAACAAAGTAATTTGTGCTCAGACAAGTGTTTGCAATTCTCCCATTTTGTAATTCCTTTTTCAAAAAACATTGTCATTCAGCTGTGCAGAAATAAAGGGCAACAATCAGTCCGTGATCTCTTCAGGCTATACACTGTTTGGCAGCTACTTTCAGATAGCAAAGATCTTCGCAAAAGCATGGACTGGGTGATGATTGGTGTGGGGTGTTTGGTGTTTTTTTTTTTTTAGCCTGCTTTCCTTATACCCCTTGCCTGCATGCGTACTGTACCCTGCCCTTTATGTTCACGTCGCAACATGCTGTTGCACATAAACAGCATGTGCTGAAGTGGCTGGCACAAGTAAGGATAATGATTTCTTTTAAGATGAGGAGAGGCCTGATGGGAGTAGCCCTTGATCTAATCTCCTTGTACCAGTGGAGATGAAATTTTGTGATTCCTCCTGGATATTGCACTAGGAGAAGGACTCATCAGATACCTAGATTAATTTTCCTTGGGCTATGTATAGTGCAAGACAGCAACACTGGCATGACAAGATAGTCCAAGAAAGCTGATCATAGATCAGTGAGGGGATAGCACAGACTGTCATCTATATGCTGCAGTCTATACCACTGCAGCTAGCGCGTGTCTCATCTGAATTTCTGTGTACAGATCTGCAGGTGAAGTACCTCCCAACATGGTCTACCTTCCAGTGCGCTCATTCTTTCTTGTCACCTTACGCATTTAATCAAATAGCCTGGCTCTTGCTGCTTTTTTCCCCTAAATAAAATGAGGAAATTTCCTGTTAATAGTAGCAAAGTCCAGCAAGACCTTCCCAAAACTTGGGAAGTCTCCTTGGCTTTTGTCTGTGGTATTTCTAGTGTGTCTACAGAAAAATGTTAACTGAGTTGGATCCTCATTCACTAGGTGCAACTCCTTGTATTGCTACTGAAGTCTTTGTGCTACTTGAAAGTCTAGAGCTGTTTTGAATGATGGAAGATTTTGAGCTGGGTTTAGTATAGGAGCAAATTTCACATGAACATGGCAGGGGAATATATTGTATGATTTTTTTGTTCATCATAAGCAAAAAGACCACATACAACTTGAAGGTAATTTAACCTGGGTTTGCAAGAACTGTGTTGTCTTGGGTGGGAGCCAGGATTTCTGCAAGGAGCTCAATAGACTATAGCTATTCAGTTCACCTAAGAGGTGTTGTAGGAATGTGGTTTTGGTTGGCAAAGCTAGTCCAATTAATGCCTGCTTCTCTCCTATAGCACTCTTGCTGGGTTGTGCCAATGTGACAGTTTGTAGAGCCTCAGTGGAAATCTGATTATTGAAACGAATCAGGCTAAGAAAGCCCATATGAGGGGAATTAGGCATGAAGGGCAAGACTGTCCTCAGAAGCAAAGGCGGTTTATGAAGGTGTTTGCAAATTAGTGGGACCTGGATTGGTGGTACTTCACCTCATTCTGAAAGCTTAGGGTGTTTTATCCCATCCACAGAGGTAATAAAGCAAATTCCTGTAGTAGAGTCTAGGAACTTAATGAAAGCACCTCAGGGTTTGGCAGTACCAATGACTCCAGACTTCTGTTTGAAGACCCTGCATTTATTTTTGTCAGTAGCAGTTTATTCTGTATTGTAGCCTGCTGCAAGGGGCAGATCATTAGCCAAAGAGTCATGAGACAAGAATCAGGGAGTGGATTCAACCTGGACTGCTCCTTTCTTAAAGGTGACAGACACCAACTGGTAGATAAAAGTCTCTCCTGGATGGGCTTATATCCTCGTGGTCTCCCAAGGGAGATGTGTATGTTACCTACTTAGCACAACTGATGGGAACATATGCAGGGGTTTCTGGTGATTTAGCTGAAGACCTTCCTACTCTGCTGCAAATGAAGAGCATAGGTTGATGGCAAGAGCAACGTGTTCCGTGCTGCACCGATCTCCTTGCTGAATCTGAGTCAATTAAGGAATAACAGCTCCACGAACAGATGAGAGGCGGGATTCCTCATGGTGCTGGCACTGTGCTCAGAGCAAAGGATTTCCCTTAGAGCTAGGGCAAGCAGACAAGTTCATGCAAAACTTTCAGCATGCATCAGAAGGTATAATTTTCTTTCAGGTGATCTGCTTTCATAGTGAATTCTTCTGGGCTCTTCTTTAAGCTATTGCACTCACTGGCTTTGGGTAAAGGATGATGTTTCAGACTCGAGTACCCACAAAATAGCTGCAACAGTCTAAAGCACAGGAATGCTGATCTATCTCTTCTACCTTGGGACAAGGAATGAGCCAAGGGGGGATGAGATATGAGACACTTTCAAAGACCAAAAAAAGGCAGCTGAAATAGGAAGAGTTATGGCCCATGCATCTTTTCCCTGTCTCCCCCTTACTTCTTAAGGTTGAAACTGTGGCCTCCTTGGAGGCAAGAAGGCTTTAATACCAGAACTGAATTCTTAATCTGCAGAGAGTTATGTTGTGAAGAATACTTTGTGTGCACAATTACAAGACCAAATATTTGCTGGTATAATTTAGCACAACTCCACTAACTGGCCATGACCCAGTTCAGACTGGCATGCATCTCCTCCTCTCCTCCTTTTACACATGGCTATATCTCAGTCTTACCTCACTGCCTGATGTCAGAGAGAAAGAAGTCAAATGATAGAGGGATGTTTCTGTAGTGGCCATTTGAGTGCTGAACATCAGAAGCTTCTCTGGCCGTTTGAAAAATCAAAGTAACTTACATTGTAGCATCTGTCATCAATTACCCCATGCATTCTTTGCAGCCCTTAAAATGTAAAGTATACTGGACACAGTAACTTATTGCCTGTACCAGGAATTACGTAGCAAACTGCTTCTGGAATTAGAGCGGAGTTCTATGTACTGTGTAGTACTACGGAGCACTGTGTACTATACAATAGATTACTAAACACTCCTGTTTAGCAATACCCGATTGAGCAATAAGATACAAAGCAGCATATGATAAGATCACTTTACGTATGGTTTAAAAACCTCTAAGGCTAAAAGACAAAGTGAATATCTCATGTATAGGGTGACTTGAGTCCTCCTAAATAATGCTGACTACCCACATACCAGAACTTTAGTCATATTATAGAGGTTACTAAATCAGGACTTGCCTGTGGATACCCTTGTCTGTGTGAGTAATTGTGCTGAAGTTAATAACACTTGTTAATAAAGTACAACTTCTGGGAATTGGGTCAGATCAGGCCTTGGTATCTTATTGTAGGATGTGTTGTACCATAACATACTGTTCCTTTAAACATAAATTTGGACCAATAGCTTTAGGTGCTGTATTAGCCGTGATTAGTGGCAGCTCTTCTCCCAAATAAACATCTGTCTTTTTCCCATGTAGATTTTCTGGATAATTCTCTTATTGGCTGTTCCCAGAGCGTCTAATGTCAGCGATGTCTTGTCACTTCTGAGCTAGGCAGATCTGGAAGAACATGCTGAAAAAGCACCTTTATGTTAGCACAGTAGGAAAGTGTCTCTGCATATGATGCACGGGTCAAAAACTTTAAATCTTTAGACTTCATGAACTGAGGTGTTAATAAGCAACCGAAAGGTGTCGAAGTCTCATAGGAGGGAGTATAGTACAGGTGAGGTTAGAAGCAATTAAAATGTTCATTCATATGCAAAAAACTCTTCGCTTGTTTTTTTTTTTTTTTTTTTTAATGCTGCAGTTGCCAGCAGCAGAATGAAGTTGCATAGCTAGTCTCATCCTGCTCAGGTATACATGCCTTAGATGAGGTACCAAACACCTTGATGTCCCGCTGACTTCAGGATGACTTGGCTCGGAACCCTCCGTTCCTCATTCTGTTAGGTGAAGGCTCAGCCCTGCAGAAAGAGATGCCAAATTACCTCTTCAATGCAAAAGCATTTGGGGTCCTTCTCAAATTCTGAAGAAATGTTTGTGCTAGAGGGTGAAACAGGATGGTTTTTGTGATGTTGTTTTTGCCATGTGTTAGTTAACTCGTGACAACAATTACACAATTGTAACCCTGCTGGATTTCTGCTGAAATGTGTGGTTGGATCTCGGTTTGCTTCATGTATCTCTGTGTGTTCCAGCTTCCCTTGATGAAAGTAGGCTTGAACAGTGCTCATTAGTCTTGCTTTCAGTCAGCTGCAGGTGTATTTCAAAAGCTTGAGGCCAGATTCTGCTTCCATGTGAAGCTCTGTAGCTCAGAATAGCTCAGCTGATTATCAGAGTGGCTGAGACCAAAGCTGTTGTGCATAGCGCAGTGAGCAAAGGGGTTAGACGAGCAGCCAGCCACTCGAGAGGGCCAGATGTCACTGTGACCTTGCTTGATCACTATTGTATGTGAGTGGCTTTTGTCAGGCACGTTAATTCAAGCACTGACGTATAACTGAGAAATCACGTCTAGTGTTTGCTCAACCTGTTGCTTTGGGGGTCTGCCTCAGAGTTGTCTCGCTTCTCTGAAATGAATACCGTTAAGGTCAAGTTGTTTAATGTTCCTGCTTGCTAATTTTGATCTGTTGGCAGTTGTGAACAGGCTTGCTTCAGGGCTGCTTTAAATTTCTTGATAACCAGAGTGAAATGTATGCATTGCAAAGAGGCAGGGGGAACTGTAAAGACTATAGAAATTTATGTGAGAGCGTATTAAGAGATGAAGTGGGTGATTTTCTGTTGCATATGCAACTTCCTGAGGTTACCCTGCCTAGTGCAGTGTGAAGGAGGGGGAAAAACGTGCTGAACTGGGTCATAGAGGCTGCTTCGTTCGTGAGCCGGAGTTATGACTGACTGACATTCAGCTTCTTGCAATGTGCAGAGTCTTTGTAGCCACTGAGAAGTAGAACTTGCCCTCCTGAACTACTGTGTGCAAAGCACTTGAGACATAAAATTCTCTGTGATAGTTTGTAGTAATAGCTTGTGTACTGTGACATTTGTTTGCTGCTCCTCTTTCTGTTTTTTTTTTTTCCCTTTGAGTCTTGGCCTGTAGTTTAATAAACTCAACAAATTTACCTTCCTAGCTTCTTCAAACTGAAATTCATGAGGCAAAACTTCTTGCAAGAAGTAGTGCTGCCTTACACAAATCTGATCTCCCTTCTGCATTCATTACTATCCGTTCCCATGTCTTGATCCCTTTAGCTAAAAATATTCCTCTGTTTCTTCATAGATCCTTTATGCCTTCTACCCCACTTTTCTCCTTAGCGGGTACTGAACAGATGAAGGTAGCTTCTTGCCTTAATCTGATCAAGGAGATGGTGAAACGTTTAATAGCCATTTACAGGCTCTCTGAAAGGCATTAGTATCCAGACAGAGGAAAAGGATTGCTCAAGGAGCAGCCAAGATCAAGGCTGTAACTTGGAGGATTTAGTTAAAAATAAATTGAGCAATGGAAAACGAAGGATGTATATCTAGAAAAAAGTTTCCTGGCAGTTAACTCCTTGAGATTGTTAGTATTTCCCAAGGGGTAAGATGGACTTTGTTAAACTAGATGCATACCAAGGACCAGGTTGTAAAGCTGGGATCCAAGAACGAGGTTTTCCAGAGTCCAAGTGCTTGAGTCTAGGAGATTGGCTTACATCTTCCCTGTAAAACTGGACATGATTTCCCCCCCACTCAGCAGCACATTCCCAGTGCTGCAGGGGGCTGAATGACACAGGGAGGCGGCTGTCCTATTGAATTTCTACATTCTTTCTCATTTCCCAAACCTGATGCAACCCTGAAATGAGGTATCTCAAAGGGACAGGATGGCAATGAGTGCTTAAACAACTGCTCCGTAGACTTGAGGCTATTGTTGATATGCCTCCTTTCTTGAGTAACAAAGGCACATGAACTTTTCCAAGATGAAAATATGACGTAAACTTTCCAGCCAAACCAACTCAATGATAGACCAGTACCTGTTCCTTGATCTATTTCTGTATTTGCAAGTGATAACATAGCAGCATGACAGTTACCCAAAAGTTGAAAGAAATACGGTTTGTTCTGTAGCAAAGACAGGAATCCATAGGCAGAAATCACCCAGATTCTCTGGGAGGCTGCTGCATTAGGCCATATTTTATGTTTTTTTGGAGAAATAGTGGAATGGGAGGGAATTTGAGCCCAAGACAGAACAGTAATCTCCTTCAAATGGTGA
This sequence comes from Tauraco erythrolophus, assembly GCF_009769465.1. NCBI lineage: Eukaryota > Metazoa > Chordata > Aves > Musophagiformes > Musophagidae > Tauraco > Tauraco erythrolophus. Next base: position 11,831,533 of record NC_141476.1, read on the forward strand.
TGTACAGCTCAACTGTCAGCAAAATCATCAGCTTGCTACTGAGAAGATGTATCAGTGTGCAATTCCCCTGTAGCCAGTGTTGTCTCTGATGCCCGGCTCAGAGGCTCTATTTTTCTGCATGATACGATTTCACAGCGATCCCCCTTGGAATTGCAACCAGCCAAGAGGAAATCAAGACTGATCATCTTTTGCAGTGATAGGAGATGCTGATTGTTCGTACTAGGATGTGACCTTAGAAAGGGAGAGATTAACACCAGCTAGGATAAGAACAAAGAATTGGTTTCCTCCATTCTCAAACCAAACTTGAAGCTGATGGTGTCCTCCCCAGCATGTCACATTGGCAAATGCATAGTTTGAAAACTGGCCTCAAGCTGTGTCTGTGGGCTGGCAGGGCCCACTGGAGGCTGCTGTGGTGGGGACTAGATGTCCCCCAGTCTCTAAACCTCGGCTCAGCTACCACCAGTGATACCTCATCTGTGCGTCATGGCATGTCTTGATCACTTTCAGTGTCTGCATGTAAACCAGCAGGCCCACGACTGTTTGCAGATGTCATTTTTCATTACTGTTTTGCTTCTCCCATGTCTCTCTAGGCCAGGCCAGCCTGATTCTCAGGATTTCTGTGGCTTTGGGTGTGAGAACAGAGTGTAAATTAAAAGACTGAAGTCACGGAGCAAGCCCAGACACATTGGGGATACCCAGTGACTAGCCAGGTGCTCCCAGTGGACCTGAGCAGTTGGCTTCTCTTCCTGCTCTGTCGTTTGAGACCAGAGTTGGTGTGTGTTTGCGCAAACGCATGATCAATAATCGCCTCCCGGGTTTCTTGGTGGGGTGCTTGTTCCAGGCATCACTGTCATTCAGGGTGGCTAGCTCCTTGACGCTAAGTTGGTGGAGGCAAGCTAATGGTGCAGATACTCCACTGGAAGGTAAGGCTTCCTGTTGCCTGCCAGGGAATGAAAAAGCAGGATGATTTACAACAAATGCCACCAGTAGAAGGGAAGGTGTTATGAGATGTGTTGTTCTTTAAATGTGTTTTGCAGCATCTGCTCCTGTCATTCCCAAATCATGTGTCAGGCTTGGATATGCCTTAAGGTGTGATCGCTTGAACATAATAAATCTGGGCTTCCTTCTGTTTTCTCTTGGTACCCTCAGGCTGACAACTTTAAGAGATTGAATGTAAGTGAGAGCTTTGTGGCACCTCTGATGTGATACGGGGTATGAGCCAGCTGGTGTTAACAGGGCAAGCCCCCACCTCGAAATACCCACAAGCAGGATTATCTTCTCACCTCCTGCTTCTACCCCCAGCAAACTGACTGGGAGGAGAAAGTACATCAGGAGTTGGGGGGGTGAGGAAGAAATGAGGCTATGAACCTCTTCTGCTAAACTTGGAAGTGATGTATGCGTAGGGCAGAAGAGGTTATGTACCAGGCTGAATCTTCTCTGTTGCCTTATTGCCCCTTAATGTGAGGGTTGTAACCTTTCAAGATTGTCACTCTTCAGGCAGTGATAACTGGTTGGATGGCTTATTGAGAGTATAAAATAGAGTAATAATGGTCAATAAAAGAAAAAAGTTGGAAGAGTTAAATGGGGAAGATCCACACTGGCTTTTAGTAGAAACTGCACACTACATTCAGTAGTTCTGATGTCCAGCGGCTAGGTAGACATGATTGACATGTCTACCTAGCATATCGCAGAGCTATTGTTTCGTGGGAAAGGTCCTGTTTGAGGTGCTTTTTTTCTCCCCTGTCCCCACCCCTCAACTCTACAAAGCTAGCTGTTGACCTAGAGCATCCCTTCTTTCTCTGTTCAGTTTTTATGCCATGACAGATATTTGTCTTTAGGCAGGAAGCGATGGGGTTAGTCCCTTCTGAGCTGTCAGATTAACAGAAGCTATTCAGGAGAAATCTGATTTACGCAGGAGTAGCCATAAAAGGGAATGGGGACAGAGAAAGGAAGGATAGTTCAAGCCGGGATAAGATGCAGCTACAGTGCTGAACAAAAAGGGGCAAAAATAGAGAGAGGCAAGCATAGGGTGGTAAGAAATACTTCTTTCCCCTTTAAACTTAAGAAGTTAAACTCTTTATTTCTGTCTTGGTCTGATAAAAGCTAGATCAAGTGCTAAATAAGAGAAAACAACAAAAAAACTACAAAAAGGGGGAAAGTCTTATGCAGAGCCTCAAGAGTGGTAAACTCGGGAACCTAGAGAACATATTTTAAAGGGCAAAGTAGAGTGGCTGCAGGATTGTCTGCCACGTGCATGATTATACTGGCAGATGGTACCTTTGACTCTAGCTTGGAGGGTACAGAGTTTGAAGGGTAATAAAAAATACAGGAGCAGCAGAGACAAAGTAATGGCAGTAGTTTTCTGACACGAGACGTGCCTGGGGATGCTGTTTCAAACACAGAAAAAAGACTTGTGGAGAAAAGCAGAAAGAACATCCTGTAGATAGGGCTAGAACAGCCAAAGGCTTGGTGTTCCTGCTCAGATCCCTTCTTCCAAGCAGCCAGGGCACCAGCATGCTCAGGCAGCCTTCCTGGCTACTGGTTAACTCCTGTACTGTGCTGTACCTGGGGGCTTCAGGAGACAGGTCTTCCTTGTACCTGGCCTGGGTAAACAACAGGACCCACAATACCAGGGATAGGCAGAGCAGTTGTATTTAAAAAAAAAAAAAAATCAAAAAGCTAACTATGTAGTGCACATCCTCCCCAGCTGATAAATTTATGCCCTCAAAATAATGCCTGATTTAGGGTGTGGGATCCTACAGAGCTTTTTTTCTCCTGGATACAGGTTACTTGCTCTAGCTGTCCTGTTTGGACAGGTTCACATTGCTCGGCAGCTTGGGAAGTGTGAGGAAGTCATGGTGATGCTGGTGTGTCTAATCCTTGTGGATCCCCCTTGCCTGATTCATCTTCATAGACCATAGGTATGGCAGCAGATCCTGGGGAAGTGGAGGGGACAGCTGTGGTGGAGGGAAAGTGTGGTGGAAATGTCTGTGGAACCAGAGCTTGAGTCTGAACTCTTGTTTTGAAGTCTCTGATAATATGAACCCAAAACTGAACTAAACTGCAACCCTGTTACATACTTTGAATAACAGTTTGATGAAAACCTAATGTTCTTTGGGAAGGACTGCTGGTTCCTGAGAGGAGGCCCATGGTCTATCTTCCAATAAACTGACTGGAAGTCCCAGAATCCATAAGCAGATGCCTTTTTCACCTGCTTCTTACCCATAAAATAATTGTTTTACCAGAAGTAAACAGGACAGTTTCACTTGGAACTGAAGCTGAATCAGAACTCGACTGAACTGCCTGTTCAGTTGACTGTTCACTTGTTATAGGATGTGGAAAGAAAGATGGTTCTGTCCTGAGGAGAAGTCAGGGAAAACATTTCGAGGACCTTGAAAGCTGCTGGATGTGATATTGTAGAGTCCAATACTCGTGTTTCCTTCCTGGTTGTAACAGTGGAATTTCCAGTAGTCTCTACAGAAACTGTTTCTGTAAAGGCTGTATTGAGAGTTTTGAAATAATAATGCATTTTGGCTATGACGTCACTTTTTTTTATTTAGAGCAAGATCTTAAGGGAGATGAGAGGAATTGCGATGATGAGGTCATCACATACAGAGTTGGAAATTTGAAGCTCTCTCCTTGTTTCTAATCCCAGACCCCCAGCCAGATTGCAATTTGTGTCATCCCATTTTTACTTCCCGTCTGTGTTTTCAGCTGGTTGGAGTACTCTTTGCTTTCTGGTAACAATCTTCTCTTTATTGCTTTAAATGTAGAAGAGGAATTTCTGCACAGGGGAGGCTTGCAAAAGCACTTTACAAAGAATATCATGACATAGATGGATACAAACTATCCTAAGCTTAAAGCTTTTCAGCTGATCTGTGCAGTAGAAATGTGACAATTTTGTACAACATTTGACTGGGTCATCCCCTGAACTTGTTGGGAGACCAGGCTGCTTGTTGCCACTGTCTAATATGTAATTTGCTTCGTGTATGTATTTTATCAGGCCTGAAATTCTAGTTTTATCTGGACCTGTTCAGAACTTGTGGTTTGTTTTTTTTTTTTCCAGTCTAATTTAGTACAATACAGTTAAAAATAAGTTTGTTGTTCTAAGGATTTTACATACTATTTGTGTTCCCATGTATCACTCTTGGTACTAAACTGAATCTCAATTACTGAACTCTGCAAGATGGACTTTAGATTGGAAGCAGCTGGAGGGAATTCTCTTAATTCTGTCAGTTTGGGTTTTTTAAAAGGGAAAGAAGAATTAATTTTATCCTTTCTGCCACTTGAGCTTCAAACAGTGACAATTTGGAACATATGGTAAGTGTAAGGCTCTAGTTCCTTTTGCTGAAGTGTTGTAGAGAGAATTGTGTTAAGGTAAATATGAGGGTGAATCATACAAAGAATCAAAAAGTCAGATTATTTTTTTTTAATTATTGTCTAGGGGCATATAGGATCTTCAAAACCATGGGTATAAATGAAAAGAGGATTTCCAAGTTTATGTGATCTCAAAGCAGAGGAAGCCCAATCATGACGCTGTTCAAGGCTGCTTCTGTCAGTAAAATCCACAGTGATACATTTGCTCAATTAAGAGGAATTCCATCCCAATAACTGTAAGTGCAGTTTATAATGAAGGTTTAGGTTTTAAGCATCACAAAAGGGAATGAAATAAATGCCACCTGACACTTCAGTTTGCCTTTTTTAATCTACAGTCTGCTCTTTTTCATAAAGGAACGACTTGTTTTCTAAAAGTTAGAGTTTATAGGTACTGTGAGATCTTAAATTAAGACTTCCTTGTAAGTGCTAAGTTTTGTGGCTCTGAGGTATATAGCGACTGTTGCATTTTCAATTTTACATTGATTTTTATTCTCCTGTAGATGGGAGAGCAGTAGTTAAAATGTTCAAATTTTGGTTTAAGTCCTTCTTAAATACTGCTGGCTGTGACGATCAGAACACTGAGTAATGAAAAACCATGTAAAGAGGTGGGACTGTGGGAAAAAAATCTAAATTAGCTTTCAAAATCGAGCAGTACTTTTGATATTTTAAAACATATTTTCTAACAACATTTTTTTTTGAGATATTTTCCACAAAGGAGAAAAAGCAATAATAAAGGATTTTACCTCCGAAGTACGGTGAAAAGAAGTTTTGGTTAGGTTTTTTTTTTTTCCCCCACAAAGAGTTAAAGTTTGTATTCCGTGGCTTAGTGTTTGAACCATTTGGGATTTAAGGGTGCCATAGGATTATGCTATGTTCTGTGGACAGCAAAACTAGACACGGACTTCTTAAAGTGGAAGCTGGAACTTTTTGGTAATCACAAGACTGAGATTGATCACAAGTTTCAGGATGAAATCATGAGATCTGCAATATTGTGAAGGCAGATTTTTTCCCTTCTTTGACAGTAGGATTCAAGTGTTTGATCTGCACCCATATGAGATCAAGGACTTTCCAGAATGTAGCACATAGCTTAATATGATTCATAGTCCATGGTAAAGATCCCAGTTTGTTGTAATCTCTGAAAGGGAAGAAGTGATAAATAACTGAATGAGTCTTCCTCATGGTGACAGTCCTCTAAAATCAAAAGGCAGTATGTGAAACACTTGGGTTGTGCCAACCTTATGCTCCATATATCAGTCTCCTCTCACAGTGTGTGTGATGCTTAATCTTGACATAATGCCAAGGACAATGTGGAAAATCTTACGTTAATATGCTGATGTGTAATAAATGTAAGACTTACAAATCCTAATCCCAGGGACTGACTTGACAATAATATGGCAACCCAGGATCAGGTTTAAATATTACTACTAATGGTTTACCTGTGAGAAATGGATGCAAACACAAAATAGTGTTCTTTTGATGAGAGCAGTTTAGGAGGGGAGGGAGATACTACTCCTGGTATACAGAGATGTATGTCCCTGCAGTCTCTTAACACCGTTTTACTTCCCTGGTAATTATGCTGCCTGACAAATCAGCAGTTATGGGAAGAAATTGGACCTAAAGAAGTTCTGAACAGGTACAATTGTATCATTCATCAAGCAGGTCATATTCAAGCCTCTCTTGTGTTTTCTGTATTGAAAACGCTAAATGTATGTCACTTGGTGGGAAGGTAATTTTGTTTCCTTAAGTAGTATTTCTCATCATAAAATGCCACCATATAAAAGAAACTTACCGTCTTTGTTTTAAACGGAAGTGTGAAGCTGTGTGTTGTAGAATTCAATTGTTTTCTTTCTAACTATGATTTCTTATTTTGTTCTAAACATATCATCATCTGAGAAAAGTATTTCCAGAGAAATAAGATCTCTGACCATCCAGAGTTAAGATGTTATTGCTGCAATGAGTTTTGAAATTTTTCCACTGGGGGGAGGAAATTCCATCTTCTGTCAAAAAATGAAAAAAATTACTTTTTTGCCTTGGATCCAGAAGCTTCCTTAAAAAAAAAAAAAAAAAAAAAAAAAAACCACAAAAAAACAACCAAACAAAAAACCCACACACAAAAAACATAGTAATTTTTGATGAGCAACTCTCATACAAAAGTTGATCATACAAAAGTTGATTTGGAGATCCTGTTTCTCACTGAAAACAGTTGGGAGAAGAAAGAGGCAGCTTGCCTTAATTATGTGGTGAGCAAGGTTGTCAGGAAATATCAAATTCCTTTGTTAAAAATAAACCAGAAATGGACCAAAAAAAATAGAAATAGAACCAACTGATTAAAATAGTTTAGGAATTAAACTTTTGATGTATAGAAGATTTTTCATAATTCTTAGAGATGCAAAGATGTGTACTGTCTTCCTAGTACCCAGTTTTGGACAGATGCCCTGTGGTGTTAAGAGCAAACAGATACAGAATCCTTTCCTAGGGGACATCAGAGTCTGTTCAGCAGACACTAGTGCCAGTGTTAGTATATGGCTTGCTAAATATTCTGTAAACCATAATGCTAGTAATTGTTTTGTTTTGTAGTTTCCTTATTCTCAGAGCATCGAGTTATTAATAACTTTTCTAAATCTGATTTTTATGTTTAAACCCACTGGTATGATTCAATGTAACAGTTTATCCTATAAATCATTTTGAATATTTCGCATGTAGAAACTGTGCACAAAGGGAAATATGGCCCACTAAGTTGCAAAATAAATGCTGAGAAACAATGAGGTGGTTGACCATGACTATCAAAAGTTGAGGGAATTCTGAGGGCTTTTCCTCTCAAATATTTTTTTCTATGTCTGCCCAAAGTCCAGTCACTTGTGGATCGGCTTCCAGAGGAGTTCTGAATATATCGTGATCCACTACATATAATACAATGAATAGTCTCTGAGTAAAATTTAACATTCATACTGTTGTCTCAATTTGCATATTGATATACGACTCTTATATTGGCTGTGATTTCTAAGTCTGAAAGACCTCCCAAAATAAATTAATGACTACTTAAAAAAACAAAACAGACAACACCCACACCCCCTATACTCCAAAATTTTTAAGAGTTCTTCTCTTGGAAGAGTGGATGGAGTCTGACTTTGAGTCTTCTTGGACAAGTTTCAGTGGCCTTAAATGAAAATGTCAAGGTATATCAAGAGAGGAACATAGAAAAATATGTGGAGGAGAAGATACAGTCCATCATGAATACCTACAAATACGAGTTCAAGTCCAAGCATTCCATTTGAGAAAACTCAATTCAATATGCCATCCTACAAATAGTTTGATGTTGAGGCATGTGCCTTGGCTGTTCTGTAGTCAGAAAGGAGATATAGAGAACTATCTACAAAGCAAGAACAATTAGGAAGTTATTTACATAATAAATTAGCTCAGCTGACAACATGCTAAAAGCTTTCTAACAACTTGAAAACTGAGAGCTAAGTGCAATTTTTGAGTAAAGTGCCATAGTCACTGTTGACCAAAGAAACAAGGAGCCTTGATGATAATGAAATACGTTGTTCTTCATGCAAACAGGCATGGTTTCTTTGGCTCCATTGATTTTTGCCTAGTCACTAGTCCAACGCAGTGACTCGATTATTTAGTTAGTGCCTGGCTTTATGATTTCCAGTTCTCTGCTATGGAGAGTTCTTTGGGTCCTGTTCATGTGGGTGCCTATGGATATAAATTTCACCTACAAAAGAAAATCACTTGCTAATAGTTCTGCGCCTGGGTTCAGTCTGGAAGGTGCTCGCATGCGAGAAATCTCTGGTTCAGCCTTCACTGGATCTGGTTAGTAGCAAAAGTCAGAATGATGACCATGTGCTGTTGTACTTTTGAGGTGGTTATAGCAGCAAGCTTCATGCTGTGCTTCACTATCTAGTTAAGTCACTTACTCCTTGAGGACTGAAGGAGTCACTGCCCTGTGTAGATATCCAAACTGTAGACTTTTGTCACGTTACAGTAAATAAAAAAAAAGTTGGATCCCTTCCAGTTCTTAGGGGGGGGAGCGGGGGGGGGAGTTTATGAATCAAATCTGTTTGTGTTCAGTCCCTCTGTTTCAATGGGCAGCAGTTTGAACCAGTTCTTTGTTTATCGAAAAATATTTGTGTGCTTTCAAAGGCCACTGAGTCACAGCCATACAGAGCAATTGAAATTACAAGCAAATATTTTCCTCTTTCATGCAGTTAAGTGCCTAATAAATCCCCATAAACATGAGCTTTGCTAAATGAGACAGCACAAATACACTTTATTAAGCCCGGACTTAATTTACTCCACAGCCACTTTGAGAACATCTGGCCGTGAGGATCAGCTTCAAGGGAATGTAAAAGTTGCTCGTGCTGACTTTGAGGCCACAGCTGTGTAAATGTGCCTCAGTACGAACATGAACTGGGCTAATGGTCTGAAGCATGGCAATGGGGCTGCCTGCTGGCTTCAAGGATAGGTAGTTCAGGAGCTTCACTGAGCAGCAGATCACTTCTTTGCCTAAACCAAAGGGGAAATTACAGCATTCTGCTGCAAATAGTCCATCTCCTTTTGCCTCCATGGCTGCTGAAGTTGAACATCAGTAGATGGGTTGGTGCCTCTGCCACCCATTTCCTCCACGCCTTGAAGGTGGCGGTCTGTACCTGTACTCCATAGTACTCTGGCATAGATACAGTTCCCTTCTTGGGCAGACCTGAATGCTGCTGCTTTCCCACTCCAGCAGCTTAGCAGGTCCAGATGGATGGGAAGTGAGGTATGTGGAGATGTGTGGGAGAAGGTGAAGAGGAGCAGGGGAGCAGTCCACAGCTATTGTACAGACAGAGTATGCATAGAGGAGAGGTATATGAGTGTCCTGGGAGTGTAGGTCCTGAGTGTGTACGCGTAAGGAGGGGGAGTCCTAGAGGTAATGGGGGAAAAACTGAAGGAATAGAGTAGAAAAGACAAACTGAGTGTGAATTTGATTCCTCTGAAGGTTCCCCAGAACGCATCCTCAGCTGACATTCCTGTAGGTATTGGTCACCCCCTCCAGAATTTGCTGCAGCACAGCAGAAAATGAAATAAATGACATCTCTCATTCTCTCTTCTCTTCAAATTGAATGATTCTGTTGCTACTCAGCAAACTATGCTGGCTTTGCGAGCTGGATTCTGATTCTAGTTACTGTTGTCTGGATCCAAAATAAGCTTGTGGTGTAGTTCTGTTGGTGCTTGAAAGGGTAGTCAAAGTCTGATCATGACACGGTGTACAGGGATGGGTGATGCTAAGGGATGAAGACATCCTTCCCCTTCCACTCTTGCTTTGTGCACTCATAGCTGTGTGAGCATGATGCCTTCCCCTTGCTTCGCTCAGATTCAGAGCTGTGCCCAGGTTTCTTACAGCCCATGTTAATGAACATGGACCAAGACTGACTAGCAAAGAAATTGTTTATGCGGGGGCAGAACTTGGCAAGTTTTTAACTTTTTCTCTTGATAGTAGACCAAAGAGGCAGACAGATCACTGCTTTATTTGATTCAGTGCTTTGACACTCAGTGGGCTGAAACTTTGAAAGTATTTAATTGATAATGGTAAAAGATGGAGGGAAGAAAGCTTTTCACACTGAACTGATCCAGTGTGCCCAAAATCTTCTGCAGTCTTTTCTTTCTGCTTTTCATTTGTTTTATCTTGATTAAATTGTCTTCATCCAAGCACTAAAGAAAATGTCCAAGTTGATAAAAATAATAGTCATTGCTGAGATCTTTGCAGAAGCTTTATGTGTGGGAGAAAAGTTTCCTTTTTCTTGCTTCTCAGAAAGGTGTTTCCTACAGGTTTGAGCCAAGGCACACTGGGTTAGAAAATGCATGCATTTCTACACCCATTTCCAAGCAAAATATTATTAAATCTGTGGAGTTTCTTTACGTCAGTTGGCATTTTTGTCACAATTACAGAATGTACTTTTAGACCGGCTGAAATGTGTACTTAAGAAAAACAAAACAACCAAAAACGTGCTCTTTAATATGCAGACATGTAGGGAAAGAGTGTGGTAATGAATTTGGCTTAGTTTGTTGAATCTGGGCCAAATTCTGATCTCAGTTACGCTGGCCTCAGCTGAGTTGCTCCAGATTTTCACCAGTCTGACTGAAGCCAAACTGTGTTCTTTTGTCCTTCAGTGTTTGGCTGCTGATATTAATAGTTTGGGGGCAGGAAGGGGGATAAGTTTTAGGTGCAAGGATTTGCTAGAGTCCTGTCTTAAATACTTTGAGAATAGTTTAATAATTTAATATTTTGAGAATACTTGAAAATATGCAATACATATTTTCACTCACTGCTTACCTGATGTCACAAGTGAGGTGTTCCAAGGCTTTCCACATATTCTGCATTTGTATAGATATCACCTTTTGCATGGAAGTGCAAAAAACTGGCTGGCTCCAAGATGGATGCATCAGTATCATCGAGTCTCATGTAAGCTGTGAAAGCTCTTCCTGAACACTGTCAGTAGCTGCTGCCTTGTAGACCACAGATTAACGCACCACTGGGCAATGTATGCATCTGTATATTTGACAGCTTTAATCTTCCTAGCTATGTACAGCTTTGAGGACTTTGGTTTTGAACAGTTTTGTCTTTAAAGTACAATATTTATACATAAACATGCTAAATGCAATGAATGAGTCTGTAGCACTGATGACTTTGTAAGGTAGAGAATCTCTAATGCTGCATGTGTATGTTTGTATACGTGCACACCCATACTGTTCGTGAAAGCAATGGCGAAGCTATATTAGTCCAGAGGGGATATTATCTCTCTCTTATTTTGCTCGAATACTTACACAGAGGTAGCTGGAGAAAATCACTTTAAGTCCCTAAGCCTATGTCTATGCTAAAGCATGTTAGAAATGTTCTCAGAGCTGGGAACTCGGTGTTCTGCACTTTTATATTATTGGCATTGCCCCTGACATGCTGGAGGTCATCTAGCGTTCTCCCAAATGGTTCCTCAGCGTGGTTCAGGAGCTAGTACTGTTTGGCACCAGTCTGCATAGGTGTGACCAGCCTGTTCAGGAAAGTAAATGAGGTAATAGCATGACTGTGAAGGCTCCCATGCTGGTGGTCCTCATTATGGAAGAACTACCCCAATGAAGAAGCAAATTAGGCCTTATATTTTTTTATATCCTTTAGCTTTATTTAGATGAGTAAATTAATCAAGAACAACTGTTGTAAGTCAGTGATGATATATATGTATTAAACTAGTGCAGGGTTAAAAGAAAAAAAAGTCATGAAAGTCATGGTACCTCCTGTGAGATGTATTGAGTGTCTTTGAATTCCTTACTCAAGATTAAAGTTAATTGGCAAAAAGAGATTGAGTTCTTCAAGGGTAGGTCTGGGATGTTAGAGAGATTACTGTGGTGAAAAATCCCTTTCACAGATAAGATAATGATGTTGTACTGCTGCATCAGCCAAAGAGGTTGACCAAGTCAACCTGTCAACCTCTGTTATCCAACTGTCAACTGCTGTTATCAACCACAGCAAAGGAAGAGATTTCTATCCCTTTCCCAGTGAGTTTACAGCCTGAAACTACTAGAGAACTTCACTGGGAGGGAGAAAATATTGCACATAATATATGCATGATCTAAGCCCGTTTCCTTTTTCTGTACCCTATAGTCTTAGAGAGGAGGATATGAGCATTGCAGGACAGAGTTGAAGGCTCTAGAGGCGTGAACTAGAAGCTGGGGTGCCAATGAAGGAATTCAGTCAAGGCAGAGAGGAGGGAGTGCAAGCAGAGTATGTTTGAAAAATGGTGTTAATCCAACAGTAGACTAACAGTTAACCAACGTCGAATAGCAGGAAAGAAGTTTAGATAGTTGAGCTTGTCTACTCTAGTACTGCTTTGTGGTAGACAAAGGACAAGACTGAACTTCAGAACTATGGAAGAAAATGATGTTAGAATACAGTAATACATGTGTAAGGAGGAAGGCTCAGCTACCCTGAAGCGGGCTGAGGTCCGAATGACAAGGAGGGTGGCAATGTGGCCAGCTTTGGAATGGGGCAGTGAATTAGGCTCAAGGAAAAGGCTAGGAGTTCAGGGTGGGATGCCTTCTCATCAAGCTCTGCCTTGTGCAGACAAAGCTGGCAGAAGAACTGGAAGGGGAACAAATGTAGAGCACAGTGAAAGAGAGTGGCTGGTTTAATGAGTTTTTAGTTGAAGGCAAAGTGGGTGGCAATGTTTGGGAGTTCTCTGTGCTCCAGGCCGATGTGAAGATTGCCAGAAGATGAAGCTGTAAATAAATGTCACAGATCATCATACACGTTCCTTTCAGCATCTGTTCCCTAGTTTATGGGAAATGCTAAGATTTGCTGACTGGCCCTTTTAACAAACATCTTCGTGTAGAGTGAGCATATGATGACGTTAGGGACGTCATCTTCAGCGTGTCCATGTGGTGTTACAAGTATGTTACTGTCACGTTGTAACTGCTCTCCTGAAATGGAGCATATGCTTTACTGGAAATACTTAAAATGAGAGGATTACATACTTAAGCAATGTATCCTGAAATGAATCTTGGTCTGGATCACAAGAACTCTGAGCATCTCAGCAGGTTTGTCTAAATCCAAAGCAACTCTGGTAACCTGGACCTAGTTTGGCCTTGAGTGTGTGAAGAGCGTGGTCATAATATCTGAGAAATTGTTCAAGAGATCTGTTCTTCTTAAAGCATCCAAAAAAAGTGTGCAACATTGAATGTCAGTGAAACCTTTCTCCCCTTCGATATCACAAGTGTAAGATTATGCACAGTCTTCTAGTATTTATATCCTTTTAAAAAATTTGGAAGCATGGAAATTGAAGGGATAATGTCAACAGGCAGTTGTGTCCAAAAAAAGGAAGCTACGAAGGAGAGGCATAATATTGCTGGTTAAAAGAACTTATTCATTAAAAAGGTCATTGTTACGTAACAAATGCCTAATGATAAATCTGGTATGTGCAGAACTAAATCTTTGCTTAAAGGGAGCAGTAGTAATTAAGTTATGTTGGTGTAAAAGTGGTGTAAGAGAAGTATCTCCAATATCTTTCCACTTATATCCCTCTGTTATTAAATATCTCGTGATTTGGGGTTTTTGGTTGGGTGCTTTTGGTTTGTGGTTGGGGTTTTTTTTCAACCCCAGAGGCTTCAGTTTCCTTATTGTCATCTATTCACTTCCATATGGTGTTTTTTCTAGTTGGCAAGCACTACAGTTGGCTTTGATGGAGGGATCAGCTGCAAGAAAAGTTAGAAAATGAGATACATCTTCAGGGCTTTTCATCTTCCCAAGCAGTCTGAAGGCTGAATGGAGGGGCTTCAGGGCTGAGAGTCTGAGTTCCTGCTGCCTGCGCAAAATTGCTGTCTCAGCACTGAGACATAGTCAGCCGGCAGAGAGTGTGCACCCTGTTCTGTCCGTAGGTTACATATGCCAAAAAGATGCCATCTGAAATAATACCACCATCGCCCTGGTGGCTTGATCAGCTTACGACATCTGTTAAGCAGCTCAGCTCAGGTAACAGGTGCAGACTTGGCTCCCTGTTTTGACAGAAGCCAGGAGATGCTATTGGATATGAGGGATTCTGATTTCTGATAAGGAGCTGCCTGATCTTTGGATCCAATTTGGCAAACTTCTCACCCAGCTCTCTTCCTTGTGTCTTCATGGTCAGCCACATCTTCAGCATGTTCCACGCAGCGGAGAGATAGTGTAGGGTCTGTAAGTGCTCAGGTATAGCAGACCCTGTACTTCAGGACCACACATTTGTCTTCCTGATATTTGGCCAGAACTGGGATGTTTAAGTCCCTCTTTGCAACACACTGGGTTGGAGAGTCCTGACCCAGTCTTTTAGAGGCAGGTGAGGTTTGGCTGCAGTGAGGGTGCCCACTACATATACTGCTGAGGATGGCAGCAAAATTGCAAGTATTTATAGGCATCAGTGTAGATATACCTAGCATTGTGTTTGGAATACACTAGAATTGAGCCCATTCTACCTTGACTTTAAGGTATAAGAACAAAGGGATGGTTTGTGTTTTTTTTTTTTTCATGTCAGTCATGACTCCGTGTACCTCTTGCGGACATGCTCATTTGGCTTCATCTACTGTGTCAGAGGGCGGCTACATTGCTTGCTTGTTTGCTGCAGACCTGTTATTTGCTCTGGGTGTTTACATAACCTACAGGAATGGTAACAAACTGGGATTGCAGTCAGCCTGGAATAAACCTGGAGTGATTCTGGTGGAGCAGTTACTTTTCCTCAGCCATTCAAGTCAGAAAGGGCCCCTTCATCTGCCAGCTAGTATCAAACTGAACACAGAAGGCAGAGGGCTGCTTTCTAGCTGGATTCCTGAGGATACTACAAAACCTCTTGAGGGAGGTCAGCCAATGGAGACGGGAATTCACATACAGACACCATTCCTTATCACAAAGCTAGGGGATGGTGTTTAAAAGTTTCCACATTGTCTAGTGTCAGGCTAGAGTAGCATCTCCTTGCCTAGACTGATTAATTTGTACCGCTTCACAAAAGAATAATCTTGTATCCCACATTTCGATCTTACATTTGTATTGTTTTAGACTCAACACTTGATTGCTGCAGTATTCCATTGGTGTAAATAGAACCAGAATCATATCAGGTGCTTGAGAGCAACACCTGCAGAACGAAGAGGCTCTTTCAGCATCTCTTTCTGCCCTTCCTTTCCTTCCACTCACATTAACAGCTGTGATAGTGTTTACGTTCCAGGCTCTTAGACTAAGAGACTCTTTACTTTGGGATTGTGGATATGCATACGAGTGCATGAAAATGACGTTGATCTTGCCTCTCCAAAGAAAACAGAGGTTTGTGGGTTTTTTTCTTGATGCTGACTCTGCCTTCTTCCTGAATGTATTGTGTGACAGATCCTAAGAAATACGCAAAAAAAAAAAAGAGAATCGAGATAAATGATGTAGTACAAAATTCAGACTCCTGGCTGTGTGTTTGCATGGAAAACTCCCTGGTTAAAGTTACTGCTGATTGGGCATGGAGTAGTTAAAGGATGTTAATTATAAAACAGTGGAGGCCTCCAACAAGACTTTGTAATGCCTTACAAAGACACAACACTGAACTTAATTAAAGCCAAACTAACAAAAAAGATGTAACTCTGTTCTCTAATTGGTTTAGATTTGTTGTGTGTGTCTGCGTGTGACTATTTTTATGTGTTAGTACCAGTAGCTGGGGCTGTGCAAGTGTTTAATTGACCTCGGTTTAAAATATTTCTGCCGTGTCCAGGTTCTGTTCTCACCAGTTCATGATGAAGTGGTCATACAAGCAGAGAGCTCTTCCCTGTCACAAAACTGTTATGATCCCACCAATATTTTGGTTATGAGTTTAACAGAGGCACCCAGGTGAAATGACCTGATTTATTTCATAGGTAATGGTATTTTCCTCATGATGAGGTAGCACTGCAGGCAGCTCAGACCATTGTGGAGTGCTAATTCCCACAACATGGAGAGGCGGAGCGGGCTGGATGGGTGAGAACTAAAACCATCTCCCACATCAGACCTAATTCCCAGGCTGGGGTGGAGAAAGTTCATAGCTTTCATCGCAGCTGTTTTTCAGTGCATGCCCACTGCTGAGGGCACAGTTTAGTTGTGTAATGACATGAGGAAGAGACTTCTTTCTATCTGAATGGTATGCCAGGTATGTTTAGGACCTTTCCCACTCTTCTCCTGACACCATTGGATTATTTTTCTGAGGAGCTGCTGCTCTGCTGTGACAACAGCTAGGCACTTAAACAGGAACCTCCATGGTCTCCATGCAGGATCAGAAGTCAGCCAGGTAGCTGCATATTGCAGAATATCATCAGATCAGGACCTTAATTATCAAACAAACCATAAAGTACTGCACACCCTTGTTGGCAGGTTCTAGTTGGCAGGGTTGTGGCAGGTGTCACTGATTTACTAGTGACAATGCTATTGTATCTCTAAGAAAAAGGTGTCATATTTTTTGTGCAGTTTGTACAAATTGTCTTGAGCTGTGGAGGGCCTGATTTCTATACTTGTGTGCAGTACCCAAGAAGTGTCAGCTGTCTGAACACCCCTTGGGGCCTTTTGCCACAGGCTGTGCTTCCAAATACTGCCTACTCAGAGCAGCTTAGTGCTGCTGGGGAGGAAAATCATTCTAGAGGCAGGTTGTGTTAGATTTTATATTGAAGAATGTGTTCCGGTCTCTGGCCCCTCTCTCTTCTCTGGATTTCTTCCATTATTGAACTTGCTTGCACTTATAGTAAAGGCACTGAAGACCAAAGTAGTTCAGGAAATGTGCGCTGGAGATGGAATTGACCTCAAAAATGTTTGCCATACTAACTGAATGTTGTCCACTATGATTTCTATATCAAGATCCCAGACGTTTTTGGTAGTAAGTGGACTTTTTGTATGTGGAGAAGTCAAGACAAATGTAACCACAGAGGCTTATCTGACCTTTACGGGCAGCCCTTCAATGGCAGAGTTTAAGGACACTGGTAAGGTTTGTCTTGTAGCCGCTCTCTGCATTGCAAAGAGGACATCAGGCTCTAGTCAGAGAGCTGGCAAGTTCCCGCAGTGGTAGTGTCCTCCATCCTTTAGTACCACTTTCACCAGCTTAAATCAGTTGAGGTAATTTCATTCTTGGCTTGAGGATGTTGTTTCTGCTATTTTTCTTGGTTCTTAATAGTACCAGTTTAAGGGCAGGGAGGGTTTTTCGTCTGTGTTATCTGTAGCTGGTGCCATGTAGCTTAGCAGAATTTGCTGCTGTATTGTGATGGACTGCAGCGCATGAAGCAATGTTCGGAGTTCTGGTTCTCTTCTCTCTTGCTGCTCATCTGCTCTGTGAATTTTGAACTTCATCTCTCTCTGTTCCTCTTTTACTAGTCGTGCTTATTTAGATAAAAATACCTTAGGGCAAGGGATGGCCCCTGTGCTTCGTTTGATTCTGGAGCCTAGATTTCACCCTGCATGTCTATACTGTGCTTAGCAAAATGAGACCTTGATCTTTGTTGAAGCCTTAAGGTGCTGCTGAATTAATAATAACAAAGGAGACCAAAAAAAATGTGCGGGAAGGAATTTCCTTTTGGTTTTATGTTGTGCTGAATGCCTGTCGGTTTCTGTTGTGTTATGGATCTACCTTATCCTTCTGCTCATTATTTCCTCTTGAGCCCTTTCCAAAGGTACTGATTTCAGCTTTGACTGTGCCAACATAAATATGGAGATGAGTGAAGTCATTCCCAGGTTACACCTACCTAGCTGAGTGTTATCCACAGGGTACCAGTTCATGCTGATGGCAGTAAAACTGTTAACCTGTGACATTCAGTGCCTAGAGGAATCAGAGCCGCTTCTGCTGTGTAACATGACCATCTTTGTCAGGTAACTAGGTACTGTACCAAGGGCATGCTATCAAGGCCATCCCTTTGTTGGGAACACAAATAGGGTAGCTTTTTCTTGCTGCTCCACTTTCCATGCATTCTCAAAAACTTACTGGTTTTGTTATGAGAGAGATTCCTTGTATTACGGGTCTGTTTCTTAAGAGTACTTCAGTGCATCCACCTTGGGTTTGGTCAGTGTAGTTCCTGTAATTTATATTGATCAAACTCTTCACCTAACTGGTGGTAGAAAGCATGTTGGCAGTCTTGGGCAGTGCTACATACCTGGCAGATCACGATGGCCTTAATGGTGATGTGTTTTTGCAATCACTAGTGCTGAATCACAAATCTTTTCATCTCTCGGGCTTTTTCTGGAAATAGTGCCTTAGGTGAATTTGCAGCAAAAGACATACTGGAAAAGGCAAGTTCTTGGGATGCCAGCCTCAGGGTATCTCTAACTGGATAACCTTGTAAACAAACAGTGCGGTCCCTGGGATTCCTTGGAATAGAAAGTGTGGTGCCCAAGGTATTTCTGCTCTGGCGGAGCTACATTCCTCTAAATGCCCTCTTGCTGCAGTAGCTGACACAAGATGCCTCTGCCAAATGTGTCTGTTCTCCAGAGCATCTGACAGATTCATTTTCTTTGGCTTTAGTTTGAAGTTCTTCTCAAGCTACCATTATGCTGACTTGTACAAACAGTCATGGCGCTTGTTTCCAAAACGAAAATACAAAAAAAGGCACTCTAGAAGAGCATGAAAGGGCAGAACTAGCCTAGCTGGTAGAATCCTGGTCTTTCTGTTCCTGTTGTTTTGTTCATCAGTTCCCAGATTAGTAACAGGAGCTTAGAAGCTGTGACTTCAGGCTCTGATGTGGCTTTTTAAAATGTTCTTCTGACTGTTTCGTCAGGCATTTCTAGTTATTCCCTTTCACTCATTGGAGCTTTCACTAGAAATACCTGTGGGCAATGCTTGAGTGTCTTTCAAATACTATTTTTAGCATATGCTTTTTTTGCAAGTAAATATTTCAAGTTGACGTGCACTAAATATACCCATAAGCCTATCTGAATTTTTTGTCTCTCTTAGTTACTTGACTGATGACACTTCAAAAACTTAGTTCAGTTGCTGGTTGGCTGGGATGCTAATTTGACATCAGGCAGGTTTTCATGGAGCCATTCCAAATTTTCCTAATGTTAAAATGATCATGTTTGATAGAACACTGACAACAGGTGTCCTGTTTTTGCCAGCAGTGGTCTTAGACTGGCTGCCAACATGCAGTGTTTGCCAGCATACCACTAGTCTTACGCTGGGCTATTTTAGGACTATATTCTGTAAAAGAGCTGATATGCTTTTAACATACCTATTAGCATCTAATGGGAAATGCACGTGACTAGAACACGTGAAGCTGTGAGGTATGGTTGGTATAGCTTTTGTTATGAGTTGCATGCTACTTCTTTGTAGGGCAAACTATGAGTATTTGCACCCTTTTGAGCATCTGTTGGTCAATCCAGGTACTCCTTCCAGAGCAGTACTTTACCAGATTCTTCAGAGCAAGGCGTAAAATCCTATTAAATAGTTATATGGTATCATTGCTTAGAGATGTTTTCCTCTGAATTCCTGACAGTTATTGTTTGGCTGGCATCCTGGAGCCTGAAGGTAGATATCTCACATCCTACTTAGTGTCACTGTGAATGTTTTCTCATTATCTATATAACTGCTGAATCCTTCTCTCAATCCTCCAATGTGTGTTGTTGTATGTCCTTGTGCTTGTTTTACTTTTGTCTCATACTGTGTGTTAGGGGGAGTAACTCACTAGTTGGAGGGAGGGGGCATATTTTTGTGTAGGCAAAGCCAGTCTCTACCATTTGAGATCTCCTGACTCATGATCTTCTTTTGTGTCTCATCCTTCTGTAACAATAGAAGGAAGTTAAAAGTGGCCAGATGTGAACTGGCTAATTCATCTATTCAGGGAAAAGGCCACCACCATGAACATTCATAATATAGAGCTGACTGTAAAAGCTTTAGATCTCTAATGGGTTTCAGAGAATCACATTGTCTAACAGAAAATCATCAATTCGTATGGGCGGCTGCAGGAAAAGTGCTGAAAAAGCTGGGAAGCAGATACATCTGGCTATGCATTCTGTTTTCTAGTAAAGAAATGAAGAGTTCTGTAACCTTTTTAGTAATAACTCATTTCCACAGAAAAGAAAGAACTTGAAAACATCGCAGATTTTTTTTTTTTCCCTACTAAGATATTTCAGCATAGAGTGTAGATCACAGACAGGATATAAAAGGGATTATCAACAACAGGTGTATTTCCCAAGTTTCATATGGAATTGTTTTAATGTGTTTCTAGAGCAGGTCTTACTAGCTGTCTTTGCACTGAGATCTTCCCATGACACAACTTTTGTCAAACTGTCACTATTCCTGTCCTCCCTAACTGTCTTCTAGAAATCACAGCACAGTGAATACAAACGAAGAGATGTGCCCTTGTTGGAGGAGAGAAAGAGCTATAAAGACTGGAATCTAGTACGAATTCACTGAGACAAAATGTAACTTACTAGTGAACCTTCTTCATTAGAAGCACAGATTCTTCTGGTGAGGTTGGAAGGTCTGAAGTATCTGAACTTGCATCAGTGGAGCAAACTGGAGAATCTGTGTGTTTTAGCCCAGAGAACCTGAAAAATGCAGTGTTTCTGTGTTTTAAGGAGTTTTTATAGGTCAGGCTTTCATTAATGCCATTAAGTTTTCTAATCTCATTTCAGCTGAGCATTTATGTTGCAAACTGTAGTAATGCCAGAGGATTAGCCACGCCGGGGTTAGCGTTGCAACCTACAGGCGTTAACTTCTTCAGTGCCAGTGGCATCAACAGGAATAGGAGAAATGCCACTGTGTGCCTGGTGTGAGCTCACGTAATGCAGTAGGACCTGCAGAGCTCTGTGGTGGTTCATAAATGCCCATGTGTTGCTCCACAGAGAACATTAAATCTGGAAAGAAAATCTTTCTACTTATTTCTGATTCCTAGCTAGTTGATTAATTTGTTACAGATAATTTTTTACTATTCCCAGAATGGCTTCTCAGCATTTGAATAAATCTTGGAATAGAACTTAGCTTCAGGAATGAAAAAGTAAACTGTTTGTTCCTCTCTACCCAGCCGTGTTGGTTGTCCACAGGAGGAGTCTTTTAAAGAAACTGGGCGCATGCTTTAAGTCTTCAAGTAGCTCAAATAGTAATTGCACCGAGGGCTATTGTCAGAATTACAATGACAGAGGCTGATTAAAAAGAATGCTGTTGCCTTTTAGAAAGAAAACCAAGTTTAATTGGTAACATCCCAGACATGTTCTGCCAGAGTCTTCCTCTCATCTCTTCCCAACTGGTTTTGATTAATGTAATTTTAACCGTAATTTCTCTTGTAACTTGGCTTCTAAGATTCTTTCTGCCAAATTGCATTATTGTTCTCTACTTGATGGAACTGTTTACAAGTGTCATTTTCAGACTACTTCTGTGGGAAGGCACTGTACTATTGCTGCTACTTAATGTTCTTTCTCACTAGCAAGCAGATAAACCAAAATTTAAGAAAAGTAAGGTAAGGAGAAAAACAGTCTCTTTTCTGTGCATCCTGGACTGGAGGCAGCTACTACTGGAGTGAAGAGTAAGTGTTTGCTCTCTACCTTTGTTTTGGTATAATGCAGAGATCATCAGTTTAAAGCAAAACCTTGTAACTGAGTAGCAAGGTGGATACAGGCATATGTTGGGAGTTTATATCATACAGGGAGGAGTTTACCTCCATTTTTCAGTTCCCTTCCATTAGCTGCCTTTGTTCTGATCCTGCAACACACACAGATCTGTTCCAGGAGCCAAGTTCCTCTGGTCCATTCTTCTCTCTCTCCCTTATTTCATGGGAGTTATCTTGAGATGTGGGTATCTAGTACCTGGGAAAACAGTCTATTTTAAAGCAGAATGGATTTTTGTAATTCAGAGTGTAGGCATGAAAATATGATGGTACCTGATCCTACTTACAGGAAGATAAGGAAATAAAGAGTAGTGATATGATTTAGGAAAAGACGTTGCTATACATGGCAGGGGGATTGGAACTAGATGATTTTTAAGGTCCCTTCCAAACTATTTTATGATTTTTGGCATACAATGTTTTGATTTTTGGAGTTAGAATATCTTACCTGTGCTCTAGAAACTGCAGTTCTCTCACTGTAACCTATAGAATTTATTTTCCTCCAACTCAGCTTCAGGAGTGTATCATCGGTGAACTGTGGCTAAAACAAAATTTTTACTTAATCTTAATCCACCACAACATCTTCAGCTCAGTTTAATTAACTTGTTGTTAATTAATTAAACAGTGCTTTGCAGGACATGTCTGTCAGACAAAATAGTGCCCAGATGAGCTTTGTTGTGTGCTTGGGGAACTCAGAGGTGTTTAGGTAGTGTGGTGATTCCTGGAGCTATCGCGAAAGCCAGTGGATCGCTGCTGCTCTATCAGCCTTTGGGGAGACTGTGCTGTGCATTTTCTCCACAGCTGATTATGTTTTGAGGAAGGTCCAGATAGGGCTGAAGGCTGCTATCGTGCCTGCCTTTTTAGCTATAATATTAAATTAGAAAAGGTTTCTGGGGCTTTTCCTTGCTCTTGAGTGTCCAGCAGGAGCTGGACTTCAAGCCTCCAAATGTTGGCTCTGAAATCTCTTGGATGAGGTGTGTGTGTGTTCTGAGGCAACCAACTTGTTGTTTTGAAGCCTGCCTCGTCAGAGAGGTGGTCTGTGTTTCCAGTAATGAAAACCGCCATAGCTCCAAAGTAGTCCCTTGTGTAACTGACAGATGGGTGCAGAGAGGAGCTTGATTCTGCCTCTGAAAGGAAATCATAAACCTATAAATAAATAAATAAATCCTCAAAGTCTTAACCGTTTCAAACTCAAAATAAGGTACTGATTAACCATACGTCTGCTCATATATGTAAAAGTCACTATGACAGCTGCAGCAGAACTTCTTTTCCTAATAGAGTCATTCCTTTGCCTCAGCCTAATTCCCTTACAAGGGAGATGAACTTTCTATGGACAGCATATGCATTTCAGTATTACTTGTGTTGGCAGCCTATGAGCTAACATTAGCCTTTCCTAATCTGAGTTCACAACTGAACCAAGCTCATAGAGCCACACTCTTCTGAAATTGAGGGGTAGAGGGGAAGCAATTGCATGCAAGTGCAGATTCTTCTGGCTTGTGGATACCACTAAAGATTAATGGGAACAAAATCCTACCTTCATTTGCAGAAATCATATTCAATTTTGGGCCTGTTCCGCTGTTGCATAACTCCCCAGATTTCAGTGAGGGTCCACCAGCTGGGAATTTGGCATATTTTACCTTAGTGTGTGACTTTTAATTTTCTTCTGTATGGCTCACAGCATTTTGAGCAGGGCATTAGAAAATCTGGGGCATGTGGGCTCCATTCCCAGGAGCCTGATAGGGGTGTGTGCGTATCTGAACACTACTGAGCACTCACATCTTCTGTGTCTGTAAAATTTCCCTGTATTACATAAGTCAGGATCTGGAGAGGAGCAAGGTGAAATAGTAGGAGTAGCTATTACCATGATAAGCTGAGTCAGTTGCCTCATGCTCTCGAGGTCATTGTATGGGTGCACAAGTAGAAGGGTGTATAGGCATAAATGGCATCAAACATGCATGAGTGGTGTAGCCCTTTGTTTGCTAAAAGTTTTTGTGGAGAAAGTAGCACTGCCACATGTTTTTTTGCCTATTCCTCCAGCTTTTTATTATTCTTGTTCCCCTACCATCCAGTATCATCTAGGGCCTTCTCCAAGAGACCTTCTTGCATGTATTTCAGCACTACCCAGGACAACAGAGATCAGGCTCTGAGAAAGACCTACAGTGAAAACTTTCTCAGCTCACTGGGGATGTTTTTAGCTTCTTCTCCCCATGTCTTTAAAAACAGAGAGCCAAACCCAACACTGAGTCACTCCAAGCTTGCTCTTCCCCAAAACACAAGCATGTTCCCCACCCACATCCAGATACGTACTGCTGCAAAGAGCTGTGAGAAGGGGTGTGGGCTGGATGCTGAGCCCGTTCTTGGTGATCCTTGCATATGGGCTTTTTGTAGCTGCATGTTGCATGGTTCTTTTCAGCTGTGGCACAAATTCTGTCTAGGTGCTCCATCATGCATTGCAAAGGGATGGATGGAAAAGGAAGGGGTTGTAAAGTTCTCATGTTTAAATTGATTTGGCTCATTTTTGCCTGGACTCAGGAGTGTTCATATGAGCAGCCTGGCTGGTTGGGTGTTATGAGCAGCTGTAGTACATTCAGGACCACATTACAGCTCCAGAACAATGTTTCTGGAGTGCCTCACGGAGCAGAACTGGGCTGTTTGCTAAGTGGTTGCCTTCCTCTAAGTATGGGCTTAGAAGAAAATTGAAAGAAACTTTCATGTCACTGAAAGCAAAAATTGTTAGCCACAGAAGTCCGAATGTTTTATGGACTCCACTTCCCTCACTCAAATATTTACAAACTGAATTACAGGGGCATGATGGAAAAGTCACGTTGTCTGGTTCAGGTACCTGGCATGGGAATAAATACGGACTTGAAATGGGCCGAGGAGAAGGAGCAGTCTGGGTTGCACCCCAGCTGTCCTGCAGGCAGCTTGGCCAAAGCAGCCCCTCAGGGGATGTTTGCTGCTGAGGATGACTGTGTTTGTGCCTGTCTCTTTGTACTCAGGGGATACCCCAGCTGCCTCAGCCCTCTTAAAGTCCTGCAGCTCCTACCAAGTGGAGTTTTTGCCTGGGTGTTTTGGTTTGAGTCAGTGGCCAGTGGCACAAGGTCCATGAGCTGTGCTCTCTGATTTATGATCTGTAAGGCTGGCAAAGAAAGCAGGATCAGGCACTTGGCTATTGTGCAAACAGAGATGACACATGATATCCAAATAAGAACACAGGAAAGATAAAATTACACAGATTGTTGAAATAATCTCTTCAACTGTGTTGCTCATGTGGATGAGTAAAATAAGAATAAGGGTTGTTGGATTTTGTGTGCAAGTTTTTTAACTCTATTTTTTCCCTCCATTTGGTCTTCGTTCAGCCCAGCTAGCAATGCTGGACTCTGTAGTGTAATTTGCAGTTCTGAATTTGGGTATTACCATAAAACTGTTCTTTGGGTTTCTACCAACTGATGAAATTATTTTATATTTTCCTTTCCCAAGCTCCAAATAAAATTTACTTTTCTGACACACCACAAAACTTGTTCTTCCGACTTACTGGATATTTTATTACTTTAACATTTTCCTGAATGTGTATTTGAAGAATCATGTTTTTCATTCAATACTTGTTAAACCTCAGCAGTGGAGATTCAGCCATGAAGTGAGAGGAACTGTGGAGGGGAAGAATGACAGACTTGGGCTGTGTGCTATCATGTGACAGTAGTACCAATTCAGAATGATTTCACTGAAACTTGTGGTGTAGTTGAGAGTGGAATCCAACCTCTTTAATTTCATCAAATTGAATAGCAAGTTGTTATAATCAATATCCTCCTGGAGAGAGTTCAATCACATTTGATCAGTGTCTTTGCTGCTGAGCGGTGTGGCAATCACTGTTCTTTGTTTAATCTTCTGCATGAATAATAAATTCCTCTTTCTTTATTTCTAAGTAAGGATTTCTGGTGAAGCAAAGCACTGGGGTTTTTTTTTGTTTGGTTGGGTTTTTTTTGTTTGTTTGTTTGTTTTAATGCAATTACTCTGCTGGTAAAGTGGAGTGCTTTCCTTTAAATACCAGAATGTGCATCTATGTGCAAGTGTGAATTAACTTGGAGGTCTGTTTTCTGAAATGCTGAGGGATGTAGAGAACAGTTAGTGATCCAGATCTGGTGTGGTGACACTAGCCCAAACTATGATGACCAGGAGCTCAAAACCAACAGTGTTTCTTCTGTTGTAGCACTTTGTTTCTTCTGTGGATATTGCACTTTGATATTGTAGCCTGGTATGAGAAAGGTCAGCATTCGAGAATGCCTTACAGGGCTTGAGGGCAGGGAGACACAAGCACAAAATACTGGTCTAGAAAGATGTTTAGGATGGTAGATTGAGGAACTCATGAACTTGGACGAGTGCCAGAAGAGCTAATACATCGAAAGGTCCAAGGTGCAAGCAAGGATCTGAGCTGTTCAGGCCCAGATTTTTTGAAGGATCCAGCTCACCTTGAATTTAAGGAAGAGTAAATACATAAGTATCCTTGAGGGTTGTGAGCAGACCTGGCACAGTGCTCCCTAGGGCTTGGACAGAGTTGGAAACCCCAAACAATATCAGGCTGTTCTTGTAATGAGATATTAGGAATACGTGGATTTGAGACAGAAGTCGGAGACCTGAGGCTGAGGGCACCAACTGCTGTTCTGCAAGAAGCTACCCTCTCATTACCTGCTATCAGTGCCTGCAACTCTAGGTGCCTTGTGCCGTCCCTCAGCAGCCACCACTGTGGATTTCTGAGGCTGTGATGTAGGGAAAACAAATGCTTGGACCATAAAAGTTTTACCATGTCTTGCCTGTTGTCCTTGCAATTAAGCCTATGTCTGGCTTCCTATCCTAAGATCATAAAAACAACCCTTGTGGGACTACACTCAAGTTTCCCTGAGTGCCAGGGATCCTTGCTGACTGAGAGACCCACCCTTCATTTTTTTCCCCACCATACATGGAAAAACAAAAACAGTGCAAGTGAAGGCAGTAAAATAGTAAAAATACCCTTAAACAGTAAAGGTAAAAAACCATGTACTACTGATTCTCTGTGCTAGCGTTTGGTGTCACCAAGATGTATGATGGGACCTGAACCAAATAACAGAAATGCCCACAAATTGGAAGAAGTCTTTTTAATGTGAAAAATTATGTGAAGGATGCTTTGCAATTGCCCACAAAGTAGTGGTAGAGAGTGTGATTCAGTAACCACTTACCATGGAGACTGTGTTAAAGATGACAGTAGGCAGGTGTTGAGCGGTAGCGGAAGGGCTGGAGCAGGCCTGGGAAATGAGATGGATCCTAGACCCTGGTGACACCTAAAATTAGCAGGAACTGGCAGCTGCCACCTTGCAGAGGTGTGAATGGCTAATGGTAATGTATCGCCTCCATGAAAGGCTGAAACTTCCAGCTCTCGAATGTTGTCTGCCAGTATGCCTGTGTTGTCTATCAGCATCTCCACCCTCTAATTTTGGAAAGAAGGCTGAATTTTTTCATGGCGCCCATGAAAGGTCACTGACCTGAGGTTTTAGTCTCTGCTGTGTCATTGACTGGCGTTTGGCAGGTAACGTTCGCTCTCTGTCAGTTCGTTAAGGGCATAGCTAAGAAAAGCGTAGTGTACGTGGACTGAATACTTTAAGACGGCAGCTTACAATTTTCCATTTGCCCTTCTCTTCAACAGAAGACTAGATGTTGAATGAAAAAATAGGTGTGAAAATACCCAGTTTGCTTAAGTCCTTTTTTTTTTTTCTTGCTGACAAAAGACCAGCCCTCTTTACTCCTGCTCGCTATTTCTTGCTTGCTAGATGAAAACTTAGCTTTTTCTCTCAAGTTTAAAAATCCTAGACCCTAAACTTGGAGCAACTATTCTAAACCATGTGATTTCTGGAACATGCGAGAATTAACTCTTCAGGGACTAGCACTTCTCTCCCACAGGCTTCCAGCCCCCTGGGTATATTGAGAACAGCATATACTGTAGCTAAGGTCTGTGGCGACACTGCTTTAGACTTGTGCAATTATCTTGCCAGAGGCTAAGGATATTCTGGGAAATCGGCCAGGAGAAACTTACAATAACCAGGGCGAGTGGTATAAACGTAAGAATAGGGTGGGATGCTTGGATGTGGAAACAGTTGGCCTAGGATTGTGTTCAAACTGCATGGCAGCCTCAGAAAAAGAAGCTTGAGCGAATGCATTTATAAGTGCCAGGGCTTTGTATAGACCCGTTCTATTAATATTTAGGAGCTTGAGGGGACAAAAAAGATAAACATGTTACTCGGGCCACAAAGACAGTTGGATCAACACGCGGGTACGTACATCATCAATTTCCAAGTAAAAAGGATCTGGCTTTCTTCGGTGCTGCTCACATGACGGAGCATAGCAAGCCAAAGCACTATAAAGCAAACGAGGAGGAAACGTGTACCAAAGCAGCCAGGATGTTCTATTTCCTTATTAGTGTTCCTTCTGCTTTCTGTGCTAGAATAGAAGGGTAGGGGCAGAACCTCTGACTCTGGCCAAGTTTCCTATCTTCATTGAACTTAAGTTTTATTATTTTTTTTCCAAGCATGCACAGGAGATCCAGCATGGATGAGCTGATCTCTGATTCAAGTGTGTAAGTGCATTAAGTAGCAAGTGAGTGCAATAAGAAAAGGTTAGAAGAGAAATAGGTTTAGTGGTTTTAATGTGTTTAAGCATGGATGTTGGAAGGGGCATGCATCTTTGCTAAACAGGATGCGAGAAGATATATTTTCTCACATATAAAACAAGGCACATGCAAAGTCCTCTGATGGAGAAAGCAGCTGAGAGAGAAAGTCCAAGGGAATAGAAAAAAGAAGAAAAAAAACTCATTGAATCTGTACATTCCAGTCATAGCATCCTCAAAAGGAAAATAGTTTGCTATGAAAAAAAAAGAAAAAGAAAGGTATTTGGTGAAATAAGGCCTTACATGTTTCTCCAAAACCACCAAACGCCTTCAACTCCAGTTCCTTCTCATGCCAAGTATGTTGAGGTAAACACATTGTGCTGCTTGAAGGCAAGCTTTCTCATTTAAGAACTGTATTGCTGCTGAGGCTTCGTGTCTGTTCAAACCCTTTCTGCACTGAGCTCAAGATAGGGCTGGGAACACGCTGCAGCCCCAGAGAGTCGCACAGAGATGAGGCAAGGCCGATGTCTACAGGTGGAGTTCGTATACTTGGCACTTCACCCAGTGTGGCCTCTTGGCTCTACATTCAACTAGTTCAATTCCTCTGAAGTGTAAACGTTAAGCCCACCTTCCCATGCAGTGCAAACTGATTCCTGTTCCCACCTTTGTCACTTTCCCTTTCAGTTTCCCCTTCCATCACAGCGTGCACTGGAGAAGTACCTGTCTGATTGATCACTATTTCACCCTCACCAAAGCCAATGCCCACAAGGAAGTGTCAGTGCTAACTCCTGCTTAAGCAGCTCTCTGGGGTGTTGTTGGGAATATTCTGGATCAGGCCATGCCTGTATCTGCCTAACTGCACAGTGATCTCTGTCATCTTTGCTGTTATTCAGCTTCTTTTTCCTTGCTGCTACTGGTGCCAGACCCTAAATGGACAGTGAGTGTCCAGGGGTGGGTTGTCAGGGGTTGCAGCCTCCTCTGTGGCTGCTGCTGCTCAGATGCAGTACTGGTGAAAGATGTTCCTTTTTCGATGAGTACTTGGCTAATGAAGTGAGCATGCTGATTTGGCAGGGATTTGGGAGCTGAAGGAACCTCAGGTGTTGCTATCTCTTCTCCAGTTCCTCTGCGAGAATGATGGGATGTATGAAAAGCATAAAAACATTCCGCAAGGTGTCTTCACCCCTATGACTTATTCAAAGAAGCAGGGTGCAAACGAGAAATTAAGAGGGAGGAAAGAAACAACTGTGTTACTACCTATATTTTCTTATCCTTCTTGGGAGCTGTGTTTCTTCTGCTGCTTAGTCTGTGTTGATTGTAAAGTTAAATCACAATATGCTATGGAACAGGCTTCATTACATTTCCTCCTTAAGAGGAAGAGATGGTTGCAGGGACGTTTTTATGAAGAACCTGTTTTAAAGTAGCACAGGAGAATGAAACCAACTTCCCTGCCTTTGAAGCCTCGTCAGAAGTGAATGTATGAAATCTGTGAGCCTTACAGGTTGTGCTATGGTGCAAGCATTGGCTGTCCCTTAAAAGTGTTCCTTTTTATTGCTTTACCCTAAATGTTTCTCAAAGTAGAGGGAGGTCTGTGTCTGCTCACCCATGCTGTGCAACTTATCCAAGTATTTGTAAATTGGAACTGCTGTAGCCTGGAACATTGGTTTCAGCTGGTGAGTAGATTCTTTCCCAATCCGTGTCCTTCCAGCCTTGCTGTGCAGCTGATGTCTGAGGTAGGTTAACAATCTCTCCTTTTGGTGGTGCAGACAGATGCAAGATAAATGTCTAACATTTCTGCTATTTCCTTCACTTCTGACTCTAGTTCTACTTGTTCATTCTTCAGAAGACAGATCACTTCCTTCAACAGTTGTCTATTATATACAGTACATACCAATGCAAGAAGAATGTTTAAGCATTCAAGATGTTCTGTAGCTGTCCATACTAATTTTGTTTGTATGCCTCTGACAGGCTGGATTAATTTTTCCCCACTTGTTTTTCATTTTTTGCATACAGTGGCTGTCTCTGCATGTGGAAATGCTTGGGGTTGGGTGAAGGGAGCTATCATCTTTTTCTTGTATATGAAACACAAACAGCCATGAGACTTAATATGGATGGAAAAAAAGTGGAAATACTAGAATGACATCCTCTACTCATGACACATAGCAAGTTCCTCTTTGTTTTGACCCACATTACATCTTTGCTTGGTAATAGCAAGTAGGTCATCAAAATAATAGCAGATGCAATTGGGACGCTTCTGAAATCCTCTAAATTTCCTAAATCCTTCTCAGCTGGGCAAAGCAGATATGTCGCTGATGATACCAGAACATTTGATTTCTCTTGGGAATAAATGAAGATAATGCTTCTGCTTCTTTTATTTCATCAGTTAGTCAGCTTTGATATAGAATAGAATAGTATGTTGACTGCAAAGGGCTCACCTGGACACTGTGGTAGAAATGAATGAAGTTGTGTTTGGGAGTTCATTGTTCTTAAGTTGTTCTTAAAGGTAACCTATCTGTCTAACCTACGGGCTCTTTTAAGGCGTTACTAAGAGACAGTTGGAATCTCTCAGCATGGATACAAGGCCAGTAGAAAAGCACATAAAAGCCTTGAGCCCTGTTATGCAAACACAACAGGTGCAGTGGAATGATAACCCTGCTATCTTTCCAGCATCTCGTTAATAGTAAACTGGCTCATGCTTCATCTAGATAAAACTGGCACAGTTTAGTGGACTTGGAAAAGGCAAGTAAAACACAGAGGGGGATCGTCCTATTTGTTTTCAGATGAGGGGAATACACTGGTCATTTGGATTTCAGTTGCTTTCAGGAGGCCTCAACAGCTAGATATCAGCACCTAGCCCAGATTTTTCTCTCTGCTGGGCATCTCCTTATCTTACCCATGTCTCCGTTTTCATTAACACTTTGAATGGGAAGTGATAGAAAGCACATACAAGTAACAAAACTTCTGGTTTCAGAGCTTTCCTGGAGTATTTCCAATCTTAACTTAAAATTACTTTAGGATCTTTCTCTCCTCATTGCATGTTTAGTGTAAGCATACTCATCTATGCTGAGAAACCTTGCATACAACCTCCTATACAGTTTTTAACCTAGATTTCTGAAGCAATATGACTTAAGCACTTGTCTTTGTGTCGGGCTTCATCCTCCTTCTAGGACCTTTTTGTCAATTTCAGCTACGCTGGGCAGAGAGGTAGTAATTTGCTGTCTTTTACTTGCTTCAGAGAAAGGCAAGCAGCTATGAGAAAGAAAGGAAAGCCTGTGGCATCTTGCACCTCTGAAAAGGTGTCAGAGAATTTGCATGAGAAGGTATTATGAGAGATAGCAGAGAAGCTACAAGTCCTAAATTATTTATAAGTGACACCAAGTGACCCACCATCAAGATTCAATGCTATAGAAAGCTGTGCATGACTTGTTCCAGAGGTCATGGGAAGCACTTGCCAGACTCGTGAAAATGTTTGCTTTCTTGAGTAACTTAGGCTTAGATTTGGTTGCTATCTCCAAAGGTTACCTTTCTTCACAGATGTTTTTTAAGCCTTAATTTTGGGTAATGCAATGGAAGACACAGGCTGAAAGACAACTTAAAGTGATTAGTTAAAGAGTTTTTGTGTTCAATAAGTGTTGTTTTGTTGTGACCTGGATGGATTTCTGTATAATATGAATACTACTTAGGATATTTTTGGTTTGCCTTTTTTTAACCTCTAGCTTCTAGTTTGTAGATCCTTGGAGAGATACTTAACAAGCTGGGAAAAGCATCAGAATAAAGCAAAAAATAATAAGTGGAAAGGTTGCATGCATCCTTGATGTATAATGGAGTAATATTTCAGTTGCAATACAAATGATTTATTTACTGTGGAGTCATTCTGTACTGATGATAGAAGCACGTTTCCTCTTGTCACAACCCATTGCTGTTCGCAGACCAAAACCGTTCATTCATGGAGCTCTTCTTGCCCCTGTCTCATGTGTGAGCACCACCCGGCGCCAAATGCAATCAACACAAATTCTGCTCTTGATACACTGGTATCAGCCTTGTCCAGAGGAGGACTTGGCTTTTTAGACCCTGTGTCACGTTTTAAGAAAAATAATATTGACTCATGTTATTTCAAAATCGCTGTTTATAGCCAGAAAACTTTAACTCAAAACAGTCAGGCACGTCGTCCTTTTATGCTCATTGCTAAATAAGCCATGGAAAAGGTTTCTTTTTGCAGAACTGCTCCCCTCCCCAAATTATTGTGTTTCACGTGTTCTAGTTCATCCCAAGATCGTGCTATTGTTCTCTTCAAAGTTCCCTAGGCCATTAATCTCTCTCTATTGTTTCCATTTGGCCTCAGGATAGGTCAGCTGGAAATTACACGGCTGGAGAATGTTCTGGTCTTGAGAACACAAAAAAGGAGTGAGGAGAGCCTCCAACTACTGTTAGTTCTTCCTTCAGAGTGTACAACTAGGTAAACCCATAAAGGCTGTGTTACTAAATCCTTTATCTCCTCAAGGCCAGCAGAATATACAAGACATCAGGCACCATGTTCAACAACAGCTCCTATTCTCTTGTTTAAAAAGTGAGTCTTTTCACATCGTATTTCTGTGCTGCTC
Source organism: Tauraco erythrolophus (assembly GCF_009769465.1). Classification (NCBI taxonomy): domain Eukaryota; kingdom Metazoa; phylum Chordata; class Aves; order Musophagiformes; family Musophagidae; genus Tauraco; species Tauraco erythrolophus. Next base: position 11,864,215 of record NC_141476.1, read on the forward strand.
TGTTTTTCCTCCTTTGTCTTTAACTATCCACCAGGGTCCACTATATTGGGTATGACAGTTCAAAATGTGTATTTAAGGCTCAGTGACACACAGCTAACGCTGCGGCCACAAAGGAACTGTTATGGCAATTGAACCGTGTGAGCTGCTGTAGTGTTGCAGATCCATCAGTCTTTCCATTGTGACTCCTCCTCACTCCCAGAGGATTTATAGGCGCGTTTTTGAGAGGACTCCAGTAACTAAAATAAAGATGTATTTGTCTCCACAGAAATGTTACAGCCACATATGTGGCTATTTGAAGAACACAAAAAAAAAAAAAATTGAAGCCCCATCAAACTCATGCTGTAGTGGCTCTACTGATGGGTTTTCAAAGTATTGTCTTTAACCATGTGACTCTTTACCTATTTGTACATCTGTGTTTACTGTTTCTGACTGACATATGGGACAAATTAAAGTGTTTCAAGCAAGGGCTTGTACTCCTTTGGACAGGAAAGGTGAATTTGGCTACTTTCTGGGTAAGTATGTAATACAGTCTTTCATTGTTCAATTTTCTTTCTTTACATCTCCTAAGACCTCTGCTTTGTTTAAGGCACAAGGCGGTTGTGCTCTGGAGCGACATTTGTGTTGGGCAGGGAGGCGGGAGCATGTTATGAGCTGGAATAAGGACAAGGAGTACAGATGATACCAGAGAGTGCCCTTATGTGAAGGCAGCTGACCAGCACCCTGCCGTGCTGGAGTCTATGCCAGCCTTTGCCCCAGAAAGTCTTGCTTGCCATTAGGGAAGTTACTTGAGCAAAACTTACTGTGGATGGCCACTAATGGTGTGTTCCTCACTTCATGGGTTGGTCAGTTCAAGGTACTGGCACTGGACTGGCAGTTACAGCCCCAAAGACCAAAGGAGCTGTAATTTTTACATAGCATTTGGGCACTCCATCGAGAAGATCTTTGGCTGAAAGTTGAGTGAGCTGTGCCCACATCCTGAGCTGGCTCGTTGGTGCACTGCCACATTACAACAGGACTGAGCCTGTGCTAATAAACCCTGTCTCTCAGCAGGGGCTGTGACTTGTTAGCAGAGTCAGGGAATGAAGAGGCCCAATGAAAAGGACGTCAGCTGAGGACAAATGCTTAAACTTTCCGGTTAACTGATGTGGTCTAGGGAGAAAGGACATGAATTCACTTTTGGGATGTGTGAGTGGCTTCCTGTGGAAGGTAGCTCTTGGTGGGCAAGCTCCCAAAATGTCGAGTGCCCAAAAGGTGCTGAATTTCAGCCATTTCCTACACACAGGCCTCCTGAGACAAGGGCTCAAGGGTCCACGTGATAGCAAACCAATTTCTTTTGTATATGCCAAACGTGACCAAGTTCAATTCATTCAAGCAACTTTGCCACCTCAGTATAACATTGTTTTGTTGGGGTTTTTTTTCGAGGGGAAAAAAAATGTCCCACCTGTTTGTTGGTGAACATAGCAGAAAGCTCATGTTTTCCATGTCTACAGCAGGAAGTGCATATCTGAAGGCAGTACCCAAAGGGACTGGTCAAGTGTCTGGTCCCAGCATTGTTCACTGGCAGCTGGAAAGGAGACCTGTTGAAGTGTGTGGAACAAACATGCCCTCTTGAGTCTGGAAGCCTAGTGAGGAGAGCTTGGGACTGCTAGAGCTAAGGGGCACTTCCCTTTCATTTTGCAGAGGCCAGTGATTTGAGAGACTGAAGTCTAAGGTTCAGACTGTAGCGCTGGGTTTGTGTAGTTAAATCTTTTTTTTTTTTAAAAAACAAACCCACATACATGTATATTTTGGCCTTTAAGTACTGATCTCCAAGAAACACCATAGTTATCTGCTGACGGGGAACTCTGCGTCCTGCAGCTGAAAGCTTCTCTTACCTAGGGGAAAAAGGACACCTGATTAGCTCTCTTAATTTTGGTTGTTACACCCAGATTGTCAAGAAATATACTTGTGAGGCCTACTACAAGCTCTCTACTTGCAGCCTCAGGCTGTAGCCTGCTGTTACATCATCCCCAAACACTAGGCATGTGCCTCTCCCCTGCGAGACCTCGTATGTGGGTTTGCATATGCCAGGTCAGACAGGCACCCCTCTCGCATGACTGCATTAGAGGGAGGAAGTTCAGGGAAATGTGCGTTGATGGAACTCATCTGGACTGCCCAGAGTGAAGTGGCGATTGAGGCTGCAGACTGTGACTAAGTGACTGTGTCCAATAGAAACAGGAAAATCTAAAATATTGTCCCCCATCTTTCTGTTCATGGCCTTTCATAAAGCTGGCACAATCTGAAGGATAACTCCAAATTTTACTTCAGTCCGTAAACCAGAAACCCTTTATGTTAGAAGGGACATTAGAGAACACTTAGGCAGTCGTTCCACATCTGCTCTACTCTTCTTCAAACTCTTTCCACAGCAAAGTTTGATTTACGGTCTATGCAGAAATCCTCATTTAAATCCTAATCTAGCATTTAACCATGCAATACTTACTTGTTTGTAGCTCTTTCTAGGAAGGATCAATCTCATTTAGCCTCCAACAATCTTTCTTTGTTAGTAAAGTACTCAAGTCATCTGGATTTCAGCTGTTACTCTTCCTCCCTTCCCCCCTCAATTATTGGAGACATAGCTATCTCCAGAAAAACAGAACATATTGGCTGTACAGAGAGCCCATTGTATTGTCCAATCAAAGAGAAATCACCACCACGTGAAATGAAAGATGGCCAGGGGCAAGCATGAATCTGGTATACACTGGTGTTGCACTTTTTCTTGATCTGCTGGAGCAGAATAAATCCGTAAGTCAGCTAATAATGAGTTAGGGTGAACTCACTAACACATTTTGAAGTAAGATAATAGTATTTTGGAAGGATAGTGTGATTTGATTTGTGACAAGCAGTACAGGTATTTTGTTTTGGTGGTGTGGTTTTTTTTTTTTGGTGGGAGTATCCTGTCTGAATAAGTACTATGCGTCTACGAGTTTGTAACTGATTACTGTGTACTTACAGAGTTCAAAAGAAATCAGGAAGGAAATGTAAAACAACAGATGAGATAAGCAGCATGGTTGCTTGTGTACAGTAACTGGGTTAAATAGCTGGGGAAAAAAAAACTTCTTTGCTTTAGTCTGGTAAAACTGGTTTGCCTAAATTGAAAAGCAAGAAATGAAACACTGAAGTGTTTTACAACCTAACCTAGAGAAGGAAAGGGGTAGTGCACTGAGTGCAGCTGTCGGTGGGGCTGACAGACTGGTACACAAGACCGTCTGAAAAATGTACTTGCATGCCCGCAGAGTGCAAGCAGGCTGGAGGTGGTGTTCATGGGCGCAAAGGGAAGATTGAGAGATGGAAAGGTAAAACCTGAGTGTTAGGGTTTTTACTGTTTTCACTTACTGATCTAAGCACTCTGTACCATTGAGAGGAAGGATGAACACTCTCTGTTGAGGGAAAAGTCTGTTTTTTAGACAACTTGTTCTTCCTGCGTGTCAAAGGACCAGAGACCTTATGGCTACCATGCCTATGGGTCTACAGTGCTGGTGTGTTCAAGGATGGTGGACAGAGCAGCCCCCAGGGCCCTTTCTAATAGTGCGGTGCAGAAATTTGGCATGTTGTCTAGGAGGGTCACTTGAGGGGTCTAAAATAAGTCTGAGGCACTGTTTGTTTTTTCTTGAAGACAGCCTCTGAAAAGCAAGTGTTGCATGTGGAAGGAAGCTCCTATGATGGATATGGTTACCATATGGTAAGGAAAAACAGAGCAAGAAGTGAGCTTTGCCTTCATTCATTCTCCTGTACAGCAGAGAAATTTGGTAGATATGGAAGGTGCAAATGGAACAGAATAGGAACAACTTGAGTGTTAGGAGTTTCTTCATGGAGCTCTGAGCTGTGTGTCTTCTGGTATGCTGGTGCTTTCATGTGGAACAGACTCTCTTTTGGGGCCCCTTCAGTTGACTAATGGCATTCAGAACCAAGTCTGCAAAAATGCTACAGCCAACAGAATATATCTGTCCAGACTGTTTTCCTGGAATGTCCCTAAACAAAAGCTAACTCTCTGGAGGGAAGTGCTTTAGTGTCCTTTTGCTCGGAAATCATCAGATTTCAGTCCGTTCTGAAAACCCATAATTGGAAAAGTAATTCTTTCCAAAAGATACTTGGGTGGTTTTCCACCCTGCTCAATGAGATCCATATTCCATGGCACTGACTGGAAGTGAATGGTTTGAAGATAAATGAATGTCATGTCATGAATGTGTTTTTACTTTTGTCATGGGGAGACACCAGCCAATTAAATTCTGCAGCAAGGGATTTTTTTTTATTTATTTTCTTACTTTAAATAAATAAATAACCTGTTAATCCTATGGGGAAAAAAAAAGACATTTTTAACGCTGCTTTAGTTATTACTGTAGTAGTCTGAGGAAGGAAAGGAAGTCAGGGGGCAGAACTTCAGTTTTATTTCTAGTTGAGACTTTCAAAAGTCTAAGTTTCTCTTACTTTATTCATAACTTAGCAACAATTTAGATTCATTTAATAAGATGCTTAAATTGCTTGCAAAGAAGTGTGAATATGCCTTTAAATGAGATGGTATGGTATGTGCTGGTGTGTACTAATTTGTGCATCCCACCCCAGTCTCTGGAACTGGGATGGAGATTCAGGATTATTAGTTAAAATGCTCCATGCTAGCATACTGGAGGGCTGCTTTACAAGATACTGTCCCTGTCATCTGAAAAAGAGGAAATGGAGAGCAGGGGCAGAACCATTCAGAGCCAAATAAATATTGCAGTAAAATGTGCTTTGGTGAGTCACGCGCTTCCTGTGGGCACTGCAGAGGCAGTGAGCCTGGATGGAGAGTGTCGAAAGAGATGGCTTTGTTCAAGAGTGCTGATATGTGGGAAACATTAGATTAAAGGGGAGCAACAGAACAAAACCACTTGAGAAATGTGTCTGCTGAACAAGGAAGAAAGAGTCCCCAAGGCAGGTTTGGGGCTTGCTCTTGGTGCTTGTCTCAAGCTGAGATGGACGCCCGTGTAACTTGCTGAGACAAGTTGCCTGACTGATTGTAGCAGCAGCTGCACTGGGAGCTGGAGGGAGTCTGAAAAACCACATTGCTGCTGCCACATCCCATGGTAAAGACTGATGTGCTAATCAGTGCGTAGGGGCTTGGGAATGAGCTGTGACCCCCTGCAAAGTTCCCCTCCCTCATACCTGGCCTGACTCAGTTTCCTTCCTGCTCTGAGCTGTAGTATAGAGGGGAAGAACGGAGATGAAGAGGAGACCTTGTCTGTCTTCTCCGAACTCCAGGATGTGTTCAGGGACTCTATAGAATCAAGGTCTTGAAACAACATTTAAGTTCAGCTCCAAGAGATGTACCTGCTACACCTTTTTCGTTTACTGTCTGTAGATTGCTATGGGATGTGAGTCATGCAAACCCCTGCGTAGGCGTGATGGCCAGTGGCTCTCAGATCTTAATCCAGAGGTGCAAGGATATAAACTGGAGGCGATTTAAGGCAGGAAGATTAAAGTCCCTGTTCCTCTCTGAAAAGCAGAACTTTTATATGATTGGCTTTCCTATTCCTCTTTGCCCTTGCAGATCCAGCCTTGCTAAGGCATCCTCAGGATGAGGACAGTTCCCTCTCCTGGGCTCAGTTCAGCTCAAAGTAGAAGTCCCAAATGAGATGACTCTTTGTTCCGTTTCTTCTAACCTGAATAAATCACGAATACTCATTCAGAGGCTCCTTTGTGGTTTCAAAGGTTTGTCTTCCAGATTTAGCATGTTTCCAAATCATTTCCTGCTCTTCTGTTCTTGGTGCCGGATCATCTGCCAGCTTTGTCAGCCAGGATGAAATATGGATAGCGGACTGTAGGCATTTTAATCCAAAACTTTCAGATAATTACAAAGTAATAAGTAGATAATTTTCACCATCCTTGGAGAGTTAAGTTTTTACAATTGCTGGCCAGGCTTTTTGACGCAACAAATTCAGAGAAGAAAAACAAATTTCCTCATGCTGAGACAGGAAAATCTCTCTCTGGTTTTTGATGGCTAACTAGCCTTGAATAAGAACCCTGTCTGACAAGCATTCAGATAAAGCAGTTGTGTACAAGCTGCATGTTGTTCAGTTTGTAACTCTACAAACCAGGACTCAGAAGAAACTGCTAACAGCTGCCCAGATTTCATTCGGCAGCAAAATTGGAAGATGAGGAGGTAATTTGATGGCAAACCCCTTTCTCAGCAGCTTGAGGTCTCCCTTTTGAATTGGATCCTGGAAATAGTTATTTTGGTCCTGGTAATGCTTAAAGATAGACCAAAATATAAGGAAATAAAAAAGAGGGGATTGAATTGAACTCAAATCTTAGATCCGAGCTCCCTGAATTTGGGGATTGTTTGGACCTGGATCTAAACTGTGTATCTTGAATCCATTGCCAATGGGGGGTGGGGAAGAAAAAGATCCTAACAGCCACTAGTGACTTGTAACACAGAACGACCCTGTTTGTTAAACGTCTGAGAGTTCTCAGTACACTGAGAAACCATTGCTTGATGTGAATTTATCCAAGTTATTCAAACATAGTTTTGAGTATTTTGCCTTGACTTTTGAAGCAGCGTACTCTGATTTACCCATTATCGTGGTGGTTCGCTATCTGCTTTAATAGTCAATTTTTCAAATACTTCATTTCTATTTCTGAGTTGTGATCTGAAAGTGTTCCATCCATGAAGGAAGTGGAGAGAGCTCTGCAGTGGTCTGCCAGCATATTACTTAGCGAGTACTGACTGAAGGGGGGCTAAGGGCTTGGTTCAGAGTCCCTGTATGAGGCTTTTAATCAACTTCAAAGGACTGGGTTAGTCCCTTCTTTCTCGGTAAACTGACTAAACTACAAAGCCATTAACAGCACAAGGTCTTTCTGGACTTCAGTGACAGAAATAGGCCTTAAGGAGAACAAAAGCGTGTATATAGATGGGCAGGGTGCTGACAGCCTCTGTGAAGCTCTCCTTCTTTCCTTTCCCTGTTCAAAGAACCGGCTTTCTAATATGAATCAATGAATCTTTTTCCTGAGTAGATTACTTCCATTGAGCCTGTGTAAACTTTTTGCATCGAAAACATGTTTTGACAGGGAATCACACAGGTCAGTCACCTGTTGTGTGAGAAGCCACATTCCCCATGCTGAAATAAAGTCTGTCTTCCTCAGATATCTCTGTTATCATAGAATCATAGAATGATTTGGGTTAGAAGAGGCCTTAAAGATCACTTAGTTCCAATGCTGCTGCCATGGGCAGGGACACCTTCCCCCAGACCAGGTTGCTCAAAGCAAAGCCTCATCCAGCCTGGCCTTGAACGCTTCCAGGGACAGGGCAGCCACAGCTTCTCTGGGCAACCTGTTTCAGTGCCTCACCACCCTCAGAGTGAAGGATTTCTTCCTTAGATCTAATTTAAATCTCCCCTCTTTCAGTTTAAAGCCATTATCCCTTGTCCTTTCGCTATATGCCCTTGTAAAAAGTCTCTTTCCAGCTTTCTTGTAGGCCTCCTTTAAGTACTGGAAGGAAGGCTGTTATGTCAGGTCAGAGTTGTATTTTAGGAGATACTGTTAGGAAAACAGTCTGACCAATTCCTTACTGATTCCACTTTTGCACTTGAAGGGAAGATACACAGCTCTGCAACCAAAAGCACTCTCAGTTCAAGGGGCTTACACCAGTGGGACATGTGTGGCTTGTATGAGAAGTGAGTCTGTTAGACATAATGGATTATCTGTGGAGTGAAATTAATTGAAGGGGAGGGATTCTGGCAATGCAAAAAGTTTGCATCAGGTTTTTAATTGCTTTCCTTGTGTTTTCCAACTCTTTCTCCATTTCTATTCACAAGACTCCTTAAAAATGAAATCACAAATTTTCCACTTGCCACAGCCAGTATCAGATGGGTGCAATGGCACTGAAGATTGGACCCAGATCTACTGGTAGATAATTAAATGCTAATAAGAAAGTGACTTTTACCAACCTTGGCGGCTTCATTTTTATAATTGCTGGTTGGAGTTGCTGACACAGCAGAGCTTGGAAAACAATAAACCGTGTGTCCTCTTAGTAGGAAGGAGTGGTCCTATTTTTATAGTGCATCTTAAATGGCCAGTTTTAATTTCTTACAAGGCTTAGGAGGGAGACCAGGCTATGAATAATTGAGAGTGGAAAAAAACTAAAGCCAGGAGGAGATGACGTCTGAGACAGACATAGCGATGCTTGCGAAGACTTACATTGTGAAATTAAGCACAGGTAGATTTAAATGAGAAATTTTGAAAAGCATTTTAAGTCTATGATCAATTAGACAACAGAATTGTTTGCCAGGGAGGTCACTGAGGTCTTGTCAGAGAAGTTTTCAGGTAGAAAAGATGAAGATGAAACACTTAAAATCTGCTTGAGGTAGCAAGATAATGAAGGGCATTGTGGAAAACCACTTCTCTGCTCAGCTGTATCCTCCTGGTCTGTATGGCTATGGTTAAAGAGATAATTACTGCAAGTAAAAGATAACATAGAATACATAAAAGGGAATATTATACAAAGCACCTACGAGCTACCTGGGGAATTCCCTGTCACCTCATCCCATTTAGGGCTTGTTCAAAGAAAGGACTAGAATCTATTTGTCATCACTGGCAGTGCCTGTAGAAGATGATGTGCACACTACTCAGTGGGAGTGTGTGCTCTCAGTTTTGGGTACTGATGTCCATACAGAAGCTGACATGTTGTTATTCTTGATGTTCACGATCTGATCTGTAGAAGATGTCTATCATGCCTAGGGACACAAAGTTTCACCCTTCTCTAAGTGTTCTAACTGCATAAATAAGCACATTTAGTTCCATCCTGGACATTTTTCAAATTTGGGGCTGAATTCTCTGCTAATGTAAATTGTCAGTGTTCAACAAAGCCAGGAGGATTTACAGCAGCTGCAGATTTTACACTTCCCCCCAGCAACTGCTTTGGGGTTCAGTTCTGAGCTTGACAGATTGAGTGGTGACTCTTGTGCTCATGGGACCTTCTGTGAAGAGGTATTTTAAATTCTCCAATGCATCATTTTCCCTAGAGCTAGACAAAAAACCAAAAGCTGACTTTCAGCCAGGAGGCTGACTGAAGCCATGGCACTTCTAAGCCAGGAAAAGAAAAAAAAAAAACAACAATCAAAACAGACTTCTGGTTAATGTAGAGAAAGAATAATTACAAAGACTGAAAACTTCTGTAATAAAATGTGTTTGCACATTGAACTTTTTTCACCTGTGTGCTCAAGAGCACACAGCTGTTCACATCCACAAGATGTGAATATCAGAAGGGTTACAGTTGCCATATACGGGTGTAAATAACAATGCACAGTGAAAAGCAGAGAAGAATCAGGCCTTTTGAGTTAAAATATTTCTCTGGCCCAGATCATAGGAGTTGCCAGCAAAGGGCTTGGTGCCAAATTCAGTAAGCCTCTCTAAGAATGTGATGACTGTGTTCTTTAACCACTTACACTCCTGTAAATCAGCAACATCTGATTAAAAGACAATGAAGTTACTGGAGTATCAGCTCAACTGAAATAAAAGGATTAGAATGTTTTTCTGATTTCCTGGATATCATTTCTGCAAAGAAAATTCTGGAATTCTGCAAAAGAGGAGGACACTGTTGCAGACAAGAAAAGATCTGATTACAATTTCTTTATTATTATCAATAATTGCATCTTTTCTAGCCTGAATGTGTTTTTAATTCATTAGCCTCAGTCAATGCTCAAGTACGTTTTTATTATTAGAATGCATTTCAAAACTGTCCTGTATGTAATTTTGTGTGTGTTTGGTTTGAGTCAGCAGTTTACAGTTTGTACAGAAGTAACATTTGCAATACAAAGTCCTAGAGGAATTTTTCAAGACAACAAGGTTATTTCATACGAGCAGTTAAAAAAAAAAAAAAATCAAAAAAATTACAAACATCTGTATTTTCTCAAGGGAGACATAGATTATTGCTTAGAATGGTGTGGGCTGGAATGTGCCCCTTTCAGCTGGATGAATCCATGTGCCTTTGCCAAGAAAGTTTTACATTTCCCTTTTTCCTCGGCTGCTGTATCCAGCTTTGGCACTGTATCTGCTAATTATATTTATTTCTTGGATTTGCTGGTTCCAGCTTTGGCATTTACCACATTTCTGTATTTGTCTCCCTATCCTCCTGCCTGACATCATTCAAGTGAGATCGTGGTGGGAAAAAAACCACAACTTGGAAAGTCTGGTCAGGTATAATAGTAAAAATAAAAGCTTATGTAGTGAGAAAAACAATAGACAGTTGGCCAGTTCTGAGTGGGATTGTTCTCCAGGAGTTTTGCCATTGTTTTCAATAAGATCAGGACTGGGCACTTGGCTGCAGTGAGAAGTGGACCTGGGCCATGCAGTTTTTCATCCAGACCTTCCCAAAACTCAAGAGTGTTTGAATCTGCTTTCTCACCCTTGGTGAGAACATGCAATGCTTGGATGTACGTGCGTGTGAGTTGATTTTGAATTTGCCATGTAGGCAGGGCCCTGGCATTAACGTTCCCAAGCCGAAGTTTGCAGAGGGATTGTGATCTTCTTTGGACTTTGAACAAGAAATGCAATGGTGCCATCTCCTTGTCTCTTCCTTTTCCCAGCCATATTTGTTGCATGTAAGAGCCAGGGGCCGTGTGGCACACTGTAGTGTCTTTCCAAAACTGGAAATATCTAGCTGTTATATAGAAAAGTTGATGCTGAATACATTTTCAGGAAGACGGTTCTCTATTTGTGCTCCTTTCCTGAAGCTTGCTCCTGTACAGCTTGTATTCGAAGCAAAGAGTCAAGACACAAGGCTATTCTGTTAGTCGCTCCAGATTCAGAACAATTTCTTTAGTGTACTAGTTATTCTTGGTCTTGGCCCTTTAAAATCTTGATGTGATTTATTTAAACCACTGAAAAATCTGGGAGGCTGACAAATTGAATTTCTTAATTCCCTGATTCATTTTCTTTAATTTTTTAATAGAGAAAATGAAAAGAAAACAAGTCTGTGAATTGATATATGGCATATACCACAGCCTCTTTGGACAGGTAACATGGATCTGTCACACACGCCTCAGATATAAATCACTCTGTACCACAGGGACATTAAGACTTTTAGTACAGATGTACGTGTTGGGAAATTGTTCTGCAAATGTTACATGTACGTGTGCAGTAGCTAATTTACAAATCTGAAAAACTTGGCTTGTTTATGACCTCTCTGAAGTAATCCAGGGTGCCTGGTCCGTGTTGGGAAACAGACTACTTCGCCCAATGAAGCTTTAAAAAAAAAACAAGTCAGTTGGGTGTTATTGTAGAACAAAATGTCCCAACCTGGTAAACTTTTTATTTAATTTTGAGTTTATTTTTAGCACTCATGAATTAATGAGACATCTTTTTCTCTCTGAGGGTGGAGCAGGGTATTCTCTATGTAGGCAGCGAGGCTGAGTCCTGGCATGCCTTCAGCCTGCAATACAAGGCACGGGGGAGCATGTGTCATCTGCTGAGCAGGCAGTATAGAGACCTCTGTTCAGTCCCTAGAGACTGACCGTTACAGGCCCAGCTCAAAGAAACCAGGCTTCTAGCTTGAGTTATAGTGACCAATGACTTAAGCTGTACAGATACTGCTTTGATCCCTGATACGTTGGTCAAACAGAATGTTTTACCAGTCTTTCCATCTAAGATTTGTGTAGAAATGTCTGCTTCTGTGCAGTTCAAATCTGCCTCCAGCCTGAAGCCCTGAATGCTAAGCTTCATTTTGGTGTGATTTTTTTTTTTCAAAAAAACTAGGATTAAATCCATTTCGTTTGAGGAAAAAACAGGAGGAGAATGATTTTGTGAGAGTTTTCTTGCCCCGAATAACTGGTCACCTCTAAATTATGGTGCCTGCAGACCAACCGAAAGCCCAGATTCTAATTTCTGAGGGAACTGCTAGAGCCAAAGGCCATCCCTCTGGGCAGACTTTCTGCAATATGACGTTATCCTTATTTGATGTGGACACAGTTGAACATGCTATCTGCAAAGAAGAGTTGCATATGTACTAATTATAAGGGGACATGTCTAGAAAAGGAGTCCATATTCGAGGATGCAAGGAATGAATCGGTGGTTAATTAAAGTACATCTGAAATATTAGGATGATATGACGGGAGAGTAGTTTAAAAATGCTTTTATCTAGTCCTTGCTATCTACTTGTTTATCTGGAAAACAAATGTGTACCAACCAGTAGTAACAACACAATTGCTTGTACAATACCTTCATGCTCAGCTAACGTATCTGTAGGTTGAATTGTTCAGCACACTCCAAATCACAGAGAAGTCAGAAGGTTTAAATTAATGTCTTGAGTTTAACCTCTTGTGATAGCAGGCAAGGGTGAGGAAGCCGAACTGTGATGTGAGTACCAAAGGTGCTATGTGGTTTTTAAATGCAGTCCAAAGCCGTATTTTCTGTTTTATGACAAAGTGAGGACTAAGTTGGTGGCCTAAAGGTTTTACATGTTGGTAAGTTCAGCCAGCAAACAATGCTTTACATGCAAAAACCACTCTTGTGTGGTCATAGATCTTCATAAGTAGGTCAGAGTTTTACTTGGTGTGACTTGAAGTTCAGGCCTAACATGTCCGTAGGCTACAGCAGTGTGTAATGTAATATTGGGGGGGGGGGGGGGGAGGAGTTCTTAGAGGGATTAGATTTTAGTGAGATTTTTAAAATACTTCATCCCATGATTTTATGTGATTTAAGCACCAAAGGCTTTTGAATAGTCTTCAGCATGCTTTAACCTTGAGTAATGCATGTAGACTGTTGTGTTTGCGTAAGAAAATACAGTGTGGAGTTGAAATAGTTGCCCTTTTAGATGTGTAGTCATAAAGACTTTGTTTGATAGTGGAAGTTTAATAACATGCAAGCATGAATAACATGCAATTCTGCTTCTGCTGAATTACTTGCATGAAGGGACTATCATAAAGTCATAGTTCAGTACCTGTCATTACAAAGAGCGAGCATGAACTGATGTTGTAATAATAAAAAGACAATAAAGATTTTGATTTCATCAGAAATGTGGCAAATTGTGGCAGGCAGTATGGTTTCTAGAAGATGGACGTGTCATGAGAGGCTGGTGTCCTGCGCAAGGAGTTGGACTTTAAACCAATGTAAAATGTTAAATATGAGGGAGAACCGCGCTGCATTTGAGTCAGGTAGGAAGTAGAAGGAAACCTGCACAAGGGTTGTTGGTTCAAGGTTTCCTTATGTCCTTCGCCCGCAGAGGTGATCCCTGGCTCTCTCAGTATAGCCACTGTTTTTGCATAACCCAGCCCTTGTCCATGCACAGCCATAGTGACTCCAAACAGTTAATTATGTTTTTCACACCCAGTAAAATGCAGCTAAGCTCTTCTTCGCTCCCCCTAGCACTGCAGATCCGGTCTCTCATCCTTCGTGCTCCCCACACCACCTCACCCTAGTTACACAAGTCAGTCAGCAAGCCAAGAGAAACCTCTAAGCTCTCTGGCTGTAACAACAGTTGGTGGGAGCCAGGTTTCTGCTGTATCATCCCTCTGAGGGATCCGGCAGGCGGGAGAAAGGGCCAGGGTTGGGGCTCACAGGGGCTGCTCCGTTACTGGAGCTGAGGGACACCCTGTCCCCCATCTCTCCTGTCGGAGGAGGCTGTGTTGGCACCCTTTGCAGCAGAAGGCCACGAGAACGTGCTCCGAGTAGGGTCTGTCATTTGGGACCTCAGTGGGTGGGGATCATGGTGCGTGAAACAGGAGTACTAAGGTTTTTGGATGTGTGTGTAATATCCCTTCACCAGCTTGGGACTGATCTGTCTCTCTTTTTAGCTGGTTCGTATCCCCAGGTTTTCCATCACGTTCCAAGTCTCTATTAACAAGTGTGTGTTTACATGGTACTTGCTCTAGGCCACTCTCTGCCTAGCAAAGCATAACACACAACATCTAAACAAAGAGAGAAATGTGGGCTAATTAATTCCTGATTCAGGGAAACAAAAGATCAACTCTTGAGTAAACTGAGTTCTCCTAAAGCTAAATAAGATTTCCCACTTACTTTCTCTTTTCTTGCTCCTCTTTGAGTACAATAAAATGTCCACCCATGAAACACACAGCTCAATTGAAAACATAATGGGCTCCATCAGGGTTTGGAGGAGCACCAAGAGATGATCTTCAGACCATGCTGAGGAGAATTCTGCTGGACACTACGGTAACACCATCTCTAAATGGGAACGCTTTAGTGACATGGGCCAACTTGGCCACTGTCCACAGGGAGCTGGTGCTTTACTTGCCCTGTTTGCCGAGCTGGGGTATTCAGGCTGATGTGTTCTCAGAGGTGAGCTCAAGACTGTGGTCTCCCTGATCTCTCTAGCCTTCTCCTCTCTGGATGGAGGGGCTCGTTCAGTGGATAATTCGGACTGTATAAATCACTGTACTCTATTGACTTTCCTATCGGAGGGGCATATGGAAAGCAGTTTCCTTAGCTGCCTCAGTGAATACCTTCCCTCCTTCAGGATCAGTTTTTGCTATTGTAGGAGCCCAGGACAGAACATGCAATCAAGTCTGGCATGTGTTATGTGTCAGATGTCTGTCCCTACCTGTGCCCACACTGTGTAAGGGAATGCCTATAACTCTAACATCTTTCAGTAGCAGCTGACACCAGTGTTTTTTGGGGAGGGATTTTGTCTGCCTGACACTAGCCAGAGAGTAGAGAGACGACTGGTCACGCCATGCTCGATGTCTTCACTGTGGGATGAGTGCACATCCTTTCCCTCTGCTCTACTCCACAGTTCCCCTTAACTCTATGCTTGAGTATGGGTTTGTATACCCGAAGTATTTCTCCAGCTCAGAGAAGCCCGCTGGATAATCTTTACTGGTGACTATAAACTAACTGGGAAGAGCTGAGCCTCCTGGACTCTTTCCATTTGATTCCCTACAGGGCAAATCCTGAAGGCCTTTCTTCCAGTTTTAGTCAGTCCCATAACTGGGATTTCTCTTCCCCAGATTTGCTAATATCACTGTTGCTGGAGGGTATTCATTAGCTGAACACAAGATGCTGGGGCTAGTCCAGGGATGGCTGGGTGAAATTATACGGGCTGTTTTATACTGGGGCTCAGAGAAGATAATTTGTTTTTTAAAACTTGTGTTCAGTGGGAGTATCACCTGTCAGCATCTGGTATGGTAAATTGCCATGTCAGTTTGTTGGCAGAAACTATGAATGGGGCCAAAAGTGCCCCTGATTTACACCACTCAAAGCTGATACTGTTGTTTTAGCATCACAGGATACACAGGCACAGCTAAAAAGCCATTCTGGAAAAAAAAAAATATTGAAGTTAGACATTTTCTTCCTACTCATGGGAGCTGAAAACTCAAGCTTACTGTAAACAGCCTTGGAAAACATTTTATGTTTCCAGAATTCTGAATCCAAACATTTCCATGAAGCAGTGACACAGTTTGAGAATAACACACTTCTTTTCTTTTCATTAGTATATTTTTCCTAATAGGTGTACAAGTTTTTTTAAAAAAAAAAAAACTCTTCTTGCTTTTAGGGACAAACATCTCTCTTCTCAGAGCAGATTTCTATCAGAAGTGGGGAAAGGGAAATGTGTACTTCCTTAAATAAATATCTATATGTGTTTGTAGTAGTTCTAGGTATTTTATTTTTCAAGCAGAAACTTGACTTTTTTTAATAACCACCATTTAGTACTATGGAAAACGTACAGAGTTATTTTGGCCGGATGGCGCAAAGCAGCGGGTTAAATTTTAGCACATTTAGTAGCACAGAGATCTCTCTTCTGTGAAAGACAGGATTGTATTATGTAACAGCCCGGCTGCCAAATACTTCTGCTGGCAGCGGTCAGCCTTCTATGCACCACTGACATCAAAACCTAATGAGATTTGATCCAGAGAAGGGATTTGAAAGGACGTCTTGTTTTTCTTCAATCTTCGCAAACTGAACTCGTTTGAAAAGGGGGAGGGGAAAAAAAAATACGGAGTCTTGTTTGGTAAACGAGGAAAAATAGTGGATTTTCTCCGAAGTTTTGGCTGTTTATTGGTTTAACAGCTATTGCTCAGAACAAGTTGTTTCTATTTACAGTGTTTATCGTATCAGCTAACCTTGTGTGATGGATCGAGGGGGCTGGAGGGTCGGGCTTGTGTGTGTTCCCTCCACAGGGCCTTTCTGACAGCTTGCCTTAGTACCTCCTGAGCCTAATGTTTATGCATAGTCATATTGACCATTCAGCGAACAAAGAACCAAACAAGTGTCCCACTGCCTGTAACGTACATGCTAAATAAAATACATCAGCAAGTAAGCAGGGACAAGAAACACAGGAACATAACAAGACAGTGGGCAGGGGCACCCTGCTCCAGGCTGCCACAGTGCTAGAAGCAATATGGCATGATATTGTGCCAGAAGTAATAAGCTCTTGCTGAAAAGCAGGCCTTACTAGTTTACCTAAAAAAGTGAGGGATACACTACTGGGTGAGAGCAAAGGTTTACCTAGCCTGACATTCTCTCAGACAGTGACTGGTAACAAAAGCTGGAAGGAAGACATCAGGGAGCAGGGCATGTGTTGAGTGGTGTGTCCCCTGGTACAACACAGACTGGCAGGTTAGCCATATCCTGAGTTGGAGACTTAATAGACTCTGAGTCTGTGAATGTGTTTAATCCCATTGTGAATTCTATCATGTGGTCACAAGCTCCACAGTTTATGTTGCATGGAAAACTTTGTCCTCTGGTTTGTTTCAGACCTGCTCTCCTCTTGCTTGGACTCAGGCTGCTTTCTCTACGTTGTTGTGTACAAGAACATGGGAACATACTGGTTTATGCAAATGTAGAGCAGCATTAGATCAGACATCTCCCTTTCATGTTTCTGTTGCAGTGCAGACATAGCTGGTTTCGGTGTAACACGAAAAAGTTTCTGCTTATGAGCTTGCCTTGTCATTGTCATGTTTTTGGGGTGATTTCATGGCAGAGTTAGTTTTAAGAAAGAATTTAAGTCAAGAATGGGGTATATTTACAGATGGTTATTAGAAACAGCTTCCCATGAAGTCTCGTATAGTTTGTGCCTCGTGGAAAAAGGAATATGAAGCTTCTCATTTGAAATAAATAGCAGAGTTGCCAGCACTGGCAAATGGAGACAGGAACAAACATGGGTAACATGTTGAATATTTTACACAAATACAGTGCTTGTCTTGGAAATGTAAGGTGGAATGTATCCACTTACCTTAGCCTCACCCAGGAAGTTCAATATCCTTTTGTTTAATATTAAAGTTCAATATACTTCTTTTGCCTGTGGGGAAGGCAGTGTAACCAGAGGTTAAATACCCCAAATGAAATCACTGAACAAGTCAGCAGCAGAGCTGGGATTGCAGTACCGGAGCGATGTCTTTCAGTTGCATGTTTGTTCTTCTGCCTGCATTTCTCTGGAAAAGTCTTTCTGATCACAACGTTAGAGGTGTTAACTCAAATGAAGTTTGACAGTTACGCTTGTATTTATCCCTTGGTCTTGAAAGTTTCAGGACTCTCTTGCCTGTTCAACAAGTCCTGTCAAAGCTGTTTAAAAGAAAACTATGGAGCCCAAGATTATCATTAGTTTTTTCTTGTTCAATGATTCAGCTGTTGCCAAAGTTGTCTGATGATGGTCGCATGTGTAGGAACAGAAACGTGCTGATAAAGTCCAACTTTTGCGTCTGTGTGTGTTACCAACTGTACAGGAGTGGAACATGAACGATAAACAGCATTGCCACGTGATGGACTGCGTTATGCATGCAGGTCTCAGCATCCACTTTTCTTCCCTATAATAACTCCAGTCTGCCAGGATCCTGGGCAGCTACAGGAAGCTCGTTGCTTATAAGGTAACCTGTTAGAGGAATGAGGCTTTTACCCTCTCTTTTTCTGTCTCCCCAGATTTTCCTTCTAGAAGCCCAGCATGTTTCACATAGTATTGTGCCAATGAAAACATATCTGCATTTAAAAGTGGCATACGGTAAAAGTAGTCTGATGTCACAGCACTGGAGATTTCTCCTGTTCGGAAGGAGCAATTACGCTGAGAGTTTTCTGATCTAGCACAGTAACGTACAGGGATGTTGGGACATACGCTCAGAAAGAACCAAGACCGACTCTCAAACTCTGACCTGATTTGGGTTATTTGAAGCACACAAGTTCACGTGGCTTTAAGGGAATTGTCAGTCTCAGCATCTGTAGAGACAATGTAGAGGCAATGTGAATCAATGAAATGATCTTCAGACAGCATCTCGGAGGAGGGACTCTAATGATAGGCCATAGAGCCTGACTGATGAGGGCAAGAAACTGCTGAGTCCCTTGGAAAAGGCAGGATGTGCAAGCGCATCCATTTTGCTTTTACATCCATATCTACTTTGCTATTTTGATTAGGATAGAGATAAACAGAGGGATTAGCAGACTATGCTTGTATAACCTGAAAATTTTGGGCTTAGTGAGTGTATCCTTATTTTAACAGCTCCTGCATTTGTAGGACTGCGTTGTTTTAACAACAGATATGACTAAAAACTAAGCCAAATGTATTTATCTCAAGTTCAAAGCTTAAAATTTTCTTATCTCTTGAGAAAGCTGGTTGGGGACACAGTTTTTAAACCCATCCTCATTTTCAGGTTGCTTTCAAAGCAGAAGATCTTGAGGTAGGGAGGCATGCTAGCATTCATGCCCTGTATGTGGTTTGCTTGGGTGTGTGGGTTTAGTACAATCTCAAGGAATCCGCACTTAGGTTGTGCTCAGAATTTCACAAATAAACATCATGGAATAGAATAATTTTGTAGTTCAGTCTTGTCTCAGTGAAAGTAGAAGTTGCTTAGAGGATGGACTTGGGAAAAGCAATATTGACTGAAAGCCTGTTTTAGCACCCCAGTTTGGTGTGACTCTATGGATTGTGGAGGAGCTGTATTCATGTCAAAACATAGTGACGAGAGAATGAATCATGTTCTGGAATTTTTAATGCAGAAAATAAACCCACACAATTTAAGTTGGAATTATTTATAGTATGAACCTATTCCATCAGGGGCACGTTAGAAGAAATAAGGGTGTCCTCTTGTTTGCAATACATGGGCCAAAACCAGAGAGCGTGTTGTCCAAACTGTTTTTCACAAACCTGGCATGACACCCTGTTTTAGACACTGCTAATTGGTTATATTAACATACAGTAAGGCAGGGAAATTGTTGGCTTTTGCTTGATAATTAATCTGAAAATGTTGACGTCTGTAAAGCTTTTACAAGAGGCTATTTCAATACACGTATTGCAGCCGAACACAAGGGGATATTTGCATAACACCTTGGATGCGCTCAAGCTTTTCTCAAATATGTATATCGATGTGGCTACCGTGGGCTTGGGAAAGTGAAGGAAAAGCACCAGACTTGGCAAAGCCCAGAATACAGGTTTGGCTTCCAATATCTGCAAACTAGCTTTAGACATTGCCCAGTTTTCAAGCCAGGTGGCGTGCCTAGGCCCCAGTATTTTGTTCTGCCCTCATTCTGGGAACATGGCGTGTCCAAGAAGCCAAGGGAAACATGGTGTTCATTTTTGCTGGATTATGTTTGGCTGACATTTCCTGAAGGAAAGAGCTCAAGAAAATAGAAACTTAACTTTTATTTGGCATCATAATAAGAATAAGAATACTAGCAGCTCATTAAACAGAGCAGTTGTGTTTCCCCCCTTCTGAGAGGCTGGTGAGAGAAACAGGCAATGCACGTTATAGTGGGGAATAGATTCATTCTTCATCTATCTAGCAGAAAGTAACAGTTTATGCAAAATTGTTTTAGGAACAAACTGCATATTTACTTCTGCTTCTAAAAGCCTGGCTAGGTAGCCCAGATCTTGTATAGCTTCTACAGGAAAAAAACAACTTTGTTGCTTGTTTCTGCCCTTCGACTATTTAAAATGACCACTTTGTAGCATTTGGCTTCCACTGGGAGCCAAATGCAAGCAGGATTGTTTCCGGTAGCCAAGGAAGTCAATAGAAGGACACCATTTGTTTTTGATTTGGGCCTCAGACAAAGCAACTGAGGGGAGTATATTATGTGGCACTGTGGCACCTAGATTTCATGGTGATTTGTTAATTGTAAATACTGCAGAATGAAAAGAATATAACTGCAGGCAAATTCTGTGACATCTGTAAATTCATGTCTTTCGACAACATGTATACAGCAGAACATCTGGAAAGGACCATATGTTCCACTAGCAAGACCTGTCTACCTAAGTCTGGGGTGCAGTATATCAGTCAGCCTACGTCTCATCAGTTGAATTCTCAAGATGAGTTCAGCAGCTGGAATTATCTGCCTGTTCTCACAGATGTTCTTTGTGTTTGCTTTTGCAGTACTATCTTTGTCATTTAGGTTCTGCCAGTTTTTACACAGAAGACTTACCTCTCTGAGTTCTTTGTGCTCACTATGTTAGGAACCCTAGATGCAAAACAAAACCCAATGAAATCAAATTTGGTCTTGGATAATTCACGACTGTTTTGGGATATTTATTGCTATGGTGTCTGTGGAAGTGTTTGCATGGAAAAGGAATCGGGAGCTAAATCCAGTAAAAGATGCAAACACCTTTGCATTGTGTAATTGTCCTTTAGCTATTTAAATCCAGGATTAACAACTCCCTAAGGGGCAAAAATGAAGTAGTTATGATTTCCTATTAGCTAATGCAGGCAATTCTGCCCTGAACATGGTGACTTTCACGAATCTCACTCTTGTACATGCATCCATCTAACATCTACCCATAGGGTCTCCGAAGGTGGGCACTACAGTGCTGGCCTTTGGTGTTGGGAAACAAAAGGTAAAATCTTAGTCTTTAGCAAATGTGAAAATAGTCAGGATAGTAGGACTACGTTCTGGCACTGTGTATTCTGAAAGAAATCACAAATTGATTAGGGAAACTGTTTTATTATTATTCTGGGGATCTGCCTTTAGCAGTACTATGCATTTATTCTTGGAAAGGTTGTCCTGTTATGATGTTTCAGGTTAGATGCACCGAAATTAAGTCACACTTGCCTTAGCCATATCTTCTGATTTTCAAATGAAATCTCAATGCATTTATAGTTGGGGAAAAAAAAACCCAAACCCCAGCATCAAATTGTTCCCTTCATGATACAACAAAGGATAAACTTTTATTGGTTTATGGGTTTGCTTCCCCCTTGTCACTTGGCTGCCTCTCAGAGTCACAATCAGTACCTTTTAACACCACAATGGAGCAGATTTGCTCCATATGTTTTGTACTGTGTATTGCTACACTATTTGCTCTAGCTGTGCCCGTAGCCCAGTGACTCCCATGTCAATGCTGCAAGAGCCAGTAAATTGCAAGCTCTTGGCAACAGCAGCAACTATTCTCCCTGAAAATATTGCTTTATATTCCCTGGCAAAAGAGAACATCTAATGGAGTACAGATGATGTGAATTAATCTTTGAATAAGCATTTAATTTGTTGGCCAAGATCTGATTGCCCTTTTTTTGTAGTGTTCTCATAATGAACATAAAAAGATTACAAGATTTGTGAATGTAGTCAGTCCTCTGGAAGCTCTGGCAGCTGGCTCAGCTTTGACTTCATTTTTTTTCCCTTAGTAATTAAAAACACTTCTGCAAACTCAGAACACAACCGTTATTAAAGGCACTTCCAGAGCAAGATGTAAGATTCAGAGCTCCATCACCTCACTTAGCCCCTTCTAGCCAGAGATGCTGAAGTATCCTGCTGAGAATTTGTTTGAAAAATGTATTTCTTGCACAAGTCATTAGAACTGAACAGGTTGGCTTGTCTACAAACATATGGATTAAAAGTATTGCTGTATCTGAGATATAGGACACTTGAATTAATCCCTCCTCTTGGGTAAACCCTGCTTTCATTAGGCTCAACAAAGAGCACACTGCAATGACCTAGAATAAATCTTGCCCCCAAACCATTTCCAGAATGATGTACAGGGTGGCAGAGAATAGATACTGGTAATTACGTAAAGCTTTGGTTAAAAATGCACAGAATATATTTGAATATTCACAAACTCATTAGCAGAAGATGAGAGGAAGACCCTGTGGCTTTCCGGACAATGGAAGGGTCTTGCACCAGCAGTGCATTTGCGTCATGACAGAAAGGAACTGGGAATAGAAGGAGCAACGAGAGAGAGGGAGAGAGAAGTAGAACCTCCAAAAGGATTATTTTGAACTGGATCCCAGAAACAATGGGGCGTAGATAAGATAGATCAGATGAGGCTTGACTTGGATTAAAAATTTGCTGGAGAAATCATGGGGCTGTGGGTCCCGGCCTGGATCCACTAGCACTATATTAGATGCCACCCCATGAAATGTGGGATCTCATGTTCCTGATGCAGTTGAATCTACAAGGCCATGTGTCTGCTCTGATCAGGATGGGTCTAGCTCTCATCTCGCTCTTCTGCATGGAGTGAGAAGGTGGGAAATTACACTCTGCACCTGGTGTGGTCAATGTCATGGGCAACTGGGAAGGGTCCATGAGAGAAGGGGAGTTTGCTCTTCTCCATGGCCAGCAGTGATTGTGGCCTGAAGCAATGGGGATGCAGTCCAGGCCTTGGCATTTAAAAAAGGAGGTGGTGACAGAAAGATTTGCAGGCAACAGATGTGGAAGGAGAAGGAGAGTTCAGGGACAAGGAGAACGATGCAGTTGGTTCAGGTGCAAAAAGAAGGTGGCTGTAGACAAGGTGACAGGCGCTGGGCCATATTTGAAAGTGTGCTTCTTGAACGGCTGTGGCTTTGTTTTTTTTATTGTTAGCACACGTGGCAGGCTGGCACAGTTCGGAGCTGCGTTTCCAGCTGAGGGCTCCTGGCTACAGGGGAATATTCTCTTCTTGAGGACGTTTCTGCAGGGTTTGTGTTGGGAGGCAGAAAAATATGGTCTTGGGCAAAAGCCAAGGAGTGGAGCAAAGATAGCTGGCGTTTTATTTCTGATCCCAACATAGATGTAAGGTTTGCATGGTTCATTTAACTTCCATTCCCCTTAATGTAAAACGGAAAAATAACCTCTTCTTATCTAAAAGGATATTTTAAGGCTTAATTCCTTAGTAAAGTGCTTTTGGGGTAAAAGCTGCTGGTGAGAGGTAGAAAACATTGAAAGCAATGTTCACAGATTCGGGAGTTTGGTCTTTGACTTTTAACTCTACTCCAAAGGACATCCACGTTTTGGCATCTGTGCCTCTGTTCTACAGTGTTTGTGCAAGTGTTGTGTTTGCTGTTTTCCTGGTTAAACTCACGTGACCAGGTCAGATGGCTTCTTGTCTGATCCAGAAATGTCAGACTGACTTTGACAGCAAACCGCAGTGGGACCCAACCATGGACATCAGGTGTCTTGTTGCGGATTTCTCCACTTTGTAGCAGAGCGCTCATGGATGACACAGCTAGGTCTGGATGTGGGGCAGTTCGGCTGACAGGTGGCTGAAAACATCGAGGAAAAAGAAAATGGAGCAACTCCTTTACAATAATTAGAGTAACGATTTATCCATTGCCCCTGTGAATCTCTTATGTCAGAAAAATCGCGGAAGCGTGTGCTGTGTGACTTTCAAGGCTGCTACGTGCTCGTGTTTCCTTTTGTTTCCAGTGGAGAATCAAGCCATTAATTTGTTTGCTGATAGACTGACGTCTAGCGAGATATGCCACGGAGGAGAAATACGACAGGGCTCTGACTTTCACAGATTGACATAACGCAGGAAAATCTTAAACCTTTTGAAGACCTCTTTTTCTATTAAAATCAGTGTTTTTCATGTTCATCAAGGTCCTCTGTTCCGCAGCATTTGCGGGAAGGGAAAGTAAGGTCAATCCCGTTTATATTATGCACTTTGCTTTCTGTACCTTACAATGTTATGTTTACCATGTACAGGACTCTCACAGATAGCTGTCCTCTCCCAAATATGATAACAGCTTCAAGTACCAGCTAGGCACCGTTGTGTGTTCAGGAGCAGTCAGTGTCCTCCTGGGCTGATAACTTCAATAGGTAAGAGAAGGAAACTGAGCCAGAGGGAAGCACTTTTGTTCCCATTATATAAATGGGAGAGAGAGGCCTAAAAATTATGTGACTGACTTGAGTTTGTGCTTGGATACATGTGGCAGAGCTGCATGATAACCTAGACCACTGGGATCTGGCGTTTCACCTCAGCCACTGAACTGTACTTGTGCTCCTCCGAGGCCTCTGCAGTGGCTGATAGTTTTAAATTATTACTCGAACAGATTGATTAAATTCCAGCCATAAGGATCTATTTTGTTATTAGTAGAGCTGGTGAGTGTTTCTCTGGGATTCCTCTTCTCTTTCCGCTCCCCTGGCGTTTGCTGTGTGCAGTTAATGTATCCCTTAAGTTTTCCTTGAAAACTCAGACTCGTTCAGTTCCATGAATACACGATTCACGGTGGAGCTGACACATTTCATTAAGCTCAGCACATTGCGTAGAGGCTTGGCAAAGGGTCCCTGGGCTTTATTCAACCCAGACACACTGTGTGACCAGCTGTCACAGATTGTGTAGTAAAATAAAACCATAAAACACAGTTGAGGGAAGGGAAAAAATTGTCCCTCTCTGGAGACAGCATTTTGAGCTGTGACAAAAGATTCACAGAGCACATCAGACACAGACACACACAAAGCTTTGTGCAAAACTCAGCTGGCTTCATTTTTTGCGCTTGAACATTATACCATAGGTAGGTGCCACTGTATAAAGGATTCACCTCATTCTAGCTTCAGCACAAAGTTCTGCTTTTAACTTTGCTGTCCAGAGCGCACACCATTTTTGGTGGAACAGTGTATGTGTTTAACCAGGCTACAGGATTAAAAACAACCTGTCTTGCTGGGCTACACTAGAGATCAGTGTAAGAATGGAGAGTTGTGCAGCCCTTTGCCACAAAGGAAAGAAAATATCTTTGTTTTCATTAGATCTGCCGAAGTCTGTGTCAGGTAGACACGCATACAGGTTGTCCCTGTTTTGCAAACCTCTTTTTTCCCCCTGTTGCATGTAGCAGCACATAATGGGATTCTTCACCGTACAGATGCGTCTGAGTGTTTTTTGGGCTCCTCTGGCCTCAGGGCTGCTAAGTGGCCTAGCCCCAAGCAGTGCAAAGCTATAACCTCTCCTCTTGACTCCACGTAAGAAATGTAGCTGGGTGGCTATCACAGTGCGTTTGATGCATGGGAGGCTGGATCAGGAGAGGGGGATCTGCACTGCAGGTGTTTGAGGCATCTTTTCAGGGAACATCAGGCAGGAATCAACTGGTGCATGAAGCTTGCATCTGATTAAATGGCTAAAGAATGGTTACAAAGTTGAATTCTAGGACTCTCTACTGCATTTGAGGGCTCACTGGGAGGCACCTGAGGGATTGATTTGTTGACTATCTGTATTTTCTCTTGATGTCAGATGGAGCTCTTGATTGTTTGAAACAGGACTCCCTAGATTGGTGGATATGAGGAAACTGTGGCCTAAGTGAATTGGCCACAAACAGCAAGTGAGTAACAGAGTTGGGACAAAACTCCTATTTCCTGACTTTCACCATTGCAGTTTAACTACCAGGTGTAATTTTTATTGTCACTGGTAGGTAATTGGATGATGTATAAGTAGGTCATAACTTTGGTAGAGAAATAATTGGAGACCTCAAGGCACTGGTAGGTGACTACTGTAGATGCTAACAAAATTAATCAACAGTGATGAAATTATAACATCATCCAGTAAGTGAAGCATGCAACACCGCGACTGGAATCTGTTCAATGCCTGCTGTTTACCTTGATTCATGCCAATTTATAAAATGGGTTAAGCTATTTCCACTCCAGCATCATGTTCTCCATTGGGAGAAAACTTGCCTAATGAAATGCTTCCAAGTGAAAAATTCTGTTCTAAGGCTCATGAGTCCCTTTCCTCTGTGATAAGGAGGTGCAGTTCTATGTCCACACTGAATCCTAACGCCTCTGGAGCAGAGGTGGTAGCAAAAAATGTATACAATGTGGAAATTAAATATATGATAAATTGTCATTTATTTATGTTTAAGAGCCACACATAACCTTGGGCAGAAGAACAGCTCCTTGAAGGTGTTAACAGGCATCTGCAATGACTTTTTCATGTGATGCTATCAGTTGCATTCATCTCTTAAAATCGGGTCAGTATGTTGAAAAGGCGGAAAGATGAGGCTGCTGAGGTGTGTCAGCACAGTAAATGAAGGTTTGTGTTCAGGTCTACTCTCTGTTGGACTCAGTCACATCAGGTCCCTGTTATGGACATTGACACAGCCCTGGTACTGGAGATGGAAAGCTCCACGTGCTTCATGATAGCCGTGGGATGGATGGGTGGATTTGGACCTGGAAAAGGCTGGGCAGCTCAATTTCTGTAGGTATCCTGCATTTTTTTCTTCCTAAGCATAGTACAGATGCTTTGAGTCTGATTTACAGGAGAGCTTAGTAGGCTAATCCCACATGATTCACTGCGTGGGAACAGATATGGCTTTTTGCAATATATAGACAGAGATCCTACTTGCAGCATTATTTTGTTCATAAATGCATAAAAAAACCACCTCTGATACTGGGAAGCAGTAGGCTGGTACCTGAATCCAAAGAGAGGATCTTGAATGTGAGTGTGGGGCTCATAATATGAGGAAAACTAAATTATGCTCTTGGGGTTTTAACTGCCTTATTCATAAGGAAGTGGCAATGTCTAGCATCTCACAGGATTTAACCCAGGAAGGGATATCTGGCATTTCCCCTTATTTCTACTGTGCTTCTATAAATCTGCAACATAAGATTTTATTTTTTTTATAGAGACTTTTTTTAGGGCTTTTACAAGAATGAGTGTCAGGTACAACCCTTCTGCAAGTCGTAAGGCTCATTGACACGCACAGTGACACTTGTCCCTGAGGAGCTGTGGGATTTCACAGCCCTGCCCCCCCCCCCCCGCCCCTTATTCCAGCCGGGGATCTGAGGGACAAGGCTATTTGTCAGGCAGCGTTTTTGTCTAAAGTGGAATGTGACTGGCCTTCCCAATGAAAGGCTTTCAGTTGGGCTGCCCGGGGGATCTTACAGCAAACACCCTCACTGCAGCAGTAAGAGGGCTCTGAGATAGCTGGCCTGGCAGGGCAGATTGCAGGAGCGAAGGGCTCTCAAGGGAGTGAAGCCAGCTGGAGTGTCCTCTTGACTGAGCAAATCGTAAAGGGAGTCCTTATTCTGCTGGGAAGAAGTTGTGGGATTGGCTTTACTCCCAGCCTCTGGCAAGAGGAATGTGTCCGTGGCAGGGAGAGGGTTTTGCCCCTAAATACTGCGTGATATGGCTGCGCTCTGTTCTCAGGATAGGGCTTTCTTGACCCTGTAATGGGACTAGGGGAGACAGAGTTGAAGTGAGAGCACTCCTGAAATTGCTTCAATGGCAACAGGAGCTCAAGCAGACCTCAAATATGAGCAGGATGGATATAACTTTGTGCTGCTTTTCCATCTTTGCTTTGCTTGTTCTTTGCTCTCCCAGCATTTACAGAAAAGCCCTCAGGCTTTGCATCTTACTGTCCATTTGCTGCTCTTTATTTTTCAACGCAGTTGTTTGTATTGATTCTGATATAATCAGTGGGTTGTTGTCATCCTCAGACCTGCTATTAGGCATTTTTAAGTGCATAAAACTGCCTGCCTGATGTGTGCAGTATTGGATTGCACATAGATTCAGGCGTTGCATTTGCAGCTTCTGAAGCATCTTCCCCAAATAGGTAGTAAATGCATTTTTTCCTTTAAACAAATAATATCTAAAAGAAAAAAGGAAAATGCTAGTGCTGCTGTTCCCTTGGGTTTATGTCCTGAAAGGTCCCTGACCAAATAACTTCTACCAAGCTGGGCAGGAGGGTTGGATCTTCAGAAATGCTACAGCTTAGGCCTTTTTAATGCAAATCTGTATTTCTGGGAGCTGTTTAACAGAAAGAGCTCCTATGAAAGCAACATCCTGAAGTGCTGCAGTTTTTAAATCTGTTAACTTTAACGGTAGTTTAGCTTTGGCAATTGGCTGTTGATACAACAATTATCACATTTTCCACCATAATAGCTATTGTCTTCAGATTGGAAAAAAAAACCCACAAAAAAAAAAACACACAACAAAACCAAAAACTTCCGTTAAGCGGGAATACCACAGACTCAGTCTGATATATGTGAACTTATTGATTTCTAATGGACTTTAGAAATAGACTGCTTTCTGAAGCGAGAATTATCACTAAAAAATACTTTAGATGAAATTCTGCTCTCAGTAAATTCAAGGTTTGAATATAGAGAATGACAGGTAGCAGTTGACTTACCAATTGCTGTCTAGGTAGTAATCCTGCTGGGCAAAAATTACAGGCACAAAAGCATTTGCACAGGCCTGCTGTGGGAGTAAGGTTATCCCTAAATGTGCAAATACCCCTGTAGCCCCCTAGGGCAAGAACACGAATCAAGATAGGGCAGATGCACGGGAAGCCAGGAGCTCCGTCCGTCATTT
Source organism: Tauraco erythrolophus (assembly GCF_009769465.1). Taxonomy (NCBI): domain Eukaryota; kingdom Metazoa; phylum Chordata; class Aves; order Musophagiformes; family Musophagidae; genus Tauraco; species Tauraco erythrolophus. Next base: position 11,892,635 of record NC_141476.1, read on the forward strand.
GCTTACTGTTTCTATGCTTCAGTCTTCCCATCTGCAATCTGGGAACAAGTAGTTCTGCGCTTCTGAAAACTGTTGGGGAACTTCATGGACAAGAATTTATAGAATGATTTGAGGTCCTCTGGCAGTGGGGTGGCATATTATTAGACTCAGAACTGGGCCAGATATTGAGTTCATGCACGGACCCTGGGGACCATAGCTTGACTCAGATGCTGTAGGTAAATTTAAATCCATGCCACAGTCGCTACGTTTGCAGAGAATGGCTGTTCTCCTTTTAATCTGCTGTTCTTCAATGGGTTTCCAGCCTTTGCTAGCCTGTCTTTGTGAAATGAATTTTCCCCATTCAAAAGCAGCAGTGTTTTATTTTTGTTTTAGCTGTGCTTGGGAATGCAGAGCAATTCAATCAAGAGGAAAATACACCATGAAAAGCTCTGAAAGCCCTGAGGTCAAGGATCTGAAGTTACCCACAATATTAATGACAAACCAGTGGCTGCACCATGGCAACGAACAGAAGAATATGTGGCGTGGAAACCATAAGTAGTGTGGGGCTTTGAAAGAACACAACTGGGAGAAAAATGGAAATTACATGATGTTCTCTCTGTTCTGTGCTAGGACAGCCATGTACAGTCTAATCCCTAATGTCGGTGAGTCCAAGACTTTCAAGAGGACCCTGTAAGAAATGGTGAAGGAGTTGGAGCTGGAATTAGACTGCTGAAAAGTTTTAAATAAAGGGGGAAAGATTTGGGTGGGAGCAAGTTAGATGAAGTTATTAAAAAAAAAAAAAAATACTGATGCTTTGGGATTTCCATGCCTGGATTCTCTTCTGGGGTTTCCTGCTGGGTCCAAGTGAATCACTCAAAAACCAAATGGTGGTGATGGATTCGATTAGAAATACAAACCTCAGCTCCTTTGCCAGAGCTGGGAATTAGTGGCGATAGGTTGTGCTGTTGACTCTAGAGGTGTTGAGTTTCCTAATAAAGAAGTGAAGGGTTTGTTTCCAAAACCACCTCTAGATAGAATAGCTTGTTATTATTTACTTTTACTGAAAGGTTATATTTCTGTACCCATCTCTGCTGGCTTGTGGTACGTGAGACAATAAACAGCTGAAGATACGTAGGGCTGAAGTGTCCAGCTCTTGCATCGCATGGCAGTGCTAGGGAGCAGGGAATGAGGCAGGGAGAGACACAGCTTTCTTCTCCTGCAGGGCCCAGTGAAAACTGCAGTTTGTATGCTTGTAAGTATGGGAATTACATCCAGAAAAAAAGCCAAATAGCCTCTCTAACGGTGGTCCTGCAGTAGTCGTGGTCCTACTGTCACCTTCATTATTACCAGCAGACGAGGCACTGATGGAAGAGCGCTCTCTCAAACATGTGGTGGTGTTTTACGTTGCAGAAGCCTGCTTCTGCTGACCGAGCAGTGTGGCATCCATGGTTAGTCCACACTGATTTGTACTGGTTTAGTTCAGGCCTCAACAAGTGTTTTTAATTCGGGAGTAATAACTGCAGCAAGTAGTTGGCAGTGGTGGAACCAAGCTCCTCGAACCAGTGATGATCCACATCACCGCAGCTTGGCCACCCCAATCTAGAGTAAGTGTGTTTTTGCTGTCATATTGCGATGTGTGCTGAACCTCTGCCTGATTCTTGGGTGGCACACGTTGGCACTATGACTTGAAATCAATGCTGGCAGTTGCAACTCTGCATGTTATTTTGCACAAATGCCTTTTTTTTTCTTTTCTTTGGCTGTATGAGCACTTCAGCCATATAACTATGCCCGGAGTTTTTTTTTTAGAGTAAGCCTCTACTTTTTAGAACACCAGTGATACAGATAGCGACTCAAAACCGGGTCATGGTAAACTGAATCACTGAACAGCCCGCAGTTCTGTGTTGCTGTAACATCTGTTGCTGTAGCATTTGTTGTGTACGTTTGCAATCAGATGACCTAATTCTCTTCGTGTGAACAGACTGCGCACTTAGGCAGGGAGAGGGCTGAGATGTGAGGAGAGCCCTGTGCAGACATCTGTCCATTGAATCTAGTTGGCTAGAGGAACTCGGTTGCCACAACTGAATGAGAAGAGAGAAAAGAAGCGTATGAGGCTTGAAGGGGGGGTGGGGGGGGAAGGGGGGAAAGGAGGGTGATTTCACTTGGAAAAGGCAATGAGCAGCAGGGGAGGACAGCGTGACTTTGTGGAAGAACACTAAACATCAATGAGGGAGTGGGCAAGGGAAGGAAAACCGTCTGAAATCAGAGAAGAAGGGTTTTAAAATAAAAACCTAAGTTCCCTGGATGAAGGCAAGAACTGGAGAAGCAGTGAACTTAAAGGGAATGCTGCAAAGGACAGCTAAACACCTAAAATATGGCCATAAAACCCTTTGGTAGTATGAAAGGCAGTAGCTCAGGAGGTGCTGAATTTGAACAGGAGGGCTGTGCAGCTTCTGGGCGCTCTGGTGAGCAGTCTCCTGAAGCACTCTGATCGCTTGGGAAAAACTGGGATTAAATGACAGACAGGAACAGAAAGTTCAGCTGGGACATCAGTGTGGTGTTGTGGACACGCTGGAGGGAAGGGATGCCATCCAGAGCGACCTTGACAGCCTGGACAGATGGGCCTGTGAGAACCTCATGAAGTTCAACAAGGCCAAGTGCAAGGTCCTGCACGTGGGTCGGGGCAATCCCATGCACAAGTACAGGCTGGACAGAGAATGGATTGAGAGCAGCCCTGAGGAAAAGGACTTGGGAGTGCTGGTGGATGAGAAGCTCAACATGAGCCGGCAATGTGCGCTGGCAGCCCAGAAAGCAAATCGTATCCTGGACTGTATCAAAAGGAGCGTGGCCAGCAGGTTGAGGGAGGTGATTCTGCCCCTCTACTCAGCTCTCGTGAGACCCCACCTGGAATACTGTGTTTAGCTCTGGAGTCCCCAACACAAGAAGGACATGGAGCTACTGGAACAAGTCCAGAGGAGGGCCACGAAGACGATCAGAGGGCTGGAGCACCTCTGCTGTGAAGACAGGCTGAGAGAGTTGGGGTTCAGCCTGGAGAAGAGAAGGCTCCGGGGTGATCTTATAGGAGCTTTCCAGTACCTAAAGGGGGCCTACAAGAAAGCTGGAGAGGGACTTTTTACAAGAGTGTGTAGTGATAGGACAAGGGGCAATGGATTTAAACTGAAAGAGGGCAGATTTAGGTTAGATATAAGAAAGAAATTCTTTACGTTGAGGGTGGTGAGGTACTGGAACAGGTTGCCGAGAGAAGTTGTGGATGACCCATCCCTGGAAGTGTTCAAGGCCAGGTTGGATGAGGCTTTGGGCAACCTGGTGTAGTGGAGGGTTTCCCTGCCCATGGCAGGGGGGTTAGAAATAGATGGTCTTTGAGGTCCCTTCCAACCCAAACCATTCTATGATTCTATGACGTGGCTGCAAAACGTGACTGTGTTTTCTTCAGTCGGTTGACATTTCTTGAGTACCTTTTAATATCTTGTTCAGCATATTTTTAGTGGCTACTCAGCTGACCTTGAGTGTTTTACTTCTAAACATGTGAGAGTTACATCTTTCCAAACCTCCTAATGCTTGTGACGCTGTAGCTGCAACCGTGCAGCAGACAGAAATGAGATGAAACTGGCTAGTCATTAATACTACTATTTCCTGAGCACATTCTGCTTTCCAAAATAATCTTAACTGTACCAATTTAGGTAATTTTTAACTGGCTCCTTTTCTCCTCATAACTAGTTTAAATGTCTAACATGGATGTGAATAGATAGAAATGGTGATGAAGAGTGAGTGGAAGAGGGATGGTGATCTAGACTTCAGTTTCTGTGGAACTGTTTTGTTGACCAGTGTCTCCAGGGCAGGAGTGTACTCTGGGTTTCTTCCCCCTTCCCTATGCCTGGCCAGGACTGGCTGGCAGCAGAGTGTAGTGTTATAGAAGATCTGCAGGAATTTGGCATCTGCCTTAGAGTGAATAAGCAGGACAAGACTGATGGCCAGATTTGGGACAGAAAAGAAGCGTTATCTCTACAGTTTACTGATGGAGGAATGTGTGTGGGTTTGGAGATTTTGTTGCTTCTAAAAACTTTTAACAAATGAATCTTCTAGAAGAATTTAGTCCCATGTAGGGGAGCTGGTGGCAGAAGTAGGTGGAGAGGAGCTGGGTCCATCTGTGCAAGACTAGTCTCTGTGCCATTGAACATGGTTAGTGTGATGGATGTTCCTATCCTTTGGACATCCTTAAGATACTCTTAAACTCTCTGAGAGGTATTTGGACATTCCTGCAAAGCTGGGAGTTGTACAAGTTGCTGGCTACATTGAGGGCTAAATGCAATGCTGATGTGATGGAGAGAGGGAGGTAGCAATAGTGGGTGCCCCATCTTGTGTGACTCTCTAGACAGTTGTAGCAGGCAAAGTGGGGAGGAGGTTTGTGTGGTATCCCTGTCCTGTGCTAGTGCTTTCTCTGAGGGCTAGTTTGCTGGTCAAACCAAATATTGAAAACTCTGAGCTAGTCTCCCTTCAAAAATGGCCCAGATGTTGCACTTGGACTAAGGAACTACAGATCTGTCCCTCTCGCTGCTTTCTTAACTCCCCTCATTAATGCGTTGATATTTCTCAAGGTGGTTGTGTGGCTTTGGAGCCACAGCTGCCTCATAAGTGCAAGTCCTCACGCGTTAACTATGTCACATAACCAGCAGTGAGGGCCTGTGGGGCTCTGGAGGCTTCTCTGTGACTTCAGATCTATCTGGAAGTAAACCAGGAGGGAGCTAAGCCTGCTATCACTGCATGCCTGGGGCCAGCACACACTTGAGCAGTGAGTCCCCAGTGGAGCTGCTGTCCTTGCCTGTGTGACGTATTCCCAACTTGCAGAATGATATGGTGTATCTTGTGGGTTTTGGCTGCACAGAACTTTCAGTATGGAAGGAGGGTTGGCCACTCCAGCTGTTCGTAAAGTGATACGTGTCAGTGGTAGCCCTGTGTGTAGTATCAGAAACAGCAGCTACAGATGGAAAATCACCAAAGTGCAAGTTGTACTGACATGCTCAACGCCTGACATCAGATTCCTCAGAAAAGATCCTTAGGAATCTGGGAACCATGGCACATGATGGATTATTTCTGGTTTGGCCTGTCTCCTCCACACAGCTTATTTCTGTCAGTCTCTGCTCCTCTTGACAGCTGGAGGGTTGTGGAAATGCAGCTCATCTCTCGTTGCCTTTACTATTCCTGCTCTGCTAACAGGCTGGCGTAAGCCTGAGTGTGACACACGCAAATGTTGATCGTATGTCCTAAGGTGACAGAGTCCTAGAGTACAGTCTGCTCTGTTTTTTCCAGCAAGGATACAAAAAATAGCCATGCATGTTTGTTGGAAGCAAAAGTCATGCTAAAACTCCAGCCGTTATGTTCTTTCAGAGTTTGTAATCAATTAAGCACCAGGAAAAACAGCTTACCATAGGTTACAGAAAAAAGGCAGACTTAAATCCCATTGCTAGCTTCTGATCCCTGCCAATAAAACCTGCAAAGATTGCTTCCAGCTCCTGCTAGCTCACCAAGGGACATACTCCAAGTTCTTCCATCACAGTTTTTCCACTGACCCTATCGTTGCAGAATCAGATATTAACAGTCTGCCCAGGGAGTCTTGGACAACACTTGCAAATTGTGGAGTATGGTGTCCCCTGGATGCCAAGCACTCTGCAAGGCTCTCAGCACTGTGCAGGTGTGGAGTGAGGCACAGGGAGAGATGTTGTTCTGTATAATCACGAGCTTAGGGCCCAGCCTGTCAAATACTAAGTGCTCCTGGCTCCTTGGTGCTGCCAGTGGGATTTGGGATATTCGGTACCCGGTGCACAGAGTGGCTTGCTCAGATCTGACAAGAGAGGTTTTTACTCCAGGCTTTGGTGATCCTACTTTAGTATGGAAGGGATTGCTTAAGCAGCTTCTTTTCCTTCAGCCTGTTTCCAAAAGCTCAAAGAACAATAGTACCAACTTGATGAAGTTCTTGATATTTCAGCGTTTCCCTCTAAGGATGTCTAACAGTGGGAAATAACCTGTCTGAATCTCAACCTGAAGCACAGATTGAAAAACAAAAAAAAAAGAGCCCAAGCAAAGCTGCTGGATGATTCCACATCTGTACTGGGTCAAAGCCTGAAGCTGAAGCCAAGTTTGTAGCGGCATTTCCACTCCAGATCCAAGTTTTATTTTAGAGTATTATGTTTATATAGCTTGAGTACACTGGTGGATCGACTCACACAGGCTGTGCAGCGGTATGTTACTGAGTGGTGATTTTGTATAGCTGATACTGGTGTCAATATTAACTGGTCAGTTCTCTTTAATAACACTGAACTCATTTTACTCTGCCTAGTAGTGTGTTTCAAGGTGTAGAGCTCGGCGAAGGAGTCAGCCCATCTTTGGGCTCATTGTCTACAGGATGGTGCTTTCCTAGTAGACATCCTAGGGAAATAATGGTACTTGTGAGAAGGGTGATTTCACCCTGAGGATTGTTTGAATCGCACTCACATGCAGAGTAAAAGCTTTGGTGGCTTCCTGCTTTGGAAAAGGAGGGGAGCTCACTGCGGAGACAGCTGTTTTCGGGGCACCAGGGCCAAACTTGTTCTGCTAGTGAATCTGCTCTCATAAAACATGAGACCTTCTAGGTATGCAAAGGGGACAAGATGAGCCATTAGCTCTTGCAACAGTTCCAAAAAAAGAGCGAAAGTCCTGTACTGCTTGTTCACAGCCTTCCTGGTGTTTGCACAGGGGAAATCTAATGCCATTCCCCTGCCATATTGTTTCCCGTGAGTATCTGCCAAAGAATGCCTGATGCAAAAAATAAACCATTGCAAGTGCCGTCCGTTTCCATTACTGTATGGGGAGCGAGTGGCTTATGTAATGTGCAGCGTGAAACCACTCCTGAGATCAAATATAAATATTGCTCTGTTGTGGGATGTCCTGGGAGTGTAGTTGACATTTTTGTGGCTGATGAAAAATCAAAGTTCATTATCACTCCTGAGGCTTACCCTCTCTCTGCGTGGTTGTGGGTCTGTCTATTTCTGTGTACTGAAGGCTCTGGGTCAAACCCTGATATTCTGAGTCTATTTTTACTCAGTTGCTACTCAGGCAAAACTTTCATTGACACTAATTGGAAAGCTGCCTAAGTAAAGGACGCTGAGGGAATTGAGAAGCTGGCTGTAAGTCAGCTTGATTTTTACTGAAATTCCCTTTCTTGAGATTTTTCTTTATATCACGTATACTTGCTAATGCAAGTTTAAAGCTGGTGCAGATTCACACTGCGCCACTGGAGCTGCACGTTGGTTTTATGCAGATGGGATCTTTTTTGCTCTGCATTTTTTGTAGGTGTCTCGTGGGTCTGCACTTTGCTGGACTTTCCCCGTGGAAGGGGTGGGGGGTTTGTGGGTGAAGACAGCCAGATGGCAGCAGAGCTGTGCTGACTTGCACTGGCTGTAGATCTAGCATGTAGAATTTATTTTTTTTTTTCTTTTTCCCCATCATCACTCGAAGCATTTGGAGTTTCATGGCAGGGATTCAAATGAGTTCCCTCCAATCTGAAAGCTCTCCCTGCTTTTTTCCTTCTAACCTGCTGCTTCCAAGCTTGTTCTCTCTGAACTGCTGCCACTACCTCATACAAAGGCAGCAGGTTGTCACTTGGCATGGAAGGCCCCACGTGAAGGACACCTGGGGAAGAACTGGCTTGTGGGGTGAAATGCATATCCAGCAGATAAAACAATCCTCTGGCAGTGTGTTGAAAGTGTCTGCTAGGTGGGAACTCTGAACCAAGAACAGTCAAAAAGGAAGATGTATTTCCTTTTATCATTAGCTTGGATTTTGATTTTAGACTCACTAAAATTGTGCAGTTGCTTCTCAGGGAGGATTTGGTTTGAGGAAAACCACAAATAAGTCCATCCTGAACAGACAGTGCTGCAAAAAAGAGTGGCAGAGAGGTGTTGTGAAAGGAAATGGAAGAGTGGGTATGAAACAAGGATGGAAAAGAGGGCCTAAGTCTGATACAAGCTCAAGCAAGTCTGGGAGGAATGATGTAAACCAGTCCCTGAAGTGAGCAGGGGAGCTTGTGGTATGTGAAAATTGTGTCAACAAGAAGCAGCTTGTGTGAGTGCACAGGGGCTTTCTGTTTCCTTCAGGGGCACTGATGAGAGTTGTCAAGTGGCAGCTACTTACTAGACACAGTCAAAGGCTTTTTTCTCGTCTTTCTCTCCACATCTGGAGCTCCTCTTTGCTGGTGATACCACTCAAACTAGTTTGGAGTTCGGGAACTTGGGACCAACTCACCCAATTCCTTTCTTACCACCCTGTGATCCAGCCTGTGTTTTAACTAACTGGGCCATTTTCTAGCTATTCCTGGAGAGTGTGAGACTGTGCTCTGGGCCACAATGCTGGTCATGGAAAATAAGCCATGTTCTGATTAATGCTATGTTTTGCTATTAGGAAAGCAGTGGTGGGAGAGTTGCCAAGGGCTTATTGCTGTCTCTGCAGATAAGAGATTCCCAGATTGCACTGTGATACTTAGTGGAACCCATAGTTCTATTTGCTGGTAAGTGTCAAGCCTCTGAACCTCTCCTGAAAAGGGGTACGTTCACATTATGCTCCCAGACACATTAGTCATGGGTACAGAGAGGTGACATCCTGCCAGTACAGCCCGTGAGAGGAGGTGGTGAATAGGTTAGGAGGTAAACAGCTTGGTGGTTCTTAGTGGTATGTGAAGCTGTGCGGGGATATGACAGGCTGAGAGAGTTGGGGCTGTTCAGCCTGGAGAAGAGGAGGCTCCAGGGTGATCTTATTGCAGCCTTCCAGCACTTGAAGGGGGCCTCCGGGAAAGCTGGAGAGAGACTTTTTACAGGGGCATGTAGTGATAGGACAAGGGGCAATGGCTTTAAACTGAAAGAGGGCAGATTTAGGTTGGATATGAGGAAGAAATTTTTCACTCAGAGGGTGGTGAGGCACTGGAACAGGTTGCCGAGAGAAGTTGTGGATGACCCATCCCTGGAAGTGTTCAAGGCCAGGTTGGATGAGGCTTTGGGCAACCTGATGTAGTGGAAGGTGTCCCTGCCCATGGCAGGGGGGTTGGAACTAGATGATCTTTGAGGTCCCTTCCAACCCAAACCATTCTATGATAGCACAAGGAGGACTGCTGTGCTGAGAGATGCTCCTGATCAACGTTAATCAGCACTAACTTAATGTTCTGCTCACTAAATACATTTCCAATGAGTGTTGTGTAGTGCTTATTATCTAGCTCGGCAGTTTACCCCAAGAAATATGCTGTGTCCACTGCTGTTCATTTTGATTCTAATCAAGTTTAATGTAAGCTTAAAATACACACCCTATTTAAACTTCAGCTTACATTGATGATGTGAGTAGAACAAGAAATTTCCTTTTTGTCAGGCAGCTTGAAGGTCAGACTTGAGGTTTCTTACCCTCTGATACGACAAGTTATCTCAGCTATTGGCCGAGGCAGCTAATTCAGCTGCAGAAGATAAACTAGGCTTCAAATGAACTTCTGGGGAAAACATGCTGCCTTGCTCGGGGTATCTGCAGAAGCAGTAAAATGCAGAAATCCCTTGTATTACAAGCCTTTTACATGAGATTGCTTATTGATTATTTAGCAAACCAAGAGGACTGAGTAATTTGGTTAATTTGGGGTAAGAAGCCTCTCATGTTTTGCAGCTTCATTCATTGCTATACCTTATATGTAATTGCAGTTAGGTAAAATACCATTAGCTATTAATTCCCTGTTACTGATGAAGATGGAATTGAGTTACCACTTGTAAGTGCCTCATTTCATGCTTCTTAGTGCCTGAGCCTCCAGAGAAGCATCTCTAAAATACCTCTGTGAAGCAAGCAAAGCATGACTTTCCTAGAGCTGGGCTGGAGGTGTGATCCAACCTGAACCATCAGTATTTAGGATTTTCATTCAGTTTCTCATGTTTTTATGACATTCAAAAAGGCTTAAGAGACCTCCAAAAGGCTCTCAGGATTTAATGAACTCCTCAGCCAGTTGGTGCTCTTGGTGTGGAGATGGTCAGCATGACTTCACATATAGCTGAGAAGCTCTAGGGGCTTTCTCTGGTACATGTTTCTTCATCCTGCTTCAGGGAGGGACAGACAGACACTCCATGCGGCAGAGAGCTAAAGCGTTTCACATGGGATGACGTGCACATCACAAGGTCTCTGTTGTAATTCTTGGCCTCCTCCCTTATCTTTCCAGGGCATATCTGTGCAGATGGCAACAGGCAGAGCTAAACTCTGCTTCCCTATCTCCAAGCTCACCAGACACAAGTTGGTCCTGGTGCAGGTGCCCTGCCTGTGGCACAAGGATGGGCAAAGAGAGAGTGCACTTATCTCCGTCTATAGACAGTGGCATACCTAACCCCTTTGCAAGACACAGAACTGCTGGAGAAGAAGGGATATCCAGGAGTTCGGGCAGTCTGGGAATATGCCCAGAACTACCTGTGTTCTGTGTTTTTACTGCAGGGTCCTGAATCATTTGGGGTGTGAAAGCATCAACAAATAAGGTATCCAAAGTGAGTTTCTTTGCATGCCTTTAACTTCTGGATCATTATGACCTACCTTTCAGTAGTATTGTGAAGCTTCATTTCTAAATATTTACTGGTTGGGACAAGATCCCAAAAGGATGGTGTTAGACAGGAACACCTGTGTGTGGCTCCAGCTTCAAATCCAGATTTTCATGTCCCCGAGGAAATTTAAGGGAAGATGTGTTTTGGGGCAATTATCAGATTAATCATCCCCATGGAATGACTTTGCCTTCTTAAATTACCCTGTTAAAAGGGCTTCCTGATAGATTTCCAGGGAAAATCTAACTGACTGGTGCTATAGTAAGAGACTCAATACATATGCATACATCCATGATATACTCTACACATTTGGGTATAAGGAACCCCATAGCGATTCCGTATCCAGCAAGTCTGAGTGCCTGTGAGCTCCTGTTCCTTGTGATTTGTCGGCAGAACTCATGGCTGTGTCTGCAAAGAGTTAATTGTGATATATTTGATGTGCCTTGTTATAAACCACAGCTGCAGGCCTCAGTGTATGCAGCAGGCTTCCTCTGAGTCTGTTGTTTAGACAGATCAACCCAACATTGCTGCAAGGTCACAGCTATCCAGGAAGCTACATTAACTACAAACTGACACTTGAGCTGAAAAAATTCACTTCATTCAGCACTGGGAAAAAATCACTAGTTGTCTTTGGATAATGAGGTGTACTTGATAGCAGGCTTGTGACTGCCTTTCCACTGTTTCATGGTCGTCTTGCCTTGATTTTCTGTTCCTTCCATTCTACAAGAGAAGATGGGCCCCTTGCTTTGTTTTAAAAAGAGCTAGTGACATAACGGAGACTAGATCACAGGACTAAATGAAATGATTCATAGATTATTAGATGTTAAGGCCAGAAGGGACCATTATGACCAAATCCTCTGACCTGCATAACATAGACCAGAGAATCACATCCAAAAATTCCTGGAGCAACTCCTCTATTCGTATGGGAGCTATGAGGATATCTTTTAGAAGAAAGGTCATAATTCAAATTGCCATGAGTGACGGGAAGTCTCTCTGATTATTATAATTGCCATGAAGCCATGACATCCCCCTGCCCCCAGCCAAAGTGCTCAGGGCTCAACTATGCCATGATCATTTTACACTGCAGACCCTTTCAGGAGAAGTTCAAAGCAGAAAACAACAGCAAATTTTGAGAGAGATGGCTATGAATTTACTATAGCTCAAGAAATCAATACAAAGTGCCTGTTAAAAGGAAGGAAAGGAGATGGATTAAGCTAGATTCTACTGAGATTCAGGAGGTTATTTCATGTCATCCAAACCAGGCTCTGATGTAAGTCGAATAGCCTCCTGTTGGTCTTGAGCTGTGGACAGTGCGAGGGGCTCCAGTCCAGTATGTGATCCCCAGGGATGCACTGAGGAGTCACTGCAAAGCACAGTGCTCTGCACTGAGCAGAAAAAGGCCTGAGAGTGTTTTGCCCTGGAGTGAGCTCGATCCTTTCTCAAAAAGATGTGTGACGTTTAAAAGCAAAGAGTACTGGACATCAAATGCCTCAGAGCCTGGCCCTGCCAGGGGGATCTGTTCCTGCAAAAATACTGTGTGTTCTCAAGTGGCTGTTGAGTGTGAAAGCCAAAGCTCTCCAGCACATAGCTCCTTAGTAAGAGTAGTGGCGTGTGTAGGGCAAACTTCCCCTGCCTGAGCCAAGAGGGAGAACAAGCATCTTCTCTAGACATCCGTTATACTCTGAGACACTCATTCTGTATTTCTCTGTGTGCCTAGTTTGATCCTCTGGACAAGAAGCTTCAGAATTAAAAGAACCAGAGCATAAGGTCTCACAGTGCCTCTGTTCACAGCCGCCTTGCTTTGGAAAGTGCTCATTCCTCTTGCAGGCACCTCAGAAGCATGGCTTTTCTGATAGCTCATTTACTGGGAGTGTGCCTGGCCTCTAAAGGGCTTACATTCAATTACCCCTCTGTGCCACTCACCACCAAGCAAGTATCTCAAACAGCCAAGAAGGCAGTGCAGCTGATGGGGATGTTTCCAGCCAAATCCCTTAGAAGGAGGGGAAAAAAGAGACATGGGAGTTGCCCAGGAAGCCACATGTGAAGTAAGAAGTGATCTCTTTAGGAGTATCCATTCACACCTCCCCTCCAGCTTGCCCCTTAGGTAATAACAACACTCCTTTTTAAAAAGTTTTTATTACCACCACTCTTGTGGTTTGGGGATCTAGTAATAATGGAGTCTTTAGGGCAAAATAATTATAAATATGTCTGTCAAGCCCGTTGACTGTCTTCATATGTAGCTTGCAAAGATATTGCATGAATAATTGATGGCACCATTCATATTGTGGCATTGATTAGCTAGCCGCTGACTGAACCATCCACCCAACCCTTTGAAGATGAAGTGCTGAACATTTATTGTCGTCATCATAATTCTGGCTTTCAGCTCCATGGAGAGGGGCCAGCACTGAAACTCCAGCTCCAACCACCCCAAACATGGGTGTTGTTTGGAAGCTGATCCATGATCGATTTCCAACTTTAGCAAATCTTTATCATGGAATGAATAAAACCCCAGGTGTGACCATTTTGGGGTCAACCTCTAGCCTCACTGGAATCAGTGGGACTTTTGCCAGTGGCTAGAGTTGGAGCCAGGAGTGCAGACTTTTGAGGTTCAAGATAGGATTGTAGTTACAACTCGATCTTACCTCCTTACTTAAGCTTGGACGGGAGGACAAAGTTTTCCTCAGTTTGTACCCTTTCCTAAGGACCGAAATAGAAGCAGCTAATTAAAAATGTTGTCTTCAGATTGCCTTAACCTGTGTCTCCTTCTCAGGCAACGGGGAAAACCTTATGATCTCCTGCCTCATCTTGTACCCCTGTGGTGTACACATCACCTTTATTGGGTATTCTCACTACAAGCAGTTTAGCATGTTAGCTCAGCATTTCTGGAAACTTGTAATGAATTTTATTTTCTGAAGGACATTTGTCTCTGCAGCCAAAAATGTACCTCAGACAGCAGACTTTCACTCTTTTGGGAAATGCATGAGATCAGACAAGGGTAAGAGTCCTTTATGGGGCCGCGTTACTTTGAGGACCTCAGCCAGAACCGGTCTCTTCTCTTGTTGGCTGTAGTCAGCCTTATCCAACAGCATTTTTCTGCCTAAAGACAAGTCAGGTTTCTGTTTCTGAAGAAGAGCCTTGTATTATAGTGATGCTTTTGTTCTTCGTGTCGATAGACAGAGTTTGGATGTGGAAAGAAAATAGGCTGCTTCTGGCAACCACCCCTCTTTCTTTTGCACCTGCACTGTGGCCAAACTTAGTGTGCCTGACAGCCACACGCACTGCCAAAACACACACTCAGCGGCTGCGTGCTTGGGAACGCAGGGAGCTGGGTGCCAACCCTGCACCAGCTGCAGAGCAGCTGCTGCCCGGAGGCACTTTGTGCTCTGGCTGCCAAGGACCACATCCCATTGTGGTGTGGCGTTGCTCGCTGTGACCGCAGCTCTGGGTTCTGACATCCAGCTTGCTCTCTGCAGCACTCAACCACGTTAATCTGCCCCTTTCCAACTTGGTACATCATTTGTAATGTTTTTAACTTCCGATGAATTTTGAGCTTGAAAATTAGTTTCTGTGGGCATAGATAAAGGAGAAATAATACACTGGAAAATGAGTGTTTTAAGAAAGTGTCTATATTACCTTTGGAGAGAATGGACTGTCAGTATGCAGAGGTAGACAGAGAACTTTCTCGTGCCTGGAAGAGAGCTGGATGTTGGGCAGATACGAGCAAGCAAAACAGCTGGGGGACAAAGAAGAGTAAGTAATCTATATTTTACTCTGGCAAACTCTACCAAGCCGTATCAGTATACCTCATTGTGTACTTTACTTTTCCTGTACTCTGAAAGCATCTTTGGATTTAACATTGTGATTGTCGGGAAATGAATGCTTCACACTCAGATTTCAGTGTCTCCTTGCACAGCATCCACTGGCACATGCACTAGGCCTGGTGAGCTGAGGCACTTACATGTGAACTTTCAGGATTAAGGTTTTAATGTGGGCAAATGCTGGACAGATTTCCCTTGAGCAGCTCTTCCAGTGTTGCTCTGCAATACAAACCTCCCTGCACAGCTGCAGTGCTGAGAGAACTAGTTACACCAAAAGAGTTGTTAACTAGATGAGAAGAAACCCAATTCAGTCCACAGGCACAAGTTCTGCTGAACTCAGAAATGGCTTGGCTGTTGTGGTCGCTGTAGTCTGCAGTAACAAGCCTTCTTCATGTATGAGCAGAGAGATAGGCAGTCATGCTAGGCTTTGTTTAGTGCTGAAGATTTTTTTTCTAAGATTCATATTGTCTGATTACTTTCCTTTAAAATTCAGTGTTTAAGGCAGATTCCTTCTGTAATCAGCAGAGAAAGATAAGCACTTCAGCTGGATCCCATCTGAAGAGAGGTGCTTAAGATGGATTGGATTAATTGTCTCTTACCTGCATCATGTTCAATGGGTTTGATCAGCCTGTTTGAGTTTTGACATAGTCAGGAGCTTTTAGACATTAGTCAAGTTACGCTGGCTTAACGATGCTCACAGCTCGCATTTTCCCTCTTATCTGTGAAAGGCAAGATTTATTTAGCTCAGCTGATGTGCAGTAGCTCAGTAAACTAGAGCAACTCAGTTGACTGTCTTAGAATGAGAAATGTAGTTAACTGCCATTTATAAAATACCCAAGGATGTATCTCCAAGTGTTGATAGTTGGTTAGTTTCAGGAGGTGACCTGAAGAGAGGAGAAGAGAAGCTTATAGTACGCCTGCAGACATAGCTAGATGTCAGCAGTGACAAGACAGTGACTATCTGCAGTATAAAGAGATGTTTTAGGAGGTGCTTTGTTTGCGGAAATGAGGTTGAAGCGTTTACCTTTTTTTAAGTTAGTTTGCTTGAAAAAAACTGCAAAGGATTTTTGAAGAGCTCTCATAGCTCAAGTTAATGAAATATATTTGATTATACAGTGATTTGAAAAGTAAGGAGAACTTCGGCAAGATCTTTTTTGCACCTGTACAAGACTCTCTGGTACTTTTTTTTAACCTGTGACCTGGTATTTAGTTTGAGTGATAGTCCCCTAGTGTTATAGATGGGAAGGAAGTTGTTTAAATGCTCATTCACAGCCAGAGTTTTCTGGGAAGGGTGCAAATTCTCCAAAAGCTGATTAAATTATTAGCTTCATCTCCGACTGCATGCTGCAAAGCATTTCTCCCTGATCTTAATGTCACCGTCCGTTCAGGCTTATTTTTCCAGAGCAGATCACAAGATGTAATGTACTACCAGCATTGCTGCTGCAGGCTCCAAACAGGCTGTCACAAATATGGGAAGCTCAGGGCCCGCATTCCTATTATGGTTCTCGTTACTCCAAACTGCTTCGGTGCCAGCTCAGAGTTTCCAGGCAGCGCAGGGCAGGGTCCATTCACAGGAGTGTCTGTCTCCTGTGGCACAGGGGAGTATTAAACACATGGCGCTCCGCAGATTGGTTCTTGTTATTAGCCAGAGTCTCCAAACGCAGAAACCTCTGTCTGTCATTTCAAGGACTTTGGGAGTTTTTTTTGCTTAGCACACAGATACATAAATAGATCTCGCCTTAAGATATCAAAGCCATTTTGGGTCCTATTTGTGGCAGAAGCTAGCTAGTAATGGAATAAAAATCCATAAATGCAATCTCTCGTGTGTCTGCAGCTTTTTTCACCCAAGTGTTTAAGAAAGCTTTACCACAGCACTTGCTCCATTGTTAATTGCAGTTATCCTGGCAGCATAAATGAGAAGTCTGAGACACAGGAGACTAAAATGCTGCTCAACTAGCAGCACGTGTAAACGTAAGCTTTGCCTTGCCTCCTCCAAGCTTTCCTCTTCAACAGCTGGACCGTGCTGCCTCTGAAGTGTGCAGCAGTGCCAATATCCTTCAGAGTCATATCAAAGCTTTTGGTAAACAGCTTAAACAGCTATTTAGCATGTGTCCTGTGCTTTGACTTCTCATTGTTTCTGAATCTAATACAAACCACTCACTGCTAATGGAGGGAAGCAATAGTTCTGCTTATGGCCACAGGCACAGAAAGGTTTGAATAAAACTGAGGGTTCAGATTCCTGAAAAGCCGAGGCCCGTGGTGGCTACTCTCAGCATGTTGGTATCAGACTTAGAGGCAGCGTGTGGGCTGCATTCCTCTGAGCAGGCTCTTGACCCACACTTGCAAAACTGACACATGTGCTCCTTGCATTCAGGAACTGAGCATTTCCGTGCACAAAATGAGTGGTGGCTTGCAAGCAAGAACATACTGTCTTTTCCCATTCTTCAGGCTGCAGATGAAAAAACAAGATTTCCTAGAATGATACTTGTCTCTGGTGTTGTAATACTACATATATATATATATACACAGACATTTATATATATACACACTTGTATGTAATCAGATTTCTAAGCTAGCTTGATGAAGTGTCTGGGCTCACCGTGTCAGGATGAGATCTCCTTGCTTAACACTTCAAGTTAGGATCTGAGCCTGGAAAGATATGTTCCTCATTATTAGGGAGAAGGGACTGGACAATAAGAGATAAGGGAATAATGGGAGGTGATACAATCTAGGAGTTAGAGTTTAAACAAGGAAAACTTTTCTTTCTGCTTGGAATCTTCTGCTGATATGTCTGTACAGCTTGATGTAAGTTAGATAGAACTCCTTGTGTCTCAGTTTCCCTAAATGTACCACAAGAGGAATGCAACCCAAGTTGTAAAGGGAGATCTGTGTATATTTTTTAGCCAAGTACTCCCAAAGTCTTTCACAAATAGAAAGTCAGGTTCAAAACAAGCTCAGCTGGTCTGAGTAGAGTGAAATACACAGAAATAGCGTCCCCTGCTCCTGGAACGTACCGTGTCTGGGACTGAATGTTACAGCAGCGCTTTGTCACAGCCTGGCACAACAGTTCACAACAGGGTAGAGAGATCAGGCACTGCATACCTTTGGAGAAGCAATGGAAGTGCAAATTTGAAGAATGCCGTTTACCCAGACTGGAGCTGGGACATCATCTGCATAACGAGCTTTGTTCCTTCGTTCTTCATCCGTGTTTGACAGCCCTCCTCTCACAATGTTTTGTGCCATTGTGCTATGGTGGCAGGAGACTTGATCGCAGATGCTGCATTCCATGGGCACGGCAGTTCTAGAAGCAGCTGCGAGCGAAGCGTCTGCCTGCTCCAGCTGTTGTCTGCACACGGGCATTGCAGCTACTGCATCCCTGGCTGGATGCATCTAGTGACTTTCCAGCCATGGGAAATACTTCTAAACCTACTTTGAAGTGTGCATCCTCCAAAAGATCTGATTCAACATTTCTAACCTTGCTGTTTAGATGGGAACATGACCTTGAATTTGGCTTCAAAAGGCAGAAGTGGTCTTGCTGTTGTATCATAGGACAGAGGTTCGTGTGGTGCCTATGGCTGCATCAAGAGTGTATTCAAACACTAATTTTCTTTTCCAGAATTAAAGTAAGACTTAGCAAAACCTTGGAAGTTTCTGTCTTCCTTTCCTCCAGACTGTACAATACTAAGTCTGAGGGGTTGAGAATAAATTAGCCCCTCTCTAAACAGTGAATAGTTGTGATATCAGACTCTAGATCTGCGGAGGATTAGACCTAGAAATATGGTAAGTGTAGTAGCTCCTACTCAAAAAAGAACCCAACAAGTCCCAAGCCCAATACTGCCAGGGTTAATCTGCTGGGAGCACTTTCTATTAAATATAGAAACTAGTTTTCCATTTCACAAGCCAGTTATAAATAAATAGCTTTTTTTTTTTTTTTCAGGAGAGCCTGGCATGGCCCCATATGAACCTGATCAGCCTCTGTTGCAGAGCTGAAATGTGCAGCTGCAAACCTGCTTCACACGTGAAAAGGCTGACAAACTGCAGCTCCGCTGCAGAGCAGGGATGCAAGTTTTTCCCCTCGTTTCTCCCTTTCTGTAGGTGGGATGCTCCGAGTAGGGCTGCAGAGGCTACGGATGAGCTCTGCCCAGGACTTCAGTGTTTGTCCCCTTCTCCTGCCTGTGGTGGAAAATACACTGATGGGGAAAAGAAACTAAAGGGAACCTGGTGCTTTTCTTGGTGTGTGGGAGAAAAAGGAGAAAAGTCATGGCCACAATAGCACTGTGAGTTGCTGCTGGTGGTTTTCAGTGAGGAGTTTGTCAGATTTGGGCTTGCACAAATAAGTGATAGTGTGAGCAAGAGTTGCCAGGTGTGCAGGCCTACAGCTGGCTGCGCAACTCAAGGAAGGAGCATGTGAGCGCGACGTAATTGATGGGGAGAAATAAAAACTTGGTATTTGCACTGTCGTGCAGTTTGAAGGAGACTGAGTCTGGATCCATAACCTGCCTTTTGGGCCCAATAACAGCAGAATAAGGATGTTTATGTAACATTTGTCTTCTTTTCAGAATGTTACTTAACAAATAATCTGCTTGAGGAAACCCATAAATTGCTGGAGGATCCTTGGATAGAAGACATTACCAAGGGAGAAAATACATCTCTCTTATTCTTATGCTACTAATACGTCTTACCTGCTACACAACCCATAAACAACTTCTGCTCACAGAAGGTAATCTATAACAATTCTGTATGTCTGTTCTCAGCAAGGGTAATAAGTTGCTCCCCCATGTGATGGAGGGCTGGCTGAATAAGAAGTGTAATATTCGATGGTGTTTCAGAGACGTACTGGTGTGTGTCTCGATCTTGTTCAGACATGGAGTGGAGAGCGGAAAGGCCACGTGCGTAAGTGTGGAAACTGGACAGTGGCTTGTAGCACCAGTAACACAGACGTAGGCAAACAGCAAAATCCTTCTCGTTCCATTTCCCTTGCTGCAGCGTTCTCGCAGGACACTAGCAAGGAGTGCGTGCCTCCTAGTACAGGCATGTGCTGGGGACAAGTGGCCCCCATGCTAGCTGTAGCAGGAGGTTAGGTTAGGGAGGCTAGAGCTATGTTCCTCTCCAGGAAGGCTTCTGTTTCAGTTTTTTATCTGATCATCTCTGTCTCAGAAGTACAAAGCTGCTATTAAGTCAATCTCAAAATCCATGGAATTGGATTGAGCTTGGTGCCTCCCATGGTTTCCAGAATGTCTAAATGCTGTTTTACAGGAGTTTTATGTTGGGATGTTTGGAGGTTAAAATACATTTGCATAATAACTATGTGTAGTTTGCGTATGCATTTGGCAAGTCTATGGCTATAACTACCCTTTTTAAAAGCCTCTTTTTGGGAACTAATGTGTCTGTGCTCAGTCTTCATAGTCCTCTTTAAGCCCTCTGTTTTCTGCTAAGACTTGTAGGCTTGGGCTAAACTTGAGGCTATTTCTCATGGTGATCTCTGGTACAGCTGTCAAGCAGAAGCTGGACTGAGACCAACAACTTATTCCAGATGCCACCAAGCAATCTTTAGCTTCTAATGACTCCTAGACATTACTTCTCTGGATACAACTATAATTGGTAACTTAGGAGTGAAGGGGTTTCTTCTTCCCTTGACAAATTTCCTCTGCTATTTAGAGCTGCCCAAATCACTTTGCATACCTTGTTTTGCTAAACAATATTCCTTGGACTTCCAGATCCTTTCTCCAGAAAGATTCAGCTTTTCTGGAAGGAGTTCGGACAGGAATGGTTGCTGCTATTTGCAGCAGCAAACACCTAAGAAATCAAATGCAAAGATTCATAATACAGATCCACAAAAGGCAAGAATGAAACAGTTGCCTGAGGAAATATCCTCACAAACCAGAAAGACATTTCAAAATGATCATTTATGAGTCACTTAATAAAATCACTTTAGCACAGCTGTGCCCTAAGGAATAACCATCTAGATTTAATTCCTCTTAAGTAAGAGACGTTCATCTGTGGGGAAGGGATGCTGGATCAGAGCTTTGTTCCTCTTCCTTGAGGGCAGTGATATGGCTCTGAATATATTCAGTGGTACCGAACATTCTGCAAAAGTGAGTGTTTGAAATATGGTTTATTTTAACAGCTACAAAAAACATGCAGTAAAAGGATCACTACTTTACTTTAAGATACCATTCCCAGGCAGAACTGAATGGCAGAAATGATGCTCCTCTTACCTACTTTTGGAGCTGCTCCATCCTACAGAAAGATTTCTTACTGCTATCTCCATTGTAATCAAAGCATCTAAAAAAACAGAGATGAGAGTAACCCGTCGTAAGGCTGATATCTCCTGTATCAAGACACTTCACATGTGACATATTCTCAAATGGTTCTGGAAGTGATATTGAAGTGGTCACTACAAACTGGGAACCAGAGAAAGACTGAGTACTGCCAGCTTTTACCTCATGTTCTGATGTGCACTACAGGGCACTAATTTCAGTGCTTAGCATAAATACAGCCATCTTGTTTCTTAGCCAGGGTGCAGTTATGCTAAATTGAGCATGCTAAAATGACTAAGAATAATCATTCATTGTGGTATCTTACTGAATTTTCGGCGGTCAGGAAGATGACTCCTTTTTTTCATTCTAAAAATTACATTAGCTGAACAGACCATATTTGGTGTTGCATTAGTAAATCTGGGAGATGAAGCAGACTGAGTAGCTACTTTGTGGTAGCTAGGAAAACTCTTGATTTTTAAAAAATTTTTTTTTTTAATTTTTCTCTCTCTTACTCAGTAGCTTTATCTGTCAGTGATGGTGAGAAACAGACCCTGCAGGGGCAGCAAAGAACAGGAATGTTCCAGGAGAACAGGAAAAAGGCTGTGCTATGTGTCACAGCTTAAGAGAGCTGATAAAGTGTTGTTAGTCAAAATAAGGGAAGAGCTTAGAGGTGACTCATGAATGAAAATAACTGGGTAATTAGTGAACATTTATTTAAGAAAAATGAGTCCCTTCACTCTAACCCAGCATCCAGTTGAGTTCACAGCTTACAGGCAGTAATCTATTGATTGGCTGACAGTGACACTGTAATATACTGACAGTCTCCTGTTGTACGTGCAACCACCCAACATTTTAGATATGAAAACCCACGGGCCAATGTGCCAGTCTTTAGAAGTCTAGGAGGGCTAAAATGGTCACTGGATTGACAGACAAGGTCTTCTGCTGATGCAGATAGTTTCATTTTTCTCTGGATTCAGCACTACTGCCCAAAGTTGGACCCCATTCAGTAGCACACTATTTGGAAACATGTTAGTTAATTGGGGTGAGTTTTGAGGAGAGCCACATGAGTGACTGGAAGCTGATCTGCTTGGCTAAAGGTGAGGGACTTGGAGAACCACAAGAAGAGAAAGGACAGTTTGGAAACAAGCTTATATAGTCATAAAGATGCCACTTCATTCAAGGGTGGGAAGCTGAAAACAGTCAAATTCAGCCTCATAAAGAAGTGTATACTGGATGAGTTCTTAACCCTTATGGCTGATTCTCCTCGATCACTGGGTGGTTTTTTGGTAGTTTGACACTTTTGTAACAGAAATGCTGCAGTTCAGCCAGAAGTTAATCTATTAAGGCATGTTATGTCCTTTGAGTCACACCGGACCATGATCCCTTCTGGCCTTGCAAGGTATCAACCAGAGATGGGCTGAAACCACAGGATTCCTGTCAGGGATCTGAGGCTTGTACTCAGGCTGGTGAGGTTTGGGTTAAATATAATATAAAATGAAAGCATTGTAATGTGTTTGTTGCTTTCGTTTGCCTCAGGACCTTAACTGTGGGAAACTACAGAGTGTTTGGCTTCTTCTGGGCTCAGGCAGCAGCCCACATCTCAGAGATGAGATGGCACATGAAACTTCCTGTTTTAAAGCATTTCCTAATGGGATACCAGGTGCATCTTTCCTGCAGTCATATAGAGCTACGCTGCTAGTTCAGCCTGGGTAGCAGTTTAGCAGCACAGGGCTCGGTGAGGAAGGACAGATTCCCTGATGCATGTCTGTTTTTCTCTTACTATATCGCTCGTGATACCTGTGAAAGCCCAGCAATGTGAACATGCCCAGAAATGTGGAAAACATGCCCTTGGTCTCGTTTGCCATCCTGCTCCAGGAGCGTTGTGAAGCATTCCCATTCTATGTTATCAGTTTCTGTGGGAAAAGGGCTATTTGTGAGAGTAACAACTATGTACGCAGAGGGTCTGGATGCACGTCCTTGGAATGAAGCAGCTGGATCCTATCCCTGGCTTGCATTGGCATTTTCTGTTGTGTGGAGGCATTGGCACCATGAAATGTCAGGTCTCAAAATGGAAACGGCCAGCATTGTTTAGGACCGATTCCAGGAAATGCCTCTTGGATAGAAGCACTCTCTCTTGCTGCCCCTTCTCTATGACCGCGTGAGGAGAAGTATCTAAAATAGGTCATTGTTATGCATGGAGAGAACCCTGTTCCCTAAGCTCCCTTGGTTTCCAAGTAAACGAGCTTTGGAGGTAAGTTAGCAAAAGAGGTTGATTCATTAGCAGCAAGGGAAATCTGTGTGTTGGAGGGGTGCCCAGCTGCCCAAGGGATTTGCGTAGTGACATGTTCCTCAAATCTTACAGAACAAGCTGAGCGATGCACACGCAGTCTTGAACTGTATCACAATCACATGCTTGCTAGGCTCATTTCTTATCTCATGGGTTTCTCTGGAGAGTTTCAGTTACTCCAGTCCCTCATTTGTAAGGGAAGGAGTCATGGTGAGGTATCTTCTAACGTGCGAAAATTCTATATCTGTTTTCTTCTCCAAATTAGGTCACCTTGTAAGGCAGTTCTGGATGGAGTTTGTTCCTGCAGTTACAGAGGCTGTAAATAATGTGTTACAACATATTTGACGCAATTTCTTGCACCATCGCTAGTCTATCTGAATACCATATCCCAAATTAATAACAAATTAATTTTATCTGCTGAAAGATCCCGACTGTCACCCTCCTGTCCGAAATGAGATCATTTTGGACAGTACTTTGCTTACAGAAGGAACAGGGCCAACACATTCTTCTGGCTTCATTACCGAGGGCAGGCTTGTCCACAGAGATGAGTGCTCCCCTTTGTCGAATCATCTGGAGTGCAGGGAGGAGAATTCAGTCTTTTTGGAGTATCTTCCTCCTCTTTGTTGATGTGTCAAGCGAGGGTGCCAATTAGTGCCAGTGATGAGACGGGCACTTATCCACAAGATCAGAAATGGAAACCTGTAAACTGCTCTCACACAGGACACTCAGCAGTTGTCAGATTATAAAGATCTCTGGCCCCTCCTGACCTGAGCCAGATTTGAACCATTGACCTAGAAGGGAAAAGCTTCAAATCCCTGCACAAGCCACGGGATAAATAGGATTTGCAGAGCTGCATGCCCTCATTCCGCGTTCAGCTGCTGCCATCTAATGGCACATGGGGAGTGGAAAGGCCTCCTGCAGTATAAAGATCTTGTCCTTGGGAGTCTAGTATGTGGGAAAACCTATGCCAATAGTTCTCATGAGCTCCTAAGAGTGCTGGGGAAGCATGGCGAATTAGGCTGGCCTTATTCCTCTACAGAGTAGTTTGACAAAGGCCCGTTGTTGTGTAAGTCAAGTAAGATGTGTCCCACTACAAAAACCAGATCTTTGTGCTGCTTTTGCTCTCCTATGCTGAGTTATTTCCATGTATGAAACCTGAGTGAAAGTCTGTAATTGTAACCTGGCTTAACAACCGTCCCAAGAGCAATGGTAACCGAGTGGTGGGTGCCTATGGCAAGGGGAGGTGGCGAGAGAAAGCAGGTAGGAAATGGAACTTTTAATTTCTGCTGGTGCACACAAAACATCTGCACTTTCAAGAACTTTGATACAGAGAGAGAGGTGGAGACTAGAACAAAATTAACCCAACTATCCAGAAATTACTGGGTCTGAAGGCTAACAGACAATAAAACTCACTTTCCTTCAAATAATACATAAAAGAAGCAGCAAAGGAGGAGGAGAGATGTCTCCTCCTCCCCATTGCCCAACTCCAGGAAGTTCCTGCTGTGTTTTCTGTCTCTAAACCCCCAGATTTATAAGGCAGTAAGTATTCATCATATATCGGTTTTGCACTGCCTATTTCTGTCTATACACAGACCTCCAAATAATACTTGTAAGCCACACTAGCTAACGCTGTCTCCCTGCACTGCAGCCGTTGGGTGTCCGGAGACATGTCCCCTGGTGGGGCTGCAGCCCAACGAGCCATGGAGCAGTCCCCAGCAGCCTTAATACAGCTCCAGTGGTGACATGCAAGCTTGCATGGCCCAGCAATCCAACTAAGCCTATCAGCAGGGCTAAGTGAAGCCATAAATCAGCCTTTATATTTGAGAAGTATCTCCAGGAGTCCCTAGTGACCACAGAAATGCCATTTTATAACAGGAAACTGTGGGAAGAAAAAAAAAAAAAAGTGGTATCTCCAGACAGAATACTGGGAAAAGCTGTAAAATTCCCCTCTACTTGGCTGAAGGAATAGCTGTTGGAAAGAAAGTCCAGGAGCAAAGCAACACAGAGGAGAGGAAGGGAGTAACAAACTCATTCTTATTTTCCTACTGGAGGAAACAGTCTTTAAAGGCACTGTGGAGAGAAACAGGAACGAGTGCAATGAGTCCTCAGATGCCCTTGTAACTGCTGGTACTACCTGCACGCCTGTGAGAGGGCAGAGAAGAGCAGGACATGTGAATTATGGCTCAGTGGGTGAATAAAACATTTTAGCATGAAGTTGCTCAGCTTCATTCCAACAAGTGCTTCCCAGACTGTAGTGCACAGCTGAACTATCCTATTTAAGGAGTCACAGGAGCTCTGTTTGCAATCAAGGTCCAGCCACTGTTCCCTTAACTTCAAAGCCAGGATCTATCTAAACGCTGCTGCTGGGCTTCCAAGAAAGTGCAGCTTTGTGCTGCTGCTGAAAGGCAGCCTTCTCAAATACGTACACAGGGATACACCATGGGATGTGTACAGCATAGATACACCAGGGATTTCAGACTGGTACGTGAGGACATAGCACATGAGCCAGGCGGTTATGTCTCCTCTTGCACTCAGAGTGAGGTCTGGCAGGGTGCTGGGAGCTCCTGTTGTAGCTCATGGCTGGACCCAGGTGGGAGATCTCTTGTAGAACGGTGACGTTCCTGAGCTGGAACCATTAGCAAAATGCCTTTGTCAATCAAGTTCCCCAGGAGACTTTCCGCTTGCTCTGTAGATATTTTTCTTTGAAGCTCTGTGGTGAAGTGATAGCAGAATACGTTTAATGGGTCTAAAAATGTCTTGGCAAGGTTGCTATTTTTTTTAGTCTGCGTCCCTTCCCCTCTTATTTCTCACAGGAAAAACTGTCTTCTGACCACTCTCGGGGAAGCGTCGGTTGCAAAGCAAGGACATAAAATTACACCAAGTGAGCTGAAATTTAAGCCTCGCCATTACAGCAGTGACATTCAGCAGTTCATGCGCACCCTCAGCACGCAGCAGCTGCAGGGTTTCGTTACTGTCACTTACCAAAAACTTCAGCTCCCTTTGGTGTGCCCTGCTGTGAGCCAGGGCTCGCAGGCCCGAGACACCGTTTTTATCAATAAGAGCCCTTTAGAGTAGCGTGACATCTGAGAGACTTCAGCAGGATGTAAGATTGCTCTGGTGCTGAGGTATGAATTCATGTCCTCAATTGTTGTGGAAATTTGAGCTGCATGATTCAGGAGACTTGCATGAGTATGGTTCCTTCAGTGCTTAATGGGATTTATGAGCTTAAATGTGATGGATGCCATAATCACATTTCTAACGTGCTGATTCGATATGGGAGGGGGGCAAAAATCAAGTCCGCAGTTTTGCAGTGATTGTGGTGGAGGGCAGACTTTTGCGCAGGAAGTTTGCAATGAGAGCTCTTGCAAATGCCAAAATAAGAAGAAAAAAACCCAAACAACATCGATGAAATGTCTTTCCTCAGCTCTTAATTGCAGCCGCCCGTTCGCTCTGCTCGCCCTGGAGCTGTCACCCTTTCCGATAACATCTGCCGTGGGGTCCCGGGGCAGCCGGAGGAAGGCCTGGAGGTTTAGAGACGTCCCGGCGGGGCAGCAGGAGGTTCTGCTGGCACCCCGGATACCCCGAGCGCTGCGCTTCCTTCCAGGGGGCTGTTTCCCGAGCAGGGAGCCGTCCTTGCTGGGAGCCCCCCAGCCCCCTTCCTTCCCCCCGACCCCGAGCCGTCCCCTCTGGCTGCCGGCGGCCAGGAAGAGCCGCAATGATGCTGACGGCGCAGCGGGGGCTGCCGCAGCTGCCGGCCCGCGGAGAGCGGCGCGGGGGCGCGCCCCGGTGCCGGCGCGGCGGCGGGGCCTGCGCGGCGGTGGGGCCGGCCCGGCGGCTGCCACTCAGGGCGCCGCACCGCCCCCGCCGCCGCGCGGCTCGGGGCTGGGCTCGAACCCGCGGCCGCCGCGCAGGGCGCGCTCCCGGCCGCGCCCCGGAGGTGGTGGGCGCCTCCCGCGTTTGCATCGTCCCGGCTGCGCCCGCGGCCCTGCGGGCAGGGCACAGCCCCGGGCAGGGCGAGGAGCCGGTAAGCGCTGCGGGGGCCGGGTTTCCACCTCCCGCAGGGGGAGGCTTCGGTTTGCCCATCCCTCCTCTCTCCCTCCCAGCCGTGACTGGGGCCTCTTAGCGGTTTCCTCTGCTCCCCAGGTGTTGGGCGAGAAGAGGATTGGTCCTACCTGGGGGGGACTTAGGGCACTAGGGGCCCATCCTGAAAACGAGAGTGTCAGAGAACATCTGCCAGCGGTTAACCCGGATGAGTGCTGGCAGGATGTGATGGGGAGAGATTTGGGGCACTGCCTGGACCAGCAGTGGGGTAGGCAGGATGAGTGACAGTTGTATCGAGACACGAGATGTGATGGCAGGAAAAGAGTTGACTGGTAACAATTTGCGTGTTTATTTTTTCTTACAAAATGCTGTGGGGTCGTGGCAGCTTTTCTGTAGATAGATGAGTCACATAGTGCCTGCGTGTCAGCTAAGGCATAAAAGGAAGACAAAGTATCCAGATTAGAAAGAAGATCAAAGAACTATCCTGTTATTGAGGAGTGGTGGGCAGCTAGCTGTACTGCGCTGGGTGTGAATTATACCCTTTGCTGGAGCGCAGGATGCTAGGATGTCAAATGCTCCTACTTCATAGCTAGGGGTCAGATCCTAAAAAGGGTTGGATTCTGCTGGAGTCCACAGTTCTCATGCCTCCCAGTGTGAGAGCTGGTAAGTCCAGAATCCAGACTGTGTGCAGCACCCTCTGCATCTTTCTAGACGTTCTCAGGGTGGGAGCCAGAATGCGCAGCAAGCACTCCAGCGGGAGCATAGGCCAGGGAAGAGAGAGATAGTTGCAGAAAGGGAGATTGATTTGACACTATACAAAGTCGAAGGTGAACTGAGTAGTATTATTTGGATCAGCAGAGCATCTAGGGTTTAGTGAACGTGTGGTGGTTTGCCTCCAGGTTAGTGCAGCGGACAAAATACTGAAGGGCTTCCTGTCTTCGACCCATCTGATGCCTTCTTTTGTTATCTCATTGTTTCTGATTTTGTTTTTCAGAAAAACTTTGTGATTCAAGAAAGTCACTATGAAAGGTGAGGAAGTTCGGCAGAGGAAGAAAGAGGGAAGGACTAGGAATGGAGAGCGATCCAGGCACAAAGCAAAGAGCAAGGGTAAACACCGAGAGAGCCGACTTGGCAGCCATGAGGCAGAGGATGTCTCTCTGTCTGCACAGCAGAAGCGGTTGTCTGAGGAGAAAGTGGCCATGGCAAGGTCGCGGGAAGAGTCAGCCGTCTCAATTTGCCTGCAAGTGCTCCTGCCATATCTCCTAGCAGGGCTTGGCATGGTCTTGGCAGGCATGGTTTTGGATTATGTTCAGGTAAGGGAAAGGAACTGATCTGATGTACCTGGAATGGGATAGGTGGAGGACTTTTCTTCAGAGGCAGGGCATTTGCTCTGGGTATAGCAAAATAAAGGAGGACTTACAGCAGTTTCACATGCCAACACACCCTTCAAAGTCAGCTATTATGTACTTTCGTGCAGCTTTCAGGAGACAGTGCATGATGTTTTTCTGGCCCTTTTTCTCCTCTGGAGATAAAAGACAATGTGGTACTAAAGAGCATGCGAAGGATCTGAGGCATCTATGTAGGAAGATGCAGTCCTGTGTAAAGATCTCACCTTGGTTCTGGGAAGAGGGTGGCTGTGCTGCAGCCCTGAGCGCTGTGGTGGCATAGTGCTTTCCTGCAGTAGATACAGCTGTATCACTGCTGGATGTAGCTCTGGAAAGTCCTGTATCCCCTGCCGCACTGTGTAAGGAGCTAGCCAGCCTAGCACTGCTAATGCCTCATACAGCCAGCCCAGCCTGTGCACCACATCCTTTTCTTAAAGCCTTGTAGCAGATGACTTAAATCCTTGAGTCTTCTTCCAGTCCAATTTCTGATTCTGTGATATCAGAAAGGACCAGGTGTTTCCTCCTATGGTGCAGCACTGTTAAGGTAGTGGCGAACACCTAATTTTAGAAAGTTTAAAGCTGCAGTTGATTTCTAGTTTATAAATTGCTACGCCTTTGCACTCTAGGTGACTCTCACTGCTGTGTGCCTTTTTGTTAACCCTTGTTATTTGACTAGCTAGCTGTTGGGCCAGACTGCCCTGACCTATCTGATACGCTGACATTGAAACTACTGTGCTTATATTGACAACTTTCACAAATCTGGAGCTCTGTTCTTTTGCTGTTAGCCCTGGGCTGATCTCCCTAAGCTAGAAGAGCTATAAAGGCTTAAGAGTGACACAGTATCCTTAACTGACCTTAGCATGTACTCAGTACCCAGCAGAGTGTCTAGTCAGATCAGAAAACAGCAAGGCAAATCCAGAACCCAATGACAAACTACTTTTTTTCTCCATAGGTGTCGTTCTGAGAGTCTTAAGCCTTGAGCAGCCACTTTC
Organism: Tauraco erythrolophus; assembly: GCF_009769465.1. Taxonomy (NCBI): domain Eukaryota; kingdom Metazoa; phylum Chordata; class Aves; order Musophagiformes; family Musophagidae; genus Tauraco; species Tauraco erythrolophus. Next base: position 11,921,992 of record NC_141476.1, read on the forward strand.
ATATTTATTTTTCAGACTGTTCACGCCTGCCCATTCGTATGGATCTCTGATGTTAAATGCCTGTTACCTCCTGTTGTGAGATATTAAAGCGTGATATAGGTTGCAGATGGGGTTTGTGATGTTGCAGGAGTGTTTTTCTTTCAACATTCTTCCCTTAGAGTATTGTTTTTTCTAGGAAGGACTGGGCCACTGATATAAACAGAACGTGAAGCAAATCTCTTACTCCTCTGAAACCGTAAAAGTCAGATTTCTGTTCTGTGCAAAGAGAGAGCTAACAAAGAGCTTTCATGTTAGTGCTTAGAGCCTGGGAAATCAACCCGTGCAACATCTCATAGGAAAAGTGGGCCTTTGGCAATGAGTATGGTGACTTTTCGTACGTGATTACGGACTACTTGAGCGCGTCTCATTATGGACTAGCTGCTTCTAGGAACTGTCCTTCCCTTCTAAGCCAGTCCTGGCCTCTGCTCCTGCTGCTGCTGTGGTTTCTGTAGGGCAACAGGAGATGCTGTGAGGCTTTGGGCCCCTGGCACTCTCCCTCTGCTTGCTCTCAGTCTCTCCACATGAGCTCTGTTCTCTGCCCTTTCTTAAAGTGGGGAAGAAAGGAGCAAAATAAGAAACAGGAAGAATACAGAGCCTGATCTGACAGAGGGCTAGCAGAGTCAGGAGTCATCGTAGTCCAACAACTGGGATGTATAGTCCTTGTAAAGCATCATCCTCCCATGAGTCTAAAGTGTCAGAATAGTGTTGTCTTTGGCTAACGCTGCCATGGTATAAGAGCACTCACTGGTATCCCTGTCCCTTCTTTGCAGGGATGACAAGGTGCGTCTGGAACTGTGTTCTTTAGCACTTGTCATCTTTCTGTTATTTTTATGTGCTGTGGCCGTGGATGGAGGCCCTAGATCAGAGTCAGGACCCACCAGAGGTTGTTTCTGCTTTGACTCCTCCAGGGCAATGCTACCTGTTGACTAGTTTTCAAGCAGAGGGATAGAGTGTGTTTGTGTGCAGAGGAGGATAGCAGTGTACCTCCCCAGGTTTTGCCATGATGAGTGGTGCAGCCATGAGGTGTTTGGATTTTTTCCCGACTGGTTATAATCTTTTTCCTGCTGTTCAGCAACGCTCTCTTTTTTTTTCTCAAACCTGATGCATCTGTTTGCTGACAAATATGGTATATCTCTTTGCCAGGAAAATATGATGCATCTCTTTGCTGACAAATATGGTGTGGATCTTTACCAGAAATGCCTTAAATACATAATAAAATGACCCAGTGTACACACGCAGGTCACCTGAAGCAGTTACCTTTTCTGCATACTGATTCATCAGTTGAAGACTTTTTATGGTGCTTGCTTAGAAACAGAGAGAGACGAAGCATGATAAACTCATAAAGCCTGCCAGACTGATGTTTTAGTACAGGATGTGTAGCTGCTGTGGTTTTTAGAGGCGTTTGAGTCATTCAGGCTCATTAGTATTTCCTTTACATTGATGTTTCTGCCTGTTGGCAATACAGTTGGCAGATACATTGACGTATGGAACTGGCTATGCACGTTATCAGACCTTTGAAAACCTGTGGTAGCTGTCCAGAAATTATCCTTTATTTCCTTGAAGCCTCTCTGAGTTTCTAACCAGAAGTGGGCCTTCATGCTGTCACTTCTCAGCTCCTGGCTAATAATAGAGAGATTGGGTCATGTGTCGTTATTACAGGATTTTTATTAACCTCCCTCTTCCAGCTATTGCGGGCCTTTTTTTCCAGTTAGATAGCTGAAAAGTGCTCCCTTGTTAGCTTCCAGGTAACCAGACCACTGTTAGGTGATAGAGACACACATACACACCAAGGTAGCCGGGAGAAGAGAGACTTCAGGGGCTGTTCCAAAATATCAACCTAGAAATCAGCAAAGGACAAAGTCTCCCATCTGTAGCTGGGGCTTGTTTTCCACCCTGCCATGCTTGCAGAGGGATGTGCTGTGCCATCTCAGCCCATTAGGCTTTGTTTTGCGTGAATTCAGACCAAAAGAAACACATCATCGAAATGTCTGAGAACTTCCTCAGTTCCCTGTTTATCTTGTTCTGTCCAACCTCGCCAATGTGTTTAGCTCCAAACTGGGGACCCTGTCACAAGGACAGAGTCCATAAGCCTTTAATCTTTGCTTCTCTCTGCAGATTGTGCCAGGGAAGGGGTCGATTAGTACAAAAAGTATTAGTAATGCAACGTGATTTGAACATTGAATTTGAACTGGACTAAGAAACCTGAATCTTTCATGCCTGCCACTGAATACTTGCTTTTACTTGTTTGCCTTCCCTAGGGCATGGCTGGGTTTGAACCTGTGATTGGATAGCGAAAAAGCTTATTTGTGATTGTGCTAAACCAATCCTATACTCTTGTGTCCTAAAGTGTGCTTTTAAAGCTCTTTGACCCTCTGATCCAGTCAGTTTGCCCAAATTATTAGAAAGGACCCTTAGAATACCCTGCATCCCTTGCCTGCTTGCGTGACTTTGAGCTGAAGAATACACTGCAGTCTTTACTGAGCAGGATACAAATTCTTTGGCCGTACGTGGCCATGAGGCAGCTTGTGTCAGCTGTTTGACCATGGGGACTCTGGGGTGAGACCCTCTCTCAAAGCAGTATCTTCCTGAGAGTATGCAGAAGCCGTGTTTTGCTTTCAGACAGGAAGGGAGAGCAGCTCACAGCATGCTGTGGAAACATTCACCCTTTCTCTCTCTTGCCTGCGGCGTAGTGAGATTATGGAGCTACCTTAAATAAGCTCTGGCTATGACTCTTATCTTGGCCTTTGCAAACTAGCAGAAAGTTGAAGTGATGACAGCAGATAAGGGTGTTCGCTTTTGAAGCTTATTGGCTGGTTCTCTGGATTTTTTTTTCCCCTGAAAGCCAGTCATTCAGAGGTATAGCTGGCATAGACCGATCGTTACATCCCACGGAGACCATGGAGGGGGCAAGAGGGGCTGGCGTCTAGAAGGGCAGATCTTCTCTCACCAGCTGGCTTAGCTGTGCCACTTGCCTGTGGATGAGACCTGTGTTAGGATCATCAGCCATGAGAAGCATGGACTCATGTTTTCCTTGACCTTTCTTCACCTTGAAGGAGAGCAAAATGGATCCTGATTGTTAACTCTCCACCATCTCGGCCTTGGGACAGTGAGAAAAGTTCAACGTTGCTTGTGGTGAGAGTGAAGGAACTGGGGCTGGTTCACAGCAGGCTTACATATTAAACCGTCGTATCAAAGGCGAGCCGCAGTCTGACAAGAAGTGTAACCTGAGCAGAAAGGACACTGGTGCGTTTGAGCACGCTGAGGGATTCTTGCATGACCTGTCACTCTTTCAGTGCTGTCGCCTGAGCAGGTCTTACTGGTTTTTACCGAGGTGGTGGGAGCTGAATGGGGTGTGGGCTCATTTCTATTCGTCCACGGACATCTCTGCAATCTTCTTTTCTCTTTTTTAATTCCCCCCTGGATATAACTTGGAGAAATAGCGTCTGTCAAGTTTGCTGCCACCTGGGCTCAACCCAGCTGAATCAATTTTGGAGGATACCCTTGCTGCAACCCTCCGGACGTGCTCCTAGGAGAAGAAGCAGCTAAAGCAATTTGGCATCATTGCTGTTGTTTGAGGAAAAACATTTCTTTTGACTTCAGAGAGCGCTACCAGGAGGATCTGTGTGATGTCCTGATCTCCCCTCATTTGCCCTGCTGAGCATGGGGTAATGGTGTTTGACCATGGTGGTCACACAGTTACAACTGGAACTGTGCTTCCATGGAAAGAAGCTGAGAGGTTTCACCTGCAAGTTGACCAGGTCAGCCAGTGGATTTCTCCCAGAGACTTCGTTCTCCATTGCCTCCCAGATTTTCGTGCCGTTCCTTCTGGCTGGCTTGGGCATGGTAGCTGCTGGCCTCTTGATGGATGTCGTTCAAGTAGGTACATGTGGTTAGGCAACTTAGTAGTGAGGGGGTGGGCTACTTTACTGACCTTAAGTATTTGTGCATTTTTGGTTTTAATGCGTGTAGTTCGAGCAGCCAGTCAGGAGGATGGCTGTAGGTTTTTCCTGTGCTAGAGAGACACTAACCATCTTCTTCAGGTCAGCACATGGGCTTCTTGTAAAGTGGGACAGTGACTTTCAGACAGGCTGCCTGACACTGCCCTCGGTGCGTTAGCCTGGGTGCTCCCTTCGCTGTATCTAGCTAAACACTTTGATGGTGACTGCCGTGAAGCAACTGCGATCAGACTGTGGCATATTCCTGTATTGCATGGTATTATTTCTTTCCTTCAAAAATTGCTGATAAGGAGATCTGGGTCAGGGTTGTTATTAACTACCTGTCTCACTCAGAGGCAAGTTTATGCTTTCAGTTCTTTGCAAACAACCTAATGTAATCTTTGGTCTGGAAGGCATTTAGATACTGTGATGAGAGGCATGCCAGCATAAAAAGATTAGCATTGCCTACAAACTGAGTGCTTCTTGGCCAGACTCTGAGGTAGGTGTAAATTTGGAATAACATCCATTGACTTCCAGGGAGTGGCGCTGGTTTTACACCATGGTGGCCACAACCAGAATCTATCCCATCTGTCTTTCTTTTGTACCAGTGGCACAAATAGAAATGCAAAATTTGATCTACTTTGGGCATCTCATGCCAGTGGATTTACAAATCAAGAAGCTGGCAGAGTTTCCAAAGGATATATCCTGCACTCTGAGCTCACTGGAGTACATTGGATTCTCTGGCATTAGTTCCAAGCAGGAGCTAAATATGGATACTCAAGTGTTTGGAAAGACAATACCTTGCTGTTTTTTTCTTGCACTGAAAGAAACAAAGAAGGCAGAAGAGTTGAATTAAAAGGAATATCAGGAATATCAAAGAAGGGTTAACTGGAGTGGCACACACTGTTGCTATGCTGTGTTTGTCATCTCCACCTTGTGCTGTGCTAAGGCACAGACCTGTCTTGCAGCATTGCAGAAGTTCTCAGACTCCCCAAGATGTGATGTTAATAGTTAGCAGTTATCTTTGGCCAGATATCTCAGAGAAGGATAAAGACATAGTACGTGTCCGCTCCATACCCTTGGCAGGTGGATAGGTCTTTGTCTAAAAGAAATCAAACGCACTTGCTAAGAATTGGGCTCTGTTCAAACATGTAACTGCATCCAAACTGATGGAAAACACAAACCACGTATGCCTATGTTGTCTGCATGTGTCCTTTAAATACCAGAGTGCAGTCTGCTTTCTGTATTTGTTCATTAGACTCTTAGAAGTGGGGCCATGTGTGAAGTGCAATAATGGGAAATGTATTTTTTGGTGAAGGTGTTTCCAACCCTCAGTCAGTGGGTTCAGCTCCCAGAGGAGAGAGCTACTGCATTGAGAGTCATAACTGGCTTGGGAGAGATGTTGGTGAGGTGAGCTGCCACGAGATCAACAACCACACATTTAAAAACAAAACCAGTAGCTGGAAAAATCCAGAGACCCTAGCCTTTAAAGGTTTGGATTATTCTTCTGCGCCTTTTTGTCTTTGAGCTGCTTATTTTCAGCTTTTCTTCCTGCAAGTGCAAGTGCTAGAAATTCACTGTCCTGTCCAACTAAAACCTGAGACTAAGTTTGTTTGCTTGAGGCCAGGTACCGTAAGACTCATATTAGTAATCATGATGGCTCATGCTGCTGAAACTACAGGTTTTTCTTGTCCAAGAGTCCATGATTTGCCCATTTTTCAGGGGATGGTCTGACTGAGGAACACTTTGCCCTATTTGCAGTCACTGCAAAAAATTCTTAGGAAACTCCGTGTCTGCCTTTGACAGGGAGATACATGGGCAAGCTCAAGGATGGTATCTAGAGCATATGTGTGAGTTCAATGGTGCTGCCCTTGTTTTGTAGCATATCTTGAAATAATGTGGTTCTGTGCTGGGAGTCCAGCTGGTGCTCTCATTTACAGGGCTGATGTTGTAAAGAGGAGAGCAAAGAGGAAATTGCTTGTTTGTGTCCTATCAAACTTTTCAGGATTTTAGCAGTTTCTGATCTCTCCTGGAATGAAACCAATAACTGTTCATGTTACTGTAAAAAAAATAGTAAATAAACAGGAGAGATTTGTCTAGCCCAGCTGATTCCAAGGCTCAAATCTGGGTCTCATACTGTAATAAAATGATGCCCAAAGAAATAGCCATTTGCCATTTTATCTTTTTGGTTGTGCAGATGATGCAGTCTCCATGCAGTGCTGCTAGCATGGCAAGGGTCTTTTCTTGCTGGACGTTTCTGCCTCTGCTCCAGTGATCCTTGGCCAGCTGGTCAATTTGGATTCCGGGCTGGCTGACATGGCAGGAGACCTCACCGGTGTTTGGCCCACTCTTTTACAGTAAGGGGAAGAATCAGATTGAAGCTCCATGGTCGGATTTCAAACCAGAGAAATCAGGAGGAAAGCTTCCCTTTTGTTCTCCCCTTCCACACCATGATAGTGGGACACAATCCAAATAAAAGTCACAGACATAAGATATCGCTGTCCTTTGTTGATAAAAGCCCATGAGATGCTTAGCATTGAAAAGGATTTTGAATTGGCTTGCAACTTACAGTCCAGGATCTTTTGATCTTTCTGTTGACTTGCTCATGGCAATGGAAAAACTCTGAGATTTCTTAGCTGCTGCCACAGGAGGATGGATGCCCTGAAGAGGCAACAGGACATGGTTGGGACTGTGAGGACAGTGTAAGGAGGGACAGTGGGGCTAGACTGCACTGGGGAGTCTCAGTACATCTCAGCCTCTATGGGACTCCATGAGTAGATCTTACTGGCATGAGGACCAGCTGCAGTGGATCACGAGGTAACAAGTTTCTTCAGAGCTGAGCTTTAGGGCTGTAACTCCATTATGAGGATGTGAAATGCAAGAGCCTCTTTCTGTCTCAGTGTCCCTGTGTGAGTTTGCAATGCTGCAGGGGATGTTTCTGTTCCTTCTAGGCCAGTTTTCATCTCGAAGGACAGACACACTTCCTAGACTCTATCTAGCTGTCTTTATTCAGGCAGCTCCTTGCCTGTGCAGCTCTAACCTGCCACATTCACCTGCTTCTCCAGGGGACAGTCCTGCAAGGCGATGGCACAGGGATCATCTGTTTATTCTGTATTTCTGTGGTCTGTAACACAATGGAGTCCTGCCTACTGTGGTATAAATCATTATGAATCTGTTCTCAGGCTCTTGGTGAGTCACTAATGAGACTCAAATGGAGGCAATTAAGTCAGGATTTTTTTATTAGTACAGTTGTGTCATTCTTTATTAATTGTTCAAAGCCTTTCATTGTAATTATGTGTAAGGCAGAGTCCCAAAAAATCGTACCTCTCATCCTGAAACTTCTGTTATGATGGCTTGAGACCTGCAAAATTCATCACGAACACTAAGATTGGAGCTTACATTGATGTAACAAAGTCATATTTCCCAAAGGTGACCTGCAGAGAAAATACAAACAGTTGAGGTTTTATGTTGCCTTTTATTTACATATCTTTTTATGTGCAAAATATGCAATGTCTTAAATATGAATGTCTGCACGCCCGTATATTTTAAATGACTGGATTTTTTATATTGTGACTATGAAGCTGTTTTTTCTCCTCTTTCTTTAGAAGGTGTCAAAGATGTGTTTGGATCTTTATTTTTAATTAGAGATGAGAGAGGGGGATTTCAATCTTTAAAAGAGATGTCCGCCCCTAGCTTCTCTCAGGTATTTAAGTTCCATGTTAATAAAGTCAAACAAAGTTGTAGTGTGTCCAATAAGGTGACTAGTCTCGTATTGTCTGTTGTTTACTCAACAGTGACTTACCTTTAACATTTTGAAACGTGCCTGTTTCCAGGTCACCGCTGCCAGGAAATGTGCCTTTTTATATTGGTAATAGTGTTTTGCCTATTATCTGCACCTCAGGGGTGTCTTGCACCATGTGCTCAGGGCTGGCTCAGCCCCGCTTTCATTCATCCTGACCCAGAAGGAAGATGCGAGGTCTTCCCAGCAGAGAGCCACACCACTGGCTTCCCACAGCTTCCCATGAGACAGCCAGAACAAAACACGGAGCTGTTACACCCTGTATGTATTTCCCAACAGGCTGACAGCTGAACGTGTTGACATTTACCAAGTCTGTCCAACCTCCTGGATTTTCGGGTTTATAGGATCCTAATGGATGTGGAGAAAGTGGCAGGGATCTGTTGTTCGTTTTGTCCTCCTCAGGACCGTCATATGATACTAACCAGTGACAAGTTAGAACTGATGAACAAGTTCATCCTTCACATGATGTGTAGCTAAATTATGGAAATTTTTGCCACAGGATGGCACATGGGTTGGAGGGGAGAGATTGGATGAGTACCTGACAGAGAAATCCTTTGAACACTGGCAAGTGTGCAGAAACACCACCCCTGCCCCCAGCTCAGTACCCTGTGGCAGATAGTTGTAGGCTGGAAAATACACAGGAGAATTATCCCATCTACTTGTCATGTTTGCAAATTCTTGTTTTATACATCTGAATTTGACTGCTAGTGGTGATAAGGATAGGTTAGATGGACCTTTGGTTTGACTTACTGCAGCTGCTCTTCTTTTCTTGTATTCTCCTCTTAGATGTTGAGCTAGTTGGTTTTACTTCACGGTGAGCTGCTCCGCTCTGTGATTTCATCCTGATGTGAGCCTCTTCGGCCACAGTGGGACTTTGCCAACATCCTTGAATGCACAGAGGGTGAATGAGTTATGTTCCAAGGCACTGTATGGTAGATAAATTAGAGAAGACGTGTTAATCAACAAGGTTTCTTACAGTTTCAGATAATTGCTAGTGTTGCAACTGGTTCGACAGCTTTGTACAGTTCAGCTTCAGAGGAGCAATGATCATCAAGATATTGGCCCAGCAGTTAGGGCTTATGGGATATCTTAATTCAAAATCCTTTTTCCAGCTGTGCTGGGAGCATGTTTGGTAACAGGCAGATTTAGGAGCTGCCTGTGGAGAAGAGATACAAAAATCTCCTTCCCTCCCACCACCAGTCTTAGATACTTAGTTAGAAGTTTGGTAAAAAAGACAGATACAACTTTTTGTTGTTAGATTGTTTCCAGATCTTTGTGTTTGTTCTTGTGAGTCTGTATAGGGATAGGCGTTCCTGTCTCTAGTGTCAGTACAAAGGATGGAGAGCATGCTGTATTTCATTTGGCTTGTGAACCCTGATTATTTTTCATGTTGTTCTTGGCTAATGCTAAAGGCACATATTAATTTGTCGCTTTCCAAAAATCTTCTGCTGCCCTCAGGAAAAAGGTTCCTTCCCTGTTAAGATAGTGCTTTGCTGTGCGTGAGATCAGAAAGAGTATTGCAAGATAAAAATTCTTTCCTTTGCTCCCAATATGCAACCAGCCCAGGACTGCATCTTCCCCCCTGTGCATAGCAGACACCTGTAGAGCAGGTGGTGAGACAGGAAGCAACAGCATAGGACTGGTCACCATCGCAAACTGAGGTCATTGTCTTTGTTTTTTTTTCAGCACTGGGATGTGTTTCGTACAATTACAGAAGTTTTTATCCTGGTTCCTGCCTTGGTTGGCCTGAAGGGTAATCTTGAGATGACACTGGCATCCAGGCTTTCTACTGCTGTGAGTGTTAACAAGGCGGTGGTAGTGGTGTGTGTGGAGGAGACATCAGGAGATTCTGCTTTGCTATAACCATACCATGTGTGTGAGACATGCCCTTTTCTGCTAAGTAGAAACTAGTGGGGTGTGAGCATTAAAATAATGTGTTTGCCCTTGTTTTGTAACTGGAACAGAGAATTTCCATTTGTGCTTTGAAGGTGAATTAATCCCTGGGTGGCCAGTTGCTGATATCTGGGGCCCTGTGACACATCAAGGAGACAAAGCCAGGGCTCCACAGTTGTCAGCTCCGTATTGGATTGCTTTTCTGTGGGTATTGATCCTTGAGAGACCCAGGGCTTCCCAGCAATCCTACCTTGGGAGGAGCATACCGAGGCTTCTTGGGACCTGCAGTAGCTTCTGCTGCTGGATTTGATCTCTCCCATCTCCCTAAGCTGTTCTGTTTACTTTGGGCTGTTTGTGTTTCACATCTTGGGAGAAACTGGAGCTTAACAGAGAAACTTAGGGGGAACGAAAGAGGAAAAACGGTTTAAGTTGTTCAGCTTTCATTCTGTGTGCGATGTGGTGGATGTGCCCACTCCACCTTTAGCTGGGTGCCCTGCAATGGCTCTGCTCCTCCATGTGAGCCTCTGGGACACTGGGCTAGAGCATGATGGAGATGTATCAAGAAGGAAGTGCAGGGAAGGCTGGGAGATGCCAACCTGTGCTTGCTTCTCTCTGGCTTTAGCAGCCCCTAAACTGCCTTCAGCAGCTGCCTGTGCCACAGGAACAGGTTTTCAGAGTGTCTCTCTTGGCTCCCAGGCTAACACGGGACAGATGGATGATGCCCAGAAGCAATGGAAAATGGCCACCTGCAATTTAGCCCTTATCCAGGTGAGTCACTTCAGCTGGGGGAGGAGAAAGGCTCTTTTGCAATGCACAGCCTGACAGCGTCTGTTCCCAGCAGTCCTGGATCCAGAGCTGTTGATTTGGGGCAGGTATTCTCAACAGAGACAAGCAGAGCCCGGGACTTAACCTCCAACAAAGCTCTGTGTGGCCCCAGAGCTTGCAGCTTAGCTGCAAAACACATCTAGACATTCATGGACAAGCTGAAATAATGAAAAGCCCTCCTTTTGCAGGGGGACCTGCAGCACAATCCCTGTTTCACAACAGCCCCTAGATAAAGCCTGTCCTTTACTGGCAGTGTTTGAGAATCAGCCCTGGGCAGGAGGGGAGAGATGGGGGAAATGTGCCTCTTGTAGCTCTTTCCACTTGTTGAAATCCAGCAATCAGCCTAGAGGTTGCACATGGCAAGGCCACAGGGCTTGCAACATGTGTCTGAGTGCTCTCCCTTATCACCTTCCACAGCTTTCAGCTTGCTAGGAGTGCTGCGTTGATGGGGAGCCCATTTCTGTGTTGACCAGGGCACTTCCTTTGCTGGTGAACTCTGTGTCCTTTGCTGAAATGTTATCTGCCCTCTGCAGGCCTCCAGAGTTTTTCTCCAAACTTCGTCAGGATTTTTTTTAATATAGTGGAGCCTTACAGGGATGATGCTTAAATACGTAAGCAATCAGCATCTTTGCAAGGCTTTGCCCTTCTAGCTGTGTGGCAGTGCCACAGTCGCATGGAGCCAGCACTGCCTGGGAGCAGATGCAGATGATTTCTCACCGTCTGTGTTTCAACCCTCAGGTCCAGGCCACCGTGGTGGGACTTCTGGCTGCTGTTGCTGCTGTGATCCTGGGAGCTATCTCCAAGGGCTCTGTGGAGCTGAGTCAGGCTGCCGTGCTGTGTGCCAGCAGCGTGACCACAGCCTTCATAGCTGCACTTTCTCTTGGTGAGTCGTTTTGGTTCCTCAGATGAAACACGCAACACTCGGCTGCGGAAAATTCTGTCCCTCCGCCAGGGAGGCCCAGCTGACATCCCTTTGGTCTGGCACAGGGAGGAGGGATGCTGGGAGTATTAGTCCTATACCTGCTGCTTTCACCCCCTCTGCATCCTGCCCTTGCTTCTCATCTATGAGGATCTGTTCTTCACTGGGCTAGTGGCATCCACAGCAGCAATCAAAATGCCCCACTTCACCTGACAACACAAAAAATGCCACATGCTATACATGGGTGTACACACACGTGCTCACACTTTCTCCTTATGTTTTGGGTGATGCAGTAGCCATTTACACTGGCCCTTTCCTTGGAGAGAGTGAGCTAATGCCGTGTACAAAGCAGGGTATTGAGAGCCTGTTAGCAGACAACTCCAGACCACGCTCAAGACGGGCTCGGGTTACCCAGTACCCTGCAGAGGATTGTGGCCAGCCCTGTGGCTTGCCTGCTGAGAGCTCTGATCCAGACAGTCAGCTCCCCTGCCTGTTCCCCTCGCAAGGGAGTCGTGATGGGGTGGGCGACGGGTAGGAGCTGCTCTGGGTCGCCTGGAGATGATCAGTTTGTAGATCTGCCATACGAGGGCAGCATGACACCCGGAATAGAGAGAGCTGGCAGAGTTGGATACAGCAAGTTTTATAAATGAAAGGGACAAGTCAGAGCAAGTGCATATCCTGAAGCTGGAGTCAAAGGGTTATTGTAGATGCCTTTGATGAAAAACATGGGATGAGGCAGTTGTTACAAGAGAAAACCAGCAGCCCAGCTTTCATTAAACTCTTCCCTTCAGTCTCTCCGCTCGGTGTGATACAGAGAGGCTTTGCTGCCGTACCATCAGAGGCTTTCAGCCACCAATAGTTTCTTCCCTGGACATGGTCACAGGCGACCTGTCTGTGGGTGAGCACGATGGGAAGCTGCTATTTTTATGACCAGGGAGGGGGAAGCAGTGTGAACTGTGCTGTGGGGAGGGGAGTGTGGGTGTCCAAGAGAGCTTTTGTGGAGAATGCCATGTTGTGTGAACATGTGTTTCTGTATCAGGGAAGGTGCACACGTGGCATTTCTTAGCGGAGAGCTAATGCTTCTGTGCACGCTCAGCTTTGGTGGGCCTGTGCCAACAGGCACAGAGAGGTGGTGAGCTGGAGGGAAGCACTGTTCCTCTGACTTCCTTTGGTGCATCCTGTCAGCCACGGAAGGACGTTGAAGAGATGTCATGTTTCTTGGCTTAAGGCTGCCCTTGCCAGTCACACAGCAGTGGAGGGTGGCCAGGCAGGGTTTATTCTCGGTGGCTCTTCCACAGGCCTGTGAGAGATCTGATGGCTGAGGGATTCCCGCTTGTTCATCAAGATCTGGAATTTGTGCTCATTAACTTACCTTGGAAGCAAAACTTCCCTCCTCCTCAACAATGCTGAAAAGCAGCTGAATTTTCCAGGTGCAGCTCAGAGGACGAGAGGCAATGTGGGCCACCTTCATAACCCCTTCACTCTGGATCTTCTCACAGCATCAACATCCACCCAGTGCAAAGGAAAGCAGCTCCAAAGACTCTGGGACATGAGGGGTCAGTCTGATAGCTGGGACGAAAGGCTAATTCAGACTACTGTAAGGAAGCTCGTTGCTCCTTGGTGGTTCAAACTTAGAGAAATTTTGGTCTAATATGGAAAATATCTTTGTGCTGTGGAATCCAGAGCAGAGGATGGCACCAGGAGGCTGTGGCATGCCTGCTGTGTGCTTATCTATGAGCATGCTTTGTGCCTGGTCCTGCTTCAAGGCAGCAAAGATTAGCTGCTCAAGAGGGGAGCTGCTACGTTTGGGCTGCCTGCTGGTATCTCCTTTGATCCCTTGAGTTAGCTTGTGTGCCTCTGGGCCTTTGGTGCAGTTCATAAGGGCAGAGTCATGCCCTTCAGGTTAGTGAAAGCAAGAGGACAAATTCCTGGGGATGTCCAATCTCCAGCTGCGTGGTACCACTACGGGTAATCTGCTTCTTGCTTTTCCCAGACCTCGTGTCCCTCTGGGAACTGGAACAGCAACTCTGGGGTGAAACACAGCAGGATGCATTATGATGCCTGCTCTGTGTCTTTTCTAGGTCTGGTGATGATTGGCGTGATCATCGGAGCAAGGAAAGTTGGGATCAATCCAGACAATGTCGCCACACCCATAGCAGCAAGCCTTGGAGACTTGATAACCCTTTCCCTGCTGGCAGGAATCAGCAGTACGCTCTTCAAATACATAGGTACAGTGTTCAGCAGAGATTTACAGCTCAGCAAGGGAGGGATGAATCCTTGTGAAATTATTGCAGGGTGCTTACCCATTTCTGGGATGTCTCAGAACAGAGGCTGTCATGCCACTGGGGTTGAAAAAGGACCAAAGAGGCTTTTTCCAGGCTCCCTTTTAGTAGCAAATTAGAAGGCAGAGCCTAAGAAACACGACTGGGATTTGTCAAAGAAATGACCAACGTGTGTATTGCATAGCGTTGGAACAGAAGGTTGACATATGTGACACTGACTCTGTTCCTGTGTCTGTTGCTAGCCAAGCATAACTACTTTCTGTGCATGGGTAATAACAGGTCCTTCCTCACAAAGCTATTTAAAGGTTTTGGCATTTGTAAAATCTTCTCGTATCTTCTCATGTGGCGAGTTGTGGATGAGCAAGATATTATCATCTGGGAGGGAGAGAGGCAGGCAGTGCTGCATTGTTTTTTGCTCACAGGACTCTGAGTATGAGTTGTGGCTATGGGGTTAGCTGTGCTGCTGCTTGGCAAAGACTGGGGCACCTGTTGACACTGAAAAGTTCAAAACATGTTGCAACTTGGTGATATATGCCTGACTGTTGCTTGTAAAGTGCTAGGCTATTTACCATGAGCCTGTGCTAGGCTGTTTACTGTGAGCCTAACCTAGAATAGAGACAGGAAAATAAAAACATCCAGCAAACTCAGTACCATTTGAAACCCGGACTGTTGCTTCAGACCGTGAGCAGAAGCAGCGAGGCAGCTGTTCCCAGTTTGCGTAACTCATTCCATATGCCAGCGAGTGAGGGAGGGAAGGAGCACACATTGCAGGCAGAGGCCCACAAATCGCTTCTGTCCAGTCCTCCTTGAGCTTCAGAGGTGCATTTTTTTAATAGGCTTTTTCCATGACGCCATCACACCTGCCTCTGTAAAGCGAGTTTGTCTTTCAATCACTGTGCCTCTGATAACATCTCCCAGGAAGCACATGGCACAAAAACATGATAACCTCTATGGTTGTGACCACAGAGCATTTGTGATGTTTTCAGAGTAGCTTAAATAGCCTCTTGAGATGGAAAATACTCAGTGCACAGACACTTAGTCATTGGGACCATGAAGTGAAGCAGGGAGAAGGAAAGCACTGCTGATGGTGGTTAAATAAATCCATTTCCCTCCTCAGTGTGTAGTAAGGGACAGGTCATGCTGTGATAACTTCTGGGTTCTACCAAAATGTATCCCTCAAAAATACTGGTGAGTCTGTAAAGTTTGAAGTACTACGTGCCATCTGACGCAGCACCATCTCCTTCTGCGGAATACCCTTTCGCCAATGAAGATTTTCAATTTTTTAAAAATCAACTCTGGAACTTCCCAGTCCTGCATAGCAGAGATGCCAGCTGTGCCAAAAAGTTGCGACTTGCTTGTGGACTGTATGTGAAAGAATGTGGCAGAACTGGAATTTGGAGACTGAAGTCCATTCATCGTACCAGAAGTCTTTCTGTGGGCTTTGATAATGTTTGATAGACTCCAGTGCTCTGTGTCTGCATTATTTAAGAAGGGATTAATTGCCCGAAGCAACAAGGAGTGGAGATAGGAGATCTGGTACAGCAGCTAAGTCTGTCATACAACCCATCTATCCTAAATGAGTCCAAGTAGTAGAGTGCACTGACAAAACAGCAGCTATTTACACCCTAGAAGTGGTTGTATTTCGGTGCTGACTAAAGCCACACATAAAGAGTGCACCTATTTGTGTAAGAGCCCTTGATTCATGGAAGATATCATCACATCAGTGCTCTCTCGTCCAGGTAGCCTGAGGGCCTGGCAGCGCTGTTTCGAAAAATGCACACTTTGAGCCTGCCTCGTCTCCCAGATTACCTGCAAAATCTGCGTTACAGCCTGCTGGCTTTGGCCCCAACACAGAGACCAGATGGAGAGCTTTGTTGAAGAAGCATTTTTATATCAAAAGGATTGGCATCATCCCCATTGCTTGAAGGTGTTTCTTATGCTTCTGAGTCATGTTTATTTTCCTTTAGTGCTGCACATCTACTTATTTTTTAATTTCTTTGCTTCTAAAGGTCGCTTCAAGGTTATGCCCCTACGGAATGGAAAAAGTACCTAATGGAAACACATGTAAGCTTGCACGAAAGAAACCCTGGATCTTAACTGGCTTATACGTGCAAGAGAGCATTTGTTCCTATAGAGCAGACCAGCTGCTCAGCAATTCTGCTAGCTTGTCACCCAAAGTACCTATTACTTCTTGTTTAGGTGAAGGCGTGAGGTGTCTGTCCTAAGTGTGCTTGCACACAGGAGTTCCCCCCCTTGCCCTGCTGTTCGATTTGTACCCTGAAATTCTGTAACTTTTTGTCTTGCCTAGTTGGAGATGGAATTGGAGACTTGCTCATCTTCAAATATAACTTGCTTTGAATCCTGCTGATTTTCAAATAACATCCTCTAGCAGTGAGTTCCAGGGGTTAATTATGGATTTCTGTGGTGGAGTGAGGTGGTTGTGTGGAGAATATCTTGGTTCATGTGATTTTTCTGCTATTGTAACTCAGTGTGAGAGAAAGCCCTGCTGCCTTTCTTCCAGACTTTATGCAATATGATTTTGGCAACCTATGAAGCCAAGGGCATTTAATTCAAGATTTCTTTTCCTCTCCAGATATGAAATACCTTTCTCCACTGATCTGCGCTGTCTTCATTGTCATGATTCCTCTCTGGGTTGCTATTGCCAAGCAGAGTCCTTCCCTTGCTGAAGTCCTGAAATCTGGATGGCAGCCGGTCATTGTTGCAATGAGCATCAGCAGGTAAACTGAGGAACATGAGCCCATATGCATATGCACGCTGCAGAGAGACCCCATGCTCATTTAGAAAGAAAAGTGAAACTGGAAAGGACAGCAGAAGGGTGTTGTTCCAGTGCTTCTGAGCCCTCCATGGCCCTCCAGCGGGTTGTGAGATAGAAGATAAGGAGCCCCCAAATGACTGGAAAAAGCAAGTTACCATTTTAAGTCGCACTTGCACATCCATGCACCATGTAGGTGCAAGCCAGGAAACCAAAAAGGGAGATGATGACCATCACAAATACTCAGACTTCAAGCTCATTTTTACCTAGCTCTAAAGACAGAAGACTAGTGAATGTAGAGACAGGTAGTTCATTCCACCTGTACTACGTCTTTCAAACCCAGCTGAGATCTGGGGCAGAATTTAAAAAAAGTGCTAAGACCAATGCAGAAGTGTAGCAAAACTTTTTGGGGGAATGATAAAGCTTCCCTGGCTACTATCAGTTTTGCTCAAGGGTGGGCGAGGAGGTCTTCCTGATCTCATTACGCTATTAACAAAAACTGTAAGTCTGTCTATTGGTGAAAACTGAGCTGTAAAAGGAGTAAACGGGGAATAGTCCAGCCCTGGCAATGGAGCAGAAGCAGCAACTCATCTCAGTGTGCTATTTTCGCAGCGTAGGAATTGCCCTCAGAAGAGAGATTGATCCACCCTCATTGCCTGTCCTTTTTCAACAGCATTGGTGGGCTCATCTTGGACAAAACTGTAACTGACCCAAATTTTGAAGGCATGGCAGTTTTCACACCTGTGATTAATGGTAAGTTGGGCAGGGGGAGTGATAGGCATGCTTTTATTTATACCTCCCCCTCCTCCCCAAGGGTTATGGTATCCACTGTTGCCCCTGCGCAGAGGTCTGTGTTCAAGTCTCTGCGCCCATCATGAGTGGAAGTGAAGCTAATGGTCCCCATTACATCCCTACTTACATATATCTTTAAGCGTCTCTGGAGCAAAAGAGCAGGCAGAGCTGAAAAATACTGGCAGAGCTGTGGGAAAGGTTAACAGCATCTGATAGTTGTCTCTGATAGCTACGGTGACACTTTTATTTCGTAACATCAAACCTGCTAAGGATGTCACAATAAATCCATTTTCCCTGTCTCTCTCCACTCAGCAATTTGAGCTGTGTAATCATCCTCTATACAGACTGTTGATAAAGATTAATATGTTAAGATTATATATGTGTATACATTAAGAAAAGATCTTATATTATATAGAGAGATTTTAATATATATATCTCAACATCTTTTGTGTGTATATTTGTATTTGTTTGAAGCCTTGCAGTACTTTTATACACACACGCCAGCACAAACTGCTGGGCATCCTGGCAGCGCTGAGGACCCACTGGGTTATTTGTCTGCTATTGTAATGTTCTTGCAGGCCAGGCCCATTCCAGGGGAAACCCACGTTCCTAGGGCACACTTGGCCTCCTGCCACCCTCAAAGCGTGGTGTCCTCTTGCAGTGTCAGAAGGTGTCACCCAGCTACCACCTGACTGGATCTGCATAAAGACAGCCACCTTGCTGACAAACTCTTTCCAGCATGGTTAGCCAAAGAGCCTGATTAGGAAAATACGTCAACAGCAATTTAGTTGAACAATGATTGACCCAGACGTCTCTCTGTGGGGGCGGGCGACCTGTTTGGCAGAGCTGGTGGCAGAGTTACGCAGTGCTCCGTGTCTTTGCACAGGTAACTCTTGGCTTCGCATGTGCGGAGGAGGCCTGCGAAGCGTGGCAGTGCGCGATTCAGAAAGCTCCCGTCTTGAGCTGTGTTGAGCGACTCTTAGTAATTTCACTTTGATTCTGCTCTGGCAAATCTCACATTTAATGATGGAGCATTTCCTCCTTCAAGGAAGGGAAAACATGAGAAGCCTGTAGGATCTGGCTTACTGTTATCTTTTCTGTGGCATTTCTACCCTGCAGATACTCAGGGTGGTGGAGGTTTGCTCCATAGATCATCATTCTTCTATTTTCTGCTAGAAAATGTAACTGCTTTTTCGTGTTAGCTAGAATTAATCAGTCTGGAAGGAATTAATTGCCTTTTAATTACCTAGCATATTTAGGCTCTGATTCATTCTTATATGATTCCTCCTCATTTAACAAGTGTGTTAGATTCCTTCTCTTTTAAAAAGTGTGTTAGATGCCTTCAGACAGACATATAACCACTCTCTGTGATGTTTGTTGTCTTTTAAACAATAATGACTCTCTGGGTGAGTAAATCCAAGAAGTGGCCATAAGCAGCATCTGCCATTGCCTGTGCTGCTTTCCCCAGATGTTGCTCGCAAACTGCGTCAAACCAGGTACAATTACATCATCTTCAGAGGCCAGTGGCATTTACAGCCGGTGCTGGGAAGCAAGGGGAAATGCTTCCAATAAAGCAGTAAGAAAATGATCACTGGAGCCCTCCTGATTTTTGAGAGATGTTCCTGCCGAGTGAACAGTGCAGCATCACCGTGACACGTGGGATCAGGTTTTCTCTTTCTCTCATTGCTGCTCTCAGTGAGCTTGTGAGTGAATGCAGATCAACTCACCTTGGGCTGGGTTTTAGACTGATGTTTCCTGCAGCAGTCAAGGTGGTTTTACAGGCTTACTGTGTTTTGTCCTCATAGGTGTTGGAGGGAACCTGGTCGCCATCCAGGCCAGCCGTATTTCCACATTCCTGCACTTCTGGAGCATGCCTGGAGTTTTGCCATACAAGATGAGGCAGAATTGGCCCAACCCATGCACCACATTCTTCTCATCAGGTAGACCTTGAACCCTAGGTGTCCATGTCTCAAGGCCTGTCATCACAGAATAGCTCCTTTGTCAAGCCTGGTTGGCGAAGGACTAGGTGGGTTTCAAAGGCAGAACTCCCTTTCTCCCTTACAAGGAAGATACTTCAGGTCGGAGAGGAAGCATCTTTGCAGTGGGCAGCTTGAAAAACAGCTTGTGGCATACTTGCTCACTGGCTTGCAAAGAAACTGGCCTTCAGGGAGCACTAAAGAAAGTAATTGAAGAAAAATTTGATCTAATAGAAAGTAATTTTAACCATAGCCAGCCTAGAGCCATCACCTGTGGACAGGGGTGAATAGAGCATAACCTTGCTGAAAATCAGCAATTCCTTCATCTTCAGCAGTGGATAAACCTAAGCATCAGCAAAACTGGATTTGGGTCTGTTGTCTTTTTAGATTGCAGGTTCCTCTTGATTTTCCCTAGTGAGTTGGGAGTTACTGCTAAAACAAACTAAAAACTGGGAAAGTGGGTTGCAGCAAGGCAGAGCAGAGCAGAAGCAGTGGGAGGAAGAGAGCAGCTGAGAGGAGTGTTTGGAAGAAGTGGAGTGGATCAGCATGGAGCACGCCTTTGGCATATAGTTTCAGTGCTAGACAAAGCTGCTGGGCTGATACTGCAGATGCTCCAGATTGCTGTATGATCTGGAAAAGGCGTTAGCAATGTGGTTGGTGGGTGGGGACAGCCCCAAGCCTGTGCCTGAAAATATTCAGCTGTGTCCTGTCCTTCCTGCACCGTCTGCAGCTGCTGTCATCACTGTTTCTGTCTCTGTCCTCTGCAGAGGTGAATTCCAAGTCAGCCCGAGTGCTGTTCCTCCTGGTTATCCCAGGGCACCTTGTGTTCCTCTACACCATCCATCTGCTGCAGGGAGGCCACACGTCTCTGTCCTTCACCTTTGTGATGTTCTATTTGACTGCTGCTTTGCTGCAGGTAAACTCCAAACTCTCATCCAAAAGCAACTTCTCGGGTACCATGAAAACAAAGCAGTCTCCAGGCTAAACAGGAGTCACAGTAAAACTTCCAACAGTGGCCCGCATTTCCAGTCATTTCAGGTGTGCTTCCTGCCAAGCATCATATACCTTCTGTGGGTCCAGTAATACTTCACCCAAATTGCCAGAGTCTGGTTTCTCCTATGAGCAAAACTGCCCTTAAGGGAGAGTGAGGGATCAGACATGAGGTGAGGAATAAGTTACCATCATCCGCGGAGCTGCAGTAAGTGTGCAGAGACGCACTTAGCAAGGAGGTACCTCTTGCTGTAGGTGGTACCTTGTTTCACCCTGGTCACTCCTTGAGTCTCTAAGCCCCAGGTATTTCTAGACTGCCACTGGTCATCTCAGCAAGGGGCAGTTGAGAGTCTGTGAACCCCAACCAGCAGCTTTCCCCACTCATTTGGGAACCCAGGTTTGTGTATCATGCTGAAGACCTAGGGAACCCTCTGGGCAGGGCCATATGGGTCAAAATCAAAGGAAAAACCCAGGCTTAGAAGTTCATCTTCAAAAGTAAAAGCTCTGGGTAGGCAACGGGCAGTTCATCCAATTTGTTCTGCTTGTTCCCTTTCGCTGTTTCGCCTGCCCCGTAAACTTTGTCATCTCACGCAGAAACGAATGGGGCTGTTGCTCTGACTTCACTTGCCCTTTTAAATCTAATTTGCAGGGTGAGGTAGCTGACTTCTCACTTTGCCTTACAAGCAGTCTCGTGTCTGCGGGTGAATTCCTTGCATGTGTAAACAATCAGTTTTTCTCAACCTTTGCACAACCCTAAGCCCAGCAGCACAGCCATAGTTGTAAAGGAAAATATTTATTCTTCTCTTTATGCATCGAGGGTAACTCCTCAACCAAAGCCAAGCATGAAAATACGCAGAATAATTGACAGCGTAAAAAGCAGAATCCCAGCAACGCCACTGACCCCAAAAGATCCTCATGGAGGCCAGCAGAGGAGAATACACTCAGCCTGGCTTTTCCTTCCCCTCCATTATGCTTTAGAAAGAAAGACAGAGAGAAAGAGAGGGGGAAGTTTGGGTCAGATGGAGGAAGCCCGAAGGAAAGATCAGAGGCCTAGAAAACATGACCTCAGAGGAATGATTGAATGGACTGGGGTTAGCTAGTCCAAAGAAGAGAGGTTTGAGAAAAATCTGGTTAATGGCCTTTAAAATACCAAGTTTCTGTAGGGAGGGACAGAATAACATTTTCTCTGTGGTCACTAGGGATCAAACATGAAATCATGGGTTTCAAATGGAAAAGGGCAGATTTATGTTCGACCTTGGGAAAAATAAGAACAGGAAAAAAAAAGCCATGGGCCTGATTGCTTAGAGTGTGGCATCTCCATCTTTGAAGGTTGTTTAGCATAGGTTAAACAAACATCAGGAAAGATGTGGGCTTATTTTGTCTTGTATTGAGGCAGAGGAATGGTCTATGTAAAACTCTTGAGTTTCCATCCAGCTTTAGTTTCTGTGATTCTGTCATTTAATTTGCTTCCCCATCTCTCCTCCTCCCTCTCCCCCCCACAGCTTGCAGTTTTCACCTCTAGAAATGCCGCCTCTGGCTTTGGTTCCTGTTGTGCTGCGGTCTCCCATGGAGGGGCCACAGATGTGGGGTACAAGCTCTCTCTCCTTCTTAATTCAATTAACTAGAGAGTCTTTAATCTTTAACTGAAGTATTTTTTTTCCTCCATCTGTTTATCAGAATCAGGAATGAAATAGGAATTAAAAGAAATCACAACAAAGATTTTAAAACTGTTGAGATGAAAAAAAAAGGAATTATTTTCTTTTTTTAACATGTCAGTGCTGCTTGGGATAACTTTGATGTAAAAACTGCCTCGAACTCCAGTTGTCCACTGAGACTTTTAGGAAAAACAAAGTAGACGCAATCTGAATTTCTAATGGAAAAGAGAAGGATGGAGAGGAAAAATCTGGCTACAAACTCAGCCTTTGGGACTGCCTGCATATTGGCAGCAGCCCTGTTTGTGGTGCAGTGGATGGGAGCACTCCCATTAATGGCATGGGAAGCGGGAACCGTACTTTTGGGAGATGCTTTTGGTGTGGCCAGACTCCCATTTTGGGCCACGTGATGCTGGTGAGCAGTTCAAGTGTGGTTCTCACACTTGTGGCTGGCAGCACTGGCTGTGGCACTATGGGCAATGCCAGGCAATGCAGTGCCCAAGAGCATGAGCCAGCTACACCCATCCCAGCAGCGACTCCATCCTGCAAAGAAACAGCATTTCTCTGGGGAAGGTGTTAACTCTCGGCAATCCCTGTTAGCTCTGAGACCTTGGCTGTGGCCACATTGTTTTGGCTGTGGGCTGAGGGAGGCTGTTGCATTACCTTCTTGCTGCCTCACAGCAGGGCCTGTCTTGCCTCTCCTCAGGTGGGAATCCTGCTCTACGTAGCCGACCTAATCGTGCGCCTGATGTGGAGGAAGGCGCTGGATCCGGACAATTTCTCCATCCCCTACCTCACTGCCCTGGGGGACCTCCTGGGCACCGGATTCCTGGCTGTCTGTTTCCACCTGGTTTGGCTTGTCCACGGTGCAGACATGAACCTGGGGAACTGAGAGACCGTGTGCTGCTCCACATCACTCGTGCGAAACGGTGATTTCCTCTGGGACAATGGAATATTTGGCGATGAGCACCGGGTCACCCGGCTGGATTGGGCATCCCCCGCTGCCCCCAACACCCTGCCTCTCCTCCCCGTCGTGCCTTACAGCTGGGCTCACCTGCCCCGAGGAATCCACAGACTTGCGCCCTCGCAAGTGAGCCAGATGGTTTTAAGCAGCACCTGCTGCTCACCCCTGCGCCCAGCAAACAAGGTGGTGAGGAGCATTTGGGCCATTTGCAATGAATGAGCGTTTTGATGGGTTTCCCTGGCACCGACACAGCCTGTGAGGCTGCGCCAAAGCCTGCCGAGGTCACTGCATCCGATCCTGCAAGTGGATGTGTCCATCAAACTCTGACTTTCCATCAAAGGAAATTCTTTATTCCCCCCCCTTTCCTCTCCTATCGCATCCCTGGAGGAGTAGAGTAACCAGGTCTCGTCTCCTCTCCATCGCTCAGATGCTCGAGGTCTGATGTGAGCTCCTCACTGGCTCGCGCCCCGCGGGAGGTTATCTAGGGATACCACCTACCTGCCCTGGCAGCGTCATTGTTGTCTGACTGACAAGCTGGATTGATTGCACTTTGGGGGTAGGAAGATTTGTTTTTACGGTTTATGAAATGTCCAGTAGATAAAACGTTTATAGAAACACACACGCAAATAAAGTGGTTAAAAAAAAAAGTTATGCTGTGGATTTGAGGGTTGTTTTTTCTTGCCACAGCTCTGCCAGTTTCTAGTTCAAACTTGTCAGATAGAACTCTGGCTTGCTGCTTCCTCGTCCATTCAAGGTGGGACAACACAATTTTAATAGGGCTTCAGGAAAATCAGTGTTTCCTAACCAAGAGCAGCCTTTTGCAGCCCACATGTTTCAGGTTAGAATTAAGCCCATTCCCCCTCCCACAATCACCATCCACTCATTAACAGTCGCTCTGCGACAAGTCTGGGCTGCGTGTGTGCATAGGGACCGTGTTGTGAGGGTTTGGCACGAGGGTTTGGCGAATGACCCCTTAGGTCCTCATGCCAGGGTGGCTGTCTTGTGCTACCAGGAACACGTCAGGGAGGCTTGTGGGGCCGAAAGCAGCCAATTCCTACTGAAGTCAAAGAAGCAGTAGGGTCCTCCAGATAATAAGATGCCCAAAGGTCAGGAGTTGAGGACATGGATCAGATCTTTGAAAAATGCCACTAGGCCTCAACTTTAATAATAATCTGCCTTTGTATGTGTTGGAGGAGGGAAAGGCGGAGGTCAAGACCCCCAGCCTGCTGACAGACAGATGCCTTGTTCCAAGGACCTGCCAGCTCTTAAACACTTACATTTGAGCTGTGTTGGGTGCCTACTGGCCTTGGATGTGTCTTTGTTCCCGGTGCTGCTCCAATCTCCCAGAGCTGCTGCAAAGCTGAGGCCCCTGCACGGGATCAACACATGGCCGAAGGTCCCAAACAGCAAAAGCTCCTTAGCTGTGAACTACCAGGCATGGGGAAAAGCACTCCCTGAAAAAAATTAAGCTGTCACCTCCCCCTCCCCAAACCTCCTCTTCTTTTTTTGTTATGAAGGATAAATTGCCCCATGCTGGCTGAGCTGGAGAAGGACGTGCACATCAGCTGCACGGTGGGGGAGATTTCAGCATCCGAGGCGCACACACTCCCCATCCTGGGCCTCGCTGCTTTATCTCTGGCTGCAGCCTGTGTGCTTTTAGCTCTGCTCGGCTGCACCACCGTCGGCCCCCAGCACCCACGTGTGATAATTGCAGCAGCAGCAGCTGGGAGGGCTTGTGGGGAAAGCAGAGCAAGCAACGATTGCCAGTCCCGGTTTGAGGGGGCTGCATTAGGAGATACATACATATAGATTTTAATAGCTTGAGCTTAGCGTTTTGTTTTGTAAACCTTTATCAGCTCCAGGTTGGCACTAGCTTGAACAGTCCTGGTACATAACTGCTCCTACCTCAACATCGTCTTTTCTCCTTGCTGCATGTCCCCACTGCCTTGGAGAGGTCATGTCTGGACCTCAATGCTTCTGTGGCTGGTGTGAATCAGGTAAGGCTGGTCCTAAAGCAAGGCTGATCCTAAGGCCAAGCTGCTGAGGACACCTCAGCCCTCTGCAGGGTCCCAGACACATGAAACACTTTCTTTTAATAGCACAGATTTGCCCCTGCTTCCTCCAGTCCCCCAAAAGCCCCAGACTGGAGCCCATGGCTGATACAGACTACAAGGAACCACAGTCACCCTCCTCCAGCATCAATTCCCAGTGCCCAACACACAGCTGCTCCTCTCCATGGGATTGCAACAAAGCCCTGGCACTGGTGTGTCCTTTCATTGGGGGATTTCTGGGCAGAGCTCTACTTGTTCTGGTTGTCACTGTTGACAGAGGACACGGATGGGAACACATAATGGATGCCATCTGTGTCCTACTTGTGGGACCCAGCTGGGCCAGAGTGACCTATGCTGCACCTTGCCCACACTGGACTTGGGTGTTCTCCCCTGGCAGGAGGCGTCGGGGCTACGAGCTGATGTGGTGAGACTAAAAGGGCACAGCGAGACGTGCTGCTCCCTGGGGTACCCCTTGGTGGGCAGCCAAGCGTCAGCCTTGTGCCCGTGCACTTAGTGCAGGGAATGCACTTAAGACTGAAAATTGCTTCCAGCCTCAAGAGAAATGATATAACCAAAGGAAATGGTTTCAATAAAAGGGGATTTTTTTCCTTTTCTTTCTGTAAGGGCAGCAAAAGGCTAGTTATTTGGCTGCTCAGCCTGTTTACTCTTTCTCTTTCCTCCTTTTCTTTCTTTCCCTGTGCAAATGAGAAAGGGCCCTTGCTGACAAAGGTTATATGTAACGACTTGGATCATCATCCCTGTAACTCCATCTGAACCTGCTCCTCCAAGAAATCGCCCCCAGCCCTTCCAGTGAGCGGGCAGCAGTGTGCGGGCAGCATGGCTCCCTGCCCCTGGCACCTGCTGCCTCGGTGGCACCAGGCACAGTCCCCAGCCCGGCAGGGAGAGAAGCCACTGAGGTGTCCAGGCATCGTTCCCCTTCCTTCCCCTTAAAAGCAGAGATTTGGTGTTAAATACCTGCGGCATCCTCAGCTTCTAAGAGCTGTCAGTACATCACAGCAACCTGTACCTGGTTTTATGTTCCCTGCGGTGTTGTATTGGAGTGGTTTTGTTGGGGAGGAGGTTTGGGCAGGGGGTTGCTTTCCTCCCTTCTTCCTGCACAAAATTCACATGGCGTCAGAGCAAACCTGTGCGGGTAGCAGAGCTCAGACGGGGTGTGGACGTTTCATAGTGATTTCTGTCTTTAATCTAACCCAGCAGGAAAGTCCCTGCCAGTGGTGGGCCTGGCTTCTCTGCTGCTGCTGTGGCTGTGTCATTACTGTGCCCAGCTTTTCACTGGGTTGTAGCTACCTCGCCACAGTCACCAGCACCTCCGTTTGAGCTGATAGTGACTCTTATTTGTATTTATTTCTCACAGCTCTCAAATAAGCAGCTTCCTTAAAAGGGAGGAGGTGGGAGAGGAGATGCTCCTTTCTTGCTGCTCTTTAGTCCTTGGCTGCTGACCTGCCCATTTGGGCTCAGCACTTGACCTGGACGGAGAAGCCCATCAAATGCTACAAGACCCCAGTCAAAGGTTTACTTTGTTTTAATCTCTAGGGGGGAATAAAGCAAATGTAGAGTGTCGGCAGAAGAATGAGACTGGCTGGTTTTGAATAAAGTTGAAATAAATTTTTTTAAAAACCTGCTTTGGGCTGGATCTTCCAAGCCCTGTGCAGCTGGAAGATCCTGCTTTGGATTTGGATCCTCCAAGCCCCATCAGCCAGCTGATCCAGGTTGTAGTAGGAGGAAGTGAAAAAATGTAAAAATTTTTTTTTTAAATCTCCCTTGTTTTTCCTTCACACCGTATTAGCAGCGAGGTTTAGGCTCAGTCCTGAGATCAGCTACTAGTTGTCCCCCAGTAAACTAAATCTCAGGTTAATGTCAATGTTGTGGGATGGGGGGTGAGGAAGGGCATGGGAGTTTGGGAGGGGATGGATGCCTGCTCTGCACTGTCGCAAGGCTGGCATCTTTGGGTGTTGGGGTGGCTGCTGGGTCCTCGTGGAGATCCCAGCCGCATGGGGGAGGGAGGTGGGTCATGGGCTCCCTTGTTGCTGATTGCAGAAGCATTTCTCTTTGCAAGCAAAGAAGAGGCTGTCACCAGCCATAAAGAGAGTTGGGAGGAGGGATTTGTTTTCAGGGGTGGTCAAAGCATTTATTTTCCTCCCCTCTCCCCAGCTTCCACTCACTGCCTCCATCCTAATACAGTATTTTTCCAGAAACTCTACTTTATGCAAGATGCAACACTCTTACCAGGGAAGTGAAGTGCCAGCCAGCAAGCACAAGGAAGTCTGAAAAGCCTCCTTCAAGCACGACACCGCTTCCAAGACATACTTGAAAACACTTACATATTTTTTTCCCTTCAACAGAAGTCTATTTAATCCTTCAGCTGGTAAACAACCCAATCTGTGGTGCACAGCAAGCTCTGGAAGGAAACCTCCCTATCACTGAACCTCCAGTTTTGTTCCACTGGAAGGAGAAACTGGACATCTTCACATGGGCCACAGGGCCAGGGCCAGTGGCTCTCCATAGCATGAGGCACCCACAGCACAGGCAAAGTGCCTGCCGCACTCCGAAGGCTGGAGCAGGCAGAGCTGTTAGCGGCACTCGGAGGAAGAGGCCGGCCTGCCATTAGCTGCTGCGCCACGTTGGACTGTGACAGCGCTCAGCATTGCAGGAAGAGGTATGTGTGTGTTTAGATAATAACTATGACGTTGTACACACACGCATGTGTAGACATACGTAAACCAAACGGCTATCAAGTATTACAATCGTATACAAATATAATCGCTCAACATATACTATGTAAGTATAATCATAAATGCTGTTTAATTATCCTTGTAATACATACTTTATACACATATACATATTACGTATAGCGTATGTATCATCACCTGTAAATATTTCAGTTATTTGCAATAATTCTATTATACATTATAATAGAATCATTATTTACATTGTATATGCAGGCACACATGGACATATCAAAGTCAGGCTGTTCTTACTTGCTTTTTGCATCTCTGGTGCCGTGGCAGCTCCCCAGCAGCTCCCATGCCTCGCAGCGAACCCCAGGCCAGGGCCAGCCTGGCAGGGTGGGCGCTCGCCCCCCGAGCCCCTCGCTGAGCGTGCCTGCGGTGCACTCACCCCGTGGCGGCTGTGTGACAGAAGACAACTCAGAAGTCTGAATGCTTCTTCATATGGCAACAGCCATGTTTTGTTTCTTTAATTACTTATTTTTCACAGGCACTTGATGGGGGGGGTTGGAGAAGGGAGAGTTTTAAATAGAGTTTGCAAGGTTATTCCTTGCCTGAGGCTGAGCCGTGTGCAATCGTCATGTCTAACTTGGATTTTTCCATTTGTCTTTGGGCTCCCATTGCTGAGCCAGGGTGACCTTGGCAGTGTTGGCTGGGGTGGCACTCCCTCAGTCATGCCAGTTCTCCTGTCCTAGCCCATCGCTGGCAAAGTGCCACTGAGGACTCCAGTCTGGGCAGAAAATGGTGCTGCAGGCCCAGCCGGCAGGTCCCACACAGCCCAGCAGGTGAGCTGCTTGGTTACAGGGCAGGCATCTAATTGCAGCCATGATTGCTTGGGTGCCTCTGCTCCTTTTGGCAGGGCTAGTGCACTTAGTGTACCTCAGTGCTCTCACCTGGCTGCTTTGGCAGCCACCAGCATCTCCAGCTTTGCCATGGGACATCCCCTCATCCCTCAGCCCAGCTGCTCCTGGCACTCCCCGAGTGCAGGAGTTCAGTGTGGGGCCATGGGGGTAATGGCCACACTTACCCCTGGGCACCAGCCATGCAGGGAAGGTTCATTTCCCTGCAGAAATAACAAATTGTAGTTTTTTTGGCAGCGTAAGGCTTGTATTTAAGGGTACTAAAAGAAGTCCATGCACAGGTTGAAATGTCCCTGCTACCCTTGGGGTTATCCCTTCGCTCTTTCTCCAGGTGACAGCAGCTGAGCTCATTCCTGGTGGGATAGTTGGTTCTGTCTTCAGCTCGTTGGTTACAGGGCTGCCCGAGAGGGGTCTTCACCTCCGCTCATCATCAAATCCTGGCCAAAACGCAGCACAGTGCACGGTGTGAGGTCCCACTGGCCAGCCACACCAAAGCCCCATCGCCACAGAGACGGACACATCCTGCAGGGCTGCGTTTTGGTCCCGTTTGGGATCCTAGCAGTGCATTTGTACCCTTCATCACCCGACCACCATCTTCCTTCTGGAGATGCTCCCCAGCAGGGTGCTCAGGCAGGGCCGAGGGGCTGACACGACAACACCCTGCTCCGTCCTCCCTCCAGGAATCTCCTTGTGTTTCAAGCCCTCGTAGCACATCAGGCGCCACCACGTTCCCAGTCCCAAGTAGAGGAGAAAACCAAATCACATTACACTTTAGAGGCGGCCTAGATAACCTGGATATTTTCTCGTCTGGCAGGAAAAAAGGGATACAGTGGAACAGTTGAAAAAAAAAAAAAACCTAAATAAACAACTCGGAGCCTCTCAGAGAAATGGTTCCCATCACCCAAAGGCTTACAGGAAATTCAAACGCTTGTAGTTGGGATCACTGGTCACACGGTGTCCTCGTAACTCCGTTTTGCTGCAGTCCTGCCCCGGTTTTCGGTGCGCGGCGCGGAAGGGTCGGGCCGGGGCTGCCCAGCGCCGGGGGCGGCCCCGCAGCCCCCTGGCCCCGGCTCCTGCTGCTCGGCTGTGGCACGGACAAAGCGTTTCCAGACCTGGAAAGCTCCAGCCCGGGATGAAGGCAGTTCCTTTCAGAAATACACAGTGGCCATTTTCTGTTTGCATGGGCAGATTTTGCTTCGGAAGGCGGTATTTAGGCAGGGGGAAAGCCAGGGGTACGACCTATGATTGTGGCTGTTGGTTGTTGGGATTTTTTATTTTTTTTTTTTTAGAAAAAGCCCAAAGGTGGGTATTTCCAAAGGTCCTACGTGACCGAAAAGATGCCCTGTTACAGACCAAATCTCAGCAGGGTACTGCCCCTGGCAGACCCTGGCTGAGGCTGGAGGGCTGCGTTCGCTCCGTATCCCCGTGGCTTTGCTGCTGTTGGGGCACTGGGTCAGGTCTGGTGGGGATGGTGGGGGACAGGCTGACGATCAAACAGCTGTGACAACCAGGACCATCTCCGAATCGCCACCATTGCAGGTAAGTTTAGAAACCAGCTGGCTAAAAGACAAAGCCCAGAGCGTGCTGTTCCCTTGCTTTCACTCCAAAGACCCAAAGGGGCTCCCAACCAGCCAGATATTGCCTAAACACCCACAGAGAGCACAACGGGGAGAGAGTCTGTGTCATCTGTCCTTGCCACTCACTGTGCCATCAGCTTTTAAGAGCTACCTGCAGGAACCAGTATTTAGGAAAAGAAAGAAAAAAGAAATCCATCCAAAAATCCGTCCCTTATGACTCTGAATCTGACCCCAAATTATGATTCATGACCAAAAGCGATGAAAAGAGCTTGTGGTGAGTTGAACAATGCTTTTTCCAAGCAGAGGCAGTGCTAAGCAGGGAACGTGAGACTCCTGAGAAAGCAGGAGGAATGCACTCCAAGCCTGAATGCTGTAGATGAAATTTGTTGCATCATACAATCTGGTTTTGTGCTTTTGAGTTTCAGCTAGACGGGGAGATACTAACATAGCATGAGAAAGGCCATTTCTGCGAAATCTCCCGTCCAGACTGGGAGAATCAGTCTGCCAGGATCACCAGCGATTTTATTTACTTTTCTTTCTCATTGCTTTGCTAAACCCCATCTCCAAATGGAGTAACCAAGGACGGAGCGTCAGCACGTAGGTGCCCATCAGCAGCAGAGAGGAAAAAGGTTAAGGTATGACAGTCTGAAGTTGTTAGATGAAAACATTATTTTTTAAAAGAGCCTGAGAGCACTGGGGTTTTATAAAACCTCCCATTGTATTGCACTAATAAGTCAAGTGTTCACAGCCGAGCCAGCAGAAACACTCTACAGCAAATTCCGTTTATTTACAAAGGCAGCCACCGACCCAAAGCCAGACAGAAAAGACTGAAACATGGTTTTAAAGAAACACAGCTCCTTCAACTGGTTTTAATTTAAAAATCCTAGGACTGGTTTGTCGTTTTCTTTTGTGTTTTGCCCCTTCTTCCCCATTTCTCCTTCAAGGAATGAATTGTCCAAAGCCAACCAGCCAAAGGGCAATTTTCCTCTAGGTGTCCCTGTCCTCATTATTATTCTCGATTTTTTTCTTACACACACATACACAGACGCATACACACATGCATGTGCACACACCTCCCCCCCCCCCCCCCCCCCCCCCCCCCCCCTTCTCTGGCCTTCCTAGTCCAGCATCACCTTATCCATACCATAGTGATCTCCCACATCCCAGCATAGTGCTCCCCAAAGAACTTTACAACCCAAACAAACATGGCCCAGCACTTTCTCTGTCCCCTGGTGCCATGTGGCCACCCCATGTGGGAGGCAGCAGCCACACATGGGAGCAGCACATGGTGGCAGGGAACAAGGAGCCGGCACTGCCAGCTGGGTCCTGCCAGCGGGGCCGTGGGCAGGACACTGTGGAGGACATGATTTCATCTGAGCAGACACCTGCACCTTTGCTGTACATATGGCTTTGCAAACCAGTTATCACCTGCTCTTAAAAAACAGGAGGTGTGGGGTCTGGATTTGCTCAATTTGACCAGAAATCCAGAGACACGCACACAGGCACTGACGGCTCCGGCACTGCAGTTCAGGAGAGAGCACCGTGTCTCTACCAAGAGCATGTGGAAGGAGAGGATCTAAAAAGCCCTCCAGGCTTTGTCAGGGAGAAACCTGTGGTCACAATAGCACACCACTGCCTTCCCCGTCAACGGGGGACGGTGTGGGAAGCTGGAGGAGGAAGGAGGAGAACAAGGCGAAAAGAAAAGGTGGGAGCAATTTTAAATGAAAGGAAAAACTTATATTAAATTATTGCTTTATTTCTGGTTCTATGCAAGTCTCTGACATGCTCCATCCTGCCCCCCGAGATGCCACATCCCTTCCCAAACAGCCCAGCAAGGGGGGGGACAGACCTGAAGGGATCCTGCCCTTGATCTACAGAGGAGTCTCTTAGTTAAAAAAAAGTCCTCAGCCAGGGCAAGCCCTCCTACCCACCAGTGTCTGGTCCCACCACCATCCCCTGTAGATGTTGATGGGTGGGAGGGAAAGGGAAGCAAAAGCTCCAGCCCCAGTGTATTGAGAGGTGTCCTCCTTCCAGACCATGCATGAACAAGGCATCAGGATGCGGAGCAGACCATAACGGAGAGGGCATGGGAGAGAAGTCAACCAAGAGATGAGCACAGGGTGGGAGGAGAGGAATTATGGCAAGATGAGAGTTACCCAGCTCTCCTTCGCCTCTCCCCCCAGCCCCTCTCTCATCGGATGCGGAGGTATGAGGGAATGGAGTAATTGAAGAGCAAGTAGTCCATTTTGTATAAATTAAAGAGTCTCCTTTGGTAGAAGGGGCTAATGTCCTGGAAGAACTGGGCCGTCATGTCATCCGTTGTCCTGGTGGTCTTGGATGAAGATGGGAACTTGACGCTTGTGTCAGCCCCAACCAGCTGGAGGATGTAGTTGGCGTCTTCGGCCAAGGTCTCATATTTGCCCACCACATCATAGTGGACGATGCAGGGGTGGCAGAGCGAGTGCACCCGCTCCCAGTGCTCATTGAAGGGCTCCTCCCGCTGCGTCCGTGGATCCAGCAGGTAGTAGACGAACTCCTCAAAGCGCACATCGTCCCCGCGCTCCAGGGCCTTGTCGCTGGGCTCCTGTCGGTGTCGCCGGATGATCTTGGTCCCGTAACGCTTGTGGAAGGCTGTGTTGTAGCTGCGGGTGAACTTGTTGCGGTACGCGGAGACGAGGCGCTCAAAGGGCTCCCGCACGAAGAGGAACTTGAGGTAGCTGCGCAGGCGGTGGTTGATCTCGGGGATGCTGTACTCGGAGAGGGTGCGCAGGTTGGATGAGATGTGGGCCTCATTGGCGGGGATTTCCAGTGGGTCCCGGTACTTGCCTTGCCCTGTCAGGACCATCATCACCCGCTTCCAGTTAGTGCAGGCCACTTTGGGCACGTAGCAGTAGAGCAGCCCATGCGTGTCATCCACCACCAAGTGCCGCAAGTCATCCGGCCGCAGGAGACGTCGCTTGCGGGTGTAACGGTTGCAGACATTACTCAACAGCTCCCGTCTCTGCTGGTGAACTGCCTGCAATGATGACTGCTCAAACTGGGGAGAGGGAAAAAAATAAAGATGGTCACTAGCTTGCCCAAGCTGATCGTGGCCTACGCACAACGCTTGGCCCACAGCTGTCCCTGTCCCCTCCCCTTTCCTGGGTTTGGCAGTCACCCATGTGAGATTTTTGGGGGCAGCGCTGGCTTTGAACACAACTTGCTTTGGTGCATTTAATCCTTAGACCTGCTGGGGGGCAAAAGACAGGAGGATGACGAGGAGCCGGCTGAGAAGACAAGTCAAAGGGGGTGAGGGGAGCACAGGCAGTGCAGAGAGGGCCAACAACCCAACATTTGTTACAGCACCCACACGCCCACTGGGCTAACGCTCTCTCTTACAGCAGCCCGGGGGGCGTGTGTGGACCGACCCCTCCAGGAGCAAACACCTCAGCCCCTTTGCTGGCACAGGCCCTGCACACCTCCCCACCGGGATACGGTCCTTTTTCTTTACCCTTTTTGATCTTTGCATTTAGGCCTGGCAGCCACTGCACTGGCTTCCCAGGAACCCAGAGCCCCCCGACCCCTGCCCCAGCTGAAACTCCCTCCCCTAGATTTGGGGACATGACCTTTCCTGTCATGGTTTTCATCAGAAATCCCAAAATGTCATTAAAACATCTGGGGAAGGCAATTATTTCCAGGAACTCAGAAGGGGAAGGTCCCCTCCTCCTCCTGCCCACTCACTCCTGGTTTTGTTCATGAGAGTTGGGAGGTTTTGCGTTCAGCCCCGAGGTCATTGCTGGGAACCGCCACCAGCCTGGTCCTGGCCGTGACCGCTAACGGCTCCGCAGCTCGTTTGCCAGCCCACCGTGGCTCCGACCCTGCGCAGCTGTTGCTCTACTGCAATGCAATGACCCCCATGTCGCAAGAAGGGGTTGTGAAGACAGTCCCGCTGGCATCAGAGTGCCACGGCAAATGTCTCTGCAGCCTGTAGAGAGGCAGCAACCTCAAGATGCAAGGCAAGGGCCACCTCCTTGGTCCCTACATCCTTGCTGCTGACAGCTGTCACTGCTTATGCATGCTAAAGGACACCCCTTGCCAAGCTTCAGGTGCACCCTCACCTTTCCCTGGGGGACCATAAGGGGTTTTGGGAGGTACTAGCACCTGGGAGAGGCAGCATTGTGGAGATGGGGCTTTGTGAAGCTCCTGCCAGGAGCTGGGATCCTGAGACAAACTGCTCATCCCATGGATGATCCAGCAGACCCATCACCTTCAGAGAGGCACTAACATCTGGGCAAAAAGCTCCTCCTGCAAAGGATGAACCACACTCAGACCCTTTTGGATCTCATTTCTACTAAAGAAATAACCTTCTCCAGGTCACCTTAGTGACTACTTTCTCCAGGAACCTGCATGGGCAGTAACCTGAGACAGGGGCTGGAGAAAGCATCCCATCCTTGCTCTTTCCAAGAGGGAGATGACAAGGGAAGATACTTGGATTAGGAAATGCAGGTCAACAGACTCTAACTGCCACCAAGAGATGACTTTGACATTGTTGGCTACTTAGATACGAAGAAGATACAGCATCTAGGGAGGTGATACTCATAGGTGAAGAGGCATTCTCATGGTACACCTCCTTGCAACACAGCCAAACCTTTCAGCAGGAATTTCTTTGGAGGCTCCCCATCACCTTTTACAATTGGTAAACCTTTTTTGCAAGTGCTCAAAAAGAAAGAGGAATTTTAATAATGTGATTTTTTTTTTCAGGTGTTTTTCCCTGCACTTGCATAATTCAAAACTATTGGACCAGAGAGACAGACAGACACACTGTCTGCAGGCATGGCAACAAATAAATGTGACTACTTCTCAACAGCCACTCACTGGAATAAGTGCACGTCTTGCAGTTATTTCACAGCAAAATTACTCCCTTCATTTCCTTTTATTTAAAAGCCAGAGAAATTAAGTATCACTTTTAAGGAAATAACATTCCAGCAGCATTAGGATTTGCTGGCATCGTGGCCAAGGAAGCTCGCATCTGCCATTTTTCCCAGAGCAAATGTTATTCGGCTGCTTACAGACATTAAAGCGTCAACCTAGACAGTAACACAAGGCGTCACATATGGAAAGGAGATCTGGCTCGGCTGCAGTGGGCACTGCCAATGGGCAGTGGGGATGGCAGCCATCTGCAAGGACCACCAGCATTGCCCTCTGCTTCTTGGGAGCTGAGGTAGATGACTGCCCTGTGGACGTGGGGAGATGCAGGGCACAGTCGGTGGCTGGGGCACATGGCCATGGCCCAGCCCATTGCACCAGCTGGAGGGTGGTTTCCTGCAGGACTTCTTGCAGGGAAGTTGTGGATGAGGATCCCTCTGCAAAGACAAGTCTGGCTTCATGGGGAGAAAACTGCCCATGCGAGGGGGAACGCGGGAGAAGGAAACAAACACACCTTTTGCAGCTTCAACCACAAAGCCCCAAGCTTCCTATTCAGCTGCTAAGGGCAAGCAGGACATCTTCCCAATGCTGGGTCACTGGTGTGACCATGGCTTGTCTTGCAGCAGACCCTGGTGTAGGGAGGGACCTGCTGAGCCCACCTGGAGGGGAGCGTTTGCCTGCCCAGTCTGTGCCCAGCTGCCCCTTTCTCAGAAGGTGAAGCTGGCACAGCCCAGCGTCATGGAGAGGACTGAGATGTCCCAGGATTATAAACCCCTCATGGCTGGGTCTAGCTTTATCTATACATGCATACACATATGCGTGTGTACATCTATAGCACCCAACATAGAAGCATCTATCGATTATTAGCTCAGGAAGTGCAGCAATCATGCACTTGCCCTGCTATGATGGCCCACAGTCGGCTTTGAAATCCTCTGATGGCGAAATCTCCTGAGTTTGCCTAGCTATGGCTCAGCCCACCGGTAATGAAACCATTTGCCCAAGTACCAGCAAGGGCCATAGCATTTTTTTAATCAAAAATTACTCCCCAAAGTGGTGTGGTTTTTTCTTCTGGACATGGCCAGAGGTTCAGGCTCAGGGGACCTTGGGGCTGGTTAGAGACAGCACGGGGCCCTGCACACCAGAAGGGTGGAAGAAGGGGGTCAACCCCCAGTGCCCCACTCCCTCTTCACCTCCCATCTCCCTCTCCCTGTCCCCTTACCTGGTCATTCTCGTACAGAGCCTGGAGTGGGCTGCGACCAGCCTTCCCTTGCCAGGTGGATCTCACAATCCCATTTTCTGTGGCTGGAAAAGGAGTGAGAAAAATCAGAGGGGTTGGGGGTGCTGCTTCTCTCACCCCCTCTGGAGATGCCTGAGTCAGGATGAGGCAACGTCCCTTATGAAGAGACAAATCCCTTTGGTTCTGGGAGGAGATGCTCAAGCAATTCTTGTCCCTCCCCCTTATTTTTTGAACAAAACCTGCAGTTAGGGTTCAAAAGGTCCCAACCTAACCTTTAAACAAGTAAAAGACCATAAATAAAGACAACCGCTTGTTACAATTTCCATGTGCATTTGGGAAATGCCAGTGCGCAGGCTGCATTGGCAAGAGAATGACCCAGGAGGTGACAGGACCCCAACCAGCATTGCTGTGGCCCCACAAGGGGTGAGATGGCATCTGTCCTCTGCAGAGATAAGGGGCAGAACCAACACCCACGGGCTCGGAGTTTGCATTTCCAGGCTCAGAGACATGGTCATTAACGGACAAATTGGTTAGATGCTTCGTCTGACTGTGATAAGTCATTTTAAGTTCTTATTTGCTATTTTATTTCCTTTTTTTCCCTCTTCTAAATAGCAACATCTCCTCAAGCTTTTGAAGCTGAAGAAGCCACCCAAGCAGTCCTCACCCCTTCCCTGCCACACAGATTGACTGGTTTGATGTTGGAGGATTACTTGCTGCATCACCAAAACCGAGGCTGGATCTGGCCAGCCAGGAATGCGGTGCCGGACACCCAGTCAGCAACAGATGCTCCTAAATTACGTAGAGATGCAACCACTTTCCAGGCTATGAAGCATCTACCTCAGCTGCCATCTCTCAGCCCCAGGGATCTGCTTCCAGCACAGTGTTGGCAGAACCACATGGATATCCCGAACCTAATACATGGAGCCAGCCACGACAGGGGCGCAGGCTCTCACTTGGAGTAACACTGCTGAGCAGATGTCCCACCTCTCACCTACCCTCTGCTTCTTGTATCTGACCCTCTCCACTGGCAGAGGATGCCGCAACAATTCTCATATGAGGAGAAGGTTTCTAACCGTCAGGTTGTGCAGCCCTGGTGTTGGCTTCCATGGAAGAAATCACTCTGTGAGTTTTCAAATGGAAGAAGATATTTCTTCTGAAGGGGATGATAGGACACATCATTCAGGAGATCATGGTCTAGGAGGTTCTTCCAGTCCTCCAAGTTCCTGGTCCTACAGGGACCATCTAACATCTCAGAGGGATGTATGTGATGGAGGGAAAAGCATCTCTCTCAAACCGTTTGTGACAACATGAAAGTTTCTAACATAGAGGCTTTTGCACAACAATTTCGGGCTCCAGATCTTTCCATTCACTGCCCATCATCAAACAAATTTGTTACACGAGCCCCAGATGGCACCTTTTTAACCACAACAATCAGAAGGAAAAATCCAAATCCCATCTTCGTTTTCATGTGCTTATATTTTGCTTAAATGAAAATGGCTCCAAAGCACAAAGTCACCAGGGTCTAAGCTAAACATTATTCATTCCTGGAGCTGTAATTAGGGGGAAATGACTGCCTGACCTCACAAGATTTCATCAGCAGTGCACATACGCTTGCACGTTCGTGGGAAATGAGACTTCCTGCAGCACTGGCCTGATCAAGATGTGACTCAACGAGGAGGTTCAGTTTCTTCCTCAATCCCCTGTATCAGTTACCCCACAGGAGGCTGAAATGGCATCTGTGCTAATGAGAGATAAGCGGAAGGGCCAACGTACACAGTGCTGGGCTGAGATGCTCGTCCTAGAGGAGTCCTGTTTCCCATTTCCAGGCTCAGCTGTCTGCAAATGACAGGGAATTAGATCGACCTTGAAAACTCGACTCGCTGCAGCTCGAATCTGCGAGCAGAGAGCATTAAACTCCAGTCCCTTTCCTGGCTGGGGCTGATAAACTCCTGTTTGATTTAAGAGCGTGACCCCGCTGTGGGCTGTCCCCACCCCGCGCCGCAGCGGACACTCGTCCTATATTTAGTAAAAGCAACGTGGAGGCGTTTGTTTTAACACGTGCATCAACCAGAACCTTTCTTACGAGGGACATAAGCGAAGGCCGGGTGGTTCAGGCTGACCCGAAGCTGCTAGAAATGCAAATTGCTTGTTCTGGCCATGTGCATGGGCATGTGGAGATGTGTTCCCAGGGGAAGACTTCAGCGCCTGGTGCAGGGTCAGGTCATGGCCCGGAGGAGCGAGCTGGCTTGGTGGGAGGCTCTTTAGGGTGAACAAAGAGCAAATCTGCAGTAAAGCAGGGAGTGAGCGGAGGTCGGGCAGGTCAGATCTGTGTTCTGACCGCTCTGGGCTGCGCCTTTTGGTGCTGCTGAGGCAGGGAACAAGCCTGGCCGGGGCTGCTGCACCTCACAGGACTCTCGCCAACAGCCCCAGCAGAGACGTTGCAAAATGGATTTCCTCCAGCCTCTCCCCAGCGCAAGATCTGGCAGAGAACAAGCCATCTTCTCCGGATAGCAACAAACCCCCTAGGAGCCCTGTTCTGCTCATGCTGCACAGCGTTCCAGAAAAAAAAAGATGCAAAAAAAAAAAGTAAAGGAAAAAAGCTGCCAGGCTGCTCCCGTGCGGTCGGAGGAGCCTGGATGCGCTGAGCTGGCAGGGGGACGCCGCCAGCACCCCACACTCTGCATCTCCACAGCTTTTGCTCTCCAAAGCCACGACGCCATCCCCAGCCCGGGGCTCTCGCCAAACCCTTCAGAGCAAACGTCTGGCCCGACGGCAGCGTTTGAGAAGGCTCCAACCACAGGAAGTCTCCCCCCTCGGAAACCGTCTGCTTGCGCTACACACAGCGTCCCGAGGAGAAAAGCAAACGGGCTCCTGGCCGAGCCGTGAGGATGCCTTCTGAAGACAGCGTTAAACTCTGCAGCAGATGGGGAGATGCAGTGGCTGCAACCATGTGTAGCTCAGCGCAGCGCCGTGCCGACACCATGGGATGCGAAGGGCAGCAGCTGATCCGTGTGTCCCCCAGGACCAAAGCAGCCGCCCTTGCAGGGCTGGGGTCAGAGCAGCTGCAAATGCCTGTGGCCGCAGCGTGTGCTCAGGTGGAGACAAGTCCTGGCCGCCAGTGCCCAAAGCATCCCTAAAGCATCTTGGATCACTGAGCAGAGCCACACCAGAGCAGCCGGCATGGCAGGGCTGCTGCGTCCTGCCTGAGTCAGTCGGAGCCGTAGACGGTGATTTAGCAGAGTCCAGCCCCCTCCAGAACAGGTTGCCACCTAACACAG
Organism: Tauraco erythrolophus; assembly: GCF_009769465.1. Taxonomy (NCBI): domain Eukaryota; kingdom Metazoa; phylum Chordata; class Aves; order Musophagiformes; family Musophagidae; genus Tauraco; species Tauraco erythrolophus. Next base: position 11,961,486 of record NC_141476.1, read on the forward strand.
CTCTACCCCATGACCTCAAGCTGTGGCCGTCCCCCATTCGCCATCCATCAGCCCCAGCACCTGCAATATCTCTGCTGATGCGCTCCCCTCCCACTCCTCTGCCGTTGCCAGACCCCAGTTCTTCATCGTGCAGCTCTATGAACACAGCTCAGCCATCATTTGAACACAAAACCTCTCCATCTCAACCACCTCATCATGGAATTCCATAGTGTGCTCCTATCCTGGGGTCTCTCCCCATCCTGTTTCCAAATTCCTGTCTCCATCCTGTCCTCACCTTCACCACCTACCCCAAGCAGGCAATGGCCCACCTTAGGAAGGTCAAACTCAAGGAGTTCCACAGCTGGCTGAGCTGCACAGCTGGAGAGAAAAAGCAAACGTGCACGGAGAGCTGTGGAAAGGCTCGAGTCTTGATCTGTGCCTGTTTTTTCCATCAGATCTGGGATGCAGCCTGGACTGTGAGGAGGAGAAGGGAGGAAGGCGGCAGATGGGCAATGGCATTTACACATCCATCTTCTTCCACTTGTTCATGGTGAGCGTGAGTCAATCACCCCATTCCCTGTACCGTTGGCTTAGCCATTCCTCAGATGCTCCTGGGACTCCAAGAAGTTTGGGAAGACCAAGGAATACTGAAATATATGACACCATTGAGGAGGGAGTATCATCATACTAAATTAATGGTTTGTGCTGCATTTTGGCACCACAGCCCTGAGTACAGCAGGGTCTTCCATCATGGAGGAGCTGCCAAGATCTTCACATCCTGGCTTTCTTCCTGACTTTATAGCTTGTTACTGAGGTTCCCAGATTCCACCACATGCAATGGTAATCCTTGGAAATTTAGCATCGCCACAATTGCATCCGAAAGCAGGGATATCACTTAGCCAAGGAATATCAAGTTTCTAATGGGGAGAAAACATCAACCCTTGGCAACCGCGGCATTGCCACTTGGATAACAACTATCAAGACAGTTTATGTCCATGATCCAAATCCAAAATGTTTTTCACTAAGACAGGCAGAAGGAAATGTCACGTTTGTCCTTTGCATCTTCAAAGCATGAGGCAAGGGAAGAGGAGTGATGCAGAGCAAGGGACTGAAAACCCATGCTAAGGCAGTCACATTGACCAGAAATCACTGACTGAGATGAGCTTGAAAGGTAGCTCAGGTACATTTTGGAGCCTCCTGTGTTTTCAGTCTTTCCTTCAGGGCTTTTTAAGGCAACGCACTCCCTCCCTCTTTTCTTTCCACAGCCCAGATTTTAGTGCTGTCCCATCAAAACTGAAGCTATTCTCCTGCAGCGCTGAGACATCAATACCGCAGCAGGATCTGGGGCTTCAATGACCTGCCAGCTCTCTTTGGAAAAGGGAATGGGTTTTAAAGCTGTGAATATATAAGTGTACTAGTTGATTGTGAAGACAGCCAGACATGTGTGAGGTGAGGGAGAGACTGGATCATGCCCATCTCAGGCTTCTGGAAGCACCAGTGAAAGAATTTGCTGGCTTGGCTGCAGAAACTCTTAATTATGGAGGGAGGTTCTCTGCAACCACAACAGCAAATCCAGCGCCTGCATTGAGGAGCTTGGCTAGGACACAGGATTCAGGCAGCAACAAGCCTGCTAGGCTGACATCAGCATTACCATGGCTTTAGAAAACAGTCTGAAGGAAAGAAAACAATTAAAAGACGTGGGTGCAGCAGGATAGGCGAATAAAATCAACACGGCATTTACTAAGCACAGCGTATACCCATGCAGCCTGACCTGTCTATAAAATAAACCATTTCTGTGGACCAAGCATATGTGGTAGATCTTCACCCAGATACACATAACACGAGACGTGACATGCCACAAGAAAGAAGTACTTCAGACAGGGAAGAGGAAGTTTAAAAGGTTAACTGTAAGGGACATAAGCAACGGGAAAGCAGGTGGTGTTTAAATGGGAAATGCTGGGCAGAAGGGAGATTTCAAGTAAAGTATCTCCAAGATTGGCTTTGGGATCAACAGTTTGGGAATAAGTTGACAGAAAAATAAAAAGATACTGATGACAGACAAAGCACTGAGAAAGGCTGCCATGGCAGTGAGAGACTGAAACACCAACCAGAGAAACTAAAGCTTCGTCCTGGACCAGGGGAGTAGAAATTCAACAGAATTTAATTTCACAATGTTGGATTTCAGTGGTTTCAGCTACTTTGCTGCTGGAAGTGGCAGGAAGTCCCAGATGCATTAGTTCTGGGCTATCAGCTGCCACTGCAACAGTCATAAAAAAGGCAAATGAATTCCTGAAACACATCAGGTGAGGTATTTGCCATAGCAGCAAAAAAAGCATGAATCCTATTATCCATAGCATTGGCGACCTTCACCTGCAGCACTGACAGCTCTGCTCTCCTGGGACTACAAGGCACATCCAGGGCTGCTGAGAAGGACTGCGAGGCAACCGGGCGACCCCAGAACTTGCTGCCCGTGGGAGGTGGCAAGGGCTGGATGCGTGTATGAGCTGAGCCACGATGTGATTGTTCCCCGGGAATGGGCCAGCAGAGAGGGACGGGAGGCGTTTCACGTGCAGGACATCTTCATGCCCGCTTGCTCAGGTGCCAGATAGGAAGAGGTTTGGAAACCCCAGATCAGTGGGAGTCTGGCAGAGATGCAGCAAGAGAAATCCCAACTTATTTTTGGGCTGGAAGATAGAGCTTTCAGGCATTTTCCAGGCTGGACCCTGGGGCTGCAAGGAGCCAAAAGCTCCACTTGTGGTCTTCAATATGAAACGCTGAAAGGGTTAAAACCTGGAGATTCGGTGATCTCCAGTCAAGTGAATTGAAGAGACAGCACACGTGCTTGCATGTGAGTCTGTGCCCAAGAAGCCCGAAGGAGCTAATCCTGACCCCACCGCTGTCTCCTGCTGCTGTCCCACAGCCCCAGCTTTGCTTCCTGTTGTGTCTGTGCAAAACCTAAAAAAAAGAGGAATATAATTGTGGTGCCTGGCCACCCGAAATGATCAGTCTGAGCGTTAATTACAGCCCGCGAGTCCCAGTGGGTGAGTGGGATGGTGCTTGTTTGTACTGTAGGAAGACCCAGCTCTCAGGTCAGTTCCTCTCCCCATCTCGGAGACGCTCGCTCTCAGACAAAAAAAGGCTCTGAACTTGAGGGGACAGTGTGCAAATCCATCACATCTGTGATGGATTTGTGATGGATCCTGGATTTGAATGTAGGAAAGGTACTGGTGATACGAATCAACAGCCTGGCACGCATGGCACATGCACAGCTGAACTGTATTTATAGGATAAAGAAGAGTTCATGGTGGGAAACAAATAAGAGCAATATTACCCCTTTTTATCAAACGAGGAAACACCACCTGGAGCTCTATAGTGTAACGGGATCAGCACTTGCTTAAAGTCAGTCATTGGAAGAGCCAAGAATTAGGACCTGGATCTCTTTGTGGGCATAGCAATGAGCTTTTCCAGACTTTGCTGGTTTTGACTCTTCTCCAGCACCTGTCATGGGCGATGAGCGAGTGCTTTGGTCCTGGCAGTGATGGCTCACTCGTCCCTGACTGTAGAAACGCAGCCCCGCGTCGTGAAGACAGGCTCCTCGCTATTAAAATAACTGCACCCGAGAGACACGGAGAAGGATCCTCTCATCTAATTTAAGAGAGGATATTGAGACTGCGTTGTTCAAAGCCAAGCCCTAGCTGCTGCCACTGCCTGCTGAATCTGTCCAATTTTCAATTTTAACATCCAAGAGGGGAAAAAAAATAAGAGAGAGAGAAAAAAAAGAAAAGAGAGCTTGACAGCAGCAGCGATAGATCCAGACAGTTTCTGCAGTCTGAGCTCAGTTTTCCCTCCTGGTTTGATAGCAAAGCCTGGGACACACAGCCTGGTTGGCAGCTGGACACTTCGACTGTCTGAGGATGGTCCAGGGCACAGAGGCCAAGAAATCACACGTGGAAGCGGCAGTCAAACCCCTGGGCAGTGGCCAGTGGTCCACGTGAAGAGCAGCCCTGCCTGGAAGGCTCAGAGCTATTACGCTGAACAGTGCTGGCCTCAAGGAAGCAGTTTTAATTCTAAGAAGCTCTGGCTTTCATGCTTGGGCTTCTACTGGTGGAGAACACATTTGCTTCATTTCTACCTAAGCAGACAGATAGGCACTGTTCAAAACAAGGGTAATGTGGGAACCCAAACACCAAAATCCCACAGCAAACTCCAGACCCACTGACTTAACACTGCCAAAGGTAGTGACCTCTCTTTGATGGAGAAGATGACCAAATAAGTGACTGTCTGCTTTCTTGCATGCTGCATTCAGCTGTGTAAAACTGTGGCAATTCTGGCGTTCACACATCTTCAGAGCTAAGGGAGTACCTCTGGAATTAAATCCAAAACCCATTCCTATTTTTATTCATACTGGAAGGTTTTGATTTGAGAATGCAAATTTTTGGCCTCAGCAAAGAGGCAATCCAATCTGCTTAGAGTCCTGCGACTGCTCATTTTTACTGCATCTAAGAAGCCAGGGATATAGACAACACAAGCTGAATTAAAATGCTAGAGAAGAAAGGGAGAGAAATCTAACTGAGCCACATGCTTGATTTGCTTAAATGCATCCTTCAGCCTTGTGCATTCAGACACAACCGCCTCTGCTGGGGAGCTGCAAGTGAAGCGAGAAGCAGGAGGTGTAACCGGCTGGGCGTCAGCCTGGTGTTTGCACCCAGAACCAGCTCGGTGGCTCACCGGATCACCCCAAAAACCTCAAATCTGCTCCAGCAGCTTCTCTGCCGAGGCTGAAGAACCTCCACGTGCAATGGTGATGTGGGGAGGAGAGGGAGGGACACTGCTGCTGCATGAGGCTGCATGATGAGGCAAAGCCAACGCCAGCACGCAGCAAGATGTGTCCCCTTGGCACGGCCCTGCAGCACCTCGCCGTCCGCTCCGCTGGCAGCTGTTAAGAACAGCATCTGCTGTTCTTAAAGATGGCAAACAGAGAGCAGCCCTTGTCCCGGTCACGCTGCTGTGTCAGGCCAGTAGCTACCTCCAATGGGTTAGGTGGGACTCTGCCTCTCACCGTCTTGTGGCACCACTGGGAAAACATGTATTCCCGCAGCTCGCAAGGGAAAAGGGAACATCCCAAGTACTTTGGATGTGGGATGCAGGACTTGAGGCCACAGTGTGGGAAATGTGGGGCGGATGGCAAAGGCAAGACCTGGCTGAGGCCACACAGGAGAGCGGCGGTGCAAACGCGGGAGCGGTACCTCCTGCTGCGGGAGAGCCAAGAGCATCGGTCACAGCGAAGAACATCGATCCCTCAATCTGCAGGACAAGACAGGTGCTGTTCTGCCCCCAAAAGTGAAACGATAACATCACAACAACATACAAAGACCTCAAGCAAGTGCTTGTTCTGTATTCGGCCCCCAGCACTGCCCTTCTGAGCATGCAGGGGGTCGGCGAGAGAACCAGGGGATGCCCAAGGAATCTCAGACTTGTCTGGGAGCCACCATGGCTGAGCAGATTTGAAAGGAGCTCTCACACCAGGTAGCAGGCCAAGTTTTTTCCTACATCCCCAGAGCTGAGGTTTGTCCCCCAGACAGCTGATGGGTATCTCAGCACTTCGTTTACGCTCCGATGGTAGGAGATTGTGCTCCTTGGGCACGCTCAGAGGTAGCGGGCAGCATCCATGCCCCATTCTGACAGGTACACTTGGCTGCAGAGCACGTACAGGACTAACTATTTTGGGGAGACAGGGCATTTCAAGGTGAACAGTCATATTCGGACGGGCACAAGCAATGGCAAAAAGTAACCAACCCTACAGAGAACACCAGAAGAGATGTTTTCTGATCCTCCCCCAGGCCTCTCCCATGCACAGCACTGCTCCCCAAGCAGTCACATTACAGACAAGGGGAGAGCTCAGTTACGGACCTGTGATAGTCCCAGCCGAGCCCACCTCGCACAGCTTCCAGGTGGCAGACAACAGATCCCTTCGGAGCAAATGCTGTATTTGACCTCTCCTGATTATCCTGGGGCTGTGCCAGTGAGTGGTGAGCTGGAGGAGTGATGGAGGGGAGCTCGCATCAACTCGGAAAACTCCATAGCTCTTATATTTACAATACAAACCTACGTTTCTTGTTCCAGACCCACATCCTCCAGAGGTCAGGAAATACCCCTGTGGCCCTTTCCACCTTTGCTTCTCTTTGCATGCCGTTTTTCTCCCCAGTTATGGCTTGTTCATCTGTTCTGCCTCGTGACAACGTCCTCTTGCAGAAGCTCAGAACAGACACAGGTGACCGCCCGCTCCCATCAGCAGGTGAGCAGCTAGTGACTCCTGTGCAGGAGGTGAGGTGGACACAGGCAACAGGTTGCCACCTAAGGCAGCCCCGTGCAGCATGGTCACAGGCAGACCCACTGCCGTCCGCCTCCAATATTCCCCCTGCTGACCAACAAGCCGGTAATACATAACGCAGCCTCCTGCTGCCAGCCTGCCCTCTGCTCTGCGGCCAAGCCTCGGTGAAGGCTGCCTGGCTCTGCATTTCTCTCTGCTGAGGTAGAGGCGGCGTAGAGTCTGTCGGAGACGTCTGTCTTGGCTCACTCCTTAGGGAAAGGGAATAATCCTCCATTCTCCATCAGACCTCCCCCTGCCAGCTCCCCTCCCATTGCCTGCAGCAGCATGACAGCCCCGAGCATCCTGGGGAGCAGCAGGACCTTCTCCTCGCTTGCTCCGGAGCGTTTTCAGACAGTAGAGCAGAGCCAAGGGGCAGGATGCCGCTGAGCTGACTAGCAAGGGACAGCTGAAAGGACTGCACAGGGTGCCCACGCCGTCTGCACCGGGACCCGACTAATGCCCCGTACACCCCTCCCTAGAGGGAAGGGCAATGGGAGCATTAGGAACAGGATCTCCAAGGGGAGCCCAAGGTCTGTAGCTGGTTGTACCCCTGCAAGGGTCCTGGAGCAAGTCCTTCCTAGATAACCCATCCAGGCTACTGCAGCGCACCAGTCACCATTGTGACCCTGCTTCCTCGAACAGGTCAGCAGGCAAGAACATCCCTGTACCCTGAAAACCACCACATGATTTAACGGCATCTCTCCATGTCACCAGCTGAGCCACAACCCTCAGGCACTGGCATGGGACCTGGAAGCTCAACTGTCCCTCTGAAACCAGTGGAAAAGCGTCTTCTCTTACCAGCACTGCATCTTAACTCTTAGGCTCAGAAACTGCCTCCAGATAGCTTCGTTTTGGGCCATACAACTTTATTTTCAAGCACAGTCACCACCTGGATGTTGTCAGCCCGGTTATCCCCCACGGCAAAGCCCCATCTCCAGCCACGTGCCATCTCTCACAAGGAGCATTGCAGCAGCTTGGCAGCTGCCACTGGTGTCACCCCCCGCTCAGGAGCACGGAGAACCAAAATATGTCTGTTCTCACAGGGATGGGGAGTAAAACACACTTGAGTTTAGAGGTCATCTGCTTGTTCATCAGAGAGCTTAACAAAGGACAGTTAATTTCTCTAACCGTTACAACACTGCTGCTGTGAGTTTGTATAGGCTCAACAGCACCCGCACGACATGGTGGGCTGGAAAACATGTACCTGCTCAATTTGGGGCTGAGCAACAGATCACTGGAAGAAGTTTTGGCTCAGGTGGTGCAACACACCCTTGTTCAGAGGTCCTGCTGAATCAGCCAAGTACAGGATTCTGCCCAGAGCCACGCCGGTACCAGCAGCCCAGCCTCTGGGACTGCTCCCCACGGGAAGGGGGAACGCTCCAGTTGGTGGTTGAGCTGGTCCCGACTTTAAGACCGTTTCGTTCAGCAGAAATTAAACCAACCAAGTGACTTGAACTTGGCTGGATCAGACAGAACCGCGTCCCAGCAGCACGGGGATGCTTGAAAGCTTAGCTCAGGCTTTATTTCCACCACTATGCATTTTCTACCATCCCCCCTAGCCCTTCTGAAACAGCCAAACCAAATAATTAACTCCTCCGCTCCCCTCACCTCCCACCACTTAGGAATTGCAGAGAGCTAAACAGAGATGTGTTGCGAGGAGGTTACCCACAAAGCTAAGGGAAAAACCACAAATAAAAGCAGCTCGGAGGCAAACCTGAGCGGGGCAAGACGGGACGTGCACACGGGGAGGTTTACACAGAGAACAGCCCATGTATGACAGGCACCACAACCTGCAGCAGTGAGAGACAAATATCCTCTCCCATCAGCTCGGACGGATGAACTCACACACATTTGCATGTGGGAGAAGGTGGTTTTGCAGCATCACGGGCACCAGGGTCACCTGGAAGTGATGTTACATCCACCATCATAAAATACCATTTCAGGGCTAGATAAGGGCAGGATGCAGAGGAGAGATGAAGGCTGCACAATGGTCCACTCTCTTCCTCTTCTCCACTACTTGGCTAAAACATGTCCCATCCCCATGGAGCCGACGAAGGGGTCCTACCAGCCTCTATCACACAGACCCTCCTCCCCTGGAAATCTCCCCTTTATCCCCAAATGACTCTTTTGGCTTTCTGGGAAGCTACTTACGGCTGACTCCAAGCAGCCGTCACAGATAGCTCTTGAAGGGTGATGGGGCATCCCATCCCTAGCACTCATTTTAAGCCCACGTCTCTGCTGGTGAGGCACCCCCAGCACCTCTTCCCACGTTCCTCAGAAGAGGTACCACAGGCAGTGGTGACACTTCTCATTCTGAGGAGGCCCAGCTGTATAAACCTCCTAGACAAGAGGGAAAGGAGCATTTCCCAACCTCCTTCCACCAAATGTGCACACTCCACTGCTGCTATCCCTGGGACAAACCCTTCTGCAGCATTTCCATCCTCAAACCACACAGTTCCTACACATACAGAGAGTCGAAGTTATTGGGGATCCCCTGACCGCACTGTTACAAGGGGTGCATGGGCTGTCCCCAATGCCCAAGATGACTTCCTCTGGAAAGGAGATGAAAGGAGGTGTAATTCCCTAAAACACCCTTCTTTGCAGCAATCACCACCTTCCAGCTTCTCCAGAGTCCCAGGGTTGTGTGGCACAACTGGATGTGGCACAATGGCAGCCAGGCTCCCTGGCACTAATGACAGTCTCCCTCTAGCCAAGAAACATACTCTAAGAGGGGACAATGAGTCACTGTTTTACATGGGATAATTCGACGGACCGCCCTGCCTGTAACAGGAAAAATCATTTGCTTTTCTCGGGATGTGCTGTGCCGGCTGGCAGGCAGCAGTCCATCAGTGAAAGAGGGACAAGGAGGTGTGATGCTTCCAGGAAATGTTAGTTCAGGGTGTGGACGAAGGTCCTAAGCTGTTCTCTATGGAAAGCGATGGATGGGAAGAGCCATGCAGAGGGGTGAGTACACGTCCTGCGCTCGTTCCAGCCAGACAGGGAACCAGCGAGCCTGCCAGAAGCAGCAGTGGTTGTGGTGAACATCTGGGGGTGGAAACGCACGGCCTCAGGGAATGGAAGCGGGACCAAAAATCCCAGCGCACCTGCCTCCACCTGTGCGTGAGATCCCTGATGTCTGTACGCAGTCGCCTGCACCCAGGAGTGCCTCTGGCAGGCGGTGCCGGGGGACGGAGCGGCAGCAGAGCCGCGTCACCTCTCTGTCTGATATCGGGGCGCTTACAACAGCCGCAAAGCGCAAATTACTCGCAGCGCGGGGCTCCCACGCACAGAGGTCTGAGGGCACAAGGATGGTCCAGGAGCCCTGAGTGTATTAAGTGCGCTCACGCGTTTCCAGCCTGCTGGCAAACAGCATCCGGATGCTGCCCGCTCCCTCGGTGCGGGGTTGCGGTGCCCCAACTGTCACCTACCCACAAACGTTTCTGTGCTCAACAGCTCACACTAGATGCAATAAAACCACAGACAGCAGATACAGGGCACTTGGCCCCCAGCACAAAGTGCCACTGGCACCGAGTGCCACCAGACTTCAGGTTTCTCCATCCGGAGCCAGCTGAACACAGACACATTGACTTTCATCGGAAAATGCCTCAGCCCAGCCTCCTAAACGCTGTGGCAACTTTTGTACAGGAGGCAACACCACTGTGCCAAGGAACGACAGCAGACCCCTCCTGAACAGCCGGCGAGAGCGGCCACAGCCCCGCAGCTGACCTGATCCCCTTTCCAACCACAAGCACTTAAAAAGGAGGGGTCTCTGCTGAACACATGCCGAAGAAACACAGCTGACAGTGCCATCTCCACTATCTGTTTCTATTAATCCTCTTATGGATTCAGCAGGAACTGGAAGGCACGGGCAGCCTCCGCTGCCTGCACCCTGCTGAGGGACCCGTCCTTGCGGGCCGCCGCACCTCTCACCCATCACCGGAGACACCAAGACACCGGATCCACGTGCCTGCATTCCGCTTCTCGCACCAGGACGGCAAACTTGGCCACGGCGCTTCGCCCCCGCAGTGCAAACTCAGCAGTCCGCGGCCAACACCAGAGCCAGAGGTGGTTGCGCGTTCCCGCGTCCGCAGCCAGCTCCGTCTGCCGCTGCTCGGGCGGCAACCACGAAGGCGGCCGGGAGGTTGGAGGGGGATCGTCAGGCTGATGCATTTTTTCAAGCTGCTACAAAAAGAATGTTAAACTCCTGACGTGAGATTGGGCCTGAACATCCAGCACTACTGCAGATTTCTAGTGCGTGTCACGCACACCGGGCAGGAGAATAATTATCTAACTTTATTTTTTTCCATTCCCTCGCCACCCCCCAATAGGCAACTGCTCGATCTTTAACAACTGCCTGGAAGAGACTCCTGAAATCTGAAATCCCTGGTCTGTCCGGGCTTCAGCCAGATAACTCCTGTTTATGGAGTGCTGGCCGTACCCAAGCCAGCGCAGGGACTGTGATTCAGAGATCTGGCTGCTGGAGATGCTTTAAAAACCACTGGAGCATTACTCTTGATGCTCAAGATCCTGGGAGGTTTACTTAGGAAGCAGTTATTGCCATTGCCATTAGGAAGATATTAAAATCACATACGGAAGCTCCTTGTTTTCTGTAAAGCCTCATGAAAGCTCTTTTCTCTCTCGACTCCTGCTTTCTCACACAGCCTACTTTTCCTTTATGTTTCTGAAGGCAATTTTTCTTCATTTCTCACTGATGGCCCCTCTTGGACCATCACTGTCAGCAGCCGTACCCAGGCACAGGGGCTGGCACAGCTGGCCCTTGGCTCTGTGGCTCCCTTCTCCACAGAGATGAGGATGGCTCAGGCTCTGTTCTTCAATGAAGGCTTTCTTATTCTGATTTAGTCAGTTTGACTCAAGGATCAGCTAGGGAAACTCTAATCAAGTGATGGAAAAAGGTGACAGCTATAGGATTAGCTCACAATATATCACGCAGAGAGGGAAAGAAAGAAAGAATCCAGCTGCTTCAAGAAATCTGCCAAATGCCACGGCATCATCTCTGGGGATCAGAGCAGGACCAGAGCCAACGGCAGCTGGCTGGACACTCTGTCCCATTCACTGGTTCCACCTAAACCCGCATGTCCCCTCGGTGGCAGGAGGCTCTGGTCACCAGGTACCAGCCTGAGGCAGATGTCAGGAAGGTTTAATAGAAGGATCACAGGCATTTGAGGGGGGTGATGTATTTCACTGGGGCAACGTGCCTAGCTCTCTGCTGTCATAACGATTGCGATTGAGATCTTTATAGGAAACAGAAAATTAACAGTATCCAGCAGGAACACAGCCTATGTAAGCAAATAACAACTCTGTGCATAAGTACCATGTAACCTCCTGGTTTCAAATGGTTAATTTCTCCTACAAGCCAAGCTAGAAGCTTTCCAAGAGCAATTTCTTTTCCCCATTACGCCTGTCACTCTCCTGGCCCCAGCTGGCTGCTTGCATATATAATGCAAGCCTGAACTGCCAGCATTTCCATTCCTTGTCAATAAACTCCTCCTTTCCAGTCTGCTGCTCGACAGGAATTGCAGCAGAAGGGCTTGTGCTGGCAGTGCCAAGGCAGAGATCCCTGCCGGGATGCACAGGGGCTGATTTTCAGCTGGCACGGCTGCACCAGAGACCCACCTCTGCCCTGCACGTCACACACAGTGCTGGTGCCCATACCCCTGCGGGCTCCCATCGCCAGGGCAGGCTCAGGCAAGCCACAGATGCAGAAAGCTCTCGGGCTCGGACAGCTGCATGGATCTACCAAGCCAAGAGCCCATCTGCACCAGCCTGCTGCCTTCTGCTCTGCTGCTGAGGCCACGGCAGGCCAGGGTGCTGGGGTACCAGGCTGGACTTGCTCAAAGCCTGCCTGCAGTCAGGTCTGGTTCAGGCAGATGCTGTTTGTGCCTTCTGCACACAGGCTACCTGCACATGAAAAAAATGAAGTCTCTCTAACGTTGAATGGCTCAAAAACTTGCCTGCTGAATACATTTCAAGCTATTTTGACAGCTCTACACATCTGGAATTGATAAAAGCCCCAACAAGCAGATCTTAGAAAAATACACACTCAGCAAACCCTTCTGAACGCACCACCTTGCACACACCACTCCCTCCCCAGCTTTCGCCATGGCTCTTGGCCCTCTGCTCTCAGCAGAGGTAGCTGAGGGTCTGTGTCTGGCCCATCTAAGTGACAAGTTGTTAACCTGTGAGACTCACTGCCACGAGATACACAGAAAGAGGATTTACAATGTGTTGAAGAGATGTGTGAGCTTGCAGAGGAGGAGAGGAGGTAACTACAGCCTGCTGCAGACTAGGGAGAACCATCTCCAGCACGTAACTTCTCACCACATAGCTCCTTGCGCCTACTTCTGCATTTAGTAGTGGGCATTGCCTGAGGCCACCAAAGAGCCCTGTCTCCCCAGCCAGCATGTTTAACAGAGGATACAAACACCTCCAGTGTCACTCCAGCACTGAGACACAACAGATCCAGCAGCACTGGTAGCAGCTAGTCTGAATGGTTGCTGGATTTATCTCCCTGTTGCTGGTCAAGCCCTGCGAATGGCTGTCAGCAGCAAGTGCTCTGAAGGCAACACTTTCCTTTTTACAGGGCATGAGCAAGGTCTAATGGCGATCTCAGGAAGAAGGGAACCAGCACAGTTGCATCTGCACCCACCCAGCAGCGGCTGCTCATGGGCAACTGGAGCAAAACTCCACCAGCGTCAAGTCAGCTTTGTTTCAGCCTCAGCGTGCCTGCGTCTGCTGATCCCAGTAAGCTAAAGGGAAATCAATCCCTTCGATACTGCCAGGAGTAAACTTGGAAAAGACCCAGCTGTGAATATGCTACCCCTGCATCCTTGCCAAAAGGAACAGCCCGGCTCTGCAGATGTGTGCAGGACTGAACTCGCCGCCTTCCCGTACCATGGAAAAACAGGACCGGGCAGGGACGCTCCCCGCAGCCAGGGGCGGTGGGCAATGCTCACAGGTCATCACAGTAGACAACAGGGATGGGGAACTGCTGAGGAGCTTCTGACCTCCAGTTAGTCTATATAATTGCTCAGGTCTCTGCCTTGAAGAAAACCCTCTGGAAGCGGGGAACCAGTCCCAGAGACACCCACAGCTGGTGGCTCCAAACAAACACCACCTTTGAACCTCATGTCAACATCACCCATCTTCCTGCAAGGTCAGTGAAGAAACGTCTGGCCAGAGAGCAGGTTTGGATCATGGTTCATGTTAGTGGTGAGGCTGCAAATCCACAGGGAGAACAGTGTTCCTGGGGACACCGCTCCAAGGGATGGCCCCAACCCACTGCTGCTCACTCCCCAGAAGGGCTGGGAGAGCAGCCAGGAGATGGAGGGCTATTAATCAAGCAGCATTTACAAACTGAAGAATAAGCTGTGAGCACTGTTGTGACAAGAGGCCAGGACTCGTGGCCTCAGCGTCCATCCATACCACAGGTGACAAGGTGACGGGAAGGGACCATGGACCATGACACGCACTGGTGTGAAGGTCCAAACACTCAAGGGCACATCTCCATGCACACGTACCATGGGTAGAGTTGCCAGCACCTACCCATCTACCGTGCCCAGGCTATAGGCTTGGTGATCTGCCACTGGAGCCACTGCAGAGACAGTGCCACCATCCAAAAAGACTATCTGGGGAGAAAGCAGCTTCAAGTCGAGCTGGATAATGCTCTGAGGGAGTCTATGAAAATTAAGTCCCGTTATGAAAAATCTGAGTCTCATCAGCATCGAGTGCTTCTTCAGCACAACAGGTCTCGGCACCTGCGCTCAGTCACAGTTTGTTTACGCAGCCACCTAACAGACTCATCCGAGCATGGGCTCAGATCCGGGGCAGTGTGGTTTGCAGCCCCTCCCAGCTGAGGAAACAGCTTCACGATGTGACACACCACCACGAGGGCTTGGTGACGGCGATCGGGCAGAGCAGCACTGCTGGGAACCCTGAACGTGTTTGTCTTTCACTGCTCCAACACATCAAAGAGAACCATTAAGAAGGCGGAGGGGAAGCAGGACTAACAGAGAGGGAGGCAAAAAGGGCTTGAGGGAGCCAGGCTGGGCTGTCCACAGGGCTGGGAACGGCCGGTGGCTGGAGAGCCCAGCTGCAGGTCAGGAAGCTTCCGCCGCTGTGCAGGGAAGGACTGGAGACTGCACGGGGGTGGCGTGTGCGACAGGGCAGCAAAAGTAGGCAGACACTGAATCCACATGCCCTCACACCCTCAAAACCAGGTTCTCAACCATTTTTAACACCAAATGGTAATTTTCATCTCACCATAGAGCTGTCAAGAATGTGGGTTATGTGGCCAGGCTTTCCTGCATGGGTAGATGGTGATAAGCCACCCTGGATGCAGATGTAGCTGCTAAAGCCAAGGGTGACAGAGCTGCTCAGTACTAACCAGCGGGGAGAAATACTGCTTTCTTCTCCCAGCAAAGACCAACCCCCAGCTCTTCCCAGCCAAATTCCCATCAGTCTGCCTGCCCATAAATTTATGACTGTTTATCTAATCAAAGCTCATCCAAATATTAAGAGCTCAGGGGCACTATAGGGACAAGAGGTGCAGGCAGGCTGCCAGCCTGTTCCTCTGCCAGGCTGCAGGAATTCCCCACAGGCTGGCTCAAGGCTGGACACATCCGTGCCCTGAAGCTGAACCTGCTCAGCGCCATCCCAGCAAGCTGAAAGGAATGGATTTGTGCAAGTTGAACAGATTTTGAATTCCTTCTCTGAGGTACAGATCTGGTCTATCTAGAAAGAAAATTCAGGCAGATCTTTGCCTTTGAGCCTTCAAAAGGTCAGAGCTGGAAAGGGTTACAGGGCAGGGAGCTTCACAAAGCACATTCTCCTCAACCACCCCAGTAAGAGCTGCTGCAAAGTGCCTGAGAAAAACGAAAACCTGCTCGATAGCATTGGAAAGAATTAGCTTCCCTCACACCAACCTGCCAACCTGTCCCCTGGCAAGGCGGCATAAAGATGTCGCCACATCCGCAGGTCCTGCCAGGCTGGGTGGGTCAGCGGGACAGCACCGGCTCCGAGATGGCTCTCCGACGGCACAGCTGGGGTCCGGATCCCGCGCAGCATGCTCGCACCAACTTTTCATACCGAAAGGGCATTTCTCAGGCAGCTGCCCAGGGCGATGCCGGGCACCGACGTTGAGACCTATTTGCCGACAGACCGCAGGGAGTGTGTGCACAGGGCAGCGCGGCGTGTTTGCTTTCCGCAATTGCTGTCCTGTCTGCAGGGCTCAGGCTGAAAGCATGCTCCAGGGCCGTGCTGTACTCTGCTGGGTTCAGCCTGGCGAGAGGGGAGCAGAAATGTGGCAGCTGCTACATGGTGGGGTGACAGCTGAGGATATTATTTATCTGGCTATGAGGTCTCCTTGGCTTGTTCGGCTCCATGCAGAAGGGAAGAGGCTCCTGAAAACAACCGTGCTGCCCCCTGTGAAGTCTGTAGATGTCCCAGTGCCTGACTGGTGCTGCTGCAGCCTTGTTTGCTGACCAGCCCGTGCACCGCGTCTGCTGGCAGCACAAGGCTTGTGGTGCGGTTGGCATCAGGGAACGTCAGGCACCACTTGTGCACGGGACCCGAGTAGCACAAAGCCACTTCTCACACCGTGTCCTTTGGCTCCCCTTCCCTTCCCTGTTCTCGTGCATGCTGCGTGCTCTCTCCGAGCATCACGCTCTCCTTCCAACACGTAACATCAGCTTTGCTCCCCAGTTCATTTAAACTGTAAGAGAAACAAAACCAAACCATGTGTCTCAGTGCTGCCTCCCACGCTGGGAAGGACATGCAGAAAGACGAGTTTGTCCATGCGAGCAGTGGCCACCCAGCTCCTGGGGACACAGAGAAACTGTTTCTTCCCACATTGCCCATGTAGGGCTTTGACTTAGACTGAGATTTTGGCTTCCCAATGCAAGCCACAGGCAATTGGGAAAAGGAGAACAGAGAAAAGTCCTGGCTGCAGAAAAGATGTTTGGGGGTTGATCCCTATTTATCAGAGCTCTACAACTGATTTTACTGGATAATTTACTGGAATTACTTCAAACCTGCAGCAGAGTTAAAACTGGACTGGCAGTCAGCAATGAAGAAACGATCCTGGGCATCTGGAGATGAGCACCAGGGAAGGAGGATATCCGCACGGGGCAGCAGTGTGCGTAGGGTGCATTTAGGAACATCTCCGATTACCCGGACCTGCTGGAAGGATTTACTGCCAAAGGGACAGTTGTGTTTGAAGAAGGGAAAAATTAAAAGATCCATGTAAAATAGTGGAGAAATCGCAGAGGGCTTGCAGCTGAACATAGACCTGTCCCAAAGCTGCAGATCTAGACAGGAGAGACAGAGGCAGGGTGTCCCAGTTTACAGCAGTGAAAGCTCCGCAGATGCAGGTACATGTATGGGAGAAAGCAGACTGGTGTGACCTGGACAGCAGAGGCTGGGAATATGGGGTGCAACTCTCCACTGACACCAGGCCTTCCCTCCACTCATGGATGATTTTACTGGGGGAAAAAAACTACTCCCAGCTCTTAGGGCAGCTCCATTTGTCTCCATTCTCAACATCAGTGCAAGCTGTGCAGTGAAGGCAGGACCTAGGCATGGTGACCTTCATCCCAGGACTTCCAGGCCACCAGAGCTCCTCTGTGAGATGTTCCCTCCCTCTCAGACCACTAACAGCCTTTAACTGCCTTTTAACAAGGAAAGTTTTGGGTATTTGCTCAGCTGTGTCTCAAAGCTTCGATGTGAAACATCCCCCTCTTGGCCCCGCAGAGGTATTTAGGGGAGTTAAGCTCTTTTTTGGGTACTCCGCTCCAAGGGGGAGTGATGGGAGTTCAGCACCTAATGCCTTTGTAGATTCTTGGCTTCTGATAGTGAGTCCTGGGAAGCACAGCTGTGTTTGCACTGGGATTAAGATGGAGGGTTTGTCATGCCCTCCATTCAGATGCTTGCGGGAAGCAAGGACCAAGAAAGATAAACCAGCACGGAACAAACTCCAGCATCCCCAGGAGTGCCCTGGCCACCACGTGAGCGCTCGTCTCCCAGACCACTGATAATCACCTGCACCAACACAGGCAAAGTCCTGCTGCTCCCAGAAGATGTTTTTGTGGATAAATAAATTTATCCTTTTTCTGCAGGATAAATAGGGGTGTTGGGGTTTTGGGAGTGGGGACAAGGCAGAAAGTGCAGGTGCAACGTGCTGCTAGAGAGAAACAGGGGGGCTGGGGTGCCAGCGGGATGCAGGGCCAGCGAAGGCTGGATCCACCCGGCAGAGCCACCAAGACACAAATCTCTCCCGCAGGCACAGAGTTAACTCCTGGCACGCTGAGCCCTCTCCTTCCCCCTCCCAAACCTCTCGCACGTATTAGAGATCCTCAGGAAACCGTAGAAAGCCAAGAAGGACTAGAGAAAGCATTCCTCATGAAAAGCCTGGCCCCGGGAGAAGATGGGGTTCATTACTGCCCTGCTCTCAGCACTGGACCGGGCAGATTGTTCTACCACGACGGGTCACGGCTATGACATTTCACGTCTTCTTCAAAGGTGGCCTGAGGGCCTTCCAGCCCAAGCTGCCCAATGCCTCGGCTGACAAACATCATTCTACTTGCAGCACTGGCTCCTCAAAGGGCAGCAGCTGCACCCCGGGCTT
This sequence comes from Tauraco erythrolophus, assembly GCF_009769465.1. Classification (NCBI taxonomy): domain Eukaryota; kingdom Metazoa; phylum Chordata; class Aves; order Musophagiformes; family Musophagidae; genus Tauraco; species Tauraco erythrolophus. The sequence continues at coordinate 11,979,476 of NC_141476.1, forward strand.
CACAGCGCCAAGACTGGGAATGTGAGCCAGGCAAAACTGCCCCGCGACAAAAGCAAACAAAACAAAACCAAAAAACCAACACCAACTCAGAGGGCATCTTAGATTTCACGCCCCTGCCCGCGCTCGTTGGCCGGGGCAGAGGCAGCGCAGCCCTCGCTATCTGGAAGGCTGAGGACATGTGTCAGCCAGCTGCAAACATGACCCAGTCTCAGAAAGCCTTTGCTGGCCGAACCACGCTCATGTCCCAAGGCAGTGCCTAAATTTCAGTCTGAAAATACCTTTAAACAATGGGGAGGAACTGAGGTCTAAAATAGGCTCTTTCCTGTTCTGGAAAAAAAATATTCCTGGTTTGTAAAGGTCTGCTAATATCTAAGTGCGTAAGTAGCTCCGTTCAGGCTCGGTCTAGGTGCAGTTGTAGGTTCAGTGAGTAGTGCTCTGTGGGACCTCACTCAAATCACTTATAAGTTCTATAATCTCTATCACTCTATAACAATTTATCCCCCCAAAGGGAAAAATCTTTAAGCACAAGGTCCGAGCTGACTGACAGTTCACAAGAGCAACCGCTGACTTTGGATGCGTAGCTCAGAAAACTCGAAAGGCCAGGTTTGCAAAGATCAGAAGTAAGAGCTTCTCCAGGACCTGCTGGTGCTGAGAGATGCTGGGCTGGGCAACAGAAACCATCCCAAAGCTGGCAGAGAGTGGCGGCAATGGGTATCTTCCATTCTCACCATGGCATATCAGAGGGCTGCTAACCACACCAGAATGATGAGGCACAGTTTCCTGCATGTGATATGTGCTGCACGCTGGTGGTGTGGCTTCTGGCATTGCTGCCCACCCTCCTTTGGGTTGGTGAAATGGTACCTCCACTCCAGGAGTGGCTGCAGGGGGCTTTGCTCTGTCAGTGACCAGAGGAGATCCAACTTCTTGGTGCAACAGCAGATAAGGATGGAGAAAGGGACCTTGCTGCTTCCCCGCTCACAAACCTTTCTGGAGTGGTATCACAACCTTGTTGCTCGTATGACCCTGGTATCTCTCGTTGTGAAAGACCCAAGATTGAAGGCTGAGTATGTCTAAGCCACAAAGCCCCATGGAAGTCCAACAACTCATGTTGATAGCAGGTCATGAAAGAACATGGAGAGTGCAGAAGCCAGCATTAAGCAAGTGCTGCTGAAGAGACGTAAGAAGCAACAGCTGGATGCTGCAGTCAGACAGAACCAGAACAGAAATCAGGCTGCATTTTGAGATGGAGGGTTTTTCCTTCTTTCTTATAGGAGAAGGTGATTCAGTGCTGGAACAATCTCAAAACAACAGGAAGCTGAGCACTCCCCGTCCCGCTGGCTGCCTCGGTGCAAGGTCTGCTTTTGTCCCCCTCGGTCACCTCCAGCACGCCCAAATCACTGGACTTGATACAGGAAGGATGGGGAAAGAACTGAACAGCCCCACTCTGATGCAAGGGTCTCTTGGGATCAGACAAAATGATCTCACCCTCCCGCAGGCTCCCAAAGGTGCCTCTTCCTCCAAACACTTCTGGGATTGTCCCCTGGACTGCAAGGGGACTTTTTCTCAAATAACACTGGTCAGAGGCGGAAGCCTTGAGAGGAGGAAGCCTTGAGAGGAGGAAGGTTATGTAAAACGCTTCGTATAGCACCCAATTGCCTCTCATTAGGAAATACGTTCTTTTGGGACAGAGGCGCTGATATGAACTGCTTCGGAGACCGCAAGTTCGTGAACACATCCCTCTGTTCCCTCACTGACAGCATGGAAACCACCAGCTCTCTGGATGTCAGCACAATTTGCCTACTCACGGTTTCCCCAAAAGACCTACCATTGGGGTGGTCCCACAACACTTTTAATTCAGGTCTGCAGAAACGGCAGATGCGGATGAACGCAGGGCCTTACCACCTGCCACTCACCTCCCTCTGCCTCTGTCAGATGTTCTCCCTTCTCTCCACCCCCACATCTGCACTAGTCACCCTCAGCTCCCCCACTGTTGGTAAAATCAGCGTCATTCCCCTGAGAACAGCAGTGACCAAGGCTTTGCTGTAGACACGGATCAGCAGCCTCCACCATTTACCGCTGTGCCAGTCTAGACATGCTACAACCAGAGTTAAATGAAACAACGGTCTGAGAGCCCCACTGCTTATTTCCACCTTCTCTACGCAGAAAACGTATGATGTGCAGAAGTCAGCATAGCCACCACTAACCACATGCCATCCCTGGAGGAGACAGTAGAGGAAGGGCACCTCAGAAGATGGATGACAATCATGCCGAGGGCAAGCAGGACCTCCTGGATGGCTGTGGGTTGACACCAGTACAGCCAAGTCCTCCTGATGGACGGCGTCACTCCCAGCACCAAGCTGAGATGGCGTGAGGTTTGCCCAGGAGCTGAGCGCACCTGCCCACACCACCAGTTCAGATGCAGGAGGGCCTGGAGATGCTGAAAGATGTCTGCTCCAGCCACGCCCCGTAACTACCCACTGCAGCAGTCTTTGCAAACTCCACCTGCCAGTGTGCTCAGCACCACTTTAATACCTTCCTGCCATGCAGATATTCTGACCCTGGACACCTCTGAGTCTGGAGTGACACAGGTGAAGGCCAACAGGACAGGCAGGTCATCACTGTCCCCAAGTGAGCAGGGGACAGTCCATGTGCTGCAGCTGCACCCCACGGCCAGGGACAAGGACTACAGCCCCCGTGGCCGCTCACTGGTGCAGCCAGAGGCAAGGAAAGCCAAAGCAAAGCTGTTGGGGATATGAAGTCAACGCATGCTCAAACCCTGGGGAGCACTGAGACTTGTCACCTCTCCTGATCACCAGCGAGGCTGGCAAACATCCCGAGCCCCCTGCTCCCTTCAGGAGGTACAACAGGGGATCCTGCCGCCGACTTCGGCGCAAACGAATTCAGCCCAGCACCAGAATAACCAACTCAGCGGCATTCAGGAGCAGAGTTATTTCGGCACAGGCTGGTGCGTGGGTGTTCCTCGGGCGGAATAAGAAAAGCCTTATTTCAGCACAGCCACGGAGTTCGGTGCAAACTGCTCCAGTGCACGACTGCCTGGATGGAGTGAAAAGTGGGAAATGCAAACAGAGGAGTTAATTCCTGCTCTCCGAGATGAGTGAGCCCTCAGCACTCTCAAACTTAAAGTCTTCCCATGTTGTATTCCTTGTCCTGGTCACACGATGGTTTGATCTCTATGTGCTGTTCGTGAGGATTCATTCAGCACATTACACGGCCTGGACCGTGAGTAGCCCAGGAGAGGCGACCTGCTGAATCCTGCTACACATGGAGAAAAAGATCTGACTGCTCCACAGGAAACTCATAGCATGGCTGCTTTTTCTAGCATTTTTCTTCATTATTATATAGAAACTAAATGACACCAGACAACTAGACCGCCAAATAACCTCAAGGCAATCATCACTTTAAAGATGACATTTTTGTCTGCAGATTGTTTACCTATTATTGTAACTCGTAACTTCTAAAATTCCAGTAATTGGCCTCACTTTGCTTTCCCTTGGGATAAAAAAAAAAAAAAAAAAGCAGCAATGTTTAGCTTGCTGCTTTTCTGTATTTGGTAATGACCTTTCCTCTGCTAGCCTGAGTTTTTCCACAGAACTGAAGATGAAAGGAAAAACTGTAAACTGAAAGGGAAAGAAATGGCACAAAAATGAAGGCTGGACCCAGAGAGACAACTCTATGGCCAGAAAATCACCAAATTTTAGAGAACACGAATATCAATTTAATTCACCTCTTTTGTGAACCTGAAGGGTCAAATCTGCAGAGGGTGCTCACCCTCGCAAATGAGCTTCCACTGAATTACAAACACCGCTGTTTTCCACCAGGTCAGGATCCTGACCCTAGACCTATCACCATCTACAAGACCTTTCAAAAAAATCACACCAGCCCCATATGAAGGCAACAGATCTGCACCCTTTAAGGGTGTTGCATTTCCCCATTTCACCTGGCCAGCACCTCCCCAGGGAGCGTTCCAGACCTGAAATCCCCCAAACCCCTCGTGAGATGCCATCACCATTACCGTCACCTGGTTTGCTCTGACCTGACAAGAACTCTGTGTGAAACTATGTTGAGATCATGCAAGGGATTAAAGTCAAGCAAGCACGGAAAGTTCTTGCTGACTCAGACACGCAGAAGTCTCCTTTTGAAAACCAGAGTCCTGAAAAGGGCCACATTTTCCAGACAAATACTAGAAAGTGAATCCAATGTAAAAAGCAATCCTCTCTCTGTTAAGAGCCCCGGAGATGAGAGCCGATTCAGTGCTGCACCTTTTACTGAACAGTCCCAATACTAAAATAAGATGCATATATTGTTTCTTTTTAAAAAAAAAGTTAATAAGGAATACAATACTGATTGTGGTCTTCTGGGATTATGAGATTCTTTGACCAACTTCACGTGCTCTTCTAGAAATAACAAATGGTTGCTGAAACCTAACTCCTCTTCAATCTTACTCAGCCAACAAGTCAAGCCTTTTTTTATTTTTAGGAAAAAACACATTAAAGTGATGGAGCAGCCCCTATAAAAGGAAAATCGCATTTCATTTAGTCCACACTGATAAAAATCCACTAACATTTCAGTCAAATCAGTCTTCTGAATTTTAAGATATAACTTTAAAGGCCCCATTGATGGATTGCTGCTGCAATCAGAAAACATTAGTACATTGTTAAAACTACAGGAATTACCCAGTAATGTCTCTTAGGAAAGAGGAGCTAATTTCCCCAAAAGAGCAGAAAGCAGGCAGGGAAATAAATAACCCCTCCAGCACAAAACTGTTTATATTTCAGTTCTTTTATTACTGAACTGTTTCCCAATGTGGAAGATATTTCTAAGAGCACACACTAAAGAGGTCCCTTGAGCAATCCAAGCAGATTCCCCAGGACTTTTAGTGACCCTGGCTGTGAAACAGGCACTCGTGGAGCAGAGCAGCTCCTCTGTCTGCCCCAACCCAGCACAGCCTCAGAGGGACTGCACGAAGTTGGACACAATTTCATGCCCCGCTTCCACGGCGGGCAGGGACTCCGGACGGGACGGTCACCCAAAAGCAGCTTGCTTTAGATCTGAAACACGAACCTCGCTGCACAACAGCAGCGCCCTGACGCTCAGCCGGTCACACGCCGCGAGCAAACACGACAGCGAAGTTCAGCGGTCTCAGCCGAGAAACGTGCAACCTCCGGGCGAGTTCACCGGCTGACCCGAACTTAAACTCCCCCGCGGGACGGCCCCGCTGGACCACTCCGGCTCTCAGCGACAGCGACGGGATTTCAGGAGCCGGCACGGGGCTGACCGCGATGCCCGCATCCCGCTCCGCACCCCGGCCCCGCGGTCCGCCCCGCGGGCCGCCCGGGCCCGCCGGGGGTCCCGCCGGGCGTGCAGGCGCCCCTGGCCGCGGCGCGGCGGACCCACCTGGGTTGAGGCTGCTCTGGAAGTAGAAGACGACCAGCAGGACCGACCCGAGGCAGGCGGCCAGCGCCAGCCGCGGCGCCCGGCTCCGCCGCATCCTCCGCCGCGGCTCGGCGGCGGCGGCGCAGCGCCCCGCGGCCAGGGCCCGCCGAGCGCCCGCCGGCCCCGCGCCGCCCCGGGCGCCGCTCCGCGCCCCGCCCCGCTCCGCTCCGCGGCCGCGGCCGCCTCGCCTCGCCCCGCCGCCGGCAGGAAGTGACACCGGAGCGGCTCAGCCGCGGGAAGGGGAACTCGGCCCCCCGAGTGCCCCGCGGCGCCAGGGCTGGCGCTCGGCGCCCGGCGGCCGTGGAGCGGCTCGCCCCATCCAGCCGCGCCGAGCGGCGGTGGGAGCAGGACGGGGAGCCGGTGCCGGGGGGGGGTTTCCTCGCCCGGTGCCGCGCCCGCTCCCTGCCAGCGCTCGGGAGCACGCGCTTCCCCACCAAACTCCGTGACGGCTTTAAAACTCCTCGCAGGGCAGCACAGAGTTACTGATGTGCTGGCGGGGCTCGGGAGTTTCCTAGTGACTCTTCTCAGCACGTTCAGTACTTCGTAAGCATCGCAAAGTTTCCTGGCCTTAAAATGTACCTCTTTTTTTTTTTTTTTTTTCCACTAACCCTCTGGCCCTGCGGACTTAGAGCACTAATGCTTCTGACTGATTTTAACTCAAGCAACAAAGTTCTATAGAAAGAGAACATAATTTTCCACTAAATCTCTTGCATGTTTTTGGAAAGCAAGAGCACAAAGCTCTCTTAACATGTCCTCTACCCTCCAGGCTCTGTAATTGCAGGCAAAACAAGCTCTGAGCTTCTATTGCCCCAGTTTTGAAATAGCAGTAATGCTGTTGACCCACCGCTGTAGAACACGCAAGATCTACTCAAAGGCCACTTGCCAAATTAGAAAGTCACTCTGAGAGCTGGATTCCCACTGACAACAGTCAATCACTGCTTCTCTCTTCATCCCCGAAATACTTAGCTTTAAGAAAAAGAGGACCACTCAAGGAGGCATTGCGGAGAATGACAAAGAAAGCCTGGGTGTGTGCACACGCTGGGCTTCATTCTGCCCTCACTTAGGGCACAGTAAACCAGGAGAAGGAATTCATTGCAGTGAAGGAAGCTGGAATGAAATAAGAACCCAAGCAGTGCCTTGCAGGCCCAGCTGAGCTATCCTCATGGAATTACACAGCTCTTTAAAGTCCCTCTAGAGAGGGGCAATAGAAATGAGACCACAGCAGTGACCCTAATACACTTACACCTCCTTGCAAGGACACACCAGTGTCTGCAGTAACCAGGTGGGGAGAAGCTCAGCTCCGGGGCCCTGCACCTGCGGGATGTGTGCGGGGAGGGACTGTAAGCCCTGCCACCGTGGAACGAGGCAAACAGTGCTCGGGGAGAGCTGCTGGCTGCTGGCTGGCAATGGCTCTGCAGCTGCTTTGTTGCAAGAGGTGCAGCAATTTTGGCCACCTTGGCAAGTGTGCATAGAGCTGGGATTTGCCTTACATACAAAGATGGGCCAAGAGATGCCAGGGACAAAGGGATTGGATGAGTCCAGGTGGGGGGGAGGGACCGATGTGTGTGAATACATTTTGGTATCTGCTTACAGGCATTACCCTTCTACTGGGGATGCACTATAAAGCAAGACCTCCCTTTATTTTTCCTTTCTGAAGAGGCTTCCAACAACCACAGAGGGGAATAAAGACATAGGGGTTTTGTCAGCATTAGAGGAGACCAGGGCGGTTCTCTTGGTGTCCACTGCAGCAAAAGGGATGTCTGGCTCTGCTGTCCTTGAACCTCTCAGGGGAACAAAGTGAGGTTCAGGGACTGGAGGCATATCCAGCGCGTGCAGTGGGAGCCCCCTTCCAGTAGCTTTTCGGGAGCTGGAAGGTGTACTTAGACAGTAGGTCAGTTTTTCACTATTTGCATCTCTCAGTACAGAAACACTGGAAAATCTGCACCAAGGCTTGCAGAGGAGCTAAGGAAAATAATCATCCCGTTAGCCCAACATCCCTGGGTTCAGCAAAAGAAATAAAAACAGTGCCAAGTGAACAAACTTCACCCACAGTTGGACATCCCTTTGAAAGAAAATACAACAAAACATCCCAGTTGAAACTCAGACACTGACCTGTTGAGTCCTGCTGACTGCTGTCTGTGTTTCATACCCAGAGGGCAGGGCCAGGGCCATCTGTGATCACATCAGATATGCAAGGCTGGTCTTCCAACAGTCTGAGGTGAACGTGCTCTTCAGATCTGCAGGGCTAGAAGGGGAATCATAGAATCAGAATGGTTTGGGTTGGAAGGGACCTTAAAGATCATCTTGTTCCAACTGCCCTGCCGTGGGCATGGATACCTTCCACTACATCAGGTTGCTCAAAGCCTCATCCAACCTGGCTTTGAACACTTCCAAGGATGGGGCATCCACAACTCCTCTTCGCAACCTGTTCTACTGCCTCACCAACCTCGGAGTGAAGGATTTCTTCCTTCTATCTAATCCAAATCTTCTCTCTTTCAGTCTAAAGCCATTAACCCTTGTCCTATCACTTGTAAGAAGTCCCTCTCCAGCTTTCTTGTAGGCCCCCTTTAGGTACTGGAAGGCTGCTAGCAGGTCTCCCCAGAGCCTTCTCTTCGCCAGGCCAAACAACCCCAACTCTTTCAGTCTGTCTTCATAGGAGAAGTGCTCCAGCATGTTGACCACACCACACAGCTTGGTGTCATCAGCAAACTTGCCGTGAAGATTTTACGGGATTCCTTCTTTGGCTCAGCTGCAAATATGATCGGCTCCAATGCTAAAACACCCTTTATAGAAAGACAAATGTATTTTAAAGGGCAAAGAGGTACATCAGGGCAAAAGCTGTTGGGTGGCAATGACACCAGCTGCTGGGAGGTCAGGGCTTTCCTGTTTCCTGTTGCTGTGTGTCTGAGAAACCTCCCTAGTCCCACGTGCTGATGTCTCATACCATCCCCCCGCTTCTCCTCCAGCCCTGCCATACAGAAAAGAACAAACTCCAGACCATAATGCAGTCCTTACCTGAGAAGAGAGGTCACCCAAGAAGTGTAAAAGGGCAGAGGATTAAGCTCAAGCTCTCAGACTCTCAAATTATTATCCCGAATCTAATTCTAAGGGTATCTGCGTAGGGGAAGCCCCCTCTCTCCCTCCCCTAGCCCCACTGGTGACTGGAGAATAACTGAGGCATGAAGCACACATGAAAATACAACTCAGCAGCACATATGAAATGAGTGTGGCAGTTTTCCGTGGGCGAGCACTGAGCCTGGGTCTCTTATTCTGCCACTTTGCCAGGTTAATTGGAAGAATTGAGAAAGGAGTATTTGCTAGAGACCAGCAATGGCTCCTTCCCTGCCAGGCTGTGAACTCCCCTTGGAAGGGCCACCCTGCTCCCTGTCTGCACGGTGCCTCACACCATGGGGTTCAGACCATGGCTAGAGCTATTTATGACTGTAAAGGCCATATTGATAACCAAGAATAACCATCAAAAGGCACTAATAACACTGTGGAGGAAAATTATTTGCTACTGCCGAGGCCTGGAACTGCATCTGACTTGTAGCAGAGGAGGGAGTGCTTTTTGCTTGCGGAAAGATGCTGTGCCTTTGGTGAAGTGCACGCTTGATTCCCTCCCTGCTCATTAGCAGTGCTCGTTACTGTCCTCTCAGCAGGTTTCTCACAAATGCCTTGCTGTTTCCCAGGACCTTGGTGCCACTGAGTGAGATTAACCCCAAGCTTTGGTCTGATGACCATGTTGAATAGAAATTAAACATCAGCTAGTTTCAGCTGGAAACCGAGGAATCTGTTGAACTTCTCCCCAAGACCTGGTTTTCCAGATGCTGTGAAAAGGAGCCTTTCTAGGGGATTTTTTGCTTTTGCACCCAGTTACTTAATTCTGGAGCCCGAATGCCACCGAAATAGTTTACCCTGGCCTCATGCTGATGAGACCTCCATCTGCTGGTGGCCAGGCACCAGTGCACAGTTTGCTGCCGGAGCCCCCAGATTTAAGAAACTAGGAATCTTGGGCAGATATGTAGGGACTCACGCTGATGCAGTACAGGCTTCAGAAACCAACTTCTGAGGAGCTACTTACAGAAATGACTGTGAGTAACTTCCTCTCTGTTTTCTAAGCACTGCATTAGACATCACCCTGCCTCCAGGATGTCTACGAGGCCCAGTGTGTCCTGATAATGCTTTGGTTTAAGTTTTATGGCATCACTGTAATGTGTGAGCAGGGAGGGACATCGCAAAGCCCCAGCTCATCTCCTACTCGAGCAGATGTAGGTGCAGCTTGTTCTGAAAGTTTCCCAGAGATGGACACCCTGTGGTCTTGCTACGCAATCCCTTCTAGCTCTACAAATCTTCAAAAGGTTTTCCTACTACATTATCTGAACCATCCTTGTCATAACTGGGATCAAATACATTTTGGTCTGAAAGACAAGCAAGGCACCTGGTTCTGTCACATTTTTGTATTAACCAGGAAAGGTCAATTCTGCTAATATCACCAAGCTGGAATACTTGCTTTCTCAAGCAGGACATGGGTTTTCCACCATCTCCTGTAGTCCTTTTCACCTGCAGAATGTGGGTTTTTAAATATTACTTCATCAAAACACTAGTGTTTATGCCCACTTTGCACAGATTTACAACAGCCGTAGTTCAAAGCAGCAGAGAATCACACTGGAGTGGACTTTTCACCATTAAGTGCTGGAATAAATGTTTGCAGGCTTTATATGTAAGAGAAACAGCCCAGATAAAAGGTAGAATTTACATTAAATACCTCTGGGAGGTAACCAGAGAATTAAAAGTACATATAATAGAACAGGACACTTGGTGGATCTTTAAATCTAAGGCCAGATTTTGCCATTTGTTCATACAAAGTAGCATTGATGCTTTAAGAAATCTCCTTGGTCTCAGCAGGATAGGGCAGGGAGTAAGCAGCCAATCCCGAAGACACTCCACACCCTGGGGAATCCCACTGATTTGGTGGGTATGACACCATACACTGCCTAAAGTTAAGCAGGTTCATATATCATGTCAGGATAAAAGTACTAAGAGTCAGGATAGTGCAAATAGCATCTGGTCCTGAGTAGTTAATATTGCAGCATGGCTAATTCCATAGCTTGCAGACCTTTCTGTTCCCAAACAAAATGCTAATCGCTTCCCAGAGATCCTTTTGCAATTATCTCCTGATCTCCTGGGAAATCCCTCTAGAGACCGAGAAACTAAAAACTGGGCTCTCACTTCTCCTTCTGAAACACTGGCTTCTGTCAAAATACATTTCAAGAAATCATTCATTTACCTTTCTTGCTGCCACAGTTAAAAAAAAAAAAAGGGAAAAAAGAAAAAGCAGCTTCTGTTTTCTTTTAAAAGCACCAGTGGTGGTGGGAGCAAACCAAATTACAGGCTCCGAGGACTACTCTGCCTGCAATGCTTGCATCTGCTGGAAATGCCACTGGTATAATGGAAACTCCCATCAACCATTTTATTCAGCAGTGGCAACCAGGGACCATGTTTGCCTTTTGTACCAGGCATTTATATTTAATTAGGTTTATTTGGCGTAGTGGCCAACTCTCAAATACTTTGCAAAGCATCAAGACCGAATGAGTTGAGTTTTATTACCTGGTCCCCTGAAGCTCTTGTAGAACAGGATAAACTAACCTGCATCTTGGTTTCCTACCATCTACGACTAGGGGGGAACACAGTGGAGAATCTGCATTACTGGGTAATACCAAACCTCACACTAATTTGTCATGACCTTGCTCGGGTATTTGGGAGGCCAGTGCTTGCAGTCCTTGATCTGTTAAGCCTCTGTCTGCATTCAGGTTCTATTGGACCTCTCCAGCAGTGGCAGGTGAGATGGGCACAAGACCAGCACCATGTGCTGACCTTGCTACCATGGTCCCAGCATGTCAGAACAAGAAATTCTCTCCTTGGAGCCTGGGCACAGTTTGCATTCAAAAGATTCACAAAATGGGGAAACAGGGGCTAGGAGGTGCCATCAGGCGATCTCCCCATATTTCAGGGCAATTTGAGCACTGTGCTCTTTAAACCATTTGGCTGAAGCTGGTGATAACTAAGAGGGAGGGAATGTTTGCCCACACAGGCACGGCTCCTCTGCTGATGTGTTTGCAAGCCCAGAATTGTCAGTTTGAAGCCTGGAATGAAAAGGCCAGATCTTTGGCTGCTGTAAGCATTTGCTCAGAGACTGTATTCATTTTTATCCCACCCGAGGGACCACGTCCAGGAAATCTATACATACATTTGATAGAAAGAAATTTGTTAACAGTGTGCTTTTATACCTTCACAAAAGGTATAAACCAGATTATTCTAAGCTGGGTTTTATTTGCTTGGAAGTGTGTGACTCAATAGCACAGACAAGCCTGGAGCAGATAGCAAAGACTGCTCAGAAATTTCTGTGAAAAGTCTTGTTTCCTGGACTTTGATCTATTTACGTTGACTTGTTCATGACCAGAACCTCAGGACGAAATGATCTGGTCTTGTGATCTTCTATATCCAACCAGCCAGCAGCCAAGGCAGAGCACGAGAGAGAGACACCCTGATTTAAGTACCTCGTCTGGAAAGTTCCCTTTCTTCGCACAGCAGCAATGAGCACAAGATTGCCGTCTGGGGCGTATCATTCTCCAACTCCCGAGGTCTCAGCAAAGGCAGATTTGTCCCTGGAGTGGAGCGAGGGGATGTGCTGTGGCGAGAAGTGCTCACGGCCAAACGAAGCAGCTCCTCAGCCTGGCAGGGCATTGCATGCTGGAGAGGGCTCTCATCCCTCCAGCGTTCACTTTGCTGCTATTATGCACACATCCATCTGAAGAGGGTCCAAATACAAAGGGAAGGAAAAAAAATACCCAGCCTGTAAATAACAACATAAATTGCCATCGGTGGTCAGAGCAGTGCTATAAAGGTCACCTCAACCACAGAACAAGCATGCTGAGAAACTTCCCTTTCTTCTTAAAAGTTTGTGTTACAGGCAGGGACAGAGGTCCTGCATATTCTTGTCCCTCTCGCATCAGGGAAGCTTGGGCAGGTCTGTCCCTTCTCCCCTCAGCACCCCATATCCTGACTGCATAACCAGACCATCCAGAAATACTGACATTGCTGAGACTCCCTGTAATGAAGCAGCCTGGCCCTGGAGGAAGAGGAGAATGAAAGAAGACAACAAATAGAGGAATGTTTTGAAAGAAACCTGTGTGACTTAGGTATTGCCCTTACTGACTGTGTTTAGATGAGTCTTTAGGTTCGTAAATCCCTTTAGCACTGCTGAAACATTCCCTCATGACTAAAAACAGAGTTTCTTGTTTACTGAAGGGGGTATGATTAAAATCATCCTCATCTAAATAACATTTGTGAGGCTGTACCCTGCACATGCTGCCACAAAGTCAAACCCAGGTTTATTACTGCAATTTTAAGCATAGAGAACTAATTGCATATGCCTAGACATGACAGGGCTGGTCAAATCCAATCTAAACAGCTTCTATTTCATGGAAACCCTGGCTAAACAGGCATATAAATATTCCTTGTCCAGCAATTGCCCATGACAGTCTGTGTTTTCACTATTCTAGGAAGCCTGAGATACTATTTTTATTTAGACTAAAAATAATAAAGGCTTTTCTCCAATCCTCTGGGTGCCCTAATTGAATTATGTCTGCATTAGTAAACTCCAACGCTGCTAAAATCAGACAGCCACCTACCCGTAACGTCTAGGAGGCATATCTAGGAGGCATGGTGTCTGCCTCCTCCAGAAACTGTATCCAGAGGTGTCTTTTGCAAGAAGTTTAGTCATGGAAAGTTACCAAATCAGCTTAGTATGGAGTGGAGAAAGCACATTCCAAGTCTCTGAGCCACTGCAGAGAAAGCCCAGCTGGCTGGCTCCTCTCTTTTATAAAAAAATCTTTCAAACAAGGACTTTGGTCCTGTGTTTACACAGTCCATCGTACACAGAAGGGGACAGAGCACTGGATTTGCAGCTGGAGCTCCCATGACTGCCACAATTCGTTCAGGAGAAACAGCCCAAGCAGGCCTGCAGACTGCAGCCCAGACAACTCTTAGATTGAAAGTTTGCAGGTAGTGCCTTAGCCTCTTCTTGCAGATGTTAACCATGGAGTGATGATGATGAGTTTTGGCACCATCTGCTCCCAGAAACTTAAGCCTGTGAGTCCCAGCCTTAGTTTCCAAATGCTTTTAGTTGCAGCCCAGTGAGAATATGCCTGTTGCCCTGCCATGGGTGACCCTGGAGGAGGTACCAGTATGACCTACAAGGTGATCTCCTGTTTAAGCGCAGGTAGTCTGGCTGGCTGAGTTACCCATGCTCTGCACTGCTCAGGGCATGGCCAGACTTCCTCTCAGAGCACTTGGCTTGTAACGTTAGCACTGCTGAAAATCTTAAAGAACAGCCTGACTGCTACCAAATCTATATATTGCTGGCAGCTAACTCCTGTACTTTTTAAGCAGTTGCTGTATTTCCAGCTGGTTGCAATGAGATGGGTTCTACCTTTTTCAGAGTAGCTAAAATAATCCACAGAAACACCCATGAGCCTGACCTTCTCTGGAGTTTGCTGTCAGTGAGGAGGGGGAAGAGAAAAAGCTAATTCTTTTCTACAGATGTTCTCAGCGATACTGTGATTTCAGTAAAGCCAGAGAGAATTCAAATGCCTCTCTCATCTGAGGAAGAAAGCACAGTCATATGCCTTCCCCAAACCTTCTTTCCAACTAACAGTGCAGCCAGTGTCATTGAAAAAAAAACACAAACTAGAAAAAAAAATGAAGGAAATAGTGGTGTGTGGTTTTTTTTTTGGCTGTTATTCCTGCGGTTAAAGCTACAGCTAAAAGCAGCAGTAGCAGGTTACAGCAGAAACTGAATATGCTACTGTGCAGAAGTTCAGTTCAGTGAACTGGGAAGTCTTAGAAAGAAATTGGTTTTCGAACTTCAGAAGTGAATTTGAACAAAACATGATTATCTCTTTCGATGGGGGCATGTTCAGAAAACACCAGCTGGACACAGTACAAGATAGCTCAGGCGTATGTTGCAGCATTTAAAACCTGAAGCGATGAGAACTGCACTGAAGCTTGCTCTGTTTTCCTTCCATTTGGTGTCCTGAAGGTGACGGAGTAGAGGAGCTTGAACAAAGTGCCTCAGTCAGGCTCTCTGTGGCTTATGCCCTGAAATGCCCCTGACAAACAATTCAGTACTGAGTCCTCCAGAGGGTTCTCCCAAACATGAGATGGAGGAGTAAAGCCACCCCCAGCCTCCTGGTTTTATCAAAGCAAGACTAGGAATACCTAATAACTAATGAGGAAATAAAAAAGTGCTGCTCAAAGTGCAGGGGTGTCAGAGAAGGACACGCTCTGAAGGAAATACACATCAGCCCAGAACTGTGACATGGCCCTCATCCAGGCTTGCGTAGGGTGTGGAGGCTGAGGACCTCTGTTCAGAGCTCCCCTTTGCACTGCGAAGCTGGTGAGATCCAGTGACTGGTGCTGTGCAACAGCCCTGTGCTGAAGGGGTATCAAATCCCTCTGGGCTGAAAGCATCCAGCTCATGTCGCTTTTTAATGTCATCATTTTAATGATATCCACAGACTACATGGAAAAGCTTTCTGCTGCCCAGCAAAGCAGCTGTAACTGAGCAGTAAGATAATCAAAGAGAAAGAACCATGAGTATACATTATCTAGAAATATGGCTGGCCCAGAATATAAACTCTGGCTCCATGCAAGGAAAAGATTAGGAATTGGGGAAAAAATGTAATAAAGCTGTGTTATTCTGACAGTTAATTCTCATCCACGCTGCAGTGCAGTATATATGGCTTTACTGTCCTCACCTATTCTGCTCTCTTAGCTATATTCCCTCTGGTGGTTGGTTTGTAGCCAGCCAAACGGTTCCTGCAGAACCCAGCAGAGATTCACGGTGCTAAACCAGCCAAGCGTGCAGTCAAGGCAGGCTGGCTTTCCAGGACCTCCTCTCAAGATTTCCAAAGCTTGACAAAGTGGGCTTGACTCCATGGATCTCGTGAGCCACTGTTTGACTACACAGGAATTTATAGTTATGTGGTTGCTACAGCTTTCGCTGAAGAAGGGATATATTTTACTAGTTAACATTTTCCAATGAAATCTTAATTGGACTGTGCAGAAGCCAAGAAAAGAAAACCATCCTCAGCTGAAGTCTCTAAAATGTATTCTGCAATCAGTCAGGACAAGTGAACGGTAAAGAGAAACCTAATCCTAAATCCCACCCTTTGTGGCCAAGGCGAGGAACGACAATGAATGACAAAAAGCACCGTCTCCTCATTTTGAACAGTGTCTCAAATACCTGCCCTGACTTCAAAGAAGCCTGAGCTGCAACTGCATGTTGACGTTTGTGAATGTGACAGTGAAACTTAAAAAATTACTGCAAGAAGGTTATCAAGGAAAAGGTATCGATCAATAGCAACATGTAACCACTTCATGTGCTTCCTTAATGTGTTAAATAAAGGCTGAATAAAGTAAGAATATGTAGCAGCTGAGTGAAATATTAGACTGTGCAGGAACACATGGTAGTGCTGAAAGTATCAGCTTTTCCTGCACTGAGAAGTGGTGTTATTTCTTTGTAGACATAGCCAACAAAACTTTCCATCCACTCCAGCTTTTGAAACAATTAATCTCATGGAAACCAGAGCAGGAAATCCTGCTGGGGAACCAAATGCTTTAAAAACAGTACTTTGGTGAAAGATCCAACAGCAGCGAAAGCAAATGCACCTGACTTTCCGGGCTGCACTCAGAGAAAGCCCCTTTAGTTGCAGTGACAGATGTGAATACCTCTGTTCTCCTCTATCAAGCCTTTTTTGCCAACTTTAAATCACATTAACTGCGAAATAGAGGAGGGGGAATCTTTCCTTACCTAGCTTCAGAGATCTGTTTTTCTCCTTATCTGAAAAGCCATTTCACCCACCTGCCATCAAGAATATTGGCTGCAAAATCAATCATCAATCTGAAGAAACCCACTTAGCACGAGCATTTCCCAGGAGATCAGTGTCCAAATCCTCTCCAGATGCAGAAGGTGCCATTTCTGACAGTACAGGAGCTAGTACCAAATCACCATCTGAATTATCTGGGTTCCCAGAACCTCTGCACACCCCTGGGTAGAGGCAGGTGCCAGAATGGTACTCCAAGACAGGAATGAACCTGGCAGCCAGGGAAGATATTGAGAAAGTGGGAAAGGCAATGTCGTCTCCCAGTTTTGGTGGCTGACTCCACAGGGGTTGCAGCCACTGGGAAACGTTCAAAATGTGAGTGTCCAGACTCATACAGTCAGCAAAAATCAGCCCATTTGCTGACATCAGGGAGGGCAAAGAGGTACATCTGACTACATGATGAGATGCTCTTGTATCACTATCCCCCAGTTCAGGAGCCAAGGACATGTTTGCAAGGATTCAGCCCTGCCACACAGAGGGGATGGGGAAATGAGACCCCACATGGGTTTGGTGGAGAGAGGGAGAGAGGGGACAGCAGCGAGTTACTCGGCTTGGATGGTGGGAGAGAGGAAAGGAGCAGGGAAAGCTAGTTATCCAGGAGACAGACTGTAACAGGAGGCAACACAACAGGCTGTGATTTTACCATTTGTTTCATACTGGCTGTCAGGACAGCCCTGCCTGACACCAGAAAGCACATCCAAGACATGACAAGTTTCAGGTCCAAACACATGTGGGTGGTAGAATTTCTTTTACAAAAAGGAGAAAAACCTCTACCATTACCCAGTAAGCAGTAAGAACAACATTCAATAACACTTCTCCTTGATCTTGGTCATAGAATAGCTGAAACTTTTTTGCTGAAATTTAAAGCAAATTAATCAGCATGAAGCAGACACTCTCTGATTGGGAAGTTTCAACGCAAATAGCTGCAGTTTGGTGAAACTGTAAGCAGCTGAAATGAATTATTTTTGCTGGAAGTGCCAGTCTATTTTAACAACAGGTGGTGTACTCGCATCACCTACCGTATGCACAAAATCTAGTATTGCAACGACAAAGACTGAAATGAAGGTTGATAACTGCTAATCACTAACACCTAAAGCATTGTAAGGAAGTCAGGGAAAGCAGCTTTCTTCTTGGAGTTGAGAGGTGTAATTTCACCCTCTCTTGCAGAGGGAACACTGGTTGCTGAATTTAAATTTTCTCAGATCAAAAAAAAAGCCCTCCAGGTAGTTTCTAATCCATGCGGTTAACTAAGCCTATGAATTTTGAGACCCCCCCAGATAGACAGCATCTCATTTTCCAAGTCTTTTTGAAAAGCCTAATAAAGATGAAATGAGCAGCATTTTTATTACCCGTTGCAACACAGAGGCCAGGAGTGGAAACATCAGGGGACACCACTGGGTCGGTAGACTGGTACTGTGGCTTCCCTGCATTAGAAGCTTGAGGATGAAGGCGTGGGTATAGTTTGTATAAAGATGTTGGCAGAGCTGTGTAGGAGATGATGGAAAGCAGTGGAGCGCAGAAGGAGAACACAGTGGGTGCGCCAGCCTACAAGTTGGATTGACAGTTGCGTAAAGAGAGATTAGTATAATGACAGCATCTTGGGTTTTGAATTTAAATTCTTCAACCAGCTTCTAGGGGAATACTATAGCTGTTGCCTAAGCAAGACAGGTGAGTTGTCAAAGTGACTTCAAACATGAAGAACCCTGAAGACTCACGGGGATGGAAGTTTGCAGGGCGGTACCCTTTGGGATCAGACTTGTATTCAAGCATATCAAAAAGATGTGCAAAAGAGAGTCCTCCCAAGCATTTCATCAGAGTAACAGCAGTCCCCCAAAGCCACGCTCACTGACAAGCTCTGCTCCCAGTTCACCATACTGCACGAGTCCTATGTAACACCAAAAGGGAAGCAGCTGTGGATGCAGAGCTCTGCTCATGCGTTCAGCACAGGCAGGGGGAAAGCCCACTGGCCCAGGAGTGTCAGCAGTTTCCCCCACACTTCTGCTTTGGAAAGGGGGTACGCAATGTGTCATGGCAAGCTCCAAAAGGGTTTTAGTGATGCCACTATAAAAATGCTTGATTTAGAAAAGGCTATGTTGCCAGACAAGTTAATGCCATGGGGAACATGATGGCTCTCATTTATGGCTCTTCATGGCAAAAAGTACGCAGCCAAGTGTACAACAAATCTTGAAAGCTTTGCAAGAGCCCCATAAACCTTCTGTGTGCTGATGAGGTGAGAACATGGAGCTCTGTGCCCTACCAGTAGCCACAGGTTCCTTTCCACTCAACTCACTCTTTAATCATTTACACATTCACTACCATTTTAAACCCTCAGGTGCACATTTGGCTCTTGTAACATGGACTTCTAATCCACACTATCCTCTTCCAAACATGAAAGCCATAACTCCACAGCAGCTGAACATGGACAAAGTAGAAAGTAAACAGAGCCATTACTAGCAAGACGTGAGGCAGGCTTTTCTCCTGGAGGCATGTTCTCACTCATCCTTGCATCAAGGTGAAGTGATTTGCCCGTGATGGAAGAATGAGTCAGTGGCAGAGCAAAACAGAGGATCGAGGTTTACTTGATTCCTAGCAGTTTACTCTAAAATGCTAATCTGTGCTTCCTCCTAATCCTCATCTAGAGAACCTTCTCTGTGGGACATTCAGGTTCATCATCAAACCAGTCTCCCTCTCCCACTTCCCTGGAAGTCTAGTGGTGCAGCAGAGCCGTGTGCCCTGTCCTGAAGGTCAGTCTCTCAGAGTGAGCAGATACCACTTTTTTGAGGACGTTGGTGCGGGCAGGTGATCCCTGCCTGTCCTGAACCCTGCTAGGGCAGCAGTGGTCATTTGTAGCAGGAAAACAAATGGTTTCAAACACACACTCCAAAAAGCACCCTGTGTTGTGACAGAGGATTCCTCCAAAATGAAACCCATGGGGAAACCCCTGTGCTGCAAGCTTGCACACTGCCATCAAAAGCAGCCTGCTCTTGGCTTGTGCTGAAAACCCATCCCATGTGAGTATCATGGACATGGAGGGTTTTTCTGTCTGTTTTACTGACCTGCAAAATTTCCTGGAAAGTGTGAGAAGTCCACCTGGAGCACAATGCATGGATGGGAAAGGATGCGGGACTGCCTGCAGCAGCCAGGCAAGATGCATTTGCTGTCTCCAGGATGTTTTCAGAAAACAGCAGGTTTTGCTCTGAAGGAAAAGGAGAGAAAAAGAGTTGCAGAGAAGTCAAGCATCTGGCTGAACCTAAGCAGACACCTACACAGGCATGTGAAGGTAACACTGATCTCTATGTCTCTGAGGTGAATGGAAAACATTCAGCCTTCTACTAAGTTCTCTTTATTTGCCAATTTATTTTATTTATTGAGAGTCTCTCACAGCTCAGGAGTATACAGAAGAGTTAATTTAATTTACTATGAAGCGCCACACTATGGTATGAAGTGTTTTATTCACAGGCAGGATTAAAAGGTTTCAATGAATGGAAAAGCTGAGTTACATTTGGTTACGTTCAAAGAGGCCAGAAAACAGAAGAATGATAAGAAAATAATTTTCCATAGGTGAAAGGAGATGGAAGTTAATGATCTCTCATGGTTAACTTACAACCTCTTTTGCCTTCTGGGTGTTAATGTTAAATCAGCTAGACTCCTGCCAGCTTATTTCCTGCAAGATATCTTTAACTACTAATCCAATTTTTTTTGTTCCATTCAAGTTCTTCTACTTACATATCTCAGAGAGTAAGTTCACTTTGAGTTCACTTCCAGAGTAAAGGGTAAATCTGTCACTTTACTTCAACTTGCCCCAGGAAATAGTATCAGTGCAGCAAAACATGAGCATGGGTATACAGCCTGGGTTTTTATCATTTTAGTAGATTCTCCCTTGTGCATGTGTACAATTCAATCCAAACCTGCTCTCACGGTGGTTTCATTCCCTATTGTAGCACACCGGCCAGCCTGCCTGGATATGCATTTGGACATTAGAAATGAAATGTTGCAGAGAAACTGGCTGAATTTCAGAAAAATGAGGCATTCTTCCTGGGGAGCACACTTCCACCATGAGAGCAGGAGCATTTTGCAGAGATGCACCCAGCTTTCTTCCCACGCCGAGAATGCCTTAACCCCAAAAGCTGCACTTTCCCAAGGATGCCCACTGCAGCAGGAGACCGGGTCCCATGCAGATCAAGCTCAGGCTATTATATCAGGGTGTTTATGTGCAAACCTGCTCAGGACATTGCTGACGGACATAGGGAATAATGCCACTTCTAGTACAAAGACAACCTCTATCTGCAGAGAGGTTGTGCTGCTCTTTAAAGAGCAGCCAAGAGCAGAGCGCGTTCTCCGATCCCCCCAGCTGCCCGTGAACAGCGGGAGCCTCTCCCACAGGGCGCCAGTGTGCGTCCGGAGGGATGGAGTTCCCGGCAGCTCTACTGATGCCACACTAAGCTGCCAAGTCTGCTCAGATCCACAAAAGCACCACATACTCCCAAAAACATCCCCTGCGTGTGCCTGTAATTTTCTCTAAATTCACCCTTGAACCTCGTGAGCTTTATAAGCTCCTCCCCTGCCACCTCTCCAAAACAGAGAGCAGACAAACCCTCTCTTCATTTCATTTAAGGGAAGGAATATATATGAAAGCCCTAACACAGAAGAGCACACTTCCCTCTTTGTGCACAGGGAGCATCAGCTGGAAAGGAGCCAAGCAATTACTGAGTCCTAGAAGAAAAAAAAGCAAACTAGTTACCCTGAAGAATTACAAACCCAGGCTGAAAGAAATTTAAAATAAAAAAGCATCCAAAGAGGTGTAAGGCAGCTATGGCCAAGCACCCACCCCTTGGAGGGAAAAGCGTTTACCCCCCGAGCAGTGCCGCTCTGCCGGAAGCCTCTCCCAGCCGTCCCCTCATCAGTGCCGTGGCTATAACGAATTCCCCTAAATGTCCTGCGTAACATGTGCCGGCCGTAAATTGTCAGTAGGGGGACGTTTCTCTGAAGGTCATTAATCTGCTGATTACAAAGCCTGCTGACTGCCAGCCACGTCGGATGGACGGGTCTGGCTCTTGTAGAGTGCTTTCCATTGGCTTTTGACCCAACTGAACATTTACACAACTTAAACATTTCTAGTATTTGTTTCACAATGCTCTTCTGAATCTTAGGAAGTGTGCACTGTCCTTGTTTCAGTCATCTCCTCCCTGCTCCCTGGCAGAGACCAATTTGATGCACAGATCCTCCATTTCATCTTGAGCGATCCTTACAGGCAGACCGTGGTATTCTCAAGTATATCCGTTATTCAAGCTGACCCTACACTTTCTGTTGGCATTTCGCTTTTTGGCTGGTTCCCCCCCCCACTCTCTGGACTTGTTACAAGGAGTTCACTGACAGAGCGGGCTATTGCACAGCCTTCGGGCTAGGATAGACCATGTCAGATCACAGGACCTTTTTGTTATCACCCCTATAAGTGGGGGAAAGTCCTGGCTTTGAAGTAAAGAAAGTTGGTTGTTTGTTGTTGTTTTGGGTTTTTTTTCTTGAGAACATCAAATCTTCTGGATCAGACAGGCCTTGCCCAGGGCACTGTTCCTAGAAAAAGGATTGTTTTAGCTTTAACCTCAAACTGCACCCTGAGCAGTAACAGGCCACGGGTGCAGATGGATATAAGTTCCTCGGGCAGAGTTTTAAGCTGTCCGGATGCGAGCCGGCTCTGGGCCAGAAGCCATTGGGCTGCGTGAGTGATCGGAGCCCTCCGTGCACGAACGCAGGGGTGGGAGTCAACTCCCTGCTCTCCATTCCAGGCTCTCTCGGCGTGGAAGGGTGCCAACATCTGGACAGGGCATGTCTGCCCAGCACAACCACATGCTAACGCTGCTTGGCCCCTGTCTGGCATATGGGACACTGATGAGAGTATCACGCCTGCCTGTGTATTCAGCGTTGTGCATTTTTATACTCGTTTTTCTTTTAATTTAAATGCAGACCTCGTGCAAAATTTTACTTGCAAACACTCGGCTACCAAGTGAGTTGTGATTTCCAGTGAATTACTTGCAACACCATCCGTTCAGGGGAAACACCAGAAAAATAAACCCGCGAAATTTGCAGGGTCACTTGCGGCATCTGCCACGTGATGCCAGTGGAGGAGGAGGCGGCTCGCTCCTCCGTCACCGTGCCTGGATGCCAAGGCATCTAACGAGGTGGCTGAGAAACTCCAAACGCTGCATGAAGCAGTGTTTCATTAAAATAAAATACACCCAGCACATTGCATATATTGATTTGTAATTCTCACCAGTGGTTGTTTTCATAAAGTAATTGCAGATGCTTGCTCTTGTTGCTTGCAAAGAGAGCAGTCAAATCTTCGTCTGTCTTGCTGAACAGCCTCTGCATCAAACATCTCATGAGAGGTTTGGGCACTTTAAAAGGACCAGCAATTAACTGCGGTGCTGGCTTTGCGTTTACTTTTCTTGCATATTCATGCCAGCAATATTTTAGCATGAATATAACAGGAGGAAGCAAAGACTGACAGTGGGGGATACAGCTGAAGTGAAGCAGATGTCTTTTAAATTCAGAACACATACAGCACAGAAACACTGAGTGATCGAACACGAGCTAGAAGTGAAACCAGAAAAAAACCGAATTTTATACTTAAAACTGAGCACTGCAGAAAGAACAAAGAGCCTAAGTGGTGCAAAACAAACTTACTTAAAAAAACTCTTCACTCTGAACACCCCAGTGCATTACCAAGCAGCACAGGTAAGGAATTTCAAGAAATTTAGCTTTATGTTGACCATGTCCCTTTAATTATTACTTTTTGGCACAGCGCGTAGGACACCTCCAGGCCAAAACACAAGTGATGTTCAAAGTACAACTGTTCCTTCCCTTTGGGAATGAAAGTTTTCTGATCGTTATATAAACATATTTGGATCTATTTTTTAAAGATTCATCCCATTAAGCAATTATACTATTAACAATGAGTCAGAGAACGTTTTGCTGATGTTTTAAAACATGCAACTTAAGGTCAGAACCTACTAAACTTCACCAAGCAAGCAGATCTGATGTAAAACAGCCGTATTCGCTCCGGTGGGATTGCTCTAATGAGCAAGGGCTTGCAGCATGTGATCTTAGATTGTGAACTATCTAGAGCCACTTCATTTTAATTGCAAGGCACTGGGAACATCTAGGCAAGAGCAAAACATAAGGATAAAAAAGCAGTTTTAGAGAAACAGCAGATAATTATAAAATGAGAAAGAACCGGGGGTGGAGAGTTTCTCTTTTTCCTGGTTGATCTGGGAAACTTATTCAACTGAGGCAGCAACCAGTGGTCATTAGAAAAGTGCTGTAACATGCAGGCAGCAAAAAAAGCTCAAATCCAGGCTTTTACAATAATCACAGACCTGAAGACAGACATTCAGCTTCTCTTGGAACAGCTCTCTTCTAAAAGCGGACTTGAAGCGGAACCCGCACGCCAAAGGCTATCTTTGGTACAGAAGCCCTTCTGGATGAACCAACGTGATGAGTTTCTTGGCAGTGCAGTGGGATTACTTATAACTTTGATTTGGCTTTCGCATAAGGCAGATGAGGCCATGGAAGGAGGCAGGCAGGCTGGTGGAACTCAGCTGCTTCTTTTTGCTGCAACTCCGTATTTTATGAAATTTTGATCCATACGCATTAGACAAGGGCCTCCTCTCCCACACTTTAATTTCACTTGGGTTTCAGAGAAAGCTAAAAAAAAAGGGAAATAAAACTCAGATTAAAATATGGCTTCTGTTTTGTGCATGTGCCCGTTGGCTCAAATGGCACAAAATGGTTGAGTGTACCTGGTTTTGATAGCACACCAAAATAACAGCTGGCATTTTTCTCCAAAAGCTTGTGAATTCCCTGGCTGCACGCACGGCTGTGGGCTGGCTGTGGGGCAGAACCACACAGGTTTTACACAGCTTTGCTTTTTGCCTGGGTACGTTTCCGTTAAAGTTGCTTCCCTGCCAGAACCACAAAGGATGAGGCAAAGAGGAAAAAGCTCCGAGGCTGTCAGTGAAACTGCTCTTGAATAAGGTGACATAAGCCTCGCTTACAGAAGATTAAGCTTAATCTCTGAAAAGGGACAGCAGAAAAGCTGGTAGACTTCAAAATGAGCTACGACAGCTGTGTTTTGGTTGGCCAACGACTGCTCTTCGCTTTGGCGGCGGCCGGCTCGGCTCATGTGAACAAGGCAGATTATTAAAATACGGCGTTCAGCAATCCCATCCTTGGAGCACTTGTCAGAGCAGCCTTCTCCTTTGTGTTTCGCTGCTTTGACTGGATGTAATAACAAAGCAGGGACGAGCGATAACGCCGTATGCCCGTGACAACAGAGTCAACGATAATTGTACGGTGCTGTCCTTAGTTCAAAGCGAAAGACACCGTTTACTGGCTTAAAGCGTATCTTTTTGTTTCAAAAATACCTTTTGGGTAGGGAAATGCATGCCCTTCTGTCTGTCTGTCTGCTTTAACTGCTGGGTTTAATTGGCCTTATTTTAGAGCATAATAGATAAATCAGCAAGACATGGCAGAAGTCAGAATAAATCAAGCTAAAAAGCTTTTCATAACTTACTAGTCACCACAGAAGGAGGGAAACTGCCAATTTTCCACAGTAATAAGCTATGCTACCAACCTGAAGAGTAGCTTAAAATAATTAACAGTACCAAAAAAGAACGGGTGTGTATACGAGTGTGTCTGCGGAGCCACTCCACCCAGTACAGAGGGAAAAAATTGACTGGGTGGACCTGCATTCCCGTGGCAGCTCAGAACGACTGCGCTTTATATTTCTGTGCCTGGAGATACACCTTTCTTGCACATGATCACAAGCAATGAGGCAAAGGAAGAGCTTGAAAGGCAAAGCAAGACAAAACAGAGCACCCAAGAAAAAAATGGAAATAATTTGTAAGACAAGATAAAGAGCAATTCACTGCATGTTTTCAGAAGTGGTGTTTTTCATCTCAGCAGTAATTATATCGTTTATTACGTGATGTTTCCTGTATGATATTTAGAGTTATTGTGGGAGGATGTCCCACAATATGTTTATTAGATAACTTTTGGGATCTTGCTGTGGGAGACTATAAGAGAAAATAATGAGAGAAATAAATTGTCTAAGATCAAGTACTCTGTTTGAATACGAAGGGCACAACACACTTAATGGAGACAGAGGAAATAACCACGCAGCACGCTCTTTCCTGCAGACGTAGGGTGTCTGGAATTCAGATCTAACCTGGTAACTAGGACATCTCTCATACCGACAAGAATCAGGACAAAATGGATGCAAGCCTCCCAGTTCCTGCTAGGAAGGAAGGAGCTCAAAGGAGAAATGCAGGTGCAGAAAGGCTGGGAGATCTTGAAGAGAAGACTGGAAGGAACCCTGGGGGCACAGAAAGGCTGGTGCCACACACAAGAAAAGCACCCAGTGCTGTGAAGCTGTACTTCTTAGAGAGGAATTGTTCAAAATTAGTTTCCTTCCCATTGAAGGGTTTCAGGATGACTCTGCTCTGGGGCCTGGACACTTGAGGCTGATCAATAACCCTGCTGTTGATGGCAGTCTGGGAGTCACAGAGCTCTATGCCACCACTTTGGTATGGGGACTTGAGGTTAAGATCAGATAAAAAGTGGGCTGGGCTTTGACATAGCTTAAAGCAACATGTTGTACCTTATTAGAGCTTTGTTAGCCCAGGTCAGGTCACCATCACCTCTTTGTTGATAAGTTTGTTTCCTCTGGAAAGTCCAAGAGGGAAAGTCAGTATCATTCATTTCACCTTCATGACCAAGATACTGAATTATTATGGGTAAAGGGAAAAAGGAAAAGGGAAAAGAAAATATAAGATTTAAGTGTATTTTTGTTTGGGAAAATAAATATTATCTCAGTTGTACAGAGAGAAACATTCAAAGTATTCAATTTTGATTTCTGGAGTCAAATCAACTTGATTTCCTCTCCCTCAATGAACGTCCCTTTGGTATTTGATATCTTCTGTATTTTGAAATGCCAATTTTTTTGCTGTTGTCAGTGAAAAAGATGTTAAGAATCCTCCCAGAGTGCACTCATGAATAAATGTAAAATCCATTCATTTCCTAAATCCGTCATCTTGGCTGCGTGATGTTACTTGAGGCAACACGACTGAAAGATTTTTGTGGGGCCCTCTCCAGGTCTCCTCTCAACCTGCACCTCTGCGCAGAGCCGAAGGCATGGCTGCTGTTGGCTTTGCCAATGGATCTCGAACAAGCGACATCACTGATCACTTGGCAGAGGCAGGATCTCCTCAGCAAGCCTCGAGGAGGAGGAGGGAGGATTAAATCTAAATGCCCAACAGTGCATAAAGAACAGAGGTATCAGTGTGACAGTGGGATCATCTGATCCCAAGGCCTTGGGTGTTTCCACCTCTTACTCCACTGTGCTCTGCATTTCTTGTCACTGTTGTACACACAAGTCTGCTGCCGTCTGATTCAAGTAGAGCGAAGCTGGTGAGAAGAGTCCGGACATCATGCGCTCCTGTGCCCTGGAAGCTGAGTCTGCAGGTCAGGGAGTGGGAGCGGGGGTACGATACGTCAGAGCACTTGGAATACTTGGGAGGATAGTGGAGCACAACTATGTCTTTAATGTGCAATTGCTTTTGATAGCCATGGCTGGTTTATGGAGCTGGGAAGCTTTTTCCTTTTTCCTTTATGGATCAGCAACAGTATGGTAAGGTGTGTCTTCAGTGTAATGCTTTTATTTACAGCAATGATGGAGCACAGAAAGAAAAACTTGGGTTTTAGCTCTTCAGAGTTTGGAGTGACTGCAGTTAGAAATATCACCTTTTGACTTGTGGAAAGAGCACATTTGATCTGGGAATTGCTCAGACAAGAAAAATCAATATGGACTGGTATAATTCGTTATTTACACACAGTCGTTCTACTCTTGACTGCTAAAGGCTTTACACCTTTCAGTAATAGACATTTTTCAAATAGATTGCACTGAAGACCCTAAACCCCACACAGTAGTTCTCTCCCTCTTGGCTGCTGGTTAAAGTTTTAGCTTCGAGTAGGAGGTAAAGCAGCCAAGCAAAGGAGGCAGAACTCTGCAGGGAAGATGTCGAACATCGGCACTGGTGACATTAACTCCTAGTTGGGAAAAGGTTTATGCTCTGCATGAGAGGTCCATGAATAGCTGTCAAGCTCCTCTGTAGAGGTGGGTTTTCCCATGGCGGCATCATGTCCTGTCCCAAAAAGCCACACTGGGCAGAGCAAAAGAGAGTAGCGGCAAGCTCTGCTCTGCAGCAGTGTTTTAAAGCTTAAGGCAACCAGCACAACCATCCAGCTTTGTTCATCTGGAGAGAAGAAATTGCTCTTTGCTTTTGAAATGCTGGATTTGTTCCGCACTGCTGCTAAGCTGGGGTTTTTTGGTTTGGTTTTTTGTCCCCCCCTTTTTTTTTGTTAACTTTTTCATATGAGGAAAGCCATATCTGGAGTAAAACTAGCATATTTGTTTTATAAGATGAATGCAAATGAAAGTAGTCATCTAAGCTGTCTCTCTTAATGCAGAATTTGCTTATTTCCTTTTCTTCCATCTCCATCTGCTATCTGCTTATAGCTACTCAGATTTACCATTTTCAACACCCCTGATTAATGCTTTCTGCTGGAGTAATGCCTTCTGTCTTGTCACCACATTATCTTCCACATCTGACGTGCAGAACAAGTGTGGCGTCCCAGTAGTGCAGTCGTAGGGTCTCTAGCCCTTTCACTGCAGCACACAATTGTGGCTCTCTGAAACTGCAAGTGTCATTTCGTCTGAGACGTTTCGGTTTTGAGCTGAAGAACTGCACATGCAGATCTGAAGTCTCCTGGAGCAACACTTCCATAATAAAAAACAGACTGGTTGTGACAGTTTCCATTACAGTAAAGTAGATGAGTTCTTATAACTCCTTTTGTCAAAATTAAACTCTTCTGCTTGGCCCAGAAAGATAATTACTCTGCTTGAAATGTAGATCTGATATTTTGCTATTCAATTAAATTTCTCTGTCTTCTTAGACTGCAATTGTTACTCGGTTTCCTAAATGTGGCACTATGAGGGAGGGAGGGACTCGTTCACCACTCTTCTCCCTGGGCCTGCATTTAGGATCTGCAAAAAATCAACCTAGAAGAGTATCTCATGGTGCAGCTCCCTTGTATTTGCTGTGCAATCTCCCCTGTAAATACAGTCCCTTCATTAAAATAAGCCTATTAACCTCCATCAGTTCACTGTTGCTTCCATGGTCTTGAGAGGCCAGAGTCCTCTTTGATGACGTCATCCCTGTTTGTTTTCAGCTATTTTCTCACATGCTTCTAAGAATGACCCCAAACACCAGAACATGGAAACATATATATGCCCATCACTCAGAAAAGCACACAAGGTTTCACTTTAGGCCAATGACCCTTGACAGTATCTTTTTAAGAAAAGACCTTGTCTCAGTGGATGGGTAGGAGTCTCTGGACTCTGACCATAAAGGTGTTTCTGATTCACTTCCTTCACTACCTGCTCCAGGGTACATTTCCCTAGAGAGACTTCCCACAGTCAGGAGGTGATTCTATATGTAGCAATCTACATAGCACCATCTAACCTTACCATGCACAATATTAAAGCAGTGTTCAGCAATTAAGTGTGACAGGGATGCCAAAGCCTGAAGTAGTTCAGAGTCAGAGGGGACACATCTCAAACCAGAGGTGCAGCAGAGACAAGGGATTAGTTACAAAATCAAGATGGAAAGGAGTTATTTGGAAACTTTACCTCTTCCCATAACTACTGATTCAGTGAAGCACTTTTTTTTTTTCTGCAGTGCAGTCATAGCCAGCAGCATATACAGAATAAGGATTGAAATATTTTGAAGTGCTGTCACAGTGTGAATGATTTTCTTTAGAGCATAAAATCAGACTGCAAAGTTATTTTCTGTCTGCAGCAACACAAGAAGAATATGAATGTGATCATATCTGGCCCTGGGCATACAGGAGAGCAGAACTGGCCTTAACCAGATCCTCTTTTTTATTCAGAGTCCTTCCAAGAAATATAAAATCCAAAAGAAATTCTGAATCTGGCTAGATGTCTCATAAGAACAGGATTTTTGCATAGCTGACACAGCATGACTTTGATTATTTGAAAACGCATGATTTAATCATTTCATTATGCATACCTTTTCTCAGCAGGCACCACAGCCTAAAACAGACAGAGACAAGCGTTAGATAAAACAACGTGCTTTCTAGCTAAAGAGACTGGAATCAAAGAGTTTAATCTTGCAAGGCACAGATATCCTCAGTGCCTTTAGACTTGGCTGCAAACAGCAGGTGTGCTGCACACCGCCGAATCGAGCCTTAGCAGGGTCCTCCGCTCAGAAGTGACATCCCACAGGATGACTTCGATTCCCCCTTCCACGGTGCACATCTGCCCGTGTCCCACCTCCCTCCTCTTCTTCCTCCTCACATCTGTTGTGTGCAGAGCATTGTTGGTGTCCTGGCGTCCGCTGTTGGTTCAGTTTGCTTTGACCACCCTGACCTCCCTGCCACGCATCCATCCAACACCTGTCCAGGCTGTGAAACCATCATGGAAGAGACCTGGATCTCAGACCTATTTGTGAAGGACCTAAGCAGCTTTTTGCGCCGTATAGTCAATAAACACCCTCAGTACAGTGTTCTCGTCATAAGTCACGGAGAGCTACGCAGTAACAGTGCACACCACAGTACTTTGGGTAGCAGCAGGCAGTCCCTCACACATGGTTAGCAGGCAGATACTCTTTCTCCTGCACAGAATACCTGGAATGCCCCTGTCTACAATGCCAGCTCCTCTTCCTCTAGTAGAGAGTGGAAAAAAACAGGGCCAATGCTCTGCCCTATCCCACAAGCAAAGTCTGCACTGAGCTTCTCCCTTGGTACAGCGGTTCGGCTTTGCTGTCTTTGTAGCACGGTGCGTGCTGCACAGCAACCCAACATGGACATGCTTGTAATACTGTATTATTTAGTAGAGGGGGAACAGCATCTGGAAGAACCTGCTTTGACTGTACAACAGAGCCTGCCTTCTCATCCCAGCTCTCCAGTTCTCCACTTGTTTTGGCAGATGGTTAAACCAAATGGTCTCCATTGCAAATGAAAATAAAGGAAGGCGCACCAAAATCCCCTGGGGAGAAGCCCCCAAACTTGAGCTCATCAATTAGGCTACTTTTACAGTGCTGCAAATGAAGGACGTTGCAGTTAGCTGGCGGGGTGGATCAAAAGAGCACGGACTGCAAACTCACATCCTTACCTCGGCTCTCTGCAGGGAGGAGAACCTGAGCAATGGGAAGAACGATGCAGCCCTCTCTCTGCTAGAAAGGAGGCCGAGAGCACCGACCAGTTTCCTATAGACCTGAACTGGATTCACCCAGTGACCCGAGGAAGCAAAGCTCAGTCCCAGGTTCTAAAACGTGGTCTCATGGCCAATTAAATGCTGTTCAAAGGGCAGTAGAGCATCGGAGAGCGCTTTGATCTCAGAGATGTCAGCCCGATGTGCAATATCTACTTAGGTGTTTGAGCAGGTATCAGTAACAGTCCATGCACATCAGACAGACAGGTTTCTTCCTGGGTTTGCTAACAGAAGCAGTAGTTGCTCACAAATCACAGAACAGAAATAATCCCTACCTTTTTAAACATCAAAACCTGTAAAGCTTCACAGCTGCACAGTTCTGAAATTGAATTGAATGACTTGACTTGCCAAAACCAGAGATCAGAGTTCTAGGTCTTTCATGCCACAGCTGAAAGCATCAATAGCACTCAAAGAAGAGCATAGAGCTGCCTTTCAAATACCGATTGTGACTTTAGAAGCATTATTGGGTCATACCCTTCAAACACAGTCACCTCAATTCAAAATGGATATGGGATTGAAAAAAATCTGATTTTCAACATGAGCATTTTATTATTTAAAAGATTGATTTTTCTTTCTGAAGTTATATCTAAAACTAGTTAAGGAGTCTGGATTTCGATTAGTTTTTGAATTTAAAATAAAAAGCGTTTTTCATCTTCAAGTAGAAGGGCAGCAGTGTGAGTATTCTGTCTGCAAACAATGCAACAACAATTCAAAAGCAATATCTGTGTAAGCACAGACCTGGTCACAGAAATCTAGGGAAAAAGGCTTTTGGGATGAAGCATTCATTTCTCAGAAATTGCTTTCCCTGTTGATCCAAAAGAATCCCAAGGTCTGTTGGCTTCTTCTGATGCTGTGGAACCTCATCATTCAACCAGAATGTCTCTCTGCTTAGATAAAAATCTGTTTGCTTCATGTATTATCCCGGTACCTGAAATACCTGAGCAGCTTAATGTAAATTATGCATTTATCCTCAAAATGCCACTTTGAGTTCTGGCGCTGTTACTGCCTCCCTTTTACATCAGGGAAAACCAAGGTATAGGCAATCTAAATAACTTGTCAATGACAGTTCTTTTTACTCATTGATCATTACATTATTCACTCAGGTTATTATAGATAAACTAAATGTTATTAACATTTGAATACCTGATTCCAGCATTAAGAAGAGAGGTATTTTTCTTGCAAACACAAAGAAGAGAATCAGTCAGCTTTCTACTCATCACGATATCTCCTTTGACAGGCCGAGCTGGGGAGCTGAACAGCACTCAGAGAGGCATGTCTGGTCTCTCGTCATCTGCAGAAACAACCTGTGGGGACAGCAAAGACTAGATTTACACGTATGTGTGTACATACACACAAACACACATATATAAACCCTATATTTTTATGTTTTCATATATATATAAACCCTTCATACATATGTAAACATATATTTAGGTAGATATATAGGCAGAAAGATGTGAAAAATGTAAAATCTATAACTGCTGTAGAGTTAACTATTTTTAACATAGCATTCCGGTCCTGGAAACCTATTCCCAGTGACAAATATGTTCTCTCTCCGTCTGTTTGTCACGTACCTCAGCTGCAAAACCCAGAACCACTTCACATCATGGCAAAATAAAAAGAAAAAAGGAAAACAAACCAAAAACAAGGAAAATTTTTTAAATCTTCCTCTCCTAACGTTACCAGCACTTTCTCAATGAACGCTGGTGTGTCTGTATCCCATCTAATGCTCACCTAAAGAGCAGTGCTAATCAGGCAAAAACTCAGGGCCTGCTTAAAATACTGAGCAGGGAATCCCCAGAAGGGCATGATCTGGTTATGTTGGCACCAAACCAGAAACATCACAAACCCCTGAGCACTGAGCTTCTTGAACCAAAGCCTTGTATCACTTTTGCTGATGTCTGGCCCTTCTATTCTTAACGCCCCAGGTAAGAAGCTGCATCCAAGCTTCTTGGTGTCTTTGCGACATGTCTGTTCAACATGTTTGAAAAGTATGATCCAAATTTTGCATCTTGAGACCACATAGACAGTGAATGATTAAAAAATAAACAAAAAACTCCCAAAACTGCTGCTTATTTTACATTCTCAAGCTTCTTTCAATCGGTACAAATGTTAGGAACCAGCCAGACAACAGATGCATCAGGAAATTGGTTCGTCTCTTCCAAGAACACACATTAAAATGAAGAAAGAGATAAAGATCAGGGGATGATGCCCTTCAGGGACTACTGCTGGAAGCTTTGCCTCTAGGTGATAAAGGGAGAGGTGGTTAATCCAGGGCAGATGGAGGTAGATAGCACTTCTGTACTTGTACAATTCTGTATGACATTAGTCCAGACAGGAGTCTATTAACAG
The DNA here is from genome assembly GCF_009769465.1 of Tauraco erythrolophus. NCBI lineage: Eukaryota > Metazoa > Chordata > Aves > Musophagiformes > Musophagidae > Tauraco > Tauraco erythrolophus. Next base: position 12,012,575 of record NC_141476.1, read on the forward strand.
TGTCTGATGGAAGCAATTGTATTATTTATTAAACTGACAAGATCAATTGTCTGCTTTGTACCCATATAAAGAGAACTATTGTACTTTCATGTCCTTTTAAACACAGAGAATAAAGCGCTCCCCAGGGTGCTTTCATGGGCTGCCTTCGATTAAGAGTTCTGAGAACATTTGATATTGTCAGAGATCAGCTCACCAGATCCCCAACTGGATTTGCGGCCCTCACAAAGAAAGAAGATGGTAGCAATTATAATTAAAATTGAGCTGAGAAAGAAGGACCTTACCTGACTTAGAGGAGTGCTTTTACTTACTCTTCCCAAAGACTAGGCTCTCAAACCTGAGGGAGACTGACCTGCTTTTATAGCACCGGCAGGATTAGCGTCATGGCACTGATAACTGAGAATGGGATGTTAATTCTCATCTTCAGATGAAAAATGTGGGCAGGAGAGGAAGATGACACATGACACTTTCTAGGGCATGAGTAATTTTTAATAGGGTCTAATTCTGACAGGCAAAATTAGCGGGTGTAAATTACCAGCAGGTGTTAAGACGAGTTGTGCAATATATCTATATATTCTCGGATGTGGAGATGAGGGCAGAGGGGAAGGCTTTTCATGATGCCTCTGGTTGATAAAGCCCTTGGCTATTGTAGCAAACTTTCATCCCAGCAGCTGAGAACAGCTCAGGTGCAGCATGTAACACATGCTGGATACAAGTATTCAGGAGCTGGTCCCATCACATAGTTAGTGAAGGGCCTTTAACTCTATAGTTACTTTCTCTGAGGAAGAGCTGAAGTCCATTGCTATTTAGGACATGATGCTAACTGTGTGCATTAACACAGACCTTCACCTGCAGGGTATTTTGGGGAGTACATCCAGAGGATGCAATTTTATGAACTACAAAATAAGCAATTTCGATTCATTTGCAGTGGATAAATGTGCTAACTTAGTGGCATACTCAATAAATTAATAGCCATTCTGTGTCAGAGCAGATACTTCTGGGCAGCCGTGGAATTTTCCAAACATCTGAATGCCTCTTTTGCTATGCGCTTCTAAACAGAAACGTGTACTGACTGCAAAAAGTCAGGCACCAGCTTAGGAGAGGAACAAATTCTTCGTGGGTACCAAAGCAGTGTTGTTCTAAGTTTTGCTGTGTCATGATTATGTCTTTACCAACCTAGAACTAAAACTTCCCGCAAGCTGCCAAGCACCACTGTGACTCCTGTATGCAATGAAGCTCAGACTGAATCTTTTACGGCTTGCCCAGAGACTGGAGACGTCTCTGCTCACAATTACAGCAGAACAAACTCATAGCAACTCTGTTAGAGGACTTCCAGATTTTTTATTTTAATTTACCTGAATGTAAATGTGTAAGTTTCACCTTATATTCAAACCCAGCTTTTCTGTTGGATTTTGCCTGGTCCTTACTGTTAACTGTTAACACAGAAAAAAAAAATATATTTCTTTAAGCTGAAAGCTGTACAGCCTAGTGTCCCCAGCTAACAACTGCCCCAAACAGTTTCAGAAACAGCAGCAGACACAGCCACATGATATTTGCTTCAGTCCAATTCCCTGCTCTTATATTTTCCCCTGTTTCATACCTCTGCCACCTGGATGTGTGCACCTTTGCCAGCAGTGCCAAGAGACCTCCTGCCCGACTAGCTTCGCTTTTGAGTGTGCTCATAAAAAACCCCTCTAGTTTTCTAAGTTTCTTTCAAAACTTTAACCTATAAGCTGCTGCCACTTGGTCCCCGCTGCACCTAGCGAAGCTCAAGCTGAGCATCCGGCCGGCGCAGCCGCCAGCACACAGACACGGACCAGCAAAGCCCGTGCCCCACCTCCCGGCTGCAGCCCAGCACTGCCTGAAAAGCGTCTGCCAAAGGCTTGTTTTCTCAGGAAAATTAGTGCCCTTAGTTATGTCGTGTCAATTGATACGACTTTCCAAAATCTTGATCTTTCTTGGTTGGCGAAGTAAGAAGGGGCTAAAGGCACGTTAGCAGCAGCATCCTCTGCACCCACCGCGGAGGTCGGTAGGGCAGGAGGATGTTTGCTGTTACCAAATGTGACAAATTGGTGGCCCTACTTCGTTTTTTCTTTTTTTTTTATAAGCTGGTTTCCAAGGTACCGTAACATGATGCTATGATCAGTGTCACAAGTATCAATGGAAATGAAGCTCCAATTCTCCTGCTGTGGGGTAGCTGATCCTCTCAGGATCAACGTCTTGGGAAAGAGCTCTGTCACTGCAATACTGCTGTTGGACTATTCACTATGGGCAAGAGGACAACAGGGAAGCTATCAGATAGTGGAAGGAGATGGCAAGGAATTACCCATAGAAGTGAAAGGAAGGAAGAACAAGGTAAATACTTGTGGCAGGGAAAGAGGACAAGGAATCAATACGCAGGCAAATGTTCAGACTTTGCAATCACACACAACCAGTCAGTGCTCATGTTCCCAGGTCTACAGCCTTCCTAGATTTGAGGACAGTCAGTGTAGACAGGGATTGTTGTGCAGTTAATTACAAAAGTTCTCATTCACCTTTAAAATATCTATCAAGAGATGATTCGTTAATTTTCTTACAAATTGCACTGAGGAAATTAATCCTTAAGCCTGCTATTTTATGTGTAAATTTGACAGAAATACCTGACCTTGCCTGCAGGAATAGTCAAATGTGCTTACAAGACAGCCTGTGATTCTAGCCTGCATGCACAGAAAAAATACATATTTCAGGGAAACAATTGCGTGAGAATGCAGCATAATTTATCCCACTACGGGTCATTAGAGTCTCAGCACAGCGACAAATGTGTCATTCCCTAAAAGTTATACTGACTACATAACAATTGTGGAAAATATCTATCCAAGGATGGAAGAGTCCATCTGGATCACAGGAACCTTTTGCTTATTTCAAGCATTTCTCAGGAGTCTCCTCTTTTCTGTACTCTCTCAGTATGGACAATTTCAGGAAATCTGTAGGACTTGCTTTTGAGATATCAAAAAAAAAACCAACAAACACTATTCTTTTTAAGAGGTATAATATAAAATCTTTCAAAGTCCTTCCTCATGTGGCTTCATTCCAAGAGACACATCCTAGTCAAGCAGCAGTTTAAGGTCAGTTTTTCTGTTTTATCATCATTCACGAGCTTTCTTTAGCAATATCTTTGATTGTCCAGTTGTACTCTAAGTGCCTGAGGGGCTTTTTGTCTCTTACACAGGAGCAATAGTGGTAAACTGAGAACATTTCCATGGAAAAACACATACATTTACAATGATAAGTACCTATGTCACTGAGGAAGCTCTTACTTGTTTTGGCATTTCTGTCTTTCTGGGAACCATAGTTCCTGGTTTCGTAAACTTCCCGGATACAATCTTCTAAGCTACAATCACAAGACAAGTTTAAGCATATATAGTATAACAAACTGACGTTGTGAGCATAGCAATATCCTGCTTAATAGCTACAAATATAGCCCTAAAGTGCATTTTTATAGAATCGTATCTAAATTACTTATTATTATGAATGACACCAAACAGAATCTAAGAGGTCTTTACATCTCACACATCCTCCAAAGTCCAAATCTGTGTTGAGTTTTTACGTCTGCTTGTTGCAAAGCCAAATGTACAAATATAGGAAAATATACCCAAACCAAATTTTTTCTTGCAATCTTAATTTGCCTTCCAAGACTCTGATTCTTTTATGATCCTGTTTTTCCCTCACGGGATTATTCCTTGCTCATGGCATTAAATGGGCCTTACAACATTCAGAGGTCTGTCTTAGCTCCAGCTCTCAGCAGCCATCAATGTGCTTGACTATTTCAAATTTACCTCTGAATACAGAGAGCTTAACTTCCTTATCTCCCCTTCTGCTGTGCTTAGCAGTACTCTGTCTCAGCCATCATCTTTAGGACTCTTGTAGGAACTTATTAAAAGCACAAACCACTGCGGATGTCCTGCCAACTCAAGTCCTTACAATGATGGAGAATACCTTGTTTTTTTCCCCACTGAAGAGCTTTCTATCTTAGAAGTCTTTTGTGTTCTTTTCCCAGAGCTTCAGAAGAGGATCGATAAGAACTTATCACATGAACAGTCTCCTGTGCTTAATTGCACACATATTGATGCGTGTGTTCAGAAGAACTGAGCAAGCCCGAGTTCAGCCCTTGAGCAGAGGGGCTATTGCATTTAGATACAATTTTGAGTACAGCTCTGATTTTCCTCCTATGTCAATGGGTATCCCCCCATGAGTTCAGGTCTTATAGGGGCAAGGTGTAAAGAATTTGGCCAATGTTCATGCTAAGCCTTCAATCGAGTACTTTAATATCAGCAAGAAAATGTTTTCCCTTCCTCAAAAAATCTCATAAACACTAGCTGGGACGTACGGTACCTTGTACAAGTTTACATGGGAAGGATGAGATATGAACAAGCAGAGGGCTTAACATTGGGTAAAGCCAAATCAGCTGCAGGCACATGAATAGAATTCAAGCCCTCAGAGATAAACCATTATAGTTACAGTGCATTTTGCTTCTGAATTCATAGACTGAAATAAACATATTATCACTAATAACAAGAGGGATATAGTCCTTAGATTCGTATTTTTATCTTTCTATGAAATCTGTGCCTTAACCAAATGGAATTTTCTGGCTGCCAAAAGGGCTAGAAAACATCCTTTTTGGCTTTATTTACTTACAGCTTCTTGTTCTTTGCTTGGGATATTCTGAAGGCCTCTCTATCAGGGGATTCATTCTCAGTGTCAGGAACCTAAAATAAAAAAAGTACACATAAGACAGGCCATTAACAGAAAGAAAAGCATGCCTTACCCTTGTTTCCTAAACCAACAGCCTGTGACATGCCAAAGCCAGGAATCATTGATTATAAACAAAAAGTACCATCTCGGATCCCCATAGCGAGGCTGGCTTTCAGTAACCTCTGATAGCGTGACACTTCCCACCAAAAGCTCCTTTGTGCAAAGAAAGCAGAACAAGCAAACTAAACAAAACCACAAAAAAGCCTTCGAGGCAACGACAGCATAATCACACTTACTCATAGCTCAGCTGAAGTGCTGCCTATAAAACCCACTGCAGTGATTTATTCTGCTCTCATTTCAATATTGTCAAGAACCCTGCATCCCTGCTACAAATCCTCCTCCCTTTGCTCACAGAACAACCCCAAAAATACAGAAACGTTTACGCTAATAAATTCTGCATTGCGTTTAGGCACACCTATTAAACTTGATGTATAGCTAAGCTACCTTCTGTAAACACGCGAGCTGAGATTGTCCTACCAGTAGATGTCAGCAGGAGCAGAGAAAAGCACGCTGAAGCTCCGGCAGATCCCAGCTGTCCCACCTGCGCGTCAAAAGGCACCGGGCTCAGGCGAGAGGTTCGAGAAGGAACCCGCGCAGGAGGTTGCCAAAGCAAACGTGATTCATCGGCGTTTCTGCTTTCTGACCTACTGGGTGCAGGGCTGGAGGAAGACACGAGTGACACACCGTTGCACTTTGTACAGCGATGCAAAAGGGTTTCATAAAAACCTGTTCCTCAGGCCGCGTCTCCAAGCACACGTTGACGAAGGAAGAAAGCAGGGAGATTCCAAACTTAGGAGTTTCCAAATCCTTGTCACCTGCAAGCTCTGGCCCCAGCGATTATTCAAATTGTCTGTCACAATCGTACGTTCAGATAAAGAAAAGGTAATCCCTGAGCTGATTTTACTCTTTGCTACCGTGAGCCGAGTCTAGGAACACGATGACGAGGGCTGCTGACGGAGCACTAATCGGGCTGTGTAGTGGCAATACAGGATTTCAGGATGTTTAAAAACCAGCATCCCTATAAGAAGAATGTTTAGGAAAAAAAAAAAAACCCACAAATGGTTTTGAAACCCACCCCCAACTGCACTCAAAGCACAAGATTCCAGCTCACACATCCTCACCTGTGTGATGCACATACTGGAAAATGCAGTGGAGGTTTCACTGGAAAAAATATTCTCACATCAGTGAGTGAAATTCAAATATGTTGTTTAGGTGAGACATAAATGGTACCCAAAAGAGACCAGCAGATGTATTAAACAGTCTAAGGAATATGTTGTGTGATGCCTTTTCATATCAGAATAGGCAAAAAAAAATATTTCACACTAAAAATGCAAAAGTAAAACTCAAGGCTTACAAGCCATCTACTTTCCAGAAGACATGCATATTTCATCTTGCATACTGCTTTCATCCACAGCATCCCTCTGAAAAAGTATTCTGAATCTTTTATTTTGCTAGATCTTAGTTATTAATATCTGGTACTATAAAAATACATTTAAGAATTTTCTCCCATAATCTTTAGAAAAAAGATTAGAGGCTGAATAAAGAATCTGTGATGAGTAAGTGAAACCTCGTAACTGTAATCGATCAAAAGGCATTTCCTTCCATGAAAACTTCTCTTCATTGTCTTCATCAAAATTCAAGTTTCAATGAGAAACTTCAAATATGGATTTCTAAAAAAAACCCCAAAAACACAAGACCTATGGCAAATACAGAAACAAGCAGGGAACTTTCACAACAAAAGCATCATTTACTTTTCCAATTTAGCTTTGTGTATTTAGTGACAGAGATGTACATGGAGCAGAGCACTAGTGAGGTAGCTGGGAGGAGAACAGGGAAGAAATAAATCAATACTGCTGTGTCTAGTATTTGTAAGGAAATTCTTTTCAGAAACCCAATCTGCATCACATAGAGAAAATTCCTCTTCAAAAGCCAGTTAAGCACAGTCTAATCGTTCGACGCATTTTTTGTGTGTGTGCAATATGAAAGGTTCACTTTTCTTCAGTGGGCAACAATCTCTGCTTCGGAAGCAAATCTCTTTAGTAAAGCATGATGTGAAATCTGCCAGCCTTTGGCCAGAAGAATAGCTGTTCTTGCAAAACTTGCGCCCTGTCTCTGGATTTCACACACGGTTCCTCTGTTCTTTCTTTCCGCTGCCTACTACACAACGCCAGACATCTGCAGCAAAGGATTGTTCTTAAGTATATTTAGCACATGGTGGCAGGCTTAGCTGCTAGGATCAATTCTTCTTTACTCTGAACTGATTCTTATGTTTCTAAACGCAGCAGCTCATTCAGAATTCAATTCCTTGTATTTCTCAGCAGTACAAGTTCAATTAAATTTTTTACAGGTTAAAAAAAGCAATTAGGCAAGCTCAAGACAGAAAAATCCCTTTGAGGTCCTTGTTAAAGCTCAAGCAGCAGCCATACTACAGTGCACTGGATGCTATGAAGATGTATTGGAAGACTGTCATGGTATGCTTTCCCTGTCCTTTTAATTTCCTCTATATTCAATTCTATCAGAGGCTGTATGGACTTCTAGTCTGCCTTTTTATGGCTGTTCATACCTTACCTTCTCTTCCTGAGAAACCTTCCAGGTAGGAGTCAATGTCAGTGACCCCAGCAACATCAGCTTTTTGTCCCTTTTGGTATTTTAAGATGGGTTTTCAAAGATGGATGAATGTGGTAAAGATATAAGAAGAGTAATATTTTATGAACATAGTGAAAGGGGACACTATCAAGGTTAAAGCTTCCCTCACTATGTATGAACAGACTTGCAGAGCTCCGAATCAAGATTCCAGACTAAAAGCCCCTCCCCATTCCTGCTTTACACTTCAATGCTTTATTTTGCTTCGAAATGATGCTGCTATTTTATTTTTTTCAGCTGCTTATTCAGCGCAAGAGTGTGATTTGTTCTGGGTTCTCCACACTAAACAGCCCAGTGCTGTTGTATACAGACAGCAACCACTTCAGAGAACAATGGAAAGTAAAAACAAAGATATTTCTGAAATAAAAGACAAAGCTGAGAAAATATTTAAATACATATTAGAACTAGAAAGGCTTTTTTCGAACTCAGATTTGGATCTAAGTGACAAGCCTTGCTTTGTTGCCTTTTACATAGAATAAACTCTGCATATTTATTTATTTGGGCATTTATTCCAGTTCATAGGTGCTCTATAACATCATGAAAAGATCAGCATTAAGTGATTCAAAAAGCTAGATCTGAATCTTGTTGAAATTCAGATTATCCTAATTTTCTACAATGGATACCTTTTGCTCGAGTGCTGCTCGCTGACAGCGTGGTGCAGTATATTTTGCAGACGATGGAAACAGACAAAAAACAGCTGAAGAGAAGGGAAGATCCACTAGCTTGTAACAGGAAGGGTTTTTTTACACATTTCCATTTTCTAGCTGTGGCCAATATCCAAGAAACATCTGTACATGCTAGTGAGAAACTTAGAGCTTTAACTGCACAGCAAGATATAAAGATCATTTTTAAAAGCTTCTAAGATGCCTTCAAAAGCAGCGAGGAAACAAGCACAGGAGTGTTATCAAGAAGGCTCTCAGCCAGCAAATTCTCCTAAATAGCCCAGAGCTTTATTGAACAGCTTGCACTGGAAGATCAAGGAATCAAGACAATCTATGAAACAATCTTAATGCTGATTTAGTAATTGCCTGTGCATACAACTCATCTCAGACCAGATGAGGCTCAGGAGACCTAAGACCCGTCAGCTCCCCAAAATAAGTCATGAACGGAGCTTTAAGCGATGCAGACACTGCGTGTGGATTCGCCTCTGGGGAATAATTTTTTGCCACATTGCCACAGGAAGAATCCATCACCTGGTAATTTTATTCCATTTGCGAGGCAGCGAACAACTTCAGCAAGCAACAACTAAATTAACCTTAGAAAAGCAAAGCCAGACTCAGTTGCAGATGAGGCAGCATTTTTCCATGGGGACTTGAGTCTACTGACAAAGACTAATATGTGACATCTTGAGCCAGCACAAAGCCTCCAGCCTGCCTGAAACTCAAATATCACAGGTTGAGCTCTGACTCTTTGGAGATACTAAATTTAAGCTGAACTCTTACCATTTCCATCACGAGGTATGGACATTATAACACTGAGTCCTGCATAAGAACATCTCCCAGACCTGCTGTGTTCACATGAAATCAGGTTCAAAGCCACAAGTATGTAAATGGACTATTCTACCAGCTCACTCACCGACCTTGTCTTGTGAGTGCCCCAGTCTCCCTGTTTGCTTCCAGGGATTTTTCAGAGCTCTGCTGTTTCTATTGGTCTGCTCCTCTCTGGCTTTCTATTGCCAAGTATTTTCTCTTCATCTATACGTTCAAAGCACAATGCTAAAAACGCAGAAATTTATCACTTTTGAAACTTCTCTTTGTGAATGAGCACAGCCTGTCTCTTGTGAGGATCAGCAGACTGTGGTTCCTTTCAGCAACACGGGCAGACAAATCTGCTGTGACTGCAGAAGCTGGGAGGGTACCCTCCACAAACAGCCCGGAGCATGTGCTGGAGGCACAACGTGTTCTCTGATGCCTACGTTGTGCTAGTGGTATATTTCCAGCCACAACACAATCTAACATATGCAAGCGAGGGGCAGAAAGAAAGAATGTGCTCCATGTAAATTTAGCCAGTGTGTTCTTAGATCTAATTGCTTTAAGTGGCTGGCAAAGCTGACAGAATCTAATTGATGTGGAGACTTACTCCCAGCCTCCTGACAGAGACATTTTTAGAACTGTACTTGCTGACTAGGGACGAAAAAATGTTAGGAGTCCAAAATCACCTAGCATTTGCATGGGCTGAACACCTTCTGGTGAGGTCATGAAGCAATAGGCTTGAAGAGCAGAGGACAACTTGACACCTACCTGGCATACCCATGTGGACACAGCTAGGCATAAATTGCCTAACACCGTACCCCAAAGTATTAAGTATGCAGCAATTTAAAAATGGAAAAGAGAACTTTCCTCAGTTCTGTGAATGGACTTCTGATATATTTTTATCAAATACAAAAACATATTTTTTAAAAAGTAGACTTTAAACCCTTTGAATCAAGATCCACACCTTCTTATCTACCTGACTGCACAGCTGTGAAGCTGCCAACGTGCTGCTACCAGGCCAGAGGGCAAGGGACATGCATCAATTATGCAGAACAGATGGACTTTTTTTTTTTTTTTTAAGAGTATTCCCAGATACTCCAAAATCTTTGACATAGCATTATTTCTCTAAAACCCCTCAACATCCTGGAGATCAGATCAAGATTAAACAAATCAACATGTTGAAACGTATTTTGGAGGTAGGAGAGGAAAGGAAATAAGCAATGTTTAAGGAGTTGCCTTCCATCCCCTTTCCAGATAAAGTTGGAACGCTGACTGGCCCAGCCCACGTAATTGTGTCTAAACCACGAAACATACACTCCCTTCACACATTTCTCAGGAAAACAGAAAACAAACAGAAACCCAAACATTCCAAAACAGTAAGGGAAACACAGGATTTTAAAGAGTAAGCACCAGATCATTATTATGATTTTTACTCTTTATTCATAAGAATAGAGTAAAGCAGATTTAAATGCAGAAGAACCAACCAAGAAGACCTCAATAAAGATAAAATATTTGCTGATGAACCTTGTACGTAACATAGCTCTGACCATGGAAAATTGAATCTAATCAATTGTATCGGTTAAACTACACGTGGGTGGAATTTAAGTGGGTTGTAAGCAACTACCATGCAAGAAATCAGATTAAGCCTGGGAGAAACTGCAGTGTGTGATTATCATGTGATAATTACTCAACATTTTGACAGAGCCCAAGGCTCAGCTCAGCCCAGCCCTTGACAATGAGAAAGCAGCATAAACATGTGAGCATGAAACTGTATCACTTCTGTTAATCCACTAGCATTTCCTCTGTGGGAAGTCCATGAGCTTCTGATAAAACCCCAGGGACCATAATTCATGAGAACCCCTGGAGAAGCCAACGTTAAGTCAGCTGCAGTGCAAATCTGTGTTGATAACCTTTTGGAATTGGGTCACCATCAATCGTTCATGTATGTGAAGTTCTTGGAGAAACCCATCTGGTCCTGGCATCCATTTGATCTGCTCTTCATGCTGTTACCACAGCAACTGATACTTAAATGAAAATCTCTTAGCAAGTTGAATCCACAGACAACCCCACCACATCACAAGGTAGCAAAAGTGGTTGCTTGAGGCAGGTCTGGGAGGGGTTTATCTGTATATTTACTAAAAGGGTTTTCAGCCTTGTTTTCCATTTGTTCTTTTTCTTTTGACAGAACAAGCATCAGCACACCAGTTTTTCCTTTACCAAAAAGTACTCTGTAGGTCAGTCACAGCAACGATGTCTTTGTTTGGCCTGCTGTGCAGTCTAAATAGCTCTTAAAAAATTTGATTTCTGCATTAAGTTTCCATATCACACACAAATTGAACATTTTTTTGCTGTAAACACTACTGCTGAGAGATGTAATAGCAGCCATGTGCCTTTTCAGAAATAAAGGATGCTTTACAAAAGTATAAAAATCTAATTAGATTTTCCCAATGGCATTTAGATTTGTCCTGATGAATTTGACCCAAATTTCTTTAATACTTGAGGGAATGCAGACCTAATATTCCAGTTCTTTTCATAATTTCATGTTTGGCAACACAGATTCTAAGGCTCATTTTATTTCGAGTGAGGGAGGGAAAGTCTATGTTTAGTAGAGGATATTACATGAGCTGATGTAACCTGTGGTATTCTCTCAGCTGACTAGCTGAACCAGCTCCAAAATACGCTTTATTTCTGTCTCTGGCATGACAGAAGCATAAAAACTAAATCTGAGCTCTCAATCTTTGTCCTGTGGATCAACACAAACGAGGGATGGTTTTTCCCCAGTGCCTGTGCCAGACAAAGGCTCCCAAAGCAACACCTGCACGGATTAGGCATGCTGCATCACGCCCAGGGCAGAGGGAAGGGTGAGCTGGTGACTGGGGACAGGTGAGGTTATGCTGAGGTCGGCACTTGTATACACAGTCCACATCTTTACGTTGCCAGCAGAAGGTAAGTGAAGGAGGGTAACACAACTATATCTTGGAATTTTTTTTTCTAATTACTCAAAATCTAGAGGTGAGACTACTGTATGTTTGAAGTGTTCTGTCACAGGTATGATTTGTTTCGAAGGCCAAGGAGAGGGAGACAAAGAAATGGAGAGGGAGACAAAGAGACAGAGAAGGAGAAAGAGACTGAAGGACACTATTGAGAGAAGTGAGAAGCATATACGGTAACTAAGCCTGAAATGGAGAAGCACATTTCAGTAAAACTTCACTATTACACAATTTGCTCACTAGTTTCTTGCAATCAAAAGAACCGAATAAAACTTTCACATACAAACACCCTCCCCAAATGTTATTTTACCACAGCAACTTTCTTTTTTTTTTTTTTAAAGCCTGTTAAGTACTCATGAATCAAATTTCTTCCAATTGTCTATTTAAAATCAGACAACAAAAGTCACGTTATATAGACTTCTGTTTGAGGAATAGTCAGAGGGACTTTTGGTTTAATGTTTTCAGTTGGCCTGGCAACCTTCCTCTTAGCTCTTTTCTGCTCCATCACTGGTTAACCAAATCTTAAAAGAGGAAGAAAGTTAGAGCAACCACCGTGATTTACTCAATCAGGAGCAGAACAGCAACCCACAAAAATTTGACACAAACCTTCCTATGAACACATTTGCATGTTTATTAGCTAAACTGCTTTCTGCAAGCACTCATGTGAAAAAAAAGAAAACTCAACAAATCATTAGTACAAAACACAGTAGAAAACATATTTTTAAAGGCCAAAAAATCTGAAGAAAACTGGAAATCTTTATTGCCGGAAATATTTGAGAATTGGTTTGTTCTTCCACAAGCACCAAGATCAGAGGCCCAGGATACAAATTCTGTCAGAAGACAAATCTGAATCTTTGTCTTCAGAATTTAAACTAAAATTTGAAAATCCTAATTTGCAAATTCTAATGTGGATCTTCTCTGTCAAATGGAAATTCTGCAAGTAGACGAAACAACCCAATAGCAAGATACAACGCACACACTATGCAAATAAGCCCAAATTCTGAGAGAAAATTAGAGACATTTCAGGATTTTGGATGAAACAACCCTATAAATAGAACTAAACTTTTTGCTGACCTCAGTCAGGTGAAAGCTACTGAAATAACTAGGGAAAAACCTCCAAACCTTAATTTGACCCTTTACTTTTACTGATTAATTTCATAATATTTATACAATACTATTGAAAATCTGCTTTGGAAAAGCAACATGCCATGACTGTCTCTCTTCCTCAGCAGTAAATCACTGCCCACCACTTTCAATTTGTGAAGGCAGAGGACAATTATTCACTTGCCTGTTAACAAGTACTGGGTTTGTTCTCATCCTTCTCCAGTGACTTCACAGAGTTTTCCTTAACTAGGAGAGCAAAGACACTTACAGCTCCTGTCTCCAGGCCAAGCAATTGTTTCAAAAGCACCTGAGTCATTTAACTGTTGGTGTTGACAGGAAGCCGGACATTTCTGCTCTGATGAGGGCTTTGTTTTAAGGTGTCTCGGTCTCTCTTACTTCCCATTTCACAGGTCTAAAAGGGCTGCTAAGGGCTCTGCACACAGACTCCTCATTTCAATCTCATATCTGCATTTCGCAGGAAGACTCTCAAGAAGTTTCGAGATTGCCCCAGATTAGAGAGAGACCAAGCCCATCACACTACAATCAAATTCTAATAGAGGCAGGATCACGGTCTCAACTTCTCCCTGCGTGCCCCTGCTAAGATCATAGTGCCTTCTGTTCTCTCCAAGTCAGCTATTAAGACAAACCATATGCATTAAAAAACACCTGTCCCACCAGCAATGTACTGTACATTTGTATTCCAAACAAATCCCTGTTACAGGAATGGTCTTACTTCAGATATTGATCTGGTGGAGCAACAAGAAGGCACGCAAACTTCTGGTCTGTATTAATTTGTACTGTAACTCTTGGCACAGTATCAGCAGACAATGGTCTACACCATGTTTTAAATCAATTACCTGAAGTAGTAATTGATCGTTATCAGTAAGGAGAATTTAATAAACAAGATATACTTGATAAATCTATGCACAAACCAATCCAGACATCAACATATAAATTAATCTACATGAATTTACTAAAATGAGACTACTGGAATTAAAATAAAATTAACATTACCAGTTCTTGTAACTTGGTATGTTGAATATATTTCTGTCTATTTTTTGATCTTTAGACCTTTGCTTCTGGTGAGGCAATTAGACTTTATAAGGAGGCTAGGATGTAAAGTCCAGGTTATTTTATTTTTTTTTCAGTATTTTCTTAATAGAGTCAGTAATATAAAGATGAATTATGTTGTTATATCAGCTGAGCAGCTTATGCAAGGTACCTCTGTTCCTACATACTTGAAATTTAGTGTTTTAACCATGGACTTTTACTCTTCCACTCACCTGTAAATGAGCATTACTGGAGCAGCAAAGAGCACAGTTCTGCTTTCTCACCAGTTAAATCTGTTTCCTCTTCTGTGAAATCACTGCTGTTTTACATCATTGTGAATTAGGTGAGAAACAGACCCAGAAACTGCTCATTCTAGCTAGTGAAACATATGAAAAGCGGCTGCAATGACAGATCCATAATAATGCTTCTCATCTTCAGCCAATTAAATTTAGACCACGCAGAAGTGTAAGAAATACACAGAGGAAAACTTTGGCAGAGTGACTGGCAAGCTGTAGCAGATCTAACAAACCTGAAGTCTTTTAAATTCATCTTTCCTGTGAACTTTAATCAAACGCTATAAAAAAACCCACCTGAATACAATAAAAATTTAAACAGTGAAGATCATTAAAACAGACACTTCCCGTTACCTCATGGTGACTTGCCGAAAAATCTTATCACTGTAAGATGCTTATCCCCTATGTTGTAATCATAACTCATCTCACCGGAAAACAAACAGCACAGTAACGTCTGCATTCCCTAAACCTGCGTACCAAAGGCAGATATGAGAGGAGACCAAACATGTTTTTATATGTTACAAAAGAGGACAATTACTCCTACCAGAGGGGATAGGAGCTTTTGGAATGTGCTTTCGGACATAGGAGTGTCTTTTGAGAACTACTGAATATATCTTCAAATGAAAACCATAAATTAAGTGTAATTATTATTTCTGGCAGCTTGCATGAGAAAAATAAAGCATTTATCCTGCTGTTGAGGCTCATGATCTCAGTGCAGTCTCAGGACTTCTTATTCGTCCTTTTAGCATATCCACACTGCTGTTAATACACACTTCCTTTTGGTTTTAGTCCACCATAATTTTTGAAAAAGTACCTAATTTTCCTTCAAATTCTGTGGCTAAAATGTTTGTCCTTTGGCTGTTTTCATTTTCGACAACTTCCCCAGCAAACCCCATCCCACAGCTGCCATTCTTTGCAAAGAGTAAAATTAATTCCCTCCTCACTCCCTGCCCAACCACCAGCTCAACATCAATCATACTCGAATTTTTCTCCCCTCCTCCCATCTTTGGCAGCAATTCCAGACCCTTATGTCCCTGCCCTGCCTGTATACTAGGTACCTTTTATTATATTTATGCACATGTTCTGCCTCAGAATTTGTCTGTCCATGTCTTTATTCTTGTCAATCTGTCCTACGTGCCTCTGGTTTTGCCTTTGTTAGGTGCATCCCCCACCCCTTGCCTTTTACTCAATCAGCCCTACCAGACAGATTCTTTCCTCTAAAAACCACAAATGACTGCCCTGCCAGATCTGGCTCACTGGTTACGTACTCGACATACCTTTATCTGTTTATACAGCAGGTTCCAGAGGGCAGGGGCTTTTCTTCTGCACCTCACACAGCGCTTGCCATTTACAACGCTGCCGCTATCAGCCACCTTACGACGACATTGGCAACGCTACTTTGCTGCAATTAGGAAGGAAGCTTGCCAGCAGAGGATGGCGTTTAAACTCTTCTTGACAAAGAAAACAACATTGAAATGATTAGTTAAGTCTCTGTTTACAGAACCCAAAGGGATATCTAGAAACCCCAGTTCAAACACGGATTTTCTACACGAGTGGCATGTCATGTAACGGATGGTTTAGCTTGGCAAACAACCCAGGGCAAGTAAAACGTGCCTGTATTAGTTGCAAAAATTTGCTCCATAGGAAACAAAGTGCATGACCTGCATTTAGAGGCAGGTTGTTTTTTGAGAGATGGCACTTTTTTTATTTCTTGAAAATATGTTTGAATATTACATCTGAAATATAATGACATATATTACCATATTCTGCTTAGAAAAATAAATAAAAAATACTAAGGATGATATTAAAAGCTGACAACACGAAATCTTTATGAACCTACTTTTCTGCAGTGTTTGTACTATGAGATCAGTCTGTCAGATAGCACAAAATCTAAGGTAACATGTTTTTGATCTAGCGAATACATTTTTCAGGAGCAGGTTTTTACAAAATAGCCATCCTCTAGTGGCCTCCAAGACAGAACTGACTCACTCTCGCTCAGCCGTGACCATGAACCAGCTCATCCCAGCAGACACACTCAGCAGGGAAGAAGCAAGGAGGACAGAGGATGACAGAGTTGTTCAAAGCAAAGGAATTCCTGTGATGTCCCTGGTCAGTGGAATAAACTTTCTGAGTTGTAATATTTGAAATAAATAAAGTAGAACACAAAATCCGTGCCCAGAAGAGTCCAGAAACATCTTTTTCAGAGCAATAATTGCTCTTTCTTGGAAGGCATGCCAGCTACTCTGCAGACAGAAATAGGGTAAGACAACTCTGATTAGAGAAAACCAGATAAATTTAACAATTTTAGGTTTGACTCTGAATTAGATGACAAACAGAAAAAAGCTTATGCTGATTTTCTGCATTGTTTCTGACAGAACTTCAGAGGTTTTAATCAGCATTTACCCCTCAGAGTTTCTACAAACAGGTTTCATGCAGTAGGCATCAGTAAATATATCTTAAATCCATATTTGACAAACTAAATACAAAAAGCCTGTTTTTCAGATCAGCAGAAGATTCTGTTGATAACAAAATCATTTACTCTGTGTGTTGCTTTAGGTTTAGATAGTGTAATACAGCATATTATGGAAGCTCTGGTTACCATCTCTCCTTTGTATAAGCCTGCTTACATTTATTGCACTGTTAGTTTCCAAGCATATCCCATAAGCAGGAGAACGGATAGATAGGTGAACCCAGCAGGACTAATGATGCATAAGAAAATTTGAGGCTATTATTTGACCTCCTTGTCAGTGTTTTGAGAGAAGGTAGCTTATTAAGAAGATAGGGTAATCTGACCTGAATTAAGAGAGCCAAATGTAAACATTTCAATCAAGAAGTTTACCTCCTATATAAAGTAGGAGGGTTCTGCATAGGGTTTGCATAAATTTCTCTCCAACAGACAAGCTGATGAAAGAGTTTGTACACCTTACTATTTCAGGAAAGTATCAAATTGATAATATTGTATATAGATATATTTCTGCTGAGCAAACTTAAAACATATTCAGTTTCCTTTACCTTCAGAAACACTATTTGAATAGGTTGACTTGCAGCTAGTGTGTTAATTACTTCCTCAATACAAGCTGAAGCCATCTTTCTTTACACAAAGATTGGTTATGTGCTTAATAAAAAAAATCCTCTACTAATATTTTTAAATGTCATTCTGGTGTTTTAAAGAAAGTCTCACCATTTCATTGATTGCTTTCAGATCATATTTTATGAGCACGCACATAAGGACAGTTGCCATCATCTCCACATGGATTGAAACTCATCAACAGTGCAGAACATTTTGTAAAATAAATATTGATGGTAGAGATTGTTCAAATCATACATAGCCTAGCATTGGACTTAATACAGAAAAAAAAAAGAAATATCTCAACAGTTGTTCAAACTGGAAACCATGCTCCAAGGAGACTTCTTCGCAGCTTGTTTTATGTAAGTTGTATCTAGATGGATGGAAAAAATGCATTAGCATACAAGGAATTACCACTGCCAATTTTGGTGAGGAAATAATGAAAAGATGATTGGCATAAATCATTCAGAAATCTTATTACACAATTTCGATCCATATCTTGGCTTGACTGACATTCCAGAGCTGAGAAGTACTAAGGTCAGACTTACTCTGGAGCACTGTATTTCTTTTCACATTGTATTGTAAACAGAAAGTGGAATTCTCATCCCACGGGAAATTCCAACAGTTTGACATTTATTTTCCTTGCAAATGAAAAACATACTGAGTTGGAATCACTGAAACTCTTACATGCAATAGTATAGGAATATCAAAATAATGTAAATATCATAGAGGCTGAAATGAAAGGAATAAAATGCCAATATAAAATATTTCAACATTGCCAGAAAGAAATAAGGTAAAATTATTTGGTTTGATATTTTCCCATAAAATTTAATCTAAATCAATGTATTCACTTAAGATGATTCATTTTTGATGAAATTGCATTGTCTAAATAGAAAATTGTATTTTTTTTCAGCTGGCTCTCATTATTAAAGATTGATCAGATTGTCAAAGTGTTGGGAAAAAAACTATCAAGAATTCAGCTTTTGCAAACTTACTATATTGAGAGTAATTTTGATTAAAGTTTCACAATCCACAAGAAGGAAAAGCAAATAGTCACAGTAATTGTCAATCATATTCAAATGACTTACAGGCGGCTCTAAAGTGACTTCATAAAAGACAACTAACTGAATTGCTAACAGGAATACGACCATTAGAACACAAGTTCTGTCTCCTTCCTCTGCAGGTCCCGCGGTTATACACCCCCAGTAGCAGTCCATGCTTTGGTCACTTCTCCGCTGTATTCCTGCATATGATGATTCAGCACCTTTCTTTTGTACCAGCTTGCCAGCGCCCAATTTACTGTCTTGTCAAGGAGCAGATATGTTTGTCTGTCCAACTTTCCATTATCTACCATTTCCAATGTAGCTCCTGCACCTTGTTTCTATGGCCTTACATATCAGCTTGCTTCTCCCCTACTGTTCTCATTGTGATCCCTTCATTCACTTCTCTTTTTCATCATCACTCACCTCCTTCTCTAGCTTTTCTGCTTTCTTACAAAATACACTACAGAACTTGTGTTGTTACAGACCAAAAAAGTTCTTTCCCCTCCCCCGGAATAACCTCTAACTCACTGACCTGTGTCTCATCCTACATTATGCCTTAACACTTCAAGACTCTTGGGGAAAATAATCCACGTTTATATAACTGGTATGACTTCAGTAGTATTCAGAAAACAAAGAATAAATGAGCAGAAACTTTCTTCTGCAGAGAAGGTAATTTAATTCTATGCCAAGCTAATTAAGGGAACTCATGAAGATAAGGGATGCCTTCTGTTCAGATGTTGCTATATTTTTTTCCCACAGCCCATACTACTTCTGTACATCCACTGTACATCCACTCACCAGATGCAAATGGAGAGCAAACCACAAGTGTTTCCATGTCCTTAGCTGATTTATTATAATGGTTCTACCACTAATCCAGCAAAACGATGGAAAAAAATTAGTTTGAAAAAACAGATTGTCCTGGAATTGCTAATAAAGCAATAAGAAGGACAAATGAAAGAGATTAGTGTAATGTACTTGCTTGTTAACAACCTTCTGATGCTATTTTGCAATGGAATCCAGCTTGAAAACACAGTTGGGCCTACTCATACCTACTGAACCTTTCCCCATCTCATGCATCACTAAACTTCTGGCAGATGCTGAAGTGACTTATGCAAAGTACTACAAAGAGCAGAAACGTCAATGAAAAGTGGTCTGCACTTCCAATTAGAAGCACAAAATTTGGCTTTTGGATGCAGTGGCTTTATGAATGATTTGGTATACTTTCTATATTAGAATTAGTAAATTTAACCTGTCACAGGCTTATACAAAAATATTTCTTCCTATATAGTCAGTATTTCTCTGGTCAAATGTGTCAGTTTCAAAAGTTTTCTCTCAAGGAAGTCTTCTCCTCTCCTTAAGTCCATCTAATTCCTCCTAGGTGGCCCTGCCTTCTTCCATCCTAAATAATTCCTGGTTGGTATTTATATACTGTAATTGTGGACATTTATCACTGGCAGTTCTCTAGGCAGTCTTGTGACTTGGATGGCAGAATGTAACTGGTGTTTAGCATTTGCTTTGTACGTTTCCAAAGTACTAACTAACCATTCATTACCTGCATTTGGCAGCTGCCCAAAAAACTTTAGCTTTTCAAGTTCTTGTAAGGATGGGAACATTATTGAAGTAGTGTTCTCAGAATCCTAGTTCTACATTTATTCCTGCTGCAGTTAAAGCATTTCTGAATATTTTCAGACAGCTAAGAGTCCCAGAAAGATGGCAGCATAATTCCTTTTCTTTGTACTAGATATGTTGCAGTGTTACATGTCAGCAGCCCTTTTGTGGACAAGTTGAAGGAGCCAGATAACTATGGTCAGCATGGTGTTGAATCCAAATGAAGAAGGTGGGCTTAGAGGGTACAGGTATCAGCTTAGGCTCTGAGCTTCTTTCACATGACTACGTGGTTCCAATTAAAATAATCCTGAATCTGTCTACAAAATATAAAGCAGGAGCATCACTTCATCACTTTACTTCATCCAAACATGCAGTCAAGAACCTAGAAACCCTTGCGGCACAGCTGCTGATCACCTAGTAAGCTTGAAGCGTTCAGCAAAATCTTCAGAAGAATCTTTTAAATAATCAATCTGTTTTAGAGGACAAGGTTACCTAATAACTTAACACTTAGATTAGATGGTTTCTGCAAAATGGATTTTTTGTTGTTGCTTTTGAGTGAAATAGTTGAATGCCTTCTCAGGGAAAAGCTATTCTCATGTCTTAGTCATTAGAGAATGCTACAGTCCCTGTACATTTCCAGAGATACAAGATAAATCACAAATGAAGGGAGTTTAGTGATCTGTCATTACGTTAGGTATTTTTCCCCATAAAAATCACCCCCTGGTCTACTGGGTTCTGTATTGGGGCAGGAACAGACTCAGCAGACAAAGTGAAAGTCCTGGCACACTCAGTGGTTAAAAAGCAAACCAAGCAGGCAAACAAAAACAACACACAAGAAAGCACAGAAGAACAACAGAGGGCTGGGTAAATGCCTGAAACACTTTTTGGCTTGATGTGTTTTTCTGGTTTCACACTGCTGTCTCGTCATGCCGTGAGTGAAGCGTTGCTATGTATTATTACCATTAATAACAATATATAACAACACTGCCATGATCAGCACACCAGAGGGAGGAAAGAAATATCTCACAGGCAATCTTCTCGAGAACAAATGTCCAATAAATTGGCCATGACTAAATTCAGCCTTAATTACATATGATTTTTAGCCATCAAAGCATAGGTATTTTTCTCCTAGTACAAGCACCATGGCAATGCAACTCTTATTTGTGTGTTTAAAGGAGCACGAGTTGTTAACAAAAGGGATCTGTGAAAAAGAGAGGATTTTACTCTGTTAACCTAACGACTCCAAAGATACTTGTATGTCCCTTTTAAAAAGCAAAGCTGATGAAGCCAGTGTCTGGAAACAGTGAAAGGCCAAAATTCTCAACTATCTGGGATGAGGGAAACTCAGATTCAAGCACCCAGACTGAATGAAGAAAAGCAGATGTAAACTTGCACTTCACACATCCTAGATGAAATCTTGACCACTGGGCTAGTTTTTCTCAGGATGAAATAATAATAATAATTAAAAAAATCCATCTTGGACTTTAGGATTTTTCCTTACAAATTTTAACATAGCTGGTATGCTTCTAGGAAACCCTTAAGTTTTGATAAGTCCACATGTCTTACTGAATGCTAATTTAATTGAAAAATGTGCATCTTGCATTAGTTCGAATCTCCTTAGTTCTGCCTCAGTACTTCAATCTTATGCTCTGCCACAAGCTTCAGTATAACTTTTGGGCAGGCACTTAATTTCCTGCATACCCATGCTCTTCCTGCGATGCTGTGATTTTCTCTCTCCGTAAACTTACCAGGGAAACGAAGGGTCTGTAATTGTGACTATAACTCATCTTCATTTTCCCATCTCAGATTGCTACTACAATAAAGCTCAGGAGTACTCAGTCCAAGAAAGCAAACATTTCCTGATGCCTGGAGAGATCAGCCCTGTTCGGTCTGAGTTCTTGGTTTGAAGATTATAGAAAGTTTTTCATATGCAGTGATCCCACTGATTGCACAATGCGACTCCCAGTACCTTTGGGATCTCAATAGGGTCACACCCATTCATCCAGAGCCACGTGTAAATCAGCAGAGTAATAATCTTCCCAACATTCATCTCATCATGAAGATGTAGTAAACTCATGTGAACTTTGGCTGTGCACATAGCCAAGCATGTGAAACAACACACGATGCATGAATGTCTGTTCACCTGCTGAATCTTAACGAACTGTTGGTTTTCGATAACTACATAGTGCTGCAAAATTACTGCATTATTCATTCAAAGCTACAGTGCAACTTCTTTTGTCAAATCTGGATTTGATACTGGCTGCAGCAGAGGGAAGGGTCAGATAACAACTACTTAGGGCTCCACAGAGATCCCACAAAGCTACATTAGATAACACGAGTCATTCAATGCACTTGCCCCTTAATCTCTGCCTGGGACCACCACTAGTCTCCCACTAGCCCTGGCAACTAAACAGGGATTATTGCACCTCTGAGTGTACGAGTGCACGTGTATACAAGTACATGTGTATAAGAAGGAAGAAGGATTCTGGTTTTTTTTTCTTATTGCTACATAGCTAGTTCTGTCATCATTTTCTGGAAGAAAATATTGAAATCAGTGCATCTGACGATGAAATTCAGAGACAGAGGATTGTGCAGTACATTTTCAAAAAAACTTCTACTAAAAATAAATAGCAAACAATGAAATAGATCAGCCCTGTACTTGCAATACACTTCTACACATTCATTTTAGTGAGAACAGATGATTTAATAACTTTTTCTTATAAATGCCATTACAGCTCCTACAGAATCTGTTTTGTACTTTCTAATTTCTCACATCCCATCAATACAATTCTTAAGAAGTTTTCAGATGCGGAGCTAAATTCCATTGCCCTCTAATACACCTTTACATACCCTCTGAGATTTCTGGTGCTGCAGAGTTATTTCTGAGGGCAGAGCACGAACTGCAGTGAGAAATGCCATAATAAAAGTACAGTATGGAATTTGTTTAGCAGTATTTTCACTTAGTGCCCAATGCACTGTAAGCTATACTGGTCAGATTTAACAATCCATGACTACATGGCTGGCTTGTTATGAATAAATCTAGCAGATACAGTGGTTACCGAGAACTAAACACAGATCTCACTTATTGTGCATCTAAGAGAGCCACACTTTAATAATACTTCATTTACTGAAGAAGTTAAAACAGCAAAACAACCTCTTGCGTTATTAAGCAGCTGCATTATTTCTCTCCTCATCTTTCCCTAGATTCACATTAGATTTTAATTTCTCGACCACAGAAGAATAGTAGTGTACTAAAATTCACTAAAGACATATAGGTCATCAAAACTCTTTATGACTTACCTTTTCCTGCCTATCTTTCATTAAAATGTTAGTCAAGAACTCCATATTCAGCAAGAATTTGGGACAACCACCTCAGCAGGCTTCATTACTGTATGTGACTTGAGACAAGACGCTTGCATTTTGCTGGTTTGTTTTGTTTTTTGTTTTATGGTTGGTTTTTTTTCCTTTGTTGTCCCCTCCCTCTGCCTGTTTTTTAAATACAAGTGAAAAGACTGACATTACAAAGCTAGGTAAGAAGAATGGAGTCAGGCTTGCCAATTCCTAATGTCTAGCCTAAAAATGGTCTTACTCTGTCAGATAACTATTTAAGTCTTCTACAAAGTAGAAAATAGAAATAATTCTACCTGGAAAGACTTAGAGAAATCCATAGTCTATATTACTGTAAAATGCAGCAATGAGGGGTTTTCTGCAAGTTCCTGGTTCCAATCTCCACTCTGAATGAGTTGAAGAGGGATTTGACTCTGATTCTGCCACCCACAAACACGTATCAGAACCACAAGAACAAAACTATCAGAACCAGAGATAGCAGACCAACCTGCTCTGGTTTGCTTTGGCAACTTAGCCTCCAGGAGGCTTAATTAACCATCAGAGGTAAAGAAAAGAAGTTTGTGCACCTTTGAAATGTCTTTAGTTCCTTGGTAATGGAAGATGCAGTTGGACATGTCTGATACTCCATAACACATTAGCTTCCTCTCCACCTGCTCCATGGCACTCCTGAATGTGCCTTCCCAAATGATCAGTGTAACAGCTTTTTGAAATGAAAACTGGACATAAAGTGGGCTCACAAGAAAGCTGAAGGACTTTTTACAAGGATGTGCAGTGATAGGAGAACAGGTAATGGATTTAAACCGAAAGAGGGAAGATTCAAATTAGTGGGGAGGAAGAAATTCTTCACTGTGAAGGTGGTGAGGCACTAGAACAGAGAAGTTGTGGATGTCTCATCCCTGGAAGTGTTCAAGGCCAGGCTGGATGAAGCTTTGAGCAACCTGATCTAGTGGAAAGTGTCGCTGCCCATGGCAGGAGGGTTGGAACTAGATCATCTTTAAGGTCCCTTTCAACCCAAAACATTCCATGATTGTATGACTTTGAAATACAGCCTATTGCTCAGTGCTTCAGATCTTGATCTGTAGGTTTGATACTGTAAATGAAGGGGAGGCACCATGAATAGATGCAGGCACAAGCAACAGAGTATGTCATCTTACCATTCCCAGTCTTCCTGTGTGCTTCAAAATGTTTGCACACCAGCTGTCCAAGGCACCCAATCACCAGGGACAAACATCAATGAAGTCCTAATCCAAACTAATCCTTGGCATTATGGATGAATGACATCTATTAACTGTTGTGCTGATGTTTAACCGAAATTTTGCAACTCATTGAGTGCACCAGTAGAAGTAGTGTTTCCTTGGCCAGAATTAGAGCAGTAATGCAGTAAGCTTTTCTGTTGAAAAGGGCTATGAGGATTTATTGTGACAGAAAGAGAGAGTAGAAACCGTAGTCCATACTGTGAGTGCTATAACAATTTGGTCTACCTTTTATATCTTAGATGTGGTTCCTTTTTGTATTTTTCCTCGCTGAGATACAAATGAGATAACCGAATTGGCTCTCTGTATCACTTGGTGATTCTCTAGAAACATGTTAGAATAGCCTTTGGTAATCGACTCCACTACAAAGCAAATGACACTATCTAAGAGTCACTATTATGTTATATAGGAATCATAATTTAGCAAGATTGGAATTATTTTATTAAACAATAAAACACAGTCTATCTGAAAATGCTACCTGTTTTAAAATTCAGTCATTATCTGAAATGGTATTTTCTTAGTTACTTAAGAGAGACAATATTTTAAGGGGTCTGAAGAGAAATAAGTATTGCTTTTTCTTTTTTTTTTTTCACTATCTGATTTTCCTCCTTATGACTTGATTGAGGGAGAAATTATAATTTTAATCTTGAAATAAAATGAAAATATAACTAAGAAATGTTTGCTCGAATTTTCACACTAGATAACACTGCTGGATGTCTTTGACTAGAGCTCTTGCAAATACAGCACTCTGATCAGCATTCTTTCCACAGATATTTTTTGGTTTTGTTCATTAAATGCATCTTCACATAACCCTAAATAAACTCTCTTCACTGTACAGAGGGACTCTGATCTTTCAGTGACACTTCCAAATCCCACAGCAATCTATGTAAATAAACAGTTACACACTCAATCCTCTTTGCATACACAAATCAGCCATCAGGGTACTTACCTGACAGATGGGATACTTCAGGAGACAAAACATCTATTCTTCCACTGAAAATACAACCCTTTCTATAATATGAACTTTCAAAGTGCTGGATTTAAACTTGAAGCATATTCAGAATGCAACTAAAATCCTATTAAAATGGAAATGAATTTCCTGACTTATTCTTTTATCAAAACTTTCTTATTTTCAGTTCCCCTCATCTTCCATGAAGTTACAATTCAGTCTTTGTAGCTTCTTCAGTTCAGTAGAATAAGCAGTATTAGCAAGGTGAACATTTATATTAACTCACAAAAGCCCAAGTATTTTTAACAGTATTAGGAAGCAAAACACACAAGGCTACAACAGCACAGATTCCTTGATAGTCAAGTCACTGCTTTTACAGAATAACTTCTTCTATAAAATGAGGTCCCTAACAATGGGATGCTAAAGTATTTGGTAAATTTTAGACTCTCAACACTTCATTTGCTATAAACGAGTACAAGGGCTTACAGAGAAAGCAAGCAGCAGCAGCATAGAACCAGCAACTCCTACTTTCCTAGTCAAGCACTCATTCACTCTCTTTGTCTTTATATTTATACTGACCTGTCCCAGGTAAGATTAAGTGGTTCTTGCATGCCTAGTTTATGCTTTACGGGTAATTACCAAAGAGCCTGGAAATTCCTGTCCTTTCTCCAGTTCCGCCACATGTTTCTTATATGTCTTCAAACTTCTCACTTCCTTCTCCTTCCTTGGAAACTTTTTCTAACCTCTTTCTCAAAATACATAAATAAGATCAATGACAGAAGCAGGGTCTTTTCAAGGCTAACAATGTATCATGTATGATTGTTTTCAGGATAGTTGTGCCTATCTTAGATGAAAAAGATGGACTAAATGAACTCCAGAAGTCTCTTTGTTTTGTTTTCTGTGGCTTTTCTAGTTTTTCCTTCCAATAGGTGGAAGAGGACCAATATTGACATTGCAACCAGAAGTCACTGAAACCTGTAAGGCACCAATATAGACACATTTTATCTACATTCATATATGCACATGCCCACACCATCATCTAATCTGATTTCAGCTGGGAATCAATCTTTCTAGTTTTAACTCTGTCAAGACAGTAAGAAGAGACAGTTGAAGATGACATATCAGCAACTAAGGGCAGAAGTTGAAACAAGTAACGTTTTCAACAAGGTGCAGTGTGGAAGGGGAAAAGTAAACCCAGTACTGTGCTACATAGGGTCTGATGTTCCACAGTATCCAAAGTGAGTTGTTCCATTGAGGTAATAGTAGAGAAGGTTGATGGTGAACTGGAGCAAGGACACAGAGCTATCACATCTTGTCTGGGTGCAGAGGGAATGCTTTCATCTTAGCCATGAAAAAAAAAAGAAAAAAATTAGCAAGGGAAAATGATAATGTAAAGCTGAAGTTTCATTAAAGAAAGCATTACCTAAGTCTATGCTAGCAAGCTTCCATCCAGCTAGTCCTCCACTGAAGAATGGGCCTTATTATTTTCAAGTGAAGTTGTACAATTCCACTTTATGCTAAAAGCTAAAGCTTGCCCCAGCTGACACACTTAAATGGGTAGCAGCATATACTCTAAAATGTAAAGTATTGGAAACTCTCAAACATTGATAGAAGCATTGCAGATGATGAAAGACCAAATCTAGTTAAAGACGACCAGTTCCAGCTTTGTTTGAAGCCACATTTCTGCCTATAAGCAATAAGAGATTACTTTGTTAGTTGGGACCTTTCCCAGGCATTTCATTTCTTTGACAAATCTACTACTCATCCAAAACTTCAGAGCTTTACTCAACCGCACCTGTGTTAGGCTCCTTTCTGGAACAGGATGTTTCAGTGTTTTGCAACTCCCATTAAATTCACAAACCTGTTGTCAGCTCCCAGAACTACTACTCTGCTGGATTTTTCACCTGCATTGTATGGATTGGATTACTGACAGATCCAGAACTGGATAAAACCCTTCAAATGCTTGGGGGCTGCAACAAGTCAGCAGCACAGCAGATTCTCCTTTGTCAGGTGTCAGTATTCTTTCACCAAATAGGACTAGAGCAGAGATACAGGAAGGAAAATAATGAAATAACTGTCAAAGGTGGCGAACATCAGTTACAAGAGACTGCAGGTTAAATTGTGCACAATACTTTTTCTAAGCAAGTCGCCTTCTCCTGTAAAGGAGTTCTTGTGTCATTTTAGAATTCTAATAATTTGTTGAGAACTCAAGATCAGGAAAAAAACCCACCTAAATCAATTATTTGCTACAGTTGGCCTCTGGAATCAGATGCAGCTGTAGTATGGATGCAGCAATTACAACAACATGGCTTTTCCCCCTCCTGTTAGTACAGATTATGCTGCATTAGAAGATATTAAAAGGGTAGAGAGAACTAGAACGCTCGTAAGACAGTGATGTATTGTAGAGCTGGATGAGCTAATTTTAGACCATTCAAGCTCAGAAACTGGCAGCAGTTTTTCTGAGAGCTCAGTTAAGACTAATTTACCTTGAATCATGTACTGAACTCATCCTGCAGATCACAAAAATGTAAAACTATCATGCACTTAGAGGATTAAAAAATACTGTGCTAGTTCCTACAGGTTACATAAAAATGCTTTTAGAAGCAGTAATGCCAAGAGGACATGACTTGCATTTTTAGACTTATGAAAGCTCTTCCACAATAATTAAAAATGACATATCGTATTAAATCACTTAGTACATACCCTAAAGCATGCGATGCAGAGGTTTCTTGAAAAAGCCAATTACACAGTATAGCTCTGTACAAGGCCAATGCTTCAAAGCAATTTTCAGTTTTTATGAGTTACATATGCTTCAGGAAGGGAGAAGGTTTTATTCTTTTTTTTTACTGCCAAGAAGATACACTGCAAATATGACACACGCCTCTGTTTCATTTTTTTTGTTGCTGTTGCTGTGAATTCAAAGTCCATTGCATATCTTAGCTTCAGCACAAATATTCACAAATTAATGGGGAGGGCTTTTAATGGGAGAGGTCTCTCTTCATACTGAACTTTTGTGTAAGTAAATGATGAAATGATGGATAGGATGCAGTTTTGGTATTGCATGCCTGTTCCAACCAAGAAACACTACTGTTTGAATTCCCAAACTTGAGAAGCCTCAAGTCTTTGCCATGTAGCTCGATACTATCCTAATCTTGCAAGACTGCAGATTCTGATTGCATGTATCATATGAAACATTTAGATTTCTTTCCATTATCTCTGTTTAGTCAAACACTGTTTTGCTCTTCTAACACTTAATGAGAACCAGCCCTAGAATAAGTCTTTCTTCCACAAAAAAATATTTTTCATCCCCAAATTTGAAACAGTAGCAGTTTGAGAAAAGTAGTACACTGAAAACTCCTGGTTTATCTAGACAAGGTGTGGGTTTTTTTTTCCCTTCTGTATCAAAAATGAAAGATACTGTCAAGACCAGAGGATACTGTCAACATAAGCCCAAAAGTTAACCTTCACAGAGTCAGGAGGAATTATTTAGTATGGTAAGATTCTTCTTGAAAGGCAGTAGACCTTGCTGGCATTATGACACCAAACACTTAGTGAGGTCAGAGTCTAACAAAAATCCATATGCAAATTAAAAGCATAAATAGTGCCAAAGATGAGTTTCATTTTGTGAGCCGAGAAGGATCAAGCAGAGGTATGTCCCAACTTCAGCACCAAATCTGACTGTAGGAGTTGAAAAATGGGACCTTGTGTTAGCATTCTTAAACTCTTACTGAGCAGGGAATACATGGCACCTCAAAAAACCCTCCTTTAGTGCCAAAATTCACAAGTTTGTTATATAAATATGTTTCCTTTAAAGAATCACCTCCTATCTCTTAAAATTCAACCGAATATTTCATTTCCTCACCAACACCTGTAAAACTTCTGCACTGTATCCATTGATGTAATCTTACTGTCCCATCCAAGGATTCAAAGCTAAACAAAAATGAAGTATTTGGGTGAAAAAGGATATGTGTGACAGCCTAGGTATGTCCATGACACACGCAAATAGCCCTTTTTATTCCAGGATTTTATTGTTTTTAATAAAAATCATGTAAAATCACACAAGACATTCCCAAGGAAAATAAAGAATACTTCCATCCAATTATTTTCCTGAGAACACCATTAGAAAAACAGACAAATCACAGGATAAAGGAAAAGTTAATTTTCATAATGACAAAAAAATATTAGAAGCTGAAGTTGGCTTTTAGCCAGAGGGCTTTTTAAACCTCTAAAGAAGTTTTTTAAATGCCCAAGACCCTTTTTCCTGATAAAGATCATAACAAAATCATAAAAGTCTTGACATTTCTCTAATGTTTAGCATTGGTTTTGACAGTAACTATCAGATGTTCCTGCTTATTAGCAAAAGCAAAATTTGGGCCGGCCTAAGAGTAGGTTTATCAGGAACACTTCCCCTCAGACATCTGAGGGGCATAAGTTTATGGGAGAGATTCTTGGGAGATGGCAGGCAATTAAAAACATTGACAGCTTATAATTGAAAAATACAAACTCATCTGAGTTAGGGCACACTAAGTTCAATTTGTCGAGCAGCCAAATGCTTTCGCTGCCTAAGCTTAGTAACTTGCTGTTGTCCCAGCAAATGAATCCTGGCTGTCATTTTGTAACAACACTTTTGCAAGTTCAACTGTTAATAAAGGAGAAGAATCTAACTTGCTTTGCAGCTGGAGCTGAAGGATAGATTTTAGCAACATCCATATTCATAAGAAGTCAACATCATTCTTATTTCAAGTATTTATAGTCTCACACAGGAGCTTTATTTCTAAAAATTAAAGGAAAGAAACTGAGGATCCTTAATTCCAATTCCTACCCCTCTGCCCAGACCCTCTTGAAAAGCTGACTACAGCTGAAGTGGTCATCTGGCATATGAGAGCAGACACTGCTACAGTTAATTAGAGCAGATCAATCTAAAAGAATGGTAACTCAGTAAAATAGTGTCACTGTTGCCTCAAAAATGTGAGGTAGATGAAAAAGTGCAACCCATGGACTGGGATTTCATTTCAGGATCCTTGGAAGAAAAAGAGTATGATGAATAGGCACAGAAAAGGATGGTACTCTGATAGGCAGAAACAAGCTGATATAGTATATTCCTTGTGCTTTCATAGCAGATGTGACATTCAATAAAAACCAGTAAGTTTCAATATGCTAACAGTAAGCTATGCTCGTACACCAGCTGTCCGTTTGTTGAAACTGTGTTTTATTTAAAAATAACATTGGTAAGATCATATCTGTGCAAACTACAGTGGAATATGTAAAAACACAGTTTAAAAAGTCTTATTGATACCCTTTTGTGATGGCAATAGAACTCACTTCTGTTTTCATCAGTATTTTATCCTATCTTCCCAAATTCCAGCAAAGGACTCAGTGCACTGATCCACACTTAAATCACCACATGAAAAATAGCTGTAGCGCACAAAAGTGTCTGAATTATTACTTGGTTTTTGAAACCACATACCCTAATTATCAAGAGTCCAATCCACTACTCTACAAAAGCCATGAAGCTATTTTAAACACTCATTCTGTGTTTCAGATAGTGACATCTCAGTAATTTCCAAGGCAAGTCCTCGAATTCCCTAAACATTTGGAAATATTCACTTTCCAAAAACATAAAAGTTACTTGGTCATCCTTTAACAGATTTTAAACTTGGATATTTCTATGTACCAAAAAAGACAGCTTTGATCCAGGATTGAGAATGGTCTGTTTAATGTATTTTTTTGAGACTATATCACTACACTATGGGATAGATAAGGCCTACTATCCCATGTCTGGTTGATATGAAATGATAATTGGTTTATGGCGTTCGGAAAGCCAGACAAGACTGGGGAAGATTTACGAAACAGTGTCCCACCCTTTTATTGATTCTCAGCTCTCCCGAATTCTGCATAAACAGCCTAAAATATTTGTCTTAAGATGTAAGATATTGTCTTACCTTTACGCCTCTAATTTGTCATAATGAGATAATCTTTAACTGGATTGAATACAATAAGCACCAATACAAGTGACCATGATTTTGTGTAAACAGATCTCTTCATACTCCATATAATATACCTTATTAAACCAAAACCAACAGCAACAAACTATGCCAAAAATTAGAAAAGAGTGAGTGAATAAGGACCTGAATCCAGTGAAGCATTTAAATCAAGATGAGAGAACTGCTGAAGTAGGAACATGATTCTAAAATGATAGATTTCCAAAAAGACTTGCTAAACTCTTATTAGAAGTGTGTCTTTATGCGCAAATTTATTATTTAAGAAATACTGTTAAATCCACCACCTCCCACCAAGAGTTCAGAATAGCCTAACATTTCTAACAGGCTGTTTCTTATTTGCACAGTTACAGTAGCAATTGCATTTAATTGTCACAATGGAACTATAGAGTTGTTTTCACCCCAGGATCATACAAAGGCAATAGTATGGGAATCCCAAACATATACAGGAGATCCATTTCAGTTAGCCCAGACAAGCACATCATGTGCAGTGATACAGAAAATTTCATCACGACTCATACACTTTTTCTGCTTTCTTTGCCTTCAGATTAGGACAAGAGAAGCAGCCCCTTTCTTCATCTCTTGTGTTTCCATTATTTTTTTCAACATGTTGAACTGAGTAAGTTCAACTGAAGTTTAAAGAACTATATTGGGAGAAATCTTAGATGAATGAGCTCACAAAACATTAACATTACTCTTTACCACAGAAGTAATCCCAGTTTCTCCCTCTCTCTTCAGTTTCTTGGCCTCTGCTTTGGCACAAACGCAAATATGCAAAGCCTTCAGGACAGATCCAGAAAAAGAACAAAAAGCAACAAGACTGGTTAAAAGTATGTCTCCAAACAGCTATTATTAGTTCTAAAAAACCCAAGCGAAGGCTTTCATCAGAAAGGCTGCAGCTATTTTGCATCATTTTCCTGGTGCCTAAAGGCTGGATGCTACAGTCCTATATAAAGGATTCACGGACTTCCCTCCCTCCATCTATAAATTAATCTTACCTTCAGAGCACATAATGCACTTCCCACCTTGCTGCCAATCCTAGGGAACTGTAAGAGATTTTACTTCAAGCAAGTGATCTTGATGCAAAATATAGATCCTATTTTTTTGACGTTATGTATCTCGCAATGTTGATTTGGTACTTGTTGAAAATCATTTCCCTTTTTCCTAAGAAACCAAAAGATCAAAATTCACAAGTTAACACATTTCAGGTAAGTTTGTGTTCTTTCTGAACACAAAAGATTATATAAGCATTTTACCTACTGTTTCTCTAATTATAAAAAATAGCCTACGTATCCTTTGCTTTAAATAACTTGTCTCATTTTATGGCAGTTCATTCACAAAGCAGTAAAATATCAAGCCCCACTTTTAATTAAGGAGTTTGACATTTTCCCATTGTAGTATCTTCAGGGAGATAATATATGTCTGACAGGTTACAGAAACGCAATTGAGAAACAGATAGAAAAATCCATTCTTTTTCTAGGAGGAGTCTAATTCTATAGTCCCTGAGGATTTTTCATTCGTTTTTCTGTCCCTGTTTAGGACCATGACATATGTTAATCCATATGTTACTGTTTTAATAATGGCCATGGAAAAACACCTTTTAAGACAAAAGTTTGCTTATGCATTTTGCTCCTGTGCAGAAGATTCATTTCAATACATGCAAACATACAGTTTGACAAGGCATAGTTTGGAAACTGGGAAGACAGTAAACACCTCTGTTTTGCTCTGAGACTAAGATTAAAAAAAAAAAAAGGCACTCTATGTTACGATCTACCAATCGAGTTAGACTAATTTACGCAACCTGCTTTTTTTCTGAGATGCTCTATGGCTTCGTAAGCCAGAAGCATCGATTACTTTTTCTACACTAATTCTACAAAGCTTTCAACATGAGTGCTATGGACCGAATGAAAGCAGAATGTTCCTTTAGGATGTCTTCTGCAGTTCAGAGATACAAGCTGTACACTTTTCAAACACTAATTCTGCCCTCTGCACTGACTGCTGAATCTCTGAAGAGAAAAAGCTTGGGAGGAAAGGAGATTTTTAATGGCTCCTTGAGCTTATTCAAGAAAACAAGAAAAAAAAAAGGCAACAATTGAGGCTAGAGGGCTCCATACAATATTTGATCTTTGCTTAGGCCACCGGCATCCTGATTTTAGTGTAACACAAATCAACAATAAAGAGTATTAGACTGTCACTTAGTTTCTTCCCCTGTAGGTAAGAACTCCTCAAATTAAAGGTTATAATCATTCATGTTGTAATAATTAACGAATACATCTAAAGTATCATCACTCCAATATAAAGGATGACTTAGGAAACCACAAGAATAAAAAAAGAATTTAGTATAAGAATTACCTTGACACTTTTACATTGCACTTTGAAAATCATTAAGTTTTTAACTGGATGTTACTATTTTTAGGGCTAGCTGGCAAAACGATTTTGATCTTCAGGGTATTAATCATCTACTTAGAGCACAGAAGCAATGAAAAAGCAGCAAGGGGAGCACTCCACAGCTTAGCCCACCGAGTCACCTCCAGCACAGGAGGCAGTGATGGGCAATTCCAGAGTGCTGCTCTGATAAGACTGTGAAAAGGCCACAACACTGAAAGTCAGAGATAAACACAGCC
Source organism: Tauraco erythrolophus (assembly GCF_009769465.1). Lineage (NCBI taxonomy): Eukaryota > Metazoa > Chordata > Aves > Musophagiformes > Musophagidae > Tauraco > Tauraco erythrolophus. The sequence continues at coordinate 12,046,806 of NC_141476.1, forward strand.
CATCTCTACTACATATTGTATGGCTTGCTTCCTGACACAAATCAAAACGCTTTGGAGGACAGCTGTATTTAAATCAACTCTTTGCCTTATAGTTTGCCCTCCCTGCTTCCATTTCCTTCAGCTATTATATTTTTTTTTTTTTTAAAACTGCAAGTAAAACATTTTTAAGGAGTTGCACAAGTGTGAATAACTAATCCAGTTTACGTCAGGTTTAGAGATGAGAAAATGTTGGTTTTTTTTTTTTAATCTCGTTTTGTTATACATAAAAATAAAAAAAAAGTTAGTGGTAACAAGCAGTGTGCGGAAACCCAGACTTTTTTTTTTTGGTTCAAAACAGAAGAAAACGAACACATAAGGAAAGCATGCCAAAACTCTACTCAGGAACTCATTTTACCTTTAGAACTTCTTGAATTTTTAGATGTATTGATTTCTCAATGTCTGGCTAATGCAGCTATCTTTCCTACCTACTGTACTGAAAGGAAGTAACTCAAGGTTTAACAATCTGCAAATTTTTAGGAGCAATCTGTGCTTGCTGTCATATACCACTAGGATGAATTGCAAAGATAGTTTAATCCCTCATTACAAGTACAGGCTCTTGGAATAGTGGAGCAATGGACAGACAGTGTGATACTAAATGTAACAACTCTGCCCTACTAATACTATTTTGTGGACAGTAGCAGGACCACAAGAAAAGCGTTAAATCATAAAATCCCAGCTCCAAAGCATCAACTACTTATTTGTACTTGATATTAGAAAAGAGACTGGAGGCAAAAGTGCAAATCTGAGTGTCTGTGGGAAGGACTCACATTGGAGAGGTTTGTGAAGGACTCTGCCCCCTCGGAGGGACCCCACACTGGAGCAGGGGAACAGTGGAGATGAAGCGTTCTGACCTGACCACACCCCATCACAGTCCCCATTCCTCTGCACCACTGGGGAGGAGGTAGAAGAGTTGACAGTGAAGTTGAGCTGGAGAAGAAGGCGGATTTAGTTTTGTTTTTGTTTCTCACTATCTTACTCTGGTATCAACTGGCCATCATTTCCCCAGTCGAGTCTGTTTTGCCTGTGACCGTAACCAGTGAGTGGTCTCCCTGACCTGATCTCGACCCATGAGCTTTTTCGTTGTATTTTCCGCCCCCATCCTGTTAAGGAGGCAGTCTGAGAGAGCAGCTTGGTGGGCACATGGTGGGTGCCAAGGTCAACCCACCTCACCTTGTTTATAAGAATTTGACTAGGGAAGTCTACGAATTCAGATCCTTGCAGGGCCCCTAACAAGACCTAATATGCAACTGCTGGTGATCAGCCAGAAACATCTGCATCAAACAGATCCTGTCAGCGACAATGCTCTTAACACGTCTCATTTTATAATGCTAAAATGCTGCGCAAACAGCCACTAATCCTGTCACTCACGCGATATATACTCATCCTCAGAGATGTTTAGTAACCAACAGTCACACCACAGATGCAAGACCAAGTGAAGTTCTAACCTTTACTGTCACTGCCCAGACAAGCAAACCCAAGTGCAAGACACAAACACATTTTAAAAGCATTTCCTACTGATTGAGGTCAGGATCAGCGAGGTGAACTTCAGCCCCTACAGAATGTGAACTAAATTAAATGCAAATATCTCAACAGCAGAATCTTAGGCTTCCTAATTTAGAAACTCAACTCCTTTACTAAAGAGGAGAGACAAATCAGAGCCTGAAGGGAAGGGGCGGTTTAATGATGCTTCATCCAATGTGGGAGGCAGCTGGCCTGTTTCCCATGCTTTTTTTCTCCACCTCCTTGGCCCAGCAGAGACCTTGAATGTTATGGAGACGCCAATCTGGCAACCAAGGAGCACATTTAGTCACCTTCAAGAGGAATAATTCCAAAGCTTGTCTCTCAGCTGGGAGGAGGGAGGGAATTGTCAAAGGTCAATAAAATTAACATTCAAGAGCAATAGAAATGCAAAGGGGAGGTGACAGCTGTAATTGAAAGCCTGGAAAGTGACAGAGGAAGGGGAGGAAAACTAGTGCAGTTTTGTAGAGGTGGTTACTCCAGGGAAAGTATGGGACTTCTTATTTTGGTGAGAGAGAGAGTAGGAAGATCTCACATCCCACAGGGTAGGCAATAATCTTTGTCAAGGGAAATAGATGGGTAGAGGAGTAGAGTGAATCAGGCTGAGGGAAGTCCTGACTACAAAGGGAGGAACAGTGCATAGTAAAAATCTTTACTTCCCCGTCCACTCACTTGCTGGTGTTACTACTTACACCCAGAAAAGATGGGATGGAAGGAGCAGACAAATTACCTGGCAACAAACCTAGCTGACATAGCTCCAGCACAGGGTTTTAACCATAAGATGGTAGAGGGCCTATCATGATTTTTCCTCCTGCTTGAGGCGAGGGGAGAACAGGAAGAGCAATACGTGGAAAATCCCAGATGAACCTAATCTTTCCCACCCCCACCAATTCCCTCCTGGTCCACCCAAACTTTGCCAGCATGGGCTCCTTCCCCCGCCAATGCACAATGCCAGCCCATGACTTCCACTCAGTCACCACCTGCAATAGTTCAGACCCCATCAGTGCCCTCCACCCACGTGCTACAAAAGCCCCAAGTCAGAACATGTCAAAGGCACGATTACGCAAGGAAGCCAGCGCCAGGTTTCCAAGAGTCACATTTTTAAAAGGCGAGAAGGTGGTGAACAACTATCAGCCTGTCAAAAGCAAACAGCAACAACAGCGTGGGCACTACTTAAAGGGAGTTTCTTGCCCAGACACTTTAGGCTCACAAAACCTGGGCTCTCAGTCCGCTTAGGTACAACTTACGGGTACCTACAGTTCACAGGCACGCTGCTCCGAGCAGCAGAAGCAGACAAGTCAAATCAGTCACGGCTGGGCACTCTTTGCAGAGTGTAGTGCGAAAGGGAGACAAAGTGCATTTCTTTGAAGACAGAATTCTTACAGGATACTGTACATACAGAAAGCCCCTTACTCTCGTATTTCAGGAAAAAAAAAACAAACAAAAAACTAGGAGACTGCAATAAGTCATTTTTAAACAAGTTAACTACAGAAACAGCACTTTTGTCCTTTCAGTGGACAAACCAACAAACCTGCTAAACTGATCACAAACCTTGTTTGTTACAAATGAAGTCTTCCAAAAATTCCTTTTTTTTTTTTTAAGACAACTTTTTCTATTTAGAAATCAAAGGTAAACTTTTTAGATTTTTCACCACCATAATGTTTGGACTGTAAGCATTTTAAGAGTGGCAAGTTATTTAAAGATAAGCTAGTAAAAAATACCATAGCTTAAAAAAACTCCAAACTGATCTTTCTACTTGAAACTCTCAGTAAGACAGTCATCCTTTTCTTCTCTACCCAGATACATCTGCTGCAGACACATATACAGCTCATTTTGGTAATTTGATAGCTTCTCCTCTTGCAGAGCAAGCACCACAATGCACACACAAACGATTTAGCCATATTTGTAGGTCCAAATGGAAGCACAAGTAACCAGCAGACCCATGACATTGGCTCTGCAAAATTTTTTTTAAAAAAAAAGTATTTGCTATCCTGCCTTCCAGTTAACAAGCAATCAGTGCTGCCTCTCAAACATCTTGTCATAACACTTTTGAGCACAGGACTGCTCCTGGTTTTGCCATGCAAAGAAATCTTAAAGGATGGTTGTTATTTTTAGAGGCAGTACTGGAAACCAGGAAACTCAGCTCCAGATTGTGAGCTCATACACCTTAATGGACATGAAGATGTTCAGTCACACACTCACATAACAGCCACTGTGCACTGTTAATTTAAAAAGGTCATTTAAGGAGCTCTTAGCCTGTCTCTTCATTTACTTGAACTACAAGATTGAGAATAGATTATATAGTGCTGCAAACCCACGAAACAGTTGCTTGCTTCATTAGATGCACTGTTTGTTTATTTTAATTAAAACACTTGACCTTTACTTCCTCTGCTGTTCCCACCTCTAAGGCACATCCAGAAATATTTCCCTTGCCAATATTTGGGGAAGACTTGACAAGCACAAGATTTAAACATATAGGAACTCCAGTTTAGAGCTAAAAAACAATAAATAAAATTGTTTTTTTTTCTTCCAGTATTTGAGATGTGCTGAAGAAAGGTAAACACTTCAAGTCTTTGTCAAAAGCCACTCCAAGGGGAATAGTAAGAATCTGAAACTTTAAATAGTAGTTACAGAAGGAAAATATTTCATGACTTATTATGGCATTTCAAGGCTTACTACAGAATATTCAGCTCCCCTTTTGTCTCTGACTTGCCCCCACAGTTCTTGCACAGGCCAGCTAACTCCTCGTGTTACTCAAGTCAAATTACAGTGCTCAAAATATAATTAAAATTCATGCTATGTAGAAAGCCATCTACTAATTTGATGATTAAGTGTTTTTCATGTTTACCATAACTATAATCATAACAACTTCTAGACCTGGAAAGGATAAGTTTCATGAATAAGGTAAAAAAACCACCACACAGCTTTGCTGTTTACCCACTGTTTCAAGAGCTACAGTTCAAAAAGTGTCACAATTATCAGTAATCTAGACAAAACATTGCTTCAGCTACGAGCAGATTCGGTAAGCAACTGGGTATTTTCAATTGCAGCCTATAAAAGGTCCCTGGTATTACAGTATGAACAAATATTAAGGGTATTTTAAGGACACAGAACACCCTTTCAGAATTTGGTGAACAACATTTATGACAACAGAAACATAAACACACCATTTTGCCTTTAGTGTCACTGCTTGAGTGTCTGTACTACTCAAACTCACAAATGATTTAGAGCAAATAAGTTCCAGGACAAGGCATCTGTTCCTTGTTGGCTAGAGGGAAGACTGATTTAGAGCATTCTAACCCGGTTAGACCTGCACTAGCCGAATTTCTATCAAAGCAAGTTTGAAAACTGAAGACAAACATAAGCAGATATTCATTTAGATGCTACTTATGTAGCTAAACAATCAAAAGCTCTCCCTGTAGTTTGAAGTGTCTACTCCTATCGCTCAAGCAAATAGGTACAGAGAAAGTGCTAGTGCTTACTACCTGCAGTTACTTGGCCTATAGAGGATCATTTAACCAGCTTGTGTAAACTGATGTCTGTTTCCCACAGTTCTTTTATCAAGTTAACAACCCAGCTGTTACACCTCATTGCACCGGAATGTACATCATTCCCGGCAAGTTTGTAGTCAGAAGGCAGACCAGCAGAAACTGGAGAAATTGCATCATAATGAAACAGGCAAAAGTCTCCTCAAAGCCTTTTCAGAACTCTGTCAGGAAATTCTCCCCACACCTGACCACCATACGAGGCTTGCAATTTTTATTTTCACTTTTGTAAATAATGCATTACTAAGATACAAACTTGAAAGGTGCTGGGCAAAAGAGGGCTCTCAGAGTGACAGACAATATAGCCTCAATACTTGGGAGAACTGACAACTTGAGCATTTAGGGTCACATAACAGCTGGATTCCAGGTGTAGAATACTTGAGAAAAGATAATTTAGAAAAGATTGAAGCAGGAAGTCATTCTACTTATTTAACTCAGCCCCAGATCAAACGAAAAAGATTGGAAAAACAATGTGAGACTCTACATTCAGGGACATTTGGTTGGCTGTTACAGGTTTTTACTTCTCAGATTCTACCTTTTTCTCTAACACCTACTGTCAAGCTTAAAATTTTGGCTTTTAACGATGTCTTGTCATGGCACCTTTTACTTTATATGTGAGCCTACTGAAACACAAGCAACATGTTCACTTAAAATACTGCTCTTACTATTAGCTACTTACTGTATATTTTAACTGAAGAGTTTAAAGCTTAACAGACTAATATAGAGTGCTCAATGCTTGTAAAGTGTCACTTAGAAAGAGCTGACAGCCTGGGCAAGTTTGTCATAGGGAACATCTGCAATTAGTACACAGATACGCAAGTGGTAATTATTGATCATTAACTTGAACCTGAAAATCAAATCTGAATTTGAAATAAAACTCAATTAGTGCTTACTAATAGTAAATTCAGGAAGTTATTGACTTGATTTGTTTCCTCCTTCACTTCCTCTATAATATGGCTACACAAGGTAAACTTTGCCATTACCAGTCAGTTTCTCATGATATAAAGCCTTCTGAATGCTTTAGTGTTTACTAAGTTTCATTTCAGCTGTTTAGATTGTGCAAAGACTTTAACATCTTACCTGCTACTAGCTGTCCACCCTAATCTCCCCTGACTTTTTGAAACAGCTCAGGTAAGCCTCTGGTTCATCCACTTCGAGATTAAGGTCACTTCTACACTATTACACCTACTTTACTTTGAACTGTATTGTCTGACCTATTAAGCAGCAACCTTTCAGGCATGCAAGGTTTTGGCAATCCCACTCAAGGTCACTGCTGCAGAAGTGATAGCAAGCAAGTGGCTCTGTTGAATATTTCTGAGATCAGACCAAGTAACTCCACAGAGCTCTGCAGCAAAGCAACACTGCAAGTACAGCAAGTGTCTCCATTGTCAAATGAAAATATTTAGCAGTGCTAGTAGGCATCCACAGCAAAACCTAAAAGTCTCCACGAGTCATTAAATTTGAACACCAGTAAGTTTTTTTGCTAATGCTCTAGCTAAATTCTACTGAGCATCTTTCAGCTATATTGCAGTTAAACACCACAGGATCTTCTGAGGCATACAGAAGTGGTATAAAATTGTTCTCTCAGTTTGAACAGAAAGAATTCTGCATAATGAAATAGAAGCACGTACGATTTCTTGAGCAAGCCCCCAGATGTGGCAAGAAAACTGGTTTCTCCATTTGAAAGATTACAGCATGCACAAGTCTACAGAGGTTTTAGTATTGCACGTGATAAACAACATAATTGAAGCATAAGATCTCAAGTATGCAGTAACATAAATCACAAGGTCAGACACCAAAGTGTTGTATGCGTTGTTTATTGAACTTCAAATTCCATGGTACATCATAGATTAAATAGTTAAAAACTGTTTATTTACTATCATACAATATTCAGAGTAGTCTTTCCAAACATCTCTTTCAACAAAACTAAGAGCCAAATTGAAGAATAATTCCCCAGAGCAGAATGCTAGGGGTGGAAGAAAGCTTCAGAGTACTGACTGTACACAACATTACACAAAGCATGATAGCACACCAAGTCATTGTTCTCTGCTGCAACACAGGCTTCACAGAAATTCTATACAACACTTGTTACCATTGTGGGCAGGCACCTAAAATATTAGTGAGACAGATGACTCTCAGACTTCCCTACTCCACATAAGAGTACATACAGACTTACAGTTCTGATTCTGTGATGTTCTACATTACAGAGCTGAAACCAGATTTGAGACTATTAGCACTAAATACAGCCTAAAATGGGAAGAGCGAATTGACAAGATCTTGCGCTTATGCTCTTCAACCCTCACACACAAGATGCCTACAACTGAAATTTTTATCTTAAAGACTGATGTCACCTGAGGTCAAACTATGAACGCCAACAACAGCGATGCCTGATTCTTTTGAAGTTTTAGACTGACTGAGGTGGGAGACTAGTGCTTGAACTGCACTCCTCTATCACATCCTATTTGTGCCATCTTGCCTCAACTGAATATTCAATTAAGTAAAACAAAATGCATCAAAAGAGATAAATCAGTCAACTGTAAACTGTTGGCAAGAATCATTCAATTATATATTTATCCTTCTCAGGCATTTGTACAAGACAGTGGAGCCTAGAAGCGTTAGCTTTAATTTGTGCAACTTAAGAATTTCCTTCAGGAAGAGTTCAGTCACCTGACTGGATGAAGATATCTCCCAACTTTGCATGGCAGCCATCAGTTGTAGCTCACCTCACAATAAGGTTCCGAGCCAGAACGTCAAAAAAGCACAGTAGTGCTGATTCCAAGCAAAGTCAGGATTTACTGTTCAAGATTTCCTTGCTGTATTACCGTTTCCATTTGCAACACTATTTACTGAGGAAGCCTCACAAAGACACCACTCCCAGCCGCAGCACGTGCAGCGGTACTGATGCAAACGTTTATTTTGCTGCAAAGCAGTTGGATGTATCAGGGCTTCCACAGAACCAAGTGTACATGAAAACATGTAAAACAGCAGGTTTAACCTCAGCAGCCCCTTTGCGTGATGTCTTGTCCTGAGGCTTTTGTAATATCCATTGTAGTGAACACCTGTAAGACACCAAAAGAAAAGTTTATTTACTGTTGCTTTTTATCCACACATGGCTATTGGTCTCCTATTGTAAAGTAACAATACTAGATTTCTTTGAACTGCTTCAACGGAAAACACGTTGCAGTGCACAATTAACACATTTTCTATCACATGTCAGTATCTTATGGTTAGAAGTTAAGCAAATACTAAGTAAATCTCAAAATACAATGTAGTATTCTTTCCTTGCATCTAGGTAACTATCTTCAAAAGCAGCTTTTAAATCAAGCTGTGCCTTCCCCCTCCCTTACCTCTGCACAAGTTGGATGGATACCAATCGTTTCATCAAGTAATTCTTTGGTGAGACCACATTTTATTGCAGCAGCAAAACCTTGGGTAACTTCACCAGCATTAGGTCCAAGAACATGAAATCCTATCACACGATTCTTTAAGACAAGTGAGAATAAAACAGGAGTTAGTACTAAAAGTTTAAAAGCTCTAGTATGCAACTCCCACTACACTAAAAATTGTATGTTACACAAGCAGGTCAATAGCAGAGTCTTTAACTAAAAATGAACTACTCCAACAAGAGTAGTTCTGCAGTTCCTTTCAATCCATTATAGCAGAACAAAGCAAGTTTTAAAATTAATTTTTAAATCATTACACAGCACTAATTCAAAGATACTGCCTAAACCTAAACAGATTCTAGTTATGTCAGGTGTTTTTACGATTTTATACATATACAGTATGTTTAGCACTCTCAGATTTAAAATTAATTTTCTACATTGAAATTAGACCAGACAGAGGACCTGTTTATATTGTTAAGAGTCTGATACTGAAAAGTTTCACTGGCTGTTCTCTTCCTCCCCAAGCAGGTAACAAGAAGGAAAATTAAAACATTATAGGCTTGAATTCAATTCTGAGCAAGCTGTCTCTGTAGCAAGATCTAGAGTGATGGCAGTAGGCTATAAAAACGGGTGTGGTTTTTTTTTTTTCATTTCATTAATTGGTTTATCAAGAGAGATAAAAACAATGTTTTAAAGCATTTTTCCATGATGTCCCTATACCTTCAGAGATGTCCTAGCCCGGGTCTGGCCATGATTTGCAAGATAGGATATTAATTTCTCATAATACGAGCAATTTAAGTACATTATTTACCTTACACTCTCCTCCAGTGTCCTAAGAAAAAACCCTTCACATAGAAATCTAAACAAAGTGCCTCCTTCCATTGCGTTATTTTCATTTAGATTATTCCAATGAGGCTCCAATAAAAGCAGAACTTTGAGCCTTTCTGCAGTCTTTGAGAAAGGCTTACGCGGGCTAATAAGGAAAAGAGTAAGTTTACTTCCTCTTAGCTGAAAAGCCATGCTATTTCATCATATCATTCCTTCTCTCCAAAGTAATTTTACACACCAAAAATCTACCTTTGTTCATCTGCTCTCCCAGATAGTTTTGGGGAAAAATACCAGGCAGAATTGGTCCTTATTTTTTACAACAATAAATCTACTGATCACTAGGAATTCCCATTTCTCATCACTGAGTTTTCTAGGACCAATCCCATGTTTTTCAGGTTCTACTAAACATACAAAACTCTGCACTTTGCAAAAGGCAAAACACACAAGGTTCAGAAACCTAAAGCAAAACACCAGATAGTATAGTTACTCAAAACACACTTCGAAGAAAAACTCTGGTGAATTTTTTCACAAGTCTAAACTTAGGATGAAGTTTCATAATGTGTAAAGCTACCACTTGCTCCAACAGCTGCTATATAAAAAAAAACACCACAGAACAAAACAATCAGCTCTCTCAAACTGATTTGACATCTTAAAACAAATACTTATTTTAACAGAATGGGTAGAGCTGGCCTCAGGCAGGCCACGTAAGGTACTAGGCTTTTGGATGGTCTAAAACAACTTCCAAGAGCACACTCAGCACATCCATTCCAGCTTGCTACTTACATTGTCATGTTTATTGCAGATAATCTTTGCATAACAAGTATTGTTATCTCTGCCTGGTACTGTCCATTCAAGTGGCCAGAACAAAGTGTGGTAAACCTGGGAGCATGACAAGAGCATTAGAATTAATTAATTCAGTCAGACATAACTCTAATTTTTAATGTATTTACAAAAAAGCGGCTTGACATTTAACCCATTAGATTTTCATAACATATACTATACAAGACTGATTTTTGTTCTCCCCAGGTCAAGCAGTCCATCCTCTAAAAGTCAGCAGAGGAAGACTTGACTCAAATCACGTGCCCCTGATTTTAACACTCAGTTAAAACAGCAACAGCTATATGACACATAATTTTAAGATCATATTTTCAGAAAGAGAAGTGCTTTAGTAGTATAAAATTAATCCCTAGCGACTCTAAGTTTGAACCTGTTCTGCAAAACTGTCAACAGCACAAGCTAAACAGTGCCAAGTCTATTTGGAAGATGTAAGGAGTTAAACACAAGGCATGCAAACAGCTTTAATGAAACTTCAGAGAAGTGCAGAAGCCAGAAATTACCACAGAACAGGGAAGTTATGCCTGATACTCTTATAGTCATAAGAAAAGGTCAGGAAGAAATTAATTTCTAATTCAAGCACAGTGAATAAGCAGAAAATAGACAGTTCATCCCAGGAGTTTGGTATACTTCAGCAGTAAGTCTTTGATTCATGACAACAAAAAAACCCACCTACACTTTTGCAACCTGAATTTGGCCTCCTGAAGTCAAATAGCTATGCACAATTCTAACATCATCAAGTCCAGTCCTGGATTTCTGGGAGTCCAATACCTTGGTAGCCAGATGACAATACTTCCATGATGAAAAACCTATCTAGCTAACCTTCTAATCTTGTTTTAATGCTATGCCTTGAGTGTAAAGAAGCAAGGCCCAAGAAAAACATTCTCAAGCTACAAGTTAAACAAGTCTTGAGTTCTCTCACCTCCAAGTTTTGCTTTCCATATTCTTCTATGGCTCTTTCTTCAGCTAACCCACAGCTGCCATACTCTAAAGGAGTAAACACTGTCGTTGGTACATTGATATAGTCACACTAAAAATAAAAAGCAAAATTTATATTTAGACTATGCAAGTTCTATACAGTATATGGCAGGAAAAGTTGTATTAGCACTTTTTTCACAAAACAGTCAACTGGACAAATCAACTCATGTTATTGCAATTTTGAGGCAAAAAGCACAGAAATAAGTTGAAATTGTATTCTTATAGCTTTACCTTTGTGGAACTACCACCATAAAGCCTGCGGGCTAGCAGTCTCCCTGCTTGAATAGCAACTGGAGTAAGTTCGAGCTTTCCGTCCAATATATCTCCAATAGCATAAACATAAGGCACATTGGTTTGCTCTTCATCGTTCACAGGTACTTTCCCGTTCCTTTAAAACAAAGGGTAAAGAGAACAGAGTTCAGTATCACAACCTTCCTCAGAGCTCAGCAAAAAACAGGGTAGAAGTTCTGCTACCAATATGTTATTCTAACTACTGAGCAGGTTCCATTAAATATGCTTATACCTTTTTCACTTCAACTGCAAACTCTTCAGAGCATGAATTACCTCCAACTCTGACACATGGCTCAAGTCAACATTCAGTGGGCTGGTTTTGACCTGAGCAACAGTGTGTCTGATGACAATGAAGTTACTCAGACATCTTTGGACTTATGATCTTTTATTTTATTATACAGCTTGCAATGCACATTTTTCCCTATGGGGAAAAGAGAGCTGCAATGTTTAAGTAAGTTGGCTTAGTAAGTTGTTAGAAAAATTGAGATGAGGTTGCAACAGCCTTCTCCTGAACATAATCCTGCCTCTTCTTTTGCACCAGTTTTGCAGGGAGAAACAAGAAATAAGTTAAATCTGTAGGAAGTGAGTAGTAGTTTGCTACCTTTTTTAATCCCTAGATTAACTTGCCACATGAGCTGAATAAACATTTAATTTAGCAGAATATTAAACTGTAGTTTCTAAGTAAATTAAGTGAATGTATTAAATCTATTGAGGGAGGTGAGGCACTGGAACAGGTTGCCCAGAGAAGCTGTGGATGCCCCATCCCTGGAAGCGTTCAAGGCCAGGTTGGATGAGGCATTGAGCAAACTGGTGTAGTGGAGAGTGTCCCTGTCCATGGCAGGGGGGTTGGAACCAGATGATCGTTGAGGTTCCTTCCAACCCAAACCATTCTATGACTCTATTCTATTCCTTAAGCACAGTGGCCAACAAGTAGCTATCAACTCATTCAGAATAGTTCTTTTATGAAATACATACTAAAGAAATTAAGTTAATGGACACCTGTACTCAAATCCAGGAGAAAGCAGTTTTAAAGGTTCGCATAATTGAAGGATACTTGAGGATTTAAAAAAAGCATCAGTATGATTAGGTATTGTTAAAGAGGTAAAAAAACAAACAATCATTGCATTCAATGGTTTAAGGTAGTTGAGCAATACTCACTTCTCATTGATATTGACACCAATCGTCTCTAAACCAATATTTCTGGTGCATGCATCACGACCAATGGCTATCAAAACCTAAAAAGCCCAAAATTAAACACAATTTTATGCAAGAAAAGTGTAATCAGCATTATACTTCCTTTAGTATTTTTCTGAAAAAACTGAGAAGCATATCATTGAAGTGACTTTTCCAAAGATTATTTGAAAGAGCCACCAACAGTTCAGGCTCCTCCACGTGCAACTTATTTCAGAGAGGCAATAAACAGCAAAACATTAATATCAGAACAAAACCAGAAGCAACTACACTGTTCATATGAACTAAATTCCAGCCATATAAAGTTTCACCCATTCTGCTGGCAGGTCTCAACTGAAGATGAACATTGAATTTTCATGTATTTTTTTCTGCCAGTAATTTATGTGAACAATTTTTCAAGAAATACTTCCCTTTACTTTTTCCTGAACAACTTCTTAAGTATTTTAATACATTTTCATGTGCTGTTATATTCAGTTATTTCAAATCCAGAAATGCTTACAGTGTTATATTCTTCTTCAAAGATTTCTGGTCCCTCAGTAGACTTTGCTGTCACTTTCAGTCTTCCAGGCATGCCTTCCTCTAGCTGTTCAACCTGTATAAATATTTGTAAGCTTAGAATGACCTTAAGCAGAGCTCACTTAAACTGTCACTTCAAACCTTGACGTACTAATCTACCATTCAGCAGTAAAAAGCTTAGTCTCATAAAACATTTATTCCTGTACACAGCCAAAGCCTTCCCAGACAGCACATGCATTCTACATGTGCTGTTTAAAGTAACTTTGCACAGAGAGAAGAAACCTAAAGAGAACACTTGCCTGAATAGGTACAAACTTCCTGATGAACTTTACGCCGTGTGTTTCCATGTAAGCACCTACTTTTTCTGCCATTTCTTGGTCAAAGCCCCGAAGGAGTATGGAACGCACCATCACTGTGACATCTAAACCCAGACCAGCAAGAAATCCTGCACACTCCAGAGCCACATAGGAGGCACCCACAACTAGAGTTTTGCCAGGGCAGTAAGGCAAGGAGAAGAGGTCGTCACTAAAAAGAAAAGAAGTGTAAGTTACAAGGTACTTTCAACACAAGCCTGTTTGTCTTTGCAAACACTAGAATAGACAAAATTCAGTCTGTTACACCTTTTCATCTCACCTTGTAATACAATATTCTTTATCTCCAGGGATACCCAGATACCTGGGCCTTTCTCCCGTTGCCAAGACAAAAGTCTCTGCTGTGTGATAGGTTACTTGTCCTTTTCTATTAGTCGCCTGTTTATATAGACACAGTTAAGAAAGTCTTTATCATAGGAACAGGTTTTAAGATAAAATAAAAAAACCAACTATGTAATCCTCCCCTTAAATATTGTGGTTATTTTAAACAATCAGTTTGAAACAAGAACTAATGCATTTAGAGAAGCTGTGTAGGTCACTGAAGAGTAACAGGTTTATATCACAAACTATCAGGCTTTTCTCACATTAGTTAGAGCACTTAAAATCATTTACTCTTTGAATCCTGCCCATATCAACTCCTCATTTAGAATGAATTGTTCATAACAACTTACTGTCAAGTTATAAAAAGCTGCAATAAATTAAGCCTCCCCCACCCCCCCACTTCCAATAAAAGGCCAACACAAGACTACTGACAGAGTAACATCAACTAGTTCTTAGGCTAATGCAAAAATTAAAAAAAAATTAAAATCTAGCTGCATGATTTCAGAGGGCTTAAGCCCCAACATTAAATGAATTCAAACTAATTTGACCTCTAGAGGCCCTCAAGTCTTGGGAAATTTCATCTTGCCAATACATATCAAAATCTGATGTTCACTCTTGCTCTTTAGTTATTTTCCAACATAGATGAAGAGAGACTTCCTCCCCATCAAATCATCAGGTAATTCAGGTTGGAAGGGATCTCAGGAGGTCATCTAGTGCAGCCTCCTGCTGAAAGTCTCTCTATTCTACTTCATTTATAGACTAAGGACACTTAAGTAGATGACCTGCATACCTGAACACTAGAACAGCTGGTAGATGAGGTAAGTTGAGCATACTACTATCTTTTCAGTGCTAGCCTCTTCGTTTGAAACACATGTAGTTCAGCCTACATAAACTCATATTGAAAACAGACAATTACACTCACTGAACCAAACAGTTGTCTTCAATATGCACTTCTAAGTTAACCTTGCTACAATATGACCACTTACAGCAAGATTGCCAGCACGTGTTTTGCCTTGCAAAACTGACAGTTTAATTCTTATGCTGATACAGCATAAGATTCTAGCAGTGCTATTACGCAAGTGCTTAATCTGAATTCAATTTCAACAGGTTTTATGCTTTAGTATGAAGATTTTCCAAGTGGCAAAACCACACAGCTAAAGCTTTTCTTTCCCCCCAGCCTCTCCTCAATCAGGCTGCTGATCTCAAGCAGGAAGTTAGCTACTGGGACCACCTTACTCCATTCATGCAAGACATAAGTTTACAGATATCCACATTACTCTTACATAAGAGTTACAAACACTATGGCATGTTCTAAAGTACAATAATAATTTCAATCAGTAACTTATTTCACAAATCAGTTTTTAACTTCGGTTGACTTAAGCTGGCAATGTCAAGATGAAGCATTTTCCTTGCTGGATTTTAAAAGGCAGTTTTAGAACACGAGTTTTCCCTCCCAACAGTGTTTTAAACATAGTACATACCTTAATTTTGTGTGGTTCAATGAATTCTCCGTAAGAATTGAGGTATGTCACAGACTTCTCCCTTAAGGACACTCGGTAGCCCCAGTTTAAAGAACCAATGTAGTTTTGAATTGCTTCTACCATGATCTCCCAGTTGTGTTTAACTGAAACAAGACATTAATTTCATATTTAAAGAAATCAAAGTGCAATGAACCCTTAAAGAAAAACTTAAGTCTTATTCATTGTACATCATGCTGAGAAAATATCATTATCATCAGTAATGAGGATACATATTAAAGTCTTGTTCTACTGTGCTAATATTTACCTGACTTGTTATTATCTGAAACAAGCCCATTCCAGAAGTTCTTTCATTTAATTCAGATAATATAGGGAACAAAATACAATTAATTTTCAGTTCTAAAGGTTTCTATGATTCAAGAAGGAGGATGTCTTCTGATCTACCTAAGAAAGCTACTGAAGTCTGCCTCTAGTTTACTAAGTTCGAAGTACAAGAGCAATCTTAAGCTCAGAGTCTCATCTATACGCTGTCTTGGTCTGTCCACTGAGTTCTTACTAACCTTGTTCTTCATACTGCCACCCATATTTCCTTGAATCTTGGAGTGCCTGACCCAGAAGTGCTGCTTGATGCATGAGCTTCTTAGGAATGCAACCTACGTTTACACATGTGCCACCAAGTCCTATGATGAAAAGAACCATGTTATTACCTGTGTCCACAGGATATTTATGCTTTTCTTATCATGTGCTTTGTAAATCGCCCATATATCAGTTGATGTTTGCTATAGCCACACAAGTAACATGAAATTTCTGTTGTAAGAGACATTTCAAAACACAATGAACACACTAAGCTTACAAGTTTGTATTCAGTTTAAGCAGCTACTTAACTCATTGAACCAAGAAGGGTACACTGTGTTGTCTTAACCATAGACCCAGGATACTTACTCCAGAGCACTTCAGATTTTAGACAGATTGGCAAGTAAGCAAGGCAAAAGTCCAGAGTTCCTAGAAATTAGTATCACCTATTATGTGGTATTTGAAATATGTATTTGTTTGAAATCTAGCTATGAAAGCCCATTCATCCCTTGACTCAATAAAACTTGACCAATGAAGTTCCTTACTCATTCTCAACTGGCAACAGCACTAATAAGGTCAGACAGCTGCTGTTCTTAATTACAGAAAGGTGAGGCATGCATAGCCATATAGTCATGATGTTCTAGAGGTAGCCTAGACAAGTTGCCCATGAAATAGAACCAGCTGAACTAAAAGGCAAAAAAACCCCTCTTAAACATGAGAAAGAACATGCACACACACACGCACTATCTAGACATGATTTCAAAGTGAACAGAACTAGAACAACATTTGACAAAGAACTGAGAGTTAGCAATGTATAGAACAGAAATAACTGCCCAGAAAAGCAGGCATGCCAGGAAAACAATTCCTTTGTTATCTGTGTTCCAGAATTACAGGAATTCAGCCACAATTTCTAAGAATACAAATCCATATCCAAAAACTCAATCTGTAACACTGGCACTCAAACATCATAAAACACAAGTTCACAGAAGCTTACCCCATGAGGTTCCGAGAGGTGTTGGAACTACATAATCTAATACCATGACCTTCTTTCCCAAGGTAGCAGCTTCCTATAAAAGAAGGAGAGACAAGTCAGCATTACTGAACTCTTGGCTAACCAAGAAAGCCTGTCTGCTCGTTTACAGTCATGATATATTAAGCACAAATAGAAGGATCCTTTGCTAGTTAGTCTCATTATCGTATACGGCTCTTCTACCCTCTTAATTACACAAAAATTCGAATCCCTCAACAGCTTATTATTCTCTTCCAAACTTTGAATGGATGCTTATGTTCAATGCTGCATCCATATCATCCTACATTGTCAAAAGCAATGATCTGAAGACGACACAAGATGGGCTTACCAGCCTACAATCCTCCATCTGCCTAAAGAAATATTTATGGTGTTAGCTCTCCTTTTCTCTCAGAAGGGCAGGACTGATTTGGCATGTTCATGAATGAAAAAAAGTGATGCAAAACTCAAGACAGTTCAGTGGAAGATCACCAAGATGCTCAAGGGGGTGGAGCACAGGTCCTGTGAGAAGGGTGAAGGAATTTGGCATGTTCAGCCTGGAGAAAAGGTAGGTTTGGGGGAGACCCAACAGCAACCTTCCAATACCTATGAGGAATTAAGATGACAGTACCAGGCTTTTCACATCAAGACAATGGCCGTAAATTGAAATAAGAGAATTCCAGCCTGGATGCAAGAACAACTTTCACATCAGGAGGACATTCAAGCAGTGAAACAGTTCACCCAGAGAGGCTGTGCCATCTCTACCCCTGGTTATTTTCAAGACCCAAATGGATGAGGTCCTGAATAATTCTCTTTGACCTCACAGTTGACCCTGATTGGAGCAGGAACTTAGAGTAGATGTCTTCTTGTCCATTCCAACCTGAATCATCCTATTACACTCTACCCAAGGAATTACCAGGCACTTGATTGAATCTAACCATTGTTTGATCTTTCAGGGGCTCGGACCAAATCTTTAGGTGCCTCAAATCTGTTCAAGAACTCCTGCACAATTACTGCAATCTTGGCTTAAACAAGGTTTAGCCAGCTATCTCGTGTTCTGTGAATACCTGACCTCTGCCACAGTGAACAGTTTAGCAATTATCACCACGTTTATAACCGATATCCCAGGATGCACTATCAGGAAAGATCGGAGCATTCTGAAAATGCCCTATTAAGACTGGCTAATTGAAGCAGTTCTATGTCACCTTCTCCTGCCTTTCTTATATTTATCCAGTGAAAGTTGCATGTTTAACTGTTTTTGGATAGCAATCGCCAAGGCTGTTAAGAATAACATCACCATGCGCTAACCATAAGCTGATGGCTGAGAGGCAGGAAGTAGGGGTTCAAATTCCTCAAGTAGAAGAGAAAACTGAATCCGCATCTTAGGTCCTGAGGCACTCTGAACAACAGCTAATTGTGTAAGAGGTACACAATCTCTATTATCATTTCTGAAAAAGCAGCTAGAAAGAGGACTAAAAAGCGAGCCAGTTCCTCAAGAGAACAGCTGAAAGGACTTCATTTTAGATTACTAGTGATCCTGAATCCTCAACAGTCAGAAGTACTTCAAGAGTAGCCTTTAGGTTTTTCAGATTAGGTTAGTTTGGAAGTGTTAAAGTGCCTGTGTATTACACATGAAAAGGAGATATTTAAAAAACTTTTTGTTCCACCCTCAGCCAGGAACATAAAACCTATTATTAGGACTAAGACATGAACAGGCATTGGCTAGAAACTGGTCCACACAGACCATGATCTCCTTAGTGAGCACATTACTAGACCACTACTGATCCATTAATTACCACGTTGAACTGTAATGATCATCAAAACACAGACTGTTTTATACTATTGTGATTAATATAGAGAATAATTTTTGAAGAAGTTTCATATACAATCTCTTCTTTAATGCAATTTTCACATTTTACCTTGGAACACGCAAGTCCGCCTGAGCCACCACCAATAATAATGAGGTCATAATCATAGGGTTCTGCATCTTTGCTATCCCCAAGAAGTTTCTGCAGTGATCCATCGTGATAAGCCTGTTAAAAAGTAATTATAAAAAAATTACTACACACATTTCTGAGCAAGCAAACTGAATGACGTTGTCTTCCCTGACCTAGATCACCCAGTCTAATAGGTCACACAAAATTTAATTATGATCAAACAGCAAATCCACTCAGTAGTCTTGTCTACTTGCAGCTGGTTTTTAAAGAAGAGTTACCTGGTAAGTTGAATCACAGCCACCTATGTGTGTTCCATTCACAAATACATTAGGCACTGTCCTCTGATTAGTTAGCTCTACTAACACTTGCTGAATACTGGCTCCATCAGCTAAGAATAAAAGAAACAAGTACATTATAGAACAATTTTCAAGAACAGAGCTTTTAAAACAACACGAAGTATTAAAGGTTTGGACTGCAATATACTGTAGGCCTGCCAAGAAAACAAATTTTTTTATAAGCATTGTATTTGTAGACTTCCTGAACATAAGCAAGTCTTCAGAAACGACTTCTCAAAAGAGCACACTTAAATACTGAGGATAAATTAGTGCTTCAAGCCATAATTCCACAGAACACAGTAAAGTTGAAGTAGTAAGAGTTTAGTCCTTGTATTTCCTGGATTCTTATCAGTCTTTTCCTGACAGTGTGACAAAAATTATTTTCCAGATATCACAGGAGATCAAACAGACAGCTTTTCTTTCATGAGAAGTTTGGAAGTTTTGGAATAGATCCTGTTTAAGTGCACATAGCTCTGCTCAGTCGCTTTGTGTTAAAGAATATAGGGATGGGAAGAATGAACATGCTCTTCTACTTACCCTAAAGCTACTTTCAGACTTTTTCTACCCACCACAGTGTCTTAAACCTTTCGGTTTAAAGATTATCATTTCCTAACCTGACCTGTCATCTGAATCATCAGCACCTACACACAGGCTTAATTTGGATCTCTCAGCAGTTGTCCCACAGTAAACATGGGAATGAGAATTTACACTATTGACTTTGACTAAAATCTTTTTACTCCAAGACCATATCTATTTAGTATCAGTAATCAGAGCGATTGCAAGTGAAATACATTCTTAATTAGGAGTAATTCCAGAAAAAAAAAATGACTGTGCATTGTACTTTGCATATCTTGTGCTATAATTAGTTCACAGTATCAAAACTTTACTAAAAAGTAAAAATAGGTAAGAGATGCTACAGATCAACACATAAGTACATTCTTCCCAAACACTGGTTAAGCATAAACACTTCAATAATGCATTAGCACTTTAGAAAAGCATTGGAAACCTAGTTTTGCACCAAAAAAAAATTGATAATACACATTCAACAGCTTACCAACAGTGTAATTAAGAGTTTATTAAGAATTACTTAATCTTAAAACTACATAAAAAACTACAAGCACTACACGTACTAAAAACTAAAACAGCTTGGGCTTTAAAAAAATCCCCTCGAAACAGCAACAGTCAAGGTACTGGAATTCACCTTTCCAATGACTCAGCAACTTTCCCAAAGGTCACCCATATACTGAGTCAAACATTAACAATTCCTCTAAAGCCTCAAAAGAACCTGAGGTAGGAGAAAAATACCACAGGCTTTTTTTTCCTAAAAGACAGAGCTCCTCAGAGAGAAATCAGATCTCACATCCTCTATGATGATGACGATTTGTAACAAAGAGTCGAAGTCTTCAGTTATATTAAAAACACATCCTGAATTAAAATCCATATTAAAGCCTAACTGCTTTTATCTCTGCATATATTAAAATAGATTTTGTTTTATATATCTTTCAATTAGTTCAAGACAGCTTAAAGAGTCACGTGCAGTCACCCATTTTTAGCTACGTTAACCAGCATGTGATAGATTTTCTTTCTTCTACTTACCAGTTACATCAAGCTCCAAAGCATAATACTCCACACGCATAGAGCGGAAGAGTTCTTTCACCTACAACAGAAACAGACACAACGCCAGTGCAAAGCTTTCATAAGATCTGATACACAGTTTAGGGTAAAACTTGATTGTTGGACATACACAGGTAACTTTTAAGTCTCAGTTATTAATCTTTAAGGGCCTAGCTCTACATGCCTTTGTTAAAGTTTGGCACTACTTCTAGATTTTGCACATTCCTCACTTAAAGCCAGGCTATTTAACACCATTCAGATTAAGCATCCCACATCACAGTAAACTTTCAATACAAGTTTCAATACCTTTAGAAAAAGTTTCTATACACAATTTGCTTAGCTGCAGACTTTTCCATCCCTGACACATACCAAAAGCCATAAGAATAACTGTCATGGGGAAAAACATCAAGAAGAGAGATAAAGCAGCAGTCAGATTCCTTGATAGTACCAAGGAAAGAAAGAAAAAAGGCAGTAGAGGATAAGACGCAAACCAAAATACTGTCAAGCAAATGCAAAAAAAAGTGCATTATAAAAAACTGCAGAAAGGTTAATACTCTCCCAGTGCACTCAGCACTAGGACAGTTCATGCCTCCCAGCCCCACATTCACTTTTGGTTGCTGTACTTCAGAAAAGTTTTAGAACGAGCAGAGAACAATTACTGTAAGGAGTCAATGAGTTGGGTTTAACATAAAGAAAAGACGGGGAAAGAAGTAACTGTGTTTAAATAAATAACTGGCTACCTCAAGGAAGAAGAGAAGTGGTGGTGGACAGCATAAGAAAAAATGGTCTGAAACTGCATCAAGAGATTGCGGTTAGACTTTAGGAAAAGCTTTTCCTAACAGCAAGACACCGGAACACATTGCCTAGGTAGATGATAATCATCAGTGAGCGCCTTCAGAGTACATGTCAAAAGTGTTTGAACTACCATTTCCCCTGCCCTGAGCCAGAGGACAAGACTAGACAATCTCTTCAATTTTTTTCAGCTCTGATTTTTGTTTCGCTTTTTAACATCTGCCTCAGCCTCAGGCAGGAGTGGGTCTATCTTGTTTGCCATTGTTTTACTAAATCAGTCATGTCTTGCTTGTGAAATATTGAGAGATTTAATACCAGGATGTAACAGTTACATTTTTAAACCTTTTTTCTCCATAAAGCAGGAGGAGCATTGTACAGATGCTTGGTCATTAAAAGGCTACTTTTCTCCTGCATTGCCATGAATAAACTCAGATACACAGTATCACCAGAACATGTCCTAGAAACATGGTTCACACAGCCAGAAGCAAGCAATAAATTAAAAAGGGGGGGGGGGGGGACGGACACACCAGACAGACTGCAAAAAAAACAAAAAGCAAAACCAAAACCCACTATATACAATTCTAGTCTTAAAAAGGAAGAAAATAATTCCTAAATGACAACTTAGTGGAGATTCTCCACAGCCTGGAGAGAGTTCTGAGTGTTTTTCTAACATCAGTTCCAGATGGACAGAGTGCACCATTACCAGATTCAAATCAGGTAGCATTTTAGAACTGAGATTTTTTTTTTTTTTAAGGTAACACCTATTTGTAAAACTGGCAGTACTGAAATTGTGAACTGACCTTCTACTTGGACAATGACATACCTCACAGCACAGGAGGTAGTATTACATCTGGCAGTGTTTACTCCTTTGAAATATATTTTGCAGACTTACCTGTGCAAGTAGATATCGTAAGGCAATGGATAAAACATCTGCTTTTAATCATAACTCTCTTGATGTGAAAACAGCTCTAGCAATAAGCACTAAATATCTGTGTGACGAATCCCCTTGCCAGCAGAGTCTGAACAACAAAGCAACTAAGTTGCTGCCAATTCAGAAGAAATCTTCTACAATCAGATTTCGAATGAACCTCAAATTTATTGACCACACTTCACTAAGTGAGTCACATCTAATGAGTCTAAAGATGTCAAACACATGATGAATAAAACATTTTTAATGTTGTTATGATCCATCCTGTTACTCTGCCAAAGGCTGGGTATTCCAGTGCTTTCCACTGGAGTTTCAACTTTATGCAGACAAACATAAGGCTTTTGTATTCTGTACCAACTACGTGGCAAGTTTCTTCCCATAGCATATAACAACCATAGTATACAAAAATAAGCTCTGCTAATGTAACTGATTACATTAGTTCTGCAATTATAGAATAATTTAAGTTGTAAGGGATCATTAGAGGTCATCAGATCCAACTCTCTGCTCAAAGCAGGGCCTAATGTGAAGTCTGATCAAGTTGTACAGAACACTGTCCACCCCAGTAGTGAATATCTACAAGGACGGAGATACCCTAACCTCTATGAGACATTTCAGTGTTTGATCATTCTCACAGTAAAGAACTTCCATTTTATCTCACTGGAGTATCTGTTATTGCAACTTGTATTTATTGGCCCTTGTCCTTTCACTCTGCAACTCTGAGAAGAGTTTGGTTGTCTTCCCACTGGGTAGCTGAAGACAGCAATTGAAATTCTTCCTTAGCCTTTGCAAGGTTAAACAAACTGAGCTCCTTCACACGTCCTGCATTCCAGTCCTCTAACCATCTAGGTGGCCCTAAAAACTTTTATCCTAAACCAACCATTACCTTCAGGCTTGCTTACAGGAATGGCTATGGCTATAGAGTGGATGAAAGGGAAACAGCAGCGGAACTGTTCCAGACCTCCTGCTCTGCAACCACTGTTACCAAGCCCAAGCTGAATGCCATGAAAGATCTAAAAAGTAAAGCTTAAAGGGATTGCTAATATGAAGTGGTAAACTAAGAATTTTGAAGGAAATAACAAAATCAGCTACTCAGCTGCTCTTTTAGTTTGCAACAAAGTAGCAGAGTAACAGGCAAGTTTTCATTAGGTTTTTTTTTTTTTTAAATGCTAAAACACTGCAACAGCAGCTGGCAGTGAGGAGGACAGGACAGAGAACATTAGTAGAACAAGAAAGGATTACATTCAAGAGAGGACAGATACTGAAGATACAGAGTAGAAGAAAGAAAAAAAATCAAACAAATGTCGGCATCCTAATTAGAAGTAGCTATTGCACTTTATGGTTATGAATAGATCATCCTTGTGTTGTGCTAATGAAACAGAAAGAAAGAAAAGTAACAAGTATACGATCAGAGTTACAAAATCTTCAATACAGGCAAGAGATAATAGATTATTTCAGTCTGGAAAAGAAAATGATTAGGAGGAGTAGAAAGATAGCATACACTAATCATGAGTAATATCTAGATAAGGTGAACAGGAAGTGATTTCTGAGAAACACTCACTGGGGCAAACAGCAACAACTGCATTTATCAGAAAACAATTTTGAAATGAAAAGGAAGTAAATCTCCATACAACACATAAACTGGAGAACTTATTGCCACCTGACATTGTAGAAGTAAAAATTAAAAGGAGATCAAAGGAGCTATTAGACCAACTAATGAAAGAAAGATCCACTGAAAACTTTTAACTCAATAAAAATAAAGCAAACTCAGGTCAAGAAATTCCTAAACCACACAGTGCTGGAAACTTCAGCAGCATACTGGGAAACTTCCTAATCCTGGAAATGTAATTTCTCCAAGTATCTGAGAAGGGATACTACTACAGCAACTACCTCTGCTGTTTCACATACCAGCTAAGATTCTATATTAGCTACAGCTGAATTGACCAGAATTCCCTGTAGATACAGATACATAATAGCATAATATATAACTAGAATTATCAGCAACTTCTATGCAACCATAGTTGCTCTTGAAATAATTTAAACATATCACAGTGTTCAGACTTGGCAATTTTTCATGCTAAAAATCTATGCTTTCTTCATGCATTTCTATCTTACTTAATCTTTTCAGGGTGGTAAGATATTAAAGAACAGTCAAGTTAAGTAATGACAAGGAAGTCATTCTAACACCACCCCCTCTCCACTACTGCCTTGCTAAAGCAATTGAACAATAAATTGCATTTGCAGAAAAAGAACTGCACAATTGCCTAGTCATGCTACTCGCTGAACTGAACAGAATCAACTACTTAGTTAATTTAGAGAATTTATTTGCAGTGCTTTTCTGAAAGAAAGCACAATCTTAATTTTCTTCCAACATGGCTACAGTTGAAATAAATAATTCTTCCCACCCCCCAAATTAGGTCCTTTTAGAGCACAAGTGTTCTCTGCACTAGTGCTAAACACCATCAGTTTTTCAATTAATCCTGCCAAAAAGCACATTGCTAACAACCATCCACAGTAAAAGACAGACACAGCGCACACTATTCATATCCGTCTGTCTTTTAAGAACTCAAAACTCTGTGATTACAGGCTAAGCACCCAAGCTGTAACTACACTTTCAAATTACATCCACTTCATTAAATCTAGACTGGATCAGCAGGCAAGAATGCTGCATTAGCCATTGTTCTCCCACTCCTTTCAGTATTTTCTGTCTTCAGAGGGAGGGGTTGCTAATACTCATACTATGAGTATTAATATATGTTGCAGATATTTCTGGTTTATCACTTGATGTCTCACGTGTGGCTTCCTTCTCTCATAAGCTTTCTTCTTCTTCTTCCTCTGCAATATATACATCTCTTCTACGTTTTATTCATTATATTACCTTTCTCTTCTGTTCCAAACAGGAAAGTAAGCCAAGGAAATCTGTCTACTAGAGCAATCAGCTCTTCCTCCCCACCCCTCCCAAGTTTATCACCTGTTCCTTCACAAAGATTCATACAAGTTCTTTCAACTCTCCCTCCTAGAATAGGCCATGAGACAGGGTCCTCTTACTCATTATTCATTCTTCCCCTTTCCAAGAAAATAAAGATAATATTCCTTGTATCTGATTGTTTCCTTCAAGCAAGTGATCCTGTCTAATGGAGACACTTGGAACAAATGCAGGAAAGAACATGAATCTGGAATTTAATTACCAGACTATAATCAAGTCTACTTTTCTCTTAAGCTCCCTGTCTAGCCCCACTGCAATACCAGAAACAGACAAAGGAAAAAGTTGCATTAAAAAGTTCCTAGGCCAGTGTATGATCTTGGAAACCCTGGACTGAGTGCCATGCATATCAACACTTGAGCAATCATGACATTAAAAGCACAGAGCCACACAGACAGGGACAACTAAGTATTTCTCAATGAACAGCACAGAAGCCCTCAAAAAAAAGGATTTCTCCTCAACAGAAAATATTATTTTTGACAACTGGACTAGACTTGAGCAAGACTCCTCCCTATCATTACTTCATTTGCTAAAACTTCCACTGAATAAGTTTATAAGTAAGCAAATTTTAGAAGGGTTTGAGCTGCCTGCTATACTATACTATCTTTCTAACAAAACATTCTTGGAGAGAAGGTGTTGGTTTTGCCTATCTTCTCACACACAGAAGCTTCCTTTCACAAAACCTCAATCGAGTCACAAGCAAAACAGTATATATTCATTTAAGTTTTCTGTGAAAGGGTCATAATATGCCCTCCCTCACAAAAGCTACTGGAACTAAACCTAATATACGCATGGCAGTGCAGCTTCTGAGTGTTTTCCTGGTTGTCAGTTCCATAGAGGAACACCAGGACTCAATCGCACAGTTCCAATTATGTTTTTCCACCATAGCCACATCGAACATGTATTATGAGGTTTAACCAACGCTTCATAACATGCTCTTTATAAACATTCAAGAATCACAATGCCTACAAACGCTCAGAATCCATATGGGCTATGATTGTAGCGCGCTGGTATAGTAAAATTCTAAACATCTAAGATGCTGTTTTTCTTTAATGACTCTGGCTCACTAGTTACAGCTACCTTGTGATATTGGCACATAACCAGGGCTAGAAAGATATTTTTCAATAAACATCACAATTGATCAAGTGGTTTTTTTTTAAACACCCATTATAGCCAGCATTTAAAACTTACACTCTTGCTATAGAGCGAGTCTTCTACCCCAAATTTCAATAACAGCACAAAATTTAACCTATATTCCTCTCCTGAGACACAACTCCGTCCAACTCGAACACCAAGCCGATGCTCACGCTTTCAATAAGACAGCAACACGGCCAGCAGCCTGACGTTCACGTGGAAGATACCGAAGTTGTTCAGCTGAGGAACAAGCACGCTGCACGGAACCCCCCCCCCCATATGCATCCAACCTTTCACTCCCGTGGCAAAGGGAAAGAACTGCCGAGGACGCCTGTCGGGATCTGTGCCTCATTTCGAGCCTGGAAAGGGGCTTAGATGGACAAGCGGAATGGATACTGCGCTAATTCTGTACGCCTAAATCGCCAGGGTGCCGTCACGGGAAGCAGCATCCCCGCACCGTTCGCTTTCCAAAGCTCTTCCCGCCGCCCGGGGCGCGCCGCCAGCCTCGCGAGCGGGCGCCTCAGGGCAGATATCTCTGGCCTCGCACGGCGGCCGCGCCAGGCCGGCCCGCCGCCTCCCCGCGGCGAGACCAGCCAGCGAGAGGAGGAAAGCGGCTCCGAGAGCTCCCACTCCGGCGGCTGCCGACCGGAGGAGGGGGGGGAGGGGGGGTGGCCCGCGGGAGAGCGCGCCGATGCGACTCCCGGCGCCGCCTCACCTTATTGCAGTAGGGACAATAGCTCTTGCTGAAGATCATGACGCGGTGAGAGGCGATGAGGGTCCGCACGCGGAGCTTCAGGCCATCCCAGTCCGGGAGCCGCGTCTGGTCCGGCGGCGGCATGGCGGGGCCGGCGGCTGAGGCAGAGAGCGGAGAGCGACGAGCGACACCCGCCCCACGCACGCTCCGCACCCAGCGGCAGCGGCGCACACCCGACACCCGCACTGACCCCCGCCCCGCCCCTTCCGGAGCAGGGAAGGTGACGAGCCGGACCGACCTATCGGCATGGGGGGAAGCGAAATGCCAAAGAGCGCTTCCCGCCCTTTCCTTCAGCCACACTCGTTATAGCTCGTTGTAAAGTAATAAAAAATAGGTTTTCATCACGGGTAGAAGCGTTAATATTTATCTCAAGGTGACGTAGAAAAGGATAAATTTGCATTTTTTTATGCCGCCCCTCCTCTTTCGGAGGAGGTGTGGAATAACCCGGGCGGAGGGGGACGAGAGGGCGCTTGCGCAGGGGGCGTAGCGCTGCGCTGGATGCGGCTGGTGCCGGGGCGCTCGTCTGTGTGCCCGCCCGCTCTGTCCGGCGGGGGCTCCAAAGGCTGACGAGGTCAAAGAGTTCCGGCGGGGAGCGACTGGAAAGGGACAGACAGGAGCTGGGGCCGGCTCAGCTTTTCGCCAACTGTCCCGTCCGGTGCCGAGGTGGCGGCGATCGCCCCGTGTCCGAACGTGGAGCGAATACTCGCAGCGGCAGCCGGGGGCGCTGGTTTTGCCCCCCCTCGGTGCCCTATAAATTAGGGCAGAGTCGGGAGGAGGAAGCTGCCTTCTGCAGGGGAGGGCAGCTTTCCTCCTGTCTGCCTTCCCTTGCTGCTCGGGTCTCCTGCGCACAAGGAGGAGAACATGGGTGCAGGTGGAGCTTCTCCTCTAATAAAATGTATTGTGGCTTGAGAACACGTTAGCCAAGACAGCAGAAAGAAACTCCCTTTTCTTACACGTCACAGGGTTAAAGGAAGGGGATGATGAAGCGTCTGGTACTGCTCATCGTTTCAGACATCTCTGATGATACTGATTACTCTTCCCAGGAATCATAGATACTGGCAGGACTGAAAGGTGGAGGGGGATATTATCCTGGCCTGAACGGTGGAAAGAGCCTGCCTGGATCAGGACACAAAGCAGGAGGAATCCTTTCTGGTTATTCCCCTGCTTTGGTGTGGTTTTGGCTAGGGAATGGCAGGCTGTGTGACAAGGTCCCGAGAACCTGGTCATCTCCCTGCTGAGCAACCCAGTGTTTACCAATTGCAGCAACAGCCTTCTGTTAACAATCATAAGGGATTGGCCTGGTTTAACATGTAAGAACTTCACGACGTTAATAAATTAAACCCTGCAAGCTTCTGAGTGACAGGAATTATTCTCCGTAGGTGAGGAAAGCACGGAGACAGAGCGATTTAATAAGGTTCAATAGGAAGTTTGTACCAAAGCAGGTAATAAAGTCCAGTGCTCCCTCCCACGTCTGCCACAGACCAGCCCTACTGCCATTTGCTAATGCTAAAAATAATCACGTACAAAAGCTGTAACGCCACCACTTATGAAAATGGGTCTGGTGGGAGACAACTGAATTAACTTGCTTAATTCCATTTTGATTACGTGTATTTGTGGTGTTCACTGCCCAGTGAGCTTTAAAAAGTGTATATTACAGTTATTTGAATGTTGGCAAAGAAAGAGTTCCAGACTAAGAGTGTTTCTACACTCCCCACAGAGGAAAACAATTTTAAGTTTTGCAGCCTCTACTTTCAGTATCAGCATGTAGGAAAGCAGATATGGTACCTGCAGCTACTAAGGCTTGACGTAACGAGCAGAGGCCAGAACTATCCGCTGTATGTTGTACATAGTCCAGCCAAAATTGCTTGTTTGGTTCCTAGCTCTGGCTAATTGTTCTCCCTCCTTCTCAGACTCTTTCTACCCCATGAGAAACATCATTACTCTTAGTATTCTTACAGGAATTAATATCACAAGCTGACGGGTTTGTGTCATTGTCTGAAGGTAGGTGGGTTTTCGTATTGAAGTTGGCATCCTTCGGCTCCAGAAATGTCAGAGAATGTAATAAATACTCAAAATATCTTTTTCTGTTGAAACTTTCAACACTGATGACAATGTGCCAACTGTCATGAGGAATAAATGTCTAAGGCAAATTATGTCACTTGAGGTTTTTTTTCCTCTGCTGTTGGTTATTATTATCACTGTTACCTTAGACAGAGCAGGAATGTGGTAATGATTTTAAATTAAAGGAGAGTAGATTCAGACTAGATACAAGGAAAACATTTTTTATAAGAGTGATGAAACACTGGCACAGGTTGCCCAGAGAGGTCGTAGATGCCACATCCCTGGAAACATTCAAGGACAGGTTGGACAGGGCTCTGATGTCCCTGCTTATTGCAGGAGGATTGGACTATATGAGCTTTAAACGTCCTTTCCAACCCAAACCATTCTATGATTCTATGAAGAATAGATTAAGGGGACGATTTCAACTTGGAAAAAAAGTGAGTGATCTGGAAGCACTATAATGGCAGTAGCTTGCTTTGCTTTTCTTTCCTCAAAGCTGGGGTGGAGGAGAGAGCAGGGAGGTAAGGTCTTGCCATGTTGGCAGTCACTGTTGATGATTGAGAGAAAAGGAAAGGGTTGAACTCTGGAGAAAGAAGAGGGAAGACGACTGCTCAATTCTAGAGAGGAATGGACTGCCACATTAGTGTCCTGCCCATGCGCCTCAGTGGCTTGTAGTAGCTCTGATTATTGTTAACAGTATCAGCCCTGGATCTATCTTCTGTTCTGTGGGGTTTTTTCTCTCTCAGAATACCAGATCATACTCAGCTCTCAAGATCTTAATCTTCAGGTGTGCTGAGGGCAGATCTAAGGGGTTGACTAGACCTCTTTGGGCAACCATTCCGCTCACTAGGAGACTACGTCAAAATATTTGAAACAACAGAAGTGTTGTAAACATTTCTGAATGAAGTGGTTTGCAAGAAGAGATTTTAAGGAAAGGGCAAGTGGCTTGTGGAAAGAACCAGAGAGCTGTTTTAAACATAGAAGTGTGAAAGACTTGTTTAATAAATGTTTAAGCATGCTTGAACTGAGGCTCCCTGCAGGCCAGTCAGCAGCTGTACAAAGCTTATAGGATGACAGTAAACTTCCCCAACTTCCAGATGAAAGGCCTTGGTCTACTTTGTCTAATATAAACAGAATAAAAGCAACTGATCTCATTATGTGACAGTCCTCTCCTATGCGTTACTCACCTTAGTCTGAGGATTAGTAAAAACCAAACCACATAAAATAGTCCTTAATGATGTAGCATAATGTGCCATGATGTAGCATAATGTGCCAACAGGAGATTTAACGATAGGACAGGATAGGATAGGATAGGATAGGATAGGATAGGATAGGATAGGAGATGCATCATTTCTGCAGCTCTTGTGCAGGACTAGAGGGCTCAGCATCATAAAGGTCTCAGCCCATATTTAAAAGTGTAAAGCTACATACCATTCTGAAAAACACAGAGTAAGACAGTCTCTGCCATAAAAAAGGCTCCAAAAGACAAATTGATGCAGACAGCAGATGTTGGAAGCATTTCTAAATTAAGTTGTTTGCAAGAAGATATTTGGAGGAAGGAGCAAATGGCTGGTAGAAAAGAACCAGGAAAAAAATAAAACATAAAAATGTGAAAGTCTTAAGCCATCCTTTTGTCTAAAATCAAATTCCTATGTCACTGGGCTTGCTCCCATTTCTCAGGTACAATCAAATAGCTGTGAGACTTGCTGCTGAAGGGAGTCAATTTAAAAGTGAAAAATTGCCAGAGAGCTTCTTCCCAACCATATCTCTTTGTTCCTTGACTCAGTCCTTATGTCACAGCACGGGAAAGGAAAGAGCATGACCCATCTCCAGCTTTATGTTCCATTGCAGATCTGTCTACAAAGTGGTATTCACTAAGGTTGCTGTCTCTTTCATATCTCCAGAATGCTGTAACACAGCTAAGAAAGAGTAGACAATGTGTCTTAAAGATCAAGAAGGTGACAAAAGCCCTGAACTGTGGCCTAATTCTTTCTCACATTATTCCAGTACCTTCCCTGACCTTCTGGGAACTTACCCTGCCTGCACCAGGAGAAGAATAAGGGTGCTGCATTTTAGAAGTGCATTACCTGTTTTGGAGAAGGAACTCCAGATCTCCCTAAAGCCACAAGCATTTCATGGGTGGAAGGAAGAAAAGAGAGGCTGATTATTTTTTCAGAAAAAATAACAACTGTGTGTTCTTGAATTACCACAGGAATCAGTCGTAAGCCAGGAGAGAGCCAAAGTCTTTAGCCATGAGCATGGTTACGCCCTTTGTCAACACCAGCAATGGAGAGTCAATGGAGACTGAGCCTTGCTGGAGGCTATTGAAACCTGATTTGATAGCCAGTCATTTGGGTGACATGCAGCTGGCCTGCAGCTCAGAGTTTACGGATTAGTGTTCGTGGCAAATGATGTCAAAAGCCTGGCACGTTCACAGTTTTGGCACCATTGAGTGTATTACCATCAGCTCTGACGGAGTGCTGACGGTGCACGTAATACAAAGCATGTAATGACCCTGTGCTCCGAGTCTGAGACGGGGAGAGTCTTTCAGATCGTAAGAGACTTTGGCCAGAGAGGGAGGGGGAAGAGCTTAGGGAGAAACGATTGTTCTTCC
Source organism: Tauraco erythrolophus (assembly GCF_009769465.1). Taxonomy (NCBI): domain Eukaryota; kingdom Metazoa; phylum Chordata; class Aves; order Musophagiformes; family Musophagidae; genus Tauraco; species Tauraco erythrolophus. Next base: position 12,078,827 of record NC_141476.1, read on the forward strand.
TTCACTGAAGAGAGAGGAAAATAAGCTCTTCAGTTGAATAGCAGCACTCTCCAGGAAGGGCTGGGCATAGCAATAACTTCTGTTAGCAGTGGTAGTGCAAAAATACAGTGAGCATACACACAGCAGAGGGCAATCACATCTTCATTGTTGTAAAGATTCAACATCCCACCCAGAAAAGCTTGTCTGGACAGTGGCAGAGCATTGAAATGAGGCCTCGATGTTAGCTGCTGTTGAGAAGTCAATGGGGGGAGCTCAAGACCCACCAGGAATAATTTTTCTTCAAGATCTTGAATAAATAGTGAGAAGCCGTTGTGCTCTTTTTTAAAAGGCATCAGAAACAAGGCAGTTAAAAAGAAATAATCAAAGTGGAAGAGTTAGGACCTGCATCTGTTAATGATGTACACATGTATTTTTCCATGCGAAACTCACGGTTGTGAAGTCATAAAAGACGGAGTGGCTGTTTTATGTTCGCTTTCCCGGTTTTGCAAACCATCTGCTAGTTTGCGCCTGCAAATGAGAGATGGCTGTATATCTGCTTTTCTGCAGATGTGATGTTGGTGGTCCTCCGTTTCAAAATTTGTCCCTGGGAGTCTGTTGAATGTATCTCATCTAATCTTACCAATCACATTTTCAGTCTAAAGTGTGTGGTTAGTGTCCCCTGAACAATGTTTAATTTTGATTAATATCATGATTAGAAAGTGTTAAGGTGAGCATGAGGTTTTCTGAATGCATCGTAATTAGATTACCAGCACTTAGGCTCAGGGAGTGTCTCCTCCTATAGGTGTAGGGCACAAGGTTTGTTGATGATATTTTATGTATTTTACAATAAATAAAGAGTGCAGTCTCTTTATTTATTTATGTATTTATCTTATAATACAATAAGTATTATAAAGAGTGCCAGGTCTTCTTCCTCGGGTGACTGTAGTAAGAGGAAAAGCAATGAAGCTGTCAGGCTCCAAGAACTCCTGCAGACCAGAGTGTCCCTTTGCCCAGGTGAGACTTTAATGAAGTCGGAGAGACTCAGGCTGGATCTAAACCTGCAGAACAATGGCCTCCACAGTTCAACTGTGGCAAGTGCTGCAAGCCAGAAGCTTTTCTAGAGCTGACAGAAAGTGTTGGTGCTCAGCTGCTTTACAGGATGAGTCCTTTATTTGTCTGCTTTAACAAACTGCATGATGTCTGTCTCCTGTGCACTGAAGTCACCTTTCCAGGCTAAGTTTCTTGTGAGGGCTTTTTAAAAGAGAAAAGAAAAGAAAAATGTAGAGATAAAGGATAAAAAAGTCTTTAATCTTTTAGAAATATGGAAACTTGGCTGTATTTCTAAGCAAAACCAGTTCCTTTAAGTAGTCATATGCTGCACATTTCCCAGGAGAGTATTTTAATGAAGGTTGGTGGGTTTTTTTTAGTTCTAGTCAGCTTTAGGAAGACAACTCTTTTGCACTTGCAATGCAGGGGTCTTGGCCTGGGGTCTACGCCCCTTTGTATTTCTCACTTCCAGTGAAATTCCTAGTGTCTTGATCTGTCCAGTGAGACTGTGCCGTTCTCCACTTGAGAGAGAGACGGTCAGAATCATCACAGGTTAATATTTCAGAACAGGGAATATTCAAATGTTTCCTACAGTTTCTTTAGCTAGACCAATTTATTTTATCCTGCAGCTGCACAGGAATGCTCAGCAGGGAGGTCAGATAATAAATTCAAAAGCACAGATTTCTACATTGCCTTTTGTCATAGATTTATTATCAAGTGTGTCTCTTAAAGTCTATTTACACGGTTTTTCCTTTAGGTAATTAAATACTGTGCTGAACAGAGCAGGGATTCTCCCAGTTTTTCACCCTCGGGGTGCCTGCATCAGAGAGGGATCTTTCTGTGCATCCAGATTCCCACTCAGTTTGTAGTTGCCCTCTCAGTTTTTTCTTCCATTCTGCCAACAAACAGGCTGGACATCTTTGAATCCTTGGAGTTGAGAGCTCTGCCCTTTGTGCCTTATGGCTCACACATACTGTGCTCTCTGCTGATCAGAAGAGCGTTGCTAACTGCATATGTCAAAAGAAGCCATCCTTTTAGGATTTTCACTGCTTCAGTGGAGTAAGATGGTTCTTAATAGTGGCTGATGCCGACGAGGTTGTTGGCTGAATTTCTGGATCCATTCAAGGTTTCGCCTCTGCTAAGTAGGGTGGTTCCTTCAGTAAAAACAGGCCCGCCCAAGAGGCTCATAATGTTTCCTGCTCCTGGGTGGTGATCTCAAGAAGCAATCTTTCTTGTGGTTATTTGATGCTTCCAGGCCTGGCTGGGACCCAAGAAGATGCAGGAAGCACAAAAGAAGGCATTGTGGAAAGGAGAAGACATAACAGACCTGAGTTTTCTGAAAGTTTAGAGGTGAATGAAACTCAGATTTCAGGGAAGGATCAAATATACCCATATTTGTGCTAGAATAGATATCATGGCCTTGCTAGACAACAGCATAACCCAGACACAAACCCATACTCCTGTCAAATCTTGGCATTTTAAGACACCTCTCTCAATGTTTGTGTTTTGCTTAACATAGAGGTGGGGACAGAAATTCTACCTTCTTTTTCAGCTTCTGTTGCAAACAATGGCGTGGAAACATGGCTCTGACAATCTCAAATATCAGGTCAACTACACAAAGAACTGAACATTTCTTAATGGCACAGTTTTAGAGGCAATCAATTTTTATATGCTTTTGTGGCAAGGCTCAACTGTTGGGTCTGTAGAGATTGTGATCTGATTGACTCTTGACTCAGTTCACAGGCAGTCCCTATTTTTCTAGCTGGTTAACCCAGAAACCAGAACAAAACATTCCCAAACACTGGTGGTTGATCAGGTCTGAACATAGTCTTTTGGAGTGTCGGAAATGCTTCCGTGCTTCAGCCACAGCATGAGCAGGGTGCTGCTTTAAAATCCTAAGGCTGTGCACTCCCCAAAGTCCCTGTGTTCGGAGGTACCTCACATGGCCAAGACAATATTCACAGTGTGTCTAGCTAATTTAAAATTATTGACTTTATCGTTGGTGAATCTGTGAAGGAAAGCCTTAGTACTGTTCAGCGAAGGCCTAAAATCCAAATGAAAGCAAATGCACTTATTGATTTTAATTAACTGAGCCCAAAGTGATAGTAGTTCAAAGTAAGAATTGCTGAAGTGCTGCCGTTGGCCTTGAAGTTTCCCAAGGCTGCCTTGTGTTTGCCCTTGGCTTCTGCAGTAATCCACAAAGATCCTGGTCCCCGGGAATGTCAACACCTAGCACTGCAGTCAAAATGAAGAGTAGGATGACAGAAATTACATCTTCCCAGCCTGTCCTTCTCTCCTGAGATGGTGCTGCTTGCAGCCAGCTCTGTCCGATGCAGATCGTGTGGCACCAGGACTGTGCAGGTATTGTTCAGGATCTTTGGTCCTGCCAATCTTGCATGGCCTTGGTTTTGTTCCCGTAGTTCTTGTAAGCGTTTTGTCACAGGAGCATATGGTAGATGGGGCTGAGGGTGGTGGGAGGAACAAAACAACGAGACTATAGGAACTGGTTATTTAACTGAAATAACTGGGTTTGGAGCTCTGCTTGGAGAGGAGGGACAGCCGGGCCAAGGCATGGAGTTGCTAGCGCTTCTGCGCTCCCTACTTGATTTTTGAATTGCTTTTGCTCTCCCTCGTATGGAATCCATTTTGTTATTTTGACTTCTCTCCGGCTAAAGTGTTTTATGTAGTACCTTGGTTGTTACTGAGTTATTGATAAGTACTAACAAACCATCTGCTTATCTTAATTTGAGCCAGAGGATAGGCTGCAAAGCACGGCAGGGTTTGGTTTTGGTTTGTTTTTTTTTTTTTCCTCTCCTTTTAATATGTCAGAGAAAAATGCAGCAGAGGGCACTGTGTTGTTAGGTTTCAGGGGAACATTTACTGAATTGCACTGGGTGGCTGGGAGTAGCCTCCTTCTGAACGCCTGTACTACTAAATAACAGAATTAAAAGCTCTTCCTCTGAACATGAGGATTTTAGGGTTTGGAAAGCAGTCTTTTTCATGCTGCAAAGACTTGGCTGTTTTAATTTTTAGAGTACCTGGGAAGTGCTAGCATCAGGATCTTTTTCTATTATGTATAGGATCTGAAAGACAGCCTCATTAAAGGAGCAGCGCAGAACATAGATGACATCGAGTAGGCAGGCTACCTATAATAATGTCATGTTTTGTCATCTATAATAGATAGTTCTTCCAAACCTTTGGGATTCCCACAGCACTTGGCAAATTAAATATTTGAATGTTGTTAAAGGGAAGCTTGTTCAAGGAGACCAGGCAGCTGTGACGTGGGACATGGATGCCATTGCAGGAAGAGGTGGAGTCCTGAAATTCCATTTGAAGGAAGTCCCCATTCACACAAAACATGTCATGGGACATTTTTAAGTGTCTCATCAATAAACATGGCCTTGTTTAAGGCATGATTGGAGAGAGCTGGATACAGTAAATAACATGCAGTGTTTTCACAGCACTGAGCTCTGCCGCATGGCCCGTCACACAGCAAGCTGTGTGCAACCCCCTTTACCTTCGGCTGATAGCAGGAACATGGATCTGATGTATCTGGAAACAGAGTCCATGGTTTTAGGAGGCCACATTTGTTCCAGATGGAGACTGACAATGCAAAGTCATCTCCTCATGCCAGCCTTTGCTGTTAAGATAATGTTGAAAATAATGTGAAGATAATTAATTCTAGATGCTTCAGGTCAGTGGTGAAGGTTTCTCTGGCCGATAGGAACTCTGCTGGGATAAATCCCGTGCTTCCCTGAGCTTCCTTTGTAGCAGGATTTTGGTCTCACAGACTACACCCACACACAGTGAAGTGTAAACCGACAAGAGTCTCCTGAGGCCAACTAGGTTATTCTTGTGCTTGAAGTTAAGCAGGTGCTTAGATACATGATAATGGGTTATATTTTGTTTAATTTGTAAAGCTGGATTACTGGAAGAGGGGAAGAGACCCAAGGAGGAGGATGGACTGCTCTGATACCATCCTGTCAAGGGACTGCCAACGTGGCAGGACGTGCTAAGGGTGAGGAGCAGGTAGAGCCCTAGAGAATGCAGCTTGGTCTCATGGGAGCAAGGAGTTCAGTCTGTCCTGTTTTGGGTCAAAGTCAGGATGTCCCTTTTCAATGTAAGTTTGTGACCTCTCCTATGGGTTGTTAAGGGAAATGAGAAGTGGAGAAGCAGCTATAAAAATGAACAGCATTAAAATCTCCAAAAATTAGAAGAGGAATAAAAGGAATGAGGGGAAAGCTGCCTTCTCTTCCCATCACATAAATGATGTTCTTACTCTAGTAATGGTGACAGAAGGTGGTCAGATGGCATTATTTAGCTGAATGGCCTGTGTCTCCGTGTGTGCTCAGATAAAGTTCAAAACGACCTTTAAAAAAATCCATTTTTAAAGATTCTTTTTACTTCAGAAAGGTCCGACTTTAGTAGCTTAAATTTAATTTTGTTCTTGAGGGAGCTGGCTGTGGGGAGGGAAGGCAGCGCTAGAGATGCTCACAGTAAACTAATAGCAGGTAAAATGTCATTTTAAAAGTGAGTGGAAAGCATGTGTCATTGGAAAGAGGAAATTAATGAATTCTCTTCCTCTAATTCCTTTTCTTAGGTTTGATTTCTGATGCCTTTTTTCCTGACTGCCACTGCCTCTGCTTATGTTAACACAAACTTATTAGCTGGCTCATTGGTTAGGCTGAACCCGAGGTCGTGAGAACAGGGATGCCGTAGCGGTCAGCTGCACACACTTACAGACATAGTCACGGGAACACAAGCGTCTCCAGCTCTAGAAACACACAGCTCACAGGACAACCCCCACTGCTCCTTGGTAAGCACAGACTGTGCTTATTTCCCTGTAAATCTCCAGCAACAGAAAGATAAATGCAAGCACTTCACAGCTGTACCCCATAAGGAACAACAATGACATATAAGCACCGGCAGACATGTTGTACAAGGCCAAGGGCTTCATCACTTCTTAAGAAACAGTAGTTGCTCTCCTTAGTTCCCACACTAAGGAAATTGGTCTTCAGGTTAGTAGTGACGCAAGGCCAAGGAGAGATTGCAGGGAAACCCTTGTCAGGACTGACTGGGTGAGGTGTTCTGGCACTGGCCCATTGCACAGGAGTGGAGCCAGCTGTCTGACCCTAAGTTTGTCCTTGCTTTCATGGAAATTTGATTTTGAGCTCCTTTCAGTGTTTGTTGCTTTTACGTAAAACAGAGATAATAGTTGTCCCGGTTTGCACCAGTAAGAATTATAAAATGCACCCTTGTGGCAGCTAGTAAGCAAACAAAGGAGAAGGCAAATGTCTGTTGGAAACAACAGAAGATAAAGGCCATCTAAGTCATTGAGGTGAGCAACTTCTCTGATTGGCAAAATAAAGCCTGGACTTATCATTACTGTCCATAGAAAAACATCCTGTCTTCGTCTCATGTTTCCTCTTGCTGCTTGGAGCATACTGACTGGATGCTGGGGACATCTCAACACCTTCATTCTCTGAATTTGGGATTTCTCATAAAATATATCCTCTGCATAGTATCACACCAAGCCTCTTTTTCCCACAACACATGGACCTCCTGCTCTGAGCATTTCTAATGTCAACCACAGACCGATTGCTGAGCCTCATAGGACACTTTTATTTCTTGCACTTGAAGTATCCAGCTGCCTGGTGAAGTGAGGCTGGAATTAGCTACGCTGGCAGCTTTGGTTTGGCTTGTCCTTTGGTTAAGCTGCTGACAAGGTAATTCACACCACTTCATTTTCTCTGGAGATCCCAGCCCTCTCTTGGGCTTGTTGGGAATAATAAAAGAGAGAGGTCTGGGAATGGACAGGCAAGGCTACCCGTGTGCGAGATCTAAAAGGACAGGCCAATATGGGAGGGTCATGCAGGATTGACTGGTCTGCTACTGCCCTGAGATGGAGGCATAAACAGCTCACTGTGGACTGATGGCTACATGGTACTTTGGATGAGTTTTCGCACACAGCCCCCTCGCTGCCTGGATCTCACTGCAGGACGATGCCCGATGGCTTTGCTGTGTTGGCAAGGTGGCAACCTGGCCCCCTTCTCTCAGCCCTGGTGTGTCTCAGAGATAATGTCAACAGGAGATCCAATTAGAAGCTTGACTGGCTAACCAGAAACAGCAACTGAGGGCTGAAGTTGGTGTGCCTGCTGTGGATAAAATAGAAAACTCTACCTGCAAATCCATCCAGAGCCTGCTATTGGAAATTACTGTATCTTTCTTCTTTATGGCTAAGGAATAGCATATCTGCTTCCAGGCCTCTGATGCAATGTCTCACGCACAGGAGTCCTGTAACTGTTCATTTTTTCTCTTCCTCCACCAGACACAGTAGATCTTCCTCTAACAGCAGTTTGTATTAGAGCTAATTCTCTGCTGACCCATTATTACAGCAAACAAGGAATTCAAATATAATCCCATCAGCCTCTCTCTGCAGGAAGAAGTTGGACCTCAACGTACAGTCTTCCTGGGAACATCTGCAAGCTCAACTTTTTTTTGTATTATGTAGCTGAGAGTCTGGGCTGTCTGAATGACCCCAGGCAGATAGTCAAAGATGACTTTAAAGGCTGGATAATGTATTTCACAACTGTGTAATCCTGCGGTAGCCTGGGGGTTTAGAGTTGTTTTGTACTGGTTTTGATGTAGGGCTTATTTTAGGTTTTATGAAGAGATGTTGCTTTCTTAAGTAACGCCGCAGTAGCTTACGAGCTGTTCTGCGGAGGACCCGTTTGCTTTAGGCTCTCTGCATACAAACCAGTACTTTTGGGGGGAGCTGTGTTCAGACCTGCACATGGGTGGGGAGATGCTGGCCTATGGATGTAAACGCACCCCTGCACATACATGCAGTTACTGTACTGAAACTGCCACATGAAGAAAGATCTATATCTCTAATGTCAGGTTTATGTATATGCGCCAGCACGCGCTCATGCATGCAGAGAACTGCCTGTCCTCACACACGTACTCAGAGGTATGGGTCTATGCAGAGGTGTACAGAAACAGTCATAAATGCACTTGAATTGAGGCAGTTCTTTATAACGTGTTCATGTCAAGGCTGTGCACATATTATTGCCTGAGTCCTGACTGCCCGGACCTCTCCCAAGTGACAGATTCACCTTAGCCTCAGAGTACACGAACTAGTGATGAGATCTAGAGAAAAAACTGGAGCTGCAACATAAGAAAGCATTGTAGGAGTCCATTTTGAGCTGTTTTCCTCTCCCTTTCTTTTCCCCCCAAATCCTTCTAGTTTGGTCATAAAAGGTGCTCCTCCTGTTTTTCTCCCCCAGCATCTTTCCTTACAAACTTTAATAAGTAATCAGGTGTGATCAATGCCAGCTACTACTCTCCCGCTCTTCCGCTTGTGGTTCTAGTGCAGCGCGATTCTGTAAAAATGACCTCCCGGGGATCCTGCATTGATTTATTCTCAGTTGATCTGAAATATCAGCCATTTTCCTTCTCCCATTGTCCCTGGTAGAGCCTATTCTGGAAACAGAAGGATGCTGCAAAGGCGGCTGCTGTTGTGTGATCTGGATCTGAAGCCTGAGGCAGCCTCTCCAGTGACACGGGTGCAGCAGGGCAGACACGGCTCGAATTCAGGTGGGGAACAGAGAGGGAGACTCAAAGGAGGCACTTAAACGTTCTCTTTTTGGCTTCTATTTGCAAGCCAGGAGTAAAAAGGCACCATATGTTTTCCTGCCGTCAGAGCTCCCAAGGGAAGTGGTATGAAATAAGGAGTGAGTTGGAAAGGTAAAGCTCTCTTCGCCTGTCCTCAGTAAGCACGGGAGTTTCACCAGTGCAATATGAGAGACAGCACAAGGGTGGCTGTACGAGGTCGTATCAATATCAAATATCCACCTAACCTGAGTCTCTGGTATTGTCCAGTAATGAGAGGGGGATCTGGAAAGAGAGAATAAGGAAGAGGTCTGATGGATAGAGCAGCTCTTCCACTGCTTCTCCCTGGCTGGCAAGCTGCAGTGCAAGGGACAATCCTGGAGCTAGGGTATGTGCTAATGGAGGAATTTTGCAAACAAGCTGGCTTTGCTGCCCTGGTGTGAAGCTAGAACAAAACAAAGAGACCTCAGGGCAGAGGCACACGGCAGCCTGATGGAGGTCAAAGCAGGAGGTCAGACTACAATCCTCCCTATGCTGCACAGTATGCAGAGAGGATGCAATAAAGTATGCCAGTCTCTCAAACAGAAAGCTCAGGAGCAATTAGCCCAGCTGCACCGTCCTTGTTCTTTTCCCCATCTAGAGAAATGAAACTCAGGGACTGTAGACCTATGCTTGCAGTGTCAGTGTTGACCCTCTCTTCTTTCCAGCTGAGACAGATGAAAGAAAGGAGGGTTTGGATGCGATGAAAAAGCACTGGAGCTCTGGCAGCTCTGACAACACTGACAACTCTCCCCCTCTCAAATCAAAGGGGTTTGGGTTAAAGCCCTGACATCAGGGCTCTACAAAATACATAGGATCACGAGATACATAAGATTAACAGAATATTAAAGCCCCGAGTATCAAAATGCCTGTGTTTTCAGTACATCCATGTTTTCCCTTTGGATTAAGTGCTATGACACCCTTTGATACAGGAGTCACCTTACTGCCTGCCAGTAGCTGTCACCAACAGAGGCTGCTTCTCTTTGCTCCCTCTTCCCTTTTGTACACAACCCGTTGCATCACTGAAGTAGATTGAGGATAGGGAAACCCTCTGACCCCAGTGTGTAGCCTCCCTGCATCTAGGAGAGTAAAATCTGCTTCCCCCCTCAAGCAATTATAAGCAATAGCTATTTTGCTATTCAAGGATCGTGATTTCAACACTCGAGGGGTTAATGCACCGGGGAGGCAGCTGATGCTTTCATGCCGGTATGCTGTATCAAACAGCACAGTTTCCAGGAAGATGAATATCCGTAACCAAGTAGCACAGCAAAGCCCAAAGCCTGTTCAAAAGAATTCTTTTTGATGATCTGGTTTTATTACTTTCAATGAACCGGAGTCTCCAAGGTACCAGTGAATAAGGGATGCTGTAAAGCGGCGTCTTGTATACATGTTTCAAGCTGCATCTGCTGGTGCTAAAAAGGATGAAAGAGAAACTGCTTAGCAATGACCCTAGGGCCTAAACTCAGCTCAAGCTTCCACGGGGCATTTGCTGAGACAAAAAGAAGATCTTAACCATTTGCACTGGGACATGACAACCGGGACGCAGCCTACGCAGCCTACATCATTCACTTTCCCCACTGGGAAAACTAATCTATTTCCAGGATGGAGCATGTGGCATGTGTTCTATGTTTCATAAAAGCTCTTTGCCAACTGGAGAAAAAAAAAAATGAAATGTCGAATCAGGAACAGGTAGATGTGAGTTATGGGACTCTGTGCTATCTGGAGAATCTAGGTGATTTACTAATACGCTATGTGAGACATTACACTGGTCAGAAACCCTCTACAGAAATACAGTGCTTAAATTTGCTGTTCTTGTTTTGTCTCCACATAATACATGGATTGGAGCGTAAAACACAGCTTGGACCATGAGTATGTGGACCCACCTGGGAAGGTGGTTAAACATAACCCCCACCAAGGCAAAAAAGGTGGCAAAGGCGAAAGGAGGCAAAAAAGAGTGAAACCTGGTAAGAATCAGCAGAAGGAACACCCAGTCAGGGTTTCTTTTTTAAGCACCATCTTGCCATTTCTGTAACAGCATTGAGGAGAAATTCTATAGCTGTAGACTGGAGCTCGACTTATAAATGGACAGGGGCTGAACTGTACAGAAACTCAGACTGTTTGAAAGTCCTCTTATCATTAAAGGTTGTCAGCTAATGCCCTTTCTTCCTAAGCTCTGAGTATACCATTATAACAATATTAGCCTGTGCTTTGCCTCTCAGTGATTTTGCTTTGGAATTCAAATCATGTGTGTGTTTTATAAAAGGCTCTCTAGTGTGAGCCTCAGAAATACATATGCACTCTCCAACTGTGTGGGTTTTCTCTTTCCTGCCTAGTGCACAAATTACTCATTGTAACATGATAAATGAATGGGACTGTGTAACCCTCTTTATAGTTTACAGTTTTTATAGTGCGTTGGCACCATATGTTATAAATTCGTGAAGCAGTTGTAGCGTGTAACAGGTTTTTCTGTTTGTTTATTTAGTTATTTGCTAATTCTTACAGCTGTATACATATATGGATGTGTGGGTAAACATATATAGATATTTGTCTGGTGGACTGAAGCCTAGGAGGAAAGATGAGCTGCATCTGGAGAGCACTTGAGGGGCAGAAAACAAGAAGGATAAAAATACTGCCTTGATATCTGGTGAGAAGTGAGGGGATTGAATAGAAAGTCACTTCACAGGGAAAATTCATATTTCATAGTCTGCAACATTTTGGGGCAATTTCTGCTAAAATCAAGTATATTGTACAGTCAAGGAAATACAGAATATAAAATTGCTTTGTGAAAAGCCTGAGGAATCTTCATGTGATCCTGTAGCTTGCAGACAGGGAACAGAAGTTGTGAGCCAAGGAAAAACGTAGCTTTTAATAAACTTCTGGGATTTCTTGTAAGCCTTGTCATGCTTATTCGAGGAGAGGAAGTCTTGGGGAAGCAGATAAAAGGAGTGGCTGATGGGAAGAGCATCTGGATTCCCAGGCATAGATTTGAAGACATCTTCCGCTTCAACCGGCATTGCAATAGGCTACGCGAAAACACCCGTATAGCTCGATAAACTGGGTGATGCAATTACAGGAGGAGAAAACCTAGCTGGCCCTTCGGGGGGATTATGTTGGGTAGGGGCTGCTTGTGAACTGGGCTTTCTTCTTGCCTATTATTCTGTTCCTCTTCCTTCTCTCTTGTGACTTCTCTGCAAGTACTGTTTGGTTAGGCCTATCTGTTTGATTCATCTGTTGTGAATAGGGAATTATATTCACCGAGTACCCAGACAGGTTGATTTAATTTCCCCACATTTCCTGATGGGAAATCAAGCTGGTGTTTTAGTGGAAATCCCCAGACATTGAGCCTACTTGCAGTCGAGGCCTTACAGAAGGAACACATATAACTGCCTATATATCTATAACTGTGTAAGCATGCATTTTTTTCATATACACAAACACAGCTACATGCACAGGTGTATATATGTGAGATCATGTGTATTCACTCTGTGCCTGGCCAGTTTCGGTGTCTTTCTTCTTAGCAATTCCGCTAGCGTTCCCATGTGTCTCACTGTTTAACAGAGTTGGACAGGACGTGTTTACACTTAATTTAAGAAACACTGCAAAAACAAGAGGATCTTAATCATCACTAACCATGGAAGCTGCAAACTAAATATCTGAGCTCTTGGAAGCTCATTCATCATAAATATCCTACGTGTCTCTAAGAGGGGGACTTAAGGAATCATTGCTAGCTCTACCTGAGGGAGGTTATTAGGAGGACATATATAGCATAAGTAATCTGGAATAACGTCTATAATGATGGATCTGATACTTCTAATAGGAATAGCTCCTAGCTTCTGTATGTCTTATTTTACCTATATCATATATCTTTCCCATTTACAAAACAGCTTTAAGACAAGACGCACTCTTGAAAGCCGTAAGTCAAACTGAGGAAGGCAGGAGGGAACTGGGTACGATATACAGGAAAGGGTCAAACAGGATGAAGGATAGAGGCTGTCATAAAATAACAACAATAATTTGCAATATCCTTTCTCTGGCCACGCCGGATCAACCATGGGACCCTTTTGTCTGGTAGCAATTACAGCATAGCTGATGATTCTGAGAAAGAAGACTAGCTTAATTAGTAGTTTCATTAAGCCAATTTTCTGATAGCTCAGACTGAAGGAAAATTCTTTCTTTGCTCTACTAGAAGAGTCAATTATGATGAGTATTTTCCCATCAGACTGTTTTATTTACCTGCTGATGTTACGTTTGTGTGTATATTCTGGAAGAAAGCTAAATTTTAACTCTGGATCCAATACTATTGAATTTTGGCAGATGGAAGATTTATACCCTGTCTTGGAGCGCAAACTTGGCTTCACCATTGTGCTGACAGGCTGAAGAGACCTCTCCATAGGTCTAATAAGAACCATACCTCATCTGAGAAGTATGATTACCAGCCCTTGATTTTACATCAGACATGCCAGGTACTCAGCCCCTCCTGGAAGTCAGACCACTTCATTAGGCTCCTCAGCAAGGCTTTAGAGGGCTTGCTTCAGCCTTCTGCTTTTGAAATGAAGAAATGCAGATTTTCTTATTTGCCTGCATAAGGATTTAATTGAAAAAAAAGTTCACAGTAAGCTGCAGACATACAAGTTGTGGGTATTATCTTCAGCGAGACAAGGCAGGCCAGTGACACTTTGTTCACTGCAGATGCTCTTGTAAGTGTGGGCAAACTACACTCAACATACATAAACTGCATCTCCAGAGAGGCTGAGGTTCACATGCTGTGCTGCAGTGTGGAGTTAGGAAGCAGACAGCAACGGTTGGGAATTTTTAAAAAGAAGCATGCAAGACTGCTTTAGCCATCTGGAGAAGCGACCTTTCTTTATGTTATGCAAATGCTTTGCAAGTTTTTGGTGGTGGGTTTTTTTGGTGTTTTTTTTGTTTGTTTGTTTTTTTGTTGGGGAGGATACGGAGGAACTCTGGTTCATAAAGTTAACATAGCAGCTCATTGGCTTGCACTTTACCCAAAATAAAAGCAAATGACTCGTTTGCTCTATAAAGGGTCACCGTCTTCCAGATATTTTTGTTCAGAGATGTTATCCACCAGCAGCGATACAGCACCTGGTCTGTACCAGAGGAAGCTGGCATTGAGGTCCTGGGTGAGGATGTGCATATGAGAGCATGTGAGTGCTGGAAGAGGGGAGAGAGGAAGGAACTTGGTCTTAAAGAAACTTAGAGAAAAGGGAGATAAAAAATAAATCAACTGTGTCATTCCTTTCTCTGTGAATCGACTGAAAAAGATTAAACAAGTTATTGAATCATTGCCAATCCAATGAAGCATTTACCAGCACAGCCCAAAGAGATCCTTAGAATAAGGATGGAGATTCCTTAGCTCTGATAGGACTTGAAAGGGTCAGGGCTACTCTGAAAAGTGGTCTTGAAGGCAAGATCTGAGTTGTGCTTTCGCCTGAGGAGTGGTGATGAGCACACCTTGTCCATCCTCACTGGTAAAATGAGTGTTTGCAGTGCTGAAGGATTTCACAATTGCCTTCTGTTTGGGATGTAATCTGATGGTGAGACCTGGGGGGAGGCAATTGTTCTATGATGGATGAGATAATGGTTGTGATGTTGGTCTATCCAGTGCCATTACAGAGGCTGGCCTGGAACCAGCCCCACTGGTGGTTGTGTTGGGTCTCTGAGCTGTGCTAAGGAATTTGGAGAGACAGAATCTCTTTAGGCAGGTATCTCTAGTCTTGTTTACACCCAGGCTTCATGGGGCCAGCTCATCACCCTGCTTGGCTCTGTCTCCATTTAGTGACTGAACAAAGGCAGGACTTAGCCCTCACTCATCTGCTTCAAAGGCATTCACCCACCGTGTCTCTAGACAGCCGTTCTTCTAAAGACATCACCTGACAGTGCTTCTTCTCTTTCCTTTGTTCCTCATTTTGCTTCAGCCAGATCAGGATTTCAAGGTAAAGTCTTGGAAGCAAGAACAAAATAGAAATGGACATAACTTGCGATATTTGCAGATCTTAGATCTAGATGTGCCAATCGTAATTAATCTAGCCTAAGGTCTTGTCTGAGCCAGAGAATTTCACTCAGTAATTCCTGAAGAATTCCTTTGATTGCTTTGATGTTATTTGACTTCCCCTTTGGCAAGTCATGGTCTCCTGTAAGATTCAATCTCACAATTACCTGAACTCCCACTGTTAAGTACGGAATAGTCCTAACTCCCATAGAGTCTGTTGAAATCAGCTCCAGGCAAGATCAAGCCACGAGTCTATACTCCCTCCTCCCCTTCTCCTCCCCTGCACATCCAGTTTTGCTGCTCGTTACGTTGTGAACTCCTGCCTTTACGAGTCACTGGGTACTGCAATTGTACTGCCCTCTACCCCTTTCCAACACCTCCGAGGTGAGCCTGTGCTCAAATGGCAGATCCTGTATCATAAAATGTCTTATGTCAAGGACACCGAATGCCATCATCAGATGAAATGAAGCTGACGTTGGTAGTACATGCAAATTCAACCAGAAGCCCACATGCCAAACTGCCATGTAAATCCACACTCTGACATCTGCAGGCACATGCCCTTGGTTCAGAATCTTAAATACGTCAGAGAAGGTGGCTGCCGGGCATTGACTTCTGTATCTGATTTACAAGGAAAATTTGCACCGCAGTGGCATAACCTTTTCATTGCCTTTGCTCTCAGCCGAGAAATGGATTGTTTTAGACAACTCAGAACATGTTTCCAGGACTGCAAGTGATAAACTGAGACACAACTGGCCATCAGTAGAACCACAGTTTCTGCCTGTGCACCTGCTCTTAAACCCTCCCCAACGGTGAGAGAAAATGGTGTTGCTTCAGCTCTCAGGTTTATGTAGTCAACAGAGAGAATCAGGTTGGGCTAGAAGAGTGATGTGGGACTTAAGAAATCTTGGCTTCACATCAAGGCTGCTCAAGTGATTCAGTGTATGGCTATGGCCACTTGCAGCTCGATAATCAAACTTCTACAAAACACATGGACTTTGAGTCTGGTAGGGCATAGCCATGAGGTAGGTTTATTGTGCTCTTCCCATCTGCTGCAGAGGGACATGGTCAGGGTCTGGCCACATGCATCCCTGTATCCATGTGTCCACGTGAATGTTTGTCAAGCTTACTGCCTCCTTCTCTGTGCCAGAGTAGAGTAGCTCCTATCATAATAAAGGTTAGAAAGGCAAGCAGCCTCCTGCTGTACCAGGCAGCATCAGTGGCAGGTGGGCTCAGACCTTCTTCCTACCCCTAGGGAGATCTCGTGGTATTTATCTCGTTCTGAATCTCTGTCTTAATATCTGCAGCTTCTTGTTTCAAATGATTAGTGATCTGATGAGTGGCATTAGCAGTGATTAACAGAAACTCTGCAGAGGAAGAAGCACTGACTGTGTATTCACTATCTGAACTGGGCCAGTCAGTAAGTAGACTCAGGAGACATTTATTCTGCATCATTCCCAGCCCTACAAGAATGATGCTAAACTCTATCCCTGCTTTATGAAGCCTCTTATGGCACCCCACTGCTAGATTCAACAAACCATTTTGCATATATTTACTGTCTTCCTAGCCCATAAAAGCTGGCTTTCCTTTATTAACTACAGTTTACTGCCACTCTCAGCAGAAGCAAATAATAATGGAAATGAAACTGTACTCATTTTGAAGACCTCAGTATACTTTCAGATGTTGGTCACGTTGGCAGTGTCTTGTCAAACTGTAATTGCATGTATTGTGATTACAAAATGGTTAATAAATAAGCGTCCTCCAGATATTATCCCTTCCTCCAGCCTGTATTACCATTGCAATGCACGAATCCTGCAGAGGCTCCTATTGTTTCCATACCCCTGGCTCCCATAAAGCCTCAGTGCCAGGAAGTGCTGAGCACCCAACACTGGCCCTCCCCTCCCTCTAGGAGCTAAGAATACATGGAGGAGGAGTTGAGAACGCTTCCTCGGAGTCTGGCTGTAGTAGAGGAGAAGGAGTGAGCATCAGAGCAGGCTTGTCATGCCAGTGCCATGACTGTCACTGTGGCTGTTCACCTTACTCTGTTCACCTTGGGCTGAAGCAGGCTGGGCTGTAATGCACTTTCCTTGTAAAGTATACAATATACAATACTTGTGAAGTATTTTCAGGCTTTCGCTCTCCATGGGTCCAAATATTAGTTCAGGTCATAAGAATGTGCTCAGCATCATGGGTAACTGACTGTAGAAAGAATGTCAGGAAGATGGTTTGCTTAATGCTTTGATGGCCACTTGACCTCATACATATTCTTCCTGTTATTTGGGGGTGGTAGATCAGGGCTACAAACATTTGTGAATGCACCTTTCCATAGCAGCCAAAATTATTTTGGAGGGCTGATAGTCAGGATGCAATTCTGAAGACTTGCAAGTGGCATGTCTCCTCCAGCCTGCTGGTGGAGACCTATGAAAGAGAGTCCTCATGAGAAATCATGGCTGGGAGGTAGAACAGAGCCAGCCTACCATGAGTCCCATTGCAAGATAAAATGGCTTCACTGAGCTCTTCCATAATGGATCAGAAACAAGGACTAGGTTCAGTCGTCTGTGCTGAATAAAACAACGATATTCAGTGCTGCTTAATATTGTTACGATGAGTCGTGGGAGGTGGCCTCCAGTGGGCTCATTGTCCCAGAGAACTACCAAGGACTCTTCTGTTTCCTTGAGCAGCCTTCTAAGCTTGATGAATTTTGCTGGTTGCTCTTTTGCCAAACAGCCCTGAGGGCACCAATATGGGTCACGTCTGTCCCTTTGGTTGGAATGCTGTGTGTGTTGCTCTGCTCGAAAGCACAGCACACAGTTGTTGGCAGCGCTTTGAGTAAATCCAACTGCACTGTTTAGTAGTTTAATTATAATCTCTGTGCCTATGGCACCTTCCATCCAAGAATCACAGAGCTCTTTACAGGCATTAATTCATTCTCAAATGTAATCTGGAGAGGTAGCTAAAAATCTTATACATTTTCTAAATGTGTGTAGGGAGAGGAGGATGGAAAAGGAAGGGGAGGCACAGAGGGATAAAAGGTGCAAGTTTCATTCATGCACATGCATGTTTATGACTCCAAATATGTAGATGTCATTTTTTAGCTAAATCGCACACCCCAAGCCAGGTGTAGGGTTGACAGGGATTCCCCCACCCCATTATGCTCCACCACTGCAATTTTTTGGCCAAGTTGAGAATCCATTTGTGTGGGCATTATCACACATGTAACTGCACTACTGGAAAAATCATGACCCAGACAGCCTGACACAGTTATCTAAAGCTGTTAGCAGCGCTGGGATCAGAATTGATGTCACTCACCTCTTACTAGCCTGTGTTTGCACCTCTCCTTCCCATTCTGAGAGAAGGCTCCTGAAGATGGTCCTGCCATGGTGTTGTGGGACTTATCTTGGTGCCATTGGCTCTTATGCATGTTGGAAACCAGTCTGGCACTTCAGAGGAGAAAATCGAAGCAGATCTTTGCACTGCTTCTGCTGTACCATGTGTGTGGTCACTCTGGCGATGAGTTCTGACAGCATAATCTTATTAAAGTTCGTTCCTGACAAACAATATAGATAGGGGTATAGGGGAAAAATCACATACTGTTAGCAGTGACAGGGTAACCTTTATCAGGATACAATCCTATTAATTGCTGCAAAATTCCTACTTTAGAGAGGTTCATTGGGCTCACAGCTGGCTCTGCCTCCACTTGCTTTTGTTCCAGTTTAACTTTGACATTGTAATTAATTTGCTCTCCTTGCCTTCCCTTGAGGCCATTGCCTCTGTCAGTCCACAAAGTGTCTCGCAGAAATATTTCAGGAGCAGCTCGTAGGCTAGGCAAACCTATCTAGCTTTGGATTCCAAAATTTGGGCCTGTTTCCTCTCCTTCTGTGCTCTTGGCTTCAAGAAACAAAATGTTTTTTGTGATTTAGCGTCTGATTTCTGTGCTGAGGATAGAATGATGCAATCACTACCGTTTGTGTTTGTGGTGGCATCATTTGTACAAACGCATCCCTGATGATTCATAGGCAATTGCAGTTGGTAGGTACCAGGATGTATGCACTGAATGGGTTTTTAGTAACGTATTCACTAGAAATTAAGCTGAAACTTAGCAGCTCATTTTCCAGATGCCACTGATGCAACTGTCAGACAGGAACAACTTCCAGTGCCTGCTTGCCTGAGCCAGAATTGAACTGGAGATTTGCAAGTAAAAAGCTTTGGCTTACATTTTCAATCACCAGTAGATATTTTTTCGGCATTCAGCTTTACCAAAAGTCCTGAGAATCTACTCTCTCTAAATCAGGTCACCTTAACTTTTCTCAGATTTGATACCCATAAGCAGAGGCACTGAAAACCACCAGCAGGTTGAGAAATACTAGTTTTTGTTTCCAGCTATGAAACACTGAGGCTTCCCATACCTCCTACTTTTATGTATACAGTGAAAGGGCCATTTCTGCAGCCCCTCTGGTAAACCCAGCACAACCAGCCGTCTGCATCCAGCTCCTGTTGCCCAAATTGGGGAGTATGTCCCACTGAAAGTCAATGGCATTCAAGCTGTCTTGATAGTTTGATGAATTTATGAATCTGTTCAAGGTTGCTCAGGGCATGTGGAGCAGAGGTAGGAGCTGTGTCCCGTGCTCTCGAAAGTCCTTTGCCAAAACCTAAACGAGACTCTTTCTACTCTGCAACTGTCCCCATCCACACAAGCTCATAATGAAGAGGTCTTAGTGAACGTGCTCAGGCAACATCTTTTTTTTTTTTCTTTTTCTTTTTTTTCTTCTGTCTGCAGACGAGATAATATTAATTACTCTGTATTCTGGAAAGCAATAAATAAATAAATAGATGGAGATCTGGAGGAAAAAAAAACTCCATAAATTAGAAACTGATGATTTACAAGACGCCACCTGAGGAAAATTCTCTCTCGCTTTTATGCTTGGCTATTTCAGTGCTGCATGCTCAGGCTGAGAGAATGAATCCTAATATGCAGATGAGGCTGTGATAATGATTTTGTGCTGCCTGGATTACAGAAGCGTATTTCTGATGCGATCGTATTTAAAAAATCTTAGCAGGGCTCTGAGTTCCCTGCATAATGTGATGAGCAATAAGTAAGACACAGGTATGCCATGCAAGCAGGAAAATGTTAAAAGGTTATAGAACTGTATTACATCCAGTCATGTGAGAGAGCAAATTAACGGTGCTGTTCTTCCAAAGAGACATCGGCTGTAGAGGGAAGATCATCAAGTTGATCTCACTGGGGGAGTTAAAAAAAAAGAGGAAAAAAGAGAGACTTGCTTCTGTGGACTTGTCAGCTCTGGCTGGTGGGCTGCAGGATCTCACCTGTTCTTTAGGCTGAGTTTGGGTTTACTTTCAAATTTTTTATATATTTATTTAAATACATGGGAAAAATATATTTATTCATGCAGTGGCATTTCCTGTTCTTGTTTGAGATATCAGTGAAAGAGTCTTGGCACCAAAATCTGTCACTTTGGAATATTTTCCCATTAGTTTGCTCTGTCAGTAAGTGGGAAGCATGACTCTCCTGCATACAATTCCTACTGACATTCAATCAAAACATCTGACCTAACATTTTAGTACTGACACTCAAATTACGGGGCATCTTCTGAATAGCTAACCATTCCTCTTTTTCTTTTTCTCCCCTTCTCTTCTCTACCTCTTTTCCTCTCTCCTCCCTGTCCTCTTTCTTCCTTTAATGCAATGTGTGATTGTTCCTTGTCAGGCTGGAGCACGTTCCCATCCCGCTAAGTGTCAGCGTGCTGCTATCAGCTTGCAGCAAATTGTGCTTTCCCCGAGCGGTCGCTGATGAAATGAATGGCAGCCCGGAGATAGTCCTGTCCTTCACAACGCAGAAAGGCCGAGAGTTCCCACAATTGCTTTTCCTTGCGAGTGCATTATGGTAGCAGGTCAAGGAAGCCAGAGGGTCGAAAAGGAGAGAGAAGACAATTAAAAATAATAGTCTAGAAAACTTGGCAATATCCTGATTACGATCATAGGGAAGCAAAACAGTAAGGGCATTAAAAAAAAAATCACCCAGAAAAAATCTCTCTCGCTCTCCAAAGTATTTGTGTCAGCTGAACCTAATGTGGTTTTGCAAGACGGAGGTTCAAGGCTTTAAGCTGCGGATGAAGCCACAGCTTCACCTCCTCCTACCATCATGGGCAGAAAGGTGATGTTCAGTGCCAACTCTCGCATCCTTATGTGCTTGTCATTGCATTTCTCCCCACTCACATCCTACACACGTTCTGTGCAGAGGGCTCCTCCTTAAAGGTTTGTCTTACCCCTCAATGGTTTAGGAGTTCTGAGCTCTGCCCCAGCTCTTTCTCCATTAGGAACCTGGGGATAAACCTTGTTAAACATCTTGATTTTGTTCCTGCTGTAGTTTTAATGTCACATTTCCTAGGTAATGTGTCCTAAACTGTCTTTCAGCCTCATCTGCCGCTGAGATCCATGCCATGACAGCTATGGACACCTGTCTTTTGTGATTGACACCCCATTGCCAGGTCAACAAGATCCGCAGAACTAGGGCTCCACCCAGTTCTTCCCCATCCAAAAGCATCAGCTCCCATCACATTCCCTTGTGTCAGTTGATAGCGCTGTGGGCTGATGCACATCTGAGCACCCCCGATTCTCTGCAGTAGAGTGCTATTACACCACCTCCCATTACACCATTGACAACTGCAGGTAGAAAGAAACCCAAACTGAAGTAAAAATAGGATCTAGACCTGGATTTCTTGCAGCCTGCATCCCTCATATTAAAGCATATTAAAGGTGGGTGGTAATTGCATTATATGCTGCGTTACACATAGCTGTTGGTGAAATCGGAGCACAGACCCCAGTTTTCCTTCCAGGCATCTCTCTTGGCTGATGCTCTGAGAGAAGGAGGCAAGTGGCATTTTGGATGGGATTCCTATCACCTGCCTCACCAAGTGTGAAAAACCCATGGGACTCTGCTTCAGGAGCTGCTGGAGCAGCACCTGCTTTGTCCTCACTGTTCCCAATCCAGGACGGGGCAGAGCTGCCCATCATTGCCCCGTTGCGTATGTCATGGTTTAACCCCAGCTGGCAACTAAGCTCCACACAGCTGCTTGCTCACCCCCCAGAAAACTGCAGCCTGGCCCTGGGCTCTGGCCCTGGCCCTTGGCGTGGTGCAGGGGCACCGCTACAACACCAAAGAGCACGACGCAAGAACATCGCCGGACGTTGCTCCAGGGAGTGCCTGGCCGCTATTAAACCCTGCCAAAGGCGCTACAAGGCTTTCCCGAAGAGCTCTAAAGCAATAAGCACTTTTTTGCCCTCCTGCCACCTCGAATGGTAACAGCAGCTGTTACCAAGCCAACAATAAAGCAAACGAAGCCCTTGCGCTGGGGCTGGGAGATGCTGCTAATGATATTCACTCGCTGCTGCTCGGAAGTGCTGGCAGAGCGATCACGGAGCAGTTAGGCGTCCCGCACGTGGAAACGCTGGATGTTTATGCGGGGGTGAGCGTCCCCTGTCTATTCACAAATTCCTCGCCTTTTTGAACTGGAGGCTTTATGAGGAAAGCCTAGAGATAATAATAAAATAAGAAACAAGAGATGCTTTCCAGGGGCCCCATCTAGCTCCATCTCCGTTGCCATGCGTGGGAGTTGCACTGGGCTCTGAGCAAACAGACGGTTTCTCCTCACTGCCTGGGTTGGCGGCATATGGCTTTCTAAACGTGTTTAGTTTAGAGGTTTGGGTTTGTATCCAGCTCCTCACTTCCAGCAGGTCCCCATCACTGTGCTTCATCTGCCTGCCAGTGTGATGGGCCAAATGCAGTTCCTGTCTACTTTGACTGCACGTTCCCATGGCACGAGCAATATTGCGAAGCTGGGCCCAGAGTTATCCATGTCTCCCAAAACTTCCATGCTGGCATGGATATATGGTGGGATTTCAGCCCTAGTAGGGTCCAGATTTGCTGCAGTGAATCAGTCCTTGTTCTGCAGCTCCTCCTGGGAACCAAGTGGTGCCAAGGCACAGGCTGTAACTACACTCTTCTTTCACTTGACTGTTTTTGTCTTTCTAGGGTATGGGATCTTTGGAGCACAGGTGTCTCTGTTTGTACCAGACCTACCACATTTGGATCCTTATAGAATAATGTTAATTCTTTCAATTTCTTTCTTATTCCAAGTGATGATCTTCCACCCACAAGCATGAAAGTAGCCTTTGTAATGCTACCTTAGCAAATGCTGCTGCAGAAAATTTCTCTGTCTACTAAAAGACTCTTTCGTTCGGGCTAGAAAGGCATAGCGGGAACCAATGGCTAGGACCTGAAACCAGATAAATTCAAATGAGGAATAAGGAAATAAGGTTCACATTTTAAACAGTGAGGTTGATTAAGCACTAGTTCAAAGAAAGTGGTAGATTCCTCATATCCACCTGGCCTTAAAACAAGCCTGGAGACACTTTACGGAAGATCTGTTTTATCAGACACAGGTTGTTACACTCAGCACAGGGTTATGGGGTGAAATGTAATGGCCTGAAATAAACAGGAGGTCGGCGGAGCTGTGCTAATGGCCTTTTCTGGCCCTAAGCTCTATGACTCAATGAATAGCACGCATATAAAAATATACTCTCTAAAGCAAGCTGCTTAAATACGTGCCTAACTCTATGCGTGGAAGTATTCCAGCTCTCTTCTGTGGGACTTGCCCACTAAATCAAGACTCATGTCCTGCAGGCTTGATCTGCTACACCTTGAAGTCAGTGGGGATCTTTTCCCTGGCCACTTCAGGCTGCAGATCAGGCTGTCAGAAAGACATGAATAGATTAGTACAACTCCTGGAAATGTGTTTCATGCTGAAAGTGCTTCGCACTTGTATGAGCACTGTCTGAGGAAGGATCTCAAAGCACTTTGCAAACATTAATTCGCTACTTAATTAAACTTAAAACACAAAGCAGATGAGCTTTGTGTCTTTCTTCAAGCACCATTTATCAAAGGAACAGGTTGCACTTGTCATGCTGATAACAGCGAGTAACTTTCCCGCTTGCATTGTGTTTCTAAATCCAGTTTAAGTTGTTTTCCTTCAATATGAATAATTTTTGGAACAGTTTTTGAAAGAAAAATGCAATCCAAGCACACTTACTTATTTTATTGGTGGTGCTGGAAATTAGAGTACAAATGCTTTATCTGCATTACAAATGCTATTACAAAGTGCTGGGGTGCTTTCATCTATCTTCCAGGATTTTTTTTTATTATTCATGCTTGAAGTGCTTCATCTTAATGCTCACAGTAGTTACTATAGGCATACACAGCAGCACCAACCCCACTAGAGGGTTTTCTGTGTTTTGTTTTCTTTTTCCGGATGCTCTTATTACTTGGATGACATTAAAGTATAAACAAGCCAACAGATGTGCCCACAACCTGGTAGCTCTCTTGGTGGAAGGAAATACTTGATTGCAAGGAGAGAGGTTTTGTGTGTGTGTGTTAATATTGGGATAGTGTCCTAAGTGCTACTAGATGGTGGTGTTATCAGAAAGTAGATTGGAAAATGTTGCCTAAAATCACATGGGAGACAGTACATAGCTGCAGGGAAAGACCTGATGGTGCTGGATTTATATTTGGGTTGGCTTGACTAATCTTCCAGTCCCTATTCTGAAGCACAGATATGCCAGCCTCCCTCTGGCTCTTAAAAGCTAAAGGATGATGGATCTGAGGCTGCAGCATGAGGGGAATTACTGGAGCTTCAGTTCCCTCAAAACGAACCATCTGCTTGGCAGCCAGGGCAAGTCTAATACAAGAGACCTCAGATTTCCAAGGCTGAACCCTCGTGTTTAGTCCTTCCTATAGATAGAGGGAAACCTGACAGACGTGGGTCAGTTGTATTTAAGGATGGTGATTCTCTGTGAAGAATAGCATTCTGGGTGGATGTCCTGTCTCCTCTGCTCATTACTTTCTAAAACTCAGCACAGGATCAGCCTGAGACCTGGTGGACCCAGGGACAGAGCTGCTGAAGGAGTGACAACCCCAAACAGGCTGCACACATGACAAAGTAGAGAGATTTTCCTGTATTGCTGCATTTTGGGGCCAAAATGTTACCTGTTGTGAAGCAGTGGTTTCATTAAAGTAGCTGCAACTAAGGCACTATACAGCAGGTGAAGGTCTGGCCCACAGCAACCAATTTTATTTCTTGATTGCTCAGAAGGGGCTCAATCACTTTCTGGATCATTTGAAAGCTGGGTGAGTCGGGACTCACAACTATTCCTATCAAAACTCCCCAAGCCAGCTTCTTTTATCTGATTTCCCTCTCCTCCCCTTTTTTTAAGCAAAATCTCATCAGTCAAGCTATTATGAGGAAATGTTAGTATTTTAAGTGCATTTGCTATGTATGGACAGAGTCAGCACACACATCCAGCACATAAAAATTTGATAATCCATATTTCGAAAAGAGATATCAAAAGGCATAATTTAATATGTTCTCATTGAAAAAATTATGAACTGCACATTCCTTAGTACTGTATATTCAACAATCCTAATTACTGGAGCTATTTACATTAGGAAGAAAATTTTCACAGCCCGAAGGGTTAGAAGGAGGTGGTGTGGGTGGGCTGTTTTATTTTCTGTTGTGTTTTGATTTTCAGTGAAGGCCGAATCTTCTGATTCCTGAGAAAATACGAAACTGATCCACCATCCTCCAGGACTGCCACTGAACTTCAGATTGGACCATGAAAGTAGCGTTTGTCACGATAATCTCTCTCAAGATGGAGAATGATTGAATTAGGTTATTGTATTGGAAAACGCCTGGCAGAACCAAAGCCTCTGTGATTTCTTGGCTGGTTGGGTTTATATATGGTTGCTGAAACTTATAAGCTGGTGGTTCGTTTGTCAGCGTTTTCACACTTGTGGAAGCAGTGGAGTTGTGGTAGTTTGGGGAACACCCTGGGCAGTTTGGCCGGCTCCGCAGACGGCCATCCAGCAGGAGCAGAATGACGGGCACTTGTGTAGGACTACCTGCAGCAGGCCTTTGCCTTTGGTACATGTTTTAGGACAGTAAGAGCAGAGAGATATAAAATTATTTTGTAAGCTATATTTTAGGCTGACCTGCTCCATTACTGAGACGTTGTGCTGTGGAAATGGACTGTTTAACCCATAAGAGTTTGTGAATCTCCCATCTTGCCTCTGTGTGCTTCATTCATGGATGAATAAAGGAAGGTGGTAGCGTTTTCACATTGGAGTTTGGTGGACAATCACTTCGTAACAGGAGGGCATGTACGTCTGAGGGAATGTGCTAAAATGTATGCAAATGTGTGCAAATGTATGCAAATTTGCAATCCACTTTTCCCCTACCTTCTTTTGCAGACGATATTAGCAGGTATGCAAAGATCTAAAATTATCCAGTTGAGAGGAATGCTGTGAGTGTCAGGAGGGGTATGTACCCCAAAGTTTGAGGATTCAGTAGAATGGACATACACCGAAATCTCTCCTCCCACCCATCCCTAATAAAGTGATTAATCACTTTCTCCCTCCTACTGCAGGAAAACTTAAAATCATAAACACCTAATTGGGCTGGAGGCAGTGAATTAATGTGAAAACTGTTGGACTGCTGCTGAAGTGGAAGGAGTTGGCAAACCTAGTGGCAGAACTCCTTTCACTTTATTTTTTTCCCTGTAATTTGGAAATTCAGTGACAGAAGGATGATTTTCAAGCTAACTCCTCTCTGGATTGCTGAAATACAGACACCCAGAATTTGACATTTTGAACAAAACAATACTCAATCCAGACAAGTAATACAGCAACTATGTGATCGCAGTGTGGCGTTTTTCTTCTTCCTGTAAGATATTTTTCCTCCCTGCTCTCAACAGCAAACCAGAATGTTCTGTACCATCAGAATTAAGGAGCAGTGGATTGGATGATTCCCTCTATGTGTTGGGAATAAGACGTCTTCATTACTTCATGACATCATGAAAACAAAAAAACCCCAAACAAACCAAATATGCGGTTATCCACGATAAGAAACACTTGCAGAGTTGGGGCTTGGGTCTGAGCTGAGGCAGACCTCCATCCAAACCTTGAACGCAAACAAGTCTGGCTCGCTGTTAGCCTGGGAGCACTTTGGGTTAATGGTCTTGCATTGGCATCATTCTGGTTTGGCCATGTGTGCCTGAACAGCCCTGAGAGTCTGGGTCTGGATTAAAAGATAAGTGGTTCTCTGCTGTGCTGTGCATTGGCTTAGAGGAGTACAAGGTGATTCCCCAGTCTTTGCCCAAACCATTCAATCCTCCACAACTGTCTGAGCACAACTTGCAATCTCACAAGAAAAGATGTTCCTGAATGTTAAAAACTTTATTTCTTGCATTCCTTAGGGCAGAGGTATTGAAAGATCTTCAAATCACATGCAATTAGTGATGAGCTGCATGGTTCCAGGTTAAAATATGGACAGCAGAGCAGCAGTTTAAAGGGAATTAGCCACATGGGGACAGAAAACCTCTGGTTCCACTTCCAAAGTCTCAGGTGAAGCTCAGGGAGGGCTCAGGGAACCATTTGAGCCAAAGGCTGGCTCCTTTTCCTCCTCTTCATCGGCACAACCCCCCCTTGGGAGATCCTGAGAGAGGAGAAATCCCCTGGGAGTGGGGGAAGGGATCTGAAATCATCCCTCTCGCACCCCTGGCTCTTCGCGAGCTCTAACGATCGTGGCAGAGCCCGGGGAGAGGTGGCCACAGGGTGTCACTCGCACCCCACGAGTGATTCACTCCAGAGCCCTCCCCGAGCTCCCCCGGACCCGCCGCTCTTCCCGGGGCGGGGTGGGGGGGGGCGGGGGGTGGGACCGGCTGTAAGAGCCGCGCTCCGGAGCAGGGAGATACAGACCTTGGTGCTGCGGGTCGGGAATCGCGACCCATTCCCACAGCACCTTTGATACCGGGATGCTGCCGGATTTTTCCACCTGCTCGTCCCTCCTCTGTCCACCACAGTCAGAGAAGGTCTCCCAGGCGGTGAATGATCCCGGGCCAGCGCGGGCACAGCAGGTCTAGAGGGGTTTGTGTGCGGGCGTGTAAACGAGAGGGGGACCAGATAAATGGAGATTGGCAAGAACCTGCACTACTAACGTTTGCACATTTCAAACTGCCTTCTAGGCTTTGTTTCCAAACGTCTTTTAATGGGAAGGGGTTACTACCAACAGGACCAGTTTGTTGGTTTTCTTTTTTCTTAAACCCACAGGATTTATCTCTTTTGGACCAGGTTCTTGGAACATTTGGTTGAAAGAACAATGATTATTAAGATCTATCTAGCAGTCTATCTGTCACAGACATTTTCTGCATATACACGCACCCTGTCAAGTGTCGTAAGATTTTCTAGCTTGAAAGCCTTACGTTTGGAGTTGGTGGCTTCTGGCGTGTGAGCCAGGTGGCCTTGGGAAGGCTGATTCAGCACGTGGCTTCTGCCACCGCCTGCGGGATTTGGCCGGCAGCAGGATTTGTGCCCTGCTGAGACAACGATGGTTTCCAATGTGTTTCGCTTCTTGACCTGGGGAAAGGGATTGGGCACGGGATGGAGGCACTGAGCTTTCCCCTCCTCACTGCTTTTTCTGCATGAGTCACATCTTGCCTGCCTCAGGCATAATCCCTCCTGCTGGGTCTGTAATTTGCCCATTTGTGTCAATTTACAGGTTAAAAAGAAGGGTCTCAGTCCTGCTGATGATGGGTCTCCAGACAGCTTGGGTGGAACTTTCCACCTGGATGTTCATAGTGTTTGGAGACATGGTCCTTCTTGGCTTGCAGTCCACCAGGATTCATTGTAAGAGTGCTTGGTCTAGTTATCTCCTGCTCCCCCTTTTCTGCTGTGAGTTGTCTAAATGTGAAGAGATGATAGCTTGTCTTCTTTTCATCTAGAAAGACTCAGCATGATCCACTGAAAAGAAAAAAAAGGAAGATGGACCTCCACCTCTTACCTCTAGTATTTTAGCTGGCTCATCTGCAAATCTGTAGCGTATTTTTTTTCCTGGTAACCTCTGTAAACCTGAAAACCTCTGTGGAGTGAAAAAAAAAAAAGCATTTGAAAAAAAGGAAAATATCTGCGATTTAAAAGTAATAGCTGTCCACCAAAATGTATTGTTATAATCTTTGAACTAATTTTCTCCTATGTTCCTCTTCACAACCTTTCATGAATAGCTACAAGAAACTTAGTCTGTGCAAAACACTGAGGAAATGGCAGGGGAGTTGGAACTAGATGATCTTTGAGGTCCCTTCCAACTCTAACCATTCTATGATTCTATGATATGGCACAAATAATTCCTTATACACTGCCCACTCACTGCCATAAGACTATGATCTGTTGGCTACTTTGGCATCTAGAGAACCAAACGAAGAAAGCCAGCAGATGCATATGCCTTTTGTACAAATCTGTTTTCTGACATGTCTCTTTAAGCTACCCTGTATAATTTGTGTGCTGTCACTGGGGATAGAGGTGCCATTTAATTTTGTTTGCTAGAAAGAGGTCCCACGTGTACATCCAGCAAAGGAGGAGGCACTGGAATATCTTGAACCTCAGGAGCAAAGGGCCCTGTCCAGGGTAATTCCCTTTGTGCCCCTTTTTGCTGCTTCTCTGGGTCCTCCTGACCCAGCGGAGTGGGAGATCAGATCTGCTTAGAGCATATGGAGTCATTCCACATCACTAAGTTAGCCTGGAAATGGGAGTTGGCAGTGACTGTTATCTATTACCACTCGACAGAGGGTTGGCTGCCTGTCAGATTTGTCTGTAAAGTCTCCTTGCACAGGCATGTGTGTCCCCATTGCAAAATTCACCATCCCAAATGACATCAACTGTGAGTTCACTGCAGGAACTGAATTAGCCCTAGAGACTCCCTCATCCATCAAAAACTGGAGCCAAGTCATGCCAGGAAAACAACGGGATGAGAAAATTGTGCTTTCCGAGTCTCACTTGTTTTATGGATAGGTCAAGACCTCCAATCACCAGGGTCATCAATCCAATTAGAGAGCATACTTAACGAAGCCCTGTGAATGCTCATTATCAGAAAGAGTGGTGCGATGTGTGTGGTAGGAGGAGCTCAACAACATAGACATAGAGGCAACCTGATGATGTCAACCTGTTCAAATATCCTTTCCATCAGCATGGTTTCTGTGTCTGCCCTTGCAGCTTCCCAGCCATTGTCAGCATCTCAGAGGCAACCAATACTTGTGAGTCTGTGTGTGCAGTTAATGCGGAGAAGATGGAAGCTTGTGGGCTGCTGCAAGGCTGCTTTTCAGTGAGTTTGTGAGATTCATGGAGGGGAAGGGCACTGAAACTCCAGATATTCTTCTAAAATGTCTGGTGCTCCCACTTCTCCACTGGCCTCAGATCCAGTTTCAGCTCTCTGTGAAGCTGGGTTCTCCTTCAGGACAGATGTCTTTGTGGACATCTTGCTTATCTCCTCCATCCTAGGCCAAGGAACTCCATCTTCCAGTTGGCAGAGATCATCAATCCTGCAGTTCTAGAAGTGTCCACTGAGTCTTTCAGACTTCCAGCCACACCGTCCTGGCTTGTCCTGAATCGTGGTTTGCCTCAAAGAGCCCTACAACACTACAGCTTCCCAAGTGGGCACCTGCTTTTGAAAGACTCCATCTCTCCTTGATATTTCTAAACATGATGCTCTCCTTTGCTAAGCAAACAGCAAGAAAGCAAAATGGAAACAAGGGAAAATGTGACACCCTCTGCTAATAAATGCAAAGCGATGGAAAACAATTTTGCCAACTAGGCAACTCAAATTAGACTTCTCTCTCAGAGGAATATGGTCGATTTGTAGCTCTTATTACAGTGTAATGCTATTTCCCTAAAAGTTTGTGTGTGCATTTTAATGAATTCATAAAACCCGGACTGTAAAAGCCCCATGGGGGAAACCTGGCAGCTCTTTAATTCAGCATTAAAGCTCAACTGATGTCAATTGAATTGATTTCTGTGCATAGAAATTGCATTCGTTGAATGAAAACTTTAGCCCTTGCCATTCCCCCTTTTAAAGCTCACTGTAATACAATTGGCTCCTTGAGTCAGGTTCAATTACATGTTGAAAGTTTATAATCTGGTGTGCTGAATGGAGGCTGTGAAATCAAGAGAGAAACCTCACTAACCTGATTAAACCTTATACCACAGCCGTTCTGGGGCCAGCAAATCCTTGCTGTAGCGCAGGGGACCAGCTCCTCTCCGAGAATGCAATGTGTCCTGATTGCAGCCAAAGACTTTATTCTGGTAACAACCACAGTGACCTCAGGGTCTCTAATGGGAGTTCAGAGCTCTGACCTAATTTTAAATTTTTCCTCTTTTAGCCTAGGGAGAGCTTTGAATCAGAACAGGAATGGTGAAGGGAAGGGAAAGATTGAGTGGCTTCGCTGGGTTTGGATTCTCTTCTGGCATTAGACACATCTGTGTTAGGGTAGGACCCTATGAAGGGTAATTTGAGTCACATTTCATGTGGGTTTACATCCTTTGACTTTTGCTGTTAGCCTGGGGAAACTCCAATAATCCTCCAAATTTTGACCCAAACAGAGTCAAAGCCAGGAAAGTTTTACTTTTTGGAAAGTTTTAGTTGTTTTCCATAAACTCCACCTCAGTCTGCAGGAGGAGTTGCTAACTTCTGCAGATATTTCAGCAGATGCAATCTGCAACAGATTCCATATTTTGGATTTGATTTCCAGAATTGCTCCCAGTTCTCCTATGAACGTAGTGGAAATCTGATGAAAGTGGCCTAGTTCGCATTGTTCTGTCGAGGGTCAGATTAATGTTAGCTGTTTTCTTTGCTTTTGCAGTGTTCTGAGTACTTCTAATGCTCTTTCACTGCTCCCAGAACCAAAACTATATGAGGAAAAAAATTGTATGATCTTCCCACTATTAAAAAGCAATCAAATGGGCTTTTTCTGTATTTCAACCTTCGGCAGAAGATTGACTTATTCAAACCGTTTGCTTACCCTGAGCCAACATCACCGTAACTTACACAGCATGAAGCTACCCTCCAAAATCTCCTCCAGTTTGTTTTGGTCATATGCCAAGAATTATTCCCTAGTAACAGCAGCGAGTGTCGGAATGGTGTATTCCAGCCAACAGCCACAAGGTTTATTACAGCCACAGATCCTCACACACCCGTGTGAGACAAGTGTTATAATCCTTTTTTTATAGATGGAGAGAGTGAGCAATAGAGATGTTCAGTGACTTGGGAGGAGTTGGCTGATTTTCTGACCGCCAGCCCCGTGCTGTGGCCTTCAGCGGTTCTTCTATGGGGCGCGTGAGACATGCCTGAGCCTCAGACTCCAAAGTTTTGGATGAAACAGCTTTCCTTAATTTGATGTCTCAACTTGCAGTTTAAACCTGCATCCCCCCTGGCAGCCCCTTAGCCAGTCTGGGGCTGCCTGTGGTCACTGTGATAATGCCAACTCAGAAGAACTTTAATCCTTTAGTAAAAGATAACTGCAGGTCTCTGCTTTTATTCAGTCTGCTGACCTAAGGGAAAAAACTCATCCCCTTCACGGCCATTGAAGGTAGGTCAAGTACAAGATGCTTCACTACTTCTGGGTTAAAAAGAGCTTCCTGAGTGACGTTTTTTATCTGTGTGGCAAGAGCAAGGCCCTTGGGGTGCTGGGCTATGTGCCAAATGGTCAGGTAGTCACAGGGCAGGCTTGAAACACCCACTGCAGTGGGAGTCTGTGTTGGTACTGGGCAGGAATGGCATCTTTTCGCATCATTCATGAGATAATTTCCTAGTTCCAGTCCAAAAAGTCTTTTCAAATCCTTCCTTGGAAAAAATACTCCAAACATGTCTTCTTTAGTGGTGCCGTAAGAACTGAGCTAATTGCGGAGGAACATGCGCTTTTCTTTGAGCATTTCAGTATACACTATGTCTTTCACAGCGGGACAAAGACTGCCAAACACATGGAAGGTATTTAAGAAATGGTCACAGATGATAATTAGTATTAATTATATGGAAGCAAAAAACAGACTCTAGGGGCTTTGAAAAGCAACCAATAATTTTGGGCATGACATCACAGAAGGATGCAATATCCCAGAGTCCCGAGCAGCCTCTCTGGAAAGACAACAGACTAATAGAGCAGGAAACTTTCCTTGAAGTTCTGTTTCTGTTTTCTTTTGTATATTTTAGCTTCCTCAGTCCAGTACCATGTCCCACAGACTCGCCAAGCAGCACTTAGCAGGATTGCCTTTCACCATTATTGCTTTTTCCTGTGTACACTTTCTTGCACCATGAACTATGGAGCCTGGTAGATCTCTGCAGGCCTGAATAAGTAAGGGGAGTATAGGGGATGATGGCTGTCAGGCATGCAGAGGGTTAATTTCTCTGTTGCCACATGCCTGAGTGGGAAAGCACATTGATAATCAATGTCCCTGAGTTCCTCTGACCTTCTCCCAGAAGACGTAGCTACCCTGATAAGCTTTTGGGTAGAGCAAAGCAGCAAAGGGAAAAAAAAAAAAGATGCTAATGTTCCACTTCAAAATGAATTTCCATTTTCCTACCCAAATATTAGGGAGAAAATGTCCTCAGTGTAGCCCATGTGCTTATCGTTTTACAGCCACAACATACTTCACTTTGTTGGCTTTGCCAAGCAACATGGCTGAGATGTAAATTGTTAGGAAGAAAGGAACAGCAGAAGGACTTTTTTTTTCTCCCCTTCTCCCTTCATTCAATTTTTTTTTGCTGTATCATCAACTTTAGGCATCCGGCAAAAATAGCCGTGAAATATGGAAATGTCTTGTTCATAGCACAGTGATTTTTAAAGGCTTCTGCTGTGCAAATGCAGCTGAGATAGGCTTCTATAGTCTCTTGTCATCTTCCACTGTAACAGCGCTTCCTTGCTATTTCACTGAATAAGCAGATACAACGGGAAACTATTCACCAAACTAAAACAACATCAAAAGCCCATTAAAGTTCTGATTTAAACTCTCCAAAAAGCATGGAAATTCACAGCAAAATAGCAGGCACCCAGGATCTGTTCGCAGCTAGCCATCACCCTTAACATTATCCAACTGTGCTTGCATATTGGATGGCTGGTGCTTAGCTGTGAGTTTCTAGATGCCAGTGGGTTCAAACCAAGCTCTTAACACCCTTTTCGGTGCTGCTCTGTCTCAAATAACCAGAAGATTTCCCCTGTTCCCTCTTTCTTTTCATGCCTGTTTAGCAGCACATGGGCAGAACAGGAGGCTAAGGCTGACCTCTTGCAAGAGCAAAAATATCCTCACCTTGCAGTGTGAGAAAGGGCTCTGTGCAGGCAGCATCAGTGACCCCCTCTGTCTTGCTTTGCCCTGCATGGGCCAGAGATGAGACCTGCTCACTACTTGCCCTACCAAATCAGCACTAGTTCTAGTGGGTGCTGTGGCTAAGCACTCACGATGTAATCTCATTCCCTTACTCTGACCTCACTTTGCTGAGATTCTTAAGTATTAATCCAAAGTATCTTCTGCCACTTCAAGCTGAATGAGAGACTAAGGGCAACATCGGCATCTGCAGGAAAATTAATACCAGGGAAGTAAGGTGTGGCTATAAATTAATTAAACCTCATTAAGCCCCAAGTAGATGTGGCCATTCACAATTCAAGTGGTGGTATCATGTGATGGTAAACCAGCTGAAGACCCTTTTAAAGTTTAATGAGAGAATCTAAATAAATGGTTAGTGCAGCTTCATCAAACCACTTTGAATTTGCATTCTAATTATCCTGGAGGAACTTTACTTGCTGGTGCAATTCTGTGGCTGTTTCTCTAAACCTGCTCAGCTTTGCTGCTGTTTTGCCCCTGGAACCACACACCTGATGCACTGAGACGGTTTGGTGAGTGAAAGTAGCATAAAAGCATTTCTTTTTTTCTTTCCTGTTGACTTACTTCCCTCAACCAGTTCACTGGGTGTCTGCATAAGGACAAGTAGGAACGTGCTCATGAATGTGGAAAGGGCAGGACTATGGTGGGGTCAGCTGCCACAGAGCAGCATGTTGTCCGTCCTGGGTGATCAGTTAGGCAGGGAGCAGGGCAGAGTTTTAGGTCAGCCTCTCCTTGAAGAGCTACTCCTGGGATCCGGAGTGAGCCTAATGGGCCTCTGGATGCTTTACAGATTCTATCAATGCACTTAACCAACTCAAACTAAAAATCAAGAAACTATATTACCAAAGCTAACCTGTTATTGATCATTGTAGACTACCAAATGCAACTGTCAAATCAAAGACAAATCAGCAAGCGAATCTTAGTATGAGACTGGAGCTGTATTAGGCAAATCATTAGCTAAGCAGAAGAAATAACCTGTCCTTATAAAGCCCTGAAAGAATCTGAGAAACTGCTTTTGCATGTAGTTTGGAAATGGGAAACTGGACTTTATGCCTAGCTATGTCCACTGCTATTCTTCTGTCCTTTGCTAGGACTGAAAATATACAGGCTTTGAATCCAAGCACCTCTGAATCTGAAACAAGGGCAGATAATGCAGACCAAATAAGCTTTATTTCCGTGTGCTATCCCAAAGCAGAAAGAAGCTATATTTTTGATTCCAGCAGGAACACAAGAAAAACTTGCATGATTTCAAGATCTCCCTCTTGATACAAGAAATCAAAAGTCTGTGAGGTAGTTAGCTGCATCTCCATTCCTCTTGTGCATCCTCTGTGCTACAGTTTGACGTCTCCAAATATCCTTGCTGTCTGCAGAGACAGCAGGCTATTTTGTGCTTCATTCACTGTAGGCTGTCAAAAAGGAGAAATCCCTGCCCTGTGGACTCTGTCCTGGCGGATTTTATTTTGCAACTCTCAGTCTAAAGCAAAGCCAGTATCTGTCTCCTCTCTGCAGATCTCCTGCAGGGTTCAGCGCCTTTCTCCTCTTCTTTTGCCCATCGCTGCCCACCTTACTGGCAGGGGCTTTCTTGCTGCTTGTACCCCTCTGAGTACAACCACAAGGAGAGAAGAGCCTCGTGCTCAACTCTCTTAAATACCCTGCGTCCATCAGCACTCACCGCGGCAGAAAATACTTGGAAGGGGCATTAGTGTTGTCACAGCCTTTGTTGTGCTGACCTGCCCCTGTAAAGCATAGGAAAGGTGGGATGGGAAAGAGAAGGGAAAACTGCTCTGAGGATGGCTCGTCCCTTTGCCAGCACTTTTTCTGTGTGAAATCCGGTACTGCATGCGGAGTGCATTAGTATTGTAAATCCTTATAAACGTCTGATAAAAGAATCAACCTGTCAAATAAATGAAAGTCTCCATACGCTAGATACGGAAATGCAATCTGAAATCCTTTTAAAGAGAACCTGATAAACAGCAGGAATTCAGGGCGTCAGTGGAGATGGAGCTCAGATCGCCCTGCTCCCTTTAATCTGATCTCCAGGAGAATCCTGGTAAGAAAGGTCGTGGGGCTCACAGACTGCTGAGATGTCTTGTCCCCGAGATGAGGGTAGCGGTGACGCAGGCGTGCCTGCCTGCTGACTGCAGCGCTGGCCCTGTGCAGATGGTAGGAAACTCCACCAGGCAACTGCAGGATACATTTCGGCCAGCTGAAATGAGTTTGCAGGTGCCCAGGGACCTTTACACTGCAGGGACACCCTTGCCACACATTTCTGGCCACAGCACTGGTGTACCATGTTTGGTACGACATTACTAAGGTGTATGAACAAATGGAGAGAGGTTGAGACAGGAGGGCTGGAGCTGCACCCCTTCCACCTCACGCCACATCTCTCAGGTGACGTTTTGCATTCTCTGCAATAGAGAATAAAGAGGGCTGGTTGCTATTAAGGTGTTTGGCAGCTGGCATCTCAAAAGATGAGGCATAATTCACAGCTTGATCCTTGTCCAAATCCACTGAACTCCGCTGGATTGGCCACTTGCTGTGATGAATGTCCCCATGTTCTGCCTGGGAGATCTCTCATCTAAGCGACACAGTCACAGCCCTGGTTTGATCCTGCCTGGTGAACGGTTGGGGCAGTTGTATGGCTGGAACAGGAGAAAAAAAACTAAAGAACACAGAAGGGGGACCCAAATTAAAACTACACTTGGAATGTGAGTGAGGACTGGGATGTTGTGGCCTGGGTGGAAAGCAAAGGATGTGAGAAGAAACTTTCAACATGAGAAGCATAACTCATAGTTAATTTCTTTTAAAAATTATTATTCATCCAACACATGAAGATCATTATGGGAAAGTGTTTCAACTGAATTTAGTTTTACTTTTACTTTTCTGTTTTTACTGTTTACTTTTCTTTTTTTACTGTTATGTTTGGACCCCTCTGGAGTTATCTCCTGCTTCCTCCCTTGGCTGATGTGCCTTGTGATCCCAGCCAGCTCCCCTTCTGCTTCTCTTTCATTCTCTGTTGCTCATATATATCCTTTTAAAGCTCATTTTCCCCTTCTTTTCCTGCTTTTCTCCTTACTGTAGTCCCTCTGCCTTCCCAGGGGGACCTCCTGGTATCAGCACCACATTGCCCCAGCAAATGATGGCATCATCCTGCAGGGCTGAAGGTGACCTCAGGTGTTCATCTATCCCTCAGCCTTCTCAATGCAGGGTCAGTTTTACTTATGTTTTCCTACAAATGTCACATAATTTTAAAGTTTCCCATGACAGAGACTCTGTGGCCATTGAAGGTAGCCAGCTCCAATGCTTAGATACCTGCAGTTTTATGTAAATTGGTGTCCAACAGGCACAACTATGAATAACCAAACATCCTCAGATCATGCCTTTCACCTTCTTTCCAAGGCCTTGAGTCTCTCTGATATGATATTTTCACTTTAGCAGGACAGTTCCTCAGGATAGCAGCCCCGTGTGACATTTGGGGCAGTGTCACAGAGCCTTCATGCCCTCACAGGTTCTGAGGAGGATAAAAATCCCATTTCCCAGTGGATTTTGAAATTAGGCCAGATGCTCAGTCAGAGCAAATCCAAGAGATGTCAGAGTTCTCTGCAGAGGAAATGAAGGAAAAAAAAAAAAAAAGTAATGTCCTTTCAGGTAATTCAAACCAGTTCACTTCTAACAAACAGAGATGTCATGCCTCAATTTGCCTTGATTTTGTGTCATATTTATAGCACATAATATAATGGAAAAAATAAATGGAAAGTCATTTCAAAATGAAAATCAAAAATGTTTCACTTCCAAAATGTTGAAACAGGGCATTTCAACCATTTCGAAATGACGCTTTAAATCTATTTTTTTTCCAAGCCAAGAAATGCATTGAAAACAACCCTCATCTGCAGAACTTTTCAGTTTCAACAAATTGACATTTTTCACTGAAATTCACATATCTGTAAAGGTTTTTTTTTAAAAAAAAAAATCCAAGGATTTTAAACATTAATTTGTTGTTAGGCCTCAGAGCACTTCTGAGAGGTAGTTAAGTGTTATGATCCTCATTTTGCAGAAAGGGAATCTGACTCATAAAGAAACATAAAATGCAATTGAGTTCCCACTTACTTCAGTGGAAGAATTGATGTGTCCAAGGTCAGAGAGAAAGTCAATAGCAGAGCTGGGGGAAAAAAACCCCAGGAGTTCTGAAACCAGTGCCTTTTCTGCAACCACCAGACAGCCCTCCGTTGCAGAGTGAGCAAAGCCCAAAGTCAGCAATGACCACTCTACTAAACCCTATCCTGGGACTGGAAGACAAAATGGAAACCACCCCAAACTTGGAAGGAGACTGAGATCTTCCTTCTTAAAGATATTTGGAGCCATGATTCAGCCGTGTTCAGGCTCTTCTGTCCCTCGCAGCCATGCGGCTGCTGTGGGCCGTATCCCGTTTGGTTTCTGAGTAGTAGAGAACTCCTGTCAACTTCCAGAAGAGGTGAACCAAGCCCTTTGAACTCTTGTGGTTGAACTTGTGGTTATTAGTTTCTGCAGCAGACCAGCCTCTCTGCCCATGCCTCAGGAAGAAAACAAAGAACAAAGCTGTCAGAAGGTAGTCACATTTTATTGCAATGCTGAATAACTCGTTTCTGGATTAACTTTGAAATTTATAGAGTTAAAATATAGAATGTACCTAGCATTGGAAAACAATATATTAGTGCGCACAGCTGCTGCACACAAGGTTTTAAGATATTGTCTGAGTCCCTACATGCTACTGTGCCTTGCAGGCATGGCTATTAATTCTCTTCCGACCCTGGATTGATGCACCTTGTGCGTGGTGACACAAATCTACCCAACCTCCCTGTGCCCCCACCTCTTTCTCCACAGTGGCATCCATCCCACAAACCACCTAATGCTTGTTTCTCTGCTGGCTAGTGATTGAACTAGCTGCTTTGCCATCCAAAGCAGGGAGATGTGCTTGTGGATACCAATGCCATGTCCTGCAGAGGTAGTGCAGGGAAGTGAGCTTCAATAGAGACAGAGGAAGAGATTTTCCACCCCTACCCCCTCACCTCTATGTAACCATGTGCATTTCCCTGACTTTTACAGTCCTGCGTCATCTTCTCTCTGTCCTGTGCTGTGCAGACAGGATTCAGGTGGCAGCTCAACCCTTCCACATTTACCTTTGCTCCAGCACTTAAACTGGTCACGGGTAACTGCATCAAAGACACGTTTTACACTCTCCCTCCTCCCACCCTCATCATTTGGATTCACATAATCAAGCAACTTGCAGCTGAAATTGCTCATAGAAAAATAATTTTAAATTGGTTCATTAATGCTCATTTACGCAGAATTCTTAAATATAAGAACATGAGAGAAAAAGAGAATATATCTGAATGACAGTAGGAGAATGTTGAAAGCAACTTTCCTGTAATTGTGAAATCTTGTGTCTAAATATGTTTAGACAATGTGAAAAGTCAATTTAAGAAGCTAGGATACATACAACCACAGCAAGGGGGGAGATATCTCAGAGAATGCAGACATCCTGTAGCTTAAGCTTTTTTGTTTCCCAGGATGTACAGGATTCTGATTTGGTGCAAAACCAAAGTATCACCACGACAGTCAATAGCTGCAGTCTGCACTTGGAGAAATGGAATGAGAACGGTGCCTTTAATAAATAACCTCATCCTTCACACTCCCATTTCTATTTGGCAACAGGACAGGGCAAAATGATAGGAGGTGACCACTCAAATTGGTGGAGCTGTGCTGAATTACTCCAGTTGAGCACCTTTATATCACATCAGGTCAATGGATCTGGGCTGATGTATGTCACTGAAGGATCTGGCCCTGGAAATATATCGGCTCTGAGGCTTTAGCCACTGTGTCAGCTAAGAGATGAGCTGCTGTAGCAAGAGTCCATCCAATCCAGTTGCTCTCTTCTTCTACCTCAAAATTAACCAATGATTCATTAAATGAACAATACTGTCCCTGATGGTGGCCGTCTGCTCCTCAGAAGGAACTAAACTGCTGAAACACATCTAATTGTACAGTATCTTAACAAAGAGGTCCTCTGGCAGTTACTTCCTGAGTTAGCCACTGATCAACTTACACTGTGAAGCATGAGGATTGATAGCTCCTGTAATTTTATTTAATAAAGATCAATTTAAATAGTTGGCCTTAAAAACAAAAGGAAGGTTAATGAAGGTAGAGTCTTAAATTATATAGATCACAGCTCTGATTTTCATGCTAACAGAAAACAGATCAATGGCAACTGTGCAGTATAATTGGAAATGTAAGAAAACTGAAAACAGCCATACTGTGGAAAAGGTAATAAATACTGCAGGCAGACTGGAACAGGGGCTATCAGAGGAGGATAATACTGAACAGAAAGAGATGAACAAAAGTCTTGCCAGAGAAGAGGCAGGAGGGGTCAGACTGCAGTTCAATCAATGGGAGGCATGGGCTCTTTTGTATTACTTCGCCAAGTCATATCAGGAGTTACAGTGCACCAGAGTGTACATCAGACCTGATTCACTGTTAGAGTAGTGAACCTCTGAAAATAAGCACACATATATCTTTTCCGAGCCCCAGAGTTAGGCTGGGGAAACTCTCCCACTCCCGGCAATAATTGTCTTCCCAGGACCAAAAGCCAGAGAGCTGCTACAAGAACTTGGGAGGAGAGATAGAGCAGTGCAGGCAGGAGCGAAGAGCTGCAGAGAGCTGTGTTTTCACATGCTGCAAGGTGCTTGAGGTTGGTGGTGGAGGAGGAAACAACCCAGGTTAATATCGCACCATGATGACATGCTGCTGTGTTAATGCAACGGCATTAAGGGGGCAAGTTTACAACTGGTAGATGTCAGGACGGTTCAGAGCTCGCCAGCCCGCTGCTGTGCTTCGGCATGCCGTCACCACGATGGTGCCTGGCTCCCGGGTAAGTATTCCTGCATGCAGCTAATGAGATGGCTCATTAGCAGTCTACACAGCCATTGATCAGACTTGCACACTTAGGCACAGGAACCGAGCTTGTGTTTAGTCCTGTGCTAGGTTTCTCCCTCTCGAAGGATGTGACCACAATAGTTTAAGCCATCCTGCCCTGAAAAATAGAGGAACAGTGCTGGCTAATTGCTAATAAAAGAAGCTTTCTGTTTGCCTGATAAACTGGGTGCTGCTTGTGAAGAAATCTCACATGAAATCGGACTGTAACGTTCATTACAATTGAACTTTGGAGAGCTTGGAGAAGTCCTTTAAAACCTAGTCAAAGCAATCTACAATATAAAGATGGTTGTCCCATCTTTGTGTTAGCAGACACCTAAATAAATGAATTCATAAAATGCAAAATTATTATCTTTATCAAGGGGATCACTGGAGTGCCAGCTACTAGTGTGTTTCAGGCTTTTTTGAGACAGAGATAAATGAGCACGGGCAAACTTCAAAAGGTTGACGGCTTAGAAGAGCTTAGCATGCGGTATGGCTATCTCCCTGACCTCAAGGCAAGAAATAGCACGAGATCAAACCCTCTTATTAGTATTTCAGCATAGAGAGCCAAAACCTGACTGCATGAAAATAAAGCAGACTCTAATGCTCAATCACATATTTTCTGACGTGAAATAGAAATCATTCATAGTTCAAGTTCAGGTTTAAACATGATATTTGGGTTCATTCTTATTTTATCTGGAGTAAATGCTCAAGAGTTCCACACAATGACAATAGCCTTGTTCTTTACACTAGTGAACACCAGGCTTAGGTTCCCGTTGCAGAAGGATACCTATGTAAGGGACTTTTTTTTCCTCAGTCTCTTAC
The DNA here is from genome assembly GCF_009769465.1 of Tauraco erythrolophus. Classification (NCBI taxonomy): domain Eukaryota; kingdom Metazoa; phylum Chordata; class Aves; order Musophagiformes; family Musophagidae; genus Tauraco; species Tauraco erythrolophus. The sequence continues at coordinate 12,120,547 of NC_141476.1, forward strand.
TGCCTCTGAACTTGAGTGACATGAAAAACTCGGTTCTCTTCACTCCACAGTCCCTGAGTATCTTTTGCATGTTAGCCATCTGTAACATCCTCCATTGCCCTGCATGAGAGGTAGCCAAAACTCGAAATAAAATTAAATGTATGCTAGTTACATCAATCTACTGCAGCTGCAGAAATACTGCTTCATCTTTTTAGTGGTTATGGATGTTGATAAAGAATGCAGATGTTTCCAAAGTACTGAGACAAGCTTAAAACACAGCTGCCTTTGGATCTTGACTCTGCCATCACTTGCTGTTCAAGGACTGTCCAGACATAAGTTTTGGGGTGTAAACTTCCTCAGAACATCCTGCTCTTTTTTTTTTTTTTTTGAAGGAAAAATAAATCCACATCTGAGATGAGGGAGATTTTGGCTTTCTTTTCACTGCTTGCTCTGATCCAATCTTATTGTGTTTCTTCCTCCTGTTTTAATTTTTAAAATTGTGTGCAAGCAGCCTAGAAATGCCTCCCCAGCCTGGCTGCCTTTATAGTCAGAGGAAAGAAATGAGCACCTGCAGAGCACAGTCAACACCTAGAATTACAGAGAGCTAGTGGAAATGACAGAAATCGAGGGAAATATCTTCTGGTTGTTTCAGTCACTAACAAAGGGCTCTGCATTGTGTCACCTTCACTTAGCAGAGTACTCCTGCTATTATCTGCTGGCTATTTTCACAACTGCTGGGCAGCTGGGTAAGTTTTTCAGGAAAGAAAACTTAAGTGTGAAACCACTGGAGGACTTGGCCTTGTTCTACTTGATTCATCTAAAAGTTAGTCATCTGTACCTAATCTTGACACCAACACACTCTTTTAGTTAATAGAGAACACCTCAAAGTGCTATTCCATTCTAAGAGGGTACCCAAGAAGGATGATATGAATATCCTTAAATGGAAAAATTAAATACACATTGACAAGCACACATACATATTCCTATAGATATGAGGGAGTCTACCATTTTTCCTGGCAGAATGATATGGTCTAAAAGATCTATTTGAGCTTTGTAGGCTAGATTCCTCTCATGCTTGCATAAATCAAAGGAAATAAGTGCATTAAAGTGAAAGGAGTTATTCCAGTGCTAAGCAGTGCAAAAGCAGTACAAGCCAACTCTCTCTAATACATCTCTGTCTGATGTCCAAATATTATATATTCTTATATGGGTAAATCCTAATGGGTTTAATCCTTTCCAACTTCCAGCGCTGCACACTTCAGTGGTTCTGCCAGGGGGAGTGGTGACCAGGGAATTTAGGATTTGGACTGCTGGTCAGAAGCATGTTCCGCTCCTCAGCCAACGTGTGCCTCTGTTTATTTTGGCATGCTGCTCCCACTTGTGCCCTCTCACAGCATCTGAAAAAGTTCCTATTATTTCTCCTCGGTGTTTATTCTTCTCCAATACTGGCAGATGGTCATGTGCCAGTCTCTACCCCTCTGTTTTCTACTTCTATATGTCTCCAATTGTTGGCACAACTTCTCCAGCATTTCTTGGAAACTTTCAGCATTTAACTTTCTCAGTGTGTCACCTGGTTTTGTCCCTTCAGAGCCATAAAAGGAAATGATTGCTTGGGGGGGGGGGGGCGGGTAGAGCTACATATATCTTTCCAGAGTGTATCACGGTTAGGTGGATGTAGTGAAAAAAAATCTATCTGTGTGGAGGAGGGCTGTCTTTCAACACATCCATTTGCCAGGAAAAGAAATATGGCAGTTGGACTTCTGAAAAAAAAAAAAAAAGGAGAAGGAGGAAGAGCAGCTAATTAGCTGTGTAAGTCAGCTCTGAAAGAATAAATAAAGAAATAAAAGTTAACACTCACATGCGCTTTAAATCCTGAGGCTGCTTCCTTGCTCTTACATGTGTGTGTTTAATAATGCACAAGTTCCTCACTTGCTGCGTTCTTGTGCTACACCCCAAACTCAGTGGGAGTCAGCAAACCGGCCTGGCAGGGGGAGCAGAGGACACAGCATCTCTCCTACAACCACACAGTGGCCCAGGAACACCCCACAGAAACAGCCCTGGAGCATGTTAGAAAAGCCCAGTGGGATAGAGAAACACAAAGCTTTCAAATTAAGGCATCTGTGTAGGGCCCTCTCTAATCCACATCCTCCACTGACAAATATTTGATTGCCTGACAAATTCGCAGGGATAGTCCCTCCTGAAATACGCTTCTCCATTGCATTTCCCTCTATTAATAATCAGCTGGCCTGGGACATCATTTGCTGTTTGCAATGCAGCGATAAGTGCATATTCTGGACAAACAGCTTGTTAAGAAAGACTTTTAGGTCTTCTTGCTGGCCTCGTTGCTAGGAAACTGGAAAAGCTACTGAAAAGCTGCTTGAGTGTGGTGGAGTATATTGCTGGCAATCAGTGTCACTTGCCTTGGGTGATAGCCTGCAGCCTTTAAAAACACTGAAACATACCCCGATGCCTGATGCCTTCGTGTTATGTTGTGAGGACATGCAGTTAATTAAGTGGCTTGTGTTTGTATGTTTGGGGCTCAGGAGTCCAGTGTAAATACTGTCATTTAAAAGACACTGGAGGAATGTTTAGGATGAAATAGGTTACATGAGCTGGTGGCCTGGCTCATTAAAAGTCAAAGCTGATCAAGATGTGAGTTTGCAGAAGGGTGGTAGAAATCCCTCGTGCATTTTTGCAATACTAGCACAGCCCCTCAGTCTCACATTGTGCTTGGATTTGGTTCCTAGCTGGAGCCTGGGTAGAAAGTTTGAACAGGGTGGCAGCTCTTCTCACTCAGAGGCACCATGCTCACCCTTCAGGGGGGACCATGCTCACCCTTTATGCATCTCAGATCCTTCTCTATAAGATGCATATATACCTTAATCTTATTACTGCAAATCTTCTTAAACCAAATAAATCGCCAGAGTAATTCCAATTGTCAGGAGACACGTGGTCTTGTGAGGCACTAGGAGTATATAAGAACATAGGGATGAAAGCTTTTATGTGCCTTCGAGAGGGCTTTGGAGGAAACTGTGCGCAGATTAAGGAGCATCTCCAATGGGTCAAAAACCATGAGACCTCAGGAGCAGCCTGAAGGCAGACACACCATAGACCACACACTCCTGAGCCTGACACAGCCTTTGGGGAGGGAGATGTTATGGCAGAGGAGGTAAAGCCTTTGACATCACCTGAAACACCAGGTATTGGCCAGTGTTTTGTAAGAGAGCTCCTTTTGTCCTCTACACCAATCTGCTTTCCTGCAAAATGAACAAAGGTACTTTTTTGTTGTAACTTTTCCATCTCTGTGGAAATCTTCCCTATGAAAATGCTCTGTGAGCATTTTGGAGAAAGTACATGGCACTTGCTACTTGCTGTGCCAGGCTGGGATGGTCCTGCAGCACATGTGGCGAGCTTCAGCCTCAGCAGGGACCGGTCCTTCGTATAAACCTCCTTTCCTGTAGCAACATGCTTTTGGAAGTAGTAGGAGATTAACTACGAAAGGTCTTCTCTAGAGAGTTAGATTTTGTTCTTGAAGCTGGCATCTGACTGGAAATGGGAATTTAGTCATTTAGTCACAATTTTTTTTAAAAAAGATATTTTAGAGATACTAACTTCTTGGCTAATAATTGTTTTTCTTGGCTAACAGAATTATGGCTAGAAGAGATCATGAAGATATCCATGCTGTACACCAGTATGCCAAAACTGTTATCCAGTTACACTCAGATACCCTGTCTTCACAGCAAAGACTTGTGCTAGGCTGAGGATGCTCTGGTCTTGATAGGGGAACAGTGATGGCCTCAGAGTCTACCCCTTCCCTTGTCTGCAAAGGTGAATCACAGCTATTACTGCCCTATTCCCTCTTAGTTTCCTGGAATTTGGGTTATGGCTATTTTTTCTTGCTGGGCCTTTCTTTGGTACCCCAAACTCTCCAGGACTTTCTCTTTACAGGTGTCATGTATCTCTGAAGTGCTGCTCTTTCGTTTGCTAAGCAAGACAGAAGTACAACTGAAAATAAAAGCCCACCGTTTCCACATGGAAGGTCAGCATTTTTTTTGACCATGTGCCTCAAATTGTTAACAAATAATCCCTTCTTAGAGATTCAAGTGCTTTATTATTGGGACTTGTATGATTAAAATATTTCTTTCCTGTGTCAAGCCCATAATGTGTGATTTAACTAGACAGTGATTATCAGCTATTTTTACTTTGAAGATCCTGACTACTTTGCCAGCAGAGGTCTTTGGACCCTCCATTCCCATCCCAGAGTATGCAAACTGCAGGTCAACACCCCACAACTAGAAGATCATTTCATAAAATCCATCCAAAACTGAACGTAACCTTTCTGATGGTAGAAAACACAGCATAGCCATCAGCAGATAAAAATTCATATGGGATCTTCCCCTGCTGATGTGGGGTGATGTTATCACTCCCACCCAGACTGTCTGCATTCCCTCCGTGGCTTCTGCCAGAAAACTTGGAGCTTAGTGGCATGAGCTCTGCTCCCTGTTCCTTGAATGAAATTAAGGCTTTATTGCTTGTTCCGAGGAAATGAAAACAAAACACAGGTGCCACGCAGTAAAAGGAGATATGAGGAAGGAAAGTGTGGGATCCAAGGCTGTAATAAATGTGTTTACAGTTGTGCTGTCTGCTTCTAGGACTGGATATCAACAAAGACATAGCGCAAGGGGAGGAGTGAGAGATTAAGATGATACCAAATACATGAAGGGATGCCAGCCTCAACACTGAAGGGTACTCAGTTGTGGTTAAGCAGCGCAGGGGATGTAAATCGAAGTGGTTTGTATACTCAAACTCAAGCTCATGCAAGTGTAATAGACCTCTCTGTCATCTTCCAAGCAACATTGTTTGTCTAGTGAAAAGTTTCTCTCTCAAGGTCAAATTCATCCTGAAAGAAGTTGTGCATGAAGACTTGCATGAAGGGCAACTCCTGGAGCACTGCAGATGCCCTGAAGGACTTTGCTCATTTTTTTGGTGGTCCTCTAGAAGATTCACATAAAAAAAATCAGCACTTCAGGGCATTAAGTTTCCCATGTACATAGCTCCTACTCCCAATACTTTGTCACCTAAGAGGCTAGTGTCTCCTTAAGTTCAATGCTGATACTGTGGAAGGACAAGACCAGATATGTAATTTTATCAGAAGTTTCATCTCACTTGTATAAATATCCTACTTGAAACTTATATTTATGATTGTGTCGCCCATATAACTCCAGCCCATCCTCCTGGTGTTTAACATGGTGCGTCTGAACTGAAATAAAACTGTCAGTATTCACTGTACTCCCTTAACTCTGCCTTTCAGTGGGCGGGCTTTCCCTTGCCATGGTACCTGCAAACTCTAAAGTCATTGATAGACACTATCACTACAATGGTCCTGAAGGGACATGAGGCAATACCATGCGATTGTATGGATTGGGCAACTGGATGCAGTGTAGATGTATCCACTTCCCTGGGGTCAGGCAGCAAGACGACTGCTTCCTGAAGGCTGGTACCCAAAATACTTGAGTCCTATCTTCTTTCAGGGCTATTTTTCAAAGGTATTTTTCCTGCTGGGATCTCACAGCCAGGAGGGCAACAGTGGGAGCAGAGACTGTGAAGGCACCAAAAAGGTGATGCTCACCATGTACTTTTCTGCTGGAAGCAGTGGCCTCAAAATCTGCCCCCTTTCCACCTCTGAAACCTCAAGCTAAGGAAGAACATTGCCTGGCTAGGTAACAGGCACATTGTGGGGACTTGCCTCCCCTTGTCCTTCTGCAAACTGGCAGAACTGTTCCCCTCTCCCAGTAGATGTCAAGCAGGAGAAAGCTGGTGGCCAGAGAGCAGAGCTGACAGCGTCACAGCTTATGTTTCCCCACATGCCCTGTCCTGCTCAGCAGTTTTTCCATGAACTTATTTGAGCAGCACTTCGCACTTTGTGCTATGAAGATCAAAGAGTAGGTGTCCAGAATAAAAAGCTCACAGTTACCATGAGGCCTGTCTCTCAACACGCTGGGAATAGAAATGTGGCAATCAGACTTCGGGATGAAATCATATTGGACATGCTGGCTTAATCTCTAAAATAAGAAATTGTAAGGAAAGAATTACAGCTAAAAAGCATTTTACATTTTAGAAAGCTTCTCTGACCCATGCTGGATCAGGAAAGAGAAGGAGAAGAGGAGAAAAAAAAAGCCTGTGGGATGCAAATGATTATAGCCAGTTGGGTTAGGGAAAAAAAAAATCCTTCATCAAATAAACAGACTCCTGCTCCCATACTGTGATGCATGATTCTGTTTGAAAAGGAAAGGGCTGAGTTTGGCTTATTTCACTTCTCAGAATCAGATTATTTGCTATTTGCAAATATCTGGATATTATTGGCAAATCTCCCCAAATCTTCGTGTATTTTATCCCAACGCATAGATTCATTTCACAATCACATTTAGGTGAGATACAGTGCAGTATTCAGTTAGCTGCCCTCCCAATATACCTTTATGAGAAAGCAGAAACAATAGTCCATAGCCAGCTGCAAAAGATGAATTGCAAGCAGAAAAAAAGAAGCAATTTGTAGTTTCCTTGTTAAAAACATTTGCAATCAAATAAGTATTCTCTAATGCACATCCAAGTACAGAGATTCTCACCCTACTGTGCCGTGGGTTGCAAAAAAACCTAAAAGTTTTGAAATTTGTGCATTATTCTCATGTTATCATGAAGAGTGGACTGGGTTGATAATGACAATGATGATGAATGATGCCACACTCGATGGCACCCCTTGAATTTCTTTGTTAACACAAAAGCATTGCTGTAGCAATGTTTGAACTGCATCTTTACTATATGGCAAAACTATCAAAACCAGAGAGTAAAGAGACTCCATACCTGCTTCACTTATCAGTAAAAGTTTGCTCCTGTCATTGTTTGGTGCTGTGTCAAGCAGTAGAAGTCTGTAAATGTTACTGTTTCTTGGCTTTCAAATATTCAACATGCTCATTATTTTTGCAGGGTCATGGGTGTTTACAGATGTCACATCCAGAAAGATTTTTCCTGAAATACTTACAAACCATGTAAGCACTGTCACATGGTGGGTTATGGAATAAAGTCTCTTTACTATGAGCCTAACTCTGGCCAAGGGGGTGATGGACTGCCCCTTCAGGAAGAGGGCACTTGAGAACAGCAGCAGGAGGAAGGATGGGAGTTTTTACGTTCGGTTTCCCACTTCTTCACGAACACTGACTTCTGACTGCAGGACGTTTACCCATCCCATCCCCATCTGTCCACCGTGCCTCTTTGCTGAAGCAAACACACACCAGCCAGCAGGACCTGCTTCCCAGCCGCGTCTATCCCTGCCAGCACATTAGCAGAGCTTCTCTCCGTTTTCTGCTTAAAAACTCTGTTTGCCAGTCGGGATCCCACCTGCCTTCGGAGTCTGTGGCCTCAGCCTGACCGATTACCCGTGAAAACTGCACCATTAGGTTCCTCACCGAGTGGAGGCTGTATTAGAGACGCTCAGCGAGGCTCAGTGGGAAACTAAGTTTATTAACAAAAAGCAGGAAGCATTGTGTGTAAGAATATCTCTACACTTGCAGTATCTGGAGGGAACATTATCACTTATCAGCCTAATATTTCACTGCAGTCCTTCTTTCACAGGCTCTTGCTTCCTTCTCCTCGCACAATAACCTAAACATGCTAACAGACTGTTGGGAAAATATACTGGAAATGTTTGTAATTTGGATGAATTTTCAGGATTTTTCTGACCAGCCTGGTGAGAAGAGAGAAAAGAAAACAAAGGTAAACAGTAAGTGAAACACGGTCGGGCTAAAACCTGTGTATTAGGTCAAAAGAAAAAATAATCTCTGCAGGATTCCAGGGGGAGATTCTATTTTATTGGTGTTTTTATGTACAAAGGGAAAGGTTAATAGAAGGTCTGAACAGAAAGGTTCATAGAAAATTGTCATCTCTATGTGTTTTCTTTTTGAAGTAATAGTTTACAGGAGCCAAGGGAGGGGGTAAAACAGTAAAGGCCAGAGGTAAATTGAAGGCGGAACGGTTTGGAGGAACTTTGACAAAACCACTTAAAATCAGGGAACGCAGCTTTATCAAGACTGAAATACATTCCTGAATTATCCCAATTTTTGCCCAAATTTTGTTTTGGAGGAAAGGAAAGAGGAGGAGATAAATGCTAACACTGAAAATACCATTGAGAATAACATATTTTTATTTTTCTTCTCCAAATTAATATTCATTTAAATCAATTTTTCTAATTGAAATGACTTAATAATGTCCATAAAATAACAATGAGTATCAAAACAAACACTGCAGATCTAGAAAGTTTAAATTAATCCTAAATGAATCCCTGGGGTATGTTTTCTTTTGCAAAGAATAATGTAGTTTTCCATGCTTGGTTTTAAGCCAGACTGGAAGCAAAGCTAAAAAAAGACAATGCTGGGCAAAGCACAATTTCCATCATTTGCCCAGTGATGGTCTCTGTGTGGAGCGGGACAGGAGGGGCAGCTGCTAGGTCTGAGATCCATTTCAGTTTGGTCTCAAGAGCAAACTACTCTTATGTTAAAATGCTTGTTTTCATTTTGATTTATGTTTTGTTATAATGTCTGTTGTACTGATCAGACCAGAGGTTGACCCAACCCAGTATCCTGTCCCGACAGTGGCCAATGGAATGGATTTTCCAGGGAAAAGAGATAAAAAACAATTCCTGGACAGACTGATTTTTCCTATCATGTCAACTCAGCCCTGACAATGAGCCCTTTAGGGATTTCTTGCTTCATTGTTTTACACATTATTTAAGAATTGGGATCTAATGGAAAGCCCTCAGCTTCTCTAGCTAATGGAGAAGTTCTGCTGGGATTTGAGGACTTCAGTGCTGAGGAGGAGCAATTTGGGCAGCCTGGACATGGTGCTGGTGTATCTGCAGAGCTTTTGGAGCATGAGCAGCTTGAAACTATGGTTCTCTGCACGAGGCTTGTGGTCTGTTTTCAGCCACAGCCTCAGTAACAGAGAGTTTGTACATGGCACAAGTTGCTGTGAACTGACAGCCTTCTTGCCGTCCTGTCCATGTTCCCCAAATTGACACTGGATTCATTAGGCTTAATATGCAGGCGTGAGCAATAGTGAGCTGCAGCAGCATCTCTTCCTCCACTGGTGCAGGGTCAGAGGACGGCAGAGAGGCTGAGTCAGAGCCGAGGAGGCTGTTGTCATCTCCAAGGCTGGCAGATCACGCTTCCCTCCCAGGCCTTATCTGGGAAGAACATGATGAATACAGAAACTATTTTTGAAGGAACAAAATTCAGGTGATCCTCAGTGCAAAACTACGCCTCTTTCTCCCACAGAGCTCATGCCCTAGGGATGGTTTTATGAAGTAGATCTCATTGTGGGCTGAAGAAACTAGTGCTCCCATTTTCCTCTTTGGGATGTGATTGATACTTAACTTGCCTTAAATCTATAGTCAAACTCTTAACTCTTCTTGCTGTGAACAATTTTCTCCTAATACAGGTGTATTAAACCTAGAATTGCAGTGAGATGGTCAGGAAAATGTTTTCCTCAGCCAGGGCAGCATTGCCCCAGGGTCTGCAAGCAGCACTGCAAGGTTATTTGTGCTCATGTTTAACAAAGGCATGTACGTGTGACAAGAAAACAATTAATCTTAGGAATTGGAAAGAAGCCTTAAAAATATCTGCTTTCAGTGAACTTAAGGATGTGACTTGCCAATTCATCGTGATGGTGTTCCCTCTAAATGGGTACTCATTTTGGAAGCTGTACACTATATTTCTAAGATGTTTTACGCAATTTCCCAAGATATTGTGTCACATCAGCAGAAATTCAACATTCTGCAGCTCTTAAGCAGCAGAATTTGACATTTCCATTCAGCTTTAAAGAAAGTAGCATTGGTTCTTCTGATCCTGATATTTGCCAATAATTCAGGAAAAGCAGGCTTTGCCGAACTATAGATAGAGCAGTTTGCTGCTGGCTAGTTTACTAGCTGAGCTTTTCAATATATATTCACATGGAAACAGGTTGCTCTTCAATTAGTTGGCAAACTGCAGCAGGAGGAATGGTGAAATGTTGAGAGTAGATATTTATCTGATCATTATCAGGAGTGCAGGTAACTGGAAAACCTGTGAGAAATAACGACAGGTTTGCAATTGAGTTTGAACAGAGAACATGTTTGAACATGAGAACATAACCACTTTTGTCCTGGAAACATGGAGAGAATTACCATGGAGAGATTAGACAGCCTCAATAGGTGGGTAGGTGGGTAGGTAGAGAGAAAGGATTAGAAAGAAATCTGAACAGAAGCAACAGGGAAATGAGGCGAGCGAAATAAAAGGTGGGTGTAAACGCCATTGCAGGGCTTTCCTCTTAGAACTCAGAGCGCTTAAAAAAAAGACATAAGGGTTTTCTCTACAAGGAGAGCTGCTAAGGCAGGAGGAGAAAAATGGTTACCCAAAAGGCCAGTGCTCAAATTAGGAGCAGGATGAAGAGGTGCTGGCTGCGTAGCTCAGCCCCACAGTGCTCTATGAGACGGCGTAGAGCACATTCAGAAGACGGGAGAGCTCCACAGCAAAACAGCCAAAATATTTCTTTGTGAAACTGCTCTCTGAAAGCCCAGCACAGTAACTCATCTGGAGGGAGAGCGGTGGGGAACCGCCACCGCCGCCTCACCGTGGAAAGATAAGTTGCTGTGCTTGAAGACGGATCATCCCCCAGCCGTCCATTGCACTTTCTGCCTGAACTGCTGCTGTCTACGGAGAATGTCAAGTCCTTGGGGCCTCATCTCCCAGCATCTCCCATATGATATTGAGGGCCTGGCAAACACCTTCCCCATAAATTACTGTTATTGCAAGGAAGGGGACAGGCAGAGAGAGGACTTTGCAGTGATCCTAGCAACATTCTGCCTCTAGAAAGCACGTGTTGTGGGAGAATTTCAAAATGCTTCCAGGAGCCGAGGAGGCAGATGCAAGTTAGAAACCTTTGAAGGAGATGAATAGCAGGAAGCATCTCTAAAAGACCCACAACGGCATTACTGCAGAAAAAACAGCTGCAAAATGAGGTAATGACTCTTCAATACTCTCCAATATGCTGGCACAAGTCCTCTGTGTTTCATCTCACTATCTATCAATGGAACATTAGAAGATCTTAAAGTGTTTACAGGTGGATGCAGGGTTAGTCCAGTGGCCCCGTGGGGATGCTGACCCCTCTTTCTGCAGGAGGCACAACAAGGCAAAGGTCATTCTTCTCTGTGCACTCAATAACACAAGAACTGGACCCCAATGCATTTATTTTTTTTCCTGAGTCCCCTCCTGGGTACTTACTCTAAAATTGCCTCCTGCCACATTTTTCTTTCTCCTCAGATATTAAAAAATAATTAAAGATAAAAATAAGAACAGAGAAAGGCTGGGGGAGGAGGGCAGAGGAGGAGAAAGCCCTATCTCTCTGTGTCCCCCAAGAGCTGAACATCACGTACAAAATCATTGCCGCTCGATGCACAAATGACATCCTGATTTGTGAAGGACCTGAGCTGGCTCTCCCAGTGCAGTGTGACCCTCCAGTGCCATCATGTTCTGCTCCTTTCCTGCCCCACTGCAAGGGGGTGTAATCTACTAGCATCTAGAGTGGGATAGAGCCCACCTGGAAAGGAAACTTCATTGGAAAAAGCTTCAGAGGGAATTGACTCAAGCAAGTGCCTCTTCTTTGTATAAAAGAGAGCTTTCTGCATGCAGGCAGCAGAATAGATGGAGACCTGTCAAAAAGTGATGCATAGACAGCTAAGTGAAGCTCAAGCATTCATAAAGAAACAATGTTATCAAAGATGAATAGCTTGAAAACTGCTTTTAGGAACATTTACACAGAGTTTCACCTCCTGGCAACACAGAAACGTCAATGCTGCTCCGGCAAGCTGACTCATAACAGAGCAGGAGAGCTTTACAGAAGTCTCACGCTATTTTTTTCTTCCGCACCAAGGTCTGTGCAGAGGTGTGTGTGCGGAGGGGTGGGGGGTGCAGCACCGAGGAATCACCCTAAATTGGCTCAGAGAGGAGTTGTTTTCAGACTCCTTGCCACGCTTTATTAGCGTGGAAATTCAATAATCTCATTAATTACAGAAAATAATGTAAGGTGGATCTGCCGGGCTCCTGAACAATTTGAGCTCTCCTTCTGTGGGTAATTGCCAATGACATGTCTGAGAGAAATATCACAAAGATACATAACAAAGGGCAGCGCAGCTTTACAGCATAGATCTTGTTGCTATGGGAACTTGTCTTTGCTCCTATCCCAGAGCTAGATGATTTATGTATGTGCAAGAGTTCCTTTATTTTAGGGCTTTTGCAAAAGAGAAAAAACCCTATCAGATCTCTATCCACATCTATCCATCCAGTTATCTATCCAGTTATCTAATAATTCTTTCTTTATTATAATTACCTGTCTGTTATAGTCTTTATCCATTGCCTCCTTCTTCCACATATTCCACTCACTATCTACTTTTGGGGGCCAAGATATAAGACAAGCTGAGGGAAGAAAAAAATGTGGACATCAGTTACTCTTTGTGCATGCTGCATGGACGTGACTGCTGTTCAGAAGCCGAGGAGAAACAGTCAAGCTGTGTGTCATGAGCCCCTGCTGCTTTAGGGATGCTCTCTGTGCCCACATGCAGCAACATGACAAAGCATCTCCCTTGTTTCCCAAGCATAAAGGGAACAGTGGAGCTGGAAAACCCCTCAGATCTCAGTCCTTGTGAATGGTCAGAGAGCACAAGGATCTCCCACTGCTGTGTTGGGCATTGAAGGTGGAGCACTAGGAGGAAATGCCACAAATCCTGGAATGACTGTCCAAAAGATTGAAGTTGGAGCATAATTCCCATTAACAGACCTCTTTGGTCTGTTCATCTTGTGTAGCAAGTGTTTGGATGGCTATGTTGTGATGTTTGGCTAAGGTGGAAATACAATATCTTAATTCAGAAACAGGCAGATTTGGCTGCAACTGTTTGCTGTCTTTGCATTTCATGACTTGTTAGGCATTTCCCAGTAAGCTCTTGGGTCAAGATGTACCTGAATTTAATAGGAGGTTGTTTTGGTTTTGTGTGTGTGTGATAGCGTTTCCATTGGGGTCATTGGGTGCTTCAGTGGGACCATATAAAGTAACTGTGCCTCAGTAAGAAACTACCAAAAGCTTCAACACTCAAAAATGAGTATCTTGCAATCACCAGAGACTCATCAAAGAAGACATTCAAATTCCGGTGTGCGCAAGGATTTAGATGATTTAGAGACACAAAGCTGGTCCTGGGAACCTCTTTATTTCATTTCACATCCACTCCAGTTAAATGACACTCCTTTAAACATGTACGTGTGTTTGTGTAGAGCATTGAGTGTAACCACTTGCAAGTTCAAGATATGATATGGGAAACCTGGCCAGCAGCCATGTTCAGGACCAAGTTCATCTTTAAATCAGTCAAAACAAGATCCTGAGAAACCACCTGACACTTACGCTAAGTCATAGCAGTATTTAAAATGCAAGCTCGCTCTTACTTTGCCACACGGTGTAGCATTACTCAAGGCTATTATTTTACTGGAAGAGTGAACATGATGCCCATGACTTTGTTCACTCGATGACTGGAAGCAATTGCCTTCTTCTAAAATGCATCAGAAAGTCAGTGCTTCAAATTTTCGAGGAAAAAAAAAATCATGTGAACCACTTGATCTTGAAGAGAAAGTAAGTGAAATTCCATATTTATGAGAGTTCTCTTCTAGCCTGGAAATTCACTAATCAGTGAAACCTCACTTTGCAAGTTCAGGGAGCTGATTACACTCCTGATCTAATCAGTTCCTTGCTGCATGGAAACCCCCTCCATGTAGACCTCCTGCTTGACTTTTTGCCCCCTAGACCAGCTGTGGTCAAACCATTGCTCTGCCTACTTAGAAATGCTGAATCACGAAATGGAAACTGCCTGTGAGATTACCAGTGATAAGACAAGCCTCGTGGCGTTTGAAGCACTCTTGCTCTGTAATTTCTTGGGTCCTCATCATGTGGATGGCACACTTGCAGAAACCACTTTCCTAATTCATGTCGAAGATAAAAGTTAATCCCTCGGCACAGCTGATCGACTCTTCATAACAGGGCTCCTGCTCCCACCACGAGTCTGCAGCCACGAGCAACGGCTCACTCCTCCCCTGCTTCCTCCCTCACCCTGAGTTTCAATTCCTTAAAGCTAATCAATATCATTATTAATGTTCCAAAATCAATTATCCTAATAAAGCCTGGAGGGAGCTGAAGGGTTGCTATTCAGCACTCACCTTTTATTATCCCGACTGTTTATTTCCCCATTGATAGAACTGTCTAACTTTATGACAGATTACGGGTGAAACTGCAGTACTCAACACACTTGTCAGCCCTAGAGATATGTTGTGTTGTTATTACTATTTCGAGAGCCTTTTGCTTACATTCCCTGGTTGTACGGATGCTTTGGAAAGAGTTCCTGGCTTTGGTCTGCTGGAATATGATAGGGAGTGCTGCAGCTCCATGCTGCACATCAAACAGATAATAATCTCTTATATCTATTCAATTATAATATTGCCTGAGGCCATGGCACTTTGTTTATGCAGTGGGCAGTGCTCTGTGATCTGCAGCAAGATTGCAAGACACACACGGGGTAGATCACCTTGTGGTAATTCACAGCAAATCAGGTGAAGGTACGTTCAGAGGCATGATCCCTAAAGCATCAGGGGAGTAAAGCATTTCTCTTTCAGTCAAATCTCTCTTTTCCATAGAGAAGTTGTGCCAAGAGCCTGGAAGAAAAGGGAAAGAAAAACTACAATTCCTTACAGAAGTGCGGCATCACAGACACACTCCTGCAGAGGCAACTCAGGAGTGGGGGACACGGGCATGCGTCATGGGAGAGAAGCAGTTAGTTGTGAATGCTCCTCAGTCTCCTGAGGAGCACTGAATTCAATTCCTGCCTGCTGTATATGTCTACATGTATATTTTAAGGAAATCCAAGCACATGATTGTTTCTTCCTTCCTGGGCTTATTGATCAACCATTTAAGAGCACAGAGTAGGAGAAGAGACTCCAGGTCAGGTTATCCTCTAAGATCATTCCAGCAAGGAGCTGAGGTAGGAAGGGAAATGAAAGTCTATAAATGAAATCATCCTTTCTTAAGTGCCTTCCTTGACCTTGCATGCAGAGCCCGTCTTGGCCAGCAGCCTGCACTGCTCATCAGCCCACAGGGAGCCCCTGGCAAGAAGATCTGGGCTGGGAGCACTGAGGAGGAGGTCTTCAGTTGTGCAGTCTCTCCCTGTCCTGGAATACATCTGCTCCCTGCCTCCATCTGTAGGCAAGTGGCTCTGAAGCTCCAGGGAATACTCCTTCGTCTACATTTGGAGGAAGGTATCTGAAATGCTTCTCTCTGACAATCCTGCAACAATTTCTGTACCCTGTACAGTAAACCTTTTGCCCAAAAGATGACAAGTGAATAGGGAGGTTAGAATAGGCAGACAGAGGCCTTTCTTACTTACTTGGGCCAGCAAAGAAAATGTGTCGCTTACTTCTTTTCAGTTAACCAATATTAGATAAGATCATTCACACCAGTCCTCAAACTGATAATGAGACAGGCCCCATTTCAGGGAGATTATTGCTTTATTATGGAGTGAGCATTTGGCAGATGTCTTAATTTTACAGAATTCATTTCACATTATCAAGATTTCTGTCTATCTTATTTGATTTAACGTTTGTTAAGAGTGATTTGTCTCTCTCTAATGCTTAAGACCAGTGCAGTCCAATCAAGCCAATTGTCTGTAATTTAAAGAGTTCCTGGAGGATTCGTAACAGCAATAGGATCTTTGGGGTTTTCTTCTGAAAAAGAAAAAACGCAGAAAATACATCCTGTGCTAATGATTTCTCTCATCCTAGTCTTCTTTTATCCCAGCCTTTCCTGCCAATATGCCCGTATAGCACAATTCCAGATAAATCAGAAATGCAGTGAAAAGCGGCATGAAAGCAGCGTCACAAAAAGAAAAAAACTTGATTGAAGTTGTGAGCTAGCGAGAGAAATGTGAGCCCATCCGAATCTGAATTAATTAAAGATTTTATTAGCATCTGATGGCGCCCCAGGGAAAAGTACTTTTTTTTTTTAATCGTCTCTCTGTTTTAAAGGCAAAATACCAAGCAAAAGCATTTAAGGGTCATGCCAAAAAAATTTGTTTTGAGAGTGATACAGCTGTACTCTGGCTGTACCGAATTACTGGTGATGGTGTAAACAAGGCCATGCCAGTTCGGTGTTCTGTCGCAAGGAACAGGCAGGACTATGCTGATTGGGAGCTCAATTGCATAAGAAAATCAGTGCATTTTCAAATTTTCGTGTTCTTTTTTTTTTCTTTGCAGTGGAAGGGAGCTCTGAAAACTGCATGGGTAAATAGCCCCATGCCTGGGTCACACAGCAGCTGGGATCTCCTGTCTCTCCATGTCTCATCACATTCAAGCCACCAAGGCAGCCAAGAGGATGAGCCCTCTGCTCTGCCACTCCTTTAGGTACGTTGCCTTAGTTGGAAGGGGCTGTGAAATCCAAGCTGAATGAAGTCAGGAGGAAGGAAGCAGGTAATTCCCCCTTCTACATCCCTCTTCCTTCCCTCCCTTTCCCACTCAGAGCTTGGCCTTTATAACAAGACATTTTCCTCCCAGGCAGAGAAGAGATTCTCCTAGATCCCAAAGACTACGTGCAAGACGTCGACAGCATGCTCACGCGTCAGTAAGTGCTGGCGTTTGCTAGTGCAGTGATGCATTAAGGATAATGACTAAAGCGGATCAGATATTTAAAGAAAACCAAACTATTCATAATTTATCTTTCAAATAAACGTGTTGGCTCCGTGTTACAACACTTAGCTGAGTCATTATATGCCATGCTCAAAGGTGGATGCCAGTAGATGTGTCACCAGAGACCTTGCTTAAAATTCTAGCATAGTCATCAGCAATCAGGAGGAGCAAGAGATCTGAAACAGTAGAAGGCAGAGCATAAGGCATGGCCTGGTACAAGTCACAGCTGGACTGAGTCTTTTCTTGGGAGGCTGAGCTTGCAAAACTTTGTAAAGCTTGCAAAGATTTGGCAGTGAGGCGTGTTGGGGAGAACAAAAAAATAAGTGGATCCCATATGGCATGTGAAATAGCAGGTGAAGATGTTCTTTGGGGCAATGGACCTTCTGGAAAAGAGAGGTTTGGGAGCTGTAAGCAAGGAAACTGCTCAATGCTGACCACGGTCTGGGAACTGGGATTTCAAACATGTTTTGTAAAGAAATAAAATCACTTGTCAAAGAAACACCTGATTCCATTGTCAAAATCTTCAAAAGAAAGTTTCCAAGAGACAGATTATTGCCTGACTTCTTGGGCCAAAGCACAGCAATAATCTGACCCAGACATGCCAACAGTTGTCAGTCCCCCAGATGCAGAGATTTTAAGCCCTAACAATGGTTTATCCAAAAATTTAGACTTTGACCTTGCTGCTTGAGACACACACTCCAGCAGCAGAGAAGCAGGGGACCATGCTACTTCAGAAAGCCCTTCTTCAAAGCATTTCCCTCAAAATCCCACTTCTGCACTGTGTTTGAGAGCCTTGACCCTTCTGGTCTGGCATGACTGATCCTGGCTTGGTGTAAGAGCATCTCTTACCCCGCGAGAGAGATGCTGATAGCAGCTGGTGCAAAGAACCACCGTCCTGTGAGGATGCGAAATGTATTTCCCAGTCTGGCCGTGGTCGGTGTGACTTGTGGCAGGCACAGAGGGGAGCCTTTGAAATGAGTAATCCTTGTAAAAAAACCCCACACTTCTCTTCCTCTAATCAGGAGCAAAGCTAGACCAAAACCATCCTATCCACCAGTATCAGAGAGCAAAAGGTAGAGACCTGGGAATTACCGTGCTGTGTTGCATGAGCTGAAGGGTCATATTTCAAAATATAGATTTTTCCAACGAGTCTTTCTGAAGCAAATGGAAGGAAAGGAGCATTTCTGTAGAGCCTAGTCCTCAACCAAACTAACCACTGTTTCATGAAGTGCACATCCTAGGCCTTAAAACTGCTGTTTTAAGCTGCGGAGGATAAAACTGACATGATAAAATTCACTTTTGTGTCAAAGGATCCTGTGAGATTCTGTAGGTGGGAATAAAGGGTGGAAGAATAAGAAAGAGTCTTGAAGTTAATTATTTTTATTACCATTTGCAAACCACACTTTTGGCTTAAAAACTGTTATCTGTTCAGCACCAGTGCTGTTGAAATATAATTTTCATTCTTGTTTTTATTATTACTATTTTTTCCACTTTCCGTCTTACTTGATTCCTGATTGTTCCCCACTTTAGTAGCCTGGCTTGTTATTCTATTATCTTCCTCAAGAGGCTTTTATGTAGAGTCTGTAGGAGGAGATGGAGGCTTCAAGGGGGAACTCCCCGCAACAAACCCTTTCCCATTGCTTCTTTTCTGCATTTCATGCACTTATTTATTTTGATAATAAACATACACGATCTCAGGAGAAGCAAAAAATAAAGAAAGAAGGAGTAGAAAAGTTAGTTTTGGTTCAAGAGCCTTGAAGTGAACACCAAGATGCAAGTCCTGTTGTTTTAATGTGCAAGCAGCCAGGACGTTAAATGAGTTGTCATGCTTTTGCTGGACACCTTAATTGCCTTAGTTTCAGAGGGGTTATGGACTGCATGGAGAAGCAATTTTGCAAGTAGCAGAGCCATGTCCTAGCACTTATCTCAACAGACACTGGGAGAGGTGTTCTTCGCTGTGGGTAGTTCTCTTCATCCCAGGGTGGTTAGGCACATCTAGCATTATTTTTCTTTGGGGTCCCAGATGGCCATAGTAACCAGCTCTTGTGCTGGCTGGGAGAAAGTATCCCTGGGGAACAGAGAAGTAATATCCTCATTTTACAGCTTAAAAGCTGAGACACAAATAGTTTATTTGTCTAATTTGAGGCAAAGCAAGAAACCTGTGGCAGGACTGGGGAGCGCTCTCAGATCCCAGCCCCAGACAGATGGCCAAGCCAGCAGCACCACTGTTCTTTCATTCTGAGCTTTCAACAACGGAGAAGCATAAAATGAATTTACTTCTGCATATGAGCAGATGCTGGAGGGGAGATTTGTTTTCCTGTTCTTTTTGCAGTATCTGCCTGGCTCTGCTGGAAGCTGAGTAAATGAGATAAAACGCTGAACCAAAGCTGCAACACCCACTGATGCAAATTTTTCTTGGCCAGTGCTCGTGGCCACCTTCATTTTCTGCAGAGAAGGGAGTGTCTGGTGCTTAGACACTAGAAAACCAGGAGTTTGCTTCAGAGCCTGACAATTTCACACAGCCCAGCCTACGCATAACAAAGGAGCAGTCAACCAACAAGTGATTTTCTAAACTTTCAACACAGATGGCCTCTCAGAAGAGGATGGAATATGGGCCTCTCTTCATCATGAGCTTGGTAGGCTGGTGACCTTCAGTTGTTCTGAAAAGCAAAACTCCTTGTAGAACTAGCACCAAGGCCATCTCTATGGGATAATGCAACGGTCACTCACTTTCACATTCTCAGCTTCGTATTAAATTGCAACGCAGACGCCATTGACAGACAAATTAGCCAAGTCAACATTTGGAGGATTCTCACTGCTAATGATCTCTGGTCCATGAAGGCAAACCTAAGGACTTCAGGCTATACAAACCCATTGCAGATGAGGAACCCAGCTGTTGATACAGCTGGTATCAATAAAGCATTTGTAGTGTAGAATCCAAAAGAGATCTGTTACATAGTGTACTGCTGTTGAGAAATCATGTGAGTCAAGGGCTACACTGTTCACGTAAGCTTGGTAATGAAATGTCCCTCAGCCCTCCTCGCTGCACAGACATCCCAGCCTACCAGGACTGAGGAGGTTGCAAACGCATACTTGATAATGGACAAGGTTCCCTCCGGCAAGGATAATGCTGTGGATTTACAGCCACATGGAGGGGAATAGCCACAGGGAGGAACGGAAGATGATGGTAAAAGCAGGATCCTAAAGCAAAAGCAGTTCTACCCTGGGCAGGAAAGCAGCAGCAGATCCAAGACACTAACTTAAGGGTATATGAATCTTCAGTGCATATAGTTAAAAAAAAGTGTAGGAGCTTTCTCAGAAAATAAATCTCAAATATCTTAAGAGCAATGAATGCAGTAGATGAAGAGAAGGGCTATAAGTGCATTCCTCCCCAGCTGGGCTTGGGGCTCCACCACTGCTACCAGGCACCTCCAGGGAAGGGACCACTTGGGTCCCAAGACTTTCCAAATACTTCAGCTTCACTGCATGGCTGAGATGCTAAAAGACTCTACTGGTAAGTGCCTTGTGAAAATGAGCTTGACCAGATTGGAGTAAGTTATAGACCCAAGGAGTGGAGTGAGGGAAACTAAGACAGGAATCCTCTCCCTTGGATAGAAACCAAGGAAAGCCAGAGATGTGCCAATCCAAAGGACAAGACAAGGGCACAGTCAAAAAGCAGAGAAGGGAGATAGTAGTTGGAGTCCAAGAAACCATTTTGTAAGGTCAGGTGGTGGCTGTGGCAAGGTTAAGAGAGGAAAGGATCAGGTCTTGAACAGGGCTGGAGGAGGTGGAGATTAGATGCTGGATTACAAGGAAATTAGAGTGCCTGGGGCAAAATAGTCTGAGGCACACCAGTCTGAAGTAACACTGTGCCAACGGCTATTTTAGGCAGTGGAAGTGCTGAGGTGGATGCTGGAAAGCCTGTCTTCTCTGAGCTGATGCAATTGTGTGCTCTCTCCTGTTTGACTTGCTCCTACCTGGGACCGGTGAGGCCGTGTTGCACTGCAAGACTGAATCAGGCCCAGCAACATTTACTTGCTCAGTACAGGGAAGGGATTTTTGAGGACTGATTAGCTAATATTTGCACAGAGCTTTAAACATGTCAAGGGCTTGGTTTAACTAGGCTTTTCATGCTGCACAGTGATCTGCAGGTAAAAAAAAAATGCAGAATATGTTGGCAAACAAGGTCTTAGCTTACAGAGCTGGACCTGTCCTCTTAACCAGCTTTGTAGGAAGACTCTACAATGAAGCTGAAATGTCTCTCAAGACCTCACTCTTCAGGTTACACAGCAGGCTACATCTTTGGAAACAGCCAAAGCTTTCTGGAGGTTGCAGAACCCAGGACACAGTGAGTCTGGTTCAGAAGTGATGTCAGAGGAGCTGTAACAGGACTTTCTGGTCTCTGTAACTTGGACACTAACCCCACACAAGCTGTTGCAACCTGGTACATAGGCAGCATCCCATGCACACATGGATGGGAGGGAGCTGTTACTGCTGATGGTTGTATGGTATTTAGGCAGAGATGCAGAAAGAGCTGTAAGAAAGTTTCAGGGCTGTTCATTGCCCTTGTACTGGCTGTACTGGACCTTCTCAACTCTCACTGAAAGCCTGCTTTCTCCGGCCTTTTCCCTCTCCCCCTTCCACAGCCTCCTTCAGCATTGCTCCTCTGATCCCCTCCTGACTGCTTTCCTCCTGAGGCAAAAAGCCTCCACACCTCCCGAGGGCTGGTGTGGAGGCAGCCCTCGCTCAGCCACTGCAGGAGGGCATGGAGTAGGGCTCATTGCCTGTCCCCCCGCTGTCTGCCTTCCCTGGGGACCTCTTTGAGCTGTTACCTGGACAGGTCTGCATTATGCCTCACCCACTTGCTCCACGGCTATCAAACCAGAGGTGGATGTTGCTGAAGAGGATGGGAATCCCTTGGGTAGCAGTTGTTACAGCTAATGCCCACTTCGTCCTGGAATTATTTACCCTTCACCTTCCACGAAAATGGGGAACCCCTTACTGCCCACTGGTAATCAGGAAAGTGGGCCAGCTTTGATGATAAACAGCAATGCCTGTGTCTCAAAGCAGAAATTATCACAATAAAAAAGGCAGTGGTGGTCTTCCAGAATGGTATATGCATGTCCCTGGGGTGACACACTCTTCTGCCCTACAGGCCCGTGGCATGGCTCCTTACCATGGCTCACAGCCATGGCGAGTGGACAGTGTAGGGGCAGAGCACAGCAATACTGGGCTTTTAAAAGCTTCTTGGCTTCTCTTTTTCCATGGCAAAGCAAGGTACCTGACTCAGAGGCCTTTCCATCTGTCTCCACGCTGACAAACCTTCCTGAAACAACCTGAACTTCAAAGTTTGGTGGGAGCCAAATTACTTCCCCAGTACATTCCATAGGGACTAGGCTAGTTAAGAGGAGAGACGTCAGGGCTGTCATCGAAGGGCATGGAGTATATCTCACAGGGGACTCCTTAGCGGGGAAAGAGAGAGGGAAATCTGGGCCTTTCTGTCTGCGGGAAGACATGCCGAGTATCCATTTCATCCCCTTGTCATCAGAGGGAAGAAGGGGTAAGGGAGAGAGAAACAAAGCTGGTAATTAGCTTCCTCGGGTATCCCAAGATGATTGCAGTTCAAAGTGTTTGGTCAAGACCTCGATATATGCTTTCTCGCTGCACTAGACAGCACGAAATAGGACGAATGAGTGAGAAAGCAAGCAAACTGGAGAGTTCGTCTCACTGTTAATTAAGTGTCTGGTGCTTAGAGGAGCAATTTCTCCAGCTGCCTCTGGATGGAAGAGGCACTTGTGAGCATTAGCAGAGAATCCTGTAGGTAGCATCTTAATAAAGCCAACACACTGCATCAAGGAAAAAGAAAAGGGAGGAGAGGAAAATGAAAAGAAGAAATTAAGCTTAGTTTCTCACTTGCAAGGCTAGAAACTGGCC
Organism: Tauraco erythrolophus; assembly: GCF_009769465.1. Taxonomy (NCBI): domain Eukaryota; kingdom Metazoa; phylum Chordata; class Aves; order Musophagiformes; family Musophagidae; genus Tauraco; species Tauraco erythrolophus. Next base: position 12,143,253 of record NC_141476.1, read on the forward strand.
CAAAAACCTGAGTAAAGCTCACTGAGCTAGGGCTGCATTTCCATGGAAGACAGCTGACAGGAGATGTCTGGCCAGGCAATGAAACCAGTTTCCTTACAAATCAGAGAAAAGCTGTTCCATATCTCCCCCATTGCCCCCACTCCAAAATATCTGACTGCTCCTGGCCTTGCTGTTGAAGGTAGGTGCTCTGAGTGCAGTGGGAGGGAGTAACCCTGCTGTGCCTCTCCATGGTGACAGCACTGTGCTCTACCCACTACTGTGAAAATGGTGTGGTAGGAGAGGACCTCCCAACAGCACTGCTCTTGCTGGGCGGTCGGGTGGCCAGGAGCTGAGGGCTGAGAACTGCTGTCGTCTGGTGAACCCTCAGGGAAAGCCACGTGCCATCACGGGCTGAGTTTTGGCTACTCTGAACCGGACAGCATCAGTCTTTTAAGACTATGTTGGTGAGAGCCTGTGGAAGGTGCAGGGATGGCCACAGCCATCGCCACTCCTCCACTGGCACGAGGAAGCATCGGATTAGGTTTTTAGAGGCAGATCCACAAGGGCATTGGCCTGCCTGACTCCCATACAGGTGTGGAGCACCTGTGCAAATCAGTGGAAATTTGGTACATCATTACCCTTACGAGGTAATGCCCCCACCACTCCTGCCAGCTTGTAGCCTCGGTTGCCCCACTGTGCATTGGAAAGAAGTACAGTGCCCTGCTCCTCCTCAATCTGGGTAATTATGTGCTACTGTTGGGTAGGATTAAAAAACCTGATGTACATGTGAAGATATTGTTACTCTGTTCCTCCCAGACCTGACCTGGGTGGGAAATCTGAGTGCTAAGCCAGTTGTGAATTCTCTCCTACACTGCCTGCCAGAAAGTAGGAGCTGATGTCAAGTAAACAGAGAGAGAGGATGTCTGTAAATTAAGGGCACACTGAGAAATGTTTTAATACAGAATAACAGAAATTGCCTTCTCCTTCATAAACCATCCTAAGATGTGTAACTCACAATGTGTGATAGAGACAGGTACAAATGCCTCCGTGCACTCTGGTTTATAAGTGGCTCTGTAACAGGTGTTATCATTTTGTCTGCTCAGTATTTTAACATCATTCATTTGTGCCGTTGCAACGTGGCACAACAACGCACCTTAGAATAATTTACTGGGAAGAAGCAATTGCTATGAATCACATCATATTGTCATTATGAATAAAGCACATCTACATGCTGTGCCTTCAAGGAAAGCGTGGAAGAGACGTGCTCACCATTCAGCTTCTCATGGACCTGCGTTTACTTTTCTCCTTTCATTTCAGTTGTTCTCAACCTGCCCCTGCACAAACAATCACATCCCAAGGCTCAAAGGGATTTTGTTGCCTCTCTTTTATTCTTTCAATTCTTTGTTTACCGGTTGCGAAGGCCGGCTGACCATGACTTGTGGGCTCTCTGGAACAAAGAGTACAGCTCGCTAGTGCACGGAGATGGATGCTTTCATGATTGGCTTTAACACAATCACAGAAAAAGTCAAGTTGGATGGGATGCTCAAAGCAGGGCTAACCTGCTTGCTACTGACTTTCTAGTACGTCAGCCTGGGAAATTGAAATCTGCAGGGGCTTAGAAAAAGTGAGAAGAGGGAAAATCAGAAGAGCCCTTCACACTCAGCAGCATGAAGGTCAGGGTACTGTCCCTAGATTTGGGTATGCTGATCCTGTCCCCACCTAGTTCACAGTGATATAGGATATGTATTTACTGATTAATTAATTAATGAAATAATTTATAGAAATCCCAAACCAAGCAATGCTGCTCTCACTCAGAGAAACAATATGACCTTGAGACTGCTAGAGCCTCACTTTTCAAGCCCTGGCCATCTCTTTCTTCATCGTGCACCCTGGTTTCTCAGCGCTCAGGTTTCAGTCAGCAAAGAAATGTTTTGTCCCAGTTCTCTGTCTGAAACAGTCCCCCATACTTCGAGTTTCCTCTGTCACAACTGCGAAAAAAAACCAACAAACAAAACAGAAAGCAAAAGACAATTTTCAAACCTCAAAAGTTGACACAAAACAAAATTGCTATTTTCTCCTCCACTTTCACTTTCTTAAGTCATTGTTCTGAGAGATCCTCCTGATATTTTTTATTTCTCTCCCCCCTTCCTATTTCATTTTCAATCTGGTCTCTCTCTCTCTCTCTCTGACAATTCTGCCTGGCTGCTATCCAACAGGCCTGTCCAGTTTCTCCTTGTACAAGCATATAACACAAAAGAATACAAAGAAGACTGGAAATGCAATTATAAAACTGTCTTTTCCGCCCAGGCACAGTTTTTTTAGACAGCAACCTCCTTTTCAGCACAGTTGGAAGAAAAAAAAAAGAGTAACTAGAGCCCTTCTGAGCAATGTCATTATTTATTCTGGATGAAATGTCCTGCAGGAAACTTTAATTAGACCACATGTATGATAAACTAACAGAACAGGCTGAAGGAAAAAAATTAAACAAATAAAAAAGGTAATGGTGCAATTACCTATATTCCTTAAAGCTGCAAGTCTTGGAGGTGAGCCCGGTTTATTCAGAGTTCAGGAGCTGAAATTGGGACACGAACATTGAGGTTGAAAAGGGTGCACACACACACGCGTGCACATGAAGTTTTCACTGAAACAGCTTTTCACTTGATATTTGGGCTTTTCAACTAAAAGAAAATATTGGGAAATACCTCCTCACAAACAAGAACACTCTATGAAAGCAAAATTCTGGGGTATTCAGTTAGTGGAAGAAAAGCTTTGAAGTCGTGTGGAAGAAAATCTCTCTCGTCAGAACTGCTGTAAGATATACAGGCATGTCTTTGTGCACGTGCGAGCTTGTGTGTGCGTGCACGTGTGTGTGTATTCATATGGATACATGTACCGGAACGTGTATCTGTACAATGGAGTATTTATTTTCTGAAAAAACTTTTTAAACTGTCAGCTAAATTGCTTAATTGCAGAAAAGTAGGCAAAAAATTTGTCATAAGATCAGCACCGTCTGAAAATACAGTATCAGCAATTAAAAGAAATAGCCAACCCACCAACTGCTGAGCGGCAATCTATAATCCATGTTGCAACATTCTGCTGATGCTTTGTGCATCCTTCTCCAATACTCATATTACAAAAAATATCATTTCAGAGCTCAAGTGAATATCCCTCAAGTGTTCTGATTTTAAATGGTAGTATTTATAAGCAAATATACAGCAAAAATATAGAAAATACAGAAGAAAGACGAAAAATCAGGAGGAGGTCACTATGAGGTGGGTTGGGACATGCTGGACCTATTTATTGAGGGAGAGAGGAGTGTGGTTTCTATTATGTACAGCATTTCCTACATTCCCCTGGAGAAAATGGGATCTTTTCATCTTGCTCTTCATGCCAAGTTTCTGTGGTGGAGTTTTGGTAGTAGGGGAGGGGCTACAGTGATAACCCCTGTAAGAAGCTGCGAGAAGCTTCCCCAGCTCCAAGTCGGACCTACCTCTGGCCCGGTCGGACCCAGCTCAGGCCAGGGCTGAGCCAGCCAGCACGTCTGCGAATGCCATATTTAAGAAGTGGATAAAGGAACCCCTGCCATGTGGGACCTGCAGTGAAGAGAGGGGGGAGGCAAAGGCCTGGTCTCTGGCCTCCTGAATGGGCACCTGCCCACACTGGGCCACTGCTGCTTGACTGGAAATGGTCGTGGTGGCATGGCTTGGAGAGCTCTGGAGCGCCCTGCTCCCAAGATGCCCGCTGGGCAGAGTTCGTCTTGTAAGGACTGCCCATGTTCGTTGAGCTGGTCGGGCCCAGCACAGCTGCAGCCAAGAGAGGACTGAGATTTGAGAGAAACAGCTCTGCAGACACCAGGTCAGTGAAGATGGAGCGGGAGGAGGTGTGCCAGAGCTGAGGTTCCCCTGAAGCTTGTCCACCTGTGGTGAGATGGCAGGTGGACCCTGCCATCCATGAGAGACACAGCGGAGCAGAGATCCACTCGCAACCATTGGAGGACCCCACATCAGAGCAGAAATGTCTGTGCCTGAAGGAGGTCATAGAGGGCTGTCTTCCATGGGAAAGGACCCCATGCTGCTGGATATTAGCATTGGAGCACAGATGCATTTGCAGTCCGTGAGAGGGGACTCCACGCCAGAGCAGGTGGCTGCGCCCTAAGAACCTGTGACTCCATGGGAAAAGCCGGTGTTGGAGCAATCTGATGGGTAAGGATTGCATCCTGAATCCCGTGAGGAGGGGCCTCATGTTGGCGCCAGGGAAGAGTGTGAGGAGTCCTCCTTCTTAAGAAAGGAGCAGCGGAAACAGTATGTGACGAACTGACCTGCAACTCCCCCATTCCCTGCACCACTGGAGTAGGAGGTAGAGCCAGAAAGAAGGGGGAGGTGGGGGGAAGATGTTTTTATGATCTGATTTTGTTTCTCATTATCCTGTCAATTAACTGTTAACAAATTAAATTGATTTGTCCCCAAGATAAGTCTGTTTTGCCCAGGGCCATGGTTGGTGGGTGATCCCTCTCTGTTCTTATCTCAACCCTCAGACCTTTTGTTACATTTTTCTCCTCTTCACCCCAAAGTGACGGTGGGGAGGAGTAAGCAAGTGGCCATGCAGTAGCTTAGCTGCCAGCTGGGCTAAACCACAACTCTCTTGCACTGCAAATGCAATAGATATGGAGAGCCAAAACACATCTTCAGGTATTCAGCTGCTTCTAAACAGGAGGAGGGACTGGTGAGCACTGCCAAGTGAAGTGCTCTAGCTGACTGCAGCTCTCATGAGCGTCATGCATGTGCCCTGCCGTGAGCCAAGAAATCCAGCAGGAAAAGGAGAGTTTTAGTCTCATGGTCCATGATCTCCTGTGTTTTGTTTTTTTTTTTTTGTGGTGAGATTATCACCCAAGCATCTTTCTAGCTAGTTATCTTGCAGATGGAAAGAGGCAGCACAATTGCCACTGGATTTTAATCCATTGTTTGGAAATGGTAAGTTTTTGAGATCCCCATTGAAGTTACTACTGTACTAATACAGACTGATGCCAAAGATTATTATTGGAACAATTGGATTTATAGAGACAGAAGAGTGAGCTACCACTAAAGACAAATAAACAAACTTTCACTGTTGCTAATGTGACAATTTTCCATGAATCACCTCTATTTTTGATTGCTTTTTAAGCATTTAAGAAATGGCAGGTAAAAAACATAACTGGTATTTCTTTCTTACATGTCTCCTGAGCACTAGATTGTGTATGGGAGTAGTGGTGTCCACAGCATGTGGAGGGGTTCAAATTTCAAGTGCTCCCAACAGACAGAGGTATCTGCACCTTGGATTCTGACTTCTGACCATCTGTCATGTTTAATGTACTAACGTAAAGATGACAGCCCCTTGGCACCCCATATGGTCAGCCTTTCCTGTGAGTATCTTGCTGGAAACATATCCTTTTGGAGATCCTATTTTAGCCTATACAGGTCTGGATTTTCTCTTTGTTTCCATGTAAGAATAAAAGACGAAGTTCTCATCATTTCCAGATGCCTTGGAATAGTTTTGTGCACCTATGGCAGTACCTCGGAGACATCAGGACGTTTACACCTCCACAGCCTGACATTCCTCTGTGTGCTGCACAGACAGCCTTCGGCTTTGGTTAAACAAAAGACAGCAGTGGAGTAGGAAGACTCCAGGGAAGAAGGACTTTGGGTTGCTTCAAACATATACTGCAGCCCTTACTCAGCAGAGCATCTAAGCCTCTGCTTAAGAATAAATACATGCCCCAAGCTTCACTGCCTTACCCAAGATTTAAGCCTATCAGTTTAAGCATATGCTTATGAACTCTGCTGAATTCAGTCCTTGAACTCACAAGCCTATTCCAACGGAGCAAAGGCAAAGATCACCAGTGCTTTAACAGGAGAAAGATAGGGCTTCCAGCCTTCATGCAAATATCCCGATTCAAAGAGAAAAAGGGAATTCAAAGAGAAGTTCAGAAAGGATCTGCTCTGTCAGCAGCATTGGCTCCGGCTACTGTGTTTTTCAAAGTATAGCATGAACGTGGTATATTAACATACAGTTAACATACAGGCACGTTCACTGGATGTATATGCAATGTGCCTTCCTGTTGCACATTGACATCTGTCTAATAAGCATAATAAGAAAGGTTGCAGAACCTGAAGGGAGCCTGGCTCATCAGCCACAAGCTTTGGACGAATCAGAAGCTGAAATCAAAGGATAATAATATTTACGTTTTTAAAAGGACCTGCCACATGCATTAAATCACAGGCTGTGTCAATCTTGCTGCCAATGCCTGGTAGCTCGTCACATCTCATATTCTCAGGCATCTTTAGCTGGAGAACGGAATGAAGATGCACCACGCGCGAAGGTTGGTGCCATGAATTGGTGTGTGCAGGCTGGGGGGGTCGGCAGCCGCCAGGCCTCGGTGTGTTTTGCTTGCTCTGCAGAGGCACTGTGTTTGTGGATGTGGACACACGCTCCACCAGGCTGACCACCCGAATCTCAGCTATCCTCACCCTCCTGGGATGACTTTTGGCTGAGCCGCTGTGTCAACACAAGCGGTTAGACTGGCCCGTGTGCCAGCATCCCTCCTACACACAGCGGCCACAGGCACACTGGAGCAGCTACCGTTCTGCAATGGTACAATATTCTGTGTTAATCCACCTTGCAAGCACCTGAAAGGACTTAACTATGTGTACCATACAAGCACCCTGCTGAGACAGTGGGAATAGGAACAGACCTGTAATTACCAAGTAAAGACAATGAAATCACACGTACTCCCACCACCTGCGGTTCTAAATGAGGAGAAGTGTTAGTTACACTGTTGTATTTCTATAGCATCTCAGGAGAAAAAACAGAGGGCGTAATGAGCTACTAGACTTGTGATAAGCTTATAAGAGTCAGAATTAAAGTGCATTCACAATTTACCCCAATCCACCGCTCTGCAAGGAGGGACGCAGAGGGAAGCACAATTAAACTTTCGCACTTCCCCTTTAATTTGAGGAACGAAGAACATGCCTGAGAGAACAATTCTGTGTTGTTTCACAGACCCCAGCCATTTGCCACCTCCAAATGGAAACAGGCATCATGAAGAGATACACACCGTAGTGGCTGGAAACTTTTGCCATGACATTGCAAAGGACCTGAATCTGGGTAGCTTGGGCTGAATTTTAATTTCCAGGCACCCTCCTTTGGGTGTGTTCACGGGACTGATAGGAGAGCTACTGTTTGAAAGAGATCTGCAGAAAATGTCACTTTCTTCTAAAATGGACTTAGGAAATCTTAAGAATATGAATATGAAAATAGAAAGATGAAAGAGACATACTCCCAGAAGTAGGTTCCTCCATGAAGGCTCTCCTGAGGTTTTTTTTCATGTCTTTTAATGCTATATTTCCATTGCTTTTAAAAGAATATTAATTCTGAAAGCTTTTTTCTTTGTTCACTTCTTTGATTACTATTGATTTGGTGTTATGTGGTTGAGAGTCCTGTTAGGTGAAAGGATTTAACTGAATGTCCTGGTGGAAAGGTTTTTCCAAAGAGGATGTTGCTGCAGTATTTCCTTTACATGCTCAGAGTTTGCATGCAGTACATCTGGAAACATCATGCAGCCTTTTCACTGGGACTCAGGCTGAGGCACAGCTAATTCAAAAGCTGTCAGATGTGCATTTTCTTAGGGGCAACAGTGTGGGGCAAAATCGCAGTCTGCATTATCTTATTGATTTCATCAATAGCGCCGTTTGTTTGAAGCACCTTCTCGGGTCAACAGGTAAATATTTAAATTCTTTCTTCAGATGGAGCAGGTTAGAGAAGCCTCTTTTTAAGGGTATTCTTAGATTTCTGAACTGAAACTTCTATGGATTCAAAATTGAGCTTCTGACAGTAAAAATTATGCTTTGGCCTCATTCTAAGGCAAGAGAGTTAATCTGTTCTGGACAGACAAGCCCTTTGGAAAGCATTGATTTGAAAGGAGAAGCAAAAAAAACACCATGAAAGACTTTTTTTTTTTATTCACAGAAAACAGAATGTCATGGAGAAAATGATGAGGGAGTGTGTGTGTAATCATGTATTTATTTATCTGAATCCCACACTGAAAATTTTGTAGGTGCAGAAGATGATGAGAAAGATAAGGCACTGAAGTGATTGTTTAAACTGAAATTGAGTCTCACCCACTGCAGAGTTTGAATTAAACAAAAATAACCCAAAGCAGCAATGTAATAACCTTAAGTGAGCCACTTTTTAAAGCAGCTTACACATAATGGAATTCTCTCAGCTTTTTACAAATGTTCCACATACATTCAGATAATCATCGAACTGACGGGCTTCCCTTGCAGACAGCTGAAAATAAACACCCATCTCAAAATGTGAGCATGTCTTCTTTCTTTTCGCCATACATCCAGCTTCTATATGTTGTTCTTTATCAAAGTATCTAAGTGCTTTCAGAAGACCAAAGCACCCTGGTTTTATAGATATATAAATATGTTTTATAGCCACTATAGGGATTTCTGTGCTACAATACAGTAATGGTTCACCCAAGTAAGATACTCTGGCTATAACAGTGATCAGTGCTGGATGTTTCGGTGTAAAGAAGGGCTCTAGTGTCTCTCTGAACTAGGTAACCTATAAATTGTTTAACATTACCAGAGCTGACTCCTTATTATTTTCTTCTGGTGAGTGCCACTGTAGAGATAATACACCAATAAAATAATTATTCTTAATTGTTAATGATCATTTTCAGTTTCAAAGACACAAGGTAAAAGCAAATAGCAACCTAGAAAAAAATTTGGAAGATAAGGAGAAAGGCTATAACGGGGAAATGAATACGAGGCAGAAGTATAAATCCCGTCACAGATGGGTCTGAAACAGGGCTCCAGGCAAACCTGTTCTGTGCAGACATCAAGGACCTTTGGATGTGAGTTTAGTAACGTGGACCCTACCTGTCGTCTCATTAGCCTATGTATGCAATTAGAACTGAACTATCTTGATCAGCCTAGCCCTGAAAAAAACAGCTGGAACAACCTATTTTCTTTAGGTGGTCTGTTCCTCTGAGGCAAAGGAAACACCAGGATCTAGATGGCAGCACTCGGGACATTGCTGAGAAAAGATTTAGACTCTTTGGCTTTGCTCAGTGGGGCGGGCAGCAGCAGCAGAGCTTAGAAATGTCTTCATCCAGGCTCTGCTACTAAACGTTCTCCAAGCACCTCCAAGAGTTGATCCTTCAGCTGCTCTTGCCGCATCTTCAGCTTCGGGTCTCAAGCATGGCGCAGCACCGCAGCCAGCGAGGTGCAGCATGGTGCCCGATGGCAGAAGGTAAACGTGGCACCTGTGCTGATGCAGTCTCTTTCTATCAAAGGGAAAAGTGTAGGGACTTGAAAGAGACTCCCTGCGACTGAATAACACAGTGTCAGTTCCTCTAATGAATGCCGAATCTGAGTGCATGATGGGTAATTAGTGACTTTGATACCTGTGGGGAGCAGGTCATGATTTTGCTGTCAGGAGCTTCAGTGCAGGAGACACATCATTACTCCAGTCAGTGCTGATTATTACCATACCTGCTCAGTGCAATCTCATATTGCTTTTGGAGAAAAAAAAACAAAAATGCTGCATAGGGGTTGGAGAGTTTCCTTCTCTCTCTCTCTCTCTTTTTTCCCTTCATTTTTGTTTTGTTGAGGAGAAAGAGAGCACCTCTGTGTCTTCACGCAAACTGTCTCTCTTATAAGGAGATGAAAATGAGGGAGGGAAGGAACCTGACAAGTATCCACTGAAAACAACTCTTTAAACCAACAAAGCACATCCACAATGTGTCTAGATCTGTAGAGATCAATAGAAGATGATGTTACTGTGATGTCTGTGTATGCATTTGCCCATCTTACTTGTCCAAGATAGGAACACATTCCTATTAGATATATCCCAGGAGGCAGAGGAATTCAGCAGACCTCCCTGGTTCTCCTAATAAAATACTGAAGAAGTCAGAAAGATAGATTAAAAGAGAAAGAAGAAATGTTAGAAGAGGGCTAGGTTACATCCTTAGGAAAGATGAGGTAGTTTCACTGGCTCCAGTTCAGAAAAACACTTAAACGTGCAGGCTGCAGTGCTCTGCCCAGCTGTGATGGACCACCGAGCGTCTTCTTGTCTCACAGTGCCTGGGAAATACTGGCAAAGCTCCACCAGAGACGCGCAGCGCACATATAGCTGGAGATGCCGGACACATGCCGGGTTGCACTGGGATCTGTGGCACTCATCAAGGTTAATGAGGGGTGCCTAGTTAAGTCACTGAGGCTGAGGACTGGGTTAGTTATACACATATCTCAGAACAGTGCCTTATTCAGTAACTGTCAGTCAATCTTTCTCTTCATTTTAAATACAGCAGATATGGTATGAGCTCTATCTTTTGCAAAAATGCAATGAGAGGGAGAAGGAAGAGATTAACTCAGAACTATTTGTGCATTTGCCATGGCTCATGCATGCTCACTTGGTTAAATAGCTTTTCCTGGTGTGGAAATGCACTGGGTGATTTATTTCCTTTTCATAAATAAAAGATTTGGGATGGAAGAATGGCTATTTTCTTTTATACAATCTATTACACTCTAATGGTTGAAGAGAAGATCTCAGTTCAGCTTCCTGTGGATAGCTTTAACTTGCTCTAATACCTGCTCTGTGGGGAGCTGCTGTTGACACCAGTGTTTGTGCAGCCCCTGATCTAGAGGATTTGGATACCTCAGTACTGTTGGTGATCATTTTACTCTCACAGGTCCCAGAAAATGGGACAATAGGGTGGATTAAGTCACCTGTCCAAACTCCAGAGTAAGTATGAGGTGGAGCTGGGAATGACTCCACAGTCTCCTGAGTCCCAGCAGAGTGCTGGTCCCACCAGGCTCTACTGCCCTTCTCCATGCAGGAGCACATCGTGTGCTTCTCATTGCACCTCGTCCTTCCTAGCTATACCAAAAGGCAGCAGAAACCATTTCCCCAGGACCAATACACAGCAAACAGAGTGAGCATCATCCCAGCCTGCCAGCTCCTGTGGTGTCCTGGGGTGTTCTCAACTGGGGAGGACATGCCAGCTGAGTGCTCAGCCTTCCTCATAGTTTCTTTTCAGTTAGAGCACACTGGTGGTAAAGTTTGATAAGGGAAATTTGACCTGCTGTACAAACACATTGCAATTTCCAGGTTCAGGAGCTGGTCTCTTATCAGTGGTACATTTCTTGTCTGGAAGAAGAAAATTTTCTATCCCAGGTTATTCTCTGTGTGTACAGACTGTAGTTACACTTCCAGCTGGCTTTGCCTCCAGTGCATTCTTCAGTTATTGCTTATTTATAACATTGGAGACATTAAACTTTTCCAATAATGATCCTGATAATTATAACCATCTCATTTAGCCTTAACCGACCAGTGATTGTATCCTGATTCAGGATCGATAGAAAGTTAAAAGAATATACTTATTAAACTCAATAAGGATAAGTTACTAGTTAATGGTGTGAAAATTATGTCACCAATAACTGTGTAATTACGTTCTTATTAATGCATTCAAACATCTTGCCATTTAATTGGCATTTAACAAGCTCATTATAGCAAGATAATTAGATAGCCATTAATTGGTAAAACACTGATTGACATGTAGTATGTTAATAGATGTCTAGTGTGGTATAGTTGTCTTGCTATATGGTAATTTAATGCTTTCATGTTCCTATCAATTAGGTCGTTTAAAATATACGAATGTAACATATTATAGAGTGATTGTATATTTACTGGCAAAGTCATCGTGACTGAATCAGAGTCAATGTATTATTTACACACGTGTTTATCTTACATTTCAATACAACCCCTGCTAGTGTTTGTAGAAACTACAATAAACAACTACATTCCTGGGACCTCCTTTAGTCACTATGTTGCAAAATGAAGCAGAAGTTTCCAACATGCCCTTCATGACCAACGCATGGCTCTTGAACCACATTAGAGCTGAGTCCCCCGACCAAAAGAAAGACCCTGCTGTATAACCCTGAACCTTAGTAGAAATAAAACACTTCTAATTATTGAGGATGGCATCATCAGCATGCCCTGGTGCAGCTATGTGTCCAGTCCAACCCAGCAAGATGCTGGTACCCCATGGAGAACTGCTGTCACCTCCCACCTGTGAGCCACGGCCAGAGCGTGGCTGTCTGTGATGTTGGCCACACAAAGATTTTGGTATGCTGCTGTCGTGGTTTAGCTCAGCCGGCAGCTGAGCTACCACGCTGCCGCTCGCTCAACTCCTCCCTCCGGCGGGATGGGAGGAGAAAAAAAAAAAAAAAAAATCAGAACGAGAGGGGCGAGACCAGTAGGTTGGGATAAGGATGATTTAATAGAACAATATCAGGAAAAGGGAAAAGAAAAACAGGGTAAACAACTCTGAACGTATAAACGCGAAAACAATACGAACCGACCGCACGCGAAACGCGACGCACCGCCCGCTCCCGATCACCGAAGCGAACCCCTCCCCCGGCTGCTCCCCCAATATATACCCTGAGCATGAGCCACATGGTATAGAATAGCCATTGGCCAGGCTGGGTCAGCTGCCTGAACCGTGTCCCTTTCAGCTTCCCGCGAAAAAGAAGAAAAAAAAAAGAAGAAAAAAAATAAAATTAACCCTTTCCCGGCCCAACCCAGAACAGCTGCTTGTAGGATCAGCAAAGTTGATGCTTCTCTTCTAAGAGCTACAGTGCCTGAAAATCTTGTCATATGCACAAAGGTAAAGCTTAGACTCTCTTATTCTGAAGTCCTGACTATGTGTTGCTAGCAGGGAGGCTTGAGGAGTGATCTAAGGTCTGTCTTGAGCAGTAATTATGTTGATGGCTGCTAAGCGATGTACAAACATACTGACCAACCCATTATCTTAATTATCCTTCCCTATGTCGTGCCTGTGACAGTTTAGTTTTTTTGTGACACTCAGAAGATGATCTGGAATTATGTGCTGTCTGCTTGACGTTAGAGCTTGTTCACATATGCATAATATACACCTCTTTTTCTAAGAAGGTTGTCAGATTCATTGAAACAGGACAGATAGTTTAAGGATGTAATATTATTATTATTATGTGCATTACAGTAGCAGCTAAAGGTCCAGCAAAAAAAACCTGTTTCCCTTCCTGCTGGGCACTGTATAAACACAGAGAGAGGTGCTGTTCTGAAGACCCTACTGTCAAAATGGACTGAACAGCTAAAGGGCTGGTGGTGGAAAGTCAATGTCAGGAGGGAGGAGAAGACAGAAATTAATATTGCAATCTATGCTAACACATGGAGACAAAAAAGGTTTTGAAATGGTGCTCTGAGATGTCCAAAAAGCAGAAAATGAAAGTCTCACTGCTGCCCAAATTCTCTGCATCGCTCTAAAACACTGCCACGAGTAGCCTGTTTCCATGGCACGTCTCACTTCTCCAAGTCACCCAGCACTTCCAGCCCTTGTATCTCCATTAACACCCCGGCACAGCCTGCGCTGCTGGCAGTTCCTCTGCGGCACAGAGGTGTGGAGACATTCAGGTCTGCAGTGAGGAACTTCCTGGAACTGACTTGTCTGTTCTCAGGGTAACAAGTGAGTTCATTGTGCAGAACAGGAGATCTCGATTAAGCACAGAATCATACCAGAAATAATGAATTAACTTATACTACATTTCCCCAGCTACCACGGGATTGGTCCCAATGGTGTATTAAGTGGAAATGATAATGTGAGCCTGATTGCAATGATGACGTGAATATTGTTAATGTTGATATCCCCAAATTAGCTCAGGGGGGGAAGTTTCAGTTTGAATTCTGCAAACAGTATGTGACTACTGTAACCTTTAGAACAATCTTTTTAATTCTTTTTCCATTATTTTTAATTTCAAAGACTAGGAAAATAACAAGAACGACTGGTTCACTAAAAATAGCCGTTACGTGACCATGGAAATATGAGCTTTCCTTGAGGAGACAGTCAGTGCTGCAGGGTATACAACATTGTGCTATATTTTGCTTAGCTGTGGCATCATTCACCCAAATGTAGGTAGTTCAAAAAGGCTCAGAAAACATTGTGAGTTTTTATTAGGGGAAAGTTTTAGCAGGGCATTAAGGAGAATGTTTTGTTTCTTCCAGCCATTACAGTAAGAAAAGAGATTTACTGCATTGAGAAGTAAAGAGGACAGATTGCTGTGAAAAACTTAAGAGTTGTAGAGGCATGGGTCAGCTGAGGTACATGGGGCCTGGCAGTGAGGGTGGAAGAGCAGTGGTAGTGCATAGGAATGGGATGTTGCTGGGTAGTTGGAAGATTTATGGCTATTGGAAGAACTTTGCTTGGGTCCATGAACAGGATGGGTTGAGACTGTGGATCAGAGCAGAGGAACATGCACAGAGTTTGGCTGGTGACCCATGGGTGGAGACCTGGACTGAGGAGGGATGTAGCAAGATGGAGATGGGCTGCCAGGATTTGGCTCGCACCATGTGAGTGGCCCAGGGGGGGCTGTAGCTGGCAGCGAAACAAGGCAGCTGATGATGGGCTTGGGGCTGTAGCATGATGGAAGAAGCCCTCTCACCATTATCCTCTTGGGCCCATCTCCAGCAAGTGTAAATCCCCATGTCATCATCAACAGCAAGTCGGTGAGAGACCATTTATCAACATGCAAACCTGATCTGTAGCAAAAAAGGCATCTCTGTAAGTACAGGTCAAACAAGCTCAAAAGACAAACTTTCCTACGGTTCCGGTAACTTGGAGAAGTGCCCTTGAATGCAGTGGGAACACACGGTGATGAGCAGAACAGGTTGCTCACCCCGGGCATAGTTAATTCCCATGTTTTCTCCATCACTCTTTTTTATTTTGAATTAGCAGCCAAGAGCAGGTAGGCAGCTCTTGAAATCATTTGCTTACAAGCCCTGATACCCATCTGGGATCAGGATAGAAATCAGATTAAGCTTGTTTGTCTGTTAAATGTTCGGGAAAAAATGACTTGTTCTAATAAGGGGCAAGGGCTGAAATGTGCTCCCCAAAGCGGACAGCCCTTGTGCTCATCTGCAGCAGGAGCCTGAGTAAACTCCAGCCACACCAGACTCTTCCCTCATCACCATGCTGTCTTCCTACCCTTCCAGCTTGGCCTTTACCTCCCACCACAAGAAAAAGATGGGATTAAAGAAAAAAAAGTACTCCTAGCAAAATGCCAGGGGTTTAAATTAAATTTAAAACAGTTTAATTGCCTAATTGCTCAGCTATTTTGTGCAGTTTATTAACAGAAGCAATTCTTCGGCAGTCATGCCAACATAGCAGAAAATTGGCATTTGAGCCAGCGGGAATTAAAGAGGCAGAGTGCGGAACTAAAACAAAAAGAATGCCTCGAACCTAGTGGAACAGACATTTGAGGCTTTCATCTCATTTTTATCTCACTCCCTAATCTGCTGTAGAAAGATCAAGGCTTGGTTTTGCTTTTTAATGTGGGAATGACAGTTGCTCATCACCAGTGTCTTTGCATTTGGAAAAGTACTGGATTTCCAAATAAATGAATGTCTAAGGAAGCAGCACATTTACAAAGAAAATAAAATGCAATTCTTGCCAATAATATTGGCATCTTTTAACAGAGTTAATTTGATGGCATTTTTCATAATAAACCTCACTGTTAAATGTGTGTGTGTGTATTCAAACAAAACTAGCGAATCATCCATGTAAATGAATGCATGCACTGACTGAATAGAAGAGATTAATATTCTGTTATAATATACCACACTCATTATATGCTCTTTCCTTACCATATGGAAAGAAAAAAAGAAAGGAGAGGAAAGGAGAAGGCAGTCATTATGCAAAATAAATAATCCAACATTTATTACCTGAAAAAGAGAAATTCTAGTCGACTATGGATGATGCTATTGCTCTAATCTTTAGGGCTGCATCCAAGTAGCCATCTGTGGAGCTGTGGGAATGTCCTTACTGATGTTTCCTCTATTTTTTGGGGCAGGCAACCACTTAGGAAGCTCTTGTCAGGGCTATACAGCAGAGATATTAAGAGTGGAACTCTGGACAAACTACTGGAACTTCAGTGTAAGTTTATTTCCTTTGTATATGAAGGATGGAAACAATTCACTGCTTTGGGGAGGATTTCCAGAGCTATGAAGAACGTACTGTGTCATAACTCACCCTGCCTCAAACTGAGAATCCTATGCACAGTGATGGTTGAGATGATATCCAGGGCAGTTTTTGTTACTGGTGTCAGACAGGGTCACCATCATACCCCAATGTATTTAAAGTAGTCCTGTTGGCCATTGTGTGGCCAACTGGCATATGCAACCACAAGAGTTGTGTTCACAAACTAAATTTCCTACTGGTGTCTGGTAAATTGGGGCCACTTAAGAGATGACACATGGCAGGATGACAATGAGTCAGAGCAGAGCCCTTCATTTCTGTGTTTGAAATGCATTTTGACATGCTTCTTTACATTTACAGGAAGGCCTGCTTGAAATAGCAGCACCAGTCTTCCAGCTATACAAACACACCACGGTAAACAGATTTTTCTAGATTGCATTCATTCTGTGCAATTTGGCAGGTTTCCTGGAAAAACCCAGAGCATCCTTCCTGGTGGTACCCACCTCCAAGGCCACCTTAGAGGGGGCTGAGGTTGGTGACACGGAGGGGAAGAGAAGAAACCTCTGTGGTGTAACATCACGCAGGGGCTCCCATTTAAAGGTCTTTGTCTGCCCCTACACTAACACACACAGGCACCAGCACCTGGCAAATGGTCAGCTCATGTCTACACCTGGGAAAATAAAAGGGCAACACTTGCTAGATTTACTAAAAGCAGTGTGCCCAATAAAAGCGTTTATTCGGTGAGATAATCCTGATGCCTACAGTGCCGATTGTCTGCAGAGTAAGAGATGACAGCAGATCTCACTGGGGCCGAAGGCTCTCAGAGAGCCAACTGAATGATAACGACTTTATCCAGAACACTCAGGGCCCTCTTTCTACCTTAATTTCATCACTCAGGTATCTCAGCTTTTTCCCCAGATGCATAAAAGAGAGGACGCAGTTATAAATGCACCATGGATGAAGCCTGCTGTAGGAGAGCTGGGTATTATTCACTAATGGAGTCAGAGAAGTCAAACTTCTCCTTGCCTGAGATTTTGTAAACAGCCCCACCTCAGTTTTAGTTCAGACAAAATATCTTTGATATATTTTGACATATGACATTTTAATGTATTTCTCTATCTGAAAAACTGACATTTTCCATGAGAAATAGATATTTCCTGTGAATAGAATTATTTAGGTGCTGTTTGTTTCAGAAAGCTAGTTTCAATGGAAAACATTCACACTGGCTCCATTCTTTCATCATGTGGAGAACAGGCAAATTTGCCTCCACTTCTGGTGAGCTTTCCTGACTCCCCGTCTCATTCACAGTCTGCTTGTTTCAGCCCTTGGCTGTAATTGTACAGGGAAGCAATGTAGGTAACGGTCAAATTTCCATATTCTCAGGGCAGAAGATTTGGAACCATCAGGAACAGTGGCCCTAGTGATATTCAAGGCAAGTGGGTGGAGTTTCAATCCAGAGCCGAAGGGAAAGCTCCCAGTCTTATTGTCCATTCACTGCAGGTACGGAGAGATGAGGTGAAGAACTTGTTTCTTCAAGTAACAGACAATTGGAATTTCTTATGGCTTTTTTTGCCTCTTGTCTAGAAAAATGGTGAACTGAGCATTCAACTTCCTATCTGCTTGAAGCTTCTGACACCAGGTGATGACCACACATTTATTTTCTCTCAACCTCTCTGCTAATCTCTCTGTACTGAGATGGTTTATCTCAGACCTAGCCTTTGTTGCTAAGAAAAAGTGCATTTTCCCACGGGGAAACACATGTGCTTGAGCCAGGAAGCACTTGATGAGGGCAGAGAGATAAAAGTGCAGCCAGGACATGGAAAGTTCAGCATCACAGGGTCGCTCTGTGAGCTGCAGACCATCGCAGCAGCATCAAGCAGTGCTAAGAAGCATGGAAAGGCATCCTAAGACCTGAAAGCTGTCTGATGCCACCGAGTGTCACCCAAGGTCTGTATGCCGTGACATGTGGCACCTGTTGCCACCCTCCCTCTTCTGCCAAACCCTGCGGCGTGCAGCGAAGGCATCAGCCTCCAGCTCTTCAGAGTCCCCAGCGCAGGTACTGCAGGAGATAGATCACGGATGCTCAGCATGCTCAGGAATTGCTGCTCCTGCCTCAGTAGCACATGAAAGAGCACCTTGATGTGCCTGAGAAGAAAGAGTTTACATTGCAGTGAGCTGTGACTTACTTTTAAACTCTCTTACGGTGCGGTGCAGGCACTGAGCGTACCGTTCATAGCTGGCTGCTGATGTGCGCTTTTGCAGCTTTTTCCCAAAGGAGAGCACATCGCAAACACAGCAAAAGCCTGGTCAGTGCTCTGGGGAGTTGCTAGCTATTAAATCTAGATCTCGTATAGCCTGCAAGCAGCCTCGAAAGCGTCTACTTCACACCAAATTTTCACTGATTTTGACCCCTAATTCACTTTGATTCTTTTAAACATCCCGGATTCCAGCCCCTGGAGGTGGCAGCTGCAGGAGGATTCACACAGCAGCCTGGGACTCCTCATGGCCCCAGAGATTTCCAGCTGAACCTGTGCCACTTGCTTGCTGTGCTGCAGTCCTTTTGCCAAGCGCATGCCCTAATTTTCTGTCCTCTAGGTCTGGCATCACTCATCTGCTTGCAAATGCCCCACAGCACAAAGTCCACCTCTTTTCTGTGCTCCTTCTGCGATTCCTCTCTTTGGATGCAAATGTATATTTGACAGAAGTCAAACTCCACTGTGCCTCATGCCCCAGAGAGGTGACCTAGAAAAAGGACCGCAGATAACCCCTCAGACCCATCTTTTTGTGTCCCATGCCAAAGCTCAGGGTATGGATTGCTCAGGTGACCTTTAAAGATCAGTGGGAAAAAATGGTACTTCAGCTCACTGACAATAGCAAACGATACTTATAAAATAGGTTTAGGAGGTACATCCCAATCCCCCTCCTTCTCATAGCAGCTTTTGTGAATAGAAAAGTTGACATGCAAAACAATACTTCACTTTGGGCTTTTTTTCAGCTTTATTTAATATTCAAAAACTAGTAAAAAGAATATATAAACCCCAGAATTCTTCTTTTTTAATTAGCGTTTTGAGGAAGAGTTGGGGAGAGAGAGAGAGAATTACTTTTATTTATTAACTTCTGTTTTTTCACCGTTTTGCCAACATCTGCGAAGTGTTTCACTTGACCTGATGTGGCCTTCTGGGCTGAAAACCACTGTGCTGGCCTTAAAAATGTTTCTGGGTTTTTTCAGCTGGTCACAGGGGTAACCACATCAAGCAGGCACATGTCTGGGAGAAGCTGCAGAAAGACATGCGGTGTCTGGCAAAGCCCAGGGAGAAGCCAGCCCTTCACTGTTAGCGGAAGAGGAGCAGCAGGAGGGGACATCTCTGGAAGAGAAGGTCCATTGCATTATATTAAGTGCAGTGATAGGAGCATGCTTTGCCTGTTGTGCTGGAGAGGCATTCAGAAGAGTGTGTATCACCATGGTGGGACATGCCAATGTGCAACATCATTACAGTCCTCCAGAGCCTGGGAAATGCTGGATGGAGATTGAAGCTGGAGGTTGTCTCTCTCGCTTCTGTTTTGCTGCTGTCTCTGAGTTTGCCTGAAGGGCACCATCACACAAGATTGGCATGGAACACCCTCCCAGGATGGTCTCCACCACCCAGCAAGAGGGAATGGGTGGGAGATGATGGGTTTTGATGCTCATGCAAGTAGAGGTACAAAGAAGTGAGGTGTAATCTCCACCACAAATCTAGCTGAATCTCTTTGAAGGATAAAAGACTAGAGCCACGAAGCAGGGAAGATCAAAGTGGAGGTATTTAGATCCATATTGGAACTGTGAAAAGGGTTTGGCCCTCAGGCAAATCCAGAATTAAGCTCTCATTTTGGGTTTGATGGTAAACAAATTCCCACTAGCAGATCTGTTCAGGCGTCCACTGGCCTGGAAAACACAAGATGTGGTCCTGAAAAGCCAAGTCTTTTATATGTGGGTTCCAAGTAAAGGATTAACACTTTAGAGAAAAAAAAATTGGATCCAAGTATGCAAATCCCCACCACCCACAGTCATATTAATATAGCTTATAGATCAGAGGGAGGTTATGTTCAGGTCATGTCTCTGTTTTCCAATGTACCCTTTCGATGCAGAACTGGGAAACTAACAGTGACCGTAAACTTCTCCGATCACTGAAGTTAACTGGAAATATCAGACCTGAATGCATGGCAGAACCCCCATCTTCCAAAGTTGCTGAAACTTCAGATCTTACCAGTTTCCCAAGAGAAAATTTCAATATTGAGTCAATTTCCTAGATTTTAACATTTGTTGCCTTCACGTTTTTTAAATAAAAATAATAGATAGTTAATATGACAGCCTGATGATTAAACATATTTAGTTCTTATTGAAAAGGAAATGGGTTATGACTCTGCATGCAGGCAATGTATCATTTCTTCTAAAAAAAACCCTCAAATGATAATTTCTTTTAACAGAAATGTTTTCTTTGGCTAATCCACTTCTCCAGTCTGCTCTGCCCAAATTGTTTTTCTGAGAGGACTAGCACATGATACAGATCTGATAGGATGTTTTATTTTGGACCAAGTAATTGCATTAATTGGTACAGCCAATGATCAATGTTAATTAAAAAAAATACTACAAAGGCTTACCATTTCAAAGCTTTCCAAGAAAATATTTGAGTAGTGAATCCATTTTAGGCATATAGTTAACCCTTCCATCTGCAGCTCTGTCAAATAAATCCTCTCCTATGCTTGCACATATACAATAGCCCCATTAATTTTAACTGATACTATCATGGGACCAAAGAAAGAACAGAAGAAGTGCAGTTCACTACCATCCTTCTCTCCCTCCCTTCCTCAGCTGAAATTATGGAGAATGGATCATGACAGAAACACTTACTATAACCTAGTGGATGTTTTCACGTGATACTACAGAGACATGGTGAACGGGAAGGCCCTTCTAGGAGGACCTTTCTCTTGCTAGACCCACTGGCCAACCTCCCCTCATGCCCTGTGGACATCACATCATTAGGACTTTCTGTGATGGTCTGCAACACAAAACTTGACGTATGAGAACAGGACTCCCAAACGTGAACTGCTCAGGACCAGGCTGGAATAGGTTTGGTCCATAGCTTTGGAGTTAGCAGGCTGGCAGATTAGTAATTTTCTGTGCCACAATTTTGATGGCCTCAAGAAAGATGTGGTGCCTGTCCTGAAACACTGAGAAACTGGAAACCTTATGGCTTGAACAGCTGTTTAGCGCAGACCCTTTTGAATCAGTCATTTCCTCCCACCCCGATAATCTTTCTTGCTAGCGAAACCTATCGACTCTAACATTGTCGGAAGTGACCGCGTTCAGTGGGAAGCCAGGGATGCATCCGTCTTCTGACAGTAGGAGCTGCTGTAGCATTGTGTATGTCCCTGCAGACACCCAGATTAACGGTTTGACCTGGTTCCAAACGCAAAAATGTGTTTGTGGCAGAGGCTTTGTCACAAAAGGCTGCCAAAATATTCTGCCAGACAGCAATAAACTCAATTTACATTATAACTTAACACTTCCTTACCCCTCATCTTCCTGCCAAGTATGACAACATAACATGCAGGAGCCTGCAGCACGGTGTAGGAAAAAAACTCTTAACGTTTTCAAGCAGAAAATTCCTGTGAAAGACCAACTAGCTTGCTCAGAGAGCTGCTGGAAACTTCTGGAAAGCAATGTTGATAATGTCCTTTCCCCAGGAACTACATCCTGTCTACCTCAAGGTATGTAGAGAAGACTCTGGGCAACCCACCATGCTGTGTTCCTCCAACACTTCCCTTGTATCAAGAGGATATCAAGACCAAAGGTCTTGGCTGGTTTCATCTGACATGGCTGTAGAATAGTGGCTCCATGGCTGCCCTTGGACCCAGTATCTTTATGCACTGACCTGCTGTTGCTGGGGCCTCACCAAGGAAGGCTTTTTTTGCCCCAGTGCTGCCATGCTTCTTTGCTAAGAAGAGGCTCTGGTTTTTGCAGTCAAGCTAGAGCCAGTTTTTGCCCTTGCCTGTGCTGCAGGCAGCTGCTCCACCACACTATGGAAATCTCCTGCCTGCCACAGCCTTCCAGCTTCCTCTCTCACCTTCCCTTTGCCAACACTTTTTCCTCTTTGTTGTCACCTGGGACTGAGAGGATTTACAGTTATGTGAAACTCACACTGTTTAAGAAGTGCAACGGGAATTTCAGTTGATAATCAGTAGAGTTTCCTCTCTGCTGGTGTAGGTATACACTAATGTTAAGAGCTGCAAAGCATTACAAACTATTTTGTTGCTTGTGTTATTATCTGTGTTTAGATATGACTTAACCAGCACTTCAGAGTATTTTTGAACTCTTGAGAGTATTTTACTCAGTTCCTGAAAAGCAAAGCCAACAGTCCCCATTAAGGAAGAACAACAGATGTCCAGAGGACACAACGAAGAAAGGTTCATGGAAGCAGTTCAATTACTGCTGGAATTCTGCTGTCTTCACCAGTTGCTCTGCTGCAGTGACCTCCAAACTCTGCTAAGGGCATTAAAAACACCAGAGCCAACTCTACTCAAAAAATATTTAACATGAAGGGAAACAGGTTCAAATGGAATGAGAAGCAGAGCATCAGCAAATTGCAGCAAAGCACAAAACCTGCCTGTGGTTCCAGAATAATGAATGTATGCTGACCACATTGGCTGTGTGTATCCATGCAGTAGCCAGCCATATTCAATATTTTTAATGTATACAGCCATATTTTGTCTCCATCAACAGACTGATACTGTAATCGCTGCATTAAAACCCCAGTATTTCCTAACAAAAGAGATCCACCTCTGAATAGTTCTGAGGGAGCACGTCTTTTTCATTTTGTACTGGTAAACTCACCTACACACACATGGATTCTTATATCACCTCTTACTTCAAATGCTCAGCCTGTCTCAAATTTGACAACTAATGGAAAAGACCTTCCTGTTTTCCTCCCCCACCAGAGGTGGTTGTATCTCTGAGAAAGGCCTGGCGACTGCTGTACTCCAGTATTCTTGAAGGAAGAATTCCTTGTTAATGTGGTTTTCTGGAAAGCAGCCTGTTTGTTTATGGCCAGTTCAGAGGACAGGCAGAAAGGTCACATGGATTTCTGGTTGTGGATGTGGACATACCACCGTGTTTTGCAGTTGCTGCTCTTAAGTTCACAAGCAGTTTGGAAGGAAAGCTATGCTGCGCAACCAGGCTTTTATTTTATGATAAGCAGGTACAGAAAACAGTGTGATTTCCCAATGAGAAAATGGTGGGCACAAGCTTTCTGAGCTGGAAATGAAAATAAAGAGCATTCCCATGTGTGTAGTCTGGAACAACACCCATTAGTTTAACTCCAACAGGAAAATACGATGGTCTCCTGGGTGTCTGGAACTGTCTCAAACAATCCACCCTTCCATTAGTGCTAGTGATTTGCTTTCTTTTTCGACACACAGATGCAGTTTTATCAAGCACCACGGCTCGGTAACAGAATGGAGTTATTCACTCTGCAACTCCTGCCTCCAAATCAGCTGCTGTGGTCGTCACCATGAGCTAACTCCATCAAAAGCATCTTCAGTGATCCAGGAGGAAGAGGTTAGTGGTCCAGCTCAGTTCCTGCCAGGGAATGGTCTACAACAGCAAATAATACATGCCTGAAGCTAGGCTTGCATTGACCTTGCTGTTGGCAACTCCATCAAATAGACTAAGGACTGGTCCAGAGGATTGCATTCTTTTCTTGCCCTTAGAGGGTCGAGGTTCAGAGGAGTTGTCCTGGGTCTGTGCTCCGTGCTGAACCGATGTGGATTTGTGGGGTTTGGTTTTAGCAGCTTGTCAGGCAGGCTGCTTTCACTAGCAGGAGAACTGTTTTTTAAAGGAATCTACAAGGCAAATATCTTTTGTCTCGCTTGTTCTGGGAACAAAGGCAACACAAATTACTAGGAAGGCTGAAATGAAAATGGAGAATGAAAATAATTAAACCCCTTTCCTACCAGACATGCTGGGCCTGGCTTTCTGCTCTAGCATTATACAGTTAGAGTCAGCAGGAGCAGAGCTGTCTATAAGAAGTACTCTCAGGGTTATCTTAAATAGTTCTAATGTAGCTAATGTTTTCCGTTGTTTCTTCCATGTGCCAGCAAATGGCCCCGTGTATCTGTCCTGTCAGTTCAGCATGGTCTTATGCAGTGAGATACGCTCTGGAGCCCCATGCATCTTGTCAACCCAAAATTAGCCATTGAAATAAGCTTGCAAAGCAAGGGGTATGTGCTGGCCCCAGAATGACACACACATGGTTTGACGGGTCCAGTTTTCTAGTTACTGGAGAGCTGTTTGGTTGTGCTTCAAATATGAAGCTTAATGGTGCTGGGATGGATACACCTAGCAGGGAAAAATTCCTGCATATGTTTTCTTTGCATCGTCTTTTTAGTGAGTGGATGTAGCAATCCTGGAAGAGCCAAACATTAGTGCAGATTGGAGACAGGAATCCTGGGGGCAGATGCCTTGCTGGATTCCCTACACAGCTCTGCCAAGGCTCTTCATTCCTGACCTGAAATGGCCATGTTCTGGCACAGAGGCTTAACTCTGCCTGTACTCCTCTGTGCTTGCTTTCAACAACCTTTGATATCCTTTATACCAGCTCTGGAGCACCCTATTAAAATACCTTTCTCCTGTCTGTCTGGATGTGGTAGTCCATCAACCCATATAGCTATGACAAAGCCTCTTCTCCTCATCTTCTAACAGGTATAGGGTGAGGCACTTGTCTTGCAACCTCCTTTGCTGTCACAGGGCTGCTGGAGGGTGGACAGCTTCTTTGACCCAGGATGATCAAAAATATTATGCATATGACAGAGGAAAATGGGTGAAATCACTTGGCCGGATATGACTAAAGCCAGATATGAATCTTGGTCTCACAAGATGAAAGTTGCTCACTTGTGACCACCCTGAAAAACACTGCTGTGGGAGGATTTTGCAAGCCCTTGGCACTGATTTCACCCTACTCCCCTTAAGTCTGTGGGATCGCAGCACGTGTAGGAGCAGAGCTTTACCCTTACGAAGTGTTTCAATATTTTTGACTGATGAATTTGCACATTATATATGTGAAGCCATATGTGACTCTGTCGGAATCGCTCCAGTTTCTTATCCCTTGCAATGTGTTGTGCTGCTTTTAGCACACAGAAACATACGCCTCCTATCACTCATATTGACATGCCATCAGTTTGATTGGACCATTTCTCAACCGCTGGAGACTGGAGTAGCATGGCTCAAGACAATGGGTTACTCTGATTTATATCAGATTCAACTTTTCCCTGGAATGATTAATATGTTCAAAATAGTACCACATGAAGGTGAGAACAGGGCTGCATTTTTGGTCAGAAAACCAGAGGTCCCTTTTTATTTCATTACAGACATCTTTCAGACCTGCCTGCCGTCAGTGTTCAGCTTGGACATGGCAGTGAATTCTTTCCACGGAGAGAAAGCCTAGAGACCAAGAGCAGTGGTCTCTAAATTGTAAGTCTGTCTTTGGTGCTGTACTAGGAGCTCTTAATACAGCCATAGGAGTCCTAGGCAAGGAGCCCTGCACAAAACACTGTGCAGATACATGGCAGAAAGAAAATCCCTGTCCAGACCTGTTAGAGTCAGCGTGCTCAGCATCCTCCTTAGAAAGGTAAGTCTGGCTCTGCACCCAGCTAACAAAACAGGCCAGAAAAGCCTAGAAAGCTACTTGCGTCCATTAGTAGTTTTCTTTTTTTCTCCCCTGTGAGTAAAGGCATAGGGAATAATAATGGGCTCTGTGCTTGTTAGCAGCAAAACACTACCACCAAGTTTGCTCCAAAACTCCTATCCTCTGTCATGCAGTATCCAAAAGAAAAAGGCAAAGCAGTTCAAAGGCAGGAGGGAGTCTAAGTTCAACTTGTTGAGCAGAGTTTGATACCTTTGAGTCTCATCAATATTTATGTAGGTTGAGAGAATCGAAACTCCGCGCAGCAAGTATGGAATATATGTACTCAAAACTCCACTCAGTCTATAGACACACACACATCTTCCCTTGTACAAGTTAGTGGCACTTGATGCTTTACAGTTCTTATCAAATCATTGTGCCTCAGTCAGAGTTACACCTCATTTCCCCCTCCCCATAAATATATTACGATCACATAATGTTTTAATAACTTCACAGGAAAATTGAAAATAAGGCAAAGATGACAACTTATCAATATAAATTTCAACAGCCTGAGTTTTTTTTTATGAAGTCATTAAATGCTTCGAATCGAACAAAAGGTAGGCTCATAGCTTTGTTTAGCAACGAATTGGAAATACGATGAAGTCTATAACTCTGCGAAAATAAAACTGACTTTGTCGACTAATTTTCCTTCCATTAGGCTCCACAATTCAACAGGCAATGATACGTTTTTAAGAGAATCAGTAGACATCTTGATGAATTCCCGGCCTGACCATTGACAGTGATTTCATCACACCTCTTTCATTCACAACTACCTTAAGTAAATATGCTTTTTACTGTGATTGATGGGGAAAGAATGCATTTCAGCATATATATGAGGATGCTATGAAGAAATAAAGCTGCTATTTCAGTTTAGCTTCTTAATGTGATTCTGCTTTTGTCTTAAAATGAGGGACTAAATTTTTATGTGGGCTCATTTTGAACCTTCTGTATCTTATTTGATGGAACTCAGCCCTTTGTTCAAATCACCTTTCAACCCGCTGTCAGCAGCTCTGAACTTTGGGAAATAATGACTGAACATTTCATCAGGTCTGAAAACCAGGGGTTAACCATCACAGTTAGAACAGTCCAAATTAAACCCACCTCACCAGGAAACTCCACATTCATCTCCCACAACAACCACTTGTTCTACAGGATGGGCTCAAAAGGGATTTTGGAGTAATTCACAAGGAAGCAGGTGACATCTTGGGCCTGAGAGGCTTTCCTGGAGCAGAGTGAAAGTTCGTAGCACAAAAGAAGCAGTCAGAAGCACCAGCTGACAGGCTAGTGAAGATGATCAGTGTGAGGAATTACAGAAGATGCTCTGCTGGTGGCTAGAAAATTCACATGCTGATTCTTCATGGAAAGAAATACTAGTCACCTTAATAAAAAAAAAACCACAACGCAGTGTTTTGTGAGGCAGAATGGCATCATCAAAGTCCTAATTCTTTCTAAGACTGATTTATTATCTGCTGAGCTAATAGATTAACAAAACAAAACACAAACAGTGGGTGTGATATGCTGGAAAGTCACCAACCTGATGAAGATTTACATGTAGTGATGAGAGGGCAAAAAGCCATTGCTTTCCAATTCAATCATTTGAACTTGTGCCAGACACAACAAGAGAATTGCGAAGATCTGGTGCATTCATAATCCGTATGGGTATGTGTGTACAACGGTTACTGTGAAAAACACAACGTGTGTACGGATGCTGCATTGAACACAGGTCAATGTACGAACAGCGAGAAAAAAACAGTGGTGGAAGCTGGATAGTACAAAGCTGGGGATAATGAGAAAGCCTTGGTGCTCATGTGTGTGTCTGCATGTGTGCTGGACATAAGCTTGCAGGGGGTGTTATGAAAACAAGCTTTATCTGACACACTTTTTATTAACCCCATTGAAGTATGAAATCAGGCCTGGACCTAAGCAAAGAGCTCACCTTCCCTTGAACAGCCCTAGAAGGCAATATCAGAAACACAGCAGAACGGAGAGCTGGTTTGGGATAGTGTGAGCAAAATATCCTGGTCCCACATCAGCCTCTCAGCTTTCACTGTGGATGAGACCCTCAAAACCCCTCCAACCCCTCTGGCAGCCCTATTTCCTCTTGCTTGCCTTTCGGGGTGAAAACATCACACAAGTAGTGACAGCAGCTTATTTCAAGAAAATGCTCCCTGAAGTTTTAGGTAAGGGGCTAAAGATCCAAAGTCAGAGCAGCTTGAACAGTTCCTCTTACTAAAGTGGCTTCTTGAAGAGCAAGAAGCTTGGTCTTAGACAAGGGACTATGTGGCAAAGTCTCACCCTAAGTCGATGGGAGCAATTTCACTAATTTCTAATCAACTCTGGGGAAACCCACACAGTGGTGAGCAAGGAACACAGATGAGCAGAGACTTCAAGAAGGTCTCCTGTTGGCAGAAGGCAGGCTGATTGGGAGCACACAGAGCAATTCCTCTTCTATCTGTCAAAACACTGGCACTCGAAAAATTGCATCTCCTCCTTAGCCCCCTTCTGCAGCATCACATCACCTACCAGCCAGAGACAGCAGGAACGACAGACTATCCAGGGGAACAGACCTTCTTCTCGACTAGCCATCATGACTCCCTAACATCCTAGACCTCCCATCACTGTTCAGGCAGCCCAGCCCTCCCTGGAGCACTGCTGAGGAGCTCGCCGCAGCAGCCAGCCCAGCAGCTGAACTTCTTGATGTGGTAGTGAGCAAGAGGGAGCTGATCACTGTATAACGCAGGTGAGGCACTGGTGAAACACCTGCCATATTCAGATATGTAAAGCAGCTCTTTCTCAGGTTATTTGCTGATAGGTCAATGTTGCCGTCTCTGATACCCACCCACCCTTAACTGCTCTTAAACACACACTGGCATTTGTCACTGAGATGGATACTATGTCTTCCAGGCCAGAGATGTATTGTGGGCTGTAAGGCCACGTAAATCACCCTAGAAGCAAAGGCGATGTCACGTTTTTGCCTCAGCTGCAATCAATAGGGCTTCAGCATGGAAAAGGAGGTGAGCACCTGCACGTGTACACTTTGAACAGACCAACACCATTGTCGTGGCTTTTGGACTGAGGGTCGAGACAAGAACCGAGAGGGAGCACTCACCAACCATGGTCCCAGGCAAAACAGGACTTGGACTTTTTCTTGAAACAAAACAATTTATTAACAGTTACTTAACAAGAGACAAAAGGGAATGAAACCGGTCACTTGAGAGGAGAAAGAGAAAACAAGGCCAGATCTTAAACACAACAACCTCCCCACCCCCCTTTCCTTTTGTTCCTGGCTCTACCTCCCCCCCAGCGGCGCAGGGGGACAGGGAATGGGGGAGTGCAGGTCAGTTCATCCATGATGTTACTGCTGCTCCTTTCTCAAAGGAGGAGAAGTCCTTACACCATTTTTCCCTTGATTCGGTGGATCCCCTACTCACCAGGAAAAAAATCCCCAAACTTTTCCAGCGTAAGCCCTGCCCGCAGGATTGCAATCCTTCCCCATGGATTGCACCAGTTCGGGCTTTACCAGTCTCGGCCTCTTAGGGAGCTGCTGCCACTCGCGTCCGTGTGGGCCGTCCCACGGACCCCAGATGCCTCCACGACCTCGTCGTGCATCCCCTGCCCATTATTAACAGTACCTGGTCGTGCATCCCCTGCTCCACGACCTCTCCGGGGCTCAGGCATCTCTTCCCCGACGTGGGCTTCTCCACGGGCCGCGAGTGGGTCTCTGCTTCGCCGAGCACACCCTGGCTGCAGGGGGGCCGCCTGCCATCTTCACACCGATTTGCAAGGGAAAACTTCAGCTCCAGTACACCTCCTCCTGCTCCATCTTGACTGACCTGGTCGTTGTGGTTCTTGTCTCTTAGATCTTAATTCTCTCTGGGGGAGCTCGGCCCGACGGGCACCCCAGGAGCGGGGCGCGCCCCGAGTCGCCCATGCGGCTCCCCCGGCGCCATCTTGAGCACGTGGCGCCGGCCCGGGCCCGAGCGGCCGCCCGGCCGGGAGCCGGGAGCGAGGGCAGCGCCCTCCTGCCCTCTCCTCGCTCCTGGGCAAAAGCCCTTTTCCCGCCCCTTTGTCTCAACTTAAATACGGCAATTCGCAGAGGCGCCGATTTGGCTCAACGCCCCGAGGGGGATGGGACTCAGATCTGGTGGCACAGGGAGCAAATCCCCTCTCCTGCCACCAGAACACCCCCCCGCATCAAACTATCACAACCATCTTCCCAACCCCAGGCTCAGGAATTACGGGCTTGCTAGGGTAGAATTATTCATCATGTAGAAAAGCGGATGAAGACTCAGAAAATAATCTTTTACTAATCAATAGCTGATCTCTTTAAGCAAACTATTAGGAGATGTGCTAGCACTGGGAGACCCAGTAGGGATTACAGCAGCAGTTTTATGGCACAGAGTGCCACCAACATGAACTTAATTTACTGAGCTTTTAGAAAGAGGAGAGTGAAATCAGACTGGCACAAATCATGTTACTACTGTAAGTTTAGTTTGCCAGACAAATATCTTTCCAGCCAGGTAGCCTAGTGCTATAAGCTAACATATGTTAGACTGCCATAGACCCCCAATTTAAAGTTTCCATTTGGCTCGGTAGGAATTAATTTTTAGGTTCTGGCTTCTTCTGTTTACTTTTTAATGTCAAACACCCATCCAGCAAGAGCTGCAAATAATACCCTCCTAAGGGTACATTGTGAGCTCATTGCTCGTTTAAGTCACATTGAGTGAGAATACTCCCTCGCTGTGAATCAAAAACAGAGCATATGCAATCATCTGAAGCAGCAGCAGCAGCCACATTTCCCAGAAAGCTTTGGGAAACCTGACACAATTACCGATCAATACCCTCTCCAGTTAATTGATGAGCTATGGAGCCAAAAGGGAAAAGGAAAAAAGAAAAGAAAGAGGCTATCAATAAATAATCTTAGTTAGGAAACTGAGGTCTGCGGAGAGGTGCTTGAAGTTTAAGGGAGGATGCCCACGCCCGGGAAGAAAAATGAGGATTGAGGAGGAGACGAGCGTTCTCAGACAGATGTGTCTTTCAAAGATAATGGGCATGGCAGCAACTGAGTAAGATGCAGTGATGAACCCTGGAGAGATTGAAACCATTGGGTCCTAAAGGGAAACATCTGCTCCTTGCTACTGAATTGATACCCAAGACTGTCATCCTGACCCTCTCCTTATTTCCTATGCACACTGAGCCAGGTCTTCCTTCACTTATTCAAGGCTGAAAATCTTTTATGTGTACAAAAGAGTAGCTCTGAACTGGACCCAGTTTAGGAATCCAGCTGGTGCATTGAGTTCGACTCACAGCAGGACAGAGCCTGACCGCGTGGCAGGACTAACCACAGCAGAGGGGATGGTCCCAGGAAGGCATTATCCGAAAGGACAGAGATCAAGACTGACGTTCATCAGCAGAGTTTCAGAGGTGGCGGTGAGTGATGAAGGACAGGAAAGGCAGGAGTCTGAGCCTTTCATTCCTGAGGGGAATGAAACTGCACTTTTGTGCTTCAGTGAGTGTGTGTGTGAACTTTGAAGAGGAGGTCTTCACTTTCATGAGCTGGAAATTCACTCACAGGTGTAAAACTAAAAATGAGACGTATTTGTAAAAAGAAGACTCCAATTTCATTAAGATGCTCAGAGCCTCTTGAGGACCTACCGGTAAATTTCTATGAGCGCTATGTACAGTGGAGAGAAAACTACCTCTGTGAGCTGAAGCCCAGTGCTGCCCCAAATAGGTATTACTGGTTTACCCTCTTGCAACACCTGCTGTGCAGGTTAACACATAAAGTTCTCTTCTCTATTAAACCAGTTCCAGACCCCCTTCACCAAGCCCTGTTAATGAGCTAGGTGAAAAACTTTGAAGAGGCGTGAGAACAGAGCAAGCAGGTTCACTAAGAGGCCACAGGGCAAAGCCAAGGGATATCCTGGCTGCTGTCATCTGGCAGTGACAACAGCAGCCCCACTGGCTGCTGCTTTTCAATCTCGCTATGTCTAGACATCTGCGGAAGCACCAGTCATCATCCATGAAACAGTTTGGTACACTAGCAGGGAAAAGAATCATCAGCAGGTACAATTCAGGTAGACCTTGCCTTATGGCCCTCTAGACTTTACCACCCATCAAAATTCAACATACAGTCTCTTTATTTAGGGTTTTCAGAGTTGCAGCAAAGGAGTTACCAAAGTTTGGTTTTTTTTGCTCTCTACTGAGAAAGCTGGGGCAAGGGGTCCGTGAACATTTCACTCACCCTAGGCATTATCCATCTGCTCAGGAAAGTGCTAAAAGTTGCTATGCACAGGCTGAGGGCAGGGAGTTTTGGATTGCTACCCTATCGCATACCTCTTCTGTGACCTGTGTGACCAGCTCAGAGGCTGAGTGCCCCATTTAATGAAGTGCACTTTGTCTCCCTCTTCTAAGGAGAGTTAGAGCTCTGCCCAGCAGAGAGTACCTTCCTAAGGACTTGCGTACCACCTCTCTGTGGGTACATCCCCCTGTGATTAAGGCTGTGACTGCAGTTTTGCAGAAATGCCCACCCTGAAGTTAATCTCTCTGCTCATGTTTGGATATGAGACACTCATGGGCACTGGCCAGAGTTCCTGGGTAAGTACCCTGGGCACCAGCTGGCCAGGGCAGTTTGATCCACTGATCCTGTACTCCCTTGCCACTGCTGGAGCAGTGTGGGGGTGGACGTAGCACTGCCCCAGCTCTGGGAGGAGGGAGGGAGACTGCCAGAGGCAGAACATCATCAGGACCTGGAGCATGATATTATTATAACAAATATGGCCTCTGTCACTTCCTAATGTCCGTATCATTGACCACAGTGCTGGTCAGGAGTCACACTATCTGTCAACCACTTCTGATGCAGGCAGTTGCAGAGTGGGACCAAATCACCCTGTAGAAGGAATGAGCCCAGAGTTCACCTCATCCCAGCTATGGAGAGGCTCGGAGCCCTTAAATTAGTCCTGGCATCTCTCTGTCTCTCTGAGCCTGAAACTCCGGTTCCCTCCGCGAATACCCACCGGAGCTCTGCTTCCAGCCCTGCGGTACCTTTATCCTGTCACTCTGGCTTTGAGTCACTTCACTGCATACGCCACTATTTCACCCCTCAGAAAACAGGGCAATATTTGTCCTGACTTGTGTCTTATCAGTATCAGGAGGCTTCAAAACTGACAGCCAGGATAAAGGTGTTGAAAGGGGCTCCGAGCCTGTTGCTTTTATTGAACACATGGGAAAGGCTGTTTTATCAGCTGTCACATGTACTAAAGACAACACCCTCTTGTCTCTTGGCCAAGGAGCTGACGTGCTTTTGTGGGTAATCCTGGCCTTTTAAGGGACCATTTCTGAGTGACTGATTCGTGCTGCATTCGTCTGTCTTGTTAAGTCTCTGTGTTGACGGCAGGAATGGGTGCAGTTAACCCAACCTGGATAACCCGCTGGAGGCAGCAACTGTGGTGAGGGATTGTGCATCTCTCCTCATCAGCGCAGAGTTTAACGAGCAGCCCCGGCAGAAGCCCGATAGTTTCTAAAGGAAGGAAAATATGTGTGTGCATGCGTGTGTACGCACGTAGAAATAGGGAAGGGGGAACAAGGGCACTCTTTTGAAACTCCTTCTTGTTCTTCCCTTTGATGTGATGGCAGGGCTGGTGCACACACACACACAACTTCGTTGCTTTGATAAATCCATGCCTCACAGGCAAGATTTCAAAGGGAATTTTCAAGCACCTTCCCTCCCCTCTCCTGACGAGTTTGAGCAGGGAAGGGGGGAAGCCGGATGGAAGTGGAGAAGTTGAGGCATCAGCTGCGGAAGGCACAGCTGTGATAATCACCAGCGGCACCGAAATCGCTCTCGGCACAGGCATGGGAGGGAGGACGGGCTCTTGCCCTGCTTCTGTCTTCCAGGTTGGCAAAAGGTGCTATGCTGGGCAGCAGGGCTGCCAGAGGCAGGGATGAATGCTGTCGTGGCTGGGAGCGGGGGCAATCACATACTACTCACTTGGAGCCTGTAAATGAGGCCGGGGTCTCACATCTTGGGAGCAGTGCAGTTCTGCAGAGACCGGGAAGGGATCCCTGTGCCCCTGCCTATGGGGAGAGGGAGGCTTCCCTCTGTCCTCAGCCAAAAAACAAGATACTGTCTGGGGTCAGAAGCAGGATTTGGAGGTTATGATTAAGAAAGAGTCTAATGTAGGAGCTGGAGGCCTCCCAGGAGGAGTGTGGCTTAAGAGGTTTCATGTGAATAAAAGGACACATGCAGTAAGAGATTGTAACCTCTGAAATGTTTGCAAGGTGAAAATTCAGTCCCATTAAAGTCACTGTGAATTTTGCCATCACCTGCAAAGAAAAGAGGCTTGTTTGCCCTTTTTGGTCTAAAAGCCCCAGCTGAAGCGAGAGAATGTCTCGCACAGATCAGCTGCACAGTTTCATGCTGCCGTCCCCATCAGACACGTGGGCCATCCTTCCCCGAGCAATGCGTGCTACTGCACCCATTCCGGAGTGCTGAGATACATCTCCGTGTGCCTGGCACGCTAACGGTGGGTCTTAGAGAAGAGTCAAGGGAAAGAGGGACCACTGAAAACCACCTTTAAATATACATGCAGATAATTATCTGTATACAGGCATGACAAAATCATCAAACAACATGAAATCTCCGAAGGACAGATTTGCTTTTGCTCTGGGAACCATACCAATTCTGATATATGCACAGCCCAGTCCGACCCTTTGCAAGAGCAGAAGTGGTGGTGATGCAGGTGGTATATACAAAATTTAGCACACCTCTCCCACAAAGAAGACCTTTTCTGGCAGAGTACATGGCAGAGGTTAGCTTCACACACATGCCAGCTCCAAAACCTGCTGCTTTATTACAGGAAACTCAGAGTGAACAGATAACCAAATGCATAGATCATGGGGATTCAGATAAACTGTGGAAAAAGTCTCATAAAGTTCCTCTTACTTCACTCAAAACATTCAGTTCTTTGATTTCTCCTGTTCACGTTTCCCCTGTGAAATTATGTATTTTGATGACAGTCCTTAAAAAAATCATTTTTTTCCCCAAGAAAGTCCTAATAATGTGATTTTGTTAGTTGAGGTTTTTTATGGGATAGGAAATTACCTTCAAAAAGGATTTGGATTTTTATTTTGGGGGGAAATTGAGTCATTTTATCATGACAAAGTTGAGAGTAATTTGGAAGTCATTGTCAATATAGAACAATACCTATTTTTTTTTCCATGTGAAACAGTGCTTTCCTGATCTTCCCACAAATCTCTCTTATTTTTCTCTGCAGTTTTTTTAACCACACTTTCCCCACTCAACTTACATATAGATAAGCAAAATAGTTCCTAGAATATGATTCTCATGCATCTATCAAACCTCAGACTTCTGTCAGGGATACAAAAAAAAAATTATTTTATTTCCAATGGATTAACAACCTATCCGTTTCATTTTATATTGAGGGATTTGGATTTATTTACAGAGCTGGTGGAATACTTGGCTGAATTAACAATTTTTGCCTGGTTTATAGTGAAAGAAGAAAAACCCTCCTATTTCACCTTTTATGTGATATTATAAATCAGCTTAGGTTCAAAAGGAATTCTATGGTTTTCTACTCTAATATACCGATAGAGCAGCATAAAGGGCTTCAGCATGAATTGGAAAATGGAAGCAGTCACTATATACCACACATTGCCAGCAAGCAATATGACATCAATGTGTTCTTGTAGCAGCAACATATGGTTTCCAAAAAAATCCATCCTTAAATATACATTGATTTTACTGAGATGGGAAACTTAGAATGAAAAACCTGTAGGAGATAGGGTGGTGGACCTCAAATCAAATATTATGATCTGCT
This sequence comes from Tauraco erythrolophus, assembly GCF_009769465.1. Lineage (NCBI taxonomy): Eukaryota > Metazoa > Chordata > Aves > Musophagiformes > Musophagidae > Tauraco > Tauraco erythrolophus. The sequence goes on from NC_141476.1 coordinate 12,178,841, forward strand.
GAATCGAATCTAAATTTTAGATTGATCTCACAAGCAGCAGATTCTTGCCTGAACTTCTGTAGTGATTTGAAAAAGATGGTGTTCAGGAGCTTTGCATATTACCACAGAGATATACAGCCAAATTACCTCTGTCAGGATGAGATAGTTTCTTCTCTGACTACAGTGCCACAAGGCATCCTAAGAGCCCTGGTATGATAGATTATCTTGGGATAAGGAGTTCAAAAGCCAGAATGTACCTGAAATAAACCAACATGAAACACACTGATAGAAATTATTAAACTTTTTGTTTTGCTAAAATTGTCTATTATGTACCAGCCTGCTCAAAACCAAATGTTGTAATGTCAGAAATTCACACAGGGTTGCAGCTTGCATTTCCCATTAGCTCTAGCAACAAGATATTTATGTAGGGCTTGTCATTGTTCTGTTAAAGTCTCTCCTGAACTTTAATTAATCTGTCCTTTCAACACCCCTGCAGCCCTGTAAAGTAAGGATACAGCTGGTATTCCTTTTTGCATGATTAAATGCCTTGCCCAGGGTCACCCCAGGAGTATGAGGCAGAGCCAGGAACACAGCCTAGCTATTCTTAATCTCAAAAGGCTATCCTTCTTCAAATCTCAGCTTTGACAAATCTTGGCAGAGGTTCAGTCAAGTCTCATCCTAAATTCCTTCAACAGTTGGTTCACATTCACTAAGAGCTGAGCTCCAGGGGCATACGATATTCAGCCAGGCTGGCTTCTGCATGTTTTCTTGGCCAATACGGCTGAGGGGTGCCATATCTGAACCAAGCCAAGGCTTTGAAATTTTTGAAATTCATCCACTGCTCATCCTTACTGCTCACACCTCCAGACAAAGGGAAGCAACTACTCTTCTGGTACAGCTAGGAGGAAAAGGAACTTCTCTTTCCACATTTATTCAATCTTATTTAGCTCCCTTTCTCTCCCTCCTTACAAAATTTATAGCATATAAGTAAGCTATAAAAAGCAATGAGATGCAATTTATGCAAGTAACGTGTTAGTGCGCTGTGAGTTCCTGTCCCTTCGATGGTTTAGACTGGGATAAATTTTTAGGTCTAGGTTTCATGCTGACATGTCTTTAGGTGCTGACTACTATGGCAGGTGCCAACTAGAGGGCACCTAATGTATCAGCCTTGCAAATCAAGGTCAACTACCCATATAAAGACCTGACCGAAACATTGCCAAACGGCAATTTCGCTGTTCTACTTTGCCCAGGGGAAAGTGCAGCCATGGCCATTTGTTCCCTTCCTGGCACTCTGGTGCAACACATCTGTTGCTTCAGCTGCTATTGGAGCCTTTGGCAACTCCCTGCCCCTATCTGGTCTTTGCCAGCCTGCTTTGCATGGTAATTTGCATACCATATCCTTTCTATTTGAAACCATGGCTAATGAAACAGGTGGCTGTCATTACTAACAGCGCTTGCTAACTAACTCCACTCCAGCACCTCCGCTTCTTGCAACGTGCCAGTGCTATTCCTTCTTTCCACTGCATCATGGTGGATACAGCCTGCTGATGCCACCCCTTTTCCCATAATCCTGCCATTACTTCAAAAGGAAGGAACAGGCTGCCACCAACCCACCTAGCACCCCCTTCCCGCAAGAAGAACATCCTCCCAACCCAGCAATTCTCAATCCAAACTCTCTGCTGTCCACGGGGAAGAACAGGTGGACAGATGGAGGGGGCTGGAAAGGCTGACAATGGCGGTGCCACAGCCGCAGGAGATCTGTTACAGTAGGGCCTCCGCTATGGCACAACTGCCGGAGCAGAGCTGGAGATGCTGGAAGGAAGAGCTGACCTGTGGGCTTGGTGGCCTGGCCAAGTTGGCCCCATCTCTTGTTGCTTTTTCATCACAGATTTCATTTCTCACCTCCAGTCACCAGCAAGTAGGATTGGCCTTGGGAGTTTCAGTTTGAGCGGAGCTTTGTGAAACAGTATGAAGAACAGCGGAGAGAGCTATCCTTCAAGAGCATTCTTGTTCCTGCGAAGCATGGCACAGAATGAGCTTCCCTGGGAGAGATTCATTCGTCAAGAGATGAAGTCAAACGGAAGGACTGCAGGTCAGTGCCACCAGGCAGCTCTGAAAGGCATCCTTATCCTTCAGCATCAAAGCCAGTCCACTGAACCAGTAGCCTCACTTAAACGCTTCTTGCCACCAGGTCCTCAAAAAGTATGTCTCACTTCCATTTGTGCTTTAGAAAGTTATATTCCGGTCCTTTAGAGTCAACCCTTGAGAGGACATTTCAGAGTCCTCTTTGTCTACTGAGAAGATCAATCAACCATTTGAATTGAGGCTGGTTTTGAAAAAGCAAGAAGAAATTAATGGCATACATTTTAGCATAACACATGGCATAGATATGACTTCTTTTATCCTGCCCTACAAAGAATTTCCACTGTCCTCAGTGAAAACATTTCTGTATTAATGAAAGATATTAAATATTGCTATAATAAACAACCATCATTATGTTTCTTGGGGCTCCCCCAGTCACGGCTCACTGTATATCATTAGTAGAACAGTAAAATAAAATTACAGCTTTATAATAAAAGAACACATTCTGTACGGTAATTTACCCCTTCAGGACACATCCTCTCAAATTCATTAGATTACAATACTGATTTTCTACAGTTCTTTAAGAAACTCAATGTTGAACATGAGATGCTGCTCTCGAGTCCTCTAAGGAGGAGCCATCGTTCTCATTTTCACCAGTGGGGCTTACACAAACATAGATATGAAATTTGACAAGATTCATCTCCATTATGGTTCTTTCCAAAAGATCTCTCCTGGGTCAAAGGACTGATGCAGATTCCTCAAGCTTCTCCTCTCTCTGCACCTAAACATCTTGCTACACAAGAAGGCTTGAGTAAGTTTTTTAGAATCTGCTACAAACATCATTGGCTGTGGAAAGACTCTCCATTATCGTTTCTTTGATAGTTGGTATGGTGTTATGGTAATGAGAAGAAAGGAAAGCACCAAGAAAGGGTCTTCTCCAGCTGTGTGTCATTGCAAAACACAGACAGTGTTTTCATGACCGTGAATTTCTTTGCTCAAAGTCTTACGCAGCCTCAGATCCTTGAAAATTCTCCCTTTTTTTTTTTTTTTGTTTGCAAGGGAAATTTTGCAGGAGAAATACAATCTATTTTAAAACACATAAAACAACCCTGGAGGAATTTCAGAAGACCAAATATTTTGCTTTTCTCCTTTATTTACATTTCATTTGCTTGTTTGTTTTTTTCTTTTTTTTTAAAAAAAAAGTTCTTTGCATTCCTATGTTGAAATAATATTATCTGAGAAACCACATAGTCATGACTTTCCACAAACATGAAGCAGTTAAGGAATAAGTAGTAATTTAAAAATGCTCTTAAAATAATCTTGCATGGCAAATCCCTTTGTTTATGAGGATTAGAGAACATATGATAAATTTTTAAGCTCAGTATATTTTGTGACATGGTGATATTGAAGAAATATTCATGGACTTGCTATAAGTCATTTTTAGTGTTGAATACACGCAAGAAAAAAAATTCTTTGTACAAACTTGGATAAATCCTGTGCTACCTGGGCATAATTCCTTTCCTTATTGACAAATCACAGTCATGGGGAGTTATAGAATCTACCTGGAGACTAGAAATGATGGTTTCTGACACCCTTCCTATCAGTTTTTGTAGAGTTCACAGAAGAAAACCCAGTAGTTCCGGATCATCAGTTATGTTTCCATATCCCATATGAGATGATAGTTCTGCACTAAGGATGATGGTTGTCTCTCAAGACTGAAAGCAGGTAACCTGGAGGAAAGAGCAGGAAGAGGAGGAAGCTTTTGATGAAGCCAAACAAGTTATCTGATTCTCATCATACTACTGAAGCTCATTGGAGCATATTCCTGCTCAGTGAGAGTCAGTCTGAGCTGCAGAGAGTGATTCATACCCGTGCTGGTTTTAACTCTTCATATTCCCTACAGAAAATGCACCCCGTCCTCCACTCATGCTCCATCCATGAAGATGGTTAAGAAACTCCTTAGCAAGGAGCAGCATACCACTGTCAATCTCTATAGCTATGACTGTTGCCATTTTCAAGGGGCTAGGGAAGTCAGGAAGCTCTTAGCCACTGACAAATGATTTCACCCAATAAACGGTGTTGGTATTAAGCTTTTAGAGGCTGGTAAATCTTTCGCTCTATTAAATTCAAACCCATGGAGCCCATTAATTGGTGTCTTTCTTACAGTGAAGCGCTAGTTCTAATTTGACATCTATTTTATGGATCACTCTACCCCTTGGTTCATAAAAATGATCCGACTTCTCCTCGCCTCGCTGGTCGAGGCCACTTTCCAAATGCCTGTCCATAATCTTAGATGAAAAATGATAGCCCTGGAAAGGTGATGTGTCAGAGGAGTGTGAAACGCACCGACACACGTGCAGATGTGAGGCAGCAATCTGCTGAATTAAAATTACAGAGAGAGGAAATGATGAACCATCTCGTTAACTCAGCTTGTCACTCCGATGGCCTCAATCCATGTAAATAAATAGGGGATGGAGGGAAAAAAGAGAGCGTTATTAAAGCACAGCTAAAACAAGAAAGTACTTGGGTCATCACCCACTCTAAGCGGCATCAGTAATGATAGAGCTGTAACCTCATGACGGCTTGGTCATCCTGGCCTGGCCGTGACATTTCTAAAGTCTCAGCATGCCCAGTTCCTCTGGCTGTATTGATCATTCAAGGAATTCATCCCGACAACACTCGGTGCTTAACACAGAAGACCCTACACTAATCTCTTGAGAGTTTCTTTATTTTAAAGCTCGAAGCCATATGTGTTCCATATTGGGCATTTTTTTTGTCTGTAAGATTCTCTCCAAATATTGAGTGAGGTTTTCAACACAGACACTTTTCTACCTACTTTTAATCAGCTAGTTAAATACAGAAACAAGCTGAAATTTCAGGGCGCTCCGAAAGTGAAGGCAGCCGTTCAATACCAGTGGCTCAAAATGATGAATACCACACTTACTTCTATCTGAAAGGCAGAAAGCAGCTTCACACTTTAATAAAGCCACTAGGAAAACCAGAATGAAAAATCTAGTCACATCACAATGCCAAAGCAATTTGATGGTTTTGGAAATGGTGTCTGACCTCGTGTTAAGGTCCTCTGTAGATCACCAGGAATCACTGCTCTAGTGAAAGCAACAACTTTCTGTTGAGAGATACTCTGAGGGTACCAGCTTGTGAGGGTCCCTATTCAACAAGTCACTTCTTATAGGGGAGGCTGTACAAGCCCAAGGTCCCTTACTTAGCTCCAGACTTGACGATTCTACTCTGCATCCCTAATTATACCCGGAAATTCCTTTTGCTTACAGGGTATTTGCTTTTTTATTCCAGCTTTCTTGTACATTTTTAAAGCAATGATAGTACATTCCAGCGTCCATCAAACAGCTTTATACACAAGTGTGTAGCTACATCTATATAGGCACAGCTTCAACTGGTCCAGGACCTCCCTTGTGATTCATGAGCAGCTTGTGATTTAAGGAATTGTACTGTTTTTTCCATGGACACAAGGATTTGTCCCAAACCCTTTCCTCTCAGGTTGGGAGGAAGACTCTCAGCTGAAAGTAATGCAAAGGCTTGAGAAAAGAGTTTATTTTTTTTATGGGGTTTTATCCAGAGTTTATGGGCCTCTGGATATTTCAGAGGCCCGTATTCCACACAAGATTGCTGGCAACTTGGGAAAATTATAGCAAAATAATGGTAAAAACAACAATAAATCTTCTACCCTTCATCCTTCCCTTTTGCATTGCAAGAGGTCTGAGTGGCCTCCTTTGAATTTCCCCATCAACTTGTATTTCTGTGGACTTTCTCCTGCTCATCTGCACATCAGCTGTACAGAGAGGGCTGGTGCACTGTGTGGAAGGCTGGTCTTGTGAGCTACCCAGGCAGAGAGAATGCTAAAGTCTCTCCAACAATGTTGTTCTCAAGTGGTTTCCTCGTTTAATGGGCTTCAGAGGTCTCGGTTATTTCAATTACAGATAACATGATCCACTTATCCAGCTGCCTGTATAAGTTCTCAGAAAACTACAGGCTCTTTGTCTTTTGTTTCTCTATTCTTTTATATATATTATATTTCCACCAGCATGTGCTACTATTAAGCCCTTTACTATGATACTAGAGAGCGAAACTTGTCCCTAGAGACTGCACTCAATTTGAATGACAGTGGTACCAAATTTGATAGCCATATACTGTGAATTCTCAGCCATCAATGGGATTTCAAAAGAAATGTGGGAATTTGTTAAGTTTTGGTTCTTTGTTAAGGTTTGCTCCTGCTTTTCTATCAGATGCTTAGGAAGCACTGGTGGAGACAGGAGGGACTCGATGGCAAAGGAACAGATTTCCCTCAAAAAATCAGATCGGAGGTCACAAATGGCTTTTCCCTGAGACATGGATGAACATCCAGCTTTTCAGGCCTGGGTACTCGCGCTGCTAATTGGGATTTCATTGAAATCTACTTTCAGTCACCCGTTGGAAGGCTCTGACTGAACCCAAATCACTACGACTACAGGCATGCCGTATGTGTTACCTCTGAGCATACCCCAGACCAATGCATAGCATTGATTTAAAGCACACATTTTCACTGGGCTGGTGCTAATTTGGTAAAACTCACTTTTCTTTAATCCCAACTCCTGATTGAATCAGGAATCCCAGCTGCCTGGGTGTCATGGGTTTTCTCCTACCCTCAGCTGGATAGACACAGGAGCTGATGGCACACAGGGAAGCGAACTTTGTTGACTGCACCCATGAAGAGAAGTTATCCTCTGGTAACCTTATCCAGCTCTTCTGGTTGCCTTCTCCATTGTCCCTCACCAGTTCACCAGCAGTAACAGCTCTCTTGCTCTGCATACACAGGGTCTGCTCTCTGTGCTAAAGGAGGGTCCCATTACACCCCTGCGGTCCTTATCAACATTTGGGGCAGCTATACATCGGTGGATATGCTTTCATCATCTCATCTTGATGCCCTTTATTGAACACAGCTTAGGAGCAGAGGTGCATGAAGGGTAGGAAAGAGAATAGGTGTGAAAGAGATTTCCTATCCGCATTTCTTTCTGTGTCATGAAAACACACCTCCATTCCCCATAGCATTTAATCAGATTGCTTTACCTTTCCTCCCAGTGCACAGGAGGAGGGGGGAAGAGAAGACCCTGGCTAAATCCAGAATGCCATTTTGTGGCAATTTATGAACAAACAAGCTTCCCATCAAACCAATCCTTAGAAATGTCACTCCAGGCTGGCACTAAGCAGAGATTAAACGATAGATTGTCAACCTTCCTTTTTTATTTGATGTTTTGAATTTCACTGTTCCTCTCTTTCATTAAAAATGAACTAGAGGGGAAAAAAGCAGAATAAAATAGAAGCCTTTTACATCTAAAAGTCAAGATAATTATCTCTTATATCCAACCCACTCCTCCAAGACTCTGAATGAAGCCATCATTAAAATCTGTGTCCATCTGGTGACTTTTCCACAGCTAATTAGGTGAAGAAGCCGGTTAACAGTTATGTTCTGCTGAAATCTCTCTCTTTTCCTCTTTTAAAAAACTTCCAGACATGGCCCATGTACCGCCTGGATGCTGCTTGTGCTGTCCCTCAGGTGCTAGGAGAACATGAGAAGAGACAAGGTGGGAGATGGTTGCTTTGGTGAGCGGCTCACCAAGGCCCTTTCATGGCATCAGGGTTGGGAAGAAAAGAGGAAGCGGATGCAAGAGACAGCAGGTTTGACTTCCGCTGTGCGGGAAGCCTTTTCAGGAGCTGATCGGATGTTTTGCTGGCAATATTTCAGTGCGTTTCTGTGTGGGGCTTCTTTTAATACTGTGATTTTCTCCCTGTGGTTTGTCAGGCACTCTGCCAGCCTACTAAAGACTCTCTACCAGATACCCATCTGCTGCGTTTGTTAGAGCTTGTCACCCTAACACCTAGGGGCTGGAAGGTATTGATTCCTCCTGCGTCCAGATGGATGGTTTGAGAGATATCCCCCCCTTCTCCTCTCGAGCCTGCATCAACTCTGCAGTTGGCACTTAGAGGACTGATGGTTCTCAGGATATCCTTAAACTCACAAGAAAGGTCCTGTGGGAACCCTCCAAAACTGAGTGTGGTCCATACTGGCTATTATAAATGCAGGTGGAGGAGTGAGCAAGGTGGACTGACCGCACTCCAGGTACAGTGCTGTAGGCAGCATCAATCTCAGAGCGCTGAAACCCTCTCTAGGGTCACAGGAGAGAAACTCAGCCACCCTTACACCTTATAAGAGATTGGATCTCATGTCAAGGTCAGTGGGCAAGTATCCAAGTGTGGCAACTGAAGGCATAAATCCCTTAATGATTCTGCCGTCAAGAGCGCAGAAGTCCTGGCCAGTTACACACCTGGCACATTGCCCAGGGTCAAGGATGACTGACAGACAGACTTTCAGAGCTCTCTGTCCAGTCACTCATCCAACCTAGTTTTCCCTTTGCAGGTGTGGTTGGTGGAAGCCTGCTGCCCTCTTGCTCAAAAATCCCAGGGTTCATAGCTCCATAGCTCATACCCCCATAACTCAGGCAGGCAAGTAATTGCTGGCGATGCCATCTCCCTTGTGTGTGCAGCCCGCTTCCATGACTACATGCTCCAACACAGGAGTGGGAAAGGCCCTTGGGATTTTAGTTGGCTTTTCTAGTACAGTTGAACAGTGGGCCCCCACTGCTTTGCTGCTCAGCTGTCTCTATTTAGCTGTGCTGTTCAAGAACACAAGATCCTTGCAGTATGAACACCACCTTCCTCGCTCTCTCTCTCTGGCAAATATCTGCCTCAATTTGGCACAATTACATTTATATAGTTATGATTCTAGAAGGATTGTAACAAGTGAGTAATGCAATAAATTCCCAATCTTCTCTCAAAGAGATGTAACAGAGGCCACAAAGACTCTGACACAAGGAAAGCAGGACGCACTGACCCAAAAGGTCCTGGCTGTCTTTAATTTCTCTGACCGAGTTCATAAAAAGAGAAAATTACTGTAAGGATTTTCATTTTCATTTACTTCCAAAGTCTGGGTCCAAATGTAAAGAGAGCCCAGAAGGTTTAATGTTCACTGGGGTTCATCTTTAGCCAATGGCTCCCTGCTGCTCCCAGATGTCCATCATGCAACTGTCATTATAACTAGAGATGGGAAAACTTGATAAAATGAGCCCTACATGGACAACGGATAGAAATAGAGCTTGGGAAAAAAATTGTAGCAAGGGAGGGATTACAGGTCATAAACATATCACAAGAAAAGGACTTTTTAGATCCAATCATAGCTCACTACAGTGTCATCTAAACTGCTATACATCCTGCTTTGCACTCTACCATTCATGAGCAGTATAGGGAAAGCTGTACAATTCAAACACACAAAGAGAATGAACAAAGACTATTGCCTTTAATGGTACTGCAGCTTTCAGGAACACTGGGTTTCTTCAAGGCCACGAAAGGAAGGTGCTGAGCCAATTAAGACATTTTTCATATCTCATGGTAAGTTCACTGTATTAGAGTTAACGCTGCCTTGTACATCTTCATCAACAATGCAATATCCCTTATACCAATTTAATTTTACATTGCCAGCAAGATAAAGGCAATTTATAAGTTTCAATGAGTGCAGCCTGGCTGGGCTCCAATCCAATCCAGGGAGTGTAACATTTGCTGGGGAATTGCTCGAGACCTTAATGTCTGGCATATGGTGAGCCGCTTTCATTTCTGACCTGTGCAATTAAGGTCAGCGGCGAAAATTACATTAAAACAGTTCTTTATTAATCATGTTCTATCTAGGGCAGGTGATGACGACCTCTAAGCACAGAGATCCGGCAACCACAAAACAAAGTACTGTGAGTCTCAAAAGCCACTCACTAACAAAGCTTTGCAGTAGATTTTCTTTGGTGCCTTCCCCATGGCTTTAAAACAATAAAGGTTGGTGGTCATGTCTTGAGGGGAATAACAGGTAATCAGAGCCAGAGGGAGATCTTCATTTAAAGTGTAGTAGATTTCGGAGGAACCTGAGAAGGGAAATCCATGGGGATTTTTTATGCCTCTCTCCTCTATTGGTGAAACAGGTACTAGTTCTCCAAGCAGGTGCTAGTTTCTGAAATGGCTCTGAGTATTTCTTCAGACATATGACTGCCCTAAAGACCAACTGCTCTCCCTTTTGATGTGAAAATGATGTTGCCTGGAAGCTTGTGTTTAGCAAAACTTTCATTTTCCTCGAGCTTAGCTGCCCATTTTCCTGAAAGAGATGTAAATAAAAATATTTCACAACGTGCAGTGAATTTGTACCATGCAGTAGGGAGAAAGAAGCCACCCTTCTTGCTCCAAAGGAATACCAACATAAGCCTCTTCTGGACCTAATCCAAAGCCCACTTAGAGTCTCAGACATTGGTTTAATCCATTTTTGGTTGGATTCTGTCCTGACTCATTCCCCCAACGTTGCAATGTGAGCACTTGCAGCAAAGATCTGTGAAGCTATTGACCTATTCGAACCCAACTGACCATCAAGTCATGCTGAGAAACTCTTCAAATCAACATGTGTTTCATTATTTTATTGATGAGGCTGATTGTCGCAGCTTTTTGCTATACAACTAATGCAGTGATGTTGTGACCCACAGTGTCATGAGCTCATTCCCAATGTCTGGAAGAGAGAGAGTGAGGCAGACCAAAGGAGCAACAGACTGAAAGGTCATACCATTAAGCAGTCCCCCAGTGATTACTCTGACCTACGAAAGGGATGCAATCTCAGAGTCAGTAGAAACAGAGTGATGCCAGGTTTGAAACACGAAGTAGTACAAAACACCCAATATATTGGAAATTAAATGCAAAATAGAGGAATCCAGTCAAAGGCAAAGATGAATTTCTAATTTCCATCAAGAGAAATGATGTGTAAATGAGGTAAAGACTATCTGAGCCCACATATCTTTATTCTAGCGTTCACAAGCATCTGCATTAGGAGCTAATAATAGCAATACTATCTCATCTCCCTTCTCTTTGTTGTACATTACTTATGCTGAAAGAAAGACGAAAAAGAATGAAAACAAGGTGCTCCTGTCCCTATTGTTCATTAAAACATCAAAAAAGATTCAATTTAAAAAGAAAACAATAGCCAAAAAGTTACAGTTTACAGTCAAATACATTTACAATCTCAGTCAATAAAATGAAGAGGAAAGCAGGATTTCACCAAAGCTGGCCAGCCATCAGGGAGCCATTCTGGTAAGATTCTCTCTGAAAATACCAGTCTGCTTTGGTTTTTTGTTCTGCTATCTTTGCAATTTTATGGATGGTGCAAACTCTGTAAATTTTTCTAGCAGCTTTGGTGCCTGCTTTCTTGCCAGGGTAAAGGCAGGCAGAGCCTCCACACTGCTGCTGCAGCTCTGTCCCAGACCGGAGAGAAGCAGATGCTCTGTAGATTTTACATCAGTGTTCAACATTAAATAGTGATCCAGGCTTAAACAAATTATTGAGAAAACCTGTTTAAAATGGAAAGTTGCGTTAACTATCCCATTCTTTGTGAGACTGTACTTCCAATTTACATATTAAATTTCAATGTTAGAGGAGAATCACTGTCATGGGAGAGATTTTTGTTGCTAGTAAAGGTGCAGGAAAACTTGTTTGGAAATATACGTGTTCTGCAAGCAAAGATGAGGCACAGCTTCATGTAAGCCAGGCTGAAAATGCTTAGGAAAGCACCTGCGTTTGACAGGCCTCAAAGGTCTCTGACTGCATCTTCATTGTGGCTTCCAGTTGCTACGTGAACTAGCAGACTTTGGGATGCTGAGATCTTGGCCTCCAAAGCTAAAGGAACCCTTTCAGATTACTTTATCAACATCAGGGCTGTGGTGAAAAATCTTGCCACTTGCTTTGAGATGAACTTTCCCATCTTGAATCTTAAGCTATTGAGTCTGAAAACTGCTCATGGAGTGAGTGGGTATTTGTTTTACCCACGTACAGGGGCAGGCACAGCTCCCTCCTACAAACCCATCCTGCTGTGACCCTTTGGGAACCTCCATTGATGATGCTTAATGTCCCCAAAACTCTCTGAATAGGAGGCATCTGGTCCTGAACAAAAGTCAGACTTTTCACCATCCTACCTAAAGGTAGCACAGCCCCACTATTATGTCTATTCTTTCTCAAGGAAATATCAATTTACAGGGATTCGGTTGCTTTCTAGACAGGTCTGGATAGGTATGAAAACATCAAGTGGCTCATCAGAGGACAGTTCGTGAGCCTTGGCCTCCATGGGAGCCTCTGCTTGTCAAAGACTTGTTATGCAGATTATTTGTGTACTCAGATCTCTGCTGCTTCTCCCACTGACTACAGCAGACCCCTGAAACCCACATTCCCAGGTAAAATGAGAAAGGATGCGTGAAAAGCTGGGACAGAGCTGAAGCACCCTGCTGTTGGGACGACCCTCCACTCAGCCAGGACTGCAGACCTCTTCCAGACTTGGTGCTGCTGGGATAAGCTCTATTTAACATGCTTTTGTAACAGAAATGTAAATCTAGTTTTATCAGCCTCTGAGCTAAAACATCAGGCCGTGATCAAGTCTGGGTCTGATTCCGATGACAGTTAGAGAAAAATCGTGCCATGTTGTGTCTGTCTGTCCATGCGTTGAGCAGCATCTCCCAGCAGCGGTCCCCGACCTTTCATGACGCTGTGCCTGGCGATGGAGCATGTGGCTGCGCATCACCATCCCGCTTGCTGTCCCTGCACAAGTGCTTGTCCTACCCGGGCTTGCAGCAGTTAGCCCCAGAACTTTTGCCTCGAGCAAGCATCTCTGCTTCTCCTCTCTCCCTTTCTGTGGGATCCTCTCTGAGGATTATTTTCACTCTGGTTTGTTTCACTTTTTTTTTTTTTTAACTAATTCCTTTTTAAACGTTAGCTGCGTGCTGCCCTGCCCTTTCACCTCACCGGTGTGACCTCTTTCTCTTTCCATCTCCCTGATACATGTAGCTCAGGACTTCTGTTATCCCTGTGATGGGTTTATTTATCACACTCTAATGATTCTTCTATCCACACGCCGCATCTCAAAGGCTGGCTCTCAGGGAAGAGGGCCAGAGGTTGCTGTGTAGCAATCTTTGTTTATTTTAAATCGCAGTAAACCACTTGAGCTGAAGAGGTGGGGAGAAGAAACCTGTGTCACCTTTTTTTTTTTTTTTTTTTTTAATGGCAAAAATATGCCTGCAGCCTGGTCTTCTCAGCACATGAACCTTCCTAGCCGGAAACATCTTACCGGGTGAGAGCAAAAGAAATATGCGGCTACAAGATGTATTTTACCCCCACTTTATGTCTTGAGTGAGCAACAATATGTGAAACATAGATCAAGATAAGTAGCTGTACAGGCTCGCATTGCAGTGAGCATGCCAATGTGATGTATTCCAGGCACAGAGGAGTTCACAAGCCAATGCTTTATGCCCTTGGTCCTGAGACCATTCACACCAGGCATGTGCAGCACCAGCTCATTCTCAGGGGTTGAGCTGAACTGAATCTGGCCTGGAAACAGGGCTGTCTTTGCAATCAGCTGGAGTGGGCACGGTAAAGTTTCTCCAGGTTTTAGGCTGACTGCAGTATAAGACGTAACACCAGGTCCTGCAGAAAGCCAGTTGATGCAAAGCTAGCCCATCAGTATTTTTTCAGCAAATTTGAACTATTAGAACAAGTACCCATGAAATCAATGCTTTGCATCGTGCAGCCACAGTGTACCCGGTCCAGTACTGGCAGCTTTAAATCTGATTTATTGTATCATCAAACCAGAGGCATAAGAGTTTATTGGTGTCATAGGAAGTGGCTACGTGTCTTCAGTCCCGTGCCAAAGTGACCTGTACCTGACCAGCATATGTTATATAGATATCATCAGTAGGAAGGCGTAGGATACCGCCTGACGTTTTAGTCTGTGTTGGGGAAGAACAACAAACATCTGTCACAAATCTTAACAGAGGACAGCTCCTGTTGGTCAGTGCACAAATAAAAATCACAACAGGAGTAAAGATTGCAGAGATGAGAAGCAATTGTTAAAACATCTGCAGCATTCAAGGTCTTGGTAACTTTTCCTCTGTACAAGTTAAACAGACCTTCATTTCTCCTTCTAATAACTTACAAGCCCATTAAAAATATATATCTATGTATTCCCTCACCCCTAACCCTCCCCAAAACCAAATCTTTAATCAGCTACACCTTTTAATGCAGAATCAGCAGCAGCAGCAATGAAGAATGACCCTGTAGTAGCAGCCCCGGTGAGGCAGGAATTTTTTTTTCTTTTGCTCTTTCTTCTTTTTTTTTTTTCCTCTGCAGCTTCAATTGTGCCTCTGAAACATCTTCAAGCACTGGAGCTTTGTCCTTTTCATTTCCTCCTCCTGCTCGTGTATTTTCCAGATAAAGTCCCTGGAAAAAGTGTTTTCATTGTTATTAGCAAGTCAGACATTTCTGCTCTCTCCTAGGGTGTACATTATCCTCCTGGGCTGTGCAGTGAGATGGTGCTTTATGTCTGGACACTACTTGGCATATGTACTCCGTGGCTAAAAATGAAATCTCAAGGCACCACTGCAATGTAAGGAATAGTCATGGTAGAAACAATCATCCTTTTTAAGAGCTCTTATTCCAAAATATCCCCCATACATAACATCTCAAACTCAGCTCTTAAATTCAGGGTGACCCGGAGATTTTTAACAGAAGAGCTGAAGGCAGAACTTTAATCTGCTGCTGATAGTTTTTATTCCCCTTCATTAGAAAAGCATATCCATTAGGTGACTGATTTTTATGGGTCTTTTGAGTCAGTGTTTTGCTATATTGTGAAAAGTCTTGGCTCTTAGAAATGTCAGCTCTGTGTTACGGCACTGGCAAGGATATGGACAGGGGCTCGGGCAGGTTTACGGTGCAGCTCCATCAACCCAAACTTACGGCATCTCCTGCCAGTCCAGCCTTGCCTACCCCAAAACTCTGTCAAAGAGCCCCAGGTCTGAAACTGTCTGTCTCTCAGAGAGCTCATGAGAGGCTGGAGATAAAAGGGCAAACTTCTTTCACCAGTAAAAAGAAATGGAGCCTTGAAGGCAGCTTCCAGAGGAGAAAGCTGGTATATTAATGTCTTGCTATCCTGGAACAGATCTCAGTAAAAACCAACAAGCCTCACAGTACAAGTTTCAGTATTTTCTGTACAATCTCGCTCAGCATTAGTTATAAATCTTATCAGGTGATAGACTGTTCATTCTCGCACAAATAAAATAACAAATGGAGTGGAGATCGCAGAGAGCTGACAATCACTGGAGGCAAAGCAACACTCAAAGCCCTTAGAATCAGAAGAACTTTTCAGCTCAAGAAGCTTAAGAGCTCTTCATTTCTCTCTCCAGGAACTTACGAGCCCATTAAATATATATATATCTGTATTCCCCTCCATCCAGAAGCCTTCCTCCTCCAAGCAGCTGTGCCATTTAATGCAGACTCAGCAGCAATGAAGAATGATCCTGTAGAAGAACCCCGGGGAAAAAAATTTTTCTTTCTTTCCTTCTTTTCTTCGTTTTTGCAGATCCAGTTGTGCCTCTGAAATCTTTCCAAGCAGCTGGCACCTTGTCTTTTCTTTTTTAATTTCCTCCTTTTTGTGTGTTTCTAGGCAAGGTAGCTGGAAGAGAGGCTTTCATCTTCATTAGGGCCATACGTTTCTGCAGGTTCATTAGGCTCATTTTTTGTTGCTATTGGTGTGCAGTTGTCTGCAACAAGAAAAATAGCCTCGAACATCATTAGTCTGCTAAAGAAAATTTCAGTGCTCCTACCTGGGGCTTTGGGAATTTGTGCTGTGTTGAAACTTCAGCAAAATCAAGAATCTGACATCAGGCTTCTTCCTTTATTCTTTCTCATGCGCCTTATGACAGACATCGTTCCTCGGGGCCCAATCTTGCCGTTACATAAAATGTGCTGTAGTCTTAAATATAAGCCAGGGCAAACCAAGACCCTGATGTTTTTCCAGGGCAGCAACACACCTGCAACGATCTCTCCCTGAGGCATGAGTTGACCCATTCATCACGAGGGATGTTGACTCTACATATAAAAATGACAGCTTAAATGGTATTTAATGATATTAGCTATTTCCCAGCTGATCATTTTAGCAGATTCATTCAGCCATGTGCAAGTTGGCAAAGCTTGGGGCAAAAGGCCACACCTGGCCTTTCAGAAACAGCCCCCTTGGTAGCTGAGTGCAGGTGAAATCAGGGCCCATTTGTTGAAGAGCTTTTCATCTCATGTCAGCTATCGGGAGGGCTCCAGGACCCTGCTCTGCTGACCCCAAGGCTGATACACAAATACAGTGTGTGCAAGTTCCTCCTAATGGTTTTTGGCTTGCAATCCTCTCCTCAGCATCTGTCTTGCTTGCATGTGAGGCCAGCATTTCTTCCTAATTTATAGACTAAATAAATGAATCTATGACCTCTCAACAGACACCCTGCCATGCCCTGCTGAACACCGGGATTATTGCTAGCTGAGTGAATTAAACAGCCTGGAAACCCCAAAAGAGCACTTAGATGCCAGAGCCTGAATGTTGGTCCTCCAGAAATACTGGCCAGTGCTTGAGATAAAAGACACGACCTTCCATACCAGCGTGCTAAGGACTCTGCTCTCAAGGATGATTCTCTCTTAATCGAGCTCCTAATCAATCAATCATATGTCAGCCAATCCCCAAAGTCAAATTTATGTAAACACCATAGTCATCTAAATACTCTACCCACTGTACCCATCTTTATAGATGACCCCAACTCCCAATGGGCTTTACTGGCTCTTCCCAGTATGTCTGTCTGTATGTGCACGTATCCTGACAACTGTTTTAATCTCATCTGCTTGTTTGCAGCAGGACCTAAGAGTCCCAAGGTTATCCTGCTTCTAACACCTCTATCCATGGAAGGACCTATAAAATTTCCTGCAATAAACAACAGATCATCCTCTGCTCTCCTGGCTATGTTTCATATATCTTCTGCAAATGACCAGTCAAATGACAAGTTGCTGCGCTCATAAACTTCTTAAAGTGCCTTCCAGAGACATGGTGGGCTCTGCAATGTGCTTAGCTTGCCATTGATCTCCACATACACGGTATAAAGAAATAATCTTAGCCATGCAACGAGAAATTGGAAAGGAGGATGTACTGCAAGTATATTTCATCAAAAAAAGTCCTCAGATGTAATTGCTCAAACTAGACAGGAAAACTAATTGAACATAATAACTGTGATAAGGCTCTCTGTACTTCATGACAGCAGCAGCACTGTTGGCTGAGCTTAATCTGGTATTATGGCATATGGATTACACAGAGAATTGTTTGCAACCCTAGGAAATAGCCTGCAGCCTGGACAGGCTTAACATAAACTCTGTGACCACCAATTCAACTTCCTTGAAAGTAACAGTGATTCTGAGAGACGTAGACTGTATAAGATTGCAGTAGCCAACTATTTTCTGTTTAAGTGGGTACGTTTTTACCTTTCTCCTCAACAGTTTTTACTCTGCTGATTGGTGTTGTGAATACAAAATTTATGACATCTTGAGTGAGACCAGGAGATTCAGAGAGAGTAAAATAAAATGTAATTTCACATCAAAATAACTCACAGAGAAGCTGCTTCACTGACTCTGAGATTAATTGTCATATTTAATGCATTATAAACCTCTACTTGTTAATTTATATCAAGTCACCCCAAGATTTCCAGGCTGTTGCACCAGGCAGTTACTGATTCCAAAGTAGTTTGCTCTAATATTTAGGTCCAGCATGGCTGTAATCCATTAGGATCTTACTGCTCAATTACAAAAGGATATTAAAAAATTATTTCATCCTATGACATCGATAATAAATCAGTTCTTCAAGACCAAGGTTTATACAGTTATGACTGACTGTGCTTTAGCAGATCAGTTTTGAAACCTTGTAATTTTGTTTTGGAAAATCTTGAAACCTTTTGAAATACTTTTTTTTGTGTGTGTGTACCCAGACTCCTGAGACTCCTGAGACCCATCCCCAATTCGATCACCCGCACAGATGAAGACATCACCTTCCCTTGAATCTAAGGCTGTCCTTGTGCTGCAAACCATTGGCCAAACCATAGACGTGGCTTCTCAAGACCGTTTCCTAAACATTTGTTATTGTTCTTTGCTAAAGACAAGAGATGAGGCGAGCTGGTTCTTAGATCTGACTTGGCAGGATCGCCTCGGAGCCTAGCTTTGGTTCTCCTTGTAAGTCAGTCTACCTGCCTGTAACAGGGATGAGAGGCGGCTTTGGTAACAGTGGTGCAAAATGAGAGTAATATTATTGAGGTTGTGTAAAGCCAACATCCATGACAGAGGAGTGAGGCCCAGGAATCTGTTGCTTTCACAAGAGGAATTAGATATCTCCTTCAAGATCGTCAAGATTTACGTGCCATGCTGTGCTGCACAGTGAGCACGTTTTCCCTCAGACAAGGGCAGATCACAACAGGAGAAGGAAACCTCTGTTTCAAGCAGATTTAAAGACTATCCATGCATGCTTTAGAGACACAAATTACCACCACCCCGCCCCGCCCCGCACACAAACCAATCAAATAACAGTGTTGTAAACGTGGAGACTTCAGAGTGCAGTATCCCTCCCTGATTCTCTCCGCACACCATACACACACAGTGTTCGTCTCCGGGTCAGTGGGAAAGTTAATTAGAAGAACGGAGTTTCTTGTGATGGAAGATGCCACCTTGATATGATTCTGAGCCCTCTCTCTGCTTCTGATGAATTACAAATGACAGCGAGGGAAGTGAAGGACACTGGCAGTGACAGTTTGTCAGCCACGCTCACTCTGCGTACGCTTCTTTGGGTGGGTAACTTTCTCTCTTCTGTTCATCTCACACCACTTGCTACGAATTCCCTCCTCCCTTCTGCCTCCCCTCCTTTTCCTTTCATTTGCCAGTGGGTGACGGGAAGGTAAAAGAGAGGGCAGCCCCCTCGAGCAGACCTTGTGAGACACAAAGGGAGGAATTCGGACAGGGGCGGTGCAGGAGACCTCAGGACAGGGCTTTCAGATGTGATAACCATGATGCTGAGCAAAAAACATCTGCAAATCCTGCTGGAGCAGGTGCAAGACTGCGTGCTGGGTTGTCACTTGCCTCCAGACAGACAGGCAAAGAAGGAACCTAGCAGCGAAATATTTCTTATCAAGAGATGCTGCTTCTTTCCGCCAGCCTATGCATCTCTCCATCCATCAGGAAACCAGCAAGTAGAGTGGAACAGGGCTTACTCATCCCCAGTTCTTCAATTCTGCTGTGTATTTTTGAAAGTTGTTCATCTACTGCTACAAAGTTCTTCCTTTTCTTAGGTGTATTGTTATGAGGGACGGCTGCTACCATCCTGGTACAAAAGGGGATGGGCAGCAACACCCTATGCACAGTGTGATTTCTCCCATCACAGTATTTTTCACCTATCAAAATATGTCTCCTAAATACTTATTTCTTCCTCTTAAAAAAAAAATTTAGTGGATTTTTCAACTCAAAACGTTTTGGGGAATATCTTGTTCTGAAGTTGTAAACACATTTTAATGAATTTCAGAAGAAGAAAATTCTGTTTTCATTTTCTTGTGAATGATTGCAAGATAGCCTGGTTTTGGAAGAAAAAACTTACGGGCTGTGGAAGTTTGATCAGGGCAGCAAACACTGTGAGTGGTGGGAGTGTACTGCATTTCGCCAAAGTGCTTCTCCTGCTCAGAAGCAGATGAAACACGTGGGGCCCCTGAGTCTTGATCTTGAGGCCAGGATAGGGATTTGAACACTTATTTCAAAGGATGGAAAATTAAACAAATAGTAATAGAGAAGACTATATGTTCGTGAATCAGATTATGACCATGCCTGAGTGAAGATGATTGGTTGTTAACTCCACTCCTATTAAAGTTCATATTCTGAAAGGCTACGCAGCTGCTAAATAAAAGCTGAAATAGATTTCTGTGCTAACGTCAAGGTCATGTTTCTGCAGCATTATGGAATACATTAAAATGCTCAATTTATGCCCTGTAACTCACCAAAAATATAAATGTAGCTTATATTAAATAAACCTTTGCCAGGATCTCTGCCTCTCTAACTTTTTCTCCTTTGCCCTCTATATTTAATAGAAAAATGTATTTCAATATGAGAAGCTTTTCTTTACTATATTTGCTCTTTCCTCAGTGGAAGCTATCATTGCCCCAAGGAAAAAAAAGTGTGTGTATATATATATTTTATCTTTCCAAGTGAATGAGGAATCAAAGGTCTCAAGTCTCCTCTTGTCCACAAAATCCATTGACCTCAGTCCAGCCATTTATTGTCCCTAGTCTAAGAGAGCAATGGTAACGATCTTGAATTTCTTTTGCTTGTGCCAAAGCCTATGAGTAGGCATGTGCCATATTGTGTGCAAGTAGGCTGGTTCCTCTTCCTTTACCTCTAGCTTAACTGGAATAACTCTCACCATGCAGGGACAGTAGTTTTGGATAGCAGGCTTACCAGTCCGTATATTTAAGGACCATCCAAAAAAATCTCAGTGAAGCACTGGAGCATAAATGAGGACAACAGGTGCATTTCTTTGTTATTTCTGCCTGTTGCTGCAGAAATTAAAGGAAAATGCCACATAATTCATGGAGATGTGCTAGAATCCTTTAGGGAATGCTTCCACCAAGGAAAGTGCAGCACTCTGTTAAAAAAGACCATATGGCTCTTAGGCTGGAGTGGGATTACATCTGACCATCTTGGAGCACTTGTTGACATTCGTCATCTTGGTTCCGGCCAGGGAAGATAGAGCTTCAAAAGTATATTGAGTGGGATGTCGGCTGAGTTGGTGCTTCTTTCATAACACGAGCTTCAAAAGTATATTGAGTGGGATGTCAGCTGAGTTGGTGCTTCTTTCATAACACATCCATCAAAACCCTTATAACTGAGTCCTTCCCTGCACCCTGTCCATAGGAAGAAAGAGCAAGGTTTTCCTTTTGAGGTAGGTTCAGACTGGACTCACAAGCTTGGCCAGCCCTGAGGTTAGGGAGGCTGAAGATCAGCTTCAGATGTCTCTAGATTCAACTGGAAATACCTCATGCCTTGTGGCGCACCTCATATTTCAACTTGTCAAGATATTAGTCTTCTACAATGGATGGTGCTGTGGTCCAGATCCAGAAAGACCAGCCAAAGCCCCGTGGGGCCAGAACACTGAGAACTGTTGGACAATTCAAGATCATAAGTCCCTGCCTGGGAAGAGTGTCTGTGGGCTGAAAGGCCAAAACAATCATTGTTTTATCACCCTTCTGTTAAATCCTCTAATGCACAGAGATTTTTCACAACAGATAAATTCGCAACTATTTTCTTTGCTTCTTCCACTCAGACTGAATTTCACAGGACGTGTATATTTTACTGCTAACAAACCAGCGCTCGCTCTTTCTGCCACACCTACAACACCCGTGATTCTCTTGGCTCTTGCAGACCCGACAACGCAGCAGAGTGGCCTTTGTTCACCTTCTTGCTGCATCCCTTGGGCTGACTGGCAGCGCCGCGTCCTGCAGGTTTTGCCTGGAGCTGCTCTGCCAAGTGGTTTCACATTTTGAAGTAGGAGAGGAAGCTGTTTCCTGCAAAGAGATTGCGAATTGAAATATTTCCCCGAGCTCCTGTTCACAGGTTTTCTAATGCACTGGGCATCAGCTTAGCCCTCTGATGAATCAAAGTCATTTTGTAAAAATGGCACCTTAGTGTTGCATATATATTGGCCCTCTACAGCTTCCCTGGCATATTTATTCAGTTTACTAGTCCAAAACTAGTTTCATGCTACACTAAGCTCAGCAGGGTCAACACCTAACCTATGAAAATCAAGCTGTCTCTTTTCTCTCTGCTTCATACATCATCATCAACCAAAGCTGGATAATAGAAAGCAGGTTTTGGTCCTGGAATGATTATTGCTGCTGCTGCTGCCGCCTGGGATGTGGCAGGAGAAAAGACAAAGAGGGGAACATGTGAGTTTGCAGTGGTTTGATCCTGCGGAACTGGGAAAAAAAAGGAAGTGCAGTGTGGCTTGTCATATACAGTGAGGGCACCATGTGGACATGGCCTGTAGGTGTCTGTGGTGAGGCTGTGGCTTGATAGAGACATACAAAACCACACTGGCACGTTGAAGTTGGAAGAGCTGCAACCCAAGGGTCATGGCCGCAGGATCTCTCATGTTCTGGTGAAGTCTAGACTAAAAAACATCTAATCAATGGGCTCCTTCCTTGCAGCCAGGAGAGAAACAAATGCCAGGGGCCCTGGAGAGAGGACAGTTGTGTGGTATTTGTGCTGGACTTCTGCGATGAACCCAGGAAACTGCTGCCAAAGACGACCAGGGACTGACCCTTCAATGGACCGTTTTGGAAGATCCTGGTATTTCAACCATACTCTTCAGTCCCTCTGAGCTAGAAGCTTCACACAGGCTGTGAAACATCTGAGAAGGCTTCAAGAACAACTGAAAAATTTGGTCCATGTGAACTGTGGGCAAAGGCCCGCCTGCACGTAACACAGCTAGGAAAGGAAAGGTATAAAGGAGCCATTTAGGCTGCTCCTGCCCAGAGCTGCCAGACGCTGTGCTCGTTAGCAGAGAAAACCAGGAGACGTATCTGGCTATCCAAATAAATGTACGTAAGCCATGCATACGTTAATTCAAACAAGTTATGCATTTTAAACTGGTCAGTGTTTTCTCCTCTGTTTTTCCCTGACTCTCCCTGGTTTTCTCCACTGGCAGCTCTAAGCTGGTGGTGTGATCACTCCCTAAGATATGGCAGTGAGCATCAGGGCTATGCTTTGAAAATGGCCAATAGTCCACAGCTTTTCTTGGGGACCAGGAAGCCCAAGGGCCCAGGACATCTTCTTCTGGCAGTACCTGCCGAAGTGGGCACAGCAGCAGGGGTGGGAGAAGAAGCTGAGACCAGGGAACATACAGATCCCCAAGCAGATGCCTGCACTACTACTGTCTGCAGGTGCCACTGAGACATTCTCTCTTTGGCTGACAAACCCAGGAAAAATAAGATTTCTGGAATGACCAGATGTAATTCTACAGCTCGAGATAAGAAAAAAACCAAACGGCCCCAACTCGTGGTAAGCAGGAGCTGAACCACCTCTCATCCTCTGTGCAGCAGGTACAGGGGAGAACTTGTAACATACACACACACTTATTAAAGTTTTGAAATCGTAATTAAAAGCACGTGTTTCCATTGCGTGGCATCCGCTGAGCTGCGGATTCCGAGCTGTGCTTACTCCTGCCTGCTGCACCTGCCCCGCCGCACAGCGCAGCTCCGTCAGCTTTACACATCCCGGTGTTTAACATGCAACCAGCGGTCCTCACCTGCCTTTCGCTGGAACTCAGCATGGCCCCCTGCTATTGATTAATTTGTGCTAATTAAAACCAGCAGTGTTTCTGCAGAAAAGAAAGATGTGTAAGTGTCAATAAATTATGGGAAATTTCACAGATTAAAGATTGCCAACTTCTGCTTGAAAATAACTAAACAAATGCTAATGGCTCTTTCCAAAGAGCCCAAATTCGCTAACAGGGCTGCACGAATGGGCTCCAGCGCTCTCCTTCGATTTCAGCGTAGCCAGCAATTACAGCGATGCTCCGTCTAGGTTACAAGCTGAAAGGCTTCATTTTTTTCAACATAGGTATTTCTGTTTTCAAAGCTAATGTATTCATTGCTATTTGCTCTTCCGTGCCAGCTACTCAAACCAATGGGCTGAATCAAGATTTTTTAGTGCCGATAACATGGCATCCCTACAAAATTCCCAAGCAAATAAACAGAGGAATTGTGACAAGCCACCAAGCCAGCAGTGCTTGTTAGCAGCTGCTGGTAATAAACCTGCGGGAAAGCAGGTGCAATGAAGGAAATTTTGTAAATCCTTAACAAACAGCTGGGGACAAGCCCAGCTTTTAAGGGATGAAACTGGATTCAGGGACCTGAGATAACAGTAATTCAGAGCAAAGTCAGATTTCTATTGCCCCAAAGCTGGGGACACAGCCTCATGAGCAGGGAGCAGCCCACCATGGGCATGGTGGCACTGTCACTGCTCTCTCGTGCTTTCCTTTCCCTGCTACGGTCTCTGTCCTGACCCTACTGCTCCCAGTTTTCAGTACAGCACTTTGTCCTTGGTGCCAGGGAAGCCAGCGGATTGCAAGGGCAGCTTCAGAAGATGCTGGTTGTCAGGAGGAGCCTCCCGGTCTCCACAGCCCACCATGGACTGGTTATCCTCAGGGCTTACAGATGCTAGTGGCTAAACTGCAAACACACCAAAGTTTTGCGACTTGCTGGCAATTGAGGATGCAGACAGCATCAGCAACGGGCTTTTCAGCAGGGACAGTGCACTTACTGATTTTCAAGTGGGAGTGAATTCCCTGGGAATGAGAAGCGTTATGGGGCCTGACATGATGCCAGCAAGGCTGAGGATGTGAGGGCTTGGCAGTGAGAGATGTGTGTGTCGCTTGTTACAGGGTTAGGTTTAATGACGCCCTCTTCCCCTCGATCTTTAGAGCTGTGCGAGGGAGCAGAGGGGAGGAAGAGCTTAAATGTCAGCTCTGCACCGATGTGTGTGAATTCTCAGCGTTAGCGGCGGCTGGCCAGGATGAGGTCCCATCCTGGTGGGAGCATCTCATCAGGCGTGGTAGGAGCATCTCATCAGGCGTGCTGAGAGCAGCGATGATGAATCAGGAAGCTTCTGCCCTTGGCTTGGTGGGATTAATTACCTCCTGCATCGTCACTGCCTTCAATTAACTCTGTGGCCGCAGGCTGGGCCCTGCTGGGTTTTGGTGGGGAAGGACCGCTGGGGCGGCGAAGGCTGGTGCTTGGGAGCTGCACAGGGGCAGGAGCGGAGCAGGGGCTCAGCTGCACACAGAGAAGGAGAAATGCAACTGCACATAGATGGAAATGTGATCCATATGTGATAGCGCAGAGTCACGCAGTTGGGTGCTACGTAAGTAAGAATTCCTACTGCAGAGTTAGGGAGGGAAAGGGGGACCCCTGTCTTTTGGAAATCTTTCTGTGGGAAGACTCAGCTTTATTAGTCAGTCACAGCAGAAGAAATCTCATCAGAACAAGTGTTTCCATGAGAAAGAGGGAAGTACTGATGTCATTGTACAGGACAGTAGTAAGACTGTGTATGAGATATTTTGTACAGGTTATGGTTACTCACAGACAAGAATTTTAAGCTGAGAAACGCACTGAGAAGAGATGTCTGTTGAGAAAAGGCTGTTAGGTTGGCATGATGGGTTTCAGCCTTTGATCTGAGGGCTTCTGGGGTCAGAAAATCTCTAGACTTTAAAAACGTCCCTCAAAGCAAGTTTTGCTCTGTGGCTCACACTGCATTTCACTCCTACTGAGGAATGTACATTCGGTCTGATAGCTACCTTAGGCTGTAATAAATTAATCTCAAAAACTCCAGCTCTATCACTGTCATCCATAATGACCAGTATCTCAAGATTAAATGGAGTTTATAAAATCGAGGTATGATTTAGCATTAGCTAACATGTGAAATTTAGTCTGTTGTTTGTTGCAGGAAAGACAAGAAAACAAGATTGACCATTGTAGAAATCTCCAAAGGGCTTTAATATAGAGACTCATCTACCAGGTATTTTATATCACCAGCTGCCTGATCTGGCTAAAAACTCCAGAGGCTGCACTCAAGAATCCAGCTTATGAAAATTGTGAACTCTTTTTACAACTGATCCAGTATCAGACTGTAGGAGGGTGGACAATGCTGCACTGATATACCCTGAAATCTGGGATGGGATTCGTTTCACCTTCCTATTCGGAGAACTCATCCACTCATCATAGGTTTATTTTACAGGCTAGAAAGAATAATAGGCATTTTAAAGTGCAGTTCATCTCTTCCTAATACGGACATTAGGATGAGTGCCTATGTCTCTTCTTGGCTGTAATTGGAGCCTGGGGTGACTAGCTCAAATCGAAATGTCTGCCTTATAGAAGTGAGATGAATCCAACTCCTTGTATACAGAATTCAAAGGTCATATTTTTGCTCTCCTCCTCAAGAGAGATAATCCTTTCAGACTGTTCCTATTCTGAATTGCTTAGCATTTTTCTAGATGGGTGCTTATGCATCTCTCTGTGGTGTTTCAGGACTCCCTTTCCAAGCACATGAGTGTTGTGCCTGTCTGGCTGCCTGCCATGGGCCAACAGCATCCTCACAGCTGTCCTGGGTGCTGTGCTCCTTGGTCACTCTCCTAGCTCTTGAGGAAGAAGATGTGAACTCTGTTGTAGAGAGGGAGGAAGTATGGCCCAAGGAAGGGTAATGGTCACTCAACCCAGTAAGCAGGATTGGTGGGCAAAGGCCCCAACTTCCAATCTTTAGACTGTGTTGTCTCTCCATGTCACACAACTGCGTGCTTGTAGCTGAATTGCAGGAAGAACAAAAGTCCTTGGCAAGGGAGACACAGGATTTATGTTGTATTGGAAACTCATGGGAAAGAAACGACAATGTCAGAGGCATTGAGTGGCAGCTGAGGCATTAAACCATAGTCATTTGAACTGAGCATGAAACTTGAACTTCAAAACAAAGGACATGCATTTCTTTCTTGGAAAACACACGGTCAGGAGATTTCTTTATTGAAGTGGATAGTTTAAGGAGACAGTTTGAACAAGATCTTCTTCACCCCCTTCCCAGGCCCTAAGTCAAAATCTTGCTCTCCATCCCAAAGCGTAAGTGATCCTATTTGCCTAGACTCTGAAAGACGGCAAGGCTCTAGCAGTGCAGAGACATGCTGAAAGGGATTCAGAGTCCAAACCAGAGGGGTAGAAGGTTGCTTTAGAGGTGAGCAAATTGCATGGCAAGCAATTTAGGTGGATGAAGAGGCACTGAGGTGTGTAGCTCAGGTGGGACACCAAGAACTGGAACTGCAGAGGCTGACACTGGTCAGATGGGAAGTGCATGGGGGAGCAGCATGAACCTTGCACAGAACCTGCTGTCCAACATGATTAGTCCCCTGGGAGTCCTACATCCACTCACAAAAAATGTAGAAGAAAGAGAGAGCTGTGTCGGCATAAAAAACAGCTCCATTTTACATGGGCTGTTGGCTTCCCTTTATTGCCAGCTCCTCTGGATTCATATGAGGAAGTCTGGAAGCTGCACATCCCTAATGAAAAGCAGAAGATATTCATTATTAAATCTGCAATGTTCAAATGCAATTGGTTGCTAGCAAATTTTAAGGTCTGTTTGAGCGATCCCCATGCAGCAAAAGCAACGCAGTACAAACAATGACGAAGCAGCTCTGGCTGAGGCCGGTGATCCATGTGATTGTACAAAAACTTGCATTGGATTTGCTTTTTCCTGTCTCCAAGGCTGCTGATTCACCTGAAGAGGTCAATTCTGCTCTCAGAGACTGAGAGTGGCTTCTTAACCTGCTCTTTCTTCCTGTTCTTAGCTGGAAGCTCAGTAGAAAATACTGGATATGTGACTGACAGTGTATTCAGCAACTTTGTTATTAGCCAGGCACTGAAGCGATAATGGAAGGATAATAACTTCTATTATTGACTCAAGGAAAATTTTTTATTTTTCTAAGCCCAGAGATGTCTGTGTCTGGGACCTGATGTGCGAGAACAGAGAGGTGTTACGTGCTTGGCCTTCACTTCTCCTTCCTGTGCTCAACGCCATGTCAGGATCAGGCTCTGCTGCTTCTTTCAGCGTTCTATGTCTGGAGACTAGAGGGCCTCTTCTCCATGAGAGTCAGAGATGCCCAGGACCATCAGACATTCTCTCCCCAGACTTCCCTGCATGCCATGAAAAACCTTTCCTTTTACTAAGTAGTCACTTGGAAACATCTTCTCTGGACCTCTGCAACACCAGCTCTCAAACTATGCCATGAAATCCATGCTTCCTGCCAGCCCATGAATGGTCTGCAGTAATTCACAGGAAAGTTGGGTGCTTACAAGATATTCCACTACCATGCCTTTAAGAACAACTATATTCCTGCAGTAAAACATGCCTGAGTATCAAATCTCTCATGCTGAAAACAGACTGACCTCAAACTCACGGAAAATAAAATGCAAATAAAAGTGAGTATTTACAATGTCTAACTAGACAACACAGTGGCAGGTGAAGAAAGGCAAGAAAAAGCTACTTAATCCAGTAATAAAAGGATGAAACCTACAAAATCTCTTCCTTCTCCCTGTATTTCCATTTCTCTCAGCTAGCACTGCTGACTGGCTGGATATGCAGCAAGGGCCTGATGGTGTGGCTTCTCCAAAAGTGAGACTTCTGGGGAAAACATAATGACAATACAACGCAGACAGGCAAGTCTAGAGAGCACCAACAGACAGTTTCAATATTCTCCGGTCTCTGCACACTGGGAAGCTTTATTCATGAAATGCCTCTTATTTTAAACTAAAACAGTGCCTATTATCTGGTCTCCAGACATCTCAGAACAATGTTTTTCAACAAAGCTGTAATCAAGATTTCTGTACTTCTCTGGGTCTCATAGCTCTCGCTATTGCTGGAAAATTGGGGGTTGCTTTTTGAGTTGCAGACTAGAAGCAGGGGATGTATTTCCACTTATCCCAACAGGAACATTTTAGGCCTGAGTTACATTAGGAGAAAAACTCTGAGGCTTCTTAAATTTTCAAGCCGCCTTCCATTTATTCATCATGAGAATTAGTTTCATGGTAAACCAGGGAAGTCGGTTTGTCATGTAAATATGCAGATGAAACCCTTGTGGGTTGAGAGAGGAGGAGGGAGGCATGAAAGACGTCTCAACACGAGCAAGCGCTGACGAGATGCTGAGCTGACCAGAAATTGCATGACCACATCAAGATGGCATTGAGCCAGAGGTAGTATGCCGTGCTGAGAGGCTGAGTTTATTTAGCTGCTTGGGCTCCGTGCCATGGCACTGCAGTGAGATGGGTGCTGGTCAGCTTTGAGCATGGGTAGAATAAACCTGTGCCAGGGGGACAAGTACACCTGCAGCCCCGTCTCCTTCCCATCAGTCAGTCCTGAAGGAGTGAAAAAATGTGTCTCATTTTCCTTTCTGTGTTGTTAGCACTTGCCAGAAGACTTGAAAATTGTCTATCTTTCCATTTATGCTTTTCAGAACAGTTTGAACTTTGTGGGTAAGCAAATATGAGAACCTTCTTGTAAGCAGGAATATGTCCCATCTTTCCTATCTTCTCAGCATCCAGCAAAATGCTCCAGTAGTCAATATACTATTCAAAAAGTAGTATGTGAAGGTTAGAGGTTGGGCTTCCTTCGCCACTCTTGAAACAAAGGAAACACAGCCTGGTCACCCGTGTTGGAGTCTCCAGGCTTGCTTTGGGAAGGGTACCTTAGGTGGGCAGCTAAGACAAAGATTTAACCGGGAATCATGGCAACTAAAGTGGGTTGAGCAATGTGCAACTCCCTGCAAAAACCATCAATGGAAGAATAAACAGTGTGTTTTTTTCCTAAATTCAGTATTTTATAGGAAATTCAAACCCTGAAATATCATAGCCACAAGCAGAGATATTTCACGTTAATAATGTCCCTGTGGTATCCCATGCAAGTCAGACTTCAACTACTTCAGGCTCTCACTGTCTTTGTAGGTGAGGCCTCCCGCTCACGCTTCTTCTGGGAGGGTTTTCTACCTCAGAGGGAGGAGGCAATGCCCCCAGGACCTCTGCCATGGCCCACCACAGACAAGACAGCAGATTTAGGGCATTTGGTCCACGGTGGGGAATGAGAACGAGAATTGCTCTGACAAAATCCCCTGTGTGGCAGCATTTCCAAATCAAAGTATATTTTAATAGAGACACAAACACACACACACTGGGGATCGGATTTTTTTTCTGGCTGAAGTACTTAGGGTTGCAGTCAAAATGTTTTCGTTTTTTAATATTTGTTTTTCTGAGAAATAATTGAAGTTTTTGCTGCAAAGCAGATACTTCACACAATAAACATGTCTTTAAAAAAAAAAAAACAGTTTAGAGGGAAAATTTTCAACCATCTGTCTGGCTGAAGGACTATTGAAGAGCGAATACCAAGGGTTTATGTAGATTTTTTGCAGCTCTTCAAGATCCATTAAAAAGCAGAAGCTTTGGCTCATGCGAAAAAAGGTGAAGGACACAGAAAAGAAAACAAAATGTCAGGGTCGAGTGAAACACCACAGTCAATGGAAAGTAGTTCTGAAATAACTATGAAAATTTTCAGTAGCCATTTTCTATCTTTCTAGGGTGTTTTTCCACATGCAGCAATGGGGTATCGCTGACTCTCCTTGAAAAGAGAAGGGGCTACATTGCCGTGATGCTGTGGAAAAATACTTTTCTCCATCGATACCTTCATTGAAACAATCAAGGACTCTTTGTGCAGTGCGGTGCTCTTCAAAGCGAGCAGCAGCGTCTGCATCTGGCCCGAACAGCTCAGTAGAAATTCCCCGGCGCCATGAAGCCGTGAGCTGGTTCAGGTGCGCATGCGAGAGAGAGAGGAGAGCAGCAATGGGTGGTTTTTCCCCCTGTCCGGCTGCCAAGGCGTCGATTATCGTCACACAAGCAAAGGATCAGCTCATCAGAGGCTTGTTCCTCTGCACAGCTAAGGAGCTTAGTGCCCCAGAGGTTAGCTTGATTCTAGGCAAAACAGCCAAACTGGCTGGTGACGTGGGCTCCACCTCACCTCTCCTCCCAGGGCTCACCCCCTCTTTTAGCATAAATCCTCAGCTCTGCACCCAGAGCCAGTGCGTGAAATACCAGTGGACCCTCCTCCCCCCTCTCTGTCAGGCAGCTTTATGTGGTTTAGTCCTTCCAAAAAAAAAATAAAAAGAGGAGGGGGGAATCACTAAACATTTTCTATTTCAAAACAGATTTCATCTTCCATAGAAAGTAATACTGCCTCCAGCCATGTGTAACTTATTTTTTATCCAACAGAGTATATGGGCTTATAACTAGATCCTGATAGGAACCCGGGTTTAAAACATTATTCACAGCAGGTTATTTGATCTTTATTTGCTGAATGCACTCAGCTGAATCCCTATCTCCAAACAATATGAGAAATAAAATGCTGGGCATGCTTCATTGGCCAGCCAGCTCATCTTGATTTGCAGAGACGACTACATCCCTCTCAGCAGTTTCAGAGATGTACCGTATGCCAGGCACTAAGATGCAGTTTTTCCACCTTCTTTCCCCACCTGAACACTTACACTTTCTTGCTTTTCTCCTTCCCCCAATTAGGAGCTTGAAAACCACTTCAGACCAGCCCTTTCTTCTCCCTTCACCATGACTTTTGGGAAATTGTGCTTGCACTGCTTATTTGAGGATGCTCATTTAAAACCACTTGCCATCTGTTCTTGCATAGAAGGTCAGATCCTGATAATCTGCTCAGGAAGCCATAGGGCTTCATGGTGAGATTGGTCACCTGAGGAAAGTTGGGTTGGTAGAGGCTGTGAGACCCTGGCAAAACTAGTGCTACTTCATTTAATTAATATAACTGCTGGGATACTTGTCGAGGCTGACTTTGTTTCTACCACATCGACTTTGCTGCAGCTCCTAGCTGTGCCACAGTTAAAGGTGGACTTGGACATTACAGGTGACCACTGTGACTTCTTCTTTCAAGAAAATCTCTGATGACTACAGACTGGATTCATTATTAAGCAGGTTGGATGGATAAAGGCTTTGCCAACCGGAAAGGGAACCAGAGCAGCTTGGGAAGAGAGGCTGAGCTGCACATAAGGAGGTCAGGTTCTTCATTCCCTTTGACTTTTGATGAGATACGCCTTTGAAAATCCGTCCTCAGATATGCTGAAAAAAAAGTCTTCAGCTTCTAGGCCAGAGCCCAAGCACAAAACAGGCTTCAGAAACTCCAGTGTGGAGGGTCCTGCTGTAGCAGGGCTTTAGGGATGGTGAGCGAGTCCTTGGTGGACATTCCTGCGGCGGGATGGTGTCATTAAACTGGCCAGTGCTGTGCACCACTATTGCAGATACGGAAGGCCAGGGCCACTTTTCACACGAATATCAGTAGCCATTATGTTCCCTTCCCCAGGATGCTTTTCAAAGCCTATCAGCCCATCACAGCTAGCTCCTCCTGCTTCCCTTTCAAGACGTGTCAGGAGGCCATCTCGCTGCCAGGCAATGTGTAGGTGATGTTCATTTTCCCTGAGCGACAGCAGAGCAGTGTCATCGACCCAGCTGAACATTCCTTCACACAGACACGAATTAAAACCACCCCCTGTTGTCATTAACCGACTTGCCGTACCGCGCAACATGGCAGATTTGGCCCCGTCCTCCTTCACAGGCAGCCTGGGAGTGTTACCGAGCCTGGAGCGACATGGCAGCGACTGGGACAGCTCGGCGTTGGCTCCGTGGTCTGAGGGCAAACACACGGGCTGTGTGTGGTTCACTGGGGAAGGAGGGGGAGATCGGAGGAGGTGAGAATTAAATGTCTCACTTTTCTTTCCCGGTAATTAACCCTGGAAAAGAGAAGAGAAAAAACAAACACAAGCCAAACAGTCAGGGACACAGCTTTGCATGGCTGGATTAGAGTCACCGTTGCCCTATCCCCTTGGGAACACGACTCTGCTATTAATAAAAATACAAACAAGCCCTTTTATTTATTTATTTTCCCTTCTCTCCCCAAGTCCTTTGATTTCTCTTCTTCTGCTTCAGGGAGCCCTGCTCCCGTCCGTTAGCTCTGCGGAGGGAGCGTTTGCAAGAGGTTGCTCCAGGAAAGAAAAATCAAGGGCGGAGGGAGTGTGGGGAAGAAGAAAGTGGGCGAAAATTATTTTAACCGTTTCTAGCAATCACATCACCTAGCAAGACTGGCACAAATGATGCCTCTTCTTCTGCAGCAGCTACAGGTCTCACTCCCACAGGCTTCCTCTAACTCCCTAAGGCCACTCCATCCTTGCAGGTACCTGTCTATCCCTCTCCATCCCTGGGGGCAGCTGTCTGGAGCCCCCTCGCTGAGCTAGAGACAGCTTTCTGATTTTACGGGGTCTGTGTGGGAGCAGGGGCTGTCAGGCAGAGCGTGTGGGGGAAGAGTTACCCACCGAGGAAAAGCTAATTGCCCGCTTCCAGACAAGGTGATGCTTGTTTCTAAACCATCAGCAGAGTGCAACAGATCTCAGTGGTTCAAGAAAACACAGAGAGGAAAAGCGTGTCAATCAATGTCAGGTTACTTGCTTTGGAGGGGATTTTTGCCAATTTTGTGGGCAGGAATGGGTACGGATTGAATTGTGGTAATTCTGTGGTAAGTCTTTATACAAATTAGGCATTCAACTGAGTCTGAATTTTAAACACTTGCCTTAAAAATTCTTAAATACCTGAAAAATATATCACAAAGCTCCTAAATTAATGATGAAAGCTATTTGCCAGGCTTCTTTGCTTGATCCTTAGAATGGGAAAAACGCAGATTAAATGGGAGAGCGAACACAGAACTAGCGTTGGGCTACGCACACACCTGGGCACTATTTGTGCACATGTTTGGGGGATCATCTGTCAGTGCCTCCAGCCTTGACTGGAGAAAAATTTGGTCGCTAAAGGGAGAGGAATGATTTGGAGAAGGTCAGAGCTTGGTGTGTTACTGCTTATTGCTCCAGAGAGTTGCGAACTTTAAGCAACTACCAACAGTCATCAGCACAGAGGTACCCATGATATGAGTTGTCCCTGTGCTCTGCACGTCCCATAGAGGAGCCTGCAGAAAAGGAGAAAGAGAAGCCTCAGTGCTGCTAAGGGATCACTTGTGCTGGCCATGCAACTGCCCTTGCCAAGCCTGCGTACCAGCCTGACGTGCTTTTTTTCCAGTAAGAGCAGAGCTGTAGGGCAGCAAGGAACAGACAAATGGGGAACTGAACTGCCAGGTCTCTGTAGGGGCACCTGAATGACAGAGAGGAATGTCGTAGGGTCTCTGCCCAGATACAAGCCCAGGCACTGCTTCATCAGGGACTTCTATCTCCTGAACCAACTCTCTGGTCTTTCCATCAGCACTGTGTTGAATTTACTTTAAAAGTTTGGGAAATATTTCTGCCTCTTTTTCTCAGTGAGTGTGGAGCAGGAAAGGGAAGAAGCATCTGACACTGGAGCCGGAGTGTTGATGGTCATGTTAGCTGGAAAGGGGCAGCCAAATCAAGATGTGTAAAACCCCACCCAGGCTGCCCTTTAATTTGCTGTTACATGGAGTGGAAGATTTGAAAGCATATTTCTGGGTAATTAATTCAAAGAGTGATTCTAATGGCTAATGCTGTCAGTTTTGACTGGAAGGGAGGTCTGGGGCTGGAGCAGGCAGTGAAGGGAAAAGAAAATGCTTGGAGGTCACAGGCGGATGTTAAAATATTTTGACAGCCCACATCCAAGAGGCTAACTTAATGAAAGGCTTTGGCCAGCACCTTCCAAGAGGTCTGAAACTGAATCCATTTATTTTTTCCCAGTATAGCATGCAGTGGCTTGGCTATAAATCACCATTCTCCATTTGGTCAGCAATATCACCAATCCTTCTCAGTGCCCACCAGCCTGTTCTCTGTGCCACTGCAGAAGGACCAGCAAGAGGCATTTGGTGTCTCTTGAATGTAACTCCCAAATTTTCGGTGACATGTAGGGTAAGCTCTGCCTTCATCTCTACTGATTATTAAAACCAGTACAGCAAAGGTCCTGCACCTGTGTATAGAAATATACCAGCTTCGTGGTGCTGGGGAAATGAAATTAGGAAGCTCTGTTCACGGTGTTATTATCTTGGGCTGCTTGGCAGGATTTAATCAAACTGCCGCAGCTCGCTGATGAGCATGTCCGCAGCTTGCGAGTTCGGTTCCTCCTGCACTGCATATCCCTGTGCCATTTACTAAACTCCTCCATCCTACCCCAGCGGGCTTGGAGTCAAGCACAGCATTTGAAAAGTATTTGCTGGGGACCATTCTGCTGAGGTTTTTCAAAAGACTTGGTCAGGAAGCTGGAAAGGCACAGCTCCTGGCAGTCGTGTTCACTGGCTTTCACTGCTCTTTTTGTGCTTCAGAGAACACTCGGAGTAAACAGACAGGGAAAGAAAACTTGTGAATGTGGAAAATAGCTGGGAGGATATTTGATTTGTGTTTGAATTTTGAAACAAGGTTTGGGTCAGGTCTTCTCCTTTTTTACCTCCTTTGCCTGTTTCCAGAGATGAATTCAGTTCTGCTACGTATCAGTTCATCACTTCAGCATCTGCAGTTCCTACACATCTTATAGCATAGTATGTTGATAAACTGGAAGGCACATCCTTCATTTCCTGTCCTACACCTTTCTGCAGGACTGCAGTGCATGGGAAAACCTTTTTTCAGCCCAGGTACGGGATGGCTGCCTTTCAATATGGGTGAAGGGATGCCATGTGCCTGTACCACTTGCCAATGCACTCACAGAGGTTGATTAGACCAAAGCTGGCAGATTTCCACCCCAATTCACTTCATCCATTTTGTTCATCTCTCTCAAAAGCATAAAAGAAAGATGTCTGTATGCAGACATGGACAATTACAGAAATACAGGTGCCAATATGTCTGGTATAGACCATCACAGAATTTGGAGCAGAATCTCATCAGCCTGGGGCTCCTGGAGTCTATTTTGAATACCAGACTCATGTCTGGTAGCAGAAGACAACATCTTCCTCTGCACGGGTGCTCGGAAACTGGTGTATCACTGAGGGACTTGTGTAGCACTAGAGATGTGCAAATGCATCTACAAAACAGATGTGCACAACTGCACACTTGCTTTGTATGCAGACTCTGTCACTCCATAGATTAATTAGGTAAGTGCTTGCCCCATCGGCTAATCAGCTGTATCTGGGCATGTACCTGGGCTTACTTCAGGGCTAAATTAAGCACATGCCTTCAGAGTCCAAAAATGCCTAGAACTTCTGCTTATGTTGACATTATTCATTTATTTATTTTACTTCTGTAAAGTAGTCATCTCCAACATGAAGAAGGCTGCGTACCTGCAGTCACTCTGCCTGAACACATTTTTCATCAGCGGTGCTCCAGGACGGCAAATGAACGGCAGTATCTACATACGTATGCAATCAAACCATTGCTTACACAACATCCACCTCCAGGAACCCCAGGAAAATCAATAAGGATCGTTCCCGGCTCAGCGGCAGTCATCAGTCCCTCTTTGCCATCAGTAAACAGGCTCTCAGCCCCTGCCCCAACCAAGGGACGCAGGCGACAGAAGGCAGATGCAGCCCTCACGTTCCGCTCCGAGCAGCTGACAAAAATCCCTTCCTCCCCTCGTGCGATAATAACAGCAGGGAGGGCACCGTCAGGGGTGTGCCGGCGCGTTCTGCCTCGCTGCCCGGCGCGGGCTGCTCTCCCTGCACGCTCTGCTGCCGCTGAGCTCCGCGCAGAAGTTGCCTCCAGCAGCCCTTGCCAGCCCCCTCGTATTTTGGACAGTGAGCGCTGCATGAAAGATAAGACCACGGTGCTTGGGAGGGAGTGCAAACAGTTCTTCTCTCTCTCTCTGTGACTGATAAAAAAGGAGGAGAGATTTCCTTTTAGCACTTTATCGTGCAGGGACACGAGGCAGCTGGGAAGGATTTTTCCCTCCCTGTTCTTTCTTGTCCGCTTCTGCAAAGCCAGAGAAATCGTCGGCTGTCGAAAGGAGGGTGTGAAAGCACACGGCAGGTTTTGTAAGTGTCTATTCAGCACGGAAGGTACACCCAAGGCTTCGGTGTTAACCCTCATCCGAGCTTTTCCTGGCAATGTCAAGCAGAAGCACCCTGGGATGAGAGGCAGGCTAGCAAAGCTGAGCTTTACTGATGGGATGGAGCAGGACAAGGAGGGCAGCTTTGATTCGTTGCAGCCCCAAATATCGCTGCCTTGCTCTGCAAAGGCTCCCAGGTTCACTTGTTCCTGTGAGATTTCTTTCATCTTGGGTAGCAATCTCACAGCAGCAGCTCCTGAGTGATGTGGCTTGTGCTAAAGCTTGGGGCTGGGGAACATCTCCTCTCATTGGGAGCAGCAGTGGAAGACCACACTGAAGAAACTAGATCAGAGATGAAGGCAGTTATTCTTACAGCACCAAAATCACCCAAGTATCCAGTGGGGAAAGGTGTATAGAGTCTGGTATTTAATCCTCACACCACACAAAATAATCAGCATAAGGAGAGGAGCACATAGCAATAGAGTTTCACATTCATTTTTACCTGTTGTTTTCTCATCAGTTTTTCATTTGGATACTTCTACAGCTTGTTGTTATAATTTCATCAGAGGGCACTGGTATTTTTATGCTCTTTTTTTCCTTTGGGGAAACTGAGGCATAGAACAATGACAGGACTTGGCTAGGGTAGTGTCGTGGTTTTAGGCTGATCCAGCAACTAAAACTCACACAGTCTCTCCTTCTCCAATAAAGTAGAGAGGAGAGAAAAAAAAACAAAAGGACTGAGGGTTGAGGCAAGAACAGAGGGAGCACCCACCAACCATGGTCCTGGGCAAAACAGGCAGCGCTTTTCTCAAAGCAAAACAGTTTATTAATGATTACTTAGAAGGACAAAGGGAAATAAAAACCGATTACTTGAGAGGACAGAAAGAAACAAAACCAGATCTTAAAACCGACACCTTCCCCCCCCCACCTTCCTTTTCCTCCCGGCTCTACCTCCTCCCCCCAGCAGCACAGGGGGCAGGGACTGGGGGAGTGCAGGTCAGTTCATTCCGTGCTGTTACTGCTGCTTCTTTCTTAAAGGAGAAGGAGTCCTTACACCCTTTTCCCCTGCTCCAATGGATCCCCTACCCACGAGGAAAAATCCACAAACTTCTCCAACGTGAGTCCAGCCCACTGGAAACAATCCTTCCCCACAGATTGCTCCGGTGTGGGCTATACCACAGTCTCGGGTACTTAGGGAGCTGCAGCCACTCGCTCCGGCGTGGGTCGTCACGAAGACTCCAGATGCCTTTCTGCCTTGCCGTGCCCCCAACACGACCATCCTCGGGCTCAGGCATCTTCTCCCCACGGGCTGCGAGTGGGTCGCTGCTCCACCGAGGCCGTCCTGGTTGCAGGGGGGCAGCCTGCTATCTCACCATCAGCCGCAGGGGAAACTCGGCTCCGGCACACCTCCTCCCGCTCCATCCTCACTGACCTGCTGTCGATGCAGCTGTTTCTCTCAGATCTCAGTCCTCTCCAGGTGAACTCAGCCCAGTGGGCACCCTGGGAGTGGGGTGCCCCCGAGTTCCCCAGCTGGCTCCGCCGCCGCCATCCTCCGTGGGCAGCGCCGGCCCGACGCAGGCAGCCGCCCGGCCGGGAGCCAGGGAGCGGGGGCAGTGCCCTCCTCCCTTCTCTGGTCGATCCTGGGCGAAGCACCTTTTCCGGTTCCCTTGTCCTGACTTAAATAGGGCAATTCGCAGAGGCGCCCTATTGGCTCAACCCCGAGGGGGATGGCAGTCTGATCTGGTGGCCAGAACTAAGCCTAACCCGGATCCAAAACCGGGGAGGTCGCAGGGAGCAAAATCCCTCTCCTGCCACCAGAACCACCCCCCCCTCCACATCAAACCATGACAGGTAGTCTGACAAGGGGCTGGAATCCATATTTTCCCAATCCTGAAAACCCAAAACCAGGCAGTCCCCAGCTGCTTGTGGGCAGCCAGATGAGAGAGGGTAAGTAAAAGCAAAAAAAATGCAGCATGGCCATTATTTCCAATGCCTTTAGAAATAACCCTTTACCCCGGTGTCTGGCAGAGCAGCCCTCCTTAGTTGTTAATGCGCTTTCTTAAAACCATTGCCCTTAAACTTTTACCAGTGCTGAAGTTAATGTACTGCCCTTTGCCACCTCAAGCGAGGCTGTGCTGTAGAAAGCGGTGCTGGGCTGACTCATGTCAAGGCTGTATAATTAGAGATGGGGAAAACTTGGGAAGTGGCTCTTAGGAGGTACCTCCTGGGTTGAGAGCAACTTCTTTTTATGTTTAAAAAATACAGTATTTTTCTGCTAAGGAAGGAGAAAGTTATGTCTGCAAAACTTGTACAACTTAAAAATGAGTTCAGGCTTTCTGTGAAATCCCCACACTTTGACTGGTGAGAGGATACAATAACAGATATCTGCCAGGAATGAACTGGAGGAAGAGGGAGAAGAAGCCGTCTCCACCAGTACAGCATGGAGATGCTTTAGAAAGATCCAGAATTCTACTTCAGATTGAGGATGGACAAAATGCTGATGTTGTCCCAGATCCTAAGAGCAGCTCTTAACCTGTGATTGGAATGATTAACCTCACTTTCTCACACACACCCTTCACCATACTAAGGATGGATGTATCAACCAATGTTTGTCAGACCAGCTCTGAGCTGGATTTTAGCAGAGGCAGCCAAGCTGTTTATTGCCCCATCCCGAGCCTTGTCCAGACCTTGGAGCGATGCTGGCAGATGCTGGAAAAGTGCATTGTGTTTTTTTGGCTGGTGTGAAAAGATGCAGTGCGGTGCCTTTGGAGCAGAGGCGGGAAGGGGCTGGGGAGCGCTGCAGTGGCAGGATGAGTCCAGCAACTGGAATTAAAGCCCTCAGGCCCCCCTGAGAGCTGAGATTCAAAGAGACCTTGACTTCATAAGGGGCTCATCTTCACTCCATGCCATAAAACCACTGAATCCCAAATATGGCACCATTCAGCCATAGTACCAGCAGTATCATCATGAACAATGTTCATTTTTTGGTATGGTGAGGAGCGCTTGGGACTGGGTGTGAGAAACCACATCTGCAAGGGGGAGTCATGCTGCAGGCAATGTGCTAGGACTGGTCAGTTGGGAACGGATAAACGGGCAGTAGGTCAGGAGTGAGGTTCCTGGAACAGCTTCACCAGGGACAGAAGAATCGGAAAACGGTGGAGCACAGGTTGGCATTACACAGTGTTGGCAAAGTTCTCTGGAGTGCTGGGGAGCGGAGAAGCAGAGAATGATTTTGGCCAGGCTTCAGCATCTGCTAAAAGTGGTGTGCATGTGTGAGGGCTGGATAACTGAGGCTTTGGCAGGTGGAGGGATAAAAAATGGCATTTCTGTTATGTTGCAAAACCCAAATTTTCATGAGGGAAAAATATGAATGAGTCAAATTAAAACAGAGTTTGCAGGAGGAAAGACTCAACTCCCTGAAAAAAAAATTATTTGAAGGCTAACTTGTAATGCTGCGTTTGAGCTGAAACAAATAATTCATAATGTTTGACCCTTATTTCTTAAAAAACTCTTTTTGAAGATTCGTTTTTAAATGGAAAATGCCATTTTGAAACAAAAAAGTTTCCCTTAAAAGTAACTTCAAAATGAAATATTGCAACATTTCCAAATATTTATTTCCCTTTGAAGGTGTTGAAATGCAGTGTGTCACACTTGCCTACAGCTTTGCCCTGCTCTTTTTATTCAGTCTAAATCATTTTCTCAATGTAAACTGAGCAGTTTTAGTTCCCTTGAAGTTCTGCTTTTTGGGATGAATTTACAATTTACTGAAAGAATATCTTTTCAGTTTTACTTTAGACTGAAGAAAATTAGCAGAGCTGTTTCGGGGAAGGAAATACTCAGTTTAGTTCCTGCTGTTAGAACTGCTGATGGCCTCCATTAACAAAACATCACTTTCATAAGACATAGACTCATCTGAAAGTGTGTAGAAGAGAAAACCTGAAAACAGAGCTAAGGAATGATAAAAGAAAAAAAAATGCATAAAAAGGCTACTTACATTTAAAGGATTTTTAAAATAGCATTTAGATGGAAAGCTGATTCCTCATTTTTGTCCGTGCTGGTATTTTTTCTCAGGCTATCTGAAATTTCAGGAGTTAAGGGGAGAAAAAAATCTTGCATTGCAGCATATATGCCAAAGAAATGCAATAAAATCTGATTTCACTTCTTTCTCTCATGACTGAATGTGCTCATTTTTGCTTACAAAAGGAAAGACACAAAAGAATTGTAAGAAAAGGAATCAGATGGTGCCGCCCGATACTGTTTCACAGCTAACACGTGAAAATAAGCCCGGCTTCTTCTGCCGACACTCAGGTCTCAAAAAAAGGATTATTATTCTTTTTAAAGGGAATTCTCTTAAAGGGAAATTGCTCTGAATTTGATCAAAAGCATCATTTATTATAACTTAGCAGAGCGGTTGCCTCCTGCTGCCGAGAGCCCCGCCGACGCGAGGAAGGCTGCAGAGGCAGCGTGCCTTTCGCCCACCTCTTCAGCAGCACCAGCTCTCAGCTTCACCCTCCGAGTCTCCTACCACCGCTACACCCTTGGCAGGTGGACCCTAAGGAGGGACCTACTTGTTGGGATCTCATTGCTTAGTTAACCCTTCCTTGGGTAATGCATGACCTTGAGAAATTTCAAGGTCATACGTCCGCCCCAGCACTGGATGCTGCATTGCCAGCAGCGCAGTGGATGGAGCACAGGGGTGTCCGAAGGCAGTGAGCACCCAGTGCTGGCATTGCCCCTCCTGCCAGGGTGTCCGGGCTCATCCCACCTCCAGTTCCCCACCGAAATCCCAAACTCAGCTCGAGGGAAACAGAGCAAGACAGCACATGGCGTGCTGCAAAGGCTATACTGGGACCTATATTGCTCCCAGAAGTCTCAGTAATGAGGAGAACAAATGCTGTTTCGTGGCTTGCAATTGTTACATAAATGTAAATAGTTTCACCTCCTCCTGCGTCCAAGTTTCTGGATATTCGGCACAGTGTATAAGCACAAATAGATTCACCCTCTCCCTCCCAGGGCTATAGTTCCTCTCAATAGATGGGTTTCATAGGACCATATCCCTCACAGGCACTTTAGGGAAGGCTGCTTTCCTCTCTCTCCCTTGCTATTCCCTCCTTTGCCATCCAGAATTTAGTGGCTTTTTACTTTGCTCAGGTCATGGTGAAGGCCAAGAAAAACTGTGGTCCTAAAATCATCTGGTCTGAATGCTTTGTGCCTTTCTCACACGCTGGCAAAATAACATCTTAGCACAAGCGGAAGGAGTCACACTGAGGAATGATTGTTATTTTTAAGTTCTGTCTCTGAAAACAGCCGCTTGAAGCATTTACAGTCTGCCACTTTGCAAAAAACTACATCCACTCCTCGTAACCAGACTACTGCCAGCCTTGCAGTCTGGTTCAGCTAACATGACCTGTCGTGGCAGGCTCTCCTGTGGATTATATCGTGATGAAGTCTCATCCTCCCGGCTTTCGTCCTCAAATCTCACTCACAAATCAAAACAAGGGAAAACTTGCTGCAGAAGGTTTCCAGCAGCAGCTGGCAGGGCTGCGGTCCCACAGCCAGGCGAACAGGGCAGCTGCTCCTTTGCTTTGCAAAGCCAACTGCAGAGCATGGGACACCGTACATCACTACCTGGTGCCGAGCACCAAACTGTAGCACCACTCTTGGCTGCCATCGAGAGAAAGCCGATTTATGTTGCTGCTGCTTTACATCTGCTTCTCAGTTTGCAGTTTCCAACAGCATAGCAACGGGCTTCAGGAAAGCCAGGGTCTGGCTTCTGTTATAAGCCTTGCACTGTCTTGGCTGAAAGGGAGCCCATCTCCCACATTCTTGCATCAAGCGAAGGCACAGTATCCTAATGAATCCAGAAAACCTGAACTCTAGGCTCTGCTCATCAGCACAGATTTGCTTTATAAACCGGGGTGAGTTACAGGGCTTATCTGAGAAACAGGAAGCATTTGAATGGTTACTTCTAGCCACTTCCATAAGCTTTCAGACGAAAACCTGTCGATGAAAACATCTTAATGAACGGGGCTTTATGCAGCTTGTGGTTATCTGAATAATCCTTAATACCAGCTCCCTCTTCCTGCCTGATTTCTGCTGTGGTTAAGCAGCCTAAAGTAGTAAGATTAAGAAGCCTAAAGTAGCAAGAAATATGCCCTGAAGCAGTCAGCTAAGGATCCTAACTTAATGGGAACATCTGCAAAGGACTGAGAGCTGGAAAATTAGCTTTACAACATTGGCTGCTGTGTCTCAAGGCACAAAGGGATTGCTCCCAGACAGGAGACAGCAAGAGGCAGCAAACCCAGCATATCCTACTGTCCTGGCTCATAGGGCAGAACCCCAGCATGGTTTCAGCCAGGAATATCAGCGCTATCCTGAAGTTTCTCTAACACATGCCACGCAACAGGCCTCACTTCCCCTGCCCTACCAGCCCTGTGGAAGATGTCAAAGCAGCCCAGAGCCAGCTGCCTCCACTGCAAGTGCAACCTGCTCAGAAGCAAGGACCTGACTCTAAAAGCCTTCTCTAGCATGAGCCACAGCAGAATCACCATCCATCCATCCATCCATCCATCCATCCATCCATCCATCCCTCCATCCATCCATCCCCCAAGGCATAACAAGACACACTCCCACTCAGTCTCTCATCTCAAACCCTGCCCTCCAGCCTTTGCCCATTTATCACCTGCAGCAGGGCCTGAAAGCTCATTGAACACAACTGGGGGCATCTCACCAGCCCTTAAACCCATCCTTCTCTGCTCTTCTCCCACAAAGCCAGAAGAAAAGCAGCATAAAGCAAAAGACAGACAAGTGGAGCTCCTTGAACTCTGTAGGTGTGAAATACCTTGAGGAGCAGTAGCTAGCCATAGTGAAGTGGGAACTTCTGAAAATGCAGATCAAAGGAAAATTTTGCCCTGAAGTTTAGGAGGGCAAGAGTTACACCAGCAATTCGAAAAACTTCTTTGCCCAGATGGTGCCTTGAACATAAACTGTCAAAGTCATTACTCTGACTTTATTATCAGGGTTATGTTTTCTTTATTCCTTTTAATATTCCATATGCTGGTCATATAATACATTTCTTTGTATTCCTCTTCCCTTTTATTCTCTTTGTTTGTTCCATTCATGACTTATCACCTTCTGGTGGCAATTTAATTACTGGATCTATATTATTAGTATCTTTTTTTTTTTTAGAATATAATAAAAAATCTCAGTACGAAACACTGCAAGTAATTCAATTTCCATCAGTGAGGAAGGAAGTTGGATGCATTCAATGAAAGGGAGGAGAGTACCTGGCTATAATATTTTTAATAAAAATATAATAGCACTTTGTACTTTTTAGCATCTTCTATTTGGAGAACCTTGTGGCTTCATAATCATTAATATTGCTTAACTTTTCCATTGCACTTTTCATCTACAGCTTTCACAGCACTTTCTGAAGATGAATCAGTATCAGCCTCTCTATTTCGCACCCAGGGAAAAAATGTGAAAGCCAATATGATCCAGTCAGCCAGGGTTGCTTCTGGGATGTGATCCCAGGCA
Source organism: Tauraco erythrolophus (assembly GCF_009769465.1). Taxonomy (NCBI): domain Eukaryota; kingdom Metazoa; phylum Chordata; class Aves; order Musophagiformes; family Musophagidae; genus Tauraco; species Tauraco erythrolophus. The sequence continues at coordinate 12,222,970 of NC_141476.1, forward strand.
TCCTGGAGTCCCACACTGAAGCCCTTTCCACTGGATAGTGCTGTCCCTGATATGAATGGCTGCTCATCCCTTTCCTTGAGTGCTAAACAGCCCTGTCTCCCTCCCAGATCTCCTTAAGTTACCCACAGAAGCCCAGGGTCCATCATTTCTCAGACTTGTGTCTGCTTTTGTGCATTCTGCCTTGTCCACATCCAAATGAGACTGTCCTCCAGGCAGGACCTACGCTCTCTCTGGAGTGGGAAAACTTCAGAAGGACTTTCTGCAATAGAGACAAAAGCAACTCAACGCCGGCAGCCCTCTGAAGACTTCCTAAAACATCTGTTTATTTTTTTATCACCTGGGACAGATTCCTGGTTTTACATCTTGTCTGAAAAGTCAGTTTCTCTAGAAGCAGAGAATCCCAGGTTTGATTGATCAAATCCCCAGTGACTTGGAGGAAGTGAGTGGGGTCAATAGTTTTGTCTAGTACAAGGTACCAAGATATTAGGTTGCAGATTTGACATAAAAACAGTGAAGCAGTTCTTCAGTTTCCATGGAGCTGAGCCACAGAATATGGATACTGTGGATGCTGAAAGTTTACATGGGTGCAAAAGATTGCCTGGATAAATTCACAAAAGCAAAATCCTCCAAGAGCTGTTAAGTACAGAGTTGCCACCTTAGACTCAGAAACTCCCTGAACTACAAATAATCTGGTGCAGTGTTTGAAGGAGAGCAATCATGTGGCCTCTATCCTGTTCTCTAGGCGTCAGCTACTGGCCAGCACCAGGGATGGGATGCTGGCCTCACATTATGCTTCTCAGCAAGTACCAGGCAAGGCAACCCGGAGAGGGTCCCCTGCTAAGCCAGATGTACCATGTCTCGCACCACATCTGTGTGACTTGGAACAGACATCTCAGAACACAATGTTTAATAGAAGAAACTCTGTATGCAAAGCAAGATCTACCTTTTGAAGGCAGATCCCTTTGCCTGTGTAGTGGCTCCCTGACTTATCCATGGGTACATGGATCCTCTAGATAGGGCCTGTGAATCTATATCCCGAGCAGGAAGCACTATGATTAGTTATGCATTCTTTTCAATTTCCTTACTCTCCAGTAAAATGGAAAATTACTCTCTAAGAATTAATCTCACCCCATAATGTACATTATACTTCAAACTGGCTTTTTTTGCCACCTCTAACTTCTTCCTAGAATAGGTAGGTTCTTACTTTTCCTGTCCACAAAGACAGTTCTGCTCCTGAGGCTCCAAATGCAGCACTCAGAATAACAGGAGATGTTATTTTCCAATCAGTAAAAGTGTTTAGAGAAAGAGCTTTCCTTATTTTCCTTCTTCTTTAAATACCCGTCAGTTTTCTTTTCTGTAGATCAAAGCTTTCATAGCTTTTGTTTGTTTATTTGTTTGTGCATTAGTTTCTTAGGGTCAGAAATTATTTAGAACACAATGAGAAAAAGAAATCACCTCTTCTTTCCCTTTTGCTTTTTAAATAAAACCACTAAAAACATTTGCAGCTCCAAAATTATCACCCCAACTCAAAACACCCACGAAAAGTAAGGAGGGGAGAAAGACAGAATAAAAACCCTAGAAACACATTCACGGGATTAGCATGTGTGTAGCAGATTTATATTTTTTTTATTATTACTAGGGAATTATTGTATCTGCGAGCCAAAACAACAGCACTCCCTGATGCCAACTCCAGCTGTTCTTCCCTTGTAAAATTTATGAGCTGTTTTCCAGAGCCTGAATAGATCTTGTGATGGAACTTCAGTGTAGCCACGAAGATATTTTTAATTGCTGCGATGTTGTTAGGTTTCTCTGTGACACAAAGCGTGCTGTTAGTTGGCTGATTAGAAAGCATACTCCTTGAGATCCCAGGCTGCCAGGTCACTGAGCTAAAGTGAAAAGTCCAACCAGACTTCAGATGTACTACAAATCCTTGCTGGGAACACAAACAAACAGGCTGCAAAGGCAGGCTGAAATAGTTTCAAACAAACAAGTGCCTTAGTGAGAGATTTCAGTATCTTCCCAACAAGTTCTCCACAGAGCTCCAAGTGATGTCTTGCACCATAGGCAACTGCAGCTCCAGTGCTGATGCCCTGCAAGGGATCCTGGTAGAGCCTGAGGTAGATGCAGCAGCCTGGCATCAGTCCAAAACATCTGGCCTCACTATCTTTAGGTTGTGATGTAAAGGCAACATCCTGAACACGTTTTGCCATTAGAAGTTTTCTAGCAGTTAGTGTGAAAGAAAGAATTTTCTCATCTCACCTAATCAACATTCAGATTTCGTAATTATAATTTTATGTCTGTTCCTCCTCTGAGGAAAAACTCAATTATTTATAAAATCCTAGAACAGACCATGACTTTTCCATGGACAGACCATGCAGCAACATCATCAGTTGTGGATATGTTGTCCAAAGCAACTGAAGCCAAGGCTAGATATTGCCATGCTCAGCTAGCTGGAGGCTATTAGATCAAGTACTCCACCCTCCGTACATGCTTCAAACCACTAGATAGACAGAGAAGCAAAAACAGATGACATAGATTATGCAGCCATTAACTAACACAGCCTGTGTCATTTCTGAGCTTGTGGTTTTATATAGTTTCATGCCACAGAGATCTCAAACCTCTAAGAATCTTAAGATCTGTAAGACAAAAGCCCTAAAAAATCTGCCAAAGACACACAATAAAGGACATAAAAACTTAAAGAGGGAATTGGAAAAGCAGTGAGATTATTAATTGCTACCTTTTAAGCAAAGCTGTCTGTAGTATTCGGACCCTTAGTGGCTTGGCATTTGTAGCCTTGGTAAATTAGAGACATAAAAAAAATTAGCCTCTCAGGACACAGGTAAAACCAGGTGTGATACCAAGGGTTACTAGTTAGTGCATGGTCCTTTGGCCTATTGAAGATAAAAAACACTAAGGCCTATACTGCTATCCCCAGTTTGGCCCGTGCAGAAGATATCAGGAGACATGCCCATGTGAGGCACAAACTGGCCCGACTGTCCTGGGGAGAAGGAGATGCTGTTAGTCACCAGGCCAAAAGACTGATGCGGAAAGTATGAAAATCATGGCTTTATCCTCTCTTCCCCTCTGAAATGATTTACATCCGTAGGAGTACAAGGAGCAATCAGCCCCTCTCTCTTGCTTGTCGAACCGTAGAGCATCTAATCCAAATCACTGTTCTTATTTCATTCAAGTTCAGTAGACTTTGGAGCCAGCCCCAGGCTCAGACTTAGCCTGTCTTTTTGGAAGCTCAGTATCTGATTATTATTAAGATTGAGAGGCTCCTGTGAAGCAGAAGCTTTACCATTCCTGTTGAAAGGAGACTTGAAACACTGAAAGGGAGAAAAACTGAATCTGCTGGGCTGAATCCTACCCTACTCTCAAGAAACTCAGCACTGCTCTAGGAACAGAGGGAAGATATGGAAATGATGTACTCAGGTGACTGGAAATCTTTTAGCATGATGTCATGTAGCCCGCAGTTCCCAGTGCAAACAGCACACGGGAACTTACTGCTCCCTGGGATCTTGGTTAAGGATAAGCTCTATGCTGTGTATATCCTAGAGACACTTTGTGCTTGTTCTAAACTGCGGTGATGGTGGAGTGTCCCCTGCTCTGCCTCGTTATTTAGACAGCATAAGGCATAAGAGAGTCAATGGCGTCAGATGTTGGAAGCTGGTTTTACATCCCTTTCTTACACTATATATAGCTTGGCTTGACCTAGAGAGTTATCTAAAGGAGTAGGAAGCAAATAAGACTTCTAAGCCACGGCTTTTTAGTTCTCCATCCTTCCCCACTATAGGACCTTGTCATGAAGGGACTGGCAAGCCAGGTTTTGCATCAGATATCAGAAAACCTCCTGCTGTGTAGGGGTACATGGTGTTCCCTGTACCCTTCGTAACGATTTGAGCTCTCCCACCTCTCCTTGGCGTTTGGAATTGTTCCTCCTTGTCACTCTGTCACTTCGGTGTCTTCGCACCGCTGCTGGTAGGATGTAAGGTCCAATAGCTCCAGAACAAATGGTAGCACATCTGGTAAAAACGTAGTACTTTTAAGAATGATTAAGAACAGAAGATTACAGAGTGTGTATGTGTTTCCTTTCCAGGATTTCATTTTTTTAATAGATTTTATTGAGATGTCTTGATATAACTGATCAAAGAAATGCAGCATCCTAGAAAATCTAGTTCAGATGATTGATTATAACTCTGACCACCACACTAGTGGGGTCTATCCATAGCTGTTTGATCTTTTACTGCCTGTCTTGAGTTTGCTCAAAGGTTTTGTGAGCTGTTTTGGAGCCTGTAACAAGTGGTGGCATGTGGACTCAATGTAACGTGGATCCTTCCTGAACTAGACAGCTACTGTATTGCTGTCATTGGAAATAATGACCCTTGTCCTTATATAGACTGGCAGAATGATCCATTAGCATCCTCGGAAAAGACTGAGAGAGATGCATGAAGAGCTTGTCTCAGCCTAATGAAGTCACATTATTGGGATGCCAAAGGTAACCCTCATGCCATGATGATTTTAACCCCAGGAGGACCACAAATTCTGTATGTGCTCAGCCAAAGAGGCAGAGCTCTTCCATTAGCACTCTTTAAGTTACACAGGTGGATGGCAAAGCGAGGAGCAGAGAGCCATTGCTGTCTTTCCTGTGAAAGAAGGATTAACAAAGAGTCTGTCAGTAGGAGCCTGCTAGTGAGCGATCCCCATAATGGCAGAGCAAGTGAATAGCATGTGTTTAAAGAGCCCATAATCCTGTATTTACACAACAGTCCTTAATGGCTCATTCAGAGCCATTGCAAAGAACCAAGTAAATAGTGTGGTTAGAAAGTCTGTTACTTTATATTTACTCACTAGACCGTCTGCTGTGGGAGCTGTGAATGTCATGGAGAGCTAAAAGGAGCATTCTTTTGATTTTTTATTTTTTTTTTGGCTATGAAAAGCTAACTAATAATGATACTGAAAACCACTTTCAATAGGAACTATACTTTCACTTTGCACCAGTGAAGGAGAACAACCATTAGCACACTTTGTCAAGGAAGGGGATGCATTTATCATCACCTGGAGTCTTTTCATAGAGACTGGATGTGCTCTAAAAGATACGCTCTTATTCAACAAGACGTTATTGAACTCAATAGCACTCACCTGTGTGGCGGGAAAAAATTCATTCTCTTCGCCGCAAGAACTACTGGGAAGGTATAAAACGGTCTGTTTTACACATCTGTTATTCAAATGGTCTCTTCTGGCTTTAAAATATACTACATTTGAGACTGGACACTAAATTTATTCTCTCAAATCTTTATGCATGTAAACACTTAAATCTTCATTAAAGTCAAAACTATACACACAGATCAGAGTGAAGCAGGCGGCTGATTAGCATGTGAAATGAAGGTGATGTTAAACATTTGGAGATTTGCATAGAAAATAATTATAAATCCAAAGTTAGTGGTCAGTTATGAAATGGATTGTAAAGATCTGACAAAGTCCACTCAAACATGAAAAAATCACAGAAGCCTCAGCTCATACCTAGTATTTCAGGTTCCTGAAACATTATTCAAGATCCTATCTGAACCTTAACTAATTGATCCTCAAAATTCCCATTAGGTATCAGCAAGCACTGGAATGGAGGAAATAATTTAAAAGAAATCATTTATGCAATGAATTTTTCTTTTTGTTCGTGATTGTCTACACAGATCATTAAATCTATTTATTATACACAATGACTCACGCAATTTTGTCAATAATACTTTGCTTGCAAATAGTTTAAAATTTGCAACTAGAAGGAAGAAGAGAGGAATCCTGCAGGCTTATTGCTGTTTCCTGATTAATTACAAAAGCCATGCAATCAGCATGGGTTGACGTACGAATTAGGAATGAAATATTTAATAACTGAAAGTATAGTTTTAAATTTCTCTTCAGTAAAAAATTTAGGACTTCCTATCTGAGGACAAATGTGCCTTTTCCTTATGTTACAGGAAATGACAAAATGTAATTCAGGCAGTACCATATACTGATGCATGGTCACACATCTCTCAGTGTGCCCAGGGAGGGTGACATGTAGAGTGGCTGCATCCATATGGGAAAAGGGGATAAGGCTGGAAGCATTCTTCTTCTTGAGCCTTCACATGGCTGGAAGCCTAAAACTTAAGTCTATTACTGCTACATCGATGCCACCTTGTTCAAATAGATCTGATGAAGCTTTACAGTGATGTAATCTGCTGTTTCCTTCTCCCAAGCACTCATGCTACCAGAATCTGAGAAATAAAATGTGCGACAAGACTAAAGTGAAATGGATCAAATTGTCAAATTAATATTTCCTATCAAAATGGAATGGCTTTTTGTGAGACAAAAATACATTGTGGAAAATCCAGTTTATGTAACAATCTTATTGATGCTCAGGGAGATGGAGGCACAGGCCAACAATCGGGAGTCAGGAATAACAACCAGGACTTTCCTGGTGAGAGAAGTAAGGTTTGTAAGACTTCATCCAGTGCAGGGAGAGCAAGACTATGCGCTTCTCTGTACAACAAAAAAATCTCAGCACTATCACTGATGTTTTCCCAGCAGAGTCTTTGCAGAGGGCAGGACCTTTTCTACTGCAAAAGTGCATTTCTTCATTGACTTTTGTAACACATTTAATTAACACAGCAGAATGGCCATAAGTACACACAAAATCTGTGATACTGGATGTTGGAAGTTGGACAGCATCCCTCTCCTCCTCCTTTCTGTATCGTTCGGTCCTGTTTTCCCACTCCACCTCTGCAGCCCCAAACTGCAAGGGATAATTGCAGCCTGGATGCATGGTGTCATCTTTGAGACTATCTACCAGGGCTATGCGCAGGGTTGTATATATATTTGTGTAAGTGTAGCAGCCCCTATCCTTAATTTGTGCCTTGCCACTCTTAAAAGGTTTTTCTCTATGGCAGCAGCGGGAATGAGGTTAGAGCAGCTGTCCTGAAGCATTTCTCTCCAGTATGTCCTATTTCTTCTGCTGCTTTTTCCTTTCCCCCTGAGCTGGCATGAAAGGGCTCATCCGAAAGCGCAGCCGAAGCGTCTCCATGAGTGCTGGCGGGGTTCGGGGGCACGCAGGGAGCTGGGGGGGTTGTACCCCCGCTGCGCAGGCGGGCACCGCAGGAGAGGACTCGCTGTTCCTTAGCAGGAGCAAATCCTGGAGCGAATCCTTCGAGGCGGGACAGGGCGTTTGGGGATGTGGAGGGTGGGATCAGTCAGTAACATCTATCACAGCGTGAGGAAGCTGAACAGTTCACCTCTTTGTGGCGTTTTCTCCCCCCGGCCCACAGAGCAGTGCCAGCAGCAGCCAGGCCCGAGACTACAGCCCCCAGCATGTTCTTCACCCAGTCACTTTAGCTAATTAAATGTTTTAAGATGCTGCGATGAAAGTTATATAGACACAAGCCATTTTTATGAACTGCTAGCGTTAATTTAGACTCGATTCCAGCAGAGCATGCTGCGATGTTTCAGGCTGTTAGCCCATCACTAATACAGACCAGAATAGTTAATACCAACCCATTCAAATCCAAGACATATTTTGATTTGCTGAATAGCTTTAATTCTCCCCAAGCTGATATAATAATAATAATAATAATAATAATAATAATAATAACAACAACAACAACAACAACAACAACAACAGTAACAGTAACAATACATGCAATTCCAATGTGATTGGCTAATCTGATGCTTTTGCTCCCAGTTTATTTTTAATTTCTGGCAGCAGTGATATTGGAAATTAAAATGCTCTCTTGACACTCAAGTGACTTGAATCTCAGACCAGATGAAATGAGGTGACTGAAGCAGCTCTGGGCCTTTTATTCTCTCCCATCATTATCACAGCTAATAAGAAGAAACAGGGAGGCTGCCCAGCAGTGAAGGCATGAAGACCCCCCTCCTCCTTTCCTTTTTGTGCCGTCCAAGATAAAGTACTAATTATCAGGACAGCTCAAACTCATTTGTAGGAGGAAGAGAATTGAATGCTGCTTCAGTGAAAAGACTTCGCTCCTGTGTGCCCTTGGGCAGGGACTGAGGTGCTTTGGTGATTTAAGCATCCAAATTAAAATACCTTGAAGTGACAGGCAGACATCCCAGCAGACTTGCCCTAGGACCTCTGCTCTAGCTCTTGTTGCAAGGTGCAGCAGAAAAAAACAATTTCACCTAGATCACCATGTATGGACAGGTCTTTAAGATGAGACACAAAAAACTCAGGCCCTTTTCTGGTTTTGTACAACCAAGATGGAAAGCTCTGAAGTGTAGGTTTACTCTAGGACACAGGGAGGCATGGGCAGTGGTAAGCACCTGGAGATTCACACAGTGTTTGCTAGCAAATTACTGTGGAGAAAAGCAATTGGATTGAAACCGGGAATGAATAAGAGTTTGGCCTGGTTCTGGCTGGAAAGGACACTTGTATTCATGCAAGACCTGATTACGCTGTCACTGTCATTACTGACACGGAAAGCACACAGCAGTGCAGGCTGACCTCCTTAGGCACGGCTACCTAATACAAGGGAGAACTTTTAAACATTGCATATTGTTTGCAATGATTTAAAGAGATGGAGAGGTCGAGGTAAATGTAACAGGACAGCCCAACTACAAGACACGTTAGAGTCCATCTCATCTGTCCCTCTATCCCAGGGAACAAGCAATCAGTCTAATCACTCTTTGTGGATGTTTGTCTCACTTCTTTTAAAAAGACCTTCAGTGATGGAGATTTTGCAGACTTTCTGGAACTCTCTTCTATATCTAAAGATACCTACACTGTGACATGGAGAGGGGGACCAGAAAGAGGACTATGATTTTGCAATGTGCTCAGCATCAACCAAGGGTCACCCCTAGATCACTAATGCACTCTACTTTGGAGCTGTTGAGGGAAGCCACAGTGGGAATACAGGATGTAGGTTTGCGAGAGGGGCCCAAAACCCCTCCCTGGCAGAAGGAGGGTGCCAGCACCCTCTTTGCTCCACGGGCCAAGGTCCTGCTGTGCTCTGCATATCCAGGCTGCATCCACTAAGTGAATAAAAGGAGAGTTTGGGCCACAGGTCTGTCAAATCCAGCAACTAATTCATCTGAAATAAAAAACAGCATTTTCATGCAGGTGCTAAAGTGCTCTATCAGCTGGAATCTGTGTCTGCCATGTTCCAGATAAATGCCAGGAGAGGAGCGCACCCACCAGCGAGGCAGAGTGCCGCGTTCGCACGCCGCCCGGTCATCTGTTTTGTTAATGGCTCCATTGCTCGCCCGCCTCGAGAAGATGGTGCGTACCATGCATCATGGGGACAGCTGAGCGTGACTTAACGGGCTCGTGTGCCGGAGGAGAACTCTCCTCCTTCCCAGCACTGCACCAGAGCCCCAGGAGAGATGAAGCTCAGCCCTGCCACTTCCACCTATGAGTGGGAAAAGCAATGTGTGATTTTGCCAATTGCTCGTGGTGACTGCTACCGGCGAAGGCAAGAATGGGACAAGTGGAGAGTGATACTTTTGCAGAGCACCCTCCCCATCAGGATCCTTGGGACTCCCCAGGACAGTGGCACATCTTTGTTTCTATAGTCTTCCAGGCATTTAATACTTCTGTTTCTGTTAGATATCACTTAGGAAGCTTCACCTTCACAATCCTGCAAGTGTTTTGGAGTGATGGTTCACACTGGGAGACATTCATTGTCTTTTATCCTAAGCAAGACTAAAGCAGAAGATGAGGAGAGCATTTTCCTTGCCGGTGCTGTCAGGGCCTCTCGTGTCTGAGGAATTAGGGAGCGGAGAGAAGGCTTGCTGGCTGCCGCAATGGCTCCCGTGCCTGGCAGACACAGAGACCAAGCTGGTAAATGAATTTCAAGCTAACAGAGGTGGATGTTAAATATTTGCTGTACTTGAGCAGGAGGACCTTTGTCACTAATTACTGGGAGATGTTAAAAGAGATGGGATGTATTTAAACCTCATTGTTTGGCATTAAAGCACAGATTCTTTCACATCTTTTCTGGGCTAAGCAGCTAATACACTTTGAGCAATAGCAGAAGGGCTTGGTGGATTAATAAGTGTCCTTGAAAATAAAAAGTGATTTATTTTAATGCATGCAAATGTTAGGCAAGAGGTAGAAGCAAGAGGCCACTGGCTCATGGGCCAGATCAGAATTTTGGGTCTGGTCTCTGCATACGAACAGGATCTTCAGCATCAGCTCTGACTTGAAGGAAAGCAGAGACCAGGGACATCCAGGCAGAGGAGTCTCATGCATCCCTCGCTGGTGGCCCTCCCGGCAGCCACAAGTTCTCCCTGCAGCACCTGCTGTCTCTCCTCGTGGTGCCTGCTCCAGCGCTGGAGAAACCATCAAGTCCTTCAGGCTTAAAGAAAAGCCTGGTAACTGCAGAGATATCTCTACCTGTTTCTCACCACCTCTGCCCTTTCAAGATATGTGAATTATGTGGCCCTTGATGGTTGAGTAGATGGGTGAATAGACAATACGAACTATACTATTAACTACAGCTTAATAACTGTAAGGATCCCCTGGCCCTTTCCCTGTTGCTAAAAGTACAACATAGAAAGGCTTAAAACACTGCAGAGGATTTCTTCCCAGCTTTAATGCCTGTTGTACCATTCAGTCTGGCACCCGGAGTAACACAGGACACCAGTCTCCATCAAATCCCATCTGCAAGTGCCTCCCGGCTGCCGACTCAATGAGCCCCTTGCCCGGAGAATCGCAGCAGCTCGGGGAATACAGACAGGCTGTTGGCGTTCACCATTTCATGCTTGTCTCTTTGGGCTCCGTAAGGAAATGCTGTGCAATGACACCCTTATTGGCCCTGGATGAATCAGATTAATTATTCCAAAGAGACATTTCCCTTAGTAAGTTATTTTCCTGTTCAATGCACTTTGTAAATATGAACTGCCTCTTCCAAAATCTTCCTGTGAATGATCAGAAAATCTTGTTTTTTCCAGAAAGGAAACTGAGGCATAGGGAAAGGTAAATGACTTGCTCAGGGCATAGGAAAATGTGTATAAATGTAACAAGAATCATTTTATCAGCATGCTTATGGGAAATTGTAAATTATAATTACACTAGTTGATGGGGCAGATTTTTGCCAATACAGTGTGTGAAAGCGCAATTTTAAAACATTTTCTGTCTGAAATTCTCAAGTGTTTTCTGGCAGAGGAGGGAAGCCCTGAACAGCACATATAACTGTCTGCACAATAAACCTGTTTTTCTCAGTTGCATCTTGTGGATCCATTAGAAATAGTCCATGAACTCCCATAGAACCCTGCTGCAGTGATTAGGAAACACTGTAGATAGAACATTTTCATCACAGTGGAAAAGAAGATGTTAGAAAATTTGGTTATAATCCAATGTAGAACAGGAAAAAAATCTGATTTCCTAGCTGTCCACCAAGCAGAATGCCCAGTCAATTTTCATTTTGGAATTTAAATTTTATATTGCGATAGAAAGAGGAAACACTGTGCCAAAATATAAAGACATTTTTCTATTAGTGCGAGGCAGCAACTACTCATGGGATTTTAATGAAGGCACGCAAAAAAGAATGGCAGAACATTTCCAGCAGCACATCTGTGGTAACAGGGGCTATTGGCATAGGATATTAGTCTACTTTATCTTTATGCAGTTCTACACGCATGTTAAACTCAAATTATGCAGATAAGAAATTTACACAAAAAATTAAAATAAAAATCTCCACATGTTACCGGGACTGAAAATTTCAAAACTTAAAAATTTCCCAAACAGAAGTTACCTAAGTTTTCTTTCACCACAACTCATATTTTTGCCTAGGAAGAAGATGCTGACATTTCATTGATCCCAAGACATTTTGATTTTGACAGAATAGCATTTTCCAATAGAAAACAATATTGGTATAGAGTTTCTCAGCAGCTCCAATCCCAAATCAACATTTGCAGCCCATAATTAGAGACTGGCAGCCTACAGTGGCTTAAATAAAGATATGAACTTTCTAGAAGTTTAACTATGGAAGGGTTGGGGAAGGTATCATAAAGCCTGATGTGATCTTGTTTGCCTACCAGAAGCACAGATGGGTTAAGAGGAAGCACCAGATCAGGGATTCAGGAGAGTCAGCTCAGCAGTGCCGACATCCCATCAGGGTTTGATATGCATCCAGATTCAAACTGGAAAACAGATGGTACGACGGGCAAGGCAGCCCTTCCAATAGGATCAGCATGAGTAAACCATCTTCTTGTAGGCAGCTTTACCCCAGGACACGTATGATATGACAAAACTGCCCTGCCCCTAAGGCTATTTCGCAGCGTTGGGGCAACAGCTGATATCGGGATTGTATGTGCTGGTAAGGGATGACCTGGGAGGGAATGGGATGGGGTGAAGAGGCAATCCAGCACTCACTCACAGTGGTGGAGAGATAAAATCCTGGGTTGTTAATCCCCAGCGGACGGCGAAGATGTAACTGAGAAAGGGACTGAGTTGCTAGAGATGCCCGTGTTTGTGTATTGCAAAACCAATGGAAGGATTGGGAGAAAGACATCTCCCAGTTTATGTTGTCATTTCCAGGGACTTTGATCTTGCCTTTTATTCCTAAGATAAACACAGGAAACTTTATATCAGGCTGCTGCCTGCTATTTTCCTCGGATTTAGGAGGCATCACTCTGTGCTTCACCCCTGGGAGCCCTCTGTTCGCAGGAAAGCTGGGAGAGCTTGTGTCCCGAGGCAGCGCTGAAATGAGGATCTTCTCCTGGATGAGCCACAAAGCAGCTTACTCCAGATGAGCCAGGAGGAGCTGAGCGGAAGCATGTCTCAGCTGGAAGTCTCTCTTAGCATCTATTACAACAGCAGGGTTATCTTTGCTGCTGAAAGGAGATGTTACTGTGAGCTATGACAAACTCATTGAGTTTTACAACAACACTGGAAAACTAACTGCAATGAATTTAGAACGGATGCTCAGGGAATGCTAAGCCAGTCCCTTCCTGCCTTTAGTTTGGCACCACTCATTAGACCTTGCTCTAAGGCATGAAACACAAGTGTGGATTGCGTGCACATGCACACACAACACTTTTCTTTTTTTTTTGTAGGGTTGCTCACAAGGGTATGGCCATTTGGAGGTACTTTATTTTAGTGGAGAATACGGAATACTGAGTTGATTGGAAATGAAAGAGAGGACAAGAGGCTCCACTGGCGTTTTCATGAATTCATCAAAGAACAATATCAATGGGCATGTGAAATCCTCAGCATTTTGTAGAAAATCAGCCCACTAATGAGAAAACACACGTGGCCAACGCAGTGATTGCAGCTCAAGTTTCTTGGCTTCGAAACTGCCACTCAAGCTACAGGAGAAAGAGTTGTAGCTAGCAGAAATGCTACAGCTGTTTCAGCAGCACCCTCCCAAAGCTCCCAGCCAGAGGCGAGTCCTTTGCTTGACAAAAGGCCACTAGAGTAGTGCCACCCCAGGACTGGTTTAGGGCAATTAAGTGGTGGATTTATGCTGACAGACTTTAGAGGAGGTCTGGTTAGGGCACTGCTAAGCTCAAAGTCATACCACACACCAAGGGAGCTGTACAGGTGCTACACACAGGCGTCATAGACAACGCGTGGGGTCAGAGATGCCTGTCAACAGTGGGTGGATGTGGTACAGGAATATCAGGAACCCATGGCGCTTCAGTAGCAGCTGGAGGCAAGGTGGGATGCCTGAAGGTCTTTTAAATGTCACTGTGTTTCACAACTTACTTTGCTCCCCAGATAACTAAAAAATGCTGTGGGGAGCGTTGTGCCTACGGTAGTGCTCTAGATTGCTGGAAAATACTAGCAAGGACAAGTTTTCCCCTTGACATACCTCCTTCAAGAGGAATTCCAAGAGGGGAAGGCAGGACAAAGTCCAGCCTGTAGCTGGTACCATGCAGAGAGAAAAAAAGAAGAAAAGTGAATCCACAACGGCGAGGTGAGCAGTGAGAGCTGGAGGACCAACAAAGCATCGCCATTGCAGAGAATCTTGCAATGGCTGTGACTGCCCCAGAAATTGATTTCATCCCTTTCACAATGCCTTTTTCTGAGGGAAATTGGGGACCTTATTGTTATTTATTATGATCACAGCTAGATCTTCAGAGATTTCCTTAATTAGCATCATTAGACACACAGCTTAATCTTAAAATCCTGGGCTTGTCAGCATGGCAAATTAAAACTTTGTTTTTTTTCTCTTCTATATGCTGGGTTGGAGAGTGTGTGAAGAAAAACTGGGGGTCTCCTGACGGTTTCAGAGAGTGTGGGAATCTGTCTTTAATCTTTGATGACTAGAGCAGCGTATGCAGAGCGGATGAGCGAGAAGGGTCAGTTCTGTGCCAGAGAAGAAAACCAGAGGTCATTGCATTTAAAAGAAGACCTATCCTTTTGCACATCAGATGAGCTGAGCGTACAGCCTGATGCCTCCCCCCTAGCCAGAGATTTCTCAAAACCCTCCAGGAACAATGGGAAAAAAAACCTTCTCCAGCTAATGAACACTGAATTCTAGCAGAAAGAAACCCTACAGAAGTATCTGTGACATCCACATTAATAGCAAATGAGTTAGTTGTGATTGATGCTATTCCAGTGAACACCAAAGGAATTAATAATGATTAGGGCCATTATTTTAAAGCATTACCCCTCCAAAAAACCCAAAGGGAAAACAATTAGATGTCTTCAGTGGTTATCTTTCACAGTATACTTACTGCAGTGATCAGACACGATATTATGCCTATTAATCAACAAAATGATGGAAAAGGAAGTAACTCGTGTATATCCATGAGACAATCCTTAGAAGCACATACCTTATTTGCTGGTCTGCTTATGAGTCTGCTGCTGGCACAGAAAAATACGTTGAGAGTTTTTTTTTGTTTTCCTAGCAGTAGAAGGTGTCTCATGAGTTTGGAATCAAGTTGGAGAGTTGTTCATTAAAATGAAGAAAACATAAAATCAACCACTGAGGGACAGATTTTGCATTCTTAGATCACATAACCCTGCTTAGTCCCACCGAGTCTGAGGGAGAGCAACTGACAGCAGGTGTTTCTACTTAATGTTTTTGGGTTTTTTAGCTCATGTGCTCCAAGCCCAGTATAACCAGTTCTTCATCAGTAATGAAAGGTTGCAGTGAGCCTTATCAGTGTATTGCAGGTGAGGAAACTGAGGCTCTGAGATGCCATGAGGTTTTCCTGAGGTCACACACTAATCAGTACAGAGCCAGAGGGAAATCCTGATTTTTGGCACTCTGCATTAACCACTGAGTTAATAATCTCTCTTTTGTTTATCTCTGGTGTCTTGATTCACTTCTATCATCAATGGGTCATGACCCAAAGTCATTGCTCATCCGTGTCATGGTCTTGCAATGCAAAATGAGCTTTTAGTAATTCAGCTGAGCCTAATGGGTGGGTTTGAACACAAATGTCATCTGGGAGAGGGCTGTGGGGTGCAATCTCTGCCCCAGACCACCCACCCCATGTAAAAGACATGGTATTTCCATCTGTGTGGTTCTTGAACTGCCAGCAGGCCAGGACCAGCTGCTGTGAAAGGGAAGCAATGCATTCCTGCACCCAGCAGCACCAGTGCTTGCAGGCTTGTGCCTGACTCAAGCCTGGCTGGTGTTAATAGTTCATATAGTTTATATATCTTCAGAGTGGGTTGACTGGCCAGGACTGGTTGAGAGTTAAAATGGTGGGAAAGTGAGATCGGCCAGTAGTGTGATGTATCCGCATCCCCCTAGGAATGGGCAGATGAGATTTCGTTATATCTAAAGTCACAATATGCCAGAAGATGAGTAACCACACCAGCATCTCCTCTCCTCTTCTCTTCTCTTCTCTCTTCTCTTCTCTCTCTTCTCTTCTCTTCTCTTCTCTTCTCTTCTCTTCTCTTCTCTTCTCTTTCTCTTCTCTTCTCTTCTTCTCTCTCTTCTCTTCTCTTCTCTTCTCTTCTCTTCTCTTCCTCTTCTCTCTCTCTTTCTCTTCTCTTCTTCTCTTCTCTTCTCTTCTCTCTTCTCTTCTCTTCTCTTCCAGGGAGTAGTTATGTCCACCGTGGCCACATTTTAGCTGAAGAAAGGAGAGGAGGCGAGCTTGAGCACAAGTCAATGACAAAACAGCATCAACTCCCAGGACTGTTTTCTCTTCCAAGTTAAATTTCAGCCATAATTAAACTCTCCCAGACCGCATACGCTTGGCTTCCGTTTTCCTTTTGAAAAGTGATCTGAATTTCCCAGCCAATTTTCTGTACCCCTCAGTCACAACTTTGATGATTAACGTCCCCAGGCTGGGTTGAGAATCCCAATAGGAGCCTGTAATCAAATTCCTCATTGATTCCCATGATACAAGATCAGAAGCACAATGATGAAGCAATCCTAATTTTGCAGCCAGTGCCAAATGCCAATTAATCCTCAGCGGGTGTAAACTGAGCTGGCATTGTTCTCCCTGGAAGAGATAATGCTGATCTACACCCAGATGAAGATCTGCCTTGCTGGCCTTTCCTGTGCTGTAATCCTGAGCTCCTGCTCCCTCAGTGGCCCAACAGCCCATATGGAGGTGGGCAACAGTATTTTTCCATGACTATGGGTGTCCATGTCTCTGGAGTAAACGGGAAATTGTCTGTTTTCTTTGTCCCCATTAGTAAGACTAAGTATAGGCCTTGTTTTAAAGGTCCTTTTGGGCTGCCTGGAAGCGCTGAAGTTTAGCAGTGGAAATATATGTGTCTGTGCCTGCCCTTGCTTCCAGCCTGAGCAACCCACCTGCCCTGAAACTCCTTGGGGAGATGGTGTGGATCGGGTTTCTTCTCCCTTGGGGAATGCCATCCTGGCTCTTGGCAATTCCTTGACCCTTGGGGAACATTCTCCTGGCTCTTGGCAACAACTCTGGCTGTTTACAGCTTCCAGAGCACCACAGCCCAGCTCTGCAATGCAAGCACATCTCCCTCTTCACCTCCCCTGGCTCCTCGTCGGTTGTCATTTTAGCCCTTTCTTTCCACATTTGGACTTACAAGGATTTTGTCCCCGAAAGCAATGCTGATTCCACTACCACAGAAATCAAAGCAGGGAAGAAGAATAAAACCTTAAAATCTGTCTTCAGAAAAGCTGTATGAAGCTTTGCAGAGCCACCCACCCATCTCGAGCAGGTGGTGGCCATCCCACCGAGCAGCTCCGTGGTGTTGTGCTGCCTGGCTGGGCAGGCAGCCGCTCCGGAAGGGGTTAGCCTGCACCTGTACAGGAGCAACCCACCTTGCAAATTGCAGAAGCAAACCAGAATATATTCAGGGAATTAATTGTATGGAAATTATCCCGGCTATTAAAAGCCACACGAACATGCTGCATATCATGCATTTTAAGCGTACACAGAAAAACATCATTTTGAAGGGGATTATTGTTTAAATAGGCAATAGGGGTTCTAGCAGATAAGCTTCCCGCTCCTGTCTTCTCTTATTGTCTGGAGTACATTATCTCCTCCATAATATTCTCAGCTCTCTCCAGGAGTATTGTCAGAGTGAAATGCTATTTTAAAAGTATATGTTTATGTTTCAATAGACTTTATAATAGCAAACACATCCACCCAAGACACAGTAAGTGAGAGGGAAAAAAAGGAGCAGGAAAATCAAGAGACAGAGGTTGCAGCATCCCCGGTATTGTGTATAACAGGAATAAATGTTTCCCAGCAAAAGGTACCTTGTGGTTTTTTTTTCCTCCCTGCTAACGGCAGAGGATCTCCGCACCCAGAGGAGGACTAGCTAGTGTGTGCTTGGCAATGGGACAAGGAGCCAGTAGCATGTGTCCCTTGGACAGTGGCAGGTCTGCCCAGGACTGCAGCCCCTTTGTAGTGTTCGTTGTCCCACCAGTTCAACAGTCAGCTCATTGAATTTTCAAGCCTGAGTTTAAAAGGTGGGAAAACAGACCGATGCAAGGCCGAATCATTGCAGGCTCCTGGCAGTCTGCTCCAAATTGTGGAAAAGTTTGAGGGACTCTCATCCTGCTCCTGGCACTTGCACAGAGGCCTCGAGGCAACCGATTGGGATGTCTCTGCATTTCTCTTTGCTGTGCGTGTCCATGCACGCCTGTAGATGGGCATGGCTGGGTTGTGGCATTTATACATGGGAGGGGGCAGAAACTACCCCTGAGCCTGTAATTCACTTTGAAAACCATCAGACATCTTTACAATGTATTTCTGAAAGATATACTGTATAGAGCGAATTTCTAACAAGCTTCCATGTGATTTTCATCTCTCGAGTGAGAGAAACCTGATAAAGATATAGATCCATTCTCACATCTTGGCATAAAATCATATCTTATTGGTTTAGATCATTCCGTGTCTTATTTTTTTATAGTACTAGTGTTTTCTAGTTCCAGCAGAAAATACAAACACTCAAGAGATCTCATTTTTCTGCTAAATGGATTTTCATTCCACATGAGTTATCTCTCTCTAGGTATAAACATACACACACAGATATACCACGTACACCCCCTCACGTTAAATGCCAAAGACACCATTAAATGTAATGTTAAAATAAAAAATCCCCAGGCTCATGCTTAAAAGTCCCCTCTTTTAAGCATTCACAATTTAAAAGATACTTAAATAGACGTTCTTCAAACTTGAGTCAATTTTAGCCTCTCTAGTGAAAGCCCATAAAACAAGCCAAGTAGCAATTTTCGGGGGGAGCTATTCTGGGAACAGCGCACGTGTAAAAACTCCATTGTTACATATGGGATGAATGTGTTCTCTACCCGTGCTCACCTAAATTAAATAGGTCAGCAGAACGGAAGCAAACTCTCAGTAACCATAAGAAAATACTGCAGAAAGGAATTAATCTGAAAAGAGAGAAGCACTTGCTTCCTCCCCGAGAAAAAAGAGAAACTACAAAGGACAGTCTGAGTACTGAATTTATGGCAAGCTTTTTCTTACCGACTCAGAGCCAAAAATCTGCTGTCAGTTACATTAGTATAAATCTGGAGCAGCTCCACTATCATCATTAGAGTTACAGGCCAATTATGTAATGAAAAGAAGTATTTCAGGCTTGCCAAAAATCTTAAATGTAGGTCCCGCTTCAGGCCGTGCTGAAAGCCTAGATAAGTGGCCTGAATTTCAGCACACCCTTCACCAGCATTTCCTGTCGCTCACCTATTATTACTATGTCTATCAACAGCACATTGTGTAGATTTATACTGTGTAATCCAGCATTATTTGACCTTTAGTTCTGGGAGTAAAGAGGACGTCAACCCATTGACTTTCCATGTCTTTGATGTTAAACTCTACAGGCAAAATACTATTCGGAAGAGCCCGATAGATGGTTGGATAAAATATCCAGAGAGATCTTAATGCATTCATTTGCCCTTCCTTTAAGATATGGCTGTCAAAGGAGATCGTATCACCAACAGTGCTGGCGAGATTCAGGATGACCTGGGATGTTTTAGGTGGCAGGGTCCAGAGGAAGATTTTCTTTAACTTTGAGAAAGTACATTGTGCTACTGACCTTTTGCTTCTCACTCTTCCCCATGGCTTCCCAAGAAGAGGCTTTGGGGTAGCAGCCACTGCTCAATTCATAGCGGATTGGGCATTTGCACTTTCTGTTTTAGCTAAAAATCCCCGTCTTGGACACAAGACATGTTTCCCTTTAAAAGTCTTATTTAACCCTTACCAGCTCTTCCTCTTTCCCTGTGTTTCAAATTTCCAGTACCAAAGCTGATGAACTTCCATTAAAAAAAAAAAAAAAGTAATTTTGGCGAACTGTCATTTACCCAACAAAAATTCTGCTACCAAAATCCTCCAACCATTTCTGCCAAAATCTGAGCCCCTGCAGAGCTGCCACCCTGGCACATGCACATTCACACACGCATACAGTGCATGCAGATGTACATATCCATGCAGGTTTTGTAAAAAGTTGGTACTAAACTCCAGCTGTGGCTGGAGAGCAGGAATGCTGAAGAATTCTTATTTACCATGCTGTTGAAAGGTAGCGTTCACAGAGTGTCTGGTGTGGTCTCTTCCTCCATCTTCCTGAAGATGCAGAGTATGTAGAAATGTAAGTGAAAAAAAAAAAAGGCAGGTTATTCCCAGGGGTGTAATTGGCCAGCGATGGCTGGATCGTATCCAGAAGATCAGAGGAAGAGAGGAGAGCACTGAGTAATGAACTGCATGCTTTTAATTCACTTAAGAACTCAAAGCAGGAAAACCTGAGCTGTATCCATGGGGATTGCAGTCAATAGGCAAGCAGATAACAAAGAACTGGTGCTCGGGATAGAAAACTGCCTGGGCCCATTAGTTTATTGCTCGGCCTTTCTTTGGGGACTCTCTTTCTTGCCTGTGTTTTTTGGCTCCAGCTCTGAATCCTTCCAACACTAGGGAGCAGCAGCTTCCTTTGAAAGGCTCCTGCCTGCACGGTGGG
This sequence comes from Tauraco erythrolophus, assembly GCF_009769465.1. Lineage (NCBI taxonomy): Eukaryota > Metazoa > Chordata > Aves > Musophagiformes > Musophagidae > Tauraco > Tauraco erythrolophus. The sequence continues at coordinate 12,243,317 of NC_141476.1, forward strand.
GCTCTTGCTGTCAGCCTTTGCCATGTGCCAGCCCTTAAAATAAAGAGAGAAGCAGGGGGAAAGGGAGGGGGGAGACTGGTGGGAAAGCGTTCCTGATGATAATTTGATTGCATGCATTAATGATCAAAGTGTTGCAGACTAATTACCAACACTTACCTCTCAGATATTAAGTTATCATTTATTCTACCCCCAACCCCAGCTTTAGCTTTGTGTCTACCCCCCGTTCAGGGTCATCACCTGCAGCCTGACACTTTGACCCTGACACCCCAGGCGGCCTGACGGGCTCCCACCCAGGCTCTCAGGCAGCATCTCCTCTGCAGCATCACCCTTTGATGGATACTTTCCCATCTGAGGGAGCTTGGGAAATCCGGTCAGCCAGGGAGAGGAAAGTAGAGCAGGTTTTGCCATGATCTAGAAGGGGTTTTGGGGAACAAAAATGTCAGCCACCTCCTCTTCTTCATCGTATCTCCAAAGGTTGATCCCTCAGGGTGTGTACCTCGGTGCAGGGTGCCTGTGTGGGAGCTGTCCCAAGTGGGTACCCGCCAAGCCAGAATTGAAAATAATGACAGTCTCAAACAATGCGCTTTTTGAGGCTGCTTCCAGCATCCATTTTAACTAGACAAATGCCAGCCTGCTGCCATCTGGTAGCAAGAGGTACTCAAAGCCCCAGTGAGGAGCAGAGGGAATCTGGGGGATATTACTGGTTGTGAACAGATTGCACAGGAGGAGTTTTCTTTTTAACCTGGACTTTTCATACTCAAAAACAAACACAAAGGACTCTGGTAATGATGGGGACCAAGGAAATACTCCCTTAAAGCCGCCTCTGCTTCTACCCTCTGTGGCAACAGGAAAGAGGCTTTGCCTCTTCCACTGCCTCCTTTCTCTGGGGGAAGGGCAGGCAGGAGCAAATGCTGGGTTGGATTTTATTTTATGTTTTTAATTAGATTATCTTTAATTGACTAACACCTTCCCCTGAGCCATCTTGCTCTGCTCAGAGAGAAAATACCACGGAATTGGCCCATTTTCCAAGAGCACTGTGGTATTTCCTCTCTTCCTGCAGATAAATAACCTTCATGCAGACTTGGCTACCTGCTTGCAACTACTAGAAATAACTAAAAACCTGGAACCAGATTCATAACCAGTGGCAATCAGCTTAGCCTGAGTGCTGTCAGAAGAGTTGCATCCCTTCTGCATGCTGCTAAGGACCACTCTTCATTCTTAAGGGACTGTTCCTGGAGATCTTTGATCTCCTTTCACCGGGTGAAACCAAAGTTGTTGCTAAACAAAATCTTTGGAGCTGCCAGTTCTGAGGTGGAATACAAGTGGGTAAGATACAAGTGGGTCCACAAGACCTTACGGCTCCCTCATTCCAGAGCACGGCTGTGTCCAAGGACATTCCCACTCACGCAGCTCGATGCTTGGCATCTCGGTGATGTTTGCAGGCAGTGGCACAATTGGCCGAAAGCGTGGGGAGCTCGGTGAGGTGGTTTTGTTGGAGCGCACACAGCAGATGAGATGTCACTCTGTTTACTTACATGTACTGTGCACAAACTGCCCGCTATTGGCATTGCAAAGTTACTGGCTGCAGGAGGCACAGCATCGTCTTTAAAAAGGCTGTAATGAAAGTGGGTCAGACGTTTTCCCTTCCCAGGGCAATCCTTTAGCATAAGCAGGGATTTAAGTGTGCACGATTCCCATTATCTGCAATTGTTATACTCTTTCTCACAAAGAAAGGGCTTCATAATTTGACCAGATCTGTCAGATACACACACAGTGATGAAAATGGCTTATTAGATGATAGGGGTTGCCCTTTCAGTGCTGAGGAAGGGCTCAGGCCTCCTGGGAGAGAATGATTCCAATCCTGAACTGATAAACTGTGCTTGATCTTAGAGGAAACATTTTCAGGGGAGTCTTTTCATATGAGCATGCAGCTATTCTGCTTATTTCATCACAGGATAGAGCCCAGTTTGGTCTACTCTGCACCAAGGGGATGGTTTTAGGCATGACCTGACTGTTCCAGAGCTTCACAGCAGAGCCAAGGGTGAACCAGCAGACCCTCTGCTCAGCCAGAAGTTGTCTGTGCAATGCATCTCCCACGCAGGGAGCAGAGCAGCGGGTTCAGTGCCTGCATGCAGGAGCTGCACAACGAAGGAATGTCTGAACCTTGTCCAGGCCACTGACAGTGGACTATCAGACATCCAGAAATATGGTACGGCATCACCCAAAGCAATAGGATAGTAAGTTAAAGCAGCAAAATATCTGCCAGATGCAAGATGCTCTTTAAACCCCTGAGAAGCTGAGCTGGGAGCTGTTTTAAAGATGCATCAAAGACCCCTATTAGTGGCCAGTCTGAGAACGCCTCCCCATCTCAGGCATTAACACTGCGTGTTAGCTCTGCTCTCACTACAAATATTAGAATAAGAAGCAGAAAACGGGAACAAAACAGAAAGTGTTGTAAAAAATCCAGTTCCCATAGTAGCCTGAAAAATTACTTCTGTGCTTCTCCTTGAAAGAGTGTTTCAAAAGCCTTTGCTGATCTGACCTTGTTTCATGATGCTCTTCGTCTTTGGTGGATGTAAGCCTGATAGAAGAAAAGGAAATTTAACAGGAAAGAATTTAGGAAAGTAAAGAGGAATTCTGAATCTCACAGGAAAAAAAGACAAGACTGAAAAAAAAAATTAAAAAACCCTCCTCATCATCATCATCATCATTTAGTTAAGGGTGGGTGAGGGTGTTGCTGTGTTTTGGGTCTGAAGGCAAGTTCTGGGTCTGTTCTCACTGAAAGTTAAGATATTGCAAATAGCATCTGATTTCTTATCCTCCCCATTTCCTGGCAATTCAGTGGTGGTGTTTCTCAGGTAGCAAGGCTGTCTGGCAAACCCTGGGACTAAAACCTTTTCCAAGGATTCTAAGGTAGACCCAGAGGGAAGACAAGAAGAAAAGGAGAAAGTAGTCTTTTTTTTTTTTTTTTTCCAGTTTTGCTTTTTCTTTCAGAACAGCTGAAGAAATGTTACAAATTGACTCTCAGGTGCCACATACTAATCAGCATTTGAGAGCTTCCATGTTTTCGGACTCCAAAGTGGAAGCAAACCAGCAAACATAACAGAAGAAAAAAAAAAAAAACCATGCTGAGACTGTCCCTCTCCACAAGATTAAAGAGCAGCAGTAGTAAGGGAGGCAACTTTCCAGTGACGATCTCCAACAGATCCAATATATATTCCCCTTCCACGGGTCTCTGCTTACCACTCAGAAAGATGATCTTTCTAAATGCCAACTCATCCAACTCGAGTCCTGATCAGAGGAGAATTCAGTCTGGCTCTTGCCTCCATACTGGCAATAACGATTCTTCAAATGGAAATTAGCCGACAGATTTGATGATGATGCACGAGCCAGAAGAGAATACAGCTCACTCTGCCATAGCTCTGCAATCTCCTCGGGGAAAACAGGAGTAAAAATCCATTTGTGTTTGCAAACAAGATATGTCTTGAATGTTCACTGGGGACCTCTTGAGCAAGGAGGTGCCAATTTTAGTGTCGTTTTTCTAGACATCACATAAAACCTGCAGCCCAAGTGCATGAGGTATTTTCTTCTCCAATAAAGACCTTTTGCCCTTGTGTCCTATACTGAAAGTGTTTCAATTCCTGGAGGAATTTTCGTCCTTCCTAATGTGATTACTAATCTGGGGATCTCTCATGCAGAAAAGCAGAAAGAGAGTCCACAGTTAGTGTATTTTCCCTCCCTTCAGTTCAAGGCTGCAGATAAACACAACTGTTTGTCAGCCACATGAGTGTAGCTACTGGGTCTTCATCAAATCTACCAGGACCACATGCAAGTCAAGAAGGTTTTCTCAATGAGATGGGAGGGAAGACTCAGGCCTCTGAAGACCTTACCTTCCAGTAGAGCCAGTGAAATTTAGAACTTAGCTCTGAGAAGGTACTCTCAGCTCCTGGCAAAGTTAGCTTCTCTTGAAAATACTTTGAACACACATTTTACCCAGAATTTACTCAGAAACTGTGTTTTACTGATAAACTGAAGGGTTCCTGACAGTGTATTGTCTTTTCCCCGCCACAAGCTTGTAATTCTGAAAATGTACCTAGCGGCTAGGACGGACATTTAAGATTAGAGACAGAAAGCTATTAGTGCTCTCAATTTCTAATTAAGGAGTAAAAATCTATAGCAAATTAGCCATCGAAATAGGAGATAGCACCGTAAATACCTTTGTAGACCTTGGGCTAAATCCTTTTGCTCCCACTGTAAACAACTGTTACCCTGTGTTCCACATTTATCTCCGCAAGTGGATCTAATGCGAGAAAGCTTCATCAAATTCAAACAATGAGTATAATGTTACAGAGCAAATTAACAGGAAGCCTAATTTAAGACCATGGACACTAACTCCAAGGAGAATTTAGCCTGAATATCTGAAAACACTACATAACAAGTCTGTGAAACTGGAGATGTGTCGCTCCACAGAAAGAAGTAAAAAGAACATTTAAAATTAGACTGGAGAAAACATCGTGGCACTGAGAGGAGAAGCCTGTGGTGAGAGGGGAGGACAGGATGAGTAAATAAGGTTTTTTGTCCTGAATTTTTGTCCTCAATGAAGGGGGAAAGCCTTCCTGAGTATACAGTGACAAAGAGAATGCTGCTGCAATCTCTTTCATTTAAATTAGCAGGTCATCCTGGGAGACGAAGGGAGGAGGAGGAGGGAGAGGAGGGGACCTGCTTCAAATGACTAAAAGAAAAACAAGGACATCTCAAAGGATGAAGCGTAATGCTCAGAAAATGGAGTTCACTTACATATGCCAACTTAGCATAAAAAGGCACTAAAACGCAAAAGTCCCTGAACAAAATACAGTGAACACAGCAAGTTGGAGACGTGGTCACAGGGAGTTTGTATCCAGGTGCTGGCTAGTAATTGGGTCAACGTCTGCAGATTCATGGGTACAGGTGTCCCACAGGGAAGAAACAGAGCATGCTCATAACCTACCCTCTATCTCCTGAATCCATCATCCATCCCCAGATAGCTTAATTCATTTAGAAGAAGAAGAAAAAAAATCATTTGTTTCTAAACCCCAAACGAGGCAACAATTTGACAGTGAAAGAGAGAGAGAGGCTGGCTGTGTGTCCTTGATAGGCTCTTTGCTTTCCCTTGGTAAGCCATGAAAGGTAGATTAAAAAAAGAAACTGTTGTTTCAGGCTCGCCTCCCCAAATTTTTCCCTTGTCATAACTGTTCTGCTCTGTTCTCCAAGGATTCCTGTGGGCTGTCTGTTGCTCTCTGAAAGAGCAGCCTTTACAAAGGCTGAAAGCAGTATACATTTTGCCTCCTGCCAGCGTCCTGTTCGCAGAGCCATCTTGCTGGCAGCATGCGGACAGCAGATCTGAACGTGCCTCATGGCATGCTAATAAGCCAGGAGGATTTGAGGATAAGGGTTCTGGACAGGCTTGGGGTGCCCACAGGCTCACATAGGGGTAGGTGAGCATGCCGGTCTTCAGGACGACACAACAGAAAGCCTCCACAGCCCTGTCCTCCTCACCTTCTTCCACCAGCACCTTGCATGATATGACTAGCATCTGCCACAGGTTCTTCTCTCCAAGGACAGAAATTTTGTACAGCCAGCAGATGTATTAGAGGGTCCTTTTTTTAATGTTCAAGCTCCTTCATGGTAATAGGGCAGGAGGTGGGTAGAAGAAGGGACCCATCTGGCACTTGGAGAGGGACTCAGCAAGCTTTGCAGTGGTCTTAATTGCTGTGGGATTTGCTGGTAGCCACAAGCTGAACTGTAGTACAGAGAAGCTTCCTCCTGTGGTTAAAGAGATCATAAAGGACAGGTGTGGAAAAAGAAGTCTGTAATAATAGGGAATCTCTGAGTAGTGTGAAGACCCATAGGAAAGACCTTGCAGCCTAGACCAGTCACTGTGGTGGTTTAAATTGGAAGAGGAACATATTCAGTCAAGTGAGTAACTCAGAAGTGCGAGGGGCAATAGATACCTCTGTAACCACACTGGATGTGAGCAGTGTTTTCTCCAAAATATCAACTCAGGCTAATGAAGTTGTCACATGTTATTTGCACACACATCGAAGTCACACATTTCAGTCTAATGATTATAAGACAATGACTATTGTAAATGTAAGATCATGAGCAGGGTCTACTATTTGTCTTCAAAGCAATTTTCCTATTAGAGAGTTAGAAGAAAACAAATCAAGCAAATTATATTTGTTTTAAAATGATCAGTCTCCTCATCTGACTCATTTGGCCAGTTTCCATGCTTGTCGGGTGTGACTGCCTATGCAATTCTCCATTGTTTCTAATGACCTGTTCGGGCTCGGGTTAATTGACCCACTCAGACATCTTTCATTAGCCTTCTTATTTTAATAAAAAGCACTTGTGAAATTTATAAATACTAAGATGAATCAAGACAAAAAAAATACATTTGAAGAAGGTTCTCATTTAGCTGTTTCTCCCCTTGCTTTTCTCTGGGTAATGGCTACAAGCAGACAACTGACAGTAAAGGAAGATACAGTGCAACGCGAAGGTTTCCTAATTGCTCCTTCTTGTTACAAAGAAGAGACACAGCCAATAGCTGCACCTTCATCAGAAGGGCATTAATTCAAAGCCCTTTGTGTTTATGACTATCTTGGATCAAGCCTTGAGATCATTTTAAACCTATTGTAAATACCTGAATAATGCGTATACCTGAACAATCCCTTGGGAAGGTACTTCCTTGACGGCCATAGGTGGGACATTGGAAGGCATGGGAAAGGTGTTCAATATTTAACTCTCTTGCAAGCTGGGAGAACGTGTGAATTAGTAATAAGTTCACTGGCACCTCCAAGCAAGACCAGTGGCTGAAAAGGCAAAACTCCAATCAGTTTTCCTTGAAGTATCTGTTGGAGAAACTCAGCATTCAGTCGAAATCCCTCCTGTAGTTCACTGAAACTTTTCACTTCCAAAAATTTTCCACTGCAGGGGGAGGATTGGTGATGTGTGGAACTTGACTGTATCTATAATATTGGCTATATGCACATGCTACATTAGCTCTGTAAGGACAGATTGGAATTTCACCTAGGAAGCAAGCCATGAACCCAAAAAGACCTTTCTCTGCAGGTGTCCAAGAAATGATGAAAGAGCTATTCACTTTGATGTCTATGTTCAGCCCTGCTCAGCTTGCCAGATGCCTGGACCTAGCAGCAACTGGGGCCAGAGGTGGTGGCTATCTTAAAAGGCCACCAGATTGAGGGCAAGGTAAAAAGATGGCTGAGAAAGAGAGACCAAGCCTTTGGAGGACAGCACCTCAAGGCCAGCTCAACACATCAAAGTAACTAATGGGGATGGACAGCATCTAGGCTGACAGACACATGCTTAGGCTTTCTTACTCATTCTGCCTCCTTTTCTTCTCATTCCTGTGCTAAAATGAACTCTCTGAATGGGCAAGTATGGCGAAATAAGAGGGCACTGTAGGAGTGAAAGAAGGAGAACCAGGTAGCGGCACCTTGAGGAGAAAGAGAGACATGTCCAGAGTAAGCTGAGAGGGATCTGCTCAGAAAAACCCTGGGGAAGTCTGCAGCCAGCCCTGTAATTGTGACAGTCTTATTAATAAAGCAGGAGCACTGTAGAAGACAGATGATCCAGAAGAAGCTCAGGGATTGAGGAGAAAGCTTTGCGGAATTTTTCAGGCACCATCGGATGTGCTTTAATATCAGCCAACGCGTCCTGGAAAAGAGTGAACAAGTAATCCAGTGTAAAACAATTCTTCTCATTTTGCCATAATTTTCTACTTAGCTTTTAGTATCTCAGGGAATTTTTGATCTTTCAAGCACAATTAAAGGGACTGGGAGGGGGGACTCTGTTCTTTTCCTCTCCACAGGTTCCAGGTTGAATTAGCTCAGTTTTCAAGTCAGTTTCTTTGTTTTAATAAGATTGCAGGCATATGTTGAAGGGTTTTATACCAACATGATTATGTACATAGATCAATAGAAACGCATATTATGAAGTAGGTACCCAAGTACACCTTATAAAGGATACGTGTTTTTCATACGGCAATCATTACCTACAGCTTAGTATTTTGGTGATTGACACAACATTATTATAACTAAATTGGAAAGCACCTTTTTCTGTAGCACCTGCCTTGCTTTGTTGCAGAGAGGACGGATGGGAGTTGTGGGACTCCCCACACTATCCCTTCCCCTGTTTTGTTTTGTTTTTTTTTTCATTAATGCCCTGACAGAAGAGGAGGCCCCACAGAGAGCAAGAGTGGGCACACCTTTAATTTGGAGTCTGGTTTTAGATGTCTTTATGCCCAGGCCATGTGTACACCAAGGCACACCAGGCTGCTCAGCCTTTACTTCTTCCTTGCGTTAAGAGGTTGCGTATACTGGTAGAAACCAGCAGGCACCAGGACATCCTCCTGAAGTGGAGGACAGTGCAGTTCCCATTGAATTGTGCCCTGAATGCTGGCAGGTACAACCTGTGACTCACGTCCACCTGGGGACAGCAGTGCTTATTTTAGCACTGATGTTAGGGGGTCTCTTGCAGCCTGCTTTCTTTGCTCACTGCAACTCCTCTCTGCTCTATCTGTTTCCAGCCAGGAGTATGGATGGCCATTTTGGCAGGGTTATCAGTCTCTGTGGTACCCCGGAGCCCAGAATACATTTAGACACTGTAATAATACTGATAACGATAATAATAAATAAAGCTGGAATCTTAGGAGGACATTTATTTTAATGATTCCAGCTCTGCCTGCTACATTGAGGTAATATCAGCTATCTGTCTACGTCTTCTTTAATCTGGACAACTAATTTGAGTTAATATTTATCACATAAAGGCTCTGGGTATTTGCGAATACCTCTTCTGTCCATTCATAAGGCTCAAAATTTGAATTTCCTGAAGCAAAAGATCCCAAAGACCAACAAGCCCAGGCTTGAGGCATTTTCAGTTTTGAGCTCTATCCTGCAAGTGCTGAGTGCTTCTCCCTGGTGCTGGGCTTGTTCATCACTCCCAGCATTCAAGGAGAACAGAGAGAACTTTATATGTAGCAAAATTTAGCCCTTCAGAAACAGAGCTGGACATCTCTGTTAAATTAAAGCCTGGTGGTTCCGTGGTGTCTGGATTTTGATCTATGCCAAGATGCCATCACCACAGAGGATATTTTGCCATTTCTTTCCTCTCTAGTTATGACTTGCACACATTCAACCAAAGCTGCTGTGTATGATGCAAGTTCCTTTTGATCTCTGTAAGAGGAAATCATTGGTGGGTAAAAAATAAGGACACAAATATTCCTTCACTATTTACAGAAGTTTTGTGAGCATCTAGTTCTTGACCTAAGAGATATGATCCTAGGAACATGGACACAGGTTGATCTATTCCAAAAACACGCCTGGGTAAGAGACAGGTTATATCCTGGTCACTGGCCGAGAGCAATTACCTAGATTAATACAGGAGTTGAGCAGGGATATAGTGATATGTGTCTAGATATTCTCCCATTCTCCAACTCTTCATGGTTCAGGGATGCATTAAGCCAGAGATGCAACATCTTCCTGGTTAATAACCAAGACAGACTCCTCTTCCATGAACATGTTTGTTCTCTCCCTGAGTTGACGCCAGCTGTAAGTATTCAGAATTTCCTGTGGGAAAGCTTTCCACAGCTTATCCACACCACCATTGTGCTCACTCTGTGCCTGCTGAATGCTCACCTCATTTCATGGTCCCTTGTTCCTTTCTTGGAAAAGATGGGAAGCCCTTGGTCCTCCTAGCGTGCAGAGTTCACCATGAAAAGATTTAAATCCAGCAGCAGATGCCTGTGCCTCTGTGGGAAACCCACGGAGCCCTCATGCATCTTACAGCAGGCTGAGAGACATGTCAAGGGAAATTACTGGGCAGCACCTCATCTGTGCTATATCTCTTATGAAGGGTCTTGGTGAGCAGTTCAGAAACAAGCATCTTTCAGAGGACTGAGGCCTCCTTTTTTGCCTGACAGGTTGTGCTCTCACACTCTTCTTCTCTCACCTTGTCATCCAGTGCCGTGACTCATGCAAATGAAGAGCAGCTGAACTTAAATAAGGAAAGTCCTTAGGGACTATCAAAGGGTGAAGAACTTGGGGAGAGGGAGGGGGAAATGTGTTTGCATAGTCATCATGACAGTTGCCACAGCAGCAAACAATTAGTCTCTTTCTTGCTGATGAATTAACAAGGCTTCAGCTGCAGTATCTGCTCCGAACTCCATCCAGGAGAGTCAGCCAGGCCTTCAGGTGTTTAACTAGCACTTGCAAAAATACTCAAAAAGAGGGGAACTTCACTTTAGAGAGTCCCTCAGGGTGTCCCTGGAGAGAGAACTCCCCTACTCACTCCCTTGGCTAATGAGTTGCTGGTGCTACTCTGGGCTGTGATAGTTTAATGTGGGGGGTGTTCTGGTGGCAGGGGAGGGGATTTGTTCCCTGACCACCAGACCTGGGTCCCATCTCCCCCGGGGGGTTGAGCCAAATTGGCGCCTCTGCGAATTGCCCTATTTAAGTTGAGACAAAGGCGCCGTCTTTTTTGCAGTCTTTTGCCCAGGAGCGAGGGGAGGGGAGGAGGGCGCTGCTCTCGCTCCCTGGCCCCCGGCTGGGCGGGCGGCTGCCCCGGCCGAGCCGGCGGAGCCGCATGGGGAACTCGGGAAGCACCCCGCTCCCGGGGTGCCCGCCGGGCCGAGTTCACCCAGAGAGGACTAAGATCTAAGAGAAACGGCCACACCGACACCAGGTCAGTCAAGATGGAGCAGGAGGAGGTGTGCCGGAGCTGAGGTGTCCCTTGCAATCGGTGGTGAGCTGGCAGCCGGCCACCCTGCAACCGAGATAGACTCGGCGAAGCAGAGACCCACTCGCAGCCCGTGGAGAAGCCCATGTCGGGGAAGAGGTGCCTGAGCCCAGGAGAGGTCGTGGAGCAGGGGATGCACGACCAGGTACTGTTAATAATGGGCATGGGATGCACGACGAGGTCGTGGAGGCATCTGGAGTCCGTGGGACGGCCCACGCCGACGTGAGTGGCAGCAGCTCCCTAAGAGGCCGAGACTGGTAAAGCCCAAACTGGTGCAATCCATGGGGAAGGATTGCAATCCTGCGGGCAGGACTTACGCTGGAAAAGCTTGGGGATTTTTTCCTCGTGAGTAGGGGATCTACTGAATCAAGGGAAAAATGGTGTAAGGACTCCTCCTCCTTTGAGAAAGGAGCGGCAGTAACATCATGGATGAACTGACCTGCACTGCCCCATTCCCTGTCCCCCTGCGCCGCTGGGGGGGAGGTAGAGCCAGGAACAAAAGGAAAGGGGGGTGGGGAGGTTGTGTTTAACATCTGGCCTTGTTTTCTCTTTCTCCTCTCAAGTGACCGGTTTCATTCCCTTTTGTCTCTTGTTAAGTAACTGTTAATAAATTGGGTTTTTTTAAGGAAAAAGCCTGAGTTATGTTTTGCATGGGACCAGTGGTTGGTGAGTGCTCCCTCTCGGTTCTTGTCTCGACCCTCAGTCCAAAAGCCACGACATAGGCAAAACCTCCTCATGGTGAATGCATCTGATAGGAACATACACAAATGCAAAGCCATGCAGAAGAAAACTTTGTTTCCTACAGAAGACAATAAAAGGAATGTGTGTGGGAGAGCATCCTTTCTTGTCCTTTGTTCCCCTATCTTCCTTGCAAGCTTGAATCTCTTGAATAAAAAGAGACAGTGTCCAAACAGTGTCTCTAGGTCTACAAATGCAGGCTTGTTTATCAACACGTAGCTGAAGCACTCCTGAAACACCATCTTAATGACATGACCTTGTTAAAAATGGCACCTAACTGCGCGTGCTAATTCCTGCTTATTTCCAAGTCATGATTTTTTCCCCTATTCCCAGTAGAAACAAGTGTTTACTCATCACTTCAGCTCCACAGAGTGCAAAGGCAAAGAATCCTGTTATCTTCCAGTTTGCACAACCTCTACTGATGGTATATGGCATCGGAAAAGCAGGACTTGATTTTTCCCCAGTCCCAAGCAGAGTTTCCAATGACCACTCTTAGGGAGATCATCTGCCAGCCTGGGGCTTGAGCCTAGTAGTTCTGTGAGTGGTTTGAAAAAATAAGGCTGGGGATTGCAGCCCTGCTGGTGATTTGTCCTTGCTCTTTGCAGGATTCCCAGCTGCAGAGCAGCAGGTCTCCCCCTGCACCTGAGCAGGCGCTATGTATAGGAGCAGGAAACATGTATAGGAGAGGAGTTCCTTCTCTAGCAGTCCCAAACTAAACCCTAATGCACAATACTGTCTCCAGAGAGCATCTCTTCCTAGAGAACCTGCTGCTCTGGGAACCTTCCCATGGACATGTAATATTCCTCCTTTTTAAGGGGGGTGAGTGGCAGAATTGAAATAGCAAAACAAAACCGAGAAATCCGTTCTGTCTCATGGTATCTTTGCTACTTCATTGCATTATAATAAATGCACATTTCCAGCTGGCCTGAGGGTCCCTCTCTCCTGCTTGGGCAGAGGTGCTATTCATTCACGGTTCATGGGCGAGGGAAGGAGTCACACACTCTTTTTTCACAGTCTTATAGCCCAGAATCAAGAACTCTCCACAAGACACTATCTAATCAAAGCCAGACACTCCCTCAGGGCACCATATACATTTAGGAAACAAGGACAGTCAGCCCTCCATGACCGAACTTCTCAAGAAAACGGTCCTTTTTCCATCACACTCCCCAAGCCTGCTTGAAAAATAGAACAAGGTTTTCCTCTCCTCCTCTCCAGTTCCCCACCCCCAAGTCCCAATACAAAAGCAAACAGAGAATAGCATGCTCACAGCTCAGGCTGGCAGAAACACTGCTCAGGGGATGCACCTCTCCCTAATTCCCTGCTCAAGACAAAGAGACTCTGGACAAAACAACTGCATTTCTTCCTGACTTGCCCACAGTGGGGCTGAGGGAGGACATCCACAAACAAGGCAGCAAGTGCTACTAGAAAGATGAGAGACATGATGAGGGAGCAGGATTCCTGGGTTTTGTTTCCAATCCTCCCACTGCTCTAGGGAGTGTAGGTAAATCATGCTTAACCTCCCTCTGACACAGTTTGTTAATGCCATCTGGGTTTATTTTTGTGAAGTCTCAAAAACCTCATGCCCACCTTCACTTTGTTAGTGCCCATGTGTGAGATCACACAGGCTAAGCCCCTGCCTGTCTCCGAGAACACACGATCCTTGTACATGAGAAAAGAAGACTCCTGGGATTGCTTGTGGCCTCGGCACATGGGCTGAGCGAGGTCTGGGGATCTTGAGGGGTGAGGTGGAAGCTGCAGTGTAACTCCTGAGGGATAGGGAAGGGTGTCTGTCGTGTTCAGCTTTGTTGAAAGGTTGACATATACAAAGGATCTTGGGAGGAAAAAGATACTGCTCTTTTCAGTCATCCAAGGCATCATCTTCCAACGTCTGAATGATGGGCAATGGGTTGCCTATGGGATTGTACTAGTAGGACAACTCGATTCACAACTGCCAGCTATAATTCACCTTCCAGTGTTAAAATATCTGAGGCAGAGGCAGTCTTCCTCATCCTACCTGTTTTGTGCCTAAGACAGCGAAGGCCTTAAATCCTGATTGCAGCCTCTGAGTACACCCACAGGACAGACATTGAGAGAAGCCGCGGCTTTGCAAGGAGCAAAGCCAGAGTCAGACTGTAAGAAAGAAGATCCACTGAGAACAGGGAGTAAAAACTAATGTGTTATTCCCAAGAGTGTTTTTCCTGCTAAAGCACTGGAGTACTTAAGGATGGGCCTTAACTCCTTCTGTGTAAAGCACCATGAAGTGGAGCATGTGGGCCCTGTCACCCCACTCACCAGGTCCTCGGTGGGCGCCCAGGACTCTCACCCTTCCCTCCCCATTATTCGTTGCTTCTGTGACGAACACGCTGCTTCAGGAGGCAAGGAAGGGGACAGCTCAAAATGGAAAAGAAACCATTCAAAGGGATGATTACATGTGGGAGAAAAAGAAAAAGCCCACTTTCCTCCTCACAAATGGAAGCTGCTAGCTGATTGCTTTAGGCAATACACAGAGGTTGCTTTGTAACACACGGTTTTCTATCCAGGGCCCTCTTTTAACTGCTGCAATAGAAGAGGAGGGAGAAAGAAAGAATGGAAGTGGATTCAAGTCCTCTTCACAGAGAAAGGCCCAGCCCACCTTATAAGGCTTTTATCCACTCCTGTAAAAAATAACTAGATCTGATTGAGGCTTACAGAGCTCCCAGTTCTTGTTGCTACCAGCTACCAAGCCCAGATGGCCATTCTGGTTCCTTCTGGAGTCTGCCAACCACCTCGTACCCCTTCTCTCCCTCTCCATGACTGTGTTTTCTGTAGCCTTCCTTGCACAGTGTCTGTGTCAGGTCAGACCTTCGTGGCTGGCTGATGTCTCCACACTGTGAGAAAACAGCCATAATTTTTAATGATAACATCATCTCATCTAGCTAGAAAAGGGCTGAAAAGGTAAGAGCAGGAGTGTACGAAGCAGTAGTAAAGATGGTGAGAAAGATATGACCAAATCTGGGGGAGGTACTAGCTCTGGGGATGGGCAAAACTCCTTTTGTTTTTAACTGTACAACCCCCAATGACTTCTTTCCTTCTCTTGACATTAGTCACATACTTGTCAATCCCTGTACTAAGCTTGGCACCATGGGAAGCATCTGTTCATGCCAGCTCTCCCTCGAGACCCACTGTGTCTCTCCAAAGCCACGTCTCTCCAGAGTCTGTCATTCCTCACCTCGTGATGAATCTTGTGTTTTACACCATTGCCCTTCTTGCTGGCCACACATACATTTTCAATAAAGATTTCAGCTGCTGAGAGTTGAAATGGCAGAAAAGTGTTGTCCTTCTCATGTGCATGAACTTCTATGTGTCCAGGCTTTCCACATCCCCCAGCCTGATTTCCAGTGCACAATGATTTACAAGTGTCCCCATTGTCTTACCCGTGGACTCTCTTTACATCCTGTTATTTATTTTGGGGAAGCAGATTTTCCTTTTGAATGATGTGAAAGCATTTGCCCGACATGATGGGAATTTATGAGTTGTGAGTCCCGGCTCCTCCCCCAGGACCCATGAAAGCCGTGCGTTGCGGGGGCGAGGAGGAGAGAGCTGTGTTTGCAGACGGAACCCAACGGACACGGCTTCCTGGTGACAGGAGGTATTTATGTATTTGCCAACGTTTTAGTATAAAAATAAGAAGAGTTACTGAGGTGTGGGGGGGGAGTACAGAAGGAATAGCAAAGTAAAACACAGCCATCAATCTCCTGCCTGCCCGGGGTGGGGAGTGGAGGACGGACTTCAGTTACCTGTCTGTGCAAACAGCCATTACGGAAGGATGCAAATGATGGAAAATTTTCACAGGTTCTGGCTTTTTTTTTTTTTTTCTCAAGGTCGTCTGCCCCAAGACCTTTGCAAGGGAAACCAGCTCAGAGCAGACAAGACCTGCATATGCTAACGCATCGTCAAAAGTGGTACCCAATGTAGAGATGGGGTGGTGTTCTCCTGTGTGGAAGGTGCACAAAGAAGAGAGAGTAATTCAGGCTCAGTGATACCATTACTCCTTGGTATCTGAAGGAACTCAGCACTGGGATCGGTGGGCATGTTTGTCACCTGCATTATGGGCAGCAACTGTCACCTTGTGTGATTGTTAACTGGCAGCCTTTCACAGCCAGGGTGGTTAGTATTATTAATGTTCAGTCCCATTAAAGAAGTCCTAGGTTTCTTCCCTTCCACTTCTACCCTTTTGCCTTTTCTTTCTCCCTTGTTTCTCTCTTTCTCTCCCAGTGGTTTCTTTATTCCTGAGCTGTCACTGCAGATGAGGGATGAAATTTCTGCCTTTCGATTTCATTCCACACCGAAGGTCTCACCCAGGTCAAGAGCCTCTCCAGCTGCATGGGGATGATACTGAGAGCACTTCAGGCTTTTATGGGCTTGGAGAACATCCTTGTTGACTCATGAATTGCTGTTTATGTGCTCTGGCATGGAATCCAGCTGCCCCTCAAGTGTGTAATGTGTTCCTCCACCAGGTTTCTCTCTGAGTTGTGTGGACAGTAGCTCAGAACCCCACACAAGTGCAGCATCTTCACAGCACCTCGTAGGGATAGAGGTGGTGGCACAGAGGGATCAGCCAGGGTACCCAGGAGCTCAGCACAGAAGAGGGAGGGTGCTGTAAAGGAGAAATAATGTTGTCAAGAAAACTTGAAACTGAACAAAAATTGTTGATTCTAACTATTTTCTTGGAGGCTTGCTTGTCTCTTCTGTTTTTAACTCGTTTCAGTAACTAGTCATTAAGCATTCGTGTGTATGTGTATGTATTCACAAATTGTTTGTGGATAGTCATTTGGCTTGTACCATTTTGTGTTTTAATTGTAAAGAATGAGCTTTTTATAGAAGCATATTTCAGCTTATAGGCCACCCTGAGGATACAACTGTCTTGTAATTCACAGTGTGTTACTGGTCAATGAAGTCTCATTATATTTATTTTATCTGTAGAAACAAAACTTCATTTTCCTAAAGCTGAACATGTCCAAACACAAGAAGAGGATTCTGGGTACTCACATTTAGGTGCAAGTACCTCTTTGCTTCGCCCTTCATGCAAGTATTCTCAAGGAGGCAGATGAAAGAGGCATGGACATGGGTCAGTCAACCCACTGCTGTGAATTCAAGACATCGCCGCCCACCATGTGTTGTATTTGTCTGACAAAAGCACCGATCAGTTCCTGAAGCCGTATATGTTCTCCTTAGGGATCTGCAATCCAGTTGCGTTCACCCCGACACATGTGGCCTTCTTGCACTGGCATGGCAGGAGAACAAAACCTTTTGACAGTGACCTTTGTGCTACAAGCTCCCCACAAGAGGCTGAGGAGAAGATGCTTTCTGCAACAAACAGCGCCTGGCTAGAAAGGAGCCGCTCTAGACACTGTACATCTTACTAATTTCCCTGTTTTCACTTGTGCCGTGCATCCTGGAGGAGTGATGGACTGCCGGCTCTGCTATTATGCTGCCCCTTCCATCCTCCCCTCCCACCCCTGTGTTCAAAACCGACCAGCTGTGCGCTGGAGACACAAATAACAGCTCGAGCAAGAATCAGCGGCAGAGAGACTGGGAAGGAGGTTGGCTGCGTGGCACGCGGGGACTCGAGGTGTGCAGTAGCCACATGAGATCTGAAGCATGCCAGCTGCTGGGACCCACCCCTGCAATCTGCCAGTGCACATAGCACTGCAGACAAGGACTTTAAAAAGGGAGGAAAAAAATCCAGAGTAGCAGTAAAAATTTTTTACCCAAAGTTCAGGAATTTGTTATTAATGATTTCTCCAAGACCTGCGTGCCAGTGCAGTTATGAATGCCCACCCTTTCTTTGCGGCACGCAAGAGTGAATATGGAGCGAGGCAGCACATCTCAGCTTCTGAGCACTGCAGTGGCTGCCTGTCCCCACTGGCCTCCCAAGCAAGGATACGGGCAGGGTGCATGCAGGGACTGGAAACCTGCGTCCCTTAGAGCCCCTCGCAGCCTTTCTGATTTGAAGAATCTTCCCCAGATTCCCAGCAGATGTACAAACTGATAGACGGTGCGTGCTTTCTAAGCGGAGCCACAGCTCCTGAATGAAAAGCAGTTTCAGATGACTGCAGCTATGGGGCACCCCAAAAGACTTTCCAATGCAACATATGCTGCTGCTATACCACAGTGTACAGACTGATGGTAGTTATGGTCAACCCTTGCTTGTGGGTACAAAAACGGGTAAGCTAGAGGCTAATTCACTGACAGCACACACTCCACTGGGACTGTGGGGGCATCTGCAGCAGACACGCTCAGACAACCCAACAGAGATGGACTTCTTCAGTGTATTTATCCTCTAACTCCTCATTAGATAAGGAACATTATAGATGATGAACTGAAGAGGACAGTTTAAGCAGGAAAAGAGCTGTACGCTGGAAGATTGAACTGAGGAGCTGATCTCCTGGGGAGCCCAGTCCAGCTACTGGTCTGACACAGGTCCTGGGCTGAATCTCGTCTTCACCATGAGGCAGGTCTCCCCAGGGTAACAATCTTGCACTCAACACATGTGGCAAAGCTATCTTGCCAGTGGCCTGACAATATATTTCCTAGGGATTAAAAAAAAGTCCTTTTTGGAGTAATCTTCCCTTGGCTGAGACTGCACCCAGGAGTGTCCTTATCATCGTGTTTGTAGTTCCTGCCTGCCAAACAGAAACTGGATTTTAATCAACAATTTGTTTCCCTTCAGGGCATCAAGCAGTCCTGCTTGGTCTTTGGGATGTGACCAACACTTCCCTACCCTTCATTCATACAAATGAGCAGTGTTGTTGCTTA
Organism: Tauraco erythrolophus; assembly: GCF_009769465.1. NCBI lineage: Eukaryota > Metazoa > Chordata > Aves > Musophagiformes > Musophagidae > Tauraco > Tauraco erythrolophus. The sequence continues at coordinate 12,261,644 of NC_141476.1, forward strand.
GTGGTGATTTTTATGCAGCTATGAGGCTAAAACTGGCCCTTTACACCAGTTCCTCTGAGGATACAGGAGACTGGAGAGGAAAGCAGGCCAGTGTTAGGGAAGGCAAGGACTGAAGCCTTGTATCTCTCTGCCAGCTGTTGGACTCTGGGTGTTAGATTCACCAACATTCCCTGAAGAATATGGGGAAAATAAAGGCAATAACAACTTTTCAGTTGGGAGCTGAATTCTCTCACTCTCACTTTCCTTTAGGTCTCTTCCAGTTGGGGCACATTTCCTTGAAAATGGGTCTAGACTAATTGAGGAATAACACCATGGGACATGTCACAGGGGATTACCTCTAAGCGGGTCACAACAAAATGCAAGCCAAGAGCTTGCACAGAACCGTATCTGTGCAAAGCAATTCCCTCTAAAATGCCTGTTCTCCAGGAACAAAACTTGAGGTAATTATTGTTCTTTTTCTAGAGGGACAGAAAGATGGTTTGGATTCTTTTCTGCAGCACCTTTCACAGCTGGAGGTTGGCTTCCTTGTGAAGAACCTGTTCCTTGGTCCTGTCCCAGCAACTGGCCTAAAGGTCTCTCCATTGAGCACACAGAGGTTTGGGAGATGTAGATGACATTTCTGCCTCTTGCAAAGACACGGCCACCCTTGCTCACATAGGTTGTTCTTGTGCAAAGGGACTGGAGCCCTCACTGTGGTAGCATGCTAATTCTCAGTCTTGCTTTGAGCTTCCTGGATTTAATCTGAACTTTTCCATGTAACACTAATGTTATGGAAAAATCAGTTGTAACAGACGGGGACCATTATTGTTCTTCAGGTCAAGCAATCAATGCAGTAATTTCCTTCCACTTTAATGCTATTATTTGGCTGTAATCATTTTTAGTTGAGTTTGCATAAGAATCAAGTTGAAACTGCTCCTGGTCACATTTACCTGGAAGATTTTCAAGACTCTCCTCTAGAAAATCAAGATTTTCTTCCGATGAGCTTTAATTAACAGTGATCATGATTCTGCTGCTCTCTGAGGATATCTTATCTTCCAGAGATGTCACCAAAGACACTCAGAGGATGATGTAACTCACTGTGTATTTCTGCATGAGGGAGAGCTCACTATGGCCTTGGATTGCAGCCTGAACACATTTTGGTTAGCTTTTAACAGCAAAGCTAAAACAGAAGAAAATCCTCTCTTTTATGGACAGTCACATCAGCCCTCAGTGATTAAGGAAACCCAGAACACTGCCTGGAAAGCAAGGCTCAAAACACTGCCAGTTTTCTTCCATAAATCCTGTTCCTTAAACAACACACCCATATATAATAGTTTAAATAAAGCCAGGCCAGATGCAGTCCAGAAACAGAAAGTAGCTAAAAGGATGCCATTATTTAGGACCTTCCATAATACAACTAGCATGGCTTATATATTGATGCAGGGGTCTACAGCCCTTTAATTTTCCTGACAGGTTTATGCCCAGTTATCCCTTCGGAGGCTGCTTTTGATACCTCTTCTGCACTGTGTGATATTGCAAAAGTCATGCAGAACGTCAACACAGATCCCAGCCTTTTTTTGAGTAGGATGTGTCTTTCCCCAGCATGTTGTTGTGTGGCTTGGCAGACGTGGAGGAGATCTTATGTACCACATATTCGGGGGTTTTAAGTCAGCAGGGGCTGATTCAGGCTACGCATCTCATGTAGTTCAATTGTCCAGTATTTTGCTGGGTCTCCAACTAACTGACATCAGGAAGAGGAGAAACTTTGACCCAGTTTCTTAAAATCATTACAGAGATGGTCTCCATCAGCATCCAAAAGCAGCAGCACTTCATAAAGGCCATTGTTTGCTGAGATAGACTTGGCCTGGCATCCTCGTGCCTGTTAGAAAGCACCTTCTGCATCGTAAGGACGGTGTCCAAAAGCAGAGGGGCTGGTGGAGCAGAAAATTTGAGGCACACTTGGAAAAGCATGGAGTCGACTTTGCTAACCAGCTTTCCCTTGTGCTTAGCAACAGCTCCAGTGGGCCCCTGGGAGTTTTCAGTAGTCGGGAGCCTTGTTCCTTGGCAAAAACATAATGTTGGCTGTTTAGCATGCTGCTGAACCTGTAATCTACAGCCAAGCAATGGCAAACGCTGAAGCCAAGTGAACAGCAGGCTTGGAAGGGGGTTGTTTTCGAGGCCTGATTTCCTCTGCCATTTGCAAAAGGGCATCCTGCAGCCAGGCCATATGATTCAGGACTCTGCCTCACCGTGGATATGCTGCTCCAGTGCTCTGCGTGGGTAAAAACCGGCACCACACAGGACAGATTCAGGTGACATAAGGTGACTGTTCAGCAGGTGGGTAAGAGGCTCATTAAAATCGAAGAATGCGCAACCCCGACGCATGCACAGCAAAACCAGATGCTGCGTACGCTTTTTGCCCGAAGCGCTGACCGATGCACCCAGCACCTTCTGCAACACTATTTTGTTCTTCTTCTCTCATCACTATTACTAAACCCCCACTCTGTTCTAGCCAGCTTTCCTTTTCCGTGGAGCCACTTGTGCGTATGTCCCACTTCAAGAGCACATGTAGGTATCTCAGCCCATCCAAGATCCTCATAATCATGGTCCACAACATCCCTCACTGCTCCTCTCCTGAGTAATTTTGAAGAAATGGATACCAATCACAATAAATTGCTCCAAATGGCACAACAGTTTGCTGGTATGGAGAAATGATGAGCAGGACAACTGTAGATTCATTTTCATTTGTACTCTCAGCCAGAATTGGTATGGACTAATGACTATGGCAAGTTGAGCGAATTCATTTTCGCTCGTGACCTCTGCCAGGATTTTAATGCAAGGTCTAGTACACTAAATGATTACCAAAGGAGTATCTGTGTGTGTGTATGTGTCAAAACCACATCAGTGCGCACATTTCTGGAGAAGTGTGATGTATACTTCTAGCGTAATCCAAACTTGGGGAAAATGTTTAGTTTTCCTCTTGCCAAAAGCATGTTGTGTATCTGCATATAGTGAAAACAGGCACATCCTCTGCTTGTGGAGCAGCGTTCCCCTCCTCCCCTCTCCCCACAGTGAAAGGTGAAATTTCTCCATTCGGCACCATACTCTATTCCATTATGTCCATATCGCTGTGTGTTCCCACACCCCCTTTCGCTTCCTGTCATTTCCAGCAGGCAACTGGGATCATTTGTACTAAGCTTTGTTGACAGAGGTAAGACAAAAATAAAATTGACTACAGCATAATGCATTCAAACAAAAACCTAGGCTTCCTTTTTAGCTCATTGAATAAAAAGCCAGGATGCAAACATTTTTGGGAAATTCTTGGCTGAGTCTTGATTGTCCTTTTTTTCAGTTCCAGCTCCAAATGAGAGACTTCATAATGGGATATTTCAAGATCAAAAGAGTCAACCCTTCTGATAAAAGGAGCCATGTCCCAAGTGTCCTGATAGCACAGGGCTGCAAGATAGACACCATACACACTGAAAAGCCAATGAAAAGGGAGATTGATTGTGATTCACATCCAGGAGATGGACAACACATTCATAATGCTCCCTGTTGTGGAGAGGGGTGTAAGCTGGACTGACCTTTGGCAGACTACCCAGGCAACACTGTGACGTTGGTACTATCAGACTGTGCTGGGCCACTTCATTATGGAGGTGTCACTGAGGTTACCGGTTCCCTGCCTTTATAATAGCAATTATGGACTGTGTTGGGGATTCTGGGGCAACCCCACCATCCGTGCCCTATACCCCACATCTAAAGAGCTAAGTTTTATCTGCAGATGGGAAAAGCCAACCCTTGCCCTGCAAAATCATCCTAGGGTTGAGACAGCACCATCCCCCTCCCAAGCTGCTCTGTGAAGTTCAGCTCAGTGCCATTTAGCTGGGCTGGAGTCTGAAGCATCCAACATGAGCCCCACGTTGAAGCAAATACATGACTGGCAAGTGCATAGAAAACACAGTTGGCTTGGTGCGGCATGGTAATACTCTCTTGCTTTCTTGAGCTTATATCCTCACACTTTTTTCTCCTCAGCCCTCCCTGTGTATGTCAGACTGGTCACTATCCCTGGAGTAAACTCTATCTGACAGCTAACGTGCAGGCTGACAGCATCACAGGTGACTACAGGAGACCCACAGATCGCCCTTTTGCCCTTGTTAACATCTGTATTATGAGCAGCACTAATGGCAACATGACAAGCTGGAGATAGATGGATGCAAACAACCTTCAGCAACAGTCACAGGAGAATTATTTGCATCATTATCTATTTCTTCATTACCTGCCAAGAAACAGGGCATTTATTTTTCTGACATGTGCTGCTGGTCAGTTTAGCAGATGCAGGTTTTAATTCTCATCCTTTGTTGAAGAGAGTTGAGAAGAGACACAGAAGGATCAGAAAGACTTTGCCCTTGTTTATGGGAAGGCTCTAAAAGGTTGAAGGAAAGCTGACGATCATCCCCACAAGTGGTGCCAGCCTGTTTACCATATGGGCACAAGAAGCAGAAGCTTTCAAGCTAGAAGCCAACCGTCCTCAGAAAGACCGGGCTCGCAGAAAACAGATATTGGGACAGAAATGGTAAAGAAGATCACATGTGAAGTCCAGTGGGTGGACAGGAGAGCAGATGATGTCACCTAATAATGAGCTTCTATCAGTGTCCCAAGATAATGAAGGAGAGAATGTAATACTGCCTAGGTGTGGAAGATGGTTAAAGACTATTCCTTTAGCTGAGATGACAAAGGGACTTTTTCGTCAGCATCAAGACCAGCTCATGGGGAGATCTGTGGAGGAACATGCAGCCAGAAACTTCTCTGTAGAGGAGCTAGGCAAAATGCATGGAGCTCGTGAACTGGGAAGAAGGATGGGCCATATCTCTTTCTCTAAAATTTAGCCAGATATTTGGGTTATTCTCACGTTACTCTGAGTCACTACCATCTTTGAGCCTGCATCATCTGGAGGCCCTCAAAACCAGAGATGAATGAAGAGATGTTCTCCTCAGGATCCTCACTAACTGGAAGGATATTCTGCTGCTTGTAAGGATGGATGCGGGATGAGGAAATAGTGTGAAGCACGAGCAGTATGTGAACATGTTCTACCTGCATGTGTGAACCTTTGGCCAATCCCTGGGAGCAGGAATTAGCTTACAGGTTGGTATGAAACTCTACAGAGCCACAAGCTAGGGGAATATTGGGTAAATCTACAACTAGGTCTCCTTCAAACACAGAAGAGTGTTAAATTGAAAGCCTAGAAGGAGAGCCGTTTCTGAAGAGAAGGTGCAGGGGTGAGGCGAGGCTCCTGACCCACTCCTCAATGGTGTATTTCAGCTGTGAGAACAGTTCACCTTTTATATCCCGTTCAGTCCTTGGCCTCTGCAGCCTTTCAGCTATGCTGCCAGGCAGATGCGAATGTTGTTGGCTTTGACGAAATGGCAGCTTCTGCTGGAAGCTAGCAAAGGCCAGCAGTTCATTAGACCACAGGCCAAAGAGCATCTGCAAAGGACATATGCTAGAGTTTTGCTTGGACCTTAAGCATATCAACTGCTGATGGATGTAATAAGATACATTGTGGATAAAAGCTCCACAGTCCAATCAAATTCGTGTCCAATTAAGCCGTACCATTTCTAGCACCCCAATGCCCTTATTTCTCCTTATGTTAGCCAGAGACTCATCCTGTAGGTATATTAACTACTGAATCTCTTCTGTTTTCTTGATCCTGAAGTCAACCACTTATTTTTAAGTGACATGTCTAATATAGGTGGTGTTACCTTCCATCAGGCTCCTAATGAGTTCCAAATATCTCCACAGAAACATCAAACCTAATTAGAAACAAAACTTGCCCAACTCTGTCACCAAAGAAAATCCCAAGGAATTAGATCCAGCAGGGAAGTAATACACATGCCATGTGATACAAATACATATTTTTATGAAGTCATCCGGGTTGTTTTAAAGATATTTCTCCATATAGATCTCATCCTTCATATGCTTTTCTTATTTAAAAAACAAAAAAGTCACCCAACCTCAAATCCAAGGTACTGAGATCACATACAGGAAGAGGTTGGAGCGTTTTCACAGAGAAAAGTAACAAGCTCTTTATGAGCGTTCTGTGCTTTCCAAAGGACCCTCAGGATTTTCTTATTTAGTTTATGAAAAGGACAGCGTTTTGATTATGTAACTGCCATCTGAAGTTTATAATATATACAAGAAGTAAATGGAGGTTGCTGAATGAATTAACTGCCTATAAATAGAGAGTGGCATCCCCATTAATTCATTAAAGGTATATGGGAAGTGTAAGGTATTCCAATTAACATATTCATAAGATGGTGTAGCTGTTAGTTAGAACCACATTGTTCATTTTCTTTTAGCAATTAAATGATACCTAATTCCTTCGCCAGCTGGAGCCTGTCTCCTTTGATAGCTTTCAAAGTTTATGAGAGAGGGCATCCGCAAAAGGTAAAAGAGCTCCTTCTTTTTTGCTGCCTTTTCTTTTTTTTCCCCTCTCTTTTTCTCTATTTTTTCTTTTGTTCACCTCTTTCTCTCTTCCTTTTCCTTCCTCTTAGTCTTTCTCTCTTTCTCTCTTTCTGCCAATTAGAAAGCATTTTGCAGCTTGCATGGGCTTGTTCACCCATCGTTCAGTTAAATAACCACGAGCTAGATATATCTTGCTTAACCACAACAACTGGCCTGGTACCAGATGAGCTTGATATTTATTTAACAAACAGCGCTGTCTTCGTAGATCTAAATTAGAGCCTTATTTGAAATACTTAAAATGTACCCATTACTGTTTGCCCTCAGTGAAAATCCAAGTTCTGGTTACGTCCCTGCTCACTAGGATTAGAACTGTCACAATATTTATTTAACAGGAGGAGGCATGCTAAGCCATGCTGCAAACACTGCTGTGCCAATATGAAGAGGAACTTACTGCATTTTACAGTGTTTCTTTCTCCCTACGTGCTGTGTCTCCATTCCCCACCTCCTTTCCCCTTCTTCCTGCCACTGCTGCCATCTCCATGCTCTCCTTCCCCACTGCCCCCTCCACGTGCCCTCTCCCACATCTGGCATTTCTATTGCCCACAAAGCAACTCTGATGGAAAAAATGTTGGAAAAGTGCTGTGAAGCCTGGGAGTGGTGCTGATGGAGGGAAGGGGGGATGATGCATGGATGTCCCTTCCTCTCCTGGTGTCCCCCATGCCTCAAACTACACTGACGAGGGACAGTGGAGACAGTGTAGGGCACAGAGTCCTGCCCTCTTGGCTCCTCATCCTCCTGTATCATTCTGCCCTTGGTGAAATTCATGCTGCACCACAGAACTCCTCCAGCTGGGAGACAAGTGTCCCCTAGTTTTTAGTCCAGATAATTTCCCACACTAGCAAGGCCAGGTGCACTTTGGGTCTTTCCCCATCTCATGGAAAAAAGCTTAATGTAAACTATGAGGGGAGAGGAGTATTTTTCTTCTGTTTCACTGGGCAATGCAAATTCCCATTCCCCACAGGGACTGCATAAGCAAATTTCCTCGCTACCAGCACTAGGATAACCTGGTCATTTCCCCTTCTTTTGAGATACAAAACACAGATCCCTCCCTCTGCTCTGTGAAACTTGCTGAATTTCTGGAGCTAGGCAAGGAGAGAGAGATGGGTTCCTATCTCCAACCCTCTAGAAAGACAGCAGTACAAGGGAAGGAAAAGAAGCAGTGGAAAGGTAGGAAGAAGCCTGTGCTAAGCATTATACATTTATTTTATGCTGATAATTCTGAAAGAACAAAGTTGCTATCTCAGGAAGTTAATATTTTAGCCTGATTTCCTCTGCAATCACTCTGTCTGTCAGTTCCCCTCTAATAACTTTTGAACCAGTTAGCCAATTTCAGTCAAACTTGACAGACAGCTGAAAGTCTGAGTGGTACGAAGTTCCTGCAGGATTTACAAGCGTTGGTGCCCATGTCAAGCATAGACTCCCCACTGAAGGGAGCACCTGGGGGGGTTCAGCTCTCACGAGGCACCAGCGATAGACACCATGGGCACAAAGACATCCACTGTGCACCTGGAGCCACCATGGTTAAGAAGGCATAGAAAGGTTTCTGAACCCCAGATAAAAAATGGCTCTCTACAAAGAGAAAAGGAGAGGAAGGGGAAGGGGAGGGAGGGGGGTTGTCAGATGTCCTTCGGGGCAGATAGATTGTAGTGCAAAAAGAAGGAGTGCTTGAGGGAACACTCTAGGCCCTTCAGGAAGGGTTGAAAAAGCAGAGGAAAATGTGGTAAACCCCATAGCATCACAAAAATCAGAGATGGAGGAAGCATTGCCATTCAGTCTACTGAAAGTATAACGAGGAAAGCAAATCCAACTGCTTTCAGCTAACCCCTCCCAGTTTCTGGGTGAGGAACGCTCCTTTCAAGGGCTGAATTCCAGAGCTGACAGACTTGTAACAGTCAATTATCGTTACAGCTACAGATGGGAAAACCTGATAAAATGAGTCCTGTACGGACAGAGGATTGAAATAGAGCTTGGGCAGGGATTGTAGCCAGAGAGAGATTAGTGGCCATAAATACATCAAAAGTAAAGGACTCTAAGACACATACATAGCTCAGCACAGCACCACCATTTATAAACTGCCATGTGTCCCAATTCGTACCTCACCATTCATGGGCATGCTAGGAAAGGCTGCACACTCCGACCCAGAGCTGCATGAAGAAAGCGCCATTTCCTTTAACGTTGCCGCAGCTTTCGGAAACGCTGGTGTGTGTTTTTTTTTCAAGGCCAACCAAAAGAAGCAGCTGTGCTTATTAAGATGTCTCTCATATGGTGTGCGAAGTCCGTGTTAGAGTTAACTTTGCGTCTGCGTCTTCATCAACAATGCGACATCGCTTACACCAATTTGATTTTACCTTGTCTGGGAGATGAAAGCAATTTATAAGTTTCAAAGAGCACAATCTGGCTGGGATCCAAACCCAGGAGTGTAGTGCTGAAAAGAGAATTGCTGGAGACTTTTATGTCTGGCATATGGTGTGCTAGTTTCCTTTTTAATCTGGGTAATGAAGGTCAGTACGAAGTGCTGAGTTGGTCTTGTTGGCCAAGACGTTTGATGACCTGCTCACACAGATGGGGATTTCAAACCCTGATCAATGTGAACTAGGAAGGGGAAAATCTAATCACTCACTTCGCTGACAACTTTGAAATACCTGTTTTCCTTCCTCATTTCTGACAACATTTTTCTGAAGAGGAAGACAAAAGTCATGACTGGGCTGCAGCAATGGAAGGTTTCTACAAGCTATACCACATGGGGCCATTCAGTAGCGCACCTGGTGAATTCCACTAGCATCTGTGACTAATTGAGAAGATAAATCCATTTTGCTGGAGTGGTTTAGATTTCCAAAAGTCCTTCAGTCTATTCCAGCTGAGCTGATTAGAGTCCAGCTCACTGGGAGTCATTACTGTCAATCCCACCAGCTGGCCTGGATTTTGCAAGGAGAAAGAAGCAAGAAAAATACATTAAAAATGAATAAATCTGTATTTCATGACTTTATGCAAACTGATTTTCCCTGAAGGGGGTCCTGTTCCTAACATTGTCACATCTTTGTGATCTTCCTGTAAGGCTTGGCTTGCTAGTGGATTTCTTCTTCAAAAAGAAGAGAAGTATTTCAAGAGTTAAATGTCAGCATCAATGAAATTAAGAGCGTTTGGATATAGATGAGATAAGGGCACATACAGCCTCTGGATATAGACACATGTAGAGGTAATGAATTCAATATCTAACGCAAGATCTGAATTCTTGCATTCAGCCAAGTTATATTTATCACAGACTCTGCCTCTTAGAGTACAGTCATAGCTGGAGCATGATTGGAAGTGCAGCTCATTTCAGTTACCTCAGACTACTTAGCAGCTGTATTTGCCATAGATTTGCTCGTCTGCCAGTTTCAGGATTTTTCAGCATCTCTGTCACTTCTTTTGCAAATGGGAGGAAAGGCTAACCATCTTTAGAGATGACCATGCCAGCCTGAGAGCCCGTGTTTGGATAAACCACCACATCTCCTTGCACAGAATTATTTGGTTGTTGCTGGTTGTGATCCTGGTAATCACTCACTCAGCCATGAAAGAGTTGGGAAGATCTCTGGGAAAAATGGAATGAACGGGAAGGTGTTTTCCATTTCAGTAAACTCAGGTCTATTCCAAAGAATAGGCACACTTTAGCATGCCCTAAGGGGTCTGTAGGACCACAGCTGTGAGTCCGTGGGACCATGACTGCTCAGGACTTTCTGAGGCAGTATTAATGAATGACTATCCCACCTCTCACAGCAGTCAGTACCAGAAAAGTATTTCTCTCATCTGCCTTTTCACATCTGTCAGAGACCCCCTCCTTGTGCTCCATCCTAAGCTAGGTTGAGATCTGGAGTACCATCCTCCAGTTCATCCCCAACTCATGCACAGAGCAGTGGCAGTAGCCCTGCATGGAGGGGCATCTAGCCCTGATACACTGTCAAGACAGTTTGTTCAGTTGAGGGGGAGGCCTAAGGAAAGGGAAAATAAACATTTTTGTACTTCCTCATAAATCTGAGCAGACCCTCCCCTACATGAGGTGTGAAGAGATTCCACTGACCTAGAAAACTCAGTCAGAAGAAGACAATGAAGAGTAACTAAAGCAAGTTTTGACTTCATTTTTAACAATTTGATTTGTCTTAAAATACTGTCAGAAAATCAGTGTTAGGAGTTGCCCCTGAGAAGTTCAGCTTCCCAGACAACAAGGACAGCATGGGTAGCTTACAGGCAGTCACCAACTCTTTTGCCCCAGAGCAGTCCATTAACCTTGGTGATACATCCCCTCGTTCACAGGGACATGCTGGTCTCCACACTGGTGCCATTGAACCACTCCTAGTACGCAGGTGTCCTCAGGGGTTTCTGCTCTTGCCTGTGGACATTTGTTGTCTGAAAGAAAACTGAGGATTATGTGTGCAAGGCTAAGAAGGATAAAAGGATAAAGACAGCAGGGTGAGAATATCAGTTTAAATACCTACTGAGAGCCACCTCCTTCTGGTGCCGTGTCTTCCTCCACCTGTAGTGTTTTATGAGTCTAACTTTCGTTCTCAAGTCTAGTGGATGGCAGACCCTTTCCAGTCCAGTGTCAGTTTACATCATTCTTCCCTCCATCTCAGACACTTCTTGCTAGTCCAACAGAAGTCTCTATCACCAGCCCCATCACAGGAAGATGAGCCTCCATCAATCCCAGAGAAAGGGTCAGGATATTTTGTCACTCAATTTTCATTTTTCTTGTTCCCTTTTCCCTCTAGTAGTTTATTCAAGCCCAGAGAAAGAGCTTAGGCCCTAGCTCATGTAGAGCTCTGATGTATGCAAATCCTCCTTGTGCTCCCATGGCCCTCTTTTTTTTCCCCTTCTTTCCTTTTAATTCTAGATTTGAAAATAAAATGTGAGCTGGCTGCGCAGAGATCTCTCATGTGTGCAACTTCCAATTGTGGCAAATTGGAACTGTCGATGCAAGCAGCTCAGATTTATTTATATATTTAAGAAGAAGGAGGGAGGAGAGAGAAGGGGAGGGGGAGATGCTAGTGGTGGAAAGGAAAAAGAAAAATAACAGATCCAAGCAAAAAGGGATTTGAATCTCAAATACTGCTCCCTGGCCCATATTATCCAAATCCCTCCAGCGTTGTCCGTGACTGTCTCTCTCCTAGTTAAAACAAGAGGCAAAAGATCAAAACCATTTTTTTTTCCCCCCACAACACTGAGAGTTGTTGAGTTTTCAGCTACCATTAACCAACCAGAGTCTAGCACTGAGACTGATGCAATTAATACTTGGTGCTTCAAAACTTTAACATAGCTATTTATATAAATTAGTAACCTTAAGCCCAGGCGGTAGCATTATTACAGCATTACTAATTAAATCACAATAAGCTTAGTTTGCAGTAGTATTAATTATGAAGCTGACACAGTGATATTGGAGATCTGATTGTCCTATTGTCAGCCATTACCCAATCGGTAATGAACCAGACAGGCAAAGAAAATCAAAGCTGCCGCTCCAACAGTGCAGCTCCCATTTCCCAGGAAGAAAGGCCACCGTTCAGCAGAGAAAGCATCAATGTCTTCCATCAAAGCAGCCATGCAGTGTGCACAGCATTTGGTGCAATGGGGAGGTACATGGAGGGAGGCTGTCTCCTGCCATCTCTACAATCCGGAATCCCCAGGAGCGAAATATACTCTCTTCATAGAATCATAGAATCATAGAATGGTTTGGGTTGGCAGGGATCTTAAAGATCATCTAGTTCCAATCCCCGTCACGGCCAGGGACACCTTCCACTAGATCAGATGCTCAAAGCCTCATCCAACCTGGCCTTGAGCACCTCCAGGAATGGGGCATCCACAACTTCTCTGGACAACCTGTTCTAGTGCCTCACCACCCTCGTTGTAAAAAACTTCTTCCTTATATCTAAACTAAATCTACCCTCTTTCAGTTTAAAGCCATTGCCCCTTGTCCTATCTCTTCTAAGGCTAACACAGAGGTTGTGGGCCTCTTATATAAAAGCAAGTGGGTTAACATGCCTTCATCACTTCTAGAGAAGACTGATTCGAGTGGATTAGGGAAGATCCTTTAGGGATTTTTTTACGGCTAGGCAGAGTTAGTGTAGGGAAGGACACTGATTTGATGACTCTGTTGCGGGCGTCTGGCTGATAATTTATAGAGAGCTTTTCATTAAGAGCTGGCCTAATGTCTTTTTGACAGAAAGGGCAGTGGGACCAAGCCACTGTCTCAGGAAAGGGTCCCATCACAAGCAAATGGTGCTGTGCCTGATGGCAGGAGGAAAGGAGGGGGTGTCAATAGCAGCAGGGCTGTCAACAGAAAGCCAGGGGTGCAAATGGACATGGTGGGCAGTCTATAGGGAATTATACTGGATGTGTTCCCCGTTGAACACAACACACCCTCCCAGTGCTGGGGCTAAGGAGAAGGTTGGTAGTAAGAGGCTGAAGAGAAGGAGTCAGGAATGAGGAACACAAGTTTTTCTGGAGCTGCCCTTCTTCAACATGCTAGTAAGGGACAAACCAGAGAGACCTGCAGAGCAATCTGCCTCTGCTCTAGATAGGAGATGATGGGTCAACCCAAAACAAGAGGTTTGGCTAGGGGAACCCTAAAAAGTGCTTCTTTCAAACTTGTTAGGTGCTGCAGTGTCCCAGGCAGACATCTAGCAGTGATCCTTTCATTGTCTCCTGAACAACCAGAGCTCCTTGGAGCGAAGAGCCCGTAAAACAAAAAAGAGTGCACTCAGTGACACCTATGCATGTTTCATTAAAGAGAGAGCAAATGATTGATGGGTGTCAGTTCAATCTGCACCTGCCTCTCCTCTTTCCTGATGGACCTAAAATGATGAGTGTGCCATAGAAATGCAAGTGAGCCAGCTGTCTTCCACCCCTGTTATCCACAACAGCAATTCAAAGCAACAAAACACTCAGTGTTTAGGAGAGGGAGGCAGATCCCGTGCTCTGACATCAGAGATATCATCTGACCTTCTGCCCATAAAGGAGAACCTTTTCTGAGAAACAGAGCAAAGTAGTCTGGAGGTAATCATTCAAGCAGGTGGAAGATTATCGTGGAAAGATCAGGTACCATGCAAAGAGCTGTTCAGTTGATGGAATTGGAGAAGAGAGAGGAAAGTTCTCACTCAGTTTCTGCACCAGTTAAAGAATTACAAGGTCCTGAGCAAGTGGGGATCACCTCCAGCCATCAGTGGGATGGTAGATACCAGCCCTCTCTGCCAGTTGGCAGATTTGTCCTCCATCTCAACAGAGCCTCTATGCTTTCTTCGAAGATGTGCAACGGAATGCTGCAGGTTGTATTTCTATCCCAACTGCTGCTTGCCTGATGCCTGGTGTCAAAATCTGCTCTGTGCTCACAAGCTGTATCTTGCCAGCACCTCCCCCTCTCCCAACATAAGTCTTAAAACACTGACCTGCAGCATCAATTTAAAAAAAAAATAAATAAAAAGCTTTGGTCTGTCCAAAACAGAACACAAAGAAAATGCCATGTCTAAATTAAACAGCACAAGTGTCCCAGGACAGACTGCAGGATGCAAGTTCCTCCACTTTTTAAGGAAGCAGACTCAGCTGCTGGCAATTTCTCCAGTGCTGCAGCGTGCAGGGCCACGGCTGCATTTTCAGGGGGGCTGCAGCACTGTCTGCCATAAATCACATGCTCTTTCAGGAGGCCCCTGCCAGTTCACACCAGCTGAGGATTTGACACTTCTTATGCCCTGATGACAGGGCTCCTGGAGCCACAACCCCAAATCTGCGGGCGTTTTTCAAGGATTAGGCTCTGCACAGTAGCTATGAAGGGAAAGGTGGATACACTCCTTCTGTAGGTCCTGACTTTTAGAAGCTTACGTTCCTGTTATTGCATAGGTCAGCAGATGGCACTGCTACATTTAGACTTACAGGTGTGTTTTTTTTTTTTCCTTCTTAGCACGAAAATGTGGTTTTGGATCTAGAAGAAATGCTGCATTGCTGTTACTGCCTTCTTATTGCTGTCTGACTGCTGAAAGTCCAGTGCTACCCTGGCTGCTTACAGCTCCCTGACCACAAGCCACTCAGTTGAAAACTGAGTGATGGTGGGACAGTTTGGAAGTGAGGACTCTCCACGGGTTGGTTTTGGCCGAGTCTGTTCCTGGGTAAGTAGAGAGACTATCACGCTTAGATTATATCCAGTTCCTACAATGTAGGTTTCTTTTTCAGAGTTGCCACTTGATAAAGGTGTGCTGTAGCAGAAACAGCTCTGCTGGCTCAGTTCCCCCTAGCCCAGCATCTAGTCACTAACAGTGGGAATAAGGAGATGCTTAAAGAACAATAAGTACATGTGACATTTCCCCTTAATAGTCCTCCAGCCACTTTCATCCCAGAGTTATCCTGAGCCAGATGTGATCTCTCTTTCATGTCCTTAGCCAGTTTGCCCTGAAGCCCATCTGCCTGATGGCACTCACAAAATCCCTTAACAAGGAGCTTCACTGCCAAACAACCTGTTGCATGAAGAATACTCCGTTTTTTGTTTGCTTTGAGCCTGACTCCTGTTAGCTTCATTTGAAGATCTCGAGCATATTTAGTTTTAGAGAGAGTGACTGATCAGTCCCACCTTCTTCATACCCCTGACAGGTTTGTAGCCCTTTGTCATGCTCCATCAGTTGCTGCAGAAGCCAGAACACGTAGAGGAGAGAGGGATGAGAAGCAAAGACAAGCTGAGAGAGTAAGATAAGCAGCACAGAAGCAGAGACCACAAGATGGTCTCAGCTCTCTACAGCCATGCCTTTTGGCAGGCTCTGTCCTATCCCAACAACAAGGTGGTGGACAGGGAGGCAGAACAGGCAGGGGATGGGCATCAGCAAGACAGGGCTTCTCATTATAATCCATATGGAAGGATAAGAAGCCACTTTGCCTCAAGGGTTGCCAGGCCAGCCTGTGGTGTGGTCCAAAGCCAGAGCTGTTTGAAATGTGAGGAGATACCTGAAGACATTGGCAAGCATTTAAGGAGGCGAAGACTGAGAGCAAAGAACAGGAATCTCAGACTTAAAGCGCATTTAGGCTTAATTTGAATGGGAAGGTGAGGAGACCCTGGAGGATACCTGCGTTGACAATCCACAAGCTGGGGCCAAAATCCAGAAGAGGCAGCTGCTTATCTAAGGCTGAGCTGGGAGCTGTTGGAGTCCAAGGAAGTTGGTAAGTAGCTATCAATGCACACAGAGAGCCCTTGAGGGGGCAGGGACACTGGAAAGCAGCAAAGGCCATGCGTTTGGAAGGAAGCCTCAGTCTCTCAGTGAAGTTTGTGTTTTTTCCACTTTATGGTCAAGGAGTTGCTTTCGCCCCAGAGAGCAGGGAGAGCCAGCTGCTCTCCAAGAGCTAGTGCAGGTGTTAGGGAGATTCAGGCGGCTGCAGATGCAAAATACAGAGCTTTTCAGCAAGCCTATTGCAGTACTGTGATGTGATATGTACGTTCACAGCATCCAGGCTGGCAGCAGTGTCCTTGTGGCTAGAACAAAATGGTAGCTGAGCCCATCTCTCACGCCCTATGGACACCCGAGAGATAGGAATACAAATCAGTCCTTTGTCTCCCAAGGGGGATTGCTCTGGAAGAAGCTGTTGCAGGGCCTTTGCTGTGCACTTCTGGCGAGCTGAGCGAATGCCTGGGTGCTGCCTAAGCTGCATGGATGTCTGCTCAAGGGCAGGGGGCTGCAGCATCCCAGGGAGCTGCCGCTGTGCTCAGAACTCTGGAAAGTGGAAGCGAGGATTTAAATGAGGAGAGAGAGGTCTTGCAAAGAGCGTGAGAAAACACATCTCCAGACATCAGAGGGGTGAATATGAAGGATGGTTTGGTCCTACCCCAGGCAAAGGCAGCTTGCTGGGTGTGTGGGAAGAGTCTCTTTCCCAAGACTACATTTAAACAGCTCTACTGTGTCGCTGCCACGTTGTGTACCCAGGGAGACCACGCAGCCCTACCGAGCAAATAGCCAGCATGGCCTCGAAGCATCTGTAGCTCTCTTGGGAACATCAAACAACATGACAGGCATGAAGTGCCAACAGCAAAGGGACACCCTTCAGCCCCTTGGATGGGGATGAGGTAGTCTGCATACCTAAGTGCATTCAAAGCTCCCCCGATTTCTCTGAAGATCCTTGGCTCGCCTTCTTGTACCACCTTCCTACTTTAATTTGCAGATTATAGGAGCAGGAAGGAGTACAGGAGCCAAAGGATTTTGTCAGGCTGAGTTGAAAGCAGCAGCAGCCGCCGTAGCAGCAGGCAGAGCCCAACCAGAAATGACCTCACCAAGCTGTTCATCTTCTTCCTGCATTTTCATCCCTAGCAAAAGCCCTGCCAAGCCAGCGTGTCCTCTGAAGAGGCCAAGCCAGAGCATCCAGCCTGCAGGAGGAACCCACCATCATTGGTGTCTCACAGCTGCTCTTTGTGTGCTCATTATAACTGGGAGACAAGACTGAACAAAGGAGTCAGGGCTATTTTTAAGCACCTGGGACAGATCTTAGAAAACACTGGGTGGTCATAAAAGCATGCACTGTGTTTTCATAGCTGGTTGGAATTATGAACCAAGCTGATGATGAAGGAAGGAAGGTAGGGGCTGTGATATGAAATGAAAGGCTGCAGAGAGACACGTTGCCTAGCAGAAATAGTCTTAGAGTACCTGGAAAGCATAGCTTGTTTTATTCCTTGCAAGGGATTTTTACAAGAAATGACACGTTGCTTCGCTTTGTTTTGTTTTCCCTTGAGATGAGATTCACATGCAATGCTAGAATCCGGATTTCACCCAGCCTGACATTTTGGGCAATCTCTTCTGGAAAAGCTGCAGATGTTGGAAACTGGATCCTGATTGGACCTCATCACTCAGATATGAGCTCAGAGAGTGTTTGGAGAGAGGTTTGGTTTGTTGCCAACCCCTACACTCAGGGAAGCATGGAGGTTGGCAAATACAATCCAAAAAAAGCACAAATCCACCAGCTCAATATTGCTACAGATTTGAGCTCATCTTGGACCCTGAGACATTAAAGCAACTCTAGTCTGGGTTTGACAGAAGATGGAAATGGTGAAGGAAATGTCAAAAGCAATTTGGAACTGGAAGCCAGCATTTGGAGGGCTGAGACTTGAATATTTGAGTCTTACCACTACGAGCAGCAGCTGTGCTCATGCTATGGGGCAAGGGCACTGTGTTCCATGCCCTCCCAGTCCTGACCTCCCACTCATCCCCTAAGAGGACCCCTTAGGGCACCCAATGCTGGTTTCCTCCTTGCCCACATACCTTTGCAAACTGAGCTTCCCGGGGAACTGTGGGGACTCCTGGGTCCCACAGCTTAAATAATTCCAGTGTCAGAACACCAGTCCTCAGCAAGGACCTATGCTCAGGCAGGCTGTGATGCCCGAAAGCATGGTGCGTGACCAAAAGATTATTAAAATAGGACTGGATATAAAACAGGCCCTGGCAAATCAGCAGCCAGCTTTTGACAAAACCTTGGGTAAGCTGATGTTGACTAGTTTCCCAACCCTCCACCCAAACGTCTAGCTTCAACTCAAAACACTGATTCAAGGACATCTGGTTATGGTATGTATTCCTTCTCACTTCCCTGTCTCCATGCAGTTGTTTTGCATTTTCTGCTCTTCTACATTTCTCTGTTAGGCTTGTAACAGCAATACTGTCTTGTTAATATGAGGTCTTCCTGGCCAGTAGGATTAGCAACTGTAGAAGTGCTCAAACCTGAAGGAACCTGGACAGCATGAATGGATCAAAGCTCAGGAAAATGTGACACCACCTTAGATGTAAGGCCCAGGAGCAGAGGATAAGATGGGAGCAGGAAGGACAGCAAGTTAAGGAATGAGTGGATAAAAGGAGATGGTTCATTGGCTGCTGGGGAAGGGTAATGGTAGATCTCTGGTCAGGAGAAAAAGCAGGTTAGTAAAAAGAGGCAAGGAAAAACAGCAGCTAGTTTTGGGATCATCTTCCATCAAATTGTAAAAACTCTTGTAAGTATGGCATTAACTGACATATGATACTAAACTGTAATTCAAACAACTGGATGCCTTTACCACTCTTTTATCGCCGCCCCCCCCCCCCCCCCCCCCCGCCCCCCGACGGGTAGCCCATTGTCCCTTTAGCCATCCCCAGCAGCTCTGTGCCAGCTCTCCCAGCCTCCACCCGCCTTCGAGCAAATCGATCTGTGTGATTGCCCGGAGGCAAGAGGCAGAAAAGGAAGGGCAAAGGAAGAGAGATTATTTTGGCTTTTTTTCAAAGCAGGACAAGTGCTTACTGTTAATATGCAGAATGCCTGTATATCTCAATTATGCACCTCCCACAGGGGCCTATTACAGCTACCCTGGGCAGCCAACATGTGTCAACAGAGCAAACATCGAAGGCTATCCCAGTGTACTCCAAAAATAAAAAGCAGAGAATGCAGGACATGAGCCTGTCGGCAGCTACTTCTTTCTTTTCTCACCTGCCCCTTCCCCATGCGGTTTTCAGATGTAGCTGCCAGGTCTATGCCTTATCATTTTAACGTGTGTATGCAATTGCAAGCCCCCCTATCTCCTCCTACATGGTGGAAATTGGGAAATTAGCATTGGTCCATCACAGCTTATACTAGTTCATGTTAAAATTCAATGGCGCTTTTTTAAATGGTAGAGATTGGAAGGGAGGAAAAACGTCTTCCCAGTAGAAAAATGATTTTTTGAATACTGATTCCTCCCTAACACACATATTATCCCAAAGTCTGAGTACCTGAAAGGAAGAAAAAAAGAAAGAAAGAGAAAATACATCCTTAAAGACCAATAAAACTTACCCTTGACAAAGATTTGTGCCCCGAAATAGGCAAAAAGTCCAAGCGGTCTAAAGGGTTCTGTACTTTTGTTATTAAGTTCCACTTCAAGGTGCTCAGAAACAGCCATGGTAGAGAACAGCACAAACACAGAGATGGATCGATTTGGCAAAGTGGGTGCTGGAACTGATGACCCACTTCACTCCTATAAAACTCTTTTACTCCTACATCTTATTCTGTCTATTACCATCTCACCCCATGTACCTTTGTGCAGTACCACCAGATATTCCCTGAGCTGAAGTTTCTGGTAGAGTTTTACACCTATGCAAAAACTGAAGAGAAGTATCTTGAATGAATGAATCATGCGTGGGGAAAAAGGGTAAATCTGACTCTAGTAAATCCTTGACTGTGCATTTACTGGGAGCTGCCCAGTAGAGCTTACAGCTTCTGCTGATTTTTTGGCCGGCACTGTCCTCGCACGGCACTGCCAAGACGATGCCATTAGAGCCCTGCTGAAACCTAAACGTAAAGCGGCAGCTGACATCCTTCCAGTGGCAAGAGGGTTAATGTGAAAGGGATGCTGTGGCAGAGAAGCCAGGCAGTTGTGTGTCTTTTCTGTTTTAAACTTGATTTCCTGTGACTGAGCAAGGGAGAAAAACATTCAGAATTACTGCAAATAAGTGCAAAACATTTTGAAGTCCCCAAAGAAGGACCTGGTTACAGAGCAGCCTGTTGACTTTATGTGGCCCAGAAATAGCTCCTGTCTTCGTAGATGTTTTCCTGACATATCATCCGCTGTATATTACTGCACCTTCTTGGAACTATCTCCCTCATCCTTTCACTGTTTACTGTCATATCTTTCCATTATCTGAGAACATTGTATTGTTACCATTAGACTGATGCTTATCCACTCTTTGCTTTCCTTTTTCATCTTACCTAGCCTGACTGCATTTCCTACTATGCGGGAAAATGTTTGTTGGCATGAAGAAATTCTTTCTGCCTATTATATTTTGCACTTTTCGGTTGCTGGTTCTGTTGGATAGAAAGTATCTTTTCTGTTACTTGCCACACATGGAAGTCTCAGGTAGGAAAAAGAGGTGAGCTTCACTTTATGTTAAAGCCCAAGGGTCAGATTTAGGCTGTTCATTACCTAGCACTTCTGAGGTGGTTTCGTATCTCCCTCCTGTTGTAATTCCTAAATCAAAGCATTGAACTCTTTTGAAAGTATGATTTATTCAAAGTATTTGATGGAGAGGCAGAAAAAAAGAGCTCTTGGTGTGACAGACCCATGAAAAGAAGAAATGAGGTGCTTTCACCCTGCCTTATTGCAGTGGTTCACCTCGTCTGGAAAGGGAACACAGCAGGCAGCAGGCAGCCTTGGCATTGGATGCTTACTGAACACTACAAAACAAGCTATATTACCCCATCCATAGGCATCCACAGCTCCTAGAAGGATAAAGTGTCCCCAGGGGCGTATGCTATGAGATGCCTCCTCCTGTTGCCCAGCTTGGCGGCCCCCAGATTGATTCATCACCAACATCTATGTCTGTAAGCACTGAGTAGTAATAACCCCCTCATACGATACACACAGCCACCAGTATGTCTTCAGTCTTGTGTCAGCCATGGGCAACTCAGCCTCAGAAAATGGTTTCCAGCCTGAAGATGTTACAATGCCCTTTCATGAGACTGCTGACGGTGCTTACGCTACCCCAAATCTCATTATTTCCTCCATCAATTCCCTCTTCCTTGTATAAATTAGAGTGAATTACGGTGCTCATTCAGAATAATGTATAGCCGCGAATGGATTCACGTCAGTCAGAAAGGGTACATTTATTCATGAACATTTGAGTGTTTATTTCAAGAATATTAGCGGGGATAAATGAGCTTCAGAGGTACCGGTGCTGTGAAGTAGCTGGGAGTATTCCTCCTGGAAGTGTACTTGAAGACTTTTTGAACAGCTCCTATTTAGTACTCGCACAATGGATTAGCTGAGCACTTCCACATGCCTCTAGACATTTTTTGAATAAAAAGGGATTCTTTCCTCTTAGCATGTCCCTCCCATCCATCCCAGCAGCAGAAACAAGACTGTGCAACATGGATGACCACATGTACAGCACGAGTAGTAAATCAGAAATAGCTCTTACTCATTGCAAGCCAATTGTAGATGCAGCAGCATTTAAATTTGGCCGCACTGACTACGGTTTGAACAGTTGTGAAACTGCAAGTAATCAACGCCTTAATAAAACTCATGATCTGCTCGCAGATAGTCTGGCAAAGACAAAACTGCTAAAGGAGCTAAATCATTTGCAGCAATCATTTTTGGTGGATAATTTGACCAACTCCAACATGATGGTATTCATGTGCAAAAGCTCTGGAAAATCCTTTTTGAATGGCCAGCTCCCACAGAAAATGACTACAGGAGACTTCTTATTGTTATGGATCAGAGCTGCTTTATATGTTCATAGAGCAGAGACAGTATCTTTAGAAGACACCTGCCCAAAGGAATTGTCTGTTTGTGCAAACCACTGAGCTTCTTCAGTTCCATGAGAATGGCTGGTTTTGCAGTGCTGCGGCAGTGTTTTACACAGGGTCTCCAAGCTTCAAGCACGCACTTAAAGTTTAGCTGTTGTGCAAGGATATGAATTTATTGCTATACTGAGCTAGATTCTGCCTGAAGTCTGTAGAGTTACATGAGGCTACACACAGCAGACACTCTTCTTCAAAATACTTAGCTAATAGTTTACAGGGTGACTCAATAATTTAAGAGGATTAGTAGCTGGAAACGAAGCCTTGCAGCTATGCATAGCTTATTTAGTTCCACTCCAAATTTACAATTATCTGATGGTTGTTTGGTGGCCTAAGTGAACTGAATTACCACCTTCAGACCATTTTGTAGGAGACTGCTGTGTACTTATCACAGATACCACATCACCATCATAAATGGGTTGGCAGTACAGCAGCTGGGAAAAAAATCCTTCAGGGACTGACAGCTCAAGTGCTGATCTCTCTGCTAAGGCTGCACACGTGAAAGCTGTGTGTGAGACAGTTTTGTGATGGAGCCCCAGTGTGAAGACCCCGATAGACTTTGCAGGGGCCACCCCAAAACTCTTCAATGCTGACGAATGGCAGTTAGTGTCGATTTGGAAACAATTTGGGGAACTGAATGCAAAAAGGTCTTTATCCCATTTGAATTGCTGAGGCGATCTAGTGGTATTTCCAACCTTCCTTGCAACCTTTGTACTGAGCATTAGAATTGTTATAATGCCCCGTTTTAGTGGGCAAATTTTATTAACATGCTCTGCGATCACCTTGACCTTTAGTAATCCTTCACTTGATTGGCTTATCATCATAGAGCTACTTCCAGGTGGGATGACAGGGCTGGATGGAAAGAGCAGGCAGCTCATCGAAGCACCACCTCTGAGAAAGGTCGGCATAGAAGAACGTGCTGCTGGAGTTCCTGCAGCAGGAGAGAAACATTTCCTGTCCCAAAGTGAGCTGCCACCTAGACTGGGAGCTGGGAGGAAGTGGCAGATCCTCATGATAGATGCAAGGAGTATCAGGAATGATGGAAGGAAAATGGATCCAGCATTTCTGCCTTAGGGGAATCAAAATCTGCATTTTGGACGAACAGGCAGGCTGGTGTTTAATGAATAGACAATGAACGAGGAGGGGTGTTGCCCTGCTTCTGGGTAGATCAGAGAGGTCATTCTCTCTCTGCAGGGAACAGAGCTGAAAACTTGGAAGAGGTTAGAAGTGCAATGTGGGTGGAAGCCTGTACAGCACACACTAGCATGGGCTGCCTGCTCAGAAACACCAGCAAGCGGGGCTCCTTGTTTTGGACAGATGGAAAGAGATTCTCAAGGGAATTGGTATAGAGTGTCCAGACCTGGGCTAAGCAGGGGAGAGCTTTGGGCAATTGTGCTCATGGTGTCACTTGCTGTGGGAAAGCAAAGGACCTGCAAAGAGGGTTAAGGAGTAAACAGAGGGCAGCAGCACCAAGGTGACAACAGCAGGACGCATCAGATAAGCCCAAAGTAGCATCCTAGGAGCTGTGTGGATAGCCCCACTGGGATTCTCTACTTTTACTTTTTCTGCTGAAGAGCCGCTGAATCTTTTCGTTTTCCTTTCCCCTGAAGAAAAGGAAAAATAAAACCAAATGGCTTCTTTTGAGGCATTCACACCCACTGACTCTAGAAATATTGTATTAAAAAGACAAGGAAAGGAAAACCTAATAAAATGAAAATAAAAATCCATTAAAATTCCATTTGCTTTTACACATGGAGCTTATTTGTGGTAGGTGCATAGTCAGAGCTAAAGACTATAATCCTATGGCACGCACAGCTCTATTACGAGAGGACACTGATCCAGCCCCAGCATCAACTTGGCAAATAGCACTTGGCTTTAAGGCAGAGACGCTCCCTTCTGGGAGGTGACAGCCTTCCTCTGATGTTGATGTCGCAGGGCAGCCTCCTGTACCTCCTGACCATAGAAACAGGTCCTTTTTATTTTTCGGATGCTGAACGCAAAGCCTCCTCAAAGTTCAGCTACTCTAAGAAATCTCCCCCAGCATCTCTGCTGTTTACTCCAGAGTGATGATAAGTACCTGGGCCCCAGCTCAGACAACCAGGGATCCTTCAGCCCTCATCCCTTCCTACCTCCATCCTGCAAGTGTCTGCAAACACAGAACTGATCGGTAAGGGTCTTTTTTTTTTTTTTGTGGCAAAACAGGTCGAACTAAGATGCTGTGATGAGGTTGTCCAGGAACAGAAGCTGCCAAGATTTCAAGCTGCTAGGTTTAGTCCAATTTATTCCAGCAGACGTTTGCCCAAGGCTGAAGCAATGTGCTGCCTGTGTGGCCCCACTGGGACTCACATCAGTGGGTTCCAGTAAAAACGTGATGCCTCCTTCCTCCCTCCTGGCTGATGCCAGGTGCCAGGTTCTCTGGGTCCAAGGTCTCCCTATGTGCAGATTAAGGGATTTAGGCTCACCCCAGCAGAGGAAGAACATCCTGACTTGAAATCGCTGTGTTTCGGGACAATTCATTTCTTCCTGCCCGTCAGCAGATTTCTGAGAATGTCTGACCCTGTACAGCCTTCAACCTGGTTTTCCAAGGATCTTTTTTTGCCACGAAGCCTGGTCTTTGGGGACCACCTGCCCAAACTAAGCTCCTAACCTGACTGCAAATGGGTCCTGGCCCTATCTTCCTGTCTTTTTACCACCTTAGGATGCCTCTGGCTCTTCTTCGCCTTCCTCCTTTTCTCATTCACGTCTCCCCAAAGGACAATAAGCACTTTAGAAACGGCTTTAGGGATTCTCCGCAAGGAGAAAACAAGGGAACCCAGCGACAACAACCCAATCAGCAAACAGCTGAGCCAGGGATAAATTCACACGGAAAGCCTGTGTTTGTTTATTACTAATGGGTAACGGAGATGATAACCTTTTAATCCAAACCATAATGAAATATGCATATTTGTTAATGTGCAACTATAAAATGCAAATCTTGCAAACACAATGGGGAAGGGCAAAGAAAGCACTCGGCACCAATCCTAATTTATTCCTTTGGCTTCAGACATTTATCCAAATTGAGTTGTGTATGTAATATAAAGTCAAATGAATATGTAATTGTAATGTATATGTAGAACCATTTTCATCTCAAATATGCCAACTGTTTATCATAATAGGAAGTAATACATATTTTGTCGAATAAAAGGTTACCTATTAAAATATTTTTACACTCTTCCCACCCCAAGCTTTTGTGCTCTCTGTAAAAGCTCTATTTACATAGAGACAATTTCTGATTTTCCATTTTGAGTTGCACTACCCGAATTCAAAAGATTTAAAAGATTAACAAAGTAGAATCGGAAAGATTTTTACACAAAGTTCTTTCTTTTTTACTCTGCTCTTTTCCAAGCAGCACAGAAATTGCTCTCCTAAATATCAATTGAAAACAATGGCTAAAAAGCTAAGCAATTTCCCCTTTCTATTTCCAGCCCCCAAAGAAGCAGCTTTCCCCTGTTGCTGTCAGAGTAACTACATATTCATCTAATATTCATGCAGTAGCAACTAAGGTTTATTGCTAGTCCTGGTCACCACTGCTTTTGTAAATCATCTCTTTGGCAGCCTGGCAGACTGAGAGCTAGAACCAGCTTTGCGTGATGTACGTGAGAAGATCTGCGTCAATTTGTGAATGTCGTTATTTGGGAAGAAATCAGGAAAATACAGATTCAGGACAAATCTTCTTTTCCTAAACTCACCTGAAATCAATCCTGCAATGGAAAAGTTCAGGTAGTTTTTCCTCCTTTTTTTGGTGGGACTATTATGCTTATGATTCCTGGGCTATTGTGTTGTGAGGAGTATTTCTGTCTGAGATTTAGCATGGCTCAATTGTCTGAAATTTCATTGCGCTGCCACAAAGTCAATAGCAATATTTCCGTTGACTTTACTGAGCAGCGGACCACAGGAGTCCAGGCAGAGCACAAAGGATTTTGTAATCAACCTCCACCCATTGCCTCTTCCGTCCCTTCTGACTTCTTTATTCCCTTTCCCACTGCTGCTGTAACTATATGCTCTATTTATTCAGTCCTGCCCAGTCCATTCAGCATTTTCTTCTCTTGTCTTCTAAACAAAACATTTTCCACCTCTTTGTGTTTTCTGACTCTCCTGAGGACCAGAGCAGTGTACCAATAACCAGAAGAGAAGAGGAAATCCCGTTTGTTATAGCCTCAAATTCTACAAATTCAGGAGTTTTGGAGAAGCACACAAAGTGCTGGTAACTTACTAAAACTGAGTAATTTTCCATTCTCTTTTACACATAGTCCTGAAAATGAAAGAAAAGATACTTTTGGTTTAGGGCTATAACAGAGTCCAGTGAAATATATATAGGGAGTGTGCAGATTTGGTCTTTTCCCCATGGTCCTGAGCTAGACTGAAACAGCCTTATGGCAACTTGCCCTCAAACGGTCCAGCAGTTCATCCAGCTGTGGCCTGAAAGTCCAGCTCTCTGCACTGCCAGGAGTCACCATCCCTCTTGCTAAAGCGATTGATCCCTGGAGAGCGTTTGAAGGTTTCCTTGCTGAAACATCTCCAAATTCCAAGGAGCCTTTGGCAGCAACCTCCCAGGGCTGCCAAATTCAGCCATAGCACAATCACAGACTGGGAGAGCAGCTACCAAAGGTCTTTAGAAAAGGAAAGTGGGTCTTTTTTCTCCCTAGCATTTATTTGCTCAAATAATTTATAAGGAAATCAGCCAGAAAGCACCACGCTTAACCTGTTTCTCCCTATTTGGACCATCCACGGAGACGGTGCTCCGCAGACAGGCAGCGTGGGAGAAGAGACCTATTTGCTTTTGAAGAAGGCAGGTGAAGGGGCAAGGGAGAAAAGCCAGCAGGCCAAATGAGAAGCGCTTCTCTAGGAGTCTTCCATCATTTCAGACTCATAAATCATGATGCAGATTAATGAGAAATTAATGCAGTGCAGAAATTACTGGGAGTGAGGAGCTGTCGGTCTGCAGCAGGAGTGACTGAGCGTGAGACAAAGCAGCAAAGATCTCCAAAAAGAGAGAGGGCTCAGCAGCCTGGGCTTGTTCTTTAATGAGGAAAGACAGAGAGGTCAGCATGGGAACAAGATAGCGTGCGGCTGCATCAGGGAGACAAGGGGCACTATTTAAAAATCCTGTCGAAAGGCTCTCTGGACTGATTTGTATTAAAGCCTTATTCACATCCTCTAATGAAAAATCCTCCGGCATCAAATCATAATATATATAAGCCTTAAAAGAGAGAGAGAGTGTGTGCACAAGAGAGAGAGGGGGGAAAATCAAAGGAGTAGAGGTTAATTTCACTATACGCCTCCTGTGTTTGGGGAAAAAAATAACACAGATGAGGAAAATAGCCTACTTTATCTCCTGTTCTTTCCTCTTCAATCTTCCACTGACATTATTTTTGGTATTTAACTTTCTAATAAGAGTTAAGCTGGTCACATTTTCTCTCCATTTAGTGGCCAGTTTTGAGCACATCATTTAGTACTGCAATGGAAGTGATGGAGTAGGTGTGTGATAGATGACTCACTTTCCTGATGCTTGGGCATTTGGGGCTAACAAGTAGCTGAGCATGTTTCTGGTTCAAGTGCTCTGAGGCTCTCTGCAAAGCAGGGCATGCAAAGGTGGGGAGAAAGTTAAAACTGACCTTCCTCCTTATTATTTCATGTCCAAGGAGGTGAGTACTGTTATCTTCTAAGGTAAATTTTCTCTTCTCATCCAAAAGAAGTGTTCTTGCTATGAGTCCAAGCCAAGAATTTGTAAATAGAGTCCTGATGTCCCAGCCCATCCATGCAAATTGATAAAAACTCATGGGAGTAGTTTTGGAGAACGTGGCCATGGCCGTTCCACAGCAGGTAGGGAGTCTTTATGCAAATGCCGCAGTAGTACCTTCATTTGTGGCTCCTGTTGATCCCACGCCTGCAGGATGCCTGTAACCATAGCAATGGGCTTGGATAGGAGGGTTCTCTATTGTGCGTAGAATAGACAGTGGCAGCTGATGGTGTCAGCAGAGAGAAGTATCCAGACAGAGCCACCGTGGCTGATGAGTGGATAATGGGAGAGCACACTCATAGCCCAGGCAGATGATAATCCGTAACAATGGTGGTAAGTCAGGTAGACAGCAGTGCTCAGGCACCATGGGGATGGGCATCAGAAAGGAACAGAAAGAGAATAGAGGGTAAATGAGGATAAATGTTCAGTTGACTCAAATGTGAATATATCCAGACGTCACTATATACCATATCTAGCAGAGCTACATACACCTCGTCTAACTCTTGCTTGGTCAGTGTGGGTTTTTCAGCCCTGAAATGGGGCTGGAGGAAAGACGGGATGTGGCCTCACCAGCTGAGGCATTTTGGAAGCACACTGAAGAGAATGAAATCCATTGCACTGGTAAGAGATAGAGCCGTGCAGGAGATGGTGGTTTTACATGAGCATCTGAGGACAAACCACACGTCAAAGCGTGCAGATTTTGTTGTAGGCATTTTCTAATGCAATATGACATTCCTACTGACAAATGGGTCCTAGCATCTCTTATATACTCCAGTTCCTATACACTCCTGGATTTTTATTCAAGGGTGTGGGGACCCCACAGGTAGACTGGACTTTCTTTGAGCCTAGTTGCACCACAAGTCCCGTAGACACCAAGTAAGCTATAAATTCATGTAGATACCTCCTCTGACAGCTTCTCTGGCTTTTAAGAGATGTAGTATTTAATATTGCACCATTGGGTAGAACACCTTTTTTTAAAATCTGCTCACATGCACACATACACTAAGGATAAAATACAAGTGGGGAAAAAAAGAAATCACAAAAAAGACCCTATTTATCAAAAAAACGATGGCTCAGTAGTGGTGGTGAAATAGAGATATTGTTACTTAGCGATAATAAGGGAAAAAAGCCATTGTCAAAATGATAAGGCCATTTCTGTTGTCTCCCCAAGTGATAATATCTCTGCTACCACTAGTGCCTGAGTATTGTTAGGATATTTCATGGCAAGTGTTAGACTGAATAAGTTATACACTAAGCCCACAGCTAACTCCAAAGTCTCCAACTTCACCTCCCCCCATATCCCTGTTCACACAACAGCCTCTTCTTTAATACCTTTGCAGTGGTGGTTTCTATTCCCTATGGCTTTTCAGCTGCTTCCGTTTAAATATAACCGACTGCTTCTGACTCGGTTGACAAGGTACCTTTCACTGATAAGCAGCCCAACTTTGTCTTGCGATAGGTCATCAGAAAGCCAGACTATCACGTCTTGGAAAATGTAGGATGTATCACTAAAAGTGCCAGTGAAATGAGGTGGGTAAGGAAAGAAAAAAACAAAAAAGGAAAAAATGTAATAACACTGAAGCAAGAATACAGAGATCAGCTGAAAATCTCTGGCAGATGCCCTGATGTTCTTGTAGAATCTAGAGGTGAAATTTACCCATCTGCTCAGAAGTGAGGTTGGCCTCTTGCAGGGACTTGACACGAGTGTGCCTGCAGTGGAAAATGCTTCACTCTCTCATTGCAGGGGGAGAAGAACAGCCCCATGGCCTCTCCAGCTCCATGGCCGCTCCTGCCCCATGGCCACTCCAGCCCCACAGCTGCTCCAGCCCCACGGCAGCTCCAGCCCACACGGGAGCTGGGCAGCAGAGGGAAGGTCAGAGCTGTGCGATCAGTCACTTCCTCCCTGCAGTAGTAATGGGAGTGAAGTGAGCGGGGGAAGGTCTCACGCAGAAGGCAAATATCACGTTTTGTTAAATATAATTTCCTTTTCTACATATATCATCAGCATCACCACCAGCTGATAGAAACCACAGGGTCCCTGTTACCCGCAGCAGTGGTTCTCTCTGTTTTTTTTCTCTTCCAGACCAGAAGGAAAAAGCAGTCACAGGTGCATGGCCAATACCTTGTGGGTTCAGACCCATTTTCTAGCAAAGGGATGACAGAACAGTGCAGAGAGGGTTTAAACCACCACAGAGGAGCCTCTTGGAGCAGAGGTTGTGTGCTGCCCACGCCGGCCATGGGAAGCTCTGCAGGTCTGCGAGTCAACTGCTTGGAAACACTGGTCTCCAAAAGTTCGTGCCGGAGGGAGAACAAGCAAATGTAGCTGGGAAAGTATATCCGGGCTAATAAATTTTCAAAAAGCAGCCTCATCCCCTCCAAGGAACAAGAAGTATGCCTTTGTGCTGGGTCACACATCAATGTCCACACAGTTTGGGGCCAGAAGCCTGTCTTCTGCTCCTGTTCTGGGAGCAAGCATGCTACCAGGGGCGTGTGGCTTGGAAGGGATGGGACAAGGGAAATAGAGTCTCACAGACAAGAGATGCACAGGTCCTTGTCTCATAGGCCATCCTAAAAATCTGGGATGACATAGGTGTCCTGGAGACTTCCTTCCAACACTGGGAAAAGGTCTGTTTTCCAGAATTGTCCTGGCCACCCATGCAGGGTAATATGTCTAATTTTTAAGCACACCTACAGTCAATCAGTAAGTAAAACTCAAATCCTGGACTAGAAAACTGCTCAAATTGTCAAATTTTTTGTGCTGGATCTTTAGTAATTCATAAAGAAGCAGCAATTCAAATATGGAGCCAATTTCCTCACTTTTCTCTCCCCTGATTGAAGGTAAGGAAACCGAGTTCCTGGCATGCTTTTGTAAGTCTCACTTTAAAAAAGCCTTTGTTGAAGGTGGATCTTTGCCCTGTCCTCTGCAAAACACGAGCAGCCCCAGGCAAGTAAAATGCAGATATCAGCTGGATGGCCAGAGCCCGGCCAGCTCTGGGGTGGGACGTGCCTCTTCATCACCCACACAGCACACAGCAGCTTCGGAGTCAAGACTGCGCCTGCCCACCTGGGAAAAGCCATGATAAATGTTTACAGATTATTTTCTCAAATGTCTTCACCCCCTGCTTTGGTGGCAGTTAGAGTGATGCTGCCAAAAATAAATGAATAAACAAAAAGATCATCATCCCGCAAGTTCCCCACGGAAGGTGACGTGAGAAGTTTCAGCAGCGAAGACTGTGGAGGAAATAGGTTGGTGAGGGTTTGGGATTTGTTTTTTTTTTTCTTTTTTAAATAAATATTTGAGGCACACTATGGGAGTCGAGCAGCAGTGTGGTAAGTATATCAAACACAGAGAATCCCCAGATTATCCGCTCTGAAGGTATTATCTGGCTGTGGAAAACAGCCATCTTGAACCATGAGGAATTAGGAAGAGCATAAAAATATGGAAATGTAATAAATAGAGGTGTAAAACAGCACCAGGAATAAAACAATCCCTAACAAACCATCTGAATAAACGGGGAGAAAAATCAGCATTGCTGCTACTGTCTGTCTGTCTGTCTCCCTTCTGCAGTCTTTTTCTCTCCCTCGTTCTTGCACCCTTACCTGCTTTTGAAATCGAGCGGTACACAGCTAATCAGGATGGGGGGCAGCTGCTCTCTCCAAACAATTTCTTAAATGCCTTGCTGAAGTCATCCATCTCCTCTTTGTCTCTGCTTTGCATCTTCCTGAGGCCTTTAAAAAACAGGGGGTAACATGTGGAGCTTAACAGTTGGCAAACACTGATTTTAAGTGCGTTTGTACATTTGCAGATTGATCCTGGAATGATCAAAGATAAATAATCTCCCCAGCGCTCCTTTGTAGAAACTAATGAAACTTGGGGGGAGAGAGAGGGAGGCAGTGTAAAGCAGGGTTCCAGAATTTTTTTGATCACTTCATCGTAATTACTGAAACAATTTTCCCATCCATCCCCACCTTCCTGGCACCCTCATTCCCCTCATGTCCAGTAAATATATTTAGATAGTTAGACCCACTCTATATAACCTGATAATAACAACTTCAGAATCCCCCTTAGTGCAGCTCTCTTTATTTTGGCTGTCTATGCCCGTCCTCCATGTCCTTTGTCAGCAAGTGAACACTGGGGAATGAGCATGGGTGACCTCCAGGAAACGGAAAAATTTCATTTGCCTTCCCTCAAATGCTCCTGTGCCAGCCCAGGCTTCCCTTCCCCTGCCCAGTGCCCCGGCAGGAGTGAGCCCTGCCACGGCTCAGGCACTGGCGGGTCCCTGGAGCTCTGCTGCTCCCAGCCTGGAAAGGGGAAACCTCCTGACAGAGCCTTTGCTCCCCATTTGTCGTGGCACATGGGCATCTCGAGAGATCTCAGAATGGGCTGATATGATTTTCTCAGAAAGCTATGTGTACTTATTGGGCACAATCCCTGGAAATTAATAAAAATACAAGATTAATGGTGCTATTAATGCCATCCCTGGGAAGAATAAATGTCTAAAAGGAACCTTTGGTTAGCTGATTTAGCCTGCAGCCCTTCCTGACATCTTTGGGTTACCTATCGCGCTCATATAGTGCTATAATGAGCATCATTTTCAGATCAGCCATAAGGGGCACGGGAGTATACCTTCTGAAAGTTCACACTACTCTCTTAGCTTTGCTAAATTCATTAAGCAGAAGGCAGACAGAAATATTGCTTGGAGAAAACCATGAAAGATTACAACCGGTGAATTTAAAATCTTTCTGCTCCAAACTTCTCACCATTTTGCAGTGTGCGTATGTAGAGAGATTCCTTGTCCATATATGCATAGATACATTTTAAAAGCTTTAGCTCTGAGTTTCACATGGGGAAGTGGCTCATAAGGAAACCTGCAACCAGAGCACTTTTTAATTGGCTGCAGATGTCCATTCTCCATCAGTCTCTGAACCCATCAAAGAGACTAACTGTCACCAGGACTGAAGCCAGGCGACGGCACAGCCCATTTGTTTTCCCTTTGGGCTGCTCCCAACTCCTAGAGACAAATTACAGTGCCAGCGTTTGCCAAGCTGGACCTAGGTTTGAGCTTTTGCACGTGAGCTCACTATCACATTCGAATGCACTTGGTAAAATAAAGAAATCACAATGACACTTTTCCCACCAAAGCAGCAGCAGAAGCGACCCAAAGTCTTTGATCCCACAGACTGTGACAGCGGTTTAGAGTCTACAAATATGCCCGGCACTTTGGTCTCTGTTGGATTTGACAGACTTTAACCAAACTTCAGAAATCATCCCTGAATATTGATAGGGAGGTTTTAGGGGAAGCGTTCAGCTAAAAACAAGCCAGTAGAAGAGAGGGAAGGAAGAGAAAGAAAACATTAGAAAGGGTCACGGCTGGATTTGCTGAACAAATGAGCTCTCTTGTGACTGTGAGATCTCATCATACTCCTCTCAATTTGTTGTAGGAAGCAGCATAAGACAATGACTGACCTTCAAGTACAGTGTGGGAATATGCAGGCTGACTCTCAACAAGAAACCCACCTAAAAGGGTATAATCAGATTTACCCACAGGAGATCTTTTCTACACTGCTGTTTAATCTCTCCTACCGTATAGCTGTGTGTACTTTTAAAATAGATCGATCGTGCATTAAAAAAAAAAAGGAGGATATTATGGTTTGTGCCTGTAACATAAAATCAGCTGGAGTGGAGGAGGGGATCAGAAGCAGACTCAGCTGGCGACAAAATCCTTGAGCTGTTTGGTTACAGGCAATAGATGCCATGCAGACACGGACACACAGGCAGGCAATACAGGCAGACCTGCCTGCCGAATGTCCGACTGGCTGCGTGCAACCAGCACTCCCCATCCCTTCACATCTCATCAAGTCCTTCTTATTGCAACAACACATCGAGGCCACAGGGACTGGAGGCTGCACGGGAACGGGGCATGAGACTTTCCGCTTCCCGAAGCTTTTGCTATCAAAACCCACAGGGCAAACGGTGGTGGAAAGGTGAGCAGCAACCCGGGTTTGGGGGAGAGGCATCGCCATCAGTCTGCAAAGGTGGGTTTTAAGAAACTGCTCAGCCGATTCCCATTCATTTCTAATGGGATTTAAACTGCTCAGTTTTAAAATGGTTTCACACCTTCAAGGCAGAGCAGGGGAATCATTCCCACAAAAGAGTCTTGCAGAAGAGCTGAGACTTGAACCTGAATTCCCAAATTTACTCCAGATCCTTAACTACAAGGCCAAAATCATTCAAGAGAGGTCATTTCCTCCAAGGTCAAGAATGACTGATCCCTTTAAGCAGTTATAACATCAGGTCCTAACCCTGAGCCCCTCTCTCAGCATGAAGCCTTTTACCCGTGTCCCTTAGGGTTTAACTTTCACCCTGACTTATAAGTGAGGAAGAGGAGTGTGACAGAGGGAGCCTGTGGGCCGGGTCTCTCTCAAATCTGTTTTATCAACTGTATTTACCCTGGCTTAAAGACAATATGTCGCTGAACAATTGAAAATTAAATCCCAGACTTGTCAGTGCAGGATCAGAGAGAGACACAGTCCAACTTTACTCACTATGGTTTACGTTTTTTTATTTCTTGTCTCCCTGCAAACAGGTCTCCGGGCTCTTTGATTTATACCTTACCATCTGAAATGCATAAAAGATGTGGCGCTTTTGCTCCCCCATGAATCTTCCACAATTTTGTTCAAAATTTTACTGAAGGTGACATGACAAATTACTGCCAGAGTCAATTTGTGCTGGAGGAGGGCATCATTAAAAAAAACCAGAAGAATAGGAACACAAAAAGAAAGGTAAAGGGAGGATGGGGGAAAGAATGAGCTTGTGACCTCTTTGAATATGTCACACTCCAAAGGCAGCGTTACCAGGATGAGACTGGCAGACTAATTACCCACACGGTAGGTTCATTGATTCAGGGGAAAGGGAGAACTTAAAAGCTTGTTTGACCCATTCAGTAGGACTGCCTCTTTCTTGTTATCTACTTTGGAAAGAGGAGAGGAGCAGAAAGAGGCAGGATATTTCACAGCATGGCTCAGAGCAAAGCCTCTCCAGCCTTCCCACATCTCCATCACTGTAAGGGTACCCCAGTCCCTGCTCTGGCAGTCTCTTCTCATTGCCCTGCCTGGCTCTACCCCCCAAACCTCATGGGCAGGTGAGAGATGATTTGATTGTGGCAGGTGCTTCACTGCTTGCACTGTATAAAGAAGGCCTTTGTCTTTGGTGCAGCTCAGAACAGCCGAGTAGCAACAGGTAATTTGATACAAAGAGCAAAATACACGTTTAACATGTTCGTTTTGTTTTCCCAGTGAAAAGCACCGTAGTAAGCAGTATTATTATGAGTCGTGTTGCCATGTGTTACATCTCCCACATCTTTCAAAGGTACTGGAAGAGGAGCTTGTCTACATAGTGAATAGTGTCCCTGGTGTTTGCTTCTGTATCTCGTTTCAACACTTTCTGCAGACAGAAAGCTTGTCTCCCTGTTGCAGTCCTGGGGACGTTTTTCTTTGTAAACAACTATTTTCACCACAAATGCCAAGGTATCAGCTGGGATCAAATTCTGAAATACTTGTGAAAATATCTGTTTTCACACATGGCTTCTAGTAAAGTAAATATTAGCTGGGTTACATGCAGTCCTGGATAACAGTAGATCTGGTACGTTTGGTCACTACTCATTCTACAGGAATTTTTCCCTATTTATTTTCTTTACTAGATCTACAGACATTTTGAAGTGCCTGACGTCATGTTAATTTAGTGTTTCAATTTCTCACCTACAGCCAATTCATTTCAGGGGTGACTTTGTACTTTCCCTTTCACTTCCTGAGGAGTACGTGTCACAAATGTAACTTTTGCACACAGATTACATGTTACAACAACTAGAAGATCCCCAGTATTATTTCTGTTTACACTTGGCTTACTGAGAAAAGAAAATGCAGAAGAACACATAGCTTTTAGCACAAGCAAAATCTAGTGATCTTTTAAAATCACTGCACCAGGCTTAGCAGATGCACCCTGCCTAGATGCACCTGGGGTGCTGCTGCATTTACAATAAACAGTATGCCTGGCTTAAAAAGTCTTCTATTTTAGGTACGCTGACTGCAGGACACAGCTGCTGTGCTTCGCAAAACATACCAAGCGCACCTTAATAGGCACGGTCTGGTGCACAACCCACCTATGTCCAGGTAAAAGCCAGCCTGGGCTCACAGCCAGACCTCCAAGTAACACGACGTCAAACTGCAGCATTTTAACCAGATGCTGCTCCGTGGAGGCTCCCTGTGGAAAGCCCTGCGACATGTGGTGGATCCCATACCCATCTGGATTTCACATGATCTAAAGATATTCCCAGTAAGATATTCTTGGACACTTCTAGCACACTGTTAACATTCAGATGACTTTAACTGGAAAGAGCTTCCTGAACCATCAAGCCCTAAACCCCTGTTACTCCAAGCACCAAGTCATTTAAGACTTCTTGTAAGACTTGGGCCTCAATATATCTTTTGAAAAGGAAGTGGTGCCATAATATAGTGAGTCTAATGATCAGAACCTCCCAACTGCCATCCTGAATTTATCCGTAGGTGGTTTGTTACCCTTTTTCCTCTTTGAAAGATGTTTCTAGCACCTGTATTTTCCTTTACTTGAGTCTACTGATCCCCCATCCTGGTGTTCATCTCTTGGACCTTTTTTTTTTTTCTAGAAAAAAAAACCTCCTGCAAGAAAAGAGTAGCCCAGTAAACAGAGTGAAATGGGAAGTCTGGGCTGTATGGTGAGAGGACTTTATCCTTCCTTCTTTCACAGCCGGAGAGAGGCGGGCCCTGGAGAGAGAGGGGTGAGCCTGGGAACAAACGTGGGGAAGCCGCAGCAGCCACCTCTGTTCTTCTGCCACCTGCACGCTCAAGGACCACAGGCTGCCCTGCTCTCGAGGAGATAAGCACTTTTGCTGGCTGGAGGAGCAAGCCCTCCAGGAGTGACCGAGTGAGTGTGGACGTCAGGTCACCCTGGCTCTCTGATGGCTGCTGCTCTGAGGAGGATGTTCTGGATGCAGTGGAAAGTTTTGTGCCTCAAGGCAGTTCATGTAGCATGGGGAACGCTGGGACAGCAGCTGAGTAGGGCACCAGACCAAATTAGTACCAGTTTGAGCAGGAGCCATCTGTGCTGCTGCAAATCATTAACAGCAAAAGCCGAGTCCAGATGGCATGTGCCTGAACAGTTGAAAAAAATAGCAGCAATCGGAGATCTGCGCAGGGCAGAAGAGCCAGGTGAAAAGGCAGAATGGAGAAATAGGGTCCTCTTGAAACCTGGCCTGAGATCAGCCTCTGGCTGGGACTCAGGCTGGCGTTGTTCCCCCTCTAATCTTGTCCTAACAGCTGGTCTCCCCACACACCTTCATTTGATTGGGTCCTTCCCCTCCCCAATTCCTGCCTCCCTCCATTTCTAGCTGTCTCGCAGCTGAACACAGCACACAGTCCATGCCCTCCTCCTTTGTCACTCCAAACACCCTCTGCTCTTTAATTCCATTTTTTTCTGCAAACAGCGTTTGGGGCCACAGATAGACTGAAAGCTGTGATGCAGTATAAGCAATACCATAAATAGACTCCAAATGACCCAACAGGAGCCTAGTACCCACTGAAGGATTGAAAACACTTTTCTAATTCCTTCCCATGGGAAAAAGAAGCCACCTGCTTTTCTACACTCACAGCAAGCACTGCCTGATAGGGCTTCCTGCATCAACCTCCCCGTTCACTTGCTCCAAACCTCTCCTTCTACCCACCTTCAAACCCTTGAGATCCATACCACTGCCATATCTTCTCTGCTAACCTACTGGATGGATGGTGCCTCCCTCACCATCTGAATGTGAGTTTGCTTCCCTTCTTGCTGTGTCACTGGAGGGGGCTGTAATCTTCCAGGGCTGCGTTATTCTAGTGGAAGTAATACTCCTCATCTTCCAAACTCCTCCTACCTTGTCTTATCTATTCTATACACACACTGCTCTCTAATAACAGCAGTGCAACCCCAGTAGCAGATTTTGTCATCTTTAAGGAGACGGTTGATAAACTAGATTGGATGCTCAATCTCATCATGCAGCAGCTGACCTATAGGACCACTGGTGCCAGCAACTTCACCCAGGTACCATAGGCACAATACTCATTTAACCCTGAGACTTTTTACACCTTCCTTATTATTATCACTCAGCAATTCCTGAGCAGAATGAGCTATCAGGTTACAAGAGGAACAAAAACAGGTGTTTGGGACTTTTAGTAACCCTGAGCCTGGCTGAACTCCATTGCCCAGTTTTCACACATGTGGAAACTGGGCTTCCAGAAAGGACAGTGCTTTCAATGCTTCTCAGTCCTTCTTTATCATTAAAATAAGAGATGCTCAAGAAGTCATCCACTCCTTTTATCTTTTGTTCCTCCCCTGTAAGGAAGCATGAATTACAAAGCACTAGGGGAAAGAAGACTGTCCAAAAAAAGGCTCCTTTTCTCTAGGTTTGTACCTAAAGCATCTTCTAAAGGAGGACTCAGCAGTACAACGGGACTCATCAAGCCTGCCAGGAAAGAAAAGCAACTGGCAGAGACCACTGCACAGCCCAGATGATCCCATATTCCTGTGCTCAAATTCATGCCCCTCTCCAGAAGTTCAAGGGTATTGAGATCAGATGTTTTGATTGACCTCATTATATATAGAGGGACCATCTGCAAAGGCTCAGATCTGGCTCCAAGCTTCTTCCAAGTCGAGGTCTGGGATTTTAATTTGAACCTCTGCCTAACTCATTCAACCTCTGCCAGGGCACAGTGAAAGCATGGTGCAAGATACCAAGAAGCCCTTTCTGTAACAGAAGTGCTGGAGCAGATTTTCAGCAGAACTCAGCTCCTACTCTAAACTCCTATTTCTGGCCAGCCTTTCAGATGTGCCCTACAAACCCTAACCCCTCCTTCTTTGCCTATTTTACACATATCTGCCACAATAAGCAACCTGTCTGAATGCCTATTAATAGAGTATATAAACCTGAAAAACGGTGAGTAGTGGTGCATACATGGACTGTGTCTTCTTGCAAAGGTACATGGCAAGCAATCCCTTCCAAAGGGAATGTGGGAGATCAATAGTTTCAGCACATGCCCAGATTCCCTGTGGGTCTCATACAGACAAAACATTTCATAAAAGGCAAGTAGCCATGACAAGAGGCCTTTTCCCTTTCCTTTATTCCTAAAAAAAATTGTATCTTTGAGATCCCATTGACAGTCATTCTCCCTTAACAATCTGCTTGACTCAACACAGGCCACACTCTTGAGACTTGTTAAGGAGGGGTGGGGAGACGTCTCTAAACTGTTCTCTTCTTTCTTCCCTTCTTTAATCAAAGAAAGAAAACAGGGAAAGAAAATAAAAAAAGAGGAGGAGGGGAACCAATAGCCCCCTCCTCCCTGCTCCTTGGCTTTCTCCTCTATCTTCCTGGCTGTCAGATGCTCCGACATTCCTTGCACGTAAGTGTTTTGCTTCAAAAGTTAGAAGAGAGGGAGAAAGAGAAACTGCCTTGCACAGTCCCTGTTGATAAGGTTCAAAGCAGGCAGAGATGCCTCAGAAGCACATGCAGTCTCTCCCTCTCTCCCTGTTGCAAGGGAAAAAAGACGAGCTAAATTCCATGGCAGACTTTGCTTTCTCCTGCTGCTGTTATCTTTCCTTGCACACAGGCTGGAGGTAAGGAGAAGATAGAACCTGTCCTGTTTACCTTGCAATTTCTCTCCAGCCTCCTTTGAAATGCCGTCTCTAAGCTGCTTTTTGCACTCCCAATTTTTAATGGCATTTGTAAAAACAAAGAAAAAAGTCTGGACATGTTTGTCTGCCAGAGTTGTTGTTTCTTCCACCCCACCCCCATTGTTTTAAAAATTTCTCGGAAGGTAGGATGAGCCTAGCTGAGGTTGCTCAAGGAAAACCTCTGCCAAAATTCTTCCTTGCTGTTAATATTTCCCCAACCCTGTCATTATCTGACTTTCCCCTTCCTCTACCCCTTCATAAATCCCCCTAATTTTCCCTCCCTGCTCAGCATTGGAGTAGTGAGGAAACACCACTAAGTTATCACTACGTTATTCATCTGGGGAATCCAGCCAAGAATGCTTTGGCCTAGCAAAACAGTCACAGCCATCTGTCTGTCTGGTGTGCTAGAGGAGAAAAAAGCACACAAAAATAAGCAAGGAACACACATTTACTAAAAAGAAAGAAACCCAAGAGCCATGAAAGTCAGAAACTAGCTACTGGAACCAGCAGTCACAGAGAATATTAAGATAGAGTTTCAGTCACTTCACTGAGATATTTCAGATGAGCCTGGTGAGCTAAAAGCCCTCCCTTTATCGCCTTCAAAGGGGAATTAAAATAGCTATGAGATTGGTGTAGGGAAGTCAGTAAAGTTAAAGAGCTCATCAGACTGTCCCCTCACTTCCCATCCGTCTAATAGGAGCATCAATCTGCTCAAGGCACACTGTCCCCTGCAAGGGCACCTTAGGACAGGTCCAGCTGACAATGAGGTTAATTTATGCTTTCTTGTTAAGGTGGTTGGGAGTCAAGTGTTGGGTGTGTATCTTGGGGTCTGCAGGTGAAACATATCTGCTCCTGCCTGTCAGGAGCCTCCTCCCTCACAAGTGAGGTACACAGGTAATTTAGAGCTGGTGTTTATAACCATGGCCAAGCAAAGCCCACCCTTTTCTTTCTTCTGTCTTCCCAAGTGGTGCAAAGCTTTTTGGTAGCAGCCTGGTTCCTGCCAGTCACACGGAGTGGCAGTGCTGTGTGTGGATGAGCCTTGGCTTATGGAGAATAATGTTTTGGCTGTTTCACCTCACCATGACTGATGAGAGTGGAGGTTTAATCTCTCATAGAGCTGATCAACAGGAGAGCAACTCTAAGTTTGCATCTTGGATGTATTCTTGTATGCTCTGCATCTGGGCTTCCTCTGCACCCTTTAGCCAAGGAGCCAGCTGAGAAGGGGGCTGGAGGTATAAGCCGCTCCTTGGACGGGGGCTGGAGATAAGGGGCTGGAGAGGATTTACCTCAACAGTAGTATCAGTATGTTTATCTTTTCCCTACTGTTGTTGCATTGACTGCCTGAGATGAGTTAACAACTTAGAAGTGGCGTTTGAGGAGCACACAAATGGGTTTGTCAAAATACGAATGATAAGAAAGGCCCTTAGCGTTATCAGTGTTTACTAGTGAAAGCTGGCAAGGGAAGAAAAAACCCTGACTTATTGCAGGCTGTTAACTATATCCAGATTGTTGCTAAGTTAAGAATTTATGCTGAACAGAAATACTTTGCCTTTTTCTATGCAGTCAGGAATTAACACTATAGATGGAGAACATTTCCACGCGCAATGCAGTCTCTTCAGGAGGGCACTGGAGGCTGCAGGCTGCTTTCATCCTGTTGCAGGCACGGCAGAGCAGGGAGAGAGGATTTTCAAGTGAAAGCAATAAAATAGCTCCTGCTGCTCCTACCTGGGTTTGGTCCCAGCACAATGAAAAGCTCTTGTCACCTTTCCTGGGTGTCTTCCAGCCAAAAGAAAGGGAACTTGGAAAACCTTAGAGAAGTGAAGACCTAGCCTAGCTTCTGCTTGGTCTGAATGTCTGAAGACATAAGAGCTCTAATCATTTAAAAGATGAGGGTTGTTGTTACTGTTGAGTTCTCTCCAAGTTCATGGATTTCATCCATGTGATGAAGTGTATCACATGTGCTGGTGCCACTTAATGCTTCCCTAACCTGAACTGTGCCAGAGGCATGGCTGAGGGATGACTTTACATTGAACATAACTTTGTATTGCTTCAAAGAAGGTCTTTGCA
Source organism: Tauraco erythrolophus (assembly GCF_009769465.1). NCBI lineage: Eukaryota > Metazoa > Chordata > Aves > Musophagiformes > Musophagidae > Tauraco > Tauraco erythrolophus. The sequence continues at coordinate 12,303,010 of NC_141476.1, forward strand.
GTGGAGAGCACTGGCTGCTCTTCCCAACAGGCCAACTCATGAAGCTAACTGGGCCACATCTATTACTACACCTTTATCTGATTTGGCTGGGAATATTCAGCTGACATCTGAACCATAAATTCCCAGTCTAAGGGTGAATATCCATGGCTGAGGCCTTTAAAAATAGCCCAGGAGTGCAGCAGGAGAGCTGGGTGCGCTGGGGTCTCTTTGTCCTCCTTGACTTATGAATGGTCCTTGCTGTGGAGGAACGTATCACTGCAGCATGTTCAGTCCCTGTGCCAGAGACATACCATCTTCCTCATCACACGCAGCACACAACATTTCCCATTCACAAGTACTTGTGGTGCTGAGGAATTTGTCTGTGAATTACCATCATCAAGAAACAGAGTGCAGGAGTCACTTGCTCATGAGAAAAAAAGGACAGAGAGCAAAGAGAGACTGGGATGTGCTGGGGATGGCAGTCTGCAGCCTGGGGTGCTGATTCTGCATTGCAGCAAGGTTATTTCACAGCCAGCAGAGCAATACTCCAAAGTGGCAGGATACCTGGAAAGTGAGTCTGAAATAATTTCATAGCTACCTCTATCACTTCCCTTTTTGATTCATAGGCACTGGGGTTCAGATGCAAACTTCAAATTTGTAATGGAGCAGTTTGGAAATGTGTATAGGCCACAATTCAGGATCTAGTTCCCCATGTGCCCATCTCGGACTCTGCACTGTAAAAGAAGTGTTTGGGGCAGAAGAACAACTTACTGCAGAATAATAAAACCAGGAAACTTGGACTTTGTTGTCTATTCTGAAGAATGTGAGTTTACTTACCAAACTGAAATAGCAATAACTTCTTGGTAGGTAAAAGCAAACCCATGCTGGTTACTGCTGTATATTCACAGCTGGCCTCACCTAGCCTATCTTGCCTGTGGGCATGGGATCAACCTGTTCTGCAAGTCACCTAGCTCTTGATGCCAAAAAATTAAAGTTCCTGCCGATCACATCTGAGGCAGACATTTCAAAGTTAAACATCTAGTCTGTTTTCAGTTTTTCCTTCAAATACCTGAAGTGATTGCACCACATTATGGACTAATCGCCTGTCAAATTTAATTTCTTAAGCTGAGGCTGCTTTAGAGCCAAGTGAATGAAAAGGAAAAAATACCTTGTCCAAACCCACTAAATTATTATTTTTATGCCTGTATAGTAACCCAGAAATTGGAGCTTTTCCTTAACCTTTTGGTTTAACTATATGGCAAGTACATTACTGTCAGACTAGAGCATTATATGCAAAATTTGATCTTCCAATAGGTCTTCATATTTAAACTGTAATGAACTGCATTTCATAAAAGTAGCACTAAGTCCAGCTAGGAGCAAAGTCCTCCTCTGTATTTATTACTGAGGATCAAACACAGACCTTCAACATCTTCTCCTACAGGCTATCTGTATTATCTGTTGAAACAAGTCTTCTAGCTGATAGTATCATGGTCCACCTGAAGATCTCATAGAGATATAAAGGTTTATTAATGCCTTTCAATTCTAGGAAGGGGTCTCACCAATTTATTTGCATGGTGTCCACCATAGGATGATAGCTATCACTGACATAAAGAGAACTGGGGCCCATGTGTGGATCTGGGTGCAAACCTAAAACCAATCTTAAACCCAGACTCTCATTCTCCACTATTTTAGAGGGTAGAGTTCACATTTTGACAGGGGGTTGGTGGAAGGGCATAGTCTGATATAAATCCACGCATACTGGGAAAAGTCTCAGAGAAGTCTCAGTGTCCAAACTTTTGTTGAGAATGTCTGGTAGTTCAGCTGCTAAAACCTCTAAAATTTGAATATAAGTGTGTCTGAGTCTCTTGACCCGGAGACTGTAAAACGGATAAGGACAGGAAAGGGAGAGCAGAGCCCTTGAGGAGCTGGATGGGAGAGTAGGAACCTAAAGCTGTCTAAGGAAACTTTGATTGAAACAGGAGAGAAGTAACATCAGAGACTCTCAGTAAAGATGATAACTCGCTGCTGTCAATAACTATGATACCTTTGGGACAGGGAATTTGTGCAGCGAATCTAAAATTTCTAACTCTCCCGATGAGCTAGGTAGGTATCAGTGGCATTTCTTTTTTTTTAAATCTACTTAAGAAAACACAATACAAAGCTAGAAAATTACTTGAGTGGAAGCACCACTATCTAAAAGAAAGTTATTTTGGACAAATGCCGAAAAAGAGGCAAACAAAAAATTAAGATTGTCTGTGAACCAGTAGAAAATCTTTGAAGTAACTATAATCATTCTTGATGTATTATCAGAGAGACCAAGTCCAGCTCTGATCTGCTAGTGTTTTTCATCTGCAGATCCCAACATGCTTTGTAGCCTCCCTCTGCCTCCTTTCTTATAGGAAAGCAGAAGAGAAATTTGTTATGGCTGAGTGCCTCAGGTCACACAGCCAGCCAGTGACTGGCAGAGCTACCAAGTCTCCTATCTCCCAGATGCAGTTTAATTTATTGATTTTTCTCATGTGGGTGTAGCCTGTAGCTAATGAAAAGAAAGAACAGTGAACAAAAATAATTCCCAGCTCCCACCACCTACCAGAATTGTCCACTCCACTTTGTCAATGGCTGATCCACCCCAAAGTCTCTCTCATTTCCACCTCGCATACCTTGGTTGGCTCAATCCTCTCTGCTCACCAGCGATTTCACCGCATTCCATTGTGCTGAGCATCATATCAACCCTTTGTGTAGCCAGAGGTGGAAATATTTAATGGGGAACAGGGTGGGTGTTTCTAAAATGATAAGAATACTGGTAAAATCTGTAGTTATTTGTAGAAACTATCATCAGTAAACAAGTTACCAGCCAACAGCTCAATTTCTAACTAAGCCATGTAGATGGCCTGAAAGAAAGGCTTGGGGAAATTTTACCAAGCTGCTTCAAACTTTTTAAGCGATAATGGGCTGCGCCTGAGCACAGTGGTTTCACAGCACACACGTAAGCCCATGCACAGTGAGATAAGCAAAGGTTTTGCTCTCACGTTGGCATAGCACAGCAAACAGCTGGGAATTCTGCTGAAGTCTCTGTCAAACCCATGCTTTTCCTGGGTCTTTGTGTGCAGCTCACCAACACAGGGGAGCTCAGAGGAGGGAGCATTTCTGGTGCCTCCTCAAATGCACTGAAAACTCCCTTCTTAGCATCTGCAAAGAGGTTTTGAAGATGGCTGGAGCTGGTTCAGCAGCTGTCCTTGGTAAAGTGAAGAACGGTGTGCGTTCATCCATTCATTCGGGTCTACCGCCTTTGTTGAAGCAGGCATAGTTTTCATGTGAAAAAATTGGAAATTGGCCATAGTGCTTAGGGCTTTGAGCAGCTTAGTGTGGCAGGATTTATTTTTGTGATAGTAAAGGCAGTGGGTGCAGGTGAAACACAAAGTGTGCCTACAAATAAAAAGGAGGCTGTTCCCCTCCCATGCTCGCTCTCTCTTCTATTTCAATACACTTGCACTGATTTTAATAGAGCTGACTTCAGAAAGCCAGCGAGCACAGCAAGCATGAAGGTCTGAGTATTAGTCTGGAAACAAAATGAATAAATAGCCTTGGAGAATGCTTGCCTGCTATCTCTCCAACCACAGCCTCTTGCCTCTCTAGGGAATTGCTGCTCCTCGTACAAATTGGTTACACCACTGAACTTGTTTCCTCTCTCTGTCCCATGTCCACTCCAGTCTCCGTGGCTCTCTGCAGAAGATACCTGTCCCATCCAATGTGGACACAGCCAGTGCTTGTTTTCTCTTGGCTAGATGCCTCTGCAGGCTTAGAGCCAAACAGTGGGAAAGACAGATAATGGGAGCTTGGGTGGAATATGTGCTGGCTGAATCCAGCCTGTTTAATGTGTCCAGAGAAACTGTTTTTCAAAAGAGTTGCAGAAAACAAGGGATGATTCTCCATTGTTCTGCACATTACTGGCAACAGAAATGGAATATATCACAGGCCAAGCTAAAATCTGCTCAACACTTTCGGGAACAGGAAGGTGTAAAAGTTGTCTGCCAGCTGCTTTATCCCTTCTTTCTGCCTTTTAGTCAAAGGATGGCATTTATTGCATGGCCAACAACTGGATGCCCCACCTGCACCCTCCTGCTCCCAGCTGTGCACTGCAGTCCTCTTCTCTGCACAATGCCAACCCTCACGTGGGCTGCCTCGGGGATCTAAACCAGCAGAGGATTATTCACTTCTTTTGTAGGGTTATTTCACCTATGCTTGAAAGTATTCACCCCGTAAATTAGTAGCCTGCAGGGTAGGCTCTGATCTAGGTGTGTGTGATATGGTATGGTCAGCAGAGGCACAGCCCCACCCTGCTTCCCTCTTCAGAGTCCCCATGACTCCTCTGAGATGTCCATCCTACTGAAGTGACTGAGGGTCAAGCTGGAAGGCAGAAAACAGAACAACCTTTAAGTCAGTGGCTTAAAAGGGTTCAAGCTCCCAAGTATTCGGATAATGGAAATACCTTGATCAGACAGCATCAGAGAGGAATTGCTCTGGAGAAATCAGGAGTCAGAGGGTGTATTGGTGTCAACAGTCCCATCTTCAACAAGGATAAACCTCTGAACCCACTCATTCATCTCTGCAGGAATACTGGTTTTAAAAAGGTTAGTGTAAAAGGAAAGGTAAAGTGGGGATGCTCTTTGTATGAACCTAGGCATCCTGCTCGAGAGTAAGAGAAACACCCATTAACTTCAAAGCCTGGCTTATTTGTATCTTCCTTTGAGAGAAGAGAGCACCAAGGAAGCATCTTTATTTAGAGGAGTAATGGGCCAGGAACCAAGGAGCCAGCTTCCCTGCTAGTGCCAGCACAGTAATTAGGTGTGGCTGGGACTTGGACCCAGTCCATGGGAAGGACTGGCAGGCACGGTCCCCAGGCCAGTTGAGAAGGGATTGGAAAAAGTTGCTGCAAATACGTTGTAATGAGTAATTTCCTGCCAGCCTCCGGGGGACTGAGGGGGGGTAGGGAGACTCAGATGTTTAAGTTGATACCTAATAGGTCTTTTCCGTCTCTGATTTCTATGATGTGCATGCACAAAGCAAGAAGCAGCAGCTAAAATTGATGCACAGTCCGAGCCAAGCAGAGAGGTTTTAATCAATCTGAAAAGCCATTTATTGTGAGGATCCAACAAAGCGATAGAGATTATCACTGCTACACATGAAACCAGAACATGGAAAGCAAGAAAGAGCATTGAGCTCTTGCTTTGTGGGGGCTGAAGAGTGTACCCATTGCCTCTCTCTTGGGCTTAATAGTGGCATAGCAAGAGTGAATAACTTGGGGAGAGGAGCAGAGAGAGGGGATGAATAAGTCCCAGCTACTGATCAGTGATGGATTTAGAACAGGAATGGTGTTTGCCTCCGTAGGCTTGGGAAAAGAGGAGAGCTTAGCCCCATCATTTACCTTAGTAAATGATGTTTTCCATTGACTCATCTAAGTGAAACACTGAGGAGCTGCGAGCAGACTGGTTTGTGGCTGGAGGGATGGTCTGTGTGTGGGCAGATCTTTGGGACATTGAAAAAGGAGTAAATATCCTATGCATCCATTCGATCTGCAAGTGAGAACTGGCCATTTCTCTTTCCCTCAGCAGGTTTTTGAGAGAATGGAGGTTCAAAACATATGCCAGTAGCTGGGAGCAAACTGTGACTGCCCAGGGTGCAGAGACTGGTGCCATGCTCTCTGAATGCTTCTGCCTGCGGAGGAGATCTGCCTCTGACAACTCCTTTGTTTTGTGGTCCACGCTAGATGGCCAGGTCTAAGGAATTCTAGCACACTTAAAATTAACACTGGATCCAGCTTCAGTTTGGGCCAGTTTTCTTCTGAATGTAATAGCGATGACGGCCTTTGGTCTCAGGCAAGAGCAATCTCTGTGTTGATGGTGACCGTCTGAAGTAGCCCTGATGTTTAACAGCGAGTAACTGTAGTTCATAAATGATAGCCTTATAAAGTATTGGTGCATCTCACAACATGATTACAAAGTAGATGGTAATTAAGCTTCAGCAATTTCAGAAGTACAATAATTATCATTAAATTATATTTAGGGGGGGCTGTAGAGGTAACGGGAGGAACTACATAATCTAATAGACCTTTTCCATCTCCATGTTCTGAATGTAAAAACCAAGCAGAACCATCACTCTGTAGAAATAGGGGAAAAGGCACATTACAGCAGAAGTTCATAGCTGCCCAGAAGATGACAGGAGGAAAGCACAGCCTTGTCTTAGTTCTCTGTTCCACCAGGAGATACCCATGGTTTTTGCACCCTCCCTGGCTCCCAATTTCTCCAGACTTTCCACTCTCTTTTCTTTTGTTAGGGCATCAAAGGTCTGCCTACTTGCTGCCATACCCAGCCCAGGATCACAGCTGCTGGAGAGGTGTGCAGGTAAAGGGACACTGAACAATATCACATGTACAGTGAGGCCCAAGGACCAGGGTCACTGGTGGTTCTGGGTGGGTCTTTCCTTTTCATCTCTACACAGCATGATGGCCACAGAAGTTCCCGCCACCTTGTCTTTCAGTTGCTGAAGATCAAAGCACCCCAGTCCCCCTCTCCAGAAGTCTGTTGGCCCCGACACAGCTGCTTTAGCTATTCTTGAAGCTGCCTTGCTGGAGCTGGCAATTATCATATTATTGGCATCCAAGTGATGTAGTTTAAAAGCTCACATGGATATGCCTGTGGGGCAGAGCAATCTCTTAGTGACTGCTTTCTTGTCTGCTTTATTGCAGAACAGGATCTTAATGCCCTGTGCACAAATTGCTTGGGAAAGCCATGACTGAATCCCACTTCTTAAAATACAGGACAACACAGTAGAACAAGGGCCACTTTTTTAGCTTCTCTTCAGCCATGTCTTCATTTACATCAGCATGTCTGCATTTTGCATCACTGTTTTCATTCCAAAACTTTCTGTGCCATGGCTATAAGAAACAAACAGGCTGAGCGTGCACCTGCGAGCTGCATAGAGGACAAAACCCAAACACAACAAAACGTTCATTAATCCCTTTTCAATGTATCTTTTCCCCCTGCCTTCCCAAAAGGGGAGATGATGGGGACTGGCAAGGGGGAGGGACAGTCCCAGCAGAACAGCCTAACTATAAAATACAAGTGCAGTTGCTAAAAGCCCAATCTATTTTCAAATGATGTGCTCTAATGGAATGTTGCTGTACATCTTTTGATGAGACAGGAGTCTATTTAAAAGACAGGCGCTTTCAAATGTGCTTTTAAACCCCGTCTGTCAATTAGAACAACATCAAGGGTTCAGTGGCTGGGAAAAAGGATGACAGTAATGAAAAGCTGGGACGGCAGCAGAAGAAAAGAAAGATAAAGACCAAAAAAAAAGTGGAAAAAAAGAAGACAGGAGGAAAGAAAGAAAATGATATTGAAAAAATAGAAAGAAAAAGGAAGTGAAAGTAGGGCAGAATAAAGATTCTTAAAGAATAGGGAAGAACAAAGGTACATGAAACAAGATGGCACTCATTTGTCCCCAAAAATTATGCATTCATTTATAGCCAAGAGGATGCTGAGTGCAGAGAAAGCAGAAAATGCAATGCCTCTGAAAATCTGGTTCCCTGCATTACTCAGCACCTCTAAGTCGGGGGAAGAAGTGGTGCTCAGCCTCTCCCTGGCTGGAGCCCACGCTGGCAGCTCTCCCTGCAGCTCTGCCACAGACACTCACAAATGTTGGAAGATCGTTGATCTCAGAGAGGCACTCATACTAAGGTGCAGATCACTGTAGGGAATTTGTAACTGGTATTAAGTGCAGGAGTGAGAGAGCAGTAAATAAGGCACTGGCCTCAATGTTGGGCCTCACAAAACGGGAGGAAACAAAACATTGGTTCAGGTCCGCCCCGAGGGAATGGTACCTGACCTGTGTACAGGAGGTGTCAGGCAAGACGAAGGTGGTGGTGGGCACAGTGTTAGAGGTGGGTACAGCACACAGAGAGCAGAGGCTGACATCTCTGCCTGTGACGGTGCTGCTACTGCCATGCCAAGGGTGCTTTTATAATAATTTTGCCATTTCCTTCACCAAAAATGAGAAAAAATTTAAAATCCCCAGAAATCCCATCATCTAGCACCATTTTGCTCTGCCCCCAGCTCCCCGCCTTGGGTCACTGGCAGGCTGAAAGCTTTTCAATTCACGACATCGACCTCTGCCATTTGAACTAATGACAGAGATCCACAGCAGTAGGAAGCTGCTGCAGTCTGCCCAGGTGAGGGCTGGGGGGAGATGGCACCCACACACTGCTGTTAGCCCCTGACTGCTGTTGACTGCCCCCAATACACGCTCCCTGGGCTCTGTCACCCCATCACCGAACGATGTCTTGCCCAGACTCTCTCAGGGCCATGGCCAGCCGTGATGGCTCGCTCAGTCCTCCTGTCTGCGCTGAGATGTCCTCAGACTGGTGGGTGAGCCCATGCACTGGCCTCTCCAGGTGTGTGCAATAGCAAACCTCAAAGTGCCATAGGAAAAATCGTACGTGGGTTTGCTTTGTTCTCTCAAGTTCGGTGCCCAAACTCACCCTTATGCAAGACTCAGCGGTCTAAGTGCTCCCATGAATGTCAGTCATAGTGTTTGGTGCCTCAGTCACCTTTTTTTTCAGAAAACTCTGCCATGCACGGTCTCGTGATGCTCACCTGAAGCAGTGGAGTACATATCCACACCACACAGTATGTACCTGTGAGGCAACTGCTGTCCTGCAGCAGGAACAGAGGTTTGGGCAGAACGAGTTGTGTTTCACACTTTTTGCGCCATAAAGAACAGAAGCACTTGCCAAGGAGCAGTCCTGAGTTCTCACTCGTATCGTTGGGATTTAGAGACTTTTGTTTAGTTAGTTTCTACGACTACACGTTCTTTACAGCCACTGTTGCAGTGAGCCTTAAAAAGTCACAACATTTAACATATCTGGCTCCTCGAGAAACTAAATAAATCCACTTCCTCCTTCCCCCTGGTTGCTTGCAGAGTTGGCCGTAAAAGCCAGGGCACTATTTCTCCAGGTTTAATTGCGGGCATTCACTCAGGTTACAGCAGACCATGATCTCAGCACAGGGAGCCACGGGCATGGATCATACTACAGCTGGATGTATTACAGGAGCGCACAGGCATCCCGGTCAGTTCTGGCATTTGCTGTGCCAGGTGCTGTACAAAGGTACAACAAAAAGGTGGAGGTACACGTGTTAAACCAGCATGACAAGGAATCCTGTCTCCACATTAGACCCAACTGGATATATATACACACCTTAATGATTAAAACTGGAGGCTTCGTGTGGCTTTTCTCACATGACGCTTGCAGAAAGGCACTTGCAATCTCTCTCATGTGCTCTCCCTCCATGGGAGTGTAATTAGCTGAGCCCAAAGGGAGAGAGGTAATAAAGGAGTATGCTAACTTGAAAATACTCTGTATTTTTGCAGCATCTGTTGTTGTATGATAACTTGTTGTCTTTGCTGGTAACTTTCTTACATATCTCAGTCTTATTACTGCACAAAACAAGGCTTGTTCACCACATCTCCCAAGAAAACACTTTACAAGTATCAGCCATGCTAAGATATTAATTGGTGATAAGCATTGGGGCTGGGGTTTCTAGAGCGAGCAAGAGAATCAGAGTCCCAAAGGCTCTTTATGTACTCCCTTAGGCATTACTCCATATATATAATAAAATACTACAGGGAAACAACGGCAGAGCTGCCTGCTGCAGAAAATTCACAGCCACAAAAATATGAACCTTTTATCAGACCTTGGCGCCCACAGGCATTCTTTCAAGTCCACTGAAGGCTGCCTATCAGCCCTTATTTTCCAAGGTGAATGCTACGGTTTGGGACAAATGAGTACAGCTCCACTGCACTGGGACCAATCCCCATTTGCTGTCCCTGTGGCAGAAAGGCCAGTGTCCCTATCCCTTGAGGACCATTCTCTTCCTCTCTGTGTAAGGGTACAGTCTCCTCTGTGAGACACCCTCCCTGCATGGCTGAGATAATATCCTCCCCTGTTTGGAGAATTAATGCATTACAGGCTGTGAGGGGCTCAGATACTCTGGTAAGAGGGCCATGTGAGTACCTCTTGCCGAGTGGGTATGTTTAAGCAGTACCCGCTCAGATCTTCAGTCCTCATTACCAGAGAAACCAGCTGTTCTTCTGCTATTATGATCCCCCCTTAAATCTACCCTCCCTGTGACTCAACCCACAGGCTTTAGTGTGCAGTATATTGACATTTATATAGTACATTTCATACACTTCTCTCAAAGCTTTTACAAAGCCATGAATTACTACCCTGTCACCCACTGAATTCATTCATCCAAAAAAGAAGTCAGTCATTACACACTCGGCAATAAGCACTCATACACTACCAGCCATTGCGTTTGTATATGTGTGCCCCAAAGAGATAAGTTACTTTAATGCCATCTCTGCTATTAATGCAACAGAGAGCAAGGGAGGGGAAGGACAAGGAGAAGGCAGGTAAATGATGGGTGGGTGAGTCTGGGTCTTTCTCCATACCTAGATGTGGAGATGTAGCATATATTAACTTCTTAAGAGGCTGCAGCTGAAGAGAAGTAATTATGTGAGTGGCAAGGTGCCTCCATCCCAGTCTATAGAGGAGATAATAAAACAATGGAATACTTTGCGTTTGTTTTGCTCTTTTCATTCTGGGATCCCAAAGTGCTTTTCAGACATTAATTAATTCTCATTAAAGAAAAAAAAATTAAAAGACAACACCACCACAACTCTGGAGCAGATCTCATTTTGGAGATGGAGGCACTGACAGGTTTGCAAACTTCCTCCAAGCTGCAGAAAGAATTCGTGGCAGAAATAAACCCTAGAGTCTTGATTCCTGGCTCACTGTTTCATCTCATAGGACTCACCTCCTTTTCATCCACTCCTATCAACCCTGATTCTTTTTAATCAGTATTCCAGTGGGATGGCTTTCACTGCTGAGGAAAGGCTGCCTCAACTTTTGTCTCAATGAACCAAGCATATGCAGAGCGTCTAATTAATATCCCTGGACTTGATTGCAGCCAGACAAAAAAAAAAAAAAAAAAAAAAGAATATTCCCTTCAGATTCCAATGATTTTAGGATGTGTTTTCCACCAACTTCATGAAGCCCATCTGTGTTGAGAGGTAGTGACAGGGACCAGTTCAAAGCCATAACGACTGAACTGATTCTGTTTGCATCCTGTAAATGTCCTGGACTTTCCCCTGAAAAGAGCAAACCCTGTGGTGTGTTACTCTTAAGCCGACTTTTACCCCAGCATTAACCCTGGTTCCTTCTCCCCTCCTGCATACTGTGCTGCAATGACATTTTGGGTTACAGGTTGCAGCAGATTCAGATTTAATAACCAAAAGCCTGTCCCAAACCGCAGTGGAAAATGGCTGCCCCTACCCAGAGCAGGTGAAGAAGAAGTTAAGAAAGGGGAAAAAGCATAAACCAGGTCTTAGGAGATTTATTTTGTTGAAGAACTGAAATTGAACTGTGTTGAAGTGGCAATTCCTGGTCTGGCTCAAACTCTTCGATTTCAGAAGGATCCAAAAGCAGGGTTTAATGAGGGAAAGCAGTTAAACGGAGAAAGTAGTTAAATGTTTTTTTCTTCATTTGCTACTCCTAATCTGGCTGTTGGAAGAGGAGGACTCTTCAACTCCTAGGTATACCAAGTTCAGGAAAGGTGTTGCTCTAGAAGCAGAAAGAGCAGAAAATAATGTATGGGGAAAGAAAGGCTCTCTTGCTGAAGGCTGCCACCATTCTCACTTTTCCTATTCAAAGACGAGCCAAGAGGAAAATGGTCTCTTTTTTCCTGATGTCATCATCAGTTGGTATTTCAGACTCACTTCCAGTAGATCAGTTGATTTCAGAAGTGCAGGAACAGATTCACCTTCCAGTTCTGAGAAATCCACTGTTGAAATACCATCAGCTCAGGATCTCCAGTCCATGAACCATTTTCTGGACTGTTCTGTCCAGTGGCTGGAAAGAATGAACCCATGTTGACAACAGATGCTCATAAAAACTGCGTCTTTGCCTGACTCCTGCTCAGGTCTCATCAATTTCTGCAGTCACCAGCAATGAAGGTCATCCAGATTACCAGATGACCCTGAAAATTTCTGGTCAGGAATGAAGGAATCAAAATAGCAATTCTGTTTTGCATTTTCCTGAGTTTCTCCTTCTTCAGTATGTAACCTGTCAAGCATTCTCCCAGCTCTGATACCTTCCAGTTGACACTGCCACTCAGCTATATCAAAGCACCTATAAGTGATTAGAAAGACAATCCATTAGATGGTTAGGTCTACAGATAAATGAGAATACACAGATCCTTATTTGTACCTCATCCAGTGTACCGTTGCCTACAGTGTGGTACCATCATTTATTTCTAAGGGTTTCTGCTCGCTATGCCAGGTAGATGAAGCAAGTGCAGTTCATTCAAAGGCTTGCTGTAGTATATGCTGATACTATTGTGTACAGCTACACTGATGACAAACCCCTTGTAGAGAAATATCCTGTCTTGCTGGGAATGAGTCAAGACCAGAGTTTGGAAATTCATTTGCAAACAGTGTGTGGTTTAGCAATGACAGCCTTTTTCTAAATTCAAGTAATTATTTTATTAGCATTAATGTAACGTAAACCCACCTCTCTGTGTTCCTTTCCTCTAGGCTCTGGCCACAGCACTGAATGTTTCAATGCCAACATGTAGAGTGTGCTTACAAAGCTGGGAAACTCGTGTGGGAATCAATATGTCAGTGATCAATTGTCATCCTCTCCCTCTTCAAAACCCAAAGGCTCCCAGTGAATAGGCAGGATCGAATCTCTGACCTCATGTAGAATTCAAAAGCAACAACAACATGCCTGGAGAAATAGCTTCCCTCTGTCCATATTAGCTGAATGCACAAATGTGAAATAGTTTTTGCCTCAGTGTGCCAAATCACACTTCTCAATAGGGTTTTGGAGATAACTACATTCAAAAATCTCTCAACAAATGGCCAAAATAGAACATAAAACAACAAAGAAGGCATTACTTTAAATCTAGCTAGATTGCAGTTATTATGAAAAATATATTTTACATTTCTTTAGTAACTTTTACAGCAAAGTGTTCAACAGGCTACTGCTGAGATTTTAAAAGCAATATGTTGGATATATGCTTAATACCCACTAATTTAAAATGAAAACTAGAGACAGGCGTTTATGTCTCCTACATATTCATCTCTCCCTCCCCAAAGCCACACACTCGCAGACTCTTGCATGCACACAGAAATCCCTTTGGCCATGCAGTGGCTTCTGTAGTGGAACTGCTGAGCTGGGTTATTTGGAAAGACCAAATCATCTTTGTCAACTGGCAGTCAAGAAGAAACGAGATCTTAAACTGGAAATGCAGGGGAAAAAAAGGAAAAGAGAAATGTTTTTATTCACAGGGTGTGGTCAGAAGGACCTATCACCCATGCCCTAGGAAGGACACCACAATTTCTTTGAGAGTGAAGATGTTCAAGACGTTCGGTCTTGCACCTCAACAGAGGTAGCTCCTAGAGAGGAAGACTCAACATCCTCTGTTGGCTTGGCCCTTCATCTCAGCCATGACCAGAATTTCAGCATTACATCTGCAGATGGTGCTACTGGGGCATTCCTCAAAGCCCATGCTAATCCCACCTGTAATTCACAGCGTATCAAGTGCGTTACAAGGGAAAGCTGCTGAGCAAGGCATGGTGTGTTGCAGATGAGGGCAGAGGGGGCTGAAAATTGTAGGAAATTTAAACCTGATTCCAGTTCACAGTGATGTCAAACCACAGGAAATGAAAGCAGAAAGTGGAGAATTTATGAAAAGTGGCAGGAGTCATTATATGTGTGCAGTATGGATTGAAGAAGATCGTGTTGCCCCCAAATCGAAATGGCTTTTACCGTGTTTGGGCCCATCCTGACAAAAACACTTTCTTCTCTGTTGACGAGGGCCATGTTGCCATGGAGATGCAGGGCTGGATGCTTGGCAAAAGCACGTTCGATAAGGCAGGTCTAATGGATATATTTTCACAACATTCACAGTTCCTTTCTGCTCATTTTCTCCTGAGCAGACTCGTCCACTTCTTCCATTTTGCCACTTGATGAAAAATATCTTTTTACTCTTTTAATTTAGCTTAGATTTCCCTCCCTCCAGCATCAGAGCTTGGCAATTAAACTACTTATCTGAGATGCTCCACACCAAGGCCAAGTGCCTGCTTTTCATTATCAGGTTGGTTGGCTTGTTTTCACCCTCCCTCCCTCCATGTCTGAACCTCTTTGCTGCTTGCTGTATGTTATAGATGTTGCGATATAAGGAGCTTACAGTTTCATGCCCTTGCTAGTGGAAGAGGCCATAAGTTCATCTCTTCTTTAAGACAGCCCTTCTGAAGTTCTTGGGGACCACAAAGCAACATTACGTTGGCTGGGTAGATGTCCTGGAGCATACACTGACCCCGTCTGTGCCAAAACCACGGCTGCTAATGCAGTGTCACCTAGAACAGAGGCAGAGTTTAGTCACATGTTTTTAATTCCGGGTGTCTTTGGTTTCTTTTTAATATAAGCAAATGCAAGTTTATTTTAAACTAACATGAATGCAAAACGAATTTCTGTGCATATGTAGGTACACAAATACAGACGTTCCTAGACATAGGTAAGTTATTTCACGTCCATTTCCACTGAACATCTTTGACAGGTTCTTTCTGTCTGAGTATCTTTTGACCAACTTCAGGAATCTGTTTGAGTTCTTCTGCAGGGATAGTCAACAGGCATATTGACTAGAAAGGATGCTCACAGAAACACCCTGTTTGACTGGAAAGAACAGTTGAAAGAATATTTTCAGTAAGTGAATTGAAGAAATATAATATTCATGTCACAAAATGCATTTATGCCATGTGGCCTCTGTGACCACTTAAAATTAGTCAATTCCTTTGGATTGAGGATACTCTTAACGAACTTCTCCAGAATAAAAAGAGCAGACCAAGAAGTATTTGCATTAGCAAACAATTTTAAACAACCCAATTAGCTGGAGAAGTCAACACCACAAGCATAAAAAATTCACAAACAGAAAAAGAGGCAAAATTCATCCAATAAATTATTCATCATGAATTATCTGCCCAGTTTTCTTTAGATCTGGTTTAAGTTATTACTAATTAGTTATGGAACCCTTTACCTACTAGGTCGACTTGGTTGGGAAGCGGAGGAAAATCATTATCTCCAGCGGCGATTTGAAGGCAGCTCCTAGGAGCTGGTAACTCAAAGCTGTGTCACCAAGTGACTCTTACGAGCTCTCTTGTTCCGGCTGACAATAACACAGACTGATTTTCAATGGCAACAGTCATCAAGATTGCATTTCATCTTTTCTCCCCCGAGTCAGGGCTGAGACATGCTGTTGGGGTCAACATTTGGGAGGCGTCCATTGTTCAGCACGTTCAGTGAGTGCCCGAAGGACTGCAGACACCAGGGCTGTCACTCAGACACCATTACAAATCTTTCGGGTGGTTTCTTTCTCCTTCTGTACATGCTAGTGTCTTGGGAAAAGAAAAGAGAAATGAGATTGAGTATCATAGGATTCCTTGTTTCTTTGGCTTTGCCTCTGTCTGGGCTGCATGTCACATAGGGCTTTGGCACAGGACGTGGGCCTGCAAGATGTGAGGCAAATACAGTAAGGGAATAATTCATCCAATAAGCAAATTCATTTCATCTCCTCATGGCTTCAAATTTTCCCATCCACAAGACGCTGCTAATGATACTTTCCCTGCTTTGAGATCTCTGGATGAAGGGGGCTGTGTATGCAAAAAAAACCCCCAGCATTAACTCTTTATAAAAGCTAATCCTCTTTGTCTGCTTTAACCACGGAAGCATGCAAAGCTCAGTGTTAGATGTGCCTCTGCAGTGCAGAGGAACTATAATTGGGAGCTCAGAAGGTACGGGGAGCAGTGACAAAGACAGCCAGAAGCAGGGAAACAGCTTTAGTAGGCAGAGAGACCAGGTAGGATCCCATGATCAGACAGTGGATCCTGAGGGAGAAATGTGATGATGTCTGTGAGACCATGAGTGCTAGGAAGGCAATGGAGCAGCGGCACTTTTTCACCAGTTGCACAATAGAAGAATGATTCGGTACCAGATTTAAAACATGTAGACACAGCCCTTTCCACACCTTTCCTAGTGACACTGGGATTGTTCCCAAGAGCTTGTTATCACCACAGATGGAACTGGTTTTAGCAGTATCTCTGACCAATCTACTGACTCTGAGAAGAATTGCCAGACTCCCCCACTATTGCTAGGAAAACTGTTGAATTTTGCAATGTTACGACGACCTGTGCACAGCTCTTTCCTAAGTACCAGAAAATTTGCAGCTGCATGTATATACCTGTAAACGTCCCCAGTGGGAAGATAATACCAAGGCTGAGAAGGCCTCCTAATTAATAGGTCATCTGCATCCGCATACACGCCGTATACAGCCAGTGGATGAACACATGGTTTTACTGTGGTTACCTTGCCCATCTGGTTACAGGATGGGGGATCAGAAAGGAGAAGGTCTGAGTACGCTGATGCCTTCCTGGTAGATTTTCTCTGTGGAGTTTTCACATGGTCACGCTTCATTGATAAAATGAGTCCAGGAAGGTTTATTCATTTTGCTGCTTATTGTTTCCTCTAACAGGTGCGAGCGCTATAATTAGGTCTATACAACGGCATTTCTTGTTACTCGAATTCCTTCTGTCTCTCAGATGCTCCTGGCTATAGCACTATAGCGGCTGCTGCTTAGAGAATGAGTGAGAATGAGTTGTTTTCTTTCCCTCCTTTTTCTTCATTCATCCATATTAAGCCAAGAAAAACATAGCCTCCACCTTGCACAGATCATTTTTGCTCCTTGTCTTTCTTGGGCTCAGCTGAAGATGTTACCAAATGCCCTCACTCGCCTCTGATATAGGCATCTCCCTGGAAAACACAGCACAGACCAATGCTAGGGACACATGCATGCACAGGACCAGAGCAGAGCTGGTGTAAGATGGGAAGGAAAAGACCAAGGCTATCCCTGAAGAGCTGCCCTTTGCCGCCAGTTTTGGAGGGAGTGTGCCAGTCAGCTCCACTGTTGACTTTCTTGAGTAACGGCAGGACCAAGGGGAGCACAGTAGCGGGGGTATCACACACGCATCCTGCAGGAGCAGTGTCGAGGGACAGATTGATATCCAATGGTCAAATGAGTCTCCACTACATCTTTTGCTGATTTAGAGGCTGTATTTCTTTCCTTCCAATTTAATACACACACATATATAACCCATCAGGCAAGTGGCGTAAAAATAGGCAGGGCCCAGTTCAAATATCTGGAAATGTGTGGATGCATCCAGTTTAACCAGCAAAAAACTGTCCCTTGAGGCCCTAACAAACCAATGCCTGCCCTCTCAGAAATCAGTGAGCCTGCCTAGAAAACAAGGGAAAACAAGTCTCTATTGGCACTGTACGGAAGTGGGATATTTTCCCTGTCATTTTTTTGCCTTATTATATGATGTGCCAAAAATGTAAATTCAAATAGTGCTTTGGAGCGGGGTCTTTCTGGGAATGACGGGGTTGCATGTTGGCAGCGCCCTCAAGGCCTGATCGGTTTCAGGCTATGAGGAACGACATCGCACTGAGAAAATGAGGCTCTCAGGATAACAACTGGGAGTATGTGCTGCTTTCAGTCAATCAAGCCCAAACTCAGTCACGGAGTAATCAAGCTCAATTCAACCAGCTTCTGCATTATTAGTTATTATTTATCACTTGAATTACTGGAGCACCTTGAGGAGGCAACTGAAATGAGAGCAGAGAGGGCTGGTGCTGTACAAAGATTAATGAGAGCGTGGCAGTCCGGGTGAGCACACAGACTGCAGAGACCAGGTCGGTGACAAGCAGGAGAGAAATGGGGTTGCAATTAGGCATTGGCAAGGACAGTCTGTCAGCCCCGTGGGGAGGATCTTGCTCCCTGATTTCAGGCAGGCTGCTCAGCATCCAGCATACTCAAGGCTCCCTCCATAGCTGCTGGAGGCAGAGATGGCAGCGCAAAGCTGGAGTCAGATACAGGTCCTCTGCGGAGCTGCATGCTCCTCGCCATGGAGCAGCTTGGGGACACCACCCTCCTACAGGTCCGGGCTGCAGTGAAGCACAGAAAATACCGCCACTCCCAGGCTTGACACTACTTATAGCCTTGACAGCCCATCATACACATACCAGTTGTTTCCATCCAATATCCTACACATACAGATACACATCCCTATCATGCTCCACCAACCCTTCAAGGCCTTCATCTTTCCTATTCTTCCTCAGACACATCTCACTAAAGTCGTTGCCTGCTACTTGCTTCATCCAGTCTTTCCCTCAGTGCCCACCGCTCTCAACGGTAAAGCTGATGAGTCCCTTGGTATGTCAGCTGGGGTCTGTCCAGATGAGGCAGGAGTCAAGTCCCTTCCCTCTGCCTTGCTGCCTTGCTCACACCAACTGACATGTAAGTAATATGCTAGACATGTTTCTTTTTTCAGTTAAAAAAAAAAGTAATTTATTTTCTAATTACAAAAGAATATAGGATTAAAAAAAAAAAAAAGAAAGAAAAGAAATTATGACTACCAGATGGCGAATCACCATTTAGCAGGAGCAGGCAAAGAGAGGACTCAGTCAATCACAGGGTAAGTGATAAGACACCAGAGTGAACTACTGAAAGAAAGGCAGCTCATTACACAAAGCACTAAATTATCCTTACTGGGACTTCTCCTCCTTCTTTTTCCCTTTCTATTTTTATTCTGAGCCATAAAGAAAGTAATTCCACTGAGACCCTCTTTTACATGATTAACATTTCCATTTTAACTTTTTTTTGATTGTGTCCCTGCCATTAATCTTTCTGTCTTTTTCTGTGCCCTGCTGTTCACCTCATCTTCTAACTTTCTAATTCCCTCAGCCCATCTCCCACACCCACAAAGCAGTCATAAGCCCTGCTGCTGGTGGGAGCCTTGAACGGATCAGGCCAAGGTCAGGGGAGATGTCTCAACACAGTGTCACCCAAGATCCCAGCAGCATCGTGGCCCATCAGCAGAAGTACCGTTCCTCCAAAGGAACATCTAGTTGAGATCACTTCCCTACACTTATTTGCATGGATGTTCAGGGGTAATTTAAAAATCACAGGTAAAGAGATAATCCTGAGATATACCTGGCCAGCAATCCCTGCTTGACTGAGATGAGAGCTGATGATATTCATGGCTGGCTGAGAGCTATTTCTGGCTCTATTCTTTTCTACTGAGCAGCTAATTCATCACTGGGATGAAAAGTTTCGGGCAGCACAGTTTTCAGCCAGCATCACAGCCGTGTCTGCCTTTGCTGCTTGAGCAGACAAGATGCAAACCACGGCTCCCTTTCGCCAGGGAAGACAGTGGGGAAAAGGTGGTAGGTCAAAACAGACCATTGCCCATCTTTGCACGTATCTCAGTAAACAGGAAAACAGAGGGAGCACTGATTATTAGGCGATGACACCCATTGTGCCATAGGTCCCAAAAGAACTGTGGGTTACTAGGCTGTGTTCCCGTCCTGTCTCTGATCTTGGCCTGTGCCAGGATATTCCCAAAATTTCCGCCTACCCCAGTTCCCCTCTGTTGCCAGAAAGGTCAAGATTATTGCCTTCCTTTGCAAAGTCCCTGTAAAACACTGCTAATGTGGAGCAAGAGCTCGGGTTTTTACAGCTGCCTTCTGGCACCAAGGAAGCCTGTTGCCCTGGGAGCAGCCCCTCGGCAGAAGCGAGCCAAGCTGCGGCTGTTGCTAGCCCATAGATCCCCTCTTACTACTCGTTTCCTTGCCCTGTTGGCATTTATAGCTTGTTAATGTGTTTTAGGAGCATTGGGCAAAATACAGATAGTCAG
The DNA here is from genome assembly GCF_009769465.1 of Tauraco erythrolophus. NCBI lineage: Eukaryota > Metazoa > Chordata > Aves > Musophagiformes > Musophagidae > Tauraco > Tauraco erythrolophus. The sequence goes on from NC_141476.1 coordinate 12,322,852, forward strand.
GCATTTTATTACTCATATTTCTGCCTTGATGACAGAACACCGTGCAACTTGCTAATGAACTGGGCTGAAGAGAATGCATTGGCAGCACTAATTGGAATGCACAGAAGGCCTTGAAAAAGAGGGAAACCTCAAGGACCCTCAAAATAGCCTCTTCTCTGCCTGGAGCTACATGCTGCCTCAGCCTGTGAGGAAACTAGTTGTTGAATGACACGGGTTTGTCTTTTCTAGAAACCATGCAGGTGAAAAGGAGAGGTTTCAGTCAATATATAAAGTACTTTTTAACAAAATGAGAGAGTTTTAGCTTTGAGCACCACGGGGACACTGCTGAACTGTGGCAGCTTCAGAATATGGATACTCGCTTGTCAATAAAAACCAAATCTTGGACTTGAAGTGCAAACAAATTAAAATTAATTAATCAGTGGAAAACACTTCATTTGAACTAGGAAAAGCAGATGCAACTAGCAAGTCTAGGTGGACAAACAAGATAATCAAATCGATACCCACACTTTTCTTACCGGCTCGCAGCCACAGGCTGCAAAGTGAGAGCAGGCGTGTGGATTCGCTTCGTTTCTATTAGCTATCAGCCGGTGCTGCAATTAAGAGGAATTCGGACCCACTGGGGGAGTTATTGCCCTGTCCCTGGGTGGATGGTGTCTGTGTGAGAGGGAGCAGCTCACTCCTACTGCCCGTGCCTTCTAAATCTCTTGCTTCTGCACCAACCTCACTCCTTCCATCCGAACCAGAGCGGGCTGGGAAATGTAAATTGTAGGAGGTTGGTAGATACCAGAGGGATCAACCCAGTTCATTGCTGTACCAGCTAATCAGTGCCATTGTCAACAGGAATAGCTGTAAATGAGTAGAGCCAGGTGTAAGACTTAGTTAATAATGCTCTAATTGAGACTAGATTATTGGGGCCCTGACACAGGGACAGGGTCGGGGAAAAATTTTTTTTTTTTTGTTTTGTTTTTAGCTGTTTAAAAGTGCTGCTTAGATTTTGCAGATGACAGTCAGCTTGTTCATGTGCCAGAATCACGTGTGCCCTCTGTGGGGACGATCTTCAGTGCCAGGGGAGGTTGTAGCCTCTGTGGGTGCTTCCATAAGCAAAATAGCTACAGAAAGTGCCTGGTGTATCTAGGAAGAGAGCAGTATCCCTTTCCTATCCACCTGACAGCGCATCGGGTCCTGTGGGCTGGAAACAATGTTAAATTGTTAAATTGTTTTAATCAGTTAAAGATGCCCTGTGAAATTTGGGCTCTAATACCCAAAAATCTGGCATCAGGATGTTTTGGAGTTTCCCTCTGTCTTACGAGATGGCACAAGAGCATGTCAACTAAAGAAATTGGAACTTTCCTGAGTTACATTTTTAATTATTATTTGATATTTGCTCTCTGCAAGAAGAAGCTATCTTGGTCCTAGACCCGGCTAGATACTGAGAAGAAAGGCTCATAATATTCATTTAAAACTGTTCCAAATTAATTCCAGTGCAATTCTTTGTGGTTTTTGCTTCCCACAAACATTCAAGTGAATGACTTTTGCCAGGAAGGGCAGTAACCAAAAAAAGACAAAATTTCAGAGAAGTGTAGCGAGTATTGCCACCCCCCCCCCCCCCCCCCCCCCCCCCCCTCAGTTTTTTGCTTTGGGGCGAAGAAACATGTTTATCACCTACATACTCAAGCCAAATGGGGCACACTGCAAATGTCAAGTGGCACCAATGACTTGTTGTCAAAAAGTGGCTTGGAAATTCACTGGGAAAGAGTTTCTTTAACAGATTAAAAAAACTATGGACAAATCACAAGCAGAACAGGGAACAATTCTCCCTAGATCTACATTTCATTGCTATGAATGCTTGGCTCATCTCTCCTCTACTGTCCCGTGCCTTTGCTGTCCTCTTTCTTAATGTGGCTCTTATTAGTTACACTTCAGCTTTTGGTTAGGCAAACAGAAGCATGTATTTCACCTGCAGCACTTTCTTATTCCTGAGATGAATGTGGATCTGTTTTAGAGGCTGGAAAAATCTTACTCTGAGATCCAGGGTCTGTTTGCTATTCCAAAAGCTTGTGAAAGAAGAGAAGTTGAGCCCCGATGATCAAGATTGTGTGTGTGTGCGTGCATGTGTGTGTGTGTGTTTGCATTCACACCTTAATGTGCATCTCAGTAGTTCTGTTCCTTCCTCACTCCCCCTTCCTCCGCCCAAGGTCTAATTAAAACAAGAATGCACCAGACTGCCTTTGCTCTGTTTCATCTCCTGATATTTTTATGTTAAATCCACCAAGGAAATCTCCTGAAGTCTTTGAAGTCTTGGGGTGTGTGAATAAAGATGTCACAACAGTAGACACAGGGCTTCTTAATGAGGACAGAAGGTTTGATGTCGAAACACTTCAGTGCCCAAAGGAAGAGATGCTCTCCAGCAAGCTCTCCCTTTCTCTCTCCCTATCTTTCTTTTTTGTATTCTTGCTGCAAGGGCCTACTTTTTTTTTCCCTCTCTTCTATATTTTTATTTTCTCCCCACCTTTCAAGGAGGAAGAGTATAAATGAGAGGAAATGCAGGGAAAACGCATGGTTTTACAAATCTTGTCAGTGTTCATGCCACTGTTTCTTTTCTCATTTTGTCTCAGTACCACCTGAGGTACCAGCCCCATCCAGATTCCTACTGCCTTCTTTCCAGTCTGGCCTGAAGTAACAGACCTTCTTTCTGCCTCTGTATCTCTCCCCCAGTCAAAAAATTCTGTATCAGGGAAGGAAAGTTTAGCTTTATCGAGAGGAGATTTTGCTTGAAAGAATATCCATGAAGTCAAAGGTTAATTTAATATAACTTAGAGGAACCTCTGATCCCTAGATTACAAAACTCATTATCACAAGCCTGGTCAGTGACAACAGCTCCGATACTCTTTGCGACCTCGATGTGTTTGAGCTGATCTACATCTGCTTTGAATTTGCCTGCTGGACCCTTATCCCTACTGCTTTCCCCTGTTGCATCTGAGAAGTCAGCTTGTAAAATCATGGGGCAAATAGAAACCAAGCAACTTATCTCATCCCATCATTCTTCACCCCATGTAACCAGCAAACAACAGGATGCCATTAAGGCAGGGCTGGACATCCTTTTGGGTATGTTGGTTTTATGGTAGAGAAAGCTTCCAAGTTTCATGGGAAGAAGGCATTTCCTACACATGAGAAATGCCTTTTGAAGCCAGGTTTCCCTTCCCTTTAGGGTGTGCTGTCCTCTGAGGGAACTGAGTGGTTATCTTGTTGTTACCTCCCAGGCAGGATCTGGTTCACACAATGACCTGTTATTACTAAGCAAAGCCCTACCATCGAATTTGAGATCCCTCCTTTGTGAGCTGTCCTTACAACTGGCTGCTGCATCCAGGATGAAGACCTTCTGGCTTGCCCCATTTGTCTCCCACTATACTGGATTTATGGTGGGGTCCCTCCATGTCCTTTCCCTCGTATGGACCATTTAAGAATCTCATTCCTCATCGTTTCTCTGCAGGATTTTATCCCTTATCTTCACAAAATCTGAGCACCTTCCACTTTACTTGTCACAATTCCCCGGGGAGATTGTAGCATCAGTGGCAAAGGATGTTGTTTTGGTGCTGATTAAGTATGTACAGGCTCCTGCTTCCTCATCCCCTGGACCAGTGAGCATCAGAACAAAAGGGCTGAAGCCTTGAAGCCTCAGTGACTCTGAGTTCACGTCTTCATGAGAGATGAGGGGGAGTACTTTCTGGTTCGTGGTAGAGAAAAGAAAGTTGGGGCAATGCTGTAAATCGAACCCAGTGGCTGCTGAAGCCAATTTAGCTCCTAAGGATCCTGTCTGTGTACTTTTTCATTAAGCTCAAGCATAGCTAGGGTTTTTGCTGCAACACCTCCGAATTTCAAGCTCAGCATGAGTCAGTCCCAAGTGCTGAAATATTTAAGGGCTTTTTTCACTCAGGAGCTGGATTTATTGACACCAAACGATCTGTATCATTTTTCATCTAAGAAAAACCCTAGTATTTGGAGTTGGTAGTGATGATGATGATTGTTTGAAATTAAACTCTTTGCATTGACTGACCCAATCTGCTCAGTTCCATCCTTCTCAAATAAGACACAATCTTCCTTCCCCATCAGGATTCCTCTTCAAAGCCTACTGCCTTCTAGCCCCCTCGGGTGATGCTAATACATTTTAATAGGGATGTGGGAGCACACTCACCTCGTCGGTTTGTACTTGGGTTAATTATCTAGGCCTGTTGCACTCGCGGTCCAGCTGCTGAGAGAAGGCTGGAGGATGGAGGTGAGCTGGGAGAGCCCACCCTGCATGCAAAGAGACCTGGCACAGCAGCTGGGGTGGAGGGTCCTGGGTTGCAAAATACCGTGCAGGTGCAGGACGGGTGTACTAATAGCAGGGAAAGTGAGTGCTTTTGCTTTGCAATTTGTTCAGAAGGGAAGGTGGGTAGTCATTCCTTTCCTTCCCCCTCAAAGAAAATCACAGCAATCTTTTTTCCCTCTTCTGTCAATAAAACAAAGTGCATAGACTCACGTGATTCACTTAGATGGTGTATATTGCTCAGAGAAGTGGAGATTTGTTGCTGGAAAATATAGGAGCACGAGCTGAACTCTGACCCTTATGTTTACTGCTCAAACTTGCTGCAGCAATCAAAGGTGCCCACCGTTCCCCCTGCCAGAGGATGTGACCCCTGAGACAGAGATTTGGACAAGGTGTTTCTGCCTACACTGAGAACCTCTCCCTTCCCCAGACAGTGATTTACCATCAGCCTCTGCACTGACAGCAGAAGTTAACACAACAGCAGTGAGCGCTTATCCCAGGCAGAGGGGCAGGGAGACAGCTGGGTTGGTAGCCTGTTATGGCAAGCTCTGCCAGAGGCTGCTTGTCAAAATGAAGCCCCTCTCCGCCTGTCAAGCTCAATACTCATTGTTATGATCTGGTCTTAGACCAGGGCTATGACTTTGCTGTGCTCAAGACTGTGCAAATTCAGCAAAGTATCAAGTTATTTGCTCAGGGGCTGGCAATTTTTAAGTGAGTGTTAACGAATCAGATGAGTGTATGCTAGGAGCTCAGGTTACCATGTAGTTTTATCTATTCACCAGCCCCTTTGCAGACTAAAGCACAGCAAAAGCCCAGTCTGTAAACCCAGCAAAATCCCAGGGGAACACAGGGCCAAACGCCAGTTTCCCAGAGACAGTCAAACCTATTCTCTGGATCTGATCATCCTTTGAATCAGAGAGCACTTAAGCTACCCAGATCCTTACCACTGTTATAATGAATGCATTGCTTCCACTGTCGGACAGAGGATTAAGTCCTGCTCAGATTTGAGGTCACCTCCTTTCCCAGACTACTTGAAGCCATCTGGTTTTTGTGCCACTGACCTTTGTCAGTCCACATTAATTCACAGAGGCTGGAGAAAGAGCTCAACACTCCTTTCTGCAGAGCCCTGAGTCACTGCTGGGAGCTAGATGGGTAACGAAAAGCTGTTCAGTTTTGTTTTGATTTCCAGATCGTCATGAATAAATTTCTACTCAGGTCCAATCAGATTGTCGCCTATAAAATTCCCTGTCTATTACTTTGATCCTGTTTGCCTGAATCTCTAATCTCCACAGCACTGCAAGCCAGTATGCTGCCACAACCCAAATTACCAGCTATGGTTTGTGATTCTGCATCATCAGCTCTCTCCACCCCAGCATGCCAGCCTCCTTCCTTTGCTTTTCAATGCTTCTAAACACTTCAGCATATTTCCAAAGTCATCCTGTATGCAAGCAACCCCTGACCCTGTCTTATAGTAAAGACCTGGGGTTCAGTGTCTCCAGTTTACCACACTTAAAGCAAAACTTTTCAGCGATACACATGCCTGGCTTGCACAACCTGAGCTATAGCCAGACCTGTCAGCAACTGCGGGAGCACGTCTGCCGGTACAAAGCACCAACAGCTCATGAAAATGATTGATTGACACTAATCGGAGAGATTTCTGGATGCATTCCTCTGTCACCAAAGCCTCTGGGAGGAAGGGTGTCCATCCAGCGGTGTGGGTAGGAGGGAATTCGGGACTGACTGCAGGCAGAGGAAGCTTCGCGCTGCACATCCCACATCCTCGTGCTTCGTCCCATACCCAGAGCTGGGCAGGGAGGGAGTACATGCATTACACACCACTTAGCCTTTCTCTCCCCTGGAGTCCCGGGTCACTGCAGTAGCACAAATGCCATCACACTTCTCCAATACGATTTGCTGAACTTCAAGGAGTTCTTTGGTATTCACAAAAAACCCGCTGTTTCTTCAATTCATTCTGGAAAGTATTTTCTTTCCTGCTTTGTTGGTCATGTGATTGTTTGGTTTACTCTGCTATTTAAAGGTCTATCAGGCAGCCACAGAAGAAAAAGATTTCCACGTGACCAGTCGTGTGCTGTGCAGAAAGAATAGCAAATAGTTGTACTAAGTAGTCTGCCAGCTCTCTGTAGCAAGGAAGTTAGCCATTTGAGCTGGTCTCTCCATCCTTGTAAATAGCATCCCTAGGGATGGGAGACTCTTTTCAATGAAAGGCTTCCTGCCAGTGGACCTTCAGTTTGGGAAATCCCATTTGGCATGCTCGTGCCTCAGCATCCTCTTGCTGTGCTTCCTCCCTCTCCTGAAGTGTTGTGCTGGCGAGAGATGGGAGAGACACTTGTCTTGGCTGGGTCTGCAGAGCCGTGTGGTTGCAATGCGTCAGTGTGGATGAAGAGAGAAAACTGTCAGAGATATGGATGGGCGGTCAGAAGTCAGCATCCCCTGCCGAAATGACCAGTGACCTCTGTTATTGGAAAAGACATAAATTCTAGGGGCCTTGATTGCTTCATTTATAATTAATCAGCAAAATTGACATGAAAATAAATAATGGGAGAGGGTCTAAAAGAGATGGGGAAAGCGAAGTTATTCAGGGCTGACTGTGCTGCTACTTCCCTTTTCCTTTGCCCCTCTGTAATTAGATAGCTCTAAGAAGACAGCCTAGGGCCAAAGGGTGCAATATTTCACATTCTTGTTCCTACCTTGTCTTATCTTGACCCCAGTAAGGATAGCTGCTGGACTAGTACTCTGGGATTTTGACCTACGATTCTCTTCCAAAACTGAATGACTGTAGGCAAAGGGCTGAAGTCTCATATCAAAGATTCTCATGGTCAATGCACATATCAGAAGATGAAGCATAAAGGTGATTAGAGCATCTAAAGTCCTTCCCTGCCTCTAATGCTTCTCTGTGCATTCTGATGCTAGGGTTGCACATGTAACCTTTGGCATCTGCAATGTGGACACCAAGGACAGCATGCTGCTCAAACTGCATGTGAACAGATGTTCAGACCCTCAGACCAAAGCACACCCACTGTGCTTCCTAAGAGAGCTGGGATGCACCTACACTTAGATGTCTCCAGTTTTCCCCAAGATCTATGAAAACAGGTGAAGGAGAAACATTTATCAGGCTTTGAAGTATGTGGAGCAAACCACAGCAGTGCCCCTTGTACACAGAGAATTGAGTGTAGCTAAAGCAGTTGCATCCTCTCTATGGGTGAATGCTTTTAAAACAGCTGTAGGCTTGGGAGCAGGGAGGATGTGGCTTTGGGCAGTATTTCAACCAGCCACAGGTTGTCCAAGGTCCTTTGGTGTTGTAACTAGCTGAGTCATCAACGTGGCCAAACTCTTCTAGCAAGAGCTTCTTATAGATGGTGATATTGGGATCAGGCAAGCTGGCAAAAATGGTGTGTGTTCAGCAAAATTCAGCATCCTTTTTTTTTTCTATAGAAATTACCACCATTTGAAGTATCCGCAGTGGCATTGCAAGCCAGACCAGCTGTGTCTGGGTAAGTAACTCAGTAAGTTCAGAAGAGGTTTGTTCACAGAATTGGGATAGGAAGGATGAGTCAAATGTGATTTTCACCACAATTTGAAAACAAACCTGCAGCTTTGTGGATTTTTGACCAACATCCCCTTGAAAGTCTCCCATATGTAACACAAGAAGGCCTGAGTGATTTACCCTCTGGTGTGACCTCAAAGCAAGCATCATGCTGACATTGGCGTCTGTGTAAGAATTGAAACAAGAAACCTTGCAGAGGGAAACCAACTCACTTCAGTCAGCTCCAGCCAGCATCACAGTGAACTTGCTTGTTGTCAAAAAGGACACCACGGCCATAAAACACCTATTTAGCATTGCTTTGGATTGCATTACTGCTTGTGCCTTAGATTACTGGCCTGAGAAATACTCTTCAAAAGCAAATATACTATCTCTCGCTTTCAGTGCATGTGTTTCCTTCCACACGACATGACCAGTTTCCCATTCCTTGTCTCGGCTCTCTTTTGCAGATCTCATGCCAGAGGCTGACCCAGCTGAAATCTCTGTTTCCAGTTCTGCAGAGTCAATCGCAAGCCTTCAGCCTTTTTGTTGTTGCTGTTTTTTCAGGAGCAGAATAATTTTAAGATCCTTGTTTTTTTAAAGCCTCACTAAATTCAGAAGTGATGGGCAGTGACCCATGAAGTTCAAAGCAGCAATTACTTCTTGGAGGATGTTCATTTGTGGGAGTCAGTGATTCCCCTGATGTGCAGAACAAGAGTTTGACTGCCTTCCATATAGCAAATACGGACATTGCCAGATCCTGATCTTCATTACATCTATATCAACCTGCTTGAAATATCATTGGCTGCAATGACAGTGCAGGATGTGGGCCAGATGCTGTACATGGCATTGAACATTGTAGTTCCTGCTTCCAACACAGTGAACAACCTCTGCCTTCAAACCCTTGCCCTCTCTCTCCACTTCTCTTTCTGGCCAGCCTGTGTGGATGAAACTAGGAAGTTTCCTGCTAAGCTTTTTGCTTGCTTTCCTCTAACCTTTTTGCAACTTCTGAAAGTCTGGTTAAGGCTTTCTTCGTTGCACCATCATTCCCCTAAATCTAAAGTGAGCTGGTCGTGTCGCCTGTCTATGTCTTGGCTTTTTCTCTCTGTAAGAATGAAATAACAATACTCCACATTACTCATTCTCTGGTGAGCAGAGCTTCTGATGCCTGGCTAGGGTTAATCATAGGGTTAACCAAGTCGTGAAAAAATATTCTGGGAAAATGCAAAAGATTTCTCGCTTAGTTGGACTGAGCAATCTTTCTTTTTTAAATTCAGTGTCAGCCAAACAGATCTCTCTTTCACTGTCGCTCTCTTCTGCTGTGGGTCAGCAACATGATGTGCTTCTCCTTCTTGCAACTTCAGGGAATACAAGAGAGCCATAATTTGCTCTGGCCCTTTCAGAAAGTCAGCTCAGTTTTCCCTTTGCTCCTGCACTGGATTAGGGGAAGCCAACCAGCAAGACCCAAAGCACTTCTGTTCTTGCTGTGGCTGTCAGCCCAGGTTACATGTGCTTTCTCAGAGGGGGCGCTGTGCTGGTTTTGTGTGAAGAGGTTCTGGTGGTGGGAGAGGGGATTTGTTCCCTGTGACTTCCCTGGTCTCTGAACAGGTCAGACCCAGCTCTGGCCACCAGATCGGACACCCATTCCCCTCGGGCCGGGGTTGAGCAACCTGCGCCTCTGCGAATTGCCCTATTTAAGTTGGGACAAAGGAACCGGAAAAGGTGCTTTTCCTGGGAGTGAGAAGAGAAGGGAGGAGGGCACTGCCCACTCCCCGGCTCCCGGCCGGGGGCTGCCCGCGCCAGGCTGGCACCCACCCGCTGAGGATGGCAGCGGCAGAGCCACCAGGGGAACTCGGGGAGAGCCCCGCTCCCTGGGTGCCCGCTGGGACCAAGGTTCACCAGAGAGGACTGAGATCTGAGAGAAACGGCCGCACAGACACCAGGTCAGTGAAGATTGAACAGAACGAGGTGTGCTGGAGCTGAGTTTCCCCCGCCAACCGGTGGCGAGACGGCAGGTGGCCCCTGCAGCCAGGACAGACTCAATGGAGCAGAGACCCACTCGCAGCCCATGGAGAAGTCCATGTTAGAGAAGAGATTGCCTGAGCCTGAGAGAGGTCGTGAGAATGGGATGCACGACAAGGTAGACGGACGCATCTAAAGTCCGTAGGACGACCCACATCGGAGTGAGTGGCAACTCCCTAAGAATCTGTGACTGTGGTAATAGCCCACACTGGAGCAATCCGATGGTAGGATTGCATCCTGCGAGTAGGACTCACACTGGAGAAGTCTGTGGATTGCCTCGTGAGTAGGGGATCCACTGGAGCAAGGGAAAAGGGTGTAAGGACTCCTCCTCCTTCAAGAAAAGGAGCAGCAGTAACAACATGGAATGAACTGACCTGCACTCCCCCATTCCCTGTCCCCCTGCGCCTCTGGGGGAGGAGGTAGAGCTGGGAAAAAAAAAAAGGAAAGGAGGGGGAAGATGTTGTTTTTAAGATCTGGTTTTGTTTCTTTTTGTTCTCTCAAGTAACTGTTAATAAATTGGATTGTTTTGTTCCCAAGCTGAGTCTGTTTTGCCCGGACCATGGTTGGTGGGTGCTCCCTCTCTGTTCTTGCCTCGACCCTCAGTCCTTCTATTATTTTTTTTCTCCTCTCCACTTCACTGAGGGGAGGAGTGAGTGAGGCAGCTGTGTGAAGTTTAGTTGCCGGATCGGCCTAAACACGACAGGGGCAAAAGAGAATTTCTTTCTGCACCATCCCTGTTTCAGTGGTGATTGGTACAGTGATGGAGCAGCAACCTGTCTTCCTGCAGCTGGAGTGGTCCTGGCAGTTTTCGGCCCAGTAAGGAGCAAATAGCACCTCCATGGGGCCCTGTATCCCAGAGGGAGTCACTGAGGCTTGACATGGACCATATACCAGTGCCACTGATGCCTCTAGTCCATTGTCTGAGAAGCTCATCTCTTCCTGTGGGAGATATCCTTTGGAAAGATTGATTACCCTGTAAAAGCTAGTTTTAGACTGTATTTGACAGGGGTATCCCCTTCTATCCAACTCTATCCTCTGAAGCCCACTTACCCATATCCCAGTTTTCCCCCTTGTTGGGCTGTTTTTGTTTCTCCTGCCCTGATCTGATTCCTGCTTCTCCTTGTCCTCCCCACCTCTGTCCATGGCTGCTCCCATCCTCAAGGAGGAGCAGTGCTCGTTCATAGCTAGCTGGGTAGCCTGCAAGGCTTTCTGCAAGTTTAGGAATGACTTTTCAAGTTATTTATTCCCCAAGTCAGCTCATGTCACATTCAGGAGGGCGACGTTGCCTGTTGCCTTTCACAGCTGGCATCTACATTTTGCTTAAAGTCCGTGTACAGCGAGGGAGCCTTGACGGGTGTGTGCTTGGCACTGTGTTAAATTAGCTGGTTCCTGCATGCTGTTGACAACCTCTTGTTACTGCTCACATCGCCTCCCACTTCTGCAGTCCATCACGGTAACGGGGGAGAAACCACACTGAATGTCCTGGCTCCTGATTCAGAGTCATGGGCCTTTCTTTACACCTCAGGAGGTGCAGAATGTGCCAAATGAGGGGACGTTCAGGAATGTCCTAAGGTGTGGATTTCTGGTGTGGGCAAACAACACACAACATTGCACCATTGAACACTAGACGCCGTAGCCAAGAAGCATGTAAGAGTGCTTACAGGAGCAATGTACGCACCTGCAAGGAGGGACGAGAAGTCCTGTAACTGTCTTATAGCTGTATTTGGGGCAATATCTATAAGCCCCACTTGGGGGATCGGTGAGCCCAGAGTTTTAAGCAAAGGGTATGTAGAAAGGAAGAAAAAGTGAGAGGAGTAGTAACACTATTCCAAACAATGAGTTTTTGCATGCTGATGCCCTGATGAGCCAGGGGGCTGGTGGCAAAGCCTCTATGTGCTCCGCTGAGCTCCTGGCACACGGCACAGGTAACCCAGCCACGCTGCGGTGCTTGTGCACACCGGAGCAAAGTCCTGTTGCAGAGTCTAGAAAACGTGGCTCCTTTCCAAAATGACTTCTTTTTAAATGGCCTTGTAATCTGGTAGGAGTTGATCCTTTATATCACTTCTTTTAAATTGCCTTCTGCTCATCAGCTGTTCTTTAAGAGACGAACAGACCCATCTTCATGTCCTGTCCTGACGTGCTGGTGGCTCTGAGATGCTGCCAAGCAGCTGCCTCCTTGCATGGCAGAGAGGGCTCTTTTCTCAGGGGGTGGGGGTGATATCTGTAGACTTAAGGTTTCAAAGTGCTTCCCAAACTTCTAGGATAAAAGCCACTGGAGAAATGTAAAATATTAGCAGTATTTTAAGAAAGTGTGTGGGTGTGTAGACACAATTAATTTTCCTTTTTATAGACCTACATGAAATATCTCCATCTCCAAGGAAGACGCCTAGATCTATGGAGCTTTGGCATCCCAGAGAGGGCTCCGCTCTGTTCGTGTTAACAGAAAATGCCATCGAAATTAACGGTGCAAGACACTGTTGTGGTCAGGCTGTGTCAGCCCGATAAATTATCGTACACGTGAGAGGCAGCAGGCTCAGAATTGCTCCATCCTTCCTGGGCTGAAACAGCTCTGTCTTCCTTGTTAAATGCACATAGAAGCAGACGTGAGGGAATTTTGTCATGTTAGTCCCCCGAGATCAGAGAGCAGCTGATGTAACTTGGAAATACACCGTGTAGGATTAAACAGCAGAGGGTTATGCGCGCTCGCACGCACGCCGGCAGAGTGTCTGCTCTCGTGCTATGTATTGTTATTGACACACTGCACCTTAATGGCTATAATGTCAATGGGCACTTCGGGACCTTTACTGGTGGATTATTAATGCATTAGACCGCAGTTTTTATCGGTCATTGTGTCAAGAGCGGAGGGAGTGGATGCCTACAGTATATGGGCAGAATAAGGATGTCTTTTAATCAGGGCTGTGGTATACACTGTGAGCTCTGCAACTTAGAAATCCTGTTCACTGCTCTGCCGTACCTGCTCTCAGCAAGTGGGATCTCAGTGCAGCTTAGAGGACAGCGTGGAAAAAATGACACCAGCCAGAGAGGAAAAGGGTCAGTCCGAGGAAAGGAAGAGATCCTCGCAGCTGTAGCTAGGCAATCGTGCATTGCCGTCCCCGGCTCGGGGAGATTATTTCCTGGCACTAGCCGCTGATACCTTGAAACATGAAGATTAATAGGCTCTTTATTTTATTGTTAGCAACTGCAGGTGCTGCTTTTATTTATATAATGTGTGCTGCCCAGGACGAATCCTCCCATGGGACTTCGGGAAGAGAAACTTTCTCACGCTGCCTCTCTGCCTGAGAGCAAATGTCACGCCGCAGGCCTGAGCGCCAGCGTGGGGGGTGTCCCCAAAGCCTTTTGAAGGTGATAGAAACTGGAGGTGCCCGGTGGTGTTCAAGGGCTAGAGCGTGTAATTTTAAAAGGCCTTTTTGAACACATTATAATTTGCAGGGGAGAGTGACGCGGATGTGACCAGACTCTCTGCCTGATCTTTTCTGCGTAAATAGGATATGTATGTTTGCCAAAGCCCCATTTGACAAGACATAGTGGTTAAATCTTTAGATGAAGTGGAAGGGCAGTATAACATATTCAGACACACAGAGTGAAGCTCTGACCACTGTGCTGGTGAAGCAAGAGAACAAGAGGGATCTTGAGAGCAGTGTGGCAGGAACAAGGAGGACGTACACGGCACTGCACGGTCAGAAATGTCCTCCCTGGCATTTTAGCAATGCCATCGCTTCCAGATCAGGCAACTGGGAGCAGCGAGTGAGGGGCAGCTCAGCTAAAGAGCTCTTAACAACAACTGTGGGTTCATTTCTGGCAGAAATTGCCATCTTTCTCGTAATCACTACTGCTCCATTACGAGGAGACCTGCAGAAATTATCCTCACAAACAAACTAGCTATTGGGCAACAGAAACAATAATCAGCCAGTAATAGAAACAAAACTTATATCACAGGCTTTCCTCCTAGGTGTTAGCTCTAATATATGGACGGCAATGGCACAAAGCAAGAAAAGAGGCACAGAGGGCCTGAACCCAGGGGGATGCTGGTTCTCCAAAAGTAGGGCAAGAGATAACGTTGACCCGGGAGGGAAGTTTCTTGTTTGCAAACTGCTGTCATTGCGCTGAAGGCCCGTGTCTTTCATTTTCTCAACTTCTCATTTTCTCAAATTCGTATCTGAAGGAGGCAAAGAAATGTCCCGATTTTCCTGACAATGCTGAATATGGTTCGACTTTTCATCATGTCATATCTGGGCCACGGAAAGGCCCCTGCTTTTATTGTGTGACGACATGGAAATTACGGAGTAATTACAGGATTATGCAGCACCCTGTAAATTAAATGTTACCTCTTTACCTTTTATAGAACAAAAAATAACCATGTAATTACCTAGTGAATTAAGCTGTTAAGGTCTCATGGTAATTATACATGGAGTCAAAAGCTCTGAGTTCTTCTGCTAGTTACAAGTAAAAAATTATCTTTCATTTTTAAACATATGTTGCAGTTGGATCCCAAAGCCTGCACATTTCCATTTAATAACACTATGGCCTGCCCAAATGAGAAGAGGCATATGTCTCCCATCTGAGTGTGCAAATAGAGTGAACATGTATATATAAAATAGATTGGACATATGCAAAACTGACCCAGGTTCATACCAGAAAAATTATATGGACTGAAATGGAATACCAACAGAGGTAAAACATGATTAGTCGGATGATAATGTTTAAAATTATGTTTAGTTTCCTAGCACTGGAACTTGTTTTCACAGGAAGCAAGTCAGTGTGATTCTATTTTTATGTACACGTGATTATATTTTGAAAACAGACAATTGAACCACCCATCGGGAAGCTCAGTCCCCTAAAGGGAGGCTCAGAACCTGCTGCGTGTAGGTGGGTTTTGCCATGTACGAGCAAGGAGGAGATGACCATGCTGGTAGTAGAGCTCATGAAACCAAACACACTGATGGCATGAGCCTGGTGGATGGCTTGGCTCAGTGGATGGCTTGGCTCAGGTGAAGATGTTTTGCTGTTGTCTTTCGGCAGTAATAAGACAGAGCTCTCAGGTGTGCTGGCTTGGGACTCAGTCTTTTCAGGGTTAACCAAGGAGAGACATTGCACTAAAGAGCTGCAAAAGGAGAGGGGCTAGAGAAGAACAAGGATTTGCTGCTTGTAGCAGAGCCCATTCCTGCCAAAGGAGCTGCAGGAACACGTTTCATTGCTTAAAAAGTGCTGCCAGAGACCTGGGTCACTGCAGCAGTTGCTGAACATGGAAAAAGCTGTGGTGTGACCAGAGACCATCCAGCCTGCTCTGATCAAACCAGATAGAGACAGAGTGGAAAGTGCCAAGGCACCAAGCAAGTAAAAGACGGGAGCCATCAGACCGGTGGTTGCAGGTGCCAAAATACAGGGTCAGATTTTCATTGGGCATGAGGGTCTGTAGCACATAGGAATTGCTGCTCTTGTTCTGTGTGTCCTCTTCTCTGGTCAAAGTTGGCTAAAAATGCCCTTTTGTTATTTTAAGATTTGCATGGGGTTTTTAACTGTTCTGCATATTTTTTTCTTCTTTTATTTTTAACCAGGCAAAATCAGACTGAAGGGTTTCAGGTTTTCTTCTCCTTTCTTCAGTTTTTCTATTTCCAAGTTTTTAGGAATGCATGTCAAAAAAAAACCTCCCAAGGAGCTTTAATGATGAAATAATAACTAGCTTCAATGTCCTTTCAGATGGAAAACAAACATTTTCATAGGTCTCAAAACCAGATTCTTTGGCTTCATAATTTTAGATCCCTAAATCTGAAAAAATGGATGCTACAATATGCCTAACACCATCTGAAAGGTGCAGTACACTCACCTCCAGCGCTTCAAAGAGGTGTTACGTGCACTTACTAGCTAATTTTATAACTTGCTTTGAAATATGTAGCATGTTATATAAGTTCTTGCTTTGGTAATCGTGGAAGAAAATACAGAACCAGGATAGGGAGCTGGGTGTTTCTTTTAATGAAGCTTAACTCTGACATTTTAACTATTAACATTGTGTCTGCAGTTTCTATTGCAGACCTAACTATTTCACCTACAAGTCATCCCCAGTCCAAACAGTAATTGCTCCAGGTACGAAATGAATTGAAGTAATTATCTTCTAATCTTTTTATTTGGCATTTTTTTCTCTTTTTGGTTTGAATATGATCAGCAGTTCTCTGCAGCACCGAGTTTCGTAGTGTTTAAACCCTGCAGTAATGCTGCATGCCGAAAGCAGTAATGTGTGTTTACTTCAAAGAGTCATTTATATCCCCTGATAAGCAGGTGGTCTTCGCAGCAGAGATGCAGGGGTGTTTCAGTGCAAACGAGCTTTTTTACATATGTTTGTTGCATGATTTTTTTCCCTCCCTTATGTCCGTCAGTTTTACTGCTTTGTAGTTGTTATCCAGCGAATATTAAAAAGCACCCTTTGGGATTGGATCAGAAAATGGGGGAGGTGGGGGTAGAAATCGCGTTCTATCTCATTCCTGGTCTCTTGCGTAACATCTCTTCATCCTGACACAGATTACTGCTAGCATTGTACTCACCCAGTTCATCTGCCTTAATAGCCTTACGTCTCATTCGAAGTGAGATCAAAGACAGAGAAGTACCAAAGGGCTTACATTCAATTAACAGGAAAGGGGCAGGCTTTATACGTGCTCAGCAGAAGCTCTGATTGCAACAAACTGCTGACTGCATATCATGTACTATCACTATCAGCATGTGTAACACCAGCCCTTTCCCTGCCGCGCTGAGAGGTGGTCTGCAAAGGCAAATGGCATTTTTGTGCTCTTCCTGGATGCGTCGGGATGGGGGAAAGCTGGAGAAGCCCATGCCCCTTCGCAGGGGTGCTCAGGAGGAGGAGGGGGCACTACCTCCCACTCTGCTTTCTTTTTCTTTTCCTCAGAGCTGCAGACTGGAAAACTCTCTATCAGCCCTTGTCCGATGTATTGGACAACTTGAATTTTTAATGATGAGTGATTTCCCACTGCTCTCCTACACAAATCTCGGAGTCAGAGGCTTAGCCTGTGGCAGTCAGAAGTCCTAGGGCAAAAGCTGAGACTTTTGACCCTTTCTGTGTATTTAGAGTGTATTGCAATGAAATGAAGCCCTTCTCTTTTTGGAGAATAGACTATCCCCTTCTTCCCCTCTCCAGGTATTTGTGGCACTAGGAAAAATGGAAAAGTTGGGTGTCTGAGAGCTAGCTTGTGAGTAAGAGGCATCTGGGGCTAGCCACCACCATGGAAGACATGATGAGGCTTGACTCACTGTGGCAGTCTGGTTTTACAATTTTTCCATTTCTCCTCATGAAAGGCAGAAGGGAGAGTTACAGAACTAGGAACTACACCATAAATGTGGGGAGAAAAATTAGAGCATAAAAAAGATGGGACATGGATCACTTATGTTTTGAGCATTGCTGAGGTGAGAGAGCACATGCCATCCACTACACACTCAGTGCTCGTTGCTGTTGACTCTGGTTATGTCGAAACCTCACTTTTCCCAGGGTTCTGCATATGATGTTTGGAAAAAGACATGAATCCTTAGCTTTGTGTTACTGCTGGATTTTTTTTTTTTTAGTATTATTATTTAGAGCTCTGAGACAGCTTGGATCCCTATTGGTATGAAACCTGTCTCTCTACTGAGCTGATTGCTGAGATAACCTGCAGCCAGCACTGTCTGAACTCGGGTGACCTGGTTACATCTGCGTACAGCCCTGTTTTGCATTCTCTTCAATTTACTTTCTAACGCAAACCTTGCAGAGCAGGAAGTTTCTGCCACACACGCACACACTCACACACCCCAGATCTGTTCCTAGGGATTCAGTACCTGCTCTTGCCAGGAATATTCTCAGCTACTTTAACCTTTTAAAATTTTCTGCATTACTGTGGGAGATGACCACTCCACACATTGCTCACAGGTTAACAGTGCTATAAAGAGCGCAGCTGGTCAGTGGAATCAGAAAACACTGAAAAGGTCAAAGCATGCGAGTGCTGTGGAAGTTTACCTCTAAATGAGAGTAGCCTGTGACCTTCACTTAACCCTTACTTTAAATGATTGCAAATTAAGTTGGGCAGCTTCGCCTGAGCTCTAAAAATCCAAATGAATCGAAAAATGAAACTATATCAAACAACTTTCCATCAATGTCAGGCAGTGTTCTCCAACTCACATGTACTAGATAGACATTTCTGTCTGTGAGCCTTATTTACCCGCTGAGACATATTCAAATAAAGCCCCATTAACTTCGTCAGTGCTAAATGACATGCATGCATTTGTACCATAATGCAGTTGTCCCCTTGAACAAAGGCATATCTGCCTGAGGATCTTTTCTACAAGGTGTTTTTCAGTCTTATTGGCTTATACAGGACTTACAGGTATAATATATGGTGTTTGCATTGCAGTCAAAGGATTTCAGCGCTGTAAATCTGTCACTTGCTTTCTGCCAGCCAATTGTCTGCTGTTCATGTCAAAGCTTCCTTCGACTTCAACAGGGCAATATCCAGTCTCCTGGGCTCTAGCGTCCAAATGCCTACCAGCAATTAAATATAATGACAAAACAGAAGAGGTGTGCAGCAAAGCATCCCATGACACTCCTCATCTTGGAGCTTCTCGGCCTCCTCTGTATGGTGGCACCAGAGCAAAACCAGAGATGGGGACTGGTGGTCTTCAAGGAGACCGGTGCATGGGGTCCTCTGTGGGGCCCCAACTTCTGAGCAATCACCTGTGCCCAGGAGCAGCAGAGCCAGTGACACCAGCCTGTGGCGAAGGGATGGGATCCCCCAGCTAAACCATGAATATTCTTTAGCCAGTCCATTAATGCAAAGAGAGGAGTCCTGAACAAGACATGGATTTGCACAACACTGTCAGCTCTTCTTGTTGGTGTTCTTTAATGTGGCCTTTATTTCTTTTATTCCCTGCATACCTACTTGACCCTCTTTTATTCCACAGCAACAAATGTGAAAACAAAATCATTTACTGAGCTACAAACCCAAGATTTTCTTCTTTCCCACCCACATAAATCTATATCCCAATAACAGGAGCTAAAGCAAACAGACACCTTCACAGAAACGCCCCACAAAACAAGTTCTTAACTGCAGTAAGAACTCAGTTCTTTGCTAATTTTGAGACAGGGCAGTAGTGATGGGCAAATGCTGTGTCCTGTGAGCAGCTCAGATTTGTTCAATGACATGGTCAAGAAATGGCTGCTCAGTGTCTGATTTACTGGCCAAGAGGATACTCTACTTTCTGAATTCCCATGGAGATGGCCTGATTTCCATAGCAACTGGATTCTCTCGCTTGCCTTTCCCTTTAACAGGTAGAAACACACTTACATCCTGAAAATGCTAGATTTTTCTGAGTATTATTGTATTTTTGGATGCCAGTATACTTTCTGGACAATGTGTTGAAATACAGGCACCTTGATTATGGTTTTGTATCCACCTTTAGAACTGGTGGTGACATTATGTACTGTCTGCCCTTAAGATTTGTCATAATGTCAGCATGAAGTTTTCTCTCTTCTTTTCTTTCTTCTCTTATTCTTTATCTTTGTTCCAATTTTCTATTGGACAATCTGCAATGCAAGGTGGTAGCTATTGAAGAAAGCTCTTGGGGAAAAGAAAGTGTTGATAATACCAACTAACAGCAATATCCAAAATGCATGGGATATATTTCTAGAGAGAGAGGTTGGTTCAATCTCTGCCCCAAAGATGGATTAAAAAATCACGCTAGAATTCAGTCAGATATGAGATCATGTCAGCAATAAGTGTATACATTATTTGTTACCCATTTGTTGAGGCTTTTAATGGTTTCAGGTTTTGACTTTACATGCTAATTTGAAGTGTCCTCTTTAGGTCTGCCCTTCCTCAAGTACATCTCCACTGCTTCTCCTTTCTAGACTACAGCTGAGTGAGTACAAAGAATAAAATCAATCCACAAGAAGACAGTTTAACTGGGGAGTTTCTTACAGCCATTGTGAAGGGATTCTTAGGGAATAAAAGAGGACAGACCCTGCAAACCATCTCCCCAAGGATCTGCTGAGGACACATACAGGACAAGGAATCATGGAAATGGTCTTTGGATAGTAATAGCATTACACATCAGTCTGATTCCTTAAGGTAAGGAGTGCCATGGACATCATGAACCATGTCTGCGAAACCACAGGGTCTGAAAGAGCTAGTACCTTAAATTGCGTTTGTGAAAGAGCAGAGAGTTGGTGTGCTCTGAAAAGCACCAGGTTTATGGCAGTCTGGACTGCCTCAGTGACTGGTACAAAAGCTTCTGCATGGCAACGGGTGATGACACAGTCAAAGGAAGAGCAGCAGGAGCTGCTGAATGCAGATCCCATGTCTGCTAGGATGGCTGAGGTTTGTGAAAGGCGTTCCTGATAAGTGAAGCTGTTTGGGAATCTGGGGAAAAAAAAGCAAAATCCGTGAGGTGCAGAGAAAACCAGCAGTGCTGTTACAGAGGTGCTTTCCCTTTAGCCATGAAACACAGGAACGTTGTGCCTGCACCGAGGATGTATTTCTCAAATATCCCATTCATGCAGCTGTCTGGTCCATGCCCCAAACCTTCAGTGCTTCAGTGCTGCCTCTCCCCGAGCACACATTGCCCTCTTTCCCCTGAATTGGCAATTAAACACTCAGCTGTGGTAGTCCGAGATGCCACAAGAGCATCCTGAGGTCCTGACAGCACTTTGCCAATTCACTGACCTCCATTATGTTCTGAACTGTGAGAGGTTACACCCGAAATCAGCCTAAAAAATTGGCCGGTTTTCCTGTGACCCCCAGTCTGACCTTACATCTGAGTTTACATTTTTAAATCTCACCTTGAGCTCCCAGCTGACATCCAGCCTCCCCTGCAGCTCCTGGGCGGCTGTTTCGTTGCAGTCATCTCCCCTCCATTGTGCAGCCCCACTTCCCCACAGACCCTTGCCCACCGCCTGGCACAGGGGTTTCCCTGGCTCTCCAATATGAAAGCATCCCTCACCCCTTCCCTTACCTCCTTCTTCTCCTCTCCCCCTCCCCAGCTTATGCTGAAAGCCACGGAGGAAAGCATAGCAAATTGAAATAAATGAGAGCAGAGGAAGAAAGCGGGAGGTTGGAGTACAAGGCAAGGAGCAAGCTGCAGGACCCCGTCACTTCGGCTGCCTCGGGGGGCCGTGCGGAGAGAAGGGGACGGTGACGATAAGACCAAAGCTGAAGCAAAGCCTTGGCGGTGGCCGGAGCTTTATTGCTTGTGACCTTCAGAGCACTTAGCGCTGATGAAGAACATTGAGATGATCACATTAGGGTTGTTGCGGGGGTGGGAAGGGCACACGTTTCGTGGGAGCAAGGGGGGAGCAATGCGGGGTGGGAGAGCCTGCCTGCCACTGGGAAGGGGGTCACAGAGGCGAAGATGCGGGCCTTGGTGCTGGCACTGCAACATCCGCGCCCCTCCCGGGCACCCCGGGAGCAACCGGAGGAAACCTGTCCTTCGGGCTTTTCGGAGAGATGCCCGTAGAGGGCACTGATTTGTCAACAAATCTTAGAGAAAAGAGGTGTTTGGGTAAGAGAAAGAGGCAGGAGGGGCCCGAGCATCCTCCTGTGTCTCCTGTAGGCGGGTGATTTCTGAGCTAACGATGGACTGCTGCTTTTTTTACTTCCCCCATCTCTCTTGAAAATGCAAACATCTCCTGGAGGTGAGAGGGGTGGCTTCCCCTTCCCATTGCTACAGGAACAGATGGCCCCACAGATGATTTCTCCTTGCTTCCCTCTGTCGGTAAAAGATATGTAGCCTAGCTCTGAGAATACTATTTCTTGGCAAAGATGTCCCTGAAAAATTGCAGGGAAATTCCCAGTACTGTACTTTCATGCTTCTCTATCCTCTTTTTTTATTCCTTTAATTCTGCTGATAATGGCAAGGTGCACAACTGCAGCTGTGTTTAGTTGCTTAAAAGACACATGCGATGCTCAGATGATGCTGCCAACAGCCTGACCTCAGGAAAAATCCTAGGGAAAGGCTGCAGACTCGTGCCCTTTACCAGGTCCCGTGGCGGCTCTCAGGGGCTCTGCCCGAGGGGCAGCACCCACGTTCCCCGGGGCTGGCAAAGCAAACCTTTCAGGTCTGATCAGTGATCAAAACCCAAGTTCTCCGTGGGGTCTCAGTGTGTGTGCACGGGGATGAAATGGAGAAGACGAAAAGCCCTTGCTGCCCTCCTTTACCCAGGGGCTCTGCTGCCCCTGCTCCCAGCTAACCCCACTCCTCCCCAGGCGAGAGCAGCAGGGAGGAGGCCCAGCAGCAGCAGCTCTGCTGCAATATCTCTTTAAAGGAAGTGTCAGGAATAAAGATTTACCTGCGAGTTTAGGAAGACAATTATTGTACGTTAATTAAATATGAAATGACACTTAAGAGCATATCCATTGCCTTAACAGCGACTCTCTGTAATAATAATAATACTTAGCACTTACATAGCTCTCTCCATCTATATAGCGCTTCGAAAACATTAACTAATGAATCCTTACAACCTCTGTGTGAAGCTAAAGAAGCTGATGGCATGATGGGGAGGGGGAAGAGGAGATGTATCAGGGGAATAACCTCCTCTTGGCCTGCTGCTGCTGCTGCTTTTCAGGCTGCTGTGGTGTTCATTCTCCATCCCCTCTGTCAGCCTTCCCCTAATTGTGCTTCACTCTAGCACCATGCAGTGGGCAGGTCCCACGGTGAAGAAGGACATCGACAGTTCAACGAGGTGGTACCCATGGTCACTGCCAGAGCAGACGCTGATGCTCCATGTGGCATGGCTGCAAGTCCATAGTATCCAAAACTGCCTCCTGTCCCATTCCTTTTTCCTCAAGGCTCAGCAAAGGCACCTAAGAGTGAGTTTCCCTGAAGCTGGAGTGTTTTGAATGTGGCCATGATCTGACTTGGACATAAACATCTGTAAAAGGCAGGAGTTTGGTACTAGTCTGGCTGTTTGCAAATCACTTCAGGTGAAGCCATGCCTTGCCTTCAAGTCTTACTGGGGAAGCCAAGAAGCCTTTCTTTCACTTCCACAGAATGCGATTTTGAGCTGAGAGCCCAGCTCTCCTGGCCAATGTACCTCTGTAGGAGCAAACTGTCTCCTGGCCAATGTTCTCACTCCACCCTCTCTGAGCTCCCTCCACACTGACCCATCCTTTGAGACCACGACTTGACACAGAGGGCGTGACGGATGTTACACTAAGTCTGTGTTTCCTATCATATTTACCTTTTCCTCACTGCAGCTGCCTGTGATAGTGCAGTGTCTTTGCTGGAAGAGTCAGAAGAGAGAGAAGAAAGAAGCTTCATTCTCTCCATGAGAAGGAGAAATGGACCTGACTCTCCAGACATCCCACCATCACGCTCTGCCCTCCATTGACAGTACTTTCCTTCCTCTATCTCCCATGGCAGGCCTGGCTCTGCTCCTGCTCTGGCACCGAAGTCTACTTTTGTCTGGTTTGCCAGTTTTTGCTCAGAAAGTACTGACAGGGCACTAGGTCCATGTCCACCCCCTCCGCCACATCTGAGCTGACTCACCATGACCAGGAGAGCATGTGAAGGGGGGTAAGATGGGAGCAATATGTGGTCAGGGCCATTAGGAGGGAGGGAAGTAGTTATCCATCCCTTTTCATGAGGGGGTTTATGCACAATTCACTTCCAGACTCTTTTTTTCCCAAACTCATTCCTCTTAAAAAGGTAATAAATATTCAAAACATACTTGCTTAGATTAACAGCTATGCTCTAACAGCTTCAGCACCTACAAAGCCAATGCCTGTGCGTATCCACTAAGCAGTTGTCAAACTGCATTGCTTGTAACATTTAGGGCTGGTTTGGAAGGAGGTCTCAAGGCTACACTCGACAAAACACTCTGTATTGGCCAAGAGGGAAAAAAAGACAACGTGACCTAGAAAACTTGTCATCTTCAAAGTTCCCTGGTTCTGCTGTTATTTATTTAGCACTGTAAGCCCACCAGATCCATTTCCAAGTCATTGAGGGTTGTTTTTGTCTTCCAGAAAGGTCTCAAGCAAGCCTTCGAGTTTGAACACACTAATATTTTCAGACACAGTCCTGTCAGTAGCAGTGACTTCAGCTGTGTTCCCGGCTAACTCACTGGTGGGCGTCTTGAGGTTGCATTTAGATACTAAAATGTCACACGGTGCTCTCTGTAGCTCGGTGCAATATCAAAGGTTGCCTCTGATCTTAAACAGGATATGGATCTTTCTGCATAGATCACAGTTATCTTGACTTTATATATTGAAGAGCCCTTGATAAGCCAGTGGGAAAAATATATTCAGTGTGTGAGAACTCACCTGTCCAGCCCTAAAGGTACAGACCGATGGAAGCCAACCTCTAGCACTTTATTTACACCTCAGTCTTTCCTGTCTCAAAAATTGTCTTCCCCTTGCTTTTGACTTTGTTTTGCAAACGCAGCTCCAGACCTCAAAGCTTTTGGAAGTTCAGGTAATGTCAGCAATTCTGGCACCCTCCTTTAGCTGCAAGCAGGTGACGAGGTCAGGTGTGTTTGAGCTCAGATCTCCAGCAGCGGGACCATTGTGCTGATTCCAACTTCCACGTATGGCATGAGTCTGCAGGATGCCCCATGCACAGAGGAGAACTGCACAGTGCATACCTGCTTATTTGCACCTGAACTGCACAGGGAGCAAAATGCACCGGATCCAACTCACCCAGGGCTCATGCTTCAAAGCCCAGGAGATTTCCCCAGCCTTAGGCCAGGGCTGGCTGGAAGCAGCCATTCTCCCACTGCTGTCCTCACACCCACATGGTCTGGAGCTGGGATCTCACTCCTCCTTCACGAGTTAACAAATTGGCCATTCCCTGAGAGCAGATAATTTCTTCTTAATGGTAGCCATTTCTCAGCACGTACTTTGGCTGCCAGCTTTTGAAGGTAATTGCATTGTTATTTAGGAAAGTCAAAGGTGCATTCTTCCAGAGAGGCTCTGGCTGTGAGCAGGCATGTGGAGGGCTGGCCGGGAGATGGTTTTGCCTGCTCTTGTTACAGCAAGGTGTCACTGCAGGCAGCCAGAAGACAGGGATGGATGTACATCTCCCTCCCTGCTCCCCGCTCTTTTCCTCCCCAGAGAAGAATCGGCAGAAGATATTTGCTGCAAAATAGAGATGGGCATTCCAGTGCTGAAAATACATAGCACAAAATGTTCCTTTTTCTGATAAGAAAGTGATGTCACAAATGACCTTATTAAAAAAAGGTAAAATGCTTGTTTACTTAAAGCACTTGTTCAAAGAGAGCAAGGAAATATGTGGCTTTGGGATATTTTTCTTTCTCCCTTCTCTTTCCTTCTAAATGAGATTGAAATACAGTTTCACATTTGCAAGGCCCAATGCCCTTTCTGCCAAGAAATCCATTGACAGTCCAATCAACGGACATGTTCTGGTTACAGGAATTGGGCATCAGTCAAACGCTTGAAAGCCAGATCCAGCAAATGCAGCAGATAATAGTATTGAAAACAGCCGGTGGGGGAGATGAAAAAGTAATTGGAGTATAGGTAAGAGCTGGTATAAGCAGGATGGATCGGCGTATTGCTGACACGAGGAAGGGAGGAGGCAGAGAGGGAGAGCTAATGAGAGGGGTAGTTCTAATGATAGAAGTAGTTCAATGTGTCAGGCTTTTGTTTTTCGAGGGCTGAGAGAAGGATTTATTTGTGCGGAAACAACTTAGCCTGTGGGATTTATACGCCACCTACACTGCAAGTCCCCACCGGCTTCCAGAGCTGCTGCTGCCCCGGGATTTCGCAGGGTAGAGCTGGAGCAAAAGGCTATGTGGCGTCAACAGGAGAGACCACAGGGCTGGACTGGCCGTGAAAGTGCTGGAGTGAATGGTTTGCAGGGGGGCATCAGAGCGGGGTTAGCAGATTTAGCAGCAAGAGCCTCTGTGGCAGCCCCGGGCAGACAGGGCTACAAGCAGCTGGGGGCGCAAAGCAGCGCTGGTCTCTGCGTGCTCAGGGGCTGCATCACTAAACACAGCCATTTCAGTCTCAGTAAGCCCTAAAATTTGCTGATTTCATCCCAAATGTAAAAATCTAGGGAAGACAGAAGTGAAAATGAACAGAATAGAATTTGATTGTATGGACTATATCTCCTAATTTATTCCAGAGCCCTCGCTAGTAAAATACCTAGACTCTGATTAGAGCAGTGAGCGCGGGAGAATTACTCACTTCCTATGGGTAACATGAGGAGCAAATTACCTGAATTTCTTGCAAATCTGTAATCCTCTTCTGGGACTCAGCACTATGGAAATTGCAGAAAGGGGCTGTTGATCTCATGCACTGCAGTACGTACTCCCTCATGCTGAGGCTCGGGTAGGTTCGCCTGTTGTACATCACCCTGCCCTGTCTGGGTTGGTTTTGCATCTCTTCAGGTTCACTTTCCCTGTCCCACTGCCCTGAGCACTTGGCTCTATTTTCTCTCCTGGCCCAGAAGGGGTCATTTTCAGAAGCTGCTCCATCGCAGGCTGTGCTGCATTGAAGGCGGTGTGGAGAAGGGGGCAGTGGGGTACCTAGAGGCAGATTTGAACATTCTGTAAAGACGGCACAAAATATTCCAAAGTAATTCGGATCTGACTTGAGCAAGTGATAAATGAGAGCAGCATGTCAGTGACAGGTCAATCAAATATTTATAGAACTTCATCCATTAGCATTGCAGCAGCAGAAAGGAAGCAATGAAGTCAGGATGTTCCTAGACCTGGGTGGGGCACTTGTGCCGATCGGCTTCCCCAAAATCTTCTGGTACTTGTGTATCTTCTGTCTTGTCCTGGAGGGGGCCGGGACAGAGCAGGACAGACAGAGGTGGTGGGAAGAGCTAAAAAGAGGTCAGGATTATGCAGCGCTGTATTTTAGAATAAATTCTTCTGATCTCCTTGGGCAGATTAATGTATTTGCATCCTGGTGAAGAGGTACTGGTACCAAAACGATGGGAAAGCTGAGTGGCATGTGTGGGTATATACATATATGTGTGTGTACACACTGGGAAAGGGCATCAGGTTTTGCAATTCTCTGGAAAAGCAGTTGTTATAATCAGTGAAATGCCAGAAAAGGTTAAACCACAACAGCTATAAAGCACCCAAGAAACCTTAAGGAGAGAGCAGAGTGGAATCGGAAAGCCTATTTTTAGGATCACATGACATGATTTGATTAATATTTTAGGAGGCAGATATCATATGCTAAGAAACTGAAGGATTATTAGTAGCATCCTAATGTGTCTGCTTTTGGAGTTTTAACAAGGGGATCCCAACCAGATTTCCCCCTCCTCACCTCTGATCAGTCCTAGAAGCCAGGAGTGCAGAGAAGAGACACATGGATGCACTGGAAGGTGCAAAGGGCTGTGGAAAAAGCATTCATTTGATTGCAGCACTTGCTGGGACCATCTCCGCGAGGCTCCCAGGCACCAGCAAAGCAAGGCAAGAGCAGGCTGGTGAGAGAAAGGACTCCCTTGGTCTTCAGGTGATTAAATAAATACTTGACTTCGAGCACAGGGAGGATTGTATTGAAGTCCCCCTTTGATCTGTTGATGAGATCTATGTGCCCCCTCTCAGGGTTTCCAGGCTGTTCCTGTTTCCTTTGGCAATTTGGGGTTCATTAAGTGTGGTCTGCACACAAATGCCAGTGCTCAACCCTGTGCTGGATCTGGCACTTGTGTGATGCTCCATCTGATGCTATTCACCACAAGCTGAATTCCTGTGAGTTCAGGAGGAATCTGAATGTGGGGGTCTGGAGGCTAAGGGGTTATGAGGAGGGGCAGTATGGAATAAAAGAGGGAGGGGGGGCATGAGATAGGAGGGCAGGGGATGTGGGCAGGTGTGTCTTGCACAGGACAAATCTCGCATGGAAACATCTCATGTGAGAAAAGCTGGCGTGGAAAAACTTGCATGGAAAACTCTCATGGAGAAACTCGCATGGAAAAATCTCACACGGAAAAAATCTCGTGGAAAAATCCCGAGTGGGAAAAATCTCGAGTGGGAAGAATCTCACATGGGGCAAGGTGTGACGCAGAGCCAGGTAAAATGAGAAAAGGAGCTCACTCTTCCTCATTCACTGATCTTCTGGCAAAGTCTCATTCATCTGGCCTGGGAGCAGTAGAGATGCTGTGTGCCGGAGGCAACCAGTCGGCTGGGGCAATGAGGCAGGACCCAGCACTCGCCAACAGCCCATTTGCTGAAAATTGATGATCCAAAGTTGCATGGGGAATTTGTATGAATGGAAGAAAAGACAGCCAGTAATTGGGATCGGTGGGTGAAGTGTCAGCAGACAGAAGAAAGGGATACTTTGGTGACAGTGATAAATGCTAGCAGCGTTTGGTCTCATCTGGAGGAGCGAATTGGAGTGAAGACTTTGTAAGAGAAGGAAGGAATAAAAAGACAGTGGTCTGATGGATGTTATAGGGGAAAATGGTTCGGAAAACAAAAATTCAGCTGAGTGTTTTTAGGGGGATAATCAGAGGCAAGTCACAAGGGTCATTGCCCAAGGCTGAGAGGGTCACAATTTTTCACACCCCAGGAAGAAGCCAGCCAGCTGGAAGGGGGTGAACTGTACAACTCCCCCATCCCTGCACTAGGCCATCTCTTGACCTGCCCTAGTCCTCTGCCGGTGGAAAGCCCCATGGCTTACTTCAGTCCAGAGAGCTACCCCACATTGCAGTGGCTGAAGAGCATCCCCTCCTCTAAGTCTTCTCTGCTCCAATTCAACCCTGGTGATTCACAGGTTACCTCACCCTATGCAGCCAGTCCCAAACACCATTCTGCCTTGTAGAATCACAGAATCATAGAATCACAGAATCATAGAATGGTTTGGGTTGAAAGGGTCCTCAAAGATCATCTAGTTCCAACCTCCCTGCCATGGACAGAGACACCATGGGCAGGGACTTCCTCCCATGTGGTAGCCTTGCATCATCCATAGCTTCATGCTTGGTGGTACATGAAGTCACCAAGCATCTGGAGACTGGGCTCCCTCTGTCCTGGGCACCATGCCTACAGCTGCAAAGCTCTTGGGAGTTGCCATGGGGCTCTCCTGGTTGACCAGCACAGATGTGAGAGGTCTGAGCCTTTGCAGGGATGCAGAAGCCCTGGGGGTCCCAGCTAGGTGTCCAGGGATGAGGGATAAGGCAGCCCTGCAAGCACAGGCTCTCAGCAGGCACTGGCACGCTGACCGCTCAGGGCTGGTTTATTTTTGTCAGCCAGCCCAGCAGATATGACTCAGGGAGGAATTTGCCTACAAACCAAGTATGTGCAATAACAAGATGCCATTTCCAGAGCCATTTCTCTGACCCTCACCAGCGTTTCAAAACACGTCTCAAATGCAATCGGCACCTCTGCGCTGCCAATTTTAGAAACGTTTTGCTTTGGAGGAAGGACTGGAGCACAGAGGTGATTATCCCTCCCCTCCTGGCAGCTTCAGGAGTTGTGCGACTTGCAGGGAATGTCAGAGATGAACAGCATGTAAAAGAGCTCCAGCAAATGCTCTTTCCCAGAGCACCGGGATGTGCCTCTGTCTTGCTTGTTTAGACTGTAGAGGATCTTTGCCCCTTACAAGAGAAAAGATCCTGACTAAGGTAGCTCAGACATCCATCTAACATGCCCTGAGACAGTAGCACTGGCGACAGAGAGAGGGACTGATTCTGCTGTCAGCAGCGGGCGGGGAGCCAGCGGAGTCAATGGAAGTCGATGTTTACTTCTGTTATGCTGCTCCGCGTAGACACTGATGAATGTTATGAATTTTAAAAATTGAGATTCACATTAGTTTCCTTTAACTCATCTTAGATTTTCTGCTTAGCTTTATTAAGTGGCTTTTAAAAGGAGTTTAGCCTCACCAGCTCTCACTGCGACAGCCCTACCTCCCAGCCTGTCTCATGCCAGGAATAAAACCAAGCCCTGGGTGCTCACAGGGAAGGAGGAGGGCACCGAGGATGGAACAGTGCATCCATAGGGGTGGGAGCACCTTGGCAGAGTAGGGAGATGAAGGATGATGGGGCAAGGAGGTGTCAGCCATGCCTCGGGACCAGTTTGGGCATAGGTGGCAACTCCTTTCAGAAGGACGTATTATGAGGTGTCATGCAGACCTGAAGATCCAGAGATATTTCTGCTCCCCTCAAATCCAGGCAGAGAAATATTAATGAAAGGGGTTTGTTTTCTCTTTCCTGGAGCTTCATACGGATAGGCATGTCTAGGCACTTTCAGGCAACAGATCTCGCACTGATCTCCTGCATACCAGTGTAAATCAGGAGTAGTCCCAGTGGGGTGAGCTCAGCATCCTCCTGATTTTTTAAAGCTTGATCCACCTTTCCCTGAAGTTTTTTGGAAAATGCCAGCTAACTGCTCTTGGATCTATCTCTGAATGCCTTGTTGTAATACCCATAAGCTGCAGTGACACAATCCACATCTCCCCTGTTCCATCTTAAACTCTGCCTGCCACCTGCCATTTCATTTTTCATGATACAATTATCATTTTTAATAATACCACTGCATTTTCTTGACTAAACAGCCTCTGGAGACCCTGTCTGAAAGAAAAGCTTCCCCATCTCCTCTTCTCCACACCTGCAGGTGTATCCGTATCATAGCAAGCCTCTCCTAAGCATCTCTTCAAAGACACTCACAGCTTCGTCTCCTCTAATCTAGATGCACTTTTGACATCGCTAAATAATTATGCAATTACACAGTAAACCGGTGGTGGGAGATACACAAGTGGCAAATCTCTGTTCTGGTGGCTAAAACCACAATAATCCTGCCCATTGTGTGAGGCAGCAGAGCTCTCCCTGATTGCCTGGAAACTGAAGGAGGGGGAAAGCAGGCTCGGCTATGGACAGGAGAGCAATTCTAATTTCTGGGAGACAAACCTCTGAGATAGAGATTTACTCCCCTGGGCTTTTTTTCCAAGAGATGACACCACACGTCTGCTGGACTAGGACCAGGAGACATAAAAGCCTGAGTTGCTATAAGCAACCAAAGGGGACCAAGTGCTCTGGGATGGGGATGTGCCTCCAGAGACATAACTCGCTTCCCCTATCAGCATTTCATTTTTTTACCATTGATTATAACAGGAAGAGAGAGATGGAAAACTCATGTAATTCCCTGTCCTTGGGGTTGTGGCCTGGGGGAAGTTGATGTCGTCTAATCTAATAAGGACACGATGCAGCCTGGGTCATCTGGGCTCTCCTCTGATCCTTTGGGAGTCTTGTCTGAATGAAAAGTACAGAAAGGAATTAAAAGTTCCCTGCAGAAAAAAGAAAAAAAAGAAATTACACTCAGTTGATTTTTCTGCTTTCTTTTGTATGGTGACCGGCTTTACATCAGGGCTCCCATGCCACTTTGGGGGAAGATTGCCCAGCAGCAATATGAGAGGATTAAGCTGCTGTCTTCATGTCAAGGCAGGCTCTGGGGGAAAAGGCAGGAGCTGGTACAGGGTGATGACAGTGGGGATCAGCGGAGGAGGCTGACGGGAGGTTTGCAGGAGGCAGGTGCCCTCTCCATGCAGGAGGCACGCAAATGACCAATATTCAGCACATTAAAGAAATGCCCTCAGCCCATTGTGTGCATGTGTTGTTCCTGGTGCAATGTCACACAGGGATGTGACAGCGCTGTGACATTCACTCGCTTTCAGCCAAACCAGGCCTGGCATACACCTTTCGCTAAGCTTAGCCAGGAGCAGAATTGACCAAAGCTGGAGGGGGTCCCAAGAGCCATGTGAAGTGCAGCCATGCCGATCTTCACCCTGCTCTCCATCTCCCACTGCCTGGCACGTTTCTCAGAGCCATCTCTCTCGGGACAGGAGAAGAGCGTCAACTGAGAATGTGGACTGAGATGCCAGATAGCAGTAGCAAGTGGGAGATGGATGCATTACATCCCAAGATGGTGCATCTTCCCTTTCAGATCAACTGACCGGCACAGATAGCCCCAGATCTGCAGAGAACACTATTTAAATGGGGGACTTTATTCAGATGGCATCTGAAACTTATTTTTTCTTGAATTTAATTGTAATTAATTGTGCTGCCAAGGGTGAGATAAAACGGCCTCTGTTTTTAATTTTTTCTCCCCATAGTGGATGTCCTTAAACTTCTTCCTGTAATGATATGGTTGTAGCTTGCAAAAAGCCAGCCTGGATTTATTATTCTGCCTCTTCCCTTGTCCCTTCTAATTCTAGAGAGAACATTGCAGCGACTGCTGGTTAGAAAATTAGTTAAGTGAACTGTACACTGTATTCTCTTTCTGTATCGTTCCTTATTAGGGAGAAAAGATAATATAGTTCCCTCTCTCCCCTCTGCTCACCCTGCGTTTCATCTAGAGCTCATGTAGGGAGACTACTGCAGCCTGCTTGCAAAATGACACGCGTCTCAAAGCCCTTAGGATAACTCTCGACTTTTGGTGTGAAGCACAGCAAGTAGTATCACATGTGCAGAGAAAGATGGTGGTGAGATTTGCTACTGATGCACAGGAGCTAAAGAAACAAGGCTGTCAGGGTCGCTTCTGCACTAGGCAAGCAGCAGTCTATCACCGGTCTCATATTTGAGCGCTGCCTCTGCGAGCAGTCAGTATTTCAGGTGTTTCGGCAACAGCGCTGCGGTTTCCCTTTAGGTCCATGTGATTGGACTCCTCCAACCGAATGTGCTTGGTTTGGTGGGTCCCAAAGCAGAGTAGTGCCTCGGCAGCGAGCCAACCCATGCAGATAGCCCACGTATTCCAGAAAATCGTGAAGAAAAGATGCTTTTGGCCAGCTGCAGCCTGGCAGCGTGATTTCTTGTCATCAGGGGAGTGCCCACCATGGAGGCCTCCTTCTCTAGGTGGTCCATGGGTCATGTTTGGAGATCAAAAACATGGGAGGGCTGCAAGCAGGGGTGTGTATGAGGTAGCTGACCTCTTCAGCAAAATATGGACAAGACACCCTATAGTCTGGTTAAAAATATTGTCAAAATTAAACTGAGTCTGCAGTGGGTAAAAAGCCAGAAACGTCCTTGTAAAACATTATTGCTATGCAGTTAATAGTGGATTTTGCTTGTCCATATAGACCAGTTAAAGGAAGGAATTTTCCTGAACTGAGTCAATTTATTGCACAGAGGCCATTTTAAAAGAATATCTGACAAAGGGATAGATGGATCTGTTATGAGAATAAACTCCCAGAGAACTAAAAGGACAACTCCAAGGAAGGCCAGCCTGATAAGAATAGAGAGCTATTAAATGAAGATACTCTTTGTGTTCCAAATCCAAATATATCTCATGCAAGAGCAGAGCTTTCTAAAACAAATCCCTGTGACAGATGAAGGATTTAGGCACAGCCAGGTTGTCTGTTTAATGAATTCCAAGCATTTACCCCACTGAGGGAGGAGGACCCAAATACCACCATTCAGGACCTTTTTCGTGTGGCTTAGAGCAGCCACAAATGACAGAAGACTAATTTTGCCGTGTTACCCTCCTTCACAGCTCATCTGTCCTACTTTTTACTTTTAAAGGAATGAGTAATTCAAAAAAAACCTCCAATATTTATGGATGCTCTTTTTTTTAGGCTCACTGACTGTATGTGAGCCATGAGACGAATTACATATTTTAGGCGCATATGTAATTCTTTGAATACATCAGGAAAACCTTGACTTAGAGGCGAGGAAGGTGGCTCAAAACAAAGTCATACGCCCTTCCTGTACCAGGCCACATCCTATCCTGCAGGGACTTTTTTGTCTGGAGATCCAGCCCCTTTCTGGTTCACTCCTGTGTTAAGCCTGGCCTGCTGCCAGGAGCTTTATGAACCAGTGGAAAAAGAAGTCTCAGTGGCTTATCTCATATGTTAGAGGAAAAAAAAAAATCTATGGATCAATCCAAGAGGACACTATTTGGACTGCATGGGGTGTCAGCCACCTTTCTGGGGGTAACAAGCTGAAATCCCATGTGCAATGCAGTTTTCAGTCATTTCTTTGATTTTGTTTTGAAAGTGGGTGTTGAAGCACTGCACGTGGAGCATTTCATAGCAGACCTCTGCTCTCTATTAATACCTGGCATGATGGTTGATCCCAAACAGTTTGTGAGGAACAAGAGTCAGGCATTTTTTTTTAGGTTTTACTTAATGAACTGACCCACTTGACAGTTAAAAGAGAAGCCCTTTTAGTTTAAAATGAAATTGAAGCCCTCTATGCCTCTGTCCCTAGAAGCAGCCACGAGATGATGCTGGGTGTTTATAGCCAGCCTTGCTCCCTGAGCTGTACAAAAGACAATCCAAGGAGAGTGATATGGCCTGACAGCTATAAGAAGCTGAAGTCCCAAATGATAAAGTCTCCATGTGTATCCAGTATTGCACAGCCCAGGCTTCCACAGCAATTTCGGTTACGAGCGGATGCCCTCCAGCTCATCACCCTGCAGCAGTGGGAGACTGACATCCCACCATGAGTGGCTTCTTCAGGAGCTAGCAGGAATGAATAATGATCTTACAGCTTGCTGGCTACCAAATTCCTGCCTCCAGGGACTACACCTCATGCAGTGACCACCTGGAAGGAAACAAACTGCTCCAGAAGGGTTAGGTTTCCCTTAGCTCCTGTGTCCTATAAGCTCTCTGTGGATCTCTCTGATAGATCCCTATGTCTTAACTGGCTTTAAATGTCTATTTTGGGTACCTGAGCCTCTCCCCAAGAATCAATGGTGAATAAATGAAACTTCCTGTAGGATTCACAGAGGCAAGATGCATTGGGGAACCTACCGGGCTAAGTCCAAATCCAGCTCAGATTTTCCTTAAGAGCAAATCTAAATTGTCTGTCTTCATCCTTGACCTTGTTTCCTTTCTCTTGGCACTTAGCAATCCTCTTTCCCAGACTAAATAGCACAAGAGATGCCGGGACTAGGTGTTAGCAACTATCCAAGTGAAGAGTTACTTTAAACCCGGACTGACTTTCTGACTTCTCCCCTTGTTCTCCTGAGCCACCGGCTATAGAAATTTTTCATCTCTGATAAAGCAGATTAGCTACTGGAAATGTCAGAGAGAGGCTACAGATGGTTGCACTGTGGGGAAATATTTCCTTGCTAGCCCTGGAAGCTGCTGAACACCGGACCCCAAGAGAGATGCTCCACAGTCCATCGCGTAAAGTGACTTGGCCTGTGAGGCTGTTAATGCAGAAACACCCCAATGTGCTCTGTTCACTAACAGCAGACAGTCAAACCTGCAGACAGCTTTGTGGAGGGGAGGCGGGGCGGGTTTTTTTCTTTTTCCTACTTTCATTTCTTTTTTCTTTAATTTTGGTAATGGATCAGAGTCAAGTGAACAACATCTGGCAATTAGCACATTCCTCGCCTGGCTCCGATCTGCCACGAAGTTCTGAGTGTTTGCCTTTATTTTTAAATGGGTGGCTGTCAGAGAGAATTAAATGGTGCCTAAAGAAGCACACAGACATTATAATTAAAGGCACGCCAACCTTGACAGGTAGCTGGGAGTGGAGTTCAGAAATTCAACTTTTTGTTGGAAAGGGGGCCGTTGGCACGCGCATGTGTTCTTGAAATCCATGTGTTTCCCTCAGCTGATCTATCCCCAGGTGCTTTTTATAAACCTGTACTTGCAATTAATTGTCTCTTTGTGCTCCATTTCAGCAGCCATCCAGCCCAGTACTGCGAAAAGAAGCATGCTTTAAATCTAGGAATAAAACTGGAATCCATTACCTGTGATTGCACGTGCTTCTGTGGGGCTTCACTGTTAACAAGGATAGAAATGATTTAATGGTAAACAGAACAGGGAGCATAAACCTGCTGGCTCACTTAGCATCCTGAAATCATGTGGTCTGTAATCCAAGATGAGTGTCTTCTAGCTGGGAATGAAATGCCTGTGCTCTGGCCCTTTCCTTCCAGTCCATTGCGCTGGGTTTGTGTAAAGGGGTTCTGGTGGTGGGAGAGGGGATTTGCTCCCCGTGACTTCCCTGGTCTCTGAACCGAGTCAGACCCAGCTCTGGCCACCAGATCGGACTCCCATTCCCCTCGGGCCGGGGTTGAGCCAACCTGCACCTCTGCGAATTGCCCTATTTAAGTTGGGACAAAAGAACCGGAAAAGGTGCTTTTCCTGGGAGTGAGAAGAGAAGGGAGGAGGGCACTGCCCCATTCCCCGGCTCCGGGCCAGACAGCAGCCCATGCCAGGCTGGCACCACCCACTGAGGATGGCAGCAGCAGAGCCACCAGGGGAACTCGGGGAGAGCCCCGCTCCCTGGGTGCCCACTGGGCTGAGTTCACCCAGAGAGGACTGAGATCTGAGAGAAATGGCCGCACAGACACCAGGTCAGTGAAGACTGAACAGAACGAGGTGTGCTGGAGCTGAGTTTCCCCCGCAACCGGTGGCGAGACGGCAGGTGGCCCCTGCAGCCAGGACAGACTCGGTGGAGCAGAGACCCACTTGCAGCCCATGGTGAAGCCCACGTTGGAGAAAAGGTGCCTGAGCCTGAGAGAGGTTGTGGAGAATGGGATGCACGACAAGGTAGAGACGCATCTAAAGTCCGTGTGATGACCCACGCCGGAGCAAGTGGCAACTCCCTAAGAATCCATGACTGTGGTAATAGCCCGCACTGGAGCAATCCGATGGGTAAGGATTGCATCCTGCAAGTAGGACTCACACTGGAGAAGTCTGTGGATTGCCTCGTGAGTAGGGGATCCACTGGAGCAAGGGAAAAGGGTGTAAGGACTCCTCCTCCTTCAAGAAAAGGAGCAGCAGTAACAACATGGAATGAACTGACCTGCACTCCCCCATTCCCTGTCCCCCTGCGCCTCTGGGGGAGGAGGTAGAGCCAGGAAGAAAAGGAAAAGGAGGGGGAAGGTGTTGTTTTTAAGATCTGGATTTGTTTCTTTCTATTCTTTCAAGTAACTGTTAATAAATCGGATTGTTTTGTTCCCAAGCTGAGTCTGTTTTGCCCGGACCATGGTTGGTGGGTGCTCCCTCTCTGTTCTTGCCTCGACCCTCAGTCTTTTATTATATTTTTCTCCTCTCCACTTCACTGAGGGGAGGAGTGAGTGAGCAGCTGTGTGGAGTTTAGTTGCCGGAGTGGCCTAAACTGCACCAGCCATATTGTTATAATCACAGCCTTCTCCAAACTCCATGATTTCTCATTCTGCTCCTTCTAATTCAAACAGGGTCAGATCTTCCTCCTTTCAGTATTGACTCATCCATCTCACAAGCTCAGCTGACTCCTTTACGGAAGTTCATCTGCCACCTGCTCAGCTTTGACCCCAGTGCTGAATGAAGGACAAACATCACATCAACAGGGTCTACCTGGCCTCACACCCCTGTTCAGAAGATTTCAGGCTCTGAGGCTGTCAGTCCAGCATCTTTCCTGTCATTGGCTTAGGGCTGTAATTGCAGGGCACGTAAGGTGGCAGGCAATGGTCCCGTCTCAGTCTTAGGGCTGGTGCTAGCTTTGCTGAGCTGGGCAGAGCTGCATTGCTGATAGAAAGGGCTGTGCTGCCACGGAGCTTCTGTGCTATCACACAACTGCAAGTTTGGATATTACACCAGGCACCACCAGCTTGGAGACTGCACCCTCCCCACATCTTGCCTTCTAAATCTGCACCTGCCACAGTCTTTGGTCTCTTGGTGGTTTTACCGGCTGTCTGTAGGTTAAGTTGGACAGCATTTTTACCACATTTAACAGCCACATGGTCCCATCTGGGGTGACTTCAGTAAGGCAATGCTGACAATCTGACTCTTAAGTTTTCAAGCAAAGATTTAAACAAACTCAC
Organism: Tauraco erythrolophus; assembly: GCF_009769465.1. Taxonomy (NCBI): domain Eukaryota; kingdom Metazoa; phylum Chordata; class Aves; order Musophagiformes; family Musophagidae; genus Tauraco; species Tauraco erythrolophus. The sequence goes on from NC_141476.1 coordinate 12,360,427, forward strand.
TCCACTGATCTTTGCATTACCTTCATAGTACTTACTTTGCTGACTCAGCTTCTGGAGATCCTCATATCCCATTAGCATTTAACAACAGTCATCTCATGAATGTTCCAGCTGCCCATCCAACCACGGTGGGTTTCCTGCCCATCCTGGAAACTTAGGGTGGATTTGATGCAACTTCAGTTAGCATCCTAAAGAAGGAAGCAGAGAGAAGGCATTAGGAGGGAAGGGAGGAGTAACACAGGCATGATAAAGCAACCGTAAGGCCCATGATCACTTGAAGCTGGCTACACAATTCCCTGTTTGCAAGCGCTAGCAATGCCTTAGCACTGAACAGCCTCACCCAAGAAAAGTGAAGAATCACCCATCACCCTTGAGCATCCAACCCAGCACCCTTGTGCCTCCTCCCTGCTGCAAGGAAGAGGGGGGATGTCCCACTGCTCTGAGCCCACCTGACACACCAGCGTGACAGGATGAACCTGCCTGTCTGGGAGCAGCCAGGAAGCTGTGACAGATACCTTTGGCACTTGTAATGGGATGAGATAGCAATGCTGAGGGCTCAAAGCCAGGCTATTTGGTGGGACTGTGTTAGGGAATAACCTTCCTTCCCGTCTTCTTGCTGCAAAAATGGCTGTAAGTTAAAAATGACTGCAAGAAAGTAAATCCAGAGGAAAAACACCAGAGGGATAATGCTTCTGTCTCCCTGTCCCACACCGTGTAGCTTCTTCCCACCCTCCTCCCTACCTTTCTCTCTCAACTTCCGATATCTTTCTCTTTTCACCCTCTCCTTCCCCTGCTCTCCTCTCCGATCCTTCTCCCTGTCTCTGATGGATGGAACCATTAGTGGAATCACTGTAAATAATGTGTAAAGTTAGAAGTTACAACAAGGTATCTCATTAAAGCCGCTTCACTCATCTTACTTCCCAATTAATGTTTAAGGCTTCACTGGAATGCGGTGACAATATGTCACAGCATATCATTGTGGCAGGCGACAGGAAGTTAATAACCCACTGGCCCTTAAAGGAGCCTTTAATGTCAGCTGCAGAGGAGTAAATAACTTTAGTTTCTTCCCCCCCACCTATCCCCCCCTTCTTTTCTTTTTCCTCTTTTAATTCGTTGCAAGAATGAAAGAGTTTTGTGCTGAAATAGGATCATTATCTCAAAAAGCCATCTTCCCGCAGAGACAGAGCTCAAAAGGTGTTGCCCAAGGGACTCTGGGATTTTTGGAAACGTGACAAAGTTGCTCCAACTCCCCACCCCGAAAATTCAGGAACTCGCAGAGTGTCTGCCTTCACCACCCTTTCTGCCTCCATTCAGGGTCTCTTTCCTTCTTTAATAAAAGAAATTCCCTCATCCATCTTTTCTTAGTATTAATTTCTACCCCTTCCCACATCTGCGAGCCCCTAAACACAACTTCACAGCATCAGTGTAGTCGAAAGTTTCCTTTGATATGTAACAGTTTTATCTACCATTATCGAAACTTTCTTCCTTTGACATCGCTGCTTTCCAGGGAACTGGTTTTACTCTCTTGTTGCCAGTGATGGGGCTTGAGCCCTCCTGGGCATCAGTCGCCACAGACTCCAGACGAAGAGCGATCCCAAGCAGCTTCACTGGCATGAAGGAAACTGCTCTGGTTTGTTCCAGAGCTTCCAAAACTAGAACTGAGCTTCTGATTTCAAAAGAGGTGGTGTGGCATCAGTGTCACTGGCCTGATCGCCTCTGGGGTTGTAAAGATCCATTAATCACACTGTGATACAAAATAAAGGACCCATTATTGGAAAATCGTTTTGTACATGTGTTTCTCCCATGAAGAGGAAGAACAAAAAGAAGTATATGTATGATATTTATTTAAAAAAAAATACAGAAAAATGTCTAGGTCTTGGGGAATGAATCCCACCAACTCTCTGCTCTGCTCAGCCACAGATCCAATATGTCACATGAGGCAAATCATGCATGGATTTCTCATGGCCTGGATTTCCTCCTGTACAGTGGGTCTAAAAATGTTTGCTCTCCACACCTGGGTTATTGCTTTAATGTTTGGAAAGGTCTTTCAAATTTCAGGCTAAACAGTCAAGTGTTGTGACTATATAAATACTTATTCTACTTATTGTATGAGGGACATTACAAATATGTCTCTAGACTTCTGTTCTAATAATAGGAAAATTCAGGATGAGTACCAAGAGCAGGTTTCCAGCAATGAGATTAACTGTTATTGGAAAAAGGTCCCAAATGAAAAGCCAACGTTGGTTCTTTCATAGTATTTAAAACTTCACCAGTTTCAAGATTTTGGAAGGCGCTATTCTCATCCAAGAGAACAGGGATGGCCAACCAAGCTGTGTTACATCTTCATGTCAGCTTGGATGGACTATAAAACATGCTGTGCAACACAGAAGGTGGAGAGAGTGCAAGAGAGAGTCACAAGTAGGAGAGGACCATGAATCCCAAAGAGATGCAGGCAGTAGCAGGATGATTGCGTAGCTGAGTCTTAAAGCAGCCCAAGTTTGGTCTGTGCAATCCTGGAGACACACTCCAGCACCACAGATTGGAAACCACAAACTGAATGGAAGTAGATGGAGTTGTGTCCCATGGGTGCGAACTAAGAGAGCCCTGTCTTGTGGGGAACATAGGCAGAGTGAGGTCTGCCACAAGCCAAGCACAGCATCTAAAGCCCTATCTGGATCCAGATTTTCAAACCTCCGCTTCAGGTGGGCCATCCATAAAGGTGACTAATTCAACCACCTGGTTTTGCCTCCCCACTGCTGTAAGTTTAATGAATTGAAAGTTCACACAGTGCTTTGAGATCCTGGACAAAAGGCACTGCGGAAATGCAAATGGGCCCAGTTCCTCTCCCTCCTCTTCTTTAGCACAAATACATTATTGATTTGCTCATTTACCAGGGGCCACTTGTCAAAAGTGTAACAGCATTAGCAGCACTTGACGTAATAGGGGAATGGAGAGGTCTGTGATTAAGTTTAGACAGCCTTGTTTGACTTAGTTAATTGGTTAAATATATTCAGTTACATGTGATGCTTCAGCATTTCGGCTCCAATAAGGTATAATATTAATTTTAATTAAAGCTCAACTGAGTTAGCCAAATATTTCTATTTTCTGAATATTTTTCTTAATCATATAATTCATATTCTGCTATAACAGGGATTCTGGTAGCAACTAAGGCCTGGAACATTTTGTCTGACCACAAAGATTTGAAAGAAGAACAAGATATAGACTAACATTGAGAAGAAGTGAATTTATCAAATCTTTCTAAGTTGAAGAAAAAAACAGGTGAAACAAGGAAAAATTCCTCTCCACCTCAAGATAAGATTAACCTACATCTTTCCTGACAGATGTTTTTCTGGTATTTCTTAAAAATCTAAGATTCTCATGAAAGCCATAACTGCAAGAAGTTGCACCTCCTCCTAAGTTTGCCAAGGAGTATTCATGTTGGCTGTCAACTCCGATCATTGGTCATGGTTTCCTTTCTGAAGATCTGCGTTCGTCACAACAGGAGGGGCAAATAGCATCCTATGGGTTGCCTTAGTCATGAGTCCATAAAAGTGGGATATCTTACCGTAGATCCCTGAATGTTTCCAGAGAAAGAACTGTTTTATTTTCCTCCTTAAAGAGACTATCATAGGACACTTAGACCCATCTCCTTCACTTCACCATTCTTCTGGAGAGGGGATATTTGTACCAGGGTCATATCACATGAAAGTCAAATTTGCAGAGATGTTCCAAGCTGCCAAGAAACTCCCCTTAGCTCTTTGCTGGAGAGGCTTCAGTCTGGCTTGCCCAACAGCTGCCATCCTTGGGCCATAAAGGTCTCCATCCAAAGCACATCCATAATTACACAAGGAATGTGCAGGCCCCAGTGACGCCACCAGACTGGTATAACTGGAACAGACTCACTTGACCGCTACACCACAGCGCGGCATCCAGCAGGTGTAGAAAAGGGGGAGGTGGTTACCTCTGATGACCCATGTTGACGTAATAATTACAAGAGTTGGTATTGCCTTCTTAATGACAGCAATTGGAAGTGCAAATCCAGCCGCAGTACATTAAAAATAGCCCACGGCTCCCATGAAGCAGCAGCTGCATTTGAGGACTTTTCCCAATGCAGAGCTCTCAGGACTGCCTCCCTCCAGTCTTCCTGCCAACTCCCCACCCCTCTGCTTTGCATTTCAATTATTTTTCCTTCTCTCTCTTTAAATGCAGACTCGAAGATCTGAGAGAAGAAAGATGGAAGGCAACTCTTGCGCTGCCTACCGACCACAGTCTGGATTTCTTTGTATTACATAAGCAGGCGGCCAATTGAAAAGATGTGATATTTTTCTTTTGCAGTGTTGGGATCCAGCTCTGCAAGCCTTTAATTATCTGTATAGGTGGAGCCAGAACAGGGAGAGGGTGGAAATAGCATCTATTCTTTCAGATGATCTGTCCCTGGGAGGATTCAGCTCAGGTATTTTGAGCCTGGTGATAAAAAATAACCTCTTTTTGCACGTTTTTCCCAGTGCTCTCTGCTGCAAGACCATTAAGGTTCTCATCTCCTGACTTCCACAGGACCTAAATGGTCAAGCACATGTATAAGCATTTTGTTGAACAAGGGCCCCAGCTTGGCCCGATGATCACACCTTATTTAAAAGGTGAGTTCATAAATCTTCTTTAGACCATCTGTATGTGGTAAATGATGTCCCAGACGTGGCTGATAACCCTCGACATCAACTTCTGCTGGTGCACTTCTGACTAGATTTAATGACGCACCCTACTCTGACTTTTTATCACCTATTAATTGTATATCTGCCCCTTAGAAACAATGCAGAGGGGTGCCTGTAGTGGAAGGTGCGTGACCCATTTCTTCCCAAGGCTCTGGCAGGAATGCTCCACATCCAAATGACATGGCTGATTGCCAGCTTCAGCGCCAACTGCTCTCCCTGCTCAGATCTTACTTTAATCCACATTGGACATCAGGAGGAACAGATGAATGGGCAGCCTCCAACATCAAACAGAAGAGACAAGAAGAAAATCCTTCTCATCGTGTTAAGGATTCATAGAAACCTGATGCCTGGACGGTGCCAGGGTTAGCAGAATCGCACTGTTAGTGACGTTTAACGAGCATGGCAGTGGGATAACACATAAAAGGCCGCAAGAAGGTTGGGACCCACTGTGCAGCAGCCCAAAGGAAGAAGCTTGACATCTCGCTCTTGTTCGGAGTGTCAGAGAAACCAGAGTTATGTTCTCAGGGGAGTCAGTCATGGGGCTGGAACGGAGCGAGATATAATTATGGAATAATGCGTGTTCTTCTCCCACCACTCCCTCCCTTTCTAAATTAGCTGTCATGTCACTAAAAACGTTTCTGTGTTTCACAATCAGTCCACTTAACTGTAACAAAGCAGTGTAGATCTATCAAACTCACAATGAGCTCCACTAATGACCGCTGAAATTACCAAATCAGTCCTGCTTCCCAACACCCCGGCCTTACCTCCGCGCCTCTCGTCAATCATCGCTCTGCTTGTGGCCCTGCTCTGGGGGAAAGGACCACATCAGAGGCCACATCCAGCCACCCGGCATGTTGTCACTTTGCTATGCAAAGCTGTTCTTCTGGATGCAAAGTGTTGAGGTTGTTGGGTTTACACTTTTTTTTTCCCAGTGAGGGGGCTGCTGGATGCTGGGTGGGGGGGCTCCAGGCAGTCACTGGCGGCACTGAAGAGAAAGCAGCAGAGCCACAGCCAGCCATAAAATACCAGCAGAGTACATTGTTCCTGGTCCCTGATTATGCATTTAACTGCATTGCTAAGCACATCTTTTTTTTTCTTCTACTTCTTTTTTTTTTTTTTGGTAACTGCTCCTCGGAAGTGCAATCTCGCTGCTATTCAGATACAATGTGGCTTCTATTCTCTCTCCCAGTTTTAATTATGTGTCCGCCACGGCTCCTTCTCCAAGCTGGCGGGCTCTGAGATTCATAATTTCAGCCTGACACCATAGTAACCACTTAGTTTGATTCAAGACTCTAATGTCATCACTGGCTGGTCTTGAATAGAGAAGGGAGAGAGGGTGTAATTTGAAGGCAGCATCACATAGAAACTGCAATTATTTCTCCCTTTCGGAGGGAAATGTAAACAAAAGGTCATCACTGGTCAGTGCTCTTCATTTCCATCCTCGCACACTGACAAGCTGACTTTTTTGTTTATTATTTATTTCCTCACCCACTCAGATGCATGCCTCCACACCAATACCAGGAGCAGCAGCCAGTGCTAGTTATCAGCCCTCTGTAGGGATGCGACTACACCCCTGGAAGAAATCCTCTGGTATTTGAAAATGGTCCCAGACAGTTTGTAAAGCCACGATGGGGTCCCACGAGGAGACCAGAGAGGGCTGTCTCAGCTGGGGTGTGCAGCTTCCACAGCCCTCCACAGCCAGGTGCTAACAGCCAGCACACACCAGCCGTAGGAACCCCTGGCTTCCGCTCTCCTGGAAAGAAAGGGACTTGATTCACAAACTCTTTTCTTTCTTTTTGCCTGCTCCCATGAAGATCCCATGTAGAATTTCTTACCTCATTCCCCTTGAGTTAAACATGTGAGTCTCTCATCTGGAAATTGGACTCCATGACTCCAGAATTGACCCTCTAGCCCCCGAGAGCCATCCTGTCCTTTGCCAGCTCAGAAGGATGGCCCATGGTTGCACAGGCTCATACTGAAAGAGCTGCTGGGCAGCAGTGCCACAGTCCAAGATACTACCCATGGTCCATAGTTTGCCCCACCTCTGGACACAGCTTACCTCTGATCCCACTGGGAAAGGCAGAGACACATAAGACGAATATCGGAACAGCAGATGAATGTGTACACACAGTGAAATGCAATTCACTCGGCGGCGTTCGCTGCAAATCCTGCTGCACTAAATGAAGCTCTTCTGCCTTCCCCCAGTGGCTCAGTGATAGAAAGGAGTTAAGTGAAAATAAATGCTCATATCAAATCACACGTATTGATTTTCTGAGCTAGTAAATGAAGGCGCTTTATCTCCTATGGGAGATTGAATGTCTGGGTGCCACGCTTTGCTCCATTTTCATAAAAAGGAAGGCATGGTGGAATTATTTTACCTGGCTTCTCATAAAGTGTAGAGGGAGCAGATTCTCGTGTCAATGACAAGAGGTATCAATCAGGAAAAACGCCATGACGACAATGAAGCCATTGAGGATTGACAATGGAATAACGAGCCTTGAGGGCTGTTCTTGGACATCGGCTTGTCCTTCAGCAACCGTGGCAGTGTCTTTCACAGGTCTCCGTAGTCCCTTTCCCTCATCAGATGATGGGCACAGGCCGTAATCTGTTCTCCGCAGTTTTTGCTTTGGTTTGCTAGAAGTTAAGCTTACATCTAAATCATTTAATTCTACTGGTTGGGTTAAGATGAGAACAAGGGTTTCACTGCTACTTATGCCTGTTTGGAGCTCTAATGAGTTCTGAGCAGCATGTGATATTGAAATTAAAGGTACGTTTCATTTAATAATCTGCAGAAAGCCTTAAAGGGAGCTGTCCATGGCCTTGAGGAGTAGCTTAGAAGATCAAAGCTGACTGATGAAAAGTAATTCATGTAGACAGGAGGAAGTCAAACTCACAAAGGTCCTTTTGGAAACACAACCTCTTTTTGACCAGGTTCATCTACATAGGCATGCCTTGAAGTGAAAGAGCGAAATTTCTGCGTCTGAAATCTACAGATCTGTGTTCAAACCTTCCATCTTATCTGGCAGTTACCCATCTTATCAGGCAATTTCCTGGCACTAGCAATCCCTCTCTGCAGCCTTCCACCCATTTCACTATGCAGTCAGCCCTGATGTATTTTGCTGCTGACATTTTTCGAAAGTAGATCAAATGTACAAAAATAGATACAAAGAAGCAAAGGCAGGCCCCACACTTCTGCAGCAGAACATGGATTCTTCTGGTATAAAACTGTGCTGCTAACCGCATTTTCACTCCCTGCCTTTCATGGCCCTGCACACCACGACAGATCAGAGAGGATCCAGTCTAACCCATCAACAGGGAGAAATGCAATGGCAGGTGGATTTCAGCCCTCAGTGATTTTGCATGGGTGAGGGGTGATTAGGTGAAACTTGTGCTCCTGACTTTGAATCTGGCTACCTTTTATATCCCTGTTAAGCGGAGAGCCAAGCCCTGAACTGCAGTTTCCAGAGGCACAACCAATGCGATATAGAGCATATGTGGAGGACAATAATTTGGCTCTTGATTATTAACGGTTGAATCTGAGAGGTAGGAAGTGGCAGTATGTGTCTTAAGAAGCGACAATGTCCACTTTGCTGGGAAGAAAACCTTCAGCATACGGGAAGCGTATCAGACACTATCTTCATCAGCACTTCCTTCACCAGGTATTGAACATGGCCTTGTATGGAACACTGTCTTGGTGTCAGGCTCCCAAAGTGGTCTTTGCTGTGCAATTGCAAAGCAGCACTGTGCTGATAAGAGAAATAGTTTTGTGACAGTATCCTTTTAGCTTTAATTTATTATTTCTTGGTTATTGTACAGCCCTTCTCAAGGTGGTATGTGAGCATCTTCCAGGAGCTCAGATCTGCTCAGGGAGGTGGGCACTTGAAATAAATAAACGGAACAAGGCAATCTTTTGTGGATCTCGATTGAAGCAGTCGAGTCACTTTTGTCAGAGCCATGGGGCAAATAAGTGATATTTCCTTTTTATTCCCAGTGGGAGGGTTGAACACGAAGTCTTATCATTCTGTTTTGGTACGATTTCGATCTTCATGATGACAATAATTTTACGCCACTAAGATTTGTTAGCCTCTTTTTGCACTTGGTTGTGTTTTTTTCTGTAGTGGAGGAAGAGGACAGGTTACTTTTTATTATTATCCCCCCACCCACATGTCTGAGGCATCTTTTTCAATAATCTTCTTACTGCAACAAGCAGAAACATCGCCCTGTACAACCTCTCCATAGAGTGTGAACATCAATCCTTTCTTATTAAGCTGAAGCTAAAATGCTCATAGACAAACTGTTAAAAAGAAGAAAGCATCCACGCTGTGGTGGAAAAGGTAAAATGCAGTAATTGTCCAAACCTTTCAAGAAAGAATGTCTCAGTAGGGAGGGGAGGACCTTTTTCCTTTTCGTGGCAAATTGCCAGAAGACTCCAGGAAACCTCACTTCATCAATATATATTTATTTTTAGGCACAAAATCACCTTTATTGCCCTCGATTCCTGTGAATTTGTTCCAACGACCGAGAAGAGAAGCAAATATCTTTCCCTTCCCAGCTTCCTGCACATGCTATCCCTATCTCGCATTGCTGCTCTTTTTTGACTGCTTTCTGAATCTGATTTATTTGCAGTCTTCCAAAGAAAAAAAGACACTTCCTGTCATGTCTACACAGCAACAAGAGAGAAAACTGGAGCGTGTGTAGACATATACGGTGGATTAATCTGATTAAATTCAGGCTTCTAAGTTTAAGCTAGTCACCTAAAACTCCTTTCTTATAGTAGACTGACTTCTCATCAATATACAGTCAATGGACCCAGAGGTACAATTCATCTCATTCCAAAGTAGATGCCTAAAGTAGGTCACATGAATCACACCCTTAAGAGCTTATTTTTGCCCATTGGCTATAGAAGGATCCTAGCATGACTGAATCGTTTGTAGATACTGAAACCAATGTTGACTGAAGTGACTTCTATCCGCTGCACAACAGCACTCCATGCCCTTGAACGCTCGCTTCAAAACCTCTTCTTCCCTGACGTCTCTGATGCTGTGGTTTTGCTGTTTTTGTTATTCATCCCGGGAAAGGAGGGTGGGTTCAGCTATGGAGACAGGGCTAAAGGAACAGGTCTTACTGAAGGATCCTGAGGCAACCTAAGAGAGCACTGCAGGCAGGATAGAACAATGTGGAGACGACAGTGCCCTTCATGATATTTTTATCCTCATCTTAGATACAGCCCACCAGACAGCCATGTGCAGGACAGCATACCTCTATGGATCAGTCCTCTGAAAACATCTTTTGGCAGCAAAGATGAGTAAACCCATGGGAGTCCTCGCTGCTCATCATCATCATACCTGAAGTAAACAATGGGCAGAGATAGAAGATGACAACATGATTATAGCACCAGAATATAGGAGCTCAGCCCTTTTTCTCTGCTCTGTTGTATCCTTGTGACTTTGGGATATTCACTGTTTCTGTGACTCCATTTCCCACCTGCAGCACTGAAATAATTGTCTCTTCCTTTCTCTGCTCCAGGCTGGTCTATTGAGCCATATGTGCTTGGTGACAGGGAGTGGAGACCTAAAACAATGGCCCAGTGAGCTGTTGATCTCTGGACTTCATACACAACTTCAGTCCAAATAGCAATAAACAGTGCCTGAAGGCTGGGGAAGCATCTGAGCTTGGTTGGGAATGTGAAATGGGTTGACTGGGTCATTTTGTTGGGGAAAAAGCCTTTTTCCTTTCTCTGCCAGGAGATTCTTTAAACGGCCTTTGGGAAAAACAAAACAAAACAAGACAAACCAAAACAAAACCGAAACAAAACCAAACTCAAGCAAGACAGCATGAAAACAGAGCTGTGAAATGCTCACCAGCCTGCTCAGGTCTAACCAGAAGTCTTCCAAAGCTGAATCCAAAAGTTAGATGTGAGATTTTGATGCCTAGTGAAGCTAACTTTTTAAAGAAAAGGAAAGAAGCCTCTTACAGGCTGAACAAGTCAGTTCTTCTCACAGCCGTTTTCACGAATCTAGAAAGACAGTCCATATATTATTTAAACCACCCAATTTATTGAACAGCTCAAACAGGTTCTCTCTACAGCAGCCAGAGCTGACGAGGGCTCACAGAAAACTTTGCAAAATATTCTACTTTCAGCCAGTTCCGCCCCAGCCTTAGGAAGTTTTGCTCCCTTGCCTGGATCATTTGCATGAGTAAAGGTCTTTGCTCCTGTCACCTCTTTACTGCCTCAGAGCAGAACCTCTGGTGATAGCAACAGAGTCACCTGTGCTGCTTCAGAGAGAGGTGATGTAGAGCTTCATGGCCCCAGGCCAGCGCCTTCATATGCAGTGATGACTCTACTGGCAACATCATAGCACAGATGTATCAGAGCGAGCTGGAAAATATGAGCCTTTAATAACATCTATTCTGAGATCTGTTGGAATTAGAATAGCAGACATTAGCTGGAAGGCAAGTGCTCCCATCCATGGATTTGAAAAGAGGATTGTGTTTAAAATCCTTCGCCATACCCAGCCAGCAAACTGCCCATCTGCGGTTCCTTGGGTATCAAAACGACGCACATGCCATAAAAGGATGTAGAAGTACACGTGCTTCCAAATAAAACCCACACAGGCAGGGCTCTAAGAAGCTGTGAAACTGGGAACTAAACCAAACTTTCTCATCCTTCAAATATTCTTGAGTTTTCATTTTTCAGCCAGTGCTTGGGTGAAAGTTTGCATCTTTTGTTGAGCTATCCAAACAAGCTCTTTTTTTGCTTGGTAACAATCCTTTGCCTCTCCTGGATTTTCTCAAGTCTGAGTCACAAAGTGATGTGTTTATACTGGAAATGAGTGTGAGCAGATCTTCTCTAACTAGGAGAGGACTGGAGAGAAACAGCTGAACCAGTACACACTCGTACATACACAGACACACACACAATGGACATAGCACAGCTAGTTATAAATCTAATAAACTGGCAAGTACTGCGATCCTTATGCTGCCCATAAATAATTCACTGCCAAGATGTTTGTAGGAACAGCACCTTCTGGATAGTCCATGGAAATTCTAACGGGTAGCAGGCCCTGCTGACTCCAGTTATTAATCCTGTTTATTGCTGCAGTGCCAAAGGGCCAACACAGAACGAGCTCCCTTTGGGCTAAGCATTGTATAAACACAGACTCTTGAGTTTAAAAGGACTTTGGGAGAAAAAAATATCTGGTATAATGATGTTAGCCCAGCCCCAGGACTGTCAAGATTCAGAATTTTTTTCCTCTCCGAGAAGCAGCAATTGCTTTTAGGCAAAATTCTCTGCTTTGTGTTAGAAATAGACCCCAGCTGCTGAGTCTGGAGTCTGATAAGGATGTGAATGTCTCCAGCTCTAAAGGATTTGGATGGGGTTTGTTCACTAGAGTGGTCTCTTTGCAGCATCTTTCACCCCACTGGAAGGAGGTGGCAGAGAAGGGAGGAAGATTTTGCCTCTGCCTTCTGGGAATGCTTCATTTTAGAAACATAATTTTCCTGCCAAAAGGTGTATGTTCTCAAACAGAGGGACCGCCCTGCACCACAAACATGCAGAAGTCCCAGACCTGGTGGCTTTCTCACATGGTAGTTCACTGAAGCATTTATGGGGAAGAACAGGGACCAGTTTCTGCGCCACTCGACCCTGGCTGGGTTTGTCACAGCGAGCCATGGAAGAGAAACCATGGAGCAAGTACTTTCATATAGTGACAGTAATCAGTGAAGTGAACAAGATTTGTTTCAAGGGACAGCTGAGCAGCCATTAGACCATGACCAACATTGCCAGCGGCCTAAGTGTAGAAGAATCTTAAATATCCCATTATCTTGTGAGCCGACCTGTCCCTTTCCACTGTGATTTCTAAATAGGCCCTGGTGGAGGCTGAGTGTTGTTGAAAACAGTTATTTCAAGGGGTTCCTTTTTCTTTACCCAGAAAATAGCAGGTGAGATAGGATTCAGTAGGGTTAGCTGTAATCTCCTCTCTACCACTCACTCTACTGCAGCTTAGAAATGGCATTTCAATTGCCTTAGCTGTAAAGTAGAGGAGAGCTACAGGCCTACAAAGCTCTCTGAGATCTACCAGTAAATGCTCCCAGTCAGTGCTGATCAATACTATTGATTTATTTCTTTTTTTTAATCCTGAATCATAGTCTTGACTTTTTAAGGGGCATGACCTAGTTGAGGTGCGTCTGTGGTTCTCTGAGCAAAGCCTCTTGCTGTGACTTCCACTGATGTGAAGCGCAGGAGAGGACTTTTGCCTTCTAGCTGAACTACGCACCTCATCATAGACTCCCAGAATGGTCCTGCTCATGCTTGCATCTGCAGATCAACCTATCTATGCTTTCCTCCTGCCCATCCCTGATGGAAAAGGCTGTTTGAACTGGTTTCATATCAGCCTCCAGAAGGTCATTAACACTGCTGACCCTAAGCACAGGGATTGGACACAGCTGGGGAGACCCCTAGGATTCAGGGTTGGAAGCTTTTTTAAAGGGAAGTTTAAGAGGGATGCTGGTTCCCAACACAGCAATAGCTGCAAAGAAAGGGAGGGTACAGGTGACACCGAGCAGGAGGGGACTCACAGGAGCTGTGGTGGTCTCAGTGTGACAAACAGCTCCAGACTGCAGTCATTGAGGTGAAATTCCCTGAAATTAGACATTTATACATGTATGTATAATATAATCTTGTAAGCCATAAAGCAAAGGTTGGCTCTACCTCTTCCAAGGTGTGTTTACCAATAACGTCTTAAATGAAGTGTCTCAAATAAGGATTTAATTTAGACTCAATAAGGAGAGTTATTGCTCCGTAATGAAATAGCAAGTAGTTACTGCAAACACGTTTAGTGAGGTTTAACAGTCTAATAATAGATACGTAGAAGCTGTGGCCTGGCTAGGAAAGTTCAGTGACTATCTCCTTAATCTTGTACAGGTATTTTCTGTTTTTCTCACTACACAATTACCATTTCATTAAATTTGTGTTAAGCAGCAGCCATGGATGGGAAAACCCAACTAGTTCCCCAGCACTGGCTGCTATTGTCACCCCTCCAAATGACTACCAGTAGTGTCACTTCGAGTAAATTCAGCGCTGTTGTCCCCTCCATGGCCTATTAAATGTATTAAATCGGAGCTGACATCAGGGACTGGCAACCTGGGTAGGATCAAGTTCGGGGTGCAGGGTGCTGATAGTTCATGAGCTGCTTAGGAGAGGTTTCTAACCTGAAATACGATGTCTGCACCACCTTCCATAAGGACTTGATTCTCTTTGGACCACAATAGGATCACCTATGGAGTCGTGCTCAGATTTGAGGATCCTTTGCACCCGAGGAAAATAAAAGCAGGCTTGGTTTGGGGCAAGGAGGCTACTCCAGAACCAAAAAGGCAACAGCATTTGAGAGAGGCATGGTTCCTCTCCCTGTGCTCAGCCACCCATCCCTGGGGCTCACCAGGTTAGTGCTCTCCTCTCTCTAAACATGAACACAGAAAGCATTTGGACTGGTGCCAGAACAGGTCCCCGAGGACCCTGCCTTAGTCTGTTCCTGTTATTTGCAGAAGTTTCTGCCACAGAATTGCCTCTCCGAAGATCTCCTACCTGCCCATTAGGCATTAACCTCAGCTAGACAGTATCAACTCAGGGCAAAACGAGAAGCTCAGGCTTAAAGGCAGCAGGTACAACAGAGGATGCAGGTAGAAAGCAGAATCGATGATTTTAAGGGAAAAACTACAATCATACCCCATGCTGTCACAAAAAAAGCCATGCCCCAGCTAACAGAGGATAGAATCACACTTTCTTTACACCAGCCAATGACTTAAATTGATCTAATGTAGGAACTCATCCTGGCTAATCCTAATTTTATAGGGTCTAATGGCCGTCGTTTAGCTGTGATCACACTTTACCCAGTGTGTGAAAGAGACACAGCTCGAGTTAGGGTGGATGCGAAGGCAAGTGAGAGATTATCTGCTTTACAGCTGTGGAAAATGAGGCAGGAAAGGGGGGGTGGACTGGAATAAACCCACTCTGATTGAGTAAGGCAGTTCCTTAGCACATCACAAACTGCATGAATGGATCCTGAGCAATTACAGAGATCTCCGCTCCGTATTGGTTTTAAAGATTACTCTCCCTGTAATCTGTCTTTTAGGATCTAAATGGCCCGTGACAAAAGGCCTCTGATTAAGCGCTTCTTTTGCTTTGTTACACTTCTGGGTGAAACTGGTGCTCCTGAAAATAAAATAACTGAATTAAAGTTTAAAAGGAGAGACGGCTGATTGCAGACTCCCAGTGCAGGAGGCTCTTCTTCAGTGTCAGGTCCAAATTTGTTGGAATTTTAGCCCCAATTGATTCTGGATCAAATGTTATGTTCTACTCAACCAGAAATAAAACATTTAATTTTAGGTTTTGGGAAACTTACTGTAGATCTATAAAACATCCATTTAAAAAAATCACTTAGGTAACTTTTTTTCTACTTTGAGGAAGACTTTTCAGGTACTTTAAAACAGAGCCCATGCACCAAAACATATAAAGCTGCAAAATTGTTTGGCTGACCCATGCCTGTAATTCAACAGAAAATGCTCATGAGCAGATACATCCAACTTTTCTATCAAAGGAAAGTAAGCTTCACATTTAAGTTTCTTTTTCCAGTGGGATTTTACAAAGCTGAGGAGATAATTTTTTTTTCTAATTTTCTTTAAAAATTATCCAAGAATTAGCTTCATAAGGACCACTGTGGCTGCAGGGGGAATAAGCAAATTAAACAATTAAACTTACTAAAACCAAACCCAACAAACATAACAATGTAGTCTACACTCAGAGAAAGGAAAGATATGATCAAGAAGCACAGTGCACAGGGAGATCATCTTCTTTCCCTTCAGCAATCCAAGTACTCACTGTTATATCAGCGAAGACACGCTTTTCAGTCATTACAACTTGTACCAATCCACAGCCGTTTAGCAGTACAGGACTCACACAACCTCAGCTTGTGGCTCTGCTTTTTGCCTTCCCTTAGGACAGGTGAAAGGCTGCATTACACAAATGTAGTACAAGTGGCATCTCTGCTGAATGATGTGGATGACGCTTGCTGGGCACATGCATGGCTGGAAGGCCAAGTGATGAAGTGATGAAGGATGCCTGCATGGAGGAGTTGGGGAGGGGAACTCCTTTCTCCTCTGACATGGCCACTGTGCTCCTTTAGAGAAGAGATATATATTTTTTTTTTTTTGACATGCCATCTAAACTGCATACAAAATAGCGTTGCCACAGGGTAGAAGATAACAAGCTCGAACGTCTCTCAGGACTCTGCTTTTGAGAGGGCTTGTTGGCAAATTGGCAGTAGAAGAGCAGGAGCAGAGAGAGTTAAGTCCCAGGGACCCTGCCCACAGCACCATGTGCAAACACTTGAGCCAGCAAGGAGGTAAACATTGCTTCAGTTTGGCAGGAGCAAGAGTTGGGATAAAATCCTTGGATTGGTGAGCGAGGCAATGCCTGTCACATGCAGCAGAACAAATTAGTCTTTCTCTTTGCCACTGAAAAAGTGATTCATGACTCCCAGATCACCGAGCGGAGGGAACCTGGGTTGCAGAGCATTGCTGGTACAACTGCATGTGCCATAATCCGGAGAAGGGTTTTTTCACCACCTGGGAGAATTGTTTCTCCTTCATCTCAGAGGGAATTTTTCACAAGCCCTGGCTCCATTAGCAATCCAAATATACATCTGCTTTTCATGGGCCCACCCAGTTCTCATCCAGGGAACTGAATGTAAATTTGGGCTATTGAAGCATTCAGGGACTGGGACACTTGTTTGTTGGGACTGGCTCCTGAATTAAGCTGCCAGACTGGGAGGCCAGAAGCATCCCAGTGAGCAACTGGCCAAGACCCTGTACCTGTAAACCTGATGGGCTGGATTCTGATCTTCTTTGCCTTCCTACATATACACCCTGAAAAGGTCAGGGAAATCACCCCATTAATTCAGCAGTAGCAGGCAAAAGCAGAGGAATATTTGAGAGATGTCTGTGTTTTTCAAGCTTATACATTGCTGTACCGATGGAGAACAGAAGTGAATTTCCTCCTAGCCTCAGAGACCTGAAAACACAACAATGTCCCTACAGATGTCAGAACAACTCTCTCCTTCAAATCTCCATGAGATCTCAAACAGCTGCTTCATTATTCCTTAAAACAAAAGGGCAGTTGGTGTTCCAGATGTTTTAGCTTGCAACTGAATGATTTCTTTCTTGTCTCCCCCCAGCATCCATCCCTATGTTTTCATTTGCAATTCTGTTGTCTAATTTGCAAGAGCAAATCACAGAAGCACAATCTTTTGCCTTTCACCTCTGCCCCATCCCAGCCCTATCACTCATTAAGTACACAACAACATTCCGAGGAGATATCCCATGGACAGAAGCAGGAGATCGCTGAAGTTTCTGCTTTTGGGGGACAGGCTCTGAGGATAATTCTTGAATGGGGGAGATCCATAGAGCAGTAGGAAATCTGTAGGTTTAGTGATTCAGCTGTTAGACCTTGAACAAACAGCAAAAGATAACCACAATTTGCCTAGGAAAGAATGCAATTAAATAAAGCAGGATGCACACTTGTTTGATAAATTCATCCTTCAACGCCTCAATCGTTGTTCCATAAGGCGAGCATAAAAGAAGCATTTCCAAAGCTCACTATTGGAAAGGTGTGGTAGACAGAAGGAGAAGGAAAGTAGGAGGTGAGAACAAGGAATTGAGTTATTGGAAATGAGCCACAATCTCACAAGCTGCCCTATCCAAGGTGCACAAAACCCACTTGCCCCAGGAGCCTGTACCACAAACCTATGGACGCTGCAGTCACCACAGCCCTGGGCTGGGACATCACGGTCCTTTGATCCATGCTCCATCATAGGAAACACCTGGGGAGGGCTGACTCCTCGCTCCTTCCAATGCACAAATATCTTTGGCCGCACCTCTGGGGAGAGAGGAAATTGTCAGCAAAGTAAATTGCTTTTTGGATTACTTTTTGTCCCATTGTGAGAGCTTCACTTTAGGAGCTATCATGGGAAGAGGTGACATGGTCAGGTGAAAACCCCACATCCCAGCGGCTGCTGCAGAGGCCCAATGTATTAATAAACCAATTGCAGCTGAGGCAGGAGCATGAACAGCCGCTGCTTCTTCAGAAGACGATAGTTTTCTGCTGGAGGGGTGGGGAGAGAAAGACCTATTTTATACCTAAATAATAAAAATAATAAAGGGAGACAAATAAATAAATAAGTGAATCCTGCTTGATAAATGCATTATTAGCTGTAGTAGGAGCAATTACAGGGAGAATGGGAAGTGACAGCTGCAGGCCCCAGATAGCCAAGGCACAAAAGGGAAGTTTTAGACAAATATTCTTCAGATACTGGGTTTGTTTCTCGTCTAGTTTGGGGAGGGATGTGGCAGATACTGGAAGCATTAACAGGCTATGCTGCATGTAGGGAGCAGAAATGCTGCTGTACCAACCCTCTGCAGGAATAATTTAGCTTTTTTTTCTTTTCAGTCTTCCCTGGTGCATCTGACTTCGTATTTGTTTAAAGCAACATTGGTTTCACTGTTCTCACCCTCTCTGCACAGAGCTGTTCCCAGAAAGAGAAGGAAAAGTGGGTCCTGGGATTAGCTTCTTTATAAACATGTCTGTTGCAGGACTGGGAGCTCAGATTAATAAAGTCATGGGGTGACCTCTGGAACGGGAGCAAAGGTTCTGGGACTGTCTGTGTTGGGAGGGACGATGGAAACTTGACGGCACTAGCCCAACAGAGACAACCCAGAGTCTGCTATCAGGAGGCCCCTTCCTCCAGATATCTCAGGTCCCTGCAGAAGTCAGGTCTGTCCAGGAATATCTCATTCACCAGGCGTCTGTTTGCTTTCCACGGGTCAGCCTCCCCAGTTCGTTAAATCCTCTCTCCCTGTAGCATAGCCCAAGTCTGTTGCCTAAAGCAATGCATTTCAGCACAGTATCCTTGCAGCCCCCGTGGGCAAAACCAGCACCTCTTCCACCATGACTGGCTTTTATATTTGTAAGTCCTGTGCAGCCGGATCTTAAATCTGTGTCTCCCCTCTGCTGGGTGCTGCTTGGCTAGGACACAGAGATGAAACAGCTTGGTGGGAGTCATAGGGGATCATGTTGCGCCAGACCTTGCTCCAAGTATTCAAGCTATGGTTGCTGGGAGCTCACTATAACCTCTTGCCTTGATGTTTCTCCTACCAAGGATGAACTGTGGACAAAGCAAAGTAAATCACCTCCATTTTTTTCTACTGATGAGCCCTATCCATGCCTCTAAGACTGGAATTCAGAGCCCTACCTGTTACCCTTTTCCTGTGAGGCACACACCTTCTGCTGCTTTAACCCATGGCACTTTTCCAGTCACACAGTAATGAAAGCTTTTGGCCGTTTCAGGAGCACAGGAAAGTGCAGGTGACGGAAGGTGGAGGGAGAATGACTCCCCTGTACAGCAGCATGCTCCGTAATAACAGTGTGAGAACCGGTTGCAATTTGCTGGGGATGATGACACTGAGGTCAGACAAGCTGTATTGTAATTTACGTCCAGGAAAATGCAACCAGCCACGGCCCGGCGACGAAGGATCGCTCTTCCAGTTATTATGAATAAAGAGCATGCAGCACGAAATCATAGAGGCCTCTCTACAAGACCCCTCTGCCTTCAGCTTAGCTCCATCTCAGTCTAATTACACACCCTGGTTTGCATTAGTATTGTCTACTGGCTCTGCCATGTCCCCTTCTCCATGTGTGTCATTCAGAGCCATTAGCAGATTGCACAACCGTACCAGGGATTCCCCGAGGGCATATATGAACTTCTCATGCAAAATATGATCAGTCCAGCCTGAGGCATCACCCAGGAGGGGAGATTTCAGCCTGAGTGGTTAGAATTTGGGAAAGTTGTAAGTAACAGAAAGTGGGGTCTAATAATAGGAGATGTTAGGCAGCCTTAATAGAAAGCACATGATGAGGCCTGCGCTGTGCATATAATGTATCGTCTCTGAGTTAATTGCTCATCAGTTCAGTACATAAACAAAGACTGATGCTGTGACTGTGCACGTGGCAGGGCTCATTCCACCATCACTTTCTCGCTGCTAAAAAAAGGCTCACTCTGAACATCATCCACCACCTGTCCATGACGGCAGTGTGTCTGGAAGAACAGCTTCCTACAAAACCAGGTGGCCCTCCCGGACCTAAGGAGCTGGGGCTCTGTCACACTGCCACGGCTCTCCTCTCTCCTGCCCGCAGACGTGCCCAGCTGGAGCGGGGTTACCGACACGTCTCCTCATCTCGAATGCGCTCCCTTCTCTGCCCTCAGGAAGGCTCACAGGCAGCTCCTCGGTAATTGCAGCTCCTGCCTGGTGTTTTGAAATGCTGCCAGTTTTGCTTTTGTAAGAATCAGATACCTACAGGGGCTGGGACAGAAGTACCAGCCCTGCCAGTGCAGGGTTATCAGAGCAAGGGTGGAGGCTGGGGACAGCGAGCGTCCCGCAGTCAGGATGTGCCCAGAGGACTGGAGGCAAACCCTGTAGTGCCTCTGCCGATGTATAGGAATACGTGTATGTCCGAAGCTGGAGGTCTGTGGAGGCAGATGCCCAGTGACCAGAATCAATTCTCACATCACCTGCAAAGATATGGATCTCTGGATCCAGGTCCAGAGATCCAAACCATGGTATCCATGATCCATGGGTATCCTTGGGTACCTTGGGACCTCATAGGGTGTTATTTCAAGAGCTAGTTTCTCCTTCAGCCACAAGGACATACTTTTCCTGTACTGGGTATAAAGACAACAGCTCCATCTGGGAGACTGGAAAGGTTTTCTCCATCGCACTGGGAAGTCTACACAGCCATCCTGGGCAGCACTAACACCCCTTCTGCAACTGTTTCTGCTTGGTCCCTGGGGCCATCCAGAATATCCGTGCTGGTTAGAAGGGTGTATACACACATCTCTGAAATGTGTGTGCATGGACTTCGGTGGGCAAGAGCAGGAACCTGATGTTTACAAGCCAGACACAGTAAGGTCAGCACCTTGCAACTACCCTGAGAGGTCTTCAAGTCTGCACCAAGCCTGTGGTCACCATATGGCATTGAAGACTGAATTTGCATGGCTTGCTAGGTATCGTATTAGCATCCTGGTCTGTCCCTGCTGGAAAAGAGCTCCTTGGCACTTGCCTTGGCAATGCTTTCTGAAATAGCCTTTAGGGTTGTCCATGAGAAATGCCCAAAATCTGGTATTCCTGATCTCATGAATGACTGGTCTCACCTGGAATCATAGGGCAGGAGGGGTAATGAATTGTTGGTCTCCGGCTGCAAATAGGTCTAGACACATCACCGGGCTGTTTCTAAACAGCAGAGAATGAATGGCCAGAGGTGAAAATTGTCTGGTCTCGGGAGTCCGCTGCTTGCAGCAGTCTCACTGCCCGGAAAAGTAGTGTAAGTTATCCCATGGCAAAAGATATTCTAATTTGTCTTTGGCTCAGCCTGCAAGTCTGTAATCAGTGCTGCTAATCTTTAATAAGAGGGGTTCACAGGAGCCTTTGTTTATAATGACACGGTGGGTGATAGCTCTTTCTTGTTATAATCCCCTCGCAGAGAGCATCTGATGGGGAAAATGTCTCCCTTGACAGTTTGCTTAAATTTTCATTTGCCAAAACACTGAATAAACTTCTTGTTTGTCTAATGGAACTAGAAGGAATTGTGACACTTTTATTGTTTGTTTACTTCCTCACTGGGGCACCAGCTAAATTGAAGATGTCATCACACAGCCATGAGAATCAAGCTGCTTAATTTAACTGATTGGTTTGCAAACAAGGGTCTCCAAAGCACCACTCAGCCATACAGGCTTTACAGTGACCACAGACTGAAATACATCAGAGAACTACAAGCAGGAGAAACAATGCAATAGGGAGGTAATCCCAGAAAAGCTGCTTCTTTTACAAGGTATTGCACAGAAGCACTGGTCAAACGGCACCTGTAAAACCGGCAGCGGGAAGACAAAGAGAGCAATACATTTTCCTATAAATCCTACATAATTAGCAGCTGCTGCTGGATTAATGCTAGCACTAATTCTGAATAGATGGAGGGGGACTGGATTTCTTACCTCAATTCCCTCTACTATTTGGTACTTTTTATGCCCTTAAAACCAGGAGAAGAGTAACTCTCACCTTACACCGTGCTAAGCGAGGAGAGGAGGCAGCACTCAGGATGCACACCAACGAGCAGTCCCCCACGGATCGGTAAGATTTTCAGACAGATCAAATGTTGAGCTTCAGGTAATTGGCAGAGATCCTTTAATGTCTGAGTTTAACACTCACCTACTAGAAGAGAACACAATTAGGCAATGAGATGTGGAAGAGTCTGAAGTGCCAGGTATAATAATTCAGCCGTAGTACGCTGTTCAGCGGAAAGCTGACGGCTGAGAGCTGTCAATTACACCAGGGGTGAATTAATACAACCAAATTCATGCACTGAAGCATCTTATTATTGCTATGATCACATTTTATTATGAGGCAGTTTGGGTGAGGTTATTTTTTTAATTTATTTATCTATGTTAATTTTGTTCAGAGGCAAATAAGTTATGAGTTGGGAATTGTATTAATTTCACTGCTTGGAAATATTTTAATAGCCAATTAGGTCGTTTGCTAGTTGTTGCTTTTTTTTTTCTTTCTTGTCTTTCTGCTCTTTATAAAATTAGTGTTTTGTACATCAGACACCATGGGGTAGCAAACCATGAGCCCCTCTTGGTTCCCATCCCACACAAAATTTACTAGTCACCCCCTAAACTCAGCTTCTCGACCATACATCTCCTTGCCTCCCCAATATGCATTTTAAGGGCTGGCCTCTACAGTGCAAACAGAATTGGATTTTACAGCCTGGAGGGAGGTATCCCTATCCTCCCCAAGGCAAATAAACTGTGTTTCACTCTAACTGCAAGCACGAGGGGGCTCAGTGATCAGAATCTACAATCGGGAAAAATCATAATTCAGCTGCATCCGCAAATAATGTCACATACTGAGGGCATGATCGCGCTGCGCCGTCCCAGCCTGCCATCAACAATGCTGCTCTTTGCAGACCAGGCAGGCTGGAGGGGAGCCATGCAGCAAAGTGAAGCTGTTAAACAGCCTTTTGCTTCCTGGTGGTGGCATCTAACCTGGGCTCACACTCAGCTGAAAGTCACCAGTGTTTGGTGCACATTTGGGATGGGTAGGAAGCTGTCCTTTCACAGGACATGGCATGGAGGACACCAAGTGAGGCCAAGGACCATCTAGATAGCTTGGACACACCATGGGAGACTGCGGGAGGATGGATGATGCCTGTAGGCGCGTTCTTACAGTGAATGATGCTCCTGGGGTCTCCAGCCAGTGCCTTGTAACTGCACAGATCTGACCTTCGTGGGGGAAGAGAGAGGTAAAAGGCAGGGTTGGGAGAGGGAGAAATAATTTGTGTGGCCTCTCTTGTTTCCTTACAAAACTATAAAAGGAAGAAACAATAATGTTTGAAAGCCCAGCTGCCCTGAGATGACACTGAGAGTTTTTGCCTATCCCATTCAAAGAAACAGAGATGTCTGAATATTTCCCACTTTTACAACTTAGACTGAAAGTCTCAGATGGTCTAGAGACTTTAATTAGTTCTTCACCTTGAGAGGACAGCACTCCAGGATTTTCCTCCTCCAACGGCACGGATGATGCGATCTTTGTGGTCTCACCCTACTGCTAGACATTTACCCGTAGTGGAGCAGGAGTGTCTGCAGATGTCACCCACAGCCCCTGGCTCCAGCAGGTCGTTCAGCCTCCCGGCTGGCTCTGCCTTTCGGGACACTGGCTCTGAGCAGCCTTTAAGGAAAAGGCTTTAAGCACCCCAAAGTGAGAGAAAAGGCCACTCCATTGCCTCGGCCACAGGTATTTCAGCACAGGCTCAATAACTTCAGCTGCTAACATCAGGAACTCGGAAACTCAGAGGAATCCTACAGTAACATTTTTCTTTGGCTTAATTACTGAAATAGACAAATTGGAAATTGGCCCATCATGAAGATAAATAGCAATAAAAAACCGCATTTGAGAAAACTGTTCCTGCTAAATTATAATTAACCACCCACCAGCAGCTACCTGACAGAGGTGAGAGGGGAGGCTGCGAGCAGCCCCCCAAATCGGCCGGCAGCGTTTCCCGTGATGCTCCTTGTTACTGCACCTCGGGGTACTTAATGCCCCATTTTGCTTTCAGTGCAATTATAAAAGGCCACTTACATTTACCACCCCCCCCCCTTTGTCTCCCCACCCCAAGATCTCTAATAGTCTAAATTATCAGCAAATTGCCTATTTGATAAGGGCAAGCCATTTTGCATTGAGAGCTGAACTATTTCCCACTTCTAGGGGATAATATTAGGCAAATAACAAGCATCATTCTTTTGACATGTACAATTATTTGCCAAGTGTATGTTTGAATAGCCTGCTCCTTTGTGTGACAGGGTCCGTTCCCCATTAGCATACTTGACAGATGAATATGCTGGGTCCTTGTGGAAAACCTGGCAGTAACCATGGTGATTGGGAGACAATGTTTTGAGTGAGGGATGTATTATCAATTTCAACTGGAAGTAAAAAAAGTGTATCGCTAACGAGCTGATCTGCAATCCAGGGGAAATACATTGTTCCCAGGTAATTAAGCCAATCTTGGTACTAGTTTTAAACTCACGTAAATTAGAGGCAGAGGTGTCTACCTATTTTGTTGTTTCGCTGGTTCCCAATGGAGAGTTTTCTCCTTGATTCTTAATTAAAGTTCTCTTTGAAAGAACTGAAATGTGGTTTTCTTCATGCTACAAAGTTTTGATGGCCCCAGGGCAAAGCGGATAACCAGGATACTCTCTGTCCTTGAGTGCATTAGAGAGAGGTGAGTGGTCAGCCTTGCGAAACAAAGATCTCGAGGCAGCTCCCATCACCATGGCTTTATTCTGAGCTTTCTTTTTGGAGCTGTGGAAGGAGATGTTACCCTCACGTCACTCCAGCAAAAGCAGGCAGCTCAGCAACAGCTGTAGACACCTCCTTTCCTGACCTTGCTGAACCAAAGCCTTCAATTCCCGGGGTCTCCCAGCTCCGTGGCATGCCACAGCTGTCCCCTCTAAGAGGAAGGAACTGATCGAGCCCCCAGAGAACCCCACTGAATGCCTCCGAAATATTGATTGCAAGATACTCTCTGAACAAAACAAGTCTTCTCCTGCAACTGGTGGGGCAACCCCCAACCTCACCTCGTCAAGGAGGGAGAGATGAAGCTGGGTGAGTGTTTGCTTTTGCTGACTACACAGCAGAGGGGGAACCTACCTTGTTCCCACCTCGTGGAGGTGATTTCATCTCCAGAGTAGCTCCGACGTTTGAAGCGGATCCCAGCCCTTCTTGTGCACACGGATGTCCCCATTGAAGTCCTGTGGGGAGAGGCAGACAGACACCACCATCCACATGCGGTTACCTGGTGCATCTAAAGGGACAGCTCTGGATGTGGCACCAAATCCATCACAAGGAGGAGAGGCATCCTTATGCCTTCGTTTGATTAGAGAGGCTGCTCACATGCCTCTCCCCCTTGGGAAAGAGACTAAATAACCTATGCATAGCAATGCTTTGCCTCAAATCTTGCCCATTTAAATCCATACAGAATAGGTGAAAAGCATCTCCATTTTGTCTTGGTAGTTATTTTGCATCAGCTTTGCCTGGGGATAGACTGACACAAAACCCAGGTAGGAAAGAATAAGACCGGCTTTTCCTTCATGTTCTGATAATAAAATCGAGCAACCTGTTTGAATCCATTGCCTAGTGCCCCTCCGAACCCCCTGAATCCCCATAAAACTTAACCTCGCTTTACTGAAAAAAAGGCGCATTATAGAAACAAGGTTGTTATTATTAGCAGTTTGATTAGGAACATATTCTCTACTGTCCTTCATTAGAAGGAACGTCCCTGCCTTTTTAGACACAAATTTGCCCTCATTTCCCACACACCTGGTGCTTTCTCCCTTTTATTATTGTAAAATATCGACTTGGTCAGAGAAGGTGATTTTTACCGGAGTAACAGATCCTGCTGCCTTTCAGGACTTGTTTTCCTTGCCTTTTCCTTGTTCCTGGGTCTTTTTCAGGCAAACATTTGATTTTTTTTTTTCCCCCACCCCCAGCCTCTGTCACCATCACTCTCCCTGTTTTGGACTTTGGCAGGTTGAGAGCTACAATTAGAGCCCGTGTTTATGGTGCCGGCCATATGGCTCGCAATGCAAAACAGCAGCTGCATGGGAATCTCGAAACGAGCCCTCTTCAAGGTCACCGCGCACATGGAAGCGTGTGCCCACCCAGGTGGGACACGCAAGCGTGTCGCCGGTCGATCTGTGATCACGCACGTACCCACCGAGTGCCTCTGCTGCAAACTAATGCCGGAGCAGCTGCAGAGCACTAATCGTGTCGCAAAGGCGGCCGCTCTGCGCTGCGCCGGAGCTGGGAACGTCGGGGGTTTCTGCCTCCTCTTTGAGAGATCAGCTGCAAATTGCTGCAAGATTGCAGCATCGCAGAGCGATTTCTCTCATCCTGACACCTGTGTGGCTCCCAAAGCTTCCAGCCAGTCTTGGTGAGCTCGGCTCTCAGGAGTTGCAAGTGCTTCTGGGTTTTTTTATGGGAAAATAAGGTAGGAAATGGGCTGAAGTCGCCCAGGAGGAGAGTGTTTAAATCACTTATTTTCGCTAGAAATAGCCCTGTAAAAAACAACCTGAGCATCTTCTGCACCCAGCTGCTTTTCTAGAAACCTAATGTCAAGCTGACCAAGCTGGGATTTCCTCTGGGCCTGCGGTGACATTAGCAGGTATGCTTTTAAAGACGTCACGTTCATAAAAGAGCAAGAATGTGACCTGACTGAAGCAGGCATTTCCCAGGCTGTTTATCACCCTCCAATAAATGAACGAGAGCATTTGGTGCTTACAGGCTCTAACTCGACCAGAAGGGCACTCTCTGGGACTGCGCCAGCTGCCCTGCTCTTCTCAGAGAGCATAAAAGGCGCGTGTCCCGGGACTGACACACGGGCCGGGGAGCAGCTCATCGTCCTGAAGGGAGCCGGGGAGCTTCACGTACTGCATTGCACAGCCCGTCTCTGAAACGCATCCCGTGCCGCATTTCCGGGACGTCCCTCTTTAACAGTATGTGGCAACACCAGGCAGTGGTTCTATATGGGGAGGGTGGAAGGCTACCATCCTATCTAAGACTGCTGGGAGAAATTAGCCCAACGCAAGCCTTCCCGCAGGACACAGCCTCCCAGCCTCTGCCGGACTGACTGTCGTGGCTGATTTAGGCCCTGAGGCTCTAGTTCTCACCTAAAAAACAGCAAGCAGGATCTTGCCTGCCTGTGTTAAGGATTCCTCCCCACCCCCAGACTAAATCTATACGTGAAGGGATGGGAGAGGTTTCCCAGCTAAGCACTTCATTCCCAAAGTTTTTACCTATAGTAACGTGTTCAGTCTTCGTGTGGTGCTCACAAAAAGGAGCAGATATGGAAAGAAGATGGCACATATAAAATTTCTCATGATATTACATAAAAAGCTTTATCAACGGGTCTTCAGAATTCTAAAGGAGATGAAAGGTGCCTGAAACTAGAATAATTAAGGTATGTAATAGAAATGTTAAATGAGAGAACAAGAAGAACAAAAATAACTTAATGTCTTGCATTAGCTTGTGATGCCCCAATGCCCAGTCACAAAAACAGACACTGGGTGGCAGCGAAAGAGAAAAGCAGAGGAGGTGATGGGACAATAATTTTCCGGGATCAGACATGTTCCCTTCCATGTAGACAGAATGCTTAAACTGTGGACATCTTCCTGTGAATCTTTAACAGCGCCTAATTTAAGTTTTACACTATGTATTGCTATGCATGTGGCTGCAGAGAGCAATTGAAAACATCTTAATGAGGTACTTGGGCTCCTTATATAGTCCATGAAGAGAGCTGGTGACTGACAAACAGCTGAGAAAGCCTGGGAGCGATCAGAGCAGCTCTGCTCTGCAGAAAACACAAAGCACAGCACAGTATGATCTTTCTCCCTTCAGGCAGGAAATAATTGCCTGCCTTCCCAAACCAGGGCACTTCTGTGCCTACGTGTCACTGGATAGAGGATTTTTCAGCTGAGCGAAGCACAAAATAGGAATTAGCCATCACCAGGGCTTACCGGTGTGGGACGGAGGCTTTCCAGGTTGCTCTTTGGGGTGCAAGTACCCTCTTGCACTTTGCTGATCAGCCTTACCCATGCAAGGCTCTGAGCAACTGCTTGTTAGAAAGAAAAGCCAGATCTGGTGGTGAATTCAAGGTTCTGGGACCAAAGTCACCTGGTCCCTCACTGTTATCTGCATCCCTGTGCTCCGAGACTGACAAAGCATGCTGTGAGGGGAAGAAACCACCAACCTGATTTCTTCCTGTGATAACCCCACCTGGGTGAGATGCTGACCTGGGCTATCTCCAGCAGTAGAAACATCATTTTGGACTTCTTGATGTTACCCACCTGGTGCTGCCCAAGTCGGTGAGAAGTCCAGCCGGAGTCGTGTCCCGTACGCAGGCTGTTCTGGGCCGCAGCAGCCGACTATTTCCAGAGAGATCCAGAATGAGCGTTACTATTAGACACAGGCCTAAAGACATATTGAAACATAATGAAGTGTCTTAATCACCCTTTACAAGCTAAATTTGTCACAGGGAATCCTCTAAAATGAAAGTAAAAGAGAAATTCCACAACGACACTTACCCAAGATGGATTGAGAGATATTATTTGTTGTTAATGAATGGCAAATTCATCACCATCTCGTCTCCATGAATGAACTGTGTGGGAATGTGGAGCAAAGAACCTGGGCTGCACAGACAACATTTTGCAATCAGCTCACAGCATCTGTTTAAACTGCCTGGAAGCTTGGTTACACTGATGCTCTAATGCTCAGACACGGGCATGTCTGCCTCAAAATCCTCTGCTAACCTGGGGCTTTCAGGCCCCTCCAGATTCAATTGACTCTATCAGTGGGATTTTCCTTCACAGAGCCCAGGAGGAGAGTGCAATGATTTCTGCAGCTTCTTTAATGAAGCCAAGACATCTCAGCCTAAGTGGTGTCCTTCCCTGCATAATCAAATATTTGGCAGTGGCTAAATATTCGGGGTAAATACCCCAGGTGCATGTCTACTGGGCTGCTGAGGTCCCAGCAGTACTCCAAGCAGGAAGCACCTGCAAAGCTGCTGACCCTATCCATGCACATCCCCGCCAGACAATGCAGAGCACTGGGGACTTCTGGCCTTTTCTCTCCCCGCCTCTCCGCAGTGCTCTCAGAGCTCCCACCACTCCCAGCCTACACCATCCACTGCAGCCAAAGGGCAGCATGGGCAGACATCTCCAAGGACCACTCTCTCCCACAGGCTGGCTGCTTGGGCATAGCTCAACCCAGCCTTCAACGCTGCCCTGAAGAGCGAGGGTTTGACAAACATGCTGAGAGGCCAGATGGACCACATCCCACCGGGCTTCGTTACAGACCTTTGCTCTGTTCAGCACAAGCAGTCAACGATCTCTGTCCTCTAGATGTGCCCTGGATGTGCTGTTTTCCTGTAGCCTTAATGACAGCGATGCTGCACATTGTGAAAGCAAAAAATCCATAGGCAAGGCAGAAAAGCTCTTTGCTCAGATTCACTTGACATCTGTGAGGGCCTTGGGGCTGGGGGAGCACCCAGCTGCCTCTCCAGTTGAGCAGAAGCCCTTGCCTCCAACTCTCACCAAAGACGTGTCCACTGGGCAAACCAATGCAAGCCTCTCTAAACGCAAGGGGAGAGAGTTTAAATAATTGGCTCTTATGCCCAGATCCACCAGGCATCCTGTATTCTCCTGTTCCCATCTCATGCGTGCCCTTCTACTTCTGTGACCATACATTTAGGTCAATGTGCTTTAAGACACCAAATCTCTGCTCTTCACCTGCTCTAGCCCTGGCCACTGCAAAGCTGAACTTTTCTTTGCAGGGCTAATTTCTGCACAAAGCAGCAGGGGCAGGATGCATTCTCAAAGGGTCAATGTTTTAGGACTGTTCCAATGGACATTATAGGAAGCCTCAAAGCACAGCTGGAAAGGTCCAGCTCCCTGCTTTACTACTGATTCACTGCATGAGTGTGGATAAATAAATCATTTCACCTCTTTCTGCCCTCATATAAAAAGAAACGATGGTGCCTTTCCTTTGTCAAGCACTGTGAGATCTCAGGGTAAAACACACTCAGAGTTTTATTAATTCTTCTTTTGGGCTCTTGTTATTACGGTGATCTGTGCAGCCATGCACCTTTGAAGTAAATACCAGCAGGAAATAGAAAAAGAGAGCTCCCCAGCATCCAGGGATCAGACAGTCCCATCGATTGCAAACACACAGCCTCATTTAAATGAGTAGGTGCAGCACACACACAGCAGCAGGGGCGGTCTGCTCCCAGCCAGGCCCGGCTAGATGTCCCGAGTAACGTCTGGACACACATCCATTCAAACTGATGGTGCGGGGAAAAAAAATCCTTCTTTATACATTTGCAGCTCTGCCATCATCAAAAGCCGACAGCATACCATGACCTTCCTTCCAGGAGACGCTGGCTAAGCTGTGTATTTTCCTTGAGGGTCTCATATATCGTCTTCTTCTGAAACGCGGCCGAGGCAGGTAACTGTTTGTTAGGCTGCACGACTACTGGAAGATTGTACAAATACAGCATCTTCTTGTCCTTGAAGAGCCTATAAATAAATGGGCTCTTACCTTGACTGCAAGCTGCAGCATTAGTCAACACTCGAGCAGTTCATTTGTAAATTTGTACACAATAGAATCCAAGACACTTGAAAAAGCAGCAGAATGTACCTTTTTTGTGTGTCAGTGGATTTAGCGCTTGAGCAAACTGCCGGACTAATAGGCAAGAGACCAAAGGTTCGTATTTATCTGCAGCAACATGGCTCAGACAGCCGCTGTGGTCGTGCTCCCTCCTTTGCCACCCAGGCAATACCTCCAGAGCCTTCCAGGGATGACAAAAGGACCCCGGCATCCCCCTCCCTGCAGAAGGTGGTTATACCACATTGTGACTATCCATCCCTGGGACACGGCTTTTTTATTTGGCTGGCCTTGCAACCTGAGAAATGACAGGACTAGATCTCCTCTCCTCCCACTATTTATCCCCTTCCCACCTCCCTCCTTTGGTCTGGCGTCTGAATGGAAAAAACTTACAGTCTGTCTTGCCAGGTTCTGGGTACTCAGCACACCTGGAAAGTAGGTCCAAAGCCGTGCACAGGAGCCAGATGTCAACACGCAGTATCTCTGCTGGTCACTTCTTTTTTAATGCATAGTGGTTACAATATTTTTTTCTAGCTCTTGTTAGCTTTATAGCTGGATGACTTAATTTATTCCTCCTTGACTGTCTTCACTCTATCACTTCAGTAATTTATATTGTTTATGGTCTTGCCACTTCAAATTATTTAATTTTGCAAAATATTTCAGAGAGATGTTTGTCCGGTATGACGTATCATGTCACCATGCCGCTGTGATTTCTGGCAGTCTCGCCGCACAGGAAAGTGAGGGACAAAGCAAAGGGAGGCCTCAGCCTCGTCATCGACATGAAACGAGCCCAAACGGATCAGTCTTGTTTCATGAGCTATCATCTCTCACGCCAGTTGCGTTGTGTGGGATCCTGTGTTGTTAGCGAGGACCAAGGACAGGCTCTGTACAAACGCCTCTGAAGGAAGAGTTAAAAACCATCACACGCTTAGTGAGGCTAAATGGGTATTCAAATTGGGTAATAAAAAAGTAATGAGGAATGCCTGCAGCCCTGAGCCACCTGAAGAAAATCAACAAACGACAGCTACAACGCAAACACTTTCCGTGGTTGGCAGTGGGGATTTCACAACAAGGCAGGGAGGGCTTGTGGGGACGGCAGAGGGAAATGACATGGGAATCACAGCTGCTGGAGGAGGCACAAGGGAAAACCATGGGGGAGTATTTTCACTGAAGGCAAAGACAGAGCCGGGAAGCTCCTGGCTGAAACAGAGCACAGAGCCAGACTCCTGCCCCATCCGCCCCAAAGCGGTTCCAGGAGGAAAACCTCACCTGAGTATTGTACGGCCTCCTTGAGAGCTGAGCAATTGACTGCCAGGCTTCCTCATCCAGCCCCAAAACCAGGTGAGTTCAAGCAGGGTCTCCCAAGGACGTCCTCAGGTTTGAGTTCAGGTTCTTCCAAGTCATCCCAGGGTGCTGGAGGGATGCTCCACCATCGCATATGGCTTCGAAACATAAGTCCATGCCTTCACTGCATCATAGTTGTCCTGTAGCATGGTCCTGCTTGGGATGCTTATCCCAGGGCTCACCTCCCCTAGATATCAGGGCATTTATCCCACACGAAGCTCCCCACCTTTCTTCAGATGAGCAGAATTCACCTGTAGTGCTTTCTACCTCCTTCCGTCAATGGTGGGAACTTAAATTCCATGTCTGATGCGGGGATAGGTAAAGTTGGTGAGATGTGTGCTACTCAAGGGGAAACACCACAGTGCACAGCATTGGAATAGGCTGCCAAGCCACCACATCCCTTGATCAGCCCAGTGGGATGAAGGAGAGGAGGAGGTGACGGTGGATAGGTGTCTCTCAGGAGCATGCGAAGAGAACTATATTAGAGATTGTGAAATGCTCAGGTACCCTGGAGACCATTTAAGTATCTATGACAAGACAGCGAGAATAATTAGCTCGACAGCTCTGGGTACTGATCAGGAGCGTTTTTAACAGTATCCTGTCATGTTTGGGTCTATTACTACAGTCCAATGAGGTGTGATGCTATTTTTCCTGGTGATGGCTTTTCTTCCAGGAAGCATCAAGGTGCACTTACATTTCAGTAGGTATCTTGAGGGTCCTTAGCATATTCTGTCCCTCATTTAAAACTCAAAGCACCTTTTAAAAAATGACAAGCCAGAGAACTTGAGTCTAACAGACCTGTGGGAATAAAGTCTGACTCTGCGGGGGCCACAGTGTTAGAGTGTAAATGAGCTCAGAAGCAGGCCAAGCAAGCTTTAAAGTGCATACTTAAATGGGTAACAGGATTTCCTGGCCTTCCAGGCTCGAAATCTTTCCCTCAGCAGGCTCTCTTATGTTATTTACCTCTTCTGCTCAAGAACAGTGGCTTAGCAGAGCAGCCAAACTTCAAAATGTAAAGCAACAAGAGTGGGAAAGTTGAAGAAAATGTCATCCTCAGAGTATCCCAAATTCAAACCGGGGTGACAGTCTGGAGTTTGGCCCTTGGGTCTCCACAACGCACGCACATCTCTAACACCCTCCAGAAAGATACCTTCCCCTCACGAGAAGCTCAAGGGCCAGCAAAGGCAAAACAAGTAACATTGACTTTTGTACCATGGCTAGGAATTGCAGAAAAGGAGTGTGAAATAAGAAAATCCTCGAAGAGAGCCAGGGAATGTGTTTTCCAGAAACATATAATCTGTAATTGCGCTTATTCTGGTGTATTTGTGTCTCCAATTCTTTGTTTCCCCGTTGTCTGTATAACTCTTGATTGAAACATTTGACGTTGCTTTTGTGAGTTCCTAAATCCAATCCTCTCTGATGATGTACATGAATGTTCATCTGATGGATGTTTTCCAGCACCTTTTTGTTGCCTCAATTAAGGGATAATGAACAAGAATTGTTCCTATTTGTAAAACATCTCCTGCTATCTCCTGCTTCCCAATTGGTTGGACAATGTGTCTTAATTAAACACAAAGCCTTGTAACATCTTTTAGGGAAGAGAGACCAAGACTGGAAAGAGAGGAAGAAAAGGAGGAGGAAGGGAGAGGTGAGGGGCTTTTATACTTTCAGTGACTTGCTTGTGGAGGCATATTTGATCTGCTGCAATAATGGTCACACCTTGCGTTTTTTTCTGACTCTGATACTGGGGGAATGGATAAAGACATCAGAGTGATCTCCACTCAGATCTGTGACTCTATAGAATACCAGAATCGATGCCTCAGGGTATAAGAAATGAGATGTAGAGTCTTTTGGTTTTGGTCACCAGGCAAAATCCAGTTCATCTCCCAAGGTGCAAAAAGAAATAACCATCACATGATACCTTTTAGGTCCTGTGAAGCATAAGCTTATAGATAGCACATAAGAAAAGTAAAGTAAACTAAACTAAACTAAAACAAAACAAAACAAAACCAGAGTACACTGCACTGCATCTGTCTGAGCAGAGATACGCAGGAAAGAGGAGATCATAAATTTTTTCTAAACTCATCACTTCGGGTTGATCTACACCAGAGTGGGGGGTGAAGCCATCTTTGCACTGACTCTGCCGCTGTGCAAAGGGAGAATGTGCTTATCATGCCATCTCTCACCAGCACACAGTTCATTTGATTGCATCATTTTAAATCAAATCCATCTGGAGCTCAGCACTAGCATAAAACATGCAATTTCATGTTTTAGCCCAATTAAAGGTATTACAGAGTGTCATCTATTCTGCCCATGAAAAATCAGCTTTAGCCTGACCTTTAGCCTCTAAGATCTCCTCCGTCACCTGATCAAACATGTCTGTTTCGTCCTCTTTGGTTAAAGCCCAGAATGGGTTTCTGGGTGGCTCCTGCAGCTTTGAGCCCTAAGTCTGTTGGGTCAGCAGCAATTCCTGCCTCGCCTGCCATCGCCAATGACCGGCGGGCTGTGACATTTGTGGGGAGGATCGGATTATGCGCTGCGATGCCATCACTGACTAATCGGATTCCATCCACCCTTCATGCTCACTGCCTCTGCCAAACTTGTTCCCATCCACAGAGGACAAGGGGGGACCGCAGGAAATCCTCACCCCGCACGGGAAGCCTGGCCCCTGGTTTAAGTGGAGCCATATGTTTAATGCTTAACGCACGACGCTGGCAAAGGAGGGAGGCAATAAAAGTCTTTGGAGCCTGTATTACACATGCAAATATCGCCTGTGAAAGGCAAGTCTGTCTCCTTTGACACTGCTTGTAATCCTGATGTCATCCTCTTCACTTCCTCTTGCACACACAGTGTTTATTTTGTCACGGTGCATCTAACACAAGAATAAAACCGTGTGGGGCGGCAGAATTTTGCACTTGTCCTGAAGCCAAGTCTTCATCCCCACAGAATCTGTAAGTTTAAATATAGAAATGAGGAGGCATGACAGAAAGATGAGGGAAGTGCATCTGGTCTTTGTCATCCTGATGTAACTCTGTAGTGGCATCTGTGAGCCTAGAGCAGCTCCAGCTGAAATAACCGGCCAACCCTTCCTGTCTGCTGGGATATCCCAGACAAACCCATGCTCTGAGCTCTGCTGTTTCTTTATATTTGCTCCAAGGAATCTGGGAGCAAACATTGGATCTGTGCAGCAAAAATATTCCATGTGCCCTAGTGTGCCTAATCCATCTGTAGCTGAGAACGAGGAGACACCGATAGATGTTAAACTCCATGACTTAATGTGGATAAAAGAAGGCATATTTACCCATCTGGATCCTGGCATCATCTTTGCTTCACGAAATAAAGAGCAGCAGCATAAGTATCTCCCATTGCTGTTCCTCAAAGCCCCGATCTGCAAGCACCTTGCCAGATAAGGAAGAAGAGCTGAATTTCCATGATCCCCTCAAACCGAAGCTTCTCTGAAACTGCCAGTGAAAGGACAGACTACTTTGTTCTCTCTGTTGATACCATGTAAAATGTGCTTAGGTACTCTAGAGATGGAGGCTCCTGTAACAAGGAGATAAGCTGGAGGTGGTGGCGGCTCTGGCGATAGGGACGGGGATGTTTGAGTGCTGGACACAATGCTGAGGCTCTCAGGAAGACATCAAATGGGCTGATAAGGATATTCCCCATCCAGGCGGAGCAGAGACCCGGTGGTCAGACCTTTATCTTTCCCTCCATATGGGCTCCTTGCTCTCCTTTGTGATAAAGAGCCTTGCACTTAGATCAAGGAAAATAAAAAGAGCCAAACATCCCTGGGGCGCTCCTTCCTCAGGAGGGGACCATGCCAACTTGGCACTCTTTCCCCTTGTCCCCTCCTTTCCTTCTCAACACTCCTTCTTTCCCAGGCTCCTCCTCTCCTATCCCTGTTCCTCCTGCCTGTGCCTTGCCTCGAGAGTCAGCAAAGCCAGGCGCACCCTACGTGGGAGCATTGCCGCTCTGTGCGCAGGAGATGCCATAGGGTTTTTTCTTTTTTCCACTGCAACTTAAAAAAAAAATAATTCTGCTAGCCACTCAATAATTAATGCTTACGAGCACTGATTCAGCATGTCAGGAAGAGAATTTTGCACTCTTATTGTAGTCTTTTGTAATTGAATCTTATGCTGTTATATTAGTGTGGCCCCAGGTGAGTATGCAATAGCTGAGGGGGGAAAAAAAGGTAAGATAAAGGAATTACAATAGAGCCAAGCTAATGTGAGAACAAGGCAATGTCTTCTGTGCCTCAAGGTGTTAAGTTAATCTCTGATAAGTTATTAACTTATTAATGGGCTGAGAAGGGATGAACTACTTTTCATCCAAAGTCCCAAGTGCTCCTCGTTTTCTTCCACATACTTCTCCTTGTCAACTAATTCTCCTTCGGTGCTTCTCCCCCATTGCTCTGCCTCCCTTCCTCCACGTATCCTGTGCCAGCCGTAATGAAATCCGCTCAGAGGAGCTCCTCCACAGAGCAATCACATCGTGCTCAAGGTCTGGGATGTGGGAACTGCAGGAAAGATTCCAGGGCAGAAATCAAGAGGGTGAATGCTAAAGAATACCTTACAGAAATTTCTAATTAATCTCTACTCCTGTTGTTGACTGATCACGGACGTGGAAATGAAAAGAGAGGTCAGTGGTCTTCAGATTCAACAAAAGGACTCGGAGTTATGCAACTCTATCCCAGCCCTCAGTCCAGCACTGAGTTCACAGGGAGTATTTCTGCACTCTGGGCCCAATGTATGGTGCAGTATCTGAGACCATGGCATTTGCCAGCCCTTCTTTTGAGGCTGTCTTCTTCTTCTTCTTCTTCATAGTTCTCACTGATTTTAGTTTCTCTAAAACCAGAGCAGGAGTTTAAAACTGATGAAATGGGGTGAAATTCTGAAAAGCTCCAGGAAAAGCTTTTGTTGAGGAAAGAGGGACAGATCTCAGCTCACTCTTGGGGAATGTTATTTTTCCTCATAGTTGGATTTGCTTTGCCACTGAACTGTCTCACTCGTCCTCTCTTTTTAAGTCACGGTGAGGTGAACCGCTGTGCTGGAAGGGGTCTTTTCCTCCCCATCCCCATTGCGGAGCCTCAGAGCACCAATTGGAAACTCCACCTTGTACTTTCCGCCAGGTCTCTTCTGTCAAGGAGGGGCATCTCCCAATGGCACAATGAGGATGTATTAAGCTGATGATCACAAGGTTTAAAGCTTCCTTTTGAGCATGGTTCAACAAGGGATGGGTCCAGGGTCTCTGTCCAGTGCCATTCCCTTCATCTGGCCAAAAATGGAAAGGGAAATGGTTTAGGGGTTCTGGGGGAGGAGTGGCTGTCCCCTTGGCCCAGAGGAGCAGGCTACAAAGGGTCGGCACATCAGCACAACAGGTTCTGATATCCTGATGGACCAGAGACCTCCCTGCAACACCCCACCAGAGCCTGACACTGTTTCTCCAGTGTTAAAAACAAACTGTGCTTTCAGTATTCCCTTTCAAGCTCAGACGCTGGTGCTGAGGTTGCAGGAAGCAGATAAAAAGGATACTGTTCATTATAATCTGCAGAAGACAATGAACCTGATAATTCTTCCACATGAAAAATCAGTGACCTTTCAGCCAGGGAAAGGTGCAGGCCATCGCATGCCTTGGCACAAAGCAGGAGGGGGATGGAAAATAACCAGCAGTCAACTTTGGAAAAACACCCAAGGGGTCATCTTTGAATCAGCTGAGGCTTCAGCCCAAATCTTTCCGTTTGCTCGGAGACAGGTTGGCATCTCTGTCTGAGCTGCTGCTGCTGCATGGGGAAGAGAGCTCACCAGAGCATGAAAGAGATTGTGATAAAGATACACTGACTGCCATCCTCCTTCCACTGGAAATGCTCAGCTTCATATTCAAATGACATCTCAAACACCAGCACCAGAGAGGGGGGAGGGAGGTAGTTGCTCTTTCTTTGCCCTCTCTGTTTTTGAGATTATGATTACTATTTGCAATTATTTATTGCTAGAACAGCTTCTCGGGTACATAAATAGAGGCAAAAGAAGCCTCCTTTCCTCTCCCTCCTTCAGTGCATGCACCTCTTTCATGCGACACCCAAGCTGGTTGAATTGTTCAGTAGATAAAAGCCTTTGTTGAAGATTCTCCTGCATTCCCACTTTGTGAGCTACTCCCATGCCAGTTCTGCTTTCCAGCAATATCAGCTGTGCATATAAATTTTCAGACTCATCTGGATGAATCCTTTTCTGCCAGCCGGCTGTTCGAAAGCATTCCCTGAGACCACGAGCCATTTGCTCTGCGGAGGCTGGCTGGCACCGACATTCCCCGGGATGCTGCTGTCCTGCCACGATGCAATGCACTTGTCACCATGATGGGGAAGGGGTAAAACACCTTCCATCCCCAGGGCTTGCCCACAGTGATCCAGTTCATACGCAGGCTCTTCTAGCCTTTGCCAGGTGACAGCAGCTTCAAGATCATCTTCTGTCAGCTGAAGTTCATAATTCATGCCAGCCTCATGGGAGGGTACCATAGGAACAGTTACCAAAATACTTTCTGTGTCATGAAAGCAGTTATACTCAGGAAAGCAAGACTGGGTCTTGCAGGCATCCAGCCAGCAAAAAAGTAATGACCTACAGGCAACCAGGTTAAATCTGCGTTCTGTCCCAGACGCTGTGTGAAACCTGCTGTGTGTCCCTTCACTGGGCCTGTTCTCACTCTGTAAACATGGGGAAAATAACAGCACTGTCCCACCTCAAAAAGGCACTGTCAGAATGACTATACCAGTGACCAAGGTCCTCACATTCTCCAGCATCAAAGGCCACCGAGCAATTAAAAGAAACAGTTTTGCTCCAGCAAGGCAGTATAAGCATAGCCAGGGATGAAGAAAAGAGTTTTCCTGTCCCAAAGAGTAAATTTGGGGAAGAAAAAGGGAGACATTGCACATCTGACCAACCACAATCCAAATTGTCATTCCTATTCATGTTTATAAAGTGTTGAGATCTGTAAACACGTTCACAAAGACCTTTGCTTGGCCAAGAATCGAAAAGAAATTGTGAAATCCTCATGGTTACAACCACAGCATAAATATAGGGAAGCAATCCCGGACCATAGCCAATACCTCATTGTCAGACGGAGATAATCATCCCAACAGACTCCCAAGTGGTGAACTCTGGTGAGGAAACCCCCTTGTGGACATGGGAACGCACACATCCTGTGTGTTTTCTGCATGAAACCGTAAATCATTAAGAGCATTATAATGGCCGGAGAACAGATAAAGGCTCTCTGTGAAGCCGAGTGGCAATCTGAGGCCTCCTTTAAATGCAGGGGTTGGCGTCAAGTAGTTAATGCTCACTTGATCCACATGATCACACTGCCTCCTTGTGTGAAGAGTCTTACTGAGTGAGGAACACAGACCACAGCACTGATTTACCATCTTGCTCAGCTCAAAGGGTGTTCACGCTTCCTCAGCCAGAGAAAGCAATAGAGACCAAGGGATCACCACTGGGCTACATCAAAAATTATTGTAGCCCAAACTTGCATCTATAAGCAAATCTGGTCACACAGCTTTTGGTTTCGAGCTTGCTCATGTCTGACTGGTTCCCCTGAACAGACCTGTTCCCAAAGGCGCTAAGCTGGAATGACGAATGGAGCCCAGCACAGAGGAGTAGTTCAAATAGAGGTTTGATTTCCCTTGCTTATCAATACCTGCTGCTAGGCAGGGGAAGTGTCACTTATCCCCTCCATGTCCACCTGCCTTTCATCATACACAGAACAGAGAGGATACCTAACATGTAACTGTGTGCTTTTCCTCAAAGAGAGACATGGAAGCCACTGCACTTGTATTGCTTCCCATGTCCCTTAACCTGCACTTACACAGTCTTTCGTGTCCCCAGAATTATTGCCCTCTGATGCAGCATTATCCCATGTTGACTTGTCATATTCAAAGCAGCACTACGTTCTCTGGGGAAAAAGGGCTCCTGGCAGTACTGCTTTGAGAGAGCCTTTATTATATTGATGCCAACAGAGATTGCCTCTTTGATAAATGAGCATGTACCTATGAATAAATACAGGAGTACATTTTATATGTACTGTATATCTGCAATGACAGAGCAGAGGTTTGTGCAGGCGTGTGCTTTTAATATGCATGGACGACAGAAGGCAGCAGTAACTGGCAACAGTAAGTTGCCACGTATATATTCCATGACAAATGGAGGATCCCTGACAACCAGCTAGACAAGATGTTTCCATTGGATCCCTTTTTTGCAGCAGTTGGCAGATATCCACTTTGCACTCTGACTGGGTAGGATGCTGTTTGGATACAACAGGACCTCCCTGCGAACATGAATTTGCAAACTCACCTATGCTGGTCTGTCTTCTGGTCTCTCCTGAGGTGAGAAAGATAAGGGAGATGGAGCTTTCCACGTATTCCAACTGACAAAAAGAATAAATTGCACATGAAAATTATTGCCTTTTGTGAGACTTTCCTGGAGGCACTGTGTGAGTGTGGGATTGTCACTGGGATACTCTGGTGCACAACAACGATTGGGAAGAAGCAGGTCAGAAATAGTTCAAGGAGCAACGCCAGACTTCAAAGCCTATTTTGGTTGTCCCAAGTCTCCTGAGGAATGGCACCACCTCTTCTACAACCCCAGATCTGAGACCCCACACTAACCCACACCCGAGTCTCTGTGTGCTACCCTGGCTGGAGATCAGCACAGGAGGAGACCATCATAAAGAAACAATCCCCAGCAAGAAGCCAATGCAGAGACAAAGAACATCACTTCACTGAGGAGCTCAAAGGGTAAAACTTTCCCGAGTGCTTAACCAAGAGGTGCCGGGTAGCCGACCCAAACCAGACTTCATGCTCTAACCCAGCTCTTCAAGAAGGGAATTAGGAGGGAAGGGAGGGAGCACCTTAGCCATTCTCATACCTCCCCAAAATGAGCTCACGGGCCCTGGAGGAGGGAATAGCAGCCTGCCCCTTGCCTGGCACCTCTCTGCTTGACACCTTGCCTCTGCCCCGGGAGCAAAGGAAGCTCATTTCCGGGTTCCTGCTGACCCTGCCTGAACAGTTCCTTGTTATATTCTCTGAAAAGTTTAGAAGTTGTCTTTGAATACCATAACAGCAAGGTGATGGTTACCAAGGGAACAGGCCGGGAGAAGGTCAGACTTTTCTGGGTATTTTTTCGTGCTTTATCTTGGCTGAAAGTTTTTCCAGACAAATCAGACGGGTGTCTTTCCATCCTGGAGAAATAAAGCTGTCATTCGCTTGGAAGACAACTGACAAGAGGTGAAAGGGATAGCTCAGATTTCCCACAACTGCACAACCACATTCTGGGGGAGTTACCCTCAAAATTGCCTGTGATGGGAAAACCCTGTAATACCATCAGCAGTTGTGATTTCAATCCAGAGACATAACTAACAGATCCCTGTGGTGATGAATTTAAAACTGGATTTGCTTGGAGGTTGCGGTAGAGGTACAGAGTAAAAATATCCCCGGAGCATAAAACAGAAAACTGAACCAGCAACTTGCCTGAAGTAAATCAGCACAGCCCTTGGAGCTCTTGCATTTCCGTGGAGCTCCGTCACTTTCACCAAGAGAAAATACAACTCTCCAGGAAAGACAGTAAAGCTGAGGTCTAAATGCAAGGTCTCACACACCAGGGCATCGTGTAGCCACAAATTGACAGCGATGTGGAGCAATTTCTACTGTAATAAGAAGCCCCAGACATGGAGTTGAAATCGAAGTAGTTAAAGAAGGGCAGAGTCTGATGCTGCTAAATGTGCTAATTGCTCAGCATGGTTGCCTCCTGGCCACAGAGGACTGGACCTCTGCTCTTTTCGGAGAGAGGTTAGCCAGCAACCAGGTTCATTTTTCATGCTGCACGTGGCCCCTATTGCGCTACTGCTGCTGGTAATATCTTTGCTTTGCAGTGCTGCTCCTACCCTATTGGGCTGCCTGAGTTAAGTGAGATATAGGAACGAAGGAATGGCCATTTGAAGTTCCTGGTGTATGTTGAATGCCAGCTGCTGCCAGTTTTTCTCCTCTAAGAGCCCTGCCAAGCATCCTCACCCTCTGCACTTCAGTTTGGATCTCTTTCAAAGTCTTTCACTAGGAAAAACAGTTTTGCTAATGAAAACCTATAGCTTTGCTGGCCTCAATTGCAAGTGCTGCTAATGGGGGGTCTCAGGAGACCCTGATTCTATACAGCGGAGTCACTTGACATGAGTCAACATTAGTTGCCCTTCCAGTCCCTGATAGGGTCAGGCAAACAAGGTCTTCCTACTGCAAGCAAAGAGCTGGCTCTACTGAACATCTAAATGTCAAGGCAGGTCAGCCAAGGTGTAATGGGCTCTCATGGCTTAACCAAGAGCTCAATGCTTTGTACTGGTGGCCAAGCAGACTACTGCTGGGAGTGAAACTCTTCCCCAGCTCTAAAAGCAAATCAAAACCCCTACCTCCATCTTGGCCTTCACAAAAGAAAGCCCAGCTAATCGGGCTGATCAGTCAATGACATAGGGTTTTGAAAGAATAGGTTTTGATTTGCAGACAAATATGTGTTCCCAGCACCAAGGTGCTTGTGGTTTGTGCTGAAATAGATGGTTTAGTGTTGAATTGCTTGGACCGGGGGCTTTTGTCTACTCTTTCTCAAACAAAAAGTCAGTGCAGGTAGCCTTCATGACCTGTTCATGCGCAGCCTTCGCACTCAACGTGCGTGTGTGTGGCAGGGGTGGAACTGAGCAGTGGGAGCCTGCCAGTGCAGGTGGCCCTGAGCATAGCCCTCACCAGCACACACCAGCACACATTCATCAGGCATTGGACAGGCACGCTTCCAGCTGATTTATTGATATTTAATATTTAAGTACTAGCTGATCATTCAGCCCTAGTGAGTAGATGTTCAATAACAGCAGAGAGGAGTCATCTCCTGCCAGCCCACCCAGCCTCCTCCATCACTTAATGCCAAGTGCAGAGCCTTCTCCTTGCTCCCTGGGCTTTCTGGGGGGCTGTGCCACATGCAGCTCAGCTCCTCCCGCCCTTGCCTTCCTTCCCACCCATCCGCCCTGTTTTACTTGTGTCAGAAGCCTCTTAGGATTCACAGCGTCAGGACCCAGCAAGGAGATTTCATTCCAGATAGTTCCTGAACAGGACTGACAAAGATCTGTTCCCCTCCTATCACCCTACGGGGTGAGCAACCTCGTCCCTGCTGGTGTTTATATCTGTTTCCCAGTGTCATCTTTTGCTGGGCATCTCTTTAGCTTTGTCCATCTGTCTTAAGATCTCCCTTCCTTAGCATGCAAGGACCCTGCCCTACATCTAACACACTGCATCCCTCCCATCAGTGCCTTTGCAATAACAATTCACTGTCCTGACACATGCATCTGGAGCATAGGGGACCTTGTAAGCTTAAAAATCACTGACACTCCTCTGGGACTCTGAATCCAGCAGTACCTGAGGTGTCTGAAACAGGGAGAGTTTTTGAAAATCAATTTGCTCTCCGCTCTTTCTACCTCTTTGTTTGCATTTTCCATTTCTCTCAGCTTGGGGGATGAGGCTCAGTGTTAGGCTCACGTTCACCAGTGCTTTGCTCTCCGATTGTCACTTTGCAGCCCTGTCTGTGGGCCCTGCAGGTGGCACTTGCTTTCCCATAAAGAAATAGCACCCCCACAATTTTTCTTCCAAGTCCTGTCCAAAAAATAAATAGTACAGGAATTTTTCTGATAGTGTCAGGCTTTGTAATAGTTCATTCATTTCAACCCTAAATTTGGGACTAAATTTGAGCTGGCAGCAGCTCTTTAATATACAGGACCTGTCTTATTACATCTCCGTCTAATGCATATTTGGGAGCTTTCCCTGAAAGCTCTTGTATAAAGGAGTATTATGACATCAGGAAGTCTAAAAGTACCTGAACTGCAGATGTGATAAATTCAGTAGGATGATACGTGCCTGGAATTCGTACTTGCCTTTTTCCATTGGCAAATGGCCGCCTGGGCTCCATCCCCCGGGATAGCTGTAGAGAACAGCCAGTTTGATGAGCCTAACCAGCCATTGGATGTCACTTTGGCTCCACACTAATTCAAGGGAAACAGCATTTATCTGGCAGCCAGGCAGCCAGCTCTTCAGCAGCTGAGAGTTTAATTATCCAAGGTTCAGGCAAATCTTGCTCTTGCTATCTCCAACCAGCTGCTGCAGAAAAAAAGACCTTCTGGCCCCATCCAGAAGTTTGTGATGCTCTCGCAAGTTCCCTTTTGCTGTTAAAATGAGTCCCAGCCCATTTGCCCTTTGCAGTGAAAGCTCTGGGCTTGATGCCACTAGAAAAAGGAGGCAGTGAAAATAATAGAGTGGGGAAGGGCTCCGGGTGGATGGGGCTGAGCAAGCGGCAGCCAGGAATGGGAGCACTGGGCAGACTCCAGCTGCTGCGTTGATCCAGCCGCAGGGGTTT
The DNA here is from genome assembly GCF_009769465.1 of Tauraco erythrolophus. NCBI lineage: Eukaryota > Metazoa > Chordata > Aves > Musophagiformes > Musophagidae > Tauraco > Tauraco erythrolophus. The sequence continues at coordinate 12,404,714 of NC_141476.1, forward strand.
GCACTGATAGATGGACATGGGCATGGCTTCTTCAAACTGCAGGATGCCGCTCTTTCACAGTCTCATTGCGCAGTGACGGAGCAGAGGCACTGTCTGGCTTGCACCCGGTCTGGGCTAGCCGTGTTTCTGCTGGCGGACCTTAGCCCGAGCAGTCTCAAAGCAAAAAGCAAGGACTACGCCTTCCCACTTTCTGCCCCACTTTCACGCTTCGGCAACCCCAGTGGGAAGGGTGGGGACTGAATGGGCCAGAGCAGGCAAGCTGAAGGCAAAGGCAGCCATTTGCACAGTATTTCTGCAGGAGCTAAAGCCAGAGGGTGTCCCGGGGAAATAATGAGGGAAAAGGTGACCCCAGATGAAGCCGTCTTTCCCTCCAAGACAAGAGGCCAGTGTGTGAGGAAGGTAGAGGAGGTGTTGTGGTTATGGGGGATATTCTGCTCCACTCTTCACTCACCTCGTCCCAGTGCCTCAGACACTTGTCGTGTTTCCCCTACGTTTGGGTTCGGGTACCCCTGGATTCCTCTCCCAGCCTTGCTGTCAACCACAGTCAGTCCGAAAACAAAAGCTGTTGGTACTCTCCTGGGTTCTGCTCAATATCCAGATCTACCATGTAAGTGAGACACTCAAGACCTGAATGAGGTGCCGTTTCCAATAGATCCTTTGCACTTTTGTGGCAGGGATGTCCCTGCCCTTTCAGTCCTGCAGCGGCTGGTAAATAATGGGGCCACTTAAGTGCCTATCAGGAGAGATCGTAACTAATGTGATAGTGATGCACCTGCTTTTCGTTATTCTCAGGCTCTCCGCAGACACAGTCAGACACAATTGGCCATTCTCAAGGCACATTTATCTTTCAAATATGAAGGCAAGAGACTCAATTATCTTTTTCAAAAGTAAGCTAAGATTCTGGTGAGCAAATTAGTTATCCTCCCCATTCTTCTTCAAAATGCCATCAGGAGCTATCATAAGCAAATACTATCAATCATTATCTGTTTTGCCCAGTCTGCCTGAGCTATCAATAAGAATCCACATAGGGAAATACATTGTCTCCACTCCCCACCCAAGAAAAGTCTTTCCAAAGCTTGGGCATGATTTTTGTAGCTGAGAGTCCAGGCTAGGTGCAATAAAACTAGGGAGCTCAGAGCATATATGAACCTGAAGGAGATGGAAGGATCAGGAACCCATGAATATCTACTACCAGTTGGAAACATAGGGCCCTCTCTGCCCCTTGTCCACCAACTTAAATTGGGAAATCACCCCACCAACTGTTCTAGATGGAAGAGAAACACACCCTGTAGTAATTTCCTGCTAGAAATTTGATCTTGGGCTCCCCCTTGTAGTCCAGAAGCACTGTCACTAAGGTCAAGCTGCCTTGGGTGTCTCATTTTTCCAACCTATATGAACAAAAGTGCTTATTTAACACCATCTCTCCAGGGTTTCCTCAGCTCCCTAGTCTCCAGACCTGTCAGTTTACTTACAACATCACCAACTGCAAACTGATTAGTCCAGTCCCCCTTCTTTTCTCCCCCATGGTTACCACTTTTATTAACAGCAAGGGAGTGATAATGGGGAAAGATGATCAAAGCTGCTGGTATTAACACAGAGGATTAACGGTATTTATATTCCTGACCAGTGCACTCTCAGTGTGGAAAGGGAACTGCCACAAATCAGCCTTTTCCAACTGAGAGTTGCTGCAGTGCCACTACCTAAATAGCTGCTGGCTAATGAGTCCTTTGCGACTGGCTGGGGGAACAGCCCGCTCGCTTGGCTACTTCCTCGCAACCTAATGTGCCCAGGCTTGCATCCACAATGGTGTGCAGGTACCTGATACTGGGTTTCAAACTGCTCTTGAAGTCCTAGGGGCAAGGTCGACTGCTGAGATCAAGCCAGCCAGTGCTGAACAAGCCACTGAACTGATGTGGCCAGTTGACGCTGGGATTGCATCATGTTATCACAGGGAGGGGAAAACACAACTTACGTCCTGGTCTGGGACTTTGTGGGAAGTTCAGTGAGCACCACACTGGGAGAGAGAGGGAAGACAAAAAAAAATATTTGTCAGGTTTTAAATGTAAGACAGGAGACTGAAGTCCTGCAATCATCCAAGGAGAATAGATGTGATGTTGTATACTGATTCCACCAGACATTATTGACAGGTAGGAATGTGGGGAGAGGAAGCAGGACCAGATGACCTTGGTCAATCAAGGTCGCTGGCTACCACTAACAAACCAACGTGAAAAGCCTTCACCTGGTAGCGGATGGAGACCAATGCAATGGACAAAGAACAAATGAAGGGTATTGGGATCAGGAGGACAGGTAAGAGACACCTTTGGGGATGCAGAATTTCATTTCACATGGAAGAATGAAGACACAAGGAAGCTGTCCCCTCTGCCTCCCCTGAGGGGTCTCTCAAGGGGTACATGGCCCTCATCCTCAAAAATCCCACAGATAGGCCCCACTGCAGCACCCTCTACCAACCAAAGCACAATGTATGGATGCTCAAAGACGACCTGAGGAACCAAGACAACTCCTATCAAAACTGTCCAGTCTACATAACCGGTTGCACTTCAATATTGAGCCAAAGAAGTTCATCCAAAGCCAGAGCATTCTTACAAATTAATCTTTACGAAAGGCAGGAAAACAGATGTCTTGCCTACCAGTTTTGGGCACCTTTTGGTGTCAGCCTACCAAGAAAAGAGCAACCTGGGTTTGGTTTTCAAGTTTGAACACTGCAATCTAGGCCATAAGATGCTTCCTCAGAAGAACTATCTGGAGACTGGATGGGAGCTATTCTTCTTAATTATTACTACTAAAGAAATAAAGATCTTAAAACAATATCATTTGTTTGCATATAATTTAGGGTCATTACTCCCTTCATGACCAGCTAGAGTTATCTTCAACTATCTGCACATCTATTTCTTCCCCCTCCCCTAGCCCTAGCCTGTTGTTCATCACACTCCGTCTCTTCTCTATGTAGTGTAATAATGTCATAAGGGTTTATTTATATCATCATAATTGGTTGCTGTGGAGACAATCATTATGTCACAAATATAGGCCAGGGAGTTTTGGCTGAAGAATGAATTACAAAGGGGCCATGGAGGTGAGCCCCGTTGTTTTAGTGCACACTCCCATCCTCTCACTCACACCATGGACCATCTGCATCCGCACACACGCCCAACTCCTCTTGCAGATGTTGGTCCCACATGTGGCCATATATAAACACAAGCCGACTTGCTCTGGCAAAATCTCAGAGCAGTTTTTTATCCACATAACAGGGCAGTGACAATCGAGGGGAGAGGAGACACAGTTGTGAACCACAGGAAAAGGTTGAAGTCAGGCAAAGGACAACAGTGATCTTCCTAACCTAAGCATCTTCCCCCTCCACCCCACCCATTCTTTAGCCTCTCCCCATGCATATGCACAGTAAAAATCCCTCTGAAGGTCTTTTCAGCCCTGGGTGATCCATGGGGACTAATGAACACTTCACACAACCCCATTACTCTTACTCACTCAGAAAACTGTTGTAGATTATCCCACTGTCTCAGCCTTATTACATGGCACAACCAAGACCCTACTTTTCTGGAGAAAACCTTTTGTCTCATAGCCTGCTTCCAAGGTCATGTTACCTGGTACAGTGTAACAGCAGCCTGTCATATAGGATGATGTGGACTTCTTATACACTCCATCTTCAGGATGTGTTTGTCAGCAGGTCATGGTCTGCTTGTTTCTTGTGTATAATCAGAAGGAGCAAGCAAGAGACGAAGGCAAGTGTTTTCTCTGTGTGCCTGCGTCTATCCAAGGTCAGCCAACTAACAGACTGCCCTCCTAGCCAAAGCTGATTGAAGGTGGACGTAGAAGAGCTGATTGGCATTAGTGGGTTTTGGATAAATGGAGCTGTTCACCTTGAGATCGTGAGTTCAGAGGAAGGTCAGTTCACTGTTGACCACCATTCGTTAGCCTCTGGCAGCAACTCAACTTCTGTGAAATAAGGAGCCAGTCTTGGCTTGGGTCCCAGTGGAACGAGCGTCTGTGTCACTGCAGTTGCTGTCCTCGCTGGACTCTTGGCTGGCTTCACCAGGAAATAATGGAGCAGTTCAGAGAGCCCATCCTCTCGGATTAGTACCTTTCTGGGGCATCAACGTACAGTAAAGCGGGGGGAGTTTCTGCTGTGTCTCAATGTCAGTAGGCGCAGAAATGACTGCTGAGCTCCAGTTCTGGTTCATCGGTGAAGACCAGATATCACTACCAAAGACTAAAAGCAAGGAAAAGCTCAAACTAAAATGGAGGAGGCGGGAGAAAGGTCAAAATCTGTGGAAGAAGTCAAAGAAAGGCAACTAAAATGACTGCAAAGCAGCTAACGTGAGAACAGGAGGTGGATGGTGAGGTTAGAGACTCATGTGAGGACCGCTCTCTGCCCGGCAACTGTTGCATTCATTTGGTGCTGAAGGGGGGTGGAGAAAAGCCTTTTCCCACCCTCCGAGCCCCTTTGCCCCATGCCCAAAGCAGGTGCGGGGTCTGCAGCAGTAGAGCTGCCCTGTAGCCCACCCCGTGTGCTCCTGCGTTGCTGGGCTATGTGAGACCTCGGGGAAGGAGGGAGGGAGGGAAACACCAGCCAAATGAACTGTCCAGGTGGCCTGTGGGCCTTAAATTGAGCGTCCCAGCATATATCGAAATAAATGCAATAAACCAGGTCACTATCACTTGCGTGAAATTCTCTTATTGTTTTAAATCATCATTATCACCATCATAATTAAAATCAAGCAGCAGCTTAAAGAAACTAATGAATATTTTTATACGTGAACATATCACAGGAAGGGAGGGGGGAAAAGTAAAGTGAAAATGTGCTTGGTATTGCTAATAAATATTATTGGAGGGACTCCCAGCTTTTCACATTACCACAGTGTGATATGACAGCCTATAATGGATTACTCAACTGCCTGAAGCCATTGTAGGAATAAATCCCTTTTAATATTCATGTGTGGTCTTTGAGAAAATAGATGTAAGCAGTTAATACTTTTCTATAGACAAAACAATGTAGTTTATCAAAACAAAATGTGTGCTTGAAAACAAAATTCACAAAGCTCCTGGACTCATTCTTTTTTTTTGCAAATCAGAAAAAATAAGACCCCGAAAAAAGACAATTTGGGGCACAATGGTGTGCAGAAAGCAAGACAGGGACAGAGAGGATATTAGCAAGAGTCGGTAGAAAGGGGGAAAAGGAATAAGAAAATGAGTATTTTGTGAACCTATGGTTGTAAACAGTTCACCAAAGCAGGGTGTTGTGGGAGGGAGGTGTTGGTTGGCTGTGGGGCTGCTGGTTGCCCTGTAAAGCCCTCACTGGGACAGGAGGGAGTATATGGGTGGCAGAGGAAGATGGGGCACATCCCAGGAAGGAGGCGCAGTGCTCCACGAGGTGCGAGGATGCGAGGTGATGCTAGGGCTCAGCTGTGCTTATAGGACAGTAAAGGATATAGTAAAAGAGGTGAACGGGAAAGCTTGTGCAGGGCCAGCTGAGGGGTCCCCCCCCCCCCACCCCCGAGGCCCTCTGCTCCATTTTCCTGCTTTTCCTTTTGCAGCCAATCTATAAAACCTGCCAGGTTTTTATCTCTGGTTTGTTTGGGATTTTCTTTCTCCACTTACACAGTGGAACCAGAGAAATAGCAGTGCAGAGGAGTCCTTGTACCTTTTTGTGTGGTAGGGAGTGAGGGAAATGGCAGTTAACCCTTCCTGCCCCAGCTTTTTGTGGGCAGTCGATGCTTGGAGGGAAAAACCAGAAAGCAAAACCCTCTCAGGGACTAGAGGAAATAGCTGAAGCCTCTCAGAGGTGAGGGGGCAAAAACAAGAGACTTGATCTTACAGCACCAGATGCAGCTGAGATGTGAACCCAAGTTTTATTTGGCTGCCATGATCCGTGGCTATAAATGGCTGTAGATGCATCTGAAACTGCGAGGGAGAGAGAGGCTGAAACTCTTCAGTTCCCCTCCTGCTGTGAGATCTAGGCAGCAAAGACACGCTTAAACTGAAGCATCAAGAACAGATAAGGCCTCCCTGGGACTCATGCTGCTTTGATATCTGTGGCTGCCTGGTAGGCAAAAGGGTTGACTCACACAAGCCTTCTGCTTGCCCGTGCTCAGAGAGAGCTTGTGATGACACACCTTGCCCCTGACACAACCACAGCCAAGGCAGCTCCTGGTCTGACTTTCATTGCCGAAGGCATGGTCCAGGCTGAAGGAGACACTGTGTTCTTAAACCAAATTCAGCTCAAAACATAGCCCAAGAGACCAACACCGCTCTGAACGCTGCAGGACTTAGCCAAAGCCATGAGTCTGCAAAGACCCACACAGAGCACTTAACTCAACCTTATTGTCAAGTGCCAGTGGCTTCCATAGAGCTGCTTGGAGGAATTCGGGATGACCATGTGTTGAATCAACCACAACACCCTGAGATGTCCCATGCTTGAACACACTTGGGGAAGGCGCACTTTTACGATCTCCAGTTTTATAATAATAATTCCAATCATCGAGACAGGAAAAAATCCATGGACTTACCGTGTTAGCGTGTCAGACCAATCCACTCAACTTGCTCAGATGTTGTTCTCACGTCACGTTCATGGAATGGTGGGGTTCCCCATCCGGGCAAAGCTTCAGCTGTGTAACTGTTTACATTGCCAGCAGTGTTGGAAAGACTCTGTAATTAGAAATATTCCAGGAACACTAGTACAGACAATGTTTTTCTACATCTCTTTATTAATTTAGTGTAACAGAAAGCTTGTTGCTGTAAACACCAGGAACATCCCTTTAAATGCCAGATAGTTTTATAGGCCATATAGGGTGATATGAAAGTGGGCCAGTTTTATAGGTCATATTCTTCTTTGAAATGGAATAGGTCCAGGAGGCAATCGGGAACCAGAATGGGAAAAATTCCTCCCACCCACCTCCTGCCAGCAGAGCAGAGGTGTGTCTTGCTTCGAAAGGGAAAGAAAAAGTTTCACCTTCTAATTGTTGTATTGAGTAGCTCATTGACTGTACTTTTTGTTCAATACCTTTTTTACCACTCAGATTGTCTAATCAAAGGCTTTTTCATTCCTTGGTTTAGCTTTGCAGCCTCTAGCATTGATCCAAAATCAGAAACGAAAGAGGGAAACAGGCTCTGGGTAAAGAGAACACAATTAACACCCAAGCAGCTTCGTTTTTTGGGGTGCCTTTAAACATCTTGCACCTTTCAGTCTGTTCTCCCATCCTTTTATTTTCCCTTTTGTGTTCAGGAGGTTTCTTTAAGGAAAGCCTTTATCAGCAGCTCAGGGAGAAGATGAAAGTGCCCGTCACAGAGAAACAGGTTACTTTTTGTGTCCGAGTTCTTAATCCACTTTATTAAAATGTTCCAAATCTTCCTTCAAGGGGAGAGATCAGAAGGACGTTTCCCTGTCACCCCTGGCATGCCTTCCTTCCGGATACTTGTGCTTCATTAGATGCTAAAAAAAAAAAAAAAAAAAGGCAAGGCAAGGAAAAGAAGAGAGAACCAGACTGCAGTGACTGGTTAATACGGGATGTGGAGCCTTCTCCTTCATGGCCACTGGTACTGCTCTGGCCCCGGGCGGGAAGCAATTGAAAGCTTTTCCCTTCTGAAAGACACTCGTGTGAATCGAGTCAGAGATCTCTGACTATTTTTACCTTTGAGGTTCAAAAAAGAGAGCTTTGCAGTGAGCAAAGCCAAACATCTATCCAGCCTGCTGTCCCGTTGCTGATAGCAACAAGGAAAGGGCACAGAAAGGGTGAGGATGTTGAGTCTGCTTTGCTGTATACTCTACCTGATCCCACAGACCTCAGGCCTGGTATTTCCCACCTGAAATAATGGATCTCTGTGGTTAATAAACCTTGATGGGTTTTCTTCCATGACATAGTCTAATCTTTTTTTCTGCATGTCTGTAATCCTTCTCTGCACTGACATGGCCTTTCCAGAGCAAGGCTGAAGGACATCAGCACAAGTTGCTGCATGTGTGCCTCTGATGTCTAGGAGTGCTCAGAGAGTCACTTTTTGTGATGTTTAGCTTGAAGACTTTCATATTAAGACCTCTGGAAATGAAGTGTGTGATTCCTGTGGGCAGCCTCAGAAGAAGGCTGTGGGGAAAATAGCCTAGATCAGGTCTAAACCCCATCTTGGATCTGCCACCAACTCCTCACCCCAAGATACTTCATCCCAGTCCTCCTTTCCTTTCCCTTCCCCTCAGGTTTCTCACATTGGATTTTCACAATCTGTCTGCCCTAATCCAAAGATGTGGCCACCACATAGTGTGCGCTATCAGTGAGACACATCATCTCTGATGGTGGAAAACTAAAACAAGGGTAGGATACAAACTGCTCCAAGTAGCCATGACAGAGGTCTAATGAGGTAACTGTCAGGACGGCTTTTCCATGTACCCAGTCTTGGATTTAAAAGGCCACTTGCTTTGCATAAGTAGCTGCTGTTTTGTAAAGCAAGTGTATAGGATGCAGACACTCCTCACGCTTCCTCAGGGTACAATTACTCTCTTATCTGTCTTGTACTGCTGTTTCTCTTCAGCTGAAACAAGTTCTCCAGCATGACTCTGTAGGGTTAATCTTTTGAGTAGGGAAAATCTAAAAGGGCTGGAGAAAACCATGGCAGTCTAAGAGAACGAAGAGCAAGGAGGTGACATCTTGGCAGGCAGAGGCGAAGCATGAGGTGTTCCTGAAAGACAACCACTGCGTTTCCCATCAGTGCTGACTCATTAAATGGCAGGTTCATTAAAGGTGAAATATAAACTACAGCTTGAGCAGAGTCATACTTTGCAAAGCACCTATGTGATTGGCTTTTCCCCTGCATCTTGACTCTTCTGAGTCAAGAGTACCAGAGTAATTTGATTTTAAAATGTGTCATCCCATTAATAAAACCACAGTTGAAGGCTACATTTTATTTATCATTCATATTACAGTAGCTCTTCAAGGCCTCGGCTGAAATGCAGCCCTGCTTGGCTTGAAACCATCTATCCACAACTCGAGAGGCAGGTCCCTTCTCTTCTCCACGCTGGACACTGCCACATCACTGGGGGACATTTCCAAAGGGCTGCAAAGGTCTGGTTGTGGGACCCTGTTGATTTCCCTGCACTCCTGACTGACTTCAATAAGCCTTCGCAAAATCTCCTTTCCAGTCAAGACAACTGGTAAACACCGTAAGAAAGGGAGCTCAGAGCTAAGATCGCTTGCGATAGACTCCAGCCACTCAGTGTCACTGCTGTGCCTTAATCACAAATCGTCCCTTTTCTGCTTCTATAGCAGGCATACTCCCGCGTTTTGTATCCACCGACACTCCTGTTCCAGGTACGGCACTGTACAGCAGTCTAGCCTGTGGCTATCTTGGTGTCCCGTGTTTATCTAGTCTCTCCTGATGGCCTCCACAGCACATTTGCTCTATTTTTAAAGCGTGTTTTTGAGGCACTTTGAATTCCCTTTGTGCTTAGAGATCCGCCTCACTCTTCGAGCTCCGCGCACCCTCGCCAGCAAGGTTTTTAAAGCAAGGCTGTAGCTGGAAGTTGTCATTGATACGTGATGCAGAACAAAATCCAGCTCGCTCGAATGCGGCTAGATTGGCTCAGCGGGGCTGACAATAGATGAACTGGGTCTTATCAGCGAAGGGAGCAGATACGACACGGGAGCAGCATGCAGGGAGTAGATAGGAGCTCTGCGAAAGCAGACGGCCTGGCTGGCGATAGCATGTGAGGGAGGGGGTGTTTTCTTTTTTCCCGGCTGTTTTTGAGGCTGTTGTTTTAAATCTGGCACCTTTCTGACCACAGCCACTGCATTAATGGGGAAAAGAAGTAAAAGTGACAGACAAGCCAATGGAGGAGTGCTGTGACAAAAGGTCTCAGCGAGACACGTTTGTCCGAATGAGCCGCTGCCTCACTGGGTGATTTATCCCTTGCTCCAAATGTGTTTGCTGGATTTAATGACAAGTTGGTGGCATTTCTGCAATTAATCCTATCAAAGGGAGGTGATTTTACACGGAGCTGGTCCCATATTTCCTACCTTGTGTTTTTGTTTATGAGGAGAGGGGCTGCCAGCTGTCTCCCAAGTCAGGGCACTGCAGTTCATGGCAGTAACAGTGGGTTATTAACCGAGGGTCTTATCCTGACATCTGAAACCAGCACAGCTGAAAAATACAACCTCAGACTGTCCTAACAAGCAATCCCCGAACTGTAAATATGCAACAGTGAGAGAAAGTATTTCTTTGCCAGTGAAACACTTTAATGAGTGGATGGCTCAGCAAATCTTCCATGCAGCTGCTTTCCCCTCTGTGGATACTGAGATTTATGGTAGGAGGGGAGGGGAGAAATAAGCTACCAGGGGAGCGCAGTCTCTGTGTGGTTGAGTTCCACCTCATACTCTGGTTTAGCTGGTCTGATCCTTCTGCAACTCCCGTTTTCCTGGATAAACCATTAATGGTCTCATTCACTGGGGATTTGGAGCCAGGAACAGAAGTAGCTCCCGGTGCCAGAAAAAATGACTTGACTAAGACAATAAGGAACAATCCATCTTTCCAATGGGGGTACCAATGACACCTATCCAAAGTTTTTAAATGTCGAATGCCCTTTGAATACTGATGGCCTCTTTTGGAGAGAGAGAAAGAGAGAAGAGTGAGTCAATGAAGATGACATTTTTGCAACTCTAAGAAGCTATTTAAGAAGGTTCTTAAGCTCTTTATCCTTCTGTCCAAGTAAATGACATTTCTGATGAACATTAGTACCAAAACCAAAATCGCAATACCTGGAGGAATGGGATCCAAAAGAAACAATCTTCCTTCCTGACAGTGGTGGACTAAGAGGCAAAAGAAAAAGCCCAACATGCATTTTCCAGAAGGCCCTTCCTGGTGATCATAACCTCCAACAGCAAAGTCCTTTCGCAAAACACAATCCTTAGAAATGGTATTAATAGCTAAAAACCCCACCAAAACAAACGATACAAAACAGCACATTCTTAACTGACTCACAAGCCCTCTGAGCTGGTCCTTCAGCCGCTCTTCCTGTTATCATGGAATTTTCACTCCCCTCGGACCCGAGCTCCCAGCTGGAGGAGAACGCTCACACCCTGACGTGCTCATCGGCAGTAATGTACTCATCTGGGGAATCTGCTGTATCGGTGATAGCGTAGAGCAATTCTTGTTCTGACACCACATCATATTTTGAGCAATTTAAACCAATAAAAGTCATCTTCTGACTTTGGAAAAAAAAATATCAAAATATCTCTAAAAACTGTTGCTGTTACCACACATTGGTGTTGCAAACTGAGCCATTCAGTCTGCTAGTTATTGGGAAAAGGTTTATCATCTCCAAAAGCATTTTCTGATTCATACTTGTTTGCAAAGGCTCTGAAGAGAGACCAGCCAGCCAGGGAGACTTGAAGGAAGCTCCTGAAGGAAGCCTGTGAAGGTCTTGCTGCTGAGGACACACAGATGAAAACATCAGCAGAATACATAAGATGCTTTGCACTTTCCGTATTTATCCAAAAAGCTATTTTTGTTTATTAAAACCTAGTTACTAGCTGCATCTCACCAATAACCTGGAGTGCTTGCTTGGTTAATTTAAGCAAGCAGAGCTTTGACGAAGTAATTTTACCGTCCTCGGGGATCTGCCAGCTTATGCCGGTCTTCACTATTTCAGATGAAATTGAGTTAATTTTCGCTGAAATTGCTTCTTAGCAGACAAACACATTCCCCATCATCGCGAGCTTATGCCTCTGCAGCTCTATTATTCTTTAATTTACACACCCCAGCAGCGAGGGATTAATGCCTGAGACATACAAAAGGCTACAGTGTGGAGAGGAGAAAGGGAGGGGGGGGGAGAGTGAGCGTGGAGCTCCGCAGGGAATAGGTAATGGTGTTTCAGTTTTATAGTCAAAACATTTAAAGTTTGGCATTAATATGGAGTCAACTCTTGTTGTCCCTTCACTCTGGAAATGCATCGTCTAAGGTCTCAAGGCAGAAAACATCTGAGCTGCTCAGCCAGGCCAGGGATGACAGCCGGCCCCTGCAGGATTGCCAGCTCCAGAGGGCAATCACTGGGATATTACAAACTGCTCCACACCTGGAGCTGACTGCGGAGGGTCGGGGCGATGTGGAGCAGAACTGCACAGGAAGGCCAGGTTTTGCCTTTGCGTCTTCCACAAAGCTCTTGCTTCAATTAGGAGTTCCCCCGAGAAAATGCTGCTGCCAAGGCTCTGGGGACGCCTTCAAATGCTCAGAAATTAGAATACTGGGTTCTCATGAGCATCCAGAAAAAAATATAACTTGTGCCAAAGCACCTGCAAATGGGTGGAAAAGGGGGATTCTGCTATCTGGCTTTTCCAGAGAGAACTAGCAGAAGTGCCAAGTTCATCAGTCTCCGTAAAGTCTCTAGTGAGATTTTAGGGTAGCAGCATTTTAATCTAGTCCCTGCTGATGATTGATCAGAATAGCAATTATGCTTTTTTTATGTTATCACTTCAGTTTTCCTTCCTTAATTAAACAGCTAACCACTTCCTCTTTTATTGTGTACACCTCTGAGGTATATACAGATTACTGGATAAAATATGGCAATCCCATATCGTGTGCTGGTATGCACGTAGCAATGCCATAACGAGATGTTTAAATTCCCTGTCTTCCTTTGAAGGCCTGGCCTTCCTTCCCCTTCCCCAGCTACTACCAATGCTGCATCAGTGCCACAGTACGTACCAAGATCCCACTCCACCACCCATGTGTCCTGCTTCCACACAAACATGTTAATGCTTTTTCCTTGATACCCTCTGCTCATGAGAAGCTCTCTACCAGCCTGCTTTATTATTCTGCCTTCAAATCTTTTCTTGTTTCCCCCTTCACTATGATACCTACCACATCTGGACACCACAGGGAAGTTGCTGATGTGCTGGACCACTGCACCACACACTAATACTATCTCATTGTTGTCTAACATCCAGCTGTTCTTCCTGGCTTTTCATTAGATGTTGAGCTCTTTAGAGTAAGGGTAATTTTGTGCCTTTGGCTTGAGTACTCTGTCATCAGGGGTGCGTGTCATGAAGTCTGCAAGTTTAGCAACAGAAAAAGAAAGCTCTTGGGCTCCAAAGCAAGGCAACTGTATGAAATATGTTCATGTATTTGGAATGTATATCTTGTGATATACAAGAGACCAGACACGGAGGGTCCCTTCCAGGCAAGAACTCCTTGTATCTTCAGCTTGAGACATGATCAAGTGAGATGTTTTTCCTACAGAGCGTAACAGACCTCCCAGTACCCCTGGCACACCAGTTTTCCCTTTAGGGCTCCCCAAGGATCGTTTTACTCTTCTACCAATGTCCCAGGTGTTTGACTGTGAGGTCAGTGGAAGGAATATTGCTTTTCTTCCCAGTTTGTGGGCAACACTGGCACCTTTCTACCACCAGAACGACCACACTTGAGTCTGCCTAACACTGACACATTAAGACAAAGTTTCCTTTATTTGTTAATGTTCCCTCCTCAGGAGAGGTAACTGCGGACGGGATACCTGTGAGGAAGGAGATCCTCAATACGATTCAAGTTGAAGAAAATTAAAGAAGCTCTAATTCCCTCCAGAAATAACCTGACATCTTGCAGGTTACCATCAGCTTTGCTGCATGACTGGGAAATCCCAGCCACTGGAGCAAGTCCTTGTTGAATCCAGGAATAGGTCATGGTGAGAAAGGAGATGTTATTGTTTTGCACTAAAGAGAGACTCAGGAGAAACACCTGTGCAATCGGAGCAAGACCAAATCTGAGAACAAGGGAAATCCCCTCCCCATCTACAGAAGAGGAAAGGGAGGAAAAAGTAGGAGAAAAACTTCAGGGTGAGTGGTAAATACTGGAAACCACAGGGCACTTTCAGACACCTGCAGTTGTGGTCCAGCTCATATTGGCGAGTAGAAATTCCCTCTGTTGGACCTGCATATCCATCTCTTGAAAATCAACCTAAAAAGTCATATTAAGCCAGTGGTCTAGTAGGACAGGGTAGCACCAGAAACATGCCAACAGCAAGGCTCAGCAGGACCAGTGGCCCAGGCAGGTGTACTTTGTCCTCCCTCTGCCATCCAGGAGCAACTTCTGCCATTTTCCCAGAAATCAACTCCTTTCAGCTCAGCTGACTTTTAGCCTTATGCATTTTTATACACTCTCTGCAAGAATGAGAAGGATATTTACATTTTTTAATAAGCCTGACAGTTTGAAAGTAATTGGGGATTTATAATACGTTTGTTTAGGTCTTTTTGCCCACTTGAATTCCAACTGCTAGTCTTAGGCCTAACAAGCAAAATTATCTCTATGGTGATGAGGGAACCTCAACAGGAGGCCCTGAAGCCAAAGAGGAAAGCACTGGCGTGTTTTGGTTTGTTATGTTGTTTTTTTTCCTTTGAACCTGCATTTTAAAGCAAAAATAGCATAACAAAATTTAAAGCAAGAGCAAAATTCCTCCAGACATCCAGTGCTCATAACTCTGGCTCCTTTCGCTGATTCTCCCATGGGCAATGTAAGCGAGTGTCTGATCTTTATCAAGGTGTTTTTTTCTTCCTGGCTAAGATTTGCATTTATTTGTTCTATTATGGTTCTAAAATGATCTTAACCCTGATTTTTCTTTTGGGGAAAGCTGATGTTTGGTGGTAAAGATGAAATTAAGCTACAAAACTCGAGGTCTGGGATCAGATTCCTGCAGCTGAACCTCAAGGACTCAGTTCTGCTTATTCCTAAAATGAAAAGACAGCTGTACAGGGTGGAAGAGAGAAAGGACTGAAAGCTGAGAAGGGATCTGATCCAGTTGTGATAATGGAGTTTTCAGTGAGGACTGCTATCAAAAACATAGACTCCTGGGAGACTCTTTGGCTTCCTTAACATTGCTGAGGGACACTACTGAAACTGCAGCACTGGCTTGTCCCAGGCTCCTCTAGAGAAGGGCTGCTGACATACTACAGGTGATGTGCACTGAGCTGAACTTTCAAATTGGGTCCTTGCTTCTTTGTGCCTCAGTTCCCCACCTTCTTAAGAGAAGAAACAGCAGTCCCTGCCTTCTGCAAAAGTAAGGATATAAACGTAACAGAGATCAGCAGGGCTTAGTGTTGGAGTGGGAAGTGTCCACCAAAGCCCACAAACACCAGTGATAACAAGTTAGAAAAAAAACAAAACAGGACTAGCACTGACATCAGCACAAGGGTTCATCTCAGCATAAGCAAGCACGAAGCAGTGGGACATACCTGACTTTGTCAAGGGCAGAGCCTCTCAGTTCACATCTTTTCCTTGTGTTTCAGGCCTCCATGACATGCAGGGCACACCAGCGATTCGCTTCCCACACCCCACGTTGCTATCCTTCTCTCAGAGCAGCTAAAGCTGTGGAAATAACAACTTTCATAAGCAAAATAAAGAGAAGTGGAGATATTGCCATTTGTCATTGCTCTTGCTTGCTCTTGACTGTGTGCTCTGGGTTGAAACCCATGCAAGATATACAGACAAGGGATAGCTTTCTCCACTGGGTCTCAGACATGGGATTGTGGAGCCTTATTTCTCTCTCCCATGGGGTAAAAAGGGACAAAAGGAACCATGGTGGTTCCTAGTGTTTTCTAGCTCCCACAGCCCCAGGAGAGGCTTCTTCAGCCCCCTTGCAGTAGAGATCCATTGGAGCCATTCCTTGCCTTGGTGCCAAGACCTGGTACCCACTGCTGTGCTGCCCACTCCTTCCTGTATCTTCTGAGCACGTGCATCACGTGTGTGCAACAATGCACAGGTCTCAGCACCCTGTGGAGGGCAGCAGGCAGGGAGGGGGCTGTAGGCAGGGAGCTATGGCTGGTGGGGCATACAGAGGAAGGAAGAGTCAAAGGCAGTAAGAGGAGATAAAGAGGGATGGGATGGGAATGGGAGAAAGGCAGGAGTGGGCAGAAGGGAAAGTGGGAAATGAATTGAAATGAGTTAGAAAATTCCAGGCAGACGAGCTTGAGAATTCAGCAGCTGAGATGTAGGGCTTCATTAGTACAGACCGATGGAAGATAGAGACATTAAGGAAGGAAATGTGTGACTCACAGGGGAAAATGGGAAAAACAACACACACCATAGCAGCTGCTCCGTTTACTTCAATTAAAGAACAGCTCAAAGGGTATGTTAAGGGGAAAGGAGAGGGAAGCAAACAAAGGCATAAACAATGGAAAAGAAGCCAACCAGATGAAGGAACTGCTGCCCTCAAGCACCTGAATGAACTGACTCAGGCATTTGAACAGGAAGCCAGAGGTCCTCGCCCTGTGTCTCCAAAACAGGGTCAAGCTGCTGCTCGGGAGCTGCTGAGTAGGGACTGCGGTGCTGCCCAGGGAGCGTGGAGCCGGGCACGGGGCAGCCAGTGCTCATGGAAACACCAGCCCAGCTGCTGAGTGGGGAAGGGGAAGGCAGTTTCCCTCAGCATGTCTCTGTGACATCTTGGGAATGGATGAGCAGGGCATCCCGCTGCACCTGAATCACCAGCTACAGCATGTCTGAGCAAGGAAGGGAGGGCGGCAGTGGTGAGCGTGTTAATCACGACCATGACTCACAGCAGAGCTGTGTTGGCCAAAGGAAGCACATTGCACTTGGATCCAGGGCAGTAGCGCATGCTGCTGGAGCCTCCCTATCCTCTCGGTGCCACCCCACAATGACCACAGCTGACCTGCCCCAGGCTTTGCTGCTGTCATTAGCCAGAGCCAGGGAGCCTGTCACAGCCACCTCACCAGCCACCATGCCTGGTCGGGACATGAAGGCTTCCCTTACCTCCTCCTCTGGTGTACGAGGATGCAAAAAGCTCACTGAGATTGGCTTGTGCGGATTTTTCCAGAGAAAAAGTTGACATTAATTCCAATCAGAGACCTTAGTTATTTCAGTCTCACTGGGCACATGAGTGGGAACACCCTGGTACTGGGCAAAGAGGAGAATGAGCAAGGTGACTCCCCTCTCTCCCTTCCTCCACTAATTGCCAACCCTTATTTCTCAGACCTCATGAGCACTGAGAAATGTTATGGTAAAAATTTCATGGATTTCCTGTTTTCAGCTTTCACATGATAAACATTGGAAGTGAAGAACGGAGTGGACCTGTAAGAGCAAAGGTGAGACACAGGAGAAGGAATGGACGGAAGAAACCTCCACTTCTCCATGTGTTTCCTCCTTGCAGCTCTCACCGGGACAAATATGTGTTAAGGATTTATAGGGGAAGAAAGTTTTCTCTTTAGAGCCCACTAACTGCCATAGATCTCTGGTTTCTTTACCAGTTCCCTCACGTAAGAGGTTTATCGCTTTGCTCCAGCTGTGACACCAGCCTGCAAGGGTTAGTTGCTTCACTTGGTTGACTGAAGCCTCAAATCTGGAGGCTACTGGGTCAATCCCAACTCATGGCCTTCCCAGGTGATCAATAGAGACAACTTCATAATGTCAGAAAAGGTCTGCTTTCATTTTTGGTTGAGGAAAATCTTTGTTCAGATTTTATCTTTCCCACCTTATCTTTGTGGATGTTTCCCAATTCCTGGATACAGCAAATCCATGACCCTCAGCTGACTCATTCCCTATATGAGCATAGCAGTGGATTTCATGACAAAGTCCCATGGTCTCAGGATAATTACCTGCCCAAAGTCTCAGATGGAGCACTTAGATACAAGCAAACTCCCAAACTCCTGACATTTATCACTCTAAAAAGCAGCCAGCGGAAAAGCGGCCCTTATCAGATAAGAGGTGTCAGTCAAGATTTCAATGCAGTCGGCTGCAGCTTGAAAAGGACACATCACAGTATATCTGCAGAACGAAGCGTGGCGAATGTTAAATCACCACAGCATGGGAATTAGCACAATGGATCCTATCTCCATATGTGATAACGGGAAACTCATAATTCTCTTACGCGAACTTTAATGCCAAAAAGTTGCCACAGAGAACCATTGAGGACACAAGGGCTTTTTCTTCAAAGCTTCTGAGATAGGCAGCGTTAAACGCGTTCGCTTTGAGCTGGCTGTGTGCTAAGCTTCTTCTCTGTCCCTTCATCTCTCTCCAATCAAGCTGTGTCTCAGTCAGCACCCAGTTGTTAAATTCTGGATGGATTAAAGAGCATGAGAAAGTGCTTTTTTTTTGGAAAGCGATGTTTATCCATCACTCATCTGAGTGAGTGTTAAACTTCAGATCCTCTGCTCCTCTAATGATCGTTGCATGGCGGTGCATTCAGAGTCTTTGCCTTGCACAGCAGTGGGGATGTTTGATCTAAAGGCTTCTCTTTGCCTAAGATTAAATCTGAATTTGGATCATCCTTTGGGGTCTAATTGCGTAGGATTTTGGTGGCAGTGCAGCAGGGCCACAGGGTGTATTGACAGGAGGAGGAGGACAGGAACTTTCCAAATGACCTCGCAGAGCCCAAGAGTTTTCAATAATATTTTGGGTGAAGGAGAAAAAATGTTTGAAGACAGAAAAAGTTTGAAGACAGAAAAAGCAGCTTTCCTTGTTTATTGTTAAAAACAAAAAAAAAAAAGAGGGAGGATAATCTCTCTAATCCAATTCCTAGAATACTCACAGGCTTCCAACTAATGCCAACTCAGAAAAAGCATTGACCGCTTTTAGACCCTCTCTGATGTAGACGTGGGTAGACAGGGATCAGACTAAGTAAGTTCCTCAAAACTGCAAAGTTTCGACATTACATTAGGCATAATTATGCTTGTCAAAGATGACATACTCCTGGAAATTTTCTGTTGCAGCGCTAATGGGAGAGGGACTCTCGCAAAGCTCTCTACATAATTTCTGGATGCCTCAGGCCTTCAGAAATTCTCTTGACAGGCAGATGATGTTTTGCTGTGCAACAGGAGGCTCCGGTTTAACTACAGGTGGTGTTGGTTGGACCTGACAGTTTGAAGCAGCTTTGCTTTTCTTCATCTGGAAAAATCCACTCTTTGCATTTTGGGAGTATCATCATTTAAAGAGATATAAGAAATACCATGTCATAAAGTGACCACCTGCCAGTTAGCTTCTCTGGTCCGTCACCTCCAGTAAAGGGCAAACACTTCAACACAGCAAGGAAACACATGATGATGTTGGGCTGCCTGCTAAGACAAATACCTGGTTCCCCCCCTTCTCAACCCTTCAAATGACTTCTACGAAAAAAAAAGGAGACGTTTTACCCCCAAAAAAGCATCCTTCTATAGAATCCAAGCACAGCACTGATGGTAGCCAAGAAGTACATGCAATAGCTACAATATCACTCGCTGATTCAACTTTTTGCCAGCCCAGCAGCGCAACAACATGAAGTACCCCCAGAACAGCAGCTTTCCTCCCCACAAAAGAAAGCTCAACCAGATTAGGGCTAAGTAGGAAGGAAAAGCCTGTGTCAGAGCAGGACAGAAACCACAGGGCTTGCTACAGCTTCTCCTCAGCTCTTATCCTAGTAGATTCCAGTGCCCACCCTGACCAGGTGGATTTGGAAAACTGTCTTCAAGATCCCAGACAAAGATAGACTGTGCCATGTGTGTATTAGCATGATCCAGAGCTAACACACAGGAATGTGAGCATCGCGTCAGAGTCTGCTAACCACACTGCAGGTGAGGATTTTTTTCCTGCCCAGCGGCACTTCCTCCATTGCCACAGCACCACGCGCTTCCAGCTCCAACTTCACATGCCCTGAGGAGCAGGAAGGTTGGCACTCAGGGCCAAAGGAAGGGTGAAACATTGAAACTCTCATCTAGCTGAGATTAAATTACGGGAGAAGGGCTGGAGCACACCAAACACAGTGAGCCTTAGATAAATGCTCATTGTCTTCACTGGGAGCTGGGTTTGAATAAGAACAGAGAAGTTTGGGATTTGGCAGACTGTATGTAAAACACTGCAGAATGACTGCTACGTGCATGCAGCTAGTTTTCATGCATTATATATATAGGAGCATACCATATGTTTAAAGCATCAGGCAATCGGGCCAATCTTGGATCGTATGATAAAGCTTTCTTACCGTGTTGCATTTTTTCTAAACAGATGCATTTCTTGTTGCCTCTCCTCCTCCCCCCACAGCTTCTCAGCCTGCCAACACTCACTTATAAGGAAACCAGGTGTCCATCTTTAAAAAAAGAAATAAATCAGTATCCAAACGAATCTTTCCAGAAAGAAAGAAAGAAAGAAAGTGCTCATCTCTGCTATTTTTGTTTCAAACAGGAAATATGTTGCCAAACAAACTAACAAATGGACAAACAAGAATCAAAACAAGAAAAAAGGAGACATGAAAACTCATAGGAATTAGGTTCTGAATTCTGCAAAGCCAAATGCTAATCGCGCCAGTCTTCAAACATACAGAATAGATGAATTCAAGAAGAGAAAGAGCGCCAATGATAGCGGATATGCCTGGATGAAACATGTCCTGCATTGCTTATGAGAGGGGCTGGATGCTCTTGTCTTTAAAGCATATGGTTTGATTTTATATTAATTCATCAGCAGCATCACAGGTCTCAGAGGCTCGTCTCCACTCATTATAGGTGCTTTGCATATATGGTTGGAAAAGAACCTCCATCTGATTTGTCTTGTTGCTACTCTCTGCTGTGTTGCCCAGCAAGGGAGCTTTTGGCAGACCCCTCCACGTGGCAGGAGCGCTGCACCAGGGCCAGTGGCTCTGCTGCCTGGGAGGGGAACCCAGCATCACCTGGGCACGGGGTGCTGGCAGTGGCTGGGCAGGGCTGCAGAGGAGACCCAGGGCCAGCACGCCTTGCGCACATCACCCTCAAGTGAGCAAGAGTAGCTCTGTCCTCCTGCCATCTTTCAAGAGACCTTGCCTCTATCAGCCTCTGGGGAGACAGCAAAACCACCTTGCAGGTGAAAGCCAACAGGCTCAGCAGCTGGGAAACACTGGCAGCTGGCTCCCTATCCTTCACACAGAGTTCCCTACACTCGTGCGAGCTCTTAAGGCCATGTTTTATATCCTAATTAAACTGAAAGAAAAGGAATTGGATAATAGTCTAAAAGATTTGCAAGCTACATCTATTTCAGAAAATGACTCATGTTCCCACTAGTGTAGCTCATCAGGTCCAGCACATGCTCTAATGTGTGGGACTAATAGATTTGTAACAGTGATATCTAATATGAGTCTGTTCCGGTTACATACTTATCATGGGTCCTCGCAGACTTTCCATCAAAGCTGGTGAATGAAAGCACTTTTTAGTAAAGAAGGAGGAAAAAAAACCCTCTTTGCCCATAAATCGCTCAGCACATTAGCCCCCAAAACAATTCACTGAGGTAAGGTCATATTTCCCTTACATAATTTAGATCCTTGGAAAGTTCAATGAGATGAGAAGACAAGACAAAACACAAGAGGTTGTGTCTTCGGCTGCCATGAATCAGCGTTGCTTCCCATCAGCTGAGTATCCAACCGTATATCTAGAGAGAGCTATAGGAAATATATAACAATTTCTTTACAGTCATGGGGTCTGGTAACGATGATCCATGTGTTGCCTTATTACTTGAGAAGGAAGGGAGCAACTACAAGGACAGATGACACTTGGCAGGTGAGAGCAGCTTCAGCAGCCCCATGGGAAAAGCCCTTTTGATTTCAGCAGCCTTGAGTATGTCCCGTGGTGTTGGGGGTCACCATGATTAAGTGGAAGGGAAAATATTTTGCTGCTTTTTTCTATTTCCAGGCAGTATTTCAGTGGGACAGGTCCTGATGCCAGTCACAGGCTGTAGTAGGACGTGACAAATCAAGATGCAAAGGGACAGGCTGAAGTGAAATATAGTCATGATGATGATGCTCTACCTCTCAGTTATCTCCCATCCACTGCTCCAAACAGCAAGGAAAGCTGCCAGCTCTGAACCCTGTGCCGTGTGTTGTCCCTTTGATACCGCAGCACTCTCCTTCATGTTTACACCCTTCAGATATTTTTAGGCTTTTTTTTTTCCACACGCAGAACTACACGTTGTCATCTCGTAGCCTTGTTTAGCAGTTTGAGGCTTCCCACATAAATCATTTTTTCCAAACGTCTGATCATTTAGTGATCAGAAGGCAGAAGGGGTGGTCTGGTCGCTCTTCTTTTAGCTTCCTCCCAGGTCTCATTATCTGGTCATGTTGTGGTGGCTGGGACCAAGCGTGTGGCTCGTTTTAAGGACAAATCAGAACCACATAGGGAAAGGCTGTTTTCTTTCCACATCATAATTTGCCTCCACGGAGGCAAACGATTTTATTCGCGGTAATATACTATTTCAGACCAGTCTCAAATTTGTCATCTATTGGCACCTCAAGGACCCTTTCTGTACCTTACCTGGAACTGGTGGAAAACAGGCTGTCAAAACTGTTAATTTCTGATATAGTTGAAGGGGGAGGGTGTTCGCTGAAAACACCTTGTGGTTCCGGATGAATGCTTTTTGGTGGAGGGAGCTTGATTTTTTTAATTATTTTTACAATAAAAGCCAATCTTCTCCCAGGGAAATAAGGTTTTAATCTGCTTCTCTTTGAGACCTTCCAAAACTCTCCTTTTTGTGAGTTGTCTCCATTAGTTTGGATAGCATTCTTGCACATACACATATTTGGCAGGTTTAATAGCAACCAAATATCAAATTACAGTAACGGATTTGTGGGCATAATCTGGTCCAACTAGACAGACAGTTAAGCACTATCAAGCATTGTGTCAAATAATCATTCCCATAAAATTTCATTCTCCATAGTGGTCATGTTGTCCAGATCAAATCCTTAAGGTCTTTCCTTAAAAAATTTCTCAGAATATCCTTGTTTCACCCCTGAGGCACCATTAAAACAAGCCACCCCAGAACATGAAATAGAAATGCATTCAACCCATTATTCTGGGAAGAAAAAGGTGCTTTAGGGCCGAATCCAATTATATACCATACTTGTAGCTTCATTCCAGAAAACCTTTGAAGCCAAATAGGTCCATGTTAGCCATTATGGGGTGTTTCTTAGCAATAAAATCTCTTATTGCCATAGTCACTCCTCCCTGTTCCACCCTTGCAACGAACTCCAACAGCTGGCAGATCCAAGTTGGTTGTTGACACGAAAGTGAGAAGGTGGGTGGTTGGGAGCAGCATGACAATTACCTGAGGCATGACAAGATCTTTCCCCTTCGCCCACCTCCGACCCCCGGCGCTTCCCTGCACAAGGAGCAGCTCCCAGGGCAGCAGCTTCACAAGTGGGACCCGACCATGGGTTAGCGCTTCACTCTTCATCAGGTATGGAGCCCATCACTGTACATGACAGCTCTTGCTGCTGTGAAATGCAATCCAGCCTCTTTACGGGCTCCGTGGGTTATGAAGGGTGGTGAGTAACCATAGAAACAATGTTGTAAAACAGCATGGGAGTTGACGTGTAATAAAGTGGTACCATCGTGCAACACCTGAACAGAGCCCTTTAGGAGGAGTCATTACAGATGCACTTGTAACGAGTTTGAGCAGGGATGTCCTGTGCAGAAAGTCAAGTGCAGGCTGGAGGATGGGGTTAGGTTGGGAAGGCAGGTACCAACCATTGATGAAACTTAAAGTCTTAGATGAAAGCCCAGAAACCCACTGTATCTGCACTGTTTTTCATTCAGCTTCTGAAAGGAGCAGGTGATGCTGGGCTCTGCTCCCTGTCCCCACGCAGCTTTTGGGGCTGTGTTCACTGAAATCTCCTACCAGCATTTGTAGGACCCTGCACAAGCCTGGTCAGGATTTTCTGGAAGAAATTCTGGCTCTTCTTGGCTTGTTACAAAGACCAATTCGTGAATGGAGGACAACCTTCTAATTACACAGAAGCAGTTAAATACCAGACATCCTAGAAATAATGGTATTCGATAAGCTGCAGAAGCAGCTTCACAGATCAACATCATAAAGATATCAGCTTCTATTCTTTCAAATAGAAGTTGAACGCAAATGGTGCTCCAACAGACACCTCACACCAAGGAGCTTTCAGTTTTAACACTGAGCTTCCTGACTGTTTCTTTCAAGACATTCCCATGAATCTCAGCATACTGCAGGGACTGTAGATGATACAACTATAAAAGCCATGGCTTCCATTATTAATCTGTGCTCGGGACAGTCACCATCTGGACCTGAGGTTTCAGGCCAGCATTATTCCTTCTCTTGCCATATCTACACCTTCAGCAGTAGAAAACAGTGGCACAAGTGCAGCACAGTCCTACACTGACACTGGTTTCTGTTTGTGAGTTCTCTGACATATGGGACATGATAATAAATCATACACAGAGCACGCTGATCGATTCTGGCTGAGTAGTATGTTAGTCTCCAGGGCGAACAAACCGGCTTTTAAATAAAGTTTCCTTACTCAGCATGCTATGCTGCAATAAAAAAGTTCTTCTGCATCCAAGGCATGTCATTTAGCCTCCTGTGCAAGGAGAATGTCAAAAAGATACACATGTAGGCATAAGGAAATGTTCCCACCTGATGTTCTCAAAGTGAACTCTCCAACAGCTCAACGTTCCCCCTGTAGTTCTCCTAATAATTAATGGAAAATAGAATCCTCTGGGAAAATTGTCACTCGGTAATTAATAAAAAATGAAAATGAGAGAGCTAGAAGAAAGAAAAGAGATGTTGCAGAAAGCCTGCAAATTGAAGGAGGCGGATTTACAGTTGTGCTTTCCTTCCAGTCTCAGAGGGAACGTGACGCGTGCTCCATGTTCATCAACGGCTCACCTAGGACTCTCCGCTGCTCCCATTCACACTTCTGAAACAAGAGACGTTGTGATGGAAACGTTCACGTCTTGCCGTATCTCTCAATGGCCCTGCACGCATAGACTTGCTCTCACAGATGAGAGAATGGCCGTCAAGGACAAATCTCCAGAGCCCTGCAGGGATCTGTTACCAGGTCATCACTTGAAAATAAAGGTCGCTGTTTGTTTTCTTCCTGTGGGTTCAATCTGCTTATCAGTTTGATGGGGCTGGTGCATTAAAACCCGGGAAAGATGTCCTTTCTCTATCAAAGCAGAGATGAAATGTCCTTTTGCCTCAGCATCTCTGAAATGCCTCCCTAAAGAGTGAAAGCTCTTCCTCATGCTCAGGCACGTTTCTCTCCTTGCTTCTAAAGGAAACTAGAGGAGAGTTTAAAAAAAGCCCATGCTTTCAAGGTCAAAGTTGATGTCCTCTTGGGAAATGAGGCTGACAAACCATGCTGGAAATGCCCAGCTCCCAGCACTGTCTCCATGTGCAGTTTGCCAACACGAGTGCCTGAGCTATCACAGTTGCTGGAGAATCCTGAGAGGGAAGAGGATGAAGATGGATGGCGTTATGATTAAGCCAGAAGACAAGGATTCAAGGGAACTGGCATCACTTATAGACCTCCTGTGCTGACTTTGGGCGAGTCAATTAACCTCTCTGTGCTTCTGCTTGCCATCTGTAAAATGGAGATAAGAGACTTCCCTACAGCACAGGAGTGCTCGAAGGAGACTTGTGTGTTTGACAGATGCTCTCATCCGATGCCAACAGGAGTCATGAGATTTCATTGACAGGAGAGTGATGGAGTGGTGAAGACCCACTGCCATTTGGGGTTATGTAGCTTTGTGAAAACTCAATAGGTATCCGTTCTGCTTCCCTCGCCACCTCCTTTGCACCTGTCTGTCTTCCAAGGCACGAACGCTCTCTTGACCGAGCACTGGCTCTGATACCAGCTATGGGAACCCACAGGTCTCATAGGATGCTTCCCGTCCCTCCACAAGGGCTCAAGCAGATCAGCGAGGATTTTCATTGCTAAAAAAAAAAGTGATGGGATTCTCAGAAAAAAAAGCCATGGAGACGCCAGCCCTGCCTTACCCTCGTGAGTGTGGAAGTGACCAAGGTGAAAGGCTCTGCTGCCCTGTGCCCACAGGGATGAATCCCCAATCCTGGAGGGACATCCTGCCCATCGCAGCAGCACAAGAGGCATCACAGCTGGCCTGGCCATCTTTCCCACCACGCCACAGGGGCTCACTAATCCCTCCAAATCCTTCACAGCTCTGGAAACATTTTTTTGATTTTTGGAACTTTTTTCAAGACATCAGAAAAGAAAAACATTCCTGTGCTTTCACAGGGAACACTATATTTTCCCTACCAGCTTCACGAGACAAGTTAAAGCATCTCATCCTGACCCTGGCAGAGCCTGCCTGACCCTTCTCCGCAAGGCTCAGGGGAGGATTTCTTTCCCTCTCCTGTTGGAGGTTTTTCTCTTGTATTAAAATCCCATAGTGTTATTAAAAGGAATTGTTCAATTCCTTTAATTGGCTCAGAAGATAAATTCTTCCCCCAGCCCGGGGGTCATGGACATCAGCAGCTATTTATTAGCTGCATTGATTGAGAAGAACAGCCTTTAAATGGAAATAAATTGAATTCTATGGCAAAGAGGATTCCATACAGGCTATTAATGTAAGACAGGGAGCTTAGCAGTTTTATTCTGTATTTATTTGTTCCCCTCCTCAGCTCTCAGCTATTCTCAAGCTCCCAGCTACTTTCCATATCTCCCACCATCTATCCCCTCCTCACCGTGGAGATTTCCTTACCTACATGGGTGAGAGCAGGCACAAGGGTGACGGCGATGATGGTGACTTGGATGAGCTCAGGGAGGCTCCAAATCAGGTCCCGAGGAGCCAGTGGCGGAAGGAGGGGTGATGGGGAGCAAGATGAGATGTCCACATGCATGCACAATAGAAAGCAGAAGGGGAGCAGAGCTCTCCCACTCTCTCTGGAACATTTTTATTATGTTTTTGCCTTCTCCACTGCTCAGGGATTGTCTTTGCCACCCCCCTATTGGCTCCAGAATACATTTCATGGTGCTCGCCTTCATTCCAGAGTTTAATTGCTTGAGATTGTTACTTGTAGGCTGTTAATTTATTAAAACCAGATCTCCTGTATTACTCTGGAGCCCAGAAGAATCATTGCCTTCTATTAAAGGCAGTGGCGCGTGCCTGCTTGTCTTTCTTCTCTGGTCACCTCTGTAATTGCAGCCCTTTACTAAGATGGAAAACTCCCCCCTACCAACTAAGCATCCTCCTCAGGGGGGATTCAGCTGAGGAACACATACAGGAGACAAACTCACTCAGGGTGTAAACGGATATAACTGCTCTGATGTCCATGGAGGAGTGTGTGATTGCGTTGGAGACACATAAAGCCTCTAAGTTCTTCAGGTCACGTTTCCCCAGGTAGGATAAAAAGTGAAGTCAAGGGCTCCTGGCAATATGTAGTCACTGGACGTGTCATGCAGACCAGACCTTGCCAAAATGCAACGATGGATCCCCATGACATCCAAGGGAGGCAGCACTGCCCTCACCCAGCTAGGCACAAAAAGATCTTCCTTGGTTGCATGGGCCATCTTTTGAGCCAAACGCATGTCTCAAAGCCAGACACTTGCATCATGTACTGGTGCTACAAGCACAGATGGGGCTCATATACTAGGAGAAACAGATATATATACACACACACATACATATCTATCTCCATATATCAAGACAGGAGGTATATGAGAACAGGTGGCTGATACAGGCCAGAAATTCCCCACTTCTCAATAATCATCTCTCCAACAGGTCCCTCTGTCTCCTCAAGGCTGCTCAGCTGCCTTCGTCATCCCTTGTCTCTGCCCTGCCTTTGAAGGATTTCCTCGGCAGCCCTGTGCACACACCTCGTCCTACAGAACTGTTCAATAGCATCTAAAATGCAGAAGTTGCATCCCTTAAGGCAGTGCCTGAGCCTGGTTTTTAAACAAATAAAGGAAGGAAATCAACAGACAATTGGGAGATGTAGAGTCACCATATATTTGAGATAGATACCGCTGAGCAGTAGCATGGGGGATGTCTGCCCCTCTTGGACAGTTTTCTGAGATCCTACCATCACAAAAGACAAATACCCATCAATACATGACAGGGTCAACAACCCACACAGCTCCCTTGTGTCATGGCACAGTCCATATTTTAGACACACAGTGTGCAGTCTCCCTTAAATTTGAGTGCCTCTGATTTGTAGCCTCACCTCGATTTGGCACTGAGCTCCACTGCTATAAAAGCACAAGGATGAGATAAAACCACTACCAAACTCTGGGACGAGGCACTGGATCCAGCCCAGCTGGAGATGCTTTGTGGGGTTTCCAATACTCTCAGCCTGCCATCAGCAGGGCTCCGAGTCCTCCTGCGGTACAAAAGCCAGCAATGCTCCACAAGGCACCCAGACAGCCCGTGACACTTGTCACAAAAAGCGAGTGTCCGGGGCACAGCTCCCAGCACACGCAGGCAGAGGTGCAGGCAGCAGTGCAGGTACCAGCTCTCGTTACCCACCAGCAGGCAATTATAACAGCATTACAAGAGTAAAACAATAACATTTTGTTTACCTCCTAAATAGTTAGCTCATTTTAGTACTCTGCCTCCAAGAGCTGGATAACAACGGGATATAAGACAGGCATTAGGTTTCTGTATTCAAAACAGCGCGGGTGAATCTGTGATTTTAAAGAAGTTGAGAGTGGCTGCTCCAGACTCCCAGTCCTGTAAGTGGTGTGGCTGAAGGTGGTGGTATGAGCTGTGGGTTGGACTGGATATGAGGATTTCTCAGGGATACAGTGCTGGGGCAAGCTACGCTAGCTGCTCCAGTGCCTGTGGGCTGGCTTTGACCTACATCTTTTGAAGCTCTGGTTCCCTGTTCCTGAAACAGCCTGTGTTATTCTAGGACTGCTTTGCTTTTACCGAAGTACTTGATTTATTTTAAGTACAAAGGTCCCAGGATCTAATCTGAGATCTGCAAGCAGGACCACACCACAGAAGATGGCACTTACAAAGATCCCAAAACCCCGTTTAATTTAGATTAAACAAGGCAGTTATTGTGTTTTAATACAAGAATTGATTATTATAAGTGTGTGTATTGAGCTCAACAGCTTAGATTTGTATCTATTTCATCACTGTTAATCTTTGATAAATATGTTTTTAATAACCTCTACGTATTTATTGAACATAAAACTGTCTTGTGAAATTGAGAGTGAGATTGCCAAAGATACTTATTGTACATTACTTCAACACAAATTCATTATTAAAAACCTTTCACTGAGGTTTACTTTTAACCACAACATAACAGATGTGCATACTGCATAGTTAGCCTATAATAAATATATTTGTAATAAACTATTGATATTTAACCTGCAGTAACCATCTTAATAAATATGATACATGGAAATGGCTATTGGACAAGCTTCTCTTTTTAGCTCTGTCAAATTCTTAGAGGATACGAGGTGAGAAGGACGAAAGCTATGGCCTGGTAGAAGGCAGTTTTTTTATCGGTCCTCCAGAGCCTTCACCTACCCCGGCCACTGCACTCGTTGCTGTTTCAGTCCCCAGATCTCCAGTCCCACATTCTTACACAGCTCTGCCATTTGATCTCAGTCCTGAGTCAAATTAACACTTGGCCCCAGCCGTTCGTGTGACTCTGGCAGGCTGTGCAATGCAAAGGCTCTTAATACAGCTCCTGGTGACCTCAGATGATGCTCTGTCTACCCAGTAGTTTTGCAAAGTGGATAAACATCCTTGAGGGATTAGGAACAGACCAGAGCCCATACCCCTGGGGTGGAAAAGACACAAGCTTTGTAAGAATATGGATCAGCAGAGAAGCTCAAATGAGGAGAATTCAGCTTTGAACTCAGTGAAGGCCACCAGTGCCTTTGACACATGAACCAGGGAGGGAGCCTGACTCCAAGCCATCAGAGGCAAAAGACTTGACCTGCAGTGCTGCTTAGACCCCCAGGACACTCTCAAAGATGCGTTTGTCATTCTTTGCATCGCTTAATGACTGAGGTTAGTTGCAACAAGACAGCTCTAGTGGATATGCACAAAATTTCACTCCCAGCACTGATCAAATGCGAGAGGAACAGAGTAATTCCTCCCATGTCCTCTCCTCTGGGTCCTGCCCCATTTGTTATATGGCCACTTGTACAGGCCCTGTAATCCTTCCTGTAGGCCACCGTCTGATTGCCATATATCAGAGAGAGCCAAAGATCTCAATGTGCAACTTTTAATTGAGCTGTATCATCTGCCACAAACATGAAATTAATGGTCCTACATCATAATCATAAATTCATACATAACCTCATGCACCAGCAAATAACTCTTTGCAGTGATACTACAATGGTAAGCTGATTTGCAAGAAGCTCACGCTACCCAGGAATCCTAATTAACCAAATTAACACCATCACTTCAAATCATGTCCCAGCAGTAGGACATTCCGATTGGCCTCGGGCTGGAGTAAAGCAGCCAAGTGCAAGCCTGACAGCAACTCCATGGGTCCAGCGAGCTCACCCTTTATGAGGGAAATATTTGCTACCCATCCATGCGCACAAGGAAGGGAGCAAAAAGTCTCCCGAGCCTTTGTAGGTACTGACCCAAGACAGACCAAAGCGTAGCAACACTATGCAGCAGAGGAGCAGTTCTGTTCCTCATATATTTCCCAGATTTTACCAGCAGTGTCAGAAACCACTTCCTGCCACGCTGGCTCGCTCCAGAGGGTGGTGACACTGCCAAATCCCCCTGGAGAGTGCCAAATTGTGCTTTGGGTGAGCCCCACCATGGGTCTGGGGTCATGGAGCAGAGATGCTATAGGAGCAGTCTCCACAAACCCCAGATCCATCTCCCTGAACCCACTTCTTTGCACTGGCTTCCACTTGTGACTTGCCCGAGCTGTTTAGAGCTCAACACCTTTTTTTCCTTCCCCTTTCAGGGTAGCCAGGTTTTTCTATTTCTGTCATGGGAAAAACAAGTTGCTATTTCCGGAGCGTGTGGGATTCAAGCCCAACACAATCTCAGCACTCCCTGCATGAAAGATGAGATCCGTAACCTGTGTACCAGAGAGACTGGCTCATGTCTCTACACTTTCAGCCTGGGTGGTAGGGGAGAGGCAGTCCCACCAGGGTCCTTACACTGGGGCATCCAACGGCCTCAGCTCTCCAGACACAGGGCACAGAGCTCCCATCCCTGCTCTGAACTGATGCTCTAAAAGCTGGGGTGGGAGAATTGAACCAAGAGAAAAAGGAGGCTCCTACCAGAAGTGGGGTTCGAACCCACGCGGGCATGTGCCCATTGGATCTTAAGTCCAACGCCTTCACCACTCGGCCATCCTGGTGGACTATAAGCTCTGCCCTGGCCCACAGGCTCCTCCTCTGGAGGGCACACACCTCACCAAGTTCTCAAGATCCCAACTTGAGACACTTCCTAAGCCCAGCAGCACCTTCCCCTCTTCACTGCTTTCTCTTATGTCCCCAGCAAACTGGTGGAACATCTCATCAGGAGGTACCAGGTCTTGGAGTCATGGAGAATGGCAGAGCCCCTATGTGCCACACTAGATGCTTGTGCAAGGACCACAGTCACCAGTGAACATGCCACCAGGGACCCTGGCGCAGGAGGGGCATCTCTGGAGGGTCTTAGCCTGACCTCACCAGGTGCCTGGGCAGAAGAGAGCTGCTCTGACAGCCCAACAGCACTCAGCCAGACATGCCATACAGTTAAAGCACTGTCCCTGCACCTCGGGTCCCAATCCTCACCCCCTCCAGTCCACATTTGGGACTATACTAGGACATTTAGCTAGGAAAAGCAGTGGGGCAGGAGAGTCTTTCTTTTTCCTTTGGGGTGAGGTACAGCTTTTTTTCTGCCATTTGAGGAAAAGAAAAAAAAAACACACCACGAAAAGCTCTGTTGAATCACATGAGATTCAAACCTACAGCCCTCAAGTACCTATGTGCAGGAGGTCTTTAGCCCTTAAGCCACAGGAGCTTGATAATTTCTGTCTCTGATTTAATCCACCCTCACTCTTCCCAGGCCAGCACTGTCACATAGGGATGCTGTCATACAGAGAAATCTGGCCAGGCTTTTCACCAGAGGATCCTGTCTGCTGGAGACACTCTTGGCCAGGCTGTCCTTGCCACGTCCTACTTGAAGATGAGAGCAATTCCCACCTCACTTACCCAGGGACTGCTCGCGGACGTTCCCTGGGGTGGCTGAGCTGCTCGGAGGGCTTGCGGCTGGCTGCTGTAGAGGTGAGAGGCACTGGCCAGAAAAAAGGAGTGTTTCCAGGTCTCAAAAGAGGAGTAACCCCTCAGTCAAGAGGGGTCACCCTGGCCTCCAGAGATAACTCAGGAGTGCTAGGAAGCAAGGCAGAAGGACCTCAGGCATCCCACTGAAGGATGCTGCAGGTCCCAAACCCTGAAGGCAGAGGACTGAGTCAACCTATTCATAAGCAAAAATCCTGCCAGGAGGAAAATTCACCCCCTTAGGTGCCAAGAGGGTACAACAACGTTCCCTGCTTCCCTTTGCCCTTCATATTACAGTCACAGCTATCTACTATGCCGTTCCGTGTGTGCAGAATCACAGCTCAGCATCCCTGGATGCCTCCAGCTGCAGCACCCGCATTAATATCAAATGAAGCCATGCTCACCAAGGGTGTTGCGTTCGCCAGCTCCCAAGGAATCTGCTCCTAATGAGTGACTTCAAAGCATTAATGAGCTTGCAAAGCTCTCCTCTTCGTTTACAGAGCTGGGCCTCGCACGCTTGGCATTAAGACAGGGGTCACCCATCAGGCGAAAAGAATGCGTGTGCATGTCAGCGAATATAATATATTTGTCATCCTCTAAGAAGCAAAGATTAATCATGCCCTCTCCAAAAGCAAGCTCTTACGCCACATCTGCTCTTCACGGTGTGGAGAAAAGGGACCTGCCTGCAAGGACATCCATGACCCACGCTGCTCAGATCCTCATAGCACCCAGTGAGCCCAGCTTTGAAGTTAACACCCCACCTTAATCCTTTGGGTCTAGACTGGTACTGGAGTGGGCAGCCTGAGGGATGAATAACGTGATAGAATTGCACCCCTGCACAGTTTTAAGGCACGTATGGAGGGAGTATTATGGATATGAGAGAGAGTAGGTTTGACTGATGGTCCCTGCGCTGCGGCATCCTCCCAGCACAGGCAAGGAAAGGAGATGCTGGCCCAGAACAGCAAGGCCTGCACAATGCATCTGCTGCTCTCCCCAGGCACAGGTCTCTCCCAGCCACAATCCCCTCCAACCCCTCACCATAAACCTCTGTGTTGGAACAGCCTCTAGTGCCTGCCTGGCTACCAGCCCAGCTGCACCCATCTGAGGAGCTGAGCCTATCCATCCTGCCGAGCTAGGAGGATGCCATGCAACCAAATTGTGCTGAGGGACCAGCAGCCTGCCTGAGCACGAGCCCGCTGCTGGGCACTGCTTGCCCTTCCGCCCAAAGCCCCTCAGCCTCTTCAGCCTTTCCAGAGCCTCCTCACTGATGACATCCTGTTTGGCATTTGTGCTGCTGCAGGGGGGCTTGGACGAGGCAGAAGGGCAGTGAGATGTCGGCTTGTTATCACACCGCTGTTGCCGAACCTTCAGGACAATCTCCCTGTGCAGTCTACAGCAGCACTGGCACGCGGGCAGCCTGGTTCAAACGTACCGTGACACATATCCAACGGGGTCACTGGCACGACTTGGCTGTATTTAAAAATATGGTCCCGAGCACATTGAGCAGATGCTTCCTGAGGTCTTCCATGGCTGTGCATCATTCACGAGGTTGGTTGGCTTCATCTGCAAACCTGCACAGAGTGCTGGCTGGCACGCGCTTTGCTGGATCTAGAGTCAGCCTTGCCTTGGGGGGTTGTAACATCAGCTGAATCACCTGTAGTGTCTTGGATGTCTCCTATGCAATCCCAAGCCAGGCTGGCTGTACCTCGTTTGCAGTATCCCCGTGAAATGACAGCTTGAAGATGACATGACTAGAGGCTTTCAGAACACATGTTCTGTAAGAGAAAGACATTAATAATGTCCTGAAGTCAGAAAGGTGTCATCCTTCTCTTCAGAAACACATTGGCAATGTTAACTGGAAAGTAGCTTCTCCTCTCACCTTTTCTCCCTCCAAACGAGATCTCCTGGCACTCGGTGTCTATTCAGTAGGTTTGTGTTTAATTTAAATAGCCACTGGAGGCAACCACCATCCCACATGTTAATACTGCAGCTGGAGAGTGGCTGATTGGTAATTAAGAAAAAATCCAAAACCTTAAAGTTATGAGCAAGGCAGAGTAAAAATGGCATTTTAAGAGATTTCAGGCCAAAACTTCTCTGCCTTACTGATGCAGGGGCAAAAATCATCTCTCCATCATCGCTTTAGAAACTAATTGGAAAAGAGAAAGAGTTGGACGGAGTTCTCCTCTGTGCTCCTCTTATGCCCTTTCCCTGCAATGAGAACAGTTCAGCACGTGGGTTACAACCATCAGAAGCACTGTGACCCGAATGTTTGGCACAGAGCAGCCCTACCATGGTCATCTCAGGTTAAGTGAGAGGTGACATCTTGGGTCCATCTTGTGCAACAGGCTTGAGGGGGGAAACTTCAGGGTTGTCATGGTTTGATGTTGGGGGGGGGTGGGGGTTATGGTGGCAGGAGAGGGGCTTTGCTCCCTGTGACCTCCCTGGTTTTGGAACCGGGTCAGACCTGGTTCTGGCCACCAGATCGGACTGCCATCCCCCTCGGGGTTGAGCCAATCAGCGCCTCTGCGAATTGCCCTATTTAAGTTGGGACAAAGGAACCGGAAAAGGTGCTTTGCCCAGGATCGAGCAGAGAAGGGAGGAGGGCACCGCCCGCGCTCCCTGGCTCCCGGCCGGGCAGCTGCCTGCGTCGGGCCGGCACCACCCACGGAGAATGGCGGCGGCGGAGCCGGCTGGGGAACTCGGGAGCACCCCACTCCCGGGGTGCCCACTGGGCTGAGTTCACCTGGAGAGGACTGAGATCTGAGAGAAACAGCCGCATCGACAGCAGGTCAGTGAGGATGGAGCAGGAGGAGGTGTGCCGGAGCCGAGTTTCCCCTGCAGCTGGTGGTGAGATGGCAGGCAGCCCTCCTGCAACCAGGACGGCCTCGGTGGAGTAGAGACCCACTCACATCCTGTGGAGGGAAGATGCCTGAGCCTGAGGATGGTCGTGTTGGGACGCACGACAAGGCAGAGAGGCATCTGGAGTCTGTGTGACGACCCACGCCGGAGCGAGTGGCTACAACTCCCTAAGTACCCGAGACTGTGGTAAAGCCCACACTGGGGCAATCCGTGGGGAAGGATTGCTTCCTGTGGGCTGGACTCACGCTGGAGAAGTTTGTGGATTTTTCCTCGTGAGGAGGGGATCCACTGGAGCAGGAGAAAAGGGTGTAAGGACTCCTCCTCCTTTAAGAAAGAAGCAGCAGTAACAGCACGGAATGAACTGACCTGCACTCCCCTAGTTCCTGCCCCCTGTGCTGCTGGGGGGAGGAGGTAGAGCCGGGAGGAAAAGGAAAGGGGGAGGGGAGAAGGTGTCGGTTTTAAGATCTGGCTTTGTTTCTTTTTATCCTCTCAAGTAACCGGTTTTGTTCCCTTTGTCCTTTTAAGTAACCGCTAATAAATTGTTTTGCTTTTAGGAAAGCCAAGTCTGTTTTGCCCAGGACCGTGGTTGGTGGGTGCTCCCTCTGTTCTTGTCTCAACCCTCAGTCCCTTTATTATATTTTTCTCCTCTCCACTTTACTGAAGAAGGAGAGACTGTGTGAGTTTTAGTTGCTGGATCGGCCTAAAACCACGACAACGGTGCTTACAGCAACAGGGCTCCTGTGTTGTGTTCATGCAGCAATTAATGAGGAAGCTCTTTGGACTTTGTCAGGTTTTAAATACACTATTGATGTCCTACATAAAACTGTAAACCTCTACATTTTGAGAGTAGCTAGAGTTCATTGACAAAAGGAAGAGTCAAACAAGGTAGCATTACTATTTAACTGGTCCTCAGTAGGTTTAAGAATAAACAGGCAAGCAAGCATGGAAGATCACCCTTCCTATCTTTTTTTCCTCTTGAGAGGCAGTTCAGAAAATCAGGCCAGCCTCACTTTGTATTCAAAGGGTTTTCTTTGCAGAATGGCTAGAAAATACATGATGTGTTCCTCTGGGTGAAAGCTTATACTCTGCAGAATTTGACACGATGCCCCGCTGCTTGTTGGCTCAAGTCAGCCTCTGTGGAACTACAAACTTTATGGTGCTCTGTAGCTCAAGAGGAAGGGTTTTCCATGAAGCTTGCAAATACCGGTGTTTTGCCAGAAAACCAAAGACCACTTACTGTGGGCACACAGACTGGATTAAAAACCAGTGGAGTTGTGCAATTACAGGAGGTTATTTATCCCAGAGGGAAAATGTGTTTTCTTTGTCGAGTAAGTTCTTTCAAAAAAAACAACAAAACCCCCATCAAACTGAAAGCAAAGCAGCTACCAGAGCTAAAGTAGTAAGTCACAGAAAAGAATGCGTTTGTCTGCTTTCTCCTGCTCAGGAATGATCTCCCAGCTGTTTACAATTTTCCACAAGCTATTGCTAGTCTAAATTATTCTCCCAGTCATTTTCCACAAATATTTCTTGGATAACAGACAGTTTCTCAAAACAATAATCCTGAGGGCTCAAAGTACCTACTCTTCACATTGTTGTTTCTACTTTGGTTCTGAATGGGCTCATAATGAGACGTCTGGAGTGAATGGTGATGGTTCAGCATTTCAAAGTCATCAACTACCCTCATTCAGTTATTCCCATACATGTTCTGGACCGGATGCACATGTAGCTCATCAGGGCTTTACCTTTGTTCAGTCTGGACTAGATTTTGTGAAAGATGCCACCATGGACTCATCTCTCCTTGTCCCTGTTCCATGCCTCTTCCAAATGCTATCACTTAGAACACAGAGAAAATGAGTCGCAGCTGTGCAGAAAAGAAAGCTCAAGAACACATTGAGGATCACAGGGCTGTGATACTGATACCTCAGATGCTCAGTGCCCAAATCGTGGAGTCATAAAGGGACCTGATGTAAATGAGACATGCAGTGCATATTCATCTATTCTTGCCTAATGCAGTCAGCCAGAGCTTTTCTACAGTCACTGCAGGGAGAGAAACCTGGCTCCCGACTTGAGGCACATGATCCCTGAAGACTCCTTCCAGCCCTGCTCTCCATACCTGAATTTCAGCATACATTGGTCACCCAATGTGTGTAAAACGGGCTCTATTAAGGGCATTCCAAAATAGAAAAATGTATGTGTTGCATATTTTTGGCTCTCCTTTCACTTGACAGAGGAGCTAGCAGTGATAAACAAAAGCTCAACAGAGAACTCCATCCCTCACCGGTTCATAACTTAGGAAACACTGCAGCACGCTACTCTCAGAATCAACCCAGAGGGAAAATGAGATAATTGAGTTATCACATGGACAAATACTAACAGAAGAGACTTGCATGTGTCAAAAAAGTCTCCTGAAATTATTTACGTACCTTGGACAAAAGTGTTGGAATGAATGGGAAAAATATTTTGCGCTCCACCTGGAATGTCAGCAGTGCTCACCACTGCTCGTTATTTCAATGGAGAAGCGTGCAGGCAACATATCACATCCCAGGTGTCAACATGCATCTGCATGAATTCCTAAAATGACATCTGTTCTTTAGCCCAGAGCTTGGCTCCAGGCTAAGAGCTAAATTTGATGTTCTCTGCGGCTAAAACTTCTTCAAAAACCATTCCGGGTTAATTAGGGAAGGGAAATTTTGGCTGCAGTTTGTAAAAGAAGATTGGCTTGGGAAATCGTATGAAAGTCGTGGGTTTTTGCGAGAGCAAAGAGAAAGAACAGGCTCATTTCTGAAAGCACTGCACCTAAGAACTTCAGAAAAGCACAGATCTTCACTGAAATACAATGAAAGGCACTGCCTAAAAGCAGAACATCTCCTTTGGCTCAGCAATCCTCTCCCAGAGGCACCACATCATTCCTGCTGCTCACAAAACAGCTTCTGTCTCCTTCTAATAGTTTTATTTTTAGGGTTTTCATATTTAATTCTCTCTTTTTCCTTATGTGAGGTGCTTGGGAAGGGCTGCAGTGTCAAGCAATAATTACATCAGAGAAAATTTAGAATCCACAGTGTTAAAACGAGTCTTTGCTCTTGACAAGCGTATGAATGTAGGAAGTGAGGGGACACAGTTTTATCAAGGAGAGCGCCCAGCTGACAGTGTAACAGCATCTCTCGTGGGCTGGGGGCACCTGCCTTCAGATGTCGGTGATCTCAGCTTGGAGCCATCAGTACATGTCTGGAATTAGCATGGTCTGAGACCCAGATGCACTTTCAAGCAGTGCTATCAGCACATGCATGCCTCTCCCTGTGAGAAACTTTCAGGTAGGCTTAAAATGCAGTTTTGCCATCCTCTTAATACCCCCGGATCAGCTAAAGTGCACGTGCCTATAGCTGTAGCTTCACCTCAGCTAAGGATCAAGCATTTCCTGGCGTCAGGATGCACCACCAAGACCACCATTAGTCCATTTACAACAGAAGTTGGAGGAGAAAAAGCCCTATCTGCTTCCCCCAGTCTGTGTTTCTGAACATATGGGTACCTACCCAAAGCAGGCTTCCAATACCTTTATAAATTACGCCCCATCATCTGTGCTGCAGTAATTGGCCACATATCTGCTGTATTAAATTACATCGTGTTAAAGTTGCAACTCAGTTCAACACAACATTGAATCTTGGATAATGCCTGGGTATTGCCACTGCCAGGGCATTAAAGGAAGCCACCAGTGATAGTCTTCAGGTACCTCGGTTGTATTTTCCCACAAGTAATCGGAGAAGTGTAAGTTTGATCCTCCACCCATGGAGTCCATGAGGAAATCAGTGACAACTGAGGCCACTATGGGTCATCAAAAACTTACAGAAAGGCCAGGAAAAAAAAAATTCTCTCTAAAAGAGAGCACCAACTGCCTTATAGTGGACTACAAGTAGATATATAGAAATACTGACAGGTATCAGGACTATCTGTCATGCAATGTCTAAAATCAGGTTGTGATGAAGAGTAGGTGTATGGAGTGAGCTCACATATAGTGCACACAAGAAGTTTTCTAGGGATAACAAGTTTATAGAATATATATATTTTTCCCCATATGGGTTCCCAGCTGGACTTCTTTACTGTCTTGGAAGAGACCAACTTGCTAAAAACACCAGTAGTGTCAAAATCCAGGATCCTCTTAATTAGATGTGACCTTTGAAGGGAACTGCTGAAGGCTGAGATCTCACCTGCTTCTGTGGGCTTACCAGGACCATGTGGATTTGTGTTTTCATTTGTTGCCTTTTATCTCACGTTCATACTACCAAGGTGAAGGAAAAGAGCCTCACAGAAGAGAAGGATGGAGAGGAGGGCAAACCTGTGCAGTCTCTGCTAGTCATTCCACAGCTTCAGCTCCAGTGTCAGTCCTCTGTCTGGCATTTGTGACCCTTCGCTTTGCTTTTCCTGCTCCACTTCATGCCCATCCACTTGGCTCCTGTCCTTCCAGTCCTTCGCTTCTCCCATGGAGCCTTTGGGGGCCCAAGCCATCTCAAGGTGGAGCTGATGGCCAGAAGAGTTTACAACATAGGCAAGCAATTCCAAACCACAGAGTTGGTGGCTTCCTGGGAAACTGGAAAAGAAACTTCCAAAGTTGAAAAGATAGATAAAAAAACCCAAAAAAGTTCTTAAAATTTCTACTATTTCTCTGCAGCTAAGATATTTTTTCACATTTAGTTTTCAGAAGAGTCACATTCATTCATCTGCTTTCTTTTTGTGGTTTTTTTTTGTTTGTTTGTTTGGGTTTTCTTAAAGTAAGATATAGTCTTTCTTCTAGGATTTACAGCCTGATTTTGTAATAATTAGGCAAAGTAAACTATGTGGAGATTTTTTACATTCTGCTTTAAATGTAGAGTTTTGGAAAGTAGACAATGGAATTATTGTTATTTTGCTGCACAGCTGTGCTAAAGAGCAGGGGAAAGAGTGAAAAGACACTAGTATTTGTTTATTGGGCTTTCAATTGCTATGACAAAGCAAATAACAGCTTTGGTCTTGGTCCACAATTGAGTTAATTGGTAACACCTCAAATTGTATGTCCTAAAAACCTTCTAATTAGCAGCTAAGCACAGGATAAACTAGTAGCATTTGTTCCTTTGTGCTCCAAGAGGACCTGTGAATTCATAATAGACAGTTAAACTTAAGATTCAAAAGCACCTGAATTAGCACGTGTATATGCAAGAAGTGATGTGTGTACGTGTGTGAGTTCTTTCTTGTTCTGTGTCTGTATGGCACCTAGCATGATGGGGGTGGGGTCCCTAACCCGTTCTCTAGACAACTGGGACCCAATCTACAAACTTAGATAAGATTTTCCAGGAGACTCCTGCTGCCTCTGGGTCAGGGCTCACAGAGGCGTTGGCTGTTGCCTTCCCTGTTTAATTTGAGAGAGCTCCCAAGGATATTCCCTCTCTTTCCTCTTTCATTTACTAACCAAGCCCCTCATGCAGTGGGAACGTACTCAGAGCACCACAGGAAGAAATGATCCAGATACGAGCAACGAAGGGCTGGGAAAGAAAACGCAGATGTGTTGGAGAACCTGAAGCAAAGACCTGTTCTGTAAAAAGGGGATTTCTGGGGAGAGTGCTAGAAATTATACACCTGGGCCAGCAATTCAGACATCCAAAGCGCACACTGTAAAACCTGGGCACTGGAGGTGACGTGATGGGATGACAGTTTACACTGCAGTGAGGAAGCACAGCACAGCCTGTGTCTGCAATACAGGTCCAGAATCAGAGGTCAGCATCTCTTGCCTGCCTGATCGCCCCCTAAAATGAGTTAATGCATCTCAATGTCCGTCTTTTGCTTAGTAGATGCCTGCAGCACAAGGCCACGGCAGGACGGCCAGTGTTGCTAGCTGTCAACATCTTTGCCACAAAAGGGGAAGATTGGTAACTCATGAAGGCAGCAGCTGTGTTTCACTCCCAAGTAGCATCTGGGACACTAAGGCAGACTGATAAAAGCTGGAGGCAGCAAGACTGACACTTAAAAATTCAGAAAGGACTGCTGGGTGCAGAAGCAGAAGGCAAGACACTGGCAAAGCATTTTCCCAAAATGCAACATTAGTCCTCCTGTAGAGATGGATGAGGGAGAAGTTTTGCAACAGCTGTCCACGCTGCCTCCTTTCTCCTTTGTTTCTCCAAAGCACTAACATGGACAGAGAGGTCTGGCCACCTCCTCCTGTCTGTGTCCTGAGGGAGGGCCACACAGATATTTTGGCAACCCCAGTCCAGCTGCCACAAGTTGAATGTGAGCTGCGCGGAGACGGTGACACACTGCCCGGTCTCTTGATAGTGACATAACCCCAAGCCAGGAACGGGAACATGTTAATCCTGTACCCAGACTGATAGAGAGAGACAGGACATGCCCCACTAGAGGAAAAGCTTTATCAGGGGTGAGTGCCTTCCCTCCAGCTCTCTCCCACAGCAGGTGAGACACAACCAGCACCATAAGGCCAGCAAGTGTTTTACAAAAGCCCTTCTTCGGGCACCCTTTGCTCTGCGGTCTGCACGGCTGTACAAGGCAGATTGCTGTTTCTTATTAACTAAATAAACAAGCAGCAAAAGTTGAGTGAAATGGAAACACATACACAGCTTGCCTGCAAATAGACAAACGCCTCCATCGCACGGTTGCACCCAGCTGTCTGGCTGTTACCTGCTTAAGCAGCTTTAATTTCACATTAAGATCAATGCAGCCGTAGCTTCTCCTCCTGAGTGGAAAACCTGGCTAATGAAATGCTCAGGTTCGTATTGAGCCCCCTTGGACGCATCAGCCAAGCATTTTGAGGAGCTGAGGTGGATGCCCTGGTCCTTCTTCTGCAAGGGTGAGTCCCCAGCCTGGGCCGCAGGCACAAGGCTGCACAGGCACAGCAGCCAGCATTGGTGAGCAGAGCCTTCTCCGCAGTTGCCCACTAGAATGAGAGGGTATCTCCAGTTTTCAGTCAGGGTATTCTCTTGGCTAATCCCACACTGCAGGGAGCTCAGAGAACCCCTGCCTCTACACCAGCCCTGCCCAGGTCTGTCCTCCTTCCTCCTGGCTTCCCTGGACTGGCTCCGCATCTAGCAAAGGGTATTTATTCAGCTTACACATCCCTTCCCCCTACAATTTATGCAGCCCTCTTGCTTTCCTCTGGGAAAATAGATGGGATGAGTAAACTATCTTTATATATAGTCCGAGCGGTTTGACTTTGACTCTCATTTATTACTCTTCAATTTCTTTTAGCTTCTCCTTTCCAAAGACCAGAGTTCCTGACCAAGTTTCAATGCAGTCCATGAGGGTGACAAACACAGCTAGACTGTGATCGCTTGTGCGTAGGAAGCTATTTGTCCTGAACCACATCTTCCATGTTACTCAAAGCGAAATCGAAAAAAAAAACTTGTCTTGCGTGCCTTCAAAGTAACCGTTCCAAGGATAATTTAAAGTATTGAGACATTGATTCACTAAACATCGTTGGCCTGCTTATATGTGGGCAGGCAAAGTCACCCGTTATTGGTGATTTATTAGCTGTAGGTGCCTCTTTGATCTTCTCCAATGTTGTGCACTCAATATCCTCCTCCCATGAGGCAGCTGGGAGGACAGCCCTATCAAGACATTAGCATTATGGTAACTTATGATTCATGTCCATGGGATCGTCTCCACTTAGACACTGTATCTCACTGGATTCAGGGGAATCTTCCAGAGCCCTACAATATATGCAAAACCAGAAGTTCCTCTTGGATTGAAAAATTATGACACCAGCACCTCTAAATTGCTTTTAGCAGCTTTCTGTGCTGCCTGCGGCTCAGAAGTGCTTAGTTTGCTGACAAAAATCATAGACTCATACACACTGGAGATGGAAAAGCCCTGCTAGGTTCAGCTAGTCCATTTCTCCTACCAGGGAAGGAACATTCCTAGCAATCTGTTTTCCCTGCTACTTTGTCTTGTCTATTTTTAAACATCCCACGTAGCAAAAATACATTTAGATAGTCAGGATTTCAGAGCCAAGTTAGCTGTGGAAGTACCAGCTGTAGCCTAACCTGCTTTGTCTGGTGGCAGCAGCTAAATTGCTCTCTGCTGCCTTTGAAGTCAATGGTAAAAGTCTTATTGGCTTCTGTGGGAGCATTCTCAGGCCTTTGGTACGGATGATTAGAGCAAATAGCTATGGAGCACTGATAAGCCATTCTTACACTATTGCTTTCCAGGCCGTAACTGCATTTTAATAGGCAAGAAATTGTCTCAGCAGCAGTCAGGGTGCAATAATAGCAAAACCATGTGGAGCACACGACAGGCCGGGTCTGCACAGAAGTGACTCCTGCCATGACCACAGAGAATTATTTCCACAAGCCCAAACAGGTTTGGTGGAGTACGTGATCCAAGGGGAACGGTCAGAGGCAGTCCCTTTTGTACCTCCTCAAACTGTAAAATCCACCAGAGGTCAATCCAGCTCCTAGATAGCTCCAACGAGTTTTCCCTTTTCAACAGACT
This sequence comes from Tauraco erythrolophus, assembly GCF_009769465.1. Lineage (NCBI taxonomy): Eukaryota > Metazoa > Chordata > Aves > Musophagiformes > Musophagidae > Tauraco > Tauraco erythrolophus. The sequence continues at coordinate 12,447,990 of NC_141476.1, forward strand.
TTTTCCTTTTTTTCCGTGTTTTCCCTTTTCATCATGAATGAAGGGGGCTGGGCACCCCTTTACCTACCTTTCACACCTCGCGCAGAATATAGCATAGGTATGGCATAGCCCTTAGCCAAAAAAAAAGCAAAACAAAAATGGCTGTTGAATCACAGAAGTTAAGAAGTTACTGTATAAAAGTTGGCTCACCTTCTCCAGAAAGAAAACGTTGACGGCTGCCCCACGAGATGGAGCGCTCGGCAGCAGCTGTGACACCATCCCGATGGAGCTCGGCCCTTTGCTTTCTCTTTTTATTTCGGTAACGATGGCAGGTAGTGGGAGCCAGGGTTGGATTTAATTTAACAGTTGTTGTGCTCTGCTGGGACAACTTCCTCTGCCTCCACATTTCCTGTCTGGAAGTTCTCCCAAAAGGATGAATTAACCAATATATGACCTGTATGGGAAATGCACTTTATTGAAGCTATTTTTCTAGGGTGGAGCTGAACAGCTGTTTAACAGCGCATAGCTGCACTACATGAGAGACAGTAAAAACACACAAAATGAACCACATTCAGGTACTACTGGGCTGTGAGGAGGCAGAAGGTAATTACCTCAAACTGTAATTCTGGCTTGTACGCAGAGGGTAGCATCCTTGTGCGACAGAGCGTGCCAGCATGGGGTATCACGGCATGACAGTCAGTACAGGGGAAGGGGATCTCGGTTTTACCTTCCCTGTAAACATGGGGAGATTAACACCATCCCTCCAGGCCTCAGCATCCTGGCAAGGAAAATCCACATGCTAAAGCTATGTAGGCATAGATTCCTATCCAAAAGCTACTTGGTTTGACAAGACGGAAGCAGCAAGTGACACAGCCCTGGTATCGCCATGGGGACAGCTGTGCCTGAGATCAAGCACAGTTCAATCCCTTTTTTATGTAAGGCTTCATCCATCAATAGGAGCCCCAAGTGTCACAGAAACAGTCTTACATTAACTTCACGGCAAGCAATATCCGTAGGCATCTTGGGGCAGATGACAGCTCTTCGGGTGCACGCAGGGAGCTATTTGCTGCTGCGAGCCAGCACTGCCATGCCTGGGGCACAGTCCCACCGGTGACGGCTCCTGCCCCAAGCCATGACAGAGCATCTCTGGGTGGCAGCACAAGGCTGCACAGCCCAGTCAACCGCAATGTGAGGGATGGAAGCACCTGCCATCTCTGTCCAGAAGCCTCAGTAAAGCCCCTGCTTTCCGTCCGCGTCTCTTCCTCTCCCCCACAGCGGGTTAGCAGCGCAATTAAGCTATTGCAAATTTACGTCAGGGCTGGAGAGAATCTGAACAGAAGCTTTAAAAGCCACTTTTTTTTTTTTTAAAAAAAAAGCCTGACATAAAACACCAGCCAGATTTACCACAAGTTTCCTGTGTGCACATGAGTTATACGCACGGTAAGTGTCCCGTCATCATGAATTCTGCCGATGTGCTCCTTTTAATGGTGCTGATCACAGGGAATTCATTTGGTCTTCATATAGCTGTCACCTGTACTACCAGCGCGATTTCCTTCTAATTTAGCGTTACTTAATGGTGAAGATAAAGTTAAGTGTTAGCCGTGTGGGTCTTTTCTTGGCTTCTTTCTCTCTCTGACACAGCAAGAGTGCAACTGCGGGGTGTTTTATGACCAATAATTCAAAAGAGCAGGGAAAAGAAGGAGCAGCAAATATCAACTGCTTGTCAATCATCCGCAGTCTTTCAGCTCAAATGGTTATACCTGGACCTCTGATCTTTTCTTCTGCCGTCTCTGATCCCCCTGTTTGTTTGGAGTTCTTTAGGTTCAGCAGCCATCAAAAATATATTTTTTTAAGTTTCAGGTTTAGGAAACCTGCAGTGGTTACCCACAATGATAGGAAAATGTGGTATAAAAAGCCATATCTAATGGCTGCAGTGTAGCAACCAAATTACAGCCAGCCTGTCGGAGTGGAGATGAAGCGGTACCCTGCAAGCCAGCTGAAGACATGAAAATGCTGTAGGGAAATTGAGTGGTTTTATAGCATCAGTTATACAGCAACAAGTGATTTGTCTTCCCAAGCCCCTGTGCCCCCCTCCTTTTTTCCCCCAGCTCGGAAAGGTAATCACTCTATATATATCACTAGCTTGTTTAAACTGGAGATGAAAAGCTACAAAAGTACAACTTAATTGAACCCTGTATTGTGTTATTACAAATGCTGCCGGCCTCACTTGCAGTCCATTATCAGAGGGTTCTGCTGAATGCTTTAATTAAAGACAATAAGGCTAATAAAAAGGCATCATTTTCCTGTCTCCAGCGCTGCTGGAGAGTTGGGGCTGATGAGATTATTTCCTGCTAATGCTCTTCTGTTGTTGTTGTTTTTAAATCTTTTTCTCCCCATGGTTTGCAAATACCGTCTGAGCCCAAGTTGTACAAGATTCATTAAGAACAAGGAAAAATGTTTTGTTTCCAAAATGCTCACTAATATTTGATGAGCAGAGCCCCCTTCCAGCTGATCCCTGGTGCCTCATCTCAACTTTTGCTGCCTTTTGCTCTCAGATCCAGTCCCAGTGAAAGAAAAACCTTCCCTGCACAGGCACAGGTATTTATACAAACTGATTTAAGGACGGACTGTGCCCACGGCGCTTCGGCACGCGGCACCATCTCCATCCCTCCCATTCGCAGGGAGGACAGCGCGATGACAGTGCTGTTGCCAGAGGGCAGGATCTAGCCCAGAGTGAGTAATGCGGCACCTCACCATAATTAACACGCTGCTTACTAATGGCCCATATGTGCCATCTTTATTTACTTTCATACTGATAGTATTAACGATATCAAACCAGCAGTGTTTCCAAAACCAATTAAAGCAGCCTCTCTGGGCAATTTTGTCTCTCCAGCTTTGGTCCAAAGAGGCAGAAAAAGAGAGGGACGGTGCAAGAAGGCATCAGTCAGGATGGGCACAAAGAAAGGAAGATGAGTAGCTGGGAAGGGTAGAAAAAATGGTGGGAAAGGTTTTGCAGTAGGACACCTCTGCTCGTCTGCCCATAGGGGAATGTGCTGAGGGATAAGGGAGGCAGGATGGTCTTTACCGCTATGCACAGGGGTGACACACCGGTCCCTGCCTGCATCCCTCTGCCTTCAAGGACATTCGCGTTGGCTTGACCTCGTCCAGCCCATGCATGCCCTGGTGTCTGATGAACAGCACAAACCTGGAGGAGTGCAAAGAGGGGAACGAGAGATCACCCGCTGCTCATTGCAGGGGTGTGTTTACAGAACAGGCACATCCACCCACCAGCAGACTGAGCCATCGACTCCTCATACGCTGGCCACAAAACAGTTAAAACTTCACCAAGGATCTAAGCCATGTTTGAACAAGAGACCTAATGGCAATTGGCATTGCTGCCCCGCTGTGAATAAGCCAAACCATCCAGTCCTACTGTGATTAAAAACTCCTTCTTGGACAAGGGAACAAGCAGCCAGACGCTAAGTAACTGAACTTTGCCCCTGCAAGGAGAAGAGCAAAGCACTAACCACTGAGCCAGCCCAGTTTGCCAAGACTTTTATAAGGAAGGAACTTTTACAATTAAATACAGCAAAAGGTTTCTTCCACTGTGAGCCTCTGAACACAGGTTGAAAGAAGCAGAGTCGAACGTGGAAGCCAAGTTAAGGAAAAAAAAAAAAGAAAAAAAGAAGAAAAAGTCTTGATCTGAAGGTTGCAGGCTCAAAGTAACTAGAAACCCCATCAAGTGACTGAATGGGAACAGCAAGAGGCGGGCAAAGACCACAACTCCTCCCTGGGTAAAGGATGAAGCTGTAATGTGGAGCAGACTGACCTAGTTACATATTTCTTCTTCACCCTCCCTCTCGCTCTCACTGCTGCAGTTGCCAGGCTGGGATGTTGCAAAGCAAATTGTACATGAAGTTTCTGCTCTCCAAGCCAAGCAAAGGAGAAACCAGGAGCTCTACAGATGTGGGCATCTCAAGCAGCACCATCTTAGGCCCCTTTGGACGAAAGGCATTTGCCTGCGCCACATCACTCCATCCGAGGTGGCTCTCCCCATCGCATCCTTCCCATCCGTGTTTCTTTCATGTGTCAACAGCTGCATGTCATTTCTGGCACAGTAGGGAAATGGCCCACAGCCTGGTGACATTTGCAGCTCCATTCTCCCAAGCACGCAGCAGAGGCACATGCTAATTAAACAGACTCTCTCCATCTTTCTGGTCTGCAGTCGAAACAAAGGAGTCTTTCCCTGGGCTGGGAGGGTCCTCAGCCCCTGCTGCTGGAGAGATGCTGCACAAAGAAGAGCTGCCCTGTGCTGTCACAAAGTCAGCAAGTATGAGGGGTGACAAAGTGCCATCAGGTATGGACATGCCATATATATGGGCATGCCATATACAAAGTGATGCCGATAACCTGAATTCTGACAGAGTTGGGCACAGGGAGGACAGGGGACAGTGCCCTTCCCTCCCGGAGTGCATTGCCACAGCCGGGAGCCCTCTGACAGCCCTTACCATCATTCCCAGATACACACGTATGCTGTTGGAGACAGGCAGCAAGAACAACTTTTTGGCCACTGCAAGGCCCTGCTACTCTCTGCCTTTGGGTACAGAATCCTTGCAAAGTCACCTCCCAAACTGCTCCTGGATTGCCCAACATGTGGTGGAGCCGATCTGGATATGTCACACAGGACACAGGTCAGGCTGTGTTGGTACAATTCCCATCGTGCTCCCACAGTAGGCACTGGAGGTCAGCAGGCTGCCTGGGATCCCAGGCAGGATTGTGGAGTTTGGTCCCTTTTGTACCCCAACGATGGTCAAGGATATCTGTGTACACTGACCCAGTGAGTCTCTAAAGGTCAGGAGGTTTGGAGAAACATCCAAGATCTGGATTCCTTCTCCACTCCAAATCTCCAAAGCATCCACCATTACTGCAGACTTAACAAGACTGTCAACCTTAAACCACAACCCAGCAAGTTGAGATGGGGTGAAGGGGAAGCTTTGCTCTTGGTGAGCAATTAGAAAAAGGAGCAGCTGCCAGGAGAGGCAAGTGAAACTACCAAGGGAAGCATTTCTAAAAGTTGAGCAAACCCTTCAGGGGAGACTGTATTTTGGAAGAATCGATGCTAAATGTAGGAGTTTTAATGACCTGTGGGGAGCCTCCAGTTTGTAACTTCTAATTAGAAATGAAGGGAAAACACTGAAAGTTTCTGAACTTTCCACTACACAAAACTACTAACATTTTTTTTTGGCTCAAGAGTATTTTTGAGATGCAGTTTTCTCACCCTCAATAAAAAAAATGTTTTGACAGGGGGAGAATTGGGGGTGATTGCGAGGAGATTCACGCTGTCAGTCACAGCTACCCCCTCCAGCTGAAACAAGGGATCTCCAGAAAAGGAGCAGTGCAGATGCTGAGGCAAATGCTAAGCAAATATGAAGCCAGGCAGAGTTCATTTTGTAAACGGTTGCTCTGGCCTCACTTTTCAGCATCGTTCTCTCACTTAAAGCCCTGCTCCTCCCTCATCACCGTTTTCAGAACAGGGTAAAAGAAGGGGTTTGCCTGCATGTTGTGAGTTCATCTCTCTGGACTAGCTGAAGTGATCCTGAGCCCTGCAGACAACTTGGGAGAGTGTTTTTTCCAAGGCATCAAGTAAACATTGCTGTTGTGGACGTATTTTTCCACGTCTCAGCAGTTCTGAGTAGTGTACTCTACAAGAGGATTTACCCAAAGCAAAGCCTCAGTCCAGCCTTCTCTCCCTTCCCTTGCATTTCTCAGCTGTGTTTCACAACCCAAAATACTTACAGAGGTACGGTGTCATGCCTGACTTACAGAAATGCCAGTACTCAGGCTTTGCAGAAGAGACAAGACTGAATTCTTGAGAAATAACGAACTTCACCTCTGCACAAACAACGTACAGGAGGTATATTTTTACTCATCCAGAAGAATGTCGGTGTATCCATGTTCACCCCTCCACTTCTAGGTTATTTTGTCTGCAAGAAGCAAAATTATCCATGAGTGACAACCCTAGCAGTAAAATTCAAGCCCACCAGCCCTTTTTATAGAGGCACATTGTAACACGCAGGAAGAGCCCTAAAGGAGCAAGAGGGGCTGCAGAGGAGCCTGCATCCCACCGCCTGCCTCAATGGGCAAAGAATGGCGGTGCACTGGTAGCCGTACAGCTGAGGCCAGCACAATGGGCTGTCACTCCCGTCAAACCGGAGGGTAATTAGGGAGCTCTTCTCCAAACACAGCTGCCTGTGCTATTCAAAAGCTGCCACGCGCATGCTCTGAACAGGAACGTCATGGCCCACCAGTACAGACGCAAAACCACCCCCTGCCCTCGCCGCGGCCCCAAGTGAAAGCTTTGGAGCCGGCAGTCGTTTCAGAGAGATTGGTGGTCGGTCACCACTTTCCAGCCTTCTCAACACACAATTTGCTCTACGAGCATCTTGAACAGAGGGAAAAGGTTGGGTCACTATAGATGTGTCCTCAGGAAGAGATAAACCCATTATATGTATTAATAACCTTTACAATCATCACCATGTGAAACTGGATGTTCGTGAGAGCTGGCTCCTTTGTAAGAGTTGCACAAACACAATGCAGGGTGAATACCAGATTCAATAGGTGAACCAAAACATTTGGAGAATGAAAACAGTATGATTCATAAGCTGAGCTTTGAGGCAAATGTCTGTTTTGGGGGGAAGAAAAGTAAAACAACATTCAGTGTGGGACAACTACAAATAACTGGTTCAACCCTGGAAGAAATTTTGCTTAAATTGAGTTATTATTTGACCCCGTTATTTTCTTTCAAAAAATGAAGACATCTTTCTCATTTTAAATGAAAAAGACCATTCTAAAATGGAAGTTTAACATCTGAAGATTTTGTCTCTGAAAGTTTCACCTGGTACAGAAAAGACACATCTCATCTTGAAACCTGCAAACCAACTTTTCCAGCCTCTCTGACACCCCTCCCTCCATCTCTCACCAGTGACACACACTAACTCCAACTCATGAGTTTCCATCCTCCTGCAACTCCACTAATGGGCAAATTTGCTGTGCACTACGTGGATTTTACCCATGTCTGCAGGAACCAGACTTTTCTCCCCACTCCCTTCTTCTCTGCTCCTTCTGCTCCCCAGTCCCCCACATCTGCCTTTCTACTCATAAGTCCTTCTCATCATTTCCCACACACGCACAAATATGCTTCTTTTTCATCTGTAACATCTGTACAGTTTGACCAGCTTCCTCAATATTTCTTCATATGTACAAACTCAATAAATAATGCAAATGAACCACTGCTTAATTATTTTCTCAGCTTGTCGCGCGAGGAGCAATTTGGAGTGAGGACCCGAGGTGGCGAGGGGCAGCGCGCTCCCTCCCAAAGGCAGGCGTATGGCAACACCATCGCTCCCCCTGCCTCCCACCGACCCACCCTCCAGCTTTCCAGCAAAGACTCACTTCACAAAATTTAATTACTCTGCTAACATGTCCCATATGCTCTGTGGCAGGCAGGGAAGGCTTTAATTACATCTGCTGTAGACATGCTGGGGAGCACTGATTCCCCATCTCCTAGGGACCCAACACAGCACCCGTGGGGATGCGGGTGCTGCCAGAACCGTAATGGTGCCTCAGCATCAGGCATTGAGTACCAAAATATCCTCTTATTTCTCCTTCTACCGCTCTCCACACACATCCAGAGCTAACGGTGAGGCTGCAGACAAGGGAGGGTTCTACTCTCTAGAGGAGAGCAAATCATCCCTCTGACAAAGTGCTGACCGCCACCATTAACGAACTGATTAACAATCATTAATAATCAGAAAGGCCTTCCACACCATTACTCATTTGTATGGTGCTTGAGAGACATCATCCCTCATTTGGGAAGTGGAGGACAAAAGCTGTCCCCAGCTGGCCTTCCCCTTCCCTCCATCCTCCTGGCACATCAGCACCCGATCGGTTGGCTTTTCCCCTCCTTCTCCCACCCTATTTTACTTTTCATTTTCACAGCTGCCTCTGCAATTGCTAATTTCATAGCCATCAGGTGTTGCTGAGGTGGCAGGTAGTCAAAACCATTTTGGGGCACAATACATCAGGCAGTAGACGAGGAGCAGGCAGGAATTTGTTTGACATGACATTGTTATGCAAAGATGCTCACAGTACCCAAGGTGCTTCATGCAACTGGATTGCATTTTCTGGAGACAGAAATCCTTTTTTAGGGGAAGAAGGGCTGGAGGCAAGGGAAATCCTTTCATTCAGGATCGTGTTTAAGTGTGAGAGCAGAATATCTATTGTAGTCCCCATACTTTTAATGTGGTTTGCGGCTTATGTGATCCAGCCTGTAATCTGTTCCACATCTTGTACTGCCTTGAATTTGATCAAGCCACATCTGAACTGTGATAGTCTGCTTTGCTGACTGCCTTGTGGTGAACCATCTCCTACCAGCTACGGTTAAAGTTTTGAACAAGGACCAGTTGTTTGCAAACTCTTCAGGCAGAGGGGTGATTTTCAAGGATATTGTGGGCTGGAGAAATTCAACAGAGGATGCCTTTGAAGAGCATTTTCCAATGTGTGGGGTATGAATGTGCACGTACACACAATTTGTTTGGTAAACTCCTTGTGCTTCCTCCATCAAAGATCCAGTGGTCGGGTCACGGTTAAGAGCAGGAATAGCACTGCTCTCCCAGAGAATGAAGATTGTTCTGGGGTCTTCCAAGGGCCATGGATTTCTAAGCCCCATTGCAGTTGTCTGCAGCGTCTATCAGCTCTCGTGCTGTGTTAGGGAATCCCAAAGCCAGCCTGTACACAACCGGCAGTCCAGGCACAGGCCGTGCTGCAGTCACAGTTTGGCAGAAGAGGAGAGGTGCAGGCAACGCTGTGCTGAGCAGTTGGAGAAAAACATCCCAGGCCAGGGTAGGAGGCATTTCCTCATAGCGTCGTTCTTTGTCCTCTTGCGTGTACTGCTCTGCTTGAAGAAGAGACGCGTTGCCCATGTTTCCAAAGTGCTTTTGTTCCTATGGAGACACTGCAAGTTGCGCAGGAGCTTGCTTGTGCCCCTGCACTAAGTAGACTCTTGCCCCATGAGCAAACTCTTCAGTTACGAGCGCAAGGCTCATGCCTTGCAGCATGGTCTCCCTTCCTCCATGTCCCTCTCTGCTCTGGAGCTGCTACACAGAGCATGAAATGAGCACATGCTCAAGCTCCACATCACCGATTTCTCCTGTGAGAAGGAGATAGTCTATGAAGCACTAAGCAGAAGGGTGGCACAATACATCCTCTTTCAACAGATGTTCATCCCGATGCCCTTCTTTCTCCACCATGAGGTCCCAGTGAGGTCTGTACATGCAATACTCCTCCAGGAGATCACCAGCCCAGACAACTCCTTCCCTTTCCCAAGAGTACCTACGTTGCAGTAGCGCATCCAGGTTCCATGCCAAGGAACGAATGTGCAGCTAGTCCAGCTTCACTCTAGGGTTTGTACAGAAGACAATTCCTTTTTCAGGACCACCGTTAACTTTTTTTTAGCCTAGAGCCTAAAATTACTACCCAAGCCATGGGAAGGGAAGAGGAGGAAAAGAAAAGGGAACGAAGATAGCAGACAGAGTAAAGTGGGTGTTTGCGACATTTCAGCTAGAAAAGGTCAGGCTGCAGTTTTGAATGGTCATCCCCCTGCTTAGGTGCCTGGTAATGGGAGATGCTGCCCTCCTCTGTTTTATGCATTTCAGCAGTGGCTCTGCCCTTTAGGTGAATCAAATTGATTTAGTCCAGTCCCCTAGTTCAATTTCTAAGGCTGTTCAGCCAGGACTCCCTAATCTGCGAACAGGATTTCATTGTGGCGAGGCACTTCTGATCCTTCAGTTTATGGCTTGGCATTAAATTGGGCTCCAGTGATGCAAGGCCACTTAGATTATGTGTCTGAAAGATCAGGCAAGTGTAGCTTGAGCGGTGGGAAGACAGAGGTATTCTTGGAGAAGCAAGCCTCCCTCCCTGAGCGAAAATAATCCTGTGACATCCTGCCTGTGTGATCCAAAAGGCTATGATTTAGAGGACAGGATGAAATCTTGTTCAGGAGGAAAAAGAAGTAAATTCTCATGGAAAGTCGGTTTGCAATTAAAAGAAGCATTTCTTCTAAAGCGCCTGTTCCTAGCTTGCACACAATGGAATTAACTGAGCAGCTGAAGTTGTTTCAGCCCCCAAGTCTGCTTTTCCATTTTGGAAGGCAGGAACTTCTGCAAAAATATCCCACGTTTTTTTTTTTTTTCCACTCCTGGGGGAGAGGCAGACAATACAAAACCACCTAATTGTAGAAGCAGTGTTAGGAAATACAAATCTCAAGTCCAATATCATGTCATGGTCTTAAACCAGGGCTTATCACTGCCAGGCATACAGAGATGCTGCGGCCATCACCTAGACACAACGGTCTTATCCCGGTTGGTGCTGTGAGCTGGCTGAACAGATCTGAGCTGAGATGGAGGCATTTCTCTCCTTCCTGTCTGAGAGCAGAGCAGTTCTCCCTAGTACACATTTTAAAGGTAACCAGGACCGCACAAGCAATGAGCTCAGCCTTTGGCAAAAGAAGACCTGCCAGTCCTTCTTGTAGTGCTTTTCATCCCACGACCTCAAAGCACAGCGCAAGGCACAGAAGCCAAATATGCCTAATAAACTTTTCAATCCTAAATATCTGAGATTATGCAAGGGCTGCACAGCTGCCTGCCAGAGGAATATCTTCTGCTGTGTGCAATGTGGGCACGAGTTGTACGCCCCGAGGTGCTGCAAGAAAACATGTGGAGATGGTCGAGAGTGCAGAGCCAGCCTGGACAGTCTGCATAAGACCACGTAGTCTGATCCCGGCTGCCTTTTGGGCATGGCTCCTGGGCTGAACTGGCCTCCAGAGGTGTCCAGGGATATCCTGGAGACAATCCAAGACAAGGCCCGGAAGCCCCTTAACTGAGGAGCAGTGCAGACAATGGGAGCCCTTCTCCAGGGCCCTTCCTGGCCCCTTCCTGCAGTTGCCCAGCAGAGCCGCCCCACGCCTCGCCACCCCCTGGCACCTCCCAGCACTACCTCACCCCCAAGCCTGACTCACAGCACAGCAATGCCAGGCAACATCCCCTTCTCATGGGTAACTTCCTAGGACCTGTATTGTTCCAGGGAAACACATTATTTGGCAGTTAACATGTTCTGGCATACCAGCAAGGGTGGAAATAGCATTTTTTTCCAAAGAGCCTTTCTCTACTATGTCATGAGATAAATATCCAGGGTGTGTTTCCTCACCCCTAATACGAAAGGCTGCCACATACAAAGACAGTAGGAGGGTTTGTCAAGAGACCTCAAGGATCCATTGTACGGGGATGACAGAGGTGAACCAGCTGCAGGGTCTCTGCACGTTCCCCCAGCACCGTGCAGAGGGTGCAAAGAGCACGGAGCTCACTTGAGAGCCAGGCTCAGCTCAGGCAGAGCCACACGATCCCAAGAAATCACACATCCCTATCCCTGCACCTCACCGCTCTGCCTATAAAACCAAAGGAGGGCTCTGGGAAGCAGGGGTCTGTGCCGGACAAAGCTCCCGGCTCCCTCGGCAGCGGAGCGGGGAGCCCAGGTCGTGCCTCATGCCCCCTTCCTGTGCCCTATCGACTGGATCCCACCGCGCTGGCTTCTTGAGTGCGATCAATAAGCAGAGAGACAGGCACTACTGTTAAATTATCCCACTGACCTCCTGGTGATCTAATGGACTCTCCAGTAAGGTCTTATTAAATTCCAAGCCAAACTGTGTCCAGTTACAGTAATTACTGAATATTTAAGAAACAGCAATTAGCTATTTAGAGGACACTAACAAATGTCTCACAGAGAATTTCATGCTCTTTAATTACTATGCAATACCTGTCCCTTTGGTGACACCCTCCAACCTGGATTTTTGTATTAATTTGCATCTGTTTTTCTATGTTCCAGCATTTTAGAAAAGCAGAGAAACGACACACACAAAAAATAATAGGGAGAGCAGTGCTCCTGTTGAGGGTTAGGACCTTGCGGGTAGAGAAAACCAGAATAAAAGCAGGTGCTGTGCCAGCTTTCCCCATCCGTACATGGAAAGCTCAAATGCTGCAGTCCATCACTGCAGCTTTCCACGTCACGCCAGCCCCAAACCCAGCCCCATCCCTCCCTGTGCTCATCCATGACCTCCACAACCCCCATCGCTCCCACCCTGGGGCTCAAAAAAAAAAAACCAAAACCTAAGTCAAGCCAATCATGCCTTCGCTGACCGATGTGCATCCTCAGCAACTAGGGCAACACCTGCCTGGAGCTCATTTCCCTGCACGCAGCGAGAGCCGTGGCCAAATCCGAATCTGAGGCCTCAGCGGTAGCCGAGAGCCGTACCCCCAGCTGTGCTCTCCAGCTCGCTGCCTGCCTTATTAGCGCTAAACAGCATCCTTATTTAACACACTTCAATTTAGAGTGGAATGGATATTTCTTACTCCAGAAAGTCTCACCTGCCTCTCAAATGGCTCTTGGCACGCTGCCCGTTCTCGCTTGCGTTTTGCCTTTAACAAGGCGAGCCTCGCTCCTCTCAAATGAAAAAGTGCTGGCAGGGCTTGATTGAAAGTTTGGAGTCCTTCCCTCTCCCCATCCACTTGGATGCCACAAGAGCCCCCAAATTTGTATAGCCACCTTATTGCCCGGAAAGCAAAGCTTTTGCCAGCACATCTCCCAGGTTCCTCATCACTGAAACTGGAGCTAGAACATCTAATGAAGGCACCAACAAAGATTGGTTCAAAAAAGAAAAGGAGGGAAGATGAGTGTTGTTTGCAGAGCTTGTCTGGCCTCCTGCTACCCCTGCCCCCACCTTCTCTTCCTCTGCTGCTGTATCTTCAGAACATCCAAGCCCAAGGTAGAAATATCTAACAAGTCAATTTTTCTTTTTTCCTTCCCATCCCCAACCGCACTCCTTCCGCAGGTAGCTTGAAATGCAGAGATCCAAGAGAAAAGAGCATCACTCACCGCTCCCACTTTCCTAACAAGACCTCATTACGGTGCAGGGAAAACTTGACCCCGTCAGAAGTGTCAAGCCGAGGCACCGCATTTATTCCTCACGCAGTCCCCTTCGCCTATAACTGCACGGAGGCTATTCTTTCTCTCTTTGATTGTCATGGGGAGCAAGCTTTGCTTTTTTTAACAAAGTTATTTTAAAATGGATGCTTAACTCCCGGTGCTATTTTAAATGATGCATAGAAAAAAGCCCACAGCAGAGCCACAGTTTAGCACCAAGACTGGGCACCTGTATACAGAGGGATCTTGGCAAAAGGGATCCGCGGGTGACTGTTTTGAAGAAAACGGCCCCATTTGGGCCAGAAGATAGCCATTCAGCCGGGAACAACTGCAAACCTGCAAGAGGCTTCTTCAGATTGCTTTTGCAGGTCAGTAAATTCCCGTGCTCATCTCTGAACGCTGTGAACTACCTCACTGCGAGGTGAGGAGCGGGATGGAGGAAGGCTCCTGTATGTGCTGTGTATTTCTGGCTGCCCTGTGGGCTGGTGGCTAGGCTGTAAGTTGGGCAAAAGACTTAGAAATGCCCAAACAGGCACTCCAAATACAATACATTGCACCCAGAAAATAGATTTCCACTTCCGTCCCCAACAGGAGTGAGGTAGGAGCCACTAGATACCAACAGCTCCAGAGACTTAGCTTGGATTTGCACTGTGATCTGGAGGCAGAAGGGTTTACTCTATGAGTATTTATTATTTTGGTACACAGCAGATTATAAACCCAATCTCTGAAGTTGCAAAACCATATAGTCAGTGTTTATCTGTGGTGTTTGATTATTACAAAGTTGTTCATGCTCAGCAAATATGTTTTCTGATAATCAGCTGGCATTTACTTTACAGACATCTGTGTTATTAAACACACAGAGAGAGGGGATTTAGGGATTGTGATAGCAAATGGCCCTCGTTCAGTCTATAAAGCGTCATGTGCATTTTAGCTGCTCCATGGAGACATGCTGCCATGGGTCAAACCTCCACCCAGTCCAGAGAAATGCTACATCTCCCAAAACTCTCTCCCCTTCAGCAGATCAGGCCACGCTGCTTGCAAGGTAAAGGCATCCCATTTCTCCAGCTGCATCAGTGCTGCTGTCTGGCACTGAATTATTTAGCTTCCCCTCACTGTGAATGGAAATGATCTGCAGTTTAAACGGGTTGAAGAGAAGTTTGCATCAAAGGCACCTTAACTCAGTCAAACATACATTGGAGACTTCCTTGCCTGTGACTGTCAGGGGTAATAACCATGGCTCTGATCAAACAAAAGGCCCTTCAGACCCACTTAGTCCCTGTAATCGGCAGGTTCACATCTCCTCTTCCAGCCGTCGCAGAAGAAAATATTTAAAGAGGTTGAGTCTGAGGGAGCTGAGGACATTGGGCTGTGGAACGTGAAAGATTTTCCTGCAAATTGGAGGTTGATGTGGTGCTGGCAGTCCTGGGTTTTCTCAACGCCCAAACACTTTGTTGTGCAGGCTGGCAACACCCTCCATTTTCCTTCTGACCTGGCAGGAGAGGAGGGTCAGTGTTAGCGGCACTCGTGTTGGCTAATTCATATGGAAGTAGGGCTGTTACAGCTGTCACTGGCGCATCAAACGCTGGCTTTCTCATTTCCTAAACCTTTCCTGCCCAAAACCCACCATCTCTGACCACTCCCCCTCCTACACATCCAAACCCACCAGCAGCTCTGCACTCTACCCATCGCTAAGTCCTCCCACCTGCCCCCACATCCAGGGATCCTTCCCCACCTCCTCCGTGCTGCCGACACCGACACCGGGAACACTGGAGACATCAGACCTCCTCGGATGGTGTTGTCCCTCTCCAGGTCACACTGTGATGGGGAACACTTGTCAAGCGTCCTCACTGGTACAGCAGAAAAGATGGCATGGAGCTGGAGGCAAGTCAGGGATCTCCTAGCAAGGGTTGTTGGCAGAGACCTGGCTGTGAAAAGTATTTTGTGGTGGCAGAAATACTGTGGTGCTCAGTGAAGACCTTGAGGTTAAACTAAAATCTGTCAGCATTTGAAGAACAAGGGATTCTGCTGTCTGTCCTGTCCTTCCTTCATCGCCCTCCAATCCTGCCCTCCCCACTCACAAATCCTCCCTTCCTGTGCTACCCTGTGAGCCTTCCCCAGTTGGGGATGCCTCCCCTGGGGGATGCCATGGGAGGGAAGCAGAGCGATGCTCTGGCATCACGCTGCAAAGTTCTGCCAGCGCCAGCACCGCACCCCAGCTCCCTTCCTCCGCTGCCCCCACCCCCCAAGTTAGCCAGCATTACAAAGATTACTGAACAAAAGGATGAGAGAGATGGGATTACAGGGCATTATCAGCCTTGATCCTCTCTTAATTAATTACTGGTCAGACATATAAAAGGATGGCTCCAGCACACCCCGCAACAGTGGAGAAGAAATGACATGTGCAACTGGAAGGCAGCTGGGAAAGGCTTTGGTGAGCACCAACACTCATTTCCTGATGCAACTTTCTTCCATGAAAAGGGCTCCTCCAGAAACGGTACCTGAACATGGCTGCTGCTATCGTCTATGCAGTTTATGTTTCTTTTCACACTCATCTTTTTTCTCTTCCCAGCACTTGCATCCTCTTGGGTGATTTGCAGCAAAGCCAGCTCTAGCCCAAACCCTGAGGCTGGCTCCATGAGTCACTTTCCTCTCTCAGCAGACTGGGAAAACTGATGCTTACCTGGCTGACTGAGGGACGCCTGGTTTTCTTGAGCTAGGCTGGGGTGACTAATCAAAAGGTATTTTTCTTAAAATTCTTATGGATTGAGGCAATCATCACAACAATCAGAGCAATCCCGCAATGAGGGGAAAGAAGAGGCATGTCATTTCAGCTCTGCTCCCTAGAGGAAGAGATAACAGAAGATCTATTTTCCTATGTTTCCTGGCCTGAAAGGAAAGGCAGTCCTTATCCCTCCCAAACCTCTGTTTACTGGGAACTGGCCAGCTGCTATTTTATTTTTTTACTTCTCAGCGTACAGCCCAGTAAATCAGAACCAATGGCCAGTCTCTGCATATTGTGCCTTGCACCCTGTTCAGCACCCAGCCCCTGCAATAAGAAAGAGCCACCCTATAATGGCAGATTGGTTTACCGGTAAAAGCCATTTTCCTGAGAGCAGAGCTCTGACTAGTCCCATTGCTTTGCTGGGCCTGTTCCCACCTCCTTCCTTGATGAATCAGCTCTTTGGCAGACTCATGGTGCCACCCAAAAGGAGCTGAACTCAAAGGATTCACGATTCCTGACTAGGCTTGCATGCTCCCTTATCGAGCTCCTCACTTCAAACAAGGATGCCCATGCCTTTGGAGCGCCCAGCCATCCTGAGACAGCCTCCATACCCTGAAATCCCACAAGGAAGTCTTAAATCTTGGTGAAACTATTTGATGGAGCAGCAGGAGCTCCAGCCCAAGCCAGACACCTCCAAGCTATCTGCAAGACAAGCTGCTGTTTCCAGCCTTTGGCCCCAGCTAGACCATCAACCTGTCTCTGCAATCACCTTGGTCTTGTTTCTTCACCCAGCAGAGCATCGCCAGCCTGTTGGGTGATTTAGCTCCAGCTTGGGAAGTGCAGGGTTTCTGTTTGCAAACCACATGCAGCTCAGCAGCCCCAGGCTGGCCACCGCTCTGCCTTCAGGCTCAAAGAAGCTGAGTGGTCACAGCAGGCATCAAACTTGCAGGTACTCACAGGATCTGGCTGAACATCATCTCTTTTTGTATCACGCCTTTCCCGTGCAGCTTCCCTCGCTGCAGAACAATTCCCCAATGGAGTCACAACCAGAACACTGTATCAAGTTTCCTTTTACGACTCCCAAAGCCTTTAGGAGGAGAACTCAGACAAGGCTTTTTCACCAGCTCCAGGATCTCCCAGGTCTGTCCACATTGCCTATTTTTTTTCTCTGCTTTTAAGCCCAAAAAATCTGCAGCACCTTCAAATCAATAAAACAAAGAAAGGCAAGGCAAGCTGCCACTAAACACCACCTGCTTAGAAAAGACCAGCTAAAATTATTTGCTGCTATTCAATGAATTTCTGCCTGCTTAGTCCCTCGTTTGCTGTGCTGTAGATGACCAAGATGGAGCAGGATGCAGAAATGGAGGGACCAGCCGACATCACCTTCATCACTGCATGGGGCACTTGGGCTCTGCTGCAGCTGCACATTGTACCACGTGCTCATGTAAGCAATGAAGCAAGGACAGTCATAGCCCTTTCCTTGCTTCAGGAGCTGAGAAACCCCAGTTGCGGAGCCCAGAGACCATCTTTCTGCATCCAGCTGAGACT
Source organism: Tauraco erythrolophus (assembly GCF_009769465.1). Lineage (NCBI taxonomy): Eukaryota > Metazoa > Chordata > Aves > Musophagiformes > Musophagidae > Tauraco > Tauraco erythrolophus. Next base: position 12,465,271 of record NC_141476.1, read on the forward strand.
TTATCAAAGGGCATCCCTCCAGCTGCTGGGACAGGCAGACAGTTTCAGCACGTGAGCTCCACTTCTGCCTAGAGGACAGAAGCTCTTCTCTGTTTTGCGCAGAAGAGGTTAAGGGAAAGCAAGAGCTAGCCAAATTTCTGAGAAATACCAGCATGCTGGTTTTGACAAATGCACAAATTGGAGCTGATTTGGAATGCAGATGTATGTAAACACGCATGAAATTATCCCATCCCTCCTGCATAATGTCGCCTTGCAGCCGCGAAGGCTCTGAGCACTCTGGCTTGGCCAAGCCAGTTAGATCCATTCAAATCAAGGAAAAGACACTGGAAAGACATCAGGAAAAAGAATGGGAGAAGAATGAGAGAAGACGACACCTCATCATTAAGTTAAACATGGTCCCTCCTGGCAGCAGGACATCGCGGCTCTGGGTTGAAGTTGCTGGTTCCGAGGAGCTCATGGCCGAGTTGAGCATCCTGCTGCCTCCTGAGTTTGTAAGGGACAGGTGTCACACAAAGGCAGGAGATACTAATGGGTTTGTCTGGATGGATACTAATGGATAAGGGGGAAAAAGAGGATGGAGGAAGCAGAGCAGGAGGTAACTGTGTGCACTCAAGGGACCTCACTGGAAGCATCTCTGACCTTCACATGCACACACAGAGGAGCCTTTTGGCTCCATCTGCCCTACACAGGAGCCAGAGGTAGGTGTAAGGGAAAGACAACAAGAATTTCAGTCCTTCTCCCCACCCCATCAGCATGGGGTATTTGCCACTTCTGTTCACATCTCGTGTACTTTGCTGCATGCACAGACACCAAGGGCCACTGTCCTTGGGCCAAGACTTCCAGGCCCCAGCTCCAGGCTCCTGTCTTCCCTTCATCCTTTGGAGACCTCCAGCTTCAGCAGTGGCTCCCAGAGCCTGTCTTGCACTTCTTTGGATCCCAAGCCCAAAGACATCAATGGAAGTTTCAAAAGCTGCTTCCCTGCTCTGCCTGCAAATACTTCTAATCTTCAATCTCTGACTACTTCATTCAGGGATGGGAAGGTAAATGCCAGGTTGCAGACATTGAGCCATTTGCCCAAGATCACACTATGAGCCCTGGAAATAGAAACCAGGATTCCTGACTCCTGCATCCTTGTCCTCACCACTCCATCAGTGCCCTCCATGGTTGTTGCTATGGAGATTATTTTAATGCCACCCATTCCTCACCAGGACATCACTGAAATGGTCCAGCAAAAGCAGTACATAAACCCCCAAGAGAAAACCTCCTTCCTTGCTCCTGCTTCCGTGGTGAGCTGCAGCAGGGCAGGGGGAGAGGTGAACAGCTTTCACGGCTTTCTCCACAGAAGCAGCCCCTTTTTAATATCAAGCTCACATATTTTCTATTTACCCACTGTCAGCCGCACCTGCCCTGATCCAAGCCTTAAGCCCCGGCGGGGGCTAATCTCCCCATCCCTACACAGCACCTGCGAAGCCTCAACTCCACTTTTCATAACAGCCTGTATGAACAAATCTCTTTCATTAATCCCGCGCCTTCCCCTGGCCCTCGACGAGCTTCTCAGCACCAGCCATCTCCCCCTGCTCCAGCACTTCAAGCTGGATTCAGAGATGAACACAGGACTTCTGATTAAAATAGATAAGGTGAGGGACACATCAAAAATGAAGAGCGGAGCAGATGTCCCATAGGCTCAGTGGGTCCTTTTTTATAGACACATGCTCTTCCGGGGAACTTGAAAAATTTCATCTCTTGGAAACAAATGGGTAAGTCCTAAACTGCCAAAGATATCCTGCTCCCCTACCCCTCAATAAGAGCATTGAGAATCACCAGCCGTCCTGCTGAGGATCCAAAAACCCTCCTCCAAGAGCAACTAAAGCTGGAGGCTTCAGAGAAAGGTAAACAAGCACCCGCACACATAAATAAAGCATGGTAATAAATGTCTTAATAATTAGCAGTGATACAGATGCAGCTGAGCAAACAGCCCTAGATCCAAAAAAACAAACAAGCCCTCCGCTTTCTGTCCTAGCTCCAGTGATAATTGCTTGCATGCCTTCAACACAGACGATCCCAAAGCTCTTAGTAAACAGAGACAGGGATGTTGTATGGAGCAGGAGCTGGGAGAGGCGGTGGAGAGGTGCAGGTCTCCTGCATGGACATCTCAGAGCCACGCTTGGGTCCGGCACAATCACAGCCCACCGGTGCCACAACACAGGTGCACCATCACACAGAGCATCTCCAGCAAATCCTATTGCTCTCCAGGAACTCCACGCTTTCAGATTATTAAGGGAAAAGAAAACAGAGATTGAGGAAAACTGGGCGTGTTTCACCACTCTGCTGAGCAGCCCCAGCCCCCAACATCCATGCTCATACGGCTGCTCCGAAGCTGCCGTGGGGCTCCACGGGACAGCACTGAGCAGCACTTGGCATCTGTGCTGGTTTGTGGCCCATCTAGGACAAGGCGAACACTCACTCAAGAGCAGATCTACAAGACTTTACTCTCAGTTATTTTTCCCTCAGTTATACAAGAGGGAAATCTTATTAAGACTGGAATCAATAAGGAAAAGCAGAGCTGGAAGGAGGAAGAGAGTTGTACAGAAACACGCGCGCATGTACAAAACCCTTTCTTCTGAACTCCAACTGCAAAAAAAAAACCCAGCCTTTTGAACTTTCCCTTTGAGTCCCGAGCTCTTCTAGCTTTTTTTTTTTTTTTTCCTTTTTTTTCCCCCCTCCAGACTCAAGGATGCATTTCTAACCTCAGAAAGAAAATCCTGTTTTTGTAACAGTCATTAATTGGCTTTGGGGAATCTGGGCCACCAGATATGCCCCTAATCCTATACACACTTCCAGTTCCATGTTCAGAGCAGGGCTGCTCCACAAGAGGCATGTTAGGGGAATTAACTGCTTCCTTTAGCCACTGCAGCTGGCTGGCTTGATATATTTTTTTTGAATATGAGGAGGAAAAAAAAAGGAAAAAGGCAGTCGGCAAATCAGGTTTGTTGGGGAGACACTGATGTGAATTTTTATCTCTCTAAATGGTGCATTTCTCCATTATCCAGATGCACAAAGCAATGTCAATCACCTTGTCCTAGCACAAAAGCTAAGAGCTTGCCAAAAGGTTGGCAGCCGTACGCTCACCGATGTAGGTGGCAGGGTGTTATGAGAGCTGGTGCCAGCTTGATAGGAGCTGTTTAGATCGTGAGGGTGTTCGAGCGCGTTTGTCACGATTTAAAGCATTAAACCTTGGAAGTGCTATATAAAGGCTGACATGAAAGCCTGAAGAACACATCCACATGAGTGCGTTCAAAGGTCTGGGGAGCCAAACACGGCTCATGGTCATGAATTCCCAGCTGCCCTTGGGAAATCTTCAGCTCAAACTTATTCCAATGGGAATAAATCCAGGGGACTTATTAAGCGGTCACTGGTTGCAATATGCTATTTGCCCAGGTGGTCCTACCCCAGAGACAGCTTGCACATGCAGGGCATCTCCAAGGAGTGGGTGGGTGGAGGGGCAATCTGAGAGGGAGAGTTATTCACCTGCCCCAGGAGCAGACTCCTGAGCTGAGGGACTGATCTTCCTTTATAGCATGGGAACAGTGATTCCTGCAGAAGGCAACTTGGGCAGGGGTCAAACTTAGGTGCCCTAAACCTATTCCCAGAGATCCTGTGCTCGTGTCCTGACCAGCACATGCCAACAGGAACCAAAATGAAATTGGAGTTAAAATGAACTAGTGCCTTGAGCAAAACTGAGCCTATTCACCAATCCAAACATATCTTAGCATCCTCTCTAGAAGGAAAAAAAAGAAAACCACATAAAAACCAACACAGTATTTATTAAATTATTCTGACTTTTTCTTATTACTGTCTCTCCTGGTTCAGACTAAGGCATTAAAAAGCCACAAGGCACATTGATCTTGTGCTATTTCCCATTTAATACTGAAGCACTTGAAGCTCATGGGAGAGGTCATTCTGATCACATCTCTACCTGAGGAGATTTGAATTGCTCAACACCCATATGCTGGAGTCTCCCACTAGCCACACATGGCCATTCGTTTTGGGTCAAATCCTGCCAAGTTATATTGAGCATCCCGTTGGTGTTTATTGAAAGATGCAAAATGTCCTTTAAAAGGAGACAAAGCCAGCACAGGATGGAGTCGAGAGGATCTCCATCTGAATTGTTATCCTGGAAATTGCCATAAACCATAGAGGTGAACTCCAAATGAAAGATCACACAACAGGGACCTGGAGGTAAGCAGATGGCTTTTAGAACTGGGAGTCTCACATCAGCTACAAGCAAGTAATTACCAGCAAGTCACAGCTGTGCTGGACCACATGAGCAGGTGAAAATGTGACTACGCTAGGGTGTGATCGCACTGCCAGCATCCTCTGACACTTCTCCTCTTCCCTAGCCAGCCCTAATGCTAGCAAATGTAGGGGTTATTTGCTCTGGAGAGATCAGAGTCACATCTCCTTAGGACGCCTTTAAAAAGAGGGGTGGGAAGGAAGTTAACAAGATGCTCTGAAGTGGTGGGGATGAGTGTAGCTATCATTGCAAGAGGTGAGGCGTGCATCCAGGCAAACACAGAGCTTGTCAAAGAGGCTGCCGAGAGCTAGCAAGGCACGAGCTGAGGCTGGGAGGGTGATTTCTTCAGCCAGAGCTTGGGAGGGCAGCCTGGGACCATAATCTAGTAGTGACATTGCCACTAGGCTTTCGCCATGGGTCAGCGTGCTCTTGAAGGCATAAAGATACACTGCTCTGAAATCTTGGAATTTGTTCCCATCATGAATTACTGGCTACAAGCCCTGGTTGGGAGGGAGCAGCTCATGCCAAGTTTCTGGTGGTGGGCTGGCCTGGAAAAGCAAAACCGACTCCAGCAGTCAGTCTGCTCCATGTGCTTGGCTTTTTTTTTCCAGTTGCTTTGCCTAATATGCCTAAAGAGCATAGATATACTGACAGAGTCTCAGGAAAGGTGCACATTTGTGCATCTCCAGAAATGAGAACAAGCTAAGAGAAGGATGATGCTGAAATGTCTCCTCCAGCCCCTGCAATTCACTGTCAGATAAGTTTACAACTCTCTTCACATCCATCAGCATGAAATTCTTGGGCAACAAGCTGGTTCCTGCCTCCGCTGAAGCCCGGGAGCTCCTGGCCATTCGCTCCTTGCTGGCTCTGGTAGCAGGAAAAGGTGCCCCCAAGTGCTGAACCACCTGCAAATCTCCCAAATAATTTGCCTGGTCTGCCAGAAATTAATAACCAAGAACATCATTCAAGCAAGGTAGATCAGACCCCACAGCTCCCTCAGCCACCCTCCCCTCTGCATTAGCTTTCCAGCAACGCTGCAGAGGTCTCCTGGAAAGGACCACCTGATGCTTCCGGACAAAGGAGAGAAAAAACATCTCAGCATTGAGGGCAAAGCCACTCTTCCTCCCCCCAACCCCACCTCACCTCTTCCCCCTCCTTGTCCCCATCATGCTATCTCTTTTTTTTTTTTGGCACACCTGCCATTTCTGTCAGATTTGTGCAAAGGCAGGCAGCTCTTCTGCAGTCAGTGTGCAGGGGATGTCAGAGCCCCAGCTTTTCCCCCTTTTTCCTCACCGGCACTTGGAGTCAGCCTCTCGCATCGACTGGCGGATGACATGCCTGGCTGGGCTGAGGCACTCGGATCGACGCTTCCCCAGGGTGCTGCTCCTGATGGAGTTTGCAGCAGGAGCTAAAAGCTGCATACAGATAACTCTTCCTTCCCCCTTCCTTCCTTTCAGCAATTGAAAGAGAAGAGGGTGAAGAAGACGGCACTCGGATTAAATAAACTAACAAACAGCACGCGGGGCCCTTAGCTGTGCACGAGCCAAGTGTCCTGTAACATTAAATAAATGCAAGATTAACCTTCAAGCCTTCCACACTAAATTATTTATCTTGAGAGGCGAAGAGGTCAGGATTGAAACAAAGGGTAAATATTTGACGAAGGCGCCGCGCGCACTGGCTGCAGGGCTGTTTGCCAACGGTGCCGGTGCTGCTTGCGCTTCTCTCCTGCGGGGATAGCCGAGGGCTGGCCGTGCCCGGCAGCACCTCGGGATTCAGCTGCGAGGGCAGCAGAGGGGACGAGGATAACCCTTGCACCCATCGACCGTGGCATCCTGTCTGAGGCTGGGGGAAAGCCCCAGTGACCAGACAGGGGCTCATAAGTTGAGGTTTCACCGAGCATCCCATGCTCCGCAATTAGCAGTTCCAACTGCTTACTATACTGGAGTATTATTAACCGCATGATTTACATACAACCATCTCTGTAGCCACTGCAGGAAGGGAATAACCTGATAACAGAATACCCTGCTGTTCATGCTAAGTGACAGACTCAGAAATATTAGTTTGTTTAATCAAAACACTAACACCACTGAATAGATGAAAATATTTTGCTGTTCCCTGGCTGATGTCCCCTATTAAGATCCTCAAGCATTTTTCTGTCAAAGATATGTCAATTATTTTCCTTTCAGTAAAAAAAAATTAAAATGTAGCATCAACTGGGAAAGCATACAGCATCTGTTTAACAGCCAATAGCAACTTTACAGTGCATTTTAAGGTGAGAAATGCAAAAGAGAACTACAGCCAGGACCAATGTAATTAGTCAGGATGTACAACACCTTAAATTGCCAGCTCTGTACTTTCCAGAAGTGCCAGGCTTCAGAAGGAGAAGCAGGTAGGATCTCGGTGTTAACTCACCTGAAAAAAACTTCCCTAACATTCTTTTTCCCTAGAAAGAGCATCACCAGGTCATTAATCAATAACTTTGCTTGCAGCACCCATTTCCTCACTCACGTTCCTGTCCCAGCCTGTACGAGATGCAAACCAGCGTAGGAGCAATGGACCTCACAAGATCTCAGCTTGCTCTGGTGCTGCCCAGCAGCTGGGGGAGGTTTGGTGTTAAATGCAAAAAAAAAAAAAGGAAAAAAAAATAAAGCTGTGACATATCAAATTAAAACGTTTCAGCTATTTGTCAATACAACACTTTCACAGCATCGTATTCAAAGCAGGAGCAGAAGAGCAGGGCTGGGGTGCCCTCTGCCCCGCGTTGGTACTCAGCGGGACAGATAAAACTTCTCGGGCGTTCATGTCCGATGCATTAAAGCCCTCGCAAGGTGTCAGGTCAGGAAGGATTTTCTCTGAGTGAAGGGAATCACTGGAGCGGGTTTTTACACTCCTGCACAGTAAGGTGTGTGTTTTGGGCTGTCAGGTCATCTGCTTATTTCCACGTAGCAAATCCCCACTATTTCAGAGATCAAAGACACTGGCACTGCTCTTGATCTCTCGGTGTCTCCGAGGAGTACTTTAGCTGGTGGGGTTTAGATTCTGGCTCAGGGTGCAGGTGTGCTGCAGAGCCCTCCCCAGCAAACGCCCCACGCGGTCCCTCCCACTCCTCTCCCCCACTGCACACTCCAGAGGTGTTTTCAAAAAAAATCTCAGTCACTCCACGCACCCCTCTGAGCCGCCAACACGCAGCCAGGAGCACTGCAGGTCATGTCCAGGAGAGAGCATCAGGGAAGCTGGAAACAAGATGCCCAAAGAGGAGAGCTGCCCACCCCTCCCGCCACCATGCTGCACGCTGCCGTCGCTCATCAGCTGATGAAGGCTTTGCCTCTGCTGCCAGAGAGCACGAGTTTTCATGCAGCATAAGTGAGGTGAGTAAGCTGTGAAACTCAAGCGGCAACGAGATACGTTCCTTTCTACCAATTACGAGCACAACTATAGGTAAAGAAGCCATAGCAACAAAAACTTGACCTGCTCCACTCCAGAGACATAGCTGGAGCCTATTCTAGCTTTAATGCAGTCTCTAAACGCCTACTGCTGTTAATGGTTCCTGCATAATAAGGGGGATTACAGATCTATTACAGATCTGTCACCTCTTAAGGAATATGCCATTAATCACGATCGTTTATTTGCAAATTGGTTTATAATTTTGAAAATCTTTTGCAAATTACTTTAAATGGAAGAGGGTGGGGGGCAAGGGACTTTCAAAGCAGACTTCCATGCTATTTCCTTCCTCAGCTAATGCTCCATTTTGAGTCAAATCACTGCATGTGCATGTCTGCATATGTATATGGGAATTTATATATAGGAATAAACTGGATAAGCACAACCAGGCACAAGTGAGTGTGATAGCGGTTAGCAGACAGCACATAGGAGGATGCAACTGTCTGCACACAGACTCATCGGACAGTCCATGTGGGCAAAAGTGCCTTTTTGCAGGTTGTTTTTCACCTGGGCAGCTTTTACAGATGAAGATCAACCGGGTACTTGCACGCATGCCTGCCCGCTGGCGGGACTGCCGCCTGCGGATACGCTTCAGTGTACATCCCTGCATGCATTTCTGTGGCCTTTCACCAAGCTGGTTTGAGTGAGATTTAGAGGTTGGACCCAAGATTTGTGGCCTCCTCACCGCAGCCATGCGAAACCTTGGTGTTACACTGGACACTGGAGCCAGCAGCTCTGACCAGCTAACAGCCAAACGCCCCCCTAGCCGCTCGGAGAGCCCCGCGGGGCAGAGCGCAGGATGAGAACAGATGCAGACCCTTGCTTCATCCCACAGTTCAACCCACATCTGGGTCAGCACAGAGAAATCCCTTACCCGTCCACCCTCCCTGTCTCACCTCCAGCTCCCCTGAGGCTTTGCTCTGCTTTCTGGCTTTCCATTAAACTCACCCCAAAATCCCCTTACCTATCAGAGTCTCCTCTCCACTCTCCTTGTCTCCAGCCCTTTGCATCCATCCCCGCTCGCCACCCCCACGGATTAAGTAGACTTTGCCTGGATTACAGCTGCCAATCAAGTTCAAGTGCATTTTTAATAGTTTAATTTGTGGCACAAGGTTTCAAATAAAACCATCAAGTGCAGTCGATTAAACTCATTAAGTCCTTACGGACTCATCTGTGTACTGCGCCGTTATCAGATTCGGAGACATGAGAATTAATTAGGCCGCTGTTATCCTTTGTCTGGATTAGTGTGCCAGGCCCAGTGGCTGGGTGTTTTCCTGTGAAAACACAAGGTCCATAATCTCCTTACGAGCACAACCGGGGAGACAGAGGCCTAAGAGATTTCTTCAACATTCCTCAAAGATCAAACAACAAAAAATACACTGTTCTTTGATTATTTTTTTCTCCCCTCCCTTGTTTTTTTCTCTTTTTTTTTTTTTTTAAACTAAGTACACGTTTCAGCTCATGACTAAAGGCAGTTTAGTGGGAAGACAGCAGGCAGGTAGAAACCAGTTGTTGGTACCAAAGTTGGAAACGCTCCTCACATTAACCTCCCCTACCAGGGTACACCAGGGCTGCCCTGCAAGGCTCCTTCTGCTGCAAAGGGACTTGACTTCTCTTCAACTTTCCCCCGCTTGCCAAACAACCCTTACTCACATCTGCTGGGGTTATTTCCTCACTATGCATCCCTTGGGTCATTGCCCACATTTGGGTAGAGAGACTAAGGGTACCCAAAGAGAGTAAGGGTAGCCCCTCCACCCCTACAGATCCAGAGTAATGTGAAATCATGGCTGACACAACAGGACTCTCCAGAGTGTCCCAGATGCTACGGTTTCTATGATGAGTGTGATGCCTTCAATATATGCTTTACCCGCCTCTGGGAACCATGAGTCTTCTACCAAGCAACCATTGCAGATGGTGAGCTGCTTGGAGAGAGTGACGTGCTGGTGGGAAGGACAGTGCAATACCTTGGCTGCCAGGACTGCATAGTCTTAAATATGAGGATATACAGAGATGAATACCCAATGTGGGTATTCCAGTCTATTCTGGAGGTTATGGTAGGCAGACAGGCCAAGATAAAGATAAACAAGGATATACGTAGACACTCTGAACCTGACTGTACTCCCACTTGCAATAGTCTGGCCCCTTCCCACAGAGCAGGATCCCACCACACAAATACCAACACTAAACAAGCTTCCTACGTAACTTGCCACCTACTCTGCTCTACAGAGCAGAAATACATGATATACGTTCACCATCACAACAGGGCTTTTAACAAGCAACACTCACAATACCAATATATGAAACCAATACCTATACCATGCAATATGCAATACAATACTTAGATATATAGCTGAACAACTGGATTTCTGCAGCCCAGAGGAGACTTACGAATTACCTTGTAACTCCACCAGGGTCCACTGCAGAACCGGGTAAGTGAAGTTTATACATATATAGATCCCAGCGGAGATTTTTTTAAAATACTGTAGGCAGGTAAGAACCTCTGGCTTTCTAATGTCATGAGGAACTTCATTGAGATCAAGGAACTCAGAATCCCTCCCCTCATATTAGGGCTGCCCCTCATTTATCAGGGCCTCATTTATCAGCCAAAGGAGGGCAGGAGATCCACAGCAAGTGATGGCATGCAGGTGCCCATGTGCAATGGCTGAGGGTCGGTGCCTGTCAGACTTTGGATAGTGAAGTAGGTTGGTCCTTGTCAAAGCTATTATTTCACAGAGCGACACGGCTGCGGAAGGGTCTTAAAAAGGCAATATGCCAAAGAGAGCTTTATCCAAGAGGCTTTTCTGGTGGACACAAATCCTTTCCGATGGGCCAGCTGCCGGAAAGCATGTTGCAACAAATTTATGAGAACATAACAATGCTGTAAAGAGATGAACTTAAGGGACAAAGAAAAGTAATCCATATTAAGACTGGCAAGGGCTTTGCGCCTGCTAACAGTCCTGCAGAATTGCATTTGAGGGGAGCTGAGCTACAGCAATTTCTAAACTAAATCACTTGGGCCTGCCAGTACTTTCACCAGTTTATTACAGAAATTTACTCACAAGGGTCAGTGACCCCTCCGTCAATGACTCCCCCAGGTGACTTCCCAAGCCGCGTTAAGCTACAAGTGTTTGCTCTCATTCGCTCTGATCTTCTCTTTCTCTCCTCCTCCTCTTCCACTTCCCGTTTCATTCGCCTCTCCACTGAATCCCTTCTTTTTTTTCTCTCTATTGTCAAATCACAGGAGTAGGGTACGATGTGACAAGACAGTGTTGGAGGAACAATAAGAGATGCAGACGTGCAGGAGCAACAGAGAGGCAAAAGGGCTGAGAAGGGAAGCCGAGAAGCCTGAACGTGATGGAGGGGAAAAGGGAGGTGTGAAGAGCTGCAGGGATGGCAGTAAGGCAGCTACGCTTTTGGGAAAGATGAGGATTTCCACATCTGCTGCCCTGTACAGATAACATGAAGACAAGGATGAGGGTAAGAGCAAAGCCGCAGCCTCCAGGATGCAGAGGGCCTCCAGAATCACTTTAGCTACTAAGGTGGGGAGAAAACAATGGGAGCTGCAGGGTATAAGTGGAGGAAGAGGCAACAGAACTTGGTACAAAGGAGAAAGACTAAGGGGCAGAGCAGTGGTATGGGCAAGAGGGGCAAAGCAAAAGGTCTGATGGCATTGCATCAGGAAAAATATGAGCTATCTTGTTAATGGAGAGGAGTACATCCCTCCAAAGGTGGGCATCCAAGTGTGTCAGATGAGTTCCGCTTCCTTTTCCTAGAAGGAGGTGTAGACAATTACATATTTCCTGAGCCCAGAACATCTGCCCTTAGGCAAGCTGAATCCTACAGAAACCTTGTCTCACCAATACAACATCAGAGTTCCGCTCTGCTACTGGGCAAGTTCTCCGGGCCTGGCATAAATCTAATCCTCGTCATTTCTCCAGTGGAAAAGTAAACAAAAGAAGTTTTTCAGGAAATACTTAACCCACATGCCCTGGAATATCAACTGCTGAAAGTTTAAAGGCATCTCAGTCCACAGCTGGCTTTCTGCCACTGCCCCAGCCCTGCCAACCTCCTCCTGCTTCTGCCCAGATGCTTCTCTGAAGCAGCCTTCAGCATTTCTTGTGGCCAACACGGTTTTCCACAAATTATTAATTACAAGCAAAAGCACACAGAGCAGGCAGGCATCTTTCATTTGGCTCCAAAGGGTTCTCCTTTCAGTGTCTCCTTCTCACTCTCTTTTTTCTTTCTTCTCTCTCAACCACTCATATGGAATTGATGAATGTCTCTTTAAGGCCCTGTGTCTGCCACCTTGCAGCACATCCTTGTAAATCAGATAAATATCTCAAGGATGCTTATCCTGGGAAAATTGAGATAATTGCACTAAATTGAAGAGTGTCTTTTTTTTCCTTACCCCCCCACTTCTTCTTCCCTTTTCAGCTGGAGTCTCTTGTAGTAACAGGTGTGCTGACTGCTAATTCCTGCACAAGAATTAACCCCTCTCTCTAGAGGGACGGCTCCCAGTAGCCAGTTCCAGGCTGGCTCCTGAAGTGAGTTTTAACCAAGATAAGATGTCAGTAATGAACCTTTTCATAGCTCTGTCCAAGTCTCTCTTGGAAAAATTCACCCTTGCTGGTGACACTCACCTGCTCAGGAGATGTCTGCTGTGATGTGAATGAATGGTGGGTTGTGTCTGTAAGGGCTAACACAGGGCTGGCTCCAATGTCCTTCTTCCACCATGGACCAGTGCTGTAAAAAGCCAGATAAAGGGAAAACAGGAACAAAAAAAAATACAATGGAAGGATGGAGATGAATAGGATTCAGGTGAAATAAAATGGATTATTAAGAAATAGCAGGAAAACTAGCACGGTAGTCAAGTCAAGTCAGCCCTGAGTGATCTAATCTAAGCCGGCCTGCTCCAAGAAGGTCTTGAGGTCTCTTCCAACCCATATCTTTCTGTAGTCCCATGGCAGGATAGAGGAACATGAATGCTATTTGAGAGGAAGCACAGACCCCCAAACCAGTCCCTGTTTCTCAGTGTCATTGCCATGTGCTTCTCCCTCCACCTACAGAAGTGAGAACACCTCCCACCAGCTAAGAACAGTGCCAGCTACATCGAGTTATTAACCCTTGCTTCCACGGTAGTAGCAAACACCTCCAGAAGAGCAGGAGACAGGGCAGCAGGGGAGGAGATCGAGGGGCAAGTTGTGACCCTGCTGTTTTTCTCTGAGGTGAAGAAAACTCTACAAACCAGAAGCCTACAGCGCTTTGCTTTTGGTGCTCTACAGCCGAACACACAAGCAAATTGGGACTGTCAGAGGGACTGAAGGTGAGTGATGGTGCAATCCAAAGGGGATGATTACTTCTCTATGAGATTTCCAAGTAGCACCTGGGGTCTCCGGGGGAGCCAGCAAAGAAGATTTTTAGGTGACTTTGTGTAAAGCAAAGAGAATAAACACAGAAGGTGCTCAGAGAGCAAGGACAGCTCTGCGCTCAGAAAACTAGGGAGGTGGCAAGGAGCCAATGGTGACATGGAGTAAGACCCTCACAACGACAGGCCTCTTCCAAGTGCAGATTAGACCTTCAGGCCCAGCCAGCTCATCTAAAGCATGCATTGGCTGGGAGGAAGCACAGCAGACTGGCTCCAAGCCCCATGAGATAATCACTGAGCTTGGGCAAGCGGTCTTGAGGCTGCAGGTGGGTTGGAGAGAGAGAGAAGGACAACAGCTGTTTCTACTTCAGCCAGGTGTTCCATGCCAGGCCACCCTTCTCTTATCCACAGCAGAGCCACAGCTCTCTGCAGGCTCATCAGAGCCCATTCTTCTGAGAATGCTCTCACGCACACCAATAGTGATTCAAGAAGCCAGGCAGAGTTGAAACAAGGTGAATGTCGTGGCTGAAGGAAGTGGTTCAGAGCTGTGGCTCCAGCCAGAGCTTCACCAGCACTTCTCTATCCATTCCAGGTTCGGGGAGGAAAGAAACAAATTTTAAGAAGGTGGGAAACAGCTTCTCTAAAGGTTCACTGATGAAGAGAGGATGAAAGAAATTCTCATGAGTCAACTCCCTCTTTTCAGTCGTAGCCCAAATTCTCTCACCTTCCCCTGCCTAATCATCAGAAACAGCCACCATGTCCATGTCCTGCACTCCGGACACATGCAGTAGAAGGTGACTCTTCTGCCTGCTCTATGTCATCCCAAATTGAGCTTACAGGTAGCACCACCAATGCAGAAGAGAGGAGCTGGTTTTCCATGACTCCTCTCAACCCTTGCCCTAGCTCTGCAATGAGGCTGAGGACCACTTTCAGTACTTATGGGATGGAACGATGCCTGCCCAGTCTGTGAGCTGCCAAGTTGCTCCCGGCATCAGCAGGCTCTATGCAACATCTCCACCCATCTCAGGAAGAATAGGCTTGACGGTGTTTTGACTCCCTTCTCAGAGACTCCCACACGGCACTTCACAATCCAACTTTGCTCTCAAATACACATCCTGGGCTGCATTCCAGAGATGTGTGTCAGGCACGAAGTGCTGTCAGTCAGCCCCAGTCACAACACATCAGGGCTTAGGAGAAGTCTGACTGATCGGGGTGAGGGGGGAGGGAGCGCCAGAACGAGAAGAAAAGGCTGAACAGCAAAAAAATAGGAGAGGAGAAAGACATACCAAGTAGGAAAATGGGAGGGACTATTCCACAGAGCAAGGATGTTTTCCATTTGTGATATGGCAGTGGTGTCACGCACCAAAAAGGACAGAGATGTTGAGATATAGAGTCACGGGGAGGAAAGTGGAGGAAGCTCCTGGGAGGGATCCTGGTCTGAAACGCGGTGTCTCATCCACGTAGCTTCAGGCAGCAGGAACTGGAACTTGCTGCCACATCAGCAGCATGGCAATTAAAGCGGGCTGTAGGGAAGAAGCTACCAAACAAAACGTGCGCCTGGCTACATGTCACTTCACAGTTGGCTCCGACATGGGCAACCTCGGCCAAGAATGGCCAAATGGCCATGGCACCGGGACTGTCTCTCCCGTGCCACGGAGGAGATCGTGGGGTGCAGGGAAGGGTCACCGCAGGAATGATTTGGGCAGTTTTCCTGCCACCACTCACATATTTTCCTTTGTGAGAAGATACCTGCCATCCTAACTGTCAAAAAATGCAAAGCTGGGCAAAACAGGAAAAACTGAGGAAGCAACCAAAGCTGTGCTCATTTGAAGACAAAGGTGAATGAATTTAGGCAAGGGTTCAGAGGAGAGGTCTGCCTTTGGAAGGGCACTGCATTGGAGAGGGAGGAGGTCCCTCCCCATTCTGGGAGATGAAGGACATGGAAAGAAGACTTCAAACACGGCATAAAAGTTTGAGATTAGTATGCTTATATTATGAACTTCAGTCTCTTCCACCATGCGTGAAATGAGTAAATATTCATTGGGCTGAAGAGAAAGAGAGGAGGGGGGTGAGGAGAGATG
This sequence comes from Tauraco erythrolophus, assembly GCF_009769465.1. Lineage (NCBI taxonomy): Eukaryota > Metazoa > Chordata > Aves > Musophagiformes > Musophagidae > Tauraco > Tauraco erythrolophus. Next base: position 12,480,452 of record NC_141476.1, read on the forward strand.
ACTCCATAGCATAATTTATATAAATACTCACTGCAGCTTGAACAAGAACCCACATCTCCCCCATTCCCAGGTAAGTGCCAGAGGAGCCAGGCTGGAAGTCCTGCTTCTTTTTACTCCCTCACTGCAACTCAGGATTTAAATAATATTTAATTATTCCTCACGAAGTGGAAAAGTTCAAAAGGCAGGACTGAGAGGACTCTTCTGCCACCTCAAAATCAGAATTCCCTGATAATCAGGAGGATTTTTCCATGCGGGTTCAAGTCTCTTTCAGAAGGAGAAAAGATCAGAGGAGAGAGGGCTCTAGCTATTGCCTTATTTTGTAAGGGCAGCCAGTGTTTCTCGATCCACACAGACCCTGATCGCTGAGCCATACCCAGAAGATGCCTCACAGATTGGGCTTTGCCAGTAAGACAGATATGCCCAGAGCAACCTGGTGTTGCTTAGGCATAAGATAAGCAGTGACCTGCTCAGCATGCTGAAAATGCAGATGGGTCTGGCAAAGAGCTTTACAAGCAGAACTTCAGGGAGGAAAAGGAACATGGAAATATGTCAGCTATATTGAGAGGCAGCTGAACAGAGGCTCTGAGGATCCAAACTAGACCCCTAAAACTGTTTTATGTTTGGGGGGCAACATACCTCTGTCAAACGGACTGATTTCCCCACAAATCTATGAGAGGCAACAATAGACTTGAGCTCACCTACATCATGAAGAAGATACAAGGGAAGGAACCACATGAGAAACCTGCTGTCCAGCCAAACCATTCCCATGGGAAACTCAGTGAGTCGTATCGGTCTCTTGTCTACAAGGAAGCACTGTTGCCTCTCTAGCTCAGACAGGTGGTGCAGGGGTACAACCCACGAACAATTTCAAATTCTTCATCACTGAGGGACAGATCTTGCATGAGGACTGCCTGCAGCTCTGGCTTCTTGGGCTGTGTTTAGCCAGCTCACGTAGGGTTGGACTGGATTTCTCTTTCAGCTTCATGACAGACAGGGAAATAAAGTGGATGGTGTGTACTCTGACTTCAAGAGGCATTTTCTAACCTCTGAGGAGGAATCTTATCAGAGAAATGGAAGAGGTCGTTAGGGGTAGGGATGGGAAGCTCTAGAAATTACACATTGCCTAGAAAATTGACTGGAAGAAATGAGAGTCTCTGTGCAAGCTGGCTCATGGGGAAAGGTGAGTCCATCCCTCCCACTTCCTTCTATTTACCATCTTCACAATCACTGGTGGTTTCCCTCTGACGCAACCCAACCTCAGCTCTTTGGCTGAGTGCTCCAGCTGACCCCTTCGTGCATCTGTAACATGGCAGGTGGAAAAGGTAGCAATAAAACAAAGAACATGGAGGGAAATCCAGATGGGGAAGCAAAGAGAGTAGTGTGAAACCCAAATCCTTTAGACCTCAGCATCCTGCACTGAATCACCTACCTTCACTGGGCAAGAGAGCTCATGAGTCAGACCACTAGACCCCATGGCTGGGGTGAGGAGCCAGCAGTCTTCCAAGTCACTTTTATGATCCAACAAAGGAGGAAGAAAGGGCGACAGAAAGGAGGACGCAGTGAGCCTTGCCTTTCACTACTTCATCTGTATCATAAATTACTTTTAGAAAGTGCTGCAAAACATCTCTGCAAACCCAAGAGGAGACCAAGGAGAGGGAAAGACCCCAGGCACCCCACCACTCCTCCCAGCCTGCCCTCAACCTGTAAAGACATCAGTCCGACAGCACATGCTTGCAAAGCCCGGCCCGGCTCTGGCTGGGTTAATGTGACAATCCATTTCTGACAGCGTGTCAATATAAAGCAATTTAGGAGTGCATGAAAAATCGACCCGAGGTAACAGGCAATTTCTCCGCTCTGCTGGTTAGACGGAAGCAGGGACCAACGAGGCCAGCCTCTCCGAGAGCACTCACTTCGGCAGTGCCCGGCGTGCCAGCGCGCACTGTCTCGTCAGCAGCTCTCGCCGGAAAGAGGGACGGAGGAAGGCAGGAGCAAGACACCTGCTGTGGGGTATGGTCTCAGGATGGGGACAAAGGAGAGTGGAGGGTGGCATCCCATCCTTTCTTCCCATAAAGATTTTGTTAATTGGGAGGCATTTAAATACATCAAGTAACAAAGTGGTTGAAACAGAGTAGATGTATTTAAATACAGACATGATTGTAAGGCAGCACCCTGGCCTCAAGTTCATACAACCTGCCCTATGGGCAGGGAGCCACTGGCTGGACCACTCTAGGCTGGAGACAGACAAGCAGGTGGTTGAGACAACCTAAAAACCTGATGCCAGAGAAGTCATTTCTTCTTTTAAGTCAAACTCAGAGCATGCCTGAACGGGACCTGAGGCACTATCCAACACCATGCTGCTGCCCTTCTGCCACGGACACAAGGACTGGGGCATCTCCCCATGCAGGGACTAGAAGAGGCCATAGGAATGAACATGGAGAGCAGAGGCGGCAATGGGAGAGGAAGATGAAGGCACTGGCATCACCTAAGCCTGGCCGGCCCTCCTTCCCTCTCTGTCACTAGCACAGATTGCAGGGAGGGCAATGGTCTGCCTCTTGCCCACGTAGTAGTCACCAGCAGCCATCTCAGAGCTCTGCCTCTGCTGTGCTGTGAAAGCACATTGGCTCAAACACTGAGGCTGGTGTAGAAAAACAGAGGATGAGCCCAACCCAAGCAAATCTGTTTGCAAATGCGGAGAGCAGCAGCGACGTGCTGGCAGTGCTCATCCAGCATGATGGGCTAACAGACACTCCCACCATGCTAAAAGCATCACGGTCTGTCATTATTAAAAGCAGAAAACACAACAGACGGAGCCTATGCCACTAAGTCCAGGCTTTTGCTCCCTCACAACCCCGTAATGTTTCACTCTGCAGAGTTGATTGAGATCCCTCACCCATCCAGAGACAAGAAATGCCACCTTCACTGAAAGAGTCAGGAGAGATTACACTTGCTGCCTACTTTTTGAATCGAGCAACTTCAAACTGGGCTGAACTTCCGCCCATGCCATGCAACATACTCACAGAAACTCTAGAGGGTGTTAAGCAAGGAAATGCAGAAGTCAAAAAAAGGAAGAATGAGTACAGAAAGAAAATACAATATTACTGTGATTCTACCAGAATAACCTGCTGGGTTGAACCTACCTTTCAACATATTTTTATCCAGGACATCATGGGATACGGCCAGGGAGGCAGGATTTGGGGTTGGGTCCTTTTGTGCGGTTGCATTAAGAGTAAGATTCCCATTTTATTTTGATTTAATAAGCTAGTTACTGCATGTTAACAAAATTAAAAGTCATTATTAAAGGCAGATGTACTGGTGTATGAATAGCTAAGCATCAGCTTTGCCTTTAGATCATCCACAGCTTCGGCATATGCTTCTGATAACCAGCTGTCACTTCCGAGCGATGTGGTAACTCTCTTACTAAATCTTAAATGGGCACATGGAGGTTACTTTTAAAGTAGTACTTTTTCCCCACTTCTATCTTTTCCCCCATGCAACTGAGCCAACTCAGGAATTTCCTGCAACGTTTTTCCCCCTCATTAATGGGATGCATGTTGAGATCAGAAAGGCCAAGTGATGACCTATCTTTTTGGTTTTACATCCCTTTGGAAAAATCCATATGACTTTCTGTGTGTCAAAACAGTCATAATACATCCCAGACGCCTGGGTGCTAATTGCACTTTTTCTACTAGAAGCCGCTAAGCTCCCCTGAGAAGCCCTTCAACCACAAGCCCTGTTTGTCCATCGCTGCCACATTCCTGAACAGCTTTGCAGTAAGAGGCTGGTGAGCTCGGCTCTTGGACGAGTCACCAACAACCACCCAGAACAAACACCACCTTCATCACAAACTGTGTATTCAGAGGATGCTGGAAACAGGGGCACCATGGGGCTTGTGAGAAGCAAAATCTGTTTCTGTGGTGGGAGTAGAGGCGAAGAGTTAAGAGAGAAAATCAGTCATCTTATTTGCAAGGTTCCATTTTTTCCATCATTAGCAGAGGGAGTTGGGACTTGTTACACACCAGGTAGGAGCGTCTGCGGATATGTTGCTGTAAGGTCTGAAAGAAACAGAAACAGTCCCTTCTTTGCACTCCACAGAGATGAAGAGCTGGCCTGTCTGCCCCGGGCTATGGTCACTGCTGCCCTGGGAAGGGGAGGGGAGCATCAGGGGACTCGTTGTCCTCCTGTGCTTTCCTCTAGGCACTGCTATCAGCCACAAACACAGGATATTTGTGGTCTAAACTTTCCCATCCTTATGTCTGAAGGTCCTGTACACTGTGCTATCAATCATCTGCAGAAATATTAAGCTGCTGGAAAGCTGACGCTGTCATGTCCGATATTCATTCACTTGAGGATCAAGTGCCTCAGTGAAAGCAGGAGCAGAGTCCGAACACAGAGTCCACCATCCCTGATCTCATTACAGCCCTGCCACGTGCACAAGCTCCTTTTCCCTCCAGGTCTCTCTTCCCACAGCCCTGACCACAGCTCATAAATTACTAAATGCATGTATTTTTAAAATCAGGTTTGTGGTGAGGGAGACATCGAAGATGAAGCGGAGGGGAGGGGGGGAGAAAACAAAACCAACAAATACAAACAGTTCAAACACTGCAAAATGGTTAACGACATGTAAGTCCTTCAGAGCCACAAACCCCTTGGTCCCTACGGCCAGCAGGATTCATTAATAGGTTTACTGCCAATGCCAGTGTGAAAGGCGGTGGTGCACGAGGACGCAGAACTCTCTGTTCTTCCTCCAATTATGTGCCAAGTTAAAACTCTAGGAAAAAAAACACACCACCTAATCCACAGTCATTCTTTAATCTTGTGCAGCTTATTAAAACCAAGAGGACAAGATAATCCACCCAGGCTGGCAAGTTGGACGCTGTTCATTCCCTCTCCAGAAGAAATCAGCTCGTATTTTCTCCTGAGGGTCCCAAGAGGCTCAGAGACCAGAAGACACTGACAATATGCTACAGAAAGAAAAAAAGAAAAAAAAAAAAAGAAGGTAATTATGGAAAAAGTTCAGAGGAAAAGATGTTTCTGCACAGCTGCAGGGTGAGTAGGAGCTGCACACACAGCGGGAGCTGCTGGCTCCCCGCTCCTGGTTATCAGAGGGCCACTCCGAAGGGGCAGAGGGGCTGTTAGTGGGATGGACAGCTCCAGTCATTCAGCCTCAACAAGCCTGATCCACAAGAAGTCTGAAGAAGAGAAAAAGATTCTGCATCGCATGCTGCACAGCAGAAGAGAGCTGGGCTGGACAGGTCACACAGAGGGAAAGAGCAGGGCAAGCTGGGCCATTGTGTAGGGCACTAGCTCAGCACTGATGTTCACATCTGTGTTGGGTTTGTGTGGTGGGGTTTTGATAGTGGGAGAAGGGCTACAGGGGTGGCTCCTGTGAAAAGCTCCTAGAAGCTTCCCCTGCTCCGGGTCTGACCCACCTTTGGCCAAGGCCAAGCCAGTCAGAGATGGTGGTAGCTGTGGAACCTGCAGTGGAGAGAGGGGGTTCATCAGGCCTAGCATGGCAGTGGGGAGAGAGGAGTGAGATGGGAGAGAAACAACTCTGCAGACACCAAGGTCACTGAAGACAGAGGGGGAAGAGGTGCTCCAGGCGCTGAAACAGAGATTCCCCTGCAGCCCATGGTGAGGGGGGAGGCTGTCCCCCTGCCACCCATAGAGGTTAATGGTGGACCAGTCTGTGAAGACCTGCAGCTATGGAGGACTCCACACCGGAGCAGGTGGCTGTGCCCAAAGAAGACCATAACTCTGTGGCTCAGTCTGTTCCTGAAGGACTGCACCCCATGGGAGGGACCCATGCAGGACCAGGAGGAAGGAGCAGCAGAAACAATATGTGATGAATGGACTGCAACCCCCATTCCCCATCCCCCTGCGATGCTGGAGGGGAGGAGGTAGAGAAATGGGGAGTTAAACTGAGCCTGGGAAAGAAGGAAGGAGTGGGGGGAAGATGTTTTAAGATTTGTTTTTTTTTTCTCATTATCCTGCTCTGATTGGATTGTTAACAAATTAAATTGATTTTTTTCCCCCCAGGTTGAGTCTGTTCCGCCCATGACCATAATTGGTGAGGGATCTCACAAGCCTTTCATTATATTTTCTCCTCCCCATCCCAGTGGGACGTGTAGCCACGTGGTGCTTAGTTGCTGGCTGGGCCTAAACCACGATGACATCCCCGACTCTGTCACAGACTCCCTTAGGCGAAGGATGGAGGTGGTTCAGAGGGACTGACATACCCAGTGGGACAGCACAGCAGTGCATGGCATGACCCCAGGTGCTGGAGAGGTGATAGAAAACAGGAAGGGCAAAAAACTCCACCAGGAGCAAAGGTGCCGATGGCTCTGGTCCTCTTGGGAAAGGTGGGAAAAAGGAGATGGCAAGGCAGGCAACACCCTCACCAATGCAATGGATGAAGACATATGAGAGGATGAAAGAAGATCAGTTGGGGCCACCACTACTTGGACAAAAGAGATAAAAGCAGATCTATTAGGAAAGTGCTGAAAGCCCTCCTTGGAGCAGCAGGGATGGGTTTGGATGGACACTAAAATTTCTGTTAACACTATTACAAAGAGAGAGAAACTACAAAAATTACTCATTCAGGAAGACTAAATTCCCAAACAAAAACAAAAAAATGAAATCTGCAGCAGTAAAAGCCCACACATCCTAGCTGCAATGGTTAAAGACTTGAACACCAACTGTAGATGCATCACCAAGAAACGATGGTGATTTAGACTCAATATTGATGAGTGAAAAGAACACTGGAAGAGCTGGAACTGGAAAATAACCTTGGATAGAGTGATTTATTTATAACTTCTACCTTATTTTGACTTATTTTAAACAGAACAGATAGATAAATAACAGTAGAATGCTGCCTAAAGGTTCCTGGTTTCAAAAGGACAAACCCAGGCCTTGGATATAAAAGGGAGGACCAACTGTCATTGAACCAAAGGCAAAATTCCCTGGAGACTGCACCCCAAACATGGAAAAAATATTGAAGGAGCAGCTCATAACTTGCTGGAATGAGTATAGTAATGGTGGTAAGAGGAATAAGGAGAGTATAGAAAAGGAAATGATTAAGCAGCAAAGGCGGCAGTTTTTTAGGGGCTGGGAAGTAGAGGGACAGAGTGAAAAATGCCAGAAGTCAAACTGAGTTAGACCTGGGGAAGGATATTAAAACAAACAGCAAAAGGTTCTCTGGCCACACAAACACAAAGATAATAAAGACAGAACACGCAGTGCTGTGATGCAGGATAGGAGAAGAGAGTTCAGAGAAAATCTAGGTAAGGTCCTAAGACTAAATGAATTCTTCTCAGCAGCTCTGGACAGGGACAATAATTACAAACATACGAACTAAACTGGGTGACCAATATGGAAAACACACTTACCACAGCTGAGACGGAAGTGAAGAGCCAAGATCTTTCTGTGATGAAGCAATGTGGCCGGGTAGCACCCAGCCCAAATTCCTGGACGAACTGCCTCATGAAATGACAGGACTGGGAGCAAGGGTTTCGACAAATTCACCAGTAAGGAGGTGGAGAACATAAAATGCAGCACCTGTAAGTGAGAAGGATGGAAATACAATCTGAGCAGCTGCCATCCCAGTGTGCAAGGGAAGAAGCAAAGACTGGGGAGGGCTGTGGAAGAAGCCAGACTTTCCTGTTTGGGATTGTTTTCATTTTTATCTCACTTCTTGTGTTAATAACTGATCTTCCAGATAAAGGAAAATATACATTTTAGTGAATCATCTAATGCGATGCCATGATGGGAAATGATTTGTTACGGTAAAGAGGACAAGGCTTAGCGCAGGCAATGTAGGGGCAGACTGGGATTTGGTGGAAGGAAGGGGACCGTTCAGCTGCAGGAAGGTTGGCAGTGGAGTTCCCTGCACAGCCATTTTAGGAATTGCCATAGTTAACAATTTCCGTAATGAGCTCGTCTTAATGAAGCTAGCCCATGAGAAGCAGGAGAAAAAACAGGAAAGACAAGGTGGATATCACACTGGAAGCACAGCTGGAGGATGGCTCCAGCCCTGGAAGCACACAGCGTAGTTTTTGAGAATTTCTACTGCAAATAAGGAATTCCTAAGTTGAAAATGAAGAAGAGAAGACCCTGCTTGTAGGAGGTAATTACAGGCTGATTAATGAGATACAGCCACAACGCAGTCAAATTTGATCCTAGGGTGCATGCAGTGGAGGGTTCCCAGCAGAGGAAGGCATCATCTGATTCATGAGATAAACTGGTCATCCACTCTCAAGAGCAGCAACAGATGCAAAGAAAGGCTGCCAGGGTAACCAACGGATGGGAGATGGCCCAGGAAGAGAAGGCACATGAATTTTTGGTTTATTTGGTTGAAGGAGATGTGTTTGCTCTCTCCATCCCAACCATAGTTAGTAAACAAGGGAAAAAGCAATGGAAGTAGAAGGATGACGTGTGCTAAAAACACATTAACCAGCTAGAAACATGTCTAAGCTCAAAATTATGCCTCACAGAGCAGGGAGGCAGCTAGGGCAAACAGTATAAAAAAAGGAGGAAAGATTTTTAAGATGGAGCCTGCTAAGAGTATGAAAGGGATTTTATGAGGTTGTTCCCAGCTGGGAATTTGGCCAAGGTACTGGGGTTAACACACCCACTACTCTGAAAAGCACCAAGGGATTTTCAGCAGCCAGAAATTGCCAAGACCCGAGTTTTAAATCTCCACTGCTGAAATGCAACTATTTATTCAGAGCAGTTCCACTTGAGCAACTATGTGAAATGCTGCTCTGAGACTCTCAAAAGTCTCCTGGGGAGCAGGCGAAAAAAATACATATATTCTGTCTGGAGCTGATTCTCTTTCCACACTTCTTTCCCTCCCATCCCTCTTCACCACTAACAGGATTTGCATCAGAGCAGCCCAGCCCTTGGAGCCATGCAGCTCCCAGCCCTTCTGCCGGAGCTTGTCACACCGTGGAGACATCACCTTTGGATGTTTCAGCAGGAGGAGCGGGGTCGCAGGTAGCCAAGGGGGACTTTGGTCACACAACACACACCTCTGTGCTCCTCCTGGCAAGCAGGGAAATAGTTCAGGCATCGTGGGGTATTGTACAGTTTAGACACGTCCAAGAAATACGAGCTAGGAGCAGATGCTTTCAGAGCTACTCAAGACTTTCTTAATAACATAAGCTTACCTGGAATGAAAGAAAACTAAGCCATCTCCATCCGAAGCCAAATGAGAAGGTACCAGCGCACTCGGTGGTTCCCAGGGAGCAAAGTGCTCATCTTAACACGCGCCATGTCCTTATGCACATGCTATGGAACAGCCACTGTTTGAGAGATCCCGATATCCCAAAGGTCATTTTTTATGAGCTCAATGTACTGTGTTTTCTTGCAACAACCACTGGACGCTGCAAAAGAGGCTGGTCAGCCAGAGCTCTCCATTTGAAGGGGGATTATTTTATTTTTTTATATCCTTGTCCCTTCTTTTACTCCATATTATTTGTGCTTCTGCTCAATAGGACCAGTGAAAGCTTCCACACCAAAGCCTGGACGTGAACCAAGGAGCGTTACAAGTCCTGCCCTGCCGGCAGTGAGGAGCACCTGCAATATAACACGCAAATGCCAAAGCACCACGAAAAAGCAAACCTGAGCAGACTTAATCCTCCTCCAGATGCTCAGCTCCTCAACGCTTCTCTCTTGTTGCTCAGTTTGGCAGTGGGGCTGAGCCAAGAGGGAAGCCCAAGTGCTGGGAGTGGGGCAGGAGGCAGAAGGATGCTCTGCAGTGGACAGTGTAGCCCTTCAGCCTGCAGACATTTACATGCCATCGAGCAGAGGTGACGGGAGCAGCCAGAGCAGCTGATACACAGAGGCTTAGCAATAAAGCCCCCCACCCCGCCACTCGCTGCCTACACATTTCACCTCTGAGCCCATAAACTGGCATGTGCACAGGCAGGTCAGTCCCCAACACTGTGACTCCTAAGGCTGCCAGCAAGGTGAGGCACAGCTGGCACTTATCTTCCCTGTCCCTTGTCCAAAGGAGACACCTTTCCACCTCCGCAGCTTAGGCAGGGTCTCTGGAGCCTAAATGCCAACAGGGAACGACCAAGAAAACTGCATGGGATGCTGGTAGAAACATGCCCAGTGCTGCTATGTCCCACTCCATGGCCAGCTCTTCCTTTGCGCTTGCACAACGATTGGCACAGAGCAGGCTGCCATCGCTGCCCTGCACGCCATGCATACACCCACGGGAGAGGGAAAGGAGACAGCCACACTGCCCAGTCCCAGCCCTCGCCAGGCACCTGGTGGTCCCCACAAGGCTCTCACCCTCCTTGCTGCCCACCGCACAGGCACCCCCTCCCCTTCCCCTGCCCTTCTCCGCTTGTTCCACAAAGGACGCGCATGACCTCAATCTGTCCGCTCGGATTAGAGCGCAGAGCCGTTCCCCTCTGCCGAGCACAGAGCCCCAGCAGCGCTGCCACGGCGGGTTATTCAAGAGGAGGTCCAGCGAGGGCTGACGCCGTCACAGGGCAGCAGGGACACGGAGGTGAGAAGGGGCAGTGTCGGCTGCACCGTGCCAGAGCCTCCGCCCCTGGCTGCGAGCAGGAGAGGTGTTGTCCCAGGAAGCTGGGCTTGCCTGAGAGGTGGAGGCTGAACAGAAAGGGTTAAGAGGTGAAGGAGGAGTGGGGACTTCTTATTATAACTGAGTGGAGATGGCTGCATGGACTGAGCCCCAGCTGCAGGAATACAGGTCCTTTGGAGAAGTGTTTCTTCATAGTACTCCAGAGACGCCTACAAACCAAAGTAAATAAAAAGTTAATTATATAAAATGCAGCAGGGCCCATTCTTTGGACCAAGACAAGTGATGCAGCATGGCTCAAAACAGCTGCAGTCCACTCCCTGTTCCCAAAATCAGAGTGACCCCACTCAAACTGCTCTCTGGGAGCTGTTGCTGGACCATGACATCCCTAAGAAGTACCTGGACAGGAGATGAGCTCCTGCAGGAAGCCCCATCAATCTTCAGTGCACCTTGCCCCATACCACCAGCACCTTCTGCTCAGGCAGGAGCTCAGCACCACAGAGATGAATTCAGAGGAAGGACTAGAGAGAGGAGGGAAGGTGCCCTTCAGCCCCCGGTAGACAAAAAGGGCAGAGACGCTTGCACAAGGAGCTGACTGGCCAGTCTGCAAAGAAGCAGAAGGACAACAGCTACCATGACGCCCCTCACATACACACAGCCCAGCAAACTGGTCAGGCAGAGAGGGCAGCGAGCCCTGGAGGCCTCCGTTGCGTTGGTTGAGGATGACAAGCCAAGTCTGACAGCTCTGCATGCTGTCACCATCTATTGCGTTGCATTCCCTGAAGGACGACGGGGCGAGGGCAACGCCCAGAGCCCCAGTGAGCAGGCTACCAGACACCCTGGCACAGCCAAGAACTGTCTCCCAGCTGCAAACGCCTCTCCAAGTCAAGCCTCTCTCCTTTTTTTCTTATAAAAACACCAGCAGAGGTATTTCCCCCTGGTTAGAAGACAAGCCTGCTGGCAGCACCCAACCCATCTCAGCCAACTCTGCACTGAAACCTGAACCTCAGGAAGGACCATCATGCCCCAGGGACATAAAGCTTCACCAGCATGTCCTGCACCACAACAGTATGTGAAGTGTCCAGGGCTGGGACTAAACAGCTGTACTCAATCCCTGATCCAGCCATAACTGATGGCTATGGTGTTCATGGTGAGGGCATGATTCCACTTACTCTGCTGACCAGGGTCAGCTGAGAAATGTAGATCTAGCTTCTGAAATGTCTCAAAATCTCAGGTGTTCAATGTAGGCATTTCCAGCTCAGTCCTCCCTCACGGAAAGGAGACATATCAGTGCTGGAATGAGAAGCTCTGCGAAGTCCCAGCTAGTCTATCCATGCCCAGAACCTCCAAGACTTTGCCCCATTCAGCAGCAAGGACATATTGCAAGCATGTAAGCTGTGGCTAAGATGCACATCTCTCACAGAAGGTGCATTACAGTACCCTCCATCATTTTCTCTCACTCTGTGCCTCACCCAATTTGGAGTCACTGTCCCTATTACCCCTTAGGAATAGTCCCTAAATGGAAACTCAAGAGGAAACCTCAGCCAGGCTGGAGACGTGACAGATCTGACAGTGTCAAGAGAATCTCCACTCCACCCACTCTCTGCTCACCTCCAAGGGGAGAAGCCACCGCTTTCTCTCGAGTTACAGCTCTGCAGATAGAAAACCTACTGCAACTGCTTGTGCCACCCTAAGACTGCGCAGCTCCGCTGCTGCCCAGCCTGTCCGCTCTGTCCCCGCGGCCACCGAAGTTCAGCCAGCAGCTGGGGTGCGTGGTGACATGGTGGTGACATGACAGAGGCCCAGCTGCAGCTTCATGCTGGAGGACAGCCTTGCCGTGACGTCCTGGGGCATCAGCAGTGAGGAGAGTGGCACGTCCCTCCAGCTGCCCCAATGGCTGGCCTGGCTGTGCTCTCGTTCCTCTGCTCCTCCAGCCCTCCCCAGCCCACAACCTCACAACACAAAAGCCTCTTCTTATTTTAGTTCAGTGACACAGAAAAACAGCCGTCAGGATGGGGGGAAGGGGTCAGATGCCAGCGTGGAGAAATCCTCCGAGTCAGACACACAAACAAACCCAAATCACTGCTTCTCGTGGATGTCACAATAAGTAGCACAAACTGTAGCTGCAGGAAAAAAATCCAATAGACACCAATTAAATGCATGACTTGACTGCCTCTGCCACAGCAGCCAGTGGTGGCTTGCTGGTGGCAGCAGAGTGTCACCGGTCACTGCTGACACTGCGGAGCCGCTGACTCTCCCAGAGGATGCCAAGGACAGTCAGTCTCACTGGTGCGACACACGCCTGCGTAGCAGCTAGCTGATCACCAAGTACACCGTAAAGTCACTCAGGTCCTGCCTTAAAAATGAAGGGATTGTCACTGTCATGAGCCCAAATCTCCCTGGAGCCTTGGATCCAATGGAAAAAGTCTCGTTTAGGCTGCTCAGAATGTAGCATGAGTGGGAGCACATCTGCTATTGCTAAGCAGGATGCTACAGCCAGGGCCAGCCCAGGAAAGGTCCTGCTGCCTCCCTTGACATGACGGAGAATGGGATCACCCTGTGTCAGAGGCATCCAGAGCAGCTGTTGGGTGGTAACATGGGACAGCCAAGAGAAAACCCACAGCCCATCCTGGAGCCGCAGTTCTTCCTTGCCTACCTGCACTGATGCTGCCATCTGCTCTAGCCATCCTGAAGACGACCCTGAAGAGTCACGCTAGTGTGACAGCCACAGCAGCACGACGTTGTTCCAGGCAGCCCAGCCACTACATCCTCAGCAGCAAGCACTTCCAGAAACTTCCCTCTTAGTGCTGACAATGAGGCACCAGGTATCGTACCACAGCTACCCCGGGCATCTGCATCATGCTACAGCAGATGTTCTTCCTGGGGGGCTCTGGGCTCCGGTATTCCTCATAGCATTGATGTCTGCTCCCCTTGCCCTCTACCCTGCAGCCAGCACCCCTGAACAGCAGCATTTAGCCTATGGCAACCACATCTGCAAGGAACACTCTTCCTTCCTCTGATTTAAGCTGCAGCCACTAGAGGGTAATCCAGTCCTCCGAGTCACAGCAGCTCCTTGCTTTGACACAGTGGGCAGCATGTAAGCGTCTGATCACCAGCAACTAATTACCAGGTACCATTCAACAGTCCCTGCCTAAATGAGCATCCATGCCCCCCCTGGCTAGTCAGAGTCCTCCTGGCTACCACTGAGCTGCACAACCTGGAGAAGGCACCCTGATTCACTGCCACGCGCCAGGGTGCAGTTGCGACTTCCAGTTGGATGATGCTGTCCCTCCAAGCTGATTAAGAGTAGTACAAAATAATAACACTAATAATGAAATAACATTTTTGAAACCCACCATAACCCTGAAATCTTCATTAATTATGAATTTTGCATGGCAACTGTTACTAAGAGAGTCTCCTCTGAAACTGATGTTCAAAGAACTTTACATCAAATCTTCAAACAGCCGAGAAGGTTCAAGCTACAAAGTCGAAACATCTGTTGCTTCCTATGCATTTTTCAATGGGGAGATCAGAGAGGAGAAAAAAGTGTACAAAATAATCCTGGTTCTGCTTTATTATTTAAATACAATGACAGCCTATGATATACACTCTGCGCAGAGAGAGAAAAGGCAAAAATGAAGGCAGAGTGTTACACAGTCCTACCTACTGGAGCCAAAAATATAATATGCTTCCATTTGCTTTAAATTTAGCCCTTCTGGGAAATGCTGTATAACAGCCCTGGGGGATGAAGTCTAAAACAGGAAAAGAAGGGCAACTTCTCCAGCAGAAACAATGAGCTGACAGTCTCATCCCTCCTCCGACTGCCATAGAAAGCCCAGCTATGGTGGGAAACTTAGGAGGCACAGCTATGGGGGGCACCTTCCAGCTACATCTACCCCCACCTCCCTTCATCACAGCCCACAGGGAACAAGCAGAAATGGCTGTCCTCCATGCCTGTGGGAAGGACCGAGCAGACAGGGATGTCTCCTAAAAACTGCCTTCAAAACACAGTTTCTGCACTCAACTTCTTGCCTTAAGAGTAGACAGAAATCTGGAGACCAGTGCCTCTTCACACCCGACCTGTTCCATCTGGTCGGGTCTTTACTAGCTCTGTCTGTGACATTTTTTCAAACTTTTCATTTGAAAAAACTAGTATCTTTTTACCTCAAACCAAATCTTTCAAGTAATAAAACAATAACCAACATTCTCAACATTTTCCGAGGCTTTGCAAAATATTTGATGTCACATAGGATCAATATCACTTTTAGTGTAACGCTGACATTTTTTTGTTGAACAGTGAGAGGAAATTTCAAACAACGTTTGGATTAAAGACCACAATTCAACACACAGCACAGCAACCTCTAGCCAAAGTACCCTCAGAGACGTGACCCAGAGGTTTGCAAGGTCCGTGTGCTTGTGGTGTTTCAACCAGTTTCCCTGGAGCCTCGAGCATTACTGCATTGTAAGACCAAGATCCAATGAGTGGTTTGCCAGCAGACAAGCCCTTCTTTAAATGGGAAAACTGACTTCAGCTTTCAAATCATGTGTTTTCGGGGACTTCCACCTCTGAGAGCTGCTGCCACTGAGAAGCTGGAAGAAACCTGGTCTTCCACAAGTAAATTCATCTAATGCTGGGAATCAAGACTGATTAGCAAACTTCAGATGAAGAGCTGGACATTGAGGACATCTATAACATGATGCTGTGAATGGCTTCTTGGGTCACTGTACCGAGTCCCTGCTGTCACAGGAACTGTTATATATTATCTTTTAATAAACTTAAAGCTCAAAGCTTCGGTTCAAATCCCCAAAAAGGAGAGTGGAGTAGATGTGAGAGAGACTAGCTGGCTCCCAAAAGCCTTATGAACCTGAGATTCATGACCGAGCACTCCTCCCTGCCTCAAACCCATCCTTAAGCATCAAAACTTTCCTCAAGGCAGTTTTCTCCTGCTTCTGTGGGGAAGACAAGAGTTCCCCCATGCCTCACCCCTTCCAGGAGGCAGATGTCAAACTCCTTCAAAAAGGCTTCGTCTGCCCTCAGAGCCTGCTTTCAGCCCAAATTCTTTCTGAGGCAGCTGAGAAATTCTGCTGCTACTGGCTCAGCACAGGCAGGAATGAATTACCAAATCTGCTCCTGAAGGCATGTGAAAAGTCCGAGTCGGTCACGCTGAACTCCTGGCCATCCTCTTGCTTTCAGTGTAATCTGTAATTTCAATTAAGTTCAACGGCCCTTGGGGCTTGGTTGGGTCAGAAAGATCAGAACAAAAGGAGGAACAAGGAATTAACCTGGGAGCTTCCCAGCTCCCATCCCACCCAGACCCACCTGGCCTCCTAGGCAGCTCCTGCCCTGTAAATCCCATCGCGTTTCACTGACTCCAGCCCTGCAACTGGGTGGCGGTGGCCAGGAGCAAAAGCTGAAGCCAGTGTAGAAATTCCCTCCTGCCCTGGCAGTGCATTTCAATTACCACAGCGTGGGCCTCCGAGTGGATTTATCAAACCGCGCCTATAAAGCAAATTGAATAATCTCATGCTTCAGACCTATAAAATATAAGTATTATACTTGAAAGTACTTTGACAAAGTAATAAAGATGGAGAGTGAGGGAAAGGAGTGAGGAGAGCAAACAGCTCATTGTCAATGTGTTGTAACTGAACCAAATCGATGCCCGGCTCCCAGGTACCAATCCATGGTGAGAGCCGCCGAGGCGCATCCAGCCGTGAGACTGCTCGGTCTGGATGAAAAGGTGATAAAAACCTGATGATATAAGGCTGTTTGGTCACTCGTTTTGCCCAAGATCGCTCCCCTCACTGCTGAACCTCCAGATCACTCAAAAAATAAGACCTGGGGGGAGAGTTGGAGATAACTGAGGTTCCTGAGACCTTGGAGAGGACCTGACAGGAGTTAGACACCCTTCCAAAAACAGCATCTGTGAGCAATCTAGTCCTCACATCTCTGCTGAGCAGGACCAATAGACAGGAGATTGAATTGTGACAAGGAAGATTTAGGCAGGTCAAAGGGAAAAACACAGTGAGTGTGAGCATGGGGAAGCCCTGTTGTATGCTGCTGGTGGAGACTGCAAACTTGCAGTTGTTTCCTAGAAGCCATTAAGGGAATATCTCGCCACAGTTTGGAACAGAGAGGACACTGATGCATTGGGCACGTCCAACATGAGGTCTTTCATGATACTAAATAATTTGAAAATCAGGGTACCATGCTTTGCGAGACACACCAACAACCCTGGCTCTTTGGGAGCTCTTCTGCTCCAACTGGTTCTGCAGACATTGTAAAGCTCCTTTTTTAACCCTGTCCCTGACTGTAACACTCACCCTCACTTCAGGCAGACTCTTCCCCTAAATCCTGATGTTAAAAATGAACACGGGTTCCTCCCCACAACAGCATGTCGTTCTTCTCCCTACCTCCACAAGACCCTTCCGTCAGAGGGACGTCCCAAACCCTGGACACTGTAACACCATAATACTGAGATTAGCTGAGAACATCTGCTCTCTCTAACATAAAAAACATCCTCACCCTGCCGGTACCAGTTTTCATCATTTGGTACCCAACAGTAGGAACAGCGCTCCAGGTTTTGCTTTCCTGAATCCCATTTCACTCCTTGCCCTTCATCAGCCCCTTGCAAACCATGCTAGCTCTGGAGACAAATCACCTATGAAGGAGGCGATGCCAAGAGCAACCATCAGCTGTGATAGACCAGACAGGATCTGAAACCCCAAATGACCAGCAACCTACAGAAAGGGCTTAACTCCTTGGCTCTGTCTCCATCCTACCTCTACAACCCTTACATGACCCAGGAGCATTAATCCAAGAAATGAAGCCCTAAGGCCTCCTTCACTATCTCTTCCCAAACACAAACACATGGGAACCCACATCTCCGCATCATGGATTTCTATCTGGTAAGTCTGGAGTAGTGTCATTGTACACATACCTGAACAGACAACCCATGTTGAGTTAGCCCATGACGCACACAGCTGTTCAGCTCTGACAGGACACCAGCTGAGGACCATATTTCCACCCAGGTGGGACATGCACCCAACCTTCCACATCACAGCATCTGGTGCTTCCCCTACAAAATCAGCACGCAGAGCTACAAGGTGTGATGGTGCAGGGTGATAAAGTCATCCAGCCAGCCCTTCAGAAAATTAAAAATAATTATCCAGCCTACGAATTTACACCCGAGATTGCCCATCGCAGTCAAACTCCCTCTGGCCATCTGCTCCAGCTCAAGTAGACATCAGACCCCTCTCCCTTGCTTGTTATTTACTCTCCACTTGCTGCCTTTCTCCTGCCCCAGTGACCTAACTGTTCACACATCCCTGCTCTGCCTTTAACCCGGTTTTGGTTTAGGGTCTGATTAACTCCTGATGCTGAAGGTTTTTGCCATCAAAAGCCTTTGTTGCCATGGTAACTCCTGGGAGGGATTATTCAAACCAATGTGTCCAGCTAGTGCAGGGTCAGCAGGATGGAGGAGCCTCCAGGGATGCTGGAGTCCCGCTCTACAGCAGTGCCCGTGCCTCCTCCCCACCACCAATTACTGCAGATGAGCCCTGAAATCCTGCTGCCCCCTTTAACTCTCTCTCTGCATTAGCACCAGCTCACATACTTTTTTTCTCACCCCCCCTTTTTTTTTCCTCTGTGCCATGTGTCACTAATTTTACTCATTTTCTGAGTTTGTCTAGAATAGTAAAAGATTTGATTAGAGCGTTCCCTGTTTTAATTGTAATTAGGATAGTCATTGTACGAGCTATAAAAGGAAAATGGGCTACCGCTGAGTGGAAGAGCCCCTGAGAGAATAGGAGCTGTGAAGGGAGAACTTCGTTCATAAAAAAGGGAAAAAAAAATATCAGTTTGGGGAAGAAATAGAACTCCAGCTCAGGATAGTGTGACAGCCAAAGTGGCCCAGGCATCTGGGACCATAACAAAAGTGTGTTTCCTAGGGATTTCAGCATGGTCGCAAGCGGCTTCTTCCCCACTGCAACCTTCTGCATGACCTTGGGCAAAGAAGCTCTGCTCTTGTGCCTCGGTTTCCGCCACTGGGACCAGTCTGGGTGATCCGTAAGCTAATGACTCATTTTGTGCATTGTGCTAGAGGAGAGGCGAGCATTGAAATAACCTGCCTTGTCCCCACCGCTTCCCAGGAGCCACCTTGCTGGTGGCACCGTGGCTGCTGAGGTACACTGCCTGCAGCCAGGGGATCGCGAGACGCCCCTGCTCATCTTCCACATCCCAAGGATGGATGCTGGACATTTCTGTTTTTTTCCAGCAGAGGGAGGGGAAGGCTGGTTCAAGCCCATCGCTGTGGTACTAATGCTGGGAAAGACACCTAGAAATAGCATGTGCAAAGTCACACCAGCCACCACCTTAAAAGCCTCCAGAGGAGTGAGGCCCCACCAGCCATAGTATTACTCCAAGGTTTGCCGGACTGGGGTGACCTTGTTGGCCACCTGTGCCATGCACGCAGTGGGGAGCCACCAAGCCATTGGGGACCAGAGGGGCAGATAAGACGCCTACAGTGCTGTTTCTCGACCGACTTCACCGCACAGAAATATTGCTCTTGACAGTCATGGCTGAGATTCCCTGTCAGAGTCTCCAGCCTGGCCACTGCATCTCGCCGCCGCCCCTCCATAGGGGGAGCATCCGAAAAGGGGCAGCTGGCAGCACTCAGAATCATGTCACCTGCCTCCCCACCCCATGGCTCTGCAGGGGGGGTGGCTTGTGTCTCTGAAGATGTCAATCCCATGCCATAAAATTCAAAATAAATCAATCTTCTCCCCTTCCCCCTGCTCTAATTCCACCAGGGCAGACAGTCGTTTTCCTGAAGCAATAATTTGCCTCAGTCAAAAAAAACCCAACAGTGACGCTCAGACTGCTCATGGCACATTAATGTGTATCAGCCGTCACCTGCCACCTCCTAATGATCCCACCTCTGAGCCAAGCCCAAAACTGTGGGCTTTTTACCACCACACTTAAAGTGAAGAACAAACATAAACCAGTCACCTCCCAGCGTGGCTGCGATTTTCATTAGTCCAGGCGGGGAAAGGAAGGGGGTGTTGCTCTGCTCAGCCCTTACTGCCTTCACAATTTATGGATTTTATTTATTTTTTTTTTTGTCTTCCCAGCAGCTCAGAAGAAACTTAATCATCACCTCCGAGCGGAAAGAAACCCCCCGTCGTATCCTTCAACTTGCTGGGCCACGTGATGCTGTTCTGGCCTTCCCCATGCGATGTCTGAACCTGGCACATGGCCGGGCACTTGCAGCCCATGTTAATATTGTAGCTGGATTTTAATTTAGTTTAATTTAATTTATATTATATTCAGTTATATATTCTATATATGTACTTTATATATATATCTTAAGTGTGTATGTGTGTATACACATAAATGCTGATCTGCATTTGGTCAAGGAACATCTTGGACACAGGAAGATAGAGCCAAAAGCCTCTCTCCTGTGGGAAGTGGCTGCTTGAGGACCCCTCATGCCCCCCGAAGATGTAGCCGGTCCTTTTCCTGCAGGATTATGGAGCTCAAGGGACAGCCCAATTAGCCCGGCGGCTCTCTTCGTTTGCGGGTCCCTGGGCCGGAGGTCGGCAGCATCGTGGGAAGGACCGAGGCTGCCCCGGTTGATGCTGCGGGAGGGGAAGGGAAGGAGCTGCCTGGTGCTTTCTGCACACAAGTGGATGAATCTGGCCATTAATGAATTATGGACTTGTCACCAGCTTGAAGAGCAGCCATGCTCCCAGCCCAGGAGCTTGGGGCCAGTGGGCGAGGGAGATTTTTTTTCTTCTCTTTTGGCTAAGCCTAGAGAAGAAGATGAGTCTAACGCCAGCGTTGGTGGCTCAGCTGCCGGAGGCTCAGCCTCTCCACTCCAAGCACGTCAGTGGTGACACAAGAAGAAAACAAGCACTAGGGGGACATGAGTGGCAGGTAACTGAGGTGTTAAACCCCCAAGTCAAACCCTCTTGTCTTTCTGGAGTGAATGATCTTTCGGGTCCCTTCCAACCCAAACCATTCAATTACTCTATGATCCTATGGAAGGCAGGAGGAGCTTTACTGGCAATTGACGCTCACACCATGGCATGTGGCTGTCCATGAGTGCGTGCCCAGAGACATGAGCGTGACACATCCCTGTGCTGCAGACCATGGGCCCCCACCATGTCCTGCACCCACCTTACCCTGTGGCAATGTGCAGCACTAAGCACACCATGCTTTCTGCACAAGCAGCGCTACCGTGTCCGTGTCCTGGCCCTCGCTGCACATGTAAGAAAAATAAAGAATTATATACCAAGACCCAAAGTCAGAAGAGGAGAGCATCTCCACAGGGCTGGAGAGGCCAAGGAAGCACACAGGGAATGTACAACACCACAGCAATGCCGCAGGGATAGAGATCTTGTGCAAAAAGCTCTGGATGAGACCTTCAGACCCCACACAGGTGCCCTGGGATGTGCCACTCACCCGGAGCAGAAGCTTGGGCAAGATGATGGCATGGGAGCCTCCGAGACCCCCAGGGTCAGCCAGGGTGGGCACGGGCAGCGGGAGGTGTTCTGCTGTGGGGAGGGGGCTGCCTTCACTGCCGAGCACCAGCCAGCTCCGGGCACGCTGCGGCCGTGGCAGATTTGCTGGATGACCGCCGTCTCAGGCAGCAGTGGTATATATGTTATTGCTAGGAGGTTCTCCGTTTTATCATTTAATCAAATAAAGTGCATTTGTGGCTTACACAATCATTTGCGGGCCTTGATAATCTTTTTCTGCTTAGCTCTGCACTAGAACTGAGGAGGCAAACAAAGACATTTGTAGCTGTCGTTGGAGGCTCTGGCTTCGTGCCAGCAGCTCTTACTCCTTGGGAAAACTGGTGCAATTTGTATTGAAGAACATCCTGGCGATCATGCAATACTAGATATTTATTTATTTGGCCAACCAGGAGGTTTTTAAGCTTTTGTTCCCCCATAAAACAATTGAGCAGCTGTTAAGGAGGGGGGAAAAACTTAAAAATCTTGCCTGGAAAGGGCTCAGAGTAAAGCAACAAAGTCCAGCAAAAGGGTTTATGGGGACAACAGCATGTTCCAGATGGGTGCCAAGGTCACTTCTTTCCCTCTCTGCATCCCACCATGCAGATGCCCTCGAGCAAGCAATTTCAACCCAAAGCAGGAGAGGATCTATGGCTGTTGTCCCCAGAGAAGTCAGGGAGCCCCAACAGCACCAAACCCCCAAGGAGAGGAATCATTGAGGGGACAAGAGAGGTCGGCTCTGCTTTTTGCATTGGCAGGGTTCTGCTGTGGGCTGGAGTGTGGTGTCCCCTCCAACGCATCCACTGATGACGTGCCACCACAGAAACCCAATCCATGTCTTTGGGGAGAGACCCTCACCCCTCAAGCCTTGAAAAGACCCCAAAAGCAACGAAAGCCTCACAACATGTTGGACTGAAAACTTTCAGAAGTGTTATTTAAATAAGTTCCCGTACCCAGCAGAGCGCTCACCTGCCCGACGCTCAGCTGGCACCAACTCCCGCATGGCCACCAGGACAGTGTCTGCAGCCACAAAATTCTTCGTCCCATTGACCTCCGTTAAATCCTTCCAGAAACCTGAATGAAATTCAGTTATGATGTGATTTTCTTAAACATTTGAAAGGTTGGTGAAAGGAAACTTTGGGATATTAAGGTGGAAAAGAAAGATCAAATCAATCTTTGTTTTAACGGCACTATGGCTGAGATAGTGGAAGTTTAATACTTGCTGCTGCTGGTCTCCTTGCTGGAGAGTAGGAAAACTATAGGAGAAAACAGAAAAAACATCCAGTTTGCACATATACTAAATGCAAAGACAAGACATGTTTGTAATCCACAGCACACAACCTGCTCTGCCCGTCCCATATCCTCAGGAAATTGGCTCCAGGAAGGGAAGATGCTAAGAAAAGAATAAAAAAAAGCAGCTTAGTTTGCGTGATTTTGGTGTGCACACTGGGCAGAGCCCCAGCCCTGATCCCACACTCCAGGGATGCGCTTTCCCAAACTCACCTCCCTCTGCCTGGGAAGATCCCCCAGCATCACCAAGGAAGGTTATCATCACTGGACTGGGCTTCCTCTCCCGGTGCTTTGCTTTAGGATTCCGCACATCCCATAACGCAGATTGGAGGTACCCAGTGTTATGGGGCAACACACTGGCTTTGCAAAGCTCAGAGACCAGGAGCTGGAAAAGAGGACGCCCTACATATTGCAGAGCCTGTGGAGACACGACTGCAGCATCACCCCACCACTGTGTGCCTCTTCCCCCCCATCCCCAAGCACTTGTGCTATCACCCCATCACGTCCTCGCAGAAGGAAGGACCAGGACGGCCAAGAGGCAGAACCGAAGCTGTCCCAGTCCAGGTCAGTGCCCTTTGAACCCAGCGAGCAGCACCACATTGGGCACATATTTACCTCTTCTCATCTCACCTCTGCTTGCAGCATGATGGATCCAGCTCCTCTGCACCTCATCGACAGCCCTGAGCGCTTGGAAAGGCGACAAGTGAAATCCAACAGTGTGAAACAATTCAATACAAGCCGTCCAGGAAAGCAGCTGATGGAGAAGCCCCCTCCTGCCCTGCATCTATCCTCCATCCAAATCCTCCTGCAAGCAGCCAGGGCAGCTCCCAGGGCTGCTCTGGGGCTGGGGCTGTGAACAGTCGCACTCGGGGTCCCTGTCCTGACACACGCACCCAGCGGCCCCGGTGAAGCTGGCCCATCCCAATGCTGTTTTGCACCGTGCCACCCTGGCACCATTGCAGATTCAGCCACTGCTCCCGGGAATGACCCTTCTTCGAAGCCACCCACCTCTCCCGCCTGCATCACCCCCAAAAACACAGGTGAGACACCAGCTTTAGCAAAAATGTTTAATCTCTCCTTGATGCGTGTGTTTATTTACAAGTACTAAATCTGAAGAACATTAAAATAGGAAATAGCAGGATATTTACACGATCAAAGGGCATTTGACCAGCTGCGCTGGCCTGTTGCTTCAAGTCTGAAACAATCACAGAAAGGTAATCAGGACTCTGTATTTTTATTATTTTTTTTTCCCCATGTCATTTTTTTAAAACTATTAAAATCCTCTGCCTTTCGCCAAGTCCACGTTAGGTTCCCCCCTGCGTTCTCAAAGGACAGCTCGTTGTGCGCTTCGGTCGGGACTGGGTGAGCCTGGGGAGGACCCTGCTCCCCATTCCCCCGCTCCCCATCCTGAGGCTGGGACCAGCCCCGGGGGCTCCATCCAGAGGGAGACACCGGGGCCAGGCATGGGGGAGGCTTCCAGGCTGGACTGCACTTCTTTTTGAACCTCAAACTGAAGAGAAAAGGCAATGTGAGCTGAGGGGGGGACAGAGAGGGACCTGCTTGCTGCGGCGGTCGGGGAGCAGCCCGCGGGGTCCAGCTGCCTCCGACGGCAGGGGGGCAGAGTGGGAGCTCCCCGAAACGCAGGCTCAGGGTAGGGGATGCTTCTCCGTCTCGCCCCATTTTGGGGCACAGGCAGCACCACCAGTCAGAGGAGTCCTGCGAACACTTCCCAGCCTCTCCCCACTTTTCCTCGTCCCTAGGCAGGGACAAATGGGGACTGCCAGTTCAGCTCTGCCCCCTGCCAGGCTGGGGTGAGGGAGGACGGACCGGCTGCCTGGCACAATTAAGGACGCTGGGCATCACGCAAAAGGCAAAGGTAGCACCAAGAAGTGCCGGAGGCTGCAGGCAGCATTGCAACGCCCACCCTGCCGACCACCACCCTCCCCGTTAGAAGCAGCATGGGGACCCCAGAGGGGTGGGGAGGTGCTGGGGGGATCCTTTGGTGGAGCAAACCGCAGAGACCCCAAAGCTCTCCAGGAGGAAGCCAATGGGAACCCATTCCCAGGACCACACCACAGGCTCTCAACATCATCACGGGGTGGGAAGAGCCAGGCCACAGCATGTGGGGGACTCAGCAAGGGGAGAACAGAGAGCACAACCATGCCATGGCACTGCCAGCTTGCCTGGCATGACACTCCCTGCACAAATCCAACCCAGGCCCACCATGGCTAAGAAACTCGCCTGTCCCTCCAGCCCAGCCAAGGGAGCACCCACAGCATCGCTGCCAGGAAAGCAACAGTCTAACAAACCCTCTGCTCTTAACGGTGCTTCCAGCCCTCATTCACCAATGAGGAAATTTTCAAGGGGATGCTCTTAGAAACACATCTCCATCCCCCTCCTCTCCAACCAGCAACGGGGAGAATCCCACCATCCCCTCTCAATTGCCATAAGAACTACACGCTCGGCTCCCTCAATGGCAACAGAAGCTCCCCAAAACACTCTTACCACTGCAACAGGAAGGACCCACACCACTTTTGGATAGAGACTTGAAAGCCATCACTCTCCTTGCACCGGATCACAACGACCACCGACGCACAGCCGCCGTCCTCCAGGCAATTTCCAGAACCTCCGCCAACACTGCCCAGCCGGCAGTGAGGCGAGAAGAAGCTTTGGGTCAACCTCGCACCAAAGGGAGCCACAGGCACCCCTCCGCCCCACTGCAGTGGCAATGAGTTCTGCACTCCAAGGGACCCCCCCAGAAGGATTTTGTGCCACCGGAGCTCCCAGGGAGATGCTGGCAGTGGCCCCCAGCACAGGGCAGACTGGCACCCCGCTGTCCTTTAAGGTTCTCCGAGTACCACATTTGAGATGTGAACCTCTGAAGTCTTTCGTTTTGCTTTGTTTTGTTGTTTTTTTTTTTTCTTTTGGACTAGAAAGTGACAAATTAATTTCAAATTAAAAAAAAAAAGAACAGGTAACAGGTCTAAACAAACCTCTAATATTCAACACTCGCAGTTTTTTTGTTTTGTTTTTTTTTTTCTTTCTTCTGTTTCTTAAAAAGATCAACTCAGACTAAAATCTAGCACAGTCATGCAACAGCCCACAGCTCTCAGAAATCCAGCGACAGCTCGGGGGTCGTAGGTTTGGGAAACAATTATTACTTCTTTTTCAAACATAGTTTTGCTGTTGTGGTTGTTTTTTTTGTTGTTGGTTGTTGGTTTGGTTTTTTTTTAAATCAGCTTCTCCTTTCCCTCCTTATTAAAACAAAACAAAACCAAACAAAACTACAACATAATGAGAGATGTGCAGGCTTCAAACGATTGTTCTGCATGGTGAGAAAGGCTTGGAAATTTCTTCCAGACCATTTGGTATCCTTTATTTTTTTTGTAGTTGTTTTTTGTTTTGTTTTAACTGGCTGTGTAAATTCATTTCATATTTATATTGGTTCGATTCTCCTTCAGTTAACTATACAGCACCCCACTGGGGCACAAGAATTAGATTGTAACCACATATATATATATACACACTTTTTTCTTTTTTTTTTTTTTTTTTTTAATTAAAAACTTCATTATTTCTCCCTCTCCCCCCTTAACTTGCGATTTAAGGGAATGGACAGAAATCAGCTGGGCTTCTTTCCACTTGGATTTCGACAGCCACCTGCTCCTGGCAGAGTTCGGCTCCGTCTGCCGTGGCCCAGGCAGCGACGGGAGCTCTCATTACAGAAAAGGAAAGGGTTTTGCTCATTTTTTTTTTTGAAAGTTTTTGGTCACTTGCTACCATTTGGGGCAGCATTCGGCACCTTTTCATCTCTAGAAAGCACAAACCCGCGAGGATCTGACATTTCAAAGGGGGCGACCAAGGGAGAGATCCCGGGTTTCCAGCAAACCCCCCCGCAGGGCAGAGGTGGCAGAGGGGAGACGGGGTGACAGCAAAGAGAGAAAGGGGGAGAAAGAAGGAAAAGACAGAGAAAGAAAGGTCAATCTTGGGCAGAAAGTCCTGCACGTTTGGGTTTCCTGGGGTGGGGGAGCAGGTGACAGCCCCATGGTGGCTGAGCATCCCAGTCGCTCTGCAGGCTGGTCACCCAGTGGGGATCCTGATCAGGAGACACGGAGGAGCTGCCTTCCCTTTCCTCTGGGGATCTGGTCCCTTTCCCTAAATCGGCACAAAAAGATGATGGGGCGGAAAAAAAACTATAGGGGTTTCATTAAGGCTTCTCCAGCTCCACAGGATCTGCCAAAAAAACCCAGGCTGGCTCTCCACGAACCCTCCCAACAGTCCCCTCGAGCCCCTGTGGCCGTCCTCTGCCCTGTATCATCCTGGTATGGGCAGCGCTGCCCAGACCGGGAAAACAAGGATGAGCTCAACAAAACACCGACCATCCCTCAGCGATCCCCTAGGAAAAGAAAAAACCAACCTCAGCATCTCCCTTCCTCTCTGATTGTAACCTCTAGAACCACTCCAGCAGCATTGAAATAAGAGCATTTATCCAGCTGACAAAACTCCCACTTTTTTTTTTTTCTCAATTTTTTCTTTTTTTCGCACTAAACAACATTCAAATAAAACATGGCACAGGACATATTTTAAGAAATATCAAAGCTCAGGGATTTCTCCCTTTCCTGCCCACCCCTACTGCCCCCACCCCCAAATCTCCCCAGCATCAGTCCTTTAGCTTATCTTTTAAAACTGTTTTTGTTAGTTTCTTGCAAAAATTTAGAGTCTTTTTTTTCCTTTTTTTCCCTCCCATTTTTTGTTATATTTTTTTTCCTTGAAATTAAAAATTTCGTTTTTCTCATGTAAATTGTGCAAATATAGCAGTTAACACTAGTGGCAGAAGGCCAGAGAGAGAGCAAAGGGGGAAGAGACAGAAAAAGAGAGAGGAGGAGGAGGAGAGGGGGTGGCCAGCTGGGGGGAAGGAGGGGAGAGCAAGTCAAGTACAGTAAAAATAGGAGCCCACCCACCCCCCATCCCCTCCACCAAAGTAACAACAACATCCAAACGCCATCCTAGAAAGCCCCGCGGTCCCGACCCTCCTTCCTGGCGGGCTCAGGGGCTCTGCCTGGGCAAGGGATGCCCAGCGAGTCCATGGGGCAGGCGACCCCCTTCTTCTCCGCCTGCCATCGCCTCTCTGCAAGGTCCTGGCTGCGTCCCGGTTGGATCGGGGCGGGGTGGGGGTGCATGTGTGTGTTGGGGGGCGGGGGGGGGTTAATCGATGTTGCTCCTGTTGTCGGGATTTGTGTTTTTTCCACCAAAGCGCGAGGTTTCCTTGTCCGTTCGTGGGAAGCGTGAGGAGGCGCGGTGGCTCCCGTGGGTCCGGCTGGCCCCAGCCCCAAAGTCGTCTTCTGCCAGTGGCTGCTGCTGGCCGGCCCTCTCTCCTGCCGCCTCCGCCGCCCAGGATGCTGGCACCGCACCGCCGCCTCCTCAGCTGCTTAAGGCCATTGTGTCGATCGCCTGCTCCAGCTTACTCCTCAGCCGCTGCCTCCGCGCCTGCTCGTCCTTCTCCAACGCAGCTAAAATCTGGGGAGAGACAGGAGAAGAGAGGGTGAGGAAATGTCCTCCTACCCGATGCGGCTCCTCGCTGCCCACACCTGTGCCGGCTCATCCGTGGCGTTGGGGCATGGGGATGCAAGCCCATGGGAAGCGTTGCGGGTTCATGCCCGTCACTAACAGGGCCAGGAACTGGCCAAAAGAGGCAGGAGGTGGAGGAGGTGGCCCCAAGTGTGGCCACCCCACAGGCAGAGCCTCCTGGGACACCCCAAAGGGCTGTGGTAACGTCAGGGACCTGCTTGATACTAACCAGGAGCCCACTTGCACATGGGGAAACACAGAAAACAAACACCCATTGTCAAACGAAGGGTGAAACCCAAAACCAAGACAACGACACCTTCCCACCATGTCCATGACTCCAATCAAGCTGAAGCCACAGGGAGGTCGTCGTTGTGTTTCAGAGACCATGATCGAGCCGTGAACTGGTTCCATGAGCACAGAAAGACCAAACCCAGGAGGCTTCGGCTGCTGCCGGTGGCAAAACCCACCTCGTTTCTCCCCAAGGCGGACAACTGAGGGACACTGGGCTGATGGAGAACACCAGACGATGCAACAGCAGAGCCTGCCTCACCGGGAGCCCTCGGCTCTGTGCAAGGGGTGCACCACGACCCCCGAGGATAGCCTTCCTCCCTTGAAAGCCCCTTTCTCTGAAGAAGCTCCTGGCCATGATGACGGATGGCCAGGTGGAGGGATGGTCTCCGGCCCCAGGCTGGACACAGCCATGCCCGCAGGGCCAGGGAAGGACGGGTGGCAGGGGGAGAGTGGAGGACGAGACTCAAAGTGGGGAGAACGGAGTAATGAAGCGTAAAACAAAGGGGCAGTTTTCCTCTCAGAGGCAGGAGTCTCGTCTCGCTAGCACCATGCCAGCAGAGCAGAAATGCTGATTTAAAAAAAACAAACCTGACAGAAATCTCATCTCCTCGGGTGAGCTAGTTGAGAGAGCAAATTTTTTGCAATTAAATATCAAGGCATCCGTCAAAGGGGATTTGATTAACCATTTCATTGGCCACATAATTGGAAACAAACTGTTGTATAATTAATAGACTTACCAGGAGGCAGGTAAAGTCCATCAGGAGCCCTACAGGTAACTTCTTAATGGGGAATCAGTTCCCTTTGATTAAGAGCTGCCGCAGCGCCGGCAGGGTGAGGAGTGGCATGGGGGACGTGCCGTGCAGCATCCACCACGCTGCTGTGCCACAGCCTCCAGCCACTAACAGGCTCTGGCTCTCCACCAGGATTTTGGGGACAGGACCAGGCTGCTCCCGGTCTGCTGGGGCAGTAAGAGATGCCCGATGGGGAATCTCTTCCCAAAGGAAGGGGGAAAGCTGCATCTCCACATCGGTGTCAGCTCCCGAGGTGGGGAAAATTCGCCAGCGAGAGTCGAGCACGTCTGATTTACCTCCCCTGGCAGCAAGGACTCTGGGCTGCAGCTGGACTCGCAAGAGCTCATAGATTCTGCCACAAACCTGCTACCGGGGATGCTCCCCTGCCATCCATCTCCGCAGCCGCTGTCGGCCATCACACAACACGTGGAATAAAATAACTATAACAACACGCAGGCAGAAATCAAAACTCTGCGTACTTGAAAGGCAGCTGAGCTGGAACCGAATGAGATTGGCCCGAGAAGTGGAAGAGGACCCTATTCCTGTCAGTCCCTCCTGATAAAACACTTGTCTATCCTGGGATGCTGAGATGTCAACAGAGTCACAACCTGCCCCTGCATTTATTTGCTCCTCTTTTATCTTACGGAAACAACATAGTCAAAAGAAACCTGTGCTGAGCATAGAGAGACCCAGGTTTGTCACCTGCTGCAAGGAGCCAGGACCACTGATTATCAAGATGCAAGTACCCAAATGAAAATTAATTATGATTTTCATTCATAGCCAATGACAGCGTATTATTGCACTGAACAACAGGAAAAATTATTCTCTCCCATTTTGCATCAAAGAGGGTGCAATCGGGCTGCATATAATTGTGCTTAATGAATGAAAACAAACAAAGGGAACAGCTGCGATTTATTAATCCCATTACAAATAATAAAAGAAGTTCCTGAGAGCTGTGAACACACTTGTGATGCTTGGAGAGCGGGAGACAGCAAGACACTCAACAGACGTCAGGCTACCATTAGTGGGCAAGAAGAGGACCTGTGTCCCTAAAGAGCAGCTCACTAATACCACAGTGTCCTCCCTGCTCTCGCCCAGGGCTTGGAGGATTTAAGGCTTGGGAGACTTTCAGCCTCAAGGAAGTGAGCACCTGACGATGGCTGAAGGATGATGCCTGCCCCGCAGCAGATCTAGATCCTCCAAACTGGTCCTCTTCCACCCTCATGGCAGCCACGGAGCTGTTGCACAAACTGTGAAACCCCCAAAAACCTTCACAGCCAACTCACCACACAGAGCTACGGGGGCCTCCTGGACGTGCCATCCCACGTTGTCTGGGGAGCAGCACAGAGGTATCACCAGCACAGTCACCAGCACGTGGACACCATCTGCACAGTGACCACCACGCGGCCCCTTCCCAAGCACCAGGGTTTCCTCCCATCCTTGTAGGCAAGCCAGGCCCTCCTTCTCCCCCCCTCACTCCTGCAAAGCACCCAGCTCCAAGAGGACTTTGGTCACCATGGTCCCAGTGCTGACCTTAGACCCAGGGGCCAGATCTGCTATGATCTGCCCATGGACTCCCTAAATTCACACCTCAAAGAGGCGCTGAGATGCTTCTCAGGATTGTTGCAGGATACGATGGAGAGCCCATTCCTTCTCCCTGTGGGTGAGAGGCTGGCACTCTCAGCAAGGAGATGTTCTGGCACTCTGTCATCTAAATAAGCCACCATTCAAACACAGTCGTCAGTCCCCTTTATTGGGACAATAAAACCTATACTATCACGTTGTATGTATAGGTTTTTTTACTATTTTACTGTAGTTATGTATCTTATTGCTTTAATAAAAAGATGCGGTGCGTGGATTTGAGCGGTGCTTTATGAAGTTAATTTGTACAAATTTCAACAGAGAAGTTTTTAACCATTCTTACTGATGTTCACAAAGCAAGCACTGAAGAGGCCACCCCATCCTCTGGCATCCCCAGGGAGAGGAGCCAGATGCCAGCAGTATAATTGCACAGCGTCGGTACCACTGGCGGTGTGCAGGGGAGGCACGCTGAGATAACACCGCAAACTCTGCAGCCCCGCCGAGCTCACGTGCCGAACGTGTAGAAAGATTGGTGTTTCCCACATTACTCACTGCAGAAAAAATGAGGAATGAAGCGCTGCTGACATCAGCGCCTCCCAGACCTTTCCCTGCCCGGCAGCCCAAGCACAGGTACAGACTACATTGTCCTCCTGCATTTCATGGGGTGTTTTTCTACAGGGAAAAGCGAGGGACTGCAGAAACGCAGGCAAAAGGACATGGCTCGCAGCCCAGGCTTGACTCCTCATCACCACGTCTTACCTCATCCTTGTACTTGGTGATGTAAGAGTAGATCTCGTGCAGCGCGCTCATGCTGTTGAACTGGCTGAGGTGCAACCGCGACTGCTCCGCCAGGTACGCGCTCATGTCCTGGTCGCTGATCGCTGGCATTTTAGCTATATCTGCATAATATCTGCAAGGGAGAAACAGAAGAGCGGGTCAGAATCAGGGACAGTCTGAAGGTGACGAGCCCCCGCTGCGACGCCCACAGAGAACAGCCTCTGGAGAGGCAAGGTGAGGAGGAGCTTGCCTCCAAGTGATGATGTACCATGATCATCTGCTGTAACACCACTGCTCAACTGAGAGGCCTCCGAGCACTCCGCGGAGCGCTCAGCATCCAAGCCCAGCACAGCTGGGGAGCCAGGAGCTGCTGCACTGAGGGATTTCCCACCCTCTCCCTAAATCACACGTTTTTCCTCCTTCCCATCCCATCGCCATGTTTTGCCACAAAACTGCATCCACCAGAAACCTCCCTGCCTGCAGCAATCTGGACGGCTTTGCTACCGCTCTCTTAAGGCTGCCATGTCACTAAAGCCAACAACGTCCCTTTGCATTCAATTAAACACTTGGTGCATGAACACAAGACAAGCTCACATCCAGCCCCTGCAGTGACACACGCTCGCATGGTTACGTCCTCCTCAGCAAAAGGCGTTCAACACAGCCTACAACGGCCACTTGCCATGCTCAGAAGTTACCGCTCACCAAAAAGCTACAAGGAGCTTTCATTTCAGCAAAAAATGAGGTTCTGCAGACATGTCTGTGGAATCAAAGGATCTCAGGCAAAAGAGGAGGCAGCTGATGTCCTAGGGCATGCCTGGGCCAAATTACTTGGTGCTTTCCTACTCTCTTGTGCTTCTCTGATGGTTGGTACCAGCAAGATACTACCTTATGTTTCCCAGGACACCTCCCATCCTATAGCCACCTCACTGATCTGCTCAGCAAACACAGGCAAACCCAGACACAGCTTATATGGTCCAGAAGCATAGTGTGAAAACAGAATATCCAACAGGATATTCATCAAAACCCAGGGAGATCAAAACCACAGCATCCCATTGCAGCAGGAGGGTTACACCAAGCAGATGCACCAGTGGACCTGCTGCTCATCAGGGTTGTGTCCATAGGCCTCTATTAAAAAAGAAACTCTACCCACAGCAAATGAGCCCTGGCTGCTCCCACCACCTGGAAACACAGAGTGCCAGTCTCTCTCAGGTTTACTTTACTCCTCGTGACTCCTCAAACTACTCAGTGAAGTTTCTGGTAAAGTGATTAGCATCATTAGCATCATCAGATGAATGCCGAGGTGGAACATGGCTGAAGTACTTCGATAGGAGCAGACGGCAGCAAGACCACTTGAGGAGATGAATATGAGGATCCACTCCATCCCACGGTGTTGAATTCAGCCAGTGATAAAATACTTGGGCAGTTTTTACAAAAAGGCTTGTTCACACCCAGAAAATGATGTGAGAAATTTCCTGGATACTGCCAAGAGAGCAGTGGCCCGAGGTGAAGACCTCTGATAAACTCGGCATCAAGAGATCTGCTATGCTGGTAGAGAGATCACCTCAGACTGATGTCTCCTAAAGCTGACATTACTCC
Organism: Tauraco erythrolophus; assembly: GCF_009769465.1. Classification (NCBI taxonomy): domain Eukaryota; kingdom Metazoa; phylum Chordata; class Aves; order Musophagiformes; family Musophagidae; genus Tauraco; species Tauraco erythrolophus. The sequence continues at coordinate 12,513,407 of NC_141476.1, forward strand.
TACCTGTGCTGAGGAGTATTAGGGACAATATGCCCAACATTCTCAGGTCCAGCCAGCTTTGATTAGCAAAGAAAACCCTCCTGGCCACCCTTTAACCCTGCAGGTGAAGGTCCCTGTGGGGAGGGACTCAGGGGAGATGAATGTGCAAGCGAGACCTGCTGAAGAAGAAAGCATTTGTGCCTGCCACAAGATGTCCAGGTAGCACACAGCAGTTTTACATTCTGGGTTTTATCATGACACAACGGATGGCAGGAAACCATCATTTTGTAATACAAATGTGCATGGCTCGTGTGTACCAAGATCTCAGTCACACCAACCATTTCCAGAGGACACCTACCACAGCCACGACTCCGGCATCAGTCCCCGTGGGCTTCCCCAGGCTCCCCACCTCCCAAGCCCTTTATCATGCTATGCCTGCCTCAGACTGGCACGATGCCCTTTTTTCAGCTGCTGCCTGAACCAAGGCGGCAGACAGACCTGCTGTTGGGACTCGCAGCCCCACTCGGTCGCCCACGCGTCGCTCCCATCCTGCCTCTGCAAAGCTTTGTCACGGTAACCGTGCCAAAAGCCAGAAATGCCAATTACGCCGTAAATCTCCGCAGCAGAGGAGCACTGGGAGACGCAGTGGCACCCTGCTCAGGGCAGCTCTACCCCCTGCTCGACTGCCTCTGGGACCGTACCAGCAGTAAGTGATGGCAGGAACATCTGTCACCACTGAGAGCTCTCACCTCCTCCCCAGGGACACAGTGTGTCTAGACCAATGTTTCACTCTGGAATGGTTTTATACCTTTTTTTCTCCGGGCACACACAGAGCTGAATATTTTTGTCATAGAGATGGCAAGGTCAGAGGAATTCACCTTATGAAGTTTGTGATGTTCCTACAGGACCCTACTCCAAAGCTCCCTCCAGCCCGCCACAAAGAACTTTCTCCTATTACAATGCAGCTCATCTCTCACCTCAGCCATCGTATTTCAGGGGCACTTTTTCTTCTGATCCCAGCCCTATCTTCCTCGAGGGAAGAAGCTTGTCTTTGTACCTGCCTGCGAAGCAGCAGGCATGCCAATGGTGCGACAAAAATAACTGTGTACAAGCAAGAATCCGAAGGATGATTTAGGCTACAAAGTCCCACGCTTGCAAACTAGAGAATATGATGCTTATTGTTGCTGGACATCTTTCAGTTGGTTCATTATGCTGAACCAGATGCTGAAAAAAGGAAGGGTCCTCAGTTAAAAAAAGAGCATGATCTACAGCACAGCGTATCAGCACAAGGGGAGAGTTGCAACAGCAACCTGAAATCTGTTGGTTTTTAAGCGTGATAAAGTCCCACTTTACAACACAGCAACACTTTAACAGCAGCTCTATTTGGAGGGCTTTGGAGGACATCTCCCAGGTTTCTCTCCCAAAAGGATAAAGCTAAACACAACATTATGCATGAGCGTGTCAATTTGCAATCAGTAGCATTCAAACCCTGAACCTTTAACACTGCCTTAATTCAGCAGGACAGAAGGATGTCTCTCGTCAGCTAACAGTGAACATGGAGGGTGTCGGAAGGAGTCGGGGGATCTGCTCCTCAGCACAGCAACGGCAGCCCAAGTGCTGCCTCTGAGCATGCGCTCTCATCAGGATCCCAGGTGAGATGTACAGATGGATGAGAAATGGGAAATGGTAATTTTCAACCATTTCAGTAAAACCTGCCTGCATTGTCACGGTACAAAAAAGGCACTTCTCTAGTCCAAGGCTGACTTCTTACTGCTCTTCGAAAGCAATCAAGGGAGGTGTTAGCAATCCCCTAGCACAGATCAGGTTTTTACAACAGAAAACATCAGACAACCTAAAAGCGGAGGTTGCTTTTAGCACCCCTTAAGCAAGTCACAAACGGCTGTGTCAAACAGTCATTGCAAACTCATTCCAGGAGACTATCAAGAGAACGCATCGTCTCCCAAACAAGAGGATCACCTTCCACAAGCGTTAGTATGGTCTCTCTGAAGACACTTGCCAAGAGGAGTCTTCCCAATGACCCAAGCCCCCACAGCCACCTACATCCACTGTAAGTCCTCCAGGTGAAGCAAGGAGCTATTGCCAAGTCTACTCACCTTTCTACCCAGCTCTTGTAGTTGGGGATGTCCTTGGCGTACAGTAGTTTGTTGGAGGGAGAGTCTTTTCCTAGCTTGTGCTCAGAAGTTGAGCAGGAGTCCATGAATGTCTGAGCCACCACGGATAGGCAGGCATCAGTAATACTGTTCTTGTGAATGTCGAACACAAACTGAGGGTTCTTAATCACATTCACCCAAAAACGTAGAGGTAGACTGAGGGAAGAAGGAAACAGGAGTCAGCACCTGAAGCGAGCTCTGCATGGCAACTGGCACACACGTACCTCCAGTAGTGAAGGAGGAGCTCCCCACGACCCAGAATCGGGCAGGTTGCTTTTCCCTGTGCCCCAGGGACGCAAACCTCCTGGGACAAATGGCTGCTCCTCCCTTGCCCACCCTCACATGACCACAGCTCTCCATGGAGAAATTCCTCAGTGCTGCCAACATCTCCAAAGGCAAACCAGGGCAGCCCATATCTGCGGTTTCTCCAAGGATCCGCTCATCCTGAAGAGCCCTTGCTGAGTCCACGAGTCAAACCAGGCATGGTCCCCTTCTCTCGCATCAATAAGCTGCTCTACTGCACCGTGTGGCATTTCACACATCTCTCATGTCGCAGGAGGAGGTTAACTGGACTTCTCAAGGGACTCATTAGCACATTTAACACCAGAGGAGAATTTAGGCAGCGTCAGACGCTGGAAACGAAGCTCTCGACTGTAGAGGCAGCAGGTCTCCTGGCCAAGCCACCGACTGGATGTTTGCTGCATCCTCACACGTGTGCCATCCTCCAGGGCTCCATTTCCCAATCCTGCTGCCCCTCTCCTCTCCCATGAGCATCTAAGGGCCTCCCCCCATCAGAAAGCCTCTGCACTCCGTCATCCCTCAGCACCGACACCCAGCGAAAGCTTTTATCTTAGACAAAACACACTTCATTCCCCAGGACTTTCCTAATGAGGGTACCGGGTGCATGTACATATTTCATTTGTGAAGGGAATGGCCTCGAGAAATTAGCTCCACACATCGAATTAGCGCCCAGAGATAAGCACAGGCATTAGTATGCAGCAGTCTGCATGCCCAGCCCCTGCGGAGCGGGGCTTTTTTTTCCTCCCTTGCCTTTCATTCCTTCTTTTAATATAGAAAGACGAGTTATAAATCAGTTCCAAGCACTTCCGCGCTCTCACATCTCCATTTAAAAATGTTTCTTTTCCTGCCCTGCTAATTGCCAACAGTTACTGAACTATACAAAAGCAATTTGGCTGCCATTTAACAAATGCCAGACACGGGAATGTACATACCCGTCTCCAGTAACGGCAAGATCAGAGAGATGAAATCAGTGAGGCAGCAGAAAAGAAAAATGCCGAGGGGGGGCTGTGGAGCAGGAGCCAAAGCCTGCTCGAGCCCTGGCCCCAGCACTGGCATTGACAGAGGGCTCATCAGCCATTCCACCCCGCTTTTCGGAGGGCGATCCGCAGAGCTGACGGGCTGGCTCTGCAGGCGAGCTTACGGAAGACGCGTGCACGGCTTTACACTGACTTTGTTAGGGCACGCTCGGCTGAGCGACGGGAGGGAGCGTGGTAACACCTTTAGGACAGCCAAGATGAGGATTGGGGCTGGCATCTCCAGAGGAGAAGCCCCAGCTGCCTTTGCTCAAGGTGAGATGGACACAGAGCCGCTGAGGTCCTCGATCTACATGACTCCAGGCGTTGGAGTGTGGAGCCTGGGCTTTGGGGACAGAAGGGCTGGGGGAGCATTGCATTCCTGGGATTTTTTTCTACTGCAGGAAGGCATGCAAGGGATTTACCCACACCCGACATACAGAGATATGGGCCTCTCTAGTCCTGGATGGTTTCCAGGGACATATTTCTGCTCCCTGTGGGAGGGGCTGGAAGTATCGCTAGCTGTGATATCCTTAGCCATGCCCCCTCCCGCCCCATCCCACTGCCCCACTCCATTACCAGTTACTCTTCCAGGTGTGCCTGACATCGTAATCATTGATCTGATGCTTATCAGCTTGTTCATCCAGGAAATCAAACATGTATTTGATGGCAAGGGGGAGCGCGCTCCCACGATGTGCTGTGCTGAAGATGGTCTCAAACAGGTCATCCACGAACTTCTGTAGGGTGCCCTGAGGAAGAGAAAGAGAAGGGTGGTTCAGCAATGCCCAGTGCCAGCAGAGAGAAGAGTCTTTAACTGAAGGTTAGACTTTAAACCAATTTCACTTGTTTTCCTACCACCTAGAAAAGAAGTACAGTTTAGTCTGTGTAACTCTACTGGTTCTCAGTGGTTTATACTGGGAAACAGACACTCCTTCGCTGCATGATCTGGCACTCTAAAGCATACAAATAAAACCACCATATACAGCAAAAACCAAGTGAATATGTGTCATATCATGGTCTTTCTTGGGTCCCATTAAGGTGCCCAAGACCTGCCGATGACAGACATTGCTGAACAAGCCCTTGTCCCACGAGGCAGGGAGCCACGTCACAGCGGAGATGGCTGAGCCCAGTCGCTGCAATCCTGAGCCAGCACCATCAGCACAGCCCTCCGATCCTCTATAGGGACATCTCGGACACACAGCACCCACTCGGCACTAGAGGAGGTTTTGTATGTGCTGAGGGAAGGGGAACCCGCTGCGATGCCAAATGCCCTGGGTAATTACCCTTCCCACATCACTGATTTTGCAGCTTTATCCCAAACACCAAAGGGGATGAGGCATCTGCCCCACGGCATCTCTGCTTTGCAGTCCAGCAGCTGCTCAAGGATATAGGGAACAGTAAAAACACCAAAGAGTGCAAATAGGAAAACCAACTCAAGGGATATTCACTGAGGGTTCTGACACACAAAAACATCACCTCCAGCTCAGGAAAGCCCAAAGACAAAGAGAGTAGCTCCGCCTGTGCTGAAACAGAAGGCTATTAAAAAAGCAGTGCTTACCGCTTTTGGCCAACCTGAATCACTACCCCTCCCCATCCAGATGTGAAAGGCCAGGCGGCAGCTCTGTGTCTCCATGGCATACCTTGGTGGCTAACAGGCGCGTCAGGTAGATTTCGGAAACCATCTTGCTGCCCCGGTCACCCTCCCGCTGGTCCATATGGTCGTGGTTTTTCACCAGGTGCCAGAGCTTGGTGCCGCTCTCCAGGTCAGGGGTGATCATGGGGGTCCGTGAGCGCAGGCTGTCGGGGCTGCTGGCTGTCCGCAGCATGCTCTCTGCAAGCACCGAGCACAGGGGGACACTCGCACCCTGCCCACCTCCACCTCACCACCAGCCCCTCCATCCCCCTTCCCTCCGCTGTGGCTTCAGGACACTGTCACGGCAGTGGAACGGGAGCTTTGGGATCCAGCCTCTGCCCAGTCATGGACTGGGAGCTTGACTGGGACAGTCCTCACAGCCTGCCAGGCTACATTTAAGCCTGGCCGAGGTACAGGGGGCCAGGACCATGGTGGAAGGGATTCTGCAGAGGTCTGTCCTTCTCCCAGCACACAGATGCCAGGATCACATCACAGATGCCTCCTGCATCAGTCTGAGCTGACCACACCGTTCCCTTCCAAACCAGGGCTGAAGCACACTTGCCAGCAAGTCTGCCAGAGTCCTCGGCTCTGCTCATTTAAGTGCCAAGTGCCTCTGTGCCTATTTTAATTAGATTTCAGGGGAATAAAAGGGAACGGATTCCTTAGCAGCACGCCATCTGACACGTCTCTTTCTCCCCTGAGTCTGACGTTGCAAAGAGAGAAGGCTCTGAGGGCATCTGCTCCCTCTCTGACACTAGAGCAAACAGCACAGTGCAGGAGAGCCGGGGGTTTCGAGGACTTTGTTCACATGAGCCCCAGTTACAACCACCTGTCCTGTGCCTTGGCCGGCAAGCCCAGCCTGGTGCTGCCTCCCCTGCCAGCACAGCAGAGGACACCCCGGTGCACTCACCGTATCTGCTGAGGGACTTGGTGAAGGTGGAGGAGTTGGAGATGTTGTACGCCGAGTTCTGCTTGGGCACCAGCGCTACCGAGGAGCCATCCGTCACCTGGGGGCAGAGATGGTGTGAGCACGCTGTGACACTGGAGAGGTACAGGAGGGACAGCCTCAGAGAGGGGAGAAACCAGCCCAGGAGGGACGAAGCTACGCTGCATCCCACTCCAGAGACATCCATCTCCTGCAAAGGAGACCCCTGAGACAGATCGGGGCAGGGTCAGAACACAAACACACCAGAAGCCTTGACATGAAGATGGCAAAGTAAGGTCAGAGCAGGAAACAGCCTCCACAAGTCCTGAAGATGCCCCATTTAGTGCTTCTTTGAATGTAAGGACCATAAACATGGGGACCATGCAGGAAAATGACTGCAGACATCCTGGCCATGCACCTGCACAAGCAGCATGGTCTGGAGAGCCATCCTGACCAAGCTGAGCAGCGAGAAGAGATGCTCAAGCTCAAAGCAGCTGGTGACTGCTCAGTGCTCCCCACCACGGACAGCCTTACCTGGTAGTGGGCCAGGGTGTTTAGCCTCTTCCAGTCATTGTCAATCTTCGTGGTGACATCTTCATCCTGCAGTATGATCCGGGCCATCCTGCCCTGCCGCCACTCTGTCCCCATGAGGGAGAAGGGCTCGTGGTTAGTGGGGTACTTGGAGCATAAAGCCAAGGCAAGGGGGCAGGAGCACAGTCTGGGCATCAACAGAAGAATCCTCCCACCACCTTTTGAACCCCAGGATTAATGACTGTCAACATGGTGTTGGGCAAAAGCTGTTTCTAATTACTCAAGGAAAGACAGCATCGCTTTGACCCTGATGACCGTTTCCTTTGCTCTTCTCCTCTTCATTCTCCTGCCCCTCCTTTAAGAACAGGACTACTAACGTTGTTCTCGAACACTTCTGGCCCCCTTGGACCTCAGCCACCTCAAGCCTCCAACCCAGACCACAGCCAGAGCCGAGGAAGCTCCTCTCCCCATCATCTCTACCTGCAGGACCCAATTCTCATGCCAGGGGTCCCCACACACAGCCAGTGCCATCAGCACAGTAGAAGTGGGCTAGACAAGCAGCAATGCTCTGGTTTTGCCAGGTCCCCTCTCCTGTAGGAGATACAGATTTTCGTGCCTTGAACAGTGTTTTTTTGGAACTTCTGCTCTTGGTCACACCTCTGCTCCCCACAGGGAAGCGCTTGGCCTCTCTCTTACCCAGGTCCATGTCTCCAGCTTTGGGTCGCTGGGAATAGGGCACCCCCTTGTAGACAGCATCCAGCAACTTCTCCTTCACTTGCGTGATGGTGTCACAGTTCAGCACCTTGACAGGGATCTCCGGGGCGTTCTCATTCTCAGGGTTCACGCAGTTGAGGGTCTGCACAGCACAGAGAGGCAGAAAGACTTGAGTGAGAGGATGTGACACACCGGTTGCAAAGGCAGGTCCAAGGACATGGGGCTACAGCTGTCTACAGGCCATGTCTTCTCACCTCCCAGGCTGCTGAAGAGGTGCAGCCACATGGCATACTCCTGCTCCCCTTTTCTCCCCACCTCACTCTCCCAGTCTCCAAACTTCCAACTGTTCCCAGAACAGCAGCACGATGTCAGTGAAGGAATCCTAGGCCAGCAAACCATGCTCAACTCACAAAAACCTGTCTAGCCTGAGTGATGCCTGTGCATGCTCCACTCCCCTCCCAACTCCACCCCAGTGGAGATGGAGTTGTGAAGAACCAGCTGCAGGCTCAGCCAGGGGAAGGGCCTGGCTTATCGTTCAGCTGGACAGAGGGGATGGCTCATATGGAGGAAGAGAAGTATCTCTCCATCTCCTTCAGTAATCTCAAGGCTCTAAACTTTGGCTGCTCCAGGTAGCCCGTACTCAACAGCATCTCTGTCCCCGTGTCTGTCAGGGTCACGGGGTTTGTTGGGAGAGGTGCAGTGGGGGATTCAGTTCATGCCTGGCTTTCTCAGCTCCGCGGCAAGAGCAAACGTGGCCATGCAAAGGTGCTGAATCTGACACTAGCTGAGATGGGTACCACACAGACAGGGTAAGAGGCACTCCAGGGACACTGGAGAGAAGAACAAGAGGCAAACCACTCTCTGCACAGTACGTTGGGTGCCTGCAAGATCTTGTTAAATAGTTGGACCTAGCAGTCCTGGCAAGCACCAGTGAGGCTCCCGCTTGCACTAACCAGCATTTTGTAGTCGATCTGCTGCCGGATAAGCTTGTCTTCACTGAGTGAGTAGCGAGCCTCTCCTGTGATGGCATCAATGGGGCCCTTCTCCATCTGCTGCTTGATGGCACAGTAGAGCATGAAGAGCGGTTCCCCGGCACACTCCTGCAAGACGGGATGGAAGAGAGGGAGGAGTGAGAAGGTGCCAGGTACCACCTTTGCCTTTCAAGAACCGCCACTGTGTCAGCAGCCCGCTGAGCCCCCGCAGCATCAGCAACAGCAAAGGATCCACCAAGGCTGGAGGCACCAACCAGCCTGGAGCCATGAGCTGGCACAGAAGGGCTGAAAGTGCCAGGAGTGAAAGTGGACACTCCTTTATCACCCAGGGCCCAAATCTCTCCCCCGAGCTGCATCCCAACGAGCCCTTCCAGCTACAGGCATTAGCCCTAAGGGCAAAAGAGGGTGCGAAGGGAGCGGAGAGTATGGGGAGAAGTTCCAGCAGATTCTCCCACACCAGCCCTCACCCCTCCCTTCCGGCCGCCTCACAAATAAATTGTACTTTGGTGCAAAGTGTGGCTGCTCTCCCTGTCACCATATGCTGTTAGCATCTCGTTAGCATCTGCGGTAATTAAAGAGACAGCTGCTAACGAGCAGGAACAGGCATACATCATCCCCAGACCTTCCGACAACACGCCTGTCTTTGAAATTATGTTTCATTTGCAAACTTGGCTTCATTAATTCAGCTTGGAAAAGTGAGAGACCCAAGGTGGGTGGGTGCTACGCTGCGCATTACCAGCTGCCCGGCAAGGCGGGAGCGTCAGGCCAGTCGCAGAGCGGGGAGCCCTCGGGGACTCCCACGGCACCCCAAACCCACCCCTCCAGCCGCGGCAGAAAGACCAGCAGTTGCTTCTTTCAGTCGCTTGTAAAATCTCCTTCCAAAACTTCTGAGTCTGCGGAAGCAGTGTGGATGAAGGACAGCTTGGAGTGCGATTCCTGCTCACATCTGGCACAGCTGCTTCTGTCTCAGCCCACAGCCTTCCGCCCCCCCAGGTAAGGCACGGCTGCTGCCCCTTCGTCTGCAGCTCTGCACCCACCTCTGGGGATCCCCACCAAGAAAAGTGGGTTCAGCCCTTCCCGCATCCACAGCCTGGCTTCACTCCAGGCATCACGGCATCCACTCCTCTGCTCGGACACCGGCCAGGCTGATCTCTTTTTGGATACGTGGGGTAGAGCTGGCCCCATGGCCTCCCTGGGGGGATGGAGGCATCGGTGGTCCTGGTGATGGGTACACCACTGCTCTAGCACCAAGTGGGCTTTTAGGGGATCGTGCGTGGCAGGGATGGCTCCGTGGGTCCTGGTCTCCTTCTGACCTGTTGGGCACCCTAAAGTCAACTGAAACAGCCCCTCTGCCCCATTCTCCCAACTCTGCGCATCCTCCATGTTACAGCTCGGCTTCCCCATGTGTCCCAAATGTGAGTCCTACCCTTAAAATACAAAACCTCATTCCCAACCTCACTGTTCCCAATGGCTCTTGAGGACCTGGGCCAAGATGCCACCATGGGTCAACAGCTCGCTGAGCCATTACAGATGACGATGGCAGAGACCACCAAAACGAACAGAGATTGCAGAAATCATCGCTGGGCAGTTGCCCCGAGATGATCTCCATCGGCTCAGATACAGGAGGGGAGCGCCAAGACGAGGACGGGTGGCCCCACAGGTTGTTGGGAGGGGGCTCTCCATGCGAGCAGAGCTGGAGGAGGGTGACTGCAAACACCCCCACGCACGGCACATCCACACCTCTGTCGGTGCGTGGGGAGCAGGCTGAGGCAAGCCAGCAAGCGCTCAAACTGTCTATTGACTAGATCTAGCTCATCAGGCACCTAATATCGTACATTTTTCAGCGCTTGTCTCGATTTATCCCTCTCCCTTTCCCCGGGGTGCCTCATTAAGAGTCTGATAAATGCTACTGCAGGGTCCCTGTGAAAGCACCAGCCCTCGCCGGCTCCCTGCGCTGCTTGTCCTGGGCAGGGGGGCTTGTCCTGTCCCTGTCCCCGTCCCTCGCCCCAGCACATCACGGCCGTGTGATGCCGAGCACCCGGCCCTGCTCCGGGCAGGTTTGCAGAGAGCCGATGTGGCAGCTGGGGACACATCCGCCTGCCTCATTTACATGGACAATTACCACAGTTTGGTGCAAGGCATATGTTTCCCTGCTGGCAAACTGGCTGCTGTGATACCTCTCCATCTACTCCATGGGTTTCTCCTGCTTTTGATGCCACCTGTGATCCTTGCTGCTGGGAGACAGGTGGAAACAGACCTGTGGGTCTCCTCTGATGGGGCCAACCCAGGGGAGGCCACAAGCACATCCTCAAGCCTCTTCCAGTCTAACTCAAGTGATCGAAGCGATGGAGTTTCAACCAGTTCCCTGGGGAGATGATTCCCAGCGTAACAATCTCACAGCCAGCGGGTTTATCCAAGCCCTCTGCATATGTTCCTCCTGTAATGGTGCATCTAGATTAGACTTCTCTCTCCTGCTGCTACCACTGAGAAACTTGAGGCGATTCCCCCTGCCAAAGTCACGGCTTACCCAAGGACTTTAGGAAAAGGCATTGCCCTGGTCCCATCCTCACAAGTCTCTCCTGCTACTCCTCATCCTCAGACCTGCCCTGCACTAGCAATGCATCCAGTAGCCTCTCCAAAGTGGGACAGGGCTGTACAAGGATAGATAGAGGACAGTGGTGGCACGTGAAACGGTCCAAAGCAGCTTCTGAACAAGGTGAATCTGCCCCTGTGATCTGCCCACAGGCCTCAGCCCAGCCAGGGACAGGCCAAGGGCATCGAGTCCTGCACATGAATCATAGAATGATTTGGGTTGGAAGGGACCTTAAAGATCATCTAGTTCCAACCTCCCTACCATGGGCAGGATCATCTTCCACTAGACCAGGTTGCTCAAAGCCTCATCCAATCTGGCCATGAACACCTCCAGGGATGGGGCATTCACAGCTCCTCTGGGCAACCTGTTCCAGTGATTTATCCACCCTCATTGTAAAAAGTTTCTTTCTTATATCTAATCTAAATCTCCCCTCTTTCAGTTTAAAGCCATTGCCCCACGTCCCATCACTACGCACCAGTCCCTCTCCAGCTTTCCTGCAGGCCCCCAACATCCCCAAATGCCGCTGTGGCCATTCAAAGGCTGTGTGCCTTTGCTCGGCCAAAGCACAACCTCATCCACTTCAAGGAGCCCTGAGGGAGTTTATCCACAGCAAGAGCTACTCCTGCTTCTCCCATCGAGCCCACAGAGCCCAAAGAGCTGTCTGCCAGTGTCCTACCTGATCCCACTGGGCACAGCTGCTGCAGGGGCAGAGAGTGGCCCCACTGAGCAAAGCCTCAGCCCAAAGAGGTGTCGGGAGGTTTGACATCTCCCCACAAATGGCACAGCTTTCCTCCTCCTCTCCCACCCCTGGAAGCGATCTCCACCGCACGCTACAGCTAGATTTTTATAGATACAGGCTATCCCTCGACAGAGGCAAAAAGCCAAGCGCATGTAAGCGATATTATAAATCACCTCTTGTTGACAATCGTTTGAGTCCTGCACAGACTCCTGCTCGCTCTCATCTCTTGGCTGGAAATGGTTCAAACTCTCTTTATCTTCATGAGGGATGAAAATCCCACAAAAACGGCTGTGTGCCACCCAGCCTTGCTGCGCTGCCACCAGGCAGAGTCCCAAGAAGTAGCTCTGCCGACTGACACCGCAGCGACAGGACAACAGGCACCGTTCACCCCGCCGCTGTCATCCTGAAGCAGCAGCAGGAGCAGGGCAGAGGTCCACGGGCTGGAGCTGTGGCTGTGTCACCCGCAAGGCCACTGGTGTGGCTCTAGCAGGTGGAAGCACTGGTGCTGATGGAATGAATGTTCTCGATAATACAGATTGGATGAAATCAGTGGTAAAATCAGCCCTTATGCTTTTGCATCCTCTTCTGCTATCCCAATGAAATTGGGAAAAAGTCGAATTCAAACTAACGGGCTCCACACCCTCCTGCATGCGTGGCGGAGAGAGCTGAGTCCGCAGCTGCCAACAGGCCCCGCGGGGCGTCCATCTTCACTGGGACACCTCTTGGAGGAGAAGCAGCAGCAGAAGTGGAGATGCCTGGGGGAAACGATTCCCCTACCATGGAGCCTCAGTGTCAAAGAGATGAAGGAAGAAGAGTGCAGCACATCAAACTACAGCTCAAACAGGCAGAAATATCCCCCGATCACAGTCATGCCTACAGAAGGACCAGCTCTCAGGGCTTCTTCCTCCTGAGTTTCACAAGCAGAGGCGAGGAGGGAGGAATAGGGAACACTCCAAAGGGATTCAAGACTCAGCTGAGTTGCTTCAGATTTATCCTTTCTCCAGGCACCTTTCTTAAGAAGCTCTCAAACTCACTACGCATTAAGCAATCCCAGTCTGCATTTCATTTCTCAATCTCAGCTATTTTCCCAAAAGGAGACCCAGAATCACCAATCACATCTCAGAAACACAGGATAGGAATAGAGGCCTGGAAAGCGATTTCTGCACCCAGAGGGAGCGGCAGCACCCAGGAGCATGTCAGCCCAGGCTGCGGGTACCACGCTGCCTGCCCCGGAGAGGCAGGAACCACCTCCCTGCCTACCTGGGGTTGCCATCCCTTCCCAAACTCACCTTCAGAAACTTGTACAGCAGAAACGTGAACCAATTCGTCAGCATCTTCTCTGCCACCGACTCCGTTCTGTAGGGAAGGCAGAGAGCAAAGTCGTCAGGAGAGGATACTGAAGGTCTCTGATCTCACCTGTTGCCACCTCAGCCTTGGACTTTGGCTATATTATTTTTGGCTTAAAAGGTCACATCTGGAAAGGCAGGAGCCTCGAAACAAAGGGGCTCAAGCAGATAGCAAAAGCTCTAGTGAAAAGCCTGCCCATCCACAAGACAGAGCCACAGCAGCCCCCCAGGAGGCAAATTGGTCTCCGACGTATTTGGAGATCCAGAGAGAGCCGAGCACAACCTCGTCCCAAGGGGAGTCTCACCCAGGGGATGACCAGCTTTCTACCTCTCCCTAGTACCTTCTAGTTCAATGAGGTTTGTTTCTTGCATTGCATCCCATTGGAACCAGGCAGCTCCCCCACAGGAGGATTGGATGAGACACCTAAGCCAGGTAAAATGTAACCAGACCCACCTCAGGCTCCTCAGTTAAAGCACAACCTGAAAGGAAGAGCTGAGGTTGCAAGGCAAGGTCAGATCCTGACTCATATTCCCATGACACGAGCACCTCCTCCCACATCAACGAGCGCTTGACCTAGCTGGAAGCTCCTTTCCCCACCTGGGAGCTGCTGCTCTGACTTCCGCTCCTGCAACACACTCAACATCACTATTGCCCTGACACAGGCCCACCACTACTGGGTGACATGGAACTTCCCAGAAACACAGTAAGTAGCCCTTGATCTCCACAGCCTCAAAGCTGAGGACCCGCAGTAGAGCAAGAGGATCATCACCACCAACACTAGAGGGAAGAAGAGAGTTTTCCCCAGGATCCTGTGCAAGGTCTGCTCAGAAGAACTGTTGGAGAAGAGGACACCTGGTTCTTGGCACTCAGCAGTGGTGACGGTGAAGCTTTAGGAGGCCACGCTCTGCACCCTCACTTCTCTCTGTGCCCCTGCCCTTGGGCCAGGATATGGGTGGCTCTCGGGCAGGGATGCAGAGCCCTGCAACGCAGAGAGGGCACTGGTCCACCAGCACATGGCCTTGGTTAAAGTCACCGCTGGATTTACGTCTGCAGACTTTGATCCCAACATGGTTTTGGTCAAACTTATCCCCAGTACTGATTCAGCCCAAACCAACAGGATTAAAGGAGGAAGAAGTGAGAGCAGTGGCTGGAAGCTCAAGTTTTCCATGCACCTTTGGAGCACTGTGCAAAAACACTGCCAGGCTTTGGATTTAACCCTTCCCCACCTGCATGGTGGAAATCCCGATCTTTGTGTCTCCTCAGAGTGGGGTGGTGATGCAGGAGTTTACAGTGAACAATGCTGCAACGACCTGCTCAAAAAGGAGCTTAAAAATGGAGCCGTGACTCTCAGCTTTTGGAGATGTAGTTGAAGGAAGCAGCCAAAACTGCCTTAAGAAAACTTATGAATTGCCCCTAGTTTCCTAAAGCATGATTCAAATCCAGATGGCAACATGCTCCAAGGCAGCATGGCAGGGAAGGTCTAGTGGAGTCATATGTGTCTGTTTGGGACCATCACCGCACAGCAGGTGCATAAGAGGGAGAGCAGGATCTCGCAGGATGGGTGTGAGACGTGGTGGGTCAGAATAGGACCTGGGGATCTCGAGGTGGTGGTACTGCAGCCCGATGCGCTGCACCAGCAGAGGAGAGGGACAGCCTGGCACGGAGGGGGCTGAGCTAACACAGGACTCAGGTGAACCACGTAGCCCTACAATGGCAGCTTAATGCACCTGTTGGCACCACAGCCTGGTCTCGCTGCCGCAAGATTAAAATTCCCTTTAACATGCCCATTATTCTCAAAGTGGCTTTCACTCCTTTTAAAGTAAAAATGTCAGCCAGGCCCCTGACCCTCTCCGGTTAGGATTCCTCAGCTTATCCACCCATTAATCATCAGATCAGCCACTTGCAAACACAGATGCTCCTGAAAGCACAAGCAATACCAATAACTCACGAACGTGGTTGCGTTCCTGTTGTACCAGAGGAACGGACACAAATGGGTTGACTCAAAAACCAAAATCCAGAAGGAATGCGAACCTCAGAGCCACCAGGAAGAGTCCCACTGCCCAATGCCACACACCACCCAATGGCAATGCCATGTCCGGCAGATGAGACAGGTGCAGTTCCCAACAGCCAGATGGCTGGGGTAGGAAATCCACTTTCCCAGAGTTTATTCAAGCTGACACAGGGTCGTAGGGTCCCTTCCAAGGCTTTCTCTCATGCTAATGGAGCTTAGCCCTTTTTGCCCTCCCTGGCATAGCACAGTCCTCCTTAAAACATTAGAGAATGGTAATACTTGAGCCTCCAGGGGACGGAAGCCTTCCTGTGCCCCGTCGGGAAACATTAATCCATCAAGAGGAAATAAAAAGGGAGAAGGGATGTGGGGAGAAAGCCAAGGGAAGGGTGGACTGAAGCTATTCAATAGACAACCTCCTCAGCCCCAAACCAGATCCTTTGACAAGCCTGCAACACTCATCTGAAGTGTCACCACCCAGGCTCCGGCGGATGTTAGTCTTTATCCGTCATAGAGCCAGATGCCACAGCAACGGAGGGATTATCCAATAACAAAATAAATAAATAACAGCCCTGTGCAATTAGATCAATGTTAATCCAGTTGCCCTGGGCAGTAAGCGCACCCTCACGCCCAAGCACGGGGCTAAGCAAAAGGACAGGGAGGCACCAGCAAGGTACTGGCCAGGGGACCTCCTCCCTGTCCCAAGCCTCCTGCAGTTCCGCCTGCGATGGGACCTCGAACTCCGTGGCTGGGGACTGACAGTCCTCGGGCTGCCGCCTCTCGCCGGGCCAGCCCAGCTCTGCCCCCGTGCCACTCCCACGGCTCAACTGCTGCAGCTACTGGCCTCCCTGCGCTGCCTTTTATTTATATTTTATTGATTTACTCCCACGGCTCAACTGCTGCAGCTACTGGCCTCCCTGCGCTGCCTTTTATTTATATTTTATTGATTTACTTCATTCCGGAGTTTTGCTCCGATGGCAGCAGCTTCGTCACGCTCCGAGAGACACAGGAGCTGGAAACGCAGTTTAAATATTTCAGTGAAGCCTGGTGTCATGGAGGGACAGGCAGAAGAGCCTAAGGATGCGCTCGGGGAACAGGGATGGGGGTCGGCACCTCCAAAATCAACCCCTCTCCTGGCCAGCCACAGTTCAGCACCGCACCCCTCTCTGGCACATTGCTAATGAGGTGCTTGAGAAATTAAGGGCATCCTTGTAACGTGATAAATGAAGCAGGGAGAGTAAGAAAGCAACATGCCTAAAGAGACCGGCCAGAGGCAGGCAGCAGAGACGTAACTGGGACCAGCTCACATCTGTGTCTTCTCCAGGCATCTTCCCAGGGCCAGGCACAAAAAACCCAACAGGTTTTGTCTGGTCTGGCCATGCTATGAGCATTGGCTGATTGTCTGAAAGATGCTCTGGTTTTCTTGAGCCTTTCTGGTGACATGCCAGCCCTGTGGCTCTCAGCCATCCTTGCATCTCCACTGGAGGCTGGTGGCACCAGGCTGGTGGAGGTGGAGATGGAAAGGCACAGCACGGCGTGCGAAGAGAGAAGACAGCAGAGAGGGCCTGGAGCTGGGCTGGTGGAGCTTATTAATTGTTTTTGTTCAGCACTTGGTGTATCTTTCAATATTCATCAGCCCGCGATGAAGGAGAGCTCAGAGCTATCGTTAAATATTGATGGGCCAGGCAGACTCATGGCAGGGCTTGGCAGGCTGCCTCCCACTCACACTCCCTCCTCGGCCCCGGCAAGACTCCCAGCTTGCGAAGATCCGCTTGGCTTTCCCAGGAAAATCCCCATGTGCCCGGCAAGGTGGGCAAGCCCCAAGGAGGCAGCAGGGAAAGAAGGACTCCTGCCTGCCACCAGCCTGCAGAGGCACCCATGCAGCAAGGCAGCTGCCAGGCAAAGTGAGAGCTGCCCCACATCCTGAGAGGTGTGAGGGACCTCCTGGTCATCTGGAGAAGAGAAGGCAGGTGGGACTATCATTGCAGCAGTACGCAACAGCACATGACACAAGCATGCATCCTCCCTGCACCAGCCTACACAGCCACTGAGCATCTTGCTCCCTCTTTCCCAGAAAACATAAACCCACATAAGCCAAATCAGGGCGAGAACATCCCATGGGCAACTCCTCAGTTGCCCAGGTCTGGGTGGCCCCACATCCCTCTCATACGTGCATGCAGGCAGGCAAGGAAATGCTTGACCACAGACCCAGTGCTGACATTGCCACAGCAAACACCAAAGCCTAAAGGACACCAGCTCATGCCCACACACTCAGAAGAGCCTGGGCACCATCCCACAGCTCCAGCCTCTCAGATGGTTGCTCACCTCCGCAAAAGCAGCTTGGGGTGGTTCTTACTCTCCAGGTTCTTCTCGATGAGGTCAGAGAGGAGTTGCTTCAGAACACCGGTGGCATACTCCATCTCGCCCTGCAGCGCTGTCATGATGAGGGAGGCCACATTGCCACGGTCCCGCATAGAGAAGCTCCGCTGAGCCTCCAGAGTGCGGATGAAGGTCAGCAAGAAGTGCTTCTTGTTCAGGAGCTGCCCAAAGAGAGTCAAGGACTTCTCCACGTTCGCCTGGACCTGCAAGGATAGAGCAAAGCTGGGAGACGGGCGAGAGGAGGAGGGCGATGAGAAGAAGGCGACTGGGCTGCATGAGATCCTGAATTCATCCTCACCCTCCAAGAGGAAAGGATGAAAAAGGGTCAAAAGTAGCTGGATTTGCTCTTTCCATACTACTAAGCTTCCTCTTCAGAGATCAGCTCAGTTTCCTCCAGAAGCATTACTAGCCTGCAATATCTCAGCATCAGGTTAACACAGTCTCAGGGCAACGATGTATATTTATGTATATATACACACACACACACTTCCATACCAAGACTCTCTCCCACGCGTGTGCAGGCACATACACGCACTTCCTTCCCATAAACAAACACTCTTTCTCTCCCAAGCACACATGCAAATTACAATTTTCTATTTCAGCTAACAAGCAGCTCAATTCCCACCCAAGTCACTGCAACATGTGCTTCAAGTATTGCACAGAAAGCAAATAAAGCCATAACCCTGAGCTCCACCAGCAGCAAAGCCACCTGGTTTTGAGGGGCTGGATTTCAGACAGGGAAGTAAATAGCAGAAATCTGTCTCTGCCCCGCTCCAGACACAGCCTGAAATATTCCCTTTCCTCTTGAGACGTTTGAAGGTATATTTCTGGCCATACTTGGCCACGTAGGACTCAGCAGGGATTGGGCTGGGATGCTTTAACCCCCATGCTGCCCTCGTCAGCCCAGCTCTGGTCAGCCCTGACCACGTTTCTTACCGGAAACGAACATTTTTATAACACGATGTTTTCCCGTTAGAAAAGATGGTTTCCTCTGAATAAAAGCCTTGCTGTGGTAAAAATGTCAATTTTAATTATTTTTCCCCCCCTTGTCTTCCTGATTGGGAGAATAAGTGAAAAATTTCATTTCATGTCGATATTTGGAGACAAAACAACACTTTTCATTTCAAAACATCAACTCAAAACGAAGAAGAGGGTTTTGACAGATCAAATCATTTCACTTCAATCAAAACTTTGGATCAGCATGCTTCAGTTCAACGAAATTCCTCGCGGTTGTAACTTCCCCCTCCAAAATACTCTTTCCCACTGGACGAAAACCCCCGTTTCCCACCCAATCCTTGACAATCCTGTGCTATGAGCACCCAGACATCACTGTCACCCTCGTCGCCCAGGCAAGCAGAGACGCCTGCCCAGAGCATCCCAGAAGGGTGATGGGCGATAAATCCTCTCTGCCCCCGTCCTCAGGGTTCCTCTTGCGGGAACCATGCAAGCAAGCACCTGGCTCAATTTCCCTTAACGCAAGTCAGAAGAGAACATCCTGCTAGGAACAGAAATGCTTTAAATTATGTTTTCCTGGAGTCCCTTCCTCCAGATTACGTGGGGATGTCGATGCAGTGACGCTGGTAACTCAGGCAGACGTCTGAGGTTCAGCAGCACCAGCTGCTCTGTACAGGGATGCAGAGATGTCAGCTGATTCCTCAGCACAGGAAGACCCAAGAGCCAGCTGGAGCGCAGCGGCTGCGCTGGAGACCTACCAGACCCACCAGTAAAACTGGGGCAGAGGGAGACATGCTGCATCCTCACCCCTGCACATTGCTGGTGCTTTTGAAGCCAAGATCAGGCAACAGAGACCATGGGCTGAGAGGCTTTCTCCCTTCAGTGGAGCAGCAGGATCTCGATAAGACTGGAAACGAGTGACCATCCCACTGAAGCCTTGGCAGGGAGCATGGGAAGACATGAAATCCCCATGGCAAGAAGCACAGCAATGCCTGAGCCCCCTATGTGCCTGTCACTTCCTGGGCCCCCGTGTTTAACTTGCTGATCATTAGCAGAAATAAATGAACAATACTGAACTAAATATTTAATCAGGCTTAAACTTGTACAACTGAACAAACCTCCCACCCCTAAAACCTGCAGAGAAAGGGAGCTGGTACCGACAGCCTGGTGCTCACTGCTGCGGATTAACGTGTGCGTGAGCAAGTGCCGTTTCCTTCCCGTCACTTGCAATAGCTAATGTTACACTCTGAGTAAAGAGACAAATAAAAGCAAACCTGATTAAATTATATGAAGCTTACACAACTGTAGTTGCTTTATTTAATCTCTTTTGGGGAATTTTTTTTTTTCTCCTTTGCAACTTTTAACTCCTTGCTTCCCAGGCCAGGCTGAGCTGATGTGCTCTCTCCAGTGGGATATTTTGAATTAGGAGCTGGAAGTCGATGAACTTCCACCCAGCCTGCCACAGTCAATGCAAAATTCCTCCTCTGATACTCTTTTTATGCCTCTCTCTTTAGGTAAAACCCTTAAGAGCAAGAGCAGAGGTGAGAGAGGAGCCAAGCGTTTGCAGAGACAGGAAGGGCTATGCCCCAGGGAGGGCTACGCTCACGCCTGCTGCAGCTCTGAGCATCCGGAAACCTGAGCTGCAAGGGGAAATCCACAGAAACGGGGTCCCCACCACCCTCCAGAGCTGGGATTAGGGACCAGGGAAAGCAAGCAGGCAGAGGGCCAGGGCCCCGCACCATAGCCATGCCGGCATACAACATCAGCACGTGCACTCACAGTTGGTAAGAGCTTGTTGTATTGTAATTAGTGACCGTGCATCTTGCACCAGGGCCGATTACTTCTCCTAAATACATTGTGAAGCCCACGTCGACAGTAATTACTGTGCCGGGTCAGCAGCAAGGGGAAGCTTAGGTCACCCCCCTCCTTTCTCTAATCAAGAATGGCCTCAGCAGCCCAGCAAACGAGAAGCCAATTGCTGTGCAATTGCATGCACTAAATTAAACAGACGTGGGGAGGCCAGGAGAGGAGAGGGAGCTGGTTTGGGGAGCAGGGGAAGGATGCCAAGGATGGGTTCTGTGTAGGGAAATGGAGCCAAGCAAGCAGGCAATGTCGGACAAGCCTGCTAGAAACGAGTGGCCGGTCAGGCATCAAACAAACCCAATTGAATAAAGCAAGTGCTGTAGAAAATGACAGCAGCAATGATATTAATATAAATATTGATATTAACATCAGAGAGTGCAGTAACCATTCGGCAGCCGGTCCACATCTACATTGAGATGCTTTTTGCCACACCAGGCTGGGCCAGCTTCCGACAAAAGCATCTCTCCAGCCTGATGCCTGGGGCACAGGGACTCATGCAGGGGCACGTCCCCAGCGTCAAACACTACAGGGACAGACAGACAGACGGTACCACACCTCCATCTCCTTCAGCACAGGGTGGTCTTCTATCCCTGGGAAGAGAACCCGCATGGCGTAGGTGCGGTAATCCAGAAAGGGGATGCCAGCCCCGTCCAGGTCGTTGGTCAGCTCATTAATGTCAGTCTGCAGCTCAGCGAAGGCTGGGGTGGGAAAAGCAGAATTAAAAGCATTGGCACCCAGCCTCTGCTGCACCCCTATCCCTGGCATCCCATGGGTGGGAACCCCCAGGTGTGAATCGGTTCCGCATCCCTCCCCCTGGCAGGCTGTGATCGCTGTCCCCATCTCACAGATGGAGAAATTGAGCTGTAGAGGGTGGGGATGACTTCCCCAGAATAAATCAAGTGGCAGATTTGGGAACAGGACCGCCTGGTCCCAGGGGGTTCAAATCCCCCATACTCAGCACTCGCAGCCTCCCAGGGACACTGGGGGCAGGGAGGAACTGCAAGGCTTGAACAAAGCCAGAGCTTCTAGGGGAAAACATCAGCCTAAACCACAAGAATGTTCTCATTTCTTTTTGACCTAAATACTACTTGAAAGAAGAGTTTGAACACGCCCACCCCGGCACCTCCCGATCCGAGCACAGGCAGCCGTGACTCCCGGGGGAACGTGATGCAGGGGGGGTCCTGAACCTTTAATTGCACCTACAGGGAAAAGCTGACGGGAGAGGAGTCCTGGAGATGCACCAGGGAAAGGGGTTGGGGGGGGGCGGGTAGAAAACCCGCAGAAAAAAAAAATCAAATTAACGGCACTTTAAAGGGAGCTGAAAGCCAGGCAGAGGACTGCAGGCTCGTCAGCCTGATGAGAAAAAACAAACCGTCAGCTTGAAAGGCGTGCTATCTTATCTGAAACTGGTGGGACTAGAAAAGAGAAAAGGCAGGGAAGAGATTGTGCCTTTTAATTAAAAGCAGATCCTTTTATCTGCCAGCTGTGGAAGACAAGACACCATCCCCTCCACCAGCTCCCACCCCTCTCCCTGTCACCAGTGCCATCCACAGGCATGTGTAGGGATGGGGATTTGGGGGAGCAAAGGGTTTCTCTTTCTTTCCCCTTTTTATTATCTTGTTTTCGGTGCCTGCTCCATCCGCAGCGCCTGGGCTGGTTGCGGCTGTGGCTGGCAGGGTCAGGGCCTTGGGAGCCAGCTCAGGGGGATAATGGGCAATTAGGTTTTATCAGCAGGATCATACAAGGAATTCTGTCCAATTTCACAGCATCCGTCTGTCACATAATGAGAGACCGACTGCCCGTTCACAGGCAGCCCTCGCTACTCCTCGCTCTCTTTTCTCCCATTTGGAGAAGTGGAGGGGAATTTCTTAACTGGAAAAATCCCCATATCCTACTCAAAACGAGTTCACTCCCTCTGACAAAACAGCTTTGCCTATTGCCATTCCCCCTCTGGAAGGCAACGGGAAAAGGGTGGGAGCACACTGAGCCTCGGGATGGTACGAGACTCTCCACGACCCCCACGTTAACGGCATAGAGATCCCTCACCCTCTTTGCACTCCAGGGCCACCCGGGACTCCAGGTTGTCCATCTGCAGCTGGAGGCGTTTCAGGGTCCGGTCGGCATCCCGGGACTTGCGCTTGTAGGCGATGAGGACGATGATGATAATGAGGAGGAGCAGACCGCCCCCGCCACCGATCCCGATGATGGCGGGCAGGGTGAGCAGGCTGTCCGAGTAGATCTGCAGCGTCCCTGGCG
This sequence comes from Tauraco erythrolophus, assembly GCF_009769465.1. Classification (NCBI taxonomy): domain Eukaryota; kingdom Metazoa; phylum Chordata; class Aves; order Musophagiformes; family Musophagidae; genus Tauraco; species Tauraco erythrolophus. Next base: position 12,535,804 of record NC_141476.1, read on the forward strand.
AGAACTCGAACCCCCCAGCCTTGATCTGCACCACGGTGGGGGAAAAAATGGACCTGGCGTCAGGGGGCACGAGTCCAGGGCAGCCCTTCCCACCGTGCCCACTGTGCTGGGATCTGCGGGATGACTTCCAGTGCAGGCAGGGGAGGAAAGATGTGGAAAAAAGTAAGGACTGCAGGAGCTGGTCTGGAGCAGCGCAGCACGCTTTAATGGGATGCAGGACACACGCTGCCAGTGCGCGCGTAGTGGGCAGGGAGTTTGATGTCTCATTCAGACAACATTACAGTAACAGATGGGATGTGAAGTGAGTTCCCCCATGGGTGGGGAGCCTGGAGGGGACTGTGCTGGGTCCCTTTCAAGCTGGCAGGATCCTGGAGCGTGAGCACTGCTGCGCTACAATCCCACGAACAAAGGAGCCTTCCTTACGGCGTGAGCCAGCACCAGGGAGAAGGGGTGGGAGCCTCCCTCCGCCTTGGCACAGGCTGTGTCTTGGCACCCAGCGGGGAAGGGAGGTTGTCGACAGCGCCAGCCAGGGCCACCCAGGGCACAGGAACGCCTCGCTGAGCATGCTGGAGAGGGGACAGAGTATTTGGACCTAACAAACACGTAAATAGGGAGAGCAATGTCCGGGGAGCAGGAAGATGGCTCCTGAGGATGCTCCTGCACGTGCACCGACTACTCGGTACTCATCCGAGGATGAGCACACAGCAGGGCTGGTGTCAGGATAAAGACTGACCCTCTGTGACACACGGGACACGAGAAGCAAAGGTGTCAGCATTTACCGTGACTTTGTGCTGGCCGGTGAGGTTGGGGGACTCGCAGAGGAGCTGGGTCTCGGAGACGGTCAGGGTGCAGGGAGTGTCTCCAATCAGCACCGTGTAGTTCAGGCGGGAGTTACCAGCAGCCGGCGGGAGCAGGTTCCTGCCCTTTGAGGGAACAAGGAACGAGACTGTCAGTTCTCGTGCAACAAGGAACGCTTAAAAAAATCCAACACAAAGCAAACTCGCACTCTCACAGTACAGGACTTTGTCTCAGGAGAGACAAAAAGCCACCTCCGCAGAGGGACACATCCCTACCCCTCTGCCCCACGCACAGGCTGCCTTACCTTGAGGATGAGGGGAGAACTGGGCTTCAGCTCCAGCATCCCTGTGGGGCTGAGAGGCTCGAACACAGGGTCAGGGTAGTAGACGAAGTTGGTGGTGTTGATGATCAGCAGGGCCTGGACATTATCCATTACGAAGCCGATCTCATCCGGGCGGTCGCCAACCTCCGGAGGGCTTCGCACAGGGTTGTCGATGGAGGGCGCGTAGCACACCATGGTGGTGTCGTTGTAGACGGTGCAGTTCTGCAGGAGGCACGGAGCGAGGTCAGACCCGGCTCCCAACAGGGAGGTCAGGATCGGACCCCACAAGGATCTCCTGCAATCAGTAGCTCTGGACATTGGGTTTAGACTTGCGATCTCCTGTCCTGTGCTGTGATATCAACAGGCACCACATCCTGCCCCAGGGCAGAGAGACTTCCGTCTGTGATGGGATATGTGAGGGGTCACAAGTGGGAGCTCGCTGGGGACAGGCTCTTTCTGTCACTATCCTGCAGATATCCCACAAACCTCCCATCAGTTTTGCACACTCAGATCTCAACATTTTTCCTGGCAGCACCTGCCTGAAGGCTTTGCACAGAGATCAGTGCCTCTCTTTGGGTGGCAGCCCTGGGCCTCAGCCCTTCCACACCATCACACCCGATGGGCAAGTGATGCACTATCTGCCCTGCGTTGCTGAGGGATGGCATCCCTCCTCCTTGTGCTCTGCCCCCAGCCAGTACCACTTACATTCTCCCTTTCAGAGCTGGAGTACTTGGCCCGGATCCTGGGCTCTTTGATGGTGGCCAGGTTGGTGCCAGTCACGGTCAGCAGTGTCCCACCACTAGAGACATGGAGACAATGGGTTAGGAAAGGCAGCTAGGCACTAGGTCCCCACTTCTGGGAGGGAAGCACCCATCCTCACCAGCCAAACGCCCATCTGCCCCAGCCCGGATGAATCACCATGGCCTGGGGACCTTTTATCCCACCCAGATGTCACCTCAGCTGACCCAGGGGCCAACTAGAGATATAAAACCTGTTAATTAACACTAATATCCTGCTCTGTGTCTGGGTTTGGGGTCTGAAGGCAGCTGCCAAGCTAAAGGAGACCAGGCATAAATGATGCTTTACCAGACCACAATGGTAAAGCATCCTGAGGAGGTCCTCTTTGCCATCCCCTTCACCACTCAGGCGGCTGGGCAGGCTGAACCCTGCCAGGTTTCCTCCACGCCTTGGTGTTAAAAGCCCCGGAGAGCTCGGCTATGCCCCTGGGGAGCTCACTCCTCATCAACACCCCAGGGAAGGTTTCCCTTGGCACTATCACTTAATGGATTCCTTCGCCTCCTCTCCAGCCAATTCAAACCTTTTAGAAAAATATGTAAACATTTAAAAAAAAATCCCCTGATGGGCAATATTTTAATTTTATTCGCCACCGCCAAATGTCAAGCTGAAATTAAGCAGATCCAAAGCGCTCTTTGCTCTTGCCCCCTGCCAGGCTGAGCACTGTAGGCCAGGAGTTAGGAGGGCCCTGGTGCCACGCCATTGCTCACGCTCCTCTCGCCACGTCTCTGGAGCACAGCCCGGCGGCTACGGCAGCAGCACTGAGATGCACCCCTCAGGAAGAGGGGATCCACGCAGAAAACAGCCACCCACGTGTCCTTGCGGGCATCCTACGATTCACCTGTTGATGCTCCACTCAGGATCGATCTTCTGGATGGTGGGGTCCTCTGTGTAGTTGTACTTCACCTCTGGGTTGCTCAGCTCTGCCCGGTTGATGTTGATGAGGATGGGGGAGCTACCGGGGGTGTGCCCAGGGGGGGTCCTGCACCGGATCTCGCGGGCACTTCTCCTGGGGCAGACACACACAACCCGTCAGAGCGTGGGCAGGAGGGAGGTAAGGGTGGCTGGGGGCAGCAATGCTGCCCATGATCCCCCTGCCCCAGCCCCTCTCCCCTCCTGAAATTGCAGAGGTGGTGAGAGGGGGGCACAGTAAAGAGAGAAAGGAGGAAAAAAAAAAAGAAAAAAAAAACACCAAGAAATGAAACAAAAGGCAGTTGGGAAAGGCTGAGCAGCTCCTGAGTGTTCCCATTGCGCTGCTGCTGCAAACAGCAGCGATTAGGGCTGATAACCAGTAATTACCACAGGAAAATATTTAAAGAGCCGCTCCATTATCATCCCTAATCTAAAAATTATCCACTTCATGCCTCAGGGCTTGTGCTTTTAGAGAAAAATCCCCGTTCTTTGGGCTCTTCCTTCAGCCTCTGACACAGAGAGGTTTTGGGGGGAGATACCTCTGGCTGCCCACAGGGTTTGGCTCCTGGGGTCCCTCGTGGCTCTCCAGCATGGGCTCCCAGCCACTGCTCTATCTGGGGGTCACATCACCTCTGGAGGTGCCCACCACCCATCCTCCTCCACCCTCTGTGCCCCTCACCACGAAAAAGCGCAGGGTCGTCCTCCGATGGTCACGGAGACGTTGCTGCCAGCGTTGAGGTGGCTCCCTTCAATGGCAATCCAGGTGCCGCCAGAGAGAGGGCCCCGGGCTGGGACCACACGGGAGAAAGTGGGAGTCTGTCAAAGGAAAAGAGCATCCCTGGTGTCGGACAGGCTGGGGACCAAAACCCGTGTCCCCAGGCAGCCTCGAGCGGGTGACGAGGCCGCAGAGGAGAGGGACATGTGGGACAGAGACAGGGCATGGTGCTAAGGGCTGATAGTACCAGCAGGACCGTGGGGAGACAGAGCAGTGGTATCCTTGGAGGAACTCAACCAGCATGACCCACTGCCTGCCTAGAGCATCCCTGCTGGCCCTCTGGGAAAATGATGGCAAATTTTCAAACTCACCCAGAAAAAACACCCAAAAGCACCCAGCATCACCTCCCTCCTGCAGCACCAGACCTGTCCCCCGGCACGGGGCTTACCACGAAGGTGAAGCTCTTGGGGGACGTGGCCCGGTAGCTGGGCGAGCAGTCGCGGATGCACACTTCCACCCGCGCCTCGTGGACCTTGCTCGGGCTGGCATCTCCAATTTCGCACACGATCCTAAGGGATGCAGGGAAGGAGCCCTCAGTGCCTCAGCACCGAGATGCTCCCTGTGTCGTGGTGGGGATGGACTGGGTTCAGGAAGGGACAGGTCTGACACCAAGCAAAGGTCCCAGATGCCAGCAGGTTTATGAGAAACCAAGGCGGTGGCTATTAGCACTGGGGGGAGCTCCCCAAAAGCCTTTGGGTGCCTCCCAAAGCAACACAACCAGCAGGCACTTCTCTCCCAGTTCAGCCCAGTCAGCTCCACATCTTCTGCAGCCACGAGCAGCACTTGAACACCAGCATGCCAGTCCCTCACCCCCCAAAGAGACCCAGAGCACACCCACCCCTCACCAGGCACTTACTGCTCAGCGCTGATGTACTCGCTCTCGATGGGGATGCACATCACTTTGCCAACTCGAACGCCCCAGCGAACATCTTCAAACTTCAGGCCCAGGTTCTCGCCGGTGATGGTCAGACGGGTCCCTCCCTGCCTGGGGCCGGTCTCAGGTGACAGCTAGGAGAGAGCACGGCCGTCAGCCAAGGCAGCAGCAGTGGGGATGCCTCACTCAGGCAGGCTGCAGCCTGGGCAGCCATGGGACATGTGCAGCGAGCAGCGAGGAGCAGATGGGTGATGGTAAATGCCAGCATGTCTGCAAGGAGCCTACAGAGCAGGAAAGACCTCCGGAATGACAGCCATGTCCACAAATCCCCCCAGGAACAAGCCAGGAGATGCCAGATGTGGCCGAGCAGAGGGTTGGGATTTGGACACCCTGCTGCAGATGGAGCCACCCTGCAGGTGGCAGGGACACGGATGGGAAGGAGACAGGGCAGCATCAGCCACAGCTCCAGCTGAGCCGGCACGGAAGCATGTGGATCTGCCTGGCCTTTGGCCAGGTCCCACATACCCGGGGATGAGGTCCCCACGTCCAAGATGTCCTCAAAGGAGAAAGCATCTCCACCAGGTCCCTGTGCGAGGTAGGCAGCAGGGAGAAGAGTTTTTCTCTGCTGGCAAACCCTGTGCTAAGGCCGGCTGGGAAGGAAGGGGACCTCACCCTGGTGCTGCGTCTCATTTACCAGGATGATGCCCAATAAAGCGGACAGATATGGCGGACAGACGGCGGTGGGATGAGGGATGGATGGAGGCATGGGCCCACTGCTGCCTCCAGCCAGGCAACTACAGGCAGTTTTACACCAGCACTCGCCGGCCCCGGGGCCCAGCTAATCAGGATGAAAGGCAGGGCTGTGTGCCCCGGCTGGGACCAGGGACAGGGCTGGGTCACCGGTGACACTGACATGGAGCAGGGGAAAAGGCAGCCACAGGCAGCGGGTGAGGGAGAGAATAACAGAGGCTGGGTCAGTTTAGGAAGAAGGTGTGTCCTGATCCAGGAAAGGGACCGTTTTGTGGCAGGTGATTCCCTCCTCTGCTCCTGCTCCTGCTCCCGTGGTGCTAGTGAAGGTCCCTCTAGCACCGGGAGACATCTCTGCCAGCACTGAGCCCAGCGTGGGGACAGGCTCATGCCACAGCCCCACTCACACTGCGACCCAGCACGTGTGAGCTTGTTACATTCCTGGCAAATCTGGGCAGCTGCAATCCTGGGGCCTGAGCCAGCTGGAGCCTCCTCCTCCTCACATGGGGCTAGTCCTGGCTGCTACCTCCGCAGCAAGGAAAGGCAGATGAGCAGAGGGTGGGAAACGTGCAGCAGTGGACATTGTCCACATCCCCAACTCTGATGGACCATGGGGATGGTTTCTGCAGGGCCCCATCGCTGCCATCGCCTCTCTGGGGTTAACCACTGCCCTTCGGATTCACACCGGGCTGGTCGCCTTACGCGGTTCCCCCCTGCACACAGGCAGCCTGCAGGATGAGACCTTGAGCAGTGGCAGAGCTGGGATCGGCACCCGGAGCCCTGGCTCCCACCAAGGCAGCCACAACTCTCAACTTACACGGTACCAAAACCCTCCCGGGCTGGGAGGAACTGCTGTTTGCCCAAACTCAGCTCAGCCCCTGCCCAAGCCTGGGATCACGGCTCATTACAGCCGCTGCAGCCGGCATCGCGTTGGGTCTTCCGCCTAAATCGAGCTCCGCCGGGGCAGCTGGCAAGAAGTGTCTGTTTGTTTGGTGCTTCTAAATGAGTGTTAAAAGCTGCTCTGGCGCGTTACATTCCTCCTCCTCCTCCGCGGCAAAGCTGACGAGGGCCACGTGTTCAGGGAGAAACGAGCCCAGGAACGAAATGACATCGCGGGCTGCCCAGCGCGGGGAGGTCACGGCCAAACAAGGTGCGAGGGAGGAGGAAGTTCGCAAGGAGAGCGGGGGCTGCTCGAGCCTCCCCTTTCCCCCCTCCACCTCTGAACCTCCCGTCCCCACAAACACCGCCGCTTTCTGCTAATGGTTTCACAGAGTCCTTTTATATCAACAAGCGAATGGCTCCAGCAGGAACAAGCAGTGGGCTTGTGCCCGGCTCCGGTGGCTGCAGCAGGGCCAGGAGGTGCCGAGGCCAAGGGATTCGCCATTCCCAGGGGAAAGGATATTGCTCTGAGGGTCACAGCCAACACCAGGCAGGAGCCCACAGAGGCTTGGAGGGGGCTTGTCCTCATCACCAAGCAATGGGCAAGTGATTCTTCACTCCAAAGGTGAAGAATCATGGTCATCTCCCAGCCCAGCACCACCACCCATGAAGACACCTGCAACCCGGTGGGCTGGGCAGGGAGGAGGCTCCAGCTCCTCCTGAAATCACTGTAGAAGACTATTTTCCCCCACCACCCCATGCTGCCCTCTCTGCACCAGGCTGCTGTCTGGACCGTTTCCAAGCCTGCTCACAGCCTGGGATGCAGGACAGGGCTTGTGGGAAGTAGCAGGCAATAGACAGGCTGCCAGAGGAGCATCAAACCAACAGCTATGCTCATCCACACCGACGACCACCTCCCAGGGCACCAACAACAGGGTGGCACCACAGTCAAGCCTACCTGCTAACAGATTCATTTCTATTGCACCTGCAATTACTGCAAAATCTTCAATGATTCAGGACGGGAGAGCTGCTACCAAGGCTGGACACCACCAGCTGCTGGGAGTGATGTATGTGCAGATGGCTGCAGATGCCTGCAGCCCTGGCCATGTGAGGACAGGACACAGCCTTCAGTGAGGCCACCTTGGGCCACCCTTGGCATGACCCAGCCACTGTGGTCTCTGCTCCCACCATCGCCAGGGGTCCAGGCTTTGGGAATTTCAGTCAAAACATCATGGGAAGCCATAAGGGAAGGATGGGGAGCCCTGCAGTCCTGTATGTAGCAGCAAACATCCTCTTACGGATGAAGACTTTGGGGCTCGACCCTGCTCCCCCATGGAATGGATTCCTTCTCCCGCCAGTATTCCAACCAGGCAACTCCACAGTCAGGAATTCTCGCAGGCAAGGCTCTCTGCAGGCTGGGATATGCCTAAGGACGGGGGCATCCCCCTCTCTCCATGCAGCTGCCACCCAGCACACTGCAGCAAGTCATGCCTTCCCCAGCATCACTCGCCTGCGTACTGATACCCCTGCGAGAGGCGAGTGATGCTGGGGAAGACATGACTTTCACTTCCAGCCTCCATCAGATAAGACACCGAAACCCAAACAGATCAGATCCTGTGCTAAAACTCCAGTAATTAACACCAGTGAGGACCAGCCAGCCACAGGTAAACAGAAGGTATCCAGTTGAAATACTCACCAGTCCCATCTCGTGCACTCGGAGCCCAGCCCCACAGGCACGCGAATGTTAATATGCACAATCTTATTAAATGAAGGTCGCAAAAGCTGTCAGGGAAGGGGCATGATGAAGTACCAGCATGCATGGTGACATGAGGAGGAGCAATGCGGAGCTGAGGCTTTCCTGGGATCCTCTGGCATGTGCAGGAGGACTGATGGGAATCTGGGAGATAGGCCAGAAAGCCCAGTGCATGAGGGTGGTGGAGAGAGGATTTTAGCCTTGGAAACACATGATAGGACAAGAGGCAATGACTTTAAACTGAAAGAGAGTAGGTTTAGATTAGATATAAGGAAGAAATTTTTTAGGATGAGGGTAGTGAAACACTGGGACAGGTTGTCCAGAGAAGTTGTGGATGCCCCATCCCTGGAAGTGTTCAAGGCCAGGTTAGACGACGCTTTGAGCAACCTGATGTAGTGGAAGGTGTCCCTGTCCACAGTAGAGGGGTTGGAACTAAATGATCTCGAAGGTCCCTTCCAACCCAAACCGTTCTATGATTCTATAAAATGAAAGTGGCAACAAGTGATCCTCAGTCCAAAACACCAAGTAGATCTGGCTGTTGTGAGGTGCCATTGGAGAGTTCCATCCCTATCTCCATCCCCATCCTGGTCCCCCAGCACAGAGCATCACGGATCATACCTTGGTGATCTTGGGGTCAGTGCAGCGGCTGTTGCCACTGCTGGCGTGCATCCAGCTGCTCTCGTAGGCCAGGCAGTGCTGCCGCAGCGAGCACCGCCGCTCCGACACGCACCAGCCGCACTCGAAGCGCGGGTCAGCCTTCAGGCACAGACCGCAGCTCTCCCGCAGGGCCGAGCACTTGTACAGGTGGGCTGCAATGGCAAGAGGAGCACACGGGGGTCAGCATGCCCCTCAGCCCATGGATATGGGGCTGTTGGGGGAAAGGCACCCACTCTTGCCCACCCCACTGCATGCATGTCACTGGCTGCTGCGGGAGCAATCCCCATGGGCAGGAGGCACCAGCACTCTGGCTCTCTCCCAAAGCTTCTTGCAGAAAAGCCTTTTGTTTAAAAACCCAACTGATTGATGCAGCCAGAGCATCACTCCGTCCCCCAAGGCACTGGTGCAAACCACAGTCAGGGCAGGGGATCGGGGCAGGCGGGAGCCTGGGGTGGGCACCAGGCTGCTTTCCCATCCCTGTCCCGTCCCTCACTCACCTTGGATGTTCTGGGGGTTGTCAATGACAAAGTTCCCGTTCCAGACCACGGACAAGTTGACCGGCAGGTCGCTGATGTCGTTTCCTTCGTAGAAATACTGCAGGAGGGGACAGAAGGAGGCAGAGTCCGTTAATCGGAAAGGCGAAACATCCTGGTGAGGGGCACAGAGAGACACACAACCCCAACACATGGATGTGTCCCATCAACCCAGAGGAGAGGGATGGGGGCCAGCTGCAGGCCTGATGGCCAGGAACAGACAGGTCTAACAGCCACTGGTCAAAGCATCAGACATGGTGCGTGCACACCAGTAGGCTGGACTGGCAAAACAGATAAATAAGCAAAAGAGAGTTTCTAAATAGACCCAAAACCCATTAATCCAAAGGTAGGAGAGGAGGAAACAGGTGGTGTCTGTGCGGCACACAGGTACTGCTCCCTGCCAGGCAACCAAGCTCTTCCCCATGTCCTCCCCACTCCAGGGACACTCAGTCGGGGTCAGGTTTGGGATCACGCTCATCACTAATGAAGCTTGGGCAGGACAGGTTGGGCACACGGCAGGAGCAGATTCGGTAGAGTCACTCTTGACACTCAGCAGGGGGATGTCCCCCGCGGTCCCTTCCAGCCCCATCGTCCATAACACAATGACAAAGCTGCAGCCACAGAGCCATGGGTGGGACAGAGCCAGGCATCAGCCTGGTACCACACCAGCCCTCCCAAAGACCTCAGGAGAACATTTCTTCCCCCCACACACCTCCACACCACATCCCCAGCTGCCCCACTCCCAGCCCCACACCCCCAGCTATATCTCACTCCAAGACCAGCACCACCACCCCAATTCCCTCAGCTCCCATGTAGGGAGGTGACACTGGGGGATCCTGCCCCCCAGCTCCAAGGGACCCTAAATTCAGGTCCCAGCACGTGTTGCTGCCCAGACACACCCACTTCCGTTGCTCCTCCCAGCCCAGCCAGTGCCTCCTCCTCACCCAAAGCCCTCTCCCCTGCCTCAACACCCAAGCCCCAGCCCCGGCAGCCCCATCAATATTCCCCGCACAGCCCCTGCACGCAGGCGGAGAGGTTTAATCGATACAGAGGCAGGAAGGCAGTCGGAACCGTCCCTGACAGCTAATGACCTCCTTCGGCAAGAGATTCCCTGCTTCTCGCCGGAGAAAATGACAGGCATGTCAGGAGAGATTAAATGAATGATTCATGGGTTGTTGGAGTTTGTTAGAGAGCAGCGGACACGCCGGCAGCAGCTCACCCGGCCATGGGCTGGCCACAGCCCTGCCACCACCTCCAGCCAGCCTGAGCATCACCTTTTGCAGCCCTGGTGCCATACCTGGAGCAGGTGGCCTCAGCACCTCCTCCAGCACTGCCCCAGCTCCTGCCTGACAGAGCACATTGTCCCTCCTAGCACCAGGGACCACTCCAGTGGGTCTGCTCTGCTCGATCTCATCCACAGGAGGCAGGGACATGGCCCACGAGAGAAGTCAGCATGCCCAGATAGCTGCAGAAAGCTACAGATGTTTGGGTCCTTCTCGCCTCACTGGAAGGCTGGTCCCCCCTGTGCCAAGTCTCTCCCAGCTGAAGCAGCACCACCAGCTGTGATCCAGCATCAGACACGGCACTGAAATGGGGCACACGCCCTATATGAGACATGGCTACGGCAACACACCCCCCTCTCAACCCCACAAGGGGCAAATAAGAGGCTAAGCCTGGTCCTGGGTTACACCTCCACAGCTTTTAGCTAGTGGTCCTACACCCAGGAACCACCACACCCAAACACAGGGGAGGAAGAACCATACACAGCAGTTGTAAGGCATGAGACAACGAACTGCAAGCTCCACCCTTTCTTGAGCACTCAACAGCTCCATCACCATCTCCCCACTCCAGGAAAAGTCCCACCACTTCCCACGCAGCCTCTTGGTCATGGCACTTCTTGTGATGTTTGCTTGGAGGACCTTCAGCCACATCTCCACCACACACCATCTGCAACCAGAGCCTCTCAGCAACATTCTCATCACCAGGCCTGGAAAGATGAAGTCAGAACTGGGCTGGGTGTCCAGATCTGTTCCCCTTTCCCTATCCTACACCCACCCAGGGATATCTCCAACAGGACCTTGACAAGGAGCTGGCCAGACCTACAGCCACATGCAGAGACCATCCCCTGGCAGCAGGAGGGAGCGTGTGCCGGGCAGGGTGACGGCGGTGCCGGAGCAGAATTTAGCTGTGACGAGCCACGTGGCAGCGTAAGTGAAATTGGCATTTTCAATTTGTACTCTGACATGTCTCATTTGGGGCCCTGGCATCTCGGGAAGGCATCCAGCCTGCAGCTGTCCAAAACACTTATTTGCATCTCTCTGCCCTGGCTGCTTTTGGAAATTAGTTCTTCTGGGAGGTGGGTTGGAGGAAGAAGAATAGGGGAAGAGGGAGGGAGAGCATTAACTCTTCATGCACCAGCCCCGAGACAGCACATGCACAAGAGACATGGGAAAGGTATCTGTCTGGGAAAGGACAGGGCCTTTCCTCCAAGCCACCGTGCTGAGGACGCTGAACTCGTCGCAGTGTGGAGCTGGAGCAGATGGCGGGGAGCAGCCAGGAGCGTGGCAGCACGCTGAGGGAAGCGGTGGGCAGGAGCAGGAGTCATGGCCCTGGCTGGCATTCATGGCCTGGGATCACCAAGGGAACGTGGATATCAATAAAAAATGCATCCTCAGCGTCTGTGTTTCCGTCAGCAGTGTCTCACCTGCCCTGCAGAGACAGGCATGGGACCCGTGGCTTGGATGCCATCACTGGTCCCTGTGGGATGATGGAGCTGGAACAGTGGCTTGGCTGCACACAGGCAGGAGCTGCAGCCGCAGGAGCTCAGGGCTCAGCCTCATGGGATGCTGAGGTCCACCCGGTCCCACTCTAATGTCCAAAGAACCTCTTATTTGGAAGGACGTTTTCTAAAGGCCTCCTGGCAGTTGGCTGTGCTGCAGCGTGGGCAGGAAGGTGCCCTCTCCACCCACGGGCACAGTCACAGCCAGGGAGATGGCAGCATCCACAGTGCAGCAGCTGAGCAAAACAGCAGCCGCTTTCCGGCTCTGAAGGCTCCAAAACAGGTGGGGATTGGGCAGGGGGGCGTTTACAAGTCTCCATCCCATGGGATCCAGAGAAGAGCCCACGGGCAGCCAGCAGGTCTCACCACGCTGGCTCCTCCCTGCTTCTAGCTAACACAGTGATGAACATCCATTAAACATTTAACTGTTATTAACTTCCCGGTTAATCAATCACTGTGGCTGGCGGTGATCTGGGATGAGCCGTGGGAGAGGAGGGGAGGCCGGGGGGTCGTGAGAAGGGGGTGCACCGACCCAGGCAGCCCTGCTATCAGACCACCAGTCACACTACAGAGGTGCCCGGGACCCGCTGGCTGCACCACAGGATGATGCGGCATGGTCCCTGCCTCGAGGACAAGTTATGGGAAAGGGACATTTGCTCTGGGAGCAGGAATTGACAGGCACAGTCCTGAGAGCAAAACAACTGCACCCAAAATAGAAGCGCTCTCACGCAGCATGGTCCACGGAAGGGGATGGGAGAAAGGATGTCATCGAGTGAGTCAGCAGCAGAGATGTGAGCTCCTCACCCAACCCAGCCAGTCTACCAGGTGAACGTGGAAGGGCTGATGGGGGACGTGCCAGCCCCACTTATCTGGACATGGCTATTCCCAGCAAGGTCTTCTTCTGCAGGGATGTGTTTCAGGGAAGAGGACTCCTCACCAAGCCTTTCTCAAGGCTCTTCACCCACAACTTAGCTCAGGCATCTTCCCAAGTAACAGCCAACAACCTCGTCTGCTTCTCATGGCTCCAATTCTCATTCCCACGCAGGAGATGCTCACCAGCCCAGCACACTACAAAGGCTGTGGGTGCCACCTCTGCTGAAGGTCTCACATTTGGTTTCAGCAAGCCCACTGCTCACCCACCAGCTAGCAGCGCTGGGCACTGAGAGCTGACCAGGTCCCCTTGGGGTGAGGCACTCAGCTCTCCAAGAAGGCACCTCCAGGGAGCCGTGCTCTGTGGGGGCAGAGCTGCAGCCAGCAAGGGGGCACTCTGACTCCAAGGGCAGATGGCACCAAGATGCACTTTGAGATGCTCCTACAAGCACCATGCCAACTAGCCAAAGGCACTAGCCCTTTCCAGCCCAGGTGGCCCCACGGCCATCACACCCCTTGCCACCTGGCATCCGCCCAACTCCAGCCACAACCCAGCACGTGAAGGAAGGGAGGGACCCCGCTCCCCAAGGAAGGCAGCAGAGGAGCTGCTCCTCTGCCCTCTGCAAGCAAACCTACACGTCCAAATTTCCCTTGCAACCCCCCTCCCTCTCACATGCCCCATCCCCCTGGGCTGCGTTTCTGGAGGAGGGCTTGGGCTGCAGCTGTGTCCTATTTTTCTGTAGTTGATGACCTCAACTCCTTCCCCGCACTACGGGGACGGCAGTAATGTACATCGCGTCTCGCCAGGGCTCAACTGCAATTCATCATTATTTTATCTGCTGGAATTTAATTGGATCCTATCAAACTCTCCTGATACTCCCTTTTCACTTTAAACACTGCTGCAGGAAAGATAAATGTAGGCACCGCGAGGACGGAGAGCACGGCTTTGTTGGCGAACAGTGCTGGGGTTGCGGGCTCCAATCCTGTTTCCCCCTCCATGGCTGGTTAATCAGAGATACATACACCGGAGGTGTGCGGCGCTCCGAACAGGGCATGTGTGTATGATTTATGTTCCTCTATAAATACACCCCAGGCCTAGGAAAATACCGTCATCCACGCAACAGCACAACTTGACAGTAACACTTGGCCTTTTTCTGGATCCCCTTTTGCTGTTTTCACATAAATTTCCTCCCTCCCTCCCCGATCACATACAAGCTTCTTCGCCTGGATTCCTCCTGCCCAAAATTTGGCAGGGTGTAAGTGAGAACCTGAGACCCTGGGAATATGTCAGGGCAACACCCAGGCTCCACTGCAATAAAAAAATACCCGGAAAACATCAATCTGTCAGGTCTCACCTGCCCTCCCAGCACCCACACCTGGGGCTGGGCACCCTGGCCTCAGCATCTGCACTGGGCACCACTCACGTGCCCACCTCACCAGCCCGGCTTGCTCTGCACCCACATCACTTTGTCACGGGGATGAGCGGCTCCTGGATGAATATTCCGACCCAAGCCTGGCTGGAGGGGTGTGACCTCCAGAGCCACAGCCAAAATGGGTGGGCAGGGAGGGCTGGCACGGCCAGGGGGTCAGCAAGGAAGGAGCCGAAAGGGGGACGGGGAGGTGACGCAGCTGCTCTTCACCACGTGGGGCTTTGGTTAAAAGGAAAGGGAAGTAACTGAGGTATGAGGCTTAATTTAAAGTGCTGAGACAACAAACTCAAAGGCTCGTGGAAAGGAGATCAAGGGTTGTTCTTGCTTTTACATTTAAAGAGAAACTCTGGGGGGCTATTTCAGCCTTGAGAGGAACATTCTGAAGGGAAAAAGCCAAACCCTTGGCAGTGAGAAACACCTGTGGCCATTTTGCCAAGGCCAGGACTAAATCGGATGAAGTCCAGTGCCACAAGCAGTAGTGCGGATTGGGACTGCCGTACTTTCCAACAGCAAAACTGTTTCTTTTTTGCAGAAATCAGAAACATCAGCCCCATTAAGGGATGGGAGATGGAAAAGTATGGGCAAAGTCAGGGATGTCTGCAAAATAAAACTTGGGTGTTACCTGCACACATTAAGACAGATGACCACCTCTCCATCCTCCACTGCAAGAAGCAAGCCTGGAAATGTCAGCCTCCAGAAGACTTAAAGTAATCAATTAACAAAAAAATAGTTTACTGGCAAAGCATTTATGTTCTTAATTAGGCTTTTCCTTTCTTTTTGCTTCTTTACAAAGTATGTGGAAAACTTCTAGGGTTGCTTTCCTTTTGAACAGCTAAAAGAAACAGAAGCGAGGAGGCAGAAAAGGGGTTTTTTTGTTTCTTTTTTATCCTGGGATGCTGGGGAACACCAGGCTGGTCTCAGTTGAGTTTGCTGAAGATCTATTGGGTGTCTCAAATGGTGTTTATAGTCAACACTCAAACCTTAATGAATGGACTGCTGAGTATTTAACCAAGATGTCTTTTCTTCAAAGTGCTAACAAGTCATTGGAGTTTGACAAGCACTAAAACTAAACAAAAGACAAAGAGTTTTAAGCAGCCTTGACTTATTATCCCTTCCATTTACCAGAGATTCTGAAAAGCATCCCTAATTCCACAGAGTAATTAACCTCTTGTTTAGATCCCGTTGAACTCCTGGAAACAAAGTGTGCTTAAATGCCTTCCCGAGGAGAGGACACCCATTCCTCACTTGCCGGCTAGGAGGACGTCATCCTTTCCCTATCTCTCCACTCCCCAGTGTCCTCCACACCAGGCAAGACCCAAAATCCTAACCCGAAAAATGAATCCTAATGGAAGAAGCGGGTGGGTCACGGATGGGGGTGACTGCGCGGAAGCCTGAAGTGCTATCAACCAGCCAGATGGACTGCAAAAAAAGACAGGGAGGAGACAAGCACCACAGAAGTGTGAATCCGAATCCCCCACACCAGAAAGCAAGCTGGCTAAATGCCCTCAAACGTTAAAGCGGGCGAGCAGACCCTGAAAGCAAGACAGCTTCTTCCAAGCCAAAATTTTCTTCTTCCGTCTGTGAAGCCATGCTGCTCCTGAAAGCCAAGTCTCCCGACTGAGACCATGGCCCCATGGAGCTGCTGCCACCCACTCCTGTGCAGCCCACAATGCCTTCCGCGCACTCTCTGGACGATTTGCTCTGCTTTCCAGGCTTTCCTGGCAATTTTCAGGTCAAACATCCCCCACTGTCAGCTTGGGAGGAGGTGTTGGTCACCTCAGCTCTGTGTGGGGTCCGTACAGTGGGCAGGCACACCTCCAGCCATCCCACCCCTTTGGACAAGAGCTGCAAAGGCCGTGCAGTTCATGACACCGGTGCTGGCAGCCATGACACTCCTTGGGAAACACAGGCAGTGGATTTTGCTTCTGTCTCTTCCTCCTGCCTTGCAAATTGAAACTTACTGGGCAGAAATGAGTCCAAATGACTCAGATGCTTCTCTGAGCCCACCTCCGGTAGGTAAAGGCACCAATCTGGCACAGGCACCTCTCCCCTGGGAGCCACCAGGCTGCACCATGCAGCTGTGGCACTTCTCCGTCAGGAGCATCCTGCAGCATGCACCACCCCAAACTGCTTTGGAACGAAGGCAATCAAACCACACGGTGAAGAACTGGGCAAGAAGGAGCTGCCAGCTGTGCCAGATGCAGACAGAGGAGACCTGGTAGGAGGTTGGGTTGGCTGAGGGCCTCTGGCCAGGCAGGGGCTCACAAGATGTCCCCACAAAGCTGGGGACCAGTAAATCACCACAAGGGATGAAAGTCTGCAAGCCAACATCTGCTTCCTCCCACAGACTTCCTGTGCCCTGTGCAGACACAGTTTCAGCTCCCGGGTGCACACACAGCTCTGTGCCTGGCCAAGGTCCCTGCAGGCTGAGCTCTCTCTTTGGGACAGAGGCCACTCTGCTTCCATGCTCTGCAATGGGGCAATGGCTCCTGCAGCCCATTTCCAGCCCCAGGTGCTCCAGCAGTGGGGCCAGGCACAGGCACATTGCACAACAGCCCTCGGACAACCAGGCAGGTACCTGATGTAACCGGCCTTCTGCCGGAACAAGAGTGGCTTGGCTGACACACAAGAAACCTCCCACATGGCTGTGATGGAGACAGAGCAGCCAACCCTGGCTACCAGCAACAACGAGACTTCAGCAAAGGGACTCTCACCACGGTGATGTCTCTTCACACACACATCCATCATGTTCCCCTTGAAGTACCAACACCGAGCCGTGCAGGCAATGGGCAACACTAGGGCCAGGGTCAGATCCACGTGGTGAAGCCCTGGTGAGAGTCACAATCAACACCAGGGACAACCTCAGCTTGGCTTCTTTCCTTCCCTGAACGCAGCAGCATTCGTGCCCACCCCAGCGTTCGTGCCCACCAAAGACAACAAACCTTTGCTTAAGCTACCTGCTTCCTGCAGCAGAGCCCTGCCAGCACTGCTCCGGTCCTGCTCCTCCCTGGGGCCTGCACTTTGTGCTGCTGCCCGCGTTCTCCTCCAGTGGGCACAGACCCACGAACAATGTTTCCAGCCGGCAGCTCAGGACGGGGAGCATTCCTGCTCCTCACAAACCGCGTGTCGCCAAGACAGACCCCTGGCAGCACAGCGCCCCCCGCACTGCTGCCCAGGGCAGGAGGCAGCAGCTCGGGATGCTCCTCCTGCCCAAAGGCTCCACAGCCCTGGGAGCGTGGCAGGGAACTGGGACTCATCTTCAATGGCCTTTAAATGTCACTCGCGCCACCGGAGGACCAGGGAGCAGGGATCGGTGCCGGTGTTAGGTTACAAACGAGCTTTCACAGTGTGAGTGATGGAAAACAAATTTGAAAAGGATTAAACGGGAGGGAAAACGGAGGAGCCGGCTCCACGCGGGTGAGGGCAGGTTGGTGCAGAGCCCAGCGGAGCAGCTGAGTGACACCGGCTCCCAGGGGGCTATTAACACCCTGGGTGGGTTTGCTCATGGACTTGGTGCTCCCTGCACAGGATTGCCACGCAGCGTGGGGCACACACGTAGGTCAGTGAGGGGCCATGAAACACCTCTCGGTTAGGGACAAGGAGCCGCAGAGGGCAGAGCTGCCTGCAGCAGAGAGCTTAAACAGCGGAGCGGCAGGGGGCAAGGACAGAGAGGCAGGGAGTGATGAGCCAGCAGGGCCAGGACGGAGGGTGGGCAGGGGGATGAGGCAGCTGCCAGACGGAGCCGGGGATGGACAGGGGCTGCAGGGGAGTGGGGGAAGCATTTGCAGGGTTGGCAGGCATGGCTGCACGTGGGGGAGCGTGCGCAGCGAGACACGGGGAAGATGTTAGCTCAATCCTGCTTGTGAAGCGGGATGGCTCGGCGTCAGGGGGGAGCAAGAGCAGGCAGAGGGGAGAGGGAGGCAAGGCTCCAGCACGTCCAGGCCAGCTGGCTCTGGCCCAGGCAACTTTCTTCAGCTTTCCAAAGCCAATTTCCTTGGAAGTGCTCCTAAAGCCTGGCAGCTTCCCTAGGGTGGCTCTGGCTTGATCCTATGCGGAACAACCCTGGGCAGCAGCCTCCTGGTGCAGGGGAGCAGGTGTCACAGCCCAGCGGGGAGGTGGGGGAGAGCCCACACTGCACCCCATGAGCATCAGAAACTCCCGTTACCTGCCCATGGGAGAGCAAACCCGGCTGTGCAATGAGCTGGGAAGCTCCCAGGACAGGGAGGAACGAGCAGCCCTCAAACGAAGCCCGCGCCGAGCTGAGCCACGCACTCACCGAGGTGTTCTGGCACTGGATGCTGGTGCTGTTGAAGCGCAGGGCAGTGACACGGGTGGTGCTGCCGGGGATGTGGAAGATGCACTCGTAGTTGCGCTGGCCGGACTGCGGCTGGGGCAGGTTTTTGGCCGTCAGGGTGATGGGCTTCACCACGCCCACAGGGATGTAGATCTGGGTAGAGGGCAGGATCTGGGGGCAGTCCTGCAAGGGGAACAAGGGGCAGCCGATGAGACAGGAACACCACGCAGCCTCCCCCAGCACCCCTGCAACCCCTTCTTGGCTGGCAGGCTGGGCAATGCGCTGCAAAAAGACCACCCTGAGCACACGGTTGAGTAAATCTTTGTGTGCAGGCAACCTAAAGCAGCATCTCATGGCTGCTCTGACGGAAGCCCTGAAGACAGAAAAGGAGAGCAGAGGAATGTGGCAGCAGGGCAGTGGAGTGCCCTCAGCTTATTTCCACAGCTCAGGTTGATCCAGGCAGGAGAAGGGGAGTGGATTCAGCTATGGGACCTTCAACCTGGCATTGCAACAGCAGAACACATTTGGGCAAAATGAACAGTAATGAGACAGACTTTAATGCCATCATTGTAGTCAGTAGGTTTCAGAGTTAACACCCACTGGGGTTGTCCATTGTCAGGCTACCCTTCAGTCCTCTTGTTTCCCTTACAGCCTCCATCCCCCTTCCTTCACAAGTGGACAGAGAAGCCTTTTACCCCTTTGAGACTGCAATGTGCTTCTGCAGTGTTGCAGAGAACCTGTTGTGCAGCGAATTTTGCCACTGCTGCTTCTATCCACAGCCAGCTCGAGGCAGCGTCACCCCAAGCAGCCCAGCTGCAGGCTGCCCAGAAGACAGTGGCTCCAGCAAGGGGATGTCGGTGAGTCCAAGCCTGGGAGGAAGGCATGGGCAGAGGCTCGGCACTACTGTGCTGGCCCCCCAGGCACCCAGGGTAGTAACCATCAGGAGGGCAAAGCATTTGACTTTTAATAGCCGCTAGCTTCCAGCTGCTCCAGAGGAGCCGATGAGCCTTGTGTGCAAAGCACAGGGGAGCAGGAGGGAGCAAAAATAAATGAGCTCAGGCAGCAAAACAGTTCTGCGGCCCCGGCGGGTGCCACTTCGGCAACAACAGCCTGATGCAATCCCACACCGGCCTTGCTGAGCCGGGCGGAGGTCTTGCACCCACAGCAGTGACTCCTGGAAGCATCGGCTTGAAATAACGTCAAGGGGGAATAACGTGTGCTGAAACGAGCTGCTCCAAAACCAGAAACGGCAGCAGCAGCGCTGGGGGTGGACGCAGCCGCCCCGCTGCTCTTGCACGGCTGCTGACTGCCACAGCTGCAGGGACAGCTCTGGCCCCAAGGCCATGGGCAGCCATGCGTGGCCAACGCTGCCCAGCTGCCTCCTGCCACCCCGCAGCGGGACAGGCCGGAACCCACGCAGCACCGGGCTGTATCGCAGCCCGTAGGATTAACCTAACTTTCAAATCATGCAAAGAAATGAAAAAGAAATTGTTTCATTTAGCAAATACTGACAGTAACCCCCAACTCATTTTACTCTTTAATTCCTGCTCTTCGCAAGCCTGTATTCCCCAAAAGCACAAATTTTAAGAGGAGAAACTATTTATCCCCAACACGTGCTAAACGAAAGTGGAGAGGAACAGCAGTGTCAGTCCCAGCCCAGCGATGATTACAGGGCTGGGACAGTCTGGGGACCCTCAGCACTGCTTTGCCACCTCCCTGCTCCATATCACGGCTGACCCTCTGCAAAGTGGGGCTGAAGTTGCTCCCTCCTTCAGAATCAGCTTGGAGCTCACAGTGGGGACACTCCACTGCCACTTATAAAGAGTGGCCCCGTCACTGCAAGGCACTCGGTACCCACCACCTTCAGGCTCAGAAGTGCTGACAGAAGGAGATGTCCTCGTCTGCTTGATCCCGCTCTGCATCACAGGTTGACCCCACGAGTGGCACGTGCCTTCTCCGCAGGGCATGCACTCAGTTGGCGAGAATTAGCTTCCAGCTCGCTCCTCAACACGTGCACCTCTTTATTTTGCCATAATTATTGCTGCCGGCCCGGCCGGGGCAGTGGGTAAATCCATGTCGTCCCAGCTGGGCTCACCACAGATGCTCGCAAGACCAGTGCCCGGGGAGTGCGGCGAGCACGTGCGCCCCTCTCCCTGCGCAGGCAGGCAGGCTCGTTTTGCTGAGTCGTGGTTTGGGCCGAGTCCCCAGCGATATCACATGCTCCGCATCTGCCGGCAGAAGTGCCTCATCCAGCAAAAATGTCAGCCTGCGCCCAAGCAGGAAGCACCTGGTGCTGGTGGGCGCGCGGGGTGCCCGGAGGGGTGGGGGCACCGGGACAGATCATTTCCCCTACAACAATTCCAACCGCTGACAAAACTCACCCCAACACTGCCCGGCACTTAACATCCCTTGGGAACGCTCTGCACAGCCCACGGAGCTCCCCGTCCTGCCGAAAACAGTCCTCCCGCAGCAGAGCCCCACCTCCCAGAAGCAGGGAGCTACAAATGGATGGGACAAGCAGAAAAGCAAGGCCCCAACACACACATTCCCAAACATCCACAACTCGGATTCTCTCCATTAAAACCGTTTTTCTAGTTGGATGAGAACATGACAAGGGGATCCGGGTTTGTTTCAAGAGGTAAGAGCTTTAGAGCAAAGCTGCAAATGCCACGGTCTGGGTTTCTCCAGCAGCTCCCAGCTCCAGCTGTAAGGCTGTGGCATCAGTAGAGACAAGGATGAAGGCAGTCTGGGGCTGGGCTTGATCCTGGCTTTTGGGGTGTCCCTCCAAGTCCTCAGCCATTCCCACTGGTGGGGGAATGAAGAACAAACACAAGCTGAACCTGCTTAGGCTAAACCGACATGCTTGGTTCCCACAGGCCAGGAGCCTTTCGCCCTCTGCAGCAGCTGGGACCATGGCAGGAGGGCAGCTTTTTGGGACAGGAGACCCCAGCACCCATCATTGATCACCCCACGGCCACCACTCGACACCACAAGCCTGTGCTGCTTCATCATCCCTTCCCCAGCCCTGCACCCCAGAGCAAGTCACAGCAGAGGGTGATCTCCAGAGCCCAGGGTTCAGGCACACCTACATGAGTGGTCGCTCCTACCCACACCCCTGTTCCTGTCCTGCCACTCTCCAGAAATCCACACAAACATTCCTGGCATGCCCCGGGCAGAGCATCATGGGTCAACTCTTGGCATTTTCCTGCCAACAGCTGCTTTCATAGAATCACAGAATATTAGAATGGTTTGGGTTGGAAGGGACCTCAAAGATCATCTAGTTCCAACCCCCCCTGACATGGGCAGGGACACCTTCCACTAGACCAGGTTACTCAAAGCCTCATCTGACCTGGCCTTGAACACTGCCAGGGATGGGGCATCCACATCTCTGGGCAACCTGTTCCAGTTCCTCACCACCCTCAGAGTAAAAAATTTCTTCCTTACATCTAATCTAAATCTCCCCTCTTTCAGTTTAAAGCCATTGTCCCTTGTCCTATCACTACACACCCTTGTAAAAAGTCTCTCTCCAGCTTTCCTGTAGGCCCCCTTCAGGTGTTGGAAGACTGCTAAAAGATCACTCCGGAGTCTTCTCTTCTCCAGGCTGAACAGCCCCTTTCCCACCCCTGGAGAGAAAAGAAAGCCACTGCCTGTGCTGCGAGTGCCGGGAGGGGTACCAGCAGAGATAGAGTTAAGCGCTGCTGTTAACCCTCCTCCCTCCCTCTCCTGACCAGCACCCACCACACTCTGACCAACGCAGACAGGCCAAATCCTGCTTAAAATAACCCTCCCAGTTAGATGTCCTCCCACAGAGAGGACGGGGCTGGACGTCTACCATTAACTTGTCCAGCGGTGCCAGAGTCCTCCCACCCACCACACGATCCTGCTGGGGACAGGGACGGCTGGGGATGGAGACGGGATGTCTCATCCCAGCCTGGACACAGCCCACAGCCGCAGCTGGTCTGAGGGTGTCTCGCCATCCCCATGCCGGGAACTGCTAAGGTCACACCAATGTGCAAACAGGCTGAGCCAGACGCTCCAAACCTCAAGGAAGGCACTGCTCCAGGTCCCAGGGCGGCCAAAAGGTCCACGGGGGAACAGCCTGCCTGTGCCTGGGAGTGACACGAGTTCCCAAGCAGCTGGCCCGTGGGACAGCGGCAAGCGCCCCAGAGACACCACCAGATGCTTTTGGGTTCGCCTGGCAGGGAAGGAAGAAGAGCCCAGCAGCCTCCCCATGCCCTCGGCGAGGGGAACGGGCAGACGAGAGCCACCATGCTCCAGTGGTCTGGATTTGCAGAAGCAATGCCGGGGCTGGCTGGAAGTGCAACCTCAAGAGTAGGTTTCTGGGATGCCTGGGACAGGCCGATCCCTCGCTGGATTTCTTTAGGGCACAAGCTGGGAGAAAACAGCTTTCTCTCATCTTTTCCCATCACCGAATCCTCCCTCTTGTAAGGCCACCAGGCTGAGCTCATTCTCGCCCCTCAACCACTCCGGCACCCATAAGCATGGTGCAACCCCTTTGCACTTGGATGATACCTCCAGGGAGGTGAGGGACGTTGCCAGAGGCTGGAGTTTGGCTATCTGGTGGAAGGGGCAGTGAAAAGCACCATCCGAGAGGCGCGGAGCGCTGGCGGCAGGGCTGTGGCACAGCCCAGGCAGCCGCACACTCGCCGGCGGCGCGGGGGGCAGGAGGGGCTGTTTGACAAGCGGAGTCTCGTTGCCGGCGCTCGCCTGTTGCCGTGCAGAAATGACAAGCGCCAACCCCGTCTGCACACGTGTGGGAGCGACGGTTGGGCTTTTCCAGTTCTCCTCATGCACTTGGCTGAGGGACGGCTTCATTCAGCTCCACGCTTGGAGTAAGGATCATGACAAGAGCCCAGCACAGCCCCGTGCAGGGACACCAGCATCTTCCGCATGTCCATGGAGTCCTCGAACCGGGGAGCACCCAAGTATGAGACCCAAGCACCTCTCTTTGCAGGCTGCAAAGCCCAAATGTTTCCCCATAGACACAGCAGCTCCCCTGGGAGAGGCAGCAGGACCAGAGGCTCCAGCTTTCTACAGGGAAACCTTGGCTGGCTGCCAGGGGCCCACCTGAGCTCCACAGAGCAGCTCAGTGGGCACCTGGCATCCAGCCAAGGTCAACTCACCCCAAGGAAGCAGGGAAGCTACACGGGGCTCAGACCCAGTGCCTGGGAAGATGCTACTCCATGGATCCTATCGCTGGCACAAGAGCAATGGTGCTGCTGGTGGCTGGGCAATGGTAGGGTAATGGCCCAGCTCTCCCATCCTCTCCTGGAGCGCTTGAGCTCCTTGAGTGATGACAGAGGCAGAGAGGTAGGCAAAAAAATTCAGGGCATCTTTGCTGCAGAGGGAGCCGTCTAACTCCACGTGTGCTCCCAGCCCAGCACGGAAGCAGGGGGACATGGGGAATACAACAGCACTGATCTGGAAGGAGACCCGGGAGCCCACAGGTCCTCACTGAGGATGAGGGCAGACCTCAGAAGACACAAATTACAGAGGATGAAGATTCACTGCTCCTCCCGAGCAGGCAGATGCTGAGGCAGACTTCCTCTCGGTGTCAACCAGGATGGCAAAGACCTTGAGGGACATCTCGGCTGCTTGCCTTCACACATGGTCTGTGAAGCAGAGACAAGCCTTTTTGTTTCACCTCTGCTCCAAGGGAGCAGTCCTGGCCGAGGAGGCTTATGCGACCAGAGCTCTGCTGGAGCTCAAAGACTAAACTTTATCTGAGATGATTGGGGCAAACGCTTTCTCCAGGCCAACACCCATTTCAGCAGTTCCTGTGAGGACAGCACATGGTTTTGCTCCCAGCAGCAACCATCAAGCAGCAGGAACCTTCCTGCTGGGCCTCTGCACAGGAGAGTGGAAAACCAGGTAAGCTCAACCAGAGGCCCCTTCCAGGACAGGGGAGAAACTCTCCTTCCCCAAAACTCTCTCTTCTGGACCCGAATCAGCATTTACTGCAGAGCCAGCAATTGCTGGCCGGACCTCCAGACTCAACCCAAGCAGCCAGATATGTCACCACAAGCTGAGGACATGGGGACCTCCTGCAAGCACCCTGCCAGTGACAGGTTTCCCTGGTGGGTGGCACGGATGCTGCGGAAGATGAACTCCCACAAAAGAACACATTCCTTAGCAAAGCATTTGAGACAAAGGCGGCGTGAGGTGCAGCGAAACGGTTTGTTTTACGGATTGCAACCTTCTCCTCTCTGAAAACAAGTTGTTTTGCAGTGACAGTTCAAGCTTGCTCCCTTCAAAAACATCAAAGGAAAACGCTTCGGCATCTCTGCCTTTGTTTTTCCTTTCATTCAGCCTAAAGTGCTCTTGGCTGCACCTGACTCCCCGAGCAGCACTCCTCAGCCAGGCACAGCCTTTCCCCACAGGCATGTGGTCCCAGCGCCGCTTCCCACTCCTGCCTCACTGCTTCCAGGCAGCCTCAGCAAGGCGGTGGGAAAGGTTTCCAAAGCAGTTTGTCCTCTTCTAAACCCTTCCCCACAGGGCACAGGGTCAGGACAGGAGAGGGGAGCTCGTTCGCGTCGCCTTACCTCGGAGAGCTTGACGCGTCCCTCCAGGAAGGAGCAGTCGGCGGCGTTGTGGGTGCAGATGTGCCGGTACTTACACCAGTGGCAGGGGAAGGAACCGTTCACGCAGGAGAGGCAGCTGCAGAGAGAGAGCAAAGTGGGCAGCATTAGGGCAACGGTGCAGCAGGATCCGCCGGGACGCTTCTCAGGATGCTTTATGGGACAGCATCCATAGGGGATCCTGTACCTCCGACCCCTCCGGCGCGGGGCAGGGCTGGGACGAGAGATGCCTGCACACTCCGGACCTGGGTTTTGCCCATAGCACGGCAAGGGGAAATGGCCCTTCGGGCAGCGCGGGGTCTGTGCCGCAGCCAGGCCAGCCACGCTCCCTCCTCCGCTCGGAGCTGACCCTGTCTGCCCCGCTCCCAGGGTGCGGCCGAGCTCCAGACTTTGGGAGCTTTATTTGGGTTCGCTGAAAGGCGATTTTAGCAAGAGGTGGCGGAACAAGGGCTCTGCATGGCAGGGGAACAGGGGAGAAGGGGCCAGATTAATGCACGCTCATTGAGAGGAAAATTATAACTGGCGAAAGGTTGGGTCGGATTAACATTTCGGGACTGTAGCGCCTTTCAGCCGCTCACAATAGGTTGTGTGTGACCCCCTCTCTCAGTCCCCCTGTCTCAGCCTTCCACAGCCACGCGTGCATGTGTGTGTGTGTACACGCTTCCACCACCTCCCTCCAGCCCGCCACGTTTCCGTCTCTCTCCGCAGCCTCCTCTCCAGGCTCTTTGTGCGGTGGGATCGCGCGTGCTCCCCTCTCCCCGGGGATGCACGCAGGCACCCGGGGATGCCAGGAAGCCCCGTGCTCTGCTCCGCATCCCTCTTACCGAAGAAACCAGTCCCAGGGACCTGATGCCTCTCGCCCACACGGGAGGGGACCTACAGAGTCCCCTCCTTGTGCGACCATTCGTACGAGCAGCACCCTAACAGCCGGTCCACTCGCTAACCCCTGCCAAAAGCACGCACTCCCAGCACCACGGGGCAGCCCTGTTTGCAAGCATGGGGGATCCCATGGAGCCCCCAGGGTCAAAGGGCGGCTTTCAGGGCTCTGGTCCTGAGCAGAAGGCAGGGACCAAGCCCTCCCCACCACGCTGTCCCAGGGCGGCGGCGAGGTCCCACGTTAGAGCACGGAGCCTCTGCTGGACAGGTGTCCCTATGGGCTGCCTTCCTGAGAAGGAGAGGGGAAAGATGCTGAGGTATAAGCTTGCAGGCAAGAAAAATAATCAACTTGGCTTTAAAAAGGAAAAAAAAGAAAAAAAAAGAAAAAAAAAGCAGCAGTACTGTTTTTCTCCCTAAAAGACTCGTACCTGCTCTCATTGATCGAAGCATGAACAGGATCGGGCACAAAGCAATTCTATTTAAACAAAGGCAGGATCTTCCCCCCAATGCAGCTCTGGCAGGAGGCAGGCAGCCCTGCCCAGCTCCAGCTCCTAAATCACACACTCCCTTCTCTGCCTCTACCCCCCGGGAAACAATGGGAAAAACACAGCATCACCATGCCAGGTGGCAGAAGGAAAATCTTCCTGGAGAGAGGGATCCTTGGGTGGCAGGAGCCACAGCAGCGGGCAGCGCAGGGTGCAGGCAGTGCAACGTACAGGCAGCACAGGGTGCAGGCAGTGCTAGGTACAAACACATACCTCGGGCTTCACAGGGCCACCGCTCCCTGCCTGCCCTGGGGTTTCACACACCATTACATATACAGTAAGAGCTTCCCAAATCCGTGTGCACACACTAAGGAAATATTTAATTAAGCTGCTTGCAAAGGGGGCTGGAAGTCATTTCCATGTTTCGCTCACATTTTCACTTCCAAATGAACAGCCCTTTTAGCTTTACCCACAAATATGCTAATTGAGATGCTCCTTATGCAAATATATGCAATTTTATTTCAGCTGCAGAGATTCAACTTAAAAGCAGAGCCGTAGCCTCCTATCTCTGGTTCCTTTGATGGAGGAAGGTGCATAGGGTGGGGGGAGCAAGGGACACAAACAAAGCGAAGGGACTGCTCCTGCCCTCCCGATAAGGGCTCAAGCAGCGACCAGTGCACAGGAAAATCCAAGATGTGGAGGCAGCGGGGCAGGGAAAGCATCAGTTAATCCTCATGGAAGTAGAGCAATCCATGTAGAGCAGAGAGGTCATTCAAGAAAGGAGCATGGTACAAGGAGTCGCAAGCCACATGCCAGGGCATAACCACCAACCTTCCCATGAAATCAGCCCTTTGCAAAGGCAACACATCAGGAGAGGTTTTCCAGCTACCAGGTCTTTTAGGGTTGGCAAACAGACTCCCCAGGCCCCTCTCCACCACCTCACAAGGCACCTCAAAGCAGGTGCAGCACCCGGCGCAGCCCTGCCCTGGGCACCCTGGCAGTTCTTCAGGATCAAAGCCAAATCTTGGCTATTTCAGGACTCTCCTCATCTGAGGGTCTCTCCATTGCCACTTAATTACTGTAGGTCCTAGCCCACCTCTTGGTCTCCACTTGCCAAAAGACACATACACACCTAAAGCATCTCAGGTTATCCTCCACGTACGCCCGAGGTGCAGGGATCCCCCACTTCTCCTTCAGCCCTCCCAGATGCTTCTAACTTAACCACACTGTTTCTAGAGCTCCATCCTCAGAGATGTTTTTCACACTCTCCCTTCTGCTGAGGTCCTCCATCTGCCACAAGGACATCGAACGCTGCCATGAGAGTGCTCACCACCACGTCTCACTCCACAGCATCTCTACTGCTTTTAAAGCCTGTTTGGGTCAGCACCTCCCAGCTGGCCAAAGACTCTGTAAAGTGACAAGCAGGTCAGTGCCCGGGTGCCAGTAACGCTGTGAAACCCCACTGCCAGCCCACCTTAGTCCTGCTGCCTTCGGCATGTCCCTTTGACCCCCCCTAGCTCCCTGCAAGGCTGCCCAAAACGCAGGGCAGGAGCCGAGGGAGGGGTTCCCGGCTGCAGGTCAGGCTGGGCGGCGCAGTCGGGGCCGTATCCTCGGTGTGTCCGTGTGTCACTGCTGTCTGTTGCCGGCGCGGGAGCAGGCTGCTCGGCAGCATGATGCCATCTGTGCCGTCTCTCTCCTTCCCACGGTCAGGCACTCTTCCCTCATCACTTCTTGCCTAAGAGGCTTTCATCACTCCTGATAATTAGAGGGAGGCTCTCCTTCATGTGTTGAAGTCCCCCCCCTCCTCGAAGCGTGCCGGGAGTGTGAGAAGCCCAGTCAGGCAGAAAACTGAGGCTGGGGGTGCCGCGCAGACATGGACCCACAGCTTGCTCCCCATCCACCTCCTTCCCAGCCCTGCCAGGGGCCAGGCGGAGAAGCCGCCCAGCCTGGGCAGGGGGAAGGGGGTCAAACCCGCCGGCAGTGCCCCCTTCCATCCCAAGGTCCTGGTGCAAGAGGAGCGGTGCCCAACCTCAGACCCATGTTTCAGGATCATCCAGTGCGAAGAGCTCCCCATCTCAAAACAAGTCCAGGCTCACTGCCTGCCTGCAACCTCCCCAGAAAAGCAAGCAGCCCTGCCCACTTTCGAGTGACCCAGGGGCAAAGCCGAAGCCTTCCCACAGCCTCCACGATTGTCCCCAACTTGCTACACAGTGGGGTCAAGACCTCCTGACACTGCTCCCCTCCACTTCCCAAACCGGCTGAGGCCGCACTAGGGAAACATCTGCCAAGGCTGCAGAAGAGCAGCGGTGCAGAGAGGGCGGCAGGACAGCGAAGGAGCATCTCAGAGCAGGGCGCATCGCCAGGGCAGGTGCAGGGCCACAAGCGTTGTTTCAGGATGAGTCCAGAGCCAGGGGTGGCTTCGGAGGACACAGCTCCTCACCGGGTGCAAGGGTAGCTCTGCAGAGGGCACCTCTGGCCACCACAGCGAGGTCGCAGCTGTCTCCATGCCTGATCCGAAGCAATACTGCAGCTGATGGGAAGCCGGCAGCACCAGATCTGGGCTCCTCACTCACCCTCCTTCCCGCGCTCCCAGCCCCAGGCGTGCCATGTGCCCGAAAAAGCCCAGAGCTCTTCAGCAGGGAAAGCAGAAAACAAAACCAGCGTATGCAAGGGTGTGATAAGCCTGAGCAGCAAACACGAGAGGGATGGGGGGTGCGAGCATTGCACACGTGTGCACACACACACACTGGGGCTATTTCCATGGAGCAGCCTATTCCCGGAGGGAGGACATGGAGAAGGGACAGGGGCAAGTTCAATGGCACCAAGGGCAGAGCAGGGGAGGTCCGTCGAGAAGGGAAATTATAAACACAGTGCGGATGGAAACAGCATCTGCGCACGCACGGCGCAGCCCGCCCGCAAGCCTCCTGACGGCTCCTCAGACCTCCTCTGGGCAAGGAGGATGTTTCCTTAGCAAATACTCAGCCTGCATCTGGAGCAGCAGCTGTCAGGGCTGAGGGGCTGAACTGCAGCACTTTGGGCTTCTCATCCGTCTCTCCTCCCCCAGGATGGGGGGAAACCTTGAAGAGCAGCAGGAACAGACAGACGGTCAGTGCCCCCCAAGCCTCTACATGGACCTGCAGGCAGCCCTGTCCTTCCCAACCGGTGCCCAGACCCAGAGCCAGGAGAGGGGTGGGGTGGGAGATCCGCTCTCACTTCCCTCCATCCCTGCCCATCTCAATCCGTTTCTGCCCTTCCCTTCATGCCAGCCTGACGCTTTTCTATCCCCGCTGGGTTTTGCCAAAGGCCTTACTGACAGGGTAGGGGCTGGGCACGTAGGCTTGCTGGAGGGTGGTCCAGGGCATCCACCATCATGCTGGTCGAAGGATGCAGAATGAGGCCCTGGTTTTTAAGGTAATTCACTTGAAATACCTTCAGCTGCCTCCCCTCACTGAAACACACCACCAGGCTGCACCAGCCCTCCTCATTCACAACAAGCATGTCATAAACCAGGTTATCCCAAGCAGTCTCTGGGGCCATCCTACAGGATTTTCCACCTGCCCCAGTCCAGGAATACAAAAGGATCTGTTACGGCCTCACAGCTCAACTGTGCTTACTCAGATACAGTCACTCGACTGCTTGCAGCCATCTGTCCGTGCCTTTGAAAAGACAGCATCTGTAAGCATCTGGAATTGAGCAGCGCTGGGCCAGCAGAGCAGCAGCCACGCCGTGCATGGGCAGCTTGGCGGTGCGGGCAGCCAGAACGGCTGCAGCCAGGAGCCCAGCGGCACAAGGGCTGGCATCGTCCTAGGGGTGCCAATGGGCACCTCAGCCACCAGAGCAGCCCAGCCCTGCACTGCCCCGCTGCTCCCAGTCCCTGTGATACGCATTAAAATCCCATTTACTTAATGGAGGCTTATAGGGAAAGCCTGCTCCAAAACCCAGCAGTGCTGCAAAACCTACCCACAGCATCGAAGGAAGTGCCGAAGGCTCTTGTTTTCTTCCCCAGCCCCCTCCCGGCAGCCACGCACTCCAAAACACCAAACTGCAACAGGATTTATGGAGCAGAGTTTCCAGAGGGGACACCCAGAGAGCAAACATGGAAATAGTGGGAAGAAATACACCTCGGTATTCCCTGGATTTGCTCGCTGGCTTTCCGGGAGGATTCCCCACTCGCCCACTCCACCAGCAAGCGCAAGCTCTGCCAGAGGCAGGCAGGGAGCCTGGTGTTAACATCTTTATCTTG
Organism: Tauraco erythrolophus; assembly: GCF_009769465.1. NCBI lineage: Eukaryota > Metazoa > Chordata > Aves > Musophagiformes > Musophagidae > Tauraco > Tauraco erythrolophus. The sequence continues at coordinate 12,566,425 of NC_141476.1, forward strand.
AAAGGGGACTCATTTCCCCACGAATGCTTTGAAGATGGAGTTTAGCGCTGACAAAGACGACCTCAACATCTGCCTGCGCACGCGCTGGACACGGGCTGATTCATTAGACGATCAAAGGCGCCGAGCGGGTCTTTAAACGCCTGCGCTTGATCAGTGCCCCATAGGAAATCCCCAGGGGAATCCACCCCAGTCTCTGCCACGGGGTTTTCCATCCCATCCTCCACCGCAGGAACCAGAGTCTGTCCGCAGGAGCTGCAGGCAAGCCTGTGTGGGCAGCCCTGCTTCCTTGCCATGGGCTGGCAGCGACCCTCAGCCACCCACATTCCCCTTTGCAAGGGACCCGTTGCTCTGCATCGACCTCCAAGTTTCCACTCCCTCGTTCAAGGCACCTCTCACAGCCCAGTCAGAAACATCCCCTGCCTGATGTACAAGTCTTCAGGAGCAAAATGGCCAAAAGATGCCACGGCCTGTAACGCCTGCCTGAGCTCCACAGGAGCCCCGAAGCTGCCGGGGTGCGGCACACCAAGCTGGGACCCCTAGAAGCTTGCCAGGTGACCTTGCTGGAGCAAGGAACGGAGCCCCAGAGAGGGTGCCAGTCCCAGATGAGGGCTCCCAGGGACTCCGCATGGAGAAGCACCCCAGGAGCCAGCAATGTTGGGCTGCGATGGGGACAGTCCCATCACACCGGGTGACACTATAAAGCCCTGCAATAACAGGTGGGACAGCAACAGGGCTCCACCTGGAAGGCAACCCCTTGGCCAGGACTATCACAAGCCAAACATAGGCAGCACAAACTCCTCTGTACCCCTCCTCCTCTGCAGGAGAAAGGATTAGATGTGTCTTCCCTCTGGAACCCCTCCCTGGGCCAGGCTGGTTCCAGCAGTCCTTGAAAAGGCACAGGAAGAAGCATTTTGCAAGGCGGTGAGAAACGAGAGAGCCAGGATGCTCGCGTGGCGGCAGGATCAGCCCCACAGCCTGCAAAAGGGCCTCAGTGGCGCCTTTTGCTGATGCCTTTCCAGATGTCTGCTGAAGACAAGAAGGGTCAGGCTCTCCCCGGTGTACGCGGTGGAGCTGCATTGGCTTCCCTGGAGCTACCCCAGCTGACACCAGCGAAGAGCTGCCTCATAATTCTCCCATCTCTCCACAACCATCCGAAAAATCTCATCTAAACATTTCGTCCTCAGCTGAGAAATGATTCAACACACAGGCCTCTGGCTTCCAACCTAAGCAAAGCTGCCCAAATATAAAAAGAAAACGTAATGCACGGTGATCAGAGATCTCCACAGGAAAAACATTAGCCTGGTGGAAAAGCATATTGTTCCTAATACAGAATTTATCAGGCTGACGTATAGATTTTCCTCCACAAAATATGAAACCTGGATCTGAAAGGCCATTAACTCCGAAGAGATCCATTAAAGACGCCTGTCTGCAAATGGTATTTAAAAGTATTGCATCATCCTAGGTATTGTCATGCTCTTTGGCTATGACTCGACTGCAGGTCACATAGTTAAAACTGCCTCCAAACCCTAAAATTCTTGACGTAAAGAAAATAATACTAATGTTCACCAGCCTAGAACATGGACTTTTCTATCAGCTCCAACCGGAGCCCATAAATATTAATGCATCCATAATTAGCCTTTTTAAATAATGCATCCAAAATTAAACATCAACGCAGTAATAAATCAGTCAGGGCTCTTTGTTGTAGGTTTGGTTGGAGGGGGGTAGGTTTTTTTCCCCTTCCGTGTCAGGCACATAAAACCCCAATTCCCTCATCACCTCTTCCCGCTGGACCAAAATGCAGGAGCCCGATTGGATGGAATCCGATGCCATTTATACTTAAAAGTCTGCTTTCTTCCATTTAGAAAAATAAAAGTCACATCTGCTTTTTGATTTGCAAAATAATGTCATGCAGCCAGCCCCAGCCAAAGCTGAGCTAATGTTATTGAAACCGCCCGACATGAAGGGAGACAAGGCTCATCTCGGGAGTCAAGGTGAGAGAGAAAGTCAAGTTTGCAAACTCTCTCCCCCATCGTCGGCAAAGTGCTCCCAGGAGCCGAGACCCACTCCCTGTGCAAAGAGCGAACGGAGCAGAAACCCCTCTGATGCATGAGGTTTGCAGGGGTCTCCTCTGACACATCTCTGCCTTGGAGCTCAGGGCAGGTACCCAGCCCGCATTTCACCTGCTTTTCCCTGATCAAAGTGGAAAATCCTAACAGGCTTTGGAGGAGTAACCTGCAGCAGAATCCCCCCCTCATCGAGTCAGGCTAGACATTTTGCAAAAAGCCATCCGAGAGAGATCACTCTGCATTTGTTTATCTATAATTACTGATCAGCCGGAGCACCACCATCCATGGGAGGGTTCTGGCAGGGTAATGAAATCACTTGCATTCTTGAGCTCCGAGTTCTTTGCCCAAACACACCCCAGCGTCTCCTCCAACATTGCCCTAGCAGAGCCATCTCCCCACCACTCAAGCACACCGTCCACAGCTCCTCATCAGGAGCTCACCGTCAGAGGCTTTAGACACCCTGCTCAGACAGCACATTCTATTCTAGAATCCACACCTCTATTTTATCATATGCATATCTGAAACTACCTAAAAACCCGAAGGTGGAGTACATTTCACAGCAGCTTGACAAGAAAGCAAATTCACAATTACTTCCAGTTAGGAAATTCTTTGGTAAACGCCCCAGGACATGCAGCATGTTCCGTCCCATGTAGCTGTAACTTTCCAGCTCGCTCTCCAACAAGCCTGCGAAGCAGGTACCATGTCGAAGGAAAACACAGGCTTCTCCTTTTGCATCGCCAAATCACTCCTATTAACTGTTTCCAGGAATAACAAGATGCTTGGCATTTTTGGTCACATGGATTGCTACAGTCTGCAATGCAGTAAATTCACTTTTTCTTCCAAAGCTTTGCCAAACCCAAAGCCTTGTTTTTAAGTGAGGTTCTGCCCTGATGCTACATGTTCCCACGCACCCAAACCAACTGTGGGTGCTCTGGTCACCGTCCCAGTTTACAAGGGCAAAAGGAGGAGGTTTCTCGCTGCAAACACCACTATACTTGACTGCCCTTCCTCTTGCAACATCAGCACCCACAAAGCTGAGATCTGTCTCTCTCAGTCTCACGTTGCCCCACCAACCTGTCCCCAGAACAAGCTCGCAAAGCCCAGGCCACTTACGACTGATGGACACTGCAGTTGTAGAAAACAAAGTCCACGGAGGCAAACTTTTTCCCCGTCTCCTTAGATTTCAGGTAGAGCTTCACCACTCGCTTGTCCCCTGGGAGAGATCGAGGTAGAAAAAGGCATCAGAAAGGACACAGTGCACAGCCCAAGGCTTGTGATGGGCTGAAGGGAGCTGGGCACCACCACTCAGCCCAGTTAACCAACAAAATCCTCCAAATTTGGCAATAAAAAGTGTTCAGCCACACCCACCCAGTCATCAAATGGGCCAACAGAGACCAAGTACAGCTCTGAGCCCCTACAGCTAACTGAAACCTGCTGGCATGGAGGCAGGTGCCTTGTGTTGTACAGTGGTACTAGAGTGAAGCTTAACAGTTTTGGAGTGAGCAGAATATGTCCTAGAGCCCATGGCCACCTACAGCACATCTGCCCAGGAATGGCTCATAGGTGGGGAACGAGGCCAGGGTGACTGGGACTGGTGCACAGAACATGTCAGCAAGCAGCTGTGCCCCTGGCTCAGAGGAGAGCAAGTCCCCATGAGCAGCAATATCCTCCTCCTCCTGCACCCCAAGGACCCAACTCGGATCCTGCTCAGGGACCAGGCATCACTGTCACAGGAGGACTGTCCTCCTCTACATCTGGCTGTTGAGCAACAAGAGGGACAAGGTTTGTCCGAGGCTTTCTCCCCACTCTAGATCACAAGCTCACCGCGGCCCCTGGTGATGGGGATGACGTCCTTGGCAGAGGGAGAGCTGCAGTAGATCTTCCCGTCTTCGATGCGGCTCTCGGACTCAGTGAAGTCTTCAAAGGAACAGTTGACTCCTGCCGAGAGGTCTGGCACGTTCCAGGCCTGCAGGACCAGCTGGGGAGGAGAGGCAAGAGCATCAACACGGAAAACTAGCAAAAAAGAATCCTCCATGTCTGCTATGTGTAAGTCCAGTCAACGGAAAAGACCAGGGGCATGATCCCTCCTCCACCACCCACGCATAGCAGGGAGACCTGCTCCGGGTTTTTGCAAGCAAACCTCCCCGCTCAAGCAAGGAGAGACGACTTCAACGGGTTAAAAGACAGAATGACTCACAGGCTCTGTCCTCTGCCCTCCATACCACAAGCCATTATGCCTCACCTCTGCAGAGACCAAGCACAGCGTCAGGGCTAGAGTGTTTCGCGGAAAGGCACCCACTTCGGCAAAGCCGAGGAGGGAAGGAATCCACCTCTTCCTTCGCAAAGTCATTCCTGGGGTCAGCAGTTCTCACTTTACAAAATGCTTGCCTTATTTCTAATTTGAATTTTTCACAGCTTCCAGCCATTAGTTCTTGTTATGCCTTTCCTTGATAGATTAAAAAGCCCTTTAGTCCCTGATATTTGCTCCTTGTAAAGGCACTTATACTCTGTAATCAAGTCACCTCTTAATCTTCTTTTTGATAAGCTAAGCAGATTGAGCTCTGGAAGTCTCTCACTGCAAGGCATTTTCTCCAGCCTTCAACTCATTTACATGATGTTTACGGGAGGTTTTCAGCCTCCTCCTTTCAAATCTGGACTCCAGCCTGAGCTCAGCATCCCCACGCTGACCACACCAGAACCCTGTGCAGTACCCTGCCATCGGTCAGGAGACAGCTGCCCAGCTCCCAGCTTCGCCCAACAAGCATGGAGAGCCCCACAGTGAGGGATCAGCCCCGGAACTGTTTCCAAGGTGCTGGGAGAACACCTATCTTCTCCCTCCATATCTAACTTTAGACTTGGTAATATCAAACCCCAATTTCTCTGCTAAACCAGCCCCACCCAGACCCACCTGCTCTGCAGAAGAATCTCACCCCATACTACTCCACCAGTCCCAGCACTCCAGCAGGTCCCATCTGCAGCCATCTCGCATTTATTTCTGCATTACCAATGAACGTTAGACCCTGCAGAAGCACTTTCCAAACTGTTTCCATCCAGTGACAATTCCCCTCTGACGAGAACTTTTTGAGATCTGTCACAGAGCCAGTTCTTAATCCACTTAACACATGCTTTATCAATATTGTATAATGCTAATTTTTAATCAGAACATTGTGTTGTACCCAGTCAAACACCTTGTAGAAGCCTAAAGACATCACATCCCCATAGTCCCTCTTCTAATTCAAGTCATAATTTCATCAAAGAACAAAATGAGGTTTGTTTGACATAAAACCGCGTTGACTGGCATTAATTATATCTCCATCCTTAAATCTTGATCAGTTGTATCCAGCATCCATTTTTGATTCCGTTAGTTTTTCTAAACTCAATGTCAAACTAAGCTGTCTCTGACCATTCAGTCCATCCCATACGCCCTTTCTGTATTGTGGTGAAAAAAATGAGACCCTTCTCTGTTTCCTGGGCTTTTCTCAACATTTGTTTATGTATTACAAAATAGTAATTATTTAATATTATATTGTTACAAATATCCACAGGCCAAGGAACTCCTCAGCAATTCCTGAGTGCCAGATATCCAGACCTGGCAGTTTTCAAAACTTTATCGCTAGTATATGCTGTTTTGTATTCTCTTCCTGGTGCTAATGGCCTGGAAAATACTTTGGGGAAGTCCATCATCCTTCCTGTCTGCACAGAGAGAGCATCGAAGTCTCGTCCCAAAACATCTACTGTAGGCCAGGGTCAGAGACAGGCTATTGATGCTGTTGTTTGTATTACGGAGAAATATTTATTGCTCGCTTATGTCTTTTCTGAATAATCATCAACTGGTTTATTATCTCCATCAATAGGCCAGCCCTCGTCAATGGCCAACCCCCTGCACTTTGCTATGTTTTATTTGGCTTGGACCTCTCTTACACTTTTCTCCCTGCTTGTCGTATATTTGTTCGTTATTTTTAATTGCCACCTTCCCATCCGTTGCCCGCAGAGAGTCAGGAGGTGGCTGGGGGGGTTCCACGGGCAGCAGAGGTGGCTTACCGGGACCTCCGACATGGTGACCGAGATGTTCTTCGGCTGGACGGTGAGCTGGACGCACTGCCGCAGGTCGGAGGCGAAGCGCTGGGGCTCGTCCGCCCGCTCGCACCGATCTTTGCGTGAGCATCTGGGGGGAGGTGAAACCGCAACGGTGTGGAGGAGAAACTCCCGGGATCCTGCGTGGCTCTGGGCTGATGCCATGGCCAATACAGCCTTTGGCACGGAGGGGATACCCAGCCGGGGACCCTGGGAGCTCTGCTTTCCCCTGGTGCCAGCACAGGGGACTTCTGGGGTCTTTTATCTTCAGTTTTTCTTATTGACACAAGGACATCAAACCCGGGAGCCCAGGAGCAGGATTAGAGGGACCCTGCCGGCAGCTTCACTGTGCATGGGTGCGCATGAGCACAGCCCAGGTGCTGCAGGAAGGGATGACGGACCCCTCAAACCACTCCACCCCCACATGTTTCTGGGCCAAAACCCAGGAGGGGGTCTCTCCAAGGAGAACACCGTTGGGGACAGACACTGTTTCCAAACTATGGTTCACTGGCATGGCCTTGGGGCAGAGCCCACAGTACTTACATGTTGTGGAGGACACACCAGCCACAGTGCGGGTCCCGGGAGCCCAGGCACAGCTCACAGCTCTCATACTGCTCGCAGCTCTCCACCGGCACCCGCGTCACCTGTGGGGAACAGGCAGGGAGTGAAGGGGGACGGGCTGTGTGTTTCCCCGCTGTGTCCATGCCAAGGCCCCGCCAGAGATGGGACTCACCCTGGCCCATGGCTCCCATCCCAGTAGAGAGAAGGCAGCGGCAGGCAGCACGCTGAGCCTTCACTGTCACCCACTCCTCCCCCAGGCAACACCTCTGCCCAGGGAGGCTTTTACCCCAACCAAGCTCCTTCCACCATTGCATCTCTGCAGGGTTGGGGAGCAGGCTGTGCCAGCTCAGCCCTGCACCAGCTCCCAGTGCCAGCCAGGCACCCCATGGCTGCTGCAGCCCTGCTCCGAAAGGGTTACCAGTCCTTTATTAATTGCTCCTCCAGTTTTGATTAAAATCCCCTCGTTCTCCAAGCCCTTCGAGCTCTGTTACAACTGTTCATTTAATTACTTTCCACCAGCGCTCTGATAACACCAAGCCGTAGTAGGAAAGAGAGTGGATTTTATTAAGGAGAGGGGAGAAGAGGGGGGATGGAGAGAGGGTGCAGGAAGCAGGGAGCTGCCTGCTCGCCCGTCGTGAGGAGCTGGCAGCACCGGGCCACTGCCTGCGCCTGCTGTGCTCGTGCCTCAGTTTCCCCACTGCTCCCACGAGGTGGGACTCACTCGTCAATTACAATTTGCAAACTTCTCCACTGAAGGCTAAAGCCAGGGTGCTCTCCCTCCTCCCAGCCCAATAGGGGATGGGCTCAGCATGATGCCTACAGGGCTGGGCTATGACTGGCCAACCAGTACCTCTGGTTTGCATACCAATGAGGGTACCTGTAGCGTTCCCATTTGTTTGTTCTCAACATCACTTCAGGCAGACGGTGTCAATAGAGTCACTAGCAGGTGTCCCCCAGGCCAACCCCTGCCAGGCACGTGCCGGCCCCCAGCACCCTCAGCAGCCCTTGGGAGAGATCTCCAGTCCAGCTCAGCGTGCTGATGCTGCCATGCATCACACCACTGGGCATGGTGTACGTCCCCCTGACACTACATCCAAAAAGTGCCACTACCATGGCACGAATCTGCTTCACCTGCTCCAGCGCAGCCCGTGGACGGATGAACTCGCACCAGCAGGCTCTCTGGCCAGTTGGGGATCACACAAACTCCCACAAAGCCAACCAAAACTTCCCATCGTGAGACCCAGCCACGCTGCTGGGATGGCAGTGCCAGATCCGGATCGGTTCTGTACCTCCGGTTGGCTCAGCAGGAGCAGAGGCAGGGATCAAGCTGTTCCCACCACAGTCTGGGGGCACAGCGTCCCCTCCGCCCCAAGGTGCAAAAGTAGTCACACCAGAGAAGAAAAAGCCATTTGGAGCAAGTTGCTTCTGCTAACCTCCAAAAACCTTGCTCTGGAGGGGATGGCCAGAGAAGAGAGGAGGTTTATGGCCAGCCCCCCACAGCAAGGAAGGGTCAGGAAGCTCTCGGTCCCCAGGGACTGCGGGGATTTCAAGCAGCTGCTGCTAACAATTAATGCCCGGGGCACGGCCCCAAGAGGAAAAGAGCAGCAGGGCCACAGAGCCAGTGCCTCGGGGCAGTGTTTTTGCAGCGAGGAGCAGGGGGAGCAGCTGCTGGGCCCTGCGACAGGAGTCCCCAGACAGCCCCGACCCCAGGAGGCAAAGGCTGGACCCCAGGAGGCAAAGGCTGGACCATGCCGGGGAGCTGACAGGTCAGGAGAGCCAAGGGGCTGCCCTCCCCTCCCCTTACCTGTTTCTCAGTCATGGCATAGAGGTGCTGGTGGTCAGGGCTCAGCACCAGGTCTCGTAGGATGGAGCTGCCCTCATGGGCCACGACGTTCTCATACTGCAGCGCTTGGTGTTTCCTCTCAGCCGGCAAGTCCACCAGGATCTGTGGGGAGAGCAAGGGGGGGTGAGAACGCATGCACCTCAGCCCCCACTCTGGAAGCAGGATGGGGAATGTGTCCCGTTGGGGATGCCACTCCTCTGACCCACGCCAGCGTGGCCACACCATGGCCACCACAGCACAACAAAGCAGCAGCCACTCCGCAAATATCCCAGTCCTTTCTGGGAGACCAAACTGCAATATTTTCCTCCTTTTTTTGCATTCATCCCATGTCTATGCTGATCACCTGTCTTCAAGAAGGGAAGCCTCATCCATGGTTCTCACGCTGGACCCCCTGCTTCCCCCACTGCCACTCAGCCCCAAAGCCCCCTCCCAACTTGCAGCACAGCCCAGAGAAGACCCTAGCTTGCAGCAAAGCAGCAAACCCCATCTTGGTGCAGCAGTACCGAAAGCGGCTTGTGCACCGCACCGAGCCCCAGCCGGGCAGGACACTGCAGTACACGCAGGCAGGGCTCCCGTCTCTCTGTCCATCAGAGGAAACACTTAGGCTCATGATTGGGGAAGTCAAGAGGGTCTCAAGGAAGCTGAGGGTCAACAGAGGTTCAGAAAGCGCCTTTGTTTCCTGAGCAGGAACGTGGCAAAGGCTTTAATCCCCTTACGGCTCACAATTACGTTAAAGCTCTTCCTAAGCACACCGGTTTCTGGCTGTACTGGCGATAACCACATCACGAGGCACCACGGGGCTGGAGGCACCCACTGAGCAGGAGCTAAACTTGCCTGCGCGACTTGCTGTAACCCGACTGCCACCTCCGTGAGCAAGGGACACTTCCTGCTAATGCCATCCCTCACAATTCCCCCAGATTCGGGCTGTCCGGTGCCAGAGAAGTGGCTCAATGGGTCTGGTCCGCTCCCACGGGATGCGATGAGGAGATAATGGGACCAAGCTCCAGCTCTGTCTGCCCCATAACCCCGGCCGTGCCAGCGGCACGCTCTGCAAAAAACCCAGCAGCAGGCAGAGAAGCAGCGTGCCCAGCAAGATGGAGCAAAGGCTGCCCAGGATCGGCTCCATGCTGCTGCCAGCACGCACGGTGATCCAGTCCAGCATTCCCAGCCTCAGGATCCTCCCAGAGCACAGGGGCAAACCACTGCTCTGAAGCACCCCCCGAAATGCATTGCACAGTCCTGCCCCGATCATCGTGCCCACTCCCACAGCCCAGCACAGCCATGCCCAAGCCCTTGTGTCCCCCATGGCAGCCGCCCCAGCACTCTGGCCGCTTCATCCCTCTCCCGCAATAAATCGCCGCTGGCATTTGCATAGTTCCCAATCAGGAGGATACGGGGCCAGGAAAGCAGGATCCCGGTGTGCAGCTGATTAGCATGGAAATGTATGCGGCTCACAAACAAACCGGGGCCCGTTTAATTAGAGCGGCGCCTTTGATTCACCGCCAGCCTCCTGCATGCACCAGCCCCGGATTATTTTTAGGCAGTTTTACAAAACAAATGTATTTAATTAAGAAAGAGACCCCTGAGCAACCAGAGAGTGACGAGTCCTACATAGCAGTGAGCAAAAGGGCCGCCCTCTCTCCGAGGAACTTGGCGACTGGGTTTGCAGGGCCAGGCTAACTCCTGGGAGCCCACAGCACAGCCAAAACCTTCCTTGTATGTCCTGATGCAGGACTGGAGCACCTTCACCATAACCGAAACTGGTCCTGGTACTTGCCTGCCTTCATAGCATCCTTCGTCAGAGCCCTGCACAGACTCTGCTCCCCATCACCCCACTGTGGGCACCACTGTGTGCTGGGGAACCCAGAGATGCCAAAAGCCCATCCTAAAGCCTCTGCCTGCCCTTTTCAAGGAAGGTCTTTCTGCCTATGTCCAGGACCACGGTTGCTCCTACTCCAAACACCAGAGGAGGTCAAGCCCCAGACACCTGTGGTACAGGGCCATGTGGCATCCCCTGCCCTGTGGTACCCCTTATCCAGCATCGCTCCCGGGATCTCCCCTCCCTCCCCGCATCCTCTCACATGTCACTCCCCTCCTGGCTCTCAGCTTCTCCCCTACAAAGACCTGTCCCAGCCAGCTCTCCGGAGAAGGGTAACAGGGAGCACCCTCCCTCCCTTCTTGCTACGGCAACGTGACAAACGCACCTTTCCAACCCTTTTATGGGCCGCAGTTGCGGCGCAGAAGAATCGATATAGTTTTACCCTGGTTCTAAAATAGATCTATGGCTGGATGTCGCGCTGGCAGTAATTTTTAACTAGCGGGGTAATTTCCCCATTACATTATTGCACTGCGCAGTGCTGGGAAAGAGAAAGAGATGTATTAAAAAAAAAAACCACAACAGACGTGAAGCACTTCCAGTTAATTTGAGGCTCCAGGAAGAACCTAAAAATACTCTCGGTAGGCAAACAAAGCTGGAGCCCAGCCTGCCCCACGTCAGGGTCCTCCGGTGGGGGCACACACAGGAACCCTTCTCTCCGGCACCTCTCCTCCTGCTAATGATGCTCTATAAGTGAGTTTGAGATTCAGGAAAATGAAATTTGGAAGACCTGGCATTTAAGTTGTTTTCTAGTCAGCAAAAAGGCAAGGCATGAGGGAGTTTTTGAGTTAGCTCACAAAGGCAAACCCATCCTCCCCAGCATGAGGAGATCACCAGCAAACAGATCCCAACATCATCCCACGCCCGGAGAACCCAACTGCCCACAGTACCTACTGCCGTATGGGCAGAGGTGGGAACCTGGCATCAGGGATTCCACCTGATCCTGATCCTACCTTTCCAGCAGGATTAGCTCGATGGGAACCTGCTCATTCCGGCTGGTGGGAAGGGGACAGGCTCTTTGGACCACAACATGGCGGAGAAGTGCATGGGATGCACAAGGTGCTTCCCATCTGATCTCTTACAGATGCCAAGAGGGACTGCTTCCCCCCCTCTCCCCACACCTGCGGGGTAGCTGGGGGCAGAGGAAGAGGGAGAGGATGTCGTTTAATCAGAGCAGTCCCCTTGGAAACACGCTCCTTCCTGCCCATCCTGCCTGCCTTCCCACCCAGGGGAAAAGACATTTACCGAAAATAAATAAATAAATACACCTATTAACCTTTCTCCTCATCCTGATGCTGATATAATTACTCAATACCAATAATTACTCGCACTAATTTCTCGCTCAGGATTCCTGCCCTGGTTCTTTCCTGCCTTGGGCTGGCTGTGGGTAGCAGCTCAGCAGCGCTGCCTCCTGCGAGGGGCTGCCGGGAGCCCCGGGGGATGCTGGACACTGGGGTCCTGCCGACATGGAGGAGCAGGAGCAACAGTCAGCTCGTTGGGCTGCTGCCTCGTTAAGCAAACGGAGGAGACCAGAGGCAAGAAATCACAACTCCCTGCTGGGGTAAATCATCTCAGAGCAAGCCCAGAGCCTTCTTCTGCAAGAAACCCACGCATGCGCCCTCGCCCCACCAAGCACGGAGCCCACCCCACGGGGCGAGCACCCAGCACGCTTGCTCTGCAGAGGGAAGGGCTGAAGATCTGGTCCCCCAAGAGCCGAGAGGGCTGGCAGAGGCAGCGCAAGGCCAGCAGATGCAAAGGCATCTCACTCAACCAAGAGGTCCCTCATCCCTCAGGCCAGCCATGGAGAACCCCAGCAAAGGAAGGATGAGGGAAGGGACGGCGTGCAACGCTTCAGCCCCCGGGCACCATGGCACAACGAGTGACTGCACACAGCACGCCTGGCTGGGCAGAGGCTAATTCCTCCCCAGGGAGACCCAGACAGGGTTCATGGGGATGGTCTGGTCTTGGCTGGAGAAGGGAGTTTCCATCCCATGCAGGTTTTGGGGGAGAAGGAGAGCACGTCGCCTTTCTAAGGAGCACACGGTGGTGCAGGGTCATAGCCAGACACCAGCGCCAGCATGTCCTGCTGCTGCCATGGGCCCGGCACTCCCGCCAACACTCGGCTCTCCTTTCAGAGCATGATGTTCTGTGGAGATCCAGAAGCTTCTTCAGGGCCCATGGCCAGAGCTAGAGAAGAGCTCCTGCTCCGAGGAGCTGTACCTGAAGCCTGGGACCTGAACCCCACATGAAAGGCGAGGAGAAGCGAAAACGCCGGAAGGGCAGAGACAACACATCAGAGAAGAGACAGCTCCTTCCATTGCAGCACGCTTGGTTGCCTGGGCAAGATGCCCTCCAGGCTTGTCCATAACTGCCATAACTGCTGCCCGACGGCCATTCACCAAACCACTAAGGGGGAAACCTCTCAATGTCCTTATGGCCATCAGCAATGGATGCAACGCAGAGAGGAGCATCGCCCCAGACTCCCCTGTTGGAAAGACGGGCGATGAGATGAGTGGAGGGCAGCAGCCACGACCCAGCGGCCACCCAGGGCTGGCAGTAGGTCTGAAGGACCGCAGCGGAGGACAGGGCATTACAGCTCTGGGTCATCCCCACCAGGGCCAGGGACGCCAGGTGGGGAGGCAGGAGGCGCAGCCAGAGAGGGAAGGCAGCTGCAGACATGCCAAGGCTGCTTTCGGATCTAACATGTGCTGGTAGGGCCAGAGGGTGCTGGGGTTGGTCACCTGCTCCCTGAGAGACTGAAAACATGTGCTTGGAGGCATGTGTGGAGGGTCACCAAGAGACATTGTCTCACTGCAGGAGACCACCGGGAAGAGGCAACTCTTCACCGCCCCGCAGCAGGTCCCCCCGCAGGGCTCTCCCACCCTACCCTCCATCTCCCTCCCTCTGGGCTCTTGAGGCCCCATCCTGGGTGCCAAGCAGTCCCTCGCAGACCCCTCCTCCGGGCAGGAGAAGTGCTCAACCACGCTTTGTACTCTTATCTGTCCAGGGCTGTGATTAATTCGCAGCGGCTGGCAGCAGCTACAAGAGGCGGGCGCCTTTGCCCGCCTGCCACACTTCAAAGGCAGCGACTTATCTGCCTGGAACACGCTCCGCAGCCTTTTCACGGGGACCCTTTCCAGTTCCACGGGGCTTGCACGGTGCTGACGGGCAATGCAAAAGAAGGGCTTATTTAACAGGAGTGCATTTCAAAGCCTCCCCCTTCCCTCCCAACACTCACTGGGGAAGCAGAGTCCCCCGGGCTCAGGAATGTCCATCAGGGACAGAGACTGAGCCGGGGGGACGAGACAGGGCTGCAAGGAGAGGATGTCGGATTGAGGTTCCCGTCCCACCTCGCCCACACCTTGGTCCCCTCCTGTCCCATCCTCTTGCCAGTGAGCAGCTCCACAGCACGTCCCTGAGTTGGGAAGAGGAAAAAGCTTTGACATGTGCAGAGGGAAGAGCCCAGCCCCAGGACTGAAACCTTTCCTGCCCCACAGCACAAGGGTTCATGGCTCAGACACTACCAAAGCCCCAGGCTCCCGTACCCAAACCAGTGGGTGCACATACCCCCTCCACAGAAGTGAGGCCATGGTAACACTCCCAGCATTTTGCTTCAATTTTGGCACCATTTGTCCAAAAGGCACAGGACGGAGCAAATAAAACCAGGAGAGGAGCAGGTCCTGGCAGAGCTGACCCCCAAACAATGGGGCCACCTCCTGGAGGCTACAGAGGACACGAACAGCCTGGCCATCTCAGGGCAGAGGTGACAGCTGCCAGACAGCACCACACGACACTGCGCCAACGAGCCCACAGCCGGAACGGGAGTATCCCTTGTCCAGCTAGGGTGGGCTGGCAGGGAAGAGGAATCCCCCCGGGGTGCCAGCCTGCACAGACCCTCTTGATATGTGGCCTGGGCTCACCCCAAGGCAGCAAGTGGCAGGGGGACGGGGACACCAGCTGCCCCTCCACATGCCTCCCCCCGCCAGCTGTCCCCCAGGGACCAGTAGCACCGGCAGCTGTCATCTGCACACCCTCTCCAGTTTCCAAAGGAGGGCAAGGGGTCTAAAACAAGGTTCCTGACTCAGCTGCTCTGGCGGGATGCGCTCCTCTCCCCCATCCGACACTGGGAAGCTGCCCAGCGAAATGCAGGTCCGGGAGCAGCTGCAGGGCTGTGGCATCAGCTGTTTCTGGGGGCACAGCTGACGGGGACGGGGGGCTGGATGCTGCCGGAGAGGGGGGCCATCAGTGTGCAAGAGTGGGAAGAAGGGGGATGGAAGAGGCAGCAGCTCCTGCTCCCTCCCACCATACTGCAGGTTACCAAACTTTAGTGGCCACAGGGATGAGGACACACACTCAGTTTTGCTCAGAGAAAATCACCACCAAGAGAGCGCCGGTCGTGCTTCACCAGGGCTCACTGAGCAGCACACGCAGCCCAAAGGGTATGGGCGGTTGGCAGCGGCGGCATAGGCGGCGTTTTGGGGATGCGTCTCTCAGGGGCTGGCACTTGGTGCTGGGGACAGGACTGCCTTGCAGAAACATCCCAGCTATGCAGAGCAGGCTGGCAGCCGGCATCCCGGCTACCTCTGCTCCCCCCAGGCGGCCGCCCTCCCCGCCAGCTGCCCACACAGGAACGCACCAGCCCGGCGCGGATCAGACACATGCCTCCTCCCAGACGGACAGGCAGCTGCTGCCGCCTGCTCCAACCCCACATGCCAGGGCCCTGCAGAGGTGGATACTGTCCTCCTGGTCTCCTCGGCAGGGAGGAGGTTTCGCCAGTCCCTGGCACGGGGCTGCGATGCTCCTGCCTCAGCACTAACCTGCTGAGGGAAAGGGGGCAAGATGAGCTGCCTAATTCCATCCAGTGAAACCGATTCACTTTATAAAGATGAATACAAGAAGGCTTTCGTCCTGGGCCGACATCACCCTGAGACAGGGAATACCAGGAT
Source organism: Tauraco erythrolophus (assembly GCF_009769465.1). Taxonomy (NCBI): domain Eukaryota; kingdom Metazoa; phylum Chordata; class Aves; order Musophagiformes; family Musophagidae; genus Tauraco; species Tauraco erythrolophus. The sequence goes on from NC_141476.1 coordinate 12,581,791, forward strand.
TTTAATTGTACCACTAGTAAAGCAAAAACCAAGGAGATATTTAATCTAAATGAATGCTCATGACAGCAAATGCCAGCGACTCGCTGACACTGACAGATATGACATCAGTTCATCTAATCAGTTTCAAAGCACTCGTTATTGCCAGTGTGTCGTCCCCGGGCAGTATCCCGAGCTCGGCCACGTGGGCTGAGGACAGACGCACTCGCTGCACCTCTCTGGGGAGGTGGGGTGGGAATTGGGTGAAGGCACTGGGGTTTGCCATAGAGAAGAGGGGGAGGCAGGGGCACAACCCTGCCCAGCAGGACCCCGAAACACAGCACCACCTTCCCCCAAACTCAACTGCCTCTTTCTTTCGCTCAAACTCATTTCCATCTTTTCCTCTTGTTCAGCCACCCACACGAGTGGCACTGTCCCGTGTCAAGCGGGCTTGGCAAAGTTGGCCAGACCAGTGCCAGCCCACGTGGCACAGCATAGCACTGACCGGCTCCTCGCCCACCATCTGCAAACCTTCCCCAAACCTCTCCTGACCAGGTTTCCCCACATTGCTCCATCAGCAGGACAGGGAAGTACAGCCTGACACACCGTTCCAGCGATTTTGACAGAATTAAAATGCTGTCAGAAAAATCTTTTCAATCTTTCTGTACCAAAACTGAACTGCTGAAAAGAGGAAGCAAGTGCCAGGGAGTACAGGAGCAGCGCCTTCGCCGGAGTCAAACCCGAGTGCAGGAGGGATTGATGAATGCAATGAAGCAGAGAGAGGAATAACAAGCACTCCTCCACTGGGAGCCACGCAGCATGGGACGGGTTAAGGCACTTGCCCTGCTTCTCTCCTCAGCAAAGCCTCAGGTCCCATCCCCATTCCCACCAGCCCCATGGTTGCTCCAGCGGTCTGGAGTCATTGATTTCCCAGCTTTGCCCTTCAAAACTCTCCTGGCTCAGCGCCCAGTTCCTATTGTCTAGTCACTCAGGAGCAAAATATCTCTATTATTATTGCAATTATTTCCCAATCAGCATTGCTCAGGGCTGAGGCAGTCAGAGGGGGGTCCCCGACATGCGGATCGATGGGCAGCCCCTGGCCCAGGGGCTGCCGGGGACCGGGTGGGAGGCACTAGCAGCTGCTGAGCGGCACAGGGAAGGGCAGGAGGACAACGGGGGACCCCAAGGACCCCTCCGTGCAACACTGTGGCCTGGCAGGGTGGCAGTCCTCGGTCTTTGCTGATCCTCAGCACCAGTCAAAATAACCTGTGCAGGGAGCGGGCACCCAGCCACCAAACCGCACATTCAGGGTGCCACACAGGGGCTTTACCTCCCAGGCGCTTCACAGCTAAAGAGAACTGATGGAAGCTCCAGGGCACTCCCAGGGACAGGACAGCAGCCACCGGGGCATCAGTTCCCCAGGGAGGGTGCAATGGAGCATCCCAAAACTACCCCTCCAGCAACATGGAGCCTGCACCTGGCTGTGCCCTCTCCGGTGTAAATGCACGGCAAAGCCCCAGCACCGCACCTCACCGCAGACACGTCACGTCCCTCTCGAGGGAGAGGAATGCAGGCAGGTAAGAGGGTCCCGCTGGTTTTCTCAAGCCACAGAAAAAGAGGAGGGAGCTGCAGAGGTAGGAGAGCCTGGTAATGGATGGGGAAGGAATTTTAGCCCTGCAAAAATGGAACGTAAGGGCAGAAAAAGCACATAACAAAACGGGACGGGGACCTCCTCCCTGCATCCCACTGTTCCCCTCCATGTAGGAAAAAGCCCTGGGTGACAGCAGTGAAGGGCAGAGCATGTCATGGAAACACCAGAATACATTTTTCCTGGTTTATTAATTACTGTAGGCATCCCAAGTGTCCCAGCAGGCCCTGGGCGTACCGAAGCCATGGCAATTTGTCACCCTCCCGGCTCCCACAGCACTGAGATTGCACATGACCAGCCTGGGGCAAGTTAATACCTAAACGTCCCAGAGAAGTCTCTGGGAAGAAAGCTCTCGCCTGAAGGACTCAGTACTCAGTTTTCCAAACAAAAGCCATCCCTTCCCTGCAAAGTCACTGGCTCCTCCAGGGAGACCGCATCCTTCTGTCCCATGGGGACCAGCCCAGATCCTTGGCTACCAGTCTCCTGCGATGCACAGCCCATCGCCCCGGCTGGCAAGCAGAACAGACCCAGAGCCATTATCCACAGCATCTCCGCAGCCTAAAAGTTGCTATTTCTCCTGCAAATCCAAAGCACCACTTATTTTCCTCCTAACAACGCTGCTCAGCTCAACAGGGTGGCACAAGTCCTCCCTTATTGAACCTCGCCATGCTTCTGACCGTGTAACCAGACCAAGATAACCCCAACATGAATGCTGATGGCTTGTCCCACCACCCTCACCCCCCTGACCACTTAGAACATGCCTACGGCCAGGCGCTCAAACCCCGGCTGCCTGCCAGCACCGATGGGGACACTCCCCTTTCCAGATCTCCGTCAGGGGATCCCAAAAGGCAAGGAGGAGACAGCAGGGCTTCACCAGGGATGCTGCGGGGAGGAAGGACAGGCTCCCGGGGCTGCAGCACAGCTGGAGATCAGCTGGATCCTTCCTCCCATCTCAGCTCCAGGAAAATAGCTGTTTCCTTCCAAGTCCCTAAAACAACACAGCAGCAAGAGCAAAGCTGCCTGAGAACAAGGCAGGGGCTGTCGGGCTTGCAAACGGAGGAGCCAGCAGCAGGACAAGCCAGGCAGGGGAGGCTGTGGAGGGACAGACCCTGAGGCGAAGGTCTGCTTCAGGGTGCCCCTGTGATCAGGTGCCCTCCCATCCCAGTAGCCCCATGGGCAGAATCAGCACCAGTCAAGCCCCTGTTTCAGTGGGGCAGCCTGTGCTGCCCTCCTGGGCTGCTGAGCAGGGCACCACGGCTTGCATCTGGATTCATCCATCAGATTACCCTCTGGAGCCCTACATCCCGCAGTATAACCCCATAAACTCCAAAGCCTTCTGCAACCCCATCTCAGCAGCTCCCAATCCATTCAGCTCCAGCCATGTAAGGGCACCAGCCACTACTTCCACAGTGCACAAGCCGAAAGCCGTTTGCGGCAGCAATACATTGCAGCAAGGGGGATGTAATAGGGACTGAACTTGCTGCCTGTCCACCTCCACCCAGGGAGTAGGACAACACCAACTGCACAGGGGGGATTTGGCTTCACCCATTTAACACCGGCTTTGATCCCTTCCTACCGATCAGGCCTCTTGTTACCACAGGTCTGGGCTGTCCTGGTGTTTTATCTCCATGGACAAATCACACCAAACTGCCCAGGAAAAGCTGGTACATAATAAACGATCAGGGTCTAAATATCGCAGGGCACAGGGACAACATTAAATCTTAACACCCAGCTCAGGCAGCAGGACCAGGCACACAGAATCTCTTACAAATTCAACAACAAAATCATACATCGCATTATGTACTTCACAGGAACGTAACCCATGGCATCAGGAGGAGGTAGAAAATTACCGCTACAGGTTTTGTCTTGTTTTTTTCTTTTTAGATCAACATCTCCACTATTGACACACTGTAATCAAAACTCCAAGCTCTGTCTTTCCTCCAAAACAGTCCCTGCTCCAAACAGAAACACCTCCAAGATTAGAGAGGAGAAACCTTCCACCACTCCACACTTGGTGTTCCCGGCGATAACAGCCAGCTAAGCCCGGCTTCGGGCTCAGCGCAACGAAGAGCACCTGCAAATATTTTGTTTCAAATACACTCAGACCCTCTGGCTCAGTTCACCTTGAGCTCTTGACGTATTTGCTAAAATTCCCTGCCCTCACCTTTTGTTTGCATTTTAAGGCTTTGTTCCCACACCTTAAACCTCTGGCTCTCCTACAGCATCTCCAATGCCAAAAGCCACATCCCTGGCTACATTACACCCTTCTCTACGTCTCTGTAAACCAGGGGAAAGCTTTGGGGCCGCAGCTCCCCACCATGCAGAACCTGGAGTAGTGAAAACCACTTCTCTGCAGTGGGCTCTCTCTATTCAAAACCAGGATGAAAATTAGTCTCTTCAGGCTGCGAATAGGAGTAATTTCAAAGGAGAGATTGAGAAGATTTAAATATAGAGATTGCTTTCCCCAAGGATGTTGCTCAAGATATTTAAGAGCTCAGGTTTTACATGGCATGGATTTCCTTTGGCACTGACGCAGAACTCCCCACCCTGCTTCTCCAGGCAGCAATCCCTTCTTCAGGCTGTTGGGGAGCCCCACGTCCCATCAGCTAACGTAGAGCACGACAGTGACTGCGGGGGTCATGCAGGAGGTAAACTGGGGTGCAAGCGGGGGCTGGAGCCCACCTGGAGCTTTCCAGGTATGACAGCACCCAGCCACGAACTGTTGTAAGCCCAGCGCTTGAAGGTCCATGCGATGGGAAATGAAGAGCTCAGCTCTTGCTGAGACCAGACCAGAGCACATGCCGCATTCAAAACCAAGTTCTCAGACGATCTTTGAGGAACATCTGCCACGTTCCCCACCATCCCCACCACTGCCAGGGGACCTCAAATGGAGCTTTCACTTGCCGTGACTTGCCAGCACTGCGGCCGAGAAGTTGCTCCCAGCCGGGGATGCAGGTTGGCATCCAGCAGCCCGGCAAGAGATGGGCAAGCAGCAAGTGCGGTTGGACCTCACTGGCCTGATGCTGGAGGGAGCGGAGATGGGGACCGGCAGACAGCCCCTGGATAAACAGCTTTATCCTGAGATGCAACCCTGGCAGGCACCCATCGCATGCCTGAATATCTGTAGAAGGAGGCCAAGGGGTGGGAAATGATGTTAATTAAAGTTTTAATTACTGTAACCAAATGAGTAGTATAATTACTTTATTCTCACAGAGACTTCAAACTGATTAAGGACCACGTGCACAATCTTCGGGTTGATGTGGTTTTTAATTAAACGTGCCATCAAAGACGGTGAGAGGGGTGGGCAGGACGATGGCTTAGCCCTGCCTGCTCCTGCCTGGACAACCCCTCCGAGACCTCGTGCAAGGAGGGAGCCCAGGCTGGCAGAAAGATGAAGGTCAAGAGCAGCAACTAGTGCAAAAGGCCAAAGATAGCTGCTTTCGGAAGACCAAAGTCCGGGGAATGCACACAGGTGTCTTGAAGGAGAAGCTCCTTTCCTATATATCAGCATTCAGCTTCACATTCCCCCAAAACATCTACCTTTACATACATCTCCAAAACAACCCCGCTCGGGCCCTGAAAATATTAATGAACTGGTGCTGCCAACTGGAGGGAATGATTAAAAAACAATTTTGCAAAGGTATCATTTTCAAATAATAATAATACTAAAAGACAAAGCAGTAGAAATTAAATTCCCAGTCCCCTACCTCAAATAAATAGTATCAGAATTTGAAATGAGACATAATTACCCCAGCAAGGTTAAAGCCACTAATGCACGCGGAATACAGAATCACCATCCATCATAATCATATCTCGTATCGCACTCATTATTTATAATTAGGAGGCACGGTTTAAAAAACACATAAAGACGCCCATGCAATGCAGTAATTCTTCTGTTATTGCTCCTGGAGGGCCAATCCTGTTCCAACGTGTGGAGTCCAGGATCAGGTGAAAGTAATTCCCAAAAAAACCCCAAAAACTCATTCCCAAAAAGCTCCTTGCCAGGAACGGAGACCCACTTCAGCTCACCTGCGAGCCCTGCTTATGTGCTGGGCTGGCAGCAGCAGGACACAGCCAGGCTGCGCTGGATCTCTCCCACCCCTTTCAAACCTAACCAGGCTCACGAGGCATCCGCATAGTCCCTCTCCTTTAACTACACCAAATTTATACTTTTTTTCCTCAAATGCCAGAGCAGAAGGAGCAGAGCTGAGCAGACACCAGAGCCACGACCCAGCTCAGCGAGGTGATGCCCAGCCTGCTGGGCTTTGCCCGGGCCTTTTTGTCTGCTAGGTGCTTTGCTACCTATTTTTAAAACCACAGAACAAGTTACAGCAAAAGCTGGGGAAACCAAAAGCTAACTCCAAAGCTCCTGAAAGCTGCCCTCCTTTGAAGCACGAGCTTTGCAGGCTGCTCCCGTGTCCCAGTGAAATATTAACAAGCTCCCAGCAAAGCAGGAGGAAATTATCCTAAATATATTCTGCGAAAGTCCACAGACAGTGGTGCCTACATGGCAGAGTCTGGCTCTCGAGGTACCTACTTCCAAATCCCTTCTCCTTCCAGCAATGGGAGCAGCGGGTCTGCAGCCCAGCGGGGACATGCGGTAGCTCCATCACAAACGCAAGTGCTGAAGCCAAAGAGAAGCCCCGACACATAAAAGCACAAAGCACAGGGACGCAGTGGGGTATGCAGCTGGTTCAGAGCCCCAGGAGTCTGGGAGAGGCAGTTTTGCACCCGTCAGTGACAAATTAGAAAGCAACAGTGGTTGGAGAGGGTGTCCTGGGGACACAGAGTCATGACGGCAGCGGCTATGGCAAAAGCCCTGGGATGAGACCACGGAAAGGACAGACACACGCATGCATGTGTGTAAATCTGAGCTACGGTATTTTCAGAGACAGAAAAGCAAGCTGGGATAAGGATGGGAGAGCTGAGGCACAACCAGAGAGGCACAAGTCCCCAGCAGAAGCAGCCCCGAGAAGGAGCTCAGTCCCACCACTGGCTGCAAGCGGCCCAAAGGAAACAGATGAAGCCGGCTCATCCCACCAGTCTCATGACTCTTACTCACAAGCAAAGCTGCACTTTCTCAGAAGTTTCATTAAGCAGTAAAATAAGAAAAAAATAACAAGGAGGGAAAAAAAAAGAAACACAAGAAAAAGTCAGCTCGCAGACACACATACAAACACACACTCTCCAGAACCCACGAAACATGTTTCTAATGAAAGTTGCTGCAAACACAGCGAAACACCAGCCAGAGTTTCCAGCCAGAGTCCCCTTACCGGAGATACTGTGCTCCTGCGGCACAAAAGGGCAACAAGCATTGGAGGGGGGGCTACATCCCGAGAGAGGGGCTCTGTGCAGAGGAGCATCGTGCTGCTGCCACCACGGAATGGAGGGGGATGAGCCTTTCTGGGGTTCAGGCACTGTGCCCAGCCACCTGTCAGCTCTCCGGGACAGGCTGTCTTCTCGCATGATGGGTACCAGCCTATGCACCCCATCACAAACAATCGCTCTGACCTCTGTGGCTGCACGCAGGGGATGTGGGGCATCTCTTGGGCTTGCCCTGAGCATTTTCCAGCTCCTCCTCTACTTCAGACAGCCAGCACGCTGCCCAACATGCCAAGGATCAGACCACTCTTGCAGGAAAGTGTAAGTTTGGGGAAGGCCACCTCGGGATGCTAGATGCTCCCCACAGGACTATGGAGGAGGAGGAGGACTCCAAAGCCAAAGGGGACCAGGACATCTCCCTGCAGCCAGTGCCTCCCCAGGCCCCAAAATGGCCATCAGCACCTCGTCAGGTTCTGGCTGCCATCCTTCAGCCACCGCAGCCCCAATGGCACACGCCAGAAGGGACTTTTAACATCAGCAGCAGCAAGTTCAACGCAACGAAAAGGAGCCGAGAGAGGAGGTGCTTTGCAGGATCGGGGAGAGGATCGCTATTTGCCCTTCCAAGTACTGAAAACTAATCCCCCCTTCCCCCTTTTTATCCCATTGAAAACTTGACAGAACCTCCTAGCGCTTTGCAGTTGGAATTGGCAGGTCTTAAATTAATTGACTGCAATTTTACACAACAACATGTTTAGCTGCGAGCTGGCCCGCAGCCCGCTTGGCTCGCCACTGCTCCCCAGACACTTTTCAAGCAACCTCCAAAACTTCATAACACATCTAAGGCGAGGCGAGCCGGCTGCCAACGTGACCCGCTCCCTGCCAAAAACCAGCCCTGCCTCCCCGCACCCCCACCCCGACCCTGCTCCAGCTCCTCCAGTGCTTTCCCCTGTTCTCATTAACGGCTTGTTAAATTATTCTCGTCGTCTCCAAGGATTTTTTGCTCCTCCAAATGGCGAGGAGCACGGGGCGGGCTGGGTTACGGGCCCGCTGCTTTGCCATGGAAACGGCAGCAACAGGACTGATGTACGCAACAGGGGCGAGAAAAGTCAGGGGTTTTTTTCTTATTTCGATCCCTCCTGATGCATTCCTGCTCTCTTTCCGCTTACTACGCCGAAGGACGAAGCCCGAAGCAAAAGATGATGACGCAGTGGCATGTCTGCAATGTCTCCATGCGGGGTTGGGTGCTTGGGGCAACGCAAAAAACACACAACTCCAGCGCTCAGGCACGAGGCGGTGCCTGCAACCCACTTCCAACCCACCCAAAATACAACCGTGCTCTTCTTAGGAGAGGATCTGAGCCAGCATCGCCGCTCGCACAGAGCCTGCCTGCAACCCAGCCCCCAAAACACATGGCTGGTCCCGCCTGGTCCCGTCCCAAGGTCTCCGAGCCGAGCTCCCGCGAGATGCTGCCGCCGCCTCGGCCAAGCACGAGCCCCAGCGATGAGTCAGCCCCGGCTCCCAGCCCTAATCTAATCCCGTCCCCAGTGCTGGGCGGCTTTCCAGGGCATGTCCGCAACATGAAAGGCGTGCTCTCGCCATGCTGCCGGGTCAAGAGCCGGAGGAGGAGAGGAGAGGACTGTTCTGGCTCTGCCTAGGACTTGGGTCGAGCAGCTGATGCTCTGCGAAAGCCAAACTGGGGGTGGGTTGTTTGTGTGATTTCATTGCTTGAACAAACAGAAACATCCTGTATGTGATTAAGAGCCTTTATGAAAAACACACCAGCGCCGAGCCCGGCAGCTGGGGCTGAAGGTACGGCTGCGGCTGGAAGGCAGTGCGCTGTGGTGAGTGGAGCTCGGAGGCAGATACATGCGTTTCATGCCACGCACGGAGACAGACGATGTCCCTAGGAAATCATCTCCCCAATAAAACATCATTTTTTTTCATACCAACCCCCTCAAGCCCCGACTTGTTCCAGGGAGCAAGAGGCGCAGCAAGGTCACCCACAGCCCACGAGCTGCAGACGACGGCTGCACAGGGAGCAGCCAAGGCACTAACATCGCTCCAAAGCATTAATTCTTTCCTTTATCACCTTCTGCCCCAGGATATCAAAGTACTCTGCGCATGCCCATAGCTCCCACCTCCTTCTGGCTGCAGGCATCGATGGCGCGGAGCAGAAACGGGCAGCGCAGGCAGGAGAAGCGAACTGACCACAGTCTCCTCCTCACCGAAAAAGGGAGGACTCCAGCTCCTGCCAAAAATCAGGACTCGCCTGGACTCGTGCGGCCGTCACCTCCGCAGCCCCTGCCCTCCGCTCCAGCAGAGCTGCCTCCAGGGAGCCGCGCCAGGAAAGCACATGTTTTTGTTTAAGGAGCATAGGCTGAGACAGGGGCAAAAAAAAAAAGCACTTTAACATTACACACACACAAAAATAAAAAGAAAATCGAAGTTTTGAAGTTGTTTCTCTTTGGCAAGGTTCAAAATAGGGCAAAGTTTTTGTTTTTGCTGGGAGGCTTTAAAAAAAAAAAAAGTATTTCATCCAAACCATCCTTGAAACATTCTTGACATTTATTACCATAAACTTTTCCTCCAATTAATTACTTCTATATGACTATCATTTTCCTGATGAAAAACATCACCAGAAACTCACAACCATTAGAAAAAACACACACACTCTCTTCTCTTTTTCTCCCTGCTCACAAGCATAAACAGAATTAGGGAGGTTGGGGCGGGGGGTCAGAAACAACAATTTTGACTCAACAGCCTTGGCCGGCGAGAGCTGCCACCCACGGCATGGACGCCGATGGCAAGACTTGGAGCTCACCGGACGCTCGCAAAAAGTATCCCACGCTCCACAGGTACGCGCTACCACCTCCGGCACTGACTCAGAAATACAGGTTAGACCAAAGCCTTAGTCCCAAAAAAATCATGTTCTCAGGGATTTGGGCTGTGCTACGAAAGCCTTGGCTGTATATATGAGCACATAGATGAGCACATCAGGAGATACATACATACATATAAATATATATGTATGTATGAGACCAGCTGGGAGAAGAGCCCAGGAATCCTGTTCCCAGGTTATTTGCTCCAGCCACGGGCTTGCACTTTCCCACCAGCAGATTTGGGGCGGTGGGGGGGGAAGGAGAGGCAGGAAGGAAACTCCTAGCTGAGACGGGGAGTGTTTATCTCACCTGCTAGAAGAGAAACACGTCTTTAATTTTAAACGTTGAGTGTAAAAACACGATCCCTCAAGGCTCATAAACATACCAGAAAGAGAGGGAGAATAACACGGAGAAACCCTAGGGAAATAAACGGAGAATTCAATTTGGGAAGTTCCCATCCCTCGCGTAGGGTGGGAATCAGCTGGCACGGGCCACGCAGGCAAGGTGCCGTTTGGGGGGGTTTGAGTCTTTTTAAAGGATTTTGCTCATTTCTCACAAAAACCTCTGCCAATGGAAAGCAAAGAGCCAGGGGAGTCAAAGAACGAGCCAGGCACTGACCCAGCCTCTGAGACCAGCAGATCTGCTGCCTTCACATCTTCCAGGACTCTAAACTGCTCTACAAACCTCAAGCTTGCCCGCGAGCATCCCTGCTGAGCCCTCGGAAAGCTTTTCCTGCGTCTTTCAATGGAAATTTAGCTTTTAGGAAATTTAGCTTTTAAGTCCTGGTTGGGAAAGAGCATCACCAGTGACACAAGTTTGGTGGTGCTCAGGTTTTGGCAGAGGGTTGCTGCTGAGAGGACTGGAGGCACGTGAGAGGGCCGGGGAGGACTTCTGCAAGTGAGAAAAGTCCTGCTGGAGACACATGGATGACGTGTCCTTTGGGGTGGGAAACAGGACCCAGTGCAATCATCCACACGTACATTTAACATCATCCTTTCATCCGCCGCTGCCCCAGCTCCCACCCACACAGCTCCGGAGGTCCATCGCATCCCGCAAAGACGCTGAGTTGTCCCCAAAAAAGGCAAGGAAGCCCCTTACCTCAGCGTTGCCAGCGCTAAGCCTCCAGCTAAAGCATCACCAGGTTCATTCCGCAGATGTCGGCACATAATTAAGATCTACGGGGCTCTGTCGATCACCGAGGGGAAAGAAACGGCAGTGAAAGCTTCTCCGGGGACACAGCGGAGCCTACACGGTTACTGGTGCCAGGGTGCCCGAGGGATGCTGGCAGGGTGGCACAAATCCAATGCATCCTTGGAGCAAGCAGCCGGGCTCTCCGCCCTCCAAACTGCTGCCTCTTCTCACCCGCTTTGTGAACCATAAACCCCCTGTAAAAGACAAGCCTATTCTCTCCCAGCACGGCGTTGCTCCAAACTCTCGCTACAAAGGGAAGAGCCGCAGTTAACGGCTTGGTGGATACGGCAACCCTGGGCCATTCTGGAGGCAACAGCTGTTGGGAAGAGCCAGCGATGGGGTGCTACAGCATAAGAGGTTTTGATCTGGCACCCCAAAGCAGGGGCTGGGGGAGAAGCAGAGTGTCTTTGCAGAGGTCTTCTCATCCCCACTCCAAGGAGAAGCCCTCCAGGATACACATCCAGCACAGGGAAATGGCTCCTCTCCCCACTCTCCGCTCTGCCTGCAGCAGCCCTGAGAGATCAGGGAGGACAAGAGGTCTCCAGGAACAGCTGGAGATCAGCAGCAGGATGGCCAGGAGCCCTTCTGCCTAGACCCATCCCTTGTCAAACCCTCCCCTGGTGCCCACCTCAGGGTGGGGGCAATTCCTTGGCTTTGCCCTCAGCAAAAGGCTGCTCCAACAGAGACACACACAACCAACCTTCCCGGGGCTCCAGATAAAGGGGGTACAAGAGGAGGAAAGGACCAGTGAAGGCAGAGAGCAAGCCCCCTCCTGCCCCAAAACACTCTCCCATTAACCCTTCCCCTCCCAGCCAAAGCACAGAGCTAGGACTCACCAGCTCCCAGCCCTCCCCACAGCAGCATCACAAAGCGGGATGGCAAAACTGCACCCCAAGAGCACACACAGCCCAGGGAGCAGCAGGACAAACCTCCTCCCATCCCCCGGAGCATTGACCTTTCCCCGGCTTGTCCCCAAAGAGGGGGACAGCCCAGCGGGACGGAGCAGCATCCCCACTACCCCAGAGCTGCACACAGCCACGCTAGCGCACAAATTGCTTCATTAAATTTCATCGCATTAAGCCAGTTTCATGAATTTAACATTGTCCCCGGACTATTGTTTGCCTGAAAATTAAATTACAGCAACATTTGTTGTTTCAACAAGTCTGTCAGTCAGGGACAGGGCCAGGGCCGGAGGAGATGATGCGAGCGCAGGCGGGTGATGCCACTTCGGCAGCGGGACTCATCCAGGCCTGTGGCTCTGGTGAAGGTGGGAAACAGCCACAGCTTCCTTCACGGGGCAGGGAGAAGGGCAGAATTAAGCTAACATACTGTTTTAACCAAAAACCACTGTGCCAGATTGCAAAGAGGTGAGCCAAGCTGCCCAGGAAGGGAAAGTACCGCCATTTTTGGAGTGGATGAAAGCTCCGACCGGTGCCGGCAGCCACTGGCCGGCATGGCACAGCATCATTTCGTACCCCTCTGGGCACCACGGACCCTGGCTACATCTGCCCAAGGAGCTTGACACGGCAATTTGGGGCTTTTTGATCTTTCCAGATTACAAACCTTTGCTGTGTACAGGAACACTCTGAAAAATTTCTCATTTATTCTTCTTTTTCCCTTGAGCAGCTCCTCCCTGCAGTATCAGAAACAAAGGTGACAACCTTTCGCTTTGTAAAGAAAACCTTCAAGTGAAGCAGCCTATAAATAGCACCCAAAACTGACCCGCATCCCCGGCCGAGGGGAATGAAATGAAGACGAGTGAACGAACAGCTTCAAGGTCAGAGAGGCTTTTTTTTTCCCCTTTGTTCAAGGTCTGGTAATTTTTATCCACGCAGGAGAGCAATCCAAAATACATCATTAGGGATGTAGCTAATAAAAACCACGCAGGCTTTTTTCAGCCCAGTGTTGTTTCCTTCCCCCATACAGAGATTACAATGGGAGGGAGATGCTTCCCCCAGCACCGGCTCTATCAGCACGACCCCTTCTTTCATTCCCCACATCCCCGGCACTGAGCGTCCCGGCCATGCCACATCTGTCCCGGCACTGAGCGACCAACCAATGCTGCCCTCAAGAGCACAGAGCGTGGCAAAATTAAAGAGCTATCAGATTATCCTGCCTTTCTCTGCCAGACCGTAGGGATGCTCCCCGCCACCTCCGCCTGTCCTCAGTCTGCACAGAGTCAGCTTGTCACATGGCACAGGCACTCTTCCTTCTCTCCAGCTGCTAAACAGCATTAAAAGAACTAAGCATCCATTAAATAAAACTTTCCCACTATTGCTTCCCATGTCGACAATTGCTCTCACTGCCACGGGGAAGTTTCGTGCTAGTGGCTGGTCCATGGGCGGACAAAGAGCAGGGAGGTGCCAGGATCGGCTCTGGTACAGCACAGGCCACCCAGGGAAAGCACTCAGGGGCCCCGAAATTCAGCACCGTACCCCAAATGATGGCACTCCCGTCACATCCCCCACTGCATCGCCTTGCCACCCCGCTCTCCCCTTCCAGTCTCAACCCAATTGCAATGCTAAGGAAAAGGAAAGGAGGAGGCTATAGGGAAATTTCCCAGCTTGGAAGCAGCTGGGGAAGGTTCAGGAGTGTTTACTCAGTGCAAAGTCCTTCAACACCACTCCTCCAATCAGTCAGAAGTGATGTACAGGAACCTCATGGATCCAGCAAAGGGCAGGAGAAGTAGAATGTGGGGCTTGTGTGCAGCAGTCAGAGCTGTTTCGAGCACTGGTGGAGTGAGGACAGATAGAAGACAGAAGCAAAACGGAGGAAAAAAGTAAGAATGGGAAATGCTTGCATTCTGGGAAGAAAGGGAATGGAAAGTGGATGCAGTACCACGGTCCCTCCCATGGACTCGGGGTTCTGGCACCCCTCGTGCCCCTGCCTGAGACGCTCTGCCCTGCCATGCACCCCAGCTCTGCCCATCATCCTGCTCCAATGCAGTCTCAGCAACTGCGTCCATTCGAGGGATTAGAGCAAGAACCCATCAAATTCATTTCATCGTGAAGCGCCATCATGTAAAATGCTACGATCCTTGTCGTGGTGGTCTAAGCCAGGATTAGCACCCATGTCTCCCAAGGCTGGGAGACCCCTTTCCTTAGCCGGGTGGCACATCCAAATCCTGGTGCCACAGCTCCAGCTCCGCTGCCTTTTGATGAGCGGAACTCCTGGGTATTTGCTCATCCACGAGGCTCGCCAAGATTACCAGTGCAGCCTTGATCCCCAGGTTTGTCTGCCTTATATCGTGCAGGCTAAGTAGAACCCAGGCAGGATGCTGGCTGAGCACTCTGGTCCTGCCAGACATTAATCATAGCACATCCCGTGTGTCTCGGGAACCCAATGGGATGGGGTTTAACTCCTGTTTCCCACCCCACTGCCCAACAAGCAGGATAAACAGGGCCACGTTCCCAGGGGTCTGCACCTTATGATCACCCAGCGCCTGCCCCAGCTCCTCTACTTCTCTGTTTCACCCCACGATGCCGATTCTGTGGGGCATCTTGCTGCTGCCTTTCCTGACAGCACCAGCCAGCTGTTATCATCTGTTCCCCTGCTCCATTTCAGAAAAGCCCATAATTAACGAGGGCAAGGGACAACGGAAGCCAAACAGCAGCTCTCCCGAGCAGCCTGGAGCTGAGTATTGTCCCCGCCTGGACCTGCGGCAGAGACAAATGATCCCCGTGTGTATCAACGCCTCGGAGATGGATGAGAGGCTCCAGCAGTCACCAAGGGGTGGCTGGAGTCCAGATCCTGCATCCCCCAGTGCCGCACCACACCTCCGCCTGATCTTCAGTTATGATGGGTTTTCCTCCCAGTCTGGAGGAAAGCAGGGAGGTCAGCCCACAGGGACTGGGGACGACTGACCTTCCCCACTGTCACATCTCTACCTGAGGCACTGCTGGAACATGGCAGAGACCCAGACAACATGAAATCAGCTTGGCCCCTGCTGGGCATGCATCCTCCCTCCTCCTGCAGGCCATGGGCTCAGGGCAAATTCTTCAGGCATCATTAATCTGGGTTAATGGGGCTGCACAAAGGAGAGGCTGGACACCAGCACTGCCCTTCCCACCCAGGCATACCCACAGTCCCTATCTTCCTGATGAGCCGCTGGGCCTCCCTCTTCTCTGCTGCCTTGGGTGGGAGGCTGGGGCTATTATCCCACCTGAAAAGTCGAAATTAGTCAGTGTTCAAGCCTGTGAATAGGCACAATGGCTCCAACAGGAGGGACCCAACAGAGCTGGGGCCTCTCAGATCATTTCCATCTCAATGGGGTGGCCTTTCACCCTGCCCTGTCCCCATGGGGCCACTGCAAAGGTCCTCAGCAAGAGATGAGGTCTAAAGCAAGAGCAGCACTCCTGCTCTTTCCAGTGGAACAGGGGTCCACAGACAGGAACCACAGCCCCTCATTTGGGGGCAGAGAGATGCAGAAGGAAACGCTCAGCAGCTCCATGCTTCACCAACCAAACCAACTGCAACAGCCAGGAGGGAAACCCCAGCGCTCGCTGCTGGCACTGCACGCCTGAGCCGCGGTTCCTGCCCCATGCTGGCCCCTTCCCACCCTGCTCCAGGCACCAGGTCTGGGCTGGGGGAAACGCAGACGGGACTAGAAGTGCCAGAGAACAGCCCCAGAAGTGCCAGAGACAGTCCCAGTGCTTTGGCAGTCCCTGACCTCTCAGCATTACTCCTCTGCCTTGCGGCCTCCTCCTCTCCAGTGCTGCTGAGCCATGGCACCACTGCCCTACACAGCCATGCAACAACGGGGGCAGAACCGACAGCGTGTACGCACATACCCACAGGCTCTTGCTTTTTTAATTCCTGGCCCTATTTCCAGGGTGGCAGACCCTGCCGGGGCACAGGACAGTCTACAAGGATCAACTGCGGAGGCGATGTCGCTGCGTTTGGCTGGCACAGACTTGCCAGCTCCTGACCATGCCCCATGGGGCAGCACCATGCCGGCTCAGGAGGCTGCCGTAAGGCATTCTGCCCTCAAATCCCTTTTTTGGGGCGATTACAGAAGCCAGGTTCGCACCCAGCAGCCCTTTCAAAGACACAGGATCTTCGGGATTAACCTCCACCCCCCGAGCCTCCTCCAGCTTCTGCAATGCGCCGCTCCCCAAAAGTCACCTTGCCCCGACACCGGCAAAGCCCGGCGGCAACACTGCCTTACCCGTCGGGTCGGCAGCTCCGTGGCAGTCGGAGCAGGCTGATGGATCGGGGTTAGGTGGCACGTTGCCTGTGGGCGCCCGGTGTTGGAGCCAGGGAGAGGCGAGACGTGCTCCGTCAGCGCTTTCGGCAGGGAAGGTTGGAGCAGGGCTGGCTGCTGCTGCCTTCCCGGCTGGCCGGGCGCCAGGCTCCCAGCCCTCGCTCACCTGCCGGCTTTGTTCGGAGAGCAGAGCAGATGGGGGTGGGGGGGGAAAGAGTTATGGCTTGTGAGACAAAAAGCCAAGGGCATGGAGGGTGGAGGGAGCGGGGTTTGGGGGGAAGAAGTCCCTCGACACCTCCTCTCCCTCGCTGAGGCTGTGCGAGCACGCCGGAGCATCCCTCTGAGAGCCAGGGCCATGGAGACACTCGGCCCCATCCATCCCACTCGAGGCAGGATCCCAAACCCCGGCAGGGTCCGTGCCCCTCCAGGAGTCACCCGAGGACGGGACTGGCAGCTGCCTGCAGCCCCAGCCTCAGCCAGTGGCCGAGGCCAACGGTTCACGATGAATTTCTAATTGTTTCCTCCAACAATGAGACATCCTGTTCGGAGCCAGGCGGCTCAACAAAGCCCGACGCCGGCAAGCGGGGCCCCTTCCTGCCAAGTGGGAGCGGGGCGATGCCGAGGGCTCCCTGCCACGAGCCGGGGGACGGGAAAGGGTCCGCCGCCCCCTCTCCACCACCCTCCCCACTTAACATGGCAGTTCTCCAGCCTCCACCTTGATTAAAACAGCTTAACGGCTCCAGTAAGAGCTCTCGAGGGGGCGGGGAGCCGCCGAGAGGTATTTGATGGATTCGCTTTGGCAACCGTCGGCTACCTTGTCATGCCAATAAAATTATTGCCATTGATCGGGGAGAGGCGCGGACGCATGCTCCGAGGAGCAGATCTCCCTCCTGGGGCTGGGCGCAGGTGCCCGTGGGGGCTGCGTGCACATGGGGAGGGGTCCCCAGGGGATGGCACTGGAATGGGGACGGAGCAAGGAAGGGCAAAGGGAAGAGGCAGGAGGAACAAAAGGCCCTTGTGCCGGCAGCCAGCTGGGGAGAGGCAGCAAGACGGGCAGGAGAGGATTTCCAGGGGCTGCGACAGGGTCAATGCTCAGGGAGTCCTCAAGGGTCACCGAGTGACACTGCCTGGGCCAGGGCAGGCTTCATGCCCCAAATCTGCACCCCACCCCCCCTAAAAAGCCTGCCACGGTGCAGGCAGTAAACAGGGTAGCTGGCAGTGGGGTCACGAGGTGGGCCGAGCCCTCCTGGGTGCTCCAGGAGCCGGATTTCACGTGCCGAGACACAAAGGGCCCCTTTTCAGCCAGAGCCGCTTACCCTGAGCACTAAGCAGAGGGTGACACGAAAGGACCCACGGGGACGGGGACCGGCAGAGAGGCAGGGAGCCTGATAGCTTCTCCTTCCAGCTCACGTGGACCGCAATCAAGTCATGCTTCATACCCCAGAAACCGACACACAGAGGCTTCCGTGATGGGAAGAGAGCCAGCAGGCAACAGGGGAGTTACCGAAAAGCCCCCAGCCAGCAGCAAACCCTGGCCCGACAGCACATCTTTTAGGCTTGTACTGCCCAGACGCACACCAAGGGTTGTGGACGCATCGAAGCACCCTCCTCCAAAGCTTTAAGACAACCCTACACGAAGGGAGTGCCTCCACAGGCTGCCAAATCTGGCCTCCACAAAGCACCCCCATCTCCCTGCCCTCGGTGGGACAGGGGGCTGCAGCAGAGCCCCTTGACCCTCCCCAGGACAGGAGGGGAGCACCGCATCCCGTTGTGTAGGGATGGGGATGACCCACTTAGCGTGAAGAGTTTATTTATTATTATTATTATTATCGAAGTGGAGAAGCCAAAGCAGCCAGATGTGGGGCCAGTTCAGCTGTGCTTTCTGTGGGAGAGAATAAACAAACTGCGGTAAGCGCAAGCCCCAGGGCAGCAGATTCCCAATGGAGACATCCTGATGCATTCACGCCTGAGGCCAGCCGGTTTCAGGACAGGGCAGGGAGCTGCAGGGATTTCGGTGGCCAGATAATCCTCCAAAAAAATGAGGGCTCAGCTGGCAGTGAGGGATGTGCGGTCTGATGTGATCCTGGCTGGGATGCAGTGGCTGTACCGCCCATGACCATGCCTATAGGGATCTCCAGCACCTGGATCCCAGGTGGTGCTGGATATCTCCTGCTGGGCTGTGGCAGAAGGGACAGTGGGCCTGGTGAGGGCGAAGGCAGCTCTCCTCACCCTAACGCACCAGGAGCTGATCCAGACAGCACCTCCCACCCCACAGCATCCTTGCTCCGCAGTGGGCAGGGAGCCACTGGCTACTTCAAGGGAGGAGCTCAGCTCACCCCCCAAAAATAACCCGCAGGGCAGCGCCCAAAACTGGGTCAACCCACAAGGGCCACAACGGAGCCCGAAGGCTGTGCCTTGTTTGCATAACGAGGAGCAGATGGCAAGCTAGAGGGCAGCCCCGGCTCTGCACTGCACCTCCCAGGATGCCCCACTGCCCCAGCTCCAAGCCGCCAGCAGGGTGCGGTTACTGGGAGGGGGCTGCACCATCAGCACACTCCCTCCAGCACCGTCCTCCTTCCCTTTCTCCATACAATACTTCGCGCACACCCAAAATCGAGTTCTTGGCATAAGAGGTGACCGCGGGTGCAGTGCGAAACGTGCCTATCCAGCACGCGACTGAGCACTCCCATTGCTCACATGCAGCTTTCTGTCCACCCAAAAATAGGAAAGACAACCTGGGAAAATGACAACTGCCCAATAAAAAGACTGTCAAGCAAGGACAGCTGGCTTCTAGGAAAAACCCAAACACTAGGAAGCAAGCCCCGCTTCCCTTGTGCAAATATCCCCTGGCCGTCCCCACTGCAGCACACTCACAGCTCATGTTCCTGTGTCACTTCCCCATCTATAACATCCTCAGAGCAGAGGGTGCAAGGCCGGGGTCCCTGACACACCAGCTTGGGAGCGCGGAGGAAGTGGCTCACGGCCAGCCCCAGCAGCGTGAGAAGTCATCCCTGCATGGCTCACCCGGGCAGCGGCAGGAATTCCCCAAGCACCCCAGTCCCATGACTGCTGGCGCGGAGAGCAGCCAGCACGCGGGGCCCAGGGCTTTCCAAGCCCAGCCTCTCCGCGTAACTCGGGGCCAGCCAAAGATAACCGTCCGCCCGGTAATTCAGCGGGGACAAGCAGAGTGGGCTGCCGTGGGCTCTGCTGCTGTGACCCACTCAACATCCCGGGGTCCTGTATCTCCATCCACTCCCACTGCCTCCCCATCCCGCAGCCAGTTTTGCAAATACACCCCTATTCTGACATTGCTTGCAATATCGTTTCCTGCCTCCCCTTCCCAAATTAGGGTGTCCCTGCAGCTGCGGCGGCAGCAGGTGCTGCCCAGCACCCCAGACTCACGGCGGCAACTGCTGGCAGCAGGGCGGGCAGGCAGGGGCTCGCGTGGCTTTTTCGGGGTGGGACAAAGGGAGGCTCTGTCTGCATGCAACAGCCTGGACAAATGCTGGGCATGGGAGCTGCCATCCAAGGCAAATCCAGACGCGGCAGTGACTCTGCCCTGACCTTACCCCAGCCCAGATGGCGAAATCGGTGACCCCTCGGCAGAGCAGCGTCCATTACAGGGCTCCTGGGGACGGGGAGGGGAGCACCCAGCTGTCGGCACAGCCCTCCCTCCCCAAAGGAGATGCTGGGGGACGCTGGCAAGGGCAGGAGGGACTGGCAGGAGGGCAGAGAAGCCACCAGGCTGCTCCAAGCCTAACGCTTGCCAAGGGGATGGGGGGAAACGCTGACAGCTGGAAAGCAGAAGGATTGCAACTGCTGCTGAGGGATGGACTCTCCTCCACCCTCTGCCTGGGGGAGCCACCTTGGTCCCACTGCTGTACCTCTGCCGGGCACCCTGGCCCCTGGCTGGGGACATGTCGACAGCAGCCAGGAACAGGTCGGCAGCCTCCCCCTTGCGTTCCCCGGGCAGCGGGAGCCTTCCGCTCCCTCCGGCCCTGCCAGCAGCCAGGCAGCAGGATCAGGTAGCTGCTGAGGCAGCGGTTTGCCACGGGCCAGGCAATCCCTGCTGCAGAATGGCTGGGCTGCCCACCCCAAGGTCACAGCAGGGGACAGCCCCAGCGTCCCTCAGCCCTTGTGGGGACCTGCAGCACAGGGCTTAGAGCCTGCAAAGCAATCCCATGCTGCTATTAGAGCTCCCACGCTGCCATCAGAGCCGCTCTGCGCCCCAGGGGCTGCAGGGGCTCCAAGCAGGACGAGCCTACCAAACCTGCCCACAGTCTGGTGCTGGGACAGGATCGAGACCCACCTCTTCATCCCCCATGGAGATCCTGCTCCACATCTTCATGCCCTGCAAGGGCAGAGAGCCAGAGCAGCCCTTTGGGGCACGGAGTTTACAAAACAGAAAAAAACAAGCTGGGGAAAGCCCTGCAGGAGAAGAGGATACTCAAGCCAGACCTGGGCTCCAGGTCCTGGCCTCAGCCTTGACCTTGTAGCACACCGCTCGCACTCCAGCCAGGCACCCACCCTAGACCAGTGCTTGCAAGTGGCTCTGAAGGTGCAAAGGTCAGAGAAAAACTGAAAGAAGGAAGGAAAGGAAAAAACAAATCTGCCAGTAAAAAACAACTGCCAGTCCCTCTAGATAAATCAGGAACTGGAGGTGTAACACTGTCTCTGTGGCTTTCCGAACCCTTCTCCCACACGCTCCTTCCTTCCCATCCCCATTTAAAACCTCCCATCTGCAGTCCAGCAGCAGGAGAAGATGCCAGCAACACGACACCGGTCCCTCCGGATCCCACATCGATCCGGAAGGGAGGACGAGCTGCCTCCGTCAGCTCCCCGCAGCCCTGCTCAGCCCTGGCGTCGCCATGCCCCCTCGAAGGACCGCAGAAAGCCAAGCAGACCATGTGGGGCCGGAGAGAATCACCAGCATTCTGCCCCCCACCCCAACACATGCTGCCCACATTCCCCCACCCCTAAACACGCCGCTAACAGGCAGGGCTGCAGGCAGGTGGAGGTCCAGGGAGAGTGGAATATACATGGACCCCCTCCCTGCAGTAGGTACTCTGCCCCCAATTCCTGCCAGGGAAGCCACTCTCACTCCTCTGGGGCACCCTGACCAGCGTAACCTGCCAAAATGCAGGGTGCTGTGCTTAGGACAGGGTGCTGGAGCACTTGACAAGGCACAGCGCAAAGGGTCGGACCCCCGGCCAAGCCCTGCTCCTCCTGCCCCTGGCAGGGACCATACCAGGACCTTTGCACTGCCTTTCCCTGGCTGAGGATGCTGTTAATGCAAGCTGTGTTTATACAGGGCATGTACAGCTGTAATCACAGGCACGATGTTATGATAACAGGAAATCCATGCCCTGTGGAGATGCAGGCAGAAAAAGGCACACACGGAGGTATTTGCTAATTGCCACCAACAAACAGCCCTTTGTGCTGTGGTGGGGTACGGGAAGAGAAGTCACCTCCTCACCGGGCTGGAGCCATCAGCACCCACCTCTGCCCAGGTCAACAGCAAGAGCCATATGGATCCGGATAGACAGAGTCCACCCCGTAGCAGCTACAGGGCAAACACACCCACCCTGAGAGACAACACAACGGACTCTGATCCACCAGTGGCCAGGACTCAACTTCACTTGGTTATAACCCTTCCCAAGACAGAGGTTTCATAAATTTGGTTGGCACAGGAACAAGGGGAAATCGCCCCTCACTGGCCTTTTGCATGTTACCCTCAATACACCAAGTCACGCTATGCCAGAGGCACAGCCCTACCTGTACCCCAAAAGGGCCGGCGAGGCGAGTGCTCATCCCTCCCCATCAGCATCACTGAGGCCTTTCCTACCTTTTTAATCTTCCCGCTTCGTGTGCCTGCGAAGACGACGGTTTGTCCTCTGTAGTCGTAGGCAGCCACCGAGGTCATCCCATCCTCCTTATCCACAAAGAGCGGCGTCCCCTCGATGGTGACCGTCCCACCCAGCGGCTGGTTAAATCCTGCCCACAGAAATTGTCGTCGATCTGCAGCGGCTGTCAAAAGAAAACGGAGGAGACATGAGCTTTTTGCCGATGCCTCCACATGCCGGACCTCCCACCTGGCTGCCAGCTGCCCACCGCACTGGCAGCCCCATCCCTCACCCCTCCTGTCCCAGTCATTCTACACTCTCCGTCGGGTCAGAGCAAGTTGCTGACCTGCCTGGTGCAGAAAGCAGCCGCTGTCCCATCTCCACATCCCCAACCCGCCGATGCTCTTTGCAAACATGGCTCCGGCTGCCCTGGCAGCTCCTGGCCTCATGCCCTGCCCCAGCAGCTTCCGGCCTCATGCCCTGCCCCAGCTCATCGGCCAAGGGAAGGGACATGCCAATGTTTCCCTAAAATTCCCTGTGCGCTGATGCAAAGCACTCGGGACACATCCGAGGCAGATGGACAGTCCCTCTCTGCCTCTCAACAAGCTTTCCAGACCAAGACCTCGGCTCTCGGTCCTGTGTATCCTACAGAGCAGCACTTAACCCAGCGGGAGCTGGCACGGCATCTCCGCTGCTGCCGTCTCAGACACATGGGATGCTGGCACGAGCTCCCCAGCAGCACACACCCCTCTTCCTCCTCGCCCTGGCGCTACCTTCAAAAAGAAAACAGCTTGGCAGCAAGGCAGGAGGGGCTGAATTCCACGCCCCAGCCTTCCCCCAGAGACAAAACACTTCCCAGCCAAGGCCGTGCCAACACAAACAGGTCAGGGCTCCTGAAGGAGCCTCACTTCATATAGTAGAGCCTTCAGCAAACACATTACCCACCTACCAGCCCTGTTCCTCTTCTCGCAGGAACGTTTTCGGGAAATCCCCGCATTCTTTTCATGCTGCCTTGCCCCAGACAAGGTGCCTGGCCCAGCCAGCTGCCTCTGTGGTCCCGCACTAGCCCAAGGGTCTGAAAAAAGCTTTTGCAAGCTCTGCCCAGGGAGAGGCAGAGGCAGGGCTGCACCAGCCCCTCTCTGCTCTCAGGGCTGCAGCAGCAGGGACCTCCAGCGAGGACGGTCATGCTAACGGGCAAGGCAAGGCCAGAGGGATGGCTCCTGTGGAAGTCAGATGCAGGCAGGAGAGCGAGACCAGGACCAGCTCTGCAGCGCTCACCCACTCCATGGAGCATCCTTGCTGGGTCACCCTGACCTG
This sequence comes from Tauraco erythrolophus, assembly GCF_009769465.1. Classification (NCBI taxonomy): domain Eukaryota; kingdom Metazoa; phylum Chordata; class Aves; order Musophagiformes; family Musophagidae; genus Tauraco; species Tauraco erythrolophus. The sequence goes on from NC_141476.1 coordinate 12,605,170, forward strand.
CTGAGCAGGACAACAGCCCCTGGCCACAGGCATCCAGCCCGCAGGGCACATGGCAGCGCGCAGCCTCCTGGAGGTCCCACGCCAGGCAATGACCTCACACAGTCACACAGCAAGAACAAAATCCACCCCTGGCAGCCCCCGTCCCGTCCCAGGCAGCGAGGGGCTCCGGCCAAGTCAGGGAGGGCAGCAGCAAGCCTGGGTGCAGGAGGTCACGGAGGCAAGGCAGGCACTGCCAACGGGGAGACAGCCGGCTCCGGCCATGGGATTCTTCCGCTTCACAAGGTTCCTTACGTAACTCTGAATTTAAAGGGGAGAGAGGTTTTTTTGGCAAGCAGCGGCCTCCAAATGCATGCCAGTCCCCAAGGGGTTTTAAATCCATACAGCATGTGCATGGAGCATATGGGAAAATGCCAAGCTCCACGTATGCAAGGGCAGCAAATAGCTCTGCAATTCCCACCCTTCGCTGCCCGGGAAGCGAGGGTCATCCTGGACAGACTCCTGCCAGCAACCTGAGACACCCACAGGGAAGGAGGGAAAACAAAATGCAATTCCATGTCTGGGTACGATGTGCTCGCAGCCATAACGGCTTTAGCCTCCCACAGCCACGGCGAGGCTGCTCACCCTCCTTGCCATGCCATCACGCCAGCCCCGAGGCCAGTGGTCCTGCTCCCGGCTGCAGCAGGGACTCAGCGCCGTGCCAGCCTTCTGGCAGGGGAGGACCGGGAACAATGCCAGCCGCTCACGCTCGGCCTCCCCGGGCGGTTTGGGGACGCTGGTCTGCTTCCTCAGTCACTCTGCTTTTGCTGGGTGCCTGAGTTAGTGCACAGCCCCTTCTGCACCCGACCTCTGCTCATCCTTCCCCAAACTGGGAGAACTCCTACAGCCAGGCATAAGAGACGCGGGGATCCCTGAAACAGGGACGTGAGGCACCAAGCACCTCCTCAACCACAGGGAAAGGGGGGAAAGGGGAACTAGGACCTCTCCATCCATCCTCTGAATCGCAGCTTTGCAAGTGCCCTCTCCTACCCACGAGCCAGCCCATTGCACTAAGCATCCTCCTCTGCATCACCAGGCTACACATCTTAAAACAGAAGATCCAAGAAATTCCCAACCACAGAAGCAATGCTCCCACCCATACCCAGCTTCCATCCAGATACCCGGGATCCTTCAGGCACTTTGCTGGGGAAAAAAAACGCTCTTTGGCCCCAACAACTCCTCCATCCCAGTAAAGCATCCCAGCACCTTCCACCCAGCCACCAGCAGCATCAGAGAGGTAAGGACAATGCCATAAAGGTATTGAAGCCCTGGCAGCCCCTGGGTGCAGTTTCTGCTCTCTCTGCACTCAATCTGCGGCTTCCCCAACCCTCGGCTGCTGAATACGCAGGAGGAGAGATGTTTACGGCGTTTACTCCTCTCTGCTTTGTCGCAACAAACTCTCTGGGAAACGACAAATACAGCTGCGCTCCGGGACCCCGAGGAGCGCCCGTCACTGCCGGAGCCATGCTGACACCACCTCGATAAATAATTACGCTGACAATTAGCTCATTAACAGCAAACTGCCTCATTAGGGAAGCACAGGCAGGCAGCACGGCGATGTCAGGCCAAGGGCGGCCGTACCGGGGTTATGGCACCGTCCGCCATCCCTGGGGGACGGGGGCTGCGGAGAGTGGTGAGGCGGAGAGATGGAGGGACGGAAGGACAGAGGGACAGCTGTGCCCTGGCCGGTGGTGGCCAGGACCGACATGCACCACAGCACGCGAGGGCCAGTGACCTTGCAGCGTCTCAGCTTGCAGATGCTGGGATCTGCAGGAGGCATTGAGCTCTGCCCGCTCTCCCATTTGCATGGGTCTTGCAGGGATCATGGCCTCAGCTCATTGCAAAGGCAGGACGTCTGGTTTGGGGGTATTTTTTATTTATTTTTATTTCATTGCTTTCCTTTGGCACCCCTCTTGGTTGCTCCCGGCCCCCAGACACCCCAAACCTCCACCTCCAAAGCACTGCAGCCTTCTCTCTGCCAGTACTAACCCACCTCCCCAGAATAAGGTCAGGAAACTCGGATTTCCCAGGGAAGCAGCCTGCCGGAGCGGGGAAGGCAGACTGGCAGCACCAAGTGAGCAGAAGAGGGCCGTCTCCTTGATGTGCCTTGTCTCATTGCCTCCCTTCAAGCCCACTTACGGAAGCAATGAGGGAGCAGACAGCAGAGGCGAGGCTCGCGCCGCTCAGCATTATTAATTAGCTAGTAATTCACCAGTTAACACTATTACAGGCACACCCCATCCCCCTGTGCCCACCCGCGGCTGCGATGGGGGATGCAGGGGACACACAGAGCCAGGCGGGCACCAGGTACCAAGTGCCAGGCTGGGATGCCAGGCGTTTTGCACATTAATCACTGCCCAGGAATAATTCCAGTACAGTACAGTTTGTTAACATCTGCATTTCTCTGGCTGCCCCCAGGAAGGACTTGGCTTATCTCAGCCCAGTTTGGGCGTTTGTCACCAGCTGTCGCCCCATGCCAGCAGTCTGGGCACCAAGCCCCACCAAGGACTCAGAACTCATTCTCTCCCTTGGGCAGTGCTGCTGTCCACATCCTGCCAGCTCCGGATACCGGCTCTGCTCACGCTGCCAGTCCAGGGTTCAAGGACTTTGGGAACCCAGCGTCGCTCCCTGCTGCAACATCTCCGCTCCAGCTCCAACTTGCTGCCCCCTCGCAGCCCAGCTACATCAGACCCTCATCCCCCATGAACGGGGACATGGGTGTGTTGAGGCGATGCACGGAGCACGTCTGGCCACAGGTACATGGACCTTGGTCCCTGCATTGCACAGGGACAGAAAAGACCTGGGCTACACAACACTAAACCCCTCTTCAGTGGAACACCATGAGCAGCAAAACCTCTGGACAGGCTCTGGAATGATTTAGGCAGCGCGGCTGGCACAGGAGAATGGGCCAGGCAGTGTTGTAAGGTGCCTCTGCGGTGCACGCAGGTCCATGCACACATCCGAGCATGACAGCACGAGCGGTGTCACTCTGCTTCCCGTTGCCAGATTGCTGAATCCCAGAAGAGGTGCGAGAGAAACAGGAGACAAGAATTCACTCTGCTCGTCCACACCAGGGAGGGACCACGAACATCTCCCGAGCTGGCTGCCAAGCCTGGCGGCCTCTCCTCCTGGCTCCAGCACCAGATCCAGAGAATCGGAGCTGCCCGGCAGAGCTAGGGGATGAGCATCCCTCAGCCCCGTGCTGCTCGAGGCCTGGGAGCAGGACATCAGCAAAGCCTCCTCCGTCGGGGACCAGCCTCAGCCCCTTGCTGCCTTGAAGAAGAGGAGCAAGACAGCTACCAGGATATTTTCCATACAGATGGGGCGTAAATCCCAAGCAACTACTGACTTGAGCAACTACATTCTGCCTCCTTAAAAATAAAAAGACAACAGGCTCTTTATTTTCCGGACAGCCCTCACCACCGAGAGATCTGTCACTGCCATGACCCACCCCAGAGGTGGTTGCATTTTATTAGGGACGCAGAGATTCCTGCCAGGAAGAGGTTACATGCTCCACAGGGGCTGGTTTGGCTTCTGCTCAGCACAGCGAGGGGCTGAGGGCTTGACTCATGATCCAGTCATGCCTTTCCCAGCTCTGCTCAGCAGCTGGAGCGGGACAGGGACAGAAAATACCACCTGGCTCCCTTGAGGGAGGGCAGCACCCCTAAACTCAGCCCATTAAAAAGCAGGAGCCACCCCTCATCGTGACATGCATCCTCCCACCCAACAAGCCTGCAGGACCCAAAGAACACCTTGAGATCCACCTACTCGCTCAGACTGGCCACCAGGTCACAATCCCAGGACCCTTCTAGCTTGAAATCGCCCCAAAAATGCAGGTGGGCAGAGTCTCCTCCCTAAACCTGGGAGGCACAGTGCTGCCGCAGGACACTGGAGGAGGCAAGCGGGGAGCGCGGGAAGCAGCGGCAGCGAGCGTCTCCGCCGCCGGAGCCAGCAGCTGTGCGACCCAACAGGCAGCAGTGTAACGATTTCATCATTTTCCAGCAAAATTGAATTAGTTCAAAGCCAAAATCTGATTTGCGAGCCCAGCGCTCTTGACAGCAAACCCTTTACTTTGTCAGGCAGCTGTTAGCTGTCTCCTCTGGAGCTGCGGGGAGGACGGTGGGAGGGAAGGCAGAGCTTCTCCAAAGGGACCCCTGCCCACCTGCCTGCACCACCAGGCACCCAAAACCCTGCTGGGGCAGGGCTGGGGGCTTAGTAATGGATGCTGAGCACCAGCAAGAGGAGCTGGGGGGAGGTGGGCAATAGCAGGGGTGTCGAGCCCTCCACCAGAACCTCCCAAATGCACACACCGGCATCCCAAAGCCACCCCTCTGCTGGGTATCTGACTCCGCCTGGGTTCTACCCAGCCCAGCTTGGTGATCCCAGGGTAAGACCTCCCCATCACCCAGAGCCACTCATGGTTTATAACGTTGTCTGGAAAAAAATCCAGCAATAGCAATAGTTGGAGAACAAACCCAGAGAGCCAAGCACAAAGGTCCTCCATTCTCCACCACTCTCAGGCCCCACACAGAACCACTGAGCCAGAAGCAGGGGCTAGATGCACCCACATAAGCACCAGGCAGGAGGACGCATGTCTGGGAACCGAGAGGAGCACTCCCTCAGTTGGGAATCACCACTCTGGGATGTCAGCGCTTGCCTCTGGCACCTCTGGGTGACAGTTTGCACTGGCCATACTCAAAACCCACCTTGTTCACAGAGCCTCGAGCCCTCTGTTCTCCTCTCCAGCACCCCACAGAGGATGTGGTTCCTCCACACCAATCATCTGACCAACTTCTAGTGGGACCATCAACCTCCCCACCTCCTTCCATCAGGTCTGTACACTCCGTTGCCCACATCCTACTGCCCCAGCACCTGCTCAGCCACCACCAAGCCCCAGGTGACACAACACTCACAAATCCACACGTGCCATCTGTGAAGAACTCCCCAGCGGAGCTGCAGCAGATGCCCTGAGGACTGAGTATCCTGCCCTCCCAGCCTAGCTCACCAAATCCACAGGGCAGGGGCACCAGAAGCAGATACCCGCATCGGCACGGGGCCCCTTGCTTGGGGCTCTCCGCGGGCACCGATGCAATCCTAACCCAGACGGTTGTCCCACAATGAAGCCGCGATCTCCGTGAGGAATGCTACCAGGCAACCCAAGCGCCCAGCCCTAACAGTGCCAGTCCTCACACCGGGAAACACGGCCCAGGCCAGGTCACCAGCAAAGGTCCAGCCAGGGAGCACCGCCAGGAGCCAGAAACAGCCTGGCTTGGGTAGAGACAAACAAGAACTTACCGAGTTGATGCAGCCCAGCTCCTTATTCAAGAGCCAGGGCAGCGAGAGTTTCCCTTCCCCTCTGTAGCACGACTGGATACGCTCCTTGATCTTATCCTTGATCTTCTTCAACGTGAAGAGGCAGAGCACAGACTCCTTGGGAGGCTTAACCCTGTTTTTCTGGCCCTGGGAGAAGATGGTGAAGAGGATATCCTCCTGTTCCGAGATGCCCAGGTACTTGGCCAAAGCCTTGCCAGGTTTGGTCAGGTATGCATCCTGGATCAGGCGGTACTCGATGCCATCCTGCACGCAGCCGATGGGGAACTCCACGTAGGAGTAGAACTTGGGGTCGTCCACGCAGAGGCGGACGATCTTAGAGGTGAAAAACTGCTCCCCGGTGGAGTCGGGGGAGGTGAGCTGGGTGTCCAGCTGCAGGGTCAGGTAGTAAACAAACTGCTCACTGCTGAAGCTGTAGATGTAGTAGATGTCAAAGGTGGGGAACTTGGAGAGCGTATCCGAGGGGATCTTGAGCTGTGAGGACACAAACTCGTCCTGGTAGACAAAGCCAAACATCTCCGCGTTCTCCTCGTTGGCCATCAGCTTGCGGCTGGAGAGGGTGGGGAAGTACTCCGACTTCCCGTCAATGGGCGTCCCAATGAAGAGCTTGTTCTGCCCATTCAGCACCTCAATGATGACCCCAGACATGGTGCCCGATTCGTTGACACTGGAGAGGTAGTGCTCCTTGCGGTGGTGGGGCTCACCCAACTTGAAGAGGTCATCCAGCCGCAGAAACTGGCAAATACCCTGGGAGGCGCTGCCACAGGCAATGAGCCGGTTCCCCGAGTAGTCCACCAGCAGCAGTTTGTTCACATTGTTGGTGGTGACCAGTCCATGCGGGCAGGACTGAACGCTGGGAGGAGGGTAACACTTCTCATTGTCCTCTACAGGCCCTGTCACGTGGGTCCGCAGGAGCGTGAGGTTATTGGAGAGCTTGTAGATCCGATTGACAGCCCCCACATAGACCTCCCCAGTTTTGTTGTGGACCACCAAGTGCGTCAAGCTCCAGTCTGTAACCGGGAAAGTCCTAAAGGGAGACTTGGGGCTGCCTTCCACCAGTGGTAGCCAGGTGCTCCCCAAGAGCAGCAAGGTCCAAACGTTGACGGACAAGTGGTGCTTGAGCCAAAGGAGCCACATTGCAGCAGCCTCACATCCGGTCAAGGCCATGCCCAAATCCAGCCACAAAATAAATAGAAAAAACCCCAAACTAAAGGGACAAGGGAGGGAAGAGGAGCTAACGGAACACAGTCTCCTCTGCTTCCGCTACGCTTAGCATTCAGGGCATCGTGGGCACAGCCAGTCCGGTCAGCCCTAGAGGGAAAAAGATAAGAAGATGAGGTTAGGAGGCTTTCCTGCACGGTGTCAGGCCTGTTCCACCTCACCCACCAGACTTGGCTGCTTCGCACTCCTCTAGCCAGCAGCCCAACAAAATGCCTCCCAACAGCTCCTGCCCCGGAGGAAGATGCGTCCCTGGTGCAGGGACCAAGGGAGCCTGCGCAATGCTAAGGACAACGCTGCCTGGTCGCACACCGCTGCGCGCAGCACGTCCCAACTAAGGCACTGCCACGTGCTCTGTCCCACCATCCAAGCCTTGGCCACCGTCCAGCAGCCCCATTCACCCCCACCCAAATCCCCTCAGGAAGAGCAGCAGCTGCCCGAGTAAGCCTGCAGCCGCTGGCTGCACCAGACCAGCGCATCCCCAGCAGCCTGGTGATGCGCTCCGGCACACCTACCGCATACAAATACCACGGCCGGGCGTAGCTGGCCCTGATCTGCTTTTAAGACCACCAGCAGCACCGAAGCATTAGCCAGGGATGGCTGCTAACAAGCCACCAGAGGAGCCCACTGGGTCTGCTGCCTCTGTCCCGCTCCACAGCTGCACTGGGAGCAAATGCAAAAACCCAGTTTGCAGGAAGCACAGGTCTGAGCCCCTGCAGAGGAGACTCTTTTAAAGGAGGTGGGAGAGGCGAGAGCCCCGGCATGCTGCCTGCTGTCCCCGTCACCTGCCTGTCTGACAAAGCCCAGGAGGGCTGTGGGCAGCAGTCGGGGGGAGTAAGCGGGCACAGCAAGGAGAAACACATCCTTCTGTCATTTATACACATTAAGAAATGCAGGGCCAGTCATCAGGCAGTTGGCTGGAGAGGCTCCAGAGGGACGAGGGGGCACACACAGGGAGGACGGAGAGCTGTGCACGCTGCTGTGCCGCAGCTGGGGCTCGCCAATACGGAGCAACAAAGCAGCAAGGAGCCGGCCAAAAACCCCCAGCACTGTCACCTCTGCATCCCTGGCAGCAGGGAGATGGCTGCAGGTAGCCGATGCAGACAGCTCTGCCCTCTGTGTCTGCTCAGCAGCCCCTCGGTTGCAACCCCTCCCTGTCTTCTCCATCCCCCCCACCACAGGCATGACCACTCCCCGGCTAATGCGGGGTCGTGCGAACCTCCCCTGCCAGCACACGGCCTGACACCATCGTGGCCAGTCCACCCGGGCTGGGACCACCCTTCCCGAGGAGATGAGCTCAGCCGGTGGCTCCCCACCCCAGCCACCGCAGATAAGTCACGCTGAAAAGCAAGCAGAGGAGGAGAGCTTCCCTCTCCTTATCGCCCATCTCTGACTCAGCCCGGGATAACCTGCCTAAGGATCCCCACCCCGGAGCAGCACGGGTAGGAAACACGGCCCGCAGTGACTGCGCGGCTCTGCCGGCATCCCGAATGGCTACCCCGGAGCTCAGCAGCCCGCGCTCAGCAGGGCTGTGGGACCCACCAGCCAGGCCCCGCACAGACCTTGGGGGGCTGCATCATAACCAGGCCAGCATCTGGGCCATACGGTATCCCAACATCCCAGATAGCATCCTCCAATCCTGCTGCCCCCTGCCCAAGCCAGGGAGTGGTCAGAGGGAAGGGAGAGGATTTTTACCCTCCCTGTCCCGCTCCCAACAAACACAAAATCACCTTCTCCCTTCCCTGGCCACCTCCACAGCCCTGTCAGCTCCACTTTGGGCAAAGCTCCATACCACCTCCAAACCCCCTCTGCAGATCTGCCAGCTCCACCAGCTCTCCCTTGCCCAAGCACTTGCCACCCTGCTCCCTTCCACCCCCAACACATCCTCCTCCAAGGCCACAGCCTCAGGGGAGGTTCGGGCAACCTGCATGAGCAACTCTGAGACCAAAGCCAAGTGCCACAAAGCTCCGTGGGCATGGAGGCAACCAAAACGTGGAGCCACCAGCCCTAGAAACCATCCCCATGGTCCTAATCCCCCATTCCTGCTATAGTCTGCAACATTGGGAGTTTCCTAGCAAAGAGCAGGCAGCCACACCGCTGCCGGGGCGAGCACGCTCCCAGGGCACAGCCACGCTGCCCAGCACCTTCATTTTTACAAACCTGTTGGTAAGAGCATAACCACAAGCACCCCCAAATCAGAGCTTATTAATCCCAAACCACACCGAGGCACAGGACCAAGGCACAGACCCATGGTTGGCTTGGAAAGCTGTGAGCGCGGCAGCGGCAGGCAGTGGTTTCCTGCCAGGTTGCCAGAGGGAGGTTTCCCACCCCAGAAGCCAGCACCGCTCTCACCAAGCCACTGCGAACCACGGGGCTGAGCCCCTCCAGGAGCAGCACAGCCGGCTCCCTCGCAAGGAGGATCACCATCGACACCAAACTACCACGCCAGCAACGCGCCGCAGAACAAGGAGGAGCCAGGAAGGTGGTGGAGGTGAAAGCAGGAGGTCGGTGCAGCAGTGCCAGCCAGAGCACCGCCCTGCCGGGACGGGTGACAAGGACAGGGAAGTCACTTTCTGAGCGCGTTTCTACAGTTCATTGCTTCTCTTTCAGGGAGCAGCAGAGCTGGAGGTTGGGCTGCTGTCACAAAGCAGGGCTAGTAAGCCCAACAGGAGATTCCCAAATTAATGTAGGGAACTGCTACTCAGGAGCTGGAATGAGAGCAAAGCGAGGCAGAGCTGGGGTGAGCAGAGAGACGACACTCTGCAGAGCTCCTCCAAGGTTTCTGCTCCTAATAATACGTTAGCAGCAACATTTTGTCCCAGTGCCCTGACACCAGCTGGGCTTTTGTCCAGTCCTGCTTAAAACCATCGCAGTGATTATTAAAAAAACATCAGGAAAGGTTATCTTGTCTGCTTCCTTCAGGATTAAATGATCTGGCTACCTGAGACTTGGACTGAATTAAAGTGGGGTCCAACTCCGCAGCGGTGCGGGCAGCAGGCAGCCCTGCGCTGCAGCACAGGCACCTGCACGGACCCAGCTCCCTGCCTGCCGGAGCAGCCAGGGAGCAACAGCTCGGGGGCCAAAGGGCATTTCCCTCCCACCATGTTGCCTCCAACCGCCACGGAGAGGCCGTGTCATGGCTGACGGCAGGGCAGCTCCTCCACTGGCACACGCTTTAAGCCCCGTAGCGCCCAAACCCCATGAGTAGCACCTCACTCTGGGGAGGACTCAGACCAGGACCACCAGGCAAGCCCTGCCAGGAAGCGAGACTTGCACCGCACACACTGCCACCGCAGTCCCAAAGCATGGAAAACCCCGAGCAGACACACTGGAGCCGAGCCCAGCCCTGAAACAAGCTGCAATAAAATAACACACACCAGCCCCAAAGCACGTGTGCCAGCTGGGAGTGCAGGACCAAAAACGCACCCCGTTACACTGCCCGGGCAGCAAGCGATGCAGCAGAGAGCATCCCAGAGAGCATCCCCATGCAGGGCTGGCTCACCCCGCAGCGGGGCCACGCCAGTGAGACAGCACCACAAGCTTGCGTTCGTTCTCCATGCACACACACAAACATATAACACGAAACCTGCTGTCAGAAACAAAGCCGGTGAAGCAATCGCACAAGCGCCAAATCCGCCCCGGTCCCTTTCATGCCACGCCAGGAAGGACGTTTGCTCACAGTTTCACCTCGAAAGTGGCCACCCTGAGACAGTCACCACGCTGAGACAGTCGCAGCGGCTGCATGACCAGGATGGGGCCGCCTGTCTCGCCACAGTCAACACTCATGCACTCCAACTTCAAAAGAGCCTTTCACCAAAAAGCCATCGGTTTGTCCCGCAAATGCTCGAGTTCCATTTGCTCGCGGCTAAAGAGGTGGCAAGGGGCCATGGCAGTCATCCCCCGAGGCTGTGGGCTTCCCGGTCCCACAGCGCAGCCAGAAACCTGGGTTAGGGATGGGAGATCATGCTTTGAGAAAAAAAACATCACTTTTGATAGCACAAAGCAGGAGGACTGGAGTGGAAAAACTAACCTTAAAAGGCAAAGACTGGACAGACCATTAAGGACCAGCTCTCCACTCATGCGGGCAGCATGTCCAGAGCACTGACGGACACCGAGTCAGCTCGGCTACAAATCGGTGGCCCTTGCAGAAACAGCCGAAGCCAGGGTTTAAAGTACGCCAGTGAGCACAGAGGTGCACATCTGGCACCCAGAGACTCGCTTACTGTCCCCCACTCCTGCATCACCAACACCCCAGCGGGCTCACATCACCGCTAGTGCTCCCCATCACTGCCCAACGTAGCGGGAGGGGCTCCGCACAGCTACTGGGGTCCCAGGCAGGTCTGCATCCCCAGGGCTAGGGAAAGCATTGTTTTCCTTGCAGAGAAGCTGCTCTCAAGCAGTGGGACGAGGCTGGAAACTGCTCCAAGAGCTTTATGATCTTGCTGAAGAGGAGAGCTTTGCAAGGGAGTCTAGAAGAGAGAAGCAATGGGAATGAAAACCCTCATAAAACCAACACATGAAAGGAGATATGGCATCTAATGGGTCTTTACCTGCAATCTCCAAGTCACTTGCTGCTCTCAGTGATATCAAACTGACCGAGAAGTAACCGGCTCCATTTTCAAACGTGAGAGCTGCAGAGCCGTCAGTAATTAGCAGAAGGGAGATTATCGGGGAGAAGAAAGCCTGCAAGCCACAGGAGAGGCAGCCTCACCTTACAGCTGGTGTATTTTTAGGTTCATCTGCTTGGGAAAAGCCTTGCAACAAGGAGGAGAGACTGGTGATGGTACCGAGTTTGGAGCTGCACTACACACGCAATCATCTGCAACGGGGCTAAACTTTAACTCCCTCCTTCACTGCACATAGTCATTACAATTTGGCGGGAGTTGCTACCAAGCGAGTTAAATCATTATAAATCTTATCCCTGGCTCGAACCACACCCTGATGAAATCAACGGCAAGCTCTGAAGCTGCCCTGTTCTCATCTCCATCACTATCACCCGCATCACGAATATTTTTAGCATCTTCAGTTTCCTCCCGGCCTCCTGCCATCCCCGGGCAGGGGCTGAGGACCCCGTCCTGTCCTGCCACCGCAGCGATGTGGGCAGAGCAGCTTCTGTTCCTGCCCTGCAAGGATCTCAATCTCTTCTGCTCTGAGAAATGCAAGGAGAAGGAGCCATCTGCTGCCCAAGGGCTTTGAGAAGAAGCTTGACCCTCAGCAAAAAAGGGGCATAAAAGAATAAGGAGCAAGGAAATTAAATAGCATTTCTCAAGCGTGCAATTCTCCTTCCCTGGTCCTCTGCAAGAAGTCACCTCATGCCAAGGAGAAGAGCTCTGGAGCCACCACGTGCTCTCACCATCAAGAGACTGCATGCTGCCCTGCGGAGAGCTAATCCCAAATAGGCTCACAAGCATTCCCAAGACAGAAGCACAGGCTTCCCCCAATCACAATGTCCTAAGACAGAGAGGCATGCAAGGACAGTCTCAGCAGGTCCCGCCAGGACTGCTTGTGCCTGCTATGGAAACCAGGCATGCACCAGGACCTTTCACATATTCCCCAATTCCCTTCAGCTATGCTGAAAGTGCAAGCCGATGGCTCTCCTTTCCCTTCTTTTCGCAACTCACCTCGGTATCAAAGTACCTACAGGGACCCTATAAGGGCTGCCAAGGGACTTTCTATATATAGCCTACTTCCCAGGAGGAGAGTGCACCCTGTCCTTGCCTTCAGCTCCTGCAGCAAAGGGAGCAATATAAAGACGTGGACCAACTGATGCCTGGGATGGAGACCAACACGCAGCCCACGGCTGAACATCCGCACAGGACACAGCCTGCTGCCTCCCTCTCCTGCTTCATGAAATGTGTCCATCAACACACATGGTGCAATACACCTCAACCCAAACCCCTCCGCGCCTCTCGTCACACCACAGACCCTGAGCCAAGGTGCCAGGACTCCAGCCACGGGATCGCAGCTTCCCACTATCAACACCCAGGTCAGCTCAAGGCTTCACACCCTAGACTGATGTGAATTTTGCTACCTCAACCAGGACCACTTAACAACATTTTGCTTCCAGCTTCGGAGCAAAGAAGTTCAGATCAAGTCCCCTGAAGGCCACCTTCCACCTTGGCTTTGGCCCATATGCTCCAGACCCTGATTCTCACATCCCATCAGTCCATTGTCCCATGTAAACATCCCGAAAACCAGCCCTGCTGGCAGAGGTCACCTAGGTCCAGCTGGACCTGCAAGAGACCCAGAAGGTCACCCACAAGCCAGGTTTCCCAACAGTCAGCAAGAGAAGTCCAACGAGAGGTCTTCTGGCCACCAGCATCCTTCCCTTGTCTGATCTCATTCCCTGTAGCATAACACACTGCTTCCTCGCTCCCAAACCTGCTGCTCCATGTCCTTCACCAGGCCAGGACAGCCACGAACACAAGCCGATAACCCGACCCTCCCCATATCAATTCAGCTCTTCCAGCCCAGCTCTCCAGACAGGGCTTTCCCATCTGTGAGGCATGCACACACCTCCACACCTCCTATCCGCCTCGGCAAGGCCAGCGGCAGAGATGCGCTTCCACCTCTCCAGAGGGAATCTGGGGAGCCCCTACTTTGCAACGACGCACCGGCACAGAAGCACCTCCAGTTACTGGACCCCCTCAGGGAGGTCGCTCCGGGACTGGTTTAATCCCAGCTGAGCTGAAATTCCTGTGCTTCCGCCCAGCCCCGCGCTGACACCAGCACTTGTGCTGTCACGTGGCGAGCTGAGCACGACCGCTGCCAGAGTTGGGTCCGATTAAAACAGATCACAAAATTCCTCCAAATGAGGTTTTCTCAGCTAAACCCCAAGCCGTGCATGCCTTTCCTCCCCCCTAAACCTCCCATCCTTCCTTCTCTGCCATCCCAGCCATGCTGCCCCAAGCACCGCAGTTGGAATCAGCTCAGGTCCCGGCTCTGCTTCCCATGCGGAGGTCCCAGATCAGCACAGCCCCATGATTTATTTGCCCAAGGTGGAGCTGAGCTGGGAGCAGCGAGAGCTAGTGAAGCCACGCTGGGCAGCGGGCTGAGCAGAGAGAGGACGAGCAGAGCCCAAAAGCCTCCTGGCAGCACCACCACCACAGGGGAAATTGCTCTGAGAGACTAACGGGGGCTTCATCCGCACCAGGACGGACACAGGGCATCCAATAAAACCAGTACAGCAGCGCGCACACCACAGCAGGGGCTGTGCCTGCACTCTTGCTCTCCTGGCAGTGCCGCCCTCAACGGCAGCGCCAGCATGGCTCCCCACCCTGGCACACCTCCTTACCCGACCAAGCCGGGGGTCTCACCCAGCCCACCCAGCGTTACTGTAATGGATCTACTTATTCACCACGAAACCGAGCAGACGCGGCTGCCTGCCTGTGCTGGGAGGGCTGCCCAAGTACCTCTGCCAAAACCCCACTTTCTGTTAAGGAAGGTGGCTGGATGGCAGCTCCAGCAAGCGCCGACAGTCCAGCAAGGGCCAGGGAGCCGCGCAGGACGCACCCGGGGCACTGAAAGACATCTTGCTCCGAGTCCCGCTGCAAGCTGTGGCTCGGCCCTGGCAGGGGCACGTCCCTCACTCCCGCCTCTGGCCCAGGCAGGCACGAGGCCGTACAGAGCAGGACCTCTCCCGCGTGTGCTGGCAAGCCCGCAGGCACCGCCGCCGTGCCGATAGTCAGGAATAATAGCGGGTGTCGGTGGAGGCTCAGGCTGCCGGCGGCGTCACGGGCTCGGCAGCGGCTCTCCTTCGGAAGCGACGCTGCCTTCCTGCCTTCCTCCTCCCCCATTTCTTCCCGATGACATCAGCCTGAAAAACAGGTTCTTGACTTCAGAAGGGCTTCATCGGGCCAATTCTGGTCCTGCTGGAGAGGGGAGAGCCCCCCCCGTGACTCCCGAAAGGATGTAGCCATCCAGGAGCCAGACCTCGAGATAAGCAGCAGCGGACAGGGACCCCGCTGGCACTTCTAGGAATAAAAACCACCGAGGAGGAGATGGAGGTGGAGGGAGTGCGACACTGCGGCGCTGGGGAACAGATTTTAAATGTTTTACGGAGGCCTCGGCAGCTCTGAACTTGAGCTTGGTCTCATGTCCCAGCTCTGCCACTGCTCAGGTATGGGGCAGCTTGACCTACCCAGCACAGAAGCCAAAGCCCAGGGCCACCTCTTGGCCCGCTCCAGCTCCCAGAGCCCGACAGCAAGTCCTCAAGCTGGTCAAAACGACAAGACAGGACTTAACACCACCCAGTAAAGCCTTCCCAGGGCTGCAAGGCTGGACCCTGACCAGCGGGGAACATGATTCTACGAAACATCCTGCCCACCAGCCAAGCTCCAAGATTATTTTTAAACTCCTCCTAAAATATTTTTGGGTTTTCCTCTTCCCCTGTTGAAACTAACAGTCTGCACAGGAAGAGCGCAGCAGCCGCCCATACAGAGCGCGCGGCCGCCGCGCACACAAAGCAAACAACTTATTGCCATTATAATTACCTGCGATGTTATCGGCAGCTCCGACTGGGTCGGCATTCGCAGAAGGAAACGCGCTTTTCACATTGTGTCGTTCGAAACGTGAGACCATCCTTCCTCCCACCCTGTCCAAAGGGTCAACCACCCAACTAGCACCAACACGAAATTAATGGGAGGGGGGACAGCCCCTGGACACGGGGCTACATTACGCAGGAAATTTATTCCCCCAACACAAGCACCGATGGGAATCTGCTTCTCCTCTCGCCAGGGATTTAATTTCTGCAGGAGCCTGCATATTTTGACACACAAGCAGTTGCTTAACTAAGCACGTAAAGCAAAGGGACTCGCAGGGCTCCTAAAACGATGCCGAGATTTGCCTGGATAAGGGTAGCACCGGTTGTGCTCTGCAGAGCAGAGGATCGGGCCCGGACACAACCGGTGCTACCCGGGAGAGATTCATCCCATCCGGCTTCCCGGTAACAGTGGAAAACCAGCCCTGCTCCTAACCCCTCACGCGCCAGACCGCAGCTCTGCTCTTCCAAATTCCCAAGAAAACGCAAATCGCTTGACATTTATCAGTTCAAAACACCCGTGCAATTAGCAAGATTTTTTTTCTTTCCCTCCTCCCTCCAGTATAATTATATACGTTTTAACGCAATTACCACCCCTGTATTTTGTACATTAAACAGTAGGCAACCAAAGGAAGAGAGAGACTTTATTTTTCTTGGCTTCACCTTCCTGGAAATAATAGTATGTCGCAAAACAGCTCCAGCAGAAGGGCTTATCTTCACCGGAGAAAAAGGGGGAGCAGACAGAAAACGGGAAGGGGGAAGGAGGGATGTCCCGAGGGGAAAGCGGAGATTGCAGTGCCCCTCCACACTGCCGGTCCTTACATGTACCTACACCTGGAAACTGTCCCTGATATCAGGGGCAGGACTCGGAAACAGCCTCAGCCTCCGTCCTCCGCTGCCGATGGAAAGGAAAATCTAATCAGGCAAATGGTCGTTGGTTACTCAAGCCCCGAAGCCAGGGTCATTAGCCGGATCAAAGTCCCAAGCTCCAGCCAGCAGCACGGATAGTGAAGTGCAGCTAAACCTCCCAAATTGGATTACTACAGCTCCTGGGTCTCTGTGCCAAGTTGGCCAGTGGATTGCGGGATGCCTGAGATGGGAAGGAGGGTGCTGTGCCACAGGGCTGATCCACAGGCTGCTGAGGAGGAGGAAGAGAGATTGGGAGGAGATGGTCCCCACACAGCGGGTCCCCCAGAGCTCTGCAGACCATCCCCAGGATCCTTGTCGTGCTCTCACCCCAGGCACTTTCTCCAGCGAAAGCCCTCGCAAGCTCGGCTCCAGGAGCAAAGAGGATATCGCACTGTGGCTCGCACCAGGCACCGGATCAACCCCAGCGACAGCAAATCTCCTCTGCGATTCAGGTGGCTCACAAGGGTCTCAGCCCCCAGGCACAGATCAGCCCCCAGGGAAGGCGTGGACTCGGTCCCCATCACACCAAGGCACCCTGCACCATAGGGACAGAGGGGTCACCCAAAATAGTCCACCTTGTGCCACACAAAGAGACTTCTGAGGAGAAAGGAGCAAAAGTGTTTGTAGAGCACTAAACCAGTGGCCCAGACGTGGAGTTTTTCTCCAGACTCAAACATCTCAGCACACCAGCAACAAGGTTTGCCAAGCCTTGGCTAGAGGGAAAATAAACTTTTAAATGCTTTTAATTCAGGGTTTTAAGCGGTGGCTTCCACCTGAAACAAGGGCTGGAGATGGCCACAGGATGCTCAGAGAAGCAACGCAAGTAAGGACACTGGCCTGTGCCCAGCTGGTGGGAAGACGTCTGCTTTGGCTACGCGACACGCCAAGCACAGGAGAGATGAGCACGGAAACTATCAAGGTTTATTTGTAGGCTTGAGCTTTTTTCCTCCATGATGCACAAGACATTTGTTCAAACCTGACTTCCAAGCACAGCTGGAGGACCACGTTGAGGTACCTACATGGCTTCCATGCTGCATCCATGACCAGGACTAAGGGGAACATGGCTGAGGCTGCGGGTCAGAGACAGTGTCAGAGCATACACGTTTTCATCACATACCACCTATCTGCAGTGGGATGTTCCCCAGAGCACTGCTCAAAACATGTCATGGGCTACAGCCAGAGAAGAAGGTGATCGCCTCAAACCTGAAGCCAAACCACCAACCCCAGTACTGGAAGGTGGCAAACACTTGCTTCTCCCCATTTTGCATGGAGCTACAGCACTCAACACCTTGCTGGGAAAAGGGACCCCAGCCCAAACCCAGCAGAGGTAAGAGATCGGGGGCCATGCTGAACCAACCTCCCCGTCACTCATGGGCCTTCCTCCACACGCATGGCACACTACCGAGTCATTCACAAGTCAAACGCCAGCCAGGAGCCTTCTGCCCACTGTTTTCTTCCACATAGCACACAAGCATCTAACGACACAATCTGGAGGAGACATCAGTGGCTCACAAAGAGCCACAACTCAAGGTCTCCACGCATACACCCCGCCAGCCCAGGTCAATGCAAAATCTGAGCTTGCAGGCAGGGAGGATGGCATACGGACATGGGGGGGACCCATGTCCACCTTCCCATTGCCGCACAGAGGGATGGCAGCACCTCCACTGCCCTGCCTCTCCCAAGGTCCACCTTCCTTCTGTTGTGCCAAAGGTGCCGAAAAACATGCTTGACTCCTCACTGTGAACACAAGCGACCGCAGCATCGAAACCCTCTACGCGGAGAGGCGGTCACAACAAAGCCCCGTGGGACTGAGCAGAAGCCCGACGCTGCGGGCGAGGCTCCCCCTCGTTCGCTGGGAGCCCGCGGCACCAGCACAGCAGCACCAGGCTCTCCTGCTCCGAAATTCCCAGCTCGGGGCCGAGTCCGGCTCTCGCCAGTGGTCGGTGCGACAGCCGGGAGCGAGGCAGGCAGCAACAAAGGCCCTGACCCACACTCAGCCTAGAAAATAAACATGAACGAGTTCCCTTCATAAGTCCGATCCCAGGGCTGAATCCTTCCTTTTGTTCAACGGATGTCAAACACAGCGAACCCAACTGAAATAAATCGCCTGGTGTGACATTTACACCCGGGAAGCAGGGCTGGGGCCGGTCCCCACTGCTGCCGGGATGGAGGAGGGGAGGCAGCCCTGCCGGCACGCAGCAGCGCCGCTTTTATTACCCTCTTCCATTTCGGCTGCACAAAGCTCCAGCGAAACAGCGCTCACCCGGAGCCGCCGGCATGGCCCTCGGCCCCGTCTCCACTGGAGTTGGGAGTTTGTTTATCTCTCGCAGGGCCCTTCACCTCACATGGGAAAAAGGGCTTTGTGTTATGGAGAGGAGCAAGGGCTCGTCTCCACAGCTCCATGCACAGCCTGAATGGGCACGAAGGCGGATGCCTCCGCTCTGCTCCAAATCTGATGCATCTATTGAAAAAAAAAAAGCCAAGAGGGGAAAACTCTTGCTGGTGCCGCTATCACCGTGCTAACAAAACCAACGTCACCGAAACTTTAATTTCGGGGTACCAGCTGCACAGCAGGAAGCCCAGCCACCCAGCAGAGCAAGAGCCAGCCAGCCCCCGGCACTGCCTCCCTGCAGCCCCTCGGGAAGCCACACATCCAGGCTCACTGCTCTCAGAGGAGCGGCACCGGCAGCCGAAGCCGCAGGCGGATGGGGAACACCAGATCGCATGCACGATCGGGTATTTTGAATCCAAACTTCCTTACCAGCCTTCCTTACAGCCCCATGCCACCGCACCGCTGCCAGCACCGGCATCCACCGGCGAGAGCAGACCACGACCGCGCTGCAGCGAGCGGGCAGAGGCAAAAACCTTCCCCCCTTGCAGCCGCTTAAGAAACTATCCGTGCATCCTCCCAGAGGCTTCTGCCCCGCTGGTTTTCCTTGGCTTCTCCACCTTTCCACCCCATTCGGTCACCAGTGTCTTGAGAGAGAGACATCGAGTCACTCATTTTACCCACTGAGTACACACAAAAGACCCTGAGATTGTTCAGGAAGCAATTAGCCGCTGTTCGGAGGAAAATGGTGTTTTCAAATGGATAACCTTTGATGTAGTCAATAGCCTCGGCTCCTCTTTTCTTTCCTTTTTTTTTTTTCTTTCTTGCAGTCACACACAAAAGAAATAAAAAAAAAAAAAAAAAAAGGAAACCCAGCAAAAGGCTGGTAATTCCCCCGACACAGCCCTTGCTCAGCAAAAAGGGATTTTCTCGCAAGCCGGAAGAAAAGCAGCTTCGGAAAAGCAGCTCATCTGCCCAACTTTTCTCCCCTCCGTGTCCCAGAGCATAGGAGAAGGATCATGAATATTCATCCCCCCCTCCGTTAGCAGGTTCTGCTTTTGTTTTGTCCTCCCAAAAGCAGGAGGAAGGGAGAAGCTGACAAGTGAGGTTAATGCCCGTCTCTTCTCTCCCATCCATCTCCTCTTTAACCAGTGACCTTCATGTTAAGCTGTTTACACACCAGCCCCCCCCTCCTCGGCTCCCCCCAGCCCTGCCCTCGGCCAGGGGCAGAAGGAAGAATTTCCCAGCGAGGAAGACAAGGGAGAAGAAGGGATTTCAGGATTTATTTCAGCACTCCACGGAGATTTGGCAAATCCCTGCCCGTGCGCACGCCGGAGCCGCCGTGCGCGTTTGCAGGGCAGAACTAGGGAAGGCAGGAGGTGCGGGGCACCGAAGGCGCTGCCAGCCGGCGTTATTCGCCACCTTCCACGTTCATATCAGAGGCGACAAGCGTGCACCGGCACGCAGCCCCGCACGCGGCTATCGCAGCCTCCCACGCTGCCGGTCAGAGACGCCCGGGCGCTGCGCTGCAAAACTACACCAGGATCACAATAGCAACGATTATAAGGAGGGCGACGGCAGCCATCCCGCAGGGCGCCCAGCCTCGCTGGGCAACCCCGGCATCCCCTCGGCCGGCTGCCGGGGAAAGGGGAGCGCAGAGGGAACGGCGGCTCTGCGGGTGTCGGGGCGAGCCCAGCCCGGCTGGCGCGCACCGCGCCCCGGCGGGATGCAAGAGCGAGGATGCGGGATGGCAACAGGGATGCGGGTAGGGTGGACACGGGGATGACAGCGAGGATACGGGGCAGCGCGATGCGGGGATGGCAGCGAGGACGCAGGGCGGTGCGGATGCGGGGATCCGAGGCGGCGAGCCCAGGAAAGGCTGCGCCCCGCTCACGTCTCCAGCGGTGCCGGACTCGGGTGGGCAGCGGGGCGGTGGGGTCCTCGCGGTGCGGCATTGGGGAAGCAAAGCCCGCCGAGACCCGGGGCGGGCGGGCTGCGGGAGGGAGGGAGGCGGCCAGCCCCGCCGCTGCGCCGGGCAGGGAGGCACCCCCGGCCCCGGCACCCCCGCGGGACCGCCCGCCCCGGCCCGAGCAGGGAGGTGTCCCCCGCCCGCTTCAGCCCGCAACTGCCCGGTCGCCTGCACTCCACTGCGAAAAACACGCGGGGCGTGGGGTGGATAAAGAAAAAGGCTCGGTCCCCGGCGGGTTTTTGTCCCCTCGTGGGAGGCGGCTCCCGCGGCCGCGCTCCCGGAGCCGCGGGGCGCAATGCGGGCTGGCCCCGGGCGGCAGCAGCGCGGCGCCGGCCCGGCCCAGCCCAGCGCGGCGGCCGCGGCCCCTCCGCGCCCCCCGACGGGCCGCCGCTGCCCTGCCCGGGCCAGTCCCGCTTCGCCGCCGCCGCGTATTTTTGGGGGCGATAAATACAAATCCGCGTATTTTAAACAAATCAACCAATCGGGCACATAAAGGCACGCGCCGCGCCCGCGGAGGAAAGTTCCAACCGGGTTACTCACGGCTCCGGTCCCCGCTCTCCTCCGCCGTGCCAGCCATAACTGCATTCCACACCGAACCGCCCGCCGGGCCCCCGCCGCCGCCTCGTCGTCGTCGTCGTCGTCCTCCTCCTTCTTCTTCTCCGCCGCCGCCCCCTCCTCCTCCGCACCCGCCTCCCCCCGCCGCCGCCGCCCGGGGCTCCGCGCCCGCCTCGCTCGCGCCGCCGCCGCTGCCCCGCATGAATGGGACGGCGGCGCGGGGCCCCGACGGAACGCCGCCCGCCGCGCGCCCCCGCCGCCGCGCGCACGCGCACGCCCGCACCGGCGGCGCGAGGGAAGGGAGGCGGTGGCGGCCGCGCGCGCGCCGCCTCCAGGGGGCGCCCAAGGGAGGGGGGCGGGGCGAGGGGGCGGGGCAGCCCCGCCCCCCGCCCGCCCTTAAAAGGGCGATGCCGCTTGAGGCGGGGCTCTAAAAGCGGCCACGGCGCGGTGGCGGCCCCCGCGACGCGGCCGGGCTGTGGGGCAACCGCGGGGGCCGGAACCCACCTGCTGGAGGAGCAGCAGCGCGGAGGGTCTTCCTCGGCCTCCCCTCGGCAGCCCACGGTAGCACGTCGTTCCTCAAGGATGTCCATTCACCATCTTTCCACTGGCACCGCGCCCACTGCACCTAAAAATAAAATTACAAATGGGGGAAAAAAAATAATAACAGCCATTAAAAGGATTAATTGGGGGCTGAGGTAATTGTTTGTCTTTTTTAAGCACACTTAATGCCAGCCACTTTTATCACCGTCGTTCCCCCACCCTTACGCACTCCGTCCCTTGCTTTTCCCTTTCACCACACGGGCCGTGGCTCACCTTTCTGCAGGCAGCGGTGCTCCCTGCCTGCCCCAGCACAGCACACCCCCCTTCCAGGGGTCCTGCTTGTTTGTGCAGGCCTCACTGAAATGCTGCATCATCTCTCAGTTGGGAAGGGACCTTTGTAAACATCAGCAGAAATAAATACAGCATTTGTAATCAAGATTTCCACTGATTTCATGAGCAACCTTTGGGATGGAAATGGCAGGGAGCAGCTCTATCCAGACTTGCCCACCAGGCGATGGAGATGCAGATGGTTAGGGTTTACCAGGACCCATCATGTCCTGCAGCACTGGGGCAATGAGAGTGATCTCTCCATGGGCAATCAATGCAGAGTGGCTTGTTCACCCGAATTTTCATGAGTCAGATCTTTATCCCCCCCGGCTCTCAGCACTGGGACACACTTTGCCCTTTAGACAGGGACATGCCCTTGGAGTTTGGGAGTTGTCCCTATCTGTAACGGAAGGCGTGCACTCACCTCATGTGAGCATGCATGCGTAAACCTCCTCCTCTGGCATCCCAGCACGCGTGTGTGCCTCTGCGTGGGCCAAGCTCTGGGGCCGCACACAGCTCCTTGCCCTGGCTGACAGGAGGAACCAAATCCCAAAGCCATGGAGACGGGGAAGCCTCCTTCGGCAAGAGCAGCACAGAGGCCACTGCAGGTCCTTTAGGAGAGGGCAAGGAAGGAGAACAGGGGGCTCCTGGAGAACCTCAAGCACCAGAATGGAGAAGAAAAGAGGCCCTCAGAGGCTCCAGCAAGGGTAGGAGGGAGGATGGAGTGGAAAATAGGTGATTTGGCTGAGTAGGACAGCAGAGGACCTCCCTCCTTCCTCAGCACCTTCAGCACCTCAGTGCTCGCACCTTGCTCAAAGCCCACCGGAGAGCAAAGGTGACATCCCTGCCACTCGGACAACAGGTCCCTTTCAACTCAAACAGGGTTTTCTCCTCGTTTATCCCCACACCCTGCCCTCACCATCATCCATCTCTAGGCGTCTGGGAGGAGCCGAGAACGGGCACATTCCCCCGGGACGCAGCTTCAGTGCCTGCCATTCTCCCACCTCTTGTTTGTGCACAGACACACATGGGGCCCAGACTTGAAAGCTTTCGAGACAGAGGAGAACAGAAGAAATCGGTGAGCTCTGCTGGCAGGGAAGCGGCTGGGGTTTGGGTCGCTTCCCCCAGATTGAAAGAAACGCTTCTCTTCCCTCCCCCCCTCTCCTTTTTTCCCTTCTCCAAGAGACTAAATTTAGTGAATTCCTTTCACATTAAAAACTTGTCAGGTATTCACATCCAAAAAGGCTGCTGCTCAGGTCTCTCAGGGGAGTTACTGAGACAGTGAAACCTCTTAAACATATGAAGAAGAAGGGAGAGATATTCAGGCAATCTCCCACCACCGCTTTTAATCCACTCCTTCCCTGGACCGGTGCACAGACCCCTTGGTCCCATGGCTGCCATCTCCTGCTGCAATCCAAGAGGAGAGGGATGAATTCTTCCTCCCTGGGGCAGGACCGGGCGATGCAGCAGCACCGACCCCTGGGCCATCACTGTCGTTTCCGCGTCCCCCTGCTCAGCGCCGGTGGGAAGGAAACTGAAGCCATTTATTTTTGCTGAAAGATGGATTGTCAACATCCATCCAGAGTCGAGGGAAACCAAGGTGGTGGAGCTGAGAAAAGAGCAGGTGTCCCAGCCGTGGGGGCACCACGAGCCCCCTCCTCAGTCACTGAGGAGGGTCCAGCCTGAAAAAAAGACAGCAAGGAAACCCAACTCTAGGCCAGGAGCTCAGCAAAGGGTCAGGGAGGGACCTGGCAGAGGAGCATCCCCAGTTCATAGCAGGTGGGAAGCAGCCCCAGGCTCACCGTAACCCACAGAGCTCACACAGCCGCTCCGACAGCTCGTCCAGCACTGTGCCCGGCGGGCACTGGGACACGCTTGTCACTCATGCGGCTTCCCCTTGGGTCTGGGCATCTCACCCCGGCAGAGACACCCTCGTTATCTCAGGAAGCCTGGCCTTTTATCCTGCCTCCCACGGGTCTCCAATTGCTCTGTTCATTCCCCAGCCTCCTTGTGCATCCTCGCCCCCCTTCCCTGACAAAACCCCACGGGCTGACAGCCTCGCCATGCCCCGAGGACAGCCAGCTTGAGTGGCACCTCAAAGGCACTCAAAAGCTCCAAGCTCAGCAGGGCGCTGGGAGGAAGGGCTGGAGGCAGAAGATGGCTCCGGTGGCAGCTGGACCCAAAGTCCAGAGGTGAGGGGTTCACCCGGTTCCTTCTCATTATGCTACAAGCTGACTCAGCACTTCTTACCCACAACTTTGACCAAAATTATGTTGAGACACAGCCTGTTCTCGGTGTGTCTGGTGCGTTTTCCCTATGTTACCGAAGAGACCGAGGGGCATTTTGTTCTCTAAAAGCGGCTTGACAACTACTTTGTAAAAACAAAACTCATTGGGACAGGATTAGGTTGCTGGAGAGAGCCCAAAGAGATGGGGAGGCTCTTCTGCTCAGCTCACTGGGTTAACCCAGTCTGAGTGGTGAGGGGCTGAACATAATCAGCTAAATTCATGATTTTTCAACTGTTTGCCATTTTTGCTAGCTGAAAATTTCTGCTAAAAGGCAGGATCCTGCATGGCGTGCCCAGGTCCTCAAGCACACGCCACCTCCCTTGGTTATCACCCATGGACCATCGCAAGATGGATCCCCCAGAACCTGCAATCACAGTTTAAACCCCCTGCACTGAACAGCGACACATAGGGATGAGACATCCAGTGAAACTGGATTTGATGAGATAAATCAAGAAGCTCCCGTCAGCTAGGACTGGGAAGGAAGAGGTCTGTGGCAAAGCGGGTCACCTTGAAGAGGATGAGGAAGGAGGAAGAGAGGTCCGGGAACATCCCTGCTCCCCTAGTCTGTCACACTGGCACCGATGTGCCCTTTGGTTTGGGAAGAGGTTTGGTGGGATGGGGGCTGGGAGCTGTGGTTGTGGGGGATGCTCTGGGGGACCCTGCCCGGTCTGTAATGGCAGGTGTGGGAGTCAGCGCCAGCACGGGGAAGACACACCACCACAACGGGAGAGGACAGACACCCAGTGGGGCGGCTTACTCTGCTCTTCTCAAAGCTGATCCCCAGCTCCCAAAGGACCTGTCTGCCCCGATGACTGCGTACCCACCAGCCAACACGCCGTGCACACACCAGTCCTTCCCTGATGGGCAGGGAGGTCCTGCAGAGATCCCTCCCGGCCATACCTGCACCGCCTGAGCTCCTTCCCGGCTCCTTCATCCCTCCACCCCATGACTCACAACGGCGCTTAATTAGCAGGAAGCCTGATGCAGACACCTGTCAACTCCTCCGAGACAACCAGCATTTCACGTTAGCTGCCCTGGGGCTGTTCGGCAGGAACAGCTCGCTCTCCGTATTGATATTCCTTCATCTCAGCCTATTTTCCAAGCCGTCAAGCTGCCATCTCAACCCTCCCAGGCCCAGCAGCGCTGAGGAGAGCAGCCTCGTGTCCATCAGCTCCTGGACTCTGATCCCACCTTTGCAGCCACTCAGGAGCGCTGGAACCACTTTGTGCTTCACCCCCGAGAGCCAGAGGGCTCCTCTCCAAGGAAATCAGGCAGCTACTGATGAGCGAAACCCTGACGTCCCCGCACAGTGTCCACCAAAATCAGACTTCAAGTTGGAGCAACTTTGAAGGTAGAAAAGAAAGTCACTGTCCAACTCCTCAGTCCCACAGAGAGTCCCTGAGATGCGGACCTCCACAACCATAGATGTGGCATTACCGCCCCAGCCATGGCACAGGTGCACCAACCCCACCGGGAGCCACGGCGATAGCTGGTAGAGGCTACACTGCTGCTTTGATTTATTGCAACCAGCAGAAGGGTGCAGGATCATCACTGGCATGTTTAGTGCCGGAGTGTTTTGTGATGCAGTGGTGCCCTGCGGCTGCTGCGCAGGGTCCTGCAATGGGTTACCTGGGGCAGGCTGAGGGCAGAGACAGGAAAAGACAGGACAGATTGACCCAATGGTTTAACTAAAGTATAAATAGATCCTCTGTTAATTGCAAAAGGTGTTAACTCTGAAACCTAATTGTTGAGGGCTGAATAGCAACGTGAGGTCAGTGCCTACCACCTTGGCTGGCCTGGCACCAGCTGGAACCAGGCAGAGCATCCCTCGTGGGGAAACTCCATGTCCTTCAGAGTGCCCCTCCATCCCTCTCTGTCGCAGTCCAACCTCCTGCTGCTTACTCCCACCTGCACTGTGCCCTTCCTCGCCACCACCAGCTGAGAACTCCTTTAATGGAGCCCATGTGCCTCCTCCCTCACCCTCAGGATGACATGTGTCATCGTTCACTTCCCAAAGGCTTTCAGGTCCTCCACCAGTGCCAGGAGGAGAGATGCTGTGCTGAGCGTGCGTAGGGACACAGAGGGGTTGCAGCGGTCTGAGAGCATCCCCCTTCCATTTCATGCATGGGGAGAAGACAGAAAATGACACAATGCAGACCTGATGATGCATGCGCCAGACTAAACCCCAGGCCATAGTTGCCCCTACTTCTAGGTGCCAGGCTGGCTGTTTCCCCCTGTGACTCAAGGCAGTGGAAAGATCAACACTCAATCCTTCAGTGGCTCGGAAATTCATCCTTGTCACATGGAACAAGTGGGTGGCCAAGAGACACGAAGGAGTCCCTTCCCTTTCTCCAGTGCCCATGTAAAATTAAAATGGACAAGGAAGAACTGCTGTAAATAATACATTTGTGGTGCACTACACGGCTTTGGGAGCACATATTCATTGTCTAGTCTTATTTAAAGAAACCCAGCCCTGCCTGCATCATTAAAAATGCATCCTGGTTTCAGCTTCGTCCCATATACACTCACCACTGTGAAGCAGGTGGCTCGGTGGCTGTTTTCATGCCTTCCCACTCTCAGCTGGTCCCAGGCAGCCCCATGCTGGTATGAGCGAGGCCTCTGGGTCACATGAAAAATTCACGCACTTGACATCAGGCGTTTTCTGTCTACATCCCCCCGCTCCTCTCTCGCACCTGGGCCTGAGGACCTGCTTGCTGACGCTGCCTCCCAGACCCCAGTGGCATCCTCTGAGCTAATAGAGGATGCTAACGAGAACTGCTAAGCCCCAGCCTGGCCATGGCATCGATCCCACCACCTTCCCATCCTGCTGTCTTCTCTCCATCTCCCTCTGGCCAGTCTTAACTCTCCCCAGCACGTCCCCCTTGCTCACACCTTTCATCTCCTCCCCACCCACAGCCCGCCGTGCTGTGGGGCTCATGGGCTCTTGGCCAGCTGTTAACAGCTGGTGGGAGCAGAGCCCGAAGGGAGGCATTTTCCCTACAATATCCTCCTGCCTCACCGGAGATGGCAGTGAGGAATCGGGTCCCTTAGGACCCACGGGCTGCAGCATCATGTTTGCTCTTCATTTTCATTCCAGGGACACGGTCCCCAAGGCTGGTGTCTTGCACAGCTCCTGGCAGGTACTGGAGGGAATTTAATGCACCCTTAGTGCTCTGGAAATGGTGGCTGGGTGGGAGGAGGAGAGGCGAGACCCAAGGCTGGGAAAGAGGAACACTTCACTGAAATTCGCCACGTGCCGTTCGACAGCCAGGCAGCCTCAAGCCCAAACGCCTTGTTAATGGGGCTCCCACCCCGAGCAAAGGTGGAGCCATCTCACCGTGCTCAGCCCATCTCTGCCTGTTGGAGGGAGCACGGGGCCGACCGTGAGCACACGTGAGACCCCAGCAAAGCCTGGCTCAGAGGCTCATTCACCACTCACAACATCCATCTCTGCTGGCTGCTCACTGCCTCCTCCTCTTCGGAAAGCCCTGAGCTGCCAGCCAGCCAGAGGCAAACCGTGGGGTGAGATGAACTGGGAGCATCGCTCGAACACATGGATGTCCACTCACAGCCCCGCGCACGCAGCCTGTGCCCACCCGGGCACCCGCCTGGATCCCCCACATACCCCCGCTGAGGAGCTCCTCCAGAGACACTGCAAGAAAACCTGGGAGATAACACATGCCTGCGACATTAGCAATTAAGGAACATTAATTATAATAATAATAATTATCACAAAATAGCATTTTTATGGCACAATATTATGCTGAAGGATTTACAACATACTGAATCATGAAGTTTGTAATTAAAGTTATTTTAGTTTCTAATTTTGCTTTAATTCTATTCCAATAAAAGATATGATAAATATACCTTAAAAAAAAAAACCTGCAGAAACCATTACTTAAGGCAATTTCTCTATACAGGGATGTTATATTGCAGCACAGAGATCCCTTGAGGAGCATCACAAACCTCGGCGAGGAAGAAGCATCTGTCCCTGTGAAACACGGAGCTCCACACGCCTGGACCCACGTGTTTTCAGCCCACAACGCACCCACGGCCTCTGGGCTTTAGATTCCAGCCACGAGCCCTAATGAGATGGTTTTGTAAGTCACTGTCTTTCTTCTGCTGGTGGGACGGGAGGAACTGGAGAGCCTGGTATCCATGAGGAAGCTTCCCCAGGAAGAGCCAAGCTGGATTTATTCCTCACGCTGCTGCCGGAGGAGTCCTGGCATCACCACAATGTGTGTGATGCTGCCCAGACAGAGCAGGGGTGTTTCACTCCGGCTCTGACTTCAGTCCATGCACCTGTAACAGTGGGTAGGAGAGAGAGAGCAAAGAAAAAACCCAAATCCCAATATTCCTGGCCTTGGAGACTTCCTTTTTTTCCCACCTCTCAATGTTTCTTCTATGGGAAAATGTTGATTGACTAAAGAGATTTTACTTAAAAAAAACCAAAAAACAAACCAACAAACAACCTGCAATTGTTTTGGTGAAAGTTCATCACCACAGCAAGAAAAGGAAAAAAAAAAAAAAAGACAGGGAAATTCTTTAGACATGGTCAAAGATCTATGTCTTCGAAGAGACATTAACATCGTAAAAGGGTGTTTCAGTTCCATTTTGTGAATAAATCTCATGATATGAACAAAGCCAAGACCAGAACACAAAGGGTGACTCTTACCACCGCAGCCCGCCCTGGCCGCCCCATGCCTTGCTGCACAGGAATTTCAAGTAACAAGTGTATCACCCTGCTGTGGAGGCAAGATACGTTCTGAAGTCTCAGGTCCTCCAAACAAACAAGTCCAGCCTCCCCTTTGCCGGACTCGCACCGTAACCCAGCCGGACCCGTGCAGACAGCCAGGCTCACGCTGTCCCAGCCTTCCCGTCTGAATGCGTCACTTCGTCAGGAGACATGGGGCCATCTTCAGCGGGTCTGAGCCCCTTCAGCTGGGAGCTGCACCCCGCTCTCACCACTGACACCAACCAGCACAAGGGGAGGGAAGGTAAAAGGAGGAGCTGATGGGCTTGAGAAGCCATTTGCCTCCAAACCCCCCCAACACCGTCTGCATGGCCCGGGCAGCCCTGGCTGTGTCCCAGCAGAAGCCACCACAGGGTGTGAGCAGCTGAATGTCCATCACATCCATCCCGCCAGAGTCAGTGTGGACGTGGTTGGCACACTGCCATCCACGGTGGCAACGGCCATTTGATTTGAAAGCCAGAGGATGTGCGGCATTCCCCACGCCCACAGCGCGGTCCCTGCTCGCTGCCTTTTAGGAGCCCTGTCCGCCTGACCCCACGGGGCTGGGGTCTAACGCTGGGGCAACTCATCACACCAGTGGAGCAGCCACAGGCCAAGGCTGGCAGCCCTTTACCCTTAGCTCTGCCCAAACTGGGCAGTGCAGTTGACTGCCTTCGCGCCCAGCCCGCAGCCCTGCTGCCCCCCCGGACCCTCCTAGGACTTAACTTCATCATTAATTTAAGCGCTTCTGTGTTGCCTGCCGGGGCCTCCCGGGCACCCACCTCACCCCAGACACAGGGAATGTTACGAGCAGGTCTGGGAGACGATAGATCTTGGCTCCCTGACAGACCATAACTGATGGCTGGTTCGGGAGGGAGCCGGGCAGCGCCGATTCCCAGAAAAGCGGCGGGCGATCCAAGCACCCACGCTCCTCCTAGATAGAGGAGGACCTAACCTCAGCTGGGAGGGAGATGGGAATCCCCCAAAAGCAGAGCAGGGGCAGTGGGGCATGTGTTTGGGGGAAGGGTGGGGGCTTTAACTAAACGAGGCACCTATATTACTAGCAAGGTCTTTAATTGATTCTGGAAGAGTGATTTCTAAATTATATCCTGACGTGTACACCACAATCAATAAATGCATTAAAGCAGCAGGAACCTGCAAGCCCTTCAGTTGTGCTGCTCCACGCCATCCCCGCAGCCCATACCCTGCTCCGCACCCCTGCAGAGGAATCCCCTGTGGGAAGCAGGGCCAGGTGTTGCAGCAGCTCAGGATGTGTCCCCATGGAGCATCCATCCCTGGGCAGGTCCCCTGTGCCCCAGGGGGGTGCAGGCACCCCAAAACGCTGATTTCATTGAGGCTGTGCCACGGTTTGATGGCAGAGGCAGAAACAAAACGCACTGTGCTGCACCAGGCTGGTGCTCCCACTGCAGCCTGGAGCTCCCTCTCTTACCCTGCTCCCCATCTCCTGGCTCCTTCTTACAAACTTCTTTGATCTGGAAAACCAACAGTGAGGCAGAGCGGTCCTTTCAATACGGACATGCCACAAATCCTGAAAAGCTCAGCTGCCCACCTGTTTTAGGATCACAGGTTTAGGAAGGGGTTTACCACCCTTAGGAAGGGGTTAAGCGATTTGAAGAAGCCTCCTGGAAGTTCCCACTCTCGGCGCATGCTCCTCTGGCACATCCCCGCTGCCCAAAGGGAGAGCTGGGAGCTAGAAAAACAAAAGCAAATACAAACACTTCAGCCTATTCATAAAAAAGTTTACAAAATGACGAGTGAAAGACAGCTAATGATGCATCGTATGGTTAGTGCCAGGGAAAACGCTCTAAATTAAAGTCCTCAAATATGAAAGAATCAACATTTAATACGACAGTTAATGTATGTTATTTAAATGTCACTTCATTATTAAAAGTGTATATTTTTTGAGGTTTAATAACCATGTAATTGAGGCATCTTTTCTATAGTTAAACCTTGGCAAATATGTTTTTCATAATTAGCTGGTATTTATTTAACATGCAATAACCATCCCATTAAATTTAATGACTTCAATTAATAGGTACAGAGGGGCCTTTTTTAATGTCAATATGTATTGTTAAAGTTGGTTCCTGACACAGTGCCACGAGCAAGCTTGGCTACCTGGGGGTGACCAGGGAGGGCAGGAGCTCGAGCCCAGCCACCCGCTTTCCCCTGCAGGTGTGAGACCCCTGGTCACCCACAGCCAGGGAGGGGGTGCTGCGTGCCCTGGCCAAGGCTCAGGGTGCATGAAGAGGGTGATGTCAGCAGGCACGTCAGCCCATCCATGCCCTCATGGCACCTCCTCACCCCGCCAGCCCCAAGGAGCAAAGCCGAAGGGCAAACTTTGCTGGGGCAGTGAGTCAGGAGAGGCTGAGCCCAGTGCAGCCTCGGCTGAGCCTTGTAGTCCAAATTAGCGAACAGCCCAGGGTAAATTAACTCCTTTAACAAACCATCCAGCACAGAGTTATTAACGGGCTTGTAATAAAGCCCGGCAGGATGCTGTGCGCGCTGCAATCCCACTGGGCTCCAGGCTATAAAACCCCACACCGTTAGGGAGCAAACCTCCATCACGCAGGTGCTGTGCTGTCTCCGTCACCCCAGCAGCTCCCCGGCCCAGGGCAGGGGCTCTGCTGCTGCCTCCCAGGCCCCTGCAGCCCCAGGGCTCTCCCTGCTCCCCAGCTCCAGCAGGACCCCTCAAATGCCTCTCCCCATCCTTTGGGCCTCTGTTCTCCCCATGGAACTCACTCACATGCCAAGGGACTTGGATTTGCCTGAAGGCAGAAGGGCCCAAGGAGCCAAGCAGGGAGCAGCACACGTTTCCCCATGTAGGGAACTGGGAAGTGCACTGGGGAACACGGACCAAACCCCTCGGAAAGCAATTACTGCTGGTGAGAAGTGGCGCACTAGAAGCACATCGCCCTTTTGCTCCAGCAAAAGTGCCGGAGTGTGGAGCCACAGCAGCTGGCCCTGGGGCAGGCTGCAAGCAAGGCGCTCCCCCAGGGGCCCCAAAAGGCCGATGGCCAAGGTCAGCAGCCACAACCACCCCCCTGTGCACAGCCCAGAGGACCCCGGTGCTTCCCAGTGCCCTGTGGCCACCCACCCATCCCTGAGGCCATATCACCTGGGGATGTGATGCTGGATGTGGGCATCAGGTCAGGTCATATCCTCCCGTCTTTCAAACTGGTAAGATGATGCTAGAAGAGCTCAACTGCAGCAAGGGGACCCTGGGGAGGTGGTTGCAAGCTCTGTTGTTTTTCCAGTTGTCTCGAGCCAGGACAAGGCTGGGGAGATGCTAAATCCTTGAAGACAAAGGATTATAGGTTTGGCTTACACCTCTGGCAAGGCTGGCCTGTGTTCAGGGTGGCTTGGTTCACCCGAGGGCAGAGCTCCAGCTCTAGCAGAGCCCACATCCCCAGAAATACCCAGCACACGGCCCCGGGGCTCTACTTCCACCCCTGACTTCTCCCTGCCCCTTCCAGCCCTTTCCATTGCAGCACAGCGGGGGCTCTTGGGCAGCCACCATCTCACCACCTCAGTGTCCCTGGTACTTTCTTCCCCAGTTAAAACTCTATGAAACTATTTCCAGACGATGGCCAAAATGCCCCGAAGATCAACCAGATTGGAGAAACATATGTTTCCACGCATTTCCCCAGGCATGGAGCAAGGTACTGGCAGCACCCCGTGCCTCCACTGGGCAAGACACCGGCTGCTTACGCTCGCCTGGCCCGAGCGCAGTGAGGTGGCAAGACTTAGCAGTGATCAGTGAACACCATTTAACTTCAGCATCAGTATTTGGGGGACCCCATCGGCGGCTCTGACAAGGCCACCATGAGCCGGCTGCAGCCATCTGCTCTCATGGCCTGGGACCCCAGTGCTGGCAGGGGTGGACCGGTGGTTTGTGGGCTGGGTGGGAGGACTCCCACCCCAGTGCCCTTTTACCTGTGAACTCAGCTGGGATAGCCTAGCTGGGAGCAGAGCCGATGGGGTTACTTAGTGCCTCAACTCAGGCACAGGTGCCTGGTGGCGAAGCTGCCAACCTCCAAACAGCCACCTGCACTGACATGGCTGTAAACTGCCTTCGGAGCCACCCAGGACCCACACCGGAGGGCAGGTGGCTGCGGTGGCGTGCAGCCCCGCGCAGGAGCCCAGCACAGGTGATTAATCCTCATTAGCAGCCTGACGGGGAGACAGGCTTGCTGGGCCTGCAGCACAGGGCGGCTTCTCCCACAGTGGAGAAGCTCCTCTGGCACTGCTCACTGCTACGCTCCTCTGCTTGTGCCTCTCTTCCCCAGTGTCCTCCTCTCTGTGCAACTCTCCCTTCTCCTGCCCTTTCCCTGCCCTCTCTCGCCCTTGTTTCCTCCTGCCTCTCTCTATCCCTTCTTCCCACTTTTCCTTTCAGCGTCCCGCTCCAGAGACGCTCCTGCAGCGCTGCTCCCACCCCAAAGCATGGGTGAGGCTGGTCCCTGCCTGCCACACTCTGCTCCCAGCAGATGCCAGAGAGCCCCTGTAATGGGGCAGCTGCTGAGAATCCGGCATACCGTGCCACAGCCTCAGGCACCGACCTCCTGGCTTTCCGGGGAAGAAGATGAAACCGGGACGTGCCAAACAAGGCCACCTCCAGAGCCCAGACCTTCACTGCTGGGGACACAGGGTTTTCTGGGCATGGGCAGAGCACAGCCTGGCCAGGGCAGACCAGCAATGGTGTGCAGGGACGTGCGTCCCTGGTGTGACATCCCCCAAGCGAGCAAATGCAGCTTCTCACACAGCAGATGGCAAATCCTACAGCAGGGAGGGGCGGCGGGGTGCCCATCAGCACCCCCAGCTATCGCCTTCACTCTGCACCTCCCTTTTCAGGGCTGGGAGCCAGCACTGGGCTCCTGGGGTCTCCCCTCCACCACGCTTCTCTCCTCAGCTCCAAATGTCCCCAAGGACGCACCCCGAGGCCAGGGACCAACCTCTGCCTCCTGCCCCCAGGTCCATCAGCCACCACTCCAGGAGCAAGCACCAAGTTGGAGCAAAAAAGGACCTTGATTTTAAAGAAAATAATAATTCTAGAATAAATAAATAAATAATGAGCCCAAGCACAAGTCTGCTTTTAAATTCAAATGTGCAATATGGCCCAGAGTCTTGGAGCCAGAAGGAAACTACAGATTTGGGCAAGGAAACAGGGAATATTTCACTTCAGCTCAGTCCAAGCCATCATGATTTACGCAGCAGCAAGGGAGGTGGGGAGAGCGTGGCTCCCCAGGGCTCTGCAGCTCCGGCAATCGTCCCCCTGCCACCACCCCGGGCTGCTGTCTCTGGACCAGAAAAGTTTCTGTAGGGTTTCATGTCCAACATCAGCTCCCCATCATGCCCCACCAGCCCTGCTCCAGGGCCACAGCTGTGCCAGGGCGGGGGGTTCTCACTGGGGCTCCTCTTTAATCCTCCAGCACCCCATGGGCACAGCGCGCTCCCACCTTGCCGGGGCCCAGGACCCTCCAGCCCGAGCGGGGTGCAGAGCCGTGCAGCATGGTACCCCAGCAGGAATCTAACACCCAGACCCTGCTCAGAGGCCCTTTGGGATCACAGAAGCACTGGTGGCCAGTAGCTGCCATCCAGCTCCGGCTGGGTGTCTGCACAGGGCAGCAACGCCATGACTGTGGCCCCGTCCCAGGGGAGATGGACTCCTGCTGCTGCCAGGGGGTTGCCGCCCCTACCCTGTCCCAAGCCAAGGCCAAGGGACATTCTTCTGAACAGCAAGGCTTCACCCAGGCAGTGGCAGTGGCCAGTTCCTGCCCATCGGGCCACTCGGTTAATGCACCCGCCCTGGGAGCCCAGAGCCATAACCAGGATTCACATCCTCTGCCAGTCACAAATGACATGAGTTTGGACAGGCCTCAGCCCATGTCCTGCGGCCGGGCACAGGAGGGCTCTCGCCTCTCCCGTAGCGAGGAGGCGGCGCCCGGGTCATCTGGGACGCGCACAGCGGTGCCCCTCGGCTTTCGGCAGGCGCAGACCCCCGCCAAGGGCGGAGCCTGGGAGCAGCGCCCGGCCGCGGCCCCGGGCCCCCCCGGCTTCCCCCGGCCGCGGCCCCGGGCCCCCCGGCTTCCCCCGGCCCCGCAGGAGCCGGGAAGCGGCACCGGCAGAAGCGCGGACCGACAGTGCCATCTTGCGCTGCCTGCCAGAAGGGATGCCCGGCCCCGCCGGCGCCCCCGCCCCACGGGTGCGGGTCCGGCCCCAGGGAGCGGTGGGTGCCCCGCGGCCGCACGGCTGGACACCCCGGTGGGTGCAGCAGGTGGGTGCTCCGCACCCCTCGGCAGCACGGGGCCGTGGGGACCCGGCACAGGCGGCCTCGTGACAGCGGGGCTGGATTGGGGGGAAAATCCGAATAAACCCCCAGTTCTGTTTTTCCATCGCCAGCAGGTGTGTTACCCCCCCCACCAAAACCACTGCCACCGCCCCGGGAGCCCCGCACCTACACAGGGGTGCGAGGTGAGAACAGGCAGAAGGCAACGGCCGTGCCCACAGCTGCGTCCCAAATGCAGGAGCTGCGGGACTCTCTGCCCCAAAACCAGACATCTCGACGCGTACGCATCACCCGGACAGACACGGGCCGCACAGCTTTGCACAGGGACGTCCCAAGAGGAAAACCCTCGGCCCTGCACACGGGGGTTCAAGGGCTGCTGCCATCAGTCCTGCTGGCACAGTGGCTGCTGGTGGGGCTGGGGAAAGGAGCCTTTCCCAAAAACAGCCCTCGGAGCACATTCCAGCTTCCCTAGAAACAATGGGGCAACACGGCCCAGCATCGCCTCAGTGCAAAAAGAGCAAAGCGAGGGTACAGGGCCAGCTCCCGGTGGGTGTGAAAGAACACGGGAGGTGTCGGGGACAGCTCGTCACCGTGTCACCCCATCCCCATGCGTGGCTGCTGGGGCACCACAGCCCTGACGCGGCGAGCCAGGCACAGAGGGGCTGCAAAGGCCACAGGCAGCGCTGTGACATCCTCGCCCACCTCCCCATGGCACACGCGCACCCTCTGCCGTGAGCGTGGAGAGGGAGGGAGGGGGGAACCGACTGCGGGGTGGGGGGAAAAAATCTGCTTCGTAAATTACCGCTGGTACCAAATGTCCCTTCTTATCAAGACTGGACGGGTATTCAATTTTCTCTTCAAACGCCTGCTTTCTGAAATGGTAATAGAATTTCAAATCTAGGGGAAAAGGGAGGGGAAAAACTGAATATGCAAGGATTAACAATGAGAGAGAGAGACAAAGGAAGAAATTATACCAAAAAAATATAGTTGAAGCCTTTGCAGGAATTAATTAAATACAAATATAAAGAGAAAATTAACAGTCTCATGCTTAGGAAGGGGGAGAAAAGGGATATTTTCTGAGTTTAATTAACCTTTTTTTGCCAAGAACAATGAAGAGGAAGGGGGAAGGGAGGGAGGGGAGAGCAAAGACTCCTAATTGTTTTGCCTTGCAGGAGATAATTACGGAGCCGGCTGGGTCGGGGGCTGCCCACGTGGGTTTGGGGTGCGTGGGTCCGGCTCGCGCACGTGCCGGGATTGCGTGCGTATAATAACTCGTTTGTTAGTCGTAACTGGTAGGTCAATGGGGAGGAGCAAAGGCAGAGTTGGGAAGAGCCATAGTCCCCTAGATGTCAGGGCACTCGAGGTGCGTGAGGCGGGGGACATGACCTCCCATCAGTGCCAAGGAGAGTGGGAGAGCATTGGGCTACTGTGGGGGGCGGCTGGTGGCCACGGCGGCCGGCAGGACTGCGAGAAGACCTCTGTGCCCGTGCTCCCCAATGTCTTGTTTGCAGGTTTGGTATCTGCGGTGCTTGGAGGCATCAGTCACAGAGTGACAGCTGGGGGTAGGATGGGGTTTTGGAGCAGCTGGACGGCAAATTAATGGTCTTTGTCACCACTGTCCCCTCCTGGGGAAAGCAGGGGAGCCAGGCAGTGACAGGAGGATGAAAAGCAACAGGACAAGGGGAGGAAAGGCGATGCCAATGCTAAAGGGAGCACCTGCCTGCTGAGTCCTTGCTGCCCTCACGCTCCTTACCCTGGCACCTCTCTGCTTTGCTGCTCTCTGTGCCAGAGCTGTTTGGCCACAGCGTAGACTCCGAAAGAGGGAAAGGGGACAAAGCCAGGCCTGGAGAGCAAGAGCTCTGCCAACCTTAGCAGCAGGCCAACATCGTGCCCAGCTGCAAGGAGCAGTACAGTGCTCCCTTGGGGCTATGGGCACTTTCAGACACCCAGGCTTATACTTGCAAGCCCCCCAACATTTATGGCAACTCACCACCAGTGACTGGGAGCGATGGAAATGGGCCAGTCAGTGCCCCATGAGCCACTCAGACAAGGGGTGAACAGCATCATCCTTCTCCTCTGGGTCTCAGTGCTGGGGCTGCTTGCAGGGAGGAACACGCGGAGCTTCGGGGCCAGGTGCTGCCCGCACAACACCTGCAGGCGCTGCCTGCGCGAGGCGGTGGCGAACTGGCAGCGTGACGGGTTTCTCAGTGCTGTTCACTACATCCTTTCGACGCCGCGGTGCCATGAGGTTAGAAGCAGGACTTGTCTCCTTCTAACCCCAGCCAGGTGACACAAAGACTTCCTGAGGATTCGTCACACGTACCTTCCTTGGGCCACCACCACACATGGAGATGTCTTCTACTCCTGCACCACAAGCTCTCCCAGATACATGCAAAGCGCTCTCCTCTTCCTCTTGCACCCCCTCACCATGATTATACCACCACCCATCACA
Source organism: Tauraco erythrolophus (assembly GCF_009769465.1). Lineage (NCBI taxonomy): Eukaryota > Metazoa > Chordata > Aves > Musophagiformes > Musophagidae > Tauraco > Tauraco erythrolophus. The sequence goes on from NC_141476.1 coordinate 12,642,699, forward strand.
CACGTGCTCGGGTGGATGATGGAGAAGCCGAGGTCCACGCTCCTGGATGAGGATACAGGCAGTAGAGCTGGTTTTCCAGGTGGGATCAGCTACACTGAAGCCCTCTTTCCACCTGGTGACAGAGGGAGAAGTTCATTGTTCCCAGCCAGGAGGCTCCTGAAAGGCACAAGCTCCAAACCCGACCTCTGCATGACTCTGGCCCTTCCAGCACAGCATCGCCAGGAGGACGCACACACGAGCTACAGATTACGTGGGAATCCGGACAGGGTGATTAATAAGTTAAAACCAACACCAGCGAGCATTTATTTAAAAAACACGGCTTCTTATCTGTCCAGGAATAGATTGCAAAATTATTCAAGAGTCTTCAACGTAAATTATTCTCGGTACAGGGATTGTTTAAATTGCAAGCTGGGAATATTACTGTGAAGTGTACAAGGTATGTGGTAAATTATGTAACCAATTTATGTAATTTATAAATTGAGTAACATAAATTAGCTACACAAGGTACAGCATGAATGTCAAATTGTATACTCAATTGTCACAATAATAGCTCAGCATCAGATTAGCTTGAGGATTAATCCAGACGGTACAAAGTCTGGATGTTACAAACAAATAAATATAAATATCAAACTGTATACTAACAGCTCAAACTAGAAAGTTATTGGCATTAATAAAGTGCAACCACTCAATTACTTGTCGGGGGGAAAAATGAGGCAGGCACAGCAGAATCAGTTTGCACAGACCTCCCAGCATTAGTGCCCTGCAAAGTGCTTTGGTGAGGACAGAAACTACCCAAGCCCTCTCCAGAAGTCCACGTCTCACTCCTGGGGTAAGGAATATCTCCATTAACAGTAAGAGGCTACAACATCACTGATGAATTTGCAATTAAGAAGTTTAGATGAAAGGCACCATTACACCAGTTAATTCATTGCACACAGGGCCATGAGTAGGGAAAAGTCCATGAATCTATTGCGCAGCTCTAAGACTCACCTGCCATTACTCACTAATCCAAATTTTCAGGACTTGGAGGACCCTTAGGAATCCAGGAACAAGGCTGTAGGTTTTCCTCAAGATAACAGTCAAAGGTACATTTCAACTACTCCTTTTCCATGCGCTTCCCCTCTGCTCCCACAAACTATTCAACTCCCAGGTTCAGCATGGGCAAGACAACCCTGGGCCAGGCATAGCCTTTTTGGACATAGAGATGCCATGAGATGAAAGGAGCTTCTCTTGCAGTCTTCAGGCAGAGCTTTGATATAAATTGAAAACCTGGGAAGGGTTTTTGGGAGGATATGTGGGGATTTGGAGCAACAGGAGGAAATATTACAGACTGGTTTATAAATTGCTTAACCTAAAACCTAAGGCTGGATGGAATAATTACTTGGGACCAGAAGCAGCAAGAAGGGCCAGGAGCTCTCTCCAGGGAGCCTTGCTCACAGAGTGGGCCCCATGGGCACTGTGGGCAGCAGCAGGGCTAAGCCACATTTCATACTTTTTGCTCTGCTATCCACATTCTCAATGGATGCTAAAGGCTTCCAAGTTTCAGAACTTTTTGCCTTGTACTCCTCTTTAAAATCTAATTTTCTTTCAAGTCGAGAACAGCAGAATTCTGCTCTCCTGAGAACAGCCGTGATTATATTGTCATCTACTTGTCCAGGAGTGATGCAAGGTCTGTAGCCATGTTACAGCATCAGCTTCCAGTCCCAGAGGTGACTAGAAAGTGACCTAGAGCACTACTCTCTTGAGTATAACTTAATAAAACCTCCCTGTTAAGTGTGTGTGCTTGGTTTTCCCAGAGAGCTGTCTGTGCTTGGACCTCGCAAGCAATTCCACGAGGTGAGCACTGGTGGGCAGTGACCAAGTTCACAGTCAGAAGGATGATATAGATTGCCTTAAAATCATGGCATGCAAATGGGTCTCATTTTTCTGTGCAATTCCTTGCACTGTTGAACAGACTTTTACCCAGCAGAACCACCACGCTTTGAAATATCTGGCCCATCAGGCACAAAGGTTTTCCTTTCTCCTGATACCATCACCTTGACATTGGATTCCTATAACTTATATAAATCTAATCCCATTCATTGGCTGAAAATAGCCTCAAACAAAACTACTGTTTGTGTCAGCAACGAGCAATGCAGGACCACCTGCAGCCTCTGAAGAGGACATCTGCTTTGCTCTTTGAGAAGCTGAAGAACCAGACCCTGCTGTCTGAGGGTGCTTCCAAGATTATCAGTTTAGACTCTGAAGCATAATTTCTCTTCTCTATCTGTTTAGCCACAGACTAAATTGCGACCCTTTCCTTCAGACAGCACAGTTCATTTTTCCTGGCAACAGGGAGGTCAGGCTGACCAGCAGCAGGGTGGAACTGACAGCTGGCACTGAGGTTTCACGGCTGGGTTTCATTAGGATGTTAGGGAAAGCAGCCATGAAGTATATTGAATATATTACTGTGGATATTCCATTTTCTAAACCGCCCTCCAGCCTGGGAATTTATACTTCAGGGTACCACAAGGCACTATATAAAACAATTAGGATGTAGTCTTGAAATAAATGGATAAGCATTTTCTCTTTTTGTAACCTCTTTAACTTAAAGATCCCACAGTGCTGCACAAGCACCTGATTTAAGTTTGGAACAAGCCTAGCACACAGATAAGTCTACTGGTCTCAGCTCGTACTCCGCTTGGCCAACCGTGCCTGCCTTCCCACCGCGGAGCCCCAAGATGCGGTCACAGAGCCCTGCTTGGGAGCAGGCACAAACCTCACGGCCGAAGGTGGTTTCGGACACCTGCAACGCACGCGGGTGCCAGGCTCAGACTACATGGCCATCACAGATGCACAGCATTGATCCATTTAATCCAATAAATGGCAATCCAAGGAAGTTATCATTAGTTGGCAACAGTGCACGAAAGCTAAGGAGTAGAGGGAAAAAGTTCCAACACAAGGAAGGCTTGCAAAAGAAAAATGAGTAAATAAGGATTAAAGGGACTAGGAAGGCTGTTTCATTGAAGCAGCCCATAAAGAGCAATCTCTCTGCCTTTTGTAAACTTTTATTTTGGCTGAAATTATTTAAGCTAAATCCTGAACTGGCGTTTCCCCCCGGCTCATTAAGAGCCACAAAGCTTCATTGCAGTCACCAGCCAGACCTCTTCAGCAGCTGAAATGCTACTGAAGGAAAAGTAAAGAATTAATTTTTAAAAAGCCATGTTCGCACACAGCTTTATCAAATGGCAAAAATTCAAATCTCTCCCTTGGTTCAGCCTCTCGGAGGGGGAATGCACGGCAGCACTGGCAGAGTTCCTGTTTACTTGTTTTATGATGGTTGTAACGAGGAACCCATTAAATTAATAGCCGTGCTTTATTTTTAATGTTATGTTTAGCTAATCCTGACTTACAGTGGCACTCCCCATTCATAGAAAATAAAAATCAAACTCACTATGACAATGGACCCCATCACCAAGAAATGGATACTGAGGGATGTTTCAAGAGGTCGTAGGAGAGAAAAAAAATAACACCCTTCTCATTCCTTCTCAGGCAATGACACTCGTGTCCCTCAGTTGGTGCCCATTAGAGAAATTGGCTCAGGCAGTTCAAGGACTAAATAATACAAAACTGATCTAAAGCCATAACAAAAAACAAACCCACAACTGCCAGGTAGACCCATTGTCACGTTATGACACAAGGTCAGGTCAACAGAGATCAGGGAGCAATTTGACCGGTCTACCGGCTTCCCAAGAAAGACGAGACCCTTGTACCCGATCCGCCTGCCCTCCCTGGGCAGCCCGCTAAGTCGGAGGGTGTTCACCTGACCTGTTCAGGGACCCTACGGGCAGTGCAATGGGCCGTATTCTCTATATCAATTATGATATATATTCTCTGTATCAATTATGGAGTTTCCAGAAACTTATTTTTTTATATATATATATGTATATGATAAATTTTATTACATATGCTCGTGACAGAATACAGATTCGAAGATAGCTGGTGATAGGGACTGACTGCGAAAACAGATTTGGTGTCGAATAATATAAAACTAGAACTGATCAGTGATAATACTTAATAGCTAGCAAGATGTTAGTCAGTAAATGCGCGTAACACAGAGCTCTTACCCAATAGGCGTCCCTATGGGGGGGAGAAGAGAGGTCCAGCCCGCCGACTGATCCCAAATGTTTCGATGGAGGTCTTCTCCCTAACAACCCCCTTCTCTTTTGCCATTTTATACTATTTCTTTACTTTCAGGTGGAGCTCGAGTGACTTTAGTCATACATAAATTTTTGCAGCCCAGAGGCGGGTGGCTTTTGAGGTGGAGGTGTATTTTAGTATCATATTGACGTTATAATGAGCGAAGTTCAGCTTCAGAACATGATTTCACCATCACTGCTGAGGCAGTAGTTGCAAACCATCTTCCTTGATAGCAAATATGTGGCTATCTTCGCCGGACGTTCTTTATTCATGATAACAGGGATGAGCCATGGTACCTCTGTACCACTCTGTTCCCCACGTCACAGATATTGTGCATTCCGTCCTACTAGATGCAGGCCTTGTCCATTTCCAAGTGCGTTCTGTTCCTGGGAACAGCAACTGTGTCTTATCTCAAGGCTGCTCTAATATTACAGCTCACGTCAAGATGAAAGCTGAACTTTGGGGGATAATATTCTCCCATTCCCCCCTAATTTCTGTTACTTTTCCACACCCATTCCAGCTCCACTAGCACCTCAGCATGAGATACTGAAACAGAGAAAACCTCCCATCCTGCCCCTGCGAGAAAGCAACCCCTCTGATGGCTCAGTGGTCAGAGGCTGAAAGCTGGTGATACTCTCCTTACCTGTAAGGTTTAAGTTACCCATTCACACACGTCAGAGTACGTTACAGGTTAACGAAGCAACTGGGTCAAAATGAGCCTTCTTAGATCTGGGACAGATTTTGGGAACAGCACCCTGCAATTTATCTGTTCAGCGGCTGGTGACCATGGAGAGCTCGAGCAGCTCTGCCCTGTACTCAAGGAGGAGATGCCCACTCAGAGACTCAAGCAGAGCTGCTCAGGCACAGACACACACGCAGAGGGCACAGCTGGAGTGGGCACGTGTGGGCAGAGCACTTTCAGCCGTACCAGCCACCAACACAGGCAAGTACCGACCACGGATGAGCACACGCAGTTAGCGAAAGCTGCAGAAGGATCTCACTGATCAGGACAAGCAGTTCACGCGTACTCACCAGGTCCACCTCCCACTGCTGTACAGTAGCTGGGCACTGCATCCCCACAAATACGACAGGCTGAGAGACTCCTGGCTCACCACTTTCAGAATACAGCAGCTGCCTCAGAGCAGGTATAACTCAAGTAAAACAAGCCCTTTTTATTACAGAAAACCTTGGTAAGGCCCAAATACAGAGAACCCAGAAGGACTCTGAGTTTCCAGCATGATGATCAGAAAGCTACTAACAAGGGCAAGGCTGGATGAGCTCTCCTATAGCTGCTCTCAGACCTCGGTCATGTCCCACTTTGCAGTCTGGGTGACCCAATAATCTTCCCTGGTCTTAAACGGTGAAGATAACATTTTTTTGTTAAATTCTGTAGAGAAGGAAGTGGGAAAATATATAGGACTGAACTGCACGCACCAGTTTGCCATAAATGTTAGCAGTAGATGGGAATGAAACAACTTACTCTGCAGCTGTCAACCCAATATTAACTCAGTATTCAAAAAGGATTTTGAAATGAAAGCTTTAAGGGATCCATAAGAGGGTGAGTAGATCCTAACTCTTCAAAAAGAGGCATGTGAGGCTTTGTTTAGGCTTATGCTAACCAGCAAACCAGCTCCAAAGATATCAGAAATTATATTTATTTCTAAACAAACTGTCTGAAAATAGAGGAGGATGCAAAATAGGAATCAAAATGAGACTCCAGGTCCCCACTGCCCCTTCTCCTACACTCCCTGGGACAGCAAGTCTTCCATGCGAAAGCTCCCAGAAAAGACAATACAGGAACCAGACACAAGTACTATCAACATCTCATAGCACATTGCACAAACAAAATGGCTGGATCAAGCACAAGCTACTCCACTGAGTGCAAGCAGGAAGAGCATCTAATTTAGGCCATTCGCAAGGGGAAAACAGCTTCAGGAGCAGTTTGTTACATACCCCTAAGGGAGCAGTTGATTTCATCTTTAACCTGGAAAGAAAAGTTGGTTTGCTGCTCTCTCTAGGAAGACAACAAAGGAAAGCTCTCTGCCATGTGCTGACCTCTGTAAAAAATCTGAAAAGAGCACATGTGTCATTAAATCCAAGATACACTTTTGACACTGAGCCCTCCCGAGACCAGTGGCTGCTCCATTTGCTCCCTCTGGCTTTGCCCCAGGCTGCGCAACTACCACTCTGCCAGCATAATTACACACCAGTTCGGGAGACAGAGGAGCATCATTACTTGCCCTAAACAACCTCAGCATGAAGATGACTACTGGTCCAGGCTAATTACTTCTATCTGCATCACCCTTCACTCTCCCAAGGCACCAGCCCAGGAGAACCAGGGAAATGACAAGAAACCAAGAAGCATTCCAAGAGCAGAGTGATAAGGCTGACACATAAGGAGGGCAGGTGAGTCGGTTCAGGAATATCACATCCATCTTCTCAAAGGATTAAAAAAAAAAAAAAGATAAAATGGGAGCAGGTGTGAGGCTACAACCCCACAGGACTCTGAACAGCCCTTCAGGCTCCCATGGGTTTCTCAAAAAGGGCTGGTAACTCTACAGTGCAGTGTGTAACAGCTCCCCAGGGTGGAAAAAAGAGCTGTTGCACTTCTAGGCTGTACTTTATCCAGGCACATCTAGTTACAGCAGCTCTTAGAAGGAGTGGGAAGGAATGGGTGGGGATGCCTTTTACCTATACTGCTTCTAACCCAAAAAGAACAAGTCACCACAAAACCAAAGAACGTGGTCCTGAGGTGTGTACAAGACAGCCAATGAAGCGTTTTAGAGAATCAGACATAAACAATTTAGTGACAAGCTACAGACAAACACTTTTAACCAGTTTGGAAATAAAAAATAACAACAACTTGAAAGACAAATTGAAAAATTCTGCCTGGAAAAGGAGCACACAGCATGAGATCACAGGATTCAGCAGACTATAAAATAGGAAATGAGACTTACTCTTCTCCCCCTACAGCTACAAAAAACCCTCCTACATAGATTACAGACAGGCTTGGCAATTGCCTTCCTCCTCTAGACTCTTCTGTTGTGGACAAGACAGACTTGGTAGGAGCCTGAATGCAGAGAGGATATTAGATAAAGCATCTTGCAAAGCCAACTGTGAAATATTAACAACAGGAGACAATGGGTTGTGTTTTTATGCAAGATCACAAATTTGGTGCTTAGAGAGCCTGAGATGTTCTTGCACACTGGAATCTCAAAGTGCTTGTTGAATGTTTCATTTAAAAAGCTATTGAAGCCTACTGGAAAATTTCTATCAGTTCTGTTATTTGCTGTATCTTCTCTAACTTCATTGGTTTTATTCTTTTTTCTTCCTGCAACACTAAGAAATTACGCGTGAATAAAAAGGTTGTTCCTTCCATTCATCTGGCCAGTTTTAAAACAATTCATACTCATAAAGTGGGCACTCTGCAAGCCTGTATTTTCACATGAAATTACCACAATTGTGCACATTGCATCCAAATTACCAGATGCATTTGTACACACGATTACTCAATTTGCACACAGAACTGCAATAGGCAGGCAGATAAAATGGACGTGCAGCTGTTCAGCTGAACGGAGCCCTGCGCCTGGACTGCATCTGGCATTGGCCGGGTTTGGTTTTAGTAGGTGAACAGGTCACAGATATTCCTGGACACAAAAGAGCTCCTTTTTAGCCAGCACATGCAGCACAGAGAGCAGCGGGGCTGGCTGCCCCTACCCTACCTCAAACTTGCCTTTGGAGGAAACTGCTTCCAAGTCAGCTTCTACAATACATTCAGACCTTGTTTTCCTGCTGTTCTAGTTGTCCATTAGTGCCAACTGTGATGGTAGCTGTCTCATAAGGACTTCTATTCAACACTGGACATCAGGCTCCAGGAATAATGATCTCTGCCACTTTGGAGCGTAACTGACACCTGCTGTCACAATCTTGCATGAAAAAAACAAATGATGCTCCAAATATCCAACAAGCAATCAAGGAGAAACGTAAGGAGAGGGAACCTAAAAGATGATGCAGGGCTTCTTCCTTCTTTGCAAGGGCCTCGATAATACATAAGCAGCAAAGATGGGGGAGCAGGGAGGGTGGAAGAGAAAACACTCACTCAAGAAGCTTACCTGCACATTTTTTACTCAGATAGCAGCTGAGGCTCTGCAAAATGAACTTCATCTTCAGCAGTTTCCTATCTGCTCATCGTATTTTTCCTCAGGCTCAAGATATCTGAGCTGATGGCGAGGGCAGTAGCAACAAAACTGCTCCTGGGCCCAGGAAATACCAAAGGGACAGGACTGCCTGAAAGGCAGATGGGACCAGAATCCCCACATGCACCATCACCATGAAGTTTGTAGACATTCATCACGGAGTAAGCTAAAGATCAAACCCAACATGGCAGGAGAGAAGAGTTTCCTGCTTCAAGGCTACACAATGAACCAATGTCTGTCCTCAGAGACTACCAGAGACAGAGTTAGAGTCATGGTTCAGCCCAGCTAGCGACTAAATGCCACACAGCTGCTCACCCACTCTCCTTCACCCCCAGGGAATGGGGAAGAGAATTAACAGGGAAAAGGGAAGGGGACCTGTGGGTTAAGAACATTTTAATAATAATCATCATCATCAATATATGTATAATGATTACAATACATACAAGTGACGCACAGTGTAATTGCTCACCATCCAGTGACCAATGCCTGTCCCATCCCAGTAAACGATTCCAAAACAGCTAAGTCCCGACACCGCAATCCCAGATGAGCGAGAGGCCCAAAAAGAGAACAAAAGAGAGCGTGTGCACTCAGAGTCCAAGAGCAAGAGCCTCTGGAAGGCAAAAGCCCTTCTTTCCAGTCAACCTTCATCTATATACTAGGCATGATGTTGCACGATATGGAATACTTCATTGACCAGTTTGGCCCTCAATCTTAAGTCAAAGTTTGAATCACAAGGAGAGTTGTGGACCCTTTGTCCCAGCTGTGCTCGCCCCCAAGCCTGTTGTGCTCCTGCACACTGGCAAAACATGAAAAGCCAAAAAGTCCTTGAGGTCTCAGTGTCAACTATAAACATCAGTGCTCTATCGACATTCTCATAGCGAATCCCAGACTAAAACCAAAACACAGAGCTCTTCTAGTTGCTAAAAAGAACTAACTCTGTCCCAGCCAAAACCAGGACAGTTAGGCAAGCCGGTACTAAAGCGTGACGACACGCAAGAGGTATATTTTCAGCTAATAATCAAGAAGTCCCTCATCTGGAGGTACTGTATGGCCTTAAGATTGCCACTTTGTCCTTGTTGGGCTGCAAAACAGCCGCAATGCACCTGGCCAAATTAGCTGGAGATGTTACATTTATGATTTTATGGCTGATTTTTCCCCCCTACCCTCTATCAATTGAGTTCACTGTCTGAACAATCACATCTGTTTATGTTCCACAGACACCTGCATATCTTGAGATGACAGCAACTCCTTGAATGCTGTAATCAGTTATTTCTCAACAGAGGAATTGCCAATTTGGTAAATAAAGCTCATTATAAAAGAACATGGAAATGTATTACAGTTGCCTAACAGAGAAAATTGTCCAGTGTCACCAGATAATCAGCCCTGGCATCATATTCTCCCCCAATTTAAGGCAGCTAAAATAATGACATGCAAATTACTCATGCCAAGGCAACACTGGGTAGGAGCAAGAGGAAAACGAGGAAGAGATAAAATAGGTACTTTTCTCTTCAGACCAGCAATAATTCAAAATCCAAGCAGGGACAGACCTTGGTGCTCCAAACTTCTGCATGCAGAGTCACAAGTTTGGTGGCTCTGTAGAACCTGGCTATCCCAAGCAGATCCAAAAGCCAGCATGGCAGAAGCAGCAAGAGCCCATCCAGTACTGCTACAAACAGATTGGAGGGCATCAAGTGTCCTATTTTGGTTTGGAAAACTTGCCCTTCCTCCCTTGAGGACAGCAAGTTTGACCTGCACAGTCTGGAATTTTTGCAAGATCTGAGACTAACAGAGATGAGCCATGGGTAAGCAAACATCACTATGAGGAGGAAGAGCGTGTGGCATCAGCTCTCCACAAAAAGGAAAGGCATTTTTTTGCTTTAATGAAGATGTAAAGCACTAAGTTGCTGCCTAAAGGAAAAAGAGACGAAGCAGAATATAACACAGAAAACAATCCTCAGCACCCCTCATCCATTTTCATAAACACTACATTAAACTCTGACATGACCTCCAAAAATCCATGTTCACATTCTTCAGAAACTGTCAGATACAGTCAGTGAGGACACGAGCAGCAAACAGTGCCAGAGGAGAAGCTTTAGCCAGAGAAGGGGAATCAAGTCACCAAGCTAGACCTGCTCCCCTGGTTTGTTGACAGGTCTTTTGCAAATTTGACGCACCTACCTCTACAAGGATGAAATGCCAGACGGACACAGCTCCCACTGTCCCTTGGCTTGGCAAGGAGAGGGCTCAAAACCAAGCACGAGGTTGAAAGGGATGGTGGCTTATGGCAGACAAAGCAGGAACCGCTTACAGGAGCTGGTGCAAAGAAAGATAACTTGGGCTCTGCATTCAGCAGGCAAAAGTTTTTTTGGTGTGCTTCATTGACACCAGTTCGCTTCAGCAAAGACTTTGCACTCTTCCAAGTACTTTCAAATAAACCAAAGTCATTCAGCCCAGGACCAAAACGAACAAAGTTTTGTGATTTATAAACTGTGACTTGAAATATTTCTATTACCCACACTTGCTGGGAGTTTCTGTTGGCATGGACAGGAGGCAGAAAACAGCAATTTACAAACTTGTGGGACTGAAAGTATCTCACAGCACACAGTGACCATTAAACACTTTATTGTTTAGGAGGGAACCTTGGAAGGGAAGAGACACGCCTGCTGGTGTAACCGATGGGAGCATGCTAGGAACAGTTAATCCTAACAAGCTAGTCAAGGTTAATTCCAAATACTTCGGACACCTTTCTCCAGAGCAAACGGACAAAGATAACAGCTCTCGAAACTCAGACGTGGATTGGTGAAAACAAAGCTAGCACAGGGTGAACCAGGCTTGTGTTGGGCAAGACTCCAAGCTACAAGCTGTGCTGGAAGCACCTGGGGTCAATACAATTCTTTACATTGTAATACAACAAAAAAGGAAGCAGTAGTGTCCCCCTCTTTCAGGACCCTCCTTCCCAACTCCAGGAACACCCACTGAGACTGATACATGCAGGCAATTAGAAGAGGAATCATGTCGTCGTCTCGGACTGCGAAGGGCAGAAGGCACCAGTTTTGGTCAGTGTCTATCCAGAAGGATGCTGGGGTGTCCAAGGGAGCCTGTGGTCCCTGTCCTCTGCTCTTTCATGGCTGATGTTTATCCAGAATTAACTAACAGCTCCTGGAGGAAAAAGGAGACAAAGGAAAAGGCAGCAAGTTACTTATGCAGCCGTTGACATGGGACCGTTTCCTTCAGAAATGAAGGAGCAACACAGGCAAGGTGAAAATTCCACAGAAAAATCATGTTTCACGAGCTGTAAAACACAAGACACTTAAAGGGACAGAGCACTGTAGAAGCAAGACAGCAGGTCATGATATCAAAGGTGAGACTGATTCTGTGAATAAGAATATATGGTCAGTTGCAAATGATTAGGGTTTATAAATCCAATAGCCTACAGCAGGAGAGAAAGGCCATGGTCTCAGGTAAGCCTCGGAGCAGCTGGGTCACAGGAGTAAGTGTAGCTCCACACTAAGTCCCAGCCTTAGTAAGACATGAGAGCACTTTGATTAGCTGCCATCAAACATACGCACACCACTCACTCATCCTGGAGCAGAATCGACATAAGAGTGAGCACCAGAGAGGGGAGAGGAAGAAAGAGAAACTTAGAGACTGCCCCAACTCCTGACATGTTTGACAGCATTCATCCTATTCACAATCAAACCCTCCTAAAATTCAAAGCAAAGTCATGCCTGCTTTGACCCCACAGCAATCTCCTGTTTTCTAAGTGACACATCCTCAGATCTTGCAGGTATATGTGTATGAGCTGTGGACTACTGAGGGGTAGAAAAGCAGGAGACTTTCAATCTTTTTAGGATGAAGATGGCAGAGCCTGCTATGGTCTCCTCCTATTTTTATCATATCATCCCTATAAAGTCAAAGAAATCAAACCAACAATGTCATCATCAGTGGATGAGAACACACCTGGCACCAGCGGTAGCACCTCACCCCCTGGGGATCTGGGGGTATCGATCTTGGACTCTACTTCAAAACGTAGGTAATCAGCTCTCATGCTTCAGCACTGGCATCTTTCTATCAATGAACTGCTGGTGCAGCTACACAAACAGCAGAATTGCATAGGGTAAGCCCATCAACGTGCTGCTTTTTCCTCATGCTCTGGATAGGCGTAGTTCCATTTTGCAGAGCAGACAGTACTTACCCATGCTTAGAGGGCCCTGCTAAAGCCAACTGCAGAAAGACAACTGGATAGCTGCACATGGTCTCACCATCCATTTCCATAGGGCTGGATCTGGGCTCGGTTCTACTTTCTAGACACTAGCCTTTCTTAGGAGGGAAGCTGTGCTTCCTTGGATGTGAATCAGAACGGAGAACATCACAAAACAATGACACTAGCACACTTGGCTGTATCTCTTAGAAGGCGAGGATGTCATTTGGGCTACTTCTGCATAGCAGGCTGATATTCGCTGCCTAACACCTGCAAGGTCAGCATAATCAGTCTACACTGACCATGTATCTCCAAAGACAGCCCCATCTCTAACAATAACAAACTGGAAAAGCTTCAATGGACTCAAGAATAAAGAGAAAATTGTTTGCCAAATTATTTAGACAAAGCTTATCCAGAAACATGGCAAATGAACCATCAGTATTAGTCGATTGACTCTAATTTCCCAGGTAATTTTTCTCATCATTAAAAGTTTTGCACAGAGCAATACGTTTTAAAAACTCCAGTAGCACTCACATAAATTATAATGAGCAAAACAGCAACAACTTGCAATCAATTTTGCAATAATTTGCTGTATTCACACTGTAACACTTCAGCGAAGTGTCAAGGAATGCTACATTTTGTGAAAAAGCCACTGTTGTGGCCACTCTGTGGTTAACCCTTATGGAAGGCAGTAAACCCCTTTTCTTTAAAGTAATTTTAAAGAATATCATAGGTACACAATTTCACGTTCAAAATCTTAACTATATACTTTTACTCATTTCAGGAGAAAACGCAAACAACCAGCACTTAACCTCAATCAATTCTTTCCAGCCTAACCTACCCACATACCAGGGATGTCTCGAGCTGGAGGCCCACAGACACTCCTTCTGCAAAAACATCAGGTTCCATCTCACTCGATGACTAAACTTTCTCAAAATCTTTTGCACCGTGAGTACTGGACCCAGAACTGATGGGCTTCCAGGCAGGGCAGACACCAAATTCCTGCTGTGAAGCTCTCACCACGGGAAGCTTCTGTGAACAAAGGATGCAGGTAACAAAACTGTCAATCAGCCCACGCTGCTCCCAATAGTGGCCTGATACAACTACATCTAAGACCAGCCTGTGCTGGACGGAGTAATTAAGGTCCCTTCCTTCCTCAGGGGCATGGAGTGCTCATGAAGGTTATAGGGCTGCCATTTCTTGGGAACTGAAGCACTCCCAGTACACAACAGCCTGCACACAGGGGTGACCTCCCCAGCTGTTTCAGACTTGCCTGCTCAGATGCCAACCCAGATCTCGCAGCATTTGCCGCGCCAATATAGACCACTACCATCCTGAACCCTCTAGTATTGCTAAGGTTCAATTTACAAGGAAAGTGAAACCAGAGTTGTCTCTGGCTGGCTATGAACTTCTGCTCCTCTGGATTTCCTGCAGGATATGCCGTGAGGTGCAGGCATGATTAACAGCTAACAACACTGGAGGCCAGAGGTCTCCTCTGCCAGCTACTGCAGAGCATCAGGCAGCCGTTGCATGCCGCACAGTGGAAGCTCTGCAGGCTTTGTGATCTTCTACCGCATCATATAAGTCTACGCTTGCTAGAATACACATACAATTGTTTTCACTGTTCCTAGGCTGCCAGTTTGTAAACCTGTGGCTAACTACTTAAAAGCACAGTTGCATCAATTTCATGCCTCACATGCTGTGCAATAGCGTGCAAGGACGCCATATCTCTAAGACTAAACTTACTCTTTGCTAAGCCAACCATTTACACCAGCATTTTAATTCCACTTGGCACTGCAATCATGCCGATACAGATTTGGCATCCCTTCATTTCCTTCCAACCTGGAATCCCCCCTGCAAGATGCTACCAGGTTGCTACAACACTTACCTTGAGCAGAAGGGGCCAGGAAAGGGAAGAAGCAGCCTTACCTCTTCTACATGCATGCCCTCATCATTGCATATGCACCAGACAAGTTGCATATGCAACAAGTCCAGGCAACTCACAATCACAAGCTGTTCCCACACAACAGGATACTCCCAATTAATCAAGTTGAGGCTCAGTCTGAAGGTCAGTGTCTCATCACAAAATAACTGCCCCACAGCTGGCATTAGCTGGTCTCTGCTGCAGACATAGCAGAACAACAACTCAGGAACAAGCAGCCTTGGAGTGTGCAGCGCACACTCACTCCAATGAGGATGGACAGTACCCTTCTTGCACAGGGAGGGTAGATTATTTTTAATGCCACAGCCATCAGTGTCAGGTAGACACCAGGTTCCAGCCTCGATGAACTCCAGCCCAGCGCCTCTACGTGTGAATACTGTGTCCATACAAAGAGGTCCATACAAAGGCAGTTCCTCGCAGCTGTGGCTACAGTACAAAGAGGAATGGCAATGTGTTCAGTCCCGACAGCAAATCCAGCTGGAGGGCATGCAGCACTCTCCTCCACGCCTCCCCGCAAGCAGGACCCTGAGCCACTAACCCATGCTCTTCCACCACGACAAGACCCCGCTTGTGAGCGAACAGTGGTCAAAATCAGCCATCTGCTTGGCTGACACAGCCCACTGCTTTGCAGCACCTGCGGGGAAGCCAGTAGCTTTCCAGTTCTGGTTCCACTTGAGTGAGGAGAAAGGGTCGAGCTCTGCAAGTAGATCTGCTCCACCAATCTCACCTCTGCTGAGAAGGGAGTCTGGTCAACACCCAACACAGTCCTTCTCCCATAATGGAGAGCGGAGGCCTTGGTACCAGCATGAGGGCAAGCAAGTTTTCAGCAACAAGATTTTCTAACGCACTGTTCTCTTGTCTTCCTCCTGTTCCTTCTTTGTCAGTCTGCATCCCAGCGTAGGAGCTCGGCGCTGCCTGGCGAGTCCACAGCATCCTCTCCGCCTCCTGCGGTCGCTGGCTAGCTCCGCGTCTCGGCTCTCGGCCTCACTGGAGGCTCACAGCCAGTGGAGGAATCTCCCTCCTTGAAAGCCCAGACCCTGAAGAACTTCCTCCCTCAGTGTTTGCCAGAGACGCTGTTTGCCAAGCCTCAGCTGTGCTAAGACATATTTATTTAACCAGCCTTCAGTCTCACGGGGTAAATCCTGCAAGTTTCCTCCAGTGAGTGCCTTACCTTTGTTCTCATATTCCTTTCAGCAGTCGCACCACGGTGCTCGCACATACGGGCACTGTGTAGCTATGAAGAAATCAGAAAGCAGATCCCTATGATAAATGACTCGGTGCATTTGGAGTGTCAGTGACAAAGTAGAAATTAATCTCCATAGTTCCTAGTTCCCTGCAGCATGCAGGCAGCTCCCTCAAAACCAGGATACCTGTTGGCACACAGCAGACTTCAGTAACGTGACCGCACAACTTTTTCATGGCAGTTAGTCTGGAAAGAGACACTAATGAAATACAGAACTCCTGACCTGTCCTAAGATGGGTGTTCAAGGCCTTTCTGCTGGATAAGGCATTTGTTGTGGGGCTATTAGCACCCCAAAGCGCTGCAAGGGACATTCGAGTCACTTTGGTTTGATGTATGCTGTAGGTATTTTTTGGTTATGTGCAATTTGTTCTGTTACATTCAGGGTATTGGCTATTTTGTGGAGCAGCTGTGCTGACTAATGGATCACAGTACTTCTGTGCCATATAGTTATTGCACAGAAAAGCCTCTCTGTCTCACTCATCCTTCAGGAGCCCAACAGTTGCTGTCCTTGGGTTTGGAATAAGAAGGGGCAGGAGTATGCCTGGCAGCAACAAAAAACATTAATTCAAAAAGCTATGAAGAGAGTTTTGTTTCCTCTCTTCTCTGTACTGGTGTTAATAGCTTTGCAAAGCAGAGAAGTTCACCCAATGACTTCTTGGCTACTTCCCCAGATGGTGTCTTCAAAGCTGGCTTGACAGCAGAAAAGACGCCTTTCAAAAAACTCACCAGACACATTGTCAGAACACCCCAGAAAGTGCTTTCACGTGGAAGTCCTCTGGTCTACATAACCCACCAACAGAGCGTAATGAACAGAAACAGTTTTTCTGGTTTCCTCTCCCCTCCTCATTCATTCATTTTTGACTCACAAGAGCCAACACACTGCTTTGCTCTGCCTTGACACCTCCTATTGCTCTGCATCACCCAAATATGAAGTTATTTACTAGCACAACTATCTCTAGCTGTTCTGAGACTCACCTGTTTGTTCATGCATTATAACATTGATTTCCTCCAGACAATTGTTCTGATCATTGTTCTAACTCTCGGAGAGCTCCCGTCATTAGCCTTGCTTAACAGGAAATGTTTTGCCACTGACTGAGCAGCTCTGCAGCTACTAGACTGCACGAAAAATCACCCCAGTTGGGGGGCTGCGTCTTCCCGCTGAGCCAGTAGCCCCAGACATCTCAGTAGGGAACACGCTCAGTGCTTTTGATTTTGGACATGTGCTAGAAAATACCGGGGCCAGGAGGAACAAACACCGCTCTACAAAGGGCCACTGCTGAAAGGATGGCTGTTAATTAATCGGCATACAAACCGAGGGCAGTTTTTGTTCAATCAATGTTAATTGCATTTAATCTCATTCTCACCATTAAGAAAAGCCACCAGGCCAGGCTGATGTTGCTAGTGCCTGACATGCAGATTCCACCCACGTTTGGGAGGAAAGGCACGAGGAGAAAAGCAATGGAAAGAAAGGAAATAACCCTTCCTCACCCCTTCTGCATCACTGCACAATGTCATTGGGTCTGTTCCATTATTTAAACAATTTTTGTTTTCCAATAACATTACAGAGGAGCTCAAAGGATGAAAATTAGACAGGGAGTATTTCACTCCTAGTTATTCTTGCTCTCCTGGGTACTAGCTTAGAGCTTTGCTAACCTGCACAGCCCTGCCTATTCTGCTTCTGCACAGGTCTGAAATGCAGAAAATCACTTATGTGAAGCAGTGTCTGCTTTTTAGTCCTGGGCTGGTCCCAACAGACCTGCCAGTGCCTCTCAATATGACCTACAGCTGCTGACTGCCACCTGCCATCAGCTCTGCCAAAGTCTTTCTGCTCACCTTGCTACTGACCACGACTCCACCACACACCAAAGGATGCTGAAGTCTGTCTTTCTCTAATGTCTTATAACACAGAGTAGTATTTGCTATTAAACAACCTCTGACCAAATCTGCCTCTTAAGTCACGGCAAGTTTGAAGCCTGATGTTCCCAGCTAAACCACTAGAGCATCCACCAGCAACCTGGCTCTGATCTGGGGACACTGCCACTATCTGCCCTGCCACCTGCTTGGGAAACAAGAGCCATCCTCTCACCTCTGCAGGAATCAAGCAGAGGGGCAGCTTTTGCAACACGGGAAGCCCAAGGTGGCGGATTTCATGACTACTGGCTTATTGCTTCTGCAAGTGCCTTGCGTTTTTCCAAATCAGTATCAAAACCAACAATAATCGAGACGGGGCTCTGTCAGCCCCTCTCCCCCGTGGCAGCACACAACGCTTGCCCAAAGCCGGTGCTGCAGTTTATCACAGATTTTCTTTATCCCTCGACAAGCGTCAGTCCCATTGCCTCTCACCACATAAAGTGGACATATCACAAGTGCCGTGAAGGACTGGCTGAGTTTTAAGTGGTCTGAAATGGCTCCACTAGACTTGGTCAAGATTGCTTTAAAATCATTTCCCATTAGGACTGTGACCCTCTCTCTTTACAGCCAGCATAATGACTCTACCTCAAGGGAAGATAATTACATCCCACTATCTATACACATCAGAAAGCACACACTACAAACACTACCGTGCCTTTCTGGAACAAGCGAGAGAAGGCGATGCAGGAGGAAAAGGAGATAAACTGGATGCCCCTTCATCCCGCAACTGGAGTCACCCCGCGCATTTCGCAAGCTCGTGGATTAGTCCCCGGGAGGGATAAAGGGATCCAGAAGGCACAGAGTGTTTCTAAAGCAGAACAACGACAACTTGTACAAATCCAGCTCGGGTTTTGTAAGGATTAATATGAACTTCACCCAACTGTGAATATCCGTTTCCAGAGCCAAAAGGAATGGAAAACCACTTACTGATGCAACAGCATTTCATTATTTCAAATCCTAAGCCCAAAGCTTCCAAAAATTAAGGACAAGCAACAGTAATGTTATTGCTGGGGGATGTCGGCTGCAGGGGTTTAACTGCTAAATTGCCAAGCCATGCTCTGAGCATAAAGTAATGAAACAGTATACACAAATAAAGGCAACTTCTCCATACTCTCATTCCTGTTCTTGCTACCAGCCCCCAGGATAATAAGTGGGAAAATAAAAGGAAAAAAAAAAAAAATCCCAGAAGCCCAGAGACTTTGGATTAAGTTGTATAAATGACCTGTTACCTCCTAACACAAGGAAGAGAGAAACGTAATAAATACCTGCAAAGCCACTCCAGTATTTTGGATTAAATGGATTACAGAAATGGAAAGTACATGATGCAAGATGTTATAAAACAAGAAGCCAGGAAGGTGCAGGAATTTGAATCAGGCTGGCAAATGATCCCTGCAGACTACTGAGGAAAATTAATAGAGAGAAGGGGTAGAGAAAGGATACAGTAAGAATACTGACTGATGAACACTGTTGTTAGGACATGTACATTCAGGATGTCAGACTTCCACTTAAATCTGCTTCAGTCCTGGAACAAAAATAGCAAATCCTAGTGTTAAAAAGCACTGGAAGTAGAAAACTCAGGTATGCTAAGCCTCATTTCAGGATAGGTTTCCCTTGTGCAACCCTCAAGACTGAAGTTTGTGACTTTAATTATTCCTATAACATTGTGTATATAGGGATTCAACACAGGAATTACTACCAGGATCTTTGTTATAAGTGCCACTTCTCAAACAAATTACAATTCACTGGATGTCAGTAACATACAGAAGAAAACAAATTAGATAAAGACAGCAGGACAGCAAGGTACAGATCTGGTGCAAGGAAATTTCACAAGGTCACCCAGAAAAAATAAAGACACTTAGAATATAAACTCCTACAACATTTCTAATTCCACAGTGCATTAAAGCTTCCCATGACCCAGACACAACACACTTTCAATACATCAGTGACTCCACACAAGTCTGAGACCAAGCCTAGCTGAGACATGCTTTCTTGTGAAGAAATGCCATCAGGGTGGGAGAGGAGGAAAAGAGATAGAAAGAACAAGCCCAGTTGGCCTCTGAACTCCAAGGGATCACCCCATCCCATCTCTCGCCTCTGACTGTTCACAGCCATACACAGCCGGATGGGAGAAGCCAGGGAGAGGGGACGTCACTTTGTTTGAAGGCAGATACAGCAGCTCCTTGGCTGCAGGGCTTCTTCACAAGCTGATTCCAACCCTACATACTGTGTTTTGCGTTTCTGGATCTCATTCTGGAACAGATTATTAACCTGCACTAGTCCTAATGAGCACGTCTTTTAACTCTGGGAATTTTCATGAAGACGGAAGGACAGGAAAGTCCAGTCCTTGAGTACAGTGCAACGAGCTGCTGAAAACACTTTACAACCCCTCAGCTATGGCACTGTGCCTTTGAGATGGGACCTCAATAGTGGTTGTTGAATTCTCATCCTGGAGATTCCATCTGCCACTTGAGAGTGTTGCTAAACTCTGCAGCTTTCCCATGTGCTACAGGAAGGTAAGCACTACCTGGAGGGCGTGAGTTGCAGTCCTAGGCTCTGCTGTCAGACTTCGCCCAGCAGCTGTAGATAAATCCCCATCTTGGTTTCCCCTCTGTACATAAAAGTAATGCTACTTACCAACCACACAGAGGTATGATAATTATTCACCAGCAGAAGATGCTCAAGAAACACAAAAAGCCACACAGTTCTCAAGGGATTCATCTCTCCTGCACTATTTGCATTTAGGCTTCAGAGGAAATCTAATGCTTGTTCCTTTCTGCCTTGCTTTAGAAGGTTCCTGCAATGGATAAAGAGATTTCCTCCCCAGGCCAGGGTAGCATGTCCACATTTAAGGTATGGCTCACTTGTGCCTAGTCCAGCTTCACATACCTAGCATAGTGGTAGGCAGAGACAGCTTCTCCAGATATCCTTTTTCTACGCCTAATTCTATTTCTGCTCAGCGATACAGTGAAATTCCACGCAAAAGTATTATGAGCTTGACTGGCTTTATTTGTTTAACAGTTCACATTTTCATTAAGCTGTTGCTATTTGGCAGCCAGTAATTTTATTTGTGTGATAGTTGTATTCATCTCACCCGTACGGGTGTAGATGTTGCTCTCTTTTTTTTTTTTTCTCTGGCAGAAGAGGCAAAAATCAGTGATGATAGAGCCAAGAGAGGGTTAGGAATTTTCATGTCTATTTGCAGATAAATGTGGGATATAACTTCTACCTGTTTTTGTGAAACATCTCCCAAAGACTAGGGTCACAGTAAAGAGCCTAAAGATAAATTTATTAAAAGAAAAAAGTATTGAGAGACTACCTCCGCTGCCCAGGTACAAAACCAGAAACTGAAATATCTCGGAGCAGAATCAGCCCCTTTGACTCAGCACTGCAACTCTTCTGCACCAGAAGCTTATTGCTGACTACGCATTTACAGTATTTGAGCATCAGATTTTAAAGAATTAGTCGCATGTCTAACTCTCGCCAATCTTTAAGTATCTTGAAATAGCTGGTTCCAGGAGCTGCAAGATCTAATGAGACCACAAGGAAGAGAAGCCTGGTTGGTTAGCTGGTCCACATCAAGCCCCAATTAGACAACCTTCTATCAAGTTCAGGCAACCAGACAGAAAAATAACAGGCATTTTGAAATGTTAATGGCCTGAACTGAGACAGTCAAATGACTCAACCACACCTCTTAAGATAGAGGTTTCAGAAGTCACTCAAGAAATCTAAAACATTTCACCCTGCCACTCCCCTTCTACAACACCCAGGAGACGAGGAGCAGGGAAGTTGTGTGAGCACTAGGCAGGGAATCCACCACCCGGGCAGGAGAGCACTGGGAATACCCGCCAGGCACAACGCGCACACTGGAACGGAGAGGCTGCGAAGAGACTGGGAGGCCATGGAGATGTTCAGTCACGCGATTGCATGCGGATGCCCAACCACAGGCACACCCAGGCAGCAGCCTGCGTGAAGCTGCACGCTCAGTCCTGAACGCAGGAGCCGTCGTAGTCAGTATCTCAGCAAGACAGATTTGTTCTGAGCAACTGCCCACCGGCACCCAACACAACCAATGCAATTAAGAGAACAGCAGACAAGATGCCCTACAACCTGAAACATGGATCTGAGCAAACAAAGGGAGAATGGCGAACATCAGGAGATGCATCTTTATTTCCCAATCAACATCTCCTCCTGCATAAATTCCAAATCCTTTTTCAAAGGTTTTTAATCTTTACCAAGTGAAAAGCAAGTTCAGCATTTCTCTAGCTGCTTCCTGTCCCCTTCCCTCTTCAGAAGGCACCCCAGTAGAATACAAGATGCTGGAATAAGCCACAAAAGCCTCCTAAATAATTATCTTCCTATCTCCTCCACTGTAAATTTATAGTCCTGCATCTGTGTCAGGACAGAGATCTGCTTCCATCTGTCTAAAACACATCCTTTACAAAGAGGACCTAAAGGCGGAATGTTTAATATGAGTATTTGAAAATGTATTAAAAAGATTGGAAAAGAAAGTGGCAGTCTGCAAGTGTGCTGCTTGCTTGTCTTGTGGACACTGCTCAAGTGGAGCGGGAGCTTCCTTTTTTCTAAACATGACAAATGATGCTGGTCCCATCCTGTAATTTCCCTCACTGTGCAGCATGTCTGTTCGTGATAGATACCAGCGCAGCTGCTTAGGTGTCCGTTTATCTGCTAGAAAAGTATTGTCTATTTGGAACTAACTCATCCTAAAACAGTAGCCCCAGAGGGGAAGAGAGAAAAGGGAGAGGGAAAGAGAGACGAGGGAGCTGTCAAATAGAAATACATCCATACTTCTGCTGCAAAGGTTCTGGGAAAAAGCAAGTGCCATATTTAGTTTTACCTACATCTTCTCTTCCCCCCTCCTAGACCATTCTATTTTAGTGTCACTCAACACCTCTTTGCACCCCCTTCCCACAAAGGCCTTACCACTAACATACATTTCATTTCATATTTGCAACTTGCGGAAAAAAAGCAAGCTCACAGTCATCTTCCACGGGTCTGTGCCAGTGCAGAGGAGCTCTCAGGTCCCAACCTGAACAGTTTGCAGTTGAAGACAGGTAAAATTTAAAAGAAAAACAAACCACAAATGACGGGAAAACAGAGAGAAAACGGAGAGAGAAGAGACCAAAAAAAACCCAAAACCAAAACAAAGCAATCAAAGGATATTTATATTTTGTGCTTAAAGAGACTTTAAGCAGGAACTTGCCAATTTTCTGTAGCCAGGATTAAACCAGAATGAACTCAAACACTTTGTCCTTCTGCAGAGCCCTCCGAGTGGAATTTCACTCTCCACAAAATGGCCAATATAGAAAGCAGCTCATAAATCCCTGTGACGCAAGTAACTTCACATTACTCTTGGGGAAACAGAGGCAGGGACAGATTCATTAATCCAAGTAAATGAATCCGTGAAGCAGCCTGGATTTCTGAATCCCCATAACGTCCCACACAAGAAACAGCACCCAAGGCCCAGCAATTTCCATGCCATGCTGCTTGGCACAAGCAAAGCAAGACACTTGAACGGATGAGAATATTTTTAGACAGGAAAAGGACGGTCATTAACCACACCTGCCCTAGCCAGGTAAGCATGCATTCTTATTAAAACATGTTTTATTACTTTAAAATGCCTCCCATCATTTCACTCCTTGCATTGTGAATACCAAAGACCAAGGTCACATCTGTAAGATGCTACCTCAGAAACCCGCTGAGTAGCAGAGGACTGCAAAACCTGTCTGAACAGGTGGGAACATATTCCAGCAGCTCAGGACTGCCAGGGTTAGCCTGCTGGTAATACTCAAGCTAGCAAGGTTAGGGTTGGATTTGATATGTCATCACTATTCTGCAGCCTAGGCATATCCAGAGAGGACGTCGCTACGGGCTGATACTCTGCCTCTGGTTTACTGAATACAACTTCCACATGGGTGCAAAGGAAAGATGGGTCTTTTAAAGCTGTTTAGACAGTTCTACATTCACAAAGAGCTTTATAAGACATACATGTTAAATCGTTAGAACTAGCACTGAATTAAAGACTTTACTCTTAAGACAAGGAACAGTCCCTTAAAAAATTTACTACTTTTTTTTGGTGGGGTGGGGTTTCTTTTTTGTTTGTTTTGAAAATAATGAAATTCCACATCTAAGACGGTATCAGTCAGTTGAGCTTCAATTGTGTAAGGTAGTTGTCATTACTGAGGCTTGTGTTCAGAGAGTTCAATATTTATTGACTCCCAGAATTTAAGTTCACTGAGAGACTGGCTGCTCCTGCAGGCGGAAGGCTAATCCTACCATCCATCTCTCATCCATGATCAGTCCACAGCCACATTCTCACACGAGTGGTCCTGAGTAGACCTGCTGACAGCTACCAAAGCACCACCCCTGGATGATGCTGACCAAAGGCCTCCAAGCACAAAGCTCTAAATTATGCAAACTGAGTCTGAACCCACAGATGCCAGCCAGCCTTAGCTTTTCAACCCACCTGGGAAGGAAACACAGGCCTGCAAACACACATACACACCCCCCAGCCCACCCAGCATGGGGGGGGACAGGCCAGTCACTTGATTTGCAGAGAGCTTTTCCATTTGTCCCACTCTACTTACCGCAGCATTTGAACAGACAACCTGCTCCCCTTTCATATGCTCCACGGTGGCCATTTTTCCAGAGCTGCCCATCATTTCCTTATCAAGCAGTAAAAACGTAGGATCGCTAGAGACACAGCTCAGCCTTGCTGAGATTTCACTCTCTCAGCAGGTTGTAAATGCCCCTATAATGTTGGCTTTTTTAATCTTGTGTTATTATTACCCGCGGCTGCCATTCAGTCTGCAGAGAATAAAGCGCCAAGGCTTTCAGGACCCACACAATGGCTCTGTGCGTTTGCCAGCGGTTGGACAAACAATACCTCTGTGTTTCAACTTTATTGGAAACCTTTCTGTTGTGGGAGTCTGACTGCATGTGTCCCTCCACTCAGGCAACGCAGAGGTACGAGTGTGTGCCTACGAACTCGTCGGTGCTTTCAGGAGCACGTACCTCCACAGCTGCCTATAGAAACAACATGAAAGTGTGCAGGCAGCTTCCTGCAAGCCTCGTGTGTCCCTGCAAGCCATGGACGGACACAAACATGGGCCTGCAGAGCCAGCTGGTCTTCTCTGTAGATCAACCAGGGAGTACGAACCTGAACAGGGCCTCTATGTGAATAATTACGTTCGTCTCTGCGTAAACGGTGTTGCCGGCTCATATGGAATTCTGATGATATATGACATAGCTATGAAAATGTCAAAGCTCCGCTTCCCAGAATCATGTTCTTACATGAAATCTTGGCTTCTGCTTAAAACTGAAGAGCCTGAGATCCTCCTGTTTGCAAGGAAGGCTTGAAAAGTGGAACAACTGAAAAAAGAACAAATCAGAATGCAAACGAGATTGGAAAAATGCAGGGCTCTTCTAATTTGGGGAGAGTGATTGTTTCGGTCGGTTCGTTATTGCTTGCAGGGGACACTGCAGATGTGTGAACTCTTACAGAGCTGCAAATATTCCCTCACTCAAGAAAACGAGCCGTGCTGCACACTCTTCACATATCCAAAACCCAAGAGAGAAGTCAGAAACTCCCCAAAAACCACAAGGTTAACTTGTAAAACTGTTGAGAAATGCACCGGGGTTATTTCATTTGCCTTCTGGTTTTAAGCACCTGAGTCACGTTCCCATACCACTGCTGTCTAGGCAGGAGGCCTAGATTACTTTATTTTACTTATTCCTTCCTTTTTCTTTTTAATAAAAAACCAGAGCTAAGATTCTCATGTACTTGTAAAACTTCAGGAACAACTCCACAAAACTAGGGCAATAGAAAACATGCCAAACACTTCAAGGCTTGGCAACAGTGAGTGCCTGCCTGTCTCTCCGTGGCAGGAGGAATGTCTGTCTGTCTCAGCCAGAGTTTCTGAGTAAGAATGCCTCATCCCGATAGCCCGTGTACATATGAAACACCTATGCTGTCAGCTCTCCAGGAAGAGACCTTGACATTTTGCAGAAAACCACATCCCCATCTCCCCTGAATATCAGCAGAAGGCAGAAAAACCTGGTAGGTCTGAAAATGTAAGAATCAGGTGCTGCCTTCAGCAAGAATTAAAGTTAAAATGAAATAGGCAGTGGTGAAACGAGCACAGGCCAAGTCACTGGACTTGGAGTACCAAGGAACCAATTTCCACATTTCCCAGACCTGTCCACAGCTGGTCTGTCCCACCCCCTCTCTTGTGAGCCAAGAGAAGAGATGTTTTGAAGGGGAGGAAATTGAGGTTTTGCTATCTTAAAAAGAATAAATAAAAGGTGAATGGTTTCAGCACATACTGTATTATCACTGCGATATTATGTGCCTCACGCACCTGGAGAGATAAACTGCAACCTGCTCTCTGAGCTCTGACTTCATGGCAACTAGGCTGGCACGGGAAGATGAGCTCTGCTCTCTGCGGACAGAGTAACTGGATTGCAATGTTCTCTTCCCGAAAAGAGCAATGAGGTGCCCAGAGAGCCTGCAGAGGTGTCAGGGAAACGGATGCTGTTAGACCCTTCGCAGGTCAAAGACAGATATAAGAATAACACAATACCGGCATAACAGGACCTTATCAACAGCCTTGCAAGTGCTAAGAAGTGGAAGCTGAGCGAAGGCTGTGACACCTGTCTGCATCATAGCCCCACGATTACTGCCTTCCGACTTCCCGCACAATCCAAGTGTCCAAACGCCTTTGAAGCAAGAAACAGCAAGACAGGCAGGTGAATCTGAACTCCAATCAGCTGTCTGAAGAGCCGGTATGAATACCTTACATTTCAGTAACGCTCCTCATCCACAACATTTCCGAGACATCCATTCAACCTCAACACTCCAAACCACAGAAGTAATATCTGCCCAGGTAGAGATGGGCAAATAAACACAAGTTAAATGACTGTTCAAGGTCGTCCAAGGACTACGAGAGACACACAGGTCTAGCAAGTAGATTACTCTTTCCTTTTGAAAGGCACACAGACACAGACACACACACACGCACAGGGGATTGAAACTGCTTAGCCAGGTGTGGAGCCTGCTGTGATCAACGCAGCTTCACTGAGCAGCCACTCTTCTCACTGCTGTTTCACTGGTGTTAAAACGCAAAAAAAAGCAAACTTTTATACCAAAATTCATTCAAACAGATGCAAATAGGGATAGGGGATTTTGCATCTGGGCTAAGTTACTACAATCTACACATCTTATTTGTCTGCTAGTTATTAAATTACCCACAAGCCATCAACAATTCAAGTGTCTCTCTGAGAGGCAGAGATTAACTAGGAATTGCTATGCAGAAATGCTGCTCATCTCTCTCTCTAGCGAGATCAGCCTCATGATGAGTTGCGGACGTTTGGGAACAAAGGTGAGCTTTCCTGCAAGAAATGAGAGGCACAGAAAGATAGGAAAATGCTGCTACAGGGAGGAGAGGATTTGCAAGGCAGGAATCTATCAGGAATGGTTTCACACGCGCTGCAAGCCATGGACTCCGATCGAACGCACTCGTGTATCTGGAGCACAGGAAGTCGCACTTCTGCCCAAGCACTAATGCAAATGAGATTTTCAGTGAAAGACAATGAAGCCAGTACGTAAATATTAATTTAATGATCTAGTTGACAAAGCCTCAGCTGATCTATAAATAGCTGGTTTATTAGCAGGCGACGCTGAAGGCAGCTACCCTGGCTCTTCTTCCCACAATCCCCTGTGCCATCTTGTTTTTATTGACCCCGGAGACACGACGACTCTTAACTGTATGCAGCCTGCTTCTCCACCGCTACCTGCGGAGTAGCTACAAACACTTGACAACACAATACATATTTATCAAGGCCCTTACACAACAAGGATCCTGCGGCACTACGCGCACAATGGCTCACAGTCTTCAATTAAAGACAGCAAATGGTTTAGAAAAATAGAAGAATCATGCAGCTCTGCTTTTAAGCAGGAGGCAGCCGAGGAGCTGGTCACTCATGTACCATCCAGCATTTAGGGAATGGCCGACACAGATCCAGAGCCAGGCACTATCCATCCAGATTTATACTGCACACTTGACAAACTAATCATCGAGGATAGCAACACCTTTAATAACTCTAAGCCACCAAAGAACCATTTTGCCATCTCAATACAAGACATGAAAATCCTGATCTCTTCCTGCAGTTTTATTTCATCTGGAATTGCTGTTCTGTAATGCATAATAAATCTTCACCATCGCTTTGGGCCGCACACGCAGGAATCCCTCCTTTCACACAGGCACAGGACAGCAACACCACAGCAGAGTTCAGGGCCAGTGGTCAGGAATCTTTGCATCCTGGTAAAACTGCTGCTGCATTTGGATCAACACAACAGAATTGCCCTGGCTGCCTATGGCCAGCATCCACGGAAACCACATGAATTATGATGGTTTAGGGTATTCACATGGATTTATATATATTCTTCATAAGTCTTTTAAAGCCTCAATCTTCCTCTTGCTGCAAGGAACAGTGACAACATGCTTGACGGGTTGGGCTTGTAAATAGGCAGACTGAATTAGAGGAACAGAATGGACTTTGTTATCCCTCCCTCCCACTTGCTTCAAGTTTCTAAAAGAAGTTACTATTTTACTGCTTATCATACGGCTAGGAGGAAGGGAAAAAAAAAAGAAAAAAGGAAAAACCACACAATCAACACTTTTTTTTTTTATTCCATAAGGTCCATCATATTCTTACAACTTGCACAGCAGCAGGCTCTAGAGCCTGCCCCGACAGGGAACCTGCTGTGCTGGGCAGAGCCTGCACTTGTGACGGGGAAGCCCACACCGCATTCGGGGCACGCACAGAGGGCACCGGAGCTCTGCTGGCAGAGCCCAGGCACGTACCCTGCACACAGCCCACCCTCCTGCTGCACCCTCACTGCTCGACGCCGCCCAGTCCACGCGGTGATGAGCTTTTCCAGGATACCGACCGGCGCTGCCACGGCACAGCAGATACGCCCGGAACGATCAGTGATCTGCGCCAAGGGCAGCACGGCGCCCTGTGCAGCAGGCGTTCCGCCGAGGGCTGTTCCTTCATTTGTCCGAACCACAGATATTTGCAATTTGTGGTTTTAAAAGTTTTAAATACAAAGGTTAAACAGATATTTACATGATTGCAACTCTGTGATAGCCTGACAGTCTGGCTTTTATTACCACCAGGGACTGTGGAAAGGAAACTTTTGCGATAAAGTTCACTTACTAAACTATCTTTTCTGGGTGGACGTACTTGTCTTCCTTTATTTATGGAAATAAGACAGAGGAGTTTGACTTAGCAGAATAGAAACTTAAAGCCATGCTCAGAAACCCGGCAGAATTCAGCAAGAGAAGCGCTACACATTGCCAAATTGATCATAAATAAAGAAACGAGCCGTTCTAATTAATCAACTAGAAAAAAAATACTAGTATAGCAATAGATTTGCAATCATCTTTGCTACATTATTTACTCTAATAAAACTGTCATAAATCTAATAGCAATAGATGTAAGCAGCACCAAGGAAAAATGGAAACATTTTACTTAGTTCAGTAAATGCAGGAGGCTGCAATAAGGCTGCAGCACAGCCTTCCCTGTAGAAATCCACACAGCCGCTGTCTCCTTTGTCTTTGATGTAAAGCTGCATATAAACCTGCAGTGCTAAATGACCCAAAAGGAGCTTGATCTTTTCCCCAAACCTCCACACGTGCCGTTTCCCGCAGCTCTTTCAAAGTTGCTGCTTCCTTTGTCCACTGTCTCCATTTCACAGCAGCACATCCATTGCCCAGACCCTCGATTTCACAGCCCAGTCAGCTGTAATCCAGGAGTGCTTACAAGTCAGGACCTGAAGAAAAGTTTAACTAAGTTTGGTTCTCTCTTAAGTAAATTTTGAGCAACTAGAGCACAGATGGAAATCCAACCTATCCAGAGTAATTCATTCTTCACACTTGTTTAAACATGGTCACTCACCAAGGACAGCCTGGCAGCCTTCTCTGCGGGTTGTAGACTCCACTGCACCGTGAGCAGCTGTGCTGAGACAAGTCCACATCACATGTCAGTGGAGATGGACTGCACCCTTCAGCTCTGGGATGGAAAGATCAAACTGCTAGATAGGTTCTCTTCCTTGCCGGGTATACTGATTTTTATCAACGGGAAAAGCCAATTAAAGTTGATAAAGACACATTCTCTGCTGATTTTTCCTTACTGCCCACTGCTCAGCACTAGTATAATGGATAATGTTCTGCCTGTGGGTGTATTTTCTAAGATCTGTCAGTTCTGACAGCGTTTTGGCACCTGGATAACTCAGGATATATAACGAGGGTCCAGGAATGCACCATTTCTCGGTAGCTGATGGGTACATTTTTCAGTAGGGCTTCCCTAATTAAAAGTCTAGAAAGAGATGGGATCAGATTGATAGGTTTTGCAGTCAGATGTTTTACGCTTAGTTTGATGAATTATAAATCACCTTTAGCAACTTTCGGAACACGTGAGAAGAGCATGCAAAAGAAACCACAGCAATATGTCCAAAATATCACAATACAGTTACTTATTTTCAAATTCCACCTCTGTCCCTATGACAAGACCATTAAAGACATACTCAAGAAAAGCAATGCTCACTGAAAAGAAAAAAATAGAATATACATATCGCAAAGAAAACTGCTATGACATGAGACACTGCTGCTCTGGAGGTACTCCCACATGGATGTGTTTTGCCCCAGACAGGACACAAAAGGTGCAGTCCTCCTCCTCCTTCGAGCATCACCCTAGGCTGGGAACACTGCACTGGTACTGAGTGCCTCACGCAGTTCAATTAGCAACCTCCTCTGCCAGAGCAGCAGGAAGTTTTGTCTTGTCCTCGGCTGTCACAGCCTTGTCTCAGGGCTAGAAAAACCACTACCATATTTAATGCTTCGACTTTAATACCTGTAAAACTGCGTCAAGACAACGTATTCCATGCTGGCAACATCCTCTCTGTCAGAGCCCCTTCCCTATATATAGTGAAATACAACTCCAGAGAGGCCAGTGGCAAGATCTTTCAGAATAACAACAGCTTCTTCTGGTCTTAATGGGGTCTGCAAGTCCTGAGCTCCTCTTGGGGGGGTAAAGAGAGAACAGTAACAAAAAAAAAAAAAAAAACCCAAAACAGGATGCGAGAGCCCAGTATCACGAAGTGAAAGTTCACAAGTTCCTTGCCATCAGAGTGTTGTTCAGATCAATGTAGCCTTAAAGCTATAGAGAAGAAAGTCACAGAATAACCATCTGGAACGGGAAAAAAAAATATTTGTTGGTAATTTAAAACATGAAAACGAAGAAATACAATGCAGAGCAACCAGGATGTGAAAAGCATTTCCAGGCACTGAGAAGTTAAAACAATTATTTGAACAGCTGGGAAAATTAAAATGGTAAAATAATAGCTACCCTTCAAAATTCTACGGATTCAAAGAGACTCTTCAATGAATAACTGATAAAGGGGAAAAAAACATTTTAAAAGAGGAACTGCTTCACGCATGAAGGTCATACAAGTAACAGCTCCTCTTAAGAATCTGGATTTTCAGACTTGGCAAGAGATGAAGCGGTGGGGTTAACGTAGCAGCCTTTTACCTCTAGAGACTCAGGGTCAAAACCTGAATACTCTAAGTTACACATGAAAACAACGCTGGGCATATCCTTTCTACCGCTTTTTTGGAAACTGCTCCCCATCGCAGCAAAAGCAAGGTCACACAGGATTACACTGGAATTGTTGTAGCAGTTTGTTTGCTTTCCCAAGGAACTCTCCCAGGACTGACACAGCCTCAATGGCTGCAGCAACCAGTGCGACCTTAGAGCAGACAGTTCAGGCAGTTTTACTACCCTGTTACCCAGAGCATTGTACACACAACCTTGCTCTGGCAAGAATGTGGTGGTATGTAGTTTTCCAGAAAAAACTGAGTCTGTAATGAGCAGCTTGACTATTCAGGAAAGGTCTAAGAGTAAGAATAACACCAGTCAGGATAACAGTGTATGAGCAGTGGTGTACACAACGCTGCTCATCAAGGCAGAGTACACAGACACATCCAGGGGCCCCAAAGCTCCAGCAGAGCCATCTTCATGGCAGGGAGGAGCTGAAAGGACACAGTCGGAGAAGGTCTATCTGCCATCTGCTCCAGCTATCCTTCTCATAGGCAATGATTCTTCTCTCTACTAGCTATTTTAAAACAAGAAACCAAAAATTTTCAGAAAGTAGAGAAGAAATTGACAACTGAATATGTAGCATTGCAGAGAAGAAATTAGCTGCATGGTGCCAGCTCTTGTTTCCATTCCTCACCCACTTCAAATGCACAACCTCTTCCACATAAATAGTGAGCAAACTGTTGCAAGGATAGCAACAGAACATACCTCAGAGTCCAAAAACATGGATCCTTTGGCAAAAAAAAGGCACAATCAGAACAGAAGGCCAAATCCATCCACTCTAGCAGTCAAGTCTTCTATCATTCACACATCATTTCACCAGTCTCCAACTGGAAAGTCTTCACTATCACTTTTTTCTTGAAGTCAAAGAAAGAAGTTAGCATAAACATTGAGATCCTCCTACAAGAGGACTTCTCCAATCAAAAGAATTTGCTATTTTCAGTGTTATTAGAGCATTTCTGAAGAACTAAGATGTAGCCTTCTCAATCTGTATGTTTATTCTCTCTCCAGAGCAAAGTCTACTTTAACCTACTTTGAACACAGTTGTACTTCTCCAGTCGACAGTCATCTGGTATTGAGTCCTGATGCTGTCAGGTATCTCCTCTGATGGGTTAGGCTCCTCACTAGTCAATGATAGTAAAAGAAAACATGAAGAGGACGAGCCTGCAGCCTCCCCACAGTTCTTGCTGCAATCATCTTGAACACCCCCAGCTATGTAGGCCAGGTTTGACCACTTTAAGGATCATAAACATCCAACACATTGCAGAAAGGAGTATTTCTTACCTGTGTCTATGACAAATCAAAGTGGCCTGTGCCACAGAAAGTAACAGCTGACAGAGGGTTTCCAATAGAGGTCTCGACCTTCCCATGGTCCTGAGGGATACTGAGACACATTTTTACAAGAGTCTGGACCCTGATATTCTGCCAGACTATATACATTCAATCTAAACTAAAATCATAGCTGCACCTTTAATTCAATATGCTCTCCTTCACTTCTGATCCTAATCACTGTTGGACCAGTCAGCACCTGCTTTTTTTTTTTCACCTTTTAGGTGACTACATCACTGTGCTGCCTGAACAGATGCCAGAAGCTAGAGTTGCATAGCAAAATCATTCAGGAAATTCACCAGCTGGGTACATAACCTGCCTTAGCAGAGCTGCTACTCATACTGGGAAACCTGCAAATCCATCTCTGGTATCTTGTCATGGCACTGGTTGTGATAAGAACATGGCACTGGGATATCCCAGCTTGTCCCCTCACTGTACCAGCATGATCATCAATCAGTCATCAATCTTTACTTGCCCAAGGCAAACGGCAAGCTGATGTATAGCTAGGTAATGTTTTTAGAGATCCTTCAGGGTTGAAAAAAGTGCATAAATCTAACAGGATGAGCAAGAAGCTGAAGCAGAAAAAGAAGGTGCGAGGCTTACACAAGCACCCACACCTTTCTACCCTCCTTCCATGGAGTCTCTGAATCTTACTTATGTTTCCTGGAGTCAAACTCTCCTGTGCCAAGCAGCTTTCATGTTCGGTGAGGAGCACTGGAGATGCAAAGGATTACTCTATGTCCTTAAGAGCTTCCAGTACTCAGAGCCCAAAGACTTCTTTGCTCCTCTGATCAGCCATGCTCAGATGCATATTTAAAAATAAGACAGACACTGAACTCTGTCTTGCCTCCTGAGGGAAATGCAGCCTCCTATTTCCAAACTGCCAGTTCAGTGCTGCAGGGAATAGGCAGCCTGGTGTCAGCTCCAACACAGATTTTAAAATGAAAGGAATGCAAACAAAGGGGACAGAAGAGAGGAGAGAAGGGAGGGAAGAAGCAGGTGCAGGGACACTGGAAGGAAGTGGGTGAAAAAATGAAGACGAAGGGGAAAGAGAAAACCTGAGTCCAAACTCTAGAAAGAGGTGAGTAAATAAAGAGACAGAAGGAGGGGGAGGACGCAAAAATAGGCAATAGCATACATCTAGCTTGCTTGTACATACTGCAAGAAAAATCCTATAGGTGGCCAGAACTGCTCATGGCAGGTGGTAAGGAGGATATCACTTACAGTGACATCACTGAGTTACACACAGTTTACAACACACATGAAATAACCACAGTTTGAATTTCCATCGCAGAACACCACAGAAGAGCCCTAGAACAATTTACTCTTGCATATAGCTCAAACATCTGCTACACACTGTCCTGAGCTAATGCAGACCCACCCCAGTGCCCCCAGTGCTACCACGGCCTTCCTAACGATCTTGAATTTGGCACATCACAAAACAAAACAAGAATACCATGGAGAAAATAACTTGGTAGTGCTTTACAGCACTTGATTCTGGTACCAGTGGGTCAAAAGGGGGATTCCTCAATGTTGCATGTTGCTAGATCCTGCCCAATTGGGTTGGCAAATTTCTGGTGTTTTTAAGCTTAAGACAAGGATTCCAGGTAGTTAACCTCAGGAAAACACTTTTTAAAACCTTAAGACATTGTTGGTCTATTAGGGAAAAAAAAAAAAGAAAAAAGAAAACAAAGAAAAAATAAAATAAATAAAAAAAGAGAGAGAGAGAGACACAGAGATAATCAAGCGCATACCTAGAAGTAAACTTGCAAGTAAGAAATGCCAAGTCAGAAATCAGGGCAGGTTCTTATAGCTCTGTAACACACAATTCCAGAAGCTTGTCAAAATTTCGGTGGCACTCGAGAAATTTGTGCCAAGATCAAGAAACACTTTCAACTGTTTATTCTGGGCAATTATCAGGAAGAACGCAAGCTTGCCTGAGATGAAACACACTATGGTGTGGACTTACCATCCTGTTGTCAGGATAGACCATGGTCAAGTACAAATCAAAACCAAGGAAGCCAAGGAAAGTACCAAGAGAGCAAGCAAAGCAAGAACAAAGAGCAAGAACCAAGGATCATGAGGAAGACCAGGCAGGACCCAGATGCACAGTTACACCCTAGAGGCTTGTCCAGCACTTCAGAGCCACTGAAGAAGCTCCCTTACATACCCGGCTGGTGGGTCCAAACATCGGTCAGATCCAAACCTGCCGGGGAGATCAACTGCAGACATCTACAGCTTAACGCACGGTCCTTATAACCTTTAGTCCACATGACAATGCACTAGACTGCTGTGCTTTGGAAGACTCGATCTCAAGGAAAGATGCCCACTTCAACCTTCAAGCACCACAACACTCCTATTGCTTTATGTTGTCCCTTAAGAAAAGTTTTTCATAGCAGCAATAAAAGCTTTTTGCACTGAACAGCTGGAACCAAAGTCAAAGCACAACCTGGTAGTTTTCTTGGCTGAACAGAGATGCCATCGAATCTGAGAGTCACAGGCAAAAAGCCCATATTGACAAAGGTTTGAGACAGTAGTTCAAGATATTAAGAGAGTCAGAACTGCAGTTTGTAGGGTTTACAAGAAGAATATTTTGAATCTTATCCTTCTGCTACAGCTGGCATCCAGGGATTACCTCCCTTACTTCTCTCCTTTAAATAATTTTTTCCATAACACCTATCAAAGCTACCATCTTCCCAGCACAAGCAGCCAGGACTTGCTGTCAGGTCTCCCCAGATGCTCAGATTAGCTAGCTCTCTTCTCCACGTGGGAACTCTCAGATCCCACGACTTAATGAAGCAAGGATTTGGATCTGAGATTCAAGTTTCCATGAGGAGATTTCTGTTATTATAGCAGATTTGCTTCCAGACAGAGCCACTGTGAACTATGTGACAGGATATGAATCCTCTTCTATATATTC
Source organism: Tauraco erythrolophus (assembly GCF_009769465.1). NCBI lineage: Eukaryota > Metazoa > Chordata > Aves > Musophagiformes > Musophagidae > Tauraco > Tauraco erythrolophus. The sequence goes on from NC_141476.1 coordinate 12,678,297, forward strand.
CTGCTGTGTGATCTCACTCTTCATTTCTTCATATCCCCCTTTTCTCTATAGTATTGCAACACTTCATTGATTCAACACAATCGACAAGAGACCATGAAGGCAGAGGCAGACTCTCAAATTGGAACAGCTGGTTTTCTTGATGGCACCACGTCCCAAAGAGAGGTAAGGAACCACAAGAAAAGAGACTGTGTATTCTCAACAGCAAACAACTCCACACCAGAGAAGAAAGCACAACCCTGCTGACTGTGAGAAAAAGGCAGCAGTGGGATTTTGAATATATTTCACACTCCTTGATGGATCATGCCTGAAGATTTTGTGGGAAAGTGGAGCACAGAGGAAACCACGCTTCAAAACCCATCGCTGCACTCACAGGGCCTGCGAAAACTTTATAAATACGATCCCCTGCTATACTGCCCAAAGCCCACGTACAGCCCTGCTGACATGACCAATGCCTCAATGGCCACACTCCACAACCACTACACCCTGCTCCCATTAAGCTTCAGAATAAGCTCCTGTCAGTCCTGCCAAAGCGGGATTAATGATAGATGGACAGAAGTGACCAGCAGAGACTGAAAAAGTTGGCCAAAAGTCATTGACGCTGTGACTAAGCTCTGAGCAAGGACTGCTAGACATAATAGCCACCCACGTCACAGCCAACCACCACACTGAGCACCCACCCATGAGTTGGCAAATCTTAGGCTATTCCACTCACACACAGTTGTCTGTCACACTCAGCCTTGGACAAAGGAGCACAATATCAAAGTTTCCTCTTCCACCATCTCAACTGCTGCCCTGCCTCAACACACAGCAGCAAAAACAAGTTAACGAGGAACTGACAACTGCCTGCCTGTGGATCAGCAGGAGAAGGTGCTGAGGCCAGTGAGGATCAGCAGTTGCTCTGGTCTCCAGAGCTTAAATTTCTCAAGCATGAAACATTTGACTGAACACCACAAAAAGGGGTGCAGGAAGCAAGATCACAAGCTACTGTAAATCCATGAGCTCTTGTCTTCTTCCAGGTTGCTCCCAACTAATACCATATCTTTTATCTCATCCTAAAATAAGAGAATGTGCATTAAAGGATCAGGCAATTAACTTCTGAAAGCTGAGCCCCTTCCGTGGCCCTCTCTTGTAACAAGTGGTTTGCTTCCATTTTTCAAAAGCAAAGGAAGAAATCGATACTTGGACAGAGAAGGCATATTCCAGAGGACAATCCCTAAAAACAAGGCTGCTCTCTTTTCTCAGCTGCTGGAGTGCCACCCTTGTTGAGTCTCTCCAGTGAAGCTGATTATAGTGGTAAGCACATGCCAGCCCCAAAAACACTTGGGCTAGGCAGAGCCCTCAAGTGGAAATCAGCAGTTTCATGAGCAGCAGAAATGAAGTCACTCGGGTTCCTCCAGATTCATGTCTCCAAGTTAAGTTCCTCTGTGACCAAACTGATGTCTAATAAAGGGTCAGTCAATACCATTCCCACCTGCACAAGCACCGCTGGGGTCCCTTCCCTCCACCTAATTGCCTGCTTTCACAAGATATACAGGAACTTATTACTTCAGAGCCTTTGTGCCTTCTGAGGAACATCGCCGCAACTCGCCAGCAGGTTCAGAGCAAGCACAGAGTGGGACACAAACCAGGCTCACAGACACACAACATGGTTACATGAGTCCCATTTCCTTAGCCAGGGTAAAACTCCAGACACAGCTAGGGGGGAGCCATGCATTTAGGGGAAGTACTGGCACATTAAACCCAGAACGGCGTCACCTGTGACGCCTGAGCAGGCTCTGCCCTCCTCTCCAGGGGCTGCTCTGTCTATGGCAAAGCTCCTGACCTTCCAACATCTGTTCAGTTTTTATACAAAAGCAAGTCAGGGCCCTGTAAGGCAGTACAACATCTTTGTTGACATTTCAGTCCCTGAGAGAGCAGCTCTCCTTTGGCTTTGTGTCAGCCACCTTGGCTATGTCAGAAAATAGCGCACAGCCTGTTCTCTCAAGCAAAGCCGTTTGCCTGTGCAAAGGTTCCCGGCAAACAGACAAGAGGCGGCAGCTGGAGAAAGGAGACTTGGGATCACTGCACACAATCTCACCTTTTATTATTTATCCACATTTACTGAACACAGCCTGGCTCTAATCCATCAGTGCAAGAAATCTGCTAATACACCTACATGATTGGAGGGACTTTCCTGCATTTTATGGGGCTCTATTGCAGAAAATGTCAAGGCTCAGCAGAACAAGAAGGCACTAGGAACTGTCTCGCACAGCCTGGGATCTCTCTTGCTCATCTCCCAGCCAGAACACATTTGATATTGCATTAAAAAAGGAACTTGAGAGCATTCTGTTGTCTGTGCACATAACCCCCCCATCAGCACAAGCCAGAACAAAGTATGACTTTCAGATTTAACAGCTTCCAAAATGCTTGTTCTTGAACTAAGTAGCATATCCCATGTGTCTCAAGACATTTGCTAAAGGCTGGAAAGAGAGGAATTCATTAGAACATTACACCCTGTCTACCCTAAGCAATGAACCTGCTTCTGATCCAGCAAGGTGAATCTGGAGTCTGTACAGATGATTCAAGGTCGGCTTTTGCAGAATAAGGTGGTCACTGGTGCAGTATAAGCTCTCCACAAAAATTTCTCTAGTGCACCCCAGCCCTATCACAGGGCCCTCACAATGTCAGCTCAAGCATACACATGGCTGGGAAGAATCCTACCTGGATCACAGCATCCAATGAATTTTTCAATGGCTATCTACTTCTACAAGACCTGAGAAGATATCCTGAACCTCAGGATACTCCTGAACACACTTAGGCTTGGTACTAAAAGACAAAATACAACTTTGATGTGCCACATGAAGTTAAACAGTACTGCCAACGTCATAGGGCCTAGAAATATTATGGAGCTTGTTAAATGATGATAATCCTAAGAAGGCCACCTTCAGCACTACTGAAGAAAAAAGCTCTTAATTGTTCCTGCTGATAAGGCCTGAGGGAACATCTTGCATTCAAACTTAGCAATTGGTTTACATCTGAATCCATGAGAAGGCACAGCAGCCATGTGTCAGAGAGCCTGGAGAGTCAGTAGAAATACCCATACAACTTAATGACATAATGTGTTTAGCTGCAGCCAGAAAAGGAATCAGTAGAAGTACTCAAACATGGAACTAAGATGGCATTGAGACAGGACAAACAAACAGCAATTCAGTCTCCTTTCCAATTCCTTTGCAGAGATATCAACAAGTCTCCATATCATATCTATAACCAGAAATTCTCCTATTCTGTCAAAAAACTTTTCATAAAGTTATCAAGTACATAATTGAAACAGAGTATATTACTTGCCTTGCTGCCTAACCTAGAAGATGAAAAACTCGATTCTTTGATATTTAGAAACTTTCTGAATTTTTTTAACCTTACACCAACATACTCCTCTAAATTACACAGTTCTTCCTTAAGTTCATATCACAAGGATGTGTTTACTTATGCTTTTCTTCTGAGCCCCTCTGATCCTGAAGCATGCAGATAACCACTTTGCCAACTATAGTTTCAACCCTTGATCCAAAGGCTTACACTCCTGCCAGCGGAGACTGGCTCTCTCTCATCTGGGCACTGCTTGTCTGATCCCCTAACAGGCAGCCATACAGAACCCACAAATCAGTTCAGTCCAGCATCACTTACCTATTTCCACGATAGTCAAGAAATCGCTACCTAGAAAAACCTCAGGAAAAGAAAGAAGGTGCTGTTAATATGGCATCTAAAGAAGAAAGGTGTGTCCTAGACAGAAATTGAATTGCTTAAGTAGCTGGGCTGGGGCACTGCACAGTACTAAAGAAGAGAATAAATACAGAAAAACTGCAAGTCATGAGTAGAAAACATCATTCAGAAAATAAGACAAATGTAAAAGTTTTACAGCAGCCTGGTCTGAGTGAAAGGGGAAAAAATGTTGCAGCTGCTACCATCTCACAAATTTTTAAGCTTGCTTTTTGTTCAGTTATCTGATTTCCTGGGGATACATATTATGAAAGAAACTTCAAACAAGCAGAAAGGAGATTAGAAAATCCAGGTGTCTGTACAGGTACAAGTAACTGTAATGAGAAGGTAACATCTCAGACCTGGCAGAAGGACACTGCCACCTGCCAAAAGTTCCATGACCTAGACAAGTGGGTGCTCCCTTCAGTTTTTAAGGCAGTGTCCATAGCATATAAATCACCAGAATACTTGAAATCACACTCAGTCTCACTGGCAAACTCAAAGAGGAATCCAGGGGACAAGTAAATGAAGAAAAACATTCTCCATTTCCATATGAAACACTTAGACCAGGTCAGGATTGATGATTGATGTACACACTCCACAGAGAGGAAGCTAGAATGATCACTGTGCACACTTCAACCTGTTCAGGAGTTTAAAAAAGAAAATCTCATGATCTTCTTTCACCAAGGTTAAATTCATCACAAGAAGGGAACTAGGTACCTGCAAAGACACAAAAAGGCTGCAGATGTAGTGGTGGTTGTTCAGAGCTCCCAGTCCCCCAACAAAAGAACAGTGCAATAACGCTTTACTAATGGACTGAACCAAGTAACCCTTAGCTTTCCGTTACACAGCTCAGTGAAGTAACCCAAAAGATGACCTGCTCATAAAAATAAACCCAGTCCTTGTGGGCAGCAAACATGGACTGACAAACTGAGTGGGAGAGAATGCAGAGGCAGATGGGCAGAGGTAATCAGAAATGACAGAAAGATAAGCAGGCAGAGGGCAGGCAGAGAGCTTGAAGGACAGAGGCAGAATAGCTGATTTTTACAGTGTACAGATATTTTAAAAGTTAAATCAACAGCTTTCCAATAGAATTATTTTTAAAATCATTCCCCCTAATATATGCAGGGAACCAGCTGCCTGCAAAATGACCTTTAAGCCTTACCTACCATACCTTATTAGACTAATTCAGAGCTGGAGGTTGGCTGATCCTGAAATCCATTTATACAGGACAAACAGGCATTCAGCAGGGACAAAGAGTGAACACATTGTCAAAATAATTTAGTCTGCATTTCTGGATGCAGGCTTAACACAGTAGAGAATGTGCTTCTCCAACTTCAGAAACAAGAAGATACAAGAGACGCTGCAGCACCATCCTAACTCAAGGCTTCACCACCTGCCTCCCACACATTACAAAGGTAACGAATTCTAATTATAGCAAGTGTTGGCTTTCTGGACAGCTTTTGTGGATGCAGAGGTCTTCAAGAGCCTTTCACCAACTCTTAAAGGTCCCGAACAACAACCTCTTACAGCCAAGAGAAAGCTTCTTGCCAACAGATGAAAGTATCAGCAGCAGACCTAACTCTAGCACTATATTCAGATCACTGTAACACACTGTCTTCAACATGTCCTGTTCCTGTATTTGAAGCACTGGTGCCCAGAAAGGTTACTTAAACTGGCTTGAGAAGGTCTAGGTAGGACTGATAGCTTTAAAACTCTTCGGAAGCATCACAAGTATACTAGGAAATATCTCCAGACAAGGAGGGCTGTTGGGCAGACTGACAGTCATAGAATCATAGAATGGTTTGGGTTGGATGGGACCTTAAAGATCATCTAGTTCTAACCCCCCCTGCCATGGGCACGGACACACTCCACTACACCAGGTTGCCCAAAGCCTCATCCAGCCTGGCCTTGAACACTTCCAGGGATGGGGCATCCACAACTTCTCTGGGCAACCTGTTCCAGTGCCTGACTATCCTCAGAGTGAAGAATTTCTTCCTTATATCTAATCTAAATCTGCCCTCTTTCAGTTTAAAGCCATTGCCCCTTGTCCTATCACTACATGCCCTTGTAAAAAGTCCCTCTCCAGCTTTCCTGTAGGCCCCCTTTAAGTACTGGAAGGCTGCAGTAAGATCACCTCGGAGCCTTCTCTTCTCCAGGCTGAAAAGCCCCAACTCTCTCAGCCTGTCAGTCGTCACAGAGGGGTGAAAACCACAAACAATTAATGCAGGCACAACGCAGAAGGAGACCTCCATGCAAGGTTTAGATTTTGTAACAGATGAATGCTCCACAGTCTTGGACAGAGAGGCTCTGTGGAGAGAACAAACACTATCAAGCAGCATCAGGGCAACTTCCCCAAGCCTTCTCCTCCAACATGCCATAGCTCTGACAAGAAATGGATTGGCTTCCTACTAACAGGAAGGCTCATCCATTGTTCATTAACTTTCAAAGTTCTCTTTGGCCCTGCAAAGAAGGGCTAGTTAGAGCAGTCTTGCGTGCTTGGTAGCAACTCTTCCACTGGGTTGGGACCAATGCCACCAGAATAACCCCTGTACACGCTATCTAAACAGACACATTTAGCTGACTGGTGAAGGCTTTAAATCCTATTATTAGTCCTCAAGGTATTCAGTCCCAAGACCTTCTAACAAAAATAGCTGATGGATGGTGCACGGAAACTGCAAACTGTGTGTAGCAGGAAACCATCCTCCACGGACTATGACCAACGAGGAGCATAACAAATCTTTGGCTTCCCCAGTTTGTCATGAAAACTTTGGCATCACTGATACAATTTCCCAAGTTATAGTCAAGTTGTCAGAGAATGGATCTAACATTAGCACAGAAGTTATAGAAGTCAGGGTTATTTTGGAACTTCTTGGGAGTCTGAAGGCATTTGACCACTGACCTTGTGCTTCCTACCAGCAGTTGCTATCGACAGCAATTTTTGTCGATCTGTTTCAATCTAACTTCAGCAGCAAAACACATAGTTTAAAAATTGGAAATCAACTTCTTTCTGTCCAAGACTGCTTGGTCATCAGTCTCCTGGAATTAATCTGAGTAAGAATTTCCACTTCAAACTTGCCAACACAGTGCTACAAATCTTTTGTGAAAAAATCTGGTATTAAAACAGCATGATGTATCACAACACTCTCACCCCCAAGCCACTATTTCCCATACTAGATAAGCCCAACTGAATACAGGCTACACTTTCAGGAAAATGCTGCCTAACACACCATATAGAGAGCACAGAACTAGAGAAACCTGTTAGATGGAGTAGATCCATGTAGGTCCCATTAATTGAAGCCAAAAGAAAACTAATTTTTGAGGAGAGAGAATACATCAGAGAAACGCATTCCTTTCCTTATAGCGCTTGGCCCTACTTTGCTTGCAATTTTGATACCAAACTTCAAATGAGCCTTTTCAGATCCACCCACTCAGACCACATCACAGCACCAAGCCAGCTATGACTTCTTGTTCCTGACTGGTTAGCTCTTATAGTATTTTTATTGTAGAAATTTTTCTAGACTGCTTTTAAACAGGTTCCGTCAAACTAAGTTTTAAAACAAGAACTGTTGCACACACCACATTTTAGAAGTAACAAAATATCAAATAGTTCAACTTCAGAAATTGTAACGGTATTCTGAATTCTTTCCCGCTTTTAACAAAGTTGCCTTCAAAACCATCTGTGAAACATGCATATTTAGATCAACTTTACCTGTAATGAGATCAGAACAATCAAGCGAGAAATTAGACCCAAAGGCAATTGTGCCTCACTGTAACAATGTAACAATGTCAAAAAAACCCACAAATAAACAAAAACCAGAAAAGCAAAAATAAACACACATGGACTGTGCGTTTAACTATTAGACAAAAGATTGTTTTTGAGAAGAGAAACAGGGCCATAAGTTCTCCTTCCAGATCAGGCAATGGATGCAACAACTTGAGAGGAAAGATGATGCAGGGTATGGACTAAGTATCCCTGGAAGAGGCGCCTTGAGGCACAGCCAAGTGAGCAGAAAAGTTTTAAGCTTATTTATGCTCTTGTTTTCTTCAAAACTGACAAACTCCAGGAGGTGCCACATTTGGGCTTCATGGGGACTGCAAACGGCAGACAGGGAAAGGTACTTGTTAGCATGGGTTAATAAGTGCTGACGACACGCCAGGCTGTGGGGAACATCAGGGCTGTGTGAAGTACTGAGGCACAGAGCAAATAAAGAACTTATGCCTCTAGTTTCGTAAATGCCGGGTACAGGCAGCAGCCATTTCCATTTTAAGCAGGCCAGCATTTTACTCTGGGACATGCCTCATAGATTAAGATGGCGGTTTACATCCTTTCAGGCAGCTTTATATTCTTACTTTATCCACTGATGAACTCTTGAGGACATGAAGTGCTGTGTATGGTCCCAAGACTCGCCAGAACCAAGAACTTCTGCCTTAAAAATCAAAACAGTAACTTTTCCATCCTTTATAATTAGAAGCAAAACCTGGATCCTTTTCACCTTTGCAAATAACAGGTCAGGGGATGCCTGGGTACAGTTAATCCACGGCTGCTCTCCTCCGTGTTTACGACTAAACAAACAGCAGCTGCCTGCAGCTTGCGGCCTCTCCACCAACTCCCTTGTGGGGCCATTTATTGAGCCATAAACTCCTCCGATAGTGTTATCACCACAGCATTTGCACAAATAAAAGTTGGAAGAGAGAAAGATTAAAAAAGAGATTTGACTTTACAGAGAAGGCAAGAAAAATGCAATACAGATATATTTGCTTTGAGCAAGGACTGACTGACGGGAGGCAGGGCAGACATACACCTGTCTGAGGATGGCTGGGCACATCATCCCCAGATATGAAACACATGGATTTATCTGAAACGACAAAGCTGAATTTCAGAAAGCTCAAACAACCCTAAAGCCTTCCAAGTTAGATATATTGCATTGCAAGTAGCATACCGTCTGATATATTTGTATCTCCTTGATGATGAGACTTCAACAGCTAAGATCTACCTCTACAGAATCCCAGGGGAGGAGAAATCTTGGTGTTTCTCAAATACAGATAAGGACCTCACTATACGTGGCCAAAACTTTCTTCCCCCAGCCACGGACACTGACTGCTACTCTCTACCCCAATAAGTACACAATCAATCTATAAAGCATTTTGCAATCCATCAGAATGGAAACAACTCTTTAACAGCGCCTAATGATCTAGAACGATCAGAGATACCTGCAGCGCAACCCGTGGCATCCAACACATCCCAAAGCTGTTTCTCTTAAGCAGAGAGAGATTCAGGCTGTGGAAATGACAGCTCCCAGCAGGCCACGCTTCAGCAGGATCCAAAATGCTTGAGCAAAACTGCTCCATCAGGATGGGACACCGCACGACTACCTGCAGCATCTTCTCAGCAATCACTGCCCACAGATTAGAGACAAACTTCCAGCAGAGTTGCAATGCTTTACTGTGTGTGCCAAACGGGAACTGGACTTTCACAGGGATTACTTGGAAAAGTAGAAGCAGTAAAGTGACCACATTCCTTTTTATTACAGCCAAGGGCAAAGAAGGCGGCAGTCACTCAAGGTTACGTTAGAAGCCTACCTTCGCTGGAATCTGGTCCATCAGTGTTTTGCAAGGGCTTGTTTGCATAGCAGAGCGACTCGCGGTAAACGAGTGTGAGTTTTCCCTACACTTCTCTTACAAAACCTGAACCTTCGTACACAGAGAAGTTGCTGTACGATAAACTCGCTCACCGGTTTACTGCATTGTAATTTCCTTATGCAGACAAGCCCTAAGGCCTTGACAGAAGTAGGTTTACCTTTGTCTGTCATGACTAGCAGACTCGTGAGAAGCCGGACGCAGAACAGCGAGAAAGAGCGCAGGATTATGAATGGCTCCTAGCTCAATGTATACAGCTTCTACCGACAAGGGAATACACGTGTCTGAGCACGCAGCTCTTTATAGCTCGGTTTGGCCAGGAGCTAGAGTGCAAAAAATTCACCTTGGTCCTTCTGTGAAAGACGGGCACCTAGAGACAGTAAGAAAACACTTCAGCAGGATACTTCAGCACTTGGAAAGAAAGGGATACATGGCTCTTCGCTAACAGACGTTTTTCTGCACACAGTCGCAAGAAGCAGGTTCTGTCAGAAATCTCAAATCACGTTAATACATGGTCACCAGAGGCTGCGTTTTTCAAGTGGCAGCTGGTCTGAGATTCCCTTGTACAGCCACCAATTACGTAACAAATTAACCAACTAAAATTCAGTGGAAATTCAGATTTGCCTACTGGTGTGAACAGGACATAAGGGAAGAAGAAGGGATCACAAAAAATTCCAAAAAGCTTGCACATTAGTGCATACTTACGGGGGAGGGAAGTAATTCAGTAATAGGACTCAGACTTAAAAAAAAAAACAAACACAACAATCATTTGTTTTTCCCTTTCGCCTGGACTCAAAGTTAAGAAATTACAGATTTCCACTGCTCACTCTCCTTTTCCTTCCACACCCTCTTCTCATTGGCATGAGATAAAACCATGGGGAAACAGCGGCAGCAATTTTCAATTCTCATTATCTAACGGCAGCAGTAGCTCTTGGTGAAACTTGCGGTCAATAAACTACAGGCAATTTCAAAAGACACAATGGGAACTGGCCCTCCCACAGCTGTCCCATTATCCCAGCTTTTATTAGATTTAAAGCCAGCGATTTTTATGCTGTAGCTGAAGTTCTGCAGAGCCATGAAAACAGACCACCAGAAAAGATAAAACACTCCTAAATTAAACAGGAGACATTACAGTAACATACTCTCAAGTCAGAGAGCTTCCACGCCAGCAAAGCACAGGACGCAGCGAGCAACCCAGAGCCTAAGTGGGCTGACGCTGCTGCCATGAGCCAACGGCAACGCAACCAAAGCTTAACATTCGGGATGGTATGAGCAGCAAAGCTAGTGAGCAGGTTAGGCAGGGCAGGTTGAGAGCGTACTAGCTACAAAGGCGGACAATCAGAGCAGGATCCTGCTCCTATAACTCTACGAACATCCCACTACAGGCATTAACTTCGGAGTCCATGGTCTGGATGTGCCTAAGTGGCAGAGAGAAATACTTGTGGATGGCAATTCAGCTGACCTGTTTCAGATGACTGTTGTAGGATCAGATGCACCATGCTCTGGTGGTGTCTATTTCTCTCCCTTGACTACCAAAGACACTCTGATGGCCAGAAAATACACAAAACAGGTAACATTAGTTATATCCCTAACACGCACTACAATAAAGTAACCTGCTCCGTTGTGAGGGCCTATACAGGAAATCAGTAGAAAATAAACTTCAAAACTCATGAAATGATTATCTGATATGTTTGTCCGTGAGGCAGAAGCAACTGAGGGTGCACCTCAGCTCCCGGCTCAGAGGTGTGCACAGCAATAGGCAAAGGGAAACGGGTGCCCAAAGGATCTGTCTCAAACCAACCCAGTAAGGGGGAAGATACAAAGAATTATTCTCATCCACTTTAGGCTGTAATTTTCAGTCTAGGAATCTAGAGCTTGCTTTCTCTGAGTCTAATGTATACCATGCCCTGGAGACATTTTTACCAGCCATCAAAAGGAACTTGCAGAGAACCAGATGCTTCATTAAAGAATATTCACCAAGCCTTATAAAATCTTTAGTAAAAAGCAGAACAACAAATCACCAGCATGCAAGTGAGCTGAAGTAACACATCCAGCTTTGATTACAACCTCCTGTACTGGAAAACAAATTGTGTTAAAAAAAAGGAAAAAAATACCCAAGAAATCAAGAGATTCTGGCCTCTCTTTCCCACATTCCTCCAACCTGAATTTTTCCTGAATGAGGAATGCGTGAGACAAAGCCATTTGGTAGAAGATGCTAATTTAAACTTAAAGAAAAATAACAGCTTAAAAGGGGAAGGGAGGAGAGAGTTTTAATTCCTCACGAAAAAACACAACAGCTTGTGATCACTACATACATCTCAGGAGTCAGAGGACTCTGAGCAGTGAGGCAAATTGTCAGGGCTTGAGCTGTCCTGGGACAAAGGAAACTACAGAAGATGTACTGCCTTACACAGGTTTTATTTGAATTTGTACTTCCAGAACCCTCTGGCGCCCATACCTAGCTGCAAGGTTTAGTTACCTATTCCTTAGTCTGTCTCACCTCTTCTTTAAACACAGCAAGAAGATTTTCTGCCACATTGTCATCATGCACAACAAATTCATGTCCTATGCACTGCTCCCTCCAGGAAGTTTCTAAAATAGTGGGGAAAAAAAATTTCCTAAGTTCACTGGACATTCTGGGAACCAAGATGACCCCCAGTTTTTGGTTTACAAAGAAAACCTATCCAAAAACCCTACCACCACACAAAACCAAAAAAGATCCAAGTTAATAGGATCTCTCACTGCCCTCTGCTGTTACCAGTCATTTTGCTTCCAATTTACTCTTTAATAATGTCGGGCTGGGGCTCGAAGCTGGCAGTGTCCCAGCCCCTTTCTCAGGCGGGCTGGAGCCGCAGCTTGCAAATACGCTGAAGTTTAATGCAATCTGTCTTCCTCGGTAATCACATTCCGCCCGCACTGCATGCAATAAAGACGTATTGGTAAATGCATTTGCTAAAGACATACTCCACTGAAAAGGCTACAGGCCTGATGTGCAGGAGGCAAGGAGGAAGCGTCAGGTGACAGAGGCCGGCAATAGATGCGCCAAGGCTCCGCGCACAGCAACAGAGGGCACGGATTGTGCAGCGGCAGCACAGGCACCGCTTTACTTTAAAGCTGAGAAAGAAAAAGAAACCACACGTTTTGGGAGCTGGGGACTTCAAAGATATCAGAGAAAAGCCCTTTCCCTGGCAGCTTTAACCTTGCTGATTTGCAGACATACAAAGACCTTCTTTGTAAACAGGAAGGAAAAAAATTCCACGAGGACTAGCAACAACATTTGGTCTAATATATCCTGACAATTTTCCCATCTCCTTCTGTCGGGCTTCTTCTGGGAGCCGGCTGGCAGCTTGTTTCATGTTATACTTAAATCAGGCATACAGCTTCCCTTCACAATGCTAATGCAACAGAGAAAGACTGGTTCTATGAAATCCTCACCTCTCCCCCCACCCTTTGCATTAGTAATCCCATGAGAGGAGTCTCAGTTTTCTGTTCCCAGAAGGCTCCATCTTTTTCCCCAAATCCACCTCACTGTAGTCTCAGCACCTTTTGGAGAATTTTCTACCCCTCCAAAAAAAAAAAAAAAAGAAAAGCCTGCCCTTGAGGGACACCTGACCCACTGAATTCTCATGTGAAGAACAGCATCCTTTACACTCCGGACATCCCAAGCAGCAGCTTATGTCTTACCACTCACTTTCCCCATGACCATATCCTAGCTGTAACGTCCAAATACTTTATTTTTCCTTTCTCCTTCACTTGTTTCAATAGCTAGTAATTCTTTCAAAGTATTGAGCAGACACTGTCTTAAGGCATCAACAGAATCTCCTAGGGCTCTGCATCTCTGAAGGCTTGCTGGCAGCCCAGCTTTTAGCAGCGTGCAATTTTCTTAAGAGGCAGCAGCTTTGTCCAGCAAAGAAGCTTTCCTCATGCAGCAACGAAAGGAAGCAAGACCTCCAACTGCAAAGTCCCATAAACGGGAGGACGTTTAGAGCCCATTCCAAATGTTGCTGACATTGGCAAAGTGGATTTGCCTACTGTTTGCAGAGTACAGCGTCCAAGAAAGTAAAACTTCGGAAAATCATTATGACTGACTTTGAAATCTAGGAACATCAGTGTGACTGTTGTGGTGGCAGCTCACTACAACAGGACTCACTGATGACAGTGAAGTTGGGACATACCACAGTGTGACTGGGAAATGTGGAATGAATGTGGGAAAACGGATCTCAAGGAAAATTTGTCTCCTGTGAGCATTGCAATTTGACTAACAGATACCACAGCTCTCAGAAACACTTCCCAGAAGAAAATACCATGCAAAACAAGACAGCAAAGACAGCAAGTGCAACAGGGAAGTTTTTGTTACCTTCTGAGCTGCACTAACACAGCGCTGATATTCCTTAGCCAGCTCCGAGCATTTGAGCACTTCACGCTTGTTTTCTTGGTAGCACTTCAGAATTTCAGATTGCAGACTTGCACAGACAGGATCAGTGTTCCTCCTCCTGCAGGGAAAACAAGCACAGAAAGATGTGTGAAGAGGAGTCTTCTACCACTTTACCAGTGACACGCATTCTAATCTTGTGTTGGAGTCATCTAGTTCTAATAGAGAAACCAATGGGAGCAGCAATCACCAAAGTGGGTCAAATGACCAAGAGGGTCTTTCAGCTGAAAGATCCAGAGGACTCGGCTGAAAGAAGGAACATGTTCTTTTCTAGGTTGATGTGGAAGGCTGTTTTACCCTTAGATAAAACATCATCTCTCCTCTGCAGTCAGGAGAAAAAGAAAAAAGAAATCAATTCCAAGAGGTTCAATGATTTCCCCAACTCACATTGGAAATCTTTGGCAGAACTCAGGAATCCTGGCTGGGTCTGCACTAGATCTGTAACAGTCTGACAAGGAACTGAACGGACTTGTTGAATAAGCTGCCTCGATCTATTGAATTCTCATCTATTTAAACACTTCAAAAAATCCAACATGGTTGGAAGCACTGCAATTCTTCTAGTGACTAGAAAAAATGGAATAATAGCAAGACCAGATATCTGTTTCTTTGTGTTTCTGAAGCAATTAGTACTCATACCCCGTAAGTGGCATTGACAGCTACCCAAGAACAATTAGAGATGATGTTCTCATACTCTAATGTGCATGTGTACATATGGCACATCATCAGCAACCATACCAATAAAGGAGAAGGTCGTTGTAAAACAATACCAGAAACAATGGCACAAACACAGTAACAACAGTGTCATCAGCTGCACAGACAGGCAGACACAAATTGCAGGAATTTGCAGCACAATTGCCATGGTATGTTTTACTAGGGAACAAGAGAACATATGCTTAGGTGTAGCAATCCTCAGATACCGCCTCCTAAACCATAAATACCTTTAATTCCTTGCATTTTCTGCCCCAATACGCTTAGAGAGACCTATGCCCAAATATCAAATTCACCTTGTCCTTCTAAAGCACTTGATGCTACAGGCAGGCATGAATGCCATGCCATGATATATTCATTTCCACAGTAACAACAACAGGCACTCATTCAGCAACAGGGCTTCATAGCAAGGCAGAAAGAAAACATGACCTGTTCCTGGGCATATCTCATTCTCTCAGGTGGAACAGATTTCTAAGAAACATGAAATCTTAAACCAAGATCTTCTAAAAGATTTTAGAGAGCTCAGATATGAGTTTCCAAGTCATGCTCATTTCTGTAAGATGGTCAGGAAGGTAAGTGGAAGGGCCAAAAGAAAAAAAATAAAAATCTGTGCTTTCCATATCAGCAACCTGGTTGCTCCCTTAAAGCAGTTTGGCTGAGATATACTCCAAATGATACTTCCCTAGTCCTCAGTTTTACTGACAACATACATGAATGACAGCCATACTTTAAAACACTGAGGTTTGGATCAGAAACCACCAAAGATACTATGCAGGCTTCTTTTTCCACCTCTTCACTAATCTTACAGCTTTTAGAAGAAACTTATTCCATGCATGGTCCCTAGAGGCTAGTGTGCATTTCTAATTTCTATGTTCTATAGCAAATCACCTTTAAAGCCTCTAAAAATCCATATTCTAAAAAAATCTTCAAATTTTGAAATAGAAAAGAACCCAGAGAGAGCTTCAGAAACTCATAATGTTGGCATTTTGCTTTGTCACTAACTTTAATATCACTCTAATCAAATCAGCGAGACTGTGGAAACGATACCAAACAATACCAGGTCAGGAAATACCACCAAATCCCTCAATTCATTGAAAAAGTTAAGACTTTTAAAATTAGGTTTTTTAAACTCAGCCGTTGTAAACTGAAGGGCATTTTGTGATTTTCATGCAGAGAGCTGGAAGAGGAAAAAGGTACAGCACGCCACAAAACAGTCTGGATTCATCTGAATCAAACAATATGGTACAAACATCTTGGAGAAATATTTGGAAGAATGCTTGAGGCTGCCATTGTTGGCACGGACAGCTATAGGAATTGCACCTTTTTTTTTTGTCTGTTCCTTCACTGTCCCTCCCATAGTATCAATCTTCATTGCCTAGAGTAAATATAAAGCTGGGACCCGTCTGTGGGGTCAGTGCAAAGTCCATGGCCCTTTTCTTTAGGAGACACCTTGGCGCCCAGCCCACAGCCCAGAGGGCTGTTTAAAAGCCACGGAGTGAGTGTTGCTGCCTAAAGCCTACCAGAGACAAGGGATCAATCAGCACGGAATGGCATGCATTGCCCAGCAACTACGTAAATCAGCGTTCATACATGCCACTTCCCACAACACAGAGAAGATTTATTGGGTACCAGGCACCCGGAATCATAACAAGAATATTCTGCTTTATTTCCTCAAAATAAAATCTCAAATGTGGTTATGCATCAATTGCACCAGCTTCTCAAAACAGATTAAGAGAAAGTAATCAACATAAAGCAAAGTTGCTTAAGGTAACTATCAATACAAATCACACAAACCAATACATTAGTGCATTCACAGTGGAATTGGAAATTGAACAGAACCAGTTAAATCCTACTGAGAATGACATTTCACTTTGGAGTGGGAAGCTGGCACTGCTCGGGAGATAACTGCCATGGTGCCCCACCATGCAGTGTGATCTATGAAGCAAAGGGACAAGAAGCAAATGTGAGCTCACCACAAGGAAGCATATCCTGCAGAGTCCGGGAGTACACAAGTCACCCACGTCCAGCAGACTAGTTCTGGTTCCCATCTGGACTGAAAAAGGGTATCTGAACTGCTTTGGTGAACAATTGCTTAAGGAGCTTTCCTCCCAGCACAGTAACCACTACTCCTGTCCTATCTGACCCAAAGGGATGCGATTCTCCTGCTCACATTAAGTCTCTTAACTTCAGGTTGTAACATTTCCACACAAGTGGGAACTACAGCCCTGTACACCAGTTGCACCTTAGAGATGTCTGGCTTTACCCATACACAGCCGAAAGGAAAAGGAACTAAACATCAAAAACCTGATGGAGACCAGCAGTACCTCACTACAAACACCTCTGTTGAGAACAATGGCACACGGACTTCCAAAGGAGGTGGACCTTCGTCAGCTATCTCCTTCAACCTCAGCTCAGCTCAAGGTTGGCACTATCTTTAGAAAAATTCACCTTCTGGACACTCCACTATGCTGCTCTTGGTAAACATCTCATTGTTTGAGGGTTTTTATTATTATTTCTTAAACAACGAGGGGGAAGGAACATGGTGTAGCAGGGATGAAGTTTGAATACATGAAGAGCAGAAGACTAGTATGCTTTGACGTTTCTTCTAAAACAGGTCACAGTTTTAAGCAAAAATATGCTGCCACAAAAAAGGTAGACAATTAGCCTCTGCCTAAAAACACGTTGCAATTGCTACCGCTACTATCAAAACAGATGTAAGAGACTCATTTACGGCAGCTAGGAAAAAGGCAAGAGAGAAAGACTGGGCTGGGAGGGGCTAGGACCATACCCACGGGCAGGGAAGTATGGGAGATGAGCTCTGACAATACCTCAGAAATAAACACAGGACATACAAAATATGAAAGATTAAACCAGTAACACTAGCTCTCATCTGTTTAAAGGAAGAGAAAAGGAGAAAAGATGATGGGTGGGAAAGAGGAAAGGATGAATCTAGAAATCAAACTCGTTACCAGTGCCTCCTCCATCATAGTGGGGAAAGAAATCTTTGCCTCGCTGCTGTTCAATGGGAAGGAAGGCTACGTACACATGAAATCCACAAATTCAGATCTTCCTTTCCCCCTCCCATGGAAGGATCTAAATCAGGTCTTTGTCCAGAAAAGAGGGAGAGGTTTTCTTAAAATGAAACAGAGGGTATCCTTCTCTCTGCTGTCCTTTCAGGTAAGACAGAACGAGCATGATCTTGCTGCGTTTTGACACACCGAGAGTTACCAAACCCTCTCTATCACTGCGTATTCCCTTTACTTTATTTAATAAATGAAATCTCATCAACTTATCCTTCTTCTATTATCACTGCTGACATCAATCTGATAATATTGGCTTGGCGTGGAATCGTGCTATTATATGTCCTCTTGATATTTAATTTAAGAGAAACGTCTGCAGTGGGGTGAATATGTGAAGCAAGCTTTTTATTACTGGCAGCAGTAAGGACGCTGGGAGTGAATTAGACATTCATCTTAGTCAGGGCCAATCTAGTGGCTCAGAAGAGGTTTTCTTCTTAACCCTCTCCTAACTGCTCAATAGCAGCAGGTAATGGCTGCTCCAGTCAATAACTGCATTCATCTGTCCTGGCAAATTCATTTCTACATGGATACAAACCCCATGAAGAAGTGCTAAGTGTCTGGGAGGTTAAAGCGAGGTTCTTTAAGAGTTTCCATCATAAGCTCTATGACAGTAGGAAGAGTGCTGGTCTAAACGTCCATCAATTAATCAAGAAGCAACACAGCTTCCAAAGACAAACACAAAAACTTACTACAAGAAGGGATTAAGGCAGTATCGTCAGGATACAGACCCCACCGACAGAAGGTCTCAGACACAGCAGAACAGCTACTAGCTAGTTGCTGCCGACAGGTTCCCTTTTTGGAAGAATTATGGACTCGGTATTGGAAAGTAAGGGAAAGCTGGAAGACGTGTATGTATTTGCTAGACCTTCCACCCAGCTGAAAAAACAGAGTAGCCAAGCAGAGATGCAATTCTAATGCTTTAGGGCTTGGCAGCTCTGTGGACTAGTGCAAAATCAGTAACTCCACAGTGAGTACCACACCATCACTTGGCTTTACCGGGTAGAGCAGCAATTCCAGATGGAGTTAAGAGCAAGATCCTCTTTTTACCTTTTACTCTGGGAAACCATTCAGGCTAAGAAAAAAGCCTCCCTCGTATAAGTCAACTTTAGAGTAGCTAGCTCCAGTACACAGCTACAAGCAGCAACCTAAACGGGGCAGCAACCTGGAATTTCTTGTGGGCTACAAACTCCAACAAGTGGATTTGCTGCTTTCTGTTGCTTTATTTGACTAAGATCAGTGTCTGAGCTAACTTGAGCAAACCACATTAGTCACCACCGTCACTACAGCGCAGGGAGCCTCAGAGGTCAGCAATGAGGTGCACAGGCAGCACTGCGAGCAAAACCCAGGGCACACAGCAGCAGTTTCTGCATGTCAGGAAGGAATCAGAGACATGTCATATAGTTGGTTAGCATGTTTATATATCCAGGGTACATTATGTGCATTTCAGACACAGCTCAGTGATGCTCCAGCCATATAAACGCGGTGTGCTGCCATGCTGTACTGTACATACATAAAAAACGATAAGTGGTTAACTGACCTGTAAAACTGCATTCTCCCTTGGGTAGCAATTGGCTCTGATGGCTTCTCTTTAACATGTCAGAAAAATAACTCCAGACAGATGCAATACACAGCACATAGAAAGGTTCCATCCTCTCTCATTATTGCATCCTTGACATTTACAGCAGAAAATTAAACACAATCGAAGCATTTCATTCACATATAACAAACTCATCAGCACAGAACAAACAGCCAGGAAGGCTAATTTTCAGCATAGGAAGCAGGATGCTGCACTATCACAAAGCAAACACTATGGCCTCACTACAACCTACGGGATTTCCCTGATCCCGTACATCAGCTTGGTAATGTGGCTTGAATGAAAGAGGGAAGGGTCATGTTGCAGCTGTTTGGCAAGAAAAATAAGAGATGGAAGAAGCTTAATAGATTATCCAAAAGTCTACTAAAAATTCAGTAATATTTAAGCTACATAACCGAGCACAGTATAAACAAACTGCATGCCTCATGAGGATAAACCAGTGTGATCAGGAAGGAAATACTTTTGATCAGCCTCATGAATTCAAAACACTGCTCATCAGGCTTTGCCACTGATCTGGACAGAATACAAGGCTTGTAGAAGTAACGCATTGCGTAGAGAAAGAGGGGATGGACTAAAAGAAAAGGTTAAACTTCTTGGCAATTTTCACAAGAATAGGGGCACTACCCTCAAATCTCAGCTGAAGCAGTTGTATTCCTGTCTTTCTAAATCCTTCCCGTATGCCTTGTCACATTGTCTGCAGCACACCACTGCACAGCTGCGGTACTTCCCCTCTCTCTTTATCCCCTTGACAGCTGCATTTCAATAATAGGTCACCCGATTCTCTTTTTCCCTACCTTGTCCACAAAGTGCCTAATGAATGCATATTTATAAAGTACTATGAGTTTCTGGATGACTCTGTGATCCTAACAAAACTTGTCACTCCAGTACTTCCCAATCTCCATTCCTGTTTTGACAGCTCGTTCGAAGCTGCCACACAACTCCCCGCTGCAATTCGTGCACTCAGTGCACCCTTGTCCTTTCCGGGACAGATACCTCCTTTCCTTCCAATCACAGACACACAAAAGCTGTTCTGAAATCTTCTCCTGTGTAAGTAATTAGATTCTATCACTGAGAACAAAAGTTAACACAAATGTCCAAATCTCAAGTGTCAGCAACGTGTTGTGCCGCTGTACTGCCTTCACTGAAAACAGCCCGACCCAACCACATTTTCTTCAAACAAAAAAACTCCCCAGACCCAAACTCTAAAACACACAGATTGAAATGGAAAGTAACTAAAATTTCGCATTTTTCTGTAACAACCTCTAATTTTGGAAATCCAGCAACAATCTCTCCATTTCAGTGATGAAATTGATGCAGAGAGATCGCATGACCCATCCAATGCTGGTTCCAGCTCTCTTATCTTTCTTGCTCTGATGCATCACAAACTCTCTTGTCCTCCTACAAGGTTTATCCTCACACATAAGCAGTCATTTCCCATTTGACGAATAGGTCATCCTAAAAGACTTCAATTTATACTTCATTGTGCTTTGCCAAGTGCAGTTTCAACCAAATTTAACTGGCTTCCTTACTACCCCATAAGCTGCAGGCACTGGAGTTTTGGTGGTGGGCTGTAAGTCTTTGGAGGAGGAGGGTAGCAATACGCAAAATACTGTACAAAACCATGTAAAATTACATGATTCCTATCCTACTGAACCTGCAAATGCAGTAACTTATCATCCCTATTAGCATTCTGCATGGCAGATGGCAAGTGGTTTGGAATAATGAGAGACTTTTCCCCACAAGTGGATAATTCCAATGTACATTTGGATGTAAATTCTTTACTGATTATGATGGTAGAATACTGAGTTATGAGAAACTGCCAGTTTGGAAGATGAAAGGAAAACTACTGCCTCTTCTTTCACTTGCCAAGAGATACAGAAGTTAACAGAACTGGATCTCCTGCCCACAAAGCCATGCACCATTTTTTCCAAAGATGCCAAGCTACTAAAAGTTGACTAGCAAAGATGAAGAGCCTAAAGTTAGCAGCAAAACGGTCTCTGGAAGCCAAGCAGGAATGAGTCAGAATCTTGTTGCTGGAAGGAGTTCTCTGAATCAGAAAGGAAGCTGGCTCAGCTCCCACAAGGCAGAAAAGCAATATAGCAAGCAATAACTGGATCTGAAAACACCACACAGCCCAGCAAGTGACCCGAATGGGGATTTTCTTTCTTCAGTTACGAAACAACATCTAAAAACTGGTTAAGATCTCAGGTCAGGAGGGGAATGCATGCAGCTTACAGAATGCATGCAGCACCGGCCCTAAGAATATATGGGTTGTAGTAGCGTTATAATGTCTCGGGGTTAGCTGGGGAACAGCCTGCTGGGAGAATGCTGGGCCCATATTCTTTGTTGGCCTATTAAACCCCTCCCCAAAAAGTATTCTAAAGAAAGTAACTGGAGAGGTGATATGCTGATTTCGTATAACTGAAAGACATGAGGGACAGACAGGTTCAGAAAATTTTTCCTATGCGAGATGATCTCGTAACGATGTCAGACTGCTAACAAAATGTTCTTTTTAAAAGAAAGCCCTGACCACTCATTTGAACAGCAGTTACTTTTCAAAAATGCCACCAAGCACTGTACCAGGTCCCTACAGTTTACACCAGACTACATGAAGGGGTATCAGTGATGGACCAAAATACGAGTCTATTAGTACATTCTGCACTGAGAGTGCCATATCCTGCTAAAGATGTGGAAACAAATTTTGAGAGGAGAATGAAGCTGCTAGCATTAAAGTTGAGGTGGGATCTGAAGCTAAACACTCACCTTATTAAAAAAATCCCCTTGCTTTTTCTCACACGCTCTAATCTTCAAAAACACGGTGCCTTCTTTTACCATGCTGTGCAATTTGCTGAGTACTGACTCAGCAAGATCCCCATTAAGCAGCTACTCATCCCCCAGAGAACATCAATAACGGTGCTTTCAAAGAACACACACGAAGCCTTGGAGTCTGCTTGGGGTGGGGAGGTTGGGCGCTTTTTTTTAAATAAATATGATTTCAAGAAGTTCTCAGAGAACTGAAAAAAATAATTTAGATAACACAGCTTTAAGTTTGGAGAAGAGCACATGAAATGTCTTCGGTGAGTTAATGAGACCCATGCCTACCTGAGGCTGCTCCGTCATGCTGTTAGTGACACTTACAGTCAGCACAACGCTGAGAAGTTCTCTCCAAAGAAACAATATTAATCTCTGAACAAGCAAGTGCTCAGGTCTTCCAAACACCACTTTTTTTGGCCAAATTATAGTTACAATTGTGGCTGGTGTGGTATGTGTATGTCCCAGACAGACATGCAAGAGACACTTCCAGGACTAACAAGGAAAAGAAAAGGATAGGAAGGAAGAACTAACCCCAGCAAGGTCCTCTCACAGTAGGCTGAGTAACACCTGATCTTGAGACTCCAAAAGCCGATGAGATCCCACCATAGCCTAGAAACCTGTTTTATCAGAGTAACTTCATGAACTATCAAAATCACAACTAATAAATAAATAATAAAATAAACTAAGCCATTCAAGTCTGGTCTGATAGCAGAAATGGTTTTTCTCTCCCTTTATAAGGGAGGAAAGGACCCCAATCTCTCATCAGCCAACAACATCAAACACCACCAACTTCCTCTGTGCAGATGGAGCACCATGATGGAAGGTGTCCACAGCTGTTCTGCCACAGTCCTTATTTCCTCAGAAGGTGAAGATACAGAGGCTCTGACCTACAGAATAAGCTATTTGTCTCCTCAAGTTTCCCCCACTGATACTTGCCTTTGGTCTCTCCTATTATCCCTCCATCGCTCCAGGAGGAGACTGACTCAACAGTAAGTAAAGGCATTTTGCACAGCGCATATAGTCCAGAATCAGGGATACAATTACTGTTCAAAATAGCAACATTGCCCTTGAAATCAGTTGCTACTGAATTAATGACCAGATTGTTAGGAGTGTTACCTCAACTTTGCCTTAGGCTGCTAATTAGCAAACAAGCCATTAATTCACTGGTAACAAGTGGTTTCTCAGGCATTATTGCTTCTGACATCTTTAATTCACCGCTCTTTTTGGAAAGCTTCCCCAGACAACTTCAACCTCAATCCTCTACAAATCGACCCCATGCCACTACCACCAGCACGCTATACAACACACACGCTGAAAGACAGAGGCAGAAAGGCAGGGTGGGAATAAGCTGAGCTGGGTCATTCATTAATATTCATGATACCTTTCCCAACTCAAGCCACGGGGAAGGGGGGACCAAAGGCACAAGAAGTTCTGGATATTAGTGCGGACCTGTCATTACATCTAAATACACGATAAAATACTATGAAAGCTGGAGAAACCTTGCTTCCAACACGGTACACAGTGGAATATGTAATTCACAATCTGAGGGCAGAGGTCTGCTTCTATTTTCACTGCATTCTCCATGATAAAGAGCTTTGAACTGAAATATTTCACGTACTCTGATGCACAAAGTATTTCAGAGGTTTGTTTTAACAGCTGCACAAATATCCATGCTTTTGAAAACAATCTGGATTTGGCCTGCCATCAAGCCCTAATCTAAGGGTTTTATAATGGCAACACTGCTACAGAATACAAGTGCTTTCCATGTACAAATCGATAGCAATAGAAACATCCCTAATAGGCTACATGGAGTCTTTGGCACCTCTTCCTTTGATATTCCAGTCTTTGCTATTCAGGTCTTATTTTATAAATTCCCAAGTTCTACCAATATACCTTTAAAGAAATGCTCTTGCAATTTTGAAAAGATATATTAATATTTTACATCAGTTTTTCAGCACTAACAGAACTGCAATCTCAGTTCATTGGACTGATGTATTAGTCATTCCTCATCATGCAGGAGAGGAAAGACGATACCGTGAACACCGGATTAGAACAGCATTTTATTAACTGGGCAAAAGGAAAGTCTTATTTAGAACCGGCATCTTAGTAATCCCCAAGAACTGTACCAGAAAGAAGACTCGACAACTTGGATGAAGTACACAATCTAATAATTTGTCAAGATTTAAAATTCATTTCAAAAAAGAATAGTCCTGTCTCAACTGGAACATTTATACAAACCCGCTATATATATTTGATTTCTATTACCATACATGATATTTGTAAAGTAGTAAGGGAACACACCTTGTTTAGAAATCAATACACAGGTGCAAACATTTGCTTAACAATGAGCCTTTCAGAATTCATAATGAAAATGTTTACAGGCTAATGTAAATAAGTGAAAAATCTTTGTGAAGCAGAAGTGAAAATTATCAAAAAGTTTTTCTTGCAGTAAAATTCACACCATGTAAAACGACACAGTCCAAATTGACCCACCTACTGTTTTGTCCTCTTTTGAAAAAACTTTGGGCAAACTCATGCCTTGTAGTCTCTTACAGCAATATTCCAAATTCCTACCAAGAGCAACTTTATAAACATGAGAAACAGCAAAGTTTTGACTAATAACTCATCTCTTTATTTAAAGATTACATTAAATAGACTCAGCTCAGACAGAAGAAGGAACAACTAACACAACCCAAGCACTGAGGGAAGAACAGGACTGGGATGGAGCCAAACCTTTTTTTGTGAAAGTATCATCATTGCAGGGCACAAAAGCACTATGTTGATATAGGACTGGGATGAGCTCCCAGCAGTAATCAGTCCTTTATTCCTGAAAACTCTTAAATCCCTATTGCAGAGGCTCTTAATTTCAACACTGAATTAATCATTTATCTAATCTAATGACAAGAGAAATCCCAGAGCAATTTTGTTTGAAAACTATGATGGCTTTACCCTTCTTCTCCTTGGGCTTCATGACTGTCCACATAATAACTATTTCAGAGCTTGACTCCTGGGCACAGCCCTCTGTTGAAATACCTGAGGCCTCGTAGTAGATTTCAAGATTAATAAACTCAAGTATCACCACATAACTATTTTATAAACTTTCCAGATCTACACAGACAAGAGAAAAAAAAAGCAAGAAAAGAAAAAGCAGTTCCTCTAGGTTCCAGTTAGTGTTTCCATTTTAATTGAAGGGCCATCAGCATCATAAAATTTTGTGCCATTCAATAAAACCTTAATTTCCATGAGTACTGAAAGCAAGCCATAAATTCCCTGTTCCCAGCAGAGAGTCCATCTATGAACTTTCTCCCCCTACCTCTGCTGAGTCAGTGTGGTTCCCTACTCCACATTCAGCCCAGGAGGATACTTACTACGTGCCAGTTTCTCTAACGTAATCACCTTAAATACTCATGTCCATTAAGTTTAAAGATCTTAGGACCATTAAATGGAACTCTTAGATACTAAGTCCCACCCAGAGTAAATCTCTTTGGCAGTTTCTCCATTGGAAAGCTGCCTTGGATTCAAGGCTGATCTCTATCAGGATGAGATACCAACGTTCTTTATGTACTCCTTGATAACAGCGCAAAGCATACGCAGTCCTCTCAGTGTAACGCGCAAAGCAACACAGCCATCAGTGAGCAGCTTCAGAAACAGTACTGCAAACTAGAAGGAGATCTCAGAGGGAAACTCAGCTTCAGAACAATTTTATCTTTTAACAGCTTCCTAATCCCCTCACCCCACTCCTGCAGCTTTACCTTTTAGAGAGAGTCACACCCCCACCCATACCAATTCTTGCATCCAAATTTAACTACAAAAATAAAATAAAAACGTGATAAGACAACCCTCACAATAGAAAATAAATCAAATTTTTTGAAAAACAGCATTTCGAGGATAAATCTAGAGTGCCTGCACTAAGCCATAACCTCTTTACTGATGGTTTTTTTCCTTCCCCTTAACAGATTCAGGGACTGTAATAACATTTAATCCTCAGAAGCTAATCTAAATGTAACACTCAAAAGAAGACAAAGACAACGCAACAGAAAAAAAATTTGGCCACTGCCTTTTGGGAGTGCTGCTTTATCCCCGGAGCGAGCGCATTAATAGAGCTTGGAATGAAATGCCATTTTATTCTCTGTAGCGGGGAGGGGATTAGCAAGTTGTCTTCTCTAAACCCAGTCTGAGTCATGGCTCTATGAACACTGAGAAAAGGATGTGGAACGAAGTGAAGGGCGGGGAGCACTGGCTTTTTATTTACACGCTGCTTCCTTTGTGGGTGGTTACTGATGTGCACAGTTTGCTAAACAGGGAAGGAAGAGGGGAAAAAAGTTCTAGGCCCCCAGACTTTAATTCTGTTGGTTAACAAAAGAGAAAAATAATAATGCACCAATTATAACAACATCATTGAGACAATATGTCCGTGGCAACTGTCCAGCTCACCACAGCATGCAAGCAACAAGGGCAAGTCGCTTAAGGTGCGGAAAGCTGTGCTCAGTGGTTTTTTGTTGCTAGGATCTTCTTCTTGGGAGAAAGAAACAGGTTGGACAGAGCCCAGAACAAAGAAGGAGACACTGCGGTAGGAGGAACACGGAGACAGGAGCAGGCTGGGTTTAGGTGAAGAGATGAGGAACAAAGTCCATTGCACAAGTCAGGCCATGTAGGCATCAAGCCTAGCGTCTACCTTGAAGTAGAAACTATGAGCTAACGATTGTGTCGGTG
Organism: Tauraco erythrolophus; assembly: GCF_009769465.1. Lineage (NCBI taxonomy): Eukaryota > Metazoa > Chordata > Aves > Musophagiformes > Musophagidae > Tauraco > Tauraco erythrolophus. The sequence goes on from NC_141476.1 coordinate 12,705,010, forward strand.
ACTTAACACCAAGTTCAGCACTCAGTACTTCACCTCTGTTTCTAGGCAAAGGGAGATAGGAAGGTTTACTTGCCTGCCTTGCAGGCACACTGTGAAGGGTCACTGGTGGAAAGCTTGTACAATATTCCTAAATCTTGCAATGCTCAAAAATCACTAAGGAGAGGAAACAGCCCATGGAACACTGCTTCGGTTTAACCCAGCCAGCAACTAAATACCACGCAGCCACATGCTCAGCCTCTTCCACCCCTGGGGGATGGAGAAGAGAATCAAAGGAAACCCATAGGCTGAGATAAGAGCAATTACATAATAATAATAGTAATAAAAAATTAAATTAAGCATCACCATAATAAATGATAATATTATACAGAAAAAAGCGCTGCACCCACTGACCAATGCCCGTCCTATCCTGGCTAGCTATCCTGAAACAGAGAAGTCCCAAAACTGCAATCCTGGAAGAGCAAGAGTCTTAAAAAGACATTCAAAGAGAGCAAGAGAGAGGAAGAGGAAGAGCAAAGGAAAGATAGAACTCAAACTTCCCAGCCAACCTTCATCTATACATTGGGCATGACATTGCATGATATGAAATATTCCATTGGCCAATTTGGGCCTCAACCCTTAATCTAAACTCAAATCCTAAGCTAGAAGTTGTAGGTCCTTTGTTCCAGCCATGCTCCCCCCAGCCTGCCGTGCACCTGCATACTGGCAATGCATGGGAAGCTGAAAAGTCCTAGATGTCAGCAACAACTGTAAACATCAGTGTGTTACCAACATTCTTCTCATAACAAATTCCACACTAAATCTCAAACACAGTGCTATTCTAGCTACTAGGGAGAAAACTAACTCTGTCCCACCCAAAATCAGGATAAACATTTAACCACTTGTGCAGAGCTGTAGGTGCTGATAAAAGAATTACAAAAGTCAATAAATGCCAAGAAAACACTGGTTTGTTTTTTTTCAGATATTTCTTACCTTTGCTTCAACATGGACTCCAAAAAACAGGGTACTCGCTGTGGGAAGAGCCCCAGCTCTATTCCCCTCTTCCTCCATCAGCTATGCTGATACACAGTGGCAGAACACAACAAATACAGGGTAGACTGGGCTCACAAGGCACAAGTGCCAGGGACAGGTCAAAGAGTTCGCAGTGAAACAGGGATGTCAATGTACAAAGGAAGTTTCCCTGACCCTGTCCCAGCCTTATCATGGTGCTCTTTGATAGTGTTTATACGATGCGCTGTACATCAAGGTAACAATCCCAAAAAGCATCATTGCATACTGCTGTAAAAGACACGTACACTGCAGGCTGATGGGGCAAAAAAATGACTCTTCATGCATGTGCAATTATCAAAGGGCATTATCAGTCCCAGATCCTGCACTCCAACAAGTAGCTCAGTGCAATCCTGGCTATTGCTGGCAATTTACACTGTAAAGAAATAGGAAGTATGATGTTCACCTTCTTCCTCAGTTTCACTAGGGCTTCACAGCTTGTCCCTTCTCAAGACACCTCCCAGCCACGTTATCTTTTCACACAAAATTCACATCAGGGCAGGTGTCCCTTTCGGCTGCAAGGAAGGCAGCCCAAGGCATCTGTCCCTTTATGATGGCTCAAGTTCATATTGCCATCAAATAGAAAAGCATTGTACCATCAGGCCAGAAGCCAGGGACTGGGAGATGATAAAGTCTCAAAGAAAAGGGGAAGGAAGCCCTAAGAGACCATACAAACATTTTCTGAATCTTAAAATAAAGAAGCCATTAGCATTTGCATTGGTCTCAGTCCTTTATGAGAAATGGTTGCATTCCCGAGTTTCTTACGCTACCAGTCTTCACCTCCACAAGAAACAGAAGAGAACAAATGAAACAAACCTCAGGAACCAAACTTAAGACTACTATAAAAAATAGGTTAGTTACAGTATGTAATAGCAAGTAGAGAACATAACCCAAGGTCCCAATCTCTTCCTTTACAAAGTCACAAGGATAAATCATCGTTGCACGTATTTCCAACAACTAATCGCAGACCTGCGGAGACAAGTTCAAGAAAAGACTGAACTGATCAAAGACTGTCAGAGCTTTATGTCCTATGAATTTTTAAAATTTTATTTAAAAACAGAACTTAGAATTCTACTATGGAAAACTGCATGAAAATGCACGCAATGTGTTAGCTGCCTTGTTTTGGCTTCTTTAGCAAGTTATTGCTTGACTGTCCAAACAAAAATGTGAAATTACAACAGGTTATGTGATGCTTTGGCAGCCAAACATAATTTTAAATAAAGACAGCACAATATACTGCACACCCCACTAACATATTCATCACTACTACATTATCTATTTATGCAATTAAGTATCATACAGTCTGGACTGGACCCAACTGGACTACATATGTTGCTACTCCAGTTTAGTGCTTGTTGGCCAACTGTTTACCCAACTGAGATCTGAGCGCTGCTCTTGACAGTGTAATTGCTTTGGACTCATTAATATTAAAGAATTACAGAAAATATTTTTTCTTGGACAGCTGTTAGTGCATGTGGAACAATAAGCTATATAACACTACTGGCAAATACAAATGGAATTTAGACACTAAATATGCCTATGCTAAAAAGACAACATTAAAATGTCCGCTGATTGTGCCAAGGCCAACAAAAAAGGTCAGAAAAATCATTGCACCCATTCTAAGAAAACATTCATGATAATTACAACTCTATTTTGATAGAAATGTACATGGCTAAGATTTAGGCTGTTCACCTTTTTCTTCCCTGGACAATGAAAACCTTAGAAGTGGTGCCATTCTTCCTATTCCCATGCACTAGCCTAACGCTGCAATGTGTAGGTTAAATAAGTCAGGTCAAAGCTTGAACAGATTAAACATGTTCCACTGCCTTTCTGAAAACCGTAGTAAATATTCCCATTTAATGTGAATTTTCTAAGTCCATGTCTTCTCCCTCCCTTGCAAGATCTAACAACTTTACACTAAATTCTGTCAAGCTTGGTGCAGAAAGAGAGGATGCTAGCTTACAACTCTTCAGCCTCCTAAATACCTGACAGGATGTAACTGCACAGCCCGTTTACGGGAATATCCAGAGGCTACACACAGACCATTATGAAATGCAACTGGAATTGCTGAAAAGAACAAAAATGGCTCCTCACTTTATACACTCCTCCGCCTTGGTGGCTGCCTCCTGGTATTGCTCAGATGTCAGCTTGTAGATCTCCGCATTCTGAAACACAAAATATAAAGCTCAGCTCTAAAATTAAAGGTATCTCAGATCTTATCCTGTCACAAAGTTATCTTCTATAATTAATAACGATTTCCAACAACAAACAGCATATTCAGTTCAAAGAACACAAAAAAAACGCTTAAAAGTTGATTTTTATTTTCAGAGAAATGCATCAAGGCCACAACATGTCCTCCACTCCATGCCTCACCTTGGCGAAGGGAAAGAGGGGAAAAAGGTCGCTAACAACCAACTGCCAGCTTTGATTATTCCATGTAACCACAAACCCAAGGTATTTCCAGCACCGAGTTATTTTGACTTTGGTTGTGTTTTGTTCTCTTTTTTCATTAATTGCTGTGAACGATCTTGTAAGTTACTGACATGCAAGTATCAAAACTGGCTGCTAGCACTGGAAAATCCATTTTACATTTCAGTGCTTCTACTTAACGTTACTTATTCTTGAAAAGAAAATTATGCAGCCTGCTTCCCTTTTAACAACATCGGGAGGCGTATCAGGTATCAGTTCAGGCACTGCCAAACAGAGTCTGGAGTGTCTTGCTGCAGGGCTTAAGAGGTTCGCATTAAATTCTCCTGAGCTTGCACAGAAAGAGTTTTAGTTCACAACTGCTCAGCTGCTGAACGTGGAGGACGAATTCTTACAAGCTTCCCAAGCACAAGCAGCAGGAGGGAACGGCCATGCACCCCCAGCAACTTCGCTGCAAGGTCTTGTGTCACTAAACTGTTGATAAAGCTGCTTTAGGCAAAGCCTGTGGACTTTATACTGAAATAGCTGCAATTGCCTCACTCAAAGCTCATCTGCAAGGCCTTTAGTCTGAAAAGGCACATGCAGAAAATATGCAATAGTCAATCAAAAAAGTGAGAAAATGGTATTGAAAGCGAGGACAGCTATTCACTTAGGGCTGGTTCTAGCTGCTATTTCGTCTCTCCCCAAATTTGGTCATTTTATATAGAATACTATTCTTACCCTTCTTCATTTATTTTCTCATAAATGCAGCTGTGGTCCTGTGCATGATGAGACGACACACATTGTTCGATGGTTAGAAAAAGGAAAGGACAGATATAACTCAAGTTCTATTAGCGGTTCTGCCACTTGTGCAATCTTGGGCAAGTCACCATTTTCCATCTGCAAGCCAGGGATAACAGCTGCCCGTATCACTGAAGCTGTGTGAAGCTCAGCTAATTGGAAGGTTTATACAAGTTTTCAGAGCCCAGGCTTCAAGGTGCTATATTTAAGCGTTTTATCTGTGGTGCCTGAATTTATGTCACATACCAAAGAAAACCACAAAACAGACTTTGCTTTTCCAAACTTTGACCTAGGAGACAGACTTAAACTAAGAAATCATGGATGAGTAACCACTTCAAAATGCATTTCGCCAGCAAATTGTCACTAATGTTTTCGTTTACTTACTTGTTACATAATGGTAAAACTTCTATGCTATTAAACCCATTTTCCTCCTTCCTATAATGAAAAGTTCAGCTTTTAATGGAGCCTTTCTCTCTGTCCTGTAAACAGACCTCACGACTTTCAGCTCCCTGCTGTTACTTATTCACACATGAAACCACAAGACCTGTACTTCATTAATTAAATTTGCCATTAAAAATTAAATAATGTGAATAAGTAGATGTAAATGTTACCTCCATGGGCTTTATAAGTCTCATCGTTTCTCCAATTACTACCCAAGCAATTTTCATATGTCTTACTGTCTGATTTCTCAAAGGGACTGGATTTGAGATATCAAAATGAGAGAAAGTGGGAAAGAGAGAAAGCAAGGTAGTAAAATTAAACATTTTTCAGGCAATAGGAAGTAGCCCCGTCAGATACTATTAGCCTGCAGCACTCTGCAGTGAAGCAGCAGCAGGAGAGGAAAACAGGAACAAATATGTTGTACGTGAGACACAGCATGAGGTTGGCATTTAACCCACCTAAAGAAAGAAAAAAATAGCCAACAAATTCATTTTCTGGTTGAACTGTCGATTACAGTGGCTGTGGCACAACCTCACCTAGTTTATTACAGAGTGGGTTCAACTGCCCAGTACTATGGTCAGCCCCATGTTTAACAACATCAGCTACAAACATGGAAAAAAATAGCTGGAAAAGCAACCAGTACGAAATAGCTCTGGATCCTAAAGCTGACGAAAAGCAGGCAAGTGAGAACCTGAACAGAAAGGCAAGAATCTCAGTGAAGGAAAGGAGGAGACCTGGCCTCAAAGAAAACATAAGGCACATGGCACGATGTGAAGATCAAGGAAGGTCACAGAAGACCTTTGACCTGAAGATGAAAGCTGCTGAGTTTCAAAAAAGAAAAATAAAACATCTTTTTGCATGTGATCCAAGTGGGCCTCTTGCCTTTCAATCAGACCTCTCTGCCGCCTTCGCCCCCCCAAAAAAACTGCTAAAAACCAAGGAAGCACTATTTCCAATGAATCAGTACCTTTAAATGCTTCCCCCTAAGTAAGAAACCCAGAGTTTTACCATTGAAACCTGAGTTTGTTTAACAAGCAGATCTGTTAAACAGGTTTTCCTTGGCCTCTAGATCCCTTCTTACCTTGGGAAAGTTGTGTTCACTTTTGTCCTAAACACAGGCTCAAAGAGCAACAGACAGGCCTTTCAGCACGGGCACAGTCATGGCAGGTTCTGTCATCTGGGGCTTCTATTTACAGAGAATAGTTTTCCAGGTATCCTCATCCTTATGACTTCAGATGCAAGATCTGCTTCATTTTCAGTATTTTACCCTAACACATTGTGGCAGGGAATAATGTTCCAATGGCCTACAAAAAAACTAGGGATTTATAATAAGGTTGCAAACCAAAGAACCAAGCCGGGAACCACCTATACGTGACTTCAGCAGAGCTGCCCACACACAAAGGCTACTCCGCAGGATCAAGGTGTGGTATTTGCACTTGAAACAAAGCCTGAGCTGCCCGTAGTCTTAGTGAAGTCCTTTTGCTTCATAAAACGATATTCAGCTGCACAGTAAAAGAGAGAACATTCAACACAAAATTACAAGACATCAACGCTGCTTTTAATTTACTCTCACAATGTTTGATGCTTGAGATAAAATGGCAGCTCACAAAGAAAAAGTTGAACATGAGACCACAACTATTATTAAATAAAGCTCCCGGCAGTCTTAGTTGCAGAAGTAAGTTTAAAAACATGACCAAAGGACACCATAAGGGCTCAAACAACAAGAGACACAGAAAGAATGAATGAACCACCTAAAATGTTTCACTTCACTCAATAAAGCTGAGCCTTAGGGGAGCCAACTTCAGAACATCAGAGCTTTGTCATATGGGGAGAGAGCTCTCCAGAGAGGACAAACAAACTAAACAAAGAAATGTTAGTGTGAAAGATTTTCCCCTGCTATTAAATGATGGTTCGTAGCAAATAATAAAAACACCAAGAAGTTATAAAAATACATAACTAGAGCCTAAAGACCAACAGAACCACTTTCTTTCACCCTGCTGCTTTTTTACAACAGATTTGCTGCTATACCCTTGCTCCCCACTCCTCCCAAAACACCCTTGCAGTAAAAATTCCCCTTCCAAAGCAAACCAATTTTAAAACTTAGAGCTAAATTTGGAGTAATTTTAATTTAGCGTTCCTCCTTGGCTGCAAACACGCAGAGAAACTCCAACACTGACTACACCACCTCGCTACACCGCCCAGGCCCTTTCCACAACATATAGCAAGGAAAGCAAGAAAACAATGTAGCAGAAGACTGAGTTCTCCGGGTTATTTCAGGAGGGAAAGTAATTGAAGCATAAAGAGAAAACCCTGCCAGCTCATTCTCACATTGACATTAAACCACATTCCTTACAACTTCAGTGAAACATGCACTACTTGCAGTAACACGTAAAACAGAAAACCGAACAACATGAGTGAGAGGAACCAGAAATTAATCAGACTTTAGGCAAAATTCTTTGTGAACATCAAGCAGCAGCAGCAAAAACCTGACACTAGGACACAGATTTCTCCATCAGGTTCAGTCTGGGCCAATAGATCAGAAGGTGTTTGGATTAAAAAAAAAACAACCAACCACCATCACCACAGCTATCTTGAGATATTTTGACACCTCCAAGTACAGAAGCTTGTCAGTGGTCACAGTGCTTAAAGATACAAAGAGGATTAACAGCTGTTGAAATGCTGCCAGCCTAGATGAATGCCAGTGATACCTCTGATGAAAGGGAGCAGGCCAGCGGCGGCCTTGACAAATGCTGCAGACGACAGCCGGGGGATTAGATGGTACAATCTGCCTCGCACCTGACAGACCCGTTGCTTCGATCCCCTCTCTTGCCGTCCGTGCTCGCCAGCTTCCAGCACTCCTCCTGCCACGAGCCCCACTCGAGCCCAACGGAGCGCGAGAGCCGGTGCCATGCAGCGGGAGAACACGCGGTGCGCCACACAAGCAGGAAACACCACAAATTTGGTAGAGAAAAGGGAAAGGAAAGCAGAGTTTGCTTCTCATAAATCAAATGCCAACCGGGAGATGTTCAAATTCCTGCTTCCAGCTGCTTCTGGAGTCAGAAATAAGACCTCACACCATAAGCAGCACGACTGTCACCTGCCCGCACGCGCCTGGGGACGGGGAACACGTACGTGCCCTGGGCACAGCTGCTGCCACGAGGAACAGCGGGAAGCTACAGAAAAGCCTGGCTTAGCGCAGGCTCTGGAACCGCCTTTGCTCGCAGCACTGCCCCAGGGAAGCCAAGGTACGCTCGGGCTCCCCACAGCTCACCGGGTCGCTGGTTCACACGCACGATAAATCAGGTTGTTTGTTCTCATCGCTCAGAAGTCTCATGCAAATGGCTCCTAACAGATTTGAAAAATTACCCCATCTACCTGCACCCCTCTCGCCGACACAGAGGCAGAGGAGCTGAACCGATCTGTTCACTGGACCACCCTTTGGATCTGTTAAAATCAACCTACACAATCAATCACTGCTATCAACTTCAGTCTAAAACAGGGATTTGGGGACTCTCAGGACACATTGCAAGAAGCAATCTCTTCACCTCCTGAGCTCCTGCTCAGCCTGTTTGTTGGTATTTGCTAGCATTTAGCTAAAACATATTGTTCACGTTTTCTCCTTCCTATCAAGCACAAGTGCACATACACGTAGAAGCTGATTAAACAAGGAAGAGAAATATGCATATAAAGTGTATCACGAGAGCAGAGAAGCCAAGGGTTAAACTGCTTTTATGCGAATTCAAATGTTTTCTTCTCAAAAGGTAACAGAGAAAAGATGTAAGCAACTACAAACAGCTTGCTGATACAGAGAAAATTTTTTTCACTCAAAGCCAACTTTTGAACACAGCTCTGTTGTTTGCTGTTCATGTGTGGGTTCATCCACTCCTCCCGCTGAGACCAATAATGAAATGAGAGCATTGAATTTGTGTCGTTCTATTCTTTCCTTCGGCAATAGGCTGTGAGATCATAAATTTTGGATTAAGATTCAGAGAAGACAGAAAAAAAGCAATGTCCACAAGTAACAACACAGGAAAGTTGAACTACTCATAGGCAGAAGTATATTCCTGTTTGAACAGATCTTCTCACGACTGCAATATTACCCTGAGTTGAAAGTAAAATACTAATTCTGTAGCATATCTAGAAAGCTTCGCAAAGATAAAATCCCACAAAATACCAATCTTCACAAAACAGCTGGGTTTATCCTGTAGATAACAAGCTAGGCACAAAAAGGTTAAGCTACACAGTGAGTCACACAAAGCTACACACCCTAGGACTTCCCAGAACCAGGTCCTACACAGAGATACTCCATCTGGGTGAAAACAGGTTTACAGACCCAGACCGAGATCACACATCAGAGTCAGACTGTCTCTACGAAGGTACCCTGGGAGGAGTGCAATTAAAACAGGTACCCCACAGGAAGATGGTATTAGGAACGTCTCTGAAGAGCTGCAAGTGCCTCACTGGAAACACGCAGAAAAGCCTCATATTATCTTCAACTCGGAAAGACAGCCAGCAACAAAGAAATTATTACTACAAAGGTGATTAAAAGGGGAAGAAGGAGCAAAAAAAAAAACCCAGAAATAATTAAACACTGTGTTTATATGAGGCTGCTTTAAAGCACAGCGTTTTGAGAGACTGCAAATAAATCATTAGTAATTCTTTAAACACAAACTCTGGAAAGTAAAAGCACCTTCAAAGAGAAAGGCCACAAAATGCCAGCAGGCAACCCAGGCTTTCTGACAAGGACAGCAACAGCAATGTGAAAGGCCCAGATTAATGCTAAAACTGTTGTAGGAGAGTATTGCTCCACTCTCCTCCGAGCTGGAAGTTTAATATAGGAGTGAGAAGTCTTAGGTGAGGAATTCACAGTAAATGCCCGAATCAATTATACCTGACAAGTGCAGGTAAACAGGCTTCCCAGGCATTGATTAAACATCAAGGGTTTTCAGCATCAGCTTCAGAGAAGTCCTACACCTTGCTGACCTGCACAGATAACATAGTGTCCATGACTGTGAGGCCACGACAATGCCTGCTAAATCCCTGTGCCCCTGCTGGGCAGCTGCACAACCAGTCCCGTAGTGATACCTGGGTCCTATCAGCCGACCCGTCACACAACCAGGATGAACGCCTGGATCACAGGATGCTGCCTCTAACAACCGGGCATCGTCCAAGCGAGAGTGACAGGCGTGTAGAGAATCAGCGCTAAAGGACGGGGACAAGAGGGAAAGAAGGGAACTGTCAGAATGTCAAGAGTGCAAACGTATGCAGCTGAAAGTTTCACCAGGAGGCTGACCAGCACTTCCAAGGGAAAAAAAGATAAAAAAAGCCACGACACAAAAAAAAACCCCACAACACACCACACAACAGAAAATTGGCAGTCATCAAGTACTTGTCATAGATTAAAAAAGATTCCCGTCAGGCCCATCACAGGAGCTTATTTCAGGAAGGGAGGAACATTATAGGTTTGATGCCATCATGCCAAAGCTGGTATTTGACAGAGCCTCCAACAGAACTCCTACCACCTCGGACCGGCACGCTGCAGCTAAAACTCCCGTCTTTCTCTGCTGAGAATATCCCTAAGCCCCATTTATAAACTGCAGCAGCTGGCCCAGTTAACAGTTCCTGTTCCAATTTTAAAAATCTAAATTGTATTCATGACCCCATTCTTTTCCACAACAGGTAGCTAAGGAAGGAACACAATTCACTGGATTCCCAAAGGAAGCCAGAACAGGAGGGACCCAAGGCAGAAGATGTACAAGAGGACTGGAGAGCACTGAAGAAAATGCATCACATTCTTGCACTTGCACCAGTAACGGAACTGCAAGGAAGAGAGTCACTATAAAAAAAAAAAAAAAAACCAACAAAAAACAAACCCCCAAAAACGAGAAGTATACCAAAGCCTGCAAGTTTCACCCTCTCCCAGGGTTTTTCCTCTATCTCCAACTACAAATTATTCTCCATGTGCAGTTTCCAGTAAAACAAGCTTTGCTAAATAACCCCGACATGTGCGGGGCTGAGAACCAGCCAAGAAGCAATGATAAGATGTCCCTGGAATGATTAAGGAAAATGCAGACATCTCTCAGGTTACAAGGAAGCCTGTTGTACTCTCCCCTTAGTGCATATGCAATGCTGCAAGCACTGTTCCGAAAACCTCTGATATTCAAAGGCTCATTTGGTTGACAAGGAGCCTGTGGATTCGTGGACAGATTGTCACACAAACTGTCAGGTTTTTAGAGAGACTATCAGACCTCTCTTTGCCTACGTTATGGAGCACATCAAAGACACAGAAGATGAACCAGACGCAGACTGCACAGATCTGACAGAATGGTGGGTGTACATATTCAGAATACTGTACTGCTGGGGGGGGAAGGCTTAATGTGAATAATCAGGGGCTGAAAGTTCCAGAAATGTGACAGGTTTTGGCAGCAATTCTCATCTTTGCATTTATTTATCGAAGGGAGAAAAAACTGCCATACTAGAGGCAAACTTGGGAGAGGAAGAAAAATTATATCAGCAGCAATTTATTTTGCCACTGTACTTTTTCTTTATTATTACTACTCCCAGAGCATTTTCTGACGATATTTGTATTTTCAGTCAGGGTTCTCTCACTGCGCTTGCAGCTTCTCTTCCCATTTTAGGAGAGGCTGGTTTAACGATTACAGCCAAAAAGACCGCTAGGACTTTACAGGTCACTGTACACGGTTAATGACACAGACAAATCCACGCTTTCACAAGTGCCCGCTGGCTCACAGCTCTGTCTGGAGATGCTCAGGAGCTCATTATTCAAAACTTCAAGCTCAAGTTATAGGTAATCAGTACATCTGAAGAAATATACCATACCCAGACAACCAAAAATTGAAGTAACAAAAGCTATTATAGAAAATACTAACCTTAAGCATTAGGGTCTCACTTTTTAAATGAGGACAGCGTTCACTTATCTTCCAGTGAGCTAGAAACCTCAGTTAATGAATAACTGGAAAAAGTTCCCAGCTCCACAGCTCAAAAGTACTTTTACAAGGATAACTTGATGTCATTTCCCTTTATTAGTAATATTTGGGCAAGCATTATAAAGCAACAGTATATTTATTTTACAGCTGGCAAAAAAGTTATTAAGCTATTTCTACCAAGAAGTATTGATTATTACTTTAAAAGGAAAGCAAAGTATAAAATGAAACATTGATAACAAGAAAAAGAAAATGGATTAACACAGATTCCTTTGGTCTGCATTTGCAATACCACTGTCATATAACCTCTAGTTCTCCCTGCAAGGCATCAGTTATTCCAGAGGAAAGAACACTAGTATCTTTTTATATTTATTTTGTTATTCAAAACAGATTGAAATTCTCCACACAGTATACAGAAAATAAATATGATGTTTATCTTAAGATAAAAAAGCCAAGGAGGACAAAGAAGAAGGGATGGTAAAAGGGATAAGAAAGAAATTTGTAAGCAATTTCCTTTCCGTCATTTGACGGCCTCATTCTCTCTGCTTTTAGCGATCTTCTCTTTCACGTGGTTTTTAATGGAGCAGTTTTGCCTCCTCTGAAGAGGACAAGGCATTGAAGAGATGTCTCTGTAGCTGGCAAGAGCTGGTGAAGTCTCCAAAGACAAGCCCAGAAGGACCAGGGCTCGCCCATCAGGTGGTGAGAGGCATTTTCCCAGCAGGGCTATTGAGACGTAAATATTAACATGAAAATCAAACACCCACAGAGCGCAGAGGCCGCCACACAAATGCTTCATTCCCATCCTGCGGCAGAGACCACTCCTTCAGCCGATGACTGTCACAACCCTGGTGCATGATGTCACCCACGGCCTTCAATAGCATTTGGCCACCACCAGCTTAGTACTGTACTTCCCTTACAGAACCCAGGCGGAGGAAAGGGAACAAGGCATTTCTCGCTTCCAGCCCATTACAGAATAATAGGAATACTTACTTATTAACATTAAACCAGAAAAATCTCATGAAGCCTTGCTGCCAAGGCATCTCAGGAACATGAACGGAAGAATGTCAGATGTATAGTGTATCATACACCTGGAGATGCAAGTTAAACCTGCTCTCAGAATTTAAACAGTCTCTACCAGTAAGGAGCACTACATGCAAACAACCACAGACCTTGACTTCGGGACTAAATGAGGAAGAAATAAAAGTAGGCTTAAAGCTCCAAAAGAAATATTTTGGTGGAAGCATCATCATTGTCTGGGGTTTGCTGCCATAGCTGATAAACTTTGTAACAAGGAAAGGCTTGGGAAACAGTATTGTAAGTGAATTTTTTCAGGCCATAAAAAAACGCATCAGTTTTTCACCTCTATCTACTGAACAAGACCCAACAAAAAATTCTAGCCCTTCAACTGGGGACAGCTTGGGCTCAGAAATCAGACCACAGGAACACAAAGAAGGGACAGAACTATGCTTTTGCTGGAGAAAAAACAGGAGAGGAGAAAAAACAAACACCACAAACAGAACCAGAGTCAAATCCTCTCTGCACAGAAGCGAACACACAAACATAAGACCCAGCCTTGTCCTATTTTCAGCTGGCAAGGACAAGGACAAACTCTGTGTTCCTCACCGGGACGCCCTTTGCCTATCATAGAAACCGACAGCTAGGACACAATTATTATTTTTTTTTGTTCTTCCTGCAACAAACCCTTGCCTCTAACTGGAGGAAGAGTTATTATCTCGGTGCCACAGGAATGAGTGATTAGCCATCAGGAAGTAATAGCTTTTTGCTGCTAACAGAAGCTGTATCTGAACAAATGACCTAAAGGTGAAAGGTCTCATATACGACGCTTAATCCCCTGAACAGCTAAAGGAAATTTTGTGGTATACGTAACTATTATGAAAAATGAAGTTAAATTCATATACATGCCCAGGCAAGCACACGATACAGTATTTTTTACACACCCATATGAGTCGTCTTCTCTGTTTCAAGAACCACAGTCCAGCCAGTTCAAGGCTTGCTGCATTCATGGCTAATTAGATGATTTCTGTATACCATCCAGTACACCATAAGACATCACTGGGAAGGGGAGGGGGGGTGGAATTAAAATCCAGGCACTCCTTGAATGACCCAGGCGTGCAAACTTACAGCAACCTTGCAGCTTGAAGTTATATAAGCAAAAATTTGGCTTCTGTTCAGAAGAACGGAGAGGGAGAAGGAAGGAGAAGGAATTAAGCCTTTTTTTCCTATGAAATGACCTGAAATGCAGTAATTGGGAAGGAAAAGAAAAGCAAAGCCAGCTCTTCTCTTAAAATAACCTAGCTATTACAAGTCGTCTCAAATCAGAGGCTTAGAGTTTTATCTCAGCTCCCGCATTTCCTTCTCCCCTCTCTCGCTACTCCGTGGCCCCTTGGAAGCTGACACAGATTAAGTGGCCTCCGGTGTCTTCTGGCTCTGTGGCCGTTCCTTGCCATCACTGTCCTCTGTGCAGGGCAGCACCTTTTATCTGATGGCCACTCCAGTAGTGAACACCTACCAGGGCAAAACTCTCCTCTCCACATTTGTCAGGGTCCAATTCCCAGACAGTTCTAGTACATATGAGATGTATGTTTACTATTTTTAATAAAAACAAAAAAAATTTAGTCATTATTTTATATTTATTTACAATGGGGCTGGACTGTGAATGGGTAATCCTCATTTGAGTCAAGGTGTTTAATTGCAAACTGTGTGGGATCATTCTTGGTGCAGCAGAGTACATATCCAAACCACCAGCTAAGCCCCAAAACAAGCAAACAAAAAACCCACCAGACATCATCCTGGGATCAGGAGTCTGTGACAGACTAAGCAAATACTATTTGCAGTGGCTCAAGACCTCATGGCGAGCCTGATGGTGCACATATATTTAAGAACATTAAAACATGTTATTTACAATCTACTTCTGAGTCACTCTGGTCTCTTGGGAATATGCATTATATGTTCAAGAAATTGGAATAGCTCTTTTATTTATGTTTCTTTAAAATGACTGGCAGATGGGGAAAAACCTTCAGAGAAGTGGCCCTAGGCTGTCATGAAACATGTATTTAACACACCCACAGTAAACTAGTAAACACACTCACTTCAGAAGGTACAGCCGCTGTAAATACAGAGTAGTCCCTTTTTAAAGTCTGATCTCTGGACTACTTAATTCAGCACAAATTTGAGATGTTCTGTGGAGTCTGCCCAATTTACAGAGTAATTATTAGCCATATTTTCCATTAACATGATGAGAGCATATTCTGTAAGGGCAGAACCAGAATTTTAAGGACCTTTTCCTGCCACAGGTGGAAGGACCACTGCAGGCTGAAATAGAAATCTCAGATTCCCCAAAGTCAGGCTCTTATATGCAAGTGCATTCCACACACACAGGGAAATTCTGTCTACCTGAAACCATTTCCAAGATTAAGCCTAAATCTGGAATATCCCAAGTGGAGTGCAAGCTTCAATCATCCAAATCCCAGCAGACACACAGACTCCAGCCTAAGGTCTGGAACATATTTAATCAATTCACTGTGCGAACTCTCCACAGTTTCATAAAATAGCCAATACTGCACTAACAGGGCCAAAAATTAATTGTACACTGGTTGGCGAATTACACGGAAATAACAGGCAGCACTGGTATTTATTGCAGCAGGATAATGTAGTTGGTGCTAAGGTACAACCACAAAAAAAAGGTGAGAGACAGAGTGCGTGCATACATGTGTATATGTACGTGCACGTGAGCACTGCTTTTCATTACAAGAGTAGCACTGGTTTTACTGGTAACAGTGCTAGCTGTATACACACACATTTATAAATACCATTCTGCTTATAAACAAGCACATAAACAGCACAAAGAAGGAGAAAACAAATTTAAACATTAGGCAATAAGAAAATGAATTAAATAAAGGGAAAATTGGGTTGAACAAAAAACAGCAGGGGAGGGTATCTGAAATATTAGATAATGGGGAAAGCTCTCAAAAGTCAGACAAAAGCACTCCTTGTTTTGCTCTTTCTGGACTAGATTTGACAAATACTCTGGTGCTGAGTTCTAACAAAAAGACAAGACCACATTCTAGGTCTTTTTGTTCTGCCTTTAACAAGTCTTCATAGTGATACACTGATGAGACCAGATACCAGATTGTTATCTAAATTCAGCTGCTAAATTCAGTGTTAAGACACTAAGTTCAAACCACACATTGCCACATTTATTTCACAAGTCGAGCCTGAGGATGGATTGCTCCAAGATGAAGCAGCCCATAAGCATCAGCCTCTCCCTCTGCAAAGGTACTCTAAATGCCAGGGAAACAAAACCACCGTAAGGCTCTGACAGTTCGCCCTTCGGCGCAGACTGCAAACGCGTCCCTGCGCTAATCGGGCACACCGAAGAGGAAGCAAACACTTAGCTGCTGTTTGCACAAACACTGCTTGTAATTTGATGTACTGTGCATCAGTCAACACATATTGCAGAGAGAACATACACACCGCAGAGAAGGCAGAGAGGCAGTGCTGACATCCAACACATTTTATTCGCCCTATTATAGATGTTCTTTTGAGTTTATCAAATTACCAATCAATTTATCTGATCTCTAAAAGCTGGTGTACCGAGATATATTAACTACTAAACTTTACAAGCTTCCAACAAAACAGCCATTAAATGGGTGAACTGAGCACAGGGTACTGAAGTCAGTTTGTGAGGCGGCCAGCGGCAGCAACAAAGCAACCTCTCCCCGCAGACAGGGGGATGACAGAGAAGCATTCGGAAGGCAGCCTCCCCGAGATGCTGTTCAGCCCTCACAGATTCCAGCGGAAAGAAGAAATTATGGATGCCGTACTTCCCCCTCTTCCCCCGCATGACATTTAATGTCTGTGAATAACTGAGAAGAGGAAGAGGATGGGAGGTCAGAACTGGTCGAGATGACAATTTCAGGTTTGTTCTTTTTTCGTTTTGTTCCTGTTCAGAAATTTAACGTGCACACAGGACAAAATCTTCGGTTCTCTAAATATCAAATCACTGCTACAGCCACTGTCAACTGGAAGACAATGTCCACACAGCCTCGGAGAGACGGCCCAAGTGACTGGGAAGTGATCTGGCTGATTAGGATGGATCTTATCAGCCGACTTCAGAAAACTATACTGGGGATTATTCTTCTTGTGTTCAGAAGATTAAATCAACAGCTCAATGAACTGAGTGCTTCCTTATATTGCTCCACTGGCCTAAAAGGCAAACTGCTTTTTTGGAATCACAGCTGTTGCAGGTTCTTATCAAGCACTGTTGGTCCTGTAGGAGGAAGGGTTTGCAGCAGAGGCAGGAGATGAGAATTGAACAAATTAGGTAAGAAAAAGATGGAAATTGTAAATAATATTGTAAGGCTCAATTATGAAGGCAGGGACAAGTGACACTTCTGAAAGGGAAACACACTTTTTGAGATCAGAACTTGCTTTCGTACTAGGTGTTCTTCCTCAAAGTCCCCCACAGCAGTGGCTAGAGCAGTAAGCTAATGGCTGGCAACACAGGGACTAGAGGCAACAAAGCAGCCCTTAGACACACACAATAGCTCACATGCAGCCATAAGATGTTACACTCCATTTTACTGAGAAAGTAAATGGTGCTGATGACACCTGCCAAGACATATCAGCTCATTTAGAAAAGGGCACTGAATCTTTAATTCCCAGTGAGAGGGCAGAGGGTTCGGTTGAAGATAACATCTCAACACAGTTTGATTTTTCAAAGGTAGGTGAGTGCTCTCTAGGTCTCCCGGGTGCAGACGCAGCCTGGGACCCCACCTCCAGGAAATGACTCCTTGTCCCCTTCAACAGAAATCCTCTGCCACCTTTGCCCAGTGACTTCAGTTTGTCCAGCCCTATAGAATCTGCTTAAAATTGACCATGAAGACCCAACATGAACATACTATTCTGCAAGGCTTCTTTTTTCAAGGCTGCTGCCGCTTTATTTGCAGAGATTTTTATTGAGATGAGTTACTGGCCAAAAAAGCATAGAAATGACAGTCAACTCACATGCAGGGGTGACCTTGGTGCACCAGCAGTGGGAGACTGCTCCAAGAAGAAAGATCAAAGCCAATAAGAATAACAAACAAAAATAAGTTTGCCTCCTGTTCTTTACAAATCCTAAATGCTTTACAAACACGAATTAAACGGTAAGTGCAAGGGCAAAAGGAGATTAATTTAAACAAACCGAACAAGGTGAATGCCACACGCAAAATTACAAGATTTGTGAAGCTAAGCAGAGAGAAAGTGGTAGTCTACCTTATTAATAATAAAAATAAAAAAAGGTATTTGTTTAATGCATTCTTTTTCCACTTGCATAAATACCCTACAGCTTATGAATAGCTGTTGTGCTACTCACTGTTCTGAAAAACTACAAGCAGAAAAACGTCGCGTATGAATGTACCCATTGCTCACAGTAGTCTGCAGCCACCTAATAAAAGATAACGTGGGAGCTGGAGCTTAGGAAAATCCAAACAAAGAAGAGACATCTATCTATAGCAAGGAGTTTCACTTCATCTGCCGAGATTACCTTCAGCCTTTCTCTGCCGTTTCACACTACGCCAAAGAGCCACCCGTGTTTTGCTGCACTGTAAGCACTGCCCTTAACCTGTGCCAGGTTTAACCCAGCAAAAGGAGTCAAACAAATATTTACTTGGGAGAAAGTACACAGCTAACATGCTAAGTTAAACCTCCTGGCATCTGAAGGGTTCCAGGAGAGACTGCGTTTCCTTCTTACATGTTTTAAAGGATGTTTCTCATTTGGAGAATGCAGGACAATGTATACATGGAATTCTTAACAAAAATCCCAATTCTGAGCAGTACATATGTTAACTGTTTATACCAAGCTCCCTCCACCTCCCTCCCTGCTTTGCAGTAACATAAATGCATGAAAGAACATCAGCTTAAGGCTTCTCAAATTGAGTGTTTCTAAGGTTTTCCTTACAGATTATTAGGTCCAACTCTCATTCTTTCCACCGAGAGAAACGTTACAGTACAAATCTTCCTTCAAAACAGTTCAGACATGACCCACTTTTTGTGAAAAAATTCCAAACTACACAGATGAGATGTAAAATTACTCTAACAAGTCAGAGTTAGAAGTTTAACTGCTTATAATAAATTATCCAGGTCTCATTAATGGATTACTTCTTGGAGATTAGACAGTCACATTGGAAACACAGGTGTGGAATGGAATGTCTGTATCGCCAGCTCCAAAATCCTGCAATTACACACAGTCATGTAAGAAATAGTCAGTTTAAAGGATCTGTTCCCTGTAATCTTCCAAATAATTACTAAAATACTTCAGGCACTCCAAAACAAAAACACACAAACAACCCAAGAGATTGAAATACACAACCACAACAAACTACCAGTTAGTGAGGAAGACCAAGGGCATCACCAGTGTTCTGATCCTCTGAAAGGAATTTGCTCAATAAAATTTGATTCTAAAAATTCTAAGAGCATGCACTGCACTGCAGGCAGAACGAAACCCACCACCCCTTGACATACGCACAACCCCTGACAAACTGGTAACAAAGGGTGCAGTGGGAAGAATACCTTCCAACAACAAATCACAGCATGGGTTTAATCCCAGCACAGCTACTTCATGCATTCAAATCTGCACCCAAATCAGCTGAACGCTGCTAGTAGCAGTAGTGTGTGGCATTTGCTCAACACAAGTCAGAAGTGTAAATCAAGTGTCAGGCACTACAAACAAATAGAGAACGAAACAGTGATTCTGATGCAGCTACCATATATATTCACGGTCCACCCATATCCTGAGCACTGCATGCACAGTTCTGTTTCACACCTTTCATGGAGGGTTAAAATGATTCGGAAAAGTTTCAAAGATGACCAGTCAGGATGATCAAAGCATTTGGGGCAAGTATCCCACATACTTGCCCCGATCTTATGCTCATCCCGGGACATCCATAGTCAGGACCAACATATTAAACTAGGTGGATCTTTAGCATGACACAGCACTGCTGCACTCACCATCTTATTTCTTCCAGTGCTTTAGTAGATGTAGGAAAAAGTCCAAAAGCTGAAATACTGAAATTATTTTTTCATATGTGTCCTTTCCTGTGAAAATTTTAATAAGACTGCCTAGAGAAACTGAGTTTCTCAAGATCTATTTGAAATAAGGTACACCCATAGTTCATCTCATGTAAAACTAAAGGCAAAGTCTTCTTAGCATTTCTATAGCTTTACTGTTTCACATCACTTTGCCCTCTCATTATAAGCTATTCCATCATATAGATGGAATAACTGAGATAGATGGACTAAGTAATTGTTTCAAACTCCCAAAAGAGAAACAGCTATTAGAAAACGAGCAGTTCTTTGCTTCCAGTTCTGTGCTCTGTCCAGTAGATTACAGTACTCTTTCAGAGATTACAAAATAAAAGGATAATGTTATTCACACAGTCTGCTGCATTCAAGGGAACTACTGAGTTCAACTCTGGTTAACACATCTCAAAGACAGAGCTGCAAGGGGGAAAGGGCCCAAAGACAAACAAGTAGAATGAGAAAACTGGAAAAAAAAAACACACAAGCAGAGGCTGAAAAGGTGAGGACTGCTCAGCTTAATGGGAAGGTAAAAGAGGGAACAGAAGTCTACACATAATGAATAATGAAGAGAATTCCTTTCATCTCTTTCACATAAAGGATATTAAATGAAAAAAAAAGTATTTGAAACTGGTAACAGAGAATTTATAGAATATATAAGTTAACTTGTGGCACTGTCACGTGATATTGGAGGCAAAGAGCTAAACAAGGCTTCAGGAAAAATGCCTGAGACATAGAAGAACGATGGCAGTAATCCAAGTTCCATTACAGTGAATAAAAATACTGAATGAAAATAAACTCTTTTGCAGCAGGGCAGGCGTCAGCCTCCGACTGACAACACTTAGGAATACTCTTCACAAAGCTGTTCTCCAAAAATCTTTGTTGTGTTGTTTTGTTTTGGTGAGGGGCTTTTTGCACCTTCCTTCAAAGTCTTTGAAAACTGACCACTGACAGAAGAAACAGGACAGTCTCTGTGTTTGATTCAGTGCAGCAGCTACTACATGTAAGGAGTACAGAACACAATTATTCTTCACATCCTACCAAGAAAACATCCTCCAAAGACAAGTCTGCAAGTCTCCTACTGCTGAATGCTGTTATCACGCAGAAGTGGGACAAAGCCAACCTGAGCTATAGACAAGCACAGCAGGGGACGAGAGAGAAGAATTCCTGATGGTCTGATCCTCAGAAGGAGGAATTTTAGCTTTAACTGGACACTGAGCCATCACATTCATTCAGTCCCAGCCCAACACCTCCCAGCTACCAGTGACCAAACTCCAAATAACCATCCCCTCTGAGAACAGCGGAGAAAGTAAACTTCTGTTTCAGAGCTCCTCCCCACCTCATCCCCTTAACTGACAGCTTTTTTCTAATATAGACACACACATACATACATAGATATATAAAAATATATCTAAGACAGAGTTGGAAGGTTTTAGCACAGTGGAAGGAAAAATAAATAAATAAATATGTCAAGGTCTGCGTGTATTCAACAAATAAAAGCAGAATAATATAAAAGCAACAGCTAATAAAAAAGATTGTTCTGTATTGTGTTTTCCATCTTTCCAACCATTATAGGAATAAAATCATCCACAGAGAAGATCGAAAACCTTTTTCAAAACTAATACAATTAAGCTTTATTACACTGTTTCAAGTACATTTCTCTCATCTCCCTTCTAGCCCCCACCACCTCCCACTCCAATCTAAACTAACAGTTGGAGGCATTCTTCTATTTTATTACCAGCAAAACGCTAGTGTTTAAGGGTCAGAAACTATCTAGTGTTTCAAGAGAGGAAAGAAAACCTCTCATCTACTTGCTTTTGTACACGTAAGAACTAGAACACAGCTTCTACGCAGCTCTGCAGTTCGAATAGTACTACGGGCAAGCCTCTTTGCTCCCCGAGATCCTGCACTAAAATATCCATCCCCTTGTTTAAAAAGCTATCCTGTAGCAAGGGACAAGGACTTCAATAGGAAAACACAAAATACAACAACAGACTTCAAAAAGAGGAAAACGCAGCCTGGACACAAACTTCTCCCCACTCCTCTGTCCATAAAGGACAGACACACATACAAATTTTCTCTGCAGTTTCCACTCCATGAAACCAGATCCAGAGAGAAGAATATAATAGAAGCACACAGCATGAGACCAAGAAATTGCAAAAATTCCCTTTGCATATGAACATATGGACAACTGTGATAATTAGAACGATAGCTGCTAGATTGTTTGCAATTTCACTGAACAATCCCCATTATCTAGAAATAGAATTTAAAAATCTGAATGCAACACTGAGTGGTAGTTTTAATAGTTTATTTTTAATGAACTGTATGGATTAAAGTGTTGCAAAATTGTATCATGTGAAATTGCTCATGGGCATGTTTTACCATCAATGGCTTAAAAAAAATGCTGTACGGACAATCACGCAGTAGCAGGGAATAAGAAGAGGAAGAGATGTGCCGATAGTTTTCAACCATTTCTATAATCCGCAATTTTCCCATGTTCCATATTCACCATCATCCTACACGTTGGTAGTAAAACTGATTGATTTCTCTGTCTCCTTACAACCCCCCTTTTTCATTGTTTGCACTTCTTTTTAGTCACATAACACAACTACAAGTCAGATGTATGCAACTCCCTGTCAGCGGGTCTAATTGCTTTAAATTGGAGAAGATTATTCTCCACATTTATTAAAAAATAAAGACTACTTATAACATTATTTCATTTCGCCAGGAAGTGAAAAACGCATTAGTTCGTAAGGAACAGCATGGCTGCTTCTATTTTTATGGCATCAATTTTTAAAAACTCATCATGGTAAACAATTAAACAGAGAAGCAAATCTCACGTTTAGGGGAGAGATTCAAATCCCTAAATGGATTTTCAAAGGTCATTTCAGGCTTAAAAGATGCTTGACAGTGTCTCTTTAAATCATGTTCATTTCAAAGGCTTATCCAGCAAGAAGCAGGCAGTGCACTGCAGCACCACCCTTTGAACTGCTGGGCTCCCCAGCGGAAAATTAATAATACAACTTTAATTCATATTTATAGCAAGATTTGTGGTGTGGCGCTTTTTTTTTTAATTTAGGAAAGGATTTTTAACAGAAGGAATAAAAAGGGCATTTGATTTTTGAACTCAGTTTTCACCTGAAAACCATGGTGAAAACAAAATAGTTTGAATTATTTTATTAAAAAAAATCTTTGTTAAAACCCCCTTATCTTTCAAATATGAGCTGTTTAAAAGATTTGGTTTGTACAGCTTTTTCATCACTTAACTAAGTAAGGGGTGAGGGGCAGACAGATACCGGGAGCTGACAGTTCCAGGTTTCGTCACAATGCTTCTTGTTTCGCAACTCTTTGGATCCAGGAAGATCCGCATCTGATCCCATTAGCATTCAGAGGCCACAATAAAAGGCAATTTAGCCTCACCTTCCTCTCAATGCGGGCCAACTGCTCGTTATAGAAGGCCTCTTGCCGCTTCAGCTCTGCCTCCCTGCCTTGCAGCTCCACGGCCTGCGAAGAAGAACAAAAGAGCATCAATAGAAGACGACATTAAAAATTTAAAAAAAAAAAAAAAATCATTGCTCAGGACTGGTGTATGGGATCCCTCTTGGTGGAACTACAAACCTTCAGTATTGCAGTTCATTCTGGATCATCTTCACAAGTCTGAAACACTCTTGTTAGTATCATATTGAAACTCAATCTTGATTTTATGTCTCCTTATTAAAAGAAAACATGTAATCTTAGAAAGGTGACACCTTCCTATTGACTTTTTCAGAACTTCACCTTATCCAAGTCTTTTGTTTTTCACAAATCATTATGTTTATTACTCCACTTCAATGTTCTTGATTTTACCTTAAAAATTTGATTTATCTCAAATCCTCCACTTGATAAACACTTGCCCCTTGGAGTGTTAGAAAACTTCTATAGGTTTAACAGACCCCTACAATCATGAGGAAGATCTGAAATACATGCCTATGCTGTAACATTTTTACAGCAACACATTCTCACTGACCGTGCATTTGCTCTTACACACCTAGACAGGACCACCCTGACAATCAAGCGCTCTCTGTGCATGCACCACCAGCACCCCCAGAGCTCCTCTGGCTGAGTGCTGTAGATTTGGAGGAGCAATGGGTGCCTGAGAATTTCTCTTCCATCTTCCAAAGTACAAGTGTGACACTTCTGAAACAGCAAACTTGTTACACAAGCATGTGCTTAATAAGCATAACCTGGTCATCAACTGAACAACGACCAATTGTGTGGTTACAGCAACAGCTTTTGTCTTTTAGCTCTTCCCCATCAGCAGCACTTCATTGCATTCCCACCCCCGAACTGAACCAGCGTTAAGAAAACATGGCACTGATGGGCCCGAACTGAATTTTTTAAGCTTAAAAATAACAAGCAACAACAGCAAGAAGAACGGCACTTGTTTTTCTTCCCCCATCCCACCCCAAAATCTCTGGGGCCACAAGTTATCACCAGGCAAGAAGATCTTTTAAAACTAGAATTATTAGGCCGTTTAACACCAACACAAACCCTGCTAATCTATAGCATCCCAGCAGCATTGCTCTTAACTTTTAATGATGTTGCACTCACAGAAAGTGCTGGTCCAATATGATTAAGCAGCTGGGACAGAAACGTCCTTGTGGGCTCAGACCTGTCATTTTACGGCCAACAGCCATCGTTAATGAGAAAAATTACATGTGAAAGCCAGTTGCTGTGCATTTCCTTCTTTCTACTCCCCTGCTGATGGAAATAGCGGTATAATAGGGCTTAGAAGAGAGTTTAAGCTAGGTAGTGAGGGACAGCTGATAAGCAAGCAAGAAAGCAAGTAGTACACAAAATAGGGGTTTGTGGTGGCGGTGTCTGTTTGATCATCTTTAAAGAAAAAAGAAATATTTTGGTTCCCGTGTTTGTCATCCAGCCAACAGGGCCAGAGTAAGGCACAAGCACTATAGACTCACATCTAAATCCCCTTGCTCTCAAAGACACTTGATTAAAGGCAAAAATCTCTGGCTTTGCTTTAACCAGAGCTGTTATGTATCTTCCAGCCCACCAACGAGCTGAAACAGGATGGGAAGGGGGATGAGAATCAGCTGCCCCATACACACAGCCTGACCAAAGAGAGATCACAGCTACAATAGAGGCATTGATGGGAATCTTTTAAGTGCCAAAATTACTACCACTTCTGTGATAAGAGAACCAAAGGTATCCTTCTGAACCAATATGCATCTTCTATACAGAAAAGCAATAAGTAATTTCAACTGAAATGAAACAGATGTAAGAAAGCAGGATGGTTTGGTGGATGACCAAGGGAACCTGATTTTCCTGCTGATTTTCTGCATAACACCTATAAAATCAGATCAGTAAACAAGTGATTTTTATTTCCTTAAGAAGAAAACAAATAAGGAAAAGAAAGAAGAGTAACACAGTACTGACCCCTCTGCACAATTCAGGTGGAAGGTGCTTTTGATGTGAAGTGTATTTCAAGAAAAAAAAAAAAAACAAACAAAAACACCACAGTGAAAAGATCAACTCTTAAAAATGCAAGAAAGTTTCTGCTTAATCTAAATAAATTGATTATGTGGCAGTGCTACTCTCCTGGGGTGGTAGACTATTCTGGGAGCATAAAGCCAATACACGTAACAATACTGGTGGGCAAGAGGTTTTATTCTCTTTCTGGCAAGACATAGGTATGACATCTCTGGAAGGGAACACAAACCAAATACCTAATCTCTCAAGTGGGGTGCTGAGATGCAGACACATTCGAGGTGTGCTGATTTGTATGATGGCAATCCATGGACTCCCAAGCAGACCTGACTGGAGCTAGGGTGCCCACAGTGAATAATGCCTCCACACCAACGCACCCTGCAGCAGATGGACATTCTGTTAGTGACTTCCCTGGGATCTTGCAAAATCGATGTCACAGAATAAACTGCCAACTGCAGACCACAACCTCAGTATATACACCACTCTTCCCCCTCAGTAATTTCTCCCATACTATCTCCCATAAGTTGTATGATGAACCAGAGGTTGCACAGAAAACTTTTACTCGCAACTCAAACATATTTTCAATGCCTTGCTTGTTTTCAAGAGCGGCTGATGTTTCAGTGCACTGAAGTACACTGAGAAACATTCTATTTGCGACAGATCTGCTTGAAAGTTCCTTTCTGTTTCCCTCTATCCCCAGCTGTTATTACTAGAAACTTTAGTACGCTTTATGATGGTGTTTGAAGTACGAATGGTACAGTCAGAGATGTGTCATTTGAAATATTCACTGTTCCAAACTGGGTTAGGCAACAAGGGACATTTTGTATGAATACAGGATATTTATTAAGAGTTCCTCTAGTCCTGCTGCTTATTCCCTACCTGAAGTCAGAAGCCTGTGATGTCCCAGACAGAACTGGCTGCTATGGAGATGATTACAATTTCACAGGGGATTGAGGTGCCAAACAAAGCATCAGATACACTTTTCACATAAAGGCCTTTAGTACTAAAGAAGGAAGGAGAAGGGAAGACATGCATGATAAAACACTGGTCTGAAAAATCACATATCAGAAGGTTGCACTTCACATCCATGCTGCAGAAGCTACATCTGAGCTTGAACGTATCATGCAAGAGATGACCAAACCACTGAGATGACATCTAAGAAACTGTAGTGCAGAACACAGCGGAGACTGGGATGCCCAAGAAGCATGAAGACAGTAACAAAACAGAGGGAAGGGAGGAAGTAGGACACAGAAGCACATCCAAAACTTAAGAAAGTAGCACAGGACAGCATGTATTTGCAAAAGAGAATGTATGCAACAGGCAACTGCCCTCTCTAAAAACTAAGTATAAGATATATTCAGGAAATGCTCACGAATTCTCTGTGATGTGTCAGAAGTTACAAGCACTGCATTCTTACTAAAGGACAGTTAAGGTATACTACTAGCATGCTTCCATGGACATGGATCAATGGACTGGTTGGAGGCTCCTTCAAATTCTCCCTATGTTTTATCTTTACACTTTTTCCACAGCCCAAAGTTTTTCAGGTTATCTCAGCGTGGCTTTGAACAGCAACAAAGAGCTAGGACAGAGTCATGTGTGATTCTCTGCCTCTTCGTCTCCCTTTATCAAGTAACTCATTTAGAAACAAACTGTGAAAGCACATTTCTAAAGCTATGCATTACATGCTGGCTCAACTAAAGGATTCAAATACTGGCCTGCCAGCTGACAGGCAGGCCAAAAGAAATATATTACAAGCCTCTTAATTGAGGTAATGAAATATTATTGGTACATTCTCTATGAATAAAGCCAGACACTCTTAGCCTCATCCTGAACTGACATCAACATGCAACATACGAGACCATGCAAGTGATCTCCTAGAGCTGAGCTTCACTCTAGCTAGCTACATCCATTCACAGATTAGCTTTGGCTTTGCCCCCCATGAAATATCACCAGATTTTTATTATTTTTAATCACAGTACCTTCTTATCACCTTGTTAAACATGAAAACCAGGAAGGAAATCTACTTGGAAAAAAAAAAAAAAAAAAAAGGGCTTCTTGGCAGGGTCAGATTACTGTAGGGAATGTGGTACCCAGGAATAAATTGCAGCAAGAGCACAGCCCACAGCTGACGGCTACCATCAGGCCACCTCTCTCAGCTATACTATTGATATTCTGGGATTTGTGGAGAGAGCATGTAGAAGACTCTACCGGCGAACAAAAAAAACACCCCTCTCTCTGCAAAGGGCAAGTCAAGCTAGAAGGAAAAGTCCATACCTCAATCTATAAAGAACTTCCTCAAAGGCAAGTCATAGCACTTGGCAAGACTGTTGGAAAAATATTTATCTTCTTGGCAAAACACAGTCACCAGTCACAGACAAACTAGAGATGATGCCTAGAGAATCAGTCACAGGCAATCCAGGGAAGTAAGCTACAATGATAAAGGAAAGGTCCTTAAGTCTCTATCAAATGCCTTGTTTCTACATCATCCTGTCTTTGCTGAGAGGAGTTATCAGCTTCCCCCAAAGGTATCCAGTAACGTCTCTGCAGCAGCACAGCAGAGATGTTTTGGCTGGGTATCTCAGCTTGTCACACTTCACAACTGCAAATTCTTATACCTCATGCTTTCCCATGTATCTTCCAGTCCTGGTAGCAGTCCAGGTGGCAGGGGAGAAAAACAAATGCTATTAAAGGCTCCAAGATTAGAAGAAGAAATTGAGAGCAATGCACTAAAGAACAGAACTAGCTCCAAAATTAGCTCACTGGCATGTTCCTCATCAAGCCTAAAGCGAACAGTAGAGCTGAAAGGGCAACACTGCAACAGCAAGAGGCAGCTTGCACACATCATGCCTGAGACCGAACAGCAGAACTTTACAGGGAGGCTTGCACTGGACAAGTAACCATGGGGGAGCCTTGACTCAACCTCCACTTGCATCAGCAGAAATATCACAACTGCAGAGCCGCCTGCAGTCACTATTCCAGACATGCGTGGCCTACAAAATCACTTGCTTTTGTCCTTTCTTTCATCTTGTTGAAGGCAGGTGACTGGGTTTTGTTTTGTTTTAGAACTCAGATGCAGACTCATGGCCTTAAAAAGCAGTACTGGTGTAACCTTCATTTCCTCCTGTTTCTGCTACTCTCAGCCAACAACACACATCACCAGATCAAGTTTGGTTTCAGCAGCTGTAAGCGACACAAAAGGAACCAGTGAAAATCTTTATGGAGGAAATAATATGCAATTTTCTAGCTGAACACCTTTTAAAATGTAATGACAGAAAATAAAATCCTGCATCTGTGCTCAGCAATAACAATCTGTACGCGCGCAGTAACAACATGACACTTGGAATAAGCAAGATCCAGACAAAAAAAGAGAGCTTACCCAGGCGTCCAAATCCGCAGGCTTGGAATAAAGAGAGTGCAAGGGAGAAAAGAAGGGAAGGAGAAGAAAAAGAGAAATCAGTGATTTATGGAGGCCGCCTGCTGCTGCACAATATAGCTTTTAGGATGACAAGTTTAGAAAAGTTCCTAAAAAATGACAAGCATCTTAAGCAGTGCAGTGCTGTCCCCTGTTGGGAACTGTGCTATTAAAGCAAAACAAAAGCACATGCACCCCCAAAACCAAAACAACGCAAAGCCCCCAAAGACTGCTGCAAGTTTGCCCTGTAGGGTGGAAGCTAAGCCAAGACAGCTGTGAAGCAGCCAGTCTCAGGAAGTCATGCAGGGCGCTGCACAATGCTAGAGATGCTGATACCCCAACCATGCACCGATGACCGCAGCAATGCCAGGCAAACACAAGAAGAGGAGGCGGTCAACAACTCTGCTGCTTTCAAATTACCTGCAAAGAACAAGTATTCTTGCATTTTTGAATGCACAAGCTGACCCATATAGCAAGTCATCTTCTTTACTGGACAATTTCAGCACATGCTTTCTAACAGAAACCCGGTCGACTGATCAGATTTCCAACCAGATCCCCCTTCATAGGCAACTGAACACATCTTCAGTGCACAGTCCAAACCTCTGCCAAATCCAAGCTGCCTTCACCTGCTCCTTATGTCTGCAAGCCTACTTAAGGATGAAGACAAGCAGATCAAGCAAGCTTGATCTTATTTACTTAATACTACTCTTATTTACTTAATACTACTTTTTACTTACACAGTAACCCAGTAGCAGCAAAGCAAGTACAAGATGATAAATGTTTCATGCCCATAACCACCTCTTTCTGAAGCCAAGGCTTTATGAGGCAGCCACAGCTCTCATTTGTTGTCAAGGGCTGCAAGCCTTCCCTGCCTCTCAGGGCTACATTCAATCAGCAGCACATTCGCTAAGCAAGAACTTCAGAAAGGCTGCCCTTTTTTATTATCATTATTTATTTCAGGGGAGTTGACAGGGCAGGAGGAACTTTCCTCTTGGTCATAGTTCAGTGCCAGAGGGAGCAGACGGTGGAGTGCAATATGTTTATGGGACCTGCCATCATTTTAATGGCACAGAGCAACTACTTCAGGTAACTGAGGGATGATGTGTCATCAGCTATGTGTGTCGTCCATCCTCACCCTTTGCAACAGCTGAGAGGGCTGGAACCAAACACCTACAGTTCTACTGGGGGAAGCCAATTCCCTCCTTTCTGCAGACAGGTTTGATATAGCAGCATCAAGTCCTTGGCCAAACAAACCAATACACAGCAGGTGTTCACCAGTAATCACTGACCGATCTTGACAAAAGCCTGATTTGAATAACATTTTTCTTCCTGCTGATTTTTACAGTCAGGACAGATGTGCTTAGGTTTTTTTTTTTACATTTTAGCAATAGCAAGGCTGTCCATCCTCAGCAGATGGACAGGAGGAACACAGGGCTCTTTATGGTGCATGTTATTATTTCAGCAGGTAGGTCATGCACACCAGTAGCTCCTTACTGGATTTACATGTCATCCCTGGGGCACCTAAGCCATTAACTGTCACATTTCTGGTGGAAAAACACTTGCATGACAAAAAGAACATGAGATACTAACTCAGCAATACTAAACAGTTGCTGAGAGCAAGGAAAAGGGGCCAGCCCTATAACCGAGAGGTGGTCCCTCTTATACCCCTGATAAAATAATAATGCATAACAGCAGAATAACAGTTTTAAGAAAGATAACAGCATTGCAAACCTCAGGGCATCTCTTCTGTAGATACTGCCAAAGGCTTTAATTTTGTCATCTTTCAGAAGGAGGGGAAATTATTACTCGAAGAATAGACAGATACATCCCACTGAATGGAAACAGGAAAATTAAAACAGGTATAGATGCAGTAGGACATATTGCTGCACTGGGAAAAAAATAATTACATTTGGAGTGAAACAGACTAAATAAAATATAATAATAAAATAATACAAAAATGAAAACTCAAGAGGGCTACTGGTTTAAGTTTTACTACCTCCTAAGCGTGCGCCAAGATCTCTTTGTAGACCTGCATTTACCAACGTTGACTGATAATAAAAGACACAGCATGCCCACTAATATTTTCAAAGTTTAACTAAACTGTTCAACAAATGAGCAACATCTGGGTTCCTTGCTTCCTAATCAAGTGAGCTGCACTTCCAGCTCCCAGCTAGGGGCCTGCAAGCTTTATAATCCCTGCCCTGGGACAGATCATCTTTTAGCACCCTTGGTCAATACTGCTGAACTCTTCTGCTAAAACAAGGGTTCATTTCTCCTTCAGGTAACCTACTGGACAGCAACCACAGGATGCTGAATAAATACTAGACTTAATCGTTTTGAGTCAAAACCAAACCAACATACTCCTCTTGACTGTACCAGAGGCAAAAGTTTATTGAAACAGGATCTCAGGCCAAACCAGCAACCCCTGTCCTAGGTATTTATATGGAGAGAAAAAAAAGATACAGTTCACTTGGAGAAGACTCTAGCTAGATATGGGAACTACATAAGCAATGCATCTGTGCTTCTGAAAACTTCACATTTGAGCCTTGATTCTTCAGGCAGGGTATGCTTTCTCATATATGTATGAACAACTCAACTCCCAGTGAAATCAAGAATACAGAGCCAAATCAGTATTTCACACATACGGACAATTTCCAGCATCTTTTCCCAAACCCATACACCACAGCACCCATACATGACTGCCATAACAGGCACATCGCTCGTGTTTGTCATGGTCTGGGCAAATGTGAAAATGGCAGTAAGCAATCAAAACAGTTCTGAATTGGCGGCGGGGGAGGAAGGGATCAGCGTGACAAAGCAGCAGCTTTAGGAAGGGCAATGCCTTCATAACCTGACTGGAACCAGCTTCACCCTAGATGTCCATCACCTTGCCATAGTCAATAACTCTGTCACATAACTAATTTCATTACAACGTGACCAATGACTCAGGAATCTGGACTACCAGCTTGGTAGAGATCTCCTACTTTAGAACTCAATATAGAGTATTTTTAGGGGCACTGCCAACTTTAGGAGTGGAAGATAGAGTGGGAGATGCAAGAAATGAGAGGCAGCAGGTGCCCAAAACCCAAGACAGCTGCTGGCAACAACTTTTGCACTCATGTCAGTATCTGAAGAGCTCTGCAGCACATATTCACAACATCTTGATGACCAGACTTCATCACTGAATGGGCAAAGAGTCATTTCTTCTTAAGGCAATAATCCAGCTCTAAACTTTTCCACGATGATAGGAATTAAAGCATTTAAAGAATATATCTAAGACATTCAGTATCCACTCCAGACCCTTAAACACTTCCAGTTTAGTGGAAAATTGAAGCAGTATCAATATTAAATGTAATGAGAGTCAGAGATGTAACCCACTGACAAGGGAGAAGAAGCAGGAAGAGACACTGAACAGCAATCAATTTTGAGGAAGGGCTGAGATGAAATTGCTCAACTCTAATGTATACAGAGCATACACAATTCTATAAACATGAAGATGGGAAGCAGCAGAAAAACCCTCTGCCCTTTTATGATTCAGGGACAACTGCACTTCTAATACTTATGGCACTGCTGCAAATAGGTTTGCAATGCTGACAGTTGATAGTTTTCATTTAAAACAAAATAAAGAGAAACCTATTTTATAAAATCCAAAGGAAACCATCTGCTTTCATTGCTTGCTTTAATACTTCAGCCCATTCCCACATTCTCCTTTTCCCATCACCACTTCTACACATGCATACATAGAGTTTTCATTTTGTAGGCTGCCAACAGACAAGGCATTCAATGTCTACAGAAATCTTGCAGAGTGTAGGCTCTCTAGAGATGTATGCTCAAGATGCTTATTTCTGATAGCAGGTGAGTCAACAACTCCCTCTAAATTTTTACCTTAAATTCTTACTCTGCCTGTTAGACCTAAGAATCTCCAAGTCCCTGACCAATTTAGCAAAAATAAAAACCTCAATAGAGGGCATCATGAAATTCTACATTAATTATGACTTTCTATCCCAGAACATATTTCAGACCCTACTGAGTCAATGAGGTATTTTCTCATAAAGCTAGAATCAAAGGCCACTCAGCTCTTCTTGGATTATTTCTAGCTCATAATCATTAATACAGACTCCCATTATGCTAGCCTAAGGGTGGCATATGGCTTTCTAGGGATAGGACAGACGGGGGAAAATAACAGTTACGCATGCCTACATCCCAGTCTCATTTCTGTGCATGCATATGGGGCCATAGCTTTCTTTTGCCAGATTCTTAAATACCAAATATATTAGCTTCCGAGTCAAACATAGTACTTCAAACACAACCACTGTTTTGCAAAAAAATCATGACATGCATAATCAACCCATGTGCCTCCAAGCAGTAAAAATGATGAACCATGTGAGTGCAGAAGGAATTCCCTTCCCAAGCTTGCTCCCAGACACTACATGCAGTTTTCACCTGCCTCTGAACAAAAGATATTTATAGGTACCAGCCAATGGATACAGGTTTAGTATAGTACAGTGAATACAGAGCTCCTGCCAGAAGATTAGAAATCTAATTTCTTTTTATTTAAAAAAAGATTATCTCAAATACTACACAGTTAAACAGAAATACAGTTGACTTTGGGGATGCTTTTTAATACAAGCAAAGACTGCCTTAATTAGTTGAGTAAGAAAATTCTTGAAAGCCTTCAGTCATGGTCATGTGTCCCCTGTCAGTCTCTATGAATCCTTCTGCAGGTGGAGAGTCAGGTGCACTCTCAAACATCACAGTTTACATCTTTACCCACTTTGACAGCCTTGTAAATTTTCCAGTTCTCTCTGCTCTATTCATCCCAGACTCACACAGAGCACGCTTTACACAGTGTTACTGAATCAGTATCTTTCTGAGGGCAGAATCCAACCTACCAGTTTGCCAAGATGTATGTGGGAAAGACACATAGTAATCAAAATCTAGTATAAACCAAGTGTGTTCCAAAGCCTTATACAAAGGACCACAAAAAGCATAGGAGACTCAAGTGAAAATAAATGGTCTGGGCTAGTACACATACACAATCGTGCTTGTAGTAAGGTGTTACCTATGGAGTAAAAGGGAGTCAAAATACGTAGAAAGATATTAGAGACTTCTCAGGAAACAAAAAACAGAATGAGGAACTTCACCACAACCTCCTTCGTTTCTATGATCACTAAAGAGACAGGTAGTCAGCATTAAATTTCCCTACAACCAGTTCTGAAAACGTACCTCGGTCTTTGCCTGCAGCATTCCCTGCATCCTAGGCCACAGTCGGCGTTATGAAAAGGCTGCCAATTAAGTTGTGGTTTTGAGCTATAGACAAAATGTCCACTAGAGACTCTAATTCTTGCTTTCAAAGCACTTGCAACCCGCTGTGTGTTTTAGGAAGAGAATACACTGGTTTTCAAATACATGCACTCTCGGCTCCTCACAAGGCTGTGATCAGAGAAAACGCTGCAAGGTTGCATCTTTTAATGAAGTCCGAGTACATCATAATGAAATCATCTGCAAAAACAGCATAGATTCAGCAGCAAGGATTTCAGGCTATTTAAAAACTGTATTCTTTATTTTTACATTGCAATCTCCAGAGCATGATTGTATCAAGAGCGACTTGCAAATCTGTGTCACTGCCAGCAAAATTTTGATTTCCATTTGATAGGACAATTTGCAAACAGCAGTTTTCCACATTGTGCAAGTGCTTAACGTTTGTAAGAGCTACAAGAATTCAATGCCCACTTACTGGGCAATGCAATACACTCTTGCTCAAGGTAGATGACTTGGAAAAATCAGGGCAGGGGGAGTTCATTCTCTCCTTCTATGAAGAAGCAGTACCTGGTAGTCTCTCAGCAAGGATCACAGACCAGGTGCTGCTGCTGTTGAGAAGAGGAGGGTATAGACTAGGTGCAGCAGGAAGAGTTAAGCAGTTTGAGGAATTTTCCTTAGGAAAAGAAAACAACATTTCACTCTCAGTGGAGCTCCTGAAGCTCAAAAATGATGTCACATGCTGAGGAACCAGAGAAGTATTTACTTCTGGACCTTTTGATCAAAAGCAAGAAGCCTGAAATTTAGCTTTAAAATAGTGTATGCTCTAAATATATCAGATAGATGACCTGACAGAGCTGAGTCATGCTTCATGAGTTTGCAAACTGAGTCAATCCAGCTCAGAGTATCACAGAACCCTAAAGACAGATTGCTGTAGTTACTGTAGTAGATACTATTTACAAACATATCTCCACATTGCCTACTCTGTAATTATAGTTGAGGCACATACAATCATTTACTTTCTGTGAGTTCCTTTTGCACACTGCACCTCCAAAGTCAATTAAAGTAATTTTAAGAACCTGTTGATTGATTTATTGATCAAATAAGTTGACCAGTGCAGTAAACGAGAAATAACCAGACAGGCAAGTGATTTGATAAATATTCTGGAGACTAGTCGCTATAGACTCAAAAAGTCAGGGAAAAAGAAACCCTTGAAGGCAGGTTCAGGCTTTTTTTAGAAGCTATATTAACAGTTGGCCCTAAAACTTCATTCCTTATGCAGGCCTGCTTGGTCAAGTGCACTCCTCAACCAAATGTTTGAAATAACTCTGTACAATCCAGTATTAGCTATCAAATTCAGCAGAAGTTCAGCTCCTATTACCAGAAACAATGTGAAAAGAAGGAGGAAGGCGGGGTGAGTGTGTTATACAGAGTTTGAGGCAGGAAAGGGATAATTCTACCTAACCAAGGCCACGGGGTGGAAGAAACACGGGCAGAGAACACCATCCATAGGCAGCTTCCAGTGCTTGGGACAGTTTTCTTGTGATTCTGTGGTGGGACTTCACCAAATCTTTCACTAACCTCCAACAGCAAGGAGCGTATTATGCCACTGGCCAGCAATGAAAACCATAAACCTATGGTTTATGGTTTCTCAAGTATTCACTGAGATGGCTTTTTTTTTCCTGTGGACTTAATTGTGACTTAATGAGGTTTTCAGTGAAACGTGTTGGCAGCTTATCATAAAACCGAGCTGAACATAACTTGTACTCCTTTTACACTGTCCGCTCGCTTGTGTGAAGAACTGTCATCCAACTCAAGCAAGAGACAAATTTGGATTCAACACTCTTGCATAGGAGTGGTTTCCTAAGAGGCAGAGGAAAGGTACACTAACAAAGCAGGATGCAAAGGAAAAAGCTTGCATTACTACTATTATTTGTACAATATTTTAGATAATCTTTTGGCACTGTGGTTTTGGAGAGTTTACATTTATCCCCAGGACAACAAAGGAATTAAATGTCCAAGGATCTCAGCAGCTTTTTCCACAAGCACAAAAATCAAAGCAGGAAAAAAAATATTGAGGTGCAGATAAAATAAATTAGCAAGATGATGGGCCCCTCGCTTTAAGAGAGATATTGAGCTCCTGGAGCGAGTCCAAAGAAGGGCAACTAAACTGGTCAAGGGGCTGGAAAATAAAACTTATGAGGAGCGGCTGAGGGAGTTGGGGCTGTTTAGCCTGGAGAAGAGGAGGCTGAGGGGAGACCTGATTACGGCCTATAAATACTTGAGAAAAGATGGTGGGGAGGTAGGGGAAGGGCTCTTTACATTAGTGATGGGTGATAGAACAAGAGGAAATGGGCATAAGCTTAGTCAGGGGAGATTCAGGTTGGATGTTAGGAAGTATTTCTTCTCTGAAAGGGTTGTCAGCCACTGGAATAAGCTGCCCAGGGAGGTGGTTGAGTCCCCATCCCTGGATGTGTTTAAGAATAGGGTGGATGAGCTACTTGAGGATATGGTTTAATGGGGATTAGGGATGGTTGGACTCGATGATCTCTAAGGTCTTTTCCAACCTAGAAATCTATGAAATCTATGAAATTCACAATCTCTCATAACCTCTCAGCATTTTTGAAAATAAACACTACACTTACCAAATTTTTAAAATAAAAACCTTTAAAGGCTTATTTATCTCATAATATTCTCCTTCTTGCCTGTCATATTTATATATTTTATATATATATTGCATACATATCAAATCAAAAGAAAAACTCACTCAAAGAAACCAACTCCAGTGCTCCCTTTTCCATTTAGTGTTGGTTATACCCTGACAGAGACCTAAAACATTTTAAAGGATCAAGCTTTTCTTCTCATTAGTACCACCATCACGTTGTTCTGAGCTGTGGTCATATAACCTTTCGCACCTTTTCACTCTATTGAATCAATCTCCCCTGGCAACTTCTGGTGTGGCACTCCGCTCCCCCTGCCTCTGGCTCTTCTTCCCTCACTAATTCTGTGTTCAGAACTGTGAAGCACAAAATTAGACGTTTCAAATTAAGCAAGAAGAGAGAATGAGAGAACCTTATTAAATCAACATTAGCATCAGAGTGTCTTTAAAAAAGAAACTCAATTGCAAAATATTACTTGTCTCTGTAAAGCTATTTACGTTGACAGAAATGAGACAGGCAGCAGCTGAAGTCATCTTCCTCTGCCCCCACCTTCCTCTTCATGCTGGTCACAGTGCTTGAGCAATAAAAGCAGGATCCTTTTCAGACCACAGCCCCAAAGGAAGGAGCGCTTACCTTGAACTCAGAAGCACTGGAATTGACAAGTAAAAAGGACAAGGTCTAGGAACATGACGTTGGGGGAAAACATGCACACACAAAGGCGTATTAACACACAAAAGCAGACTCCTTTCTCCTCCCAAGCTTTCCACAACACTGGTTGTTCTCTCAAGTCATATCACAAGTTACAGTCAATTCTTCTTACAACCAGCCAAAAAAGCCATTTCAAGTTTTAGTTTCCATTCTCCATCCCCAACAACCAAAATCACTGACACAATGGTGACGATCAGCATATTCTGTTCCAAAACACCTTAACTTTCTGAATGTGAACCTCCAGTTCCTGGCCAGATATCCTCAAACTCCTTTTCAAGATAAACCACTGTAGTATCACACCTTTCCCCCTTGCTGGATAATTAGATATGTTGTTAAAGCCAGAGATCACCTCTGAGTTTGCACAGTATTTAAACATAGCTTTCCCTTGGCTCTTCTTGAATGAGAGTTGATATTTGCACCTCGTGTCAACAGAGCGAGTGTACACACCTTACACCACCATGCAGCAGCCTACATACTCATCTGTCGGGCTGCCACCCAAAACAGGGAGTGTCTCAGCAGTAGCTGGTAGGGAGAGTTCACAATGTGTGCTGCTAAGGAGTCCTGCGGAAACAAATCCTATTAAAACAATTTAAGTGCAAAAAAAAATAGCTACTTCAGAACTATTTCAATTAATTAAAATCCATGTTTAGAGTAGCTATTTAGCTAGGGAATATTATCCTAAGAGCAAGTGATATGAAACGGAAGTTCAATTCTTGATGACAAAACAAAGCTTTCAAAGTATTTTTGGGCAAAACAGACACTACTGCAACAGAAATGGAGGCTGAAGCTTTTGATTGCTCTAGTCCTACCGCGGAATGGAAACTTCTGCATCAGCCAGGCACTACTGAAAACTGCACTTTGCAGACAGTTTTCTACGTATAGACTCTCCGTACCAATAGAGCAGCACTTTGAGAAGCCAGGGGTGCTGGCAGTTCCGATACCTCTTCAGAGACGTAATAAAACTGATAGACTCCTCATTTGACAGCCATGCTTACATGTCCAGACGCTGGACAATGTAGTTCCCACACTGGAGTTAAGACAAAGTGCACCAGGGGAACAGGGAGGAGGAGGAGGATAAAAATATCACCCACAAGAACTAGTGACAAAAAGCTAGCTTGGTTGTTAAAGGGCTGTCTATTCAACATCTATGGTTCATAAAACGAAACGCTTCATTTTCACCTCAAAAGGCAACAGAAGCAATACAAGACTGCTTGGAGTCTTCCAAAATGAAAGGGTCCGATGAAAACAAGCAATTTACCATTCAATTATAAAAGCTGAAAAATGGGGAAAACAGAAAAGCCAGAATGAAGCACTGAACCTGCAGACTTAGGGCTGCCCTCGATGTCTTTTCGGGACAGCAAGAACTCGTTACCAAAACATACTTAACTGCTACATGCCTTTCTTCCAGGAAAAGAAAAATTGAAAACATATTTTTTCCTATTATCTGCTGCAGCTAATATTCCTCTAG
Organism: Tauraco erythrolophus; assembly: GCF_009769465.1. Taxonomy (NCBI): domain Eukaryota; kingdom Metazoa; phylum Chordata; class Aves; order Musophagiformes; family Musophagidae; genus Tauraco; species Tauraco erythrolophus. Next base: position 12,743,716 of record NC_141476.1, read on the forward strand.
CCTTTCCCTAGCAGTCTGACAGAACTAGAAGTAGCGTCTCATCACCTTCAAGTCCCACGCCTTGCTTTTGCAGGGGTTATTATCAAATAGCACCTTTAATTCAGTGGGACGGTAACTATAATGATGGATGTCTAAACAAGAATGATAATAATAGGGGCTTACGAAGTTAAGCACTAAACATCATGATCAAAATTAATAAACTGATATCTCTAAATACAAATACATTAGTTCGTGGGATGCGATATAGTTCTCCTGCAAGGCCCTCTTCTCTTGTATGCAAAACACCAAGAATGTCAAAATGAAGGAGTATCACTTCAGCCTCAAAAAAAGGTAGTCTAATTTCAGAGGGTTCACCAGGTAAGAGAGTCTGATTTTCCACAAATACCAAGTAATTAGTTTGCATTCACATGCCCAACACTTTCAGCTCTTTAGTGCCCCCATTCTGAAAATTTTTCAGGAAACAGTCAACTTTTACCAGCCACACAAAATGTACAGTTAAAAGAAGAACAAACAGTGGAGACAGTTTTCGTGCAACTTCCACCATCTAATTCTGTTCCTTGCAAATCATAAGTCACTTTGATAACTCAGCATATACCAACCCCACAAGCAAACAACGAAATATATAGGTACTTAAAGTCACTTACATCTAAAGGCTTGGAAAAAGCTTTAAAAGAAACACAAAGTTTTAAAAACCCAAAAAGCATCAAGAACTAAAACACCAGAGCGTTCTGAGGGGTTTTATTTTTGTTTTCTAAAAACTCACCATACTATTCACCCTCAAAGATCTCAGTGAATATCAATACATCATGACAACTTCTTGAGATAACTAATATTCCAAGAAAACTAAAGGACAAGCAAGATGCAATAATTTGTCCAGATTCATGCAGAAAATACTAGCCAGGATCATGACAGATAACAGAAACCCAAATCACAGAAGAAACCAAGATTTTTATCATCCATATATTTGCACAGATTACTTAAAGGAAAACAGTCACAGTGTACTGATGCTTGCCTGTTAATATCCTTCCAATATGGCACAATCAGAAAACTATCTCGAAAGATCTAAGTACAATGGAATGAAAGGTTACACACATTTGAGATGAAGGGAAAGAGCTGGGGCAGCAAAAAAGGCAATTCCTATTTCAGTCTTAAGTCTCTAAGGGACTCAAGAAGCAGAAGCAAATGGTGGAAAGCCGTCTCCCAATTGCAGGTAACTCATATTGCTTGCAGTGGTTAACTGACTCTAGGTGCCAGCCGGCCACCTGCTACTGTCAGTGTGGAAAATTCCCTGTAAGCACCAAGAGGATTCTGAAGAAAGGAACAGAAACACCGAAAAAGAAGAGGCAAGACACACACAAAAAACAATGCAAAGAGTCACAGCAACCTTTCCTTTCAGTAGTAACTATTGGCTGCAGCACTTAGCCCACTTCTGAGACATCAGTAAAATGGACCCGTCTCACCATTGTTCAGTTTTTCAAGCAGAAAATCAGGAATTAATATTCACGGGTTCTGTGACTGACATAATTGCAATTTAAAAAGGGCAATTAATCATCAGCCACACTGGCAGCTGACTTGCCAGGCTGGGATCCTTTCTATCCACACCTGCCAACAAACTCACAGGAGGCAAAAGCATCACATGTGCACACAGAGCCAGGAAGTGCTCTTCTCCCTCCTACCCCAACCCCGGGCTTCCCAGCGTATGCTATGGCTTTTGCTATTGTTTTTTTCTCTCACATGTGCCCCACCGGGATCATTCACCCACCGTTTTCCCCCACAGCTCCCCCACGATGCCCAACGAATGTCCCTTGCCATGTGGATAAGCAATGCTCTCTCCGTGTTGTATCTCACTCATGTCAGCCACGAGAATTGAGGCAATGAGCTCGATCGCCTCCGGTATGGAGCTCTCTTCGTCTCCCCATTTTCCTTTGTGTCTTTGCATGAACTAGTATTTTTAAGAGTGACATCTCATCCTACTCCTACTCGGAAAGTACATCAGAAAGGTGAGAATACAGCTCCAAAAAGCAACTGACATAGGGTCACGGAAACTTCAAACCTGGCAACTGTTCTTATGAGTCAAAAAAGCCACTAAGGCAGTACTTACTTCCATGTTCTTACAGGAAGGTTTTCAAGCACATTTTAAACAAAACCAAAAACCCAAGCAATTGTCCTGGGTATTAGTTCTGCCACTTTAAAATCCTTCTATGTGAGCATCCACTGCCAGATGTGAAAGGTATTTCAACCAATAGTATTTAGAGACATTTAGAAATCTGTCAACAGTGTTCAGGTTCCCAGAAAGTTCTGAGACTAAATTACTGTGGGGTGAGAATATAACCTCCTGTAGGAAGTACAAATCTTACTATAACATCCCTTCCTGAGAGGAAGAAAGCCATTAAACTGACCACCATATTATACCAGTCTACTTCTCTGGAAAGTACATCAAACACTATAGTGATAAATACCATAGAAAATCAGTATGAGGTTGATGGAAAGATTTAGAGCTCAGCAAGCTGTAAGGTCTTCTAGTGTTATACTTAAGACTATGTCCTTGGATCAAAGAAAACATGCAACGTACTTCTAGGCAAAGAAACCTTGCTGAAACAGGTGCCACTGCTGCCAGCCAAGTGCGGCAGATACGTAGAGACTGAGGACGCATGTTGCAATACAAGTTCTCCCTCTCCTCATTCCTGCCAGTCAGCAACCAGAAATTGCCTTCACCATAACAATACAGGAAAAGAATTCAATACTTTTGTATGTGAAAGAGCAATTTCAATCTTGAGAATTAAGTGAGGATGGAAGCTGGAACACAATTATGTATTGCACATCTTGGTCAGAGTTCCAAACAAAGGGGGTTGGCAGAACGTCTCTGCCAGCAGATAACACCGATAAATGGCCTCATTTCCATCTATTATAAGATAATAAACAGGCTTTGCTTCCTCATACTGTCCTCATTTCTCTCAGGTCCCTCTCAAGATTTGCTATCTTTTTGACACATGCTCCAGGTGTTCTTCATCCACAAACCTCAGTGCATCATTGCAAGTTAAAAGAGGTGTCTACAACGCACTTCTCTCAGCTTTGTGAAACTAGACAAGTGCAATTATGAGCCCCCTCCAGCTTTTTCTTCATTCAGATTTTGCAAGGGTTTAGTAATCTCTTAAAGAACATTTTGCTCCCAAATAGGCCGTTACCTTCCAAGGACACAAGTATCATGGTCGTCCACTTGCCCTCTGTTCAGAAAGGACTGACCTTGTCCTCTACTAACAAAATTACTCATTAACAGATGAAAGAGTTTGGTGTCAAGAAATAGCAGGTATTTCACTCGAGTATGTATCCTCTCCCAACTTAGGGGTAAATACACTGCAACTGAGTTGCATTTCCTTATAACCAACTAGCTGGATCAAAGACTTTTACTGGGCTCTTACTGCATGCAGAGAGTTTTCCAAAAAATCAGTTGGGAACAAAGCTAAGGGGGGAAGAAGGAAAAAAAAAAAAAGGAGAAAGAGGAAGGAGGAAAAAAAAAGAAAACAAAAAAAAGAGATAAACACTAAGAATTTTTCTCAAACACAACAGAGGCTCCTGCCTAAGATCACGGATGCTTCATTTCTTAAATTTCTTCAGAAGAAAAATACTTGTGCTTCCAAATTTTCCTAACACCTGTAAGCTTAATGTCTCCAATCAACACTTGCTCACATCTTTATCTTCAAGCTGTATTATGAAGTTTTGATAAGCTTTTTCCTTCCACACGTCTCTCACTCCACATGGATAAGAGCCACTAATAGAAGACGGAGACCAAAATCCTTGCCTCTTCTATTGCCTACATTTAGCAATCAGCAACTGCCTGAGTATTGTGTGAGACGCAAAGCACTGCCGTGTATTACACACTTATCTCTGCAAAACCACCCTGCACAAGTGACAACTTCCAGGCAGGGGGGAGGGGGAATTGTGCAGCTTTGCGATAATTAAAGCATAGACGAGTGTCACTGCTGTAGATAATTATGCATTAGCACTGAAATTACTTAATGGAATGAAATAAACTAAGCCAAATGTTTTGTTTTAAGGGGAATTTAGGGTCTGCAAAAGGTGCCCAACTGACAGCCCAGGAGAGCGAGAATGACAGTGCTCTGTCATTTCCAAAAACAACGCGACACCGCAACAGCCTGGCAGGCGTCCACCTCCCACCCAGGCACAGGGGAGCAGAGGAGATGCTGAAGAAAACTTCAGCATCCCCAGCCATTCAGGCTCTGATCTGTCTGATGAGCACCCACACCGGGACCCGTCAGTCGCTAAGCAGAGAGGAACAATTGTCTGGGATTGTTTCCTAAATAAAAATACCAGCTCTGACAAAATGGATTAATTCGACCCACAAATCTTCCATAGCCCACCCCCACAAGTAGCCATCAGAAGGGGGTGGGGGGGTGGATGGAAAAGGCGTTTTTAGTCAGAGTCAGTACAGACAAGACTCCAATCGACAATGGAAACAAGATAAGTAGGCACATGGCCCTCAACGAAACCACCTCCTCCCACCAAGCCCACGAGGTCTTTCCTCGCTGCCTTCTCTTGCCTCAACAACTGCACACCTACACACGCTCCCACCACTGCTCTCGTCTAGATGGCTATCAACAGCATCCTCCTGCTTGTTAAAACAAGGACTCTCAAGGTCAGTCAGAATTTATAAGGCGGCCATTTCATCTTTTGTGCTTCTCTGGCTACATTCCTTCTTAAAAGCTGCTGAACATTGGAGATTCTGCTGGGTCTGAAAGCCCTGCCAACACCGGGGCCAATTAGGAGTCACAGGATGATGCATATTAAAGTTATTATGGGAGGCAGTTATGCAGCCAGAATAAATCTTAACTGAACCTTTAAGTGGTTTTTATAACTCTTGTTTCTCCTTCTTGAAAACAGATGAAAAGATACAAATCTCCTCCCTAAAAATTTGCAGGGATTTCAGCCAACCACCAACTTCTCCCTCAAGAGAAGATTCTGCTCTCAAAGCAATAATTCATTTTGTCCAAGGCCAGCTAGATCATCTTTATGTTTTAAACTCCAAATCACTTAAATCAGTCAAACTTACAGTATCAGTGAACACTGACCTGAGATACTGCCTTTACAAAAGCACTGCACATACATCTCAAACTTCTGCTGAAACAAACTCCAGTGGTTTTTCAGTACAGGCCTTCTTAGACAGTCTACTTAGACTGCAGAGATGGTCAAAACAGTGAATCTTAAAGAGGATATGAGGGACAGAGGCAGCGACATCAGTTTTGATGGCAAGCATGAGATGTCATTAGGACAGCATCTACCACTCTCCTCCCACCACTTCCAAAACCAAACTTGCTCTCATCAGCAGTTATCTACCCCTCCAAGGAGGACTACTAGAAACCAGCCAGAGAGCTGAAGACCAAAGAGGACTCTGAGGTGGCTGAGAACACACATCATTTGCGTGGAAGCCCACACTGCCTGCACAACAGCCTTGTCCTCCTCTGCGCAGTCCGAATACACGGCAACTTCACAAGCTGCTAGATCCATGCGTTTAAGCATAGAAACAAGCCCCAGGAAGCATGGTGAGAAAATGAAAGACAGAAGCAGGCTGATTCAACATACATCTCCAATTTGTAAATTATGTCAGTACGTAGTGGCCTCAACTCCAAATGATGTGTTTGTATAGAAACCAATGAACTTCAAAAACTTGGGGTAAACTCACCCTGAAAAACATTATGGTAACTCCTGGAGAAGTTAGAGTCAGAATGAAAACAAATAAGCAAAAACTTTGAGACATTTCATTGGCGTGCAAGCAATTTGAGGGCTCAGCAGATCCTGGTCCGCCCCTGGAAAGGAGGCTCCATGGGTGTCCCTTCACTGCCACCTTCAGGAAACACTCACTGCTGCTTTGAAAGTGCTCTCGACACAGCAGGAACAAAGTATGAACTCAGCGAAGGCATCATCACTGGTATGCAACCCAGGTGCACCTTAAAAAAATTTCGTTCCACAATAAGAGTACTACAGCTAGAATCATATCCCAAAGAACCGAGGAGCACAGCTCTGAGTCTGTTAGATCAATACACAGAGCAGCCTCGGGGCTGAGCACTGGTTTTGACCCCAAATAAGATACACAATTCATCTCAGATGCTGTACATAAGGCAGGCAATAGATTTTCCCAGATCCTAAATTCAAAGGGGAATTTATGAGGATATGCTGCTTATGGACTGTATTAGACTCCATTTGCACCATCGCATCTTAAAGGCTCACTTGAAAACCAAACTCCCTCCCTCAAAAATAATTTAAAAAAATAACCAAATTGAAACTGCTTTGCTAATGAAAACAGAAAGTTCTGTAAGAATCCAGAGTTGGTAATGAAGTGAAAAAAATAATGCATGGGTCAAAAAAGACATTCTAATATCATTTATTTATTTACACACACGTGTGCACAAGATGTATGTATCTTGAGTCTCTGGATAGTATATTGACTTACCAGAGTAAGTAGATGACATGGATTATCAAGCAGGAAACTTAGTTCCAAATCAGCCTGCATCATAGCTCTTAAAATAGGAAAATGACTTGCTGAACTGCACGGTGAAGCCTAACCAAGCTCAACAGCAACATCTGCTGGCCAATGAGCACCATCATCGAATTAGCCTAATTAGATGGAAGTTTATTATCCATTCTTGCAAAGATATGAGTTTTTACTGCAGCTTAAGAATGCTCAGTAAAATATATTTCTTAATTTCTAAACATGTGTGCAAACAACAAGGAAAAATTTTGCCTGCGCTTGCACGCGTATGTAGTCAGAAAAATCTGTCTACGGTTACCTGCTCACCGAGACACCTGAGAGCAAAACATTGAAATTAAGAGGGGTTAAAATTCATGTTAGTCAGACTATGCTGGAGGAAATCTCTCTGTCCAGTCACTTCCATCGCATCTGAAGAACACCCATGGTACCCCTTGGACTACCTTCTCTCCTAAGGGAGCAGCCCACATGTGCAAGGCGTGGGCAGCCACCAAGGTTTTATCAACTGCACCAGTTCCATCTACACAGAGGAGAATGGCAGCTAAGACCACTAGAGCTCCTTTCCCTCCGGGTGCCTTAACACATTCCTTATTAACCTTAGAAGATAAACCTGCTATGGTAGAATGACATCACTGGAGCAGGAGCACAGCTAATGGTGCTCAGTTAATTTGGACACAAACTGATATTCTATCTAGATTAATTACAATGAAAACTTCTATTTTTACCCAAGATGAATAAAATTTGAGGAACCACTTCTAAACTGTTTTAAAGAAAAGAAAATGCAAGTGGCTGGCAACAGCTTCAAGACTGCATTTAGACTTTTATCACAATCTGGAACAAGGGCAGAGTGACCTGAGAGTTGGCTTCTGAACACCGGCCTCTGAACAGCCATCAGACGGGAAAAGGTGTTGATGCATCCCACTCTTGTTACCAGTGTCAAATTCTTACTTGACCACAGAACCACCTCTTTTTGCAGGTCTCTGTATAAGAAGAAATCTCAGGCAAGTAGGTTTTTAACAGAACTCTATGATAACCTTCAATAGCACAAAGCTTAGAAAAATTACTCTATAAAATGCTGATCCTTGAACAGGAAAAGGCACCCTCGCTGGGGGGGGGGAACACTTTCATTATCTTTAAAATCTTAGTTTGCTTTGCAATTTAAAGCTCTCATGCTTTTTAAGTTTTGTACTTGAAACAAAATTATTTTATCCTGAAAAATTAAGGAAGAGGATTTAAGAAACATGCAAGTTTATTTACAGCTGACATAAGGTTTTTTTGTTGCTGTTTTGGGGTGCTTTGTTTTCTGATGGTTTGTTGTTGTTGGGGTTTTGGTGGTTTGTTTTTTGCTTTGTTTATGTTGGGCTTTTTTTAAACATACTCTCATTCCCCATCCCTTTTTTTTTTCCCCCATTTAGCTGTTAAACTAGGAAAGCATATCATATAAAAATAGAAAAATAACTGATTGCTCAGGTCCTCAGCTGGGAAGAAAATAGCTTTTGTAAGGAACCATTTGTGTATTGGAAGTTTGGAAGCTACAGAGAGGAGTCACAGTTTCAGCTCGACAGTGCCAATTACAGCTGTAGCAAGATGAATACTGAGGAACAAATCCATTCTGCTCAGAGGCCGGAGAGAAGGGAAAAGGAGAGAAAAGAGATAGGAGCCTGTATGTTTAGAAAAAAAAGAGGCTTGAAGTCATCTGCTAGACAGTGAACCACTTTTTCCATGACAAAAGCATTAGGCTGAAGATCCAGTGAATGTACGTGGCAAGCTTTCAGTCCTAATTGGAAGAGCACTGGTTATTTAACAAATGTATCCTTAGTCTAATGTACTATTCAAGGAGGTATTAAACTATGGAGCTTTTTTCTTTTGGACAGTAATTATACATAGCCCTGCTCTATCTGTCTGTTTGATCAATTTTTACTCTCAACTCCTACTGCATCATCCTTCAAGTTTGCCTATTATCACAAAGTCTTCGAGGCTAAAAAGGCTCTAAACCCCCAATGTAACACGCACTCAGGAAAAAGAGCCAGCTAACTCTCAAATTCCTTCCCTCGCTCATAAGCTTGCAAGCGTTCTATTTTCATTGTCTAAAAACCAAAAAGAAAGTCATCAGCTCAATTCCTCTTCCTTAGTACAGTCCCTTTTAAGAAGCTACTTTCCATCATGTTTTGCTCAGTACTCATAAATAATAATCGCAGATGGTCATAACAAACAAGCAGAGAAAGTATACATATATAGTACAAAGGAAACAATAAAAATTCTGATGTGCTCCAAAAGCAGAAGGAATTCCTGGCAAATAGCAGCAGTTGCATCCAGGTCATTTTTTCAGTTGATGTAAGGCCATCAGAGCCAAAAATAATTCAGGGACAGACTTTAGACAAAGCTGAACAAGGGTGCTGGCAGCTCACTTCCCTCTGAAGCACGTATTTCCTACCTCCTCCCCACATGCAATACACATAACTATTTCTTCCCTAAAAATTTGCATTAGGAGGGAGGAATATTGCTCATGGAAAGATAGGTTCAAAACTGCTGAAACTCCAAAATACACAAGCAGTATGCAATTAGGAAGAAATTATGCCTACTGTAATAAGAAACTCTAGGAGAGCCCACCCAGCTGCCCAAGAGTTAACACTATGCGTTTCTCATCAAAACCTCTTCCAAGAGGTGAAGCACACAATAGATTATCTAAGGCACAGCTAGAAAGGCTGCTTGAAATTCCACACATGTGCCTCAGCGATGTATTTCTATTAATGTCCAGTGTGTGTCAGCATGAAGATAAGGTACCAACATCATGTCCAACCAGCCAGCTAGAGAATGGGATGCCGTGTAAAACATTGTCTGATGCTTAGAATCCCGGAGACCAGTGGTGTTTGCAATCTCACCCGCTGCACACGTGCCTGATAATGCCACCAACAAGGAGCAGCAGCAGGAGCAAACCATCCTGCAGTTTTGGGAAAGTAAAAAGAGAGAGAAAACAGGAGGGAGAGTGAAGCAGACAAGAATGAAAATAAACTTCATCGGCAAAGAGAAGTAGGTTTGAGGATGTCCGATTGTAGCAGAGAGTATAAACAAACTGGAAAAAGCCTCAGTGAAATTTACTCTTCGTATCAGTTTGTTTTAACTTTTGTTTAAGGCGAGAAATAAAGAAATAACATCAGTGCTTATTTTGATTTCTCCCATCATTCATGCCATGTAGACTCAGCTTCATCTTCTAGTACAATCCAACAAAGCTACTTGTATTGAGAGGCTTGTGGAAGACACTGTATTTGAGGAAACGCCATCCTAAACAGGACATGTCTGCCCTGTTGGGCCTGGTTCTTGGGGCTTGAGAAGCCCATATGTCACCATGAGCAGCTGCTATATGGGAACCCGCTGGAATACCCCACACCAGTCTGTGCTGTGCACTGACGGGTGTTGTCACACAGATAACATTCCAGCCCATCAGTAAACCTCCTGGCTGAACATATTGCTAATATAATCTGTAAATTACCTATCTTTGAGAAAGGTAAACTGTATGTGGATGAAGGGGTAGAATGATTCCGATCAGAAGACCACTGTGCATCGAGGTGGTGATGCACAGAACAGCTAACCTGAGCAGGTGCAGGCTGCACCGCTCTGTGCTGCACATACAGACACAGCGCAGCCTTCGTGCTGCACAGGTTCCTCCGCATCGTTAACAGGAGCCTGCAGGCAGCTGCCCCTCTGCATGGGCCCCTGCAGGGTCTTGCTTTTGTCTAAAAGAGTAGCAAGATGTTCTCATGTGAACATCCTTTACAGAGTTGTTTTCTTGTAAGAATATAATTGCTCAAATGATGAAAAAGGAGGAACCTCTCCATCTACACAGGATGCCATCAGAAAGTCCATCCAGCATCCGTCCAGCGCTGCACAAAAGCAGGGCTCCCAGTATCTGAAGGGACATAAGATTTACTTGCTATCTATAGTCCTCTTTCTATTCTATCTTACTGAAACAGCTATTTTATGAAGCCACTTGTCAGCGTGTCATATTGAGACCCAGAAAGAACGCTGCACCATTTCTATCTCACACTGCCACCTGGTGCAGCATCCATCTCAAGCATCTTCTTTTCCACCCCTCTGTAGCCAATGAGGATCGCATCCAAGAAAAGGTAACAGAAGGACCAAAGCTAGTTTTCATGGCGTTTAGGGAATATATGACAGAAATGACATCCAGCGGCAGGTCTCACATCCCGCGGCAGGTCTCACATCCCCATCATCTGAGAGCGCAAGAGCAATCAAAGTGTTCCATTCAGTGCAAACTTATTTCCTAGCTATTATATCAGCCCTTTAAATTCATAATCTTCCTCTCTTTAAGTAACACTTTCCAGTCAGAAACATCAAGAAAATTTTCAATGATCAAGGATCATTGATTCAAAATTCAAACACTGTCATTTTTTAGATAGAATACAATGAATATTGGAAAGCTACCCCCAAATACAAAGTTAGGTATATGTAATATCCCAATATTCAAAAGATAGACAAGCCGAGTCATAATCCAAAAATAAAGTTTAACCCAGCTAGCAGGAACTACATTCTTCTAACACTCTCAGCCTTTATACCTATGACAATGCCACACCACAAACCGTACCACATTTGACTAATACTGGCCTGTAGTGAAAGGAAAGCCGACTGAAACACCCTCATGTATTACCAAATCTTTGTTGCTTATGCCCCCAAATTTAGCTGCAAAATAAGTAAAGAATTCTACTACTCCACAGTAGTCTGGCAGTTAAAAAAAAAAAAAAAAGAAGCAGTACTAGCTTTGCTGGACCATTCACGGAAAAATATCAACATATTATTCTCTTATTTCTTTATGAATATTTTGTAGTTACAGATAGAGGAAAAGGAAGGGTAATCTTATCTTTTGCTTCTGAAATGATGGAATGGCTTTTCAGTAACCCTAAGTCAGAACAAATGAATCTGAAAGAAGTTTCTGTGGAGTATATGAACTTGGTAGACACAAAAAAAAGTGTGAAATATGGGCACAGGAGAATTGAAGGCAAGACAGAGGAAGTAGACAGCACCACAGACAACCTCAATTTGTTGCAGCTGTAGGATTTAAAAAGAGGCCAAACTTGTGATAAGGTCCTTAACCCAAGAGACTACAAAAATGAGAAGCTCAAGCGACCATCAGCTGCTGAAATCTGCAAAAACTCTCCAAACACAAATTAACCTTCAGTCAGGAGATAAAAGACTAGCTGCAGAAGCTGGAAGTTGTTAAAAAAAAATGCTATAAACGTCTGACAAATCATAGCAGCAGTAGTGGGGAAAATAAGGATTACATACACAGCATCTTACCTTCAGCCAGACAACAGCTTTGCCTTCCCTCAAAGAAGATGGAGAAAGACATTTTTTTGTGTGTTTACTTTCTGGGTTCATTGTAGTACACATTCTCCAAAATTGCTTTAGTTAAATTTAAATCTCACTCATGCTCCAGAGGCTGGAATTTATTAGCTTGCTGGAGGTAGAAGACATGTAGATCCTTACCATGCCAAGTTTAAATTTAAAGCAAACCTTCCCAAAGTCCACCATTTAATACTGCAAGATTACTTTCTATAGGGATCCCTTAAATGTTTAATGGTTCCATAAAAAGTAGTAATTTCTTCACTGCAGTAATACATCCACTTCTACAGTAGAACGTAGCAGTCAAAGAGGAACCCAGAGGGATATTCTGGCCAAAGACTATAGAATAACGGACCACTAACTTTAAAGACTCCACACATTAATACATTTTCTTCAAAGGAAAGTCTAGAAAACTATCTCTTTGCTCAGACAGCAAGATGGAGAGGGACAGAAGGAACAAGGTCTGAAGCTACTCAACCTAGCCATTTAAATCCCCCTATCCATAACTTGGAACATTTTATAATAAATCAATACGGCTTAAACAACAAAACACATCTCTCCATTTGTATCAACACATTTAAAAGGCACTTTTATTCAGTTAGCAAAAGCAATCGAAAACAACCGCATCACAACTTCTAGCCAAAGATAATGCCACTCCTGCTAACCCAGCCAGAGGTCCCTAGCTGGTTCTGCACGCGCCAAGGGTGGGTATGTGTTTGACATGCAGCATGCGAATCTCTGCATAGCCAAACAGCAGGGAACGACGCTCATCAGGAGGTACCACCACCAGAACTGGCAGTACCCACACTGTACGTAGGAATTAGTGTTCTAGTAACTAAATGCACCAGACATTATCTAAAGAAAACATAAAAATTAATCTGAAAAAAAAAAGAAAGGTGTCACTCCTTCACTAATCACATGTAGATACTCGTTGCTAATCACTGTATCATCAATGAAAAATCAAACCTGCAGACAAATAACTGAATGGGCTTTTTCCTCATTTTGCACTATTATTGAAAACAAGCCTCCATACTTCCTGATTGAAATCAATGTTTTCTGCTTCACCCACAAAAAACTTCAATCAGGAAATATTTACAGAAATTAATGAGCCACTAAACACTAAAACCCAAGAACTGTGTTAGCAATGCCTCCTTCCAGAACCAACTTATTTCCTACATAGAGGCTTGCAATTTTAGAAAGAGAAGGGTTCAGCTCGGTGTGCTGCATTTCAGCTGCAGACCAAACAGGACCAACAAAACCAGCCCTGATGCGAGCAGTATCCAAATCATAACGCAAAGCTCACAGACAGTATCTTTATTACATCGACTCAAATAAACAGGGAGGAAAAAATGACAAGTTTTGATGATAGAGGCCTGACCTCAAAAACAGCAGTCTGGCTTCACTGATGGCCCCACACTCACAGTTTCAAACACCATGCTACTGCTGGACCTCAGTCAGTCCCTCCAGGCTGTCACAATGATGTGAGATTACGCACAACAAAACCCCAGTCTAATCTAGAGATGCTTACCTGTAGTTAATCAGCCAGGATGAAGCTGATCCCCAGCTTATCACAAAGTGAATGAAAGCCTAAACAAAACTAAATCATGTTCAGCACCATTTCTAAAACCAGTTCAGTACCAGTTCAGCTGTGTCTAAAGCTGATACTGCTTAACAACAGTGGGCAATTCACAGCAAAAAATGTAAGCAAGATTGGCTTGAAGCTTCATCGATGACCAGAAACCTAAAGAAAGTTTCCCATGAATGAGCCAACTGGATCATTCCTCCATCCCTACAGGGACAAAAAGAAAACACTACTCCACCTGATCGCTCCCCTGCTACCACCAAAATTATCCTCCATTGTATCAATCTATGAATGGGCTGTTTGTGCTGCTTTCAGCAATTTTAAGCAATTTTACCTCCACATTCTTTGAAATGGGGAATCAAACATACCAGTTAAAAGGTCAGCAGACCAATATACACTAAATCAAGAGTGCAAGTGTCCAAAACGCTCCACAGGCAAAGCCCAAGAGTTCAGAATCTTACATTGACAAGATGACATCAAGATTGAAACCCACTGCCCTGATCAAAGGCATTCACAATCAGCATTTGTCCTTCAGCCCTTCTCTCCTGAATCAACAAGAGAAGACAGGCTCTGAAGAGCAAGGAAATTATTTCCGGGCAAGAAATCATCTGAAAGAATCCAATAGCCTATGACCAATTATAACCAGCTACTGGTACAACCAGAGACACACCCTAAATCCTTGTGAGCATTCCCTTCCATGCTTATATTCCAGGCCACGCTAATCACAACAGTGCCATGCTGGAGCCACCAGAAAGCAAAGGTTGCCATCCAACAAGCCAGTGAGCAGGGTACGACCAGGAACATTGGGAATAGTAAGCCGTTTGTCATCGACAGCTGGAGAAACACCTTCCCAGCAATTTAGGAATTCTGTGTCCAGTCTGTTTTCACGCAGCAACCAATGCCTGTCAGTCTTGTCTGAAAAAACTAATCATGGTGCAAAGTTTGTCCTACCATCACCCCACTTCTGAATTCATTCTTTCAAACTGGGAAGGAAGACGACGACTTTTGGTCAATAACTCTGACAAAGCCATTATCCTAGGGGTATTAAATGGGGAGATAAGAACTTCAGGGCTTTGCACAAATCATATTAGTTCAATTCTCAAATCCGGGTAATGCTTCTTTTCAAAGTATTAATTTCATTTATTCTATTTGCTCTCCCTCTGTCCTGATAACACAGGCACACATGGCCCTTAAATGAGATCCTCCTATTTTATAAGTTATAATCCTCCCTTTCTAGAGTAGTAATGAGATGTCTTCGCTTAATCGCGTTTATTCCCCCCTCCAGCTTCTCCTTTTCTCCATCCCCATTCCACATTGATTTGTCTCAAAGGTTTCAGCAAAAACCATCAAGCAGGGAGTCACTGGCTCCAAGAGGCTCATGATGCATATGCTGCACAGCCTTAGGAGATTACAAAAGCAGAAAGGAGAAAAGAGCAGCTTCGTTTGCAAAGTTTCTTTTGTTGTTAAGAAGGAAGAAAAAAAACCAAAAGAACTGAGAAATTGAGAGTAGAGGTTTTGATTAATTGGAAATGAAAAAGGAAAGACTCCTGATACAGGGAAAAAGTGAGACTATTCGCAACCCAGTGAAGCTGTTAAATAACTTGACTATGACAACTTTGGAAGTTCCTCATGCTAGAAATAAAAAAAGGTTTAAAGACAGCTGTATTAATTCTTGGATATTTCACATGAGACTTAAGGCACGCTACAAGCTTTAGTTAAACACCCTTAGGCCCTGCTGTGAAGTACTGTACATATAATCCTTGTTGTATTTTAAGTACTCACAGCATTAAATTATTCAGAGAGTCCAGTCAGCACCACCATCCTGCGGCGCTGTACAAACAAAACATTTTATCTCTAACACAAACTGGTGAGTTCTTCTGCAGCAGCTTAGCAGACTGCTTCTATTTGAGCCGGTCCCACACGGTTAATCAAAAGCCCTATCCGCTCAAAGAGGAAGTGAATGCTGCAGTGTTTCTACTTACAGAGCTATTTCGGTTCTTAAACTAAAATTTTAGGAGTTTTACTCAAACCCTAAGGTATCTATCTAGAAGCTAAGCACCTTGTTCAAAGTCAGGTACTTAACTCTAAATCCCCCTCTTGTAACCAGTGCACCACTTCAGAAGAAAAAAAAAACAACCCACACAAACCAAAACACAACCACAAAACACCAAAACACCCAAAAAACCCCAACAAGTTTCAGGCTGCACCCTACCCCATAAATGATGAAGTAACTGACCCCAGAAGCTGAAAGTTCCTTATCAAAGGTTAGCTATAGGTCATGCTCTCTTCAGGAATATGCACTGTATAATAAGACGTAAGAAGAGCTTCACAGCAATACTGCCAACAATAAAAGTCAGTGAATGAAAATCATAAAGAACAGATTAAATGTCAAGCGACATTCAGCACAATCAAAATGAAATCATTTCAAAACACAGCTATCATATTTGGATTTATGGTCTACAAGTGGTAAGGTTAAAGTAGAATATTGCAGCACTACTGGAAACAACCATACAAAAGAAGGCTACTAATCACCAAACTATTGATATGCTAAGGGCACAAAGCAGCTCAAAATCTTACTGCAAATATCAAATAAAACCTTTCTAATTACGCATGGCATGATTTTCACTTTCTTTTACTAAATTAAGTCCTGCTAGAAGAAAATTCTTCATTTATTATTTCATTCATGGAGTTGCCCATTTTTCTCTGGCTTTCCTAGTAGGTGACAACAACAAAAACCCTGGAAGTCGTTCCCTTGTAAATTTAAGCAGATAATTTCCAGTGCCATCTGCACCTGGACTACCACTAGGTCCCTACAGTTCCACTACTATCTTCTACCTCAAAGAGAAGACTGACAAAGAAGAGATGAAAGAGCAGCTCACATCCATTATTTGTCTCATATGCTACGGCTAAAAAGCAGAAGAATGAGCAAGAAACATTCAAGCCCTATTCCAAATAAAGGAAGAAAGTAATACTGGAAGACAAAAGACAGATATGATTTGAGTAAGATTGAGTCAATACAGTAAGGTACCCATGCCCAAAACAAAACTGTAGCTGAGATAAACCACGTCTGACAGGGATCCCAATAATTTAAAAGGCTGGCAAAACCAGTTCCTGCTTAGGAAGACATCTAGAAACCGACAGACAATAGCTTTGACCTCATCTTTGCAAGGACAAGCTAGACTATTCCATTTTTAAGGATCTTGAATTTATGGCTGATCAAGAGATAGTTAAAGAGCAATGAAATTTAACAGTTTCTCATTCTTGCACCACGTTCTGGGCTAACACTCCATGTTCAGTATTTATCTTTTATGGGTTACACGAGGAGAGCCTGATCAGATTTCTGCAGAGCATCAAGTATGCAATATCTGGGTATGCGACACTGCAGGATTAAAAGCTAATTCAGATAACAGAACAGCTTCTGCATGTTAGAGGTCAGGTCCCAACTCATTTTAGAGGTGCCCTCTTACACTTCACAAATATTGCCTGACTCTGGTAGTCACATTTCTCCAAGATTACTCTGCACCTCGCTGCAGGAGGGCAGGGCTCTACTTCTGAGACAGACCACATCTTTAGATTAGACAATAAATCCACTAGCTTCTTTCTCCTCCTCTTTACAGAAGTCCATTAATTGCATTCATAAAGAGAATATACTCTTTCTAGTGGAAAGAGAGTTAATACTGCATCTGATGACCCAGATATCCTACACAGAGGAATGGCGGTCACCTGCCTCAGACATCACTATTGTAAAGCTCAGCAATCATGCAACTTCCAGTGGGCAGGTTATAATCTGCCAAGAGGAAATTTCCTACAACACAGCAGCCGTTCACAAGCTATATCCAGGAGACAAATCTCAGAGACCTACCAATCCAGCCACATACAAACATTATCACGGAGTCAAAAAGCACAAACGGGTCCAAAAACACAAACAGACAAATTCATGGAACACAATTTCATTAAGGACTGTTAACCACCAAGGTGAAAATGTAACTTCTTGAAGAAGCCTCTAAGCCCCAGAACGGCAGAAGCTGTGAGGGTGTACAGGTGGGAAATACTGCTGTACACCTGCTCTGTTCTCATGCTCTCTGTAGGCAGCTCCTATGGATCACTATCAGAGATGGGTTATAGCTAGAAGGACCTTCTGTCCGACCCACTATGACCATTCTCATATAAATTTTATTTATTCAGTCCCCCAAAATGCCTTAATTTTATAACCTCAAAAAGCTTCACAGCCAAGTCACATGTCTGGGTAAGCCATGCCTGTTAGCATTCAACATATAAAAAAACCCAAACACGCTCATAGAAGGATTCTTCATTTAAATCAAGTGCATACAACAGATCAGTAGGATGGAAGAAACGCAATAAAGACCATCATTACTCAAGTCTGTCCCCTCCCTAAACCATCCTTTCAGTACATACCAGGTAACGAGAATTACACTGAGCCTGGTTCTCTCAATAAAGTCATCTCACTGTACTTCTGCCTCCAACACTGCTCTTCTCAGCACTAGTATGACAATAACACAACAGGTTGTCTCAGCAACACCAAGGTGCCTGACTAATACTAAAGGCTTTTGTCAAGAAGTCTCCAAAAATAAGTCCACCTACTGGGCAAGAACAGATTGGTTTGGGAGTCAGTGGTGTGTACAAAAGGGTCCCTGAAAAATCAATCTTAAGCCTTCTTCAAAATGTTACAATACTTGACAGTTTTATAACAGTTCTTCTGTTATCAGTATCATAAAAGACTCAACAGAATCTATTATTACCTTTTATTAATTTAGGTATTTGCACAATTACATTCTAGAAAAATGAAGCAAAGTTTCAGGATAGATCAGGCAGCAGAATCTGATGCTGTACACATGGAAACATTCATTTCATACCCTTGGTAATTTAAGAGAGCTCTCTCTAGCTCAGACAATGACTCCATACACACGCACCACACTGACCTGCCACAGGTAAAGCTGTCCCCAGCACAGCCATTGCTTATGCCTTTCCCTGCAAGCTCGGCGTTCGCATCACCACATCTGACATGCTGCAAGCGCAGCCTGCCAGCCACACTGTAAGCCACACGGTAAGTGATGAATTAGGAAGTGACGAGTGTTTCAGCCTCATGGAAGTTTCTAAGCTCATCACACAAGTGACATCCAAGGAAGCCCCTCAAGCAGAGATAACAGCCTGTCCTGCATGGAAACACATTGGGGTTCTTTGTTACTCACCAGCTGGGCCGCTCTCTGCCTCTCTTCATTAGTGTTGTTCCTCTCCCGCTGAAGAGCCAAATTCAAGGCCTCACTGGCAGCTTCCCTTTCTCTCTTGGCCAGTCGGAGCAGCTCCTCTTGGACCAGTGCCTGTTCTCGCTCATACCTGTAGGAGTGTCAAAGGCAAACAGAGAGAAGGTGATCAGCAGACTTCTGGTAACAGGGTCATGGCTTAGCAGGGACTATCCCTGCCTAGAGCCAAAACTTAAACCCATAATCTATTTGACACAAAGTCTGCTCACGGCCCCTCCGTTATCAGCAGGAATTCAAAAGTCCAACAAACTTTAAACATGACCTGCAGTTTCGGTGAGGTACAGCTCTGGCAACAACAGCAGACTTAGCATCATATAAGCTTCTACTTCTTGTACTACTTATACTAATCAAGTACTTAATTATCACCTGAAAACGGTGAGAATAGAAAGCAGTTAGCCAGATAAATAGATACTGCTTTGGAAAAGATCAAGGGACGTACAACAATAAAAGGAGTTAGCCTATCTGACAATGCTGCTCTTCTGCTCTACAAGGGAAAGAAAATCATATAAAACACATGCAGCAGCAGCACTAAGAGAAATAGCCTTGTCACATCCATGGCAGAGGGGTTGGAACTAGGTGATCTTTGACATCCCTTCCAACCCTAACCATTCTATGATTCATCCACAGCCTGGACACCTGAATTTCAGACTGCCATGAAACTTGTTCCAATTCAAGCCTTGGAAATTCCACGTGCAAGCAACGAGAGATTAACACGATGTGAATCACAGAATAAATAAGGTTAGACAGGACCTTTGAAGGTCATCTATTCCAGCCTCCCGCTCAAAACAGAACTAACTTCAAGGTTAGATCAGGTCGCTTAGGGCTTTCTCCAGTCAACCTCTGACAATCTCCAAGGGTGGAGATTCTATATTCTTTCGGTGCAACCTGTTCCAGTGCTTCACCGCATTCACTGAATGTTTGAGGTTCTCCCTCCCCATTACCCAGGCAGAATCTCCTTGCTGTGATCTACCTGTGCCCCTTGCCTCTTGTTCTTTCAGTATACACCTCTGAGAACAGTCTGGCACTGTCTATATCTTACTATTTTAGGAAGTTGAAAACAATTAGATCCCCCTTCTTCACCAGGCTGAGCCAATGCAGTCGCCTCAGCCTCTCTTCTCCCATACCTCTAGCTTGCCAAGGTCCTTCTGAGCAGCAACGTTGCTCTCCAGCACAGTGACCACTCCTTCAGTTTGGTGTCACCCACAAACTCTCTCAGGCTGCATTTCAGCCCATCCAGGCCCGCACACATACAAGCTGCTCCTCCCTTTCTTGTCATCCCTGTCTACCTTTCCATTGCATTTCTGCCCCTACCTCTCCTTTCCCAGATCAGGTATTTAGGATGTAGTTCAGTAGCTCAGCACTGAACACTGCCAACAATTCTGACTCCACAGTCCCCAAGAAAGTGAATGAGCTTTCTGGAGAATTTCCTTGGTTGCATCTCTGACTTCCGTAAGAACAGTCTGATTGATGCAACAGGGTTTTAACAGGCTTGGTCAGTCCATTGCAATACTCAAACACCATGCACACAGAGACTGATTTTCATTGTTATCTAGACTATAAGTGCAGTAAAGACACCATCAGAGCAGCAAAAGAAAGATCAGGAAAAGACTAATCTTTACAGCATCTTTAAGAAGGCACAGACAGATCAGGCCAGCAGTTTTATAACAGAAAGCTACTGAGTTACACAGAACTGAAGTTTCACTGCCCTGCAATGCCTAGAACTAGAAGACCGCTGTGGTTCTGTCAGCAAGGACAACAGCTTTTTTCTGGAAATTTTTTTTTCCTTCACCCTTACTCCCATCTTTACAGGTATTTCTCTATTAATAAACTAAAATACCCTTGGAAGAAAAATTCATAGCAGTCTAGTGCCGACTGACAGGCATTATGTCCAGTCTAGGAAAACGGGGAGGAATGGAATCAGGTACATAAGATGGATCTGATTATTTTAGGTATAAACTGAATTGAACCCATTACGACGTTTGCGATTCCAAAAATCCCTAAGGGAAGTATCAAACTCAGACTCCTTCATTTGTCCCACAAAAGGCAACTTACACTCTACTGGTCTTGCAATGCACATCACACCACAAGTTTTCTGTAGTTACCAACTCATTACTGTTCCTCCCTCTTTCTCCAAACACCACTCTAATTGCTCACAGCTCCCCTGACTACTCCTTTTGGCTAAAGGATAGGCTTCCCTAAAAAAAAAAAAAAGTGTTCCATAGCCCTTAACTAAAAAAAGCTTCAAAGAGGATTCTCAGGCATTAAAACATACAGTCAGTGCGCTTGGACTGAAGTAAAACATATATACACATAGTCCAAAAGGAGCTAAACTATTTTATTTTTCAAGAACTTCACCTCACCTCCTGTACAGCTCCTCCTCTGCAGCAGAAGACTTCTGACCAGAGACACTTGCCATTGGCGGCTGGATTCCTAGAAAGAACAGAAACCTGTGACAATATAGTACAAAATAGTCCTTCATCACATCATCAATTATATGAAATTCTTCTATTCTCAAGTATGAGTGTTATCCCAATCAAGTGAAAAAACCAATACACCTCGAAAAGTCTCAACAAAATTTAAGTCTGATGAAAGGTGTTTGAATTCATGAAACAGTGAGACACTGACAGCATCGTCTTCAACAAGACACACTGACCAAGGCATGCTACAGAAATGTCTAGGTAAGGATGCTAACTCGTCAAACCCTGGTTTATACTGAAGAATGAGCATGGTTTTAGACCTACTTTTCATTTCCTTCCTCTAGTTCCATTACGTCTTCCCCTTGACCTCCTGCTTTCCTCATAATTACAAGGGATCCCACAAGTGGAGATGAAATTATTTGATGAAGTTCAGGCCATCCAAAAGGCTGAATCCACTTTCAGGAAAGATGTTGGCTAACAGAAAACAAATCTTTAAAAGCAAAGGCCTGGTTCCCTAACTTCATGTTAGTCTGGATGCCTTAAACAAATCCACACTGATAACATATATCAACAAAGAATATTTGAGAACCAAGAGAAATCAAATCGTTTTCTGACCTGTAAAGAAAGACAAGTTCAGAAATCAAGTTCTCATCATCCACTTGGCAAGCTGTGCTTAGTCAGTCTATCTTTCCCTATGAGCTTATTTCCAAAGAACAAAAAGCAGTATTTCCCCCACTTATCCACAACATAGTCCCTGTGCATGCAAAGGAAACAACAAGGCAGCTTGCCAGCAACTAAAGATGAAACGAAAAAATTTCTGCTTTGCTTATTGCATGTTCATCTGAAACCCTAGAAACGTTCACAAAGTGACACAAGTTCATTAAAGTATCTGAGAGGGGTGGTGATCCAAAGATGGAGAAGGAAAGGACCTTACTTAAGGTCACCCAGCAACAGAACTAGAACCACAGCATTTCAACTGCTCCAACTGTCAGATGACACAGCTACCTTTCGGAAACATAAAGAGGACATCACAGGACCATAACATCCAAGACATTCAATAATGCCAATATCTACATACATAAAAATGTTACAGGCTAATCAAAGAGCTCATCTCACAACAAGATAGCTATGAAAAATACAGGCGTGCTATGTAACATCCAGTGGCAGTGCCACTGAGAAGCATGTCAAAACAGTCAGTAGACCTGACAGGAACTGACAGTACCTGTAGGAGATTTGGGTTTCCCTTCAGCAGCTGTTGAAGATGGAGCTGTGCCATTGGAGGAAAAGGGCAATCTCTGGTTGTCCCTTTTACTTTGAGAAGATTGTTTCATTCGGTTCACTACATCTTCAGAGAGCTGAAACATACATACACAGGAAAGAAATTAACGAAGTCAACTCTGAAAGTACATATATTTCACTATGAAAGTTTCCCATTTGTTAGTTTCCATGCTATGCAAAAGTATTGCCAGTTACCTCATTCCAATGCCACAGTCCTTTGAATTCAAGTTGTCAACATCTGTACATTGACTTTACATTTTAAGTCTAAAGGCTTCACTGGACAATGACAATTAATCTTCCACAAATACCAACGAAGGTGGAGGTCACTGCTGAACATGCCCATCCCTTGAGTAGGGACATATTTACCAGAAGTGGAAGGAAAGGAACCAAGCAGGTTGTAAGTCTATCCATTATCCGGCTTCTTCCTCCACGCCTGCTAACCCAGCTCAGCATGGCAGAAACACTGCAAACCATATGCCAAAGAACAGCTGCACAGCCGTCCCCCACTCACATAAAGCTGCAAACGTTTTTACAATCTCAACTTCATTCTCACTTCCTTACTTGGATCCAAACCCATGGAGAAGAAAGAAAAGTTAACTTGAAGTTTTCTGGCAATTGAGTCCAAGGGGTTTCTCACAGCGCTGTTAAGACTGACCCTTTCCTCCTCCCAAGGTCAGAGGTTCTGTGCTGGCTGTTCCGGCTCTAGAACAAAATGAGGCTGTTTCCCCACCTAGGCTGGTCACAGTAGAAGACGAATTTTCAGTTATGCCACTGCTACCCAATTTAACAGCATTTTTAACATCTTCATTATACATTGTTATCATGCCAAATTCCTGTTTATGGGAACTGTTTTTAAAAAACACAAATCTGTAAAAAGCCAGACTTAGCAGGCTCGGTGGAACTAGTTTTATATATATAGCTGAAAAAACAAAACAAACAAAAAACCCCAAACAAATAAGATCCTTGGTATTAAAAACAGGGAACGATTATTTTGTTTCACAAAACAAGCAAACAAAAAAAAAAAAGGAAAGAAAAACATTTACTTCAGAAATTCAAACAGAAAGGTCTACAAAGACCATAGTTCGTTTAACCTAATCAGTGATCATGAGAAACACAGGGCATCTTCATCTTGAGCTCATGGAGGTCATAAACAGACCAGTAACAATGAACCCACATTTTTCTCTAGTTCCATCAGCATCTAGCTGACTGAGCAACTAACTAAATCAAAGCACCAAAACAACCAAAAGTCCTCAAGGGGTCCCTGCCTGTATCCTGTAAAGAGAAGTCAGGGAAGAACAACTTTACCTCCATCAAACACTTCAAAAAGGAGATTAGCGCAATCTTAGTGAACTTTTGTCAAGTGATTAGTCAAAACGGGATGAAATATAAGTGACCACAGCAAAACACACCCTGCAAGCTCGTTTCAGACAAACCTTTGTGGAAAATCAGATAACAGTATGAAGAAGCAACAGCAATGAAAACGATGATAGTAATTTTAAAAAAAGACAAACTGATGAAAAATAGGGAGAGAAACCTTGATGGGGGGAAAAAGCGTTACCACTACTCTCCAGGGCTTGTTTTCACAACTCATACATGTAGATGCCCGATCAAAGTTCAAGAAGCAACTTCCCAGCCGTCACTAAACTCCACAATCTCTCATCTCCCTCCACGTTCGGACAGCGGTGCTTTGCCAAGGCTCCTGGTGCCATCAATAACGGCAGAGGTGCCTCCTCTTGGCTGCCCTCAGAGCCGGGCAGTGCCTTCAGCATCGAACGAGTTGCAAAGCACAAGGCAGGGGCAGCGCGGAGGGAAGGAGGGCTGGGAGCAGAGCTTGGCTGGGAAGATAACGCGCAAGGAAAGCCGCGCTCAGGCACTCAGCCCTCTCTCCCACCGCTCGCTCCCCGCTCATCCCGTCGCCGCTCTCACCCGCTACTCCTCCAGCACTGCCTTCCAGTTCCTCCTCCCTTTTTCCTTGCTGGTTTCCCCACTCCAGCCCTGTCCCACACCCCTGAGCTCCCTGCCCTGCCCGACCCCACCCCTCCAGCAGGGCCCTGCTCAGCCCGCATCCCTGCCCTCCGCGCGCAGCCTCTCGCCCGGCCGCGGCGCACCGCGGGCCGCCTCACCCTGATGCCCTGCAGCACCCGGACTTGCTCCCGCTCATCCAGCCCGAAGGAGACCTTCCTGCCACCGTGGCTGCTCTCGCTGCCCCCCATGCCGGCGGGGCGGGCGCTGGGGACGTCTCTCCCCGCCGCGCCCCCCACTCACACCGGGGGCAGCCGCTGGGAAGAGCGCTTCTCCGCTTCCGCCGCCTGCCAGCATACCCGCGCTCCATTGGCCGGCGGCTGCGGACTGGCCAATAGCGCGGCGCGGTGCTGGCGGCGAGCCGCGGTGCAGGCTGGGGGCTGTAGTCTGCCGGCGGCGGCTGCGCGGGCGGCGGTACCCGGGGCGGCCTGACCCGCCTGCGGAGAGCGCTGTGTTCCCACGGAGGGTATGTTTTTATCCGCCCCCTGCGACATGCCCCTGACGGCACCAAAGCGTCTCCGGGCTCGGTTTCAAGCCCTGGCCTCGGCTGGGCGTCCTCCTCCTCGTCCCGCAGGGGGCTGTGCCCATCCTCCACATCTTCGCGCTGGATGCAGAGCCACACCGTGCTGTGAACTTCCACCGCCATTCACCCGAATCGCAGTGTTCCTTTACTGGGTCAAAATTATGGAAGAAAGAAAACCAAACCGCATGTTACGACACAGAAAATAAGAGGGGAAGGCACAAAGCTTATCTCACAGCTCCACGATCGAGGAACAGCCCAGACGTTGTCTGTCACAGAGGATTCACAGCCTAAGGAGCCCCCAAGTACGTCCGGGCAATTTCCCCTCGGCAGCATGGAGAGAAAGCAGCCCCCAATGCAGCAGAGCAAGGGCATCCCCCTCACCCCACCAGGAATCCCTTGTCCACCTACACACGTGCTGTTTCTCCATACTCCTCAAGGGAGCTCACCACCCCAACACGTCAGCTCATGTTTCTCTGGTGATTAAAAAGAAAATGACAGTCTCGGACGTCCAGTCGATTTCACAGCAGCTGCTCTGTGGGCAGAATTCACCTCTCCGCTCCTTCCAGCCACTCCGTTCCAGCAGGACCTACTGGTTGTGTCATTAACTGCTGTGACAGGCACGTGCGTGGGTACCACACAGGTCAGACCACCGCAGATATGGTTCCTATCACCAGGCACTGCCAATCCCCAGCCTAAACCAAGGAATGAGAAAGATGATAACGTAATACAAACAGCTGCTGGACCCAGAAATTGCAGCTTTGAAGGATCTTTCCAAACAAACTTTCTGAATTCCCAGAAATACAGGCCACATGATGACCTAGACAATTGTGTGCATTTGTGACTAGACGGTTAACAGAACCTTGGTATCCACACACTACTTACCTACTTCTTAGCAGAGCATCAGAGCAGTTTTAACTGTTTAACTGCAGTGAAGAATAAGCATTAATGTGGCAACCACAGCTCTGACTCAGCAGTGGCACTCTGGCCAGCTTTAAGGGGGTATCTAGGACACCATCTGCTCCCCAAGATATCCACACCTCTTCTATAACGTGTTCCTGGAATACTTTTGTTACTTGTGCTAGGAACTTGGCCCATTGCTCAAGTTCTCGTGAGTAGGGCACTGCATCATGACACCATCAGCCGTTTGCACTGCAGTACAGAAACACTGCGCACATTCAACGCAAGAGCAAAGGTCTGACTATGGGCAAACCATGATCCCTCCCAGAACACTCTCACCAGCCTCTTCTTTATTTCTAATCTGTCACCTGCTCACTTCATTTGACGGCACTTAGATTTTGTACTGGGAAAGCCCATGAACAGTCATTCCTTATTCACCTCCTCTGTCCTCTCAGGGTTTCACAGATCTGCACCGTTGCTCTTCCAGGCTGGTGAGCTCTCAATCACGTAATTACTCCTCCAGAAGTTTTCCCATAACTTTGATTATTATTGTCGTCCTTTCTTAAGCCTTTTTCAGGTGTAACTCCAGCCAGGTGCCAGGCATCATCTGCAAAGATCCAGGAGGGAGAATAGGCAAAGACAAACAAAACCACACTTCACACCTACAGCCGTGCCTTCCTGCCAAGAGCCTGAAGACACCCAAAAGAGCCCACAACCTGCAGGATGCTGATATGGAGGCAGCCATGATAATGATGGAAGAGCTGTACAGCAACTTAAACTCCTCTCCACCTACGCAGGAGCAGAGGATGCCAAAGTTGACTTCAGTGGAGGGGTCTCCTAGGGCAATCCCCACAGTTTTCTGCAGAATGATCCAAGCCCAAGGTAGAGACAAAGCTCACCCCACTTCCCCAGCCTGTGCACCCCACCAAAGAGAACCTGATGGGTGCTAATTACTGCCAGCAGGCTCAGTATTACTATTTACTCAGCAGCTATTCATGTCCTCCCTGCAGCCAGAAAACTAATCGACAGAGTTCATTTCAAAGCCCAGAACAAGAAATAAGCAAGAGTCAATTCCAACTTCCACATCAGCCTTTTTCCAAGACAACAGAGAAAGATATCCTATAGCAAAGATCCCTGACACTAGACATGCCTAGGAACAGCAAGATCTAGTTACTGAGAGAAGAGTTGAAGGCTTCACTGACAGTTATTTAGACCTGGAGATCACTCTCTGCACAGCCCTCCCTGTCCTAGTAATAGCCTTCCAAGAAGGAAAAATCCATTTCTGACAAAAAGACATTGTGTTATTCCATTATTCCATCTGCCAGATTTGTTCCTGGATTTAAAAAAAAAACCACAACAAACTGAAATTATTTTTTTCTCTATAACATGGATCATTTGAGAAAAAGTATGACCATTTATGCCAAACTTCATTTTATTTCTTTATTTACAAACAAAAATATACATTTATTCTATATTTTCTCTCTCTGCATTCCCTCCACACACATAGCACACTCTGCTCAAGGACCATTGTGAATATGGTCTAAAGCATTATATGTACACAAAAATACAACAGGAGGAAGGTCACTCCATGACCTAGCGCAGAAGCTCCTCAGCAGCAGAAAGTGGGACACTCCATAAATACTGGGGTCCTGCCAGCAAAGGACAGGATGGACATGCCGACCACCTGCACAGGTGATCCTTCAGCACTGAATTCAGCTGATAAAAACACAAATTCACAACCTGCTCTTCACGTCACCAAGGAGGGCAGATTAAGTCCTCTCGGTCAGGGTGCTGAGAGTCAGCAAACACTCCTTGGGAGAGAAAAGCAGTTGCTCCTTTATTTCTCAACTGCTTTAAGACCTTCATATCTTTTGGCTGTGTTCAAGACCCACCAACTCCAGAGAAGCTTTGCAGGTTTCCCCAGGCTTTCTAACAGCAGCTCAGGATCAGTGTTGTGAGCAGCAGCAGGAGCAGCAGCAGGGCAATCCAGGCACCACGTCGTCCATCCCTTTCAGAGTAAGAAAGCAAGCGTGGCTCAGGCCGACTCACAGCAAGTGACAGGAGGAACACGGGACACTTCTCTAACGTGGCAAGGGCTGACTTGGCCAGTTGCTTGACCAGCCCTGACAGTCATTGCACAGAGGGGAAACATGAAAGGCTGTTGACTCACATAAGACAATTCAGCTCTCACACATGGACAAACAGAAGCCTTTTTTCACCAAAAGTAAATTTTTTTTAAAAAAGTGTGGGGGGTGTTGTTTCTTTTCAAGGTGCAGGTGCTACTTAGAGGCCTGCAGGGCAAAGTCCACAGGCAGAACAGAGAGGCTGCATTGCTCATTAACAACAAACGATAAGCAAAGGGTCTGCATAGTTTTAGCAACCAATATGAACTTTGTGTTATTACCCAACTTTCCCTATGGTGGAAAAAACTGGTAGCAAGTGCTTTCCCCTACCTGCTCACGATCCAAACTAACACCACGCTGCACCCTGCATGACGATTTTCCAGAACTCTTACCTCAATATTCTTCAGGAACAGCAATGATTTGGGTCAAGAGATTCACAGTCCCAAAATGTTTCAAATTCCCGCTTTCTACCATCTCTAATGGAAAGTTGCTATTGCTTATAGCAGATTTCCACCTACCTGGAGGACTCAGGTAGAAAATCACCCCCAAAGCTAGAGGATACACCTCTTCATCCTTGGAGGGCATAGTAGTCCTAGAAACCAGTCTGATGCAGGTTTCAGCTGAACAGTCCCTGGACTGAAACACAATGTCTTGAAGCTGTTTGCCAGGCAGCTCAGACAACAGTAGTCCCTTTTCCAGCATGGAGGAGGTTAATAAGTTCCAG
Organism: Tauraco erythrolophus; assembly: GCF_009769465.1. Taxonomy (NCBI): domain Eukaryota; kingdom Metazoa; phylum Chordata; class Aves; order Musophagiformes; family Musophagidae; genus Tauraco; species Tauraco erythrolophus. The sequence goes on from NC_141476.1 coordinate 12,772,424, forward strand.
ATAGTCTTTAAATCAACCACACTCCACATGCACATAAGTATTCTCAACATGTCAAGCCATAAAACCTACTCAGACCAGCAGAAGTCTGGGGATCTGAACTGCAACGTAAGAGGTGACTGCCAGAGAAATACGCCCATCTCCCACTTGCCTCCCAACTTAGAGCTCCAGCCAGCTTGATTCTAGCACACCTACGGTGTTTGAGAGTTTCCAGTCACTAAATACTGACAGGTCGGACTCATCATGGGCTTCTGCTCTGCCTCAGGCACCTGAACATCTCTGGAGCCTTCATCTGCAGAGTCAGCTTCCTCCTTCGCAGCACTCTCCAAGACCTTGCCAGAGCCATGATGCAGGGTGCAGATGGAACACGCACCTACCTCACAGGTTTTATTGTTGAAACTCAGCCCTGACTCAGTGTTGTTACCTAGATTCTCCTGTGAGCTCAGATGCACAGTAGTACAACCTCCATAGATTGTTTCACAGCTACCCCAGCTCAGCTAGACAGCAGCACTGTCTGACCTTCTGCCTCCCTATTGTTCAGTCAGTTTACGACCATGCTGCCAGCTACCAGCCTCCCAAAACGCTCCCAGGGTACAAAGAACAATTTATTCCTCTTCATACCTCTCTCCTTCCCACACACTCAGAACACTCCTTTTAATCCCTAGCAACTGCAACTCATTATTTCCATCAGTATTAGCCAAAACCAGAGATGAGCCTGGCTGACCAGCTTCCCTCTTCAGACGCTGCTATCACCACCTGTGCTGTTGCATTATGGCAAGACTCAGGCAGCTGTGCTGCTTGGAAAACACCCAGGAGGACCATCTTTGGTTTCAACCACCAAATTCTTTCTATATATGTACAATACAACAGTCAAATCAACACTCTCATCCCTAAACACCATTCCTATAATTGGCAGGCAAGTGCTTTCAGTTATTGAAAAGGAAGAGGTGACAGTCAGGCCTGTCTTCTGGGTCATATTCACATCTGGAACACGAAGGATCAGGAAGTTTCAGTGTTTATAGGTTTATGAACAGAACTGTTCTACATTGTTCTCAGGTAGTGACAGAAAAATGTTCTTTCCAAGAGGATTTGGGCTGCCAACTTAGTTCCACTATAGGTTTCAGAAATCCTAAGGAAGAGAGGAAAGGCATGGCAGATATCCAAGGATAGATTTCCAACAGACATCCTAACAGCTGTGGTGTCAGGGAGTTTGGAACGAAAGGAAGCGGGTAGCCCTGCCTTAGGCATTGATGGCTTTCCAGCGGTCACTGTCTATGCTGTTGATGCTGCCCACATGATACGGCATAGAGGCCACGTCATCCAGGTAGGCTGTGGTGTCAATCTGAGTGCTGGAGTAGAACCCGGAATCCATTCCTTCCTTCTTGGCAACAGCATAGGGGTGGGGTAGGTGCACGTCCACATCCTCAGGTTCATCCACCTGACATTTGTAGGAGAAAAGGATCTTCGGTTCAGACCTGGAGTGATTGAAGATTTAAAATACAGGTTTAAGCAATGTGGTATCACAGCCACTTATCCTCAACTGAAACTCAGCAGCAGTAAGTAATTGCGTATTCAGACCTTTCACGCTATCCTTCAGTCCTGAAATACACTTAGCAAAGTAACTGCCATAAAGTAATGCTAAATGTAGCTTTTGACTAAGTCACCTAAGAGAAATTAAAATGGCATAATCCTGACTCTGGTGTTGGAAACGTGTTCTTATCTTTGGGAGTTCTGAATTACTGAGGACAACAGCATCCAAACACCACGGACTCCACGGCAGCCTGGTTACTGACACCACAGAACAGGAGTCCACCTCAAGTTCCATCTGTGCGCATCAGGGAAAACCAAAATACAAACACTTGTGGGTCAGAAGTTTCCATCTCTAACTCCAGACATTGTTGTCTTCTGATTTCAGAAGGTAGCAGAGGCACATTTTTGTATTTCAGGAGTGCTTTACATTCTTAGTTATTTTAAAGCCTGCTATTTCTTGCTTATGGACACCAAAACCCAAAGCCTACACAACACTCGGGTTTTCCTACCAAGATGCATCTCTTCTGAGTGGCCACACGGCGGCAACACCAACCTAAGAATCACACTCCCGAGTAATTTTAACTGGTGACTCTTCGGCCCATTGTAGAGGAGGACTCAGCCAAAGAGTTACCCACAACCCCTAGCTCCTTTCTACAAACCTCTCTCAAAACCCACCTAGGAGACCATTTAACCTTCCGGACTCAGTCTCTCACTAACCATTTGTACTAATTTCAGCGGAAAAAACTTTGTACTAAACAGGACACAGACACTGAAGAAGTTATCCTCATGAATGCTTTAGAGGAATACAGCTATCAGTTCTACTTTGCATACAAAGGAGTCTTGGAGAGAAGCAAGCAGCCCTGGGTCACAAAAGAAGAGCTTCAAGGCCAGAAATGAAAACTAGTTCCCAAACTGGCACTCTAGTCACTGCCTTTACTCTACAGATGGGAAGAACTTGAGTGCAAAACAATTAAGTGAGAATATACACCCTCTAAACTCTTTTTCCTGGCTACTCACCCAAAGAAGCCTTTCAGGAATGCCACATAGATGAGAGTGCAAAGAAGCTGAAGTAAAGGAACGTGGTAGCATCAACACAGCTGTCAACAGCAAAACATGAAGGAATTTAGCCTTCAAGCACAATACAGCTGGATAACACCAGTCACATCCCCCAGAACGATCCAATTTCCCTCCAGAGTATCCAAACAGAGGACAGAAAAGGTCTTGTGCTAAACAAATTCAAACTGATGCAAAGCAACAGACATTATCATCAACATATGTCACCGTTCCCAGACACTCAGAGGGAACCGTGCCAAGACCCAAGGTGTGACCAAGAGCACAGTCTCAGTGCTCCCAATTTGACTTACAGAAGTGACACTTCTGTGTCAAAGAGTCACTGCAGTGACTCACACTGATCCCTGCAGATCAAGACTCCAGATATTAATAAGGATATCTCCATGCTACTTCTAGCAAACTGACTACTTCCTTATTACCTATGAAACCCAGGCCAACAGCCAGGCATCAGTGGATTCAAACTGTTACTCTCACTCACCACCTCAAGATCACTGCAGACCACACAGCTCCACAGACCTCTCCACTGAGAGTTTCCTGACCACTTAGAGGTCTTTTGGCACAAAAGAGAACCAACAGCTTTACTCCTTCTTAGGAACACAGCACAAGCTTGTTTCCTCAGGTGAGGCAGTGTTGAAGGACACTCAAACACAACACAAGAAACAGCTGCAGACCTCCTCCCCCAGCATACATACCACAGTCCTTCTATGATATCCACACAGAGGAGGGCACTGCCCAGGCCCTGCACCAGGTTCAACAGTGCCAGGATTCCAGCATAAACATAAAAACTCTTCCTGGCTGTGGGAAAGACATGGACACAGATGAAGCTCAATCTCGTAAGCATCAGCCCAGTGCAATTTGTTGGATGGAGATGGCAAACCCAACAGAAGCATCTCACCATCTTGTCCACTTAAGAACTCCTGAAGAATTAAGACTGCATTTTCCTGTTGCATGCTGGCAGGATTGATGGAGATATTGTGGACTAAACCATACCCTCCTGCACGTGTATACACACACACACAAGATGGGTTTTGAAAACACACGGTCATGGCAACACATGCAAAGGTTTTATAGGCAAGCATCTGGAACCAGTGTCAATCTCATAACTGAACATAAGAAAAAACAAACAAAAACCCCCAGCTGAACCAGAAGCTGTGCCCTTCTGATGTACAGCACTAAAAAAACCGCTCAGGAGACCTGAACAGGAGCAGCAGGGTATGCTGGCAGATCAGGCCCAGGACCACCTGCTTGTGGCATGTGCCACTCATATCAGGGTACATCACGCAGAGATGCCAACACTACTTAGAGAACAGCCCAACGCAAACACCTTAGTAACAGCTGCTCTCCCTATTCAAGAACTGCAGATATTCTGCAACGAGATCTGGAGAAGCATCTTAATAAAGTAAACGCCCAGATAAAAATTATTAAGCAGCTCCCAACTAGCCTTTCTTTCCCAGGGAACGACCAGCACATACACTTTAACATCATACATGCATTTCAAAGGAAGCTGTTATTAAGAAGCCATTTCTTATGGCTCTCTGAAGATTATATATTTATATTAAATCTGTATCATTAACTGAGCAGTAAATCTTGTTTTCTTAATGTAATTGTTTAGCTACTGAAGTAGCAGTGTAATTGCTCTTACTCCCCTCTCCAAAGGCACAAACATACTGTTTTCCAGGGATAACTTATCAGTCTTTTGCCACGTATCTGTACCCCAAGATAGTGGGATGTATCTTTTACTCCCACCTATGTTTTATCTTGGCGCTGTCTCCATCTATATTATAGAACACACTACAGTCACTTACAGGGCAAAGAAATCCGGTCTTTCAGAGGAGTTTTTGGAAGAATCACCACAAAAGAATAGACCTGTTGAGACAAAGAACTAACTGTATCACAGCTGCTTGGCAACAGAATTCAACAATCCTTGCAGGGATGGTGCATGGTGTCACTCACTCCCTAGATGTCTCAGGACTGGGGCACAGACCCACTGATACTAAGCCCAGTGCAGATGGTGCAGATACAAAGGCCCACACACCTCGCCCCCATCAGCACACAAAGGTGGTCACTGAGAAACAAGGAGTGAAGAACATCTGAGTTCAGCTGGAATTCAGCTGCCACAGTTTACACCGCTACCACCACAGCTTTATTGCTTCGGCTTCCCTGTCCCATGAGAAGCATCAATGCTGCACTGTATCAGGCAGGAGGAGGACCAGGGCCTTATTAAGCAGAAATCATCCTCCTGCCTCATTTAGAAAATACAAAGAAACTATCGGAGTGCATCGCACATGCTCAGTACTTACCAGAAAGAAGAAACAGGAGCTGGCAAGCCAGAAGTGTCTTCCTCCATGGCCATAGATGTTGAAGTCTTCTGCTGAGAGGTGGGCATCAGGGTACAGGATTTCCAGCGTGCCCTAGGAGAGAAGTGGCACCAACATGATTCTGTTATAGGCAGCATCCTCACTAGAGCAGGTGTCTGGACAAAGGAGACTGTGTTTAAAGAAGTCAGAAAACAGCTGTCCCTGCCACCTAAGACCCAACCATTGCTCAGCTTAGACCAAGTTAAGCTCACACAGGAGAACACAAAGAAACTGAAGACCAGACAGGGGAAAAAAGTGGCAGGAATCTGCATCTGAAGGAAACTGACATCAATGATATTCCAGAGAGAGATTGAATGAAGCAATTGAGGATGCAAGCAGTTGTCTGTTTGAAATAGACCTGAGTCTCATTTCCGTCTCTAAAGTAGACCTCTCTTGCTAAAACATCCAGAATATAAAAGCCTACACTTGTGCAAGAGTTGGGAAAGGACACTCTCACTTGAATTCCTGAAAAATGGTATGAACAGAAGCTACTATACAGAAAGCAGAGAGAGGAAAGTGCTTGTAAGCACTACTGAACCCAGATATAGCTCAAACACTTGAGGCTCCTCAGCTTTATCATGTGGTAATGATCAGATCACTGCCTCCTCAAGCAAGAGCCTGGTCATAGAACAAAGATCTGTGTGTTATTTTGGCGCTGCCACAAGTAGAGAGACAGAGGGCTGACCACTTAGATACCGAGGAGAATAAACCCAGACACATACTGCATTGTTCAGGGAGATGAAGACACAGCTAATACACCAAGCTAGCAAGCCAGCTGCTAATTGGAGGGAAAGCAAGAGCTCTCAGCTCTCAAAGAGTCAGGAGACAAGAGGCCCACTGGACTGTTCTTTTCAGGTGAGCACACCTCAGGTCTCTCCATCTAGTTTTCACGGCACTTGAGGCTAGATTCGGAACTTAGGGCTCAGATGCGAAAATCTCTCACTTCTGTTCCAAGATTCACTAAACAAGTGAATTCATCTAAATCTCATTCATTCCTTGACCTTGGCTGAGCTATTCATGCCTAAGACAACAAGGACACAGCCTGGTGTACGCTCTGGGGATCTTCATACACTGCCACAAGCATCCAGTCTTCCCCCAAAACCTCACGCAAAGAGCAAAGCTGCCACTTTCCAGATAGGAGTTCTGTATCCAACTGCCTAGCTCCAAGCAAAGTCCCCTCCTTGCAAAGACTAATTCTTCTGCTCCAGTGTACTCACCTGGGTGACAGAATATGCCAGGGACAGCACTGTAGTGATTGCCAGAACACGTTTCACACTTGACTTGCTCTCCAGGTGACCTTGGAATTAAAGAATACAGAAGTGACTCAGGATGTGATCCAGCCCTGGTAAAAAAAAAAAAAATTCACTTCTCTCCAAAACCAGTAGAGGAAAACATTTTTATTTCCAGAGGACTTCAAGGGAACATTAAGCCTCACTTAATTGCTAGAAACTGCTTCCCTACTTGAAGAGTTGAACCTTTCACAGACAAAAATAATACTCATAAAACAACAGGTTCTAACTTGCTTTCCCCCTGCCCACATTAACATAGAGAAAGCAACTATGCCCTTCTGCTGGGGTTACCCAAAAAAAAAAAAAAAGTCAGGAATGACTCCAGTATCACGTACACTGACATGCTGTAAAGTTTCTTCTCAGGAAAAAAAAGTTGATGGGAGACTGGATTAGAGGAGAAAAGAAGGGCTTACATAATTTAGAGAAACGTGTGCTGGAATATGCTGGAGCAGACAATCTCCAGAAGCTCCTTCCAACCAATCATTCTATGAGCCCTCAAAAGCCAAAAGAGCCAGCACTCAGATGTCCCAATTGTAGATGCAACAGTGACACTGACCAACCCCTCCCTCCCATCTCTGACCCACAGGAAGAGGTGCCTCAAACAGCATTTTCACTTGTACAACTAAAAAAAAGTAGAGTTACAGATTGCAGGTACAGGTGAAGCCTTTGAATGAAGCCACAATGGAATCGAACCAACCAAGGAGACAGAAGGACCCCCAAAGGAACCATCTTAAATAAAATGGAGTGGAAGCAAAGATCAGACTGCTGATCTTTGCGTAAGTCATCTTCACCTAAGCTGTACACTCCTTCACCACACGCACGCAGGACAAACGAAGCACATAAACTGTGAAACTGCACAAGCCATAAATCTGCAAATATAATCAGGCTTTCAGCCATTTCTAGTTAAAACTTCCCAATTTGTCTTTGTCTTAATTCTAGAGCTCCTTTCACTTTATAGGATCAGCATCTCCACCAACTTACAGATGCAGCCTCTGTGGAAAGAAAGGGAACAGGAAACACTCAAAGCACTCAAAAACCTCCTGATACATACCAAAGGCAAGGCCTAGAATCACCACACTCAGCTCAATCGCCAGAAGGAAGAACCTTGTGATCTCCCACAGGATCTGAGGGTTAACAGAAACCAGACAAACGTGATTAGATGAGCCAGCAACCAGCTGGAAGTTAACACTGCAGAACTCCACTCTCTGCTCCAGGGGATGGTAGCCTCTGAATGGAGCAGGTCAATTCCACAAACCCTCCTCATCCTTTGTAGGGATAGTAATTATACACTTCTTCCAAGCCCTGTCCACACCTGTGAAACAACACAGTTGTGTGGGAGCAAGCAAATAGCATGCCTACCGAGAGAGGAAGTGGCCATGGTTTGCCACACCTGAGGATCTGTCACTTGTCTTGGATGTGTTCTTTCTGCTGTACTCCCATGGAGCACAAACCCAAGACGACTTCAAAAGTGTAATATTAAACATGGTCAGTTCTTAAAGCAGTAGATTCTGCAGTACAGTTATGACTGAACAAACGCAGAATTCTGCACTCCTCCAAAGCTACTGGTCCCTAAATCTAAGTATATTCAGCTCTAAAGCCCTCCCACTTCCAGCTTGTCATTTTCATTCCCATGTTTTATTTGGTGAAACAAGACACAAAAAAACAACAGGTGAGGCAACTTTCCAAGTAGTCATGCAATAAATCAGTGCCAAACCTAGAAAGAGAACCCAGATTCTGGCTTATTCATCCTTTTCCTCTGAACACTGAATGGCACCCTCTCTTGAAGATAAACAATATTTTAAGTGGCATTTGATGAGACACTTCTAATCTCAGAAAATACCAAGGTGGGGAGCGTGCATATATATACACATGAGAGAAAACAAAAGAAACATAATAGACCTGACAGAACATGTGTTTACAGGGAAAAATTGACAGAGTGTCTGTCTTACTACATGACTACCCAGTAAGGTGCACTTAGCAGCAACACCAACAGAGCTGAAGAAAAGCACCTGCTCACCTTTTCTCCACTATTCAAGTCCTGAACCTACATCTATTCAACAGAGGTGAATGAAAATGCTACCAACACCCAGCCACTCACAACAGCAACGCATTACAATGCCTTCACAGGTAACATTAAAGAACCACAGTGATCCCAGAAAATAAAGCCAGAAGACCTGTATTCTGCACATGGCTCCTCTTCCTCTAACAGCTCAAGAACTACAGAGCTTTTTGTTTTAGGTAATATTCTGCTACACATCAAATGACTACAAAGAAACAGCATGTACAAAGCTATTTCCTGTTTGCTAAGGGTTTGCCTGTGCTCAGAGTGGCTGCAAGGACATTCAGATATCAGCCTCAAAAGGCAATGCAGTTTTGTTTGCTTTCAATATGAAAGAATTAAATATTTTTCGAAGAGCCACTCATACAAGAAGAGCCGCAAGAGTAACAAAGGCCAAGTCTTGTCTAGCCACTAAAGGTATCTGAATGTTTTGCTCTTACAAAGCAGTCATTCTACCCCTGCAACAGGAAAGTTCTGCTGTCACTATTTGTGCATCTGTTTTAGGAAGTCCATTGTTTTCCAGCCCAGGCTGTTGTGATTATTTAGATCCAGCTCTCACAACAGGATTCTATATTACACATAGCTGTGAGCAATGCAAAAAACACATTCTTCTTCTAGCACATAAAAGGGAAGCTATAGCAGATTGCTGTGACCAGAACTGCACAAGGCAGAGCCTCTAAAATCAGTGTTGTACCTACCTTATCCGCAACTGTGGCAGCATCAGAGGCACTTACAGTCATGGAGACAACAGCACGGGCAATACCAACTAAAGCCACCACAAATACCTACACAAAAAGATACCAAAAGTAAGCTCATGTCAAAAAGCACATTTGCAGTAGTGATGAGAAACTCTTTCAGAATACCATTTCCAGGCCACCTTTCAAGCCTGATAACGTGTACTAAGGAGTTCCTCTAGCAGATGAGCGTTAATTTGCTGAAGAAGATTCCTCAGGCCTGTTAGATATAGGAGTACTGGCTTAGAATTAGGAAGGAACAAGTTCCCTCAGCTATCAGATTAAACAGCTCTGAAGAGGTCTCATCCACTCCTTACAACAGTATCTTTACAGGCAAGCAGTCTTCCTACCCTTCAGTCCACCGGGGCAGGGGAGGAGAAAAACCAAGTAAAAAACATATCCCTCCAAATTACAAAATCAAGCGCTTGGTAATGACTGAACAAACCCCTCACATCAGGTAACCAAAGCCACACGGGATCAACTACCACACTTCAGATCTGTGATAAGACTAAAATCTGCAGTTCTCTCACTCAAAACTGACAGTGCTCAGGAATGCAAAAGAAAAAAGTCTGCTGCAGCCAAGCGCTTTAAAACATCTTACCCTGCTGCACAATGCAACACAGACACCCAAGTCAGCTCACGTACCATGTAAGCACGACAGCACGGAGCTCGCAAGGCTAATTTACAACTCCTGTGCTGCCACAGCCACACTATGCAATTAAGAGCTCAGTTGGATGTATCTACCCTCCGCTGTGCAGAATTACCCTCTAAGAAAGCAGATTTTTCCAGATAAAATTCTCCAAGTCACAGGCTAATTCTAATAACGCAGGTGTGAGGACAGACTAAATCTATCAGAGAACAAAAAGAGTCCAAGCTGATTTTGAGCTGGCTGAAGAATGGAAATGACCAATAAGCCACCCACACCAGAATGTTTTCTCCTTAGAAACAGAAGGGATGCAAATGGCATGAAAGAAGAATAATACAACATTTCTCCTGCAGTGGAAAACTCTGGGACAAAACACTGACAAAAAAAAGTAGAGTCCCTGAATATAATGTTGCTGGAGCAGGCAACAACTCATTAGAGAGAAAACACACCCTTTTTGCTTCCTCTCTAAGTAGGTAGAGACTCTTCCCAATCTATTAACTTAGCTTTAATCACTGACTCCCGCAAGGAAAGCTTTCCTTCAACACGTGACAGCCATTTGAAAGGAAATCCTCATGGAACACACTACATCCTCGTTTACCAACAACATACACCAGAAGATGAAACTGAGTGAAAGCGTTTTTGTCTAAGGCTGCTTCACCACTTTCTGCTTCTCGCTCCATTTTGAAAAAGTCAACAGCATAAAGTCAGTTCACTTTTTTTCTTCCCTCTGGCTTCTCAGGAGTTTGCTTTTCAAAGCCTTTGGCATGAACTTCTTACTGAGTCATGTGCATTGCTGGAAGCATGAAGGAAGATTTAAATACAGACTGAAAATGGCTGGTAATATTTTTCAAAAGTCTGGAGCATTTGTGTGTACACCTGGCTACCCAAAACTGTGCACAAGCCCAGTGACCACACTCCAGGCCTGAAAGAGCTACCAGGACTTCCCACCAAAGATTCGGTTTGAGGCTGCTAGCTCATATTTGGGTTTGAAGCTTCTTGGGTTTTGCCATGCCAGTACCTGTGCACAGCCCAAAGAAGGATGCCTTCCATATCACCCAATTCAAACACTATTTACTTCTACAACATGTACTAATCTCACTGAGGAAGAGCAAGCACATTATGCTACACACTGAGGCAAGCCAGGATCTCAGAAAGCACCTACAATAAAGCTTCTGAATTATATCTTTAAACAAATTCAGGTAGGTCCTTAGCTGTATTTACCATGCCCTGTGAGCAGTATCACAGTTAACAGGCACGATGTTCGCCAGATTACTAAACAGCCTACCTTAACATCATCAAAAGTTGCCAGTGCCTTTTTAAACTGGGGAGAGGGGGAACCGACAAGATCTTAGATGTTTGAGAATTGTAATTGTACTGGCCTATATATTCTGTTCCAGCTTAAGAAGTATCAAGAACATCATCAAGTCAGCAGCCACTTTGACATGATAGGAAAGAAACTAACAGGGTTGGGTTTCTACATTCCCAGTCTAACCATTTTTCTACAGCAGATGACCAAGCTGTTCAATAGCTTCACATAATTACTTTCCAGTGTTTCACTTTCACTGCCTCAGTGAGAAGCTGGTTTTGTGTCACATGCTACTTACTGCAAGGATCAAAGAAAGTAAAGATACCAGATTCCAGGACAACAAAGCAACAAAAGAAAAGAGGAAAAGAAATTTAAAAAAATCACCACAGGAGAACAAAATCCACTCAAATCTTGCAGATATGGACCCAGAATCTGTGAAAAGCAGAATTCAGACAGTGAAAAAAAAATACCTGTGCCTACTTCTTGTGGCATACTTTCAACTAAATACAGATTTTATCCCTGTGAGATCTGGTCTAGGCTCTCTCTCCATTAGTTCAGTGATATCGTTCATGAGTGGTAATAAAAAGACACTCACTCATCAGTTGAAAAGCACAGAGCAGTACTCACTAGTATGTAGAATGTAGTGAAGATTGGGCTGGAAGTGACCCGGATTTTGGCCCTGGCAGAGGGCAGCTTCCAGAGAAGAAATATAAAGAAAAGCACATTGGGAACCAGGAGCAGAAGATCCCAGTAGCGGACTCTGCAAAAAGTAAATAAAACAGGTTTTTTCCTGTTCTTCAGCATCTAGAAGGGAAGGCACCAGCCTCAGTCCCTCCTCAACCAAACTCTGAGAAAGAAAACTCTTTCCCCTGGCGCACGGTCAGACTGTGGTCCCGTTTCCTCCATCTCACCTGGAACTTCCCAATGTCCTCATAGAGCAACAACAGGCACTTGCTTGCGGCACAGTGATGTTGGTGTCATTATTGCCGCGCTGTTGTCGGGGTCCAGGTTGTGACATTATCCAGTGCTGTCACCAGGGCAGTCGAATGTGTGATGTTGTCAGACACGAGGAATCTCATCACGACATCAGGACTGGAATATCCTGCCTTTCCTTCTGGTCCAGGCCAAACATAGTGCAAGACAACCACAGAAGAGACAAAAAGCAATATTAAATCAGTTATGAGTCAGAGCTAAAAAACACATCCCTGCCATTAGGACCCTGCACAACTGCTTCCTGCTAGGAGATGTTATCATCATCTGAAAGACTGGATTACATAATGAAATGCCACCTGCCCTTACTCTGGACACAGCCATTAGGGTGGACAGTATAACAACACTATCTCATATCAGAGCAACAAGCACCTTCAAAATAGTGTAATACTATGCTGGATTCAATTTTTGTCATTTTTGTAAGATTTGGCAAATTCCATAGAAGAAAATCAAGACTCAGCAGCAATACATGGCATCATCAGATGGACACAGAAACCCTGCTGTACCAGAACATTAATTATCATTCTAGCTCCCAAGATCAAGAAGTTAGAGTCAATTATTTGATTTCAACTCTTGCAAAGGAAAAACTGAAGGCCCCCACCTAAAACCTGGTTGCTGTTACCAACCCTGCAGCCTGAGAGCAGGGAGACCCTCACATACTTTTACCTAAAGAGACTGTACAGACTCTTCATCTTCCAAAACCAACACTGGCAAAAGTCAAGATTAGCATTTTTCTTCCAACCTTCTGCAAGACACCAGAACTATTCTGATTTTAAGCACAACAGCAAGGCTGTGAAAAGACAGCACCTAGAACCCCGTTAGCATAATGTTCTCTGGCTTCTTCACATCTGCCAGTCTCAACTGCATCACCCTTCTCAGACACAGACCAGCATCATCACTGGTAGTTTAGAAACCCAGAACCAGATGCAGTCCTATGTGATGGGTTTCCTAAGCTCAAACTCTCAGGCAGCAGAGTGCTATGGTCAGAATCAGAGCAGTCATGGCGCTCAGTTCTTTTGCCTGCCCTACCTTACAACCTCTCTTGCCTCTCAAAGACGACAGGACAGAGCTTCCCATTCCCTGATGAAAACTTTTCTGTACTGCCTTCCCTGAGAGAACGGTCACATCTTTTCTGCCATCTCTCCATGCCCTAGGCCCTACACTGCTGTGATATTAACTGTCCCTCCAGAAGTTAAAGGGAACCCTGCTCTGCCATCCATAAAACTCCACGAACTTCACACCCGTGCCAGTGGCTTGGCAGAAACCACACCCAGCAACTGTTTATCCCTCCCTTGCTTCTACGATCACTTTGAAAGCTTAAGTGGACTATGGCACACAGCACTGTAGATCAAGATTTAGTATACACTAGAGTTTTGACCTGATTTACCTTACGAAGCCTGCTCCTGATTCTATGTATCACCTTGTACAAATCCTCTCCTCTTCCCATGCTAAAACAGCCATCCTCACCCTTAAGGCACTGGACTAGCTACCAGCTCAATACAAACACAGTATCATGTCTCCTGGCACTCCCCAAAGAAATGGTCCCAGATTCAAAAAAAAAATCTTTATCAGCTGGCATCTTAAAGACGTGTATTGCTAGAGACAGCACTCTAGCAGTCTGTGTGCTAGAGTTAATCCAGAATTTATCTCAAAAAAAATCTCCCCGTTTGACTTTAGCTCTGCCTGGCATTGCAAAAACTGACGGTCCTCATGACAGACTCAGAAGATATTTCCCCTGCTTGATTCTGGGTGACTCAGTTGGGAAAGAATCAGCACAGCCTGTGTCATCTGTTGAGCTTTTAGAGTTCAGCAGCACCTTCCCCACAAACTGCTCGAGACTGTCAGCCACCGAACTCTTCTTTTTCTTCAGAGGCTGAGACTCTTCCCAGGTCTTCTGAAGGGTAAGGGGATCATCCCACCCCCCAGCTAACAAACTCTCTCTTTGATTCATCCACGTTGACAGATACTTGCTGAGTGAGGATTTTCCTTTGTGACTACCGTATGCCATGTTGCACAAGAGACATCACATTAAATAAACACATGCAGACCTGGAAAGATCAACTTTGTGCTGAGATGGCAAAATCTGAGCCAAAAAAATCCTAGTTCTAGTAGAGGTTCCAGCAAACAACCTTCACATTCCAGACTTATCTCTAGGAAGTGTCCTCTCTCTTCCCACCAGATTCTCACTTCTCTGAATTGACACCATTGACAATTATTTTCTGTTAATAATTGCGCTCCACCCTCTTCCTCTGAACACCTCTGCACCTCAGTAGCAGCAAGGACAAGTTTGTTCACATTTGCCAACACAGAAAAAAATCTACCTAATTTTTAAAAAAGCTGGGAAAGGGTAGAGAAAAAACCTCACAGAGCATGAGCAGAATAACATAATCAGCTGCAAACCGTCACAACCTCCTAATATCTCTTCTGGGTCAAAGAACTCAATCCGCCCTGTCACACTAAAAAGAGCTCAAGTATAAAGCTGTGAGAGAATTACACGGGAAAAAATATCTTCCTTATAAAAGAACAAACAGGCTCCATTCTTTTTCCCTAGAAGCCACCACCTATCACACAACAGCAGCGAGCTGCTCTGATAAGGACAGGACTTGGCCGCAGTAACAGAGCTCCAGTCACGAGGTTTCAAAGGGCAAAGCAGAACCAAGCCCCACCTCTCAGCCAGGCTGCTTGCTACGGCCTGGTATTAGTACCATACTCTTCCTCCAGGACGGAGCATACACAAAGCAGAGCAACAGAACGCCCAGCGTGATAGAAAGGGCAGTCCAAAGCCATTAGCCAACAGGCACAAATTGTCATGTTTTTCTAATAGCTAGGCCCACAGAAGCATGTGGACGAGAACTGGCCCATTCCTGTCAAAAATCACCAGCAAAAATTCCGTGGCAAGGGGACCAGAAGATGAAGGCAAGGATCCAGCTAGGCTTCACTGTGTCCCAGCAAACACTGCTACTTACAGCACATGTCCAAACCCATGCCCCTGTCCAGTCCAAAATAAAATGCATTCAGCTGAGCATGTCCAGGAGATCACTCACGCACAGCCCTGCCTCCACGGGCTGTTCACGTCCAGCCAGCCCCAGCTGGGTTAATGGGGGTAAAATCACCCCGCCAGCCACACAAAAGGAAACCGGTGCCACAGCCCTGGTCTCCCTTTTCCTGCTAGCAGGCAGCTCTCTTCACCACACACCAGAAAACAAAATAAATGCTTTTTCTACTCTACAGCTGAAGTCAGGCTGACTTGGCTGAGGCCTATTTCTCTGTCCAGGAACCAGACTCCCAAGCTGCATTCAGCTTCAGGAACACCCATACAGCTCCTAGGTGGCCGTGACAGAGCGCTGGGAAGGCTCGGCTGCACCTCCAGCGAAAATGATCACCACTCTCCGAGGGGATGCTGTTTCTTGTTTCACTGCACCATAAGTTTATCAGAGCTCAGTGAAATTCAGAGCTTAATCACTGGGCAATTCTCTGTGCTCTCAAAGCCCAACCACATAAAGGTGAATTACACACTACCAGAGCTTCAGCTCTAATAGAAAAATGAAAGTTTTCTTCCTTTCTGAAAACAGTATCAGAAAGTCTTGCAAGTACAGATCATACCAGGGTTAAGACGGCTCCTTAAAACACTGTGTGTGTGCAAGAAAAAATTGCACTGTCCAGATCCCTGCTTAAATACGACTGTTACTTCGATGCTTAAACAGAAAAAAAAAAAGAAACAAATGCCTTTTTTTTCTTCACTTCCTTTTTAAGACGGCTCTTCCAACCTCACTCTTGGTCACAAGAGTTGCATTTTTCGTTTCACCCTTAGAACTCACACGACAGGGACTTTGCACCAGTGATAGGGACCTCTCGTTTCTCCAAGCTTCATCCCCACATCTCGTTTGGATCTCAACTTAAAGGAACAGAACCGTAACGCAAAAAAAAAAAAAAAAAAAAAAAAAGACAAAAATACCAAAAGCAAAAGTAAAAATGCCAAAAGCAGAAGTACCAACAATAATCCATCAGACAGAGAAACCCCAGTTCAGGGATGTCTTTCAGAAACCAGTATCCTAGGTTTTTTGCTGTTTGTTTGGTTTTGGTTTCTTTTCCTCTACAAGGCGGGTGCACAGTCGACAACCGAGAAAGGGGCAAGTGAAGCAAAGTACCAGCACAGGTCACTTCGCTCCACGCTGGCAAGGCAGCGCTGCCGGTTTCAGAAGCTACTAAAGGAACCGGAGAGACGGAGAAAATTCTAAGTTACTTTCTACCCTTTCGGCTGGGCAAAGGCGCCTCCGGACGCTCCCGGGCTGCACAAGGAGGCACAAGCTGCCTCCCAGGGACCCGCTGAGGTGTTGGTGAAGGGCAGAAACCCCGCGAGCGACGCGGCCACCGGTGCCCTCCGGGCCGGTCCCGACTGCACCCGAAGAACCGCCAGCGCCCCAGGCAAGGCGCGAGGCTTTTTTCCCGCAGAATTCCCGACACGCACAAACAGGGCAGCTGGGCACCGAGGCGCGGGCTGCTGAAGCCCGGCGGGTGCGCTCGGGCTCCCCTCTCCGCCGGGGGCGGCTGCCGGAGCCCGGCGGCCCCGCCGCTCGCCTCAGCGGGCCGCGGCCCCCCTACAGCCCAGCCGCGCCGTGGGGCAGGCCCCGCCGCCGCGGGGTGAGGAACCCCGGCGCCCCTCCCCGTGAGCCCCGCTCCTACCCGGCCCGCCCGGCGCTGCCTCCCCAGCGGCGGCGGCGCTCAGTCGGCGTGGGGCCCAGCCCCGCCATCGCAGGCCGCGGTCCCGCTGCTTCCCTCAGCCAGGGAGTGTCGCTGAAGAGCTCGCTCAGGGACGCGGCCGCCAGAGCCAGAGCCAGAGCAGACGGGCCGTTGCCTTTCGGTCGGGCCCAGCGGTGCTATTGAGAGAGGGTCCCTAAGAGGCGCGCCGCTTGGGCCAATCAGAGACCAAGCGGAGGAAGGTGCTGTCAAAGGGGCCAAAAGAAATAGCGCCAAGAGCCAATGGGACGGGGCGGGAGGCGGGGGACTCGCAACGGGGCGTGGCGTGTCTGCCGCGCTTTAAAGGTGCTCTGTCCCGTGCGTCCGCCGGCGCGACGGAGAGCAGATGGCGGTCTGGCCTTATCTTGGGCGGCAGCTGTCACCGCCGGGGCGCTGGGCCGCCTCCCCGAGCCTGTCCTGAAACGGATGGGACAATTCTGTAGAGGAATTACTGATTGGAAGGCAGGGGAGTTAATAACTTTCTTCCATAGACTGGATCTTACAATCAAGTCCCCGCAGGAGAGAATGACTAGCAAGCTGGAGAGCTCAGCTTTTAAGGAAAATTTAAAGCTGACAGAACTAACCTGGCATAGCTTGGGTGATGGCAGCTAAAGGGAAACATGATAAATAATTAGCAGGATTTGGAGGTGCAAATACCAGACAGAGAAAAGAAAAGCTTAGTAGAGTAAACAAGGAATAACTGGGACAAATGAGCCAAGATTTAAAAAGAAAATTAAAGGAAATAACTGGCTAAATATCAGCAGGTCACTCTTGGCAGTCTTGTCTGACTGTGACCAGAGTTTCAAGGGGGATGCTTGTTATCTGAGTCATCTCAAGGGCTGGAGGATAAGCTCTGGCGTGGTTTCCTACCTGGGGCTCTAGGCATTGCTTCTACAGGAATTCAAGGCTTTTGCTAAGCTGAAATTCGCTCTACAAGGCCCATGTCTCTTTAGAAGATCCCTATATTGATCAAGTTTCATGCCCTGCTCTAGCAAACTGCACCCAGAGTGTTCGGGCCCACCCACACATACATCTTTCTCACTTAAGTCTGCTTGATCCTCTTTTCAGGTTTAATTTTCCAGCTTTGCTGCAGCAAGCCTCATGAAGGGGACGTACTCTGAGACTGCGTTGCCGCCTCAGCCCTATTCCTCTGATTTCCACTGAAGTGAACGAGATTTTTATGCTGGTGTCATGCCTGTGCAATGACGTCTGGAGAAGCTGGTCCTTAGCTTGTCTCACTGTCATTCAGGTTAATGATATGTTGCAGTATTTTGACATGTTCTATTTATGGATCCAAGCTCAAAGGCTCACCAGGCACCAACATCTCCAAGTTATAGGAGGGACATTTCTGTTTAAAGAGAGGTGGAGTGCTGCTGCCTTGCTGCAACAGAGCCAGGAGTAAAATCCATGTCTTTCTCACTTGTAGCCTCAGGCGCTAACTAGTTGACATGTTGCCTCCCACATAACTGTCAGAAGGAGAGATTTTGCTTTCCAATCCACCTGCTCTTTCCATCTGATTCACTGTGAGGCTAGAGCCCAGCACTTGGGACACCAGATCCAAAAGGTGTTTTCTCAGGCAGAAGACTGCTGGGTGCCTCCGCAAAGACCATGACGCTTTAGATCCTGCCTTCCTCACTGCTTACGTGACACAGAGGAGGTGGGGAATGCATGCTTAGGTTCCTTGTATTACTAAGCCATGCTTTTCATCCCCAAAATGGTGCGTGCAAACATAACTCTGCTCTTCCCACTTCCAAGAACTGCCTCATCACCTTAACTGCACACGTCCTCCCACTTCATCTGAGAATCGCTGCTCTCTGTGTCATCTCCTCTGTCCAGTGCATAAAGATGTTGGGACTCGCTCCCCTTGTCCTTGCTGTGTCACTTGCTGTTGCCAGGCTGAAGCAAGGCAAGAGGTGATATTTAGCAGCCTTGGTATAACCTTGAGGGCCCCAAAGAAAGCTGGCACTTGGGGCTGTACCTGCTGCAATCTGCTGTCCTTTGGCAAGTTCACCTGGCTTGCCAGGCTTCAGTGGCAGAAGGTACAGTCATGGTTTCCAGGACAGCTGTCTTGGTTTTGACTGGAACGGGGTTAGTTTCTCTTTTTAGCAGCTAGAAGAGCTGTGTTTCGGTTTCAGTCTGGGATTCGCTATGAGAAGAATGTTGATAGAGCACTGATGTTTATAGTTGGTGCTGAGACATCAAGGACTTTTTGGCTTCCCACGTTTTGCCAGTGTGCAGGAGCACAGCAGGCTGGGCAGGGGAGAGCACAGCTGGCACAAAGGGACCACAACTCCCCTTATGATTTGAACTTCAACTTAGAATTGAGGGCCAAACTGGCCAATGAAGTATTCCATATCATGCAACATCCTGTATATGGATGAGGGTTGACTGGAAAGAAGTGCCTTCGCTCTTCTGGGGACTCTTCACGCTCAGGCTCTCAGAGCACGCTCGGTCTCTCGTTCTCTTTTCAGGCTTCTCACTCATCTGGGATTGCGGTGTTGGGATTTACCTGTTTCGGGATCGTTTGCCAGGATGGGACAGGACAGGCGTTAGTCACCGGATGGTGAGCAATTACACTCTGCATCACTTGTTTGTATATATATTATGATTATAAAACATGTACATATATTCATATATTAATATTATTTTAAAATTGTTTTTATCTCAACCCATGGGTCTCCTTCCCTTTTCCCTTTTAATTATCTTCCCCATTCCCTGGGGATGGGGAAACGTGAGCGAGCAGCTGTGTGGCATTTAGTTGCCGGCTGGGCTAAACCACAACAGCAGCATTACACCCTTGTGTCATCAACAATTCCACTCTTGTAGGACATTTTATCTCTCTAAATACTCCTTCAGCTTTTATTAGATCAGTCTACAGGACAGGATATTACTTCTCATCTGAAACTGCTTTGCTGTTCAGGTACTGAGCAAGTGCAGTGACAGATGTGCCTGTCCTGGTTTCAGAGCTGCTCTGCCAATCTACTGATTTCTAGTGCTGGGCGTAAATTTGCACCACAGGATACCACCTGGGCTGTACTCCCTGCGTCTCTCCCAGCTTTCACAGGAAATTCAGGACTCCTCCTGTGCTGTAAGCCACCAGTCGCAAATCCTAGTGGCATGTGTCGATAGAGTCAGGAGTTTTGGTGCTCAGCTGTGTTCACCCCAGCGAGCTGTCCAGGGCTCTATCTGCATCTAAGCCCCTCTCACATGCCCCAGTGCATGGTCTCTAGCGCAGCAGAAGTCTTGTCCCATGCATGATGGCCACCTGATTTTAGGGATGGTTTTATGCTGCCCAACCTCAGCTCTTCTCAGAGACTGAGCACCCCAGCTCAGGCATAGGACCGCTTGTAGCCTGCACTCAGAGAGCAGTGGAAAAAAAAAAAACATGGACATGGATCCATGGTCTTCTGGGAAGGACAGGCAGAAAAGCTGTCCATCCAGCCGTCCAGTGCCTGGAGAGACAGTGGCACCCTGTGGTGAGACCAGTTCATCACAGTGCGTCACCTGGGCCTTGTCAGAAAGCACCACCTTACGCAGGTCCAGGCCTGCCTTTAAGCCATGGTGGTCTCTAGCACCCTACAGGTGGGGGCATTTCTGCGGGGTCCCTGTGCCTGATGCACTCCGAGCACCAGCCAGCTCCCCATCATGTGCCACAGAGACGAGGATGAGCCACTCTCCTATTTGTTTCACGATGCTCCTGCTTTGCTGTATTTGTACTGGGCTGAATCCTCCAGCCAAGCTCCTGGAAGAGCCATTTCAGGTCTATGAGTGTCAGCTGCCTCTTTAGTCACTTTTGCTTCTGGTGTCTCCTGTTTCAGGGTTACTGTCCCACATCTGACTGCAGCCAAGAGTAGAAATAGCCTGATGCTGAAGAGCGGTGAGAAACCCTTCAGAGAAGGCAGATCTCCAAAATCCAAACCACCTGCCATTATGCAAGAGCCTGTGGCCTGGAACGGAAGTGTTTCACCTCCTTGCCAAACATCAGCCCATTGCTCGCTTTGTCTCTCCAAATTCCTCTTCCAGTTTCTATGGGACACGGGTTCTTCTTCATTTCCTCTCCTAAACGGCATCGCTCGTGGCGCCGAGCAGCTGCAGAGACAGAGGTGTCTTTTCCTCCTACAGCTCTGATCAGCTCCTGTGCTGTTCTTAAATACAGACTTACACCAAAAATACCCAAACGCCACAACCCCCTTCCCACCTCTTGCAGCTTTACTGCGAACCCAAATAAAGGTGATTCACGGGGGTCTCCCGTGGGTCAGCGGCAAACCTGGTCGAGCCAGACCTGATTTGAGCTGCAGAAGAGGCAGGACACAGGGATTCGCAGCGGGATCTCTCCCGTAACTCGCGTTCCCGGCAGAAGGGGAACCCTCGAGCCCAGAGGGCAATGCCCAAACGCTGCCAAAATTGCCAGGGGAGGGGGGGCAGGACGCCCCGCCCGGCGCTTCATCCGTGTTCACGCGGCGGGGCGGGGCCCACCGCGCGGCTATCCATTATTCATGAGCTTTCGCGCGCTTTTGCTGACCACGTGGGTCTGTTTTCGCGCGGAATCCGGCCGGGCAGGAAGAGGCGATGGCGGTGAGCGGCCGGGCCGGGCAGCGGAGCGGAGCGAGTCGGGGCGCGGACCCCGGTTCCTCCCCGCCGCGGGCGTTTGGCGCTGCGGTCACGGTCGCGCGGGGTCCAGAGGAGCTCTGGCGGGGGGGCGACACCGGACTGGGAGCGCGCTGGCCGGGGACAGCCGAAATGCCGTGGGGAGTTTCCCATGCGCCCTGCGCCGGAGAGGAGAGCCCTGCGCCGGGGGTGGATCGGAGCCCTTCCGCTCCCCTCCGGCGCTCTGGGCTCGGAGGAATGAGTTTCCCCCCGCTCTCCCATGCGTTTCCCTTGTCGTTTGCAGGCAGGGCTGATTGTTTTAATCTTTTCTCCGTCGGGAAGGAGAACTCATCGACGATCCGTGGCTGCCTCCTGACCGCCGCCCCCCTTGCAGAGGCTCCGGGACGCTCTGCCTCCTCTTCTCCCCCGCGGCCCCGTGCCGGGGAGGAGGGTGCCCCGGAGCCCGGCCCTCACCCTCTCCCTCCTGTCCTTGCAGGACTCCTCCGAGTCGCAGGCGGCGGCCACCAGCCCCGTGCGCAGCTCACGCCGGGGCGATGCCTTCACGTCCAGCCCCGGCCGGGACCTGCCCCCCTTCGAGGATGAGTCCGAAGGGCTTCTGGGGACCCAGGGGCTCCCCGAAGAGGAGGAAGAAGGAGAAGAGCTCATCGGGGAAGGGATGGAAAGGTAAGGAAGGTGGCGGGAGCCAGCTTCTGGGGATGGGGTTTTGCTAACAGGACGTCAGTGCAGGCAGCGACATGGGGGGGCTCTTAGCCGTGGTGGGGTCCCTCTGCTGTGCTGGTAGCTGGGGCGAGGGGGCCGAAGAGCTGCTGAACAGTGGATAAAGGTCAGAGCATGATGTCAAATATTTGAGGTCCTGGAGGAACTGAGCAAATTGCAAGCTGGCAGTAAAGTGCCATCATGATCCAGTGTGGGTAAACCAGGCTCCCCTGGCTGTGTGATGTGCATCCAGCCCAGCTCCTTACGCCTGCAGGCTCAAATTTTAGTGCTTTTTTTACTCAGCCAGGCCTGCCGGCAAGCTCGTGAACTTTACAATACAAAGGCTTGAATGCCGGCATTCATAACCGTGCTGCTGGAGCCTTTGTACTGCAGGGCTTGTTGTGAAGTGTCTTGTTGCAGAACAACTGTCCTGACACTTACCCAGCAGTATCCAGAGAAGGGCTGGAGAAAATGCTTTCTGGAGCCTGGCCTGATTCAATGTTCTGTGTGTGCGCGCTAGGGACTACCGCCCATCCCCGAGCTGGATGTCTACGAAGCAGAGGGCCTGGCTTTGGATGATGAAGATGTGGAGGAGCTGACCGCCAGCCAGCGGGAAGCTGCAGAGCGAGTAATGAGACAGCGAGACCGCGAGCTGGAGCAGGGCATGGGCCGCATGAGGAGGGGGCTGCTTTACGGTAGGTGCAGATGAGCTGTACCAAGTGGGCTGCTGATCTCCGTGTGGTTGGCTGTAAGCCAGCACTTATGGGGGAGCTGGACTCTCATCCTCAGAGTAGCAGGGAGGTCCCTGGAGCTCCACTGTATTTGGACCCTTAGTGAAATCTCTGGCTATGGGCTTGGCTGGACTCCCCAGTTCATCGTGTTTTTAATTTGGGCTTCCTACGAGCTCGTTTGGTGTGTTCTTATGGTTACATGTTGATTGCTGAAACAAAGTCAAGATCCTGGGCCTGTAGCAAGGGTTGGAGATTCTACTGAGCATATGCTATGGAGTTTGTTTGGGTTGGTGTTCCTATAGAAACTTTTGTGGGCTAGATGGGAGGGCCTTTTGCACTTAGAAGCCCATTCCTTGGCTTTCCTCCCTCAGTGCATCAATGGACATGACTGTGTGCTTTTGCATACGAATCTTATTCATCCCCATAAGTCCTTAGCTACATTGTGGAATATGTAGGAGCCAGGCTAGAACTGGATTTAGCCTGGGCCTAGGATGGTTCTGATTATGTCCCAGGCTCTGATGTCTTTGCTTCCACAAGCCTGTGCAGTCCAAAGGCTGGGAATGGAAAATCCCAAATCTTTAACCAATCTTTCCTCCCAAACCTTTAGATAGTGACGATGAAGATGGAAGATCGTCCTTCACGGAAGAGGGCGGCTGGGCAGAACGGCTGCCGAAGGCAATGGAAGAGGAAGATGAAGACATGATTGAGAGCATTGAGAATCTGGAAGACATGAAAGGGCATTCAGTGAGGGAGTGGGTTTCCATGGCAGCTCCCCGGCTTGAGATCTACCACACCGCTTCAAGAACTTCTTGAAAACCCATGTGGATGACCATGGGCATAATGTCTTCAAGGAGAGGATCAGTGACATGTGCAAAGGTAAGGTTGGGTGATTAGAGGCTCTCTCCTCTTTATGTAGGTCACTGTAGTTGCAGTCCATAGGTGGATTTTTCTGCCTGCCTTGTTTGTCCCAGACATTGAGAGTCAGCACTTTAAGAGACTCAGATGGCTGATGGAGATAAATGAATAATGGAAACACGTCTACTATCTTCTTTGATTCTGGCTAACTAATTAGAAGCCGCTGGTGTCTGCTGCTCATTAATATTCATATTGTAGAAATGCTAGCAAAAGAATATGTGGGGCAGCAGACTGTGGTCGGCAAGCTTGCGATCTGAAAGAGACAACATTGCTTTGCTGTGTGTGCCATTACTTTCTCACACTGGAAACTGGATTATCCAGTGAGAGGAACCAAATAGACCTTGTGACTTGGAAAACCATGTCAGTGTTGCAGCCTTGTTTCTGCTAGGCACTGCCAGAAAGAAGCATCGTTAAGGCTGTCATTGATAAATTTCAGAAGCAGAAAATTGTCACATCCTAGGAACAGGTCATGTAAGTGCAGCTGTTTGTGTTTCTTCTTTATATTGATGCAGAAGCTGCAGAAGCTCGAGTAGTGAATCTGTCAGTGTTATAGAGCTAGAAATAAAAGGCATTTATCTTGTCCCTTTGCAGGAACATAAGACACAGAAGGTTTTTGCCAGCCATTCAGCATAGTTGTCTCTCTCCTGTTAACTTCTGTTTCTTGGACGTCTGTGGGAGAGTTTGTGTTGGGCTGAGGCTTTGAGCCTCAGCAACACTGATCCTGGGAAGTATCTGTGCTGAACTGGAGAGGAGCAATCACAAGTTTGGTACTGATGAATTTGTCAGAGAATAAATTAAAAAGAGTTTTCCACCCATTTTCAAGTTGTTGACCCTCTAAACATTTTCAGGGAAGGTGCAAACATCTGCAAACTGCAGCCTGCAGGATACAGGCTGTCTGTTCTGGCTTATCTTCTGCAGAGTCCTTGGGGAGCAAGCATGTTGAAATACAATTCACCCCATGTTTTTTCTTAAGAGAACAGAGAGAGTCTGGTGGTGAACTACGAGGATCTGGCAGCCCAGGACATGTCCTCGCCTACTTTCTGCCTGAGGCCCCAGCAGAAATGCTGAAGATCTTTGATGAAGCAGCCAAAGAAGTGGTGTTGGCCATGTACCCCAAATATGATCGTATTGCTCAGGAGATCCACGTCCGTATCTCCCACCTCCCTCTGTTGGAAGAGCTTCGGTCGCTGAGGTAAGCAGCAGAATTACCAGCCATGGCTGTGGGGGCTCAGGAGCTGTAGGAGGCTTTGGGGTGCTCAGGAGAACTAGTCTGCAAGCTAAAGCTCTGGATAAGTCTAACAGGATGACTGGGCTTATTACAGAAAAAAAGTCAGATTAAGGGATGAACTTCTGATGTCCCCAAAGGTAAAACACAGACCCTGCAAGAAAACTCCTACTGATAACTGTTTCTTACTACGCCTTTGGGAGTTGTGCCTTGTAGCAAGAATATTTCTGTAGAGTGTTCTGCCTTCTGTGCCTTGCAGGCATCCAGCAGCACTGTGTCTTTCCTCAGGCAACTGCACTTGAATCAGTTGATCCGGACCAGCGGAGTGGTGACAAGTTGCACGGGGGTCCTGCCTCAGCTCAGCATGGTCAAATACAATTGCAGCAAGTGCAGCTTCGTCCTGGGACCCTTTTTCCAGTCCCAGAACCAGGAGGTGAAACCTGGTTCCTGTCCAGAGTGTCAGTCTCTTGGCCCCTTTGAAATCAACATGGAAGAGGTGAGAGATGTGCTTGTCTGGACGGGGCTGTCTGCTCATCTTGCCCAGGCTGTGGCACTGCCTGTTCCTCCCGGCCCTGCCTTGGCTTCCACCCTTCGAACAGGATTGGTGCCAGGAGAGGGGTCTACTACTATATCCAGGGATCTGTGAAGATAGATCTTGTCTATTTGAGCTCTTGACTTGAACCTGCCCAATTCAGCAGCCAAAAATAATTTACTGCTTCATTTTAAGTCTTCGGGCTGAATCTTTTGCTGCAGTTATCTCTGTGGTGTGCAGTTACGTATCCATATTGTAGAAGTGCAGACACAGACTGTCCAGCTCTCCTCCTTCCCAAGTTAGGTCAGTGTTTCCTGATCTGCCAGCTAAGGAAACTAGAGGACAGTAGCAAAATCATTGATGTGGAGCTTCTGACTTTCATTCTTTGCTTTGATATCTTTAACCGTGTCAAGTGGAGCATCCTCCTCCCAGGAACTGGTCCAGGATTTGGGCAGCCAAACACTGTGGTGGCTGAAACACAGTGATGAGATGTGGCAAAGTGCTTTCCTGTCCCCATAGTTGTCTATCACACCCTGGTATTAACTCTTCACAACTCCATCTTCCCATGCCCATAGTTTTCTAACCAAAGTATAGTAAATCTTCGAATGGGCCTTCTCTGGTGAGGTGCCTTTGAAAAGCATCGGCTGTGCTGATGCCCACCAGATTTGCTGGATAACTTTTATTTTATTTCTGCAGACAGTCTATCAGAACTATCAGCGCATCAAAATCCAGGAGAGCCCTGGGAAGGTCGCTGCTGGCAGGCTGCCCCGCTCCAAGGATGCCATTCTCCTCGCCGATCTGGTTGACAGCTGCAAGCCAGGGGATGAGATTGTGAGTACATTGATGAACTCAAGTATAGGGTGAGCACAGAGCATTTTTAAACTCTTGACGATGACATCATGGGAACATCTGTGGGGATGTGAGGAGGGATGTGTCCTCAGATGCATTTGGGCAGCTACTTTTGAGACTGGTATCTTAAAATGGAGAGGGGGCTGTTTTGTACTGGGCAGGCACTGACATACCATCCTCTGGATCCCAGGAGCTGACAGGGATCTACCACAACAACTATGACGGCTCCTTGAACACTGCCAACGGGTTTCCAGTGTTTGCGACGGTGATCCTGGCCAACCACATTGCCAAGAAGGACAACAAGCTGGCTATTGGAGAACTGACTGATGAAGATGTGAAAGTGATTGTGGGTCTGTCCAAGGATGAACAAATTGGGGAGAAGGTGGGTCAGCCTCAGACATCTTTTCTTTTCCTGTTGATAGCTTGCTGTCAGATCAGAAAGGGGTGAAAGGTGTCAGATGGCTAAACAGTGGTTAAAGAAACTTTTAGAAATCCCAGATCCCTCTGAATGGTGTTCTGGTCTTCTGTAGCTCTCAGACAGCTGTTGATGAGAGTGAGTTATAGGAAGGAGGTGAATAAGAAACTCCCTGTACACTTGAAGGTCACATTTTCTGTTTCTCCCCTTCCTTCCCTGAGCCTTCCCCATCACAACAGGGCTGGAAGACAAATGAGAGTTACTCAGACACTGCTTATATGGGGGGACAAAACAATGGTGAGATATCTTGAAAGCAAAGTGGGGGGCAGTGTTCTGAGGGGTCAATGCTTGCATCTCCAGTTCCTTTAAGGGGATGTCATTACTTAGCTTAAGTCGTGGTAGAGATCTTAGCTTTGCTTCTCTCTGCATGCGAAGACCTGAATCCAATACTGGAAAGAACAAAGCTCCTGGATTTGGTGCATGTTCAGCCTCACTTGGGTCAGATTTAAGCTCTGTAATAGGGGAAGTTCGCTCTGTTGCCTTGGTCATGCTGGTTTTTTATATTGACTGTGATTCCCAGTGTGTGGAACAGCTTCAGTGGAGCCAGGGCTGTTTTAATGTCAGTAGTCTGCAACATCAGGCTGCTATCAGAATAGCCTTGAGAAAATAAGCCAGTTGTTCACAACATTTGACCATGATGACAATTCGTGTGCAGTGTAGCCCATCCAACTACTATCACGTGCAGTGAGTAAGTCTCAAATCAAGGTCTCTAGCTTTGCAACAGCTGATAACAGCCACTGCGGTGTGCTTTGTGTACAACAAGAGTGTGGGGACAGTGACAGCAGCTTTCAGCACCAGACTACACTATCTGCCATGCCTCAACAGTTCCGTTTTTGTGAAGCACCTTTAGGGGACTCTGGGTGGGTTGTTGTCTTGGAAAAAGCCCCTCACCATAGACAATAGAAGACTCTTCAAAGACAGCAGTATTGTAAGGATAACTGTAGATACAGCCCCTTGCTGATTTCCATGCCAAATTCTGCCCAGACTGCAAAATGGCATTTCCTGGACAACTCCTGGTTTTCCTTTCAGATTTTTGCCAGCATTGCGCCATCGATTTACGGGCATGAAGATATCAAGAGGGGCTTGGCTTTAGCTCTCTTTGGTGGAGAGCCCAAAAACCCAGGTGGGTGTCACTTGTACTACGTGTGGCTGCTTCACTCAGCTGAAAGCAAATGGATCTGAGTTTGCGTGCGCTCTTGCAATGAGAATGGTTAGGGTTGTCTGTGTGTCTTGGTGACAGACGCGGTAACAGGCTGAGGGATGTCTGTGATGGAAGTGGCTGCTTTTATCACACTGAAAACTCTGGTGTGACAGTAGAAACACTAAGACTGAAAACAGCTCTTGCTGCAAACCTGGGAAAGGCTTTAATCCCTCCTCCTCCTCTAGGAGGTCATGTCTGATGCCCCTTCAGAGGTTTGACCTTTTGGTGTTTGATTTGTTATCATCTCCTTCTTAGAAGGATGTGGTCAGCACATGCCGTTTTACCCATGTGACTGCCTACAAAGCTGACTTTCTTTTCCCTCAACTTCCCTGTAAAGTGTTTTCCCTGCCTCAGTGCCTTCCCTTCAGCTTTGTGGTGTTAAAGGCAGGGTTGCTATCAAGCCATGCACTCAGCTGCCAACATGCCTCTCCCATTACTGTTGTAGGTGGCAAACACAAAGTCCGTGGTGACATCAATGTGCTGCTGTGCGGAGACCCCGGTACTGCAAAATCACAGTTTCTTAAATACATAGAGAAGGCGTCTAGCAGAGCAATCTTCACCACTGGCCAGGGTGCTTCTGCTGTGGGCCTCACAGCCTACGTCCAGAGGCACCCAGTCAGCAAGGAGTGGACTTTGGAGGCAGGAGCCCTTGTACTGGCTGACAGAGGTGTCTGCCTGATCGATGAATTTGACAAGGTGAGGCCCAGCTTCATCTCTGTGGGAAGGATTAGCTGTGGAGGGACTGGCTGTAACCTCTGTGATGAGGAGACACTGTAACTCATGATGCCATCTCCCAGCTGACCAAGATTTCTGTGGTTTGGTTAGGTCCTTCCTGGTCCGTAGTGCAGTTTCAGAGCATCAGGAGCTGATTCCCCTTGGTGTGTTGGGCGATGGGTATAGACACAGATTCAGTTTTTGAGTCATTCTTACTTTCTCATAGATGAATGATCAAGATAGGACTAGCATCCATGAAGCCATGGAGCAGCAAAGCATTTCCATCTCCAAGGCAGGCATTGTCACATCCCTGCAAGCCCGCTGCACCATTATTGCTGCTGCTAATCCCATAGGTAAGTGCTGAGAGACCACAGGACCATATCAGGCCTCCAGCATCAGTCCTGCTGTTAGGAGAAGTGTGGCACAGCCTCCCCTCCCTCTGCCTGGTTTCTTCAGATGAAGCGAGCAGTAAAGTCTTTCTGTACTTGCTTCAAAGCTTCAGCCCTGGAGCCTGTGTTTGACTCTGAGGTTTGTCTCCATGATCTAGGTGGGCGATACGATCCATCGTTAACGTTCTCAGAGAACGTAGACCTGACAGAGCCCATCATCTCTCGATTTGATATCCTGTGTGTGGTGAGAGACACAGTGGACCCTGTGCAGGTACAGTCTGTGCTATGAATCTGAGCTTGTGCTTGGCTTGTGATGCTGCTGTTGGGATGCTCAGCTGCAGTTGCCCACTGAGTTTGCTATCCAGGGAGAGTCTTCAGTGTCTGTTACTCCACTGCTCTCTTGCAGGATGAAATGCTTGCCCGGTTTGTTGTTGGCAGCCATGTCAAGCACCACCCAGGTAACAAGGAGGCAGTGAATGGGGACGCCAATGAGGTCGTTCTTCCCAGCACATACGGGGTTGAACCCATTCCCCAGGAGATCCTGAGGAAATATATCATCTATGCCAAAGAGAAGGTCCACCCCAAACTCAACCAGATGGACCAGGACAAGGTGGCCCGGATGTACAGTGACCTCAGGAAAGAGTCTATGGTGAGAATACTGAGGAAAGGGAGGAAGAAGTATGTATCTAGACCGCAAATCAGCCGGAGACTGCTCCAGCATATGTTGACACATTCTTGCCGTTCCCATCACAAAAGTCTGAGCCACTGTTTTGTGAGAGACAGGCAGATCCTGCAGTGTCTGCTGAACAGATGATTCTTCATCTAAATGCAGAGTCTTGCCTGTTGGTGATCTGTGGACTGATGGGCTGGACATGTGTACTAGTGCCTGGCACAGCAAAGTCCTCTTATTGTCACCCAGTCTGACAGGCCCACAGGAAATACTTGCATTTGCTCAGACCCATACACTCCTGGGTCTGGGTCATATGCTACAGGGAGCCATTCTGTGTAGAAATGCCCTTCTCTTTTTTCCATGGGATCTCTCAGGCTTGTTTCATCTTCTCTGAGTGGAAGAGGAATTTGTTGAGGTCAGAGAGAGATTTTTTTTGAGCTTGGGAAAAGTATGTCTCTTCTTTTTAATTGGCTGTTTCTTTAACTCCTCCTAAAAGTTGCTGGAGGTAACTGGGGACAGCTGTTCCTGGAAAGGCACTGAGCAATGGCAAGAGGGACCCCACATAGCATCCCCTCACACCCTGGTGAATTAAAACGTTGAACAGGGGAGGCTGTACCACTCCCTGCAGAATGTGCCAGCAGGTGGCACAGCCTCCTTAGCCTGAGACAGCTCTCAGAGGTCCAGGGGCAGCTCACTACAGTGTGAAGTAGGTCTGGGCCAGAAGCTGCCTGTCTTGCCTCATGTCCTTTGTTCTTCACTAAGGAGTTGCTTCCTCCTCTCTCCCATTAGGCAACTGGCAGCATCCCCATCACCGTGCGTCACATTGAGTCCATGATCCGGATGGCTGAGGCTCACGCCCGCATGCATCTCCGGGACTACGTGGTGGAAGATGATGTCAACATGGCCATCCGGGTGATGCTGGAGAGCTTCATCGACACGCAGAAGTTCAGCGTCATGAGGAGCATGCGCAAGGTGGGCACCGACAGAGCCAAAGGCTGGAGCTGCACCCCAGACCCTGTGGGTTTGACCGCAGCCTCCTTGCACTGCCCAGGCTGTGGGAAGAGACTCCTCCATGCTCTGCAGGGGTCTGTCCTGCAGGGTCAGGTGCTGAGCCTGTGTAAATGGAGTATTGTGAGGCTGAAGGCACCGCTACATGACTGCCCTTCGTTAGTCTGTTGTGGGGCAATGTTTTTGTTGGGGCTGAAAAGGAAGCGCGCCCCGAGCCTCTGTATCTGCCGTGCTCGTCTTCTTTTTTGACGCCTTCCCTGCCATTTTGGCACAGGACTCCCACTGCTGCTGCCAGGTGATCGAGCCCGAGCAGGCAGGCGGTTTCTTCACATCTTTTCTAGGGCTTCTCAGGGGACAGTTAACCACAGGGCAGCACTCGCTGTGGTTTAATGCGCAGTCTGCCCGTTTCTCTGAGCGACAGGGGCTGGCTCCCAACAGCTCTTGGCTGGCCACAGCCTGGCATTTATCCACTCGGAGTGTCTGCCCTCAGTCTGGACGACTCGTGGCCTCTCTC
Organism: Tauraco erythrolophus; assembly: GCF_009769465.1. NCBI lineage: Eukaryota > Metazoa > Chordata > Aves > Musophagiformes > Musophagidae > Tauraco > Tauraco erythrolophus. Next base: position 12,803,667 of record NC_141476.1, read on the forward strand.
TTTGGCTGCAAACAGCCAGCCAAGTGTGAGCGTCTGCTGGGGAGGCACAGGGCAGGCTGGGTTAAGGGAAGCTGCTCTACGCCTTCCCCAGGGCCAGCCCTCCAACAGCCAGTTCCCCCACGAGCAGCACAGTTCCATGGCAGAGCCCTGCCAGCCCCCAAGAGGCTCCAGGGCCCCTCCAGAGATTTCTGCTGAAGATAAGAGCAGCCAGAGGAGTGTCGAGGCTGTCACGGGGCTGTGTTTTGACTGCATGTGCAGGTGGCAGCTTGTCAAGGCCAAAGTCCCTTAAGAGACACTAAGGGCGCAGGTGACAGTGGTGTCGTTTGTGGGAGGAGGGTGTTGGGCATGGGAGACCTGCAGTGAGTCACTCAGTTCCTGACCCTCTTGGTTCATCTCATCCTCCCCTGCAGACATTCTCCCGTTACCTTTCATTCAAGCGAGACAACAACGAGCTACTGCTCTTCATCCTGAAGCAGCTGGTTGCAGAGCAGGTGATGTACCAGAGAAACCGCTATGGGGCCCAGCAAGACACTATAGAAGTCCCAGAGAAGGATCTGGTGGATAAGGTATGGGCTTAAAACAAGCCTTCTCTGGGGTTGGTTCCTGCTTGTTCTGTGCAGCCTCAGAACAAGAGATGTTCTCAGACTTGTACCTTCCCTTCCTGAGTTATGGTACCAGAAAAAAACTGGTGTTAATTTAACCCAGAATCAGGGCTGTCTCATCTGTCTCTGCTCCTCTCTTCTCTGGGAGTCTCAAAATTCTTCCCCCTCAGTTCTTGTGGGCTCCCGTAAAGCTTTGGGGTTGGAGTGGTAAATCCTGCAGTACAGCTGGTGCTTTGCAGGTGAATGAGAACATGAGTTTCCTGGCACTTGTGTTTGAAGAAGGAAAGAGCAGAAAAATCTGTTTGTATGAACTTTACCAATCCCTCCTGAGGCTCACCTTCCTCCTCTTTAATTGCGTCCTCATCCTGGTCAGGGGCTGTGCTCCTGACTCTGCCTTTCTGCGCAATGTATTGACCTCGCTTGGCACTAAAGCAGTATTTGATTCCTGGGTTGCTGCTTTTCTGCTTCTTGCATCAAATGTGCAGAGTAACTACTGCCGGAGCCACCAGCTTGGTGCTGCCGGTGTGACCACCTCCAGTCAGAGATCTCGTGCAAAACTGTCCCCCACTGGGAAAGGTATTAGGGGCTTTTGGATAGTGGTTATCTTCTAGCTCTAGTGGAAGTAAAAGGACAAGCTGAGAGCAGGCAGATGCTGAGCCAGCATCCTCTTTTTGCTCAGCTCAGCTCAGCAATGCTCCTTTCCTCCTGACCTGCAGTCTCCCCTGCTACTGCAGTTCTGGTTCCTGCTGAGCAGAGCAGAGATTGCCGACTGTCAAATTTTATGCGTCCTCTGCTATGGCAAATGACATGGTTCTTATTTTTTTTGAATAAACATTTACCTCTCCCCTCCCTCCTCCTCCTCCCAGGCTCGGCAGATCAACATCCACAACCTCTCTGCCTTCTACGACAGCGAAGTGTTCAAGATGAACAGGTTCAGCCGGGATGTGAAGCGGAAGCTGATTGTCCAGCAGTTCTGAGGCTGGCAGCGGAGTTTGCCACATGCTCCTGTGAGATGAGACCTCCATTTTGCAGCCGTCTCAGGAGCACTACAGAGATGATGATCCAGAGGGACTAAGCTGCACGTTCTCTTGCTTGCTTTGTGCCTTACGGATTAAGGGAGTGCTGAACTGCCGAAGACCTTGTAAATAGCACAGAGTTAAGTAGTTAAATGCCCAGTCAAGTCTGTTTAGCAGCTTCGTTCACTGTTTTGCCTTGTAGCTAAGTACAACAGGGAGAGAATCGCTGGCCATGTAGATGGCATGTTTGCTGTTTGTCACTAGTTGTTACGGGCTCATCTGCAGGAGGGACCGAGTAGGAGCATTCGAAAAGCATTTGTCTGCCTAATCCACGCCCCTTGGATTGCAAGCACCCTCAGGGATTCTCTTTTCCCATCTCTGGCGACTGTGCAGCCTGCTGGGTGATAATTGAGACTGCTTTCAACTCTCTGTGAACCAGCCAGCCTCTCGGCTCCAGACCTTTGTGCCTGACACTTGACATTTCCCCAAGTGCCTGTATGGGTTGACTTTGTGCTTAGTTTCTGCAAGGGTCGGGAGACGGGGGCAGAGGAAGATGAGAACTGAAATAAAACAGTTATTTTTAATATTAGTGGTGATCTGTATGGGCAGTGAAAGCTCCTTCAGTATGTGCTGGAGAGTATCCAGAAGCCTTAAGGAGGCAGCTTCCCCTGCCTTACTGGGTGTTATCTCTGTGCAGCTGTCAGCAGGTGGGAATTTATGGCTGGATCAGAGTGCTGGCACTTAAACTGAACACCGTCTCTTCCCTGTTTGTTGAGGGTGAAGTACCCATGATGCTGGTTTTGGGAGTAGCAATGGAAGAGCCCTGAGCTGGAGGTGTTCAGGGAGGACAGGATGGGCTCAATGTTCACAAGCAATTTTCTTACTGTGTGCATTTTGAATACATTTGTTTTTCAATACTTGTGTTCCTCCTCTTTTGGGAACTCCTGCAGCCACGTGGGGAAGGAAGAGCATAAGTGAGCACCCTGGATGCTGGACCAGCTTCTCAGCAGTTTGAGGGGTCGGGCTTGGGTACAGACACATCCCGTGTTTGCTCTTCAAGTTAGTAGGAACTGCCAGTGCTTGTCTCAGCTATTGCATATCTTCACCATGAGTAGATACCAGGACATGGCTGTCCACAGGACAGTGTCATGACCGCTGCCTTTCTCACCAAGGGTGCGCCTGCAGTGGCTCCTTCTCTGTCTTGCCTGCATATTGGAGCACTGATCCCTCTGTGAGACTCTCTCCTGTAAACGTTTGTATCCCTGTCCATACAAACGTTTGTATCCCTGTCCAAACACTGTCCCATCATAGTACATATCTTCCACCTCTCTTTCCCACTCTTTGGTTAGACAGCCTTCATCTCCTGTGTTGGCCACCACTTGGATTCCATTCTGGGAGAAGCAGTAAACCCTCTCCAAGACACAGCTGAGGTCTGTAGTGAACGTGCTTTGTCTGGCGAGACTCACAGGACTGTAAGGCAGCTCCAGCCTCCTCCTGCCTGTGCTTGAGAGAATTTGTAAGCTGGCTGCTGCAATTCTGTGCTGGCCAAGCAGACATGTCCCTGGCTTTCGACACCGTGGCGTTTGTCATGGTGATGTGTGTGTGTGTGTGTCCTCCCAGCCGGGTTGTTACTCAGGAGGTAGCAGTGCCTGAACCCCGCTGGGGGCTTAGCACATGACTCTCAGCCTGAAACTGGCTCCGCGTGTTGTCTTTTTTGTGTGCCAGCTCCCTCCTGTGTATTTGTTTAAATGTTTTGACTGTTTTTTTTTTTCCCTTCCTGCTGGGTCTCTGTCTTTCTGCAGGCAGCCCATAGAGACGCTTTCCTGGCCTGCCTTCCCTGCCTGAGCTAGCCCTTTGCCCCCTGAATGTGTGCCTGGGTCAAGTGCGCACTGGGAATAGCAGAGCTGCCATATGCCTGGAACCGCATGGTGAGGTTGGGCACAGAGCTGTTAGCGCCTCACCTCCTAATGCCAGAGGCCATCCCTGGGGAGAGAAACTGCCAGGACTTGCAAGCTGTCCCCAGCTGTTTGGGAGCCCACATACCTTGCCAGGGAAAGTGCTGGCCACTTGGTAGCAAAACCAGCAGTAATGAGGGATGAAACAAGCTTGTCAAGCAAACTCAACTTGTGTGTCGTGGTGATGAACGTTGGGTGTAGGAGGAGATAGAGGCTTTGTGTTACACTGGAGAAATATGAAACGCTACCGAAACGCTTGCAACCTTGTGAAGCCTCTGCTGTGCCTGTAGTGACACACACAGAGTTAAATATGAGGCCAAACATGTCACTGCAAACCATGACAGAATACACAGGAAGGGAGTGAGGCTCCTGATTTTCCCAGCTCCTTGCCCTGCTGCCGGACAGGACTGTTGACAGTCACCCTTCAGTTTTGTCCTACAACTCACTCCTGCCTCCCATGCTCTGGTCCCACCTCACTTGGCACACAATGTGAGCAGTGCCAATGGAGAGATGCCGTTGTTGGAGTCACTCATTTGTCACTCTGTCTCCTCCTGAATCCTCACTACAAAGGCAGTTAGTTATGCCTTCCCACCTTGTTGTGTTGCCAGCACCCAGCAGAGCAATGAATACTTGCAGCTGCGCCCGTGCTAATGTTGGCATCAGCTGCTCAGTGGAGTGTTAATGCCAGTCTGAAGGCATGTTTCTCCTCTCAGGGCCAGTGAGCTTTTCAGGTTCCCTGGAGCAAGCTTTGGCTGTTGACAGCATCAGGTGTCTGGTCTGGATAGGGGTACACACAGGGGTGAAAACAGATGCTGCTTTGAACAGGGACTGCCTTGCCAGGGGGCATGTTCCAGCTGAACATAGCAGGGATTTTACTGCAGGGCTCTGGACATCAGCGAGCCAAGCCACGCTCTCATGAAACGAGGAGTTGCTCCCCTGACAACCCTGAGCTTAGCCAAGCTTGAGCACTTGGCTTCTCACTGCTGTGATTCGAACATTGCATGGCACCTCTGACAATCTGGGGCAAAAGCAGGAATCTTGGGGAGGTGAGGTTTGTCCACAACAGACTCTGTCTGGTTGCAGATAGAAGATGATGAGGGTGCTCCTTGAAAAGCAGACAGGACCTTGTGAAGCCAGGCAGTGTCCCTTCTAGTGGTCATTTTCCCCTCGGGATTGTGGTTGTTGGCAAATGCTGGGTTGAGATTGGCTGGAAAGAGCATCTTGATTTGAAAAGGGCGTGATGGGCCAGATTCTGATCCAGTTTAATTTGAACATGCTGTGTGCACACTCCTGAGAGAACAGCATGGCTCTCTGCATCTCATAAAAAGCTGTTTGACCTTAGCCCAGCATGGAGCATATATATACGTACACATATACAAACAACGCATGCATACCTGCTCAGAGTACATGAGCAGGTGCCTGCAGATAACCAGCCAACAAGTGAGGGAATGTGATCTGGGGAAAAGTGGGAGACAAGCCCCCTCCCCTTCCTGCAAGCTCCTTCGTACCTACTGACAGAGTTTAGAGTCTTGATAGCATCTGCCTTTAACTGTGATCATAAACCCACACACTACATCTGCAAGTCCTGGGTCATATCCAGTGTGCTAGTGGCTGTTTCTGCATCTGTCAAATGTTTGCATCTGTCAAATGGCAGCTGCCCCTTAAGTAGGAGAAGTTCTAGCTCCAGTAATACTTTTTTTTTTTTTTTCCTCAAAATAGTGACAAAGCCACTGGGAAAAAATAGCATATGCAGTATTTCTGGACCGTCAGTGTTTCACTTTCTCCCATGCCAGACCTTGGCTGGAACCTGCTCTGTCCATCTCCTGTGTGTTTACTAAAGAGCTGTCTGGAAACTGGTTGACAAGATCTTTCCCAGTGTAACTGTGCTCAAGATGTAGCAGTTGTGTTGGCTAGTGTCACCTTCCTGTCCTAGAGGAGGCCAACCAGCTGCAGCTCAACCAGGAGGGCCATTTCAGGTGCATAAGGCTCCATCCTTGTTGACCTTGACTGACCTGAATACCTGGATTCCAGCATGTGATCGCTGAGCTGTGAAGACAGTACGGGAATATGGTTACAGAAGATGTGAATCTACAGATACAGGTGAGTCACTGCAGACAGCTACCCCAAATGCCATGCTGCAGGGAAGATGCACTCTGAACTTCTTAGTATTTTTCCATCTCCTAAAATACTTTTCCACTTAACAAGGCAGAGCCAAAATTGGATCAGGCTTCTGCCGTATTTTGCATCTATTATGCAGTTCTTGCTGCCATGACTGATTTAATATCTCCATTATCATGGAGCACTGGTCTGCCAACAAATCCAGCATGCTCCTCAGCCACAACCAAATATCTGTGAGGACCCTCCAGGGGCTGCTGAGTGCTGCATCTTTAGAACAAAAGCTCGTTGGAAGGAGGTTGTGCTCCCTGCTGCTCATCTTGCAAGTCACTTCCCTCTAAAGGTGAGGTGAAGCTGTGGGGGGAACCCAAGGGAGGTGCCAAGTTTCTTCTCTGGGTTTTCTAGTGCTCAAGGAGATCTGAAAGTAACTGTCCAGTGGAAAAGATGCCGAGGAGCTTCAGTCCCACCAAACCGCATGGAAACACATATGTAGGAATGCCAATAGTCCGCATGAGCCCTTGCATGGCTTTTCTTAGAGGCAACAGACAGCAGCCTTCTTCAGCTATAGGTTGCTCCCTCTGCTCTGAAGACTGTCACATTCCAGCTCTAGCCAGCTATTAAAGTACCAAGAGCTCCTCTGAAGGTAACATTAGGCTTTTCAGTTTAGCAATGAAAGGTATAAACCCTTTCTAAGGATCTTCCTAGTGAAGATACTTTGCTCATTAAGAGGTAGAAACTCCCCCTGGCTTTTCAAGTCACTGTGCAAGGAGAGAGGCTGACGTTGTCAGGGCCCTGAGAGTACTAATAGGTCTTAATTGCCCTAACTGGGCTCACCTGAGGCCTCCACCCACACCCATGGCCCAAACACTCTATTTAAGCTCGACCTGGGACCCTCATTGCCTGCCTGAGCTGTGAGGTGCAAGTGCTGGTTTTTGGCTCACTGTGCCTCGTCACAGTCCCTCTTGCTTTGGGCTGTGGACTGCCTTCCTGACCTTGACCCTCTTCTCCTGCTATGGAGCTGCCAAGTAGTCGCTGGATGGTGTCTGACCATGGTTGCCATCAGCAGACCTTGACTCTGAACTACAGACTGACTTCCTAGTTTGGTATTGGACTAGCTTCATTTCCATGAGCTTCTCTGAGGATCTGGACTTCTGGTTGAATCTGGCTGCCATCCTTCAGCCGCTCTGCTCATCTGCCTTGGGTACTGGGAGGGCCCTGTCCTGCTGGCTGTTATTGTGCTCCTCAAACTTTGCATAGCAAGGGCTTGGCAGTCACTTCTTTGGACTTGGGTCATATCTCTAAAACAGGTAGAGCTAAGATCAAACTTCTCTTGCACCTTGTCACTAACCTCCTGGCTCTACTGGGCTTTAGACTGCTTATCCTTCTGCCCCTGCAAAAAGCTTCAGAAGATCTGAGGTTTGCCTGCCCTTGTAACATCTACATTCTGCAGATTTTCCATCCCTTCCAGAAGAACACTTGCTCTCTGCTTAGGATCTGAGTTGATGAGCTCAACAAAGATAAGGTGATTCTCCAAGATGTGCTGTGTGCGGTACAGAAGCCCAGCTTAAATGACGTGAATCTGCCAAGAGATGTAGTCCTTTCTCCTTCCTTGCTGGGAGCTCAGTAGTCACCCCTCATGCAAGTGGTGGGCTGTGACCACCCCTCTGCTAGCTCCAACAGAGCAATGTGATGGGTTGCTACTCCTCTTGAATGAGGAGCCCTGTCCTCTGGGCTTTGAGGAAACTTGCAGGGGCTTCCTTGCTGCAGAGCTGTCTGCTTCCTTGCTGCAGGTGGCTCTGGTAAAGGTTATTCTGGCCCCTTAATCAAACTCAATATAGCTTTGTTTTCCTCTGCCCTCTAGGAATCCGCTGAGGTTTGCTGTCAGAGGCTGCTGCAGGAGGATGACATGGCTATTAATGCAGCAATCAACTCCACTCTAGTGAGGAGGGAAATGTAAAGCCTCAGGGAAGGGAGACAGCAGGGGCACGTGAAAACTGGAAAAGTAAAGCACAACTTGTGCTGCTCTCTCGCTGCACTGTACGGCAGGGGATGGGAAACCAGCAGGGCTGGTAACAGCACCGTGTCTCAGGTGGGCAGCGTGCCCTTCCCTAAGGGCAGCAAGCTGATGCAGAGAGATGGAGAAAGGCTCAAAGTGATACAGAAAATCTTGCTCCTGCTCTCTAAACAGAGCAGATTCTGTTCCGTTCTAATTACAGCGTATCTTGGAAGGCATTAATTGCTCCAGGTCACTCCTCTTGACGTGTTGATTATACGTTTTTGCCAGCAGGTTTTGGATGAGAGAGGAGCTGTGCATTTTGCCCGGAGAATGGCTGCATGCCTGGGCTACGCAAGAATAGAGCGGGTACCCGCCCCTGCTTGGTACAGTCAAAACATTTCCCGGTGTCCCAGCATTAAAAAGGCTAAGTCAGCAAATAAGCTTATATAAAGCTTGTCGGAGGCTCTGAAGTAAATTCATGTATGCTGGAACAAGGGAGAGGTTAAATCTTTCCTTGTGCCTAAGGAAGGAGGGGCTGGGTGGGGGAATTCTCAAGCTTTCCTCTTTCAGGGGGTGAGATGCCAAAAGGCTGCACAGCTTCACAGAAAATGGGGTTAAACTGCGCGTTGAGCCCCAAGCCTGCTGCATCCCCCAGTCTCTGTCCCAAAGAGCCAGCGATCGAGGTGACGGGACAGAGTCAGGGAGCAGGTGTTTTTCCTTCTGACCTGAGACCGGGCACACATCACTTTCCCTTGTGTGGACAAACATCAGCGTGCAAAGGCAGGAGGGTTAAACCTTTTCCCTGGTACTAGTGACATCCTGCCTTTTCTAACGTTGCAAGAACTTAACATCTGATGGCTTTTTCGTTTCGCTTATTGTTTACTTTCTTGCTCTGCTGAGCAAGGGCAATAGATTGCTTTCACCTTTATAGGTGAATTCAGTTTTGCTGTATTTAGGAGAATAAAACATCTCACCAGCATATTTCAAGTTAATGCATTGCTTTCTTTTTTTTTAACTGAAGTTTCAAAATAAGTTTCTGTTGAGGTTAGACTTTGTGGTTAATTTCTTTTTAATTAACAAGTTCTAGGCACCGAATTCTTTCCCTTAGCTATCACCTCATTCCTCTACCTCAGTAGTATTTGTTTGCCAGTATCTTGGAACAAAATGTGACCCTTAAATTGAAATGGAAAAGCAGGCTGAATTTCCTGAAGGCAAAAGCTGTTACAGTAACTTACAGGGGGAAACAGCAGAAGCATTTTCAGTTTTGTCAGCCTAAAATACACGCTTGCTTTCTGATTCTGCCTAACAGACGTAACTGTGAAATTGAACAATTTGGGGAAAGAACAGAAAAAGCACAGATAATGGTAATATCGAGGAAAAAATTCTGAACGGCTTTGAAGCAGCTATAAAAAAGCATTCAGTGCAATTGCAAAGCCCCTTTTACCAGTGCTCTGAACATCGTTAGAGAATATATACCAGGTAGGGAAGCTGGAGGAAATCAAATGAGAAATGACAAGCCTTTGACTATAAAGCTGTCAATACCCCAGAGGAGAGCCAAGCCAGCTGTGCCTATTCCTGGGAGCGTAGAACGAAGACACAAGGGCTGTGCTGGGTTTAAGTTCATGTTGCTTTCAAAGAGAACTGGTGTTGCCCATCTTTGCTGGCTGTTTTCTGCTCTGCTGGCAGCGCTGACCTGGCTGATCAATGTTGCCACTAACTTTATTTAATTTTCTTGCCTAAGATGTATCCCCTCCTTTCATACTCCCCCTTTGTTGCTCAGTCTGAGATTGATGTATAACGTCAAAATAAATCCAGGGAGCACCACGAGCCTCATACAAAGTGTGCTCACTGCCATGCCCGTGCGGTTTCCTTCCCTCTGATTCAAGGCTGTGTAATACATGAGGGGGTTTTGCACTTTCTTTGATGTGATTAGGCTGCTTCAGACACTGGATTCTGTTTCTAAGATTTGGGAGCTGGATGTGGCAGGGTCAGGAGATCTGAAAGGCTTTTAGTTACCCACTTGTAGTAAGCCACCTGCATGCGAAGACAGCCAAATTACCAGCAGCGAAGTGAAAAATGACAAGAGCATTCATTAAATGCCATGCCTGGGCTAGAATCTGAGTGCACTGAAGTGTTTTTATCTCATCTAATGGGTAAGCGGCAGCTCGGTAGTTCCTGCTGCATTTCCTGTTCGGTGGGGGCTGGGGGCTCCATTGATTCTGGGATAAAAAGGACTTTCAGAGCACTGGAAGGACGTGGTCCAAAAGAAGCCAAAAGCGAGTACTTTGGTTGCAGCCTGTTTGCTTGGCCTTGCCGCGCTGGGTAACGGGCGCAGCCAGGCTGCTACCTGCCCTTGTCACGCTCGGGGTAGCTGCTGCACGGGAGCAGATGATGGGAGGAAAGAGCTGGCAAAAGGAGGCAGACAACTGCCCAAAGGGGTGACATGCGCCAGTGCTGGTCTGGGAGGAGATGTGAAGGTCAGTATCGATAGTACCAAGTACCCTTGGTTAGCTGTTTGATGCACCAGAGGGTTCAGCGGGCTTTGGCACGTGATGCCTTTATTTAGATGTTGGAAACCAGCAAGTTCATGTCAGAAAAAAAAAATAAATCAGGAGATTCACTCTTCAATGAGAAAAAAAAGTTCAATTCTTACAGGGGAAAAAAAGACTCTGGAATATTTTTAATGAACACTTATTTGAGGAATAAGAATGTTTGAATTTAAAATCCTGATCACCTTCAGACCTAGGTCCTGTCATCTCAGCAACATGCCACATGGGAGATGTAGAGCACTGGGCACCCGATGCAAGCATTGCCAGCGCAAAGATGCTTGGTGAGGCCATGGCAGTGCGGCTGTTTCCTCACTCAGAGCTCGCGATGTTGGATTTTAGCATCTCCTGCCCTTCTAGAGTGGTGTGACAAGAGAAAATTGTTTTGAAACCAAAGAAAAATCTCCTAACCACTGTTGTTGAAGAAATCTTGAAAACATGAGCTGAATGCCTAATGGGAAGGGACTAATATGATTTTGGGTCCTTTGGCTTGGAGTCATATCATGTTCGCAGCATTGTGATGCTTGGGCCTTGACCAGGTCTCTTGACTATTTGGCCAGACCGGGAGCTGCACACCTCCTCCGAGGTGGCACATGCTGGAGGCCTGCGAGAGGGAGGTGGGAAGGCTGCGGCTCATCCAGCTGGCGAGAGGGGCTGAGACACAGGGAGCTGGCGGGTGTTCCCTCAGCTGCTGTGGTATTGCAGGACCTGTTGAGCGTTATTTCTTGGACACTCATCTGACAAAGACCTTGCTTGAGTCATTTACTGTGATGTCGTGCCCTGAGGCCATTAAAGATTTGTTTAATTTGAAATTGAATGTAATTGGAGCAGTTGGCCTCATTGCTGTAATAATGATTTTTGGTGTGATATTCAGCACGTTTCTTTGCTGTGTTATCCACCAAACCAGAGAACTGCTCCAAGAGCCACAAATCCAAGAACTGCTGTATTATAAAATCTTTTTTTTTTAATGGATGCAGCATTTTGCACAACAGTTTTCACAGAGGAACGTGAAGAAGAGGGCATCAGTTGAGTTAGTACCACTGTGATAGTCTCACATATGGTGGTGACACACCACAAAATGGTTTCCCAGCAGGTGTTGGAGCAGCTGCCCCTGCTAGGGCAGAGGCTCTGACACAGACCCAGCTTCGGATAATGGATGCAGCCCTCCAGTATGGGCTGGATGAGCAGACAGTGAGGTGGACTGAAAACCAGCTGAACGGTCAAGCCCAGAGGGTTGTGGCACAAAGTCTAGTTGGAGGCCAGTAATTAGCAGTGTACCCCAGGAGTCAACAGTGGGTCCAGGCCTGTTTAACATCTTCATTAATGATCTGAACAGTGGGGCAGAGTGTACCCTCAGCAAGTTTGCTGATGACACAAACCTGAGAGGAATGGCTGACAAACCAGAGGGTCAAGCTGCCATCCAGAAGGACCTTGACAGGCTGGAGAAATGGGCTGATAGGAACCTCTGAAGTTCAACAAGATGTTCTAAGTGCTGCACCTGGGGAGGAACAATCTCATGTACCAATACATGCTGGGGGACACCCAGTTGGAAAGCAGCTTGGCAGAAAAAGACGTAGAGGTCGCGGTGGACACAAAATTGAACATCAGCCAGTCACGCGCCTTTGCCACAAAGAAGGATAATGGTATTCCGGGCTGTGTTAGGCAAAGTATTGCCAGCAGGTTGAGGGAGGTGGTCCTTCCCCTCTACTTGGTGCTGGTGAGGCTGAACTCCCCAGTAAAAGAGACACATGGACATATTGGAGACAGTCCAACGAGGGGCCACAAAGATGATTAAGGGACTGGAGCATCTCACATATGAGAAAAGTCTGAGAGAGCTGGGACTGTTTTTTAGCCTGGAGAAGAGAAGGCTCAGGGGGATTTAATCAACACCCATAAATATCTGAAGGAAGGGTGCGAAGAAGATGGAGCCAGGCTCTTTCCAGTGGTGCCCAGTGACAAGATCAGAGGCAATGGGTACACACTGAAACACAGGAGGCTCCCTCTGAACATGAGGAAACTTTTTTAGTGTTAGGATGACAGAGCACTGGCACAGGTTGCCCAGAGAGGCTGCGGAGTCTCCAGCCTTGGAGATACTCAAAAGCCTGGTCCCGGTCCTTGGCAACTGGCTGTAGGTAACCTGCCTGAGCAGGGAGGTCGGACCGGATGACCTCCAGAGGTGAGGAAATGAAGTTACCCCGCGGGAGAAGTTTTTCCAGGCTATGAAGCGAGCCGGTAGCTGAGGGGTGAGGGAGACACAGTGGCTCTGTGGCACATGGATGACTGAGGGAAGGCCAGAAGATGGACGTCACGGGTCTTTGGTCTGGGGACCGTTCCTGCCAGGGCCCCCCGATGGTTCGGCTGACATGGAGCTGCCTTCCCGCCGGGACCTTGCTCCTGCCCGCGCCTCACCCGGCGGAGGGGGGCGTCGCCGGCGGGGTTCGGCGGCTCCAGCATCGCCGCCGCGGGGGCTGATCACCCACCGCCGGCGCATGCAGCCGCGCCGCCGGCACTCGTTGTGGGCGCTGCGGGGCGCCCGGGGGCGGCGGCGTGCCGGGGCTCTGCAGCCGGGGGCAGCCGGGCCGGACCGAGGGGCGGCGGCGACTCCGCAGGCAGAAATTAGGTGCAAATCACCGGCTGCGCCCCGCCTCTGTCCCGGCCGCTCCGTCTGCGCACCCGGCGGGCAGTTAGGACACCCCCCCCCCCCCCTCGCCGCTTCCCCCGCCCCTGGAGCGGCGGGCAGCGGCGGCGGGAGGAGGCGGCGCCGGGCGGCGGGATGCAGTGCGGGGCCGGGCGGCGGGCGGGCGCGGCGGCGAGGGGCAGAGCCCGGCGGGCGGCGGGGCGGCCCCGCTCCCCGTGAAGAGGCGGCGCGGCAGGGCAGCGGCCGCCGCCATGCAGCCGTTGCACCGGGCCCCGGCGTTGCTGCTGCTGCTTCTGGCCGCTGGTGAGTGAAGGCTGGTGGGGCGGGGGTCGCCGCCATCCCTATGGGCTAGGGCGGGCCGGCCGCCGGGACCCCCCGCGGCGGGGCTGGGCAGCGCCGGTCAGTGCGTGGGTGTCGGTCCTCTCCCCGGGCACCCGAGCACCGGGACCCCCGGCGGGGGGCGGCTCTGCCCCTCCAACCCCGGAGAACCGCGGCTCGCGATGGGCCCCATTCCCTGGGGCACCGGGACCGCGGTGGGAGGCAGGTCCCTATCACGCCGCCCGCCCCCGCGGGCACTGTTGACCCGGGTACCAGGACCTGTGTCGGGTCCCCGTCCCCACCTCGGAGCTCTCCCTGGGTACCGGGCACTGCCCTCCTCCTGGGCATCAGAGCCCTCTGGAGTGGCCGGTCTGCCCCGGGACCCCGGAGGGTGACGGGGCACCCCTGGGCTCCCGGCATGGGGGGCTGGACGCACCTGGGTTTCCCCCCGCGGGGACGGGGGCTCAGCCGGCGTCTCCCGCCTCGGAGGCGAGGGACGCGCCGCCGGTCCCTGCGGGGACCCCGCACGCCGTGGCCAGCACGGACAGCGCTTGCGGTGCGGGGAGCGGATGGACGTCGCCCTGGACGGGGCGTGCTGCCCGCCGCGGCGCTTCGGCACGGCAGACCCGGCTACACCAGGGCTGCCCCAAAACCGCCTTCTCTTGTGTTCGTGGCTTCGTCTGGCGTCGTGGTAATTCTGCTAACTACCGCGAAACTGGCACAAAGGAAGGGGGAACCACAAATTGCTCCACGTTTCCCTAAGAGCCTCCTACCTCCTTAGGTAGGGTGCCAGGGAAAGGCAATTAAGTGCAGGAATAATTATACTCAGAATAGTTATGAAGGCTCTGCTTCTATTTTTAAATAGTCTGGGGAAATTTTCCAACAAAGGGATCCCCCCCAAAGATCCGTGAGGCTGAGATTGCCCTCTCCCTCTCTACCCCCATCCCTTTGTACAGAAATCTCGTTAGTGTGAAGCAGGAGTTTTGAACAGGGACATTTAACGAGTGGAGGAGTCTTTGTCTTGAGTCATCCTGGCAAGGAGGGAAGGGCTGATTTCCCAACCAGTCGCTGTCTTCCAGGACGACCAAGCTGTGATATGGTGACATCCAGCTCCCTGGCACATGTCTCTCATTACCCCAGTGTCCCGAAAATGTTCATGGGGGAATGTGTCATCTGTGGAACCGCTCTATCCATGAGCTGTATGTACAGTGCCTCGCCCCTGTCGTCTGGGGCTCCCTAAAGAGAGGGGATAAGCCTTTTAGGTTTGCAAACAATAGTGAGCTTAAAGAGAAAAATGGATCAGAAAACCTGTTGGAGTTTTGTGCCAATACTCTGTGGCACAGAAGCAATAAGCCTTTCCAGAGCTGAGCAGGGAGCCAGTTTTGTGGCTTCCTCCAGGGAGGTTGTCCACATTAGGGAAAAACCTTGGGCACAACTGGCAAAGGTTCTTTAGCTGTGTCTCAGCAGGAGACTTGTGTCCCCAGATTCTGCCAGACCACCTCCTCCACAGAGGAGGGCAAGGTGTGTGGGGGTGTGTGAATTGCCATATTCCCATGCCACCGATCTGCTGGTGCTGGTTGGCTCCATACCCATCGCTTGAAAGCTACGTTTGGTCTCCAGAGGAAGGAAACGGACCTTGTGGTGGTTTTAAAATCTGGTGGCCAAAAGGACCACAGCTGATACTGCTGTGCTGAGGGGAGGGTGTGTTTCCTATTCTGCTGAGGCTGCTGGAAGCTTTCTAGTATTGCTGTCCAGCTGGTGATGATATGGAGGATTTGGGTCCTTGGCTTTCCCTGTGATCCTCCCTGCTGTCCTAGCAGGCAGAAGCATAGGGTGGGAGGCAAGCGGCAGCTCTGAGGGACAGCTCAGTTCCTAATCTAGTGAAACTGGTAATCTTGGTGGGTTGTGGCAGCTCTGGGGGTCTGCTTTCAGTTGGCCAGGCATCTCTGGACACCTGGACTCTTGCACAGATGGGAAGGCAGAAGCGGAGATGCAGACCGCTGGGAATTTGTAAATCAAGCCCCGTTTTTGGTTAGTAGCTTTGCTGAGCTATTTCAGCCTGGAATAATTCAGTGCGCTCCAGCCTTGCTCCTCCAGTCCAACAGAACAGGAACGGTTAAAACCTGTGAGAGGTCTGGAGGACTCTTCGAACTCCGCGCTGGGTGAAAGGCATGCTTCCTGCAGCCTGCCTCCCAAGGATCAGGAGCCTCTGCAGACCTGTGAGATGGGCTGAAACGGGACCTGTGCCTCATCAGGGTTCCAGCAGGCTGCTGGGCAGCACAGGTCTGCTGGCAGAGCGTGGAAACATCTCTCCAGGCTCTAGAGTATCTGAGCCCTGTTGCTTTTGCAAGAAGGAAAATGATGGGCTTAAAAGCAGGAGGAGAAGGGAGGGAATTGTTCTCTTCCCTCTTGTTGTCTCCCCAGGTGCTTGTCTGCATATGGGCTATTTCAGTTGTGTCTTCTTTTTTCCCTTCTGCCTGCTTAAAAGATTCCTTGTTAGCATTGTATGAACAAGCCGGAGCTGAGGGAGTATAAATCAGAATGGATGAAAATTCCCTGTAGTCAGTTTTTCCTTGGCCTCTTCAGTGCCATAAGGAAATGTTCATTTAATTATAGGCATCAGGGGTAGAAATAACTACATTAAGCCCTCAAGGGGAGGCTGCCGGCGGCAAGCTGTGGATCAGAGCACACAAAAGTTTCTCCACTGGCTCAGCGTGGGAAGAAGCTCTGGCATTTTGTGGGTACCTGAGTGAGCAGCAGCAGCCATGGCAGCCACGCTGCAGGGCTGGGGGGAGAGGGGCTGCAGGGAAGGTGCATCACGGCCCGCAGCAGGCGGTCGGGCGAACTTGCTTTCAGTTCTCGCTGGCTATTGAAACACGTAATCCCAAAAGAATGGAGAGAGGCTATTTGTCAGCCGCACGAGCGCAGCCCGCACAGAGGCAGAGCAAACACGTGCGTTGGTTTGTTCAGAGGGCCGGGGATGCTGGCAAGGAAGATATGCCCTGCTGGGGCTCAGATCAGCCGTCTGCTGTCCCCATGCCTGGTGAAACCCCGTTGTGATTACCAGGGTTTGGATGTCCATTCTTGGTTTTGGGATGGTTTTTTATTGTTGGGAAGCCAGCTTTGCAGCCCTCCCTCTGTAACTGCAACCACTCTCGGCTCTTCCTGTCCTACCTGGTGCATTGTGAAGGTAATCAGGACCTGTGCATGTGCCCTGGGACTAAGAAACCTCTGCACGAGCTTTTTTGCCTGGGATGCACAAGGCTGTTTGGAGCCTCTTGGGGATGAGGCTGCTGTGTGGCATGCCAGTGTGTGCCAGGGTGGTCGTCACTGCTGTGCCACAGGGGCTGGAGCACAACGTAACCATTTTGTACTCTGTGTTGTGCCCAATGACTTTTAAAGACCTTTTGGGGTATGAAAGGCCTCTGTTATACTTTGATGGGTGACCATGTCTCAAGGGACATCCCTTCTACATCTGCGGTAGTGCTTGATCTGCCTGGGCTGGGAGACTTTGAAGACAAAGCAGTCACGTACCTTAATTTGACGTGCCGGAAATCAGACCGAGTGCCGCAGGGCACGCAGCCCAGGTCAGGACAGAGTGAGAAGAGGAAGCACGGGCTTGGTGAGGTGATTTTTAGCAGATGAAATGCTTTGCGCCCGCAAGAGGGCAAAGGAATCCGTGGGCTGTGGTTTTTCTTGTAGATCAGTGGCTTTCATTCTATGGTCTGTTAACCCCTGGGGTCTGTGGGCTGCTTTGAGGAAGCCTACAAAAGGTAACTGCAGAAAGAAAATTCACTTCTGCTGTGTACAACTGTCTACTCGATGCTGTTTCCCCAGGGGCTACATCTCCCCCACCTTGAGCTTGGAACTGCCACTGTCAATAGCGAGAAGCGTGGAGGAGAGCAGACGTTGCAGCAGCAGAGGAGGGAGGTGTGAAGGCTACGAGACAATCTGGGGAGGGAGCGAAGGCAAACAGTCTGGGAAACTGAAACCAAGCGAGATTGTGACTCCTGGCGTGAATGGTTGAGCGAAAGGGGAAGGACAGGCTTGTCTGAGTTGCCGTGACCTGCTTGCATGGAGTCTCTTCCATGGAGATGGATGATGGTGCTTAGAGCAGTACTGATGTTACTCATGGTAACTGCAGGAGACCTGACTCTCCTCAGCGCTGGGCTGAGGCTGTCCAGCACCCCTGGAGATCAGGCCCCTGGTGCAGATATGCTGACAAAGGGCACATCTGCAATTATCTGCAAAAGCAGGTGCATCTTCTGGCAGTGCCTTGCCATTTTCCATAGATATCGCTAGGTCTGTGTGCCTTAGATCTTCTCTGCTGAAATGCCAGGGGAGCAAATGTTGGCAGTCCTTGGCAAGGTAGCACCTACTCAGTATGTGCAGACATGCACACCCTGTAGCCTGGTGTTTGAGCTCTCTGATTGTGCTAGCTGTAAAGACCTGTAAAAGCTTAAAGATGCTGGCACAGCTACTGTGTGCTCTAGGATCTCCCTCTAAAGAGTTGTTCCATTGCAAGGGCTTCTTGAGTTATGCCTTGTCGCCATTGTTGGTGCAGGCTGGTAAGTGTATGTGCTCCCTGCAGACCCGAGCAACAGTAAGGCCATGTGGAGGTGGGCTGGGAGAGGTCCCTTAGGTGGAACGTCCCAGCATGGGTATGGTGCATAACTCTGAATTAGTACCAAAAGGACGTGGTCATCTTGTATGCTTCCCTGTGCAAGCTATTGAGGATCTGGGGGCAGAGACTCCAGGTGAGTATGGGGGAATCAGCTTGAGCATCCCTCAGCTGAACGTTTTCTTCTCTTCCTCCACTGTCTGTGGTTGGGATCCTTTTTTGTTATTTAAATTACTCCGTGTTTTGTTATGTTCTGGAAGCGTTGGTGCCCTTTTCTCTTCTATCCTGGGGCCTCTCTCCTCTCTGCCCTTGGGCCTTGCGCCCCAGCTTTTCCAGGCTGGTGGTCTGGGTGAGGGAGTATCCCTGACAGATGCTTCCCTCATCTGGTCATTGTGTTTCTGTCCTAACCGATTATCAGTAAATGACCCATTCCTGACCTAGCTCTCCTTGAAAATAACATTGTTGGATAACTCCTGGGTTTGGGGTGGGCTTGAAAGGAAGGTCAAGGGCCAGATGGATGTTGTTGCAGCTGCTGCGTTGCCAAGACTGAGATGCTCTGATCACCCCCTTCTTGGTACCTGTTGTGTACCTGAGCTTGGGTGGTGGTGCACAGCCTCTGCTAGTTGGTGGTCAGAGGTAGGTAGCTCCAGGCAAGAGCTTTTCCCTTCTGCAGGCTGGTCCTGCCTCCGTGGCAGGGTGGTGCAACCACAGCACCCAGGAAGAAGGGTTAAAACCAACCTTCAGCTGGGTAAACTGAAGGGCACACCAGCCCCTCTATAGGTCAAGCTGATGTGATGATATCTTAGGGATGTTTGTGTGTTTCTTTGGAGAGAAAACTGGGGTTTGCTTGTTGTTAATTAAAATGGAAAAAAATTTTAAAGACTGTTTGACACAGTCACAACCAGATTCCATTTCATCTCCCCAAATCCCTCCTCTCATTTCAGCTGGATGCAGAAATGACTTATTTCCTCTTTCACTTCTAGTCCTATTTGGGGCCATTTGGGAGCTTTTAAATGGCTGCCCCGTCCCGTGGAGAGGTGGCTTGCCTTGTGGCAAAGGGATAAAGTGGTTCTTCGTTGGTTAGTGTAGAAAATACTTTGGGGTTCTTCTAGAATTGCTTAGAAATGTGAAACTGCTCTTATTCACAGCAGTTTGGGAGAGAGATGGCAGATGTTCTTTCCTCAGATTTTTTTTTTTCTGCTGTCAAGCAAAACTCCCCCATCTGCCTTGTCCAGGGCTGTTGCCTCGAATCCTCTGCTGAGCTAAACGGAACAAGCTTTGCTGCTTCGAGTTGGATCTGTTTTCTGAGAGGCCAGTGGGGTCAGGAACTAGGAAACTCATTTCATCTGTGTATCCTCCTGACTGGCTCTTTTCCAGTGGCCTTGGAAAGGTAACACTGCAGTATTATTCCCTGTTGTTGAAATCACCCCATTCTGCTCCTTGCAGAGGTGAAGCATCTTTTGCAAGGTCAGCGTTACCTCCACGTGTCACCTCTGTGGGTGCTGGCAGCTGGAGAGCTCGCAGCCAGCGCGGGAGCTCCTGCGCCGGTTTTGGTGCTCTCTCTCTGCCTTTGTTCCCTCTCCCCACTCCACCTACCTCTCCCACTTTCTTTCCTTCCTCGCCCCTCCTCTGCTCTGGGGAGGGCTTTCCCTCCGGTGCTCATTTCCCTGAAGGCTGGCTGCCCTCTTTAGCATGCAGAGCCTCATCTCCTCCAGGTTACGCAGAGGTGCCGCAAAAATAGAAATGAGAGACAAACGCCCCATTGAAGCAGCTGGCGAGCCCTGGCTCCGTTCCCCGCTCCCTCCCATCTACAGTCGCAGGGCTTTATTCATATGTGTTTCTTTCTTCCTGTCGCTTGATCTGCCTTTTAAAGTACAAAATTGGGAGACTGATGGCTGATAGAAGTCGTCTAATCCCCATTCCCTATCGTAGGAGGAAAACAGCTAGCCACCGATGTCCTGGGCGTTAGATTTCCCCTCTCAGCTGTGCTCCCTGGCTTTCCAGCTCAGCTCGTGCTTTCATTCTTTCTTTGGCTCAGAGCTGACAGCTGCGTTGAGCTCCTTTATGAGATGCTTGGAAGAGAGGAGGAAGATGGTAAATCTTGGTTCTGCTGTTTGGCACCCCAGATCTTTGAGTTTTGCCACTGGTACGACGTGGTGTTGGGATGCTGTCTGGCGAGGTGCTGATTTGTATGCTGGTGCAATGGTGCTGTTAGCCCTGTGGCTTGCAGGCTGGTGCTGGTACAGAGGGTTCCCCCAGGCCAGCCTCTGCATCCCGTGCCTGTGAGTCAGGCCCCAAGGTACTGTCCTACTCCAGATCCACCCCAGGAGAAACCCAGCTTGCTCAGGCTGTGTGTATTAGTGACTCATTCTGAAGGGTGAGGTGGTGTAGTTTTATCTTGGGCTGAGGAGAGCAGAGCTTCCCAGTAAACAAGATAATGCAGCTTAGGGGGTTTTAACTGGGTAAACACTTCAGAGTTAAATGAGGGTAAACAAACTCCTGGGATCTGAGCTTCCAGCATGGATGGGATTAGCTCTGTGGATGCCCAGGTTCACCTGCCATGAGATGTCTGTTGTAGAGATGGTGGTATGGGCTGTGCCTGAGCTCTGGAGGCAGCCCAAATGGGAGATGTAGCTGATGGAAAGAGAGAGAGGCTTGAGCCGGTCTTTGGACCTACCTCAGATTTTCCATGTGGCCTTGGACCTGCTGTGATCTCTCCCCATCCTTCTTCTCCCCTTTTTTGGATAACTTACATGTTCCCTTTCTGCCCCTCGCTGCTCTGTTGTGTTTGCTTAAGCTGTAAGCTCCTCAAGGCAAGCGCTTTCTCCGCTGTGCTGCACGGGGCTCGGCAGCGCTCTCCGTTAGTGCTGGAGGTGTCTCGTGTCAGCCTGGGGAAGCCCAGTCTAGGCACCATCACGTTGGAGCCTGGTGAGCACCGCTGAATCGACACAAGAGACATGCAAGCTCTCAGTTCCAGCTGTGGACTTCGCTGTGCGTGCACAGCTCACAGGGAGACAGCCCATCCCCAGGGATGCCCAGAGGTGCCTTGGTT
Source organism: Tauraco erythrolophus (assembly GCF_009769465.1). Lineage (NCBI taxonomy): Eukaryota > Metazoa > Chordata > Aves > Musophagiformes > Musophagidae > Tauraco > Tauraco erythrolophus. The sequence goes on from NC_141476.1 coordinate 12,824,526, forward strand.
GGCTCCGTGATGCTGCAGTAGCTTCCTTCCCCGTTGATACTCTGCCTCTGTTGCCGTTCCCTTTTTGTTACTGCAGTGGCCTCAGCCAATCTTGGCTTGGATCAATAGAACAAAATAAACGAGATTGAGAAGTGCCGAAGCCTGGTCCAAGTGTGTATGGGAAAGAGTAACCAATATTGAATTTTGCACAGTTCAGAGAATAGCGGTGGAAGGTGGAGAGGGTCAGAGCACGCAGAAGGCTTGAGAAATGCATTTCTGGCTTCCAGCTTTCCCAGGACAGGTTTGGTAATCAGCCTGGCAAGTGAGCAACAACGCCCAAGCTTTTTGTGCTATCAAGCCCATGTTTTCACTGAAAGCACCACGGCCAACCCATTGTCGTTGCCCCATAGCTCAGCTTGGCACTTGCCCTGATGTGAATTTGTCCTTCTGGGACGTGGAGCCGTAGAACATAGTGGTGGGAAGGAACCTCGGGAGGTTGTCTAGTCTGTGCCCTTGCCTGAAGGCAGTTCAGCTCTGCTTAAATCATTTCAGATCACGTGTATCCAGATCTGCATGCAGCATCCAGGTGATGTCTCAGCAGTGCTTTGTAAAAACTCTCTAATACTTCATGGCTGTGCGAGCACTTTCACATCTGCATTCCAACGATATCTCAGAACTGTTTCTAATACATGGGTTTCTCCTCTTAAGACATTTCTAATGGATGGTTTCCTATCTTGTATCAGAAATGTTTGGTGCTAATTCTCAAGGTGGACACTTATCACTTTGTACTATTTCTTTTGAGAATATTTCCGTTATTTCCATTCTCAAGATTGCCTAGCTGTACCTGCGGTCTTTCTGTGCGGTGAGGATGTCTCCTCGCTTTGTGTCCATGGCTAATTTCATTATCATGTTCCTAATTTTTGTTCCAAGGTCACTTAGGAAAATGTTAAAGAACAGCAGATCCAAGGACAGACCTTGAGGAATTCTACTAATAGCCTCCCTGCAGCACAAGCCTCTGTCATTTTTTGCATAGCCAATGCTTTACAGTTGCCCTACAGTTTTCCTGCTAATCAGTGTCTTTTCTTGCCTCTCTTGTAATTCTGCATAAGGCACTGTATCAGATACTTTACTGAAGTCCAGATGGATTAGATCTGCTGCATTTCTCTTGTCTAGAAAATCAGTTATCAAAGAAAAATACCAAATTAGTCTTCATTTCAGCTTATTCAATTAGTTCAGTTCAGTGACTAGTTCATTAAGAATTGAGAAACTGAGTATGAGCTGAGATAGCGGGAAAACATCTCCTTTTTTATTCTGATCTATGAATAAAAATCAGCTGAGAGGATGAGATCGTCTAGTTGTAATGTGCAGAGAGCTATGAAGCAGTTGGTTCAGTTCACCCAAATTAGTTACTTTGCTTGCTTAACAAAACTGTTTTAAATGTAAAACATGTTCTGGTAATCTCGTTTTTTCCTTAGGTCTCCATGTTTATCATGGTATTTATTGGTTGAATAAAGCCGAGTTCCAGGTGCTGTTTCCTTGCATTTTGATTGAAGTTCAATATGCATTTGAATGTACCTTGACACAAATCACAATTAAAATCTCATCTAGGAATCAAGAAGTGTCAGTCAAACCTTCTAATAGATAAAATGGAAATAACAAGGATGTAATTGTTGAAAGAAAAGTGTAAAATGCAACCTGCCTCCCTGCTTAGCATTAGGTAGATGTTTGCAGTTGGTACATTTTCTTACCTGTGACAGTCAGCCCTTCCTTATGAAAAGAAAAAATGCGAATGCGAAACCAAGTTCAAATCAATGACTTAAAAATAGATTTCCAGCCTGATGATTTAAACATGATTAATATCGGTGATGTAAATAATTTTGGTTTAGATCAGTCCCCCTGCATATAATATAGCTGCAGATCGGGAGCACTAGGGTGAGATCTTGGCTAGTTGACAGCTGGATAGCAAACTCGTCGACTTCACAGGGCCAGAATTTCATGGCTTAAGTATAAAACATTTGACCTCCTCTCCAGGATGGATGATTAACAAGGCACCCCATCCTTTCAAAGAGGATGAACTGTCACTGCCCCATTGAAGAGAGGTGCCTCAGGCTGGATGACTCCTCCTGGATGTGAATGCTCCTCTGCATGGTTGTGGATGTTTCCCAAAATACCCTGATTTTCCACATTTGCTGAGAGCGCAGCCCATCTGAGGGACAGGTTACCCCGAAGGCAGGTGTGTGCAGCGGGTTGGTTTGGCAGGAGTGGGCTGCAAGGGGAAGACAAGCCTGGTGGGTGTCAGACCTGTCTCTGATATGAGTTTGCTGTCATCATACAGGGACCTTGTGCCTCTGTCTTGCCTCCTCGGAGGAGCCAACCACCGATGGCCTCACGTCAACATCCCTGCTGGAGTTTGCCGTGATGTCCCACCTGGAGGCCATGAATTCGCATGAGCAAACCAGCCCAGAGGCTGCAGAGCCTGATCTTGCTCCTGGCTCTCTGCATGCTGCCCCTGGATCAGGTTTTGCCAGTGAGGAGAATGAGGAGTCCAAGATCTTACAGCCGCCGCAGTACTTCTGGGAAGATGGGGGAGAGCTCAACGATTCCAGCCTGGACTTGGGACCAGCAACAGGTAGGTTATTTTTACCCCATTCTTCTTCCCTGCAGGGACCCTGGAGAGGCGGGAGGATGCAGGGATCTGTTCTCTTGCTCTGACACAACTCTCGCTAAGAGGGCCTGAGATTAAACGTCAGCTCTATTTTCTCACCTCAGTGCCTGATGTGTCCCCAGTGAACCCTGAGCAAGCACAGGCTTTAGAAACCAAGTTACAGCTGAGCCTTTATTCCTGAGCTGCTATGAGCTGGGAAAAGTATTGCCTCTGCCTGGTTTCCCATTGCCTCGTGCCCTTCTTTCTCTCTCCTTCCCCCTTTTATGCTCTCTTCTCTCTCCCTTCTTTCTGTTGCTGTCAATTAAGCACAACCTAAAGGACTCAAGACGCTGGCTCAGAGGTCAAGGCCATCTTGGGGTTTGAGTCAAAGCTGGGTTCTCTGGGCCAAATCCTAGATTCCTCACCCTGTGATTTCAGTGGGGATTTGGCCCGAGAGAAGATAGTGGATTTTCTCCCTTGAGCAGCTGCCCTGTTGCCTACCCTGTCCTGCCTGCTTCCCGGGGAGCCGTGGCCAGAATAAGTTTTGTTAGCATTTGAGCTTGCTTTCCTCTACAGAGTGTTCTTTTGAGACCCTCGTTGGCTTTGAGATGCTCTCAGGGAGAGAGATGGGAGGAAGAAGGAGGAGCATTTGCAGGGTTTCCAGTATCTTAGCAGATTATTTCACATCCTCCTGCTCTTAAGTGTCATGTGGGGCATGTATTAAGTGTTACCCAGGGGCCAGACTTCAGCCTTATCCCTCCTCCCTTATCCAGTATCGTTGCCTTCCTCTCAGCAGGTCTGACTGAGGTCTGCAATTAGAAAGCACAGGTCTTGTTTTATCTTCACTCCTATTTCTGTGACCTTAAAAAAGAGCTGTGTTCGTGCAGGGCTGAGGGCTGCCGCAGTGCTATGGCTCAGGCTGCCCGCTGGGGCATGGTGCACGCTCTGCAGGGCAAGGGCCATCCCAGCTGAGGTCTCCAAAGCCCTTTCCTCACTAACTTTGCTACTAAACTCATCTGGCTGTGCTCTTCCTGCCCTGTGGCTTGTGCGGTCCCCGGGGGTGCTTGCAGGCCTGGCCGTGGGGACGCTGTGCAGATGCTGCCTCCGCAGCGATGCTTGGGGCGGATGCTGCGTGTTCCCACCAGCGCATCCTTGGGACATGCTCTGGCTTAGCAGCTCTCACAAGCTGGCAGCGTGCTCAGCGGCGCTTTTATTTGTGTGCCAGCAGGCACCTGCATGTACTCACAGATCCGGACGTGACTTGGAGAACAGCTTGTGCATTGAGAGCAAGATGCACTGGGTACCGAACCCAGCCTTGCCTCTTGCACGTGCCTTGCCCCATTTGTATGCAGAACGTGCTCCTCTCTCCTTCCGTTCTTGCCTGCAGTGCTTTCCTCCGTGAGCAGATGTGCTCTTTCAGCTGTCCTTTACTTGTACCCTGCCCTATCCACTGCCCAGCTAACAACTTCTGTGCTTCCAAGCACTGTTTTTTCCCCTGACCGTTGCTGTGTCCAAAGCTTGTGTCTCAGTGGCATTTCAGAACCTTGGTTAATAGAACGGTTTGAATTATTCAAGAGCTGGGAGCACATTTCTACTTAAAATTTAATTAGAAACCTGCTGTGTGTCATTTTACAATAAAGGATATTGTAATAGCATCCCTAAATTGGGCAGCCTTCTCCTGTCGTGCAAAGCCTATGCGTGAGATGCACACAACCAATGGATCTTACGTGCTGCATGTGTGACAGATGCCGTATGATACCTTGTGGAACTGTGTGATGACATCTGTTAGGTAATTTTCAACGTATAAATCTCTTAAACAGCTGCTGTTTAAGAAAAAAACCCCAAGTTTATAGTATAAGTTTTCCTTATGTGGGATTTGTCTGCGAATGACAGTGAAGTGCAGCCCAGCATAGTTGGTAGCTCTGTCCCAGGCACAGATTTGAGACCCTGTATCGATCAAGGCACAAAATGGGATTGTTACACTATTGGAGAGAGAAAATTCCCTGCTATGAAAGGAGACTTGTGCTGGCTTCTTTCTGTGTTTGGTGTAACGATACTGGGCCTGGAATTGGTGGTCTTGTTGCAGATAGGCCAGATCTCCTGTGATTTCAAAGCTCTGTTAGTCACCTCCTTTTTTTCTTTATTCTTTACTTTTTTTCTTTTTTTCTTTTTAAAAAAATGTCCTTCTGAAGTCTATGTGGGGAGACTCCTCTGCTTTTGTGTGACTTTGAGGCTGCAAGAGATAAAAAGTAGTAACAATCTGCAGCTGCTGCTCTTTTAAGTGCACTCGAATGTCTTTTAAAAATTTCTGGAAAACATGTGGCATCTAGGGCCACCTGTTAGTCCATTAGAAAGTGAGAACAACTCCCACTGGCAGAGCACAGCTCAGCCTGGGGCTCTGATTCTCCTGAATAATGTTTTTGCTGATTTATGCTACGGAACAGTGAATCTATATTGACATCAGAGAGCTCCAGCCTGTGGAAGGACCCTGAGATTTGGCTCGTTCTGTCTGAGCATGCACAGAAGCGCACGCTTGCCTGTGTCCTAACCTGTGCGCAGCTGCTATCCACTGGAGCTGCATCTGGAAGAGATGGATTAGGTGTAGTGGCAATGTGGATGCCATATCCTTATGGAAAGAATCAGTGTGTGACTCATACTTCAGCCAGGAGACAGTTCAGTGGAGCTGTGAACCTGTTAGTTCTGCGTCCCGCTGCCTTCAGGCTTCCGGGGAACCAAGAAGCTTTTCAGGTTGTAGTTTGAGTTTGTCTACTTTGCTTCACTTTTGGTATCAAATTGGCCTGAGCCACAGATCAACCCTGAAGATAGAGTGGACTCACATCTAGCCTTTCTTGCCCTCCTTTCCTTTCTTCCCACCTTCCCCATCTTGTTTTGCCTGGAGGCTTCCAATCTCCCATGTTTCCTACTGTCCCACTGTATTTCCTGAGCAACAGATGCAATATCTCTTCTAACTTTAGGGGTAGAAGATGGGAGTCACTAGGACTGCAGGTCCCTTTGAGTCCCTGATTTTTAGTGAGAATTACTTGGTGGCATATCCACCCTGGGGTGCTCCCTGGTTTGCACCTCTCAGTGTTCTCCTTTGGCTCAGTATGAGAATGCAGTGCCTGACGTGTTCCCTTCCAGTGAAGGCCCTAGGTTGAGGCAGCCTAATCATTAATTGCTGGGAAGTGCAGGCTCCTGAAAACTGGTGTGAGACTTCTGAATGCCTGGTGAATGAAAGCACTTAGTTCCTCTCCTCCCTCGCTCAACTCCAAGGACTGGAGTGCATCATCACATCTTCCAGTGTGATGGTGGGCTGGCATGAAGCTTGCTTCCGTACAGCCAGGGTCTGCTCTTTTAGCTCCAAGGTTGTGCCTTTGAAGCCCAAGACATGACTGTGCTGGGAGCTATCAAATCTTGTCTTATAGATTGATGATTCACTAGGATGGCATGTGGTGCTTGGGGGTGGGGAACGAATTGTAATCTTTTAATTATTCATAGTAATTAGCAGAAGAGATTCCCAGGAGAGCTAGGGTGGGGGACAGCAGGACAGATAAGTTAAAAGGTCTGTATTCAAAGAAAAATAAGTTTTCTGACTAGCTAATGGGATAAAATATCTTCCATCCCCAACTCCTCTCTGATAGTGCGATTCGCTTCCGTGATGAATTACTTGCCTCTGGCCAGTATCTCTCAGCCTTACTGAAATCTGCTGCCTCTTCATCCAGACTGACAGCAAATCTGCAGTTCTTAATACCATCTTCAACCCAGTCTTTAATGAAGTGGAGCACCTGGTAAAGACTGTCTACATAAGAAGCTTAGCACTGAGCAGCTCCCTGCCTGAGCTCAGCTCCCAGGATGCTTCTTGTTTACGCCCTGGTTTAGAGTACCCTGACACGTTAGACGATCTATCTTGGGACAAGCCATCTTGACCAAGACATTGCTGGCAAAGGCTGACCTGTGCCAAAGAGGGTTTTGTGGTGCATAGTGTTATTCTGGTGCAGCTGTCCTGGACTGACTCCGTGTTTGGGTGAGGGTGGCTCGTTGTAGCCTTATTGCAATTCATACACTGAGCAGGGCAAAGGCATGGGGCTATTTGGGAACAGCTGTAGTGCTTGGTGCCCCGTCTCTACCTGAAGCAAATTCTGATCGTAATGAGACCTAACCACTTTGCTACCCTGGGTCTCTTTTTTAACTCTGTGTGTGTTGACCTGTCTTGGCGTCGCGGGCAGTAACTTCTCCTAGCACTTCTGGGAGATTAGGATATTAACCCCAACTGGCTCAATCCTAGCACCAGTAATTGCATTTTGCCTCCTTGAAATCCCCCTGCAGTTTTAATCAGATGGAGTATGGCTTTTTACAGTAAGGCTCACTGCTCTGTACTGCAGAACGGCAAGCAGATACCACCTCAGCCTTGGCTGGGTTTTAGGCAGTGAGTGGACCGCACCTTGCACTTCCCGAAGTTGGCCGGTTCTTTCACGTGAATGGTGCTATCAAGCTGCGTTGCTGTGGTGGGAGCCCAGGAATGTTCTTGTCTTTATTACAACGCCTTCTAGTTATCAGTAATTCAATCACTGGTTAACATGATCTTCCAGTTTAATCCAATAAAGACCTTATGGTCCCGTTATGTGTACTAAAAACAATGAGGGTCACCCTTTCTTCTGAGCTGTCACAGTTGCTTTAGACAGCTAATAGCGGCAAATACAGGGTAAGGAACCTTGTAGGGCAGTAACTGAGACCAGCTCTTCTGAAGGAAGGAGAAGCAGAGGCATAATGAATTAAATGTCTGGCTGGGGAATTGTGCTTTGGCACAGTGCCAAGTCTTGGCCCATCTGGTGTCAGGGAAGTTTCTATGCTGATTTCAGAGGAAGCAGGACATTGCTTAAATGGCAGCGTGTGCAGAGGTTTGGAGCTCACACTCACCTCTCCCAGGGCAAGTCATCTCCCCAAGTGAAGGAAATAAATCTGTGTGACCCAGACCTAGGTCTGCTGGGAGACGAAAAGGGCAGGACCTGGAGCAGCAGGAGGGCTGTGCAAGATGTCTTTAGAAAACAGTGTCTGAGGGTCTTTGCAAGAGAGCTTGGAAGAGAAAAGCTGGAGGGGAGTTGAGGGAGGTGCAGGCAGCTGGATGATGCAATGTCAGTAATATCGCTACTGATGGAAAGCATTAAGGGGCGTAGCTAAGGATGTAAGGCAAGGAGATGAGGTGGAGGTGTGGAATTTCATATCGGTGAACCACACTCCCAAGGGGATGGTGTGACTGAGAAGTTCTGTGAGAGTACATGATGTGGAGCTGTGGCTGCTTGCTACATTCGTTAGGTCTATCACTGCTAGACCATTAGGCCAGAAATGTTGGGACAGTTTCTTGGCTCCAGCAGGCAGTTCTCTTGAGCTGTCCCCACTGTGATCAGCTGGCTCTATCACGGCTTGGCTGCTCCTGTTTGTGGCTGGAAGGAGTACATGGGACAGGCAACCCCTGCGCGTGGCCACAAGTTCCTCTTGTGCTCCAGCCTACTGCTGGTCTTGGTGGGATGCTTGCAGAGCAGACCCTGGCAGGGAAGGAGCTGATGATATGTGCAGTTCCATACCTCCTCCCTTCCCAGGCCGCCTTCTCTTTGGCGGTGTTCTGCTTCCTCGCTGAACTTAGATGAGCTGATAAACAAGCCTGACCAATCTGGCACGGCAGCCAGGTCCATAATACCTGTCTCCTTTAACAGAAGATCCAGCCCCACTTCTGCAGCAGGAGCACAGGTCACCTGAGTCTGTCTGGACGTTCTGTCTCATGGTTGCTGTTTCTCCCCACAAAAGCTGATGGGGATGGGAGTGGATAGCACTGGCATATGTAGATGGGAAGGTCTGTGGGCACACTTTGTGTGCCCAGGGGATGGGAGCCAGGCATTAGAGGGTCTGCTGAAGGTAGAGGACAACCAGGTGGGCCAGTGGGTTGCAGGGTCTAGAAGACCGCTTGCTGAAGGGGAACTGCTAGCTGCATGTTGGAAAAAGCCAGTAAAAATGAGAGATGCCCTTTGAATTCCCTTAGGCCTGGGAGAACAGGGAATTGAGGGAAATGCTGAGAAGGCTTTTTGAATGGGGAAAGTCTTAGCTCTGCATCGCACAGATTAATGCAGAAACCAGCTTGTCTGGAAGGAGCCTTGGGAAGATGATGTTGGGACCAGCTTAGTGGCTGGGATCATGCCAAGGAGGTGGACAGGGTGCAAAAATTCCTTCAAATCATAGAAGAGGGATGTAAACTAAAAGAAAATATGAGTGCCTTAAAGAGACCTAATCTTGAGAAGTGGACGGGCACCCTTGGTAGTTGAGACAGTAGGACGTGCTTCCAGGCAGGAACTAAGTGTCTAGCTGGAAAGTCTGGAAGGAAAGATTGACTTATCATCCCTGAACCTTTCAACTCCTTTGGGAACTAGGTTTTATGAAGAGCTTGTTTTAAGGAGTGCAAACCAGCACAATTCTGACCAAAACGCCTTGAGTTTTACTGTTCTCCATGTGAATCCGAGTAACGGCCTTCGCAAGACTTGAGGGGAGTTGAGGTTATAAGCAGTGGGGTGTTATGAACCAGATGGGAGAAGGATGCTCCTAGCTTAGTGTGCAGAATAGCAGAGAGACTGGTAGCAAGTGGGGATGTTGACTCAACTAGCAGTGAGTGTGAGGATTTCTGTGTCTGCTTCTACCTTGTTGGTTTGTTGGCCCAGAGAAGCAGCTCGGGTGTCAGTCTTTGGCTGCCTTCGAAGACAGAAGCCTGCTGAGAGAGAGAGTGGGATGATTTCTCCCTGAGCTGCCATCGCCCAGGAGAGATGGCAGAGGCGGCAGTCCCTCTGGCATCCTCAGATCTTGTTGGTGGAAAGGCGACATGGCTGCACCACGTGGGGCTTTCCCCCACAGGAGCTAGCTAATCTGTGACAGAGCACCTTAAGGAAAGGTCAAATGTGTGACTTCAAAGGAGAGCTGACAGGCCAGGAGTGTTTCTAGCTCCCGTGGGGCAAACCTCATGCTGCTTTTTCCTGGTTTATTTTTGTGCTGTGCCCATCTGCTAGTTGTTGCTCCCCTCCAGGTGGGAAGAGGGACAGGGAAGAGAGGAGGTGCAGAGGAGTCGAGAATAGCTGAGAGTATCTTTAGGCAAAGAAGATGGCAGATAGAATCGCTGATCCTTGAAAATAACATCTCATCTGACAGGGCCGTGTTTTAAGGAGTGAAACCCTCACTTTTCACCCACAGCACGTCAGGGCAGGTCGGGTTCCTGCTGAGGTTAGTGGTTTTGGTGCAAACCCTGAGTATCCTCTGCAGCAGGAGGAGCAGCAGAGCCCTGGGAGATGCACTAAACCTTCACCATCTGTCTGAAGAGGGTCCCGACCTAATGTCCTCAATCCTGTGGTCTGTGGCTGTTTTTGCTGTTAAGCAGCATCCGTCTAGCAGGCAGTGACTGTATCTGCAGACACTGGGACATGTAGCTGTTGGTAAGGTCCTTTGGGAAGACCAGTACCAGGCAGTGGAGGGGAAATGTTTTTTATTTGTCTGTTCTGCTGCTGATTGCTCTTACCTTGGTCTTGGGAGCGTCACCAGGTAGGCTGTTGGGTAGTGGTAGTCTTTTAATCCTCAGGGTCTTTGGTCAGAGTCTGTCAGGATGGGTGCTCCCTATTGAAATACAGTGGCAAAGCGGACATTGCTTCTGCCTGCAGTGGTCAGTAGATCTCAGTGGCCTGTTTGCAGCCAGAACTGGGAGACAGTCACCACATCACGATGCTGCAGGTCAAGATCACGCTTATCTTTGGGCAGCATCTGAAGGGAGTTGCTGACAGCATGAAGGGAATGAGCTGCGGGTTAGGAGAGCCACTTGCCAGCTGAACAGGAGCATCTTTGCATCTCCTGCAAAGCAGTGTAGTTCTCTGCTGGAAGAGATGGGGAGGAGCATGCCGGAACAGCACAGGGAGCCCTGGTTGCCAGGGAATATCCAAGGCAAGGGATGTGTTTGCTGACATGGCCCTCCCCGCCTGGGAGCTCGCACCCACTCCAGCAGCAGCAAGCAGTGGCTTGGAGTTGGGGATGCGTGGAGAGTCCTCGTGCCGATGTCTTCTGTAAGGCATCCAGACAGCTGCTGCCCACTGTGCTCAGTGGAGCATCTGCTTTGGCAGGCAGGAGGAGGAGATGAGGGCCTTGGGGATTTCAGACAGACAGTCAGTTAATAACAATAACCATAGATGGGGCAGGGTGCTTGTTTCTGGCTGCGGAGGGATCATCTTCCTTCTCTTTCTCAGTCAGAATATGTGCTGTGCTCATCTTGGGGAGAAAGTGAGTTAGTTGGGATGCAAACTCTTGAAACGGAGCTCCTTGGATACAGGCAATTTCACAAGAAAGGTGAAGGCTGATTTATACCTGCTAGATTTACACCTGCTGCTCTGAGCTTAACATGTCTTATCTTACAGATACTCTCTTTATCCTGGAATCCTAGCTCCTTGCTGGGCTTCCAGAAGAAGCGACTGCCTGGTGTGACCTTACATTTGTGAGATGAATCTTTCTCCTTCAGCACCTACATTTGTGTAGCAACATCACACGTGTTCATAGTCAGAGCCACAGAGCATCCAGGGGTTGAAGTTGGAGGGAGGGGAGTTAGATTTGACTCCTGTTTCTGGCTTCTGTTTCCCTGCAGCAAAACTGTTCCTTAATGACAAGGAGAACTCATAATGCAGATGTTTGAGAAATGACTTTTCTGCTGTACAAACTGAAGTTGTGCCCGGGTCGATTCAGGTTTTGGTGGTATTAGTTGGGCATATCATGGAGTAGGATTTGGCTTGCTGTGCTGTTATTTCTTTTCCCTTATATTCCCCATTTAGCTTGTTGCTGGCTGCTACTACAAATATCTTTCTGAATCCCATGTGAAATTATTCCCTGGGTCCCAGCTTAATTCCTGGCACTCATGATCTCACCTTAGAGATGTCAGGTATCAAAGCTGTTGTTTGCAGATCTCCTGGCTAGCAAGTCTGTGAAAACACCTTCAGGATAGAAGGAAACGGGGAGAATGAACATGTGAATTATCCCTAGGGAACGTGGGTTTGCTGGGATGGGACAGGGAGCTGGGGAAGTGCAGAAGGTTGCACTGCACTAATCAAATGGGATTGTTCTTTTCAGTGGCAGGCTACTGTCTTCTAGAGAGTCTTTGCCATTTGCCCCCATCTGTGGCTAGATGCGTATACTGGCACGTGTTCTCTGCCTTTCAGTGTTCATGGTTACTTGGGATGTGACATGAAGTCTCTTGGATCTCTCTTTAGATTACAACTTTCCTGCTGCATCTCAGAAGGCCCTGCTGAAAGGGAATGGAACGCAGGTGAAAGACAACTGGGAAACAGCCACTGTCCAACCACCAGCAGAATTTGTCGAGCCTGACTTGCACACGCCTTTCTCCAGCACGCTGGAGGAAGAAGAGGGGCTGCTCCCTATAGACCACTCAAGAGGAGGAGTGGAGAGCCTCCAGACCTCCGGGCCAGAGGTTACATCTTCTGAACCAGTGGGCCAAAAGGACTCCTTCTCCCTCTTGTTTTCCACAGCCTCCGCCAGGCCAGGTGTTGTAACTGAGGCAGCCATAGGAGGGCAAGAAGAGGACTCTATTCCTCCAGGCTTAGACCTTGGCAGCAGCATGGGACCAGGTCTTCTGCCTGTGTCCTCCATTTTTTCTACTACTACTGCTGCGAGGTTTCCCAGTATTTCAGAAGAGCCCTTTGAGGTGACAGCTGGGGATATGTGGGCTGTTGAGGGAGCAGATTCAGAGCTGACTCTGACTACCACAAGAGCAGAGCTTGCAGAGACCACGGTGGAGGCTGGTGGGGAAGAGCATTCAGCCAGAGAGGAGGCCTTGGAGACCACGGTGGGGTGGGAGATGCTGGAGACCACGGTGCTAACTGAAATGGAGCAGACTGCAGAAACACCTGTGGGCACACCCTCTCCTGGAGGCAGCTCCTCAAGCACCCAGACTCTTTTTGGCAGTGAGCAGCACTCCACTTCTGTGTCTCCGTGGGACAGGACTGACGAGCCTCTGCTGGATCCCATCTGGAATGACACCGAGTCAGCCACTGAGACTGTAGCAGCAGAGAGGAGCTTGTCACCGCAGGCTGGGGACGCCCGTGTGGCCATGCTGCCAACAGAGCTGCCCTGGGACTCAGCACAGGTAGCGCTGGGAGCAGGGGGTGGATGGGAGGTTGCAGTGGAGGTATTTGGGTACTTGTCTCTGGGGAGATGTTTAACCCCAGAGTGTTACCCAGGTCCTGAAGTCTGACTGGTGGAAGTAGCTGCTTCTGTTCACCAAGCCAAAATTGAGTTTGTTTTGGGATGCCTTTCATTGCACTTCTCAAGGGTATCCATCATCCTTGGTGGAAGCCCTGCCCCCTTACATCTTCCCCAGCAAACTGCTGCACAAAATCCTGCTTCTAATAAACACCTGCCCTCTGGGGCTTGCACAGCAGCAAAAGCTCCCTGTTTCCTCAGCCTGCATTATTAGAAGTGTCAGGACAAAAATGGCCCCAAGGATTTCTGGAAAAGGAGTGAGAAGGAAGTGCTATTTTTGCTGCTGCCTGCAGGGACCAGATGCAGAGCAGGTGGAGCAGGGTACACAGATGTGTGAGGATGTTAGTCTAGGAGAGCCTGTGGGAAAGGAGGTGTGAGGTGAACTGCAGTTCCTGAATCCAGCAAACTGGCAGCTGGTTAAGGCAAGATAGGGTGGAGGAGCCGGCTGGTGAGAAGTACCAGGGAAAGGTTTTGATTTTGCTTTCCACCCCACAGTACTCAGCACGTACTGTGACTTAGTCCCTCTGCATGTCCGATCCTGCCTGCAAAGTGCTGCCCTGTCTCACCAGTTTGCTTAAGGACCACAGAGGCTCCTAGTTAGGTTTTGTGTTGTGTTCAGTGCTGATCACATACAAAAGAAGGCTGCAGGCTAGAGGGCTTTCCACTGAGTACCTGAGTCATCCCAGTCTAGATAGAGGTGGAAGGTAAGCTGGGCTGTGGCAAGCTAGCACAGTAACCTTATCCGTGCCCCATGTGCTAGCACTGAAACGGTGAATCCTCCATCGTGCAGAGAGTTAGAGGACGGTTCTGTCCTTAGAGCAGCACTTCTCAGGGGTATGGCACAGCTCCTTGCTCCTGTCCCTTGTGTACCCCGTGCTTTCAGCAGGAGAGCTGCACTCACTACCCGAACTCAGCTGTCTTTGTCTTGTCTTTCCAGGTGATCTGCAAAGACTGGAGCAACCTTGCGGGGAAAAACTACATCATCCTGAATATGTCGGATAACATTGACTGTGTAAGTCAGTCCACAGAGATTTGATGGCATGGAGAGAATAGTGCTTAGAGATGTGGAGGCAGCCACAGCTCCTGCTGTCTGCTTTCACAAGAGAACATAAATCTCAAAGTTCCTGTAGGGGCTGTGGAGAGAAGGAGAGTAGGACAGAAATATTCCTGTTCTCCAAATAGGGAAAGAGTGGGTGGAGAGAGAGGATTTTGCTCAAAGTCTAGCACGTGTCAGTCCCATATTGGATTTTGATTAACTCGTGGCTGCTAGCCTGTGCCAGTCTGTACCTGGATTGTCATGAGGCAGGAGAGCTTTTAACATCGCACCTCTTACTGGTAGGAGATGTGGCAGGATTGAAGTGCGATTCTCCTTCCCTCTCTTTCTTTTCCTTCCCCTCCTTCCAGGATGTAGTAATGTTACTCTGATGACTTGGAGGAATAGGGACTCTTTATTTGCGGCTAGTGAATGTTCAGTGTCAAGCAGCTGTCGCTAAATCTTCCTTAAGTGCCTCTTCTCCCCACCCGGTTATCTTGTGTGTTATCTGGGTCTGGTTAACCAGCCACGCTCTGCTGAGCCAGTGCCTGTCCCATTCCATCCCCATAAAGCTGCAGTTTAATTCATGAGCCCAGAGTCCCTCGTGGATCCCTGGTAAAAGGGCTCGTTCACCTCTGCTGGGACTTTTATCAGGCACTTCAAAACCAGTTGTGAAAGGCCCGGGGTCAAGGTGCCTTTCATAATTCTAAGAAGTGATTACGAGCCTGGCAGCCCGAGACCGAAATGTTTCACTGGGGAACCGTGTTCTGGCCTTGCATGTCCGTGCTCTCCCTCACTGCAGCTCCTGCTCTGGCTGGTTTTGTTACTGCAGGCTGGCTCTGTGGCACTGACCTATTTCCACCACTGGTGAGTTGGGGGTGGGTTTTGTGTGGGGTTGAGTTTTTTTTTTGGTTTGGGTTTTTTGAAGGCGAATGTTTTGGGGACAGGGAAAACGGGAATTCCTATACACGATAAAGCATGCCTGACTGCTTTAAAGGTCAGATGAAAAGTCAGTCCTCTTGCCTGTTGATTTAGACAGGACCAGTTTACTCTTTGAAGGGTTTTAAGTATTTCTGCTGCAGTTCACAATTGCAACTCAGAAAAGCAGTCCTTGAAAACCGGAGTCCTGCTGCCCTGTTTCCTCTATGTCCAAGTCCCCATTGCTCTTTCTCCCATCTCTGTGGAGCTTAGTGCTGGTTAATTTTGTAATATGTAGCAGCTTCCTTCCTGTGGTCATTTGTACTGTGTTGTTTAAACCACTGGAAGGGCAAGAACTGAAAAGCAGATGTGCAGATGTCTCTTGACCATACAATGTCTTTACTGTTGAATCCTCAGTTCTGCCTTGCTGAAAGAAGACAGTGCCCTGAGATGGGCAGGACTGAACGTTTTTTCTACTTGATTCATGTTTCAAAACATATTTCCCAGTTAATGATTTGTGCTGTCCTCCCCCTTATTCAAAGAGACACTTGTCAACATACATATTTAACATGAACGTTGTTTCGTTCCCTACTTCCCATTGTCACTTTGCATGCCTGAAGCTGGAATTCAAGCTCTTCTCCTTTCCACTGGTGTTCATGCAGTTGGTTTCCTACCCATGGTAACTTGCTCAGTTTGAACAACTCACCTACTCTCTGCCTGTCCCTGTTTTCTGATTTCTGTATCCGAGCCATGTGGTGTTTGGATTTCCAGGGTTTGAGGGAGAACCTGCATTGCAAGCATTGTAGCTTAAATTAGTGTGAATGGAGATTCCTCTCACCTTACAAATGTTCCGATGCCCTCATGTGGTGCCGTACTGAGTCCCACTGAAAAGCCAAGGGACATGGAGCATGGTTAGCTCCTTCCAGAGGGTTGCACCTTGAGTCCTTCATAGCGCCAGGCTTTTACCTGCTGCAGGGACGATGGCTCTATTGCTGGGTTAAGCTGGCAGCGCATTTATCCTCCTGAGGGGCTCTGGGCAAGGCAGTCACTTCAGTCTCTCTCTGGGCACGTTTCCCACTGAATATTCCTGGGAATTTTGCCCAAGTGAGGACTGCAGGATCTGACCCGACAGTGGTACCTGGCTACACATCAGGAGGTGACCTCCACCTCGGCTCATGTGCGTTCAGGCCCCCTTCACAGCTCCCTTTTCCCCACCATGGAGGAGTTATCGGTGCTCCGCAACCTCTGCTTTCCCGGTGGCAGCCGCAGCTGAGCAGCGCGGTGCTGCTCCTCCTGCCTCCCCTCCGAAACCCGTAACCTGATGAGACGAGGCACCGGCAGGCCCTTGTGATTCAGGCCCCGGTCCTCCGTGTCTTTTCCAATTAGGCTGTTTTCGGCACAGGCCTGTGCCTGCCCTGAGCGCTTCGAATTGCCATGGCGACAAGAGCTCTCCGTTTTATTAATCATCTGTGCGGCCTTCAGGTTGGCATGGCAACCGGAGATAAGAATAGAAGCACAGGAGTGAAAGAGCGGCAAAGGAGCCCGCCGAGGGATGGCTGGAGCACGTCAGGCGGAGCGGCACCCGCTGACCCAGCGCTGGCCGCGGGGAAGAGCCAGGCATTACATGATAATGTCGCTTCAGGATCCCCGTGTGCCGAGGGAGCCGGGCTTGGCGCAGCGCGGGGCGTATGGTGGCTGCAGGAGCCCAGGAGGAGGGTTGATGTATGTGGGTCCAGCCTGGGGCAGTGGGATGTGTGGGCAGCATGGCACCAGGTTTAGCACTGCTGGCTTTTGAACACGGGGGTCTTGGCTATGTAGCTGTGCCAGCCCTGCAGTGCCACATCTGCCCCGTTCCCTCCGTGCACTCACCAAGGTCCCTTTCCTGTGGCAGGAGGAGTTTCGACTGGAGAGGGGTCCCCAGCTGTTGGCACTGGTGGAGGATGCCTTCTCCAGGCAGGCGGATGGACTGCAGGACCGCTGGCTCATCTCTCTGAGCAAACCCAATGAGAACGACAAGCACTTGCTAATGACACTGGCAGGGGAACAGGGTAAGTGCCGGGAGAAGGAGCCTTCCTATGATAAGCGAATGTATTTAAGGGACTCTCAAATTGAGGTGCTTACCCATGTTGGAAGGAGCTCTTGCTCTCCAGTCCATTTCAGTCCCACCAGTTTCCAGTGTTAACTGAGCTTGAGGGATGGAGGGGGACTGAGGTCATAAGACCCTTTTTCTTCACATCTGCCTTCTAGCTTGTCCCTCACTACTTGCATGAAGCTCCATCTTCTGTGCTTTGCCTCCTGCTTTGATCCCTCCTTGGATTGCCTTCACTCAGGCATCCGTCAGCTTTATCCTGGTGCTTATATATTCTCCTCCGTGGGCAGGCCACTGCAATGGCAGGACGTGACAGCCTGCTCTTAGTTCACTTCTTAAGTCTTTTGCGAACTGGGCCAGTCCTGACGGTGCCTCCTCTGCATGCCCAAAGAAGCAAAAGCTGACAGTGAAAGATGGGCTGGGCTGGAACACTTTACCATCTCTTTAATTCCCTTCTGGTAGGGAGGTGCTTTTCCTGTACTGCTTCTGCTGCCTGCTTAGTGTCGGAGGCCTCTAATGTTGACATTATGGCCTATATGAGAAAAAACTCAACAGTATTCTAAAATGCCCCACAGTGATGGGAGAATAGAGCTAACATTTAAGTGATATTTGCTGTGTGGATGCCTTAAATCATTGCATTTCTCCTAAGCCCTTGGGCTGGAGCATGTACCAGTGAAAAGGCTTTGGTGAATGTTTGGTCTTGTAAACTAGAACCTTCATGCCATCATGAGAGGGGATATCCCTCTTCCTGGAGAAGAAAATGGGTCTGAACTCCACCAGCACAGCCAGGCTGGGGTATGTCCCTGAGTTTAGAAACCTCAGTAACCAAGTATTTTCCTCTCTGAATAATCAAGCTTTTGTTCAGTTCTTCTTTTTACTGCTGTGCAAGTGAAGTGAGAAATGAGCCTCAGCCTCTAAATCCTCCCTGGCTGCTCCAGCTGTCCTGGCTTGGAGAGCATCCTGAGAGCTGTTAGGGAAGGAGGGTCCCAGGGTGGGGTGGCTTACTGTGGGCTGGTGGGCCTCCCTGGTTAAAGTTGTCTCCTGCTGGGAGTGGAGCTGTTACAAGCACATCTACTGCAGCCTCTGCTCTTGTGCCAGGCACACAACCCTGCCAGGGTGTCCTGCAGAGCAAAACATACCTGCTTAAAGTTTGTGACAGGTGAGCATGGAGCTCAGTGGGAGCATCTTGAAGTGCTGCATCTTGCGATCAAGTTGTGCTGGATGGAGAGGCTGGATCGGGCAGCATAGGCACCTGCCTCCATGACTTGGATGTTGCTGCTCGTCCCAGAGCAGACAGATCCTGAGCACTTCTGTGGCTGTGGGAGGGGCAGCTAGGTGCTTCCGGTATCAGTTCATGCATGGATTTTTTTTCCCCGCTTTAAAGACCACTTGAAGATGCCCTTAGCTGTGGTCCTTGCATTCCTTCAGCCTCCTAACATAAAGTACTGGTGAACAAAAATGTGTATTCTTCTGCCTCCATCCCCTTGGGGATTTCAGTGTGATGAGTACATCTATCTGAGCTAACCTGAGCTGACAGCAGCACTGATCTCTCCCTCTCCTCCTTTACAGCGTCCATCCCTACGAAAGATGTTCTCATGGCACTGGGGGATGTTAAAAGGAGCTTAGCTGAGGTAAGAGCCTGTCTGCCTGCATCTGTTTGTTAAGACTAGCTATACAATTAAAATAAGCAACTTGAAAACTGGGAACATATCTCAGTCTAACCGAGTGCTGAACCCATAGCAGGCAAACAGATGAGTCAGACACTTGGCAAACTCCCTTCTCCCCTCTCTGGTAGTTGCTAGGCCATCAAATGTCTGCTCCTGTTAAGAGAGTAACTGTGGGTTATTCCCTTCTGCTTTTCTGTCTTGGTTGTGAAGCTGCTTTTTGCACATTCATTTTGTTGGGATACTTGGTCTCATCCCTTCTACGCTGTTGCCTGCGGTGATGTGGGTGCTGCAGAGCCCCAGATTTGGCCATGGTCACCCTACAGCTGATTTACATACATTGGCTGCTCTCAGTAGCTCAGGCTTTGCTGAAGGAGATGGGAGAGGTGCCTGTACTAGATGGGACACGTTCACACACCTTCCTGCTATCCCAGGGTCTGCATTTCACTCCTTTAGACAACTGCCTTTCAAGGGCAGGCAGAGGACCAGAGGCGATGGATGCCAGAGTCCACTGCCAGCTGCCTCTAGCCCTCATGTATTCCCCTCTAATCCTGGACAGCTTGGAAGAGGATAGAGATGAGGACAAATTAGTCCCATGGTCTCTGACTTTGCTCCTTAGGCCTACGGGATATGTAGGTGCTGAGGGCCTTATTCTGCTTGGGTTTTTTACACTACTGGAGTAATGCTGCTGACTTTAGCAGCAGAGTTGAGTCACTCCCTTTCTGGCTGTCTGCTCTCAGGTTTTTCCCTGACCTAACAAACTGGTGCAGTTAGACAAAGCAAATTAAGTGCTCAGTGCTGTATTGATTGGCTTACACCAGAGAAAGTGCAAAAGCCAACCCTCTAGAAATTGCGTGACTGAAGTATCAGCAGCTAGAACTGTCCAGAAAGAAGGATTTGTGTTGGTGCAAGGTTTGACTTATGTGCAACTGTGACCCTATGTTAACGTGGATCCTACCAGAGCAGCCTCTCCACCTGCCTCCGGCTCTATCAATAATGAACACTGCTCATTGCACTGACCTTGTGCTAGCGTGAGCTTGGAAGGAGGAGGGAGGGTATTCTCTTACACCCATCATACTTACTGTCGAATTGATACGTAACCCATTTGAAATCTCTTCAGTCACTAGAACCAACGTTGGACTTGTTTGCTGACAACCGCAGGGGGCCCATTTCTAGGGCAGCTGTTTGATCAGCAGGCAGCGTCCACTTTCAAGACCTCGGAAATACCACTATACCCTCTTAGTACCAGAGCTTTAATGGAAACCTGTTTATATGGTTTCATTCTCTGTCACACAGTCACCAAAGCCTTGGTACCCATCAATGGTCCATAGTTTGTTTTGGATACTCTTAATCTTGAGCAATTTCTCCCATGAAAGCCTCCTTTTCTTGCACATAGGTGTCATCCTTGTGCAGGTGATCAAGGTAAGATTATGCCTACTGTCATTTGCTGATGTGTCAGCTTTCATGGAAGATGGTGTTAAATTTAGTCGTGTGCCTTCTAGTCATGTAAGACAGTATACTTCTTGACTCCCCAACCCTGGCTTTCAGTTCCTCTGCCACACTGATGGTCTTATACTTGGACTCTGGAAACTCGGAACATGATCTCACCTGACTCTATGCCAGGGGATTTAGTGTATCCCTTTCCTTTCCAGATTGGCATCCAGAATTACTCAACCACGACAAGCTGCCAGTCTCACCCCAACCAGACGCGCAGTGATTATGGGAAACTCTTTGTGGTACTGGTGATCATTGGCTCCATCTGTGCCATCATCATTGTATTGGGGCTTATATACAACTGCTGGCAGAGACGCCTGCCCAAGATGAAGAACATGGTGAGTGAGCGCTGGGAAGGTGGCTGGACTCTTACCCGTTGGGATGGAGGGACTGGAAGCTAAGAGGGTTTGTTTTCCCCTGTCCATTTACTGGACATAGCTGGATATGCTGCTGGAGCAGCAAGGGAGCCCATTCAGGCATGAGAGAGATGCAAACCTGTCTCTTGCTGTGCTCAGGACACTGCGAGGGCTGGGCTAGGAGTAAATTTACCTTTTCCCACTGACCCTGCAATGTCCTCAGTGACTCTCGTAGCCTGCTCTGATGCGCTTCTCTGCAGCATTGAGACCTGTCTTTCTTTATTTCCATTGGTTTTCCTCTTGTCCTTTGCAGTCGCACGGCGAGGAGCTGCGCTTTGTTGAGAACGGCTGCCATGACAACCCCACCTTGGATGTAGCCAGTGACAGCCAGTCGGAAATGCAGGAGAAGAAGCCAAGTGTGAACGGTGGAAACACCATCAATGGCCCCGCAGCTGGGATGTCCTGATCAATAAGCAGGCGAGCGAGGATGTGGATGTGTTTGAGGAAGACACCCATCTTTAGAAAAACAAGGGAGGGAACCACCCCCTTAAATACACTTGTCTCTCTCCTATTTTGACTGATGGACCATGGGATCAGGTGGCTTCTCAGGAACTTCTTAGAGGCTTGGGACAGGTCAAGTCTTTGGGCGAGTTTTCCCGGTAGAAGTCCTGAGCCCACATCTGAGGCTTGGAGCCAGGAGGATCACTGAACAGAGGGAAGCGGGAGGGGTGGGGTGTGTAGGTCTCTGTGTGTGTGTTCCTATCAGTAGCACCAATGCTTTCATCACCTTTAAATGCACTTACTGTAGCTCTCTGGTAGCGGCTGAGAGTGGCTGGGCTTGAGAAGCAAGGCGGTGAGGCTGAGTCTGCCACTAAGAGCCCAGCTTTCGGGAGTAAATTCACTTTGGGAGTCCAGCTGGAGCTACAGCAGCCAGATTCTGACCTTGAGATCACATTCAGTCCCTGCAGGTGCAGTAAAACCTGTGTGTTCTGGATGGAGGGGAGCCAAGACTCAGTCAATGTCCTGGGCAGAGTTTGCATTTCACGTGTGGAAAGAGATATTTTTATATATATATTTTTTTTTTTTAGTGCTCTAGCATTCAGCTGCTAATTAGCTGGGCTGATGTTTACATCTGGGGAAAACATCCTGCTGTCATCTCATATCCCCCCTCACACCACAAACAGCCCCACTCCCTTTACAGCTCCGCAGCTCCAAGCTGAGTTTGCAGATTTTGAGCACTTTACCCTTGCTTGACTGATTGCAGATGCATGGGGCAGCATCTTAGCTGGAAACTTGCTTTAGGTTGGAGAGTTGCTCAAAAAGGACATTTACCTGCCTCTTTCAGGCAACAGCCTGTGAAATCAGCAGCAAAGTATCCCTTGTCTATGTCTCAGTTTTAGACTGGCAGGCCTTCTCCACTCCTGTTCCATTGCCTGGGATAGTTTGGTTTCAGTTGGTCTTTTTGAGGTAAATGTAAAGACTATGTGAGACTTTTTAAACGGGGAGAAAAGGTAAAAAACTCGGAAACAGGTAATTTTCTGGTCCTTTTGTTTCCTTTCCAGCATCCTGCCCTGAGGGGGAAGAAGTGTTTAATGTCCCATAGGTTATAAATCCAGGGTAACATCTTTAAAATCACTGCATTTAAGCAAGTGTAAAAGCCAGTTCAGATGAGATGAGAATCAGATCTAAGAGCTCCTCAATGAACTCAATGAGCTTGTCAGGCATGCCTCGGGCAACTTGAAGGCTCCAGCTCCCTGAAGACCTGTGATAAAAGGCACGTGAATATGCATAATTGTTCTCTGAGCCGTGCCTAAACCCAGGCTCGGAACTACTGTCAAACCTGAAATCCCAGAACATTCGTTTCTTCTGTCGTCGAGGGATTGAGGGACTTGCTTTGGTCAGAGCCAACAGTATTCCTGTTGCGGTGATCTGCTCGCTTGCTTGCTGCAAGACGCAGCTTCGCATTTGGCCTTTAAGGGAACCTTTGTACAGAAAGACCTCAGATACGCAGCCTGATGCCGAGCCTGTAAATCTATCCCTGTATGTACAGATATTTTTAGCACGTTCAGCCCCGATGTGAGTGCCTAAAGACAAGGTACAGGAGTCTGTTGTTTCATTTTGCATAGCGCTTTGCATACAAAATGAATCACAGATCACCTTGGTGTAGGACCACGGTGGTATCAGTCTATTAGGGATTCGAGAAGGGTGATAGCCTTTGGTTTCCTATCCAGATTCCAGTTTCCAATGTTTTTATCCTGCCTCCGAACCTTCCTGTGTTATGTAGGAGATGGTGACCCTCAGCTCCTTTTGTATCTTGTTGGTAGGGTTGCAGAGATGCTCAGAGGAGTTCCCTCTCCTGCCCCAGCAGTTCATAATGGGGTACAGTCCATGTATGTGGACAGTCACATGTGGCTCTTCTCTGACCACCCCTTGATGATGGCTCCTGCTGAGTTTGATAGATCTGTGCAGTGAAACCACACGAGTTCAGTGGCTGTGTTGATGGCACTTTGGGACTCACAGGATTAAATGAAAGTTGTTATTACGATATGGTGAGTGAATTAAAGCATGGAGTTAAAATTTGAGTTTATATAGCACTTAGCATAACAGGGCCTAGCATGGCCATGGCCTTTAGGCAGTTTCACAGTATAGATGTTTCTAAGTCAATAATCCTCATTAAATAAGTTTTTAATGCCCAGTGGCTACTGAAAAGATAATGCCACCAATCAGATATGAATCAGTTCACTGACAAAACACTCCTTGTTGCACTTCATTGCTGGGAGCTGCTTTGCTGCCCTGTTTTCTCTCCACTTTACTCATTCAGAGAAACTACAAGGTGCTGATAAAGCAGTGCTTCTGGCTGGGCTCAGCACCTGCTGGTCTAGTGTGAAGTCTTCAAACTTTAAAGAAACCAAGGGAGCTATGCAGGCTTATTGATAAGCTAGCAAGTTCTCCTAATTTGCTCTTCTGGCTTCTTACGTCCTGAAGATTTTCTAGAGACTGTAGAGCTCTTCTGTGTCTGGAGCATCCAGGTGTATCTAAGGGTGGCTGTCATGAAGCTGAGGACAATTTTCTGCTGTCTTTGACAGGGTGCACCTGGCTGTATGGTCTCAGTTTAGCTCCAGAAATCTACTGGTTAATAGCATTTCACTTAGTCTGGTGATACTTTTATACCATTTGTTTTTTCTCTGTATCATTTTTTTTGCACTAGGCTGATCTTGTTAAGTCGATTGCACTGTTGTCCCTCTCCCGCCAGCCTTGCAGAGATGGGTCATCTCCAGGGGCCTCTGGGCTGGGGAGCACTGTAGAGAGGCTGTTGATAGCCTGCTTACTCTGTTGTCCAGTGCTTGGGTTTCCAGCTCTGGACAGGGAGGATTTAAAGAGGAAGAGAACCTTTTGTCTTAGCATTTGTAACAGGAAGCTTTTCTATCACCTTAATGTAGTTAAACTTCTTTTAACAAAAACTGTCAAAGCTGGACTTCTCAGAGCGGTGTGCCAGGCGACAGAGCATCTAGATAAAGGAGAAAAAGTGACTCCTGGAACACTTTTCCACCTACTCGGACTTCACTGTCGTCCCATCTGCCGAACGCTTGATCGCACTGACACCTGGTGGCTGCTGGGAGTTGGAGGCGAAAAATTAAAAAAAAGACTTTTTTCCCCCCTCTGAGCTCTGGGTGTTTGTTTCCTGTGACCTGCCTAGGACAGTCACCTGCTTTGTTCACGGAGGGCTGTTGGTCTCGCCTGTGAGCAGAGAGGCTCACACTGGGCACAAAAGGGATGGTTTGTGTGAGGACATCCTTGTCTGCAAAGCAATGAGATGGGACGTTCCCTGGAGTCACTGGTCTAGAGGCCCTGAGTAGCAATACAGGGTCTCAGCTCCATCTCCCACCTTTCTCCTCTGCTTGCTCCCTCTTCTCCTGGGGAGCATGGCCAGAAAGCAGAGGCTGTGGATGAAATGGAGGTGGCTCTCAGAGAGAGCATCAGGTGCTGGTGCAAGGAGCTTTATGTCCTGAGGAACGCCAGCGATGGCATCGTCTGAGTGCCCAGCCAAGATCAGAGTGGCTCTCCATCTCCATGGGGCAGTGGCTAGATGTGATCTGGGACGGCCAAGCTGCAGATTAGTCCCAGATGTCTAGAACAGTGTCTATAATGTGGAGTCCAACATGTGTTTGGACTTTGCATCCTGCAGACCACCTCGTGGTATGTAGGGTGTAAAGAAACAAGGAGTGACCTGGTAACTGTGCTGTGGAGTATGTAATGCAGGTTGAGAATACAGTTCAAGAAACCACCTTAAGGATCCCTCCGGGCAAAGGATGCAGTGTGAAATGGAGGTATGTTATCGTATGGATTATTGCAGTATGACCTTGGAGCATCGCAGCAGGATCCCACCACAGCTACTGCCGTCAGCAGCTCATCTGTTTCCGTCCACCTTTGCAGCCATGCAGGAGCACGTCTCCTTCACAGGCGGTTTGGGGCAGCTCGAACAGTCAGAGACAACAAGCACCTTCATCTGTGCTGGCTCACGAGAGCCTCGTGGGATCATCTCGACTGACAGCCAGGCTCCCAGCCGTTCTTCTCAATGCCCTTGTTCCTGCTGGACCTAAACTGTCAGCAAGCCCTGGCTACTGCTTGGGATTGCTGCTGGAGAACATTTTGAAACACTTGCGTCTGGCCCTGAGAGCAACAGGGTTGTGGTTTTGTTTTCTTTGCAATAAAACGCACCTCCTGGGTGCCTGAACACTGGCCTGAGCCGAGTCCTTCGCTTGGTTACACCTGCCTGAATTCACGTGCAGTGAGTTCATGTGCTAATGAGGTGTCGGCCAGGGTCCCTCTGCGGGGATGCGGGGCTGGGGTGGGTGTCAGCCTTGTTCCCCCCTGCCCGGGAGAGTATTCCTTAGTTCTCCCATCGCAGGTTGCGGAAGCCCTGACCCGTGCCAGGTGACTGGGCTGGGGGACTCTGGCTCCCTGTGGGGTGATAATCCTGGTCCTGTGGGGTGTCCCTTGCCCCATCTCAGCCCAGGTCCCCTGTTCCCTGCTAGCGTGGCTTAGCACAAGCCCCTGTTCCCGAGCAGAGCCCCTGCGTACGTGCAGACCCCTGTGCCAAGTGTGTCCCAGGGCAGGAGCCCCCATCCCACACCTGCTCCGGAGCGGGACCCCATGTGAGTGCACGTGGTCCGGAGCCGCCGCTTATGTTCCAGAACCCCCTCCCACCCACCGTCTGGACCAGGCCCCCCGCGTCAGTGCCAGAACAGGTGCCCCTTTCACCCCTTCCGCGTGCCCCGGCGCGGCAGCGCGCTCGTTCCGGAGGAGCCCACTCCTCTCCCGCTCCGGCATTCAGGCGGCAGTTGCTCCTCCGGCCCGCGGGGGGGCGCTGCGCGTCGCCAGGTCAGGTCGGCCGCGGGGCCGCTCCGCTCCCGCCGCCCCGCCCGCCGCCGTGTTTACATCCGCCGCCGCTTCCGCCCCGCCGCCGCCGCTCCGACCGCTCCTCCCGGCTCGGCCCGGTGCCTTGCGGCTACCCTCCGCTCTCCGCGTCAATGCGGCGCCGCCGCTCCGCGGCCTGCCCCGGCCATGGACACCAGCGACCTGTTCACCAGCTGCAAGAAGGGCGACGTGAGCCGCGTGCGGTGAGTCGGGCCGGGACCGGGGCTGGGGCCGGGGCCGGGGAAGCTCCCGGCGTCGCCCCGCGTGAGCCGCTGCCTTTCACCGCTTTAACCCCGGCGGAAGCGGGATGGGCCTGGCGTGGGGCCGCCTGGCCTCGCCGTGCCGCCGTACGGTCTTTGGCTGCCCCGGCGCCGGGACGCGCCGCGCGTTCGTGTTCACCCGTCCGGCCTTCCCCGGCCTCTAAACCAGCGGCTTCTCACGGCTTCGGTCCTTCCGGGGCAGCCGCGGTGCCAGGAATACCTGGGATGTGAGAAGAAGAGTTTGTTCCTCTGTAAATAAACGCGCCTTCCTTTCCCCCAGGCATGAGGTGTGTGCTGAGCCTTTGCTGGTGTGCGTGGGCCTGCTGCAAGGATTGCCTGCTGCCGCCGAGTGTCAGGCAGTTCCTTGTCATAAATGCCGTCTCTGGCACATGTCCTTGCAAAAACTTGTTCTCTTCAGCCGCTCTTTTTGCACTGTTGGAAACTGTATTT
This sequence comes from Tauraco erythrolophus, assembly GCF_009769465.1. Taxonomy (NCBI): domain Eukaryota; kingdom Metazoa; phylum Chordata; class Aves; order Musophagiformes; family Musophagidae; genus Tauraco; species Tauraco erythrolophus. The sequence goes on from NC_141476.1 coordinate 12,851,115, forward strand.
GCGCTCGTAGGAAGCTAGATCTCTGGAAACTCGTCATGGGAATGTTTAGACACCTTGTGCTGTAGGCTGTAGTAGTGTCTCTGAGAAATATCGGGCTGCTAAGCTTCAGGCCAAGCCTCCGTGCTCATATTGAAGCAGTATGGCTCAGCTGCCGTCGTTTCAGGTCAGGAGTCGGATGGGCTGTTGTCTGCAGGGTGAACGGATGTTGTAGTGTAGTGCAAAGGCCCCGCATTTAGAACAGACTTTGCTGCTGCATCTCACGGTTTGAGTCTAAGAATGCTCTTCCCTTTTGATCCTACTTGATTCTTCAAGCTCCCAACATGTGGATCTTCCCAGATAATCAGAAAGACCCTCTCTATTTCAAGGTGCTCACTAACGAAGGATAACAAGCAGATATATGAGGTCTGGGGAACGTTGTTATCAGTTGTGTTTTCACATTAGATGAGTTTATAGCAAGCAGTAAATTGCAGCTTTATTGTAGAAGGAGGGGCCCAGTATGTGACCTTGCAGAGGTTTAAGGTGACCAGCATGGAAGCAATAGTGGAGAAATGATCAGTGTGGGAATGTTGTCAAAGCAGAGGAGACAAGTTGACCATGCGGGGCTGAGTAGAAAGAAACTGAGTTACCTGGGATTTCAAATGTGGTCAGAGGAACCTGAAGTTTGAGACAGGAAAGATGGAGGAAGTGAAAGGGGGGACTGATGTGGTGGATGTGAAAAAAAAACCCCAAAACTTGAGAATCTTTGAAGGCTGAGAGGGATTTTACATGTGGTTGGGAGGGATGGTTGTTGCAGAGTTAAGGATAGGCTACAGCAAGAGTCAGGCTGTGTCAGAGACTTGTGTGCGAGGCAAAGGCTGGCTTCTGGAGGTGACAAAGAGGGAGCATTGGCAGCATTTGGTATAGCCTAAATGTGCAGGACAAGGAAGTGGCAGGAATCAAGAGCAGTCTGGAGTGGCACTGATGTTGTTACTTGTGGCAAGAAAAACCACAAACAGGATAGGAGTCCAGCCTTGGCCTTGTGAACTTGACCATTTATTTCTAAGCATCCAGGCTGTGAGCATTATTGGAGAATGTGAAGGTACTGCTGAAGTGCTCAGGCTTCTTTTGTGATTGTTGCCCTGTTAGGAGTCAGCAGGAGGTGGGTTTGATTCTTTTCTTTCTCCGTGTGCACCACGTAAAATTGAAGGGAGCTGCCAAGCCGTGCAACTGTTCTTTGGGTTGAGGATTTAACTGATTCCCCTTCCGCCATAGCTGATAGCTCCTCAAGTCAAGTGCAAGATCCTGTCATACCTTTGGAAGTTACTGTATAAACTCAAAGTTACCCCTTTTGAAAGAGGGAAATGCGACTGAGTGAGTAGCTGCATGAACTGCTAACTTTGCTCTCCCTTTTCTTCCAGATACCTTCTTGAACAGCGAGACGTGGAAATTAATGTCCGTGATAAATGGGACAGTACACCCCTGTGAGTCCTGCAGCCTAGAGCGCTGGCTCGGCGGGAGGGAAGGGCTTTCAGAGCTCCTTTGCTTTTTCTGCATCAACAGTTAGGAGCGCTGTTACAAAACATCTCAGGTTCTGCTTTTTGGGAGATTTGGCTACATGTTTCTGCTTCTCTTCTGTGCGGGTGCCATGCTAAATACGTCTTTGTCTCCCTGTCTGATTGATGCTTGCTGTAGTAGCTCAGAAGGGTGGTTAATTTTGTGACCAGGTTACCTGGATTAAGCAGTCTGTTCTTGACCTGATTAGACTTTTTCCTCCTCGAAGTCTGTGGCATTCTAACATGTCTTTTCAGGTGAAGGCTTGGCTTGGTAAAATGCAAGGTGACTGTGGGATCATAGTCTGTCTGGCAAAGCTGTGAATGTGCAGTAGGTAGTGAGGAATCCCCATGCTGGTGCTGAGGAGGGTGGTGTGAGCTTGTTACCTCCCCATATAGCAATTCCAAAGTGCATTCAGACATCTACAATACATTTGGAGTACGGAATAATTTCTCAAAGTAAGGGTAGACTAACATTTGCCTGCTGCAATTCTTGTTACAGGATTCATCTAGTTTGTAGGACAGTTTGAGGTCCTTGTGAGAGAGAATCATGAAAGGCTTAGATTGTGAAAGAGAAAACGAAACTCAATGTAAGTAGGGCCTCGAGGGGTGGATTTGCTGTACATCTGGTGTGGGTCCTGTTCCCTCACTATTATAGTGTGGAGCAGTCAGACTGACAACAGAAGGAGCAAGGAGTGTTTTTGAGAATTCAGTGGAGTTGTTGAGTGCCCATGAAATGAACTCCATTAAAATGAGGATGGATTTGGCAGCTGGTGATACAACAGAAGATGCCGAACACAGATTGGGACCTTGAGATCTCCTTGCAGGACAGCAGCGCCTAGGAGTGCTGGGAACAGATCCTCCTTAGTCTATTTATTGTTGGGGTCAGACTTCTCTGCTGCTTGATAGCAGTCCCACACTCCTGTGAGGAGTTGTCTTCTGAGCTCATCAGGGATGGCTCTGTGCTGAAGTCTGCTTGCTGTGGTGTGCCCAAACACTGAATTTTTCTTCCTACTGTATCTCTAATTTTCTTTCTCTTGTTATTGTCAGGTATTATGCTTGCCTCTGCGGACATGAGGAGCTTGTACGCTATCTTCTAGCCAATGGTGAGTAAAAGTGTCCTGGATATGGATGCAGTATTTTTCTCTGTATTGGTCTGTAGGGATTGCGTATCCTTCTAGCTGTTCCTTGTGGAAACTTCTTCTGTTACAACCAACCATCCGATCAGCGATCTCAGGCTGCAGTGGGAACTCTGGACATGCTTTCATGGTCCCTTTTGTAGACCGTTTGCTGCTTGAATTCGCTACAGGGAAGCTTTCTGTTATAACTGAGGGCAGCATGACTTTCTGAAATCACAGCTGATGTTTTGCAAGGGTGCGTTGCTGTTGAGAGTATGATGATGTAAGATTTGTACTTCATCTGAAGAGCTATCTGTGTAAAACTTTCTTGTACTCTTCTGGTAACCTTGCTTTGTAAACAGGATTAAAGGTGCAGTGCAAGGGCTTTTACTAACCTCAGACAAAGCAAGACAAACTATCCAGGTAAAGTGTCTGCCCATTTGGTTCCCAGCACCCAAATTCTCTTAGGTAGTGATGATGTTCTGTGTTCTGGCAGAGGAATGGGAGTGCAGAGTCAGATCTTGAAAGGTTTCTCTCTTCCAGTGCATACAGAACGTCTTAATAAACCACTTACGTAATTCTAAAATAGCAAAATGCAAGTGCCCTCCAAATCTCTAGCAGAGTCTACCCTGAAGATTCATCTCTTGCCTTGTGCAAGACAGAAATGCCTTTCAGGAGGAACCATTAAAAATCCAATAAGTGATCGTACTCTTTGTACAGTGAGTTTCTTCTTCCTGGAACACTGTTGGAGCCATTATTACCAGGGTCAGTTTAAATGAGTCATGACTTCTTCAGAAAGGGATTTTGCTGTGGGAGAAGAGCTTTAGGTTATGTGCATATAAGGGGAGCATAGTTTTTGTAAACATGCTCATTAGCATAGGGGATCACAGTGAAACATGTCACCAGCCAAACACCGTACTCATTTAGTGACCATTCGGGGACGTTTGAGGAAGATGTAACTCTGCCTGCTGGCATGTACCTGTGGTCGTTCTGCAGGAGCGAAATGTGAGGCGAACACTTTTGATGGAGAACGTTGTCTGTATGGAGCTTTGAGTGATGCCATCCGACGTCTGCTGAAGGAGTACAAACAGATCACAGCAAAGTGCATGCAGAGAGACTACTATGATGTCTTCCTACAGCGGTAAGCAAATGAGGCAGCTCCATGTGTGACACGTTCTGTCATCTGTCCTTAGCTGTTAACCTGGATATTCAAGCTCTCTGTTAAGGGCAGATTTGGAAGGCAACTGATCAACACCCTCCTTCATTCCTTACATGTAGAACTTGCTAAGGGATGTTTCTTTGTGTCCTCAGAGAGGGCTTCCAGGTATGTGTGCATTTAAAATATAGCCTCCAGTGACTTGGTTACAGACTCCAGAGCCTACAGAAAGCTGGTCTTTCTAATGCAGAAACATTAGACTGTCATCCTTGACTGTCAAACCAAAATGAAATCACTAAAGCCATATCAACAATTTAGGATATGTCAAATGAAATTAAGTTTTAGGTCTGAAGTGCTATAGCCTGTGAGCTGAGGTTTCCAGCAGTGATCGTAGGTGTCTCGTTTCTGAGATAGAGCACCTTAAGAAGCCTCAAACTGACTTATAAGGACAGTGCTCAGTTCTTTCTTTTTGTTCATTAATATGTATTAATTTTAAAGATGTTTATGAAAGTTACCTGTCACTACTTTTAGTCTTAGCCTAGAGCTTGAGAAGAAGCCTAACTTGCTCTAGGAGTAGAGGAATAGTGTCAATCTTTTCTTCTTGCTGTTTTTCTACCCTGATAGTTTTGATGTTATTACATAGACTTCCCTGTGCCGCCCCCCACCCCAAATTGGGCTGACTTGAAAAACCAAACAAACAAGATTTCAGCATCTGTATCTTCAAAATCGGAGAGCAAATAAGTCTTAAAAATCTGACAACCTTCCCATTACTGCAGAGTCCTAATTGCTGAAGCTGTGGGGAAAGAAGAGGAAGGAAACTCATTTATCTGAGTAAAATCAGATTCTGCCTTTCAGGGAAGTAGAATTTTGCAGGCTGATTTATCACTGCCCCGCTGAGTTTGTGGCTCAGATGATGCAGGGTTGAGCGCCCGTGAAAACTAAAATGAGCTGTTTTCCATTTCTTGTTCCAAACAGACCTTGTGTTAAAATTGAAACAAAAAGCAACAGTAGGGGGCAAAAAATAAACACCTCACTGCTTCAGTTTTCTTTTGGGCAAGACACTAGTAGGAAGGATGTTCTAGTAGCAGGAGATTGAGATCAGCATTCAAGATCCTGCACTGGCATCATCTGCTTGTGTGACCCCACACTTTTCCGAGCACCAGTCCTGCTCTCTAGGAGTATGATGCCTGATGTTTGCCAGGTTTGACCTCTTGGGGATGTTTGTGAGAATATAAATGCAAGGGACGATGGGCATTAGGAAACACCGGTGATGGTTGCTGTAAACTCTAGAAGTAGCAATCTTGTTTGTTTTTTTTTTTTTCTTTTTAAAGAATGAGGGTATGGGCATGCAATTGTAAACAAAGCTTCATCTCTGGTGTTGTAATTGCCTGCATTTCATGCCTGTAACATCCTTCCTTCTTCTGAGGATGAGTGACATCAAGTCCTCTCCTATTTGCTGCATGGTTAAAGTGTGCACGCTGACAGTGCCCGGAGAGCAGGAAGGTTGCACCTTACTTTGTAATGGAGTAATTCTTTTTGAAAGGTATGTGCTTCTGCAGAGCTTTTTGTTATCTGACAATTTAAAAGCAGGATTAACCTTTAGAGATGTGTTTGGGGGCAACTAGTTCCCGTTTAAAATCTGTTCCCTGTGTTCAGTGGTTCACCTGGGGCAGGAAGGTTTCATTCTCCAGCCTCGATCTTGCACTAACAAAATTTCCTTGAGTCACTGGAAAGAGTGAGAGATCTCAATCTATTATGTGAAGTACCAGCCCCTGTGCTGGTCTTCTGACTGGACAGGGAGAGACTGCAATGTCCAGAGGTACTTTTTTATTTAGACCTAGTTTTATGTCCCCCACTAACTTTACTCCATTCTCTTCTTTCTCATTTTTGCATGAATTTCCCCTCTCTTTGTTCCTTACAGGTTGCTGGAGCAGGGTTACCAAAGCGACATCGTTTTCATCGTCCATGGCAAATCCTTCTGCGCCCACCGCTGCATTCTCAGCGCTCGCAGCGCCTACTTTGCAGAAATGTTTGAGACCAAGTGGAAGGGGAAGAACATGATAGTGTTGAAGCATCCGCTGGTGAGCAAGGCTATGCTTCCAGTTCTTTCCTTTATTTTACTGTTTCAAGTGGGTGAGAAAAGGGAGTAGGAAGGATGGTTTGAGGGTTAACTTCCACAGTGAATTGCTCCTGGAGCTCAAAATTGCCCTAGTCAAGTCAAGTGCTTGTGGAGGCACTTTATGCAGTAAAATAGCATCTTATTTAGATGACAAAAGGCCATAGACTGCATACTTCTTCTTTGTTCCCTCTGTCACAAGCTCAAACCTATCTTAATTAATTGCAGTAGCAGGTAGCTGTTACCATCTGCCAGCTGCATCACGGCTCCTCTGTGGGATGAGTTGAATCTGTCTAATTCCTGGTGGACAGGTGGTCTGTTGTGAAGACATCACCTCCATAATTGGTACTAATTGAGTCTCTTTTGTTGCCTTTGCAGCAGGAACTAAACAGGCCATAAGTGCATTCCATCCATTAATCACCAATACTCTGGCATATGTTCTGTAGCTTGATTGTGGTTGTGCGAAACCTCTCATGACAAACACGCTTCCAGTTTCTCAGGACATTGCTTAATGTCTCTTCTTTCTCTTTGTACCAGAACATGGCTTTCCTCTCAAATTAAGAGGAGGGGTTGGAAATGTTTACAACCAGTGAAAGACTGGATTTTACAGAGCCTGTGTTATAACTGTGTCTTTGGAGCACCTTCATTAGTCAGGTCCTGTCCCCGAGGCCATGGATTAATATCAGTTGATACATTTAAAGAACAGTGTAATCCAGGTGGAGTGGCAGCATTAGTTACACAAGGAGCAAGGAAATTGAGTGCAGTGTCTGAGTTGCTATTTAAGTGGATTTTTTTTTTTTTTATACTTGTTCAGGATCATGTTTGTATTCAGGCAAGTTTCAAGCTTGTTACTAAGTTCCTGGAAATTCTAAAGGTAACTTCTCATGTTTTATTTTAGATTAATCCGGCAGCCTTTGGCTCTCTTCTGCAGTATCTATACACAGGTAAATGACTTACTGGCTAGGGTGCGTATGCGTGGCTGGTGGGAAGGTGTCTGTGCCTCTGTCATAGCACTGTTTGGGTGGCACAGCATGCTGACAGCCGTGTTTGGGTGCATAAGTCACCAACACATCCTGTCTGCTGGTAGAAGGGGAGAATGTGAGCAATGCCCAGCTCTTCCAAGTTGTTTGTACCTTTTGCCAGTTGTTGTCCCGCTAGTAACTATACAAGTCAATTAAAAAAAAGAAATCAGCTTAGATTGATTGGTTGGATAGATGTGGATAATGTATTTTTAACTTAAGGAGGGTAAATCTGTCATCTGGGATAACAATCTCCTAAGCTGGTGAAAAGCCAGGTTCCCACATAGGACGTTTTCAGTCCGACAGACCTGAGCAGTGTGTGCTGAATGCTTAGACTACTTTCTAATATTTTTTTCTGAACAGAAGTTGGTCCTAAACCTTCTGTGAAGATGCCAAATGTTTTACTGTAGGCATGCTAAGTGCTGAACTATTTCAGGCCAGGAGGTGGTGCCAGAAAATAACTTTGTCTTCAAGGCTCTCCTCCAGCCTAGTGTTTTCAGAAATGTTCCACGTTTTCAGTGATGGTAAAAGATTCTGGGGTGACAGGTCGTGAGCCTAAAGACTTCTCTCATCCGAAGCCAGACAGCCAATGGTGGCAGTCATGCATGCTGCTGTTGTGCTGCTCCTTTTTATTTTCTGAGGGAATTAGACATCTTTTGTATAAGCCTGTTCAGTCTTTGGCCTCTTGAATGAAGCTGTTAGGATAGACACTGGAAGTCGGGAATGTGAATTAGATGCCAACTGAGATTCATCGGAATGGTGGGGTACCAGGTCTTAGCTTCTTGGACTGAGTTGTAACTAGATGCTGAAAAGTGAGGCAGTGTGTCTAATTACTGAATTTCTGTGCCATCAAGTCTTCAATCTTTAATTTTTGCCACTTTTACACCTAAGCGGTATGGATTAAAAGAGCTGGCTGCATTTCTTCTTGGCAGGTCGTCTCGATATCGACGTAGAATATGTGAATGATTGCAAGAGGTTAGCCAAGCAGTGTCGGCTGCAGGACCTCATAGATGATTTGGAGACCAAATGTAAAAAAGTCTATGAATTTGGTAAGTGTTTTACTTGTTGTCTGTGCTGTGCCTGTGTCCTTTCAGGGGGGAAGAAGAAAGCGGGATGGTGGATGTTTCGTGGTGCCCTTGGGGCTTCCAGAACATGATTCCATTGTGAGATTCCCATGTTTGCATGATAGTCTTCAGCCATGGGCTCTCTGTAGGGCAGCTGCAGTGGTTTCTGACACATGCGTGTGTATCACTTACATTGAATGTTTTCGTTACAGTAGAGCAGCCATGGCAGCAGGACTTTGCTGTGGTTGCCAGACATTCAGTGGAGCACTGTGGGATATATTGGGAAGTGCCTTTCAGCAGAGAGCTTGTTTAAGACCCTGGACGGATAAAATATGTAGAATTAAAAGTTCTCTTCTGCATTTTTTTGACCCCTAATCTAAGTAAAATGTTTGATAATTGGCTTGAAATGGATGCAGAGAGAGATATGACACTTTTTTACAGGCAGAGAAGTATTTCTGAAAGCATGTGTGTATTTATAACACAGGTATATGCCAAACCTTAAATGACGCGATCCTCTGTTTAAGAGCTTTTTGTTATCCAAAGAGCTTGCGATCTAATCATGACATCAACTTACTGCATAAAAACCGACAGTTGGAGTTTTTCGTTCGTCTCCTTAGTTCAAGCTAAAGGACACACGAAGAAGAATCAGAACAGCACAAGTAGGGCAAAGCGGTGTTAGTCATTAAGTAAAAGAAAAAGAATCTGGTAACAAAACCTTCAGGCTGAAAACATCTGATTCTCATTTCATGCTCTGAGTTAGCTCCTTTTCTTCAGTGAAGTTAATTTTGGTTTGAGAAGAGAATCTAGTCTGTAGCTTTTAAGTCAATAGCATCTTTTCCTTGATCTAAAAGGTAAGGGTGTAGCTATTCCACTTTTCCTTTTTGAGTTAGGAGATCTAATTATTCAGCTTCCTGAAGTTGTGGGGCTTAACAGATAGAGGCAATACTTCTGGCTCAAGAAATTCCTCATCTGCAAATCACATGGAAGATGTTACCATATGTATGTCTCCCCTTAGGCATGTGCAATATTTTGTTGGTGGTGAGGTGCTGATGGGAGTACTAGGCTTGATATTTTTTTTTTTTTGTATGACCAGTTGGATTCTAGTGAATAGATGGAGAGCTGCTGGTAGGCCTGTTAAATGTTTGTTTCTCATATCAGATCTTGTGGAAGCCAGGAAAACCTGATTCTCCAGAAATAGTACATAGAAGAATTATAGATGTTAAAAAATGGGCAAGATTTAGATTGCATCATGACTGGCACTTGACAAAGCATTGCTGTTCCTTCTAGTGCGTTAGGAATCTCTACTTGTTCAAAGTGTTTTCTGTGGAATAGATATCTGATTCAGGTCTGCAGAGCAGGCTCATGCCTTGCATCTGTATTATAAAGATGAAACATGCGTAATAAAACGTGAACACAAGCCTGTGCAGCTCCAGTGGATAATTGCAGTCTCTGCAATCTCATTATCTAGAGTTTATCAGCATTTCAAAAGCGCTTAGGATCTGGATGTGCACAGACAGTAGTTTAGGAAAACCCTGAAGAGGATGACCCAGTGCCTTCTGTGGCACCTGAGATAGACTTCAGTGTGAATGCTTGCATATTTTGCCCCGCATATATATGGTGGCTATAACAAGAAAAAACTGTTGCAGTGTTTGGAAGAGCTTGTCAGACAGAATTTGTCTAGGTGAAGCCATAATCCTTCCTGTGGAAGAGGAGCTATTTGAAAAGAAATGTTCTGCAGTTATTTCTACAAGTTTTAGATCAAAAAGCTTGGGAGCAAGGTTTGTGAGGCTTGCCTTCATAGCAGAGGCACTGGATATATGGAATCTGTGGTTATAGCTAATCATGACATTGGGAAGAGGATGTATGAGGCAGGTATCTGAACATGACATCATTTTGGAAAGGTTTGGGAGTTTGGTGGAGTTTTTTGTGGCTTTTATTTTTTGTGGTGCGTTGGCTGAATTGAAACAAAAGACTACAAAGAAGTATTGAGCAGTGGAAACAAAGGCAGCCGATGAATTGCTAGGTGACGTTCAGTGCTGTGCAGCTGGGCTAGACTGGGAAGAAAGATAAAATCCTTCATTCTCCACCATAGCTGCGTTATTCCCTCCAGCTCCTTGCATTGTTTATGTTGCTCTCTTCAAAATACCCTTCATTTCTACTTCTTGCAAGAAGGTGATGGTCCCTGCTGCTTGCTTGCAGCCAACAACTTATTCCTGTTCTCTCACTTAGATTTTAATTGTTTCTGTTAGGAGGAAGTTGCTTGTGATACGGAATACTGTTCTCTTGGATTCGAGAGATGCAGTGTCTGAAATGTCTCGTGATAGATATGCTTCTCAGACAAATCACTCTTCTTTCATGTCGCTATGAAAGTCCACAGATGCTTTGTAGATCCCAAGAGAAGAACTCTCTCCCTTGACTACTGCTTAAAACTTGCTGAGTCCATTAGCGCTTACAGACCCTGATTGATTTGGCAAGTGTTTGTAATAGGCACTACACAAATATAAATGATTCTCTCTGCCGTAAAAATTTCTAATTACACATTGAGAAATTTCCTTCTCTCACGCTGGTCTGTAAGTGGACAGGCTTCTTCAGGAAAACGTGCTCAGTCTGATTTGTGTTGTTGCCAGGTCTCCTCTTTGCTAATCTACCCTGGAAGTCATCTGTTTGACGGCAGCATTTAGTGCTGACAGAGCAGCCTGTCTCCTTGCTGGTGTAGCTCCGTGTGTAGCAGTGATGGTACCTGACTGTCTCGTATTGGTGAATTATCCTTCCTAGTATCTTTCTGGGATATTCAGCCTATTTGAGGTACAGTGGTGGCATATCTGAAGAGTGCAGCAGTAACGTGGAGGAGGGGGGGAGAACTTGTTCTGTAGCACGTCGTGGTCTTGTTTCACCCACAGCCCAGTGGAGTCATCTGATGGAGCTCATGTAATGCTGTGCAAAATGTCAGGAAAAATGAGATCTCAAGGTGGTGTGATTCACCTGTGAGGGGTTTTAATGCGGTGAATCATGCCTGTTAGAAATACTTCTGAACGCTTCCGTGTGGAGCTGCTGAACTGTTTTGTCCTTGAGAGTTAACCCTGCGTCTCTCTGACTCCCAACAGCATCTTGAGCCTTCGTCACCACAACTTTGCGTTTTCCAGTGGTGCTCCATGCTTTTTTCACATGCTTCCCTATATGCCAGGGACTCTTGAATGCCTTACATGCTCCAGTCCTCACCCCAAAGCGTGCTGAGCTGAAAACAAACCTGGGGTAGTGAACTGCGGGAGAGAGGTGACAGAAAGAGGAAAGGCTGCGCTGGCAGCAGTGCTGTAACACAGTAGCTGGGTGTGCTTTGGGCTGCCGCTCGTTTGAAGTTAGGGGGGTTGGCTCTAGTGAGCTCCACAGCAACTTTGGTCGTAGCAAGATCACAAAAGTATGATCGTGTATTTTGCTTCCCCTTTATCAGCATGTTAATTGTGTGGGCTGGTAGGGCAAGACAGGAAAACGCACTAGGTCTGAAAAAGGCAAATGAAGTTGCCATCTCTGTATGGTTTGTTTGATATGTTTGGTGGTAGTGATGCTTATTTAATGTTTGTAGAGAACACAGGCACACTCAGGAGTCCAGGTGTTTCGGGGGTCTTTGTGCTTTGAGGATCTACAGGTAGAGAGTAGAGGGCAGACTTGGATGCATGGAACTTATAACCTAAAGGAGAATAAATCCCTTTGTTCCCTAGAGTGAAGTTAGGATGGCAGAGCTGAAAGGGGACCCTTGAGAGCACGTGGCCAAGCAGAGAGGCATGAAAGCAGCTTTGTTTTAACTGAATACTCCCTGGCACGGGCTTCACCTTAGATGACACTCTCAGGGTAGGGGTGGTTGCCTGGGGAAGGCACTGTATGAGTGGCTCCTGTCGGGATCAGGGGCAGACTGATCAACGATCTTCAACTATAAATGATGACAAGGATTGCAGAGAGCAAGTTGGGCTTGAAATATGCCTGCAGCAACCTTGTGTTTGCCACAGTTGTTATTCCAGCACAAGGAATTAAGTGGAGGTTTGAGGAGAGACAGCAATACCTGCATCCCCTTCCAGCCCTGCTCACCGGCTGTACTGAGGGGTGCTGGATGCTGTGTACATAGAGGAATCGCGTGTGTTTTGCAGTAAAAGCTAACCAGTAATAATACTGATTGTTCCTGGAGCCTTTCTTTTCTCTAAATGGGAGAGAATGTTTGTAGAGGAATTTAGGCATCTCTGCTCTTTTGTTTTTTTGCTTTTTTCAGTCTCTTCCAAGCCAGGGACCTGTGTGAAAGTGCTGACGATTGAACCCGCAGGTAACTGCCAGCTGCAGGAAGATCTGGCTCTCCTAGCAGACTGCGCCCTGCCAGCCGAACTGCGGGTAGGGAGCGTTTATACTACTTCTGCTCTCTGTGGCGCTGTGATATGTGTTCAGTCGCATTCTCTCCATTTTAATTGTTTGTTTGTTTGCTGATATTCCAAACACTGAAAGCCTTTTGTTGCTTGGAAATGCTATAACATTTTTTAATGAGACTGTCAGTGCTGGTCCTTACCCTTGGAATTTTCCCCCAGCAGGGATCTGGGTAGACAAAACCCTTGCCATGTGGTTGGTGGGGATTTCCCTGTTGACTACAATGGGACAAGAGTTGGCCCCCAACTCTTTTTCCTTCTCTCTGCCATCCTTCCTAAGCATCAGAAATGTTTTATCAGCAGGCATTGGTAACCAAAGGGACATATAGATGGAAGATGGCTTGCTGGGCTTGCTTACTAGGGACTGACAGCAGTGAAGAGGTGCTTTCAAATCCTGAAAATATTTCCAGCAGAAATATGAGTCCCTCTGAAGTGAATTTAATTTGACCTGCCGTAGATTTGCTTTTCATAACTACATCTTATTGACCCTTAGAAATAGCCTGCAGACCACAGCTTGATGATCACTGTTAAAATACCACCAGTATTCTTAGGCTGAGATATGTGGGTCTTCACTCCCAATTGCAGGCGAACAGGATAAATACTGGTGGTCTTCATGCTCCTTCCATCTGTTGTTTTCTGTACTACCAGCAGATTCACTTTGCTCTTATGTCAGTCCTTCTTTTCTTCTCTGTCATACCAAGCTCTGAATTTAATAACAGGAACTCATTTTAGGTGGCTGCTGTGCCCAGAGATTGTATGATTGAGTGATGTAGCAAAGTTTATTGCCTTTTTTTTTTGTCCCCTGCCAAATAACCTGCCTGGTGCAGAGAGCCTGAGTGTGTGACTGACCTGCTGGATAAGGTTTGTTACCTGTAATAAGTCAGCATGTTTTGTGCTGGCTTTTGGCAGGCGTGTTTCTCTGAGTACTGAGCACTTTCTAGAGGGAGTTTTTCTCCATCAAGCTTCCATCTACCAATGCAGAAATCTTTCCTACATAACCTGCCTCCCTCAAATAACTGTGTATTTATTTATGGCTTTCAGTATACTTTTCTGTATGTTTGCAGGCTTTAAAGGAAGGTGATACCATAAGTAAGCCTCAGATTTATCTCCCCAAGAATTAAAAAAAGGATTGTAGGCCTCAACACATTGAGATTTATATAAATTTTAAGTCACTTCACAAATAAAAAGAATGCTTTCTGTTTGCTTGTTCCCAGACCTTCATGACATGTTCCTGTCGGGTTAAGCTTTTCTTCTCAAGGGTTAGAAACACTTTCCTTTTAATTCTTTCATGCAGAATAGGATCTGGAAGGAAAATATGAAACTTGGAATAATGCAATCATCTGAAAGCACTGTGAATGCCTCTGTGAGCTGTGGTATTCTTGCTGTGTTCGTAGACCAGAACAAAGGCAGTTCTAGCAGCATTAGAGTTACGCCTGTTCACTAGAGGATTTGTGTGCCATACACAGACGTGGGTGCTTTGTTTAAGCCTGATAAATTCTAAAAGATTCCCATTTTTCTCTGTCTATCTAGTTTGTTGGGTTTTTTTTGTAACTTACAAAGTATGTATGAACAAATCTCTTCATCCTATTGCCATTTATATCTCATCCTAATGTGTGCAAATTGTTAAATTCTATAATTAGGCATCTTTGTTCTGGGACAGAGGAATCTCACATCCTCATTCTTACTGGCTTTGATGCTGTACAAGGAATAGTGTACAAACTATGTAACCTAAAGTGTCTGAATAAATGACTGAATAGTCACTTACGTTTACATCTGTGTTCTTGATAGAAATACACATTTTTTCCAGCTTATGCACAACAAAATAGGTATTCAGCTTCTGGATAAAAGCCAGCATTTCTTGATGGCATTTCAGGTGGTGATCTGAATTTGGCAAGAGACATTCTGAGCTGCTGCGTGTCTTGTAATGCCATATTACATGAAGTTGGGATGTATACAACTTTCTGTTTCTCTACAAACAAATAATTTGCATGTAATGTCTTTGATATTTGAATGATGCAGAAAACTCTATGCATCCTGTTTTCATGGTTCAGTAATATGCTATATGACTAAAATGATAATTAACATTTGATATCCAATCACAGTTCATTATTAGTTTTGAGTGAGAATTATGTGTTCTTTGAACTCTTACACGTTTATAATCTTGTTATCTTGTTTCTTATTCCTGTTTATACTTGAAAGCCTCTTCTCTTTCAGTGTTTGTTTTTAAAAGTGTGGTTGTTGTCTCTATTTTGTTTCAAACTAGTAATGGCCAGAATTTTTCTGACCACAACAGCTGCTGCTTTGGTTTGTTGCAATAAAATTTAGCAGTGATAGATTTAAGTAAAATACCATCAAAAGCCAGGCAACTGTCAAAAAACATGGGGCTTTTCACTGTTTGCATAGCTTTTCATCTTGTGTCTGCCAGGTGACCTCTGAGTTAAACACTCCAAAGCTTCCAGTATATGAGACTGTAGGCACATTGTTTCCTTGTAGCTGGTTTTTAATTACCTTTTGACTGAAATATTTTTTTTTCGAAATCAAGATGAAGTCATACTTAAAAGGATCAGAATTTGCTGTGAAATAAATACTCTTCTCTCCATCTGTGTTAACATTGGTATGGCTGCAAAAAAATGTGACCGTTTGTCACTTTTGGGGTAAAGCTATGTCTTGTTATGCGTAGAAAGAACAGCTGGAAAGAAGTCGATGGGTTTCCATCTTGTCTGTCTTGGCACCTGTGTAGCGTGGTTGTCCATGGCATTTATTCCTGTGCTTTGTTTTGCCCATTTGGCAGAGGCAGATTAACTGAAATCTTTATAACATGCTTTCAATTTATTTTTTTTTTTTAATCCAGTCCACTTGCATCTGGTTATGGGCTGGATCCCTTGGATTACTAACGCCTGTGTTTTGTGTTGTAATTTATTTACAATTTTCTTGCTGCAATAATCTGGCCAAGGTACAAATTGCTGCCACTGATGTGTTTTGTGTGTTTTTGCCTCCAGCAACGTTTCTCTTTAAGCGCTACTAGCAAATTCATAGCAGCAAAGACTTGGTCCTCTGCATGTGATGGCTGGAAGATGCTGTGAATGTTCAAGCAGTCTTAAGCTATAGAGGTGTTGAGAATATTTCTGTATGGTGAACGAGTTATTGTGAATGTGTTTGCACCTCGTAGGCTAGACTGTTTTGTGCGTCCTGAGCAACATACTTAACTTTGGCAGCTGTGCTTTGCCTGGACAGGGGTGTGCTAAGGAGGTTCCTTGAATGGAGGTGTGGGAGGAATAAGCCAGTTTTCTGTAAGGAGACCCTGAAAAGGAGATGAAATTCCTCAAGCATGACAAGGGAGTAGAGTAGAAGTGGTGGAAATGTAAAAGGGAAAATTCTGCAAAGCCACTTCATGCTGAATAGGAAGGACAAAGACATGAACCTGCTTTTGTAGTAGGAATGGGAAATGACCTTGTAAACCTGAGTATCAGAGTGGGGACCAGGCAAGGCTAGAAGCAGGAAATTGAGCCCAGAGGAGTTTTCAATTCAGGGGACAAACTGTGAGACAAATAACTCCCATGTCCATTCCAGAGGGATGGATTCCTTTTAAAGATTTACATTTGGACAATGAAAAGAGAGCAAAGAAGGGACGCATGTAGGAGATGCAGAGTTTGTCTCAATTAAAATTCTTGTGCTACACAGAGTGTCACCTCATCAAAGCCTGTTTCTAGGTTTATTTTACCTGTAATGTGCCTGCAAAGTTGTACCCTTGAAAGTCATGTCAGAATTTCTAGGAGACAATGTGGAAGTCATGGGCATAGGGTGAGGTTAGCAGCAAGGCAAGCAGAGTAGGCAGTGGATCGTGACTACTAGTGTTTGTAGTGGGATGCCACAGAGAGTGGCTGCAGATCCCAGACCAAGGTTGGTTTGTGGCCATGAAACAGAGACACAGATAACAGCAGAATAACAGCCTGAGGAATCTCCAGCAGGGACAATCTGACCTCATCTTCCATGCTGGAGGTGCCCTGTGTCACAGCTGTATGGAAAGCAGGTAATAGATCAAGTGGGGAGTATTCCCTGAATTGCTGCATCTCTTCTGGGAGAGGAGTTCCCCAATGGGGAAGGACTCACAGGGGAGAGGGAAGGCAGCAGTACTACTGTGACAGCCACGTGCACCGTTTGAATGTCACTGGGCTTACTCTCCAGTGATTAGGAAGCAGAAGCTGCCAGATGTTGCTGTGGACAGACAAAGAGCCTGGCAAACAGGGCCAGATTGCTGTGTTCAGTGGTGGTGTGAGCTTTGCCAGCTTGGTGCCTTGCCACATCCTGGGACCTGCTTTGTGAGAGAAACCGCACTGCACGCGAGCTGAGCTTGGCTGAGAGCACCGACCCAGCGTGCTGCAGGCTGTGTCTTGGCTTAGTTTGGGAGGGAGGAGACACCTGGCTCCTCGGAAAAGCTGAAAGTTAGTTGCTTTCAGTTAGGATGGAGGCAGGTGTGTTGGAAATGGGGCTGAGGTAGGCTACGATTGGGAGACTGATCTTTGTGATCAGCCCAGGGTTTTGCCCGGTGCAAATTTGGGATGTAGTCTTGCTGGATGAGAGACAGTGATAATAAACGCCTCAGCTGGGGCAGCACAGGGGTGTGTGTTTGGAAAGCACAAACCAAAGGAAGCTTTTGATTCCAGAGATGAATTGTCTTGGTTACGTGATTGTGAATATAAACTTTTTTTTTTACAATTAAATTACCCTGTATATAGGATTATGTGAAAGTGAAAATATTTGGAGGTATCACTTTAAAATAACATAAAGCCAACAGATTTTGTGGTTGGGTTTTTTTTGTGTATGTCTGTGTGCTGTCTTTGTTGGCGTGCGGGACTGGGAGGAGGTGTGTTGGTGTTAAAATAATTCACCAGAGAATTAATACTGCAACGCTATCTTTGGCTGCAGATCAAATGAGAAATTTAATACGTGCTTTAGAAATGTTGGATTATTCAAGTGAGGCAGTAATCGTAGCCAAACCATTTGAAACTGGTGTATACATCTGTGTAATCTATACGTTGCTACATCGACCTGTACATCTACACAGTAAAGGGCTAGTCCTAAGCTCTAGTATGCTTATGATACCCACTGCATGAAGTAAACTTCACTTCCACTTGGTTATCTGCCATGTTAGGTGGCACAGAAATGCTTTCCAGAGGTGTATGGACAGTCAGGGAGTTTCCATGGATAAGGCAGGCAGCTGTAACTTGTACCAGGAATATCTCTATCAGGAGTGCAAGGACTCCAGTTCCTCACCCTGAAACCTTTGTTCAGAGCATCTCTGGTGCTCTACACTGTGCTGAGGGAACAGATGGATGATTGCTTCTGGGAAGACCAAGAACTCCAAACTTGAGACCTCGAGCATGTTTAAAGCACGAATGTTAAAGGTAGGGTTTCCTGTTTTCTCTTCCTAGGTTGGTTTTGGGGAGTTACCATTTGACAGCACTGACAACTTTAACAGTTGTCCTGATGTGTGTTTCCGGGTGGCAGATTACAACTTTTTGTGCCATAAGGTATGTGTTTGTGCTGTACTTCATTCTCCTCGCTTTTTGCCACGAGTCTAGTCTACCTGCCTCCCCTACTCATCCAGTGCTGGATACACTCTGCAGAAGCAGCACTGCCTCATCGGCTGGCAAATCAAAAGTCTTACTGCAGCTGGAAACTATATTTAAAGCATTTAACAAAACAGCAAACCCAGCCTTTCTTGCAGAGGTGAGGAGATAAATTTATGGATTCAGCTACAGCATTCACAGCTGCAAAATCTCCTACTGCTGGCTTGTGAGTTCAGTGTCTGGAGAGGGGAATGTTTGATCTGCAGGTAAACAGCAGTAAGAATGGATTTTGAGATCCAACCTCAACTTATTCTCCTGCCTTAATGCCATGCTAATTATTTTTTTTTTTCTTGTTCTGAGGGTAGACATGAATAGAAATAAGGTGTGGAAAAATGTTGGAGCTGCAGCTTCAACATATAGGGAGAATCAGAGTTAGAGAGTCCAAACTTCGAAAATATATTTGAGCTGCTCTGACAGTTGGTTGGTAGTGCTGTTTGGTTTGGTGCAGTAAGAAAGATGCTAGTGTTTTGGTCTTTCTTCCCTCTCCAGGCATTTTTCTGTGGTCGCAGTGATTATTTCAAAGCCCTTCTTGAAGACCATTTCAGTGAGAGCGAGGAGCTGCAGACACAGCCCAGCATCCCTGTGGTGACTCTCCACAACATCTCAGAAGACATCTTCATCCGGGTCCTCTACTACATCTACAGTGATGATACAGAGGTGAGGTCAGCCATGGCGCCTTTCCTGCTGTGCTGCTTAACTCTGGAGGTGTTCACGGCAGTGTTTTCTTACAGCATATGGAGGGGACTGTGTGTGACTTCTTAAATCCCACTGCCCTACTCTGCTACCTCATTTCTGTCTCAGGAACCCACATACTGGGACTTGCTGTTAGCCAGGCAGGGATCTAGTTTATATGCATGGTGTTTGGGAAGCAAATCCCTAGTTTTTCATCCCATAACGAAAAATTTGGAAGTTAGGTTGCACGTTGTGTGTTGGCGTGATAAATGCAGGGCTTTGCTGACTTCCCTCTTGGACTCTGTGGAGGGATAAGGCAAGCAGCTCCCAGTAGATGGCAGATTGAACACATTTGGCGAAGTCCAAAGATTCGGCTTACTTACTCTTGGCATCATAGCCCAATTTTCCATTTGTAGCGGGTCGTTATTTCTACTGTTGTTTATTGCTGGGGTGGGCAAAGGTTCCACTGGGAGACCAACACCTTGCTGTGCTCAGTATTGCAAGCAGTAACAAAATGGCCTTAACCCTCCTAGTTTTCAGCCTAATGGAAGGTGCAGAAAATCCCAGCGTTTAAGCACCTTCCTGCTTCGGTTTTGTGGCAAATGCTTTCAGCAGGTCTAGCTATGAGGTGCCAGAACACATTCTGGCATTAGAGCAGTGATCAGAGATGCCGCTGCACCTGCCAGTGTCACTTCTCCCCAGCGGTATTTGTGCTCTGGGTTAGGTGCCACATACAGAGAGTCCAAGCAGCTGTGACCTTGTTCCTGCTGATCTGTTTACCTTCAGCTAGCAGCAGGGAATGTGCAGTAGGGAGAGATGTATTTAGCAGGCAGCAAGGGTAGGATTGCCATTGGGATGCCAGAGAGCAGATGCTTCACTTGTCTGCACTCTTCCCTCAGCCATGTGCTGGAAGGGCAGGCAGAGAGGGAAAGAAGCATGTTGGGGTTGTGAAGATCTTCCTGACCTTGTGACTGCATTGCAGCGCGACCCTGTTCCTTGCATCTCTCCAGCCTGCCTGCTCTCCTCGTGATGATTCACAGGAAGGATGTTTCCGAAGCAGCCATCCCTCTCCAAGGGGGGCCCCAGCTGCCCTGTCTGGACTTGGAGTGGGAGGACAGACCCACAACCATATGTAGGAGTTGAAAGGGTCTTGTTCATGTGTTTTCTATGCAAATGGTACCATTGCAGAAACTAGCTTGGATTTCAAACTGAGCAGCCAAGATATGAGAGTTCATATCTTGGTTCTGCAGAGAGTTCGTCTGTCATGAAAAACTATCAGGAAAAGTGGTCAGGAAAACAGGATTATAGCTAAGTTCCACACTTGCATGTGAATTGTTCTCCTTGCCCTGGATTTCTCCAGCTGAGTGTCAGCACTTCTAATTCCACTTCTCTTTTTCCAAAGGATTTATGTCTCTGCCATGTAGTAGTGGCAGTGCTTGCAGTTGGAAGGAAGAATGTGTGCAGAGGACAGGAACAGTTCCAGGCAGAAAGAGGAGTTACTGACTGGAGTTTTGTGGGGGCTCAAGGGGAGCTTTTGGAGGAATGTTTGCCAGGTTTATACTTGATCAAGCATTTGGGAACTGCCACCAATAGTACTGACTCAAATGCCTCCAACTTGTGAAGTTCTTGGAGCTTATGAAAGGACAAAGCAGCACTTGATCAATAACCCCAAGAGCTTTGTTACTCCACTGTGACACTACAGCATTCATGGCATGTCTCTTGTACGTCTCGCATCCTTCTGCACAGCTGTTGCAGGGTGTTATACAGCTGAGAGTTGCTGTGAGTAGTCTTTCCAAACACTGGTGTGGACAGCTGTAGGGAAAGAAATAACCAGCCTTTTGCAGTTGTCAGAGTGAGCAACCACATGTGTAGATGTAGACAGCAGTGTTTTTGCTGCAGCAATCTAGACCAGTGTGGCTTGGTCTTTAGATGGAAGTGATCTCACCTCCTGCACAGCCAGGGTATGCTGCATCCTGCAGGTTCGCTGTTAAAATAGATGTGGGTAACTGTGCTCTTTGCACTTCCGATGAGCAGGAACAGAACTCTGCAGAGAGAGGCTCTAGTTCCAGGTTAGTGACGCAGATGGCTGACTAAAATAGGATTTGCCCAGCCAGGGGGAAGAGACTGAGTGAAGCTGGAGGTGGTGTCTCCAACATTATCTACAGCATTTTTTTATTCTCAGGTCACTTGCAAGGAACAAAAGTTCCCAAGAAGGAAATGGGAGGGTGGTTCTCTAGCTCAAGAGCCTGGAAATGTTAAAGATCGTTCACAACGGTGTCAGCTTGAGCATCTGGTGCATGAATTTAGTTCAGTTTGAACGCCTGTTAAAGCTGCAGTAGTGTTTGATGTGCAGAGTCTGTTCCTTACTGAGTTGGACCTCACCTACAGTTTATTTGGGGTGTGATTCTCTGTCCTTGGATGTATCCCTGTGCCAGGGAGGTTATGCTGGCTGAGTTAGCAGAGACAGTTTGGGGAAGAAACTTAAGAGAATTTTGCATGTTTTTCACAAAATGCAAGTCCAGCAGCACAAAATGGGAGGAGAAGTCTAGTGGGGAACGAAGTGCTCTATCCTGCCAACCTGTTCCATTTGTCTCTTTGAAGGGCTTTCAGTACCTCTGGTAAAAGCTACCTCCTCCTTCCACTGCCACGTTGAACATTTCTTAGCAGCCGGCTTTTGGCTGCACTTTGGTGTTTCAGCGTTGCTTCATGCTTAGCTGGAGGAGTTAGCTGCAGCATGGCAAACTTCTTGCTTTGTGCTGAGCAAGCTGCTGCTGCAGCATTTTAGACTCCTCTGTGGTAACTGAGCAGGAGGCCCTGAAAGGCTGAGCTCCTGTCTCTGCATAGTACTGTTAACACCTGGCCGGTAATGGACCAAACGGCACTTCACCAGCACTTCAGGGAATCTCTGCTAAAACACAGGAGCTGTGGAATCACAGAATGATTTGGGTTGGAAGGGACCTTAAAGATCATCTAGTTCCATTCCCCCTGCCACGGACAGGGACACCTTCCACTAGATCAGACTGCTCAAAGCCTCATCCAACCTGGCCTTGAATACTTCCAGGAATGAGGCATCCACAACTTCTCTGTGCAACCTGCTCCAAGAGAAGTCGGCAGTTTGCTAGAGACAAGTGAAGTGGGTAGGACTGGACAGTAATTTCTCTCTTTCCATTGCCAGCTGTCCCCGGAAAACGCCTATGATGTGCTGTGCGTGGCAGACATGTACCTGCTGCCTGGGCTCAAGCGCCTTTGTGGCAGGACCTTGGCTCAGATCCTCGATGAGGACAACGTTGTCAGCATCTGGAGGATTGCAAAGCTGTTCCAGCTGACCCGGCTGGAGGACCAGTGCACGGAGTACATGGCAAAGATCATCGAGAAGGTAACAGAAACACTCCCACTGTAGTTGCTACATAGGCCTGTAAATCTAACTGCAAAGTGAGCCATAGATACAACAGATTTAATGGTTGTACTTTGGTCTGTAATAAATAGTTGGCCTCTCTGGTTCAATGTGCTTCCTGAAGCTGATCAGTGGTTAAGTAGCAAAGCACATGGTCAGTTAGGACAGAGGACAGGGAGTGTGGCTGTATCTGAGGTTACTGCAGTAAGCAGGATGCTAGTGGCTGTCTCGCTCATCCTTGTGGACTGCGAGGTGAAAAACCTGCCCCCAAAGTTCTGCAAGTGCCATGGGCAGGTGACTTTCAATGAGCTTTCAGCCGCTGTGCCTGGAGTAACAACGGTGTTACCTGGATACATGGTGTAGTCTGGAGAATGCAGTGGGGTGTGTAGGGGAGCTCTGTGCAGGAAATGTCTTTCAGTGTTTGCTGGAGGGAGTTTGTTCTGGCATAATGCTATAGAAAAAAAGTAATCAGTGTGATCTCTCCTCTTCTCCAGGATGACAAATCTAACAGTAGGGGTTTCCACAGAGAAAATTTATCTGTTGAACAGCCAGAAGTAATGAATCTAACACTGAAGTTTTCTTTATGGGGCTCCATTAAGTGTAATCTTGAGGGATTATAGCTTGAAGTTTCAGGACTCGGAATCTATGTTTTATCCTGAGACAGATTTTTATAAATGGCTTGTGCAGTTCACATGGGAATGTAACATTTTCACCTGCAGCTTGAAAGGTGTGAAATTTTTTTGGCATGTGAAAGCAGCAAAGGAAATCATTCTGGGGCTGTTATTTTGTTCAGTTTATATTTGGGGATGATAGACACATCAGCATGCACCTAGATTGTGGCTTCTGAAAAAGGGATTTGGTTTGAAAGCTGATGAATACGCCAAATAGTAATCAGGCAAGGTAGGGCTTTGCTTCTGTGTTCTCTTTGCGTTCCCCTTCTTTAGCCTGAGTAAGAGTCCTCAGACCCAGCATTGGCAATGTGCCTTCCGAAGGTCATTGGCACAAATGGAGCCACCCCAGCTGCTCAAACATCAGCAGCTGCCAGCATCTTGTGGAGGTGCACTGATGATGGCAACAGGGAGAGATTTTGGCAGTGTGTGTAGCACGGAGCGGGGCTCAGCAACCTGCCATGCCCAGGCACAGTTTGGTAGCATAGACAGACGGAAGATGCTTCTCACCCTTCAGCGCACCACATGTTCCTGGGGAACTTGATAGGAAATCACTCACGAGTGACCTGATTCTGTCAGGCTGGGTGCAGAACAGAGCAGCTGCCTTGCTGTGATCTGCTGGTTGGCTGTTGGTGGTGGGGCTGAGAGCCATGGTGGGCATAGTCATCTGCGGCTCCTGGTTCTGAACTGGGCACAAGCACCTGCTGTCTTGCCTGTTGCGAGGCATTTCCCAAAATTGTCTGGCACCATCTCCTGGTTTGTGCTGGGGGAGCCTTTCTGGAGGGATTGTTGTATATATTCATGTGTCCCAACACCAGAACTATGGATGCTTAGTTAGAGGGTATTACAGTGTGCTGTTTGAGGTGCAGATTGCTTATGGTTGTGACCATTTAGTGTTGGAGTGTTACTGTCTCCTTAAGATGAATTCCAAGACACATCTGCAAGTGGTGTCTGTAGGAGACATAGGAAGATTTGGGTCTCCATGTACTCTTAGCATTCCCTTTACTTCTGTGAGATCCCTCAACAGTGGCTGAGCTTGTTATCCCAACTCTTTACATCCCTTTACTTGTTGTCTTGTCTTCCTAATGGTTCTTCTGTCCACCCTGTCCAGCTGGTGGAGTTGGAGGAGTTTGTGGCTGCTGTGAAGGAGAATGCAGAGGCTGTGGAGGAACGGCAGGAGACTGACTCCATTCCTCTGGTTGATGACATCCGCTTCCACATCACCAGCAATGTGCAGACTTACAGCGCCATCGAGGAAGCCAACCAGAAACTTGAAGCTCTGGAAAACCTCCTGGCCAGTATAGGGCTTGAGTGCTGATGTGTGCAAACCCTGCCTGTCATATGCAGTCTGGATCCCCCCCGCTGGGTTGACTTGGAGTGCAAGAACATCCGAGCCTCTGAATGTGTGTCTTCCCCTTCTTTGTCCTCCTTTCCATCCACTTACAGGCATGGTTTCTTTTTAATTTATTTGTGTCTGGACATACACATGTCTGGTTTGTGTTTGGTTTTATTTTGTTTTTTGCTTCTCCTTTCAGAAGTAGCTCCCAAAGCTCAGCCCAAATCAGTAGCTGCTCCTTTGTACAATACGATGCGGATAGGAGACTGCAGGCTGTTGGCAGTGATACGGGAGCTGTCCTGGGGGACTTGCTACTGCCTGGCGTTAGAACCCATCCTGTTCTATTGCCCAGCAACACACTTCTGAAACTGGTTCGTGCCAGGATATTTGCTGAATTGCCACCAGCAGGGGAAGAAAACTGGATTAAACTCTCTAAGTGTAGTAGAAGGGAGGTGGCCTTTTTTACACTGTCAGCATTATAAGATTGGCAAAGGTGGGCAGTGCTTCCCTAAGAGGGACACAGGATTACTTGACTGTGTGGAAGGCACTATCTTCACTTTTTAGTCTAGTTCTTAGATTAAAAAACCCAAAGTGATTTCCAGGTCTTCCCTAGCTTTTCATTGCTTTGAAGTGCTCAGAATTTAAGAGCTTTGCTTTCTGAACAAACGTCTCTGGGAATACAGTAGAGACCAGAGTCCTTCCATTCTTAGAAAGCAGTAGCTTTCAATGCATAAAAAAGGGAGAGCACCCCTTTTCTTCCTAAGAGGGGAAGGAAACACCTTCTTGGAAACAGTACTTTTCCCTTGCTTTTTGTCCACTGTGGTAGAGTAAAACTGACTTGCTGGTGGGTCAGGGAAGAGGGGTCACCAGAAATCTTTTTTAAAAGGAAAAGGGGCCTTTTGGGTCTCTCACAGGGCAGCTGTCCCACTTGTCAACCTTCTGGCTTTGCTCAGCCTTGAGCCTTGTAGCTTCATTGTTCTCCAGGAAATTCACTGTTTGTACTAATGAATGTTTTTCAATCTGTGTTCTGCAGTAGGTCGAGTTATCTCGTGTTGTCTCCCTAGACTCCTAATGAGGGTGATGGTGTTCTTTCTCCTTGGCACTAATCAGCAGGCGATACCCCTGCATAAGGCTTGCCTTGCCAAATAGGGTGCCCTCGGAGCTGTTCATCTCCAGAATGGCATGTTATGAGAGTCTCGGGTCTCCAAGGCACAGGCTGGGCATGCTTTGCCATGCTGGGAGATAGAAGAGGTGGTGTGTGAAGCACACAGAGAATCTTGCACAGGCAATGGGCTGCCGTTTTGGTCACTTTGTGAGGCAAGAGCTTGAAATAATCCATGTCAGGTGTGCTTTTAGCGTTTGAGGTGGGAACTGGGCATGGATGCTCTGCATCTTCAGGGTGGTTTTTTCTGTATTGGTAGTGGTGCTTCACAGGGATAAGGAAAAGGTTTGGAGATCCAGCATTTAGCAGAGACTTGCTTCAGATGTGGAGGTACTGGGAGGGAGGATGGGTTTCTCTTCTTTGCTGATCTCACCAGGTAAGAGACTGATGCTCCCACACCATGCGAGAACTGCAGCCTTACCATCCCTGCTCAGAGCACCTTCCTGTATCTGGTGTGCACTGAAGCTGTTTCCATGTACATGGGACAGGCTTTGGGCACCACTTGCACTAGGCAGGCTGGGTTCAGTTGCACTGAAGAGAGGGCACTGGAGTTTGGCCACTGTACTCAAGAGAAGCTGGACTTGGGCAAAATCCTGTGTCAGGATTGAGTTGCACTCAACAGAAGCTGGGGACAGAGCTGGTGGGGCAGGAATGAGGTGTGTTGACTTAACGACCCCGCATGCTTGTGCACTTTGTCATCTCTGTTTAACTGGTTTCTCTTGCAGAACAAGTCTCTTTGGGGCAAATGATGGTGGCTGCAGGGCTATTCAAGCAGGGCATGCTTCAATTCTTCTGTTTCAAAATGCTTGTGAGGAAGTGCAAGGAGTTCTTGTGGTTTTTCTGCAGCCATATTAGGGTGAGGGAGGAGGATGTGTTCCTGCAGGGGTGTGTTGCTGTGTGGAAGCAGGGAGCAGCAGAAGTGTTCTTCTGTTTGGGGTGGTGACACGGAGAGGAGCTGTGTGTTTGTTGTGTGATTTGTGGAGGTACACCTCCATGTCCTTCTCTAGGCTTGATGTGGCTTTGACAGGACCACCAAAGAGCCCAGCACAACTTGAGCTGATAAAGGCATCTCAGTAAACTTGAGGGGAAGGGCTATTGAGAAAGCTTTAATATGAATTCCCATATATTTTAGAGAAAGAAGAGTGGAAACAGAACTGCCTGTTTTCTTGCTCAGTGGAGTGTCAGGTTCATGAAAGCCTACTACAGAAACCGACAGCTTCACCCAGCTGGTTCAGTTCACCTGCGTTTCTCCTTCCTTTATGGCTGAAGATGACACTGAACATAAGCAGGATGTTTAGTTTATCACATCCCCTCTGCTCCTCCTGCATAAATTCCGCCTCTGACATCTTAGCAGTTGGCTTTCCACTGCAGTGCTTGTGACAGCCCTGCACAAGGCTTGCACGGAGCCACCAGAGAGCAGAACGTGGCCTTTGCCTTCTGCTTGTACTGAACGAGATGCAGAAACAGGATTACTGAGGAATGTGCTAATGCTTTTCTCTGCAGATGCCTCAGCTGCTAAAGCAAAAGGGATGCTGGTAGTGGGCAAAGCAGAAGGAAAGCAGAGGAGGGGCAGTGGTGCTGGAAACCATTTTCCGTATGGCTGCTCTTGAATAATTCCATCTCCGCGTCCTTAAGTGCGGAGCAAGTGAGGCTGCAGTTGTACACGTGGGAGGAAAGGTCAGTGTGGCCTTTTGATCTGTCCCCCCAGCAGCGCAGTTCCACGTGGGCTGCCAAGCAAACGCCTCATCTGCCTGCGTGCACTTAGTGGTCGCATCTGTGAGCCCTGTCAGATTGCCCAATTACTGGGGGTCCTTTGACCACCCCCCATCCCTTTTGGCAAAATAGGGCTATCAAAAACCATGTGTAAGCAGATGGTCAGCATGCTGGCAAGCTCTCTAAAATTAAGATGAGCCAGGTCAAAACTTAGATTTGAATTCACTTTATTCTTACTGCAAATAATTTTATCACAAAATAAAAACCTTTTGATTTTTCTTCTGTTGCCAGTGTCCTTTTTGTGTTCTGTTGCCTCTGTCCTTTTTATTTACTACTAGCCACTTGTTGAATTAAGAAGATTGTAAAATTTATCAGAGCAACATTATATTTAAGAAGAAATGTGTAAGCATGTGTGCAGCAATAAAATAGTATATTTCACTATATCTCTTCCTGCTGTGGCCTCTTTGTGACCAATTGACAACATCAGTGTGGCTTTATTTCTGAAAGAACTTGGTGGGCTCCTTCAGTGCTTTTCCCCTGCACCCAGCCACAGGCAGGCTCTGCACCGCCTGGCTTCCAAGCAGTGAGGAAAGTGTGACTCTGCTCCCCTCCCTTGGTGGCTGGGTTGTACGCTCCTGCCAGAGCATGGATGTAAAGCATGGGCATGATTTGCTGGCTCCTTTCTGCCCGGGTTATTCTGTTTCATTAGCAGCACTGTGGCACAGGCTCGGTCACTGTGGTGGTGGTGTGTCAGGGAGGTGATGTTTATCTCAGAAAGTGGCTCTGGGCAGCCCCTGACAGGTAAGTTGTCTCTCCCTGTCTTCTCGTCACCCTGTGCCTCTGTCATTGCTGACTGTCCATTAAATCCAAGGATGGAGATTTCTCAGCCTCTGTGCTTGATTACGCTGACTTCTTCAATGCCCGCACATTGCCCCTGAAGCACGTGTTTTCTCCAGAACCTCAGGTCTGCTGAAGTGCCCGGGCAGTCCTTCCTCTTTGAGGGGGCAGATGCTTATTTTCTCTTTTGCCTGCTTGTGTGTCTGGGTGGCTGCAATGGTGTTGGTGACAGTAATTGAGCTGTCTGTGTGCAGCCCCTGTTAACTTCAGAGTGTGACTGGCATTCAGGGAATGGGGATCCAAGCTCACCCCTGTAGCTCCATGTAGGAACGTGCAATTTTTGGAGGGGGGATACTAATAGCATCTGAATGACTAATGCTGTTGAAGGGAGGGACTGGGCTTGGAAGAGTTCAAGCACTAATCGGGCTTTTGGGAGTCAGTACAGTGCTTACAAGGAGTATCATTGTGCTGTGGAAGCCTGGAGTAAATGATGAGCCTCTTTAAGAGTTTTGAGCTGTTCATGGTGGTAGTCATGGTCAAACTGCGAAGATGGCACCTTCCCACGGAACAGCTCGCAGTTGGTGTGTGTTGACAGACTTGTCTGCTCAGGGTGACACTGAGTATTTCTCTCTCTCGCTGTGGGCAGCCTGGCACAGCCTGGGGAGATGGATTGCATCCGTCTATGCTCGGCTCCCAGAGATGAACGAACTTAGCTAGGGCTGGTGATGGGGAAACAAAGGCTTGGCTCTGTTCTCTGCTCACAGGGGATGGCAGTGCTGGCAGAGCAGGTTTTTGTTTTACCTTTTAAGCCAGAATAGGTTTGACATAACAAGTTTATTAAAAGAGGCCGCACTGCCGAACTGTTTGTCAGTCAGGGCCTGTTTTCAATAAAGGTGCTGGATCTGCTGGGATTGCTGCCTGCCTCGAAGAAGTGCTGAGGGAGAAGGAGAAACCCTTTCCTAGGGTTGTAAATGGTTTCTAGGGTGTTAGGTTGCAATCAGAGGTGGGTTATTGGCAATAACCAAGGAAAGGTCTGCAGAGATGGTATCTGTTGGGGGACAGCAGGCATGGCTGGGTGCAGCTATGGACATGCAGACCCTTAAGGCCAAAGCCAAGCTTCAAGCCAGGTGCAGTCAGCATCTGGGGAAGGGGGCAGGCACACACACGCCTTTCAGTTTTCCTAGTTGTGGTTAGCTTTGTAAGCCCACAAGTTCAGGACAAGACCTGAAGGGCATTTCGGGAGACTTAAGAAAGCCATGGAAGAGGATCAGAACCATGCAAAGAGCTAGCTCTGGTCCCGAGGGTCTGGCTGCTCGGTTCCCAAAATAAGCTCTGAGAAATGAGTGTGAGCACTTTCCTCTCCCTCCTCCTGTTAGCGTCAGAGCAAGCTTGAGGGGAAAGAGAGCAGAACTGGAAAGAGAGGTCTGCTCCCTCCTGACTGCAGCTCTCTGCCATGCGTCTGCTTTGTGCCCTGCTCTGTCAGCCGGTATGGCAAAGCTTTGGCACGGTGTGTTAGGAAAGAGGGAGGTGGGGGGAGTGCTGTGGCGTGGACGGATGCATTGGTTCCTGGGCTCAGGGTACAGTGGGGTTGGTCTAAAGAAATCCAAAATAACTTGTTATACCTTCCCCATGGAGGAAACTGAGCTGGTTTGTGTTGCACTGGGATGTCATTAAAACCCCAGTAAGAAAAAATGCCTCCCTCTTTATTCTTTTATCATATCGCTTCTTTGTGAGCCAGGGTCATCCCCGTACCCTTCGTACAAGGCTGCAACAGGGATGAACTGCGTGAGCAAGGCTGTGCAGAGACTTGCTCTGGAGGGAAGGCAAGCAAATGTGGCAGTTACTGTTCCTTGAGATATGCTTTAGGAGGTGAAGGCTGATCTTTCATATCAAGGCTAAGATGACATTATATCTCTTCCTTCTGCTCAGAAGGTTTTATTCTAACACATTCTTGGCACAGCATAGCAGAACCACCAATATTTCTATGAATTTTATTAAGCTTGCTTCCATAACGGGAGCCAGCAATCTGCTCTCTAGAACTCCTTCCACCCCCCTCCTCCCTGGATCTAAAACTGAGCTTCTATCCAGGAGTTTTAAAACAAATTTGTTGGTGGCAAGTTCAATCTCTTTCCTTTTCCCAAAGGCTGTCGTTGAGAAGCTGAAAACGCTTCAGGCGAGTGGTCCAGAAAGCCTCTTCCACCGCCTTCGTGGTCTGAGTGCCTGTTGGGCACAGCGTCTCTAAAGCCGTTCAAGGTACTGGCTCTGGCCACTCCTGAGGTCACTGCTCTTTCCCTTCCCAGGGCAGGGGAGATGGTATTTCTTGTTTCCTGATTATATGTGACCTTTTCCAATCATGCATGCAATTAAACAACAGTCTTCCAGGTCTGAAAGCACGTGAGGGCATGTGCCCACTTGCTCTGCCCAGTGCAGCACTGGCTGTGGTAATGGGGCAGATCAGTTTTGCGTGCCAAGTCCGGTGTTTGCTGGGCATCCAGGACTTGCCAGTCACACAAGTGCCCCTGGGCTGGGTTTTGGTGCAGAGTGGCCACAGTGTGGGATGTACGCACGCTTGGCACGGGAAGAAAGGGCTTGGTGTTAAAAGTGCGTGGGGCGAGCTCTGGAATCTCAGTGCCGTGGGGGTTTTGGTACGGACAACACAAGGGCCGTCCTGTGCTGCGGGCAGGCGGCTTGTTGCTGTCATTGCAGCACGAAGCTGGCCCTGCTGGACAGGGTGAGGGGAAAAATCATTTTTTTTTTTTTTCCTCTGAATAGAAAACAGAGTTGTTTGTTTCTAGTATGTAGATCCCTCCTGCTCCAGGGTTCACTGTGTTGGCCTGAGGAGAGCTTTGCTGGTCTTGCTGTTTCATGGTTTTTCACCTAAATGAAGGCATGACTCTGATACGAAGGCTGCTGACCTTGGGAAGGCTGGAAAGCCCTGCGTTTCTTGGGGCCATGGCTCGCAGCAGGGTTTACTGTGGTCTGGCAGGGGCTTGCTTACCTTTGGTCACAGACCTCTCCTAAACTGATGCACGGAAGGTACTGCTCATCCTTCACGCCAGAGCTGCCTTTGCTTCTCCTCTGCTGTTCTCATTGCTGCATGTTTTCTTACAAGACAAGTGTTTTCCATGCTGGACATGATGCCCTCCCCTCGGTTCCCCCCAGCCCAAGCAGCTTTCTTTGCCAAGTTTCCTCTGTTTAGACATCAGTGCATACCATGCGATCCATCCAAACTCTTAATTGATCTCTTAGGAATTGTTTTTCATCTTCGTTCTTGGAATGTTTCCAGGCTCTGAACAGCTTCCTCTGTAGGGAAGGGAAATTAATCCTGTGTCCCTCCTTCCTGAGGAGCAGTGGCCATGGGAGGTTGGCTTGCTCCTCTTGGGAGATGTGAGCTCTGCAGTGTTTGCCCATGGACGTGGGTGTTTGTTTTAATGCAGTGGTTGTTGAGAGAGCAGCAGGCAGGTGAGCAGTAGCTCCGCATCGGCAGCTTCCCAATCAGATTTAGAAAGAGAGCATCCCAGACTGATAAACTGGGAGAGCATTGCCCTGTTTCTATGTGCGAAGGGAACTTTTTGTGTTCATGCATGGAGAGAACAGCAAACAGCTGCCTGAAAAAAAACACTTTTGAGAGCCTGGAGTGAGCAGGAGCAGCGGCAGGAGTCAGGCTGTCGGCACAGTGTGCAGTAGTGATGGTCTCTGATGGTATGGTGGCACCTGCGTGGCCCCAGCAGCTCCATCCCACTTCCCCTGTGAAGGGGATCTCTCCAAGGCCAGGCTGGGACAGTGGCAGCCAGAGAGGTGCGAGTCCCGGCTTACCCCCACCAGCAGTGCTGGCGTGAACTACAGCCCCACTTCTCCCTCCTGCTCTGACGGTCTGTAAATCCCGTACTTAACTATTTGCCAGCAGAAAATGTGACCGAAGTGCTGCCGGTTTATGTGCTGAGCAGATCTTCTGAATTAAAATTCCTCATCACTCACTGACACTGCAGCATTTGGCTCTTCTTCGGTGCCTCAGCCTGGCTCGGGTGATGGGCTGTGTGGTCCCAGACATCTGACGGAGACATGGTCCCTGCAGCAATGTGACCAAGCGTGACACCTCTCGTCCTGAGCCCCCGTGGCAGGGCAGGCTGCCCGTCCCTGCCAGTCCTGTCAGCTAGCTGGAGAAGACTCCTTAGGAGCTCTCTCCCCTGCACACCATGGCTCTGTGCTGGCTCCTACTTCACCATCAGCCGATCCCCACCTTGCACCAAGCCCCGGAGAAACCGTCAGCTCTGGATAACACAAGGCCAAGCACGGGCTGTGAGATGAGAAACAGGCAAAAAACTTCAGGGTTCCCACAGACTGGCAGGATCGGACTGGAAGCACATGCTAAAAAACAGAAAGGCCACCTGCAGCCGTGACAGGTGGTGACACCAGGAAGGACTGTGTTGCCAAAAAGGCTCCTTCATGCCGGTGCTGCTCTCGGCTTCACGCCGGACTGTCCCTTCCCTCCTGGGCTCAGTCCCTGTCCCAGCACCATGGTGTGCTCCCTCCCACAGCCCTCAAAGCTGCAAGGAGCTTAATGACTGTGAGAATACCAGGCAAAAGGGCTGGGGACTTGCGGGTATTAAAGCAAGTCTTGTTACTCATGACGTTCCTTACTACTGCGGTGTGCCCGTTGGCTTGGCAAAAAGCCCCGGCTCCGCTCGCTGCACTGACGTGCATCAAAGCCATCGGCCAGAGCTTCCGACCTGGCGAGTGATCAGAAACACAACCCCATGTGGGGCCGCAGAAAGAGAATATTATTCTCTTGATGTAGCAGGTAGAGGCGTGAGGAGGATGGAATGAGTTGCCGGAGGTGGCGGGTCGGGTCTGGCACTGCCGATGCCTCCAGCCGCAGCGGTGGCGGTTGTCACCCCTTTTGGGGTGCGTGCGGGCGGCCGGGGAGCCCTCACAGACACAGGGGCTTGTGCTGAAGTCTGTGTGAGGACGGAGGCAGGAGGAGACCCTGCGGATGGGCTGTGCCCCAGCCCCGTGCTCCGGCCAGGAGGGGCATTTCCACAGCACCAACCCCAGGTCTGGACGAACTGGGGCTCTTGCAGCACCTGAGTGGTGCCGGGGAGCTGAAAGAGCAGCAAGCTCCACTCCCCAGCTCTCGTGGGGTCACAGCTATGGGGAAAAGGTGGGATTTAAGCGGCTGCTGTTCCTGATCATGGTGCAGATGCTTCTTGTCTGAACTGGCTATGGTTCAGGACCAACGTAGTGTTTTAACAGGCTTGTAAAAGCGTGGGAACCTGGTCTCAGCAGGCTGAGCTTGCCTGTTGCTCCAGGCTCCTCCACTAGCCCTGGACTGCTGGGGTGGGGAAGTACTTGGGCCAGGGGATTTTTTTTTTTTTCAATTACTTTTATAAGTTAGCACCTCAGCTACAATTGGAAAGAAAAAACAAAACAAAACAAAAAAGAGTCTGGGAAGGGCAGAGCTAGTTTTCCCTGAGATTACCCAGCCAGCCAGCACTGCTAAGTCAAAGCTAGATGTAAAGACATCTTACACCCGCAGTGCCACTAGCTAATTTTTGATTGTGCTGCTCTGGATTGCAGCAAATAGTGGTGTGAGGCTGCGGATTTCAGGGCTCTGAAAAAAGCTGACCTTGAAGCAGAAAGGGAACCTCAGGTCTCCATGAGACACGGCTGTCCCCCAGGCCCCCGGTCCACAGCGGCTGAGGAGCAGGTGCCGGGGGCTGCAGCCCCTTCCTCCACAAGCTGAATGGCAATTTACTATCTCTCTGCCTTTCCCTTCTCACCCTGCGGAGGGATGGCAGTCACCAATGATATCCTTAAACACGCTCTGTTCAGAAAACATAACTTTATTATTAGTTGCAATATACACTGTATTCCTTTAAGAAGGCTAAACTTGTATATGGTCTTTCCCACTGAAAATACATGTGTATGTATATGTTTTTCTATATGTGTGTATATATATATAAATGTATTTTATTGAACTGGATCACAACAGAACAAGAGAGAGAAGCTCAGAAATTACTTGGAAAAGTAAGTGCGATCTCCATGGGTTCGTGCTGGCAGTGTGCTAAGGTGAGTGGTATAAAAGAACAGGCGAAATAGAAAACGTGATGGGGGTCAGGCAGTGGGGAACGGCCTCTCAGTGCTGCGGGTGGTGATGCATACAGTAGTTACACGTTGCCATTGCTCAGTCATGGGTGTCCCCTGTTCTCAAAGGCAGACCAGCCTCTGGTGCGGCTCTGCACCACAGCGTTGGCAAGGCCGGCTGTGCTCCCTGCGAACAGTACCTGCCCTTGGAAAATGGAGTTTAATTACATTTCCCCTGGCAGCAGCTCTGCTTGTTACTAATCTGGTCAGCGAAGGAAGAATTCCTCCGGGGCATGGTGAAACCTAACTGGGTCAATATAAAGTAGCTTCCAGGCAGGGCAAAGGATCAGCAGAGCAGCTGGAGCTGCAGCTGGTGCCAATCAGCATCCCAACGGCCAGGGCTGACCTGCTCCTGGCTCCTTCCCTCTTCGCTCACTCCCCACCTGCTGACAGCTGCCCCCTCCCCGCTCAGCAACCTGCTGGCGTTTTGGGTAGGTTTCCTTGTGGTCTTCTCCTCAGAAGATAATTCTTCAGAAAAAGCTGCTGAGGGTGGCAGTAACCCCTGCTGTGCCACGGGCTTGGGGCTTGTTTGGCTTTTTTGTTGTTCTTTCAACTTTCTGTTTGTTAACCTGATTTTCGAACGCAGCTTCCCACGTGCCACTGCTGAGCTTAGCTAGATAGGGGAACAAGCCTTCCCCAGATCAACACAACTGTTTTATTTCTTCTGAGCTGCAGATGTTTCTTGGGTGAAAGGACACATTTTATCAAAGGCACTGACCACAGACCTTCCTCTGCCTGAAGCCAGGAGGGAGCAGACAGGCTCTGACCTTCCTGCTGGAGGGTCACTTCCACCATCCACCACCCCCGCAAAGTGCTTGTCAATTTGGGAAAGGATGTAAAGAATGTGGGCATCGATTTACTCCTCCTGACTTCCTTGGGAAAAGTGCTTTCAAAAAATCCCATCCTTAAGTCTTCATCTTGCTGCTACCCCCACAACGTCTGTCACCACTGGATCACGCCTACTTGATTCCCCTTCCAGCTGAAGAAGCAGGTGAGGTTTATCACCGCTGTAGTGTTTCTCTTCTTGCTGTCTTTCCCCAGCAGCATCTGGCAAGGAGGGATCTTGCTCCGGGAAAAAGAAGTTGCAACAAGCCAGGCTGCTGGAAGATGCAGAGCAGGCGACCTGTCCATCGCCTCCTTCCCAAAACAAGCGTCACCAGAGGTTTAGCAGGGGCTTATGGGAACAGCTGATTGCACTGGAATAACGAACCAAAAGCTGGTGTTGCTGGGAGAACCACAGCTCATTCCTCTCGTTAGAGGTGAGAAGATAAAAGTATGAAAGTGCCTGGATCAACCTGTATAAAAGAACTTTCCTGACTTGGGCCCCTTAAGGCCGTTACAAGGACGTAACCTGCATCCACACACCCTTCCTCCATCCATGCTGCTGGGACAAGCCCTGATTCTGACCGTTATTGCACAAAGGTCTCTTTCCTGAATCTTGCCAGAACTGGCTTCGAGGGCAGGAGAGGTGGGTGATCCTTCCCCCTCTACCCCACAGCTGTTGCAGGTGGGATCCAGCCCTGGGGCAGCAGCACAAGACTCGCGATGGTTCCCACTGCTGCCCGAGAAGGCAACAAGGGCTGGTTTGTCACTGGGAGAGACGCCCCACTCTCTCATAGTGCAACATTTACAGGCATTTTCTTCTTGCAGAATTGGAGGGAGAGGCACAGGTTAAACTCCTTCCCTTTGGCAAGCGCCAAGAAGTGTACTGGTTATTAGGGCCATCACCCTGGACAAACGGAGCCGCAAAGCCACGCCGTAATCTCTGCGCACCTTTTGCTTATCGATACAATGCCTCTGCTCTGTAGCTGGGTCATGAGTCTTTCCTTGAGCCCCGCTGCTACCAGAGACCCAGGCAGCTCTAGCATTTGGCTTGTCTGCACCACTGGGCCAGTTCACAAGCTCCTCCACGGCAGCTGGTACATCATTCCCCTTGGATGCCCCTCGTGCAGCAAGGTAGCTGTTGGATGGATGATTGCACCCGATACTCTGCCTTCAGCTCCCCGTGTTGCTTAAAAGGGGTGAGCTCAGCACCCGCGCTCTGTGATCTGCCCCAGAGGTGGCTGTGCTGACGAGGAGGAGATTGGAATGAGCTTGGACGGGATATCTGCTCATGCCGTGGGTCTCCTGCTAAACCAGTGGACCATGAGGATACCCATTGCTAATCCCCACCCACCACATGCTCTGCGCTTCTCTCCAGCATTATTTTCAGGACGTTTTCCAACTGATGAAGAAAAACAACAGATTATGTCTGTAAAGTTACGGTGAGAGGACTGGATCCTGGTAGGACAACATTATTCCTTGCCAAGAGAAGTAACAATTAACCCCTTTTCTAGACTCTCCTCCTGTCTCTTCCCCAGCTCCCAGCCACCTCTATATACATCATATATTATATTACTATATTCTCTTATAACTTTGACTTTTCTTTTTCAGTGATTAATTCCAAAAGGAAAAAAAAAAGGAAGGAAAAAAAGCAGCCTGTAGGCATATTTACAGAATAGTTCATCTTGCAGAGGAGATGGAGTTTGGCATTGGGAAAAGCAAGGTTTTGAATGTGCTAAGTGGGTTTGATTCCACATTCCTCCTCTCCCCTCTGGGATCCTGCTCTGATGATGAAAATTAAAGAGCTGTTCAACACACTCTCCCCAGGTGCAAACTCGCAGAGGACGTGCAGGGCGGTGGGGGAGGCTCTCTGTGCTCTCCCCTGGCCTATCCTGCTTATAAAGGCAATATCCAAAGGGTCTGACCTTGAAAACCAGCCTTCCACCTTCAGGGAGCTGTCAGCTCCGTTTTTAGCCTCTCCTCGTTACCCAGCACCTTTGTTACTGCTCTCCTCCCAAGGACCAGGGCTTTTAACGTGCTGGGTGGTGGCATTGGGGAAGGGACTGCACGCACCTGGAATCAAACCCATGAAGTGGAAGATACTGACTTCTTTAACATACCAAAAATTATTGCAGTATAAATAGACCCCTGTCACCCCAGCGAAAGCAGAGAAGGGGAAGTGGCAGGAGGAGTTATGGTAGGTGAGGGGCATTTCAGTAAAATCACCCGCCCTGGAAAGCTTTAACGGCTGCTCCCACAGCTATCAACTCTTCCCTGGATTAGGGCAAGGACGTTTACATCAGCAAATAATGCCCCACCCTGTGCTTCTCCCCCTACCCTCCCTTACACTCTGCATGATAAAATATCCCAAAGGTCCCTCCGTGTCAGATCTTTTTCAGAGAGACTTCTATTAAGAAAAGCATCTATTCCCAGAAAACCCCAGTAGGAGCTGCAAAAACAATTGCTCTTAAGTATGGCTGGTTTCCCCAGCCGCTGAGACCTTCTGGCCAATCCATGTTAGTATTTCTGTGAAGACAGAGGTAGAGACCTCAGGCAGCTCTTTGTGCAGGGCGTGATAGGCTTCCTCATACACCTGCAACCAGGGATAGAGCGGAGATTAGCAGAGGGAAAAAAAAATCCACGTGAACAAACCCGTCTTCGGCCCCCTCTCGTCAACACCCACATGTCCAACGCGCCCTGCCCACACCTTGTCAGTTTTTTTTTCCTGGTTGAGGTAGGGTATGCAGTTGAAGAGATGGTGCCAGCCCTCCACGAGCAGGAAGGCGTTGGTGTTGCAGCTCAATATCTGCGTGTTACCTCCTGGGGTACCACCCTCCTGCCCTTTAGGAAGACAACGCATGTCCCAACCCCATGCATTTCTTGCTTCCTACCCCATTAACAAGGAGGAAATGCTTATGCCCTTGGAGGTTAAAGGACAACGGGGGATGTTCCCATCATGCCTTGTGCAATTTTACTCCTTTTATGCCCAGACCATCCAGTTATTTTTCCAGTGACAAAAGCTTTCCCTTGGTCTCCCTGTCCCTCTTTCAGGCTCGTTCATGTGCTAACAATTGGTTAATCAGCTGTGGCTCTCTTGAAATGAACAGATGTGAAGTGGCTTTTGTTGTGCAGTGCTTTGGAAAGGCCCCTCCGTACCTTTCGGTGCTGGGGCATGAGGTAAGGTTGGTGCTCACAGAGTTGGTGTGGTTCAGAAGAGCTTTTGGGGTCAGCGCTCTAACTGCTTATGAGCCTCGCTCTACTTCTACGCCAAGTTGCTTTACATCCAAGAGACCCTCTAAGTACACAGCCACCCCTGGCCCAGGTCTTGAGATCACTCACCACCCTTACCCACAGCCCAGCTGTAGCTGGTGAAAGGTCACCACACTGTGCCTCTGGAGGGGCTACCTCCTGGTGAGAGGGACTGTAACCTGCTTGGTCTCACCAGTGCATCAGCCCTTCTTTGCCTCCAGCTCGCCAGAGCTCAGCAGGCTCTCTACCCCTCTCAGTCACTCATGCTCAGACCAACACCGACAGAATAATACCCTAAAAATCAAGAAAGCAAGATGACCTTGAGAGTTTTGTCCTGACTCTGCACTGTGTCCATCAGTAAGTAGGACCCTTTGATATCGCAGAGCTTGTCGGAAGAGCCGTGTAGCACCAGGATGGGCAAAGTCAGCTTGGGCAGAGCTCGTTCAATTCTGGCAATGGCGTTCATCAGCTGGATGACGAAGGAGACCTTCACGCCACCATGGTAGACCAAGGGATCGGATGTATAAGACTCCATCTGGCAGGGAGAAAGAGGCAATTTCAGGTCAGTGATATTTCATGTGGAAAAGACAAAGCAGATCAGCCCAACGGTGAGGAGTCTCTTCCTTTGGGTTACATAGTCATTTTCTACTCTGTCAGGACATCCTGCCATTAGAGTCAAGGTCAAGGTCTTTACTGTGGCTACCCAGAACGGTTTACACGAGCCGGCATACCCCATGCTGTGTGTTTCTCTCTTACATCACGAGAAAATATTCAAGCTGAAACTCTTTCTGCAGGCGACCAGTGCTGGACAAAGACTGTTCCCACGGGGGCACCTGCCTGCATTTTTCTGCTCTGCTATGTCCTTCTGTCACTCAGACGGGACAGACTCTTCTGCAGAGGGTTCTTCAGACTGCATTACTTGTAGGCTGATGTCCTTATCCTCTCTGCTGAGGGCTCAGATGTTCTGCTTTTTCACCTTTCCTCTCTGGGGATGAAGACCATGAGCTACACACAACTGACACATTGAACTGCAAAGCACCCTTACGCTGAGGGGTCCTCTCTGGGTGCACAAGGCAGCAAATCATAGTATTAGGTGGTAGGCAAAAAAAAAAGTCAACGACTTGCTCAGCCAGACTGTGAGAGGATAAAAATGTGCAAGAGCTGGTGCAGAAAGTTGCTAGGAACGAGTAGTTACCGCAGCAGGCAAATCTACAGTAAATATTTGTATACTGTACATGGAGACGGCCCACACAGCCACCGCCATCTCAATATTTGCCAGAATGCTTTGATTATGGGTTGGTCTCTGGCACAGCCTCCAGTTTCTCCCAACCCTGGCAGATGTTTATAGAAATTATGGTTATTTATAGGTTAGCCGAAAACAGCCGCCTTCTCTTGTTGCAGGCAGTAGGGCCTGTTCACATTCTCCCTCGCTTTGCAGAAACGTGAGGCCCTCTTGCTGCTGCACGTCTGCCCTGAGGGGACCACAGGCGGGAGGTGACCCACGAGGCCACCCCAGGGACACGTAGGTATGCACAGGCATAGGCACAGACAAGCACTGTGACAGGACGGCGTGGCCTGCCTGGTCCTCACCAAGACGCCAGAAAGGCTTTGGGGTGGATTCTGCATTCATCTCCCCGTGAGATGAGATTATTGGAGCAGCAGAAGGACACTACATGGTGGGGCTCTCCCAGCTGGGGCAATTAATTTGCCAGAGGATATAAAGCCAGTTTCCCTCCTCATTGTCTCAAATGTGTTGGGGCACAAAGCACTGGAATGGAGCTGGCAGCGAGGCAAGCTGGTGCTCACAAATCTTTCCCCATCACCTTCTTACTTCCAGTCCCCACTATCTCCTGCTGCTTGAACTCCTAGTTCTCATCCCCGAATGCAGCAAGGGGAGGAGTGGGTGGGAATTTGGGACTCTTAGCGTCTGGTACACTTCAGTCCCAGCCCACAGTGCAGGCGATGGTCGAGGAGGTGAGAGCTGTAGAGCCACTCTAACTTGTGCTGGAGTTGGACCAAAGAAATTCAAGTTGTACCACTCCTTTAGAGACCCTTGGATTCAGCAGATGTTTCCAGTGTTCGATTCAGGCCATGGTTGTGTTTTGGCCTCTGTGCAAGATCATGGCTACTCTGAAGGGAAGGGTAATTTTTGGTAGGGAGACAAATGTAGCAGTCTCTCACTGCAGGGTCTTACCTCTAGAATCTCCCTTTCAAAGGAGCAAGTGCCCACACACGCTGAGGGTTTGGAAAAAACTGTTTGTAAGAGGCCACTGCAAAGATGAGATTGCAGTTAAGGTAGAAGGATCACATTTAAGACATGCTGAGCATCCTCTGCTCCTGCTAAAGGCCCTAGAAAGCAGAGAGGCTGAATAGCATGTGGTTCTCCTGGCTCTGCACAGACTCTCCTTGTGCCTGACCAGCTTGTTAGTGCAGAAACATCCACCCGTGTCCTCTGTCCCCTACGCAGCTCAGCCTGTCTGCCTGCCATACCTTCCCTGCTCTGCAAAGTGCTTCCAGAGGGCAAGAAGCAGCCTGTGTTTAGAAAGAAGCATCCTCTCGTGAACGTGCTCATGGAAAGAGTTCAGCTTTGACTTCCAGAACACCAACTGCCTCTCATTTTGCTAGCTCTCCTGCTGACAGCTGGGCGTACCCTGGTATTTTCAGCCAAACGTGTTGACTTTTCACCAGCATTTTGAGCAAAGCCACCGTGTTGCACTGGCTACTTAGCAACTGGCTTCAGCCTAATCTGGGAGTTACTTGTCTGGATCATGTCACAGCGCTGCGCTAAAGCAACACAGCTTTGAGATGGGTTTCTTTTTATTTTTTAGGGTTTTCTTTTTTAATTGAAGGCAAGAAATGAGGGACTCTGCAGGGGCGGGGAATCAGGAGAGGTGGGTGGATGGATTGACAGAAGTCCCCTTCCCATGGACTAAAACAATGTTGATGAATTAATGTGAGCTGGCCCCCTCCTCAGCCCATAAATGCTAAGACAATGACCTAATGGGTTTCTTTCTTTCTCTTGTTCTTTTCTGAAAGAACAGGGCTTTTTTTAGCTACTGAGCAGCCAACAACTATTTTTGTGTAGATAATGGGAGGGGAAAAAAAATAATAACCCAATCTTAACCCAGATCGATCAGGACTGCAGGGATTCTTGTCAGAGTTAATGTGCAGTGCATGGGGTGAGTGTAAAGTAGCAGAAAGATGGGGAATGGGCTGTGTATTCTGCAAGGTATAAGCTGTAAACCCTGCAGGCCCAGAGCTCCCATTGGCACACCAAGCTCTGGGTGATCCTGGGAGAGCTTGTGACTGCTTCCAGCTGCGGTCCAGCGAAGGCTCTGCAGAGTCCATCGCAACAGCTCTTTCCTCTCTATGTAGTGCTAAGACAGAAGCAACCATCAGGGCTCCTGCTGCATTACACTTCTCTGCTTAGAGATCGGTATCTTCCCTTTGCGTTTTGTGGAGCAATAAATTCATTACGAGACAATTACAGCCTCATCTTATGTAGAGTCTGCGGGAACAAGACTAAAGTCGGGGACTATTCCACTGAATTCAATGGCAGCTAACGAAGATTAATGGACTAAAGGGATGCCTGCCCCTGTGATGTTATTCCTCTCCGGAATAACAGGACTGAGTTTTTAAGGTTGCTTCTTTCTCCCTTTTTATGTCTCTTGCATTTGACATAGCAAGAAGATCAAACAGACATCTCCCTACCATCCCGTGTTTTAGTCCCTACGCCCAGAGGACAGCCTGCTGGGAACACAAACTCATCAGGAAATTCTTGGATGATGTCCTAAAAATATTTCTAGAGAACAGAAAGTTAGTCTGGCAGGAGAATATGTTTAACATATAAATAATGGATGTTTCCAGCACATTGTGTGCTTTGAAGCTGTGCGTCTTGAGTCCAAAAGGAGGGTGGAGTGTGCAATAGAGGCAGCCAGCGGACCGAGATGCTCTGTTGTCTCCAGTAAGTGCCTGAAGCCTCAAATCCTCGTGTTTGAAGATGGTCAGGAAAGCGCTTTACATCGCAAGCCACAGCTGCCATGTCAGCTGCGTGTTCACTC
This sequence comes from Tauraco erythrolophus, assembly GCF_009769465.1. NCBI lineage: Eukaryota > Metazoa > Chordata > Aves > Musophagiformes > Musophagidae > Tauraco > Tauraco erythrolophus. The sequence continues at coordinate 12,893,208 of NC_141476.1, forward strand.
GCAGGTGTGCAGGCAGCACAGCGAGGGGGGGCTGCTTGTCTCGTTTTGAAGACTACTCCAATATAAGCAGACTCTAATGAAGCAGATCTACATTTTTATCCACTGCAAGAGGCCTTCCCTTGCTCCACGGAAAGGGAAAGGGCAGAGGAAAACCGACAATGCTCAAAGGAAGCTCTTGAGACTTAGAGCATCACAGAGCAGAGGGAGCAGCAGCAAATATTTGTGTAGAAAGACAACAGAATAGCATTTATTATAAACTATGTCCAGCGGTTGCTGTGGTGATTCCTAACATCACCCCAACAGCCTGCATGGAAGTGCTTATTAAATATCGTGCACCAAGTTAAGGGAGCTCACTGACACTTTTCTAAATGCATTATTATTTGAGATGTCCCCACATCAGCACTTTTCTCCTGCAAAGCTATTTAGTGCAGCACTAGCATCTTCCAGCAGAGGATCCAGCTGCCAGAGGTGTATTTAAACCTGATCCCCTTAAGGACCAGCTGCGGCACAGAGTTCAAGTGCCACACAACACATCAGTGCAGAAGCCAGCAAAGACCCACCTGTCCCAGCCATGCTCACTCTTCAGGCAGGGGGTAACGCTCTCAAGTTCCTCCCCTCCTCTAGAGCACTGATTGTTTTTATCCTCTAAATACAAACGCAGAAGTAAAAACCTTCCTCCATGTGATTTTAGTGAATTAGTTCTCTAATTTAAACCTTTTCTCTGAATTATATGCAACAAGTTATGGCAGCTGAATGTAATTAAGAGCAGGTTTCTATAGCTTGACTGGAACCAGCCTTCTTCCCAAGTATGTATTTTGTGCAGCCTCATATGGTACTTAAGAACATATGTCATATGGTGCACCAGTGGATGCAGATGAACTCACTCCATGCTAGTCCTGACAGTTTCCTAGGAACTACTTTGTCTTCCATTTCTCAGCTCCTTGAATCTTTCCACCGTCAGCCCAGTGAAATGTTATGCTCTGTTTACAGGTAAGCGAACTGAAAGTCATCTGACCAAAAACCTCTTTGGCAGAGAGCAGAAACAGCCCTGAAGGCCCTGAGGTTATTCTGGGAGACTCTTTGCTTTCCAGTTTACCGAACGGGTGAGTCAAAGAGGTGGGATGTGCAGAGGCTGAATACATTGCACTCACACAGCCGCTGACGTTGTCTTTGCTCCTGATCCCTTCTGCTTCGCTTCTAATGCCGCTTGAGCTGCCTCCCCAGAGGAAGGCCATTTATTAACTGCTACTCAAGACATGAACCATTGCACGAGCAGCAGGAAAAATGCCAGCATCTGTCAGTGAGATGTGAGCTGACACGGGAGCACAAGGACAACTGACCACTACACTAGTGCAGCTCTCCTGCTTTTGACACGCCCTTGGGTGCCATTTTCTGTCATTCCAGTTGATTTCTAAAATGCACCAAGTTCTGGATCACTCCCCTCTCCAGAGAAGGCAACTTAATTCACTTACAGTTCATCTCTCCTTCCTTTCACTTGTCCCACAAGAGCGAGGAGGAAAAAACCCTCATTACATGTTGTTGCATCAGTTGCAACAACATCTGGTTTTGCCAGTGACAGCACCAACAGGCTGGAACAGCTGTTACCAAGAGTGGGTACAAATGGGAGAAGAGTCCCAAGCTACAGTGACACTGTAAGACTATCACCCCGGGATAGCTCCATGCACAGTCACAGTGATGGAGCTGGAATTGGGTTGTTACAGCGGCTGCTTCAGTTGCAACTCGTTTATCTCAAGCGCAGCCAGAATGCATCATTTGTTTAGAAAGGCTGTAGCAGAGCCAGCATGTGATCCAGGAGACCTCGTAGCAAGGTCTTTGGGGCACGCACGCTCTTTTCCTCTGTTTGCATGCTTTCAGCACAACGCGATCCAAATCTCCCAGATAGTAGCGTTTTACATTGTTTCACTGAAAAGAGCGAGGTTGGAAAAGTTGACTTGAGCAGTGTGTTTGCAACTGTATGAGTTGATTTTTGCCGCTGTGATGAGGGTGGTGGTGGTGCAGCAGAGACAAACACCATTCCCATGTGCTTTCCATCGCAACCATAGCACAGGTAGGTCTCTGTTACGTACCCAGAGCAGCTGCGGGTGCACAGTGCACCGAAGGGAAGAATTTCTGATTTCCCACGGTGAACCAAGTTTTCTGCTATGTGTAAAGCTGGTTCCACTGACTTTAGAGATGTTTCACCTGTTTACACCAGCATAGATCTTGCCCTCATGATTTAGCAAAACACTTTTTTTCTTTTTTTTTAAAAAGAGAAACGGCAGGACTGAGACGAGATACCGACTATGCAGTGACTTTACATGGCATTAAGGTTCTCACCTCCTTCTTGTTCCGGGAAATTGCACTTGGATCTATCGAGCCCAGTGACAGGTTTGGGAGAACCAGGTTGAGCACTTTTGCTGCAAAAACCTGTGGGAGAGGAAAGCAAACAGTTAAAGAGCTAGTTAGAGCAGGAGAGGTAACATAGAGGGCCAAATCCTGAGCTGATGGGAAGCAGCACTGAAGTTAAATAGTTGAGAAATGCCAACTGACACTCGAGAAAGATCTGTCCTGTATTTAAAGCGTTTCTCTTAATGAGAAAAGTGTTCAAACTGCTCCTGGGATCAGGGAGTGGGTGTGCTCATCTGAAATGCTGTCAGCTGTCTGTCCACATCCAACATCACAACTTCATTGTACTTTGCCTTCTTCTCATTCTCAAGTTAATTTCTAAAAAAGGGCTCAGTTAAGCACTTTGATAGGAAAAAGCCATTTCCGGCCCTCGGAAGGGCTGGGCTTTGCTGTGTTACTGCCCCTTCCTTGCTGCCACAGCTCTGATTTCAGGCTGTGGCACACGAGTGATGATGTTTGGTGCGATTTGCCTAGGCTGCACTCTTTTTAATAAGCATATTCTCAGGGGAACCTGTAAATAAACAACAGCAAAATGCGCATGCATTGGCTATGGAAATCCATTGCTCACTTGTCTCCTGGGAACAAAACACAAAAGCGCTCAGCAGCCCAGGCTCCAAACCGCTGGCAGAAGAAAGGGTAACGTCTTTCACTTCAATAGCACTGCAAGCACGTTGATACCAGGGTTCTGCTCTGATCTCTGATAACTGTCTTTAATTAAATGATCACCACTTAAGTCAGAAAATATGCAATTAGAGTTTGTTGGTCTGTTTTATGGCCCTTTCATGTTCAAACACTTGTAGGTAGGCTGTCACCTGTGTTCTCTGTTTCTGCTGATACAGAATCACTTCTGAAGCACTTCCTGACATTTCAGAACACAGATGATACATGACAGAGTAATTATGAAATTAGAGGAAAAGCACAAGGTTGAAGTCAAAGTCATCCAGGAGTGAAAAGCAATAAAGACTCACAGCAGATTTGAGAACATTCATGTACCCTGGGGTGGATAGGAGCAGGAACTTGTGTCACTGCCTACCACTATACTGGACCCCTCACCGGCTATGACATGATGTCAGCAAAATTAATTTCTACTGAAGGCTCTGGAATTAGACCAGTAAAATAACATATCCACACCGATGCAAGTACAAGCTTATGATGCAAACAAGCAGGAATGGGCTTTTCTTTGTTTTGTGTTAGCTCCAGACAGCCATGATTTGGGGAATGCATCTTTACACATTCTAGGCAAGGTGATGGACTCTCGTGCACTGACAATGCTGTAACAGTTCTACTTCTCTGAAACCACTTACAATGACCCAGGTGTATGCCAAGTAACTTTAGACTCCTAGCTGAGGTATTTAACCTAGAAGTGTAATTGTCCTAGACTTTCTTTACAGAGTATGAGTGAAACACCCCCCAGAACACCTTTAACAATCCTCTGAAAACCTAAGGCAATTAAGCTGCCCTAAAATTAGAGCCTGAGTTAAGAGCTAGTGCAAGTTCCTATGCCTAATGATTGCCTATATTCAAGAGGACATACCTTGGCATGAGAGGTTAGCTGATGCTCTCTCAAGATCTGCTTAAGGTATTGGCCACAAGATCGATATGTTGGCGTTAAGGTCGCAGATATTTAGGTCTGAGGTGACGTATACAAGAGTAAAAGATGGCATGTTTTTTGGAAGATGGGAGCTTTGCTTACTTTCAAATTTGGCCAAAGAAGGAAGTTAGTTGACACACTCTCAAATTTCAGAAGAAGCTATGAGTTTGATAGAGATTCTGTTTCGTGTCTGCTTGGTATGCATGTAAATATGTATATTCCCAAAGATCTGCAAGAGGCATTTTGCAGAAGGAGCATAAATTTGAATCTTCCTCTCACATGAGCAACAATACACTTGCCTAGGGATATGCTGATGGCAGGGAAGGTGTGAGAAGGAAAGGAGAACTACATATATGCTCTTTCTCAGGCTCCTTCTCGTTGGAGACAGGCTAGACAGGCTTTTGTCAGATTCAGTACAGCCATTTTTTTGTTCTAATGCATGTTTATCATCCCAGCCCCACAGCCTACTGACGACCTCGCCTCCATGACATGTTTTGGAAATGTTCTTCAAGTTTTTGCGCCTGTCTGGAGTTTTGCAAACCGAGTGACAAGCTGACTGCTGAACTGCCACAGAGATAGGGCTGGCTTCTGACCACAAGCACAGCAGCACGTACAAAGCAGCACGTACTGTCCTGGGTTGGTGATATCAGAGGAGTTGTTTCTGGTGTTCAGCTGTACAAGAGAAGCACTAGAGCCTGTACATAGACATGTCAGATGTACTTACACATGCATATATATACTCCCCGTGTGCACAAAAACTCTTATTTGTGCACAGAAAGAACTAACCTTGGTCTATAGGAGTGATTGTGAAAGAACTGCCACCATCCTTCAAAGGGTCTTCAGATCTGCAGGAAACGCTCCATTCCCTCCAACATGTAGTACACCCTCAACACTCAGATGTAATTTTGATGATTCTTGGAGGCAAGGTCGTAGTCAGAAAAATCCAGTTTTATGTTATAATCAAAAATTCAGAAGATTCCCCTGGGCCTACAATGGTTTTGTGAGCACTGTGATACAGTTTGTGACTTGCCTGACTTTAATTAGAAGCTGTGTTGTTGAAGTGCTGGCTATATTTGATACATGAAAGTTTATCTCCCTGCTGTTTCAAAGTGGCAATGTTGGTTCTTGAGAGAACAGCTCCCAGATGATCAAGAACAGGCAATGGAATGATGGAGCTATTACTGGTTGGGCTGAGGATGACACTACAGAGCAGTGGTTATCAGAGCTGCTCAGGGCCACTGCAGCCGTGTGAAATACTAATGGTGTTCAAATCCAGCCCTTCCCTCTCTGTGAGAAAGACCCCAGAGTAAGATTGAAATAGATGGCTGAACACTGCCTCTTGACTGGAAGTGTAACTTAAAGCTGATTTCATGTTTTTTCACATTAGTTCAACTATATGGGTGCTTTGCAGTGTAGACTGTTTTCTTTGGAATGGAGCAATCCCTGCTCCCTGCACACCTCAACGTGCTTATTTCTCTCCCTCACGATCTCTGCTTGCCAAACTGCTTGTGTGAATGCCCTTTAGTTTGTCTCAGCTACAAATGAGCTGGTTTAACAAAAACATGGTGTTTGAATTGACGAAGCTAGCCAGACTCTTCACTGAGCTGAAAAGTCTCTGGAAACTCATCACACTGTGATGACCTACAGAGACCAGGCTGAGAGCAACCGAACAGTTTTATCAGGGAAATATTTAATCAGGGATATGATATGATATGAGATATGATATGATGTGATATGATATGATATGATATGATATGATATGATATGATATGATATGATACGATATGATCAAGGAGATATCAGATATGGTGTTTCCATACCTGGATACCAAGCCACCTTATATAGAGCTGAACCTGATGATTAACATCTCTGCTAAACTGGACAGACGAGAGCAAAGCCAAAATAAGAGTTTTTAATACAATACTTTCTTCTGGTTTGACTGTATCTTTAAAAACAGTCCTCTGCACTGTTACTGGGTGCAGATTCAGCCTGAATGACTGGGAGACCCTCAAGTACTGGAACAACGTGACGTCCAGTTGGGTTGGAAAGCAATAGATCAGCAAGAGGCCAAATGGTAAACCCAAAAAGCAAAGAGAGAACATTGTGTACTTAGTTTTTAAGGCATAGGCTGAGGGTTAGCACAGGATTAATCATTAGGGAATATTTCCTAAGGGTTTGTCCTGCCCACTCAATTTCAAAGCATTCAATAGCAAAAATTTAGTGTGAGATACTACTTTACCCTTGTTCTGCTCTTTGCCAGAAGATGAGACTTTCTATTCTTTGAAATTTTGAAGATTCAGAGCTGAATTTTGCCCAGATTAGTTGAGAAGAAAAGGGGGAAGGCAGCAAGATCCCTCCTTCTTCACTGGATTTGCAACAAGTAGGTCGATGCTTCTATCAGGACACAGGATTTATAGGGCATTGATGAAATTGTGTTTCTGCAATGAGCAGAATTTGATTTTCCTGCACGCATTCTGCAAACGCACTGCGTTTCTGCTGCTGCCAGGGCCGGCTGGGCAGCAAGGGAAGGTATTTCTCACGCAGGCTGAAGGACCCAGTGTGCAATCCAGCCTGCTGTTATTGTTGCCTTGAGCCCTCGTTTGTTTAGGCCAAGGTAAATTCTTGCTCAGCTGGAAACTTCCCCAGCAAATGGATGAATACAATGGTCCTTGGGAAATGGCCCAGGGCCGAGAAGTCGAACCAGTTCCAAGGGAAAACCAAAGCCTTTGTGCTTCAGAGACACAAACACCAGTGAAATGTTTTTTGGCTTTCGGAGTTAAAAAAAGAACACAAGTGTTTTCAGCTCAGCTTTATGGGAAAACGTGGCTTACACAGAAATACTGTGCCTGTTTTCACTCCTTCCTCTTGCAAATACCTTTTCAGCTCCAGAACTGATTTCAACTAAATTTGACAGAGCAGAGATATTTCAGGAATAATTAATTTTTTATCAGTTTCGAGATGCAACAATAGATCTGAAAGAGAAAGAAACTCACCGTGCACTTGTATTACTGCATGTGAGACACTCTCTCGGAAGGAGGCCGTATAAACACCTCTAAAATACTCTCCAGTTAGAGATTAGGATTTCCTACACTGAAATAAGCAACAATTTGGTACAGACCTGCAAGAAACCAGACTACAGTAATACTAGTTCCCACAGAATTGATGAGTCCTTATTTCAGAAAGGGTTTTGCATCTAGCAAAAAGTATAGTTCTAGAAGGAGGAAAAAATTTCCCTGCTTTCCTTGACTCGAGTAGAAACAGAAGGCTAACAGTGTCTCTCAGATTCAGACCCTATATTATTTTTTTCCTTAATATTTGTTCTTTTTCCTTTTCCAAAGCAAGAAAAAAACAGAGGCACTGGTGCTCATGGGACCCTTACACTGAGTCAGGTACAGCCTCACCTGTGAAGAATCAGCTACCAGCCTCCTGAAAGCACTCTTCGGTGCACTGACTCCTATTTAAATCAGTTTTCCCAGACTGGAAGACTTCAGGATTCAATTCGCCTCTGGAAAGTAGGTGGACTGTGGGGGAGGCACTCAGAAAGAAGATATTGCCTGGCATCCAGGTGGTGCATATTTCAGCAGGGTTTTGCATTTTAAGGCTAGAGGTCTTAATGAGTTTCCTTCAGTGGAAGAGTGAGGTGATTAAAAAGCACCCTTTGGTGCTTGTAATGATTTATGAGCTCAGTAGATGGCTTTGGCTACAGCAGAAGGTGTGACAAGATTATCCTCAAAGCTGAGACAATCTGTTTCCTTTCTCTTAGAAGAAAAAAAGCCAGGAGAAATACCTTGGAAATAGATTAAAACAAGAAGCTAGCCCTAGGAAAAGAGTCTAGGGAGAAAGAATAAAGGAATGAGTCCTGTGGAAATGAGATTTTCTGTTGTTCCTGATGGCTTTGGTGGTCCTTCCCTTTGCTTCCAGCTTCTTTTAGGATTGTTGTTTATTCTTTTAAAAATTCAGAGAGGAGGGGAGAGCTGAGGGTCATTTGCCTTGCAGAGCTTCACTGAAGAAGGGCAGAGCGGGCAGTGCAAATTCGGGTCAGAAATAGCTTTGGAAGGGACATGTGGATGGGTTAGGGGTAAAGCCTAAATGCAAACAGAAGGTGATAGTCTGGACAAGAACCAGCCTCAGTACCAAGCCAAACGGGACGCTGCTGGGGCAATGATGCTTTAGCCGGAAGCCTTCTTTGAGGCTCCTGAAGGATTCCTGGGACTCAAGAGCTCTAGTATTGTTTAGAAACTGGTCTTCCCCCAAACACCAGTAATAACCCTGGCCTGGCTTAGCCAGCAGCCCGTGCTGCATCTCTACCAGACTCTATATGAGTCAGGATGAAACTGTAGGAGAGGAAGGAGAAGGGCGGCACTGTGTGGGCTGTCACAGGGTGCGGTGAAGAAAGCACAGACTGCTACCACCTCCTGAGGTAGCATCGTTCTCCGACTCCCTTTTAAATAAATTTTTCTGGATGAGCTCAAGATTCACTTCCCCTCTGAAAAGTAGCTGGGACTGCGGGAGGGGCACTTAGAAGAAAAGTATTGACTGGAATCCAGATGGCACAGATCTCCCCAGGGTTTTGCATTTTAAGGCTGGAGGTTTCCTTCAGTGGAGGAGCGAGGTGACTAGATGCAGTGCGGGTTTGCTCTTACCTTGATGGGAGTGGCGACTTCTGGGCTGGCTACCACTAAAGGCGAGATTAACAGCATGCCCGAAAACTCGCTGGGTCTCTCGCTAGCTGTCAGAATGGAGATGGCTCCTCCCTGCAACGCAAAATAACAGCCCACAGCTTAATACAGGTGTCAACATCTCATTTATATTGCAATCCTCTTACTGGAAGGGTTTTAGTCCAGACAGACAAGCAAATTATTTCTGCCCCAGTGAGAGTGCAGTGTGGCCAGCGAGAAAGGCTGGAGGAGCAGAGTCACTAGAAGTGACTGGTTTCTGTTGGGTAAGAAGAGATCTGGTTTCTGCTCTCATGGTGTAAACCCTCAAATCCCACTGAACTCAACTCTCCATGCGATGTCTGTCAACTCCCTAGGATGCCTTCTGTCCTCCTCAGTTAAAAGGACTAAGAAGAACATGTCTGAAGTGGTAGTTCAGGTGGGACTTGAAAAATAAGTTGAGGCTCTACCAGTGTGACAGACTGGTGCTGCATTGGGAAGATGCTGTGAAGCCGGGATCGTTCCGTGCTGGTGGCACTGGTAACCTGGGCAACACAATGCTGCCAGCCAGCACGCAAAAACCTTCACTAGTTACTGGAAGTTAAAAATTCTCCTCTCCAGTGTGCCCATCTCCTTCAGCCCTGCAGTGCTGTGTCCAGGGTCTGACAGCCAACACCCAGCTCCCGGTTTTGAGCTGAATGCCAGCCAGGCTGGGCCGTCCTGCATGAGGACAGTGGCTGATGGCGTGAGGAGTGGGGGACAGAAGGGACCTGGCTGGCTTGCTCTGGAAAGTTTGCAGAGGATTAGTTGCCAAGGGAAACGTTTCGTGAACTTCCATGCTGCTGGAGAACCAGGGGCTTGTTAAATGGGGCAGCAGCGAGAAGCATCTCAAAGACCTCACTGGGAAATTAGCTCCTTGTTACGGCTGCTTTGGAGCGCGGGGAGCACTTCAGAGCATGCCATGCCTTCTTATGCAAGAACACTTGTTTATCTGAGCATGGCCTGAATCCCAAAGTACTTACACATTTTCGTCTCCTCCGGGAACACAGGGAGAGCAGATCAATGACATCAGTGGGAATATTGCTAGCTTGAATAAAGGGATTTGGCCCATGCTGTCAGAATCAGACTTCAGATCTGTTCACCAAATCAGTGCCTTTGTTTTTGCAGCCCTAATCCCTGGTACATTTTTCTGTTAGGTTGTTTAACAGAATGAGGCTACAGGGTATATTCATGCTTCATCCCCTAGCAGCTCACAAAGCTCTGGAGGGCTTAGCCTCCCGGATACTGGTCAAAATGAAAGGAGCAGCCCAATGCTGCAGGAAGGTGGCGGAACTTACCATGTACCCGGTGTGAATGAATGGTCCTAGTGAAAAATAGGCCCATTGTTGCAAATGGCACTAATCAGGGCCATGATCCGGGTAGAAAAGTCAAGGACTGACTATACTCAAGACAGATCTCGTGGGGTAAGGCATGCTGGCAAATCCGTCGGTGAATAAAGCAGAAGGGAAGGTTGCTTGTAGTTTTGTTCTTCCTCACACTTCCTGTGGGCTGAGTTATTTCTTGCCATTCACACGAGCACCACCGTGCTGCGTGTGGCACGTGTCCTGGGTGCTGCTGGGGGGGGTAGGGGATGGTGCTTACCATGGAGTGCCCCAGAATGAGAACAGGCAGCTCAGGGTGCTCTTTCTTCATGAGATCAATGTGCTGCAAGCTGTCCCTGATGAAGACGTGGAAATCGGAGACAACCATACGATCGCCCTCACTTTGCCCATGGCCAACTGTAGGGGAAAAGGAGAGCATGCATCTCAGTCACTCAAAGCAGTGGTTGCGATCGAGAAGGGCTTTAGCAGAAACATGCCTGTTAGACAGTTACTGTCCTAACCTGACCTTCTCCTGCAGTCCTCTCTCAACAGAAAGAGTGCTGCAGAAATACAAAGGAACCTGCACAGAACAATTTAAAAAGTGCCATGCTGGCCATGATCTGGTTAAAAAAAATTCTATATTTCCTTGTGTTTCTACCTGCTCTTCAAAACTGAGAGTACCGATGTAATCTCTTGTGGCCTTCAACATCAGGGTAAGGAGGGCAGAAGGGCTGTTTTGCCTAGCTGTAAGGATGGCAGGTCACTGCATCCTGGAAAATCAGGGTTTTTTTTGTCCCAGGGATCATAGCTGCTGGGGTCTGATGGCTCACTGTGCTGAGCCAACTGCTGCGTAGAGCCTTGGCAAGAAACAGAAACATTCTGAAGACTAGATACGCTCGCTATAAACTTAATGGGCCATGGACACAGACTTTTGCAGTGCCTGGGTGTTTATGAGCTTTGCAGAGTCCTGCCTTTTCTCACTGCTACCCTGGAATACTGGGTGGGCTGGAAACATTCCCTGCTACCAGGTGAAGCGTTCTCAGCAGAGGAGGCCAAGCGATGGTGGTTGCAACAGCCCCGCAGTGGGAAAGTATCGAGCCGTATGCTCCTCCTGAACAAGTGTTAACGCAAACTGTACTGCACCTGGATGCTGTTGTCTCATTCGCTATCTGGGAATTATCTCGTCTGATCAAAGGGAAGGGAAAGACTAAAACGGGAGATGGAGAGTTGCTATGGGAACAGTGGCATCTCTGGCAGAGGTGGAGCCAGCATCGCCACAAACACAGTCCCAGGCAATTTTGAGCTTGCAAAGGCTTGAAATTAATATCACCTTGGGGAAGCACTTTGCATGTTTATCTGACCACACATACAAGTTATTATCTATCACAAATAGGATTCTTCATTAAAAAGAGTCTCCTTGCTTGTTTCTGTTCCATGCAGGTTCTTAAGGAAAACTGAGAAGGGGAAAACACATGCCATCCATATGGGACAGGGTATAGGGAGTCTTAAACAACATCTCCCTCCTGCTGTGTGTCTCCCTCTGCCTTCTCCAGCAGGCACTCAGGCATACTTAAAGGCACAAATGGGCAATAACTTGTCAAAGGATGTGAAGTGCCCGATAGTTGTTTACATGCTGGATGGTACTCCCTCTAGTAAGCAGCAAAGAAAAGCATTGCCTACCCAGCCCGAAAGGTAAAGGCTTTCAGTCAGATCTGCCCGCAATAGTCATACCAGAAGAAATCAGTATGTCTAAACTTAATTTTCTTGCAAGGCATCAAAAAAAAAATCACCTTCCAAATTAGGCAGAACTTCTAATAAAAAGCTGGACTAAACACACTCCATCTAAGAAAAACTGAACCCCAAACTTGCTTTTCTTTTGTCCTGCCAGGTGCTTTCCAGAGCTGGGCCTCTTGGCAGTGAACAGAGCCACGAGCCACACTGTCTGCCAGATAAACCCACAGATGCCATGCTGGTCAATTATAAATAACATATTACCGGCTCTGCTTTGCAGTGCACACACTCCAATTCCTGCCAAAATACGATACAGCAAGCATCCTGCGTGGATCAGTGGCCAGAAAGAAATCAAAGAGCCAGTTAAAGTTGCGATAATCTACAGAAGTGAAGCCATGTGTGTGGCTAGTGGATTTACTCACTTGAAACTGATTTTTATTACAGATGGAAAGAGAGCTTTTCCCCAGCTTTTATACATGGCCAGTCCACTCACTTTGTGGACCTCAATTGCATTATCTGCCCATTACTTAAAATTCAAATTTAGCAGATTAATGAGTTGAATAGTCCAGAGAGAGGAACATTTTCTCTTAGCAGAGCTCTGCACTTCCACTTCTTTATCTTCCTGTGTTGCTTGCGCTTGCTTCTCGTATCTCTTTCTCTGCAGTGTCCATGGAAGACAGCTGACCAAGCAGAAACAGCAAACCCCCATGGCCCTGCTCTGTATATGGGCCATGACCCCCTGCTGTGGGGCAGTGAGGCTTTGCTCTATTTTTGGATGAGACAGCAGCAGGTCTGGAAAGCCTCCTTGGTCCTCAGCGTGGAGAAAATCCTACCACATAACAATGATACGGCTCATAACATCCGAGTTATGATTGTGGAAGCCAAGAAATACCTGTGCAATAGCTATGACAAGCATCTCACTGAATTTATGCAGAGTTTTGGGGGTTTTTTTTATTAATAACGTAATGAACCCACCTTTTGTCCCTGCTTATAACTACTAAACTACTGTTCCCCACTCAGATGGCCCAGAGCAATGCTTGAGGAGCAGTTTGTCTGCATGTATGGTAAAGGAAGGCCATGCAAGTCTTTGCTTTGATCCTCTCCCTGCCCCTTACGCAAGGTTAGCCGGATGGCATCGCGAGGTTGTATTCTTTTATTTTACTGTTTTTCTCTCTTCCCTTCCAAGAAACCACATTTACTCCACCAGAGAATGAGTTTATTGCCAGTTCGAATCTCCCAGCTGAGAAAGCTTCAGGAAAGGGTGAGGAACTAAGACCTCTTCTATTAGATGAAAGACATGCTCAACCAAACATCAATACAGTCAAGAATATTGACATGTTTTTCTCTGATCTTTTGCCTTTGGAGCTATTAAGAACGAAAGGTCAGGTTCATCCTTGATGTAAAGCTATTTACTTTGGGGTTTGCTGGGAATGAATCTGACGTAGTGGTTCCACAGTGCCAGTGGCAAGACAGCGGGTCAAGAGGAGGGCAACTGCCTGTACCCAGGAACTGAAACTAACCAGAGGCTGCTCCACACCCAAGTGACACAATGATCAAGGGAAGCAACACAGAAGTGTCACGAGAATCACAGCTCCACGAGTTCCTCATCAGAACAGTCCTCCTGGGGCCTCTTTTCAACAGGGCAATATGAGGGTATAACCAGGAGAGGCTCATCTGTAAAGAGCTGTGATTGCAAGTGCACATCCCCATGACACACTTGCGTTTTCAAAACCTGTCAAATACGTTTCTTATCTGGCTGTCTTCATATCCAGCTTGCGTGGTTCACTGCTAGTATCACATATCTGCAGTGGCTCAGTGATCAACCATTTCAGGTTGCGTGTACGGAGATAATTGTGGTCACCCTTTCCTAGATGTGAGCCTCTGAAGACAAGAATCCAAACCACTTTTTAAAAAATTGCAAATCTAGAATTAGGAGGTCTAAGCCTCCATTTCAAACCCAACACACCACTGCAGAATAACGCACTTTGCTCAAGCAAAGTCTGAATAAAGGCTGCAATGATTTGGCCCAATGTGTAATAGCTATTAAGTTCTGCACTCTGTGTTTTCTGCATGAACTTGCTCAGACTGCAGCTCTGCCACTGTAGAGACAAGAACAGCAACTCGTGATCAGTCAATTCTGTCAGAAAGCATGACTTGAGAACACTATTTCACCCATGAATATAGATCCTCCAAAGCTGCACACCTCTCTGGATGGAATAATACTGAGTGGCTGCGCAGGAAGACAAAGCTGAGGGTTCAGCGATGAAATATTTGAGGCTGTGAGGGCTCTGGGGAGTGCGTTACCATCGTGTAGGTATCACTCTGCTGCATAATGCATCCTGTGGCCCTGCAAAAGCATACTTCTACAAGACCCCACATTCCTCAAGTCCCGTATCCTCTTGTGCTGTGGGGCTTGCTTTTGAAAGCCACTCCAAAGCAGCCAGATTCTTTATCTGACATCAGCTCACATGCTTCAAAAAATGTCACATTCTGGTCAGATTGGAGATATGCTAAAGAAAATGTAAACAAAAAGCACAACGCAACTCAACACTTCCTTCCCTTCAGTAAAGGCCAAATGGGAACTGCCTGAAGAAATGAGCATCCCAGCTCTGGTTTAGCTGGGCAGATTCACTCAGACAAGGGGAGCTGTGCTGGGTCTCCATCAGCACAATGCTTTCTTGCTGGGCTGTGGGACCACATCGTAGCTGAAGAAATCTGTCTTTAAATACACTAAAATAAGATGAACAGAGCATTAGGCGAAGAAGAGAGCAAGGCAGCACACCTTGTCCACACTCAGATATTCGCACAACTTTTGTTCTAAACACCAACTTTTATATAAGCCACATGCTATACATCTTGCTTTCTCCTTCCTAGTGCCAAACACCCTTGACAAAGGCACAGCCCGACCCTGCACGCTCAGGTGTGGACTGAATCGCTCCTCAGAGCTTCAGCAGGAACATTTCACTACGGAAGATAAGGTGGCAGGGGAAATGCTGGGTCAGATGTTGACTTCAGCTACGCTGCTGTAAATTTACTGATTTCAGTGGCATTCCTTAAAGCTTACAGTCATGGGAGAGCAGAAATTATGGCCTATATTGTTTTTTCAGCCTTTGCTCTCTATTTATTATGGAAAAAGCATAAAATAGAGAGAGAGGGGACATGAGAAATCTGCCTGGGGAGCAGTAATTCTCCGGACAGAATCCGGATCTTGACTTTTCACATATTTTGAGGTTTCCAACTTTGGGAGAAAGGGGATGGTTTGGATACTTTTTTATTGCAGTGCGGACACCACCACAGGCATCTGTGGGGTGACACGCTCTCTCTAACCAACTGGTGGTAGAAACAATCAGGAGAACACAGAGCTTGACTCCTGCCTCGGGATCCATCACACTGTGTGTGCGTTTTCCTCGCTAGATACTGAACCCCAAGATTTTGAAGTGGGAGTACCAGGAACAGGGAGGGTTAGGAGACAGCCAGGCACTCCAGGCTTACCACTCCCTGAGCATAAATTCATTTTGAATTGCAATGGCACTAACACAAGAGCACTGGCAGTTTGCAGGAGTAGTTAAAGGTGAGAACTGCCACCACTGCAAAGTCAACGATTAACCAGCTACAGCTGAGGAGCCACTTCTGCACCCCAGAGTTGAAAGGACACTTCTTAATTATGTCAGAGGGGGCCACCTGTAGTGTCTGATGTAATAAGCTGGACCATGGGTACCATTCAATTCCCAAAGGAGCTGACGGAGGCCAGGAAAGGTGATTTTACTGCTTCAGCCCTGCCTCTGCAGCAGCAGCATGCAGTGGCACATCACGGCGCAGGCAGAGGTGTGCAAAGGAAGGATTTCTGCAAAGCCTACCCCAAGCTCAGGCTGAAGCCACTCTTCTTTCACTGCCTCCTTCATCAATAAGCTTACTGGAGCCTGACAGGTCTGTTTGAAGCAAATGCCTAAATGCCTTTTGGGAAAGGAGGTATTTAGATGGGTGTTATTTGTTTATTAACTTTCTGAAAGATTTGTTTCATTTTCAAAGGCCTCTGCCTCTGTTTTCTGCCCTGAATTGGAGACAGGATGGGTTCCTCGCTGGTGCTGGACACTGCAGCACGCGGGAAGGTGAGCCCACCTACCCCTCACCCTTTTCTGCTTTTGTCCCTCTGCAGGTGATGCTGCTGGAGAGAGCCATGAAAACAGTACATTCTTCCTGCCGCTGTGCTGTCTGGGTTAGGAAAAAAATCCATAATGAAAAGATCTCATAGATGCTCTCACTCTGCAGGTGGCCCGCATGGAGGAGCAATGCTGGGTCTTGAGCCCGCCAGAGGGAGATGCCGGTGACAGAAGTTTGGATGGCTCTTCTGGTGCGCAAGGTGCGAATGTGCCAACCTAATCCCTCTCCCGTGATCTTCTTGAGCTTGTGGCAGCTTGCTCAGGTGGGGATCTCGCTGTGGTGGTCCACAACCTACTCTGCAATCCCGCTGCTATGGGAAGGGACCATTTCAGTAGCTTATTTTAAAATCCAAACCCCACAGACTGGGAGATAGTAACTCTTGTCCGCCTCTGCTTTCCTCTCTGTCCTATGCAAAATGCATTCAGACTTGGAGGTAAAACTTTTACTTAAAGCACAAGATGAAGCAGATACAGTTTTTAGGAGTGTTTTACTTTTGCAAGTCAGATCAGCAGTTAATTAAGTGATGTCACACAGCATTACAGTAGATGCCTGTATCTATGAGATTTATTGAAACTTGTCTGAGCAAGGGCTGCTCTTTTTTGCGCTCGTACAGCACCCAGCACCGCAGGGCATCACCACAGACCTTGGTCCAAGGTACTGCAAGATCTAAAAGTAATAATTAACTCTAATCCCAGACTGCAAGGCAGCACAGCTTTGCAGAGGAGGAGATGGGAGAAAGCACATAGATGGGGAATGTGGGTGAGGCAATACACAATACGACACTAATAATGGGTTTACATAGCAAATGTTGTGTGAAGCCTTGATTTTCTGCTTGGGTGTTTTTTTTAAGGTTTAATGAAAAAAAGTATTAATGAATCAGTAAACACTTCAAATTGTCATAACAGTTCGCTCCTGAAAAAACTATACTTGTTTTGTAATGAATCAAGTACACATCCTTTTCATCAAGTGAGCAAAGCTCATTAATTAAACATATTGGATTTCAAAGCTCCCAATGTTTAATTACTTGTTTAACAAGCAGTACGGCTAATCCACCATTCAGACACACAAACAACTAAAACAACACGAAGAAGCTTCAAAGCAGAACAATCAACATCTGGAAAAGTCAACAGACTGTGCCTGCATTGTCACTAACATGTAAAGCAAATGTTCCTCTCGAAGAACAAATACACACAGGAAGCACCTCCGAGTTCATCCTGCATATTCATACCCAACAGAGCAGCTTCCTTGCCCTGAGAACACACGTGTCACAACAAGGGAGCCTGTTCTGGTTTTATTTCCCCTAATTTTTTCCGTTCCCCAACCAAATAAAGTCTGATACATGCAAGGCATTCAGTAGTGCCTGCCCTCCATACATACGTACTCTTCCTTTTGCATGCAGTTGGAGAGCACTGGCAGGACAGAGACACCTGAGCTATCTGAGAAGCAGGGTCAGCTGTCCTAGGATTTGCCATGCTACCCTGGCTCTGGTCAGCTTGCCACCTAGGTAAGCTGCTGTGTTGCCATGTATTTTGTAGCTACTCCCTGGAGGTGAACTTTGCAATGTCCATCTGACCAAGCCTTAGCTGTGCACTCTCTCTCATCCTCTCCCACAGCTCTGCTTTCCACAAGAAGAGAAAGCAGTGCTTAGGCTGGAAGGGAGCTAAGCCTGTGATCTGGACCACCAGGAGACAGGACCATGGGGCATAGCGCAGAGCAAACCTGCGCTGCAGTATTGACAAGCTTTGCATTCTGAATGCTTGATACAAGCCTACCGCCTAAGGCTTTTCCAGGAGGACTACTTCCACGTCAGATGGGAAGCATTAGGAACTAAAAGGAGAGGGTTCCCCCTCACCACTGCTTTCATCTTCATGTTCCTCAAGGATCTGAAATATAGCACAACACATGCTTATCCTTAGTAATGTTTGCCCACTCTTCTCTGTTTAGGTAGTCCTCAGCATCCCTTCTTTCACACCGACTGTATAGATACAGCAAGAACACTGGGTTCCCCATGACAATAGGCACATTATAAAACCATTAGATACGTTATCCAACAGAAGTATCTCTCCACCCGTAGCGTTTTATGTATGGAGCATCTATCTAAGAATTACAGATGGATTCTGCCTGTCTCTTACCAAAAGGGAGAGCCTTGTCCTGAACACGCAAGTCCATCAGCTTCCCTATTCCTTCTCAAGATTAAGAAAATAATTTTTCTTTCAGCATTTGCTAGATAGTTTTTATTCACTTGCCTCACACAAAGAGCACAGCAAACTGAAAGCCGTCTCCTCCCACATCAGATATTCATTTGCAGAGCTGAGATATTTTTAGAATAGTGCACACACAGAGTTATATTGTTTGTTGTCTTAGTTAGGGAAAAAAAAAGAAACAGGCAGTTTTCTATACTAAAATTATCTGTGCCTTCTTGCTGGGGAGCAGAGAACTAGTCGTCTTGCTGAAGCCATTTCAAATATTTTCTGTATTCCAGAGATGACAAACAAAATGACCTGGTACATATCAGAGCAGTCATTAATCCTGTCCAACAAGGAAAACTGTTTCTGTCAATGTTAAGAGCCAATTCATCCCTAATGGATACAAGCACGGTTCTTTTGGCTTTAGAAGACTTGCCCATTTCTTCTGCTGTTGCTGAATCTGGCTCTGAATCGCAGTTCCTTAAAAGTCTTCCTGGAACATCATGTTGCTCATGAAAACACGCTGAAAAAACCCATCTGAGTGTTTGTGTTGCAAAATAATGAGCTCTTCATAGGCTGCATTTACAAACAGCAGTCACGGTGGCCAGACTAGAAATGTGTCTCCTGGGACGTCATGTAACGAAAGTTGGCAAGACAGTATGAAAACCTGCACATACTGTAGTCACTTCCCATGCCAACAGGATTAGGGTAGCTCTGTCGTTCCTATCACAAAATCAGGATGATGCTGCTGAGTGGCTGGTGGAAGCTACGGCCCATGAAAGAGGAATATGGAGCCTGGTTCCTCCTCCACAAAGCTCATACATGACAGTGTTCCCCTTCCTTCCTCAGCCCTTTCTGGAATGCCACTTCTCAAGCCAGTCCTCAAGAATATTAAAGCAAAAGAGAACTGAAGAGAATGCCCTTCTCTATCGGGCTACTGGGATGGATGATTTGAAAATTCTGCACAAAACCAACATAGATGGTTGAGCATGGTCGATTTCCTCCATAGATGGTTGAGTTCCTCTGCAAAAGAGTTTCTTTTGGTGATGGGTGAAACGATTCCTAGCTAATCTCTTTTCCCATGGGATGAAAATCACAATATAAATGTAAGATATATTATCAGTGAGGCACAACTTATGGTGCCTCTAAGGAGTCTTATAACCTGGCACTAAGTGATTTTATTTAAGGCCTTGTAATAATTTTTTAACTGTTATTATTGCAGTGTTGCACCGAGATTTTGCCCTCTTTCATGAGGAGAAGATAACTTCCTGAAGTATCATTGAGGCAACTTTATTTAGCATAAGAATTGGTCTACAACAACTTATTCTGGCGTGATATAGAACCAGTATCAGTGCTCAAATACTGCAGAAAAAATTGCACGGACTTTGCTGGAGTTAAGCCAGGGTCTCACTGGTTCACTTGACCTATACGCTGCTGCTTTTAAGAATAGTAAAGGGCCTCTTTTCTGCTCTCCACATATGACTTAAGAAACCACTAATGGTAGCTAGAGTTTCACACTCATTGGAAGAGGAGAGCAGCCAAGGACAATCTCCCCAGTATTTTAATTTAGCTTTAAAAACATATATATAATTTTCTTCTCTGGTTTTAGTACCATAAAATAAAAAAAAAAGGGTGCAAACTTTATTTTTTCCCCTGAGGGAAACAAGGATGAAAGTCCACTTGCATTAACTTTCTGATCCAAGTTCCAGCTTTAAAACAGCTGGGGCACCAATTCAAAATGTCAGGGTTTTCAATGAAAAAGCGAGCGCTGGAGTGGAACTGCATACTCTCCTTCCCCTTCCCTGCCCATTTATTCCAAAGCATGCCTGGCATGTGGGTTGGCTCTCCAACACGCACATGCTATTAAGTCCTAAATGACAGCTTGTTTAACTAGAAAACATTTCCATTTTTTTTTCCTTAACAAAGGCTATTCATTTCTCGCTCTTCTATTTGCTTAAAGACGGTTTCATTTGCCCTGCCGGAGAGTTTGCACAACCCGCCTGATTGTTCCCCTCCCAATAGCGCTGCAAGTTAATGACCCACCTCTTGATCTCTGCGCAGGGAGCCTTGCCCAGCACACTGCTGCATCATCAAGCGAGCTACTTACATCGCAAAATCCATACGTACGCCTTGAATATTTTTATGCTCGAGGAAAACAATCGAATCAATTCATCTCAGGAAAGACAGTCCTAATTCTTCCCTGCTAACAGTAGATTAGGCATCAAGAAGAAAAGAAGATGAAAGCTGGATCATGTAGCAACTCCCTCCATGCTGTTGACGAATGTCTTGGGGGACAGGCACTGCTTCCTTTCAAGCTGTCTTCAAAAGGTTCCCTCCATGCAGACCACCCATTGGGAACCCACATCAATAACAAAGAAAATAATTTAAAAGAGCCATTTTTCACCTAGTTTATTTACATGTTAAAATAAACATGAGTTCCCATATAGATCACGGGCTCCCGGTGGGTTCTGTTTAGTCTGTGAGATTCTTGGCACCAGAGTAGAGCATTTCTCTATTTCAACCCAACCTTGGCACAGATTTTTTGGTTATATAATTTTTTCAGCAACTGGCAAATAATAATAATGTTTCTAAAAAGTGAGAATCATGTTTTAAGACACTGGCAAGGTGTTTTGCCAATTAATCTGCCAAAAGGTCTTTAGCAAACCAGAGCTCCCAAACTCCTGCATTCAGGGTCAGTTCTACCCATGGGTTGCACTTCTAGTTCTCAATCAACCTGTTCGAAGGCAGCTTTCCCACAGAGTTAAAGAGATTTTTTGCTTTTTTGCTTCGCTCCTTTGCATTGCCACACGGCAGTGCCACCCTCATTAGACTGGATTTGTCCCCGTTCCTGACAAGGCATGAAGGAAATACTGCTCTTCCAGAGCTGCCAGCTTTTTATACCCACTCTGCACAATCTCAATGGGTGAGCAGCCAGTGGATTATTTGAAATAAGGGTAGGCTTTTTTTTGTTTGTTTTTTTAAGAGGTTACATCTGCACAGAGCTATAGCTCATTCAAACCCTTCCAGACCTGACTGGGAGCTACATAATTAAGGAAAAACCTTCTGATTAAGCAGGTCTGGCAGGGAGCATTCCTGGGTGGGAGAAGCCTGCCCAGTGTGCCTAGTGGGTGGTATTTAGACGGTGCACGGGGAGAGTAGCATAGCAGAAAATAGCTCTACTAAATTCGTCTTGCAGCAAAGACGGTTGTCCTTTCTTGGCAGAGATTGATATCAATGTTATCGTTTCAGTTGCTTTTAGCACTTGATACCCTTTTCTCTGTAACTCTTCTCCCTGCATCTCTGAAATCCTCACTACATACATATTTACCAAACAAGTCAGGATCAAACAGGCAGGTTACTGCTTTCTGTGCTCTATTACTCATTTCAAACCCTGGCTGGTTGACAGTACACGATGAATACTAGCTGGCAGGTCTGCACTTCAGTAAACAAACAATGTACCTGTACAAGCACTGAGCTGTTGAAGGTTACAGACCTATATGTTGCTCTCGGGCTGTGCAAGCTACTTAGCAATCAGCCAGCGAGGGTGTATTCGCAGCTCAGAGAACGCTCTCTTCAAAATCTGGGCAGGATAGGTGCAAGGTTCCTGAAAAGGCACTGGATTGCAATCAAAATAACTGGTTGCATCAGGCAGTCTCAGTTCAGAACAGCCCCCAGGTTTCTCTCCCTTCCCCCAGCCCTCCACCAAACCAAGCATGAACTTGGCACTGCTGCAGATCAGGCTGTGTACTCCTTCGCCTTAGACAAACTGCCAGGGTCTCCCAGCACGCTTTGTCTTTGATAAATTCAGAACCAGAAAATAAATGCAGTGTGGAGAACGTCAATTTTAAGGGATCGGGGTTGAGAGCATTAAGTCTTTGTTCAGTCTACAATTCAGAACTTTTTTTTAAAATTATTTTTGAAGCTAAACAAGGATTCTCAAATTGGAGAGTATTGCCAAGCCATGAATAAATCCCAGCATTAGAGATGCTGTGGGTATAACAGCTTTCCCCATTAACTAAATCTGCAGACTCTATCTTCAGAGAAATTAACCCCCGAGTACCACAGGAGAGCTCTGTGGCACCAGTGTTAATGCCCGAGGAAATCTCACCTTGGGGTTAAAACAGGTTACTCCCACTCTTGGGACAATACTGATGGAGGGTGGAGTAAAGTACAGGCTTACTTGGTACAGAATAACTTTTTTGCTTTGTTTGTGGAGTGGTCAAGTTTCCAGGTGCAATCCTGATTACAAATTCAGTCAAAGGACATGTCACTACCAAACTAGTTAACCTACATATATAATTTTCTGGCATATGATTGTCTTCCATTCACAACCCCCTTCCTTAGCAGTTCCAAAAGTAAACGCTTAGCATTTGGACATAAGAAAACACTATACAGTTGCAATTTAACCCTTCTTATTTTCTGCCTCATCCCTTCAAATATTGGTGAGATATTTTATTCTAAGCTGCTCTCTTCACTGGTTGAATCTCCCTCTCAGCTTGTGAAGAGCCATTCACAGTAACAGTTTTGCATTCTTGAAGCTCACAGCTTTCAGTCTGCAAGCTCTCTGGAAGCAGGTTGGCATCATGTTCGGATCTTGCCAGGAGTAACCTGAGATACAGTGAGGTGAAGTGTTTTTCCTGAGATCCACAATGAATCTGTGGCAGAGCCAAGTGGGGATTTCCAGACACCTTCTTGCATAGTCTCCTAATGCAGCACGTAATGAGCCACATCCTGATCAATCATACGATTAATGGGAAGGAGTACCTGCAAGAGATATTCATGGCTACTGAAACTGCTGCTCTACTGAAACGTAACATTCCACAGGCCAGCCCTAAAGCTATGTGAAATCCAGGAAGCCTTCAGAATAGCAAGCAAAAGAGCTTTTAAAGTTCAGGTCACTAAATTTGGCCACAGCTGGCACAGTCCAAGATACGCTGCCATCTGAGAAGTGGCTGTTGCTTACAGAAATGGGTTGATAAGTTGTCATTTGATGTCTTAGTGCATTACAAAACTGACACAGCTTCACTGCAACTGGCTCTCTGACTGCCAGAATGCACAGAAGGCTTCATAGTGGGCTCCACACACCTTCAGATAAGACTTCTTCCAGCCAGTCAAGGGTTTTATGAGATCTTTTGCAATCTTCATTTTGTTTTTATAAAGAAGGAAGATGCTCAAGGCTGGAAGGAATGTTACTGTGATGCGGGAAAATCTCATCTGGGTTGGAGAGTGAACCAGAGGCTGACCAGACATTCTGCTTTACTTCACTAACAGGCTTGGAAACAAAAAGGATTACACTGCCAGAGGTTTTCCATTAAGAAGATTATTTTTTTTTTTAAATTCTGAAATAATTTTCCCAAATCACCAATCATGATTTTCATCGTTTCCTGAACATACCATTATCAGCTAAAACGATCTTTTGTTTTATAAAATAATAGTCCACGACATTTGGTTTTTACTAAAATAGGGAAAACAACCTTAAAACCCATGAATCAAATCCTGGCCTCACTGAAGTTAGCCCCACATTTAGCCTTCAGAGGGTGCAAGCATGTACTCTGTGTGTGAAGACATAAAGCTCAAGCAATTAAGAAATAAACCCCCAAACCACATAAGAATCACATTATAAACGTGGTTTTAAATTAAAGGCATTCTGAAATTGAAGAGAAGCTGCAGTGCTGAGCTGGGAGTGCACACATCCGCACTATCCCTGAAGGAGCAAGAGGCGAAGCTAAGGGTGCCTGGCACATACGAGATCTGCCTGATGCCTCAAAGGGAAGGAGAAGCAAAACCAAGAAAGGTCCCAGGCTTGCTTGGTACACAAGTGAGAGACATCAGTTAATGTTAATGCTCTGCCAGGCTCTGTGGACAAGGTGTGAGACCAAAAGAGAACTGCTCTTAACTAACATGTTGTGAATAACTACTGGATGGAGGAAAGAAAAATATTGGCACTGAAATATATAACCCTAAAGTGGGCAGAAATACACCAGGACAAAAAGTGAGAAGTTTCTAAGAGTCAGAGGAGCAAAAGCCTGGAACAGCCTGCTCAGCTGGAACAGTGTTTGCTAGCAACCAAACTTGGTTAAAAACTGAGCTTTGACCATTTGTGAAAAAGACTCAAGAATGTTATTTGCAGGAACAAAAGACTAGATAACCCAGGGAGTGTCTTCCTGTCTGCGCTCCTAATAAAAGCATGTTTTAATAAACAAAGAAATGTCCTGTTTCACATTTGAAATGAATGTGCAATAGGAGGAACATGATCAACTGAAAAAAACACACACTGTAACCAAATATGTTTCTCTGCAACACTCAGACTGATTAAAAAGGGAAGAATCTGAATATGTGAATCAAAAAAGGATGAATTTTCCCTTCATTCGTAGTCTGTTTTGCTTCTGGGGCTTGTTGCAGCAATATTAAATGTCATGTTTGCAGTCACTGCTAGAGAATGTTTTGGTTTTTAAAAAAAGTCTCTGCATCTTTTTTAATAAGAAAGATGCCCATTAGTTTTAGGACTTGTGAGACAGTCCCTTAAAAGAGCTCGTGGTCTGCAACAAATAGAGCTACTCCCAGGAAAATCAACATGGCTAGTTATTTATGGAGGAAATCCACCCATTTGAATCAGGCGTATGAGCTCCGTAACAACGCTTTGTGAATGAGCAAACAAACAATCAAACAACGAACATTAGAACTGCAAAGTATAAAAAGCAGAATCTGGGCTGCTTCTGTGTCTTTAGTTTGGCAAGCGTAACTCCCGCTCCAACCCTCAACCTGCCCTAGGACCATGGGCCATGAAGGGACATCCACAGAAGACTGTGAAGCTGTTCAGGGCTGATGCCTCACTTGCAAGGAACCTGTTGTTGGTTTGGATCCTGCAACAGCTCATGGCATTTTACAACACACTAACACAGCACAGTCAGTCTGCCCGGGGCAGGCCCAGGGAATCTGCTAACAGCAACGTTCAGTGGAAAACAGAATGAGGCTGCCACAGTTTTGATCAAAGCACACAAACGCGGGCAGCTTAAGTGAGCCCTCCTCTGACTTCAGACCACTACTTATGTTATAAGGGAAATCAGTTCTCTCATTTGAAGTTTTGAAAGTTTTGTTTGCTTTAGTGGGTATTTTCCCGTGATACGGTAGCTGTTCGGTTCAGCAACAGCGATTTTATTCAATAGTTTTCAATGCAGGTAGGGTATAAAGTACATGAGAAATGAAGATGAAATGGCAGTTTTAGGCCAGTTATTGGTTGGTTATACATTATACATTCTACTTGTCTCTATAAAGCTGCCTGTCCTTTGCCTTTGTTTGGTGCAAATAAGAGCTTTCTTTGAATATCACACTCTTTAACAAGCCTGTTCCTCCAGGTTAGTGCTGAACTAGACACTAACCTGAGATGGGCGGTTCTTCTTTGACTCCTGTTATCTATCTAGAAAGGTACTGAAGGAAACCAGATTATGTTTTAATCTAACAGGAGTTATATATGCAAAATATATTTTCCTCTGTACTTTTCAAAATGGTGTTCAGTGACTTGGAACAGTCATTTGTAACTCAATAGGATGACAAACTCGGCATCTGTATGAAGATACATTTATAGGTGAGGAATCATCCACAATTAGCTTCTGAAACAACCTCCTCCAAATTAGACACATCTGACAAATAAACAATAGGAAAGCTAGTCACATTAATGAGATGCCGTTGCTATGGAAAAATTGTCCCTGTAAAGGTGAAAATAAACACACTTCCTTTTTCTCATTGTGCAAACACATGAAAAAGCATCTTCCTAAAGATTAAGTTGTTCCTAATTGTACATACCATTAAAGTGTGCTTTTAAGAGGGCCATTTCTTCATCCGTTTCAAAACCTCCTGTGCTTTAACATCTCAAGCAACATCCCAGATGCTAGCAGCTAGGATGCTCTTTAGTTCACAAAGAATAATTGAGGTTGGAAGAAAGAGAGATTATCTAGTTCAAGCCCCTACTCAAAGTGTTTCCCATTCAATCAGGTTGTTCATGGCCTTGTTGAGTTAAGCTTTAAATATCTCCAAGGCTAGAGATTTCCCCTCCTCCCTGGGTCCTGCTCCAGTATTTGACTGCCCTCATGGTGAAAACATTTTTCCTTGTACGTAATTGGGATTTTTCATGCTGTGACTTGTGTCAGTTCCCTCTCATCCCATCATCGTGCACCTCCAAGAAGAGTCTGGCTCTGCTTTCTCCACACCCTCTCACTGAGGACTCATAGACAGCAAAAAGGTCCCCTCTTAGCCTTCTCTTCTAAGGCTACATAAACCCAGTTTTATCAGCCTCTCCTCATACATCTTGTTCTCCAGTACCCTAATTGTTTTGACAGCCCTCCGCTGGCCGTGCTCCAGTACATCAATGTTTTCCTTTCACTTGGGAGCAAATTGGACCTGGTGCTTCAGATGTGGTCTCACAAATGCTGAAAGGAATAGAATAATCACTTCTCTTGAGTTGCTAGCTATAATCTTTCCAGTACAGCTCAGTATGTGGTGGCCTTCTTCACCACAAGGTCACACTGTTGACCCATGTTCAACTTGTTTGCAAGGATCCCCAGGTCCTTTTCTACAAAGCTGCTTTCTGTTCATTCAGTGACCAACCTTTAATGCTGAATGGGGTTACTCCACCCCAGACGCAGAGCTTCACAAGCCCCTTTGTTAAAACTTCATAAGGTCCCTGCCAGACCATTTCTACAGCCTGTCAAGGTCCCTGTGAATAGCAGCCTTCCAGCGTATGCTCACTTTCCGCAATTTGGTACCCCTGTAAACTTGCTGAAAAGGCTCTTCATCCCATCATCCAGACCATTAATGAAAAAGGTCCACTGAAAGTGCATGCAACATCTATTTATTATTTTTTCCCTTGAAGAATACAGATTCCTCTGACACTTCTTGAGGCCTAAGTCCTTGCTGATATGAACTAATGTCCTGCACTGGAAGTCAGTAAAGGAAATGACCCCTGGAACAAAGTCTGAAGCAAGTTTGATGTCTGTCCAGTAGCCCCAGATGACAGACATAGCTAGCAACTTGAAATTATCTGTTCTCTCAGCCTTAGCTCTTTAACAACCATCTGGTCCTTGTCCTTCCACCCTTGACCATCCTGCATGCAGACATACGCCTACAGCTGGTTATGGGAGAGCAAGCAAGCTGCTGAAAACACTACATGAGGTTGCCAACCCTCCCTCACCAGCAGGAAATGCAGTCACAAGTTATGTGCCTGAACCCACTTTCTGACATGGTGACAGAGTTATCCTGGATTTACCTAAGCAGCTGTGAAAGCAGAATTTGACCCTTGAAGTTGGGATTAATTTATACATGTAGAGACTGAGTACAAATTATGATTGCATAGATGTTTGAGACAATAGATGCAAAACAACAGGTTGTAAAACAAAACGAGCTTAGTTCAGACAAGGCTATTTCCTCTTTAGTTTCTCTTATTCACCAAAGTGAACCCTTTGTCCAAATAAGTGATGTTTTTTTCCTGATTACCAGGACCACTCGTTCAAACTTTCTATTGCTTAGTCCTAACATTATCGGCACTCCAGACAAATTTAGCGGCCCACTCCTCTTTATCATGGAGGGTGTCTCTTATCTGAGAGGCAGAATCACGGAAGGGAAGCCAGAAGGACTCAATCCTCATTGGAAGAAGGAAGCCTTTTAAGTTTTCTGAATGAAAGACATGTCTTTTCTCTGTCATGCAGTCTGTCAACAGTTAACAGCGACAGGTTGGGGAGCACGGTCTGGAAGATGGCCAGTGCCGACAGCTTCGCGCTCAAAGTCGTTGTGTTCAAAAGGGAGCACTCTGTTCCTTCTGTCGCTGTGTCCCCTCTCACTGGAGCCCGTTGTTACAGCCTCACGCCTCCTTGTGTGAAGGCCAACAGCGAGGCTTTGTTCAAGAAGCAGCTGCTGAGAAGATGTACTATCTCATGGAATGACCCACTGACATTTCTCCCTCTGCTCATTAGTAAGCAGGGAATAATTAGGAGAACTAGGGCAGATTGCACAGCCCGCTTCTTTCAGAGTAAACCACCAGCTCCTCAGACCCCAGTGTGCCCCAAAAGGGATCCCCTCATAAAGTGGGCTTGCAGCAAAGCCATGGGAGCTGGCTCTGTAGCACCTTCTTCTCATCACCTGACAGAGCAAGGAAAGAGAACAGCTTGTGACAGAAGGTGGATGGGGCAAGACTGGAGTAGAGGATGTCCCAGCTCTGCTTCACTTAGAGCTCAAATCCATGTCTACCCCCTGCTCACCTCTGCTGCATGAAGAGCAAGCTCAGCTCAGCCTGGACCTGAGCCAAAGATCCTGTTCGATTGGATGATATGTTGTTGTTTATTCAATAATCTATTGTTATAGGGTGGATCTACAGCAGTGAGGAAATGGTTGAGCGGTTGGAAGGAGCAGAGTAATTGGGAGAACTGAGAAACCATAACCATTCTTTTGCAATCTTTACTGCAGTCCAACATGATCATCTAGTTATGTCCCATCCAAGCAATGCCTGCATCCAGCTCTGGGCTATAGCACAGAATTTATCTGCCTGTCTTATATCACTGAGTATACCACAATTAAATCTGACTTAAAAAAAAAATAATAATTGGTCAGATAAATAAATAGATTGCTTTGAGCAGCTCAGGTTGGGTTTGGCATGTTTTCATAGCACACATTAGATGACACTACGTGTCTGATTACAGGTGCTCTTGCTTCTATGTGTCTGTGCTAAAGGTGTATCCAGTCCTCACAATTTCCAAACTCCCTTGCCTAAAAGACAGGTGCAGGACCATGATTTCCCCACTTTTACATCAGCACGGCTCCAGTATTACTCTTGGGAAGTTCATGAAATGAAGAAAGTCTCATCCTCTGAGTGAAGCAGAGGGGAAACACCTCTGAGTATCCCCTGCCCCTCTCCTAACCCAAATATTTTAAGCAAAATACTCCACTGCAGCTCATGTGTGCACTGTCAGATACATCAGCTGCGTGCAGCCTTACTGTTTCTTTATTTTTAGTTTGCTGTGGTCTAGGTGCTTCCTGCCTCGACAGCATCATTTCATCTGCCTTCACAAGACAGAAGAAATAAAAGCCGCCTTTGCATTTCCGAGTCCCAGCTTGTGGCTTCCTCTAGAGCATGAGACACTGTAGGTATTTGCTTTCATGATTCACTTAGTGTTTCCTTGCTGTAGGGCAGTGGCTCTCCTCAAACGGCAGCACCACGTACTACCCTGAGAGATGCCATGTGGTGCGGGCAGAGATTCGGGACTGTATGATCCCAGTGGGAGTGAAGGGCGAGCACTGAAATGACAGAATCACTGCTGAGATGACTTCACCAGTGCAAGACTGGACTGCAGAAGTCTATTATGAGCTTCTCAGAAATAACAATAACAGCATGCACACCTCTGTTTAATAAAACCAGTCTCAAAGTACCTAAAACTGCCTGTTGTGCCACAGGATAGTGCCCTTGGGCTATGCTGTGGTCTGATACAACTATAGGCACATTTCAGCATCATTGCCTTGTAGGAGGTGTATCCAGACCACTTTTGCCTAAGCGAGCTATGGCCCCTCTGGGAGGTACTATCTCATGACCACCAATGGAGCCCAACTCCATGCAGCAGCCTGGGAGAAGGCAAAAGAAAATACACTATCCAGTTGTAAGAGTGTGTTCAAGAGCTTGTCCAATGCATGCCAAAAGTTGCATCTTTCAGCAAGATGAATCATTTACCTATAATTTCAAAGAGGGTCAAACTGAATAACCTATATTCCTTGGCAAACTGTCACTGCTCCTCTGAGATCCAGTGCTACAAGACTGGTCACCACTTCAAAAGAGCTGGAGGTGAGAAGTGACTGGTTTCACTTTGGCTGGAGCCCATCAGTGGCGGGCAGACTGGTCTCTGCGTTCATCTCAAGTTCATCTTGCTTTTTGGTCTTCAACTTCATAATTCACGTCTGTGTTGGGAGAAGCATTCACTGTAGTCCCACTTTACACCAGAATCCCCCACAACCGAAACAGAGTTAGAAATGGGTGGCAGAAGTAACTTTACTCATGAGCTCTTTGTTTCACAGGAAGACTTTGCTCCAGGTTCTTACAGTTTTGTCACTGCCTAAGGAATTACATCGTGTTCTGCAGTATCTGAACTCTCACCCTGTAATTGTGCTTTGAGGTTTCACCTCCTGCGTGCCCCGCACATGCTAAGCATTCCTCACCGCTGCCCTGGAAGGCAAATAACCCTGACTGCTACCTTTGTTCAACATCTAGAGAAGGCAAGGCTAGGGAGAGCTAGGCTGGCTTGGGATTGTACTGAAGACGGAGTCAAAACAGGGATAAAATGGGACTGGCAGTGCTCTGCAAGCCAGGCCAAAGAGCCATCTCCTCTGGGATCCTCCTGCTAAGAGGAACCTATAGAGGATGCTTAAAAGAGAGAGCATGGGAGGTGGGGCAGACCAGCATGACTCTTCTCTGGTACATCCCCTCAGTTTCCATCTCTGCCCACACACCACACAGCAGACATCACCGCCTGCTCTTGATGTTGCAGCCATGTTTACAACTTAATCTTCCCCCAGGTTAAAAGGGAAGAACGGATGAATTCCAGACAGGGCTCATGGGTCCATATGACACTTAACATGGATCAAGGGTCAAAGAATCATTTAAGTCTCTTATATTCCCATTGTTTTTGCTCTGTCATGAGCTTCCAATCTAGCAGTTTTCAGAGCTATACACACAAAGATTTATGTCCACACACTTGTATCAGGGTGGGACAGATTAATCACCCCTTAGCAGCTCCCTCTGCACTCCAAATGATTTATCATGAAAGACTGAAAGACAGACAAGTTGAGATAATTTGAAGAACAAAAGGGCTAATTTCCCCATTGGGAATGTAATTGTAAAGTTTAACCTGAAGCTCTGAAGAACTTCCTTCTTTGCTTGACAACCCCAATGAACTATCAGTGGCAAATGGCCCCGCAGCCATCCTCATCTGACAAACACCAACAGGCTTGGAGTCTTCAGACTGGAACCATTAATAAAAATACTTAAAGGAAGTGCTTTCCTGACTCCTGAGGAGTGGGGTTTATGCAGAGGAAATACACAGGCAGAGAGGAACTCAACCTGACAGCCGGGCTCTGACTCTCCTCCTGCCCTTGCAGCCACCACTCCAGCCTGTGAACTGAAACAGCATTTTCCACCCCCCCATGACACGTGTGTGTGCGAACACTCTTTTACATGACTGAAGCTCTCCCTGCCTGCCAGCCATGCCACCCTACTACGGCAGCTCTGCCTACAGCATGCCACAGGCTTGGGACCAGTATTTATTCATGGGGCTGGGCAGCACCATGAATTTCTCCTGGGAAAATAACTTTCATCACTGCAGAAAAAGCTCGAAAGAGGATGCACTAGTACAGGTACACAGCTAGTGTGAGATTCTCCTTCCTAGCCAAAGAGAGCATCCAAGGATGAGCGCATCAGTAGCAGCCCAACTGCTCGGAGCATGGCTGCTGGGATGGCTCAAGTAGTGCAACTTTGTGTGCAAGCTAATCCCAGTTCTGTGTGAGGTTCTTCCTGCTGCAAGGGGCATGAATGAGAACAGGGAGAACAGTCATTTTGCACTCCTGCAAAGGCTAATGTGTCCAGACCTCTGGTTATTTCCAATACGGCATAAAGAAGATTTTTCTTTCCAGCAACGTTCAAGTATTATGCTGAAAGCCAGGTGCCCTTCTCTAGGAAAAAAAAAATAAATTAAAAGGCCTACAACCCATTGTAAGCCTCCTGTGAAAGGCAATGTAAAGAGTGCCATTCTTCCCTGTGTCTCTGCAGAAAAGCAGTTTAGACTTTTCCTGCTGTGGTGAGGTAGACTCAGTCAGAGGAAGCAGCAAGAGAACAGATTGCTGTGGGTAAATGGTCCTACGCCCAGCCTTGCCAGCACTCACCAAGGGACAGTTGTGCTGTTCTGTGAGCAAACCAGCTTTGAATAGCGCTTGCCAAGGCTTTCCTGATTCAATCTCTGGAGATCACCCCAAAGCCTGCCTGATCACATCATCAGGGAGTGCTGCTCTCCAGGAACATTCCCCCATGCTGGTGTGCGTGAGCTGTTACTTCTCACTCGCGGTGCTACCCTAATTCTTGCTCTTATTAATGCTGACATCTTTCTTAGTCATTTTCCTCCCTGCCAGTTTGACCATGTTTAGTCCTTTTTAACCTTTCTGTGTAGATCAGTCCTTCCCAGTGCTATGAATAAATAAAAGCCTTCTGTTCTCATCAACAAAATGGTCTTTTAACAGTTGCAAGAACAACATAGCAATCGCTTAGAAAAAAAACAAAACCAGCTAATATTTGATGCATTTAAAAATCCCTGCTGCAGCTATTTTCTACTTTTTAGAAATAGGTGCTTCTTAAAATAGAGAAAACAGCAAGAAAATTAATGGGGAGCAGAAGCAGCAGTAGGTGTCTGAGAGGGACCTGCTAACCCATCAGACATGCTTACCACACACAAAGTAGCAGCAGGGCTGAAAAAGAAAGCTGAACTTCACTTAGAAACATCTAAGGAATATGAATAAGCTGTTAGAGCTGCAACCTTTCCCTTTGCTTTGATCTGACGTTACACGTAACTCAAGAGTGGGAAATTCAACAGCTTCAAAGAGGGTCAAAGTCGGAGGTCTCCATGGACCAAGACAGGTAGAGGGTTTATTTCGCCTAGAGAGAGAGGGGGTTTGGAGGGGCTGTCCTCAAGCATTCTAAGGGCTAGGAACTGCTATCGGGTTAGGGCTAAGTTTTCACCTTCCTCATTTTCACCTAAGACAGCCATGTTACCCGCAAGAAGTGCTTGCAAGTCCAAGTGAAAAAGAGGGCCAGTGCCAGCACTGTTAAAAAGTATGAGAGAGAAGGAAATACATTTCTGTGGTCCTTGCATCTTGGAAATGCTTTTGTAAGTGCTATTAGTTGACATGTACTTTTGAAGGTAAAATTGTGGTTGTTCTGGGCTCTGGACATGTAATGCAACCATAGAGAATAAGATCTCAGCAAATGAGATGTTATAGGAAGAGAGATGAGGATAGCTGGAACATCATGTGCTTTACCAACTGACAACACTTGGTATGAGAAAACAAAGCCACATTCTCTATCCTCTATTCTCATTTTCCTTGGCTCTCAGCTTTACAGATCCCTAAAAATACTGCATTATAACTAAAGGAGCTGCAATTTGCCTGTGACTGACTGATGAATTACAATATCACTCCAGTTTGATGAATCTCCTATGGGTATTCCTCTTCTGAGAGGGCTTTCCTAAACTGATTGCCAATAACCTAATATGTACGTCTGTCTCTTTTTCCTGTCTTCAGAATGTTGCTGTAATAAAATAATAGTAATATAGAAAGGAAATTGAAAAAGTGAGATGTCATTTCAAAACATCTAAAGCTTGCAGAAATGTATAGCAAGGTCATCCCAGCAACCTTAACTCTGCCTTCATGAAGCTGCATGCCAAGTAAACCCAGAATGCATTACCTGCCTATTAAAAACACCATGTAAGAGACCACAGAAAAAAAATGTTGTATTACAAAGAAATAGCATTTTCCTCTTTCATGGGATTAATATAAAACAAAGCAATTTAACAATATTAGATGTAAGGTAGGGTTAAGAGGTCTTCTGAAATTAAATTTACATCACCACCATGGAAAATTTCTAATATATATCTTTGAAGTGCAGCGGTCTTGGGATTGCTAAGAAATACCCTAAAGAGTAAGTGCACAAATCCTGACATCCTAAAAGAACTGAGCCAGTGATACCTTATACAGGGCAATACCAAGAAACAAATTTGAGTGAAAGCTGTTACTCCACGAAGTGCCAACCTTTCTGCCGAAGCATCGCATAACTGGAAACAGTGGTGCAGAGGAGCCTTCAGCAAGATTTAGAGCCAGTGCGTAAGCTCCTACAGACTCAGCAATATAAATGGAAATTATTTTTCCTCTTTTGACTGAAGGATAGACACAATATAAATCAGTCAAGTCACGCATACTACAGCCCTAGTAACTTCCCAACTCATTTGGGAAATCATGCTAGCCACACTGAGGAACTGCATTAATAATCTCACGGATAATGTGTCGATATTGGGAACTTTATCCATGAGAATACCAGAATCAGAACAAATGTCCAGGTCAGGAAATTTACACCAAGCTCACAAGACTACGAGTCACTGTAAGAGATGGGCAACAGAAGCAATTATTTTGCTACCACAGTTGAATACTTAATATTACCCAAAGATATCCGAAGGACAGGACGCAAAGGGAGAACACACTGGTGAAGTGATTTCAATGAATAAAATGGTGGAGGAAACTTCCCAGTCTGATCTGAGCAAATTTGGCAATGGAGCTGTTTATGTCCTTCAGCTCTCGCTGACATCCAGCTCAGGCTGTATTCCACCAAAGTTTATCCCCACATTTTACCTCTTTGGGTGTAAAGATTATTTTACAGAGCCTAAAATATGTTAATTGTCTCTCTGACTTACAGCGAATCTAGGCTCAGTTAAATTGGCTCTTTATGTAACACAACTGTGTTTCCATTGTTCTGCTTTTGGGTTCCTCTTTTACCCTCTCCCCACTGCTGATGAAGAAAACCAAACTGACTTTACAAAGAAAACTGTAGGTTTGACAGGGTGAATGAAGAGCAATCAGATTTGTACTAATTGAAGTGAACTAATTAATCCAGCAACATCAGTCTATTAAAAAAAATAAAAAGAAATATTTATGCTTCTCCAGTCAAAAAATATTCAAGGAAAAAGAGAGCAGATAACTGTCTCTTTATACAGAATCAAAACATGCCTGACAGGAACCTTCTCGCCAAAGGCCCTTCTCCATCAACAGAAGAGGCATTTTCCGTCTGAAATCCATGTGATAAATACAATGTTTTATCATTTCTTCTAAGTTTGTTGCTTCAAATATTGTTACTTTAATGCTACTTCTTAAAACCTTTATCAAGTTTTAAGGGGATGAGGAACTATAAGGCACAATGTTAAGCATGCACAGCGAGCAACTGCAGTCTCTCGTAGGCCCACCAAATTGCTGGTGTGTCCCAAGTTCAGTAACTTTTTGTATATATTGTCTGTGATCTACTAACAGCAGCTGCAGAGTGGACAGCATGTGGCCTGTTCCATCGCCTTTCTCATGAACTTTATGTCACACAGATAAACAAAAAGGAATGGAAACACTTTCTACCACTTTCTAGCAGACACCTGCTAGCCTACGTCCAACTCAGAAGGAAGTATATCGAAATGAATGAATCAACACTTAGAAACACTGTGCCTATAAAGGGAGAAAGAGATTCGTGTGGTCAGCAATGATACTTCTGCACTTCTGTTTTTGTAAAGCCACCCCTAGATAAGGCATGTGACCAGTTGTTTGGAAATATCACATGGGTTTTATTTATTTTCCTTGCAAGCTGTCCTGAGGATTAGGTATTCTCTTTTTCCAGGAAAATATAGGTTGCATTTTTGCACATCAACTGCAGTGCTGTGATTGAAAGTCATGAGAGCAAATGCGAGGGGAAGCCTTGATCACCTGGATTCAGTGCGGTTTTGCTTTTCCTCTTGCAGGCTAAACGGTGCAATGCCTCACATGCTCTAACTTTTACTGCAGTCAATATCTTCAAGCCCAAGTTAAGCAGTCCTATCTTTGAGGAGATCTAGCTTCAGCCAAGTAAATTGCAGTATACTTTCCAACATATTGCAGTATACTTTCCAATGTCATTGGAGTATCTGACAGAAGGAGATCAGATTTACACTACCTGAGATTCATCTCATTTCAACCTGTCAGCTCAGAATTTGGCCTTGCCTTTTGTCCACTGCCATCATTAATTCCATTGATTCATTTTGCTAATATCTGGAGTGACTCTTGCAGCGAGGCAGTGATCTGCAATGATAAAAGCAAAGCAAAGACTTCCAAGCACAAGGAAGTCACAAAGTTGCAAGAGTCGGGTGTGACATGAGGCTACCAAAGAACCAGGATAGATGGTTCAAATATGTTATTGAGATGTCCCAGTTCATGTGCTGCAGCAGATGTGGTGATACCCAGCATATCTATGTCACCGAATGGATCAGAGAGCAGAGATCTTCAAGCCAGAAGAGGTTGGGACAGTAAGTCTACGTGGCACAGCATTGCCCAGACCTACTGCCTGAGGGCTGAAGTGGTGTTGCTGTGTTATCACAGCCTTGCACGCACTCAAGCTGCTTTCTCATCAGAGCTGAGGTGTGTACAGCCAGCTTGTGTGTCTCTGCTAGACTGTAGATATTTGTCCAAAGAATGGTCTGTGATGTCTCCATGCCTCTCCATGTCCCAGGGGTGCAACTGTCTAGTTGTATCAGTATAAAAGCCATGCTGCCATTTCAGCCTCACCTCTGACATCATTTAGGACAACCATGAATCCAGCAGAAATGGATGCTGGTCCCACTTCCACAGTGGAATACCTCTTCACCCCACAAGAGATAGATGAAAGGGACATAAGCCCTTAGAAATTAAACTAGCACCAGCAGTAATATCAATGACAAGGCTGAGGAAAACTCAAGGAACAGGGACAGCTTTTTTACAGATTCAACATGCAATAAGCAACAGATGATCCCTTTCTCATTTATGCCAAGGTGTAAATATTTTATGATCTCTTCTCTCACTGCTGAGTAGCTTTAATGGCATTTGCTTCAGTAAAGTCCTGAGCTGCTGTAAATCAAGTACTGTTTTAGGCTACTCACCATGGTCATGGGCAAAAACAAACAAGTTAAGTCCTGTCAGCCTCTGGGCCAAGTCATCATAGCGGCCGCAGTGTTCCCCAGCGCCATGAGCGATAAACACGAGGGCCCTAAATGGAGCATTAAGGTATAAATCATTAACTCGGCAATCAACCCACAAAGGCTTCAGAGCTGCAAGTAAAAACAGCATATTCAATTTAGCAACAGCATTTCAGACATCAGCTATACAATGCAAGTATATAACGGCTGAGGTGCGCTCTAACAGAGAACCGATTGCCATCCTGACCTACCATCGACCTGGTCTTCACCAGGTGGTAGTAGGACAGACCACACGGAAGCTAGCTGCTCATGGGACAGACACTGCTCTTTCACGTTTTTCTGCCACACAGTCTGCTGCAAGTTGAAGATGCAGATGGGCATCAGCATCAATCCTTGAGCTGGATAACACCGTCTTGGGCTTGAGACATCTACACTGCTCCCACAGTGGATGTGTTGTCATTGATTTCATTTGGGGTTGATGTTTCTCCGTGGTTTCTAATACAAATATTGTCCTTAAATTTATACCTTGCAACATTGTCTGACTCTACAGAGCACTCCTAGAGACGAAATTTCAGCTAAAGAATGGGTCTCAGAGTCCAGAACTTTGGTTGGAGTTTGGAATTTTATCTTTTGTCCCCAATGCTGGTAATTTTACCATTCTAGTTTCTGCCTCCAACCAGTTGCTTCACATTGGTGATTAAAGCGGCTCCTACATAGCTCCCGTACGACTACAGGCAGAGATCATAAAAAACATCAGTCTAATAGACGCTTTTTTTTGAAAGACATGAAAATACTTATCTTCAAAGATTCAATGATGCTTTACTTTTACTGGAATGGCATCACATGAGAGTGGCTGAAGTTGAATGAACCTTCCCAGTGGTTTTACTGGGCAAAGTTTGCATTTTTAGACAGTGTATTCACTGCAATAAACGGCTTTGATCTTAATACATTTAAACTTAAAAAAGATGTTGGATGATGTAGAAACTCTTGCTCTAGCTCATTGATTAGCACCTGCTTCAAAGTAATTGCTCGTGCCAGACAACTTGAAAGAGCATCCATTGAAACCAGAAGGATTTTACAGAGCATACAGCAAACTCAAAAGCAGCAATGCAAAGATGCTCTGGTATCTAATACTAATTAGCAAGGGTGCGGTTAGGTCACGTAGCATATTTAACTTGCTGTGCCTTACAGACATTCTTTAGCATCACTGAAGGTTTCAAAATGATCAGTGTGGAGCAATCATTTCTTCCTTTGCCATCTTTCCCAGTCAATAGATTTGTCAAGTTACCAATGCACTTGCCAGACAGTCTGATTTTCAGAGTGCAGGGTCTATTATTATAGCTCCAAATACTGAAGAAATAGAAAGGCTGCTCATTCCACAGCGGAGAATATTAACTGTCTGCAGCAGAGGAATCATGGCTCTATGTGTCCCACCTCTCCCAGAAACAGGCAGCCCAGTAAAGACCCTGTGGCCAGTGCTGGAACAGTGAATCGTTATTCTATGCATGTCCCTGAAATTGGAGGCACCATCCAAATACTTCTGCCTCCACCTATGCATAATGGTCTGGTACCTCAGCCCTGGCCCTGAGTCACCTAAAGAGAGTGCACATCACAGTCCCCGAGCCTGGGGCTGGCAGATCTGCCAAACATTCAGGAACGCAGCACTGGGGCAGGGGGTGAAGCAAAGCCAGGCTGTTAACACGCACGCTCTGGACTCTGCGGTACGGCAAGCACTGGCACTGCATGCACAGGACACCGATGCAGAAACTAAGGAGACTGGAGAGAAAATTCCTGAGTACCCATCACCTTGATATCCAACAGACTCAGCTGTAAGTCTCTCTGCCGTTTACCTCCTGTTACCTGGGTCTCAACAGCTTCCCTGCTCAGTGTCTTGTTTACGCCCTCGGTTACTCTTCAGAGGACCTATATTTTCTGCTGACTAGGCACAGAGATTAAGGTGCAACTTGGCTGATGGAATACAGCCCTTATTTCTCAAAGAAATATTAATTGAATGTATGCACTGAAATGCATCAAGTGAATGAAGCCTAATGGGAAGCTGGCAAAGAGATCTCTGGCAGGAAATTCTTGCTGTTATTTCATCCTCCCTGACAGCAAAGCCCTAATTTTGCTTTCATTCACACGGATGGCAGCACCACGACTCTGCCTGACAGCATCCTGCTTAGATGCTCAGCCCCCTCATCTTCTATGAAACCAGGGAGAAAAGACAAAAACTCAACGCTTCGGAGAGGCAAGGTGTTCCTGCAGCCTCTCCTCTCATCTAGCCCAATTACCAGGCGTCACAGAACTGAGCCTTGGACTCCACAGGGAAGAGACCTGGCTTATTATTTGTCTACAAAATACTGTATAAAATTCCTGGGACTGTTGTGCCTTAAGAGCCCTGATGGCAGTAGCTGTGGAGAAGACTTAGGTACTTTTGAAAGTTTTGACCTATCAATAGTCATACACAAGGAGTAACATTTCCAAATTGTTACGTTGAAACAGAAGTAGCTCGTTTCGTTGTTCAATAAAAGTGAGAGTGGCTTTGCTGACTGAAAACTAGGTCACTTCTACACAGGTCTTCAGCTTCCAGATCTAAGCACAGGGGCCACACATTAAACACAACAGCATGAAAATTTGAATTAGTATGAGTATCATCTGAGCAAGGATGGAAAGATTTGGCTCTTTAACTTAATCTCCCATTTTCCATTACAAAACAAGTTTAGATTTGGCAAATAATACCTGAAGGCAGTATTACAAATACATGGTTCAACATATTTTCACTAGCAAGCTGGCATGAAATATGAGTGATTAGATTGACTGACAGCAGTTCTTCACTGTATGTAAACATTTTTGCAGACACCCCTGCTCTCAAATCGCAGCCTGCCCTTTCCTACTGCAATGGCTGGAATAACAGAGTTTCAGAGACTGTTTTCAACAGAGTGGTTTAAAATTAACACAGAAACCCCTGAAGGCTTTAAGATTTTGCAGGACCACAGTGCCTCCGTGCATGACCTCCATGGAAGTT
Source organism: Tauraco erythrolophus (assembly GCF_009769465.1). Taxonomy (NCBI): domain Eukaryota; kingdom Metazoa; phylum Chordata; class Aves; order Musophagiformes; family Musophagidae; genus Tauraco; species Tauraco erythrolophus. Next base: position 12,933,073 of record NC_141476.1, read on the forward strand.
TTGTTTAAATAAGGTTTGTGTATTGGCCATGTATCAAATGGATCCTGGGGAGAAATTTCTTCACCTCCAGCTCTTGCAATTGCACTAGGGAAATCCTTGGAAACTCGCACATCTCAGGTAGAAAACATCGTGCACAGCCTGCAAAGCTTTCTGGTGGATACTGACCTGGACCTGAACCCATGCTAACTCTGGTCTCTCTAACCACAGGCAGGGAAACCTGATGTATCTTTGGATGCTTCAGCTGGCTTTGGCTAGTAGAACTGTAATTGCTGAACATCTCAAAATAGGATTGCTATAGGTATCTGCTCAAGAAAGCACCTAATGACACAAGAGCACGATTTCCCCACGCTTGGCAGGTGTGTCTCCACACAAAGCCAAGGTGTGAGCTGTACCATGAGTAAGCATCCACATGCTTGCTCTCACCTAACTAGTGCAACAGCAATTATAGCTACTAAGGAAAACCAGTTTTATTGACTGCTGTTTGCAAACCAACAGACAGTTTTCACAGATCCCTGCCCTTCCCATAGCCTTCACCTCCTCCTCCTCCCTTCCCACTGCAGGTTTCTGCCTCCTGGTACTGCATAGCTTGGCAAACAGGTGCAGTTACTTATTACAAGAGGGCAGGACAATGTTTGTCTCTACTGTTCAAATTAACTACTGGCTCTGTTTATTTATCTCCTATTAGGAGATGATGGTATCTATCAGTGATCAGTTCCTGCTCCCACATCTCATCTGTGCTGGTCACCCATGACCGATATCGGTCCTTCCCGCTTTGCAGCTACGCCTTGCTAAGTAAGCAATACAGAGCTGTGCCACATGGCAGTTGGTACAAGGCACGTGCAAACATCCTTTCCTGAATTGGGGAGGATGGGAGTGGTAGGGGCCAGGCTGCAAGGCAAAGCCGGTGTGCACAAACCCATAAGAACACATCATCTTTCTGTCTTGCCTCTCGGCAAGGTCACCAGCTGATCTAAGCTTTAGGTGTTTGCAACCCTTCCATATTTCTCACTGTAACTTCACATTCTCTAATAGTTCACTTCTTGCGTGGGGAGCAGCTTTGCAGGGCAGGAATTATGCTTTAGGTGCAAGGGCAGAACCAGTTTTAGAGGTTCCCACCTTCTTCATCGCTGGGCACGTCTCCTCTGCTGTGACAATACAATTGTTTAGAGATGCAATTTCACAATCAATTGCAAGAGAAGAATTGCAGGGAACATAAATTGCAGCACTGGGCTTACACAAATGAGCAAGAGACCTCTTAAACCAGGGCTCTGTCATTAGAAGAAACATACCTTGATACAGCACTCGGCAAGCTGCTGTGCTATGACAGCTGGCAGGCCAGAAACAACTCAGGACTTGAGTCCTGCTGGGCATAAGACCCGTGTTCCTGCTTTACTTTGAACAAAATCATGTTGATACTGAACTAGACGAGGAAGGCTGTGATGGGGATGGTATGATTTTAACATCTTGTGTCCTCTGGTGACAGAGGCACTTCTGTGGGACCTTGTGCATGCTCCGTTATTGCCAGAAAATAACCCAAAACACTGAGACTAGACCAAAGAACTGAAGACAAGCTTCCTATGACTGCATATATGAAAAATGCAATCTTTTCCACACCATTCAAAAGCATTCCTCTTCAGAACAGTATTTAAGTACTTGCTTAACCTCAGGAAACTTTGCTTAACACATGAAAGTCAGTTGGACTTACAAAGTACAGTATAGAAGTTAAAAAAGGATTTATAAGTGCTGTCCTGAATAAGGACTGATTTAATCACAAGCAGAAGTGATTTCCTGAATCAGCCCTTGCAACTTAAGCTCATATCACATTATTCTACATAAGGCAACTATGCTTTTCATTTGGTATTACGTATGTTGTTACCAGAACCAGATCAACTCTAACAAAGAACATCTGACTTGATCAGTTTTGAATACTTGACACTAAATTCCTAAAGTAATTCTAAAACTAACTGACAGGAAAGCTCTGAGTTAGTCAGGCTGCTAGAAGAAATGACTGCTTGCTGAAATAAGTATTACGTTTTGTTGTGTTGTTTGAGCTGATTTATCAGTTCCTTTGTAGCTGGCATCAGCCTGAGTCTTAGAACCACAATGAACAATTAACCTTTAATTATCAAAACCATTTCACTGGTGGCATTTTTGGACAAGCAACTGGATAGTTGGTCACAAACCTTTTAAACTTGTTAAGAATGTAATGTCATGTATGTATATTTTGCTTCCACAGCATATTATAATGGAAAATCAATTAAAGCTGTGCATTCTTGTGTTAACTGGGATAGTGGTCCTTGTTGATTATGAAGATTAGTTATCTTTCCTGTAATAAGATTATGCATTAAGCAGCTTGTAACTTTGTCAAGCTTTAACTGTCATTCCAATTTTCTACCCTTGGTATTTGGTTAAAGATCATCTTTTCAAAAAAACCCAAAAAAATCCAGCTAATCATTTCTAAGAACATGTAATGAAAAATGAATTGTTTTGTTCACTGTAACAGCCATTGGTGACCATTTCTCTGGAGGACTCTTCAGCCTCTTGCTTTGGATGTAAGTCCTGAAGTTTGGAAGAGGGATGTCTCTGCATCTGCTTTTCGAGTCAGCTTTTCGACTTTTTTTTTCTCTTCCTGAGGTGATTTGTGTCTCAAAGCTATCCTGACAAAACTCAGGCCGTGGGCAGGGGTTACAAATAGTTATGGCAATTTCTCTCACTTTGTGCGTGCTCATGACCTATGCAGTTGGCCAAGAGTTCAGCCTGGTTACACTAGTTGGACAGGAAAATTTATGGTGGAGTCAGGTGTGTCCCTTCATGCCATCATTCTGTCTCTAGGAACATGCAGAGTTATGTCTCTGAAGGCACAAGAGGCAATGGCTTTTCTCCCAATTCCAAGCCATGTTTCAAGGATTTTTGCTTGCTTTCTTGCTCAGTTTTTTTGAGAAATGCATTCTTAGTCTTTGCTCTAACCGGCTCGTATATGCTCAGCTTTGCCATGTAAGTCCATAATCTGGGTAGCCACCTCTTTTTTCAGCTATCATTGAAATTGAACAATGTTATGCTAAACTAGCAGTTCTACGGCTACTTTTCCCAACTCAGGAGAAAAAGCAATCAGAGTAGCAATAGCCTGTAGTCAAGTCTCTGTCAATCTTCTCTCAATATCACAGACTGTGTAACGTCAGCATGGATATCTCATAGAGCTCCAAATCTGGAGGAATTCACCTCTTCCAGATAGACTGACGTAAGTAGTAGTTCAAGACTGTAGCAGTTTAGCCTGTGAAAAACCTTTGAGCACCACATATGGCAAAGGACAGTGCACTATGCTGACACTACAAATTTCTGCTCAATTTTATAGGGCTTGTTGGGGATTTAGGATTCTGCACATTCGTGTTTGAGGTGGTTTGGTCTAGTCTACTAGAATCAGTAGCTTCATTCCCGTCCAGATCCTAAACTGGCAATTAAAAAATAAACACCTCCAGCTAACTCTGCTTTGTACTTTCTTCCACCATTTACTCAGGCTGGGAAGCTCCCATTCAAGCCTGTCCAAAGGGGCTGCTGTTAGTTTGGCAGCATCCTACTGCCTAACATGACAGAGACTTAGGGCTCAGTCTTAAAATCTGTGCTTGCTTCCATGCGCAACTCTCTTGCAACATGTCCACAAGCCTGGTCTCATCGTACAGCTCAAAATCACAGCCAATCCCTCATCAGCATAGAGTTAGGAGAACATCTGAGAACTGCCATGGCCTCCAGGATGAGTAACATGGGTGGGTTATTCAACAACACCAGAAAGTGTAGACATCATAAATCAATGGGGTGGAGACAGACTTGGATAGTACAGACATATTTCATAAACAAAGGTTCAACAGGATCTAGCTAGAGCCTAGCACAAAACAATGCAGAGAAACAGCTTACGCTGATTTATTGTAGCTCTTTAAGAAGCAAGCCCTTACCAAGAATAACTCATGAGTGGTTTCATACAGGGAAAAGAAAGGAAGGAAAATTCAGGTGGGGGTGGGAGAGAAGGAATTACTGGAACCTGGCAACTGCAGAGCTCTGGACAAATCTCTGCAAAGTTAACATTTGAGACCAGCTGCATTTTGTTTCCAGGAAGCTTTGAAGCAGTATTTTAGGGGATACAAGGCTGAGATCAGAGGTGAAATGTGCAGTGTGTAGCTTAAAATTCACTGGCCGGATCTTCCCACCCCTCTCTTGGATAAAACTGAAGAGAAGGGATTCTAGGGTTACACGGACTGCCTCAGGGAGACACTTCTCCACTTTGATACCAGAGATGGGATTTTCCTCAGCAGAACTGACTGCCAGACCTGCCACTCTGGATCTGCAAGGCAGACAAGTGCTCTGGGGACACGGGCAGCTCAGGGTTCGGAGCTGTGCTGCTGTCCCTCTACAGAGCACAGGAACCCTTGAAAGAAGAATTATGACTTCTATTTCCAAAAGGCACGTATAGGCACACACAGAGGACTGAGGAAGGGATGACTCGGGGGAGCTCGGGCAGAACTGCCCCTGGACCTGGCTCAAGTAGGGCTGGGATCAGACATCCCAGTTCCATACTTTGCTCTGCTTCAGCCCTTTGTCGGTACAAGGGCTACAAGAGAGAGAAAATGGAGGCCATTATCTCCCAAAGGGAGCTACAAGGATGAATGCACAAAACAGTCAGTGTCTTTCTAAGAAACTGTGCAAAGCATTATTTAAATAGAAGACATCAGCTGCAAAATTCAAGTTGATCTGAAATCACACCAAAATATTTAGGTTAGTTTTAAGGTGTGGAGGAAGAATATTCAAAGAAGCAAAAGAGTTTCTGGCATAGATCACCTTGGAAATCAGCAAAAATAACATACTTGTTGTTAATTTTATTAAAAATTAATTTTCACTTGGAAGCAAAGCCACTGCAGATGGAAGATGGCTGCAGGACCACGATTCTCAATGGAGAACAAACAGAGTAAGAGCAAGAAGAGTTTTCACAGACCTCCCCCTCCTCTTTCACGGACTGGCACTGAACCTCTAATGATTTCCAAAGGGACAAAAATTACCATTTAACCAGTCGTGTAGCAGTTTCTTCTTAAATCAAAATGCAGGCACTGCCTGGTGAGCCCAAGCCTCGGAAAAAGCAAGGCTTGTGTAATCAGACGGACTGTCCTTTCGAAGCACGAGAAAGCTGCAGTTAAAGGGCCAGAAGCTTTCTTCTGCACAGCCACTAAAACTCAGCACTACTCACTAGTCCAGGACTAAACCTCATTCTCTGAACAAAGAAGGGTTTTTTATAGAAAAGTACGTCTCTGTTTCAAAGTAGCTGTGCAAAAACGGTTCCTCCTTACTAAGTTCACTCGCAGACTCAGCATATCCAGAGCACTGGTACCTGTTCCAGTGATAAGTCACTGCTTGCTGCTGCACTAAGTTCATAGCTTGACAAACCCAACTCAACCCTAAAAGACCAAGCAGGCTTCCTAGAAAGGAACAAGGCAAGATTGATTAAGGGATCATCTCCAGCTATGCAAGAATGCTCCCTACATAGCATCCTAGCCCCATTTTGACCATTTAATCTTACCTTTCTGCATAGCACAGAAGTTGGAATTGGACAGCAGTATCCCTGTATCGAGGTGAGGAGTTCTAGTTGAGCCTCTGTAGGTTTCAAATGATGGAAATTACTTTACTTAGTAAAGCCATCCCTCTGGTTAGGTCCACACAAGTACTTGGTGACTTTTAAGTACTTAGTAACATGCTTGCTTGTTCAGTTATTTTCAAATGTTTGCTGAGAAGTGCTTATAGTTTGAGACAAATCATAAAGTGGTGCAGAGGACACTACATCTAAATGTTAAGCAGTGTTTCCTAAAGTCCTCTAAGACAAGCCCACAGACTTTTTCTGACCTCCCTTTTTTCACAAGGTATTTTTAATGCAGGAGTCAGACATCACTAGTGGTCCAAGCCTAGGATCACCAGGGGTTCTTCATGGTCAGTCTCCCCACAAAATGAAAGGTTCTTAAAAGTGGGATTGTCCACATTTTAGACTCTAGCCACGGCTCTCATCACCTCCAGTCTCAAGCTGGGAGTGATGGTACAGACAACTTATGACAAGCAATATCAAAAAAGTTATTAAAGGAAGAACTCAGCTCACCACCCTAGCACCTGTGCGAGAAAGAAGCTGAAAAGTACACACTTGGCACAAGGGGTTCAGAGCATTTCCAAGCTGTTTCTTGTAATAAAAACTGCACAACTGAAGCACTTGATCAGGCATTTTGGGCTTACATGGGCAAATCTCCACTAGCTTGAAAGAGAGCTGTGAATAAGTAAGGAGCAAGAAAGGGGATGACATTTTAACCTGTTCCATGAACTCGAGATAGTATGATATTATTACTTTTTAATAAAGCACTGACTGTGCAATTCCCAATTGTATGGCAGTGGTTTAAAGCAAAACATAAAACTTCAATTCCCTGAAATACTTAGACCTGATAGTATGGTTTGTAACCAGACAATTCCACCCATAACGTGGAACTCTTGATTACTGCCTGCACCGAGTCAATTACCCGTCCTAACTTTTACCTTTCTCATCAATTTTGTCTGTGGCCCTCTATATTGGCAGAGATCTTAATTGGTTATACGTAACACACTGACGAACTCATCAAAAGTTCAGATGTCATAGATAACATGAGTCCCCAAACAGCCAATCTTCTTCTGTGTGATTTTCCAAAAGCCGGGGTGGAATTACCCCATAAAACTTAGAGACAGAACTCAAGGATTGATTTCTTAATCATAAGCATTTATGTATATTTTAACATACTTTGAGATTAAGCATGTTAATTTCCAATGATAATCCTATCTCGACACATCCCAGAGCTGCACTTCAGCCCTCCCCAGCTATGAGAGGAACCTTTGCAGAGAGAGGCTTTACAGGCTCTGTCAAATCAATATCAGCAGCTATTCCTCTGGGAAATCAGTAATGTCACAGGCAAAGCGTTTGCCAAGGCTTTGAGCATGTTCCAATTAATTCACTATTCACATTTGCTGTAGACCTGAGGTAGGAGAGAAAGTTGAACATAAGCAATTAAACGTGAGACACGGAAATCCTGCTAAGAAAGTGGTCACTGCAACATGTGCTTTAAAGGCTGAAATGTTCATTTGCCTTTTGGACCGAAGTAAACTTGAACCATAGCTGAGGCGCACTGGTTTACCTACAGATGATTTAATACTTAGCAAATGGATAAAGACTTCTGCCTACGGTTGCCAAATCCAGGTCTGTGTTATTTCTTGGCCACACTGAGCTAATCTGGCTGTCCGAGACTTTAGCTACGGCAGGCTTGCTTCCCGAAATGTTCTTTCATTTTTAGCACCAAGGCAGCTTCACCTATGGCAGAGAGAACTGCCACGCTAATGTAAATCAGGAGCTACTTGCCATGAGTTTTTAAACACTGTCTTGTTGAATTGCTCTCAAAAAGAGCTGGATGTACCAGCTTTAAACTCCAAAAGGTGGACGGGGACCTGACCGACTTGGGGTGCAACTACTAAAATAAGGATGAGTGGTAACAATAAAATAAAAGAGTATTTAGTTAGATAAATCCTTGGCTGCAATCACTTTAAGTACAGGCAAAGAAAGCTAGGGCATGTGGGATGCCTTTTCTGCAGAAAAGCTTAAAATAGAAAAGGAAATCAATACTCATTTACAGTATCTGGCAGTCACTGAACCAAAACATACATGTACACCTACAGCAGAGCAGAAATAACAACATTTATTTAAACCACAAGCTGTATTCTGCTGCAGGAACGCTGTGTTTTATGTGGAGCGCTTCCCCAGCAACTGAGAAGTACCACAGATTCTGACCATTTTAAAAAAATCTCAGCAATATCAAGAGCAAATACTTTCAATACCACAGTTATTAACCCTGCCACTGCCAGGCCGGCTCTGACTTCTCCAATTGCCGTCAAAGAAAGAGTCAGAGCTGCTGTGTGAGCTAGCAGCAGGGAAGATGCTTTGCCTTCCCTCCTGAGTTTCTCTTCCACCACATTAAAAGACACTGTTTGTTGGATCACATGCGAGGGGTGCATCTGTCACCGCCAGCAATGGGAAGAGTTTCATCAGCTGCATCCCTACACCATCCCTACACCCAACACCGGGGCCGCTCACGCATTGGAGACGCAGAGCTCCTAGATGAGGGTTGAAACATTCCATGTGGCGTGTGGGACATGGGGAGGAAGAGAAACCTCAGTGCTGTGGTTGTGAATAGGGATGGGGCTCAGGAGGGCTGGAGCCCCATGGCCGTGCCTTGTGGGGTGCCCGAGTGCTGGCCGGGGTGTGCAGGGCAGCAGAGGTTTGCTCACTGCCCGCAGAGCTGCGGGGCGGTTTGAGCACGGACATGCCTGAAGATGTCCTGGGCTTAGCAAAATGTAAACAAGCCTTGATGGTACATTTAGCTGTGCTGAGGGATCTGACCATCTCTCCTAAAGCTGTAGGAGAACACGCACAGCAGAAAGTAAACCTTTGAGGGTCAGAACCCTTAAATGATGCTTCAAAAGAGAAATGTACACCTATGTGTAAGAATGAGAGAATGTTTCCACCGACTGTGTACAGGGGTTTTAGAGGAAGGAGTAGTGTTTAACAAATCAATATTTCCCAAAGACTGAAAGTGAAATTAAATACAAACAAAGCGAATCTGCTGATTGTTTTGCTTTTTTCCATTCCCCAGCTCGAGAAATGTGACCAGTAAATAAACAGCATAAATAATAACAACAGCTGGCTTTTGTACAACACTCTTCATTCACAAAAACCAAAACACTTTACAAAGGGCATAACTAGGCTTGTTGTAGAGTCACATAATGCAGAGATGAGTAGGACCTCAAGAGGTCCTCTGATCCATTACCCTGTCCCAAGCAAGGACCAACCCTTCCTCCCACTGCCATGTAAACTGAAGCACAAGAGGTAAAAGCCTTGTCCATGGCAACACAGCACGCCAGGGGCAAGGATGGACACGCAGCGTGGTGCAAAACCTGACCCTACAGCAATCTGCAAGAGTCTAACAGCAGAGTCAAAATGTCACTGTGGGTTCCCTGAGCTCCAGCCCTGTGCTACACGCATGGGGCCACAGCGAACCTGGAAAGAAAAAGTCAATTTTTAAAAAGCTTTCTGTCCAAATGAACTTGTGGGCAGCTAATAATGTCAGAGAGGTGATTTGTGCATTTTCAGGACAACTTGGGTTGAGATGCTTGGTGCTCTGTGCTAAAATCATTTGCAGAGGGGCAGAGGATGACTGAACACCGATCACCTGAACATCCTTTTAATAAAATGAGATTACGAATGCTGCTCAGAATACAGTTTTTAATACTCCAAATATTTTAGACTACCTCTCACACAAAACTGAAAACATGAAGAAAAAGCTTAACCATTAAGTCAGCTAGATGTTATCTCTACAGCAATTTAATTACTTACTGCTTCCTCATCACTCCTCATGCCGTTAGCCCAGCAAATTAAGCCACTGCAGATTTCTGGAATTTGACAGTTGAATTTGAAACCTCACTGAGATAGTTTTGAAAAATAAAGTAAAAATATGTTGAAAAAATTATAAAAATAAGCTAATCTTGCCAGCTGGTGAACCAGCTAATGTGCTGACATCTACTGCAAATTAAACAACTTTCTGTTCTAAAAAAAGGCCAAAGACTGAAGTTTTATTCCCTCGCTCTGCAAGCTTCGGTCTTGATCAAGGAAGAAAGAAAACACAGAGAGCAAGCCCTTTTTATCATAGGTCAGATAGATGGCTGAAAAAAGATCAGTAATCCTTCTTGCCTACCAAATCTATAGTAGTTTGTACATTTTCTCCTTACCCATCTATACACAACACTGGACCAAACGATTACTGCGCTATTACCACTGAGTGTTTGGCTTTAGCCCAGTTGTCAATATTTTGCTTCCTTTTTTTCTCTCTCTCTTTTCTTTCTTCTAACAGATCACTGCTGAGGACAATTTACTGGTAGCTGAACAGCAGAGAACAACCAATGCATCACTTAGTAGATTTTAAAAAATCTCTCTTCAAACATCAAGCACTATTCAACCACCAAACCTCAAGGAATAACTTACTTTCTCTGGCAACTTTCATCTAGGACCCAATTTATATCACTTGCCTGGACGATTACACCCAATTCTAGATGAGGAAATAAAAGCACAGAGCAATTAAGGGTCTGATTCTGTAAATCACTGGTCATTGTGTCACTGCCTAATGACTGTCTTGACCATGTGTTTGGCCTGTTCTCTGCTCTTCATTGACTTCTTTATTTTGTTTTCTGACACTAAATTTTCTAGGTCTAGCAAGCTGCCTTTGACATCGCTTAGTACGGGAGGATTCAGAGGCTCTCATCGTCAAGTAAGTGCCTGCCAAGAAGAGATGAAGACAGCTCCTGGCTGCAGAGCAAGTGTCTGTCATGCAGAAGGGAACTCTCTTTCCTGCCAGTGGAAGTACTCATGAAGTTTGGTGTTACTGAAGATCTTGGGACATTGAAAATGGCTACATGGCTGCTACTGCAAAATAATTAATCCGTTTGGTCACAAACATACTGCATCTGTCTAGGAGAAACACATCTCCAAGTAGAGCATGCTCCAAGGCCCATCACCTCTCCTGTTCCTAGCTGTTTGAGGACAGCCGGTAGGAGGGTCCTTGGAGGCAGACAAATCTGGCTGGAGTGCTCTGGCCACCGGGACTCCTTCTGCTGGCCGCTCCCTGCCTGTCCCCAAGGCCACACTTTGGGACACTGTCTGGACAGTGAGGCTGGTAAGCTTTGAGACACTTTCCTGACACCACCATTCAGTAATTGCTCCAGGTCTGGTTGCTTTAGAAGGTGTTTGTGGTCAGGACTTGCCCACGGTTGGTATTTAGGACTGCTGTACCAGTATTTCTCTTACAGTTAACATCAGTGAGATTGATTGGTCTTCAAGAAGAAACCCTAGGAGAGATATAGTTTTAATGATGGTGAAAGACTTTACTCTGGCGCTGATAATTTCCTTCTGATAGCATAATAAGCCATACCGATACGGTGTCAGAATGTCTGTACTGGCGAAGTCAGGGCAGGGATGTCTGGGTATAGTTAAGGTATAACTGGGGTGTGATGAGGTAAGAGACCTGTCTAAGCATATCATAAGGAATCTCACGGGTAGGATGCAACTCTATCTCCTTGGACACTTAGGAGAATCAGTCATTTGCTATCAAGGCTGTGTCACATCTCTTGGATAAGGGACAATAGAAGGTTGTTAAACACTGATGGCTTCCATTCAAGTGGCACGCCTGAACCTAGGGAAGGCAGCTCAGCCAAATGGTCTGCAGGGACAGCTCTTAGAACAAAGCAATTTCCCTAGAAGAACAAAGAGATGAGATGTTCGCCCTGGCTCTGAAAAGCACAAAGCCACAGCAGCTCGAAGGGAACTTGCAAGGACACACAGGCCAACCAACTCCTCTGCAACAGGCATCTAGAAAAAATACCCTCTTCTAGCCAGTACAACTATACCAGCCAGCTCTTCTTGTAGATGTATTCATGGTGATCTTAAAGAGCTGCTGTGTGTTCCCAAGGGATGTTCAAGAGTGCTGAAGAAATTGAGGCAAGGAACTGCATGCAGCTGGTTTTATTATTTTGTCTAAACCCACACATTTCTTGCGCTAGTGAAGTGCTCTTGCATCTGGAACCCTGATAAAGTGGATGAGTTTGTCTGCTTCAAACTATTGTGTTGCTGTCAACAAACACTGGTTTAGAGTGCTCCCAGTTTGATAAGCTCAAGAAAAGTTATGCACCAGAATCTGAGAGGAGAGCCAGTGCAGGGTCTGCTCAGGATAAAGAGACCTGGAGGGACAAGGCTCTAACTGCTGAGTGACCAGCTCAGGGATCGATCAGGGTCATGGTACAAAGCCAGTACTGATCATCACACTTGTAATCCCATTAAAAGGAAATGAACTATCTGCATGAGAGAAGCCAGGTTTGCTTAGCTGTCAGGCTCTTGCAGAATCATGAGCAGAAATTGAGTTTTACAACACAATCTCAAGACTGTTTTTCTTCTTTTCCTCCTATTTCTACCTCTGATATTCACTGGGTTGGACAGCACTGTTTCCAAGAGTTTCATCAGGTGGCGTGCTAAGAACCAACATTGATTTTTGCTTTCTTTGCGGCCGTCTCAGGACCAGGATGAAATTTTATTGCTTTGAGATGCATAACAGGGAACTCCTAAAGCCACCTTGTTCCCACATACCGATGTCACAAATTTGCACACTTGTGCTCAGAAGCCGATCCTAACAGTGCGATGAGCAAAAGGGACAGTTTAATTACAATGTTTTTTCCCTTTGTTATTTGCCTTTTTCCTTGGGTTCTGTGGAATAAAAGGTGGATTTGCTTCTGTTGAACATTCCTGTGGGGATTGAAAAAAATTATCCTACTAAAAAAGCCTGTTGGAAATATCTACAGCAAGAATCAAAGCTGCTCTCCTGTCTGTCAGAGTCCCTCTTACATGAAGCTGGTTTGCTAATTTGCCCATCCTCTGGAAATGGGTAAGAAATCATAAAAGGGTGCCCCCATTCACAGTGAATAAGACAGTCACATGGAGCAAAGAGAACATAGGCATTAAAGGAACACAGACACGGCTGATGAATAGAAGGGAGCCTTTAGAAACCCGGGCAATAGCAATACAGCAGGCAAAGTCTGGAATGTTGATTCGACGATGATAATTGTTTTTTCCCCCGTGCACTGTGTACGATGTGATCAGACACAGAGGGAGCTGAATTCATCCTACGACAAACTGTGCTGACATAAGTCACTTCGCACCGTACAAATTTGGCCCTTGTGCGTTAGTTTGAAGTTGACCTCATTAGTACAAACAAAAGTGTTCTTCAAGAGTGACACTGAATTAGAAATTCCTTTGAGTATTTCTAGAGACTAACACCACACTATAATTAACGACATTATAATAAGTGACTTGATTCCCTTGCTTCGACTTCACTTTGGTTTATTTATTTATTTATTCGTTTTGGAAGGGTCTGAAAGTCAAATTCAGCTTTGTCATCTGCTCATGCTGGGAGCTGTGCTGTTCTTCTGGAAATGCCATGGTAATGCTGGTAATGAGGTGCCAAAATCAGCAAGCATATCCACCATTTAAGGGCCAGTTCAAATATAAAGGCAGTTTGTATTTCTGCACCACAGGCACTGCTGCAAAATCCTTGGGGAAGAGAGAAATCTATTTTCTCCTTATTGGCTCAGCCTTTCATTGCTAGCAAGTCAGAATGAATGACAGGTATTTTTCAAAGAGTAAAATAAATTTTAAAAGTAAATAGAAAAGTAGGTGCTTTTTGTTTGTTTAATTTCATATTTTTAATCACACTTGTCAGGTGTAGAACTGAAAGAACTCCTACAAAGACACTGTTTACTCAGACAATTGCCACTCTGTTCACTTAAACCATGGTCAGAATGTCTAAAGTTGAGCCAACCCATTTTAGTGTACATTAACGATTGACTGGGAACACATCTGTGACCCACACGTGTCTCAGCTTCAGGCAGCCTCCTCCGGCAGACCACTTCAGTTGCTGGCAATCATCTAAGTGCACCTAGAGACCACTACGTGGACAGACACACAAGCATCACACTAATTAACCAGACAATGATTTATGTTTGATAGATGAGGAAGCTCAGATACAAGAATGTCTGGAACTCACATTTTCAAAAGTATCCTCAACTAGAAGTGTCTCAAGCTTCAGGTGTCCAGCTTAACGTGGGTGACCTAGAGAGGGGAGAATTGAGTACCACTTTCTCTACCTGAAGTCAATGGTGGCTGCAGGCTATCAGCACCTTTGAAAAACTACGCTGGGTCAATAATCTCATAAGGTTTATTTGAGGTCAAGCAGAGGGGAAAAAGTGCCCTAGAACAAATTGTTTGTGCTTATCTAGGCAGTGACAGGAACAGCTGAAGCATCCAGAATGGAGAGGAAAAGAAGGTCATCTTTGAACTTCTCCAGGCCGTTTAGGGGCCTCAAAGGAAACGTCTTGACTTCTCCTCCCAACTTTCCTTCCCCTTCCTCATCCCACCTCTATTCTTAGAAGCTTTGTCTGAGAGCTGGGAACAGAGCATGGTTTCTGAATTCCTCACCTCCTGTTACCTCATATTTTGACTCAGACCACTCAGGGTGGTGGCAGAGGTTTTAACCTTGCATGGAGCTGTTGATTTTATTTACACAAAGACTGCTTTCCCATTAAGTAGGATTTCTTCAGCTATTAGGACACCCCATAGGCACGCGATCAATCCGGTTGGTACCTACGATTTACTTTCTCCAAGAACATTACATGGTCCTGAAAACACTCTGCCTTGCTCAGATCTTAAGCTTTGCACTCAGTGCCAAAGAGTTACCTGTCTTCATGCTCCACAAATCCTGCTGTTGGCACGATACATGAAAAACGACACCAGAACATACCGCTTTTTCCTCCCTGCTGCATTCCACAAGACCACTTAATTACATCTTAAGATGAACTGGCTCAACAAGTTGGGCAGCTTGCAGGGCTGCTGGCTGGGGAAGTCGCACCTGCATTGCTGCCAGCAGACAGCAATAGAAGACGACACCCAGTCCCCCAGCCCTCCTCTTAAGAGTGACTTCCCACCGGAAAAACACGTGGAAAACACTGCGCACGTCCTTCCTCAGTCCCATTACTACCTACTCTATCTACCCCATCTAATCATTATGACATCTGAGTGCCTTTGTGTGTCAGCTTCCTGTGAAGTAAGCACCTAAATCCCCCTTCCAGACAAAGCAGACCCTGCTGAGGAAACTCACAATAGGTGCCTTTCACTCACACGACAACCTTGGCCTCGGCGGCACTTACAACAAAGCTTCCATATGTGCACCAGTATGGGCTGATCAGTCAGATCAACACCACACGGGATCAAAGCCTGGATATTTGTGAGTACGAAGCAAAAGAGCCTTACAAAATATCCCCATCTTCCTGACAAATAGTTGTTTGGGTTTTTTTAAAAAATATGCTACAGCACATTAGCCTGCCACAGCCTATTATCCACCTTTGTGGTCTGTTCGAGGAGATAAAAGGGAAGCACCAGCTCTGAGGGGCAATGTCTGTCAGTCGGCCTCACTCTCAGACACCACTTAGCTATTGTTGGCTCTTCAACCCCGGGCTAGGGCTACTTTTCAATTTTTCCTTTGGCAGATATCCCAGTTTTTTCCCCTCCCTGGGGGCGGATCAAGGATGGTAAGTTCTATTCTAATAGGAGCCAAGTCAATGATAACCTTTGGGCATGTGCAGTGAAAAGGTATTTCTACTGCCCTAGCTAGGGCTAGATGCATAATGGATCAATGAAAAGATCCCACCATTTGATGGTTATAGCGTCATTCATTAGCGTTAAGATTTCAAGCTGAATCAACAATTGAGTTAGAAGACTGAAAGAGTCACCTTCAGTATTTGGAATAGAATAAATTGTAACAGGTCTGTAAAAGTCCCCTGAGGTGTCTCTCTTTCTCTCCCTATACATATATATATGGATCACTTTGCTGAACATTTAAATTAGATGAAAGTTGCTGAGTCTTCTACATATGAAGCTGAAAAAGCTGAGCTACTTATGAAAAGTGAGGTGAAAAAAAATATGTATTTTTGGTTTGCCTATCAAGCACTTCAAGAGCATTCTTGACTGTAGATCCAGGCACTAACTTGTTTTTCAGTCACTTACCCATCTCTCTCATACGTAACAATGCAAAAAGAGCTAATAATAAACAGCACGCCCCCTCCTTATACACAAATAACGCAAATGCAAACACACACGCACACGCACACACACACGCACTTAGGAACCACTTTTAAATGAGCAACACTGATCCCATCTACTTTTGCTGTCACAAAACTAGGGCAAGCTCGCTCTCAATTAACCACTGGTGCACAGAGCTCTAAAAAAAAATTACTACCCAGAGGACTTAGACACCAAGTTTTAACTCTCAGCTCTTTATCATCCTTCCATTTCTAGATCAAAGACCCATCCACTCACTACTAATTTGCTAAGAAATTAAACATGAAAAAAGAAAGCAATTTCCACAACTGGGTGAAGAACGTTGTTGGCAGTTAATGATTAATTAGTATTATAATACAAGACAGGCTGGTTTCACAGTAGTAGCTTGTTTCAATAGCATTTCTTGTTCTGTAGAGGAAATCTTCAGGTTGGAGCAAAGACTATGTAAAGCATCAGTGCCAAAAACTTTCCTCCGTATTTCTGAAAGGCAGCGGGTAGAAGTAACTACGAAATGCTCTGTGGACCAGGTGATCTTACGTCAAGACTCATGTTCTACAGCCCAAGCAGTGCGATGGAGCTACAGTGGGGTGGCTGCAGAGTTCCCCTCTCTGGGAACAGCGTAGGTGCTTGCCCACCTCCCAGCTCTATGTTATTCCCATCGCCACTTAGATTGGCAGGCATAAAACCCAAGGCCAGATAACTTGAACCCGTACTCATCTCTCAGTATAGCTGCAGGCTGACTGGGACATGGGATGATGTGTAACCTGTTGGGTGGTCGAGGAAAAAGTTTAACTCCTTACTAGAGCTTGAACAACTTTTTCCTGTGACTGTTTCTAGCCGTATAAAATCAACACAGCTTTTTCTGTTGGCTTGCAGACAAAAGAAAACAATATCCAGATTTTTATGAAGTTGCTACCTATATTACTAGATATTACCAGTGGTAGCATGAATACATGCCAAGCCAGCAGATACTGGGAGGAAGAAGAAAGATCATAACTATGGGAGGAACAGAGATAGCTTTCTATAGCAGATCATAATCAGCACACAATCAGCATAGAAAGCCATTACCGTAAAGGGATTATTTAAATTATGAAAACAAGCATTATTTACATTTGTCTATCTGATTCCTTCTCCATCTTTACTACTCAGGTCAGGTTTGAAATCGCAGTTTACAATGAAAGCGCTCCCTGAATCATTTACTAACTATAAATAATTTAAAAACCCAAACAACAGTCAAAAAGCAATGCAGTCAAACCATATTCTGCCTGTTGCCCTGAGATTTCAGCTACTACTGTTCAAACTGAAGTCAGATGCTGGCATTTAATCTGTTGACGCTAAGAAAATTAGCAAAAGTAGACATCCCTAAGCCTGTATCCCATCCCTCCCTGATTGCCTGTGCTACTAGTTTGAAGATAGTTGTTTATTGTTGATAGGCATCAGCCACCTGCATGTGCCACGGAACTGCCAACCAAGCCAGCTGTGCCTGAAATGCAAGTAACTCTGTGTTTTACATCTGTAAGGCTGACTTGAGTGAGTAAAGGTTTGGAGCATATAGTCTTTACAGCAGGGCTCTCTCAGATGAGAGAAATCTCTCTTAGTGGCTCTGTAGAGCTCCACACACACAGCCCTGTAATGCCAGTCAAGCTATAAATAGTAATTACATGAACAGAGTCGTATTTACTGATAGCAAAAAAGGACATTTGCTTGAAAGTGCTCACCTGGGAGTTGCTGCTGGCTTCCAATACCTGCAGAAGAGATACTGCCCATCAGCATTGATGATATGGGGCAGGTCCTTGTATGGGATGTTTTGAGGACTCCGCTTTGGCGAACTTTCCTCTGGCATTCTGGAGGACTGAACTGCAAGGTGTTGGAAGAAACAAGACATACTTTAGAACAGGTGAAGACAAGACAGATGCTGATAGGCTTGGCAGCCACAGACATTCAAGAAAGTCAGTCAGTAAGGCAAGCACCACTGATGGGAGTCTCCCTCCAAAACCCCAGCCAAAGACCCCCCAAAATCTTTACTGCTTTAAACCAGAAATGTAGCATTTTGTGTACAAAAAAAGCTCATATCTCAGGGGAGGGCATTGGAGAGAGGGAAAGGAGGGAAGATCAATCCACCATCACTACTTCATTACAGCTTCCTCTCCCCCACTTCTCCATCTGTGTTTATTTTGCATCGTTTTGTGAAACGGATCCTAAAAAGAGTATTTTAGCTGCAATCAAGTGCAGACTGTGCAGCAACCGCTCCAGATAGGAAAAGACAGCTGCATAAAAGATTTATCTCTGCCTTAACATTTCCAAAGAACAGCGGAGGGTACGCAGCAGAGGTATCTGCCACCGTGTCATCATGAAGATCTCCTCTTGACATCTCCACCAGGAACGTGGCGGCGGCGAGGAACAAATCATTTCCAGGAGAATTCGCAACAAACCTGTTTTCATCCTGTGCAAGGGTTTGCATTCTAGTGAGGAGCCGGCATCGCAAGTCAAACGCAAGCAGATGAGGCTTTTCGCATCTCGCTGCGGAGACGCGTTCACACTCCGCCAGCCGCGCAGCCCCCGCGGTCCCCGGCGGGTCCCTCCCGGGCAGCTCCGGTGCGCCGGGCGGGCTGCGCGGGGTTCGGCGCAGCTCCTCTTCCCGGCTGGCTCGCTCTTTGAAGAAAGTCGCTTGGGTAATTCACCACTTCTTGTTCATTTCATCACTTTTTTTTTTCTTTTTTTCTTTCCTTTTTTTTTTTTTTTTTCTCTTCTCAAACAAATTGCGTGTGTGGGCTCAAGTGGCGGTGGTGGGAGGGGAGGTTGGGAGGGGTGGGAGAGAGGGAGGGCTTGACGAGTGGGAAAACTGCAGTCCACTTTCCAGAAGCTGCTGCACGCACATCAAAGGCACCTTGAACACATGCAGCTGGAGCAGCTCAGAAAGTTCCTGCCGCTGCAGGTTGTTTGCAACTTTACTTCCTTCCTGCCACTTACTGTTCGGAGGCCACGGCGACGGGGGGAGGCGAGGGAGGGGGAGACCTTGTTCTCAAAGCGATCCCCGCTGCGAAGCCATCTCGCGTGTAAGCGCAACTTCCCCGGCCCCGCGCTGCCAGGCGGGGAGCGGGAGGGAGGGGACGAGGAGGAGGAGGAGGAGGAGGAGGAGGCGGAGGAGGAGGAGGAATCCGAGCACCGACGCGATCCCAGGTCGCAAGCCCCGCACACGCATCCTCCCGCCGCGGCGAGACCGTCAGCCTCCCCGCTTCCCCCGGCGGAGCCGGAGCCGGAGCCGGGCGGCTGCACCGCCCGCTGTGCACCGGCTGCTCCCGCAGGCGGCGGCGGGCGGGCGGTGCCGCGCCCGGGACGCGGTCGCTGCTGCCGCCTCGGCTGGGCTGAGCTGGGCGCCGACCGAGCAGCGGTGCCCGGCGGGAGCGGGGAGCGGGGAGAACGGCGGACCGCCGCGGTGCGGGGCTGGGGAGGGGCGGGGAGCGGCCCGCGGGGCTGCCCGGCCCGCGGGTGGGTCCTCACCGGCTCAGCCGCCGTCTGCCTCCCCGCTGGCTTCACATGGCTGCCGGTGGCGGGGCGGGGGGCGGGCAGGCAGCCGCAGAGCTGCCCGCAGCCCGTGCCGGCTGGCAACCCCAAAATCCCGGGCTCTTGCCATAGGAGTGGCGCTCAGCTGCCTGCCGCCGGGCTGGCGGGGCCACCAGGGACCCCCCCGGGCAGCGTGGACGGCTTTTATCCGCTGAATTCAGAGGGGGAGACTAGGAAGCCGTGGTGCCTTCAGGGCTTCCCCCGTTTGAACCGCTCTTTGTAGTCCCGAATCCGAACTGTACGCGGCTCTTCAGACTTTGAAGCCGCGTCGGGAAGACTGAGTCCTTCAGGTACTGGTTCAGAGGAACACCCAAGCCCCTTGCTTTGCACCCTCGTTCGTGGTAAAGGCAGTTTATAAATACAGGATGTAATTTATGCACACGTGAGCTAATCATGCAGCCAAGCACCATAGATTATGTGCAATACATAGTTGCAACGGCGTAATTTGAGATCTGTTTGATGGTATATGACACTTGCTTATTAAAACTGTCACAGCAAGGTTCCCCAAAGTTAAAATAGCTTCCCAGCCTTAAGGCATCCCCTTACTGAGTTTTGTCATCTAATACTGGTAAGTACTTAGCATTCATTGAACCCTTTTAAATTTTTTATATTAAAGGCACAGATTCAGGCCTTTTACATTTCATCAGGATAATATTATAAACTTTAATTTTTATATGCCTACATATACTTAGACATCTCAGGCCTTTTTAAGAAGAGACAGTTATTACAATATTTTTTAAAGCTAGGCAATGTGCTCACTGAACCCAAACCTGGGAACAAAGGCTGAGGAAAGGAAAGAAATGTATACTAACAATAATAACAATAAAGGCAAAACCTCAGAGATGACCCATGTAAAAACAAAAAGGAAATCAAAAGCAGACTCTTTCCTCTTTCAGTATCATTTATATTAAATGCCCTAGAGGGGGTTTTAGTTATAAACTGCAAAAGCAGAATTACATATTCCTGTAACTGCTATTGTTTGGGAAAAACAACAACAACAACAACACAACATTTATGATTGTTTATAATGAGTAAGATTTAGGTCAGATGGGGAGCCCTGGGAGCTGAACTTGGAGGTGTACAATTTGCTGGGCCAGCTACTGTCCAAGCATGGATGTGTGGGATTAAAGAGCTATCACAAGCCAGCTCCAGAGCTGGAAGAAGCAAGGGCAAATATATTTGTTTAAAGGATATAGATCAGATAATAATCAGATTAAGAAGAATAGAAAGAAGGAAAGAAGCCTCTTCCCCTGCTCTCACAGTTCATCTGCCAGGAACACTTTACTGCTTCCCTACAGCCATCCTTGAAACCTGATGCCAGGAGCAGGCTCCTCTCCCACTGTGCTGCTGGGAATATCCGAGTTCCCAGGGCCACAGAGAGGTGGGAGGAGACAAGGAAGAATCTTCTGAGATTCAGGATAAAAATAACATCTCAAAGAGTATGACCTTGGTTGGGACACAAGGACGAGATCCTGTCTTTGAGAGCTTGCCCTCATCAGTCCAGATCCGCAATTCCCTTGATACCCCGTTAACCTCTGTGTAGCTAATGTTCCAGGCAGCAGGACTGTGGTCCAACCTGTGCTCTCTGCCAGGCCCAGATTCTCACCATTGCACAGGAGTGGAGGATCAGCCAAGCCCTCCTTCCCTTCTCCCCAACTTCCCTGAGCCCCCAGGAATTTGAGGACATTCCTTCTCATAGGTAGCACACCCTCCTCCATCTCATGGTAACAGCACAAAAATGAACGAGAAGCAACTGCTGACTAGTTACCTTATTATTTTATGGAGTTTAAACCATGAATGAAAGGCCAGCTGAGAAAACTGGATTGGGTCTGAAGAATTCACCTAGCTGATATCCAGACAATACACAGGGCTTTAGCAGAGCAACTGTTGCGTACTAGCTCCCTGTGAGAAATCTAAGGGATGTCTGAGCACACAGTGTTTATGAGACTGTAACGTCTTCTCTTGTCTCAGTGGAGTGAAATACGATTTGGAAATACAGTTTAAGCTAAATCAACTTCTTATTAAAAAATAGAAATACACTTGGTGAATCTTCACACTAACTCAGTAATTGCTTAAGCCTTGTAGGGAAAGGTGTTTGGTTTATTAAAGGCTGAGCCGTGCTTGGTGTAAGCATCTCCATTGACTCACGAGGTACCCACAGGAGCAGAGAGAAAAGGATTATGCCCTCAAATAAGGCAAATTTTAGGAAGAGAATCAATTGCTGGAATGACAGAGAGAACACATATAATGAAAACTTGTTATCACAGCAAGAGGAGAGAGAGAACAAGAGGAGAGAGAGAACAGGCTAGAGAGAAGACAAGGGAGTAGGAGGGATGAGAGACAGCATGGCGGGCTGGCGTGTAGTTCTGATGGTGGAGTAAGGGAATGATATAGGATTTTCTTTGTTGTTAGGCTTTCATTCATAAAATGAATTTTTATAGGATCATATCCTATTAGCGTGTAGAGATCAATAGACTATATGAGATCCTTCTGCTCTGGTTGACAATACCACTCTTAAATTGCAAAGGAACATTTTTGTTTGAGAAGCAGATTTGATGGGATGTGGGTGCTAAGCCATTTGGGATTCTGCTCACCAGGACCACAAAGAGAACTTTTGCTGACAAGAAGGAGGAAAAAAACCAATAGAGGAGGAGGACACAATAATAAAATATCTCAGAAGTATGTGGTTATGGAAGAACCACTCAGAACTATGTGGTTACAGAAAAATGCTGGAAGTTACAGTAGTCAGGGAGTAGCTGGAGAGAGCAACAGACAGCACAAGCAAGAGAGCACTTGGGAAACAACGGGAGATGAAGCATGAAGAGGAAAAATTAAAATCCAGTGAAAAGCAAAGAAGCCAATGCCACTAAAGCTGTCAGTTGAGAGTCATTGTTTTGGATTTGCCCTTCTCTTTGGCCGTTTTTTTTTTTTTTAATTTATTTATCACTAGCCAGAGTCCAGGCATTCAGCTTTACCGGTTTTTGTAATCTACCCTTGCTTGCCTGTTGGTATTCCTGAATAAGACGTGTATCGGGATGAGACAGAAGTGGAGGCTGGGATAAACTGCCTTAGTTTTCCTGTAACATAACTGTGTTAATGCCTTGTTGCCAAAAAATAAAACTTGGTGTCAGGCAAACCGGATTGAGGAAGAAAATGTTAAAGGATAATATTTGGTTGATCAGGTGAAGCTTGACAATGATAACCAGCTTTGTGTTGGCCTGCAGTTCTGCAGTGTCGTGTACCTCTTCACAAATTAGTGCCAAGTGAAATGGAGAAAGGTTGAAGGTTGGTGCAGAGATATCTGAGTATCACAGAAATTGTTTGCAGGCTTCCACTGATTTGTTGCCCATCACTGATTTCACTTTCCCTAATCAGTGAGAATAGAATGATTAGATTAAGCTACAAGTGGTTTACTACCCTTAGATGCAAACTACAGTCAATAAAGTATTTTTACCATGCAAATGAAAATAATTAGTGGTAAAAATAGTCCTATTTTTTTTGCAAATCATGCTATCATTAGAAGTCGCTTACAAAGCTGTGGCTGCAAACAGTAGCTGTGTGAGTGAAGTGATTGGTATCTTGCCTGTGCTTCTTATTTGACAGGACCAAAAATACACACTTGAAAATGCACTCTTTGAATATAGGTTTCAGTCCTTTAAACTGATGTATGGAAGATGACCTATCCTACATAGATGCTAATTTGAGAGCTGGTTGTTTTTAATTACAGAAGCAATACACATTTTGTTTGGCAGTTCATTTGGGTTTTTAATTCAAAACACCACAAGAATATTAATACCAGATTCTGAGGTGTTCTTAGTATGAAATATATAAAAGGCATCTTCCAAAGGTAGGAAATTCAAAATGAAAGGTGGAAATTCTGCCATAAAGTTTTGTCTATAGAGGGGAAGTTTATAGAGTTATTCTAGCAACTCTCTCACTTGAGAATAACTCTGCCTTGGGAATAAATATTGCTTTTATAAAAGTCTGGAACTGCGTAACCTTCGCAGTGTCCCAGCAAGGGAGCTGATCCGCACTGGATGCTGCAGAAAACAGCTCACTGGTGGATTTTCTTGAGTGCCCGAGCCCCTGGATCTGAGAGTCTGCAGTGAGTATTGCAGGTCTCGGACAGTAGAGGCGCAGCCACAACTTTCCTGTGCCCTGGGGATGTGTTAGCCCTACAAAATACCCCTTCCTCCTGGTTTATTTATTTTTGTTTAAACCATTTTCCCCTTTATCAAAAGAAGGTTTTCTTTAAACATTTGTCCCTTTTTATCTCTGTGGCCCAGTATTGGTTTCTAAATAAAAGTTTCCTGTGGGGTATATAATTAGCCCATTTCTATAAACCACTTCAGTGGTTTATACTCTGGACAAGCACATTGCTGCAGCACTTGAAGGGAAATCCTGTCCTTGTCACTGTGAGGACAGACAGATTAATGAGTCTGTTACGGGACGGCATTTCCTATTTTACTGCGATATGACTGCATGTGGCCATGTTACTACTGGGAAAATGTTGGTCACCTCAGTAGAAACAGGGACTTTATGGCAGAAAGTGTAATTAAAAGTCATCTTAGAGGAAAACGTTCTAAGCTTTGAATTTTAATATGCATAAAAATCAGAATAAGACAACATTATAAATTTTCTCCAGCTGGAATTATGGCCTCAATTTTGACAAGTACCTGATCATTTCTTTTCTCATTTCTGTTACTAAGGATGACTGCATAATCCACTTTGGAAACCCAGCATCATTGAATCAGGACTAAATCACAGAGCCAAAAGATACAGCTATTCTGTCGTGGTTCGTGATGCTTTATTTCGGTAGCCAAACTGGAAGCGTTGACTGGAGCAGAGTTATTATTGCGCCGCCTGGTTTTCTTGCTGCTTTGCAATTGACAAAGCATCATTTATCATGCTTTGCCTTCCAATTTTTCTTTGCATGTTTTCCAGCTCATCATAACATAATTATGTTTCTGTTTCTTCCAGCCAGGGGCCGATACTTTCTTTTACTAAGACAACAGCTGCACTGCACAACCTTGATGAATCCCCATAAGGGTAAAATGTGTCTGTGGTGCTTGTTTCTGCCTTGGCAACCCAAATGTTCAAGCTCTTTTTTATGACAAGTGCTGTTCTAAAATGCACCCAACCCCGATGCTTTCATAGCATTTCTCAGAATGAGGTTTTATATTGTAATTTAGATTTGAAATATTAAACATCCTGGCTGGTTTGTAATTTTAAAGGCTTCTTCTGTAACATTTCTTTTTATAGTGTTTATAGGTTCATAAACACTGAGATGGAATTTTAGAAGGCCATAGTTACTGATGTGCAATTTATTTTTTGAACTAAATTGATTTTGTGTGTGAAAATCAGCACAATCTGGAGGTCTACTTTATGGCCCTAAAAGGCATCTTAAGGGAGCTCTCATGGTACAGGTGAATCATTTCCTTACTTGGCCTCAGTTGGTTCAGCCACACTGCAACATAAAGGTAATTATACCAACCCGAACTATGAAGTGCATTAACTGCTAGTGATGGAAAATGCCATACAAGACACGCAGTATCTTTATTATTATGTATTCAGATATTTTATTTAACTCTAATTTAGTACTTTGAACCTGAGATTTCAAAGTACTTTGGAAAGGAAGGATAAAATTTTTGTTTTACAGGAGAGAAATCAGGGCAGAGAAAAGTAGGGCTCAATACTGGAGGCAAGCTGAGGGAAGAATCTGTGCTTAATGCTCCTGATTTTATTTACCTAGTTATACTGTTACAAACTCCCGTCTCATCTCAAAATCCATCCATCAGAGCACTGTGAACAACTGAAGCAGTAACTTTTGCAGTCATTAAAGATTACCCAGATTTGCAGGTGTATGGAATATTGTGTCCTGGACAAACCCACAGCCTGGGTAACTACATCCTCCAGGGCAAAAATTTCCCTACAGTTTTGCTTTCTGTGCTAATCTCCTGGATGTTATTACTGTTGCCACCATCATTTGAAGCTTGCTTATATTTCAGGCATAAAAATTACAGTAATACTGTACACGGAGGCAAGAGTTTTGCTTAATATGATCAAGCCTGTTAATATCCATATGTGCCATGATCTAAGGATACCTTGGGATGTTTGATCATGAAAATGTATGTAGCAGTGTTTTAGCACTGTCCACCGTAATGGTTACTGACGTAATTAACCTGAAAAGCTCTTAGATGTTAATGGAAACTGTACTTGCCCAGCCAGGGCTGACTTCATCTTCTGTCCATGAACGGTGAGTATAATTCTGCTGTTGCTAGAAAAGGTAGCAGGCTTGTTGTTTTGGATATACAATGAACGTACAGCTCATGAGAAGAGCTTGCTGTTTCTTCCTTGTAACTCCATGGCAAATTCTGGCATATTCTGCTCAGATATATTTTATCTTTTTTTCTCATTTATCTCTGGTTTCTTTACTCAGTCCACTCACACATGTTCATGTAAGACGTGCATTTTCTTTCTGATTCATGTACAGTAATTACTTCCTAACATCTGCCTCACAGATTTTGTAGAAAAGTAACTCTGCAAATATTAAGAAAAAAATTAATGAATGAAATCTTTGAAATCTCTATTACTGGAGCTTGTTATCCACAGCTGACTGGATTCATTCCCAGCCAGGAAGCTGGTTCAGCAAAACAGCTGCATTAGTTATTTAACTGGAGGCCTGATTCTGCTCTTGCTCACGCTGATGTAAATCGGGAGTAGTACTAGAGAAAATAAAGAATATCCCTAGTGCAAAATGCATATTGGAGAAAAAGTAACCATTATAGTATGGAACAGCAAGAGAATTTTAGCAGATACTCTGCCATCCCGGTATAGGTGTTAGGCAGTATCTTTGTGTCTTACAGAAACCTTGTAGCAAACACACTGCACCCCTGGGAGTGTTCTCCTGTGTATATACTGTGGTAGCACCAAGTGGCCAACGAAATTAAGGCCCTTTTGTGCTCAGTGTTGCATCCTAATACCATGAATTCAGATGAGACTTACTCTGTACTAAGCTCCACATGCGTTACTGTTTGCATCTAATTTGTAATTGTTCCCAGTTATTTAATTTTTACAGGATCTGCTACAATTTACTTTATATCTTGTAGTGCAGGAAAACACACTTACTGGTTTTCCTCCTAGGCTGGATTAATGCATGTAATAATTAAGCCAGAAGTACACTTAGAGAAGCATTGCAGTGAAAAAGGGGACAGAACATCCATAGGCAAAGTATTTCCCATGTAAGGTGACAATGCTGTATCTCAGGACAACAAAGGATTGTTACCAGAGCCTCATATGCTCTAGAGATGGACTTCTTCAGTCCTCAAGGCCTTTAACACCCTTTGTATTTGTTCTTATTGTAAATTAGCAGCATGTGCTGTTAATAACATCAAAAGTTACGGTATCTAAGAATTCAGCTCCCCAACCCTCATCCTATTTCCTCCAACACAAGATATCTATTATATCTTGGCTACAGTCCCTGATTGTCAAGTAGCAAAGGTATTAGTGGTTTTGTTTGTGCTCTGGAGCCACGAGCATCTGCGGTTGCTGTGGGCTGGTGATGTCAGTTCAGATTCCTGTTACAGACCTGCTGGTAGGGCTTCCTGGACAACTGCACATAGGAACCTTCCAGTTCACAGTACTCTGCTTTCATACCAGCGTGCGCTTATTATTTTTACTCTTTGACTTTTCCTAGTACATTACTGAATCTTCTCTGAAGTTACAGTAACTTTTTAACTGAAAATCTAAGGTTTGGAGATGCTACAAGAGGAAACACTCAGCTCCTGGATATAGGTAGGTTCATGAAACTCCATCATTCCCAAACCTTGGGAGGTTTTGAGGAAGAGGACAGCAGAGGGAAGGCAGCAACGTTCAGCAACTGAGCCAGAGAGCACGAAGCATCTCTTCCTCTCCTGTGCTGTGAAATGTGTGTGAGACATACTGACACGTGTCCTCAGCCCCATCCCGAGCTCCGTGCCCAGCGCCTCAACATCTGCAGGGGTGTGATTTGGTTTAAAACAAGGACAAACTCCTAGCCGTTGATGTTGTGAGGCTCAGTCTGAAATGAGGAAGGGGTGAAACCAATCCAGCAATGTCTGCCTGAGTCCAAAACTTCCCTCTGTGGTCCAGTTCAGACACGTACCCCAGGCTGCACCCCAGCAGTATAGGTCTCTGCCATGGCTCATCTCTCTCCATCTCTGTCCTCATTTTCAAATTTCTTCAGCAATACGTTCTCCAACAAAGAAGGATTTCTGGGACAACTTCAGTAAGGCTGGGAAGTATGTAAGAGTGAATGTTTCATTCAGCACAGCACCCCTTGGCCATTCATATATGTCTGATGATCAAATATATTTTTAATTATCAATCTGAGGTGTGGTTTTTTTTTTTTCTTTTTGCTAGACAATACCCAACTGTCTTGTAAGAGCTGTTGGGATTGAGCCAGAGAATTTGGCAGCAAGATACGGAACATTTGGGCTTTCGACACTTAGGAACATATGGAAAGAGGTTTGGAAGATTGCCACATGGGGTGTAACTTGGAAGATGCTACATTTCTTCATCCTTTTTTTGTGGACAGAAGTAGAAGAAATTTTACTTTTTTGAAGGATCCTAATTCCCATTTCCTTTTCTATGATGTACTGCTGCTCTAGAATAAACCATTATGCTCAGTTGCAAGGTTTGAGCAAAATCAGTGCATGTTTATGGGCAACTGTAGATGGGTAATTAAAAGGGTGACAGTATTGCAGATCTTTCCAAGTTTTTACCACCTAATTCATGAGATCTCTTGCAGGTGAATTCACAAAGCTACAATCTGGTGACTCAGATCATGGGATGAAAGAGGATATTTGGTGCCTGGTCTGAGCCAGGATGTGTGCCATTTACCAGGTTCTTTGAGGATAAGGCTCTGGTAGGTGGTCCATCCTTGCTTCCCATGACCATCTGTCTCGCCATCATCTTGACACCCATGGATGGACAGACAGTTCAGGTTGTTTGTATGCCTCTGGGACATAATTTCATCATGTGGGTTGGAGCTCCAGCACTATGTTACAAATGCCAGCCATGTTTGGGGCAGCATGGTATGGGAGAGAGGAGCCACCTCCAGCTCAATGCTCAGGACTGGACATGTACGAACCAGCATCGTCTTCACACTACTTTAAGGACAGATGCCTCTTGCCCATGATGGGGGAAGTCCATGCCTCTCAGTTATTGTCAGAAAAGCAATGCATAGTTTGCTTCATATTTGATAATTCATTCATCATAACTACTGCATAAGAATGGGTATTTCAATACATTTTTCATGGCACAGTTGTGCACCAGATTGAGGGGCTGCAGCAAATGCAGAATTTATTGGAATACACAAACCTGGATATCCTTCTTAATTTGCACAATTGGCACATGGGCCCTGAAGCTTAGTGAATACTAATTAATCTCTCCGACTGGCAGGAACGCATCATCATCCTGGTTTAGCAACGAGGGATAACAACCAAAGACAGAGATGCAGGGACTTGTACTGAGTGACAGATAAAGTCACAGCAGCCAGAATTGTGGCATCCAATTATTATTACCCAGCTGTCTTGAATTGAGTAATTAACTAATTAACTAAGGTTTAGACCCGGCCTACAAAAGGTGGGCCATTTCCTCCTGGCTGTGGAAGATGCAATGGCATCTTTGGAGCTGCAGCCCAGGCTGGTGAGCAACACCTGGTGATCCTGACGTGATACATCCAAGAGACCCTGAGGACCGAGAGCTGGAGCGAGAGTCCTTTGGTGAAGAAGGTAAAGCTGCAAGCCCTGATGTCATATTTGCAGGAGGAAAGTGTGCTGGAGTTGGAATGAATGGACTGGGTCTCTGCTCACTGCAAAGCCTGCTTGAAAACACCTTTGAAAACAAAAAATTGTAAAACAAAAGGGGGAATTATGGCATCCAATTATCATTACCCAGCTGGCTTGAATTGAGTAATTAACTAAGGTTTAGACCCTGCCTACAAAAGGTGGGCCATTTCTTCCTGGCTGTGCAAAATGCAATGGCATCCTTGGAGCTGCAGCCCAGGCTGGTGAGCAACACAGAATTACAGTTGGTTTTGGTGTCCTGAATAGTAAATCACCCAAGTTTGCCAAGACTCCATCTGAACAGGAGGATGGAGGCATTTTGGGGCTTTTCCCTCAATCGCTGTTCCAAATAACTCAGCTCTGGGCAGGCTGCAGCTCTCGTCCCTCCCAAGTGCTCAGGTTTCCTTTCCTTGAGAAGGAGTGAGACCGATGAGGAGAAGTATGTCAGCTCTGCCTTCAGCAGGGAGCTGGAAAGCAGCCCAGGTATGCATTCACTTCTGGGAATTGGGAAGCACTCTCAGAGTCTGCGTTTTGGTTATAGCCTGAGTGTTTCTTGCCCACAAATTCATTGCAGCTTTTTATCTTGTGTTTTCATGTGACAGTTTGTTTTGATGCATGCAGCCAAACAATGACTAAACAGGGCAAGTTCCTGTTCTTTCTTTGCTAATGGTATGCCAGGGGTCACTAGGGTATCTCTAGATTCTGAAAGGGATAAGTGAAGGCTAAGAAGTTACATCCAGGAACTGGAATCGAGCATGGAGGAATTGGTGACCAGAGCGGAGGAAAGAGCATCTCCCCTCAAAGGCATTCAAAGGCCTGTGGCAATAGCTCTTGAGGACTGACCATGTAACTCAGGAGACCAAATCATTTGAATAAGATTTATTTTAGAATGAAACCTCTGCCTTTCTGAATAAAACCTGGAAAAGATCGAGTGAGTTTTGTGCATTTTTTTGGCCCTATATCCTGTGGCTGCAGCATTTCTGAGCCACCTAAAATCTGATTTAGAATGTTTTTAATATTTCACTACTTCTCACAAAACCTGAGAAACATGAGAGTTATTTCTACTTTCTGTAGCCGTAATGGCCCCAAGTTCTGCTAATTCTGAGTATGCACTTCCCTTCCTGAGTTTCAGTTTTGGTGTCCATTTAGAAATCTTTTTCACCCTAACACAGTTATATCCGTAATTTCCTTAGAGAGATTAAAAACCACTAAAACTAATGTACAGGACAGCCTTTCCACAAGCCCCATCCAGTTACATGCTTCTTTGCATCTCCATTCCCATCTCTACTGATCTAAAAGGAAAAAAGAATGCTCTCCTATCAGCCCATTCCTTCTGTCTGATTAACTGGCAGCTATCATGGGTCTTCCTTCTTGCTATTACAGTTTCATTTCCAGAGAAAAAAAAAATGATGGATGTTGAGCTCCTGGATTGTGGCACCATGGCAAAAGAAATCAGGTTTCTGTTTATACCAAAGGGCCAGCAGTACCTCCTTAATCACTCTGTCTGTTCATTGGAAATCAGCAGATATTTTGTGTAAAAGCATCCGGTGGTGCAGTATAACACAGTAATAACTGCTCATCAGGGGATCAGGAGGGAAACCCCAGAAGAAAGACTGTAGGTGCAGTTAGAACACTGGTGAGCAGTTGAGTTGGGGGGTTTTCTTTTACCTTTTTTTTTTTTAAGATTGCCTGAATTTGAGGGAGGCTCTTTCATTTAAAAGGCAGAAAGACCTACAAATTAAGCAACATCTAGCTCCTAATGTGTGAAACTGCAATTTGCATACATCATGGCAGCTGCTGAGTTGGTCCTTATTACCTCTGCTGGAGTGTTAATTTAGCCACAACTTTCTCATTTATTTAAATGAAAAAGCAGCGGGTGGCTGGCATGCCACATTATCTGTCAGGCAACCTGGGAATCAGGTTGACAGAGCCAGAAAGAGATTTCAATTCAGAGGGACTGCAGGGGTGCTGCCCCCTGGACCGGTGGGCACAGGCGAGCTCAAGATTGCCCTTGGTCTGCTCTAAAGGTTGACATTTACCCTAAGGAAAAAAAATTAGTCAATGTTGTATTTGGACTAAAAGAATAGATAATAGGATTAAACTGGAAATCTCTGTTTCTGTTTTTTCTCCCTGTATGTATCCAAACTGGCCCCGTACACACGGTTATGATAATAGAAGTATCATTACTGGACCTAACATAATACAAATAGAATAATCGCTGTTTGTAGAGCACCTAGCATACTGTGGTCCAAACCCACCACCAGGACCTGAATGCTCTCCAGCTCTCTACCCAAGCAGGAGGATGCCAAAGCTGCATCATGCCAGGAAGAGGGAACAGCTGCGGCAGCCAGCGGTGCTGGTGCCATCACCATGGCCACTGGCCAGGAGGTGCTTCCACCCATGGCTGGCATCAAGTGGATGAAGGGACATCCCAGAACTGCTCCATGTGGGCAGGAAAGCAAATATGAGATACCAGTCCACGAATCAGAGGCTGCCTCACTCTCCAGGAAAGGAGGCTGAGGAGCCCTGGAAAATTTCCGAGCTGGGGGGGGGTGAAAAGCAGTGGCCACATGCAGGAGTCATCTATGGGCATGGAGATGAGAAGTTCTCTTCCAAGCCGTGATGTTGGGCCACTGTTTAATGACATGTCTGTGTAAAACTATGTATTTGTCAGCGGAGAATGAGCCAGAGCAAAACTGCCAAACCACAGCAAGAGCGACAGAGGTGAGTTTAGTTCAGCACATTGTTTGCAATGTTTCAGTGGCAGCAAAGAAAAACCACATCCTGATACCACCCAGAGTTTAGCTGAGCTGATGTAGTTCTCTTCTAAAGTTCAGCTGTAGCTTTGGGTTCACTTGTTGCAAACCATGGTGTAGCTTCACCTACAGACAATTTGCATTGCACCCACCTGTCAAAACAGCTTTTCTCCTTTCGAGTGAACTGTAATGTTGCGTAGCTGTTCCCAAAGTCTGTGCTCAGAAAAACACACTCTTGGAAACTGGTCAGACTTTCTCCTGAAAAGAGGGTGCTTTTCCAATAGGCGAATGACTAGCAGTTGAGACTTAGAAGGGAATGTCTTTGTTCACGCAGCGCCAGAAGGTATTGTGTGACCGGTGCCGTGCAAAAACTGGTTTAAAACATTAAATTCAACACGTATTTCCTAAACTCTGATATATTTGCATCAAACGTGTCTCTTCTGTCTCTGACACCTACTTCATTGTTTTAAAATACACTGTGTTAAAAGATCACCCATTTGTTATATTACCACGGATATTCTTCCCTTTGCCATGAACTGAACGAAGTTCATCGAAAAGTTTTGCCTTCGCCCACTTCTCAGCCATTCATTTTTATAATTAAGATCACCATGACAACAGATAATGATATCAGAACGAAAGGATTACGACTTAATTACACAAAGAAGGTGAAAACCGGCTTGGCTTACAGCACAGAAAGCTTTTAATTCTAACAAAAATATCGGGGGCCTGATTCACTGCGGTGTTACTCCGTTTGTGTAATTAGGAAGTGCTGCTGAGAGACGCCCAGCAGCCACCCTGCTGCAAGACGGGGCGTCCCAGTTAATTCAGGGAAGTGCAAGAGAAATATTCAGAATTTCATGAGCAATAAAAAGGAATTTGTCTTAAAAGCATTAGTGTTTTTGTGAAATAGCCTCATTATAGAAATTAGCTGAAGAAACACACCCATGAATGAAACGTGATTATTATCATGGTAGTGAAGTGGTTTCATATAAATAAAATGTATTATATAAACACTCCGTGTTAACCATCATGATACTGTAAATTGTTCCACGTAACAGGAGAACAAGGCAATTTAGGGGTATGGTCCATTTTTATCACATCTGCGGCATTTCATCAGTTCACTGTTCCGTCTTGGCTTCTGTGAAAACTGTAGTATCAGATTGGATATTTTTGTTTCTAAGATAATGCTGAACTTTTAGTAAGAACAATCTGGGAGTTTAGACAATATATATCTTTGTAATCTTATCTATCAAATTTTCTGACATGAGTAAACTTCAATCACTTTGATCTTTTTTTCTAGTTTCGTTCACAAATGATATGAAATATACTTTTAAAAATTTTTCCCCTAAAAATAACAAACTGCTGTTAACAGTTGAATACATTCCTGAACACTCCCTCCATGGCTTTTGGAAAAACTCTGTAATAAAACCATCAGACTAAAAATCTAGATAAGGAAATACATTTTATTTTCAATTTTCTCAGAAGCTGTTATGATCAATCGACCAATTAGTACAGGGAATAAATAAATTAATGCCATTTAAAGAAGAACATTC
The DNA here is from genome assembly GCF_009769465.1 of Tauraco erythrolophus. Lineage (NCBI taxonomy): Eukaryota > Metazoa > Chordata > Aves > Musophagiformes > Musophagidae > Tauraco > Tauraco erythrolophus. The sequence continues at coordinate 12,966,521 of NC_141476.1, forward strand.
TGAAAACCCCTTAATGTCTTTCTCAACTAGAAGTACAGGCTCGACATTAATCAATTTTAGAACCCTAATTTTTGCTTAATCTTTTTTCCATCTTCGCTTAAGCGTATGGAGATATAAATAGTGTATTATGGCCCTCTCTATTCCCCTTTAATTTACAGAGTGCAAGACCTGCAGCTGATGTAAATCAGTGCGGCCCCGCTACTCTGGACCAATTTAGTGGATCTGTTTCTGATTTTCATCAGCATGAACAAGAAAATAGTCCAGCCTTCTGTCTGATTAAAATACACAGGTAACACTCCGGTTGAGTCAGGAATCCTTGTTTTATGCACAACTTCAGCCCTCGGTGATCTAGCAAGGGCAGGCGAAACAGTTTGAGGCAATTCCTTTCAGCTGTAGAGGCTGTGGCCTCAGTTTTGAGCGTGACTTGAGTAGGTCAATGAGTGACAGCATCTCCTCTGGTGTGGTATCTGGACCTCAGTGCCAGGTGGGAGCCAGTCTGGTCATCGCCTATGCTGGAACCACTCCACCCGCCCAGAAACACGGGTGATGTGCCCATGGCAAGGTCTTGGGCAGGGGACACCGATGCAAGCGGTGGCTGTGCCATCCCACGGAGGAGCCCACTGCTTTTTTGCACCGAGTCTGGCAGCTGTGAGCCAGGCAGCATACGGGCAGGGGGAAGGACAGCAGTCTGTTGCCAGTCGGCTGAGTCCTAATGTGCCCCGGTACATGACATTAAAGCTGCTCCTCGTCCCAGCCAGGAGCCCAGCGTGGGCTATTTATAGCCCTGGCACCTCGCTGCTCAGCAGCAGCTCTGTGCTGCTGTACGAGAGCTCTGTTTCCCTCTCCCACGCATTCTCACAGGCACCTGCCGCTCCTGGCGTCAGAAAGGTACCTATGAAATCCTTTCCCCACTCGGTGCAGGACAGAGAAGGGAGTTGGTTGCTGAGATGGATGGGCAACATGGAAAGGCCAGGGCCAGGCTGCTTTGGGCTGCTGGGTGCGTGGGAAATTTGTGGGCAGGGGTACTTGAATGTATATCCTGGGGAATCTTTAAAGACGCTGCAGAGGGGGCCTATAGATAGTGATGCAGGGCCTGCTGCAAGGCAGCTGCACGGCGGGGAGGCTGTAGGACCCTTGCTTAATATCTGTCAGTGCCAAAATTGAAGCCCTCTCAGTTTTTACAGTGCCTGCTGTCCAGGTCATAAAGGAAATGTAAGAGATTAATTACAAAGTTAGGATGGGAACTCCCAAACAGTATCACACTTGGGGTCTGTTTGCAGCTGTATGGGGTTTGCCAGCAGTGTGGAAATAGGGTCAGCCTGCGGGTGCAGAAATTTCAGCGTCTGAGATGTGTTCATGAGGGTGGCTTTGCATACTCCACAAACCTGCAAACGGACCTGCTTCCAGTGAGGAAGCTCAGAGAAACTCTTGCTTCTCCTGTCGAGGTGTCAATGTGTGCCTGGGACTGATCCTTACCATCAAGAGGCTGAACATTTTTAATCTGAGGGTTCAGCGGGGATTGCAGATTCAGTAGGTATCGAACATGTGTGCCAGTGCAGGGGCCATTCTGGAGGTGGTGCTGTGTTGTTGCCATGGGCTGCTATGAATTTTGTTTGCTGTGGGTATGGACATACCCAGACATATTGGTAGTGATTGAAATTGAAACTAGAGAAATTTATGGGGAAGGCTGGATTTGAACAGTAACTAATGGAATGCTGACATCAAGTTATAAGGGTTTACAACTTGCAATTTATTTTAATTTCACTACTGAGTGACAGGGATATTAAAGCTTTTACATATTAGCATTTGCTCACCAAATGGGTGCGTACTTCAGAGTTTTATGCAAGTATTAGCAATTAGAGTTCACAATTTTTTCTGTTGTAACAATGCAAATAGAGCCTAGTTTGCACCGAATTATTAAATTACATTTCTTTTATTTGTGATACAGTCCAGTTTACACTGCATGATATAACTGTTCCAGAAAGTAAGCCTTTCCTATACTCACCAGTATGTTCAGATAAATGCAAAAGGAGAAATCTCTAAGACCTTTGCCAGGCTGCTTAAAGAGCTACTGATACATTTTAGAAATACATTTTCCTTCTGCTGGCATCTGTCATGGGATATGTAAAAAACTTGTGCATCCTCCTTCTGTGAGTGAGCACTTTGCCATTTCAATTAGTTTTGATAAGTAAGAAAAATGATCTGCACATATGAACTGTAAAAGAAATGGACTCTGTATGTATAAATTTAGCTTCTATTCTTCTTGTGCAATTAAGGCACGTAATCGACTCGGACTGGGATTTGTTTATAGGCATTTGTTTGTGAACTGAGCCACAACCATTTTCCACTCAAATCATGGGATTCTTTTCACTGACTTCATTGAGCTTTGAATCAGAGTGAGATTAAGGTCAGGTGAAGGAATATTTGAAAAGATGGCCCACAGGGTCTTTCATTTTCAGCTACTTTGATTTTTTTCATGAATCTATAACAGTTTAAAGAAAAAAAATAGGCCTGGTATTTGCTGAGATAAGATCAATATTAATCCAATCCCACATCTAGGCCTCTGTCTTGGCAGTAAACGGACCTCAAACTGTTAAATCTTTCCAGAATCATAAACTACCCAAAGGCTTTGAAAACTGATCAAAGCATCTTCAGGTCTCCGATGGTCAAATGTGCTCCCAAACACAGTTTCTGAAGTTTATCAGGCTGCTTATAATCCCACAGTTAGGTGTCAAGCTTCTCCTAGCCCAAAGACCCTTGTTAAGTCTCACTTTATTTTTAATTAAGAGCAACGAAATGAGAAAGAGATTAAATAAGCTACTGCAGAAAGGACAGGCCGTGTCTGTAGCAGTTTGAGCGCAGCTGAGTGCAGTCTCTTCTGGCAGTGGGATGCGTACAGCAGCAGGGATGCAGGGATGCACACAGGGGAACACAAGACTGTCACAACTGTCTACATCTACAGTGGCAGCTTGTAGGTCAGCAGCCTGCCTGAGAGCCTCCTTCAACACCACTTGCAGACTGTAACATGTTAAGAAAGCTCCCACGACCATGCCTAGCAGCATATGTCCCAGCAGGAGCTGGCCCATGCTTGGATACCGTGAGACCTCAGACTGCCTTGACTCAGGTCCCTCAGTATCAGATAGCATGTGAAAAAAAACAAGGTGCCACAGGGTCTAAGGCAGAAAAATAAAAAATAGTTAAAATCTCTCTCAGAAGGATTGTCATACTTTATCTTATATAGGCCAATGACATAATTTGATTCGTAGTGTTCACAGTTTCAAAACCTTAAAAGTCCTCCCTCCCTGCAGCAATAAATCAACTCAGATCACTGGAAACGTACCTGCTGTGGGGCTGATCCTGCGAGGTCCATAGGGCTGAGCAAGAAGGATTCTTTCTCTGACTTTAATGGGAAGGAAGTCACATCATCTGGCAAATCTTTTAACTGGCTAAGCAATTTAAGGCTGAAGTTTTACTTTCAAAAGTGATGCTGACCCTTCAGTTCCTGAATTGCACAGTGAGCTTAAGTAGGACTTGGAGTTTTACATCAATTAGATGCCTTTGAAAACCTGAAAATCCTGAATCTCTAAGTAGCTAGCAACTGACCGAATACAGAAAGCCTCAGAAAAGGTACCCTGGCTGCTAGTAGGTATGGTGATACTCGAGACACATCCAAATGCTAAATGTCTAATTGTCACAGAACCATTTATTAGAGACACTTACCTGTGTGCCCTCTCAAACCGTATAGGCATAAATTTCCTGAAAAGAATTGGATGTTCTCCCACTTAATGCTCTGCCACAAATTTGTACATTTTGTCTGGACAGAATAGATGAAATTAATTCAAGAAATAATATCTAAGTCGAAGCAAGAAAGTAAGTGTTCCCTGAAGTTGTAGGTGACCTTTCCAGCACAGAACTCTAGCCACGAACTAGAAATGCTTCCCAGTCTGACCACCAATAACTATTCTTTGAATCTGCTTTTTCAGCCAGTTGGGCATCTAACTTACGTTGATTTAGTAAGTTAATTTCATCACAATTTGTTTCTAATAATATCATGTAGGACCATATCAGTAACCTCACTCAAGACAAAGTATCTAATTTATCCCTTATTATCCTTGAAAAAAATGAAGAAAATTAGATTGGATTGACACAATTTGTTCTTGATAAATAGGTGCTAGAGCTGCTTTTATCACCTTATTACTCTCTACATTCTTATAATTGAATCACGTAATAATTTCTTCCGGCATCTTTCCAGGTATCAGAATTAAGAGAATAGTTCCTATTAGCCTATAGACACAGGAACATCTATAATTCCCTGGAAGCTTCCTTTCTATATCTTGTTCTTACTATATCTTTCCCTTATATCAAGATTAGCATTATTATTTGCCCTTCTCAAGCACTGAGGATTCTTTTGCACGATTTAAAATCTTGATCTTAAATACCAGCACAGCCTTCATAATTAAACCCTGAGATTATAACATTATTATCATCTGGGTACTGACTTCTGCCTCACCGTGGCTGTCAGCCAAATGTCATGATGCATACAATTAACAGATTCGCTTCCCAGCTTACTGGTAACAAAGGAAGCACCAATAATTCATAGGCAAAGGCACTGGTCCTTTGATGTGACTGAACTCTGATCCTTTCAGCACCTGAAGGGAGGCAGGCTGAGGACAGAGCAGCCTCATTAAGGCAAAGAAGAAAAAAAGCAGAGGAGGAAGAGGAGGGTGCAGGAGGTGCCCTCGTGCTGGGTCCTGTGACCTCTTCTGGGCCAGGTCCTGCAGCTCCCACCCTCCTGCCATGGCGCAGGAAAGGGGGAGATTCCTTGGGACAGGGGGAAAAGATAAGAAAAATCTATGTCCCAGACAAAATTACAGACAAAATAATGCCTCGAATTACAAGGTGGCTTTTTTTCCCCCCAGAGGTTAAGTGAAATTCCTGATGAGATACTTCCATCTGGTTTACAGTTCCTTTGCGCTGGGGCAGTTCAAAGAGGCTACAGTGTGACTGAGAATCGAGGACAGCATTTATTTATAGTTTGATAGCCTCATAAAAGCTGTAGAGCTGAGCTCACAGCAGTGCGCTTATTTATGTTTTGAACTGCTCATGCAGCACCCCACTGCCTTGCAGAACGTATGCTGTAGCTCCTGCATAAAATTATGTATGACTCTTCATAAGGTTCATGAGAAAAAGGAAAAAAAAAAAAAAAAGACAAATTAGACTAACAAAACAGCTGATGTAAAAATAAAAGTAGCAGTCAGAACTGGAGGAAAATTAACAGCCCAGCTCTGAAACAAAGTAACATCAAATGAAGATTTGCACCTGAATTAGTTTTTCCACAATAGAAGAAAAAAATATCCAAAAATTCTGAATAAGGCAATAACTCTGATTTCAGCTCCTGGTGACATTACAAAGGATTCGAGCCTTGCACTGGAGGTTTTCTAATGACAGCCCAGCCTCTGGCACAGTCTCAGTATAGTGTCTCACTGCAAATTATATTTGTATCACATTTATCCTTTCTTTCAATATCAATGTACCATCTTTTTTCTTCTGTAACCCAGAGGGAAAAGCAAAGCAGCATCGTTTCATTATTACCCTTTAATAGTCTTTCCGGTGATATAAAGCAGAATATTAATACCTCACCTAAACACTGCTAAAAGCCAGGAGGGGAGTGACAAGTTTGTAGCTAATGCACAAAGATGAATTTCTGAAATTAATGAAAGGATTTCACCCCTGGGTTTTAATCCCATTTTCTTTTTAACCTTTTAGCTTCAGTTTCCTCAGGATGTAGGATGGAGAAAGTAGACTTACATACAACTCAATAGCACCATTTTATTGAGTACAGCTCAGTCAGGAGCTTGGTGTGCTGTCAAAGCAAGGAGATGAAGAAGGCGTGTTCTTAAGAGGAAAGGCAAATACTGTCTTCTTGAAAGCATAAGGTAACAAAGCTCTGCCTATAGCTCTGGCTGGGGAAGCAGCGTTGCTCTGCAGAGCTCAACGAGATGGGCGAAGAGGAGGCTGGAGGATTGCAGGTGATCCTGAGCACAAGGTGGAGACTGCTTGCACAATTCAGCCCAAGGATGAGGTGACGGTTGGCCAAGGATGAGGCCACCCCATCTATCGCTCCCAGGCTGTGTGTAGATGCGATGCTGCTCCTGGGGAGGATGCCCAGAGCCACCCACCAGCGCGGTGGGCGGCAGAGGAGACCACCCCGCAGTGGGTGCAGATGGGCAGTGCCCTTCATCATCTGGGTGGTGGGTATAGGATTTATCCATCAGGTAATTTGTACCTAAAATAGTACATAAACAGCATGAGCTGCACTGTGCTTTAAGATTCGTATTGCTAATGTCTTAATGATGAAAGAGAGGAGAAAATGGCTGTGAGCATGTTGCGCCAGATATCCTAATCACTGCTAACTGAACACATAAAATTCGCATATCTGCTGAACAGTGTAATCAAAGACAAAGTGTTGCTCTTAAGAAAGCTAAATTAACAGTGAAAGAAAACTTAAAGGTGACCAGCAAAGGAAGTGAAATCATAACTCAGTTCTGCATGCTGCTTCTTCCTGATCTGTACAAAAGTCTGCGAAGGATGATGATGATTAATCATCTCACTTGTTCTTCACATTAGAAATGCACATTTTGTCCATTATGGAGAAGCCAGAGGATGTGTGAAGCTCTGACATCACAAAAGAGAAAGGAGAGAAGATGATCATTTTGGAGGAAAAACCCTGCTTAGTCAGATTGCTGAGCAGGATCAGGGTCTTACGGGTAGTTATTAACACTTTCATCCAGGTAGAGAGTGAACAGCCTGGTTAAATACACTACAGCTCATCTACTTGAGATATGTGTGCCTATAATGCAGGATATTTGAGATAGGGTGTGGTTCCTTTACCAAAACGCAGCAAAGCTCAAATGTTACAAGGTGATAAAATACCATGAGGGGAAAACAATATACTGACCATTTAATTATCATGTAGGATTAAAAAAAAAAGAAAATATTCTATCTCATAAAAGGCTTCTACTGGCTTTAAAGACTGCTCCGGAGGCAGATGATGCAAGATTAAGACCTATGTTTTCTCAAATGCATTATGTCATTTCAATGTAGCCAGCAAAAAAAGTTCTGGATTTTGGAAATACCATCGCTTTATTTTTTGTACTAAACTTACTGCCTTTGATTGATTTTAAAAAGTACCATAATAAGAGCTCAGAGCTTGGCCCACATTCAGACTGTGATATTAATGTTTTGTCTTCCAAATCAATTTTTAAAAGCTGGTAATAACCCAGATTCATTTCTCAGATGTGTTGCTTCTAGTATCAGATTTGGAATATGGGAAAAAATGATAAAATCAAGGAAATGCTAGTCTTCAAGCATGCCTGGCTTTTAATTTAGCGCTTAAACTGAGGAATCAATACAATTTGCTAAAATGGAATGATGACTACTTTCAAAAACAACTGAGAGGCTAAAAGAGTAGGTCTGAGATCGATGATACAGCTGTAGATTTCTTTTTCACCTGGGAAATACTGTGATATTTTTTAAAAATCCGTCTATCCAGAACTGAGAAATCTGAACTGTTTGTGAAAATATCTTTAGGTGAATTTCAAAGAATTTCATATGCTCGTTTTTTATGCTGATACCTATTTCTATGAAGCTAAGACTACTGTGCTTTCAAGATTTGAGAAAACCAGTTCAATCTGTTGCACAAGACCCTGACCTGCAAATATTTAGGCCAATGAGGAATGTCACTCATTTGAATAGTCTCTTTAAGCAATTCATAGCATATTGACAATGTGTTTCAAACATGTTTATACCACAGCTTTAGGACTCATTTATGTATTGATGATCCATGACATGAGTCCTTAATGCATTTCAGCAACAGAACTGTCTCAGTACCACCTTAGAGACAAAAACTGTGTTAAGGACATCCCTCAAGTGACGGGTAAACAACATTCTCCCATTGACAGCTTTGCCACTGTACCTCACATTCTCCAGCTTGCTGATCTGAAAGCCAGAGAGGTTCAGTAAAGGGCCTCGCGAAAAACAAAACCAGAAATGGGACCACGAAGTTCCTTCTGTTTTCCCCATAAATAAAACTAGAGGGCGTATGTGAATAACTATAATTTAATGAAAAATCTCATTTGAGGTTACAGTTAGTGGAACCAACACTCTGTGAATCTGTAGCACTTAAGCATCCTGCTGAGAAGTAGGAGAACAGCTTGAAAGCTGGCCCCTATTTACTAATCCTTTATCCCAAAGCAAACCAATAGCAACTCTGTAGAAAACAGTGACATACACTTTGGTGTGAAAGAGTAAAGAATCTGTCCAATTAGACCGAGTTGCTCCCTGTCAGTTCCATCACTGCACTTCAGGAGTGGAAGCTGCCTCTGCCCACAACATTGTCTTGACTCTCTCAGCTTGAAGCCTGGGCAGAAAGCTACTGGTGAAGTGGAGTACGATGGGGCAGAGACAAATCCGTTGGCAGAGTAACGAGGCAGCAGCTTTCTAATGGCTTTGCAAGGGTGCAAGCACAGGGCTTTTGAATCAAAACCTCTGCAAACTGGTAGCCAAGTCTGGTGGTAAGGCAGAGTATTAAACATCCACACGTACACTCACGCCTCTGTAAAATGCCAGTGAACTGGGTTGTACGAGTGGCTTTATTTCCCACCCGCTTTCCAGAGGTGTAGATCACTGTAAAAAATAATGAGAGAAGCAAGTCTAATGTTCTTCCATTTTTTCAGTCTTGTAAACCCCTTTTCTGAAGTCTCTGCTTAGACATAACTCCTAGTTTGAGAGCTGCTGTGAGCAGTGAAAAGGCACTACTCCATTCCAGCTGTCTAACCTAAGGGACTGTTGAAAATATAAGGTAATTTCAGCATCTAAGCAAGGAATAACGTCCTTCAGGTGCCTGTGAGAGACAAACCCTGAATAGCCAAGGGACTAAGGGCCTGACTTAGAGTTTATTAAAGTCAGTGAAAATCTTCCCCTCGATTTTAATAGGCTCTGGATCAGGATCAGGGAAAGGAGGGAGAAGGCAGCTGGAAAAGACTGTTTTGAAGGGAAGTCTCTAATTTTCTTTAAGTAATCACAAAACTTGTGGAGCGTTATTGAATATTGAAGATCACTTGAAGTGTCGATTTTATTTTTTTGTGTCTTGGAGACTTTGAGCCTGAGACCTCGAGCCTGAGACCTCACCATAATTTTACATACTTTTTATGCATTACTGATTTATATCACACCCTATGGAATGACTAGCTTTAGATATTAACAGGAATGTTCATTTGCCCATAAATTCGTTCTTACTGGACAATGTTATGCTTCTGCCTCTAGCAACATTCCTGATGAAGACCTTGAATTTTGAGAAGATTTGAAAACAGGCAGTTTGGACATCAACCATGGATCATAAGGCTGAGGAGAAAAGAAGGCAGCGCCATAGCTTGACTTTACTGGAACAAGTAAAGAGAATGAAAGAATCAGCAGAGATAATTGATGTTGTGCTAGTTGCAGAAGGTGAGAAATTCCCCTGCCATAAGGTGGTGCTGGCTGCCTTCAGTCCCTATTTCAAAGCCATGTTTACGTGTGGCTTGGTGGAATGCACACAGAGAGAAGTGGTGCTGTATGACATCTCTGCAGAGAGCGTGTCTGTAATACTCGATTACATGTACAGCGCAGATTTGCACCTCACTAATCAGAATGTGCAGACCGTTGCGCTCGCTGCGTATTTCATGCAGATGGAAGAAGTTTTCAGTATGTGTCAGAAGTATATGATGGACCATATGGATGCTTCCAACTGTGTGGGCATCTACTACTTTGCAAACGACATTGGGGCAGAAGATTTATCTGATCAAGCAAGGAAGTATTTATATCAGCATTTTGCTGAGGTGAGCTTACAGGAAGAAATATTAGAGATTGAATTCCATCAGCTGTTGACTCTCATAAAATCAGATGATCTGAATGTTTCCAGGGAGGAGAGCATTCTGGACCTTGTCATCAGATGGGTCAAGCATAGCAGAAAGTCACGTGTAGAGCACCTTATCGAGCTCCTGAAGCAAGTGAGGCTGGTACTTGTCAGCCCATCCTTTCTTGTGGAAGCCCAGAAGAGGAACACAATGATCCTGTGCAATTCAGAATGCAATGATATGTTTGAAGAAGCATTGAAAACCATCAAGCTATCCAACCACCCTTCTCTCAGCCTGCGATACGGCATGGAGACTACTGATCTCTTACTCTGCATCGGCAACAATTCTCTCGGCATTAGGTCAAGACACGGCAGCTATGCAGATGCCAGTTTTTGTTACGCTCCTGCGACACAAAAGACTTACTTCATTTCCTCTCCAAAGTATGGAGAGGGTCTAGGATGTGTTTGCACCGGTGTTGTCACTGAGAATAACGATATTATTGTGGCAGGAGAGGCCAGTGCCGTCAAAATGTCTAGACAAAAGACCAGGAACATCGAAATTTATAGGTGTGTACCCTCTGTTGGAAAATCACTAATTATTTAAAAAAATTAAATCCAAATAATGTTTCTGAGGACAAAAGAAGACTGTTAGACAAAGCATTCTTTACTTGAACCTTTTCCCAGAGATTTCAATTACTCTAATCAATTTTTCACAGTTGATCTTTATGGCACAATGAATTATATACATATAATGAAATTCTGATGCCTTTTCTCCTGAAAGAAGGAGGATTTACTGCAGCGGCATCTCTGTGTAGATGAGCTTGATTAGATCCTACATCAATGTATGTGGATTTTATATTCTCCTTACTCAAATCTCAACATTTTCCTAGGATCCTCTCTTCTAGGTCATTAGCAGGGGGACATGGGTCAAGTGAATGACTCGAAGAGTCCAGTAAGACAGAGATAACACTCTTCTCTGTTGATGTTGATGATAGTAATTAAAGGATGATGATTGATAGCTTTAAATTCTCATTCTGTTTTTCACTCATGTCTTTTTCAGATGCACCCATTTTAAAGAAAACCAGACACTTTCTAGATTAAAGACAAAGTTTAAAAATGGTGACAGCATTTTCAAATACAGATGCCTAAATTTAAGGAATCCATACTGAGACTGATGAGGTGGCCTTATTTTCAGCAGAGTTGAGCTCTCGCTCTTCCCACTAAATTCAGTGAAACTGTGATCGAACAGCACATGCAGAAATAAGGGATTCTTTACCTTAATTAGGGTCAAATATCTTCGAAAGGATGCCTAAAAATGCCTAAAATTAGGATCCCTCATACTAAAAATGTTTCATATTGCAAAAATTTGGCTCAATTTTATAACTTCTCTGTGAAGGAGAAAGCTTTTCTTATCATTGTATCATTGTCTAAATAAACATTGATGATGAAGGAGATGGATGTTTCAAAACAAGCTGATGGGACCTCAGTGAACCAGGGCATTTACAACTTTGGATTTTCCTACAGATACCACCAGCGAGGAAATCAGTTTTGGCACAGCCTGTGCACCACTCAGCTCCGTGAACTCTATGCCTTGGGCACTATCCATAATGATCTCTATGTAATAGGAGGGCAAATGAAAGTGAAAAATCAGTATGTGGTCACAAATTGTGTGGAGAAGTATTCCATGGAGCAAGGCACCTGGAGAAGCACGGCACCGCTTCCAGTGCCATTAGCCTGCCATGTGGTGGTGACGGTGAAGAACAAGCTCTACGTGCTGGGTGGATGGACACCACAGGTTAAGATATGTGCCAGTTATTGTGTTCGTTTGTGTACTAACAAGCAGCGTTGTGTAATTTTATGGTGCTTCTTGCATGGGAAAAGTACAGCAGTGATAACTGAAGAACAAATTGCTCATATTCCTCTGATTAAACATATTTGGTAGGAAAACCAAACAGGGTGAAGAAGAAGGATATCCATCTTATGCCATCCTCACTATAACTTTCTCTGGGAAACAGATTCCTTTAATCACTCCACATATTTGTTTCAGTTGCATTGCTTAGCCATGGAAAGGTTTAACAGGTATTTTCAGCAGGGCCACAGATACCATATTCAGTAGTACAGGGAATATACAGAACTATGGTACAAGGAAGATGGATGTCAGAAACAGTGCTTGCTCTCTCTGTTTCCTCCTAGTGCAGAAGATCTTTTGTGAGAGCGTAGCCCGTTCTTATTTACTGCTCAGTGCAGTTTAAATTTGAGCATTCGAGATAAAGCCCCACATTTACTTGACAATGAAGTAGAGCATCTGTAATCTTTATTGCCAACAGCAATATGTTCAGACTGTCATCACATCTCACTGGTTTGGGTTCTCTTGAAATAAATTACTGTTTAAAGTATTTAAAAGTGAGATAAATTCAGCAAACAAGATTTCCACCACTTTGAATATTTCGAGTGCAGGAGTCCCCAAGGGAGACAACAGAAAAATCAGAGAGTATTTCTGATACTGAAACAACTGAGCAAGGATATCTTGCTATTTAAAGAATTAAAATATGAAAACACTTAATGTAGAACCAATCTATCTGTTAAAAAACTTGAACTGAAAGATATGTTGTATAACAAAGATAGATGTTGAAGTCAGACAACCAGCTTTGTCTTTCTCAATAGTTCTCCAGAACGGATTGTAAGGGGGAAAAGTGGCTTAGAAGCACAAGTCAGGAATATTGAGCCAAGAATGGTTTTCAAAAAAATACAAGCACCTTGTAAACACCTGAAATGGATACTTGCTGACCAGTACTATCAGTAACAATACATGGGAGTCTGAGTTTATATATAAATAGGCTTGAAATTAGCATATTAACAGTAATTGATTAAAAAATATAGCTTTGTAAGATTAGAGTGTACCTGAACAGATCAGAAAAAAATAGCTAAAGCTCTCAAAAAAGTGCTCTAAGACCAACCCAGCAGAGAGTGCTGAATCTTTCTGGCACCAGATATCTCCCACACTCACCTGTCAGATGCAGTGATTGTATCTGTGGGGCTACCACAGCTGCACTGTGAAAGCAAATCAGTTCATCAAGCCAAGACTTGTCCCTGTCCTCAAGCAGCACTGAATGTTCTGTCAATCCTGAACAAATACTAACGACGCAGCATTGGTAGAGTGCCGTAAACGCATGTGTCCATTACTGGACAGAGATAAATACATGTTCCCTTCCCATTCAGGCTTCGCAATTGAAAGAAGACAAGACAAAGTCAAGCCAGGACATAAAATGACAGCTTAGGAGGGCAAGAGCTCGACTCACAGCAGCGTTGCTCCAGCTCAGCAGTGGTCTAGCCTCACTGATGCCAGCAGAATTTAAAACTCAAGTGACTCCAGCCTTGGTAACTGGGGCTCTTAAAATGGAAGAGAGCATTTGGTGAGGCTGAGAGGAAGGTTTCAGACCCTTGGGACAGAGAGAAGGGCTGCTGGATGCTACGTTTTCTGTACATAAAGAGCACAAAGTGAGCTCTGAGGTGAACGTTGCCACAAAAATGAGGTGGGATGTGAATTTACAGCATGACAAATGCCTGCTCCTAAGTATATGCCTGCTCCTAAGTATATGCCTACTCTGTGTTGAAAATACACAGCTTACCCCTCTTTCAGGGAATAAATTAGTGTTTCACACTTACCACAGAGAAAGAGCATGCCCTGGGCACTTACAGGGAGTAACCAAGGGTCTACACATTTACTTGCTGGTTTGCCTCCTACTGTCTTGTCTGTGACATTAGTGTTGGAAAGGTCTTTTGGGAAAGAAGAATAACAATCAAAGCAAGAACACATATAACACCATCACAAGTGAGCAAAGTATTTCTCTGCTTCTCACTCTCTACGTGAAACCTTTCATCCTGAAATATTTCAGGATCCTCCCCCCACAGCCCACTGCTTACATTCAAGGATGTCGTACTCAGAAAATATAACCTGAGTTCCCTGCATCATACGAGACAGGCAGAGAAAAGGGAAGAAGATTAGAGAGAACAAGAGGAGTAGGAGGGAGTATAAAAAGAGTATTATGGCAGCAAAGATATGGTGGGGGTTTAGGAGCTTATTATGAAAACTATTGAAGGAGAAGTTATAGCAGTTGAACAACATTACTCTGGTTAGGCTGACTAAATAAACGTGCAAATGACTTGAGAATAAGTTTTGTATATATATAGCCTGAGAAAGGCCAGCAAAGTATCTCACCGAGACTCACGGTATGATCTGAGTACCAGTGGGAATAGATTTCAACCATCAGCAGGAACCAAAAACGTCAGATAGACTGGTTTTCCCTCTGTTATTGTTAGGACTTTACAGCAGCCTTGTGAAAGAGGTACGTTCTGCCCATGAATGTACTTCTACTACCCAAACCCTCAGCTTTATTGCTGCAGAATATAGATGCCCTCTTATTCATCTGTCTTCTGCAGTGCACTCCCAGCCACAAGTCATGGGTGCTGTTAAACCCTAGTGAGTAAGAATCACTTCGCAGCTGTAATTGATGTGTTTATGTTATTTATCTGCTCAGCTGTCTGCTGTGATTAATTGCACGCAGGCGTGTGCAGAGGGCTCCAAATGTTGTATTATTATACGGCTGTCATATTTCATACAGACGGATCTGCCCGACGATGAGCCGGATCGATTAAGTAACAGAACGTTTCGGTACGACCCGGGCCAAGACAAATGGACAGAAGGTGCGCCGATGAAGTACTCCAAATACCGCTTCAGCGCAGCCGTAGTCAACAGCGAGATTTATGTCTTGGGTAAGAGGAAACAGATTTTTAACAGATAGTACCAAGACTTTTCCCTCTTTCTAGCAATTTGCCTCTGCAAAGGGAAATGTCTCACCCTTTGCTATGTATGTAGGACAAAGTATGTTGGACTAAATGGATGGTATTTTTCTAGAGTTATTTTTTCCCCATATCATTTCTTCCTTCTTTAATTTATATAGATTAAATTAAGTGAATGTTTAGTGTTCTGGATTAATGTAACAAAAGATACTTTGCTTTTTAAGCTGCTTTTCTTTGGAGTATCAGTGTGTACTATTCATAATAACAAATTTTAAAAGGTTGGTAGAGAAGCCTTGTTAGCACCATTTCACAGGTGAGCAGCAAAAAGCTAAGGAACATACCCAGCATCATGAAGGAATGGCGTAGGGAAAAAGAGAATTTGGACCTCTCAGTCAAAACCAACATTATTTGTGGATTCCGATAACATTCAATGAATCATTCTCTTCCACCCACCTCAATGCAGTCCATTTTTTTGAAAATCAAAATCTTTCATGTTATTTTTTGATTGAGTCTTCTCAAACTTTTGTTTCAAAACAGCATTTTGACCAAAAGTTTTAAGACTTTTGTGAAAGGGTCCAACAATTTCCTACCCCAAAATCTTTTGTCCCAAAATGATCTCCATCCATATTCTCAGTTCTACAGTTCACTCATAACATGACTCTTTTCCCAAAGACCATCCTTCACGGCCCCATCCAAACCTCTGTCCAAGCCAACAGAAAGAACATGATCTGTTTCTGAACACCAGCAAATACCTCAGGAGGTGGCAAGCAAGGGATTTTTCTGCAGATGTAAGGCAGGGAAAGGCAGATGGAGAAGAAAAGCATTGTGGGCATTGGGAATGATATGGGGAAAAAGTTGAAGGGACGTCTTGAAAGAAGAATAGGAGCCATAAAGGTGACTAAATGAAGTAGAGAAATATTATAGATAGGTGTATAACTGGAAAGTAGTTGAAGAAGTGGTGATAAAATGTCATACAATCAGTTAATCCACAGGTGGGCTGTGGGTTATTCATGCCCTTCCATACTCCCAGGGTCTCATGGGCAGCATCAGACATGAAGAAGGTAGCAAACACATCAGTACCTCAGGAACCTTCAATCCCTTCTGCTTCAAACTACTCCTGCTTACAAGCTTATCAAAGTGAACACAATAAATACAGTCTTATCAACTTAATACACCTCCTATATAAGGGTGTTCTGGTTTTATCTGGGTTGTCATATACCACGGATAAAGGAGAGTTTGTTCCTGGCATGTAATATAGAAAGTGTTTTGCAGGATGTGTATCCAAGAAAAGTGTCTTTGAAGTATAAGAGGAAAATGGCTTTAACACTGCATTTGTCGTCTTTTAGAGAAACTTCTTTCTCTTAAGTGGCTTGAGACAGGCCCATAGGCACAACCAGAAGAAAGGGTGAAAGATGCCTGTATGGAAAAGAAAGTTTTGCAAACAGAAAATCATTTCATTCTTGTCAAAGATTAGTGACAGAGAATGTCAGGATGCTGTTAAATAACGAGAGTGTTGGCTGCCCAGGTTCAAAGGTGATTTGGAACTGGAAATTCCATCCTTTGTAAAAGGTTAAATACATATAATTATTTATACTGACAGTGATTCTGTAACGAGGCAGCAGAAGCAGTCGTAATAGTTGGGAAGAGAAAAGCTGTATTCATGTGTTTCAGTAAGACTCGTTCTGAGATCAAGACCACGAATGCTGTGATGACACAAGAGAGTCAGGGAGAAAAAAAAAAAGAAACCGCCTTGGGATGCATGTGATAAAACAAATTGACAGTCTTCTTCACAGCAAGCCTGACACTGAGACAAGGAAAAGGAGCGGCTAATAAGAAAAACTGCATCCATTTTCTTCCCTCAAAATCTCACAAAGAAAGAAGCATATCTGAGTGATTACAGTAATGAAATGTACAGATTGAACACAAAGCACAGTATTAAATCTGAAAAGTGCCTGTTTAAATGGCATTGAGGAAAGTTCATGGTCTCACAGACCTTCACA
Source organism: Tauraco erythrolophus (assembly GCF_009769465.1). Lineage (NCBI taxonomy): Eukaryota > Metazoa > Chordata > Aves > Musophagiformes > Musophagidae > Tauraco > Tauraco erythrolophus. Next base: position 12,983,213 of record NC_141476.1, read on the forward strand.
AGCATTTTGCTAATGTAAAAAAAAGGAAAAAAGCATCATTTTATTATGTATAGCTGCCAGTGCTGCAGTATGCAGGGAGCTGAACATTGACTTGAATTCTTTCTTACATGCTAGCCAGTACCAATAATTTTGTTTGAGACAAAATCTTTGCTAACAACCAGATTAGTGAGTGGGCCAGAACAGGCTCTTGCTCTGTCTCCACCACTTTGTTGGTTCACACACCTTCCCATGAGCAGTCAGTCCTTGTTCAAGCAATCCTAAGGGAACCAACACACTTAATCCTGAGATTAACAATTTGCTGCACGGGACCCTTCTCTCTTGCCACTAAATGTAACTAAACATACATAAAGGCAGTGTTTGTTCTCAGTTTTGACAGTGTAAATCTGGAGTAATTTCACTGTAGTGAACAAACTTGTAATTTATACCAAAGGTAAAAGCTCACACGCTGCTACAGGGAGCAGATTTTTGAGAACGATTGTGCTATTTTTACCACTGTGTTTCTGAGAGTGACTCCGTTCTGATGCTCTGTCCACTCAAGGTGTAACTGCAGCAAGTGTAGACACGAATGAGTTACCATCAGGTAGCAGGAATATTGATTGCAGGCAAGATATTTTGACCTAGATATGAGCTGTTTTCACAAACTCCCAATTGCCTATTTTCACAAACCTTGCGAGGACTTTAAGGTCCATAAATCTGTAAAATTTGGTTGAAACTGATTAACAGGCCCAAAAGTTATGAAAGGCAAAAAAACCCCCAATGCAAATGCAGATACACGACACACATGTAGCGAAGGTAATTGTGTAAGTCTTGTTTCCTTAGGAAATCACATAATATTAGAACTAATTTTTCAATTGAATGACAAACCTGACACCAAGCCAAAAATTATTTGTCAACAAATTCTACTTCTGAATATGCTGGTTTAAATCCACCTTTAACTGTATGGGTGGAAATGAAGATTTGTCTGGTAAAACTGAGAAGACAATGTGGTTGGTAGATGTTAACCATCACAGTCTGAAAACTCTGTGAAAGAGTTAAAAGCATTTTCCAAGACCTCTCAAAATGAAGGAGCCATTTCCAAACGAATTCTGTTTGGAAACAGTGATACAGTCACTGATATTGGCATCTTATTCTGCTGATATCACACACGCCTCATCTCCGGCTGTAAACTCACAGTCGCCAACTGTAATTAAAACCTCACGCAGAAAAGCTACGTTCCACGGTTTATTTGTGGTGACAAGTTCTTGTTACCTTGTGAGTTCTCAGGCTGTTGGGCTGTGAGGTGGGTACAGTTTTCCTGTGGAAACAATTGCGATGGTAATCCCGGCGGCGTGAACAGGCAATCCATGGCATTGAAAGGACGGCAGGGAAAGTGTTCTTAATCTGGCCGATGTGGTACTTGATCACGCAGATGACATTCAGGAGAGAATGGGAATGGAAAGAACAGAGGTTGACAGTGACAGACCAAAGAATAGCAATTGTCATGAGGATGGTAAAACCACTGCAGGCTGTTCAAAGCTGTGGATCCCTCGGACGTCACCCTGCTTCACGAGGAGTGTGGGGCACTGTGGGAAGCTAGAAGCATGCTGTCAAGGGCAATTTGTGCAAAAAGTCACATTCTGAAGAGAATCACAGCTCATAGGTTGTCCTCATGTAGTGACCTCAGAGACATCTATGCTCAGGCATAATGACTAAGCTTTTGTGCTACAGATGAGAGAGGGACATTCGTGGAGTCTCTATCATTGCCATTTATACCCGTTCTCACTCCAAATGGGGGTTCCCGAAGGTGAAGTGTGTGTGCACAGAATTCGAACATCTAACAGGCTGCCATGCAGCCCCAGTCACAGACACTCAGCGAAGGGCCAATTCAGAAGCACGCCTGATATCAGTGCTTGGATTCCCACAAGCATCACCTGCTTTTCATATCATACTTGTTCCATATGTGGTGCACTGCCTCCATGGGCGTCCTGCAGTCCGCACCCACCTAAGAAGATTGACTGGAGGCTTCTGAGGGCAGAGGAAAGAGAGGGAGGGAGGCAAGGTAGAGCAAGGTAAATGCAAGATATCCTCTGTATGCCACGAGAACGAAGTCCCGCTTCCCAGAACTAAAAACAAGAAGTAAAGAAATATATAAGTCTAGCTGGATACATAAAGTAGTGTTGCAGAGAGATGAGACTTCTTTCAAGGAACTCTTGAAAACCAAGTCCTTAAACAAAATTTGTCAGCTCTTTCAGGCAGGATCTCTGTCTTCCTGTACAGTTCACATCGGTGTCTCCACATTTAGGATTAGGTGGGACTCTAGAGCATCAAGGAAACATCACTGCACTAAAAGTTGATGCTCTCTAATGTCTCTGATGTGTGACTGCAATTTCGATCATAAATATGAAGCAAAAAGCATAGATGGAGCACTACCTTTGAATAAGATGCAGTAGCAGACTCTTCGATATACAAGTCTAATTTTGGCTCACATCCATGTAGGTGTAAATCTGTAGTAAGCAGTCTGTTGATCTCAGTTGTGTTGTGTCAGATTCATTTTGTTCTAACCCAGATCAGATTGTGATGCTTAGCCTTTGATGTGTTAATTTCTGAAAAGTCCTACTGGCACAGAGCAGAGAGTACGTAGTCACTGTCCAAAAATTCTTCCCAGCCTAATTGCCCTCTCCAGCGTGTAAAGCCCTAATGAATTAAATGGAATTATTCTAGAGTCACACTGATGGAAGGAAAATGAGAATAGATTAGAGTTTTTGGTCTGAGTAATAGCATTGCTCAGGAACCTGTACCATGTGTCTTAATCAGCAATCCTGCAATATAATTGTCTGTTTGTTGTGTAATGTTCCTAGAGAATCTTATGCTATTTATACAGTGTACATAATTCTCCTAAGTAAACGAACAGCATTTCTTAAGGCTTAAAATCCTTTCTCCTATTCATCCCATTTGACTGGTCTTAGCTCTTTCTCTCCATATTTTCCCAGGAACATAACTATATTCGTTGGAAAGCCCAAGAAAGAGCAGTATTGTGTTCTTAATGACAGAGGCAATTGAGACACTTTTGGAAGAAAACCAGATGGGAGGGCTCTATTTAAGGTCATGCATTTTAATCTCTTGCTTAAAAAAATATCCTTTCCAGCTAAGTCTCTGAAAACTCATTACAGCCAATGGACAAATTAGGAAAATTTATCCAAATGAATCCATTTGAACGCTATATTCATTAGCTTATGATAAAACAGATTCAGTAGAACGACTGTCTCTGAAATACAGGTCACTGGTAACAAATGTGGTATCACCATGACAGCTTTAACCATGTGTTGCTTTTATGTTATATAATTCCTTCTTTATAAACCAGAACATATAGAAGGACTTAAATGAGAAATCCTATTAGGGAATATTTAGGAATCAAAGAATTTTTGTTTATCCTCCTTAGCCTGGCATCTCACCTCTTACAACTTATCTGTTTTGGTTTCTTTTTCCCCTGAGTTCTTGCTGAGAGCTTCTTTTAAAAGTTCTAAGCAGTTAAATGAGGTTCAATTAAATACTAAATGTCTCGATCATAAAATACTTATTTGAATATGTACTTTGGTGTCTCCCTGGAAAGGAAAGCATGTGTAGGAGGGGCTGGAAGGAGACATTTTACCTTCAATGCTTTAGTATTAACTGTGCATTTGAACAACATCTTATTCTAAAATAAACATGTCTATTTATAAATATGCTTTGGACTTCTGACAAGTAGCAGTTTTGGGCCTGATTCTGCTCTATTATACCTGTGCAACAGCCTCCCTAGTGCCTGCGTTCAGGGAGGAACAAAAAAGGCAAAAATTTGGTCTGATAGATGAGATCAGAAATGCTTCCTGCTCGCTTAAGGATTATCAAAGGAAATGCGAACAAGGCATTACAGGAGAAAAGAAGGAGCCGGAACCGAAGTGTCACCCATGTTTAGTACGACAATCATGTGTTTTTTCAGCCGCACTTCTAATCAATCTTTTGCTCTCATGTCTTCTACAAGCTGCATTACCTCATCTGCTTTGCTCTGCGTTAGTAAAGAATGACAGCGCTGCTCGGTTTCATCTTTGGAAGTGCCTGCCAGGGCTAGCTTTATTGCTCCCTAATTTCTCCGAGGAACCAGCTAGGCAGCTCTGCTTTGCAGAGAGTGAGAGAGCAACGTAAGTGCCAAGACTGTCAGCTTGAGTGCTGTTAAAGAGTAATGAAGGGAAATGTTACATAAGAGATTAGCGCTACTAAATCCATTGTGCATTCCAGAGATCAATTTAATAGTGAATTATTTTACGTGAGGCGATTTCACTTGCTTGTTGGAGAATTACTCCTTTATTTATTTTTTTTTTATCCATTTCCCAGGTTCCTTTGATAAAAATTCAAAGAGATGCTAGTCAGAATAGACGTTGCTGGGTACTGTGATCTGAGGACTTAATTATACGATAAAGAATTACAGTGTCAGTGCCCTGAGGGCACTACTAGGTCTTGATCATCCTGACCAGCATCACCTGATGCCTCCACCCACACCCTCTGCCCATAGGTCCAGGAGCATCATTTAAACACAGGCCTAGGGGATTAGCCCCTTCCTTTCACCTTGCCTTTGCCTGATGACTGCTGGTAAGACCTTCTGCAATCACCTCCCTCTGGTCCTGTGGAGCCATGCCCTGACGGTGAGCTCTTTACCTGGGTTGCCTTCCCTTTGGAAGCAGTTCTGCTCTTGTTACTCCTTGATATACTGCTCTGGCTGAGACTGTAGTTCAGGTCTAATTTCAGGTGTTTGTCAGTGGGGCAACCAAATTAAATGGTATGAAGTCTGACATTCAGAGGTTCCCATCACCCTGCCACTCTCAATGGAGTGCATAAGCTCTTTTCTGACCTATCTGGACCACCAACCACCTTACAGGTGTCATTTCAGTCAGCCAGCCCATCCATGTAATGAGCAATCTAGACTTGGATCTGAGTGGCTATCTTAGGGGGAAAAAAACTAATGATGTTGGACTCAGCTGACTGGTAAATTCAGCTGCATAAGAGCTTAGTGTGGATGAGACTTGGAAGTATAATTGTTCAGCACCAGTGTGGATGAGACTTGGAAGTATAATTGTTCAGCACCAGTGCCTGCTTTTACAAGTGTCAGTGATGCGGGTGAAGTCACAGGGCACGTGTAGGTAGGAGTGTTCCCTATCTCTTGAACTCAACTGCATATTGGTCTCACTCCTATAGAAATATACAGATATCTAAGGCATTTATTTCCTTTGCACCTGCTGAACTAATTATTGCCAGTGACTCTCTACCGCTTTGCCACAGTTACAGACATTCCCCCTCAAGGGCTGGAGAGGTGTTCTGTTACTAGAACTGATACGACTCAAATTGTGTTCAGTCTTCTCAGAGGAGTACGGGGTAAAGGTGGGGCAGCTGACCTGAGCAAAAGCACTACACTTTGCTTTCAGCCAGCTACAAGCAGTGTGTGGCTCCAGCAAGGCACAGGACTGTACCTCATTGAAATTCTGAAGATGTGCTAATCACATCACCTACCCTGCTTTGCCTTCTTGCATCAAAGGCTTGTCTTCTCTATCCTGATTTCTTAATAAAGATCATCTATTTTATTTATATATTTATTTTACTAATGGAGCTTCATGTTAAATTTAAAGTCCATTAGAACCACTGCTTACAGAGTGCTCTTGAAAAGTACGTTTGATTGCAGAATCATCCAAGCATGATATGGAAAGCTCTCAAGCATTAATGGGTTTGGGAACACAAAGGTGGCTTCACTGGCTTTCTTAGCCCTTTAGTGGCATCTGAAATATGTCCTAGGGAAAGCACATGATGTAAAAAGCCTAATGTGTTGAAAGAGTGTATTTGTAAGGGGGGTGGGGGGAAGGACTGGGTTCTGGGATTAAATCCTCTTGTGTGATGAATGTGAAAATGACAGAAATGTTCAAAACTCCCAGTGAGAAAACCATCTCCCCCTGCACAAAGGACACATAATTTCGTTTTATGCAGAGAACTAAGCCAGGTGGTGGTGAATTCATCCACTCTGTGATGAGATAGGTGAATGTGGCTTAATGAAGGACCCTCCCCAGCATCTGTTGCAGTCTGTGGGCATGGAAATAGCAATTCCTGCCCTTCTGCACACCTGTCTGGCCTTCTGGGAGGCTGCGACCTCAGCATGTGTGTTTTAATGACCTCATCTATAGTTCTGGGTAGTTTAAGGTACAATAATAAGTAGAGACACACGCCATTGGTAGGTCCCTTGACACAAGAGTCTTCCCCCAGATGATCTACAACCTTCAGCCCTCTTTACTGTGCTCTCCCTTAGCCTCTTTAAGGTAACATACATTTTAAGTAGAGCATCTTGTAGGAGCAGAGCGTGAACTCAGTTGTTCAGTTGCTCTACTCAACGTGAAATAAAGACAGTCTTCATGGCCTTAACTGTAATTCCGTATGTCTCCTCTTGCACTGCTAATGGTCTCATAAATCAGAATGAAGAAGGCAGTGGGACGGGGTGATCTGGAGTCATGAGTGATGGAGCACAAAGCAGCCTGAATTGCCTGACACAGCAAGATTCTTTTTTCTGCCAATATGAAGTCTTGCGTGGTGTACACGTTGTAGATGATGGATAGCCTGGTTAACGTGAGATGCCTCCACTCAGTTGCAGATGTGAATTGATTTAAGTTTGAGAAGCTTTTTGTTGATTTGTGTATTCAGTTCTTTGGAAGAGGCCTGAGACATTAGTCTCCATGGAAGAAAAAGGGTATTGTCTCACAGGAGTATTTCTCAGTTACTGCAGCTGGGAACACAGCAAAGCAGTGCTGGTACAGTCTAATATCCTCAGATTCCTTTGTTAGGAGTATTTCAGTGTTAGCATTGCTGCAGAAGAGGAGCTTGAAAGTCTTGATTTCTTGTTTTTGAGAATACTATTTTTCTAAGCTTGAAAACTAAGTTTTACTCCTCCTGAGTTTTCCTTCTTACTTTCTGTTTGCTGAGAACTTGGCTTTTCCCTTGTTGTAAATTGAACATGAAATTGGATTTATCTGAAATGGCTGTGGGGGTCATAAAAAAATGGGGATATTTTGTACCTTCAGGACTGCCTCTGATAATGACAGGATTAAACGACATTAAATTTAAGTTGCTTAAACTATCTAACAAAGGTTTCATAAATGGTTGAAAATGTGGTAGCTCTTCAGTGTTTGAAAAGATGCTCCAATAAGTCACAAAAGATTACTTACCTAATAACTGTACAGGAATAATGTTTAGAGGCAGATCCCCTGGATTGGCAGCTGAATGTCTTAATTAACTGGTAATCGTGATGTTTTGAAAAAAAGTCAGACTGTGCTGTATCAGTTTTGTATCTGATTATTTCTGTTCTGTCTGAAGTTACCATGACCTACAGTTACTCAATTTAGAAAATGACAATAAAAATGCACTAAGAAATAAAGAGCAATTACACTTCTAGAAGAGTTCTGGGGCATTTTGTCCACTGCCCTCCTTGAAATATCAAGGAAATCAGCAAAGTTATTGCTTGACTCTGACATGCCACATGAATTCCCTAACTGCTACCATTCATTCCTCTGATTGAACAAGATGCTTTTCATTCTTCATGTGAAGATTTTCTTTTGGGTGAGTGCATTTTCTTCAGTGGGTGTACAGTAACATCTGGGCTCATTTTAAAAAAAGCTAGCTTGATAACCAGTAGCAGTCTGTCTTTGGTATCACAAAGATGTCTTTTGAACATATCAAATTAGTCTGTGGGGAGCTTTAATATTACTGGTTTCCAGTTAAGACTGGCTTGAATATCTCTGTTACGCTGCACTCTGTAGACTGTACATACCCTGGTAGCAAATTGTCTTGTATGCTGTACTGCTGTCATTCTACCGAAGAATGCTACAGAATCAGAAAGACTATGTGATAAGCTATCAATTAAATAGCCTCATCAGTTAAAAAAAATTGATTAGCTTTTAAAACTTTTCTTGATAAATTTAAGGGAATAGTGTCCTGTCCTCAGAGTGACACATCTCTCGTAAGCCATTAAGAAGTAGTGGAGAATACTACATAGAAGAGGGTAATGCTCCTGGTGTAAGGAACAACACAATAAATAAATGTTTGAATTCTGAAACTTATTCTTGTTTCCAAATAGTCCCGGGGAATAGCGCAGTGAGACTCCATCGTGAGAAAGGCTCAGCACGGCAATGCATACAACTCCCTTTTTGGCATGGAAATGATTAGCAAAATTCCATGACCACAATTACTCCCTGTCTCGGCTCTCTTAGATGAATCAAGCCTCAGAGGAGGAGCCCATCAGAGCAAATGCTGTGTAGTTGGGGGTGTTAAGCTAGTAATGAAAGCATTTGGATGGTAGCCTTGTTTAAGCACACGTTGAAGGGAGCCTGACACAAACTGCTAGGATCTTTTTGGCAGGTATTAGGGCAAGTAAAGATTTGCTATGCATGGAAAAGGAGCAGAAAACCAAACCCAGTGAAGGCTTTCAAATTCAAATACTGAACTGAATCAAATGCTTCTAAGTTCAGCTGGAGGAAAACTGCCTGCTGATGATAATGGACACTGAATTTGGTTTTAAATTTGCTGCTCTGATGCAGGCATAACTAATCTTGTCTTCACCTTGCTCTAAATACAGATCAGGAACACAGTGGTAGCAAATTTGGAGCAACACAGTCCCCATTTACATGTTGCTGCCTCTGGCAAATACCTTTGGAGAATGCACAAAAGGTTGAAAAAACAACACAGTCCATATTAATAGGTAACTGGAAAACCATATGCAGGTAAAACTTTGAGCATCAGGAGCTCATTTCTCTGACAAGACCAACGTAACAGCACGAGGAGCAATATATTTTAAAAGCAGCCTCGCCAACCTCACACAGGTTATACTTGCAGTCCTTTGCATACGCAAGGGCATAATTACACACCATACAAGGTGTTTTGGATTTGCACAACTGAGCAGTCCTACACGTGTGTCTGGAAAGCAGCCTTCATGTGGAAATTGCTTGCATATTGCAGTCATCTTATACTTAAAAGTGGTCACATACACATGCACAAAAGAACTGCTTCAGTGTGCTATCAGTGCTCATTACAGGGTATTGTGTCCATTGGCACAGATGGAAAACCTGCGAGGGTACGTCAGCATATTAATTCTCACGAACGGAAGGCTGTGAATTCAAAATCTGGATTTGATCACTGGAAAGGATTTGGAAAGGCAGTGTTTACATTGTGATTTCAGTATACAGTGTTTGCAGCGTGCACTGAGAACTCGGGTATGTCTGCAGCCTGTTGCGTTATGTCCCGGTGAATGAAAACCTGGATCTGTTTCAATCCTGCGCCCTGACTTCAGGAACCCTAATTAACCATTCAACAGTAGGGCTTGTCAGAAATGGCTCAATTGGCACTCCTGCATATTGGATGGGTTTGTTTCTGGAAGCTGATTTCCCATAAGAAATATAATCTTTTTCTTTTATTGAAGACAACAAGCAAATCCAAATGATTGTTGGTTAACAAGTGTGAGGGTCAAATCCACTAACAGTAACTGGAGAATAACTTTTGATCCATTGCAACTTAATGATAGTGATTCATCCAGCACACAGAACAGCTAATTATGGTAAGTTCTACCACTCAGGCATAAAACAAGACAAAATACCTTTGTGTTTAGAAGACATGCTGCCTGTCCTTCCTTTGATACAAGACTTCAGAATGGATCTTGCTTCGATGTCTGTAGATAATATGCAGTAGTCTCTGCTTTGAGTTTACTTTCTAACCAATTCCTGGAGCTGCAAAATAGAAAAGAAAGGGAGGGACATGAGGACATGAAAACAACAAAAGATGCAGCAAGAATGTATTTTTCAGCAGAACCTAGGAACTGCTATATTTTACCTCCGTATCTTTTGCAGGCGGAATTGGATGCCTTGGTCGTGACAGGGGACAGACACGGAAATGTCTTGATGCAGTGGAGATTTATAACCCTGATGGAGACTTCTGGAGGGATGGACCTCCTATGCCTTCTCCCCTCCTCTCCTTACGAACAAACTCTACCAGCGCAGGCTCTGTGGAAGGGAAGCTGTACCTCTGTGGAGGATTTCACGGAGCAGGTACTAAAATGACTCTGACATTCTTTACACAGTTTCACTGCACGCAGTCTGACCTAATGACTGACCAACCCTATCAGGTGGCACTGACATGCCCTGGAACCACAGAGCTGATTAAGCCCTTTGGACTGCTGGCTCCTAATGTCAATATGAATTGTGTTCTGTTTGTTCTTTGCTTTTTTCTTAACAAAACATGAAAAATTAAGGATGTTTCTGATCTGTGCTTAACCTGTCCAAATCTACATCCAGAGCTACTGAGATCAGGAGCTTAGTGTGTTATGGACATTAAAGAACTTGGACATATTTGTTGAAGATTAAGGCACTACCCATTTGTCCTTAGCTAAGCTATCTGGCTCTGCCTATTGACTTATATGCTTTTCATAATCAGTGTTGAAAAAGCTTGTGTATTCAATGAGATACAAAGAGACTAAAATTCCAGATCTGGTGATTTCAAACAATCCTAACCCCAAGGCCACCTTTCTCCTTTTAGGTCTTCCTCCTCCCAATTGTACTTGGCTCTATTGAAATCTCCAGTACTGTTAACTGTTACATTTTTCATTATGAATGCAAAGAGTCTCTCAAAACATGCACACTACATAAGCTGCTACCCCAATTTCCCTTCGAGCAGAAAGCAGGAATACAGATGCATTATCCACTATTAAATGTCATGTCAGGCTCACTGTTGCCCAGGAATGGCCACGTGGTATCACTGGCTGACACGTCCTTCACATTACACTGACTCCAGTTGCACTGACTTTTACTTGTGTAACAGACTCTGAACTTAAAGCTGCTGTTATTTTAGAATGATGATTTTCATCAGCTAGTTCACAGCTCACCTTCCCCTCCTTTCGTTTGCTCCTGTTTGAGGAAGCCGCTTCCTGAAAACAATTATATGTGAGCTCTAACAGGCATGTTCTCATGTCATCTCTGATGGAAGTTCTGTGACCTCAGAGCAATTATGGTTGATACATCACTGTGTTTCCATAGCAAACATTGTGCCAGCATATTTGTTCTTTTCTCAACAGTTTAGGAAAAAGCCTAAAGTTAGTGGGTACAATTCTCAAAGGGCTGATCATTTGCGCTGGCAAATGAAGTAATTTCGTTCAAGGTGACTAACAGATTAGTATGAGATTTTCTGAATAAGGTAGCTTCAGAGCCATAAAAACACTCTCTGTACAATACCACCACGTTCTGTCACTGAGTCATGCATAAAGAGCGGTAGGACTGGGAGAGGCTGAAAGTCCTCCTGTGGATTTCAAGATGGCCATCTTTTGTACGTTTGTATAATGTCAGCTCAAAGGGGTCCTGACTCCCGACTGTACTATTGCAATCTATATAATTATGTATAGAACTCCCCTGCACTAAAAGTGTTATTTAGATTGGAAAACAAGAAGTCAGAGTTAGAAAATGCCAGTTTTGCTGTTACCTGTGCAACCTGAATTCTGACCCCCTGTGTGTGTCTTGTGTGCCAGCGAAGAAAGAGCATGTGATTGTGTTGTCAGATGTTGTTACGATGTCTATTAACAGGGGAGCCAAAATAAGATTCTCACTGTCAACCATAATTCAGATGTACCCACATGTTTGAGGAGTTGAGAGGGAGCTGTGCCTTAAAGACAGGCTTCTTAATGTGATTTTCAAGTCATTAAAAGAAAAGGGCTTTCTAAATCTTCTTAACAGTAACAACTTGTAGTTACTATCATCAAGAAAAGATGTGTGGAGTCCATATGCTGAACCTGAAGAGGTTATCTAGCTGGCCTCTTTCCCTGGCCTTTTCTTCTCTGCCTGATCTGCTCTTTTGGGATGAAGGGTGGAGTGAAAGAGGGTTGTTATTGTCATATGAGAACTTGGAGAGGGTGGCTTGACTTTTCTCTTTCACAATTACAGCTGCTCAGCAGCTTCAGGATATTTACAGAACAGCATGTGCTGCTGCTTTAGTAGAAGATAGGATTATATTAGAATGTACTTGTTTGGGTTTAGTCTTTTGGGTTTCTTGGCATGTCACTTTGTTTTTTGTGAGGGATGCAACCAAGAGAGGATATTCCAATCTTACAAAACATTGTAATTTAGTTTCAACCAAGTGGAGTTTTTGGAACAAGCTGGAGGCACAGTTGTAGCCTCTGGGTTTTCTGCCTGCTGAACACTAAAGGGCTGCTGTGGATGTTCAAGAATGAGTGCTTTAAAAAAAAAAAGAAAAGAAAATAAGCCAAAAGCATGGTTGCAATGAGAAGTCTTAGCCAATGTATACAAGAGAATGCAACCGACTCCCTGTATACTATAGGTCTGTCTCCAACTCCCCAGCCTCAACTTGCCTTTGCATTTGCTTAAATCCACTCTTGATCCAGCAGTGTGAAAGTTGACCTACCAAGGACATCGTTGCATCTTAATTTTGCTCGTATGTGCCATGCTCCGTATGCCTTTCTGCACGAGTACTGACTTAAATGGATAATTGGAGACCAGAGATGCTGCACAGAAACACAAAGCTGAAAAGCAGCTGTCAACTGCTCAAAGGCCTTTAGGTTTGGATGGAAAGACAGGCACTACTCGACTACTACCTCTTCTGAGTCTTGAAGTTTTGTGATGGCAGGATTCCCATCCCATATATGTCGCTTCTCACAAATCTTTGCTTGAAGGAGAAGTGGCACAGACCTAACAGCATCCCCAGGAGCAGAGGAAGGGAAACTGCAGCTACACAGAATCTCCAGAGGGAAAGTCAACTTGGCCAGCTGAGAGTAGCAATGCAGAGCACAGTCTCTCTAAAGGATGCGTGGGCTCCAAAGTTTGTCCAAGCTTCATCAAGAGAAAGCTTCCTCTGAACTACATGGAATGCTGTTCAATGTTGAGCTGTTAGTAAACATAGCTTGTAAGACTTCCCCTGCCGAGGCTTCCTCAAGTTAAAGCTTGCTCAAAAGTTTGGCCATGAAAGGGGTAAGAGAATTAATTCAGCTGAAGTTTAGATACTTATCTGTAGGGCCTATACTAAGACCTTAGTGACCTCAGGTCACTCAGATGCAGGTCCTTGCTGCTTTACATCTGGTCTGAAAGATAAGAAGGCAATTCAGAACTGATTACCTCTCGTTTCTTAGGGTTCTGTGTTTTGATCAGGATATGAGGGATTATAACCTGGCTTACCTAAGGCAAATACATCAGGGGCTAAGTGTCTACGGTTAGATGGTACGAACCACTCTGAGACCTCTGTGTTGTATCACTAGCTGACAAATGTTCTCTGTTCTTACGATCATGGTAAGCACCCAAAAAAAAACCCAGTTCTGCTTGTTTTGAATTTGTTTTCTCCTTAGGAAGATTTGCAAAACTTCATCTGTTAGTCAGTAGTTTATAAGAATTAGCTCATTTTCTACTAAAACTATTATGGCAAATAGGAACCATTAATCTGCTTGTCTCTGACACTCAGCACCAGCTCATGTAGCCAAGTGTCGTGAACGTTGCCTGTCATTTTTCAGCAATGTTATAGTATTCATCAAGATACTCAGAAATGTTTTAAATGGTTGGTTTAGTCCGTTGGTTCATAGTTTTGCACAGAGTGAAAACATTAGCTGTAGTATGAATGCTCAGAAGGACTCAACGTGCAGTAGCCAGCCAGCTTTCTACTAATTGTTAAAATATGTTGCCGCATTTACTGCTGTAACTATGAATTTTAAACCAGCCTTTGCAGCCTGATCGTACAATGTTCTTGTTGACATGTTTTATTTCCTTCATGGAACTAAAACCTGCCAACCTGTGCAGGCTGACAGCTACTCACGTTAGCCCGTGCACAGCAGAAGCAGCCTCATTAGCGTCCCTCTCCCAAGGTGGTAAGCAGCTCCAGGTATGCAGCATGACACGCTTATCAAATGCCTGCCAGATTGGGTTCCCTTTTTTTTTGGCTGCTTCTGAGTATTATAAATATTTTTTCTGGTGAAAATAATGAAGGCAAGGGTGTGTGCCTGTTTGCTGGGACTGTGTCATCTGCTGTCACTGTCGGCTTGCGGAGGCACATGCTTGTTGACTTTGCATTGTTGCTGCCCAAATACAGATCTCATAGCCTGTTTCTGGGGCTTGTAGCTGCAGTTTCAGATTATAGATGTTGGACCAACTGCCAGTCTCATGGATTTGAATTAATAAATTCAAATTCAGAGTTGATTTTTTAACTTGATGATTTTAATCAGAATGCCACCTTTACTGTACACCCATGTGACATCAGCTGATGTGCAAAGTAAAGGGACAGCCACCTCAAGGCAAATAATAAAATGTTTAATGGGTCTGCTGTTAGTGGCACGTATCACTTAAAAGATCTTATGATTTCATCAATTAAGAGCACATTTGATGTGGAACTGTTTCTCTGAAGTGGCAGTTTTGCCATCTCCAATGTAGCTTATAGCAGAGACGATATATGTACTGCTTCCCTGCTATATGTGTTGAAAAATTCTGTAATGTATTTAGCATCATGTGTGGGACCAGAGCTGCTCAACTCAGTTCTATTATTTACTTACTGATACCACACAGAAATTAATTTTTCACTTAAGTGGTGTTACAGTCAGAGGAAGGAGAAAGGGAAGAAATATCTATGAACTTGGAATGCAAGAATCTCAATTTTGTGTCTGCAACTGTTAGCTAAGATAGGTGATAGTGACACTGAGTCCTACTAGCTGTGTAATTCCAATTCTACAAAAAAAAACCCCACCTTACCCTAGATTCATTTTCTGGTCTCTTCTTCCTCATTTACATAAATTGCAATCCATGCATTGGAATAGAAGTGGCGCTGCTTGCGGCAGTGCGGAACCGTGTAGTAATTACTGTATTCCAGCTGAGCTAATGAGTTTGTATCTCTATGCCATCCTCTCCTGACAGTGGACTAGCTTAATAGTTATTTATTTTGACTAATCTCCCATAAAGGCTGCTCCCCCTAGTCTCCTCCATTATGTGATTTAGATGGAGAATCATTCTAGTGCTTGTTTTTTATTATAGTGGTTATGGAACATTACTGGAATCAGATTAAATTTAGACATATTAAGCAGTCTGGCACAGTAAATACTGCACTTGTGAAGTTTGGGGGTTGAGGGATCGGAACAAAACCTGTTTCTCCGGCACCTTCCCCTGTTCCCAGCTAAATAAAGCAGAGGGGCAAACCCTGGGCTGCCTATCTACAGCGCTTGTTTGTTTCCCTCTGCTAGAATTTACCGGGCAGCAATGAATAATTAAAGTTCTGCTGCCCACAGTTGTTACCATTTGAATAAATATTCCCACCAATGGAAGGGATTCAGAGTCCCTGTGTTTCGCTCGGCACAGAACTCTGCTGGCGGCCGCCCGCTGTGCCGCAGGCGCTTCCACGTCTCTCCATCCCGAAAAATGCTACTCGACCTTTCGCCTAATTCTCCCCCAGCACCGGTGCGAGCTGCCAGGCTGCTGCTGGGAACCAGTGGGTGGGAGAGACCTCTCCAGCTTGCTGCCTGCCCAGGGAGGGCTGCCCATTTGCCCCCTGCTCGTTAGCCAGGAACTCGCTCCCGCAAATAAGGCCGATAGAGGTCAGGGGAATTGCTGGGGAGCAGCACCTGCTCATTTCCGATCTAAATCTGACCCTGTGTCTGACAGCACCGTGCTAGTAATTCAGTTCTGCTTCCTACTAAGGCTCATTTATAGTTTATAAAGGGTTAATGAATGATTAATAGATATTTTAATGCATTTTAATTAATTGCTGAAGAGGTCTAGAGGTTGTTTAGAAACATGGCTTGTAGCCATGTATGACAACTTCTATTGTGTTCCTAACTGTCTGTCATGCATACAGTCTAAACATGCCTTATATCCCCTATTAATAATGTATTAACCCATTGTAAGGCATGTAGAAACAGTATCTCAGGATGGTCCGAGACCAGTAATTCTTATTCCGATCTTGCAGTTTTTATTCATATGAATGGTGCATTGACTTCAAGAGCACCGATCCTGCTATCACCCACAGTGCAAGCAGGACCAGTGCTTGTAAGATTATGTCTGAAAGAGGCCTAGCCTACCAACAGCAGGCAAAATCTGGAAAGATTTTACAAGCTGAAGTAGCTGGATCAATCCCAAGAAAAACAGTTGAAGTAGCTGGATTAGAAGTTCCTTCCTGTAGACCATCCCATTCTTTAGATCTATATTTTTTTAACTTTAATATGTATTGATTTGTGAGTAAATGGGTGGATCATGAAGCTACAGTCCTGAAGAATTACATAGCAGAGCAAGAGGAGAGAGGTCCTGTTTATGAGTGAATGTCTTACCTTACTCCACGCAGGTGCTCTGAAAACAGTAAGCTGTCACAGTTGTAAATTCAAGCCCCAACCTGCCTCCCAGATTTCGCTGCGTCTGGTAGGATACGCTGCCTTGGTACTTAACATCACGAGGGCTGGCCAGCATGTTAAACAGCCAAGCCAAGCTCCCTCTCCTGTGTATTCCCTGCCTGCTTCTGCCCACAGGCGTAGATGATGGATGTGCTTGACCTCGCCAGGGGTGTTTGCGGTGTTACACGAGCAAGGCTGGTGGAGTTGGGGGGAAGCTCACATACACAAATGGGATTGAAGGCCACAGACTTGATGAACTTGTTCTTTTTCCTACTGCAAATGAGGAGCCAGGACATCTGGCAGTAATGATCTAAATGCACTTTTATCCCATTGCAACACAAACGTGAATTCCCAAGTCACCTAACTCCACATCATGTAATTATGAAAGCAGCTATTAGTGGCAAGGAAGATAAGTAGCAGAGGCTAGTCCCATATGTTTAAAAATCATTTTCTGGTCTCTGGTACAGATAATGGCATGCAAAACCAGGTACGAACCAGCAGCAGAGGCTGAACTGCTTCAGGGCAGCTCTGGGGTGGCGGTTAGGTGACAAGAACTGGAGGAACCAGTGAAAGAAACACCTGAGTAAACATTTTGAGGACTGTTGGGGAAGGGCAAGCACCTTGTGGTGTTCAAGTGCCTTTTTCCATGGAAAAAGCAGAGCAGGCAGTTTACAGTTTAACCACTACAGGTTTGGTGTCTTTTTTTATAAACCAATTTATGGCAAAAGAAGATAGAGCGTGTTAGTAAATTGAAAACTGGAAACGAAAAGGTGCTGTGATAACCTCAGAACTAACATCAGCAGGAGCTCAGGCAAGTAGCCTGTGTGAGGATGTCCAAGGGCACAGAGCTCATGAGCAAGGACAGATGTGACACTGGGACTACCCAGCGGTTCTGTGCTGAGGTCTCTGGCACTGCTCTGGATAAACTTGCTTAGGTACTGCTGGACATGTAACAGTATGTCAAGGTAGCTATGCCACAGCTAGTAGGCAGGTGAGCTTGTCCAAAACTACTTTGGATATCTCTGCCCTGCACACATGCAGAGGCATCACGACTTGTGACTTGGCACATGCTCTCGCTGTACCAGCCGATGTCAATGGGCCTCTGAGAAATAATGAAATATTGACCACATTTCAGCAAACTTGCCATAAGTTTAACTCCAGTGAACTACAATTCAGCACGAATTTTTTTGAGTTCAAGGCTCTGGACACTAAACAAGCTATAGTAGAGTGGATTTATTTGTATTGACTTACAAACATAATAGCTACATGGTTAATAGTCCTGGGTGACCTATAGATTTTCTACCTGTTAAGCATGTGGCTTAGCTCTTCTACATCTGCCTCTCTTTAACCCTTCCAACCCAAAACCTGATAATTGAATTCGAATGTTCAGTTCCAAACAGGAAAGAGAAAGAAAAGTCAATGGCCAAAAGTGATAATAAATACTATATTCAGACAGAAAGTTGTTCCTCCCTCCAACCTCCAAATCACAAATGGAATGCTGTTCAAAAAACAAGGAATAAAAAGCAGATCAAATATTTATGTTGCCTGCAGTCATACTGGGGTCTTTCCAAGAATGGCTCATCCTGATTTATGGTCAATCCTGATTCAAATGGCATGAGAAAACTTACAGCATAAAATGAAGTCTGGCCATATTTGGGGAGTGAATCATATTTGAAAACAAACCTTTTAAAGAGAAAACATGATTGTGTATGTGGAGTGCAGGCACTTACTGAAAATTAACATTTTTTTTCTGCACATTCAAAGAAAAATTTCATATGAAAAATTGTAGGAAAATGTTTTGTTTATAGGCTAGAATATAAAAGTTAGTTTAAAGATTAGACTCATTTTGCTTTCAGACTACTATATTTGCATATATGAAATACGATTTTAGCATTTATAAATTAAACATTTTCAGGTATAACTCAAATTCTTTCACTGTAAAAAGATGGGTTTGTAAGCTCAGTTTTAGCCTTCAGTCTGCACTTGTACATCAAAAAGGCATAACTATAACGAAAGAGTTCTGACTTTTTTTTTAAATACCACAACTTCTAGTGGGGATAAACTTTTGCTGGAATTAATGTTCCCTATGCTGGTTTAGCCTTTTCCTTTCCCGAATAAAAATAAACTATACTGCTATAAACACTGTTGTATTGCTTGAAAATGATCTGCATTAGGGTTAGGATTGTCCTACCTGAATAATTCTAATTTAAAGTTGTTTAACTCCTATGCAGAAGAACAGAGTGTGAAGACAGTTTCTTAAAACTTCTCACGGTTAAACAAGAATGTGCAGAAAAATGCTGCCTCATTTTGCAGAAAAAATGAAAGCGCTTGGAAAGGAGTGAAATCCTTTCATTAGGTTAAGGTGGTTGTCTGGTCAGTGATGCAGAATAATGCTATGTATGACAGGGAATTCTGTGGGTGGCTTTTTAATTAAGTAATCTGTGTAATACAGCCAATCTCTTTTTGTAGATGTCACATTATTCTCCTGTAAGCAAAATTGGCTGCTAAGATATTGCCTTTAAAAAACAAAATTGCAATTAAATAAGGTGAACCAATGAGGCAGAATCTGGAATTATTTGTACCTTCTGGCTTAAAACTGTTTATTGGGATTAAATCCAACATTATAGCCTGGAATCAAAGATGCTATTCTCTTTGAAAAACATTACCTTTTCTATTGTCCTAACCGAGGCGGGGGGAGAGGGGGAAGACTTAAGAATTGAGGTGTTTAAACTAATTTCTCTTTTAAAAAGAAAGGACTGACATAATTCTTTTTTCCTGAAGTATGACTGTATTTTGAGCAGTGCTTTTCCTCACATGAACTTTCCCCTCTAAAGGGTGGTGCTTCCTTTCGTATTAAACATGATAATACTAGAGAAATGATTGCTTCCCTTATTCCAACAACATACTCTTTTTATCTCCCGAGGGCTAAGAGTTAACTCACCCTGCATGTGCTGGAAAGTAGAATTTGTAGAGTGGGGCAAAACCAGTTACAACATCCCACAGAAAAGGAAACAAGGGACACTAAAGGTTGTGAGTCACCAGGGTCAGGAAAAAACATAGCAAGGCTTGTAAGGAAGGGTTGCTGAATTTGCCTTTGATGTTTTAATTATGATATTTTTTTGTTCTGAAGTGTTGCAATCACCCACAGAATGTCTCGGCTCCAGTGTCTGATTTTTTTTTTTTAACTCTGATTGTCTCAATTTTGTCATCATCCATGCCAAAGAAAATCCAGGCATAAAAATTTATTGCATAAAGAAGATGATCTAATAATAAATACAGGGGCTGGAGCCTCCCATGTCAAGGCTTAGGTCTGTTTGTGTCTCTGTATTTGCCTCTTAGGAAAAACCTGTTCACTCTTGCAGGGTCTCATAGAAATGAGCTCTTTGCTGGTACTGGCACGTGTTACTTGTTTGCAATTTGTCAATCATGCCTTCTCTCTTCATATGTAACTGGGTTTTTTAGCAGTTTGCTGCCTTCTCTCTTGGATGGGTACCGCTTTCCTGCCTATTATTATTGTTCTCCTTTAATATCCAGGTTCAATAAGCAAACCATCATGACTGTTCTTTTGCTTTCTGTGAACAGCAGAAAGGAATGGAACAAGGACTATTCAGATGAGGCTAAATCCTGAAATCTTACCCAACTTTTCCTGAAGCAAGCTCCCAGAGATCTATGAAAGCCCCAGAGATCTGGGTTTGGACCAACAAAAATTATACCACAATTAATTGTGACACAACTGACGGGGAAAATGAGCATGGGCTGTGGACAGTGGGGTAGAACCTCTGTGCTACACTCCTTTATCAGGTGAGAGAGGGGCCAGAGATGGTGAATGGTTGGTGAGTGGTTTCTTTAGATAAACAGGACAAAATGTGCAGAAATTTCCATAAAGCTGAGACATCCACAGCTCCCGTACATGTGCAGGACCTGCAGTAAACAGAACTGTCCCGAATCAGCTCAGTAAGGAACCGATTCTGGGAGGGGCAGAAGTCCTCTTTCCATCTGACATCCCCACATCCTGAAGCCACTTGCAGAGGATCCCTAGGGGTATTTTAAATCCCACGACACTACGTTGGCATAACATCGACACCAATTTCGCATGCAACCTAAACCACAACAGCACTTGGGGGTGCTAAATGCCCAGGGTTGCTGTCCTCTGGAGGAATATGTGGTGTGTTTCCAACACAAGAAACAATGTATGCCTCTGGATGCTCCTCTATATTTCACCCTTTTCCCCTTCCTCAATCTTTTGCTGTTAGTTCCACAGAAGAGCAGTGTCCAAACAATGAGATGCAGTCGACAGATGTGAAGAATAGGGTTGTTTGTGGCTTTTTAAAAAAAAAAAAAAAGTTTTCTAGATGGGATAGATGAACAGAAACCTCAGTCTGGATCCTGTAAAGTTTAGCCTGTCACCAGTTAAGACTTAATAAAGCAGCATTGAGTATTCATTGTTTCTTGCTATGATGGTTCTTACCCTGGTACTTGTGAAGTCTCTGTGCTTGGAAATCTTTGAGATCTGGCTTCTAAGACGTCTATCCAGAAATTCACTGGAAGGAAGCTGACAGCAAAGCATGTGTGAGTCCTCAGCTCAAAGTAAGAAAAGTTTAGACTAAGGTTATGTGCTGTGAGAAAGCAACTTTAAGACAAAAAGAAAAAGCGAGCAGAAAAGACAGACGCTTTTTATTTTTAGAAGAGAACTTGGCTTTGCGTAGCAATTGCTGGAGAGTTCAGCAGTTTTGTTAGCAAAGAAAGGTTTTGCGTTCTTGTAAGAAGTTTAATACAGCACTGCTGGTTGACAGCTATGGTTCTCCGCTGCATGGTGACTCTTTCATTATTTTTTGTTAGTCTCAGTAAAAAGCTTCTTGTCCTGAGATGGGCTGTGATTTAATGGCATTCTCTAACCTGACCGTTGATGACAAATTCCTCAGCACTTCAGAACAGCTAAAATACATTTAAAGCCCTAGAGGTTTCTTTCTGTCTTTATTTCTCCCCAAATCATAGGATGTCCAGACTTCTCACCCAAGAAAAGCCACAGCATTGGAGTGCTTCCAGGAGCCGGAGAGCTGCATTTTAGTCAGGGCAAAGAAAAGACTACATACGGCATGTAGGCATACTCATAAACAATAGGCAATACTCTAGCCCTAAAAGATGAGCATTTGACAATTGATTGCACAATGAAATGCCACCTGCATACTTGTACCAAGATGGAGCACTTCATGCTTTTGTCCCTGCAGCTGCACCTGGAGCCCAGAGTGTGAAGACTGAATACACTGTGCAGATCTCCATCTGCACGGTCTCATTTGCTGTATGTTGACAACTCACATGGTCTTCCAACAGCATAGCTGTTAGTACCACAAAAATTACCTTTTCATTGCCATCTTACAGAAGTGTCATAGTAATAACTGCACAAACCTCTTTGATCCTGTTTGACTTGACTCCTGATGCCTGCTGTTGTTGCTTCTGTTTCTCAGCTCGTCATGAAGTTATCACCAAAGAGATCCTCGAGCTGGATACGTGGGAGAACCAGTGGAATGTGGTGGCCATCAACGTTCTCATGCACGACAGCTATGATGTTTGCCTTGTTGCTAGGCTGAACCCGCGGGATCTCATCCCCCCTCCCCCGGATTTAGTGGACCAATAGAAGAAGCTCAGTGACTCTCAGTGCTTCCAGATTCTGCAGAAACTAAAGAATTTGGAGAGACAAATGCTGCATTGGTTCTGAATGACACTCGAGTCCCATGGAGAGGAGCAACACATGCTTAAGGACAGAATTGCCTTTGAGTCTGCGCTTATCAGACGATGCTTAATTTGCTAGTGCTGGTACTCTGGACTTACCTGATTGAAAGTGGAGGTTGCCCAGTCTTTGTGTGTGGCTCTTCGTCTTCCACCTGTCTGTGCAAGCTCCAGCGTTGGGTGCAGCCTGGGCTTCTGGGGCCCTTTGCTTCACAGGCACAGTGGCAGTTTCACAGCAGAGCATGACATACAAAGGAAAGCTCTAGTCAGGGAAATCCCTCCTTTGCTGTTCATCCCACCTGGTTCTACTAAGCTACCGAAGAGGCTAAGAGATATATTAAGTCAGCTGATGAAAACCAGTCCAGCTGTACCAAAGGGCCAGACTGTAAGTGGCTGACACAGGAGCAAAGACAAAACAGAGAAAAGCCTTTGTTTTAAACAAAGAACCATTACCAGGGTTCATTAGCCAAGTACACCAGCTACTGCAAACATTCTCTCACCCACAGACAGGACAGTCGAGAGATCCTGTCTTTGACAACAGAGCTGAGCCTAGTCTGAAAACTAGTCTTGCAGCAACAAGCACAAGCAAGTCTTCCAGCTGGGTTAGCAGGCAGCCTGTACCAAAGACAAGAAGAATCCTAAATTTTCACATGAATCCTACCTGTTATGAGGTCTGGTGTGACCAGAACTTTAAATCTCAGTTAGAAAACCCTCTTCCTTTGAGTGATGGAGAAGGGGATGTAAACAAAAAGTAATAAATGAGACCAGTATTATCTGCATATCAACTCTGCAGCTACAGAGAAAAGATAGATATGCTAAACAATTAATGTTTATATGACAGTAGCTGGTGTTATAGAAGTAGTTTTAATGAGGTAGTATAAGGTAAATTCTCTACCAACAGAATTGGCTATAATCACAGGGAAGAGGAATAATTCAAACACTGTTTCTTAAGGCAGCGTTAACCTTTATAGGGCTTGAAGACAGTAGGTTATAGAGAAAATTGTTACCAGTACTGCTATCTTATTTGAATTACCAATAACTACTCATCAGTTCTCTGGTGCCTACCTTATAGTGTATCTGTTTGTCACTGCCTGGCCAGTACGGCCAAGAAACTGGAAATCTCAGTTGTGCTCTTGGGCCAAAATTGCAAATGATAGTATGCTGCAATGCAGAGTGAATGTCAGAGGCAAGCACTAAGAGTGAACTATGATATAGTACAAGAATGGTCATTGTCAGCAAGAAGTTGCTTTTGATGGCTACAAAAGCAGCAACAAAACTGGAATGAAATAATTGGCAAAGAAATGAGGGAATCCATCACCTAGTTCATCTGTAGTTGCTTGCAGGAGTTATACTTCAGAGCATCTCCACCTTCTTTTTCAGTCATGTTTTAGGCTGCAGAAATGCCAGTTGCTTTTTTCCTGTGTTTGTTTTTGCCTGCAATGCTTATGGCAGAGACATGGAGAGGATGACCCAAAAGCTCTTTCCCAATTCTGACTTTTCTGATTCATGAACTATTCTCTAAAATATCCAGTGGGAATATTAAGCTGTCATATAAAAACAATTAGCAGGAAGGTCACTAAAGTTTACCTGATAACTATAGTAGGACACTGAGGACTATTCAGACAATAAGGGAGTTTGTGGGGGGGAAACTAAGGAAAACATGTAGAAAAAGAGTAAATCTGTGAGCCTTACAGCTAATCTCTTGTCTCCCTTTACATTTCCCAAGCAGAATGAGTGTCATAGCCTAAACGCAAATTCTTGTATCATTTCTGTATCATCCAGTCATTCTTTTTTCTTTCCATTGTTCATATGTAGCTCATTATCTGTCTGGAACGGAGTTGTGACAGCCATGAACTTCAGTGGTTCAGTGGCCGGTTTCTAGAGTCTGGACCACTCTGGTCACTAAATACAGATGTAGGTATAAGGTCAAGGAGGCAAACTGCTTTAATATGTTTTTAAATAAAATCAGTAGAAAGCTATTCCAATTAACCATCCAATATTGGAAACATTTTTTTAACTTTCATTGTTACTGCAAAGTGAAGGTAATCTTGTTCTCATTTCTCTACAGAACTCTCAAGGCAGCTGGAAGCAATGCTCTTGAGCATCATTTAAGTGTTTCCTTGTGAAATTCCAAATTCTGCAACTGTATCTACTGATTTTGCTTCTTTTACCTTTTTTGTTTTAAGGAAGAATGTTTTAAAGGTGTGGGGTTTTTTTTGGTTTTGATCTCTGCTCTGTGGTCTATTCCTGACAATGCAAATCCTCAGGCGGTTTAAAGCCTGAGTTAATCTACTAGATTTCACTCTCCGAAAGACAGTCTACTCGGAATATTTCAAGGAAGAAGGGAGACTTTTGCAGGCTTTCATTAGTCATATTTGAACATATACGTGGAACACAGCTGAGATGCCTCTATTAAACTTTTGTTCCAGTAGTGAGCTGGCTGTTTCTTTCCCACTTCATGTTTTGCTTTTTATACTGATGTTTAATGAGCTGGATGGAAGGAAAATACATACTCTGAGAAGGTCTGTCTTGATAACCAAGGAGAGTCATCACATGTGTTTTAATTACTGGCCTTGCAATCAGCCAGTTTGAGCTGTAGTGGGCAGTTAACAGGTTTTTTAATTTGTGCGCCGCTGGCAAGTGACCTGCCCTCACATGCGCCGAGCATCGCATTTCCTGCTGCCCACGGGGTCTGACTGTTAGCAGAGACTCCTGTCTCTCTCATTTTCTGCCCATGTCCGAATGTCTGGCACTATATATCAAGCAGGGAATTGTTTTCTTCTGGATTAAATGTCTAGAATGAGGGCACTGACTTAATTTTGTGTGGGCCCCATGTAGTTCATGGTTTGCCCTTGGGGCGACTACAATTTCTAAACCAATACTTGGAAATGAAAGCTTGACAGAGGAAGGAAGGAAGAAACAGAAAGCATGCTTATTGAGAGGTGTAGATCAGAGCCAAAATCTTTCTGAAATTCTATAAATACTGCATGTCTGATATGTCCATGGGTAATCTCGCACTGCTGGGAGTGTCCTTAAGAGTCTTAATTTCTTCTATTACAAACCCTGATGCAGAAAAAATAATATTACAGAATATGAATTCTCCAAGGTTGAGAGTTTCACTGAAATAATAGTTTACTTCAGCCCTTTTCTGTCTGAGCAGTAGTTAGCTGAGTGTTTAATCAAGGCTGTCTTGACATCATCCATAATTCTAAAATGCAAACAAAGCAGCGCTGGCAAACTACTGGCTATTTAAATGAATGGGGAGATTATTAAGCAAAGGCATACACTTCAGTTTCACTTGAAATGCTGAAGTACATCACTAGTAGCCAAATATGAAGAAAAACGTTGGAGAGGTAGCTGGTCATGTGGTGCACAGGGAATAAAGCAAAAAAAGAAATGCTATAAAAAGCTAATTGAAGCTCACTGTTTTTATCCCCAGCTAATGTTTTATTTTGAAGTTGTCTATGTGTAACTGATTTCACAAGGGATCCCTGTAGATCTCTCATCTCTATTTTCACACATGTGGTCATAGGAACTGCCCACATATGTAAACCATCAGGCATCTGATTATCCACCCCCATGTACCACTACTGTGATTCCCTTGGCTCAGTCCCTGCCCGTGCCAGGCAAACACACACATTTTGCATATGTGCAATATTGATATTTATGGGACAGTTTCTGTACTGTGTTCCAGCTGTATTGTGCCACTCAGGGAGCCTTGATTTGTCAACAGAAAATTGCCTTGGTACACAGAGCTGTCAGCTTCTCTACCAGCACTCCCAAATACACTCCAGGTAAGAGGCTGAGAGAGCATCAGAATCAAGACAGGGGCAACAGAGAATGTTACAACATGCACAGGAGCCAAGGTGAGGTGGAACAATCTCCCTGTCTCTTCCTAGGGGAGGGTTCAGATGTAAAAGGATTTGGCCCTGGATCTTCATCTCATGTTTTTCTTCTACTCTACTCAAAATGTGTAAGGAGATTCTTGATCACCTGAAAGCAATGAAAACAAATTCTAGAATAATTTTTTTTTAATGTTAAAACATATTAATGAAGATCTATGTTGTTTTTTCTGCTATCTGGAAGACAATGACATTCTTTTAATAAGCTGTTTACCTAGTGATTGCTATCTTAGCTACAGCGATGGTCTCTTTCACAGGCTGCTCTCCTAATGGATTACGAAGCTCCTCGGAAAGTGTGTTTCATGAATCATAATGCTTTGAATCACCAGGTCAGAATTTCAGCTACTCTTTTGCAAATTTCTGTGCCTCTCCCTACAGCTCTTCAAGCAGACTCTAGCTTCAGCTTCAAAGAAAAGCTATTTCACACCCAGGTGTGCTCAGCTGGAACTACTGCATTTGCAATTTACTATCATTTGACATGTAGAGGCTGAAAGCAAAGGAAATATTGGAAAATGGCTAAAATATACATAGAATGTACATGGAAGTTCACTTCCCTTCTTTTCTTGGCAAATGCTCCTCTGTGTTTACCGCCCTGCCCAGGCGTCTGATGGAATGATTTACTAATAACCCACGACTGCAGCCACGGTGAAGGCCACGCTGGGGATACGTGTTTGTGCAGCCAGAGCAGCGAGAACCAGCATGGTGCAGAGCTGTGGCTCTGGCAGGCCGGCCTGCCTCGCCGTAAGAAAACGCCTTCAAACAAAAACGCATTTAAGTGCTCCAGGATGTATACTCCTATGTGTTTTATATACATATGTATAACGTCATTTTTAGAAGTTCTTTACTGACAGCAGTAAGATTCTTTTTTAACACATACCTGGCAACTGTCTTCTGCATAGCTCATCAAAGTACTTCAAAAAAAGTGCTGATCTTTAAATATATGGAACTATTTTAGGCTTCATGTCAAAAAGAACCTTAAATTCCTTGCTCAGCTAAGGAACAACTGGGGAAATGTTTTAGTCCTTGCCTATGTCTCCTTCCTTCTCCAATTTTTTCCTGGCTGTAGTGCCCCCCTCAGAAGCTCACATTCCTCTTGAAAGCTTTGTGCAAGTCTGTTCTGTTTCTCTTCCCCTAATCCCATTTCTGCCTCAGGCTACTTGTCTAACTAACCCTTAAACTCCTTTTCTCCCTTGCTTCCCCAGAAGGTGGGAACAGCCACTCAGGGTGTTCACCAGGCTCCAGACTTCTCAGGAGCACATCGCTCCAGCAACAGATTGGCTTTGAGGGACAGAAAGAAGGCCATACCAGCTCCCTGGATTTGAGGACACTCATCTTTGAGCAGGTTCTAGCCCCAACCTAAATTCTGTAGTTCAGTCTCATTGCAAATAAAACCTAATTATTTTGCAATGTCACAGGTCAGGCTATGACCAGGGTTGGGAGGCTGGTGACCTGCGTTCTGCTTAGTCTTGATGCTGCCTCGCTGCACGATGCCAGTAAGTTTGACATTAAATGCCTTGCATGCTGTGTGTGCCACAGCTGTAATGATTGCAGGCACAAGCCATTATCATTATCTCTGATTCCTGAACACTAGTTGCTACAAAATCTGTCTGAAGCACAGAGGGAGGTGTTTTCATTATTGCATTATATAGCTCATGTCTTAAAGCCAGATTTTCTCCTGCAGTTTCAGTGGGGCCAGGTTTCACTAAAAAAAAACTGGTCTCTAATTTATCAGGTTTTAGTATTGGTATTTTTTTCTTCACTTTGTCCTTTTCTAGTCCCTCTTTATAAGAATGCGAGTGACTTCACCAGCTTTTCTGCGAAATGCATTATCCAGACTGGCCTCCCGAGGCCACTGGCTTTTCATTATCAGAGTCCAAGTACAGCCACTAAAATGCCAGTCAGCTGCACTACTTCATTTTCTCATTCAGCAGCTTCATAGTAGAGGAAATTTATTTCATCCATCCATACAGCAATGTGAGAGGAAACCACTTCCCACATACACAAATTCCTGACTCATTCCTTTCAAACGTGGCTGAAGCAACTGCTGAATCCTAACATAAAAAGCTATGATACCCATTCAATAGGCTTTTCCAGGCTTTCCAGTATGAGGAGGAGGATCACAGGGAGATGTAACTAGAGCACAGATTGGAAATTTGAGCCTCTGGGGTTTGTTTCCAGTTCAATAACCCTGTTTACTAGTCTTGGGCATCTGGTCTCTGTGCCTAGGTTCACCAGTGTAAGATAGTTACAATAATACATTTCTCACTTTGTGGATCTGCCTTGCTGTGTTTTTAGAGGGGGTGGCTCACAGATGTCTGTAATGTTCTATTGAGATCCAGAGATCAAAAAGTGTTATGCAATGGTAGAATAACATTATTGCACTGCTGTCATCTCCCTGATTTTTGGTAATACGGTTGTCCATAGCATTCAGAAACTGAGCCTTCCTGGGAAAGGAGAGACTGGATGTTTGCAGCTAACAAAGGTATTTTGTTTATTCCTTCATAGAAAAGCAACAAGAGATAGCTAATTGTGTAATACATTAAGTAGGAGAAGAAATGTAAGATTTGTTGCATGTGCCTTCATAGCTAGTCGCACTTCTATTCAGGCAGAAATAATCTCACCAAATTGAGAGGTCACTAATTGAGGCTAAATTTGAACAGCAGTAATTAGAAGAGTGAGTGAACTGTGTTTTTCTCAAAGCAGATTTGATTTAATAAATTGTGCCACTTAGCCACAGTTGCTACCAAGCAAAAATGAGAAGGTGCCTTACAGAAGTGTAGTAGATTTACTGAGTAATTGAGACCTGAATTTAGATGATCTACCGTAGCCTTGATAGGAAAGCTTCAACTCTCCATGGATTCCCCTAATGAATCTGTAATCAATTTAACTGGCCACTAAAAAGTACTGTTGCATCCAAGGAATCACCTACAGAACATGCATAAGGGAGTTTTAGGATGTTGTTAAAGTGTAAACAATGCGGCATCTACTTGCGGAGCAACTGAATTGATCCTAGGGATCGTGTTGCCTTCCCCACCAGTATGGATGCGTAAATAATCTTAGTTGAACTGCCAAGTAATTTATAATACTTACTGACAGGTAATTTATAATACATAAGGCCTGAGATTCCAAAAATCTTTAAGACAAGTTTTGCAGGGTAGAGAACATTTGTTACTAAGCAGGCAGTGAGATATAGTGGCATTTCCCTGCAGTTAAAAAGACCTAACAAAACAAGAAAATGAGTAAATGCAGTTATTTTGCAGGACAGCACTGGTCAGAAAGCTGCCTAATTGCCTTGTTTCCTTTTAATATGTTAGACTGGAAGCCTGCATGCATCAGCTAGTTGGCAACCTTTAAAAAATTCAGTTTGGAGAGAGTTATACAATAAAAACAAAAAATAGGACAGATCCTTCTCTCACACACACTAGTGTAAGTCAAGTATAACTATTTTTTAATTCAGTGACGAAACAAAGGTGTGAGAAGATGCTAAGATCTGTCTAAAAAATCTCTCTCCGCTCAGGGGGAGGCTCACAGTGTTAGGATTTCACCCTTCTGGTGAGGATGAAAAAGCAACAAAGTGAAAGATGAGATGTGGGAGACTGGTAATGGAGACCTAGACCTGCCTTTCTAGCCATAGGGTTAGATATAGTGCAGGTCAAGAGCTGCTGACAGTTATTCCCTGTAAATGGCTATCTACTGACCACTGCTAAGCATGTTACTATATGGCAATCCCATATCTAGTGGACACAGAATCAAACTGCTAAAAAAACTCTACTATCATGGCTGGCATCCCTGTTGGGACCTTGAAGAGCAAGGTCAAGGTCTAAATAACCTATAATATTCACCTTCCAGTCTCCAGATTATTCGTGTTAGCAGTGTTAACGATGCCATCCGAAGGAATTTAGCATTAGTTTTTGTCTACACCCATAACAGGTAGCAGTACCACAAAGATTTAAGGGAAATCAAACCAAGGCAGTGGCTAAGAAAAGGGGAAGGACTTGCAAATTAGCTTAGTCTTTAAAACTGTTTCAGATGTCTATTCCATTTATTCTTCATTCTGCCCCTAATCTCGTTAACTCACTGCAGCAATACCTCATTTAAAAGAAAATGGGAGCAGTTCTTTAAGGTCAGTTCACATCCTACAGGAAAAGAGCCCATATTTAATCCACGTCTCAAATACCGCGTCAGACACTTCAGTGTCTATCATTTGTGTCTATTTTTCTACATGCCTCCAGAATGACAGGCTAGATGTTCAGACTGCTATCTCTGTAAGCTCTCTCTGACATAAAGTGTTTGAATTCTACTCTTGATTACAATGGCAGTCACCCAGAATAGGGACAGCATCTACCTAACTATGTTGCCAAAAAAAACAGATACCCTTTGCATTTCCTAGAAGGCAAACAAATGGAAGGACTGATCCTGTATGCAGAGATGGCTATGACTACTTTAACGCATACAGAAATAACATGCCTAAACCTATAGTCCTCTTAAATAACCAAGATTAAAATTGCAATGGTGAATATTGAACTCCGTGACAGTTGGTGGCAGGGGCTCTGTCCTCCTTTTTGCCTTTAGGAAGGATCAGAGCAAAGGAGTCTACATGGATTTCGTCCCAGAAAATCGTACTAAACTGTGTGCTGTTCATAGGATAGGTCTTTCCAGATTGCAGTGAACTCTTAAATTCTAGCTTATATTCAGAAGATAAATGTTAAAGTGTTCTTAGTATGCTTCTTCCTTGCAGCATCCTTCAGTAATGATGCCTTTTAAGACTGTGTTGCCCACTTAACTACTAAACAATCTACAACATGAAGTGCACAGGTAAGTAAGAAGAAAAGTGGTCCTTAAAAGTGGCTGATAAATTCTAGCTCCTCTCTTCTGTCAGCTGGGGCACACCTGCACTTAGGTGTACGTTGACAGCCAAGCTATAGCCATATTGCATTTGTGAGATGTGATTTTAAGCTGAATAGATGTACACAAGCCAGATCTAATGATTAACAATGAAGTTAGTTAATCATTAACAATGAAGCTATTAACAGTAGTCCAGGTGTCAGCTGCCCTAGCATTCAGCGTGATCTCTAGCTGGCCCACGCTGAAGCCTGAACTGTTACGTGCCCACTGCTCTCATTAATTATCAGTTTCAACTAAAGCTAACTAAGGTATTCACTCACTGCAGTCAGAACTTCTAAACGAGTATGAAAAAGACTAAATCTGTAGTTCAGCTGCAGAACTTGAAAATGTCTTTTGCAGCCAGATCATTTCATACTCCATGCTGCCATGAAGCTACAAAATTGCCTATAGTGGCACAGCACAAAGAGAGGCATAGAGAGAGGAACAAGTTCCCGCTAATGGGTGTGTGGTAGGGCAGCTGCTTGTGCCAGCACTGCCACTTGAAAATTCACTCATCAAACCGTGCCTTAATGCACCAGCATTCACCTCGGCTCTGAAGCCAGCCCACGGTAAAGCCTGCTCTTTGGAGTGCTCTGAGGGGACAAATTGTCAAAGACTACACAAAGATTGATAATTGCTGCAAAGCCTTGTCATGACTCATGCATTAATAGCTTACTGCTTGATGGCTCCTCATGCTTTTATACCAAGATGCCAAACAGCAGATCAACGAAACTAAGGGATGGGAAGTTCACCCTCTTTCCAGTATTCATAGCTGACAAAACCTTCCTAAAGGTTTTTGTTAAGTACTTTTCAAAATGGATTAAGAATCCACCCCTGCTCGGGGCTGCAGCATGGAGCAGGCATCTGATGCACAAAATAATAGCTATCTTGCCAGGAGATTTGCTGTACTGATGCTGCTGTCCTAAGCAGCTCAATCTTTAATCTGATTTCTTTGTTTCTTATTCCAGGCAAGCCACTGTAACAGAAATGTTCAATCACACTGCTAAGCCACTTGGCATGTCTGTAAAACTCAGGCGTGTTAACTAGTCTCTTGCTCTTTCCAGTTGGCCAGGTCCTGCTCACTCGCATTTAAGGAGGACTTTAATGTGCTTGTACTACTATGATGGTGCATAGAGCAGCTTGTAGTTACTGGTTTATTTTCCTAGCTGAGCTAGGTAAATCTTTATAAAGACTTGCATGGGTTATTTTTACAAAGAAAGTAAATTTCTGTAAGCACAAATTCAAAGTGAAGCTTTGGCTCGCTTTTTTTGAAACCATCTGTGCACTGTGTATTTAATCATATTTATGTTTTTATTGGATTTACTGGATACATTTTATAAAGTGCATCAGGAGATCCACAGGGATGTGATCCACTCAAAGGATGTGACCCAGCAGGATTTTTGACCAATTATTGTAATAGGAGCAGGATCAAACTGAGACTGTTACCTTCTGTGCATTTATAAAAGCCTTCTCTGAGATCAAGAGATAAATAGTAACCACAAGTCAATTAAAAAGAAGTGGTATTTTGTGATTAATTTATTTCTAGTTTGGATTCAAATTGCAATTTTTAGAAAGAAAGAAAGTTACCAAGAAAACACTTTCCATGCTCAACCTGAATACAAACCTGAAATTATCCAGCTGCAGAAAGTCATTGTTGTTCCACTGAAACATATGAGTGGATCAATTCTAGAGAAGGAACCAACTACTGGGAATAACAGTATAGAAATCAAAGCATCAAACCTACTGTTGAACCATCCACAAAGATCATCTGCTCTATTTAAATTATAGTAGGTTTTTGAGGGGCACTTGTTAAAAAATCTACAACAAATTTCATGTCAACAGAACAGTTGAGACAAAACTGAAGTCAAAGAGGAGTGGAAATATAGCTGCCTGGGGACCACCCACAGTCAGGCTGCAGAAGTGCTGGTCACTGGGTTAATGACACAGTGAAACCCTTTCATAGTACAGGAAAAGAAAATCCATTAGAAAAACCTACAGAGACATCTAGCTCTGTTACCTAACATCTGCAGTTGTCTGCCATGCAGTGGTATATTATGGAGTTTTTTGACATGCAGTGGTATATTATGGAGATAAGCAAGCATGATGAAAATGTTATAATAACTGTTAAAAATGGGAGACTGGAAATACGATGCTGTTTTTACTTGCAAAGTGTTTCTCATGCAAGTGTCCCTGCGAGATGTTTTATAATAAAGCTTGAATGAAATACAATAAAAATCAAATCAAAGCTCATTCACTGTACACCAAACAGAACAGCTCAGGTTTCAGCTTTGGTTTTAAAGCCAGGAAGAGAATCTACTTGATGAATTTCTGCTGCTGCTCAGAATTCAAAGAAAAAAGAAAAAGACAATAGTTCAAAAGGTCGTTTTACAAACAGTTTGGATTTAAAAGATGGTGTTGTCAAGAGACCAAAAGTGAAAGACTCAAAGAATTATTCAGCAAGCTGCAAATATCCATAAAATAAACAGAATTCAGTTCTATTCCAGAATCAAAAGCATAATTTTACATGTACAGCATTTTCTTTTCAAGCATGCATATGATAATTACTGCATGCAAAAATATTAATGTAATAAATGTTTCATTTGCATGAAAACGTTATCCAATTACAAGAAAAGCTCAGCCCCCACTTTGTGTGCACAATGGTCAACGTTCATGTACAAATTAAGAGTATAACTATGTCCTTGTGTGCAAGAGGTTGTTCTAATTTAATATCCAAACATCGGCTTGAAAAATGGTCCGTGCAGATGCAGAAGTCCAACGTCCATGTTGTTATTTTTTTGACTACTATCAGAACATTCCAGGTGGACTAAAGGGATCCAGCATTGTTCAAGATTTGATAGCTTGAAAACCAGACAGCCTCCTCTTATTGGTACTTTTCCATTCCCAGATATAGGTCCACCATGTTTTTAGCATGAAAGCTATTTTTGCTAATGCCTCATAAAATTCTAGATGAAATTAACGCTCTGTGCCAAAAGCTGTCTCCAGCAAGGTGTAAAGGCACTCTCAGAAGGTTAGTAGCAATGATTTCCAGGCCTGGCCAACATCCACATGGTGACTGTTACAATTAAGCTGGCAGTGATTTTTATGTCAATGAGTCCATCATCAGAACTATATGTGTCTGGTTATTAGACTATAGGCATTTAGGGGAAATTGGCATCAATATTTCCAAGGCAAGCACTTTTTGCCCTTTCTGTTCCAAACACTTGTTTGTTTTGTGTTTTTTTTTCTCAAAACAATGGTTCCCGGTCAATAGTTTGATGATTTAAAACCAAACCATGTAAGCAAAAGGTAGTTCTTAATGCCTAGAAATATGAACATGTTTGAGATAGCTCTATTACAATTTTTTACAGAATTCAATTAGATAAGCCACAGTAAAACAAGTAGGGCTTAAAAAATAACCATTCTGTGAGGGTACTTTTACATTAAAAAATATGTTGGAGACTTCAAAAACCTTAAAAAAAAGCAGCAAGAGAACACGTGGGAAGCATTTAGATGTTAAAAAGAGACTTTCACCTTGTACTAGCTGTGGGCCTTGGAGTCTTGCTGAAACATTCACCTGTCAGTTTACCACGAACTGGCATAATTTGTAGGCTGCCAGTTGAGGACTAGCCATTATCAACCTAGTCTGGAGTTCTGCGGCCAGCAGTAGCCAACATTGCATCTCTTGGGGAAGGATGTAAAACCTCTTCGTTCTTATTGCATATGTTTCAACTGTGCATGTTGCAGGTACTGACAGTGGTAAGTATCTGCCTGACCTTGTTTGCTGATCTGCATAATTTTACCACAATTTGTTGTAATTTGTCCCCCTCGTGGCACGTTTTAGTAAACAGAACGTAGCTTTATTGCAGAGCTTTTTCTGAATCAATAGCACTCCTATCATTGCAAAACTACCTGTTACATTTTGTTTCTACTTGAAGTATTGAGGCTTCACTTGAAGATATGAGATGAAATGCTGATCTTATTGAAGTTTTGGTGTTGTTCTTTGACAAGATCACGGTTTAGCCACCGGCTCTCTGTGTTACACAAGTGCACGTTATATAGAAGGTCTGTCTTATTAGAGGCAGAAATCAGGATCCCAGTTATTGAGACAGCACTGCTGTGATACTGCCAGCTAAGAGCATGGCTGATTAAAGTTGCAATATTATAGAGTATTTTAGATGTCTTGTAAAGTATTGCCATAAATGTACGGAACAAAGTGGTGTTCTAGGAGCGCCTGGGTGAACAAATTGGAGAAATAGGGGTGTGAGTCATAACAGGAGTTCAGGATTCAAAACATTTAATGCAAAGCAGTACAAAGACATCCAGTTAACCTCTCGTGTCCTGATAATGATGTTGGAAATTCTTTTGTGCATTGCAATATTGGACATATGCCTGGTGGGGAAGCTAAGCTTACTTCTTTTGATGTATCTAGGGCAATTCTATTTAATCAGTGGTTTGGATATCTCATTTTAGATATCTAAATTGGATTTTTTTTTTTGCAAATACCCACAGTTATGAATCACCCTATGATCTTCAGGATAGGATAAAATTTTGCATTTCTTACCCATCTCAACCTAGGAGAGATGAATTTCACACCTTATAGAAATTGCAGTTTTCATCTTTTAGAATGCATTTCTTCAACTGGAAATCAGCAAGGCTAGAAGAAATTTACATTTTTTTAAAGCCTCTTCTGTTAAGGAATCAGAAGGTTTGATTGGCCGGAAAAAAAAAATAATTCACTCATTTGTTTCAATTGGACAGAAAGACCTTTTCACACAGCATCTCCCATTGCCCTGTACATCTCATTGCCCTGTAATAAAGTTCAAATCTATGTAAGAAAATGTTATTCCATGATTTTTCATCTAGAAATGTTGAACTCTCAACATCTCTTCACTACAGGAGATTCCTTCCTGTCTGCCTTTTCGCACACTGCTTCAGGTTTCTCAGGCAAGCTGGGAGATTATCCCGAGTACAAACTACGAGGGAAACCCTAGCTCTATTGAAATCAATGGAGTTTGGCCGTTGGCCTTACAGGAGCTAGCAGCTAAGTCTCTTTTAGGTTAGCAGCATAGTAAACAATTTGGTTCAGAAATGTTGTCTGCTCAGGATTCCCTGAAGGTCATCCTTATGTCGATGCTCACCTGCCATTCAGATCATGAGCTTTGACTTGTGACCTGAATTGCTTCACACATGCTACCGCCTCTAGCGCCCATGTGCCTGGGTAGATAAATCAGTAAGGACATCTGACAAGCAACTGTTAAACAGCCTCAGAGACAACATGGGGGTGGCAGGCAAAGGGGAGGTAAAGCATGTCACAGTTGCGGTTGCTCCCCAGAACACTCTGTCAGAGCATTGGAGATATGGCTGCTACACCTGAGCAGGATTGCACAGAGTTCCCCACGCTCTGATCTCTTCAGGGAGCCTCAATGAAGTGAAGGATCTCTAATGGTACAGTCATATTATGCAGAGAAAGAGATCATAGTGATCTCCTGAAGTATCGCTGACTGAGCACTGCGTGGGGCTCTGGGATCTATCCACAGGAATCTCCTTGCAGGACTGCGGGCTGTATCTATATTACACTTGGCACAAGGACCTCTGGTCCTGAATGGGACCCTTGGGCATTGATGCACTATAGCAACTAAATAATGATAGTAATAAAACTTGCCTACACAGTTGTGTCCATTTCCTGCAAGCTGGGAAGGCATCACAAGTAAAGCAGTTCTTCCACCTTGTGGTTAGACAGACTACTACCGGCAGAGTTTGGGCATCAAAATCGCGGAGCGCGTACGAGTACTGCTCTTAAACAGACCCAGGGCACAAAGCACTACGGCTACCACGGGACCTCTCGGGCAGACCAATGCTGCAATTATTAACTGGTGAACGTGTGTGTGTGTACACTTAACACAAGTGTGTAGAAACGAACAGATTTGCAATGCCCTCTAGCGATCCCAGCCCACAGATGTGATGAGACCTGGTGTAACGACAGCTAAGAGTCTCCTTCAGCCTCTCTGGTAAAAAAAGGCCTTTATTCAACACAACTTGCAAGCTTCCACATGCTGATAAAACGTACTGGTGTGAGAACAGAGCGTGAGCATGTCACAGATGTGGAAAATGTGATCTCTTCCAATAGAGATTGTAGCCAGTTTCTGCGAGCAAAGCAGCTAGAACTAAAAGGAACCATTTGGAGGCAGGGAAAAATTCAGTGGTGCTTCTCTCCCTGTTTCTACTCTCCACCTCTATTTCCAGCTTTTTACCTCTGGCTGATAAGCAATCATATAGTCTTTGTTGTTTGCATCAGGGTACCGTTCAGCACGATTGGATCCAGAGTCTGAAGTCAGCTGCCACAGAGCGAAGCCCCATTTCAAAAGCAGTAATTAAATGCCAACTTTGTACTAATGCAATAGAGGTATATCGAGATCTGTAATTTTGCAGTAAACGCTGAAGATTTGCACTGTGTGAAACAGTGGAATCCATTGGCTAGCAAACTTCAGAGCCAGTAAGTGAATATTAATGCTTTAATGGTCCTAAATTATGCTATTTCCCAAGTAGGATTAGCTTGGTTATATAAGGGGGATTGACTTGGTTCAAAGAATAGCAAAACATGAAAAGAACAAGCTGTTTAAAATCTATGTCTGCTTCTCCGATGTTGCTGTTGTCTGAAGAGCAGTTTATTAATTACATGCTATCCTCCTCCTCATCATCATCCCAGTTGTACCAGCTGGCACCGCCCTCAGTCCTCTTGCAGTAGTAGGTGCTTCCCAAACACAGTGTGAAAACCAGCCGTAGTGTACCTCACCCCTTTTTTGTCACTCAGTCCGCAACTGGCTCCCAAAATAGCTCTCCCAGATAAACTATCAAAGTCAGGGAGTCACATCAGGCCAAAATTTGACCCCAATGTCTCTCATGCCTTTACTGCAATCATTCCCCAACAACTCTGTTTTCAGCCTCTTTTGCTCTTCTGTTCTGCAGACAGAGCTGAACTTGGCTCCTCTCTACACAGTTTTTTTACTTCACTTGGCAAAATAGCTTTTTTTTTCACTGTAAGGTCCTAAGAAAGCTGGCCTTCATCACCCATTTTGTCTACCTAGAATTGAACTTCAGTGGCAAATTCCAGCTATAGGACTGTACCCTCTTCACCCCAAATGTGAAGTTGTTCAGACCTAGGATGGACAAAATAGAGATGTAACCAAAAACTAATGAATTTTCAGCTTCCATGTCCAAGTAGACAATTCTGTGCATTTATGAGGTTCATTTTTTTACAATAGGAAACCAAATTATCCTATTGTCTAAAATTATTTTCAAAAACAACAGGAACCCAAGAAGTCTGACAGGTAGGCCATGCAAAGAATCACAGTCCATTTTTTTACCTATTCTTATGGCATAGATAAAGGTTACTAGCACAAAAATCATGTGTGACTTTGTATCCCACGGAGCCAATTTTTAAGGATAGACTTATCACTGTGGAGGAGAAATAGACCAAGACTCGAGAAGATTGGCACTTATTTGTCAAAAGAGCAACTACAATAGAAACAGTACATTGACTTTTGAGAAGACACCTTTAGTCTTCATGGGTCGTCTTCATCTCTTCTCATATCACGTGTCTAAAATATAGGTATCTAGTCTGAAGTAGCCACCTCAGTTCCCTCTGTAATCAACAGTGATAGACACCTTTGGAGAATGATTCATCTAATCTGAAAACAGATGTGTAAAATAGGTGGAGTGAATACTTCTCCAGAGGTGCCTGTATCTCCATTGACCACAGAGAGTCTAGACAACTACCTAGACACCTGACTTCTAAAGAGCTAAAAGCAGATGAGCCATTTAGATAAGGATAAAGCCATGTTACCCTTTCTAACATAGCAGTGATCTGATGTTATCGGCACCTCTCACAATAGTTTGCTTTATTTTAATAAATTCAGCAAATTCTGGCATTTTGTTGCATGCTTCTACCATTGATCTCCTGGATCACTGCTGTTGCTTCCTTGCCCAGACTTCCAGAAAACCACTGCTAGTTCTTCCTTCTTTTCCACCTATCGACTCTGGTAAACCAGGCATGGTGCCCACGTTAGTAATCAAAACAATCTTATCCGATCTACTCTGCAAGACAGCATGTCAGATGGAAAGCAGTTGCTTTATCTCTAATTAGAAACGGGTGAACTAAAACCTGTTTTGATGAACTGGATGTTTTGAAATAAGCTGCTCTGGACAAACACTGACTAAAACATTCTCAGACCCATTGGCAGATGTCTTCAACAACTCCTAGAGGAGATGTATGGCTTCAGAAGCCTGGAGAAGAGCAAATATACTGTCCACCAATCAAAAAGGAAGGGAACAATAAAGGAAATGAGAACTAAGAGTAGTCTTTTAAAGTTAATCTCAGAAAAGTAGGCATCAAATGATCAAACAAAGCATACATAAGTACCTAGAAAATAACAAGGAGATTTGTGGAAGCCGTTACGGATTTCGTAGAGCCTCTATGCTAACTGTAATTGCTTTGTAGTAACACTTCTATTTGCTTTTCTCTTTCGTCTGACTTGTTTACCTTTAGAAACTGGTGATAACTCCCTCTATAAAGGCCTGGAAAGCACACAGGACATCCTGTGACTCTCAGAGAGAAACATCTTCAGCAGCAAGTCGGTATGAGCACATGTCACTTGTTGGTGCCCATGGATGATGAAGTGACATGTCAATGTACCACGACTTCTTTGACACAGGCACCCTGTTTCACATTTTCAGCAATGTTTTATGTTTTACTAGAAGCTCATCTCGATCTGGGTGTGTTAAGCCCAGCCTCAGGCACACAGCGGCAGCACACCACCACTGGCTGCCATGATGTCGGGGGTGCAGGGAGTTTGTTATAGCAGCGAAAGGCCTAAAACATTCCACCGTGAAAACACAAACACAGAAAACAAATTTTACGTGTGTACTTATGTATTTATCTGTCAAAATCCCGTGAATGAATGTCAAGGTTTCTGGTAGCTATACCACGCGTTCCTCAAACTAACCCGCCACCTCAGCACCTCGCCGCCGCCCTTCCCACGCCACAGTCCCACACCTCATTAAGATGGCGGCCAACGGACCAAGACTACAACTCCCGGCAAGCCGCGCGCCACCTCCTAATCTGATTGGTTACATGGACTTGAGGGGAGCCAATAAGAATCAGGGACACTCCGCCCCCGTTGGCGAATGCTTCTCGCTCTGGCAGCGGTGCATGATGGGAGTTGTAGGCGCTTTGCCGCCGCCGCTGGGGGACGGCGCGGGTGGCGGCGCCTGCGCAGTGGCGGCGGCGTGCGGCCGCGGCGCGTGGCAGGAAGCGGAAGGGGGTGGCCGGGATCAGCCCCTGACGTGTCTCTCCGCGGCCGCTCTTCGCTCCCGTACGGCGGCCGCCATGGGCAGTGAGTACCGGGGCGCCTCGGCCGGGCGGCGGGCAGGGCGGGGAGCGGGGTTTCCGCGGGTTCGTGGCGGCCCGGGCACCGCAGCTCGGCCGCCGGCTCCCCTCTCACAGGCGCCTGGGGACGGGCCCTTGTCACGGGCGGCGCGGCGGCCCGGTCCCCCCGCCGCCTCCAGCACGGTGCGGCCAGCGCGGCGGGGAGCCCCTCGGAGAGGCCGCCGCGCTGCCCTCGCCCGCCGGAGCCCGTCTGGGCCCTGTGGGCACCCCCTTTGCGGCCGCCCCTGCGCGGGTTTCCCTTCCTCTGGTGTGTCGGCTCCCTCCGTTTCCACCCGCCATCCCTCCACACGGTAAAAGGCCCGTTTGCTGGTTACGGCAGGTTTTTCTAGGACAGGGAGCTGCATCTGCGATGCGTGGTGACCGCGCCGTCATGTTGGTGATTGGTGATAGCGCTTTAAGCCAAAAAATCAGTGACAGTGTCAGAGTAAACTGTAAATAGTGATCTGCAGTCTAGACGTAATCCGAGTGAACGGTCATCTTTAGAGTCTGCTGCCTCGAGGAAGAGCTGCTTGAAAAGCGTCTTAGTGGATCTGTGTGTTACCATAGATGTAGAAGAGAATCACGATGTGGTTTGAGTTGAAAACCACAATGCAGTGTAACTTTTCAGGCAATTAATCGTTGAATTTAAGTCATTTTTATGGTCTAGTCTTCAAAGTGTTACAAAATTGACACTGAAGTGTCTGCCTTCAACAAATAAGAGGAAAGCCACCAGTAGTTTCAGTTTTTCTGCATCTTTGTACACTTTTTAATTCCAATCAGGCCGAAATATGTGTGCAGCCTTAGATTTGCCTTGACAAGTTTAGCATTAATTCTGTTCAAAATCAGATCCCTGTGCTCATAGGAGAACTTGTGATATTGCAGATGCCATCTTCTATTGTGTGCTTATTCTAAGACTGAGACTTTTCTGACCGAAGAATATGTCCTTTTGACCTTAAGGAGATCTTTTCATGAGATGTTCCGTAAAGTAACTCGACTTGTTGTTTATGAACAGTGTGTAGGAATTCTTAAGCTCTATGGCCTAAATGTAAACCCTGACGTAAAACTGTCTTGAGCGTTTCTCAAATGTCAGACTATGGGAGACGCTATTATGAGATAAAAGTTCAAGGGTATTGATAAACTTGGGCAGAACAATGCCAAGGTGGGCTTTTTTGCGCTGTCAGCCTACTCAGTAAAAAGAGAAAACACTTCACTTTTTTTTTCTTGTTTCCATTCCATATTGTACCTATACAGAGGTTAAGTGAGTAAGGTGTATTTAGAACAGTTAAGAATTAAATTTAAAAAAACCCAACAAAACAACCAACAAAGCTTTCTGCTTCACTGGGACTCTTAATACATAAGTATGTGTCCAAATTCAGTTGTGCTTGAGCTTTTCTCAGTGCGCTTTGTGTCTGTGTGTTCACTTTGTCTTTTAACCTCCTTACAGTAAAATTTCTTGAAGTAATCAAGCCCTTCTGTGTTATCTTGCCTGAAATCCAAAAGCCAGAACGGAAGGTAAGTTAATACAATTTTCTTCTAAAGTCTGTATTTGTGTAATACAAAATGTTTACAGCTTAGCCTGTGTCTGTGGGATTTTTTTGCTTTTTTTTCCTGTTGGGAGAATGGTAGTTCTAGGCACAGTTGGTTTTAGTGGAGTGCTTGTCTAGTACATCCTGTGCTGTGGGTACGGTTGTACAAGAATATATTTGCTGGTAAATGCAATTGTACAGATATTGTTATGCCCATAGCAGTGAATGGTGAGATGCTGAAAGGAGCACATATTGGAGTGTAGAGTAGTTTAAAATAGCAACTTGAAAATCTTTACTTCTTAAATTCTAATCTAACATTATTTGCTAAGATAAGCTTCTCTGTATTTTTAGTTTTTTCTCACCAGAAGCTCCTTTTTGTGGAAACGTAAGACTCATTTCTGTGGAAGTGCTAGAATGAACTACCATTGGCATAAGCTTGGTTTTTTGGATTGAAGTTTTGATAAGGCTTAGTCATTTTCCTTGGCCTTATATAGTATGAAAATGATGAGGAGTGAGTTATTTTCTTTAGGATGTTATGTACTTTGTCTCTTCACAAGCAAATCAGCTGCGCTTTAGCTACTATGAAAGTTTGCCTAATTGACTAGGTCTTGTTATCTTGACAGCTTTATCACCTTTGTTTTTTGTTGTTTTTCTTTTCCGCTTTAGATTCAGTTTAAGGAAAAGGTACTATGGACAGCTATCACTCTCTTCATCTTTTTAGTATGCTGCCAGGTATGTTTCTTTCCCTTGTTTTTAAGGAAGAGCTGAAATGGTTAAAGGATGTTGTGAAGTTTCTAATTTAATCCTCTTTTCCTCTTTTGGTTGGAAATGCAGATTCCCTTGTTTGGTATCATGTCCTCAGACTCAGCAGATCCTTTCTACTGGATGAGAGTGATTTTGGCATCAAATAGAGGTATGGTCAGTCTTTCAAGAGGGAATTTTTTAACTTGGACCAAAATGGTTTTGGACATGTTCTCACATGACACTCTATTTTAATGAAGATAAAAACTGGAGCAGAGAAGAAAAAGACATTTTATATGTAGTGTAAAATCATAAACCAGTGTAGCATTTGGAAAGGCACAACTTTGCGGACAAAATGAGTTTATGGTCGACTATATGCAATCTATAATGTGTACGAAAATTAAGGAGCATTTTGGGGAGAAAAGGGTTAGAGGAGAGACAGTTCACTGCTGTTGCAGTCTCTCTGTATCTTTCAGACTTTTTGGCTTGTGTTTCAGACGTGTGTTGTGGTTTTCTGGGTGACATCTTGGAGTCTGTCTCACAGAATGTGTGTCGTTTGGGCTCTCTGTGAGTTTATATCATAATGAGATATGCATATATGGGTGCAACTTGGTGCTCTCCTGAAAAAAGTTTGGATTTTCCTGTTTAAAATTGCAAATAATAAAGTGACTGATTGTCAAAGGCAGAAGGCAAATACCGATGTTGTTTTATGCAGAGTAAATCTATCCCTGACAGCAAAAGTCTTTTTCAGCGAACATGGTGTGTAAGGTACTAGGAAGCACTGCATTACTTATCAGACTGACCTTTAGCAAGCTTCTGTTGTCATTGAAACCTTTTACATTTATGGAAATTTGGAGTTTTATATCTTCTCCATCATGATGTAAAGGGTGGAAAAAAACAAACTTTGAACTTCAAAGGTGCCTGGGTATAGTACACCCCATTATTTTCTTTCATTGTTCTTCCTGTGTCTGGCAGGTACGTTGATGGAGCTGGGCATTTCACCTATTGTCACTTCTGGGCTCATTATGCAGCTCTTGGCAGGTGCCAAGATAATCGAAGTTGGTGACACCCCAAAGGACAGAGCTCTCTTCAATGGAGCACAGAAACGTGAGTAAGAGCTGATGTTAAAGGCTGTTTTAGAGTATCCAACAACTGGAAGTGTAAACTTACCATGTGATGAATGTTGCAGTCAGATATGTGGGTTTCTGTCATGCCGTGTGTTCATGTTGTGCTACGGATTTCTGTATTTCATCAGTCTTCTGCTGACTGCTCTCTGGCTTGTGAACTGTTACTTTTCAAACTTTTCTGAAGCTTATCTGTGCAATTGGCATTGCTGCTGTAATCTCACCAGATAAACTAAGCAACATAGAGACTGTGGGGACCCAGCCTTTGAACTGTGTTGGTCAGTGTTAACCTAAAAAAGTTGGTATCGATTAAGGTGTTTGTTGTAGTTGTTACCTTGCAGTTTCAAGCGTGGTTCTTTCTCAGCTGTAAGAGATCTCTGTGCTCAGTTGATAAATGACTTATAAAAATTTGAGTATTCTTTAGCTATTTGATGCTGTATCATACTACTTACTGATCTGTTTACTGGGAAAAAGAATCATAAATTGCTAAGGCAATATCTTAACTCCCTCAGTGTTTTCAGTATCTAAAGCAATCTTTGGTGGCCAAACCCACTTGCTGCTTAAGTGTATTTGTTTTTGAAGTGTCTGTGTATATTTATATTTTCAGTGCCAGATTTCAGACAACAAACTTAACTTGCCCTTGAATTTCAATGTCCTGTGACTTACGTGTTCCCTCCCAGCTTTCTCTACAAAGAAGTGATTTATATCTCTCTCGTTGTCCACTAACATAAATCTCCAGAACAAACACATACTTTTTCTGTTTATTCTACAGTGTTTGGAATGATCATTACCATCGGGCA
The DNA here is from genome assembly GCF_009769465.1 of Tauraco erythrolophus. Classification (NCBI taxonomy): domain Eukaryota; kingdom Metazoa; phylum Chordata; class Aves; order Musophagiformes; family Musophagidae; genus Tauraco; species Tauraco erythrolophus. The sequence continues at coordinate 13,027,725 of NC_141476.1, forward strand.
GTCTATTGTCTATGTAATGACGGGAATGTATGGAGACCCATCTGAGATGGGTGCTGGTATCTGCTTGCTTATCACAATTCAGGTAATTTGTAGTACTGTCTACTTACTCTCCCTCTGAAAGCGTCAAAAAATCAGCCTCACAGACTGCCTGCCCCACATGCAGAGGAAGAAGTTCGAAGTGTGCCAGCTTCCTCATGGATATAGTCTTTCCTTATCTTTTAATACAAGTTTTTTTAACAAAAATTTAAAAGGCAAGGGACTAATGCTGTAATTTATTTTTTTTTTTACTGTAGCTTTTTGTTGCTGGATTGATAGTTCTGCTCTTGGATGAGCTGCTACAGAAGGGATATGGTCTCGGCTCTGGCATCTCTCTCTTCATTGCCACCAATATCTGTGAGACTATTGTGTGGAAAGCATTCAGCCCCACTACGGTGAACACAGGGCGAGGTAATATGGCATAGTCTGTTTTCTTTGCTTGCATTAGGATTGAATTGTTTTAGCAAATGAAACTGAGAACCCAAGTGGCTTCTCCCTCCTATTTTAAAATTCCAACTCATTACATTTTTTATGTAGTATAGTACAATGATCAGTTAAAATATAGAAATGTCAGATGCGGAAAAGTTTCAATTTTGTACAAAAAGGCAAAATCTTTTTTTTTAAGAATGTTAACTTAAATGGCAAATGCTGTTACTAACATCTTAGCTATATGTTTGCCAGGTAGTGCATCTTGTTAGTACAACAACTGCTCCTATGCAAGGTGCAAGTGCAAAGCTGTTTCTTTTTAATTTTGTAGTATCTCAGAAGATATTTCCTGAACTTGAATTTCCTACAGTATCTCCATTAAAACTTGATAATGGGAGGCTGCTGTTGTATTACAGTTGCTGCTCAACTTAACTGACAAATATAATCTGTTTTTTTCTGCTCCTTGCATATCTTACTCTTTGCTCCAAAGACCTTATTCTCCAAACCTGACAGGATGTGGTCTTGTTCAGTGCTTGTTGTGGTTGAACCCTCCTGGCCCCTGAACACCTCGCAGCTGCTTGCTCACCCTCCACACCCATGGGGCATGGGGAGGAGGATGAAGGGGGAAAAGGGAAGGAGATTGGTGGTTTGGGATAAGAACAATTTAATAATTGAAATAAAATTAAGTTCAAGTTATTAATTATTAAAAATAATAATAATTTAATGTATTATATAAAAGTTATAATAATATGTACAAACAAGTGATGCGCAGTGTAATTGCCCACCACCCACTGACCAATGCCCGACCTGTCCTCGCTAATGATCTGGAAACAGAGAAGTTTGAAACTACAATCCTGGAAGAGCAACAGCCCCAAAGAGAGAAAAACTTCCAAGCCAACCCTCATCTATATACTGGGCATGATGTTGCATGATATGGAATATTCCATTGGCCAATTTGAGTTTCAATCCTAAATCTAAGCTCAAATCCCAAGTTAGGAGTTGAGTCCTTTGCTCCAGCGATGCTCCCTCCCAGCTCATTGTGCACCTGCACAGTGGCAAAACGTGGGAAGCTGAAAAGTCCTTAATATCCACTATGAACATCCGTGTGTTATCAACATTCTTCTCTTACCAAATCCCATACTGAATTCAAAACACAGTGCTATTCTTGCTTCTAAGACGATGACTAACCAAGACAGTGCTGTATAATAGAAAACATAAGTGATGTCACATTTGCTGTGACAAACAAGAGCTAGTGTCTCACCACGAATGATAGTAGAAAGCAAGTTGTCTCCCTCTTTTTTTTTTTTTCTTTTTTTTTTTGTGGGGAGGAGGAAGAGGGAACAGAGCTTGATGAATGTCAGTGTTTCTAGAGACCAATAAAGTTATCCCATTTGATCATAGAGTTATGATTTAGTTTCAGGGCCACTACAGGAGGATTTAAAAAAAAATCTGGGAAATTACATAGCTGATATAAGCCCACCATATGAGGAAGGGCTCAGACAACTGGATTTGTTGAGAAAAGAAGGCTTTGGGGAGACCTAATCACCATGTTCCAGTATTTAAAGGGTGGCTACAAAGAAGGTGGAGACTCCCTTTCGACAAGGACTCACATGGAAAAGACTAGGGATAATGGGTACAAGTTACTCCTGGGGACATTCCAATTGCACATAAAAGGAAAACTTTTCACAGTGAGAACAATCAGACATTGGAATAATTTCCCCATGGAAGTGGTGGATTCCCCAATATTGGACACTTTTAAGATTTGGCTGGACAGAGTGCTGGGCCGTCTTGTCTAGACTGTGCTTTTGTCAAGAAAGGTTGGACCAGGTGATTCCTGAACTACCTTCCAGCCTGTTTTTCTGTGATGTGGAGGGTGACAGTAGGAAAATTCTGAGAGTGTGCTCGAGACGCAAAAGAGTGGGAGAAAAATCCCATTCTGAATCCTGTAGTTCAGAAGTCTGCCTAATGGGACAAAGCACTGAAGTTTGGAGATAATCACAGCATACCTAACTTGTTTTTTCTTTTCTTTTCCTTTCCAAGGCATGGAGTTTGAGGGAGCCATCATTGCTCTGTTCCATCTTCTGGCTACTCGTACAGACAAAGTCAGAGCTCTTCGTGAGGCCTTTTACCGTCAGAATCTCCCCAACCTTATGAATCTGATTGCCACCATTTTTGTCTTTGCTATCGTAATTTATTTCCAGGTCAGTTGGAATAAAGAGGGCTATAAAACTGTTTGTATGGATTTAGCTCTGTAATCTGCTTCCTTTTACAGGAAACTATATTTTCACTCTCTAGTGCCTTCAGAAGACTCATTTTTGTACCTGCACGTCTGGATATTCATTTAATATTAGCTTCTTTTAATCAGTTTCCTCACTTACTGTAGCCACATAAAAGACCTGAGACCTGCTTTGGTCTCTGAAAAAAAAGCAGATGGATGTTTAGATGTAATATTGCCTAACCCAAATGCTATTACTTTTTGCTGGAAAATACTTTGAAGTCTTTAAGCCTGTATGTCTCTACTGTTTGTTGCAGCAAACTGCTGAAGAATATCAAAAGTTTTGAGTAGTTTTAATGTTTCTTTTCCTGGATGTCCTATTCAGTTTTCTTGAAACTTCAGATTTCTTCTGATGTCTACATCTTTCATACCTACTTATATGTATGAGTTGAGACAATCCTGCAGGCTTCCAGGCCCTTTGCATAAGTGTTGGCATGGATAGCCCTCTGCGTGGAGTATGTATACTTGCACAAAATGATTGGAGGTTTTTGTTTCTGTTGCTGTCAAGACCTTGCACTTGCAATTTGTGACCTATGGTAGGGGTTCCTGTCAAGATATAATGGGAGACTTTCTTTTGAAAACTTTCCAGGGCTTCAGAGTGGATCTTCCTATCAAATCTGCTCGCTACCGCGGCCAATACAACACCTACCCCATCAAGCTGTTCTATACTTCCAACATTCCCATTATTCTCCAGTCTGCCCTGGTGTCAAACTTGTACGTCATCTCCCAGATGCTTTCTGCTCGCTTCAGTGGCAACTTACTGGTTAGCCTGCTGGGCACTTGGTCTGTGAGTATTCCTTCTGATCTTGCATACAGCTTTATAAGAGCTCTGTTAAAATGTGTACTTGAAGAGATGGTCTCTCTTAAACATGAAGGCACACTTCTGCAGGTGGCCATGTACACTAAAACTCCTAGATTAGTGATTTAAATTAATGGCAGAGTATGAGACTTGCTGTTATGAGTGTAGATTTCAAGTCTCTGTTTACCTTGGGCTGTTCTTTGCTGTTCTAGGTATTTTTGCTTTTCCTTACTGTATTCCATTTCCACATTAGAAACTGCTTGTCACAGTAAAGTTGCATCTTTGTGCACTGCTGTAGTGGTAAAGATACACAGTGACATGAAGGTGATACAAAGCCAGGCTTAGCTTAATGGCTAAGAAATTGTGAGAAAGCTGATGACTGTTTACTTCCTTCTAGGACACATCATCTGGAGGCCCTGCTCGTGCTTATCCAGTTGGTGGACTTTGTTATTATCTGTCACCTCCAGAGTCCTTTTCTTCCGTGTTAGAAGACCCCGTCCATGCAGTTGTTTATATTGTATTTATGTTGGGCTCCTGTGCATTTTTCTCCAAGACATGGATTGAAGTCTCTGGCTCGTCTGCCAAAGATGTAAGTTTAAAATGATAAAGTTACGTAAGCTGACATGATGACAACAAATGGGCTGTTGTAAGAACAAGAATGACTTTCTTCTGAAATAGGTAATATGCTGGTAATCTTGTTGGTAACATTTATCATTTGTGTAAACAGTGACTTTGATTCTGGATCAGAAAGAGCTTTTAAAAATAACAATTTTTGTTTGTTTTTTGCAAGAAGGGAGGATAAGGGCAGAACGGATGATTTTTCCCTTGTTTTCTTTACTACTTTTTCAAAAATAACAAAACCCAAATAATTGCTGCCATTGGCATTGGGAAACTTTGCACATTGCAATGTAACATCTGATCAGTGTGAGGAGAGGCAAGGTGACATGAAAGGTAGAAGCTCTTTCAGTGCCAAGTGACAGGTGCACTGTGTGCAAGGCAATTGCCACTTAACAACTTGCAGGTAAAACTTGAATATCTACGTCTTTTTGGGAAAGGTTAACTAGAGATTGTTATTTCTAACTTGAGAGCACTTACAACAGAGAATACAGTGCAGTGCATGAATGTACCTGAACCTAGCTTCTCAAAATTTCCATTTGCTACAGGATATTTGATATTCAGCTGCTATATCTTTCTGAAATTGGAATTGGAAAACAAGATGGAAAATAGTTGTCATTGTGGTATATTTGTATTGTGTAATTTTTGAGTAGGAAATCAAGTTTGGCAGCCATATGGAATGATTTAATCCGTTCTTTAACAAATATGTAGTAGTTGCACAGTTACTGTAACAGCTTGAGGACTCTTGTTTTGGACTTGCATCTGGCTGCTTGTTGTCAGGCGTGCAGGGAGGCCCTCGCAGCCATGTGTAGCCAGATTTTCATTTCGGTATAAACCAACATACAGCTTTTAACACTTCAATATACTTTCCTGGTACTGAAGAAAATTATTTTAAGTTCATGTAAACAAGGTCAAAAATAAAAATTGCCAAATCATTTACTTAAATGTTCACAATATAGTGGAAAACCTGTAGCGTAATTCTCTGAAATTGTGTTTCCTCAGTACCGTAGATTCGGTGACAGGCAGCTTTAGACATTCCCCTGTTAGAGTTTCATTTCCCCTCAGTTGTTAGTAAAACGTTTGCAGGGCTCTTCTGTAACCCTGTACAATTGCAGAAATCCAGTTTAAGAATAATGTTCCAAGAAGGGATTCTTTAAGTCATATCCTTTTTGATGTCACCCCACAAATAAAATAGATCAACTGAGAGTAGGAAACTGAAATGTAGGAACGCACACTTCATAGGATGGTTTTGCTAACAACTACTAAATCCTAACCAAGAGAAGGGTAGGTGGCAAAACAGGAATTGAATTATGTGTATGAGCACCTACCAATTTCCAGATTTCCTTTTCTCGATGGGACTAGAATTATCGAAAATTCTTTGCATAATTGACAATGTGGAAAAGTGCGTGTGACTATAATCTATCTGAAGTTAAAATACTGGATGTTTTAAACTCAGATGAATAATATAAAAAAGAGCCCCCCCCCCAAAAAAAAAAAAAAAAAACAACAAGAACAAAAAAAACCAAACTACCACCATTCACTGAAATGTCTTGCTTCTGGTTTTCTGTAGTACTGAGTTCCCTGGCTTTGGCAAGTGACGCCAAACTCACACTCTCCATTCCTGCATTCAATACAGGTTGCCAAACAATTGAAAGAACAACAAATGGTAATGCGAGGCCACAGAGAAACTTCGATGGTACATGAACTAAACAGGTGAGCTAGACATTTCACAGGCTGTTTAGGCAAAGTGTTATGGGGCCACGTAGCAAATTTCGGTTTGACTTCCATTTTCTAGACCCTAGAACACAGATATTCCTTTCAGCTTCAATGTTACATGCATGAGACAGAATATTGTCTCTTCTTAATGGCTGCACTTGCACAGTACAGCATATTCTTGCCTTACAATTAAAGAATGTGCTTTAAATTCTGGAGTTTGTATTTTCCTTTTGTTCTATTTTTTCACTTTTGTACTGTTTATAGGATAGTTAATAACGAGCATTTGAGTGTACTTTACTACTTGAAACTGGTGCATAAGTATTTTTTACTGTAATCTTTAATGTGTTGTTACGTCTTGAGTACTGTTTTCACACAGACCTTGCTTTTAAGATGAGTTGTTATTTAAATCTACTAGATGCAGAGGTAGGCAGGGGTCAGTCTCTCTAGGTTTTCTAGTTTCAGGGTAGGACCTACGCACCCTTCATGTAACAGATATGTTACGGTAACTATAGATTTCAGTCATCTGCAAATGACTGGAGCAAGTAGCCATAAACTTAATCTTTGTGCTTAATTACATGGTAGACTCTAATACTTTCTTTTCTTAACTTAGCATTTTTTTTCCCTTCTATCAGGTTGAGTTTTTTATTTCTTCACCTAGTGTACTGGCACTGTGGCATGTTCCTTATGTTGGGTTGGTAGACCTATGAGAGAAGAGAGTATTCTGCCACTGACTTTTTTTCAGTTCATCTGGTTCCATTCTTGTCATTTTAACCACGTGGTTACATTATTAGGAAAAAATTTTTTACTATGAGAGTGGTAGAACACTGGAACAGGTTGCCCAGAGAGGTGGTGGATGCTCCATCCCTGGAGACGTTCAAGGCCAGGTTGGACAAGGCCCTGAGCAACCTGATCTAGTTGGAGATATCCCTGTTCCTTGCAGGGGGGTTGGACTAGATGACCTTTGAAGGTCCCTTCCAGCCCTAACCATTCTATGATTCTATGATTATCTCTGTAGTCGTCTTTCGGTTCTCAGTGGGATTGGTTTTCTGAGGGGAAAAAAAAGCTTCTAATCTGGATATTTCTCATAGATGCCATATACCTCTAGCCCTAGTATGTTTCTTAATATCCTGAGCAAACTCTAATGGTACATGTTCAGTTTTCATTTTGTGTTTTACAGGTACATCCCTACAGCTGCTGCATTTGGTGGTCTCTGTATTGGTGCCCTCTCTGTGCTGGCAGACTTCCTTGGGGCAATTGGGTCTGGAACTGGAATTTTGCTCGCTGTCACTATCATTTATCAGTACTTCGAAATTTTTGTAAAGGAACAGAGTGAAGTTGGCAGTATGGGAGCTCTTCTTTTCTAAGCGTAGCTTCTCATGGACCTAGGAAAGAGGGGAGAATCATTCTCAAGATATAGCCAGTCAGGTGAAAAGAAGTAATGTAAACTTGATAGTGTCATTCTACAGGAACACATATTCTAATAATGTTTCCAAAGTGCATTCCCTTATGTTCAGACTTTTCTAGCATACTGTTTGCATTTTATAAATTGATGAGAAAAAGTGAAAAATAATTTTTTTAAATAATATTGGTTTTTAATTATGTGTTAGGAGAATCAGCTTTCTGAATTGGATTTAGTTCAATGACTCTGAAATTTTTTTGAGCCCCTTTCAAAATTAGTATACCTGAAGCCTTTACAGGTTTTAATAAATAATTGTGGGGAGGGCTGAATGTTTGGAAGGGATTTTTTTTATTCCATTTAACTTGCTTTTGCAGCTCCTTTGCAGTAGTGGTGAGAAAAATCTCTCCCACTGTTGCTCAAGTTCCATAATTATGGTTGTAAGCACAAACAGTGTACAATATGTTCAGTTTTGTGTTTGATTTTTTTTTTTCCCCCAGTATAGCAGATTTGGGAGGCAGTTGTTTCTTTTTACTAAATGATATGTCTAATTCCAAATGTCTTGTCTTGTCTTTACTACGCTAGACCTTGTCAGATGTTGAATATTGGCTTGAGACTGTTGTCAAGTTTCTGTATAAGATAGGAATGTGTTCTTTCCCACCACCTCTCCTCTGTAAGCAGAAAACTCAGGTCAATCTAGATTCTGCCAGAGTCTGTGCCTAAGAGTTGCAACTCTGAAACTTGGTCAAACTGGCAGCTTTGTAAAACCTTCTAATTAGTTTTTGTTGCCATTAGTGGTAGTACTTCTAGTTTTGGTGCTCGCTGAAAGAAACGGATGTTATGGCTGTGTAGATGCAAATCTGCTTGTGCTCTTTGCTAAAGCTAAGTTTCTCTCATTGATGATAAATTCGGGTCTTGTAGCAATTAGGATGTTATCTGACTACTCAGATCTAGTGAATTTTGAGTCTCATTACCACAAAGGAGCGTAAGAAGAATGTGTGTTACTTGTCTGTCTCTGTAGATCTAGATATGAGACCCCTGTCAGATAACTCTCGTAAGTTGCTTAGGTAGAAGGCTTTTCCATCCTGTAATTTCATTGACTTGAATGGTGCGTAGGAAAGTACTTTATCAGAAGGTATTGGCACTCCTCCTTTTTTGAGGATCATGCCTTCAACTTAGAGAAGTCACAGTAAAAGGCTGTAATGGACCAGAATAATACTTAATTTTCTATTTTAGTTTAGATTGTCAGTACTAATCAGGTGCCTAGGACCAAATGCAAATATTTGTGTACTAGTCTTGTAAATACACTTTTCCTCAATCAGTATTGGACAACGTGGAAATCAGAATGAGGACTCACAATGTTGGAGTGTTTCTCCACGCTGCATCAACATGCCTTCTGTGCATTTTTGCGTGTTGGGCTGACAGTATATGAATTATTGTTTCTGCTTGGAGTGACGGGACTCCGTTACGTACCCAAGGAGCACAGACAACATCCAGAAGCACTTGTTAATGCACTGAGCTCAAATACCAAACGTGAGAAATCTGCAAATTTTGAATGAGATACACCTGTCAATAAAAGTGAAAGTCCTGGGGTGAGGATGACAATTGAAAAAGGAACAAAAGTCTTGGGATAAAGTGTGAAATGCTCACTACCAACCACTCACTATTACTTCACACTACGTTCAATTGTTTTTCTGTCTTTCATAAAGTACTGGTGTGCCACAGCACGATTTTGATGTGAAATAAGGGACAGTTTAAAAGTTACTTTAAAAGGAGAGGGAAGGAGCGTGGTGTGGTGGTTCTGCTTTGGGGATTTTTCTGTCGTCGTTTTTCCAGGAAGCCCAATACAAATTTTGTTTTGAAATGAAAAGGACTCCACTTTTGGGCATGCAGTTCTGGCTGGGCTGGAGCTGTACTTGTATTTTTGGTCATACCATCTGTTTGAACTGGTTGCAGTTTAGACCGTTGGCTCTTGAGCAGCACTTGTTCTATGCATCTGTATTTTTGTCGTCTAGTGCTGGAATCTTTGACTATTATCAAGCAGCTATGTCCTCAGAGCAGGACCTGCTGATCATACAGTGGATGTTCACAAAAAGAAATAATGCCTAAACAATCTGCTTTATAAAGAAATAAAGTACATCTTTGGAGCTAATGCTTGGCTTTCGGTGCTTTGAGTACTGTTACAATTCTAACACTGGTGGAATAACGTTGCCTGCCTAAGAGACTGTGAAAGTGATCCCTCCCAAAACAGCTGTGCAGAGTAGTGTCAGTGTAAAATAAAGACACTGTATTTGCTCCAAGGTCTCTCAACAATAGGTTGCCAAAATAACAGAACCGTAACGATTCCTCTGGGCTTTCCTGTTCCAGAAGAGTTGCAATTCAAAAGGCATTGCACAAGTAAATAGCGGGAGAGCGAGGTAATGACACATCAGTTTAACAAAAACTGTATTTCCACACGGAATGCAGTGCCAGTCTTTTTGTAGCATGGTAGTAGTAACAGGGTATTATTAATTGAAACAACAAAACTCAAAGCTGTTGATACTCCCAATACTGTTTTGCTCTCTGAGTTTTTAAACTTGGAGTCATGAAAAATTTTATCTTCATCCTGAACAGAAATATACTAATACTTACAAGCAAATTTATTTAAAATACTGGTACGGTATGCAAGAAGTTGGGCCAAGATTTTGGTCGTGTAAGAAGTTGTTTTAAACAACAGCTTGATATCTCCCTTGCTGTTTTATTTCTCCCCAAGAAACTTGCATTAATAACAACTGCGGTTGCTGTAGGAATATTGCATCGTCTCACACATGATCACAGACATAACTGAAGTCACTGTAGGTGTGACGAGTTATCTGCAGGACAACTAGGTGAAATACCAACGCCGAGGCCAAGGTCAAGATTGTCTTTCTGCTGGTAGTTTAAGTGCAAAATTCGTCGTGTGGCATTTTCTTCTGCACTGTAGATTTCTTGTGGCAGCTTGTGCCATGGCACTTAAGTGCTGCTCGTTTGATTTTTGTCCCTGTCACCGTTACTCCGGAAACCCTAAAAATCATCTGGTTTATTCTAGTTCACTTATTCCTAGAGCATCACTCCATGTAATTTTGAGATGGCAAACAAAGGGACTTTTTTACCTCATTTGTCAAACATTTTGTTTGCTTTTGGGGTGGTTTCATTTAAAAAAAAATCCTTTTGGCTGCAACTATAAAAGTTGTTGCTTTAGTCTGTGAAACAGTCCGTGGCTGTACTGCCTTGATGACTTGTGAGGATAGCCCTGTCCCTGTGCTGTAAACAGGCCGTGGTTTGTCGAATAGATTTCTCCACCAGCTTTCGGTGAAGGAGGAAGCCGAGCAGCCCAGTAACTGCTTTTCCTGATAATTCTCTCTTGCAGCAGGGAATAATAAGCTTTAGGTGGCCTTCCGGTTTATCACAGCTTTGGGAGCGCCACGCGGGTTTTTGTAAGCTGCTGTTTGTGTCCTGCTGTGGTGTGACCCAGCTGACAGGCCCGCAATCCGCCCTGGCTGCCTGGAATTCTGAAAGTGCTTCCTGCTGTATCGCCGGGCGCTGGATGAGCGCTCGAGCCTTTCCCACCGCGGGCACACGTCTTCCCGAAGTGCGGTGGCTGCAGGGTGTTGCCCCCCGGGAAGAAGAGTGCTTTCAGAGGAAGCGTGCGGGGAAGGGAGACTGATGGCATTCCTGAAACTCTGTTTTAGCCGTCTCCCCTTCCCTCGCTGGTCCCTCTGCCAGCTTTCTGCCACGGAGCCCCCGCCTTCGCCGGCGCCCTGCCCGCAAAGGGCACGGTTTGAGCCGTGGCCAGCCGCGCTGCTGGCACCCTGCCAGCTGTGCGGGGGGCGCAGGTGTTCAAACAATGCCCGCTTGTTGAGCGGGGTCGGGGCCAGTGAAACACGGGCCCCTCCAGCTTTGCCAGAGCTCCCGAAGGACAGAGGCTGGCACGCCAACGGGGAGCGATCGCCCGCCTGGTGGCAATGTTACCCTGCGATTCGAGGCCCCATGTTCAAGGCAATTTGGATGAGTGAAACGCCTGTTAAATCTGTTCCAAACGTGTGTTCTTTTCTTTTCCTTTGCTGCTGCGCTGATGGGTGTCGTAGAATGTAAAAAGTTGGGAACAGAGTTCACCAATGTTTATTTGTACTTCCTAGAATCGGGGCCAGGATCAAAGTTGTTTTAAGCTGAATTGTTGAAAATGACTATCCTCTCCTTTTAGAGCGTTTACACTATTTCCTAATGTTTTTCAAGCACGCTAGGTGTCTAGGGGCAGTTGCTGTTACAGCCACTTAGTCTGCTGAATATTGCTGCACGATTTAAACCCAGACTGAGACAGTCGATAAGACTGGAAAGAAGACAAAAAAAAGAGAAGCATTTAAAACCAAAATCAATATTCTAAGCTGGAGACCTAATTAGTCAGCTAGACTTTAAGCTGCTGTTTTATAATGTGCTACTGGATGGATCTGCTAAAATTGAAACTCTTCTGCTGGCCAGGTTCTAGCAATCCTCTGGCTCTTGCTAATGTGACGCTAGCCAAGCTGGCAGCCCTTGGCAGAAAGGAAATACCCTGATGATTGGCACCTCCTTTGGCAGTTGTATCAGAGGGGCTGGAGACTGAATGAGCACAGGCATGATATACTTTGTCATCGTGGAGGGGGCTGTCAAGGTCAGAGATGGGATGCCAGCTCTGAGATACTTCTTGTTGGAGAACAAGAATACTGGGCCAGTCAATTTTCCAGCAATATGAATACCTGAGAGCTTAAAATAGAGGGAACAAATAAAACAGAAGAACAGTTAGGATATAAATTTATTTAAAAAGCCGATTCAGACATTTTGGAGAAAATTTGGATACCTGGCACTTGCAAAATCCCAGATTCCCCTTCTTATGTATTAAGGCTAAAGTGGATGGTTCCAAAAATGGTGTGAGCACTGTTGGGGGAATATTAGCCATCTGAAATTTGAGATGAGTATTATCCACTTCAATCTTCAGCATGTCTCTAGCCATTTGATGTTCTTACAGCTCTGATGTGTCTCTTCTGTATACCTGTGGCGTGAGGCTTTATAAAAGAAAAAGGCAGCTCCAGACATACAGGAGCAGGAAACAGTGAGCAAAACATTTTGCATGACTAGCTTCACTGTGGAAGTGTGAATTTTATTTTCGTTTAAATAGTTTTACCTCTTGGCAATGCAAGAACAAGGGATTGTTGCTGCTGTTGGATTCTCAAGGGCTGCAGAACTATGCCTAACGCATCTGGAGCAAGGGCTCACCGTGACCCCAAATGTAGTCATTTATACAATGATTTGGGATTGCAGAGCTCAGCTGCAGAGAGTAACTGGTGGGTGTGTGTTGAGAAGCCATAGCTCTGTGAAGGAATTGTGGGAAGAAGTAATGCAGGAGCCAAGGCAGTGAGGAGATGTATCCTTGTAAAACCAGGATGTGGTGGTGACTGCTGACAACAAACCGTGAGTGCATTTTGCTGATAGGAATGGTGATTAAAATTGCAAGGTGGTAGCTGCTGACTAGATCTCCCCAGTAGGAGAAAGCCCAGAATACCTGTGTACTGTAGAAGTTGGTGTTTTGTTTAACCCTAGTATCCCAGCCTGACCTGGTGTTCCCTTTCTGCTATACAAAATTTTCTTCGTATTCTGCAGATGTAGAAACTTGTAAGATAAGGGAGTGTGTTTGTTAGAAGTGCTTAGAAAAGGAATTAATTTATCTCAGACGTTTGAAGATGAAGCTTGAACTGGTGATCTTTAAGTTATAAGAAGAGCAATTTTAACCTGGCTCCTCTTGCTTTGAGTAACTCTTGAAAGGAGGAGAGATTTACAGAGGAGGGGTTTTACTTCTTCAGGTAGGTAGAAAAGAGCTGTCTCTTATCTCAGCACCTCCCATTGCTTAAGCAGTACAGGGTAGTGGCAGCAAGCCAACGCTTGGGATAAGGCTTATCTAATTTAATGATGGAACACAGCAAGGCAGGCCAAGGGGTCTAACACAACTTTCTGCAACTGAGGTACGTTGCTGTCATTTTTGTTCAGCTTTAAACACTTGTATCTACGTTTTTGTAGTGGACAGCTGGAAGCTTGCACAATCCTTTAAACTGGAATGGTGACAATGGTACCGCATGTGCGAAAAGAGCCACAGTTGTAGAGCAAATAAACTAAAAAGGTTTCCATTTTTATGAAGTCAATTCTCAGCTGTTACTTCTATTGCAGGAATTGCTTGTTTTGCTTGAGAGTAAGTTTTGGTGAGTACTGGCTGTAATTACAATATGAGAGAGATTTTTGGTTCCAAAGATTGTACAATCTGAATTAAAAAAACCTACTTAAAAAAAAAAAAATGCTGTAGAGAAGGACAGGATTTGTGCCCAGTCATACAGCTGGTCACTGCGAGAGTCCTGACTCAAGCACAGTGTCTGTACCGTGCCGTCTCTGCGCTCTTCCATTGATGTTGCCTGTTCTTGAAGCACCAGGAAGAAAAGTTACCTCTGTAGAAATTAAAATGCAGATCCAAATTGCACACGTGTATGTGTATAAAGTGAATGTCTTTAAAACATAACTATGAGTAGCTAATTAATGAAGTGATGCACTTCATTCTGCCCTTAATCTCAAAATCAGTGTGTCAGCAGTGAGCTCATGCCTGTCGGAAAAAGGGGGTCAGAGAATCAAGTGATCTGTGTGCCAGCACGGTCATGTTTTTCTTTGTTCTTGCCGAATTGCTGAGAGATTACAGCCTTGATGTTATTTCATCCTTGTAGAATATCTCTATTTCTCTAGAGAGTGTTTTCTTTATGCATAGTCCATTAAGTGATGGTCAGAGCATTGAGTGCCTGCAATTCATCAAGTTTAACACTTTGTGTTTACTATAAGAGAAGACAAAACCATTTCTCTATGTTTTTCGCTGTTGAAAATAATTGCTATAGAATCAACTCAGGTCTGGATCATCTCCCTAAGCAGAGGTGACGGATTGATGCTCTCAGGGTTCTAGTCGGTGTTATTGGAGAAATAATGAAGTTGCCTGAAGGCTGTTACATTGCCAAAGCCCAGGGAGCTGCGTGTGAGTATAATGAAGTAGAAGCACCCTCTAGAAATCAGGAGAAGGGATCATTGTTTAGCCCGGGCTCCAGCCCACAGCTTGAAAGACCTGAATAAAAGGTTCCATCCTACTTTCTTGTGTTCCACAGGTGGGTCTGTGGTGGGAGATTCTTGCATGAAACTGATGTCGAAGTGACACTTAAACTATCCACACCTCACGTTTCCCCATGATAATGTGCTGCAGCAAAGGTAAACGCATTGAAGAGCACTCTAGAGTCCATGAGGATGGGGCAGTAGGGGAGGAAGGAGGGATTAAATAGGACAGAGCTGCATCTGTTCCTGTGGTTGTAGTTTACCAGGACATCTCTGATGTGATCTGAGGTGCAGCTGGCATCCTCCAGCATTTAAACATGAGACTGAGATGGAGGGGAGGTAAGAAGGGAAACCCTCTCATCTGCATCTCTCAGCCCCTAAGGAGGTGGGGAGAGCAAGAGGGCTCTGGGTGACAGGTACTGGTGGACTTTCAGTTCCTGGCTGGATATCTGTTTGTGCCTAAGAAATTTTCATTTGCTTCCAATGTTCCTGATAGTTGGAACTTGTTTGGTGTTTGTACAGTAACAGGAAGATGCTGTTACGAGGGGATTGGCATGGGAAGTGTGAGCAGGGACATGTTCTGTCTCTGCCATGGAGCTGCTCTGTTACTTTACGGTTGGATATCAGTTAATCTCCCTCTGGCTACCTGTTAGATTTCATCTTTCTCATACTGGGATTTGTTAAATGCTCTGAAGCATTTGCATGGGGAAAGACGTTCACAGAAGAGCGGTGCCATCTATAACGAATCAATTCTCTGGATTTTGCACCTCCTTCCATTGAGTGTTTCTGTTACTAATAACGCTCCTTAAGTCACCTGCGACCTTGAAGAGTAGATAGCGTCCTGATGGCCCTTGGGTTTTCTGTTTGATCTGTCTCACAAATGCATTGAGAAGACCCAACCAGATCAAAACCGCCTGTGCTAAGCACAGCCCTGAAGCGTGTGCAGGAGGCTAAGCCACAGCGTGCAGCCTACCACCCTGTTTTCAGAAAGTAGGTGGGTATTGTACAGCCTGGAAGTCTGTAAGAGCTGAGCACAATCATGTTAAAGGTTAAAGACCTCAAAGTCACGTCTTCTCCCTGATCACTAGCATTCACCCATGAGGCTGATGCATTCCTGCACGTGCAGGTGCTCCAAGTTGGCATCCCCCAGCACGGAGCCCTCCCAGCAGGTGCCTCTGTCATCTGGAAAGACACTGCTTTGTTCCATTACCCAGCAGAGCTATTACTGCAGCAATAAAGTGCAGATCTGACAGGACGGCTTTGCCTTTCTCTTGTAAATCCTCTGGCAGGAGCCTGATGTGATTCTTGCCAAATACCTGTGCAGGCAGTAGAAAGACCCAAGGGGTTTCAGGAGCAGGATGAACACCCAGACAGGTGGGCAGCGGAGGTCGGAGATGGCCTTTCTGCACTGTGTATCAGAGCTTTGTGCTCACACAGTTGCCTGCTGGAAGGCACAAGAGCCCCCCAAGTCAGATGGGGCACAGGAGCCTTGTGAACTTGTCATTTTTAAAGGGTGTGAGATGAGCTTCACACAACTTGTTTTTGTCTTACAACAACACCAAGGGCACTAGACTTCACGTAAAACTGTTTTGTTCTATTTTTGTCTAAAAGACTTAGGAATTCTTGGATGTACGTTTTTAATTTCCTCACTTTCTCCTATGTGTGTGTCCCATGAGTCTTTAATTGCCATTTGGTGACTGCTTACCTCCCGTCTCAGCCTCGGTGGGATGGGGTTACCCTGCTCTGGTTCTGGGTGAGGCAGAGCAGCCAGTGTGTCTGAAGACAAGTGATGATATGTGTGAATACTCCTGGCAAGTTCCTGCCTTCTGGATTGGACAAAGTAAATTCATCCTCTGAAAAAATCTATCCGGAAGGACAGGACCCTTTAGGAATATATAGTTATCAGTCTCTCTAATCTTAGGTGCCTATCACCTGTTTCCAAGCTGTACAATATAGATGTTCAGAGGGGCTGGAGCCATTCAATAAAGCTGCTGCTATAGTTCTTTACATTAATACTGAGCTTGAGCACATCACTCCTGCGGTCAGTGGTCTGGAAAACTATGTGCAGCTCTTGGACCTGGAGAGCATTCGGGATAATAAAAGAAGGAACATGCTGAAGCAGGGCTGAGGGTCCTGACAGTCGCTGCTTGGGACCCAGAAAAGATGTTTCTCTGGTGCTGGGGGTTTGTCTTTGGCCTCTGTGGCAGCAGTTGGCGTGGTAGTTCCCAGTATTTGCTTAAAAATATTTCGGATTGTCGCAGCTCCCATTGTTTGTGATAAAGGGTTGGACAAAAGGTCTATTGATCAGGCGGTTCTTGCTATCCATCTCTGTCTGCCGCTCAAGGCAGCGAGTTTGCGGTTGCCGTGACGCTGCAAAGCCGCTGCGCTACATCAGGCTGGCACCACAAGTTGTGCTCGCTGGGAGGAAAAACGGTGCGATAGCAGCAGGTACAGGCTTGCAGATCCCTTTTCCTTTCTCGCCACACGAATGCGCGAATCGCCGTGTGAGTACAGTGCGACGTGTGACAGACTCTGCCGACTCGCTCCGTGCCAAATCCAAAGCCAGTGCTGAACTTGCCCCATGTTCCAGTTTAGCAGGGAACGTCTGCCAGGTTTGAACGCACACGGCATTCAAGCCCTGCATGGGAGAATTATCATTGACAAAGAGCTGAATTTTATAAAAAAATACTTAAAAAATGAAGGCAACTAAAGAGTGGAGAGAATCTTGTTTCTGGAAGAAAGCCCCTGAGTTTCTCAGGAAAAGTGAAATACCTCCCATAGTTGTTGTTTGAGCTAAACTTTGTCGGCTTTCCTAACAATGCAAAATGGTGTTTGGTGCAATTAGATAGCCTATGGAAAATAGTCTTATTTATGACATGTTATTTCTTTTACTGTGTCGTATTCAAAATACAGCCCATGTTAGAAATGAAATTACATTGCATGCAAAGATTCTTCCACTGACAGAGAAATTACTTTTAGCTCTAAAATAGGAGGGAGTAAGATACTGAAAATAAAAAGCATCAGGATTGCTAACGTGCACACAGAACAGAAGGTTGCATCTTGTGGCTCTGAAGTAGAACTTAAATCCAGACATAATAATGCAGATACACAAGAAACTTCTGTTTTAAAGAACTAGCTGGGGTAAAAAGGCTGTGAGATTTCAATACAGATTCATTATAACATGGTTAACAGTGCAATATTAAGGACTGACAGTAAAATTGGCCAACAATAAATGGGAATTATAGTTACCTACTGTTTTAACTTAAAATAACTGAAATTGAAATATTTATTCATTGTATAGAAAGCTTTTTTCCAAGTAATGGAAATGGAATGCAGAAGTAACATTATCCCTTTAAAAATTAACACATGTAAAAGGATGTTATCGTGTTTTTCTGATTTTTTTTTATTTTTTTTTTTTAAATTGAGCCTTCCCTATTTCTGACGCCTCTCGTTCCCAATCCTGGTGTTGGGGAAGACGGGCATGAGGGTCATCCAGCCATCCAGGGACTCAGCCCCGCACCTTGCAGTGCAGAAGCGCCAGCTGAGCTGGGTCCGGGAAGCTTTGGAAACCGGGGTGCAAGTGGTGCCCACTGAGGACAGGCAGGCAGGAGTCACTCAAGCTGGGGATGATGTCAAGGCAGAGCTCCCAACCACGTGCACCGGGAAGAGCTGCCGCCTGGGAGCAGCCCCTGTGTCTGGCTACAGATAGGACTGGAGTGGGAACAGGAGCCCATGCCTTCCTGTGATCTCTGTAGGCTTTGGATGTGTCTGCTTAAGCTCGTCTCATCAGCTAGTCTGTTGTGGAAGTCATTAGCCTCACCCAGATGGAAAAATCATCTCGTGCTCCCGCTCCAAAGGGAGTCTGCGGTAGCTTCCTCCACGTGACGAATGCACGCAGTGGTGGCCCTACCTGCTGCTGCTCGCCGACATTCTGGCTCCTTCCTCCCATCTCCGCTCGGCCCTGCTCCGCTGGTCTCTTCTGTCATCTCTCATTTGTGATCCCTCACATCTGCGGGGCCGGGCGTGGGCCCCGCTGACAGCTCTTGCCGCGGTGCGCTCATCGTCGGTACGCGTGGCAGGAAGATCAAGGAGCGCTCTGACAATGGGGACATTGTGCCCGGGTTTCTGCGCCCTGGCTGGGAAAACGAGCCCGCCTCCCCGTAGCGAGAGACCCGTGTCCCTGCTACCTGGTGATCCATTGGCCGGATGACGTGGGTCTGATGCCACAGACATGCGGATGAGGTGTTGGAGAGAGGCTTTGGTGGGAGCGAATTGTGACGGCTTTTGGCTAGTAAGATAATTGAGGGGAACAAAGCTCTTTGAGCAAACAATGTGATAAAAGAGGGTGCAGGATTTGAGGTCCCCTGTGCGCACCAATTTGGAAAGCATGTGGCCGCGAAGGTCTCTAATACAAATCCAATACATGAGTTAAATTCATAACTTGGAGTAAAACCTCTGCCTGGGGTTTTCGTGGATTTGCTTCTATACTCAATGCTCTTTTTTAATTCTTTCTTTTCTTTTACTGGCATCAGTTTCCTGGGAAGAGCATTGCCAAGGAGTCTGCTGCGTCTTCTTGGGGATCCTTTTCTTTCTTTTGCCTTCTCCATTTAACCTTTCTGCTCTTCCTCTGTTCTCTTGTGATGCACAGCCTCCTTTCAAACATCTCATCTCTTCTGCTTCTCCTCTTGCTTTCTCTGCGATTGTGTCCACTATACAGAGAGTTTATTCCTCCTCTGTGGTTCTGTTTTCTTTTGCCTGTTGTTAGCCTGTTTCTGCCTTTGCCTTTATCTTCCTCATTCTCTAGATTTATTTCTTGTTTCTCATACTTTCTTCTCCTGTTTTGGGGAATTTTCTTCTCCGTTCTCTAGTTCCTTTGCCTCACTGGTTTGCCATCCTCCCTTGCAATGTCTGCTCCTCACTTATTGAGCCCCTTTCCTTCAGTCCCTTCTGCCATCCCCTTATGTCCCCCCAGTGCTGTACCTCCAAAGTGAAATGGTCCAGCTTGGGAGACAACAAGCTGCAAACAGATTTGCCATGCTGCTCCATTGTAGACCTCCTCTGCTTGGGCTCATCCTCGTCAGCAGCAGAGCACCAGGTGCTCTGCTCCACGGCTCAGCGATCCACCCGCACCACAGGAGTGCCGTTACCCCTCGTAGAGTCGCTGCCAGAGGCTGGAGAAATTGGGTGTTGACTTCTCTGCAGGGCAAATCTCCACTTGTGCAGCCCCTGGCAGCCAGTGCAATAGTGAAGAACAGAGCTGGGGCACATGAGATATCCCTCCTTTGTTAGTTTAAATAGCACCATCCTGCTGAACTCATCCAGCTGAGGTGTAAGATAGCGTTTTGGCTGCTGTTATCCTGTGAGATACTGAGTGATTGGATTGCAGGTATGGATTGAAGGATTCAGATGATACTTGAACAAGTCCATATGGGCAGTCCCTCAATAGGCAACAGAGGCAAACTGAAGTACCACAGCCAGGCCAGAGGTGCTGTCCTGCATGATGGGCAAATACTGTGGTACCTGGTGCCAAGAACCGTGTTGGCAACTTTGTACACTCCAAAAGGCCAAGTATGATGTGTTGGTCTTCACCCTACCCCTAAAATGAACCTAAAAGTTATCTGTGTCAGGACGTTGGAAATTACGTCTACCTTGCTGGCTTTCTCCTTGCACTGGTAGAGGTTAAGATCAGCCTGATCTTCCAGTTTGGAAGAAGTGATGTTGACTCCTGCCCACGCTGGTGTGATGAAAGCGGGGACATGGGTTTATGTTATCAGGCAACCTGCATCTTCTCCCATGGTCCAGTCAGACTTCATCACCCCAGAAATGTTTGGATTAATCAACTTGGGTAGGAAACTTGCTGCAGATGCAGAGACGCTGTGGTGAGTGATTTAGCTGAGGGCGGTCTTCGTTCTTGTTTGAAGTGGACAATACTCCATACAGCAGTAAGGGTCCTGGGCTGTGAGAGGTGCTGTGGGTCAGTTGAGATCCAACATCATGGCACTTAGAGCCCCACACACCCTGGTATCGCTTGTCGTAGGATTGAGGCTGATGAAACCCCATTCCTGAATGTTCAAGTCCAGTGCAGAACAGTCTTGGAGGTGCAGGAATATTTCCTACTTTCTTTTTCAGGCTGTATATTTTACCAGACTTTTCCAGAGTGTGTGGTGTTACTCTGCTCCATTGGACAGCTACGTCTCACCCTGGAGATGGCTGCCTCTCGGTGGCAGATGAAGTGGAGTAGTTGAAGCACTTCTAGGCTGGGCCACCGTAAAATATTCTTTATCAAAAATGAGCATTGCAAAGAGTGCTGTAATTCTTTTGACCCCTTCCCTCCCCCCTTTTTATTTTCCCTGTAGGAATATTTCTGCTATTTAATTAATTTTTTTTAATATCTCTCTCTCTCCAGACTTTTTATTCTAGCCCCACTGCCTGCCATCCCTGCAGGGCGAGGGGAGGAGGGCTGAGTGACAGGCTAATAACCTGCTCCAGCTCTCGCTCCAAGCCCAGTGGCAGGTGTCCCAGCGCCCCTATTGAATGCCACCATCCAAAAAAAAAAAAAATTATCAACAATCTTCCTTCAACAGTGATTTATTATTGCCATAATTTGCCTTGGTACAATGAGCCGCGGAGCGTATTTCTGCACCCGGCTGACAGGGATTTGATGGCTCCAGGTTCCTATTTTATTTAGTCTTGAGCCTCATATGATTTGGTTACCCTCGCCCCCTCCTTCCCGTCCCTCTCCTCCCTCCCCACCCAACCTTTTCTCATTTTGTTTTGTTTTCTATGAGTGTGTGTTTCGCATAACCCGGAGCTGGCTGACAGCGCTTGTAAAAACCAGAAGTCGATCTCGCAGTGGCTTTTCACCATTAATCAAGCTGCCTGGAATTGGAAAGTAACACTGACAGGCTTTTATCTTGGGGAGAAGGAGGATGGCAGATGTATTTTATGGTGGATGAGCCTTCACGGCTTCTATTAGACTGGGACTTCAGTGGTACAAGGTGGTGGTTTGGGGGAGGAGGGGAGCGAGGGGGAGGAGAAGCCGGGGAGCAGCCTGTAGATAAATAGATCCGTCAGTCAGGCGATGTGGAGGTCTCCAGGCGGCCAGCCATTGTAGGTGACAGAAAAGGCAATCAAAGACAAAACAAATCAAAAGGTACATCTTATCAGCAGCAGGCCAGCTGGACTTCCACCGCACTCGGAGGCCCCACCGAGGGCAGGAGAAATTAATCGTGCTGTCGAGGCCAGAGAAATTGTCGCTGCTGAAGGTCCAAGTTCAGGCTAGCAGAGGTGGCCAACATTAAAGGCGAGGGAGAGCGGCGGGCGGGAGGAGAGGAGCGAGGAAAGCAGCGCCGCCGTCCCACCACCTCGCTCCCTCCCTCTCTCCCCCGGCCGCCGCGGGATCCTGACAAGTGCATTCATCGTGCGATGATAGCTCGGCACCTATGATTGGTACCTTTAATAATATAGCCCTCGCTCAGCTGTCACCCTGAAAGAACAATTTTTCCTCCCGCTTCCCTCGATGCAAAGATACATCTGTAATGAGAAGGGTGACAGAAAGTGGGAGCGCAGGGAGCCAAGGAAAGTTTGGAAGAACATTAATCAAAAAGTGAAGCTGGAGGTGATGCCGGCTGCTCGAGGTGCCCGCGGGAAGCCAGAGTCGGGTCCGAAGCTCCCGTTGTGTTCTCTGGCCTGTGGCACTTCGGGGCTCCCTCCATGGGGGGAGAGGGATCCTTCACCCACCCTTGGAGAGGAGCAGCTTTGAAAGTCACCATCCTGCTGCTCAGCAGAGCTGGTAGTGATGGGAGGGACCAGGGAGTAGCCCTGTGCACGATTAGTCTTTGGTGTAAAGCAGCACAACCCTGTTGTGTAAATCCAATGGATTTACACTGGACAGAGATCTCTTTTTTCTCTTTTTTTTTTTTTTCTCCACAGCCTGGAGAAAGAAATATGAGGTTACAAGTCCTGTGAGTTTCCCTGCAGCAGGGACCTACTTGTGTCCTGCTCTGAGTAATTGGGACTCCATCCTCGTCCTTGGGATCAAGCCAAACTCCATCTCCAACCCCATCCTTAGCAGCGCCATGCAGAAACTGCCCTATTACCCCAATGGAGTTTTGAGTTTCGCCTTCAGGGCATGCTGCCCTTGCCTCTGGGCTGCCGTGTGGCTGTCCCATCACGCTCTTATGGTCCCTCCTGCACAGAAGATGCTTGTGTGTTAGCCCAAACCCTGAAGCCTCCCCAAAGCCCTGAGTTATGGACCAAATCGCAGCGTTGCGTCGCTCAGAGCCGCTGCCCGCACGTGCATCAGCACCAGCCCTGCATCATTGTGCCCGGGGCCATCGCAGGAGGTGCCCGAGGGCTCCGTTGCAGCCATCCGGCACCACACACACCCATCGGCCCCTCCGAGCCATCCCTCGTGTGGGAGGTTGGCTGGAGAAGTTTGTGGAGGTACATTTCACCCCTGGCATAAAAAAAGATGCCAGCAGCCCCACACTGATGGGCTGGGGAGAGCAGCAGGCACCTACATCTGCAGGAGGCACGGCGGAGGCTCCCGTTTGTTGTATTTAAGGAACACGTCTATTTGAATTTAAGGGATAAGCAGCAACGCCCTCGAACGCGGTTATCTCCTGTGGTTTTTAGCAGCTTTCCAGGCTGCCCGGCTCTGCTCTGCAGTTGTCAGTCCCTCCCCAGGATGAAGCCCTTGGGCTTGAATTCTTTAACATTAGCATTTGGCAGTCAGTTCTCTCGTTCTGCGGTTCTGCGTGTTGCTCTCTTGTACCTACAACTGATTTGCTAATCTGCATCTGTTTTTGTTTTATCCTAATAAAAGTGGGGATTATGTGCAGATCTGGATCAAACAGGTTTGTCTGTAAAAACTGGGGGTGCTGGTCTCTGCGGTCCATCGTCTCAAATCCCTGAGGATTGGAAGGAAAGCAGGGAGGGTTAGGCAGCATCTCCGAAAGAAGTAGTTTGCTCTATGTGGTTTTCAAGAATTGAGCGGAGATTACTTTCTGCCTTCTCCACCAAAGCAGATAATTTCTGCAGACAGTAGTTGGTGGGTGTGTGAACCATATGGCTGGGATAAATGTTGGTAATAAGTGGTGGTGAAAACAGTCCTTGAGGAACTTTTCCCTCATCTGTACAGAAAAGTTGAATCCAGAATGGATAAGCACAGCTCATGCAGGGAAGCGGAGCTCTGGTCTCCGTGCAGACCTCCCTAGCAAGAACACACAGAAGAGGAAATGGGTCCTGGACAGTTGCCTTGGTCTGTCCATGCAGGAGCTTTGGAGAATGCTTAATGGATGAACTCTTCACATGTGCTCTGCGAGGATGATACAGATACAGTTTGTTGGTGCTAAAATGAGGAAATAACATTTTTGCCTGGTAACGTTTTCTGCAGTCTGTAGACTGTTGTCTCCACAGCCTGGGGCTGTATGAACAGGGACCTCTAACTCAAATGTCTGAGATGATTTTGAAAACTAAAC
The DNA here is from genome assembly GCF_009769465.1 of Tauraco erythrolophus. Lineage (NCBI taxonomy): Eukaryota > Metazoa > Chordata > Aves > Musophagiformes > Musophagidae > Tauraco > Tauraco erythrolophus. The sequence continues at coordinate 13,051,598 of NC_141476.1, forward strand.
AACCAAAGCCTGCACTTCACTGAGACCTGAGTTCCTTCTAGATACTGAGGTGCTTTGGGAAAACATGAACCCTACATCTACATTCCTGAATTTCCACTAATGCTATTAACGTTAGCATAAGAACATCTGTACGTCTAAAGATTGGGTTTTGCAGAGGCATTGCACGTTTTTAACTCTTATGTGCCTGTGATCTCTAAAACACAAATGTCCAAGGTAATTGATACTGGGAAACTGTTACCTGAGAGAACGACTCGCTGAAGACTGCGGTGTAAATTGGGAATAGAGCTGGGTCTTGAGATATCAGGAGGTGACTCCTAAGTTCACTTCAGCTGTATTTCTCCAGTGGAAGGACGTGCTGCGTGTGTGGCTCAGGCTTGGCTTCATGCTTTTAGCTTGCCATGAGGGATCAGCTGTATCTCTAGATTCACCACATTTACAGGGACTTGCAACCTGACAACAAACCTGTGGTGCATCCAAATCGGCAGGAAGCAAGTCCTTTTTTAGTGCAAACAGTTATCATGCCGATGTTACTCTCTAGACTTGGCCTGAATACTAACCTTTTGGGGATAAAAAGTGAGGCTGATCAGAGAACCCTGCACAAACATCCTACATGATGCCTGGGGAAACTGACCCATCCCATTTATGAACAAGTCTCGAAAACTACAGTCCGAGGATATATGATGGTGGTGACATGTAGTACATGCAGTGCAACCTGCATGCTGAGAAACTGTTCTTTAATATTGTACCACGCCGCTTGGGTAGGTATGGAGTGTGGGAGGCAGAGCCAGGCCCAATGGCCTCAACCAAAAGTGGCCAAAATGACATTGCACAAAGTCCATCCTCAATGTCTAGATCCCCAGTAGCCTCACTGCAATCAGTGCGTGTTTGTACTGGCGTAAGCGGAGCCAGGGTTCCATTCATAACGTAAATCTTGTGAACTGTAAAAAGAAGCAGCTTTCGAAGTGCTTTCTGGGCATATGGTTAATCTCTTGCTAACTCTGAGGTATTGCACCAAAGACACTGCATGAAGTCTAAGCAGTGAGGTTGTCACCTTGGGCAAGATGCATTTAAACATGAGATGAGGTCATGTTTGCATCATATTCATGGTTATGGCAGAGCACAGATATGTTGCAGCATTTTGATTGCTTTTGCAGATGGGATCAAATTGTCCCTTAATCACATTAAAGAAATCAGTTTATGAGCTGACTGCTGTAGCACCATTCCACTAAGATGATTACGAACAATTTGGTCCTGTCTGCAAACATCTTAATGAAATAGGGAAACTTCTCTATGTAGTTGAATTTGCAGCATAGAAATTGCTATGTCTTTGGTCTCCTGCTCTTACCCTGCAGTCTGCATGGGATGGCTGGTCGAGGTCAGAACTAGGAGCCTCTTGCAAAAGTCAGCATGACACCAGATCATGGAAACCACAGGGGGTTTTTAATAAGATACTTCAGCCTACAAAGTTTGTTTTGGTTTTTTATTCTCCTTTCCCCAAAGAGTGCAATGTATTTTTTAGTCTCAGGAGGTCCGCTTCAGGAGCCAGGATAGCCAGTCCCCAGGATTGTCCCCTGCTAAGAGCTGCATTTGAAACCAATATACTGCCTGTATTCACTGTAGAGATTGGAAACTTTCCAGGACAGAAATCATCCCTTGCCATGTGGGCACATGGCATGCCAGGCAACGGAGCCGTGGCCCCAGCTGGGACCTCCAGCCATAACCAGGAAATAAATCAAGGAAATAGCATGTGCTTGGCAGATGTCTGATTCAGGACAGACACAGGGATACTAGACAGCCTTAAAAATCTTTTCTCATGTGCTTCATCTTTGTTGCAGTGCTCTGAGGCTCCATTCAGTTGCCTGAAGTGAGGCATGTGCCACTGGGCCTCCATGGCACCTGCAGGGGGTTGGCAGCTGCAGCACACAGAGCAGCATCTGCAGTGGCACTGTATGCTGGTGTGCGAGCCCCATCGTTGCATGTCGCGGTTTCACAGGCAGCTGCTGCTGTCCTTGGGCAACGTCTTTGCTTTCGCGAGCGAGCCTGGAGTGCTTTGTGATCTGGCAATGCTGGTCTCGCTGCTCTGGACCGCAGTGGTGGATTCAGTTCGGGTCTCTGGGAAGTTGCAGGTTTCCTTGGAAGTAAAATCCGTTTTGTCATCTGAGACGACAACACGCTCAATACCTGCCAGGTACCACCATCGGTTTTGAGGGGGGAATAATAGCCCAGGACAGAAAATGGCAAGCTAGGCATCAAGGGGATGAATTATTGACCCAGAACACAGGTATTATAGTCGCAAGTGTGCTGAGCATCTTGTCAGGGAGAGCTTGTCATGGCCGAGGGAGTTCAGTGCAACGGGGGATTGGCAGTTGCATCAGTGGAGCTCCAGGTCTAGGGCATCAGGCATGTGCTGGGAACGCTGCTTTTGTCCTTGCTGACCCTTGCTTGACAAAGGTTCTTAACAGGCAAATGGGCTTTGGTACAGAGAGGGCAGAGCCACCCCCCTCTCCCTGCCTATGCAGAAGCAGCCCCTGCCCAGAGCTCAGCCCAGGCTGGACATGGGCAGACCTCCTGCCTCGCTCTGCTCTGTGCCCCGGGCAGCCCAAAGTGTAGGAACTCCTGCGCTGCACCAGTTGGAAGTTGGGCTGGAAGTTGGGGCACTAACACGCTTTTACCACAGCTGCTTTCGACAGCCCTGGTGGCTTCCACCTTCCCACAGGAGACAGGACCCACACAGGGCTATGGGATCAGGGGCTGTGGTGAGCCGGCAGGAAAATCTCAGGTTGTGCCATTTCTCACTTTTCATTGCAGCCTCAGGAATGTGAGTTTTCTTTCTTTGAAAAAGAGAAAGAAAGTGTCAGCTGCAGATGTTGAGAGGCAGATGTGAGCGTGCTCTTTGCTTCCTTGCTGTCCCCATGCCCCTTCCTATGCCTGGTTTGCGATCTGAAACGTACTCAAGTCTCTCCTTTTACTCCTTATCTGCCTGGTTTTACACCAGAAAACCATCACAAGCTCCGCTGGCTGCCAGCAGACTCATGGGGCTGTTGGCCAGCAGAGAGGGGCAGCAGCAGAGCTGGGGGGCTGGCTCCTGGTTTGGAAATCAGGGCTGGGACCCCAGCAGAGTCATGCAGGCTGCACAGTTACAAGGTCAAGTGAGCAGCGTTAGGTCCTCTCCTTTTGGAAATCTTTAATTGGCACCCTAAAAAAACCCCAAGTAAAGGTTGTTGAAAATACTATTCGTAATAAAAATAAATTGGTTCTTAATTTTTATTGTTTAGAGGAAAAAAGACTGTTCTTTCCCTGGCCTGCTCACTTGATCAAAATCTTCCCACTAAATAAATTTTGCTGTTGTAACCTTGCCCACTCCCAGGATATCAGTGCTGTCTCTTGGTGTTAATGACTCACTTGGACATGCACAATTAAAATATGTACATTGAGGCACAGGCTCCAGAGCCATTAATCAGCAGAGGAGATAAAGGATGGTGAACAGGGAGCCCAAAGTGTGTTTATACCGAGCTCCCAGAGCTGACACAGAGCTGGGCACTTGCATTTCTTCTTTTTAAAGGTATCAAAATGTTAGGTAAGAAAAGCTCATGTTTGCTTCCGGGAGCTCTGAGGCTGGGCAAGAACAGCGAAGCTTAAAATAAATTCCTGCTGGTAATAACCCTTGATTACCAGGGTATCCTCTGCCAAAACAAGAAAAAAGCATCATCACCTTCGCTTCTCTGGAGCATTTCCCTCCCTGAGGAATGCCGATGTCTCTCGCGCTCCGAGTGTGTGCGCAGGCATCAGCACAGAGGAAAGGTTTCCCAAACGAGCAATTTGCTGGCCCTGCCACGGTGCTGAGGATGCAGGGTGTAAAACAGGTCGCTGGTGTAACACCAGTACGTGCTCCAGCCGTCCTGCATCCCTAAAGCAAGGTGGTTACATGCTTGTCTCGTACCTGCTATCCTTCAGCATACCCCGTACCCCACCGTGAGCCGCTGTCCCTTGTTGGTTGCCCAGTTTCAAACACGAAAGGCCAATGCGAGAGGGGAATTACAGCGTTTTTCCATTAAGGGCATTTGGACCTGTTTTTGAGATGGAAAGTTTTTAGGATGTGGGTGATCTTGTGTTTTCTTGACATCCGTGGTCTCCTAGCTGGGTCAGTTTTCAGAGTATCTCCCATTTTTCTCATAAAGGTTAATTGTGTTTTAGATGCTTCTGGCCACATGAAAACTAAAGAGGTGGCAATTTCGGACCTCAGTATGTATAAAGAGTGGGAATCAACTTTCCGTCGCTACCGCACCGTGCCATCTGCATAGGAGGCACGTACGCTGGATTTATGTGCATCCACTGTCTCGGAGCAGGATCCGAGTGTGGCACCGCTCCACGTCGACAGGAAATCACAGCTTATAATATTCAATTGGTTACTATAACCCCCACCCACCTCAGGTTTAATATTAGAACTATTTTTCACGTTGAAACCGAAATAGTACAAAATATGGGCTTGCTGTAATTGTTGTTAGATTATGTGTCACCCTGATAAGATGTAACAAATATTTTCCTACACAGCAGGGCCCGTTTCCCTGCGAGTAATGGATGGAGAAACTTCTCATAGTGTGCAGGCAATCGGTCGTAAAAACTTCGCCTAGAAGATTAATGCGTGAAGTGCAACCTTTGTGGAAAACAGGAAGAAAAGAATTAAAATAATAGTTTGTTCTTTCACGTTTAATATTAATAACCGAACTTATTTGGTGGGAATGTTCCTTGCTGCATGTGCCTTCCCACTTCAATGGGCAGCTTTATGTCAAATAAGTATTTCTTTACTGGTTTGGGGGATTTTTTTAAAGATCCTTCATCAGCAGCTGTTGTACATGGTGCAGTGATTCTTTCAACAGAACTATTTTTATCAGCAATATGAAAGACTATTTTCATGGGCAAAGCTTTGACACCAGTAAGTCTGCTGGACGTCACTTAATAGGCTAGATAAACATTCGCTCGCCATTTAGCGTAGAAGGATTTTCCCTTTATATCACAGCTTTACGTCTTTCGTAGACACTTAATGGCCGTTAGAGAGATGGCACCCTCGGCAGAGAGCTCTCCAGAACCGGTGCACGGTCAGAGACGAGGCAGGGGCTTATTTGCCACTGTACGAACGTGCAGAACGGAGAAGTGAGTCCCTTCGTGTCCCGAGGGTTTAGGAGGAGCACCGCGGTAGGCAGCAACGACCCCTCCTGAGCTCAGCCCGCACCTAATTCTGCCCATTCGAAGGGATCTCGCTCCTTTCTGGGGACTCTTTGGTACCAGTTTGGCTGCAGCTAACTTGGCAGATGTAGGGATGGTCTTACATGATGGAGCAATGAATTTTTTTAATTGCTCAAGGGTTAGGAAAAATGCCAATTTAGATTGGTTGCTGCTGCTTTCCCCTCCGTGTGTATTTTGAGATTTTGTTTCCTTCCCAAAGTACACTTCTGTACCTGCAGTCAGTCTCAAGTGACAGGTGCCATCAGTCTCAAAGCCAACTGTGAAACCAGCGCCGGATGGAACTGCTCGTTTCCAGTGTGTGGCTCATGGTTTACTTCTCCTGAGGTCTGCTCGCTACCTGCGGCGGGCCATCCGGCTTGAGTCTTGCAGAGGATCACTTGTTTTACCATTTGTGAGAACAGGTATTTCTTCCCAGTTTTAGAGCTCGAATTTTTATAAGGAACATTTTGTAAGCAAAGAAATAAATTGTTTTGCCCAAGGAGAAACAAGAGTTTCTGCCCTCTCTGGCCAATGGTAGGCAGTGGGAACAGTGGTTTTAAGGTTTCAGTATTCCAGGAGGCACCACTCTTCACAGCCCCAGCAGGTCCTTTGCTGCAGTGTGAACAGAGCCAAATTTATCAGCAAAAAGCCAATGCCATCCAAGGTTGATTGGGACTTTGAACAGCTCCGGCATTCGGAATTATTTAGGGCTTATTCAAACTTCTTTCTAAATTGATTAGTTAGATATTTCAGAAAACTCCAAGAAAAATGGTACTTATATTCTTGAACAACTACATTCGTCATTGCCAAGAAGGACTTTCGAACCACAACAGGAAAAAAAAGGTTCAATTTTGACCACGCAGCAGCTTAATTCACTGGGTCTCTTTCCATCGTGCCACAGCACTAAAACAGACCAGGCCATCCTGCCGCAGTAAAAATTTAGAAGCGCTGTGGAAATCAGACAGATGTTGTAGCTGCAATCTTTATTCAGCTGGAGTCAGTAAGAGAGAGAGGGGTTTTAGGTTTGGAAGCAGGATTGCTCCTCAGCCAAAAACACTCACAGCTAACCAAAGATCATTCGTTTAGTATCTCTGTCACTACTGTTCACTGCAGATGTAGAGAAAGGAGCAGACAGATTATTTAAAGTACAAAAGCTAATTAGGGTTGGCTGGCAGGGTACTGAATTTTACTTTGAAGAACGGGACAGGTTTTTACATGACTGACATGGCAGAACGCGATCAAAACTTTATTAAACTCAAACCATCCAACTTCCTTCCAGCTCTGCTTCCCCGCCACCCACCCCGAGTCTCTGCTGTCCAGTCCACGTTTTTTGGAGCTGAAAAATTATTAGCAATTTCCACAAACAGCACTTCAGCACAAGGAAGAGGCAAGCCTCTAGAGCATATGGGGGTGAGGACAGAGGTTTTTAGCAGCTGTATTTCTTCCCCAAAAAGATGATGACTGAGCTTACGCATTAGTTTTAGAAGTCAGAATTCTACCATTTAACAAGAAAGCTTTGTTGTATTTGATACAGAGCAATTAAGCCACATAAATGTATTTTATATAAACACGCATGCTATGGCACTCTGATCACTTTAGCTTCTCTTGACTATAAAGATTCCTTGAAAGAAAACCTCTTAGGAAAGCAAAATGAGTAACAGAATGGCTTTTTACCTTTTTTTTTGTAAGAACACCCCCCCCAATTGCCAATGTCTGCCTAATGTAATACTACTGAGATTCTCCCACTGTGAGGAACCGATGACTTTCTGTGAAGGATTCCTAGAAGGCTTAGTAGCTGCGTGTTTAGTACTTGTCAGAAAGCTTCTCATTTAGGAACGTGGATTAAAATTTTTGATGAGCTAAAAGTATTAATTGAAAACTTATCTTCTCCACTTCTCAGCTGCTAAAAATGATATTTAACACTGGGGTCCTATTTCTTCCCTTCCCACCCTGCCCTAGGAACTGTGCTTATTTAAGTGAGTGTACCTAAAGTGTTTTAAATCACTCAAGATTCTAATAGAGAACGAGAGGTTAGACACTTTATAAAGCCTCTACATATTTTTCCTAGTTCATCCATTTACATGGTTACAGAGATCCGGATTTCAGTGTTACAAGGATCTTAATCTTCGAATCATTTATCCTCAGAGTGCTGTGAAGCCATCAAGTATCCATGCTTTACAAAACAAGGAAGAACACTTTGCCAACAGGAGGCTGATGCTAAACTCGTACAAAGTCCGTGCAGAGCAGGATTTCAAACCTTAATTTTTAGGTTACTTTTTCACTAGCATTCTGCTAACTTTCCTTTTTGTGTATGAATATTCATATATTTTTAGTTTCTGATATTTTTCCAATCCTGGGTGATCACAAAAGTGGGGACAGAACACAGTGAAAAAATAGCTAACCATGACGAAAAGCAATTTTTATCTAATCTGCTTTAAGAAAACACAAAGAAAGGATAAATCACTATGGAAGAAAGGCTTTAAACAGGGTCAAGATAATTACTATTATGTATTTCTACATTCTCCAAAGAAGTCTTCACAAAATAAAAACCAAGACCTGCAAAAGAGTAAACACTTTAAAAAGATCCCACTACTATTTCTTTCCTTTCTTGTACATCTATTTTGTGTTACCAATCCATTTTACTCTTATTTGGCTTTGGTAATTCCAACTTGTTTTGACTGTTTCTTTAGGCAGGTCAACACCCAGGGGAAACACATACAAGCTTCCAACATTCTTGGAATATTTTATTATAAAGCACTTCAGACAAACTTTGATTCAAAAAAAAAAAAGTTCTCATCTGTAAAAGGAAACTATTTTAAAACCATATTCATAAGGAAAATAGACTGTTCTTAAGCATCAACTTCAGTTAGAGCTCTTCTGTAATGAAATCTAAAGGCAAAACTGATGGGTCAAGAACTATTAATTTCATATATACTCATAAAAGGGAGACTAAGATGTTACACAGACATCATGGAGCATCTTATTGTTGCTAATGAAACAGGAACACCTGACAGCTAATTCTGGCCTGACAAAGCAGTCCAACATTTAAATATTTTTCAGTCCCAAAAGAGACAAACCATTAACATTTCTCATTCAGTAATTAAGCCAGCCCTGGCTAAGCATTAAAGCCACTTCAAAGCATCTAACATGATAAGCTCTTCATTTCATGTACTTCTCCTGTTGATCAGCCAAGATTTTTGCCGAGGATTTGGCATCATAGAAAAGTTCATTTATTTCTTCAATATGCTCTTTCTCGATGCTGTCTTTCCCATTAATCTTGGCAAGCAGGTTAGCTGGGGTCAGCAACTGCACAGCATACCTGTGATCAAACAGAGACGGATGAGCAATTACGACTCAGTGCATCCCAGTGAACTGCGTATATGTAGGGGTGGGAGATTTGTTAGGAGACACACAGCTCTATCAGCAGCATAAGAAGTCTGCAAGACCCTCCGGCATGTATATTCCTTAATGGAGGACAGAGGAGGATTACTGCTCTTTTTTAATGTTAGCACTGTTCTTAATAGACCACATTATTGTATGGGAGAAGGTTGTCTCACTTCCAAGAGTGAGTTATTCTACAGCGTTTTTAGACCCAGTCATACTTAGAGAAAAGTCAACTGCACTCAACTTACCTTAAGGTTGTCTTGGTACCAATTTCCCCTAAATGGTTTAGAGCTTCTTCGCTAATATTAATTCCTTCTGTCTGAGCACGAAGTTTTGTGATCTGTTGGGATGAACGAGTGAGTGAGGTACCAGCCCAAACAATTAGCATGTTATACTGCTTAGCTTAGTACCTGGAAACTGTCAGCTTAGAGACGAGACATGCTAGAAAACGAGATGGTGTGGAGAGTTATCCCAGCATAACTTACCACTTATCTAGAATTTGGAGAATTCCAAGTCTTTGAATAGGCAAATGTAATGTTGAAAAACAGATTGTCGCAAAAGGCAGTTAAAGTAACACATATGGACTACTAACCCTTCACAGTGATTCTGCATGGCTAGCAAAGTGTATCTACAAATAGGGAGGAGAATATGAGAACTTCATGAAGAAAAAAAAAAAACACACCAGAAAAAGTATGCAGGAAGTAACAGCTGGAGTCTTGCGGACTAACACAGTTAGTTACCAAATTTTGCAGTGTATCATGGCTGCTATACAGCGGCCCTCCAAAAAGCCCTACAGAAAGCTACGCCCTTTCCTTAGCAGCTCTCAACACACTTTTTATTCAATTGACAAGAAGATAGTAAAATAAATCAAGAAGTTACTTTCTATGATTCACCTATTCCTGCAAGAAGCAAAAAAAATCACTACGAAGAATCTAATCTTTCAAGAACAGTCTCAGGCTTGTACCAGTTTGAAGATCTTTACAAAGTTGGAGAGCAAGATATCACCAATAAGCCTGAGCATATAAAGCTGTAACAAAAGTGGCACAAGTCTCTCGGTAGTCCGTATTACCAGCTGAGTGATAAGGGGCAGACTGGATAATGATGTTGTGTTGTAGTGCTGAGATAACTCTGGAACTGCAAGCCTCATATAATACAGGTATTTTTCACTTTGGCAGCTTTGTAAACAAGATATCAAGAAGCACTCGTTTAAATTAAAGCCATAAAAATGCGCTGGGGAAGTCAGAGTAGGGAACAGAGTAAAAGAGAGGGGCCTGAAACGGCAGGAAGTTGTGCTGAGATATCGATACTGAATATTGGCAATGCTGCTGCAAATGCAATTTCAGATTGAAGATTTTTTTTCTATCTTTTAGATTACCTAAGTATCACCTTCCCTTCTTTCAAATACTGCTACTTTATTCTTCCCCAGCTAGAAACAAGGTATCTTGAACAACCTTTTTTTAAATAATTTTTTATCTAGCAACTTGGTAGAACCTTACTGAAGGACTGGGGCCCAAGCCGTTAACCCAGCAAACACATGTATAAAAGAAGTGTTTATCAGGTAAAATACATCAGGAAAAAAAAGTCCCATTTATAAGCTCTAATATCTCACAGCAGGCACATATGCCAAAAAGTTTGACGACAACAATACCTGACTAGAATTGGCATAAAAGTGAATTTTCTCCCTGTTCTGGTTGCACTAAGGTAACTGGGTCTTGCTTTTGGAGCAGCACTGCACAATGGGATTTCTACTTTATCAACATAAAGAGAAACATTTTGAGCTGGTTATGAACAAACTTTCAGTAGCTATACAGACAATTCTTCTGCTGATAAACAAATCAATTGTGAAAGGCCAAGGCAAAGAGTCTCATACAAACATCAGCAGTGAAAATTTCTTCTTAGCATGAAAAAAAAAGGAGCAAAAATAGAAAAATAAAGTAACAGGCATCTTGTTTTCAACCCCCCAACTGTATTTAGTTAGAAACCCAAGAGGTTTCTCTCAGGAGAAGTAATTCAAAAACCTTAATTTAAGGGCAGATGAGATTATCTGACTATGGGAACATGATTTATGGGACATAATGTCTGGGTTCCATTTTTAACTTTAGGAAATGCTACTGTAAACACTTCCCTCACCTCTGGGGAGAGTGGAAATCACTGCACTTGCCCAGCTCTTCTGAAAATCAACAGTTCAGAAAGGAGCTCTTTAACAGTGTATTATCTGCACGATAATACAGCACACCAGGCAGGTATTACACACAGCAACCTTAGCAAAAGGTAACTCTGAGTACAGACTCCTACTATGCTAACTACTCAAAATTCACATTCAGTACAGGGAAGTGCAGACAACAGTCTTTAACATCTCCAGACTGAGTAAAAGTCACGCTTTAAAATTTGTTTTGTAATACAGACAAAACATAATCATATTATTAAATCACTGGGCTGCTTCTACTCTAATCTACACCGAATGCTTTAAAGTGTCCTTTTAGGTACAAAAAAAAAAAACCATCCTGAGACTGGCTCACAGCAGCCCTATGTGAAAAGCTCCTCAAGCCAAGTGAAATGAAGCTTTTCCTCTACGTTTATATTCGATAAATGCCTCGGCTTCACCTTGGCACTTATCCAGCAGCAGTAGACTATTATCTCGTGACAATGCTCTCCTCCATTGACACTATCTGTTAAATAATACAAAGAATTGACATGATAAAGTGTAATGTCTTCTGCATCGTGTCACTTCACAGCATTGAGACGCTAATGAGGGGGATCTTTGACACGATGCATCATAATGGCACCCAAGCATTATAATCGATACACAATACATTGTGAGGGCCCCACAGGAAAAGTTTCAGGCGTTCAGAGGCACATCTCAATGCTTACTGTGCTCAGGTTTCCAAGCTTGACTAGGAGTATGAACATCCTCCCAGTTTCAGGAGACACTCCTAGTAGGTTAAAGCTATAGCACAGGGCATAGAAGCAAAAACGCAGGGCATGAAGTTGTATTCCTCAATCCCTGCCACCTCTTACGTGGAGGAACAGCCTCAGGTCTCGCTTCATCTCATACCAACTGAAAAAGCACTACCTGCTGGAACCGTCAAACTCTGTGGAAAGCACATCTGTGCAGGAGATAAGATCAGCTACCAATTCATGCTATTTCAGGTGAGTGAGATGTCACTTTCAGCTCTACATACGCTTACCGATACAACTCATCAGCGGGTGGAAATCAGCCAGAGAAATTGCATGCACAATTTTAACCAGTTCACTGTAAATGGTTACTAAAGCAACAAGCATTTAGGAAGCGGTAAGCTTTCTGGCACAAACCCTGGTGAGCACAAAGCGTCAAACAGCTCTATAGTAACAGAACATACAGAGACGTAGCAGTCATCCTGATAGACTAGAACTCCAGGGAGTTTTTAGAATTTCTCTTAAGAAGTTATGCATACCTGCTTCATTTCTTGAGGTGTATACAGCATGGTTCGGATAATCATCACTCTATCCAGCAGGTCCAGTGGTATTCCATGAGGAGACACTACATCCTCTGTGCCTCTAAAGGAGAAACCAAACAGAGATCAGATACTATTCTGAGTTCAGTACATTGATTCTACTAAAATCAGTTGTAAGTGACTACACATCTACTAGTTTACAGTTCTTGTGTCTTCCCATAGAGACACTCTCCCCAGATGGAGACAGGAAACATTCTAGTCTGAAATTCATACTGGACTGCCCGAGGGAAACAAATACTATTTCTGGAGCTCCTAAACATGTCACTGAAAGATACTTTGAGATGGTGCTTTCCTTCATGTTTCCCTGCATCATATCTTACAATACAGTCTTATCTAATGTTCCAAAGCATCTTCCAGCAAGGAATAAATCATTCCTAATTAGTTGTTTAACAGTATCAGTAGAAATTACATATGTTATCAGCCATTTGGAGAACATTCCCTCTTGCTGAATAAGCTGTAACTCTGTCCAGTCCTTCCAGTGAATGCTGCAGTGGTTTACATTCCATGCATGCAATCCAGCAAATTGAGAAGTGGAGGTCTGTGCATGAAGGACAGAGCAGCATCTAGACCCCTAACCCCTTTATCTGTTTGACATACAACACCCAACAGCAAATGCTGCAGACACATCTACTCTTGGTTTTCCGAGACCACCACCATTTGCAGTGAAGTCAAGAGTGGAAGATATCCAGGTTTCAGGAGATCTATACGGATTGCAGGTGAAAACAGTGAAGTGCTGGTAAAGAACTACATTTCTAAGTTCAATGCTAGCATTCAGGCACTGCAGCTTCGGCCATGGTCCTCCTTGGGGCGTGAATAAAACTGCCCTGCAAACCCTTGCTGTACTCTTTAGCAGATGGTGTTCTCTCCCCTGAGGTGATTCCTTCTCTTAAGAGGTAACAGAATCAACTGTACTATTCAATCAACTTTTCCCCAACCCTTTTAAGAGCCACCAGCAGGCAAATCAGAGCATCACTGGCTACCTGAGATAGCAGTATAGAGTTAAGAGCTTGCTTGTATTAGATACAACTATTCTATGGAAATCTTCCTTTCTTAAATCACAGTTTTTTCATACCAAGATCTGCAGTGAATCCGCACTGACAGATCTCTATTTGCTCTACTTTTACAAGACAGCCTTTTTATTCCTTTGCAAAGAGTGCTGCAATGTCCACCTTAAACATTTTTTAAGAGCTTATCACCTTAACTTCTAAGCAAGGCAAGCAGAGAAAGATTAATACCAGATGAGCCACAAAGAGGGAAAGGAATAGCTGGTTACACAGCTGAATTAAATCAATTTATAGATTAGCAATCATTGCTAATGACAGCTTGTTTAGACATAATTAGACCTAGACCACAAATTAGCAGCAGAAATTAAGGAAAGAAGAGAGCACTTTTACTGAACATGCAAAGAACGCATTGTATGGGTGCAAAACAGTGAAGTGGAGGCACGAACTGGAGTGGAGATGAAAAACAAGTTAGTTGGCAAGACTGAAGAATCAGGAAAAGCCAGACCAACGCAGCAGGAAATAACGAAGGGTAGGGAGAGGCTGAACTGTGACAAGCTTTCACAGTAAGAAAAGGAAGCTTAAGTCTGGTGCAATGTGGACAGCAAACAGCAAAATAATCCAGAAGCAGGAAACTATGATATTAGAGGTTTGTAGCCCTGGTCATTTTGATGTCCCTAATGTGCAAGCAACAGATGTGTTGAGGTATCCAATGAGAAAGCTAATTGTTACAGATCACCCAGGAAATAAGACAATTCAGAAGCTGTTAGAGACTAAGAGGGATGTGTCAGTGGAAGTAAAAGGAGGAATTCCATCCTGCTTTAACTCAGTCAGCCTGGCATTAAATGCCTATCCCATCATGAAGCTCATAAGCAGTTCTTGAGCACTGATGCAGCTTGTAACCTGGGGATTATTACAGACATCAGGATCAGAGACAAAAGGCTTCAAAGATACAGCTAATTCCAGGGTTTATGGATCAATGCAAACTGGAAAATTCAACGTTAGACATCATACCTGATAACGCAGTTTCCTCGGTTGGAAGCAAAGATGACAATGGGGGAAATAGAAGATTCCAGTGCTCGGTGCAGGTATGTGAAGCATTCAATATCCAGCATGTGAACTTCATCTACAAAGAGTACACCTGGGACTAGCTCTGCGATGCCTTGATCGATGTATTTATTTACCACCTTATTTATCTCTCCTCGAAGTTTGTCTGAGAACAAAAAGAAACTGCTAGTTAACTATAGGCCTGTATGAAAGACTTAAAGCAAGTAAAATTTTCCTTGAATCTTTTCATGGTTTGGTATCTTGCCACCACAGGGGAAAAAAATCTGTGACTCTAGAATTCTGTGGTATTCACTACTCTACTGGGGACAGATCTGTGCAACAAAGTATTTCTAAACCGAACTTCTAGGACTTAACTGGGGTAGTCTGTCCCCTCACATGGCTTGTGAAAAAGTGATTTTTGTGGGTTTGGGGAGTTTGGTGAAGGGGAAAGTCAGTCAAACCTCAGTTTAAAACATGAAACTTTGAACAAAGTTTCCAAGCAGGGCTGAAAAGAGCATGACTGAAAGAATAAAATATTGCTACTGTATTTCAGCAAAGCAGTTGTGTTTAACAAAACAAAAAAATAGAGCTATATAAATTTCTGTGAACATATGGACCTCAAAGCTACGCAAGATATTATATCGATAAATCTGACATGAGAATAAGCAAAGTGACCTCTGGAACAAACAAAATACTTCAAAGGACAGCCATTCAAGTTAGGTATTGAAACAGGCTTTGATCTAAATTTAGATGGTCACTTACTGAAACATAATTTTTTTCAAAGCAAAAAGGAGAATGGATCTTTCTGTAGATCTTTTTTTTCCTTCAATGATCTGTAGGTAGGAAGAGCAGCAGTGCACTTAAAGCATCAAGTCAATAGACAGCTGCTATAGAGGTGTCTAAACCAAAGCAAGGTTAGTGTCTTTAGAAGCCATTTTTGTACTCCACAGAATTCAGTATGGTTGCTTCACGTAAGCATGCATCCTAACAAGGTTTTTTAGATTATTTTTTGTTGTTGTTGTTCAGTTCGGCTCTTTGTCAAAGTGTGATCGTCACGCTGTCTGGCAGGAGCATCTTCAGAAAGGGGGATGGCACTAGTATTCCAACCTCTTTCTCCCCAGGAAGACGGGTGCAGAGTACAGTACGTATTTTGTCACTTTATATGTGAGTCAGTAACAAGTTGTACCGCTTCCAGCCATTGCAATTCCAGCAGCTGTATCACTGCTTTTTCAAATCTGAATTATTTAGAAATAAATATTACACAGGCATTCATTTAATAACCCTATTTTTAATCTTTTTCTACCTGGAAAACATATAGGTTATATTGGTCTGAAAATACATGCAGAATTCATACCAGTAATTTCAGTTTTCTTAGGCTTCATCAATTGTCCCATCATAGAAAGGATGTCTTGTCCACCCTAGGGAAAAAATGTTACAGATCAGCTATGAGATCTCACAGTGAACACGCACAGTGAGAATTTTCTAAATCAGGAAAGAAGTTGTTTCTTGCAGTTAACCTGATACTTTATATCAGCAGTAGTTGATAATCTGTCAAAGGTTAGGTCACTTCATTGCAGCGGAATTCTAAACAATCATTTAGGTACCTCCTCACACTTTCTTGAGCCTCATTCATTTGGAGAACATAAAAACCCAAAACCAGATCTCCTCTTTCAAAAAAATTGTCAGAGAAGCTGGTAAGGACTAAAATTGTCAGGGAACAGAGAGACTTGGATTGCCTGTGTGCACCGTAGGTGTTCAACCTGTAAACACGGGAACAATTATGCTGAGTTTTAAGAGTTCTGAACACCTTGATTTTCATCAAGTAAACTATTTTGTTGGAAAAAGGATGTTTATTTTGAAATGGAGTACATTCAGGGCATGTAGTATAATACTGAAGGGATGCCAACCTTCAAACAAAGATACTGTATTGTTAGTGGCTTTTGTTCATGACATAGATGGAATTCCCTCAGTACTGGGTTTATGTTAAGATACAACAAGGCGTAATTCTCCTATTTTCAATTTTTTGCTGCAATATGTTCAGAGCTCTACTGAAAGTCAAAAGGAAATTTAACAAGAGGTTATGAAACCTTTCTGAAGGAAGCAGGGACATCAACAGAGTCCACAGCAGTCAAGAATACTTAGTGACTTTTTATCACAGTGCTTGCAGTTTCCATTTCATGGCCACAAGACCATAAACACAGAAGAGAATAAACTAATCTGTATTCAGAACTTTTGATAAATTAAAATGATGCAGATCTGGCTGCTGTGACCTTACATCTGTAGGCAACTTCCTTTCTGAAGAGAAAGTAATAATCTTTTTTCCTGGTCAAGAGGAGTAGCCCACAGTGCTCTTTTTCTGCAGGGGCTCGGGCACAGTGGCGGAGGGAAGGGGAGAGCTAGGTCTAGATTATGCAGCGGAGCTTCCATATGGATATTTGAGATCTGCTGCAAACTGCAGCATGACGCCCCTCCAGAGAGGAGAGGCAAACTTGCCGTCATGGTGTAACACCTACTGCTATTCTTATAGTGGAATCTTTGAGGGTGATTTAGGACAGCCCAACTTTCTGTATCTCCTTGATGATTCTAGCAGCCATCACATCTATATCAAATAATTTTTCTGTAAAGGCTTCATCTGTGGAATCAGATACCTGAGGTCGAGCATTGGCCACATCCAAGTCATGCAGGGTGACATCCTGAATAATTTCCTTTTTCTTGTGCACATCACCCTTTGGCAAGGGAACATACTCTTCAGCTTCAAGGTCAAATTCCGTAGCATAGATATCACACCTGCCTTGCCTCTGAGAAAAAGCAAAGAAGAGAAACCCAGGTATAGAATTAGTTTCAGTGCCAAAACCTTGAGTGACACGAACTTGATAAAGATAAAGGGCTTAGTGCACAATTCCAGTCCTGACAAGCTTCAGCTGACAAATCAGACATCCCACTCCCTGCCTAGCAACAGGCATATCCTATCTACTGATCAAAGCTCAAAAACTCTGTTGAAAAACACCTGATATTTTCAATGGTAAGAATATTCCACTTTTCCTTTCTTTTAACTGTATGCAATTCTTGCTAAAGGACAAATCCAGCAGATTAACTAGAGATTGGGAGAACTGTTCAAGACTCCTTTGTAGGTGGGTGATTTATTATATGATACAAAATATTATGCTCATCCATTAAACAGCAAGTATTGCTGTACACTACTTTCTAAATCAGATACGAAAAGAATGCTAACTAATGCAGTATTCCCTTCTACATGTATATATCTTCTGGAGAAAATACCAGAGCGATAAAAGAAAGATTAAATACACTGCACATGTCAGCCTGAAAATGACTAAAGTTGCTTGGTTTTTTCCCTCCTTCCCTTAAAGATGTCTTGATCTTACAGAAAAGAAAACTCGCCCAGACAGCATCAGTGATAGCTTCCTTGCCAGATGACCTTAATTGTGAACTAGATGACCACGTTCTCCCAGTGCAAGAGAGAATCTTCTCTGCAGATAAGGAAAACAGTGGGCTCTTTTTAAAACTTCCATGCAACCATTTCATGTCAGTTAAGGTTAATAAATTGGAAAGCCTTCTGAAAGGCAGAGAAAGATCTGCAAGAATACATACACCTGCATAAAAGTGCAGAACTTTTTCTTTTACCTTGACGGCTCCACTGTTTGCTTCAATATAAATAACATCACCAGTTTCCACTCGCTCCTTCTGCAAGCTTTCAAATATGCTCGGGTCCAGCTGGAGACAAGCAAACATCACAGTTGGTCAAAACAGTTCCACATTGTTATGGTAATCAAGGAAAAGAAATTTAGTCTGAAGTTCACTCCCACGAGACAAAATGAAACTGCAATTCCCCTCAACGATACTGCTAGGATTTTATAAAGCTGTAACACCTGAAGTAGCGATATAAAATAAATCTGAAAAAAGATGCACGGAACTTACTTTCTCACAAAAAAAATCTGCGATCTGAAGGAAGTGAGTGTAAGTGCCAGAAACACGAATTACTATCACAAAATACGCCTGTGTAATGTGACAATACATTTACACCTAAGAAGCAGCATTTCTCTTGCTTTCTAGCAAAACTTTTACAAAAAATCTGGCTATTGTATTGTATTATGCTACATGATTTCTCGAGTCTTTATCCTCTGTGGAGCTCTGTGAGGGAGAGTGGATGTGGAACACGTTAGATGCTTTCGTTTCTCTCAGTACATGTTTATTCACTTTTGCTCTGTGTTTTCTTGTTTTCAGAGTGAAAAAACGCGAGATGATACTTAACAACAGACACAGCTTTCAGTTCTCTCGTACTCTAACTGACAGGGAAATCGAACAACATGGACAGAGAGTTGTACAAGAAAACAAAGGCAAAGCAGGTCTGAGCTGGCAATGTACCAGCTCAATTTCCAGTTCAAATCAAACGTTAACTAGACCATACTTCCCCATGTAGAAAGAAGGGATGTGACAGAAAAACCAATTTATAGCAAAGCAGGCAAGATTTCCCAAAACCATACTCAAAAATTCGGCTGAGAATCAGGAAAACAAAACCAAACAAGACCCTCCTTGTATGTTTGTTATGACAAACGTGAATTTATAGCTCAGGTCAGTGTGAACATATCATGGACCGCGACACATCATAGTTCAGATTCCCAATTCAGCCCATTTTTCCGTGGTACTAGTAACGCTGCAAAACTGCATCAGGAGCTCTTCCTGCTTTAACTCTCCTTTAAGTCATTGAGGGCATACAAGCCTGTGCTGCCAAGCAGAAAAATAACAGGGGCTACTAACTGAGTGATGGGTTTATCCCCAATTTCAATTAGCAGAAGACAAGACTAATATCTAAATATTCTACACAAAGCAATTATCCTACTCCTCAGCATGTATGTTTAAGTTGTCTAGCAAAGGAAAACAGCCTCCTGGCATCTGCACTCTACAGAGATGGAGATCAAGAGCTTGAAATGGAAATAAGAAGTACTAAAAATAGAAGATGCAGATCTGAAATACTCAAGGAAATTTTTGAGATTCTACCATACATACCTTCAACTGTTTGGTTCCCTTTGCAGTTTTGAGTCCTATAATTACGTGGCTGATGGTTTTGCCGTACCCCCCCATAGGATTTTCAGTCTCACATGGAGTTAGTTCTGTGACTTCTCCTTCATAAACCTCCTTGGTTTCTTTAATCCTCAACCCTGCAAGAAATTGTTTAGAATAATTTCAGTACACAAATCAATGGCCATATGCACTCAGGAGTCTGCTGCCTTACTGCCAACACAATGTGACATATTATTAGGCTGCATTACACTGAATGGTAATTTTTAACTTTCAAATGTAGAAAGATCAATTATTGTTCTCTTCTTCAATATTGCGTGAGAATATTCATCCTGTGTCAGAGTGAAAGTTCAGCCCAAGTTCTGACCTGCAAAGCAGTTTATTAAACTCTAAGGAAATTATTTTCTTTCTGTCCATTATTATAAGTTCTTGAAGCAAATGTCAGCATCCACTCTCTTTTTCCTCTCCCAAAGAGGGGATTTGCTTGATTTGTTCCCCTACACTAAAGTCAGAGAAACAGCTCATCTTCTGAAAGTAAAGATCAGTGACACTAACGTAACTGCGAGTTTTATACAATTTTTGTACCATCAGCAAAGCCCCACAAAGTGAGGAAGAAGGAGAAAAAAATGTAACATTGTAAAAAACTTTGAATTTTAGCAACTGAGTTAAAAATAACATAAACTGATTAACAGGTATGGCGTTAGAACCTCATAAAGTTATGAAAAGGTTAATGTATAATTTAAAATATTTTTCAAGTTAATAGCAAAAAGAAGCTAGATAAAATTTAACAGAATCTGCTGTAATGCAAATGTAAAACTACTTCAAAAGAGCTGACAATGACATCCTTACTTTGTTGGTTTTCAGACAGTTGAGCAATCATCATAGTACCTGGGCATCTTCTATTCTAGTTACAACTATTGCAATTAACTAAGTTATTTTAAATTGATGAATAATATAGAGCTGAAGAGTTTTACGGTTAGACTGTTCCAAAGAAAAACCACTATCATCACCACCACTACTACAATTATGCAGACGTTCTAACTACATAAAAGTTCAAAGAACCCACATCTGAAGAGACTCTATAAAGTATTTTATGAGACACACATGCCATATCAAAAATAATGAATGGGCTGTAACAAGATATAAGGAAGTCATCCTGCCCAGGCTGTGGCTATTAGGACTTTATAAAACTTTCCTTGTTCCATAACTTTTCATTTTGCTTTGAAATAGATCAGACACTTCACCAGTAATCTTGAGTTGCTGATAGGGGAATATAAAGAACTGACAAATACGAGTCTGTCTCCCTCTACTGGACCCAAATTAAGACCGGGATTTGAAACGTGAGAAATAGGTTAATTGTGGATAACATGATAATTTCTTGGTAAGAAATGTTTGCTTTCTCTTATTTAGCACTACATAAAAAGTTCTATATAAAGTTAATTTCAGTAATTTTTTAAAATTTTTTTCAGGTATGCCAAAACATCAGACAAAAAAAAATGAATGAACCTTGGAGTTATAAATCTGACCTAGACGAGACTGCATCACACAGGCTGCATATGCAGAGAATGTGAAGCAATATGGGAACTGCTGGTGCTGAAAAGTGGACATTCACAGGTATGATTTTCCTTTTTGTCTTCTTTGTACACTTTTAGCACGAGCTCCATTCTGCTCTGAAAAACTGGAAGCCCATTTGTGTTTGGGGTATATTTTGCATGCTGCTAAAGCACATCTGCCAGTTTCATTTCATCTGAAAAAAATCCAATTCACATGCTCAGTCTGCTCCACAACGCAAACCAAAGCCGAGTCAGCATGGACGACCTAGAGATTTGCTTCAAAAGTAGGCCTCTAATCTAAACTAACGTGCTCATACAGATGTGTCTACAGAAAATATTTACAGATGAACATGATCTTAACAAAGGTAATCGACGCTTTGAACTTGCTACTGATTATCCGTTATTTAAAAATAAGTTTGCATGTATCAGCTATGAACTTCATTCTCAAAAGAGCTCTTAAACAGAGATATTTCCTACTTGAAAAGCAGAGGCACGAGTCTAAGGCAGCAACTGTTGGGCTATTTCACGTTCTGGTTCAATAGCACTATATGGAGTTAAATAGTGCTTGTTTGATTTACTGACAGTTACAATTTGTGGAGACACAGGGAACAGATATGCTATTTAAGTGGCTATTCCAGTAATTTTTTACTGGAACTGAGCTCTAACATTAGCTACTGTCATCATCCTTGCCAGCTGCTAATAAGCTCTATTCAGGATTAATCTCTCTCGGCTGAAGTTTTTTTAACCCATACAACAATTCCGTCTTCTCGTTTTCCACTCTGTCCTCTTATGTTTCTTAGGTATTACAAACTCTCTACTGTACCCCAAGCAGTACTTGGCCATGAGATTATGTCAAGTCTGCTATTAAAAGACTCCCAACAAGAAAAATTCTGTAAACTTGGAGTCATCTCAGTTTCCTTGTACAGTGATGGGTCCAAACCAGTCAGACTGTTGTTTCCAAGAGAAGGAGAAAGAAAAAAAAAGTAGTAAAAAATTGATTTTAACATCTCTGACCATTTTTATAAATTGAGGTGGCTAAACCCTCTGAAAGTATAATGCACAATATGAGTAACACATGATGTGTAGAGAACCTGCTAATAAGGAATGATACAACACCCCCCTCCCTTCCCCCTCCCCCCCCCAGAAAAAAAGCCCTAAATGAATAATTTAGGTACTGGTTGATACGTGAGCTGAAGCTTCTCTTGCACCCAGTCACAGCTGACATTGCACTCTGCATACAAAGTAATTTTTTTTAAAATGCATCCTTGTAAATTATTTATTTACCAGGCAGGGAAGCTAAAACATAACTGAGATTTAAACACGATTGACAAATGTTCCGTTATGAGAAATGGTAGCTTCTTGTTCTTTAAAATATCTCAGAGACTTTGAATTTTTTTTACAATGACAAAAATATTTAATAAAGGTTGTGTTACGAAAATATGACATGAAATTCAACAGAAAGGAATAAAAGAAGTTCCATCTTTCATTAACACCAATATTTGTTTGGAAGCGTCTCTCTATTGACATTCAGGGAATGCAGGGAACTAACAATGTAGCTGGCTGTTAAACCTTAGAGTTAAAATACTGCTGTCTCTAGAAATGACAACATGGATGGCAGAAGTTTCATCTGTTGGTTCAGGTTTCCAAATCTCTGACAGGGAACTTCATCACATCAAGGAAACATCGCAGACTACTCAGTCTCTGGCTTCCCTCCCCCCGGCCCTGCCAGATTCATGGTAACTAGAAGACCAGAGGCTATTGAGAGTTGCTTTCACATAAAAGTCAATGGAATACTTTTGTCTCGTTGCAGAACTGAGAGACTTCTTCACCTCACTGCCACCGAATACCTAGATGAAGTCCAAGGGGAAACATGGAGCAGAAATCGGGAAAATTAACTGTTAATGTGCTCAGTACACAAATCAGTTAGGCTGTCTTGAGCCAATCCTCACGCAAACAAGGGCTACTTCTGCCTGCGCTTATCAGCTGTCAGCAGCGATCATGTAAGAGATTTCAGATACTCACTGAGGTTGCGTCGCAAATGTAACCAGTTTACATCAAGCTTGTAAAAGCACTCTACGATTGAGGAAGACATTAAGTTAAAGTATTTATTTTGTTGACATGGAACTTTCTTCATGCTTGCTGGAATACTAAGGCTAACACTGCCGTTTGGGAGTCTCTGATTAAGACTGTTTCCTTTAGTAGGGTGAAATCATTAAAATAGAGGAGAAAGCATTTTCTGTCTACAAGTACTTCTGTTAATGTAAGAAACTAAAAATTTTTCTTTCAGCTTTATTCAGAGTCATAGGCAAAACCAGGAGATGAACCTGAAGGATCAGAGGAGAATCTGGGGAAGTAGAATAAACCATAATACAAAACTAGATTATGGTTTATAAACAGAAAACTTGACTCCACTAAGTGTGGAAGAGATTCACTAATTTAAGATTAGCACTGAAAAAACCCCATACAATAATCTGAAAACCATCATGACCACTGAAAAGTTTTTCCTTTTTAGATTACTGGGAAAAAGCAAAATAAATATCATGCAAATACTTAATTCTTCTGTTTTTCTGAAACTTACCAATTGCACGTCGGAAGTTTTCCATTAGAACTTCTGTTTTCTTGATCTCAGTGGAATAGACCTCACTTCCAACCATAGGACAAAAAGGAACTTTACTTCCCAGTTCCTGAGCAATAGCTAAAGCCAAAGCAGTCTTAAAAAAAAACCAAAAACAAAACCCGCACATTAATTTTTATGAGAATTAACAAAGGATTCTTTCTGCACAAAGATAACTTTCCTCATCATATCACTTTACATATGTCAACTACTGATTTAACATTAAGACTACTCTGCCTGACATATATTTCTCACATTTAACAACGCTTCTCTCCCCAAAACAAGTTAGACACATATAAAGGGACTTTTACCAAAGACTTATAAAACACCTTAAAGAAACAATACTGGGCATTTGAATTTGACGTCTTATACAAAAGTAAAAAGTCTTAAATAGCATGGGGAAAAAATAAACAAAGCAAAAACTATTTAGGCTTTTAATATAAAATTAACTTCTAAGACTTCTTCAGAGATGATATGACCCATGTGTTTGGTAACCTACAAGAGGTGGTTTCACACTAGTGATGCCTGAACACAGCACTGGATACTGCCAATGCTGATGACATAGCAAAAGTCAAACTATAAAGCAGGAATCCATGTCAATAAATTGATAAAAAAAATTCCAGTAGATGGAAGCATTATGTAACCACCACCTTAAAATGGTTTTGACAACAAATTAAAATAAAACAGATTTGGGAATACTTTGTTTCATATCAAAAAAAGAAAAATAATACCTTGCCAGTTCCAGGAGGTCCTGCTAACAGCACAGCTCTGCCAGCCATTTTCTTGCTTTTGATTAGTTCCACTATAACCCCACAAGCCTGTAAGTTAAACAAGTATTTACACCGTTAACACAAGTATTCACAGAATCACAGAATGTTAGGGATTGGGAGGGACCTCAAAGGATCATCTAGTCCAATCCCCCTGCCTGAGCAGGACCACCTAGATCAGATCACACATGAAAACGTCCAGGTATTGCTGTAATATGTTTTGTTCCAGTATTACTAAAAGTGTTTAGAAATATAAGGTTTTGTAAGCCCGCTAAACATAATGAGGATTTCAATTGCACGCACACAAAAAGGGAGGCAAGACCAGAAAAATCTACTTCCTACAATCATTTTATCTGACAGAGACATTAAAAAATAAATAAATCACAGACGACAAAGCTCAGCCTAAGAGCAAAGACTGTCTTCCCCCTCCTAGAGTTGCAGGCATATTTAAACTTTCAAAAATAAAGCAGAAAATGGATCTTTGACGTTCAGAGCGACCGATCAGCTAAAGCCCCCGCCCAGGGCCAGGCACCTGTCTGAAAGAGAAGCTCCGCTCCCCAGCCGGCGCCAAACCTCTTGAGTCCTGGCAGGTTTCGTTGCCTTTGATACCCCGATATCTCTACGCAAGGCAGTCACCCGCCCTTGCCGCCAGCTCATGGAAAACAGCCGAATTCCGCCCATCGCCTCTCGCACAGCAGAGCGCACGAAGGAGCCCAAGCAAAGACCTTCACTTGCTCACGGGACTTTATACACACAGCACAGCTCGGACCGGGCCCCCGCCGGTGGGCCGCACGGGGCGCCTGAGGCTCCCCCTCAAGCCCCAGAGGAGCCTCGGCCGGGCCCTGCCGCCCCCCTTGCTCACCTCCCGCGCGTTCTCCTGCCCCACGAGCCCGGCTCCCGCTGGCTTGGCGGTGCCGCTCTCGTCCAGCCCCAGCCCCTTGACATGGCTGTGGGCGGCTATGCGCTGCGTCTTCGAGGTGCTCTTCACCTCCTCGATCTTCATGGCGGGGCAGAATTCTCCCCGATCGCCCGCGCTCGCCACACGCGGCCCGCGCGTTACCAAGGCTCCCGGAGCGCGGCCGCCTCCGCCCGCCCCGCCGCGCCATTGGCCCGAGTGGCAGCGCTCTCGATGCTTATTGGGCGCGGCGCATGCCTGTCACCGACAGGGGGTGCATATTTTTTAGGGTCCGACAACCCATTTCCGTGTGCGACGCTTCCAGAGGGTCCGGGCGGGCGCGAGCGCTGCGGAGGAGTCGGGCCGGGAGGAAGGGCTTGACAGGGGCCGCGCCTGGGCTGAGGGGGACTTTGTGGGGAGGCGGCGCAGGCTTTCCTGGAGAGAAAAAGCATCTCGTTCTCGCTCGGCAGGTTTGGCCTTATGTGTACATGAACGCTGGCTGGCAGCGAGCCGGGGACTGTGCGCAAGGGGCTCTGAAAACCTCTGCGGGGTTTAGCTTGGAAAGTTGAGGCTTTCCAAGGGTGTTTTCTGGATCTTTGTCAAAGAAAGAGTAAGAGCAATCTCTTACCTGCTCGGTATCGCTCACTCGCTCCTGGCTTTCAGTGTAACTCCAAAATAGTTCTGTTACGCGTGTCCACAGCATTTATGTACGTATCTGAGGCTTTAGCATACGCTGTAGGTACAAAGCCTTCTGAGCTATGACTTACTGAAATGAGCAAAAATACTCCATCTTCTCAGCAGGTAATTTCGTGGCCTCACAGGCTTTACCATCGTTTCCTCAGGCCTGTGAGGCTGTAGCTTTCAGGCTGTTAGAACTCCTAACGGTGGCTGAGCTGGAATTCTGCTGCACCTTTTATGTGGTGTTTAAATGCTTGAGATGGAGGTCACTCACAGTGAAACTCTAGATGGGATCTGGGAACCTACCATTCCAGTGACTTCTTGTCTGTAGATACTGGGATCTCTCGCCTCCAAAAAAGAGAGGACTCTCTTCCCATGAATATATATTGTTTTCTGTGTGCGACTATAGAACTATGGCTGTGTCTGCAGCGCTCGGGGCCACTGGACTAACATGGTCCGATGCAGGACTGCTCACTGTACGAAAGGATGGTGCCACCTTGGCTTTCCCGTGTGCTGCCAGGGAGAATTGTAAAAGCGGTCCCATGATGATATAAGCTAGGAGAGCAGCTTTTAGGAAGGATGGGAGTTATAGTTTAACTTTCAGAACCCCATTGAACAATATATATGCTATTCATTCCCTTTTTGTCTAAGAGCTGCTGTTGATTTTATTATAAATGTCATTCAGCAGAGGAAAGACTACTATTTGTTGCTTTCTTTTTCTGTTAATTGTTCTGTCAGTTTATATTTACATAATCTAGTCTAAAATTGTAATTACAATATAATTGCACGCATGTGTTGTTCAACACCTATGTAAGGGTATCCTGTTGTACAACTGTTTAGCTAAGAATTTTCGAATCCAGCAAATATAATCTATCCTTTAAATAACGAAAAAAGCATGTATGTTATTGGGCTCTATGCATCCTCTCAGGGTCATATTAGTCACAGAATACGAATACCTAATATGTACTGAACTGCAGGCTTTTTCTTTGCAGAAGTACAAATATACAGCTTTGATTTCTCTAGTGCATTAAACTGCCGCAAGTGTTGTGGGTAAGTCTGATCAGAGTTCAAGTTTCTGCCAGTTCTGGAAGAATAATTAGCAAGCCTTCTAAGAACTCTGAAGCCAGTGATGCTGTTAACGAGGTCCAGGCTAGGTATGGCCCTCTTTTTAAGGGCTGGCAATGGGTGAAATACGTGGTATTTGTTACCTTAGACTGAAATCTGTCCATATGCCCCTTGTTATCTTGCTTGATGTTGCAGCTAGGTCTAGTTTTGAGATTACGGTGTTTCAAAGACTGTTTAATAATATTTGCTTATTTCTTTTTGGTGAAATTCAACATATAGGAAGGTAGACGGCAGGAATAGACAATGGCTGTTAATCTTCATTATAGCTTAAAGGAAGGATAGAAATATTCCGTGTGTGTAAAAATCAGATAGGCTACATAAGGTTCTTTAACTTCAGAAATACTAATTCAGTTAGATGTTTTTCCTGATAAAAGTGGGTAACAAACAGAAGTGTTACTTGTTTGTCTACAGCAACATGATGTCTCAAAACCAGAATTGGAGTAGATCCAAAAAAAAATCAGTCTGCTAGTGACCACTGCTGTTCAGTAAATAAAATCTACTGCCACGATGAAGGTACAATTTTAGTACTGACCTGCAGAAATTGTTATGAAAATGGTTTGGGCTTGTATTTGTAGTAGAAGAGGATATTTCAATATAAAAAAGAACCAGTAAACAATTGTTTGCTTGACATGTGAAGCTGGCTTCTCCCTTGTGCTTGTTCCAGTTAGTACCACTTAACAGGGTTTACAACCATCCATAAGCTATGAGTGGTTTGGCACATCACACTGTATTGATTGTTTTACTCATTCCATATGTTCTTCTAGCATTCTACTGAAATTGCAGTTAAAGGGGGAGAAGAGTACGTTTGGGTGAGGGAAAATAAACAACAATCCTTTAGACCACACAGGATTAATTGTTTATTCCCCAGAAGGAGCAGAGTACAAGTGGAACTACTGGAAAGTTTAGAATTAAACTTAAATAGCTCAAATGATCTTTTATAATTGATGTCTGATGTGTTATGATGCAGCTGTATGAGGAAATATTGAACGTTAACATGATTTTTTTGTGATTTTTTTGATAGTTAACATATAATAATTTTGTTGCAAAACATGAGTCATTGATCTCCTTTGTCCATGCCACCAGATGGAACATAAGTAGGTTGTTCAGCCATTCTGCCCATCTCATGTTATAGGTGCTTTGAGTATAATTTAATATTTCACTAGCCAGTTAACCAGAAAAAAATAATACCTGTCACTAACAGTCTGAACTGTTATTCCCCAGGTTTAATCAACTCATTTTACCAACGTTTCTTTTGCCCCCCTGTTTGAGGTCTCCTATTTGGCACAGACGTCATGCGATACCCGATGTGGGAGCTGGAGACTTGAGAGCTGTTTTCCTAGACTAAATGTTTGAGGTTACAGGACGTGGCCTAGTTTCACATAAGCTTTCAAATTTCAGTGGGACATGCTGAATCCTGAAACTGTCAAATAGTGTATTATTTTTGGAGTGAGAGAGAGTACGTGTGTGAGAGTGTGTGAATGACCTTTACATTTTTACCCTGTCCCAAAAGTCTGACTTCCTGCCCTTTCTCCCATGAGTCCATAAACTTTAGCAATTAAAGAAAACACTTTTTAAGGAAGAAATTCAGAATAGGAGAACGACTGGGAAGAAGAATGGTGTATTAAGGAGAAAACAAGGAAAACAGCTAAATGCCATAAACTGCTTGCTTCAGGAGGGATATAGAAAAATTTGGAGAAGCTGGGATTCTTTCATTTTGCCATGTTGCCCTCTCATCTTACTAATATCAAGACCTCTGTGTATGGAGGGTGGGGTGTGGTGTGTGTTCTGTTTATTTCCTGCAAAAGAAGCTGCAAGATTTTTCCTACTCTTCATCAAAGCAATAGGAGTGATGAATCTTAAGGAATGCTGTCTCTTAATTTCCAAATCTGTAATTAATTCTAGAACTTTGTAAGCTAACAGAATGGACCTCTCTAAACATTGAATAAAAGTGCTTATGTCTATATTTATCAAATTTCTCCTTCTTGATATTGGTGCTGTAAGTGTATTCATTTCACAGGTGACGTGCACCCTGATCTTTCAAGTGACGTGGCAAAATCAGATCCCCAGGCTCTAAAATCCTGGAGACAAAGGTGTGTTCTGAGTGGTAACACTGACTGTAGACATTGTAGCAAATTTGTGTGGTGTGTTGTGGGTTTTTTTTTCCTTACCACTCCACAAGAACAACTGCATTCGCTATCTAAAGAGTTGCAAGTGTTTTCTGTGTTGAAAGGAAGAAAACTAAGAAGCCTGCATTTCTGTCTGACATCCCTCCTTGCAGGTCACTCACGAGTATAAGGTTATAGAAGAAATCCCACCATTTTTATGTAAGCAGTGGAATTAAATCCATTTCCCTATAGTTTTTTTAATCTTCCTTCCATCTCCTTGCCAAAAAGAATTGGTTTTTTTTTTTTTCCCCATCCCATGAGTTCTATCCAGTATCCCTCTAGTTATTGTCTGAGCAAAATCCAGCTCCTTGTTTCACAGGTAAGTTGGCAGACCAAACAAAACGGGTCACACCTGAGCTCTTGCTGTAGCCTCTTACACTGTGGGCCATTGAAATGGGCACTTCCTTTACCTCATTGCCAGTTTTCACAAGAGTTGTAGAAACCTTTAGACCTCTATAATTTGTCAAAGCTTGTCGAAAATGAGAGTTATTTTAGATGTTTTGGGAGGACGTCTGGATAATGCCCCTTCTGGTTAGGAATCAGGCCTTTTTCCACCTCTTACTTCTGAATTTATCTAATAACAAATAAAAAAAAAGAATTAAATGCTAGGTGATATGCTACAGGGATATCTGTGTGAGTTTTAACTGTGTAACTTTCCTTATGGGAATGGATGTGTACTTTCCCTTCACTTTGCCAGTATGTATTGGTATAACAGACTGAGATGTTCAGGGCAATGAAGTGTACATGAGCCTTGTGATTTAACAGGAAACTATTCAAAGCCTGGGAACTTGGTCTGAAAAGTGACATTATGCTTAATTTGGCTCCCATGACAGAGCTCCCACCAAGCTGAACTATTCTGCTCAAGAAGCTGATTACCAGGCTGGCTCAGTGCATTGGCAGTACTCCCTGTGAGTTCATTTCTTTCCTTTAGGGAGATAGTTGTCTCTCAAATAGCACTGAGTGCTAGGAATGACAGCTATTTTTTTTCCCCCTGTCACTGAGTCATTGATTCTGTCATCTTGACTTCTGTGTGCTTGGGAAGGAGGTGTAATGTGTACCCAGCTTTAAAGCTGTACAAACTTCCATATGGAAAGTGTTATATGAAGCAACTTTCTTTGTAAGAAAAAGCCTGGAGTTTGGAGTCAAAGCCTCAAAACTAAATCCATTCATTAGTTATTCAGATGTGAATGCTAAATACTTCAGAAATATATATTACTGCATAGGGAGAGCAAAAAGGCAACAGCACTGCTTGCAAAGAAAAAACATCTGTAGAATACAGTGTGAGTCTACCCTACTTGGACACCTATGGGAGGTCCATAGCCCAGTGTTGTTTTCCTGGCTTGTAAACAGCTGTTACCATTTGAAGTGGTGCTTAGGACTTAGTAGTCACTACTGAAAATGCAGAGCACATGTGTTAAGCTTTATCCTGGAATGCATTTGGCCCTGTGTGCCTCCTGGGTTATCGGTAAAGCCAGGTGACTTAAACTAGTGAAAGGTGCTCCTGCCTTTAGCCTCTCCAATGCTCATCTACCTGTTGGGTTTTGATTGGGTGGATTTTTTTTTTTGTTTTACAGGAGAGCTGCTCATTACTGTTAATAAACTTGATTATTCTTAATTGCATAAAGGTATGATTTTTAAGAGGCCTCTTATACAACATAAATATACTTTTACAGGAAAATGAATTATGCAAACCCGGAAATTAGTGATTAAGTGTAAGGAGAGCAAATGAACCAAATGTGAATTTACAATGTCCAGATGACTTGGAAATCAAATCTCAGCATCATACCTGCAGCAGCACCAGGGTGGGGTTGTCCTTGCAGGCAGAATGAAGGTGTGCTATGACATCGAGCAGGCTGAGCTAAGCAGCCCTGCAGTGACTAATTAACGTGGGCCAGATGAGAGCAAAGTGCTGGTGCCCCAGGGGCAGTCACAATAACCCCATCCCCAGGAGCTCTCTGCAGCCACTGCTCTTGGCTCCCTCCTCCTGCAATTAGCCCTGGCCTTGGGGAGCCCCAGGCACACACCTGGGGAGGAGGCACCAGCTGTTAGGTGTGTGCTCATCAAGGTGAATTGGTTTAATTGCCTCTCCTCCATAAGAAGGCCTCGGAGAGAGGACTTGGCAGAGCGTGGGCAGTGGAGGAAGCCTTCAAGCAGGTGCTGAGAGATGAGTCAATGCTTTCATCCTTGCCGGTACAGCTGCTAATAGACGAGCAGCGACGAATCCCACCAATCTTGTGCCTTTCGGGGTCACCTTCCCGGTGCGTGCTGTTAGCGCAACGCTCTCGATGTGTTTTAGCATGTTTTCACGTCGTGCCTGTGGAGGTAGGTGTCCGCATCGTGGCGGGCACGGACGGGTTTTCCTGAGGCTGAGCGACCCGCGGAACGGCGGCGGCGGGGCCCGTGTTGCCGCCGGGGCGCTGTCGGGACGGACCGGCCGGGTGCAGCGCCGTGATGGCCGCCGGGTCCGCGCAGCCCCGCGTCCTCAACGTGAACGTGGGCGTCCTGGGCCACATCGACAGCGGGAAAACGGCGCTGGCGCGGGCGCTGAGCACCACCGGCTCTACCGCCGCCTTTGACCGGGCGCCGCAGAGCCGGGCGCGGGGCATCACACTGGACCTGGGCTTCTCCTGCCTGCGCACCGCCCTGCCGCCGCAGCTGGGCCCGGGGCCCGGCGAGCTCCAGTTCACGCTGGTCGACTGCCCGGGGCACGCCTCCCTCATCCGCACCATCATCGGCGGTAAGGGGGGGAGCGGGGGCGCCCACTCCTGCCCGCCCCGGGGCTCCGGCGGCCGAGAGGCCCCTGCCGGGGTGCTGCCGCGCCGCTCGGGGCTCCGCGGCGGCGCCTTCCCGGTGCCTCGGAGCGTCCCGGCTTCCCGCGGGGAGGCGAGCAGGGCTGCTCCTGCCCGCCCGAGCGCATCTCCCCTGGGAGCTTCGGTTGTGCCGGTCGGGGGCCCCGGGGTCTGCGGCACCTGGGTGGAAGGCGGGGGTGGGGTGTCGGGGTTTTCACGGGCCTTATGACTTTATTACGCTTCTTTCTAGTTGCTCCTCAAATAAAATACCAGTACTCGTAGAAAAACAGTGAGTAAATTTGAATTATTTGGATGCTCTTTGGACAGTCATGCCTGCTCGGTTTTCTTAGCTTACTTGAAGAAAAAGTTTCTTTATTGTGTGTGGAGACCTTGTTTGTGGTATTTAAGGGCAATATTAATTTTTATTTTCTTGCTTGTTAAAGCTGTCAGAGTTCGATATGCCCTGTGGTTGACAGCTGTGGTATACTTGCTGGACGTGCTCATGCAGAACTTTTGTCTTGGAGATACTGGGGAGTTATAACGTGATAATCTTAAATTTTGTGGATTTTAGTAACTTTCCGTTTTACTTCTTTGTAGATGATACCAGAAGGTTAGTCTGGTCTCTGTGAGAGCCTATCACCTTGTTCTATGAGAAATAGCACCTCCCCCTTCCTCTCTTAAAAAGGGTTAAGAGGTAGTTGGTGCTTGACTAAGGATATAATGGAGTTGCAGCTGTTTAAAGTAGTCACAGGCTGGTTAACTGCAACTACAGGGACCTCTGGAAGTTCAGTTCTTGGGTGTTTCCTCTGCTAGTGTCTCTTCAGCATCAAACAGGTGGTAGTTTTGCAATGCAGTATATGTTTCTTTTCAGCTACACTGAGGTTCAGGCCAAGTAATTAATGTATGAATTAACCCCCTTTTGAACAGATGTGTTATTTGTAAATGGTGTTAGTAACTGCTTTGTTTGTGTTTCTTTTGGATAGGATAATAAACATTTGCTTATTTCTTGCTTTCACTAGCAGTAAAGTGCTCTGTACCACTAATGTGTGCTCTACAGCTGCGAAGGAGGAGTGGCTGTGTGCTGAAATCCAGAAACCCGTGGTCTTTTAGTCGTCTTTTGTAATTTACAATTAGCTGCCATTCTTAGCTAATCATAAGCACCTGATTAGCTTCTAAAGAACAAAGTTAACTTTGGCAAATGGTAACTCTTCTTGGAGGTACTGAAGAGTGGCTTGTAGTTAGACATTCCTTGCTGCCAGAAACAACTAATCTGAGTGGGGCGAACTTTCTCATGAAGAAGATGTGGGAAAACTTGGAAAAACAGGTTTTTTTTTAATCACTTTAACACTTATCTAGGGTGATTGTTTAATACATAGACTTCTTGTTGCTTCCTGTTATTTGTATGAAGAACTTCAAGGCCTTTAGTCATTGCTGTCTGCATTGGTTAAGTTATGCAGATTTCCTTGTTGATACACCATGGTGGGAGAGGAAAAGATGTGGACAGTGGACTAGACTAGATGTCATGATAGAGTTTTCTTCCTAGCAAAAATGATTCCTTACAGGTAACAATTCAGATATGTAAGCATGTCACATTGGCTTAGTTCCAGTTATACCAGATTGTGTATCTCAGTGAAAACATTTGATCAGCATGACTTACTGCAATTCTATGTATTAAGAAAGAATTGTAGAGAAAATGCAGTATTGTGTTAATACTTAGTTTAAAGAGTTAGAAATATCAGTTTTCTGATTGATAGTATACATGTATCTTGGTAGTGGATGCGTTTTTTTTTTTACACTACCAGGTTTAAAAGGTGAAGCCTTGATGATAAAACCTGGTCTGTGCCTGTGGGACTACTTAGGTGCCTACAGTTTTAGTATGGTTTGGTGAAACTCAAACTGAAGTATAGCATATCTTGTGTAACAGGATACATCCTTCAGTGTTTAGGGTGTCAGCATTTCAGTATTACCAACTTTTCCAGCTCTTAAGAAACGTAAAGCCAGGCCTCCAGATAATGATGCTTTAAAAAGATTGTTTTCATCTGCTTCCTAATGATAAGTGTTCAGGGTCCACCATTCCAAGCATTTTCTTTGCCAACCAGGAATGCTACTACTTAAGGGAATCTGTGATTTCCCTGTTGCTTCAGATTTTCTATATATAAGGTTTGTAAAGAAAACCTAAGTGCAAAGTACTTTATCTTCCTTGTGTGTTCTGCACTTCATATTTCTCACACCTTTAAAATACTGCTCTTCTGAAATTAAGTTCTGCGATTGCTGTAGATGTGAGTTAACCTACAGAAAAACTAGAGAGGAGGGCTGTGGGAAAGGGATGAGAGCAATGTAAAGTGGAATGACAACAGAAGGCTCTGAAGCAGCCTTCTCAATAGGTTAGTCATATGTGTGCAGCTTTTGCAGTAGAAGCTACAAGTGTGAAAATGTTATTGCATGCTCCTACTGTTTGAAGCTTTCCCTTCTTTTCATTGAAGGTGGTGTAAACTAGTTGGCTTCACCTTGAGTGACCCCATCTTATGGAAATGCTGTCTGCTGTGTCTGGGTAGCACCAGCATTATTCAGTCAGGTCTCCCATGAGGTGACTGGCTCAAGGGGTTCTTTCTGAGGAGCTCCTCACTGGCTTCACAGGGAAGCCAGTAGTGTCTGTGTTTCTCTCTCTTTTTTTTTTTAATCTCAACTCTACTCTTCCAGTGTGCCATTTTCATCAGTGGTGTCCCAGACTATCTTCTAGTCCAATTCTATTTTCTCTGTCATCTTTTTCTGTGCTCCCAGAGTGCTCTAAGGGTTAATTCCTTTGCTGTACAAAGCTGGTAAATCTGTTTACAGTTTAATTTATACTGTTTACCGTTCTTTAATGTATTTATGTATCTAGGTAGTTCTTGAAGTAGGGTTTTTTTTTTCATGGCTGAATCTAGTATTAGATTTTTGTCATGCTATGCCAGGTAGCATTTGACCTTGCAAATGCTTCTCACAGTCACTCACAGCATGCTTATTTAGAGAGAATACTTTAGGATTAAATGAATGCAGAATATTTGAGCAGTGACCAAATGGAATGGAAAATGGAAGTCATATTTCATTCTGTGTGGCTACATTTTTCTTGCAAAGCTTGTCCTTGAGAACAAAACATATCAAATGTTAAATCAAAAGATTTTTTTTTTACCTGCATGCTAGGAATTGGAAATGCTGCAGACAGTTCCAGTCAAGATGCTTTCCTAAAGTTTTAGCTGGAAGGTGATAGTCAAGGTTGGAATGGAATAAATGACGGGCACTTGACTTACTACATGATGGTTTCACTTGTATTTAAACCATACTGGTTTATCCTTCAATAGCAGGCTCTGATGTGGGAGGAAGGCATTAGAAGTTATCATGGATAGCTGTATGGCTTGGACTCTGCCATGTATTTCTTTTTATCTTGTTCCAGAACTCCTGATTTTGCAATAATTTCAAGACTTTTCCTGTGCTTTAGTAGGATCTTATCTGTCTATCATGTATCAATCAATGCAATAAATACTGTATTTATAGCTGTTTGTAGTTGACTTGTTAAATAGAGAAAACTGAATAACTGAATTTTGAGGGTCAGTTCTTTAGCTTGACACAAACAGTAAGAAGCACCTACATCAGCCTTATGCGTGCTTTCTGCACGGAAGGAATGATTGCAAATGCAGTACTGCTATTTTTACCATTACTGCTTTTTTCTATCACTATGGAGATTGAAAGTGGTATTTTGTTAAAATTTCACACCAGAGTGGGGTAGTTTCTGTCACAGGTGGTGTGTTGTTTTTTTTTTTAAAGCTTCTGTTGTTAAATTTCAGGTCTCTAATCTTCCACAAAGCTGATGTTAATGTCATCAAAGTAAACTAAGAGTTGCTTTTACATTTGTTTGTCGCAGCCCAGTACATCCAGTAGGGTCTGGAATGGTTTCTCAAATGAGTTCAGCAGTAAGGGATGCCTGCGGAGAGGTTATATGAGTTAATCTGCCAAAGAAATTCAATCCCCATATTTCATTTTAAGACCACTTTGCGTAGCAAAGTAGTTTAACCAGTAGCAGATTTTTTACTTGCTGATGGTTAATTTCATGCCCTACAAAGGGTCAGCACACTAATACAGAAGAACATGATTACCTCATCCTAGCTTCCCACACACGCATGCCGCGAAGGGATTCCGCAGTGTTTGTTTTAGGTGAGCTGTTGTCAGATGCCCTTTATCTGTTGGATTTTGAGATGGGTCCTCAAAAGAACTTACAAAAAAGAAAGTTGTCTTTTTTTCCCCTACAAAGTTCAAAGGACAGAGTAGCCTTATAGGGTTTTAATTGGAAAGCTACTGCTTGACCCTGGTTGTCTAAACCTGGGGGGGGGGGGGAATTCTGACAAACTTGTAGTTTTGTAATCCTTATGCCTGTCTGAACCTTTGACCTTTTTGCTTTATAACTAGAGCTTCATTGTCACCATTTGTCCCTGCAGTTCCTTTCAAAGAAAACTGCCTTGCAAGTGTCTGTTTCCACTTTGCTGCTAAGTTCTGTTAAGGAAGGGTATTAATTCATACCTGATACATTGGAGGGGCCAAGACTTTTGAACTTGCCCAAGAGCTTGAGGAGGGGGAAATGAGCATAGCAAAAGCATGTCTTGCTGATGCAAATGAGTACAATGAAAACAGTCTTGGGAGATCAAGGGAAATGTGGTCTTGTTACCAGCATTCAATTCAGTCAGATGCAGATTATTTGTAAGATTAATGTGGCATAAAAAAAAAGTATTTTTATTACAGATTAGTTGTTTTGCCGAGTTTTGTGTAAACTTTTAGGAGGATTTGTAAGCTCAGGGTTACCTTTGCATTACTGTCATGAAAATACACTTCTGTCACTGTTAACTTTTTCCTGTTGACACCTTTGTGAAGGTGCGACGGTTCTTGTTTTTTCTGTTCCAGGCGAGTGAACAAGTAGAGTTTTATCGTTGTAGAGTGTATCTATGGATGACTTAAAGTTATGTGGAGACCTCTGTCTGTTGAGTGCACGTGTTGAAGGGAAACCTCTGGAGGAAAGAGTGCCTTGTGTTGTTCAGTGGATACAGTTCTGGTCAGAGAAGTCACTGGAGAGTCTTGAGGACTTTGACTGCCAGCTTGAAGTGAGAATAACATAATAATGAACCTTGTTCTGGTGGAAAATATACCACTCCCACTCATGAGCCTTTATGTAGTGGTTGGTGATATGGAAGTACTCATTGGCCAAGAGAGTTCAACTAGCACTAATGCAAATGTTTTCCAAACCTGATTAAACTTGTTGGTTTTGGTGCTTGTAAATTGCTGACATTGCTTTGTATTAGAAATGCAAATAAATAAACTTTATTTCTGTAAATGAAAACACTTTTCTCTTGAAATTGAAAGTGTATTTTTTTTTAGTTCACTTTAAGTAATTTCGCTGGTGCCTGATACTTGTCTGACACATTAAAGGACTATTTTTATTGACATTTTAAAGGGAAAGCCTCTTTTTTGACTGAGGATCTATGCATAAAGAAAAGGCAACCAGTATAAAAATATTGCTGCTCTAAAATCCCCCTTGCTTCTAGCCCTTGAAGTGCAACTTTGTCTACTGGATGTTAGAGTGCACAAGAGGGCAGCATTTGCTTATGATGTGGGATCTTAATGATAAGTACGTAGGGTGACAGGTCAGCATGTATGGAGTGACCTTACTTTGAATCAAAATGGAGTTAAGTAGAAGATTTGGAACACAACTGTGGCTTAATTTTGCCATTCCTAAAGAAAATATCCTCTGTGTTTTAAGGAAGGTTAGTCTTATTTCATCTACGATTTGGATAGTGCTTTTTATACCTCGAGCAATAAAAACGTGCAGGGTGTTGTTTTATATGTTACATGAGCTGCAGGTAGCACAGGTGAGACCAAACTGGTTTTCACTGAAGTTGTATGTGAGTGGTATGACTCTTCATCCACATAGAAAGGGCTGATTTTTATTTTATATTTATGGAAAGTTTATTTAGCTTAACCTGTAAAAGCAACTGACAATGCGGGAACCATGGAATTTAGTGTACACAATTATTTTCTTTAGTTCCCCTTTTCCCATTATGTCATTAATAACTGAGCAAAAGCAAGATAGTTGTACTAAATCTGTTTTGAATCACTTCTGTGTTATCTAGAGTTTGTTGTGTGAGATGAAGAGTAGAGTGAAACTTGTTTTTGTGGGTGTATCCCAGGGTACTTTAAAATTATAGTCTTCATGTGGAATTTTTATCTATCTATATTAACTTTAATGGTTCTAACTTTCCATTTATTATGCATCACTTCTCATTTCTGTGTGTATTAATGTTTTTGAGTGATGTGACAGTGAGACTAGTCTACTTGGCTGTTATGATTTCTATTCTATGCCCTCTTCTGCTTTTTTGACTTTAAGCTGATTTCCTTAGAGTTACACAGGTTCAACAAGCTCCTAAGCTATATGTTAACTCTTAAGTAATATTAGACAGCAAAGCAGGAAAAGTCTCCTTTTTCTTTTATGAGTTGAAAAGTTTAAAAGGAGCCAGAGAGCCACTGGAGCCATCATCTTCTGATCTCAAAAGCTATAATGAATAATCATACTCTCTTCTATGTCGTGTTAGAAATGTACTATTTCCTGTGTTCAGTTAAAAAAAAATTAATTGTGCGTATCTTGTTCTGAAGATGTGGTTTATAATTGAATTCTCAATCTTCAATGTAGATTGTAAACAGGAGTGGCTTTACTGAACTTTGTTTGAATGTCAAATTGTCTGTTGCTAATATAGGACAGTTTTTCTACACAGCTTTTGAGCAGTTGTGTGCATGCCTGCTTGTATACAACAAAACCGTGCAAATTCACACTTCATTATTTGACACAAAAACTTGACAACTTCTCAGGAAAACATAATAACCAAGTGCTGTAATGGTGCTGACTAAGTCTGTTTGATCATTCTTCCTATTGATTTAAAAACAGAATTTCTTTGTTCCATCGTACTGTGTGCAAGCATTCATCAAATAACCACATGCCCTTTCATTTCACTTTTGCTTCATTCTTCTCCTTGCTTGAAATTATTTTGTAAGCTATTTGGGAGAGTGGTCAAGCTTTATTAATCCATTTTTAGATGTTTTTAATTATCAGCTAATGTAGTGAAATCTTACAAATACTTGCATAAAATCTATAACAACTTTCTGTAAAATATGAAGCATGTTTACAGTAAAAATTACTCTTGTCAAAATAAATTTAAAGCACATTTTTCAAAGTAGTATTTTTACTGTTGATGGATATGTTTGCTTGCTAATTGGACAATTCAGTGGTCTACTCATCAATGAACTGGCTTAATAAGGCTCTACTGTATTAGTTTTACAGCTTGATTTAGAAGTTGTCTTCGATTAGTAGATGCTAGATATAAGTTGAATGATACGTTGCTTACGTATAGAACCCACTTCTAATAGCTAATTTAGCTTGATGGAGCCATGAACTTGGCTTCCTTAATATGTTTCTCTTTGTTTTTACTAGAAGTAATAGTGTGTGTTCTTGGATGACTGTTGTAAAGTACTGTTTATCAAACCCCTTGAGAAAACAAAATGCAGATGGAAAAATCTAGGTTATAATTGTAAGGCAGACATGTGACAGAGCTTCTAGCTAAGCAAGGGAACCCCCCTTCCCCCCCCCCCCCCCCCCCCCCCCCACCTTGTCATTGTTGAAGTCCATTAAGTGGCATAGAAAGTTGTTTTTCTGTGTGGCAGCTAGTTGTTTTCTGTCTGGGAACCTTAAGGTTGTCCTGGCAAGCTGAAGAGCAAGGACGGATGTTCTGCGGTGGCAATTTCCAGCTGGATTCTTGAATGCATTGTATTCTGTGGGTCACATAACGGAGCAAAATTGAGTGAGAGCTCCAGCAAAGAGAGACTTGAACAGCTCGTACGATAGCTGTGATTGCAAAGATACCGTGCATTTTGTGAGAAAATATTCTGTGCTATCTGTAAAATTCAGATTAAATAACCGTTCTGAAGTGCTTCCTTTAAACTGTTTGCTTCCAAAAAGCGTTGCAAGCTAAGTAAACACCAATAATTCTTATTTCCTATTTCCTTATCAGTTATTCTACCAAAATGTTCTTGCACAGCCTATCTAAGCTCTTCAAATGAACATGAAATGGTTAGTGTTGGCTTCCAATTTGAATTACGATCTCTTTCAAACTTAAGCTGATTAATTCTATGTTAGATTGTAATTATCAGTATTACCAGCACTAGGAGTTGTTGTGACCAGACAAACAAATATATATATATTTATTTTTTTAATGTAATAGCGAAATGAGTTGATGAATAGTGGAAGAAAAGGAAATGGAATAGAGAGAGGATAACTTAAAAATGAATAAATTGTATTCAGGAGCATCATAAGGGTAAAAGATGATAAGGGAGAGTAAAAATCAAAGTTTGAATTTTGAGATTTATAGGAGAAGTTGATCTGGGTAAGAATCCAGACCCCGTACCCCAGGTTCCAGAGAAGAAAGTATTCATTTGGGCTTAAGGTTTTGTTTAAAAACTCCTTGTTTTCTTTTAATTCGTGCCATAGAAGGATCATGAAGATTGTTTTGTCCGCTGCAGGTCTGCTTTTTCTGCAGACAAGTGAATCGAATCCAGTTCCCTGTAGCACTTTCTTGTTTTCTGTGCCAAAGTTTTCCTTTGTTTTGTGTCTTTCTTAGGATCCAACATATGGTTGGCATATAAGAGTAGCTGGTACTCCCAGATCTCACATGCTCTTTTTAATGGTGAAACTTTACCTCAGTTTGTTCAGCAAAGTTTCACCAGTCTTTTATTTGTTACATGTATTGTAGAGCAGGTGAGCATATTTTAGAGATGATTCCCGTGTATGTAAAATTTGAAACGGTATTTGAGAAACCTGTTGGGTAAGGAAAAGCTATAGAAGTGTTCGAGAATTGTTGATAGAACTATTAAATTATATTAACTAGGATAGGCAAGGGGAAATGTCTTTTGTCATTGATGTTTATTCATGCTTAAATCTACTTTTCTTATATTAAAGACTTCCCTTCCAGCAGTATTACTTTGGAGAAGAAAGTTTCTAAAGCATGCAAAAGCTGCATTTCAGAGAAACAAAATTATTGTAGTTTTCTTTTTTAGGATCAAGAGGAGGGGGAGGGAAAATGGTTTCCTTGTATTTGACTGTGTTGTTGGATGGAAGACAAAGCTCGGTCTCTCTTGCTGACTAATGTCATCATCGAGGCATTTTTTTCTCCCACAGAGCAATTTTGTCTCCATTGAGACCCCCGCAGCCATTGGCAAGACCATGGCCTGAGATTAAATCTCATGCTTGGGTGAAATTCTAATGACTGTAATTGTTTCCTCTTTTTAAGTCTGTGGTCCCTTCATCAAAGAGTGGTGCGGAAATTATGCATTTATGTTGTAAAAGGGGAGGTCATTACTACCTGAACCTGTGGTTGACTTCAGGGGATTCTGTGTCGTGTTCTGGCAGTGGTTATCCATGCTGACATTCCAGTATGTGAAATGATTTAAAGTGTGGCTTAGAGTATATATGTAAAGTTACAGTGGTGTGCCTCAGTCCTCTCTGGGGTTTGTGCCACTCTTGTTCGGCCGTCACCCGCTGCCGGATGATTGCTGCGCGCGATCGTGGGAGCGGTGGCAACTCGTGTGTTTTGGTCATCTGTTGGAATAGGAGAGAAGGAAAAGTATTTAATGTGGGTCGAAGTAGGTTTCTGTGAATGATGTTTTTCAAGGGTAAGATCCTAACCTAGTGCAGCCATGAAATAGTGCTGAACTTGTGTCTCCCCCAAATTGCAAAGGGCTTAGGACCAATCTGCAAGTGTTAGTTAACCCTCACGCTTCAGTATTCCTTGAAGGTGTTCAGCATCTTGAAGGATTTCACCAGTATGGTAGTGCTGGATGTGGAAGAACTGAACATAAGTGTGTCTGTGAATGTGGATCTGAAAAAATTACACATAATATTATAGAGGTAGCTTGCCTGATTCTGTGAAATTGGAATATACATATGTGTCAGTGTTGCTGAGGGATGGAAAAATTCAGATAAGTATTTTCTGTTATTTGACTTTATTGTGCAGTTCTATATGTACACAACTTTGGAACCATATTCACCCCTAACTTCTTTGAAGATTTATGAAAAAATCATGTACTGTATGTTAAGTAAAAAATTTTTGGAGTTTGTACTCCAATTTATGAAATAACCTTTAAAGGTGTCAGAGGAATTGACCAAGAGAATAAGGAAAATGGTTCAAATGGTACTTAATTTTAAGTGTCTAAGCTGCATTTAGAGACTACAGAAACCCCAAAATGTTGTCATTCCTCAGCATCAGAGCATCAGCACTCAGCATCAGAATCTTTCCCTGATCTGAGTGAGACGATGAGTATTCAGTTCAGAGTATTGAGAAGTACAACAACAACAAAAAAATCCTGTGTCAACAGTGCTATTCACCTAAGGCACCAACTTTGGGCATAACACTGAGACTTGCCACTGTCTGGCAATATTATAACTTCGAATAATATGATAATATGCCTCATTTTAAAAATTCCTTAAAGCCTGAAAAGCAAGTTTTTACACGAGAATTATATGCATGCGTTTACGTGTAAGCAAAATCCATAATAAAAAACCTTGAATTAATTGTTGATAATATTTATCCTTCTATATGGCATAAGAACAGTATTGCTAAACAGAATTTCCTTAGGGCATCCCTAAGGAAATTGTTTAAGGAAATAGTTTTGTTCTTGTAATTTGCTTGCTGTGTGATAGGTTTTCACCCTGTGGTGGGGACCAACCTGTATTTCTTTCCCTGAGTAGACTTTTCAGCTGAGTAACAACAGATATCCTCCCATTATTTCAAGTGCTGTGATAAAGTTGTGGTGGCTGGTGATGTTTACTCATGTGTTGGTAATTGAGCTCTCCCTTTTCTCTCTCCGGTGTGTATAATGATACCCAGTAATGCTAGCTTTTTCTGTCCTAAATTGCTATTTAACTGGAATTTCTTGTGGGATGAGAATCACTTGTCTGTAGTGCTCTGTGGTGGATCAAGGGGT
Organism: Tauraco erythrolophus; assembly: GCF_009769465.1. Classification (NCBI taxonomy): domain Eukaryota; kingdom Metazoa; phylum Chordata; class Aves; order Musophagiformes; family Musophagidae; genus Tauraco; species Tauraco erythrolophus. The sequence continues at coordinate 13,094,419 of NC_141476.1, forward strand.
GATATAAAAAAAAAGTATATTTGGTTAAAGAGAACTGTACCAAGGAGAAAATACTCTTTTTGTGAAGGGAAATAAAGTTTTGAACTGAAGCTAAATTTTTTAAGAAAAACAAAATCAAAAACAGTGATGGAAGAGCCAGTCTTTACGAGAAGTTCATCTCTGATGTAATTTTCATTACTGAGTAATTTTAATTACTGAACTGTATTCACTAACAAATGGTGGGTGGGTATTTGGGTGTTTTTACATTATTTGACCCTAAATGTGTTTTCTCTTTTGTTTTGAAGCTTTATTCACTGTATGAAATAGTTGATCGTTCTAGTAGTAGCCAGCACTGCTTTTGTGGGCTTTAATGTTTGCTTTGTTGTAATTTAAAGCCAAACAAATAAAATGTGAAGATAAATTTAACTTTTGGGTTTTCTTAAGTGCAAACCCTGCTGTCTATTTCTTTACCCACCCTGCACCAAGAAACAAGTGAGTCTGTAACTTATTTTAAAAGTACTTTTGTGGTTTTTTTTTTAAACATAGTCAAATTGATGCAGTGGTTGAAAGTTATTTTGGTTACTGTACTTGTTTCTTTACTCTTTGAATTTTAAAAATTTTAATTTTTGTTCCATTAAGAAAATGATAGACTAGCTGGGAAAACTAAGCCACGTATAAAATGTCAGGTTTATGGAAAACTTTTTTTGTATGTTTTTAGGTATAATTGAGTATATCCTGGGTAAAACCACAATTGAGTAATGTGAAATGTAAATTAGTTGACAGTATGCGTAAGCTTTGAAATTATACTATTTTAAACCTTACAGTAACTTATGGGTTCATATAAGGACAGTTGGAAGAAAATAGTTACAAGAATGTTGGAGGTTAAGCTGTCTAATTTATTATAGCAGTGTTTTCACTTTGTGTTGGAGAGCTAATAACTTCATAGCATCTCAAATGCAACTGTATTTACTATTTTTATTGAACACTGCAAAATTTTCAGGACACTAGGATGAAATAATCAAAATGTGCATGTGTTTTGGGGATGTTGTTGTTCTATTTGGAAGCTGTTATGTTTTCTGTGAAAGATTTGTGCTTTTGTCCTAGTCTGTGCAAGTTCCCCTTTATGTACTGTTTTTCAGATGTGGAATAAATAAGTTCTGTAAATGAGAAATGTGTTTGTGCTGAGGGGATGCTAAAGTGGGATCTGATGTTCCTTTAAAAAAAAAAAATCATTTAGGGATCAGCAGTGTAGTGCAGTATAGGTGTAAAAGCAGCCAAGATGAGCTCAGCTGACACAGTACATTTATGAGAACTTGTCATAAGAAGCAGAGTTGTGTGGTTAAGTTGTGATTTAAATACAGGGTGCTCAGACACTAGCTTATGTAGGTGGCAAACATGACTCTAGTAGGTCAGCAAAATAGCCCATTGTTCTAGTTTTTCTAAATTAAATATATTCTGGAAAATATGGTTTACTGCTAAGTGGTAATGATCATTGCAGAATATTTTAGATGCCTGAGTTGCAATCTCTCTTTCTACTTCTAGCTCTGAGCAACCAAAAAAATTGAACTTTAATCACCAAGGCTGTATTCTTTCTTGGTGATTTCAGCTTTCATTAAGCAGTGATTAGTACTCTTCAATTATGTATTCGTTTATCTTAGTGATGTGTTTACAGTTAGAGATAGTGTTGGTTTATTGAATTTGGCTGGTGCCTAGCAATTGCAGCAGATTTTTTCTTGCCCTGTAAGAACATGCAAGAAAGCAGTAGGAGAGAGGTTTATACCCTTGGCATTGTTTTCAATGATCATCTTACCTGATTTTTTTTTTTTTTTTTTTTTGAGGAAAAGTCCCCATGTCCTGTCCCCCCTCCCACTTAGAACTTTTAGAAATTCTGTTCTGAAATGCATCTTCCGGCTTTGTCTTTGCTGAACATCAGTGGTTCATGGTATCCCTCTTTCAGGTGCAGGGGAATAAGTAGTTTAACAGCCTGATCTTGAAGCTTGCAGTTGGAATGGATTTTTTCCTCCATGTTTGTAAGCTGACAGTTCCACAAATGAATTAAAAGATCTTTTTTCCTTTTCTTAAGAAGGGTGAGGGGAGAAGGAAAAGAAGAGGGACAATGCAGTGGGAAATGGGGTTGAAGAGCAATTTCTTGACACTTATGTTGTCCTTTCTAGTACAAGTAAGAAGGAGAAGAAGAGAAAAGGATCTCAATACTATTAAAAGCTGCCCTTGTTTGTTTTCTATCCTAAGTGGATAAGGATTAAGTTTAAGTGGGCGTTGGTGGACTGTGAGGTGGAATGGTGTGTGGCAGGGCGAGCAGGGTTGCTGATGGCCCACCTGTGCTTCACTTCTGTTTGTTTCATGTTCTTTGTTTGTACATTTTAAAATTATGTATTCAGTTTACTTCCAGATTTATCAGTATACAAGCTCGAGTTCTAGTTTATTAACAGAACTGAAATGAAATAGACTTCTTTGCCCAGTGCTGCTGCAGGGAGAATAGATTGTTGCTGCTGTCTCTTGGTACTGAAGACTTCAAAGCTTTAATTTTACTGATAAAACCCTTCCTAAAACTTGTGTTCTCTGGGATGTTGTGATTTTAATTTTCCTTGGAACAACAGAATCTAGCTCTTAGAGAGGCAGATCTTCTCACTGTGGTCTAAACTTACTTTTCTGAGTAACAGAGAACATCACATGTGTTTAAAACATAGTGACTACAAATGAGCAAATTTTTTTTTAAATTTTTCTTTCCCCTTGTGGTCTCTCAGGTCTCCCCTCTACCCTAACGTGTACCTTGCTTTAACAGGACGCTCTAGAGGTAAAAATCATATAAATGGATGCTAGTGTTACTTTATGTTAAGGGAGGAAGAAAATTAAGTACTCATTTGTGTGATTTTTATCTTTTTTTTTACTTCCATCTAGAGAGTCATTAAAGACTATTTAATTTTCTGTACCTATGTTACTTACCTTTTTCCTCTTCATGTGTTTTATTTTAACGTTATATTTTTACGAAACGGCAAGATAATTTTTTCCTCAAAAGCAGATTAACTGTGACATTTTAAACATAATTAATAAAAATTATTTATTGGAAGTACTTTAAGGAACTCTTCTAACAAAATTTAATTTAAGTCTATAGTAAATTGTCAGTAAGAATATACTTAATAAAATTCCTTTGTATTTCTCTTCCATTATTACTATGTGTTTCTTCAACAGCAGTTGTCTCCATCATTTGATGTGAAGACTGAAGTGGTTAGATATCAAATGAAGCATATTTACTTCGGTTCACTTGAAATGAAATTCTCATTCTGAGTTTTCCATCCCTTGTTCTGTAATTCTAGTTCTTACTGTCAGGAAATTTACTTTAGAATCTGTTGTTCTCTGAGTCTAGAAGATGCGAATAGGAAACAAGGCCTAACAAAATGTGAAAAGTAATACTTAAGAATATAAAAAATAACCTCATACAAGGTAAAAGCATCTAAGAATGGATTTCAGTGAGGAGAGAAGTGTGTAGTCTTCAGATATTCTTGATATCCTTTTGATACTGTCTTGTATTCTTGCTTACAATTTCCCAGGTGACTAAGAAAAAATTCCTGTCACAGAGGTTAGATTAGCAAGTGCAGATGACTTTGCTGGACTTCTGGGCGCTTCATTTCTAGAATCCTGTCCAAGCTAGGCAGTGATGGCTCAGCGCCTGTAGTTACTGCGCTTTCAATTTTTGCTGTGACCTGTGGACGCTTGAAATGTGCTGGTTAGGCTGTTCTATTTTTAAACAGCGAAATGCAAATTTACAGGTACAGCATACTTTGGAGTGGAAGCGATACTGCTTTGCGCTCCGCGTTGTTGTCGTGTTTGTCTAGGATTCTTAGTCTTTGTTGCGTGTTTCCATTGAATAACTTGAGCAGCGCCAGCATTCCTGAGAGCTGGTCACACGAGCTTGGCAGAGCAACGTGTGTGCTGAGCAGACTTTGTTCTCTGTAGGTTTTCTTCCCACTTCACTGGGGCTGTTGTCAGCCTATGTTTTAACTTGAAAATTTGGATTTAGGAGAGGAGTGGTTCTTAATTATCAAATGAAACATAGAAGGGTGAGTGCGAGATGCAGAGCCCCATAGGACACCTGTCCTACTTTTTCTTCTAATGACTGTTCCTGGTCACAGAAGCACAGCTCTGCTCTTGGTGAATTGTTTTGATTTGAGTGATGTTTTGCTTGACCGACAGGTGTTACTGCTCACAAACTTAGTTTCCACAGACTGCCACGACTACTTGTAAAATGTCTGTGACTTTGAGTCAACGCTTGTATTTTATTCAGTTGTTCATTCATCCTAGAGGAAATGCTGGCAGACTTGCTCTGAATTATTCTGAAATATCTATGATAATCTAAGCATGTTTTGTTTTACAAAGTATTTGAGCTGTCCTATGAAATTACTGTGCAGAGTTGTGATGAATGGTGTCACCTTTTGAGATTCTTCAAAATACCTATTGGAAAACTTTTTTCTTTAATTATGAGGGGTTTTAGAGATAAAAGGGCTGGTTTTGTATGTGGCTGGCTTCTGTATATTCACCTCCCAAGATCTATGCTTTTCTAGCTATAAAATTTGAAATAAAATAACCTGGTGTGTCCGAGATGAAAATATTTTAATTATTCTAGGGAGCAATTGGTCTAAATTCAGCCTGTGAGCTTTCTAAAGCTGGGGCCTTGGTTTTTTTTTTTGTTCATCTGAAGTGCTGAGCATGCTTGTGGCTCTGAAGAAGTAACAGTTCAGAGCCCAGCTGGGCTATCGGCATCCATGCAGCCTCCCAGAAATAAACTCTGCAAGGGAGTTGGCAGGATTAAGGTCCAAACTGGTACAAGCTCAGACCAGGTCTGTATCTTGCTTCTTAGTTGGCTGCAAAACTTCATTCACATGAGTGTCTCTTTTTAAATAATAAATAATTCAAAGTGTTTTAAATATTTTTTTTTTTAAAAACTAATACTTTACCAGTGAGATCTGGAGTATTGTTTTATGGCACTTATTCTGCTGGCAAATTTTTAAAAAAGTCATCTGTTTATAAGTCATGATGCCTTAGCTTTTTTGCCTTTCTCCCTATTAGTACTGTTGAAAACATTTCCTCAAGCATTGCTGCTGTCTCTTATCTCTTTGTGATTATAGATCATTAAATTCTATCCACCCTTAATACAGTTTAAATTCTAAACTTGGCGAGTATTGTGTCTAGTTTTATTTAGTAATTAAACTCTGCATTGCTTTTCTCCTTTACAGTCAGCATCACCTTTTATATTACAGTGGACTTTTATTAATTATATGGAAAATGTATTAATGTGAAACATGAACACCATACAACCTGCGCTATCTGGAGTGCTTTGTAGCATTGGCAATTTAGATAGCATATCCAGCATGATATAGTTTGTTTTGTCCTGAAGTACTGGGATGTGAGATTTACATGACTGTTGACCCCTTGGGACTGCTCTGAAATGAGGTGTATATCTTGTGCAATCCTAGTCAGCAAACATTTAAATGAAAATAAATACACTGTCAAAAAGCCCTTCTGTTGGCCTGGCAGGAAGTATGAAATAGTACCATATGCTCGATAACAGCTTCCTTGGAGAGGATCCTCTGGCACAGTGTGATGTGACTTAGTGGAATGACAAGCTATGCAGAATGGCTTGTTGTTGTCATGATTTGATATTTAATTGTTAGGCAGGGCCTGATGTCTGCCGTGGACTGAATGCCAGGGAACTGAGTACAAAATAAATATCTTTTTTAAATTTGAGTGGTGAGACTAATTTATCTTTTAAAACAAACAGAAGTTACAGCCTTTGAATGTTGAAAACTCCATTAAAGGGAACTGAGAAGAAACTAATAGATCACTGCTTTGAGTTTGGTTTCAAGTGATAAGTTTGCAGTGGGTTTGCATATAAAAACTTCCCTTGGTAATGCAATATTAACTCTTAAAACCTTAGCAATAACGATTTAATGACAGCATTAACTCTTCAACTACTTATGCCTTCATCTGAAATTTGCAAGTTAACAAAGCACCAAATATTCAGTGTTGCAGCAAGGCAGGTTAACTGACTGCTGGCTAGACTGTCCAGAAAAATGTCTTCCAAAATATTGCTGTTTACTTTGGCTCTCGTTATCTGTGTACAATGCAGAGAATGAAAGTATCCTATTTCCCAGAGCTGGCATCCTTAATTTAATTGTTTGGGACTGATTTGTTTTAGAGATTTCTTTCTTTCCATGTGCTGTACTGCTGTAACTGTAGTAATGCAGGTGCTTGAAATAAAACTTGGCATAAAAACTGAGATTGTTTGCAGGGTGTCTTTCTTGAGGACAACCTTACTTTTTTTTTTAATATGGATACACTTTTCATCCTTGATCCAACACTGCTGCTCTTGTAAGAGTTATAATTCTTGTTGACTTTTGGAGACAGTGAAAGTTTGAAGTTAGAGTGTTAGTGTTAGAAGTCTTGTAGAATTGTGTATCATGAAGTTGAATGAACTTCCTAGTCTCCATATGAATGGAGTTGTATGTTGAAGTACACGACACAAGGAGTAATGTCAATTCTTCTATGTTTATTTTTCCATTTGGTTACATGCTGCAGCAGGAATACCAGTGTGACAGTTTTTTTGCATTGCTGTCACAGAAATCAAGAAATTTGCATCAAAATTGGGGTTCACCATGCTCCAAAGTACGGAATACACTGAAGGCTAAATATAATATAGTCTTGGTAACTTGAGGTAGTTGTCTTTTCTGACTTCCCACTAGATATTGGTAGCTCTTTTAGTCATTTGAGATTGAACTGCTCGACAGGGAAGCAAAGCTCTAGTTGAATGTATGAGAGAGATACATGTAGGAAATTTAAACTGAAATAGGCGTATTTATTAGTGTCGTTGTAGTAGGTCTCTTCTTTATTCCTTGTCTCCCTCCCTCCATGTGATTCTTAATTGTGGTGAGGTTTACCCTTCCTTGACTGACATAATTTTCAAATTCTCTCTATAACATTCTGTCAATGCAGATGATGACCAAGAGTTACTTAACTCTACAGCCTGGATGTCATTCCATAGCTGGGCACTGCATTCATCTTTTGGGCAAGCTGTCATGGCTTCTGGTCAAAGCTGGAGTGCTCCCTTTGAGAAGAACTTCTTGACCCTTTGTACTTTGTACAGTATCCGCCTCTCAGGCGGACTCCGGAGCAATTGTCTGGAATGCGTGTCTAATGTGTTCCACTCGGACTCTCAGTTCCATTCCATAATGTTAGCTTTAATTGGCTGTTTTTAAACTTTCATGTACAATTTGGTTGTATACGGTAAATTACCACCCTCTTCGCCTTTTCCTACGAGCAAGAAACTAGAATCCAGACTGTGCTTTCCCTTGCTGCCTTTTACTACTGCCCTTGAGCTCTTTAGAGACAGCACTGGTGGGTAGTGTTTCTGGCAGAGGACAGACCTGTGTTACTAGTGCTTTTTTCCTCTAATCTCCCAAAGACTGTACTTTTTGAACATTGCATTGTGTTTTTGGGTTGACTTCTGCATTTGGAAGTTTAAAAAGAATGAACGCTTCTTGTCCAAAGAAGTATCTCCAATTTAATAACTGCTGCCTAACTCTTAATGTGACTAGATATCCAGCGTGTCCTCTAAGTGATTTTTATTTTTTTTAATATTCATATATTTTAATTTACTTGTTTGTATAAATGAGAACCTCAGGGTGCCATCAGTTGTATAGCAAAGGCTTATCTTATAAGAATGCCATTGTGTGTGCCTGGGAAGTGTCAAAATTTCTAGCATGAGCAGAATCATAGTCTCTGCTATGATACAGATTTCATCTAGGCTTAAGTACTTGATGGGAGCATCAGCAGAAGCTATTTTTGAGAAAGGATAGTTTAGTTACATGAGGGGGGAAAAAAGTTGACAGTACTGCATGCAAAACAAATTTTGTGGTTGAAGCTCAAAACAGTGATGAGTCTCTTGTTCGTACTTGGTATGAATAAAGTAAAACAAAGCCTGCCTTTATCCTCCGTAACAGGCTTATGAGCTCATGTTTCGGCTTTTCCTTTCCCCTCCCTTTCTGACATGGACTCTGTCTTTTTTTTTTCTTTGCTAAACAGACAGTAGCTCTCCACAATATTTTTAATCTCAACAAGTTGTCCAGCGGCTGATGATGCAAAAGTGTTGTATCAACAAAGAGGGGGATGATAGTTGGAGCATTCCAGGTCTGACATTTTTGGCCAAGGAACTGTGTATTGTGGCCACTGGTTCCTCCCTGCACAGCATGCCTGCTTCGGGCAGGAGACTACATTTCATTGACTCCTGTTGTGTGCCTCCCTGCTCCTTGTTTTAGGCTTCCCCAAGAAGTTATGACTGGGAGTCTCATGGCTTTAGATGAAAGAGCCTGTTGTCTTGTTAAATTATCTCCTTTCTATCTATATTTAAAGGAAAGCTGGCAGGTAAAAAAAAAAAGATACAGTAAAACAAAAGCTCTGTTATAGTAACATCTTAGGCTAGATTAGAATGAAACTGAAATAATCTATTTTTTTTATTTTTATGTATTTGTTTAGACTGCTTGTTTACCTGTAGTCCATTGGCACCTAGTAGTGGAACTGGACTCATTTCATTCAACTTCAGATGAGTTCCTGGGCACTGGTGGGATCTAATACACAAAAAACTATTCACTGAAATAAATCATGATAGGTATTTCCCCTTTTAGATTAAAAATTGTCCTTATACAAATTATATATTACAGAATTTTAAAATAAGATATTTGTATAATCATGGATATTGAGTAGCCATAAGCATCTTGTACTCTTAGATTTTTGAGAGAATTTATTTTTAAAATTTAACCAAACATTTTCTGGTTTTTAATACTCTAATGCAACTTAATTTTAAGCCAATGACTTTTTTTGACAAGTGAATGCAACTCGTGAACCTTTCATTCACCAAAAGTATAGCTGATAATTTTAAAAATGAATTTAAGAACTTCCTCATGACAACTAAACTTCTTGAATCCGTAAAAAAAATCTGCTTAGATCACATGATTTAGCCTTGCAGCACTGGTTTTATCGTGCAAATAAACTATCAAAAATGGTTTTATAAGCTAGTTGTTTCACAGACATGCCTGTTAGTTAGGTATGACCGTTACTGTCATAGTCTGACATCTCTTCAGTCCTGTCTGTTAGGCTGTTACAGTCAGATCCTTCTTCTAGTCATGAAGTTTTCCCCAATTTAATAAAGGCAAGGTGGGATAATTTGTTGATTTCTACCTGAATGCATCATTAACCATTACAAGAGGGGAAATTAGGGTTTGGTGTCTTTTTTTTTTCCTTTTTGTAAATCTTATTTTTGATGCAAAGGCTGTTCTGTCGCCAGCCAGTCCAGCATGTGTAGACTCTCCCCCCCGCCATAAAACAATGAGCACATTCAGGCACAACTCGTGTTTTCAGTTATTAAAAAACGGAGCCGTCTGTCTCTGCCTGTGACTTTAATCTTTAAGCCTTTATTCCCTGTACCCCACCCCCTCTTTCTTTCCCCAACCTTTTGTTTGTGAAGTGCAGAGCTACAGGATATGTGGGCCTGGAGTTTCTGAATGTATTGTACGTTCCCCTGGCAATTACAGATGTTTATAACCCTGACTGATGTTATTTCAGTTTTGTGAAGGGTGAAGAGAAAAAAAAATAATATATATATATAAAACTACTACAGGCAAAGAAAAAAGCATTCTTTAATTTTAAGGGGAGGGAAAAATAAAAAGGAGAAAGAAAAATGTAAACTTTTTTTCTTTAAAAAAAATTTAAAAAATCTTGTTCAGCTTCCTCAGATGGAACATATGGGAGCTGTGCATGAATCTATCTTGTCCATAGCCTACCATAGCTCTTCTGTTGGAACAGTGTGGTGTATGCAGTGATAGTACTGAGTTTTAGTACAAAACAAGCTTCTTGGCGTGGGGTCTGTGACCTTTGGATGCCTTATTTCAGATAGGGACAAGGTAGCCTAGGGCTTGAAATGGTTTGAGTAGCATCATGTTAATTTATTTCCAGCTTTACAGAGAAACTAGGTTTTCTTTTATATAGAAGAGTGATTTAGAATCTGATGAATTGGAGATGTACTTTTGGACTGGTGACTGGCAGAATTGTTCAAGAAAATTAATTTTTGTTAGTCTCATAGAAATATGGTCTTGATCTATACAAGGTTTAGAATCAATTTCTTATTGGTGTCCCTTGAGCTATCTAAAGTTTCAGGTCTACTATAAGATTAATGTCCTTGAATTGACAGAGGTGGAGAGAAGAGAATCTAGTAGGAAATCTCTGTTCAAGGTAGGTGTTAATTTGCGTGTTTCTTGGGGATCCCTATGCGTTTCATGATCTTCAGGGTAGTTGACTTAAAGCATTGAATTTAAGCAGAGAAAAGTTTGACGAAGTCGTGAATTTCAAGGTGGTTTGGCAGTGTCTCTGAGGTACAACTTTCATACCTATGCCTGTTTTCTGACTGCATGCAAACTTCTGTTTATAGGTTGTGCAAGTCTGGAGTTGCATGTCTAAAGGTATATTCAGGTCTCTCTAGCTACACCTGGTGTGATGGAAGTTCTTATTTCTTATGACTGCTGCATGAAACTTCTTGTTAGACTGATCTTTCAAAGACATGACAGAGGAATGAATGAGAATTCACAGTCAGATACCCTTTGGCTAGGCAGGACTTTAAGATGTTAACACAAAAGACGGCAAAAAAGTCTCACTGTCATACAATTTTAAACTGACCGAAATATGCTTAAAGAAACTCTAATAGACGTTCTAAGATGTTCATGATTCAGTGATTCTTCTAAGCACCCAAATGAGGCAATAGATGCTCTGTACTCACAATTTTCTAGTCCTTTGAGAAGAAAAAAACCAAGATGGTCATTAAGCATAGCACATTCTTTTTATCCTGAGATAATCAAGTGCTCAAGTTGTGTATTGCTTGTGTAAGGATTTCTGAAATGTGCTATTTCTCTTTCTATTACGACACAGGCATGGATGCGATTGAATCTTAGATATGCTAATGTAATGATATCATAATGCAATGATATCATCTTCTAAGAATTTTAAAACTTGAAAAGATGAAGAGCTGAATGTGAGATAGGACTGATATAGAATAGAATTTACAAACTTTGCAGTTATTGTTAAGTGTCTGTTTTTTCCCCTCTCTGAGTCCAGTACTGGGCCTGTATGGGATAGTATGTTCGATACATGTAGAAACGTGAATGCATTGGTTAGTGAAACATTTCAATTAGTTGTGCTGTTCTTGGAAAACAATGTGTTAAATTTTCTGAAAAGCTAATACCGAAGTTCACTGTCTGAAGCAGCTAATTGGTGTGAAGGAAAATGTGTGCATGTAGGTGCTGTTTGTCTGTTTATGTACCTGTCTCCCTGAAACAACCTTGGAAACTATATCAGGTTATTCCAGTCATCTTTAATGTACCACTTTTCTCTCTCCAATACAAACCTGTTTTTGTATATCTGTTGTAATTCATGATGATAGGCATACAGGTCTATCCTGCTGAAGCCTTAGGATCCTGTAGTATCAGCGAGGTAGCGGGAATTTCCATGACTGTAGGAACTGCAGAGGCTTTCGCTCGCTATTTGTCTCCATGCTCCAGTGTTTTATCACTGGCGGAGAAACTTCAGGTGCAACGTTCCTGAAGCTGGGAATAGTCAGTCTGTGTCTGGTGTGAACTGAGTCTTTAGAGGAGGAGCAGAAGACTCCATATGTGTGGAAGCCTGGCAGAACTGGGGATGGGTTCATGTCTTCATTCATGCAGGTTCAGTGGCTTTGTAATCCTTCCAGATGCTTGATTGCTTTTATGCTGTTTAGCTACTATTTTATCTTTCTGGTCTTGGAAATAGCTTCAAAGACAATGTCTGTGCTCTCAGAGATGGAGTGGGCAGAATGGTCATACCTTGTAGTAGTATTTTTTTGCAACATATTTAGCGTTATCATGTGCAAATATATTTACTTTTTTCTGTTGAAACGTGGTGGGAGACCTTTTAGAAAGCAAATGTAAAGCTGATATGAGTCAAGACTATAAAAAGGGTATTTTTTTTTAATCTTGTTTTTTCTGACCTGTTTGCTTTTCAGTGTTTAAAGACTTTATGGACCTTCAGGGACCATTTATGGTCACTATGTAAGGCCCAAGTGTAATGTTACATTATGTTTAATTTCTCAGAGCAGTGCAAAAACACACATGGCCTTGATACCAAAGCAAAAAACCTCTGAATAAGAAGTCTGAAACTCGAACTAATCACTCATCAGGCCGTAGGAAAGCTTACTAGGACCTTGAGCGCACAGTATTGTCTGAAGAGGTCAAAGTAGGGTTTTACAAGTATCCACTTTTTTATTTTGCACCTTTCTTTTTTCTGAAGCATGAACACATAGTGTTGATTTATTGTACAACTTCTTGCCACATTGTTTTAGAAACCTTGTTTTATGAACTCGACAACTCTGGACAGAAGGAGCAGGGCACTTCTTTGCGAACTTCTAAGCTTGAGTCTGATATGAATCAGTGCATTATAGGTGCCATTTTTGTATGCCATTTTGGAACCCAGAAATTTGACATGACTTTTTCTTGAGATGTTTTCTAGTCTGGATGCCAAGTTATGGAACTGAACCTTTTTGTTCTAGGTGTAATACAGGTGTGTAGTGCAAAAAAAAGGTTACAACCCAAATGGTAACAACCCAATTGTTTTCTTCTGTGCTTTGTTTTGCTCTCAAGTGTATGAAATAACCGTTTCTCTGACTATATGCCATTGATTGTACTCCAGGAATGATGAGCTGTATAATAATGTTCAGTCTAAAATGTTAGGTAACTTTTACTCTAGTTTCGTGCAGTATCCTAAATATTTAATTTTCCAGCTTTACCGGTATCTGTATTTGCATATACGTGTATGTGAATGACAGTTTAAAAAGTTAATGTTTGCTAATTAATTCACAATTTATGCACTTTCCACTTCAAGCCAAGAAAGAAATTAATGCAGCTGAAATACCATGGTGTTGTGTAATTCAGCTAACTTCTTTTGTAGCAGTCATCTGTGTCTACTCAGGATGTTGCTTTTTCAAGATATGTAGGCTTTAAGCCCTATGACGGTTAATATTTTCAGCCTTGAAAATACGTAGAGGTCTCTCTTGGACTCTTTCCAGTTTGTGCCTTGTCAATATAGAAATTCAGATCTAGTAATAGGTGATATTACAGAAAAGGACTTTGCTACACATGGAAGGGGGATGGTGTCTTCTCTCATATGGTACTTTACCTCCATTTTTACATGTGCTACGTATTACATGGCATTTTTTGTTACAAGGCAAGGCTTGTTTGCTCTCCCCTCGTTGTCTATAGGAAAGTATTCTCATTTGTGGCAATTTTTCGGGTTTTCTTCAGAAATGTTTTGAAGAACAGAAATTGAAATGCCAGACCCTAGTAGTAACTCGTCTAATTTGCTACATTTTCTTTGAAAACAGTCAAAGTGAATGTTTCAGAGGGTCAAAGCGAGAAAGTCAATGATGAAATGAAGTGACCCTTGCTTTAAGTTTCATCCTAATGTCTTTTACACAGGATAAAAACATAAATGTTTTATAAACAATGAAACTTTGTCCAGCTGGGTGTAGCTTTAAAAATCTTTTGTAAATATTAAATCTGTGTTTTCATTTGTCTGAAGCTAAATGGTATCTAGCAGCACTGAGGTTGAGGTGGTTGTGCTATATACCGTTATATAATTGATTGTGCTCTTTTATTAGAGGTGTTTTATTTACCTTCTCTTGCTCAACTCCACGTGCTTTTGCCTGTTGTGGACTGGAGTGCCCCACTGCCCCCCTTTCACTGCAGCTCCTGACCCAGAAGCCTGGGAGAGTTCACACGTGTTTCAGAGATGTAACCAGAAGCATGTGGTGAGAAGTGTTGTTTACTTTGTAGTAAGGATAAAACACTTGGAGAGGGGAGGGGAAAAATGGACCTAAAAATAATTAGTCTATATGCATAGTTGTTCTGTCTGAAGCTTATCTTCCTATAATAATGAATTACTTAGGCCTAAGATCTCCAGGTATCCCTAGAAAATGCACATGTGCAAGTCTTGTTCTACAATCTTGTGATTTTTTTTTTTAGAAGTGTTTTCCCTCTTACAGCATTATCTCCTCATAAAATAGTTCAGATTGGAAACAACCTCTGCAGTTCATCTGGTTTTATTCCTTGAAGGTGGGCCATCCATCTCTAAGTGGACCATCTTTAAGCTAGATCAAGTTTCCTGAGATCGTTTAGGGCTTCATGGATGGCCCAGTGTCCCACACTTCTCTGAAGAGGCTAAAGGCATTTACGTTCTGTAAAGTCGTGCAAAGGGTCTCTTGATGACCTTTTTTCTTCCTGTGTTGTAATGCTTTTTTGAGAGAGAGTTCTCACTTTAAGGTTTGTTTGGATTTTTTCTCAATAAGTCATCCATTTAATATAAGCTTATTCCTGTGTGCAATACTGCAATAGCTCTATCAGCATATAATAATAAATAATTGGAAGATATGCCTCAGTCATTCTTCATGTGACCTTCATGGAGGTCTTATCAGCTCTGTTCATGCTACTTCAGCATGGCCGATCAAGCTTATTGATGTGCTCTAATCGTTATAGGCATTTCCTTCTTTTGAAGAGCGCAGACTTGTTTCTGACATGTAGTCAGAACATGTTCAAACAAGTAAGATCCTTGGATGACTTGACAAAGGAGGGAGGAGGAGGCCTTCATTGCCCTTCTCTTCAGGACAATATTGTACTCTGCTTCATATGGAGGTGAAGTATAAAGTATATTCCAAGTGAATTCTTGTGTGAGGTCTTTTAAAAAATAAGCCTTTTATTCCTAGTTAGCAATTATCTCTTTCCATCACTTCTTATTTGTAGTTGAGTTGAACTCAGGATTACAAGCAAATAACTGTAGAAGACAGGTTATTTGACATATAAGAAATGGATTTCTTAGAATTCTGCCCTTATGGTCATCCTACTTTCTCTTTGTAGCTCTCAGTTTAGGAAAGACCTTAGTGGCTGGTTTTCATTTAAAGGGAATTTGTGCAACCAGTGGTTTCTTTATTGTTCAAAAATCAAATATAATGCGTATAATTCTAAGCTTTACTTTTTTGAGCTGTGTGTTCAGAAAGAAGTCTTGTAGGTTGCCAGTCTGACCCTCACTATCAGAGCTATTCTAAGCTATCCAGAATTTGAAACTGCACAGCTCCCTGTTTGTGCTTACAGCTGTTGAAGTCTTTAGGAATGGCATGCCTGGGAAATAGTGGTGGGAAGCTTGAACTCCACAAGTTCCTGTTCTTTTCAAAGCATTTCCTCACTGAAGTTGTGGTATCAGTTTTGATCCGTGATTTGCATTGCTTTACAGAGAGTTTCTTCATGTGTAATTCATGCGCTCCAGTTGTGTGTACGTCTGTCTTCCCTCTCACACCTCCTATTTCTGTTTAAATTTTGAGAGATTTCCTATCCTGTTAAACATCTTCCTTATTCATCACAATGCCTCCCTTAAGGTACCTAACAAAATCCTGTGAGACTTGTAGCATCTCCCAAAGTGTTACTGTATATGAAAGCAGAGAGTAATTTAGTTGTTTCTGAATAAAGATTCTTAACAAAAAAAATGAGGAGAGAGCTGGGAAAGGGGAAGTTTCATACTCACTGCATGATATAGACAATATTTCCTGAGACAGGAGATACTAACCTCAAAGAATTTAAAATAAAACACTGATTTTATTATTTTTTTTTGAAAGAGGAATAGGGGAGGCAAAAATGGTAGAATAGTCAGTCTTTTTATCCTATGTGCAGATGAAATTGATTAAACCTTAAAAACTCGCCTCAGTCCACCCGGTTTATTAATTGAAGAATTTCCTCTTCCCCAGAATGGGAAGTGCACATTAAAACAGAGCTTTGCCCCTGAGTAGCAATGATACTTGAGAACAGTACATTTTCTACAATCCTATTTTCTCTTCTGCACTAGAGGAAATCCTAACATGGTAAAAAGCATATTTAAAAAAAAAAAAGTAGTATGTTTAAGGAAGCCCTCATTCATTTCCTTGTAAAGCATGAAATCAAATTATAGCTGATGGCCCACAATTATTTTATTTCTACATTTCAAATTCCATTTTCTGCTTCCTTTCAGTGCCTGTGAACAGCCATACTGTTTGTGCAAAATCAACTAAAAAGATTACTGCAAACAGGATGGGATACAGTAGCTTAAAGAAGCCATGAGTCAGAATGTGTGCCTGTGTTCCGTGCCCCTGTGGCATGCAAAGCGTCCCCCTCTTTCACACGGGTCTCGACCCCCTCTTCTTCCTTTCACTAGCCCAGGTTTTACTGTTTGGAATCAAGTAGACTTTGTATTGACGGATCATGGGGAATAATCTAATGCAATACTAAACTTATACTTGCCAAAATAGCAGCACTTGTAAATCCTCTAATATTCTTTATCGGCGTTTGTTGAAGAGAAAACAATTGAGATTTTGCCTATTTTGATAGAAAATGCCTTTTGGTTCTCCTTGACTAAAAAGCTGAAATTGCTTGCTATTTTAGTGCCTGGAGTTTATAACAGAATGGTTCTGAAAGTGAGCACTGTGCACATATAATAAAACAGTAATAAGCTTTTGGAACTGATAAGTAATGTGCAAGGCTGAAATGTTTTGGTGTTTCAGTGGGTTTTTTTCTTTGTAGACCTAATAATGCCCTCTTTAACTTACTGTAAATGTTGCACTTTGTTATGTGGCTCTTTCTACACACAGCTCAGTCTGGGAATTTGGGTATATAATTCACAGGCACGCAACAGGTTGCACAAACAGAAGGTGTTTTGAGTTTATGTACTTGTAGAAGTGCAACAAATTCTGTGGCCAAGGTTGAAGGAGATTTGTTATTTAAGACACAATATTCTGTTCCAAAATAAACATGGCAATTATAGTGCTTTACCGTTTTTAAAAATGCAGCTTGTAGGTTGGGTGCTCACATGGTGTTTCCCTGTGAATTCTGGTATAACAGATCTGGTTTTAATAATTGTATGGTTTTGCATAAGGATGTGAGAGAGTATTATTAGCGTGTAAACATTGCAGAATTTAGTCTCTTTAGTGTCTACTTCAGCTTCAGTGGGCAAAAATCAATTGTGCTTTATTTGTGTAAGCTGTGTGGAAATTAAGGGTGGATGTGACACTACTTAACATGTTTACAAGGAGTGAATCTAATGCAGGGGATGAATGCCTGCATCCTTGTTGCCTAGAACTCCGGTGTAGGCTTCTTCCTTTTTTTCAGTAAATGTTTGAAGATATAATATACTGAATAACATAAGTGCTGAGTATGCAGTGAATCTTATCCTAAAGATTAAAAGTTCACCAATATATACTTTTTTTAATGTATGCTGTTCTTCTGGGTCATCTGTCTTTTTGGATGTCCTCAGGCAGCAGCAGCTGGTGAGCTCTTTCAGGATGAAGAGTGAGGGCTAGCTATGAATGATGTGCTGCAAGCGGCGCTGCTCTGCTGTTCCCTTGGAGAAACGGAGCCCATTGCCACTTTAGGGAAACTGAGTTGCTGGTGGCTGCTGCCTTCTACGCTTTTGAAATTTGTCGTAATCTGACATCTCTGATTCAATGAGTCCAATGAGCGAAGATTAATAAGTTACTTCCCTGACAACTGTTCATAATCAGATACTCTCCAAAATTCAGAAGCAAGAGTGGATTGGATGTGTTTCCTTCAAAGCAGGGGCTAGATTTTTTCCTTCTGTTGTCTGTGAAGGTATTTTCATTAGTATCTATCAATTCTGTGTTCCCGGTCACTTTTGGGGTACAAACAAGTGCTGCTGCTTCCAGGTTTGGCAGGCACGCTCTTTGCAGTCTCTTCTCTGTGCTGCTGGTCTTGTGGCGTTTTTCCTCATATCTGGCTGTCACCCAGATTCTCTCTGCTCACCAGTTATCTATTTTGTTTGTTTTTCTTCACTCAGTAGACTGTCTGCTTTACTTTGTTTCTTTGCTGTGGTTTAGCCGCTTATCTTGTGCTGTAATTCCAATCTTTCCCCACCCTCTTGTGTTTTCTAGTGACGACTAGTTTGTTTCATTTGCTTTTTACAGGGCTACATCTGAGCTGTATGTCATCACATGAAAGATACTCCGATAGTTGATCTTTCATTTTTAAGCAAAGTGAGAAACCACACTTCAGGAGGACACTATCTTTCTGAGTGTTCTCGAACACCTCTTTCATAAATGAAACAGCAAATGAAAGGTTACACCCTTGCTTTTTCTGTAGGGGAAAATGGTTTGTATACCTTAGTTTAACATTATCATGGACTCTATATGACCTACTTCAACATAGATAAAATATTTTTCTTGATTGCTGGACTTCCTTGTATGTGTAGACGTGAACTTTACATGTGTCTCTGCTTCATTCAGATTAATTTCAAAGCTTGCCTGCTTTGAGGGCTTGATGAACACTTGTCTCTTCCATATCACTCTTCTTAACTGTATAGGACCATATCCTGTCTTCTTTTTTTGAGCAAAAGCAAAGTGTTTCAGCTCCATTTTTGTTCCATTTCCCACAAGAACCCGTGGTAGGTGTTCTGTGGACAGATAGTGCAGGTTTATTGAGTGATTTTTGTCACCTTTTTATTCTTGCTGTTGTTTTTGGAGTCTCCACTTGGTACAGCTGTAATATCTTTGTACCTCAATTAAAAGATCTTCCTAAGTGAGATAACATATTTGAGAATGCTCCTATGTAATCCATCCTTGTGTCACCTTTCCCAGTTAAATCTTGTACTGCTGTAGAAAATTCTTCAGGATCGTTGTTACTTTTGTTGCCTGAGATTCAACATGGTGAATTGATTGATTAATAGTCTGATAGAATTTTTTTTTTTAAATTGTGAATATGGAGTTAAACATTGTAAGCCTGCTATTTATATGCTATGGGAAAAGAGTGCACTGAATGACATAATTCTGTGTTCATTAGGAGAGGTATATAGTTTTGTCACCTTGTTATGAGTGATGTGCCAACTTTCCTGACTAGAAATGTCACATTTATGAATCCCTGTGCACTTTGTTTTGATCTCCCTAGATTACTTCATTTTAGTATTTAATAAACTATTATGCATGGATGAAGGACAACTAAGGAAATGGGTTATAGAATAAAATGTAAGACTATCTAGGAGAAGATTGAGGGATTAGGAAGAAGGTGGATTGTCAAAGATGGCTTATTGAACAGCTCAAAGAGGAAAGCTGAGGAACTGAATCTCAGCATTGTGTTTTTTTCCCCTTGTTACCCAAAGGTCCTGTAAACTTGAGCATTCATTTCTTGATATGCCCGAGTAGACATGTATAAAGCACCCCCGTGCCTCGAGGAGAATGCAGTCTTCTGTCAGTGCTGCCCTGATCTTTTCCTTGATTCCATGACTCTATTGAAGGGCAGCAGCTTCCCAACCTGCTTGGGTGCCAGCTCTTTCCCTGCCATGCTTTCCGTTCCATCTTACAACATCTCTTGCAAACTGTGGCCAGTTAGCACGTTTCGGATTTGGAGGAGGTGCAACAGTTGTATTGAGTCACATATTTGCTAACTTAGAGTATGCTTCTCTTTCCTTGACTTGTAATATATTTTTGTCTGGAGTGTCATGATATTTTTTCTGGCGTTTCTGGAGTTTTTCCGTGGACGGTACAGTTATTTTTTCCTTTGTCGATCTTCTCTTTGCTACGAAATGCCCTGAGGTAGACATTCTTGACCTTCATTGACTGGACTGATGATTTTTATGGCTCTTTTAAAGTATTACTAATGGATTCATAAATACAGCAATTACAAGTATTTGCTTTCTAACAAATGTAGTCAAAGCAGTTGATTTAGTGTTTCAAGATAAAGTGGCCCTTGTGCTGAAATTGCATATAACAGTTCCAGTGCAGATTTTCTCCTGTTGGAGGGAACAGATACTGCATCATATGTAATGCCTTTTATCAGCCACCTTTTCAAGACCAGATTGGGATCTAGTTACTTTGGCTTAGGAGCATAAGGATTGCTGTGTTCTAGTAGTTGTAGCAAAGTTAGCTAAAACTTAAGCTGCAGCTGTAATTTTACTAGATGCACTTTTTATAGTGTTAATAATCATTTAGACTTTATGGTTTGAATTACTAATTCCTGTTCGTTTTAAGGTTGTCATCTGTATAGTAAGAATTTAATACAAAAAATGGGTGTTGTATTAAGTTTAAAAAAAAAAACCTGCAGTATGTACTCACGAAAGCTCATGCATTCAGATTGTTCAGTGTTTTGTCCCACTTGAACTATATTCATGCTGTTCATTCCCCTTGCGTTCCTGTCCTTTAGGTCTGTGCTTCTGTATGGTGTATAAAGTCCGAGCCTTTTGTACAGCCTTGATGATGCTTGTGTTATAATTTAAGCAAGTTCTAAATGAATACTATTTGTTAAACAATAAAAATGAAAAATACTTTTGAAGCTATGAGGTCTATCTTCAATTTGTTATGGAGAAATATTTGAAATTATTGTTGAAAATTCTGCAGGAGCTGAAATGTCATAATTATCTGACTAGTGCTCTGAAGGATTTACCATTCACTGTTATGAGATGAAAGCTTTGGTAGGTTGAAAATAGTCATTTGTAACCATAATCTTTTTTCTTGTTGTGGCTCCCACCCACTCCTTCACCCATGCACTTCAACCTCAGAATGATTTCCTATCCTGAGTTCATGGGAATTATGAACAAGGGTAGCTGTTGTCATAGCCATTGTAAATTTTTTTTAAAAAAAAAAAAAGTGGGATTTGAGGGGTGGAGGTTGGAGAGGGCGAAAGAACAAGGAACAGTTGTATTGATTTCTTATTCTTCTGATGAAAAGCTTAAGGCAAAT
Source organism: Tauraco erythrolophus (assembly GCF_009769465.1). NCBI lineage: Eukaryota > Metazoa > Chordata > Aves > Musophagiformes > Musophagidae > Tauraco > Tauraco erythrolophus. Next base: position 13,115,246 of record NC_141476.1, read on the forward strand.
ATTAAAAGTACTTATATTCAGAATACTGCAGTTTTGCGTATTTCTAGCTTCTATCATCTTTCAAAATATGTTTTTTGCCATATGACTTTCTGGTAGTTCAGCTTTAGATTTCGTTTATGTGTTTGTTTAAACTTTCTCAACATTAGTCTGTTGCACTTCACTCTTTCAGTATTCAGAGTATTTCTGTTACCTGGAACAGGACACGGAAATTCTGACTGTGATTAACGAAGGCCCAACGTTCATCAAAGGCTTCCTTGAAAACTAATTTAAATCCTTAAAATTCATGTTGCCTCAATCAAAGGATTAAGCATTCATGACAACAATAGTTTGAAAAATAAAATACAAATAATCCATAAGCATAATGGGTAGCTTCAGCCTAAAATTTAGGAACGTTTTCTTGAAGAGATCTAAGAATCGAATCTGTTTGTGGCTGTATGTGAAGTACTTATTGATGTTATGTAGATCTGAACTGGGAGTGCAGTAGATTAGGTTGCAATAGATTAATATATATATCTATACAATAGATTGCAGCGTTTAAATTGCCTCTCGTTCACATCAAGGGGTTGGAGGAATTGATTTAGGCTTGGAGTGAGCCTGCCTCTGGTGGTGGTCATCTTGTTTTCACTCTTATCAAATTTTGGACTGTGAAAGAAATGGTGAGAAGCAGGTGGGGACTTGAGGACTGCAGATGTAGTTATGTGGCATGTAGTTGGCTCTTACTGGGTTTGCTCTGAGAGCAACTGTCTGCAGTGTTATTGTGTGTACCGTATTCTCGCTTAGCTGCTTAGATTATCTTTTTTATTTGAGACAAACGTCATGCTTGTGTTGCTGCAAGGATAATTTTCTTAATTTTTTTTTTTGTTGTTGATGTGATAACATCATCCTTAAACTTGAACTGTTAATGTGGAGAATATATAACCTATCACATGCTTCCATGTTTTTTTTGTGGTCCGATAGTAGAATATAATAGCTTAAGTTCCCGAGGTCTGATTTTCAATCACAGCCGTGTGTTTGATACTTACTGTGTTTCTGGGTGTTAGTACTGATGGTTTTTATGGAAATTATTTGAGAAATGAAGTTTAATCTTTTGATGCTGCTGCAATACTGACTGTGATTTCTCCTCCAGGTGCCCAGATTATTGATTTGATGATGCTTGTAATAGATGTGACAAAAGGGATGCAGACGCAGTCAGCAGAGTGCTTAGTAATTGGCCAAATTGCCTGCCAGAAGATGGTGGTAGTTCTGAATAAAATAGATCTCCTTCCAGAGGGGAAGAGACAAAGTGCCATTGAGAAGATGACTAAAAAAATGCAGAAGACCTTGGAAAATACCAAGTGAGTAAATGTTAACAGCTAACTTGTAACAAAATGTCTAACAAAAATACTTCACTCACATTTCCCTTCCAACATGCTTCTCAACACGCTAAATCTGGCCCCTACCATAAGAAATACAAACATAGCAACATCTAGCAAAGATGATGAGAAAGGAGTGGGAAGATACTAGAAACTCAAATGCAATCCTCAATTTGCATTTGTAAGTATAATGTGTAGAGAAATCTTTTCCTATAGTGATGCTTTTCAGTTTAGACGGCTGCTTAGAGTTCAGATTGGATAAAACAAAGCCAGAATACCCAGGTGAAGAACTGGTTTGGTTTGAGGTTTTTTGGTGGTTTTGAAGCGTGTGTGTGGGAAGATAGTGCTGGTTTGTTTTGTTGTGGTGTTTTGTTGTTGTTGGTTTGTTGTTTTTTGTGGTGGGTTTTCTGTTTGGTGGTGTTTGTTTTTTTGTGGGGTGGTTTGTTTTGTTTGGGTTTTTTTTGTTGTTTTTTGGTGTGGTTTTTTTTTTTAGTTTATGGACTTGCAACTTCTGTTTTGCTCTGCAAATCTTTTTCACTCCAGAGAAAAGAAAGTGTTAGGGCTTTGCCTTAACTGAGAGTGAAAAATGTGATTGCCCTAACTAGGGGGAGGGCAGGATGATGGAAGCTTATATAATGTAATGTGGCTCTGGCTGGGATGGTGTTTGTCAGTCCTGTTGAGGTACATAGTGAGTCAAGTGCAGTGAGATTCGTGAGTGGAAATGTAGCTGTTACAAAGTGGGGAAGATGTGATACAGACATAATATTTATTTAGGCGTTACAGAAACTGAAGCACAGCTTGCTTTGCCTAGGGTCCTAAAGGGGATGTTGACTGCCATGTTTATAGCTGTTAGGTCACATTTTGATTTGAAGGCTTAAAGGAACCAGAATCTGCGTATGGAGAATTTTGCCAGAACCAAAAAAGCAAAGCTCAGTTGGATATGACAGTTCCTGCTTAGCTTGTGATGGTAGGGCAATGTCCCTTTTCAGCTACGCAACTGCCACAATAGTGACTACGAAGATGTGTCTTTCCAGCTCTTGTGTTGTTCTTGGGTCCATTCATTTTGCTGGGAATGGTACAGAGGTCACCAAGACAGTGAAATTCTCTCTTGTGAACTTGATTTAAGGGCAAACAAATACAGGTGGCTTGGTTTTCTTGCGTAGGTTGCTGCCCCTTGTTTTAGGGGAGATGGAGAAACGAGGCACTTGCAGTATCTCAAAGCATTTTGCATCAACAATTTTTTACAGCTGTGAGTTTGTTGATTAAATTCACAGGTAACCCCAACGGGGTTAGCATTGAGATAATAAAAAACGGGAAAACTTCAGAGATAATTATCTAATGGCTTACTTATGATTGTATTTGGTTGTTTGGAAGGTTGACTTATAGAATGTGAATTAAGCAGCATTACAATTAATAATTATTTTCTGTTTCTCATATATGCAAAGTTAATGATTTTTAAGAGTTTATCTTGATATACTGCTCACTTTAATTTTGTCCTTCTTTCAAAATGTGCTTATTCTTCTTTAGTGGCAGTAGTTGCTGCTGCAGGTGGTGCTTCATTCTTAGTTTAGTCCAAGATTCTATTGCGAACGATTGCAAGAGAAGACGTTTCTGGTTGCATAGTCATAAAAGGAAAAATTTTTGTGAGGAAACTGGTGTTCAGAAATAGTTTTTAAGTACACTATTTGAATTAAATCTTCTCTTTATATGCTAGAGTAAAGATGATTCTTTACAGCATGTCTTGAAAATTAGCAGACTTTATCAAAACTAAATTGAGTTTTTGAAACAGTTGACATCGTGTGAGGTCCTTACCTCTAGACCCCTTTGGAAAAAATAGGCTGAGGAATGTAACTGTTGTATGTTTGGCAGCTGTAAATTTAACCTAATGGAAACTTGCTTGTTCCATGGATTGATACCAAAAGTAAAAGCAAGCTGTGCCTATGAATGGAATATTTTTTCATTATTTTTTGCACATTCCAGCTTTTGTCTTTGTCCAGCAGGATCTAAACTGCTGACAATAAATTGATGGGATGGAGTAAGTTTTAGTGGGGCTGAGTCATGTTTGGAAGTGCCTCTAAAAGCAGTATATGATTATTCCAGTTTGTTCTGATATATGGGAAAAGGAGTGAAGCACCTGGTTCAGCATAAGTTTGTTTATTGCAATACAGTGCCTTAAAGTATTTGTATGAAAATAAATTTCAAGAAGTTTTATGGTTAAACGTAGAAATTTTCAGTGCACGTTTTTATTACCCTTTGTTCCTCGATGCCTCAGACTTATGGCATATAAGCAAAGAAAATACCTTATGTACTTGATTACTGTTTGGTCACTAAAGGAGCTCCCTCTATAGGATTTAGCATTTTTTCTTTATCAAGGCACTGTCTTTTTCATGCCAGTTTACTCCCTTTTTGAGATAAAATTTATGGGAGGTGAGTATCAAAAGGATGACAACAGTAATGACTTTTAGTTTGAACCTGTTGCATAAGAATCAAGTACCTATGAGAACCAATCACTTTTTAGTTTTATTGCTGATTATTATTCCATTGCTTTAATATGTATATATTTTACATGATTAATCCTGACTTTTGCAAAAATGCAGTAATAATTTGACTTATAGTCTAACTTCCTTTTCCAAAATGTAGGCAAAACAAACTATCAGATGATTGAAACACTGGGTCATGTGTTAGGGAGGAAAACTTACAAATTCACTCAACAGACTTAAAAAAAGCTACTGAATGCTAAGGACTTGAATAAAATTCATTGTAGGAGGAAAGCTAAACTGAGGCCAGCTGTGGAAGTGCTACTCTTCTCTGAACCTTTGCGTGTTTGAGATTTGCAGGTTTCATGAACTTTGATTTCAGTGGATTTAGATCTCTTTGTCTGCAGATCTTGCAGTCTGCTTGTAGACTCAGGTTGATATCATGTGCCATTTTGCATTTAGTTCTCATTTTGAAGATTATGACTCTACAGCTAGGATTATAATTGTTTTAATGACAATTGAAAACGGCACTAGTCTCCAGGTAAAATGGCTCGAATGCAGAGCCACTGCAATAAGACTGGATAACGGATCCTTGCTTCTGAAATAAAGTGAAGTCTTTACTTTTGACTGCCACGGGGTTGAATTGGTAGCTAATACTAAACAAGATTGAAGATTTCATAGTCAAGTCCAGTAGTGCAGATGCCAGTAATTCAAGAAAAAATTGTCCGTTCTTCACTATGGGGGAAGAGCAGATAAATCAAAGTTTGAGGGAGTTTCCTTGTCTTCATTGTCAGATGAGCCTGGAACCACTTTACACTGACACGTGTAGTTCTGTGGTCTAATGATGTGAGTCTTTTTCTCTTTCAGGTTCTGTGGGTGTCCTGTTGTTGCTGTTGCGGCAAAGCCTGGTGGACCAGAAGCCCCAGAGTCTGAGACTCCACTAGGTGTTTCTGAATTAATTGAGGTACCTACTGAAAAACATAATAATGCCATAAAATGTGCTTGAGCTTTTCTTTAAGTCTTTTGGGGTACACTGTATTAGTATCTAGAGCTGAGGAACTCCTGCATTAATGTCAGTTTTAAGGAACCTGATTCTTTAGGAATTCCATCTAGTGAATAGAGAAGTTGAGGTTGTGTGTCCCAAAAGTGGATCTCCTTTTTCAACTGCTAGGCTTCAATGCCTTTGAATAGCTGTGTCTTAAGAAACAGCCATCACATGGGTGGTGAAATTGACTTTAATGTTGTAAAGAATTACAAAAGGTAATGAATAAAAATAGCTTTAAAATACTTTCAAATTCTTGGTAGGTGTTATTTTACAATTGTGCTGCAGTCAAGAAAACAGTAAAGTTGTGAAGTCAGGCACTCAAAAGTTGCACATTGGAGACTGTCTCCTTCCTTTGTGTGTGTATTATGATCCAGTGTTTAAGTGTGTGATTCTTTGTTCTAAACAACACTTAGTTCATTCTTTGCACAGGATGGACAGGGCTCAACTAGTGAGCAGGTAGTCTGTATTTTGTTTTAATTATCATTATTCTCTGTGTGGCCTCATTACTCCGTTCAAATACTGCTCTGCATTCAGAGTGATTAATTTCCTCCTGGGCTTTTCTTTGGCACACATCACTGTGGTCATGAGCACTTGGCAAACAGTTAATTTACTTCCAAAAGACCTATAGAAAGTGCAGAGGTGACTTTAATCCGTATTTAGGTTGGGAAGCTGAGGCACAAAGGAGTTAAGTCCACTGAGTTTACTAATTTTGGTTGCCGAATTTAGGGCAACTAAACACTTTTGGGACATGCTTGTGTTCAAATCATAGTACCTGCCAATTCTGATTGCAATTGTGAGTGCTTAGCACTTCTGTTAAGCTTTGGGATTTCTGTTTAGACAGTCTGAGGTGTATAGTCAGTGATTACCTGTGGAAAGTTTCATTTTTAAGAGACTGACAATACATGGGAGTTCTGGCATAAGCAAGTGTAGAATCCATTTTCTAGAGGAGCACCACTTGCCTTCACGATAACACCATCTTTCTCTGTGATGCTCTGCCTTGCTTACTGCATGCCTTGCACATCTGCAAAAGAGAAAAAGCATGGCCTGGATTTACCCTGTGCCCTGAATGAGGTAGAGCCTGCAGAAAAACTGTATGATTGTGTAACTAACATTGTCTCACCCATATGAACAAGAGAAGACTTTAAGCAAACTGATGCTTCACAAGTATCCTTAGTTCCAGCAACGTGGGTTTGGGTTTTTTGCAGAGGAAGGGATGGGGAATAAATTCTCAAGTTTTCAAAAAAGCTAAATGATGTGATAATTTATATGGCATGAAGTGTATACTGAGAAGGGCAGGACACTTAAAATAGCTGTTTATAGCTTGTAGTGGACTTGTCACCCCTTCTGTGAATAAGCTTTAGGGAAAAGTAGCATGTTTGCCCTGGAGGGATGCCGCAGACAGCGGAGAGTAATTCTAAATGAAAGGCATCGTTCTTTGCGGGCGTTTCAAGGTCTGATTTGGACACTTTGGATGCTGCCAGATTTAAAATACTTGTAAATTGATGAAGTTAGGGTGCAGCACCGGTCATCAAAAATCTAGGGATGTCTGGCCTCAGCCAGCTTGGCTCGTAGAAAGGCAGTGTGTTCCACACGGCTGTGGAGCGCTGACTGTCGTACCCCCTCGCAGGCACGTGTGGCCTGAGATGGGCACAGGGTGTGTGATGTGGTAAGGCCTTTGGAATAGACTTGGCAAGAAACAGGCTGCCCACAGCAATGTCTGGAGAGCTGGAGACAGGCAAGTCCTTAGTTCTGCCTTCATCTGGTTCTGGGTAGGTTTACTGGGATGTTCCCAAGGGGTTAAAACCTTTGAAGGAAATGCCCGTTGAAGCTGTTTCTGTCAACTCTGAGACCTAGTATTAGAAGAGCTGGAAAATGCTGTGCGAGCCCTGTCATTGAGCTTTGAGGTATTGTCCTTTCCGTCCTTGGTAAGAGGCTCTCTCCATTGTTCTGCTATTACAACTTGGACTTCACCTGCAGTTTCTGACCTTAAAAGCAGACATTAAAGGTGTTGCCAAATTTATATGCTGATGTTACAACAGAAGCAGTGATCAAAAGTGATTTGAGACAGGGTTGAACCAGTCTCCCTGAAGCACTGTTGGGTACATGACTGCATTTCTGTGACTGAGGTCTTCTGTCTATGATGATATATTTTAAGAAATGTCAGCAAAGCAGAAATCTGAAACTTGGAGAATTTGTCTAGAAAATGGTACTCATGTAGCTATTCTTAGTGTTTTGATCCTCTGAGAAACGTTAAGAGAAATCTGAAGGGGAAGTTGACTTGAAAATCTTGGAAGTTTTCTTGGAAGGGAGGCAGAGATGGCCCTTATGGGCACTAATATCTCTATATAAGTTCATTTTCATGAAATCCAGGAAAGCTGAAGTAGCAAAATGCACTGTAAAATTGTACTTTTGAGAGGGAAGGGAGAGACGAAAAAGGAGGGGATGTAAAGGGCTTTTTTCTCTCTGCTTTACTGCAGTGTTTATATTCAGTTTGGCAGCAACTCTACCGCCAGTGCAGTTTCGCTAACCAAGCTGAATATGCAGCACCAAATTTTTCTAAGGCAGAAAATCAAACTGTTCTTGCTGCTAAGTGTGTGTCTCCTCTATGGGACACAGTTAATTTGACGTTGGTGTGTTTTAAGCTTATTGGGAGATGCCTAAAATCAGTAAAACTGCAAGCTTGTTCAATCAATCATCCGCTTGCCTTCCTTTTGCTCTCTGGCTGTCATGACTTTTCACCCGGGCATGGTGCTGCTTTTATCTTTTTTCAGGTCTTGAAGTCTCAGGCTTACCTGCCATCAAGAGACCCCTCGGGACAGTTCCTTATGGCAGTCGACCACTGTTTCTCTATCAAGGGTCAAGGCACGGTGATGACGGGGACTATTCTTTCTGGCTCTGTTAGCCTTGGTGACAATGTGGAGATTCCTGCCCTGAAGGTGAGTCTCTCATTTTCACTCCCCCTAGTTTTCCTGATATAAAGAGACTCCCAACAAAGAACAGAGTGTTCTCCTCCAATCTGAAATTATTCAATTATATTCAATGTCTGTCTCTTTTTTTTTTTTTTGGCACTCTACTCCAAGCCAGCTTATAATAGGAGGAGACCTAGAGTTTTTTTAATAAGACAGCCAGTAAAGTTACTTACTCAGTTTTAGTTGAATTGAAGAGGAGAGAAGACTGACCTAGACTATTATGTTAGACTTTCAAATGCAGAAAAGCAAGGTGGGCATGTTTCCATGATAGTACGTGCCCAAGGACTGAACAAGGTTTGAGTGAGGTTACTTTCATTTGAGGTGTTGTGCTGCAGTGAGAAGGCTTGTGGAAGAATCTGACTAGGTAGGCTCCCCAAGATATCCAGAGATGAAGGAAAAAAACATGAAGAGGGCATTGAAATGCTTGATGCACACTCCAATTGTTTGTTGGGACTTCAGTTGATGTCAGCATGTTATGGGAGAACTGTTAGGATGCAGTACATGGCTTGCTGCCCTTGGGCTTTTTAAAGAGCCTGTGGAAAGTCAAGAGGCCTTTCAATGGCCTTTTAACTGCTTAACTGTTGTTACTATTTTATTTCCTTAAAATGTATTAATCCTTTAAAAGAAAACAAGGTGACTTTATGCTTGGAACAGGTGAAGCATATTTCACAGATGCTGATTTGGACTGCTCTGACTACTCCCTTTGTACTAATTGCCCAAAATGAGTCAAGACTTGAGGAGTGTTTTGCAGCTGCTGCTTAAACTGGACCTGGCTGGTTACATTCTGGGAGTAGGCAACTTTTGCCTGAACAGGCCTGGATGGGACCCTTTCGTTGCTGTCGGTATTATCCTCAAGTCATGTTACTGTAAAGATCTTATTCTTTCATTGAGTGAACATGCTGGTTTCCTCTTTTTCACCCGTACTTTGTGGGTAGGTGAAGGACTAAAGGAGGCATTCTGATTTCACCTGAAATATTTTGCTGATATCTGACAACTTCTGTGATACCTATGACCATCTAGTCATATCATATTGTTGTTTGCGTAAGTGATTTGCATGATATGTGCTCCATCATGTCTGCTTTCCCAGTGGAGTTCCTCACTGCCCATATTCATTGTCACTATGCAGCCCATTTTGGAAGCTGTGCTTGAAATTGCTGCAGGGAATATGCTTTACTGGGATTGTAGCTCTAGTTTCAACTTCTTTTGCTTTCCTCTTGGCAGTTTTTCTTCCCTTTTCTGTTGTGTCCTGCTTGCTGTCCTGGCTCTGTCTGTACAAGGGGTCCAAGGAGGGACCAAGTAGCTAGGAGTACAAGGCTGATGCGTGCTGAGTGATGGCTCCTGCCCAACAGGGACCTTGCATGGCCAAGTTAGCTGCTTTCCTTTTGGCACAGTACTGGCCAAACTTCCTGTCACTTTGCGTTATGGAAGATGAGGATGAGACAGAGTGGAGTAATTATTTCTTGCAAAGAAAGAGTGCATAACTAGATTGTATCTGGAAATGACTGTTTAGCTCTTCATGTGTAGTCCAAGAATGTTTTGAAGAAGTATGTTTAGGAATTAGTCTGCTCTTTGAAGGGGAAAATAACAAAAACATAGCAAATAACTTGCATGTTGCAAATAAGTGTTTAAAAGGACAGCAGGAAAGGCTTTAAGGAGGATGTCTTTTAAAAGACGCTTAAGAATGCTTAAGAAAAAGATGTGTCTTTTAAAGATGCATCTTTTTCTTAAGCATCTTTTAAAAGATGCTTTCTTCCCAAGTGTCTGGGGGAGCAGTGACATGAAAGGCAAGTTAGCAGATAAGCAGGTCGTTGGCAAAGAGAAGCCAGATCACTTGACTTTTATGGCATTAACAACTTCGCTCAAAGTTTTAGTTATTTTCAATTGCTGTCAATGAATTAATCCTTCCACTGCCTTGTGTGAAATAGAAACGTGTTCATATGTCTGAGTGGTAATAGCAGTGGGCAGAGTTTTACGTTTATTTTTTTTTGTTGTGACTACCAGCTTGTGAATATTCATGTTCATATTGTACAGGTATGGAAACCAAGGCACAGTAAAAGGAAGCAACTTTTCTAAGTTTGGGTTATGTTGTATTTACCCCTGCTAGCATCATGCACAGTTGGGTTAGGATACCTATAAAAGGTCAAACCTTTCTCAGGCCTACGAGGTAATGGAGGAAGCACATTTCACAACACATTGTGGTTTATGACTCTATCTGACCTTTTTTTGCCCTGACCCTATGGTAACTGAGATTGACAGCTGGTGCCCACTGGGCATTTAGGGACATTACAAACCAGCTGCTTTTTAAATTTGAGGAACCCTCTCACCAAATGAAGTGGCATCACCTTCCAGCTCTACTAATGGACTTCGACGTCTTTGACCGCTTGAACCTGCACAAAGGAGGGACACAGCAATTAAAAATAAACAGTGACATTCTCAAACGCCCATGCTTGCTCTGATTGAGGCTGAGAGCACCAGCAGTGCATGGATTCCTTTATGCTGCTGCCTATGTAAATTGCCATCTGGGGTTGATTATCTATATAGCGAAAAGAAAAATTATATATATGTGTTTGGCAAAAAGCTTTGACACAGCAAACAGTTCACTATCCAATTGGGTTAGTATTATTTGCTCGCTAGCACTTGAAATCCACCTTGAAGAGCATGAACCTAGGATTTCTGGAGCAAAAACATCGCGTTGGCAGAATTCTGAATGTCCTTTAAGATTATGTCAGTGGTCTTTCAATCTCTACAGTCTTCCAGTTTTTGTAAACTGTAACAACTTGTGACATTTTTATTTCTGCTTTATAAAAGCTCCTGGAGTTTGAATAGTAAGGATTTTTTTCAATATAGGTTAATTTTATGACTGGTAGGTTTAGTGATAATTGCTTCAAAATATTTATCTAAGTATATTTTGTTTAGTGAATTTAGTTTAAGTGAGCATGACTGTCGTTCTAGTGCTGCTGTGCCTTTTTGTAGCATGCTTTAATTAAAAAGGAAAAGTGTGGATTTTTTAGGGGGTGGGAGAAATTATCTTTGCCTTCCTTAACTAGGTGAAAAAAAGTCACAGTAGCTTAACAGCATCAACTTAGAAGGATGATGCAAAACAAGCAAGAACCAGAACTTTTGTTCTCGTCTTTCTGTGAAAAGCAATACAAAATGTTGTATAGTGTGTGATTTTTCCTTCCGCCCAGCGTTAGTGATTCGAACTTTGGACTGCACGTGTGCAAGTGCATTAGAAATACTGGAAGACTGAGTAAAATAGATGATAAATTCATGTTCCTTTAAAGATGCTTTGCAGCACAGAAAATGTTCCTGGTTGGTTAATAAGAATCCCTCTGTCTCAAGAGCTGTGAAAGATCATAGAAGAGGTCAAGTCTGAATTGAGTGAGGAGGCAGAGATAGATGTAGTTGGTTAACGGCTATGAATCTGGGCATCCTGAAAGGGTTGACTCAGCATTGCCTTACCTGCAATCAAGTGCTGCAGGTTTATGGCAGCCACAAAGCAGGTGTGTGGCAGCCAAGTACAAAGACCACTGTTGTTTGGTTTTGTTTTTTTTCAGAAGTAAGAAGTAGAAACTTTTCTTCTTGCTTTGTATTCAAGTTTCTATCTGTTCTGTTTAGTGTAATTATTGACAAATGTTAGTGCAAGTTGCTGCGAGCTGAATGGCTGGTGGATGTTAAAGGCTTCATTGGAGCATATATAAAAGGTACAGTATAGTGCTGTTCCATGCTGCATTTTGACAGAAGCTCATAAGTGCCTTGAAGGCTGAGTAGCTGTGTTATTGGCAAACAGTTATGTTGATGTTTTTCTGTCGGGTATCACATGGGGATTTTTGCTGTGTGCTGAAGCTGAATAGTGTATCTAGTGTAATACAGTACGATGTTATTTCTTACATAATAAATCATGTGGACACCCAGTCATTGGACTGACCTTGGGAAGTGCCTCTTTAGACATTGTCAGATTTTTCATCTGCTAGGTGTGGTTGTGTGGAGGAATTCCTTTCCGAGACTGGCCATAATATTCTCTCGGGTATGGACAATCCCTGTTTGGGCCCCAGAGCACAAGGTTACCAACTAGATTACTTTTGTCCTTCAAGTTATCTCAATGGCCTTAAAAGGAAATGTAGACTGATAGCCTGCCAAGATGCACGCCTCCTGGATGCCTCTCCGATGACCGCAATGAGGAGACTAAAGGGATGAGCTTATTACCTGTGTTCTGCTAGTGCTGCCCTATCACTATAGCCCACGAGAGTGTGTTTACGCTAAGCAAGCCAATTGTAGAATGTAGTCGTGTCACGCCACATTCCGCTATATAACCTGTGTGTTGTTTGTAATAAACGGAGCATGATCTTCTAACCATATTGGTGTATGTTCATGACTCTGGGCCGTCCACAGAAGGGCTCCCTGCAACATGGTTGAGCTGTTATCATTAAAGGAGAAGAGGAATGTTCATGCTGGATCCAACCTTCACCTTCCCTGAGGTTTGCGGTAGATAACTGCCGTTATTAATGTTGAGCATTTCAACCTCAAAAGTTGCTGGCATGTTTATGAAATGCTTCTCTTATAGTTGGAGAGTAGTCACCCAGGTGTTTTAATACTCTGGTATAGTCACCTGCGACATCAAATATGAAAAATGTGAGAAACTTGCTTCTGTTTATCTAGTCAAGTCTCCTAGTAAGTGAGAGTGTCAGTTGAAACCAGTAGTGGATTCTGTCTTGGTATTTGCTGACAAACTATATTGACTTTATGAACTTTTAAGAAGCATTGTTTTGTAAGCGTGCTACTGAGAAGCTTCATAGCTTTATATAGTTCCACCATATGGAAAGAAATTATTTATTTTTTTTAAAGTTTCTTCGTTGGCTAGATAACCTTGGTCTGCTATTTGGCAAATGTTCTGTAGCTTTTACGGTTAATCCAACAAAAAAATTCTCTAGTGTCTGTTAGAATAGTATTAGTATTTGTAAGACTATTTCTTTCAAACCACCATAGCTATTCAAATCGTAACAGATATATCTGGTTTTGGCCACATGAGTACTTCAGCCTGTCTGATGTCCCAAGACCTCTGATTAGTGAGTTTTAGTAGATGAATATAGTAAGAACTAATTTTGGTGCATTTAAGGACTTTTCACACATATAGAGTTGCATGGTTATGTCTTGTCAGAGAACATTTCAAATCTTGGAAATTTGATCAAACCCTACTAAAAATTGGATCATGAAGATGTTTGTATGTGGACTTTAATGATGTAATCTTAAATGTGTTTTACCACTTTCATTTTGCGTTCTTTGGTCCTCGTAATATGCCTCCTCCAAATTTCAGAATATCTTGACTGATTTTTGCACTGCAAATAGATAGAATCCTTGCTAAATTTTGAGAGTATGTCTGAATGCTGTCTCTACATCTGTGTGTTTTTGTTTTCCAATGCTGCTTGGATTTTTCTTGCCTAATACTGATAGAAGCAGCCTTTAAAATGCTGTGGTTCGTGTGCTGTGAAAGCCTAGCTTGCCTTGAACATTTTTTTTCGTTGAAATGCTGTGAAGAAGAGCAGTTCAGAAAATTGGGGCAGGGAGGAGAATCAAGTAAGTGTAACTGGTAAAATTGTGAAAAGGCCGTTCATAATACCTGTTAAAATATGTAGCTGATAAAATACAAGCATCTTAAATCCTAAATCAATAAATTAGAACATACACACATACTGTTATACATGCGGTTTAGTTCAGTACAAGTATTGAACTGTTTCTTTAATTGTCTGCCACTTCTAAAGCATGAGTTGTGTTTTTTGGAGATTTTCTTCTTTCCTAGAAAACATCAGTGTGAATCCTACTGGTTTTGCATCTGCTGTGGCATTTACTTAAAAGCAAAACATGCAGGATTTGGCTTACACTGGAAAGTACTCCACTTTCAACTTTTAGGATATTATCAGTTGTTTTGGAAGAATTAAACTCCTCAGCACTGTTCTTTGTGGTTAAGTAAAGGATTAAAGACCTGATCCAGTGCCTGTGGAATGAAATTTAGATCTGGCAATAAAAACTTCTCAAATCTTTTTGGCTTGATCTCTTGAGAGAATAAGAGTAGCAGATGCTGAGCTCTTTTTAAAGATCAGTTCCCTCATTTTCAATGTAAAGTTTTGTAACTTTTTACTGTGTGTTTTTTTTGGTTTTGTTTTTTTATTTGTTTTAGTTCACACTTTAAAAAACAAAACAACACTACCCCCTCAAAAAACCCAAACAAACCGAAAGCCTCAAGACCCCACGGAAAGGAATCCATTATAATTTTGTATTAAAAAAAAAAAAATAATCTAGTTATCTTCAGACTTTAAAACGTCTCAGGAATGAAAACACTCAGGAAGAGATTTCTATGTTGCCATTCTTTTGCTACCTGTTGCTGAAGTACAGTAGGTTAGTTCGTATCGCTTGCAGCTTTTTTATGAAGTGTCATGTAGGTACAGTAAAAAGAGGGAGCAAGATCAGGAATTTGTGTGTTAAAGTTTGTTTTATTCAGGATCAGGGATAAGACATAATAGAGAGGGAGCTGGATATATATCATGGGTTTTTTACATTTTTTTCCTGCTTGGTCAGAGCAGAAGGGAAGGAAGCCAGGGGGAGTGCAGCCAGCCTGAGCAGTGCTAATCCAAACCATACACTGTATTTTTGGAGCTTGTATGTCTAATGTGATCTCTGTAGGCAGAAAAGTGGCTAGCACTGACTTAGGCCAATTAACTCTTCAAATACTAAAATTCATGTGCAGCTTTTCTTGGAGGTCTAGATGTACCCTGTGTTCCCTGCCAGCTAGAGACAGTTGGGATACAGATTGCCTTGTAATGAATTAGAAAATTTACCAAAGTAGACAAGTTTCTTCCTACAGTGGATTTGAGAAGTAATAGATCTGTGTGTAATTTGTGCATTGCTTCTATCCGCTTAAGCCATCTTTAAAATTACTATTTGAGATCCAGGCTATGCATGGAAGTGCAGCATTGCTGGAAGAAGTACTGGTCTCCAAGGTAGACTTTAACTTCTGCAGTATTTCTATGACAGTGATTGCTTGCTCAGGATTATCTGCAATGCTGACTGGTTGCTTTCTAATAGTTAGAAAGCTCTTTGGGAATTGCCAATGTACTGGGTTGCTGGATCTGCTGGAAAAGCTCAGTATCCTAATAAAAAAGATTGCCACAACTGAAAAAATGGAATATATTCTTACATGCTATACTAGTGAGCAATTTGGCTTCATAATATGTTTAAGGATAAACAGATATGTAGGTTTGCGACACCAAAGCAAAGTTGAAAAGAAAGCCAAACATCTAATACGCTATTAAGGTGACACCTGACATTTAAATTTCTTTTATTGCTTTAACTTCCCTCATCTGCTCCTTCTTTTTTTTCTCCTGCTTATTTCTATCTTTCTCTCTCTCTAGCTTCTTTTCCAGTCTCAAAGTTTGCTATTCAGAGTGATAGATCTTTTCAGCTTACACCAAATTGAAGAAATTTTTTTCTCTCTCCTTTTTCTCAGCTGCTCTTGCAGTCTTGAGGAACAATGCAGTCGTGTTTACTTCCTTCATCTTCTCCTTGAGTACCTCTTGGCTTGAAACTTCTGATGCTCAAAACCAGCATCAGTCAGGGTCAGATGAGAAACCTTAGGATGGTATTTTTGAACTTGTTTCTGTAGACTGAAGTTAGAGTGAGTCTGAGGGGAAAAAGGCAAGTCCCGATAAACATTGAGTGGTTTTATCCTCTCAAGGGCAGTTTTCTGAAGATGAATAAGCAGGTACTGATACCTCCTCTACAGGATATGCCAGCGATTGATTTTTCTAGGGCGAAATGTCTTGCATTTATAGTTCAAAAAGGAGTCCTGGAGCCATCTAAAGTGGGTACTCTAAGCAACGGTCCTGTAAGCTGTGTACAGGAGGAGAAGGGTCTTGAGGATGACTTGCCGCAACTGGGATGCACCTGAACAAAAGCATGCATGTTATCCTGGGACTTAACTAGGTAACATTTCCTGTTGAGCAGTTGCTGCTCCAGTGATCAAGTGTGATGTTCTTGGGTCTGTGTACCCTGGAGTTCAAGAATAGTTTGAAACTAAGTTAATGGATGTTGCTATAGTAATGACAAACTTTCATCCAAATACCTTTTTGTTTAAACTTTGATAACTTTTTACAGCAAAGGATGGCTGGTTTGTGTTTACATAACTTGTTTGCTTAAGCATTGCTGCTACCAGGTCATTAACTTTATTTCTTTTAATTTCTCAAGTAGAATTGTTCTAAATCCAGTTCAATTGAAAACAGACCCACATGCGCGTATACATACTGTTTGAGCAGAAATCTTATTGGAACGCTTGAATAGTAATTGGAAAGGTAACCTCCTATATGGTAAACATAGCTTTCACATTGCATTCCTGCTGTGAATGTAACTTTAGTATGCATAGACTTAGTTAAGGCAGTGAGTAACTATCATGTTTTAAATATTTAAATTCAAGTGCTGGAGACTTTGGCAAAATTTCAGTAGCTAGAATGAAGGAAGGGAATGTCACTTTTTGTTCTTCCTTGTTCATCCATATACAGTACAATTCCTCATTTCATCAGGCTTTTAAGAAGCAGAACAATTCAACAAGCACTGCATTAACTTAGCCATGGTCTGTATGTTATAAAGTTCTGCTCAAATCTGGGCACTGGCAAAAAAGAGATCTGAATATTGAAAATGTTATTTAACTAAGACTATTGAAGATAAACTCAAGTTGACCAAAAGACAGAAGAATGTGGACTAGTGCATAAGTGCTCAGGAGTCTATAATCAATCTGTTACCAGAGCACTTTATTGAAGGATTGCTATAACACCATAGGAGGTCCTCTGAATTTCATGCCTTGTACCGTGTGTTCCTGAGATGACCTTGTTTATAAAACTCTAAACTATGAAAATTACATGAGAATTGACTTTGCTCTTTAAATGTTTGTTCAGCTCATCACCTGAATCTCTTGTCGTGTACCTGTGACAATAACATGTATTGTTGAAAGAAAATGTAAGATACATCTCTTCACTAGATTATTCCCATAACTTTCTATTATAATAGCTGGTGTGGTTTGAAATGAAAGAAAAAGTAATACTATGGAGACAGACTATTTACAGTATCAGCTGAAATAATATAATTATGTAAACTGCCTAGATAGTACTGTGATCAACATGATACAAATGCCTGGATACAGGTTTTCATTTGCAACTGCCTGAAATGAAAACTACAAAATCCCAGGCTCTTCATGATTGTAAAGATTAGCTTGAAAGCATATGCCATAAAATGCAGTTGACTTCTCTTTATTTCTCCTCTAATAAATAAATAGTCAGGAATAAACATTTCACACTTAAGAAAAGACAATGAAAAGGTCAAATAGCCTTTTTAAAGAGTTGTTGTAGCTAATTCATCTTTAAATGCTTAAATTGTAGGTTTACGAACTATCGAGCCTTTGTGAAAGTTAGGTTTAGTAGTTGACCTGTATTCTGTCTAGGCAATCTGGTTTTTAAGATATATTCTATATATTATATATAGAGAGTGTGTAATGGGTTCTGCAAAAGAATGGCAGAGTGTCTTACTCCTTGTTCAGTTTAGGTGGCAGAAATCAGCTGTGAGAACAGATAAACTCATTGGAAGCAATGACCATGTTATAGATGCAGGCAACAATTTTTTTTCTTAGAAGAGAGAGATACTGATTGAATTGATTCAGAAGTTTGTCAGTTAAGTTTTGTATGAGGTTTCAGAACCTCTTGAAGTTTTTGTCTTCTTTTTCAGTGTTCATCTAAACCTTCTTTTTTTCTTCATTATAGTTACTATGTTGTAGTTGCTTTTCTTATTATATTCATTATATAATGAATTTCAGTAAGACTTTTATGCTAACTATCCCTAGAAGAGTTTTTTGTCTGATATGCAGCACCTAATACATAGGACTGCTACAAATTAAATGGTGGATAAGGGTAAAAATATGTGCTATTATAGATCAGTTCAGTTTTGAAATACAGGTATTATTCATGTGATATTTTCTTTGCCTAGTTGAAGACATTGATCCTGCTTGTGGAGACTAGTTGACAATAATTTGAAGCCCTCAAAGTGAGGAATATGCGAGTATACCACAAACACGAAAAATAAAACCACAGGAGAGAGGATTGTAAGGGGAAACTTGAAAATACATATTTTCAGTAAAGAATTGAAATAAATGCCCAGTAAGACTAAAATAAATACCCAGTTTGGCCTTTGAGTCAACACAAAGCAACCTCAGTTAGTTTAGTCTAAATGCAAAGAAGCAAACAAATCTTTGAAAACAAAACACAAAATCCCACCCTGGACTATTTGGCATTGCGTTTTAGAAGAGAATTGGAGTCAGGAGGTGATTGAATGAGAATTGTGTTTTGTAAGATGTGTGTTTCTATTTCAAATGTTTGCTTTCTGTTGTTGATGTGATGCTCTTGTTTGGGGAGAAACAGTTGTTTGTACAAAATATATTAAGGTGGCAAGGAGCCTCATATTAATGCTTCATTCCAGTTTTGTCAAAGGCTACTTGATTGCTTGGGCTTTAGAGGAGGTTAAGTATCTTTGCCTGCGGGGATAGGTGTTTAATCTCTTATGGGTGGAGGAAGGAGTTCTCCAATGTGGTGATACAGTGAGATCCTAACTTGCTCTGAGCCCTCCCATGAGGCTTAATGTGAGCCTGAGATGTTATGTAAGATTGAAGTTCAACGTAATTTGTTTTGATGTGTTAATGCTTCTCAGGCATGCAGTTCCCTAAATAGTGGGAAAATGGTGGAAATCCCCAAATTGGTAGAAATAGTGTCTGCTTTTCCTTCTTGCGTCAAGTGCTAACAAATTAGTTGAGAGTTCTAAGATACATTTTTATGTTTTTTGTAGTTCAAAATTTTTTCTAGTCTTTCCTTGTGTCCTTGTTCTGTTTGCCTCTTTGCTTTTACTGCCTACCCATTCTATCTGTTGAGGTTGTTGAACTTGCCCACTTTCCAGAGGTGTGATATGGACAGACAGCACCTAAGTGGTTTTCTCTGAGATCGTAGTCTCTATCTCCACTTTTAGAGAGATTCTTAAAGATTTCAAAACCTAGAGGTGGTGGAGTGTGCAAGCTTCAGGTTTACTTTTGGGAATAGAGATAATAGAGGTAATAAGAGTAACCAGAATATGTTTGGGACCTCAATAGCCTCTGCCTCTTTAAAACACATATGTGCCAGAAACATTGAGGATATTTTTTTTTTTTAGAAGTAATGTTTCAGCAGGAACCTAAGTAGTACTTTTTAAAAATGACACTGATTTTCTAGTAAAAACACATGAATGTGAAGGTAAGGGTTCTATTCGCGTTATTATTTTCAGAGGTTTGGGAGCTTTTTTGTTTTATACAAGTTTTGGGTTTTAATTTTGATAAGAAAAAGCAAAAGCAAGATAAATTCTGTTGTGTTTTTTTTTAAATGAGTGATTCTAATTCTTGTCTGAGGATTGCATGAAGCTAATATTGGCAAGATGTTTTAAAGATTTGTTATGTGGGAAGAGAGATGGGCAAAGCAATTTGTGCATCAAACTTAAAGGGGGGTAAGAAAGAAAAGTTAACGTTAAGGCATAGTTTTGTGGTTATGGTGTGACTCACAAGAAAGACTTGGGCCATCTGACATGTACATTACAAACAGTTGTAAAAACATACCATTGGATATCCACAGTATGTAGTGGGCTGAGTTAATGTTCTTTTGAATCCATAACGTTAAAGTTACCTGACACAGTGAGTGTAACTCCACAAATCAAATATTGTATTATTGCTTTTTTTTTTACTTTACATGGTTGTCCCTGAGAGACAAGGTCCATTCTGATCAACTCAGCAGTGAAGTTTTAACCCTGCCTTTCATTTGCTCAGTGTCATCTAGCTGTGCTGACACCAACCGGGGCTTTTTACTTGAGTCAGGATTTAGACAGACTTCAACAAAGAATACAGTGATGTGATTAAAACTTTTTATACTTATGCACAGTGCTTTACAATATGCATGTCTGTTTGGTATTCTCTTGTATATGAAAAATCAAATTTACAGAATGTTAGATTTATGTTTATGATTATATTTTTAAGTTTTCCTTAATGTGTCTCTAAATCTTCAATTGCGTGAGGATAACTTTTCTCGACTTTGTATAAGTATAGTTTTGAACTTGTTGTGCCTATACCTACATCTGAGCATGACCATGCAGAAAAATGAGTCCTGTATCTTCCTAATGTTTCATATGCTGTTAAAATTTCTTGAGAACCTTTGTTCAGGATTTGAATTAATGTATTTTTGTTTCCAGGGTTTTTTTTGTAATGAATTCCTTAGCTTCAGTCTCAGCTCTGAAGGAGGCATTATATACACTTAATAGCTTTAAAAGCAGCTTTTTGGAAACTACAGGATCTGTGGTATTTGTAAGAGGATTTTTTTATATTTTCATTCAGGAAAGTTTGTGTGTGGTTGTTTTTTTTCTACAAACCTGTAAAGATGAGCTTCTTTCACACCTTTGTGAATAGTGAGCTTTAGGATCTGGTTCAGATTCTGCTTAATCTTAGCCTTAACAGTTAAGGGCTTCATTTTGTCTTTAAATGCCCTTGTAAAAATAATGGATTCCATCTTTTGTTTTTCACCTGTGTTTGTAAGTTGAATTCTAAGACTTCAGTAGGTTGATATAGAAGCTATGAACGGCGTGTTGAAAAAATCTTCCCCATGTCTAGCAATTGTAACAAGTGAGATTTAGTTTGAGGGACTACCTGTGCCTCCTACGCTGATAATGAGAGGAAAGTGCTTCTCAGAGTGCAAAGAGAGATGGCACAGGAAGTCTGGAAAACCTGGTGGTTTGGGTTTGTGTGTGGGGTGTGTTTTTTTTGTTAGATTTTTCTGTTATGGGTGCTGAAAGTTAGGGTCATAGAGGAAGACAGTGTCAGAGATGCTGATTGTCCCAGTTACCACTCGAGTAATTTGCAGCCGTAAGAGCTCAGTGTTCGTGTAAATCAAGCTGCTTTTGTTTAATGATAGATTTAGTTGTTTAACAGTAAAAAATGGCCAATGAAGTACTGTAACTGGTTTTTATTTGTACTGTTAAAATGGTGCTTCAACTCTTTGAAATGTGTGAAAGTAAATTCCCCCTTCCCCCCCAAAAAAAAAAAAAAAAAAAAAATTGGAGTTTGACTTTTCCCTGCCATATTTAAAGAACACGAGATGTGTTCTCATATGCAATTTTGTGTGTGGAAATTCTATCTAGTTTGAGTTCATAGTGCTCTGATAATGATCAGAATCCTGTGATAATGAAAAATAAATCAGTGCTGGAACAGGCAAATATTGGGGCTTTTGAACTTTCAGAGTAATCTTTTCTCATGTTTTTGTTCATAAATACAACAAGCTTTAGTTTCTGTGAAGCAGACGGCTCAGTGAACACAGGAGAAGCTGAAACCAGCACAGGCAGGTGTTGAGCAAATGTCTCCAATGAGCTCTCACAATGGTTGTGTTATGGATCTTAAATTCTTTTTCTTAGTCTGCTCGGAATCTCACTTCTCAGATTTGGACTTAATTGCTGAGTAATTCTGTGACAAACATCCAGATGTATACCTGTTGCTTAAATCTGATTCCAGCTAGTCTTCCAAGTGACATTTGTTTACCCCTTGCACATCCTAGGCTTGTTCAGCTACCTTCTCCTCAGAGCTGGTATATTGTTGCTTCGAGATAATTTTAACTGACAAAATTACTAGACTACATACTTGGAGTGTTTAGTTATACCTTTTGAACCACACTTACAAATATCTAGAGAACTTAAACGTTCCGAAAGCTCGAATGTTTTCAACTTCATCAATTATTTTTAATATTAAAAGTCAGCAGATGGAGCCAAAGGCTTGTAGAAAAATGACTTGTGCTGAATGTATATTAAACCACAAAGTCCAGTAAGTTTAACTAATAGTGTTTCTACTGGAATTTATAACAGCAAAGCTATTTATTTGCTGCTAAACCTCATACTAGTATCCCTTTTTTATTTGATTTGATTTTTTTATTAATAAATTTATTATTTTGATTTTATTTATTTATTATTTAGAGCAGAGTTTGAGTGGGGACCTGATTTTTCTTTGTAGATTTACATCTGTGGAAAATTTCCTGCAGCATTTTTCACCACTTTGTCAGAAAAAATAGTGTTATATTTTGTCAGTACTTTTATTTTATCTATGAGTACAGTAATTGGAATCCACTATTGAGGGTCAGATCGGAATTCATTACAACCTCATTTTCATTATTGCACATTTGGTAAAGTACTGGGGTTTCATGTTTTTCTTCTGAAGCCACTGAAATAAGCCTTTGCCTTAGATAACGTGTGAGACTTGATAGTCTAATAGGCTAACCCTATGCTTTTGTTAAATATTAACATCCTTTTGGGATTTTAAATAATATCTTTAGGAAAATAAGGGGTGAAATATTTTCCAAACAGTGTGCAATTTATCTCACTTTTAAAATGAAAATAAGAGTGTCAATAAGCAGTACCTACGATTTGCAGCAAAAGGGAGAAAAAACTGTCGTGGTTATAAAATATGATATCCAAAGGGGATGCAAGAAATGATGATGCTTGACTGAACAGAGAATATTTCAGTGCTACAGTATTGTTTTGCCTTTTAGTAAAGACAGAAAAATGAAAACGTTGTGTGACTAACGGCAGCTGTTTTGTCAAACTATTAAACTTTGTTTTAAAAATTCTTTCTCTAATCTTCTGAAGGATTATGAAATGTACATATGTTATACATAGAATATAGAGTATATATAAATGTATGCTTAAGGGTTCCATGTATGTTTTTACCTCATTGTTGTTTTGCTGATTCTTGAAGCTAGGTCTCTTTAGTTTGGAGCAAACATTTACTTAGAATGACTTTGGAGAGTTGACTTACTGGCCAAGTTAAAAGCTTTTTGTATTTTTCTGTTTATCTTCAGTCTCATCTGTGTCTAAATTATCTCCTTCCCCCTGTTGAAAGACAGTGATAGAACTTCAACCAGTTGTACCAGCTTTCTGACTTAATTTCCTCTAATCAACATTGGCTGTAATAATCAGATTTTCGAACATAGACGTTTTTATTTTGAATGATACGATCAGTTCTTAGTTACAGATTCGCTCCTGATTTACTGTAGGTTAGACATTTTTCTTCCTAATAAAGGATACCTAGTCATTTCCAATAACATTCTATTTTCTTTTCAAGCCGTTCGAATTGTGCCAAAAACCTCATAAAATACAGGATTGGAGGGAGCATCCTGAATTATATCTCGGTTCAGTCTCCTAAAAATGCAAATAACCAACTCTTGCAGTCTCACTGTGATGAGATATCTTTTATATCTATATTTACTATAGAAGAATATCAATGTGTTTAAGAATAAAGAGAGTATAAACTTGTGACATAGGAAGACAGTGCTTTTTGCTATATTTAAGAGACTTCTGGATATACAGTCCAAGTTCTGCATCGATTTACACTGAAATAAATGCCAATATTCTCTGCATAACATTGCCCTTAAAGATAGGAGCAAATGCTCTTTTGGCTTTTAAGAATATTTTGGCTAATGAAGAGCAATCGGTAGATGTGGTGGCTGGTACAGAGGGTTCTCCTTAGCAGAGACACGGTACAAAAAGCAGCAGTAACTTCCTAATGTTACGGTGGTACGTGTTTCCACTTGCAAGTTGTTGCCTTTGTCTCCCTTTAAAACGCTCTTCTGATATCTGTCCTAGATATCAGAAAATATCTGGGCAAATATAACTGGTTGTTTATAATTTTGTACATTTTTTTCCAGAGATGTCTACCTCTGTAGTGTACGTGGGTTAGTCCTTGGACTGACTTAATCATTTTATATTGAGAAGCTGCATACAATTACAACACATATGATGTATCAAGAGAGACTTGTGATACTGTTTTGCTCCACTGCGGAAGTACATAAATCCCCCAAATGTTTTGGAGCAATGGGAGCTGTGAAGAGCTAGTGACTACAGTGAAAAACCTGCAGACGAGGAAACCTGATCATGAAGAATTACTTCTAAAAAATCTAGTGGAATTTCAAATCTACACTAGCAAAAAAACCCAAAACTAATTAATATAGTGAATAAGGAAAAAGATTACTTTAGTGGATAGGCTGGATAAGCTTCCTTTGGACTGGATCCAGTCATCTCAAAAAATTTTTTGTGGCCTGTATGCTTTGGATTACATGTAATTTCAAGTTTAAATTAAAAAGAAAAGGTTCTAGTTTTCAAGATGCTGAAGGAAGTGACAGTTGCAGTTTTCCAGTGCTGACTGCAGACAGAACAGAGACATGAAATCATCTTCCAGTCTCGCAATGCTAATTTTGAAGCCTAATTGTGGTACTTTGAAATGTCATTGGCCATTTTAGCGAAGGTCATCCCAGCAGGTGTGACAGGGCATGCAACAGCTGTCAGACCCATAGGATAGGAAGTGGAAGATTCTGCAAGGAAAGAAATCGAACAGAAGAAGAGGTATGCATAGATAGGAGAAAAAAAAAAAAGGTGAGAAACAAAAGGCAAGACAAGGTGGCTTTGGTGTGCCACAATACTGTATAAAGTACTCAAAGATTGTTCTTTGCTATGTGAAATACCTCTTCATGCTGGCATTAACAGTGGTCTTTTCTACCATAGGCTGCAGGTTGCCCTGCTTACTTTTGCCGAGCTTCTGTTGGTGATTTACTGTCAGATATTTCTGTGTGATGGCTCTAGTGCTGTCTCAGCTATTACCCACACACGTTGCAACCTCAGCCTGTATTTAAGGTCCCTTCATCGACCACATTTAGCTTCCTTGAAAAAGACCCATAGTGGATTAAAATTATTTCTAAATTAACAGCTATTTTCCACTTCTTCCACCTGACCGACTGTTTCTTTATTTTCTTTATTGTTGATGTATAAACTCCCAGAGCAGATTGTTCTTGAGTTTGGGGTTTGTGAGGGTGTTTTTTGGTGTGTGGTTTGTGGGTTTTTTTGAAAATGTTCTGACAGAGTAAATCCCAAAACAAATCAATAAATAAAAGCACCAACAAAAGCAATATTGCATTTTGTTCATGGTTTATCCTGAATATTTTGGTAAACATTACATTAGTCAAGAGAATCCTGTTGAGCATTCACTGTGCCTCAGTGGTACTTGCACATCTCTGCATGATGGGCTTGTTCCCTTCCTGGAGTTGCAGTAGGTTTCCCACATCCCATGTTTCTGTTACATGTGTCTGTGATACTTGATACCGGAAAATGAGGCTACTTGCTTTAAATAAGAAATTAATTCACACAGGTACTCAGAAATACTGAAATGTGTTGATGATGGTTGTAATTTCTTTGGATCTTGGTGGAGGTTTAAAAATCATGTCAATAGGACTGCCAATAATAAGGGTATATGTGTGTAAAATGTAGGAATATTTGTTCACCTGATGAGGGCTGAGAGGTTTAGGCAAATACAAAGTGTGTTTAGAAGATAGTAGTTTGGAATTCTATTGTTTGAATAGAGCTCCTGGATTTCATTGCCGGAATATACTAGGTATGCTTGCAGCATGTATTGGGAATTATTTCTTTTATAATCAAACATCGTCTTTTTTCAAATTGGACAGCTCTTCCATAGCAAGTTAACAAATCCTTGAGAGGCAAAGAAGTCACAACTCTACGTCTGTTGTAAATGCTTGTTGTATCAGAGGTGAAGGGACCCTTTTCATGAGTTAATCAAAAAGACCTATGCAAACAAGCAAGAGGATTTTTTTTCCTCAGTCAGTCACTACAGTTACAGAGCCTGACATTGTTAGGTGAACCTTCGTGATCTCATAGGCTACTGCATACTCTCGTGTGCCAGACCCCTCTTAATAAAATGTGGGGCACTGGATACACAAATTCATAGCAGCTGTCACAGCTGGGCTGTGGTGAAGTTTGGTCAAGACCCTTTGAACTTTTTATTTCGCACTAATCCCATTTAGTGTGATCAATATATGGACCTCCAGCTCCTAGGTCTGTTAATTAGGTGTCAAGTGTTGGTTGGCCGGTGTCAGGCTGTAAAATACAAACACAGAAGAGACTATCAGTGGGGAAGTGAAGTGTTTATTGTCTGAATGTATAAGAGCCATTGGTTCTGAAAAGTTACCTTCCTAGTTTCAAGTGTCCTTAGGGTCTCAAGATTTTTTTGTAAGTAAATGTGTAGTTAAATAATCATTTTACCAAAAATATTGGTACAGTTGTGGGCTGCAGAATAATGTAAAAGATGAAATTCTACTAATAATTTGATGTTGGAATAGCACTTTGCTTAGTCCTCCCCTCAGCCTTTTTCCTCTGTTAATAAAAATGCTTAATAATTGCTCTAGTAAATATTTGCATTGGTTGTTTAAGATGGGAGTCCTTTCTTGTTTTGCCTGTATACATCTAAAATGAAGCTTCTTCTAAGACTTGATCAATATTTATTTTAACTTGTGCTTTGTAGTATTCAGGGAATAGACAGGATAACTTAGATCTTCATTTCCCCATCTCAAAGAATCTCAGGAGTTATTTTTGAACTCCCCCATCTTTAGTTCTCTATCATTCAGGGAAGGGTAAATACGTAGAATGATATTTCAGCTTTCATACATTTTTGGGTTCCTTTATTTCAGTGTTCCAGTGACAGAAAGGACTGGGGAGTTGTGAGTAGTTTGTTTCATCTCCTTTGAAGAAAACCTGAAATTTATAATCCCAGATCAGACCTTTCCTATAACTCACGCAACTCATCCTGTTAACTGTTTTAATATATGGCACCGCTATTTCATTAAACAACATCCAGGAATAATTAGTTCAGCAACGATGCCTCGGAACAAAAGCCCTTGATTTCGTTTAACTTTATAAGTTGGTCTCTTTTGATCTGCAAGAACACATCTGGGGCCTTTAAGAAAGCAGAAAGAAAAATATTAAATGTTTAGTAAGGCTGTTGGTGAAGGTTCCAAAGCACGGTAACCCTTTGGTACCAGGATGTAGCTCAGAGACAAAAAAATGTGAATTTCTTGTTTCATAAGATCACATGGCACCTCTATATAGTAAATGCTGTTTTTGCTAGCTGATGCCCACTACATTTTGGCTTTATTTCCAGTTTCATAAGATGCAGTCTCTTCATTCTTTCCTCAATTTTTCCCCTCTGTTTTACTGCCTTTCTTCCCCCAGCTGCGTGTTAATGGATTATTCAGAATTATTACTGTAAACCTGATGGTTTTTTACGATGTATCTATGCATTAGAATGTTTTTGCTATGTCAAATGTTGCACCATACTGCTTTGTTCCTTTAGTGTCTTAGTATTATTTGCCAAGGTGGTAGGGATAAATCCATTTGTTCTTTACTTTGGACTTAACTGCTTAGATTTTGAAAGTATCATACAATGCAGAGGAGATATATTTACTCGTTTAATCTTAATCACTATTACTGACTTGTATTAGAAATTGCTTACCAGTTGAACTCTTTGAAATTTGTCACTAAAAAAAAAGTCCTACCTCAAGGAAAAACTTATAAAGACTTTGTATACTAATTGTTTTTTGTTTCATAAACTAAAAGTATTGCGAAGAATACTTGTCTGATAGTAATTAATTCCTTTTTCTTTTCGTCTCTCCTCATTGCAGAGGTAGCCTTTGTTTTGATTGTAATTAGTACAAGGAATTCAGCAGGAGTAGTACCGTATCATTTGATTTGTACTGATGTTTGTATTTGTATTTGCTTGTTTGCTGCATGGCACTAGACTGCTGTTATGTTTATATTCCAAGTATATCCCAGAAAATGCACAAATCATCACGATTAATGTTAGTTTGCCACGGCTAATGAAGCCTACCAGATCTCTCGGTAATTATTCATCACCTTTGTTTCATTTTGTATAAATCGTGGCTTCTATTAACGAGCTTATTTTAGAGAAGGGACAGGAGAATTTTGTTTGCAAGAAAGAAAGGAGCAAAAGAACTTTGTTCTTATTTTTCCTCTTGACTTGTCAAAATAGAAGTGAAAAGAGCTGAAAATACTATTTTTTCATTACAGGTTTTATTTTTAAATGTAGCTTTATGTTCATTCTGTGTTTATTTTCCTTAGTGAGCCTTTAACTCCAAGGTTGTGACCCAATAATGACCTTCTCTTTCCACTCTCAATTGCTTTTGACCTACTCCATTAAGTAAAAAGAAATAACCTAACAGAAGGGTAACCAGATCACTGCTACCACACCAAGGAAACAGGCAGGCTTTGGGATGCTCTTCTTTAATCTCTCTATCCACAGAGCCTTCATTTTAATTTGCAAAATTGAACCCAGATCGAGAGCAGTAAAGCCTGAATACGGTAAATATTCATGCCTCAGTGATCTAGAGTGGCTCCATTACATTTCAGAGATTGGGAGAATTACCTTTTGGATTATGTATATTCATGGGCTGATTTTTATTTGAGATATAATATTACTCACATTGGCCTACATGTCGCACATTCTACCAAAACCAGCCTCCTCACAAAGCTCCAAATGTTCCTTACACGTAAAAGTTTTACTTTTTTACTCTATAGTTTCCTCCCTTTTATGCTTTTCGGAGACTGGTAGTAAACAAATTTCTTTTAAAGAAGGAAAAAAATCCTAGTAGTAGTTCTTCTATAAAACCTTCAACCCTGTGTTTACTGTGATATATCTTTTGCATGTAACTTTGAAGTCTTCAGATAAAAGTATTATTATTGTTCCAAACCTAAATCTATTTGGAAAAAGATTCAGTTCGTTCTGTTGGAATAAAAAAATTCCAGACAGCCCTTCTTTAACCTATATTGTGCATTGGTTTTGACTTCTTGTTGGATTTTTTTTCTTTGAAAAATGTTTTATTGAAATATTTTGGTAAGTTGTAGAAATTTTAATTGGTATGTAAATGTTAAGCTTATTCTATGTCATAGTTTTACTAGGGGTCTGACATGCTCTGCCTAGATACTTGCTGACTAAACTCATTGGCCTTATATTATACTTTTAAAATGCGTACTTTGTCATCCGTAGTGATAGATGGCACAAGCAGTACCACTTAATTTAAGGATACTTGACATCTTAAGATTCCTTTTTTGGTTACAAAAATCTATGAGAGATTTTAGTCCTTTGGAGATGAAAGGATATATTGTAGGTGACTGGCTTCTGCTTCTTTCCACACATCCTTGGAGTGTAAGGAATCTCTTCCCTACCTACAGCCCCCAGTTTGACGTGTATGGCCGTTATGCTCTTTTGGAGAGGGCTAAATGGGGATGTGGTCCTCCCTCTCCCTTCTGCTACAGTAAATATGTGAATAGATTGGCCCAAATCTAGAAGAGGTAATGCAGAGAGATAATAAAGGTGCAGTGGGGCTTGGTGCTCTTGGTGTTGCCTTTGTGAATCCTGGGTAGAGGAGATGATGTAAGGGGTGGAAGCCAAAGAGCATATTAAAAACACGTAATAACTGGGAAATACTGCAATGGCAAATCATGCTTAACCAGCCTGATTGCCTTCTGTGGCAAAATGTAGAGACAAGGAAGGGTCATGACTCTAGTATGACTTGAGTAATGTCTCTCGCAGCATTCTCATGTGGTAGCTGGGGAGATTTGGGTTGGATTTGGGGATTTTGGTGCAAGTTGAAAATTGGTGTAAGTGGTTGACGCTATTGAAAGCTTTGCTGTGAATGAGGAAAATTGCTATGAAGTTATAAACATTCTGAAAAATCAGCCTTTAGCTTTCAAAAACTGGACTTTTGGGTGTTTGTGTTTTGTTGGGTTTTTTGGTTTTTTTTTTTTTTTTTTTTAGAACATGGATTGTGACAAATTGTGCAGTTGTTTCCTATCCGTGGTGAGGTGTAATACAGACTCACAAGAGTGTCAAGATTACTGAAGTTTACCAAATAAATACTCCAGTAGGATAGCATATATGCAATACAGTGTGAATTTGATGGTTTACAGTAAATTATGAATTCTGGGCAGTTCAGTCACAAGAAGAAAATAAACAGAGGATAGTTTTCTTACTCAGTGAGCTTTGTCCAGCCTGTGCATGGGATGGATTAGGTTCTGTTGGAAAAATTTGAGATTATAGATTTAAAGGCTACAGGAGAATGCATAGGCACAGAAGGTCACTTAACTTTATGTGCAGAATCTTGATCTCAACACTTGCTAATTTTTATTTTGTGATTGTGTACATGAATATAACATACATGTAAATAAAAATTACAGTATTAAAGCAGAGCAGCATGAGAACACCATTGACCTGCTTATTTATTTACTGAGTGCATACCCATATTTTAGAGGCTGTGAAAGGAAATAAGCTAAAGGGATTTTAGTATCCCTTTTTATATTGCTTTATTCCAGTGTTGCAATGCAGGCTCTTCAGGCTATGGTGGTGTTTTATCAGGAGTAGTATATTAAATAAAATCTGATAGCATATCTGTGGCGTTACATAAGCATCACGGTGGTCATATGGAGAACGCCCTTACAAACGTCACTTAAAAAATTCAGTGAAAAGAATCATTCTATGTGAAATAGTTTTTCTTCCAGATGCTATATTCCTTTCCCATGTGGAGGCAAAGTGAGGCCATAATAATTTCTAGAAATATTCAAGGTCTTTCAGAAAGTTGTTACTAAGCCCACGTGATCTTGGTGGCACCTGCAAACTTGGAATTATTTATGACTCTTTGAGGTTTATACTCTTTGTTGTTGGTCCTAGCTGCTGTTGTGATGTTGACTCAGAAGAGAGAACTTTCCACAACCTGAGCAGTGGGCAAAGTTTGCATCGTGTGATTGCAGTTCAACAATGTACTATTTACAGCTCCTGTTTTATCTCCGTTTTATGCTGTTCTGAAATCCTTGTTGAAGGTTTGGAACTAATGTTTCTCAGTGTTCATTGAGATATAACATGAACTGCAAAAGCATCTCAGAGAATTAAAAAAGCATTCCATTTTTTAATTTTTAAAATAAAAGACACTTTTTTTTTAACTTGACTGGAGGATGTGTACGGAGCTGGGCAGAGGCCCTAACTCAATGATTTCTGAATGCTTGTCGTTGTGGAGGCACAAGACAGCAGCCTTGGGTGTCCTTTTGACACTTTCGAGCAGGAGCGGTTTGCCACCTTTGCTAAACACATTGCTGCTTACTCATCTATTGGACTTGGCTTTGCTGGTGAATGGTCATCCCTCATAAAGCAAAGAGTACAGCATGCTTCATATTTAGAAGAGAATTCATGAAAAAAAGATCTGCTTACATGTAAGAGCAGTCTTATGTCTGAATCTTAGGGCTTTGCTTCGTTTCGGTATACGTGCTTAGACAAGCGTTGGCTGAAAACTAAAAGTTGCAGTAACCTTTCAGACAAGTGGGTGGCATTTTTTTTGGCAGTGTAGCTTGATATCCTCTGACTGCTATGACGTGATAGTGGAAGCAGGAAGATGAGATGCCCTATTCTTTATTTGGATTTGTAGCAGAGCAATAGAGAGGAAGGCAGTCCTTGCTTTCAAAAGCAACCAATACAGGATGCGTTTTGGTTGTGCAGTCGGCCCTTAGTTTGCTGCTGCTCTTCAGCTGTAAGGAGGCACTTCTACTGGATGATATTAAGCTGCCGTTTCTTGTATTTGGCACTCTGCTGCAGTGTATGGTCAGTTTATGCTTCTTAAGGGTTTCTTTTTCTTGTTTGGGTGATGATTGAGGCAGGCTTGCTCTTGATCTATATCTAAACCTCAGAGCTGAAACAGTGTTTTTTGTCATTTATCGGTTCCTCTTCCTTCCTGGATGTAAGTTTGAAGATGCAGCTCTTAGCAGCTGGGATCCAAGATGGGATCTTTATTTTAAACTGGTTGGAGTCCTCTGCATTTGAAGGCATGGTCTCTTTTTGTAATATATATGTAATATTCCTTTTATAAATACTGTGTTTATAATAAGTATTAAGACTAATAATTTTAATGTTGCATTTTCTCATCAGTATTACAAGGAAGTATGGTTACTGTATCTTTCATATCAGAAAGATGCACTCACAGAATTGAGAGGCAGCAGGATGGCTAGGTTCTTATCTAAAGAAGCTATGAGCAATGGCATATGGTTGATAACTTAATGGAAGTTGGATAAATAAAGGAAAAGAAGCTCTGACATATCAGAAAGTCACTGGTGGACTTGTTCTGTATCCTGTTTTCTATTAGTCTGTAGTAAACTGCTTTGAAAATCTTAGTGGGCTTTTCCTTTGGTCTTCGAATAACAGGTTCTCTTCTTATATTGAACATGTTTGTTTATCTCAAGGGCTGAACTGTTTGGGTGCTTTTGATTTCTGTTTTGCATTTTTTTTAATCTGCATTTGAACACAAACTTCTTTCTCACCCTTTTTATAGACCTTTACATAATGCTTTAGGAACATTAATGTGATTATACAAATAAAATTTTGAAACTGAAGCAAATCCCTTTGCAAATGACGTAAGATTTTGACACATGGCTCTTGATTTATATAATGGGATATAATCAATTCCCTTGTGTCATTATTAGAAAACAAAATGTGAGTGAATTTCTTAGAGAAGTTTGTAGCAAGTTTTATAACGGTATCCAAGTTTTCCATGTTTACCTACATTGTTTGCATGCAATAAAGTCTTTTTAAAGTTGCGCTCAATGTTATTCACTTTTCCTTCTGTGTCTAAATGCCTAATTCCCCAAAAGCAGAGGAAAAGTATGTCTCTAGTGGATTACTAAAATGAGCCTCGTACTATTTGCATGGATAAGATGAAATAGGTGTTTTACAGACAACATTCTGAGGACAAAAATTGGGTGCTTGAAATAAATGCAAAGAAATGCTAAAGATATTGGTCATAGCAGGTCTCAGTTACAAATTCCTATGGCTCAGGACAGAGTGCTCTGAGTTACTTAACATCATTCTGTTGGTAGGTGAGTGGACTTGAGTGATCCAGCCTCAACTTCGTACTTGAAATTTCTATTGCTTTAAAGCTAAGAGAATATGTGAAAGTTTAGAACTGTGCTATAACTTACGGGGATCCCTTACATAGGGAAATGAGATATTCATAAGAGAAACAAATCTAATACTGAGGGCCATTTGCATCCTTTTCAGTGCTTTGTATTTTAAAGGCCAGACAAAACAAAAATGAATTTTAGTTATGTATTTCAGTCTTTTGAAAAAAAAAAAAAAAACCTGCACTTGGAGTATTTTAAACCATGGACAAATGTCTCTGTCAGTCGGGGTCAGAGTGAAATGGAATGAAATACTGTACTGATGTTCATGGTCTGCTCAGAAAACAGGAAGTTAGTGATTTAAAGCTACTCTGGCTCTTGTTATTTGATCCAGTGGGTGCAGATCAACTCACTGATTCACTTCTCGACTGGTTCCATGCCTGACCTTTTGAAGGAGATGCAGTTCCAACTGAGTTCTCGTGTGATCTAATCCACCTCCCCCAGTCACCTAGGTGCACTCCAGCATTGTTCTGGTCAGATTCTAATTCCTGCATACGTTATACTCTTGGCACGGAGTTTGTGGTCAGTTAAGATGTTGTGATGTAAACTCTTTTACAGTTGATTCCGGTACTGAGAATGCATAGGGGAAAAAAGGAATGGGCTTGAATATGTTGTTCCCATTTACTTTTCTGTCCTCTATGCGTATGGGAACTTTAGATATAGGAATAGAGACCATGAATATAAGGGGGAAAACTGTTTACATTTAAAACATTCAGATGGGCTGATTAAATCATCTGCAAGGTACTGGATAGGTCAGCATGAAGTACTGATTTTCAGTTGGTTGTGTAGTGCTGTATTACCTTTCCCTTCACATGTCTTGAGGACAAGCAGATCTGTCTGAAAGCCAGACTCAGCTCCAAAGAAATAGGGTGGTTCTTAAAGCCCTGGATGAGTGCAGCTGGGATGGGGAGCGTGCCTCCTGTGAGAGCTGGGGGCAGCACAGGTGACTTGGTTTGGCTGGGGGAAAAGCTTTACATGATTCTGCAAATTTTCAGTGTTGTGGGTTTTTTTTTTTAAATTGGAACACTAATTTTCTGAAGCAGCAGCCCAAAAGAGAATTAGTCAGGATCCAAGACTTTCCTTGAACTTGCATTGGAGAGTGTGAGGACCATCAGCAGACATATGAATGGGAGCCATCCAGTTGAAGCCTTATGCAACACTGGAAGATACTCCAGAGTTTCTCCTACATGTAGGAACTACAGCAAACTTTTGTCATGGAAAGTGACGCTTTACAACTGTATACTCTTTAATGTAGTTTAATACTGACAAAATGGGGAAGAAAACAGCTAATATTCTCATACAAGCCAGCTCTGTAAGCCATGGTTGAGAATTGCGAATCTCATTGAAAGAGTTTAATCACATGAAGTGTGAATATTTTAAACGTACTTGTTAATTCTCCTCATTGATGCATCTCACAGGCAGCCCATAAATAACAAACTTAATCACTTGAGTTGATTTAAGGGGAGAGGCTAGGCAAGACACTTCTGAGGAATGTTTCATAGTTCCTTAATTAAAAGCTAAGATGTATTTTGAGTGTATGCACACAAAAATAGGTATTTTTAAACACAGTCTTTATTTGTTAATGTTATCTGGGTTCTGTGAAAGATATTTCAAATAAATATATGTTGACTCTCTTAGAGACTGGGAATATTTTCTGTAATAATTGCAATCGACTGTTCAGTTGGGTAGATTCTAAAAAGTATTATTATAAACTGGAGTATTAATAATAAAATAAACTTTAAAAATCTTTGTATTTTGGCTCTGTTTAAGGTAGAAAACTGCATATATCTTTTGTGCATCTCCAGTTCCAGTTTTGTATTGGGGAGCAACAGAGATGGAAGATTCCTTAGTTGTTGTCGGTTTACTGACCCTGTCCATGGTTGTGGAAGATGGAAGATTTACTGCCAGCATTATTACATCCGAAATCACAGAAGTCTTTCAAACCCACCTGGATTGGACTGATATTTTGCATACAATGATTTCAGTTTTGTAGGGCTTGTTTATTTCTTTGAAACACTTATGTTTAGAAAACCACATACTTTCTTTAAGTCCTTAAACATTGCTTATATTACCAGTGTTGCAACTATCACAATGATTTAAACTAAGAGGGAGGGGCAGTTTATAGCGAATGAAAGAAGGAAGGGTTTCATTCAAGCCACCGTGCTTCCGGCCTTCAGAAGTACCACCTTTGAAGCGAATAGAGAGATGGAAGAAAATGCTAAATTGTTTCTCTTCAATCCATTGAGATAGGTTGTAATGTCTAGGAGGTTTGGCTAAAGGGATAATGAGTATATATTTGAGTATGAAAATGCTTGAAACTGAAATCCTAGTAAGTATTTAGAATAACCTTTTAAGTATGTTCTGACATTAGTTAAGATCATACCAAACTCTTTTGGTTCAGCCTTCTTACATGAACACATCTCTTGATCTCCTTCCTCATAATATTCTGTGGATTCTCCAAGAATCCACAGGCATTGATGTGGCATTTCATTTGAAAAATGTTGCAATAGTAGCTTGTTATAATCTGAAAAAGACATTTCTTTTGGTTTTGGTTAGCAGCCAGAGATCCAGGGAACCCAAACAATATTTGTAGTGGTGATGCTCCACGGCCATTGTTATTTGTATAATAATGATTTCAAGAAGGAATACAGGGGTTTTGTTGTTTTCCAGAAGCCGTGCAGCTTATAGATTTTCTTTTTTGATCAGCTTTCTGTATATTGCCTGCGACCGTTTTTTGCTGACTTATTTGGAGAGCTCTTTATATTCCAGTTACTTGAAGGTTTTAGTTCAGCCAACAGACTTTTCACCTACTCATCTATTTTGATCCAAGTTTTTGCAATTTGTTCCCCTGTGAGTGTCTTTCTTTTTTCTTTTCTCTACAGTCTTTTCTTAGTATTGCTTAGTTTGGTGATGTTGCGAATAGGTCTACAAAGGTTTACCTGAAGCCAAGTGCTATGTCCTTCATATAGGGCAGTAGACTTTGTAGAAAAGGAAAAGGTGAAAAACATAGTTTTGTTTCCACTTATGCGTTGTATGCAAGATGTAGGAAAAAAGATGGTATTTTCGGTATTGACTTGTAAGTAAATAATTCTGTGATTAAAATTAACAAGGTTAACTTCTCTAGACTGTTCTCAGTCATCTAACTTAAATGATGCGCTCCACACTTTGTGACATACTGAGGATGAAGCCTAGATCTGAGTCCAGTCCTTTGGTTTGGGAGTCTCTTCATCAGACCTTGCTGTTTTCTTACTTTCAGATGTTAGAAGATAAATGGGATGGGCTAGGATTAGAAGATGGGCAACTAAGGGACATGCAGTCCCTGGAGATGGATTTGAGAACAGTTCCAACTGAGTAAGACAGATCCTAATGTCTCAAACGCTGAGAATTGCACAGTAGCGTTTGACATGAACCTTTTTGATAGCTAGCTATAGAATTGGTACTAAGAAAAGAGAGAGAACAAGAAATTATACTGAAAGTTGAGATCTGTTCTAGCAATGTTGTTGTTCTGTATGTATTCACAGTGTAATCTTGTATATTGATAAAAACAAACTAAAGAAATGATCTCTGGAATGGAGCATTCCCATGGAAGAGTTTGGTTCTTGGATCTGAATTTTGAGGCTTAGTCTTTCAAAAATATGTTGTGTGTAACTATTCTCTACTAATGATTCTTGTCAAGTACTTACTGTTTATTTAGATTTTTTTTTTGTCAAAAATATCATTTCAGTATTAAAAGCTTGGTATCTAGTGTAGGGACTTCAGTCAAAGTGATTACCTATCCAAGCATCCAGCATTAGTATGAATGTAACAGGTGGCAACATAAACATATTATTAGAAAAAGCATTTGGTTACGTGATAATGGGGGGGGGGGGGGAGGTGTGTGCAAAATTTTATTAAGGATGGTTTGTAGAACTGAAAGAAAAGCCAAAATTAAGCCTTGTTAAACTAAACTGGTTTAGTCTAATAAAGCTGAGCCTAGACTGATCTTTAAAAGCTTATTTCATTCTTCTCTTCTCCTTGAGAACTCCTTAAAATAAGTAATACAATAGCAGGCTCATTAAGGTCAAACTTTTATAGCATCTGGGAAGAAGAGCTAAATAAATTTTAAGTGGTGGCCAGTGCTGCACTTTTCCTAAGATAAATCTAACAGGTGGAACAGCACATTTTAGTGACAGTAATGCTAGCCATATATTTATGAATGTTCAAATCTTTGCAAGAAAGCTTTAAGGACTTTTTTTTAATATATGGAATGACAGAGACTAGGAGACTTTTATATTTTTTATTTGATATTACTAATAATTTTGCAGTGATAGTTTACCAGATTTCATTGTGCTCAATATTGTACAAATACATCATGAGGAAAATATTTTTTTGTTCCGAACATTTTAGAGTTGAATTCGACCAATTCAAAGAAGTGTATGAAACAATTTTCTTAGAAGGGGTGGGAAAACAGTCACATAGGTGCATGGATGGTATTGTAGTGCTACACTGTTGGTGCAGCTGTCTAGGGAGAAGTACATTATGTTGATTTGCAGATAATGTAGACATTGCAGCACAGATAATGCAAATATCATAATTATGGCCATGATAGTCTTATGAACAGAAGTAGAATAAGCTAAGAGGCTGAAACCTGTGGTAATTCTAAATTATGGAACATGGTCTCAATCTGCTCACTTCCTACTTTTTGAATTGTGAACTCTTCTAAGAAGGTCAGTCATCTTGCAAGCAAGCAGAGTGTGATACTTGGCTTTGTGCTTGTGATGCACTCATTTGCAATTAATTGTTTAATTATGTTTTTCTTGCTTTTTCATCCATAGGTGACAAAGAAAGTCAAGTCCATGCAAATGTTCCATACCCCTGTGACTTATGCTATGCAGGGTGACAGAGTAGGTATCTGTGTAACTCAGTTTGATCCCAAACTGCTAGAACGAGGCCTAATTTGCACCCCAGAATCACTTCACACTATCCATGCTGCAATAATTTCCCTGAAGAAAATCCAGTATTTTCGAGGAGCTCTTCACACCAAGGCCAAGTTCCATATCACAGTTGGTCATGAAACAGTTATGGGAAGAGTGATGTTTTTCAGTCCAGCCCCTGCTGACTTCAATGAAGAAATTCAAGAAAATGTTTTTGATTTTGAAAAAGATTATCTTTATCAAGAGGAATATTTGTCCAAGGACTCAAATTCATCAGAGGAGAACAAAGAAAATAACCAGGCAGGAGAAGTCCAGCTCCCAAGACAACAGTGGGCTTTGCTAGAGTTTGAAAAACCAGTCACTTGCCCTAAACTGTGCCTCGTGATCGGCTCCAAGCTGGATACAGATATTCACGCAAATACCTGCAGGTTGGCGTTCCATGGGGTGTTACTCCAAGGCATGGAAGACAAGAACTACACAGAGACTTTCCTTCCAAAGCTGAAAGTGTACAAACTGAAGCACAAAGAAGGACAAGTGGAAAGGGTAAGCTGTCTCTTTAATGCTATACATGGGAAGGGGAAGCATTTGTTCTGCATGAGTACATATATTGGTGGGCTACAGAATTTCCACTGTCATGTTCCAGAGTCCTTATACATGTTTTCCTTACGTTTGGATACCTAGTGTATTGCGTCTTGTCTGCTTGCAAACAGTCGGAAATCACTGCTTAAAAGTGACTAGTTCATTCAGTTCAATGCAATGTTGAGTAATTTGATGCTGGTTTTTCACCAATCATTTTGATATCTAGCCACTCTGTTCTTCCTGCAAACTTGCTTTGTTTGTGTACCTTCCTAAGTTGCTCAT
Source organism: Tauraco erythrolophus (assembly GCF_009769465.1). Classification (NCBI taxonomy): domain Eukaryota; kingdom Metazoa; phylum Chordata; class Aves; order Musophagiformes; family Musophagidae; genus Tauraco; species Tauraco erythrolophus. The sequence goes on from NC_141476.1 coordinate 13,153,796, forward strand.
CTGTTTTCTTCCCAGTTGACAAAACTTCCAGTTTTCTGTTGACATATTTTACAGTTATTTTGTGGTACACTGAAAAAGACAGTGTAAAATGAATAGAAAATAGTGTTAGATTAAATAACACAAAGAACATTATTAATTCTTTTATGCGTTTTCACGTGTTATTTAATAAGAACCTAAATTCTTAACATTTATTTTAGTAGGCAAAAAGAATCTCCTCCAAGATGTCTTACAGAGCTATAGCATGCTGAAGTTGGGATCAAGCTCGTGACATGGAGAACTTGGAGCCTTGATTAATGCATGGTGCTTCTGTGTTGCACTGGTATTAATCTGCTATAGTGTGTACTGTACTCGACCCACCTCATTGTGGCAGAAAATAGAGGTGCTTTCTGGAGGAGTTAGCATCTACAGTAAAAATTAATTGGGATTTTTGTACTGTCCCTTCAGTATGGATAGATACACTGTCCATAGGGATTGATATTATTACACTGCTGTCATAAGTTTGATCTGGGTGGTGGTTACCTTTCAGTAATCAGTGGAGAACTGTTTGTTTCTACACCTCGTACGGAATTTTTCATGATGAATAGTTTAGATGGAGATGTGCAATGTATAAATGGTTTAATTGCTTACCCCTAAATGAGCAGAGTTGATGTAAACTTCCGTAGATGTTTACTTGATGTATTAGTGCAGTAGGTATTTTATTAACTTTTGGGTAAAGAACTATTAATTTTTATTTACCTAATCCAAAACCTGTTTGCTTGAACAAAATATTTAGTAGTGTTCTTTTCAAAATTCCATGAAGCTATGTTGAGTACTGTATAATACCACTCCTTACTTTATTATAGGAGACTAAACTCTTACCATACCTTACCACGTTTGCAGTTTATAATGCAGACTTCTTGAATACATTTTTGTTTCTTTACTTTACTAATTTAATAGTAAAAAAATAAACCAAGATCTCTGTCAGGGCATGATTTTGAATTAGTGAGGCTCTTTTCTAAATATCTCACTACATTAAGTGATCAGACAGGCAATTCATATTTTCCCTGTTTTTCTGAGGTCTCTATGTTACTGTTTTAGCTTTAGAAAAAAGGAAACAAAAGGGGGAGGGAGGAATTTCTGCTTTGAATTTCTGCTACTGACTTTGGAGGCCATTCTTTTCAAAGGAACTACTATTTTTGCTCCCAAAAGACCTGTGGTGGTGTGTTGGTTTTTTGGTTGCCAGTTGTGTCAGTAGGAAGGAAGGTAGGTAGGAGGGAGGACATCTGTAGCTTTCTAAAAATTTTGTCACCATTAATATGGATTGTATAGGACACCCAGAATCAGCAGTCACTCTTCAAACTTTTGGTAGCAGGTATATTGTTTCCTTTGTTTGAAATGGCTAGAACAATGAGTCCAAAGTATTGTCCTCTAAGCTGCAGAGAATCACAGAATGTTCGGAATTGGAAGGGACCTCAAAGGATCATCTAGTCCAATCCCCCTGCCAGAGCAGGACCACCTAGATCAGATCACATCACACAAGAACACGTCCAGGTGAGTTTTGAACATCTTCAGAGAAGGAGACTCCACAACCTCTCTGGGCAGCCTGTTCCAGTGTTCTGTTACCCTTACTGAGAAGCTCTAGACCAAGTGTATGTGCTTGGATACCAGTTCTTCTGATGCTCTACAGCTGTCTGAACTCATGAAACATTTGCCTTTATTTTTGCTAAAAATTTGCTTGCTTCTGCATGGCGGCCCATGCTGCTAATATCCAGTGAGACTTGGCTTACCGACTCCTTTTGTTTCTCTACGGCTGTAAGAATATGGATGAGAACAGAAGTTTTGTGTGACCCGTGAAGGCACATGCTGCTTGTGTTTGGTTTAACTGAAACAAATCAGTCTCAGATTCTTTATTTTTGCTCCCAATGCATGACACTAGTCTATAAGAGTTGAAAACTTGCAGAGTACCAGCTGTGAGAGTTGTCTGAGTTATCAGGCTTTGTCATTAGCCTCAATTGTGCATTTTTAATTGTTTATATTTAGTGTTATTTTCAAATCTTTTGCTGGTTTCCTTACTCTGCTATTGATTTTACTGTGTGAGTAATGGAATAATGTTAATCAAATTACACATATTTTATTTTATGGTCCAGAAAATAACCAATGAATGTGGGTTATTTAATATTTGATCAATGGAGTTGTTTGTTAGACTGATATATTGCTGAACTGTTTTGATATTTTCCCAGCCTTTTAAAATACAGAGCTGGGGGTTTTATTATTTTACTCTGTCTTCATCGGTCACACAGCGTGCCCTGTATATGGGCCTTGATCACTGTCCGTATGACGACTAATTGACCCTGTAAATGAACACTTGCCATGGAACAGTCCGTCTACAGGTTAGGTTTGTTCTTGGATTCTGTCTCCTGTGGTACTGTAGATGCTCAGTTGGTGTTTTCCCTGATGTGTGCCGAAAGGGTAGCGGGAGTAAATGTTGTAAGAAGAGCTCATGATGTAAAGTCATAGGGACTTGGGAGAGTTGGTGGGACGAGGAGATGGTTCCATTTATAAAGGACCTGCTGGGGAAGTACTTAGAACGTTAGTTGAGGTAGTTACTATTAAGTCTGTGCTCTTGCAGAGCAGAGAGCAGCAGGAACAATTGGGTGGTACAGTGGCTTATTTTAGTACACAAAGTCGCGAGCGAATAGAAAATCTGAATCAACTGGTCCCACCCTGCTGCTGATGGATGGCTGGAGATTAGGATCGCTGAATTTAGGGTGTCTATTCTTGGCACTGATACAGGAAAGTTTCTTTCTCTGTTGAGCAAGGAAGCTCCCCCCTCCTCACTTTCCCTGGGGAGGCATAGAAAGTAATAATAATTAAAAAATGCATGTTACCTTCATGAGAAGTGAACTTTTTCTCCAGAGAATACTGCTGGGGAAAACTAGTTTCATGGCTTCCTGAAAGGGTGGGAGAGAGGGAGGCAAGAGCATGTAATGTCCGCCTTCCCAGGGTCAGCATGGGGTGGAAATGCTCTCAGAACCAGGCTGTAGTGGGATTCAGTAGGACCCGGCTGTAAAATGCTGCCGCTAATCTGATGTGGACTCTCCCAAGCCCCCCGCTTGCTGCTAGAATTAAAATAAATTCCCTGCAGTTTAACTACCAGTTTACCCAGGAGAAATCAGGCATTTATGGTTTAGCTTTTTGTTCCTGTTCTGATTAATTTCAGAGCACTGATGGAATAATAAAAATTGTAAATTCATTAAGTTTCAGCCTCACAGTACCTTTGTGCCTCTTGTGCATGGCACTCCCCTGGATTTTAAGGTGTATTTTTTTTAAGAAAAGATCAACATAGATTCTCAAAGAGATTTTTGGCTTTCTAAGAGCAAGTGTGACATTTTTGCTGTTTCACATAGAAATCAAATCCATGAACTGGGTAAACACCATATTTTTAAAAAGTAAAAAAATCAAACTAGCCAATGGTCTTGAATTTGTACGTTTAGTGAAAAGTCATGCCTAAGTTTCCTAGTTTTTCTCATCTGCTCAAGTGATGGGGAATGTTCTACAAAATTCAAGAACCCTTGTGCTTCTTTTGTGTTGCTCACCGTTTCCTTTTGGTATCTTGCCTCTTTAATGCTAAGAATCTGGGGAAGAAAGGATCAAAGCCTTACTACTGTTGTTCACCGGGATCTTTGAATTTACCTGTCTGCAGCATATCCTTGAGCCTCTCTTTTCACATCCGTACCTATTTATCTTCTGATATTTTTCTTTAGATATGTATTACAGTAGTGTCTGAGAAATTTGGCTTTAAAACATTTATCTGCTTTTTTTTAAGTTAGCATTGTCTGCGATGCTATATAGTGCAGGAAGCTTACTTCTAACCAGGATGGCGCATTTTGGGGTCTGCACCTATGCTGGGATTGCATCTTGGTTATGAAAAAGATGCATAATTCAAACTGGAGTTGGTTGATTTTTGAACTGGTGTAGAAGTGTGTGGATGTTTGTTTTGCCCTAGACCAGATTTGTTTTGGGGTTAGAGTAAGTCTTTAGGGGTTAGTTTTAATGAAAATAAAAATCTGCTGTTCCCTCAGAACTAAGAGGGCTCCAGCAAAGGTTTGCATTTGCTTAACTTGATTTAAAAGTTATGTTAAATACTAGTCCATTTTTCTCTCGCAGAGAGGACGTGAGACAGGGGAGAAGTTCAGTGGAAGAAAGTTTGTTGAGAGTCTTTCTGGCATGGTTATATTGGAGGCAAGACTGTTCCCCTCTGGACACTTTATTTTTGCGAAATCTTTGCTGCCTGACTAATGTACTTTCAATAGAAAAAAAAAGAGCTGGGCTGAAAAGTGGCCTTTACTGATCTAAAGGTAGAAGTGGGGCTTGAGAGTGCTATTGTGAACATCTGTGTCGCTTTAACGAGTGTGATGTGGGAATCTTGGTGAAGAAAAGGGCAAATGAGATACTGTGAAGAAAGCTTATCCCTCTGAACTGGCATATAGTGGTGGCTGTGAATGTGGCCTTGCTAAACCATTGCAGGTCAGCAGCCCCTGGAGTCGGAGACAAGCTAATAATGAAGATAAACAGCAACTGTTGTCCTTGGTCTTGTGCTTCTGGAGACAGACTGCTCACCAGTCAGCTCTTCACAGTTCTGTGGATGGAGACACTTAGGATTAATCCTAACACCATCTCTGAAATATCTTCTTCGCTGAATTTTACCTCTAAGCAGCATTGCAGATTAGTTCTAGTCTGACTCATGAAGCAGTTCCTCAGTTTCTGGGATAAATCCTTTTTATTTGTCATGTTATTTGCTCTTTGACTTCCATAGACATACAGATGGAGTGCTGTTTCAACTGAAAGGTGAACCGTAGAAGTGCATCATGCTTTGCTGTGTGACTCGGATATTCTGCCTGTTTTGAAAGTGTTTGCACAAGCAGGGTTTATCTTAGGATGGTTGCCACAGGGTCCTATTGTCGACGATGCTCGTAAATCAGTAGCTCTGTGACAGAAACAAAAGGTGAAGGAAAACTCTGCTTTGCTTGTATAGCGCAAGCTGCACCTTCTGCACTTTCAGACTTGTGCAGTGAAAAATGTGTGTTTTGGCTTTTAAGCATAGCAGATGTTTTCTTATGAGTATGGGTTTGTCCTTCCTAAAGATGCTTTCTCTGTGTTCCTATGACATGAAGAAGAATTAATACTGTGTATTTGAAAGTTTTTAATCTATTTTTCTCATTATTTGCCTTGCTCTTAGGCTTTTCTTATTTGATAATCGTGTTGCACTTGTTTCTTCAGCAGTTTCCTTTCATATGTCACAACCATGGGATGTCCTGGTTTTATTCGTAGCCACTCTGTTCCCAAGTTTTGTGGGTTGCTATATATATACACTGAGTTTTCTTGTTGAACTCATTCTCATGGGGACTGAAGCCATCATGTAGCTAGCATGCTTAGTTTCTGGAGGATGGAAAAATCACTGATTTCTTAATAACAACATGTTACTAATTGTTTGAATATTGATGTGATCTAAGTGTCCACAAGGAGAAAAGTATTGTTGCAGGAGCAAGATGTGAAAGCAGGGTAAGTTATCAAGATTTTTATCAGAGCATCTCTTCTGAAGCTTGAATGGAAGAGAAAAAGCTTATCTTTCAGCATCTTTTAAAAGTGTTCTGTTTTTTCTCTTCTTACAGTAGGATAAGAAGAGCTGTGTCAGAGCAAGCGCATTACCTGAGTGGTCAAATAGAAAGTCTTTGTCACCATCACTTAACAGATCTTTTTGCCTTTTGGAAGAAGGATAAGATGTTGTGGAGATGAGTACGAGTAAGCAACTGCAATGACCCAGACCATCCTTTAGGGAGCTAGACATTTTGAAAAGCAGCAGTTGTAAAAATGGAATTTTAAACCATCAGCTATGTTTTGTGTTTTGATTCCCTTACAGCTTTTTGAGTTGAAAACACCAATGTTCAGTTTATGGAATACGCATCAAGTTTATAGTATCTCAGCCACATGCTTACCAAACTCTCAAAGGAGTGTACGAAGGAGGAAAAACGAACTCATATAATGGTTTGGATTAAAGATCATCTAGTTCCAACTCCCCTGCCCTCTTTTAGTTTAAAGCCACTGCCTCTCATGCTATCACTGCATGCCCTTGTAAAAAGTCCCTCTCCAGCTTTCCTATAGGCCCCTTTTAGGTAGTGGAAGGCTGCAATAAGATCACTCCGGAGCCTTCTCTTCTCCAGGCTGAACAACCCCAACTCTCTCAGCCTATCTTCACAGAAGAGGTGTTCTAGCCCTCGGATCATATTTGTGGTCCTCTTCTGAACCTGCTTCAACAGGTCCATGTCCTTCTTATGTTTGCGTCCCCAGAGCTGAACACAGTACTGCAGGTGAGGTCTCATGAGAGCAGAGTAGAGGGGCAGAATCACTTCCCTCGACCTGCTGGCGACGCTTCTTTGGATGCAGCCTAGGATACGGTTGGCTTTCTGGGTTGCAAGTGCACATTGCTGGCTCATGTTGAGCTTCTTATCAACTGACACCCCAAAGTCCTCCTCAGGGCTGCTCTCAATCCAACTGACCCCTGAGTGAATAGGAACGTGCAATGTGGTTCATTTAGGGGATGGCACCAGACTTCTAGGGAGGCTGTCTTTACTTGGGGAAGATGGTAAGTTAGTATGGGAGCGCCAGAGTATTCCTGTCTGGAAAGATTCCTGAGTAGATGATCATGTGTGAGCAGCACTGGTACTTTTCTCACTGACTTCTTTCTAGATATCTTACCAGCAATACTAGAATTTGTGTCAGAATTGTGCCTGTGCACTGTATTTAAAATACTTGCCACAGAAATACTGTTCCTTGAATTTCCTGTTGCATGGTTGCAATGCCACAAGGAATGAAGGTAAGTAAATTTTATCTGCTCAGATAGTTAGATTCTTCCATCTAATGTTTCTAGATAAAGGATGTTTCATTGACTTAATAAGGCTGATGTTGCATGTGGTATTTTCTTATAGTGGCACTGTAGTTCCAGCAGGATAGCAAGTAAGACTCTGCATGAGCCAGGCAATGACGCTTTTTGGGTGACGGATACGGTGCGCAGACTAAATACGGGCACAGAGTGAGTAACAAGACCAAACTGTACAGTGAAAACTGATTGAGTGCTGCCTGCAGGCACAAGCAGTGACCTGGGCTGTCTGCAGAACCTTCTGTGACTCTAGCTCAGAGAAGTGGTGGATGTCACTCCATCTACTGTAAACATGCAGACGCCACAATTAATATTTTTCCTGCTTTGAAGTCTGAACATGAGTTTGTTTGGTTCTGCTTGGCTGCTGATGGTATGCTAAATACAGTAATAATACAGAGATGAAGGCAATCAGGTGAATGAGAGTGCACAGCACATTCACTAGTTAAAACGCACTGTAGAACAGAAATATAAAAGATGCATTTATTTATTGGCTTTTGTTTAGTTTTTGAGTAAAAGAGTTTGAGAAGCTTAGTGGGGGAAGGGAGGGCTGTATCCTCAAACAGAAGAACCATTTCTGTTAAACAGTGCTGAGGAAAGAGTGGCAATGTTTACTGACATATGGATTAACACAGCAGAATACATTTGTCATAAAAGTGTACCAGCAAAGTCACAGAATCTACTTACTTACTCATATGAAAAGATTGGTATTTTGTTCACTCACCAAAAGAGAATGGCTTCCTCCACATGACTGAGTTAGCAGAATTTTGCAAGGTTTGAGTAACACCTATTAGGTTATTATTTATATTATTAAATTTAAAATGCAGACATGCTTTTGGGTCTTACAAGTGTGTGGACAGCTGGTCTTGATTTTTCTGAGGTTGTGTAAGAGTCACCTGTGGGGGAATCAGTTTGTCAGCAAGGCAACCAATATACTGTTTTATTTATTGGATACAAAAATAAATTAAGAATGTTACTTGGGTTGCAAAATCAAGCACTTGAAAGTTAGGAAATACCAGATTTACAGTTGCCTATGCAACATTAATTCTGTTCCCCTGTGCCTCTACCCTGTGCACTTAATAAGGCAAGGTTCCTGTGAAATTGGTTTGGATGTGGTCATGTAAAGACTGTATCATGGGGCATATCAAAGAGGGACAGGAATAAGGTTGCATGGACATCTGGCATTTCTTAAGTGCCCAATTCTGCAACTTAAATAACTTAGGTTTTATATAAATGTAATTTCCTAGGCCTTTTTAAAGTAAAAAGGTAAAGTAAAACTAAACTTACATATTATTGAACTGTAACCATCTCTCTACTGTACACCTTCACTAGGATTTGAGTTACAAATACTCAGCAGTGTAGCACAGACTTGTATTGCTTGATACCACAAACCTTCTTAAACAAACGGTAGAAGAAAACTGTTATCCAAGAGCGACGAGGGACTGTTGAGCTTTGGGCAGAGGGTTCTACCCATGGGAGTTAGAGATCAGTAGAGGAGGAGACAGACTTGGGATTTTTGTATGTCCGTGTGTTGTCTTCAGAAGGAGATCCACATCTGTGTCAAGACTCAGCTCTCTCCTCTCCTTCAGCATCCGTTGCTTCAGGCAGCTGTTTGCAAGCCTGTCCTCGTTACCTGCTTGATTTCCAGTGAGGATTTTGTAAGCCTCTGTTCTTTGTCCCTCTCTGCCCTCCTCAAGCTGTTTGTGGGCATTTTCCTTTAGAAACAAATTAACTTACTGTCACTGTACTTGACCTACTGCTATGTGCCCGATCTGTGCACTGTTCCAAATGAAACTTGCCGGATCTCACCAGTGTTTCCTCTTGGATGTTTTAAGATCTTAGAACGTGAGATCGTCACAGTTAAAAAACTCTGAAATAGTTGAAGAAAGTGCCTGAGTGTTCTTAAGTCGTGGAGTCCTTCTGGCTGCTCAGAACCACAGCCTGGGAGGAGCCCTTTCCAGCTTCGCAATCCTTTGTGTCCTTCTTATAAGGCCAGGTCAAGACCTCTGCATCTACGGATCTTCTGTTCTACAGAACAGCCTCTTCCTTGATTTGAGCTTGGATAGTAATAAGCGTTACAGGTATTTTAATCTTTATAGCATTTCAAGGCTGGCTGGTCTGGAGATGGAGAATCCTGAGCAGTACAGTATGTAGTAACAGTCTGTAGCTGTTTCTCTTCCCTCTCTGTTGGTGCTTTTCTTACGTAAAGGGAACGCAGCATAGATTGGTACAAAGATTCATGACATCAACCAGTTTCTTCTGACTTGGGAAAACGAGTGTGTTCTTAACTAGGCTGTGTCAGGAATTTAGTGCCTGTGCTTTCTGGGATTCAGCCCTTCTAAACTTTAAATAGACATGAAGGAAACTTGCGCCGTGAAGGTGTGTAATGAAGTTAGTGCCGTGTTGGTACCCTGCACGTGCCTGGAGAACACCAACTGGTATGTGTAGAGCTTTTAAAATGTAAACCAGTCTGGTCTCATTGTCCTGAGTCAATACTGGAAGTACTCCTGTACTTGTTTTAACCAGCTTATAGTGATGGCAAAAGGTTCAACAGAGAAGGGTGTTTATGGCTGCTCGTTAGGATTCTCAAATGCAATTGTGCCTTTACTGAGAAAGGAAGAGAAGGGCAGAGAAAGGAAGATGTTTCTTGGATACGAGAAACGGCTGGGGAAAGATGGGACAAACATCTGAAAACTAAAGTGGCTATGTGGAGATGTCTGTGTGATGGCCTTTTGCTCTGTTAAAATAGCAGTAATGAGACATGAAGTACTGAAGGAGATGAACTTTTTGTCTGTGTTCCTTCCTCCTGGATGGATGCTCAAAGGCAGAAGTTTAGTTTGTTTGCTTGGAGGATGGTGAGAAGAAGGTCCTTAGAGCCCAGCACACAACTGAAAGCTGCTCGTGCCAGAGGGGATTGCAGAAAGAAAAGCCTTTAATACTTTTACACTCATGTAAGCTCTTGAGGAAACAACGTGGCTGATCAAATCATTGGTTCTTTCTTTGTACCAAGTCGTCCACCTATTTCTTAGCGTCAAACTGAAAGCTAGAACAGTCTTTGGAGAATCAAAAAAGCTGCAAACCCAGTCATCAGGGAAATCCTCTCAGTTCTTCACCCTTTTTGTGGCCTCACATACGATCATTTTGTAAGTGCATGAAGCCACATTCTAAAGGAGAACAGGAATTAGCAGCCTCCAAAATATTCCCATTTCTGACACAGAAACTGTTTTCTAGAAACAAATGAGCTGTCACTGATCATGATGAAGATGTCTCAAGTGTACTTTTTCTAAAGTACAAAAAAGTAATAAAAATACTTTGTATTTTCAGTGTTAGTCATAGGTTCTTTTTTTGTTCTTTTTCCTCTCCTGTTGTTTTGTGCTTTGGTTTCAATGGGCCATTTTTCAGTTTGCCAAGAATAATCCTCAGACCTGTTTTTATCCTTTTTTAAAAAATAGTTTTATTTCTATTTAAAAATGATACAATTTTAGATTAAATCAGAAAAGGTTATTCTTTGTCTCTTTCTAGTATTTCGTATTCAGTGCTTTTACTTTCTCTGTATCAAACTTTTTCTTATTTCCCAGCTCATTTAATTTCCTCCTGTGTGTTTCTGTTCTGATCTCCCCCTTTTTTTTCCTACAGGTATGTTAAGATATGGAGTTACTTGCTCGCAAAATGTGTGTGATGGATTGTTTGAGAGGGTGTTCAGATGACAGTAATTTCTAAGTTATCTTAAAAATGAGAGGGGTTTAACAGGCTGGGCAATATGACTTGCTATCCTTGCTCAAAGGGAAATTGCAGATATTTTTCCTTGGAATTATACTATGGTTTGCACAGAATGCCAACATATGTAACATTAACTGTGTTTTTTGCAAACAACATATGGTAGCGTTAAGTACTGCTTAGATGGGGAGTGTGAGGTGGTTAATTTTTTTCTGTGAACTTCTTGGTATTAGCAAAAGTGTTATGTGCCAGAGATGCACATACTTCACCTATGGTTATAAAGTGCTGTTTACTTTTCTCTTGCAAACACAAAAGCTAAGTGGGAAGAGATATTTCATAAACTCTGTGCTATTGTGTCCTCTGGTCTAAGCCATAAAACAAGAGTAACAGAGACGTTCCCTTTGAACTTGAAATCCCTTTCTAAGCTGCTGATCTAACCTAAATGAAAGGGGGGAGATGATACCAGCCAGAAAATTTTTCTCTTCTGGGTATTTCTCCCCTCTCCGCCCTTTTTCTTTTTTTTCAAGTCCTTAAGTGAGTTTGATGCTGCACCTCTGCCCATAAATTTAAAAAAATATTATCGTAATGTAGGTCAGTGAACTGAAACGCCACTGTACACCATGGGGGATTAAAGTCAGAGAGACAGCCCTCTCCCACTCCCACTAGGTCATATGACAATATAAACAAGAAATGCAAGGAGCCTTCAGCTTTTTCTTGCCCTAATCCTTTGTTTATGCAGCACTTAAACTGACTTTTGGGGTCGTCTCTGTCTGGCATTAAAGCCCTAAAGCTTTTTGAAGTTTCCCTGAAGTTAATAAAATTAGTCTGCCCTCATTGCTAGGCCCCTTGCTGCTGCTTCAGAGCAGACTGCGTATCCCTTGCTGTCTTTGTGGCATTTGGCTTTTTAAGTTAATAATATTTTAATAACAAAAAAGAGTGTTTGAGAGAAAAACAGAAAGATCTCCCAAACGGCTGTTCAGCTAATAGGCAAAGTGATTGCCATTGTAGATGTTCTGAGAACTCGAAGGGGATTAACTTTAAAATCCACCGATTGGAGGTAAATTGCTGGTAAAGTAATTGGAAGTGTTGAGTTTCAGTTGGAGAGAGCAACATGCGTTTCTGTGGCTTTTTACAAAGCAAGACTAAAACAAAAATTTGACTTTTCTTTTATTTTTATAAAGCGATCTTAAAGTTGAGAAAAGGAGATTTTCTTCATAGCAATTATCTCTCCATCACCCATTTATTTTACTGCCAAGACTGATGGGTTATCTTAGTTCTTGTTATGTCAGAGATTCTCCTTAGTATTTAGTCTTCTTCAGGGATAAACTGGTGATAGGCTAACTGAAGGGGATGGTGATGTTTATTGTAGAGGTCCCAGACTTCAGATCATAAAGGCTTTATTTCAAAGAGCCACTCAGGTAAGTCACTGATCACTTATTAACTCAGCACTGCTAAAGCAGTTGTTTCTCTAATGGCCTATAGGGATGCTCAAGGAATAATGGTGATATGGACAGAACGTATCAGTCAGCTAAAGGAGGGATTTTTTTCAACAGGTTGACCATTGGAGTGAAAGGAAAGTGCAGCTGGAGCCCTCAGTTACTTTCCTAAACTAAAAGACTCTAAAAAGCATATTTACTTATAAAAGCTGAGGGCTTTTAAAATCAAAAGGTGTTAAATGAGTATGGCATACCTAAATGGTGATAGCTTTTCTTGCTGTTATAATCATCAGTTGTAGGTTATCATTACCAGTTTACTCAAAGGTGTGATGTCTGTAACGCTTGTTAACAGAAATCATTCAGAGTTTTTTCTGACAGCTTTGCTGGGGAGGCTCTAAACAGAACCATGCTAGCTTGGTATGATTGCTCACCCAGTAATTCCATTTTTAATTAAGTTACTGGTAACTTTGAAGTGCTATTGGAAAAATAAAAGGTGTTTATGTTGTCTTTAAACTTGACTTCCTGTACTATTTTTGGAGAATAACTACAAAAATAAAGAGATATAGAAGATTCTCACTGGAACGTAAGACTGTCTGAACACACGAGTAAGAAGCATGTAGCCAGCAGTGGAGGAGAGGAATGTTCAGTTTTGAAATTCTTGTTTTAGGAATAAAAAATTTATAGGAAGAAGTAATATTTTTATTTCACAAGCCAATGCAACTGGAAAAATGAAGAAGGCTTTGAGAATATAAGTGTTTCTTCAGGTTAGAATTAACAGCAGCTTTTTCTGCCAGTCTTCTATTTCAGACCTGAAGAAAAGCAAGTGTGCCTGAGAGCTTATCTTTTCCCTCTACCGCCACCTATTATCAGTGGCTCTAGTAAAAGGCGTTATTCAGTTTTAAATTTAAGCCAGAGGTTGCCAAGCAGTGATGCTACCATTAATGGTTCACAAGGTATTTTGAAGCAGTGTTTGTTGGGAGGAGTGGGAGAGGACAGACACACCAAAAAGAATGAAATGTGACCTTTTGGGAAAAGATGAGGAGTGGATGTTCAGGCAGTGAATGTTGTTGAGACATCTGAATGCTTCTCTGCAGTCTTGACCCTGCACTCAACTGGGAGCAGAGCTGCCTGTACTATTGTCATTTCCACATGAAAGAAGGAAGAAAGGCTGTAGTTGTTTCTCATCCTGCGTGTGCATGTGGTCTGGGACAGGGTGAAGTCCTGCCAGTGCCCTCTAGTATTAAACAGCCCTGTCAAGGCTGTTTATAGCTAAGCAAATAAACCCCATTTAAAATAAAAGAAAAATTAAATTTCTTATGCCAGATTTACTGCCATACTGAGATTGGCATTAAAAGAGAAGCATACCTATGTAATGAATTGATAAACAAGAACGCTAGGGACTTGAGTCTGTGTATGAGCTGCTGTTCATGGAAGAGGCTTCAGGGAAGGAGAGTAATAAACCAGCAATACTTTGAGTCATCCTTTAAACTGAATAAAGGGGAGTGTTCAAAATTGGTTATAATTCTTTACCATTCTGAGTCACTTTGGTCTTTGAAACCCTTAAGTTTATCTGAAAATTACTTCTACGAGATGAAGAGCTGCAGCTTTTGCCACCCCAAAAAAAAAAAGTCTTGAAAATATTTAAGTAATATCCCCTTATTTCTTCTGATAAGTAAATAAATGTTCTTGCTGTGGCTATGAGGTAGAGTAACTCCAGGCGTTGGATATATGAGGATATTCACACCTACAGGATTAGGCTCACTTGACTGCACCTTATACTTTGTAATGCCTAAGGGAGAGTTGTTTATCTTGCCTTACCCACCAACCTTGCTGCCTCTTGTTCCTGATAGCTTAATTAAGAATTCAACTTGGAATGGTTCCTTCCCACTGGGTTACAAACCTTGAAATTAAAATTGGATACAATGGTCATAAGGCTTTTGGTTTAACAAATCAATGTGTATGTAAAGGTGACTGTTTGAAAGAGTCTATTTAGAAACTCTGAGTAATTCTGTCATTTCTTTGGAAGTGTAGCTGTTGGAGTGCAGTTTTGGAGCTAAGAGACAGAATGTTCATGTAGGTGATAATGTACTTAGCTGTAGGATAAGTAATGGAATAAACTTTTTGGGAGCGTAGGTACTTAAGTGACTTTAATGGAACGGCTTCAAAGCAAAAAAGAGATTTTAATTAACTGATCTTTACAGCATGTTCTGATGCAGGTTTTGTTGTTCTAATGTAAGAAAGGAGGTGAAAGCAGACATATTCAGTCTTCTATGGTTTTAGGCACAATTGCCTTAAACTCAGCAGTTCAAATGACTCATACAGAGTTTTGTTCATTTTGGGGGTAAATGATTTTCTAAGGCAGAGTGGTAAAAGAAACCAAACTTAGTATATCTCATAGGTATTATTTTTCTTGTCACTTTAGATTGTAGGCTCATGAAGCCCTGTTTCTTTTGCAGGTGATGGATGATTACAGCGTGATTGGTCGTTCATTGTTCAAAAAGGAAACAAACATCCAGATTTTTGTGGGTCTGAAAGTCAAATTATCTACAGGAGAAGATGGAATAATAGATGGTGGTTTTGGACAAAGTGGCAAATTTAAAATCCGAATTCCAGGTAGGTGCTTATCATTGAACAAATACTAACCATGGAATAGTTTGGGTTGGAAGGGACCTTTAAAGATTATCTAGTCCAACCCCCCTGCAATGAGCAGGGACATCTTCAACTAGATCGGGTTGCTTGGAGCCCCATCCAACCAATGTTTCCAGGGATGGGGCATCTACCACCTCTCTGGGCATCCTGTTCCAGTGTTTCACCACCATCATTGTAACAATTTCTTCCTGATAATCCAGTCTGAATCTACCCTCTTTTAATTATCTATAACCAGTGTAGAGGATGTTTCCATATTGCAAGTCTGAATGTTACCAGTAGTCTCCCAAAGTTCTGAAATCAGCGCATACCCAGTTGGACCACTGATTTGGTGGATTGTACCTCTCCTAATTAAATGATGGTGGCTGTGACTTACATTCTGAGACTGAATGGCCTGAAGCCACATCTCCTGTGTCGACAAACTCTAGTCTCAAAATGGCTTCTTGTTAAGTTAATCATGCTCTTCCCATAAAAGTTTGTGGAAGCCTCTTCTCTCTTAATATACATATAATTTGTACCGGAGCCCTTCTGAACAAATAAAGAAAAATAAGCCTGCAATAATTTTTACCTGTAGCTACTTATGAGATACAGTGTAGTGGATGCAAGTTCCGTAAATTGGGTCTGTTGTGCATGATATTACCTAACTTGCCTTCAAGCAGAAGCTACTTGATAAATGAGTTTTTGGAAATCTTGAGAGGGTTTTTTTTATTATTGCTTATGTCTTCTGGTTTTATATTATATATTACTGTATTTTTTTATCCTTGGTGAATCACAGCAAGGATTTATGCCTCCTTGGGTTAGAACATGAGGAATGATGTGTTAGAGTTTATAAGTGTCATTACTGTTTTTGGTTTTTTTCTCCTTCTTTTAAGGTAGGAAAGCTATTCTGAGCCTTTTCAAAAGGCAGTAATAGGTGCTGCATTTAACTCAGATTATGGGTTAAGATTTTAACGATACTAGAAGTACTTTGTATTTCTGTAGTGTCTTCAACCCATTTGTCACAATTAATCCTCTGCCCTCTTTAGTGAGATGAGTGAGATTACTTCTGTTGTACAAGTAGAGAAAAGAAATCACGATGTTCTATGACAGCAAATAATCACATAGCGATTGATCTACAGAGAAAAACGGTTTCCTGATTTCTTGCTGAGGATGAACTATTTTCCATTTAGCTTAAGACTTGATGCAAGTGCACTAATTTTGACCCTCAGTAAATTTCCTTTCTTTTTATCACAAGATAAGAATTTCTGACTAGGCGAAAACCTTCCTGTATTCTATTTTAGCCGTAATTCCAGTTTTGTCACCAAATGGTAAACTTTGCAAATAGGTCTGAGAGCCTAATTAGCAAGCAGAGTGCATATTTAAAGGAAGAAGTTGCACCAGATATATGTATGTTTTGTGTTTTCTATTATAGAAAAGCTTTTAAGCGTTCAGTGAAATAGGTACCTTTAGGTAGGTGGTGAAATGATGTGTAAATGACCTTAACACTGCAAAGGGTTCAGGCTGAAAATCAAGATGATATCTTACTTAAAAATGTAATGTTCTTAGTAGCTTTTGTCTCCTGGAGGCAAAAATATGTGGAGAGAGAACAACGGGAGGGATGGCATTTACGTTGTTGCCATTTCCACATTTTGGATGGAGGAAATGGTTCTTCGTGGAATGAGAAGCCTAACAAGGAGTCTTTGTCATCGTTGTGGATGTAAACAGGAACTATAATTGTGAACCAGCAGTCACGTTAAGAAAATCGTACACAGCTTTAGAAAATTGCTTTTTGCTCTGTATATTGAGTTAGTGGGAAGAAATGATACCTTTCACCAAGGTGTTCGTTATCTAATCTTGGTTATACTCTTCTGATGTTTAACAGCAGACTATGAAACAGAGAGCCCTTTATAGTTTGTTCTTTCAATAAGAAGAATATGTAGTAGAACACTAGAATTCAATACCTCTCTAAGGTAGGCAGAATAATACAACTTAGTTTTCTTTAGTCTAGATCAAATTTGGGTGCTCTTGCTATCTGGAAAGAAGAGGCAATAAGCTAAATTAGCTCAAGCTAAGAGTATCAAACAAAGTGTGGCTAGTGGGGCAAAAAACTACAGATTTGAAGGGGCCTAAAAACCTGTGTCTTTAAGAGTTGCAGAGATTTGTGTGTAGGGGGAGGGCTATTGCTGTGATGCTGTTTAAGTCAACTGCAGTTCACATTCCTTTGTTAGGTCAGTGTTGCTTTTTTAATGTGTCTGCATCCTGTTTGTGGGTTTTTAGATTTATTTTTTTTTTATTAAATTTGACTGATCAGACTCTTCTCCTTTGTCCCCCATTCTTCAGCCTAGCCTCCCCTCATCTAGCCTCTCTTACAGATTTCTTTTGTGAAGACGTCTTCTTAATTTTTCTGAAGTTATTTCCCTGTGGTTCCTTCACAAATGCATCAGGGAGCCGGAGGGAAGGAAAGGAAACATGCAAGTTGAAAACTGCCTTGGACTGCCTTAGTCTGGTAATCAGCCAGTCCTCTCATATTTGAAACCAGTCTTAACTTCTAGAATTAAATACCTTGTTCAGGTAGCTAACCTGATGATAGCTGAGGGCTGGTTTTAGAAACAAACTTCTACATAGCAATAAAAATCAGATAGGTGCATCAGAGACTTGTGTCCTGGCTGCTTAAAATAGTAGCAGACCATGGCATGTTCCAGGGTGTTACATGGTCCTGCTGGTACCAAGAGCCTCCAAATTCCTCATGTGAGCAAGTTTTGGACTCCTCGTGTTATTCTGTAGTCACTTGGAAATGGCTCGTGTTTGCCTATGGATCACAGCCTGGGAACATTGTCTTGTTCGTCTGTGGGCTGAAACTTGGCAAACCTCACGACTGGAATGGCAGAACACGGATCTGTTTCTTATTCTGGCACTGCTTGTGTGCAACAATAATTCAGATACTTCTCTCTGCGCTTCTGCTCTGTGAAATGGGGATAATTACTATCCATTCTGGAATTAAAAAAAAAAATCTCTGATTTAGATTTATTCCAGGCTTGGAGCATTAATATTTCTTGAAAGGCTTAATTATCTTTCTTTAGAGTACAAAAAACACATCTAGAGTGTAGCATGCAATTGGAAGTTCCTTAGTCGCTGAAAGATGTCAGCAATTTGGAAGAAATTCAGGGAAGAGCAGCAAGAATGCTGGAGAGGCTGAAGGGATTGATTTATGAGGGAATGAAGATGAAAAGAAACGCATGAAACTTGGCTAAATGATGTCTAAGTGGGAGATATGATTATCTGCTAGTATTTGAAGAACATAATGGAGAAGAATCCCTTAGGGTGGTCCGAGGAGGTAGAAGTAAAGCTAATAATAACGTGAAATAAAGCAAAGTGTAACTTGACTATTGAGAGTTGTTATTTAGCACATTTCTTGCACTCCTAGATCATCTTTGCAGAGGAAGATGATGTAGTTCCATTTTGAGAATACTCATGCATAGTTTGCCTGGATACTAGTGCCTGTGTCAGGGTAAAACAGGCTGCGGGGTGGTGGAGAGTGGGACGATGTATTTTTCTCGTTTCTACTTTTATGTTCAGACACACTTTTACTGCTTGAATGACAAGGCATAACCTACTCTCTAGACTGTTTGCAGCAGCATCTAGCTTGGAAAGAGAAGTATTTGCTGGCAGATCTGCTATTCTGTAGGACCAGGTTGTGGAGCTGTTTGCGTTTCAACTGAGGAAAAAGTTTGAAGGCGTGTTACTCGGCAGGCGGACGCTTATTTTCCAGACTGGTTGTATGATCAAATACATAGAGGCACATAATCTCTAAACTCATGAGAGAGTTTTGCTTAGTTTAACAAGCTGCTTAAAAAACAAACAGTGTTGAAAGGCAATTTAAATTGCAGTGCTTTGTAAGTTATTCTAGTGTGTGTGTATGAGGGAGCGAGCTACTGATGAAGTGCTTCTTGCCGAGGTGGGTGATATGTGGCAGCAGTTTTAGTTGTAAATGGGAACACTGCATTATACAGTCAAGGTAAATGAGTGAAAATTATTGTTCAACTTTGAAATCAAGAACAAGTTTGGGGAGGCAGGAACGAACTGTATGTTTAAGTGTCTTATTCTAAAGAAGACAAAAGCTAACAATGACAGTCTTTGGAAAATGCTTATTTCAACATAAGTTACACCTAGGAATGTTATGCCAGTTGATAAGAAATTCAGAGGAAAGTTCAGTGAATCGTTTGAATAACTTAGTGCTAATTGTGGATTTTGTTTAACTGTCTCTCACCCAAGAGTTGACCCTGTAAAACTCTGCTTGGTTTGCGAAATCATATTCTGTTGATGTGTCTCATGACGTCTTAAAAGATTGGCTCTAGATATGCCCATTTCATTGGTTTTGGCATGTTGCATTTATTTTGTGCTTCATTATTGTAAAATGTAGGAACTTTTTAAATCTAACTGGAACATATGTGGTATCTCAGGCATAGTTCACTTTCCTGTCTGTCTCTGTCTTTACTGTCTAGTTGCTAGTAAAGCGTTCGTCCTTTCTGAGCCACTGCGGTGTGTTTGACTGCAAGTCTTTTCTTCTTTTTGACTCAATGCAGTAAAAATTGCTATAAGTGAGATGAGTTAAAAGCTACCTTATTTCTTAATGCGAAAGAAGTAGTGCATATCTAACACTCATAACTGCTGAAGACATTTCTGAATTGAGCAAATTTAAAGGTAATAAAAGGCACACTTTTCAGAAGAGATACGAATGAGAATATTAGAATACAAGCTTTTTTACTTTGCTGTTCTTTTTACCTGTACAGGATAACACTAATTCTAAGTTTTCTACAACAGGTGAAGACAAACTTGTTTGTGACCTTGTCTTTTGTTATCAGTAACTTTTCGCCTTACATTTGTAAGTGCTATTGCATACGAGAGAGCAAGCCTGTTTTCACTGTTTCCGCTGCTTGTCGTGGTAGAGAGATTGAATGTGCTGTAAGAGTCTGTTCTGAAGTAATAATAGCACAGATGCACACCATAGTTCAGGGGACACAATGCCTCTGGGATCCTGCAGCGTTGGTGTGAGATGACATAAAGTGGTAAGAATTAAGCAATGTGCCTTATTCTTGAGAATTTCTTTGTGTTCTTATGTGTCAAATTAAGGATAGAAATGCTGAATATGTGTTTCCCCCTTAGTGTATTGTGGAGATGGTGTGTCTTTGTGGTTTGGTGTTTTTATGTTTTGCCATGTACTTTTTTCATTGGATGGGATCCCAACTGGCTTGCAAAGTGGTTAATGACATAGTGGGAAAGCTTTGATGTAAGAGCTGTAGGTGAACAGCACTACTCTGCGTAATTTCAACTCCAGTTAAAAATTGTGGGTTTAAAAGTGCGATTTGAATCAGTTAATTTTATGTTTATTTTTAGTACTCTACATAAGCAAGGAAGTCAAATAATGGTTAAATAGTGTGAGGGAAATTAAGAGTTATGCAAAGATGGAAATATTCAACAGGAAAATAATTTGTTTATCACAGTTTTCTATAACTTCCCTTCAGAAATATCTTAATTGTAATTTTTTTTATATTTTATTATTTTTATTGGTATTCAAGAGTGTCTCACTGTCTTCAGTTAGCTCTCAACACACCAATGTACCTGGCACTTGTGGAATATTAGTTACAGGTGTTTTTTTAAACAAGTGTAGGAGACAAGCTTTAAATAGTTGTCTGTAGATCAATGTCATGTTCCCACCTTTGTAATTTAAAGGGCAGTCCTTACTGACATCAGCAGGAATGGGCAGTCTAAACCTTTTCATTGCACTGAGAATAATTAAACGTCCTGTCACTAAGCAGTGTACTTTTTTGTGGGAGATCTTGACACTTGGAATTCTTTGCTTGCGTTGCATTAAAATGGGATAATCTTCTCTTAGGCCAAATGAAATTTAGGCACATTTAATGTCCGTGTTTGCCCAGCCTGGCTCCTCTTTTATAAGAAAATAAAAAATTGTTGGCTGAAAGGGTCTGGTGGGTTGCCATCCCTGTCAGTATCAGGTGAGGCTGAGCAGGATTTCAGTCAAGAGGAAAAACAAAAGCCCAAGGGCAAAGAAATCTGTGTAGCAGTGTTTTATTTAAAAGCTGGAGATTAGCTCTGCTTGTTCTTTCACAGTCTCTCTTCCCCTACCCTCTAAAACAAACAAAACCTAAAATCCTTAAGGGGTACTTCAAGCATAAATCTCCTTTTCTCCTTTTTGTGAAAGCTGGCTAGTGTAGTATGGACAGAGGCTGGGAGAGGATTGTTGCCAGGGAAGCATCACTTCCCTGTATGATCCCCTCTTGAGCGGATTAAACTGTAGCAATGTGAAAGTCCTGGTCACCACATAGGAACTGGGAGTTTGTACTGCATTTATGCAAAAAGGTTGGCCCGAAAGAGTCAAACCTACCTCTTGGGTGGTGACGTCCTGGAAGCCCATATTGACCTTTGGAGCTGAATATCCAGATTTACTGACCTTGGAGTGTTCTTTTTGTGGAATCAAAGTCAAGATTTGTGTGTATTCCTTTTGAATGAAAACAGAAGTCGAGGAAGTGTTAGCTTATTAACTGGCTGTCTGCCTCATTCACGTTAGTATCAGTAGATCCTGGTCTTGACTACAATGACAGAATTGCAGGACTAGGTCTCTAAACTTAGAGCTTTGAAGGAAGATGTATTGATTGTTAGATTGATTTCAGAGGCAGCTGGTCATTGCACACTAGAGTAGATGCTGAGCCCATAGACTCTTCTTTGGTTATCAAGTTGCCATTGGAGTGTCTGTTCAGCAGGTTGCTGATCAAGCAGATACAGATGGTAAGTTGTCGGACACCAGGTGACATAGCAGTGTTTGAGTGGTTCTAGGGAAGAAAAAAGGTCCAGCTCCTGTGTAAGCCTTTGTGTTGGGTAAAGTGTAGGCTACACAGTGGTCTTCTGGGTTATTGAAAAGAAAGAGATGGAGCTTTTTCTTTTCCTCCCGCACACTCTTTTTATGTCTGTGCAAGAGGAGCTGAAGGAAAGTGTCATTAACATGATTAGTGGTCCTACTACTCCATATGATGTAATATGTGTTTCTTCCCTACTCATCACATACACCAGTGACCATCGCGCTCCTGTTGAAGCTAGGGCTATGGGTGGTCTTCAGGAAAAAGTCATGTTGCATTATGAATCATTAAACGGTGGTAAAGAGCAGTGTGTGCTGAACCCTTCTTCCTACTCTGAATAGTGAAGCACCTTGTCCTTACACTAGTGTGAGCTTAGCCTTAAAGCAAACCCGGCTTTAACTGTGGGCTTTGCTGGCTTTTGTGTTTGTGCTATAGGTGATTATTTTTATTAGTTCTACTCCGCTGAGCACATCTTTGTGAGCTTTTTGTTTGTATTTTGAAAGTGGTAAAGTTGTTAGGCATTGCGTCAATCTGAAGAAAATTACTTTTAAAAGACAAGAGCATTAAGGTGACTAAGTTAAGCATTTAATACTTTGGAATATAAAAAAAGAATTTCTTAATTAGCTGTCTGTTACGCAGATGCATTCTGATACCAGGACCAATTACGTGATTGTATTTCCCCATGCTGACACACATGAGGAAAACATCGCTGGTTTTGGGTAATGCTTCATAATTGACCTCTTGTCCATACTATTTTTTTTCTCCTTAGTGAGTAATCATCTTTATTTTTATTTTTTTTACACTTCATTGGAGTCCTGCTGTAAATATGAAATTAATTATTTGTGCAATTTAAGGGGGAGGGGAAATCGTATTAAGAAAAATAATTTCAGCAGATGGGATTTGTTTGACCGTAGCATGGCTATCTTTACTTCTACAGCACCTCTACCACTTGGGAAAGGAAAAAAAAAAAAACCCAAAAACAAACCCACAACTGAAAAAAAAAAAAAACCAAACAACTACTTGATGGTCACTTGTATTTTCTTCTTTTAATATTAGGTTCTGATCTACATCCATTTCCCCTTCACTTGGACAATTTTCTGCTAATGCCCTCCCCTCTCTCCCATCTGCTTCTGGTCTTTATTCCAGTCTGCTACTGCTGCTGTCACCCCTACCTGTCTTTGTTGGTCTCTGAAATCTTATGCCAGTGACAGCTTATTTTGCCCTCAATATTTCTGCCAGCAGTTTTGGTCTGCTGTAGGGGTTTGCAGGGTAGAGACGATTTGTTTCTGACCTGTGGATGCTCTGGTGTCTTTACATTGTGAGCTCTTGAAAGGAAGGGCTGAAATGAAAATCCAGTCCAGCTCTGTGCTGGAGTTTGTCCTCTGCAGATGGAGGCTGTAGAGAACTTAGCTGCCAAAAGAGTCTTTTCCAAGTGCATGCTAATTAACAGTTTCCTTTATTTCCTCCAAGAACAGTAATCGCTCTACTCATCCTAAAGTTAAGTTTCAGATCCCTGTTGCAAAACAGAAAGATGCTATAGTTAGAGTTTGTTTATCTTAATTTGAGGATAAAGTGTGGATCTGATAGTGTGGGAAGATCTTGAGAGACAATTGTAGGGTGTTTTATATGAGTATTTTGAAACTGAGCGGTTGTTATTTCAGTTGGCAGAGACATTGATAGTCAGCTGTCCAAAGTACTCACAATGGTAAGCCCCTAAAGAATTATTTTTCTTTTATTATTATAAAAAAAAAAAAAATCTGTGAAGATTGTTTCTTTTGTTAGATAAACTCAGGTCATATATATAAGTTTCTCCTAAGCCACAGAGCTAGATATAAAAATTAAACAAACTGAGATTTGCACTCAGTTGCGTGTTTTTAGGATCTGGGATTTCAAAAGAAGTGTACTTATCTTGAGATTTGTGGTAAAACTGAGAGCTGGTAGTGCTGCTGTGTATTATAACCTTACTTCTGCGTAGGGCCTCTTGTGGTCATAAGTCTTTGCAGTTAATCCAGGCTTTGCTATTTTGAAGGAACATAGTTGTGGAAAGTTGCATTCCCTGGGAGAAAAGATGCATCGTATGTATTTAGAGCTGCTGCTTTGCTGATCTTTGAATGATTGCAACAGCAACTGTAAGCTACTTGGACCCTATTGCACTGTCCAGATCGCTGGTAGGACATGTCTGTAATTGATGTAGCTGAGCAGGCTGCTGTGTTCTGAGCTCGTATGTGCCATCACATCACCACTAACTTATCCGGTGACCTTTTCCAAATTATCTAGTATCTTTCAGCTTCATACTGCCGTTGTGTCAACTGCCCTGATCTGGCTGTCATGAGTCTTGCCTAACGTGCTTAGGAAATCTTTTGTTAAATGAGGTTGTTCTACTGTAGGTTACCTTTTTTGGAGGAAAAAGGGGAAAAAAGAACCATGTTGGTGGGTGGAAAAATTAAATATTTAAAAGGAGGAAATGAACAAGCTTATTTTCCCTGTAAAAGTGATCCTGTCCTATTTTGCATGTGTGATAGTTGCACAGTTCCATAAATATACAGCTACAGAATAGAACTATATTTTTGGTGTATTGTCCTTTAGGATATTTTTTACTTTCACTGGAGGTGCCTTGCTACAGTCACAACAGACCAAATATCCTGTTCTTTACAGACCAAATTCTGCATTTAATTTTGACTTCACTGGGTTTATACTGCTGAAATTGCAAACCGTTTGGAATGGAACATGGCATGGAACAACACTATTGCTCCTACTTTCATGAAATACTACAGAAATTAGTAACACTACACACCAGAGCAGGATGCATGTGCTACCTTCTGTTTGATTTGTTGTTGTCCTTTTTAGGTGTTTCATTTTGCAAATTCAATACACTCTTGCTGTAATTTCAAGTGTGAGAAACATTTCTTTTCTTTCTTAAGAAAGGATATAGCTAGCAGTGTTTTTTATTATGTGTCTATACAGTTTTGCCGAGCAACTTTACAGCACAAAAAAAAAAATAAATCCTGTAATACCTTATATCTCCTGGAGCGAAAAAGAATATCCATTTTTGATTTAGTTCTCACCTAGTTCAACATAAGAACCCTTATACTTTCCACTACAAGTTTGGGATGTATCAGTGTGTTCCTTGAGAAAAATACTTAAAAGACCAGGTATGGATCCTAAAGAGTAACAAAATATATGTCTGATAAAAGTCAAATTAACATTTCCATCTGTTCTGGTGAAGTTCACTGCTGCTCAGTTTAGTGCTGTCTTTCTGGGAAGGAAAGGCCCTTTTTCTTGCTAAAGAAAACTTAGAGCAAGGAAGTGGAAGTCATGACATCCAGACTGCGTTTCCAGGTCTGTAGTTTATTTTATATAATACCAAAGAAGGATTTCTTTCCTTCATCTTATTTCTTCTTTCTTCTGTGCAAAATGGGATGCTACTGTCTTTGGATGCTAGTCCTCGCTTTGCAGCATTTAGGTGGGAAATACTTATGTTCTGAGCCTTTACGTAATTTAACTTTGATCTTATTAAATGTCTCCACAAGGGTAACTCATGCATTCAGATTGCCCTCTTGCAATGAAATTTCTCTCCCTTTCTGTAAACTGTTTGTGCTTATTTACTTGATTTGGATCATTCATCCCTTGGGCCTTTCACCTTCCCTTTTCTCCAGCGTTTGTTCTAATATCTTTTTGAAGTCTGAGTAAAAACATACACCATGGGGGCTTCCTGGAGGCATAGAGCTTTGTGGTTTGCAAATTGTAAGCTATTTGAAGTATTGACTTGCAACAGTGGCCAGTGCTTAGTGAATATGAGAACTGTTGTGTGACAAGGACGTTAACCTTGAGAGGCTGATCCATGTTTTGAGTTTGGGGACAAAAAAATAGTTGTTCTTAATAGCATGCATTGATTTCAAGGAAGTCTGTGTTAAGCAGTCTTTGGTTTGTGCTTTCACAAAGGATTTCAGTGTTTAATAAAGAATAGGAAATAACTGGAGCTTCAATAGACCTGTTTTGGTAGGGAGGGGGGTCTACTGTAATGTGATTTTGTATAATATTATACATAAGCAACAAAAGCATTTCCTGCCTGTAACTACAGTATTGCAATTAAAAGAAAGCTGCAGAAAATACTTTAAAAGTACTTAATACCTGGAATAAAAGTTATAGATAAAGTAGAGAAAAACCATCATCCTGTTTTCGCTTAATATCTGAGGTTGTAACTTCAATCACAAGAATTCCATGTTGCACACTTTTGTACTGTGAGTTTTATCATAAGTTTTTTAAAACTGAGCCCTCAATTCCCCTCCACCCCTTTCCCTCCATCTCTCCCCAACTATTCTAGATTGGGAAATCAAGACAACTCAGTAATTCAAAGAACGCATTCTTCCCTGTTAAAACTGGTGAGCTACCTAGTTTCGTTCTTGTGAACGAAATCTCTCTCTGCTCTCCCATCCCCACTCAAGTCTGTCCCTGGGCATTTACCTTTTCTTACTCCTATAGCCCCTTCCTTTGCCAACCATCCTTGCCCACACAATGCTGAGCAGCCTCAGCTGCTTTTTTAAATAAAGTAAATGCTTTAACTACTACAGAACTCTGAACTCAGAAAATGGACTTATGTCTTCCCTTCAATTACTTCGTTGTTTCATCCTAAACTGTTTGTCTCTTTGTATATAAATGGAGAACATTGTTTGTATGGTACAGTCTTTTGCTGTGAGGGTTTTTAATTCCATACATGGTTTTGCTGCCAAGTAGGTATTTGCTTCTGAATGCATTTGTTTACCTTCTCAGTTTTCTGTCTGTGAAAGAAGAATAACATTCCCGCTTTCTTATTTGACCAGTTAATGTATGGATGTGTTAGGCAAGGGACTGTTTGCCTGCCTATTCCTAAAGTATCAGCTCATCAGAATTGGTATTATAATATGAATACAACACGAGGAATATGCATTTGTTTTCTTTATGATTTCAATGAATTATCTTTTCAAGCTAGCACAATGGTGAGGTGGGCTGTGCCAAGCAGCGTGTGCCAGGTAACACTGCAGGCTCGAGGGAAAGACAGAGAAAGATGTTTTCAAGGACTGAAAATGTGCTAAAGAATGCAAGTTCCTGATGACAGGATCAGGCTGTATATCATGAACTGAGGATTTTCTTTTCATGGCTCATTTCAGTCGACTGTTCTCACAAGTACCTCCTCAGAAGATGTACAAAGATTATAGTCCCTCTGGACTTCATGTGGAAATTGATGCCTGGTTCCCTAGTCCATGACTTTTTTTTCCCTAGTTTTGCTTCACGTTTTCTTTGTTATGCTCTAAGTACGTAGTTTTAGGACATAATGAAATTAGTTTTATTTGTGTTTTTAATTTTTCTGTCTTGAAATTGTGCACCTTCAGAGCAAGATTGACTTATTCAGTAAATTAATCAGCATTTTTATTTTTTACTTTTATTGAAATTTAAGCTTGACTTAAATGACCCAGGATCTGTCTTGAGTCACTCTGCCTTTTAAATGAAGCTGAATATTTTAAGAATCCTTTTCCATTGACTAAGCTGTACGAAGGCCAAATAGAAATGCACATTTTTGGACAAAATCCTAAAATATGTATATCTTCTAATATTTGCCAATTTATTCCTATGAAAAATCAAATTAACTTACCACACCTGTAAAAATAGAATAACTTGACTATTTCTGTCCCATTACACATCATGCATTTCACTAGTGTTTACTCTTAAGTATATGATCAGGTTTCAGAGTAAATGTATGCTGGAGCAAAAGCAGGAGTGATTATCATTTAGAACTTGTTTCTCAAAATTACAGGGGAAGAAAGTCAATTTTTATTTGACGTTTCAAAAAACTATGGGTAGATTAACAACAGATTTTAAACATCTTTAATAAAGCTCAACAATCTTACAGATAAGGACACTGTGCTATAGAGTTTTATAAATGAGTTTTGTTTAGTTTCTCTAAACTAAAAAAGTTTAGTTTAGTTTCTTCTAAACTAAGGTTTTAGAAACCTTAGTTTCTCTGATTTTCACAAAGAAAAGATGGGTTTGTAATATACACAAATGGTTACTTTTAGGATGGTTAAGGAAAGAGAAATCCTGTGAACGTGGGGGAAGGGTCTGTGTTATTCAGAAACTGAAGTTTTCTCGTTTTGCTTGCTGATGGTTGGGAACCTCCTGGTAAAGACCTGTTGATTCTCTCTGTACTCAAAGCTTTACTCTTAATTAGATGCGGTTTTGATTTCAGGACACACATACATATGGATTATGCATATAATAAGTGAAAGCATGTTATGAATTCTCTGCTTCTTTCATTGAACCAGGTAGTCAGAATTGGTTTGAGATGGAAAAGGAGGAAAAGACCAGCTGTAAGCAAATTGATGGAGCGTATTTCAGTCCACCCCTGCCGATTATTTCTAATTGAAGCTGTCTGAGCCAGTCTTAATACAATTTAGTTATCGCCAGCCAGAAGGATTTTATTTATGGAACAAGGCCTGTTGGAACTTCCTCCGACCCCAGAGAAGCTGTGAACGGGAGAGAGCTGATCAAGCAGGCATGCCTGGCTAGCGTATGCATTTCTTTAATAAGGCAGGGATTGATGTCTTTTGCAGTTCAGGGGTTAGGTAAACAGCAGTCCCTCGGTTCAAGGCTCTCCATGTTCGGTTGTTTGTTTATACGGATCTCAAAAGGTTAGGTTAGCCTTCTTGACATCCCAGGGGAGCTTTCCTGACCATGGTATAACCTCATCTGCTCCAAAGCTGCTCAGGAGGTGTTGCATCCCTTTTTAGGAAAGGTACCGGCTGAGTAGTGTCTGCAGCTTGTACCTAGTCTCACAGAAAGGTGGTTGTAATCAGAGGGGTTGGATCACTCTATGTGTCTGCAGTAACTCATAAATAGTTTGCACATGTAGCAACTGTGCTTCTATTCTCAGGCTTGATATCTGCACACAGAGATGACTGGAAGGTGTAACTTAGGCTCTTACTAAATTGCAGTTTTGAAAAATCAGTGACGTGCATAACTTACTTCACCAGAACTTTGAGGTTAAGCCTTACTAATTTGTGCTTTTATTGACTTGGCAGTGGTAGTCCCTTAAATTGAATAGCGTAAACCTTGAACAAGTAGCTAAGTTAATAATTTTGATTTAAAAATTAGTAACGGTTACATGTTGAGCAGTATGGTGAGTTAGAGCATGCATCTCAAGAGATTCGTTTCCATGGCTATCATATCCCAGTCTTTCTCCTCCACAGAGGCTGGTGATGGTCGCATGAGAAGTGAGAAAGGAACGGTGCAAATTTATCTAGGTCTTGTTGCAATATAGTTCTAATGAGTGGAGTTTTTCTGGAATTTGGGGATGACTGCTCAGGGTTAGAAGTGTGCTTTATCACGTGTGTGACTGGCTGCTTTTGAAATGTGACATGTTATGAAGTTGGCTTAAATCCCAGAATTTGCTGAATTAGTTTTTGCTGATTTGATGTCTGGTGATTCCTACTTCATTTTTCTGCATTGCCTCCAGTCTGTAGCCATGCAGACCCAAACAGACATTAATAAACTAGCCACGCACCTACATCACAGCTTGTGAAATATCCTTACATACAAATGGGGGGAAACTGAGGCACAAATGCGGGATATGAATTGCCACTGGACATTTCTGGGTGTGCTAAGATCTGTACTGACCCTTCCTGTCTTGTAAGCCCTAGCATCATGCTGCTTGACCTGCAATGTCATAGTTTTCTTGGGATAGGTTTTGCCAATCATAGAGTTTTTCAGGAAACCTGAACTTTGTCCAGTGGCCTCAAATAGGACAGTCCTATTGAAGTATTCTGTCCTGTAAAAATCCCTATGGGTGGCATCCCAGCTGAGAGGTGAGGTGTTCGGAGTGGGAGGGGGAGGCCGCTTCCATGCTGACTGAGGTTTCACGGTGCCAAAATAGGAACATCTCGTTGCTTTCAAATAATGTGTGGGGTCTGACTTAAATGTTGGGTTTCGTATTTAATCAGTATTAATATGATAACAGGAATGTGACAACTGAAGCGAACACAAAGAGATTATCTTCTTAGCCAAATGCATCCATTAGCTAGGAAATATAGGTTTCTATTAAATGAAGCAGACAGATGGGCTATTGGAGGTGACTGAGAACAGGAGGGGGGAGGGGGCTAAGAGGTGAAAGTTGAGGTTTAGAAAATCTCTATAAAAATAAAAACAAACCATCCATCTTGATGGTTGGCGTTTTACCCTCCCGTTGCACTTTAGGGATGGTGCTCCGATTCCTATCAAGAACATTATGCTGAAACTTAATCTAACAGCACTTACTCCTGCCAAACTCTGTCTCAGCAACTTCTCTGCTCCCCTTGAAAGAAGTGACCAACAAAGCTTCAAATACAGGACAGTGTTGTGCCATCTTCAGGAAAACTGCTGCTTTGAGATCCTGGGAGAAGGCTGGTTGGATCTTGTTCCTTTAGACTTTTTTTTCCTTTTGATAGAGAAGTGTGTTGGGAAAACAAAACCACGTTACAGCATTTCAGAGCAGTTGGAAAGTAAATTACTCGTCTGTGTATGTATATGAATCCCCATCTAATAACTGTTGCAACAATGTTTATAACCGATGTTTGAAACCAAGGTTGTAATAGTATAAATAATTCTAGATAATTCAGATAACAAGAATAAAAATAACATTATTAAAAGAATTTTACAAGATGGACAATTCACTAAGATAGATGGAGTAACACAATACACTTTAAAAAAAAAAAAAATCTGTAACAATGCAAACATGACACTGGTGACAGGAAACATCTGTCCTGCCAGCCATCCCCTGGACCAGCCACAGCCTCACATCTCCACCGCCGGCCCGAGGAGTCGCGTGTGCTCCGTTCCATGAGTGAGTGTCAGACCCTTAGCCTTAAGAGTGGATGACTCTGTTCTGCCACAAGACTGGGGTGTTTGTGTTTGGCCGTTTTGTGTTGATTTTAAGCCTATGTACCTTTGATTTGGAAAAGACATTAAAGGAGCCACATAGGATGGCACTGCCTAGGAAGAGTGGAATGGCTGTGAACATGTTGAGAATGTTTTTTCTGAAAGTTGTTCCTAATAAAGGGACCTGATTATTGTGCAAACAATTTCCATGTGAGTGGTGAGAGTCTGGTTGGCTGCAAACAGTTTTTCCTTTGTTGTTGGCTCTTATCTTCCATCCCGTTTTGATTTTGCTACCTGTGATTATTCCCCCTCTGGATTTTGAGGAAGGTGCCAGGCTTCCTTTGGCTGAGCTTTGTGTGGAGTTTTAGGTTTCATGATGGTGGGGAAATAGGAAAGGAAGAAATAAGTGGCAGGAGGGAGAAGCAGCATCCCTCTTGTGTCTGGCATTTCCAGGCTTCACAGTGTTTCATAAATGAATTTTATGTTCTTTTATGTAAATTTACTGTCTTTGTCTGCATTGTTTCGTCTTGATTTTCCTCTTCAGTTTTAACAAAAATGGGACAAATGAAAGTCCAAAGTGGACTGTTCTTGTCCCTTTACACTTGGCCTGCTGTCCATCTCAGTAAGCCAGTGCCAAATTAACAGTGACTGGTTCATTTGAGGAGGACGAACAGTATGTTCTTATGACCTCTGGATCCAAGACGCTTTTAGAAATACAAACTTTAAAACCAGGTTGGGATTGTATTTCCCCATGATGTGCCTTATTTATGTATACTGAATTTTTATTTTTTTTTCTTCTTCCCCTTCCTCAACAGGTAATAGCTAACGGGGAGGAGAAAAAGCGAAAATGGGTAGAGGCACAGTGATGGCTTACAGAGATGCCTGTCTCCTGCAGTAGTGGAGGGAAGGCTGTGGCAGGGCCCCGTTGCCATTTTTCAGGCTGCTCTGTCATTCCTGCTTGGGAACCTGACGCATGGGCCCACGTTCTTGCATATGTTGGTTTTTAGGAGGGAAGGAGGTGACTGAGCGGCTAGCCTCTTGACAGGGCAATTTTAAAACATTCATAAAACTTTTATTGGGCTACCACCCTTCCAGATAAATATTTTCTGAGTTTATGGGCTTATTTTAAGAATTGAAGCTTAATAGCAGCCTTGTAGCCCTATCCGTCCCCAAAATAGCCTTTCGGCAAACCCCGTCTCTGGAGGCTGCCATGCTTTTCTAGGTCTTTGGAGTTTCTTCACTGCTAAATTATTACCCTTTTGCCTCCTTCCAGCTTTGTATGGCTAAATGGGACCAACTGTTAAATGAGTCTTTCCCCTTCCCCTGGCCTTGCTGGGAGCTGAAAGTTGATCCAGTGTACCGTATTTGGTCATCATAAAAAGAGAAAGATTGCAGCATTTATAAATTTATTTTTTTTTATTAAATTGGGTTTGTTAGACTGGTTTTATTTGTGTCTTAATTATCAATCTTTTCTTAGTGCTGCATGTGATTTTAAGATGGTACAGGCTGGTGGCATTTCAGACATGTACTGGCACTTTTCAGACACTTTCTCAATGTGCTTCCACAAATATAAAAGCTTTACAGCACGTCTCAGCATTAAGTGGTGAAACTAGTGGGCTCGCAGCCAAGGCTATACAAAGGAATGCTGTATGTAGCACTCGGAGGAGTACGGAGCGGCAGTTTGAACATCCATGCCTTTTGATTTCACTGTGTTGTCCAAAAACGTTTCATGAATTTCAGTGCAGGCTTTTGCTGAACATTGACCCAAGGCAACATGTGAGCATTTTGGCTGCTCTTGGGAGTGCCGTGTATGATTGTGTTCCAGGTCCTGAGAAGTGAATGCTTTTAGCACCTGGAACACTGCTTCATGTTACTGGCTCTTCGTATCCTGGTGCAGTTGCTCATCTCCCCTCTTTTCCTATCAGATATAGTTGTAGTATTTAGAACGGAATCATACTGTATCTTTTTTCATTTGCTCAGCTGTATACTATGATACTACTTTTGATCACTGATTTCCTGAACAGCAAACTTCTGTCATATGGGATTGTATATGGCATCCTTTGTCTCATCTCAAGTGTTTTGGGGGGGTGAGGCTTTTTCTGTGCATTGCGCAGAGTGCAGGAGCCCCTTTCCCAGTATGTGTGAGTGCTAGTCAGAAAAGAGAGCATGGGGTAGGAAAAAAATGAAAGTTTGGATTCAGAGGTTCTTGTGATAAGACTAGACTGTAGGAGTGACTAAGATAAAATAGAAACTTCCAGACAACAGAAGAGACTAGAATAAACTTTGACTCCCTTAGCAGGATCACTTGATCCTAACAGATTTCAAAACCAACCAACCCCACTTGCTTTATTTTGAGTGAGGTCGACAAATCTTATATAATTGGGTAACTCCCTTTTCCAGACCAGTCACAGTTCAGCAATACATTTGCTGTGTTTTTTTTCCTAAAAATAGAAATACCTATTTTGGTACAAAACAATACCCTGAGACTTTTGTTTCTATATTTCCATGACTTCTGTTTTTTATGCCACCACATCTTGAGACTTGTCCTAAAACTGAAGCTGATAAAATAATCACAGCTTTCTGGACGTCTAGATCCTCACTCCTCATAACCACCTAATTTGCTTATATTGGGAAACTATTTCCTTTTGCAGGGTTGTTGTTCTGAAAATGTTACACTGATAATTAAAGAAAAAAAAAAAGGAGTGACAAAAGTATTCTATTCAATGTAAGAATGAATTCAAACAGCTTAGATGCTTAACTTGCCACAATCTGCGCCTATCTCAGTACAGGGTAAAGAGGTTAAGGTATAGTTTTTTGCAGAAGACAGTTAAGCTCTGGCAGTGTGCACATTATATGAAGAGTTCTTGTCTGGCATCATTTTGGACAAAGCTGGACAGTTTGAATTTTTGTACATTGATATGTGAATTTTATTGCCATATTCATTATGCAAGTATGAGTATAATGGAGAGTAACTCTTTCACGTCCTTTTACCTGACATTTTGTAGTGGTAGTCCTCCTGCTAGTGCCTGAATGTTTCACAAGCAGATGAAGTTTATTATTTTCTACCCCAGTGAAGGAAGGTATTACCTATGTTCTGAAGACATGGAGCAGAGATCTAGAGAGACTTAAGTTGCCAGCAGGTTTATGGCAGTGCAGTGAAGAGGACTCTAGAGTTTTTGTTTACCACTGGTATAAGACCATCTCCTGGCGCTTTTACGGTGTGTTTTGATACTTAGGTTAGTTATCGGGTCAGCCAGCAGCCCGTTGTTATTGACTGCTGATAATTTGTTTGTTTTAAGTTGCTTGTCATAGTGGTGTGTTTTGATCCATTGCATTCATTCTCAGATGGAGATTAATCTTCAGAAGAAAGCTAGTGGTTACCTAATTTCTAAAACTTGTTAAACAGTCTGGAAAGGTTACCTGTGAAAATGTACTTTCAGGAAACATGAGAGATTAGATTGAGATGTTCCCTAGATGGTCTAATAATTCTCCTTAATTTCTAGCATTTTATAGTTGTAAGGACACAAAAAGGTCAAGTTTTCGGCAAATACGTCTTTTCTATTTCAGTCTCTCCTTCTGGTATCTTCTGCACATCATGTTGTGACAAGACTTTCCTTGTTTCAAAGCACTTGATTACACATCAGTGTTCCTATCACAGCAAGATGATGTAACTGGCAATGTTCTCAAGCTATTCTCCGTTGCCCTTAGTGACACTTGATCTTTGGCTGCATAAGGTGAGGGTACCCTATAGAACTGTACTAAGGAAGATGTTCTGTAGGCTGTTGTTTCTGTCTAACTTTAAATGCAATGGTAGTAGCAACTGTTGGCTCACATCACATGCCGTTTTATACTAATCCTTTTTTCAGTTAAGATTTAAGGAAAAAAGAATAGAATATTTTATTCTTCTTGTGAACAATTTTGGAGAAAAATATAGGAATAGTGAATGTATGTATTCCAGAGATTCTTACAGACTCTTTCCCAAAATAACAGACAAAAGGTAGAAAATTTCTCTCCCAATTTACATTATAGAAGAAATGGATACAGATAGCTGTTAATTACTTCATCGAGATACTATGGGCCAAAACCAATCATAATGAGGGTGTGGATACAGAAATTGGTAGTAGACATTATTCTTAATTTTCTAGAAAATATGAGGAATTTAGAGAGCTGAGTTTCTTTACCAGCAACCTCAAAAGACTTGCAGCCTAGGCAAGGCAAGTTGAGAAATACTTCTGATTGTTACTTGACTTTTGAACTTACTTGACTTTTGTTGTGGTTTAAATTTTGCATCATCAAAAGTTAATGCTTCTGAAGGATGTGATTTACCTTCAGCATGATTCTTCTTGCTGGTGTGTGGATGGATCAAGCACTGTGGTTCTGATGGGAAAATATGAAGTGCAGACATGAATTCATGCTCTGGGAGCAGAAATAGTGAAACAATGAACAAATATGCCTTTAGGGGGGAAAAAATACACTTCTCAAGTTTTGTTGTAAAATAATTAGCCTTTTGTGGCAGGCATGGAGACCGCAGAAAAGGACAGGAGCTGCTCAGTTGCCAGTGATTTGACTTAAAGTTTATGACCTTGAGTAATGTGCCTACTCAACTGCACTTAACAAAAGCATATTTGATGAAACATTAAACTCATGAAATACATCTCCACAAAAAGCCTTTTTTTA
This sequence comes from Tauraco erythrolophus, assembly GCF_009769465.1. Classification (NCBI taxonomy): domain Eukaryota; kingdom Metazoa; phylum Chordata; class Aves; order Musophagiformes; family Musophagidae; genus Tauraco; species Tauraco erythrolophus. Next base: position 13,188,922 of record NC_141476.1, read on the forward strand.
AATTTGTAAAATCAGAAATAAATCAAGATCTTCAGACCTCAGTGGAGTTGTTTAAACATGAAATTAAAGGGAACAGGCTGTTTCATCAACAATAACACTTTGCAAACTTAATAAATAATATGTAGCTTTTCTTCAGATTAAGAAAAGGCTGGGTATTTCAAGGTATTGTATAAAGAATTGCAGCGTTATAAACCCCACTTTTTAAGTGTGGAAGCTGAGATAGAGATGAAATAATACCGGGAACTGATAGAAGCCAAACAAGCAGAACTGCCTAGACCTGGGTTTCTTAATTTCCAATCCAATGTCTATCCATTAGGGCTAGAATAACTTAAGATCAAGTTGCATTACGCTTTTTGGGCCTCTGTAGGGCAGTGCTTGTTCCTCAGTCTTCCTTGCTATGAGCAACAGTTATTGGTTCAATTGTATTCTCATTTTGACTGTTGAATAGCTAGAGTTACTCTCAATTTATGCTTACAAAACAAGTAGAATCTGGTTTACTTAAGAAAGAATAAATGTGCTGTCTCTGCTATGCACAGCAGCAAGCGCGAGTGTCCCTTGCATAGAGCTGCCAGCCCTGGGGGCTTGCATGGCATCCGAGAGCCTATTCTTCTCTCATTGTCCTTCGATCTCTCAGTGAATTTTGTTCTATTGCTCGGCTTCAGTAATACATTAGAATTATTATTGTTTTCTTTGTCTTTTTAAAAAAGTTGTTGGGTGCTAGTGTGCTGAAACTAAAATAGGAAGTGTTTTGTTTGACTGTTGTTGCACTAGATGATGTAATTACGGTATTACAAGGAAAGTACAATTCATGTTTTCTTGGAGGATTTGTACCCTTGTCTTTCACCTTTTAGGGGATCAGTTATGAAGCTAATGCAATGTATAAAACATTTCCTTTGAAAACTGGAAATTTCTTTGGAAAGCTGGACAGGTTTTTAGGTCACAAAGTTTGAAAAGCATAATGGCTCTGAACATTAACTTTTCACTTTGTGTCCCTGGAACTTTTGAAAAGAGACTTGCGTTTTTTGGCATTGGTCAAGTAGTCTGGTCTTCGTAGACTTGCCGTCTGTAGTGTCTTTGTGCTAAGTGTTCCCCCTGGGGCACCGTCTTATGTTTTAATTCGCAGTTTCAGTTGCTGATGTATGGGCTCTTCTGTTAAATAACTTTTATTTTCCATGCCGTTATGCCTACATACTTTACTTGATTTGTGTTGCGTACAAAGCGTTTTCCCCCTGTTGTGTTTGGAACTGGTTCGTAATAGAATTACTGTTGTCTAATTCTGACTGAAAGTTACAACTTTATCAACAAACACAAAGCGCTTGCCCCATTTGAAAATTTGTGTTTTCCACTCATCATGAACTAGTTATCCATTATGTGTGCTGGGATTTATTATTTAAATAAAACAAACCACTATTTCATACATGCTGCACATTAGGAATTATTAAAGATTCACTGGTATGTAGAGCACTTACTGCTGTGAACACAAGTGAAGAGCTTCTGTAAACAATTGATTCAAGATTTCAAAATAACACAAGTGCAGAGAAAGCTATTGCACTGAACTATACTGTCACGTTTCCGTGGATTAATGAGTTGCTGTTTATCTCAGTGATAGTGACTGTCTGAATGCTCAAACCCCATCACAAATGTGCTATAAATTCATAACCTTAGATCTCTCTTCAAATCCTAGTGAAGATGTTCTGTCGTGCATATGATGTGCCAAGGAGTGTATTTGCAGTTACCGAAGCTCAACTGATAGGCACTGACTTGCTTCTGTGTCTGAGCTGTAAAATGACAAATGGTTGAAAAATATATCCTTTGTGCGAGGATCAGGGATTTCTGCCTGCAATTGTATACTGCTTTAGAAAGAAAATATTCAAATGTCAGCTGGAGAATACATTAGTTCTTCTGAGCTCTGACTATTCTACCAGTCTGTGACTATACTTTTGTTACTGGTACAAATAAACTTACTGTGCTCAGAGGTTCCCAGCCTCCTTATGCTTTCTAGTCTTCCTGCCTCTCTTCACCTCTGCTTCACTTACGTTTTTAGCTTGCTGCATCTGTGATGAAAAACACTAGAAATATGAAGATAAGTCTCTGGCCCTTGTATCCGTTACTTAGGTGTACCTGTGGTAGGCATGTTAGTGACATTACTACAGTCAAACTTGCAGGTTTGGTTGTTGTACTTTCTATGAGGCATATTGAACCTATTCTATCTAAATAGGTACTATTGTAACTAACAAATTCTTTCTTTAATGTGTCCTTTTGAAATTATGCCCAAAAAATCCAGAAATTTACTGAATCTTAATATGCACACTGTCTTGTTTGGCTTGCGAAGGCTGAACACTCATGCAGTGCACATCGCTGATGTATACTGGATAATGTTTTGGTATTTAAAAATATGCAATATGTTCTGCATGCAAAACCATACACATAAACACTTGCACACTGTGTGTATTGTGGCTGTGCACATCTTCAGCTTGTGTGGTATGTTGTACACACTCATGTGCACACCCACACACTAAATCTTTGCAGGTCAAAAAGTGAAGATAAACTTTTGAACCCAGCTGCTTCCAAATTAAGTACATGTGCAGGGACCACCAGAGCTGGGGTTACCGTATTCCAGAAAAGTGCCGGACACTGACACCCATGTATTTGTACTGCAGGAGACTTCTTGTTCTTGTTTTAGAGCCTGAAGGATGATGCCTTGAAAACACGCTGTCCTCTTTGCCCTTTCCTTGTCACCAGAAAGGACAGGCGGCAGTTTGGTGACTTCTCCCTTCGTTATGGAAATGGGACTGATACAGTAATCAGGATGCTACATATGGAGCTTTTTAAATTACTGCTCTTCAGTCTTTTGTTAGCCTTCATTATTCCTGAAGATTTTTTTCAAGTCATAAAAATGACATTTTTAATATGCAGAATTAAAAAAAGGCAATACGAAGAATACATTTTTGTCAATAAGCTTTTTACCTTTTAAACCAGTTATCTTAGTTTCTGCTCTAGGTATTTTAATTGAAGATTAACTACTGTTAAAGAGTATACAAATTTAGGTAGTATATATTCGGAGTGGTAAAATAGGACTGAATAAAAGGTGGGAATAGAGTGGTCTGTCCATTATAATTTTAGATTGCAGAGCACAAACTAACCTTCATTAGAAGTCAGCACAGCCAACCAAGGGCTTCTTCCAATGTTAAGGCTTTTTTCCTTTTTTTTTTTTGTTCCAATGAAATTCACTAAAAGTATACTTTGGAGTTGCAGGTTGAGCAGGTCTTATCTAGGTGTTTGTTTTATTTCTGCTGTCTTTTAATAAAAAACATTATTAGGTTGAAAGTGATGCATGTAAATATGAAACAAAAGTCCTAAAAGTAATTGCCATATACTTCCCATCTTTCTTACTGCAGAGATGATCTTGGTGAGCTCCTCACTCAGTGTATTTCTGCCCAATACAGGAAATAAGACGGGTTCATTCCTGTTTGCAAACTGATCGTTTTCTTGCACCTAGAGCAGAACTCAGGTACCGCATGGGTTGTCTTCAATATGTACATTTAAGACATGGAGGCTGACTTTTTGTTTGTTTGAGAGGGAGTTGAAGATGCTGCTTCATTCTAACCCACCTGTCTCTTGGGCAAACTGCCTGGTTTTCTTCCAAAGATAAGAGCCTAACTCTTCCCCGCAGTATCCCATCTTTCTTCCGAAGGATAAAAGGACAGCTGTCCTGAGGAAAATCTTGTTAAGACTTCTTGTTTAAACCTACTTGGAAGGGAGTGGATCTGGTAGATTTTTGTAAAGACTCAGATTTTTCTTTCTCCTCGGAGTTCTTACTAGAGTTTGAATTTTAACAGCGTAAGTATTAATGTAAACTTACTGTAGATGCATAGCCTTGATGAACTGCATGTAAAACAAACGCTTTTATGAGTTCCCTCGTCATCAGTGTGCCAGATGAGGAATGCTGCTGCTTCCATTTTGATCTCTGAAGGCTGAAATGGCTTAACAAAGTAGGGGTGTGGGGCTGGCGTGTTAACCTGCATGTGGGATGTGCTTCCTTGCTGGACTGATTCCTCATGCGTTACCTGAGAGCTCTGGACTGCACTGCTGTCTGCAGGGCACGTAGGTCTTTGAAAGGAGAATGTGACTTAAAGTTATGGTGTGCTGCAGACTTCCTCCTCCTCTGATGTCTGCTGGTAAGGAAGGAATCTGGATAAGATAGGACCTCAGCCTTGACTTAGCGGGGTATAATAGTCTCTATGTTGCTAGCTTTGCACAGGCAGAATGGTTATCAGCTAGGGCTGTGCCCTTTATCCATGCCACTTTCCCAGTCTTTCATTTTTCTTGGGTTTTTTTTGGTTGTTCTTGTTTTCCCCCTCCTTGTAAGGAAGGGAGGGTTTGAACCACAGATTTGCCATGATTCTGCTGCAAAATCAGTAACAGCTGTTGGAATGGTAAATGGCTTCTTGGTTGCCGTCACAGAACCTGCAGTTGATCAGCTCTGCCTTGAGCAATAAGCGGAGACATCAGGACCACTGAGGCTAACTAGAGAGTAAGAGTGGAGGGAATTAAAACCCTGAGGCTGGGGTCTAAATAAAGAACACAGACACAGATGGGTACTGGAAGGGACACTGTTTCCTTTTATTGGATGTCTAATTTTTAGATGCTGTGAAGTGCAAAGTTGGCTGGAGCAGTATCATAGTGGGAGCTAGGAGGAAGATGTAGAAGAGATTTCAGAGAAAATGTAATTTAAGTGTGAATTTGTCTTATGTTTTATTCCCCCTCCCATCAAAAATCCAGTATTCTATCAAAACTCAGTGGGCAAAAGATATTCCACGCTTTGGTAGGGTCACTCACAAGTCATTTATGTTGATAGGCTAAACTATGTTCCTGTGTTGTCTTTGAGTAAGTCAGGATATCGTAAGCATTGATATGTTAGTACAAGTTAAATGTTTAACAATTATTTGTCAAGAAAAATAAATCTTGAGATGTGAGAATGCCTGCTCCTCAAACGGACCGTACTAGAACCCAAACTTAATGAAATCAACAGTCATCACACAAGATGCTGCCTTTGTGGTTTTAGTAATGGGGCTAATTTATTTTTAACTTGTTTGTGTGTTTTGGCTGGTCATATTACATCTTCTGTAATCTAATTTTCTTCTCCTTCAACGCTGCCTTTTACTGCACTGCCTAGAAATACTGAATTTATTTGTGGGGGTGGGAGTTTTTGCAGTGCAAGTCAAAGTGAGTCGGTGTGTTGGAAATGTGCAGTGACTCTTCAATCCAGGTCATCAGTCCACAGAGCTGGGTTGGCTGTCATAACGCCCTGAAAATACTGATTGCAAACCTTTTCCCTCTCACTGCCGGATTTGGACCCAGACGCTCACAGGTTGGCGTTGGTAGTGGGAATCGCTAAGTTAGGTTGCTGTAATCCGTTCTCTTCCAGCCACCACCTGACATCAGGACATTTGTTAAATTCTGCGTCTGAGCCTTGTGAATTGCCTACATCTTATTTCTAAACAATATCAGCACCTGGAAATTTCAGTAAGGTGAAGAGTGTCTTTTTGGGGGATGGCTCAGGAAAGCTAATCTCCTTCAGCCTTAAATATGATCTGCTTCCCGTGGGCTTGGACAGAGGCTGTACCTGTGTTTTCTGATATTTTACTTGACTGGGTTTTAGAACAGTCTGTGCCCCAGGAAGAGTGTAATGAGGAAGGAAACCCAGCCCTTGGGTGCTTGCCTAGAAAAATGGAAGTATCGCTGTGGCATGGATAGAGATATTGAGCTATTAATATGTGCTAGGTTTATGTCACGGTATCTGTGCAACTTGTGCTGTCTTATTTAAAGTCTAACTTAGTGTGCCTGCCCCTTTATAAATGTATCACCATTTGAATGTGTTCAACTTTGTCAGTGTAGCTGTTTATTTGGAACCCCGTTACTATAAAGTAATTATTAGAAAACATTAACTTTGGATACAAAGGTTTATTTCTGGTCTTTGTGATTACTGGGAAAAAGCATGAAAAGATTGAACTGAAAGTCTTGGTATTGAGAAGGTGAATATAAATAAGTTATGCCTTTAGAAATAATGTTTATATTAATTTTAAATGTTTTTATTTGGAGGGTGAGCTGATGACTTTGCATTTTTGAAGTGAATGATATTGAAGCCGCTTATAGGAAGAGTCCCATTCTGCAAATCTTTCTCTTCTTTCCCAATTTCCAAAATCACAGGCTGAGTTATTTCTATAAGAACATTTTAAAATAGCAGTAGTTAAATAATACAAAGAGAATCAGTTAAGACTCAATAGTTTTCAACGAACATGTGCTGAATAGGGAAAAGCATAGTGTCTTAATTAAAACAAATGCAGGAAACTTAGTTATTGCGAAGTTTTTTTTCACTGCTAGAGGATTTGTGGGTGACTAAGAAATGTATAGACTTGAGGTTTTTATTTTTTAAATAAAAAACAGATACATGTCTTCATCCTTTGCTGGCTTGTTGACTCAATTTACTTGGATGGAATTTTTCAACATTTAAAACAAATTAAAATTCATGAATCATTTCTGCTTAAAGGCACAAGCTTTCATAGATACAACAGTTAAGACTTCTAACTGATTACATACACAAATACTGTTTTAGATACATAAATTTTGTACTTGCTCCCTTAAAGAAAACGCAGATGAGAGTTTTAATAGGTGGGATACAATAGGCATTACCTGTTATAAGATTAATATATTGTGCTTTAATAACTGTCCATTTTAGCATTGCTTTGTGTATGCACTGTTTCCTGCAAAAGCAGCAATTAGTTTGTAGGACAGATGTGGAGAAGACACGGCACCATGGCAGAGGGTGACGACAGGCATCTTTGCAAAGCTGCCTTGTGCTGCCGTTGACACAGTTTGCAATTTCTTGGTACTTGTTGAGAGGAGTTTTTCAGGTTTGCTGTAGCGATCCATATACACTCTTAAGCTCTCTGGTTTTGGTGCTTCTGTTCTTGTATGGTGTGACCCTGTTCAGGAGGGGGAGATGTCATTTCACCCAGGGTGCCTGTGTATTAGATTAAGATCAGCATTGTTTTATTCTATGCTAAATGCAGCATGTGAATTTTTTTAATTGTTTTAATTATTGTGGCCAGTTAGTTGCTGTTACAACTAAGTGGGCTTTTTCACAAGCGTTTTGTAAACGTGGCAGACTTTATCATGAGGTTTTAATTTGAGCTTTCCTGGAATTTGCTTTAAAATGCGACTCGGGGAAGGTAAGTGAGCAGTCAGTGGATGTCAACAGAAAATAATAATTATTCTGGATGAAGAAGTATGTTCTTTTTCAAATGCATTATTTCAAGGATGTTTCAAATGATTTGATGTAGTTCAGGATTCATTTAGGAAGCTCGTTTCTCCACTGCTGTAATACCCAGTCGCTGTAGCACAGCTCTAGACCCTGTGTAGGTGTTCATAGAACTGCCAGCCTTGGCTTGCTTGTTTCTTCTTAAGAGGGTTTTCTTTGCAGAGGAAAAGGTGGAGCAAGGTGAGGTGTTTGTAGCTATGCATGTGCATATGCATTGCTGAGAACTAAGGAATTTTCACTGGAACATATTGTTAAGTAACAAAAAAAAAAGTAGTAAAATAGTAGACAAATTGGGAAGCAAAGCAAGAGTATGCTCATTTGGATGTTCGTTGCTGAGGCCGATTTGCGCCATAACGGACTTACACTGAAAGCTGTGTTTATTTTTTGCAGAAGGGATTTTTAAGAACTCTGGAATTGTTGAAAGTGAGTTTAGTTACACAGGCCAGATAATTAGCATTTGAAGCTTAACCAGACTGAGCATCCTGTAACTATAACTAGAAAACATCCAGCACCTGTCCCTTGGATGGTCTTATTACATGACCCTTGCTTTCCTTGTGCAGCCTCCCTCCCATTTGACTGAGATCCACCTGGGAATGGTGTTTCAATCTGGGAACTTCACCCAGGAACACGTGCCCCTTGAAGCTGCTGCATCTGTGGGTGTTTGTGTGCTCTGTTATGATGTTTACCGATTTTGGTGTGTGCTGTTGGTCTTGGCAGATGGGGAAGGACGTTGGGAGGGAAATACGCTGTGGAACTGTGAACCTGAAGAGTTGTGTTGGGGAAGAAGTCTATGAATGCTAAAGGAGGAAGAACTGGCAAATGTTTGAATTGGTCTTGGCAAAACACAATTATACAAATTTCCAGAGTTCTTTTTTGTAGAAAGCTATAGAGAAGGAATTTATAGGTTGTTAAAAGACTGAAAACTTTGTAGTAACCCAACATTCTCATACTGTTTCTTCTCCTCCACCTCCCACAACATTTTATTTCCCTTGTAATAATTAGTTTGAACTTTCTTCTATTTCTGTGGATCAAGTGATTTTCATACAACTTCAGGATTTTTTTATATGCTTTAAATCTTTCTTCTAAATAATGTTTTTTTGTAACAAAAAAAGCCATGAATACATTATAATTTCAATTTTCATGGTGTGTGAAAGATTTCTGCACTAGGTCTTTATTGTTTTTGAAGAATTCATCACCCTAGTTAAGAAGCTTAATATAAATTAAAGAAGGTATTAAGGAACATTAAGACATCAAAATGTGGAGCGTTCTTTTCCTTTCGATTGCTCCAAATGCAAACAAGTTGAATAAAATGCAATCAAAGGGCCTGTTTGGAGAACATTGAGTGGCTTTACAGCTGTGCTGTAGAGAACCTCTGGTAAGAGCATAATTCAAATAAAAAGGCCTTTCTTTCCTTCTCCTAATTCTCTTTGTTGTGGTGACAACAGAGTACAAGCCCGATAAAAAATTTAATCACCTTATCTTTTTAAAGCAAATTGCATATTTGTTTACACACAATATACATAACATAAAAAAGAAAAATCTGCTATCCAATCCCCCTCCCCCTTCTAATCGCATTAAAGGCCCTTGCCTAGAAGTTTTAAAAAAAAAATTAAATGTTTTATTCTTTATTCTGAAGTCCCATTGTTCAGGATTGCTTTATAAAGGCAGCCCAAGGGAAGATGAATATCGCCAAACTTAAACTCTGGACCAGTGCTGAGCAGCAGATGCCTGGGATACGTCAGTGGAGTTGGTCCAGCTTAACTGGCTTCTGTGGTGCCTACTCCACATCAAGAGTTGCAGGCAAGATGGGAGGATTACAGACAGCCCTGCGGATCCAGCACTTTGATTTGAAGCTGCTTTGTAATGAATTGCCTTTGATTCTGCGTCAGATCTGCGAACTTGAACTTTTTCCGCATTGTTTGTGTTTCTGAAAGGCGGCTGTAGGAGAGATTGTGTATTGGTGCTAGTGGTGGTAGTGTCTTTTCACTAGGCTGATGAGATTTTAGTCCCTTGTGTGGAATTCAAAACATGTTTTCAGTTGTTTCTGCTCACCTTACTGCACAGAGCATGAGCGTTGTTCGTTTTATTTACTGTTTTATAGGTGCTGGGATACTGACAAAAACTCCATCAAAAGTATCTTCTGGCTCATTGCTGAGTGTCTCTGGCCTGAGAGCTCCCTCGCAGGATAATACGTTTAGTCCCAATGTGCTGTTGTATGGGTTTTAAAATTATGAAAGCTCCTATGTTTAGTGGTTCCTTGATATATTTCTACATATCTAGCTGTAATCTTTGGGACATTTTTATGAATTTTTGTCCCTCTTGATTTGAGGATTTAATCAGCAAGGACCACCACACTGTAAAACGTGTGAAAGTCTGTGCTGTACAGCAGTTTTCTTAGACTCTCCTAGATTTTAATCATTTTACTGATGTCTACATGTTTCTTTCCTTCTCTCCCTTCCTGTGAGAGTACTTCTTAGGGGTCCAGTGACAATGATTGTGATTTTTAAGACACTATTCTGTCTTTGACTGCTTTGAATGGTCTTGGATATTTCACGCTGACCTGCCTGTAATTTTTCTATTGTTGAATTGTACCAAGAGCCTGTCTACATTCCCAGGCTTCCAACTACATTGCATATATTTGTATTAATAATTGGATGTCCTTATTAGTTCCATTGTTTTTTCAGTCGCTCCTGTTGTGTGCTGGGTGTTTTCCATGCGCACTCAGTTTTTGCTTCAAGGAGCTTGAAGAACATGCAGACTAAAAGCACAACATCAATAGATTAAGCATAGCCAGATCTACCTTTGCATTCCCCTTGCCAGGAGAGTTGTGTCTCCCTGCTGGTATGCTGGGAGCATGAGTATAGTGCTTAGGCTTGAATTTCAATGACTGCATGGACCTTGAGTGGCCATCAAGTGAAAACAGGGTTTATGAATAATTGCTGGTGTGATACCTCAGCTGGCATAATCGCAGCCTTGCTAATGTACTGAAAGCACCCATATTGCTCATGCAGAAATTGAAAATCCTTTCCTGTAGGCTAACGGGACAGTGTTGGATTTGAAAACAGAAAGATTACCTTAGTGGTTGTCTTGTAGCTCTGCAAGTTGATCCATCGCATTGTGTGTACACTTCATTTGTGTAACCTAGACCTGGTAGTCATGGTCCATCTGTATTAAAGCTAGTCTCTGGATACAGAAACAAAAAATTGTGTAGAGCATACAAGATATAGACATATTCCAGGAGTGCAGAGTATAAAGTTGTTTCTTTAGGAGAGTTGCCCTAGGAGGGCTTAGTCAACCAATGGTTGTGGCACGCAACGTAATGGCAGCTGAAATATATGTTGGTCTATAAAACAAGGTTAGGTTTGGTACTCTCAACATATTCATACTGCAGTGTGGCCAGCTAGCCAAGAAATCATAGAATGGTTAGGGTTGGAAGGGACCTCAAAGATCATCTAGTTCCAACCCCCCTGCCAGGGGCAGGGAAACCCTCTGCTACACCAGGTTGCCCAAAGCCTCATCCAGCCTGGCCTTAAATACTTCCAGGGATGGGGCATCTACAACTTCTCTGGGCAACAATGAAGATCTCAAGTGTATCACTTCATTTCAGAGCTGTTGTTTGAGCTGAAGGGTATGTTGGGTAACGGTGTGTTTTGGAAAACCCACTGTGGTACCTGCAAATATCCTTCTAAAGTGTGGATGGGTTTGTGTAGACTAAATAATGGGACGGTTGCAGAGCAATGGTATGATACACGATGGGGATTTATCAAGTGCAGAAATATATCCTGCTACATGACTTTGGGTAACAGTGGTCCATTTGTATCTGATGTTCAATTATTACATTTTATTTTTGTCAACAAAAAGGTTAAACTGTGGTTGTGTTATGTAAATTTGAGAAATCGAATAATATATGCTGATCAGCTTGCTGGAAATTGAGAAGTATGAAGTTATGAATGAATGACACACTGTCAAAGCAATGTGGTATGCTGAGAGTGTCCTTGGTGTAGATAATAAATTTAGGACTAAGAGAGGAGAGGAAGGGGCAGGCAAGGCATGTATAGGGAAGTATGGCATCGATACTCGTTCAGCAGCCGATAGATATCGTGTGGTCCTGGAGCCTGTGCTCCATTTAGCAATATGAAAAATATCAGACTGAAAATCAAGACGCTGACTTCATGCAGAGAGTATGGCAGACTAATTAAAGAAAAAAATGTGTACCAATTGAGCCTATAAAACTCTTCCTGACCTTGAGAAAACTCCCAGAGAGCTGTGGGAAACTCCAGTCTGTCCCCTCTGAACTTTTTTGTGTTGTTGTTTAAATATAGTAACTGCTTTTTTAATTAAAAAGAAAAATTAGATGGCATTTCAAATTGTATCCATGGTGCCTTGGGGACCTATTACAGTACAAATTACCGTATACTATTTAGTGAGGTCTTGTTTACTATTGTGTGAAGCGAGGGTTACCAGTGTAAGGATGTAGGACAAGAAGGGCCCTTCTTTGAAAGTCTGGCTCTGCACATGAAAGTGACGCCAGCAATTGGAAGCAATTTGTGGAATTGTTTGATTATATTAATTATGGCACCAGCAAACAGTGCTTGGGAAACAGTTTTGTTTTCTTGCATTCTTTCTTGATTGCTTGCAGCAAAAGCCAAGATACAAAATGTGCCTTTAAGGATTGCCGGAGAGCGCAGTTCAAGCCATTGTGTGGAATTGGCACTGAGCTTGAAAGGGTTGTGTCCGGCTTGATGTGAGAGTTTTCCAAATACAGCTTCAGCCTGAACTTCACCTAGGTCAGCCTCTTGAATTAAAACAGCTTCTGTCTTCCTCATCAAGGAAGATAAGCTCTTTCCCTGCTAAGTAGGAGCCCATAATGAAATCCATGTTATTTCCAGTAGTACCACCTCTTTTATAATGTCTTTCAGTCCAAAAGCCTGTATAAACTTAATAAATTGATACACAAGACTCAATTCAGTTCACCACTAAACTGCAACCTTCTCTGTTGTGGTACAGGGCAGCTGTTCCCCAATTTATGGGAAAATGTTGTAGTAGTTAAGGATTTCCAAACAGTCTACCAAGCTGAGACTGCGGCAATAACTCAGCTGATGCAGGCTGGCTGTCGCAGCAGTGTTTGGTCAGGACGTGGGGCAGTCTACTTCTGCTCAAAGGGGCTATAAGATGTTTTTTTCTTGTCTCTGTCGTCAAACAATGAATTATGGATATTTTGCATAGATCTCAAGTACCATGCTGAGGCATTAGTGTAATTCTCGTTTAGAAGGAAGGAGTCTACTTTCTGGTCTCCTTGGAGGTTGATTGCTCTCCCTGGCTGACTTCATGCTCTAGTCCTGTTAATATTCACAAGCCAGGCAAGGTGATAATAGCAGATCTTGTACCAGCCAGAAGAGAAACATCAATCTACTCTAGAGTTTGGAACTCTCACAGAGTGTTTGAGAGAGCTGACAAGAGATGTGGGAAAAGGTGGTGTGAATTCACAATAGAATTACTGGAGAAATGTAAAAGTAAAATTCATTGCCTGATCTGTGAAAGTAATTGAAGCTCAAATCCTGAGCTCCTGAGGGTAGCAAGGGAAGGAGTATCCCTTGTTTCTTGAGTGAATCTCTGGTCAGTTATTGCATTGAAATTGTCTAGGTAATCATATTATACTTGTTATCATGGTGATGAGCACCTAAGAGCAGAGTAGATTGGCTCCTCTAGGAGCACTGTACTTAAATCTTTTGGCTAGAAAGGTTCATAGGTGTTGACATACTGACCCTGATGTCAGGTAGAGAATTCCTGCCTGATCTGGGGATCTAGTTAGCTCAGGACACATTTTTAATCTCTGCTCTTTCTGAAGCACTGTATGTTAATGACAGAACAATGAGATGCCAAGTTAGATAGGACCAGCAGTCTCTAGATGACCAGCCCTTCAGACTACGAAGTGTGGTGTGACATATCTGATGTTCCTATTACAGTAACGTAGTACTTTTGTTCTTGGATGGCTTACAAAGATGTCATTTTTCCTGATCAGCTCAGAGGTTTTTTTGCTGGGATATTGAAGGAGAAAAAGGACCAGCTTAGCTTAAGTAAAATCAAAAGGTAGGATTTTGGATATCTTCGGCAGAGGACAAGAGAAGCAGAATTGCTACCAAATAACGTAATATAAAGAGTTCAAGTAACAAGATGCTACATTTTCTGTTTTTCTTGTCCTTTCTCTCTGACTGTAGAGATAACTGTTACAGAAGGAGTTGGGCAAATTGATCCTCTGGTTTTGGAATACTGCTTTTTGTTTGAATCAAGACTCCAGAACACCACTTTAGGGATATTGCATGAGCTTTTCATGTTTTTAGGGCACAGATTAATGATAACTTTTTTGTAGAACTGCTGACACATTTTGGGACTAGGTGGAGAACAATTGTTGTGTGTGCTTGCTAGTGTATTGTGGGAGTCTGAGAGAGCCAACACTTGTACCGTTGATATTTATCTTAATTTTGCCAGAAACCAGTGATAGACTTACTCTTGTTTTAAAGTTAATCAGAATCTGAAACAGGTAAGAGTACTGTATTTGAACCTTGTACCCCTCTTCGAACATAGTAAATGTTGGGTTTTTTTTAAGCCTTGGATGAATATACATAGCTGTTGCATGAAAAAAAATCTGATTAGTTTATAATTATGTTGTGCTGAAGTACTGGATTGTCAAGTTCCACAGTCCTAGTAAAAAGTTTCTAGTTCCTTTCAGTGGTCCATCGTGGCGGTAAGCAGGTGACGAGCCTGATCTTTGTCTACTCTTAAGCGCAGCCTTTCTGTGTCAGACTGTGGTGTAGGTGTCTCCATCAGGGACTCTAATTATTTCTGATTTTTGGGTCAGCCGGCTTTTGTACTCTCTGTGTTAGCAGGAGACTTGATGCAGGCACACACTCCTTAACTGTGTAATGAGGGTTCAGGCTCTGAGGGTTCAATTTAAGGAAATCCTGAAATTGTGAAAAACAGCTGTTACGAATAATCCATTGTGAGTGAGGATTATCCCCAACCCTTTGCCTCTTTCAAGTTTTGCTCTTTTTTCCCTTCCCTCAGGAAAAAGAAAGAAAAATGTCTGCCTGTCATATTAAAAGGTTACGTTTGCCTCGGATAAAAAATTATTTCTGACATCAAATGTGTTATGTTAACTTGTTCTCTGATGTTCAGTCAATTTTTAACATTTGAACGTTGACAGGAAACAAGAAAATGCAAACAGTTGAGTCTTCTACCTGCAGTATCTGAAGGAAGTGAATAGGATATTTTGTTTACAGAAGGGAAAAACAAAGTTCAGTTTCCCACTGAAACTCTGCTCACAAATTCCTGAATAGAGTGAGAGGTTTGGAGATATCAGCAGGTCAAGAATAGTCTAGGAATTTCTTAATATTGGGTGCAAAAAGAAATATTTTATGTTCTCATGGTAGCTATTGGTGTATCCTCAATGTGCGTTTTCCAAACGTGGTGGTAAGAATCCTGAGCAGGCACTTTCCCAGCAAACTATGGCAAGTACTGTTGCAGGTAACTGGTATAATATGTTTACTGATTTTTCTGTTGCCAGGTTGAACTTTTCGTTTTGACCTGAACGCCAAATTCTGATGAATCAGGAGACTTGAAATCTTTTAATATGATTTTTCTTTTTTCCTCTGTTACAATTTTCAGTGTTGTAAGAAAACTGTAGTTGTCCATGCTAATATGTTCATGTTCATCAGTGCTAGCTAGGAGAGTTAGAAGCAGGCTTTTCTAAAAAAAAAAAAAAACCACAACTGTTCATATGAGAAGGGATTATTGAATTTTAGCAAAATAAATTATTTTCCTTGACTGTGCTGGAGAGCGTGCCCTGCACCTATATTTTTACACCTGTTTTCAATGATGTGTTTATCAGTTCCTTAAAAATTGCTCCTGTCTCTGACTGCACTACAGGAGATGCTGTATTTTCTTGCTTCTCCTCTACAATGTGTCTAGCATTCAGTCTTTGAAATATTCCATTCAAATGCAATATTTCATTAGCTTTGAAGGTGACAGGACTTCAAAATATTGAAGATATCTGTGAAAATAGAAATATGGAAATGGGAAATCTGAAAAATAAAGTTGGGAAAGGAGAGAGAGGTATGAAACTCCTGAAGAGCAGAATAGCAAGTGGAATTGGGAGTCAAGGAAGAAGGAGCTGGACTTTAGGAAAAAGAGCAGAGACCACCCTTGGAGACCTTTTTGAAGGACAAGGGAGCAAGAAGACTAATAAGCAAAAACAAACAAACAAAAAAGAGGATGTTAAGGAATGGCAGTATTAAGTGAAGGAGGATGTGAAGTGGGGAATTTATGTAAAAGGTAAAGTAGGATCCAAGCTTACAGGTAACAGTTGCAATAAAGATGTTTATGGGGGAGAAACACAGCAGTGCTCTGTGCTCCTTCACCCTGCCGCTGGATTAGCAGGAGGAATTAGAAGAGCAGATACTGTGTCAGCCTTCATCCGTTCGTAGTTGGAGTCGTAGTAGTAAAAACAAAGCGAAAGTAAACCGTGCTGCTTATGGACATTGGTGTGGTGGTTGATTTGCGTGCCGGCCGGCGCTCCCCAGCAGTCTTGGATGGAGACGGTTCCGTGGGCCGAGGCAGCGCCCGCAGGGGCAGCACGGGGGGGTCGTCACGGGGCTTTGCTGAGTCCCTGTTACAGAGAGTAACGTCAGGAGAAAATGAAGCATCAGAGAAACCTTAAAACTTGTGCCCAGATGAGTATCCTTGGGAGGGGAGAGCGCAGCGGGGAAGGGGAGAGCAAAATTGATTTCCTGTATTTATACATGTGAAGGGGTCCTGAATTCTACAATGTGACATTTCCATATGAAGTAATTGAAATCTCCATGTTTCTCTGCAAATTTATGAATAATTGTAAAACTTGAGGCTGCGATGTGTTTAACTATGTAAGATATTGCACATCACTAAGAAGCTGGCTTTTATTTGTGAAAATTGTGTAAAATATTGCATTTATCCTTTATTTTGTGCATGTGAAACTGTTCTTAGACTTGGAAAATATTTTCCTGATGAGATATTGCTTTTCATTTGAAAATTCACTTTTTTTTTTTCATTTATAAATGGCTCAGTTTGAACTAAATCCTTCAGGCCGTGCTGAGACAAAGGATGTTAAGACTCTGTATTCTGATTTGTTGTTATTAACAGTAGTTGAAGCTAAAATAATGGAGTGGATTAAACTATTTTACAGCTAAATTTTCATATCTAACCTGGATTAGTTGATGCTACAAGTACATTTTACATAAGACCTATCTGGGCCCTTCTTGTTACAGACATGGTTATGATGGGTGGGAATGAATTTGCTAAGCTTTCAGATATCTTATGTGCCTCTGAGGACTGCCCATTAATAATATTAATATATAGGTATTTCCCACTGTTGTATGCATGGCATTTCTTAGAACTTTGAAGCTAAAGTCTTTTTTTAACACACGGACCTTTTCAATTTAATCTATTAGCAACTTGGCAAAATAAAGTAATTGTCCAACAGAGGAAATAAAAAAAAAAAATCTATTAACATTTGCTACAAATCCGAGTAGTACAGGCAGCACTTAATTAATGGAACAGATTTCTCACTATGTATTCAAGCTAACATAGCTATTGTTCAGGAGAGATTAGACCCTTAATGTAAGTAAGTTAAACTAGACCTCTATCTAAAAATATCCGTCATTTCAGCTATTAAAGGTCTGATGTCTTCTTTGGTGACAGATATATTTCCCTTCATTTCCTTGGTTTTGTAAAATGTAAAGTATGCATTGTGTAACGCGAGAAATCCGCGGAGGTAGATGAAACCCCGATTGTGCCTCCCCGCCTGTCTCTCCCTGCCTGCTCCTTTGTGCTGCTCCCTGTCACAGAGCCTCTTCAGCCCTTAGACCTCCTGGCACCAGAGCAGAAAAACAGAAAATGCCATTTGTTAGGGTACGATGCCAGCCACCTAATCTGTTTGCAGAGTAGGACCATGGGGTCTGATTAGGTAATTTGGATACCTTGTGAGTTTAACGATACCGCAGCTGCCTTTGGCTGCCAGCCCGTCGTTTCGCTGGTAGGAACTACCACGTTCTTCCACTTCTTCTGTGGACTTCGTACCTGTAATATCGTATTTGAACACAAATAGGCGTTAAGGGCTGTAGGTGAGATATATACCTTTACTTCTCCATACGTGGCAGTTCACAATCGGGTGGAGGAGGTGAGGTTGCTCAGTTTTAAATTTGTTTTCCCCAGTATAGTTCCATGTGCAGCATATCCTTTTTTCTTGAAAATGAAATTTTTCACAGAAACACTGAAGTTGATGTACCGGGTCTCAGATGTGCTAACCGATATCACTGGCAGTTTTTGAAGCTCAGTTTACCCAAAGTGGGTATTTCATCCTCACGGCTGGGAGTTCCGAGTTCGGCTGCAGCTGAGCATCAGCTCCAGGGTGAGAGGCTGCCCTGCCCGGGGTGGGCATCGCCGCCTGCACCCCTGTGGGCGAGGGGGTTGCGGTAGCAGCCTGGGTACCTCACTTCGGACACCCACATGTGAAAATTCTGGCTGTGCTTTTAATGCCACATCTCCTCCCTTCCTCTCTCCTTTCCGCCAATTAGCATTTTTTGGAAATCAGTCTCGCGAAGCCTACTAACGTAAATAGAAGTGTTTTAGGATTTGTTTGCTTTAATTAATGTAAAGCGTGTCTTTCTGAGAGGATTTAGTTAAACATCTTTCTTAAGCAGTAAGGTGCCAGTAACAGCAATGTTAGTAATAGTAATAAGACCTAGAAAGGAAAGCAAAATGGAAAGCAAAATGAAATGTTTCTTTGTCCGAAAAATAAATGGTTTTCCTAGGAAAGTGGAGGAAACCCTGTTCAGGGACACTTGCAATTAGATTGGTCAAAACAGTAGAAAACATACAATGTGAAATAAATCCTGCAAAGGTAGACAGCAGGATTACATGAGATCACTCTTCATACTGTTTTCGTTTTGTTTTCCTCTTTTTCAACTGTTGTGGGTTTTTTTTCTAGCAGCACCCAAGATGTTCTTGGAGCTTTTGAAATAGGAAATAAGTTGCTTTTTATGTAAGGATAAATTATTTTTTGTGGATGGAGTGATTGCAAGGCTAATGATATCAATAGGATTTATATGAAAGCATCCAATTAAAAAAAATCGAAACAGCTACATTGAACATGACTATACAATGTAATAAAACCATATAATAAATATGTGGTCAGGCCCCACACCATATTATCTAGTTTGATTAATTGAACCTTATACATGCAAAGATAGTCATTATCAGACCTCTCAACCATCAAGGAAAAACAGTCTCAGTTGCTTTCACAATGAAATAATAATTTCTTTTTGTGTGTGTGTGTTCTGCCATCTGAAAAGAGAAAACACTTGCTGCCTTGACTGTGAAATACAAGATCTTGCAGAACTACACAAAGTTGATTCTCCTTGATGCTGGACTTCTGCAGCCTTAGTGTAAATTGTAGTTTATCCAGTTACATACATAGTGTGTTGCTTTTCACCTTTCTTGTGCTCTTGCATTTTTTTTTTTTAAAAAGCAAGATCTCTCCCTCTCCAAATGTCTCCCTGTGACTGTGCTGTGGGGCGTTAGGGCTGTTTCGTAAGCCCTGGTTATGAAATGGCAAGTTGGCAGTTTCCTGGGTTTGCTTCAACATTTCCTCCCTTCCCTTTGCCATGGGGATGCTGCCTGGAAGAATTTGCTACCTGACGCAGCAAGACGAGAAGGTGGGCTCTGGTGCCATGTCCACTGCAATCAGCTGTGAGCGCCTCTAGATGCGTCTGTGCTGGAGCAAATCACCTGTGGTCGTAGACCTCCTGTCTCCAGTAAATCATAAGCATCTCAATCTTTTTGTCAGGCTGTGATATGAGAATCCGCATCTGAATTTCAGTATGAGGGGAGAGAAGCTGATTAAGTGTTTGAGATAAGGTTATGTGACACCACAGGTTAAAAATACCTGAACTGAATTTGGCCAGATGCCTGAGAACCACATTGCAGCGTGTTCAGGTGATGCTGAATAAGCTTCCAAGTTTACTTTTGCTTTAAGAAAGCGGTGCCTCAGGAGTGGTCTTGAGGAGCTGCATCTCTTGTTTTACAATGTTTCTTTGGACTTTGCTATCCTATGTTTCTTATTTAAAATGTCACCAATGTGTCAAGTTAAAAGAAAATACAAAAATGTAATACACCCTAGCTGTTTAGGAAGAAAAGGACAAATATTTTTGTTCGGCACAAATGTCTGGAGAAAGACTTAAGTTGGATCCCTAGAATCCTACACAGGTTAATTCTAGTTCCCCTAAGAAGTGACAGTTGTAACCCTTAACAAATACTGTGGGTTTGCCAAACAAACAAAAAAAAAACAAACATGAAACTGTATAATTTGTTAAAACCTAAGCAGTGTGCTTCTGGCAGGTCTGGGAAATAGACTAAAGATGTTCAAGAACCTTCTGACTCTTAGGACTCTGTGTAATTTTAGTGTTTTACCTGTTACCATGACCTTATATTTTTACAAATATTCTTAGTGATGAGAAGAAACTTTGGGAAATATGTGTAAATACTAGGAAAGGTCTGCTGAGTAGAAGGCCTGGACCAGGCAAGTTGGTCTGGCTTTTTAAAATTTTTGCCTGTATTTAATACTTCAAAAGCTGTAGAAGGATACAGCCAGGACACTGCACTGGATTTGGGGTGTCACTTTTGTGAACTGTGTTTGAAGACTTCTCCTATTTTCCATGTGAGTTACCATGTTCCAGAAGTGTGATGCAGAAATGTGACTCTTCTAATGCACCTGATTTACTTTCTTATTTTCTTTGACTGATTTCAGAAGTAAACTTGCCTTTTCATTTTTTCCAGTTATACTGAAATGTAATGTTAGGTGGTTTTGTCATGCTTGTTCTTGTTTTTTTTTTACAGATGGCTTGAAGCCAGATACCAAGATGCTTCTTACTGTTGCCTCCAAGAAGAAATCTAAAGCAGGAAAGGGGGATACAACCAAAGAGGATGAAAGCAGCAAGAATGATTCAGCCCAACCTGTGACCATTTCTCTTCTCTTTAAAAGATATGTCTTTGACACGCAGAAGAAAATGATTCAGTCCTGAGAAGGCAGAAGGGCTTCTGATTGCACCAAAAAGACCAAAATCTGAAACTAATTCAGGTGGAACCCCTTATCTTCTCTGAACGCATTAGACCTGTTCCTTCCTCACAGAGCGTGGAAGCTCCTGCTGACTATGTGCTCCTTCCAAAATTTCTGCGATCTGGTTTTGTTCTGTTAGAGTCTGTTTATTTTGTCACCTTTGCAATGTGAATCTTTACAGCCTCTCAGAGAACGTCACCTGCTGGATGGGCATATTCGGGTGTGTGTTCTAATAGTGATATTTTTCTGGAGAATTGTTTTAAAGTTTCTCTTGATTGAAAAGTTTGCCACCAGTCTTAGTCTAAATACAGTCAAATGTGAATTTCATGTGACCCACAAAGTGAAGCTGATTAGCCTGTTTACTTCTCCAAGCAAAGTGGGGGACAGAAAGCACATTATATATAGGTAAAATCTAAAATGGATGTTTCGCGTTCTTTCAGCTGCAACTATGTAAGATGTTATATGAGAGATGATATGGATCTTTTTTATAAATATGATTGAGATCTAGAAATGCTTTTCATATTAAACATAATCATGCGTGTAACTGAGAGTCTTAATCGTTCTGTTTCCTGTTCCAAAGGTTCAGAACCTGTCTTCAGTGATGTTTTATATAGCTTTTCTGAATTTCCTCCTTGTTCTGCAGTAAATCCTACTCCAGAGTTGCTTTAGTTTTTTGCAACCAGAATGTCTTTTGTGTGTGAAAGCAAGTTGCCTCTGGAAGTAGTCAAGGGCTTTATTTCATTAAAATAATGATTGAAGATTGCAGCATAAACCTTGTAAAATGAATATCTCCAAGATGCTTTAGAAACCATTAGTTGTTTAATAGAGATTTCATGGCTGCTTTAGTTCTTCCTCTCGGTATCATGTCCTAGGCTCATAAAAAGAAGAGCACTGGTAGTATCCTTTCTTCGTTATTCACAAAGCATGAGACACCTTAACATGAAAACTAACCATAATTCCCCAGATATGAGAGCTGCAGTCTGGAACAGAAATTGGACTCAGGTTTTGGCATCATGGAAAATGTTAGTTCCGGCTTTCAAACAGAGTGCCTCTGCTTGTTGTGATGTTAAATAGCAGCCTGTGACCCATTTGCTGAAGCCAGCCATAGGAGATGACAACATTTATAATGTAAGTGCCTTAGTTGCACATGGAAGTAAATAACTGTAATAGATTACTACACTCATATTCTTATTAATAATATTATTAATAACACTCCAAGTGTTATTAATCAAATATCCATTGATGGGTGTGAGTCTATCATGCTAATATCATCCTGGTTCTTTCAGTCTTTTTCTTTTTGTTTTGATTTCCAGGTAACCAAAGAGGATCCAAATGGCAAAAATACCAGCTATTGAGAGGATATTTACAGCTGTCATGAGCTGGGCAAGTCTGGTGTCTAAACTAGCTTGATGGTGCCCCTTTAAATCAGAACAGAATTAGCGCTTTGTGGAATAATCCCAAACGGTTTCTGCTGAGTGAGTCCCAGCAAAGCTTTAGCACATCCCTTAAGATTATGGGGTATGCTTTCAGTATGATCCCCGAGGAATTAGGCAGGCAACTTCAGCTATGGCTTAATGTGACTTGTACTGCCAGCCTTGCTGGAAAATGTGTCCTCCTATAATGAAGAAAAGGCATTTCACAGCCCTGTCACCTCTGCTTCCCCATTTCTCTCCTCTTCCTAGTCACCCCCAAAGGCAATCTTTGGAAAGAATATTTATTATGTTATCTTTCTTTTAATCCTTTATCAGATCCTGTTTTGTACCCTGTGCTGTTACCTCTGCTTAAGATACTGCAGTGATGGAAGCTAGAGAAACAGATGGCATAGGATGCATAGGATGAATGCCATTATTACCATCCCAGGTTAGTCTAAGAATTACTGGTAAAAAGACCCTCTCGTTTTAGAAAAAAAAAAACCAGCAAATTATTAAGGAACTTATATTTTTGTCTGTATAATCGCAATGTCCCTGCTAAATTTTAAATGGGTCACTAAATTCTGCCAAGTTTCTTGGAGTTTTGGAAAGAAAAGGGCAGTCATCACAAGTGGTGCCTGCCATAGGATATTGTTGGCTGCTCCAAAGTTGTTAGCCTTGCACTTAGAGGTTTTTGTCTTTCTCATTTATAAGGTATTTTTTAATAGCTCTGGAGAGGCAGCTGTCAGTGTACATGGTAGTATGTATTTTTACGAAGCACCATCTGAGTGATGTTTTCCCCTCTACACTATGGATTGTCCGTAGCAGAATAAGTGAGTCAGTTGTTATGGAACTTGATCTGTTTGAAAACTCATTCATCCTGAATACTTGCAGAGCTCTGCAGCCCTCTGCTTGGCTGAAGTGTCGTCTCATGGGGAGGGTCTCATAGTCTAGTTACTTGGGGTACCCCAAGGGGGAGGGAGCAGCAACTGCTTCCAGGATTGTGTCTCCATCCCTTCCTTGTACACTGTCCTGTGATATACTTTTTTTTAAAATAATCTTTCCATCTATCTTCTCTCTCGTTTCCAGACTAGTCCGCTAACCTAGTATCTTTCTTCCCATCCTCTCAGTCCAAGACCTAATGTCCTCCGCAGTGCTCCCATTTTCCACCTTTGCTTACTGTTTCTCCCTGGCTCTTTTTCCTCTGGAGAAGGATAACATAAATCCGGGTGCTAGCAGGGCTCCCGTGGCACGGTATTGGGAGCCCAGCATGGTGGGGAAGGCTCTTGCCCTGCAGCTTACACCAGCTCCTGTGTGCGGTGAGTAACTGCCCGTGTTCAGGCACTGAGACGGTGACTTGGGCAGAGGTGCCATGGACAGGCTGTGCAGAGGCACATGTGCTGTGCCTCATGTGAGTCCCTTCACCTGCCACTGTATCCTGTCCTTGTGCTTTGTAATCCTCTACGTAAAGCCTCTGTTGCAAAGACCCGTCCTTTCACTTTGCTCCCCTAACAGAGGTTTGTGTAGCATGGACAGCTGGAGAGGTATCTGTTGAATACTGCGGTTTGGTTTAGTGTTTTTCCCCATTTTTAATTCCAAAAGGAGACCTTAAGTGTGCCTGAGAACTTTGATTATAATGTGCTATTACTGCAGATCTCTGGCTGGTGTCCTGAGGCTGTTGGATACACATTCAAAAAAGGGTGAAATGGTGGAACAAAATGATTATGGGAAAATCAAAGCTTTTAAAGACATTTGTAGGATGAACAGATGTTCAAACATTCTTTTATTTGGTTTCCAGACAGACACAGAGACTTTCCTTTCATCCTCATAATCAGTGCATTATGCTGTAATTTGTAAAAATGGCATTAAAAAAATATTAGCAGGGTCATATTATGATCTACTGACTCTGTGTTGTTAAGCCGTGAAGTTAAGAATGGCAACTGGGAACAGGGGTTAAATGTTGCAGAATGTACTGTACTAGCATATATTGTCAGACTGTATTATAATGAATCAAAAA
Organism: Tauraco erythrolophus; assembly: GCF_009769465.1. NCBI lineage: Eukaryota > Metazoa > Chordata > Aves > Musophagiformes > Musophagidae > Tauraco > Tauraco erythrolophus. The sequence continues at coordinate 13,212,816 of NC_141476.1, forward strand.
TGGAATAAAGATGTAAGGAGGTTTTTTTTAATACTGCTAAGGTTGTCAGTGTTGCAAAACTAGAAATTATTATGGCTGTGCAGATGTTCAGTGAGTAATACATCCTTGGGTTGTGGGGAGAGTACTAGCGAGAAAAGCTTTGTTTTTCCAAGCCTGTTTTCTGCTTTTCCTTGGAATTTATTTTGGGACTGCAGTCTGGCTTGTGATCCTGCCAGAGGTCTTGAGCCGCGAGGGTCAAAGCATGCGATTGTGGTAGCGAGGATTCAGTAGGTGGCATCCTTTACTCGGAATCAAAACCACATCTCCCCACCGAAAGTGGGGTGTGCGCTGGCATCAGTAATGAAGATTTTGAATCAAGCTTGCAACCTGTCTCTCAAAGAACAGTTTCTATTAAAAATCTATTAAAAACTACCGTGCATTTAATGAGTGGGGCAGAGCCATTAACTCTGATCTGTTGACCAAACCCTGAAGTCCTGCTGTCCTTTATGGGTGTGTTTCTGGCTCAGCTGAAAACAGCTCTTTTCCTGCAATCCTACTGATTGTGCCAATTCATTGCAGATACCCGAGTATGGAAAAGTGAGCTGTATTGCACTGGCGGAGTTCTTGGTGCATACGAGGCATCTTTCTCTGGGCTGTGGGTGCTTTACCTGCTTGTTGGAGTTGTGCAGCTGAGCAGCTGCAGGGTGGGGAGTTGTCACCATGCAGTGGTGTCCTACAGCAGCCATCTTCCACCCCCGGGCTGTCTATATCTCGCTGCTGGGAGAGCAGCTCCATGTTTATGTCTGTAAAGTGCTCTGGGATCTTGTGAAATGAAGAATGACAGGCAGCAGAGGAGTGCTATTCACTAGTGGTTTTAAAAACTTTGTGTTTTCCTTTTATTTTAATATCCACAGTGCTGAAAAGCACTTTATTTACAAACACATGAGTTTTGAATGAATTTAACTGAGTATATAAAGAGAATAATTTTAAGATAAAGACTAGCACAGGGAGCCTAACCTGCTGAGCCTGGGAAAGGGAGAACAACTATGATTACAGTCTGCGGTGAGGCCAGTCTTGCTAGATGAGGGGCATCCAGAAGGAATTCAAGGGTTTGAGAAGGTCGTGTTTAAGCAAGCTATCGGAGAAAGGAGAGTCGTCTTCTGGGATTCCCCATAAATTCTCCTACTGTTCTGCACAAAAATAGATTAAAAGCGTAATTTGATAGGATTGTAGCTCCACCATATACACTGTGTAAGAGGAGAAAGAGTACAGTGAGTCTGTTTATTTCCTGTTGCCAATGCCAGAATATGGTCTTTCCCGCATCTGCTGCTGTGCATGCAGCACTGTTTTTAGTTCCAGTTGTTAGCAGACTTTAGAATTCAGGATAGAATGGGTTTTCCCTTTCTCAGTAAGTATTAAAGTTATTTATTTTTATTTTTGTGCCTTTCCAGGATGGTGTGATCAGTCTGCAAGAAGACTAAGATCTCCTTTTTCCTCCCCCTCAAGGTGACTGTTGCTTGTCGAAGATGAATGCTCTAAGGGGCCTCTTTGTCTCAGAGAGCCACAGGTTCCTGATACGTGTTTTGTTATTGCTTTCCTAGAAAAATGACAGGAGAGGGAATCCCATCTCATGCTTTTCTTTTTACAGCTCATGCTCAGGATCAGCTGCAAAAGGAACTCATCAAATAGAATCAGAAAAACCCTGCAAGATATTTGGTAAATCTGAGCCCTACCCTGCGCTCCAAGACTCATTCTTAAAAACATGACCTTTTTGACTGTTGAGTCCTTGCTTGTCCTGTCTGTTCTAGTTCTTGTTTCGTAGCCGAAAGGTAATTTGAGGTCTGGATCAAGAGCTGCTAAACTAAACAACCCTGGTAGCAACTCAGGTGCCTGGTAGCACTGTTACGTTGGCATTTTGGCTAGACTGATCTGATTACTTACGATCCTTTAAGAAACCTTGACTGTTCATTAGCTCTAGAAGGTTCTGTTTGGATCAGTTTCTTCTCCTTTTCTTTGATTGGAAGTCATGCAGTCTTTCTGTATTTTGGTTGCTCGTTCTTAGATTTCCCAGGGGCTCATTCATGTCAATCAGAGAGACTCCATCCTCCTTGGGCTGCAAAATTGCTTTTATTAAGCTGTATATGGCTCCCATTCAGATGTGTAGGAACCAGTTCTTTTATGCTACTTGTCTGTGAAAAGTGATATTTTAGTGTCTATAACTTCAGTCTGACAATTAGGAGTAATCCATGCCCTCATGGTGAATTAATTCCCGAAACAGCATTCCATAATGACAAACTGAAACATAGACCCCCACAGTGTTTTTGTGTAAATTTCTTCCTTTTAGCCAAAGCAGGCAATCCTTCATCTAGTTTTCTTTCTCAAGCTTCGCTTTAACCAAAGCTAAGTTGAACTCTGCACCCTCTATGAGAATACTGTTTTATTACCTGGAAAGATCAACGTCTTTCAGAAGCTATTCTAGACAATATCAAGTTACTCAGAGATTATCTATATTGATGCCCATCTGCATTAATGTGTATGTAATTTTTTTTTTACTGCAGAATGTCTTCACGGACAGTATGATCCACATTAGAAATGGAAACAGAGTATCTAGAGATAATTTGAAGCACGAAAATTTGCTGAGCAAGATTTAAAAATAACCGAAACTACTCCCCCCCCAAAAAAATCCATGCATCTGAGATGTTTTCATTGTCTACATGTATTCCATAACTTCCCATCCTTTCTTACTACTGCAGAACATAAGTACCACCTAGCTTTATACTGTAGCATGGGAATGATTTCTGTCTTGCCAACAATATCCTTTCTGGTGATTGACTTCTTGGTTGTCGCCACACTGAGCCAATGACTGTAGAGAATCAAGTCTCTTTCCTGAGTTGTAACTGCCAATTCTAAGCTCAGCATCATGTGTTTTTTGCCTAGGTGCATTAATTTCTATTTGTCTATTTTGAAGCTTGTTTGCCTCTCTTACCCACTTAGTTGGTTTTGTCTGATTCTTCTGGAATTCCTTACCATGTAAAGTGACTTCTGCATTCTTTGTAGTGAAAGAATCTGAGAGTTGGTCTTGTCTGCATTTAAACCCTTGGCCTGAGGTATTGAGAAAGGAGGGAGAGGATGGCTGAGTGACCTGTAATGTATGCGTGTCTCAGAAGGACACTTAACTTCAAAAGTGATTTTTGCATAGGGAGTGCATGTGCACCAAAAGCAGAATGCAGCTCATGCAGGAGGGTAAGCAAGCATGCTTTGCTTTTCTTTAACTGATTTTTTTTCATACCTTGAGATTTAGACACAGAGTTGATGTTCTGTGTATGATATAGTTTTGAGTGAGATGATAACTGAGTTCCATCAAGTGTTAGTGCATCAAAACCTGTGTTTCTTAAGTCTCATCCTGAGGTGCTTCCTGACAAATATTATTGCAGAGTATTATACCCATGGAAAAGATTTCTAATGTTGGACTAATCAGGAAGTCTCACTGGGAAGCTTTTTTTTCCTCTTTGCTTCATGTCCTAAGATACAAGAAGGGTGAAGAATGTCAGACTGTCGGCTGATTTCCTTGGCAAATGTACCCTATTGCAGCTGAACGGAAAGGTGGGATCACATAAACAGGGCATGTTGGCATGAGAGCAAGAAGCTGTGTAGCTTGAGTGTGCTGGAGCACGAGATCTGTTTTCTCATGTACATCTTCCTTGTTTCTTTTTTCGATGAACTGAGGTAGGTTTGAGTTGTTGATGAACATAGAAGGGAAAAGGAAGGGATGATGTTATGTCATCTTGCCTTTTTAAAAATGTAGTTGGGGAACTCTGGCGAGAGCTTTTTCTTTTTTTTGAGAGAGAGAAATCCAAATCACTTTATACCTTAGTGTGGGGTTTTTTGTTTTGTTTTTTACTCTGAAGATTGATCTATGCTTACAGCCCCGCTGAGCAAGTGGGCAATTTGGTCTCCATCCAGTTTGAAGTTGAGTCGTAAATCTCATTTGCCATCTGGCAAAGCATGACATGACTGGGCACTTTCAGGGAGACATCCAGGTTTAGGACAGTGGAAAAGCAGAGAGGTTTGCCAGTTTGGAATGAAAATAGAGCTGTCAGGAACATACAGTTGGACCAGAGGCTTGGGTTTAGGCTGAAATGTGTAGAGGCCTAGAACTGCTGTAATAACAGTATCTGGGCACACATTTATGTAGTAATTTAATTGTTGTTATAACAGATATATAAATGTTTCAGCATCACAGTTTTTTTTAAACATAATTTTTTTTAAAGTTGAAATTGTTGTAAGGTCAGTATTGAGAAAAGCTCTCTGCAAAGCATTTTGATTTATCAGTTCCAAGTGCTGACAGTATCTGACAATTTTTTGCCCTTGGTATATGATGTATTTCAAAAACATTATATGCAATTCATTCTCTCTGTTTGTTGCAGTAAATCCGTGCCCAGTTGGTGGGAACAGAATTGGAAGATTTAGTTCAGTGAGTTGTCCACTGTCATGTGTGGGATGTTGCAGGGATGGAGCTGAGTCTTCAGACTGTAGCTCCTGCTGTTTGTCTTCCCACACTTCACTTGCCTACCATGTGAAGGCCACTTCTGAGTCTGCCGAGACTTGAGGGTAGTTAGTCCAGACTCCTCAGAACGTTTCCTTCCTTTCCTGGGACAAAAGTAAGAGAAAGTCTAGGATAACTTCATCTTTCACTGAGGCAATATAGACAATTGGCTTCCAAAGGCAGATGAGATTGTCTGTTGCATGCCATGCACCCTAACAGAGAAGGCTTGTCTAGGAAGTGTTACTCGTGCTCTTTTTAGTAGTGGGACACAAGTGAACTCATCATAACTTTGTCTGGAATTATTTGCTTAAAATACTAACATTACTATGATCTATGAAAGAGCAACAAAGACCACCTTCAATTTGTACATAAGGCTTGCTAATTTGCAACATTAGTTTTGCTGGTTAGTGTGGTTCCCCCCCCCCCTTAATTAGAAATTTTAATTAGAGCATGCTGTGTATTAAGATGTTAAAGCTTTGACTGGCAGTTTGGAATTGCAGAAGGATCAGCTGTCTCTGCAGGGCTGTAGCACAACAGGGATTAGCTCGCACCCCTCTGCCCGCAGGTATGTTTTACTTCTTGAGTCGAATCATCAGAAAATGTTCTGCTAGGTAGCGTTCATCTTCCTGATCAGACCTCGTCTCTTCCAAGGGGACCTGAGTTTAGCGGAGATCTACAGATTCACTGATCTGTAGGGTGAAAAAGTGAAAAGACAAAGTCTCAAAACTGAATGACAAATAGGTAAATCGTTAGACTGTTTCACCATGGCGTTGGAGCAGCCTTGCCCCATTGTCTGCTTGCTCCAGTTGTGATGCTGCTAGTGCAGGGAGGATTCCCTGTCTTTGGAGGTCAGTTACTATGTTGGCACTTCCTGCAGCTCCCGTTTTCAGTCCTGCGTAGTGGTTTGGAAGAGCTGCCTGAAGAGTTTGCACCATCTTTGATCTGCTGATGTCAGCTGTCTGTAACGCACCATGCGCAGCATGTTCCTGGGTGTGAGGGAGCCTTCAGGGCTGATGTGTTTTGAGTTGCTCAAGCTCCCTTACCTCATTTTTCTTCTCTCCTGCTTTAAAGCAGATTCGTGGGAAGATAGGAGTAGATTCTAAAACATTACCATTTAATGTTTCCAGCATCACGCTCTTGGAAAGTACAAAAACTTCTGCCACGGATAATTATGGAATAACCTACTTGTAAGAGAACTGGTTCCCCAGACTCCTCACACTTGGTGGATATCTTGTGTCCTTTGAGCCTGAAAATGCGTATTTTTGTTCTGTCTAGTCTAAGTGTGGGTTTTTCTATTATCTAAACAAATATCCAATCATTCAAAAAATTGCTGAAATGCATTTTCCAAGATATCTTGTGGCACTCTAACCCACAAGCTAATTATGAAGCTGCAATTTTAATTTGCTGTTTTCAGTCGGTTTCATGTTCTGCTGGAACAGAAGTCATGATTTCCCTTCCTACTGTTAGTTAGTTTACCTTTATCAGCTATCATCTGTCTTCAGAAGCGCAAATCTTTTCTATACCAACAGGTTGCAAACTACCCATGCTTCTAATGGTTTTATTAAATCAATATGTTCTTCAAAATGAAGATTGATCAGTGGCATTTTAATAATTTCAGTAATATCTGTACCTTTTCTTAAGCATCTGTCCCCCGGAGCCCTGCTGTGTGGAGTCCGTGTTCTATTGAGCTGTTCACAGTGACGCCCAAATCTTTTATCTTGGATGCTTCTGTTAATGTACCAGTGTAGTTCAATTTATACATTCTTTGTGATTGCCTTTCACTTGTCAATATTCAATTTCAACCCAGCTTTGGTGGTACTTAAGTTCTTCCTCCTCATCATCCTGCCAGCTAAATTAACTTTGGGGTCTTTGCGAATGTCGCTCAGTTCTAGTTCTTCCCTTTCTGGGAGGTCATTAAAGTTAAACAACACTGAGGTTAGTGTAGAATTTTTTAGGGCTCTTTTAATCTTTCATTCGGTTAAAGCTGAACTCTTATTTTACTTTTGTCCTTTTCTTTCTCGCTTTTTTTTGCAGAAGGCCTTTGGTAAGACGATGGTTAATGAACATGTGTAGATAATTCCAGTAGAGTGGAGATGCCAGTTTTCCTTTGCTTTTTTGATGCTTAGTGAATCACATTTATCAGGATGATTAGCTAACCTGGTTTTGATTTTTGCTTCATGGTTTTACCCGGCATTTGAAGTAAGCTCACATTGGTCTGAAATTGCCAGGAGAATTTTTAACTTCTCTTTTGAAGAAGGTGATAACATTGATAATTGACTTCTGTTAGTGTGTGAATTGTTTAATAGTACTGTCAATAATGCAGCGAAGCATTTTAACAGTAGATTTCTGCTGATTGTGCACTTAGTGGACTCGACCAGTTTTATGCCGATCAATAGAAACGAGTAAGGGTACACTGGCTAATTTAAATTAAAAAAAGCTAAAAATGTGAAAGAGTCTTCATGTAGCTCAGAAGCACGTTCCTGGTTGTTTGAGGTTTTTTTGCCATACAGTAGTAGAATAACCTGAATCAACAGTTGACAATTACTGAATGTTATCAAGCTACTCCCCTTTTTGCTGAGCAGTTCTAGTCTAAAGTTGGTCATAAAATTGGCTCAGGCATCAACACAAGTTCTTGTGTTCTTCACCTAATTGTGGAAGCAGCTTCTGTTCTAAATTGGTAACACTGAAGTTTTCATTATTCATCTGAACTTTAAGCTAGCACCGTCAGCACTGTGGAATGAGTTTTTGCTGGAAGGACTTCTGCAGGTATCATGCATCTTGAGCCAGGCAACCCTTGAGGAGTGGTTGAGCAAGCCCGGTGTTACCAATCTGCACTTGGCTACTCCAGGCTTCTGCCTGTTGTGGTAACTTCCAAGTCCCAGCATTTCAGTGCCTTAAAAAAAGGAACATCAGGAGAGGCTTTGCAACAAGTTGAAAATGAGCAGTGATGCAGAAAATTTGCCATGATTGAAAAAAGGCTGATTTAATTAAATGTTTATGGCTGGGATGCTCTAGTGTAAACAGCCTGTGGCTTCTGGCTTGCAAATGAGGTGTCTTCCTCTTCGTGGCTAATCTAACTGTTTGTGCTTGCGGTACTGGAGCTTCTGTCACTCAGAGCTCAAAATATCGAATCCAGGTAGGTGACTGTGTATTATATGAGGTAGGAGAATCTCTTCACTTAAAAGGTGTGCAGCCTTTCTTGGAGTGTTGGTCAGCAACAGCATAAGTTACAGTGCAGCAGTGCCCCATCATTCCGGCTTGTGGCATTTGTGTGCTAAGAGGAGGAGCTCTGTGACACACATGATTTGAAAGAATAGAGTAGTGTCTCATTCTAAGATTGCACCAGATCAGAGGGAAAGTAGTATCTTTTGAGCTTCCAGTCTTTCTGACATCTCCATTTTTTTGCTTGGAATCTTGTGGCTTGCTTTGTCATGTGAACTTAACAGCGATGTTTAAAAGAGCAGCAGTCGTTGTTTTGGAACTTCTCAGGGAGTCCTAGAGCAACTGTGTCAAATTTAGGATCAATATGAAGATACTAAGAAAGCAAACCCTCTTTTGTCCTGTCTATTAGCAAGATCTCTTCTTAATCTGTCATTGAGGAGCGTCTCTGTGCCTTTTCAGTAAGGAGTTGTCATCTGTTAGATGTATATAGAATGACAGGGGCTATGGTGCCTTGAAGGAAATCATAAGATCTTCTTGTCCTCCATACCCAAAAGAAAGATCAACTGTATGTATGTTATTCTTTTCAGGTGTCCAGCTAACTTGTTTTTTAAAGGTTTTGTTACTAGCTGTCATGGGACTTTACTATCATTAGGATTGTAGATTTGCGAAGGGGGCAGGTTCTTTCTTCCTAGTATCTTACTTGAATCTTTTGTGTTGCAGCATAAGCCTATTTATTTTTTTTTATCTTATTCACTGTGGCACAGAGAACAGACGATTCCTTTTCTCTTTGCAACACTCTCTTACTTGCTTGAAGACTGATCACATCCATGTTCAATCTTCTTTTCTCTGGACTAAATGTTCTTAGTCTGTACAGTCTCTCCCCTTGGGGACTGTTTCCTAGCTCCAGAGTTGTTTGTCTTCCTGAGTTTCTCCAAATGGTCAATGTCTTTCCTTAAGTGCATTTCTCTCAACTAGGAAGTTCTGTAGCTAAGGCCTCGTACGTACTCACTGAATAAAGCAGGATTTTAACTTCGGGTATGTCTCAGGCCATCTCACTGTTTCCACATCTGCGAGTTTTACAGAATCAGGAGTTCATTGCCTCAAGTTTAATGTGTGAGTCCAGTATCACGATGCCTCCCTATAGGTCTCTTATATGGGCTTTCATTTTCCATTCTGTACTTAACGCATTTCTACATCCCCTCTTAAATAGCTTCTGATTTTTTTCAGACTACTTCCCCAATTTGCCAAGATCACTTAAATTCCAGTCCTTTCCTCCAGCATACTCATTCCCACCTGATATATCTGGTCATCAAGATCATTAATGAAAATATTGAATAGAATTAGCTCAAGGACAGACCTCTCCATACCATCCTTAGTATATCCTCCCAAGCAGCGTACCATTGATAACAACTCTCTTAATGCTCTCTGAACAGTGTCGTGTTCAGCCTGTAATGAGTTTCTCTAGGTGATTTTTCCCTAGCTTGCCTATGTGAATGTCTTGTGGAAAACTATCAAAAGTTTTCTTCTAAATCAAGGTATGTGCGCCTATATTCTAGGTGACTTTTTCAAAGCTTTTCGCTCTGCTTTCCTTTGCCTTCAGCTGCAAAAGGCATGTGTTTATTTTTGGGTTTTACTAGAATCTAATTTTCAGAGAAGGGTCACGTTTTTTTAATGTGTGAGAGGATGCTCAGGAGCGTGGACTACTTTGGTGCAAGATATGCTATAGGCAGGCGATTTGCAAGTTTTCCTGGTTCTATGGGCACATTTTAGTCTTGACCTGCAAGTCTCAGTCTTCACAGCCTTGACTTTCTTGTTGAAGTATGCCATAGCCACAACCCTAAATCAGAGCTGCTGTCAGACATTTGGTTGTCAAGCATCCAAACCCAGGCTGGATCCAGTTTCAGTGCTGCAGCCTTTCTCTCTCATGGTTCATGTCTAAATCACAGAATGTATGTCTTTTGAGGCTTAGTAGTAGTAAATTTTGCAGCTGAATTGAAAAACAGTTTGATGACAAGGATGAATCTTAAAGAGAGTCTGAGGAGACATTCAGGCTCGTTTTCATGTATGAAATAAGTGGGCGTTTGAATTGCAAGTGAGTGTTCTGGTCCGTTTCAGTAACACGATGCTTTCAGGTGTGATTAAAATGTTTTTGTTAATGTTTAAAAATCAAATAAGACGTTTCCTGATAATTCCTTCTCCTTTCCTGGCCTTGTAATAAGCACATAATAAATTCAACAGCTGATGTCGTGAGGAGCTATTGGATTTAAGCCTATCTGAACACGTAGATATTAGGATGCCTTCTGCACCTTTGTGTGTAACGAATGAGTCTTAGTTATTATGAAGTGCTGCACAACTTCACCTCTGCACAGGGTGTTGGGCAAACAATCCCCAGCAGAAAACACTTGCTGTTGCCTAAGCCATGGGAAATGCTTTCTTGCTCCGTTCGCCTTGCTGCACTTGCTCATTTTTTTTTCTCCTACTAACTCAAAAGAGGAGGGAGACATATCTTTGCATCCACGCAAGCAGGAATTAGCCCAACTGTATTTTACAGGTAAACTAACAAATAAGAGGAGAATCTGAGCGGTCCCCAGGGACCCGAATTTGTTTGCCGCTGGGCCGTTCTATCTGCAGCTGGCATCGGTGGAAACCTGAGCGCTCCATTAGGAGTCGACAACCTCTGTTCGCTGGGGCACGGGGCAAACAGAGCCAGCCTGTTCTGCAGACAGACTGACGGCCTTTATCTCCCCTCACCCAGCTCGTGATGGGAAATGATGAGACTCTGAGACAAAAAGCTTGAAACTAGGACTGGATGCTCTTACCCTGCAGCTGTTGTACCAAGGAGCAGCAGCGATACAAGGTTGCCTTTCAGGGGCCATGTGGGAAATACATTGAATGTGACGCATTAAATGAGGATTGGGGCTCATCTGAGGGTGCGAATGGGAATGGGGAGCACGTGGTGCTGGTGTGGGGCCCAGATAGTGACTGGGATGTGCACATCTGACAATCTTCATTCCAAACCTCTGGGATTGCCCACGTAAGTTACCACTCTCAGAGACAATGACGACAATCTTTTATAGTGTCCGCCCTTTCAGCTATGCCTGTAGATTAATGCCTTAAGCAACAGCTTATTACCTTCTCACCTGCCCCAAGGAGGCTCAAACCTGTGCTGTCCTATAGCATTATCTTACAGTAAATGTGACTGCTGAAATGATGCCTTGATGCTCCCGCTGCTCACAAAACAGAAAGTAGGGGTATGTGTGTCTTTGTCCCCATGGTAGAACAGGATTAATTGCACTTCAGACACGTGGGGTTAGGGATGATTCATGTGAAAATACATAAATTAGATGGTTTTGTCTTTCTAAAAGACAACACTTTAGCCAAGGGACAGTGTGCCACACAGGAAGTACACTGGGCATTGATGGTATCGTACTCTGAAGGGAAACGCCTGATACTACTCCGAAAGTAGGGGAAGTGGTCTTTCCACTCTGAGTTTGCAGATATTTGAATGATAGATTCATCAGTTCTCTTATGCAGAAGAATATACCTTTACCCCATCCTTGCTGCTCCTCTGTCCCTTTGTTCCACCTACTGTTTTCATCAGTGGAGTTGCTGTTTCTCACAGGTTTAAAGGCTACGTTTTGTTACTAAATAATGTTGGTTTGTTACTTGCTGTTTTCTTTTAGAGTCTGGGTATGTGAGCTATTCAATGGTAACACGGGAGCGTTGGGGTTGTTGGGCGTTTGTGTGTAATCCTGCTATCCTTTTACTTACAACACTGTCTGATGGAAATGATGTGTGTAAAGGGAGAGTTCGCTTAACCAGCTGCCTTTTGTTCATCTTAATCTCTAGTCAGTGTGAGTCACCTTTTGATACCAATCAAGATAGTAGTTTGTGCTCTAAAAGCTTGAATGTAGAAATGAATGCTGCAAATATCCTTTTGCTCTTAGCTTTCCACCCTATGTTGGGTACATAGGTTGAACCATTATTCTAATTACCTTTTGAAGGTAAAGATGGTATCCCATGAATGGATTTTTCAGAAGCAGTAGCCCTAAACCTGCTCTTAACAACAGTTAAAGTGAGTTTTAAGGCCCAAACCAAGTCACTACCGTATGGCTGCATGAATGACCTTGGTGATGTCTAGCACAGTTCTTCATTGCACCATGTCAGTTTTCCCAGAAATAGGGTATTTTCCCCTGCATTTCAAGGATTTAACCTCTCGTTTGTAGGATGTATTTTGATGCTTATGTGATAGTCTCTAAATCTCTCCTCACATACACAGTAAACTCTGGCATCCCTGCGGAGAAGAAAAAAGAAATGGGAAATGTCTGGGGAAGGTAGCAAATGATCACAGACCACTCAATGCATTTGGATATTGTCTTTTGGTTGTAACAGTGGGTAAAAGCTAAGGATAACCCACTGCGAAAACAGGGCAAGGATGGCTCTGCGAAACAAATACATCTGGCTTAGAGCTTGTGACCCTGTTTTATGTCAATTTGACCATGGTGTTAATGCGGTGTCAGAGAATAACCCAAAGCAGTTGTGTGTTGAACAAAGCAGTACAAGGGAAGGGATTGCTGGAAGGGATTTATGGAAGAGCTTTACCAGTATCTATCACTTAACGCAGAAGTCTTGAAGAATTCGGAGTCCTCTCTGGCTAGTCTGAGACAGCAGTGGATGCTCCTACCTCTTCATAGCTGTTTCTCAAATCTATGTAAAGAATCTAGGTGAAGTGGGTGGTAGCAATCGGGGGCAGCAAAACTATACGGGCACTGTTGGTTGATTTGTGATTAACGTTAGCTTTCAAGCCACTCTCCCTGCACCATGTGTAGGTCCAAGCCTACTGCTTGGCTTCATGACTACTTTGACTTCAGAGGTGTTGAGGGGGGGAAGAAGCTCCATGATCTGAACGTCAGAAAGGATTTGGCAATCCTGCAGTCCCCTTAGCAAGTCTCTCTGGCATACGTGTTGAGTATTGTCTGCTAGGTAAGTGGATTATGTGTCTTTTTGGTCTTAGTTTCAGCTACTTTGTGTCCGTTATTTTCAGACTCCAGAAAAATTGCCCTGGGTGTCTCATAGTCTAGAGAGTGCCCATCGCTAAGCAGTTTGGGAGGTGCCTTTGGTTGGCACCATTTCGTGCCTCCTAGTTTGTCACTAATTCTCTTTCTTCCTTCAGTGTTTTCTCTGACATTCTTCTGGTCAAGAGGTTTTGTTTCTTATAGCACCAAGAGCGGAGTTAGAGGCGGAAGCAATGCAAAACTCAGATATGTCCCCATCTCTCTTCAATCTGTTTATCTTCCGCAGAGGCCTGATAGTGAATGACATTCATATAAACAGTGGGTAGAAGACCTGATGTACACAGTTCAAACATCCTGTCATGATCTGGGCACATGTACTTGATTGAAAAATAAACACCTGACATGCATAAACATCTGATGCGTTTTCCTGGTTAAAATTTTGTGTTCCTGTGCTGTATTTTTTTAAGACCTAGAGTTTTTTCTTCCATTTTCCCACCATCCATAAGATATAACCTGGTTTTGATTCTACTTCAAGCTGCTGGCTGTGACTTGATTCCTGAGTAGACAAATTTACCTGAATGCAAGTTTTTGTGATATAACAAACAGTACTTCAGGGAAATACTTAAATGCTTTTCTCTGTCCAGCAGTGACCCATTAAACCATTTTACACAATTTGACCTTGTCCCTCCGCCTCAGTATGCTTGAAGGAAAGGACAGTGTTTCAATCTAGAAAGCTGTGTAGGTAGGACCAGACTATCACTTCAAATTTTGAAATCTCTATTCTTGCAAATTTTCCAAGACCGAACTGGACAAAGCCTGGAGCAACCTGGTCTGAACTAAATTTGCTTTCAGCAGAGGTTGGTGCTAGATGGCCTCCCAGTATCTTTTCCAACCTGAGTGATTCTGTGAATCTGTTAGATAGTGTGCAGCTGTAGTTGAGAATCAGGTGTGTTCATGCGCAAATTCCTGTAGCCTGAAAGAAAAGCAGCAGCAATTGTGAGTTTGTCCCGTGGGAGCTCTTCAGCTTTGGAATTGGTATCTTACTCTGCCAGAGAACAGCTGAAGTGTGAGGACCTTCACAACACATCATACCTCTTTTTAGAGGTGTTTGAAAGCTGATTGCCTGTGATGGGAATCCAACTACACAACTCTCAGGCTCTTGAACGAACTGGAAGTCCTTGGGAAAAGATGATATGGGCCTAAATAATAGGAGTGTATGCATAGGAACCATGTGTTGGCCACTGATGATGAAGGCCAAAAGCATGCTCTGGCACCATCTTTGGATATCCTTTTCATTACCAGCTTCTCTGTGGTAGGCTCCTGCAGTAAGATTTTTTTTTTTTTTTTTTTTTTGAGCTGAAGACCAGATGAACTCAGGGAAGACTAACAGATAAGTTGCTGAAAAAGGTGTATCCAGAAAAGGTGCAGTGAAACTCTTTCAGAGGCATCATTTGGGGTAAATGTGGTTTGATTCCAGGTTCCACCTGTGCTCTGTGCTGGACTGACCTGAACATTTCTGGCAGTGCTCTGGCTGTGGTGACTGCTGGATTCTTTGTGCTGGGCCTGTGAAGATAAAATTGACCAGTGTGTGTGGCTGGGAAGTCACTGACCATATGCAGCGGTTTCACTGTACTCCTCTTATCTCGGCGGAGAGACATGACAGAGCATCTCAGAGCCTGTTTTCAGAAAGGAGAACTCAAGGGAATATGTGCTTGCCTGTGTTGCTCAGGGAACAGACTTTGTGGCAAAGACCTTCAAACTTTGTGCTTTCTCCCACATCTGGAAAAGCAGATGACAAACCCAGTTTAGGAGGTGCTGATGTTTAGAGAGGATCAGGCCTTGAGCCTGAAGGTCCTCAGTGACAACTGTCTTAGCATGTAGAAAGGCTTGGTAAGATTTCTGGTGGACACTTACATGTGAGTTGACAGCTTTGTCCATGAGAAGTAGTTTGTTTTACCACGAGCCACATTGTGCGTGCTGTTCATCCCTAGCTGTCTCTCTGCCCTCCCGCTATCCTCAGCTCTTTTCAGAAACCGTAGATTTATCACTCTTGGATCATCTGTCTTGTTCTGGCTTTTAAAAATAAAAGCTTTTCAAAGGGCCTTTGGAACAGGCTGTGTTATTCTTGGCTGGGGCTCTTAGTGACACTCATTGCAGATTAAAACTTCTAATTAGAAAGGAAAAAAAATGCAAGGGAAGGAAAACACATTGCTGCAAAATTAAGGTGGATGTTTTAGTTGCTCCAGAGGCACGAAACTTGGGTCCTTTGCAGAGTTTGCTCTGGCCTAGATCGTCACTGTGGAAAATGATCACTCCTTTCCATAAGTAATCTAGAACCTTTTAATTTTAAAACCTCAAACAAGCATCTCTGCCAAGACACTTGGATGCTGCCTCAGTTGATGCAAACATCCTAATAAGAACCATTTAAAATTTACACACATGATATGGAGAGGGCTAGATACCAGGAGAAAGTAGTAGTTAAGGATGGCTAAGGAAAAGTTGTAGTGAAAAATAGATGCAATAGAAATAGAAATGCAGATGACTTCTGTGACCTTGGATTTTTCGAGTGGTTTGTTTCCCCTGTGCAAACTTCCTGAAAATTGCTTTGAGGTGATGTGCTGGCTGGGTCTGCGCTAAGGAAAGGAGGTATGTGTTGGTAGAAATTCGTGTGGGCTCCTTCCCCGTTTGAGTGGGTGCTACTGGTCACTGCTCTCGTTCTTTTTCTGTGGGTGCATGCTTGACCCTGGCCAAACCTTCACATCTTTCCATAGTACCTTTCACTGGGACAGGGCTGGCATTTTTGCACTTGCTGGTGTTTGTGTGTGTCCGTGTCCACCAGAAGCCCTGCAAGGTCCCAGCCGCACTCTCTGCAAAGCAGCCTTACGAGGGGAAAAAGAAACAGAGAAAAGGAGATGATTGACAGTAGCCCTTTAGATTTCTGTTGTTAATGCACCAGTAATAAGATAAGGCTTATCTTTAAATGTTCATGGAATCGAGACTTTGATGGAAACAGGCTTTTGGGTTAATATATTTTTGATAGATAAAGCAGAATGAAATGGAAGGACCAGGGGAACATACAATATTTGGAGAGACATATTTTTCTTTTAAATCTCCTTACATGCTGGCTGTGTGCAAGTGTTTGACATGCATATATAAATGCTGTGTTTGTAAGCACACACTCAGTGCATGTGTGTTGAGGGGACACGGGGGCCTAGAAGGGGCGTTACTTGTGTAAGAGGCAACTGAGTGAGATGAAATCTGCTGCTGCCTGCCAGCGGAGATGAAAAATCTCACCCTCTTTCCCTCCACTTCCATTCAAGTCCAGCTATTGTCAGGTGGGTAAATGTGAGCAGATTAAGAGGTTGCAACATAGCACAGATTTTGCAGCCTCCTCCTCTATCATGGAAAAGGAGTTGTGTGCTGGCCCCTTGGAGGAGTTTGGGCAGCGAAGTTTTGTCGGTTGAGCTGCCCAGGTGGAGTTCAGGATATCGTGGTCATTAATGCATTTCGGCCCAGGCCCATTGTATGATCTGGTTTGCATGTTTGAACATTTGGATGAAATTACCTCGCAACTGTGCGTAGTACAGGGTCTGGGGAGGCCATGCCAAAGCTGCAGCATCTGACTTGGATCACAGACCGTTGGGTTGCTGTCTTCCAGTTGTGTATGTAAATCACAATTGTTGAATTTTTTCTACCCAGCCTCCTCCCTCTCTCTTACACCTCTTCAATGAAGAGTCATCTTTCCTTTCTTTTCTCTCCCTGCCCATGAACTCTGTGCTGCAGCCCCAGCCATCTGAGCTATGCAAGTAGGTATGATGGGGAGGCAGAGGAGGGAAGATGAAGCATTCTCGTGCCACAATGCTAATCTAGGGAAGAAAGCAGAGGAGAAACCTCCTCTAATACTATGGTCCAGCTCTGTGGTGACATGCAAAGCTCAGCTGAGCTTCCAGGCAAGGAGGCAAGTTTGCCATTGTAGCTTTATGGGAAGATGTGAGAGGAAACCAGGTGGATTTAGTTAGTGATGTGTAGAGTGGAGGTGGGAGGTCAGGGAGCAGGAAAGGATCTAGAAAGGCAAAGAGAATTCAGTTGTGAGTGGATACGCATGGGTATGTGAACATAGTACAAGGAAGATTGGGCTGCAGTGGCAGAGGCACTAGCTGCTGTCCTCATCTCCCAAAAAATACAATCTAAGACACTACAATCAGTAGTATCCATCACAGAGAAGGAAGAAAAGCAAATGGAAAGCTAGGTATTAATCAGGTCCAAATCCATGTAGTCTGGAAGATGGATGGGATTTGGTCCTGCGGTCCTGCGCTTACAGAAATGCAACCTCTTTGCAAGTGTCCAAGCTGTTGGGTTTGTCTGTACCTGCCTGGACTCAAAATGATCTCTCCCTTTCAGGATGTGCTTGGATACCCCCAGCATCTTAGCAAGTCTCATCAAACATTACTGTAAGTTGCTGCTAAAGCATCGTGTTTAACTGTTGGTAAATCTTGCCTGGCAAATGAGTGGCACAACTGGGAGGGGAAGGGCCTAAAAAAACCTCTTAATTCAGATCAGCCTGGGAGATCAAAAGACACACAAATTTTCATTTGATTTCACCAAATCTTTAGTGTGGCACTGCCAAATTAGGGCTTTGACTTCTCTTATTGTAATAAGATCTCTTCAGCTTGGTTTGGGGTTTTGCTAGTTTTCTGAGAGGTTATCGTGGGGCAAAAGCTTCAGTTCTTTTCAAAACTGGTGGCAGAAGTCTGACTTGATGCTGTTAGGACTGTAATCAAATAATTTTTCAAGGAGTAATTTTTCATGGAACAGACTACAAGTGTATTGGAGTACAAATTCCTCATGTATTTATCATTTTATATTTATTTTAACCTTTCATTCAATGTTAGCTTCTTGGTTCTGAGTTCCTGAGCTTGCTTATCCCTGGTTTTGGTTATGCTGGTGATGTTTCTGCTCTTTAACTGGGTGAGTGTATCAGTGCTTGTGAGCACCTGCCACAGGTGCCAGTATTTGCACCACCCTGAAGTTAGCTTCCTTAGAACAATTTTCACTGATAAAGTTCTGCCATTAGGAACCAAACGCATTTCAGAAACCCGCACGTATGTTGGTGAGAAGGTATTTGTGTAACTCATGGACCTCTATATTTAATTAACGTAAAACAACTGTCTTGAATCTAAGAAGCAATCTAGTTGCAATTAGTTCTTATTTGCTAATTAATTACCAATGGATGATTAAAGACTTGTTTACTGAGGTTTAGCAGCTATCAAGACACACATCTAGTACTCAGGGGATTTACTATGTAGTAACTGAATTGTTGAATTAAATTCTTATTGGGGACCTTTAAACAGTGACCGAAGAAAGCTGCTCTGCAGCTGCAGTTTCCTCCAGCAGCTTGCCCATGTCCTCCTGGATCTGCTGCCATGGGTAGTGCTTCTCCTAAAGGGGAATGTTACGTGGATCCTGCTGGCTTGCTGGGGCGAGTAACTTGTTTCCTTCTGCAAATTAAAGGTAAGGAAAAACAGAATCTCAGGTCTTGGCTGTGTTGGTACAGCAACTCTGCTCGCTTAAGCTCCCACATACTGTCTGTCTAGTCTGACAGTCGTGTTTTATCTTTGTCTCTTCACCGATGCTCATCACGTGTCTTACTCCACACAGACTGCCATGAACCGAGTCGTCCTCTATTGAGATTTGTTTGCAAACTGGCTTTTGCTTCTACATGTAGGTTTTTGGGTTTGTTTTTTTTTTTTTGACAATTTGCTGTGTGGTTTTGTTGAATTGTTTTAAGTCTTGCGGGTTTGTTTGCAGATTTAGTCCCTGTGTTTATGGTCTCTTTGGTCACCAAAGCCCAAGTTTGTGCTCGCCACTCGATGAATGAGAACAAGATTTATAGCCGTAATTAGTGGCTTTTTCGGGTAACCAGCTTGAAGAGGCTTGAGAAAGTGTTGCTTTTGCTGTCTTCTCAAAGCCAGGCTCTTGAGGTGTCTGGAGATGTGTAACCAACATTGCTGGCTGCTTTAGACGGTCCTGCCCTGCACGTTGTGGATAAAAAACAACAGATGGGAAAGTTAAACGCTGCTATTCACACACAGAAGCTCTTGGGTTTACCAGTAGAGAGTCGTTCCTGTACGCTAGCGTGAAAGCTGTTCCTGTGGGTGTTGGTGAATAACAAGGGACAGAAACAAGGTTTGTGAGAGCAGCAGTTGAGAATTTGAAGGGACGTTTTTTAAAAGCTGTCTTGCAGGATCCTTTTGCCTCTCTGTCAAGGGCTGCTCTGCATTTTGATTTTTAGCCTGTGGGTCACAAAGAAGGGTAGGAGACCAGGAAGGGTGCTGGGAGTTTCTCTATTAAGAGAAGTCTGGTAGGATTTCATGGAACAATTTCATCCATTCTTCATTTTCTCTTCTGCTTTCCTTATTTATAAGCCTGAGGTTCAGATTGCTTTTCTACCAGTCTCTCTCACTAAGCAGAGCTGGCAGGGGGGGGAAAAAAAAGAGAATGAGCAACTGCGGCAGAAAAGTGATTAAAAAGAATAATTAGCGTTTGCCCCCGATAAATGAGCAAAGCCATTAATTAGACTGATTTACTCCTGGCTTTTTTTTCCTTCTTCCTTTCCTCTTTTTTTTTTTTTCCCCTCTTTATCAAATGGCAGCGGCATGACTGCCCCTTTGGTACGTTTTCATCAGCTTTTCACCAGTTGTCAGAGCTAACACCCTCCTTTCCTGGAGCCCAGGCAGCCTCTTGTAGCTAATGGATATGGAATGCAGCCAGAGCTGATAGCTGCTAGATCTCTGCTGGCTTACAGGTGTTTCCATCATTACTGGCGTATTATCTGCCACTGGGTCTTCTTCCTCCTCCTCCTCCTCCTCTTCTCTTTTCTCTCTGTTTTCACCCTACTTTGCAGTGTTCTAGAAGTAATTACAGTTTAAAAAAAAAAAAAAATTGCTGGCAGATTTTTAAGAATTTTATTTAATGCAACACGATGTCCCGGTGATCAAATCAATTTCTTTTTTTGGCATGGTGACAAGCAGCGATGCTGCTGCTGTCGCCTGTTTGAATGTAATTACCAGGATGAAAGGGAGAATTTTAATTAAGACAATTTCCCCCCCGCACCTTCTTCCCCCCCCCTTATTCAAATTATGAGCTGGGTGCTGTGGGGTTTTTTTAAGCATTTTCTTATATATGCTTTTTTATTAAGAAATATTAGTAATCATCAGGCTATTGCATATTATCTCACAAGTATGTCCTCCCCTCTGCTCCCACCCTGCTGAGAGCTGGCTGAAGGCATGGGTCTGTGCAGAACAGGAGAATGGTATGTACATGGTCTCAAATGGGGGCTTGGCACTTTACAAGCAAACACGAGCATGAAAGTCCTTGTTTCAAATCTAAATGGTGCAAATGGGATCACTGGCATACATATGGCGCTTGGAGCCTTTTGTGATTAATTATTATATGCATTCCTGTAATGCCTGGAGGCCAAATTCTTCATGCAATTTAGGGCATTGGAAGCAGAGGCAGGCCCAAATGACTGCCTAGGAGCCAAGCACCACAGAAACATTGCAAAATCTGGATTTAACCTTCGTTCTTCAGACCCACCTCTAATTTAAGGAAGCATTTGAATTGTGTGCTGGGAAGCGGGTAAGAGAAGGTGCTTCTGAGGTTAGAGGAGGAAGAAAGTCACTGGCAAAGGGGAAATGTGAAGTGAAATGGGAGAAGAAATAAATGTGCTGAGTTTGTGGAAAGGAGCTGGTAGGAAGCTGAGGAGAAGTCAATGGCAGTTACTGTCATGGAGTTTGGAAAGTAAGGGAATGAGGCCTTATCTGGAATGAGCTTTACTTTTAATGTTCAAGCAAATACAAGTAGATGTTTCTTATGAACCTCTGGCATGGGAGGTGCAATTGGCAGTGGGTGTTAGGGCTTTGCAGGGAGGATATAAGGTGCTGTACTAAAGATTTTAGGAAGTAGTTCACCAAATTTTCTAGTCATCCAGTCCAGGTGAGTTTTTTGATTTTTGTCTTGGGGAATTTTGCATGCTGGGGATTATTTTAACTGGTTGTTGTCTTGGAGGGGCATGTTACCCTGCAATTCTGTCATCTCTCTGCTCTTGAACCCCACTACCGTTTGCAACAGTTGCACAGAGGTCAAGTTCACTGGGACTGTACCACAACGCAAAGGCAACAGCTAGGGAAGGAGCGTGGAGAGGAATTTTTCTCATTCTTTGTAGGGAGGGCAAGGGACACCTTCTCGGTCCTGCTGAGGTTTGCCCATATCTGGTTTCACCCCACACCTTGCATCACAAAACCTCTGTGCTCCCAGGCTGGGCAGAGCACCCTCCAGCCTGGCCAGCAGGTCTATTAGCAATCCCGGGAGGCTGGTGCAGGATAATCCCGACTGCCTCTTCCCCCAGGGCAGGCAATGCACCGCCTCCAAAATATGCTTTTTAACCTGCAGTCTTGGGACCAGGGCAGAGCCATTACTTGGAGTTGAATTTAGGTCTTCAAAGGGTTGGTGTTGGAGGGGACTACAGAGGAGGAAATTCGTTTCCCAGCTGTGTTTTGAAGCATGTCTCATGTCAGCGGAAGGTAATTTAGACCAATCTGGGTGCTTGATTTCCCACAACAACTGCGAGTTTATGTGCAAGTGCCTTAGCTGTGAAGTCTGTGGCAGGTTTCCTGAGCAGGACTGGTCCTCAGGCTCCCCGTGCTTCAACCTGCCTTCCTGGGGGTCACTTCAGGCATGGCTTGAAGATTGCTGGACAAATAAGAAAACCTGCAGAGCAAGGTAGATGCTTGCCAAAAAATGAAGGAAGCAAGCTCTGTTGGAGTCTCTTTGCTTGTTGAGTGATATTCAGAGGGGCTCACCTCTGCCTCCCACCTCACCTGTCACGCCTGCTGCCATGGAGCTGCAGAGCTCAGGCGTTTGGGCAGAGCTGGTTGAAACAGCTGAAACAAGGGAACTGGTAGAACTTGAACCTTGGCTGAACGGCTGCTCTTGTCCTCAACAAAGAAACTATTCCTGCTCATAAAATCCATGGGCTTACATCTGTGCTTTCAAGTCCAAAGTGGAAAGTGAAAAATTTCCTTCTCTGGTTGTTACTGAGTGAGTCAGGGGGGAAAGGTGAGCTGTGGTGGGGCATGAGTACCATGGTTACTGGACAGAGGAGGTCAGAGGAGTCTAGATGAGTAACAAAACCCAAGACAGGATGCTAGGACAAAGAGAAGAGGATATATCCTTGTGCTTTCAAAGGCCTTGGGCTCTGCTGGATCTGTCCTAAACCTGACAGAGCCATTCATGGGCTGGCATTGACCACCACAATGGCCAATTGTGTTGGAAGAGGTGGTTTCTTTTGGATGCCAGCCCTGGAGGGTTTGGCAGAGCTTGCATGCACTGGGTTAACGAGCAAGGCTCTCGGAATGCATGCCCCAACCACACACAAACAGATGCAGTAATTCGAATTATTCGTGTGCAACCCAGGTCCCTGGCTTGCTCAATCCCAGAGTGGAAATTGCGCCTGAGGTTAATGCACTGCAAAGAATGTACGGGAAATGTTTCGTGTTTTAAACAAATAAAAATCTTTGCGTATTTTTTTAACGCTTGCTGACCAGCTCTTCACATCCTGTTAAGCTAAATATTTGCACGGTAGTAGTGCAAAGGGGGCTGAGCAAGGAACCCCTGCGTTTCGTTTGGGTGGCTGCATATTGCGATCAGCTGCTCTTTCCTCTTCTGTCTGTTTTTCTTAGCAGGGTCAGGATGAGTTTCACAGTCCGAATGGTTCACTGCAATTCTCTACAGGATATCCTCATTTTACTTTAATGGGGAGGAAATTAATGAAACATACAGGCCCTGGGGCTTTGAATACTATACATTAATATTATCCCAACGCATTGCGGTATGTGTGCTCTCTCAGACTAAACTTTACACTGGACAGAGGAAGTTGTGATCAGATTCAGGTGCCTGTGAAATTTAAGTGGCGAGGGGGGAGAAGGGGGAAAAAAAATAAAGTAAAAGAGAAGTTTGAAGCAGTTTCCTTCCGTTTCAGCCCCTGATCAGTGTGAGAACAGGGATGTTCAAATGGGATCAGGTCAATACAAAGCAAACAAATTATCCCAGCTCCTAGGACAGGACTGTTTAGCTGTATTTGTGTATCTGGAAGGTTTTGATTTGTCGGTTCTATTCTTTGGAGAGTGAATTCATCCTGTCTGTGAGTAGACCAACAGTGAACTGTAAGACAGTGGTGGCCTTCGCAGGAGATGGGATGACTGCAAATCTTCCCACCTCCCTCTGCTCTGAATGAAAAACACTGCAAGTGCTTCCCAATGCCTGCAAGCAGGCAGACAATAAAATGGGAGAGTATCAAAGTAATAAAAGAAAGTTAAGTTCAGCTTCAGTTTTCTTTGGCGGTAGCAGGGAACAATAAGAAGACAGGCCTGAGCGTGCAGCTGTTATCCCTTGTGCAAAGCACCTTAAAGGCAACAATTTTTGTGCACCTATGCATGCTGGCTGCAACGCAACCCAAGACCCAAGGGCTGAAGGTGCCTTGCCCTGACAGGGGCCCTATAGACTATGAAGCCTCTCCGGAAGACCAGAAAGCTTTGGCTGTGATTTGGAAATGGTTTAAACACAGGGCACACAGCTGCTGTCCCAGTGTTGCTCTTAGACGCTTAAATATAGCCCCTCTCGTGGCAGCTCTTCCCGTGGTTGGAAGGGGGTCATTAACACTGGGCTGTGTCAGACCCACTACTCTGAAAGCTGCTGACAGTGAATTCTCTTTCCTTCTGGGATTTTTGTGTTTTGTTTTCTTTCCCCTTATGGTGCAATTTCCTCATGTTACAGCAACTGGCACTGTCTTTGCATCAAAAGGAGCAGAGTCCTTCACAATTTTGGTGGAAGAATGTGGAGGAGGGGACCTTGTTTGGAGAAATTGGCTGCATCAAGGAAAAATAAGTTTAAAGGTCATCATGGGTTTGGTCTCTCGGGGGGTAACAAAGTATTTTTTATTTTTTCTTAAAAATATGCTAAAATACTAGAAATTTTCTATGGGCTGAAGAAGGAAGCGACCCCCTTCCCTTCTCAAACTCCACATCTCCAACTCTTGTCCATTTGATTTTAAATGTTGCTGAACCGCTTGCCTGGTGGAGAAAACCACAACTTGAATATTACCACATTTTGCAAACTGAAGGCTCTGCCTTGGGATACGGGGACAATTTATTAGTGGAAATATCTTTAATTAATTTGTGCACAAGTTCGTGTTTTTCTTTAATTCTTCTCCCCAGGCACTTGACCCATAGTAATGAAATCCGAGAGCCCTTTTCAGAAAATTACTTTCTCAGCATTTTTGTTCCTTTTAAAGTTAAGTGTATCGCATAATGACCATGAAATGTTATCCTTTATTAGGAACACACTTTTCACTGAGAGTCTTCAAATAGGCTTTATTACCAAGAACTCTGTGGTAAGCTGCCGTCCACTGCCTTACAGTCAGACAGGCCTGGCTTTGAACTCCGTGTGTGAGTGTCTTTGAGGACAAGTGCTCTGGTCCAATGACTCAGTCAGGACTGACCATCACTGGAAGGAGGTGAGTCCTTGGTTTCATTCCAGCCTCAAAGGCCAGGATGAGAAGAAAACATACCTTTGACCACAAGTGGCCAAAAGCTGGATGATAGGCACCTGCAGCCCAGCCATGCATGACTCCAGAAGGGACGTTTGGGAGCCTCGTGTGTGACCTTATCCCTAGGCAGGTCTAGATGCCTTTAGATGTTGCAGTTGGAAATGCAGACCTTTTTGTTAGATCTGAGTGAGGATCATGGCCAAGATGGCTCTTGCTGACCCAGTCCCTGCCAGTGTCATATTGGAATAGTAACATCCCAAAGGTTTCTTCTTCTCCAGGCTGCCCTTGGGAAAGTTTTCAAGCTCAGTAAATCAGGACATGCCTCTGAAGTTGCTTTGGTGTCTTAAATACGCTTTGCCTCTCACTGCAAACAGTCCTTAAGGATGGAACCGTTTCCTTTTACACAAAGATGGATCAACAGTCCCCTGTGGTTTGGCATGTGGGAACGTTAGCACTGACACAACAGACCCACTGGTGATTGAAGGGTTATTCAGAGGTAGTGCTGCCGAAGCAGAATGGGATTTTTCAGTTTTTCTGCAACAGTGAAAGATGGGGAGTCGGGGGATGTGAGCTTAACAACAGGCGATGAACAGTTCTGATTTATAACCCATCTGAAATGTTATCTCCTCACCCCACCTCCTGCCCCTTAACTGCCACTCTCAAAGCCTGGCACCTTCTGATGCAACATTTAGAGTGCTGATTCAGAATGGACTCAGAGGACATGGTGTCATTGTGGACTAGCTCAGACTGATGTTTCTTAGAAAATCTCTTTCAAGTACTACCTGGGCTTTTCCCACACCCTGGGGGAAATGCCAGGGAATTCACCATGCTGTAGTGTTACTGTGTTGTCCCAGAACTGGTAGTCTTGGCCGGAGCTACCGAGTCCCCTGCACCCCTCCCACTCCAGGTCTGAATCCTTCTTTTGGGGCAGTAACACAGGGCACTCGCTGCTCCCTTCTGTCTCTGATGCTCAGTCCAAGTAGATTCAAACCCCAGGGGGTCGGGGTCGGCTCCCTGGAACCAATTCACATCATGCCCAAGTGATTCGTCTTATCGCAAAGATATTATTAGTGTTTAGAAACCCCCCACCGGCAGCAGAAAGGGCCGTTTCACAAAGGGCCTGTCCCTATTGTTTTGAGGTCATCCATCTCCCTGTCCTGGTCCCGTTTTCACTCTAATTTGTTTAGACCGCAGAATGGGCGCGTGAACAACTCGTTTTGTTTTTGTTTTTGACGGGCGACCACAAGAACATTGGCTGCATGTGCTTTTCGTTTGGTTGCAGTTTAACAGCTGTTCCCTTTGAAATAACCCCGTTTCTGCTGGCTTTATTTTTTAGCTGCTCTTACCCAACTTTTCCGACCAGTAAAGCTTCTCCCTCCTCCCCACCCCACCTGGCCCTGTTCCCTGCCCTCCCAACCACTACCCTAGGAACCCTTTTGGTTATTTCAACCTCCGTGATTAAACTGGCCCCCAATTGTTATCAAGAAGATTCAGGAAGGAGGATGAAAAAAGGAAACATAATCTTATCTGAGAATAGAAAATATGATAAGGGCCCCCTATCTGGAGGCTGCAGTGTCCCTCGTGGTGGGGCTGCAGCAGTTCCTTTGAAAATAATCACCGACACCATCTCTGCTAAATCACCTTTCACACAGCTCAGGCCTTTGATACAAAGGCCCCTGGCAAAATTAGAGCAGGATTGTGCAGACCCCAGAGCAAACGCATTAAATGCTCAAGAGATCGGAATTAGGGGGCACCCAGCTATAATTGCATAGGAGGAACTTCTGTTATTGGGGGGAGGGGTGGTGATGGTGTGCCTCTGCGGGTGTATGTGCATTTGTGTGTGTGTCTGGTTGCTACCAGATGATGACTACAAGTTATAAGGTGTGACACGAGGTGCTAATTAAACGGCCTTTGTACCTTTTAATCATCCGCATAGGAGAGGAATTAATGCTGGACCAAATGCAATGCGTAATGATTCGGAGTGCTCAGCTCTTTCAGAAAGTCTTGGATAAAGCACAAGCAAAGCAGTCCTGTGCTGGTTACATGTAAACAGCAAGACCAAGCAAGTCTGTCTTGATTTTAGTTTCTTTTTTTCCTTTTTTTTCTCCTACCTGTTTTGCTGTCAGAAGCCTCAGGGTTAAACTTCTTTGTTTAATTTCAGCTGAAGTGTATTTCATAGTCATGTATGCTAGTAGATCCTGTTGGGCACATTGAAAAAAAAAAAAAAAAAGAAAAAAATGCATTGCTCCCAAGGACTTGGCAAACTTCTGCATGCATATACCTGACCTGAAACTGTGCTGACACAGTGAGGGAAGGCTGCTGGAGCTGGGAAAGTGAAATAGCCTGCAGGACACGATGGAGGTGCGTAGGGTGAATGTGTAGAATCATAGGAAATAAAAATATACGGGCCGTAAGTACTGCTACTTAAAAAGGAAAAGCAAAATCTTCCCTGTAATTACTTTGTCTGTACAGACTAAGGTTCTAAGCAATGCTAGGGATTTGGGGTACTTGGTCTTTGGGTCCTTGGCATGGGGTGCCTTTCTGAGGCTGGTATAAAATATCTCTTTCTAAGCAATTAAGTTCTTTTAAAATGTCTGAAATTAGTCTCCCAAAAATGGAGGCTCTTCAGATCCCAGCTCACTTCTGAAAATAGTATGTTGCTGATTGGCTTCATACGTTTGTGGTGACCATGACTTACATCATTTAGGAACTGATTCAGATCAAACTGTAAAAACCTCTCAACAACAACCCCATCTCACAGGTGTTAGCCATCAGCCACAGTACCCATTTCCAAGATACTTCCAGGCAAAACTTAGAAATATGCTTAAAAAAACCCCACAACCCAAAATCCTTCTTAAAACCTCCAACAACCAAGCAAACTCCACTCTGTGAGTATCAGGTTAGGAAGTTTTGCTCAGGCCATAGGAAGTGCTGAAATTATCATATCTTGTGAAATAATGTAAGTAAAGAATCCAAGCGAAACTTGGCAAAGCTCAAACTTGTAATGTAGTTCCTTTGCAACATACTCATCTGGAATTAAATCCTTTTTTATTTCAGAAAGGAAAAATTACTTTTTTCTTCTATTTTTACGGTGGGATGCTGCAACACAGGGGAAAGCCATTATAGTGTTGCCACTTGATATCTCAAGACAAGGTGTCAACTCCAGGGCTGCATTGCTATTCTAAGGTAAAAATTTTGTATCGTAACAACGTTTTGAGTGCTGGCCTGGAAGCAAATTACAGTGGTGGGAAATTGGCACGAGAAGCGGTAGATAAGCTCAGAAATCGTTGTCCTTCTGCTGATCTAGCTTTCAGGGGCTGGCATTTGTGAATGCAGCACATTGAAAGTGAGTGCTGTAGCATGTTAGTCTGTAACAGAGATGTGGTCCATGTGGGATAAGGTTGCGGATGACTGGCAGAACCTTCTGTCCAGTTTTTTCCAGATACACAAAATATGCCCTTTAGGTCTTTTCCTCCTATTCTTCCCCCAACAGCAAGAATTATGAATGGAGGTGCCAGCCTCAACTTTAAATTTCCTGTTAGATATTGATTTGTGGGACATTCATGCAAGTGAAGAACGCCTGGATTTGTGGAGCATTTAGAGAGGAGTAAACAGTGAATTTGAACATAGATTCATTTTACCTTTCACAAGTGGGTGGAACCCTTTCAGTCACTTCTGTAGTTAGCTATGAAATGCACCTGAACCAAATGCTCACATTTCCCTGATCCTTGTGGGAAGCATAAGTCTGAGATGTCCCCAAAGGGGCTGAAGTTCATCAAAATGGCTGTTTTATAAGCTCTCTATCGTTGGACATAGTTGCTGACCCAAAGACACTGCACTCCAATTCACTTGCAGAAGAAGGAAGTGAGGCACGAGCCAGCCAAGCCAAGCTGTGGGTTCATCTGTAAAACTGCTCATTGGCATCACGGCCTGGAGCATTCCCACCCTGCAACAGCAGCCCCCTTGATGCTGACCACGCAGTTTCGTAAGGCTGCGCAGGGATACGTCTGAGGGAACCGATCCAGCTGCAGAAGGAAAAGAAAAAAAATTCCTGCTTTAGTGTCCAGTGTGTTTCTTGTTATAGTGGATCAGTTCCCCTGTCAGGCTGATGTCACGGACCACTGCAGCAGCATGCAGAGGGGATCGCACACTGCGGGGCAGAGGCAGTCGGAAGGGAATCCCCGAAGCTGGTCTTGCTGCCGAATTTGTAATGTGAGACCGTAACCCCAGCAAAGGAGGAGAGAACAACCAGTTATGTGAACAGTTTAAAGAAAAAGAGGAGAAAAACAAAACAACAGGGAAAGCTGCTTTGGTGGAGAGAGCACTTTAAAAACCAAACCAACAAACCACCCAAAACCTTGCAACTAAGTCCTCTGTCAGGAGAAACAGCTCAGGAGCTGTGGTGTTCTGCCTGACCTTCCAGTGGAGAGGGGGGCTGTTTCGGGAAGCTTGCAATGCAGAAGGGAGGGAGGAAAGAAAACAAGCAACATCAACAAATGCACAGTCAGTGAGGTTTAAAAATCCTCCCTCGTTTGGACTGTAACAGCAGGAGATGTTAGTGACCGTGAAGGGAGGAGAGCTTTCCCATAGCGTCTGACCCTGGCATCCTCTTTGGAGCCGCTGGAAGGGGCTGCGTGCGGGACTGGCGTGCTGCTCCCGTTCGCAGGCCCGTTTTAAGGTTGCACCTTTTAAAGAGGGGTTCCCAGGCATTGCTCAATCTGTAACCTTCATGTGCTTCCTGTGGAGCGCGCTCTTAAATTATTTTTTATCAAAAGGCCCAGAAATTTGATAGGGGAGATGAGAAGATGGGCACGACCAGGGAGGATAATAAAGAAGAACTGTCACTTCCCTGGCTGTAGCTTTGTTGGCCCTCCTGCTTTCTGAGATAAAGACACAGCGGCTGGTCTGGGTTCTATATCAAAAGGCTGATTTGGCTGCTTGATTATATATGAAATATAGATTTAAAGCTTAACTTATGTTCCCAAAAGCGAATCAATCGCAGGGTAAAGCCTGACACGTTTGTTATGATCACTAAAGAGCTTTGCTGGGCTTGTTGATGCTCATAGTGGCTGGAGGGGCTTTAAAAAGCTGTTTGGATCCAGTTTACGGAAATTTTACCTGTTCAGAATAACTTATTAATAACAGTTCAGTGTCGGAATGTTTTTCACTCTACTATCCTTCTTCCCCTGTGTTTCAGGAACCACCTCCAAAGAAGGAATTAAACCTCCTTTTAGCAGGCAGAAGGGGAAAGAGGGGCAGAAAAACTTCCAGAGCCACCGTCCAGAAAGGCTGTGATCTAGCCATGTGCTCAAGTTTTTCTGAAGATGACCTTACTCAGCCCATGGTTAAATGCTTTGCCGCTCTGTGCTTTGTTCCTGGAAAGTACAGTATATTAGACCTAGAGAAAAACTGTCCTGACGTGACTGAAGGGTTTCTGGTACCCATGCAAGAACAGCGTGGGGCATCTCTGTGGGCAGCGAAGGAAGAAACACATTTCGAGGGCTGTGGATCTTTGCCATGTTCACCTCCCGTGTGGCACTGACGAGTGCCCCGGGCAGGAGGTCAGTGTCGTGGTGTGAGCTTTTTGAGGAGCTGTGGTGGGAGCCATCCTGCCTTGGCCGATGGGCCTCTGGGGCTCATCTTGTCACAAATGACACGCGCCTGCTTGCACAAATAAAATCCCTGGCAATCTCTGTCTGCAAGAGCCTTGCTGCTTCCAGGGGGAAGGAGTGCAAAGTAATTTGATGCCTTCATTATCTTCATAACATGAACCAATTTGTCAGCAAACTACTGTGTGGCCTGATTCCTGATTGCAGAGAAAACCAGGCTGGGAGAGAGGACTATTATTCGCAACTAGTTTAGTGTTGTTCTTTTTCAGAGGAATATAAATATACTGTGTAGAGCTGGCTCATTAGGCACTTATCCGTTTGTATTTATGGTTTAATTAAATAACTGCACAGGAGGACTTTGGTTTCTAATCACAATAACAATAACGGTTTTGCCCTCCTTATGGCGGTTTCTTTCTGAGGAAGGCTTTGTAGGCACGAGCGCGTTTAATCTGTCAGCTCCCATCCCTGCATGGAAAGAAGGAAGTAAAATATTTTAACCCTCTTACAGATGGGGGAACTGACGGATAAAGAGTTTCAGTGACCAGCCCCAGGATACCCTGACTGCTGACTTTTTATAAGAACGCTTAGTTTTTCTGCCCGAAATGCCGTAGCTGATTGCTCCTTGCTTCTAAAGAGATAGTCCCCCACAGAACCTCCTAAGAGCCACTTTCGCCTCCCTTCTTGTTTTGTTACAAATTCCAGGCTTAGTCCAGCTTTCCAGTCACCCTGAATCTGGGTTTTTTTTCAGATGTGGCAGAGGTTTGCCTGCTGTTTGTCGGATTTTAACCTAGAGTGGGAAGGATGCAACGTACTGGATATGATCCCTCCAAACGAGCCCCTGTGTGGTGTCCTGTGCTGCTCTCCCATCCCAGGAGCTAACCCCTGTGGGCTGGATTCTGGTTCAGGCTGTGCAGGAGAGGGCAGGAGCTGCCTGCTTGGATGGGTGTAATACAGATGCGAGGTGGGTTACAAACCGCCAGAAAAGCTGCAGCCAAGTTAGGTAACCCTCTGCCTCTCTCCGAAGATGACCCTGATTCTGGTGTAACTGTCTGTTCTGGTATTGCCTTCAGACATAGCAAACCCTATAGGGGTTGGCACCCCTTATTTCCCGTTAAAACAATTCCACAGAAATCTGCTTTGAATTTTTGATGGAGGGGCTCAGTGTCACGGCTCTGGAGTGGAGGCCGGGTGTAAATAAAGCTACTTTTTAAATGTAAAGGTAGGCTTCCTGTGGCTATCCAACCATTCACTTCTTGCATTGGCTCACCAGTGTCATCTCAAGCGGGGATAGAGGACAGAAGGGTTATGAGATCTTCTGATCAGGCATACCTCTTCAGGCAGTGTTTTGACTTTAAGGTGGAATTTTCTCTCTGAAAAGTCAAGGAAGATCTAAAGGACCTGCCTGTTGCTTAGAGAATAGAGAGGAAGAGTGCTTTGACATTAAATTTTTTTTTTATTCCTAATCCCTATGGTAGTTGATGTTTTTATATTTTATTTTTTTACTCTCTTCCATGTTTAATTTGGTCCCTTAAATTGCTTCAGCTTCTTTTTCTCCCTCTACCTCAGTTAAATCAGATTCCCCTGTACCCTGAAATGTAAGCAACATGGAGATTTTCTCTAAAGCATAGTTTATGCAAATAATTCCCTCTCTGCATTCCTGTGCTAGAGTCAAGCACTGCATATCTGATTGGGCTCTTAATGACTTTTGGGAATCATTTAAATATCTAGCTGACTAGCCCAGTTAATAATCAAAGCTGCAGCTCCTTGAAGCAGGAGTGACTCAGGGAAGAAGAAGAAGAAAGCTTCTGGTTATTTCTAAGCTTCGCTCCTGCCCCTTCACCGACGTGCAGACTCTGAAGGGCACGGCATTATCAGATGTTCCCAGGCAATGTGCATCCTTTCTGTCTTGCTCCCAGTCACACGTTCAGGTGGTGCAAACTGCCAGCTTGGTTTCTGAACATCTGTTGCCTGTGCATCCCGTCGCAGGGAGATCACTGAAGCTTGCAGATTAAACAATTCAGGGGCAATTTTAGCGTTTGAATTGCAGATTTTTCTCAGGGGGCGGGGGGAACTCTTAGGTGTTGCAGTGGGGATAGTGCTTGGGAGACAACCGTCTTTACTCCGGTGTGCTTAAGTGTGCTCTGATGCTGCTAATGCTATCTGTGAATGAATCAGAAAACAGTGAAAACTGGGATTTGCCTTTGGGATCGCTGATCTAATTCAGAGTGTCCTTTCCCAAATAAGTGTTGATTTATTCTGATGTCTGTTCCAATTTTTAAGGTATTTTCCGATCATCTCACCTAACATCTCCTGAAGTTTCATTTAATCTCTAGAATGAGCTCTTTTTTAAAATTTTCTGTTCTAGAGTGTGGTGAATTATTGTTGCATGCTGTTGGTGCTGGCTGTACTGTAGCTGGTCAAAACTCTGCTTTGGTAATGGAAAAATGATCCTGAGCACTAACATGATGTTAGGACTACCTTTGGCATCCCAGTATTCTCTTTTGTATCCTGAATGGCAGTATTCACTGAGACGTGCTGCTTCTCTGATTTATGAATTGAGATATATTCCTCTAGAGAGAATGAGTGCCCGGGGGAGGAGAGCGGGGCTTTGATCTCACTGTGCTTTTGAAATATGACTGTAAAATCAAAATTAGATTGTAATCTCTTTGGGGCAGGGACATCTTTGTTTGCCCTGTACAGTGTCTGGCACGCTTTGGGTGCTGTGTTATCAACAACAGAGGTTGAGTAATAAGTGATGCTCACAAACTGTGTCTATTGATCCCATGGAGTTGATGGGCTGTTCTCTCCTCATCCTATAATTAATAGCGTATTTTTATTTCTTTTCCGTGCTCTTCATCTTCATAGTAGCTGGACTTTGCTGGGCTCTCTGATTATAAGTGTGGTGGGGTGGATCTTCTGCTTAGCTGTTTCTTGGGGTTTGGTGCTCTGCTGAGTAATTCTGCCCTTGTAGGTAAGCGAGGGGGGAAAAAAAAGGGATAGAGAATGACTTGGGCTGAGCACTGCCTCTATTCTGCACATTGTGTGGCACTATGCTGTGAAATGGGTAGCATTGCTATGCTGTGCACAGCAAGCCAGGCCTGCCCTTCAGCTCTGCACAGCCCCATGTGTCTTGCTGCACAGTCAGCTGTTGTGGCTAATCTGTGATACTCAGCTATCCATGGTTGGCCTTGAGCACCCTCCATGGCCTCACAAAGCCTTAAAATGGCAAAGATAGAGATGAAAAGCATAGGGTGGGATTTAGTCACTGGACTGAGTTGCACTAAGCCCACAAAATGATCCCCTGAAGTTTCCTTTCCTTCATGGTCTCCTCTTTTTCCACCTCCATAATATGCAAAATGTAGATTTTTTTTGCTTATTTGCCTGCCCTAAATCAAGGGTTTTCAGTGGGGGGCACCACTGAAGCTATCCTGTCTGTATCCCTCCAGAACTGTTCTTTCCTCAGCTCTAAAACCAAAATGCAATGCCATGCATAGTGATTTGCCAAGCTTTTGCGATCTTTGCTGCTAAAAACCTAGTTTAATTCACGTGTTGCATTTGAGTGGAGAACCTGCCTTATCATTCTAGAGCAAGTGGAAGGAAAGGGGATACTCAAGGTGCAATTGCTGTGATTCCTAAACAGATCATGGGTTTTGATGTTGAAAAAGCTGTCTGTGCCCTCTTAAACTGTCTATGTGGCTCTGCTTTTTAAGGTGAAAAATGAGGTTTCTCTGTTTTCTGCACCTGGTAGTTCAGATTTGAGGGTAGTAGCTTCCATAGCCTTGACAGTTGGAGTCGTACGGCTTTGGCACAGAGGGCTGCCCTGCTCCAGGACACACTGCTGCAGTGGGGAGGCCCTTTACCCAAACTGCAACCGTTTTTTGAAGAGGAGCAGCAGGATGGGAGCTCAGGTTATTTGAACTGAGCTGTCTGGGAAATACAGTCCTTGCAGAAACTCTTTCACAGAGGACTACTTTCCCATCTGTCGTGATAAGGTAGTTCTAAGAGTAGATTGTGATTCAAAGAGAGGCAGAAAAGATGCCTTTTTTGAGACCCACCAAACTATGAGGTGGGTCACACTTAGGTGATGTCTCCAGCTCAGTTGCCCACAGGTACTTTGCTCTAAAATGGCACATGTTGTGTCTTGTTTCACATGGGCTACTGAGCAGTGTCCTAAAACACTCACCTAATTGTCTTGGTTCTCCAGCTACAAAGATTCATTGAGAGACAGAAATTTCTCACATCCCCAGCCAGGAAGACAAAGGCAAAAGGACTCGTGAAAGTGAGGGAGTACAGCTCAAAAGGAGACGTTGCTGGCAGATGACTATGGTGAATCTTGCAGCCCCATTTAGCACATCAGTCTCTCCAGAGCAGCTGATGGCATATGTGAAATGCAGCAAGTCCTCGGGCTATTGTGTAACGTGGGGGATGCCTGCAGCCGCTGTTCATAATTAATCATATAAGCAACAGTAAAATCAAGTGACTTTACTGACAGTATCCAAACTGCTGACCTCAATGCATTTTAAAAGTTCGCTGGATACTGAACCTCAAATGACCCATGGATGGATCTGGAATAATAATTTTCATAATCCTCAAGTCATTATCTTAAGAGGGAACGTATTGTTCTCCTAATTAAGTCCGTCCACACACTGTGCATCTTCCCATGCAAATGCACTGTGCATAAACTAATTAAAAGAAATATACAGCCACAAGGACTTAAACTGTCTTTTATGCAATCTCTTTAAATTATGAAGAGTCTCCCTCCTCCCCCCTCACACACACTCCAACTAGGGATTCGGCACCATATTCAGCAGCGAAAACCACTGAGCAGTTTTGGATCAGAATCTGGAATTCCCCAGAATTTATTAGAAAGCCTTTGTTTCATGACGTTTTTCTGAGGGCCCTGGATGTGTAGAAGACCCTAATTAAGAGAGAGTTATGATCATTTAATAGGAGACAGCCCCTGCCCTGAAGAGCTTACACTCTAAACAGACAAGACAGCCAAAAGCAGAACGAGCCTGGTTTTGCTGTTAAACAGCCCAGCCATTGAAGAGTTGAATGACTTTTTCAAGGTCACACAGACAGAGCTGGAAATCGGAGGCAGACCCTACTCCAGCACTGCAGACATCTGAGTCTTCCACCTTTAGCAGTAGACCCAAAAGACACAATATGTCTTCAAATGTTTTTTTTTGCCATGTCTCCCCACTTAAGCCTCAGCAGCACCGTGCAGCTGTAGCAGAAGCCCTCCTGTGCCAGCAGAGAGTGTGTGTGTGTGTGTTCATGCTGTCTACGTGCCTCGCATTGGACCATGATTTTGATGAACCCTGGACTGGCCTCTGTGGCAAGAACATGAATGAAGCAGGTTGAAGGGTATCGTCAGGGTCAGCCTTTTTGCTGTAAACTCCCTTGAGACTGTTGCCGACATTGCCTTTGGCTTCTGCTTTGCAGAAGAAGAGAAGTAAAAGCTCTGAATGTGTCCTGCTTGCTATTTCCGCTCCTCTTGTAGGACGCATCTCTGGTGTCTGCATGCCTGCCAGAGCACTGTGACATTACTGCTTGCTCTCATCTAGTACAAAATCAAGAGCAACCTAAGTGTTTTGTCTGATACATATCCTCATAGAGTTCATGGGTGCAGGAAGGAGCGTCTGTGCATACTAGCATGCTAAATTGAGGAGTAGCCTAAACCAGTGGGTACGCCAACAAAATAACTCGAATTTTTCTCTTGCTCAGACTTTCTCCCACAAACACCTTTCTTGGCTGCTAAGGTTATGAGATACACCCCTCAGGCTTCTGAGTTGGAGCAATGATCTTGTAAACTGAGTATAATGATGGAGCATCTCAGTGTTTTCACTAGTCTTGAATCGTCTTTAGTGGGTTTGGTGATAGAGAGATTGGTATTTGCAAATCTCACATTCATGACTGTGGGCCTGATCTGCAGAAAGGCTGTGAGTGATGGGTCATAGCAAGCAGGACAGTGAGCAAAAGAATGGTTTGTGAGTGGCCTGACCTGAGCAAACTACCTAGACAAAAAAGCTGGTGTTTGCACTGAGGTGAACTGGGATGATGCAGCCATGCCCACCCATGAGAAAGGACGCACAAGCCATCATTGTGCAGCTCAGCTGCTCTGGACCAGGTGGAATAACATTAGCTAGCAGATGAGGGTAGGCTGTGCAGCCCACAGCACTGCAGAAGCCATTCTGAGTTCTGCCAAATAGCTGTTAGTTGGTGCCTGCAGCTTCTGAACAAGTGATACCTGCAATTATTGAGGCAATGGAGGTGCAAATTTCAGAAACAGCCCATCAGTGTGTGTGAGTGCCATCCACAATGGGACTTGCTTGGAGGAAATGGCAACCAAGCCCTCAACAGCCCTGACATGGTTGAATAGGAATTTGCACATAAATTTTGAGAAATCGCAGGACTTTCCTTGCTCTCTTTTGTAGCAGGTGTTTGTAAGTGCAAAGTGGAAGATGAAATTTCCTGAGACTGGTCTCGATTACTGTCTTATTCTTTGCAGTGGCAGGTTTCTTCACAGCATCCCTACCAACGCAGCAGTCATTGAAAAAGGCAACTGGAAAAGGAGGGTGAAGAAGAGCCCAGCGGGAGGCCCCTGCAGCACAGGATCAGAACTGGAGCGGAGCAAGCAGGCAGTTCTCCTCTTATCTGATGTAGCCCAGAGAGCAGACAGATAGGACTGCAGTAATCAGTATGATGGGAATGTGGTGGGTGGACTCTACCAAGAGAAAAGAAGCCCTCCCCTCTATGGATGAACCTTCATCTCTCTGTTTCCCCCCCTCTCCAGTCCTCGTTCCGGTAAGAGGGAGGATCTTTTCACCATCCAGCGATGAGATGAAAGAGTGTCCCCCGTTTGACACTTCATGAGTTGGCTGAACCCTACAAAATGATCTTCATAAAATCCTGATTCCAAAGCATCAAAGCCTTTTTCTGACTGGTAAAAACCCTAAAAATTCCTGGAAGAACTGCCAAAGGGCAACGGGGCTGATTCTGTCAACTGCCTTTGGTTAGAGCTGGGTTTGGTTATTTATGGGGGCTGGGGGAGGCAAGAACTTTCCAGATGGGCGGCTGAACCAAATATAACAATGATAAAAATCAATGCAGTTATGTGAAGGGAAAAAAATGCCTGCGCTAAAGGGCTGCATGAGGCACAGGCTTCTCTGTGCTGAAACATCCCTCGGCACCATGCTGCTCGTGACATCCCACCCTGTGCTGTTTCACACCTCCAGTGTCTGCAGAAATGTGCCCTTTGCTGGGGCAGCCCTGGCGGGATTTAATGGTACCTACCTAACAAGGCTCCGCACTGATCGAGGAGTAAATACCTTATCCTACTAAAAACATGGCCAAGAGAGTAATCACCCAGACGTAGTGAGATGTCATCCCACCCCAGTGAGATTATAGCAGGCCGACCTCTCAGCCCATGCAAGACGCTGACAACTGATTAGCAGCATGACTTTAGTCTTGCCAGGAAGGTTGCAGCGTTCTGATGTCCAGGTCGTGCTGGGACTCCAGAGAAGCAAATGTGTCTCATTAAATTGTGACTCAGACAGAATTGGTGCATTGAGGGATCAAGGTTGGGATATAGAATATCAAACAGGTTTCACAGAAGCCCTGGGATGAAGAGCAAGGTGTAAAGATGAACGTTTCCTGTCTGAAAAGTCTGAAGAAATTTGCTGTTGCAATGTAAAGGAGCTGAGTGAGCAGGGGGATCAGCATCATCTGGGTTCTCGAGTCATCCTGAAGTATGAACTCTGGTCACTTAGAGCCCTGTTGGTGTGTGTAGCACTGCATGGTGAAAAACTATCCCTTCTCCAAAGGCATTGCGGTCTAGGCGTACAAGGGAAGAGAAAGCCTAAGAAAGGCAGAACATATGGGATTGTTAGATTTTTGTACGCATCCAAGAATAGAGGAGGAGGAGAATTCAGTAATTCCTTCAAGAAGGAAGCTCGCTTGCCATCTCCTTTGTGAGGAAGCATGCTGAGTATCTGGTGTAAGTGGGAAGATGGCTATGAGTCAGGACCGAGTGGGAGAAATGAAATATCTGGTGAGAAAGGAAATTTGCTGGAGAGGGTTGGAGTTGGTGACTGCAAACTGCCTTTGGCTGAGTGCGCTCTTGGATTTCCTATGTCAGTGAAGTTTTGGATGAACGCTGCATGGGTTGTTAATAGCCATACACTTAGCCAGTCCAATATCATCATCTTCCTAGTGTTGACCTTTATTTATGGAGGTATCCTTTGATGGAAACCTCCAGTACTGTCATGGAAAGGAAATACAAAAAATTGTACCTTTGGCAATTGCTTTTTTTCCCCACTGAGTCCCCTTGTACTTCTTTCAGTCTGATGTTCACACTCTTTGGCCTCACCTGTTGACCAGTACGTGTCTACGCTGTTGAAAAGGTGGCCAGGCTCAGCCTACTGAGGTTGCTGTTCATCACTGTGCAGCGAATTCCAGCTCTCTTGATAAGTCTGATGAAACTAGGGGAGTTCCTCTGCCTTATCCAGCAGACAGAGCCTTGTTCAGTTGGGTTTCATTGTTTAGGTCAGGTTCTACATCTGCATGTGTAATTGCATCATCAGGTTGCCTTTCACCAGCCTGCTGTCTTGTGGGAGCCTAGCCCTGGCCACGATCATTAGTCAGCTAAGGTGCTTGATCCTCTCCCTGCTTGTTACCCAAGGATGGACCTTGCTTGTAGCACTTCAGCAATTTGGATTGAGAAAACCAGAATGAGGTGAGTGACCTGTTTCCTAGTGAGATGGTAGGACCCTTGTTAAAGGCATATGAGATAAGAGATGCCGTTGATGTTTTAAGGTGCCCTTATCATAGGGCTTAGTCTGAAATGACACTGTTTATCCACGCTTTTTCTCCAGCTTACTGATGAAAACTACAAATTTTCTCTTGCTGTCTCCAGCCTCTGGAAAGCTCCTAGACAAAAGAATTTTTCAGACACATCATTTCCTTTTGTGAATCAAATGCTAACCCCTTAATGTTCAGCAAATAACTTGTTCCAAAGGGACTGTGTTGTATGTGATCGTAATTACATTTGGTTTTTAATAATCATAAACACTCTTGTTTTCTAAGAACCAGCAAAACTGATTTCCAAATCATTTAATTTGAATGGCATGTTTTGTGTTGGTGTAGCATCTTCTCCCCTATATGCACTTCTAAAGAAAAACAAACAACGTATTAAAAATAAAAAAAGCAAGTGTTGGGGGGGAAAAAAAACCTTGGAGAACTTTAAAAGACTCTAAACCTGAAAAGGGAGGGTGGGATCAGCTAATTTGTCCCTCTTTTGTGTGTGGTTTATTAAGCCTTTTGTTCTGGAACGCATGGGTTCAGTGGGAAAGCGGTTTTTGATATATAATGTATTTACTTTTGCTAATTAATTAAAGCAGTATTCATATGAAAATGCCGACTGATAATGGCTTTCACAGCAACAACTGTGTTTTTTAAAGTAGCAACTTTTAATTACAAATTGACTGGCAGAAATATATAAACCCAAATATTGTTCCACTGATTTCCTTTTAACTGTGTTACTCTTGCTTGATTTATCGGATTAGGGCTTTTCACACATAGTGCGTACAAGATATTGTTTTTAATGAGAAATTAAAAGATTACCAACAATACCCATAAACCATTAAAAACACAAACTCTAGATGAATGGTAATTAGACAGAATGATTTGAAGCTGATAAATTGAAAGCAATTAATGTATTTGTTTGGGATTCTGAAGATAGCTTTGGGTGTTCCAGAAAGCACTGGAGGGTTCAGATTTGGTGCCGAATTGCAGGCGGAGATACCTGCACCGCTTCGAGTGTCCGGGGTACCAGTCGAGCACCAGTGGAGAAGATGCTGACAAGGCTCCACTGGGCTTTGAGAAGGGGGAGAGGTGAGAAGAGATTTTGTGGGGAGGGCTAAAGGGATCTATCGGAGCAGGGCTTCCTTGAATCAAACCTTTCTGTGTTTCACCGTTATCTGCGATGTAATGTAAGGGAAAATTGAGGAGGTAAGAGAGGAGAAAGTGCTGAGAAGTAAAGGGTTCTCATCTATGCTGTAGTTTATCAGTATTGCAACTTCTGCTCAACTCGAGCAGTCTGGAGTTGATAAGCCTGTGTGAGATGCTCTCTTTTGGTAGACGAGGTTGCATTTGTTGATGGTGGCTTGTAACCCCAGCAAGAGCATCCTGTTTCTGTTCTTTCTCTTATTCTTGGCAAAGCAAATGTTTTGGGATTCTATTTCAGCAAAAGGAAGTACTCTCGGGTGGTGATGCCTTTTGATATTGTGTTCCTTGTACTTGGATCTAGAACAGGGCTCACCATGATTTCCCATCTCAGAAGAATTTCTTAGGACAAGAAAAACAGCCAAAATCAAGCAGTCTCCTAAAATCAGGATAGTGATGTCTCTTCTCAAAAATCTTAAAACAGAATAGCCCTCCCTCCAAAAAAAAACCCATAAGGCCCCGGACAACATACGATCTGAACAATTGAAACATCTCATTTCAATTTTTACTATTTTTATTTTCGAGTCTTGTCCAAGTGTAAATTAAACAGAACATCGAAATGAAGAGTCATGGCAAACAAAAACCTGAAACATTTTTCCCTGTTTTCCCCCAAGTCAGGAATATCCATCAGAATCAGCCCTTTCTTACACATAATGTTTTCCTTGTGATAATTTGGCATTTCTAACAGGGGATGGGGTATTTTTAATGAAAAAAAAAAAAAAATCTTGACATGGAATTCTGCAAGTGGAACTTCCTTCTTCACCATTGGCTTATCTCTCTATTTCAATTCCTCCTTCAGATGTATTTCTTCCATGAGGCTTTTCAGTGCTTATCCACTGGAGAAAGAAATGCATTATTTAACGAGGCAAGAGCAAGAGAACAGCGTATGCCCTTCATGTTTAACCATCAGCTGCTGGTATCTTGTTCGGGGAACCAGGTTTTCAAAGGAGCTCAAGCTCTTGAAAGCGTTTAGCAAAGTGCGTGCTGGTGGGTGCTCAGTTCTTTTGAAAACCTGGTCATCACATTCCTAGTGGAAACTGTTGGATTGAACCAGATTTTTTTCTGAGACTTTGCCCTGAAAAAATGACATGCTCTATGGAAACTCTGCGGCTTGTCAAATTTAGGGCCAGGTTCTTTCACTTGTTGACTGTCCTCCAGGCACACTTAAATCTCGCAGGTGCTCTGAAGCTAGTGTTTGCAGGAGCCCTGTCTCCTGTCCCTGTGGTGCTGTCTGCCATGGCTCCAGCCCTGCGCAGCACAGGGATGTTCAGTTCACTGTGACTCTCGCGGGCTGATTCGTTAGGGCTCTCCTCTGTCCTACTGGAGTCATGGTGGGTCACAGAGAAAAGCAGGTGTGTTAGCGAAGAGTATCTTCCTTCCACGGATGAACTAGACAAGGTACCGCTTTGCCTGGCGGACTTACTCAGGAGAACATTTGCCGGCTTGTAGCCGCTGCTGTGAAGTAGCGTCTTGGGTGTTTCATGCAGTGTTTTTCATTCCTTGTACACCAGTTCAGCCATCAAATTAACAAATAAGGTTCTTGGAGGAGCCACCCGGGACCTATCACAAAAGCTGGACGCCAGTAAAATCCAGTTGCATGTTGCAAAAGGGGAAAAGACCAATAAGGAAACAATAACAGAAAAGCTCTGTTAAAAAGGCATATGGATACAATGCTGCTGGCCCAGTTAATGAACCTGTTCTATTCAGTAGTGCAATAAAATCCAAAGTAATTGCAAATGAAACTTAATGCCTTGTAAAAGAGTTGAGCTCCTTTCTTCCGTAGCTACAGCCTTTTGAAATAAAGGCCTGATCCAGCAGGAGGGGTGTGTGGGCTGCACAGCTCAAATCGTGCTTTAGGAAACATCTGATTAGCTGTGGATAGTGTTAAGGTTGTTTGAAACGTTCAGGCTTTTCTGGCCAGCCCAGCCTTCTGCAGGAGGATGTGGAACGGGGCAGCACATGGAGAATTTGACCTCGACCCTGTGCGTGTGGGATCCTGCATATTCTGGTCTTCGCTGCAGGCGCAGGAATCACTCCAGAGTAGTCCAACCAGGACGCTGCTGAGGTGACTGGTTACTTTTTCCCCCCTATTCTCAAATCCCTGTGTTTCAACATCATTCTGACTAGAGTGGTGGGCTCAAAAGCCCTGCAAAAGCAAGGCAGAGGAGGAGTCCTAACTTTGCCTGTGTGCATATTCCTTCTGGGCTTCGGTCCAGATATTTTCCTGACTTTTTACAGCATATGATTCCTGCCTGCTTCAAGCAAACGCCATTTGTTTGAGGAAAATAGACTCATGATTTTACTCTGTTAAAGATTTTTGGATTGTAACAGTTTCTTTAAGTCATAGGGCTAAATCCTGATTGTCTTTACTCAGCTCTCAAGTCAAACTTCCTTTATGTGAATAAGAAATATGGAGGAGGAGGAGACTTGCAGCACCAGCGTTTTCTGTTGAGGATAGTGATATTTTTTGGTTGTTCAGTGCTCGGTCTTTGGGAACTGCTTGAGAATTTTACCTTCATTTCAAAGGCATGTTTCTAGTCCTTGTGTTTGTATGAACTCCACCCCTCATGTCATTTGAAAGTGTGACGTGTTTATGCCTGAAAGACTCAGGACCCAGAAGGCAGAGAAAAATCAAGCAAAGCTGATTGTTATTAAAAACAAACACCACCAGCCCCCTCCCCAAACTGATAGTGTTTGAATTCTTGGGTTTGCATTGCTGATTTGGGGCCAAGGGAACTGAAGGCAGGTAGAAGCAGCAATCTGGTAGTTTGCTTGAAAATGGCCTGAGCCTGGTGAACAAGCACCTGGAAAACAGGGTGAGCAAGGTCAGAGTGAGTGCTGCAGAGGGAAATACCAGCCCTTAGAGAAAATCCTTCCTGCTTTCACCCATGAAACCTAATTTTTCGGGAGAGAAGTATCAGTTCTGCAAAGGGTGATATGCCCTCCTGCTCCTCTACTAATCAGCCTTTCATTTAATTTGCAATGCTTCGTTTCCCCACGTGAATTGACTACAGTTGGTAGATAAAGCTGTGAATGGCCCTTCAAATGATGGTTCTAGCTGCACATTCCTCAGTTAGAAATGTGCAGTGTCTTCCTTTCCTGGCATGTGCTAGCAGAAGTCATGGGGGGGTGCACTCTGAGAAATAGCCCCAGCTTTCTTCATTGTTGTTCTTTCCTTCCTCTGATGGTATGAGTCAGGAGTACTGTCAGTCTCTGAAGCGACAGCGTCTCCGTTTCGGCAGTTAGTCTGCGCGTTTCATTGTTTGACTGAGCTGTGGCATGCTGTAAGGTTTATCTTCATTCTGTGTAGTTGACAATAAAGGGGCAAATTTCTGAAATTCTAGTGGGATTTCTAGAGAAACTCCCTTCCCCCCTTTCCCCCTTGAAAGGAAGCAGCCTCTTGTGAACTCACCAGCCTCCTTCTTTTCTTACAGGGTTAGAGCTGGCATCCTTTATTAGCTTCCTGCGTAACCATGGGTTTGACTTGGCTTCTCTCAAGGTTCTTGCTGAAATTGGTCCAACACTTTATCCTCACATCCACCCACACACATGAATTCCTCAATGTCATAAGTTGGTTAAGATCCATGTAAGTCATGGCATCTCTCCGTCTTTGCTCCTTCGTCCACCCCTGTGAAAAATGTGCGGCGTTGTAAACGGAAGCAAATGCAAATATATATAAGGTGTAGGGCCTTAGTGATATGGAACTAAGAGATGAGGGCAGCAAAGACATGGTCTGTGGAAGGTTATTAGGGCTTTTTAATAATGAAATGCAAGACTGTGCCTTAAAGCTGGATGTGAAGTCTGCCGATATCAATGGAGAGATTTGTATTGATTTCGGTGAACTCTGGATCGGTTCACCCTTCAAAACCAGCAAGGAATATGGTCCTAGTCAGAGGATACCATTGTGGCGAAAGACAGGGCTTAGCATCTATTCAGGACCCTAAATAAGACCTCAGGTCTTTCAGAAGTGCTTATTAGGAAAGGGACAGATCATACACTCCAGGGGTATTATAGCAGAGGCCAGTGGATATTGTGTGCTTTGGACACTCGACTCCTTTGGTTAAATAAGAACACCATATATTTTCAAATCTGGTTCCAGTTGTAGGTGTTGAATGCTT
Source organism: Tauraco erythrolophus (assembly GCF_009769465.1). Lineage (NCBI taxonomy): Eukaryota > Metazoa > Chordata > Aves > Musophagiformes > Musophagidae > Tauraco > Tauraco erythrolophus. Next base: position 13,256,855 of record NC_141476.1, read on the forward strand.
GAAAGTCCATTTCTGAACAAATTTTTAAAGACTGCCTCCTCTTTCATTTCACAACTGAATTTTGCAAGGTATTCTGTTCTTTCAGCTTTCAGGGCTAGATGTATACATACTTAAGGACCTTAGGAGGTTCACTGTTGGGAAATTAACAACAACAAAAAAAAGATTTGGATATTTAGATCAAGGATATGAACATTCGAGATCATTTTGGAAACAACAGGCCAGCCAGCAATTTCACAACAAGATCTTGATTTGAACTCTGAAACTCCAGCAACGTTGAGGTATATGATGCCAAGACTGGGTTTGTCTAAACATGGAAATCACTCAGAACTCAAGTCAGCAAAAATGTATGTAAAGGCACTGAATAAACGCAGCGGTCACGGGTGGCTAATCTTCCCACTCAGGAGCTCTGTTATTCTCAGTATGCAACCATTATAGTCTAAAATACTACCTGTCCCGTTGCAGCCTGGATTTGGTCTCCTTGCCTGTGGATTAGATGTAAGGAATATAAAGCAAAATACATGCACAAAACCCTTGTGTTTCTTTTGCAAAATCAGGCTGTGCACATAGCTAATTCTTTTCATGTTAATCTACACTTACAACCCGATAACAAGCTAGAGCTTTCTTCTAACCAGGCTTGATTAAATTTGGAAGATTTCTTCCCAACAGGAGAACCCTTTCTGCTTTCATGCAGTAAACATGATTTTGTGCTTTCTGTATTTCCCTTTTTTATTTTTATTTCAGGAATTCTTTTTTATTATTATTATTATTATTATGAATAAGCTAGTTTTAAATCAATTTCAACAGCTGGAATTAATTTTCCTGTTACTGACTCTTCACTTGGGCCTGTCACAGAGCGGGAGGCTTTCTATTAGCATAAACATAACTGAAAGCTCTGGAATTTGCATTAATGTACTTTTAACAAGTTGACAGTCTTTTGGCACACGTTCCTGAGATCTGAGAAGCAAGGGGAAAAAAAGACTGTATTATACCTTATACTGGCCGAATTGTAAGAAGCTGTCAGGTAAAACCTCAGGTTTCTTTTCCTACTACATAAATATAGAACAAAATATCCACTCATAAGCAGGTGCATGTATCTGACAATTTTGCAAAGTCCGTACTGCTTGGCTCGTAGTCTCTGGAAGAGTGTGCTTCCAGCTTGGGAGCAAGCTGTTTTATTCTTGTTTAATGGATGTGGAACTCTTACAAGGGCGGGAGGTGCTGAGGTGCAAAATATTTTATAAAGTTTTTCAAGGGTCTCAGGAAATGTGTATTTCAGTGACAGGACTGTGGGCCCTTTGAAAAGCAATCCAAACTGCTAAATAAGTGGGAAGGTGTGTCAGAGCTGGTCCTGCGAGCTCCTTATTACCATGAAGTAGGAATTTAAAAGGGCTCAGCATGGCAGTTTTGCCAGCAGATAATGAAATCGTAAGTGAAGACCCAAAAACTGAGATAATGGTTTTATATATCTCTGTTTCAACTAAATAATTAAAGCAAGGGTCTTTCCATTTGTTTCCAGGTCCTAAGTGGCAAGTGAATTGTGGTTGAACCTGGCCCTCATCAGCCACAGGACCAGAACCCAATGTGTGTATAAACAGGAGCTGATGTTCCCACCAAATGACACGGCTGTAGCAGCAAGGCCTTAAAGGAGGATGGTTATTGGGAATACTGGTGTCGGAGACGTTTGGCTGAACTCTGCTGGCTTTGCAGTCAGTGCATAGAGGTATCTGGGCTACTGTTGGGTCAGCATGGGCAACCAACAGGCTGGTCTGTGCACCACTGTCTGCTGGCAGGGATATCTGCATCAATGGGCTCTGCCATGGCTGGAGGATGAGGGTTATCTGAACCCTGCGCTATAGCCATCAGCTGTATGGGTAGCAAGCCTTGGGTAGCTCTGGACCCCTCATCTATGTAGATGTTCTGCCTGTGTATCGATGCGGTTGATATGTATATTTAAAGAATGCAGTATGTTTTCACCAATTACTTAGGATAAAGGTGTTACAGTATTTGCAAAAAACGTAGAAGCCAACATCAAATTTGTATGTATATTTATGTGTGTGTGTTTCCAGTTGTACTAGAAAAGTAGGCAGGAGAAAATACTTGGGCTGCAGATCTGACTCGTATCAGTTGCCATGGGAATAAAAGGAATACAGAGAATTGAGGGAATCCTTTAAACTACAGGATTTTTTAAATTGAGTTCTTATTTGACTGTTTATTTAGGCCCTACATTAAGACAAAAATGTATGCTTAGCCAGCTCCTCCTGCTGGATCCAGAGCAACTATTAAAGCTTATTTCCATAGAGATATTGCTGATCCTGGCCCCAGAACAGAGAAGAAGGAGGCCTGGGAGAGCCGCCGTGCTTAGCGGCCGGGGGCTCGTGCAGCCCCCTGGCAGCCTGGCAGGCAGGGGCCGGCTTTGCGCTTACACGGCAAAGCTGCTGCTGGTGCTCTGCGGTATTCGGCTGCTCCAGGCTTTGTTCCTGGGTTTGCCTCTTGAGTTGGAGAGATCAAAATGGTACCCCTTTGGTCTGGAAACTATGACTCGATCTGGCTGGCACAGGAGTGCTGTGACGCTGCTTAGTCAGTCGTATGGGAATAGTCTCGCTGCTGGGAAGAGTCACTGAAAGGTCTGCTAGTTAATTAGCAGAGGGATTGTAAATAGCTAAAACCTGACTGAATTCCTCTGTCAACTCAGGACAGGATCCTCCTGCCACTCCTCTTCCTGCCTCTTCGCTCTTTGCCCACAATTGATTATGCTAGAGATAATTTTTCCTCTCATGGCTGCTGTTCCAGTCACTACTGTGAAACTCACTGTGGCTGTCACACATTGCCTGTAGGAAGAGGAGCCAACTCAGTGCTGTGGAAGAGCAGTATCCCCTCAGTCCCCTTCACGTACTTTGTAGTTTTTCCCTGCCCCAGGAACACTCGCTAAGAGAAGAGACAGTCTGTCCAGTGCTGCTTGGCTTGTATGCCGCTGTCTTCTCCATCTTCAACTGATGGAAGGCATTTGAGGTACATCTGCCCAGCTGCGACTGAAACACATAATTTTCCCTGAGCTGATCTGCCTGTGTACTTCTGGCTGCATAGAGCTCGCTGCAGGTTCCTTGTCCAACCAACAACCATGTGCTTGTGCACAGCCCGTGCCAGGCTGGATAGTATAGAGATACCTTGGTGATGTTTTGAGTTGCAGTCACTGAGCAGTGCACAGGGACAGACCAGGTGTCCTGTTCTCCATGACATTCTTCACTCAAGTTTCCAGACCCTATGATCATGAAGCTAAGAAGCCTCCTAGAAGGTGTATCTTCTTCTTAAGGCACTTCAAAGAGCCCCTCTCTCCAAAGTTGTGTTGCTATAGGCAGTGCATCAGGGCTGCAAATGCATGAGAGCATCACCCATCTGACAGCCGTGTGTCCTCCTCTGAAAAAAAGGGGACATTTCTCCTCTTTCACAAAAAGATTTTTTTCTCTGCCTGCCAACCCAATCCCTTCCAATCACATGAGCCCAGAAATTGTCCCTAATGCAGGATTGGTGGAAGGATAACATTAATATTGGAAGCAGGGGTCAGCAACTGTGCTTGTGGTGAGAGAAGCTCTCCAAAGCCAAGGGCCTAGTGCCTACACCAGCGTTGACTTCATCAGTATCAATGGAGGGTGTTGCGTGAGCCAACACTGACAGCATCAGGCCCCTCATCAGGGTTTGTGTGTGTGAGCCGTAGGCAGAGGAGCTGTGGGCTGGGAGAGCATTGCAATGATGGGAAGAAGAGTGTGGGAGTGGAAAAGGGAAGAGTGGTTTGGTTTAGAGATACTGTCCGCAGCGCTGATTCACTGGGCTAATCGGATCTTGGTGGCGTTTTTCCTCCAGTATCTGCTCTGGGCGTCTGTCACTGTTTTCGAGAATTTATTTTTCTCATCAGAGCTTGGGTTTTTTGTTGGTTTTATTTTTGCATCCCTTCATTCAATGCCTGTAAGAGGAAAACATTTGAAAACAAAATGTCCTTTTTTTCAGAGCTCTGTTCAGTTGGCCTGAGCCGCGATAAAGTTTCTTCTCATGTCAATGGCCAAGGAACGTGGGTGACCCATGGGCAGTGGCCAGCCAGGACTACCTACAGCCTCTGCTGAATTCTTCCTTTCTTGATAGTTCTCAGTTACCCTCAGTCTCAAAACGGTACTTCAGTGCCATGCAGCAAAGGCTGCTGTATAGTCATTTTTGATTGAATCGCACCCTATGGCATAGACCCTGTGGGTGAGGGTCTGGGGCCTTTCCTTAAGTCACTCTGTTTCAGGCAAGCGTGAGAAATGGCAGACTGTGATTTTAAACTGACAGCCCTAGTGGGCAACGATGGAGAGGAGCACTGTCTCACCCAGTGGGTCCTTGTCCTTGTCCATATCCTCCCACAGAAGAAGCCTTATGAAAAATAGTTGAGAAGCTTTTATTATAGCTCAGGCTCTGGTACTGTTACTGGAGGGGTTTGAGCAACTGTGGAGCTCCACTCTGTCTTGTGCAAACTGGCCGGCATGGATGGAGGTGAAGCCATGAGCTAAGAGGAGCTCGTGATGACCAATATGCCAAACCTCCAAACTCTGCAGCATGGAAAAAGGGGTTCAAGTATTGGTTATTATCTGGCAGCTGAACGTTCCCCCCAACCTCTGTTGTATCTGTTGAGCTGAGCACAGCATGGGAGGGGGCTGTTTGGGGAACATCTGATAAAAGAACTTCAGCTGTGCAAAGCTCCATTGGTGAGACTCCTCCATAAACATCATCTGTTGTTAGTTCAGCCTCGCGTGCTTACAGACAGACATTTGTGTTGATTGTGTGTGTTTTATGGAGGAGAGATTTTTAAATATGGAAATGAATGGAGATATTTGCACAACTGGTTAGCATCCATTTCGTATTATTATTGAATTACATATTATGGAAGTGCCTAGAGACCTTAAGTTATGGCAGGGCTTCACTGAACAAGGTACAGAATATGCCTGGGGGAGATATGCCTTGCTACAAATAGCTTGAGACAGTCCTAGCCAGGGCAGGCGGTTGGGCAGAGGGAGGGCAAGCACAAGGAGTGAGGTGACCTGACCAGGGCTGTGTGCAGGAAGGTAGGAGCAGAGCTGGGCCAGGCTGCAGGTCTTCTGGCTCTGCTCGGTCCTTAAACGCTGCTGTCTCCCCAAGCTTATGTGGGCAAATGGCAAACAAGAATAGCCATGTGAGCAATGATATTGCCATAACTTTCTCTACGGTGTTTTTACTGTCGTTCTCGTGATACGTCTGACCTTGCACCCTGAGCTTTTGAGGGGAGAGGTGCTGGTTTTCTGGAGAATAAAGCATGATGCTAATTATACACTTTTTCTGCGTTCAAGTGCCAGAGATGATAAGAAAAAAGTTCTTATTTTTTAAGTAGTATCAAAATTCAAGGAGTGATCTCAAAAGCACGTATATTAATTTATAGGTCTGTATAAATGAATATATTTGCTTCTCTAAATTCAAGAGCTTGGGATGAGGCAGTGAAATATGATCAAATACAATTTTAAGTGGAGACACAGGTTATTCTGACCTGGTTTAGGATACTTTGGTTGAGGGTTTAGGTGTGAGTAAGAATCGGAATCCTCCTTCACTGGAGCTGATGTTTTTGTGCACTTGGATTTCTACCATCTTGATCATGGGGAACCTCAGGAGACCCACTGAAAGTTACAGTCATCATAACTGCATCCCAAATAGGGCTGGTGTGGGACCAAACCCAACCTGTTTCTTGCAGACAGATTCCGACCTAAAGAGTTAAGTCATTATTTCCAGATACCGAAAGTGTAGAAATGCCAGTTGGCAGGTGTGTCCTACTGTCATGGAGTGACACTTGTGATGCTTTTGTTCTCGCTGAGTAACACCACACTAGTTTCCAGAGGCTATTCTTGGAGTAAAGTGTGATTTGCTTTGCAAGTCTTGTTCTATCTAAGCCATTGCTGTCATCCTTCTTACAGATGCCTTTGGCCTGATCTCTTATATCCCAGAATCAAGTATCTTTGTGTTTGTTCTTTTTGTCCTTTAGGGAAGAATTTCCCATAGCATTCAGAATTGACCTAACTCTGCTCCTGCTGAAACCAAAAGTTGTTTTTCCACTGATTTCACTGGGAGCTGTTAGAGCAGGGCTTGGTGCTGTTGGAAATCCCATGCCAGCTGACTGAACAGCTGGGGAAGGGGCTCGAAGGATCTGGCATTTTTCATGGCAGAAGTGATATTTTGGAGGGCTACTGAGAAAACTGTCATGAAAGGCAGTTTTTTTGTGATGTAATAGGTTACCTTTATTTCAGGAGTGTTGTGGCAGGCGTAGGAGACATAGCCCACTGCAACTGGAAGAGTCAGTAGGGATATACGGGAGTATTTGTTCCTGAAAGGAGCTTATGTGTTTCCTCTGCCCAGTCTATAATATTCCTCTGATTGCCTTTTTTTTTTTAACCCCTTCAGATTATATTGATTCTTCTCTTAATGCTGTAAAACATCCCTTTTCTCAAATACTCATTCCCACAAGTCTTAAAGCTGCATCAGCCCTACAGGGACTGGAACAAGCATTGCAATGCACAGGACATGTGCCAAGCCTGTATTTTCTGGAACTGGCAGTAGGCCACAACCAAGAGCCCTCTCCTATCGCAGGGTGAGCACTTTTCACTGATGCAGCTGGTACACTGACAGCACAACCCCAAATTGAGCTTTGAGCGTATGGAGAGGCTACACGGGGAGACCCCAGCTTAACGTGGCTTCAAGGAAACCTGTCCTCAACCTCCGTTTCATTGTCATCACCCAAAACTTCAAAACCTTCCTGTGATACCAGGATGGCTGTTCGTTATGGTTATCGCAACGGTAAAATTGTCATGGGTAAAAACATCCCATTGTCCAGAAACACAAGACAATAGCATCAGCAAAGAGGGCCCATCCTCCACAACCCCCTTCCCCTCGCGACTCCTCCACGCTCAGGAAGTGGCAAGGCTGTACTGTGTGGCCAAAAACAAGGCAGAAAAACTCTAGTGAAAAAGGGAGTTAGAGCTGATCGGTAAGCCAGGCATGGGCGCTGAACATCTCCCAAGAGATAAGTCTCTGACGCCTGATTCTTTGCAGTCCTTTTGGAGACCGTGATAAGGAGCGGCGGTTGCTTTGTCAGGGTTGCTCACGCTCTTTTGTGCAGCGTGTTCAGTCGCTGAACTTGTTCAGATAAGACAAACATCTAAACTCCATTTCCGGAGACACATACCAGTCTTTGCACTCAGGCAATGGTTATACCAGGGGTGGGCTAAGAGACAGGACTGATGTTGAATGCCTGTGAGAAGGATGTTCCTTGTAGCTGGTGGTTCTGTGTCTGCTTTGCTTCCCAGAGCTCCAAAACTGGAGTCCAAACTTTCCAAGTGGTCCTAAGATCTGAGGGGTTTTGGCAAAGGTGGCCACAAGCATCCCAGCAATCGAGGGGGAAGTACTTCTGAAAAACTGACCAAAACTCTGGGTGCTTTGGGCTGAACAAAGCTGAGTCCTCCCAAAGTCTGGCTGCATCCAAAGTGGTGTATATCCCCTTTGCAGGACTTGAGTCCTCAGACAGCAGAAGAAAACTTGTCGTTAGCAAGTACTTTAGTCACTGCTGAAAAGCAGCCTCGAGGGAATAGAAGCATGATTGATTAAAGCAAACAATGCCTGGACACAATTGTGTAGGACAGACATTGCAGGAAAATAACTGGAAAGGCAACTGGAAATCTGCAGAGGATTTCATAAGGTGTCAGGACGTGATAAATGCCTGAGGTAGAAACAAGACCGGGTGTTACTTAGCACCCCTGCTGCAAGGAGTGCTGGGGCAGCTCTTGTAACTGCAGTTGGCTGGAGTTTATTTCTAAAATCTCCTGCAAAGTAAGAAATTTGCTGTGGAGGCCAGTCCTGACTAGAAGGCAGAAGCACTCCCCATTCAGTTGCCTTAATTTTTTCAACTTCTATACTTTCTGTAGAGGGCTCCCAAATAACTACCTGTGAGCTCTGAGAAGTCTTTGCCTAAGTTGGCATGGGCAGATATACATTGAATGGTAGAGCTGTCCCTGCTTCAGCAGGAGAAGCAGACTCGGAGCAGTCATGCTGTCTGGGCAGTGAGGGTTATGGGAAGCTGTGTCTGTGGGTGTTACATTTTCTATTTTGAAGACTCGACATGAGAAGACTGACATACAGTTCAGGTTTCAACAGTGCTGTAATATGTCTGAGTACATTTTGCTGGTGTGATTCGTGGCATGTCCCAGTCTGGCAAGAAGCAATTGAGATAATGCTTTCTCCTGGCCAGACAGGGAAGTAACTACATCTAACAAACCTTCAGACCCCAGAAAACACCCAATTCCTTGGCAACAGAATGATTCTTTGAGTTGAACAGTAGCAACCTGAAAAACGCTTGTCTTGTTCTCCTGGCCTGGGATGAAGCATGTCCTTGCTGTGTGCTACTCACCATGAACCACCTTCTGAGGTTTCTTATCCCCATAAAAGCTCTATTTTATAACTCTGGTATTAGTCTGCAGCTCTGTGCTCAGCTGAACAGAGGGCTGATCCAGTTAACCTTGGAGGAGATGAGAAAATCCTTCAATATTGGAAGGGAAGGAATGCAGGAAGAAAGTGCCATCATTTCACTTTTGTGAGAGGGACTTCCCGGTGGTTTTGTTTTTCAGAATAAAAAAAATGGGGTTAAACTTAGTTACACAGTGGTGGGCAATCCTGCCTGCTAACCCAGGATTAGCCCCTGGCAATCTCTCGAGGCTTGAGCTTGGTAGAGCTGAGTGTACAACCTAGGGAGCAAAAAGAGCTGTACACTGCTGCTGAGGAGATCCCTCATGAAACTGCCATCTCACACAGGATTATTTTGTACACCAGGATACTAGTAGCAGACTGGTATTGGCTTGTTCTGAACCGGGTGCCTAATTTTGCTGATGTTCTACACTAAAAATGATGTACTTTATATGCCTCCTAGGAGTTCTGGAGCGAGAGAGACTGCTGAAACACTGGGAACTGGCTTCATTATTCTGTCTGAACCTCCTCTGAGATCCGTATGTGAAGGAATTTAACAGAAAAATCTTTTCCCTTCTCAAACAGATTTCAACTAAAAGCCACCAAGAGAGCTGGGGATCTTCAGCACTCAAAGGATTTGGTGCCCATTGAAAGTACTGTCACCACCATGTCTCTGGGGGATGTTCCTCCCAGTGGCCCTGCACAGTGCTCAGCTTAACCCTCGTGTGAGCAGCAGTTGCATCACTTAGGCATCTAATCCCATTTATAACCCAAGATACCAGTTGTAAGATGCCAATAAATTTTAAAAACCCTACAAGGGAAAGGCCTATTATTAGGCCATCGAGGATGCAGTTCTGTCAGCGCAGGGTAATTCAATTAGCTGGCATCCAAGTCATTAGTATGGCAGGGTTTTTTTTGTTAATTGCTACTACCAGAGCAATGATTTAAAGCTTTTCTGAATTTCAGTGACGTTTCCGTTCACTGCCAGTTGCCCAGAGTCAAATACTGGGCCGAAAGTATGTGATGGTGTCCTCCCGCTGTGAGCAGCAGCAGAAAATCCTGTCCAGAGAGATGCTTTTTCTGGGAGGAATGGATGCACACAGACCTCTGCTGCTTTGGATTCTCTTTTACAGGTGGCTCAGAGGTGGTGTGTGATGGTGTGGATTTCTCAGCTTTCCCCAGGCTGTTTTCTCCAGGGTCCGGGAGCAGTTTTGGCAAGCGGTGATCTAGCCGTGGTGCCAAGGACCAAGTGAATCCGTGTCCTTGTGCTTCACGGTTTTTCCCATGTTCTGCTGATGTGCTGAGGAAACCAGAATAACACATTCTGCCTGTGGACAAAACCACCAAGTCCCACTGTCCTACGGCAGCATTTCCCGGATGGAAATGCTGCTTCTGCTTTATCTGAATATACCCATCCATGTCCGAGGTAGGATGCACCTGCAGTGCACCTCTTCCCCACAGGAGCCAGTCCATTCTGGTGCCCTCTGCTTCCCCCAAGCTTTCATTTCATTCTTGCTCTTCCCATCCCCAGGACAGCTGCCTGCCTGCCCTGCCAGAAAGGCTGCCTGTGCCCTGCTTGTGGAAGGCAGGTCCCCGCATCAGGGAACTCCAAGAGCTGCCCAAGTCCTGAGCAGCAAAACTTTGTTGTTTCAAAGTCACGTTGACCTGAGCGCTGCAGCAAACATGTATAGCTTCTGCTGCTGATGTTTCGCATGAGGGAGCTGCAGTCAAATATTAAAAAGGCAGCAAGAGCATTAAATTATTCGGCAATGGAACATTGTCATTCCTCCATAAAACTATTTTGACCTGTAGTTTTCTATGGAGTCCATTGCTCTTAAATGTGCAGTGAGAAAGGAAATTAAAAATTAATCTTTATTTCCATCTCAGAAGAAAACCTTAATTCTCTGCATTGAAATTATACTCGTAATCCAGGGTAATAAATTATGGTTTTTAATTGCAGCTAGTCGCAGCCAATCAAACGGTAAAGTCTCTCTTTCTCTCGCTTGCTTTAACTTTGCTATGCAGAAGAACTCATGGAGTGCTGGAAAAAATTCACATACATTGACCCAGGCTCTTAACATCATGTAGAATAAGCCCAGGACGTATTACAACAGTAAGGCTCTGCTCTTGCCTGGCACCCTTGAGCCGATGACCCGAAAGTGCCTTACGGGCACCAGTTGCACCATACACACAAGCACAGGGAAATGGGTAAATTCTACCATTTCCACGTGGAGAAGGTGTGGTGTAGTATCTTGTTCAAGATTATGTAGTGAATCAATGTTGAACAAGGAACAAAACCTTGATCCTGGTTCACCTGCTTTTCACTATCAGACAGCACCCTTCTGAGCAGGGAATAGGAGCCAGGATGTCCTGCTCTGGCCCACTGACCAACTTGGCTGACCTTCAAGCATCTGACCTCTGATGTCGTACCTCTTCTGACAAAAAGGATGGCTGATTAAAGCAGGTACTTGTTTATGCTTGGTGTTTGGTGCAAGTAACCTCTGTGTTCCTTTACGTTACAGTACGTTGCAGAAGAATGAAATGTTTCTTGGGATTTGACATTGCTGTGTTGTGTAAGACGAAAGCTACCTTGGAAATGGGCTTAGTAAGGTATGGCAGCTTTATCACTGCCAAGGAGATGTCTCTGTTCCTAAGTAATGCTTGAGTGTGCCAGCTCTTTCCATTGCTATCCCACAATGTTTATCTGAGTACTTGCACACTCACCATACTGTGCCATCATCCTGGCTGGCTGCCCTCTCACCGCCTGCATAGCAACACTTAGCCAGGGGTTGTTGTCCCTAAGAGTAGCCCATAAGGTGTTCAAATACCTGCACAGTGCAGGTACCTGAAGTGTTTATGTAGCACCTTTCTCCAAGCAACCCAGCCTTGGCTTTTTTTTTTTACCCTGTAATATCCTAGACAATGAGATAGACCTGTGCTAACAAGGAGGATTTTCAAGGTGTCTTAGCAATTCTGAGGTCAGCTAGGAAAAGGGAGAGCCAACAGGAATGCAGTCCTTTGTTGGAGGGAGAAATAGTGGTGTTTTGAGTCTACAGTTGTGATAACAGCTCCTACCTTTTTTCCTTTTTTCTTAGTTTTATCAGTATGGGGAAGAGTGGATAAGAGAGAAAAAGGATGGAGAAGTGGCTAAAGTATCACTCAGCTGTGGGAATGAAATGAGGTCTACCTGACATAAAAAGTCTTAAATGGTTATTATCAATATAATCATGGTGAAGGTGTTTGTCACTAATCAGGATTAGCCTGGCATGTCTGTAGTCATTGATTTAAAAAGACTGTAAAATCTTTGCAGTCAGGGTCTTCAGCCTGTGACCATTCCTCCTCAGGAGCTCAGTACTATCAGTTGCAATGAGAAGTGTGGTAAGTGTTACCCCAGAATGCATAAAAAAGTACAGACAAAAAAATCTAACAAGATCTTTGCCCAAGAGCACTTAGGTTCTTGATGAGTAGTCCCTAAATTCCAGACATAGGAGGCTTTATGGGGTCTTACTCTGCACTTATTAATACTGGCTGTTTCTAGAGAGCTTTAGGTGAGCGAAAGGAAGCATTACCATGGGCAAAACATCCCTTTGCCATTATGACAGATTCAGGCCCTCAGACATTCTGCTGCCCTCCCACATTGCTGATGATGAGCTGCTGTGCTTGTCAGCCAGGGCTGCTGACTACGGAGGATCTCTGAACCCCGTGCTGGCGGGGCGAGGGGCCGCGTGTGTCCTGCAAAGGGCCCTCCTGCAATTAGGGAACCCAAGCAGTGCAAGCCCTTTACCAGGCGACTGTCTTTCCCTGGTTGGATGATCAGAAGCTCCACATGAGCAGGGGACACGTGTGCTGCAGTAGTCGTGCGAAAAGGCTGATTTACCCGTGAAATTTCGGGGGGGAACATGAGCGGTCTGGGTGGGAAGGGCTGTCCTCCTGCGTGCCACAGAGAGGGCTCGTTCACGGCTCTCCTGTCTTGGCCCTACAGCAAGCTTGGAAGTGAATTAGATGGTTACAGGAGATAAATTTTAACATCCTGGAGTTGTTCTGCCATCTCGGGACATCTCAACTCTTTCATGAATTTCGTTACGCGGGGCTCTCGCAGAAACGTGTGTATCAGCAAAGGCTGCTTCTGTCTTTAGGTGGGCAGCTTGCACTGACCTGCTCTATGTCTTTGCTGCTACCAGTGTGCAAGTTTTGGCTAGGTTAAAGGTAACTTACATGCACTCGCATATGGTAAGCACGCCTCTGATTCGTTTTATCTGAGCTGCTTTTAAATGTGAATTCTATCCCTTTCCTAGGCAGTATTCACCACGGCATAACAAACTGAACTGCTTGGAGGCTTTTCCTGGTGGTCTAGTTGAATTGTGCAGTTAACTTCTTTCCTTCTGGTTCTACTAATTGGATTTATCTCTAAGTAATTCTCCTTTCTTGGAGCATTTAAACATGAGCCAAAGCTGCATAGCTTTTCCACACTTTCACTGTTTTCTCTCCTAAATCAGTCCCTCACAGTTCTTGGTCCTTTTTTATTCTATCTTTGTTTCCTACTTTCTCTCTTTGTTTCCTCCAAATAAAGCAGTGGTAAAACAACTGTTGGGCCTCTTCTAGTTATTGAAACTGCAGAACATCACACTCAGATTGCTGCTGAGGTAAGTAACAAATATGGTTTCTTATGGCTCATGAAAGCAATTCTTAAATGTTGAATGAGACAAATTTGTGATGCAGAAAGCAGAGACTGCCAGTTACACACTCACCCAAAACCTCTGCTTCCCAACAGGGAGAATAGGAGAACACCCAGCAGACTATAGCTTGTATATGCATACAGATAAGGTTCCTTCTGGAAATTAAATGGTTTATCTAAAGTTATCAGACTGCTGGCTGCTCTTTAAAAGAGGTACTTCAGGGCTGGGGAAATAACTGCAGTTCTGTTTGTCACATCCAAAGGAAGAATGATCCTGGAATTTATTATCTTGTATGCTTAATTTCTGTATTTAGCAAAATATTGAAACGAGGATTTATGAACTAAACAAACATGTTTCCGGAAGATGATGGCAGCTGTATGCCTTTAGCAGTAGTGGTGGCATGGTGAATATATCTCATCAGAAAATCTTTTATTTTATAGGACAATAAAATTAGTGAATGAAAGCAAAAAGAGAGGTATAATGGATCTGGATTTTAACAAGCATATGAATCAATATCTCATGAAATCTTGCCTGAAAAAACTTAATTGTACTTGACTGAGCAAGAACATGCAGAGAATAAGAGAAAAGAATAGGAGAGGTAATCTTGTGACCATGGTTGGAGATTTGACTGAGACGGGGTGGCCTGATTTTCAGGGCCTCAGACAGTGGGTTTAATTCCTTGCTCTGCCAAGGACTTCACAAGGGCACATCGCTTCTTTTCTAGTGAATCTTGGTTTTTGCTATCATTAAATGAAGAACAGTACTATTACTGCTCTTGCTTGTGAGAACAATGACATTTAAAATCGAGAGGTTCTGTGAAATAAGACAAAAGATCTTCGTGACTAGGGGGACAACCTTTCCCCACAAGTCAATGTTATACATCTGTTACAGGCAACGAATTTTTTGTTTTGTTTTCCTTTTATTTGACTAGGATCATGTGGGAAGAGGAAAAATATTTATCTGGTGTTCGGAAATTTCCTGTAGTGACAGCAGGAAAGAAGAAACGTCTTTTGCTTTTCCTCCATCCTGGAAATATGTAAGAAGAGCTCTTCAATGGGGCTACACAGTGATGGTTCAGGCTATGGCCATGTCATTTCACGTTTCCTTGGCTTCCCGGTGATTGGGAAGGAAGGGAAGACGGGGAGATTGCCTCCTCTGTCCCTCAGCAGCCTGGGGACACTGCTGTTCCTGGGCCCAGGAGCGTTTGCTTTTACCCACTCCCCTGAACGCGTGTGCTGGCCAGAGAGATTGTCTCTAACATAGACTGAGCGGCTCTTCCTCACACGCTCTTCTGTATCAAACACTTCCCACCTTGAAAACTTCCTTGGTTAACTGCTCGTTTCAAAATCATTATTAATGTATTTGCACAGGGATTTTGGAATTTAATTAGCCTCTTTTGAACTGCTCTTAGTGTGTTTGTCTAGAGAAACAGAAAATCCCTCCATGACTTGTTTGCTTTCTTTCTTGTTGGTTTTCACTGGAAGGGAAAGATACCGACGGGTTTTGCAGGGTTGCATCCTCCTGATGTGACCAGTGCTGCAGCTGAGGATAAGCCGTGGGGCTCTGCGAAGGAAGTTGCTGCTTCTGTGGCGCATCAGGGCCTCTCCAGTCCAGGGGAGGGTACGTGAGCGTGGGCACGGGCCCTGCTGAGCACGGCAGGATTCGGTGCACTGGCGATAAGGATCTGTGTGATGCTGGGGCACGTGGCTCACTCTTACTCCCGAACACTCTTACTGGGCACATTTGCTGCGCTGGCTGAACTGGGCTCCCGTTTGCCTCTTCTTTAGTTTCCCTTGGGAAATCTGAATCCCTGACTGTGATTTGAGTGTATTGCACTTCCAGAGGCCACTTGGCACGATGTTACTTTCGTCGCACTTCTTGAAAGTGCATGTTCAGGGCAGCGGTTCTGCTGCACCACAGCCAGAGCATGTTGCAGGGCATGTGTGTACACGCGTGCAGATCTGCAGGCACTCAGTTTTCATCCAAAGGTGATTTTAAGGTGGGTTTTTTTTGTTTTGTCCAATCCCACTTTGAAAAATAAGGCTGGGCAGAGCAGGATGGGGTTTCCGGTGTTCCCTGCCACTGCGGGAGCACGCACATGCGCTCTTTTTCTCTCTTGCAAACCACAGTGGTTATGACCACTGCCTCTGGTACTGTTGTATTGGTCCCAAATTGAGGAAGGATGACTAACTTAATCACTTGATAGTTTTGATTTCTAAAATTAAACAGCCTGCCATATGTGCAGCACTGTTACTATATTTATGCCAGCAGTTAGCAGACAGCATCAGCTGAGTTAGAGGGGCTTCGCAGCTGCAGCTCGTGCCTGTGGTGTGTACACAGATGTTTCTTTGCCTTTTTCCCAAAAGCAGCCCTGTAGACGTTTCTCTTGTAAAAACAAAAGCACTTGTGCTCATAGAGCATTCTGGACAAATTCTCAGCCGTCACTTTGTAAACGTGTCGTGATGCTCTTTGCGTCTCAGCTCCAAAGAACACGTGGAAGGGCTGAGGGACTGGATCAAACCCAGGAGACGGTGCAGCAAGCCAGAACTGAAGGCTCGAGCCTCAGTGCTAACGCAGCTGCTTGCTGAACTATCAGGGAGAGCCACTGAGCTGCAGAACGGGGCTTCCCCAGGGAAAAGGTGGCTGCTCCCCACCAAGAGTCACTTTGAGAGCCCAGGGACACATGGCAGCACCCTGTCCTGGGCTGCCTGAGCTGTTTGAGCAGTAAGGGGATGAGGTGCCTTTCTTACATCATTTGCTTTGTAGGAGCTCAGTTAGCACCATGCAAATTTATTTGGATTCTAGGAGAGAGGAAATAAGAGGAATAAGCAGTGGATAAGAGCCAAGGTGAAAAGTACTGAAGTGGAAGGAGTGGAGCCTCATTCTTTGGAGGAGGGCAGACTGAGGGATGAGATGTTAGTAGTTATTTTGGTTCAGGCAACATTCCTCTGTGATCTTAGACATGTTACTTAACTTTGTTTTCTAGCAGGAAATCTGGCTCGCCTGGCAGAAGGATTAAGAAATGGAAATAATATTTAGCGCTAACTAATTAAGAATGTTTGGGTGAAACTGAAATATTTTGACATACTAGATCTGATTTTACCAACTGGCTTGGTGACTTATACATGCTTTTGTTTGGTGTTGAGCAAGTGTTACTGCAAAGCGCTAGCAGCAGCCTGTTTTGGTAGGGTTGCACGTGCTTGTTGAGTAGGTGGCAGGAGAGGATTTGTTTTTCATTTGCTTAGGCTTTTTATTTAAAACAATTGGAATCCTTGGGGATTTCTTCCTTGCAGAATAGAGCTATATGGATCTGGCAAGTGTAAGTAATGGAAGCAGAGAGCATCTCTGTCCCTCAGGACAATGTCAAATTGAGAAATTCACATCAATTGCATCAGAAAAAAAAAATTATAGACAAGTTTCTGTGCCTGCTGCGCACTCTCCCCTAACGATGCATGAAAGATCCTGGGATACAGGGACACCTCAGAGCACCCAGGGATGACCCGTGCACTTTATAGCCATACGCACCAACCTGTCACTTGTCTCTGCAACTTCTGGAGATCATCTTCTGTACCTGAACATCATTCCAGTGTCTATAAACTGTCTATAGCTAGTTCTTGTTTGACTCTTGAAGTTGCATGAGACTCGCTTGCATGGACCAGTTTTCATTCTGGCATTTCCCCACAACATGCAAATTCTTTCAAACTTCATTGACATCCAGGAGCAAAATGAAACACTGACAGGTCGCTTTATCAAAATCTTCCCTCCAGTGTTTTTTTGGGGTGGTGATGTTTTTTCAATCCACTTCCTTCTGCTCCTTGTTTATTGGGAGCTGAGGAGGCTCGTTGGACTGTTTGCTGTTGTTTATTAAACTTGCTTCCTTTAGGAAGATTTTTCAAGCCCACTGTGGCCAAGGCAGGGAAATGCCTTCCTATGCTCCACCTCTGCTCAGAGGGCAGGAGTCCGACATACAAAAACAAACAAGGAAACCTTGGGAATAATCCTTTCTTAAAGAGAGACAGACCAGACTCACAGGATTTAAAGTTTTCTTCTGAAACTAGGGATCAGCATTTCCGTGGATTCATAGAACTACTTTTGTCCCTGAAATCAGCATTTGCCTTTACAGGCAAAAGAAGCCTTTATGATTACTGCTTTGCCTGTGGATAGTTCCAGGTAAATTACTTACAATTCTCAGGTGTCTGGAAAGCATGGAATGTTGGGAAAGGAGGAGGGATGCTTCTGTGCCAAAGGCAGCATGGGTAGCAGGCAGGTGAGCTGACTTCTCTCTCTGGCTTGTCACCCTGGGTAGCTCAGCCTCCCTGCTCAGTTTCTGCATCTGAACAGTACTGTTCACCAGTATTATTAGTAGTGATACGTGAGAAATTTAGTAATGTTTGGACAATCTGAATTTATTTGCAGAGGAGCTGCTCTGGGTATGTGAGGGTGACTAGTCTTTTTTTTTTTCCTTCATTTAGTTAACTAACTCTGAGTCCATATTTGGACTTATGTTTTAAATGGTAAAACTGCAGTGTCAAGAACTTGCTGTTTATGCCAGCAGGGCATTTGGCCCTCTCCTTTTTGCTGTACTCTCCCTGCCTCCCATCTGAAAGGCGGTGTGGGATATATTGATCCTAGCTTTTAGGACTTGTTCTATTTATGAATCCAGATTGCAGCATAAAGGTATAAACACCATTTGAAAAGGGAAGATCTATAGTAGCATGACAAAGAGAATAAATTAAAGCATCCTCTCCTCTCTAATGGTCTGCCGGGCCGCCATTGCCGGAGGGAATGCCCCAGTGCTGTCTACCTGAATGCTGCTTTAAAGTCTTCAGCATCAGGGGATTTTCTTGACCACAGTATTGATTTTTATTACTACATTAAGCTTTTAGCTTTGCAAATGGTTTCCTTTGAAATAATTAATATTGTGATGCGCAGCATGAGGGGTGAAATAGCTCTGCTGCTGTTGTGTAGGTACTGACTGTGATCGCTTCCTTCTTCCTCTCTTGAAGCCCCATTCAGCTGATGCACCTGGAGGAGAGTGAGGAGACAAAGAAGGGAAGTTGCAAGCCAGGATGGCCTCTGATCTGGGTGAGGAAGACCAATTTTTCAAGAAATTGAAGGCAATGGTTTAAGCTTTCTTGGTGGTCATGGGGTGGGGTGGGATGGGGTGGGAGTCGGACCACAGCCTAGGCTGTGGGCGGGATCCTCTGGGTGGGTACCTGGCTGTGTAGAATGGATGTGGGGAGGCTGTAACAGCTCAATGAGGGCTGAGAGCTGTCTTCAGCGTGTTTATTCGTGCTTGAGCAAGGAATCTTAGGTAAACTCAGGCTTTCCCACCTCGTGACTGAAGATAGTTAAAAGTAAGTGGTGACAGGGGAAGATTGGAGGGCTCTTACTGGCATTGGACTGAGGTTTAGACCAGGTCCCAGGTTTGCTCCTGTTAGAGAGACTAACACAGCTGAATCAGTAAATCCAGATGATTATGGTTGTGTCAAATCTATCCAGCTTCCTGTCTGACGGGAACTGCTTGCAGACAGGAGCACGTTACTGCAGATGCAGCTATGTTGTTTGCTGCAGCTCATTCCCCCCATCCCTTGTCTCCTCCCTCTGTCACTCTTCTTTCTCCATGTCCTGCTTCCTAGCCTGACATCCCACTTTCAGGGCTGTCCCTCACCCCAGGGGAGTAAGACGGATACTGCAACGTAGGTGGATGCTGTGAAACTGTCATCCTCTGCCAAAGAGTGTGGAGATCCTCACCGGGATGCCCAGGCAGGGTGGGGATTATCTCAGTGGGAATGGTCTCATCTTGCAGTTGTGTTGCAAGTGGTGGATGTTAGTACCAGCTCTTTTGCTCTAGAGGAAAGAAGAGAGGGATTGGCTCACCTCTTGGCTGTTTCTATTTGCTGTTGGCTGTTTCTCAACCCCTGTGCAGCATTGCTGCTGTCTCTAAACAATTTTGTCCCAGGAGCTCAAAGGGCTTTAGAGACTCCTGTGTGCCAGTCTTTCTGCTGCTTCTAAGTGGAAGGATACGGGTCTTCTCCATTCTCTATAGACAAACTGAGATCTCACATGTGCTAGGCAACCATCTATCAAGCGCACATCTGACCTTCATGTAGTTATGCTTGACCCTAGATATTATTCAGCGTAATGGGCCACTCTATCCATCAGTACCACTCCCTTTGCCAAATCGTCTCAAAGCCAGTTTACACAGGACTTCAAGTTTCTAGTTTCTGTTGGCCCATCTTGCCCATCCACAGTTGCAGGAAGTTCAAAGGCTGCTAAAGGCATTCCCTTTCAGATTGCGTGCAACATCCCCCTCCCCTTTGCTGCACAGCAGTTGATAAAGTCCCCCATGCTTTATGGGAGACTTCACAAGGGATGAAGCAATGACATAGGACAAAAATAGTCGTCTAGGTCCAGAAATAAATCACTGCTTTCCCAGGCTGTGATCAGTCATTCTTGGATCAGTCTGACTTCCAGGTCCTCTCGGTCTGTATGCATGAGCCCAACAACCTGAGTCCTTCGGGTCTAATAATATTATTTCATTTCAGCACAGGGCAACGAGCTTTTTGCCCTTAACAATCCTGATTTCACTGCTGTGGTGAATTCCTGTAAGAATGGAGGTCTTGGAGGCAAGAGTGCCCTGTTACAGAAAGGAGATGGATGTTGTGCTCACAGAAATGACAAGTACCAAAGGCCTAGTGGCTTCTGTGTCATCTAACACTCTCAGTTATTTTAATATTAGTCCTTAATGAGAAGGAGGGCTGGAAGGGACCTGGAGAAATTGTCAAGTCCCTTCCACTGCCCCAGGATGGAATCAAGTCACTCAAAGATTTGTTCTGACGCAGTGTAGCACAGTATGGGCTCTGCTCTCTGCTTCTCTGACCAGCCCTGCCTGTCCCAACCCCACCAGACCCTGCTGGACAACCCTCTGCAGTGCACGTGGATACCGCTCAGGTAGGAAGCTGCCATGCCCTCTTCTCTCTGCACTTCACAGTCATTTCAAGGAGCACTGCAAAGCCAGTGCCCAGTTTATTTGCAGCAGCAGTTAAAGGCAACCCATCCCATTGCTCTGGAGACATGATGTTTATCCTTCCGTGTTGTCGTCCTTCACCTAAAGCAGTAATTCATGCACACAAGTTGTGTATGTAAAGCTGGATCATTGGTAACAACTCTGTACTTTGTTCTCTATCGTGTCTCCATCCCAACAGCTCAAACGAGGCAGTCCTTCTCATAGCTAGAAAGTGTTTCCCAGGTCTGCTGACAGCGTGTGTGCTTGGGGAAGTGACGAGCCTCCTCCTACCTTAGCAAGCAGCAGAGAGTGTGTTTCTGTTCTGCCGTCTTCCCCCCTTCCCCAGTCCACTCGTGTCAAAACCTTGAGTTTTGTGTAAAGTTGTTAAATAAGCTTCTAGGCAAAATAAAAGATCAAAAGGGGTCTAATTAGCTGCAGTCTGCTTAGGAGTTGTGGATGTTCACCTAGTTTTATAAATTGACACTTTTAACATTAAAACTCAAAGCAAAAAATTATGTAATTATTCCCTTTTTTTGAAGCTTAGGTTTAATGTCTTTATTGAAAATTGGGTACTTCTATGGCATCTCAAGATGCTTTATTCTATCAAATCTGGAGCAAGTCATTTTTCATTTTTGGATTGTAATGTGGTATAAATGATAAGGGCCTGATTCAGAAAGCTTTTTTTTTTTTTCCACCCCACTGGCAGCCTGACAAGAAAGCTTCATAGTCACATCACAATAACCCTGAAGATAATCTATGGTTTGAGTCTTTGCGAAGCTGCTCTCTTTAATACAAGGGAAAGAGTGAGATTTTGAGCTCTTAGTTAGGGTTCCCAAACTTAGCTTGTCATCACAGGATTTTTAGTTCTTTTTATATCTTTTTCCAGACACAGGATGCTAAGGCAAAAGTATGTTTCTCCTACGACCTTTCTGTGCTGCGATCATGTCTCTGGGAGTACTTTGGGTCTAATTTAAATCTCAGAAAAGATAGCAGGTGGTTGAGTGGAGAACATCTGGTGGTTAAAGCAAAGGAGTGAGACACACATAGATAAGTTTTGTTACACGTTTTTCAATTTTGTTCTGATATGACTTGATCACGTCTTGTTTCCCAGTCTGATCGTTTGGATGTACCATATATGATTCACTTTCATGTGTTAGACTTCACTAACTTTGACTTCAATAACCTAGAGTAGCATGGATAGATGAGGGGAGGGTCATCATGAAGTCATGTGTTACAGCTGGATGGGTTACGAATATTATTTACACTGTGTCAGGACACAGTCCCCATTTAGAACCACAGGTTGATAGTGGTGGCATTTTACTAATGTGTAGGAAGTCCTGGTGCCTGCCCTAAAGACCTTACCACCCATAAAGACAAATGGCAAATGCAGGATTTGTGTGAGGGTGACAGGAGAAAAGGGTCAGTTCCTCAGTGAATTTTAAATTTTTTTTTGGATGCTTACCTAAAAGTTCGTGCAAATGGAGGTGGGTTTCTTTGATCTGAGATTCTCATGAGAAATGTCTTTGTGATTTCAACTGCTCCCTGGCTTGTGTCAGAAGTATGGGGCGTGGGGTCTCGCTGGGGATTTGACACAACCCAGGTTTTAGCTGGGCTGAAAGGGAAGTGGGGTGAGATTTTTCTATCAGAACAGGGCTTGCAGTAAAGAAATTTTTATTGGCATCTTTTATATTGTCCTTATTAGAAAGTTTCAATTCTTGATCATCACGCTGGGTATAGGTTCAAGGTTTCCTTTGCACTTGGCTCAGCTCAGATGCTGGAGGAAAATTCCGTGATGGGAGACAGATCCTTTTCCTTCAAAAACATAATTTCTCAGTAAACAGTAGGATCAGATTAGAGCTTCCTTTAAGAATCCAGTAGGGATTTGCTTGAATTTTTCCAACTCTACTTCTCTGATGGCAGTGTAGTGATTAGAGGAGAGCTTTTCAGGTGTCCCTCTGAGAGCAGTCTGGCCACTTGCTTCTGTAGGTTTTTCTGTAGTTAAACCTCACAATGAAAAGCTTGGTACAGCCATATATTATTGATTCATAAAGGTTTTCCTGAGTGAATGGGTGTTCATTCTTTATTATTCTTAAATTATTTCATTGGCTAGCTAAGTAAGCAGGCATTGCTTTCTATCCCCAAGATAGCTGCTTCTGGAGAAGGTTCAGCTATTCTTTCTTTGTGCATACTCTGTATGGACTTTGCTGCCATACAGTATATGTATGGTCCAAGACCTTTTCCCATTTGCTACTTAGCAAGATGCCCAGTGGCTTTGGTGAGAAGAGACAGAGCCCAAAAGCACCTCTGGGAGCCACTGCAGTTTGATGCAATGAGCGGCTGCTGCAATTTAGTGGCTGTTGTAACATAAAGATGCTTTTGCTAAGAAGTTAATGAAAGGGAGTTTAGGTCCCTCTGTCCCACCCAGAGCAGGAGGAGATGGATGTTCTCCCTGGCTGTACATTGGGTCGAGGACTCGACCTCCAGTGAACAGAAAAATGTTGTGGAGCTAGTCCATGCTGTTGGGAGGGTTTATGACACGTGGAGCATTGCTCCTGAGAAGCTGAGCTTGGACAGCACAGAGCAGCTTGCATCTGGCTCTCATACTGCCATAATGGTCATTAAATAACACTTCAATGTTTTAGAGCGCAGTGTTTTCGTTTAAGTATTAAATAAAGACTTTCTTTCAAGGGAATTTAGCTTAATTATCTGGTTCCATGGCTGACTTGAGTAGGAGCTGCAAAATTCTTCAAATGCACCAGAGAATGAAAGTCCTTATGATTTCATAAACTACACAAGATGAAGTAACTGGTCTAATAGGTTTGTGATCTGTAACTGAGGGACACGAGTGTGAGCACGTGTTAGAGGTAGGAAACTAACACTGCTGCCCGAATACACAGCTGCTATCTTGGGTGAAGCAAATACACTCTTTGGTTTTTACTTCTTCTTTCCTAGGTTGCTTATACCAACCTGCCTACTCCCAAGTACTTCATTTAGAGGTATGTGATTTTTTCCCTTTTTTCATACTCCTCAGGAATATGCAAGTCTTGTAAATTCCAATTATTCTTTAACCCTTTAGAAAGTCACCCAAGTTGGCAGATACATAGAATCATAGAATCATAGAATGGTTAGGGCTGGAAGGGACCTTCAAAGGTCATCTAGTCCAACCCCCCTGCAAGGAACAGGGATATCTCCAACTAGATCAGGTTGCTCAGGGCCTTGTCCAACCTGGCCTTGAACGTCTCCAGGGATGGAGCATCCACCACCTCTCTGGGCAACCTGTTCCAGTGTTCTACCACTCTCATAGTAAAAAATTTTTTCCTAATATCCAACCTGAACCTACCTCCCTCTATTTTAAAACCATTACCCCTTGTCCTATCATAACTGGCCCTCCTGAACAGCCTCTCCCCATCTTTCCTGTAGGCCCCCTTGAGGTACTGGAAGACCGCTATAAGGTCACCCCGGAGCCTCCTCTTCTCCAGGCTGAACAGCCCCAACTCTTTCAGCCTGTCCTCATAGGAAAGGTGCTCCAGCCCTCTTATCATCTTCGTGGCCCTCCTCTGGACCCTCTCCAACTGGTCCATGTCCTTCTTATGTTGGGGACTCCAGAACTGGACGCAGTACTCCAAGTGAGGTCTCACAAGGGCAGAGTAGAGGGGGAGAATCACCTCCCTCGACCTGCTGGCCACACTCCTCTTGATGCAGCCCAGGACGCGGTTGGCCTTCTGGGCCGCAAGAGCACATTGCCGGCTCATATTGAGCTTCTCGTCCACCAGTACTCCCAAGTCCTTCTCCTCAGGGCTGCTCTCGATCCAATCACCACCCAGTCTGTATTTATGCCTGGAATTGCCACGACCCAGATGTAGGACCTTGCATTTGGCCTGGTTAAACTTCATGAGGTTGGTACGGGCCCACCTCTCCAGCCTGTCAAGGTCCCTCTGGATGGCATCCCTCCCTTCCAGCGTGTCGACGGCACCACACAGCTTGGTGTCATTGGCGAACTTGCTGAGGGTGCACTCCATGCCACTGTCCACGTCACCGACAAAGATGTTGAAGAGGGCCGGGCCCAACACGGACCCCTGAGGGACGCCACTCGTGACCGGTCTCCACTTGGACATTGAGCCGTTGACCACTACTCTCTGAGTGCGGCCATTGAGCCAATTCCTTATCCACCGAGTGGTCCATCCATCAAACCCATGACTCTCTAATTTAGAGAGAAGAATGTCGTGCGGGACAGTGTCAAAAGCTTTGCACAAGTCCAGGTAGATGACATCCATTGGTCGACCCTTGTCCACCGATGCTGTCACCCCATCGTAAAAGGCCACCAAGTTGGTCAGGCACGATCTGCCTTTGGTGAAGCCATGTTGGCTGTCACCCACCACCTCCTTGCTCTCCATGTGCCTTAGCATGGTTCCCAGGAGAATCTGCTCCATGACCTTGCCAGGCACAGAGGTGAGGCTGACCGGTCTGTAGTTGCCCGGGTCCTCCTTGTTCCCCTTTTTAAAAATGGGGGTTATGTTCCCTCTCTTCCAGTCATCGGGGACCTCGCCAGACCGCCACGACTTCTCGAATACAATAGCCAGTGGCTTGGCAACTTCATCCGCCAGTTCCTTCAGGACCCGCGGATGGATCTCATCAGGTCCCATGGACTTGTGCACCTTCAAGTTCCTCAGATGTTCTCGAACCTGGTCTTCAAGTACAGTGGGCAGTGGTTCATCCTCACAGTCCCTGCTAGTTCTTTCCACAGCTTGGGTGGTAAGACAAGAGGCTTTACCATTGAAGACTGAGGCAAAAAATTCATTGAGTACCTCAGCCTTCTCTATGTCCCGGGTAACCAGAGCACCAGTATCCTTCCGGAGGGGACCTACATTCTCTTTGGACTTCCTTTTGTCCCCTACATACCTATAGAAGCATTTCTTGTTGCTTTTTATATCCCTTGCCAAATTCAATTCCTTCAGGGCTTTAGCCTTCCTCACTTGATCCCTGGTCACTCTTACAGCTTCTCTGTATTCCTCCCAGGCTATCTGTCTCCGCTTCCACCCTCTGTAGGCTAACCTCTTCATTTTCAGTTGGTCCAGGAGCTCCTTGCTCATCCACGCCGGCCTCCTGGTCTTTTTGCCCGACTTGTTCTTCGTCGGGATGCACCTCTGCTGAGCTTGGAGAAGGTGTTCCTTGAATGTGGACCAACTTTCCTGGGCCCCTTGTCCCTCCAGGGCCACCTCCCACGGCACTTTGCCCATCAGGTGCTTCAAGAGGCCGAAGTCCGCCTTCTTGAAGTCTAGGGTACAGAGCTTGCTGAATGGTTTCCTTGCTGCCCCATGGATCTTGAACTCCACTGTGTCGTGGTCACTGCAGCCAAGGCTATCCTTAATCCACCTCCAGCTGATGCCTGCTGCTTTAGTGCCAATCCAAAAATTCCCAGAGCGTACATCATCAGTTAGGTAATAAAGAGAGAAATTCTTAGAAATTCTTATGTGAACACAGGGTTATAACTACATAAAAGACTTGGATTAGATGGGTTATTACATGTATTATTACTTGGTTTTGACTACCTACAAACTAGGGCATTAATCTTGTAATTATGTAACTTATGATTACCTAAAAATGCTCCCTCTTCAAATGACCATTGCAAATTTGATCTTTCCTCTGCTGAAGTGACCTGTCAGCTGCTCATTGTGATTCATTAAATATGTTGCAACTGAGTTATAATCATCACTAGTTTTACAGAATGCATCCAAAACCAAGGATAACTTTTTTTTTGTTTTCACTGAAACAAGCTGTCATTGCTGTCGATGTGTGTCTCCCTCACCTGGAGAAGTCCATGAGGTCTGGATCCTAAAGCTAGTTTCCAATGTTTTCAGTTTTTGAGAGTTCCTTAGAAGTTCTCAAGAATAAGAATGCCTCTTGAGAGCAACATACCAGCATACAGAAAACAGAAATTTGTAAAATAATATTAACTTCTATAATTTCTTGGGTTTTATAAGCTTGATTTCAGATTACTTTATTTTGACTATTTTGTTTTCAGAAGCATTCATCAGAGCACTGGGTTTTCATTTCCTTTCGACCGACAAATTTTGGAATCAGACAAGATACGTCTCTCTGATTACTGCTGGACAAGGCTTTATAGGTAGAGATAGTGTCTTTTATTAGGCAAACTAGTATGGCTGGAGAGCTTAGACAAACTTTGAGGCATACGAGCCCTTCAAGTCTGAAACAGAAGCTTTCAATGTTAAGCACATGCTGAATAAGCAGCTGCTTGGGGTTTAGTTAGATACGTGTCAATTAGACCATCTCAGCAGGGGGAAGGCAGTGAGTACCGGTATCTCGAGGTCATAACCGCAACTACAAAATATTGCTAGATTATTTGTAAGCATCGTCTGGAACACAGATGAAGGGTGGCTGAATTTTATGAGGAAGAGTCTTTCTGTGTCTTAGGAAAGATGTGCTTCTCTTGAATGATCTAGTAGCAACATATGAATGTGAAAGCTCCTATTTTATGCTTGGGAGTGTGTGTCCTCCAGAAATGACTCAAATGTGCGTCAAATTTTCTTCCCTTCTAATCCCTTTTTTTTGCAGGAAGCTCAGCAAAGGGCTTTTACATTCACAGCCTTTTCTGCTCTGACACAGGCAGAGTCATCTTCAGCATGGAAGTTGAAACCCTGTCCCTGGGGTAGCGAGTCCATGGAGAAGGTCACATACGACTGACAACACTGAGCTAGTGAGATCTACTGTTCTGGTTTTGTCAATGATTACCCTTGCCTGACAAAGGTTATACCATGAGCATTGTGGTAACTTCTTAAAGTTGATTGGGAGCTATTAGAGAGTGATAAAAATCAGATATTTCTGACCATGGTGATCAAAGGCGGAATTCAGTGATACTACAATAGGTGCTTGGAGTTCTCCGGGCATTGCCATCAGTATTGTTTAATGACCCAAGTGCTATGGCTATGTTGGGTAAATAGCAGCTTCGGCAGGCATATAGAAAAGAAGTTCTTAGGAAACAGGGGTTTCAGAGTGACAGCATAACTCAGTTGCAAACTGTCCGCTTTCCTTGAACACTGGCAGTTGTCGTATTGTGACTGTCAGCCAGGAGGTTGACCCCACTTTCCGAATCCTGATTTATTCAGAAACCTGCATATTTCCTCTGTCAGGTTTCAAACACGCTGCTTGTGGTCTAAAGGCAACAGTTCCACCAGCTGAGCTGTTGAAGGTTTCTTTCTGGCTGAAGTTACGGACACACGTTAAAAGCTGGTGTCAGGTGAACTTTGCCCAACAGGATTATGAAATTTTCCTCCTCCTTTAAGAACGAGGGTAATTTAATGCTCCTGCCCTACCTATAGGAACATGCTGGTTCAGGAGCACAAATCCTTCACTCTGCCATGCTGAAAGATTTTAGCAGCCTGTGCTAAGAAGTTGCGAGGCTCAGTGCATGGAAAGCATTACACCGAGAGCTCAGTGAGGGTAACCACCAAGTCCCCTGGCAACCCACAGCGTTTTTTTCCCCCATGTTGTCTTCCACCCAGAACTCGTGGGCATCCTCATGCTGCTTGGTGTGCGGAGCACTGGCTTGGGGGATGTTGGCTTGCCGTATCTCAGGTCTTTTACACCTGAATCCCGAAATCGCCTGAACCCACCACACGTTGGAACTGTATGAATCTCTTTCTTGTTCCTCCTGACCAACAACCAGCAATTTCCCAGGCATCAAGTACATGTGTGTGTAGTATTGAGTCGTTTCTTTGGGGCTATTGTTTAAGTCTTCAAACCATGGAAGGAAACCGGGAGCCTGTTTAGATGTCACTAAAGGTCACTGGCTATTTTTATAGATTACATTAAAGAAAACCAAAACTGCACAAAAAGAACATTAAGATCGTAAAGTCAGGACTTTGAAAAATATTTTTGCTGCCAAGCTAACACAAATCACTACAGAGCATGTGCAAACTGATTTTTTTAGGGGCTCATAGCTTGGCCAAAGGTGTGTTACTCTCCCTGTAAAAAATTATTCCCTGACACCATTGTGACCTTCCTGCCAAATTTTAAAGCAGTGCTCCAAACTATAATGCTGAGACTGTTGAACCAAACACTTGCAAGAGATATCAGTTGGTTGTTTGGTTGGTTGATTGGGTTTTTTAACTTGGGTAAAAAGTTTTCCTGTAGTGGATGAACTACATTAGCTGAAATTTTCACCCCGAATTCCAGCCGGGGCAGACAACCAGCATGGAAAGCTTTAATTCAAAAGATTTAAGTCTGGCAAAATTCTAAGAAACCAGAGTCTTATAATAGTAAGTTTTGTACAATGTGGTCAGCCTATCAAAGGGAAATAATTTTTTCTGTCTGTTTTGGTTTTGATGTCATTCCATCAAACACTTAATTGGGAGACACAGCATTAGCTTCAAACTCATTTTGAAGCAACGAACATTAGTCAGACATAAACAAATGGGCTGGGGGCAAACTGCACGACTGCCAAGTGGTGGGAGAGGTTTTACAACGGGCTTTGCAAACTGCTTCCCCGAGTGAACAATATTGCTGCAGAGCAGAAAACAGACCTCGGCTCTGATGGAAGGAAGCAGGGCTTGTACGGCCAATGGGAGGCATCTAAGTCACACAGTCCTGAGCAAGGTATGTGAGTGCTCCGAAAAAACAGGTCAGGTTGGGAATGCTCTTAGGGTGCAGACCTGGCGTTGGAGTGACCTGGGCAGGGAGACAATGGACTTTGACAACGTGGTGCAGCTGAGTGGTGGCTTGAACCAAGAACCTTGCCCGCCTGCTGTCTTGGGGACAGCAGGGGAAACATCCTGGTGGTTTAGAGGCGATTTCTGAGGTTAACTCTAAATTGACCTCCATGCAAATGTGGGTTAAAATGCTAATATGTACATATACAAAAACTGTGCAGGCAGCAAGCTTCTTGAAAAATCATACAGTGACCAGACCTCAAACAGCATAAAATAAGGAATAACCTTTGCTAATTCTTAGTCATCACCACTGCAGAGTATTACAGATGAGAGGCAGGTGGGACTTACTCAAGGTCGTATCTCAAGTCGCAGCACAGCCGAAGGTTCATTCCCAGGTCCTTGGTCTCGCTGCTGGAACAGGCTGCCCAGAAGTACTGGGAATACGTTTGTTTTTAATCTTTTCGCTGTTCTCTTGCTGAGGTGCCTGGAATTTATCTCCAAATTATTTGGAGGGGAAACATGATCATAAAGCCAGAGCTTTGGGCTATGCATGCTTCTTTTCAGGCTCCTAACATCTTTGAAAGGGGTAAGTGTTGCTAACCTGCCTCCTTTGTTTTCTGACAAGGAGAGTAATTTAAAAAAAAAAAACAAAACACACCACATTTTAATCCTTTACACTGAGTTCATGTCAGCTTTAGCTTAACTCGGCCCACATTGCAGGAACTTCAGGAGGCGTTTTATGTTTGTTAAAGTAGATTTGGGTCTTTTATTGCTTTTATGACTGTATCACTAACTGGAGCTGGAGCCTTGTCATGACTGGCACATGCAGCAGGTATAGAGAAGTCCTGCACTCAGTGGCATGAGCAAGAGAAAGCCAAACCTTGGGCTGAGGTTTGCTGAGCAGGGTGCCCAGCCTTCTGCAGAAGGGCTAGGCTTTTGGTTCCTGTCCAGCTCCTTACACAAAACCCTGTCCTTCCTCTCCTGTATCTCTGAAACCTTGGAAGACCCTTTCTCTTCCCAGTATATCGAATTGCAGCTGTCTCACTGGCAGTGAATCACCGCTCCTCAGTCTGCCCTTTTCTTTTCCCCGAGTAGAAGGAAAAGGCTGAAAGTCCCTGGTTTCTGCGGTCACCGGCCGACTGCCCCAGCGAGCTCATATCTGCCCTGTTGAGAGACATCCACGCCCGTCTCGGCACGGCGAGGGCATGAATGCGGCTGAGGAGCACCGGTGTCAGGCAGGCATCATGCCTGCCTTTACCAGGCTGATGGGAAGAGACAGGGACAAAGGTAAAGCTCGTGGCATGAAAAGGCTGCTTGTTGCAGTGTTTCATGGCCAGTGAGCGTGACCAGCCTTCAGGGCTAATTACCGAAGGAGAGAGAAGTATGTTCTTGTCAGCAGACCTACAGGGTTACTATTTAATGAAGCAGATATGCAGGTAGCTTGTTCAATGCCATGAGCGAGTGACTGACTTGTGTCCACAAGGATGTAGGTGTGGGTGGCGGGGTGCTTCAGGTGGCTTTCAACCCCTGGTTGTCTCTCTAAGTGTAGTTGGGCACAACTCTCCTTCTCCAAGCAGTGGTGATCCGCAGCCTGCTTTCCTCTTCTCCAGTTTTTCCCCTCTACCTTCTCAGCTCTTCTTTTCCCTTTTTTTTCCTATCATTTTCCCCTTTTTTCCTAGCCCACCACCTCTTGTTTATTCCATCCCATCCTTCCATAGCTTTCCACCTTATTTTTTCTCCTGATGCTAAATGGCATGGAATACCAGTGTCATCCCTATTTCATCATGCCTGCCCCAGTTCCCTGCTAGTGGTTTGCAGAGCATGTGTGAGCTGGGAACAGCCAGGATCCTCCGTGCGCTTGCATCAGTGTCCCCTGCTGATCCCAGTTGCTCAGCACATCTGACAAGTGTTACTTGTCCTTTTCTCAGGACTGCCCGTGGAGGTGTGCAGGGGGTTGGTGAGCTGTGCCAAACCCTGGTGTTGTGCTGGCAGGGTTACAGCGAGTGCGAGGATGCCTCCATGCTACAGGAATCCCTTTGTGTAGTCATACGCCCAAAAGTTCGTTGTCTTTTAATCCAGTGTCTGTGCTCATCTCTGTGGGAGGGAAGGGACAAAAGACAAGCGAACTGATCAAATGGTGATTTTATTTTTTTTTTCCCCAAACTGGTGTATACAGGCAGGCTCAATGGCTCTTTCTGACTCCTGAACTCATGCTCAGAATTTGTACGACTTACTCCATCCAGTATCACCTCTCAGACTTGTCCTGATGTCTGGGCTGGAGAAGGGTGTTACTAAGGAGGAGTAGCATCTATGGTATGACTGCTCTCAAAGTTTGTTATGGGAACGACTCATTAACTTCACTGCAACCTCTGTTTTCACCTGACAGCAGAGCTATGTTTGACAGGCGATCTTTCTAACGCAAAAGTTAATTAGCATATATATTAGACGGTGTTATGGATCTCCTCTAACAATGTCTTTGGTGTGTTTGCCCGCAATGATAGTTTGATTGTCAAAATTTCATCTGATCTGATGGTCCTGCCATGGTATTGAGAGGAACATGCCAATTTAAAACTTGGTGTGACAGCAGAGATTTTGCAGCACAACAGCCTGGATGCGCGCGGACAGCATGGACCGCAGAAGCAAGAGCATTGGCAGAAGCTTTGGAGAAGACACACCATGGCTGTCTGACTCAAGCCTGCTATTCCTTGTCTGTGGGGACGTCCTTTGGATTCTTTTTGCAGGAGGGTCACCAGGCTATGACAGCTCGAAAAAAAACACGCTTGACTTGTATGTTCCCTGGAATTCATGCTCTGTTTTCTCTGTAGTGAAAACATTTTTTTTTTCCCTGGGATATTAAGCAAACAGATCTTGGGAAAGAGACAGCCTTCCCTTTATTCTCCTCTTTGTCTCTGATTGCTACACAAACCACCTGATATGAGGCACTGAAACGTTGTGGAGCGCAGTTGTGTGTTTGGCATTGGTTCAGGCTGCGAAAGTGGCTGCTGCCTCCGGGAGAACGCAGGGCTGGGGTGCTAGAGTCAAAGCTGTGCTGCCACGTGGATGCTCTGGGTCCCAGCCTCTTGCTTCGTGTCTCTACGGAAAAGACAGACTGTTGAGAAGCAGCCCCTGCTGGCTGCCTCCAGCTCCATGGCCACTTCCAGTGGTGCTAGGAAAAGTACTTGTTTATAGTTGTGTTGCTTCACCCTCTCTGTTTCTCCCTACAGGACTTGGGCCGTCTCTCCAGCTCTGCAGGCCTGGGCTGTACCCGGGGAAGGGACCTCCTGCTGCACTGGCCGTCGGTGACCTGGCAGGGGACGTGGAAGCGCTGGCTGTCACAGCTCCAGAGGGAGCAAAGGGTGCAGCAGCATCACCGGCCAAGGTGGAAGCAGCAGAAAAAGCAGTGGCAACAGGGGAGATGGAAAGCTCAGAGGGAGCAGGTCTGGATGGAACGACGGTCACCCCTGAAGGAGCAGCAGTGGAAGCATCAGAAAAACCAGAGGCAGAAAGAGCTGCTGAAGCGTTTGCCCGCGCAGCAGAAAGGATAGCAAATTCAGAAGTAGCCAAGGTGTTGCAGTCGGCAATAGCTGAGGTAGGGACCCTGGCAGCCTGGGGTTCCCGCGGGGGCGAAGGGGCTGTGGATGCCCGCTGCCATTGGCTGGGCTCACAGACGCCCCATGGCGTGGGAGGCTGCAGCTCCAGCACCCAAGCTAAGCCTGGCCTTGCAGCCTTGCCCTCTGAGTGCCTCAGGTGGATGGGACCCTATTTCTGCTTAGTCTCAAGCTATGGGAGAGATCTTCCTTCTGGAAAAATTAAAAGCAATCCAGAAAAAGAAAAATCCCTCAAATTCCTGCTGAGAGTTTGCGCTCTTTTCCCATCTGGTTTCCCTCTGTCTTTCAGATGAGCTTTTTTTCATGATAGCGGGCACTTTATCACGCCTGGTACAGTTAGGGAGACAAAGCACTCTCCGTTACAGCCCCGCTGGCCACATGCTCATCCTGTTCTAAAGCATTCATATTTAGGGATCAAAAAAGGTCCACGCGTGGTGTTTACTCAGACGAGAATTTTTATTTGACATTTGAGCAATTCTGCCTTGTGTGGTTCGTGAGTTTGCTGAGGGTGATAAACGCGCTTTTCCCATGTGAAAAAACCTGTCTTTTAACATTGATGATGTGGTGATGGATTTTCAGCAGGGCTGGGAGACAGATTTGCCAGGGCTCAGTGCCCACTCTGAGCACCAGATTTTCAGATGTGTTCGGCACCCAGCAGTTCCCCGTTGGGTGTGAGGCTCTCGGACATGTTTGTTCCCATGTGTGGAGCTCGTTTGAAAAGCTGCCTGCCTGCAGCACCGCCCA
This sequence comes from Tauraco erythrolophus, assembly GCF_009769465.1. NCBI lineage: Eukaryota > Metazoa > Chordata > Aves > Musophagiformes > Musophagidae > Tauraco > Tauraco erythrolophus. The sequence goes on from NC_141476.1 coordinate 13,290,060, forward strand.
GCATGCACCTTCTGCTCGCAGGAAAATCTGGATCTCATCTCCCTGGGCTCTAATTTCATTTCGGTTTTCAGGGTCAGCTTGCTGCTATCACTGTTTCCTGGGCCCCAGAGCTGTCCTGAGTACGTGGTGTTTTCTGTAGGCTATTTTCTAACTTATCCTCCAGTTTGGGTAAGTAGCTTCACTCAGGAAGGGCTCTTCAATGTGCGTTTGTGTTGTGTGTTTTTACATCTTGTGGAGATCAACTGGATCAGCACATGCCAAAACAATTCCCTAAATCAGCCTGTGAATGGGGACCTTTATTTTTAAGTATCAGCAGCTTACTTTCTAGTGACTTTTCCAGCACTCATGTATTTATTCTCTTGACTTTTCAGCTCAAAGAGAAGAGGAGGAGCACATGGCTAAAGCCGAGGAACACCACTCAGGAGGAGGAAGACTGGGTGGAAGAGAGAGAAATGAAATGAAGGAGAGGTGATGTTCTGGGTCATACCTAATGGGGGGCTGATACCCTGACACTGTGACCACTCCTGGAATGCAGTAGGGCTGCCAATTACATCTCTCTTGTGACTGCTCATACTACTGAAAATAAAGATATGTCATATTCTGCACACAGTAGTGTTCATGGTCTTTGAAGGCCCTTGTCTCCTGGTTTTGTGAAATGACAGCTCTGCACCTCTTCCTCAAGGATGCAGGAGAGCAAAGTGCGCTGTTCATGTTGGAAAACATGCTACTGGCATGAAATTATATAAAAACGAAATGCTTTAAATATGGAGTCAAGTTTCCATGCCTGTAGGGCAAGAGATGGTCTGTGGGAGCACAGCTAATGGGAATTAGTTTCCCATCCTAACAGAGCAGGTGCATTTACCAGTTTATGCAGCTTGTTCCAGCTCTGAAGTGTTTCTTGCCTAGATGGGAATGGTAAGTATGATCTTTTTTCTTTTTTTTTCCTAATTCTGCTTATTCATCTGGAGCAGGGAATGGGAAAAGGTCTCTCCATCCAGATTGATAATGGTGAAATGCAGACAGAAGAAATTCAAGAAATGGGAAACTACATCTTCAGAACAGCGATGGATTTGCCAGCATGAATGACATTCCTCAGGCAGCTCTGATTGATCATTAAATAAGGCTTCTGATTTTTGAGAGCAAAAAGCATTGTTGTAAGATTGTTTTCTCAGCCTGTGGGGTATAGGTAAGTCTGTGTTATAGTAAGAGTTGGATGATGGGGCAGCCACCATGAGAGGCAAATGATGATGAAGCGTTACGGAGAGTATGGGATTAGAACAGGGCTGATCTTGGTGTGTGTCTCCTGGGTTTTCCTATGAAGGATGATCACAACTCAGAAGCACTCAATGAAGCAAATGCCTGCTTCTGGAATTCCTTCCAAATACTTCATAGTTTGCCCTTCCATCTCCCTCTTGGGAAGCATGTCCTTGTATAGCAGCAAAGTCAAGGGATTTCAGTGCTAGGCTTGGGTCTTTGCACCTCTGCAGCGCACCCAGCACCCGGTGCAGCTCCACTGGCTTCTCTCTCCGTGTAGTGACAGGCTGGGGAGGAGAGAGGAGGGGAGAACAGCAGCGTCTGATTAAAACTCAGCCCCTCTGGCCCTAGATCTGAGGAGACAGAGCCCGCCCTCCCTTCCCTTACAATAATTTTATTTTATTACAAAAAGAGCCCATATTAAAAAAGCTCATGATTATGTTTTCTGTTCACCAAGACTTTTCCTGTATTCGACCTTTGGATAACCTCCAAGGCTTGCAAACATTTGAAAGGAGTAAAGGAGCTCGTTTTATTGCAGGGCCTCAGCATACATTCTTTCCAGCCTATCTTTAACATCAGTTGACAAGAATTATATAATTGCAGTCTGTGATCCCTTTAAGGCTAAAATGTATTCGTTTTCCCTCAAAGAACACTTCAGGTTTCAGAGTTAAATGTATATTTCTTTTTTTTTTTTTTTTCCATCTGGGTTGTTCTGTAAAAAGCCGTTTTCTCTTAAACTGGCAAGTCTCATTCTACCAAGTTGCATGGATTTATTTTTTACTGTGGTTTTAAGCTCACATGTTAACAAGTAGAAGAAATAGCCTCCAAATCCCAACCTGTGTTTCCCATTCCATTGGAAAATTAGTGGGTTACAGAGAACACGCAGAGGGAATTATACTCCTTAGGTGGAATCAAATAAAATTTCAACATATTGATTTAATCAAATTAGTGTCTAATGCTAATTGATAGGCAGTCTGGAGATGGACAGGTAGCTGTATTGGATTTGGTCTTGCATTTCAGAAGCATGACGTAATCTGCTGGGTCAGGAAGGAATTTCTGGTTTCCTATCAGAATGGCATCTGCCACCATGTTTTAGGAAGTTACGGACATCGGATACTTGGATAGGAGCTGGGGTACGATGCTAAAAAAGAAGTTTGAAGATACTATCTGGAATTTAAAAAAATGAATTAACTGTTGCCGCGATGACATTCTGTTTGCATATATTCCTCACCATTCAGGTTTTCACTGGTGTTTGTGCTTCTGGAGAGTAAAAAAAAGCACATAAACACGTGAGCGTTCCTGGAAGCTTTTAATGACAGTTGTGTCTGTGTGTTGGGGCCAGCAGCGCTTGGATCCTCTGCTCGGAGGGACCAGGAGCGATGCCACCGTGATGCTCTGTGCGTACCTGCAGTGCTCCTTGGGAATGGAGCGAGAAGTGCAAAGAAACTACAAAACCCTCATGCCTCTGAGGATTTCTGGACAATAAAAAATGGAGGGAGCAGCAGCCTGGCCATGGGCATTTGCATGCAAGAAGGGAAGTTAAATTTGTCTGGTAAATTGGCTGTTAGGAGTTATTTAGCTGGCTGAAGCTGAAGAGGAGACTGGGCTCAATGGGCCAATTGTCTGCCCTGGTGCAGCGAAGGGGGCTGGGTGGAGTTGAAATCAAGAGGTTTGGAGTGGTTGTTCTCAATTTTGCTATGGACTTACCCCAGACCTTGGTTTTCTTACCTGAAAAGACAAGGACAGTGGCAGCCCACGTGCCTGCCTTCGTACTCTTTTATCTAAGCACTTGAGGAAGTGCAAACTTTTATTCCAAATAGCATTTGCCAGTAAAAATGGGTCCCTTCTTCAAATATTTAGTTAATCTGACACTGATTGCCCCCATTCCCTCAGGGAAGGAGGGGGCAGGGGCAGCATTCCTGGTTTTATAGAGGGGCAGGTTTGAAAGGGCTGTAAATGCATGGTGCAGGGGTTGGATACAATAACCCAAGAGAGGGGAGCCGGTAACAGAATCCTTTTAATGAACTACAAGTCCACAGTTTATAAACTTGGACCCAGATTACGCTCCTGCCTACTGTATAAAAATAACCGCATTTGGATGCCTTTGTGGCCAAAGGATCTTATAACCTGTGAAGTTTTCCCTGCCTGTTTTTCTAACGTAGACAGGACCTGTGTAATACCCTGCATTTCACTGAAAGGGAAAATCTCCGGTCTGTTAAGCTGTTCCCTGCCTTTGGTAGCCTCACTGTATCAGGATTCACATTCTTGTTTCCGTTTCAAACAGGAGACTAGTTTACAAGGCAAGTTCCTCCTTGGAGATCACAAGAGGCTTTCTTTCCCCTTTCTTTTTCTGAGAGGAAGGATTAGGTCACCAGTAATACCATTTGCTTTCTTTTTTTTTTTTCTTCCTTGGCTAATCTGCTCTCCAAGATGTCCATGTTACAAGAGAAATAAAAGGCTTTAAGTGAGCACGGGATTTTTTTCCCCCTCACCTCAGCACTCCAGCAGAGAAGGGTGATTTACAGAAATCACTGCATGGAAAGCCTTAAAACAGAATTTCAGATGCTTATAAGACAAAGCAGAAAGGTAGCAGAGCGGCAGGTGCCATCTCCTTACCTCGCCGGGTCATGTTCTGCCTGCTCTTAAGGAGTTTGGTGGATGGCGATTACAAATATGCCTGCACCGCCTCGGGGTGTATCACACGTGCGGTTACAGCTTTGTATAGGCAGCTCGTGTAGTCCCTCACCTGCAGTCAGGAGGCTTGTCGGTATTCAAAGACCTTTGTCTTCCATTAGCTTTGTGCTTTTTATGTGGTGCAAGCATTAATGGTACCACGTTTCAAGATGAGCTTTTTGAGTCTGGCACCCTTCTGGGTAATGGCATGTGGCATCGCTCGGCTTCACCCGAGAGGAGGAGGAATGCTAATGCCGATGCTTCTATGCGGAAAGTTTTGGGGCTCTCTAAACAAAATTACTTTGATCAGAGCATACTGAGCACAAACAGATTACTGCTTTAGAGAAATCTGTATTATTCTTGTTCAGATACTAAATACTGGTACCAGTCTGTGGTCAGGCGTAAAGATTTTTGCAGCAGTAAGTATGAATCTGCATTGGGTGGTTTGTACCTAGCACAGGTACAGCGTGTTCACATTGGTCACGTTACATTTGGCAAACTGTGTTTAAGGAGCCAGCTCTGCCTTGATTTAAATCAGGACTCCGTGCCAGTCTCTGCCAACCGCAGTTCTGGCTCTCAAATGTTTTCAGCTATTTTTTTTTTTAAGTCCTTTCTTTCTAAAGAGTTTTAAAAATGCTAGTAAATGGACAGTAATGCTCAGCAGTTACACATAAAAAAGCTGTTTATCTGAGGATATCAAAGTACTTGAGGAGGGTGGGTAATTCTCACCGTGCCCTTGTTTTGCAGGGTGGGATGCTGGCAGGCAGAGACAGCGAGCCGTTTATCTGAGTAACAGAGTCAGTAGCAGAGGTAGTAATTAAAACTTTGGTCTCATGACACCCAACTCTGTACTGTAACCGCTAGACAAACTGCCTCCCGGAACCGTATCTCATCTCTATCTCCCTACATATGCACAATAAAGCCTTTGTAGTATATGCTGTACACTTGCTATTGATAGTTGTATCAGCTGAAAGATAATGCTTGCTTTTCTAACTGGCTGCGAGCGTGCTCCATACAACCTCAATTATCTGAACATAATGGGGGAAAAGGGGAGAATTTTGGATAATCGAGGTTTCAAATAATTGCAGGAGTTTTCGATGTAATTAATAGACTTGGTGGGGACACAATATGTTTTGGAGAGCGGGTTCGGATAATGATGTCAAACCGTGCAGTCAGTTAATAACCAACATGCTGCCGTTTAGGATATGTTTTTGCTTTTCTTTTTTCTGAGGGGAGGTGTGTCTCTTCCTTGCTTTGTTTCAGAGGAAAAAAAAAAGGGACAAATGCATTTCAGATGTGTTGCTGGTATCCCTTTAAGGTTGGTGAAGACCAACAGCCGTCCTTTTGCTTAATGGAAAGCCGCTTTTAGACGTGGGCAGTTTAAAAATACCGATCGATATGCGTTACGCAGCCTGGACGGTGGCGGGGCGTGGGCTATGTGGGTGGCTCTGAATGTCTGCAGAGAAGTAGGACCAGAGATCATCTGAAAAATAATTTCCCCTGCATATGCTGTAAACTCTAGGATTTCAAGTATGACCCAGCTGTTAATGAGCTCCATACAGGCAAACAAATGTAGGGTTACTGTAGAGACGCATTCATTTATGAAGATAAAGCATGGTCCGCAGGACCCGGTAACGGCTCACATGGTGTCTTTGCACTGAAAGCTGACTTCTTGTGAGGGAAATCTTTACTAGTGTGACTTAATAAATTTCACCGTGCCATCTAGGCAAGCCTTGCAACACTGCCTACCTTCTGAGCAAGCTAATTTGTTTCTAAAAGCAGCAGAGTAAAAAGATGGGATAAAGTTTGCAAAGTAGAGCAGGAAGCGTTACTGACTGTTCGGCTTTTGTCACACCGTACGCTCTCACCACAACCTGCTTTTAAAACCAGCACTGTCCTCTGCCTCTCACCAGGCACAGAAATTAAGAGCAACCTTTACTCTCAAAGCCATTTTACACTAACAGATGGGTGCAGGTAAGGCTGAAAGACCTTCAGGAAGGGATTAACTCAGTTTGGTGTTTATGAAATGCAGTGTTAGGCAGAGGATGGCTCTTCAGCACTGACCAGTCTCGCAGTTCATCCTGAAGCATTAACCTGTTCTGAGACTGTGGCAGTTACGTGCCCCCCATCACAGAAGCACACACACATGTTCAGATTAGTACCAAAACCACGGTTTGGCTTATTTTTCTCAGCTATTAGCTGAGAGGCAGGATACGTTGACATCTGGGAGCTGCTGTCTGACTTCTTTTCTGAAAAGATCAGTCCGAACCTTAGTTGCTTTAAGTGATAATCTTAATTTTTTCCCTGTAAGTTTACAGTGCCTGGTCTCATCAGCTACTTTAAATACCAGAAAAATAAATATATTCTCTTGTATGCTTCAGTGCTTACCCTAATATACATGTTTGCAGAGAGAACGTGCGTATTTATTATCTTTAATACAGTCTGGATGTCCATACACATATATGATTCTCCTTCTATTTAGGCACCAATCTGTGTATATGTGTTTGAGGGTTTCAGTGGAAACAGGACTGACCCCAGCATTTACGTATCATTAGGAGGAACAACGGTTCACCCTTTAAAATGACTATATTTGGAAATCTGATTCAAAACTCACGCTGGTTTAACTTAATTTTGTGGCTTTTCTCCAGATTTTCGTCACCAGTGGAAGCGAGGACAGGATCGAGAGGAACATTTGTGCTTCTTGAAGGTGAGTGGTCGTTCACACACACTTGCGCAGTAGATGCTGTGAGGGACCGGGTAAGGACACAGCTTTCAGCCCCAGCGTGAGAAAATGACAGCACCGAAGCGTGGTGCTTTTACAGTTCGGTTTTTGTGCCTTTTCTCTTGCTAAGTTCTTTTCCCCACTACTCTTTGGTTGTTGTGAGTCTTTTTTTTTTTTTTCTTTTTTTTTTTTTCTTTTTTTTTTTTTCTTTTTTTTTTAGTATCTGGTCAGCTACTTTTATGGGAATCTCGTGTTCCTGCTTTTTTCCCCTCAGATCCTCTCAATGCATCTTTGGGATCATTTCGTGGCGCATAAAGTCGTGCGATAAAGGCCGGAGTTGTGTTTAACAGTTCAGACAGTGGAAGTTCACAAGAGCTGCGCTGGGGAAGCCGCGCTGTGAATAGAGCTGTAATTGCCTTTATCACGTTGTTTAGACTGGCGGGCCGAAACGCGGCCATTTCGTACTTGTCGAACGGCTTCACCGAGCCGGGCGTTTGCGTGGTCCTTCGGGCCGTGCTGTCAGAGCGCCGCAGATGACGTCAGAAGCAGTGCCAGCCGTTCCTCCGGGGGTCTGACAGTCCGAGAAGTCGGTCCTTAGGGAAGGGCAGGGGAGCGGGCGGAGGGCGGGTCGGGCTGTCCCGGCCGCGGGGGCCGACAGAGGGCAGCAGCCTCCTGCCGCTGGCGCGGGCAGCGCGGCGGCGCCGCCGCGGAGCTGCCGGCAGGTTTTTACTGCTCCAAGCCTTTTTTCCACCCTCACGGAGAATCCAAGTCCCCCTTGTCTGTCGTCTGTGTGGTAACTGCCCGCTGCAGTCTGGGGGGTTTGGGGTTTTTTTTTCGTGGTGTGTGCGCGGTTGCAGATGTACGGCGGGGAGGCTTCTGGCGTGGTTTCCTGGATAAATTTCCCCGTGATTTCAAAAAAGAAAACAAACCCCAAAACCCCACAAACACCTAGAAACAATATTGTGTTGCTTACACAGAAATACTCCCTGAAAAACATCCGAGTAAATGCTTATATAGAACATATAAGTTCCTGTGTAGCTTTCATTTGCATGTGGGTGCGTATGAAACCCGAGATGATATATCATGTTTTGCTTACATTTTTGTTTCAAGATACTGCTATGGGTAGATTACACGATGGATTGTATTTTAGTTGGTGTTTCAGCACTTCTTACTCTCCTATTTTCGCTACACGCACGCTCGCTATTAAAAGCCCACGATTATTACTTTTTTCGACTCTCTCTTTGCCTGTTAGCAACATCTTTTAGAAAACGAAGTGAACCAAAAGCCTTTTAGATCCCATGTGGATTTATTACTCCAGTATCAGTAGCGTCAGTGCCCAGCTCTGAACTTTACGGGCAGGTAGGAGCCGCTTGCCCTGGTGAGCTCGCAGCCGAACCCGCCGCAGTACGAGCGCACCGCGGCGAGCGGCAGAAAGCGTGGAGCAAATGGTTACAAACGAGCGCTGCTCCTCGGTTCCACAATTTTCCGTTCATCTTAAACGCACTTTATTGCACCTTTTCTGCAGTTCGTTCCGAGGACAGCCACACTAATAATCCTTATCCGACATAGGGGAATCCCCCTCCTGGCTGTCAGCTTGAAGCTGCGGCTGGCATTCTGCTGCTCTGATTTGTTGACTTTGATTTTTTTTTTTTTAAAATTATTATTCCATATGAGCGCTTGTTTGAGTTGCTGGTGCAGCTCGCCTCCGACCACAGTCTGAGACCGAGAAACAGTGGCTATAATCTAGCCGCCGCGTTTTCCATCGCTATATTTTTCAGGGCTTGTGATTTCAGCGGAATATACGGCTTGTCGTTTCAGCGGGGCTCTCAAACTGGGCGACAGCTGTGAATTCAAAGTGAAGAATCCAGGAGAGAGGCTGTATGGATGTGTAGAGCTGGGGGTGTTAGATACGGACAGATTCTCTAATACACCAAAAATGTTATTTTTGATTGTTGGTGCTCTGGAAGCTTTTTGTGCTATTTTTTGCTGATGGCTTGAACTATTCCCCAAACTGAAAGTAGTTGCTTTTCTCATATTTTAACAGCAGCTTCTAATAAATGGAAACCCATCCCAGTATTTAGAAAATCAGTGTACTGAACACATGCTGAGCAGCAAGCATGATTCTTGTTGAAGTTGTTCTCCATGGTGAAGTATCAATGTTTTATACGTTAAAAACAGTACGTGCAATTCCTCACGACTATTACGTTCACTTTAAAACAATGAAGCCTTTGCTTGGGAACGCTCCTGTGTTCATCAGAGAGCAAGTGCAGCACTGGCCCCAATCAATAGAAGTTTGCTTGTGGCAGGACTGATGAAGCCATTGTATAAGAGAAGAGCCCGTGTAAGTATTAGATTATTTTTCTGACGCTTTTATTTGCTTGTTTTCAGGCAAATAGTGTCACTTAGAGCAAGTAATTAATTTTTTTCTTTTTTTTAAAAAAAAATCTAACTGTGCAAACAACACTGAAAATTTAGCACTGAACCTTGATCTTACGGGATTAGTTCCCATCAACTTCACTGACTCCGTTTACAAGAGTAAAGGCCACAGGAGAAATCCTGCACAGGAAAACGTATTCTTTGCCCTGGAAACCTTGTTACCTTACATGATCCAGGTATAAACAGTAGGTTCATTCCCCATGCACAAAGGATGAACTCCTGCCTTTCTTACTCCAGCAGGGTTTTGCCAGGGCAATTTTACTCCTGACTTACACCTTCTGTAACCTCCGTGTGAGCAAAATTCAGCCCTTTGGCTCTAATTGGAGCCTGTTTGATCTAGTCCTTTATTGCCGAGTGGTATCAGGAAGGGAGCTGAGCACAGAAACGTGACTACCACCGAGCTGCTATTTGTTGCACTGCATTATCTGTAGTATCCTTGTTATTCTAGAAACTTTTTTCCCCCTGCCTGGAACACTTTGCTGCAGCAAATGAAGAAGGGGAAAAAAAAAAATGAAGAGACCTTCATTTGGTGGCATAGAAAATTTGCATAAAATATCGCTCTAAGCATTGAAGGATCTTATTACATAGGGTTTTGATGATAATCTTTGTTGAAATAATATTTAACACATGCTGCACTTTTAATTAAGTATCTGAATAATCTCAAATTAATACCAGAGGTTTAAAAATAAGTTTTCATTTTAGTGAACTGTAACATAATAGCAAGCTGCATGGCAAACCCCTCCTTTACCCTTTGATTTAATTAAATGCCCTTCTGTGTGCTTCTTCTCACTTCAGAAACACACAAAGAAATCAGACTCAGACATTTATTTAGTATTTTGCCGCTTTTCTTCTCCCTATGTCTTTACCTATTAATTTGCCTTGCTTCTTCTAGGGCTTTGATTAAGGTGTTTCTTTGGCAATTGGCTGGTCTGGGGCTTTGCAAACTGGCCTGCGTGTTTGAAAGGGCAATTACAGCGTGTTACGCATTTGTGGTGTTGTTTCAGTGCCGTGGTGCTGACACACGAGTCCCTGTTCGGAAGCAGCAGGCTGTGGCGGGGAAGCGTTGGGTGGTGTACGGCGCGTGTGCGGTGGGGAGGATGCAGCCTCTTCAATCCCGGGGCAGCTCGCGCAGCGCGGTGACACGCTGGAGCGTGTTATGCTCCTGGAGTTTGATTATAAGGTAAAAAGGGGCTTAACAGCGTCATGGTTTCAGAGAGCAATCAAACCATTGCAAATAAATTCATGTTTATTCTATTTATTTTTTCAAATTAAAAAGGCCTGATCTGGCCAATTTGTTTGCCTTCCAGTTAGGCATGTTTGACAATCACTACTTCATTATTCCATTTTAAGAAATTCCATTAACCAAAGGAGTGTAAAAAAAAAAAAAAAAAAAAAGACTTTGCTTAGATCCATGTCAGCGAAATTGTTTTGCAGAAGCCACCTCGCTCAGCGAGCGCCGGCGCGGGCCGGAGGGGGCTGTTTACCGCCCTTATGAAAACATACTCGCAATTTGGGAGCACAAGGATGTGAAGCAGGCTGGCTTTGAAGGCTCTCGGTTAGATTTCCCCCTTTATCCCTTGCCATCTATCATTGTAAAGGAGACATATATAACCACCGCACTTTGTATATTAAGGGGAGCTGCCTGCTTTTTCCCTTTTCTGAGATAATGACGCCAAGAGTTGTTGACTGCTGTTATCTCTGATGACAGCCTTATCTGCATGGCTCTGATTCCCGCTCCTGGAGTCAGAGTCGGAGATATCCAGTCCTTCGGAAACTGACCACTGCTCCCATTACAGCTGTGCAGGCTGGAAAGCAAATATTCAGGGGCACCAGAGTTCTTAATCGGTCGTGCTGTTTGGTACGTTCTCCCTGCCCCCCCCCGCCCCCCCCCCGATATGAAGTATTGAAGGGAAATGCTGGAGGTAAGGAGAAAGGAGAGCCTCAAAATAAGGTCAGATAAAAGGTAAATGCCCCCAGGTCTCCCCAAACAGCCTCTGGTGGGGACAAAAGAAGGCGATAACCAATTGTTGAATGGTGTTGGTGCGTGGCTCGGCTTCTCTGCACCATGAGGACCCCTTGCTCGTGGACCTAGGAATAATACGTACGCAGCGAAGGGACCGTTACACCCTCCTGGCTGCACCGAGTGAGAATTCGGGAGTTTAATTCCTATGAACGTAATAATCTGCAGTTAACTGGCTAACTTTCACTGTGCCTTCAAGGTGTGCAGCACTGCTGTGGCTTGGCACGCCGCGTTCCTGTCCTTTGGAGATCTCAAAGCAAATTTCAAATATTTATTAATTTAGCCTCTTAATGCTCTTGAGGAACAGCCTTGTTTTACTTCTGCATAAAGCGAGATACAGAGATAGCGTGTGCACTTGCTTGGATCGCCCCGAGCCGGGAGCAGAGTCAGCCGTGAAGCCCAGGTCTCCTGACGCCTCACTGGCACCCTGCTCATCATACCCATCCAGTTGCCCAAGTTTTAACATTACAACCCTTAAAAATAGACAACTCAACCTGTTTGCCACAATGTGGGTTTCTGCAAATCCCACTGTTTGAAAAGCACGTTTCATGGTGGAAAAACTCCTGGATGATTCCACCTTAAAGCAGCGCTAAGCAGAGCCCTGCCCCGTACTTTGCCTCATATTCCCTGCTAGATCGTCTGCCCTTTCTCAGATACAGGGGGCTGTTAGGAGTTTTTTTTCTCCTTGTCATATCTTATAATATATGTTTCAATCTGAATGCTTAGACCAATTTCCCTGATATATGGTCCAGCCTGTCTTTACTACGTTGCACCTCTTATGTCAGTTCTCTGCAGTCTGGACTTGCCTAAGCTGCAGTTTGAGGCTACTGAGGTTAACTACAAAGCGAGCGTTACTGGAAAGACACATCGCTAAAGTATGCTGATGCTTTTTTTTTTTTTCCCCATTTTAAAAATGTGTTGTACTGGAAACTGCAGTGGGGTGGGAAGATACTGAGTTTGCCCTAAAAGTTTAAAGAGATACTTGTTTTTCTAATGCTTCAGAAGAAGGCAAAGCCAGACTTTTTTTAGTACTGAAGAACAATTATTGATTAAAAACGAGAATTTGTACTGAACAATCACTCTAAATTTCTTTTTATTTTGGTTGAAAAGGCAGCAACATATAACTGAAAAGTTTCCATTTTAAAGGAATTTTTTTTGTTTGAAAAACCACTTTTGCCGTTCAAGAAGTTTTTTCCCCACTGCCAGAAGGGTTTTGTGCGGTGTAACACGTGACCACCAAGGAGTAGTTCTGCACTTTTCTTATACCTGACTTGTGGGACTGTTTTCCTGGGACATATACAACGGTAATGATCTACTATGAATGTTCAGTTAAGGTTGTAGGAAATCTGTTTAGGATATTATTAAATCCGCAGAAAACCCAGTTGCAGACCACAGTGTGGAATGTTCTTACACGTAGTGTTTGAAGAGGAGCTTGGGTATTAATAACTTGTCTGTTTTTTCCTCTCCAGTGCTTCCCGCTGGTCTAATAAAAGTGAATACCTCACCCTGTGGGTCTTGCTTTACTCTTGTACGTTAGGACAGAATAGAGCATGTACATAATGCTTATTTTCCAAAGTTACGAGGGACCGCAAGGGATTAGGATGGGAAGCATAGCCCCGTTTCACTGTAGGAAAAATCGGGATTACAAACTCAGATATAGCATTTGCTTTTATCTGGGCCTGTCTAGGGTGCTAGTTCAGGGGCTTCAGAGACTGACCTCAGGAGGGGCCCTGGCCACCGGTGTCCTGTCTGCTGGCTCCTTGCTCATGTCACCGAAGACACATCCTTCCCCATGGAAGTTTCATCAATGCTGGCATCGCTGAGAGCAGAGCTGCACGACAGTGCCTGCCGGAGCTGAGCTGCCCCGTAAGTAGCATGTAAACACTGTGCTAAAGCTCGGCACCACCTCTGCTGGGATTTTAACCCCAGCTCACAGGCACAACTGCAATTTCGTTGTTCAAGCGCACGGTTGCACAGCCCTGGTGTCGGTAAGGGCAGTTCAATTCCTGCATTTGCAGGATGGAAACTTTTTTCCCTGACAGTTCCTCTGTTGTGATTCCCCTGCCCAGCACATGCTGTCCTTGACCATGAACGTGGACGTTTTTCTGTGTCATTCTCAGCTGCGCATCAGAGCACCGCTGCCGCACCGTGGGCTCCTGTCCCACACCACAGCCCCGCAGTGGGAGGATGTCTCCCCGTGTGTTCAGGGTGGAGGTGGGAGCAGTTTTTGTGTGTTGGCGAGACTTATCTGTGGCTGTGCGAATGTGTTCTGCCAGAAGCCCGCCTCTCCCGAGCGTTAATTACACAGCCCTGTGTGTTCCTCAGTTCCCAGCTGTAAAAAGGAGATACCCTCCTTAACCCACGCTGTCGCTTTAGTTCACCGCAGCTCACAAAGTGCGTCTGGATCCACAGATGGGAGGCACTGGAGAAGTGACAAAGATGATTAATAAGGAGATTATTAACAAATGCCACAGGTCAAATTCTGCACTGGTTCCCAAGTTAGTGCTTGACACGGAGGTCAGGGTCATGAATGACTCCCCAGGTGGTTGGGAGCTGGACTTGGCACTTGGATGTAAAGCCAGGATAGGCAAAAATTAGGTTAAATAGATTTGACCTGCACCTGATAAGAACATTTCTGAGGGAATGAGAGGTTTTCCGTGGTATTACAGAAGCATTAAAGTATCTCCCTAGGTGAGTTATGAGTGGTGCCACAGACCGGTGTAGTTATTTTGCAAGCTGGTTTGTCTGTACTTTTGTGATTTGAGGGGCTGTTGACACTTAAACAAAAATCTCTCAATCTCTGATGGTCTTGGCCAGGCAGCAAAGTGCGTACTTGCTGTGGGGGAGAAAAGCACCGCTCTCCTGAAGCATGGTTTCCATTTAAACTTTCGGAGAGCTCCTAGCTCCAGCCCGCCTGTGTTTATCTGTGCTGAGTGTGACTAGGAATTGGAAAAGGGAAAAGAGAGAATGGCTGCTTTTTAAAAAGCTAATTTAAAAGCAAGCGCAGTCTTCTGTAAAGATGATTCTGATTGACCAGAGCTCTTTTAAAGGGACAAGGTTAAATGCATTTGTATTGAGAACGTGGGATTAGACACGCGCAAAATGAACAACATAGTCTTTATTTTTTTCATACTTAAATGGCCAAGAGTGTAAGTTAGTCAATTCCTGATGATTTGGGAGTGCAAGAGGATTTTCTGTATTGTTTTTTTTATTTCATAAAGCTCTTTATCTCTGGCTTTGTATTTTGCCACCAACCTTCTTCTGACCACTATCCTCGTGTAATCGAAGGGGGGAAGTATGCGTTGACAGTAAATGGCACAATCGGTTGGAAGCTACAGGTGAAATACTTGTAAGCCTATTCCCATGTGCTCCGCTTTAGCAGTGTAAAACTGCCTCGCATGGGAAAGGCTGATATTCATACTGCTATTTCATACAAGATCTGAAGTGGCTGAGGGTTTAAAACAACTCTGTGAAGCAGAGAATCAGTATTATTTACAAAGTGCTGATGCTTTGGCAAAAAACCATGAACAGACCCAGTTCAAACTGATTGCTGTCTACATGCAACGCTGTGTCTGGAGCAGGACTGCCTTTTCTTGTATATTTTTACTGTGTGATTTTAATCTTGGCTGCATCTGTTCATTGCTGTTGTAAAAGGAAGAAATTGTAATAATTTGAAGAAAAAGCTGGGAAAGTGGGAGTTTCTTTTATGTCAGCTTTATAGCCAGGGAAACTGAGGCATGGAGTGGTCCTGGAGGTCTGTGGATGAAGAAAACTGGCAAAGTGATGGAGGAGTCGAGGAGAGAGCATGGGACTCTCGCACCACGGTGTCGGCAGGAAACGTTCCTGGTGCACAAGTATCACGGGAGAGCAGCCCAAAGTATCTGCTTGCCCACGCACATCAGCAGCACTTTTGGCCCAGGGAGCTAAGGACTGGAAGAAGACAATGTGCCTCATGAGTTGAGATTTGGTAGCTTGGTCTCTGGTGGAGCACGGTACTCCAGGCTGTTTCTCAGGAAAATTGGCTGGAAGCAACTCAGCTTAAAACTGCCTTTGGATGAGCAAAGCCACTTCACGGGCTCTCCACGTGGGCTCTGCGAAAAGGAACTCTGGTCTCAAACTGCACACCAGTGTCCAGAAAGATATTTCCTATCAGTGGAGTCTCTTCCTTAAGAAAAAAAAAATAATAATAAAAATAAATTAATTCCAGCTTGTCACAGACCATCTGCCTTGTCTCAGCTGTCTGGCTTTACCCTCCCACCCTTACTTTGGTAGTGTCATCTCTCTAGATACTATCTCACCTTTCTGGAGCAAACAAGCCTCTTGCTTATGGAGATGAGGCCAGGATCTCTGCTGCAGAAAAGCCGCATGTCACTGTGTGAGTTCAAATGAGCTGCGTTGAGTCACGCCAGCTGAGGATCCCGCTGGTTGCATTTATTGCTGAGAGAAGACCAAAAGTGAATACCCAGCACAAGGGAGGTTCTGTCTTGTGTGCCCCATAGGCTTAATTAGCATACAGATTTTTGTTCACTGCTACTTCTTAAAACCAAAACCACTAACAAGCAAATGATGTAAAGGAGAAGGGCAGAAATGCTGTGTTCATGGCTTATTACTGTTTATATAGCACCGAGTTGAGAAAGGCACTCTTGATGGCATGAAATACTGAACCTAATTAAGCCAGATGGAGCTTTGGTGTTGATTTTAGTGGAGTCAGGATTGTGCTTTCCCAAGAAGTTCCTGTTTTAAGGGTAATTCTTGCCTTGAACAGAGGTTCAGCAGGCAACAGGATAGGTTTGGATCTGCTGGGCAAAGTCTTGGCCTGCAGGAGCCCCAAATGGTGAGAATGAGCCCTAAACACTGCAGAGCTGTGCTGCCTGGGGTTGCCCCCCTTTAGTGAGGACATGTCCCAATGGACCTGTGACTAATCAGATGTGCTGGTCAAACATTTGTCACTTATACTGTTGGAAAAATTGTAAGAAAAATAGCTTCCTACAACCAAGACCTAATTTTTCTGTGCATTCCTACTTATTTCTTTGTTCCAGATTTAATTTTGGCAGTGAATATTCCAGGACTCCTGTTCAGAAGAGAGTGGTCTCTGCTTTCTCTAAATCATCAGGTTGAGTCACTGCAAACATGTTATTTCTTTGCTGTGGTGTTGTCCAAGATTTAGAGGTCACAATCCAATGTGTTAGCCAAAACAATGACCTTGACTTGCAAGCGAGAAGGTTTTTGAAAGGTTGGTTGAATCGTTGGAGATTTTTGCCTACTTTCTGTGTTTGAAACCATTAGCATACTAAGCTACAAAGGTCAGATACTCATTTTTCCAGCTGAAGATTTTGGGGCTGTTTGTGCTGCTCACCTTAAGACACCTGTCTTGAGTACCTGAGTGGTGAAGCTCCTCTTCCTAATTTATCTATTCTCCTCTGGAAGCAGCATTTAAAGACCGAAGTTAGGCACCCAGTTCACGGTTTGTGTGAGCACTGCTCAACTCTGGTTTCATCTCATCAGCTACCTCTGGGAGCTAAAACTGAAGCTGAAGGAAAACATTTGTATATTATAGCTTCATGATAGCAACACAAAAGTTGGCAGCACTGCAAGCTTGTGCTCTCAAGCCAGCTGTGAAAATCTAGGTGTGAGAGAGAGGGCCCAGCAGAGCTGTTTCCTGGAACGTGGAAAATACTGCAGCAAGTGTTCTAGGACTGGAAATTTGATTTTAACACCAGCCCCTTTGGCTGTATTCTTGCTCTCGTCTGGTTCCCGTGTCTGTCTGTGCCAACGCATTTCAGTGGCATTTACTGTTTATGCCAAGATGTTCTGACATGGGTGAGTATTCTCCCCTTCCCCTAAAATCGGGAGGGAGTTCTGCTTATCCATCTAAGAAGCCATTTCGCATGCCTGTGTTGCCCCCTGTCACAGGTAAGCAGTACAGTAAAAGCCACAGTGTGAGTGAGAATAGGGAATAGCCTTAAATAAATTTGAAGGAATCGCAGTTCACCCGTAGATGCTCCATAGCCATATAAATGGGTGAGAGTTGTTGCATCAATTACTCTTCCCAAGCTACTCGACCTACTCTTCTACTTCATGACCACATGAAGGTTTCTGAGGTTGCAGATTTGTTAGTGGAGGCTGTTGCCTTCTGCGCCTATGTGGCAAGTGCTACAGATCAAACGAACTCTTCAAGTGGGATCTGGATCCAATTCCAGAGCAGCTCAAGAACATTAGGGCACAGTAATATCACTGCCATAAGGACCAGCAGGTTGCTATTTCTCTTTTTGTAAAGCTGTTTGTCTAAAGACTCTGGTCTATGTCTCTCACATACTTACTCAAGCTGTTCTCTGTGTCTGCAGGTTTATCTGCTTGAGTCCCATCTCATGCTCAGCAAGAGCTGTTGAGTGGGATTGGGAAGGACCTAACGGCTAAGTTTTACAGCGTTTAAATCCCCCTTTCAGTTGTTTAACATCTATGTAACATTTCTTTCTGCTTTTCCCTTCCAGAATTGAAAGGCCATTTCATGGAGCGCAGTGACCTGCCCTGGAGGGCTCTCCGTGGCCTGTGGTTTCATGCTCTGCAATCTCATCCAAGACAACTGCATTCGGGGTTTCCCTTCCAGCCTTGCCTCCCACAGAGTGCTTCGGAGTGGGTACGTTTCTGTAGTGCAGGACAGCCCAAGAAACACTGCAGAGCACGTGGGTGGAGGTGTCCTGTGCAAAGACAGCTCTTCTGCACTGCTCCTCAGCCCCACGCTGGCAGTTCATGGTGTGTTGTATTTGCATACTGTGCATGAATTGAGATAGATCTTACACTAATGCCAATATAATTGTTTATCTCTTTCCCTAGCCAGCAGCGAAGGCACCGTGTCTCCTGTTGCGGAACATGCCAACACTTTAAATATGCTCCTGCCAACGTCCTACGTAAATCATCTTATCCAGATCTTCCCTGTCCTTCTGGTGGTTGCAGTCCTGGAATCCCATCTTGTTCTTTGGTTATCCAGGGAGTTCATTACTTGCTCTCAGGTAAGTTGACATACTAAGACAGGACGTGACTCAAGCCTTTCTGCTCTGAGGACTTCTGCTTCATTGTAAATGATACGTGATCAGTCTGTGCTCCCTTAGAACATTGCGTAGTGGACAGAGCAACGCATTTCATCTCACTGTGTGTTTTTATGGTAAGCTGCTGTCTGAGATTGTAGGATCTGCTCTCTTTTCCGCAATGAGCATGCCTGAACGTGTACTGTGATGAATCCTGGCAGAGACCTCCCATGCCTTTAGCAGCAGATTGCCCAGGTCAGCCCAGTGCATGGTGTTTGAGAGGTGATAGTCCAACTTGCAGAATGCCACAGAACACTTTAGCTGATTAATTATCTGGGCTTGAAGAACAGATGTTCCTTCAAGGAATAACCATGTAGGACGTAAAGCTGCAAGGTGGTTGAGGCTTTGGTGAACCTCTGTTCTGTCTTCAGGACTTCAATAAGAGAACTCAACCAAATCTCCTTGCCTTTTTAGGCAAGAGGGTTTGTAGTTACCTAACTAAATTAATTTGGTGGAGGACCTTCCATACGCCATCTAACCCCTGCTTCTTTTGACTTTCTTGAATCAGCAAGGTACCTACATACCAGAGAGGAGGGGGGAAATGACATTTTGATGAATTTGGAGTGTCTGCATGGGGCTTCGAACGTATTTCACAGAGTTGTTTTCCAAAATACTGAAACCAAGTGTAAAGGGACAGTTTTTCATGTGAACGTTAGGAAAAGCATAAGGAAATTTTCTGGGCGTGAGATGCAGTTGGAATTCATTATCACTCCAAAGAGTGGAGAGCACTGCGTTGGTTTGGTGGCACTGCCTTGGTGTCTATGTTTAACCTGCATGGGGGGCTAAACGATAGCCAGCTGTTCTATTACCCAATGATCTCTCCCCACTTGAGGAGAGGAATCGGGAAAAGAAAGGAAGATCCATGGGTTGACTTAAACTATTTAATAATTGAAATAAAACAAAATGGAAAATTATATAGACAAAAAAGAGACGTACAGTGCAATTGCTCGCTACCCCTTGACCAATGTCCAGCCCGTTCCTGGCTAGCGATCCTGGAGCAGGAAAATCCCAAAAGCGCAATCCGAGAAGAGAGAGAGTAGGCCTCAGGAGCAGAACGATGGGCAAGACCCTCCAGGGGTGGTGACCACTGAGAAAGAGAGACCATCTTCAACTTCCCAATTTATAGTGAGTATGATGTTACATGGTATGTAATATTCATTTGCCAATTCAGACATCAGTCACCCTGGCCACGCTCCTCTTAGGTTCTCGGACATCTGGGTTGCTAGCAAAAACAAATTGAAAAGTCCTTGATCACTAGGGATACCTGCACACCATGGCTGGCTGCAAACTTAAACCAAAGTGTCTTACCAACTCTTTTCTCACCTAATCAGGTGCTGCAGTCGTCTTGAAAACACAGATCACTTTAGAAATGCATCTTTTCTGAACAGAAAATTGATTCTATGATGCTATCCCAGCAAGAGCAGGACACTTAATTTGGTGGCACTGCCTTGGTTTAGTGGTGCAGGTACAGGCTCCGTCCCATCCCAGCTGGACAGAGCGGAGCAGACCAGGCAAGTACAAGTCAGGGAAACAAGGGTGGGTGGGTGGGCCTGTGTGCAATGGTGTGAAGCCAGACCTTGCCAAGAGGTTCAGGGCCCGGGCTCTGCTCCTGCCACTGTCCTTGTGTCGTGGGCACATCTCCGGTGTCCTGTGCAGCAAGGGGGTCAGCATCGGGGTGAATTGCAGTGTGCGGAAAGGCTTGTAAATTCTGCTTGGTGGCTTGAGGACTGACTAGAGAGCTTTGGGAGAAGACTTTCTCCTTCTCAATGGGCTTTCACTTCCCAGCAGGGAGGGAACAGAGCAGTGGGGTATTAACCAAGGGGGTTTAGAGGATTGGGAAGGACCTGAAAAGGGAGGATTTGGTGGTAGTTCCTCTGGGCGAGGAACGTGGCGTTCAATGCTCGCACGCTTCTCATTGTATTGGGAGGATAAAGCGGGGCGGCCGGAGGGACTCAGGGCTGGGGGTCCTGCACGGAAGGAGCCCAGCCCCAGCGGGAGCCCTGCCAGCCTGAATAGCCCGCCCGGCTGCCTCGCAGGCCTCCCAACACACGACCCTCCTCACTTTGAAGCCCCCGGTGCTGGGAGAGGCGTGCTTTCTCTGGCTCTTGTTTGCTGATGATCCCTAAATTAAGAAATGCAAATCTATTCAGGGCAGATTCCTTTTCCAAAGGCAACTTGCCTCAGTTGCTAATTCCCTGCGTGGCTTCTATACAGACCCCTCGCAAACACCTGCAGCTTATTTTTTTCCCCCCTCTCCCCCTTTTTCCAGGGAGGGGGTGGTGATGGGGAGTTTATTGAAAATCTTTGTTTTCTCTGGTGCGATGAAACTTGCTTTGCTCTTTTGCCTCCTTTTCTTTCCCCTTTTCACAGAATAAATACAGCTGATCCAGCCCCAGCCCCTCTGCACGTGCCAGAAGAATAAATCGTCCGCCTCGCCCCCAGCCCCCTCCTTTAATTCTTTCCCTCGCTGCTGTGTTTGCTTATTCTCCCTGCAGCTGTAGCGCCGGCCACAAGTCTCAGTTGACCTATTGCTGGTTTGTTTGGCACTGGCTCTGCAGAGCCACCCGCGCCACCCCCCCACCCCCCCCCCCCCCCCCCAAAAAAAAAAAAGCACCACCAAAGACTTTGAAATCTACTGTTAGAGCCCTCACTAGGCTTTTTTTTTTTTTTTTTGCTTTCCCCACTATTTCTCATTATCATAGCACTTGCCTTTTGTTACCAGCGCAAATACAAACACGCACACGCGGGTGCGGAACGCGCGGCGCGGAGGGGAGCGCAGCCCCTGAAATATTGCACTGTCCAAAGTCCGCGGGTTAAAACAAACATCAACACTGCGTCAAATAGTTTGCCCGTAAGAGTCTTTTGTTATGAAGATAAGCTTGTTATCTCTTTCATTCAGATTTAATCTGACAGGTCATTTGCATACTGCCGGCCGACTTCAGGGTGTGCATTAGATCCACTTTGCATTTAAATCCTCTGTCACTCAGGCAAATAAAAAAAAAGGGGGGGGGGCTCCAAAGAACCTCTTTCAGATCCTACCAGTTATTGCTATTACTTTTTGTGTTGATTGTTAATGCAGAAAAGTTGCCCTGGCTCTTGGGGCTCTGCTTGGTTTCGGGGCAACCAGGATGCGCCCAGGCTACAAGCTGAGCTGCATGACCAGGGTCTTGATAGGATCAGGACAGGACAAGGGGCAATGGCTTTAAACTGAAAGAGGGGAGATTTAGATTAGATAGAAGGAAGAAATTCTTCACACTGAGGGTGGTGAGGCACTGGAACAGGTTGCCCAGAGATGTTGCGGCTTCCCCATCCCTGGAAGTGTTCAAGGCCAGGTTGGATGAGGCTTTGAGCAACCTGGTCTAGTGGAAGATGTCCCTGCCCATGGCCAGGGGGGTTGAAACTAGATGATCTTGAAGATCCCTTCTGACCCAAACCATTCTATGATCTTGCCAAAGATCCTACTTGTGATCTCCTGGCCCCTTCCTCACCCAAATGCCTCTCAAACCCTGCTTTGCAGACTTTTTCCCTAAACTGACCTCTGTTGCTAGCTACAACCTAGACCTGCTCAGTACGTGGTCCTGCTCTCAGCCAAGTTAAGCCTGTCCTGGGCTTACATGAGGAGAGATCGAGCCCTTAGTAATAACGGGACAAGGACTAGTGAATGTCCTGTCCACAAGGCAGCTAACAAGTCACCTGTTCAGCAACTTCCATGTAAACATGCCTCTTCACGTAGTTATTCCGCTTATCTTAAGTGTCTGTATATATTTTCTCCTCTTCTCCACCTGAAACCTGATCCTGCACCCTTACTCCTTGAGCTTCCTCACATGTGCTGGAGGGATCCCTGGGGCAAGGCTGCTCCTGCAGGTTGACAGAGAGACATTGTGTGACTGTGAAGGACAGGAGATGTGGGACACGTCACCTGTGGTGCAAACACAGGTTGATGGGGTTGTGTTGCACTGTAGGCACAGAGCTACACCGGTTTTTGGTGTCTGTAAGGTACTGTGGGCACAAAAACCAAACAAACTGAAAAAAATCTCACTTGGTGAAGGTGTTATCAAAATGCACGGCTGCTGTGGAGCTTTGGTTCTTGTTACCACCCTGCAGCCTTGTAACTGCCCTTTCCAACCCTGTTATAGGAGGGGAGAAGGAAGGGGTTTGGCTAGCAATGGTCCAAGACCGTAGATGGCATGCTCTGGAGTCCTGCATCCCTGCAGGAATGTTGTGTTTGTCTGTTAGGGCACAAAATCATGGATTTCTGTTTCTGGATTTGATTCCTCCCATATCTTCTATGCTTGTACATACTGCTCATGCTCACTTTTCTCTTCCTGTGACCAGCACAATTAGCATTGAGACTCCCATGTTTCTTGGAGTGTTCAGCCCTGGCTTCAGCCTGCCCTGGTTTTGGGAGAGCTGCTACTCAGCTATCCCTGCGGACCAGCCGCAGAGCACCGGGTCTTGCCTGCTCCTGCCAGCACCTCGCTCCGTTCCTGGTGTTTCCTGCACCTCCTCCGAGATGCTGAAACAATGAACTGGGGACAAGATTAAACCTGGCGCAATTCTTCTCCTGTGCACAGAAGCGTAACCACGGTCCTGCTGAAGACCACAGGAATTACCCTGGAGTAAGCAACAGGTAAAACTATGAGTCTCCTTCCTGGAATACAATGGTGAGCCTGTGAGATAAGGCCGCAGTCCCCCTATGGAGAGAGGGATGGTGTCCCCATGGATTGTGTCCCAAGCCACAGCAAGCAGAGCCACGGGAGAGCATTTTCTTCAGCCCCAATAAGGTTAAAGATCGGATCTGGTGCAATTAACGTATCCAAAAGCAGAGCAGTGAATAGTTGCAGGGCATTTATTCAGCTCTAATGTGACAAGTTCAATTCTTCTGTTCAGATCTGGTGATTTTCTTACATATATTAATTATTTGAAATAATTCTCTGAATAACATCTAGAAATAATTCAGGCAATATATCTTGCTAATGAACCCGTTGCTACTGAATGGTTGAAATCTCAGCTGTGCTGGTGACTTTGGCTTGGGTGAATGTTCACACGGCATTGTTTCTTTTCTTAAATACTAGTACGTGACTTTCAGATCCAGATTCTGGTCTGAATTGCTGTGTTTATGAGGTCTCTATTATTTGCCATTTCTGTAAACGTTCCTGACGGTAAATGCCTTTGTTAGAATATTGTTGGTAAAGCAAACATAAAAAGCATGTGAATGAAGGCAGACCAAATTTGAGCCATTTATTTAAATGGACAGTTGTGAGGGGAGAGTTTCTGAGATATGTTGCTACCTCTAAGTCTTAAATGAAGCTGCCGGGAGAAGGGTCTCTCTTCCCAGCTGACAATCAGGTTCACTCTTTTCCAATTTCTTGTCAAGATTTCTCAGGGCATTAAGGAAAAAAAAAAAAAGTATTTTGCAGCCCATAGTAGCAAACCTTGATAAGCAAAATCCTACGTAATGCCACAGTATTGTAAAAGCAGGAGCGTTCCCAGTCTTTTCTCACTTTGCGATAGACTACTTTTGCTCCACAGTGTTTGCAGTGGGGCAGTAGCATCCTTGAGCATGGTGTGCGGTGGTGGGCAGAGAGAGACATGTCCTCCTCCCGCTGGAGCTGTCGTCTTTGGAGATGACTGGGACAAGGCAACTGAGACGTCCAATACATGCTGGGGCTCTCACTGTGCTTTCAGTTATTTATCATCCAGCGGCACTGCCAATATTACCAAGACTAAGGTGGCACGGAGCAGTGTCCGGTGCCGGCTGGCTGAGCAAAGTGTGCCTTGGTGATGCTCTGCTGCGACGAGGAGCTGCGGTGGAGCCGTCGCCAGCCAGTGGCAGTGAGAGCCGGCCAGGCACTGCGGGTACGACTGCGCTGCCGGAGCAGGGCCGGCCACTGCTCTGCTGCCTGCTCTGGCCAGCCGGCCTCGTCGCCTCACAGGTGTCGGCTCCATGTTTTGGAGGGATTTTTTTGTCCAAAATCCAGACCATTTGGCCAAGGATAGAGCAGGAAGGAAAGGCGGAGAGGTCTGTATGTAAATAGGGGGAAAAGCTCCTTTTGCGATCCACTTTCTCACTCATGCCCTAAAACTGACAACACTTTAGAGCCCCGGACTAAGGGCAATGAACGCAAAATAAGAGAGCGCTCTGCAAATCCCCTGGTTCCAGGCCAGCTCTCTTGCTTTTCTTTGCTGCTCCTTGGCATCAGTGTTCCAGCCAAGGGAGCAAGTCAATGGCTAGCTTTATTGCCAAAAACATCTTCCTAGCTGTTTTCCCGTGTAGCTAATGAGAATGCAAATGCGCTGGTTTTCCAGGCTTGCTTACAACCTCTGCTGCTTCCTTCCTATGCATGGTACCCAGTGCCCTTCCTCTTGCCGTGAGACTTAAGCACATTGCACTGGCTGGTGGGGTTGTCCTCATGTTGCCAATGAGAAACCAAGTGTTTGGGTGGAAGACGAAAGGGGGAACTGGAGTTTCTCAAACACCTGCTCTGCACTGTCCTTCTACATGCTGTCCATGGAGGGTTAAAGAAAGACCAGTTTAGAATTAGAAAAGCAGACAAGAAGCAGGTCTTTATAAGCTAGATACCATGTCAGAGACAAAATCACACATCATTCCCACTACTGCAACCAGACTGTGGATAGACAGCATAGGGCTTCTTTGCTAGACCCTCCTTGGGAGTTTTCCTTCTTCTCACCAGCACTCATGACTCTTCCCATCCAGACTTACAGCAGTAGTGTTGCTTTCTAATCCCTCATAAAAAGGTTTCTCATCAGGTTTGCAATGTGATTTCACTTAGAGTTTTGATCCTCACAGAAACGGAGTGGTAACCCTGCCCCTTTTCCTGTGCTTTTCTGTTGAATAGCAGAGCCTCTCTTGACCAAACCTCCTGTGACAGCTCTGCCTGTGTTCTTCCTTGGGTATGGTGTCACAGGCCATTATAAAACCAGCCCTGGGTGCCTTCCAGCTAGCCGAGCCTGGACAGAGTCCAGGCAGTGTCCCCAGCCCTGGCTTTCAGCGACACGTTCCTTGCCTGGCTCCCTTTCTGGGGATATTGGATCAGAGATGGGAGCTCAGTAGCTTATGGGCATTGTCGCATCCTCTGTCCTGATGGGCACTCTGGACTCTTAGGGGACCATGGGGACAATTCAATAACGGGACACAGTGCCTGCGTAGGAATTTTTTCCACACAGACACATGCACTTCATCCCTAGACAATGCATGAGTGCTGCAGAGTGAGGCGAAGCTGCCACCTCCCGAGCGTTGCCCTTTTCTCCGGCTCTTCCCGTCTAGTGTATGTCTCCAGATTTGCCTCCAGTCTTTAAGGGAGCCCAGGTTCCTCTGGCTGAGCCTTCCCACCCTGGCCACCAAAGGGCTTCCTCTGCCCTGAGAACACATCCCTTTTAAAAGCAGCCTGACATCTTTCCTTTGTTCCTGGCTTTCCACTAGGATTTTCCATGATGCAATCCCGTATGGGGTTACTGGCAAAGAGCTGTTAAAAGTCAGTAGCTGTGCCTGGAGCAAACCCATTGTTCTGCCGGCGCAGAGCCCTTCAATGCTGCTGACTCCTGCGTGGCCTCGCTCCTGCTCCCGCGGCACCGCCAGCGAGTGGGACATCCTAATCCCCACGGAGGGATACGACCATAAATGCAAGGCACAGCACAAAGAGTGACGCGCGATTAGACACATGCGGCCCCCTGGGACCGTCACACTGACCAGTAGCACCAGTTTGGCCGTGGTTGGGGACCAGGCTCTGACTCACCAGATGCATCTCACTTTTCCTGGGGAAGTTCGCAGGCTGCTGCTCCAGCTGAGAAGGGTTATTTTGGAGTGGAAAGTGAGAAGCTGTAGCTTTTATCCTTTTGGAGGAGCAATTTGAAAGGAAAACAATGCAGGATTCTCTGGAATAAGGAGTATTAGCTGCATCATCTTTTAAAAATATTTTAGTCAAGTGAATGTTGGCTGGGGATTAGCACCCTTGCAGGCACTTGGGCTGCAGCGAGGGGAAGTTTGCTGAGATTTATTGATGTTGGGGATTGTTACAAATGCGTAGGTGACATCTAATGCTAAAGCAGCTCTCTGGCTCGCTAATGAGATAAGTCAAAGGCTCTGCAAAGTTTTCAGCAGCACAGCCATTAACCCCGAGATTACAATATCCTTTGTGTTTTTTCCAGCGTGTTCTGCCAAGATTTCGCCTTAAGCAGAGAAAAGATGAAAACTGCAAGACCAGAGAGTCTCTTACAGCTGAAAACCACTGTCTGCATTGTTCCCTGGGACAGAGAAGAGCCCATGTATAATTAGTGCTAAGCAGGGAAACATGTCTACTGTCCAGCACAGTCATTTTCTTCAGCATTAGACAAGTGGAAAAAGGAAAAAAAAGATCATAAAGAATGGTCCTGTCTGGGGAGATGCAGTCTTATGTCCCCCACTCTCCTCTATTTGAGGCTTGGATATATGGGACTGCTAAGCTGCAACTTCAGAAGGGCTTTCTAGGTAGTTACATTGGATACTTCTTTTTCATCCAAGCAGATCTGCTTGTGGGAATTACTTTTTGTGGTAGAAATGGGGTTTTTTGTCTCTACTCTTCACTAAAGATCGCACACCTGAACTGAGACAAGCTGCAGGTGAATTCCAGTAGTAACTGTCCAGGATTGGAGACTGCAAAAATGTCTCAGCTAAAACATTTGTAGGAAATAAACAAATGCAGTTTTAGTGATGCTGAAATGTTTTGTGACATCATCGTGATACACCTGAGCTATTGCATTGGAAGGAACTCAGTTTATATTTTCTGTCCTTCTCCCATAAAACATGAAGCATTTTTTTCCTAGAAATTTCCTTCAGTTTTATTTAAATCATGAAAAGAAAAAAAAAAGTACCTTCCTCAAAAAATAGTCCTAAATTAAACAAAACCTTTTGTTCTACTCCGAATTTTTGAAAAATACCAACTACATCAAAGTGAAAACCAACATATTTTGGATGTTTGATTCAAAATTCTTGTTTCCTTTTATTCTCCATAGTTCCTTAGTGAAGAATTGCCTGCACTTGGGATACTTAAACAATGATTTGCAGATTGTTTTTTTTTACAAAAAAATGGAACAAGCCAGGGTTATAGAAGTTTCAGTATCAGGGGTGGGTGCTGTGGAACTGCTCTCTAAACTTCACTTCGAGAGTAGAGAGAACCAAGGCATTGGCTCAGACATGGGCTAATAAATTACTTCCAACCTTCAAGGAACAAAACCAAATAGCTGTGATAGCAAGATAATATCCACTATGTTATTGCTAGAAGCATACTTCAGTCTCATCTGAGTGCAGAATAAACAGCTTTGGCCTCTTTGCAATGATACAAACATTTTGTCTCACCCGTTCTCCCATGAAAAGACTCTCCTGACTGCATCTAAGTTTTCACACAGGGAGGTGATTTCAGTGTGGACCTTAGCACTGTCTCAAAGACCGCTGATGGCTAATTCCCTTGTCTGCCAGAGCCATTCTTCACATCCTTTCTTTAGTGTCTGAGACAGGAGAAGCTCACCTGCCCTTCCAGCCCTCTGGAAAAGGCAAAGCCTTCAGCAAGACCATTGTTGTTTCCGTGGTCCCCATATCATGCCACTTCAGACAGCGGCCAACTTTGCTTGTGCCCAGCTCCAGGTTTGGGTTTTATACATCTCTATTCTCAAAATACACATGCTCTGTGGCCAAGGATGAGTCAGAGGGATGATGTTAGTGGTGCACTGGGTGGTACAAGTTTTAGTCCCTGTTTGTGGGAGTCCATGAGCAATTAAAGGAAGAAAATTGTAATTAATGCCAATCAGCGTGAGTTCATGGAAAACGGAATGTGATGTCTCTCTTTGGTTTAGTTGATAAAAGTGACAGTAGTGTACAGGACTTCTGTGAGACATTTGGCTGGGTACCACATGACATTTTGATTAAGGATCTAGAGCAGTATAAAATCAAGAGGGTCTGCATTAAATGGATTAAAACCTGGCTCCCTGACAGGTCTCCAAATGTAACTGTAAATCATCTGCCAGCTGTGTTTGTAGCAAAGTCCCTCCAGTATTCTTGCATTTAATATCTTTATCAATGACATGGAAGAAAATGTAAAATCACCACTGATGTGATCTGCTGATGGTGTAACGAGCCAAGAAGCATGATGAAGAGGAGAGGTAACTGATAGGGAGGAATACAGAGGGCTTGGGAGCCAGGCTCAAGCAAACAAAAAATATGGTGATGCTGGTGGATGCAAGAACAAAGAAAAAAAGCTGCATTAATAGGACAAGTGGACTCCAGGAAGTAAGATGCTGAAAAAGCCTTGCCATAAGCAAAAATCAGCTGGATGGATGGTCGTGGTGCTGGACGGTAACTGAGCAGGCGAATATTTGGAGGTAGAAAGAACAGAAGAGAGTCTCTAATACGTTTGCTCCTGATGGCAGTGCTGCTGTGGTGAGTAAAAGTATCAGTGTGTTGGAGAGGGTTCAGCGAAGAGCCGGGAAGGTTTTGGAAAGGTGGCAAAGCCTTGAGTGACCCTGTGTGCTGAGCTACCAGAGCGAAGTTGAGGATAGAGTTGGTCCCAGTTTGCAGATGCAGGGAATGAAGTAGATACTACAATTTTTTTGTCTAGCAGACCACTGTGCAGCAATGGGAAGCTGAGCATGGAGGCATTCAGATGGAGAGAAAGGCTTCAGCTTAAGCCTTCAAGGAGTCTACTTCATCAGGAATTAACTTGTGTCATCTGGGAGCTTTGGCCAGGCTCAGTAACTTGCAGCTTACGTGCTTACAGAATATCAGTATCTCAGCAGGATTAAACTAACATTGCTATAGTGGCATGGCCAGATTAGTGGCTGACATCTGCATGTAAGTAAAACTGAAGTTCTGCTCATGTTAAGTTGGTATCAAAAATGCCAATTATTTGGGGGAGGTAGAACTACCCCTAGAGTTCTTAGACACTTTTATCCTAGTCTATTCATAAAGGCAAAAAAAAAAAAAGTGATTTTTAACCAGTGTAGTACAACTTCCTGGATGAAAGTCTCAAAATTAATTTAAAACTGCTGTAGGTGGTGTTGACTGCATCTCCAAAGCTTTAGATAGATGTTCACTGTGCAAGCAGCTGTGCTAGCTGAAGTGTTACCTTACCCAGAGCCTTCCCAGACAAGTGATTCTTGTCCGTCTCAGGTTGAAAAGATTATATCCATCAGTGGGGTGGTGGGTGTATCTCCAGGAAGATAGCAATGAGCATCTGTGGTCATACCATCAGCTAGCACAGCAAGACCTGGAGGACATGGATGTCCACGACAACCTGCATTCACAGCATGAATCAACATTTAGGACTGATTTAAGCGTGGTTGCACTGGTGTTCCTATGTGTTTAAGTTGTTTGTTAAACAAGATCTAAAGCAGTTCAAGTTTCGTTAAGAAGAACAGGCTGTTGCCACGGATGGCGTTACAGTAGCTTGAAGGTAGCTTAGGCTAACGCATTTTATTTTGCAGGATCAGGCTAGGAGAATGCATTGACAAGCGGCAGATCAGTTACTGCCAACTGTTTGTATCTTGTGAGTAGAGGAACACCTCAGGCAGATTCATTTGGATGTTTTTATGCACTACAATGAGGTCTAAGGAAGTCTACAACTGATATAATTTACACACCATAGAGTCAGAAGACACTGAATGCTGTATCCGAGGGTGGTGAGGCACTGGAAGAAGCTGCCCAGAGAAGCTGTGGTTACCCCATCCCTGAAAGTGTTCAAGGCCAGGTTGGATGAGGCTTTGAGCAACCTGATGTAGTGGAAGGTGTCCCTGCCCATGGCAGTGGGGTTGGAACTAGATGATCTTTAGGGTCCCTTCTGACCCAAACTATTCTATGATTCTGTTTTGACATACATTTGCTTACAAGGCTTTTGGGAACAAATTTGTGTTTTGGCTAATCCATCTAGCTGGGTACAGCAGCCAAAAGAGGTAGGATTGCTCTTCCCCTTCCCACCTCATCTTGTCTCTTGTGTTGAATGAAGTCACCACACAATCAGTTGAGGAGCTGGATTTACTTGGTGCTTGGGCAGACTGTGTTTTGGTGAGCTGGTTTCTGTTTGAATCACTGAACCAATATAACTTTCAGAGTGGCTGCACAGCAACTACAGTCCAAGAGGGTAGGCAGAATTTTTGTGGCAGCCATGAGTTAGAGGAGGTGTAGCTTTTCATAATATTGGGCTCTCAGTTGCTTTTCTTGCTTATACTCTCTGGGATAGGCATTGCATTATCTTAAATCCCTCTACATATCAGCAAAGCAGGTTAGTAGCATGTTCTCATGAGCCAAATTATGCAAGAAAGCAGTGCACAAGCATGGTGGCCAGGTTACGCGGGAACAGAGTCAGCAGGGTAAGCAAAGAAGGGAAGTCTAAGCTGAAGCTGAAATAACACACAGTGCTGCACAGGGCAGAAAGTCACTGTAAGAGCCATGAGTGCACTTTACCTGTCTGTGTGGTCTGTGGTGACGCTGACAGAGCCATCATTTACCTCTTCCATAATCCATCACCCATCACTGCTGCCTGGAGCATGGGAAATTTAATTTCCCTTGAATCGTGTCATCGTTTGCAAAGTTTAATCCTACATCTCTACAAGCATCTATTGACAAAATAGTTGAATGAGTCCGTCGTAGTATTTCTGCCTGTTTAGTTGTTGTTGGAAGTTATCCTCTGGCCAGCGGTATCTCCGTCAGCTTCAGGGTCACCTGCAGGCTGGGCTGCTGTGGCACCCCAGGTTGGTGGACTGGAGATGCTGGTGGAAGAATTGTTTGAGTTAAAGACGAGCATCTGATGTCAGGGGACTCCTGCCAGTCATTGTTCTGCTGCCTGTGTGGAAACAGGCTGAACTCTGCGGTTTTGCTATGTAACATTCTTATGTAGCCGGCCGAGTCGCCAACACGATAAATGCAATTATTTTTTCTAATTGTTATTTTTGCCCAAAGCATGCAATTGACACTGAAATCTGCTGGGCAGAATGGGAACGTAGCGGCTGCTCGCATCCCTGCAGCGGCACAGCGATGGGAAGGCATGAACTGCCACGATGGGAAGCAAACGCTGCCCCGTGGCATACATTGGGGGCAGGCACCCGTCTGTGCCTCTCCCATCCCACCCTGAGTTGTCAGCGTTCGGAGGGTCACCTGCTTCCTTGGTGTCATGGGGGAGAGAAGGATGGAGGTTTCTAGGGGGGTTACAACTGTGATTTTCCCAGGGAAGGTGGGAGGGAGCTGGGTTTGGTTATGCAACAGAGCCGAGGGAGCTGTATTGCACCACCTGGGAGGGGAGCAATGGCGCCAGAGCTGCTTCTCTCTCCCCTACGCCCACAGAGGCCAGCAGCTTCCCCGGCTCCCAACAGGAGCGTTTCCAAAGGGAGGAAAAAAGGGTTTGGGGCCCTTCCCCAGGGGAGGTGAGTCTTAATTGGAGCCTGCGCTCAGGAGGGAGGCACAGCTCTCTTGTAACGAAGGGGGTGAGATTGCTTTCACAGAGTGGGGGGCGATGTGCCTGGCTAATTTGGGTCATCTGTACCCCATGGGAAACCAGCACTGCGGGGTGACCGGTGCTGCGGGCTCCCTGTGCCATGGCTTATTCAGCCGAGTAAGAGGACAGGGCAGCTGAGCTCCCACTGTGGTGGTTAAAGTTTGTTTTAGCCACCTTATCTAATCTCCCTCCTAACTTTTGCTGGGGGAAAGCGTTTATTGCTTATATCGTGTTACTCCACGAGCACTTGCTGGCTGTGGCTGTTTGCGTGTGTATATGTAGATGTGAAGGCAGATAACTTCAGGCCTTGCCGTTTTATGGGTCAGTCAATCCAAACTGCTTCCACTGGCAGATGTGGGGATGTGCTGTGTTTGTTACCTGTAGGCCATGTGCTATCAGGGTGTAAATCAGCAAAACAGGGCTCTGTTTATACACATAAATTGCCCCGATCTGACAGCTTAATACCCTTTTGACTTTTTACCCTCTGTGGGGGAGAGCCTCAAATGTCTTACGGCACCGCTCACCCCAGGGATGACGGCAGCGCGGGGAAACCAGCCCCGCTATAAAAGGAGGGAGCACGCTTTGCTCCTGCGCGTCTTCAGGCTTGGCTGCGTAGCCACCAGCTCCCCGGAGGGGAAAGGCCCTTCCAACAGACCAGTCCAACAGGAAATTATCTGCTCACCCTTTGCTAAATTACTAGCTGGACAGCCAGTCACAGGGTCCCAAAATGCCAGCTCCATCTATTCCCCTACGGACATGATTCCCAGGCACGCAAGATCCCGGCTTGGTCACCGAGAGGGCAAACCCACCCGTCCGTCTGTCCCTCCCCTGCAGCGCCTTGCGCAAGTCTCGATTTCATCTCTCTTGTGGGACATGAAGGTCACCCGAGTGAATTTTCTCCGAGCAATCACAGGGTAAAACCTGCCAGGCTTCCTTTGGCTTCTGCTGAGGGGTTTTGTTGCTCCAGGAGATGTGGGGTTTTTTTTGTTTTTTGGAGATTTTTTTGCAGATGAGAAGGTGTTTCCAATGAGATGGTAGGGAGTTGATGAAAGGGAAGGGGAAGTGCCAGGACACCACCGTGAAACAGAGCGTTGTGATATTTTTGAGGAGCTTCCCAAAATTAAATGATGCGGAAGCGGGGGTAAGATTGTAGAAATTGAGATGCCCCTGATTTGAAACATCCTTTTTCCTTCTCTCTGCTCACGTCCATGCTCCCACCCCAACCAGGAGCACCCCCGTGGCCTGGCATGAGGAGGAGGTGTCTGCAGCAGGCCTTTCCCGACCTGCTTTTAAAGTGCAAGTTGAGGCTGAAAATTGATGCTGTAGGAGACTGACCTTGTGGGAGCGTCCTTCCCTCTGGCTGATCCTGGGTCAAACACTCTCAGTTTACGAGTCACTGACTCCCACGGTAGCTGGGCTCCTCTTGCTCCACTCCTCCTCACCCTAGTGGCAGGAAGGACCCCGCAGCTGGGATGTTGCACGATGCAGAAGATGACCCCATCCCCACTCCTGGCCTTGCATCCCCTTAATGCCCAAGAGATGCCCACCACTTTGGTGCAGAAAGGGCTGAGGACCACCTCAGGTGGCTGGAGAGCTGGTTGTGGTGCCAGTGCTACCCTGTGACTGCAGACACCTCATTTTACCTGGCAGGGACTGCTCCCCTTGCTGACCTCACTCTATTTATTGGCATTTCTCAGGGAGAGGAGCTGTCAGTCACTGTGATTTTAAATTCTCAGTGCAGAGCAGCTCAGAACCCACTGTTTCTACAGCACAGTTCATCGGGTAATCTGGCGAAGCATGGCTTCCCACAGAGAAACGTATGAGGCAGCTCAAGGTTGGATGCTCTCGTGTTTAATATCAAGCCAGGGTGTGCTGCAGCCTTTCTTTCAACGTGGGCTCAGCTTTCTCCTTGTCTACCCATGCCCAGGAAGACTTGTAAGTGGTTATTTTCTTTGAGGACTCTGCCCTTCTGGCAAACTTGGTTTAAATTGGCCAGCGAGTTCAGAAGTTTTATTGGGGAGAGAGAGACAGACACACCCAGCGTGCGATCACAAAAGAGTTGTTTCTCTAGGAAACTAGACTGGAAAAAAACGGTTGTTTAAGTAAGCAATATGTTTCTTGGAGACACTAAAGCAGGGGAGGTGGTAGGGGAAATATGTGTTTATATAGCTGTCAACCCAACCTTCTCTTAAGCATTAGTTTCTTGGTTTATATCTCTTTATCCATGTTTATACCCATTTTTATCATGTTGGTTGTTAGTTCTAATGACTTGCTCTGCCCTGTGCTGCCACCTCCATCTCCGCAACCTTCTGTTTTGCTGCAGGACTCCACGGACCACTTCGCTGAGATCAGCCCACCCAAATAACTTTGCAAATATAAACAACGAACCCAGTGAAGGAGAGGGATTGGCTGGACCCTGTGAAGGCAAGGCACAGATATAAGCAAAATTAGTTGGTGGCTCAAGCTCTCATTTCAGGATTTGCAGACTGGCTTCGTCTGTCAGCTCCGAAGCCTCAGAGCTGCCAATCCCAGGGCAGTAAAGGCCCTTTTGGTCTGAGCTGTCAGCTAAAAATTCAAGTCCCTGGGAGTTGTTCTAGTTTTGTCGAAAACGGGTGCAGCGGTCAGGTGTCCTTTTGATGCGCTCCTGTTTATTTACAAAGAGCCTGAAAGGTCCTGTTCCCCCTGCTGAAGGTGGCAGGAAACAGGCAGGGACAGAATTTGGTACCTTGTTCTTCCTGTTAGGGCTGATCTCACATGTGAGTAAACAGCGGGTGTGTGGTGAGCGGCAGCGAAGGGTTCGCTGCGACAATAGCCACAGCTTTGCCTGTTTTCCACCCCTGGATGCCTGTGCGGGTCTCCCTTTCACTTTTCTCCTGGCTGGCTCAGTGCAGGAAGTCAGCCTGATTAAAAACTAAACGGGGGGAAAAAAAAAATTAAAAACATGAAAAATGTGTTTCTTTAAAAACAGAGGGGAAAAAAAATTAAAGATCATTTTAATTAGGTTTGAAAAATCTGCAGCGGAGTTGACAGGCGGGCTGACAGGGCTCCCTTTCACCGGATTGCCCGGCTCTGGGCTTTTCATCTTGCGTGCAGAATATTTTGACATTCGTGCTTTCTTGGCTCTGTTTGCAGAGCCCAGTGGAACCTGCAGCCTAATTAAATGTAACAATTCCTGAAAATAAGGGTTGTTATTTTTTTTTCCTAAGGATAATAATAGAGGTTTTATTTTAAAAAGAGCTAATCTATTTACTCTAGGCTGCCTGCTTCCTGACCTGGCCTCAGCACCTGAGGGGACAGGAACAGAACGAATTAGAGAGGGGCTTAGTCACTGGAAAGATGAGGGTGTTAATGTGTATGTGTGTGTGCACATGTCCCCCGCATGCTCCGCTTGAAGAGTTGAGAGGTAGAAGGTTAGGAGGCTCAGATTTTCCCTGGCAGCTGACTTTTTTCCCTTTTGTGGTTCGGAGCTGGTTTTTAGCCAGCATCAGACCCAGTGGGCTGTAAAGGGGCTGCAAGCAGGGCTGCACGGTCCCTTCTCCGGCTCCTCCACTTCAGGCACCAGCCTGCAGGGAAGGAGGAGCGGGCGGCTCTGCGAACCCGGGGCCGTGCGAGCCAGCGGATAACGACAGAGCTTTTGTATTGAGAGCTGCATTAAACGGGGACATAAAGGAGAAGGAAAATGCTGGTCGAGGACTGGATGTGCACAACCATGCACCAGGGATCTGCAGCTCTTGGTGCCCAGAGCTTTTGCCCACACTGCTTCGTTTTGACCACGGTGTAACTCCTCGTCCCTTGAGCACATCCCTGCGTCGTCATGACCAACAAAGCATGGCCAAACTCCAGGAGAAAGTCAAGTCGGAGTTGCCGCTCATGCCTCTCACTGTGGGTTCCTGGTGCTGTTGTGTCTCAGGTCTGGCAGCTGCCGCCACTATATCCGGGGTGACGCTGCTCAGGCATCGTTGCTCTTGGCTTCCTATGGGCTGTGTGGCACTGAGAGCAGCTCCAGTGTGAGGACAGCAAGTTCCTCTTTCATCTCCATGTGTGATGTGGTCTCCCGGGTTGATGCGGAGGTGACACTGGCGGAAGCTGAGGAACTCTCCCTACCATCTCGTGCGTGGTGGATGGCTTCCCTGTGCCACTCAGTTCAGCACTGCTCATCAAATCGCCTCAAAAATTCCCATCAGCTGATGTGCCTGTTACTCAGCCAAGAGCAACGTGGCAGGACATGAGCAGTGCAACCCACTCGCAGACTTTCCCTCTCCCCATTTCCTTCTGCAGCTCCAGGGACGTCCCTCCAGCACCAGAAATCAAAGCTTTGGGGCCACTTGGCCCCCGCTGGCCATGGTAGGACTGGCTAATGGTGCCTGGTGCCTTTCCCAGCCGGCAGCCTGATGGCAGCAATGAATCAGCAGCCGGTGGACTTGTCAAAGGCATTCCTCCACTTTAATCCTATTGACAGGGACTACTGCCTGGAACAGGAACTTCGGGGTGAGCCATGTCAACAGCAGATTCTTATTACAGATAATATTGATGGGGCCTTTACTTGAATAATGAAGGGAAGAGCCCTCTGCTTTGACGTTTGTCTCCAAAACCTAGAATTACTAAGAGTTTAACCGTCGGAGGGGAGCTTAAGATAGTTGCATCTTAAAGGATCTGCTTTCTTGTCGCATTCAAGGCTGGGGAAAGGAGTTTAGTCCATAGGCTGGGAGCTCCGTGCTGACCTTTTCACTGTTCTTAATAAATGTTACAGTTAAATAAAGTCGGATGGATTTTTCTATCTACTGTAGTGTGTTATCCACTTTCTGGGGTAAAAAAAAAAAAAAGGAAAAAACCCCCCAAATCCCTGTTTAATATCACTGTTATTCATTATCTTTGCTAGCTGCAGGGTGAAAGGCAAGGAGGAAGGGCAGGGGCAGGACAATCCAGGCTGTATTATCAGGGTAATTCCTACCATCGCACATGATTTTGTGTGTCTCCGTACAGGGGTGAATCAGGGCTGTTTAAATCGGTTGTGGTTTTATGGCCAAAGCTCAAACCAGAATCGGCAGCTCTGGAAATGTTTTGGGAAAGTTTTTTTGTTGTTGTTTTGGTTTTAATTTACTTTTTTTATTTCCCATTCTTTAAAAAGAGAGGAGGGGAGGAAAAGTCTCTTGGGTTTATATCGCTTGGTTCCCTACAGGAGCAGAGACACCAGAGCTGCAGGAGAGGTGTGCCTGGGAAGTCAAATGAGGGCAGAAAGCATCAGATGTTCCAGGAAAGAACCTGTCCTTGCACATTTCATCATGTTTGGGCTTCAATATTGGACCACAAGCACTGTGATGAGAGAAGGTAAGGAAGGAAGACGGGGCTAAACAGTGGCATCCCCCTTCTAGGATTTTAATTGTAACAGGGAGCTCAAAGGTGTCCCTCTGAAGCCTTAATCTAGAGCTCTCTCTAAGTAGGGTTTAGACCTCTAGCTCCTATTGGGACAGATGAGGGAGAGAGCAGGCAAAGTTGGCTTCCAACCACGTTTATACCTCCCAGATCCTAGAGCTGGCCCAGGACTAAACCGGCAGGTGGTTTAAGTTAGAGCAGCCACAGGGCTGCTCTAACTTAAGCCAGCTGGAATCTCTTCTGGGGCCAGTTCTACCAGCCAAGCTTTGCTGGATTATAGCAGGGCCCTGAAAGCCTCCAGGCCACCCCTGCATGGCCTGCACAAGAGGACCAGGGAGCAGATGATATGAAAATGTCAGGGCAGTTCCCGGCTGGTGCTTTAGGACAGCTTTAATTCCTTCATATTCCTGCAGAAAATTAGTATCTGGTCTAAGGGAGCCTGTTCTCATGGTATTTTTAGTCTGATTTTGAAGACCCTAGGAGTTTTGGATTGCCCTTAGGTTTCTGAATTTTGGGCTTTCTGACTTGAACTGTTAAATATTTTCCATACATAAGCAGCAGCCGCAAGATTTCAGGTTGGATGACTTGTGGTTTAGATTGATTTTTTTTTTTTTTTTTTTTTATAAAAATGCCAAAACAAAATAGAAGTAAAGTAAAATCTCCAACTGGTCCAAAGCTACTCTCCTCATCTGAGTACATCTCCTTCCTCTGAAATAGGTTCCTGAGACAGGGATGAAGAGGCCTCTCTTGGCACATTTCTTAGAAGTGCGAAGGAGAGGCTCAGCAAACACAGAAGAGCCCACCCTTGGGGTCGGTGAACAACCCCCCAGCACGCAATGGGGTACACGAGAAGGCAGCCCATGCACTCTGCATGCACTCCACATGTCTGGGTGCTCTTTGGCTCGCTGTCCATATCTACACGCAGTGTTTTAACCTCCTCAGATCTTCTATTTTACCCAGAAAAGCCCATGGCTCATGTGGGCACTTGCTTTCCTGTAAAGACAGACCCCCCCCAGGACCATCTCTTAGAGCAGCTTTGAACAACCTCTGAGCTGCAAGCTGCCTTCCCTTCCCACCAAGATTTATGCCCCTTCTTTTCGTGATGGCTGAGGTGTGGTGTAGAAACTCAGCCATGCTCCTAACGACAGAAGATAATCAGCCGGGCATGACACCAGGCACTGCGGTTACACGAGGAGCCTTCCCTAGGATGGATAACTCCGGCAAACACCGGCAGTGGATGGACACCAGCCCTTGGGCTAGGCAGGGAGCAAGAAGCTTTGGAGAAAGCATTTGACCAAGGCATGTGCCTGGAAAGGACTTCAAAAATGCCTGTGGATGAGCTCTTGCTCTGCAAGTTTTTCCAATCTGGTAGAGGCTTACAGCGAGGAGGGAACGGGGATGTTCCCTTGAGGCACTGATGGAGCAGGTAGATCTGTCCCAGCACCCTGATTAGAAATGTCAGTCCTCGGCCTTTTTGTCTCAACCAGGTGCCCATGAGATCCCACACCCTGGGATCTGTGGTAGGGGTCCCTGTGTAGCTGCAGCACAGGTCGGCCCCAGCCTAGGACTGCTCGCAGCAAGCATCCCTTGGAGCTAGGGAGAAGCCTTGACCAGGCTGTGGTTGGTGGTGGGTATGAGCTAGGAGATGGAGAGATTGAGCAGCTTAAAATTGTCCTTGAGCCTCTCTTAGCACTGCAGCTGTGGGCATGCCCAGACCATTCGTGGTGCGGTACTGAGGTGGGTGAGCAGAGCAGTAAGTGGCTCCAAGCACCTCATGTCCCAGGGAAATGTCATCTTCTTCTCATCCTTGTGTCACTACCGTGGGAGCTGAAATTTGGCCACTGCAGGCCATTGGTTGTACCTATGGATTACCTAAAAATCAGTTAGGTCCTTCAGGTCATGAGGGTTTAGGGTTTTTTAATCACCTCCTTTAAAAAAAAAAAAAGAAAAAAAAAGTGATAAATATTGGTTCCCTCATGTTTGCTTTTTGAGTTTAGGGGGTGCTTTAGGGTGTGCTCAGCTTGTGTTTCTCAGCTTTTCTCTAGAACCTGGAGGCCCATGAACTGCTTGTTCCTTTTTCTTCTCTTTTTAAAATGAAATCTGAGATTTTTGCATAATACGTTGGAGCAAGAAGCTGGGGAGGGGTGAAGAAAAAACATCAAGTGCTGTGGGACTAGAATTGCAAGAGTTGGCAACACTGATATTTTCTTGTTTTTCTTTCCTTTTTTCCAAAGAAAAAGAAAACACCCCCGTTTTGCTGAGCCCCAGCAGGGTGAACAGAGGAAAAAGGTGCTTCAGGGCAGGAAGAAACTGTGAAGAAATAGGTTTGCAAACTCCACTTCTATTAGATTGTTTGAAAATTGTCCTGAGAGCTGCCTTCTGGGGACAGCTGTCCTGCTCTGAGAAGGGAGTGCAGAGAGATGGGTGTGGGGAGAAGCTGTGGGGGGCTCCTTGGCTGAGACAGGACTCAGGTCACAGTCGCCTTTGGCTGTGCTTGGGTCTCGGCAGTGCCATCTTCTCAAGGAGGGCAAGCAGAGGCCAAACGTGCAGAGGAAAGGCTCCATGAAACTCTTCTTCCTCATAGGAGCAACGTCGTCTCCTGCAACAGGAGAGGTCCCAATTACCGGAACCAGTCCTGGCAGGTGGAGAGATGGAAAAGGACTGGCAATTGGTGCCATTACGTCTAGGCCCCCTCCCTGCCGATCATCTGAAAGTCATTGTAATGCTGCAATGCCCTCATGCTTGAGGAAGACATGCAGAAGGACCTGAGCTGCGTTGGAGATGTGCATGGAATGGTGGTACCCAACCACAGCTCTGGTGCTTTGCAAGACTTCCGAGCCAAGAATCAATAAATGGAGGCTTGGCAAAGTAGGACATTGCCCTTAACGTATTGCATCCCAAGGGACGCTGCCTCTGGGCGAAGGATGCTGGTGTGCGTCTCCACTAATGCGACCACAGTCAGTATCTACTCAGGGCTGTTGAACAGCAGAAACGAATGTGTCTGTCTCGCCTTGGCTGCACGTGGCATGCACAGGGGGACTGTTACTTATTAGCACATGCAGTCGTTGGCAAGAGCCACTGGAACGGAGGTTGAGCTCCAACTGCTATTCCTGCCTGTCCTCCTTCACTTGTGCTCATATCTTTCTCAGACTCGTTCCTTTTGGGTTGGAATTTTCCATGCTTCATCTTAGCCCAGTGACAAATTTTTGCTGAAGGTATGGGCTGTGCTGGTTGGAGTCCTCTTTGTGGAGCTCCTTGCTAGTCTCAGCCCTGTGGTGAATGTCCGTCTTTCGTGTCTGAGGAGATGTCAAGCTGAAGAAAATCTTTAGAGGATGGATTCTGATTTATTTACTTGTTTGTTTATTTGGAAAAGTGGCTTAAAAGTTTACATTTCAGTCAACTGAAACTTAAAAGGAAATCTTTTATTTAGATCTCCCCCGGTGGAAAACTGAACAGTTCTGGCAAAATGAAAGTTTTTCCATGGAACATTCAGATTTTGTGAAAACTACATTTTCTATTGAAAAAAAGAAAAATTGATCATTAGTTTTTGATTTGCTCTACTTTTTAAGGATGATTCAAAATCATAAAGGCAAAAATCTCTACTTCCTATGTCTAATATATAAACTTTTTTTTTAGCATGACTTCAATTCCATCTCCTTAGTGAGGAGACTAGAAAAATTATTCATCTTAAGGAAAAGCATTTTATCAGTTATAAAATTGTGGCAATTTAAAATGGGTATCTTAGTGCAAGTATTGGATTTGCAGCTTGCCTTTCTTCCTATCTGAGTTGAGGACGCTGGACTTAAAAACTCGGTATTGACTTAGTTAAGTGTTTCTCTAATAGGAGGCTTTTGGTTTGTTGGTGGTTGTTTTTTTTTTTTAAGGTCAGCTGAAATACAGGAAAAATCTGTTTAGGACTGAAGGACTAAAACTTACCTCTGGGATCTGGGAGACCTCTGTTCATGGTGATTATGTAACAACGATTCCAGGATTGAGTTTATCATTATTGAGAGTCTTGTGGTTTATTTTTTATCGTTTATTGAGAGTCTTGTGGTTTAATACATACTTTTCCTCTGGATTTTCAAACCTAAAGATTGTTTCCTTTAGACAGGCTTCATTTTCTTAGAAAGTTAGGATAACCAAATACTAAGCTTAATTAGTTAAATCTTCAAAAGTTCACAAGTTCCAGTCCAAGGATTAGTGGCATTACAAAATTAATACAAGGTCATTGCATAAATGTGGAATTTTCTCTAGTCTCTTCTCTACCCCGTTGTGATGGGACAATTTCTTGAAGGTTTGTAGATTGTCCCTGCAAGTAGGTATTAATTTGGTGCTTCCAGACATGCACTTACATGTACAAAATGGGTGTAGTCTATGCACTGAACACATGAAATAGTTCCTAGAATGCACAGTGCATTCAAAATGGCTAATTTGAAAAATGCCCAGGATGCATCGTGGTGGATGACTTGATTTGAAACATTTGAATAGGTGATAAGAAATTCATGCTATAGAATCATTTATGTATGTTTCAAACGACTCCCACTTAAAGAGGAAAAAAACATCTTTATAATTAACATGACAGATAAGAGCAATGTGATGCTTTAAATAAATGTGATGTATTTGAACTTGAAGTAGAGTTTAAGATTCAGGGGATGTATTCAAGAGAGAAAAAAATATGTGCTCAGAGTTGAAAATAAAGAGATACTATAGATAATCTTTAAAAGCTGAGCAACCTGACAGAACCCCCCTGTTCCTAGTGGCCTTCAGCACAGAGCCTCCTAGGAAACAGGAGTGGGGCTGATTAAGAGAGAGCTGGCAAAAACGAGGCCCTACAAGGGAAGGTTTACCTAGGGCTTCTTTGCCATGCCAATAGCCATGCAAGAAGGAGACATCCAAAGATCTAGCCTAGCCGTAGTGGAAGTAACTCTTGAGGAATGCTACTTCCTTGCAGATTTTAAAATAAAATGCAGGGACAATGATGGCTTAGATGCTAGATATAATGGATCATAGAATCATAGAATAGTTTGGGTTGAAAGGGACCTTTAAAGGTCATCTAGTCCAACTCCTCTGCAATGACAGGGACATCTTCAACTAGATCAGGTTTCTCAGAGCCCAGTCCAACCTGACCTTGAATGTTTCCAGGGATGGAAAAATCTATCACCTCTCTGGACAACCTGTTCCAGTGTTTCACCACCTTTATCATAAAAAAAAATATTCTTCCTTATATCTAATCAAATCTACTCTCTTTTAGTTTAAAACAATTACCCTGTCATATTGCAAGAGGCCTTGATAAAAGTCTCTCCTCATCTTTCTTATAGGCCCCCTTTAAGTACTGAAATGCTGCTATAAGATCTTCCCAGAGCCTTCTCTTCTCCAGGCTGAAAAACCCCAACTCAATCAGACTTTTCTGTTATGTTGGTCATTGGATGGAGACTTGATAGCCAGTTCAGTGAATAGTTTTCCATAGTTTTTGGATGTGTGACCTTAGGTCTTGCGTTGGGCTAAGTTCCTATGGTTCCTTCAAAGATACATGGGTAGGACCTAGAGGTGGACAGTTGTATGACAAAGTGGACTGGGTATTTCCAGCCAGCACGTTTATCTGCAGAGCCCATCACTGGGATGAATTAAAAAATACTGATTTCTGCAGTGCTCTCTTCTCATTTCTTAGCTGTTGCTCAGGCAAAGCTGTTATTAATTCAGGAGGAGTCTGCCTGAGCAAGAACTCTCCCGAGTCCAAAATATTTTGCAGAGCGTAAATATAAGAATTATTCACCTACCACAGAACAGCATCAGCCTCTGGGTGGAATGCAGGAGCTGTTTAACTGTGCACAGAAACGTTTCCCCGCAGGTTTGGACAGGAGTTGAAGGTTTGTCTAAGCCCCATTGAAACTACGACTGAAAGTGATAAGCAGTAAGATGGGCCCCCTCTCTTGCCTTGGGGTGGGATGGGCTCAGAGGAGCGAGCACCACCTACCCAAGTACCACACCGCTTCCTCTAGGACGTTGAGATGCTTTTCTGGAGCTCACCCATCTGACCCAGTCCTCCACATGAGATCTGGCAAGATAATCGCTCCAAGTGTCTGGGTAAGTACTGTAAAATGCTTCAAATAAATGAATAGAAATCATCTGCTTCACAAATGCCAAGGGCTTTCAACATGTCGTTTCTTGGTAAACAAAGAATTTCAGCACGACAATATCTTAGGATGTTATTGGCCATATTTGTTCCCTCGTGGATGTCAAAGTGAATGTGAACAGAGTCGCACAGCTATCCTTTACGTCCTTCAGCTCGGAGGTTTTCTCCATGCTGCGGTGGAGATGAGGGGGCCGCTCTGGCTACCCCTGGACAGACCGATCTGCCCCCAGTCCTCAAAACTCTTATTTCTGTGATGGTGAAGGACAGGTGGAAGTTCTGCTAGCGTTCAGTTGTGCATGAAGTGCTATATACTATGATTAGAAAAACAAAACAAAACAACAAAAACGTCCTTTTTTTTTTTGTTTACGGACATTAGAATGCAATAAAAATATGTGTATGCTTCCCCCCTCGCCCCCCAGCTAAATTGATTACA
This sequence comes from Tauraco erythrolophus, assembly GCF_009769465.1. NCBI lineage: Eukaryota > Metazoa > Chordata > Aves > Musophagiformes > Musophagidae > Tauraco > Tauraco erythrolophus. Next base: position 13,333,667 of record NC_141476.1, read on the forward strand.
TCTGGTGGCATGAAAAAAAATAGCCAAAATGTCAGACTGAGTCACACAGCCCCCTTGGGTGGTTATATTTATTTCAGGGTTGGAGCACTCATCAAAACAATTTATCCTTGGCTCTCCCTCTCAGCCTTCCCTTCTCTGTGCTTACAAACTCTTCTCTGCTCCCTAGCACTTGTATTTAGCTCTAAGCCCCCTCCTTCCCCCGTCTTTCCTTTCTCCATCTTTTCCTTCTCCATGTCCTCTGGCCTGGTTCCGTCCCCCTCCCTCCCCTTTGCTGCATCAACCCCAGCAAACCCTGTAGCTGAGGATAGCAGGGGAAGCTGGAGCACAGACAAGGCTTGATGCTTCTAACGTTGTGTCACTTATTTAGTGTCGTTTCACATTGCTTTGAGGTGAAGGGACATGATAAAAACGTGAGTGAGCTCCCTACTGTGGTTTCCATCATCGCCGCTACCAGTGGGGCAGCCAGGGTGGAACTGTGCCTGCTGGGATGGCCACAGATTCATCTCCAGCCTCACCTGCATCCCTTGGCTGCCCTGACCTGTTGCGGTGGTGGAGGTGGATCATCTGCTGGATCTCTTTTGGTGGTTTTTTTTTTTGGGCTTGGTTCACCTGTGTCCCATGTTTTCTCTCTGGCAGAGAGCAGCACCAGAAACAACTGAAGAGTGAGGACAGTCTGTGCTGCAGTGGCTGGGGAGGACCTCGTCTCCAAGAACACAAAGCTTCCTTTCTATGTCTCGTCCCAAACCCCATCCTTCTGTCCAAATTCCAAGGAGAACGGCGACTTCCTTCCTGCAGCCCTGGGGACACCCTATACATCTCAGTCTATAAATCCTGATGCGATCTGCTGCCAGGTTGTGTCTGCTTTCATGCCTTCTGCCAGCCATAGTTGCAGAAGAGCGAGTGCTCTAGGATCCTCATGGATGGAAATGGCTGCAGAAATGCATTCCTCTGTTTTTTCCTCAAGATGATGAAAAGTCCTGGTCTGGCAGGAGAAAGGACTGAAGTTCGTGGTTGCTCTTTCTCTTGGGCTGGAGGATTGCCCTGCACACTGCTGCTCTTCCCACAGAAAGGCTCCATTGCTTTCTTCACTGCTTCCATGGAGATCAACAGCAAAAGAAAGAGGTGAGTTTACCCTCCACCATCTAGGCTGGAGAAGACTTAAGAAGCTCTTTGCACCACCACCTCTGAGCTTAACGCTCTCTGCCTCATCCGATGTACCTCCCACTTCCAGCCTGGGCAGTGGGCTCCTGTTACACAGTGCGTGACACATTTTTCTCCTGTGGTAAATCAGAGCCCTCTGGGATCTGGTATTGTGCCTTTTTTTTTTTTTTCTTCCTCCAGGTATTTTTGTCCCTGAACCACAGAAAACTGAATAGCAGGAAATGAAGTGCAGATTGAGAACATGGTTGAGTGCACTTGCTAAAATAAAACATGGCGGGGGAAGTAGAGATTCTTTTATAAATAGAAAATGAAGTGTGTTGACTTTTTATTGATGAAGTATTTAATTGTGCTGAGCATTTGAGAGACGTTCTTGACTGTGTATTGACTAGAAATGCCGGTTGGTCTTTGGTACAAAAACCTTGCTAGGTTGAACTCACCTGTTTTGTGTCTGGGAAGGGCTAGGGGATGTCAGGTTTTCTTGGTGATCTCTGACATGCCACAGTTGTGCCAGCAGGGCCAGAGAACTCCACAGATGTCTTCTCGGATTGGACTAGATGCTTAGACAACCCAAAGGCTTGTTGAGTGGATGCATTTGACAGCAGAGGAGAAAGTCTCTGCCCATTGCCCCTGGCCAGTGCACTTCAATTTTGACCAGCCATGCCTACCTACGGTGGTGATTTTGGTCTCTGTGGTCTGTTCAGCCTCTGGTCTCAACACAGCCTGCCATCAAAGCAGCCACACCAAGGAGCATCTGCTGAGACAATACAACATACACAGATACCTAAGCTGGTGCTGAAATGGCCCAGCTCAGGAAAATAGATTAGCTTGGACACTGTCACCATGCTAACTTCACTGTGCTGTTCCTGGGGTGCTTCCTGAAGCTACTGTGCTGAGCACTGTACGGCATCACATTGTGTCATGGAGCTGTGCCACGGAGCCTTAGAGTCTGCTTGCTCTCTGTTATCCCTCTGCCTTTTTTTCTTAAGCCGGGCAAGTAGCACGAGCAAGTGGAGGGTGTGGAGATAAGGCTGTGACCTTTTAGATTCTTCTGTAGCTCTTCTACAAATGCTGGATGGGTCTAGCCAGGCAGCTGTGTTCTTTTGTGAGGTTAAATGAATCTCACTAATTCAGATGTCTAAAAGTAGCAATCCTTAGTCATCAGTGACCTGGAATGCTTTCTTGTGGGGGGTAGATCTCTATGGTCCACCTCCCCTCTCTGGAGCTGTCCTGTTCTCCCTCTGTCTCTGAATCACTATCTTGAAAGATTGTACTTTCATGTTGTTTGTTTTGATGCAGTGAAGGATTATGAGGCTTCAAAAGCAGAGGAGACCAAGATGCTTGATGTCTCCATGACAGGTCTGTGCACCTTTACAAGAAGCATGGGTGCAACCAAGAGGTGTGCCCCTAATAAATTAAATGGGGCTACTTTTAATTTGGGGTTTTGTTTGGTCTTAGCTGTGTATAGAGTCCAGGGAAGCTTCTAAGCACGTGGCAAAGCCCATGAGAGCTAACCATGTTTATTAAAGCTTGTTTGAATCAGATCCTAAATGTACAGAAATTGGATCCACTGGTTGCTTTTCAGAGGGATTAATTATTGATTATCCAAACAACTATGGAGCAAAACCGGCATGAAGGAACACCAGGTGAGCATCCCCATCTCAACCAGTCTTGACCCCTTTCCAGCTGTGCCTGTGCAGAGAAAACCATCGTTCCATTTAGCCATGAGAGCCAGTGGTGTTGCACGCTGCTGCCTCTGCTTCTAGGCCAGATGGGAGCTGGGGATCTGTTGGAAATGTTCAAGCTCTTTCACCTGTCCCTAAGGCTGTGGAGTAGAGCACATAGAGATGATCCAAGCCTTTTTGTCTTGTCTATCTTACCTATTTACTCTGAGTCTCTATTTCCAAAAGTCATGTCTTGACGCCTTAGCAGGAGAAAATGTCTAGTTATGCAGCCTCCAGATGAAACAGCCACCAGCTCAACAGAGGAAACCTCATCTGCAAGGGAATTGCAAGTTCATTGGCCTTCCTTGGACATAAAAGACTCTTGGCAGCTTGTTGTGAGCTCCCACAAGGAAAGCTGAATCCTGCTGCATGGGAGCGGGTAGTCCCTGGGCTGACCAGCGTGACGGTGGAAAGTGGAAGGGGGATTCAAGCAGAGAAGAAATTCTAGAGGGGAGAGAATAGATGCAAGAAATTCCTAGGAATGTTACAGAAATCAACATCTCCCCCTCCCCACTCCTTCCAAACCAACCCACCTAAAAAATGCCGTTTTGTGGGCTATTTTGGAAGGGAGTCCATGCCTGGGGAATTTTTGGCTGATGCTTATGGCTTTTAGAAGTTTCTGGGAGATCAGACGAACAGAAACAGGAACCAGATGGGACTTCTAGCTGCTGGAAAGAAAGGAAGAAAAAAAAAAGGGGGGAAAAAAAAAACATCCCTTGTTTAAAATGCGAAGAGCACTTGTTCACTTTTGGGGAGTTTCCCCTTCACCCTGGATTTCTTATTTTAATGTAATTTACCCCCAGTTCCATGATATTCTTATAGGACCATTTATCTCTTTTGTTGTTGCTAGGAATTTTTCTTTCTTTTGCAATGAAAACAGTTTATTCTTAGGAGAATTTAAGCCTTTGCCTTACTAGATAAAAAAAACAACAGTGGTTGGTTTTGTTCTTGCAGCAGCCTCAACATCCCTTGGCCATTTACTCACCAAGTTTATCTCTGTGAAGCTGCAAAATATGAAAAAAGGCAGTGGTAGTGGAGAGTTGAGCAGAGTTGGAGACAGCTCTGAGCTAGCAAAAACCTATCATGCATAGGTCCTGTTTGAGGTAAATGGCCACCAAAAGGAGAGTTGCACCATACTGCAATGTGCGACAGACCCAAACGTGGACCTCAGATGCATGGTGCCTACAGTGATCCAACTTGTAAAGCACAGTGTTGGATTTGTGGTGTCTTGGCTGTTGAGTTTTGGGGTTATGGATCCAAAAACCAGGCCTGCTCCAGTTCCAGGCTCCATTTTATCAGACCTTGGTTCTGGAGCGGTTCATTTCTGGAAAACATCCCAGAGCTGAATAGGAACGAAGGAGTATTTTCCAGCTCCTGGGTCCAAGCTGGACTCTGCGTTGAAAGTCATAGTTCAGCCACAATCTGATGCCATGGTGGGTCAGGGCTCAGTTGTGCTTCATCCTCACAGCCTTTTCTTTCCAGGCTGGAGGTCAACAGGGGACCGGTGTGGCGCGGTATGTTACGCAGTGCACCACTCGACTCAAGACAGCCGTGAAATCTTGTTCCCCAGCTGGTAGGAAGGAAGCAAAGCAGATACCACCTCATAGCTGAAGATAATGACTGGATATTACCATATTGTAAGCTTTACCACTAATCTTCTTTTAAGGGTTCTACTTTAAGGAATTTTTTTGATGGTCAATTAGCATTTTTTTTTTTTTCCTCTCAGTTTTCCAGATATTTACTGCTTCCTGGAAAAAAATGCAATCTTCCCAGGTTCCTATCTTGTTTTATAGTCTTCCTTTTCTTGATATCGTTTCGTATTATTTCTCATGCTCTCTGATCTGTAGCCATTCCCAAGATAGGGTCGTCAGCACAAAGCAATGACCCTTGATAAACCTTCACCCATGGTTTGTAAGTCAGCAAGAGAGGAAATCTGTCTCTAGGACTTAATAACATGTAAACTGTATTTCTAGGGAACTGATTGGAGGCTCCACAAACAATGTAAGGACTATACTGTGTGCTATGATGCTTATTAGTGGTGATGCACAAAGTCAACTGTAGATATTTTAAGACACAATGGTTGATCTTTTGTTCGCGTTTTCAAATGTGCGTGCGTTTTAACACATGGCTTTGGTTCCAAGGTTCGTCACAGATGGACCTAACTAAGGCAGCTGCTTGAACCCTCTATTATGATGACCAATTGATTCGATTAGTTTAAATGAAAAAAATGCCCAAAACGTAAGGCTTTGGGTTTGAGTGTCCAATTGAGTTCTGACTTTTGTGGCTTGCTTTTTTCCTTTGGCTCAGGCTGGTCCGGCAGGATGTCCCATATTAGAATGCTGTTCGGTTGTTGTTCTTTGTGGTTCCAGTGAGCTGTTTTTTTAGAAATGTCTGGAAGGAAAGAGGCATAGGGGACTTGTTTCACAGGGTTTGTACAAAAGCTTTTATTTTCCCTTTTTCTCCCCCTTCTTTTTGCTTCTCATGGATCTGATGTGCAAGTGTTCTCAGGAGTGACATGCTGAGATTTTCAAAGCGTAGCGCTTATCACTTGACTCAGGTGACTGCTGTCGCAGTCGAAGCAGTATCATCCTAGGAATTTTGAATTTTGCTTCCAGCTTAAACAAAAGTCATCTGAGTAGGCAAGCTTTTACTGGTTTCGCTTTGGCTTCCCATGTCAGTTTAATTTGGCCCATGTTTGCTCAAAATGTCTCCAGCTGTCTAGAAACTTGTTCCTAGCTTGCTGGAACATTCACAGCCCTTTTGGACAGTGTGACCTTAGTTATAAAGGCTGGCTGTTGTTTATTTCAGATCATTTTTACTAGCTCTATTATATGTAAAGCAGCTCACATAATTGAAAGAGACAACTGCATTGGTTGCTGTCCTTGTGTTCACAGGTTATAACACTGCTGTCCACAATGCTCGGGCATGAAATCTGCCAGAGAATACCACCTTGTTCTGTTCTATGGGAGTTTTTGCTAATATTTTCTTTTATATTATTGCTCTTTTTGTTTCTCTATTGGAAAGTTTCCATGTGTTTCACACTGAGGACCAAAGTGTCAGAAGATTAAAGAACTCTTTTTGCCCAACTAACATGAAGTGGATGCTGAACTGTGCACTACTCAGAAAATGAAATGCCCTCTAAAGAAGTGACTGGAAGGAGGCAGTGAAAATCCATCAGGTTTGCATGACTAATTAGCTTATCCACTAGTAGTGATCCTTGTGTTTACTTGTAATGAGAATCTTCAAAGATTATTCTATATTGGACATGCAGGTGATTTTTTGCTTATGTAATATTTTTCCATACCAAGATCCTACTGTGATGTGTGCTGTACCACGACATGTATAATTCTTTATTAGCCCAGGTATCCATCCTCTGGACAATGTTGATCCTGAATCCATCAGTAGGGCATCAGACTGAGTGCCCACACAGCCTAGGCTGTGCATGAGATGTTTTCTTTTTCCCTTTAAGTTAGGTCTGATTTTCTGAACTTCTTGGCAACCAGAGCCCAGCCTTGTTTCATAAGATGCAAGCGCCTCTGGATGTCAAGTCTTGGTTTTCAGTAGCGTACCTTGAGTTATTCAGCTTCTCCGTTCTTAGACGAGTAATCTTATTGTAGAAATCCTTAATGGATCATAGGGAGAATCTTATCTGTGTGCCTTTCTAATAGTTTTCTCAGTGTACGGTATGATTTCTTAAGAGCAATGTGGCTTCTGTAGTTGTTATTTTCAGATTTTCCTTACTCGTAAAGGTTGAAAAGCGTATGTGTCGTCTTCTTGAAAAAATTAAAAGATCATATTTAAATAGCTCCCCAAGTCTCTATATGTCCTACAACTATTTATTCATTGTTTGGGGTGCCATGTTAATGCTTATATGCCCAAAGCAGGGTGCAGGAAGCATGTTACCTTTGGATTTTGAAAATTGTGGCTTAAAAGTAAAATTCAAAGGATTTTTTTGTTTTGTTTTGAAGTCCCTGCTATGTCATTCTCTTAGAAGGGTTAGTAGAACTGAAAAAGAGGATCGATGTAATAAACCTGACTTCTGACAGATCTTCTCAAGGAGCTGGATTTGGTACTGTTCTCTTCCTGCACAACTTATCCCAGCAGGTCGGTATCATTTTCTGTTTTCTGGCATTCATAAACTTCCACCAGACGTATAAAATTTTACATTTACCACAAAAAGTCACCAAATTTAAAAAAAAAAAAAAAAAAAAAAAAAAACACACAACAAAAACCACACACCAAAACAACAGTCCTCTGAGCCTGATGAGGCCTTTGTCTCTACAAGGAAACAAATAAAATTTACATTTGTGACCTAACTTTTCAGCTTTATGAAAACCTATGTCTGAGTCTGATGTTATTGTGGAAGTTGATTTTGCCAGCTTCGTGATGTTTTTCCTTTGCCAAGAACCTGCAGGGGTGTGCTGGATGCATTTTGCCCAGAATAAAAGTTCCTGGTGTGTTTGGGGCTTCTATCATCACCTACTCCAGACTGAAAGAAAGGTGGGAACTACTGTCCTCTCCCAAGCATTTGTCCATTGTTTCTGTAGGTTTGCTATAGAGCTTGTAGAAAATATACCTCCGTGTTGCCTGGGGCATGCTCAGAGCATCTGCTGCCAGAGTAGTGAAAGCGGTGATGTTATTTCCTTTGAATCATGCCGAGATTTCTGTGGTGCTGTTAGTGCCTTGGTTCTCTGAGCCTGGATTTCGCAACGAGGGTGTTCCCCCGAGCATCTGGGGACAGCTCGCTCCGTGGGGCGCATCCCCCCAGGGCAGATGGAGAGGAGAAGTGCTGAAGATGACAACGGGTCCAGCTCTGCTCTGGGAAAGCCTGAACGTCCCCGATTCAGCGAAGCTCACCTCCAAGCACCCAAACAGTCCTGGGAGGAGACATGTCCCTATGGCGTGTGGTTAAGTGCTTTGCTGAACAGGGGCCAACGTCCAGCGTGGAGCCACCCTCCTCCCGCCGACTCCCTCTTTGGCGCCGCACCGTGGAGTCGGCCCTCGGCCTGCGCTGGAGGACGTTATGAAATCCTGGCCCTGACAGAGAGCAGATGCATTACTGGGAAGCCCTCGGGTCATGACAGGGCTAATAGTCACATTCCTGGCTGGGATGGCGAAAGATTTACGCCGGGCGCTCGCTCGCCTCGCCCTGCACCAGGCCGGCTCCCTGCTTCACCGGCCCCCTCGGCTTTAATTGTTGTGTTAATGGCCCTTTTATTTGAAGCAGATCCCCTGGCTTACAGAGGAGAATGTCATTATGTCGTATTTTAGATGTATTTACATTCTCCTTGCCACAGGGATAACGTTCTAATTATTTTCTATAGCTGACAGCACCAGCGTCTCTGGTATTAGGGACCCCTTAGACCTGATTACATGGTCTGTTTTTCTTCAAATCACCCACAAATGACAGTGTGGAGCAGGTTTATTATCAATTGACGTACCTTTGCTTAACGCAGCTCGCTCCCGAAACAAATGTCCTGAAAAGATAATACATGTTTAGCGCATGTGTCTTCGCTTGCGTGAAGGCAGATGGGCTTAGGAGGTCAAGCCAATGGTTGACCTCTCCTGACTCCTCAGGCTTCACTGCGCAGCCCCGGCACGGAGGCAGCGCAGTGCTGTGTGGTGTTTCCTGTGCAAACCGTACTCAAAGGCCATCGAAAAGGACTGCTGTAAGTTTTACAGCTACTGTGTCCAATGGTGGAGAATGACAGCATGGGAAGGGGATGGAGGTGCAGCAGGAAAGGAGGGAGAAGTGGAGGAGATTAGCTCAGTTGTGCAATGAGGTGTAGAGAGGTACTGGAGTCTGGTCTAGACGGTGGGATCGTGCCTGTGTTCAAGGTTGTTTTTAGGGGAGAAGAGGAGCCAGGGCTCCTCACTGGAGAGAGCTGTGCAACACACAGTGGACTTGATGGACTGGGTGGTGAGAGGAGACGCCTGGCAGCAGAGTGTGCAGGGCTGGTGTACGGAGGTTGGGACTGCATGGAGAAAAGAGTTGCAATAGAAGATGAGACAGGAGAAGCCTGACAGCTTGACAAGAGGAGGTGGGATGGAGACCATCGCAGAGCTGGAGGCAAGAGCAGAGAGGGTGGCTTTAGAGCAAGGGGCAATACCCAAGTGTTGGCCAGGGAGGCACGGGAGCACACAGAAGTAGGGACAGCAATTGAGATAAGCAGAGTGAAAGACACAGTTATTAGAACAGAATGATTTGATTTATCCCGAGTCATTTATTCACCAAATTTTCCCCCTGAGATCTTAAACAGACTGAAGTGGTTTCAAATGTTGTCGTTATTTAGGACAATTCAACAAAATGCTTGTTGCTTTGAAAAAGAGGGAGGGGTGAGGGACAGAGAAAAGAAAGAAATAAAGGAAAAATAAGAGCCTGGATGGTCTGGTTTGCCACATTTGAATTTTATTGCCGAATTGGGATGGGTCAAGAGAAATCACTCTTTCTGTTCTCTGAGCGGGAGTTTCACTTACAAAGCTGCGTCTGATGTGAGCGTTTACCCAAGCTCAGATGCAGTCTCCATATGTATTCAAACATGAAACGACAAAAAGCAAGTATTTGCTAGTGAAACCCTGTCGAGGAAATGTTTGTGCACCAGGACATCTCACACGGAGACAATTTCATTACAAAATTCAGGCGTGCCTTTGTGGAGACTTTTCTCCTTGCAGCTCTAGAGATTATTTTATGCTTGGAGCTGCTGGGCACGCAAGGCATTTTAAAAGCAAATAGAAAGGCAAAGACACGGCCCTGAGGGAGTTACTGTTTAAGCCAGACCAAAGCAGAGTGAAAATGTTGGCTGCATGGTATTAAAAAACAGAAGGTGGGCACTTTTATTTGGAAAGCCAAGGATTCCACTAAGTTATTTAGTTTTTCTTGTGTGCACGCATGGCTCCTGGAGCAATTTTTAGCCTTGGCTTAAAAGAAATGGTTCTTACTCTTTCCCCCAATAACGTTGGAGCTTATCTGCAAGGTTCAGTGAAAGGTGGCAGGAGGGTAGAGGTCTCAAAGATACTGTGTCCCTGTTTTGCTTTGTGCAAATAAAAAGCCAGGTGGAGGAGAGACAACCAAACCATTACTTCAACCAAAAGAAAAGCTTCTGTATATGCAGAAGCAGCAAAAAATCTGAGGGAGAGGAAAGGAAGGATAGATGCTTTCATGCAGCCATTGGAGAAGTTTCCGTCACAGCATGTACATGAGAGTTGTACCTTTAAAGACACAGTATAATTCAACCATGGGAACATGAAGTCCAGGAAAACAGGATCATTATTGCCACCTCTGTTGAAATTACCTGTTTGTGTTTAATTTGCTCATATGCGTTTTGGTGGATGGCAGTTTGGGGATGCTTCTTTCTTCTCCAAGAATCATGAATGAGCACAGCATGTCCTGCCTCTCTCGGAGAGTGTTTTAAGGGTGGAGGTGCTGATGGGTCATCATCCATTTGGCCATGGTGCAAACAGGAGCTAGAGAGAAGATGAGTTACAATTTTCTTACAACTGTTTTTATGTTGGACCAGATGAATAGAACTGAGTATCTGCTATCTTGTCTGATCAATTTGATCAATCTGTTGGTCTCTATATGGGATGAGGAATGACAAAGTGTGAGACTGGTTCTGTACCAATGTCCATTTGTGGAGTTTCACTTGAGAATGTTCAACAGCCTGTGCGGATTTGCTGCCCTGTGAATGTCTGAGATGTAATGAGGTGAATGTTACTGGAAAGCAAAGGTTTAATTAGCTCTGCTGGTTCAATACTTTCCTAAAGTGCATTTCAAATCATACACTTACTTGTGAAATCAGTCATTGATGCTGTGTTTGATGGTTGCAGAAGTTGTGTGGTTTTCTTTATCTTTTTTTCTGAGGACCCTCTGATCAGATGACTTAATTTTCAGAACACAGCACAAAAGAATAAATTGCAAGTACTTTGTGAATTATTAAAGGAGAATATTATGAATAACTTAAAAGAGGAAACACATGCTAGAATTTTGTGTCATGTTGGCTAATTTTCCATTAGCAGAAAGGAAAAGAAAGGCTAAATGATTAGTTCAGCTTGTTTATTAGAAGATTTTTTGCTGGTAACTTTTGAATAGTTGTGCTTGGCAAACCAAATGTTAGTGTAAAGAGCATACCAGAGATTTGGGAGTTTGGTTTACTTTTGAAAAAGCACTGATTGATAGAAAAGCAGTGTAATATACTTCTGCAGGGCTTTTCTCTGAGTGAGTCACAAACTGTACTGACATTGCGCTCTTCTGAAGGGGTCAATATGTAGCACAACAGAAAGATGAGAGGCCATAGTTTTGCCAGAAGCACTGCAAGACTCTGGACATGCACACCAAGACACGCAGGAGCAAAACTCAAGGAAAGTTTAGGATCCATAAATCACTTCTGGTGGAGCCCAGGATTGAGAGCACTGGCAGGAGCCATGGTGTGGACAGACTCGGGGCACTACACCTCCGCCACATCACGAATCCCCTTCTATGCTGTAGGCACCACCATTGTTATCTCCCCTCCAGTGAGGTCTTGGCCAGTGGAGACTCACAAGTCACACTTTTGCATGGAGCTGACTTTATCTTCATCAGAAGGTTGGAGGATTGAGTCAGCCCTGCTGGGATTTGCACCAGTGGTTCCAGGAAGTCTGGGTATTTCAAACCTTAGGCTTAGACCTCTAATCATCCCCTTATCTAAACTGCCTAACATCTGAGTCTGCAAAATTGGGTTGGAAATCTCACACAAACATGCTTTCCCCACCGGCATTTCTGCATTTGTTTGCCAGCGGAACCCGGGACTACAGAAGGGCACAGAAGATTCAGCTTTGAAACCAAAGGTTTAATCAAAGTGTTGCATGAAGGCCTGGTCATTTCTTGATTGATGGCTTGCGTACTGCTTGCTGACAGCTGGAGAGGTTCACCCTTTGGGCAGAAACCCAGAGTTAATGCTCAGAGATGCAAGTGTTTGGCTGTCTAGGGCCATAAGTTTAGAGGAACCCAGTTCTCTTAAACGAATTTCTGCATCTGCCAGGGATGGAAGGAAGGCACATGATTGCTTTCTTGTAACTGATAAAGAAATGGTCTCATCCTAAAAGCTCTACTGCTCAATGCATGAAGGAATTGTTTAAATTATCCAAGGTGTTTTTTTTCAACCCAAGAATTCAAAGACGAATGATGTGGGGTCCTGCATCAGGCTAGCATCTCTGAACTCCTCCCCAGGTAGCTTTTTCAGCCTCACTTGGCCACAAAGCCTAAAGAGCTCAGAGATACGAAATTCTAACAGAGTTTTGTGAGAATAGCTAGCTGAATGGGGATGAGAGACTAAATTAGCACCCCTATTAGGAAGAGTTTGCAGTGTTAATTCACTCCTTATCATACAGCAGAGGATCCTAAGCAGAGGCTGGGTCAAGGGGAGGCAAAGGGCTTTCTGATGTCCCCCAGCTGTGGAAAAGCTCCAGTCAAAACTCTCACTTTATCAACCATCTCCTTGTGCAGCGGCACCTTAAAGAACAAACAAACAGCTTTATTTGTTCCCCATCTCTCAGAGCTGCTTACTTGTATGGTGTTTGCATTGGTAACTTGTGTCCGTGTAGAAGTTCTTCTTTATCTTCACTTTATGTCTGTCACTAAAGGAAAGGAGTATCCCATGGCTCGATGCTACGTGAATTGGGTGATACAACACAGTAAAGTTTCCAGTTCTGTCCTCTAGTCAAGAAAGAGGACTGGCGTAAATCAGTCCTCACAAATCAGTGCTTTGATGTGTTTGGCTTCTTTCAGAGTATCTGTGAGCAGATGCATGATAAATTTCTTGCTTTAACCGATGTTAGCAAATCTCTGGAGAAGGCGACTGCTGTTTGCTGCCCCATCTATAGTAGTTAAACCAGATTCCTCTGCTCTGATTTGTCAGATAGGGTGACTGATGATGTTTGTAAATGTAAATTTAAGTTTCCTCAAATGTTAGTGTGTAAGCTTCAAAATAGTCATTTTCTATAAACATTGTTGCTTGAAAAAGTCCTGCCACTTGAATATCTGGGGAAGATGAATGCACATTGCATGCAGAGTTGGCAAAGAGGCACCCATCTATAAACATACAGTTACTATTCATGGAGATTTCTTTTATCCTCTCTCCAGTTGTACAAACACAACACTACCACCACCCCCGGCAATATCGCATTGTAAATTACCTTCCTTTTAAAAGCCCTCTCGCCTTAGTGCTTTTCATTCAGGAGATGGGAGACAGCCCTGGGCTTGTTGTCTTCAGATCAAATACAAGTTGCAGACTCTGGGAATTCACCTGAATTATATGAACCTCTGTGCCATAGCTATTTCCTCGTTGTGATACATTTCCTTTTCTTGATTAACTAAGCTCTGAAAGACACATCTGTTTCAGCATTGCCCCCTCAAGGCAGTCCATCAGCCCTCTCTTTTGTAGCATCCTTTTCTCTCGCCTTTTCCTCGCCTTACCCTCTGTGATCTGCTGTGATTTTTGTCTCGTGTTTCATGATTTGTGTTACGCTGCAAGGTCCTGGGGCAGGGGCCATGTCGTGGTGGTTGCCTGTGAAAAGACACTTAACGTGCGAGGGATATGAGAACTATTTAGGGAGATGCAAGTACTGCAGCCCATTTTGTGGCTGAAGCCCCAAAGTTTGAGCTGGTGGCTGTTCTAATGAATCTCACAGTGCCTGTCTATAGCCTCCTACAGTGCTCCAAGATCTGGGTACCTTCAGCTTCTTATTAACTTCAGCATCCTCAGCACCAGGAAAGTCTGGTCCTAACGTACCAGCACCCTCTAGCATTTTAAGTATATGCATCAAATGCTACTTTTAACAGAAACTGAACAGGACCATGATTTGCAGATAAAATAAATAAAAAATAATTTATTGGAATACACTATTGGAGTCACAGCCTCCACAGGGTGTTTCTGTTATACTGTCGGAGTACGGGCGGAGTTTATTGCATAGTTTACTGTGTGGCACCCAGAAGTCCTCTATGAATAGCTGTTGATTTGCGCCTAGAATGGTTTTAGGGAGAAAGGGAGAGCAGGAGCCTTAGGCTGATTCCTTGATGATGGAGGTCCTTAGGAACATCAGTGTTTCCCAACCACCCTGGCCCAGAGCTGGCATGGCTATGCAACAGGACTACCCCCAGCCCTCGCCACAGCCCATGCCCTGCCGTCCTCTCCCCTGCAAGAGCAGCGAGGTTGGCCCGGCAGTGGTAGCATCTGTCACTGTGTTCTGCTCTCAGGCCTCTCTTGCCCTTTGAGATTCCCCATTGTTGGGGCTATTAACATACTTTCAGGGTGGATGTTTATCTTTTTGGAAACTTTTACAGCAGGCATGTTGTTAAAGAAAACCCCGAGAAGCTCTTTGCAAGAAAGCACCACCCAAGCCTTTGGTGAGCATAACACAACTCTGAGCAGCTCTTCCCTTTATTTGATCAGCTTCTAATACCTAACGGTTCTGTAAGTAAACATTTATAGATCAAATCTAAAGCTCGCAAAAGGAAGCACTCTCGATAGATTAGAAGCTAAACTGATCTAAATTAGAAGAGATGCGGAGATAACCTTGGCTGGCTAAAAAGCATATACTATCAGTTGCACGCAGATAATTAAATGAATGAGCCCTTTTCTATTGAACAACTGATGTGCAATTGATAAACTTAATTAATAATTAACTTTTAATTAAATATCAATTTAAAACAAGTGTGGTAATATGCCACTTGCATTTAATTTTGCTGCCTTTTCTTCATTAAAGAACCGTCATTAGCGTTACAGGTATCTGTTTAAGATGCCTCTGTGCACTGCACAGGGAATAAATGTTTCCACTGGGCACTTGCTAGTGAAGAGATGGTGATAAACAGCAGCAACCAGAGATAAAGCCAGCGTGCAACTTCAGAGTGACAGAAGGAACCACAGATAAAGGGTGCATCCCTGACCGTGACTTTCTTGGCAGCAGAAGGCCTACCTGGGTTTATGCCCTTGTTTGCTATTAGAAGAGTCTGCAATGGATATAGAAGAGCTGAGCCCTCCTCCTAACAACTCTTAGGGAAGAAGGTCCTTCCCAGCTTTATGAATGAAGGGACTGGATAAAGCCGAGACTGAACATCTAAACCCTGACCTGTGTGAGGGGAGAGACATCCATCAGTTATTGCCTCGTTTCAGCAAAAAAAATCCCGAATAAGCGAAGGGAAGCCACGATCTTCTTGCATGTGTCTTCTCATATGATGCCTTAGTGCAATTCCTATTAGTGCTAATGGGGTAATGGCTCCCCTCAATGCAAGCTCCCTATAATGCATCCATGTAACTTGATTTGAGAGTGTAAATCCCATTAGCCTGAACGGCGATCTTTTCTGCCTCTAAATTACCCATTTGATCCTGCGAGCACTAACAGCGATCGCGTCTCCCTTTGAAAGCGATAAATCGGCATCTGACTTCCGCTAAACGGTGTTTGCCAACGTGCCATGACAGTGTCACACCTCCGCGTTGGTGCCCCTCTCTGTGCCCCCCAGCCCCCTGAGTCTGCCCTCACAAACATCTGTGCAAAAGGGACATTGCTGCGGAGCTGATGGTGAACTCCTGCTTTTCGTCTGGCTCCCCAGGGCAGCCCCAGCTCTCAGCCACGTGTGGCGGGGGCCGGCAGCGGGTGCGTAGGGCTCCCAGGCGATCGAGAATGTTTTCTGGGGGGAGCGTGCAATCAGATGCTGTGGTGTTGGGGTCATAGCAGCTACTTGGTCCACCAGCTGCCACTCTTGTTGGATACCGAATATTGGAGATGAGGAATAAATGCACCGCATCAAATGAGAATAATAAGGGAGCCGATGGCTTCTTTGCTGCGGACTTTCCCGTCCGCCATCCACTGACTCCATGCCTCATTCTAAACTGTGTTCCTCGATTTTCCCCCCTCTATTTAAAAAATTACCTAGAGAGCTCAGCTGTGATTTATGTACCTCAATGCGACAAACAATACTTGAAGCAGACAGCTCCTGCGCAGCCTTGGCCTTTGGGATGGTTCCTTCCACCACCTAGTAAGCACTTACAAGGAGTAAAGAAATACGCCAGAAGGCAGGAAATTGGGTTTGCAAACTGGAAAAAAAGGTGAAAGGCTGCAAAGAACATTTCCACCAAACACTGCACCCGCTAGCAACAAGAAGAAATATTTGAGCACCTCACTGAGGATGTAAGAAAAATCTTTCCACTGCCGATGAAGGATCTGAGTGAAGATTAAGGGTTGCCTTTTTTTGTTGTTGTTAAGTCTTGATTAGTTTCCAACTGAAATAAGTAGGGTAGAGGATAAGCCAATGGGCTCTGACTGTCCTTCTGCAATGTGGGGCTTGCAAGCCAATGGGAAATGGACTCCTCAGAAGGTACCATCATGGACACAGCACCAGACACCTATCCGGTCGGAATACACTGCCGATGAAAGGATGATTTCTTTTCCTGCTCTGGCCTCATAAGAGGATATTCTCGCCTCTCCACATGTGAAGGGAAGATGGGTCCCTCCCGTGGGGAATGTTACTGCTGGCCACCACTTCCTTTCTGAAATGCCCCATTTGAAAAGGAGAGGAAATAGTTGGTGGAGGAAGTTCCTGAAAAGGAATCTTTCAAATCCTTATTTTTGTCAGGTTTTTTTTTCAGGGGACACCCAATACGATGGAAATAATTGGTGTGGCTGCATCAAGTGATGGAAAAATTGCAGAAAACTGCAAAGGGTGTGACAGCCAGAAAACTGGGCTTATTCTCATTTATTGTACAATATTTATCATCAACCCGTTTTGTATATTTTGCTTTCTTTTGTGTAATCTTATCATCACTGGGGTTCGAAAAGATGTAATTTTTGCTCCTTTGAGTAGTTGCCAAAAAAGCACTTACGTCGGAGTATTAGTGTATCATTTGGCTAGCACATCACATAATGGTTTTTTTACAGCAAGTATTTAACCGTGTTTTCATCCTGTGGGAAAGAATGATGGGTCTGTTTTGTAAAAATAAGACCTTGTGGCAATGTGGACATGCAAGAGATAGAAACATAATGCAACAAATTAGTTTCAACACAGAGAAATGAAGTAGTCCAGGCTCCATATACATTCAGCAGTGCTGGTTTCTCTCTCTCTTTTGTCTCTCCTTTTTTCTCTTATTCTGAAATGTATTGTTGGATTTTATGGGAAAACTTTGCAAGCAGAAACTATTAGAATTCAACGAGCCGCCTACTTGGTTTGGACATGCAAGATGTTACATTTGTGTACATACATATGTTTGCATATATGCATGCACACAAATAGGTAAAAATAGTATTTATGAGCACATGTGCTAGAGAGAGAGTAGTTGTGAGTAACAAGCAGATATGATCAAATTCATCCATTTTGTGTGTCTTGATGCAAGTTCATGGTGTTATAGCAATATTAGCTTTATTATAGGCTGAAAAGATACTTTGTTTTTTAGCAACACAAACAATATTGTGAAGCAGGAGAAATCCGATCGTTATAATTTCATCATCTTTAGGTGGTTCAGAAATAACCAAGCAGTTAATCATTACAATTTGAGGTGATCCCATCAAATCCCTCCCAAACAGCGGTTAAGTGAATCTCCATTATAACCTGAAACCTGCCATTAACCTGAAAACCATTCATGCTGCCATCCACATCTCTCCAATGCGTGTTTTACAACCTGTCCCCAATAACGGTCACTCTCACCTCTGCCAGAAAAAGAGTTAGAGCAGCTGTTTTAAAGTTCTCCCATTTCTAAACTTTATTCTTTTTATTAAAATGTTCCAGCGAGTTAGGACTAAGATTTCTTTTTCTTTGTATGTAAAAATTCACCAGGATATCTCTCAGCCTTTGCCAAGTAACCGTATAATCCGTTTGATGTCCACCTTCCTCCTTTCCACCAGCCGCTTACCCGTTTGTGGGGTTACATGCACATTTGTGTTTTGTCATGTCTGAATTCAGACCCAGAGTCTGGAGATGCCAAGTACGTGCCTAACTTTACTTATGCTTGAAGGAGTGGAGTTGAGCATATGGCTACATGGTTCTTCTGTAAAATAAAAAATGCCATTCAGCAAATTTATTAGGGCTTTATAGTGAGTTATCATCAGTAGTTGCACTAAAATACAACTCAGAAAAAAAGAATCCATAGCAGAGACTTCATGATGAAATAGGCTTTTTGTATGTCATGTCTTTGCTTGCTAATTTACAACATTCCATAACTTCCAAAAGCATCTAGGAATTGTCCTCTGAAAGCCTTGCATCCTGAAAGGTGCTGGGTAACCACCCTGCTCGCTGGCATTGGTGTGAGTCAGGGTGATCAAAACCAGCCCTTGGGGTGCCCAGGTCCTTCCTTTGAATCAAGGGGTTTTATCATAACAAAAACATGCTGAGGGAGGGGTTCTCCAGACTGCATCAGTGCTTTGGGACTATTCTGCTTTGAAAAACTGGAAAGCCCGTCTTGTGCTACCATAAACGAGTCATTCAAAAAATGAGGTGGAAGAGGAGGATGAAGACTATCCTTACATGTCTGCAGATGTGGTAAGGAGGATGTGTGAGCTATGGCTTGCAGGAGGAAGATGCACCCAGTGTTTTCCTAAACAGTTTGCTTTTCTAACAAATTTTGCTCTAGGTGTGAGCAGAGCTTCACCTTTCCAGTGCTGTAAGAAGAGCGATTACAGGCAAATGAGAGAAGGTGAGTCAACAGTGACTAAAGACCATGCATAAATTCCTAACAAATGGCTGGCAGGGGAGATAAACAGCAGAAACATGAAGCAGCCTGATTTTACTTTGAGCAACACTATCGGCACCACTGTGTTATATCATTTCCTCTCCAGATATGGCCGTGGAAGAACAAGACCTTCCTATAACAGGACAGCACAAAGCAATTGGGATGTTTTTCATGGCTGCTTTGGGAATGCCGTCAGCCATAGCAGAGCAAAGACTCAGGGCAGGAGGTGTAATGAAGGGAGAAGAGCTAATAAGTGACCTTCGCAATAGTGCCATCAAGTCAAGCCCACCAAAAAATAATAGGTGAGGTAAGAGTTTGTTTAGCAGCTGTGTCCTGCCCGCAGGGTATAACCGGGCAGTCGGTAGATAGGAGCGAACTTGCAACGCTGGATTTTTTTGGAGGGCTTGTGTTATCCTTGATAAAAATCTCCTTGGTATTTGGGGCAGAATGGCTCTTCTGGACTCTTAGCCTGGCTCTCTCTATGCTCTTCCATTACTGCTCTGCCAAAATCCTGTTTTTTTTTCCTTATTCTTGCTCCAAATAAAATTTTCTAGCCTGAGTACGTTTCCCGAACTTTTAGGCATTTCTTTGCAACGCCTATGCAGGAGCAAGACAGCTCCTAGGGGGGCTGAGCTCCTTTGGGATCCTGGTCCAGTGCTGTGTGAGACCTCCATAAGCTGCTGCTAATCCCTGTTCCCCAGCAAGCCCCCGACGTGTGGGTGCCCTTGTCTGCTGCCCAGCCAGACCCTGTGCAAACCCCAAACACTTGCAGCCCAAACACAGCAGTGACTGTCACCGCAGGGCTTCGCACGTCTCTAGTCTGCTTTGTAAAAGTCTCCGGAATGGGTGTCTTGTGCAGGAAAAAAATATAAATAAAACTTAAGCTTCTAGAAGAAGATCTATTTTGATTTCTGCTGGAAAAATGCACACCACCCCCATCTCCACCCTCAATGAATTCACACTGATTTTTAGAAAATATGCTATTTTGCAGGATCTTGCAAGATGGCAGGAGCCAAAGGACTGCACAGAGCCTTGTGTTACAGTCAGAGTTCAAAAAGGTGAGTTCCCTCGAGAGGGAAAGATTGGTTTTCTTGTTTAATGCCGTCTCTTGTTTAAACTGAGGGATCTGAATGGCCCATTTCTCTTTTTTTTTTTTTTTTTTGTCCCCCTTAAATATGTTTATCTTCACGTCTGGAATATTTTGCGAACTTTGCTTTTTTTATCCCTGTAAAGGGTATCTTTTAGATAAGTTCTTTTTCTTGCATTTTCCATCTATAGTTGCAGAGATGTAAAAGAAGGAACGTGTGTTTCATAAAGCAGTCATCTGACATGATGTTATGGTAAATGTACTTGCTCTGCCTGTTCCCTCTTATTGACTTTCCATTAATATCCTGGCATACATACACACACACACACATATATATAAAAGAATATGACTGGCAACAGATAAAATAGGCTAATGGTAGAGAATGTTGATGATCGAGGGCCAGTTCTAAACTCTTTTTATGTGTTTTTCTAAACTTTTTGACCACCTAAGTGGGTATAAACAAGCACGTGACAGGTATGTTCACCCACAGCCAGATAAAGGATTTAAATTTCAGTTTTCGGATGATAAATGCTGCAATGAGTGATGCAAGTAATGAAAATTAGTTGCAGAAAATTAAAAATGTATCCAAACCCATTGCAGACTCTTTACTTGCTGTTAGCAGGGAAAAAGCAAAATTCATTATATAAATAATTCAATCCAAATGATTTGTCCAGTTGCTGAAGGAGCTAACAGGGCCTCTGGATTTGTGTAATTGTTTGGTTACAGCTATAGCGATGAGGACGGCAATGCAAAAAGGTCGGGATTTTTACAAAGCGCCACTCTGCTTGACTGAGAAGGAAGCACAAGCAATCTCCTGAGATGCTATTTTCTTTTCTCGAAATTTCTGAACGAGCATCACTGAACGTTGGGGCCGCTGTGCTTGGCGCAAACAAGGCTGATTGACGTGGTGGTGCAACACGTGCTGCAGCGTGCAGGGCTGTCGCGAGAGCTTCTCATGGTCCCTTCTGCTGCAGCACAGCAAACAGCTCCCATTGTTCTGCTGCAAGAGGGGAAAAGGGTGGCAGAAAGTGCCTAGAGGATTGTTGGAGCTGGTGCTCTGCACGCTCCAGCCTCACCACCTGTGTTGGTAAGAAAAGGCTTTTCCAGTCTAAAAATAAGCAGCTGGTGTCTGGAGTCTGCTGGTGGGAGCGTGTGTCTGATATGTAATTTGAACCTGATTGCAAGGGTCTCCTAACCTCTCCTGGAGCCATTGCTGCCATCCTGGAGCCAGCTCCTCTCTCCCCAGGTGACCAGGCTGTTTGTAAAGCTGGGCTCCAGCATGCCCCCAGCTTGGTCCAGGTACGCTCCAGCCTCCCACCCAGGGAGTTACCGGACAGAGACTCACAGTGCATTATCCTGTTTTAACTTCTCTTCCACTGCTTTGCATCAAGCTCCTGAAACCCGCTTGTTTGGCAACTGCCAAAACTTGACACTGATTAGGACGAGCAAGGGAAGGGAGAGACCTGTTGTTTCCAATGGGAATCTTGACTGTGAAAGCTTGATGCTTGCTGCAGGGCCCTTTGGGAAAGCTGCTGGTGTCTTGTGATACTGCTGTTGTGAACAGGGCCAACTTGGAAATTAATTTCTGGATCTCATCTTCCTCACTTGGAAACACTGGGATCTGCAACGCTTGACCAGAAAATCACAAGAGGAAGTTTTTCCTTGCAGAGACTGCTTATGTGTACTGGATGGGGCTTTTCCTGATTCAGACTTTTAATGCAGTCACTGAAGTAAAATAAAAGTGGTACTAATGGGGAGATGAGCCGGTGAGTTTTGGTGTTGATCCTATCACCAAAACACTCATGCACAAGCCAGACTGTAACCCTGTTGGTGGGACTGGCTGAGGAGGGTTTTCATGCAGCTCGGATAAACTATGTCTGTCTTGGTCCCATTTCATAGCATGGAAATGGGAGTGGTTTTGGAATATGTAGTTGGAAAACCAGGTGCAGTGTTTATCCAGTTTTCATTTTATCCAAATAACCAGGTTTCGGAGAGAAGGGGTCTAATGGAAACGGGTTTGGCAGGCAATGAGAAGAGGCCTGGTAAAACTTCTCCAGTACCAACAAACTTCCCTGGCCGTCCATATAGTCCAGAACCATCTCTCCAACTCAGGGACCCCCTTGGCTATGGGTTTTCTGTGTCACAAAGGCTGGCTCTGACAAACATTTTTAGAATCACCATCTGTCAGCTTTTCCTTCAGGGATCCCCATTTACAATAGCTTGTATCCAGGCCATGTGCAAATCCCACTGGGCTGAAACTTGGCCCTGCTCAAGGTTGGCCTGGATGCAATTAACAAACACAAAATTTATTCAATTTAGTTTGGCCAAAAATATAAGATTCTTTTGTTTGCAGATGCTGAAGTTTAGATGCCTTTCCAAACTTATCAAGGACAAGGGAACCACTTTGGAGAAAATAACAGCCAACCATAAAGTCATCCTAGAATTCAAATTGAACTGGAAACCTACGCACCGAGTAGTTTGTGAAGCTTGGAAACAGAGTCCATTTTTTCTGATTACTTTAATTTTCGCTGCTGTCTCTGAACTTTGTTGTTCTGGCTGGGCTTTAGACAGAAACACTGAAACACCAGAAGAAGAAACCCAATGTCTGCGGCATCTAGGGAGGCCCAGCAGGAAGTATCAGAAGTCTCCCAAGACTTTTTCAGTTCCAGGAGATTTGGAGAAATGTCTGACCCAAATCCCAGAGTTTGGAGATTAGGACTGTCATGAGAGCATGTCTAAACTGCTTTGGTCTGGAGATCTGGATGGAAATCTTGTAAGATCAGGATCCGTCTCTCTTGATTGTCCATCCAGGCTCTCCATTTCTTAGGTCTTATCTGCCAGTCTCAAGAATTATAAACCTCATGGTGCCTGATTTGCCTGTCTCAGAAAAGACGAAGGGCTGAGTCAGTTCTTCTACATACACATCTTTGTTTCCCAGTTCCCACAAAAGCGCCAGACCACTTAATTTATTGCCATCCTCCACGCAGATACTCTGTGAATTTAAAACAAAATTCGTATCGAAGACACACACTTTATTCAAGCACTTTTAACTCCGATCTGCTCCAGTGACCCCTGGTTCAGGGAGGTTGCAATGCTTCTACCTGAGCTGTGGGGTGGGACGAGGAGCTAAAGGAGAGATCCTCTGCACGTACCTAGCAGCAAGCAGACCTGGGACAAACAGCTGATGCAGTGCAAGAAGGATCAGCACGGCGTTAATTGCTTGCATATAAGCATCCCCCAGATTGCACTACTCTGAGAGGTAATGCTGGAGCATTTCGTAATTATGATTTTTATTAGTTAAAGAGAAGCTGCCCCAGCCGTCTCTGATGAAGCAAACACCCAGAGGTACCAGGGATGTTTGGCTACTTCTTCCCCATATCTCCCAAACCTCCCTGCCGTTAGAGGAAGGGGGAGCAGATCAGGTGCGATAAACCCACCGGGTGCCCTCCGCAGCAGCCAGACCCGCTGCCGTCGGAGTAGTTAGTATGCTGGGGCTGTGCGGTTCCTCTGCCATCTTCATTCACCTTAGAAATGTGGAGTTTGAATGGTTTATCTCTATTAATCACCAGCTCAAAAAGCTTTGTGCACCGAGGGCCGCAGATAATTAACTTCACTATACTGCTTGTCTTATCAGTATCAACCTCTTGTCCTCCTGTGAAATAGTTAAAACCATCAGCCCCTTTTTACTTTTCCATTTAACTCTAATGCTCTAACACTGATGTTCTAAATGGCCCTGCGATTCATACTTATTAGACAAACCTTTCTTTCTGCATCTCTTATATTTTTTGATAATTGGCCATGTACGTTTCTAAGGGGCTCAACAGCTTTTCATGCCACTGTACTAATAATTAAAGGTTTCTCTCAGCCTTTCAGCTTTCTCTTTACTTCCTTTTCTTTGATAAGTATAATTTACTGTTTAATTGGGGAGCGGGGGAGAAAAGTGATAGTAGCAATAGGCTGACTGTGTAGGAACAGGTTTTGTTTAGCAAAATTCTCTAATTTTTAAACGAATCTTCGTTGTTTCCCTATTTTTGTCCCTTCTCTTGCTGGAGCTCCCCTCCTTCCCACACCGTAAAATGTTGTAACACCAGTGAGAGGAAAGGAGCAGGCAGGATGGGGAAGAGAGACATGAGGTGGAGGCAGGAGGGTGATGGGGGCTCCATTCTTCATGATGCTGCTTGGTTTCACCCTTTGCTTTGCTAACGTCCCCGTCCTTTCCACTCATTTTCCCCCAGGAGCTGCTTGGGGATGAAACCCCTGCTCCGTTGGCGATGGTGGCCTGACATTGTGCTGCCTGGCTATGCCAAGGTGGGGACAGCGGATCCGAGGGAGGCTGCTTGTGCATCCAATCTGCCCAGCAGCACTTTCTGCTCACCATAAGCAACCCCTGGGCGCTGGGGCTGAGTGCCGCAGACCCATCAGGGGACATCCCGCAAGCGTCAGCCCTTCATGCATTTGCATTGTGTGTGCTAGAAACCCTCTGCCAGTGCAGCTCCCCGTGGAAACCCGCTCCAACACCAACAGTCAGTGCTGTTGCTCCAGTTCCCTTTGGGGTCCTCTCGGCTCTCCCGGTGGATGATGTAGCCGTTGCCTTCTGCCAACAGAGCATCCCTCTGCACAGTGCTGCTGGAGTTTCAGCCTTTCATGTCCATGCGCCAGGTTGTTTTTAAGGGGCCTTTCCTCCTGGAGGCTTTCTTAGTCTCATAACCCTCTGCCCCATGCTAGCAGGGTGTAAATGTGAGTGTTTGTGTACCTGATGCTATGTCATCCAGAAGAATTTCTCCATTTTGCGTAGTTTTATCCTCTGTCTCTCCCACAAGCCCTCCATGCAGCCCCCATTCCAGAGAGCTTTACCTCCCTCTCTCTCTCCCTCTTACAATTACTTGAGTTTTTGCTGTTTTCTTTTTTTTTTTCTTCCCCCCCCAGGTTCTCCAATTCCCACATCAATGTCTTCTCTCTCCCGTCTTTAGGTCCGTTCACTCTCAGCTCATTTCTTCCATCCTTCTTGTGCAGGGACCCTGTTGAGGTGGTGACACATTTAGGGGCCATCCTTGTCCCAAGTGCTAGAGCCATCCCATGTGGAGAACAGCCCAAAGGGCTCCCGGGGCTGCCATCCTGCATCTGCAGAGGATAAAGAGGATTTTGGACAACCTGCAGGACCTTCTTTCAGCTCTGGCCATTGGTGAGTTCCACCATGCCAACAGAGGAAGGGGGCTGGGTCTGGAAGAGCCTCTTTAATGTCATAGCCATCTCTGCTTCCCAAAGTGTTGCCTGGCTTGGGAGAAGTGTTTTGGGGGTCTTGGTAGTGGTATGGGGAGAGGATGAAATCTGGAGTACAGAAACTCTGCTACTCTGATAGCCCATCTGGCTCCATTCATACAGCTGAGGCCATTTGAGCTCAGAGGACCCGATGCCTTTGGTCTTCACTAAAGCTACTCTGAAAAATGTTACTCAATAGCTCCCATTCCAATTTTTAAATTAGTCCACTCCACTTGCCTGTCTCTTTCCATGTACATGGATTCAGCTGGCATTAATGTTCTTATGGGACATATGCTAGTGTACATTTCTAAACCTCAGCTCCTGGAGTCAAGTGATAAGAGGCTCTTTAACTTTCCTTCAAAACAAAGTGTTCATGCAGTTGAGCAGAGGAGGATGGAAGTGTGATGCCAGTGCTCTGAGATGATTGTACAGAGAAAAACATACGACACTATGTTTTAAGATTTGTGGTTTTTACAGCACCTCTTGGTGTGGGGAGGAGGTGGGAGCAAAGGGAAGAGAGAAGAGCTGATCCAAAGTTTTTGACTGTTGGATATGGGCAACATGGTGTTGCACTCCTTCAGTCAACTACAGCTTACAGATAACCGTTTCTTATCAGTGCTAGTATTGAATTGCAAAACAAGTTCACGCAGAAGTCATTCAGGTTTTTTTTTTGAGTGAAAAATTTACACAACTTGTGATCTATTCCAGGATTATTCTCTAACAGGGGAGGAAGAAGAAGAAAAAGGCTGATGTTGCCTCTGTTGTGAATAATTTATCCCATCCTACTAGCATGGGTGCTAGGTGACCTCTTTGCTTAGCTCCCACTAGGGTTGGGGAGGTTTGCGGGATGCCTCCTATATCTCCGTTAGCTGCTGGGGGTTAATAAGGGCACTCAACACACACACACACATGCTCTAAGCAGGGTCAGGGGGCAGCCAGCACATTGTGACCTAAAATTTGACAGCTTTTACTCATTTTGTGTTAAGTGACCCTATTTCTCTTTGGTCAACTGCCTTGCCCAGTGCCCGTGCCTGGGGTGCATGGTGCTGCAGGAGCCTGGCCAGTCTCCTCTGAGCACTGGGGATAGCGATGACCCCCTGCACAGAGGCACTCTTTGCTCTTATATTTCACATCCTGAATTGGTACCCAGTATCACAAGGGGAAATAAAAATCAACAGCAGCTGTTGAACAATTGGCCTCTACTTCTCTGCTATCTCAGACAGGACAGCTTGAAGATGCTCAGTTCAAAGGTAATTTGTATTTTAACCCATCAGGTCCTGGTGCCATGTTGCAGTACAACAAACCCTTCCAGCTCACCATGGGACCCAGCAGCGTCTGGGCTGCTGGAGCACCAGTTACCTGACCCTGGTCATCCCCACGTGTCACCATTCATCCCATCCAGAGACTTATTTTCGGTAACTGCAATGCGAATAGTGGTAAGATCTCTTCCTGAGCTCCAACCAGCATCCCTGGGAATTCTCACTGATGCTTCAGTTTTCTCCCCTTCCCCTGAGACAAAGCTTTGAGGGCAATTCTCTTATCTCTGCTTGGTTTGTTTTGGTATTTTAGGCAGCAGAGGGTCTCGAGGTGTCTCTCCTCTTTCCTCCATTCCAGTTGTCTGTCTCCCGCCATCACTTTGTCACTCTCAGCTGTTAGTCTCTGATTTCCTCCTCCTTCTCCCTAGTTGGTCCGTTCGTCATTTTTGCTTGGTAGTCCATGCTCCTTTCTCTCCCACTTATTCTCTGTCTCTTGTTTCTCCCTCGTTTCTCTCTTTCGTTTTCCCCCTCTAGTGTCGGAACTTCTTTCTTTGATTCCCCCCCTCCACCTCCCACCCTTTATAGTGCTGTTATCTGTGATTTTGGCAAAGAGCACATTTATTGGGGAGGAATATCCCCATGGCAACGCAGCAGATGGTGACTTTTGATTAGCTTGGCTTTTTTTTTTTTCCCCCCCGACTGCCAAATCACAATCCGTCTTTGAAATTAAATCAGGCTGTGATAGCATCAGTTGTTCTGGAGAGGGGACGAGAGAGAAACAAGGCTGAAGTATTACAGCGGGAGCCAGGATGTAATGCAAATTCGTGTTTTTTAACCCCAGCAATAAAAACCCCTGTTCGTTCCGGGAGCAGGAGAACCACAAGAGAGGGAATAATAAAATAAAAAAATAAGATTAAAAAAATGTTATCACCCTACATGGGCTCCTCGCTCGAACCATGCTGGAGATCGTGTCTCTAACACCGATGTCACTCCTTCCCAAGTCACTTGGTGCTGCTGAGCCTCATTCTGCAGCTGCTTAAACGCCACTGAGGGTTTTCCTCATGTTGTGGGCAGTGGGAAGAGGCCAGGTTCTTAGCTGAGAGATTCAAGCAACTATTTATTTACGGGGATGCAGTGTCCAAAGTGGGAAGGAAAGCATTAGCAAGCAGCAGGAGGAAGCAAAGAAAGCAGCTCCTGGAAGGGATTGGAAGGAGGTGAGACGAATTCAGGGTGAAGTGAGGAAGCAGAGGAGCTGGAAAGGGTGGATGGCATCACCGAGCCAAGATGCTGAGCCGATCAAGGGCATGGGAAAGTGAGGAGCTGTCTGTAATGGCACCAGGGAGGTCTGAGCCTAGGGAAGGAAGGGCGCAGAGTTCTGCCAGCCATGAAGAGAGAGTTACAGGGCATAGCCCCATGGAAGATGGAAAAGCAGATACTGAAGTCAAACAGTAAAGAACTTTCTTGAGTGCTTCAGAAGTGGGTGGTATTCAAGTCCCATGAGCTCCTTTGCCTGGTGCTTTTTGGAGGGTGACCAAAGGTGAATGCAGTTGAGCACTAATCATAGCCAAAGATAAAGGAGAGCTTGAAAAATGAAAGCTGCAGAGAGGAGATGACTAATGACCCAGCAATTTCATGGGAACTGACGCGTTGTCTCAGGCTTCGCGTCTGCCGGACTGCTATCTCCAATTACTAATGTTCCCCATACAGGAGTTTAGAAAGCGGTTGTCTGGTCTCAGCACTGGCTCCTTTGGATGCAGTGAGCTTAGCAGTTATGGCTAAAGGTAAATAAAGGGTCACGTTCAATCTCGGTGAAGTTCAGCCAAGATGGTGGAGTTTCATCAGAAACAAAGTGCCTCAAGGGTTAATATGCTTTCCTATCCGGGGTTGTAGCATGTGTATTTTCTGGTACTGCAGAGAGCAAGCGCACATGAGCATTTGGTATGCTTCATATAAGCCTTGAGATACCCAAACTCTGTCACTATGCTCCCTTTTGCCTTTGCAAAGAGGCTCTAACTTTCTGTAATGCACCCTGCTAAAAGATGCTTCTCCTGGAGGAGCTCTGATCTTAGCGTAGGACTGAAACCTGCACTCTTCTGCAAAATCTTTAAATATATGGAATTGTCCTGTCCCTTACGTTAAGAGAAATAATAAAGAAGCTCCCACTACACTTTCTGAAAAGCTGCCCATATTCTCTTGCTTGCTAGGAGCTATGGGCCACCACCACGTCTTTAGTCAAACCAGTGCTTTTTCCTCCTCTGCTCCAGGGGACTCTACAGGCTCTCTTAAGTCCTTCCAGGATAAGCTCTCTGGCCAATAGATAAAATTTTGCTGCAGATGTTGTTGCTTCTGTTGGAGACCTCAGTTCAGGAGTGTTTTGTGTATGCTGTGTGTTAGATCTGATGTTCTTTGAGGAGAAGATAAGATTTGGGTGCAGGAGATAAATCAGGTAGGGACGCCACTGGAGCTTAATTGCCAAGAGATATCTCAGGGCCTGATTCTTCCCTGTGAGGCACAGGCACGAGGCAGAGCTCCAGTCTGCAGGGGTTCACGTGTTGGCAGAAAGCATCAGAGAATTGTTTCATGAGCACAGTGGGATCCAAACCGTTCTTTGAATCTCAGGTGGCAATGGGAGGGGTGTAATCCACGATTAGATGGCAATCTTAGTTTAGACAAGAATTTGTATCTGCCAGGTGCTGCTCCTCCCTGTTTTGGTCAGATTGCCATTCGCTTTCTTGCCCCAGGTGCCTTGCTAGTGCCTGTGCGTCCCCAAATCTCTCTTTCCCTTGCTTGCATCTTCCCTCACCCTGCGCAAGCACCTTCTCTTCCCTCACGTGCAGCCTCACTCTTCTCTTCCCTCACGTGCAGCCTCAGAGGCTGGTCGGCATCCAGTGCGCCTTTCTGTAGGAACTGCATGTCCGTTGTGTGCCTGGGTGTTTGCTCTGCTTGCCGGTACCTGTGTGCCCCAGCTGGTACCCTCTAGCAGGGCGCGGGGGCTGCCGATGGATGAAAGCCAAGCCTGGCCCTGCAGCTCATCCCGTTAGCGCAGTGTACGTGTCCCGAGCAGTCCCAGCACGGCAAGCGTGGCATCTGCAGGGCTGCGATCCAGTCCGTAGAGCTGCACAAAACAAACGGGCTGTGACACCACAGCAGAGCACTTGAGCCTCTCCGGCTTGACACCGCATCGTTATATATTGATGCCATGACACCAGCGCTCAAAATAGAATCAGGACAATTTGATTTCCTGCAGATCTCAGGATGGGGTCATAAAAACGGAGACTGTTCTGGAGAAATGGGATCGGGTGGAAATGTTTGTAGTGACATCACAGCCCCTTCCATGCCAATGGCCTCCTACTGCTGCAAACATGTGATTGTGATTTTGCTGCACGCTCCATCAGAAAAAAAAAACAGGCTGGCTGGGGAGGGAGAGGGAGGGAGGAGAAGGGACAGAAATATTCTGTTCTTGTATCTCAATTCAAGTATCTGACAATAGCCTCGCAGCCCAGGGTGCTGAGTGATCAGGAGTGGGACTGTGGAGCTGAGACGACTGCCAGATCAGTGGAGCTCAGGGGGTTGTGGCAACCTAACCAGGGGCTGAATAAGGTCCTTTGGTTTTACAGTGGAGGATCCTGGTCTGCTTTGGGGTGCTTTACTGGAGAGCTGGGTGGTCTTGTTGTGCTCACTCTTCCTCACTGGTCCCATTTACTTCTAACACCACTCTCCTTGGCAGGAAAAACATTCAGGCATGAAATATGGCTGCAAAAGCCACGGCGTAGCTGTTGGCTTTCAGGGGTTCCCATTAGAGAGAGGAACAGATCACGGTGTTGGAGTTTCACCTGCGAAGCAGGGAGCAGCGGAGAGGGATTTAAGTAGTTGAGGATAGAGAAGGAAAGAAGAGAGAAAAGAGAGGGAAGAAACAGAGGCCACCCAGAAAACAAAGCTAGTTTGTGTCTGAGGACATTGCCAGAGGAAATCTCATGTCGGTTGCCCCACAAAAGGCACTGATGGCTGCAAAGCCCATCTTAGTAGCAATGTCCTTCCCAAGAAACAGCCTGCAGAGACCAGCACTGGCTGCATCCAGCACACGTAGCCTTGGGGGGCTGTGGAGGGAGCAGTGTCTGCGGGGCGGACAGGGGAGCAAAGGGATCCAGCTAATGCACCCGTCTATCAGATTAGGCTGTCAAAAACCCAAACCACTTCCATCACTGTCTGAGGAGAGATTCTTGCTCCCTGCCTAATGGGATGGCGGCCCTGTTGTTGCCACTCCAGGGAGAGGGGCCACTGCCACCACAGTGTGCAGCAGGCTGCGAGTTTAAAATCCTATTAGGCAGAGACTAACAGTTGCAAAAAGAAAGCAGGTATCCCCTAGTGGGGATTTAAAGATGTTTAGACATAATTGGATTTTCCAAGCAGATGTCATTATTGTTAAACAGTTGCCCACTTGATATGTTCAAGTTGTTGGCTGTAATTGCTAAAATTAGCAGGTCTGCATAGAGCAAAGGTCAGTCGGTTAATATTGTGATTTAGTATTTTATGAAGTAATTCCAAATGCTTTTATGTATGTTTTTGTTTTTGCAGCCTAAGCCCACATTAAAGTAGTTGTGGGGCCTGCTAATAAAATAATGACTCAGCCTCTCCGCGCAGGCTGCCGGCCGGGCTCGGCAGCGATGCTCGAGCCGCCATCGCTCCCTGCTCTCCCTGGTGCCGCAGGGCCGGTGGGGCCACGCACTTGGCTTTGGTGCTGCAGTCAAACGAGAGGCTTCAAACTGCCCCCCCGATGTGATGTGTTCAAGCTGGTGCTTGAAATGAGCCCGTCGTGTCCAGTGGTGGCTGGAAGGATGAGGGGCTGTTTTCCATCGGCAGCTGCACGAAAGGCTCTGCCGCGGGTACCTGTGGTCCTTGTAGGTGGATGGACTGCACGTGCAAGTGCATGCAAGCACCTTCAGCCATGAGCACACCTGAAAGACGCACCACTGACCAGGCAAGGTCCCAAAATACAGTTTTTTAGAGGGAAGATGCATTTCTGGAAGAGGAGTAGAGAGCTGGAACTGGGCGAGGTAAAGAAGGCTCCCATGTTGTGCCATGGCTGGACATCTGGTGCTGCCTCCTCCATCACTGAAGCTGCTAAATGGCATGAGAAAAAGCTTTTAAAAACTCCTCAAAGGTGATAGTGTTTCGTTGGCAGGTGCAGCATTAGTCTCATCCCACGTCCGGAGACAGGCAAGGGTTTCCTTCCAAGACAATCTTTCTCTGTAACAGAGACACAACCCATTTCCATGGATGGTCTGGGCAAACCTGGCACATTTCTTGTCTTTAAGGGAACACAGGAATTTGCTAACACAGTCTGACCTGCTCTCTTACTACTAGACCTTTATGGTTGTCTTTTTTTTTTTCCCTTAATCTCAGATCTTTTACTTGCAGAAATTGCTGCAAGATATTTTGTGGCCTGCAGTGCATGGGGAGATGTGGAAGAGGATCTGTAGGTCCTCCTGGAGTCGACACTTACTGGGTGAGCTGGGTCCGTTCCCAATCTGTGTTCCTGTATTCCCAACAGCAGGTTTTGGTATGTGGAGGAGCAGGAGCTCTCTGCTGCTGCAACCACAGTGGAAACGCTCTGACCCGGGGATGGAAAAAGGAAGCACTTGCTCTTAGATGCTGCCTTAGATACTGACACAAGAGAGGGAATTGCTGACCCATGGTAGGACAGGTCTAAGATGTGTGTAGGTCTGCACATCTTGATCTCAGATCAAGAAATATTGATGTGCATACATAAAAATATCCCATTAGAGACGAGACTGAAGCAAAGTTTTAGCCCTAGCAAGATGATAAGATTGAGGAGCTGGGAATTCAACTCTGGTCCAGATTTCAAAACACGTTATTTTGATCAAAGACCATTTCAGTTTCCGATCCAAAACGTGCAGTTCATTTTCTTGTTGGTTTCTTTTTTTTTTACCTTGGACTTCTTCCGAAGTAGCATAAGGTGAATTCAAGAAGCCATCTCACATCAACATGGTGTTCGCAGGGAGAGTAACAGCAGAAATATTTACTTGTAGTGTTTGACCCAACCAAAATAATCTTTCTGTACCAAGCCCCTTAAATCCTTCTGTCCTCGGAGTCGCAATGCCTGCAGGACTGCTGATGGCTTCCAAACTGTGGAGGTGCAGTAGACAGGGTTTGGCCCTGCACCAAGGTTTTCCCTGCTCCCATGGCTGCTGGCCTCCCTCCATGAACCCAGCGTGCACTTAGACTTGTGTCCCAGTGCTGTGTCTTTTTCTTACTGGGAAAGAGACTCACAGGGACTTAACATAACAAGTGTAGTTTTGGTCTGTTTTTCTAAGCTGGGCATGGCATCAGTTGCTAAGAAAGGTGATTTAAGCTTCATTTTTCTTTTTAAAACTAAAAGTTTTTGATTAAAGGGTGGCAGTATTCTGGCTCATTTAACTTAGTGCTCAATGTTCGGAGTCCTTTACTAGTATCACTGCCTCGCAATCTCCTTCAGAGCATGGGAGTCTGTTATTCCCATTTTACAGCAGAGGAAACAGATGCAAAGACCTGCCCAAATGCAGGCAGCAATTGCAATCTGGATTAGAGTGAAAACGTCCCTGAAAGCCAGTTTCAGTCTCCTGGGAGACATCAGTGGTCAGGGCAAGCTGGGAAACTCAGGGGGATGTAGCGTGGGACCAAAAATAAGAGACGTGTAAGATTTTAAATGCCTAAGGTGATCTGGCCAAGCAAGAAACAAGGCTCAGCAGTTCCTGTCAGCACAGGGGAGGGCGGAAATGTGGGGACTGCATTCCTTAGCTCAGTGGAGGACGAAAGCAGCATGCTGGCAGCCTGTGCAAGAAATGCATTGTGAACTGGCTCTTGCAGCTGTGAGCAAGACAATAAGGATGGTAAAGCACCGTCTTAGTCTCCAGCTTTGTGCAAAGAGGGAGCTAAACTCAGCCCCTTGGAATCCGTTTGAATGTAGCTCTTTTTGTTTGAACGGCTCCAAGCAGAAAGGGACCATAAGTTGTCTCGGTTCAAGAGCCGAGACATGCTCACTTTCAGCCCTTGAGCTACACGGTGCTTCCATCAGGGTCTCTAGTCATAATTTGCAAGGTGTTCAGAAGAAAGCCCCCGTTTTCTTCTACAGTCTGAGAAATTAGGTTTCCTTCTCTCCTTTGTTTCTTCCTATGCCAGCCCTCTAGGCTCCACATGACCCACTGAACCTCCCCCACCTTCTTGCCTGTGTACAAAAACTTTTTCAATGAGTATGCATCTTCTCATACACCGAAGGTAGGATATTCCTCACTCAGCCTCAGGGTTGTGTATGAGAGTCACTCAAGTCTTTATTCTTCTAGCTAGTGGACTTCAAGACTGGCATTTCAAGGAGTGAGGAGAGGACCTATAGCTTGTCATAGAGCTCTCTTATCTGTCCATCAACCAGCCTGCCTCCTCTTGCTATATTAATCAACTTGGTCTCTTTGGCAAACCAGCAAGGTTGCTTTCACATGTATCTGCTATACCTATTTACTGAACAAGTACTATCTATCACCTTACACAGGGCTAGTAGAGTCCCACTCCTTAGTTTAGCATTAACTCCATACCTTTACTTATGAAGTATTTGTTCCCAATCATTGAGAAGTCTGCATCGGTTGTGTGATGAACTCAGCATTTATTAATACTGCTTGTAGTAGGTCCCATGCGATGAGCAATGAGAGCACATCCCACAGCTTGCAGTTAATGCTTGTGCTGGATGACATTATAATTTCAGGTGGTCTCTCTTATTTCTTGTCCCAGACCTCAGGTGGCCATCTTCTTTGACTTTTGTTCTCTCCTGCATGATGTCAATGATTTTCTGGGTGGTCTTCCTCTTGCCATTGATCACTTCAGTAGTGGTTAACACTGATCTGACACTGTGTGGCCCAACTGCTTCCTCAGCAAAGGAGGAGTTGGGCTGCTCGCTGGGTCTAAATGAATTCTGTCGCATAAATGAGTCCACAAAGTCAGAAAATGAGCCCACAAAGTCAGAAAATGAGTCCATAAAGTCAGAAAATGAGTCCATAAAGTCAGAAAACTGGCTGGAGCTTCCTCTTCTGCTTGTTCTGTGCCGGTTTTCACCATTGTTTCTGATGTTGTAGAAGGGATCCCTCTGATTCATCCCTCTGAAGATCTCCTCAGGTTCACGGAATATGTAAGGGGAATCAAAGGAGCTGTTATAAGCCCCCATGGCACTTTCTCTGTCGTAGAGCGATCGTTTCTGAGGGTTGGACAAAACCTCATATGCCTCAGCAATTGCTTTGAATTTCTTTTTGGCTTCCTCCTTGTTGCTGGGATTCTTATCAGGGTGCCATTTTAGTGCCAGTTTGTGGTAGGATTTCTTAACATCCTCCTGTGAGGCGCTTTTTTGCAGTCCAAGGACTTTGTAATAATCCACCATCTCAAAGGAAAAGTGGGGCTGTTTGGAAGGTGCCTGGTACCTCTCTCCTACCGAGATCGTGAAGCCCAGGGATGACCAGCACACAGAAGCTCCTGGACGCCTAGCGCTGCTGTGTACCTCAGGAGTGGGTAGATGGTCTGTTCATCCCTTGATCTGCTCTGTCCTTTCAGAGATTGTGACCTCAGAGGGGGCTTAGCCAATCATTACTCAGTTGACCTGACATCATTCTAGGGTGGTGTTGGTTGTCACTGGCTTTATGTTTTGAAACGTAGATCATACATGTGACGTTGTAATTGCCCAATGTAGCTGTGATGTCACAACTGTGATGTATGACTTTGTCAGATTTTTGCCTGTACCTGCCCAAAGGTGGGATTCTCAGATACTCAGCGTGATTTCGTGTGCTGTCTAGCAAAGTGCAGTGTAGTGAGGTCATATTACTCCCATGGGGCATATTACCCTATAGCAGCAGCTATAAGAAAGCTCTTTGCAGTTTGGCTACCTACAGTTTGGGAAGAGCGTTGACAAATTGGAGAAGGCTCAGGGAAGAGCCATAAAATGCGGTTAAGGGTTTGGAAAATACGCTCTGGAGTGAGACACTCAGGGAAAGTGTCAATATTAATAGGAAGTTCAGTATTAGCTTCATCATAGGCTGTAAGAACCCGCATGTGAACAGAAATTCAATGGCACAGGGATCTTCAGGCTCCTGGACAAAGCAGTTGAAAGGTGGATTAGCCAAATTTAAACTCACAATACGTTGCACGTCCTTCGTTATGAAGGTAATGAATCATTGGAATCTCCTCTTGTGGCCATTTTTAAACCCAGAGTGGGCTCTTTCCCTAAAATCATGATTAGATGACCATCATGATCTCTTCTGAATTTATAGTCAAACCTAACACTTCCAGAAAAGCTTAGCTCTCATGTTGATACCAAAATAAATGCCCAGAATGAAACTCGTTAACAGCCTTAGCCTCTTTTCTATGTGCTTTCCTGGATATCTGTCCCAAGGTGTACACATATACAACAGGGATGTCCCATGAGGTCGACACAGACAAGTTCAGCCTGAGGAAAGAAATTTTGATCATCCAGTCTGGGGTTACCCTGCATGTTTCTGTTCCCTGGATTTGCCGTTCCTGTGGGAAATGCAATATCCTCACAGAGAATCATTGCATGAAGGAGGTCTCCTGAGAAAGTGCCAGTAAAGAGAACTCATCTCTCTGTAACACGGTGTCGTAAACACCTACTAACAGCAGCATGTGTTGCAGATCACCGCCCTTCTTTCCGTTACCCTATGCCTTGGGAAGGAGTCAAGAGCTGGCCAGACCAAAGAACACATGCACAGCGTATGAGCCGGCTGCTGTCCTAACATACATCGTAGGTGCAGGGCGCCGCGAAGCCAAGGGGCAGCCATGTCAACCCGCAGAAAGCAATGTAACAGAGGAAGGGAGAAAGGCGATTGAGCTAACATGTGTTGGGGAAGGGCTTTGTTTTGCTGGTTTTCTCACTGGTCTGTAATGAGTCAGTAGTATGGAGGTACTTGTCATATTCTGGCAGTAAAAGTTGCTATAAGGCAACGCAGTGCTGGTCTGGAGGCTGGAGCTGAAGGAATTGCAAAGCAACAAAGAAGCTCATGGTCCCATGGGCTCACATCATTGGAGAGATCTTGGGTTTTACCTTCTTTTGCAGAGGAGGTCTTCTTAACTACAGGGTGGTTGTGGCGCAAGAATTATTTCTCTGCTGGGTGTTGTTTGTACTGTAGCAATGGCAAAAGTTAATCTGGCCCAGCAGCAAGCTGCTGCTGACCATTTGAACTCAGAGGACTCTTTGCACTCCTAAAGCATCCCAAAGCTCTCTTCTACACTGAGAGGAGAGCTAAGGCTTCACGGCTCACTCACACTCTAGTGCTTTGCTTGAAATCTTCACCAAGGGGACTCGTTTATTTGGGCTAGTGTATTTTTTAGGATTGTCCGTCAGACTTGAGGGTGATCCAAGCTTACCACCCACAAGCCACTGAAAGGTGCCAACAGATCCTAGCCACTGCCAACATGGTCCATTTGCAGATGCTTGGCAGAA
Organism: Tauraco erythrolophus; assembly: GCF_009769465.1. Classification (NCBI taxonomy): domain Eukaryota; kingdom Metazoa; phylum Chordata; class Aves; order Musophagiformes; family Musophagidae; genus Tauraco; species Tauraco erythrolophus. The sequence goes on from NC_141476.1 coordinate 13,370,332, forward strand.
ATTTCGAATTGCTGTTCCATTTTCCCTTCTGGGTAACAGAGAGCAGGGACATCAGAAAAGCCTGTTGGAGGGTCCCAGGCCAGTTATCTACTGCAGGGAGTGGGGCTGTGCACGGAAGGAAGGAGGTGGCTCTGCCTTGTGCTGTCTCTCTGCAGAGTGTCTCCTCCCGTACTTGCTTTTGATGATGAGTGCCCATCTCAGACTGGCTGGCGCACTGGATTATCTGTCTTGGATTTAGTGCGTCCTACCCATCTGAAAAGTAGGGAGTGGTTTTTCTTCCTGTCATCCCCGAACGGAGGACGCTCGCTGCCTGTCTGTCTGCAGCCTGCAGCAGGCGTCGGAGATTAGCAGCCATTCGAGAGAGGCCACTGCTGTGAGCCAAAAGGGTTTGTAAGGGAAAAAGAAAGGGTCGAGGAGAAGCAGGGCGAAAGAGAAATGAGAGAGACATGCACACATCAAGCAACTAGACCCAAACCAGCCTGGCAGCCCCATCCCTAGAAACCAAGGCTTTGAAATGAGAAATGTTTTTCGTATCTTAAATCTCAAGTACAAACAATAAAAACCAGCCCAGACTGTGTTCTTTGAAGAGAAAGTACGAGTGACCTGAACAGTGGTTATCAGCAGCGTCATTAAGATAAACCCTTAACATGATTTAAAGCATCCGAAACTGAAGGCAGCACTTTCAGATACTAACAAATGGTCTGACATTGGGGATGAAAATCAATAGTAATCTGATGTCACTAAAAATACTCAAAAGTGTCCCATGGCTGATGGAGGTGAGATTAGTGTAAATATTTGTATTCTAATCAGTGGCACGCGAGGGCTGGAGGCGGCCTTTCTGTCTATTTAATTAATGGAGTGGCTTTTTAAAAGGATCCTAATCATATGTGATTGTATCTGCTTATCAACATTTTTGCTAATTAGATGATATGGAGGCAGTCACTCTGCTAATTCCCTCATCCAAACAGCATATCCTGCACAGATAAAGTACAGTCTCTTTTTAATAAGAAACAATCATGAGACAGACTAACCTTAATGGTGCTTATTATCCCAGGATCTTTGGGATTTTCTTTTCTGCCCATCCCCTCCTTGCTTTTCCTTCATTCACTGCTTAGTATGCCAGATGGATGTAGATATAGCAGTCCCTGTCCCCCCTGCTCTCCCACCCCAGGCACCCTCACATCCAGCCTGCTCTTCCTTCCCAGCCAGGCATTGGGTCTGGAAGGGCAGGAGTTGTCAGCCAGATCAGGATGGGAAGCAAAACACAAGACACCAAGCAGCAGAATGCCCCAAGCTTTTGGTCACCCAGACCGCAGGTGACCCCAAACTTGCAGCCCCAATCCCTGACCTTGCTCTTGGCACCCCAGTGTGCCCTGGTCCAGACAGGAGTGAGCATCTCTGAGTTGTGAAAACTTTCTTCTGTTATTATCATTATTAGATTGGATATTAGGAAAAATTTCTTCACTGAAAGGGTTATCAAGCATTGGAACAGGCCGCCCAGGGAAGTGGTTGAGTCACCATCCCTGGAGGTATTTAAAAGATGTGTAGACGTGGTGTTTAGGGACATGGTTTAGTGGTGGACTTGGCAGTGTTAGGTTAATGGTTGAACTCAATGATCTTAAAGGTCTTTTCCAACCTGAATAATTATTATTAATGTCATTGTTGTTATTATTATTGTTATTTTTATTGTTATTATTTCTTCTGTTTTAAAAGGGTCTGAGGGCAGAGGGGGTCTGCATGAGTGGTTTCTCACCAGCCCTGTTGATCCTGTGACAAGGCCAGGGTCCTTTTATCTAAATCAACATGAGTTGGAGACATTTGTTCCAAGTCCTTTGACTATCTAAACAAACACAAGTTGTGCTTCGCTCCACCGGTCAAACTGTCATCGGATGCCTCCCCCTGGGGCCAGCCCTGTCAGAGGGGACACTGCACTCACTGCCCAAGCTGTGTTCCTGGGGAGTACGGCCAGGGATGGGTGCCTTGGGCTGACCTCCTGCTGCAGGGAACCAGAGGGACCTGCCTGACTTTAGAAGAAGAATGAAAAATAAACAGAAAATTTGCCCCGAATAACGTCTCCTCACCTCTCAAAATAAAACGGCAACATCTTAATAAGGAGAACCTGTCCTACACGGGTGTATCTTTCACCCCGAGAGCATCTGGGTGGACCAGAGAAGAGAGGGGGTAGATGCCTGGCGTTTAGTTTTGGGAGGTCAGGAGTTTGCCTGCTGGTTTTGCAGCTGTGAATGTTGAGCAGAAAAAGTTTAAATGACATGGATTCTCACCTCCACAGGCAAGAGGCACAGTTGATGTGTCCTGTGCATTAAACTCATGTGTCGGGCTCAGCACGGAGGTCTGCTGTGGGATGGGAGATGGGGTGGCTCTGGGGAGCACTGGCTAGGAGGGACTCCAGAGGCTGGAGAAAGCTGAATGAGGATCCAAAGAGCTGGGACTGTATCTGGCTTTTCTGAGCCTCAAACTAGGGCTTGAGACTAAATCAAGTTTCAGGCAAGAAGATACCAGCTTCCAGGTGGTAACAAGAGGCAGGAAACTCACACAACCACCCTTTTTTGAGGTATGAAGCCAAAGAGGAGGCTTCATCATGCTTAGTGGAGTCAAAGAAGGGGCCTGACGTGTTTTTTTATGTTAGATTATGCCCTGTGTCCAGGGCAAGGCCTTGTTCCAATCTTGGAAAGCCCAAACGGTGTTGCGAGTTGTGTTCATGGACTCTCACCCCAGCAGAATTCAGAGCACTTTGGGTCATCTCCATGTCACCTGCACTATCCTCATCCACGTATGGCTACGCTGAGGTTGTACTCTGCAACACGGTTGGCTGATCCTTCTACTGTTTCTCCTTTTTGTCATGGTCCGTGACCCTGCTTCCTCTCCGTGCTACGCACAGGAATTAATTCAATATTGACCTCTTTCCCAGAGCCGCTTCCCCTTGCCAGTTCCATGACTGAGGGCTACAACTTGAGAAGAGGAGGGACTTCTGGGCCAAGGATTGCATTGCAAGCTGTTGAGTCCTGGGGCTTAATGAGGCACCGCTTATCAGCAGAGCATGCTTATCTGGAGCCCGCCGATGGTGTACCTGCTCTAGCCCCATCGTGAGCGAACATGTTTTACCACCCAGTTGCAGGGAGCCGGGAGCGGGCGCGCGGTCGGACGGCACGGCTCAGCTGATGCGTGGTAACTCGCGAAGCCACAGCAACTTTATCACTTCGCAACATCCATACATAGCCACAGCCTTGAATCTTCTCAGGGGAAGAAAGAATGATGAGTTACTGTCCTGGGATTTTCTCTCTGTCTCCAGTCAGTGGGAAGTGGTATGTGGAGCATTCATTTAATAAACCAGAAGGGAAAAGCTGTAGATCAGCTTCTCATTATTTCAGTGCTGGCTCACACCATTGCTTGGGTTTGTGCCTGACAGTTCAGTGTGTTATTTGAGGCCACTCAAGCATTCTGCAGAAATGATGCCACCCTTCTCTGAAAGCGTGGGGTTCATCCAAGTGGGGAGGGCCTGTCTCTGTTAGTAGGTTTATCAGTGCCAATTCCACCTCAATTTTAGGGCTTAGTTTGTAAAGGAGGTTTGTGAAGGCTCCTGTTGAGAGCCACTGCTCCAGAAGGAAACTGCTGGAGACAGTTCTTCTGATGCAGACCTCTGACATAAAGCAATTCTAGGTGGGTGAAAAGGCACCAGTGGGGCTGATTTGCAGAGGATCGGGGACATCCCAAGCAGTACAAACCTTAGGTCAGGGTTCTGGTGATGTGCACATAGACCTGAAGACCCCTGATGAAAAGAAGCAACCCCTTTTTCTAGAAGGTAGGAGGGTTTGCAGGGGACCACTGTAAGTGTTTGTCTTCCAGTATTTGCCAGTGTGTTATACGTACGTCCAAGAAGGGGCTCTGGGCAGTCAAGGTAGCAGATGGGGGACTGATCTGTTACTGATGGCTCTACTGGGAGCAGGGAACTGGAGAAGAGACCCCACGTGGAAGCCATCAGGAAGCATGTTCAGGTCCTGCTTACAGGCACCTCGTACACGGGGCTACGGGAACAGTGAAATTTCCACATTGCCTCGTCAAAAATTTAGTCCAAGTTTACTGCCGAGATTAAAAGACTGGAAAATACAAATTGTAAATGTGATGACTTAAGAGCTCATAAATTCAGTGTACAGCCCCATTCCAGAGAGCTTGTGTGTGGTGCAGCCACGCTGCCTTGGGCTGACCAGTTGCCCTTGCTCCCATTGCTCAAACCCACGCTCTCCAGAGAGCCCTTCTGCTCTGTCCCGGCTCCCGAGTGTGTGTGTGTATGTGCACACATGCTTGGAAATACACGGACATACCAGCCAGGGGGTCGTCCTTTCTGTGCACACTGTGGTTTTGCTGCTCATGTACAGGCAAGGATCGTCTGCCACCACTTCAGCCCAGAAGCCAGTGGTAGTACTGGAGCAGTGTTTGCCCCTGTCTGACTGCAGTGAGGGAACAAGGGGAGTTCTTGAAGCCAATGTTGCATCGCCTGGGAGGAAGGACAGTTCCCCCTACCTGGAGAGACATTTGCATTTACCTGGGGTCCAAGTGTCCTAGCTTGGTGCTTGCAAAGGAGATCTGTGGTCTTACCCATGTTTCTGCGTGTGGGCAACATGAACTGCCTGGGTGAATCGGTCGCACACATGGAGTCAGGCGAAGCAGCATTGCCTCTGAGCTGTAGTGGAGACTGCCAGGATGGGAATGATGAAGATTTCGACCAATGCACAAGTCTCTCTCTCAGTTTTCCACTCATCCCACTTGTGTCCTCCACCCTGGAGCTGAGTAGCCCCTGTGAGCTGAGGCTGAGGACAGCTTTCCAGAGGAGTGGTTAATGTGCTGGGCTGTTTCTGGAGTGAGTTGTGATGAGGTTTCTGCAGCTGAATCACGACTGTGGCAGAGTTTGTCCAGGACAAAGTTCCTTAAATAAATTGCTTAGGTGTAAGCATGTTTGGCATTATGTGCTTTTTCGTCTTTTCCTAGGAAGACAGAGAACTGGAAAGCAGCCCGCTCCTAGAATTGGTCCAGCCTGTGCCAAGGATGTAGCTTGTGGTCTGAGAGCCTTAACTGAAGCCGAGGTGGAGATGCAGCATCCTGTGCCAACCTACTGGGAGCAGAGCTCATGATGCTGTCTGAGCATAGAGAGCTGGGGACAAATCCTGGGGGACACCAGAAGATGCCATGGGATGCCATTCTCCCAGTCAGGTTGATCAAGCCCCCAGCACACAGTAAGTGCGGAGGGGATGGGCTCGGCAGGGGGTTGCCGCAGACCTTGCACCTCCTCGTCCTTGCACAAGTACCCGGGGTCAGCGCTTGGGGCAGGCTGTGCTTTGGCTGGCTCGGGGTGAGTCCCAGCCTGCGTTTCAGAAAGCAGAGCCCTGTGGCCCCTGTACACAGGCCCTGACTGTGATGGCATGTGTGTATCAGCACCGAGTACGCCTTTGGGCACTGGGGTTTGCTTTCAGGGTCCAGCACAGGGGCCAACGGCAGCGCTTGCAAAAATGCCACTGACCTCTTTCAGCAAAGCCAAGTCCTCGAGCTCCTGCTGCATTTCTCTGAAGAAAGTGGATCAGGCCTCCAGGCAGCATTGCTCGAGGTTTCCCTTCTCCCAGGGTCCAGGCCTCGGGAAGGCAATTTCAGCAGCATTTCAGCTTGGAGGTGGCTGTGTGGCACTGGTCCCTTGGGGCAGCGTAGGTGCTGAGGTTGTGTTGGGGACAGCTGGTGTTCGCTCATTTTACAGACCCTCTTTACCAAACGAACAACAGGGAAGGAGTAGGATGTATTCTCAAATCATTTTTAATCACTGTAAAAACCACGTTCCCACTGTTTTGCTTTTTGATCTGATTCACAGTGAACGTGGCGTTGATGCCACGAGAGCGTGTGCAACTGTTGGGCTGGCTGTGCAGGTTCACGGTAGCCTGTGTGCGTGCGTGGCTGGGCAGATGCGGCTCGGAATGTGTGCCCAGAGGCGGTGGTCCTGCCTGAGCAGACTCTGCATATATTGGCCAAACCATGCTGCGTTTTCCTATTCTGGCTGAAGTCTATTGGCAGTGTTTTGGTCTAACAAGACCATCTTCCCTTGCTTCCCTCCACCCAGACCCCGAAAACTTTGCAAATTCACCTAAATATTTGCTATTCCTCAGCACCCCCCATTTCTGTGACCCACCATAACTGCCCTCTCCTGGACTCAGTTCTGAACAAGGAGCAGAGATAACGTTTAACAGGCAAGAGCAGATGAAAAGGAGATAAGGAATAAGGCAGAGGGGGAGGAAGGGAAAGGAGGGAGGGGAACAGGAATGCAGAGGTATGTGACTGCATGTTGTGCTGTGTTTATGCATAAACAGGCACGCTTATCAATATCCAGATGTAAGCACGTGTGTGGGGTAATATCTCCTGAAACAATAGGAGCTGCTCGACTCGGGGAGTGCTGCCGGAGCCTCCCTGTCAGATGCTGCCGTGTTATCAAGTTGCAGCAGGCGTTACCATCTAATCAGGGATCTGAGCCCCGTGAGCCGCACCCGGGGCTTTCAAAGCCTCTTCTCCAGCCTTCAGCCCAACTTGGCCTCCCTGAAGAGGGAGGGCAAGAGGGGACAAAAAGGGGCCGAGCATCTCCGAAGCTGATACTCGACACGTCCAGCCACGCGGCTTCGCACCTCAGGGGGATGCAAGAGCTGGTGTTGCTGCCATGCTTTGGCAGGGATGGTGGTGGGGTGATGCTGAGGACCTGGCCAGCCCTTGCCAACAGGAGAGAGCCTGGCCAGAGCCACAGAAAACCACCTGCTTTGTTCAGTGTGAGGCAGATAACATCAGAGGGGCCAAACCGGCCGTTTCACCCCCATCCCTGGTGCTGGGCAGGCACAGGAGGCAGCCCTTGGTGCAGCACTGGCAGCCAGGCACCTTTTTCTCTTTTATTTTCTTCTATGTTTTTAAGGAAGGCTCCAAGAGCTAAAAAAAAGCTTAATAAAACCTTCTTCCCCCCGCCGCTCCCTAGCACCAAAACGCAATGACCACTAATCTTACGTGGCTCATAACTGCAAATAGCGCTGGAACTAATTAATTTGACAGTGCGGCGGCTGCCTGCCTTTTTCACCAAAAATCAATTAAGGAAAGGCACATTTCCCCTTCTCCTCCTCCCCTCCCTACACCGCTTTGCAGCGAGGCAGAGGGGAGAAAGGGCAGCAAAGACCTGGGCGCTGCTTTCCCAGGGCTCCCGGGGGGTCAGGATGGGGAGTCAAGCGCGGGAGCACAGCGAAAGGGGATTAACAAGGTGGAGGGAGAGACGCTGCTGCTTCTCCGCAACAGGAGCGGGGATGCTCCCAGGGACAGGTGGCGGTGGGAAAGCTTGATTGCCACATGCAGCCACGCCGCACCATGCTCCTCCCTCCCTGCGTCCCGGCTCCCTGAAGACTCCCGTGAATTGTCATCCCTCGCCGGTACAGGGGGGGAATCGGCCTTTCAGGCTCTTGGAGTGTTTTTTTGATTTGCATGGTTAATGAGCCCCCTCCAGAAGGTGCTGCAAGGGAGAGGCAGGTGGGAATTTCGGCACTATTTGCTCGCCAAGCGAGGGCAGAGGATGGGTGTTACAAAGGAGTCAGTGAGGAATTCAGGGAGGCGAATTTGCCTTCTGCGGGAGGCAGTGGCAGGAATTGGAGTGTGGTCTTACGCAATTTTTGAGTCTCCTGGCCTCGGAAGTTTAAAAGCATGACCAGGGAGGGAAGGCAGGGAGCGTGCCGGAGGGTACTGCAGCTACCCTCTGCCCTGGCCCGGTGCAGGAATGGAGGGTCTGAGCTGGAGAGTGTATCAGCATCACACCGCTTCCCAAAAGATCCAGAGAGAACAGGACCCCTGGACAAATATCCCCCGCTCCGCACTTGTTCTCTGGCTCCACATCCAGGTGGAAATGAGAGACGTGTCTGGGGAAATGGACTGAGTGATGACAGGGCTCTGAGCATGCAGCTCCCCAAAACCAGCCTTTTTGGGGAGTGGGAGACAACAGTCCCCAGGACACGGTGTTGAGACACCTGGCCAAGCTGGGTAAAACCTCCTGAGCATTATTTCTGTCAATGCCTCCATTTGGTCTGTATCATCTCCTCCGATCTCTGCTGAAATGCCCTTCTATTAATAAATAACTCCATTCTCCATTACCCCATCTCCACAGCTCACGTTAAAGTAACTGGGAATTTGGGTTTGGTTTTTATAGACATTAGAAATAGATTTTATCTTTATTAAGGGCTCTCTCTCCACCTCCCCAACCTTTGCTCCATTGCACCGAGCACAGCAGTGGCTGGAGCAGAGGAAGCAGGTCCGTGGGCTGAGCTCAGCAGGGGGAGAGGAAAGAGAACCTCTCTCTAGTTTTGGTGAGGGTAGAAGGGGTTTAAAAGGGCCGGGTTCCTCCCTGTACATTGGTGACCTGTGAGTACATCTCCATAGCGTGGTGTAAAGCACTTGAGAAAAGCAGGGAGAAATTTTGAATGAAGAATATTTAAGGAATTGTGTATCTGAAAGATTTAGATCTTGAGGGCTGATTTGGTTTTTCTTTGCGGGAGTAGATGTCTGGCTTGGGAAATACCTATAAGGAAACCTCCTTGAAGGCAGTCATGATTCTGAGCCACCGCGTGAATTTGGGGAAGATTTTTTCTTTTTTTAAACTGTGGGTTGCAAACATTCCCTGGAAAATATTTGAGTTTTGAAGAACATTGGCTGGTCGTGATTGGGCAGGGAAGTCACAGGGCGGCGTTTTTATCCCGGGGTTGGACGGCAGCACAGTTTCTGGCAGGGAAATCAGTGCATGTCAATTAGAATTGTGGTTTCCATGAATACTATCATATATGGATTGGAAGCTGATTTTCCAAGAGCAGTCGTGCCAGGAAAACTCGTGCTCTCGCATAGCCCCAGGCAGCAAACACAAGTGACACAAACATGGTGAGGGTGAATTCATTTACAACTGTGACTGTTCAAAAAGTATTTCTAAAATTTGCCTTCCCTGCTGTTCCTCCCCTCTTCCCCCTTCCTCCTCCCCTTCCAGCTATGCCGGGGTGAGCTCCAAGGTTTGGTATCCAGCCTTACGCAGCGGCTGGTGCTCGGTTGGTGGGGATGGGCGCACGCGGGCGCGCACCTGGGCGCAGGTAAGGCTCTGGCAGGGTGGGGACTGGATTCCTTCCCGGCCCCTCTCGGCAAACAGCTCCTGCCCCGGAGCTCTGCGTTCCTCTGCCCTTATCTCCCCGCGCAAGGCATAGCTATAAACGTTGCTGGCCATGGAGTTATTCATCCCCTTCAAAGTTAAGCATATGCAAAATAGGCTCTCCTGCTAGAAATGGGCACCTTCTTACCAAGTGTGAGTGTTTAGAGATGTATTTTTTTAAAATAAAAATCCCTAAGAAAGAAATACATTAACATGTAGTGACGTTAATAGCACTGGATCTGTATAGACCTAATTATAAATGTTACCACAAGTGAGTAACAACAGTGTTTCTTACAAAGTAAATATACTCTTGCTCCAGGGATGGCTAAATTGAGGCGCAGAGCGAGGACCTGGCTGGTCCATACAGCTGACAGTGGAGAGAATAAGTGAGGTGGCATAGGGGAGCTTGAGTTGGGACACAGGTCCTGTCTTCAGCCCCACTCGCCATCCCTGTCCCAGGGATGTGGCACCAGGTTCTGCCCCACAGCACCTTGCAGCCAGCCTCCCTGGCACACAGCAGCCTCCATCCCGGCTGGGTGCGCTTATGGTCCTACCAAAGCAGCACACAGCAGCGGTGGGGGCTGTCAGCAGAGATCAGACTTTCACAGCTCAGAAGACCTCCCTCTCTGCCTTCCTCTGGGAGTTCATAAAACTCATTCTGGTTCATACCTGTTGTTGTTTTAAACCCATTCCTTTCTGAGGAATGACTCAGCTCAGGAAAGAAAAGCAGTTATTTTACTTTTTTGGCTGAGTAGGAGAATCCAATTATATATAAAGGGATGGGAGATCTGTTACATTTGTCTGACCTCCAAAGCTGGAAGAAGTAGTTCCCTCATTTATGGCACGTCGCCTATTTTATTAGGCTTATGCACGACCTGTGCTTGCCTGGATCAGCCATTCCCTGTTTTCCCCCACACTGTCTGTTGACAGCTGGGACCAAGACCTTTGCAATGCTTCAAGCCAGCTGAGCCTCATGGTTCCATGAGCTCAGCAACAGTTCCAGTCACTCTGTCCTGTCCCCTTCCCCTCTCCGCCGTCCCGGGGCAGCTCTCTGCGGAGGGTGACAGGGACGGGGCGAAGCGATGTGGGATGGGACTTTTTTTGAGAAGCAAACGCGAGACCCCGGCCAGCTTCTGTCCCGCATTTCAACTTCCGCGGCCCAACATCAAACATGTCGCTGCAGCCTGAGCCCCCATGGGCCTGACAGAGGAGCAAAAAGAGAGGGCTGGAGGCAGCAGATCCTAATCTTTATTAAATAAGAACAAAGCTTATGCCGGCTAATGAGAAAAACAAACCGATGAAAGATCCGGCGAGCGCCTCAGAAGGACACAAAGAAATTCTCTCTGAACAAGAGCAGGCTAAAAATATTCCCGAATATTTATTTTGCTGGCAATGGCTTCACAAGCTCCAGATTCGATGCCGCCTCTTTGGGGATTGGCATGGCCGTCGCCGCAATTTCAGAGGAGGGTGCTCCAAACTCTGCACGACACCCAGAGCCGCGGCAGAAACAGCCCCGCAGCCAAGATGCGAGAGCATGAACTGCCTCAGTGCTGTGAGATGATCGCCAGTCCCTGTACACATCTGCTTCCCTAAGGACAGCAGGGTGGTTTACCACCAGTTTAGGTCCATCACCCTCTTTGGAGCCGGTGTGTAAGAGCCAGAGATGCTGCAGGCACTTCTCTGCGGTTTCATTCCCCTTTTTGACATGGGTGCCGAGGTTGCTGCCACTAAGGCTTCCACTGATGCTGCGCACCCTCTGCATCGCAACATCAGGCACAACTGGCAGAAAACTGGGAGCACTGCTGGTCTTATCCAGCTTGCAACATTTTCCCAAAGCACCTCCGTAAATGCTGAGCCTCACCAGCTCCAGGTCTCCTCCCTGCAGCAAGCCACAGCCTACGCAGCCATCATTGGCAAAGACATGGGCATCATCCGCAATCAAACCCAAAACCACGTGAAGTTGCCCAGGTTGCACATGTGGCGTAACAACCTTGAAGTGCAGACTGTGCCTGGGAAAATCGGTCAAGGTAGGGAATGTTTCAGGAGGTCATGATCGGCCCGGCATGGGCTGCGGAGCCCAGGAGGCAAGTGTGCACCCATGCAGAGGTTTGCAGAGGTTTGGCCAGCCCAGCTGTTTCACTCCTCCTGCCCTTGCCACCTCCCATGGACCCCTGCGACCTCCGTCCAGCCCGTTATCTCCCGAGATGGTTAGTGGGAGGTGGTGGGAACCGCAGCGCGCGATCGGACCACCCAGCTGGGACAGGCAGGCGGCTGCAGGGGCTGCTTGGAAATCACCTCCCAGCTTCACAACTGCCCACTTCCCCGTATGGGCTGAGCCCCAAACGCTATCCTTGAATGCCACTGAACTTGTCTGAAAACGTCACTTCTGAAAGCAAAAGCAGGCCTGCAGTTCCTCCTCCGCCTCTGCCACTGCTGACCGTGAAACCTCAGCCTCTGCTCTTTTAATGTGCTGTGGCTGAACTTGCTGCCAGCAGGTCACAGGGAACATAATTTACTCGGGCTTTGATGCATTTGATACAGTTTGGGGTGAGAAGGGAGAGGGGGAGGACAGGAGACGGCGGGGATAAGCAGTGGCGAGGAAGGACGGAGGTTGCCTGTCCGTGTGGGAACAGGATGTGTATGAGGATGACAGCCATTTTCTAGCCCAGAGGGATGTAGCGATAACCAAGAGGGTTTTGAGCGGAGCGGAGGGTTCTGCGCGCTTAGATCAGTGTGGTGGGTAGGAGGCAGCCTGAGCATTTATCTGCAGGCCTCTTTTTTGTCTCCTTTTCCGATTAGGAGATTGGCAAGGAGAGGGGGAGGGTGGTGTTGGTATTCCATACTGACTGGAGAGTCCTTTTACTGCTCAGGCAGGACCATGGGAGGGTCACAGTTCCCTTCCTGGCAGCCTTTGTGTTTCCTTAACACCTTTCTTGTCTTAGAGCCATTTATCAGCTGCTTCGTGAAGCCTCCGTGCCCGTTTTCCTGCTGGAAGGAGGTTGCAAGGCACGGAGCAGGTCAATGAAACCATGTGGTACCACAGGTGGCTTTTTCAGAGAGAGAAACCAGAGGTACCAATTGCCCAGCCTGCGCTCAGAGCACAGGGAGCTCACAAACACCAAGGACCAGCTGAATTGAGGTGAGCACAGCCCCTACCTCACATCAATTCTGGCTGTGCTTTTTCGCAGCAAGCTGGTCCAGGCCATCTCACCAGCCCTGTCCCCGCTGCTGTTGTGCAAACCCCCAAAATACTGTAAAAAACCTCCCATGCCCTACCCTTCTCGCTCCTCTAGTGACCACCGTCAGCCTTGGAGAAGTCAAGGGCCATCATGTGCCTCTTGATGCAGGTTTTTCTACAGGTACCTGAGCTGTACCTTGGCTGTAGGCTTCAGGGTGGGACTGGATTCAAGCAGGAGCCAGCAGGTTTTGCAAAGAGCCCCTCCTGATGGCAACACTTTGGGGTCACGTCACGCACCTCACTGGGCTGCCAGCGCTTGGGCCAGAGCCTGATGCTTTCAAAAATGGGTTGCTTCCCCCTTTTTTTGTGGGAGGAAAGTAGAGGAAAAGGGCAACATCCCATGTGAGAACCTAAATGTTTTACTCTCCAGCTTTTGTCTTGACTGGCTGGTGTTTAACACAGGGGCAAAGAGGCTGGGAGGAAGCGAAGCAATGTGGCTGCTGTGGTTTCAGTTCTTACTCCACCTTGCTACTGAGAAACGGGACCCGTGGTTGGGTTTGTTGCTCAGGGGAGGGAAGAGAAAAGGTCCTTGGATCCCATATCTGCTGGAGCCACTCTCCCAGCCTCGCGGAGGTGCCGGCAGCCCTGATGGGGGCTTGAGAGAGAGGAGAGAAAACCAGCACCCCAGCAAACCCCACTCTGGGCAGCTCACGGTGCGTTAATATTCACTGCAGAGCCAGGGGTGTAAATTCACTGCTATCTCCTCCGAGTCTGCCGTTTATGCCGTTCGTTTCACATAGATGTCACTACTGCCTTATGAGCGCTCCTCCGAGCCAGCCGCTTAAATGGACCCAGTGCATTATAGTAATGGAGTAACTGTATAAAAACAATGAAATCCAATCTCTTTAAACTGATTTGATGTCTGCCTGAACCACAACATTTCCTGCTAATGGCTTCCTTCATTTTGTAACCGTGATCTCCACCTGATCAGATTACAGCTGTTTTTAATTACAAAGCTAATAGAGTTTGTAGGCAGTGTCAGGCAGACGGCGCATGCCTGGGGTGGGCACGGGGTGGAGGGTAGCTGGCAGAGGCTCCGGTGACTCTGCTAAACCACTCAGCCCATCGAGATGACTCTCAAAACACTGGGGGAGCAGAGGGCAGCCAGGAGGGACAGTGATATTTTTCTGTCTCCAGGATGATGCGTGTGACTGCAGACAGCCCTGGGTTGTGCTCCTGCTCCCTGCTTGGGGTGCCTTGTCACCCAGCCAGGTGACTGGTGGTGCCCAGAAGATTCATGGCATGTTTGGTGCTCCTGAAACACAGGTGCTATGGTGGTAGGAAGGTGTAAGAAGGGCAGAACCAACTTTTCTTGATGGTGGAGTGTAAAAAGACCAGAGGAAGGGGGAAAAAAAAAAGAAAGAAGACCAGAATAGGGATGAACGATGCCATTTGATTTCTGCAACTGATGGGGCAGGAAAGAGCATTGTGGATGACTGACAGTGGAAAAAACCCTTGAGATTGATGTCTTTCTTATGGGATAGTGCAATCAGCTGCGGGGTCGGCATCCCCCGCCTCGGCCCAGGCAGCGAAGCACTGGGGACCATCTCCACAGCTCAGCCCCATCCCCAGTGGCCTTGTTTTGTCCAGTGGATGGTTTGTGTATTGATTGCTCCATCTCTCTGGGTTAGGGGCATGGATCACCATAGCTACAGGGGGAGAAGCAGTTTAAAAGAGCTGTTCCAAGCAGCACTGGCCAGGGCCATCTGTACTGGGCAGAGCATGTGCCTACGCTGAAGATGAGCCCCAGTTTGACTGCCTGATGGTGGGGAAAAAACCTATGGGTATGTTACAGATGGTGCTGGGTAGCTAGTGCTGATGTTTAGGATTCAGCTGAGGTCAGGCTCAGTTGAAGTTGGCTGAAAAATCTCAGCAGAGAAACCGCAGCATCTCCCTCTCGCACCGCCCTGTCCTGCCCTGCGAACCTCTGTCATGGGTTGGTGGAGCTACTCTTGTCTACCAAAGCATAATGCCAGGCAAGTGGAATGGCTCAGTGGCGAGCAACCCACTTACAGCAGCTGGGTAATGGTGGGGGCAGGCAGCAGGAGCCCCCAGCTCAGCCGAGCCTCTGTGGGTGTCTCCCCATTGGCGTGACCCACACCAGAGGTGCCCCGCTTGATTTGCTCTGCCACTGGGAACGCTCATCCCTCGCAGTTGTAATGCCAGAGCTGCACATGTCAGGTTACACACCAGCCTTGTAAATGATTTAAGGTCCACATCAAGAGCACATCAATTATGTACCCTTGGACTTAATTATTTAGCTTGACAGGAGTCTCTCCCCTTAATTTCATTGTCTTCTTGTTCTCCCCTTTCACAACAGAGTCGTGGATGCTCTGCTGGGAAGGGTGCATCATCCTGTGTTTCTGCTCCTTCCCAGTATTGCCCAATACTGTGGGCAATATGTTTTCCTCCTTCCCCTGGCAGAGGAGGAAAACAAGCCCCAGACATGACTCCAGGGCAAGGCGAGGGTCTGGGCCCATGCACCATCGCTGCTGTGCTCTGCCCCACGGTGTGCCGGGGACTGGACTCTGCCACCTACACAGTGCATGTTCAGGAGGCTCTGGGGATGCTGTAGGGGAGCTGGGTGCTGGGATGACTTTCTGTGATTGTCAAAGTCCTTTCTGCCGCCTGGTCCGCCACCAGCAGCCAGAGAAGAGGGTTCCCACAGCCTTTCCAGGTGCTGGCTGGCAGTGCTGGGAATGGTGCCTACGGATGCCGCCTGCCCATCACACCAAAAGCCATCACTGCGTGCCATCATCTGAGTCAGTGCTTTGCGCCTCTCCTCTCCTTCTCTCTTCTCCTTCCACCTCTTCCTTGATCTGAACTTTTAAACCCCGTGTCTGGCACAGATTTTTACAGTAACTCAAGCCTTTGAGAACTGTTAATGCCGTGCTGTTTTCACAGTGACGTTAATATGTGCTGCAAAAATGCCGAGTATCAAAAGTCGTCCGTCGCTGCTGGGAGGCTGCGGGCCGTGGCAGAGCAGGGGGCGAGGACACGGCCACGCTCCAGGGGCACAGCTCAGGCAGGCGAGGCCCCAGGTTTGACAGGATTTCCTCTCCACGCCGTCTCTTCGCTGTGTCTTGGTATGTCTTTAAACGTGTTTGTTTTTCAACCCTTAAAAACTACGTTTTCCTAAAATAAATAAATGAAGCTAAGACCGGGAGCTTAGAACTTTACAGCAACCCTACAATAACAGAGCGGTGTGTGCGGATCAGTTGTCACCAGCAACCCTATGATAACAAAATAATACATGCAACCCTAAAACAACCGCTGTGGGCATGCGAGGGAGGAAATCTATTTTCCAAAGTTGAGCTTAATGAGACTCTGTTCCGCAATAAACACAGGGGTCAGAAGGGGGATGTAGGGACCAAAACACCTGGAGAGGCGTAACTTCAATGTCATGCAGCAGGCAGGGTCGTCGGACACGCGGCAAACGCCGCTTCGTTAGCGAGGGGTTTAATAGTCTGGAAAAGGAAAAGAAAGCGAGGGTTTTGCGATGAAACAGGAAGTTCCCTCGAATCCTGGAGCCTTTGAAGAATTGTCAAAGGAATGAGAAGTCTGTATGTTTGAAAAGGCTCCGAGTTGTGGAGCCGGAGGGGGCAGGGGGACACAGGGAGGGAGGCACCGAGCACAGACCTTCTCCAGTCCCGCACTCCACTCTTTGTTCCCTTTTTCTCCGTTTGTTTTTTTTTTTTAATTATTTGACTCTTTTTCATTGCTTTTTTCTTTTTTCTACACACACACACTCACACACACTCACTCACTTTCTGGGGTTAGCAGGAGTTTTCTCAGAGTTAGAGCAAAGCCCCAGTCCTGCCCTGGGCGGCTGCCGGTGTGGCTTTGCCCACACCTTGCTGCCGAGCGGTGGGTGGAAGTAGCTCTGCGATCCAGGCTCTGTTCACGCCTGACGCACAAAACCATTTTTTTGAGGAAGTGTTTCTGGAGCCTGAAAAAGTCTCATTAGCTGCGCTTTTTTTTTTTTTTAAATGTATTTCTACCCCTTCTATTTTTCAAGCGCGGCACTTCTGTGTGGCTGCGGGAGCAGATGGGCGATGCCTCCCCTTCCCGGAGTGCCTGGTCGGCCGAAAGTCACCAAAGAAAATTGCTATATGATTTCCAGCACATTTTCTCAGCATTTGAAATACAAATATGCTGAAAAAGTGTAGTTCAGTAGCTTAGCTATTACTAGAGGGAATCTGGATGCCATGAAACTGCTGATGAAAGGCTGGTCAGCGCTGAATTTAAAGGCCTCTTGCGTGATCATAAAGGGAAGGGGATGTTAGACCTGAGAGCGGCTTTCAGTCAGTTGAAGGGATCAGGAGGATGCCCAATGTGGAGGGATGCCCGCAGGCACATCTCCGCAGTGAACGGGTTTCATTTCCTCATGAGCGGGGAGGACCAGCTCGCTCTTCCTACCCACCCAGGGAAACAGGACCTGCCCTTCCCCAGGCAAAAACTGCTGGCCATGACTCGCCTTTTCCCTTTGCGGGGTGGCCTTTCCAGTGCCCAGAAATGGCAAGAGATGAGCAGGGAGGTGGCTGAGAGGGAGCACCCAGCCGCTCGGCGGAGAGGGCGAGCCTGGTGAAGGGAGCCTGGAGGAAGAGCCAAGAGACTGTCATGACACTGTGCTCTCCTCTGTGCTAATTGTACGCTTGGGACCAAATTTAGCCTGGTGTAACTCTGCTGAAGTCACCAGGGATTAATTTGGCCTCTGGTGGCTCCATTGTTTTAGCTAAATGAGTCAGAAGAAGCAGCCTATTCTTATCTGTGCACAGTGGGACGGTGACAGTAATGGCTCCGAGAGGCAGACCCCAAAAGCAGTGTGACTAGGACCCGGGATCAGGGCTACCACGAGCTGAAGGGGGCTGCAAGAGGAAATGTTTTGACATTTGGGTTATAGATGGAGGCAGGCTTGGTGTGGGCGTGCTAGCAGCACTCACCGCTGCTGCAGGCGGAGGGGAAGGGGGCTGTCAGGTTCCCTGAATATTCGGCGGTGCCGTTTGGAGTTCCTCAATTCTTCAGCCACCGGAGAGGGAAGCTGTGGCTCTGGAAGGGGCACGTGGTGTCGAAGGGGACTTCACACCGCTTCCCGGCCTGGTGAGAAAGGGAGTCCAGGCTGGAAACATCCAAAAAGCACCGGCTGCATCCCTGGGCTGCTGGTGCATCTGCCAGTGGAGAGATGAGACAGAGCATGGGCTTGTGCAGAATTGGAGGAAATGTTTCGGGCCAAAGTTTTGGCCACTGGCCCAAGGCAGCATGCTGGTTTGGTGTGTTGTGAATTCCCTCAAACTTCTGGGAAAGTCAGGATGATTTGGGAAGCTGTGATTTTTCTAGCCCAGGTTAGGTACGAACTGTTTCCAAGCAGAGAGATGTTGGCTGGACGGCCTGCGAGAGCCCTGTGCTTCAGCCAGCCGGCATCCAGCATTGCAGCAAGCAGTTTTGGAGGGAGAATGGAGCCGGCAATGGAGACAGGACTGTTGTCCCCCTTCCCTTGCCCAGCTGCCCTGCTGCTGCACCCCATTGCCCTTTTGCATCTTGTACCCACTGGGCAGATAAGCAACGACTTCAGTCTCCGAGGCTGCCAATGTGGACTTCTTGCCATCGCTGAATGTGCTTTAAAGTCAGTCCAAAGGTAGATCTTCTTCTGAGAACGGAGATAACAATAGGTAGGAAGGGAGCAGAGAGCAGACCTGGAGCCTTGCTGCTCCCAGCGTTCTTGCACCTCCGCAGCTCAAACAGGCGCATTCCCGGCGTCCGGACCCGGATAATAAGCAGAGCCATGGCAGCTATTCAGGAGGCTCTGACCCTGGCTAGGTAACTACATAATGAGTCTGTTTGAATTGCTCCCGTCCCTGCCAAAGGGGTGGGATCAGGGGATGCTTTTGTTTGCAATAATGAACCTGTAATTATGCTACATTTCTTGGTTTTAGCCACATTTTTTGTGTGTGTGTTGTTCTCTTTGTATTGACAGATTTATGGCCAGGATACTCGGCTGCAGCACCAGCCATACGGCACTGTGTGGAGACTGTCTGCCTGTCGTCTCGGAAAGGTGCGGGGAGAGGGGGAGGAGGCTCGGGGTAGGGGAGTCTTTGCACTACCTCAGCCCCTGAAGGGTTAAATAAATATTTTAAAATTAATCCAAACGGCAGAAGTGCCGCCTTTCCAAAAGTCACTGGTTTCAGCAAGGAAAAAAAAATATTCTTTTGAGCTCCAGCTGAATT
The DNA here is from genome assembly GCF_009769465.1 of Tauraco erythrolophus. NCBI lineage: Eukaryota > Metazoa > Chordata > Aves > Musophagiformes > Musophagidae > Tauraco > Tauraco erythrolophus. The sequence continues at coordinate 13,388,996 of NC_141476.1, forward strand.
AAAAAAAAAAGTAGGGAACGATTAAACAGCATAAATAAATAAATAACATACACCAGATTTCAGCTCCAAGGTGCTCAATAAAATTACACTTTGAAATGCAAGGATTAAGCAGGGTAGGTGACAAGGTAACTTTGTTAACAGGCTAATCTCTCGCCTTAACAGAGACAGGGGATTTACACGTGACTGCACAAAACTGCTTTATGGTCTCTTTTTCCAGCTGGAGATGGTAGGAAGGGGACAGGATGAGGTGGGACAGGGTTGGATGTTTTAGAGTCATTTGTAAGATGAGTTTAAACTGCCTTTTGGGGATTTTTTTAGGTAGGTTTGTGGGTTTTTTAAGCAAGTCTGCATGGAAATATGTCACCAATAATCATCTGTTTCCAAACAGTTTAGGTAGGGGATGATGAAGATATCACAGGATGATGAATAATTGGGTAAAAGCATTGGTGGTGCCATTTCTCCCTGAATGGTTTTCTTTGCTTTATTATAAAAAGCCAACCAGCAGCATGGGCTATTCAAAATGCTATGTCAGAACTTCTTTTGCCCTGAGCCTTTCCCCTGAATTTCAGTGCTTCTTACCCCAGGGATGTGGGTAACCTAAAACTAGATTACTTTTTTCAAACAGCCCTTCTGTTCTTTGTGGGGGAGGGGTTAAAAAAAAAATTAAAAGAAAGAACAAAAAAAAACCTTCACCTCTTTACATTTCTGTCCATTGCTAAAATGTGACAGTGATGGGTGGATGAATCCAAAATGAGAAATGAGACCTGGATCCCCCTGTGTGGGTTTGTTCACCCAAACTCTACAGTGCCCACTTCACTTTACCAGGGTCCAGCCACCCCCTGCCATCCCTCCCTCCTGCACCAGACAAGAGTGTTCAGTGAAGCAGGGGAGATGCTGAGGAGCAATCAGGCGTACAAACCTTCTCCAGGCTTCTTTGTTTCTGGATAAAAATGACAATGAGAAAGCCATCTTCTCCATGATGTTCATTTGAAAATCAACAGAAAACAGCGAGGTGAACATGTTCCCTCGTTTTAAATCGATCTGGTGAAAGTATTTGTGGTGTTGTCTTTGTTGCAGTGTTGCTAGGGTATTTGTGCTGGCTGCAAGCAGAGGAACTGATCCTGGAAGGAAACTCAGTGTGAAGTCCCCAGCCCATTTTTACAGATTCGTGTGCTGGACCATTTCTGGATGAGATTTCAGCTTTCTCTAGTGAGTGAGGTCCTAGTGAGGGAGGGTCTACCACTGGGTCAAGGGAAAGTTGCTTTTCCCTTTGCTTTGATGCCTGGGTAGCAGGAGAGAAGACGATTTCATGCAGGAGGGTTGTGAGCCTCAGCTGAGTATGAATGTTTAAACTTTTCCAAACCATCAGCCTAAAGAGCTGAAAAAAAAAAAAAAAAAAAAAAAAAAAAATGTGATCAAGCATTACCTCTCAGCCTTTGAACCTCAGGGTTATTTCCGTTCCTGCGTTTCAAGCTACCTTTGCATGAAGGTGCGTGTAAAGGCTCAGCAATGCATCTACTCAAACCAACCATGACCAACTTGCCCACGGATGCACCAGCAGGTCATGGAGCCGATGGGAGTCCAGGCAGAGGTCAGAGCTGTAGTGATGCAACAGAAGGGGAGACAGGGTGACAGACAGAGCTGTCCCACAGCACGGCAGGTCACTGTTTCCCCTGGGGAGCCACCTGACTCTCTGGTGCAGGCAGCGCTTTTCCGAAGAAAATGCCCAACTTTGGGCTGAGTTGAGTAAACCTGGCTGAATTGCTGCCCAAGCCCCAGCCATGAAGTGACTGGTGAGGACCTGGAGTGCTATGTTGAGACCTCCCTGCCCCTCGGCAGTGATAACCAGTGCAAACCCTCCATGCAGCTTGTGGGTGACAATAAAAATTGTCTGTTTGCTGCTGCCACAGGGCTCGAGCCCGTACAGGAGCCACACAGGGTGCTGTGTTCCAGGTCCGAGCAGGGCTCATCGGGGGTGGACTGCCGACTATGAGCACGTGAAGCACTTTCCCAAGCATGGATGGAACAGAAAGTATGAATTACCCACTCTAAAAATCAGACATAACCCCAACTCTGAAGTTTATCCACCATTTGGGCACTAAAACGCATGCAAACTGAGCGGCAGAAACTTCTGTGCAGGAATCTGACCAATTGTTTCCCTTCTTTCTTGTCCTTATACCTTAAATCATTTTGACCTTTAATTGGCCCTAATTTGCCCACAGCCGGCCCTGGGACCCTTCAACACATTTGCTTGTAATTGGGTCCTTTTGTTATTTCTTCCAGAAGAGCCACCGCTGGCTGTTTCTTTTTGAAAACATCACGACATGTCATTGAGAGCGGAGCCGCTTTTAAATTAGCTCTGCTGGGGGCCAGGAGAGCCCTGTGAAAAGCCCAGCGGAGAGAGACAGGACTATCTAAACGCAATTATCATATCACTGCGAAAACGCGAAACCAGCCTGAGCTTAAGCAAACACCACACGCCCCTCGGCTGGAGGGGGCGAATACTTGGCTGGCAGACGTGGGGTTGAACCCCACCGAAGGGCTTATCCTGCCATCCCATGTTTCGCCCGGCAAAGCCACCAACGTGCTTGTGCTTCTCGCTCGCTACAGCTGGGGATGCAACTTGGCGATGCACTTTCCTTAGTGATTTTATTTAAATTTTATTTTATTTTATTATTTATATTTAATATATTATATTTAATGGTTTTTATCTATTTATTTATTATTTGATTTTATTTCAGCTCGAGGTGATTTGCAAGGGACGGCTCTGGTACAGCGCTGGGACACTGCGCTGCAGAGCAGGAACGGGAAAGTCCGGGAGAGGAGCAGCGAGCAACTGTATCAGCAGACAGCGCTTCCTGAGCAAGGCCCTGTGTGCGCTGTTAATTTGGCTGTGGCCACGGTTTGCCCCTAGCCCCGCTCATAATGTCATCAAGATCTTAACTGTCCAAAAGCTAAGTTAGAACGGCGAGGGATAATACCGCTGCTAGATAGCATCTGCACTGCCTCCTGCGCTAATGGACAGTTGTTCTGTATGTAACCCAGTCTCCAGCTCAGTTAGCCCTGCAGCATGGAGACCTCGCTTTGATATTCACTCCATGCAGACCTTAAAATCAAGTTAAGTTACAGTGCTGTCAAGCCTCTGACCACGAGTTGTTGTTCCGATGGTCCTCTTGTCACCAGCTGAGGTGGAAGATGGTGCCCGAGCAGCTGGGAGCTGCAGCATCTCCCATAAAGTCATTTTAGTACCAGATCCCAAATAAGTTTACTTTTCATGGCTTAAAGCATCCATACAGGCAGCACGCACGGGCTTCTGCCACCTTGGAACAGATTGGCAAACTGTATCTCGCATTGTACAGAAAATCAAGTGAGCCGTGGCTGGTAAAAGCTATGGCTGGATTTCTGCAGAGAGTTTTGTATGAGGTCAGTCTGTCCATGTGTTTCTCCAGCAAGGAGAAGACACTGCTGTTTTCACCTGGCTGACGCTAGTGGAGGTCAACGGTGACCAAGGAGGACTTGCTGCTCTAGGAAGATAGCAGGTATGACGATGCCTCCTCTCCCTCAAGGTCATGCACTGAGACAGGCACGGCAAGATGGTGATGGCAATGTATAAACCACATGACTGGAAGGAAGAGTCCCGCCCTACCAGAGTGGCTGTTAAATCGTAGCTGAAGCCGGCAGAGATGTGAGTTTTGCCTGTTTCTAAGGGCTCAAGTCCTCCATTGCCCATGGATATTTTTCTCTCTGAGGGGCTGGAAGCTGTAGTTTCTCATGGTCAAGGTATCTAATTAGAGTTGAAGTTGAATGGAATTAGCTCAGTAAAGTGAGTCTTAATAGCTGGCAGTGACAATCCTAGTGTGTAAAGCCCCTGCCATAATTTGGCGACAGGTAACTGGCTTTGAGGTGCTGGAGGAGGAAGTCCATCAGTGTTTCCCCTTCCCTCCCCAGGTCAGACTCTGCTCTTCCAGAGCCATGAGAAAGGGACAGCACTCCTCTGCCCAAACCTCCACCGGATGGGGCAGCTCCCAAGCTCTGAACACTGCAGGCATGGAGAGGCTCCTGGGTATGACTGGAGTGCAGGTTTCAGCCAGAGGATCACCTGCAGTCCTGCAACAGCAGCCAAGGAAAATCCTTTTCTAAAGGTAACATGGAGCCAAGAGGCCTGGGGGTGAGGTTTCGGGTACATGTGATGTACCCAGGCATGGCTGCATCCTCCTTTGGGGGATAGGCTGGGCACAGGGAGCACAACCCCTCCAAAACAGGGTTGGATACTCTGGAGTCTGCAAAACTGAAGATGGGAAGCATTTTTGTAGTCGTCTTCAGCATCTGTATCTATCTTCTAACTTAACTATACATTTTTCCCAACTTTTTGTGATGTTTCTCACCAGCTTGCTTAGGATCCAAGGCATTTGATTTCTGCTAATGAGGTTCTGGTCAGATGCAGGCTCTTACTGGAGTTCAGCAGTGGATCGCTGCTGTACAGCCATCAGAGTGGACAGAGCACACCCCAGTAGCCAAAACAGCCTCCGGCCCAGTCCTGGCAGCCGCTAGTCCACACAAGTGTGTTTAGACACATGATCCTTCCCCTCCAGCTCAGAGTGTCCAGGATTCTTGCATATGTAAATGTTTGCAAATGTTTGCAGTCAGGGTTCTGTTTGTATTGCTTGTTTACTAATTTAAGTTTATATTTAAGCTTCTGATGGGTTTGGGTCCAGTGGTTTGAGTTGAGGTCTCTAGTTTTGGGCAATGATAATAAAGGAGTATGAGAACTGTACTGTACAAAGAAAGCCTTGTCCAACCCGTTGCCATTCCTGACGCTCTTTTGTCCCAGTTGCTGCTAGGACATGCTTTCTTATGTCAGACCATTATATAGGTCTGTGCTTGGTGCTGAGTCAGAAAGCTGGTCTTCTGTCCTGCCTTTGAGCAAGACAAGCACAACAGGGCATGCCTGCGTATGCCAGCTCCTTTTACAAGCCCAGAGCTTTTGGGGCTTGGACAAAGCCAAACCATCACCCTGGCATAGGAAGGAGATGTCCATTTCATGGATGCCCTCTGACAGCACTGCCTTGATCTGATCCGGGTTAGAGACAAAACGCTTCCCTGGTGGAGGACGGCAGTGTGGGATTTTGCTCCTGTTGTGCTCTGATTGCAATGCATGGAGAAGCAGAGGATACTGGTTTTCAGGCCTGTCAGTCCAGCACAGGAAAACTCCCCTTTCAACAATTCTCTTTTTTTATTAAAACAAAAAAAGCCTAAGCGATCAGGCAGGAACAAGTCATGTTTTCCCAAAATACTCAGTGATGAATTTGGGAAAACCGGAGGGAGGCCAAGGAAGTACAGCAGAGTGAAAGCTGGGTGACTTTCCTGGGAGTGACCAGGGAAGCTTTCAAAGCCAATCCCCCCCTTCCCCAGCACTGCCACAGGAGACAGAAAACCTTGGCGGGCAGAGGAGCCGCTGCCACCGCCGCTGCCTCCTTTTCTTGCTGCCAGATAAAAGAGGACCGACTCTCCTTTTTCAGCCCATTCTGCTCACACAATGGGAGAAGGGGATCAGCGCCAAAATTACAAGTGTGAGCCCTTAATGCATCAGGTTGAACAATGGGCTTCGGAGGCGTCTGCCTCCTCACGAGGAGCAGCACAGCTAGTTCTGGCTACCCGGTGCCATGGAAAAAAACCTCATTGTCCTGGCGAAATGCTCCCCAGAATGAAAACACCCTCCTCCTCCTTTCTTCAGCTTCCTAATGGGAAGCAAAATAACAAACCAGGCCCACAATTAAACAAACATGCCACTAACCAAGCCGAGCTCAAGTGTAACAGATGTTATTGCAGTCAGACCAGGCTGGGGGCCGGGAGCGAGCCGCGCTGGCTGCAGCTCCCAGGACGCCGTCACTGCAAGGGTTTCTTTGCCACTCCGCCGACTTCCTTCCTTTTTCTCCAGTGTGCCTTTTCCTTGCTCTCGTCCTCCTCTCAGCGCATCCCTTCCACTTGTCCCACCCAGCCACCCACTTCATCCCAACGTCTCCTTCATCACAGATGCTGATTTTCATTGTGTAACACTCAAAACCACAGATTTTATTTCAGAAAAGCTGAAGAGGATGGGCAAAGCCACTTCAGTGTGCTTTTTAGACCATTTTAGTATAGGAGAATATAATAATTATTTTTCAGCATTTCTTTTCTCTTGCTCAGATCCAGTGCAGGGACCAGCTTTGTTCCCTCACTGGCATGAAGTCTCCATGAGGATGCTCAATGCCACCTCCCAGTTCCTGCAGCCCCCCTGAGTTTGATGGTTGCGGTGCAGGTGGCTGTGGGGCAGGAGTTGGGCATATGCAAGATCCCCACTCCAAAAGTGCCGGTCTCCCTCTTGCTGCTCCCGAAAATCACTGGCATCTCTTCAACACAATAAATTTGGTGTTGGAGAGGTGACAGAGATGACTAAAGCAGGGCAAGCAAAAGGAGAGCTGTGTCCTTTCCATTTTCAGCTGAATCCATATTCATCTTCTCTGGGGCTCCACAACTCTGGTGCAATCCACAATGGGGGCCTTACTGCCTCTGAGGCTTAAAGTCCCTAAGTCCCCATCTGGCACCGACTGATGCTTCTGACAGCCTGCACGCTCCTCAGCTTTGCTGGGGTCTGTTCCTTCCAACTCCATGTCAAAAGGACCAAAATAATTTGGCACATCCCAGAGCTGGAGGCCGGCTGGCCTTGCTCACTCCTCTGCAAAGCTGTGCCAAGGTCATACGCTGCTGGAGGAACCAGAAGGACACAGGGGTTCAGTGAGAGCCCAGCAGCCCTCTGGGGTTGGGCACAGTGTTCTCAGGTCTTTGAGTCTCTCCCTAGAGCAAAACCTCCCGCCTCATCTGGGAGCCATGGTCACCAACACCTCACTGAGGTGTTTTGAAGAGGAATACAGGGCTGTAACGTGTGTGTTTGTGCCCACACACATTTTTGCAAGTACAAGGTCCTGTGCAGTGAGGTTTTGCCATGCCCTGGGGCTGCAGCACAGTGACTTCTGCAACTATTAATAGAAGCTTAAAGATGTAAGAAAAGTTACTTCTCTTTCTCCTTCAAGCAGGGGAGCTGGAAGAAGTGGGAAGATCCCTGAAATCTTCCCTGAACTGTCTCAGAACAGGGACTGGACCAGCCCAAAGGCCCCCAGAGCCATGGCTCACCAGCACAGTTTGGGACTGAAGCATCCTTCACCTGCCATGCCCAGCAATGCTGCGGGTGGAGCAGGTAAGTAGCTCCAAGTGAAACCTGGTTTTCAGGTGAGATGGGCTGGATACCCTGGGGCACTGGCAATATTAAGCCAACACCACCTCCTAATGCTCTGCTTTGGTAAGGAGCCCAGCCAAATTCATGGCCAGTATGGACCAGGGCAGCTAGTTGACCATTCCAGTGGTCAGAGCAGCACAGCCACAGCTGGCTCTAACCAGAACAGGCTCTCGTGTGCTCCTAGATACCTAGTGCAGCACTGAGTGATATTTCCACTCATACGACAAACTTGTGAACAAGCAACAGGGAGCCCTTAGCAAAAAGCACCCCATCTGTCAAAACCCCCCTTCAGATCAAAATGAGAAGCAAGTCCAGGTGAACATACCAGTACTCCAGACCAGGGTGGTGCTGACGGTAAATCACAACAAGCAAACCAATCACATGTCAGTTTACTTATCACCTAAGATTTGATTTTCTTATACTTTTGAACTACTTATGCTGAGGCAAAGCACTTTGGATGAAAAATTTTATTGGAGTGTTGTTTTTTACTTCCTTTTTCACAGTTGACACGCATAATGCGTGCACATACGTGACTGGACATTTGATAAATACAACAGCAGTTTTACAGGGTTGGATCCATTAGAACAGTTGATGACACAGCCTAAAATGACTAGGAATTACCATCCAGAAGTGGATGTGAAATTATCAGACTTCAACAAACTCGGGATAAATCCTGTCCTATAAAATACTGGCGCTTTGTTCAAAAAATGTATTTCTTTTCTCACCGCCCTTCATTCTTCACCCCCACCTCCTTCTTCCTCTCATTTGAAACTCAAATTTACCTCTGTTCAATTCACGCTCTGTTGCCTACAGCATCTTCTTTTCACAGCAGCTTTGCAATGCAGATTTTGAGACTAAGACCTAGAGAGACATACCTTCTTACAGTAACATATCTGGGCTGTGGCTGCACAGCAGCCTCCACCCTCATGATGGCTCTGGGGCTCACTGGATCCTGCTCTGAGCCTGCTGAGGATGCTGAGCAGCAAAAAGAAAGTCATTTTTAGTTGGCTTATCTTTATGCCAGTTCAACAAGTTGAGGCAATTCTTTACAAGGTCGAGTGAGAAAGGGAGGGGAAAAGAGGAAGACCATGTAGGACAACAGTGCTTAGCAGAGAGGTTGGCTAGGAATGCTGCAGAGCTGCTGCCTCCAGCCCCATTTTTTTAATGCTGGTACATATATATCTTGTATGGATGTTTGTGCTGGTTCTTGTTCAAGGCATTGAACTGAACATACTCTTTAATAGCAGTCCTCCACTTAGTCCCATCCCAGCGAAGACCTATGTGGCTTCTATATTTTAAAGCCCATTTAATTTAGGTCTTCTGCAAGCAGGACTATTTTGATAGAGCTGGGGAAGTGATGACACATATAGTTGACAACACAAATAGTTATGCTACGGCAGATCAGAAAAGGTGGCAACCTCTGGATGGGAGCCATGAAAAGCAGCTGTGGACAGACACCTCTGCACAGAGCTCAGCTGCAGCTGAAACAGGATGCAGAGCCTAAAGCTTCAGTCCTCTTTTCATCAGGTCAAAGGAAGGGGCAGGCTGAATCAGTCCAGTGCAAATGAAAACTATTCTGAATGCCTGCTCATAAAACCAAAGAGAACTTTTTTGCTGAGATTTGAAAAGATTTGGCTAATCCTCCACCATTCTGTCATTTCTATTGTCGATCTAGTGCCCGATTTAATTCCCATCCCAGACAAAAGCAGAAATGCCAGGATACCGCAAGTAGTTGTTGGTCTCTGTAACTTTTCAGGCCAGGTAGAAGCAGAAGTAGTGGGGATTTCTCATGAATTATCCACCCAGTTTCTAAAAGGGTGTCTGTACAGTCTCGAGTGTCTCAGCTTGTTCTTGAGCAGATACTGTAAGGCACCGGCAATAGCAGCATTTCTGACTGTGATTCACTCTGATTTGGCTGCAACATCTCAGATGGCTCAGATACCATGAGCTCTTGACAGGTATAACCCCCATACATTGCTGCAGGTCCAACTGAGCATTTATTGGAAAGAGAAGCTAAAGCAAAGGGGAAACATTCTGTGTGACACAGAGCAAGGAATGAAGGCAGGACTGAGCGAGACTAAAAGATGCCGCTAAAATTGACGGCAATTCCCAACCATTGTAACAGCCCTCAGGAGAACTGCTACAAACTCGAATAGTTTGTAACAGCCCTGAGGGACCAGGGCCAGAGCAAGGGAGATATCAGCCAGCTTTATCCCCCTCACAGGACTGAAGCTCGGCATGGCTTGGAAAGCCAAGGATCTGGGTTTTTTCTCTTTGGGAAACGGGGATCTAAGGATGCCAGCTGATTAGGGCTTTTCTGACAGAAAGTGCAAAATAGGAGCATCACACAACCCTGTGATCTTGCTCACCCTTAATCCAGTGATTGCTTTCTCCTTTAGATCCTTCGTCTGTCCCTCCTGGATGGAGCCCTCACCTTTGCAGAGCACTGGCAATGTGACACCATGCTCATGCAGGCCTGGAGGAGCCTTGCTCATTCCAGTGCCAACACCAGAAGGAAAACACATGCCCTTTCTCTGCAGCCAGACCAGCCCTGGAGAAGCCCTTAACCCTCAGGCCACTGGTGACTGCATGCCTGACATCCACCAATGCCTACAAGCACGCAGGGAGATCTCTCCGATGCAAAGCCCCTTTGGCTGTGTGCTACTGTGTAGGACATCCTCCGTGCGCTTTGCATTTCAATCGCATGCATCTACATTCAGTCATCTGGGAATCTTATAGTAAGTCAAGTCCCCTCTGCTCCCGTAATTGGGGGCGGGGAGTGGGGGCAAACTAAAGAGGGTCCTTAAACTGTTTGTGAGTCAGGAGATCGGGATGTGGCCTAAGGTATCAAAACTTCCAGCAATAAAGGGGACATCATCATTAGCTAACCCCCTTCAGGGGCTGGTATGTGGTAAGCACTGGAATGCACCACTTTTCTTCCTCTTGCTTGATATAATTACTTTCAGTGTTATTTAAAGCTCTGACTAATCACATGGCAATGGCCAGGTTTATAATGGAACAGTGTGTAGCCTGGAGCAAATTCTGACATAATTACACTGTATAAATTCCCCCATTAGAAATGACACTGCATGGGCATTGTGTACAAAGCAGCCATGGTCCAGTCAACCAGCTCTGTGAAAATCTGTCTGACAATTGTTTACCCTGTTGGTATCTTACTGGCGCTTCCTGCAATGATGAAACTGGTACTTGACAGTGAATGAGAGCCAAAGGCCTGGACGAGTCTCTCCTTTCCTCTCTCTCACTTCAGGTTCGGTTGTTTTCTTGCCCGTTTTTTTCCGGATGAGGGCTTGCCCAGTTCCAATAGCTCTGAAACAGAAAGAGAAGCATATGGTTATGGTACGAACACAAAAGCCCATAGAAATCCTGGTTGGGGTTGCATCATTTGCCGCAAGAAGCGATTACTCCCCTAGGTCCTGTCCCTTCGCTGCAGCGTGATTATGGGCCATTTTAGGATTTGTTCCGACCTGGCATTGCCTTGCCAGGGTAGCAGGAGCCAAGCCGCTCTCCCGCTGCTTTGTGACACGTGCCAACAGAGCGGCGGGGCGTCGCGATGGGCTAATTTGTCAGACTCTGGCACGTTGTGCTGTAAAATGATTGCATGACATATTTGTTTCCCACTGCAGCATTGGGGCTGTGGTACATTTGAATGGCCTGATGAGAGGGCGGCTGCCCTCTTTGGTTGGGAGGAGGATGAAGCTCTCAGGACTGTGGCCAACACTGTTTGGGCAAAAGAAGCCAAATTCTTTTCTAGTTTCAGAGCACTGATTCAGTGTAGGATGAGGAAGGATTTTGTCCTTTTTGGTCATTATCTTATATAAGGATAGGAAAAAAAATTGGGAAATAGTAATCTGGAGAAATTCAGTGAATGCAATGAATGTTGGTTATGAAAATAAAAACTTGTAGTGCTTCAAAGGCAGTTTTATCACCTCCCTGAGGAAGGTTCAGGAGGAATCCCTTGAAAATGTATCTTAAACAACAGGCTTGCCAGTGACACAGTAGCCAAAAATGGTGATAGAGGACTATGATTCCATTCCCCCTCTAACCTGGGAGACCTGAGATAATTTGAAGAGTGGGGAATGGGAACATCTCTAACTTCAGGTTGGCTTAGGAGACCAGGAGGCCTCCAACAGAGGCAAACTTAAGAGAGAAATAGAGGGGAGTTTGAGCTATAGCTGAAGAAAAGGAAGAATCATAGAATCATAGAATGGTTAGGGCTGGAAGGGACCTTCAAAGGTCATCTAGTCCAACCCCCCTGCAAGGAACGGGGATATCTCCAACTAGATCAGGTTGCTCAGGGCCTCGTCCAACCTGGCCTTGAAAGAAGTTGAATATCCGCGTCCTAACTGTGGAGGATTGTTCCGTGCAGTATGTTGTTTATACCAGTTAATTTACAAAATCAAAAAAAAAGAGTTTTTTCGTTTCCCAATGGAATAAACTATTCTTTAAAGGAGATATTGTCATGTCCATTTGGAAATCTTTAGAGCTTTGTGCAACACGAGTAACATTGGTAGCGTTTGTCTATTTTCACCAGGTAAGAGCCAAACCCATTAACCTCCCCTAAACCTGGTGCAATAACCCATCTTTTTTGTTTCTTTGTTTCCAGCATCATCGGGAAAGCTGTGACCTGAATGCACCGCACAGCCTCCTTCCTAAGCAGTAAATAGTACACCTAAGACAGAGATTTTTCCTAATGATATTCAGAGGCTGGAGCAAAGTACTGAGATTTTTGCGTGTGTGGGAGCAGTGGTGTGGTCCCCTGCTTGTGTTCCTAAATCCCAGTGTCCCCACACTGAGCTGGGTCCCTATGGGAATAGTGTTTTTTCCCCAGTCCCACTAGCTGTACTGCGGGACCTGAGAAGTCCCCTCCGTGCTCTGGGGTGCGTATCCTTGCCTCGGTGAGGAGCAGCATGGAAGAAGTTAGCACAGCTGTTCCCTATGGCAAACCAAGCTGTGGCTAAAGGAATATTTCGATACCCTGGGCTGCCAATTCAGAGCTTTCCTAAAACCAGCAGTAAAATTTGCCTCTGATTCCTTTTTAGGAAAAGAAGGCTGTAGTATAAAGTCTCATTTTCTAGGCATTAAAAGTTTACAACCCGCACCATTAAAAGCAGCACTCTGTGTCAAGCTTAATGTTTGGTCTTCAGGAACAGCTAGGAGGAAAAGAGAAGGTTCCCTGTTTGTTCTACAAAACAGGAAAGCAGTTGCTTTCTATACTGTAAATATGCATTAGAAAGCTCTTATAGGCTCGTGCTGGGGATTTGATGTTTTTAACTGACTACATTCCTTACATTTTTGTATAACTGCCAAGAAAGCTAAATAAAATGGCTTTTTTAGTGTTTTCTCTAAGAATAGCCCTGCTTCTTTGTAAATATAGCAAAGGAATTGTTGATAATAATTCTTTGGGAGAATAACTGGTGTTATTGATGTTAAAAGTAGAAAGATTGCTATTTCTCTGTCTCAGAAATACAGCTAACCAAGTGGGCTGGCACTTCAGAAAGCCTGAGCATTCCTTAGCCAGTTACTGAGATTAGACTGGTTTCATTCCGGTGCCAGAAGGTGTAGAATCAGAGCAGACTGGCACTGAAGCTCAAGTTAAAAAAAAAAAAAAAAAAACACACAAAAATTTGCATTTTCTTTCAGAATGCAAAACTGAACTTTTTCTCTCCTTGTTTGCATTTCTCAGTTTGCAGATGGCTCTGCCTTCTGCCAATTTACAATGAAAAGCTGGGGGTTCATTTACTCAGTCTGACTCAAATACGCACACTTAATACTTGGGCACCCCTAAACCTCTGCAGTGTTAGGTGAAGTCCTGTCCTTCTGAGACACCAACAGGTAAAGGCTGTCATTCTCACCTAGAAGTTGACAAGTTGAGCCAAATTTTAGACTACTGGCTCCTGGCTGTCGCTGGTTTGATGTCCTTCATACGTCAACAGGAGTTTAGATGTTTCTTATAATGCCATACGATAAACTAGTGGTAAAACCAGGATTGCAGCATGAGAATTTGAACCAACCTATGCCATGCTCTGCCTGCTAAATATTACTGCCATCCAGGATTGCTGGGAGGCTGATAATCCACTCGTATGCCACTTCCAGGAAACAAAAAAGATAAAATTAATTTTTTAGGGTTGACTGAAAGCATCTGCCTCCCTACAGTTGAGGCAACCTCTCACAAAGGGTCCCTGTAAATACCAGACCTGCACTTCAGTTAAGCATGCAGAGATTTGGTACTAGTTCAACCAGGCCTCCTCAGGGCTGATAGCCCTCATTAGGATTATTTTTCAAAACAGAGACTCAGTGGGGCCAGGCTGTAGCATACACTGCCCACTTGCTGCCTTCTCTTTGTTCGGACTCTGCCTCCTCCTAGTTTCCCTAGTCGCTCCCTACCTCTGCCAGGAAAGGTGGTGAACAGTTATTCCTGATCCACCTTTGCCAGTGCCACTCAGCAGTTTATAGACCTCTATTATATCCTCTCACTTGTTTACTTGGCAGACTGAAGTGCCCCAGTCTCTTTAGTTATTCCTCATAGAGGTAAAGTAGGTAAAAGTAGGATAATTTTGAGAAAAAGAGGTAACCAGTGAGTCCTGTCATGACTTTTTTTGCCTCTATTGTCAGTCTGGTTACATGGTCTCCTTGTCAGTGAGATTTACTCTGTGCCAGATGGCATTTGAGGCCAAGCATCTTGGCATCTTTTGAGCCGAAGGAATTGTTCTGTGTTTCACCTTCAAGCCTGTGCTTGTGCCACGGCTTTGAGGATATTCTCTACCCAAAGCTACGATATCTAGAATGACAATGAAGTTCACAGGGCCTGTAAGGGAAAGTCATCTCATCATCTCTAAGAGTGACTTGTGAATGTGAGGTGAAGAAGGGTGGAAGGCAGAGTTGCCACACTGTAAGGATTTTCAAGATCTAAACAATTAAAGCAGCCCTCAGTGGTCCCCTTGTCTAGTAATTTAAACAAATAAACAAACAAACAAAAAACCAACAGCCAGAACCAGCTCATTTTTGACAAGATTGAGAGATGCCACACACGCTGACTACAGCATTAATAAGCTTGTTTATGGTTTAGGAAATTCAGATTCTTCACCTGCTGTTTCCAGCATGCATTTGGGCTGTTGGCTGCTCTGCTTGTCATCCTAGACCTCATGTTGTCACTGCTAGTTCTAAATTTGGGTTGAATCTCAAGCAGGCAGGACTTTGTTCAGGTCCAAACAGCATCCAATTTACTAGGTTCACAGAACTTCAATCCTGAATGAGAATAAAATTACGAAAATTGCTTATCCTATGAGATTTCTGTCATTCAGAGCTAAATCCACATGTTAAACTTGATTTGTCTATTCCTTTTACAGCTCTTCGGAAAAGTCTGAGCACTGTGATAAGGACAGTGTGGAGTACAATGAGAGAAGAACAGGTTACATGTTGCAGATGTGCTCAAATCAGGATTAGGGAGAGAACCCAGTGGGAGAAGTAGTCTCGGATCCAAACCACTTTGTGACTTCTGCATGAGTGGAGAATTGAGCTGTAATGGGATGCAAAGCGTCTGCATATTTGTCTGCCCATGAGAGGCACAGCTTCTTTTAAGTTACTTGGACCACAGGCCCCAAAAGATCCTGTACTAACTATAGGATAAAATGACTGTTGCCTCCCTGAATCCCTCCACGTGCTTAAGCAAAAGTGATGTGAGTGAGGGCTGAGTTCCCAGAGTGGGTGCTGGGAGCACAGTGTGAGAGCGTGCGATGCTGTGCAGAAACACAGCTTAAGGTCAGACTCAGCTCTAAAGCTTCCTCAGAATCCCAAATCCTCTTTTTATATGAGTTTCACTCAAACACAAACAATTAAAGAATTTCATCTTCTCCTACTATGGTGGGAAAGCCTAGATGCTTCTCTGGACTCTAAACTTTATTAAATAGCTTCAGAGTGTTCCCTAGATGAGGGTCCTGCTTGGCTTCAGACAACCCATATCTTTGTGTTTGATGTGAATAAATTGGTCACTGATGCCAGTTGGCAGTGGAGAAGAGAAATAGCACAGCCTGTTGCAAAGAAGGAGAAAAAAAAAAAAAGGCAGCTATGAGCCTTATGTTTGCTCCTACGATTGGAGTCATTTGACCAGGACTCCCATCAATGGCAGCTTTTCAGGGACCTCAGTGTGGGCTATTGCACATCTCTGCTCTCTGCCTCCTTTTATGTTTCCCCTCCTAAGGACAACACCCATGCCAGCTTTCGAGCTTAAGCATCATGTGTTCTGACGCCTGCCTGGAGCACAGGGAGACACTTTTTGTAGTTTTAATTTTGATATTTGCTCCATTAATAGCAAAGGTCTGGTACGACAGGGAGAAACTTTCCCCCTGGGCTGGATCGCTCTGGATGCCAGCAGCTCTCTCATCACCAGGGGTTTGTCAAAGCGTGCAGTATGCTAACATCCTGCCAGCTCACCTTTCGCAAGCTGAGTCGAAAGCATTAGTCCCACCAGTGCAAATAAGGTGTCTGTCACACCGTCTGCTGGTTTCTCCCCGGTGCACTGAGGCAAAGCAGCCCTTCCTTGTCAGTCATTGACCAAAACTGTTGATTCTGGAACAACTGACTGTGCTGGTCGTAAAGGATGCCAAAACCTCTTGAAAGCTGGGAGGCAAAGGTGTTTTCTTTTTAAATGAATTAAGCTGTAGAAGGAATTTCCCTGAGAGCTTGTTTGATATCTGGAGTAAAAATGGCTTTCCTTTTCCATCTCCACCTACTTAACACTCAGAGCCAGATCCAGAGAGCCTGTAGACACATTTCTCCTTCTCTCCAGACTCCCTGCATTGGAGTTCCTCTGTGTTTATTTCTAGACAGCTGATGAATGTTGCAGATGAGTCCAACTTGAATTTGCTTGCTGGGTTAGTGTAATGGACTTATCTCAGCCTAGGGAGAATATAGCAGTTGTAGAGCACGGTTTTTGTTGTATCGGACATTTCTGGCAGGGCTGAAGCTGGAGGAAGTTTGGCCCAGTTTGATTAAACTGTCTTTTAAAATCACAGCCAGTTCCTGAACTGCTTGTTAAAGCTCAGCTCTGGTACGTACCACTTTATGTATGTGCTCTCTGTTTTCCTGGGAGCCACCCCTGCTCCGTTTAGCAGGTAGTTCCCTCCCTTCCCCTCCCCAACAGCAGGCTGAGAGGGGCTTTATGGCCAGTTCCAGGCCCCAGGGTCACCCAGACACCTCATGACCCCCCTGCCTCCCTAGAAACATGGCTGTGCCGGAGGAAAGCACACCCCAAGATCTGCCTGTACCTAAAGCAGCACAGACCTGTCGTGTTGCTAAATGCTGTCGTATGTTGCATGATTGAGGCAGGACCTTGCAGCGCGAAAGGCATTTTGCAGACATATAGGAGAGCAACCCTGCGATAAGAGTGGCTTTTAAAAAACAAGTCGTATTGAAAGGAGTGGTAAACCCAGCTGTACCTGTACCCAAACACAGATAACACCTGGTGGCACCGATAAAGGGCTGGAGTTGTGAGCCTAATGCCCCTTGGCTTCCACGGGCAACAGGACCTCTACCAGCATCTGTAAATAAATATCCCTCTGTGTCTTTACACACTTAAATACCTTTGCAAACCTGGCTCCTTGCCTGTTTCCCACACTCACCTGCTGCATCTTTACTTTTGCACAGCAGCAGGAGCAAGGAGCTCAGCTGTAATTTGGGCTTGTGTTGTGCTAAGTGCTGTACAGGCACAGAACAAAAGACCTCTGACTGCTTCCCAGCATCTAGCTCTTGTTTTAGAAACAACCCTCCCTGGTTATAGGGTGGGTTTTTTTTTGTCTTTTATTCATTGTTTTCTTGCTTCCTTTATATTCCTGGTGTCTCCAAGCTAGAAAATACCTTTGCTGAGCTCCTCAGTGAGCCAGGCCAAGCTGGCCACATGGAAAGGACTTTTTACCCGTGTCCTGCTTATCTGCAAGCAGTGAGCGTGGCTGGAGTGAAACTGCAAGTGTTGAAGTGCAGGGTGTTAGAGGTAATGCTGCACAACAAACTTAGTGCTTCAAGGTTCCCACTGGGATTAGGGGACATAAGCACTGCTGGGAAAAAAAAAAAAGAAAAAAAAAAAACAACAAAAAACACAGACGTTTAGACCACGGAGAACTGAGCAGGTACAAATATGTGACACAAAACTGAAAAGCTGTACTCCAAGAGAGTCAAATGCACCCCAGCTGCGCCTGGAGTGGGTGAGTCGTGCTTTTCCTGTGCCCAGGCTGTTTACTCGACAGCAACTACGAAGATGGGATTTCCTCCAGGTTTACGTCAAGAAGCTTTATTTCTTGCGTCTTGACCTTTAAGTAGGTAAAAGTTATTGCATTAACAATCTACCAGCCTTGGGTTCCAGCTCTGAGTGATGATTTGCATCCATCCCCGAGTTACATAAATCTAAGCCACCATATTTTAAAGAAAAATTTCTCGAGCTGGTGTTTCTTGTGAAATCCCAAAGGGAGAAGTGTGTTTTCTGGGTGCTTTTCAGGTTCATTTTGGGGCTGTGAAATTCATGGCAGCTGGTTCTCTGATTATTTTATATTAAGGACCAACTTCCAGTAACATCAGTGGGAGCAGGATTTTAGCTCTAAAGCTATTATTAACTAATGCAGCACAACAATGCCTGGCTTTCGTTCTGTTTTGTTTTCTCCCAGGGTCGGAACGTGTGTGTATCCCATTAACTCTGTCCTCGCTGCTCTCAAGATGTTCTGCACAAATTATTTTATTTTTTTTGTAAGAAAATATATTTTACTAGGCAGTTTTATGAGAGCTGACAAAATGCCTCATAAATAACCCAGCAGGAAATATGGGGTAAATAAAATTTTTACAACTTTATCATAAACCTGAGAAGTCTTTGGTTTCTTTTCGAATGGAATGAGAAAGGTATTTCATTAAAGGAAAAGACATGCTCTCTAATGCCCAACAATTATAGACACAATGCCTTTTTAACCTGCAATTCAGTCAAACAGGTTTGGTGGCGGTGGAAAATGTTAAAGGCCCTGTTTTGACGCTTTGGGTCATGCTCCCCACAGATCAATTTGTGCTGTACGTTCCCTACCCAGCAGAACTGGAGAACTGGTGTGTGCCTGACCTGCCCCCAAAGTATCCAGGACCTCTAAGAAAACACATATCTAGGGGAACGTGCTTTGGAGAGGCTGAGGTTTTCTATTGCCTCTGTGCATCTCCTAGTACAGGGGGCTGTGGCTGGGCCCCTGTGAAAAGGGAGTGCAAACAAATATGGTCCTCAGGTCTTCAGCACAAGCCTGAAATGCGATGATTTGGTCAAAGACCAAGAGTCTGAAATAGAAACGCTTGGAACAAGCCTCAGTCCTTGAACTTTGCGTGAAGGGGGAATTCAGCTCTCAGCAGGAGGATCTTTGACGTGTGATATTTTGGTACTGTGGGAAGACGGGAGGGGGTGTCACTTTTAAGTCCTTTGCACTTGTAAAAATTCATATTGACATCCATGACTATTTTCTACTTACAGTGAAACAGACATTTGGCAAAATACAACCTGTTCCTGGGTGCATAAGAGGTATGGAAACTACCTCCCAAAGGAAGTGATAAAGTGCCATTGTATGCCTACTTGATCTGATGAAATACCAGAGGAAATGATCTGGAGTGAAGGTCTTTGCGTTTCTCACACCTCTGGTTCTCTGATCCACCCTATTTGTGTCTCTGGGTTGACTAAAAACTGAGACAACAGTCCTGGAAAGGCTGTTTCACAGAAGAATTGGAGATGTTCAGATATGCGTGTTATCTTCCCTGCCTTGAGAGCCAGGCTCTCAGACTCATCAGAGGAAGACCAAAATGGACTCCACCACCCAGGCTTCACCTTGCTGGCACCACAGGTTGTATCCCCCACCCCTCCTCCAGGGCATTATTGCATAAAGCCCACCACCCAGGGTGGTATGGGCCCCACCTTCCCTTAGAGGCACTCTTGCATTCCCCTGCCTTCCCTCCCAGTCCCTCCCTGCTAGATAACCCTTCCCCACCCGCCTGCCAGATCACCTAGGTCCTCGGGACATCTACAGCAACTTCCTACAGGAATGTCATGTCGGGAAAGCATTTAAAGCTCTAATGCCATGTAAACAAGGAGGTAAGCCCACCCCACACCACCACTCCAAAGCCCTTTTGATGTTGATTTTTTTTTTTTTTTTTATGGCCATCAGCCACACTTTGGGAATGCGGAGAGGAGAGCTGGTCCCTGCACCAACGCGTTTGCTGTCCTGCAGCCTGATCCTACATCACGCCGAGTACTCGGAGCCGTAGCTGGCTTTCAAGCCAAGTCAGGGTGTCCCTGGGAGCTTTGCCTCTATAAGGGCTCCAGCCTCTGGCATGTTGTCTGGAAAGCGCTGTGTAAATAGGAGAGACAATTATCGCAGCCCTTTCCCGAAAGGAAATTCCATATTGGCACCAAACAGCACGATAGTATGGCAGAGCACAGCCCCAACGGAGCAGGCTGGGCTGCGTGCAGGGCTCTGCCCTCCCTCGGCAGCGACTGACAGCGTGTCGAGGGAAATTGGCTTTTCGGTGGGACACGCTGCTTTAGCGAAAGCCCGTATGTTCCTGAGTTATCTGTTCTGAATGCCCCGTATTATCCCCACGCCTCTGTCGCCACCCCTACCCTCCCCTCAGGACCCCACCCCAATGCAGAGGTTAAATAAAATATCATTTCCTTCTGATTTAGCCTTTGTCTTTGGCAATCAAAATGCCCTTCAGGCCCCTGTGGATTCAACCTTCCAGGTCAGGGTAGGACATGGGAAACCCCTTCCCAGGCATTTCACTGTAGATAATGTCATGGCTGATTCATGAGATCATTCAAAGCACTGCCTTCCGCTGTGGCTGCTGCTTTCGGTGCTGATGCTTCTTGGCTTGGGCTCTACCTCCTTTTCCCTCCCCACAACACCACCTCTTCTTCTGGCTGGGTTTTACAAACCATCTCCTGGGCAACTGGGAGACACGGGAGGGGTGCTCAGAAGGAAAAGAAAAATAAAGAGGAGGTTAGGTCTACTGCAGCAAGTCTCCGTGCAGGGGAGGAACAGGCTGGGTAAGTCGGGAGAGCCAGCGAACTCTATCCCTGCTCCAGGAGGGGCCGAGCCAGTGAAGCAGCAATGCTCTTTCAATCCGGCTGCTCCTGGTAGAGCCCCTGAGTGCCAGAGTGGACAGAGGAAGCATGAGGGCTCCTGTTGTTGTAATACTGCTGGGCAGATATAGCAAGAGATGGGAGAACATATGTATACCTGCCTATAGACAGCAAATCTCAGCATCACCTGTGTGTCATTCCTCAGCTTGAGGGTGCAAGACAAAACAATGGCATATATTTTTATTTATTATAGCTGCTCTAATCTCCTGCTCAGCATCTTCCTGGAGACTCCCTCTAACATAACACTCAACAGAGATCATGCTGGTAAAAGGTGATGGGCAGCCATCCCCAGTGGTGTAAGGGTAATACTTATAAAGGACAGCATATTACTTGTCTTTTAACATAGAGTGCTGTTATTTTAACCTCTCCTTCCTTGTGCAGTTTTGCATACTTGGGTTGAAAGTGCAAAGAGGCAGCAGGGAGATAGAGAGCACTGACTGCACCCTGTAATGTGCAACGCAGGTAAAAAGGGAGGAAGGTTGGCAGTGGTTTTGTCATTTGTGTGGTCTCCAAGGTAGGTAGGAAGAGCACGGAAGGAAAGTGTCCAGTGCTGGTGTCCCATGCATTTTGCTGGCTGGGTTTGTCCATTTCTGACATGGTTGAATGTGAAAATGTGTGGTTGCAGGAGGACACACATGCTGCTGTCATGGATGTGCAGTAGGTATGCACAGGGATGCACTGTAGGTGAAAGCCTCTGGACTGCTGGGCTTTCATCCACCTTCCTGTCTGATCAAAACTATTCTGGTTCAGCCCTGTGCAGTGATGCATATTGGTAGAAAATTATGCTAGTGAAAACTGTCTATGAATCATCCGCTGTCATCCCCAAACCAGTGTCTATTGGCATGGCTCGGTTACTGATATAACTGCCAGGTCTGTCTCAGGACTCAGCCCCAAGCATCTCCTTACTGTCTGCTCTCCCTAGGAGATCAGGTAGGGAAGCGGGAAAAGGCAATCACGGAGTAAAGGACAAGGCATGGGTTGTGTGTGTGCATCCACTTACCACGGCATTATTCGTGGGTCAAAGCACCCTGTATCTTTGGTGGACGGAGTGTAAGGAATTAGCTCACAGGAGTTTGGGTTATGAGGCTGTTCCCTGGTTTTCCTTGCAGAAGTAGAGCCTATTTATCTATTTATTTATTTATTTTTAATAAGCGGCCTACTAATTATCTAAAGCATTTCAAAAAGCTAAGCTGACAGGACATGAAAATCAGGAGGAGACAGCAGGGAGGGGAAAGCAAGTGCCTGAGAGCCAAGAACAGAGGACAAATGGCCCCCACCTCAGCAATGGTCCCAGCCCCCCATTCTCACCCTGCTAACATCCCTCCCTTTGGTAAACAGAGACAGGCAGGTTGGCACCTTGTCTGCTGGGACAAAGGAGTTGGCCCTTTGTTTCACTGCGTGACTCCCTGGCAGATGGGGGCTGCAGGGTGCCTGAGGGGTCTGGTTCAAGGAAAGCTTCCAGTATGCAAAATGTGCCCACAGGCAGCCAGGAGAGGGATGGGTTTCCTCCTGTGAAAGAGGTGAGTGAAATAGTTTCTATGTCCTGATGACGGTTCTTTTCTGACTTTGAGAAAGCATTAATAGTCCATAGTTTTCTTAATTGAGCCCCTTGTTTTCACAGGAACTGAGAGGGAAACCTGGGATTTGGAGCCAAACTTCGCTTTCTGGAGAGGGAGAAAGCCAAAATCCTGATGTCAGGAATGTGTGCGTATCTTAAATATTTAAAATTCTTGCGCAAAATTTCTTAGGAGGTGACAATCTGGCCCGCAAATCAATGAGATGCAAGTTTTGCAAAGTCTTGATACTTGCCAATCCCTGCTTCCAGCCCCAAGGGATTTACTGGGTTTTATTCTTGTTGCTTTCAGAGAAGTGAACAAGGCAGACAGAGAGGAAATAGCCAAGTCAAGGCAAAAGATTTGATGAGAAGCACATAGTTGTTCAGTTACTCTGTCACCCACAGTGTGTTTTAACCAGCTCTTCTTCCAAGCCCATTGCACCACATACGTGGCCTAACCTTGGTGTACGTGCTTTCTCCATACTCCATACGTGCTTTCTTTGTGGTGTATGTGCTACACTACAAAAAGCCAGGCTGAGGCAATGAAATCACTGAAAATATATTGATCTCTTCAGGGAAGGTGTCAGACACTGCATGGGTAGACTCGTGGCACATTTCCATACTCAGCTCTACTGTGATGGCAGCTCAGTCTGTCCTTGTGGATGGAGAGTCTCTGGGTTGAAACCAGAGACCTGTCATGCTGGCTTGGAGGTCTTGGACCGGCTGGTAACAGGAAGATGCCCATACTGCTGCTGGCATGATTTGTCCCCTTGTTTCATTATTTTCCTTCCCTACTCTGACCTATTATTAACAGACCCACCTTCTACCTAGTGCTTCTGTTTCCCCTGATATATTTGTAAAAGGCCTCTTATTCTCCTTAATCCCTTTGGCTATAATTAACTCATTCTGCATTTTTGCTGCCCTTATCTTTTCCCTGCAAGCCTTAACTGACTGAATATTCTTGTTTGGTTGCCTCCCTGTTTTCCATTTCTACTAAAGGTTTTCTTTTTAATCCTTAGATCTCTGAGCAGGCTTTGCACACTATTATTTCTTGCAGTCGTCTTTATTTACTCTTCTTTTTCTCTCCCACCTTACTTATTGCGCGTGTAAGGACCCCCATCTGCCTTACACACGGGTAGATGCCTCGCAAGGCACCTTACTTGCACAATTTCTTAATTTCTTTCAACACATTCACCTTCTTCCTTTGGCACTATGTGATTTTTTTTTTTTTTTTGGCCATGGTGAATTTGTCCTTCCAGCTTGGGAGATTCCCACCTTCTCAGGCAGTTCCTTTCTTTCACGTTTTGTTCTACAGAAAAAATGCAAAGTTAAAATTACGTTTTTTAAAAAAAAAATATTATTTGTGCAGAATTTATTTTTGACCCAGAAAACTAAAAGGGCTGAACATCGGCTCAGTGCTATACAGGAAAGTGGATCTTGACCGGTGCCAAAATTGCCTTTAGAGTTTGCATCTTTATAACATCCTGATGTCTTTTCCCAATGGGACTCTGACAGCCCTTTCCTTTACTCCTCTCAGTCCCCAGCTTTTCCACCCTTCCTCTCAGCTGGATTTACCTTTACCATGACGGCTTTGAGCAGGCTTTATTTTCTTCAGATGCATTTTTACCTCTCGTGCCCACAGCGATATCTCTGAGGGGGCTGCGCTCCTGCTGCTGGGGCTCAGCTGGGAAATGGGGTGTTCCCACACACTCAGAGGAGGAAATTTGTGGCACATGATGGGGATCCAGTGAGTTTACCTGAGGGAAAGGTCCAGCCACGCTTTTCCTCTTCATCCCGCAAACCCCATGTGGGCACCGGAGGAGCAGACGCCAGGCTGTGCAGGTACGCATGGTGATGAGCAGCCATTCTTTTGTCCCTGTTATTGTGGAAACTAAAAGAGACTCCTTGGGAGGAGAGACACGGGTGAACCTGTCCTGTGCGGTGTCAGCGCCCAGGAGGCTGCCAGGGTGGTCAGTGGGGGCCTGGCCCCGACACCATCTCCTCTGTGAGAGGACGGGGCTGCCTGAGTCCAGCAGCCCGTGTCGCTCGCCCCGACAAAGCGTAACCGGCTTGCTGTGGCTTGATGCGGGGAAAAAGACAACTGAATTGACCATTTATACCCCACTGCCAGCTCCCTTTCTCCTCCCGGTAGGTTTCCTCCAGGCCCAGGCCGCCATAGAGGCGCAGGCTGTGCTGCTTGGGCAGCTGGGCAGCAGCAGGGAGGAGAGAGGTCTATGAGGGGCGGCAGTGCGCTGCCTTCCCTCCTCATGGTCTCCTTCCAGAGAGAAGACCAAGCAGGTCTCAGCAGAGCTGGCAGCCAGCTGCCTGTGCCGCTCCATGCTCAGCCCCAGGTGAGGGCAGCAGTGGCTGCAGATGGCCATGCCCATGGCGGATTTTGCCAGCCTTTGCCCCCAGCATCGCTCTTTGCAGCCGCCATGGACATTTTTTGCGCCCTTTGCTCTCCTCCAGTTTCAGACTCCGCCGCTCTGGGGTTGCGGTTCAGCGGGGCAGAGCAGGGGGAGGGAAGAAGGAAGAAGTGAGGGGGCTGCTTTATAGAAAAAAATAAAAAAGTGAAAAGGCAGTCATTTGGGGCCTGGGCATGCTGGTGGTTTCGCCACTTCCGTTGCCTGATCCACCTTTTCAGACACGCATGAGGAGACTTCTGAGAAGCGGCCCCGAGCGCTTCAGCACAGCCGCGCACACGCACGCGTGCAACGCACGGCCCCGCGCGCAGGCTGCACGCCGGGGAGCAGCCCGCGGGGCCGGTCTGCTCCCCAGCGCACACTCACACACGCACACCTACCACCCTCCTTCCACAAAAGAGGTCTCTTTCATTTCCTGCGAGAGGAGGAGGTGGGAGAGAGGGAACTTGAAGGCTGCAAATTCCTCAGCTGCATATCTCGCCTCCCTCTCCTTTCCTATGCTGCTTGCCAGCTCTGCGTTCAGGAGCTGTGGCTCCCGCTTCCCATACAAATGGGCCAGACTGAACAACTGTGCTTTTAAACCTTGTGAGACATTTCTGCTGCTTTGTGGGTTGTTTTTTTCACTCAGCATTTGTGTGCTTTGCCTGTCAGAGCCACCTCAAGGCTGCTCTGACTCTTCGGGGCCAAGCCGCTGTTTAGCTGTTTAGGAGCACAGGCATGCCTTGTGCTGGGGTCGAAGTATTTTTTGCCCCAAGCTATCCCCTTCTTGCCCCCAGCCAACCCCAGGAAGCTTGTCTTCATGCATATTGACAATTACCCTGTGCTGGAGCAAGGCTTTTCCAAACCCTGAGCAGTATACATGGCATTTCAAAGGGATATTGCTGTCAAGCACCCAGCTTGTCACAAAACTGTGAGCTGGAGCCACTAAAGCAGCAGGTGGTACTCAGGTGTGTTAGGTTAATCCTCAGCTCTGCTAAGCCAGAGTTACTTTCCCTCATGAGTAACTAGGACAAGCACAGGAGAGGTGGAGGGTGCTTCTGTTTCACAGTTATTTGTCCCTTGCAGGCTCTCCCTTATTTTCTACAAGGTAGGCAGTATTACTTCTCCTCTGTCATAGACAGAAGCCATAAGGGTAGTGGGTAAGATCTTATTCTTTACAGATCTGCGACAAAGCTGGGAGGTGATGTTTCTTAGCCCATTCAGAGCATCCTGATGCTGTGTTGTGGCTCAGGTAAAGCTGCTGCTGATACAGGAGGGAGTCCAGCTGGCTCTCCTGTTTCTTTGCTTGACACCACAGCAGTATCAGTCAGAAACTATGCCTGAAAGGCAAGTAAATTTTGTGTTCATCTAAACAGGGGAAATCTTGTGCACAGAGATTTCAGGACCTGGTGACTGGAGTGCAGAATGCATGGGGAGAAAGTCCGCTTTTGCAGAACGTCTCCCAAGGCATCCAAGGACTCTCTCAAACCCACAAAGCCAGCCCTAAAACCACAGCTGCAACAAAAGAGGAAGAGTCCACAGCAGAACTTGGAGTGTATTAAACCTTGCAAAATAGGTCCCTTTCTGTGGGGACGGGTATGTGTATAAATACATACATACGTGTACATGATAAGAGAGCTGAGGTTGTTTGGCGGCAGCGGAGCTAAAAGTGAAGCAGCCTGCAGGAATGCTGAGCAGGGGCGGTGATTTCAGGCAGGGCTAGCAGCGGCAGGACTGGATTGCGTGGAGGAGCGGCCCGCAGTGGTGGCTTTGCAAGGAGAATGACCAGGCTTCCCAGGCCCTAATGCAGCAGAAGTAAAGGACTCTGGCTAGTCCGTGAGACAGAGGTAAATTCAGCAAGGATGTAAGCAGGAGAGTGAAACATGGGAAAGAGAGCACCAAGAAAGAGGATGCAGATGAAAAGACGTCCAGCTGGTGCAGGGTGCGTAGACCAAAAGGAGCGTAATTTCCATGTAGCACTAAGGAAGAACATGGGAAAAGAAAGTAAAAAGAGCATGTTAAAATATAGCCAGCTGTCTCTGTTCTTGTCAGTCCTGACACAACCAAGTGCAGCCCCTGTTGAGTTCGGAGTTGTGCAGATTCCCATGAAGGCTGTGTTCAAGGCCGGCCCCAGAGAGACTCTACCTGAGGTGGATGCATTCCTGTGCATTGAGTCAGGAGCTCAGAATTAACTCTTCCTAGGATGCAGGGCCTTTGCTGAGCAGGTGTGGGTCCATCACTGACAGCTTTGCTGGAGCTGGAATGACATTGGCCGAAGGAATCTCGCCAAAGAAAGGAAATTCAAGGAGACTGTGCATGGACACAGTGTAAGAGCTGTTCCTTCATTTGGACAAGCCTCTGGCCCATAGTGCTGGTGCATACTTTGTGAATGTGCCTATGGTATGGTTTGCAGTCAGAGCTGCATATTTTGACTGCAACGTGTATCCAGCTTCAAGTTTCCATTCTTGGGACGTGACCATGTCCAAGGTCTGTGCTAAGACACACTCACAGATTTCCACAACCCTATGCGAGGCCGATAAATCCTGCCTTAGCTGAGCAGGTAGAGATACTAAGCCTCTGAGTTAAGCAGATATAGAGCCTATTCTGGATTTCAGGAGTCTGTAGCTCCTGGGCACAGTGGACTCACCTCCTGGATCGCTTTAGAAAGCACAGAAGAAGGAAATGTGCTGGAGGTCCCTGCTACTAACTCAGTTCTTCTGAACACAAGGTCAGCAGAAGAAAAGCTACACCATGCTATGTCTGGACTGCAGGCAGACAGGGTCTACTGGTCAAGCCACAACTCATGTTCCCTGGTCACCTCATCCAGGCCAGGGATGTGGTTGGAGCTCCCTGATGTTCTTTAGCCCATGCACCCACTCTTTCTCCCTAGGAAGTCAGAACAGAGCTGCTGTAACCCTTAAGACCGAAGGACCAAGAGGTGGTTGAGACCCAGGATTATAGTAGCGTTTCCATCTCTGGGGTTATCTGTGTCTCGCCTTCCACTGGAGCAAAATTCAATTCCACACCCCTTGAAGTCAGTCTGCTGTGGAAGTGATGGAGAATGAGAGTAAAGCAAGCAGATAATGCAGTGGGGGAGCATTTCCTTGCATCTTTCCTGGACAGAAGCATCATCTCTGTTCCCACCACTTGTAGGACCAGCTGTGGTTTCCGGCAATGCCAGACACAGCCATCACCCTCTGGGTTCCTTTCCCTTTCATTGTCCCTCCTGTTAAAAACCCTGCAAGTATCACTGAGAGCCAGCTCTATTATTCACCAACCAGTGAAGCAAGACAGGCATACTCTCCCACAACCTAGGGATGCCCCTCTGATCTGTTACTGATGGGGCTATCTTTAATGGGATCAGAGCTTGCCCTTTTCCACATCCCAGTGGGACAACACCTGCCCACCAGAGAACAAAGAGGAAACCTGTTGTGATGGGAAAAAAGACAGACTTCTCCCCAGAGAGGCAGCGAGGCCATTTGATTAAGAGCATCTTTCTCCCAGCCAGCTGGTTTGCTAGCAAAACAACCCACTAAACTTCATCTTTATGCAAGAGGGAAAATCTCTCTGAAGCAAATGCCACAAGTCCAGTTTTACTCACCTATGTAAACCAAGAGAAATCTGGGGAAATCATTGTAGAAAAAGACTGTAGGAGCAAGAGGGAAAATATTTCTGCTTAAAACCAGATATTTTTAAAAGGTAATTTCAGAGCAATATTTTAAATGCTGCAGCAAGAGATCTAACTAGAAGCTTCATCCTGTCCTCCTCAAAAGACCCAGTGGTTACTCATTGTTGTACATTTCTCTCAAACCCCAGTCTCTGCAGAGGTGCAGCATCCCAGTCAGGCAGGTCTAATTCCAGATGTGCCTCCTGCATGAATGTCACCTGGAGACTGACTGTCCCGCATCTGCCCCAGGAGTTCCCTTCATCTGTGGCACTCCCAGCCTTGAGGCAAGGAACCAGGACAGGACCAACCAACAGATATCTCTCCAGCCGTGGTGCCAAACTCCAGATCAGACTGTGCTTTCTTTTTCTCTGTCCGTTTCTCAAATCAGAGACCGTAGGCTTGGTTGCTGCTGCTTGTCCCATGAGCTGCCCAGAGCAAAACTGGCATGTGAGCATAGGTGCAGACTCCAAGGGAGTGAGAAGAAAGTTAACTATGACCCAGGGGCCACTTTGTGGTACATGCTTTGTTAGCCCTGTCCAGAGTTGGAGTGGAAGTACTCAGACATGCCTGGATGTGTTTGTGCATCCTAGTTTCTTTGGCAGTTTTGTGATTCTGGCAGAAACGTAATTGTGAGCAAAGCTTTATTCCAGTGGATGCGGCACGTAACAACGAGTTCACCCTCAGTTAGAGAGGATCTCAGTATGACCTTCCGTAAAAAAGGGGCATTGTTTTGAGTTGTTAAACAGCTGCTGTGTTCCACCCCAGTAATGGTTGCAATTCAGTAGTGAATAATATAAGCCTTAGATAAACAGCCAGTAAAATAATTTGGGATCTTTCCTGGTGGGGGGAAGCCGGCAAGTTACTCTACGAAAATAAATTCTCTCTGCCTAGGAAATGAAGTGTTCTCCTTTTCGTCACCAAGTGAGCTGTCGCACAAAATCTCTTCCCGCCCTTGTGTGCTGGAAGCAGCCCAATGCCGTCTGCGGTACTCTCTTGCCGTCTTTACCTTCATAGGAAGCAAGAGGCGGTTTTGGTTTGGATTCATGTATCTTCTCTGTTTTCTCCTCCAACCCTTGCCTGCTTCTCCATCCCATCCCAAATCTCTCTAAAAATAACTCTCCCAAACTGCCCATCTACTGTTCTGCAGAGGCACAAACATCACCCCCGTTCTTGGAGCAGCCACACGGTGACTGCGAGAGAAGCACAAGTTCCCCCGAATCGCTCCCTCCTGCAGGATGCCGCCTCGGGTCGGTACGCGCTGCGTCTGCCTGCGCTGGGGCAGGACTGCAGAGCACCAGGCCTTGGGTCTTGGCCTCCATCGGATGAACAATTTCCCGTCGAAGGTTACTCACTTCCTGTTTTCTGTATTTAGACAATCTGGGCCTATAGGGAGGCTTTGATTTGTTGTAAACTTCAGCTGGTTTAAATGTTAAGTCGCGGGAGACCGAGGCGGAGGGAGGAGGGGAAAGGCTTGGAGACAAATTAGGGCTATTTAATACCGCGACTGTGTTCTCTCCCAGTTTTCTAGTGACCATTAGAGCATGTGAAAGGAAGGCCAGGGGCTGACAGCATGGGAGACAGAGAAGGAGCTGCTTCACAATGGGCTGGGGCTGGAGGCAGTGCGTGCGTGTGCGTGGGGCTCTGTGTGTGTGTGTGTGTGTGTGTGTGCAGCGGTTGGGAGCAGCCGGGTGATACACTCCAATGACTAATTTCTCCAATGTGTCATTTTTGCCACAGCTGTACGGAGAGGCTAACGGCAGTGCAACAGCTCTGCAGCGAAGGCAGGGAGGAGCCTCTAACCTAGAGAGGAGAGTACTGTGCCCTTTCCCAGTGCCTATCAGTACACACCACACACTGACATTTGTTCGAACTTGCCCAGAAGTCTGCTAGACTGGAGCGAGTCAATGCTTGTACATAGCTGATAGGGCAGGTCGTGTCTTTTTTTATGCCTGTTTTGCACAGGGAAACTGAGGCATGGATTGCTGTAACTTTGCTTGTTATCAGAAGGTGAGTGTGCGAGGGACTGGGGTGAGTCCTGGCACCAGTCAGGCAGTGGGTCTGTCTCCTGAGATATGCTTCGTCTTGAAGAACATCTACCCTGTGTTGGTGAGAGTTATGGTTGGGTAGAGAAAAATAGTGCACAGCCCAGAGTGCCTGTGGGCACAAAGGTTGTGTGAATGGTTTTTGGGTGGTTCCTTTTTGTTCATCTAGTTCTAACAGATTAACTCTCAAAATGGGAAGCTTTCACTTTCAAATTTTACAAGGTTCTACAAAATAGAAAAGAAAAAAACCCTAGCAGTGGGCTGAAATGCAGCACGAGATGGTAAACTGAACTGAATTTTACAGCAAAATCTGGTAAGGATTTCCAGGGACATCCTGAAATCACTCTGCAGTATGATCTGCTACCAGAATGCCAGTGTGGGCAGGTGGGAGTGAATGAAAGAACCAGAGATAAAAAAATCACAACCAAAACAGCCAATGTAATGCTCTTGTGTCACAGGTAAAGAAACCTGCCATGTCCTCTCCGCCTGACGGAGAGGAGGCAGGAGCTGAATCAAGCTCCAGAGGAAAATAAAAACACACTGGGGAAGACTTTAGTGAAGCACTGAAGTGTTTAGGAGAAACAAGGGTCCATGTTCACGCTCTGGCACTGATAGGATCAACTCCAATGATTTACACATGCTCTCGACCCTCCTGAGCCAGAGCCAACTTTCCTCCAAATAACTCCCTGCAGCCCAGAGTGCAGAACCACAGAGAGAGTCAGGGGAGCCGGATACAGGCAGGTAGCTGTTTTCTCCCTGGCATTGCTGCATAGGCTGGGTTAACATCATACTTCCCCGATTCAGTTTTTATAGACCAAACAGTAGCAGTTCCCTCCCTCAGCGGTATGTTGAAGCCTTTCACTGCAGGAGGGCTTAGTTCTCTATTGTGTTATTACCTGTTGGATTTTTTTTCCACGGTATCTCCTACCCTGCGATTGCATTTTGCTCAGCCGCGCTTTTGGTGCTCAGAAATGCAAGTTGGTTCTTATTGCAAATGCAGTGTAGTTCTTCCTGCAGTCTCTCCCATGAGTTTCCTCTGATGGGGCCCTCGACCTCGCAGCAGCACCTTGGTGCAATCTGAGCCCTGGATTTAGGACAAGTTCTGGATCTGACAGGAACACATCAGACTGAATCAGGATTGACTGCAAAGCCAACACCACGGAGAATTGCACCCAAAGCTGTTCAAGCAAATGGTGTTTCTGAATCGGCACCAGCCGGCTGCCCTGATGCTGAGGTTTGATCTGTTAGATCCAGAGCAGCCTGGTTTGCACTCATATCACCACGCTTAAAGAACGGTCACTTAATCTCACTTAGAAATGTTTACTTGCAAGGACCAGATGGCCCAGGGAGTTGGGCTAAACAAAGCATTTTACTTCTAGGTCATGCATTCTAATCCAGTCCAGGTTGGTGATAAATGAACATATTCACCTGAAGGCCACATTTGGCTTCGTTTTTTTGTGTTTTTCAGGCTGGTTTCCAAGGGGAGATGTCGCACCACAAAATCTCCCTCCGTGCCCTACCACAGTTGGTACTGATTTGACTGTCTCTGTGGAGAAGCCAAGGATCAAATGCTCCATGGCGCCAGACTGTTTTCTTTTGCAGCCTGCAGGTAAGGGGAAGTTGTCCTGTGTCTGGCTGTGTCGTGCCTGCTCTGTGGATGGGCAGAATTTCAGTTTGCAAAGCTGCCAGTCCAACACCCTCCACCAACGTGAAATTCATTAAAAAAATAGGGAAATGTTTAATTGCAGTTGACATATAGGCACTCTCTGCTATGAACTTTACATGCAATCACAGATAACAGCATCAAAATTAATGCCTGCTTCCCACTTGTCCTGCTATAAGCAATAAACGTTTGGCAACTCAGTAAATAACAAAATTCTCATGTGGCCATCTACAGGTCACTGGGATACTTAAGAAGTTTGCGTTAATTATACCATGTTTGCCATCAAAGCGGGGTTATTAACCCTTTCAAGCTGTTGCAGGAAAGCCGTAGAGTCATTTGGAAGTAAGTAAATGATATCTTGTCACTAGAAATGCAACCTTTGCAAAATTAAAAAAAAAAAAAAGTAAAAAAATGTTTGAGGCAAAAACCTCACTAGACGTCATGGAAAATACTCTACCTTTTCAGCTTTCGTTTTATTTATTTTGTGTTTTGACATCAAACACTCCCTGTAACCTAATCTTTTTGGCTTTTGATGTGGCCGTGGAGACATGACAATTAAGCACGGCTTAAAACAATAATCCCAACAACGGGAACCAAAGGCAAGTAATGTCAGGGTTCCCTCCCTCACAAAAAACCTATCCCCCAGTGTTTGGTGGTAGTGAAAGGACCGTAAATCCCAATTTGTTGCCTCGATATCTGCTCTGTGCTTACACTTTGCGTTGAACTTTACACACTTGCTCCATTTCCATTCCCTGCTGTTTGTTTTCCTTCTGCTATGCAAAATGTCTGGAGACAAACACGATACAGACGTAGCAGAGACATGGTTTGATCTTTCACAGATTAGTGCCACCTGACAAACACAGGATTATTTGTTATCTGTGATGCAGGAAGCGCTGAAGACCCGGCTCAGAAGAGGCACGCTCTTCCAGGCGCTGGGGGGGCTGCAGCACCCCTCCTGAGGGATGATGGCCCTGATTCTGCGAGTGGATTGGACCGACTGGGCAAAATGCCTGCAGAGAGGCAACATCAAGGTAACCCCTCATCAAAGTCTGAACAGGTGTGTAATGTGCAACCAAAGCAAATAGCTTGATTATTCTAAATTATTTTCAAGTGATGTTGTTAGTTCTCCTGTTGTCTCCTTGTCTCAGCTATCCAAATATGGAGGGAGAGTGGCTGAGTTTACTTATAACCCTGTTTTAAACCTATCTGAAAATGAACATGTTTCATTTTAAATGAAGCTTGCACAGTATGCTATAAACTCCCCTTTTTTTTTCTTAATGGGTGTTTGCACTAAGCCTTGCTAAACAAGTTAGAGAGATGATTAACTCGTCTGAAATGATGCGGGAAGGCCTCGTCCCGGTTGCGTGTGCTTTCTTCAGCACATCTAGAGCTGCTCCAACTCCTGGTCATTCACGAGCAGGGCTTGCAAACAGGGCTGGGGAGGAGGCTCACGGTTAGAGAGAAACAGTGATAGAAAGGGCTGGAATTTGCACACACAGGCTGAAAAAGGAACTCAGGTTATTTTTTTTCTTAATGAGTAAGGAGTTGTCCCCAAGTTGGTTTCCACAGAAGTGAGACGCAGCTCCCGGGGGGTCAGAGGAGGAAACTCAAAGTTCATTAGCAGTTTTCTTGAAAATATTGTTTTAGTAGCAGCAGTACTCACCCCTACACATGGCGAGAGGACTTTGCAAGACTCAGCTTCACTTTGTAAGGCCCTAAGGAGTTCCTTGTGTGGGTCCGACTCGACCGTGTGATGAAAGCAGCCAGGAAGTTTTGGCCACGAGAGAGCTGCCAAGCACTCGTCTCCATCCTCACACGCCAGCCCGTGTGGCACCCCCCCTGCACCCACGGCTGCACCCCTTGTCAGTGGTTCCCGGGACAGCATTGAGCAGCTCTGAGCTGGCATCGCCCCTTGCTCCCTTCACATCACGGGTGGTGCCAAACAGCAAGAAATGTTGCATGTTACAGCAGCGCAAGGACCTACGGAGAACTTTGCCCAGTCTAATACAGGCTCTGCCTTGAAACCCATCAAGCAGCTGGCTGCTTTTCTGCTTTTATGGTGCTTTTCAAAACTTGTTTTTAATTGAAACACATTTCTTCAAACGCTTTAAAAAAATGATCAGCAAACCAACAAAAAAACCCCCGAGAAACTGCAGTTCATCGTCTGCAACGTGGCCGCTGCCTTCGATTTTAAACTAGTTTAGAAACTTCAGCGCGCTTAACTGCATGACCTCGTCACCCCAAAACAACACTGGAGAATGAGCTTTTGTACCCGTGCTTTTTATACTAAATCATTCACCAACTACTTTTTTTGTCCTACCCCGGCAGGTTTTTGAAATATCAATAGACCGCTCTGCATAAAGTTTAGCTAATAATTCTACTGGCAACAATGACGACAATAATTTTTCCTCTCTCCTTATTAAAAGCAGCCTTTATGACATGAAGCTGGGCACAGGTACTTTCACAAAAAAGGTATTTTATTATTCTTAGCAATATTCACCTTGAAGGAATATGAGGAAAGCATACACTTTTTACAGACAATATATAAACATGTTGTACATAATTAACAATAACTTAGTTCACTAATCCAAAAATAAGCAACATAAAAATTAAAATAAAAACAGAAAATACTGAAATTTTTTATGCTGATACAAGTACAAAATAATTTAAATCTTGACTGCCGTTGTCTATGCTGCAGTGACTGACAATATATTGCACTTTGTCAACTGTATCAGTAATCCCTGTCTTCCACCCACATCCCTTCCCCGTCCCCCTGCCCAAATCCTACAGAAATTTGAGTTGGGCACAAATAATGTACAGCTGTACCATTGTAAAAGGTAAAAAGTAAAAAGGACCCAATTTTTTACCTCAGTAGATTAAAAATTCATACGATTTCTCCCAACCAATTTAGTTTCCTGTTTATTTCCACTTTACAAAGTGCACCTATATGCCTACGCAGACCAGAAAAAGGAGGAAAGCAGGATTTTCATGGCTGCTTGGTTCTTAATTCATTATCAAATATTTGAATTACGTGTTTAGAAAAAAAAAAAATGTACATCCAGTTTTATTTGTTTCGTTGTGTTTTTTTCTTTAAAGCAGGACTTTTGCAGTAAAGATACACTTGGCTTGATCCAAAAAAAAAAAAAAAAACCCCACCAAAAAAAAACCCAACAACAAAAAAGTTAAAAATTAACAAAAAAAATAATAAAAAGCTTGTCACAGAGTTAAGCTTACGTGGTTTACATTATCAAACCCCTCTGTTCATTGGGGCATTTTCATCAGAAGTATAGCTAAATATGTACATTGTATGTTATACTGGAGCTTGTGTTCACGAGAGGCATCGGATCATAACAATCAATAGAATACACTTCACATTGGCAATAGCTTTGTTTTCGGTCATTTACGTACAACATGGTTTAATAATGGGAGATTTAAACTTTTTTCTTTTTTTTGTTTGTTTTTTTTTCTTTTCATACAAAATACGCTACGGAAAACGGACATTCCCCTTAGAACGATGCTTTCCCTCCTCTCTCATCAGCTGTCTCTGCGTCTGGGATTTGATGGATGCGTGAAGCTCAAACTGATTGTCTCTCTCTTTCCCCTCTCCAGTGATCTCAACCTCGTTCTGCCCTTCCTCCCTGTGAAGTCCACCGGGGCCTGGATGCCTGAGACAGCACACGCGCTGGCTGGCTGCGTGTGGATGTGGTGGCCACACGGCCGTGTAAGTTTACCCAAGCAGCTAATCTGCATTTTTAAGCGACAGCTGCCAGCGCAACAGAACAAAATGCTTCAACCTCTAAAGCCTGCGAGTTGGATGGTTTTATGCCCTGTGATGGTTTTTGCTGTGCTAGAAGTTAGCTGTGACACAGTTGATTAAAATGCCTGTATCTCACCCCTCGCTAGTGCTGGATTGCCTTCCCGAGAGTTTTTTCCCAACAGTTTGTCTGATCTAGCTGTCTGTTTTGAGGAATCTGTTTTGAGGAATAATAGGGTAGCTGGGAGGGGGGTTGTTTTTTTGAAATAAATCTTTCCTGTTACGGAAAAGAATGAAGAAATTGTGTCAAAATAATCACCATCTCAGGTGCATTAAAATCCCATATTACGGCTACATTTTTGCTTTGTTCCCCCCCAGTCTTTTCCCCCTCCCTAGTAGATATATTGGTATGGAAGATAGACAGAGCTAATCCAAGGGGGCTGCTGAATGTGTTGCCCCCTCTCACCCTTGTTTCAAAGGCAGGTTTTCTTACAGGGTAGCCATTGCAAACAACAGCACAAAAACATGCAATCAGAGGGGTTGAGGCTTTTTGTGGAAAACAAGAGCAAAATAAATATGACTTTGTGTCTGGTTTCATTTTAAAAATTATGTTTTTATAAAGATGTCCTTTTCTTTTTGTTATTTTTTTTTCTTTTTTCCCCATCCCAAACAAAGTCCACGATAGAAATCCAGCATGTCTGGCTTCCAGTAAGCCGATTCCATCCTGGGAAGCTACTTATATCTCTTTACAATATTCACAGTAATAACAAA
The DNA here is from genome assembly GCF_009769465.1 of Tauraco erythrolophus. NCBI lineage: Eukaryota > Metazoa > Chordata > Aves > Musophagiformes > Musophagidae > Tauraco > Tauraco erythrolophus. The sequence goes on from NC_141476.1 coordinate 13,425,288, forward strand.
GAGAGAAAGGAAAGCCAGTTCCAAGACTTTTCCTTCAGCTTCTGCCACCTTTTGCTTCCTGCTGGACCATTAAGTATCGAACAGGTGAGTTCTTTTTCCTTATACCTGAGGGGGCAAAGTGCATTACAGGCACCACTATACGTTTCTGCAGAAGACCCATCATCATTTGCAAGGCTTTAGTCCGTCATTACGAGTTAAACCACATGGGAGCAAAGATTCCCTTTTGCCATCCCTACATTCTCCTCTTGACAGAACGTTTTCTTACTTGGTGTCGTCTTAGGTAAAGCCCCATGTTCTTAATCTCTGAGTGGGTCTCTCGGTCATCAGGTTCTATCCCATGGCTGTAACCATGCTGGATGGGTGCGGATGTCCAAATGAGATGCTGGAAGATGGGTGGATGGGGGTAGGTGTTGGTAGGATGTGTCCAGAGTGGCTGAAAGGTGGCAAGTGCCCCATGGGTGCCATGTGACTAGCAAGGGCAGCAGCGCTGAAGGGAGACGATTTCTCCTGCATGCACTTGGACAGTTCCTCAAAACACTCAGAGCCTTTCTTGCTTTTCTTTGATTTGTTGGACATTTTCCTATTCCTGGTCTGAATTCCTTCCTTTTTCATGGTCAGAGGCCTGTTCACCTGCAAGAAATGAGAAAATCAGGCTCATGCAGACAAAATGACCTTATTGTGCAAAAATGAAAATATTTGGACAGCCCCCATGTGTTTTTCCTGGATGGAGACCTTTTTCTGGCCAAAAAAAATGGTGTTTCTCTCTACAGAACTTGTTTATATTGATTTGTTTAATAAAACCACACACAAAAAAAAACCCCTAGACATGAAAAACAAATTGAACTGAATTTGGCAGCTGATGACTCTCTTTCCTGTAGGCTTACCCTCAATCCTAATTCATTTCCTAGTAGAAGAGATCGAACTAGGAGGCACACGTTGACCCAAATTCAGTCCCAAGACATGAGCAATCTTGTACCAGTAACCTCTGTTACTTAAGTTTAAATAACGTTCCAACATGTCAAGTGATTTCTGCTTAGAATTATTTTTTTTTAAAAAAAAGAAGACAAAACAACAAAACCTTAGATACAATTTTTTTTTTTTTTTTGAGGGGAAAAAAAAAAAAAAGATGCCCCATCAGGATTAATTTTTGCGCAGAGCCAGTTCCAAACAGCCTCTGTGTTTCTGGAGGGAAACGGCACACAAAACGCGCTTCGTTAAAACCAAGTGTGGTAGCTCTGTTTTGCCTGATTTGCCCAGGCGTTAGAAGCCAAGCTAATACATTGTAATGTCACTGAACTTAGCATCACTATGCCGACAAAGAATGGCTGTCACTTCCCAGGGGAACCTTAGAGACTGGGAAGGAATAAAACAACCACCAAAACCCTGAAACCAATAAAAGCCTAGTGTACACCATGCAGTTAAGACATCAATTCCAGCCAGGCAAGCAGCGACACATGAGATGAGTAAATACTCACATTGTGCAATTTATAGTAGAGTCCGCAGGCATTACAAACTGGGTCCCCGTTTGCGTTACGTCGCCATAAGGTCGTGGTGGTCGTCTGACAGTTGGCACAACAAGTCCCTGCTCTCCTAGCCGCTGACTAACCAAAAGAAAAAGAAAATTAAAAATGTATCAGCAGGAGGAGGGAGATCATGAGAAAGGTCAAGCTGGACTCAATATTTAGGTTGGGTAAAACTAGTTACTAAGACTTTACAGAGCACCAGGGCTGAAGGAAAGCTCGTCAGTTTTATGTTTTGTGGCTGTTGGGTTTTTGTTTGAATTTAAGTATTCTCCTACACAGATTGCAGCTTCAAGCCCCATGGCACCGTGTGCGCAGGGGATGTAGGGAGAGAAACAATGCATCTCTAACTCCACAAACACAAATTTTAGAGGGGAAAATGGATATTTTATTTGTTCAGATGTTACCTTTGCAGGATCCTAGAATGCCTTGTGAAAATGCATTTGCTCTTTTTTTATTTATTTAAATGACTGATTTAGTTTGTGCCAGTGATGGAACTGGGTTTGAAAAGAAGGAATGATCTTAAAAGAATGTGATTTTTACCCCTACTCTGGCCCTTTAAAGATGGACACAAAAGAAAACCAACCGCATTACTTAACTGGGTGCAGTATTTATCAGCGCCATCACTGAAAATTCAGTTTCCATTTACAAGTGAAAGGCAGAAAACAAAACCGGCTCCAACTTTCTTTAAATATTTAGCAAACCAAATTTCATGCCTTGCAGCAATGATTCCACTGACCCGTCTGCCGCCTCTGTCCCTACTCAGTTCCTTGGCTGACAAGCCCTCAAAAAAAGTCTTAAAAAAACCAAAAAATCCAGCCCCAAAAATCCACCACCCTTTCTAAAACTATTGTTTTGCTGAAACCAAGGTGGAGAAACAGAAAAAGGCCGAAACATTCACCCACCTCCCAAAATAAGAACAGGAAAAGTAGATCAGCAGGCAGCCAGCAATTTCTGGATGGGCCCTTGTCTAGGAGACCCCACAATAACACGTTCTTTGTGCAACATGGTATTGTATAAACTGTTATGGATGGACTAATTGCACCTCGTATTTTGGGAAATAATTTTGTATTAGAAAGCTTCAGCCCTGCCTCTGGAAGTGGTCAAAACACAGTCCATTTTGTGCAATTGGATTAATGCTGAGGACTCAATATTTTATTTTCTTAAATTAGCAGAGTTTACTTTCTAATGCGTATCAGTCGTGGTGATTTCACCAGGGCCTTGCTCCCTGGATATTTTTGCAATTAAGCCACTGAGAGCCATAGGGTGAAGCAGCAGCAAAGCTCACGGGGCATCTCCATGAGCAGAGAGCAGAGTCCCGGTGCGGTGGGTTTCCCAAAGGAGAACTTTATGGGCTTCCCTGCCCACCGGCCTCCGCTCGGCTCACAAAAGAGAAGCACCAGGTTCTGCTCTCACTCGCTCCTGATTTATGCCATGGCCCTCTGTAACTGTCCCAAAGCTGATGGACCGCTCAGCAGCTTAAGGCAAGAACTGGGCACTGGGAGACTCATTATTTCAGTCCCTTACTCGCCTGTGAGAACAGGCCAAAGGCAGAAAGAGAGGATACCCCCTACTGCAAGTACCCAAACACAATTAATGCCAGACCTCCAAACCCTGACATTATTAATATGATCACTTTGCTATTGCATGTCAGATGAACAAATTCCAAAAGATGTCCATCTCCTCTCCCCCACAAACAAGCAAACTACAGTGGAAAAAGGGACAATAAACAAAACTGTAAATCAATTAAAACAAAGCAAAACATTAAAACGACTAAACTAAAAGAAAACCTCGCTAGTGCCCCCCAACCCAAACCTCTTGCAGTGAGCAAAGTACAACAGTCTCCCAACACCCTGGAAGGTGGAAACCTGCGTTTGCATGTTTGAGATGGCTTAGTGATATTCAACTATGCTGCTTAACTCTATGGCCTGTCCCATTCAGACTGGAAAGCACTTGAGCCTGAGAGACGATAATGTTACACTGTTGTCTTAACATTTTTAAATACGTCAGTCACTTTAGAAGGCAAGTCATTAAGAAGCTCGCATAGTTGAAATTCTGACTCATGACAGAAATCTTCTATATCCCATCCCAGCATTAGAGCAGCAATGTCAATTTTCTGCTCTCCAAACCTCATTGAAATGTGCCCACGAACAGCTAAGAGACTTAGGCACCATAAATCACAAAGCTCAAAAAAATATATTTATTATTCTTAGCATTTTAGGCATTATTTGTGGAGTAGAGTGTATTAGAAATTTCAAAACAGCGAGCATGACTGGCAAGGCTTGCCTATAGAAACTCTCTAAAGCTTTTAGAGTCAGGAAACAGATACACAAAGTTTCCTTATCTTTAACGTACAGATATCCGGATAGGAAACTACTACCAGGAGCTTAGAAAGGACATTTTTTTTTAAATCACTCAAATGAAAATACAAAGTATAGGTGACTCCATGGAAAAATAATAGGATTTTTTTTTTAACAGTAGGGGATTGTCTGGGGAGGGAACCAATATTAATATTGCCAGAGAATATAAGAGTGAAAATTACTTCATGGCTTTTATACAAATAATTATTAAGTAGGGAGCAGTAGCTTTGACTCATCTGATTTGTTTTGCTTTTTGGAGCTGGAACTTTTTTTAGTACATGGTGGAGGACATTCGTGCTCATAACCCTTTCGCTCCCAGTATGTGCCCAAAACGTCCCAAGAGGCCAAATAAATGAGGAATTAAATTAAAAGCTGTCATCCGAGGATAAACGGGGAGACGGACACGCGATACCCCGCACGTATTGTGCGCGGCGGGGAGGCTCGGGACAGAGGCGGCTCGGCAGGCTGCGGCGTCGCGGTGGTCTGTGCCGGGGCTGGGGGGGCGGTGGGGGTGGGATGTGCCCCGAGGCACGGCAGTGACCTCGACGTGACTGACCCCCGTGTACAGTACAGCTCGGCTCCGAGCAGGGGCTGGGCAGAGATGAGACAGTTTGATTTTGTGCCTGCGTGTGGTCCCTTCGCCTATTTTATCCCCAAACCCGGGAGAAACGGAGACACCTACCAGCCTTCGTTTGGGTTTAATGAGAGGTCGGTTTTGACCATTCATTTTGTGGTAGAGCCCGCAGGCGTTACACAGGTAATGCCCGGTGCCGTCTCTTCTCCAGAGAGGGGTGGCAGTTGCTCCACAGTTCACACACTCTCTGCCTTCTAAATGGAAACACGAAGAAACCGGATTTCTTTCTTTAAAAACAAATTCACAAAAGCTTTTCGCATTGTCCTTTAGGCATTTTCCAGAAGTCAAAACAGTGTGTTAATTCAAGCACAATCAGACAGCAGTGACATCTACAGCACATGCAGCAAGGAGCTCAGCAGTTCGAGAATGCCCAGGCTCCAGTAAGTATTTTTATGTCATGATCAGAAATAGGCAGCTCTCTCTCCAAGGTGAGAAAGAGTGACACTCTTATTGTGTCAGATGGAAGTTATCGTTTCAGTAACGAGAACTCCCTTAATCTGCGCCGGGCACCGCTCCCCTCCCGTATCTATTGCACTCCGATGGTTAGATCCCGTGTTCTCCTGCCACACATACACACGTACACGTGTACACAAACACACACACACCTGCAAACACAGACAGAGTCAAAGGAAGAGGTTTTCTAGAATTAACTCTAGGCAAAAAAAAAGACCTGCCATTCTGTGCTTGCTTTTTTTGTTGCAAATGCTATGGGATGAGAAAGTAAAGCCGAGCAAACTGGGAATGGATACAGAATGCCAAAGGCTCAGTTATGATTTTTGTTCTAAAGGCAGAAAAACGCTGTTAATGCTGATCCTTGAGAAAGTTCAGTCTCAGCAAGCACTCTGGAAATTACTGTTAAAACCAGGTTTTGAGTTCTTTCCTGTTTCTGTGATTTTTCGGCAACACAGTTTGGGTTTGGTAGGGAGCAGTTTACCTAATTACTGCTTCGTTATTATTTCAGTAGCACAACGTGGGAAATACGGCATTGTGGAATGGCTCTATTAAAACCCAACATGTAGCTCCCAGATACCCGTTTCTGCCTCAGAAAGCTCTCTGCTAAAAGTTCATTTGCCTCTGTTGGTTCGAGGGCAGGTCTGCTTAATATAGAAATCTCTGTTAATATAGTTTATGCAAATCCTACAGTATTTAACTGGAGAGGAAATTCTTTTTGCTAATAACTGAAGCAGGCCATGTTGAGTTCAGCGGGGCTTGTGTCTCCTTTAATCTAGGGAGTGGGTGGCTTTTAAACAACACAGTCTACAGTGAAAAATGAGGGGAGCTCTGCGGCACTGCATTTGTAGCTTTTGTCCCTCCTAGGGCAGGAAGCTGCAGGAGTCGTCGTGTCGTGAGTCTTAGTTTTCCTACAAAAACACTGAGTGGTCACGAACTTTCCCCAGTTCCTTGCGAAGGGGGGCTCCCTTACAGAAAAAAAAAAAAAAAAGAGAGAGAGAAAAACCGCGTAAAACAAAACAAAACGCTCGTTACTTCCCCCATCTAATAAAATCATCGGCAACTACAGGATAAAAATAAAAAAGCTACTCGAGATCCCTTTATCTTCAGAGACCTGCGTCTCGAATCCGTTTCCAAACTCGGGAGGCTGGGGCTGCTGGTTGCCTTTCCTTACTACTCTCTGCGCTACTAAAAAATACATATACATAGTAGCAACTGTATTTAAATAATGGCAGAGGGAGAGGGCGATTTTCCCCCCAGAGGAGCCATGTGAAACAAGAGCTGATGAGCTTGTAAAATAGCTGATCTTTTTGTTGCAGAACTTCTAAGAGATCATATTTCTAAATTATTGTCTACTTGAAAAATAAATGCGTGTGGTGTATTCATAAGCATAGAATACAAGAACACACACACACAAAAGCATATATAGCCATTTATTTTTAAAGGGCTATCTAAATTCAGTCCTAATATACCGTAATTCATTTCCTTCCACGGCTGAGGATGTTAAAGCAGGAAGGTTGGTAGAATTACACAAATTGTCTTAATTCGTCTTTCTAGTTGTACAACTGCTGTGATTTCAAAGTGGGAAAAAGTGGGATCAAAACTTCGTCCAGCACCTAATTTTCTGATTTAGGACTGCACTTTTAGGAAGAAATGCAAGGGAGGGTAGTGAACACGGGAAAGGGCTGCGGTCAGTCTTTGGAAGCACAGAGATTGTTCAGGGGATTAAAAAAAAAAAAAAAAAAAAAAAAGCATTTTCTAGTTAAAGTTAGGCTGGAGTAAGTTAGCGATGACTGGACACCTTAGTCTTTCGCACTGGTATGTAAACTATATTTGAACTTTTGCTCCTGTAGAACGCGAAGGAAATCGGGCCCTCTGCGATTTGGAGCGGACCGGCCGGGTAAGTTTCGCTTTCATCCTGCGCCGGGGCCTTGGTTCGTATTAATGAAGAGACGTGGCAATTATTTGAGCGAGAAACACCTATGGCCAGAAAGTCCCCACGTGTAATCCGCGGGGGGTTTTACTGACTTGGGGGAGCAGGGTCGGGCCTGAGCCCCTCGGGTGGCTGAGGCCAGCTTCTCTAAGATGGAAACTTTTTTTTTTCCTCATATAAATTCCTCTTTGTACAACTCAATCTGCCACCTCACACTGCACCGCTCCCCGTGTCTCTCGGCCCCATCCGAGCGCCTCGAGGCCGGCGCCCGATGGCTCAGCAGCCGATGTGGGCGCGTTGGCACCCACAGAAGCCTGGTACAAGCTCCATCTCCTAGTTTAAAAACCCAGAAAAGTGGGACCAAGCAGTCACCTGTCCCTCTGTCCCGAAGAGGGTGGACATAAGCACCCAGCCTCGCCGCAGCCTGCAACCCCACTCCGAAACGGCCGGCAAAACCAACCCCGACAGGCACGCACCCCCCCCGGCAGCATGACCCTCGCCTCGGCCCTTCCACCCGGGATGCAGCCGTTGTGTGCCGGGACAAGCCACGGGGTGCAGCACTTACCCGAACAGGATCGGGCCTTGCTTCGCGGCTTGGGGGTGAAGCTGGACGCGGGGCCCCCCAGGAAGCTGCCAGGGTGGAAGAGGCTGCTGCTGTAGTCGTGTGCGGCCGGCACGTAGGAGGGGTAGGTAGGGATGGGGTGGTGGGTGGAGGGCTGGGCCCCCATGCTGGTGAGGCTGCTTCTGAGCGGGCTGGCGCTCTCCATCTTCATCCCCTCCGACAGTGACACTTGGTACTTGATGCTGTCTTTGTCCTCCTGCCGGGCCCCGGCGGAGGATGAAGGGGAGGCAGCGCTGGTGGAGTTGGGGTCCGGGGACACTTCCTTGGGAGGGGTCGGGGGGAAGCCGAAGAGGTGGGAGCCGGAGTGCGAGGCCGGGGTGAGCGAAGACACGGAGGCGGTGCTGGACGTGCTGCTGCCTGGGTACACTGAGATGGCCCCGGGTGCTCCGGCCGCCGAGGGGTGCAGGGGTGTCTTGGTGAAGGGGTTGACGGTCCAGGGGTTGTGGTGATGGGCTGACAGTGCCGCCTTGCTGCTGTCCAGCCAAGGGATCCCGGGGCTGTGGATAAGATGAGGCCGGCACATTTGACTCCCGGTCAGGCGGGCTGTAGGAACACAAGAGAGTTTTGGATCAGCGTGGGGCAGCTTAGCCCGGAGCGTCTCTGGGAAGTCCCCCAGCTCCCGGCCCGGGCAGCTCCCCAGCCTGCGGGCAGCCGGAGGGGAGCCGGGCACGGAGAGAGATTTCACAACCCGGAGAAGAGCAGCCAGACTGGCGCAATAGCCCCTTCCCTCTGTCCTCTCCGAGGGGAACAGCAGCTGGCCCAGCGAGAAAGAGCGATGAGCGGCAGGAGGGGGACCCAGCTACCCGGGGCAGGAGTAAAGGCACCCCCCCCACCCCTCGCCTTCCTCCCGCCTCACTCCGGGGAATAAGCAGTAAACCCCTTTCTGCTCTGTCTTCTGAGCTGCTGCAACGCGATCTCTTCGGCTCCTAAAAACACCCCTAAATAAAATCCATCGCCGATTTGAATCGGTTTGTATTTGCATCCGGGAAGTAGCCGTGTCTGAGAAGTTTTAGCTTGTGCGCACACTATTTCCCCTTCCTCTCTCACCTCCCCCCTTTCTTTCCCTCCCCTCCGCCAGTGCTTGGTTATCTCTAGGGTTAAGATCCACCCGTGCCTCCCTTCCTATCCTGTGTTTTCTTAAATCTCCTTTCTCCCCGGCTCCGATACACCGAAGCGGCCCGGAGTGAAACTCCTTCGCGCAGGACGCCTGCCGGCCCGCTCGGAGGGGCCCGGGGAGCGCAGGCGGAGGCGGGCGGGGAGGGAGCCGGGGGTGTAAAGAAGGGCAGCGGGTGCCGATTTACCGTGTGCCTGGCTGTAGGAGACCCTGGCCCGGGCATGGGCGGAATTGGCGTAGTAGGGGTTGCCCTGGGAGTCCAGGTGGTTGAAGAAGACGTCGACTTCATCCGGAGGTAGGAGCTGCGCTGGTTCCATGTAGTTGTGAGCCAGTCCGGGATGGTGGCTCTCGGGGTGCTGCCCGTTGAGCACGGCGTGGTGGGCCATCCAGCGAGGCTGGTCCGTGGCCACCTCCATGGCCTCGGGCCTCCCCTCCCACCCACCCCCGGACCAGGAGCGAGCGGCGCTCGGTGGGGGGGGAAGGTGCTGCTGCTCGGGGGGTGGCTTTTGGCGTTGCTGGTGGGATTTAGGAGATGGAGTGGCTTTTCTTAAAAAGAAAACCGCCGGGTGTCTGGAATGCGCCCTCGGAAGGGTGGGGGAGGACCCCCGGAGTCAGCGTGTCCCTCTGTCAACAGGCGGGTGGCGGAGGCAGGTCCGCGGAAGCGGCGGGGCAGCACCTGTAGGGAGAGACAGGCGGGTGAGCGGCGCGGCAGCCCGGAGTGCGCTGCCCGCCGGGCCGGCTCCGGGCCGGCGGGTTTTCCCAGCGGTAAATGGATAAGGAGGGGGAAGCGGAGCCCCTCCTCCCTTCCAAAAATATCCTCTCCCCCAAAGTCCTCGCCTTGCGCCCTCACTGCTTATTACCCCACAAAATAAACAGAGATCCCATTTCAAACTCTCTCTCAAAAAAAAAAAAAAGGCAAAAAGTTTCTTTCTTTTTTTTCCCCCCGCTCTGACTACAAACGTCAACAGGAGTTTTTCCAGCTGGCTTCAAAAGCGGGATAAAAAAGGAAGAACGGCAGATCTAATATAGCGTAGTTGTAGCAAGAAGTCCGACAGACACAAAAGGAAAAGGAGGGCAGAAAGAGGGAGGAGGGGGGAGAGAAGAAGAAGGGGGAGAGGGGCGTTTAGCGAAAGCAGCGAGTGCGCCCTGGCAGCGGCGCGGCTCTCCCCCCACCCTGCGCCCCACACTTACCCTGCGCGGGAGGCAGGGGTGCCTCCGTGGGGTGGGTGGTGATGGATGCTTGCTTGGAGGATGCGAGCGCCGAAAAGGGGGGGGGGGGGACACACAAAAAAAAAGCGAGGAGGGAGAGGGGGGGGAAAAGGCAGAGCAAGCGCGGGAGGAGGAGAGGAGGCTGGGTGGAGGGTGTTACTCAGATGGCAAAGCCGCTGCTCTGGCCGGCTCGGTCCCATCCCCGCGCATCCTATATGAGCGCTGGCGCCAGCTGGCCGCGGCGCCGCAGACGGGCCGGGGCGCGCAGGGCCGGCGGCCGGGCCAGCCAATCCCGCCGCCCCACACCGCCCCCAACCGCACCCCCGGCCCCAAACGGAGCCGGCCCGGGGGGTGGGGGGGAGCGCGGCGCAGACCCCCTCCTCCGCCTCCCTTCCCCCGCCCGCAGCATCATCGCCCGGCAGCGCCGTGGGGGCTCTCCTCGCCTGGGCGCTGCACGCCCCTGCGGGGCGGGGACGGCAAAATAGGGGGGTCCCGCCGGGGTGTGCGGGGATACGCGGGGGGGGGGGGGGAAAGGGGGGCGCTGGGGCGGGCGAGCGAGGACGGAGTGCGGGAAGGGCTCGGCGATGGAGCCGGCCCCGTCGGGTGCTGCCCGGCCGCGAAGCCGCGGCTCCCAGCGCCGCCGCCGGGATGCCCGGGGCTGGAGGGGGGATGGAAATCGGCACCGGGGAGATGAATACGCTAAATTCTCCTAAATCAGGCACGGCGGCGGGCAGCCGGGAGCGGGACAAACCCCAGCGTGGTCACGTTAGTTTGAAATAACTGTCTGAATAGAGAGGAAAAAAATAAAACAAACAAATGCGAGGCTCCGCGCCGGCCCCGGGAAGCCGGCCGGGCGAGGAGGGCCCGGGGCCGCTCCGGCCGGCGCTGCCCCCCATGCTGCGCCGGGCAGGCTGCGGGCAGGGACGGGTCCTGCCCGGCTCCCCGGTCTGCAGCCCTCGGGCCGGGGTCTGCTGGCGGCTGCGGCAAACGGCCAGGCTAGGGGAGCCGAGCCGGGCCGGGGCAAAAGGGCGCCTGAGGACCGGCCACAGCCCCACTATTTTCCTTTTAACGTTTTTTTTTTTAAGAAAAAAAAATACAACCAAACGTTTTTAATATTTGCAATTAATTGTGTGCTTTGGGCCGGGGAGGAAAGGCGCAGCCCGAATCAACAGGCGTCTGCTGCGGAGCTTGCGGCGCGGCATGGGTCGGTCTCTGCCACCCTCGAAGGTGCCGATAAACTCCTCCGCTTTTGGGGCGGAAAAAAAGTAATAATGGGAAAGTCACAACCAACCCCCTCGAGAGAGAGGCCGGGGCTGCTGCAGGTCCTGTTTCCCAGGCACTGCCCTCCCTTTCCTCAGCCGCTGCTTTCGGAGAAAAATGGAAACGCTCGTCGCAACCTCTGAAATCTTCGAGCTGGACGCAAGGGCTTGGAAACCGCCCTTCGGCCGGGGAGCGGGGCAGGGGGCGGTGGAGAGCGGCCCCTCTGCCCGCCGGGCAGCGGCCGCGGCTCCAGCCCGACGGCGCGGCCGGGCAGGGGGCACGGGAGCCGGCCAGTGCCGTGCGGGCAGTGCCGGGGCCCGCCGGGAGACTGCTGGTGGGGGAAGCGGAGTGGTGCTGAGGAGGATGATGCTTCTCCCGCCACCGCCCCGCTAGGTGCTGCCCCGAGGGCCGCTCCACCGGCGGGCAGCGCGGGGGGCTGGGAGCCGGAGCCGGCCTCCCCGGCCCGGCCGCCCCAGTCACTACGACGCCGGGGCTCTGACGTCACCCGCCACTGCCAAATTTGCCAGGAAATGAACTTTTTTTTTTTTTTAATAATAACAATAATAATAATAATGATGATGACGGCAATAATAATAAAACTCCCTTTCCTCGCTGCGGAGCCTGTCTGGCCTGAGCGACACGGGGCTCCCTCCCTAACTGTTCCCTCAGCACTACCCGTTGTCTCCCCCAAATTCGCCCCCAGGGGACCCCCAGTGCAGTCCCCCGGGGGGACTCACAGCGCAGCGCGGCGGGGCAAGGAACCGGGGGCCGGGCTAGGGGTACCGGAGGCTGGGGCAGCGGGAGCAGACATTGCTCCCCCCGCTCCCCACATCCTTTCCTCCGCCGGCCTCCTGCACCCAAAGCTCGGGTTGCCCCCCTCTCCCCCGGTTCCCTGCCCTCGGGATTGCGCGGCGGCGCCGGGACCACGGCGCCCCTTGCCCCCCCCTGCCACCGGGAAGGGAGGGGGGGGATCGCAAGCGGCGGGCCGGGCGCGGAAGAGGCGGTGGAGCCGGCTTCTGCTGGGACGGGCTGGTTGGCCCGGGCAGGCCGGGAACCGGCGAGGGGCTGGGCTTGGTGGGAGAGGTGCTGGTGCTCGGGAGGGCAAGTGCCCCCCGCGCTGCGGAGCTGCCTGTCCGCGGCGGAGCGTGCCCAGGAGTCTTAGGCCGGAGGTGCCAGGGAGGAAAGGGAAACAAAGCAAAAAAAAAAAAAAAAGGAAAAAGGAAAGTTAAAAGGCAGAGAAAACCAAGCGAGCTTTCTAAAAATCCAGCTTCTCCCTCCGAAGCGATTTTCTTTCTACACGTACCAAAAACCCCCATCAAAACCATCCAAATATCCCACAAAACGGATTTTTTTTTTTTTTTTTAAAGACGGGTGAGTATAAAATAAACGCAGACGTTTGCAGGTAGGTTCCCCCACGCCTCACTAGGCCCACGGCTCGGAGGCTGCCGGAGCCGGAGCGAGCCGTGCCCGGGGGGTCTGTCCCGCTGCAGCAGGGCGGCGGTCAGTCGGGATTACTCCGGCCCCGCCGGCTCCAGCTCCCGGCCGGCGGCGAAGCCCAGCGCCTCGCTACGCCCTTATTAATTAATATGGATGTTTTAATTGTTGCCCGCCTGCCATCAGCACGGGGCCACGAGGATTTTTTTTTTTTTTTTGGGGGGGGGGGGTATGGGGTGGGCTGTTTGTTTTAGGCAGGTGATAAAATCGCAGTTAACGAGCTGATAATTCGTTCGTGTTTGTTTAAAAAGACAAATTGTAAAGATTAATCAGGCGGCTTGATTTATGGTGAGGCAGACCCCGGCGCTGCCCGGCCAGGGCTCCCTGAAGCCCCCGTCTCGGGTTACCCGGGGGCCGGCAGGCCAAGCAAAACAAAAGGGGCGAGCGGGCAGCGGCGGCGGCTTCGGCCGCGCTGCCTCGGGCCGGGCCCCCGCTCCGGCGCCGCCCCCCCCCCCCTCCGAGCCGGGGGTCCGACTGCCCCCTCCCCGCCGTCGCCGGAGTGCTGGCACTGCGGCCGGCGCCTCTCCTCGCACCCAAATCCCGCCGTTTGCACACCCCCCTCATTAAAACCCTTTGCAAAATAAATGACCCCTCCAGTAGGGATGAACGGTTTCTGCTGAGGGCGCGGTTCAACTCCCGTGGCTGAGCTGGGAGATCTCCTAGCCAGCCGGCTCGCAGGATTTTACTTTATTATTATTTTATTGTAGTGGTTTGTTTTCGGTTGTGTTTTTGTTTGTTTGTTTTGTTTTGTTTTGTTTTTCCCGTCGTGTCCCGTCCCCTCTGCCCGCGTTTGGCGAGGCGACTGCCGGCTCCGATCTCGGCCGCTAAATGCCCCGGCGGCAGGGCTGGGGTTTTTAATTGAATTAATTCACCCATCGGGAACATCGGCAGCCCGCGCTGGCTCCTGGAGGCGAGCAGCTTAGCTCCGCTCCGCAGCCCGCTTCTCACGGCTGGTTAAGCAGCGCTCCCCTCAATTTTCTGCCAAGCCTCGGGGGAGAGGGGCCGGCCGGGCCCGGGACGTGCCCTGCTCCCTCACCCCGCTCCCGGCAAACACCCATTTGCCTTCTTTTCTCCCTTTTTTCCCTCTCTCTTTTTTTTTATTGGGAAAAAAAACGGGCTCCGTTTTTTAACTTTATTTTGTTATTGCCTTTGCAATTTTTTTTTCTTTTTTGATAAGGGAGCTTTCCCAGATCTGGAAGCACAACTGGTTATTTTGATTTGATTGACAAGTGATGTCATATGGTTTGGGGGGGGGAGGGAGACGACAACGTGTTTTAGCAACAGTTAGTAGCGCCATGTGATGGAGTTGACACCTATGCCCGCGCAGAGGCGAAGGCAGAAAACAAATACCCCCGGCCGTGCACAGCCTGTTTATTGACACGCCCGGAGCGGGGTTTCTTCCTCTTTTCTTTTTTTTTTTTTTCCCCCTCTGATCTTGGGTACTTGGACCTGGGAAAAGGTGTACCTGAGCAAACGGGGGCTAAGCTGGGTGGGACCCGCAGCCCCCGGGGCACTTTCCTCCAGACAACCCCCTTCCCGGGGTGCCCCCAGATGCCTCCCCCAGGGACCACGCTCCCTCCCGCCACATTCCACACACCCCCCCCCCGCCCACCACCCCCCCCCGCTCCGCCCCGAAGTGTAACCCACGGCAGCCGCAAGCAGTGAGGGCAGGAAAAACTCCGTGAAAAGAAAAAAAGAGGGAGAGAAGCGCTCAGTCCCGCACCGGGCCCCGGTACTCCCGTTCGCCGGTGCCGGCGGGCGGTGTGCGAGCCCCGGGGCGGGCCGGGGAAGGCAGCTGCCCGCCGGCGTGGAAGGGGTTGGGAGGGTAGTGGGCGTACCGCCCCGACCCCCCCCGCCCGTGCCCGCAGCAGGTAGAGGACGAGCCGGCCGGTGAGAGCGGATCCCGCCCGCCTGTAGGAGCCCCGCGTCCCCACCGGGCGGCCAGTACCGGCCGTGGCGAGTAGCCACCCCCCCGCCTCAGGTTTATTTCCTTAGGTGTGATTTTTTGGGGGAGGGGAAGTTCTTGCTTTCTGCTTTTTTGCGCCCCCCCCGGTGTTTTCCTCCCTCTGGTCTTTTCTCCGCTTTGCTGTTCTTCTCCCCCGCCCCCCCCCCGTCCTGCGTTACTAGCAGGTATTAATGGCTGCTAATAGGGTTATAAAATGACACAGTTACCTCTTAACCACAAGACCCTATTTGAGCTGCATAAAAGAAAAGAGAGACGGCTCGGGGAATAAATCACGGAATACTTAATCTTTTTTTTTTTTTTTTTTTTTTTTTTGTAAATACTGTAGGAGCCTCCTCACTTTCCTTCCTTCCCACAGACGATTTCTGCGGGGTATGTCTGTCCCCCACGGCGGGAACCCTCAGTCCCGGCCACCCTCCCAGCCCGCTCCTGCACATGCCTTCACCTGCGCTTTGTCCGCAATTTACCCGGTGCCCACCGTCCCCGCAGCCCCACAGCTCGTTCGGCTGCAAATGAAGGGGAGGAAAAGCCTCAGGTCGTCCCCAGCCTGCCCACAAAAACGCCTTTTGTGCAAATTCCGAAGAAAAACGGTTGCGGAGAGGGGGTTTGCACACGAACAACTTTGTCCAGAAAAAGGTATAAACATTTTGTTTTTCAGGAGCTGCCAGGAAATATTTCGTTCGCAGGAGCTCGCTTTAATTTTTTTATATGTGTATATATATATTTTTTTTTTTTTAATTTTTTTTTTTTTTCCTCTTGCAAGGTTATTTCGGGCGCAGCTGTTGTAGGAGGGAAGAAAGAGGCCGATCCCGCAGGTTTGATTTGTTTCTCCGCAGGCAAAACTTCGCTGAGGAGGGACCGAGCCCGGAACGGCGAGCGGGGTTCGTCTCACGCCTGGCACCGGCACCGCCCGCGGCTGCCTTTCCCCTGCGAGCCGCGGGGCTTGAACCAGGCCGGGGTTTAGACTTCCGAGAAAAAAAAAAAAAAATTGCATCTAACAAAGATGCTCCGTGCTCTGAGGGAGAACAATCCCTGCACCTCCCTTAGTGAAATCGCTTTTCTTATTGAAATCGCCTCAAATCCAGGCAGGCTCCGCTCCTTGTTGCTTCTATTTTTATTTTTTCTTTGCCTTCTAGCCTCTGCACCCCAAAGCAAAAGGAGGATAAAGAGGGGAACTTTGCACACACAACAACAACAACAAAAAAAAAGGGAGAGGGGGAGTGAAAGAGCCCGCGGAAAACACGGCCCGGTCCCCGATGTGGCTGGGTAATTTTAAATCATGCAAAGCCCCGTAAAGCTGCCGCACGGGACTGGGACGGGGAGGACTCCCCGGCAGGCAGGTGCAGGGGGAGCGGGGCCGGGCCCTGCCGGCTCTCCAGGGCAGAACAAACCCTCGCATCTTTTTTCTCTTTTTCTTTTTCCTTTTTTTTTTTTTCTTTAATGCCCAAATCTGCGAACAATGGGAGCGAGGAGATAGGATGTGGCTGCGGGGAGGGGGCGCGGGGCTCCGCACGCCCTGTCTCCGGGAAGTGTCTGCCTGGACGCCTTGGGTGAGATGCAACTTTCCAAGATGGAGATTTAAATAATTACCCCGGTGATAATGGGAAAGGAGAAAAAAAAAACCCACCAAAACCAACAAACACAATCAAACCTGAAATCCAAACGCGACCCGGCGGCCCCGCTCCCCGCAGGGTGCCGGTGCGGGGAGAGCACCGGGTGCGCCCCAGCCGCCGGGCTGAGCCCCCGCGGTGCCTCCGAGCCGGCGGGCGCTGCACTGGGCTCAGCCCGGCCCCGCAGGCTCGGCCCGGCCCCGGCCGGCCGGGAGGAGGCGGCCCGGAGGGATCCGGCCGTGCTGCGCGTATTTTTTCGTTCTTTACAAAACCCTGCCAGGTTTGTCCCCGGGGAAAACTGTCCCGAACGACGCTCTCCGGCAGCGAGACCCGCAGCCCGGTGCGCTGCGGCGGCGGCGCCTCGATGCCGGTACGGCAGCCCCCGGGCCGCGCAAAGCCGCGCAGCCGCATCCCCTTACCTTGCCTTTCGCCCCTTCTCGTTTTTCTTTCAGCTTTCCGCCCGGTGCCTGGAAAGCGCCGGTTCTCCTCCTCCGCGGGGCCGCTCCGAGGGCTGGGGAGGGGGCGCCGGCCGCAGGGAGCCTCCCGCGCCGGGAGCCGCAGCTCTGCCGCGGGCGGTGGGTGCGCGCAGCCCGGCGAAGGGGCTGCCCGAGGTGCGCGCTGCTTAAAACTGGCAGCGGTTTTCGAGCTGAGCCCTTTTTTTTTTTCTCCCTTCCCTCCTTCCCCCCTTCTCTTCCTCCCTCCCTCCCTCCCTCTCTTTTCCTCTCTCCCTTCTTTCCCTCCCCTTCTCTCTCTCACTCTCCTGCATTCAAGGATGGCACAGCGAGCCACTGTGTATTTATGTACATAATAAGGCAGCTCGTCCCCTCCACTTCATTTGCATCATTACAATATCTGTACAAGCACATCACATTGTCTGTTGCTTGCACCTTTTGTTACGGTTGCTGTCACAGTCTACGCGACTTGACTTTCATATTTTAAATGAATTGATATTATACCAACAACACACACTCACATCTCAGGCGCTGGGAAACCGGGCTCCGGCGCGCTGTGCGCCGCAGCACCGGCGTCTCCCGAGCCGCTCGCTTCTTCCTCCGGATCCCAAGGAAGGTGGGGTGGGGGAAGGCGCTTTGTAGGATCATTTATTCGTATGAATTGTTCCTATTCGTGTTAATTTTGTTTCCACTCCCTACTGAAGGCAATGTTTTGGGGGTTTTGGATATTTTTTTTTTGCATCGGCCAGCCTGACTTTTATATAACCTCGTGTTTCTTTTCCCCCCCTCTCCCCTCCCAAACTCAGTCTTTCGGGCTGTGCACCTGCACGTAAGAGAGGCAGCGGAGAAGCTGGAAGAGGCGCGAGCAGATATTACGCGACGAGTTGTTGTTATAGTTAGGAAAGAAACGGTAAAATACGTATCTCGTAGACCACTAGGAAATTCAGCCAGAACGAATGTTTTTGGAAATGTTCGCGCGCCCCAGCCCCGGCTTGGCAATCCTCACCTGATGGGTATTTTCCTCACGGTGCGTGTGTGTTTACGGAGCTGGGGGGATGCCCTCGCCAAGCGCCCGGTGGCTCGATGGGGTGGCGGGCGCCGGGGGGGACCGCAGGGGTCGCGCCGAGGCGCCGCGGGGCGCAGCGCGGTTCTCTGGGGGGGGGGTGTCAGGCAAGACCCCCGCCTGAGGCTTCGGGAAAACCATATTAATGGACAGACAAAGGCCGGACCGTCCGGCGGGGGCCCTGCGGGAGCGGGAGAACGAAATACGGTTCGGGAAGGGAAGGAGAAAAGTTTCGCGAGAGAGGAATTATCATCATAATGGAGGTAAAAATGTGAGCAGAGGAAAGGAGGGGGGAGATCCTATTCTGCTGGCATTTTCTGTCTGTCTTTGTGATATGGTTCGGGGGAAAAAGGGTCCTTGATATGCGGCAGATAATTCTTATCAGCCCCACGCAGCCCATTTCCAAAGTAAGTGTTTTAATTACTCCTCCTGTATTACCCTTCATCCTCTGAGAGGAGATACATCGCCAGATTTATGCAGGGGAAAAAATACAAAAGAATGCTGTATTAAAATATATACATATATGTATATTTCTCCTCTTTTTTCCCTTGTGCCCAGGAAGAGGGAGACGCTGTCGCCAGCCGCGCCCCTGGGATCGCCCCCGCACGAAACGACTCGAAAACGAGGGACCGTCGCTCAGGCGGAAAAACTACGGGAAAAGCGGCGTTTGAAGCCTGCAGATTTCTCCCCAAGCGTGGGCAGACGGGGGTGTCCAAGCCGGGGGCTCGGAGGGGGCTGAGACCGGCGGAGGCGCAGGGCTGCCCACCGCGCTGCTGCTGCCCGCTCGCCGGCCGGGCTGTCCCGGGCTGTCCCAGGGCCACCCCGGCCCACCCCCCCAAGTGCCACCAGAGGCATTTGGGGCCGGAGGGGTTGCGATTTTGCCCTTATGCCCGTTGGAAGAGAAGGATGTTTTCCTCTGCTGTTCAGTTTTCCTACTAAAGATGTCATCTGAAAGTCTGGGAGGAAGGGGGGACCGTGCTCTGCTCTCTTCCACGGTAACAACCATATTTTGCATACAGAAAAATATGATAGACGGTGAGGAAGGCTTTTTTTTTTCCACTTAAAAAAAAAAAAAAAAAAGAACCAACCTTTTCAATATTGATTCAACAAAAAAGAGAGGGAGAGAATTTAAAAAGAGAAGAAGCAGCACCAGCAGCAGGGAGAATATAGGCTCAGCAACTCTCCAGGTTCGCTTCCTTATTATTACTATCCAGGGGTAATTTTTCATCTCTGCTAGCTAATCTTTGTTCCTTGTGAAGATAATGAATAGCCCAATCCTTATCTCCTGGGCTCCTGGAGGCTGCTGGAGAATGGGGTTGAACAGGGTTGAAAATTGGTTCCAAAGTGCTGCTGAATAAATGGTGTTCCTTATCTCTCGCTTCCAGATTATCGGAACCCTTTCAAAACTCACACAACAAATACAGCCACCGCATCTAATGCATCATTTACCAGAGCAGATCTCCGCGTTTGATCGGCAGATAGGCAAAATCTATGTATTCCTTGCTTTACTTAGTATGCATGGACGGGGGGCTGCTGTGCATGCGGGGTGCCCCCGGCCGGGCCTGGGACACCCCCGAGGCTCTTAGCACACGCAAGTCTTTGCTGTGGACTCTGTGGGGTGAGGCGAGTGTCCCCTGCCTGTCCCCAACCCGGGGAAGCAGGACAGGACAGGAACCCAGCTTGCAAAGTGCTACTACCTTGGAAATTTGGGGTTGTCCCGCTGGGGAGCTGGCGGATTTGCAGGGAGAGGAGAAGAGGTGTGAGCATCATCCTTGGCATGTCAGGCACCCTCTCACACTCTTGCTCTCTCCTGCACCCGCAGTCACATTTGCCCGCACCCAGGAGCAGCTGCTGATCCAGGGTGCTGAGCCCCTTCTCCCCTAGAAAGCCACTTTTTAGCTCAGTCATGCCCTAGTCCTGCCCTAGCTCTTGGTGGTCTCAGGGCCCAGCTGGATCAGTTTTGGTAAAACCTTCTGGTGCCTCTCCCAGCTTGTGCCCCCCAAATCCCGGCAGCCCAGCCATGAAGCCCAGCCAGTCCCTTGGGTCCTCCAGGAGCCAGGGCCAGCTTCCAGCCCTCCCCATCAGTGCTGGGTGATCTGCCACATCCCAGCAGCAGGAAGGACAGGGCATCTGGGGCAGCCTAAATTTAGGGAGAAACTGGTGATCCTAGGGGGAGAAAAATTGACAAATAAACACCATGGAAAGGAAGTTGTTCTTCCCACCTGGAGTTACTGTGAATTCTGTCCCTTCCAGCTCAGAGCAGTATCAGGCTTTTCTCTCTTTCTTCCTACCTTAATTTTTCTCTTTTTCTCTTTTCTCTTTCTCTCCCCCGCTCCCTCCCCCTTCCCCCGCCCCCAAGGTTTTCCTGTTTCTTATTCTCTTTCTTTTTATTTTTCCCCAAAAACATCTCTATAATAATAAATGCCTCCCAGCCCATCTGTGCAGCCCCTGGCCTCAAAGCCGGAGATCCCCTAGCCCCAAGCAGGGAACAGATGTCCCCTCAGCTCTCATCCACCTCTTCTTTCTCCAGCAACACCTGAGCCTGTGCCCAGGTACCAAATAAGGTGACATTTTATTTTGTGCCACCACAACACACCCCTGCCTCCCCAGTGCTGCCCTGGACCCACAGCCCAGGGGGCCAGCAGGTTCTGGGTCGAGGACAGGACATCCACAGTGTCCCAGTCCCCCTTGCCTGTCCAGCAAAGCTTATTCCTCTCCTGTCTGGAAAGGGAAAGAAACTTCTGTGGGAAGTTGCAGGCGAGCAGCAGCCCCAGCCAGCCCCTGCTCGTGCTCAAGAGTTTTGCAAATGTTCAACTTGTACTAATTTTTTTATGGCTGTATTCACAGTTGTTCCCTGTAAAAAATGGACCTGTGTTAGTTTATTAATAACCTAAACATTACGTATTAAAGACCTATGAGTGACACAAGATGACAAAAAGCTGTATTTTTCCAATATACACAAGCACACATTTAATAACCTTCTATTGCATCTCAGCTAGGCCTTCTCTCTGATGGTTCCCATGGCAACTGAGATAAAAAAGCAGCCATTTTCCATATCTCTATGAAAGTCTATTATATTGCAGGATTAGTTCATCTTCTGCTAAGGTCAAACACAAAGTCATACAACCTGAAATATTTAGAATCCATGTACATTCATTTTTTTATATGCCCTTTCATTTTCCACAAAAGACTGGGCTCCTCTGAGGTTTTATTCCCCAGAAAATGCTAAGCAAAGCAATAAAAAAATAATGATTAGCAGCTGATGAAAAGTTCAATTGTTTTTTTTTTTTCCATTTTTTTTTTTCCCCCTTTAAAAAAAAAAAAACCAACCCACACACAACCACACCACTATTGTTGGGCAGATCGTGCCTTCGTCATTTATCTCTATCAGCAGCCGTGATTGCAGCCGATACCGGCCGCTTAATTGGGCTGGGAGCAATTTGCAGGCGGACGGCGTCACCTTCTGGCTAAGGCGGGTGAGACAGCGGCGGGGCAGGGGCAGGCCCGGGGCGGGGAGGGGGCTGGAGCCGCCCCCCCCATACCTTTAGCATCCCCCAACCTCCAAACCGGCGGCCCGGCGCTGCTGGGCACCGAGGCGGGATGTGCCCGGGTGGCTCCGGGCGGTTCCGCCCGGGAGGGAGCCCAGGGCCGGGCAGCCACGGGACGGCACCGCGCAGCTCCGCACCGCTTCGGGAGGATGGATATCATCTCGCTACGGCTTGCAGATGTTTCCAGAGTCCGTTATCTGCTTATTCTTGCGCTGATTAAACATTTCTATTTATTAGCGTGTCCTGACGAGGTGCTCAAAGCCTTTCACTGGCAAGTTCCAGCTATCGCACGCGCTTGCAAAAAAAAATATGCGTTGAACACATCAGAGTTGTTCCCGTGAGCCCTGATCTCCAGCGTGGTGTGGAGAGGGAAAGCAAAGGCACTTTGCTTTTTTTTTTATGAAGGAATCGGCGACGTAATTCAGCTGGGTCTTGGTGACACCTAGATACGCAATAAAATAAAACCTGAGCAGCCTTCAGACAGTTTGGATGGTGACAAACGTGTTATCGCCCATGACATGGAGAACTATGTCTCACTCTTTTTTCCAAGGTCACTCCTGAAAACCTGGAAAATCAGGGAGAGAATTTGTGCATGTGGCCATCCACACTCATGGCTTTGTTCACGGGTACCTGCTGCGATGTGACATTTATTCCGGCCCCTTTTAATGTGGAAAAATAGAGGCTCTGGAAATACATGCAAAAGCGGGGAAGCTCATGGGTGTTGGAATGATTGAAGAATTATTTTTTCTTTTTCTTTGCCTCATCCCTACACCCCCAAGGGACCCTACAGGGATTTCTCAATGGCCCCGACCATACTGTCAGAGGAGCCTGGGGTGGGCCAGGCGGGGTGTTAGCAGGAATGGTGTATGCCAGGCTGTCCCTGGAGATGACCTGTGCCAGCTACAGAGCAGTAGAGGGGGAGTAGGAGGCAGCATGGGAAAAGCCAAATCCAGCCCTGACCTTCTGTCCCCTGCTGCCTCGGCTTCCCCCAGCCTGGGTGAGGTGGGTGGCACAAGGTGCACACCCGCACAGTGTTACTAGAGGTTGGCACGTACCTAAAGGTGTTTTTAACAAGCTGTTTGCAGGTGGGTTTTGCATAGCAGTGGCCAGAGCCATGCCCAAAAATAGGCAGCAGCCCCTGCCCTTGGCAGCACACCTGGGAGGGAGATGCCACAACAGCTTCCCCACCTGGGGACTCACTCACCTGGGGCACCTGTGCACCCATAAAAGCCCACACCTGCACTCTTCTCCTCCCTTTGGTCTCTGCCTCCTTCTGCTCCTTTCAGGGCAGGGCAGATGGCTGGGTTTTTAGGGCTAATGTAAAGCTATTTATTTTTAAGCGTTGGATCCTGGGATTTGGAGGTCTCATCTCCCTTTTTTTTTTTTAAAAAAAAAAAAAGTGGCTCTATTTCTAGTCTCAGGGTTTGTACTAAAGAGAAGAAGCCTGAAAATGTGCCCTGAGCTGCAAGTTTGAGGATGGAGTTCAGAGCACCACCAAACGTAGGTGAATTTCTGTTTTAAGTCTTGTGGTTTCTTTTCTTCCCTACTTCATCCTTGTCATCGCGGGCAGTAGCTGACATGGTGTTTGCATGTCTGGGGTCTGCAGCCATGAGAAAGCCTCGAGAAATGTGGGAGTAAATATGTCCTTCAGCTAAAGAGGAGCATTCCCCTGCTGACAGTGCTAGCACCTTCTTCTTGGGGTGGGGGTGGTTGTCCTCTTTTCTCAGATCTCTGTTTTTCTTGTGAAATCTGCTGCTGGGAGTAGGTAGAGGATGAGCTGCCCTAGTGCTGGCAGTGTGGGAGCTATGGGGAAAGCTGTGTCGGAGCTCACTGCAAGGGTCCCTGTCCTCCAGCAAGCGGGGATATTTGTTTGCTGGTGCCTGTTGAGGCTGTTGGGAATGCTGTAGAGCTGTGCCGGGTGCGGTGCCAAGTGCTATTCAAATCCAGCATGAAGAAAAATGGGAAAAAAAAACAAGTCCCCTTTGGGCTGCAAATATTTAGATTATTTCCAGTGGCAGGTTAGTGCTGGGAGAAGCCTGGAGGCCTGTGGGGCTGCTGTCATGTGGCTTTTTGCAGGAGCAGGGTGGCCGCTTGTGCCTGGGAGGAAGGGACTCCTTCTAGCCCTGAGGGCTGGAGGGGCTGGCAGTGCCACCAAAGGGGTGTTCTCTGCTCCCCCTCCCTGGCAAGCCCTGTGCTGGGTGGTTTGGAATTCAGGGCAGTGGCAAAAAGCCCCGGTTTGGCCACTAGTTGTTTTTCTGTCTCTGGGTGACATCTGGTGTGTTGCTGTGAGTTCCCAGAAAGAGGCCCTGATGGAGGACGTCAGGGTAGGAAGAAAGGACCTGACCTTGTTATTAAAAGGCAACAGAAATGGAAATGTTTCAGGCTGTTTCTTGCAGACGTCTCTGGGAAGAAAATCTCCTTGCTCTGCTCTGTCAGGCCCTCATGGGCAGCTTTTCTCTGCTAATTGTTCGCTTGATACCACACTGGAGATGCTTAATTTATCCTCGCCCACGCTGCTGCGTCTGAAAAGATCTTGTGGAGTTAGAGAAGGATTTAAGTCCTCTTGATCCCTCGTGATTTCTTATGTTACTGGTGTTATAGTGACACCAATAGCCCCGACGCTCTTGGATGAAAGATGCTCATCTTGAGTGGGAAGAGTCTGGGGCTGGATCCTGCTCCATGTCTGCAGCAATCCCATTGAATCCAGCCCAGCATTCCCAGCAACACCTCTTTAAAGGGGGAATCTCTTTCAAATCTCTGATCCCTGCAGGGTCCCATGGAGGAAGGAAACCTTGCCATCGTATGGCTTCCCCTCATGGTGGGGGAGAAGTGGACCAATTATCAAGATTAGTGAGAACAAGCTTTGCTTACAGCTTGAGATGAATGAATGTTTTAAACCCTCTTGGCTTTTTGGCTGAGATCAAACGTGGCATCAGTTTAACATCTGTACCCTTTATCTGGGGAGTGGGAAGACTAACCTTTCTTGACGTGGGGCGTGAACTTGATTTAAAAGGGCGCTCCTTCAATTTTTTCCCCCTGTGCTGTGCGATCCCGCTGGTGATACTGCAGGGAGCTGGAACTGCTCTGCCTGCCTGGAAGGGAAGGGGAGGGGAGGAGGAGGATGAGGGTAGCATGGGAGGCTGTGCTGGATATTTGGAGAAAGATGAGAGCGACGGGTGTGAAATGTGGCTGGGGCTGGACCTGTGCGCTTGAGGACAGTGCAGGCACGGTGATTTCAGGCAGCCACCGGGATAGAGATGTACGGATAGTTCCTGCCGACCGCAGAGCCATCAGCTCCCCCAGTTCAGTCTCCTCCGAGCCGTTGTCTGCGAAACCGTGGCTGACAGTGTATCTCAGAAAACCCGAACAATGTATCTGCTGCAAAGGCATAAATCATCCCAGGTACCCTCTGCCTGTGCCCCAGCGCTGCTACTGTGCGGCTTCTGCTTTGTCCTGGGAAGCGCAGGGCAGGGAGTGAGCTGACAGCCGGAGTTTGCCCAGTGTGGGGGGGCGGTGGAGGCGCAGTAACAGCCGCCGGAGCTAACGATTTAAATGATTAGCACCAGGGGCACAAGCAGCCACTGTCGACTCCAGCCAAGGTGCTTCCTTTGTTCAGGCTGGCATTTTCCAGCTGCTGCCTGTGGAGATGCTGCTGGTGCTGCCACCAGCCTCCTCACTGGGGCCTCGGCAGTGGGACAGGGCGATGAAGGTGGGACACAGCAATGGAGCACTTTCCAGGAGCTGTGGGCACAGAGCAGGGACAACTGATGGCTTTCTGAGCTCTGCCCTCAAATGTTTTTTGGTGACAGAACTGGCCGTTCACTTGGGTCAGGAGTGCCCAGCTTGGCTTGTTGAACATCATCCTCTTGCCCACCCCAGCTCTGGGGTGCTGAGAGTGGGTAAGCTGTGCCTGGGCTAGTGGCCCGTGATGCCACAGTGGTGGCTGAAGCTGGGCGGCAACGCTGCTGTGCCCTGAGCAGGGAAGGCTGGCATGGCTGTACCCAGCACAAGAGCTCAAGGATGGGCTCTCCTGTGGGACTTCTGCATCCTCAGTGTATTTAATCTCTACTGGACTGAAGGCACCGGCTTCACCTTCCCCATTGCTTTGTGTTGGTCTTGGTCTGTCCTTACATCTTTAACAGCTACAAGCCTCTGAGCAAAAGAGCACAAAATGACTGGTTTGTGCCCAACAGAGAGGGGAGACGGTATCCAGCAGAGCCCAGGAGCCTTTTGTCCCATCAGGGGCCAGGTCTGGCGCTTGCTTGAATAAATCAGCATGGACTGGCTCTGCTGGGCCTTGGAAAGTGAACTCCATGCAGGTTGGAGTGAGGTTTTGTTTGCTGGGCCAGAGAAAGTGAAACTCCACTTGGATCCTAGCTCACCTGTCATGCTCTGGCAAGGGGCACATGAAGCAGCAGAGCTGCATCTTGGACCCCTGGTGCTCAAAGCCTCCATGCCTGAGCAGCCCCTCGAAGTGTGTTGCTCCAGCCCCACGCAAGTGGTTGTCAGGTCAGCATGTGGATGCAATGCATGTACCTGGAGGGTCTCCAGGAAGGCTCTCTCTCCTTCGGAGGCTAAGACAGTTGACGCTTGGAGGCAGAGCGGGTTGTTCCTGACTTTTGTGGGCTCTTCAGACCCACTGGAACATCTGGCCGAGCCACCACTGGGGACAGGATATTGCAGCAGGGGATATTGGAGCTGGTCCACCAGCCAGTTCCTGTGCTGTGTGGATGTGTAATGCACACCAGCAGGGTATGTACTGTGCAGAGTGTGTGTCTGTGGCTACGGTATTTATTTAGGTGTTGAAGGTGAAATGAATCTCTGTTGTTTCCCCCTGGGCTGAATCTTTACCTGCTCTCCCAGCTGAAAGCCAACACTGCTTCTCCGGAGCACGGGAACTCCTCCCAACATGGTGGGTGGACATTTCCCGGACTTCAGGAGAAAAGCCTTTTCCCCTTCCGCCCCCTAATGAAACCCTCCCTCCCCCTTACCCATATTCCCACTCGCTTTTGCCTTCATTTCCAAAAGCTGGTTGGGCTCCCACTGCTCTGCCCCTTTCCCTTGTTTTTCCAACTGTTTTGGAGCCCAGTGGGTGGCTTGGGACAGAAACCTGCCCAGCCCACAGAACCCGTTGAAATGCTTCCTATGGGGCTGATAAAAGCAGTTGTTTGGGTTTTTTTTCAACCAGAACCCAAAATAGCTGTTTCCAGTGCAACAGGCACATCACCACCAAGCCGGCTTGGCATGGTGATGCTCTGGAGGAGGCAGCCAAGCTGCTGCCCTTTCTCTGGGTGTGCAGGTGAACTGGGAGTAACTGCACTGGGATTGGTGGGGCCACTGGGAGCATCCCTCAAGGAGCTGTTTTTCTTAACCCGTTGATCTCAACCCCTGCCTGTTGGGCTCTTCTCAAGGCTCCTAAACAAAGCCCATCCTTCATTTGATAACATAGCTGCTTTTTTTTGAAGAGTGGATGGATTTCTTCATAAATCTTTTTTTTTTTTTTTCCACCAAATTCAGAGGGAAGAGAAGGGGAGGAAGGGGAAACCCCCCAGCTCTTGTCTTGGTGGCTCGTCATGCCTGCCTTTAATTGACAGACCTTGTTATTAATGTTCTCCAGCCGCCTCTCATCCAGAGCTCAAACCTCCCTTTTAAAGCCCTGTCATGTTAAAAATTGACGTGTGTTGACTTTGGCCTGGGAGAAGCTGGGCCCTGGCTGTAGGTAGGAACTGCATGTGTTTAGTCTGGCTTACGTTTTATTTTCCCCTTTCATCAAATTAGTTCAGCTGTATTTTTTTTCTGAAGGAAAGAAAAGAAAAGAAAAACTGTTTGACAATCCGAGGCTCCAGGTTAGAATTGCAGCATTGCGTTAAAACAACAAAAAATAGCTTACAAATGTGGGCTGCGGCAGGGTGGGTGGAGATGGGGCCGCTGGAGCAGAGACGGGAAAAGCAGCTGCAAGTAAACACCATCTCCGAGGAGACACACAGAGATTCCTCCTGCAACCCTGCTGTTTGTTTGTTTGATTTATTCCAGTTGGGGTAGTTGCATTCAGCCTTGTTCAAATTAGTGCTGTCCTGACTGCATCAGATTTTTCTCCACCCTCCTCCTAGTCTTGCAGTGGATACCTAAGTTCTCCACCCCAAAGCTTAGCCAGGGATGTGCTGCAAGCCCAGTGAGATGACCACTAGGCTGAGCTGGAAAGCCAAGGAAATCCTCCTTCTTGCCCTCTTAATGCATTGGGATTAGGAGCCATGTGGTGCTTTTCATTGGTATCACAGTTCAGATCCAAGCTGTGTTGGTAGGGATGCTTCTGCCCATGAGTGTGGAGTGGAGGAGTTCCCATGTGCTGTGGAGAAAATGTCCTGCTCCTACTGCTCCAGAGTTTTACTGATACCTTAGTGCCTTGCTGTGTGAGGCATCTGCCCCTCCTTCCAGTGTGTTTCCCCAGGCACTTCAGGGTTAAACGCACCTGAAATGTTGGTGGGGTTCACTTAACATCTAGGAGGTCTCCTCAGCCCTGAGTGACTGACCAGGGAAGCACCAGCTGCTGTTTTGGTGCCAAATGAAAAGAAATAGCTGAAGCCTCAGGAAGTTACTAATGTGTTGGTGTCACCATCCTGCCTGCGCTGAATCCAACCCTGTTCTGCCCGGGGCGGATGAGAGAGACTGGCCTGGGGCTCGAAACAGTGTCAGGGGAAACCGCAGGTGAGGCTGCCAGGAGGCTCCATGGGGGTAAGGAGGGGTCCTCACTCCCGCCCCCTCAAGAGCATGTCAGTGCCATGTCCTCATGCCCCTTTGGGGTTTCTCCTGTGGTGCCTGTGGATGTGGGAACAATGGGGGTCAGCATCTGCTGCTTGGTCCATGCCGTGTCCATGCAGAGCCAGCGTCACTCCTGCTAGGAGTGACCATCCCATTGCACTCAAACAGTGCAAGTGAAGTGGAAACAGACAGAAAGGATCTTCATTAGTCCTGGGGCATGTTGAGGACAAGCTGTCTTTACCTCCTGAAAGGTCTCACAGGTGGGTGCCTCGCAGCAGTTCCCATGCATCCTTTTTTCTGAATCTCGTGATGGTGTTTCTGTGGGTCCATGGGATGCCCACAACACAGCCCTACACCCGCTGCTCACTGAGTGCAGTGCCAGACCCCACCATGCTGGCAGCCTCAGGACCCTCAACCTGATTTAGCCCCCTGGTTTTTGGCCATATGAGGGCACAAGAACAGGTCCCATCCACACTGCTGACTGCCCCACAGTGGTCATTGCAAGGGAGGCTGGAAGGTTCCTGGCTCCCTGATGAACCTATAATGAAATAGTTGCACCCAGGGAAGCTTGGGGAGATTTGGCACCAATACCTCTTCTCCCCACAGCCATGATTTCTTTCCGAAGGGCTTGGCTGGGCAGCGTGCCCGTACACACGAGGACTCAGCTCCTCAGAGGGAGGCTGAAATATTTTCTAACAGCTACTTTTGTAACATTAGCAAAATCAAAGGAAAACGTGTCAAAATTCCCATTAAGACGCATTTAACTTCCCTTGTTTCAAGACAAAGTGTCTTTGCCTGAAGGCAGGTTTCGGGTTTGCTGGGGCGGCCGTGGGAGACTATTGGATTACAGGCAGCACGGAGCCAGATTTTGCTCTCTTCAGGGTAAAGGCTTTTTCTAATCAGGATCAGTTTAATTCTGTCATCTGAATTATTAGCTTGGCTCCGTTTCTGGCCTGTGCAGGAAGGAGATGAGGGAAAGGAGCCTGTTGCTGGAGGAGGGGAGCAGAGCGGGGAAAGGGTCTGAGCCCCAAAGGGCAGAGCCTCTGCCTGCCTGGGACCTGCTCTTTGCACTGCAAAACTCCCATGTTTGAGTTTTAGGTGCTGATGCATAGTGGGAGATGTGAAGGCCTCCAAGGGCTTGACAGGTACGGATTAAGCCTTGCCACATGGCTCTGCCATAGATAAGCATCAACTGGATTTGCTGGTGAGGAAACTGAGGCACAGAGCAGTGACCATTTGCATCCCCCAAAGCCCCTTGGCGGCAAGGAAGGGGAGGGAACGTGGAGCTGTCAAGACTAGGCTGCCCTGGCCTGCAGAGAGGTAAGATGAATTCCTCGTTAAATAGAGGAGACAGCGAAATCCCTCCTTTCCTCCTGGAAAAAACAGCATCTCTGCATCCTGGCTCATGTGTCAGGGGAGGCTGTTTGGACCTTTACCACATCCTTGCTTTGAAAAGGATACGCCTTTTTCCCTTCCCTTTTTTCCTTTTTTTTTTTTTCTCCCCCAAGAGTGAGGGTGTGTACGGAAATTTGAAGGCAGTGTTTTCCATATTACTTCTCCAACAACCTCACTCGCCATGTCACAGGTCCTGTCTGTGGGCCCCATTCCCAAGTGGATCCGGCTGCTCGTGCTCTGGACGTGCAGAGTCTTGCTGCTCTCAGCCCAGGCACCCAGGGAGCGTTTGGGCTGTTTAACGTGCTCAGAGGGCACCAGCCCACACCAGGCAGCGCCCGTAACAAATAATAACTGACTTGGTGGGTATTGATGATGGCATCATAAGGAGAGTGTGATGGGGAGCGTTAGCACGACAGTGCTGAGAAGGGCTGGCCTTGGCTGAAGGGGCTGGGCAGTGCATCCTGAGCGGCTGGTCACTGAGGTTTGGGTTATCTGCACCTCTGAATGGGATGAAACGAGGCTGGATTTTGGCATCAAAGGGGAGCTGGTGCTTGCTCTTGGGGGGAGCAGCCAGCTCTGGTGCCTGCATGTTCCCAAGTGGTTTCTTGAAACGAGGGGAAAGCTACTAACATGACGGTGACCCCATTTTTGTTTCACCCATGCAATTTAGGAGACAGGTGAGCCTAGCTTCAGCCCACGAGCTGGATAACTGCTTGTCCAAAGGTGGCACCAAGATACCTAAAATGAGAGGAGGCAGGCACAGGTGGGGTCATCAGGATTAGCCAGGCCACCAAGGCACCCCTGGGGTGGCTGAGGCTTAGAGGAGCGTTCAAGGACTCCAGAACATCCGATTTGAGCCATTGAGCAAATCTGCAGGCAAAGGCAACCAGCACGGGGTGATGCTCGTCTGAGCTGCATGTTGTGCAGAGCTACAACAAGGACAGTCCTTGCAAAATAGTGGGAAGTGCTGGAAGAGGCAGAAATAAAGCAGGGGCAGGGTGGGCTGGCTGGTGGACTCACTGGCAACGGGCACCCTTGGGAGACCCCAAGCCTTCTCCTGGTCTGCTAATGCCCGCCCTGCAGCTGGAGTGTCAGCTGCTGCTGAAGAGCAACTACTCTTCAGAGCGAGAGACTGAAAGAAGCAGCGCCGTGCATCCTCTCCCTCATGCCAAAGGGGAACGTGGCTCCTCAGTAGCACCGTGCGTCCTCTCTCTCATGCCAAAGGGAAATGTGGCTCCTCAGTTCTGCTTACCCTGGGGCAAGATGCAATTCAATGAGACCTTCCCCATCCTGCGGCAGTGAGACATCTCTACTTAATAAACTCTCTGCTCTTTGATTATGCTCAGGCCATGGTCGTTCAGAGGTCTGAGCCCAGGTAGGATTGAGATGTGCTGGGCAGAGCTGGGGAAAATGGATGAGTTGCAAAAGACCTGGGGAGTTCTTAGCAGATCTGCCCCTGAGTCATGTCTTACTGGGTTTTTATAGGGTTTCCTTAACACCCATGAGGAACAGGAGAGACCTAGCTGGTACAGGAAGGGTCTTCAACCTATTAGATTTGAGGACCAAAGAACTGCTTGTTCACTTGGCAGGGCCAGTCCTGGGGTGGGAGCAGGGAGATTCAGCACAGGGCGGGGGAGTGATGTGAACAGCACTTGATCTGGCTCATTGGTGATGGGGAACCCATGACTGGACCCATATTGGTCAGTGTGTAGGGGTCCCACATGTGGCAGAGCTGAGCTCCACGAGGATGGAGGCTGAAATGATGTTTTTGGCTTTGTTCCTTGCTGGCATAATCAATCTTTTGCAAGAGATGCTCTCCGCTCAGCGTTTCTGACGTTATCTCATCCCCACTGTCAAGTGCAGGCTGAAAAAGTGTCCCAGTGCTTTCATTTTCAGCCACTTAAGCCCTGAGCATCTTTGAAGCCTTGGCTCCGTGCTTCCCTCTGCACCCACGTCTCCTCACTGATGAGTGGCTGTTGCGCAGGGAAGCCAGTCTGTGTCTTTGGTGTCCCACCCCTGCAAGATGCTCCTTTCCCCATGGCCTGTTTTGGTCCATAAAGTCCTTTAGGTCCCCTATGCCAGAGGTTATCTCTTTCCTCCTAAATCAGGAGCTCATGGTTGTATGTCTGAGTCCAGGAACACAGCGGTCCTGGAGTTCTCTTTCCTTGGCTTCCTTAATCTGATGGAGTCAACATGCTGGCTCTTTTGCTGAGTCCAAATTTTTTCCAAAGAAGGTAATTTTTGGTCATTTGACTGTGGGGTATGCTAGTTTATCTGCATTTGGGATTGCACTGTGTATTTTAAGACTGTTGATGGTTGTGAGATGCGATGCTAATGTGTGGGTTGTCGAGAGTCAACATGTCTTTGGGTCATTGCTTCTGCCATGGAGCTGCTGGAGCTGGTGTCCATGATGCACAAAGTACTATCTGGGCTGGTGCCTCTTTGAACATCTTCCCCAACGTCTTCCAGCCTAGTCCATGTAGCCTGGAGTCTCTTTTTCTTCTAGAAAGAGATCAAGAGGATGGGAAATGGTATGGACTCAGGTCATGGGAGCTTTTCTCCCATCGGCATGAGCCACTGAACTTGGGTGACAGGGACAGCGTTTCCCAGGGCTTTCAGCTGGGACAGCCTGCAGCCACTCTCAGCAGCTGGCCAAAGCCTCCATCATGCTTTGGCAACACTTCTTCCCCAGAGAGGTTGGTGCCACCTCAAACTCTGTCTTGCAGCTGCTCCTCGGTGAGCACAGGCCATGTCTGTAGCTCCTGTCTGGGCATTTCATGGCGCACTGCCACCCACTCATGGGACAGGGACCTTCTCCCAGCTGCTGGGGGTGGGCAAAGCTATGAGCAAGCGTGCTGGGCTGTTATGCCTCCAAAGCTGGCTGGTGACGCTTCCCTGCACCCCAGGGTGCCTCACCAAAATAGCTGCTATGGAAAGAGGTTTGTTGACTTTTTTCTTTTCCTTTTCTTTTTCTTTCTTTTTTTTCTTCCTGTGCTCAAACTTCCCCAGACCTCCTCAAAAGGCTCTGGCATATCATCCTACAGATGTGGCATAGAAGCCCTGGTTGCAAAATATATCCGGCATGGCAGTTGGTAGTGTTGTGCAATCTCCATCAACTTACGGAAACCACTGAGAGATACTATTAAAGAGAGACTCCGGCCCCATCCATCACTCCAGCCGCAGTCACATGTCCTGCTGTCAAGCAGAAGGGTGCAGGCAGGCAGCGCAGGGGCTGTAGGCACCAGGAGAGCTTTTCCTTGCAGTGGGTGCTCTTGTGCGTGGGTGGATGGGATATGACCTCTCTTCCGGCACGTTTTGCTGCTTGGACTGGATCTGTTGCGTTGCCGCTTATGTCCTACTGTTAAATATTCCTCTTGTATCTGTCAGTGCTGCTGGTTTCAAGCCAGTGGTCAAAATCTGGTTGATTGTGAATGGCCATGCAAAGCTCAGTGGGGAAACATGGCAGAGGTGATGGTTATAGTAGCTCTGAGAGGCCAGATGTGGGATGGGGGTGTGAAAGCCGTTATTGAGACCTCAACATGTTTCCTTTTTCTTAAACTGGGAGAGACTTTCTTGTGGACTCCATGGCCCAGGCTGTCCCCTGGGGCAGTCAGTGCGGTGTGCTCAACTAGGCTGTCCTAGCATGGGGCAGCCTGTGCCACCACATCTGACACCACAAGCACGTGTGAGAAGGAGCTGTGGCAGCCAGAGACCCCAGGTATCATCTGCTTTGCAGAAGGAGGATGTTGTGCAAGTCAGAGGATGCTGCAGGGACTTGAAGCCAGAGGAGAGACGGGGATTGCAGGTGTTTGCAGGAACAAGGGCATCCATGCTGTTCCTATGCAGCTGGCTGGATTTTTTCAACTAAAAGGGAAGCCTGTGGATGAACAACACCAAATGGGGAGCAGGACTCTACCTGCCCACGTGGAGAGGTGCTCCTGGAGGCAATGGCTGGTCTGGTGATGGGGCGTCCCCCTCCCAGCCTGCAGCTCTGTTCCCTGGGGCTCTTGCTAGTTGGCTTCCCAAATAAACAGGGTCTAGGCTGCAAGGCGACACTTGTGTAACAACCCAGGTCTCCTGGATTGGCAAGAGCATCAAGGGCCGCGAGGACAGACTGGCAACCCTCATCCGTAGGCAGACTTGGGCAAAGGGCCACAGGACACCACCCCCACCCATTCCTGCCCTTGGGACACCTTCCCCATCAACCCAATGGCTGTGGCAGATGCCACAGGGCACCAGGAAGGGACACAGGGCTGGTGCAAGCAGCCATTGCTTGCCCATCGCTAATGAACCCTGCTCAGCATGGCAGGCTCTTTATCACCATGGCTTTATTGCGTGGCACCTCCTGGCCCAGCTCACCCTCTCCTCCCAAGCTGCCTCTCGCCCATCTCTCTCTCTGCAGGCATATTAAATCCCCGAGGTCTGCCTGGGAGAAATTGCCGTGGCTCCATTACCCTGCTGTCAGCATCCGCTGCACTTGTGGGAATCGGGCTCTGCATCAGAAAATAATAAAGGCAATATTATGAGCAGAGGGGAGAGGAGATTAAAAAACCTGTTTAAAGAGCCTTTTGGTTCCCATGCTGTTTATTGCAGATCATGACTTTGGGTTATTTTTGTTGTCACTGAAGTTGGACTTTTAATTTTCCTCTGATCGCCAAGTGACTGGTTTGTAATTTCCCTATGGCTCTGAGGATTAAAAAAGGCTGGTTTTTAAAGTACCTGTTGCTCCCCAAGATCAGCTAGTGATACTTTCTCTGCTAGTTGAAGTGCTAATTAAATCCTTTATTTAGCCAGATCACGCACTGCATCTAACCCCGAGGCTGAGCCAAACTCATAGTGGCAGTGACCGAGATGCCTGGGGAGGAGGACTTCGTGTCCCAGTGCTGGGCTAGTTCTGTTCTCCTTGGGATCTTGCTGTCACACTTACGTTTATCCGGGATTTTTTTTTTTTTTACTTTCCTGTGTGTTTTGGTCAATTTTCACCCTTAATGCCTCTGGCTGATGAGCCTACTGAATTCTGAATTGCACAGAGTGGTTTTCACGCACTGACACATTTGCGCTGAGGGTTGGCAGCACTATAAAGGGAAGGTATTTAGGTCCTCCAGCCAAAACTGCTGTCTCCTCCACCCTCATGCCAAATGCTTTATCTGTGATAGGATTTGGTTTTATTTTGGTGGTGGTGGTTTTCTAATTAATGAGTAACTGCATACATAAATCCCATGAGCTGCAGAAGCAGTGCTGGGTGATGGGTCTTGGTATTGTGGAGTTGTCAGTGACAGATGCCACAGTGAGGGCTGTTAGGGCTCATGGCAGCCCCAGCCCTGGAGAGTGTGCAGTGTCCAGCATGGACATGCGGCTGCTTCTGGTTGTCCTGCCTGGGTGCTGCCTGCCTTGACAGCAGTGCCCAACTCTGTACTATTGGGTTTGTGTTATACCCCCCAGCCAAGGGGGTTAAGGTTACCTGGGGGGGGCTTAACTCATTTTATTGCAGTGCAGGTCCTTGTCAAGCCTGTAGAGTTTCACTAATGTGAATCTGGAATCTGTCACACAAGCAGCTCTGCCTGCGGCTCCAGGGCAGATGTCACTTCAGCTGGCATGGAGACAGGAGAGGAGGGTCAATCTTGGAGATGTTGGCTGGAAGCAGCTCCTGGAGGGCTCCAGACTGAGAGTCGGGGACTGTTGACAGTGCTAAATCAGCTCAGCTCTAGCCTTGCTCAGTCAAGTCCTGCAAACTCCAAGGATGGGGCTCCTCACACCTCTGGGGACTAGCCCAATGCTGTGCTCTTGTCCTGCTGATGGCAAGAAGGAGCAGGAAGGGATGAGCATGACATTGCATGTACCTCCTTCAGGCGCGGGGCTATGGCAAACACCATTGACGTGGGGGTCTGGTGGAGCAAGATGGGCCATGACTGATGTAGTCGCTGGCCTCTACTCAGAAGAGCTGCTGCAGGCACTGCTGGGATGCGTGGTACATGCCTCTGCAGTGGGTTTACCGATCGCCTGAGATGTGAGTACAACTTGAACCTGTGCCATGCACACACTCAAAGGGAGCCAGAGCTGAAAACCCACCTCAGGAGCCACCACTTGATTTTGATTTTCTGTCTTTTCTTTCCCCACCCTGTTCCCTGGGGGTTGGCATGGGCAGAGCTCTTCCCAAAGGCAAAGAGGTTGCTAGGCTTTGCTGGAGATGAGCCCAGGTCCAGTCCCTGCTCCAGTCCCACCACTGCTCGAGTGCCACCATGGTGCTCA
Organism: Tauraco erythrolophus; assembly: GCF_009769465.1. Lineage (NCBI taxonomy): Eukaryota > Metazoa > Chordata > Aves > Musophagiformes > Musophagidae > Tauraco > Tauraco erythrolophus. The sequence continues at coordinate 13,460,923 of NC_141476.1, forward strand.
GCTGGCAGGAGGAGAGCAGAGCTCTGCCACTCCTCTGGTCCATCCCTCTCCCTCCTCCCAGTCTTGGAGAGCTGATTTGGGGCTCCCCCACCAATAGGTCATGCTGACATCAAAGATGAAAATTTAAAAATCCACTTATTTCTAAAGAAAACTTGAAGCTGAGCTTTCCCAGCTGGAGGGCAGGGGACAGTTGCTTTGCAATCACTCCTGGCTTGCTGTTGAAAACATCTTGGTCAGATTTTTATCGATGCCTGAACAGGAACAGCCTGGAACAACTGCCTCTGGAGAGATGAAGTGGTTGCCTGGAACAATGTGAGATGCTCCTGCCCAGACAGCTGAGGTGCATTTTGAGTGACACTGATTTGGTGTTTGGCTGGGCTCGATGTCCCTGATGTTTTGTGGCAGAGCCGGGTGGCTGCTGTCTGGCCTAGGGAAGACTATTTGCTGTGTGGTGATGCCCACAGTGGGCATCTCCAGTGCAGAGATGGGGTCAAGGTGAGATCAGGTGGTGTGGGGGAGTTGGGCTGGAAGTGGTGAGATTTGCTTTGTGGTGTCTCTGAGCAGCTTTGGGGTAAGGTGGATCCCAAGGAGGTTACAGCATCCTCCAGGGATGGTGATTTGGGCTGGGAGAGGAACCTGCACAAGGGAGGTGGATGCTGAAGAGCAAGAAACTGATGGTCCAGGCTGGGATGGATACTTGGTGGGCAGGGAGGAGACTGAGCCAGTTGCCTGAGAGCGAGCCCGGGCACAGAGCCTGGGTGATAGGAGGGAGATGGGCTGGAAGGCAAGGGGAACAAAGAGCTGTGCTCCCAGTGGGCAGTTAGCACAGCTCTGTGAGCCCAGACCCTGTAGGGATCAACCTACTGCTTGGCTGATGCTGCTAGATGATCTCCATGGAGAGCACCTGCCCCAAAAGCCCAGGCACCAAGCGGGACAGGTTGGCTTGTGCTTCCCATGGCCTTGAATGCCGACATTGTCTCCCACTGTCAGGGCTTGTGCCATTCCTCCCCTCTACCTTCACTGTCTCGTTCCCTTTCATATCCCTATGGAAAGAAAACAAGCCCTTTGCTCCAGCAGCAGCACAAACCAGAGGGGAAGGGGGACAGCGAGGCCATGGCTCGCACCAACCCTTTGCCACCTGCACAGTGCTGGTGGCCAGGCTGGGAGCGTTGGGCAGCACTCAGGCTTTCCAGTAAGGCCAGGATCATGGCAGGGGGCAGGGACAGGAAGCGTGCAGCAGGAAGCTGGCCTCCATGCTGCCCGGTATTCCTGCGTGCTGGAAAGCCGAGTCATGCTTCCTGTGGCGTGCCGGGATCGCCTCCGCCCTGGCCCTGTGCAGTGCCTGACACTGGTCTAGATGCAGCCCTGGGGCTGCAGGGCGCCTGTTCTCAGGGATGCGGGAACAAAGCAGTGCTCAGTGCCTCTGGTCCTCAGTGTGGGATGCAGCCCAACGCTGTCCTGAGGATGCTCCAGGCACAGGTCCCAGCTGCAGCACCTCTCGTGAGGATCACACCCCAACATGGAGATGGTTAAGCCAAGGTGAGATGACACCTAACTGCAACAGTAGACAGCACGTGTGTGTTTTAGGTGTCCTTGGTGTGGAAATGACTAGTGCCTCATGGCAATGAGTCCCAGACGGAGCCCTGTGCCCCCACGGCAGTGCCCCATTACTCCTTCCCTACTGCTGGCTCATCCCAGTGTGTCTCCTCCATGTCATGCACCCACGCTGTTCACAGGGGTCCTGTCTCCATGTGTACCTCTGCTCTGCACCTCCTGTGGTTTGGCCATGGAGAAATCCGAGCTACTGTGTGTTAGGACAGTTGGCAACAGACCCATCCCTAAGAGATGGCATTATTTCCTCTCCTCTACCCACAAGTGGCCCATGGCCAAGAGCAGGGCTTATTACCATGTTCTCTCCAGCTGGAGTTTCCCCCTTTCCTCCTGCCTATGCTGCTGCCTGCAGTCCAGGTAGGACCACGAGACTTTGGGCCCTTCTCTCAAAACCTCTTCCACATCTATGCTTTGGGTTATTTCCTTTGTTAAGGTGCTCGTGTTTTAGCCAGAAAGACCTCAACTGATCAATAATTATTGTGATTCCCTTTCCTTGTGCCCATAGATGGCTCCGTTAATCAATGTGCCATTTAAACAAACCTGGGCTCTGCGCTGACACAACAGCATATCTCCAACAGTGTTGTCAGCTTTGACCTCCTCTGACAGCCCGCCAAGTGAGTTCAAGCCTCTGCAAGATGCTAATGTCCAAGCTTACTCTTGCACCAGAAAGTCCATCCGGTGGCCGTGTCCTGGCTGCGTTTCGTCTGCCGCCTTGCAGCTGTGCAAAACCACTGCTGCCCTTGGTTGCAACATCACTGCTCTGTTGCCCTCACCTTTCTTTCAGCACGTGGCTGAGATTTCCCTCTCAGTGTGCAAGGAGGTGTTGACAGCTGTCCTGGATGATGCAGAGCATTGTCAGTGGCAGTGCGAGCACTGGGATGGCTGCAGCAGCCCCCGCTTCGGAACTGGGCTGGCACAGCTGGCAAAGCGGAAAGCAGATGGGTACAGGTAGTGAGAAAAGTCCCACTGGGGAACTTTTTGGATAGAAAGAGGGTCCTGGTGTTCCTGTTTGAAGCTGACCCATGCCAACATGGCTTAGGAGTGCAAACTGGAGCAACTGAAGCTCCACAGTTCACAGGAGGGGAAAGTAGATTCCCAAACAACGTTGTGAGGCCAGTGCCGTGTATTTTCTAGGCTCAGAAAACTTATTTTTTTGTTTTCTGTCATTCTAGCACAAGTTTAACAACCCTGGTGAGTAGGACAAGCTGCTTTTCTAGAGGGTTTCTCCAGCACAGCTTTGCCATGGAGAGAGTCAGTCTGGTTCAGCCTGCAAACCCCTCATGCTTTTTCCTTGGCAGTGCTTGCGCTGGGACCATGAGCCTGCCAGCTTACACGTGGCCTGCCAGTGATCTCTGCTGCCTTGGCCACCTTTCCCAGCACACCTGGAAGCAGGCTTGATCCCTGTTTGAAAGCCAAGCTCTACCCATGAGCTTCACCAAGCTCCTTGAGCCCAGCCCAGCCTACCCTACAGGCTTCCAATGAGTCCGTGTGAGAGCAGTCCCCACGTCCCTGTCACCTCAGTCCAGCAGCAAAAACACCTACTTGCTAAAAATCCCAACCAAAACCAAACACACACACACACACACACACACCCCCCAACCCCATCACCAGCTTTCCTCCGTCTGATCCCCCGCTGTGGAGGGGTCAGCCCTCTGCCAACCTGCTGCTGTAGGAAGCGGGAGCGTGGCTGGGGGCTGCGGTTTCCCACGCAGCTGCTTTCCCGGCCGAGATTGCAGGGCTGGAGTAATGAGTTACCCAGCCCTCTGAGGAGAGGAGAGCACAGTGGGGCTGGTGGTGTTTCCAGGGAAGGAAATCCCAGCACTTCGTGAGCTCCACATAATCGTGGGTAGCAAGGAGCAGGAAGGGCTCGTTAGGAAGGAGCGAGGAAACGGAGCCGCTGCCTCGACCCGAGCACACTTTTTAGGACCGGAAAGTGGGAGTAGGAAGGCATAAAAGTGCTTTGAGCTTTTGCAGAGGATTGCAGAGGGCAAAAGGTGAGGGGAGAGGGAACAAACACTGGCGCGGCGCTCGAGGAGGGGGGAGCTGGCATGTGCGTGCTGTGGAGGGGACTTCACGGTGGAGTTGCTAATTAAATAAGAAAGACTCGTCTCCATGCTTGTTAGGTTAACTCAGCAGGGATATCGAAAAAGCAAATTCCTCCCAGCAAGTGTAATTAGGGGGCCGGAATTCCTCTGGTTCCTCGTCCTCCCTGCGAATCCTGCTAAAGCCATCAGGTGAGGATGCGGGGTGAGGGGGGAACACGCAAGTCCTGCGCAATAACAATCCCCCCCTCTCCCTGCGCGGCAAGGATTTCACATCAAGGGTTGATATTTTTCTCTCTGATTATTCCAGGGTGGAAAATACACGTTCAACAAAACAGGCTCCTCTGGGCTGGGTCGCTGCTTCCCCTGGGTCAATGTGCTTGTGTTGGAGGTGGAAAGAGGACTGCGAGGAGTCTGGGCAGGGCACGGACAGCTCCCAGCCCACCGAATTTGGGAGATGTCCGTGCACAGCATGGGGGTCCTGGATGGTGCTGCTGACCCATCAGGGATCTACCTCATCTTCCTTGCCAAGGGGTGCGTGGCACATTTCAGGGCTCACATGGCACACCATGGCATGCGTTGCTGTGTTTGTGCCGGCACTGCCTGGGCAGGCAAAGGAGGATGCTCATGGAGGGCAGCGCATGAAGACATGTCTCACCTGACACTGGAGGACACCAGGTACCTCTGGAAACAGGGACATCGGGAGTTACATGGCATGGGGCAGGATGGAGGGCACGGATGGAGGGTAAGGGGCTGGGAGAGGAAATGTGAGGGGAGGAGAAAGGGTGAGCCTGGGACCTTAAAGAGCAATTAGTCAAAGCTGAATTGTTTTTCTAAACTCTTAATGAAAACAAAGAGTGGGGCATGGCCCAGATGGTGCCAGGGGATCAAATAAATGTCCCACTCAGGAAGCAGCTGCTACTGGGAATGTTTCCTGCCAGCCCTGCTGCTGCTCACAGCCACTTTTATTATTTGTTATTTTTCAGGTCTGCAGCTGGGGTTTCCCTCCAGCTGTGTGGAAATATGCTTAAGGCTGGTCCACGCCAAGAGGAGAAGGGCCTGCTTGGGCTCGTCCCTGGCCCGTGGCAGCCCTTGGGCATGCAGCCTCTCTCCCAGCATCTGCAGCCACCCTTCTCCATTGCAAGTCCTCTGATGGAGTGGTCTCATCCTCTGGCTCCCACCCAGCCTGGTCCAGCACCATCCCTGGCTTGTACGTTATGTGCCTTTATCTTGTGTAGAGTTTTATTCAAGGGCGGTGTCCTGCTTCCCTGCTTGACCCAAGCATCTGTCAGTGGCAGTTCAACATGTCGCTGCTCCATGTGGTTGGTGTGAATGACCAGAAATCAAGAAATCTGACAAAAATGAACGTTTTGGGCACTGTTTTCATCTGCCTGCTGCTTTTTTGAAGCCAGAGAGGTGGCGTTTTCTTCTCTAATCCCAAGGGCTAAAATACCCTTGTTTTTAGGAAAAAAATATAAATCACAATCAAATCAAAGCTCCCCCAACTCCAGCAGCTGGGATTTAAGAATAGCTCCAAACCCAGCCAGAGTAGCTCACTACCCATGAGCTGGCAGCCATGGGCATTTGTCAGCCTGAGAGCCAGCAAGCGGTACCTAAGGGACGTGTGGGCTGAGCTGATCGTGGAGGCTGGTGTCTCTCTGATGGAGGGGATGGTGGCTGAATGGAGGGGGACTGTGCTTTGTCCTCCACGCTGGCTGGTCTCATCCAGTCCACCGGCAGCCCCGCTGCTTTCTTTTTTTTTTGGGGGGCACAAGAGACCTGACTGCCTCACGCACACTTTTCTGTGGCCATCAGTCATGAAAGCTCCACTGTGCCAGTTCCACAGATTTTTCTGGGCTTTCCAAGGCACCTGAAAGTAGGTGTGTGAGGAGCTGTTCTGGTAGAGTAAAGGGTTCATTAGTGCTACCACAGAGGGAAAGAGAACATGTGCTCAACCTCTTATTAGCCAGCAGAGACTTTACACAGGGCTGCGCTTTTGTGGCACAAAACAGTTGGAAAGCTGACTTTGTAGGGCAGCTGCTCCCAGACCAATGTGCTTTTAAGACACAAGGACCATGGTGGGTTGGTGTATATTCAAGTATTTTATTGGGAGACCAGATGTAGGGACCGCTCAGGTCCCTCCTGAGGAACTGTGTGCTCAGCTCCTGCCTCTTGCTTTTTATACATGGAAAAAATGTGTCAAACATGCAATGTTATGGTACAGCCTGATCTCTAGAGGATCTCATTTTCCACACAAGCCCTTCTCTGTGTACCCAGGAGGATGAGTATGGTTGGTTTGCTGAGGCTCGTGACTGGCTTTCATCCAGTGTCCCCATCCAGGGTGGAGTTGGATGACTCTGAGCAGGCTGCCCCACTGCTCGGGGATGGGGATTGCCCCAGACGGCCAGTATGGGGGCTTGGTGAGTTCCCACATGGCAAAAGGAAGCAGCTGTGGAGCAATCAGCACCGCTTAGGATGGTGCAGGAAACCCCCATGTGCCCCGGGGTTTGGCAGCGCAGCCCTGGCGCTGTGGTCCGGTGTGCTGGCAGGGAAGGACCCTCATTATCGAGCCATGTCCAGGAGTTTTGCTCCAGTCAAACCGTTAGCTCAAGCCATTGCAGTGATTTGGAAATGCCTGCGCCGGGTTTCAGGCTGGGTCAGGGTGGGGGGCTGTTTCCCGGCTGCGATGGCCAAGGCTTTGCCAATTCATGCTGGAGACATCACTTCCCTGCCCGTCATAGCCTGTCCCGGGATTTGTGGTTATGTCCTCAGAGCTGTTTGATCCACTAAAATCACAGTTGATCAAAGGGGCAGTTTACAAGAACAAAACACTGGGTGACTTCCTCCAGTGGTGCCAGAGGCAGCCCTTCGGAGACGAGGTACAAGAAAAGAAGAAATCTTTTAACTGCTGTGTCTCTTGGCTCCTCTAATAGCTGCTTCTGTGGGATAGCCCGGCTGCACAGCCCAGGCAAGGGGCGAGGGATAGAATGTTTTTTAAAAAAATAAAGAATATATATATATATATATATATTCTGGTAGATTACTTTGGATTTCCACTTCTACACACATACACGTTTGAAAAAACATGAATTCTTGCTTTTCAGGCTTGTGAGCAAGCTTGGCTGCTGCAGTAACTCAAAAGCAGAAGCCCTCAATTGCTCATCTACTGAACAAGCGCAGAGTGAAAGCCCAACAGGCCCATCAGATTTGGGGTTTGCACTTCAGTTGGGAGACAGAAATGACGGCAAAAGCGGGGACACTTGCCAGCCAGCCACAATCACCCTATTCCTGCTGGTCCCATGTTTCTTTCAGTGAATGTTTTAGTTCTTAATATAAGATTTAATTATTTTTGCTTGGACAGGGGAAGAAAGAGACATCTAACAATGGCTCTCCTGCACAAAGAAGCATGCAGGACCACATTGTCCTCCTGCCTGAGACATGGGCAGTGCCACCAGTGCGAGAAGAGGCTTGTCCCAGGTAGGTGCTGCCAAGCTGGATCTCAGCTGCATACTGCCTTGTGGTCCCTCTACTGGGTGATCCTCCAAAGCTTTCCTGACTTTTCACACTAGTGAATCGGGAGGTTTGCTGTGGAACAGGGACCACGTTGAGCATTTTTTCTGAAAGCCAGAGAATCCTCTGGGATGGTTGCACCAATCCTGATGGTCTCAGGAGTGGATGGGATGGGCTTTTTGGAGGGACTGTGTAGAAGTGACCACCACTCCGAAGGGAGCTCAGGTAGAGGTTCAGAGCAGCACTCCTGAGAGAGACCTTTCTGTGCTGGTCTGTATATTACCAGAACATCAAGCTGCTGAAAACAGAATGGGTCCCATTGCACAGGAACGGGAGGAGATGGGCAGAGAGTGGAAAGTCATCTGGTGGTGGGAAGCATTAAAGAGGGCTGGGCAGAGGGGTGCTCCCCACCCACCCTTTGTGCTCTGGAAAAAGCCCGCTCCCCAGGTAGAGGAGGAAGCTGGCAGTGACGATGCACTCCAGATGTCACCGTGCAATCAGGGAGGCTATTTATAGGTCACTAATTGATTAGGGCAGCCACAGCAGGAGGAAATGACTTTCAGGAGGGACAGAAAACCGCAGTGCGCACCCAGCTTTGGAGAGGTCTTGGGAGGAGCAGAAAGTCCAAAATCAATCAAACTACTTTGGAAAGGGGCATTTCGCTGGGATGGCACCTGACTTGGGGTACGGCCTGAAGAGAAGTTGTATACCTGCCTGTGCTGTTTGTGGAGGCCTCTTGGTAGGACAGAGCTGTTGTTGGTCTGGGAAGTTCCATGGAGATGCTGCTGGCTGTACTCTGTGCTGGGGCATGAGATGGCGCTTTTGGCTCTCCTCTAGCCATCCCCTAAGAGCCTTTCTATCTCTTCTGACTTCCAGTTGGAGGCTTTATCCCCAGGAGAGGCTCTCAGCATTAGTTCATTAAAAGCTAATAAGTAGAACTGGCATCAGCTCAGAGAACACCTTAAATGCTAGTTGACATCCTCCTAGGTGGGATGCTTTTCTTTGTTAACTTCTTGAGCAAGACGTGTTCTCTCTAGACAAGGGTTGACCTCACTGTTGGCCATCAGGCTACTCAAGCCAGAACATCTCAGAGCAATTGCAGCTTTTCCTTACAGCCTGGAAGATGCCAAGTTATCTCAAGAATAAACCTGGGTAATGTCATGTGCCTGTGACAGGCTAGAGACTGTTTTCTGATGTGAGATCCCAGCCCGAAGGGATGGAAATACTGGGGAGCAGGCTGGGGCTGTCCCAGGCGAGTGTGCTGAGATGGTGTGAGCTGCAGGAATGCACTGTCTCCGAGTCTGCTCGTTTGGAAATGGTGCTCTTTTCAACGGTTCTGTTATCAGATGGAGCATTTCCTTCATCAGTGTTAATATCCATGTAGTGAAACAATGAAAGGGCTTCCTATCAGTTCCAAATAGGACGTGAAAAGCTCTCAGCGTTAAGAGTAGAGGATGCTGGAATAGGGCAATGGGAAACGCCTGAGTCACTGAAATGCCTCTTTGATTCCATGAGGCTGATATGTTCAAAAGGAAGAAGAAAAAAATAAAAAGAGAGAGAGCAGAGCTAGTTAATGATCTGCGGGACAGAGGACAGGAAGGGCCAGCGCTTGCAGCGTGGGCCCTGCAGCGGAGGGGAGACACAGAAGGTGTCTGGCAGGGGCTTTGGAAAGTGGAGAGTGCAGCAGGGTACTGAGTGCAGTGAGCTGCCTGATTTGTTTTCAGAGAGGGAGGGAGGCATGATGGAGAAAGTCTTCCCCAGACTTCCCCTCATCCTGCTGCCTCTTGGCCAGTGCGTGCCAGCTTTGCCCCCCCTTGCCTGGGTGCTGCTGAACCTGTGATCCCGGACCAGAGCGGGGCTGTGCAGTACAGCATGGCATGGGGCAAGGAATCAGGCTAAGGCAATGGTCTCCAGCAAAAACTGGAAGGGCTGAATGTGTCCCTGATGCTCTGTGTGGGTGCAGGACACAGCAGTATCTTTTCTTCATATCTCCCTTCTGCACTGGCAGACCCACCTGGAGCGAACCCTCTGGATGGGCTTGGAGGGGCTGATCTCGGGCTTTGTTGAGCAGCATCAGCAGTGCAGTGAGGCTGTCCTGGGGACTCCGGGTACCTGGAGGCAGCATCAGCCATCCTCCATCCCATGAGCGGGAAGCTCACCTGTGAGCTGCCCCTGCAGCCAGCGGGATTTAGGCTGTCAGTCCTGCTCAACTCTGGGCCTATGAGATCTGAAACGAACTTTGAAATTGCTGTGATTTAACACTCCCTCCAAGCACTGCGGACTTAGAGTAGGGGAGGGGAAAACTGCTTTGCAGAACACCCAAGGTCACCAGCCTGAAGCACAGAGGAGTTGACTCTTTCCATTGCCTGTTGTCCTGGCTGGAGGACGTGCAGGGCAGTTTGTGCCAGAGCCATGAGTGCAGGCAGGAACGAGAGATTTGCTGAGATTGGGCAGCACCTGCTGTCCTGGGACAGAGGGAGCAGGATATCCCCAGCCTGCAGAAATCCCTGGCCTCAAGCAGGGCAGGCAGCCAGGGCAGCACGGTCACTGGCTGCTCTCCTGCTGGGACTGAAGGTCTCCCTGCCCGTCCCTGCTGGCCAGGTGTAAATCTCAAGGCCACTGAACAAACACATGGGCTATGGCGTGTGCCAGGTCAGGGGCTGCGAGCAGACTTTTTGCTGTTACAGGAAAAGCTACAAATACTTTAGCTGTAACCTGTTTTCTCTCTGTTTTGCAAACCATCCCCAGTCTCCTGCAGGCAAACACCTCGTGGGGTGTAATGAGGAGTGCCTGCTGTCCTCCTGGGAAAATTCCTGAATGAAATGAGGTAAGAACTGCAAAGAGGAGGAACCGGAGGAGAGGAAGGAGTCAGACCTGCTCCTTCATGATGGTAAGAGAGATCGGAGCCGCCAAGCTCAGGAGAGAATAGAATAGATCAGTTGGAAGGGACCCACAATGATCTAGTCCAACTGCCTGACCACTTCAGAGCTGACCAAAAGTTAAAGCAAATTATTAAGGGTGTTATCCAAATGCCTCTTAAACACTGCTCAGTGAAGAGCAAGCCCCTTTGTGAGGAGTAAGTTTCTCTTCGTCCTGAGAAGCACCACAGGGGGCTGGAGGGAGCCCAGTGCCGGGGCTGAGGGTGGCCAGGGAAGGCTCACACACAAAGGGCCATCCTGTCTTCACACCTGCGGGTCAGCCGGGTGCTGATAAGGGGATAACGCCACTGACAGAGGCGCATCGCTGGCGGATAGCGGCAAGGCGTTTCAAATAAAGGCAAGCGGCACAGTGACAGGTGATGTGCCTGGGCTCGACTGCACAGGGGAAGGTGGCTGCCGTGGGCATGAGCTGGGGAAGGTGCTGGGGACCCTGTGGAGGGGACAGGGGGAAGTCAGGTGGTTGCCTTTGCTCTTCTGTCTCTGCAGTGCTCAAGCCTAGGCAGTAATTTGGTGTTTGCCGGGATGTGTCCCTGGCCAGGCTGTTTTCTACCACTGTGGGAGAATATAGGCGGTCTGGGTGAGCATGGGCTGGAGCCAGGGCTTGGGCAAAGGCTTGGAGAAACTCTCAGAAAATGCTCCCTCCATCTCCACCTTCTTCAAAAATACACAGCAGATCCCAGCCCATCCACCAAGTCTTTCTAAGAGTTTGCTGAAGTCCCAAATCAGGAACCACTGTGGGTTTCTAGCTATTTTTCCTACTAGTCAGGTATAACTGTGTTTGAATCCACTGCCATGCTGTTCCCTTCGCTTTCTGTGTCTTGCCCAGGACACAATTATACTGAGGACTGCAGACGGTCCCTAGATGGGGCTGGGCTCCTGTGGGAACCAGCATAGCTGAATTCATGTGGGCATTCAGCAATGTTTTGCCTGCCCCCCCTCCCCGCCCCTTTGGTGGGTTTCAGCATTGGGCCGTGGTGGGCACCCATCACTAGAAGGTGATGAGCCCAGGCTGCCCAGCCCTTTCCTTACAGTCTGCACCAAACCATGCTACTTCTAATCCCAAAGTACCGACATTGCCTCTGCCGAGAATGTAGCCTAGGGCTGTGAGGCTTCTCTTGCTCCCCAGGAGGACCAGGAGCCCTCAGCAGCTGGGATGCCCCGTGCTGTGGGATCACCTCCTCTCGTTGGGATGCTGGGGTAACATCTCCCTTAAGTCCTACTCCCTCCTGCCTGTTGTCACCAGTGTGGGGACGTCTGTGCCCGCTTCTCATACGTCCCCCTGTGGGGGTGAACAGGGGCTAGGGGTGCTGGAGGAGGGGGGGGGGGGAGGCTGTGCGTTAAAAAGCAGGTTGTAGATTTAAGCAGCTTTAACGTGCCTTTGCACAGCCCGACGTTCCAGCCGCTGTGGGCACAGCCGGGCCGGGGCTGAGCCCCGGGTGCTCCCTGCAGCCGCTTCCCCCCGGCCGCGGGCAAAAGCGGGCGGATGGTGCCCTCCTGCGGCCCCGGGGCCGGGCTCGCCTCCTCCCGGAGCACGGCCGAGGAGAGGGACCCCGCAGGCTTGTTGAATCAGGCTCCGGGCCGGGGATTTTGGATGTCTCCTCGGTTCTTTTGTTTGTGGGGATGTTTTCCCTCCTCTGGCCTCTGCTTTTCCCTGGCTTCTCATCTGCTGAACTCTCACCTCCGTCTGGCAGCCAGGGATGGCTGAGATGCTACACAGGCATCAAGCTTCTCCTGCACTGCTCAGCAGCCTCTTCCCCGGAGCGGGGTTATCAGGTCCCTGCAGCCCCATCCACATCCCCTGGATCCCTCCCGGGGCCCTGGACCCAGCAGGCTCCCACTCAAGGGGTGGCAACAGACCCTTGTCTTTAGGTTCAGGGAAACCAGGAGCCATGCAGCCCGAGCGGGCAGTAAAGCGGGTATAAAGGGATGACACGACCCCGAAAGGAGCCTGGTGGGATGGGCACCGTGCAGTGGGCTTGGTTCAGTGATCAGGCATGCCAGCTGCAGCTGCCAGCAAGCCCTGTTCAGGCCCTTGGAGCAATTGGGGGCATCTCTTTCTTGTCCCATCTGGGAAGAGCCTGGTCTCTGCCAGCTTTCCTGTTGTCAATATACCCCACTGCTCTCCAACAACCTGTCCCTCGCAGGGTGGGGGGTGAGGGCAGCAGTGCTCCCCAAGGATGCCCCCGTGGCTGGCAGGACACTGTGATCCTGCTCCCTTCCTGCTGGAGGGGCACAGAGGAGTACCTGGGCTGGGCAGATTAGCCACCACTGAGGTCTGAGCAGCCCCAGAGCCCCTTGCAAGCCTCCCCAAGCCATGGAGCCTTGGGACTCCAGGGAAGGTAACGGGCAGAGCCCACCAACAGCTTGCAGGAGCCTTTTTTCCCTCTGACTGGGTTTCGCTGTGGCAGGGGAAGAGGAGACGATGGGCTCCCGGAGACTCCTCCAACAGGCTGTGCCATCCCACCAGCATGCTCACACCAGGTTGGTGATGAGAGATGCCTCCTGGAGCTGTCAGGGGATGACAACCGAGGACAGAGGCTCCCAGCTGTGTCCCGCAGATGGGTGCAGGCAGGGCCGTCTTCAAAGCAAAGCGTGGGTGCTCCCCGGCCTGCCGGGATTAGAAAGTTAAGGGCTGGCATTGTTTTCCCTGGTCTAGAGGAGGTGAATACCAGGCAGGATTAGGCTGGCAAAGCTTCCAAATATGCTCAAAAGGGCACAGTAGGACCTTGAAGAGAAGAAGCTGCACTGATGACAGGTGAGAGAAGTGTCTCTCAGCAGCCTCTGCTTCCTGACGCAGGTGGGATGCACTTGGTGCAGGTGCTGCTGCTTTGTGGCTCTGTCTCTGCCAGGACACCCTTCCCCTGTGCCCCAGGACCCCTCCAACACCACTAGTCCTGTGGGCAGGCAAATGGGGCACAGGGCTGTCTGTGGCAGGGGAGAGAGGAGAGGTGATGGGGGTGAGTGATGTCAGTGCCTCTCTGCTGCCAACAGCCCAGGTAACCCCTGCGAGACCCTCGGGTTCTGTGCTGCCTGTCCCAGCCCTTTCCCCCCGGCGTCTGTTCACAGAGTACGAGATATTTGCGTCTCCAGTTGTTTGTCTCATAAATGACATCTGGCTCAAGAGGAATTAAATGCAGTGTGGAATTTGAGGGAGTCTGACAGTACCTTGGGGCAGGGGGAGTTCACTGTGGCATGGAGCATCCCCTGCAGCAGCCAGCTTTTTCCCAGGGCATCTCTCTATACCACCCAAGACCATCACTGGCCATTGGGGAGCTCTGAAGACCCCTGGAATGATGGGATGGGACATGTGTGCAGGCATCAGCAGAGCCTGGGAAAAGGAGAGGCATGCACCTAAGCAGGTAATGAATGCATAGATATTATTTCTTTATTTTTTAAAATCATTTGCAATCAGGAGTAATTAGAAGCTAAAACCTGGAGAACAACTAAACCTCTGCCTTGCTGGGTTGCTTCTCCCTAGGACTTTCCTGCCTGGAGACTCACACCAGCATTGCAGGGGCTGCTCTGTGCTCTGGTGCAGCTGTAGAAAGAGTGGTCACAAGGGGACTGGAAACCGGTGTGGACAGTCAGCTGCTGGGTGGCACCTCCTGCCCAAAAAAGGGTCCTCTGTGGCATTGATGGGGGACACAGGCCTCCTTAGGGGCCTGGGGGACAGGCAGGCTGGATGCAGCCCTAGCAGCAGGGCTGTGGGGAGGGAATCACCCACGGGGTACTGCTTCCTTGGGGCACGAGGTGAGGCCCCGAGCAGGCCCTGGGCAGGGGGAAGCCTGTGCCCGTACAGGGGATGTCCCAGAGCTGCTCTCCTGCTCCGTGCAGGCCCTTTTGTGTCTGCTCAGTCACATTCCTTCTTACCAAATTTTTGCTGACACCTCAGTCAGTGGGAGCCAAATTTAACTGAGCAGAAAGGTGTGCCCAAGCAGAGTTCAGAGGCTGGTAAACCAGGGCCAGGAGCATTTACTGCAGCATAGGGAGCTGCTCCATCAGTGAGCTGCAGTGATTGCTTGAGCTCCTTTATGAAACCACAGCTTTGCCCAGCAGCATGCAGCACCAGCTCTTGCTCATCTGTGATAACTTACTAACCCTGATAACTTATTAAGTGGTGGGGAACTTCAGTGCGCACCATTGCCTGCCTGGCCCAGCACCTCCAGCATGGGTCATGCATGGGCTTGGCACCATCCTGCTCCACAACAGACTGGCTCAGGCAGCTGCGCCATGGATGCATGTGAGCTGCCAGGAGAAGGCAGACAGTTACTGTGGAGACTCTGTCTTGCCCATGGCCTGCCATGTGCTATCTGAAGCTCTGTGAACCAGCTGAGAACCAAAAATGATCAACACACCTCAGGCTTCTTACCCACCTGGCCCCAGGATGGCTGCCCTGGAGCAGCAACACCAGACCCAGTTTGGGCTTGCTTTGGAGAGACTGCAGGGGACCTTGCTGCCGGCGTGGTCTCACGGAGCAGCTGGAGCATCCGTTAGGCTGCATGGGGCTGGCATGCCATGTTTGTGAAACCTGCTGCACTTGCGGTTGACCAGAGCACTGAAATAAGCCCGGCCGGAATTGGTGCACTGCTCTGTATCCTGATGTGGTGAGCAGCTCCGACCGGCGAGGGTGGGGGCAGCCCCACTGGAGAGACTGGTGGCAGTGGGACCGCTGGGGCTTGGCAGCACTGGCACAAAGACCACACGCAGGGCCCCGGCGGCACCCGGAAAGCTCAGGCTGGCACTAACGGAACTGTGATAAAAATGAATGTGACCAGGACAGCGGTGCGGGGGAGATTAATGTCAGATTGTCAGAGGGGAGGAAACTAAGGCGGACAACACTCAAACAGATTCTGGAGAGTGCTGGGGGGAGCAAGAGGGTAGATGCTGCTTTTCCTGGCATTGCTGCATGTGCGGATCTGCAAACCCCCCTGCAGCCTTTGGGGAGAGAGGAAGGGATGAAGGGTTTGCCCAAAGCGTGAGCATCGCCTCGCCAATCCCTGTTTTACAAATCCCCCACCTCTGCAGGTGGGAGACCTGCCCCTCTGTACTGGACTGAACACTAACATTAGCAGCACTAGTGGATCCCTGCCTAGGCCGGGTTTGCTGGTGCACCTTTGCAGCTGCTCAACTGTTTCCCACCAGCAAAGCTTCAACTTTGGGAGCAAGAAGGTACTTTGCCATGGCTGCCTGCAGGAATTAAGCTCCTCTTGTCATTACTGTGAGCTGCTCCAGCCTTGCCTGCATTGCCAGAGAATCCTGGTTGTTCAGTATCCCACACTGCCTGGTCTGCTGGTATCACTTCTCCAGGACCCTGCAGCTTCCAGCTGTGCAGGTACAAGAGCTCCTCGGAGGCCTCCTTTGCTCCATCGCCTTAGGTGGTTTCCTCTCCAGCCCTCCTTTCTCAGCCGCTCTGTCAGGCAACTTTCACACCTGATGGATTTCATGCTCTTTCCCACTTGAATGAGGCAACCCATGTCCCTACTCAGCTTCCAGCGCATCACCTTCCCTCCCTGTCCCCTGCTGTGCCCTGGGCTCTTTGTGTGTCTCTCCTCGGGGTGTATCCAGCCTTTCAAAACCTGCCCATGGCATCGTCCCAAACAAAAATCTCACCAGGTTAAGCCAGAGAAAAGGCGGCCCCAAACCAGGGCTTAACTGGCCACAAGAGGTGGGTTCCAGCAGGGCTGCCTCTGCCCTGGTCACACCTTTGCCCCGCATCCCTCCCGTATCCCTCCCTGCACGCAGAGCGTGGGTTTTGGCTCTGTGCTGTCCCGGCTGAGCCAGCAAAACGCTTCAAAACCCCGAACCGGGGTGGGCAGAGGCGCGGGAACAAGGTTGCACCTCCAGGAGGTGCCCCCGGCTTTCCCCGTGTCCCGGCGGCCGGGCGCGGCGCGGCGGGGCGAAGCGCGGGCCTGCAGGGACACCTGGTGGCTGCCGGCCTCGCTGCGGCCCCCAGGAGCCGGGGCAGGGGACCCTCCGCGGGGCAGGATTGCACTCTGGGCAGCAGGAGGCAGCCATAGGGCCCAGGGCTGGTTCCCGGCTCCCGGGAGCCGTGGCGGGGAACCGCCACGTTGGGATGCTGGGGTGCGGCTGCGGGGTGCACGGAGGCTCGTTTTGCGTATGGCATCCCCTGAGCAGCTGCAGGTCCTCCTTTTCTGCTGTAAGAAGGAGAAGAAGGGGAACTAAAGATTTTTCCCTCTCCTAGGTTGGGTGAAGAGTCAGGGAGAGGCATTTTCCATCTCAGCCCCTTCCTAGTTTGGCTTCCTTCTCACCTCCTTCCTGGTCTGGATGGATGGCCCGGCTGCAGGCGTGTGTTCCTGCGCCGACTGAGCTATTGCACAGGTGATGCTTGCTCCTGTTTGAGAAGTTGGAGGTGGCCAGTGCCAGTGTGGGAGCAGACGGTCCCAGGCGCAAACAGCAGCAGTGGGTGACAAGTCACCTTCTGTGAATGGCGAATGGTAAATCTCGCAGGAGCTGAGAGGAGAGTGTGGGCAGTGCCTGTCTGTCTCAGCTGCGCTTGTTCCCTCATCATATTTGTTGGACACCCAGGGACACTGAAGACAAGTGATGAAAATCAAAGTCCACTCACAAGTCACTAGCAAAGAGTAAGGATGACGAATTTTGGCACTGCCCTCCAGCAGATTTATTGCCTGTTCATAAAGCTGACATATGGAGGCACCCTGTGGCGTGGGTGCCTGCTGTCCCAAAGGCACCAAAATCTCCTGTGTGCTCTACTTCTCTTGCACGGGGATGTCCCAAGGCATCTAGGACATGGGGTAGCCTGTGCCAAGGAAGGCAGGGGCACCACGGGCGCAGGAACCAGTAGGGACAGGATGAGCAGGGAGGGCAGGCAGGAGGCAAGCCTGGCTTGCTGCCCATGGGATGTGTGTCCTCCTCCTGTGTTCCTGGCTCCTGCGGGATGAGCTGGCTGCTGCTTGTGCTCTGCACTCCCCGCCTGCGGAGGTGATAGTGTTCCCTTCGCCAGGGTGCTCTCAGGCTGTTGGCCGGGATAAAGCAAAGAGGTTTTCGCATCCACCCTGCTGTTGGAGATCCACAGCCTCACTCAGGGGTGAGGCTCACTCGTTCATTTATCTGGATGATGCTGAGTTCTTCAGCTCCTGCAGCTCTGTCCCACCAGCTCCTTTTCAAACAAGCCAGGTTTTATACATCCCAAACAGCAGCCCCTGCTGTCAGGGACCAGTTTCTGCAGCACGGCAAGTTCTGTTAGGATGCTCACTCTGATGCTCAAGTTCTATTACTCCTTTTTTAGCTTCAGTATCTAATTCACCCCCTCCAGTGCTGGTACTCACTTGATCCTCCATACCTGAGCTCACACCTTGTCCCTGCTAACTGCTGCTAATCCACACCATGTGAATTTGCTCTTTCAGCACCACCTCCTCAGCCCCCTCTGAATACCTCCAGCTTGTACGATCTCCCAGGTACCAAAGGTTACAGTAAAAGTGTGTTGGCATAAACATCAGTCCCCCAAGCAGCAGGTAAGTGTGGTCTTGGCTGTCTGGGACCTCACAGTAGTGGGAGCATGGAGTAGGGAGCAGAGGTCTGTTCCCTGTGGCTGGCCATGGGTTTGTCCTAGCTCTTACCCACATGCAAGGAACACAGTTGGGGGGACAGGGATGAGTCCCTTTCCACGGCGGGGTGAGGAGGTCTGTGCTTCTGTTGCACAGCCCCTGGGGGAGCCAGATGAACCAGGTGCCTGCTGGAAATGGACTCTTGGAGGAAAATCCACCCAGGGATTTTGGTGGCAAGTTACCTGTGACCCTCACCCTGAGCAGCTGGCTCTGGCTGAGAACACCAGCCTGGCTTTTAGGAGCGGCATCCCCTGGGGCTGGCTCTGAGCTCCTCATTACCGTTTCCTTCACCAATCCCTTCTTCTCTTTGCACAGCAGGTTTACCAAAGAGATGCTGAGCATCCCCTTCCCCATCCCCGCTCTGAACCATTGCCACTGTGATGCTGCTCTGTGGTCAGTGAGCATGAAAATTTCCCCCTGGGAGGAGGTTTGGTAAGCCAGCATCTCTGGTCTTCTGTCCAAGCCCTGGATCACTCCAGTTTGGACCAGTTCAGGAGTCAGAAGGTGAGAAGAGACCAAAGCCTTTTTGCTTGTGTACCTGACCGAGAGAAAAGACTCGTAATGGTGAGCTCCAAGTCACCTTCTGTGAGCGGCGAATGGTAAATCTCGCAGGAGCTGAGAGGAGAGTGTGGGCAGTGCCTGTCTGTCTCAGCTGCGCTTGTTCCCTCACCATATTTGTTGGACATCCAGGGACACTGAAGACAAGTGATGAAAATCAAAGTCCACTCACAAGTCACTAGCAAAGAGTAAGGATGACGAGTTTTGGCACTGCCTTCCAGCAGATTTATTGCCTGTTCATAAAGCTGACATATGGAGGCACCCTGTGGTGCGGGTGCCCACTGTCCTCACGAGCCTGCACAGACCCCGGTAGCCTTGTACAGCCAGGAACTGGGAAGGACAGGGAGAGAAGACCAAGTCGTGTCCCTCAGTGGGTGTATGTGATCAGAGGCACGATGACATGGAGGCAGCTGGTAGAGCCCATGTGCTTGGGCCAACGTGTCCTCTCGGTGAGGAGGGACCCAACACAATGTGTGGCGCAGCTCTTGCTTTAGCCATGCACTCACCACTTTGCCGCCGCCTACCTCTGGGCTCTCAGAGGTGTTAGGAGGGAGGTCCTCTCTTTTGAATGTCCTGTGCCATGCTGAACTCAGAGTCATGGGATACTCTAGGGTTGCTCTTTGCTCAGGTCGACTTTCTCCATCCCACGGTGGTAGGGTTGACACAGCCGCATCCCTGCTGGCCAAGCGATGCTCTGCGCCTCGAGGCTGTGCCACGTGGGCCACCGCCACGTGCAGCCCTCGTGTCCCTGTGGCAGGAGGATGCTCTCCACTGCCCGCGGAGCCCCTGATGCAGCAGCGGCTTCAGGCTGGGCACCACACAGAGCCATGTGGGTCGCACCTGGGGGCTGTCCCCTGAAGCCAGAGCCATCAAAGCTGGGTCTTGTCCGTCACCACAGGTGAGGCCCACACCAACCCTGTGGTGCTTCTCCAGCCATGGTGTGCTCAGCCGCTGCCCTCAGGAGGAGGAAGCAGCTCAAAGGTGCAACACGGGGCCTGGCACAGGATGGCAGCAGGGCTGGGCAGGGAGGACAGGGGTCCCGGCAGGCCCACCATGGCCCCAGTGGGGTGGACTGCCTTGGCCTTGCCTTGAGACCCCGGGACGGCCCCAGAGGAGCTCCCCAAGCCCGGGGGACGTTTCCTGTTTGCTGCCCGTGCTGAAGCATCGGCCCTTCAACCGCCGCCAGTCCTCTGCTTCCGGCAGGGGCTCCCGCCCGGAGCCCCCCTGCACTATCAGCTCGCCAGATGCCTTTTTCAGGATACTGTGGTAAAACTGTGCCGGGCAGGCGCTGTCATTTGGGGTTTTCTCTCATGTCAGCCTCGAAGACAAATTGGACAAGGAGGAGCGAGAGGGGGGAGAAAAATAAATAAAGTTAAACCATTAAAAAAAAAAAAAAGAAAGATGCTCGCCACCGCCCTCGGCTGGGGCTGGCTCTCGCGCCAGCGTGGCAATGGGTCCCCCAAGTGGCGGGGCTGGCAGGGGGCTGGGGCAGGGATGGCCACCATGGCAGTGCCTCCCTGGGCAGTGTCGGCCTCTAGTGGTGGCGGAGGCGGTGAGGTGCCATGGCGGCACCACGGGCCATGGGGACTTTCCATTGTCCCTGCTGGCACTGCCAGCCACCAGGATGGTGGTCCTCTGGGTGCTGGGATGGTCCTCCTCTGGGATGCAGCCCGCCCTGCGCTGGCGAGGGAGCGGGAGCTGCAGGAGGTGGTATCGGATACCCCAGCACCCCTCAGCCAGCCAGCAGCACAAACCAGCTGAGTGCCCCCTGAGCCACTGGCCCACAGCCACCAGATGGTACTGAGCAGCCACCAGACTGGGTGGATTGGGAACCTGGCAGCCTCACTGGGACAACAGGAGGGAAATGGGGGAAGAGCAGGTGGGAAAGTCTGTCTGTCTGTTCATGGAGCCGTGCAGGGGGTGGCTGCCAGGTATGCCGTGGGGCTGGGGTGCCCAAGGCGCTGTGCCCCACTGCAGGGATGGTCCATGCATGGATGAAGGGGGACGGACCATGGGTGCTGTCTAACCTGGGAGCTCACCTAAAAGCCCTGTGCTGGTGTGGGGTGTGCAGGTGGGTGTGCGCTCCCTGAGGCTGTAACTCAGCAGGTAGTGTTGAAGCACGGCTACTGGCACGGTGCTCAGCACGCGCTCCGGCTCTGCCTCCCTGGGAAGCTGTGGGGTCGGGTCGGCTGGGAGAGGCATTGCTGAACCGTGTGTGCCTTTTGACGTGCTTCCTCGGGGTGTACGGAGACATGGCAACTCCCAGAGCCCACCGCAGACCTGCGGGATTTGCCCCGAGTTAAGCCCAGTGATTTTATTTAGTTAGATGGATAAAAAACCAAATAAACAAACAAAAAAACAGGTGGTTGCTTGCTGTAGCACAGAAGGGAGGTGTCAGCACAGGGAGGGAAGAGAGAGTCATTGGCTCAAAAACAGTACTGGTGGATATCCCCACCCATGGAGGATGCACAGGGGCTGGCTGGGGCTGGAGTGTGTGGGTGGGAGTTACGAGGCACCTGACTATAAAACCCAATTTTCTCTCCAGCCCCTGAGTTAGAGCATCCACTGGAGGATGTGTTGGACCTCCTGGGCGGGTCTTCGGTTCTGTCGTGGAGGACTGTCAGTGAGAAGCCAAAGAGGGAGAAGTTGTTCTTTGGCTGCCCAGGAGAAGCTTGGGGTGTGGGTAGCACCCTGGTGAGAAGCAAGGGCGTGCGGGCATGGGGGGGATGCGGTGAGGCAGGCGGGAGCTGCATGCTGCCCCGTGCGAGGCAGGTGGCGGCACTGAGCTAGGGACCTGAAATCATGGCTGCTCGCTTTCGCCAGCAAATCTTGCATTTGTGTGGTTTCCTTTTCCTTTTTTTCCGTTTACTTTTTTTTTTCCTTCGCTCTTCATTTTGTTCCCTTTGCTGTGGAGGCAAATTTCAGCCCTTCCAACCTTTTGGTTCCAAACTCTGCACAAGAGCAAAACTAATCACTGAGTCCCAGCAGGGCTCAGCTTTAATTACCCGTGAGATATTAATCTGCTGGAGGTTCTCGAGTGCTCCTTTATCCGAGCCTTCCTTTTCCTTTTGCTGCTCCACAATTCCCCTGGCAGATGCCTCCCAACTCCTCACAGCCTCTCCAGGCTATTTTTTCTGTACACAATGACAAATGAACTTCTTAGCCCAGAAAAGCCTCCATGCAGAGCAGCAGAGATAGAGGAAACCCAGTCCCATTACAACTCCCAGCCTTCTCTTGAAGGCTTGGCTGTTTTTGAAGACAGTAAGAGGATGGAGGTTGTCTTCTCCATCAGCCTGGGAATCCTCCTGCCCCAGAGGTCTCAGGTTAGAAGGCCACGAGCACAGAAGGGAAGAGGAACCCCCTTGTGCCTGGATTCCCTGGTGGCAGTGGCTACATCGCTGCCCAGTGCTGGCTGTGATGCTTTGGGAACCCGTTGGCTCCAGTTGCTCATGCTTGATTAGCTGCCAAGCCTGGAAGAAATAAGGGATATCCTTGGAAAGCAGCAGCTGGAGTTCAAGCAAATCTGGGAGCCAGCCAGAAATGGTGCCAGTAACGGCAGCCCTGGCCAGGGACCTGATGAAGGAGGCCAGAATTGCAACACAGGCTGAAGGATGCAGTGGCTGTAGGAACAAAGGAACAACAGCCTGAGCTACATGGAGGGTAATCAGAGCTCCCTTGTGGCTCTGCTGATGTGGACTCTTTCAGGCTGCCCTGCACCAGCTCCTTCCTAGGAAGTCCATCCTCAGCAAGTACCCCAGGATGTGTTTCTGGCAAGGGGCTGCTTCTCTGCTTGCCACTGGGGTCTGAGCAGCAAGATCAGTTTGAAACCTCTTTGGATGGTTTGTAAAACCCAGCCGCAAGAGAGATCCCCTCAAGCCCTCAGAGCTGAAGGATAGAAGTAGGTGGGTGGATGCCTTTCCAATCCATCCTGTGGATTGGTGGCTGCCCCCTTTAAATTCAGCAGAGACAAACAGCTGCAGCCCTAATTGATGCATTTGCTGCCATCAGGTGCTGTTGCTCTGGCTCTCCTCTGGCTCCTGCAGACCCTGAACTTCTGGTAGGTGCTGTGGTTTCTCCTCCTCCTCTTCTGGTTTATTCTTAGCAGTAAATTTGCAGGAATCCAGAAATTGCTATGGTTTCTAGGTCACTCCACTTCCGTGTGTTTGTTGAAGTTGTTCCCTGATGTGCGTGCTGCTGTGGGCTGTCATCACAGGCTGTGGAGGTCCAGCTACTCCTTTTGTGGGGCTCAGCAGGGAGGCTGCATGCTTTAGGGTGTGAGGAGCCTCCTTGCTGTGGCTCCCCAGCAGCCCTGGGGGTAGTTGGCACAGGGGAGCAGGTCAAAGGTTGGGGACGCCTCTGAGGGATGAAAGTAACCCTGGGGAATGTCTCCGTCCTGTTTCATAACCCAGGTGAAAAGTATGCAGGAGTCAGAGCCTGTCTCCCAGGGGGGGGTCTCCTGCCCACCCCAAGGACCCACACTGACCCCCAGAGTGGGGATGTACCTGGGCCGCTTGCCCCAAATTGCCATCTCCCTGCATGTGAGCTGGCCCCAAAGGAGCAGCACTGGGGGCAGAACGGGCTCGGGGTGCACAGTGTGAGGCTGCGACCGCCCAGGGAGGACAGGAGAAGGGAGGTGTGGGGAGAGGAGCAAAGCGTCTCTTCTTGCAGTGGCTGTTTTATTCTTGGTCTCTGGAATTGGGGCAGCTCCCCTCAGGGACCGGAGGCCTTTTCTGCTGGGGCTGGCTGTGTTCATCCTGCCTATGGATAGCTGCTGTCCCTGCAGCTGTGGCTTCCGTTAACAAGCAGGATCTGAAACTGCCCAGCAGCCCTGAGGGCTGAGGTGTGTGCTGATCCAGCAGAACCCCTTGGGATAGGGAGCGAAAGGCATAGAGACACACCATCAGCCACAGGGGGTTTTGATGCAATGGGCAGGGTGAGCTCTGCTGAGTCCATAGGAGTCTGGGCTGCCAGGGAAGCCAGGCAGGGGCGGCGTGTGAGGAAAGAAGCATGGCACTGCCTTTCCTCTGCCAGAGGGAATGGAAAGTTAAATAATGTCTCTGGGATTATCAGTTTGATCCCTCTTCAACTCCCCTGGACCTGCCTGTGTTGCCCTGGGTGCAACAGGTAGCCCCTGCCTGGCTTTGGATTGCCTTGTCACCTCCCTGAATACTGTGTGTGTGTTTTGGCCCAACGGGTTAGCAATTATTTGATTTTAGCAGTTGTCATCCCCACCTTGGTCAGGCAGGACAGGTTTCAGGGTTCCCAACAGCACCTGTGCAGGGAGCAGAGAGGCAGGGGGTCTGGGCTTGCCTGCTCTGCTGCAGGGTGAGGCTTGCGGGCATGGGAGGGAGATGGCACCTGGCAGGCAACCCGGTGGGCACCAGGGCTCAGGCCTGCGGCAAAACACTCCTGAACAACAAACTCACTTTGGAAGGGCTTTCCTACCAATCGCATCCTCTGAAAAGTGGAAAGCATCCCAGGAGAGGATGACAACTTTTACCCAAGGTAAGAAGCCCCTCGAAGATAAGAGGGTTAGTGAAGGGCAAGGACAGTGTGTCTGTGACAGACACCTTGGCTACATGGGCTCAGGATGGAGGGACAAGGGCTGGAAGGTGTCCAGCTACCTGCAGGAGTCCAGGCACAGAGCTTGCAGGCAGCACCAGGCCACAGGGGCATGTTTGTCCCAAACCTCACATGGAGCCAACACAGGAACCCTGGCACACCTCCACCCCCCAGCACAGCTGCTTTTGGCACCAGCACCCTTGCTAGTGGATCAGGTCACTCTGGCGTAGCCATATTCTTGCCCAGTTTGTAAGCAGCCTCCAGCTCTTCTGCTGAGCGTTTCCTGCAGGTGGCTGCAGATGCCCAATGGAGAAGGCTGCACCCCATTAACCACCCCTGCCCTGCAGAAACATCCACCCACAGGCAGCTGCCTCCACCTGCAGCTCAGGGCAGAGCATCAGTGAGAAAGAAGGCAGAGACACACCCTGTTGTGCTCTTTTCTGGCCCTTTCTCTATTGGGATCTCAAACCACTTCGGTAAACAACTAAGCCATGCACCTGGAGTAGGGAAGACCTATACTGCAGTCCCTCTGGCCAGCTGTGGGGTGTGTGGCAGTGCACTGAAGCAGAGGCACAGGAAAACATTTCTTACGAGACCGAAATTACCAGGGTATTGCATGCACATCCCAGCGTGTCCAGGTGTGAGCAAGGGCCTACCCAGGCAGCACAAGGGACGCAGGAACTGCGATTGCATGCAGCAGGAAAGCATAGCACGTGATGAGAGGCCAGCAGGAGGGGTTGCATGGTGTGTTTTTTTCTCCCTGTGACAGTGTAGGTGCATGCACGTCCCTAGGGAACGCTTTCTCCCCTGCCTGGGTCAGGGACTTGCAGGGTGGCAGTTTTGCCTTTTGAGGCACACATCTGCTGGGAGACAGGAGTGGCCAGGGCTTAACTCTGCTCCCCAGGGAACTGTACTGCCTCTCCCCACCCTGGCACAACACACAAAGGCGAGGCAGAGGCAGTTTTATTTCAAAGTAGAACAAAGGCGTCTTTTATTCTTTCTGGAGATGCAACATTCAGATTTGCCATGAGTGTGTCTGTGCTCAGACTGGCTGTTTGTGTGTGTTTAGTCAAGACACAACTATCCAGGGAAAACTGAAAGCGGGAGACTGGTTTATAATCTGGCTGAGTCTCGCCTCTGGTAAGGAAACCCTGTTAACCAGCCAAACAGCCTGATGTCGTGGTCCCTTGCACAGTATGTGTTGCTGAGCAGACAGGCTCTGTAGAAAATTCTAAAACCAAAATGTACTTTCAGATATTTCAGTTTTCTCCTAACTTTGCTGGGAAGGAGTTTTGGCTCAAAGGCTTCTCATCTCCCTTCACACCTCTCCCCTCCACCCAGTCACTAAACCAGATTTACAGCGCGTCAAGGATGTTGTCGATTTTGGTGACCAGGTCCTGGCGCTTGTTGGAATGCATCTTCTCATTTTCAATGTACGTATCCTTCTTGAGCTTGCCAGCTACCAGCCGCTCGGCCTCAACTGAGGACTTCAGAACAAGCTCCTTGACTTGGCCATCAAGCTTCTGAATCTCGCTTACCTTATAGGGTGAGAAACAAAGGAAATTAAATTAAAGGAGACAGAAAACATCCCTACAGTGAAGCTGGAATAGAAGAGATGGTAAAGCTGGAGCAAAAGAAGTCAGTGATAAGTGGAAATGTCTCCAACCTCTGAATACTGCCTCCTGTGCCACCACCTCTCTCTGGCATCACATTATGAGGAATATCTCATGAATGGATAATTTAGCAGTGCAGCTGAAGGGGCTCTGAGGACCCAGGAGCCATACTGGCAGGAGACAAGTGCAATGACTGTTAAAGAGTGTTCAATGACAGATTTTAAAGGCTTCAAGCTAAATCACAACTATGACAGCTGGAAACTGTGTCCCTACAGTTAATGGTACTGATGTCTGAGAAGCAGGTCTGCAATGACAGAGCTACTCTTTGAGTTAGTAACAAATTAAGCAAGGTGGCTGCTGGTTGAATGGACCTTAGAGACTAAAGTGTCTCTCATTTGGGTGTTCCAAGTGAGTGTTGAAATATAGTGGAGGAAATAAAAGATACTGAGTGTGTGCTCACTGTGCCATGGCTTTCAACATGGTACAGTGAAACACCCCGAGGAGTATCATGTTACCAAAATTCTGTCAGCACCAAATTCACATGTGTAAGAAAATGAGAGATGAGGGAGAAGATCTTGGTTTTGCCGGTGTCAGTATTAAAGTCAGAACTGATAATGTGTTGATAGTTTCCATTTTTGCCCAAGCGTCACTGCCATGAGCTCAATGAGAAGCATCGGGATTGTGTTACAAAAGCATTAATCTGTACTCATGCAGCTGGTTCAAGGGCTGTTTAAGAAACTGCACAAGCAGCTGTTTAGCAGCAGCACTTACAGGGCTGCATAACCAAGATTACTGCAAAAACAACAAACTGATCTTCACACCCCCTGGCAGGGATCAAGCCATTTTCAGAGCTAAAAAAAAATAAATACAGCTGGCAGAAGCTAAACCCCAAATTAAAACTTGCCTAGAATACTTGACAGAGCCAAGAATAGGAGAGTTTAAAAAAATAAGTAAGAATTTCTTACTTTATCACATAAGTCAGAGCCTTCTGTCTTCAGTTTAGACTGCAGAGAGGCTATTTCATGTGTCAGAGCCTTGTGCTCTGTCTCCAAAGACTTTTTGCCGCTGTTCAGGGTGGAGATGTCCCGTGACTGCTTGTATTTATTCACTGCTTCATCGAAGTGACGGTACAGCCCAAGTCTCTTGTTCACCAGAGTAAGCACTTGCTCTGTGATGCAGGCAACCTTCATCCTAGCTTCAGCAGCTGGATCCTGTAAGAGGACAGAAGGGAAGATAAAGCAGTTGTATCTTTGATCTGCATCAAGCCATGCTTGCAATCTGCCACAGGACTGTTGGAAAAACTGCCCCCTTTGCAATTAAGTCAACTGACAGTAACGAGCTGAAGGGTACAAGTACCGACTCGGGCAAGCACCTGGCAGCGCTCAGCCTGGCCCAAGGAATAGCTTAACAAAAAGTAAGTGAAAATGTTGCAGACGGAGAATTGCAGACATCCCTGCTTCACAGGGACGGATTCCTTTTCATACAGAAGGCAAAACTCAGGTTAGCCTTGGCACATTAGTTCAAATCTTGCAGGAGTATCGATGCTCAGATAGCACAGAAAGAGGGCTCCGTTCAAGCATCTAGTAAGAGATCCAATCGTTTGGAAAATTCAGTGAGAATTACTAGTACAAAAAATCTCCAACCATCAGTTGAGTAAGCCACTAACTCCCACAGGGCTCTTCACCATACAGCACCTTAGTGATGGAGAAATCCAGCCTCACATAGATGATCACAGTGAAGAACAAGATGTAAAAGGCTCCAACCACCAACAGAGGCTCCTGCAGCATCAAGATTTTGTTGAAGGTGTAATGAACCTAGGAGAGAAGTTCAGAACACTGAGCAATGACTCATGCTACTACGGCAGAGAACTCTCCTCAGGCAGCAGCAGAGCTGGCCATGCAGTCCAGCAGGTATTTATTTCTGGAACCCAATATGGGTGTTTTGACTGTGCTGCTGAGTTTGGAGGAGGTGCAACTGCCAAGGCAAACCCATGCAGAGAGGCCACACTCACCACGATGTCTTGGATGTGCTGCTCCACCAGGTTGCTCTTGTGTGCTACAATAACTGGACGTCCGAAAGTGTCCAGGTAAGTGTAGTGAAGCTCATCTGAAGCACGATTGATTTCATATGGGCTGTCCACGTGGATATTCCTGTGGATAAAGGCAGAGAATCCTGTATGACTCTACACTGTTTGAGATGACGTAACCTAGGACTTGGCTGGCCAACTGTGGCCTCTAGCACAAGGCCAATTATGCAGTCTAAACGACATTCTAAAAGGAAGCAAAGCTGTGTTCCAAGGTCTCCTCCACATGCATAGTCATGGTTTTGTTTCACTATCCTCAGGCCATTAGAGCAGGCTGGAGAATTGCCACCAACACAGCATCGTCTGCCGTAACACGCCAGGAGTTAATGACACTTACTTGGCACCTTCTGGCAGGATGATCTTGACAGTCAGAGAGTCTGTAACTTGCTCATCAAATACGTGGTCGACAAACCTCATTTTCAGGGCATACTGATCACCTAAGAGAGTGCAGACCAGACAGTGGTTACAATTCCTCAAAGAACAAGGAGCAACCTTGAAGCTCAGCTCTTAACAGAAGCAAGAGCAGAATTAGGATGGCTCAGCAGGGGGCACCAGCTCACTCAAGTATATTTTAACCAGATGGCTACAAAAACCTGAAGGAAGCACAGAAAAGAAGGTGGATTTGCATATTCTGGAAATAATAGCTAGCAACTGTTGTTGCTAAGGTGCAGTGTGTCGCAGCTTGGAATACTTTACCGTACAGCAACCACCTTTAAACACAGAGGAGAGGGTTTCTTATTTCCTTCCCCTGTGCCACCCACCGAGATTGTAGAGGTATTCATAGCTTGGCAGGTTATAGCCGATGATGTAATGAGTTTTCCATCCCCCAAAAAGTGGGAAGCGAGGACGGATCTCCATCTCCACAGAGTCGTCCAGGACAAGGAGGTGGCTGGTGGAGATGTTTCCAATTTCATCTCGGTAATAGACGTCCTGAGCAGCAGCTGGGAGAATGGTCTGTATGGAGAGAAGCAACAGTCAGTGCATCAGCTAGCAGTTATTTCCAGTGAAACTGGCAAATCCAGTAATGGCTGTTAAGCATCGAGAAACTGTGCTCCCATGTGAGAGATGATAAAATGGCCATTCGGTTGCACTGGGTGGTAAAATTGTGCTATTATAAGCAATCAGCCACAGAAGTGGCTGCCAGCACTAAAATCACTTGGCCTCTAAATTAATGCACTTTCTCCAGCCCAGTTTCAAATATTCCAGACAGCAAGGGATCTCATCATGCTCACCAGGACAGCAATTCCCTTTTCACTCCAGCCTGCTGCCCTAGCTCACTGAGCTTTCTGGCTTTATGCTCAGCAAAATGAGATTTCTGTTTGGCTGCACCACCTTAGAGAATTACAACAATCAATTCTGGAGGCTTCAAGCAGTGAAAAAGGTTTTGGTTCAGATGAAAACACATAATACTTTTCTCATCTGGCTAGCAGAGCCACAGCTTTAAGTCTTGTTGTGTGCTTTGTGAGCAAGGAATGAATGGGTGAGTTTCCAATTAATGCTGTTCAGTGTGATGAAGATGTGACAGAGAAGGCAACTCTGAAAATAACAGGGTGGGGACAGAAAGAATGGCCCTTGCACAGTGGAAAACAGAAAGCAAAGCTGTCAGCACAGGGATTAAGGGTTTTAGAGGGTCCCTGAGATTGGAGGGGTGGGAGTGTGCAGAAACACTACACGCAGTTTGTTTGGCCACCAGATGCAATAAAGCATATAACCTCCTACCTCCAAAAGCTATTCCTATCTAGCATGAGCCTTCTCTGAAAACAGATGGGAGATTTATTATTCCCTTATTACTTGGGTATGGTCACCAAGGAAAAGGACAGCTGTATTTTTTTTTTTTCCCCTCTAGGGATGTAAGAAAGGATGAATTCACAGTGGAGAAGAAAAAAATATTTTGCAAAATGTCAACCTTAAAAGATTTGACAGAAGAGATCCCACTGTCCGGCTGTCTCTGGTAGTCATATCTGGAGAAAGGTCCTTTCAGCACTGCTCCTGTGTGCTTTAAATCAACCGTCTCTTCAACCGCAATGTTCCCCCAGTGAGACACCTCAATGACTCGGGTCATACTGGTGATGGTCAGGAATGGACTGTTATTTTCATAGTGCACCTTCAGAGTGTCCTAACAAGGAAAAAAGATCAACTATTAGACCTGAAGTAAGGAGCAACCTTCCCTCACCATTATCTGTCACCATGTCCCACAGAGAAACCTCCTGGACAGGCTCTGCAGAGAGGTGAAGCTGAGTGCTCGGGAAGGCTTCAGACCAGCCCAGTTCGCACAGGGCACTGGCTACCTGGGGTGTACTCACAGGTCACACCCCACGTCTGGCTGAGTTATAATGGTGAGGGGGCAAGAGATGCAGTCTTCCCCACTGCAAACGCAGAGCCACAACCCCTTTGAACAAACATTTACCTGGCTGTATGGAGGAATGTCCTTGAAGGGGCCATATTCAATCATGTCTTCCGTGCGGGAAGGGTTGCCCAGCTTGGTGTAACTCTCCACGTTTCTAGAGGCCAGTTTGACCCGGGTCGTTTGGGTCTTGGTGAAGTATGGTGAGTAGAAATAGTGATTTCCTTCAAATACCACAAACTGCTTCTCGCTTTGGGTGATGTGGGTGGGGTAAGGCTGCAGGACATGCGTGAAAACCATTTCAACGGATACACGGACCTTTGCTCCTGGTGCCAAAGGAGATGGCAACTTCACAGAGAAGAATTTTCCACTGGAAAGGAAAAAACAGGTAAGTCATGTGAGATCTCCACTGAGAGAGCAATCAGATCCAACCTCTGCAACGATAACCTGTGGATGGGAGCTCATATATCACATATATCATGTGTGATCAGGGCCAGTATTTTATTTGCTCCTTCACGGCATATGGATCTGTAGTCCCAAAGGGTGTGCTTACTGTGGACTGGGAAAGCAGGACAGGAGGCAGCACAGGGCAAATCATGTCCAGGCACAATTACAGTCTTTGTTTCACAAAAACACCTGTCTCCCTTTTTGGAAGGGGAATGGTGACACACTCCCATCCCTAGTTCTGCATTTATAAAGCATGCTTCAGCAGGGGTTTTTCCATTCTCCTGCAGATGGCAAGAGTGATCTGAATCAGAAGAAGCATGTGTGAATGTCCAGGAGACAAATCACAAACATCTTAAGTACCTGTTCCTACAAAGCCTGTCTGTTCTTAGCTTTTTGCCCACAGGATCTGAAACTAAGAAACAACCAGAAAATGAGCATGGTTTTAGACTGAGGTTCTACAGAAAAGATTGAGATTTCACTAAACCCATAAGGATGCACCAGATGGACCAAGGTGATGACAGATGTGAACAGACTTCAGGTCATGCCTGGAGGCCCAAGAGCAGGATCATGAGGCCTCCAGATACATCAGAAACCACAGTCCACCTTGGCAACTTAACTTTACAGCTACCATCCTGTTGAAACCCAGCAGCACCGTGCTTCTGACCTACTTTACAAGCACCATTTATTTCTCAGCTCTCATGGCTCAGAAAGCACACACCCTCCCAGTCTTGCAGTGCATGCACAACATCCCAAGCTTGGCAGTGCAGAGCCTCATGCAAAACATAGTGTCCTCCCTTCCTGCAGCAGGCAACAGCCCATGCTAGGCCACAGTATCCAGAGCACTGTGGTACTCTGTGCATCACAGACTAAGAGCAGTGCTCTAGGGACACAGCCAAAGAGCATTTACAACCTCTCTGTAATCACCACTGTCAATCGTTTGAGACTGGGAGCAATGGGCAAGAGCATGACCATAGCTATAATGCTTCTCTTACCTGATGTCCCTTAAAAAAGGAACAGGGCATTACTTAAGGAACTGAGTACAAGAGACTAAGCACACCTGAGCCCCCCTGAAGGCAGCTGAGTTGCATTTAAGAGAGAGATCCTCTCCCTTATAAGTCTCTCACTAGCAGCCATGGGTGGCTGTGAGAAGCAGGTATGTGCTGCTTGTGCTGGACTCAGTGCAGAGATCAAAAACTGCATGTGCTATTTCCCAAGCAAAGAGCATCTGAGGGAAGAGAATGACCTCTACTGAGACCTCTTGAGCTGCAGGAATTGGGTTTGGTGTTTGTGTGAACTATGCTCCCTGGCTATGTAGCACCCCAGGATGCAGCCTTGGTACAGAGTGGATCATTTCAGGAACAAAAGACTCTACGATCTCTATGTATGTGGGACTGAGGTAGTATTTCTGCTTCACAATGAGGACGATGATGGAACTCCCACGCACAACTCCAGGTACTGACCTTAGAGGGTGACACTCACCTTTTGCCCTTAATTTTAGTCTCTCTCACTTCCAAGGTGTTCTCCTCCTCTTCCTCACCCTTCACCTGTTCCAAAACAATGGACTGATCAGTGTGCAGCTGTTAGACTTAACATGTCCAGGACAAACTCCATAGAGTCTCTACTTTTTAGGGGATGGCCCCAGAAAGTACAACCTGATACATAACTACTTTATTAAAATAATAATAAAAAAAGTTTGTCATTAATATGAATTGCAGTATGGTCAGTGTGCAAGAACAGATACTGGAGACTTCTGGTTAACTCTCCAGTGCTCCTCAGCCTGGTTCCCCAGCCGGTACAGTCACTGTAGCTTGTGCAAATGAGAACCTCGGTCAGCTGTTTTTGTGATTTCTCTTGTGTATGTTTTCTACAGCGGCTGGGGAGCGAGCAGGCCACGGGAATCTGACTTGGCCAGCCAGCAAGTGAAGAGGAGAGCAGTGCAAACACTTCTGGGATTAGAAGAACCCTCTCGCACAGACGTCCGGCGGGGTAAAAGGCCGGACCCCGTCCCCAGGCCCGCGCTACCCGGGGATGCGAGCCCTGCTCCGCCCGAGGGCGGCGGCTGCTCTCCTTACGGCCGTAACGGCGTCAATTACCGTCGCCCGCCTCCCTCATCGCTTCCCAGACTTCACCACCTCAGCCACTCGCCCCCTTTGTTCCCAACACCGACAGAAACCCTCAGCCCGGGTGTTCATAAGGCAGCTGGAGGGGCGGCACGGCCGGCGCCCGAGTCACCGGGAAGCCTCTCCCCGACTGCCACGCCGGCTGCCGGCGGAGCCCTGCGGAAGGCAGCCGCGGCGCTGCGCCGGCGCGCCCGCGGGGCGGCGAGAGACCGGTAGCGCGGCGCTGCGCTACGTGTCCCTGCGGGCGGCGGGGTCCGCGCGGCCGTGCCCGGGGCTGTGCCGCGGCACCCCCGAGGAGCGGGCGCCGTCCCCGCTGCCCGCCGCGGCCCGCGCTCACCTGCACGCCCAGGTAGGCCAGGCGGGGCTCCAGGCCGGGCTCCAGCGCCAGCAGGAAGGCGGAGGCGGCCGCGCCGCCTGCCGCATTGGCGAGGCTGAGCTCGGCCGAGACCTTGGCCAGGTGGGTGCTGAGGTCCACGGAGCGTCGCGCCTCCTCCAGCAGCAGGTCGGCGGCGGCCTCGGCAACCGCCAGGCAGAGGAGCAGGCGGCACAACACCGCCATGGCCGACACGCCGCACGGGGAGGGCACAAGATGGCGGCGCCCGCGCTGTGTGGGGAGGGCACAAGATGGCGGCACCCAACGGGGGAGGAGGCTCACGATGGCGGCGCCCAGTGGCGCCTGAGGCCCCCCGCGGGGAGGGGCGGCCACGCGAGTGCCTGAGGCGAAAGGCTGGGCTGGAGGCGCGGCGGGGCGGGGCTGGCCCGACCCCGGCCTAGCACCGGAGGAGCGGCAGCCGGTGGCTCGGCAGCGCTGTGGGAAACTACTGCGGGGCTGGAAGGGAGCAAAAAGCAACGATAACAAACGATCTGTGACGCTCGGGGCATCCGCGTGCTTTTAAGTCTCCTCTCCAGCCGCCGCACGGAGCAGCTCTGTTTTCTTCGCGTTTTCAGCAAAACGCCAGCGGCAGCCTCGAGTGGTCTGAAGCGTAAAACGTGGAGAAGGGCGGTCGGCACCGGGATTTAGCACCAGGCACTGCGCAGAGATGGAGCTTGGTGCTTTGGGTTACCCTGCTGAGTTCAGGAGCCACAAACTGGCATGGTTTGTCCCGCTGGGCTGGCACACGGCTAGCTGTCGCTCTGGAAGGCGAGGTTTAACGCAAGCGGATTTTATGCTGAATCCGAATCTTCTGCTAAAAACCACTGATAATTGACAGCTGAGCGATGCCAGCGTAGAAGCGCTGCAGGCAACCGAGGCGCAGTAACCAGCCCTGAACTGCCTTGGGCAAAGAGAGCTGGAGAAATGAAAACTTCTAATGGTTTAACGCATGACTGGGGAAGAGGTGATTGATACTTTATTCCCAAACATCTAACGCAGATAAAAGCGAGGAGCGGATGTTGTCTGCTGTGATTGCCAGAGCAGGGCTTTCACCTGTGAGCCCTGTGGGACAACAGGCTTTTCATGTTTGCATAATGTGATCCAGGACTTGGCCTTTCTTTAAGATCTTAATATGAGTCACGGAGATAATTCTTTGAATTGGCCTGAGATTGCCAGGGAACGGAAGGAGATTTCCTAAATGTGAATTTGGATCTGGAGTCAAATAGCCCCTTGGCAAAGGCTAAATCAAATGGGATGTCTCCTGGTGTCCTATGTTCAAAACAGCACCACCTCTTAACTGACCTTCACTTTCTCCCCTTGCTGTAGCTCAATTCCCATCATGGAAATTTTCTCGGCAAATGACTTTAATTTCCCTTTGATTTAATGAGGCACTAGATCCATGAATCTGGCAGCTGGCCCCACTAGCATATCCTAGCGCAAGCAGGTAGTTTCGTCACTGTGTTTTGGGTGACAGCAGGGCTATCTTCCAGCAGCACAGCAGGAGATGGTTGGAGGGGCAGGTGTCCACCTCCTCAGCCTCGTGCTTCCAGCTAGGGAAATGTTCCAGGTCCCTCTGCTCTCCAGGAAAAGCATGTTTATCTTGGCACTCTTCTCCAAAGAGCTGGGTTTTGGGGCCGTGGGAGCTGGGTAGGCAGGTTCAGGGAGAAACAACCACAACATGGAGGGCTGAGCAAAACAGCCAGTTCTAATTTAAGGCTGGCCAGCAGTGCTGCACCTGGGGACTCCCTCCAGTTGTCTGGGTTGGTTTTACTGTGAGAAATTCCTTCTGCTAGGAGTGGCTGCCACTGTCCTTCCTTCAACCCCAGCCTCCATGTCACAGGAAAGAAATGAACTCTAGGCTGCGTCTTTCATAACACATGCAGCTCCAGCTGTTATTTCTCCTCTCTTCCTCAGGCAATTTCTCCTGGCAAAGGGAGGGAAAGAAGAAATGCACCCTCGCCTTGTGTCTGGAGATAACTGAGCTTAAGCTATTACATCTCAGGCCAAAGGTTGCTGTCTGATGGGTTCAGCCCAGAGCCTGGATCTGAGCTTGCTGGCAAATGCAAAAGTTTCAGCATCTGACCCATCCCACACCTTGGCGAGCTCTGAATCAGGCTGTTATACACTAACCCCGTGTTCGGATCCGTTTCTGATTGTGATAATTGAGTCATGCCGAGCCTGTGCAGCGTCTACTTCAGCCCTACCACATAGCCTAAATTTATCTTTGGGTTGAAAAGCTGCTGCCTTTAGGCTTCTTGCTTCAAGGATGAGTTTGGCTCTGCTGACCCCTCTTGCTGCTGCCCTGCATATTGTGTAGACCTTTAAGCTTGCACTGAGCGGGTGCACAGTGGTGCCAGGCTGTTGTTCCTTTGTGCACGGGTTCAGTTAACAGCTGGTATGGGGATAGTGGGACCTCTGGCCACGTGAACTGGTTATGATGGCTGGTATAGCTCATGGATAGCTCCTGGGCAGTGTTTGAGCAGGGAGAGGTTGCTTTTGCAGGTGAGGAGCACTGCAGGGCCCACACCAGCCACCGCCTCCTCATTGTCCCAGGCTGTGGTACCTGCGTGTGGATTCAGCCACCCAGCGCTAGTGGCAAAGAGCAGCAAGAGTTGGGAGTCCAGAGCCGCTTATTTTTCTTTCTTTATATGTTTTGGGTTTTTTTAATTTTCTGATTGTGGGGAATGTTCCCCTGCAGCAGTAATGCCCCAGAGAGCTGTTGGTCAGGAAGCAGCATGAGAGGCAACCAGACTCCACTGTCATCCCAGCACTGGTGTAATGCCCCAGCTCCAGGTGATGAACTGTGGAAAGAGCATGTCACCCTCAGGGGCACCAAGCAGTGGGAGAGGAACAGCTGCGGTGGAGCCAGTGCCAGCCCAGCCATCTGCCAGGGCTGAGGGACGAGAGCTGTCTAATAGATGCCTCTGGCAGGATAAGTCATGGACAGAACTGTACCCCAGGAAAAACCCTACACTATTCTGTTTTTACAGGGCCGATGCCAAGCTCAGAGCTTTGTCATTTGTCAGAGCAATTTGTTCTCAAGGAGGAAAGGAGAAGAAGTTGTTTTCCTGAAGGAGCGGGTTAGCTGTGACCAAAGCAGCACACTAAAGCCTGTACCAGCAGGGAACAGGATTTATCCCGATATGATCCTCATACCAGCAGGGAGTTTGCACCAGGAATATGCAGGGAATGTGATATAATGTGTTGCTCTCTGAGGAGCCCAGTTCGGGGGCAGGAGGTATTAAACAGGGCTGTGCATGTGTAGCAAAAGTCATCCTGGTAACACCACAGCTTGCAGATTTTAATACAAATCTAACAGCAATCCTGAAAAAAGCACAGGCACGTGGCTGTTGTGATGATCGAGATAAAACTCCATGCTTCAGGTTTTATTGGTGTTTCACTGTTTAATCTTGTCTGTGTAAAATCAAGGCAGCATTCTGGCTGCCAGTGGGAGGCAGAGGGCACTTCTCCCTCTGTATTTGATCTCGGGCAAGGCTTTGCAGTTCCCAGTCACGAGAGCGCAGGTACAACCTGGCTGAGTGATGACAGTTTACTTAGCCTTGCTAAGGCCCTTGAAAAGGAACTAGGAAAAAAATAAAAGTTCCAGTTTCATTATTTTTACAACCTCAGTTTTCAGCTAGTCAGCACAACTCACACTTAGCCTCTGCCAAGCAAAACACACCATGATGCTTGCTTGGGGCTCGCCTGTGATTTCCATGGGAGTGGTGGGCCTGGAGGGGGGCTGGTTGGGGCTCAGCTGCTGCGCTTTGTTCAGCTGCCCTGGAAACCTGTCCTGCTTTCGCACAGAGACAGTGCCCGGTCAGCACTGTCTGCCCAGGGGCTGCTCCTCTGGGGTTTCGTCAAGTTACTTCAGGAATCTGCAGTAGCCCCCCCTTACAATGTTCACCTTTCTTTGAAATAGCTTCTTCCTGGGTTTAAAAGAAATCTGTATTCCTTCCCACATTAGGCCATGAGACTCAGAAAAAATAATGGAGAAAACTGTCTGTGCACAGTAATTGTACGAAGCATCGGGAAGCACACGGGAAAACCTGCTGGAAGAAAATGGGGGAGTGTCTATAAGTCTTATAAGCAAGTGAAACCACTGTGTTATAGGTATTGTCACAATAGGGAGGAAAAAATTGCAGCAAGGAAGATGCTTCATCACTGTAAAAAGTACTTTTAATTCTGTTTTTGAAGCTTACTAGAAACATAACTGAAATAGCCATAGACAGGCACTGGTGGGCTGCTAATGGCAGAAATCTGCTACATGTATGCGGTTAAAAAGCCTGAGCAAGGAATGTGTGTGTTCCCCACTCGAGGAGACCTGCAGCTTGAGTGGGTCTGGATTTTCTGGATCAGAGCATGTTTTGGATAGAGGGAACAGTGCTGGTTTAACTGTATTGGATAATTAGGCTGTGATCAGGGCTGCTACTGAAGTACTTCCCAGTCAGACAGGACCTGGGTGCAACAGCCACTTCAAACCAACCCTAAGTGGCCCATCCACATCGCACTGCAGCGTGAAAATGCCTTTGGCAGATTGGTGTCTGCAAAGCCAGAGGAGGTGTAAGTAGGACAGAGTGCAAATCTTGCTTGGAAAAGACAAATGCTGCCTTTCACAGAGAACCAGAGGGCCAGGGAAGCTGCTGTCCTTCCACGCTCCAGAGGAGGAGGCTGGTAGTCCTAGCCATGGGCAGAGAGGAGTGATGCTGGTTGCTGGGGCAGTGGCTGAATTGCCCCCTTGCGCTGCAGACTGGTTGCATTCAGCTCTTCCTGCCAGGGCCTGGCAGGGGATCAC
The DNA here is from genome assembly GCF_009769465.1 of Tauraco erythrolophus. NCBI lineage: Eukaryota > Metazoa > Chordata > Aves > Musophagiformes > Musophagidae > Tauraco > Tauraco erythrolophus. The sequence continues at coordinate 13,498,506 of NC_141476.1, forward strand.
ACTGCTGCGAGCTGCTCATTTGCCCCAGGGCTGGCAGTGGAGACAACAGCACCCGTGGTTGGCAGAAAAACGTGGGGACAAACGGAGTGAAAGAGCATCCAGTGGACACCTGCATGCTCCAAGGTAGGAGCACCCATGTAGCAGGCACCGAGCTCCTTGATGTGGGCTAGGTGTGCTGGGGTCCTGGCTGGTATCTGCAGGCAGCAGTGCTAGAACAGAAGAGCCCTGCACCTGCGCTGGCACTTCTGCCCCTCCGGGGCTGGCAGACGGAGCTAGTTCTCAGGTCTGTGGGGTGGCGAAAGGCCTTTCCTCGCCCACCCGCCATGCCACGGCCCCGCAGCGTCCCCGCGTGTCTGCACCGCCAGGGGGCGCCCGGGCGCCCCGGAGCGCCGAGAGGGCGGTGCCGGCGCTGGCGCGGTAGCGTAGCACCGCTGTTTGGCGAATAGCGTGCGCTACGCGAATGGCGTAGGGCGGCCCGTGGTTCGGGGGACAATGGCGCGGCGTGAGGGCAAGCCGTGCCCGGGGGCGGCCGGGCTGCCGTCTCGTCCCGCCTGCCGCTGCTGGCTTAACCTCACTGCAGCTCCCACATTAGTAATAACGGTTAATGAAAGGGAGGGCCCAGTTCCCGCGGGCTCCTGGCAGGAACCTGCGATGAGGTTGCATCCCCTGGCTGTTTGTGATGGGCAAAAGTCACCCAGATCTGCGGGGGTAGCAGAGCACGTTGCAGAGATCAGCAGGTTCCACTGCATCATCCCAGAGTCATTGCCATCCCACCAATCTGCCAGACTCTGGGGTGTGCAGTGCATCTCCTGGGGCTGCTGCAGGAGGTGGCGTTTGGCCCGGGGTGAAGGATGGGGAGAGGTGGCACGCGTCTCCCCAGGTGACAGACAGGCCGGCCACGCAGTAATGCAGTGCCCGGGTGCCATGGGACCGTGGGGTGATTTACTGCCCGATCTCTCAGATGAGTGGTACTGCATTTTTCCTTCTGACCCTTTCAGATGCCAGGACCCACCACCTCAGAGCAGTACAGTCCCAGGGCTACCATCTCATCCTCAGCGTCAGTGAAGCCCAGCGAGGAGTCGCCACTGGCCACTCTTAGTACAGTAACTGAGTTTCCATCTTCATATGGAGCAACTTCTCTTCCTCAGCTTATTTTTGGAAAGGAAAGCGCTTGCTGGTGTATTTACTTTGGAAGCTCATTGTTCACGTAGAGTTTAAACCTGGATTTTAAAGCCTCAGTTTTGTAGGATCTACCACAGGCAGTGGGAAGTCGAGGATCCCGCTAACAGCAGCAAGAGGGGGTCATTTGCAGATTGGCAGCTCTTGCCATGCCTTCTGCTTCCTCCAGGAGCCCTGTGTTTGAGCAGCGCTTGCTGCGAGATAATGCCGATTTCTCACCAGGTTATTAAATTTTGGAATCAACTGGTAGGGACTTCTCTGGATGAAGTGCCAGCTGGGATTTAACATTTCTGCTGCAAAGGCAGCCCCTGTGCCCCTACCAGGCTGAATCTAAAACCTCTGACCCAAGCCTGGCTGTCTGTGGACCTCAAGCATACGTGTATGTGGTGGTCAGCAGTGGCCCTTTCCCCAGAGACAATCCCATCCTGCCCTGCCAGATGGCTGGTGGTGATTCCTTCCCACCACAAGCTGTTTGATGTGTGACCCAAAGAAAGGAAGCATTAACCCTCTGAGAACAGCATTGGTCTGCAGCAGTGAATGCAATCACTCTTTCCTGACAAGAAAACCACTGATGATCACGGAAAAAAAAAGAAATGTGAGAATAAAATATTATTCTTTCTTATTCTTTACTGGTGGGTCTCAGGCTCCTCACGCGCAGCTCTCCTACCTGCCTGATAAGAAATGCCTCGTATGGTGTTTGCATTGTTCTTCCCTGAGTTGCAGGTATTGCTCAGCAAACTGATCGACTCCAACAGAAAGGACGGCAGGCAGCAGAGCACGTAACTGCACACACATCACCCAGAAAGCAGGTAAAAGACAGCCTTGGCCTCTGCCCCAGCTCTGATGTTGGGGTGTCCCTGGTGTCTGGAGTAATTTGGCAGAGAGCAGGAGTGCAGATCAGGCAGACCAGATGTTCCTCAGGCCGGCGTTGTGCTGGGGTAGATGGGATGATGTATCTTTTGTCGCCTGATTGCTTTCAGGTTGGCTGAGGACTCCACCGAAGGAGACAATCTCAGAGAGATTCTGCTCATCTAACCAAGTAAGAAGTACTGTTTTCTGTTTGCCAGAAATTCAGGCAGGAATATGGAGCCAGCCCTGAGTGCTAGAACAGAGTAACTGAAGCTTTAACACCCACCTATAACCATTTCAGGTTTAGGCGATTGTGCTTTGTGGGGCATACCTTCAATCCGGCGGCTGAGGGATTTGCAAACAGTGACTCATAACTCCCTGGGGTCAAAAATGCAGCTGCTGAGGCACCAGGCACTGAAAAGTGTTGTCCAAGATAAAAGCAAAGCAAACCTCACTGCCCACGCACCCTTATCCTTCAAGGCTGACTATCTTTGTCACCGTCTTCGAAAACATGCACTCAAAATTATACAGGCTTCTCACGGTTGCCATTGATACGGAATTTACTTCTCCTTTTAGAGCAGACAAGAGGGGATTGCGAAAATCTGTGACTTGAAAGAGCTGAGGCAGATAGATCTGAAGCTAATGTGCAGCACCTCATGCTTGCAGAGGTGGCTGGCATTAGAGGAGGGAATTGCACTGCAGACATGTCAATGTCTTTCCCAGGGAGGGTCCCAGAAGAGCTCCCCAGGCCTCTGCAGACAGCCCTTGGTCCTTCGCATCCAGGATGGACCTGCAGATCCTGGACAGCATGCATACAGCCAGTTTGGTTCCTACCCATGGAGTGCTGTCTTTGGGACACCTTTGGCACTGACTCACTGCTAAGGAAGAAGTGACATGCGAGTCACCTGTCTCATAAAGTGTCCTGTGGCACCAGGCTCCTGTCCCATGACACATTCTGGGTACAACAACAGCATGACATGGCTGCCTTTGCCACAAAACACCTGGCTGCAGAACTCACATGGCTGAGTTCACCCTATCGCACAACACCCTGTGCAGAGAGGAGCAGTGGCACGTAACCTGTGAGCCCCACAAGAGCATTCCAGGCACTGCCAGCCATCTGCCTGTCCTGCCTGTCCCCGTGGCTTCAAACCCACTAGTGTCATGAGCTGAGAGATCTCAGGCACACCAGACCCTCACCGTGAAGGCTTCAGAGCGTGGTAAGTAACAGCTCGCAGAACCTGCTGCTTTGGTAACACACTGCTCTAACAAAACCTTGATTCCTGAAGAAAGGCCAGTTCTGCAAAGGCCTGTACAGTTCCGTGCTGGCTATGTGCACCTCTCCCTGTACCTATTTATGTACGGTTCTTACAGCTTACGAAAACCTTTCAGAAATGTCTGTGTTTAGAGGAACTCAGATCTGACAAAGTAACTGACTCACTCTGGCCTCAGGGAAGTTACTTCACTCCCTGGATCATCATCTCCACTTGAGTACTGAGAACAATCATATGAAATTACCCAGCATACCTCCAACGCAGCTGTAAAAAATTAATTAGCTGGTATTTAACACGGGGTGTAAAAGTGGAAAGGTGCTGGTGATGTTGGAGAATCTCTATAGCTGGGGAGGCCAGCTGGGGGTCCTGCAGGGGACTCAGGTGAATGTCACTATTTGTACGACAGCCTTTCGGGATTACCATCATAAATAGGATGTAGGTGCCTCTCTGCCCCTGAGCCCAAAGTCTGGACCATCAAAACACGCCATTGCCCTGTGGCACTTTCCATGGGCTTTGGCTTCCACCCCTCCAAGCTCCAGGTAACTACAGTGGTGCCAAACGGGTAAGCACAAAGCTGTGTGGTGCCCATCTTCCCCGTGGCCAGCAGCATGTGGTTGTTTCTCCCTGCCTGTCTTGCCAGGGCCAGCATAGGCACCTGTCTAAGGGGATGTCCCCTGTGCTCAGCACGTTGTCCATAGCCTCTGTAGGGAGAGACTTGGACCTTCACATCTCAGGGAATGAGCTGGCATCTAAGAGAAGGTGCCAGCATTGCTACCTCCCCGTATCAGAGAGATACACTCTGCAGTGGTTTTGTGGCTCTTGCTGTTGAGCAGAGGGAAGCTGTCAAACGAGTCCAAATTCTTTTATATGCTTGTGTCTCCTGTGCTGGTGTGAGGGAACGTGGCAGAATCAGGCTTTGCAACACTGCAGGTCAGCCCCCACCCTCTGTGCGGGGCTCAGGCTTCAATGGCTGCATTTAGACCCTTTATCAGTGCTTTGTTTTTTTAAGATGTTCAACCACCAGCAGCTGCGTTTTATCAGCGAGTACAGATGCTGGTAATCCCTTGCGCTACTTGCAACGTCCTCTGCACCTCAGCACAAGCTCGGATTGGAGATCTGCCGTGAGATAGCATGATTGCAGTTGCTTCCTATGGTTGGTATCTGGTGATCGAGTCTTGTCCAGAGCTAGCTTTTTGCTTTCGTGTGTGGCTGCTGCATGACTTAGAAATCAGCTGAGGATTGCAAAGGTGAAAGCATTAGCAGATTACTGGAGCGGTATTTGTACTGCAGGCAGGGATCAGGGAAGAGGGCAGGCAAAAAACGACAGCTGTACTCTTGCCAGTGGAAACTCGTACATGGTCATGCAATAGCAGAAGACTTCTAATGAACAAAATGCCAGCAGAAGCAAGGTGAATCTGCTTTAGACGAGATAATCAAAGGGTGATAAAGCTTGGAGTACAAAAGCAAGATTTTGTGTGTTTACGGTGTTTTAGTTCCCCTTTTTTTAATTTCAGTAAGTTAGATGAGTATAATGATAATTTGGGGAAGCTGCTCTGGAAAGCCAAGGGTGACAAGAAGAAAGCGTTGCATCGCTAGCTGAGGGAGGACAGCTTTACGTAGGGATCAGTAGTGACCTCTGTGCCAGGGAAGGTTATGGACCAGATCTTCTTGAGTGCCATCACATGGCACGTACAGGACAACCAGGTGATTCACTCACTAGTGTGAAGGTCTCTCAAAGGCAGAGAATGGATTTCTTCAGAGCAGTGTCAGTGACTGGGAACAATTCGCATTGGGCTTCAAATTGATCCATTTCAATGGGTTTTTACTGGGTTTTGAGATTATGAAAATAAGTAGTCAGATGAGGAATAGAGTTCTCTTCACAGGCTACTGAAACTAAGCGTGCTGGGCTGCTTGCCGCACCACGCTCGTGTTTCTCCCAGGCCACATGTTTATTCTGGCAGGGAGGTGTGGTCGTGTGTGTCCATAGGGCCAGGCTAAAGGCAAGAGCCACCGCTCAATACTTCCATTTGCCACTTTCTTACCACTGTCTTTCTACTTCCATCCTGCCACTGTGAACGTAGTTCTCATTTGTGCCAAAAGACAGGCGTGCAGCCTGGATAGCAATGACCTCTCTGCTGACATGGGTCCTCCTGAGGATTCGTATGTTCTTCAAGGCAGGCAGGATCTTGCCTCATCAGTCTGGGAAAATGCTGCATTCCCACAGAGGATCAGCAACTCATTGCGAGCAGCTATGGCATGACACAGCTTTGGTCATGCCGAGAAAGCTAGCAAGTGACACGGGAACTTTGTGCGAGGTTATCCTCTGCATAGCAAAGGTATGTGATAGATGGTGCCAGGATCACTCTGCGGTGGAGAAGGAAGGAGGAAATCCCACCCACGGTTTTTGATTGCTTTTCATATTGTGTAAAAAGAAAGAAAAAAGGAAACTTTTGGGAATGAGAGCTGAGGAGCACTGCGTAACTCGCCAGTAATGCCTGCTCATAACAGCCCAGCATGTGGATCTCCTGTTAGAAGAAATGGACTGGGGCAAGCAAGTGTACTGCCCCACCAGCCCACAGTCCTGAGGCTGAGCTGAGAGGATACTTTCCTCCCCATCCAAAGAAATCATGTGTGCTTGGGAGGGCTTTTTCCATCATTTCACTCATCAAAGCTTTTCCTCTATTTGTCCAGTTGGTGTTTTAACTGGTACCAGGTTCTTCTGCAGCTCTTGCATATAATGGGGCACCTTGGAAGCACTAACAAACCAGATGCTCCTCTCTTGAGAAATGGATTGGTAGCAGTGATACAGTCCTGCAGATAAGGAAACGAAGGTGCAAAACTGGTAATGAACATTCCAGCATCATATGAGGAGAGCCCAGCAGCCCCGGCTCCCGTTGCCCTTCTCTTAGTCTGCATTTCCACAACGTAAACCAGCCCAAGGACCAGTGGTTGTGTCCTGCCTCACCCACTCCTTCCCTCGCATGAGGTGCACCCTGCATGAAGCCAGTTCAGTGCACTAAGTGGGCAGAACGTTTATCCACGCTGCTTTTGTTGCTGGTTATCAGCAGATTTAGTGCTGAAGTGACTCAGGGCAGGCTCAGTCGAGAGCTGGCACTGGCGTATGGGAGGGAGAGCGTGACGCTGAGCACCTGAAGTTGGCCTGGGCTGGGCTGCCCTTTGGAGCAGAGGTGGTTCCTGCTGCAGGCAGCACTCGGGCTTCTCTGGGCAACAGATATGCCAAACTGGGCGTAGGCCCCTACGCCACCGTTGTCCGATTTTTCTAAAGTAGGACACTGTGAGGACACCCCGTGTGCTCTGCAACAGATACTCCTCAGAAGGGATTCAGGCCAGGCCCAGCAGATAACGGTGACTTTTAACAGCACGCTTGCTGTGCTGCGCTACCTTTACACTATTGATCTCAAACGGCTTTGTGAGTATTAATGAATCAAACCCTGCAGCATCTTTCCAAGGTGAGCATTCCTGTTTCCAGGTGACACACAGAGAACAGTGTTACCCTACCAAGGAGGCAAGCAATTTGCCTAATGTTATGTGCCAGATTTGTCTTGGGACAGAAGGAAGAGCAAAGATCTTCTGACTGCCAGTTCTGTGATCTCTCTGCAAATCAGTCCCTGTCTCTTACAGAGCTGGAAGCAGTCTGCTGTGTACTGCTCACAAGTGATTTCTGTTTAATGTAGCTGTAAGTAGCTTTTTATTCTTGGTTGCTTTCCTGAGTTCACGGGCTAACTAAGCCCACAATAGTCTTGTGACTTGGAGGAACGCAAGAGAATATTCAAGTTAGTGCTGAATAATAAAATGAACTTGCTGCCAATATGCAGAGGATAAAACATGGATTTCTCTTGTACCAACAGGGTGGTTATTATCACATGGATTAAGGTGCCAGAGAGTTTACATAGTCCCATTTTACTTGTCTGCGGTATTGATCTTGGAACTGGTAATTGCCTGATTAATCAACCTGAATGTATCATAAATTGTGGTATTTTACTTTTTTTCTTTTTTCCTGACAAATGCTGTTGCTACTACAGCAAATAAAAAAAAAGTCCTAAAGAACAGATTTGTGCCCTTGTGTCCCCATCCTTTATTTTTGAAAGCAGGAAGCGGAAAAATTCTCCAGCTGTTTCTTTCTGTCCCTAGACTTCTGCGGAACAGCCCGTGGCTGTGGACGGCGGTTCTGGTGTGAGGGGAGGCCGCACAGGAGGCAGGTGTCGTCCTGCTCACACCCTCCCTGCCTGCCCAGGCATCGTGGCTTGTGGGGCACCGCAAGCAACACCTGGGCTCTCCCCACACAAGCTCCCGGTTTCGGCGGGAGGCCGCTGGGCCTCACAGCCCTTACGGGGCGCGGCCCGCGCCGCGGCCTCGGACCCCCAAGATGGCGCCGGGCAGCCAGCGGTCACGTGATACGCATCCCCCCGCCCCCCGCTGGCTGCCGGGTGGCGTGTTGACGTCAGGGACAGCGGGAGGGCCCCGTGACCGGAAGTTGTCGGGGGGGAGGCGGAAGTGAAAGCGGGGAGGCGGTTGGGCCCATTAAAGCCGACCGAGGCGAGCGGCGGGTGGCAGTGAGTCTCGGGCGGGCGCCGCGGCACACACACCAGGTGAGGCCGCGCGGGGATCGGGATCCTCTCATGGTGGGGCCCGGGGATGGCGGCTCCGCCCCGGCCGCGGGAGCCGCCGGGCGGGGGGCGCCGCCGCCGCTCGGGGCCCCTCCCCACGGCCGGGGGGGCCGCCGGAGCCTGCTCGGCGGGGGGGTGGCGGGGGAGGCGCTGCGTTCGCGTTCCCGTTCCCTTTCCCTTCGTGCTCCCCGGGCGGGCTCCGCCACCGAGGCCTGGCCCGCCGGCGAGGAGCGGTGTTTGCCTGCCCCCGTGGCGGGGTCGGGAGGCTGGCGCCGCCGGGTGCCAAGGTCCCTGGAGCTGTGCCGGGCCCGGCCCGTCGCTGCCCCCGGAACAATGGAGCTGGGCTGTAGGAGTCTCCCCGGGAAAGGGCTTCTCCGCATAGCGCTGCGGAGGGGGGGCCCGTAACCTTTCCTGAGAGGCGCGTTTCTCGAGGCCTTTGTGGGCGCTCTGTCTCCTGAGAGGCTTAAAGAGGCCCGAAGCGGTACCTCGCCGGGAGGAGAGTGCATTGTCCGTGACATGTGGTGCTGCTGGGGCTCTCTGTCAAAGCGCCAAGAGGCTTTGGGGCAGCTGGTGGCCGAACGCGGCCTGAGCGCTGGTCTTCGGGGAAGCGCTGGGTGGGGGTGGTGAAATGCTGCTCTGGGTGGTCGGTGGATATCGCTTTTGAGATGGTCAGGCTGCCCCGGGAGCAATTAACGTGACAAAACAGGCAGCTGAAGAGACTGGCAGTTATTGCGAAAGCAGCTCTCAGCATGTGTAAAGCCTGAGTCAGTTCTAAGAAGTATTAGTGTGGATGCTAGAAGTGCTTTTGGCTGTGAGTGTACAATAAGGTAAATTAAATGATAGATGTGTTATTAGCCTCCACATATATGTAGACTAATAAATATGGAAATACTTAATTGTTGTACTTAAGACAACTGCACTGTCTTCCCTGTAAATAGAGGGATCATTTTAGTAGTAAAACAGCTGTAAAAAGGCTGTCTTAATCTGAAGTAAGATAGGTAACCTCAGTATCAAAATGAGCGTGTCTTACCCAGTAGCTCCAAACTCTTTGAGTCACAGCTGGAATTCTCAGTATTATCTCTCTGAAACCTAAAAATACTTGCTGATAAGCAGAGCTGTTGTGATATGTGTGTATGAGTTTTTTAATATGTAAACTGAGAGAACACATGACTGAGCAAAGTCCTCCCAACTGTAAGCAAGCTGTTTTTTGTTTGACAATTGCCAATATGGAAGCTTTAAAGCTTCCAGTACTTGCCAGTGGCTGGCCAGCTCTGGCCTGTGCCTAGTGCTCTGCATTTCAGTGTGGGAACTGGGACTGGAGGAAGTGGAGGGTTCTCTCTTCAGGGGAATGGTGCATACCCAGCTGTGCTACAGTGTTTGGCTGGCTATGATTTAAAGGCTTCCTTGCAGTTCTACCATGCTTATGGGCTGTGGTGATACCAATGATGTATGATAGAAACTGCATCCTTGATGTGCTTCCAGTAGAGTCAGGCTACTGGAGCCAATGTACTCTGTTCTCTCAGTAGCTGTATTTGAGGTTAAAGTGGGTGGAGTCATTTGAATATTCCTTATTAAATAATCAGGGCTTCATTGCTGCGCTTATTCAGGAAGAACAAGTATACTTGTTTCTTTCCAACCCCCCCTCCCCCTTGTGACTTCTAACAGCTGACTGAACACATGACTTGCCCTCCACGAACTAATGAGTAGACCCACCATGCCTGGCCTGAGTCCTCAGAATCCAAAGCAGCTCTAATACTGTTACTTTCAAGTGTTGCCCCCCCCTTTTATTTTTTTGTACTATTATGTTAATACTCCACTCCTGGTGCAGAAAAGCTGTAAGATTGGGTTAATCTGACACCTTAATAAGGAAGACTTTTAAAATCCAATAAGTTTCTTGCTCTTCTAATCTGCAGCGAGAAGTATAACTGATAAGGTGCAAGGCAGTAGCTACGTTAAACTTTCCTCTTCCCTGTGGTGTCATGCAGTGGTCCATGGCCTCAAATACCCTACTAATAGTTCAGCATGGCACACTAAGAGTTATACCTTAAAAGGCAAATGTGCCAAGTTAAGGACTTAAGTAACCGCTGCAGAGACTACGCCATGGGCATCCTTGCCCTCCCATGATAGCCAGTGAGTCAAACTCTATGCTGAGTAGCACAGACATGTTACAGCATTGATGAATCCTTAACTGAAAGTGGAAAACGTACAAGCTCTCCTCTGAAATCACCTGGGGAAGATACTACTTTGCTTGCTTCACTACCCAAAATAAATGCCTGTGGGCAAGAGGACTACCAGATTCAATTTCTGCAGTGCCTTCTTAATGCTTCTGTTTTAAGACTCCAGAGTTGGAAGGTCATGTGAATTACCTGTCGGAGCAAATCTCTGGCAAAGCTTGTCCTTGAAGAAACATGATGATTACAATCAAACCATCTGTGCAAAACTATAAACAGCTTTGTCTCTAACATGTATGGGATTTTGGTCTGACTTCTCTGTGAAAATGAGACTAGCTTATGCAGAACTTAACGTTTGGCTGTAAACAAAATTGCTTGTGCTTGATTAGGGTGCATTTTAAAATGCTGCATCGTGAGGTAGGTGTCTGGCAAGCCATGGTTTGGGAATAAAGGCAATGGGATAGGACACTTGAGTGTTTGCATTGTCTAAAACTGGTGGATGTGTGGGCTCACAGATACTTACTGGTAACTGTCCCTGCTATTATAATATATCAGTTTCTTCAGTAACTGAAGTAAACTGAGCATTTGATAAACAAGTACGAAACCCTTACTTTGCATGCTGCCAGTGCTTCCTAATGTCTTCCATGCTTCTCCTTGGCTGTGACCTAAACTGCTCTTAAGCCTTTGTTACTAAGGCCTGATGGACCTAAGATTCCCTTTCAGAACTATAGAGTAACTTAAAGCTTGTTGCCTTGGTGAAAGGGAGTCCAGATAAGACCTTACCTAAATGGTGGACTTGGCTGGGCACTAGTGTGCTTGCTTGCATGCTGCTCATCTGACAACAATCCTGCATCCTTCCCTTTGGATGCTGAAGTACTTAATCCTTGCTCAGCATTGTTTTGATAATTGAGGTTTAATTGCCTGATGAGTTGGAGTTCAGTTAGCTTCCCCCTGCAGCTTCCTAAAACGATCTCTTGTAGCTGCTGTGTAACAGTCTGCTTTCAGACATAGTTAAGTTGTGACAGACTGTGGGGATAAAAGGGTTGGTTTCTGCAGTGATGATCCGAACATGGTCTGCACATCTCAAAACTGGATTTGATGTGGGCGATTAATTGAACGATAATAGTTAATATACCGTTTTCAGTTCTGCAGTTAGCTGCTCTATTGAAGATCAGGTTTTCCTTTAAATGCACCTTGAATAAAACTTCCAAATGAGTGCCCAAGGTCAGTGACTCCACCTGTGCTCCACAGAAATAGCAGGCGGTGAAGGGATACCCCTCTAATCACATGGCTACTTTCTGGCTTCCAGCGTGCTTGCTGCTTTTGCGCTCTCTTCGTGGGCATGCAGTGCTCGAGCCCTGTGTGCTACTGCATTTTCTGCTCGGTGGAGATCTGCTGTGATGATGTCATTGTTGCTGTTAGCGCTGTTCCTGTGAGACTGCTCCTCCTCTCTGGAGCCAGCGATGAGCGCTCGGTCCATGGGAAGCTGTGTCAACACTGCTGTAGCTAACTCACGGTCAGCGACGGGGAGGGAAGCAAGCTTGTCAGGGCCACTGGAGTGTGTTGACTTACAGCTGATCGGAGATAGCCTTGACTTCTCTTGGTAGAGAACCTGTTTTTGAGGCTGTGGCTGTTTTCACAGGGCAGCGAAACTTCGGGATGGGTGCACTGCCTTTGAGATGGGATCGAAGTGTAAACCTGTGGCACAGATTGCTAACTGTATAATTTAAAGGCACTTGCTGTAGTGAGTGATTTGCTTTTGCCTCTCCATAACTACTTAAATGCCAACTGAAGGTGACTAAATGTATCTAACTGTATTTGCATAAGTTTCAAGCAGAAATTCCTAAATGAAATTGAGTAGATCTTTATATTGTCAATTAAGAAAACAGTGTTTTTTCTGGCATCTGTCCTCTGTCATTGCATACTGTAACTTTGGTCACTTGGCAGACAAACTGGACCAGTGAAGTGGCAGACAAAAGCAAAGGCAGGCAGCTGGAGCTGCCTTCAGAGGCTACCTGGCTGGAGTACCTGGACCTTGGTTGCTGGGGCTACCAGTTTATCTAATGAATCTGTGCTGAACCCTTGATCTCTCTCCAGCTGGGAAGCAGCATCCTTTTGAACAGGAACCTGCTTGGTGCTTGTCTCCCTCAAGTGGGCTGAGTCACTTGGCTCTGTAGCTCTCTCTTCCTCTCTGCTCGTGGACATGGATGACGGTGTCTGAACTCCCAACTGGTACAGTGGTAACAATGTCTCAAGAGTGAGCACTGAGATCGTTGTAACTGAGGCATGCCTAGGCCTGATCTTCACTAACAAGGTGCAATTTACCAGCACTGCTCTTTTAATCTCACTCTGTAGGTCACTTCAGTGAGGCTTTTTTGGTCCTTTGTGGAGCTTCATCAAGAGAAATAGGTGAGCTGGTAAAGTATTGATGCAGGATCTGTGTGAGAGGTATGAGGGTACGAAGTATGAGTCTGAAACTGAGTCTCCATGGTAGGAATTCCTTGTTAAGCACTGACTCAGCGGTCATGGCAAGCCAACTGTTACACTCCCATCCTGGGACTGGTACTGAAATACTTGTCCTTCCTGCTCTGCAAACTGCATTAGCATAGTAAAAGCTATTGTGTGTGTGAAATCAAGAGTTCTGCTCTCAGATCCAGGCTTAGTTCTTAGATTGCAACCTGTCCCTAGAGAAAGCCTCCTGTCTAGGAGACTCATTACTGAGAACAGGACCTCCTGGAACAGATGTACAGGAGTAAGACTTTTGCCATTAGTGTTGGTCTTGTATTTCTCCATGTCTACTTGTCTGATGGTAAGATCTCCCATCAGTATTTGTCCTCTCTCTTCTGTGAAGCTCTTGGTGCTGAAGGAGAGACAATATTCATTCTCAGATCTGAACTTCAGGTCTAAGCTATAGGGTCTGGCAGACCTCCTGAAGTCCATAGTTTGACCTGAAGGCCTGAACCTTAGTCAAAGGCTCCTTTCAGTCACTTGTTTCCGGCCCAGTCCCTAAGAACTGGTGGAAGCTAGCAGCCAGGAGTAGATAAACAAGGCTTGTTTACCACTGACAAGGTCTAAGACCTGTGCTTTGCTTACCACTGCAAAGGTTATCTAACACCTCCTATTTGTGTTTCTAAAACTGAAAACATGATGAGAATGTGTGAAACCTTAGGAAGCTGTAGACAAAACTAGAAATTAATCTGAGTACTTGAAAAACTGATTCTTAGTGGCCTGCCTAGCATGCAGTGTTTTGAATTGATCAGCCTTATCTTCTGGACATAAAGATTAAAACCCAGCTGCCCTTGGCACTGTGCATGACTTGTAGAAAGTAATGGGGGAATCATGTTCAGTGGGATGGCCTGATGTGAGCACTGTGCTGGGCTCTCTGTAGTCATTACAGGGGTTACTGAAACTGCTGTGTGGCTTTACTGGTTGGGTGGCTGTGTGCCAAAAGGCTGACAGATGTGGCTGTATAAACCAGGCTGTATAAATGGGCAGTACAGCTATGTTCCAGTTAGCAGTATAAGATTTGTCTTGCTTGCTTTGGCAGCTCTCCACCAAGGAGGCCGTTCTGGTAGAGGCATGGCAACATGGAAGCTATACTGGTATAGCTGAAACGCTTTGCGTAGGCAAGGCCTTTAGTCAAGACACATGGCTTGTTGCCTAGTGTCTCCCAGCAGCCAGCAATGTGCTCAACTCTCCTCCCACATCCTGAGATTGTCTCCCCCAGGGCAGAATAGGGGAAGTTGAGCTTGCTCTGATAAAGGGGGAGGGGTGTTAAAGCAAGCATGCCTGTTCTTGCAACAGCTTGATCCTTGGGGAAAATCAACTGGGAACTACCTGAAATCCTGTAGGATTCACAGGGGAACTGCTTCCTCCTGGGAGGTAGAGGCACAGCAATAGTGATTCCTGAATGACAATATAACTTGAGCCAGCAACAGAAGGGTAGCTAAAGATCCTCAGACACCTGCTATCAGCCTGTTAAGATTGTATGTCTGCCCATTCCTGGGAGAAAGATATCCTGTGGTGTAAAGGCTCTTCAGCTGTTGGAGGAACTGGTGGACTGAGAAACTTAATAACTAGAAACATCCAGCTTCCACTGAAGCTTCCGAGTATGGCTTTCTGACAGAGCTGTCTTCATACAAGGTAAAGACTACAACTTCAGCAGCCCTGTTTTTCTGTCAGAGAATCCTGATCTTGTTACTATGTGGCATTAGCTCTAAAGGGGCCTTCCTGCACTCCTGTCCTGCGCACAGCTGCACTCTTCAATACCTGCTACCTGCTATGGAGATGATCATAGAATCATAGAATGGTTTGGGTTGAAGAGGAGCTTAAAGATCATCTAGTTCCAACTCCTCTGCCATGGGCAGGGCTGCCTTCTAGATCAGGTTGATCAAAGCCTCATCCAGCCTGGCCTTGAACATCTCAAGGGATGGGACAGCCACAGCTTCTCTGGGAAACCTCTTCTGGTGTTTCATCACCCTCATTGTAAAAAAAGTTTCTTCCTTATATCTAATCTAAATCTCCCCTCTTTCACTTTAAAGCCATTGCCGCTTGTCTTATCACTATATGCCTTTGTGAAAAGCCCCTCTCCAGCTTTCTCATAGGTCCCCTTTAGATACTAGAAGACTGCTTTAAGATCTCCCTGGAGATGGTGATAATCCTCAGGTTGCTGAGGAGCAGAGTGATCCATCCAGGATGGCTGTCCAGCAAAGCTGGCTGTATGGCTGGGGACACTTTCTTTACTCCTTTCCTTCCCTCCCTTGGCTCAGCGTGTTTATCACCTGGAAGAGCCTACATGTGCTGCTGTAATCTTAGGCTAAGCAGCAGTCTGGGCAAAGTAGTGTTCCCGCAGCCAGCAAGAAATGATCTCCAGACCTTTCCCACTGCACCTAAGCATGCTGGTGGTCTGACTAAACATGCAGAGACACATCTGCCTTGGTACTGTAAGCAAATGCATTTCCGTACTTGTTTTGCTCCCACTTTCAAACCATGTAGTCACATCAATGTGATACCTCCTCAAGAGAAGGTGGCTGCTGTGATATCTAAACTGGTAGAGATCAGTTTCTAAGCTTTACTCCTTCCTGGATGTGGGGGTGGGGGCTAGTCCTACCTAGTTTGGACTTTTCTAGGGTAGAGTCACAATTCATAATGACAGCTTTAGAGGAAGAAACTTGTGCAGTTCCACAGTATTTAAACATTGTTTAGGAATAAAACAGCTCTAATCAGGAGAAATGCTGGGAGGTGTAACAGGGTTATGAATCAATGAGGCTTGGACTGGAGAACTTGGCTTTGAGAACTCGGGCTTTGAGCCTGACTGATCATGTGCATCAGTGCCTCTTAGGAATGCAGTGCTCTCCAAATCTCAGCACTCACGGCCCTAGCAGAGCTGCAGCTGAGCTGAGACATCAGGCAGGGCAGACCCCTTCTCACATGCAAGTCCTGTGATTCCACTGCACACAGTGGCATTGCTTTTGCCTTCCCTGTGTCATCTGGACTCTGGCAAACTGGCCATTGGCATATCCTCTTCCAAGGAACTCTTTTAGCCCTTGCCCACAGCAGGGATGTGTCGTAGAACCTCCAGCTGGGGATTGAGGATATGTCTGAGGCAAGCTAAAACCTTATTGACACCAAAAGGAGTGTCTTCCCCAGTACTGGCTCTGGAGCTTCCATGATCACACAAAGAGCCTATTCTGCTCACAACTGTTATGGAGCTTTTGCTTTCTAGCAGGCTTTCCTACAGGTTTCCCCAAGCTGCATGTTGCCCTATTCTTCTCTCCCTTTAGCACTGAGCTGTCTTAAGGGTATGTTATCCAGGAACAGGTTGCAGCAGAGGATAGGTGTGGGCCTGGTCTCCTATCTGTCTGATAGCTAGTTCACAGTCCAGGTCAGTTGGCTATTAGCACCATGTCACACCAGTTTGGTGCTCACATTGAGGCAACCAGTGAACTGAACTTGAAGCCATGTGGCTGAGCTGTAGCTGCTGCTGGATGGTTCCTGAGCTTCACTTGGTCCTAAAGCAGCTCCTCTGGCACTGGAAGCTGCAACTCCACCCTCAAAGTGAGGTGGAAACTTACTGCAGACAGCTGTAATCTAAAAAGCCAATTCCTCTGGGATACTAAAACATGTTTTAAGATTCTATTTTGATCTGAGCCATGTGAGTGTGCTAGCAAGCACCTAAAGCTCTGGGCTGTGCTTCAAGAAGGTGAAGCTTTTGGCTTAGGACTCTCTAGGGGTGGGAGACACTGGACAGCATATCTACACCTGACAACTTGCAATATAATGTTTTACACAAGGTATCAAAAATTAATTTGTAGCCGAGGCTCCCAACTCCCTGAACAGAGGTAATTCCTGCCTCACAGGGCTGTCTGGGAAAGGCACCAACTGGACAGAAGCCTGCCCTTGGTGAAACTACAGTAAGTAGTAGGCAGCCTAGCTGCTCCTCCTGAGGAGGGAATGATGAGCTGTGCCTGAGCTCTTGGCTGGATACCAGCAGGAGGGAATATGTTGGTTAGAACAGCAACATAAATGTGTGGGGAGGAAGGAGGTGGAAAGCAGTTTTGAGATGCTACTGAAACAGCAGCAGCTAGAATGTACCCTTCTGTGAAGCTGCCACAGGAATACCTTGCCAGCTGCTTTTGGTGCAGGCTTCACTTTAACTGACTGCTTCTCTAGTGCATCAGTGAGGCCTGAAAGCACTTCCTAAAGCACCTCTGTAGGACTGTAGGAGCCTGTTGCCCTAAAAAGCAACTCGTTTATGGAGAGCAGTTCTTGCAAGTTGTCAACTCAAATGGCAAGATGTTCCTAATTTGCTTTTCAGGCACAAAGCCAACACATGTCCCCTCTAAATGTGAGACTTTCCTACATGGGATCTTCCCAGTCAGCTGGGGAAGCTGAGCTACTAGTAGACCTGACATGGGAGTGGAAGAGGGTACTGTCCTGCTGTGCAGCCCTTGTTAATGCAAGACTCAACTTGCTGTTAAAACTTCTGTTTTGTGTGCTTCTGGAGCCGTCCTCAGTGTGAGGATGCTAGGCACTTATTCCACCTGTAGAGCACTCAGGTTTGATAAGGAAAATATGTAGACTCTGTAGCAGTCAAAAAAATCAAAGGCAGGCTTATTTTTAGTGTCTTCCTTAAAGGCAG
Source organism: Tauraco erythrolophus (assembly GCF_009769465.1). NCBI lineage: Eukaryota > Metazoa > Chordata > Aves > Musophagiformes > Musophagidae > Tauraco > Tauraco erythrolophus. Next base: position 13,515,745 of record NC_141476.1, read on the forward strand.
CTTGACACCTCTTAAGCTATGTTCATATGAAAATAACAGCCTCTGCTGATTGTCCTCTGGCTAGCTCTCAGCTTTTTGCCAGCTGAAAGGACAGGGCTTCTACTCTGGTCTTGGACTGTTAATGTCACTCCTGGGGAAAATGTAAGTGAAGAGGTTAAAAGTTGATATCTGCTGGTCTCAGGGAGGCATTCATGTTGAGCTGCTCAGGCTGTCGCTTGTAGTTTTGCGTTAGCAGACACCTTGTTAGCAATGTCTTTGTGACCAGGTAGTTGGAACCAAGCTGTTGTATTGGTAAAACTTATTCAGCTCCACCTTGGGTCCTGCTGTAATTGGAGACCAAAGCTTCAATACCGAGGGTGTCTGGACCACTCAAGGACTCTGTAAGTGGGAACTGTGATCCTGGTCAACTAATGGCAATCACAGACTATCTGTCTTTCCTCAGGATGAGACCTTGCATTTTCAGGGTAGCTGAATTGGAACAAATTAATGTGTCTACTCAAAGCCTCAGCTAAACTTGGCTTGATAAATCATGGCAGGGTACAGTGGGACCATGGAGCAAGTGATATGTAGCAGTCTGGTGTGCTTGATCCTGTAGAACAAGATAAACATCCAGTGAGCATCTCATTTCAGTGGCTGAAGGTCTAAGCAGACATAACCCCCTGAGGTACCAAACATGCTAGGAAACTTGCTACTTCTGGGAAGGAACTGGTTTGATCTGACTGAGCTGGTCCTGAATCATTCTTCCAGCTTCAGTTTCCTTGAAGAAATGCAGAACCATGGTGGGGGGATAAAAATAGCTCTTTGGTGTAGTACAAAGTTAAGGCTTTGCAGCCTCCCCCATGTGACAACAGAACAGTGAGCAGAGGTGGTGTTTCTGTGTCGGAAACACACTTAGCTGCATTTCAGGACAGAAGATTCTTCCAGCATTCTGGTGTGGCTGTCTTCTCTTCAGTCTGGTCACTCTGGTGAGCCCACTGCAGTGCATGGTATCCCCTAAGGGAGTACTGCTCTATCCAGATTGGCTTTCTCCTGTTCGGGTGTTTTTACTAAAGGGCCTGTGATGTAGTGAAGTGAATGCTCTGCTTATCAGCCACAGCACCCAGAACAGACCTGCAGTGCTGCAGGTTCAAGTGTACCTTTCTGTGGAACACTGCTTACTCTTGTGCTGCCTGCTGGGACAGGGGAGCAGAACGAGGTATTCATAAGTGCTGCAGTGAGTTCTGCTCTTGCTCACCTACCGCTTTGCACCTTGTCGCCATAGTGGTAAATATCCCTGGCAAAGGACACAAGGTGAGAGGTGCATTCCAACAGTCTTGCTTCAGTGTTCAGCTGGCTTCTAGTGGAAGGTGCAAATGACAAGCTGGTAGGTGTGGGATGAGAGAACTTTTGGTCAAATGTCCTAGTTCTTCTAGCCTCTGCATAAACATGCTTTGGTTCTTGGTTAGGATTGTGACTTCAACTGTTTAATAGCAAAGCTGCAAAAGTAAGGACTGTTCCAGCAGTATTTCAGCAGGTTCAAAACTGGTATGGGTTGGATATGTTGCTGCTTAGGGAGCTGTTCTCTTCCATGGAGGTGAGATTTCCCTCCCAAGGCTAGCTACTTTCATACTAAAACTGTCAATGAGCAACTTAACAGGGTGCTCCTATCACAAGGCCTACTTCTGTTAAAGGATAGCTAATCAAAGAAATTTGGTGGGCCATCAATGCAAGCTCCTACTGCTCTTTGCTTGTACCAACCTAATTAATACTAAAATGCCTGTTTTGTGACTTGACACATGTGAACATCTCTAAGGAATCCTCAACCATCCATTTCTGCTTTGAGTTAAAGCAGCTGTCTTAATATAGCAAGTGAAAGGACAGTTGTGATGTACTCTGAAGCAACAAGGGAAGCCTAATTAGATTTTGCATAAGCCTTATTTGCTTTTGCATCTGAGAAGCTGTAGCGCTATGGAGCTCCATGGGACAGTTTTTGACTCTTCCTTTCAGATCAGCTAAGCTGGTAGCACTTGCAGGTCAGATATTAGAGGTCCTCCCTTGCTGCTCCAGCAGACCAGCCTTACAAAGGCAATAAGGCTACTGTGGGAGAGAGCATGCAATACCAGGCTTAGTCTCATGAGGGTCAACATGCTGTTAATGGCTTGTTTGCTTAGAGGGACATGCATTAAAAATTGAGTGGAAGGATTCGTCTCCTGTATTAGAGGCAGCTGTGTCATCCTTTTGGCACCAGTTAAACTAGAAGGAAGAATGATGCTGACTGGTCTCCTGATTGATGGAGAGCTTTCTGATAGCTCCTGAGCAGGGCTAGCTGGGTGTGCTGGTAGGCTGTGTTCTGAGCAGTCATGCAGGTGACCTCGCTCCAAGAGACTTCACACAGCGTAAACCAGAACTGATGTCTTGGATCAAATCTAAACAAACAGGTTTTTCTTCATGGTATCTCTGAAAAAAGGAAGCGTTTGTTCAGAAATGCTCCTGGGACTGGATGTGAGCCCTGTGTGAGCTCGCACACTGCCATCTTAAGGGCTTATGTGACTCTTACAGGATGCTGCTCTAGAGTAATTATACTAAATATCATAAAGCAAGACAAGCTGCATACATAGTACAAAATAGTCTTAGACTTGGGTACCACTGACTCAGCACTATCACAGTTTTGATCTCAACTCAAGCCAAACTTGTTCTTTGCAAGAGCATGGAGGAAACTGCACAGCCTCCATCTTAGCTTAGCTCAGTAATGTTTTTCGCAGGTGTAACTGGGGAAACTCCTCATGGTAACTAGCTGCTCCTTCAGATGTTCAAACCTGCTTTGTCTGTGAGCTAAAGCTATAGTCATCTTGGTCTCCCTTAGTTGATTTTGTACTAGCAAGGTTCACCAGAAATGAGATCCGTGTGGCTTAGAGCATGTATGTGGGCTCCATTTCTGGGACACAAGGCAGTAATGAACCTACTCAGTGCCATGTGCTGTGAGAAACAGCCTGTGTTAATGAGAGAATAAGCAGAAATTGTCTCTGGCTTCAGGCAAGCAAATATTTGAGTACTGAACCTGGCCCATGGTTGTGCCTTGTTCTCCTGACAGAGCAAATGACATACTGTAACCAGGATCGACTGAGGTATTTCTGATCTTACTTGAACTTCGATGTGTGGAAGCATCCTCTGCTCTGAAGATGTTGTATTGCTGTTGGCTTAGTATGAGCTTAAGTCACCAAAATCCTTTGCATGGTGTTAAGGAGAACTTACAGGCTTCACTTGCAGGACCTTCAGAGAGTGCTAGTGTCTTTCACTTCCAGTATCTCAGCTTGTAAAACACTGGCCAGAAGTGAACATTGGATGAGGCATAGTATCCTGTCCTTGGAGTAGTTAGACTCTTTGGATTGCTTCATAAGAAACTCCAGTTAAGATAAAGAGGATGTCTTCCATCCATCTAGATTGAAGATCTCAGTCAGACCTCTGTTTAGCACAAGTAGCTGCTTTAAAGCTGAGGCTGCTGTTGGAGACCTGCTGAGCCTCACAGGACATGGTGAGTAAGGATAAGGGAAATAGCAGAGGTGGTGCTGTAGAGAGCAACTTGATGCTACTTAAACTTAGAGGGGAAGGCTTCTATAGGAAGGCTCCAGGAGATCAGACACTGATACTTCCTCCAAGACATGGTCTCCTCTCCAAAGGCAAAGTCTCTTCTTGTACTGGGCAAGGAATAACTCTGAAGTGTCGGGTCTGTTTATACCTGTAATGAGAAGATTAATAAGAGGGCTTGGCCCATCAACTGTCTGGGCTTCAAAGCAACATTGATCAAGCCTAGTAGAACAAGAGTGGGAAACTCTGGGCAGTGTCCCTTGCTGGCCCTCAGCAGGACTGGAGTTCCTTGCTGTCTCATGGCCCAAACCAAATACCAAGCTGAGGCAGCTCCTTCTGTGCTATGGCTCATATGTCGCATCATCGGGGATGGAAGCTGAGTGTCTCACCTGACCAGTGTTCATGAGGCAGTAATAGCCCTTCACACTGATGGAGTAGCCCATCAGCTATGACAAGAAGGTGGTGTCAGATCTGACTCAGACTTCCTTCCCATGTCTGCAGGTAGCTGCTCAGCTGAGCTACTTCCAAGGTAATGAGACTTGACAGAGCAGTTTCCCCTCCCTTCATAGTGGGACTTCAGGCTGTGTTGAACTTGGGTGCTCAACTTGGTGTTGTAATTTTAGGGCTCTGCAAATCCCTCCCTGAGCATGAGAACTAATGCCAGCTTGTCCAAAGCTGCTTTGAATACCAGGAAGCAGTGAGCTGCAGCAGCCAGTGGCAAGCGATACTGAGAAGACTTAGAGGAAAATAGAAGCAGTACATGCTGGGTTCTGGCACGGATGCTTCAGGGTGAGTTGTTTTCCTCTGTCCTGAGGAAAACAGGTGACTCTCACATGGGACCTGAACCTGTGCAGATGTTTTTCCATGACAGTTCAGTGTACACAGCTGTCTTTAAGCTGTTTCAAAGTTCTCTCACTTGCTTCTTGCTCCATCTGGGCTGATTGTGCTGCAGAAGTCTGGCTCGGCTAGCACAAGTGTGACTTGTGCCATGTGCTTTGAACATACAGGAGGTGCAGTCTGCTTGAAGGAGCTTACATGGTCTGTATTCCCCATGGCTATAGAGGAGTCGAGCTATAGAGCATGGATCTTGGCAAGAGCAGAACCAGAACTAAATGTTGGGGTTGTTGACAACTTTCAGCTGGCTGTGTCTCGGCTAGTATAGCTAGGCTGCCAGTGGAGTCATTGAGCAGTGCAGTCCAGCATAGACAGCCTTGGAAAGGAGAGACACTGTCCTGTGCAGGCTCTCTGGCATCTCTTAACACTCATCTAAGGACAGCATGAGCTCTGTGGGTGGCCTGTCACCGCTGTTCACTCAACAGCCTCTGGCTGTTATCTTCTCAACAGTGTTTCCCATCCAGATCTATCTCTAGATGCTTGAGGTGGGTACCGTCCAACAAGGTGTAGCTGTAAGCACACCACTACCTGCGGTGGCCACAGGAGGGCTTCTTCAGCTTCTGCAGCACTCACTGATGGCAAAGTCTAAAAACTGCATGTCTTTTAACACTCAAAGCTTGAGATGATTAAGACCTTTTGCAACTAGACTCTGCATCTAGTAAGAGGCTCCTACAGCTTGGAGCATGTTACCTCCTATAGTAGTGGGATGAAAAGGTCATGGTTATCTAGCAGCTTAGGCTGCTGCATATCTGAGGAAACACATAGGACCAAGCTGCTCAGATGCATATATCCATGTTGTTGTAGAAGTGAAGGCTTCCTTAGATGTGAAAGTTGGGAGTAGCTCCTGAAGAGTGGGAGTCGTGTGGTGCAATGAATGTGGTGTAACGGGATGAGAATTTTAGGGTAACCAAGTCCCCATGTAAGGGCTTAATACATGAAGTCTGTCAAGGGTCTTTGAACTCAATCAGCACAGGTTATTGCAGGGCTCCTCAGGGAAAGCCAAGGAGTCCTTGTGTTGTGAACCAGGTCAGTACCAAACCAGGCCTGTGATGTGATCAAGCCTGAGTACATAAGAATGGCTTGTCCCATCCCCTCCCCAGAGGTGGGGAAAAAGGCCTCATGGTAGGAAGACCATGCTGAACCACTAATAGCAAGACTTCATATTTGTTCTCACTGTGCTAAAGCACATCCAGAAGTGTATTCAGGCCTGCTGCAGCTGTTGTACTTACAGCTTTTTCATTAATCTGAAGAAGATGTGGCAGCAAGTAAGAACATGGATCTCTGGAGCTCAACTCTCACTCTGGCTAATTGAATGGACCATTAGTGGCCCATTTAGAGCCACCTGCCTATAATAGAGTCTGGAGTCATGGCAGGATGCAACTGAACAAACAACTCGTCATCTAACAGAGCAATAAACTGAATGATGTGAGGTTTGTCACTGTAGCCTTCTTGTCCTACCACTGAAGGTGAGGTGGCAGTAGTTACCTTCATATGTTCTCAAAGCTGTGAAGTCTGGTAGCAGTTTGCCTTGTAATTCAGCTGTTCACCTGGCCTATGTGGTTGAGTTGCAACCGCCTCAACCACAGCATATCCCTGGGACTCAACACTTTCACAAAGCACATCTGCTGGAGAAAGCTATCGCTTCTCCAAGCTGAACCTGAAAGGTAGAGGAAGCACATTTTTTTTCTTATTTTTTTTTCTACTGGGAAACTACTGAACAGTATAAAAGCTTGAGTGGGGTTTTAGACACATCTCTGCTTACATCTCACTTAGTAGCACGTGTAAGAATTAGTCTGTATTGGGAGTTGATATGCTTTGCCTCACTGCCTCCAGTGAGGCTAAGGAAGATAGCCTAGGCTAGTATACCCACAGAATGGCCTGGAAGTAGGGTCCAAAATGGACTTGGGTACTGTAAAGGACAAGTGCTTGACTCATCTACCTGTGGGTATTAAGTTGCCACTGCTGGTCTGACATGGCCTGGCCTATGAAATGGGCAAACACCTGGTTAGTGCTCAAGCGTAGCCTTGAATTGAAGCAGTCTGGTTTCAAGGAGTGCTGGGCCCTGCCTGTTGATGGTTTCTTCCTGGGAGTCAGGTTTCTCAGACTCCAAACTTGCTGCTTTCTGCCTTGAGGAATAACATGCTAATGGTGTCTGATGGGATTGTTCCTCTTCCTTTCTAGTGTAAAAGATGACTTCTAGGAAGAAAGTGTTACTGAAAGTCATCATCCTTGGAGACTCTGGGTAAGTGGAGGAGCCTTTAAGCTGCCAATCTGCATCTGGCTGGAGCAGTGCTCTTGACTAGTGGGAGCCTGGATGCACTATAAGAAACCAGCAGTGCTGGGAGGAGAGCTTTTTACAGCCCCAGACAGCTGTGTTACCATATAGCTTTAAGAACACTTCACCACCCTCTGTCCTCAATGTGTCCCTGCAGTTTAATATCTTGAAGTCTTGCCACAATATTAAACAGGGGTAGTGCAGTGGGCAGACCACTCCAGCAGCAGAACTGAATAGCCTTTCTGCATGGAGGACATGTGATGGTGAAATGAGCATTTCACTTAAATAAAATAAGTAAAAACACCACCCATTTACCAAAAACAAAAACCATACCAGCACCAAAAAGAAAAAAACACACACCAAAACAAACAGCCTGCTAGTAAGCAATCTTAGGTGACTTCTTAAAACTTTGACTCTGTCAGAGATGTAAGTTATACTGAGCTATCTGTTTAGCTTCTGTCTGATCTGGCTAGAACCTGCCCCTTGGAGTGAAAGGCTTTGCTCTGTGCTCTTGAGCAAGGAGTCTGCTCTGCTGTTGCAGGTTACTTGCTGTGCAGGCTGTAACCTGACTCCCATGACATAAGGCTTATTTATACCACTGTGCCCAGCAAGCTGTTGATCAGGGAGCATTTCAGCCACTGAGGGGGCATATGAGCCTTTAAGCTGACTCTCTGGGGAGCATCTCCACCTCTGGATGCCTAGCAGATGTTTATCAGCTGGCAATAGTTCACATATTGTCTCTTTCTCCACCTCCTCCTTCTGTAAAGGCTGAAGATGACTGGGTTTGGTGGGTTTCCCTGGGGCACTTCATGTTTTTCCAAAATCGCCCTTATAATCATAATGTGGTGCATATTCCTTACCAAGGATCAGATTACTGATGGGGAAACAAGTTTTCTCAAGGTTGTAATCATTTGTATCCTTAAGTAGCACATGTTCTTACTCAGCATGTTGCCTCAGCATCTATTGTTGTAAAAGCACCTTCTTGCAAAGATTGGCATATTTCCTCTGATTGAAAGGCCAGGAGGCTATGGTGGAAGGCAAAGGGCACTGGGATGTTCTGTTCAGGGTGGCTAATTCAGACACTGTTGTAGAAACAGCCTACCTAGTCTTTTTTTGTCTTTCTGTACAGAGTGGGAAAGACATCGCTTATGAACCAGTATGTGAACAAGAAATTCAGTAACCAGTACAAGGCTACGATAGGCGCAGACTTCCTGACAAAAGAGGTCATGGTGGATGACAGGCTAGTGACAATGCAGGTAAGGAGTGACTCTGCTCCCTACTGCAGGGGGTTTCTGGCTGCCTAGACCACACTCGTGTCAAAGTATCTGCTTCTGTGTAGTCCAGAGTGGTGCAGGGGTCAGCGTACTGGGTGTGATTCTTGTTTACACCGAACTGCTCTTGGCTGTAGGTGCTGCTGGTTGTCTTTACAAATCTGTGCGTGGGCTGAACAAGGGAAGGCAAAGATCGCTTTGGGCTCAGCTAAGAGCAGCTTTGCCATGCCCAGTTCAAAAAACAGCATTTGGTACTGTCAGTAAACGAGATTTTATTAAAAGATACACTTTCCTAGTGTTCAAGAACTGGAAAGGGCTGGGAAAAGACTCCTTGGTTGGGTCAACTACTCGTGCTGCCCTGTGCCCTAACCTGCTAGTTTGCTTATGTCTCTAGTATCTGAAGTTTCATCTCTCCATGGTGAGACTGACTGCAAGGCAGCAAAAGCCCTATTGCAGCTCTTGGAGGAGTGTTTGGATTGTGCTGATACCCAAGTGCACCCAAGCACTGCAGGCAGGTCACCTGCTGACCCTAATACCTAAGCTCTACTTGCCCAGAACAAGGATGTCCCTTGCTGAGGCTGAACACAAAAAGGGTTAACTAGCTTTTGAAGAATGTTTCTGGCTCTTGATACTTAGTGCCTACAGAAATTCCCAAGCCTTCAGGTGCTCCTCTCTGTCTAGCTGGGGGCTGTAGATGCCTGGTGGGGGGGGTTCTGAAATGAATGCCCAAATTGTGAACTGATGATGTCAGAGTAGAGCTGGCTTATCTGCCCTATCTTTTGCTCCAGATATGGGATACAGCAGGACAAGAACGATTTCAGTCTCTGGGAGTTGCCTTCTACAGGGGAGCAGACTGCTGTGTGCTGGTGTTTGATGTCACAGCCCCCAACACGTTCAAAACCCTAGACAGCTGGAGGGACGAATTCCTCATTCAAGCCAGTCCAAGGGATCCTGAGAACTTTCCTTTTGTTGTGCTGGGAAACAAGATTGATCTAGAAAACAGACAAGTGAGTACTGGGACTTGCTAGCCTCCTCTTAGCAAACTGCTGGAGTGGGAGACCTTGTATGAACAGGGGAGGGTTATCTGAGAAGCAGGAGTGGGAGATGCCTGAATGTGGCTTAGCTGTTGGGTGCCACTGGAGAAGACTTTTGCCTGCCTGGAGGGGGTCAAATGCCTGTGCACAGCATGCTCCTGCCCACTGGTGGAAGGATTGGAGCAGCTCCTTGGGAAGATGCAAGGAAAGGAGCTGATTCTCCTCCTGAATTGCTGATTCCTATGGGAGCAAGTCCCTGCTCTGTGGATGCCTGAGCAGTCTGTGTCCTGTGGTCTCATCTTCCTTGGGCATGTGCTCTTTGCCCCGGGGCTGAGTGTCTCTGGTGGTGGGCTGCAGCCTTCTGTGCTCTGTATCAAGGCTGTAGTTTTGATGTTAGAGCTGCTGTCTTAGCTCAGGCTGGATATGAGAGGTCTCTGGCCTTGCCCTGGAAATAAAACCCCCTTCCTGCATAGCTGGATGGTGATACTGCTCTCTGTCCACACAGGTCACCACAAAACGGGCACAAGCCTGGTGCTACAGTAAAAACAACATCCCCTACTTTGAAACCAGTGCCAAGGAGGCCATTAATGTGGAACAAGCTTTCCAGACGATTGCACGAAATGCACTTAAACAGGTAGGGACGGGGCTGGTGGGTGCCCTCTGCCAATGCTGGTCCTGGCTGCTGTGGGCAGCCTTGGGCTCTCCAGCAGCCTTCCTCAGCTGAGAAGGTTCCTTGCATGCTAGGAGATGTCTGTGGAGCCATGGCACTAACTTGTCCCTTCTTCTCTCCCACTAGGAAACCGAAGTGGAGCTTTACAATGAATTCCCTGAACCCATCAAACTAGACAAGAATGACCGAGTGAAGGCTTCTGCGGAGAGCTGCAGCTGCTGAGGGGAGAGGGAGGGGTTGAGCACAGTCCTTCACAAATGAATATCACACTTAGGCCTTCAAACACACAGCCCCTCTTCTGTGTTTAAAATGAAATTTAAAAAAAACTTCCATCTCCAGCTGCCAAAATCCACCCATCTCCCATGAGCATCTGTGAGTCCCGCACTTCAGAGCTCACATCCCGACACCATCCACATCACACTTCATGGTAACAGACCTTTCTCTTAGTTTAAAATGGAAACTCTTATGTATGTTTGGAACTGAATCTGATTCCAGGTGTCCAATGGAGAGAGACTGTTTACAGGTAATCTGTGTAACAAGTTACATCCATTTTTAACTGTCTTGTGTTTTCCCCTGTGAAGGCTGCAACTGGAAAGGCTGATTACCCATAGTTCATTGCAAGCTCAGCACTCGGTCCAACTAGGTTGAGTTTTGTATGTATCTCTGTTAATGCTTGTTACTTTTAACTAATCAGATCTTTTTACAGTATCCATGTATTATGTAATGCTTCTTTAGGAAAAATCTTATAGTACATGTTAATATATGCAACCAATTAAAAATGTATAAATTAGTGTAAAATTTCTGAATTACATGTTCAAGTACTGAAACACAGATTGTGTAGAAAGTGAGGAGGACACTTGTGAACTGCAGCGTGCTAGCAACACAGAGTCCAGATAGAGGCAGTATTCTGTACAGTAGAGATGAACTATGTAAGCCTTCTTGTTTTGAGGCCAAAAGGCTTCATCTTCTGGAAAAATCTGTCTGGCTTTCTTGTATCTAAATCTCAGATTTGCATAACAGCATTGATATGCACACTGGATTATTGGATTTAAAATTAAATACAGCTATGAAATGACCTCATTTGTTCACCTGCCCTACTGCTTAACTCCTAACATCCTGGAGCGAGTGTGAGAAGGAGCCAGAGCTGAAGTGTCCCAGTGGCTCTTTACTGTGGAAGGAGCTCCTCTCCCACCTGGGTTGTGGTAGCTGTTTCTCGATGAATGACCTGGACTATGATCTTCCCTTTCTTCTTACTGACTGCTAATCTGGATTTTTGGTATGGAAAAACTTGGCAATCTAGTCCCTTTCCTCTCTTCCTTTCCTCCTGGTATTTGTTCTTGCGTTTGTAGCTTGCTTAAATGGAGCCCTTCTACCTGTTTTCCAGAGGTCTACATTCTAGTACGTAGGCTGAGCTCTTATGTAAAGAGACAAACATGATGCCAATAAACTTAACAAGAACAAACCTTCTTGTTTACTCCTGTTTCTGACTCTCTTTTTTTCCCTTCACTAACATGCTTTCTTTCCTCTGTCTAGTCACTGTGTTAGCAAGCCAGTGCCTGCTAATTGAAGCATGGTTGTGCTTCTTACTTACTGCAAAGTCTGTGCTTTCCAGAGTGGTTTTCAGGAGTGGGTTGATCAGGCCCTGCTTCCTTGCCTGACCTGAGGCTCTAGTAGGGCAGCTACCCCTCTGCTTTTCTTGAAGCTGCTTGCAGTGCCAGGAACAGTGCTGGATCTGATCACTCTATGAGCGTAGTCCTTCAGCCCTCTTCTGAGTATATGGAAGCCTTTGTGGAAGGGTGGAGAGGAGGGCAGTGCTGTTAAAGCTCTTGCTACCCTCCTCTGGGAAGGGTTGATGAGCTCTTCCCACCTCACCAGTTAGGTGCTTCAGCTGGAGGAGAAGCAAGGCTGGCCTAGGGTACCTTAGAGTAAGTTAAGGACCTTTCCTTGGTCCACCCTAGTCAAGCTTAAGCATGTAACTTCTAGATGCTGGGCAAGACCCTCTGCTTGCACTCAGCAAGGCTGAGCTCACTGCTCCTGTGCCCACAGGAGGATGGAATACACAAGTAGAGAGAAATGAGGACAGTTATTTCAAGAGCCTTCTAACACTCTTTGTGCTTCATATCCTATTTTATGTCTTTGTCCTATCATGTTTTTCTCTCACTTGACTGGGCTTTTGCTGTCCACATCAATTTCAAATAACCACTCTACAATAGCAATGTGTCCTGGTGGGACCACTTCCCTCTCTGTATCTTTTTGGAAGACTCTGGACCTTCTGCTCATCTTCATTTAAAGCATCACCCTGCACTTGTTTTCTGTAGATACAGTTCTACTGCAGAGAAAGCCAGGGTGGGGGAGCAATAAAGTGACATTTGGGGGGAAAAGGGGATGGTCTTAATTCTACACCTACCTGCTGCTGCCTTGGCTGTGGGTGGTGGAGCTGGGGCTGGAAGGGCTGCATGAGGCAGCCCTGAAGAGACCCTGCATTTAACCTCTCTCCTATCAAATAAACTGGTATACAAGGCAAAGGGGGAATGCTCTGTGTGGGGGATAGACAGCTGAGGAGCACCTTGTGATGGGATGTTATGGATGCTAAAAGGGAGGGAGGGAGGGAATCAATTTACCATCTGCAAATCAGTGTTTTTGCAGGTGGGAATATGATCTATATGCACACAAGTGTACAAAAAACAGTGCAGGAGGCAAGCAGTGTGGGAAGTGGTGCCCTGCTGTTGCATTTAAGGCTGATGCTGGTGGTGGCACAGCTGGGGACTGGTGTTCCTGCAGGAATCATTCATGTCATCACTGTGGTCTGGAGAAGCTGGCTGGCTTGATTGCCCCTGCAGGGTACAAGTGTGCTTAAAACCACTCCTAGCATCAATGAGACCTTATGGCTTTTATTTTTTGTGGTGACCTTTTTGCCTGATGGGCTGCAGGTGCAGTGATGATGTGTGCAAGAGTGACTTGCTGCTGGGGAAATCTCAGAGGGAACCTCGCCCAGGACAAGGCTGAGGTGTTCAGCTGATGCATGGAAGCAGCCAAGCTCCAAGGCAGGTTTTGCTCTTTTCCCAAGTCCTGGCCAGGCAGAAGGGAGAGATGTGGAGAAGGAGGCTGGCTGGTGGGAGAGGAGGGGGTCGGTTCCCCCATCTGCACCAAGTCTAATAGGCAACAGCTACAACCAGTGCCCTGAATTTGCAAAGTGGTGGGATCCTGGCCTCTGCCAGCGGGTAGAACTGTGCGAGGTTGTGGTGGGGCAGCCAGGTGTGGGGCTGAGCGGCTGCTCCAAGCCGGGGGGCTGGAGCCGTTTGCAAAGGCAGCTGTGTTGTGTGAGACGCTGGGGCAAATAGGAAAGCCCGGGATCGCACAACCGCATCTGTGCTGGGGGTGCTGGCGGGGGAGCCGCGTCAAAGAAATTAAAGACGGACCACGAGCACTGGCACATGGAAAGCGTCACAGAGAGGCCAAGGTGCGAAGCCCGGGGCGGAAAAGCTCGACCTGCCTGGGCTTTGGGGCTGGACGTGTCCTGCACTGCAGCCTGCTCCGACCCCGCTGCCAGAGCCCTCCTGCCAGCCCAGCGCCCGCTGCCGCAGCCACAGTAGGCAGGCAGGGTGCCAGCCCGGGTCCTGCACACCTGGAGCCCCAGACCGCTGCCACCGCCACCCCCGCCCCAGCACCCAGGTGTGCACGGACCCCCTGCCCGACACGCACCCCAGGGTGTTTGTAGGGAAATGTGTACCATCAGCACAAATACATGTTCAGGATTCTACAGGTACACAGAAATATTTTTAGCTCAACATCTGTGTGTATGTGGTTTGCAGATTCAAACCCATTTACGCAAGCAGTAATGTCTGTACATATATATTTACCAAGACACATCTTTTGTGAGCTAGAGGGCACAAAAGCAAGGCAGCACAAGAGCACAAACGAGACAGCAAGGACACGGACTGCACACGTGTGTGTGTGTGTGTTGCTATATTATATTTAAACAGACACGTATCCCAGAGACAGAGAGCACAAGTGAGTTTAGTTACAGATTTTCATTTATGAGACATGCAAGGCTGCAGGCTTACCAATGTAAACATATGTAACGTAAAGTATTTATTTATTCATATAAATATATATATTTTTAAAGAAAGAGAAAAAAAAAATCTCACAAATAGCTATGGCTACCCTTCTATATATTTATATATTTTATTTCTATCTTTATATAAATGCATTTAAATACGAATGTATAGATGTAGATGTAGAGATATAGGTATAGATATATACAAATGTGTGTGTATATCTGTGTATTATCTATCACCCCATATATGGAGAGACAGAGATGATCATACACACAGATATATTTTAAATTATTTTATACTCATATGCTTGTTTTTGTAAATGTGCATGTGTGTTTTCTCTCTCTCTCTCTGTCACTGTCTACACACACAGATACCCCCATAGTTTATTTTTTTAATGTTCATACACTTACATGTGTGTCGGGGTTTTTTATATATTTATATATTATTTATATATTCCTGTGTCCTTTACATATAAATGAGTGATACACAGGCGGATCTGTATCTGTGTGTAGTTTAGCTATTTTTATATTTATTTGAGAAAGGAAAGAGAGGGGGAGGGAGGGAGGCAGGGAGACAGAATGAAAGAAAATGAGACACAAATAAATATTTAAATAAATTTTATGTATGTAGTGAAAGAATGTGAGAACAACAGTCTATATAGTGCACATATATGTGTACATACATATATATGTATATACACAGTGAGAGGAGTATCATGTGTGAGAACAGCTAAGTTTATACATATGTATGCATACATATGTATGCACAATAGTGTGTTTTTCTGTAAACAGTATGCACTCTAATTATATATGTATAGCAAGTCATGTGTACAATACATACATATGTGTCATACATACATTCCATGTATATATGCTTCTATATATTCATATATATAGTAAGAGAGTAGTGTGTGCGTGAGAACAGCTCTTGTTCTCTCTACTTATGCATACACATACAGAGAGAGAATATTTTGAGATATATAGATATATGCATATATTTATGCACCCCAGAGATTATACATTGTATGGGGGGGAGGGGAAAGAGTGATTGATGGAAAAAGTGTTTGTGTGTATGAATCACTCTCATTTGTTTTGTTACGTGTGTGTATATATATATGTTTAAATCTATAGCTATAGTAAGAGAGAGAATGTGTGTGAACAGCTCACTTGCTCTCTGTATATATGTATCTGTGCAGAGAGTATACTATGCATGCATTTGTGTGTGGACAGCTCTCTAAGTAGAGCCGTAGATACGCAATTCTCTACAGAGAGAGGGGGTAGGGTCTATCTGTGTGTAAAAAGTGTGTGCACGTGTGCTCCCTGTGTACATATGTGCATATGAGAGAGAGAAATGTGTGAGGCAGAGAGAGCTGATCTCTTTGCCCCCACACTAGTATATACGTGTATATGCATATGTGTGTGAGACTATTTTTTGTTTGAACAGCTCTCTCCTTTCTCTATACAAGTATATATGTGTGTGTATAGAGAGAGTATCAGGGAACCCTGTGTGTGTGTGAACATCTCTCATATTCCCTCTCTGTATATATGCGCATATATATGTATATATCTCTTGCTCAAGAGAGAGAAGAGTGTGTGTGTGATAGAGAACAGGTCTCTCATTATATATGTATACATGTATATTTTTTATATAGTGAATTATGTGTGTGTGTTAACAGCTTTGTGTGTGTGTATATGTACCTATATATGTGTATTTATATATGAATCGTGCATGTGTGTGAACAGCTCTCTCTCCCTAAGTGTATGTACAAATATGTAGTGAGAGAACTGTGTGTGTTTGAGACCAGCTCTCTCTGTACATATACACATATCCGCACGTGTGTGTGTATATATATATGCATATGGGGAGAGAGGGCACAGTGTGTGTGAGAACAGCTCTCTGTATATAAACACATATGTATATATGTGTATATACAGCATGAGAGAATTTGTGTGTGAACAGCTCCCTCTCCCTAAGTATATGTGTGTATATATATGTAGTGAGTGAACTACATGTGTGTGAACAACTCTGTATATACTGTACATGTATGTATGTATATGTATATACACAGCAGGAGAAAGGAGTATCATGTGAGAAAAGCTCAGTGCGTAGATATATACGCATATATATGGAGAGTGAATAATGTGTGTTTGTGTAAGCAGCACTCTAATTATATATGTATATAGAGAGAATTATGTATGAGCAGTCTCTCTGTATCTATGTAAGTATAAACACATATATGCATCTATACAGAAAGAAACAGTATTGTGTTTGTGAGAAAAACTCTCACTCGCTCTCTACATATGTATATCCATACAGAGAGAGAACATATACACAAACACTTACGTATGCATACATTTATGCAGCCCAGAGATTATACATGTATACGGGGTAGAGGAGATAGAATGATAGAAAATGCATATGAAAGAAAAGCTCTCGCTCTTTTTTCTCAAATATATATGCGCATATATCTATAGAGAGCGAGTGAGCGAGAGAATAATGTGTGTGAACAGCTCTGCTCACTCTATGTATGTAGCTATGAATATATATATGTATATAATGAGATGCCATATATGTATTTGTACATGGGCAGCTAAGTATAGATGTATATATGCAATTCTATATATCAAGGGGGGTAATGTGTGTCTGTGTTGTGAGCTCTCGCACACAGAAAGAAGTCAGAGAGAGGAAAGAGAGAGAACACGTCTCGTCCCCATATCAGTATATATGCATGCATCATGCATACATATGTGTGTGTAGCGAGACTGTTGTGTTTGAAGAGCACGCTCTCTCACCCCCTCATTTCTATATATGCCCACATACATATATAGGCATAAACATATATAGGCATACATAGTGACAGAGAACTATGTGTGAATCTCACACACTCTGTATACATGTATATATGCATATACGTATATTGAAATAGAAACGTGTGTGAGAAGTGTCTCTATATATGTTCACAAGTATGTATGCATATATGCCTATATATGTGTGTATATATAGCAAGAGTAATTGAGACCAGCTCACTTTATCTCAGTATATGTGTATACAGTGTGTGAAAGTGAGAAGCGTGTATGTGTGAACAGCTTGTGAACAGCTCTTTTTATATGCATATATGAGAGAGACATGTATATGAACAAGACTCACTCTTTGTCTCTATGTAAGTATATATGTACATATAGGGAAGGAACGTGCATGTGTGTGTGTGTGTGTTGGGGCTCTTTGCTCCCATTCTCTGTGTGTGCCTCTCTGAGAAGTGTGCACACACACACACAGAGCCTCCCCCCATATATTTTATTCAACTATTTCTATCTTCATATATTCATACGTGTGTGCTCCGTTTGCTACTATTGCTTGGGGGGGAAGGGACCCCCCCCCAGGTGCACTGCGGGGTCTGGGGGGGGGATGACTGTATGTGTGTGTGTGTGTGACACTCACAGCCGCACAAATGTGCTCACGTGAGCTCGCGGCACTGCCCGGCCTCTCTTGCACCCCCACCGATAGATATTTTATTTAAATATTTATAGTTTATGTCAATATTTTAAAAATATATACCCAGGTGTTTATTTGTATGCGTGCACTTACCTTTCTTTTAAATTTCCATATAGCTATTACAATAAATAACAACTATTGCATACTACGTATACATAACACACATATGACATACACCCCCCCCCCATACAACCACCATATATAGCCAGCTTAGCTCTAAGGTTCCATTTGGTTACAGCATTAGAGCTACACACGTAGACACACGCACATGTCCGCATGTTCCACGCACACACACACGTACCTATACATCGCACATCCAGACCCGCTCCTCCCCACCTCCCGCCCCGTTGCAGCCGTGCAGGCGGGGTGGCGGGTGCCGCCCCCCGGGGCTGGGTGTGCGGTGATGCCCGCCCCGGGGCCGAGTGGCTCCCGATGGGGGGTCCCGGCGCCGTGCCCCCCCGCCCCCCCCCCCTTCTCCGTCATATTTAGGCCCCCAGCACCCGTCCAGGCCGACCCCCCCCTCCCCTCCCCCCGTCCCCCCCCCGCCCAAGCGCCTGGCAGCTCCCAGAGGCCGGATGCAACTCATCACAGGGGTGCCTGGTCACGGCTGCTGGGGGGGGCAGCGCCTCGCTGTTATGGGGGCTCCCTCCTCGGGGGAAAGAGGGGGTGGCGGGGCACCCCACTGTAGGACGGGGAGGGGGACAAGACGGGGCAGGATCCGACCCCGGGGACCCCCCACCACCGCGGGGAGCAGGGGCTTGTCCCCTCCGGCGGCTGGGGGTCCGGGCGAAGGAAATGGCGGAGAGGAGCCGGGGGATGGGGAGAGGAGAAGGAGGAGGAAGGGGAGACGGCGGGGCCGTGCGGGCTCGGCGCAGTATGCGTGGGCAGGGGGCGGGGTGCGAGAGCGTGCATGTGTGTGCGTGTGTGTGTGTGCATGTGTGTGTGCGTGTGCACGCCTCCCCACACGCCTGTGCCTGTGTCCCGGCACACAACCGTTGGCGACGGCAGCCACGCGGGTGCCGATTGTGGGGATGCCCCCGCGCAGTGACACCCCCGGCCCGGCCGAGGTGAGGGCGATCACACGGATCCCACCCCCAAGTGCTAGGGGAGAGGGGCCCCTCCAGGCCCGACCTGGGCGCTCTGCAAGGGGAGGGTTGTGCATATCCTTACCCCCCCCCCCCCCCCCCCCCCCCGCGCAAGCCTCATCCCCGCGGTGGGATTTGAGGGGGGCGTGGGGAGAGCGGTGTTTATAGCACGACTGCTGCCATTCCCAGCCCATGCAGGCCTCTGGCCTGCCGCGGGGGCTAAGAGCTGCCTTTCCCCGCCAGCCAGCAGCGCGGAGAGCCCGCGATGCAACCCCCCCCCCACACCGTGTCCCAAGCCGGGGGTCCCCCCCCAACGACAGCCCACCCAGAGCCGCCGCGCTGCCCGCATCCTCCGCTGCGGGGCGATGTCCGCCGGAGGGGGGGGGGGGGTGCTCATCGGACACGCACGGCTACCCTTTCGGGGGCCCCGTCCGGGTGGCCAAGGGGTGGGGGTCGGGGAGGGGGGCGGCCCCCGTCGCCGGGGCGGGGACCCCCGGCCTCGGCGCGGCGTCTCCGCGCTGCTGCCGGCGGCCGCGGGAGGGCGTCGCCTGTGTTAGTTCCCTCCGGAGAACCCGGGGCCAGCGCCGCGGCCGCCACCCCCCGCCGCCCGCCGCCTCCCCCTCCTCGCGGCAGCCCCTCTTAGGCGGCGGGCGGCGGCAGCGCCGATGAGCGGAGGGGTCGCCGCGGGGCCCCAGAGGCCGCCGCGCTGGGCGCCCCCCTCCTCGTTCCCGCCGCCGCGCCGGGCGCGCCCCCGAAATCGCGGCGGGGGGCGGCGGGGGGCGCGCGGCGGGGGGCTGGGGGGCGGCGGCGGGCTGGGGAGCGGGGGGGCGCGGGGGGCGGGGCGGGGGGGGCGGCGCGGGGGGCCCTGGTGGCGGCGCGGGAGCCCCGCGAAAGGGCCCCAAGAAGCACAAGTTGGAGCTGGCGGCGGACCAGGCTGTTGTTGTTCTCA
This sequence comes from Tauraco erythrolophus, assembly GCF_009769465.1. Lineage (NCBI taxonomy): Eukaryota > Metazoa > Chordata > Aves > Musophagiformes > Musophagidae > Tauraco > Tauraco erythrolophus. The sequence continues at coordinate 13,535,037 of NC_141476.1, forward strand.
ACGTGGTCCGCCCCGCGCCCATATAAGGGGCGGCGCCGGCGCCCGCCCCACCAGAGCGCGGCGGCGGCGGCGCGGAGCCGAGGGGAGCGGAGTCAGACAGCAGCGCGCCGCGCCGGGCCTCCGCCACGCCGCGGCCGCCCTTGCCCGCCCCCGCCCCCGTCCTGCAGCCCGCGTCCCAGCATCACCATGTCGGTGGAGCTGGAAGAAGCCGATCTGCCCCTGACCGAGGCGGAGGAGGTGCCGCTCGCCCCGGAGAAGAAAGCGGCCGCTAAGAAGGCGAAAGGCAGCGGCGGTTCGTCGCTGTCGCCGTCGAAGAAGAAGAAAAACAACAAGAAGAAAAACCAGCCGGGCAAATACAGCCAGTTGGTGGTGGAGACGATCCGCAAACTGGGCGAGCGCAATGGCTCCTCGCTGGCCAAGATTTACAACGAGGCCAAGAAAGTGGCCTGGTTCGACCAGCAGAACGGCAGGACCTACCTGAAGTACTCCATCAAGGCGCTGGTGCAGAACGACACGCTGCTCCAGGTCAAGGGCACCGGTGCCAACGGCTCCTTCAAGCTCAACAGGAAGAAGCTGGAAGGCGGTGGCGACGGGAGCGCGGGCAGCAACGCCCAGAAGTCGCACAAAAAGGCGACGGCTTCCACGTCCCGGCGGGCGGAGAAGAAGCCCGCGGCCAAGAGCAAGAAGCCCGAGAAGAAATCCCATAAGAAGGGAGCCGGTGGCGCGGCGGCGAAGAAGGACAAGGGCAAAGCCAAGAAGGCCACCAAGAAGGGAGCCGCGTCCCCCGGGGGCAAGAAGGTGAAGAAGTCCGCAAAGCCCAAGGCACTCAAGAGCAGGAAGGCATGAGAGCGGGGCGCAGGGAGCCCCCCCCCCCCTCCCCCGCCGCCCCCCGGACTGTGAGCCCCGCGGCACAGACTGCTCTGAGGACGGACCCCAGGGGACCCGCTTTGTCTTTGTGTTGCTGACTCGGCTCCGCAGCCGCCGCCGTGCGCGGTGAGCGGGGCTGCGGCTGCCCCAGCCCCCTTTCCCCGTCTCCGACGCCTTATTTCTTCCATCCCCCAGCCCCCCCCAACCCCCCCCCACCACCCCGCGGCTTCTCCCCGATTGCGCCCTTTTGTTTTCTGCCTTGCCCCTCCCTGTGTGTAGACGGTTCCTGACGTCCCCCCCCTCCCCCCGCTCCCGTCTCCCCGGTGCTTTACAGGGTTTTTTTCCCGCCCGGTTTCCATAGCAGCCATTTTGCGGCGGCGCCCCCGCGGCCCCCCGCGCCACGTGGGCCGGCTCCCGCCGCCCGGGCGCGCTCCGCGCCCCCGCCCCGCCCGCCGGGCGCTCGGTGCCTGCTCGCCGCGATTTCGAAAAGCCACGGCGCCCCCTATTGGCTCCCGGCCCCTGGCGCCATGGCAACGGCCCGTTGGGCGCCAATTGGCTACTGCGGCGTCGGGCGCTCTTAAAGGGCCGGCGCTCGCTGGCGGCCGCCCGGCCCCTGGCGGGACAGCCTGCGGGGGACCCTTGGGCCGCCGGTTCAGGTCGCATTTTCAATGGCCTTTAATTTTTTTTTTTTTTTAAATCGGTTCTGGGTTGGTTTGGGTTATTTTTTGGGGGAGGGTGGGTTTTTTTTGTTTTTTGTTTGTTTCATTTATCGTCGTTTCAAATAAATTGTTAAAAAAGTCGAGCTGTCGTGCGCTCCCTGCAGGCGGTGGGGAGGGACGGGGATGAGGCAACGGAGCTCCCGGGGCGAGGCGGGAGGGGGGGGTGGTCCCGCTGCCCGGGAGGGCCGTCCAGATGTCGATGCGCCAGAGCTGGCCCAGCGGGGCTGCGGCGCAGCTCCCGCCTGCGCTCTGCCTCCGCGGGGACGCTGCGCTGCGCCTGCCGGGCAGGGCAGGAGGCGAGGAGCGAGGATTCCCCTGCCGTGGAAGCTGTGGAGGAGGGCGGTCTGCGCAGTTGCCGTCCCTGAACAGCGGCGATGCTGGCGGCAGTGAAGGGGCCCCCATGGAGGGTACCCAGCAGCGTAGACCCATTCCCAGTTGGCATCTGGCCTCCCACAGCATCCAGGTTGGGGGGGGGGGAAGCTCCCAGGGCGCACCCCCACCCCCACCTACATCCCTCGCTTTGAGCCCCAGCTGTGGGGAGCTTTTCCCTAGGAGCTGGGGTTCCTGCTGCACGCATGCCTGCGGGCATGAGTGGCAGCAGGGGGAAGGCGCTGGGAGCAGAGGCCCATCGTACATCCCGCGGAGCCACCCGTCGCCTCCATGGCTGCGCCTATTTATAGCTCACACCATTGAGGTTGCATAAAGCCCTGCCAGGGATCTGGGCCATCTTGTTCTGCCTGGCTGCAGGAGCACGGGATGAGGGATGAGCCTGCAGCTCCACGCTCACCCTCCACACACCAGGGACCTCCAGCTTGTACCAGGGTTGCAGGAGAGGGAGGGGAAAGGAGCCTGACCCGCATGTTTGCTCCCTGCAGCAGGGAAGGGAGCGGGGCAGGAAGGGTGGTATGAGGTGGTGCAGTTGCTCTGTACCTCACAGGCTGGCTGTGGTTAAGCCCAGAGCAGGGCAGCACTGCCCAAGAGCCAGCCCGGCTGTCACCTGAGCCATCAGTGACAGACCCATACCAGGGTCCTGGCTCAGCTGCCCCCACAGAAGAGGGAGGAGAGCATCGAGCAGGAACATCACCCCAGAGCTACCACCAGCCCCTCCGAGGTGCTGTACCCAGAGCATCAACATGCTACCGGTGCCTGGGGAGCACAGCACGGCTCAGCCCAATGCACAACATCCCCACAAAGAGGGGACAGAGGGACAGCAGCAACCCCAGGCGACGCAGGGCCCTTCAGCACTCCCAGGAAAGGAGCTGCCCCCTTCCTCCAGAGCCCAGTCCCTTGTACGGCTGCTTATCCCTGTGCCCCTTGGAGCACAAGCAGGGAGAAGGGAAATAAGTTTTATTGCCTAAAGAAAGATCTTTCAGCTAAATTCAGCAAGAGAAGCCAGCTGTGCTCCTGGAAGAGACCAGCAATGTTCTGCTTCTGGGAGGCTGCAGCTCCCCTCCAGGTCTGACCCCAGGCAGCTGCTGGGTCAGGCCAGCCACCATCCCACTGCCCATGCAGGTCCCACACCAAGCTTGAGCACCTGCTAGCGACCTCGGGTACAGGGAGAGGTGCTGCATTCCAGCGCTGATCTGCAGTTGTCTCCTTAGTCAATAGATGACACTGCAGGTTTTGAAGAGCTGGAGGGGATGCCATCACCGAGGTCTGGCTGGTCTCACAGCCAGCAGCAGTGTTATGCTTCAGACTGGAGCAGCTGGCCGCAGCACGCATGGCTGCGGGCAGAGGGACTCCCCGCTCCCCAGGAGGGGTGGTCAGACCAACCGCGTGTAAGCAAGGGCACAGCTCTGACCCGCGAGGCGAACTGCTCAGCTGACGAGGAGCATTACCTCAAAAGCAAGTCACTGGCAGTGTTTCTGTAGGAAGGGATTGGGCAGGTGAGGGCAGAGGGGTGACACAACATGCTGGTCCAGCTGGAGCCCTTGCCTCTTCAATCAGAGGGGCTGGCAGCATCTTACCTCGCAGGTTGAGACTGCCAGGAGCTATGATGCCAGGGCATCCCTGAGCGAGCTCCCATGGGTGCTGCCAGCTGCAAGGGCCAGGCTCTGGAGAGAAAGCCAAGCCCCGAGGGCTTCCATGGGTCAGTGACTCCAGTCTCATCACCCAAACACAGCCAGTCCCAGAGCTGAGGTACACAGCTGGTGGAGGCTCTGCTGCACACAAGATGCACAGCAGCTTCAGCTGTGCATCTTGTGTGCAGCTTCAGTCTCACCTTCAGGTGCCCAAGAGGAGGCAGGGGAAGAACCCTGCAGCCCCCCTGCCCTCTCCTCAAGGGAAGCAAAGATCAACAGACACCGTTTCAGGCTCACATGACCTCTGGGAAGGCTCTACTCAGCCAAGTCCTTGACATTTTATAAGCTCTACTGCTCTGGTGCTATGAAGTGTTCAGTAGACCCAGGACCATGGTGCAACGCTGCTCCAAAAAGCCACAAGACCCATCTCTGGAGCTGCAAGCTCAAAGGTGACAAAGTCCATTCCAGCTTTCTAATAAAGACCAAGACTTCCACTCTCCTGGTCATGATGTTCGGATCTGAAGTTTACAAGGTGATAAAGGCCAAGCACTTTAGCAACACTTGGCGAGACATTCAGGATTTCCTTTGGTCTGCTTTGCAACAGCCCAGCTTTCCCTGCTGGTCCATCACAAAGCTGGCAGAGGAAGTTCAGAACCCAGCTGGAGCTCAGTGTCAAGGGCACCATGTGTGCCACCAGCACCCAGCCACCAGCTTCTAGTGATAGCTGCTGGCATCACCCCACCAGCCTGGCCAGAGCCACGCAACAGCTATAGGGTGGCTACAGAGCTACTCAGCCCTGAGCGTGCAGTGCAGCAGCCCAACTCGTCCCTGTCACAGGGCACCTCCAACCACATCTGGCAGGCCAGAAGGCAGCATGCTGCCCTACAGACAAGGCCAGCCCAACAGCTCCAGTCCTGACCTACAATTTCCATAGCCCAGCACAGACCTTGCCAGCACCCAACCCCCTCTGCACTAGTTGTCTAAGCTTCTCAAAAGCCTTCCTCCCCAAAACCCAAGCGGGAAGCAACTCTGGCTTGCACACCAGGACAGCAAACTGGGAGATGCCCAAAGAGACAGTGTCAAGTAAGAAACAGTCCCGTATCTCCAGGCCTCCTCCCACCCCATCAGGATCAGCTTTTTCCATCAGACCTCTGGAAGCCCATCTCTGCTTATGTGCCTGCAAGGTCACCCAGAGGGTCCTGGGAAGCCCATCAGGTAGGGAAAGCACCTCCAGCACCAGGAAGGGTCCTGGGTCCAGCCTCACTCCTCCTCTGCTGCTCCCAGCCCAGGGGCAGCTCAGGCTTCCTGGACCTGGTGACAGAGTAACCAGGCGATGTGATATTCCCATAGCAGGGAGAAGAGCCAGAAAAGGGTTTTATCTGTTCCTGGGTAGGAAAAGACTGTTTGTCTGAGTGAAGGACAAGCAGGACCACTGCCAGGCCGGATCTGATGCTTGCCTAGTCCTTCTCCACTTGAAGGAAACTAAGCCCAGACACCAAGCTGCCACCAGAGAGCCTGCTCCCAGACTCAGGAGGTTTGGTGAGGTGATAAGACACAGCACATTCGACAGCATTCAACAGGGAACCAGTTTAATCAGATATTGGGTTTGCACTGTTCTTTCCAGTATCACAACTTCTGCATTTTTCTAAGAAATACAAAGCACTCTCGGGTTGTACAGAACAGTGGTCCTGGAGAAAACAAGAGGGAAAGAACAAGACACTCGGATACAGACACGTCGACCACCATGCTGGGCAGCAGAAAGGAAACCCCTCGTCCCCACCTCGCCGACGGTAACAGTCGCTTTACAAGAGGCAGAGAGATCCCAGAGGCTCTGTGCCACAGCAGCACAGCTGTGCCTGGCTGCCCCCCGCCCACCCGAGGTCCGGGTACCCCAGCGTAACCACGTAACACATCCACACCCCCACCAGCATGACACTTACAAACACACTGCTCCCACGTCCCACAGTGGAGTGAAAAGCCCCTTCATAAAACCAGTTGACAAGCATCCAGGTTCATCTACTCTAAATAATAATAAACTTGAAACCAGGGTAAATTATTTCATCCACAAGATTAACAGCTGATTCAATAGGTTGAACACATGCTACTTACAGCACAGAAACAGAAGTTGCTTTTTTTTTTTTTTTTAACTTAAAACACGTTATGGAGGTCTACGGTCCGATTGCCTAGAGACTGCCGCATGCACATGACTATCGGCCTGCACAGAAGCGGGCTGCTCTGGGCAGTGAGGAAAGCTGTCTCCGCATCAGCTATTCCAGGTGTCACGGGACAGCTAGCCTGCCCCGTGCCCGCACGTTATCCACACAGCCATTAAATACATACAGTACTAGCTAGGAGTGGGTCTTCGTACAAGTTCTAGGGTTGTTCTTAAAAAGAAATACTGATCGATAGAGGGTTACAGTTAACAGATATCATCATCACTTTATTTCTCAGAACCAGAAAGAGTGTTAACAAACAAACAACAACAAAAAGAAACACACAGGATGTTATTTCCAGAAGTGCAACCAGGGTACAGGGTAGCTCTAAGCAAGACGAAGGGCTTCTGCAGCCAGGAGGGGAGCCACGGCAGAAGATGGCAGCTCCCGCTCCCAGCGGGCGCCTGACCTTGCGACGCTCTCCGAGGGGATTTGTCACCGCAGCCTCCACCCCACCCCGCTGGCAGGACCCAAGGCATGTGGGACCACCGAGTCCCCCAGCACCCACTGAGCCAGGGAGCTGCGGGAAGGTGACTTTGCAGGTAGGTACCCCAAAATAAGAGACCTTAAAATAAATAGGACCAGAGCTTCTTTACAGTAGGCAACGCACTAGCTTTACCATGAACAAAACTAAGACTAACAGTCACTTCTCGCCAACGGAGAAACTTTTCCTCCTTTTCACATTTTCCATGCCCCTGCCCTCCCCGCTGCAGTGCGGCCAGGATGGCATTGCTGGGGGGACGGGCGGGGGGGGCGGTGGGAAGGTGCAGCAGCAGCAAGTCTCAGCCCCATGCCAGGGTGAGCAGGGCCAGCTGTAGGGGCCCTGCACAGCCCCAGGGCTGGCAGAGGGAAGAGGCAGCCGGGGGTGCCTGTGTCCATCCCCACGCCAGCCAAAACAACCCTCAGCAGCTACCAGCAGCTCTGCATCATGACCCAACCATACAGCTCTGAATGCCACCACAGCTGACAGCTGTGATCCAGCTGTCTCCTCAAAAAACACTTCTTCCAGAGGGAAGAGGGGCACGGTGGGGGCACAAGCAGGACCTGACCTCCATGCACTGCCAGCAGCCCACTGCAGCCCAGCCTGAGGGACTAGTGGAGGGCTGGCAGGGTGCTACCAGGGCTCACCACCCAGCCCCGGGCTGAGGGGCAGGAAGGGGAACCCGAGCCCCATTGGGAGGGGAGGTGGGGCAGTGGTGAGGAGGGGGCTGGAAGGTGGAGTCGAGGGGGAAGAGCAGCGCTCACTTCTTGGAGCTTTGCGTCTTCTTGGGCAGCAGCACGGCCTGGATGTTGGGGAGGACGCCGCCCTGGGCGATGGTCACGCCGCCCAGCAGCTTGTTGAGCTCCTCGTCGTTGCGGATGGCGAGCTGCAGGTGCCGCGGGATGATGCGCGTCTTCTTGTTGTCGCGGGCCGCGTTGCCCGCCAGCTCCAGGATCTCAGCCGAGAGGTATTCCAGCACGGCCGCCAGGTACACCGGCGCCCCGGCGCCCACCCGCTCCGCGTAGTTACCCTTCCGCAGCAGCCGGTGCACCCGGCCTACGGGGAACTGCAGCCCGGCCCGCGACGAGCGCGACTTAGCCTTGGCCCGCGCCTTGCCGCCGGACTTCCCCCGGCCCGACATGGCCGGCAGGCAGCGGCCCCTCGCCGCCGCCGCCTCTCAAGAAGCGCCGCGCACAGACGGTCCCGGCGCCTGCAGAGAGACAAACGCCGTTACACCGCGCCGGGGCCGCACCGGGGCCGCACCGTCCCCGCCCGCCACTGCCGCGCCGCCCTTACCCGCAGCCGCCGCCGCTCCGCCCTGCGCGCCGCCCGCCGCCGCACTGCCAGCGCCGCCGCCGCCGCGCCGCGGATATCCCTGCCCGCCCCGCTGCCCGCCTCTCCCCATTGGCTACCGCCGCCGCCGCCGCGGCGCTGATTGGTTACCGCGCCGATCCCTGATTTGCATAGGGCTCGCAGCGGCCCGGCTCTGCTGCGCGGCCGGCGCCAACGGCAGCGCCCGGCTTGGAGCGGCCCGGCTCTGCCCCTTGCTCCGTGGGGAAGGGTCCCGGCTCCCGCCCAGCCAAGCGCAGCCGCAGCCAAGACTCCCCCACATCCTGGTAGCTGCTTCCTAACTGCGCCGGGGCGAGCGAGGGCGTTTGGCCGGAGCCCCCGCTGGGCGTCCCCCTCACCGGCTGCCCCTTTTGCCTTGCCCAAATCCATAGTCCCCCTTCCCTGGCCAGCGGGATGCCTCTCCTGGCAGGGTGCCAGGGCCTTCAGGAGTTCCACCCCCCCCGCCCCGAACATCCCTTCCCACCCACAGCAAGGGCTGCTCTCCCTGCCAAGAGCATCACCTAGCAAACGGGAAAGTCGCTTCCAAGCCAGTTTTTGGGGCCAGGTCATGCCAGGTTGAGCAGGGTCATCTCCTCAGGTAGAAGGAAGCGCTGCAAATGGCATTGGGCAAGCAGCCAGGCTCCAGTTTAAAGGTGGTGTTGTTCAGCAATAACACCTGTTAAACCCTCAGTGTAGTTTTGTTTGTTTGTTTGTTTGTTTCTTTTTTCTTTTTTTTTTTTTTTTTTTCCCCAGTGATGATGCTACCAGGGATCACAGCCTGGGGGGAGATAATCTGTACCCTGCATCTTTGCATTGCCCCTGCCTCCCCTGGATTATGTTCCCCAGAGTGGGGAAAGGTGAGCATCCCCCACTCGTGCTCAGCATCAGGATTTCTGGATGGAAATCCTAATCCCACCCCACTTTCCCGTAAACCAGGAGACCTTCATGGCACGCGAAGGATTCAGAGACGGATTTGTCTTTGACAGCGCTTGAGTATCCCCAAGCTCCACTGTCCCTCTCAAGGGACAAGCCCCAGCTACAGCCACCCTTGCAGCTCCCCAGGGACAGATCATTCAGAGGAGCCCCAAAATAAATCCCTGAAGAATATTTTCCACTGGCAAATGGAAATGCTCCAGCAACACAGCCCTGCTCAGCAGCAGGTAGCCGGTCTCTCCCTCAGGAGACGGAAAGAGGAGCAATGGCATCTGCAGTGGGCAAGGGGGACACAGACACGGGCACTGCTCAGTCAATCAGTTAATCCTATTTTATTGTTTCCAATACAAACGAAGTACTGTTTTCCCGCAAGGGTCCCACCGTTTAAGGCTTTTGGTCTGTAACATCTGGCTCTGTTTACAAAATCCCTGACCTCAAAAACAACTGCCCTATGCTGTTCTGTAACGGCACTTTGGTTATCTGGGCTTTAACGAATGACCTTTATGAACAAGGCAGAGTGCATCCTTCCACAGATCAAGAAAATCCTCTCTAAGTCTTCAGATCCCATTAACAAAATGATTGTACCAACAACGTGACCAAGACAATCTGGACTACCTCACTGCCCGCAGGGAAACCCAACCAAAGTCCAGTTCCTCCCAGGCACCACTTAAACATCTCCCCGTTTAGGGGTCATGAATGCACGGGGCAACGCTGGTGCAGAGCAGGATGACCTTGACAGATCTTCCCAGCCTGGGGTTTCCTCCTAGTATTTACTGCATGTTCCTCTGTACTGCAGCCATCTCTTGAGGGTGAGAGTATTAGAAAGGAATTTGTACAGAATCAGTATGAAATTAAATGAAAATCAGGTACCAGTCTAATACCACAAAAAAAAAAGGTAAAAGAAAGCATGAAAAAAAGGGAAATATGAAAAAGAGGAAAAGAAAACAGGAGACACCAGCTATGAATGCTGTCAGAAGGCAGAAGCTACTTCTCCCCAGCAGGCTGAGATGCTTCTCATGGCTTTATCTTAGCTTGGCACAAGTGACTGGCAGGGAGGGAGGCCAGCAGGTTCACTCCCGTCAGCACAAGACAAAACCAAAACCTCTAAAGACAAACACCAACCTTTACCAAAACAGGAAGAACAGAGACAACAACCTAGAGCATCGGATCAACACCCGAGAGGCTTGGAGAATCTCAACATCAGTCCACAAAGCCTTCAAAAAAACCATTCCTCGTTCTGCTTTGGAAAATCAGGAGAAAAAAGGACGGCCAGCCATCCCAGCTGGTGCCTAAGCCTTGTGCTTCTTCGCGGCCGGCTCTCCCTCCTTCCCCAGCCACTGCTGCAGGATACCTGCACTGGTCTTCTTGGGTGAAGGGCTGTGGATGAACTGACTTGTCCACCTGGGTAAATCATTTTCTTTCTTCTGGGGAGAGCCCTCCTGGGAGTTTTTTAACCAGCCCAGCATCACTTTGTTGCTTGGCGTGACTTTGACCTCCTGGAGAGACAGAGAGGGAGAAAAGTCAGAAGCACGGCGAGAGCAGGGCAGGCAGCCGACTCAGAACTGGTTCAGAGTGAGATGTGGAGGCTGGAGCCAGAGCCCTGCCTGCAGTCAGGCACATCTGCAGGAGGTTCCCCAGGCTGCTGGGAACACACTCGTTCCAAGCCCCATTTCACACGGAATTTGTCTCATTTGGCAGAGAAATCCTGGCACGGGGTGAGAGTTTATTTCTGGAAACAGAGGGAAGGGAATCTGTTCGGGGCCCTGCATTCCAGGATCAAGCATAGGCATGCCCTGCAGATGCTGCCTGCTGCTGCCTCTCCTGCAGCCTGGCAGCACTGTCCCTGCTCAGGGATGTCCCGTGGCCAAGCTCGCCCCTGCCAGCTCTCACCTTCTTGGCTCCCAGCTCAATGGGTGCGAGACACTCGGGTGTGTTGTTGCGAATGCTGTTGACAAAGGTGGACACCGGGTGGAAAACGATGTTCTCGGTGGGCTGGATGAGTTTAACCGCTTCTTGAGTTGGCACTTCAGCAAAGTCCAGCCATTTCCTGATGGCCTCGTCCCCGTCCAGGATCGCTGGCATCCTAGGGGACAAGACAGGTGGAGCCAAAGCTCAGTGCCAATATGGCAGAGCAGGGTGGCAATAGCCAGGCTTGTAAGCTAGCAAAGAGCCAGCAGCTCGGAGGGAAAGGGGAAAACAGGAGCAGCAGGATGCTCTTCCGCAAGGCAGAGCGCATGTTTGCTTTGCCCAGGTAGCTGCTTTGCTGGAAGAGGCAGAGGGGTTGACTGCCAGGCCCCTGCCAAGCGGAGAGCAATCCAACTCCAGAGAGTGATCCAGCTCCGACTGCTACCCACCGGGGCGCAAAGATGATGATTTATGGGAAGAGTATGAGCCAGTGACCTGAAACGAGCTGGTAATGCTGTAGCATTTTTCTCTGAGGGCATCAGGAGGAGGCAGGACTCCATGCCTGCATGCTACCAGACTGGTGTTTAAAGGGGAAGCTTTCCTCTTTTGCCTCCCCCCAGCCCTGCAGCCCCCTTGCCCACTCTCACTTGCCTGTGATGGATGAAGCTCACATCCTTGGAGGCATCCACAGTGATGACAGTGTAAGTGTAGAGCATTTCTCCTCCCGCTGGTGGCTCCCAGCAGTCGAAAATCCCAGCCATGGTGAGCAACCTCCATCCTCTCCATTCCTCGTCTCCCTCCTTCCCCTTGGCCTGCAAGAGAGAGGCCCCTTCGCTCTGGTCAGCGCCGGCCCACAGGCAGACGAAGCACTGCAGACTTGCCAGTACCACGGCAGGTCAACAACTTGGATCTAAAGTCATGAACTGAACTAATTTGAGGGCTTTCCAGGAGCCCTTGTACTAATCCAAGTTAACTCCAAGAGAGGTACCGGGAGCCTCATCTTCCCATAGACAAGCCAGCGCCCTCTTCCCCTTCTGAGCATCCCAGCTGCTGGCTCAGCTGAAGGAAAGAGGTAGCTAAACTCCCAGCCCAGTCCCCTGTGAGACACATCGCCCACCCATGCAAATATCCAGTATGCAGGGAGCAGTGAGCGTGACGGTGGGGACGCTGTGGCACCATTTACAGTCAGGGGACCGCAGCAGCGGGCACACCAAAGTGCCGAGCCTGCCATGGAACAAAGCCTTGTTGGGAAGCAGAGACCCCCCAGAGATGGGCACAACTAGAGGTAAGGGGGCTTTTCCCAGGACAGCTGGTGGGACCAGGGGCTGAGAGCTGGGTGCGAGCATTCAGACACAGCGAGGGACTTTGTACCTCAGCATCCTTGGTCTGGGGGAAGTAAATGAAATATGGCTGCTTCCCCCCACTGTGCTGCTGCCACTCGTAGAAGCCGTCTGCCAGGACCACGCAGCGCTTGCCCTTGAGGAGAGCACCCTGGAGCAGAAAAAGCACAAGCAAGTCGTGAACAGCAGCCTCGGGCAGCCTGTGAGGGAGGATGGAGGCTCCTGGGACCACCCAGCCCGCTCTCTCCCTCCCGGGGCTCCCCTAAACTGCCCCATGGAGTGCACAAATGGCACCATCAGTGCCGTGATAAAAGGTGAGTTTTACCAGCAACAACCTTTTAGTTCTATTTTAATGAAATCCTGTGCAGCAGGCAAACGGTGACCAGTGCTCGCTAGGGAGATGCTTCAGCTCTGGTTTTGCCGACTACAAGATCTCTTCGAGCTGGACACAGAGACAGCAGCAACTCACCTTGTAAGAGGACTTCTTCAGCATGGTATCACTGCGGCAGTTGGAGGTATTAAACTGCATTTTGGAGGGGTCGTCCTTTTTGAACCAGGAAGGAACCAGGCCCCAGCGCATGTCCATGAGGACTCGCTCAGAGGAGTCGGCATCCTTTCGAACGAGACGGAGAAAGGCCTCACATCAGAGCCACATCACGGGGACCACAAGCATCCCCACAGCTTGAGAGAGGGGCTTCGCAGAGCCCTGCAGAAGCAGCTTCTCCCCCTGCAAGGGATGGGGATCAGGCTAGTGTCTCCACAAAGAGCTGAGCTGGGGCTCCAGCACCAAATCTGCCTCTGCCTTTTGGCAGGGATGCCACTCAATTATATCCTTTTGCATATTCTTAAGAGCTTTCCTGTAAGAATTAATCTTCAGCAGAAAGCACAAGAATATAAATAACTAATAAACGGGCCTCTCAGTGAGGCTTGACCGACAACTCTCCGGAGGAATGAAGGCAGCTTTTCTTCAACGGGAAGTGCCTGGACATGTGAGCTCCCCAGCTCTTGAGTAAACGGCCACCTAGGGCTGGTGCAAAGGTATAGAGCATCCCAAAGGGTGTAAGCCTCACCTTCATTTTAATAACGTGATTTCTGCTGGCCTGCTTCACTTTCACTCCTTGCGCTTTGCATATCATTTGCATTTGGACAATGGAAACAGCTCGTGGCTTTCACTTCTCCCCCAGCTCGCTCTCGCTTTCTGCCCGCAGCTGCGGCGAGCGAGGCCCTGGGCACGTTTGGTCCCAAAGAACTGCAGTAGATATACACATATATATACCTACTACAGGTGTATATGCCCCGTTTTGTGAAGTCTTCCAGAGCCTTTCACAGATCACAAGCAGCAAAAAGGGGCACTTTACATCACGCCTGTGTCCCAACAAAATGAACAGAGACGTACAACTGAGCAAGTGCCTGCCTGAGACCCTGCATCACACTCTCAGCCCCGTACTCCTCTGCTCCAACAGCTTATCGGCTGCTCTTGAGGGGACATAGAACCCCAAGGCAGGAAAGCAGGGTATGAAGGATGCCCAACAGCATCCAACCTGGCACTCCAAAGTGGCCCCACTGAGGCATCCCACCCCATCCTCTGCACTGGTAACAGCTGCAAAGTGCAGTGGCCCTTTTCGCTGTCCCACCGGCCAGGGGAGGAAGAGTGCAGGGAGCCCAGATTGGGGTGTTTCAATTCAGTGCACCCAGCTTCACCCTGTTGAACACCAAAGAGCAGCAGTTCGCTGGGCATCCTCTTATGTGGAAATCAAACGAGATGTGCAAACAGTTGTACAGGCTGCTCAGGTTGCCTGGGGAAGGTCTGGTGAGGCTTAAATTAGCCTGGATAACGGTCACCACAGGTGTACAGTTATTTTACCGCTCTGAAGTCGAGATTTTTTTTTTTTTTGCTCTACTCTCCCTTACCAATACGACCTGCACACTCTGCAGTGTTATGAAATGAAAAAAAAGCCTCAGGAAAGCAGAATAAAACCAATTCTAAAAGCAATTACAGATATTTGGGGAAAAAATTCTACCACAGGTAATCACTTATATGTGAATTTTTGCAGAAAATATAACACTATGCTGGAAGCGTGGTACCGATTCCCCACCCTCCTTCAGAACACGTAAATACTAACAATAAGAGACATCTTTGCAATTAGAAAATTCAATACCTGCCACGTACACCGAGCAAAGAGAAGCCAAACAAGCCGTTACAATTCGGATCGGGTACCACACCGCCCCGGGAAGCACAACCCCGTTCCCACTGCCCAGCCAACCTCGAATTTAAGCCTCAGGATACACAGCAGCCATGCGGATTTTTGCGCAGCAGCAGCAACCAGGCACCCGACGACCGGAGCCAGGATGCGGCCCCAGCGCCCTGGTTTCGGTTTGCAAAGCGAGGGGAGGCAGGTACCTGCTGGAGGTGCCGGCGGGAGAGCAGCACCGGGCCGCTGGACTGCGGGCCCTTGTTGTACGAGGGCCGGTATCTCTCCGCCTGGATCCACTCGGGCTGCCGCCGCCGGCCCTGCCGATCGCGGTAGGCGCAGGCCCGGCGGAGGTTGTCGGCCCCCAGGGAACAGGCCGTGCGGCCGCACATCCCGCCGCCCGCCCGGCTCTGCGCGCCGCCCGCCCCGGCGGGGCGGTAGGACGGGGCTGTGGGACGGGGCCGGCCGAGTGCTCCGCTCCGCCCCGCCGGGGCGGTGGCGGCGGCTGCGGGCGGAGAGGGGCCGCGCAGGGGCGGGGCGGAGGCAGCGCTGGGCCCGGGCCCCGGAAACGCCCCTCCCTCCCCGTGAGACAGGCCAGGAAGAGCTACGAGACGGCTTTATTCGAACGACGTAAAAAGGACAGGGAGCGGCTACCGCGGGCTGGTGTCGCCTCTTCTCCACCGCGACGGGAACCGGCCACCCGCTGTGAAACCCTCCACTGCGGCGGCAAATCAGACCCGAAAAACATCGCTATGGTATAGACAGAGCCCCAAGTACAGCTGTACTGCAGAGAACACAAAAGCTGCTGTAGTGAACGGGATCCCTATTCTGCTGCCAGAGCCAGAAGCATCGCCCGCAGGGGCCTGGTGTCAGGACAGTCCTGGAAAAGGCGGTTTATCCGACAGAGGCCATGATCACGTCCACGGGGAGTTCCTCTCCGCTGCGGGCGGTGACCTGCATCGTCACGGTGTCAGTGAGGACAAGACGAGACCGTATCAGGATGTCGTGGCCACCCCGGAACACACCTAGAATGGAGAGCAGGAGGAAGGAGTGAGTGCTCCCCTGCAGGTCTGAAAATGGGCACTACTGCTTGGCCGGGTCAGGTTTCCCAGATGTACTCTGGCACATCCCCAGCACTGGGCCCAGGAGATACCCCTGAGCAGCACATTTCTCATTAATTATAACTTGCCTGTGACTCTTGCTACAGTAAAACTCATGAAACCAAAGTGTAAAATAAATTCCAGCTGAGAAGACATCCAGGCACTCCTGCAGAGACTACCTGTCACTCATCTAAGAGCTCCAGTACACAGCCATTTTGCTTGCCATAGGTGCTGTGCTTTCCCCCCCAGGCTCACTCCAAACGAGGATGCCACAGACCATGAAGACAGCAAATTCCACCCACCTGAGCCTGGGGCTGATCCCAACATCCCCCAGTCACAGCACCCTCCCTGATCCCAACACCAGCTGCTGTACACTTGCAGAGACAGAAACCAGGGCAGGCACAAGCCTACAAATCCTACTCAGAGCGCAGTGGCCTCCATCAGAAACTCCTGCCCTGATTTTCAACACGCAGCTCTGTGCGACCTCCCAAAGAGCTGCTCCTCAAGCAGAGAGCTCACCCCACAGCTTACCTGCTAGGTACAGCGTGTGAGAGTTCTTGTTATCTGGCACTTTATCTGATCGCTCACAGGGCTGCATCCCCAGGAACTTCACGATATTACTAACTGCCTCTGTTCAGAAAAAATAAAACAGGCTCCATGTGACAGTCATCTTAACAGGGACACATAAAGAGCATCTAAAGGCGACTCTAGCCCTCCCTACTAGGGTTCATGTTCCCTGTCCTGAGGGACACTGGCCAGTATTGTGTTTTTGGAGGCCACCAGGGAGGCAAAGGCAACGCAGAAAAAACCTGCTGCCACAGGGCATTTCTGTTATCTGATGCAGCAAAGGTGCAACAGAAAGAAGAGGGTGAATGAGTCAGACAAAGGAAGTAGGAGAGTGCAGCTGGCTGCACACTTACTGCACAGCCCTGACAGCCTGCTTCCTTCTCTGGGGACAGATGCGGAAGGAAGGAGACATTTTGCAGGAGACACAGGTCTTCAGGAGGGATCTGAAAAGGCCTCAGGAAGGGTATTTCAAATCCCAAGGGGCTGTGTAAGGAAGCAGAGATGGCTATAGGACAAGGACACACTTCTAAGCCATCAAAAGGACTGAGTTTTTACAGGCTTCTCAGGAAAAATAAAAGGACTCTCTAACACATGATGAAAGAGAAGAGGGCTTACACCCTAACCCTGCCCACCAACCTCACATCTTCTGCTCTTTGTGTATTATCTTACTGGTCTCAAGAAGGAAAGTGGCAACTCACAGCTGAACCATGGTCTGTCTGCTTGGGAGGACAGAGTGTGAGAGCAAAGCAAGATGTTCTCTTGCCTCTCACAATCCAGTCTGGTCTCCACAGGGTCCAGAGTATTCATTTGTTTTTTTGAAACCTGAGCTAACTTACCACAGTAACTGCAGCTCCACGTTTAACAGCTGCAGTGAAGCTACTTGTGAAGGATTTTGCCCCATTAGCCTTTCTGTGAGAGATCTAAAGTGAGCCCAGCTGCACCTCCAGACTGCCTGCTGGAGGAAGAGCAACGTTAAGAGCTCCGATGGGCTCAGGCACCCCCTTACCTTCAAGGGTTTTAATAGCAGATAAAGTGAAGGTCTCTTCCTTTTCATACTCGTCACCCACTTCATCCCAGGCTGCTCCAAAGTTTGGCTTCAGAACTCGCTGGATGTGATCAGCCACAGTTACCTCCAGGTCTTCAAGCTGATGGTAGAAGAGGTTTAAGTGAAACATGCCCTCCAGAGCGAGATTTAGACTGGATTCCCTGAGATCAGGTGAGTGTAGGAGACAGCCTCTAGTTCCACTCATGAACACAGAGCAAGCCCTAGTTTGCCTCAGCAAACAATACAGGGTTGAGTAACTGCTTGGCCTGGGAAAGCCACTGGTCATGCCATTTCTAGGGTTTACAAAGCACATTCCCCTTCTGAAGGCAACCCTTGGCCTGACAGAGATCAAAGCACTGGACAAACATCTGTTTCAGAGGTAAAAACAAAAGCTGAGAAATAGCTGCTTGTGCTCACACAGATGCAGCATTTGCTTCCCTGGAATGCACATAAGCTTGTCTTGCTTTTCTGGCCTCTCATTTTGTAGGCTAGTAAAGTACAGTGAGACACCATCAGGCACTTGCTATCACCTTACGATGTGCGCCAGGTGAGCTGAACTGCTGCTGTGACTGCCTCTGTGCAAGGCAGAGCCAGGCTTGTCCCTCCAGAGCATGTATCGAAGGGCAGTCAGTGCCAGAGCTGGCCGGACACCAGCCTGCATTCATTTCAGCAATTACTGCAGGAAACAATCTCCTCCTGATTCTAGTTGAAACACATGGAAGAGTTTGTTTAAATATCACTCAAATGCCCTGGTGATCGGTGAGAAACATAGAGAAGGGTTAACTTTGCATGTGCCTTTGGGAAAAACCCTCCCCACCCCTTCTGGGAGGATGCTGCATCCTCAGTGACTCACTGCACAGCAGTGCCTCTATTCAGATTCGAAGCAGTGACAAGGAATGAAAAGAAAACAGCCTCTGGAGCTAACAGGGCAAGCTGAGGTTGTGTGACAACACCCCTTCCTGTCCAGAGAGTAAACAGATCACAAAAACCCTCACGACTGCAGTTTCCGTGATCAGGTACACCCCCAGCTCCTTACCACATATTCATCCTCGTAACCCTCATCGTCCGTCTCACCCGTGTTCGGATCACAGTCCTTGACAGTGAACTTCATCATGCAGCTGAAGGTGCAGGCCACTGGAGGCGGGGGAGGCAAAGGCAAAGCTCACTTTACCACCAGATCCGCAACCCTCTGCAGCAGAACAGGGCTGGGAAACTCGGGGCAGCTGGGTTCTCCTCCCAACTGTGAGCAGCATGGGCTTAGCCAGTGACCTAGGGAGGACTCTCCTACAGTTTCTGTCTCTCAAGGACAAGGTATTTATTTGTAATATTAAGGCTAGCAAACAGTGATAAAGACAGGCTCGTGATGGTTGTACAAGACCATAATCCTCAGATCAAGTGCTATTACTGATGAACCTCAAGTTGTGTCAGGAAAACTAACTAAACATGATCCACCAGTGCCTTGTGAGGCAGCAAGATCCTTATCTAAGGATCAGTTCATGCACCTCTGAAATGAAACCACCTTGCACTGCAACACTGCAGCTGATTAATACCACTTGACTGGGACAGGAAGTGATGACTCATCCCTGAGAACACAGGCACTGCTGGGTTAACAGCAGCAACACACATAGGCGAAGCAGTCCCAGAGCACAAACCAGGGAGACCAAAGCAGAGGTAAGGCCTGGTTCATGTTCTGGACAGTGACAAATGAGGGGATGTTCAGTTCAAATAGACATCCCTGAAATTCTGCCCATTTGTCCAAAACCCCTTTGCTACTCAGAGCATCTGGGCACTCCCAGCACTTAACAAGTACCAGCCTCCCCACGTACTAACACAAAGAACAGACAGGCTAAGGAACATGCTGGGCTGCATGGGAGATAACTTAGCAGAGAGCTGAATGCTCATCTGCCAGCTCCCATAGCCTAACTCGACAATGCTCCAGCTCAAGGGAACCAGGAAAGGAGAAGGGAGGCCTGACAAACAGCAAAGAGAAGTCATGCTCAGCATCACTCAGCGCTGCACCCACACACTGGCTATAAATATCTGTCTAGGATGCAAGGTAAAATGTGTGGGGGCGTGCGCAATACGGTATGCTTAATTTGGGGGACATCAGGAAAACACAGATGACAAACTGTTTACCTGCTGTCGGATCCTCTTCAGACAGTGCCACCAGCGTGTAGCACGTACCCGGCTGGTTGTACACCAGGGTTTTGGCAGGTATGTAGCCAATGACTTCATACCCCTCTGTTGGCTCCATCTGCACTGTGACATTCTCCAGGATCTGATCGTTCAGGGTGTTCGTGCAGTCAAACTAAACAGGGAAGGAGAGAGCAGCAACAGCTTGAAGCTGCTAGCTATAGATCTGATAGCAGACTCCCTTTAGGCAGAGTGGGAGCCTGGCATCAACTTGTGAACCCCTAGCTCTTTGTGTTTCAACAGTGCCATCTCGCTATCAGCTGGTTAGTCACAGGGCTCATGTGTTCCAGTTTACTGACAGAGCTACTATGAGGGACAAACTAAAACCCTTCAGGGAACCCCACTGCTACAGCAAACTTTTTTTTTTGTTTAAAACAACACTTAAAATAAACCAGCACACAACTATACAATGCCAGCCCTCTGCAATCCAGGCAGGAGCACAAATTCAGCAAGGGCAGGGATGTGTCACCTTCTGCCTGTTTCAGTTCACCAATTAGTGTAGAACTTTTTCCTCTCAATGTACTTTGTCATTCCTCCTTGGATGGTTAATTCTCAGGCTAACTCTTTGCTCTACAGAAACGAGTACTGCGTTGCCTACATCTTCTCACTCGATGCTACAGGGACACAGTTCCCCACAGCAGATGGGAAGATGATCCTTTGCACAGCTCAAACTAGGGATAGCTTGAGCAAGTTTCAGCAAGCGTGATCATTTCAGCGAGTCTAAAATTGCTGATAAGACTTTGTTTCGGCTGCAATGACAAGTCACTTAACCTCACACAATTGCATCTGGTGGATGAACATCAGAAACAAAGATCAACCCCTAGGAGGACTGTGTAAGCAGTTCTAAGCTTTCAAGGAAGGAGCTGTCCTCCTAAGGAAGGACAAAACACTGCTGCTCACAAGCTAGTGTGGGACTCACTGTGCCTTGAACTCCCAAGGCCCAGGCAAAGATACTGGCACATCAATCCTAACATCTCACATACAGCAGCAGGGTGGTACAGCCAAGACCAAGATGTACAGAAACAAGCACCTCTGCTACACAGGCTGAAACAAAAGGTAGGGATGAAGAGCTCTCCCCCACCACCTCCCTTTTCAGCCTCTTAAAAGAGTGAAGCTTACTATATCCATGCCCAAAGCACGTTGCCTGGGGACCCTGAGGAAAGAACACAGATCCCCTTGCCAACTGCTCAGTGAGAGCAGCCCCGCCTAGTGCTTGCATGATTTATTTGGACTGTACATGTAAGTGCTGTTCAGCCACACACATATGCTCCCCAACTAATTTTTCTGGGGCTTTGCTGCCCTGGATGAGAAACTAAGGACTTCTCACTGCAGTGACATCCTTTGAACACAGATATCCCTGAGCTATTTCTTCCCAGTGAAGCTTTTAACCAGTCAAGAGCTTATTTTCCATTCCTCTTTCAGCACCACATGCCATTGCTACCCACCTGAAACACCATGTGGCGGACAAACGTGTGCTTGGTGCAACGAACGACGTACTCCGTCTCCAGCTCTGTTAGGGCGACAGGCTCTGGGGAAGACTTGAAGAGCGGGCCCAGTCCCCGGAACTCTGGGATCGCCCCCAGTTGCTCTGAAACAGAAGACACAGAAACCATTGCCTTCCCCAACCCACAGGAAGGTGCTAGCAGTTTCCAAGCTGTTGTTTAAGCTGCCAGAAGCTGCTGCAGCAAGGAACTACCTGTCAAAAGTCCAAAAACATTCATTAGGGATTTCTAAAATTAAAGGCATAATCATCTATTGCCCAGATCTATTGCAAGCCAGAAAGAACAGGACTGCAGGCACCCCCACCCCCCAGGAGTGAACAGTTGACTTAAAGCTGGGAGTGCATGTCACTCCTTGAAAGGAGATGGGGAAAAAGCTAGAGCAGCTAACACAGGCTCAGCAAGAGGTGGCTGTATTGTTCTCACACACAGGCATAGGAGAGATTTTGCATCAGTTTACCTTGGAATATTTCTTGCCTTGTCGCTGCCACCTTCTCTGGCTGCTTGACTACAGCAACAGGGACATTTTCTACAAAAGAAAAAGAAAACAAAACAAAACAAAAATTTGAAGGTGAAGATTAAGAAGTAAATCTAAATCAGAAAATAGATCAATGTCTGGAGAGGAAAGGAAGAGAGCTCATTCCTCAGCTTGCTATGGACTAGACACCCCTATTTAGCTTCCTAAACACTTTTGGAACTGCAGCAGCTCCAATGAGGATTACTAACTGTTACTATCATTAGCAGCTGGACTAAACTGAAACACTAATGTGGGAGCAACCAGATTTGCTGGTCTTAGTCTTCACAGAAGATATAATCTGACAAAATTCAAATACGATGGAGCTCAGCAATTCCTCGCAAGCCACTGCAGTTTATTGTCCAAGGGCTGGAGCTGCAGGAGAACTACTAACAGTTTGGACCAGCATTCAGGGGCCTGCTCCTCACCTGCTCTTTGCTCGATGATAGGAGCTGTTGCCAAAGGAACAGATTTCAAGTCAAAGGGTTTCTCAGAGGGCTCCAGAGTATACTGATGCAGAGCCCTCTCCAGACCAGGGATGGACACTGTCAAACCTGGGGACAGAAGCAACAGGTCACTGAAACTGCAGATAACATCAGCTCTTTGTCACTTCTTAAGCTAGGAAGGATTTGGAGTCTTGTTTCGAGGAGTTCCTGCATTACCATTCAGGATGTAGCCAGCATTGAGGGCTTTCTGCTTCTGCTCCAGAACATTCAGGTAGAATGTGGCTCTATCTCTCACTTCGTTGTCATCATCCATCACACACCTGAGAGGAAAGGAGAAAACTTTCTTCAGTGCAAGACAGCAGAGTCCACACAAATGAATCCAGGTGACTAAACCACCTTATAGGGTCAGAAAGAACATGCCGCAGAATCACAGAATAGTTTGGGTTGGAAGGGATCTTAAAGATCATCTAGTTCCAACCCCCCTGCCATAGGCAGGGACACCTTCCACTAGATCAGGTTGCTCAAAGCCTCATCCAACATGACCTTGAACACTTCCAGGGATGGGGTATCCACAACTTCTCTGGGCAATGTGTTCCAGTGCCTCACCACCCTCAGAGTGAAGAATTTCTTCCTTACATCTAATCTAAATCTACTCTCTTTCAGTTTAAAGCCATTTCCCCTTGTCCTATCACTACATGCCCTTGTAAAAAGTTCCTCTCCAGCTTTCCTGTAGGCCCCCTTAAGTATTGGGAGGCTGGTAGAAGGTCTCCCTAGAGCCTTCTCTTCTCCAGATCTTGCAAAATCTCCTATTTCCACTATCAGCATATAAATATGAATTTGGCGGGGTGGGGGAATTGTGTTTACACCATCACATTTCCATCTCTTCCTCCCCTCCAAGCACTGACGGCTGGGAGGCAAAAGAAAGAAGTTACTTATTTTAGAAAGAGTTCTTAACCAGAGTAAATTACAGAGTTGATTCTTTCCCATTCAGAAATTCTCTATCCCAAGATAAGGTTTGCCAGTATTTCAGAAATTATGATATGGTTGCTCTGTGATTACAGTCACTGAGGGAACAGAGTAACTCAATGCAGTTCTGTGTCAGCTGGGAAATTAAAAATGTTAAACAAAGAGTTTGGGAGAAAAAGCTTTGCATGCATGAGAATCAATTGCTTTAAAAAGAAAGCACAATAAATGGTGGCCATAAAAAGACAACCAGCAATCTCTAGTAATTGTATCAGACAAGCAATCATAGAATCATAGAAAGGTTAGGGTTGGAAGGGACCTTAAAGATCATCTAGTTCCAACCCCCCTGCCATGGGCAGGGAAACCCTCCACTACACCAGGTTGCCCAAAGCCTCATCCAACCTGGCCTTGAACACTTTCAGGGATGGGGCATCCACAACTTCAAATCAAGTATCATCCACCATACTTGTCTTCTGCCCACTTTGTGGTGCTGAATGCAGTGGTGATCCCATCGCAGGATCCCAGGTACTCACTGCACCTTCTCAGACCCACAGCTAGAAGGGAGTAGACATGCATGAGGATGCTAAAAAGCTCTCAAGAGAACAGGGGTTTTCACTCAGGATGTTGAAAAACTCTGAGGTAAAACTCACCTTTTCAGTAACACCAAGATACTGGGTAACATCTCCTCATTTTGGGCTCCAAACTTGGCTAGGGCACTGACAGCACCTGAAGTACAAGTCACGAAAAGAGAATTAGAAAGCAATGCAATCACCTGAAGTTTCCTCCACTTCCTTGCCTTGTTCAAATATCATGTCAGAGACACTAGTATAAAGCATTACTGTGACTAGAAAGAGGCAGACATATTACAGCAAAGGGTCTGCAAACCTCCTGTTTCGTTTCAGAGTCACTGCAGCTACCTCCTCATTTCTCAGCCACTGGCCACCTCTTCCTTCAGTACCATTTTGCTGTGTAAAAAAATCTGCTCAGGACTAGAGCAAATCACCAGCCTCAAAAGCAGAGGTGTTCATCAACTATATTTCCTTCAAGATCTGTCACAGGGCAGGCAGCTTTCCAGGTCTGTCTCTTACCTGCCCGAACTTCTTCATGCTCCAGGACAACCCTGTTGTAGATGAAGCGAATGTATTTGGAGGGGTTATTGGTTTTGGGCCCTTCCTGCCCCAAGAGGTGGAGGATACGAGTGGCCAGCACTGTGAACTCGCAGTCTTCAATGAATTCACAGAGGTGAGACAGGCCTGTCTCTTTGCTCTCTGAGTTCTCCTCAATGATGCTGATGATGCAGTCCACAATAGCTCGCTTGTATTCAAAGCCACCCTAGGGAGCAAAGGGAACTGCTCAGCTGGAAATCTCAAAGTATTTTAGAGACTCTGAACTAGCCAGACAGGAAAAAAATTCCTTTGAAAAGGTCACTCACAGTCAGTGCTTTTAATCTGTGTTTGAAAGGAGAAGGGCAGTAATGCTGCCCACAGTTCTGACCCTTTACGCCCAGAGAACCAGCTAATGTTCAAGCTCTCTTGCTAGCTCCCTTCAGAATAGCTGAAGTGACAAAAAAACCCTCACAAGTCCTAAAGAGGGTAAAAGAATCCATCAGCCTGAAGGGTTTGCATCTCCTTCCAAATCCTCTGCTGCTAGAATTAGTGCATAAAAACAGCCATATGGAAGGAGAAGAAACCCAACTCTCTCCCCTTTAGCACCAGACATCTGAAGATGAATCACAAGAGAAATATATCAAGGATCATATCTGCCACAGCAGGACCCAGCAAATAGCCCCATTAGTGCAGCGAGACAGGCAATCAATACCTCCCCAGGCACACCCCATAACCTGACATGCTGTTAGTGCCTGGTTATCTTCAGACATTATTTACTAGTGTCCTCAATACACGCAAAGGGATTAAACTGCACACTACCCTCTGCCAATTACATGCACAGTGCTGGGCATCTGGGGGATCTTTCTGGAGCTACTTTGGATAAAAAAGCTGTAAAACAAAATGGTTTGAACTACAAAACCACATTCAAAATGATACCATCCACCCACAGAAAATCTGGGAGAGGAGAATGGTCCATTTTTCACAGAAGCAAAATGAGAGGCTCTGGTTTGTTCCCAAACGAGAGGCTATAATT
Organism: Tauraco erythrolophus; assembly: GCF_009769465.1. Taxonomy (NCBI): domain Eukaryota; kingdom Metazoa; phylum Chordata; class Aves; order Musophagiformes; family Musophagidae; genus Tauraco; species Tauraco erythrolophus. The sequence continues at coordinate 13,559,503 of NC_141476.1, forward strand.
GGCAGAAAGTGATGTCAGAGCAAGCAGTGGTGCCAGCTGTGTTGCAGGCATGTTAGCTCATTTAGAAATGGCCTCAGCAAACCTCTGTAAAGCTGTCTTTCTGCAATTCTATGTCTGACTGAATGCAGAGAATGGTTATAGGTACTCATGATCCCTTCACTGCCACAGCACAGAGAACAGAACAAAAGTGGTCCTGTGTCATCAATAAATAGGTTGTTACCGAATCTTTGTGTACAAGACAAAACTTCTTGGAATTTGCTGTCAAAGTATAAAAGAAAGCTGGTTCAAATGTGAAACACACATGGACTGACTGCCAACAGATCTGCTGTTGCCTGCATTTGCTTTGAGAGTTAATAAACCCCCAGAAAAATCAAAGAATGAAAACCACATTAAAAATATGCCTGGCAGTATGTGTATTATTATTGTGCACAGCTGGCCATTTCTGCCAGTTAGACTGCAAACCTTTTACAGAGAGGCTCTTACTGCACAGCATTGTCAGTGAAAGCTTGACTTTCACAGGGGCCACTGTGCAGTCCTGCAGTTCACACACACAAACAAGGAACACGATGTAGTTGTCCTGCAAACTTACCTCTTCCCGAAGCATAGTGAAGAGAAAGTTCATGAGGACAGCGTGTTTGCGAGGGTACTTCTGACACAGCGCATTGATGGCCTGCACCACTACAACCTGGAGGAAAAGGGGTGCAAGTAAAAAAGGATTCTGTCTCACTAGGCAGGAAAAAATAGTTGGATCATATCAATTTTGTGCTGGTCCCTAGCCTGGAAACTATGGTTCAGCCTTTACTTATCTAACAAATGCAGTTCCAGGAGGTACAATCCTAGGAATTGGAGGAGATTGATCTTTATGCACTGGCCAGCCCCTAGCAAAAGCCCACACCCACTGGAAAGAGGAAAAAGAGATTTAATTCTCAAAGGGCATCTCTCCAGAAGAGATCATGTGACTTGGGAGCTGGGTGCTGTACGACCGAGGCTTGGCTTAGGCCAATAGCCTGAGATTCTTTCTCTTCCCTGCAAATACTCTGCAGCCTAGCTCCTGGAAGCAGTTCCACGCAGGTTTCAGAGTGCACACACAAACATGGACAAAGACCAAGGGGTTTCTTCAGGAACCTGCGTGTCCTCCCTCCTCCCACTTCCTTACTTTGAACTCATCTGAGATTTCTGACATGAAGGAGGAGATCTGCTTCATGAGCCGGTCAATGCTGCTCTCACTGCCAGTTTTCAGCAGCGTGGTGATGGCCAGGGTGGCTATGCTGCGGTTGGAGTCTGTCACAAGGTTCTCCAGGTCTAGGTTACAGGCAGTCACAGCGGATGGGTGCTTCATGGCCACCTAGGGCAGAGAAGGAAGGGTGGAAATCACTCAACAGATGCAAAAGGCCCAGCTGGCAAAACCCACCAAGTCTCTGTAAGCTTTCACTCCTTCCTGTAAAAATAAATGCTACAGACTGTACATGAGGGTCATCTCAGACAAACAACTAATCTGAGGTTGAAGTAAGAAGCTCTTTCTTCCTGCAGAATTTCACCTCTTGCTGGAAGAGAAGCAGTAGTAATAAATAACCTTTTACTACTTTTAAAGCTCTCATCTTCTATATATTAAGAAAAGAATGCTATGAACTCCCAACAGAAATTCAGCAAGCCTAGCTGTGTAGAACAGCTTTGTGGGTGGAACCACAGCAGTTGCCAGACACTGACATTCTGTCTTTTTCTTTTTTAGAGTTTACAAGGTCAAAGGAAAAGCTGGAGCATAGACTGCCACAGAGCAGGCAAAAAGCAGCATCAAGGTTTGATCCCTGTTTTACAAGGAGCTCCTTCACCATGGGAAGCTCAGAAGGGAAAGCAGTAACACGTAAGACCAGTGACGCTCTTATAGTGAAATGTGAAAATGACTGCTTTCCTTTTTCCTTCTGTAAAGTGTTCTTTGAGGTTTTATTCCACTCAGAAAGCAACGAAATGTAAGGCTGTAGCCCAGGGTAGAGGTTGTTCACACAAAATCATCACATAATCTTGCCCCCTTTCTCTTCTGAAGCCTGCACCTCCCTGCACATGAGAAACTGTTACAGCTCCCAGGAGACTGGCTCCTACCTTGTTGAGGGTACGGACGGCTGCATACCTCAGCGCTGCTTTCGGAGAGCTGCAGAACAGCTGCAAAACTGCAAGGTGGGAAAATCAACAAAGGCAGACGTTTAGGCAACCTTTTTTTGAGAAGCGTTTCATACCTAAAGCAAGAGCTTCTTTAAAGAGACAGTGGCAAGCACAAGGTAACTAGAAGCATGCTTAAGAAGCAACTGTGAATTTACCAGCTTCTTCTCTCCCTGTCGTCCCCTTTGCCACGCATCCCCGCTGACAGCGTGCTCTTACCCACCTCCCTCTTTTTCCACGGTGCTGCTATCTTTCGCTCCTCTTGAAAGCCAATTTCATCACCTTGTCACCTTTCCTATTAAGTCAATTTGAACTGTTCTTCTCCATTTCTATGCAAACCCTGTTCTTATCCAGGGCTGGCCCATGAAGGGCACCCTCTCTATGCAGAGAGGCGACACACAGCCTCCCTGCCAACAGTCCCAGCTCAGGAGAACCTTTGGACTGGACTGAGCTGGGAATGCAGGACCCTAACACCTTGGTTTCTTGCACTGTTACACTCAGTCTAAAACTGGCAAATTTATCAGTTAGAATTCAGTTCTGTTTCACAGAAAAAAAAAAAACAAAACAAAAACCCAGTAACCCACACTTGAACACACCAAGCAAATACCTTTACAGGAGCAAAGCTATTGACACATAGCACAGGCTCTCAGCAGCAGCATAAAGCAACAAAGGGTACGGCAGCGTTACAATCCTGAAACTACACAAGGTCCTTGTTTCTTGAGGTAATCAGCAGTTGTCACCACTGCAGGCCCATAATTCCCTCGCCATTGCCATGAGCATCACATTTACCTGAGACAGCCGGAGCCAGCTCTTTGGCAGTGCAGTTGGGCAGGTTAACGATGGCAGATGCAGCTTCGTAGACCACCATCTCATGCTTGTTTCTTAGGCAGCTCTCGATGAAATCGAACAGGGGGCTATCGCGGCTAAGGGACAAAAACCCACAGGAAAGAATTAAAATAAAGGTGCTAAGAAGAATCCGGCAGCAGAAGTGGGCAGGTCCCATAGCCTGTGGAAAGTAAAAGCAGCCATCAATCCACTGTCTCCAGATTTTGTAGTGGTCATTATAGAGTACTTTCAGCATGCTTGGACTGGAAGTTAGGCTGCCTTCTGAGAAGACGCTCTGCTTTACAGGCTAAAGGGAATCTCCCTTAGCCCTCACACACTGAGAGCTCACTGTACACTCGAAGTCTTATCCGCAGTGCATACATGATAGCCAAATAATTACAGAAGACAGAGAAAATGGAGTATCTCAACAAAGAACAGCCATGCAAAATAGGCAAGAGAAACAATAAAGTATTCGATGTGCAAGCACATACACAGACAAAACTCACAAAAGCCATCCCATAAAACCACGAAAGCATCCTGTGTTTTTTTCTGCTGTCTTTTAACCAACAATAAGAGGGCAGAAGTTCCATGCTGCTCTTCAAAGACAAAAATAATTGCCCTCATGAGATGGCAAATGAGCCTGCAAGAGGAGATGGAAGCAGGACCTGAGGAAATTCTTCCAGCAGGGCAAAGGAGCGTCCTCACCTGCCAGCCTCTTCCTCCAGCAGCTTGCTGGCTACTCGAATCATCATGCAGTAGGCGAATGGTGACTTGAGGCCGTGGCGCGTGAACTTGCTGAGCATCTTGTTGACTGCCAGGCGGTCATTCTTCCGCACATGGTAGAGCAAGCCCAAAGCGTGATACTGTGCATGGAAAGAGATCATCACAAACCCACAGTATGTTCTTTCCGTTCTTATCCCCTCTGTTGTCCAGAATTGCCTTGCTGAGCTCTAGTAGTTTGCCCCACTCCCAGCTGCTGCTTGCTATTCCTTGTGTTGGTGGCGGGTTTCCTACCTGCACCATGATATTGTCACTGGAAGCTGCCTCCTGAGCCTCGTTCACCCAGCGTTTTACCACATCGTAACTGGTCTTCAGCAGGTGCTGGGGGGGGAGACAAAGTCACAGACAACCCATGAGAGAAGGATGGAGGATTCTTTGGGAATTACAGCTCATATTAAGCAGCAGTGAGCCTTCCCCATGAGGGCACTGGCAGCAGCAACTTGTAGAAGAGCAGAGGATCAGCATGCAGAGACCTGGCCTTGACAGCTGTGGCCTCAAGAGGTTGATGATCTCTCACAAAGTCAGCACCTGTCCCTCAGTTCAATAATTGGCGAACAGCAGCAATGAAACCCTGAAACTCCAAAGATGTCCAGTCCCACCACAGATGACTGCTTCCCAGCTTCACTGTCCCTCAGGCCCACTCTGCAGGGAGTACATACCAAGGAGGACACCAGAGCAGAGCTCGATACACTTGGCACTTTGTCAACAATTGCCTGCTTCATGTAGCGCTCGATGGCCTGCAACATGGTACTCTGCAGGGAAAGAGAAACAACAGCTGACATGGAAAAGCCATCAGAACTGTGAAAGAGGAGATGCAAAGGCAGGAAAAGCAGGATGAAACATGGGATGGGGTGAAGTAGGAAAAGGTGAAGGGCTTAGGGATGCCCCAAGAGAAAAGCAACACTTACATCAGTGATTTGACAGAGCGCTCTCACAGCAGGGCCTCGGTAATTGTCATCCTTCCCAGTCATGTCTTTGGTTAAGCTGGTTGAAAACAGGAAGCTCTCAATACTGTGCTCCTGAGCCAGCAGCTCTCAGTGCACACAGAGCAGCAGGCAGCCAGCATCACGGCTGAATGCCAAGCAGGCAACTGCAGCTCTCAGGCAAGTCCCACTGGGGTGGGAAGGCAGGAGGAAAAGATCAGTACTCAGGTTGCAAACCCATCAGCAGGCTGTTTGAGCTCCTAATCACCACGGGAGACTGGCGTGCACACACATGCACCTGAGGCATTTGCCTTCCTTACTGAACACTCATTCCTGCCCTTTCCCCAGGATCCTGGTCAGTGAAAGACAGTCTATGAGGGGACACGAGTTCATCACATCCCAGCACTTGGGACTGGCTTCTGCCTGCTGCATGGCCTCAGCCTCCAGGAGACCCTATACCCTAACGCTCCCATCTCCTGATACAGCACTGGCCTTTCAGTGGGATGATCAGCAATTCAGGAACAACTCACAGAGGGAATTCTGCTCCCCAGTGAAGATGCATTCTGTGCTGCTAACAGGAGCATTAAATCCCTGTCTACCTGTTGAAAGCCTTGGGATTTAGGCCAGAAATCTTCAAAAAGCTTCAAGGCATTCAGACAGGAAAGCAGGATTTAATGAAACACCCTGTTGCAAAAGGGGTAAAAACAGCAGCGCTGCCTTATCGTGTAACCAAAAGAAAGAGTCCAAACACCCATGGGCATGGGACATAGGGACATAGCACATTTCACATACATGTCTAGGAGTTCAGCGTCTGTATTTTAACAGCCTTTTTTAAAGGAAAAAATTTTCCTCAACAAGGGCATTCCCTACACTCACCCTGTTTAGGGACTACAGTTATCTTCAAGAGCTTGGACAGACATTACTGGAGGACACATGAATATAACAGTAAGAAAAACAAAGTGACTGACCTGCTGGTAACAATGATTACATCTTCTGCAATAGAAGACATCTCTTTGATAGTCAGGTAACACATCCTGCGAAGAGTTGGCTGACAAGGAAAGAAAGTAGACAGACATGAGCTGAGTGGATCCTAGATAGGAAGAGGTCTCAGTTTTCTCTGCTTCCATAGAATCATAGAATGGTTAGGGCTGGAAGGGACCTTCAAAGGTCATCTAGTCCAACCCCCCTGCAAGGAACAGGGATATCTCCAACTAGATCAGGTTGCTCAGGGCCTCGTCCAACCTGGCCTTGAACATCTCCAGGGATGGAGCATCCACCACCTCTCTGGGCAACCTGTTCCAGTGTTCTACAACTCTCATGATTTTATTCCATGATTTTATTGTGAAGATCAAGAACGTGATACCTTCAGAGACCCCTAGTGCCTGAGTGTAAAAGATGTACAAAATACATATTCATTAACAAAACACCCCTTCCTCTTCTAAATCCCTCAACCTTAGGGTGAAGCCACAGGGATAGCGGATTTAGCTGGATCTACAGTTTCATCTTTCACTTGTCATTCAGATGGACAAGGAGAAAAGCTTGAAATCATTAGTTGAAGGCACTCTGTTAGCTCAAAAGCAAGAAAGTAAGTAATTTATATTCCTGGGTCTGGGGATTTCTACACCAGTCTCATGATTTTAATACCTTGTGGTTTGGGGGACAACTAGTGATGGTACTACTGCTATAGGTAGCTACTAATTCCTGGCTTCCTTCAGGACACACTGTTGTTGGCTCAGCAGGAACTTTTAATGCTGGGCACAAAGCATTGCATATTCTACCTGATTATATGCTTGATTTGTGCTAGCACAATCTCAGGAGTTAAACAGCAAATCAGAGGGAGGAATCTCCATCTCAAGAACAGAGAATGCTTGAGCTAAGCTGCTACAAGGTCTGGGAAGGGCTAGGAAGCTGATTTCTGTTTCTAAACTTTCATCCTACTCACATCAGGTAGCTCCAGGCAGGATGGAAAAGCTGATTGTATATAAATGCACATCTCCAGGCTGAAAAAGACACTATAGACACCTTGTCCCACCAGACAAATACAGTAGAAAACAACAAGCAGACTTACATCATTGGACTGAAACAGCTTGGTCATAGCAAAGAAGGATTCGGTAGCTTCCATGACACCAAGGTGCTCCCCCTACATGATGTTTGGAAAGAAGGAAGGAAATCCCAGTTATCACAACCAGCTTTGGGACTGCTGCAGGTGTCTCCATATAGGTGTAAATTTTCTCTCCCTTACCTGGTTTATGAGATACAGGATCTTGGTGAGAATGTGAGCACATTTTCGTGGGTTTATGGGAGTCTCATTAAACACTCGTGCCTGGAAACAAAGCACAGACAAGGATGCTGACACCAACACCCTCTCACAAACACCACCCTGTCTGGTCTAGGCCACCAACTCAAACCATACATTGTGAGTGACATATGGCGAGATTCTTACTGACTTTGGATCAGATTTCCCCTCGATTCCTGTTAAATATGGAACCTTTTATACAGCTGGTTCTACAGTCCCATCATGGGATCGCAAATTCAAGTGCAATTAAAGTTTAAAGGCCAAATCTTCATCACACTTTCACCCACACAAGTCTGGATTGTGTGCTAGCTAAAACACTACTCTTCTGACAGATGTACGTGAGCTCTGTGAGGCTAACGGGGGCCAACACCGTCCACAACATTGCAAACAAACAGATAACACTGAAACAACAGGGTCTGGGGATCAAGCTTACCTGCTGTTGAACAGAAAGGCATTATTTTCAGAGCAAATTCATAGACTATTCAATAACCGCTCACACCCTACTCATTAACTTTGTCATCTACCAGACATTTGGGGTATTCAAGGCCAACTTCCCAACCCATCTGTTTCAAGGTGAGCTTCCCAGATAATTTTATTCATTTTATTACTATGTATAGTTCACAGTCTTTAATTCACTACAGAGATCATTTCAACCTTCTTCCTTCCCCCTCCAACAATAAAATAAGAACTAACAGGAGTGTTGCCCATTTCTTTCAGCACTAGCAGGGCTGTAATAAACCCCCACTTCCTTGCTGAAGTTCTCCAGTGACCTACTCAAGAGAGAGAGACACTCTAGACAGAAAGGGGCACACAAAGGAGAGTGTCTAAGGATTTACCTCTTGCAAGACTGCACTCTTCTCCAGGTGCTGGAATGGGTTGGAACCCCCACCTGCAAAATAAAGAGAATAAAAGTCTTTCCAGGGATAATGCTATGGCAAAGCAACTTTCTAACCATGCCCATACTTTAAAAACAAACTGAGCATTTTGGAGTAACTTTTTTCACAAACACCAAGCAACCAGAGCTTCCTCTTTTAAGTAATACTAATTGGATGTCTTCATAGCAGTTAAGGAAAGCAGAGCAAACAGGACATTATTTGGTTTATCACTCCTGCCTCCCTCCCCGCCCCCCCAGAAGTAACTAGCCATGAGCTGAGGTAGACTGATTAGCTGTAAAGTAACTGCGTTCCACTGTTATCCCCAAAGACCTATTTCCAGCCCCTGGGCCGGGAGCTTGCTGACAGTTAGAGCATCAATAAGACAGGCCTAGAAACAAAAGCTCAGATATCACTTGCCAGACTGGTGAGTCAGGAGTGCTTTATCCCTCCCTTATAAACCAATCAGGAATCCACCAGTAAAGTATTTTTGGCTCTATCACTAATTAAGAGAACAAGACAGAGGATTGGAGAGTCTGGACACAGAGCAACTTTCATTGTTCTGCTTAATAGAATAAATTATATTAAATAATTAAAAACCTCACCAATTAAGGACAAAATAATCAGAGGGAAAAGCGCTATCATTCTGCATGGTCTCTATTAACTCGCGTCCTAAGCATTTGTGAGCTGCAGCTTTTCAAAAGCTGCCAGTTATTGATAAGCAGGTTTTAATTAATACCTGGCCCTGGGACAAAACACAGCTATTTCCAGCACTGTTCCTATGTTTAACAAGCCTGATCCGCTAGAAAGCACAGCTCCTGGGCCCAGCTCCAATCTGACCTAGGCTTGAAACATCCTACACTGGCACCAGGAGCCTTTGCAAGAGTAAGCCTCACACTTAAAGGCAAACACATCTGCACTCTGGCTCCTTCCCAGTTCATAAACTGCCCTCCTCTGGCTCAGGAGAAGTTTGCAAATGCTCAAAGTACAGACACTTATGTGGGGTTGAGGAGAGAAGAAAACAAGGGGAAAGAACAAAACTAACGTCTCTAGTACAAATACGAATCAATTCTAGCATTAGCATGTGAATTTGTTCCAAAAAACCTGCCCAGCAGCACAGTATTTCCCATGGTCCAGCATGTCTACAATCCCTAAATCAGCCACCAAAACCAGAGCTCCGCCTCTTCATCTTTCGTAGCACTAAGGATATTGAAATGTATTGTATTCATATACAGGTCTTGATCTCTCACAGCACCCTGTGTCAAAGTATTCTTCCACCAGAGAAGGAGAAAGACACAGGGAAGGCAGAGGCTGTGTGTTCAGAAAGCTCCTAGTATGGAATGACTAACAACAATTTGTACTGATTTGCAGAGAAACAGTCACCGACCAAGCAAAGGCCTCAGAACAATTATATGCCAAAATAACATCTCAAAGTGCATTTCTGAAAGCCAGCGGAGGCAGCTCATCCAAGACTACCTAAACCATCCCCGAAAAGCAAAGAAACAGAAGCCAATAAAGCAGACGCACTCGTCTCAACAAAAAGACTGTTAAATGGAAAGAATGGGTATACAAGGCCTGTAAATTCAAGGGTGGCATGCTCCACATAAGACCAAGAACAACAAGCACTCAGGCTATACATTTGAATGTATACACAATCCACGGAGAAAAGCAGGTGCAGTAAATGCTAGCAACCTTCACTCGACACGGAAGCAACAGGATGAGAAGTAAATGCAATAGTGAAGAAAAAATGTTGTTAAGCATGCAAGCAGTGGTGGCAGAAAGGATAAAGCAGAGCTCTGAGAGCTCTCAGTATGAACAAAATCAACAAGAGTCAGCACCATGATACAAGGAAGTGCATCTCCTGCCAGCCTTGCCCATAGGTAACGCAATACCTTGAAGCACGCAGCAGGTGCAAACGTAGAATAGTCCCAAAATGAAAGCCAAGAGCCATTCCCCTCCAACAGTTGCTTCACTAAATTCTCCACTTACCAAGACATCACCGGAGGCTTTGGACAGGGAAACAAGGGCACTTCATGCACATTAAAGTAAAAAGCAAGCAGTCACATAGAACAATCACTAAGATTTACACTGAATAGGTTCCCTTCAGGATGCACTGCTTTGTTATGCAGAACAAGCTGCTAGAAAGCTTCATAGGAAGATAAAAAAAGATACCACAAGGCACAGCCGTAAAAGCAAACACTGTCCTATCTAGCCCTGATTCCACCTGAACGACACACCACATAAAATACCGACCTCTTCCTTACTACTCGGGCCTAAAGTTTTGAAAAGCCAAGCAACACCTCGTGTTTCTTGGGTGCTCTCAGCCTTTCAGCCCCACTGAAGCTGGCGGCGATCTTGCTGGAAGAGCAGACCATGTGTGTCAGAAATACGCGCCAGAAACTACAAATGGGATTCTTACCCTGCTTTGGCACCTGGTTTGAGAGCTGGGCAACTGTGAGCAGGGCCAGTCTGCTCGATGTTTAGTCTCCGGCAGGAAACCTCCGAGTGTGGGGCCAAAGCAGCTGGTTCAGCCGCTGGCCGCAGCAGGGAGAGGCCGGCAGCGGGCTGCTCTGGTGCTCCTCACCGCGCCCGTGGGCGCATCGGCGGCCCCCGCCGCAGAGCTGGTACGGAGCCTCCCCTCGCAGCCCCCTCCTCACCCACAGAGGGTGTCCCCCCACGGCCCGGCTCCCCTCGCCTCCCCTCACCCGACTCCTCGTCCTTCTTGTCGAACTTCTTCAGCATGATGCTGCCGAGCGGCCCCGCGGGGAGGCCCTTCCCGCCGCGGGGTAGTCCCGACCGCGGTCCCGGTCCTGATGCTGCCGAGCGGCCCCTCGGTGAGGCCTTTCCCGCCCCGTGGCACTCCCGGTACCGACGCCGGTGCCACCACTCGCCCCTTCCTGCTCCCCGCCCCTTCCTGCCAGCCTGTCACCGCCACGGCCGCCCGCCTCACTGCGCAGGCGCGTCCCCGCCCGCCCTGACGTGGCTCCCGGCGCCCGCCCGGGCTGCGGGCGGGGGTGGGGCGCGGAGGGTGACTGACAGGAGGAGAGGGCGGGGACCGATTGGGAAAGCTGCGGTCTGATTGGCGGAGAAGCGGGGGCGGGGCTAGGAGGTGTCCGGGGCTGGGGGCAGCATTGGCACTGGGGGCGCTGGAGTTCGGGTGGGGCGCAGTGGGTACACTGGGGCTGGCGCGGGAGGCACTGGGACCAGAGGATACACCAAAGGAGACACGGCATGGATGGGGGGGGACACCAGCACTGGGGGGGGGCACTGGGTTCCCTGGGGGGACACTGAGCAGGAGGACACTTTGGGAGTGGCAGAGGAAGGGCAGAGTGGGGAACTGGGGAGCTTGGGGGACACAGGGGCCAGAGCGGGGCTGGAGCAAGGGGGAGCACACTGGGACTCAGGGAGGGGAGGTGGGGTGGTGGGGCAGGACATGGGAAGGGGGAGATCCTTGCCCCACAGGACGAGGAGGGCGATGGGGGAGACCCCCCTCCTGGGTTGTCACCTGGACTGCCTGTCCTGGAGCGTCCCCGCTGCGACATACTGTCACTGGCCGCTCTTCCCATGCCCCATATCCCCACTGCCACCAGTACCCTGTCGTGTACCCTGCACCCGCAACCTCCCGGGCCCAGCCCTGCGGCACCCACCTGCTGCAGCGGGGCGTCTCGGGGGTCCAGCGCCGCCTGGGCACTGCCTGAGCTCTGGGGCAGGCAGGGAAGGCAAAGGACCCGTTACCCACCTCACCACCTCATCCCAACCCACCTATCTGCTGGCACATCCCTTTGCCAGCTACAGAAATACGTCCCTCCCACGGGGTGCAGGGTCACCCCGGCTGCTTCTGTTCCCCTCCCAAGGCCAGCGCCTGCTCCAGGGCGAAGGGCCACACTCACCCTGCGCCAGGTACTCCTCAAAGAGCATGGCTGTGTTCCCCACCAGCTCCAGCGGCCCCCCTGGCAGGCGTCTCCCGGCCTCTGCCTCTCTCGCGCCGCCCTGTACTTTGCACGGGGCGGCTGCGCTCTGCTCTGCACCACTCTTATCTCCCAGCCTTACCGAAGACGGCAGCTCTGGCGACGCAATGCGACGTCCCTGTTGGCCCAGAGCTCCTGCGGGCACCCTGGGCCAGATCCTGGCCCTGCTGCCGGTGCAAGGGGTGACACTCTCATATGCGGTCCAATTACCTTTGGTCCTTAGCCCGGCACATGCCCCTACTGCATCTCCGGGGAGAGGGGACACAAAACGGGGGTGGCAAGGGGTGCCGGACTGGTATAAACCACAACAAAGCATGTTCAATGCCACCTTTTATTGTGCACGCTCGCCACTGGCAGCTTCCAGGCTCGGCTGAGCTTTGGGAAAGATTGTTGTGCATCGCAGCCACCTGGAGAGAGGCGGCACACGGGAGAACCTGCCTGGCTGGATGCGTCCCCTTTGGAGGCATCCCAGGGGTGGGCAAGCGGGGAGTCAAGCAGGACACAGAAATCCCCGCTGGCACCCAGGACTGGGACCAGGCTGTGCTCCGGGGCTGGCCTCGGTGAAGGCAAACCTGGCTGTATCTTCTGCGGTGGTGCTGAGGTGACGGTCATCAAACCAAATCTTCCCATGGCTGCTGCTTGTGCTGTGGGCACCAGGACCAGGGGGATGAGGTGCCGTGTTCCCCAGGCACACTGATGCCAGCCCGCGCTCCCCTCCGCCTGTGCCCGCTGGCAGCCCTGCTGCCCTCTCCAGCCCTGGCAGAGAGCTGTCCCAGCCCGGGAGCTTTATTTATTTCCTGCGCCCCAGGCGGGCCATCAGCTCGGCGTTGGCGGCCGCCTTGGCCTGCAGCTCCTTCTCCCTGGCCAGGTCGAGCAGGATTTTCAGTACTTGGGTGGGGACATCAAGTGACAGGGACACCTTTCTGGCCTTTTTCCCGGGAGCAGGTCTCCTGGTGGCTGGGCTCATCAGGCAGGGCGAAGCTTTTCTTGCTGACCCCTCCAGCAGCAACAGGCTGACTTTGTCCGGCTGAGACCCTTCCCCAGAGCCGTCATCTCTCCTCATTTTGAGGGGACCCAGAAGCATCTCGTTAGCAACGGTAGTTTCCCGCTTCATCAGCCTGCCTCCAGCCCCGGCTTGGGGGGCCGGTGGGAGCTGTTGGTGGCTCAGCCCCTTCCAGGCTCTCACTGGCACCCCAAGGACCACCAGGAAGGTGAGCAGTGTCCTGCAGCGCAGTGTGGCCAGAAGTGCCTGCGGGGAGCACACGGCCAGCAATGAGCATCACATGTCCCCACCGGGGTGCCACACGCAGAGCCCCCCGCTCCCCGTGCCAGCTGCCCATGCCTGACAAGGAGGGGCTCACCTCCCTTTTGGGGACCCTTCAGTTTTGCACCCTGATTTTAACCTTTTTGGGGAGGCTGAAGGGGATGTGGGAAGCAAATCAGCTGCGTGTCTGTGTCCTTTCCTGCAGCCCCTGACCAGATGCTAGCTGTCCCCTCCATTTCACACTCTCCAGCCCTTTGCCACTCAGGGCAAGAGACATTCCCAGCCAGGGGGGTGGCTGCGTGGGGACCGTGGCTGCTCCCGAGCCCAGACCTGCCCTTTGGCCGGGGAAGTGTGACGTGCCCAGGGTTTCAGGGCCCGGCCAGCTGTGGGGCTTTCCTCCTCCCACGCCTTCCCTAAGGATGCCAGACTCTGGGGCAAAAGCCACCTTGCCAGGAGGGACACAAGCCACTGGACTTAAAATATACAGCAGGTTGGTGGCATTGGGGTGACAAGGGCATGAGTCCGGCCATGTGCACTGAGTTGTGCTGAGCCTCAGCATCTTCCTCTGTCCTGGTCCCCACCCTGGTCCTAAGGAGGGCCCTGAGGGATGCAGGGTGCTATGCCGTGGGATGGGGATCTGGGTGCTGTGCTGTGGGGTGAGGGAGTCAGAGCTGGTGTGGGGGCACTGCTACACAAATCCTGCTGTATGGCCACTTCTCCCCCAAATCCATCACCCAGCAGGGTTTTGCCCAGCTGGAAGGAGGACAGCAAAATGTGTCCAACCTCCTGCAACCCATCTCTGGCGTGAAACCCTCCAGAAAGTACTGGAGCGGGCAGACAGAGGTGGTTTAACTTTCTGGGAAGTGGGAAATGAAAAGTATCCAACCCCTTGCAACCCATTTCCTAGCTAAAACTCCCCCGGAAAGCACCATCGAAGGGCGCAGCCTCACCATTTCCAGCGTGTCCTTGTCCTCTTGATGTTCAGGTGCTGCTCCTGGGGCGCAGGGACCAGGAACTGGGGGTTTGCCCCGCTCCCTGCCAAGCCCTGGCTCTTATCCTCTCCCCAGCTCCACCTCCAACCCGTGGAGGGGGTGACGATGACACGTGGTGGGGGACACACGATGTTATTAATACATTTTGCCTAATAGTGGATGAAATCATCCCGCGCTGTGGGTGGGTGTTTGTCCCCTCAGCTCCGTCAGCTATGTTCGGAGGGGATTCCAGGAACTCGGGATGGCTCAGGCATAATCATTTCACGTCTAACTTGCGGGATGGTTTTTCTCCATCTAATTGAGCCTCCCTGCTCCTGTCAGCCTTGGTTACTCACTTAAGGAAGGGAGAAAACACACATGCATATTGCTGCTGGCCAGTGACCACGGCACTGGTGGCGAGTGCCAGACCCCTGGCCACAAGGCTCCCGGACATCTCCTGGTGCTGGTTTGGCGCTGCTGTCCTGATGGACTCCCTGGCCCCAGCCAGCTGGAGGACAGTGCTGGAGATGTGTCACCTCCACGCTGTGCCACCCCAGGGCGCTGCCTGGGCCATCGGTTTGCAGACAGCTGCACCAGTCCAACCAGGACACCACTGGTTTGTAGCCCACCTATACCCAGTCCAACTGGGATGCCACTCGTTTGCAGCCCACCTTCATGCATTCCAACCAAGACACCACTAGTTTGCAGCCCACCTGCACCAATCCAGCCTGGCCCAGCCCCTCTGCCAGCTGCCCGTGGTGGTAGCAGCCTGTAGGCACTGTGGGGTGCACCTCACATAGAAGGGTTTTGCCCCAAAGTTCCCCCCTTAGCAGCTGTGGGAACACGCAGAGGCTCTCAGGCCGGGCAGGCATCTGGATGAGATTAGTTGGTGGGTGCTCAGCCCGGAGGGCTGGCCAGGGCGAGGAGCCAGGGCACCTGGGTCTAGGGCTCAGACCGCTGGGGGTCTTGCCCACCCCCGTGGCCACAGGATGACCCATCCCGTGCCAGCCTCCCCAGCGGTGGCAGGGAGAGGAAATAATGCTGGCTCTGTTCCTCCTCGCGGGTATGGCCAGGAACTCACTCCCAGCAACCAAAATTAGCCAGCGGCGCTGATTCACCCAGCACATCATGCAGCACCACAGTCCCGTGTGCCAACACGTCACAGCTCAGCCAGGGGGTCATGGCCTGGTTTGCGTCAGCTGGGCACGCGCCGGGCACAGGGATGGGGTGCCAAGGTCCCTGGGGTGGTGAGGACCCCTAGCCAGGGCTGCCGGCAGTGAGCAGCTAGGAAGGGCTTCCCAGCTTGGCTCAAGAGCTGGCCCCAGACCCTGTGGGCATCTCCGGTGGCACACCAAGAAACGTGGCACCTCCCCGTGAGCACAGCTTTAATATCACGGTATCCCCCCTGCATTGGTACACATATACATTCGCTGTATACAGATATACACAGAGAGCAGCGGTACGTATGGGTGCTGCAAAGACTCCTGGCAGCCCGCAGCCCCCTGGGTCCCAAAGTGGCGGGGGGCACATTCCCACTCGGCCCTGGGGCTGGGGTGAGGCAAGGGCTGCAGACCCCCCGTGAGCTGACATCGCTTCCATGAAGCCTTTGAGAGTGAGCGTAGGCAAGTGGGAACCTCCTCTAACACAGCACCATCCTTGGGGTTTCCCCAATGGGCCGGGGGGTGCAGGTGAGCCCCCCAGATTAAAGACAGATGTGCTGCTGGCGGGCGTGCGACCCAGAGGTTAGCACATGGAGAAAACCTCCGGCTGCCCCGCAGGTCTTTGCCAAACCATCGCAGCCGCAAAAGGGGAACTGGACCTCAGTTGTGGTTAAGGTGAAATTTATTCAGATGGAGCCAGCTGCAAGAAGGGGGGTAAGGGATGCTGTGCGGTGAGGCACCGCCGGGCCCAGGGATGCGGGCAGCCTCCCCCGGCAGAGAGCAGGGAGGGCTTGCGGGTGTTGGGGACCCAGGGGGGACAGGGAAGGGGACAAGGGTGTTAGATGAGGGGAAAGGGAGTCTGATCATGCCAAGCCCCAGCCCCGCTCCCAGGCTGCTGGAGAGGGGACATGGGGCCAAAGCCATCTGTCGGCAGCAAATAAGTTAAAAATCAAACTGGGAACAGCCCAGGAAACCTCTGGGTGGGAAAGAGGGTTAAGAGCTGTGGAGGCGGGTAGTGGATTTCCATTTGCTATAAATTTCACCTTAACGGGTAATAAAACTGATATGAAAGGAAAAACCCGTGAGCAGCAAAAAGACACATTAGAAATAGCACCAGGTTCCTGCCGGCGGCTGGTGGGGACGCGGCCCCTGCCACTGTGAGCAGCCCAGCCCCGGCCAGGGTGGCAGCTGGGCCCCACTGCCGGGCAGCCCTGCCTGCCGAGACACTGCCCGCACCTACACCTTCGGCTGCCCTCCCACCTTGCCACCGGCAACATCACGGGCATCTGCGGAGAGAAGCGAGGCGGTGTCAGACCAGCATTGCGTCCCCAGCTCCGCATCAGCCGAGCCATGGCAGTGGGTGGGGATGCTGCCAGAGCTGCCGGTGCTGGTGGCCCCGCCATGCCATGCCTACCTGCTGCCGGGCGCTGCCCGCAGTGCAGCTCGCACTCTTCCTTGCTGTCAAAGCGGTTGAGGTTGCCCCGGCAGCCACTGTAGACGAAGGGCCGGCATTCGGCGACTCTTTGGTTGTAGTACCACCGCAGCGTGTAGCGCTGGCAGTCCCCCTCGTCCAGCGGCAGGCTGCAGGGCTCGGCTGTGGGAGGCAAACAGCAACGGTGAGGGCAGGTGGGAGCCGACAGCACACCAGCGGAGGAGGTAGATGGCTGCTGCTGCTGGTGCCGGGGCTTCCCTGCTCTCCTGGGGGCTTTGGGATCCCCTCCTGTGGCTCATGACCAGGAAACCTGTCAGGGACAGCAGGTCCCACCAGCCCAGCAAATCACCTGGCACTGCCAGTGATGGCTTCAGTGAGGGGGACAGAGTATGAGGTCCGCACAGCATCTGCACGGCACGGTGCTGTGATGGGGAACGCGCACCTCGCCTGGGTGCCAGTGAGAGGGTTGCAAATCCCAAATCCCCCTAGCCAGAGGGCAAGGGATCCATCCTGCTGCGAGGTGGGATGGGGTGACATCACCCCAGCAAAGCCCGGGCAGGCCCATGGCCGTCTCCAGTGGCTCCATCCTCGGTGCTAGGTGGGTACAGGGAATCTCACCACCCATCGCGGGCTGCTCCGAGCTGTCCATCTCTGGGACCTCATCGTAGTCCTCCCCCTCCTCCCCATATATGCTGTCGTACTCAAGGTCATCAGTGTTGAGTGTGACCCGCCTGTCCTGCCCTAGGAGACAGCACCGCGCGTCAGTAGCCCTCACCTCCCGCTCCATTCCCTCCATCCTGCTCCCGCCAGCCATGGCCGTGGCTGTGCACACGCTTGCACACACCTGTGCATGCCTGCACACACACACACACACACACACTCCACACTGCCGTCTCCTCTTCCACTCTTTAATTAAAGCCCCCTGGAACGGCAGCATGGCTGCTAATAGATTATTCCTCAGTGCCTGTGAGTGGAGGACAGGGACACGACCAGCCACCCACACGGAGCAGGGGAAAATGGGGATGGGGACTAAATCACCGGGATGACTCTCACCCTCCTCTTCTTCAGCGTGTGACAACTTGAGCACAGGGACCGCATGAGCCTCGGGGAACGGCGAGGTGGGGAAGAGCCCTGTGAGGGGGAAGGACATGGTGCAGGCATCAGGGAAGAAGTGAGGGGGACACAGGGTGCTCCCCCCCTCCTCCTGCAGGGAAACCCCCCACCCACCTGGGGAAACTGCCCTGGCACGCTGCAGCACATGGCCAGAGATGGGGGACCTGGGGACACCCCCTCCTCTCTGCACCACAGACCAGGCTGCTGGGGGCTCCCGGAGGAGGGAGAGGCAGGAGGAGCTGCTGCCCAGTGAGACAGCACCCGCTGGGAGCCCAGCAGGATGGGGATGGGGATGGGGATGGGGAGGCACATGTGCCCATGGGGCCAGATCTTGTAGGTGCTCTGGGCTCTCCATCACCTGTTTGGCCGTGCTCCCTCTCTTGGCGGATGCTTCTTCCTCCTCCCTGGGCAAAGTGGATGCTGCTCCTGGCCTGAGCCCCCCAGCCTCCTTGGAGAGAAAGTGTCCACCTCATCCCAGCACCCCCCTTGCCCCCATCCCTCCAGCCCACTCCTCCAGTCCACCCTCCCCTCCAGCAGTCCTGGCCCCTGCAAGCCTGCCTGCCTTGGCTCTGGCACCCAAGCATGACTGGGGCGCAGTCCCCATAGTCTCTTCTCAATCGGGCAGACCCTGGCAGTGCCCAGACCCCACTGGCACCGTCCCAAGCTGGCTGCCCCCAAGGATCCCTGCTGCGCCATCGCTTCTGCCATGTAGCATCCCTCCTTCCTGCACACGGTCCCATGCTGATGTTGGCCCTGACCAAGGGGGTCCCAGAAGGTCCCAGCTGCCTCCAATGTCCCCGAAACAGGCAGCACACCTGGGTACTGGGACCTCTTTGGTGCGACACGCGTGGGGATAGGAAGGGGGATAGGAAGGGAGAGTCACAACCTGAGTGTTCACGTGAATCCAGGCGCCGCGGGAAGTGACCACCACAGGCTGCAGGAGAGATGGGGTGGGGGGTCAGGGGCAGCAGGGTCCAGACCCCCAGCCCCGCAGCAGCAGTGGGGGATGCTCACCACAGTGCTGGCTCATCTCCTGCCTGACAAAGGCGCGGATCTCCTCCTCCTGCCAGGCACATCGAGGGGTAAAGGACCCACGTTGCAATTAGAGAGGAGGAAACTCCCTTTCCCCAGGCCCCAGCAGAGCCCGAAGGTGAGGGAAGCCCCTCCATCAGTGGCAGCGGGACAGATCCAGCACCCCTTTCCACCCCGGTGACCTGAGCACCGTGAGCCTGTGCTGGCTGCTTACCATCATGCCCGGCTCCCCCTTCTCCCCGCGGAGCCCCTGGCTGCCGGGACTGCCCTAGGGACAAGCAGAAGGGAGGTGGGGGGCTGGTCCTGGCTGGGGCTCACCTGGGCAGGGCTAGGTACCCACTCACCCACCTGCTCTCCTCTCTCGCCTGGGATGCCGGGCACGCCGCGGGCCCCCGGCACTGACTGTCCAGGGGGACCTCTCTCCCCCTGCAAAGGACACATGCTCAGGATGTGGCTGGTGGCTCTGGAGCCTCTCTGCTCTCCCCAGCACCATGGATGTGCTGCTTTCCCCATCCCCACACCCTGGGGGCACCTGTGCAGGTGGGGATGGGGACGGGGATGGGTCCAGCCCAGCTCCAGAACAAGCAGGGTCCCAACCTCCAAGGTTCCCATCCCCTGGGCAGGGGGACACAAGTGAGGACCCCAAAGCCAGTGAGCTGGCAGGGCAGGGACAGAGCTGGGACACAACTCCTGATGTCACCAACCCATCACCCACTCTGGGAATAGAGCCCTTCCCTCCTCATGGCACCTGGAGGGGAACCAGCCACCCGTGGTGAGGACTCACCTTCTGGCCCTGCATGCCCTCGGGACCTCGTGGGCCAATGCTGCCTGGGGGCCCGGGAGGACCAGGAGCACCATCACTACCCCGGGGACCGGGGCCACCAATGATGCCCGGGGCGCCCTGCGGGAGAGCAGAAGGTGAGGCTGGGGGCGTCAGAGCCCCCGGCCCCACAGCAGGAGCCATGGGCATCCTCTGACCCCGCAGCTGGGCATCCCCAAAGCACTGGCACTGCTGCCTTCTTGTAGAGAGTGCGGACTTGTTGTTCGCTTATAGTTTAGTGACACAATTCAGAGCAGCGCCGAACGGCTCTTCTGGGAGCATCAGGCTCTGATGTGCTTCTGATGAAGGTGGATCCTGGTAAAAGCAATGCGGTGCAACACATACTATCCCTCTCCAGCCCGCTCACCCGGTCTCCTTTCTCCCCCTGGTCTCCTTTGGCTCCCTGCTGCCCGTCGAATCCCCGATCACCCTGCGAAGAGGAAGAGGCAGGCGGTGGGCGACAGGCAGAGAGGGACTAGAGTGCCAGCACAGCTTTTCCCAGTTCTGCCCTGACCTACCTTGGGTCCCATGAGCCCCTCCTTCCCAGGGATGCCGGTGGTCCTGACAGACCCAACTCTCCCTGGGAACAAAGCAGATGTCCATCAGCTACCAGTCACGTGTTCCCATCCCACCCCAGTGTCAGCATGGTGTTTACCGGCTCGCCTTTCCTCCCTGGCAGCCCGGAGCGCCCCGGGATCCCCGGCTCTCCCTACAGCAGGCAGGAGAGAGGCAGGGCGGTTAGTCCTGTGCCCCTCGACGCTCACCCCAGAGCCGTGGGCAGAGCAGGGGTCCCTGTGCCCCTGCCGTGGGGCCAAGCTCTGGTCTCAGCCATCTCCCTGCTTCCCCCGGCTGGCAGAGGCGATTCAAAGGGCCGCAACCTCCAGGCAACATCCAGTCTCCTGCGGCACCCCACAGGCACCCACTCACCTTCTCACCCTTGTTCCCATCGAGGCCGCAGGCGCCTTTCATGCCTCGGTCACCCTGCGAGGATGAGAAGGGAATTCAGCCACACCGAGCCGTTGCAGGTCCCAGCTGGGAGAGCGCCAGCGGGCAGAGGGGCCAACCCACCTTGGGGCCACGCATGCCCAGGGGTCCCGTGTCCCCCTTCTCTCCTCGGGCTCCAGGGATCCCATTGCGGCCAGGTTGGCCCTGAAGGAGAGCACACAGCGTCACGGGGATCCGCTCCTGCCCCACGGTGGGGTGGCAGCGGCACCAAGACGCGGCTCCTCACCGGCTCGCCGGGCTCTCCCAATGCTCCGACCTCTCCCTGGGGAAAGCAAAGGCATCGGTCAGGGCAGGTAAAGGGGACGGTGCCCCTAGCACCCCCCCCAGTACCCCCAATAGTGGGGGGTGCCCAGCTTCTTACCTTCTGCCCGCCGGGGCCACGTGCCCCAGGAAAGCCCGTGGAACCCTTCTCGCCTTGCTCACCCCTCGCCCCCTGCAAGCAGAAACCCAGATGGACACAGGGCAGGAGGGAGAGCTCTGACCACGGCACAGCCCCAGCACAGCCATGGTGACCTTTGAGGCCAGTTCCAGCAGCTCCCTTTGCTGGGGTGCCAAGCACCATGCCGGGGTGCCAAACACCATGCCAGGGTGCCCAGAGGCACCAGCACACGGGCACAGGAATGCCATTACACTCTAGTCACTCTGTCCATTGCCTGTCAATAACCCTCCATAGTCCCCAAGCCAGCCATCCCTAGCCCCACACAAGCCCCCCCAGCGCCATACCTTCTCTCCGGGCATGCCTTGCTCCCCCTTGTCCCCCTTGTCCCCTTCCATGCCCTTCAGGCCACGCTCACCCTGCAAAAGGGGAAACACAGGGAGGGGTCAGGGGATGGGGAGATGCTCAGACAGGAGGGTGGGGAGGACAGACGCCCTGGGGCAGGGACACCATAAGGTGGCTGAAGGAGAGGGGACACTATGCTCTGTGAGGGAGGGTCCCTCGGCAGCACAAGTGCCCCCAGCCAGGTGTGAGGATCATACCCGCAGGGCTAGGAGCTGTCCTGTGCCACGAGCAGGGCAGACAGTGCCCTAGGGAGGGGGATGCACAGGAGGGCCTCTGCCCATCGGGATGACACAGAAGGGGACAGGGAGGATGGGGACAGGGAGGACGGAGACAGCTCTTACCGGCTCCCCCTTGCTGCCCCGCGCTCCAACGGGCCCCTCCACCACCACTGTATCGCCCTGCACACCCCAAGGAGAGAGAAGGGGGTGAGCAGTGAGGGACAGCACTGCTGCCATGCTGCTGCCCCCTGCCCCAGGGACTCACCTTGTCTCCTTTGGGCCCTGGGGCCCCAGCGTCTCCCTGCGAGGAATGGGAGATGGTGAGACACTGTAAGCATGCATGGCGGGGAGCGGGTAGCACCTCCCTCAGGACCCCAATTCCTGGGGGTGCATCATTCACGCCCTCCAGCTCTCCAGCCCCCAGAGTCACTTACCTTGTCCCCACGCTCCCCCCGGTTCCCAGGCAAGCCCTGTGGGAGAGAGGAGAGGGGTGGTCAGGGAGGGACCTGGATGGGGGTGCAGCTTGGGAGGGGGCTATTTACCGCCGGCCCGCGATCCCCTTCTGGCCCAGGACGCCCGTCTTCACCCTGCGAGAAGAAAGAGATGTGAGAAGGGGGTCTCAGATGGGGGTACCCCCAGCATCACCCCACCCCGGAGACAGGCTCACCGTCCCCTCAGGGCTGGTGCCGTGGGATATCCCGTCCCCAGCGGTGGGGACATGGGGGGCTGTGGCAGTACTTACCCGTGGCCCTGGGTCTCCGCGCTCACCTCTGGCTCCTGGCAGCCCAGCCCCTGGAGCGCCCTGCCACGGGAAAGGCAAGAGTTCATCCCTGTCCTTGCTGCCCACCGCTCCTCCCAGCCATACCATGTCCCCCTCCATGCCAGGGGACAGCCCACAGTCTCCACCACCTCCCCGGGTGCCCAGCACAGAGCAGGCTCCCATGTGCCACCATCCAGAGTGGGCTCAGTGTCCCACAGTGGGTGGCTGCAGCAGGGACACTCCGATGAGGAGCAGCCCCAGACCCCTCATGCTACAAGGCTGCCCCAGTCCTACCTTGTCACCCTTCAGGCCAGAGGCCCCTTGTATGCCCTAAAAGTAAGGAGAGGGGTGAGTGAGCTGCAGGAGAAAGGTGATACCAGGCACCCCACAGAGCATCCCTGGGGCTCCCACAGTGGCTTCCCACCCCGTGCCACTACCCCCACCAACCCCCAGCCCCAGAGATAAGGGCCAGGAAGGTGCAGGGTGGGTCCCCATCACCCTGCCCACGCCACTGGGGGACCAGGGCAGAGCCTGCACCCTCCAGGGATGCTGCGGCACCGGAGCCCCATACTCACGGCCGGCCCCGGTGGCCCCGCGGGTCCTGGTGGTCCAGAGGTGCCATCTCTCCCGGGAAAGCCAATCAAACCCTGGCAGGGAAATACCAGTGAGCAGGCAGAGATCACACCCAGGAGTCAGTGGGGCTTGCAGGGACCCCACTGGTACTGCCCAAGGGTCCAGGGTCACCCAGACCGGCAAAGGTAAGCACTGGCCATAGCTTTTACCCTCTCTCCCGGGGCACCTGGAGGGCCAGGCTGCCCATTGTCCCCTCTCAGGCCGGGCTGTCCTGGTGTCCCAGCAATGCCCGCTAAGCCTGGAGGCCCTGGTGGTCCTGGCAATCCGATGTCACCCTGGAGCAGGGAGGAAAAAGATGAGGCCCAGGGAAACAGTCCCCAGGAGCATGCTTCTCCCTCAGCTGGCCATGCTGGCGCAGCACTCGGGATGTGTCGAGAGCCAGGGTGACATGGGGACAGGGGTTACCTTCAAGCCTGGAGGCCCGTCCTGTCCTGGTGGTCCCCGCACACCGACACCTGGCGATCCCTGCACAGTGGCAGAGCATGCAGTATGTGCTCCGGCTGGTGGGCACAGGGGTGCTGGGAGCACCACGCCACCTTGGGCAGCCCCCCAGGGCTGGGGAGTCCCCCTGAGCCCAGGGGACACTTACCTTCTCCCCCTTGGCTCCAGAGGACCCCTTGGCTCCCTGCGAAGACAGCAAGCCACCAGGAAGGGCTGGGTGGTGGATGGCAGAGGCAAAGGTTCCCCCTGACAGCATCTGCTGCCCCAGCATCCACCCCTTGGCCCCCCATGTGCCTCCTACTCACGTCTTCCCAGGATCTCCTGGCTCCCCGAATCCTCCTGGCTCCCCCTGGCAGGGGGAAACAAGCAAAAAGCAGGGGCACATGATGATACACGGGGATGGGGGGAGCAGCCCAGGGCCCCTGCGGCCCCTGAAGCAGCGCTCACCTTCTCACCCTTGGGGCCAGTCAAGCCTCGGTCACCCTTGGAGCCCTGCTGGGGGGGAGAGCAGTGTTAGGGGAGGGGGGAGACCACAGGGCTGGCTCACCCCAAAAAAGGCAAGGAGACGGGACAGGGAATGAGGTTAATGGGGGGGATGAGGTTAATGGGGCCAACTCACGGGTTCTCCCAGCAGCACGCCCTCCAGCAGCGCCGGCTCGCCCTGCAGGGACATGCAGGTGCTCAGAGATGCCCATACGGGTGTCAGCGCCCTGCGGACCCCTGCCAGCCCTGGGGCTTTGGCAGCACCCAGTGGTCAGGGACCCCCGCCTCACCCCATGGCTTCTTACCTTCTCGCCTTTGGCACCAGGGGGGCCAGCGATGGCCTGAGATGTGTGGAGAGGAGCAGGTGAGCAGGGCTGCACTGGGATGCTCCGCCTCATCCTGGCCCAGGAGTGCCAGGGAAGCTCCCTGCAGCTCCGTACTCACCTGCCCTGGGGCTCCGGCATCTCCTGGCTCTCCCTTGGGACCAGCAGGACCCGAAGGTCCTGGCACGCCCTGGCACAAGCAGCACAGCCCTCAGCCTTGGCTGCGGATGCCTCAGGCTGAGCCCCATGGGGCTCCCGCTGGGACAGGATGGGGTGAACAGCAATGTACCATCTTCCCGGGCATCCCTGCCTCACCGTCCTTCCCCGGCACACCATCCCTGCCTGGCACACCTGGCTTCCCACTCTCCCCCTGTGGGCAGTAAGAGTGGGGAGCTGGGGCATGGGGGTCCCTCAACCCCCCAAATGGCCAAGCACCCCACACCGATGGCAGCCAGGCAGGGGGACGACGACACACTCACCACTTGTCCTGGCAGCCCAGGGACACCCGGCGGGCCCTGCACGGGAGACATGAATGGAAATCAAGCAGCTGCCAGGGCACCAGGAACGGCCAAGGGGCAGGATGGGGAGGCTGTGAATACCTACCCCTGGGCCAGGGGGGCCGGGGGGGCCGGGCAGCCCCATGCTGCCCTGGGGACCGGGCAAGCCCTGCAATGCAAACGCCATGTCAGAGGGGATGTCCCGCTGCCCTAGTACAGTGGGACCTCAGCTGCCCTCGTGGGAAGGTGCTCAGCAGAGGGGCCAGTTGGCTCTTGGGGTGTCAGGCAGGCGGTGGGGAGGGCGTGGGTGCTCACCCGGATGCCGGAGCCAGGTTCCCCTGGATCACCCTGCAAAGAGAGTGCCTGCATCAGTCCCACCGCCCTGACCTGCCGGCCACCGCAGTCGCGGACACATCCCTGTGCCTGCCATGGGGCTGTTCCCCAGGGCTGGCTGGATTTGGGAGGGGCCCAGCCAAAAACGTTCCTCCCTCCAGCCCAAAATGTCCCGAAATGTGGCCCTTCCTCCAGCATCCAAGTCTGGCAAGGCACCGCTTTCCTCTGCCAGGTCGGACGTGGCGATGCTGATGCCAATGCAGATGCTGATGCTGACACCGTACCTTGGTCCCAGCTGGGCCCTGGGTCCCTGGTGGGCCAGCACTGCCCTGTGGGGACAAAAGTACAAGGGGACATTACGTCAGGGTGGTGTTTGCTGGTGGCACAGTGGTCCCAGCACTGCCACCCCACTCCTGCTCCCTTGCATGATGGTCCCCTGCAGGTGGCATGGGGTGGCTCCTTACCGGAGGTCCTGGGGGTCCTGGGTCTCCCTGGTTGCCCTGAAGGGAGGAAGAGATGGGGTCACTGCAGGGATGGGTTTTCCCTGGTGGGTACATGGGATGCCTCCTGGGAGAGGAGACTCAGACAGTGCCAGCGGCTCTGGTGAGCACCCATGCCAAGTGAGGAGAAGCCTGGCCAGCTCCCGGCAAGATGCCTGGGGCCAAGCACCCACCCAGTCAGCAGGGTGGCCCCCACAGCTTCACCCACAGCCTGCAGCCAGGAACCCCCGGCTGCAAGCTGGGGCGGAGGGCACAGTGACATGGGGGGGACACAGACACCTACCGGGCGTCCCAGTGCACCGGGAAAGCCTGTCACACCCTGCAAAGAACCACGTCAGAGCCGGTGGGGGAGCAGGAGCCCACCGCCCCAAGCAGCCTCACCTGCACCCCAGGGATGCTCCCCATTCCCAGTGTGCAGTACCCAGTCCAGGGTACTTTAGGGGCCTCCCAGCCCCCCCTAAAGCCCTGCGGGCCCTGCACAGCGGGGGAAGGAAGTGGACGAGATGTGAATGCTCCTGCTGGTGCCGGTGGAGACTGATGAGGGACCACAGGACCTCCCCTCATCCCAGCCCGTGTCCACCCACCCATGTCCCCACTCACCGGCTTCCCCTCAGGGCCGTCAGCCCCCTCTCACCCGGGAGACCCTGGAGCAAGAGACAGGGATGGGGTCAGTGCCAGGCGGGGGTCCGGGGTCAGCGCCGGGGGGGGCACAGTGCAGTACTCACCGGGGCGCCGTCCCTGCCCTTCTCGCCAGGCTCCCCTCGCTCGCCCCGGGGGCCACCCTCGCCCTGCAGCGGGGACAGGCGCAGGGTTGTAGGACAGGCAGGTACCTTCCTGTCCCCTCCCCAGGGCCTGCTCACACCCAAAGAGGGGTGCCCCCAGCAGTGCCCCTGCCCGGGGCTTTGCTCCATGCGGCTGCCCCATTGGCAGAGGGAGACTTACGACTGCAGACCTTATCTCCTTTGGGTCCTCGCTCGCCTTCGGCTCCTGGCTCACCCTGCATCGAGAAGACACATGTCATCAGCCCTGCTGTCCCCCTGGGGATGCCCACCCCTGCATCGCCCTCAGTCTCAGCCGAGCCATCACGTTGTCCCCGGCTTGGTGGCTTGGCTGCCCCACTGCTTTCTGCCCAGCCACGCACCTTCGCTCCCTTGGATCCAGCAGGGCCGCGCTCGCCTGGCAAGCCCATCAGGCTGCCCTCCACCACGTCTGCCTGCGGGCAGGGTGCACTCAGGGCCGGCATTCAGAGGACTCCAGGAAAGTCCCCCAGGGGCACAGCCCTCGCCAAGCCCCTGTGCCAGGGGACTGGACGTGGCCATCCATCCCCAGAGGTGCAGGCTGGCACCCCTCAGGGACTGTCCCCAGTAGCAGCATCACCTACCTTGGGCCCTGGGGGCCCTGGGGGGCCGGGCAAGCCGTCCCTGCCCTGGAAGGGGAGAACAATAGGTTGAGCACAAAAGGGACAGCAGGGCATGGGGGAGCAGAGCCATCCTGGAATGGCCACTCCTGGCCCTCCTGCCCCCCAGGGCATCTCCCTGCCCCGGAGAGTCCCCACCATCCCACTGAGAGGTGCACAGCACAGGGGGACGGAGGGGACCGTGTCCCCATCCCGGCTCACCTGCTCTCCCCGGTCACCCTTCTCACCCCGGTCACCCTGCAGAAGCAACGTGGTGGCCGTCACAGGGCTGTCCCCGTGCCCCTGGATCAGGTCCCCAGCCCTCGCCCCGCACCCCCTTGCTCACTCACCTTCTCGCCAGGTCGTCCGGCCTCCCCCAGCTCTCCAGCGCGGCCTGGCACCCCGGGATGCCCGGCTTGCCAGGCTCCCCTGGCTGCCCGGGTGGCCCCTCAGGACCCCGCTCGCCCACGGCACGGCCTGTGGGGCCTTGAGGGCCAGGGGCACCCGCGTCCCCCTTGTCACCTTTGGGTCCTCGCTCACCAGGAAAGCCTAAGGAGCCCTGCAAAACGTAATGCTGTGCTGCCAGAGCCAGCTCTGCACTGGGGGCTGTCAGCCGCCTCGAGCACCCCAGAGCTGTGCCGGATGCATGGCCCCCCCAGCCAGCCTGGGTAGGCGGAGCGGGGCAGCATGTTTGGGCATGGCATCAAGCCCAGCTTTGCTCACCTCTCGGCCCGGAGGACCCCTCTCTCCTGGCTCCCCCTGGCTGCCTTTCTGGCCCCGCAGCCGCTCGGACACCGGCAGAAACGAGTCCGAGCTCCCATCATAGGCGCCCGTGAGCTCCTTCAGTGATGAAACCTGGGAGGGAGGAAAGAGCCTCCGGTGAGGGGGCCATGCTCCCCACCTGCGGTGGCAACGGCCATGGCCCCACCAGTGCATCCTAGGTCACTCGGGTCTCCCGTCACCTCTTGCGTCCCCCTTCCCGCAGTCCCTGCTGCTACATGACAGGAACAGCCCCCAGTCCGACAGCCTGGGACGACGTACCTTGATGCCAAGCGCTTCCAGGCTACGTTCGATGCTCTGCAATAAAAAGACATTAAAATCAAAGCAGGTGTTGGCCTGCTCCCACCATGGCTCCATCCCCTGTGGTTGATGTCCCAGCCCAGCAGCTCAGGGGGCACTCACCACTGCAGTCCCAGGGTCTCCACGTGCTCCAGGGTTGCCAGGTCGCCCCTAGATTTGCAGAGAAAGAGGGAATGAAAAGACGTACAGAGGTATGGTAGGTGAGGTGAGCAGTGCTGATGCTGCCCTCAGTAGGCTTTAGAGTTAACACTGCTGGTACTGCCTGCGCAGGGGCTGTGGTTACCACCACCCTGGGGTGCTCGCAGCTTGTCAGGCTCAGTGCTGGGTACTCACCGGCTCCCCTCGCAGTCCAGGCTCCCCTGGGTCCCCCTGAAACACAGCAGAGGTGTCAAGGGGGGCAGAGTTAGGCTGCCCGACCCTGACTCCAGTGCCTGGGTCCAGCCCTGCCAGCCTGAGGGCAGGGAGTCCCACCAAGGACTTGTGCCCTCTGGCACAGGGTCTCCTAGACCTTTCCACTGGGGGCTCGAGGGCAGAAGCACACCTACCTTTGGTCCAGCCACCCCGCGGAGGCCCGGTGAGCCCTAGAAGAC
Organism: Tauraco erythrolophus; assembly: GCF_009769465.1. Classification (NCBI taxonomy): domain Eukaryota; kingdom Metazoa; phylum Chordata; class Aves; order Musophagiformes; family Musophagidae; genus Tauraco; species Tauraco erythrolophus. The sequence continues at coordinate 13,588,153 of NC_141476.1, forward strand.
GCAGAGGGGACACAATGGGACCCACGGATACGGGGCAGTGCCCCGAGGGAGCCATAGGCAGGGGTCCTGCCCGTCCCACGGCAGCCCAGACTCCAGGGTCCAGTGCTGGGTGGCACTGTGGTCTCGAGGTCTACACACCTGGCCTGGGGGGCCAACCTGCCCTGGGACACCGGGGAGGCCGGGGGGGCCAAGGGGCCCTGGCACACCTCTGTCCCCCTGCTCGCCCTTGGCTCCACTGCGGCCCTGCCAAGAGAGCAGCGTCACCCAGGACCTGGCTGCCCAGGTCTGTCCCAAGCAGGGGCATGTACCCACCACCCCCATCACCACGCTACTCCATAGGGAGGTACTCACCTCTCTGCCAGGGGTCCTGTGTCACCTTTGTCTCCCTAACCAGGAGGAGGGAAAGGAGTTAGAGGGACGCTGCCCCATCCGCGTGCCCCAAAATGATGCTCATGGACCCGGGCAGGGAGAAGCCACCAGGTGTGTGTGGACCATGCAGGGATCAGGCAAGGACCATGCAGGGACTGTGTGGGGACCAGCTGGGGCTCAGCTTCTTACCTTCCTCCCATCCTCTCCTGGCATGCCATCTTCTCCCTGGGGTCACAGGCTGCCAGTCAGAGCCCAGCTTGACCATCCCAGCTGCCCCCGGCACAGGCACCCCACAGGACGGGGACAGGCACGGGGGGCACAGCTCCGAGCATAGAGGCCCTTTGCCACATGTCCCCCTCGCTTTTATGTTGGACTGGGATCACCAGCCCTCGGGACCCCTGGGCTCACCCCAAAGCCAAGCCCTCCTTCCCCTACTTACGTTCTTGCCGCTGAGGCCAGGTTTGCCATCATCACCAGGTTTGCCCTGGCAGGAAGCAGAGGCAGTGAGAGAAGCCCCCTGGTGCTCCCCCACCACCGGCACCTGGCAGTCCCCAGGCCCCACCGCAGCCCCAGGATGCAGGAAAGTGGGGGCTGGGCATGGGGCGAGCCCCAGCAGATGGAGCTGGGGGGGACCGACCGTAGAGGGCATGGGGCAGGATGGGTCCCCAGGACGGCTTGTACTTACGGGGACGCCAGGTGGTCCCAGAGGGCCCACAGGGCCAGGAGGTCCCTGCTCCCCACGCAGCCCAGGCAGCCCCTGCAGGGAAAGGATGGGAGGGAGCACAAGGCAGCAGGGCACCCGCCTGCCCCAGCCAGCTCTGGGAGGAGGGAGCGTGATCAGGATGGTGGCACCCTGCTGGCGACAGGCCCTTGCAAGTGCAATGGCCTCAGCAGGAGCACAACCCAAACCTGCCCTCCCCGGAGGTACTTACATCCCGGCCAGGGTCCCCCTGCTTCCCTGGGTCCCCCTGCAGACAAGGAGGAGATGAGGGCAGGGACACTTCCGCCCTGTCACCAGCCCCGGATGAGCATCCCCAGCCTGGAGCAGAGGGTGTCCAGGAGGGCGGCTCCTCTCATCCCATCGCCCCTCCACCCCGCAGCCCCCACCCATGATGCCCAGGGGCAACTGTGCCCCCCACCCTGGGCCATGCTCACCCGCAGCCCAGCGGGGCCCGGGGGCCCAGGTTTGCCTTCCAGCCCATTGCGGCCATCCAGCCCTGGTGGGCCACGGTCCCCCTGTAAGAGAGCAGGGCAGGAGGGCTGGAGCCGTGGGGCAGGACTGGGGTGTCATGGGGCAGCTCCCAGCCTCCAGCCCCCTAACCTTCTCTCCTGGCAGGCCTCGGTCCCCGGGGTCACCCTGCGGGGTGGGAAGAGGAGTGAGCGTTGTTCCCCCCGAGTGGGAGCCAAGTGGGGCACAGATTCCCTGCTCAGCCCCCTGTGGGGAAAGGGGGACTCACCCGTGTACCGGGGGGGCCGCGGGGGCCCTCCACGCCCTGAAAGAGAGAGACACGCTCAGCACTAGGGCATGGGGGGAAAGCAAGGGGCCCTGGGTGCTTGCCCACTGCCCCCTGCACACTGGAATCCCCGGCTCTCCTACAGGACATCGTCCATCTTGCTGTCCCGCTGCCTCCCGCACCAGGGACCCAGCACCTACCCTCTCTCCGGGCAGACCGGGCGAGCCGACATCTCCCCGGGTGCCCTTCATGCCATCCTCGCCAGGGTCCCCAGGGTCCCCCTACCAGGGAAGGGCACCGTGGTTAGAGGGTACCGTCCTGCCACCAGCACAAATGCCTGTGCCGAGCTCGTGCCGGAGCCCGTGCTGAGCACCTCTGCTTATGCTGCGTGGTTTGAGGGTGAGAAAATAGCAAAAGGTCTCAAAATAGAGGCACGGGCTGGAAAAAGAAGAGGTTGGTGGGCCCAGCACAGCTCCTGGCTGGTCAGGTAGTGGTCACGGAAGAAACGCAACGACCAGCGCTGCTGAGTCAGGAGCCAGTTGAGCTGCGGCCAGGACTGCGATGCCACCCAGCACAGAGCACAGCCCGTGGCCAAAACTGCCCCAAGCCTGAGCCGGCTCGTAAAAGCAGAACACTCAGAGCGTGGGGTGCTGCTGTGGGGTCCCTGCAGGAGCCAGGAGCAGCCTGGCTCCTTCGAGGACCTCAGCCCTACAGAGACCTCCTACCCTGGCACCTTCCTCCAAGCACAGGGCAGGAGCATCAGCCCATGCACCCCCACATCCCATGCATCCCCCAATCCCACATGGCTCTCAGCTATGGTGCGCATCGGCTCCACATGGCAGGGGCTGTTTTGGGCAGGGAGGGCTCAGAGCAGCAGGATCCCAGTGCGTGGGCAGAGCCCAGTGGGGAACAGCCCAGGGCACCCCACCGTCACCATCCCAGGGGACCCACTTGTTACCTTCTCCCCCTTCTCCCCCACTCCTCCGAGCCCCACGTCGACCTGTGGGGCAGAGAGGGGCTGTCAGAGCACAAGGGGCTGGGCACCAGCCCACGAGTTGGGTGTGGTGGGGGCAGAGCTTACAGTTCGTCCTGGGGTCCGGGAGGCCCCTGAAAGAAGGGTGAGGGAAGTGGGTTAAGGGGAGGTGGCGTGGCCCCGGGGAGGGCAGGGCTGGCTCCAGGGCGGGGGCCAGGCACATGGCCCCGTGTCACTCACCGGCTCCCCACGGTCACCCTTGCTCCCTGGTGCTCCAGGGCTGCCCTGTGGAGAGAGGGACAGAGTGAGGGGAGCAGGGGATGGGGGCTCATGGGCTGGTGGGTGCCCATGAGGTGGAGGGAACCTTGGGGTAAGGCTGGGGCCAGGGTAATGGGGTGCATGGGGTGGTGGGTGCCCATGGGGCAGTGGGCACATGAGGTGGTACTCACGTTCCTGCCTTCGGGACCTGGGTCTCCCGAGTCACCCTTCTCCCCAGGGGGGCCACGGTAGCCAGGGAGACCCTGGGTGGGGCCAGAGGCAGGGGGCACATTAGCAGAGCTGCCCCAAGGCCACAGGGCATCTCACCCACCCTGAGGTGCCCACCAGCCCCGCACTCACCCGAGGGCCCCTGTCTCCGGGTTTGCCAGGCAGACCCGCTTCACCCTGTGAGGAAAGAGGGGGTGAGTAGGGGGCAGTGGGAAGGGGGGCAGTGGTCCCAGGGGGTCCTTGCTTACCGGAGTGCCTTCGTCACCCTTCTCTCCACGCTCTCCCTGTGGCACAGGTCAGCAGGCACCAGCCAGGGGGAGAAAAGCACAAGTCACCAGCGTCCCCTTGCCCTCCACCAGCCCCCCAACCTCCTCAGGGCCACGATGCCCCACAGCCCCCAGTCCCACCACCCGCCTGGCCCCACGCTACCTCCTTGCCGCGCAGACCAGTCTGCCCTGGGGTGCCTGCTCGGCCCGGCTCGCCCTTCTCCCCCGGCTCCCCTGGGTCGCCCTAGACAAGGGGGGAAGGGGCAGCAGGTCAGGGCAGTGTGGGGGAGCGCGGGGGCTGCTGGGGCTCAGCACGGCACTCTGCACTCCCTGGAGTGGCATCGCAGCACAGCCTGCAGGGACAGCCCCTCCAGAGCCCAGATGGAAGGACGGACAGACAGATGGACAGAGGGGCCATGTCTCCTGTGGTGACATTACCTTCGGGCCGCTCCTGCCAGTGAGGCCAACGATTCCCTGGTTGTTGGGGATGGAGAGTACTTGTCACCAGGGACAGAGGTGGCCCCATGCTGGGAGAGGGACTGGGACAGAGCCCAGCCAGCCCCAGTCCCTGGGGTGCACCCGGACTTACCCGATCGCCCTGCTCGCCTTTGGGGCCAGCCGGCCCCGGGATGCTGAGGCCAGGGGTACCCTAGACATGAAGGGATGCAGCTTGAAGCACCAGCACGGGCACTGTGAGCCTGGGGGGCTGCGCCATGTCCCCTGTGCCCCCCATCTCCAGGCAGTACTCACACGGGCGCCTTTATCTCCTGTGTCGCCCTTGGGGCCAGGAGGTCCTTCTGGTCCTGGGAAGCCTCTGTCACCCTGGGGCAGATGAAATGGCACCATCATAGAACCATAGAATGGTTTGGGTTGGAAAGGACCTTACAGATCATCTAGTTCCAACCCCCTGCCATGAGCAGGGACACCTTCCACTAGACCAGGTTGCTCAAAGCCTCATCCAGCCTGGCCTTGAACGCTTCCAGGGATGGGGCATCCACAACTTCTCTGGGCAACCTGTGCCAGTGCTTGACTATCCTCAGTATACAAAATGTCTTCCTTATATCTAATGGAAATCTCCCCTCTTTCAGTTTAAAGCCATTGCCCCTTGTCCTATCACTACACGTCCTTGTAAAAAGCCCCTCTCCAGCTTTCTTGTAGCCCCTTTAGGCACCAGAAGGCTGCTGGAAGGTCTTCTTGGAGCCTTCTCTTCTCCAGGCTGAACAACCCCAACTCTCTCAGTCTGTCTTCATAGGAGAGGTGCTCCAGCCCTCGGATCATCTTTGTGGCCCTTCTCTGGACTCGTTCCAACAGCTCCGTGTCCTTCATACACTGGAGGCCCCAGAGCTGAATGCAGCCTCCCGAGACCACCACCCTTCCCCCCACTGCAGCTGGGGCCAGCCAGGCCTGGGGGCCAGCACAAACATCCCCTCGGGTCAATGCCCTGTGCAATCCCCCTCCCCAGCGCACGGCCATGCCCGGGGGGTGCCGGCGCAGGGCCGGGGGGCATGGCCGGGGCAGGGTTACCTTCTCTCCTCCAACACCGGCCACGCTGGGAGCCTGGGGGAGAAGCAGAGGGGGCCATGCTGGGTGCTGCCCACGGCTCCCCGTCCCGGGGCTGGGGTAGGCAGAGGTGGACCCACCAGGCAGTATTACCTACCGGCTTGCCGGGTGCTCCCGGATCACCCTGCAGAGAGACGGGTGTCATTGCCAGCCCCTTCCCTGGCAGCCCTCACCACCCCGCCAGGACCCCACTTTGCCCTCACCTTTTCCCCCCGGGGACCAGCTGGTCCCGGAGCTCCCTGCAGTGAGAGAGGAGACCTCAGGGGGGGCAGTGCCTGGGGGAAAGCACCTGGGGCACGGCAGCCCCCTGATCCTGGGGTGCTGGCTCCACAGCACCACGGCTGCTGCCCCGACTCACCTCTCTGCCCGACAGCCCCGGGCGCCCTGGGGCTCCCGCCTCACCCTGCGGGAGGGGAGGAAGAGGAAGGTGTCAGGGGCATCCCCCCACCCCATGCCCAAGCAGCTGCTCCAGAGCAGGGTAGGCATCATCCCAGCGTGGCTGCGGCCACCCCAAGCCACCTACCTTCTCGCCCTCAGGGCCCTGTGCGCCACGGTCCCCCTGTGGAGTGAAGTAGAGGAGGGTTTCAGGGAGCCTTCCTCTCTCCACGCCACACCACCCCTGCCTCACTCACTGCCCCAGAGTCCTTCAGGACCCAGTCTTGAATCCCATCTGAGATCACTGGGCTCTGACCGTGACCCCCAGGCACAGAGACCCCAGGGCCACAGGGACACCAGGACCCGCTAACACTGCCGAACTGCACAGTCCTGCTCTGGAGCCATCTCACCTTCTCGCCCGTCTCTCCCAGCTCGCCTGGCGCCCCACGGTCTCCCTGGTGCAGGAGGAAGATGGAGTCAGGGGCAGCAGAACCCACAGAGGATGGCACGGGTCCTGGTGTGGCACCCAGATCCCTTTTCTCCCCACCGAAGGCAAGGTGACAGCACCCCTTTGGTCCCCGCACCACTCACCTTTCTGCCCTGCTCTCCTGGTGGACCCCGAGGGCCCTGCATAGGAGGACGAAGAAGATGTCACCTCCAGCAAACACCCAGGCTGGCCAGAGTCCAAGCCCTCCAGGGTGCCCTTGGGGCTCAGCTGGACTCCTGCCCACATTACTGTCTCGGGAAACTCACCCGGTCTCCTGGGTCCCCGGGGCGGCCAGGTGGCCCTGGGAAACCTTCTTTGCTGTCGCCCTGGGCATTAGGAAAGGCAACAGCCATGCCCGTGAGATGGGGACACCCATGAGATGGGGACGGGCATCCCTGCTGGAGAGCGCAGCAGGGTCCAGCCCCAGCGTGGAGCATCCCCACTGCCCTCTTACCTTCTCTCCCTTCAGCCCAGGGGGCCCAGCAGGTCCTCGAGGTCCAGGGTCCCCAGGCAGGCCCTGCAAGAGAGCACAGCTCAGCCCCTGGGGACGCAGCTCAGCCCCAGGGACACATGGCCACCGCAGCCCTGCTCCCGTCTGCCATCCCCGTTGGCCTAGGGGCCGAACTCACCGGGGGGCCAGGCTCCCCTCGAGGCGCTGCCCCATCCACAAGTCCGGGGAGGCCCTGCAGAGACAGGGGTCAGCTCCTGTATGATGGCCCCAGTGGGCTCAGGTGCCCCGCAGTGCCCCTTGGGCACCCACGGGACCTCTGTCCAGCAGGGCAGAGGAGCCATGGAAACGCAGAGCCACTCACCCTCTCCCCTCGGTCACCCTTCTCCCCCTGTGAGGACAAAAAAAAGCAGGTAAGGGCAGGTCTGGGCTCTCCACATGCCTGCTGAAGTGGAGGGGGAACATGCTGGACAGAGCCCATTGTCAGTAGTATCAGAGCACGTGCATGCCATGTGCCTCTCCCCACACTGCCCAGTGCCAGTAACAGCTCATGCACATGTATGTGGTGCATGGGTACAGCTGGATGGGGGGCACAGCCTATGAGTGGGACCAGGAGCAGCGCACGAGGGACCAGCTTCAAGCTGCTGCCTGTCCCTCTGCCTGTCTGTCCACACGTCCCCCTAGCTGTTCCCGTGCAGCACCGCGAGGGACATACCTTCACAAACTCTCCTGGAGGTCCTGGTGGCCCCATGGGTCCAAGTGGACCGGGGGGGCCTGGATCACCAAAGGGCCCCTGTGGCCCAGGGGTCCCAGGGGGGCCTGGGCTGCCCTGGGGGACAGAGATGCTCCATTAGCTGAGGCTTTGGCATGGGCCGGGAGTGTTGATGGAGATCCTCTGGCATTGCCACCCTATACGTACCGGTGTGCCTGGCTCCCCTTTGCGGCCCGGCAGCCCCGGTCCTCCATCTGTGATCACCCTGGCCTCACCCTGAACGAGGAGGAGGAGAGAAAATCAGTGTCCCCGTGTGCCCTGTTGTGTGCCACTGCAGGACGTGGTCCATAGTGCCACTGTGAAACCAGGGGCCTGGCAGGGAGACAGGAAGACCCTGGGGGCACCTGGATACCAAGTGCCAGGAGGTGCCAGGGGCTGCAATCACAGAATCACAGAATGTTAGGGATTGGAAGGGACCTCAAAGGATCATTAGTCCAATCCCCCTGCCGGAGCAGGACCACCTAGATTAGATCACACAAGAACGCGTCCAGGCGGGTTTGGAACATCTCCAGAGAAGGAGACTCCACAGCCTCTCTGGGCAGCCTGTTCCAGTGTTCTGTTACCCTTACTGGGAAGAAGTTCTTCCTCATGTTTAAGCGGAACCTCCTACGTTCCAGCTTATATCCATTTCCTCTTGTCCTATCATTGGATACCAGCGAGAAGAGCCTGGCTCCATCCTCATGACAGTCACCCTTTACATATTTATAAACATTAATGAGGTCCACCCTCAGTCTTCTCTTCTCCAAGCTAAAGAGACACAGCTCCCTCAGCCTTTCCTCATAAGGGAGATGCTCCACACCCTTAATCATCTTTGTGGCCCTGCACTGGACTCTTTCAAGCAGTTCCTTGTCCTTCTTGAACTGAGGGGCCCAGAACTGGACACAATATTCCAGATGCGGCCTCACCAGGGCAGAGTAGAGGGGGAGGAGAACCTTTCTCAACCTACTAACCACACCCCTTCTAATACACCCCAGGATGCCATTGGCCTTCTTGGCCACAAGGGCACATTGCTGGCTCATGGTCATCCTGCTGTTCACCAGGACTCCCAGATCCCTTTCCTCTGTGCTGCTCCCCAACAGTTCAGTCCCCAACTTGTACTGGTACATGGGGTTGTTCTTACCCAAATGCAAGACTCTACACTTGCCCTTGTTGTATTTCATTAAATTTCTCCCTGCCCAACTCTCCAGCCTGTCCAGGTCTCTCTGAATGGCAGCACAGCCCTCAGGTGTGTCAGCCACTCCTCCCAGTTTAGTGTCATCGGCAAACTTGCTGACCGTGCACTCTATACCCTCATCCAAGTCCTCGATGAATATGTTAAACAATACAGGTCCCAGTACCAACCCTTGAGGGACTCCCCTGTATACAGGCCTCCAACTGGACTCTGTCCCATTGACCACTACTCTCTGGCTTCTATCCTTCAGCCAGTTCACAATCCACCTCACTATCCGATCATCCAGACCACACTTCCTCAGTTTAGCTGTGAGGATGCCGTGGGAGAATGTGTCAAATGCTTTACTAAAGTCAAGACAGACCACATCCACTGCTCTACCATCATCCACTGCGATGTTCCCACTGGGGTCCCCAGTGCTCCCCAGGAAACCCCCTGGGGCAGCCCCGTGCCCATCACCTACCGGCTCGCCTTTCTCCCCCTTTGGGCCAGAAAGCCCCATCTGTCCCCGCGGGCCCTGAGAACGAAAGAAGAGTGAGGGGGGGAGAGCGGGAGGGGGGAGCGGGTCTGGGGAGGGAGGGGGTCATACTCACAGGATCCCCTCGGAGGCCGGGAATGCCCTGGAAAACAACAGCTCAGGAGATTAATGTGTGTCCCTGCCTGCCAGGAGAGTGGGGATGGGATGGGATGGGATGGGATGGGATGGGATGGGATGGGATGGGATGGGATGGGATGGGATGGGATCTCAAGCCAAGGCAGGAACGGACAGTCCCTGCCCAGTACGCCTGGCCTGAGACCCTCACTGGGGACAGCAGTGACCCTGTCAGACATAGAGACCCCCACCAGCACAAGGGAAGGGTAGGCAGAGGCTGGCTCACGGAGTAGGCAGGGCAAGGCAGTGCAATGGCAAGAGCCACCATGCAGTAGCAAACCCAGGGGACACCTTCACTCACCGGCTGGCCGGGTGATCCGGGGTTCCCAGGGCGGCCGGGGCTTCCTGGTGTCCCATCAGTTCCAGGAAATCCCTGCAGGAGAGAGGAGCATCATGTCAGTGTCCAGGACACCCCAGCACTGCTGGACCCTGCAGTGTCCTGGGCAGTGCTGGTCCTGGCGCTGGGAGCCCTGGACAGCCCCATGGCAGAGCTGGGTGCCTTTCCTGCCACGTGCTGAGCTGGGGTGCAAGGGAGCAGCGTGGGGCTGGACTGAGGGTCCCCAAGGGGATCCTCCCTTTGGCCTGGATGAGGAGGAGGAGAGAGGGACCCTGGGGTGCGTGGGTGAGAGGACTGGTGGTACTTACCCTGTCCCCCTTCTTGCCTGGCCGCTCGACGCTCTCTCCCGGCAGGCCCTGTGGCCCTGGGGGTCCCGGAGGGCCAGGCAGCCCGTGGCGGCCCTGGGGAGACAGCATAGAGGACAGGCTGGGTGGCGAGTGGTGGCCACGGGATGTTCCCTGTCCACCTCTGCAGCAAGGGCTGGACAGGTCCCTGCCCTGCATCCAGCTGCCGGCAGGACAAGAGGACAAGGAGATGATTTCACTGCCCCCTGCCAGGGAGCTGCCCCCCATCTCCCTCCCTGTTAGGCATTACCGGCTCGCCAGGGGGGCCTGGCTGCCCCGCGCGTCCTTGTGGTCCCTGCAGAGACAAAGCCAGTGGTGAGCATCCCCTGAGGGCTGGCATCAGCAAGGCTTGGGGGGATGCAGCCCACCCCCCCCCCCCACACCATCAGTTGGAGAGGGACACACCAAAACACTCACTGCCCCCCCCACCCCCCACCATCAGTTGGAGGGGGACACACCAAAACACTCACTGCCCCCCCCACCCCCCACCATCAGTTGGAGGGGGACACACCAAAACACTCACCGCCTCACCACGGTCCCCTTTCTCACCCTGCAAAGGGACAGAGGGAACAGGTTAGGGGCTGTACCCCCATGCTCAGCTCCCCAATATACTGCTGCCATTGGCAAGCTGGGGGGGGTCCCTGAGCCCCAGCAGCATGGCGCGGCGTGGCACGGGGATGCTCACCCTGGGGCACTGCACGGTGCAGGGCTTCGGCCTCGGCTCTGGCTCTGGCTGGCAAGACAATGGGAACCCATGTGAATCCAGGGGTAGGAGAAGCCCCCAGCCCCCCGCAGAGCTGCTGCCACTTCCCAGTGCCTAGGGCACCCATCTCCTTACCCTGGTGGAGATGATGGTGCAGAGGTCATCAGTGAGCTCTCCCTCCAGCTCTGCCGGGGTGCCACCACCGTGGTAGATGTACCGTGGGTCCTCACTGGTGACTATGCGCCGGAGCTGCTCCCGGTCTGCCCCCTCCAAGCCCACTGCCAGCACCCGGACCCCTGAGACAGGAGCATACTCAGCACCCTGCAGGATGTGGCCTCCTCCCCACACACCCCATGGAGACCCCATCCATCCTCACCCCCAGCCTTGACATCCCTGGCCGCAGCAATGGCATCATCTCCGGAGGGGCCATCGGCCAGCACCACCAGCACCGCTGGCACACCGTGCCGGCGCCCTGCACCGGGGCTCAGCAAGTAGGTACTGGCGAAGGTAATGGCTGCCCCTGGGGAGGGAGAAGGAGGAGGGAGGTGGTCGGCAGAGTCCCACCAGCTGCTGCCTCGGCTCCCGGTGCAGCCCCTCACCGATGGCGTTGCCACTGGGCTCCTCGTAGCGTATGGTGCGGATCTGCTCCAGCACAGTGGGCAGGTCACTGGAGCGGTTGAGGAGCAGCCAGGGCAGGCTGCGGTAGCTGTACGTGGCCAGGGCCACCTGCAAAGGTGTGGGAGAGCGGTGGGCACCGCTGCCCACCTGCGCCCTTGGACCCCCCACTGCCACAGCAGCCCCTACCTGGGTGCCCTCGGGGCCCAGGCGCCCCAGGGCAGACACGGTGTTGGAGAGGAGGGTGCGGACGGCATCAGCACCGGAGGAGCTGTCACGGGTGCCGTGCACCAGGAAGACAACATCACCGCGGGCATCCTGGCAGACTGCGGGCAGGGAAGGGGTGAAGCTGCCACTGGAGTGGAGATGAGCCCAGCCCATGTGGTGACCCCACTGTACCCGTGCGCTCGCTGACAGAGGTCTCAGGGCCCGGCGTGCTCCCCACGAGTGGGCGGAGGGTGAAGGTGTAGCGCTGGCCCAGGCGCAGCCCGGAGACCTGCTGGGAGCTGGCAGCACCGGGCAGCGTCCGCCCCGTCTCACCCCCAGCTGCCGCCCAGGGGACAGAGTCAGGGGGGGATGGCGAGCCCCCGTGGGGACGCTGCCCCTCGCCCCGAGGCCACCTGCCCATCTCACCTGCAGGGGGGCTCCAGGAGAGGACATAGCTGGAGGCACCAGGGACGGGGGTCCAGGTGAGCGTCACCGAGTCTCTCCGCACCTCCGTCACCCGCAGGCTGGTGACGTGGGCTGGGGCAGCTGCCAAGGAGGAGGAAAGGGTGTCCCGGCCCCACAGGGCAGCCCCCACCCCCCTCCCAGCCCCCCACCCATCACCCTCCCCAGCCCAAGGCTGGGACAGCCCAGTCCCCGGGTGCCCTGCTGGGCTCCAGCCATGCGCAGGGGGTCTGATGCCCCCTTGGCCCCGCGCAGACCCTTACCGGTGATGGCGGTGACAGTGGCCGGCTCACTCTCCTGGCCACCAGCCAGGCTGGTGATGCTGATATGGTAGCGCCGTCCCGGCTCCAGCCCGCCCAGGTCATAGGAGCTGGCGGTGGCCGGGAGCTGCTGGCTACGCTGGGGTCCCCCTGCCCGGGGAGAGAGAGGTGAGGGGGTGCAGCACGAGGGCCGGCAGGGATGCAGGGGTGCCAGCCGGCCACACTCACCCTCAGCCAGGCGCCAGACCAGGCGGTACCCAGTGCTGCCAGCTGCTGGCACCCAGGCCAGGAGCAGGCGCTGCTCCGCGGCCTCCGTGACCTGGAAGCTGGTGACGGGGGGCACTGGGGCTGCCTCTGCTGCGGGGCAGAGAGGCAGGTGTTAGGGGCAGGGGTGTCCAGTGCCACTCCGGGGGGCTGGCCCCTGCCCCAGCACTCACGGGTGGTGACGACGATGGAGACGGGGTTGCCCTCCCGGTTGCCGATGAGTGCTGTCACCTTCACGGTATAGGAGACGCCACCCTCCAGGTCAGGGATGTCAAAGGAGCTGATGTGGCCGGGAACCCGACGGCTGCTCTCCAAGCCCCCTGCCAAGGACGGCGGTGTCAGCCCCCTGCCCCACTGCCCTCGCAGCTCATTCCCATCCCCGTCCCACAGTACCATCCCTGCGGCTCCACACCACGCGGTAGGCGGTGGCTCCTGGCACGCCGACCCAGGTGACGCGGGCAATATTGCTCCTGGACGCCTGCACCTCCAGCCGGGACACCGTTCCCACCTGCTCAGGTGCTGCGACACCAAGAGGGCCACTGTCACCTGGGCTGGGGCAAGTGGCACTGGCCGGCACCAGGGGGCGAGCAGACGCCTCACCTATCCGCCCCGTGGCGGTGACAGGGCTGCCCTCACGGCCATCCACAACGGCCGAAACACTGATGGTGTAGACGATGCCAGCACGCAGACCCTCAATAGTGAAGGCAGTGGGGCTGGCAGGGAGGAAGCGGGATTGCTCCAGACCTAGGAGAGACGGTTGATCTGGGAAGGGCTCCGGCACCGCCGCCGCGGCATCCTGCAGTCCCCACACTCACCATCGCTGCCTCGCCATGTCAGCAGGTAGCCCCCGGCACCCGGCAATCCTCTCCAGGTGACCTGCAGCTGGCTGGGACCAGCCTCCATCACCCGCAGTTCTGAGATGCTGCCCACCACTGAGTACTCTGCACCGCCCCACAGCACCGCGGTGTCACCTCGGGGTGCCCAGAGGGGCCCCGTGGCCACCCCAGTGCCCTGAGGGCTTTTGGGGGCACAGAGAACCAACACGTGCCGGGGGAAGGAAAACACAGTGCCAGGACTCCAGATGCCAAACCCTGGCACAAACTTACTGAGGCGGACGGTGAGTGTGGCGGCACTGCCCTCCTGGCTGCCTGCCAGCGCCGAGACACGCACCAGGTAGGTGATGCCCTCCCGGAGGTCACCCAGCTCCAGCCCTGTCTGGCTGCCTGGGATACGCCTTGTCCTCTCTGTGCCATCTGCCGGGAGCAGGGCAGCCGCAGACCCTCAGCACTGGCAGGCTGGCACCCCCTGGGTGCCACCAGCACCCCTGCCTGCACTCACCCTGGCTGTTGCGCACCACAACTTTGTACTCGGTGGCACCAGGGACGCCAGTCCAGCCCAGCCGCACCTGCCTGCCCGCCTCCTCGATGAGCCGTAGGTCCGAAATGGCGCCCACAGGTGCCTCCACACCTGTGAGGGGACGCAGTGAGGCACGGCCGGAGCCGCACAACCTGGATGGCACAGCCCCCATCCTCACCCAGGCTGTGACGGGAGAGCTCGGAGTGTCGTGCCTGAGGGGGTCCCCAGGCTGAGCAATGCCACGTGGGACCAACATCCCTCCGTCTCAATAGCCTGGGAGGGTGGGCGACAACCCAAGGGACCTGTGGCGGCTGCTCACCTGTCTGGAAGGTGGTGACAGGGGTGGCCACCTCCCCACCATCGTAGATCGTGTAGAGGGTGATGCGGTACTCGGTGCCCGGCTGCAGCCCCGTCAGCTGGTAGGTGTTGGCGCTGCTGGGGAGCGACACCGTCCTGGAGGGCTCCGGTCCTGCTGGAAAGAGAGAGTCACCACCGGCTGGCAGCACAGCGAGGGTCTGTGGAGGGGACTGGGTGCCCTGAGCCCACCTGTGGCTCTCTTCCACTCCAGACGGTAGCCACGGGCATCACGGGCACTGGTCCAGAGCACCTGGATGGATGTGGGGCCCAGGATGTTGGTTCGCAGCATCTGCTCTGCACCTGCCTCTGCAAGAGAGACCCCATGAGCCAGGCTGCTCTGTGCCGCTCTGCTGCTGGCCACCCACTCCGGCACGTCCCTGCTCCCCTGCACATGGCAGGGTGGGGAGCTTCACTGTGGTGTGGGGCCACGGGGGCTGGCTACATACCATCCTAGGGCAATGGCACCTGGGGCACAGCCAGAGGCCAGTGGCAGGTGACATCACCCATATCCACCACCTACCTGTCCTCTGCCGCACGGTGGCCGTGGGCCCCTCCAGCTGCCCGAAGAGCGGCACCACCATCACCACATAGTCAGTGTTGGGCTGCAGCCCCACAAGCGCATGCGACGTCTGCCCAGCGTCCAGGTCCACCCTGTGCCTGTCCTGCCCTGCAAGAGCCAGCGCAGCAGTCCCTTGGCGGATCTGGGCAGCAGGTGCCACTTCCCCCCTCCTCCCTGGAGCCACCAGCAGAAGGGGTACAAGCTCTGGGTCGGGCACCTACCTGCCAGGGTCGCCCAGGAGAGCCGGTAGCCAGTGGCACCGCTGACAGGCTGCCAGGCCAGCAGCATGCTCTGCGCCGAGACGTTGTGGACAGCCAGGTGCTGAACGCTCACCGGGCGCCCTGCAGGCAAGAGGTGCCCATTGCATCCCCCACATGAGAGTGGGCAGGGGGTGGCAGGAAGCACCTTCGCTTGCAAATCCACCTGCTTTTGGGGTGAAGGGGAAGCCCCCTCACCCCCAGGAACTACTGACGGGTGCTGAACCACGCTGCGAGGTGAGTGAGTGCAGCCCGTGCCCGGGCGGCTCCTTCAAAGCACCCCCAGCTCCAGCAAACCGGAGCCCAAGCGCCTTCCTCTTAATGCCTTAAATACTTTCTGCGGGTTAAGGCTGCCTGCGGCAGCTGAAAAAATTGGTTTGTCAAAATTTGAGGCTTGCAAAGGTGTTGCCCCGGGGCCTCACCCCTGCTCCTGCCCAGCAATGCTTTCCACCACCTTCCTCCCTGGCGGAAACCGCACTTTCCTCTCAAAGAGCACACTGCTTGGATTTATGAAAAAAAAAAACAAACTTGCATTTTTTTGGTCGACATTTTTACATCACGTGGGGAAAGCTCTGGCGGAAACGCTCCCAGAAGGCTGCAAAGGAGCTCAGGAGCGCGCAGGGCTGCATCCCCCCGGGAGCCCCTTTTGGGGCTCAGAGCGTCACCTCACAATCATGCTCGCTTACATCCCGGTCCTGGCCCTTCCAGGCAGCGATGGGGCAGGCAGCCCCGTCCCCACCAGGTATGGTGCCTGGAAGGGTATCCCTCCGCTGGGAATTCATCCCTGTCCCTGGCTGAGCCCAGGGCTGGGCACGGTGCTTACGTGTCCGGGCGGTGAGGGTGGCGGGGACGGCAGGCTGCTGTGCGTAGCGGGGTCGGAGCGTCACCACGTACTCGGTGTCGGGGCGCAGGTTGCTGAGCGTGGCCGACTGAGCACTGGCCCCCAGGCTCTTCTCCTCCCCCTGGGCTGCTCCTGGCAAAGGGAGGCACAGGGGTAAGAGCGGATACGCAGGCATGCTACATGCCTGGCAGGGAAGGGGTGTCTACAGGCTGGCACCCTGCCCTGGGGATGCCAGGCAGTGCCAGGGGTGGGGAGCGTGGGGAGAGGCTGGGACGGTGGCCAGGGCAGGGGCACCCACAGGAGCGCCCAGGGCCAAGGAGGGGCCGCCAGGTGTGCGGCTCCATCCCGGCGCTTGGCTGGGACGGGGGTCTGCCGCCCGCCCCCCACAAGCAGCGACCGCAGGGGCACGCGCCCACCTGCGCTCCCAGCCCCAGGCAGGGGCACGCGCTGGGCCCCCCCCGGCCATTGCACACACCCAAGCGCACGCCCCAAGCCCTGCGCAGCAAAGCCTCCGAATGCAGGAACACACACGCCGTCTGCACGCACACGTGCCCCACCGCCCACGCACAAGCGCCGGTCGCTGCAGTGAAGGCAGGCGTGCACACACCCGCGGTGTGCACCCCCTGCATGCACCACCCCATGCATGCACCCCCCCGTGCAAGCTCCTGCCATGACCAGCCTAGCCCATGAGTTCTGGCAAAGGCAGGGTGTTCAGGCAGGACCGTTCCCTCGCAATGACCGTCCCCTCACCTTGCATGGCATAGCTGAGACCGTAGCCCCTGGGGGGCTCGGGGCCGGGCCGCCAAGCCAGCCGCAGGAAGGTCGGTCCAGTCTCCACCACACGGAAATCCAGCACGGAGCCAGCACGGCTCTCTGGGGGCACACGGGGCCAGGGATGAGCCCTCAGCCCTGTTCACCACAGGCACCCAGCACCTGCCCACATCCACATCCCCGTGGACACGGACACTCACGGGTGCGTGCTCGGCCAGACACGGACTCGCCAATGCTGTTGGCATACTGGGCGGTGACGGTGACCAGGTACTCCGTCCCCGCGCGCAGTCCTCGCAGCACCGCGCTTGTCTCCCGTGGCCCCAGGCTCATCTGGGCAGGGACAGTGTCACCTCCCCGCTGTCCCCAGGCCACATGCGGGCCACCGGGGACCCCCAGGGATCCCAAGTAGGCAGGTGGGAGCGCTCACCTCCTGCCTCTCTGCCACGATCGGCTGCCCCAGCCCTGTCAGTGGCACACGCTGCACCCGGTAGCCAGTGACAGGGCCGCTGGCCGCCGTCCAGCGGATCCGTAGCTGGTCGAGGCCCTGCTCCAGGATCTCCAGGTTGGAGGGGCCAGCGTGGCTCGGCCCATCTGTGGGGGAGCAGAAGCTGTTAGTTCCAGGGTGCATGAGGCAGCAGGGAGAGTTTGCCAGGGCGGCACAGCCACGTGCCCAGTGGGATGGGATGGCAAGAGGGCATTTTAGGGAGGATGGGTGCTAAGTGTGCACCCAGTGCGAACGCAGCCTGGCACCCAACACCGTTGGCACTGACACCCCGCAGGGAGGAGGGTGGGGGCCCATACCAAGCAGGCGCAGGGTGCCTCCAACGTTCTTGCACACCCTGCGTGTCATCAGTGGCACCAGTGTCCCCAGTAGCTTGAAGTCACCGACGTAGAAGAAGAAGGCATCAGTGGGTGTCGAGGCCACGCGGATCAGCTCCTTGTGGTCAGCATTCTTGACCCCTGGCAGGGATGCAGATGACGCGTTACGGCAGGGACCCTGAACCCAGCAGGAGCCCCTGTCGCCGAAGCCTCGCTCACCCACGGCAAAGACCTTGACACCCTGGCTCTTCAGCTTCGCTGCTGGCCCCTCAGCATCATCCTGAGACTTGCCATCCGTGATGAGGATGCAGATCTGTGGTGCAAGGTGAGAGCCATGAGATCCAGCCCGCGGTCCATGGACCCATCGTATCCCCCCTCCCTGGGCATCACCAGGGCCATCACCCTGCACGTACCTGGGGGACCCCAGGCCGCAGCTGTGTGGGGCTGAAGAAGTTGTCAGCAATGTAGCGGAAGCCAGCACCAGTCCGTGTGTTGCCACCCTTGTAGCTCAGCTGCTGGATGGCCTTCCGCACACTCATGCCATCGGTGTGCTGGGAGAAGGGGAATTCCACCCTGGGAGGCACAGAGGGACGCGTCACCTCCCAGCCCCACTGCCTCACCACCTCACGTGCCCCCTCCCCAGGGCGGTGGTGCCCCCTGCCCAGGGCTCACCGCGGCTCGTCGCTGTACTGCGCCACGGCAAAGCGCACTGCCTTCTCACCCACCACCTGCACAAAGGGCCCCACCAGGTCGTCCATGAAGGCGCGGACAGCGCGGAAGTTGTTCCTGCCGATGCTGGATGAGCCGTCCACCAGGAAGGCAATGTCAGCCTCCAGCACGTCCTCGCATACCGCTGCGGGGCAGTGACAGTGCTCAGGGCACAGATCGGCACCACGGCATGGTGGCGCTGGGCCCCTCCTGCTCCCCCCGCCATGGGCACCCTGTGCTCAGCACCCACCTTGGCTCCTCTTCTGCACCGCAGCAGCTGGGGGCCCCAGGAGGGCAGGGAGAATGGTGAGGAGCAGGAGCCAGCTGCTCATTGTGGGAGCCTGCGGGAGAGGATGCTGCCATCACCACCCCACACCAGCCCCACACCTCTGGGGACAGTGGTGACAGAGCAGCAGGGTCCATGGGGGTCCCAGCATCACGCCGTGCCAGGGTGCCCAGCAGCCTCGCGAGGGCAAGGTGCCAGTGCTGCCCCAGACACAACTGCTGGCACCCCACGGCAAAGGGGAGAGCCCCCACTTCGGGCCAGGGCGAGGAGGCAGTGGGGCTATGCCTGGCCGTGTTACCACACGTTGGCCGTGCCAGAGAAGCAGCTGGCAGCACCCAGTGCCTGCACGGCACGCCGGGTCTGCCGCCTCACCGGAAAGTGCTGAGCGGGCAGTGGCTGGCCTGCAGCCGGCCAGGTGGGAGCTGGGCTGGTGGCTGCCCCATGGCACAGGGCAGGGGCCAGCAGCAGTGCCAGGTGCAGGAGGTCACAGTCGCGTCCCTGCCCTGTGCCAGCCAGCGCCTGGCCCTGCTCCAGCCCCCACCGTTCAGCCCGGCTGGGCCCAGCCCGCAGTCCCGCTCGCTGCCCCAAGCCCGGGGGAGCCGTGCCCCGGCCGTGCGAGGCTGCCTGCCCGGGCTGCAGCGTGTGCGCGGGCTCTGCCTGCCCACTCCACGCCTCGGCACCGGCAGTCGCTCACCCCCACCGCTCCTGCCCGCCGGTTCCCTGCCCACAGGGGCTCGCTGCCACCCCAGGAAGGGTGGCAAAAGCAGGGTGCTGTAGGGCTGCGGGGAACAGCGCTGGGTGAACCCTGCCCGCTAACCCCACGCCCCTGCCGCTGCCCACACATACGGCTGCCAAGGGGCACCTGGCTTGACACCACTGCGATGGCCACGCCAGGACTCTCAGCTCAAGCGCAGCCCGGCCCGGTTGGACTCGGGAGGTGCGAGCCCGGCAGCCGCCCCGGCACGGGAGAGCGGGCGATCGCCCACGGGTGCCCGCGTGGGAGGCTCGGTCCTGCCCCGCAGCGCCCCCCGCCTGCAGCGGGACCCCGCGACAGCCCCCCCGGCCGCACGCACTCACCCACCGGACCCCGCGGGGCTGCACCGTGCCGCTCCGGGCCGGGCGGGGCCGAGCCGCTCCGTGCCGTGCCGAGCCGAGCCGCTCCGTGCCGGGCGCAGGCGGTGCCGGCGCGGAGCAACCCCCTGCGCTCCCGCCCCTTTATTGAGGGCGGCCCGGAGCGCGGTGTCGGGAAGGAGGGCGGGGGGGGGGGCGGGAGTGAAAGCGCCGCGGCCCCCGCCCATCCCGGCCCCCCAAAAAGGGCTTTTCCCACCCGCTCCCCGAGGAAGGGAGGAAAAGCGACTTTTCGGGCTGTTCTCCCAAAGTGCCACCTCTGGCTCTCCTGCCAGCTGCACCCCGGGCAGGGGCCGGGGGGCTCCAGGATGGGGACAGGGATGGAGCAGGAGGGGGTTGGACCCCTGGGAGGGGTGTCTGTGGGCTTGGCACGGAGACCTCGATGGAGGGCTGAACGGGCCCCAGTGAGGCTCAGGGCACTTTTTCCTTCAGCATCTCCATCCTCCATGTCTCGGGAATGAAGCTGCCAGCCAGGAGCCGGCCACACACCTCCATCCGTTAGAGGGAAAAGTGTCCCCAGGGACCTCAGGGCACTGCCTGGCCCTGGGCAGAGCTGGGCACAGCAGCCATGGGGTTGCAAGTCCCTGGACCCCTCCGAGTTAGAGCCTGGCTCTGAGCACCAGCCCCAGGAAGGACAATGGTGGATAAGGGCTGCTCCCCGTGCCAGCGCAGCTCCCACCAAGCTGCAGGATGGCCGGGCCTTGGCCAGGACTTTTCCTACCCACATCTCATGGTACTCATGGCATGGGACCCTACAGCTCAAGTATGGGGACTGCCCTGGGGCCAGCTGTGGGGTGTTCTCCCACGCTGCTCCGGACACCATCTCCCAGCAGCCACCAGAGCAGACTGGTGGTGAAGACCTACCCCAAAGCTGGAGAAACACGCTGGAAAGCCACTGGTGGTTTGACTGCAGTTGGTGGGAGGAGGCAAAAGCGAGAGGATGCCCAGTAAGGTGAGCAGGGACCCCACGCTGCCCTGATGTCACCCCCTGCCCACCCAGCGACTGGCAAGAGTGTCTCCTGAGGGTCTCCCTTGGCCCAGGGTGCACCCCTAACCCTCAGAGTGCCCCTCACCCCCAGGGCACCCCATGGGACCATACTGGTCCTTGGGGTGCATCACGCTGCACCCCATCCTCCCCACTGGTGCCTGTGCTTACTCGTGGCTGACTTCAGCTCACAGCCCCAGCATGCGCCCCACGTCCCCTCACCTCTGTCCCCTCAGTCATCCTGCATCCCCCTGTCCCCAGCACCCTGCGTACCTGTGCCCTCCTGGTCACCAGGCCAGGGGCTCCCCTCTGGCTTCTGGCAGGGCAGTGGGCAGGTCTGGGGGCATCTTCCTGTGGGCATCGAGAGGAGTGATGGTGGGGGTCCCCGGGCCCCAGGGTCGCCTCACAGCTGGGGGCCCGGAGCAAGGCCACCTGCCACAGAGCAAAGATGCTCCAGGGCCGGCTGTAGGCAACTTTCCCAGGCACACACTGTTCCCAAGCAGGGGAGGAGCAGCGATGCCCCTGCTCTTCTTAAAGGCGCAGCAAGCAGTGCGTCCCCTCCTCTTCATTAGCCTTCCTCTCGTTAAGCCCCAGCCCTGGCCCCCAAACCTGACCGGCTGGCTCCAAAGTTCACTGTGGCGACGGGTTTCCCCCTGCCTGCCCCGGCTCTGTGAGTCCGGCCGTGGGTCCAGCATCCCCAGGTCAGGACTGTCCCCAAACCCTCCTCCCGCCAGAGCTCGCTTAATGAAGGCAAGGCGGCCTGTCCCAATTAGACAAGGGGCTTCGTTAAACAGGGAGTGGAGGGGTCTGCCAAAGGCTCTGTGGCTGGCCCTGGGCCTGGAGCTGGCGGAGAAACCCCACGGCGCGGTGCCGGCAGCGGGGCACGGGTTGCCAGAGGTTGCCCCAGCTAACGCAGCCATGCCCCAAGCTCTGCCTGCCACCTCAGCCCCCAGGAACACAGCCAGCAAGGAGCGAGATGGTCCGCACATCCCGCTCCCTCATGGGCAGCCCCACAGCCCAGGAGCACGTTGGCCATCTCACTAGCAGCATCCCCCTTGCATTGGCACTGGAAGGGGAGTGGTGGGTTCGCAAAACCAGAGTGTCTCCCCCTTCGCAGTGTTTCCCAGCTCTCCCCCAATCCCCACATACCAGGGTTGAGGAAGGAATCTGCGGCCCCGGGCGCGGGATGGTGCTGCCTCGGCCTGATGGAGAGTACCAGGTGTGAGTGACTCACGCAGCCGCCCTGCGCCGCTGCACGCCAGTCCCTCCGGGAACATCCCAAAAGCTGTCAGCCCTTTCCAAAGTCTGACGGGCTGGCAGCCAAGCCACCGGTCCTTATTCCCACAGCCCAGGTTTGGGGTTCCCCATCTCCCAGCTGGCATGGCCCCAAAGCACATTGACTCCTCTCTGCTGACACTGATCAAAGCTTGCAGGGCTGATCCTAACCCCAGACCCTGTCAGCCCCGTACATGCCACTCACCAGCTGGCCACGCATCTCCCATGGCACAGCCTCTGCTGCCCCATAAGCCTCAGATCATGAGAAGTCCCAGAACATCTCCCCAAGTCCTGCCGGGCACTGCCCTGGGCTGCAGGCACACGGGGACCACCAGCTCTGAGCCCTGAAGGGGGTCACGCCACCCGCAGAGATGGGAGTCCCTGGGTTTGAGAAGTGGCAAGCGGGAAGCACTGGGGCTGAGCCTCCCCCTGCCCTGTGCCTGCCGGGTGGGCAGCCTCGCCACTGCCTTAGTGGGAAACAAGGAAAATCTGTTTTCTTCAGCCCCAGGTGAGGTTTCAGCTCTGCGTCGGGCGGCAGGAAAGATGAGTCACGCCGCACGGTGAGACGCAGCACAGAGAGATGTGTGCTGGGCTGCGGAGCCAGCTGTGGCAGTGGTGCCATGGGTCCCACATCCCGCCTCTCCACATCCCACCTCTCCACATCCCGCAGCCGCTGCCTTCGGCACTGATCCAGCACGGGCTGGGATTCAGCACAACCCTTACAGGATTTTAATTTCCTGGCCCTACAGCGGTCCAGCAGCGCTCCCTGCTCCAGCACAGCATGGACATCCCCAGCTGGCAGGGATGCATGGGGCAGCTCCAGGGCTGCTGGAGGGGAGCTGCTCTTTCTCCAGGCCCTCTTAAATTTGGGGGCTTTCAGGTGGAGGGGAGCAGCAGGGGGCTGGTGCTGAGGTGGACAAGGGAAGGAGGAGCTAGCTGGAGCCAGAGGGGGAACCTCACCCGCCACAGGGGCTGGTTGGGACATGCTCCAGGAATGTCTCCCAGCACCAGCCACTGCTGGCTCCCTGCCATGGCACCCAGCCGCCCACCTCTGGCATCCTGGGGAAGGGGCCTGTGGACCCTCACTGCCATCACCAGAAGGCTCAAGGAGAGCAGCACAGGGCCGACATTGTGCTCATCGTGCAGCCTCGGTGACCCCTGTGCAACTCCACAGTGCTCCCAGCAAGCCCAGGGGCCATGAAATGGGCCAGAGCAGAGAACTTGTCACCCCTTTCCTCCTGCTGACCTACCCCAAGGGGTCTGGGGTGGGAGACAGCCGTGCCAGCCCTCCAGGGAACAGGCAGCAGACCCTCAGCTCCTCTGCGCTGGAGGGGACATCTCATGGTACCCCTTGTCCTGCTGCTGCCCAAAAAAGGAAAAGGAAGCAAAGTGTCACATCAGGGTGAAACTGTGACTGGTGAGCTGCCCTTTCTGCCCCACAGCTCTGAGGATGCCAAAAGCAAGGGGGATGCTCCTGTTGTGGACAACAGTGGGTGCGGGGACAGCAGCAGGGTGAAGAACGAAGGAGGCAAGTGGTCCAGCTGCAGCCAGGCTTAGGGTCAGGCTGTGCCCACTGTGCCCTCGCTCTAGGGCTCACTGTGGGGCGCGTGCTCCAGCTTCCCCCACGGCTGCTGCGGAGGGATGGGAAGTTTTTCCTGTCCATAAACTGTTGTGTCTGGAGGCTGCTGCCAGCGCGGCCGCACACCACAATCTCACGAAGCTGCGCTGGACTGTGGCCAGGCCCCGCTGTTCACGCAGGCAGGGCTTGGGGAGGGAACGGTGACACCACAGGGGTGTGACCTCCCCCCTTGGCTGACTCAGGCAGGAGAAGGCAGCCCTGGTCAGCCCGACCGCAGAGGCCAGGCTGGCTCTCAGGGACAGCGAGGGAGGCGAAAGCCAGACACCGGCTCTGCCGTGGGCCGGCGGCACTTTGCCATGGCACAGGGCCAGCATGCCAGAAAGGGATGGTGACGATGAGGATGATGGCAGCAGGATGAGGAGCCAGCAGCACTGCGTGTGGCTCGAGAGTCCCTAGTTAACAAGCTCCCTTCATCAGCTACATCCTGTGGCTGGACTTTGGGGGATGCTGGGGATGCCCAGAGAGGCTTCACGGTGGCTGGGACCAGGTGTCGGGGACCCAGGGGGAGGCAGGGTGCAGGCAGGGGCTGAAGTGCCCCATGCTGCATGTGACCACCCACACAGCCTGGCTCATCCCGCAGGAGTCCGGCTTCTCAACTGAGAGGCTGCTCCCCTTCGCTCATGGCCCCACAGCCCCCACCCACAGCAAGGACCAGGATCTGTAAAATAAGCCTGGCTTGCCCCTGAGGATGAGGATGCAGGAGGAGGTGGAAACACAGGGACTGGGGGCAGCAAAGCTGCCCCGTCACCTCCGCATGGGGCTGGTGCTGCTTTTCCCTGTGGTGACAGCCCATGGGGTGCACATGCCCTAGAGATGCCCCAGCCAGCTCAGCACATGCTGTTACGGAAGGGAAACTCCTGTCTCTTGGTAGAGGCAGACAAATTGCCTGCCCCAGGGGCACGGCGGATTGAGGCACTCCCGGCCCAGCCCTGGCTGCAGGATATGCAGGCAGTGGCAGGCAGCACCCGGGGCACGGCTGGGCTCAGGGTGCAAGGAGGGGCACCCAGGGACCTATCGAGGTGCAGGAGCAGGGGCTGGAGGGGCAAAGGGAGTGGTTTCCCCTCAGATACCTTGCAGGAAGAAGATGAAGGGAAGCCGAGGGAGAGCAGCCAGCCTACGGCGCGCGCGCGCGCTCAGGACATGTGTGGGCTCGGGCTGTGGTGCACGGAGCGTGACTCGACACGCCGGGTGGCTGAGCCAGCCCGTGGCTGCCTGCACCCGCCGGTGCCGCCAAGCCTGCCCAGCCAACCCCACGCAGCTGCCGCGGGGGTCCCCGGGGACCAGCATCACCAGCAGCGTAATGCCTTGGGCCCGGTGGTGGGATGCAGAGGTGAAAGGTGGCATTCCCAGTCCCCTGGGAGAGTGGTTCGGGGCAAGGCCAGGTTGTTGGGGCTTCCCTGCAGCACCAGGGAGGCGAAAAGATCGTCTTACCTGCAAACACCAAGGCTTTATGTCTCTGGCTGCCTCAAGCTGTCACCACCACCCCTCCAGGAAGGTGTTGCTGGCAGACGGGGCACGTCAGTCCACACTGGGTGCTGGGGGCTGCTCCTGGCCGCACACATGGCACCTGCCACTCTGCACCACACCTGGCCCCAGAGGCAGGGCAGGAGGGGCACTGTAGTGTCAGGGGACTGGAGTGGCACACAGGAGCCCAGCACTTCTCCAGAAGACCTCACAGCGATACTCACCAGCTCTGCAGGCAGGACGGTACCGCTGCTCTCGGCTTCAAATCAGACGGATGCGGGGAGTAGCTGAGCAGGGGCATCTGCAGGAGCCCAGGACACAGAGCCCAGCTCTGCAGAGCTGGGCACTGGCTGGCAGCACAGCAGCCCTTACTGCATGCGGGGGCAAGCTGCCCACCAGTTCCCAAACCCTGCAGTGATCCGCACCCCATCAGAGGGGGATGATCACCACAAAGCTGTGGCTGCTCCATCCCTCCTCCCCCAGCCCTGGAGCTGGGAGCAGCCGGTGCAGGGGGAGATGGACAAGGCACCACCACCTTCCCTGTGTACAGGAGTTGCTCTGCTGCCCGACGCTGAACTTTTCCCTCCTCCCAGGGCTGGGAAATGGCAGCTGCCCAGCTCGCAGCATAGCACCCAGGGCCAAAAGGCCATCTGCAGGCTAACCCAGCCATGGGAGCCCCCATGGAGACCCTTGAGGGGAGACTCTGCAGGAACAGGCAATGGAGTGGCAGAGGGTCAGGGGGAGCAGGGTGGTGGCAGGGACACACAGCAACTGCTCACTGGGCAGGGAGGAGGAATGGCAGGCAGGCAGCATGTGGGCCTGGGAAGCCAGAGCTGTTCCCGGGATGCTGCCAGCTGTGCTGCAAGAAGCTGCTCCACATGGGGGGTTCACACAGCTTGATGGGGTCGGGATTATTTGTTCCTCCCTCCAACGACATCAGCAGATGCCTCCCCGGCTGCGGTGGCTCAGGGCAGCTGTATTCCCAGGGGAGGAGCGTTGCCAAGAGGAATAGCCATGAGTCCGAGGAGCCAGCCCTCGGGGGCCCCTATCCCAGCCCGAAGCACAGGAGCGACGACACTCTGGACCATCATCCTAGAACTCTGCTGCTGCACCAGGGCTTGCTGCAGATGGTCGTTGCCTTCCCAAGAGATGGAAATAACGAGTCACCGACAGCTTGTGCACAAGCCCTCCTGCTGCCGAGCCACAAGTGACCAGAAAGAGGGACTCGCTCTGGAGCTGCACAAGAGGGAGTTTGCCCATTCAGCTCTCCAAACCCAGCTCTCTCGCAGCCCCTGTGCCAGGGAATGGCTGTCCCTTGTTTGCTCCCCTTTTGGCCGATCCTGCTTTCACTTCTCCACTTCTGCATCTGGGATGTTGCTCTGGAGGCTGGGAGGACAGGGTGGTTGCTCAATGCTTCCTCTCTGCCTCTATTTCAGTGTTTCACAATCTGCACCAACACCCCCTGAAAACTACCTGCGGCTCCATATAAATTTCTGGCAGGGCTCATGAAAGAGCCCCTGTCCTGTTCTTTGTGAGGCTCGGCTTGCGCAAGGGGTGCCCAGCAGAGCTGTGGGGAGCATCGCCCACAGCTTGAGGGCTGGTGGGAGACGTGCAGGGCGGCACCACATCCCAGCAGGCAGCCGCTGGCACGTGCTTTGCCGGGGAGGGGACGGCACAGCTTGCACCAAGGTGCAGGAGGGGACCCTGCCTGGGACAGGCAGGGCATGGAACGGGGTACGTACCACTGGAGAGCTAGGGGCACGCTGCAGCCTCCTGGGAAGGGGCTTTGGCAAGCCTTGGGTGCTGGTAGAGGTGCATGGATGGCACAAGCTCCTTTACGTGCAGGACGCCATCGTGCCTTCCCCTGCTGGGTGTACTCCAGCTACAGTGCTGGATCCCCGGCAGCTGCAGGATGCTGCCCCAAGTGTTTTACACAGCAGCCATGGTCCACGGGAAGGATGATATAAAGGTTTGGTCATCAGTCTGCTGGGGTAGTGAGGAAGCTGGGGGAGCCCAGCACCCCAAGGAACCAAAGCTGCAGGAGGAGCTGGAGCACCCCTACCTGTGGGGCAGCAGTCAGGGTGCAGGGGAGACTGTGCTCCAGAGGGATTTGTGCAGTTCACGAGACCAGACTTGTCCTCATGGCTCTCCCCTGAGAGGCTGTGCCATTGCTCCTTCAGCTCTTTGGCTGGGTGCCCAACTCCAGAAGAAAAGAATAAAAAGAACGAAACACCCGCCCTGCCCCGCCGGGGTGAATTGCTGTCTGTCACCATGGGAACTCCTCCCTCCCCAGACCCCCCCCCACGATGACTTCATATCTCCATCGAGAAGAAGGGCTGCATCACCAGGATGGCACGGGGCAGACAGGCACGTACATCTCATGCAAGGACCTCCACAGCTGCGGAAGCGGACACGAGGCAGGATGCTGCACAGCTCTAGGCGGAAGGCTGAGCAGCCCAGGTGAGGGTCCCGCAGAGGATGGGGGTACGGTCTCCACCCACGCAGTGCATCCCCAGAGGAACAACAACTGGGAGCTCTCAGAGCTCCAGCTCCTCACAGAAAAAAAAATGCCTCCAGTACCTCTGCATCTCTTCTTGTTGCCATTGAGGAGGAAGGGGCACAGGATCCCCCCACCATCTTTGGGAGTCACCAGCCTGGGACCATGAGGAGCTCATCCCTCTCCATCCTCCTCAGCAAAGCCGAGGCAAGGTCACCTGTGAGTCACCACTGCGTGCACAAGGCAGAAACAGGAGATAGTTACGTTCCCATGTCATAGGGGCTCCTGCCAAGTGCTGCACATTTGGAACAGCTGTAAACAAAGCAAGGGAAGTCAGAAAGCCACCAGAGAGAGCAGCTGGGGGCAGTGGAGACCTCCAGCCTCGCAGCAGCCAGGCAGGGGGAAGGGGTGAAAATAAATACAGAACTGCCACGTGGAGCCCAGATGCCCGGGGCTCAAGCACTCTTACCTGTCACCTCTTCCTGGAAGGCCCCTGGCATGCCAGGGCATCCTCTGTGCCAGGTGAGCAGAGGCAGGAACTTGCCATGAACATGCTGCCTGCTGCGGGGCTCTGCCTGTTGCTCTGGTTCCTAGAACCACCTGGCCTCCCGTGAGAGGCCCCAGCCCCACTTGCTGTGTCCATGGGTGCATCACGTCCTCCAAGTTTCATTGGTAGCACCAAGTCTGTTTCTTGACTGCTACGAGCACTACTCAAGAGCGACGTGGTCTCACTGGAGAGGTCATGGTTTGGGTATGTATGAATCTGTACAACGCTAAACTGCACCCAGAGAAGCTCAGAATAGTTTTCTGAAGCTGAATATACACCAAATCCTAAATCCCAAAGCAACACAACTTTAATTCCCTAGATTAAACATTTAACTAAAGAAGGAAAAATGCCCCCTCACCCCTGGAGTCAGCTCACTCTTCCCTAAATACAACAAGTAAGAGATAAGCAACATGTTCCTTTTCCAGCTTTATCCAAGCACCTACTCCGAATAAAAGTTCCACGCAAAGCAGAACATAGTGCACAGTACTGGGGCTGTTTTACAAAACGCTTTGCACATCTGAGTCGTCACGCAGCCAGGGCAGCGCACGCAGAGTGGCTTTATTCCCCATCCTGCACTGAGTGTCAGTACCCGCCTTCATGGCGCGGCAACGCAGTGCTCAGATGTTACACCACAGACTCCGGGCAAAACCAGGAAGAGCGCTCAGATATCCAGGCTCCTGTTTCAGTTTCTTAATTGGATAATTAGCCTCACTCAAATCAGGCCACGTGGCATTTGATCCAGCTTCCTTCACTGTCCTTCTGTCTGTGCTACATAGCTCTCACACCGTGGCAGCATACAGAATCTTAAATAATCCCAGAGCTGAGCAATGGACACTGAGCAGGAGCAGTGTCTCTAGAGCACCTGGTGGGTGATCCAGCTACTACTCCCATTGACATCTCTTTGTACAAAAAAATTCCTCCTGCTCTCATACACCAGAGTTGGGACCTCCCCAGGCTGCTACCCCCAGCAGCCTAGTGCTGGGCCAACAGCTCCACTTTCTGTTCCTGGGTAGGTAAGGAACCTAGGCAGATCCTTCTCCAGGAGCCATGCTTCTACTTGCTTTTCTGGGCTTCCTCAGCAATGGGCAGCAAAGCCAAACCTCAGCCCGGCAGCCCCAGTAAAAACCTCAGAGCCCCAAGGAAGGAAAATGTGTAAGAGGAAAAGAGCTGGAAAAAAGAAAAAGAGACTTGCATGGAAGAGTGAGAGCTACTGATCCTCCTTCTATGGTGTGTGGGGTAAAGCAGCTTTTAATGAGGGTGTTCAGGGCTCAGACTCGCCCTCTTCCAGACATGCCACTAAAGTGCCAGCTGAGACAAAGACAAGTCTTGCCACCATGCCCCGCTCAGCCTCGTGTCTCACAGCAGCCTGGGATGGCTGTAGCTGGCAGTCAGGCCTGGATGGGCCCTTTGTCGGATGCTTTTACACCCAATGAATACACTAAAGCTTGATATGAGCCATTTCCTTTTCCAAGCAGGAAGCCAGATTTCTGGATATGCGTCCAGATACTGCTGCTCACTGCTCCTCTCTCCTGGTGTACAAAGTTCTGGGGATACACAGGAGGGCAAGGCGAACCGTGGGAGGCCCGGGCATACCACCCTCACCCTAGCAATCCTGCAGCCCTGCTGGGTGACACTTCATCCTAGGGAGAACTCAGCCCTCCTCTGAACAAACCACACTACAGAGGGGCTGGCCAGGGAAAAGATCCCTGGTCACAGCCACGCCGATGCCTCAGTCAACCCCTGCACCAAGGGGTCCAAGCAATACGAGACACCAGCAGAGCTGCACTTCTCCTGCCCTGTCTTCTAAACCTCACTCACCTATTGCTCCCGCTGCCATTTTCCACCGGCCTCAGCAGGAGAGCGGGTGGAGGAGCAGACCTGGAGGGCTGTAGGCTCTCCTCCCAAAAGCTCTCTGGCACCAAAGGGCGGCTCTGCTCCAAGCCTCTCATTTCTGTGAAAGCCTCTCTACAGCTCCCTGCTTCCCTGAGGACAGGCTTGGCTCAGCACCTATGATTAGTATCAACTGTACTTTCCAGGGGGGGTAATTAGTTCAGGTGAGGCAACTACTGACAGTTGGCTGCTGTGGCCCCTCTCTTGGCAAGAGCCTGAATCTCAAACAAGCAGCTCTCATATCAAAGGGGCTGCCTGCTCCACAAGCAGATCCACCCTGTACATCTGCCCTGGCCTCGCAGCCCCACGTTGGGGGGTACCGACAGCTTTTCCTGCTAAAAGACCAGGAAAACCTGGGGAGCTCAACACAGGTATCTAGCAAGCACTCCCTGTTTTCACTGCTAGATTTTATGTACCCAGAATAGCTCTGTGTGGTGAAAAAAAAGTCACTGAAGCGCTGTGCAGGTGGCATCGCAAAGCCTTGGATAGGGTGCACACAACGATGCACAGCATCCTCCTTTCCAAATCCACCTCTCTTCCAGGCAAGAGACAGAGTGCCAAGGTGTCAGGGAGGGAAAGCGGTTGCCTTAAGGTAGGTGGAGGGCGTGAGCTTCAAAGAGGGAACATTACCGTGAGAGAATAAGGCAGCACCACGCAGAAGGGGAGGGAGCAAAGGCCAATTCCTACACCAGACTAAATTTATCAGCACAATCTAATCGGATCCCAAGTAACCTTCCAAACGAAGTAGCAAAATAAAACACTTAAGCCATTGAAAATTAGACTGGTCAAAGAGCCCCGCTGAACAATCCCGTATTGTCCAGGGAGCCGGGAAACAGATTTATTAGGTCACTCAGGCCATCTCCAGTTTCAGCGAAATTGCCCTGTTCTAGGGATGGTTCCAACTCCCGCCTCTGGCACTGCCACTGTCCTTCACCGGGCAGCGGAAACCACAGGAAGGGGAGGGGAGAGGTCCAGCAAAAGATCTCACTTTTTCAAGGTTCAGGAAAAGCACTGAGGCAGGACACTTCCATCATGCCAGACGTTTCCCAGTTCAGATTCCCTTCGACTGAGGCTGCTCCGGTGAAGGAAGAGAAACACACCCCTACAGCTCAAACAGCGAGTCCTGCCCACGAGATTAGAGCTTCATTTCCTCCAGCACAGAAAGATCCAGCTGCCAAACGCATGACAACTCTGCACCAATTCCAGGTCACACTTCCCAAGACCCTCACTAATGCTCAGAGTACCAGTGTCTCTGCCAAGCAATAACGCTCTCGACTCCTGAACGGGTTTCCCCTCCTCACCTCGCAGGTCCCCAGTCTGGCTGCTTAAAAAGGGTGTTTATCAAGAAAAAAACAGTATCACGAACCTCTCAATCCTTAGAGCTGGTGAGATGCCCATGTTTCTAGAAGCACAGACTGCTGCAGCACCCAAACGCAACAGGCACTACAAGGCAAAGTGCCATCGGAACTGCAGCCAGAAGATGCCAACATCTTGGGCACAGCTCAGCCTCGACTCCCAGCTGCTAGCAAGCACTCAACAGCACTCTGCACCCAGTGCCACTCACCAGGGCACAGTTCATAGCCTAGATCAGCCCAGATACTCAGATTTCTACATAGATAAAAGCATCTACAAAATACCTTCCAATGCTGCATAAGCCAGCCTCCCTTGCAGAGCTGCAGCCTCTTGGGCAGGAGGAGGGAACGGGTGTTAGTCCTCACTGAAGTGGTGGGAGCGTGCTGTTCAGCGCAGCCAGCCTGTCACTTCTGCACAGGAACAGAACTGTTTGGAAAGCAACAGTCACAGCAGCATTTGAATCTGTTCCTTGTACAAAGTAGTACAGGAGGGGCTGGGGAATTACTCAAGGAAAACAACCGTTCCCGAGTAGATACCTCCAGAGAAGGAAATTTGTAGGAAATGCTAAAGCAAGGATGTACATCTCCCTTTCCTTGTATTTCTCACCAACTGCAAAGCACCCTGGAAGATCACCTGGGGGGTGAAATACACAGCAATGGAAGACAAAAGAGGATTACAGTCTGATTGCAGCCATGAAACCAAGACAGAATCATTTACTGCTTCCACAAGGCTTGAGGCGTCAGGGAGCTTGTTTAGTTTTTCAGCCCTCAGTGCACTTGTAACGAGCCAGAGCTTGTGACGATAGTTAAACCCAAATTGCATCGGGAACATTTAACAGTTTCAAACTTGCCGAGTATATGCAGTGAGTTCAGACACACTGACTCTCTCATCAAGAATTCAGATTCAGCACAAACGATCTGGTACACTGGATTAGTCTCAAGTGTAATGACTAACTCCTAGAGACTTTTACACTATTTTTAAACCCCACTTGTCAAGGCAGCACCTGGAAATTAAATGAGAATCCCAGGGAGATTTATCCCAAAGACAAAAATTAAACAGGAGTACCTCGCAGCTTCCAAGGGTAGCTGTGACAGGTTAGTGCCACCTGGTGGGACGCTTTTCTTCAATCCCCCTTGCTCAGTTTCGTCCTTTCTGTTCCATGTTCCAGCTTCCAGGAGGCAAGACAAGGGAGCGACAACCAGATTAACACCAGAAAAAGCAGAAAGGGCTGGGTAGGTCTTTCAATTATTTGGACCTACAGATTTTTTTCCAGGTATAGGCCAGGTGGCCCTATACTTCAGTCAGCAGCTTCTCAGCTATTGCATAGCAGAGACTGACTGGATAGATGGAGCCTCATCTGCAAGCAGAATGCGTAGACCAACACCAACATACTCCATAACAATCTCTGCTCATGATTGAGCTGGTTTACAAATAACTGGGAAGCTTAAGGTGAAAGGTAACATATCCCCATTCAGGCTCTGGAAAGATGTTTGTCTAGCAACAGCTCCAGCTCCTCGCACCATTCCGACTCTGCTAGAGACAACCGTCTCAATCATACTAAGGCAGCATCAGACAAGGCCAGGCTGATCACCTTCACCAGCTTAACCAGGTGGTGGGAACTCAGCCGACCAGTTTTGTCTACAATTGATTAGGGAGAGAGGGGTTGCACAAACTGCCCCTACCACAGAGGCGGTCACTCCAACAAGAGAGTCACAAACAGCTACGCCAGAAACACTAACACCACACCCCAGGGACAGCAAGAGGACCAACTTTCCATAGATACATTTTGATCTCCTTGACAAGGAGATCACAGAGGTCCCCGCAGACAAGGGCTCTTTGTTCTTAGGTCTGCACAAACAGCACTGCTACAGCCCGAGTTTGACCAGGCTGCTGCCTGCACAGAAGGACACAGTGGAAATAGCTAGAGCTACCCTGGCAGCCTCCTATCAGTGGAAAGACTTCTTTCGGCCAGCCTGAAGACAAGACCTCTGAACCAGGACACTACTAGCTCAGGACAGGGGAGGTGTGGCTGCAGACTGGCACACAGACAAGTTTCTAGCGTGAGCCCTGACAAATCAAGACTGATTGGAGCAATGCAATACCTCACCAATCTGGCAAGATTAACAATGTCTACACACACGACCCAGTGAGACACAGATGACTCCCAGCAGAACCAACTCCATATAGGATATTTATTTTTATACATTTAACACTGAGAAGACAGCCATTTTGATGAGACTCATCTTGCCCCTGGTGCACAAGACATTCAGAGCCATCACAGTCCACAGCTTCACTATGTCCAACCTGCAGGGACATGTCCTAGAAACGGATCCAGTACATGGCACTGCGGATACGGTTGTAATCCAAGAGCTGTTCGATGGGACCTGAGTGAACAGAACAAACGTCAGTCACTGCAGACACAGTTAAAATCCCTGTGCAGTTTCCCATAGTCTTAAAGCAGATGGTGGCAGAGCAGACCATGCTCGCAATCCAGAGCAGCTACAGAATCACAGAATGGTTAGGGTAGGAAGGGACCTCAAAGATCATCTAGTTCCAATCCCCCTGCCATGGGCAGGGACACCCTCCACTACACCAGGTTGCCCAAAGCCTCATCCAACCTGGCCTTGAACACTTCCAGGGATGGGGCATCCACAACTTCTCTGGGCAACCTGTTCCAGTGCCTCATCACCCTCAGAGTGCACCAACCCAGGCAACTACAGCTCAAATCTGCATCAGAAAAACCAGCAGATACCATTTCCTGACAGAGGAACCATTACTTGTTTCCTCAGAATAAGCTGTTCTCTCACAGTGCTCCACAATGCTCAGTACAGCTCGACATACAGGTAGGAAATACAGGGAGCCATCAAGTCACGGAGATTTTGGCTAGTTCATGCCAACTTCTGTTCAAAAAACCTCTCCCTTTTCCAAGCTGCTACACTTTGAATGCCAGAGGAAACAGCTGCATGGAGGAGGGGAATCCACAACACACAGAAAGGAGGCAGCAGAGCTGAGCTGAGCTGCTCAGGCAGGTTTTCCAAGAGGAATTTGTCCTTGGCCAGACAGACATGCCAGAGCAGCACAAGAGAATCAGGTCCCTTCACTTCCCTTACATAAACCACCATGACCCCAGGGTAAGGACACCTGGCAGACACCACTGGGCCCACACCCAGCTATGGGACTCCCAATCTTAGTCATGGCCCCATAGTAAGTAGAGAGGTGGGAGGACGGCCAGCAGCTCACTGTCACTGCATCTCCATCACCTGCAGGTTTGATCTCCTGGCAAACATGCGCTGGCACATCTAACGTGCCAAAGTAGGAGGATACCAGCAAAGAACCAGAGTGGTTACGAGGCCAGAACAGACACATGAAAAGTGCCTGTAGCTCACTTCCACTCAGCTCATGACTCCTTCCTGGTTTTTGAGCTATTGTGTACTAATTGCCACATACTACTTACCAACTGCTGCAACTGCCGGGCATTTGTCATAAATGTATTTACTGCAGACCTCTCTCACCATTCTTGCATCAACGGCCTAATAAATATTAAACAAGCAATTAATGACCTTTCTAGCAGACCTGCATTTCTCAAAGTTGGAAGTTACTGTTGCTGTTATATATTAAGATCATTAAAAATATATTGTCAGACCCTTGAGGGCCATCTGCACCAACTGTCCAGCTCTCGTCTGCGAAGATGGCTTATGTTCTACCCAGCACATTCTTCTGAGGGTACAGAAGACACAGCAGTTCAAAACCTGAAGCCTTCCAAGGGATACAGTGGCTGCAGAATTACAGAAACTAGATGCTAGTCAGCTCTAGGGAAACTGTTATTTCAAGTTCTGCTGCTTAACACAGGTGTATGCCCTCTTTCTGGGATGGACTGAATCCAGCCACAGGGACACAGGATATGCCGAGTCTATGCCAAAGAGTCTGACACATTTATGTCAGTGTCAGTGAGCTGACAGACTGGACTCCAGGCAGCTTGACTAAGGATAAGTAGGTCTCATGTTACTGCAGCAAACCAAGGCCAGAAAACGCTCACACCAACCACGCTCAGGTACCCCAATCAACACAAACGGATACCTACAGCAATCCTGGCATCCCATTCCTCCAGAGGGATACGGCGTCCATAGTTTAAGAGATGGCTTCCAATATTCTCACACACTGGTGTAGTACCTAGATGTTGAAGACATCACATGGTCAGCATGGCAGAAAGCCTTCCAGAATTGCACAGCCTGATCATCAAAGCAGAGAGAAGCAACGCTAGCTGTTAAACACTTTCTAATGAAGCACCAGTAGTTACCACTGTAAGCAGCTCCGGCAGGAGGTAAGCAATACAATAGGAAGATTGGTTCACTGGTCTCCAAAGCATTACAGCCAAGGCAGATCAGTTTCAGGGTCTCATTTCTAACATCATCAGGCAGCACGTTGTTCACTCTCAGCAACAGAACAACTAGAAGTTTACAGAGGCAGAGCAAGCCTAGAGCACAGCAGGCTGGGGCCAGCTGCTTTGACAACATGGGAGGAGGAACGCAGAGCGGGGAAAAGAAAGTTTTGCCCAGTGCCTGCCAACAGCACTGCAATGTCTAGCAGAGCTCCTGCTCCTCAGGAGACGTATGCGATAAGCCTCTGAAAGCTGCGCAGTGGTCAATCCATAAACCAGAACATACCATCCAGTTGCGCCACCATGGCATTTCGGAGATAGTTCTTGGCTCTCTTCACCTCTGACTCAGTGGCACTAGTGCACAGACGCATCCTGGAGGGGAGATGGAAAGACCACTAAAGCTCTTAAAGATGTTTTCTGCTCAGACAGAAAGTGAATTCCTCCCTTTCCCAAGCCTGTGCAGAAATAAGCTGTTATCAACATCACTTGTCTTGCTGGCTTGAGATTCATTCTCGAAAACTACAGAGCAGCTAAGAACTGGGGAGCACTGAACAGCAGGAGGTGAGAGAAAGACCTCAAGCTTACAGACGGGGGATATCAGCCAGCAGGTTCCACGCCGAGTTACACTCAAAGGTCTAAGCAGCCCTGGTGCCAGCTCTAGCTTGGCCACCAAGCACAGCAGCAAGCAGTTTGCGGTACACTATCACAAGAGAAGGAAGGCACGTCAGCTATTCCCACGCATGGCAAGCTGCTATGGAAACTGATGCTGAAAGAACAAGACAGTTTCTGCAGAGTCTGTTTGGACTCCAGCTGCGAAATCCCTCCCTCCCCTGCCAACTGCAATGTCTCTGGGGCAAGGGCTAACTCCATCTGCTCCATACACAGCACGGCTCAGCTCTGAATCTCAGTTGTAGCCTCAAACCATTAGTGGGATATACATGTGTACAATAAGACAGATAGACAGAAGGCCCCCAAACACTGGCATGACTCCAGCAGCGGGGCATTCATCAGCCACAACACAACAGTCTGAAAGGCAGGAACTCTGCCTGCTTTTCTCAAGTTTAACAAGACAACGGAGACACACCTCTTGGGCACCTGGGAAAGCCTTGTCTCTAAGGAATGATCTCACTTCTATATAAAAAAATCCAAAGCCTCAGTGATAATACTTGGAAGCATGAATGAAAGACCTGAACAGCTCTAAGGGGTTAAAATAGCTCCTCAAAAGCCATATCCCAAGACATATACAGAAACCACTTACAGGATAACTTAACCAGAATGCGAGTTACCAAGAAGTTCATGAAGAGACACAGCTTTCTGAAGACCTAATATGCTCCCCACCAGCTTGGTCTCCCACAAGAGGGTCAGATCTTATACAGGAACTTTTGCCAAAGTTGTACTTACCACTCCCCCTGAGCACAATACAGCATATCATCTATGGACAGAGGATCGGAAGCAAAATGGAAACCGAACAGGCCAGTATCGGAGTAAGAGGTGTTGAACGTCTGGAAACTGTGACAGAGATTATGCTCCACAGCAAGCGTAGCCAGCCTGCTGGACTGATTCTGTAAATAAGGAGACACTGTCAGCCATTTCAGTCTCACTGGTTCCTCACAGCTCAAATTCTTTCCAACTGAGCTGTTTTCACAGAGACCACAGACAAGACAGAGTGGAACACTTTGCTGAAGGAGAACTTAATTTAGGCCCTTCATGTGGTCAACAGATGACATTCATTGGTGGAAAAGCCACAGACAATGGCCTAAGAACCCATCCAGCAAAACCATTTCCTTTCCCAGCTGCAGATGAGGAGCTGGTATGCATAGAACCATAGAAGCAGGAGAAAATGGGAAGTGCAAGGTCTCCCAGTAGCAGAGGTTAGCAGTTAGGCAGGCCAGACAGATTTCAGACGAGAATGGATGCAAAATCAGGGTTTTAAGTAAGTTCCACCTGCTTTGCAGTTGTAAGACAAGCTTGCATCATGAGACTGTAGACTACTGTCCTGCTTCCACCACTGCCCCATTGAGCCAGCTTGTTTGTGAGGGTAGGAATAAGCAGCTGAGAATTAATCAGCTAAACCTGCTCCAAACTTAGCAGAGAAGACTCAGTTCATCTTCTAGCACCACCTCTCGAGAACAGTCCTGGATTAGCCTCCACTACACTTCTACTTTCCAGACTCCTGACCACTTCACAGTTGGAAGCAACAGCCTCCTATAAAGCATGTTCAGCCAGACTCTCCATAATATTTCTCATGAAAAGGCTCCAGGTTCTCCCTATCACACTCACAAGCTTCTTACCTTGCCACCTCCAAACGTGCGGTCATAGCGTCCGATGATAGCGTTAGCCACATTGAGGACAACATTGTCTGGATCAGCCCATCCTGGCCCCTCCACGGCAAGAGCAACATGGGCAACAGGCAGAGCATCATCTCTAGCACGGATCTAGAAAATCATCAAGGAGCGCAGGAGAACTGCATGAGCACTGTGGCTTTGTCTGCAGCCTGCTGCAATGCCAGGGGGAACTTAATATCATCGCAGTGAAATTAAAGTTTCAGGCACTACTGAGCACAGACCAGCTGCTCCAATATGAGTTTTCCAGCAGATGATATGAGCAACAGCCTCACATTCCTAACAGATTTGGGTCCTATCTAAAACCCAACGTGTTGTGGCAATAAGCCCCAAGAAGAGAAGACAGGGACACTACCAAGATGCAGCATCATCAGCTTCTCTGAGATATACAAACAGATTTTTCCTCTCAGAAGCAGTTATAATTACTTTCACATTCATTTAAGTTTGGCAACAGCTGCTTGTTTCATTTGGGACCAAAACAACTTTACCTCACTCCCTGTGAAGCGACAGCGTGGAAGGATAGGCACAGCATCCTCTTTGTATGCAAAAGGCAGTCCACTGAAGTGTTGCCTAGCTGCATCTACCAGCTCTTTGTGGGAAATACCTGGCAATGAGAAAGAGAGAGATTTGCATTCTTAAACAGTTCAATTTAACAAAATAATCTGATTTTACTTTGGAGATGTGTGACAGAGGTTTGATCACCAGCTCGAAAACACCTAGGCTTCTCAGAATCACAAGGAACTAGAACTCACCTCCAGCAGCTGCCAGGACCATACGAGGTGCCTTAAAGTGAGAATCAACATATGAAGCTAGATCTGCTCGAGTCAGATGCCTAGAAAGAACACAGAAAGACACAGTAGGTCAGCATCTCTGAGTTGGAGGGATGAGAGGCTCCGGAGAAGCACATTCACAGTGCAGAGACAGCTGTGATGTTGTTGATTCTCTTAGCTGTGGGGTATCAGTACTTTTTAGAAGCAAGACTGCACTGTCTGTTTTCCCTGTGCTTTAACTGCAGAGCACAGAGAACAGAACCCAGTGACCAAGACAGAGACTTCAATACAGACTAAAGACTACTGATCTGGTCACTGAGCTACCAGTACCCTAACACGTGTGTATACTCAAGGCCACTGCTTTAATGAGCACCCCTAGCTCTTAATTTCTCTAACAGCATCAAATTGGCAAGTATGGGAGAAGGTTCAACCTGGCCCTCCCAACCTCATGTCTTGTACGAGGGGGATTCTAGAGAAGAGCGTGTGCAGCATTACGCTTCCACCAGGGCCAATGGGAAAAACATAATCAAGACACAACGAGAAGCCCTCAGGCACAGATCACCTCTGTGCACAGACTGGTTTCCTTGCGCAGTCACCACTACTGAGAAGCAGCAGTCATGCACCCAAAGGACT
The DNA here is from genome assembly GCF_009769465.1 of Tauraco erythrolophus. Taxonomy (NCBI): domain Eukaryota; kingdom Metazoa; phylum Chordata; class Aves; order Musophagiformes; family Musophagidae; genus Tauraco; species Tauraco erythrolophus. Next base: position 13,627,210 of record NC_141476.1, read on the forward strand.
GAACCCACAGGTTGTGTACTGCATCAAGCCTGTTGCTCACTTGATGTTCTCCGTGGTGCCCTCAACGGTGCGGGCCAGTGCAGTCCCTTGGAAAGCAGTGGCATGAAGGTAATCAAAGGTAACTTCTGTCAAGTTGCTGTCGATTTCTTTCAACTCCTGAAGAACAACGCCACGTTCCTTCTCAATCTGAGACTCCTCCAGCGCACAGTTCTGCACAATGTCAGCCAGAAGCTCTACAACTGCAACACATTTCCTATGTTAGAAATCCTGCTGCCTGACTGCTACCCAGTGCTGCTGAAAGGAGAAAAGACACACGAACAGCAGGGGCACTGCAAGAGGAGCGAGTAACAAACCACGCTGGGGAGGGGATGCAACACAGAGATGCATACTACCCATTCCCACAACACCAGAGAGGGACATGTTTTAGCATGAAGTCTCCAAGTCAGCTTGTCAAGCATCACTGCCAGTGGAAAGCAGGCAACAACTGCAGGTGGTGAAGCATGTCAGAAGCAGGGTACTGTTGCAGAAACACAATGAATCCTTACAGAGAGTTTGTGACATCTATAGTGTAGCTGACATCTACAGCAGGGCCCACAGCTCTGACTTGAATCACTGTCTCTGGAAAAAACTGACCTAAAGAGCAGTCTGCACATGATAGCACAGAGCACAAGCAACACCCATAAGAGCTGCACTGAGCACTCCTGACACAGTAGCTGTCACTGACCTCAGTTTCTCAGCTCCATAAAACCGGCACAGACTACTGAAACCCTGCTCTCCCTCCTGGCAACATAGTGCAGCCTGACAGAACAAGAGCTTTCCAAAACTGTTTTTAGGAACACACGAACTTGCAGCCTTGCGGCATCATGGCATAGCAGCGCTCTCTTCAACTACCAGCTAGAACCTCCAATTTACTGCTCAGCCATAACTTCATTCCTTGGTCTGTTGTTAAAAGTAGTGCTGGTGGGAGAGAAACACGAGCACACGTGCTTGCTTCATCCTTAACCTCTGGATCAGACCTGGCCCACTGGCTGTCCTACCTTTGGACATGTCCTTGGACAAGGCTTTTATGTAATAGGCAGTCTGCTCCCGCGAGGTGTACCCGTTCAGGTGAGCACCCATGCTCTCCACCTCCTTCTCGAAGGCAGCACAAGGACGCTTCTTTGTGCCCTAAAAGAAAACAGATAAACACAATTATGAAATGAACAGATTTCCCTCTCGGGCAGAGCTAAAGCAAGGAAAATAATAACAAAAACCTAAAGCAATAAAACCTCTCATGTGAGTCATAAAAGCCAAGAGCAAGTGCAGAAAGTAAGAGATTTGAAACTTGGCTTATTTACTCTAACTAAAGGACAGTTGCAGTGTCTTTTGAAAGACCAAAAAAAACCCAGTGGAGAAGGAGAGGATCTACGCTAAGAGACAACAGTGGCTGAAGATCACACCAGTCAAAATAAACCTAGAACGCACCTAAACCTAGACCACGCCAGTTTCAAGCTATCCAAGCAGGAATATTCAGAAGAAGTCAGAATAGGAGCAGAAAACTACTTCTAATACAGAGCTCATCTCTTAAGGAGCAAGCCAGATGCTGCAGTCGCTTATGATGGCACAGGCTGGACTCGAGTCAGCAAGTCCCAGGTTTAGATGCCTTCTGCCCTAGGGCTGTTCAGCAGACACATTATTAGAAAAGTAAGAGCTGTAGCCTCTAAGCTTTGCAAGTCCACTAAGAAAAGCAAAGAAAAATAAACGGCTACAGGAAACACTCCTTTGAGCTCTACCTGCTAACCTGATGAAATGTGCTTCATAACTTAGTCCCATATGTGCCATATGTGCACTACACAGTGCCCGCGATAGTCAGGGATTGGAATCACAGCATCAGAGACTCAGTCTCACTTGTTACGGCCTTTTTCTCTTGAAGAGGGGAAATACCAACCAGTAAATAAGTTACCTTAATTCATGCACGCTTGCAAGTTGTCAAACATTCAAACAAAGAGCACCACGTAGGCTAGGTGCCTTTTGAAGTTTATTTTTATACTATGTGCAAAGTCTCTGGGACTCAGATGACCTGATTTACACTCTCTTTTAACAGCAACAACCTCCAAGGCGAGAGTGCAATATATAAGTGAATATTTAGAGCAGCTCTCCATGCAGTCCTGTGTCAGATCTAGCATATCTCCTTACCTTAAAGGCCAGATGTTCCAGGAAGTAGCCGGCCCCGTTGTTCTTCTCGTTTTCATGGCGGCTCCCCACCCCAATCCACACGCCCACCTAATGGCGAAAGCATCAAGTACACATATTAGAAAAGAAAACAGCATGCTCAAGCCTCATGCCACAAATATAACAGCAGGGACCAGAAGTCTCCCCCACAGATGTTACACTAGTAGCACCAAAATAAGTACAAGCACCAGCTACTGTTTCCCATACGCGTTTTGGCTTTTTACCTAGCAGCTTTGCAAAAGCTGCGTTTTGCCAGAGATATAACTACTACTGGTCACTTGCTGCTTACGCAAAAACTGTTAAGGCTGAGAAAACTTGTACAGTGTGAATACTTGACTACAGATGAAGCCAGTCTAGGCCTTCTATTGCTACATTAATCCCACCAGTTAGCAAAGACAAGCAGTAGGGTCTCTGTCAAAAGCTTCAGTTCAAATAAGGGTTTATTACTTTTGGAAGACCAGCTACAGACTAGCCAAGGCTGATTGTTTCAAGTAAACCACAAATCTGTCTCAAACTTACCGTACATGTTGGCTGATTGGATTCCTCTGAAGCTACACGAAGACCATTGTCCAGAGTGGTGACTTGGGTCTCAGGTATATTAAGGAGTGTTTGAGCATAGGTGGCAGCACCTCGGTTCCTTGTCAAAGTCAATAAAGCTGCCTAAAAAAAACCCAACCCACTACCGTCACCACCAAACAGCAACTCCTCTCTGCAGGGCAGGCGTCCATAACGCCAACCGCTGAGCACACCGCTGACCAAAGCTAGGCCAGACGAACTCTTTCACGTTCATACTGGGGACTTCCTGCTGCACACCATTTGTTAACCGGAGGTTAACAAGCCAGAGGTCTCGGGCAGGTCGAAAACCTCAGCGAAGAGTGCCACGAACCGGTCAAAACGCCGTGCCGGGGTGGCAGAGGGGAGCAGACAGCAGGAACCTCGGCGAGACCCGCAAAGGGGGAAGGCCACCGCTGCTCCCCGCCCGGCCCGGCTCCGCTCCAGAGGCAGCGTGTTTCCATGGCGACCGCCGCCCGCCCCGCCCCGGCCGCCGCGTCCCCGTGACCTTCCCGGCCGGCAGGCTGGGCCCGGCAGCCCCACCGCACCGCAGGACCTCCCGTTGCCGGCCTCCCCTCGGCCCACCTCGCCGCCTCCCCCGCCGCCGGCCGCGGTGACTCACGGAGGGGCGAGGGCCCCGCAGCAGAGCCCGCCCGGCCGCACACCCCGCCCGGCACACAGAGGAAGCCGCCATCTTGTCCCCGCTTCCGCCGACCGACCGGGCCGCAGCACGCCTGCGCGAGAAGGACGGGCTCGAGCGTGGGAAGGCGCATGCGCACGAGGCGGCGCGGCTCCCAGCGGTGCGCATGCGCACGGAGGGGAGCCGCGCAATGGGGGCGGTCGCGCGGCGTCGCCCCCTGGTGGCGGGAGGGCGCGGGGAGGCGGGTCGCGCGGCTTCCCGCGGGGTGGCGGTCCCGGGATGGCGGGTCCCCGCCCGCACTGCTCCAGCGGTCGCAGCCCGACGAGCCCGGACCGGGTCGGGGGACAAGTGCCAGGAAAGGGCTAGAGGATGGGAGACGGCGGGCTAGCCAGCCGGCAGGGAGGGCCGGGCCTGCGCAGGCAGTGCCCACCAGTGCCAGGGCGCAGCCAGACGGCCCTGCCCGAGGTCGCCTTTATCGAGGAAAACGCATTAAAACAAGACTTGAGAAACGCTGCATGGATTTATCTGCAACGCCAGCCCCAGCCCCCTGCCGGGAGGCTTCCCTCCGTTCGGCCGGGTCCGAGGGCCCTTCCACCCACCCCCAGTCCAGGGCCCAGCCCGGCCAGACAGGCTGGGGCTGAGCAGGAGCTCCCGGTGGGCACCTCGGCTGAGGAGCCCATGCTGGAGCAGGGTGCTGGGACGCCCGCCTGCTGCGGCTCCGTCACAGGGGGAGATCATGGGCAGGGCAGGGCCTCAGCTCGCAGTGTCCAGGGGGGCTGGCGGGGACACAAGGCTTCCCGGTCCCAGGGCGGGTGAGCTGGGTCGGCAGAGTTCCTGTGGCTGCCTGGCTCCTCGGGGAGGCATCTTCCTCTTGTGGCACTACATCCTGGTGCCGAGGTCCGCCTGAGGGGGACAAGCAGGAAGGAGGTGGCTTGGTTGCCTCCCTCCGTCACAGCAATGGCGATGGTGAGGCTGGTTGCTTACTGAGGTCTGGCGCCGCTCCCCACTTGCGTGGACCACGGCATCGTGCACCGAGGGGAAGAAGCAGTGCTTGGTGATGGCCGAGCTGAAGAAGTTGCCCCGCTCCAGCTGGGCGAGGACAGGTGCTGTGTAGAGGGAGAAGCATCCGAAGCTATGGCACCCACCTGAGCCCACCGCCCGGAGGAGCCTCCCTCCCCCTGCACTGCAGGGGACAATGGGGCCATCACCAGGGGTCCAGCTGCCTCACTGGGCGCTGTGGGGCTCAGACTGGGTCCATGGGACAACTTGCAGCACCTGTCCCCTGGGGAAACCCTGGCGATGGGAACACCATGGAGAGCAGTGGAGCCCCAAGCCAGCAGCTGCATCCCAAAGGGGTGGGCATGCCCAGCAAGTGCTGATGGTTCTGCAGAGCCGCCTCACCTGGGCAGCTGGCAATGAAGACATCCACTTCTATCTCATGGAAATCACTGAAGATCTGCAAATGGCAGAAAACACATTTCATCTGGTAAGAGGGATGGGCAGCAGCCATCGGGCCACCTCGCAGGGCGCTGGGGACACCCCCGGTGATGCTGCTGTCCCGCCTGCTTCCCCCGGCCCCTTACGTTCTTCAGGATCTTGATGGAGACGGTGTCCACGAAGCTGACAGGGCTGAAGTCCAAGATGACAGCATGGAAGTCAGGCTGGGGCAGACCCAGGGTGCGCAGGGTGGGCTCAGAGGGTGGGCTGCCCTCTGCCCCACTCAACTCGACCACCGCTATGCCCAGACCATTACACCCATCCTCTGCATCCTGGGAGAGGGAAGGAGACCCGGCCTCACTGCACTGGGGCTGGTGGCACCCCTGGCTAGGCAGTGTCCCACCCCAGGCTCGCTTTGCCCTATAGCACTGTGGGTGCACCCTCTGACGGCGTTAGGGCACGGGCAGTGGGTGGCCCTGGGAGTGAGTGCCTCACTTGCACCTTCACTCACTTTTGGGCACTTTCTGGGTGTGCCGGGACCCACCCCTCCTCCCAGTGACCCTCTCCAGAGCCGGGCTCATTAGCTGGCACCAGGTCAGCCTTTGCTCTCGCTCTTAATTCTGATTGACTCACCCAAAGACTAATGACTCATTGGCTCCACCACCTAATCATTAATGACCTGGATTTTCCTGCCAGCCTTGAATGTGATGCCATGGCCCACCTCTGCCCCAGTGCCTCTTCTCATCCAGTGGCCCCAGACTGAACTGGAAGCCCACGGGCCACCAAGTCCAGCAGATGCGTGAGCAGGAGGGCCAGGGCCAGGCACAGAGATGTGCAGGGTGTCAGCAGAGGGGTTCCCCACAGCAGGGAAGCACCTTTTTCCTCTTTGCCTTCTCCTTCTCTGCTTTCTTCTGCTGTTTCTTCAGCTTCTTGAGGGCCTTCTTCTTCTTCTCAATCAGGCGGTCCACGTTGATGCCACTCTGCAAAACAATGCAGCCCTCTGTCCTCGGATGCCCCACCAACACCCTGGTGCCAGCAAGTGGGGACCTGGGGAGTATGGGGGGCCTGGCGATTCTCCTACCTTCTTCTTCAGGGCCTCAGCGTATAGCTCCACGTTGGCAAAATAGAGGGTGGAGGAGGAGCGGAAGATCTTCACACAGGGGACCTCCTGTGCCTGGGGGCAGACGGGGAGGGTGCTACCGAAGGGATGGAGCCTTCTGCTCCCCTTCCCTCCCTCCTCCAAAATGCCCCCCACTCCTTTCCCCAGCAAACAGCTCCTGAGTGTGCTTTGAACTGACACCCCCCACCATTGCAGGCAGCTCTTCTCCGGCTGTCTGGTGCTGTTACCATCTGGTATTCAGCCACATCCTTGTAGACACTGGTGTCGGAGATGCGTCCCAGGATGGAGTAGTGGGGGCTGCGGGAAGCAGAGCAAGGGGGTGAGGTCACCACGGGCTTCCCCTGCCCTCTGCACGCAGCACCGGCCCCAGCCCTGGGGTACTCACAGCTGACTGCGGAATATGACGGTGAGCAGACTGAAGGCCACTGAGACCCCCAGGCCAATGTCCAAATTCAACGTGAGGGTGGCCACGAATGTCACGATCCAGACCATCTGGAGGGGGCACATGGTCAGCTGCAGCGTGGCGTCACTGCCAGCACCTGCAAGCCTCAGGGAGGGTGGAGAAACCCTCTCCAGGGACAAGAGCAAAGTCCTGGAGTTGGCTAGCACCTTACCAGGTCCACGCGGTTGGACTTCCAGAGCACGCGAAAGTCATCAAACTGCTTGAACATGCCCTTGAGGTTGACGATGATGATGGCAGACAAGATGGCCTAGGAGAGAAGTCCCTGCAGCTATGAGGATGCCAAGGGTAGGTCTGGAGGGGGGCCCTTGGCTGTTACCCTGCCACACCACCTTGCCTTGGGACAGGCACAGGGGTAAGACATGGCACAGAGGCTGTGGGACCAGACATACCTTGGGCAGGTCCCGGAAGAGCTCTCCGACCTTCAGGATGGTCACCAGGATGACCAGGGATGAGATAACACCAGCTACCTGGGGGGAGGGAGAGCAGGAGGTGAGGGGTGAGTCCGCCACCCCTTTCTGTGCTCCTTGCCCCTAGTCCAACCCCATAGAGGAGGCAGAACTGCCCAGACCCACCTGGCTGCTGCCTCCTGTGCCCTCCTGTACCAGGCTCCGCGACATGGAGCAGCTGATGGCGAAACACTGGAAGAAGCCTCCCAGGAAGTTGCAGAGTCCCAGCGCGATCAGCTCCTGCAGAGAGAGAGAAGCAGTGAGGGAGCACCGTGCCTTCCCGCGGCTGCAAGAAGTACAAGCTTGGTTTTCAGCTGGAGAAGGGGCCCTGCACATCAGAGCATCACCTGGTTGCTGTCCACTTTGTAGCCGTGCTTCAGGGCAAAGATCTTACCCAGGGAGATGCAGATGGCGTAGCCCACCACAGCAATGGCAAAGGCGTTGCCCACCACCTGCCCAAAGTAGCTGAAGTTAGGAACCACGGGCGGCTTCAACCTACAGCCAAGATAGACAGACGAGGCTTAAAAGGGGAGTCCCATGGGCAGTGCGGTGCCTCGGTGCAGCCACCCTCACCGCCCGGCCCTACTCACCCGCTGGGGATGTTGCCCACCACGGAAATGCCAAACTTGGCATTCAGGTTGGCGCCGTAGGAGATGCCGGTGGAGATGATTATCTAGGGGAGGATGACTGGAGTGAGGCAGGGCCTTCTTGCTCAGGGACCATGGTGGAGGAGGAGGAGATGCATGCCCTGGAGCTGCACTCCCCAAGGCAGCCCATCCCACCCCTCCCCACTCTGGAGGGGACAGGGCCACCCATGGCAGTGTCTCCACAGGGAGCTGGGGCAGCTCTGGGTACCGTGATAAGCTCGATGGGAATTGGCATGGGCAGCTTGGCAGCAAACTTGTGGTTGAGCTCTTTCACAATGTAGATGGCCACCATGGCAATGACAGCTGTCACCAGGGTGCCCACGTTGGTCTCTGGCAGCTTCTGGCAGATCTCGATGATGGTCTAGAAGACACAGGAGAAGGAAACAGGCTCAGGAAAGCAAATGCCTCCCTGGCAGGGTTTTGGGGGCCTCTCTGTGACCCACATGTGAGCACTTGGGGGGTCCTGGGCAGCAGCAAACCCCTACTCACCACAAACAGTGAGAGTGGCCCCGAGTTCTCGCCCAGGTCGACGCCGAAGACATTCTTAAGCTGGGAGACGAGGACATGCACAGAGGCAGCAGTGGTGTAGCCGCGCACCAATGGGTCCGAGAGGTAGGTCACCACAAAGCCGAATTGCAGGAGACCCAGAGCCACCTGGAAGGAGATGTGGCAGAAGTGACCCAAAGCTTGTGGCCCTGGGGCACCCCAGCCCCCCATTCCCTGCCAAGCTGGGCTGGGGCCCCCTTACCTGGAAGATGCCCGTCAGGACAGTGATGGTGGCCACCAGTTCCACCCTGGCAGTGTCCCGCAGTGCCTCATTGACCGTCGCGTTGCTGCCATTGACAGACTCCAGGAAGTTATCGCTGGGCAGCAGAGAGTCTGTCAGGCTCCCGATCATGACGGAGATGACAGCGAAGGGGCCTGGGGACAGGCAGAGTGTGGGCTGGGAGCCCAAGGTCAGCAGCAGGGACTCTCTGAGGTCCACAGGCACCTGTCCCCCTGGACTGGGCTCAAAGTGCAACCACTGTGCTTTGCCTCTGGTATGGCCAACCACCTTTTTGGTGTGGCAAAGTAAAGGCAAGAAATGTGCCCCCCCCCATCCGTTGACGTGGCAATGCTGTGCCATGGATGAAGGCTCCCCCCTTTCATTCTTGCTCCCTCCCCACTGTCCCCATGGGAGCACGTGGTCCCTCAGCTCACCCACAGAGTTGTGCCTGGATGTCCCAAAGAAGAAGTAGAGGAAGACGGGGTAAAAGGAGGAATAGAGACCAGTGACAGGTGGCAGCCCGGCCAGCAGTGCGTAGGCAAGCCCTAGACATTGTGGAGCAAGGAGACATGTCACGGATGGCCAAGCCCTGGCCCCTCCACCTGCAGGGAGTCCCCAGCAGCCTGGGCATGGCATTGCTCACCCTGGGGCAGGTGCATGACACCCACGCTGAAGCCCGAGGCGATGTCCCCTAGAAGCCAGTCCTTGACCGGGTAGCGGGGTAGCCAGTGCAGGAAGGGAAGGAGCCGGAAGATCAGGTTCTTGGCGGTGGAGGCTGAGCATCTGGCACAGAAGAAGCAGGAGCTGGGGATGATCACAAGCATGGGGGCTTGGGGGCATCAGAGGGGGTGGACAGGGTCCCATGGGAAGCAACAGGTCCTGTGGGACCTTCAGCTCCAGCTGCTGGATCCAGGTGTCACTCCAGGCAGGAGGATAGAGTGGGGACACGGGTGTGCAGGGCTGGGGGAACCAACCCCCAGGTCTGCACAGTGTCTACTGCAGGGACCGGGACAGCCAGAGCCAGGCTCCCCAGGGCAGCAGGGCTGGGCACACAGCTCCTGGCAGGGTCCAGGCACATAACCCCCAGCCAGTGTGGTCCTACCTGGTCTTGTGGAGATAGCTGCGCAGCGAGGGCTTGGCCAGAGGTCTCCGCTGTGCCACCTCCTCCAGGTCAGCCTCGCTCAGCACCTCATGGGACACTCGGTGGCTCAGCACCATCTCCGTCGCCGTGGCCACCTGGCCCTCCTGCATGGCAGCCCGCTGCGGGGACATAAGGGACAGCTCAGCTGTGTCCCCATAGCCGGGGGCACCTGGCACCCTGCCCACCCTGCGGCCTCTCCTGCAACCCTGCTTGTCCCACGGAGCCATCCCCCCCCAGCCAGGCGTGCAGGATTGGCTCCAAGGACAGGGGTGAGCCGAGTTTTGGGAGTCCTGAAGCAGCGGCAGCAGCTCACGCCGGAGTGCGGCAGGCAGACGGTGTGTGGGCAGGGAGGGGGGCAAAGCCTCGGCCGACAGTGCTGCCTGCCCGTACCCCTGCCCCATCTCCTCGCTAGGATGCACAGGTGGGGGCTGCTGGCCGAGCTGCCCCAGGGAGCTCCCCCTCCGCCTGCCCACACAGAAGCCCCCTCGGTACTAACCACCCTTCTCCTCCACGTACCGCGGCGCAGCCGGGGCAGTGGGCTACCACAGCCACCGAGCGAAGCCCCAGCCACCCCACAGCCCCGTCCGCAGACTTTGTCCCTTTACACATGAAGGGAGCAGGAATGTCAACCCCTGGCAAGCGTCACGGCTCGTCATCTCTCCGCCAGCGCCTTCCCCAGTCCCCTGCGCTGTGGAGTGAGCTGAGCCCGTGGGCAGGGAGGAGGAGCGCTGGGATGGGGTCTCTGCCTTTGTGGTGCCAGGACAGTGCGACGAGGTGTCTCCGTACAGATCTGCAGCCTGACCTTGCTCAGAGCTCAAGCTGAGAGGTGCCACCGTCCCACCAGGCTCCCCAGCTGCTGGCCCTGGTAGTCGTGAGATCCTCACCCGCTTGCGAGTGAGCATGCACATGAGGTGCTGGGGCTCTGCCAGCCTGAGTCCCCGCTTTGCCCCCAGCTCTCCTACCTGCTGTGCCCCTGCCATCCGGGGTGACGTTCTGCTCCCTCTTATTAATACCTGCCCGTGATCTTTGAGCCACCGCTCCCTGCCTCTTGCCCTCCCTCCTGCCCTGCCAAGAAACTCCCTGCTTCCGAGCCCCACTGCTGTGTGGCACCCACCATGCTCCCCCAGTGCCCTGTTGTGCTGGGTGCCCCGGCTGTGGCAGACCCAGGGCTGTCACTGCTGTCCTCAGGGCCATCCCATCCTGCGGACTGACCTGGCCAGCCTCAGCTGCTGGCTGAGCTGTGCCCAGGATGCCGCTGTGCCCCAGCACCCCGTGCCAGGCACAGGGCAGGAGTCTTCTTGCCACTAGGCACATCCTGGTTGCCAGCACTTACCTCCCCAGGGCACTGCTTGGGGTCGAACCATCACCTTCATGTTCCCTCAGGGCTCCAACAGGTGCTACCCTGCTGCCCCACATCCTGGAGAAGGAGCTGTGCCTGGGGCAAGAAGGGTTACCCGCAGCCTCTGGCCGCGGCATCTGGGGTATTTTCCATGGGCTCTGGCCCCTGGTTACCTGCTGGAAACGGGTGTGCTGTGCCCTGTGGACTGCCCCGTTGTACCCCAGTGTGCAGACCTAGCCGCTATCTTGTTCCAAAGGTCCTCAGCAGGCACCAGAGCCCTGCTGAACCCATCACACCTTCCTGGGCTCTGCCGCGACTTGGTACCGTCGCTGGTTTCAGAGCACTTCTGAGACATGCTCGGCCCAGGCCCATGGGGACACAGCAGTGGAAACGCAGGCACCCGTGGGCTGGGCTGACTGATGCCAGGATGCAGGGCAAAGCCAGTAGGCACAGCAGGCACCGGGGAGTCCCAGATGCCTTGGGTGGTGGGATGGGGCTGGTTTGTGGCATGAGTGGCAACCCCCAGGACTGTGCTCTCTGGGGTCAGAGACTCGGTCCCATCCTGGCTGGCTGGGCTGGGGGCAGCCCATGGCCACCCTGGCTGCCTTGTGGCCACCCTGGCTGTCCCCATGGTTGGCATGACGCAGGCCCCGCAGCAGCCCCACGCAGACTCCTTGGCTGCCTGTCAGCAGTGGGGCTGAGCCTGCTCCCCTTATTCTCTGCCACATCTCCAGCCCCGTGCTGTCCCAACTCTACGCCCATTGGTGCCACTGTGACCAGGCAGCGGCACACCGATGCCAGCACAGCCACCTGCACACAGCCGCTGCCTCCCCATCCTTTATCTGCTCACCTGCACTCATGTGGGAGCCGTCACAGGGCTCCTGCTTGGTAGCAACTGATAGATCCGGGTGCCACTTACCACCTCCTTATCGCTGCTCCCGGCTCCCGTGCTACGCCACTTCTTCCTGCGCCCCAGTCTGCAGCCCCCCACCAGCCCATCGCTCCCCCTCAGCCCCCCCAGCCCTCCTCAGCCCTCCCTGGCCCCTCACCCCGACGCCGGCCTCGGGAAGGGCAGCAAGACAGGACAACAGCTCCCGGCACCACCGACATAGGACTCCTCAGGGGCTGCATGAGCGCGTCCCGCGGTGCTCAGGGGCCACCCTGGGCTGGGTCAGGCTCAGGCCAGTGCTGAGGGAGCCCGTGGGGGTCCGAGGGTCTGTGCTCATGGATGGTGACCCTTGCTCAGGGTGCCACGGATCAATACTGCCCTTTGCTCACCTGCTCTTTCCCCGCTAACAGCAAGAAAGGGAGGGAGGGACAGAGGGCACCGGGGATCACGCTCGATCTCTCCTCCTCCTCCTCCTGCTTCCTCCTCCCTCCCCGCAGCCTGAATGGGCCCCAGTGAGGTCACGCTGGCTTCAAATGGTGAATTTTCTCCCCTTGGCCTCACACAGGCTGCTGGCTGTGGGTGCCAGCTGCTGCCAGGCATGGGCCCCACAGGTAATCACAGCCACCGTGGCACCGCAGACCTGCCAGCCAGGGGTGGGGCCACTGGGCACCATCACAGCCAACCCCACCGCTGGGTGAACCAGCCCAGACACAGCGAAGTTCAAGCACCTGAAGTCCTCATCACCTGGTGATCTCACCCCAGGCCACACTGGCTCCCTTTCAGCCCAGGAGCCGGCTTCGAGCCCCTGCTCCAGCCTCCTCCCAGCATTGCCTCAAGCCAAGGCGCTGCATCTGCAGCCCCAGGCATGGATCCCGAGCACAAGGAGAGATGGCAGAGGGGCCAGCACCATTTTATAGACTTTTATTTCCAAATCTGGCGCTTCCATGATACAGTTTTACACAGCCAGGGGGGTGCACGGGCATCTCCCTGCTCCCTGTCCACAGAATCGGGAGATGGAGAGAGGGAAAAAAACACCCAACCAAAGCTCCCAAAGAAACAAACCCAAACCCAAATCCAAGGAGGATGCTCCCCAAAGCCCAGGCCACAGCACTACAATCAGGGACCGAGCCACAGACTGACTCCTGCTTCTTAACTGGCCCAGCTCTGCAGGGACAGCCACCAGCTCCGCTGCTCTCTTCTTTTTTGGCACTTGTCACTTGCTCTCCATTTGGAACCAACACAAAGCACCCTCGTGCCCAAGGTGGCAGAAAAGTGGGCCCTATGGCACAGCAGGGACAGGACATGGGCACCCACTGGGGTGCCAGGGGGGTAAGACGGCACTGGCTGAGGCACAGCCCAGGGCTCCGGTGCTGCGCAGTCGGACAGAAACGTGTAAACAAGTTTGTTCATGAAGGCGAAGATGGGCAGCACGGAGGGGCCGGCGGGCCTCCACTCTGCGTGCCAGTCCCAAACGGCATGTAAACATGTCAGCAGGCCTTTCCCTCCCCATCTCTGGGAGAAGGGCGGCAGCGAGCCTGCCTCTTTGGGGCTGTGCTGAGGGCAGGCAGCCCCAGCTAAGCCCATGGCACCCCCGTCCCCTCCATGTCCTCCCCGCTGACTCAGGGACGTAGCTGAAAGACCTTGGCCTGCCCGGAGGCCAAGAGGACAGTGGCACAAGTCCTCTCCTGTAAACATGTCAGGCTGGGCTGCAGTGAGAAGCTACAGCAGCGTGGCAGTAAGGCAGTAAGGAGCATGCTGTCACGCAGCCCCAAGAGCACCACGGGGGCAGCCGAGCAGAAGCACCACACTCAGCAGGTGAGAGGGAGCATGCTGGTCCCCTGAGCCGGCTGCCCCTGGCCTGAGACTGGGGTAGGCACAGAGCAGTGTTGCCTCGCAGCAGGGCCAGTGGGAGCCTGAGGCCAGGCTCCCGGCCGAGCAGAGAAACCATCAGGGTGGCTTGAATTTCCAGAGAGGGCAAAGTATTGTTTATCTCCATCTCCCAAAACCCAGACCACTCTGAGCTGGGATCTTCTGCCAGCCAGAGAGTGCAGGGACATGTGCGTATGTATGCAGAGCCCGCAGGGAATCAGCTAGAGACAACTTTTGTGGGCAATGCTGGACCCCGAGACTAGAACCACATCCTGTGCCTGCAGATGCTAATCCTCCAAAGGGTGAGCACTGGCTCTGGCAACAGCCAAGCCTGCTGCTGAGCAGGGCTAGGGTCATCCAGCTCGTTACTGGGACCCACAGACCAACAAAGGTTTGCTCTGTAAGGCGCAGGTTAAAGAGCACAACATACAGTGGGTAAAAACCTAGTGCTAATTTGCTGAGCGGAGGAAGCCCATCCTGGTACAGGATGGGACTGAACAGCAACGCTTGCTCCTCCCTCGGCAGGTCCCTAGTTCCAAATTTGCTGCCCCACTCACTTGTGCTCTCACTGGCGCGCAGCCCCAGCTCATGGACGGGGGGTATCCCCAAGGAAGGTCCCATGGGAGGGCAGGGGGAGGCCTGGCTGCGGGGCCAGCACGGCTGCAGGGGGCTGAAGGATACCAGGCAGGAGGATGGCACCGAGACACGTGTGGAGCTGCACAGTGGGAGAGCGAGAGGGACAGCGGGGCCAGTGGCCCTGCAATGGGGATGGGACGGAGCAGTACTGGCAAAGCCATGAGGGTTGCCTGGCACTGACCCCCAGCCCATCAGGATCATGGTTCCTGGTACCCCAGGGAAGTCAGCAAAGGGCTGTTGGTGAGACAAATGCTCCAGGTCCTGGGAACAGACCATCCGTAAAAATAACCATAGAAATTTCTCTTCTCTCTGATTACAAAGATACAAAAAGGTAGAAAACCCTCCCCCGCCACCACGTCCTGGGCTCCGTTTCCGTCCCCCTGCCCATCCTCCGTGCATACACCCCCCTGCATACAAACAGATCGCAGGGGAAAAGCTCCGCCCCAGGAGGTCGGAGAAGCCACCCTCACCCGAGCAGGCTCCTGCCGTACCCGTCACACCAGGCAGGCGGCAGGGAGCACAACGGCAGCTGAGAGCCCGGGGGCTCCCGGCAGCGGGTGGTGCGAGCTGCCAGCCCTCAGCCCAGGGGGCAGGGGAAGGCAGGGTCGGTTTTGGGCCTCTGACCACCATCAGTTCTGGCCCCTGGGGACACCAAACCTCAGCTGGCAGCGCCTGGCTCGGTGACGGGCCCTGCTTCTTCCGTCTCTTTTGTGGACAGCTTCAGCCCCTCAGGAATGGCCTTCGTTTCTTGTTATTCTTCTCGGAGGAAAGAAAAACAGCATTAAGCCGTGGCATCGTCCCTGGGCTCCAGCTGCCTCCCCCAGCTATGCCAGATGGGGGCAGGGCAGAAACCCACTCCTGTGTCAGGGCAGGAACAACTGTCTCCAAGTCCCTGAGTTCAGGGAAGAAGAAAGGAGGGATGGGATGGGATGGGATGGGATGGGATGGGATGGGATGGGATGGGAGCAGTACCAGCAGGGAGCAGAAAAATGACAGAATGGAACAGGGTCCCTGTGGAGAAACATGGCTGGGGCAGGCAGGGCTCCCACAGGACTTGGACCTCCTCCTCCTCTCCAGACAGACTGGCCCTCACACACATCCACTTGTTGGAACTTACAGCCAGCACTGAGCAAAGGGACCAGCCATGAGGTCAGCCTGGCTGCACGAAGCATCTTCCCTGAGCCCTGCCAGGCCACAAAAGATGGCCATCACTTCTGGCAGAATGAGCACACTGAGATACACTGATGTTTCTGCTTGTGCTGCACTGCAAGCACCCGGAGTTGCCGCATCCAAAGGTTCTCCCTGCGCAGGTCACTGTTCAGGACCAGGAGACACCTGCCACTCACCCCGGGGGCTCAACCTTACACAGCCCTCTCCCCGCAAACCAAACCCCCTTTGGGAAGAAGCCAGGCGGGCAGACGATGCACAAGACCAGCTGAACAAGGCCTGGCTGAGGAAGGGACACACTTACTCTGAGTCTGGCGACAGCTCTGAAATGCTGTGGGAGGTGGTGGAGCAAGGCGTCGAGGGGCACATTACAGAGGGCGTCGAGGAGGTCTGCACGGCAGAGGGGGTGGCGGTGGTCTGGGGGCCTGAAGGCGTGCTGGAAGATTGCACCGAGGACAGGACGGAAGAGTTAAAAGAAGCAAGGATGGAAGAAAGGATATCTAACTGTTCAGTGGAAGGATGTCGGCTGGGAACAGCCTCCAGGTTCTCTCTAGAAGGCTGTCTCCTTGAGAGCGGCTCTAGGCTTTCCCTAGACAGCTGCCTCCTAGAGAGACTCCCCAGGTTGTCCTGCGAAGGATGCCTGCTAGGCACTGTGTCCAGCGGCTCTCTGGAATTAGATCTTCTGGAGAGAATGTCCAGCTGCTCCCTTGAAGTTTGTCTAGCTGATGCTAGCTGGTCCCTTGAAGGCTGTCTTCTAGAAAGCAAATCCAATTGTTCTCGAGAACTGTCTCGACTTGGCAACATGTGTATTCGGTCTCTGGACACTTGCCTACTTGGCAATGTGTTCAGCCACTCTCTAGAGACTTCTCTTACTGGCCCACAGTCTAGCTGCTCTCTTGACCCAAATCTGCAGGGTAAAGTGTCAAGGTGGTCTCTGGAGCCCTGCCTCCGGGGCAGTGTGTTCCCATGATCTCTCTGACTGGGCCTAGCAGCCAGTAGATCCAAGTTTTCTCTAGACCCGTGTCTGCTTGGGATACTTTCCAAGTGTTCAGTAGACCCATGCCTGCTGGGGATAGTGTCCAGCTCCTCCCTCGACCCGTGCCGGCTGGGCACGGCTTCCAAGCATTCTCCTGAGTTGTGTCTGCTCAGCTGCTCCCGGGACATCTGTCTCCTCATCAGTATGTCAAGTTGCTCCCGTGACGAGTACCGGCTGGCTGGCTGTGACAGACTGCCCGCCCCAGAATAGATCCTGCCATAGGAGGCGGCAGGGACAGCCCTGTGACCCAGCGTGGAGGTCTTGTACCATGTCAGCTCATTGGTCATCCTGCCGACGGATGGCAAGCCTTGGAGAGTCGGAGGGTACTGGAGGCGGTTCTTCAAAATCCCTGCACCGGACAGAAAGAGAAGTCAAATCTTTGTGTAACAGTGAAAAGAACGTGAAAGCCGGGGGAGATAAGCCATACCTCCCCAAGGACACGACAAGACGGATCTTGATGCTGAGCCTTCAGTGCCACATCAACCTGAGACTGGCCAGGCCACCCTTGCCTGCTTGCTCCAGGCTGTTACCTTTTCTTTGTCGTTGGGTCTGGGTGAGGGAGTTCTCATCCCCGCTCGTCAAGGCCAGGTCTGGCTGATTATTGTTGGCCGCATCCTTGTTGATGTCAAATCCCAGCTTCCGCTCGGAGCCCCACTTCTGCAGGGAGCAGGGGTGAACTTCGCACTCGCCCAGAGCCGGCCAGTATGACATGAGGTCATTGCCATCCACGTCTGGTGAAGGACACAGCAAAACAGGCCCCGGAGAAGAGGGAGAGAATATTTCTCTGAGCAGCAAATGAAGCCTTCACAAGAAATAGCCAGGCCCCAGGGACCTGAGCTTACCCCGTCCCCTGCCAGAGCCCCCAGGACTTGCCTTTGGGAGTGGTGTTGGCAGGGTTAGTGAGGAGGCGTTCACTGTGTGCCGCCCGCTTGAACTGGCGCTGGAAGCGGCCCCGCAGGCGCACGTTCTCCTCGCTCTCTGAGGACGGGATGGAAAGGCTGCGCTCTTCATCCAGAGACAGGTCACTGTCTGAGTCCGAGTCCTGGTCTGTAGGGACACAGTGTGTGTTGGGGAGACATTTGGAATGAAGGTGGGCGAGGCTTTTGAGCCCAAATGGAGAAGGACAGACTGGTGCCTGCTAGCATCTGCCAGTTAAATGACTGAATCACCAAATAACGGACACAGAGAGGGACCCAGAGGTCTCTGCTCTGACCTTTGCCCAGGGCAGGGCCAGCCAGGCTCTGGCTGCCTCTGGGAAGGCAGAACCATGCCAGGGCTGACCACCCTCGTGAGGACAACAGCCTGCCTTACCCCTCACTGCCCTTCCCTCGGCAGCAGCCTGTGCTTGCTCCTCTGCACTTCCACAGGCGCCTGTGAGAGGAGCCTGGCTCCATCTCAGTGCCCCTCCCTGTAAGGCAGTTGCAAATAGCTGTAAGATCTCCTTTGCCTCCTCTTTCTCCAGGCTGAGCAAACTCACCTCCCTCAGCCTCCGCTCGCATGTCCCACACTCCAGTCCCAGCCATGAGGGTGGTCCCCACTGGTCTCACTCCAGTGGGTCAGTGCCTGTGCTGTACTAGGGAGCCCAGTGTCCCCACAGACCCAGTGACAGCCTATGCCCCCTCCTCTTGCCTCCTCCATTTCTAGCTCCTTGGAGCCTGGCTATGCCCTTTGCTGTCTGTCCAGGAGGAGGCTGTGCTACATTACACAGCTGCTGCTTCTCCTTCATATCCAGAGCATGTTTGGGAGCCACAGCCCAACACAAGGCGGAGGATGCAATCGTACAGCCAGAGCCTGCACTGGGAATCACAGAATCACAGAATATTAGGGATTGAAAGGGACCTCAAAGGATCATCTAGTCCAATCCCCTGCTAGAGCAGGACCACCTAGATCAGATCACACAAGAACGCGTCCAGGCGGGTTTTGAACATCTCCAGAGAAGGAGACTCAAGGGTTTCCTTAAGCCAGGAGTTAATTCAGGATGTGCTGGGTTGGCCCCAAACCTGGGCAGTGGGCTGAGCCTTACCTCCCCCGGCATCACGGTGAAACATGGCCACGTCAATGTCTGTGGGGCCAGCATGTGCCAGCAGGCTGTGATCCAGAGCTGAGCCCTGACGCGCTGTCACGTTGTCTCTGAAAGACAGGAGGCCACAGCGGTCACAGCGGCAGGAGCCCTCGGCTCTGCCCGGGTGCTCCCGGCACGCCAGAGCCCTGTGCCACTCCCTACCTGAGGTACGCCCGTTGGCTGGAGTGGGTGCGGGCAGAGCGCACGCTGCTCACCGACGAGATGGTGGAGGCCCCCAGGGTGATGCGGATGAGCCCGCTCTCCTCAAACAGCGCTGTGTTGTTGTAGGCGTTGGGGCCCTGGCAAGGTGGGGAGAGAGGCACGGGCGCTGTTAAGGGGGTGCTGCAGCAGCCCAGGGGACAGCCCTCCCACCCACATCTGCCAGCAACCCCGGGGAAGCGGGACGTCCCCATCAGCTCCTGTCCCCAGCAGGCAGCCCATTCCCAGACCTCTGGGCTGCTCCTGCTCTCGCCCACCTGCGTGCTCCTCGTGGCCTCCTCGCTCTGCCCCTTCTTGCCAAGGCAGGCCAGCTTCCAGGCCTCGCGCACCTCCTCGTTCAGCACACAGAATAGGACCAGCACAGCCAGGCCCTGTGGGGACACATGCATGAGAGACAGCTCACTGCTGCTGGCCGACCTGCTCCCCCGCAGCACCCAACCCTGGCTGCTCCCTGGCTCCTCCAGAGACCAGAGTGTCAGCCTTGGTGGCCACCAGGACAGGGAAGCACCAAAGAACCTCTTGACACTGATCAGTGTTAGCCCCCATGATGGCCATGGGAAAAGGTGGCGTGTGCCCCTGGCTGGCAGCGGCCAACGAGCGGCTGGCAGAGTCCCCTGAAGCAACACCACCCATGGTGGTGGCAGGAGGGCTGCAGGGTGCTGCCATGGGTTGCATTTGGAGTGTCCAACACCTCTGTTGCAGGCCACTCTCTTGCTCTGCTCTCAGAGCAGGGAGACCCCTTCCCTCCAAAGATGATCCTCGCTGCCCCTTGGAGGTCATCTCTGAACCAAGCACCTTGCAGCCACCTCCTGCTCCGTGCCACCACTCACCGCAGGCACAGCAGCGAGAACTGGCAGGAGCCACTTGCTGACACAGCAGTGACAATGGAAGGGACAAGGAGCCCAGCAGGATGTTGCGGGCTCAGCGAGGGCTGTCCACTCTCTGCAGACGGCCGTGGGGACCACAGGGACTGGGTCTCCTGGGCTGACCAGTGCCCTCCCCTGGCAGAGGCCCGGCAGTTACCTGGAGGCTGCAGAGGACAGTGTAGAGGTAGTGGAAAGCCAGGACACTGTTGTTGACAGCCAAGAGGCCAAAGAGCCAGGTAGTGCTAATAACTAGAAGCAGAACAAAGGAGCTCCGTAACGTCATGCTGGAGAGAGAGACAGACAGACAGACAGGCACAGACACACACCGAGAGGTTAGTGCGTGTTGTTAATCTACAGTCTAGTGCTCACAGACAGGGATCCAGAGGGGAAAGTGCACTCCTGCCCAGCCTCCCTTGCTGCGCCCAGCGCTGCGGGCACATCTCTGCGCAGTGGTTTGGCTCCTCCCAACTCCCGGGCCTTCCCTTCTGGATCACATACAGCAAACACAGGGGCCCAAACGACACAGGTCATTTAGAGCCACAGAGTGCTGAGCCAAGCTCCAGGGTTGGCCCAGGAGGGAGCAGGGAAAGGTCTCAAAATGAGTATGTAGAAGAAAACATAGATGCTGAGAGTCGACAAGTGTAGAGTGTTGAATCCAAGCAGACATAAGTGGTGGCTGTGAGCGCAGGTGGTGAAGGAGGACAGGCTGGCAGGACAATATGAAGATGAAGACATAGGAACAAGCAGAAAGAACAAAGTTTAGGAAGGGTTAAAGTGGCCAGCAAGTGTGGGAGAGAAGAGTGGCTGCAAGGCTGACACTGATGCACAGAGGGACATTCTGCGATGATGGAAGAGGAGGATGATCACTGAAAATGCTAAAACCACGAGCTGCAGGAGCTCTGCTGGGAGTTTGGCCACTAATACTCACAGAACCGATTTCTTCTTGGTCTCCTTTTGGCCTGGGGAACAGGACATCTTGGCCACAAGCAAGAACATGACGCCATTCATCTGAAAGCATTGACACTGATTAGAAGCTGTGCCAAGGGCTGCCTCTGACCTGACATCCCCAGCACAGAGTATGGGCAGACTCCAGGTTTACCAAGCCCATGCCAATGTCTCCCCTCTTTCCCCCTCACGCCCGAGCCATGACCTCCCCCAGGTTTGGCTGGAGCGAGGAGGGACAGAGAGAGGGCCTCTAACTGAGGAAGGAGAATACAGAAAAGGGGGCAGGCAGTGGGCAGCCAAGGAAGGGGTGAGTGCCCATGGTACAGGAGAAGGGAGGCAGGAGAGGGCTGTGGGTGAAACAGGACAGGGTTTTACCACAATGACGACAGTAATGGGGCCTGCAAAGCTCCAGACCAGCTTATCATGAATAGAAATCCAGCAGAAGTCGGGGTTCCCGTAGCCCTCAGGATCCAGGCCAACGGCCAGCCCTGTGGGAGCAAGGGAGAAGTCAGGTCCAGACTCACCAGCCTTGGACTTGCCCAAGCCACGTCGATCTCATCCCAGCACTGAAGAGTGTGACGGTGGTTCTCTCACTGCTCCTTGCCCTATGCACAGACTTCCCTGCCACAGGGGAAAGAGCCAGGACTGTGAGCCCCAACACTGGGGCTTCCTTTTCTGCAGGCGCCCCTGACAGCCCAGCCCAGCTGGCGTTCACTACCAGCAACAGATCACCCAAGCTCACAAGCTTGGGAAACCAGGAGACCTTAACCACAAGACCTGGGACAGCAGGAGCCCTTTGTCCATCGAACACGTCACTGGATGATGTGCTGAGGAATTCTCCCCAGGAGGCAAGATGACAGCCCTTGATACGTGGTACCCAAGTGACCACCACAGCACTGCTCACTGTCAGTGCTACTGGCCGTGGCAAGCCCACCCTCAGCTCTCCCCACCAGGTAAGCAAGCCAGACAACATCAGGGGATCAGGAGGCTGTTGAGAACCAGCACTTTTGGTATGGCTGTAGGACAAGCAGTTCTTACCAGTGATGATGGCGGGCACTCCCCAGCCGATGGCATAGTAGAAACGCATAGCCCCGAAGTTGACATTGCGGGCTTCCGTCTGCATGCGGTAGATGTGGAGGCCCTGGACGAAGAGCCAGGCGAAAGTCGAGAGGAAGAAGCAGTGGAGGAGGATGGCAATCACAGTGCAAAGAAACTGGGGAGACAAAAGCCACTCAGAGATGGTCCCACTATGCCAACGCTAACTGCACCATCCATGCCTCACCCCGTCCCCATGGGCATGCTTGTTCAAGCCCACAGACCTGGTTCTCAGTGCGGTTGATGCCCAGGAGAAAGAGCAGCTCAGAGAAGAAGAGGGTGACTGATATGTTGGAGTGGATGCTACGTGTGTTGGACTTGAAGCCTTTGAGGCAGGTCAGGACGGAGAAGGTCAGCAGCAGAGCCACCAAGGAGAGACACACCAAGGAATAGGTGACAATTGCCAATGTCTCCAGGTCACCTTCCAGTTGCTGCAGCAGCAGAGAATCAAAGGCAAATGGTAGTGTTAGGGGGGAACGCGGGAAGCTTGCTGAGTTCTCAAACTCTACTTGCATCCCACAGGGAATTTTTTGCCTGTGCCTGCTTATTCTGGGACCCAGTGGCTAACAGCCCCCACCACCACCCACAGCCCCACAGGCTGAGGTTACCTCTCGGTGCGAGCTGTCCATCAGAACCCCAAAGGTGCCAAACTGGGAGCACTGGCAGTGGACATGTGTGGTGTTTCGGTACACGAGCTCACAGTCCCTGGCTGTCCAGAAGCCGGAGGGGTTGGTCCTGCAGCCACCAAAAAGCAGAGTGCGCTTAGGAGAGAAGACAGATGATCGTGGTGTGTGGGGAAGGAACTGCACAGAAGAGGAGGGACTGGCAAGGCTTTTCTACCAGCAGATACAACTGCACTCCCACAGCTGCAGTACTGGAGCCAGAGTCCTGCAGGGACCCTGCTGTGTCCTCTCAGAAGGAATCCCCTGGGAGAGGGAGGAAATCCCCACATCCCAGTGCTGCTCAGGCACACAGCCTGTCATGGACAGGGAGACTTGGGGAATGAGGAGGTCCCTGAGGGAAGCAGCTCAAATCAAGTGGCTCAGCTGTGCGTGACTCACGGGTTGGAGTGGT
This sequence comes from Tauraco erythrolophus, assembly GCF_009769465.1. NCBI lineage: Eukaryota > Metazoa > Chordata > Aves > Musophagiformes > Musophagidae > Tauraco > Tauraco erythrolophus. The sequence goes on from NC_141476.1 coordinate 13,649,830, forward strand.
TCCACTGGACACAGAGAGGTTTGCTCCTGTTGGCCGTCTCCAGCAGGCGAAATTCCAGCACGAGAGGAGTGTCCAGGGGCCCTCGCAGGAAGGTGTGATTGCTGAACACAGACACGCTCACGATGGGGGAGTTCATCACGGGATTCTTGGGGAGCCTGCAAGGAGCAACAGAGCTCTACCATCACCGTGCCTGGCAGCTGCAGCCCTCTGGGGACTTCCCAGATGTCCTGCACTGATGTCTCAGAAGGAGCAGCTGTGCCCAGCCTGCACCACGGGGTCAGGAAATACAGGGCAGAGCAATGCCAAGGTGGAACAGGCAGAGCATCGCGAGACCGCCTGGCTGGGGACCAAACCCAAGCCATCGCAGACAGGCTCAGCAACTGCTGGAGAGCGCAGAGCAGAGTCCAGCCAGCCTCTCTCCACTGGTGCTTGTGGAGGGCTTGAGGAGGACGTACCTGATGCTGCGGCGATCCACCTGGTAGCGTGCAGGCAGCAGCCCCCCCAGGGTGCGGTATATGATGAGGATGATCACAGTGAGAGCAGGCTCGGGCTCCGGCAGTGCCTGCCTTGGGAGGAGTTCTCCACAGTGTAGTTCCCTTCGCCTCCAGCCAGTGTGGGCACCGCCGTAGGAGCAGCTGAGGTGCACAAGGGGATGGTGAGAACACACACTGCTCTGAAGGCAGCTTGTGAGTCCACCAGGAGCCTTTCGGATGTGGTGGAGTCAGAAGCTCTGAGCTCTCAAGAGCGACTTGTGGACCTCTGACAGAGCCAGGTATCAGCAGGGGCACATCTTTCTTCCATGCCCACCCACGCTGTTCCCCAAGTGATGCTCACATACTCACCTTCAGCTTTTAGGGGGCTCACCACGGACAGCGGCAGCACAACATGGGTGTGGGGGTCCCAGGCAGGCTGGCCCCGAAAGAGGCTGCTGTGGTAGCGAGGGTAGCGCCGGCGGATATGGGAGTGGTTCTCCATGCGATCAATGCTCAGCACTGCAGAGGAGCAAAGGAGCATAAGTCAGCTCTAGGATGGCCACCTGGAGAGCAACCGTGCTCCAAGGTACCTCAGGTTTGAAGTCACTGGCAAAGGGATCATATGAGCCACAGGCTGCATTGTGGCTATGTCCCATGTTTGGGCATGACATGAGATCCCAGCACCCACGATGCTTAGTCCCAGCCCAGATCCTCACTCTGCCGTAGGGCAGGCTACTTCTGCCACCGAGGCCAGCAGCTTTTTCACTAGAGACTGGGAGGTAACTGGGCATCACACTCCCAGCTCTGCTGGCTCTTGGTGGTGGGTCATCAACTCCAGGCAGGGATGGGATCAGGATGTCTCTCACAAACACCTCCCCATGTTTAGGAGAGCCACCAAGGAGGTTATCAGCACCCTTGCTGAGGTGAAGCAAGATGAGAAGGGGACAGGGTGTGATGGAGGAGCGGCTCTGTACCCCCACAGCTAGGCCCCAGCACCAGCCAGCCCCTACTCACTGATGTTGGGGGTGACGACACCGACGGATTGAGGTAGGTGAGTTTTCATGTTGCTTGGCCAGCGTGCCCGAGTAGTCCCCGCAGCTGCTCCATGAGGCTGGCGCTGCCATGCTCACTGTGTGGCAGCATGGCCCAGTGCTCCCGGTTCTCAGGTGCCAGCACGGAGCTGCCTGCACGCAGCAGGTTCTGCATGGGGAGACATAGGGGCAGGGGGTGAGGGAAGTGCTGCCTTTGAGCCCTGTCCTGACCACCCCTAGGCTGCAGCACAAGAGCTCGGGGAAGAGGGGTACTTTCTGCTTCGATGGACCCACACTCTCAGGACTCACCAGCCACTGTCCTGCAAAGACACCTTCCCTGCACCCTGCCATGAGCGACCTGCAGGCAGCACTAAGACCTCCCTTTGCCTTCCTCCCCAGGCTGAGCAAACCCCGCTCACTGCCTCTCCTCATTCACCGTGACCTCGAGCCCTGATCACGCAGGTGGCCTTCATGGGTCTCATTCCTGTGGATCACTGTGTGACACTGGGGAACCCAGTGCTTCTGACGTGGGTCTCACAGCATCCTTGATCCCTCAGAGACCAAGGCTCATGGTGGCTGATAAAGAGAAGCATCATCAGAAGCCACCCTGCTCCGGGGGAAGGACTCACCTCATTGAAGTGGGCATCCTGCGTGGCTGTCAGGCCAAAGCCACGCTGCTGGCTCTCAAGGCCATGAGGCGGGACAGCAGGCGGAAAGCGATGTGCACGTCGTTGCCAAAGTAGTGGTCCATGTGGTCTGTCACGGCCCGGAGCCGGTGGGCCAGCTTCTTGGCTTCAATTGTGTTGAGCTCAGTCTCGTTCCTCTCCAAGCCCTCCAGCTGCCGGTGGGAGAAAGGAGGTGAATAAACAATTAAGTGGTTCCTCCCTGGGAAAACTGGGATGCTGCAGGCCCCGCTTGTCCCAAAGATAGACTTCTGAACCCATGGCACAAGCCAGGGACACTCACAGTGGTGGTCACTAGAACAGGGAGCGTCTCTGGCAGACAAATAGCCTCCAGCAACACATCAGAGGTTGCACTGGGCCAGTCCAGCTAACCAGTACCACACATGACAGAGGCCAAGGATATGAAAGGACAGGGCAAGCATCTAGCACACTTCCCTGGAAACTCTCCTGGCTTCAGTGACAGTTCAGCCTTGATGGGATGAAAGTGTTTTAATAAACTTGCCTCGATACTTCAAAGGGATTTGTCACTGAAGGGTCTGAGGGCTACAGATGTCCCATGGGGCAGATCTCCTGGCAGCTTCAAACACCCCTGCTCAGGGTTATTTGTTTTCCTCTCAAATACTGGGGCAGGACACAGGTCATTTCTGATGGGGATGCTCAATAGATGAGACAAAATCAAAGTGAACTTCAGCTCAGACCAGTGCTCCCACAGTATAGGTTTGGGGGCAGGAGATGGGAAGAGAAAGGTGCTGAGCACTGTGGCAAGGCCCACTCTACTCTAGGTGCCCACAGAGAGCTGAGCTCTTTTAACCTGGCTGAGATGAGCCTTTACTTGTATGACTCCTGCCCTGTCAGGGCTGCAGAGCCAGAGGGGATTACCAGCATGAGAGCTCCTTGAAGGCAGGTGAAGTGCAGTTGAAGAGATCTGGCTCCAGCCAGCCCTTCTCCTCATCACAGTGTCTGGTGGCTGCACCTAAAACCATGAGGAAGGGTATGTCTGAAATTCAGCACAGGGCAGACGGTGTCCCTGCTGCATCCCCCCACAGGGACCCTCTGCACCAGCTAACCCAAGAGCAGCACCAGCAAGCGATGGGGAGGGCCTGTAACACCCCAGGGCCATCCTTCTGCTTTGCACCAAAGCAACCCATTCCACCTTGGTCTGCATCACCTTGGCAAGCTGCTGCCATCCCGTCCCTCCAGGAGCTAGGTTCCTGTGTGTGCTTCTGGGCTGCATCACACCAGGTGCCATCGTAACAGAATCACAAAAAGGAATAAATGACGTCGCAGGACTTAAGCTGGAGAAGCCCTGGTTCCTTGTGGGGACGTGTCCGGGCACATTTGACCCCAATGTACTGAAGCCCATGCAGCTCTAGTCATGCCCAGCTGACAGCCTGCAAAACCTGCTGAGGTCCTGCCTCTCTCTACAGGGCAAAGTCACCCCAGGAGGACAACACCCCTGCTGTGGGGCTGGCAAATCCACCCGAGGTGAGCCCCTGCAGCCAAGTAGGATGGCGGAGTGGGATGGTGGAGAACCCATCCAGCAGTGCAGGTTCAGTACCCAGTGCAAGATCCCAATTCCTGGCTGGGACCCAAGCACTACTGCACAGCAATGGAGATACCAGCAATGAATGGGATCAGCTGTTAACCACCACCAAAAGTGCAACTAAAGCCACATGGAGAGCAGCATCCTGGGCCGGGAGCATCACCACAACACACTTGAGCAAAAGCAACCCTGTTGACTCCAGTGTATCTGGCAGGACTGTGGATAAGGCCCTCCTGGGGAAGGCACCAGGGCACAGGAGCCCCACCCAGGTGCTCATGGCTGGGAGAAGGCAGCAGTGTGGCCAAGTGGGGTGAAGTAGCCTGAGCAGACTTCAGTTGCTGCTCAGAAAAGCCCATGACTAGTGTGCCCCACCCCCCCACCCCCCCCTCTCCAGCTCACAGCTGTCCTCCCCAACCACCTTTCTCCCAGCAGCAGAAGTGCAGGGACCAGTGCCATTGCAGCTGGGAGCAGAGAGAACAAAGCAACCTCCCACTGCGGCCTTCCCCCAGCAGAGCAGAGCGATCGGCTCAGTGCAGATCTGGGCAGGAATCTGGCCCCCGTCCCTCTGCCTCCCTCTGCCAACCGGGCAGAGGGAACAGATGTTGTGCTGAGCGTGCCCATCAGCTCCTGCCCCGTCCTACTGCCCCCTGCTCAAACAGCTCCCCGCTTCCTCCACCCCACGGCCATTCCTCCATGGCCTCCCTGGCCTCACTACCCACTGCTCATCACCAGCTCCTTCCCCTCCCAGCCTAAGCAAGCAGTACTAGCCCAGGAGAGCCAGCATCCATCCCCGCCAGGGAGCAGAGCGCAGACCTGCCCACAGCCAGAGCGGCCAGGCTCAGGACAGCGGGTAGCAGGGGCTGCATGCGGCTGCAGCCAAGGTTGTGCTGGTTAGTGTGCTGGGAGCGGGAAAGCGGCGTGTAGGAGCGGTGAGGCCAGGCAAGCATTGGGAAGACGCTCAGCAGCTCCAGAAGCAGCAGGGAAAGTGCAGGGGTGTGCAGGGTGCCAGGCATGAGCGGGAGGGAAGCCATGTGGCACAGCCCTGACAGCACAGGGGAAAGGAGGTGGGAGCAACCTTACCTGTACCCTCAAGCCTGAGCACGGAGGGCGAGAGAACCAGGGAGAGAAGCGACAACAGTTAGGAGCTGAACTTGCCTCCTCCCGGGGCGAACGGCTGGAGAAGGACAGGGTTTGTATGTCCCCTGGGGCTCGCACTGCCCTACAGTCCCAGACACCCTGCTCACACCTTTGCTGCCACCGAGGAGCGCCTCCTCCAGCTCGAGACGTGACTCCTACCCAAGACACTCACCTAACAGCACACTCTGCCCTGCTCCCTTCGCAGCACACACTGAGGAAGGGGCCAGCAGAGCCACAGCAAGGTGCTGTGGATGCCAAGCTGCCGTGCCAGGCCTGACCCCAACCTCAAGCCCACTGAAACCAAAAAGCATCAGGAAGAAGGTGGGGACCGAGGCTGAGGGAGCAGAACAGCCCCTGGGCTGCGTGATGGGCCTAGACCCTACAGCCTGTTCCCAGCCCCATGGCCAGTCCCCTTTGCTCTCCCCCATGCTGCAGCACTTTCTCCTTCAACTTCCTTCTCTCACCCTCGAGCCCGGCTAAATGGGACTGGGACAGCACAAGAACAGAGCGATATTGTAGCCAGGCTGCTCCATCCCCACCACATCCCCCACTCACCCAAGGAGCCTTTGGACACAGCACCGCAGCCGAGAAGCCAAACTTGGTCTGGGGCCACCACACCCCTGCCTTCAGGCTTTTGGGGCAGCCATCATAGAGCACTGTGGAGACACGCACCCCAAGGGGCTTGTCACAGGGGGAGGCCACTGACACCAAGCTCCAGGGCACCAGCTGCCCACCGTGCCCACACTCACCCTCGCAGCCGCTGGGCGTCACCTCGGCAAAAGGGCTGTCGCAGCTATTGCACTGGCGCCCGATGACCCCAGGCCGGCAGTGGCACCGGCCCGTCTCCTTGTCGCAGGAGCGCGAGGCAGAGCCGACGGGGTAGCAGTCGCAAGGCAGGCAGGTGTCACTGCCTTTAGGGCGGTAGTGGAAGTCCTGGGGGGAGATGGGGACAGCCATCAGTCAGCCCATCAGGACAGCAGCCGAAGCCGGCACCTGGGAACCACTGGAGCCAGGGCAGAGAAGGGCCGGGCTCTCCTGATCTGCAAGCACCCCCCACTGCCCCCACTGTCACCTGCTGGGACAGGAGGGCCGCACAGAAGAGCTGGGCAGGGATCCAGCTCAGCAGCGGGCACACAAAGCAGGGACTGGGGAGCTGCCTGGTCTTTGGAGGGGACAAGGGACAGCATCAAGGAAGAGCAGAGCTCCAGGCAAGCCATGGGCCATGTCCCCACGGGCACAGCTGCCCCTCACCTTGCAGTGGCACTGCCCGTTGGTTTTATTGCAGTCGGGGTCAAAGCCCTTGTTCACATCACAGTTACAGGGCCCGCAGGTAGGGTTCCCCCACCAGCCCTTCGGGACACTGCTGGTCCATCCTAGGGAAAAAAAATACCTCTGCTGTTACAAACAACCAAATCCCCGGGCCTTCTCCACCACCAGCCCAGCTGCTCAGCAGCTTCAAGGAGCCGAGTGGCACTGAGAGGTCCCGGGTCATGTAACAGGTATGAGGGCAGCACAGAGCCAGGCATGGATACTGTGGCCCTGCCCTGTGCCTCACATCTCACCTGTGCTCACAGTCACTGCCCGAAGAAAAAGTTCCCTCCGCACTCGCACACGTAGCCCAAGGGTGAGCCTGGCTTGCGGCGACACATCCGACTTGTTCTTGCAGGGGTTGAGGTGACACACATCCACGCAGTCCCCTCCATAGTACCCTGAGTGTGGACAGAGAGCACCGTGTAGAACAAGCACCTTCCACCCGCCGAGAGGTGCCAGAGCACAAGAAGCAGATTCAGGGGCTCAGGAGGAATTCTGCCCTCCAGAAAAATTATTGAGTGTCTGACAGGGATGTGACTTGCCCGAGGGATGGACAGGAGAGCAATCACAGGCAAGGAGGGTAGTCACGGCAGGAGAGGAGAGACAGACAGGTGTGGAGAGCAAAGGCGTGGCAGGGCGCTGCTGGCCCTACCTGGCTGGCAGATGCAGGAGTAGCTCTGCACTCGTCCTTGGCAGACGCTGTTGGCTGGGCAGGGGCTGGAGTCGCAGGGGCGCGGCACGCTGCAGCCAGCCTCCACCCGCAGGGCATGGCTGGGCTTGGGCAGCACTGTCCCGGTGACGCTGTCGCCCAGTCGCACACCCTGCAACACAGGCGACAAATTTCATGGTGAAGCTAGGACAGATACGCAAGGCTCCAGTCCTCCTGCCCTCCACACACCCCTAGGAGCAGCCACTCCCCATCACCCCCGCTGTGTTGATTTACAGCTGTCCCACGGCACCTCGGAGCCTTGAATGCTCAGAGAGCGAGTGTCAGCAGCAGGATGGACGCTGGCAGCAGCTGCCAGGCCTGGTTTCCACCCCTCCATGTAACAGACCCACTGGAAAGGGAAGGCTTAGAGCGATGGACTCACCTGTATGCAGCCCTCAGCCCGTTCTGCACCTCACCAGAGCCCAGGACTCCCCCGACGTGTAGGGTTTTCACCTTCAGGCCATGCAGTTCATTTCCGACAACCACCGTATCCTGCAGAAGCAAAGGGAGGTAACATGGGGCAATTGGCATGAGCCCTGCCCCAGCCCTCTCTGAGGGTGCAGAGGCCCAGCCCGACCTGTGTATGCCAAGCACCCCCCACAGTCCCTGTCCTGGTGCCGGAGGTCTCAGGCAGCACTACCTGGTACAGCCCGAAGTCCAGGGTGAGGGTGATGACATAACGTGAGTCTCGCCCGCTGCGGACGTCCCGCAGCTCCAGCTGGAGGTCGTGCCACTTCCCATCGCTGAGCCGCAGCTGGTCCAGGAGGAGGCTGGTGCTGCGCCCGGAACCCCTGCTCACCATGAAGGAGAGCAGGCCCCCAGCCAGCTGCAGAGAGGGAACCAGCAACGGCAAGCAGTGAGCGAAAGCCTTGCCAGCTCCGACTGCCTCCAGCCTACCCTCCCTCTGAGCATGGGGGAGGGAAACCCGGCCCTCCTAAACACCTCTCCCTGCGACCACCCCTCTGCTTGGGCCTGGAGTCAATATGGAGGGCAGGCTTCTCCTGCTCTCCCGGGGCAGATGACAGTAGAGGCTGGGGCACGGTGCTGCGGGCTGCGGCCGGGCCCTACCTGGCAGAGCAAGGGGTGGTGTACTGGCCAGCATGGGCCTGCAGAAGCACCCCGTCCGGCTGGCGCGTCCGAAACGCCAGCCCCAGGTACCACGGCACCGAGATCTTCACATCTGTCTTGAAGTCCCAGGTCAGGACACTGTTGCCCTGGAAATAGTGGGCATGGTGCATGGCTGGAAAGGAAAGTGGAGGTGAAGAGAAGGGATGGGCACTACATGGGGAGCACTAGATGCAGGGACAACAGAGCTAGTTCATCCCATATGGACTCCTTACTCTGCTTCTACAGCAACCCCAGCACAGTCTTGCACGTACCCACCCTGCCCACACCCAGCAGCACCCGCTCACTCACGGTGGTGGCAGTCTTTGCCCCCGAAGCCAACAGGACAGAGGCACGAGTAGGTCCCCCAGCTGACGGAGCAGGTGCCACCATTCTTGCAGGGGCTGGAGTCACAGAACGTGTGCTTGGCATGGCAGCCTGGAGGTATCAAAGTCACTCACATCAGCCTCAATCTGCTCACCACCTTTTTCCCCAGCCCACGTGGAGGCACCACTGCCCGCCAGCCCTTTCCCTGGCTGCCAGAGGGGCAGGCCCAGGCACTCAGCATGTCTGCACCAGCCCTGCCTGCGCAGGGACGAGGCTCAAGGCTGTTGCTGCTCCTTATGCCAGAAGAAAGATGCTGCGGAGCTGGACTGACCACCTAGCGTCTCCCAGACAGGCCAGATCTGCAGGCTCTGCACTTAGGGTCAGGGGACATTCCCAGAGCATTAGCTGGGGTGGGGACTGGCTAATTTAGGGGGATCTGAAAGCCCCATTCTCTGATGGGAAGCTGCTCAGCTCCAGCTGTGCTGCCATGACACTGTTACAGCCCAGCAGTGCTGCTGCGTGAGCAGGAGAGGTAATTCCTAGGGCAGGGGCTGGCAGGAGCAGAGGCACTGGTACCTGCAGCAGTTCCGTTGTTGGCGATGTAGGAGGCCAGGTCAATGCGTTCGCTGTCGATGTATAGATCTCTCATGCATCCCACAAAGTCCCGGTGAGTGATGGGGAAGTTTTCCGGCAGGTTGGGGACCCCTCCGAGAAGCAAGGGACCTGTGAGGTCCAGGGACCTACAAGGACAGAAGCCGAGGGCTTCAAAAGCCACAGCGACCTCAGGCCAGCCAGCTGGCTGCCCAGCGCAAGGGAAAGCGGATATCCTCGGGGACAGGCGCACAGCCAAGGTCCCAGATGTGAAGGGCTGAGCGCAGGGGACCCAAGCGCCCTGCTCCTCTCCCCACCGCAGCAGCGCCCAGCAGTCCCCGAGGAACTCACTTCTTCGAGCTGGTCTGCACACCCTCTGCGGCACAGGAGTAGTTCCCAATCTCACTGCCGAACTGCAGGGCCACCGAGGCGTCACATTCGTCCACTGTCAAGATGGCCACCTTGTCCTTGGAGGGGCCCTGCACCACCCCCAGGGCACTGACCTTGGGCTGAAACCGAATGCAGGCCATTAGCAGCACATGTGCCCCCGGAGCCGGGCACCCAAGGGCTTGCATGACCGCAGGGAAAGGGCCTGAGCATGGGATGTACCGCAAGCAGTGGCCAGGGATGGACACGAACAAGGACATGACATGGAGCACGTTCCTGCAGCCTCCCACTGTAGTCCTGAGGGTCAATCTACCCCTGCGCCGGCTGTCTGCTCCATTGCACCCATCCCCAAGGGCTGAAAAACCACCTCCACCTTCTCTCCACAGCCTTCCCCGTGGGGCAGAGCCAGAGAACAGGAGAGTGGGAGCTGCTCACCCCTGCACGCGCCGGGGGACAGCGGGGGCACACGTACCTTGTTATAGTAGCGGAGCTGCAGCGTGTGCCACTGCCCATCACTCACGCCCCCCGGCAGGTAGGGGCTCACCACCGTGCTGGACTCTCCTGCGGAGACAGGGATGCTGCCATGCTGAGGGAAGCCTGACAGCCCTCAGACGCGCCCGCCCCTCCTGCAGGCACCAAGTCCAGCGTGCTGCCAATGGCCTCGTGCAGGAGATGAAGCTCATGGTGATATACCAGAGCAGAACAGCAGCAGAGACCCCAAAAGGGTTTGATTTGGTTTGTGCTCACAAATCCCCGGCCTGCACTTGCACTCTGAAGCCTAGGGAGGGTCCTCAGACACACGCCCATCCCCTGGGCCATCCACTGACGCTCACCAACACCTCTTCCAATCCTGTCTCCCTTGGCACAGACTCCATGCAGGGCAGCACCTCACTCTGCCCACTCAGCGCAGGCTTTCTTGCGCTGCCAGGACACAAATCCCGCGACAGGCAGGGCCAAGCCTACCTGTGGAGTACTTCAGCTGCACCTGCCCCTGGATGATCTCCACCGACAGGAAGTCGTGCCTCTCGTTCAGGCGCCCGTTGTAGAGCAGGAGACCGCTGGGCTCCACGGTGCTGAACCTGGGGCAGGGAGGAAGCAGGAGGGCAGGGTGTGCGCAAGGAGCAGACGGAGATCCCTGCCCTCCCATGGCACACACCAGCATCCTGGCACAGGGACAGGATGAGACACTGTCACAAGCCCAGCTGTGAAGGGGTTGGGAGCTTGGTCCAGTGGAATGCTTTGAGAGCATGGGGCCTGGCATGAAGGCAGAGAGCTGGCAGCAGGGAAGGGCAGAGGCACTGAAGGAAGGGATGAATGGATGCCAGGGGAGACAATCAGTGCAGATTCGGAGCCCTTTGGCTAAAGGCACCGGGACAGCACCGTGGCAAGGCAAAGCTGGTAACGCAGGGGTCTGGAGCGCATCAGCGAGTCCCTGGACAGGCCCAGGGTACACAAGAGCCACCAGAGCAGGGCCAGGTGAACGGGTGGGTGCTGGTGTCCAGCGGAGGAAGGAGAGGACTCACGAGAGGGCGAGGGTGAGGTGGAAGCGCTGGCGCAGGCCCCGGAACATAACGAAGGAGCGCGGTGGGAAGGAGCGTGTGGACACCTCACAGAAGGGCATCTCGAAGCCGCCCGCCGGGCACTGGCAGCGGAAGCCCCCATCGGCGCCATTGGTGCAGGTGCCACCGTTGCGGCACACGCCAGGCACACAGCGTCCCAAGCGGCTGTCCACTTCGCAGTTCTCACCTGGTGGGGAGCAAGACGAGAGGTCTGCGACATGTCCTGGCTGGCGGGCACACACGCAGTGGCCACTCGTGCACTCCTTGCCCTGGAGTGCAGACCTCAGCCTTGGTTTGGAGCAGGGCAGCCAAGGGGCAGGAGTTTGTGGGGCAGCTGGGGGCAAGCGAAGGATATGACAACCCAGGTGTCACCCAGGTGTTCCCCACAGTAGCCAGTAAGCCAGCTACCTCTGCCAGCCCTGCAGCCTGATCCACTGGGCTGGACAGGACACCAGCTCTGGCTGAAAGGGCAAGTTTGGACCCAGGACGGCATGAGAATGGGACATGAGGAGAATGGCCACAGCTGGGCTGCACAGTACTAAGGATGGGGAGGTCAGGACAAGCCAGAGAAGTCCTGGTGATGCTGAGAGTGCCTCCTTGGGCACTGCCAACGCACAGGCCTGGGACAGGGCATCGCAGTCCTGGCTCTGGGGTGTGGGGACAGCCCAGCACCACTGAGCTCCCCTGCCAATAGCTCTGAAAGTCTCACCCACAGCACCAGGAGCCTCCTAACCTAGCGTGCAAGCTCTGATGTAGGAGCAAAAGCCAAGTGGAAAGTAGCCAGAAGAGGGACACCGAATACCCTTGCACCTTGCTGACATCAGTGACAGGGGTGCCCCAGGCCAGCTCAGTGGTGGGTGTGGTGCGAGGGGTCTGACCAGCCCCTTTTCCTGTGCTGTCCCCACAGCACGCAGAGAACCACTCAGCTGCAGTTCTACACCCTGGGTGCTGCTCCCATTACTTGCTCCATGGCACACAAGGAGGACGAGGAGACAGCATGAAGTGACAGGGAACTGAGCTCCATTACCCTTCCGCTAATGGCTGTTCACGCTTCAGATGCCGGGGGTTAATTACCACTGACTCTGCTTATCTCACCAGGAGCCATGGACAGGAGAGCGGCTCCAAGGCAGCAATCTGCTGCCATGCTCCATCCCAGCAGCGAGGGCAATGAGGTGCTCCCTTCCCCCACTAGCCACAGGCCACCCCGCCCCTCACAGGTTGCCAGTGGCCAGGCAAGGGTCTCCACAGGGCCTCTTGGGGACTTGTGGCAACAAGACTCGGGCCGGCCCAGGGAATGCCCCCCAGAGCTAGGACCAGATCTGCCTGGCTGGGATCCTGGCTGGTGGGGGCAGCTAGGCGCAGCCCTCCCTGTCTGTTTTGGTGTGGGCAGCAGCTCACCCACTGCGCCTGAGGCCAGTGGGGCTCAAGCCTCGCTAGACAGGCTGACCATTGGCAAGGCTGCAACAGCACCTCTGATGATTCAGAGCCATCGCCCCACTGGTATGGGGCAGAGCTGAGGAGCCTCCTGTGCTGCAGCCTGGCTGGTCCAACTGGTCCTCGTGGTCTGAGAAAAGGCTGGAGGTGGTAGCTGGGTCCCCAAGGAGCCCTCCATGCCGCCTCCCTGCAAAACAGATTTCTATGGCAACCTCAGCGCTGCACATCCAGCTCCATGGAAACGCAGAGAGTCAGGAGCAGAGCGGGACCTCTGCGGGCACAGAGGGGCTCCGACACCCACCTCCTGCTGGGCAGAGCACCCTGCCATGGTGACCGCAACACCAAGGGACCCGCTCACCCCTTCCCCCACGGCCCCCAGCACTGGGCACTCACCGCTGAAGTGCTGGCGGCATAACGCACGTGTATCCCCCCTCCTTGCGGGTGCAGATCCACCATTCAGGCAGGGGTTGGAGTAGCAGAGGTTGATCTCCGTTTCACAGTAGTCCCCGGTGAAGCCCTGCGGGCAGCGGCACCGCAGGCCAGTGATGGGGTGGATGGGCCGAAAGAGCGTGGAGGGGGAGGCGATGAAGGGGGCTGAGCTGTCAAACTTGAGGACGGAGATGCACTTCATGTAGTTCTGGCAGGGCTCCCGCAGGCAGACGTTGTCATCGAAAGGGCAGCACCTCCAGCATGGAGGCACCTGTCAGCACCATGCGCTTCATGTACAGCTGCTCCTGCAGCTCCTCCGAGCTGAAGAGCGGCCGCCTCGTGGCGCCAGGGCCGAGAAGCTGACGTTGAGCACCGTGCCGCCCACGTCTGTGTCGTTCTGGATGTTGAAGATGAAGATGTCCTCCTTTGGGCGTCGCGAAGCACAGTGGCACCCCCTTCCAGGAAGGTGGGACAGCAGCGGGGAGAGGAAGCGCCTCCTGCCACATGTTCTCAGCCGCACCTTGATGCTGTAGCCACATGTCCTCAGTGATGATGATCACCCGCCAGGACGCAACTGGGCCGTCACCTGTGGATCCCAATCTGCGGGAGGGAACAGGGACACGCTGCAGGTCTTTGCCTGCTGCTTAGTGGGTTCTCCTGTCTCCCACTCCAGGGCAGGGCCCTGCATTCCAGCGTAGCCCCCAAAAGGCCTGAGTCCTTGGCTAAGGAAGCTTGGAGCTAGCCCTGGGGGCTAGCAGGGTGCCACCTGGGCTAGAGGGGGAGCCATCGGTGTGGCTGCACTTTTCTCCCTCCCATCAGGCTCTCCACTGAGATAACTCCAGGTTTCCTCCCTGTCCTGGATCTCGGCAGCAAACTGAGCTCTCAGAAACAAAGATGCTCATGAGAAGCGGGCAGAAGGAAGGCCCAGCAGGAGGCTGGGCAAACACAGAAGCCGATGCCAGGGCCCGGGGTGTTTTGCTTCCTGCTGCGCCCTGTCTGCCTCCCCTGTGCTGCCTTTCCCTGCGCTTCCTCCTGCCATTTCCTTCTTCTCTCCTTCAGGGTCTCCCAGGCTTTTGTGCTGGTCTCCCTACTTCCCCACTTCTCAACCATCTGCTCCGCATCTCTTCCTCCCTCAGCCCATCTCCAGTTTGTTTAATTCTCTTTAATCTTTTTTTCCTTGGAAACAACTCCCTCCCCTTGGGACCCCGCACCACGCAAGCAATCTCCCAAGCATGAACACAGGAGCATGCCTGCCCCCTTGGCGCGTGCCCGCCTGCTGTCTCCCAGGACCTTGGCCATTAGCAGCATCTCACCCAGCAGCTCCAGCTGCAGGGGCCGGGCAGCACAGCACCAGCCCGCACAGGCAATGGCCGCAGTTCCCGCCCTCAGCATCCTCTGCCCAGGTAGAAGTCTGGGCAAGCAGTTTTATTTTTTGGTCATTAACTCTCCTTTCCATGTGACCCCAGTTGGTGGCTTTGCCAGGAGGCATCCTACAAAGCAGCCTTCCAAGGTCTCTCTTGCTCAGGTCACCCCAGGCACCTTTGCCAGCAGCTTTGGCCAGGGCACCCACGGAGGAGAAGCCTGTCTGCTGCTCCAGGACACCACCTCTCTCCCAGCCCTGCTCCTTCTGGGCCCCCTGCCCCAGCGCAGGCTCCGGCAGGCAGAGCCAGCCTTCAGTATGGTGAAGCAAGGACCACGCCAACCTCTGTGGCCTCAGAAATGCTCAGTGAGGCTCATCAATAACCTCACTGCACCTGGTGAAACGGGGTGATCCATCTTCCAGCCCATTGCCAGCACTCCAATACCGGAGCCCCACAGACATTGGCAGCACATGGCTGTCACCTGCTCTTCCCATCTCCCGCCCCACATCCACCTGAGAGCCTCAAACTCCCACATTTCCTTGGAAACCTGGCTCTCCATCATCATACCAAGGCAACGTTAACATCAGCACATCTCGACGGTGACTCCCAGGACTACCCTGGGTACCAAGCCTTGCTGTAACGTCCCCTACACATGACCAATGAGAGGGAAATGCAAGCCACTCCCTTCCCCCAGGGACATTGGGTTCGGCTGCCTGTGCCCACCTGCAGGCAAGGCCACCCAAATGATGGGTGAGGAGTTTTCTGGGATGCTTCCCATTCCCCATCTGCCACACTGATCCCCTGGCAGGTAAATTGGCTCCACAGAGACAGCCTCATGCATCCTCTCCCGAGCATCTGTGTCAGGTTCAACACTCTGGCTCCCAGTCTAAACGCCAACACGGGAGATGGACTTGGGAAAACTAGGCAGGAGGGTGGATCTTGCTCCAGGGGAGGAGCAGCTAAAACAAAGATGCCCCCAACAGCACAGAGGCAGTCCCCCCTCTGCCTCATCCCAGCCCTAACACGTCCCCCAGCACACCATGGGCGTTGGGCAAACCAGGCGCCCAGGGCTGGGCCGTTCAGGCTCTGCCCCTTTGCCTTGCAGCCAGAAAGCTGAAGGATGAGCCCTCAACAGCTCTGCCAGCCCAGGGGCAACCGTGTGGGTTATAACTGAGCACACTGGTGCAATTGTTCCGGTCAAAGGATCCTGTGCCAAAGGTGCCATTGTCCGGTCTAGCCCGCGGTGGCCCTGGAGGACCCCAGAGCGTTACTGGTGTGAACACAGGAGAGCGGCTCGTTTACTCACACACTGTAATCTCTGCCCCTCCTCTCAGACCCTGTGCTGTTCAGAGGAGGGAGGGGACCCACAGTCTTCAAGGTGATCCTGTCCTCGCCTGCACAAAGGCACAGCACTGCCTCGTGCTGCCACGTCTTCCCTGCCCGCCCTTCCAAGTGGGACATAACCACGTGGCACATCTCCCCACACAGATGTAACCATGGGCAGCTGCTCAAGCAAGCATCACTACCAGGACGGCCCAGGACAAACTAATGGACTGGACCATTGCCACAGGCAGCCCTGGCCAGCCCGTGCCAAGGCCACATGTGAAACAAGCCTGGCAAACTCAGCCAGAGCCTGCTCAGCACTGCTTCACCTGCAACCCAGTGCAAGGTGGCACAAGGGGCAGCAGGCGTTCTGGCACACGGTCAGCCTCAGCCCTGACGTGCACCAGGGTGTAGATACCAGCTCCCATCCCCCACCCATGCTCCAGCTCCAAGCCTCGCGTGCAAAGCTGCCTTCACCATTCTTCTCTTCCCATGGCTGTCACACAGCAAAGCCTTTTGATTTCTCTCAGCCCCGTTTGAAGTTTTGCAGTGCAGGAGGATTTAAAAATTGAAACATCTCCCTTTTTTCCCCATCTCTCTCTCTTCTACTCTTCAGAAGGTGAAAGCTTTCTGGCGACCCTGCAAATTCCTGCGCAAGCGCCAGCCTGCGCGCTGGGGCTGGTGCTCTGGAGATAAGGCTCACACCAGGCTGGGGGAGCAGCGGTGCCAGTACAGTCACCCAGGAGCTAATCTCCTGGAGGAAGGGGGGTTGCTTCCTTCTGAAATCAAACTGCTCAAGCCCCATATAGAAACAAGGTGAGCAAACACCCCTCTGCATGACACCCTCCCAGCTCTGACATGGAGGGCAGCATGAGCAGTGGTTACAAACAGCTCTGTCCAGCACCCGGCTGGACGTGCTGGGGCATTTAGACCTGCCTGGGACTCAGCACAAGGAATCTGCACCATCACCTGCATTTCCCTGAAGCACCTTCTCCCTGTAAGAGCCTCACAGGCTGCTGAGAGCACCCCCAG
The DNA here is from genome assembly GCF_009769465.1 of Tauraco erythrolophus. Taxonomy (NCBI): domain Eukaryota; kingdom Metazoa; phylum Chordata; class Aves; order Musophagiformes; family Musophagidae; genus Tauraco; species Tauraco erythrolophus. The sequence continues at coordinate 13,666,264 of NC_141476.1, forward strand.
CCCTGGGATGCAGAAGCCGAGGGGAAAGCCCCAAGCGTGGCTCAGCTTGCTTGGCGTTAAGCTGCTCCCCGAGCCACCAGCAGCCTGCGCATTCCCTCCCGAGGGACCACCTGGCGAGGTAGCACCCCGCGGTCTGCCACCGCTTTCACACCCGCTCCCTTCTCAGCGGGAAGCGTGCAGGTTGTCCCAGCTCCCTCTCCTCTCCCTTGTCCCCTTCCTACGGTCTTGCCTCTGGCCAAGGGTCGAGAACGAGCTCGGTCTGAGCACAGCTGTCTCCTGCTCTCCTCTCTCAGGCTCTTGGTTCACCCGGCCAGTAAGCCGCCAGGCCCAGGGACAGCTCTGGCCCTCCCTGAGGGCTGCTCAGTGTCCAGCAATAGGCAGGCAGATGTCTGCCTGATTTATGGCTGCTACTTAGACCTCAGCTGATGCGAACACCGAGTCCTGGGGCAGGCTGGAGCCCAGCATCATCTCTGAGGAGCAAGGAGGCCATGGCCAGGAAAGAAGGCAGGCTGCAGGGTGTCCGTGCTTTGGCACAGCCCAGCCCACAGCCAGAAAGCATGAGTGCCCCTTTCTCGGCTCCCTGGCCCCACAGCCCTCTCCAGTAAGCTCCACCATAACACAATGTCCCACCTCAGCATCACGCCCCACAGCTCTGGGCAAGGGGAAGCAGATGGTTAAGAGAAGGACCTGCATGCAAATGGGGGGCAGGCGGGAGGGGGGGAAGTTACCAAAAGAAAGCCCAAAGCTGGCTGGAGGCACTGACCCCCCCCTGGAGCATTTTAATCACGAATGCTCAGCCTTTCTGATTAAAGTCCTGTGGCTGGAGAGCTGGTGCCTGGTGAATATTCATTGCAGCAGAACAAGGAGCCCTGGAAACATGCCTACAGGGAAAGGAGCAGAGAGAGGGGACACAAGGGGCTCTAACCCCCATGCTGGGCAGCACCGAGTCATTGTGTTCACACTTCCAAGACTGACAATTACCAGATTCAAAAGCAGCGAAGCTACAGAAAGAAGAGCTCTGGCTGGAGAAGGAGATGGGCAGCAGACTCCTCCCGGGGGGCTGCGTTGTCAACCTGGGAATGGAGCTCCAGCCTGCGCTGGAAACCTCTTGTGGGGAGCAGGGCTGCCGACCACTGCCCAACGGTCTCCTGAATCTGCCAGGGTGAGAGGCCATCTCTCCTGTCCTCTCCTGCTGCCAGAGGCTCTCCCAACCCCTGGGCAGCACCCCAGCCCGCTGTGCAGCATGAGGCATGGACTCCAGCCAACACTCCCAGCTCAAGAGCCTCAGAGTCACTAGCAGAGGTCCCCTTCCCCTACAGCAAACGTTTTTGTCTCCAGGGATCAGGATAGAAGGCAGCTCAGCTCGAATGGCCTCCCTGACCCAGGACACAGCCCTGTCCATCACTTGGGGGGACCAGGAGCTCAGAAATAGGCTCTGGTGCATCACCACCTGTCCTCTTCTGAGCAGCAGAGCCAGTGTCCAAGAGAGCAAAAGCCACTGCTCCGACTGCAACACCCTGCCAGCCAGCCCAGAGATGGTGAGGGTGGTGTGGGTATAGACAGGGGTAGCTGTCACATTTGCAGCTGAGGAGCAATAAAACACCTCCAGATGGAGATGCCAGGAAAGGTGTGTACGGTGAACATTCCTCACCACTTCTGAAGGGCTTCAGCAGACCTCTCAAGATTTTGATGATATTTCACAGGTTAAGAGATCTCAGAAGTAAATCAGACTCCCCTCACCCAGCACAGAGAATGAATGTCACTCTCCCGGTAGCTCTAAAGACACGGGCTGAAATATAATAACCAAGACAACTACAAAACCATTCCCTAACCAGAAACAGAAATCCTTAAGTCTCCCACCCTAACTTTGTGGTCAGCACCTCCAGCTGTGATGGACCTAACAGGGTAGGGAGCTCCCGAGATTGGGCTCCTCAAGAGAGGAGAGGCATGCAAGTCGTGAAAGGTCAGGGCAGCCCTGGGACTCTTGCCCAACTTGAAAAGATGGCTCTGATGCATTCAGACATCGGAGTCAGGACAAATATGCTCTAGGGGGGTCTTCCCTGTCAGGCTGGGATTTTAGGTGAGACATCTTGGACAAATGGGTCCCCTCACCAGAGCAAAGCCCTGGGCTGCAGACCACAGGGAGCTGTGTACAAAGAGCTGGAGGAGAACAGGGCAATGCAGCAGCCACAGCTGCGTGCTGCGGAGCCTCCATCATTGCCATCAGTCCAGAAACCTGGCCCAGTGAAACCAGTCCAGAACAGTTAAAGTCAAAATTATGTCAGTCTCCTGCAATGTCCTGATCTCACACAGTGCTGCTGGCCATGGTCACAGCCCCACGCTCCACCATCTCGCATCCTTGGCAGCCAAGAACAGTTTTTAGCAGCCATATGTGCCAACGCGTCTGCAAGGAGCTGGGGTCAGTTTGGGGGCTGTCAGTATCCCTGGAAAGGCACTGGTTTGTGATGGTCCAGGTCTTCCCTGCCTCCTATGAGGGGCTGAGCTGAGAACACTCACAGCTCAGGCAGGCAGAAGGGTCCCTTGCCCTGTGTTTTAGGGGGTTGCAGCCTCCCTCAAAGGGACCATAAAGCTCAAAGGCAGGTAGGGAAGCCGCTCCCCTCCCTGGGTGCTGACCCTCGGGGCACCCACCTAGCTGCTATTGTTGCCTTCCTGCAGGAGGAAGATGCTGGCGCGGTGTTGAGCCCAGGTGAACAATGCAGCCAGGTCTGAATGTCCTGGCCACCAGCTCTGCAAAGCCACCCGCCCACCCTCCCCCTGCACACGGTGACAGCACGGGGCCGATTGGGCTGCCAGCTGGGCAGGGGACTTCGAACAATAAAGATGGAAAAACCAAACCAGACCTCCACAGCCAATATCAAAGCCAACAAAAGGCCCGTTTTCCAGTGTCTCGCTTCCTTCCCTGCTACAGTTCTTCCCCTTCCATCTTCTCTCCTCCTTCGCGAGCGCTCCTCTCCCAGTCTCCCTTCCCGCTGGAAGATGACGACACTCTAATTGCAAGGGCCCCCTCGCCGTGAGGCAGCTCGACGCAGGACTTCGGGACGTGATTGTCTCCTGCCTTTGTGCAGGGTTAAGTGTGCAAGGAGGCAGAGCTTGCGTAAACACAGTCGGGCAGAAGCTGGAAAGGTCAAAACCACCCCCTCATCCCCAGCGATGGGCATGTGTGCGCCTGCACCCACTCTCAGCCAGCCCTACGGTTACAATTAACCCCCAAGAGTCCCAGTCCACCGACAGACTGGTGCTGATCAGGCAGGATTGCCTTGGACAGGTCCCCTCTTAATGCCCTCGCTCCGTCTTTTGAAAGAAATCCTCCCCTCACTGAACAAGCCAGATAGAGAGAGAGAGAGAGGGAGGAAAGGGAGGGCAGCTGGTAGCTGAGGGTCAGAGGAGCATCACGATTTAATGTACAGCTCCCAGGCACTTTTGGTAATTCAGCACTTGGCCCTTCCAATAAGGCTCTTGCCCGCCCGCCCTCCCCCAGAGCCGCTTCTCGGTTCAGCGATGGATGGATGGATGGATGCCTCCATTTCAGATTACGCATCCACAAGCAAAGAAGGCTGACAGCGAAGGCAAAGCTCAGGCGGTGGGAGCTCCAGGTCCAAACCCCACTAGCACACAGACAAGACCCTGGGTCCACCCTTTCCCTCCCCTTTCTCAGCTAGAGGCGACCCCAACATCCCCAAAGCCACCCCGGCAGCTACCACACATCTGCATTGGGATACTCCGGCAACACACACGATGCAAGAGTTTTAAGCACCATGCTTGGAGGTTGTCACAGATGTCCCCTGCACACTAAGTTGGCTGCAGAAAGGTGGTACCAGGTTTTGAGAAGCCACACCAGAAAGCACAGGTGTTGGTAGGTGCCACAGCCGGAACCCGGACTGAACTGTCAGCTACCAACAGACGGTATTTTTAAGAGGGGCTCCCTCTGCGCCGAGTTCAATCCTTCCCTCTGAGCACATCCAGGGAAGCGCTTGCTCAGTCCCGGCAGGGAGAAGAGCCACTAAAGCTTGGGAGCAAACAGTGTGCAGCCCCTGGGCTGGCAGCTGGCCAACCCCAGGAACCAGCTGCTTGCACGGCCAGCACCCTTACAGCACACGTCATAGCCTGGCCGGTGGCAGCAGCTCAAAGGGTGTCTCGCTAGCAGCTACAAGCCTCCTCACAGCTGAGTACGATGCTTTGTTCTTGCAGACCACCTCCGGCCTCATCCCCTTACAGAGCTCCCCTGCAGCATGTCCCCACTGCCACTCTTCCCAGCCCCTCCAGTATCCCCGATTGGAAGGGACTCCCAATCCAAATCTGTGTGTCAGTCCCCAATCCACCCCCTGATGCAGAATGGGATCCCTGAGGGGGACCATACAGAGCCCCTCAAAGGTACTGCACTAAAGGTTTACTGATTTAATAATTTTCACACCCTACCTGTGACAGTCACCAGCATAGAGGGCCACCAGCGGCGGTTGTTGTCCAGTTTACGGCTCAGCCTCAGCTCCCCGCTCGACTGATTTACAATCAACAAGTGCAGTTCATTTCCCCGCTCAAAGGTGTAGAAGAGGCGGTCGGACACTCTGGGTCATAAGCTGGGACCTTCCCTATGACGCCTGAGGGGAAGGTGTTGGACTTATGGACACGTCGTTATTGAACAGGATCTGGAAGTTCTTGAGAACGGGCTGTTGTCATTCTGGTCAATGAGTTTGATGTGGACCGTGGCTCTGCTGACCAGAGGGGCAGAGGTGGCTTGCACTACAATTACATATTCGGGTTTTGTCTCATAATCCAGGTCTATCAAGGCTGTGAGCTCCCCAGAAAAGATGTCCATCTGGAAATCTCAGGAGTTGCCTTCCACAATTTGGTACATGATCTCGGGCATTGGGTCCCTCATCTGGGTCAACGGCTGTGATTTGGCCACGACAGACCTACAATGCTGTTCTCCTTGACCAAGACCTCAAACTCTTCAGCGGGAAAGACAGGGGCGTTGTCATTCACATCCTTGAATGGTAACCTGGATATGGACAGGAGTTCGCTGAGGAGGGATGCCCTGTCCACAGCTATACGCAGTCAGCTCATAGACGGGACATTCTCACGGTCCAGCCTGCGGACAGTCCGAATGATCCCTGAGGTGGGCTCTATGGTGAAAGTCTCATCCCCATCCTCCCCATTCTGGAAGGTGTTACTGCACTCGCCCGTTGGTGTGGGCATCCCGGTCGGTGGCAGAGATCTGGAGAACGCTGGTGAAGGGCGGTGCATCCTCAGAGATCATGCCCTGGTAATGAGGGCTGACGAACTGAGGACGCATTGTCATTAACATCGTTCACCATGATTTCAACGTAGGTGGTGTACGCTTTCTGGGGGATCCCGTGTCCTTGGCAGTGATAGCCAATGTGTAGGTGACTTGGTCCTCATAGTCCAATTCTGCTGAAGAGTGATGGCACCCGGAGTCTGGATCGATGCGAAACTGAGGGACATTGTCTTCTAGGTAGTATGTGATGCGGGCATTTTCCCCACATCATCGTCCGTGGCACTGATCACCACCACGGTGCTGCCCCACGGGCCGGTCCTCGTTGATGCTCACAGAGTAGTGAGCACTCTGGAACACAGGCCGGTGCGTGTTAGCATCCGTAATGTTGATGTGAAGTGGGCATGTTGTCACGCAGGGTGCGGTCGGAGGCCGTCACAGTGAGCACGTAGCGCCTCTCCTGCTTGTAGTACCAGTGGCAGAGACAGAGTGATTGAGCCCCATCCCGCCTTGCGTGCTGATGGAGAGCGGTTCCGCGTGTTGCCTCCTTGATTCTGGTAGGTGATGGCACTGTTCACATTCCGGTCAATTGCCGTGACGCTGAGGACACTGGTCCCCACAGCGGCATCCTCATTCAGGCGGATGAAGTACTCCTTCTGGGTGAACTCCGGCGGTTGTCGTTGACATCCATGACAGTTAATGGTGACACTGGCAGAAGGCAGATAAAGATGGAGAGCCGTGGTCCCGAGCCTCTACTCCAAAAAAATAGTGCTCGACCGACTCCGGTCCAAGGGCCCACTGACCGTGATCCACCACGGTGGCACTGTCACCACGAAGGGTGTGTCAGCCGAGATCCCTGTCAGTTTGTACTCCAGTACGCGAGTTCTCGCGTAGTCCTGCGTCCACAGCCTGGATGTGGATGACCGAGTGGCCAAGGGGAGCGTTCTCCAGGACGGAGATTTGGAAAGGGGTGCTGACCAAAAATGGGGGCATGGTCATTGATGTCCACCACTTGGATGCTGGCCATGCCGGTGTTGTTAGAGAGAGGAGGGCGCACCTGCGTCCTGAGCCGGATCCTCAGGGCATACTCCCGCTCCACCTCAAAATCAAGTGGGGCCACACCTGTATCTCCCCGGTGACGCTGTCAATGGAGAACTGGCCCGGCTGTTCCCACTGATGGATGTTGTAGTGGACCAGTGCGTTGTTGTCCTTGTCCAGGTCCGTGCAGTGACGCGCAGGATTTCGGTGTGGGGCCGTATGTCCTCCCTCACCTGGACAATGTAGCGCTTCTCGCTGAACTGAGGGTGTTGTCGTTCTCATCAAGGACTGTGATGTAAACCTTGACTGTGGCGGAGCGGGGCCCCCGGCTCCCCTGCCCTTGTCGTTGGCCTCCACACCAAGGAGTACCTCTCCATCTTCTCCCTGTCCACCGGTCCGCTGGTGGTGATAAGGCCGGAGCGAGGGTCTATTCTCGAAGACGGCGTGGGCAGCCGCTCGTTGACGAAGCGGGTAGCGGATGTTGCGGGGGGTGGCGAGTCGACATCGGTGGCCCGCAGCTGCAGGATGGGATACCCCTCCTCCACGTTCTCGCGGATGTCTCCCGATACTCACTCTGCTCAAAGACAGGGTCGTGGTCGTTGCGGTCGGCCACGGCGATGGCCACCATGGTGGTGGCGGAAGCCGGGGCGCCCCGTGGTCGACGGCCGTCACGCGGAAGTAGTGCAGCTCCATGCTCTCGCGGTCCAGGGCCTGGGTGGTGGTGATGAGTCCGGCTCGCGGGGTCGATTGCTGAAGAGCTCCCGCGAGCGGCGTTCATCAGCGCGGTCCATGGAGTACACCAGCCGCCCCGCCTCGCCCCCGTCGGGGTCCTGGGCTGCCACCGCCACCACCGCCGTCCCCGCCGGCTGGTTCTCCGCCACCTCCGCCTGGTAGTTGTACTGGGGGGAACAGCGGGGTGGCGGTTGGGGGCTGCGCGCCGCCCCCGCCGCCCCGGGGATGGAGACGGGGAAGGGAGCGGGCGCTGCGGGCGGCGCCGGGCGGGCAGCGCGACGGGGAGCGGCGGCGCGGCGGCGCGGGCAGCCCCGGGGGCACCGCCGCCGCCCACCGCAGCCCGGCGGCAGGCAGCCCCCGAGGGTCGGCGGCGCCCAGCCCGGCGGCGGCGGAGGCGCGGCGGCCCCCAGCCGGGGGGGAACAAAGGAGCAGCAGCAGCGGCAGCAGCAGCGGAGGCGGCCCCGGTGTGGCAGCGGCGGCAGCGGCGGCTCGGGGCGGCCACCAGCTCCTCCGCCGCCATGGTGGCTTAGCGGCCGCCGCCCGGCCTGGGCGCACGGCGGCTGGGCTCGGCGCCGCCCCCGCCTCAGCGGCGGCGATGGCCGCCCCCCGCGCAGCGCCGCGCCGGCGCGCTGCTGCTACTGCTGCTGCCGGGGGTGGCGGCGGCGGAGGCAGCTCCTCCCGCAGCCCCAACATGGCTCCCGCCGCCCCACCTCGCCCCGCCCTCCGCCGCGCGCCCCGCCCGCCCCGCCGCCGCCATCTTGAGGGAGGAAGGGCGAGCCGCCGCCTGGCCTTCTGCCCGGTCACCGGCGGGGTCCGAGGCGCAGCGCGGAGCGGCAGCCCCGGTGAGAGGGGTACAGGCACCGTGCGAGGGACGTGCCGGTCGCGTCCCCCGGTGCCAGCCGTGCCGGGGCGCGGTTGGCGGCACTGCCGCCCCGGTACCGGGTGTGCCCGCCCCCAAGGAGCGCTGCCGGCCGGTGTGCCGCTGCTGGCTTCCCCGGGGCCAGGCTGCTTCCCCAGGGCTATGGGAGGGAGACCGTGGGGTTCGCTGTCCTGCCGCCAGCGGAAGGGGCGAGGCAGGAAAACGGCCAGCGTTTTGGCAGGAGGCACTGCCGATGCTTTGCAGCCCTAACGGCTCCCGCCGCCCGCCCGTGTCCACCTGCAAGCAGCACCAAGGGTGTCTTCAGGGGTGGGTTTTTTCACTGTGTGCGTGAGAAAGGGCTTCCCCTTGTCCTGTGCCACAGGGCAGTAACTCTGCCAGGTCGGTGTCCAGGCACCTGCAGCGGCATCACGGCCCCTGCGCTTGGCTCTACCACCCACGGTCACCTGCGCATGGCAGGGATGTAGCTGCCCTGCTCTGTGCCTCGATGCACACCTCGGCCACCCCCACCTACCAGGTGATGGCATCAACACTGGGGAGAAAGTTGCAAGTTTTTCTTTCCAGCATCCATGAAAAAATCCGTTTTTCCCAAGGAAATTCAGTCTGGGGCCCTTGCATCAGGATGGTTCATGAGCGTATCAGCCTTGCAATTTAGCTGTTGGTTTGATCTAAATCAACTAGTATCGCAGGCCTAATCCACTGGAGCTTATAATAGGCTTAGGAATTACGTCCTCATTAGTGTTCAGTGTGCCACAGTGGGGGAAACATCTCGGCTGCGTCCTGTTGAAGAAGAGGGGAGCCCAAAGCATCTTAGCTGGGGTTGTGGCTAAGGAAGAAAGTGCTGTGCCAGGGAGGAAAACGGAGTAAATTGAGGAGACAGGGAATTTTAGGGTGGGGTAGGGAAGGGGAGGGAGTCTCAGGACACAGAGTGCTTGCCATGCACCTCCAGCTCCAGAGAGACTGCCAGAGCCCCCTGTGCTGGACGGTTCAGGGTGGGTAGGCTGGGGAGGAGGGAGATCTCATGCAACACCGCAGCCAGACTGGGCACCACCAGCACCCCTTGTGCAGCCCCTACATAGCTCCCAGAAAGACACACGAGTTAACAGTGAGGTGGATTCACACTGGAGGTAGGGCTCCTCTGCTTGCTCAGCCCTCGCTCCCAGCACCCATCCGCACTCTCCGACACTCCTGGGGAGCTGAAGACACTCCCACCCCACGGTGAAGCCTAACGAGGCTGTGCAAGGTCCCATGGTCCCTTGGCAGAAATTTGAGCGGCTGCTTTGGAGCCGCACACTGCTTTGGACAGCCCAGGCCATCTGCACAGCAAGGAGGAGTCACAGGAGGACTGTGTTGACTCTTGGGCGCTGCAGACCTGGAGACCTCGAGGGGGCCCAGCTGCCACTGCCATCGTGGTGCCCCCTGCACCAGCTGCGGACGGGGCTGCGGCACTGCCACATGCTGCTGCCACAGTGCTGAATCCTGGCATTAACAGCACTTTGCCCCATGCCCGTGTTCCCCCACCAACCGTGACCACCACTGGCTCTCACCTGGCTTCGGTTTCACCAATGGTGACAGATGGTCTCCTATCAATCATTGTAGTGTAAACGAGGGGGTGGGAAGAGCACATGCTGCCCGTGTGGTTTGGGGTTTGACTGCAAGCAGGCTCCCACTCCCAGGGTTGGAAACTGATCCAACACAAAGTGAGGTCTGACAACATGCCCAGCAGGTCCCCCAACCACCTTGCACCATCTCAGAGCCAGAGGCTTTCTGTGCAGGGCTGCTGCCTCCCTTCCACCACCATCACCCATGCCAGCAGCAAGGCCTGGCCACCACTCGGCAGCGGCAGGGTGGCAGAGCAGGCAGGGCTTGTCCTTGCCCCAGCGCCTGTAGCTGAGTACCTGTTTCAGGACCACATGGGAAACATGAAGCAGGCCTAAAGCGGTGGCTAGTGTAGCTCAGCACGTGCTGGAGAGAAGTTCCCATGGTGCTTACACAACGCAGAAGGCTGACAGTGGTGGGTGTGGATTTCGAAGCCTCCAGAGAAGCTAGCATGTTAATTACAAACTCCGTAGGATTCCTGAACATCAATAATCTGCTATGATAACTCAGCCACCACAAAACGCCTCTGGCTTGGCTGGTCCAAGCACAGCACTGATGGACTCCAGCTGTGCCAGCCGTGTGCAGGTGGTGCCCCGGGGGGGATTTACATTCTCCCCCCTCCAGGTCCCCCGGGCACCCACCTGAGCCCTCCCAGGGCCATTAGGCTACTGCTGGAGCAGCCCCGGCCCCCTCGCAGCTCCATCAAGGAGCCTCATCTAACAAAGGGCTGCGCAGCACCCGCGCGCGACAGCAATGCAACGGCTTCACGCAAGCCCCGCTGCGGCTGGGTTATACTTTCGCACCTCCTCGAACTGGGGATTTGCCATCAAGTAAACCTATCAGGAGAGAGGCAATACTTTTAAAAATTATGAAGGCTTTCAAGTTTATTTGTTCAATTACCAGCTGATGGCTAAGAAGGAGGAGGAGGAGGAGAAAATCATTGGGGTATTACTGCCGCAAAATAGTTGTAAATTGAATCATTCCAGACGATAAAGCGGAGGCGCAGTCACAGGCAGCGCAGCGCTCCCCCTGCACCAGCCCCCCAACACCCCTCCCTGCTGCACCACAATAAAAACACACCGATACAGGGAGATACCGCTCTAATAGTGGCCTATTATGGCAATGCCAGAGTGTTATCGGTGCCTGTCACTCGTGCGCAGCGCAGCAACCGCTGAGCAGGCTTGGGGATAATGAGTTTACACGCTGCGGTTTGATTCCCTGTGACATGCAAAGGCCTTTCCTGGGCAGTGGGGCAGCTCTTCCCCCCAGGACCCCCCCATGGCAGGCCGCCCCCCCAGCTCTTCCAGCCCTGGCACAGGGCTATGTGCTGGGACACGGGTGACCAGCCCCCAGGGACAGCAACGGCTCAGGGATGCTGAAGGGAGCCCAGCTCTGCCTGTTCAGGCTTAGCCCATCCAGGACTCTGCCCTGCTCCCGTGGCAGGGTGCTGCCATGAAAGGCTTTGCCCAGGCTGTGCTCCTGGCTAGGAGAGCCGCAGATCCTGCCTGCTTGCCCCAGACTGGCACAGTAAAGCCTGGGCTGCATCACTGAGGGCAAGTGCCAGAGGAATATCCCACCACTGCATCGGGGCACAAGCCGAAAACAAGCCCAAGTGAGACCCAGAGGCAGGCTCGGTTGGCTCGGGGGGATGTGTAACCATACACTGCACAGAGCGAAGGGACACAGGAGAGCCATCACAGGGTGGGCACCCGTGAGTGCTGGCAGCCCTCCTGTATCGTGATTACCCCCTAGGCAGGGGCTTGACACACTGCAAGGCCATGAGGTTGGCCTCTGAGAGACACTGGCCAAAGACGCAGGAGCTGGGACACAGCCCTGGCCCCATTTCTGCAGGGCAGCTGTGCCTGATGCAGCCCCCATGTTTGGCGGGGGCACAGCCTGCCCTGGCATTTACACCTCTACTCTTGGCTAGGGCCGTAGCACACACCTGCCCAGGCACACACCAGGAGCAACCAGCTTCCTGCCACTGACTTGGTGCTTCACCAAGCGCCCATTGCCCTCCAACATGCACCCCCCACCATCCAAGTCACTCCCCACAGCAGCACACGCGGGGCTGAGGTTTAGGAACAGACATCCGCAGCCAAAGCGCGATTCATTAGCGCTCGATACAGACCGTTAAACCCTTGCCACGGGGCTTGCTGCCTTGGCAGCTCTGCTGGGAGCCAGCTGAGGCTGCGCGTGCCTTGCGGGAAGTGAACGGCTGAGTCCAGCTCTGCCAAACCCGGAATCTGGGGCAGCGACGCCAGGCAGGCCCACAGGCGATGGCTGTGCCCCCTGCAGGGGCTGCTGCCCTCCAGTACCCCCTCGTCTGCCAGCAACGTGGTAGGAAAACGCAACACAAGAAGCCGAGTGCGGGGAAAACTGCTGGGTTATCCCATTTGATCGAGGGCGAGCACCCAGCGCTTTGCCTTTGCAGGAAGCAGGCAGCCAAACCATCCCTACCCCTTCGGTCCCCTCGCAACAGCATATGGCAGGCAGGACTATGTTCACAGAAGTCCAGTTTAAGACATTTTTATTCCTCTGCATGTTACACTTAGTGTTTAAGAAAATACAGGATCCCTTTTGACATTCATACATTTTTACAGGGGAAAAATAGGTTTCTCTACGAGGGTGGTTATTAAGCTTTGGGTGTTCCCAGGCTGACTTCAGGGGGTCCTTGTACCCCTTGGCTGCCAGGCCAACTCCCTCCGTTCCTGAGCATCACTGCCTCAGCACCCAGAGCCCAGGTCTGCAGAGCAGAGCTCGTGTCATCACCTCAAGCTAAAAATAAAAAATAATACAGTGCCCAGTGTTTCCAGTTCCACTTTCCAATAGCTCCTACACTGGATACTACAAAGGAAGAGCTGGGGACAGGAAGTGGACCAGACTGCACACGAATATCTAAGATACCCACATTAGTGTGTGTGACTATCTGTAACAGGGAAACAGGTTAATCCCGTTTGCTAGAAACCTAGAGGAAATATAAATAAGGGCTCCTCACACTCGTGCATAGTCACAAACAGCTACTGGACACCAGGCTCACGCTGCTCCGAGTGCTGCCACGTGGAGCGGGAGGGCAGCGAGGCAGAGCTACTATGAAGCTCAAGGCAAGAAATCCACACGCTTCACGAACAGAGCGCGCCTGCCCACGCACAGCCCTCTGCTCAGGGCCCTGGGGCAACGCCATGAGAGAGGTGGCAAGCTGCAGCTTTCACTTGGCAGGACGCATCTTTGAGCTGTGTCCCGGCCAAAGGCTTCCTAAGGGCAGCGTCACCCACGTGGTCGTTACTTCTAGGCTGCCACAGTGTGCAAGAAATTCAGATTTAAACGTCACTAGAGAAAGCAGATTGGAAAAAGCAGCTGCTGGGGTAAGACCTCCTATGGCCCTAGGTGGGCTGCTACCCAGAGGCGAAGCTGAGGGCCAGGAGGCAGTGAAAGGCTCACCAGACGAGGCGTTAGACAGCGAGCGAGCTACCTCCCCTTGGCAGGGCTGCAGCACATTGGCACTAGCAGCAGAAAACGAAACAGATGTTACGAAAGCTTCTTCCAAGCACCAGCGGACTCCACTTGGTCACTGCGGGAGAGAGATGCACATGGAAAAGAAGTGATACTCTAAGGCAAAGGCCTTTCTCTTCAGGACCTCGGACACCAGCGCAGCTAAACTCCCCCCACCCAGCTGCTATGTCCCTCGCAAGCTCTCTGCCCTTCCCACTAACACCAGCTGCCCAAACGCCTCCTGCCCAAGTCTTGCAGGCAAACCATGCGCCAGCGCCCACCTCGCTCCGACTTCCCCTGAGCACCAGGCCCCAGGACACCCCCTGCCCCTCCTGCCGCTGGCCTCTCCAAAGGGCGGTGAACGCTGTCCCCAACCTTAGGCCTCGCATGGAGGGATATAAGGTATGAGCTGTACGGGAAGGAATGGGGAGAAAGTGTCAACAAGAGACGTCGTCGATCCAAGTGGTTCAACTCCAGTCCAAGACGAGGGGTGGTTAGCTGGTACCAGGAGAGATTTCTGGAACTCTTTATAAATCTCCAAGATGATCAGTTTGTCCATCTGGCACTGCTGGCTCTCCTCCTCCTCCCCCAGGATGCGCTGCAGGATGCCCTGCAGGTCGGAGAGGCGGTGCTGGTGCTGCAGATAGGGCGTGGAGCGGATGATGGCGTGCATCAGAGACAGATACTCCATCCTCAGCTGCCAAGTGGGAGGGGAGACAACAAACAGAGCACAATGAAAGGTTTAAAGTGAGATAAACAAGCATGCCAGCCTCCATTACAGCATGAGTACAGGAACAGCTGCTGCTGCACCACCAGCCGGAGAGCGACTCCAGAGGCACCTGCTTTTCCTTCAGGCTCATTAGTAGCTATGAAAAACTCTGCTTTTCCCACAGCAACCCAGTGCGGCTCTTCAGTCACTCTCAAACACATGCACATCCTCTGCCTCTGGCAAAACAGAGAGATCCTTCCTACTTGTGTTGATCACAGAGGGTCCCTGTTCCCAAAGGTCCCTGGACAGAAGGGTGCAGACCACCAGAAGCCTGGCAGATCTTTCTTCAAACACATCTTTCTACTGCTGTGCTGGACAGGATAAATCCCCCCGTTCCTCCTCAGCCCCCAAGGTTGATGTGAGCACCCAAAAACGTCATGCCCACCCCAGGACTCCACTCTTGCCTGCACCACCAGGCCCATGTAAGGCCAGGAGAAACAGTGTTGCTTTGGGTTAGTGTGAGCACCTTGTCTCCCGGGAGAGATCAGCAATCTGCCGCACCAAGATGTCTATCAGGACCATCATGTCCGTGTGGTAGAAGATGCTGGCTGTATCCTTACTGGCAAAGATGTCCTGCAGAAACTTCAGCACTGAGTGTGGTGGCTGAGGCTGATGCTTGAAGATACAAACTGGATCATCTAGGGGAGGCAGAGAGACTGTGCTAAGCCACACGCTCCCCATTGCCCCGGCCTCCGTCTTTAGTGCTCGTTCCTTCACTAGACCCTGCCAGCTTTGGCGAGGAGGCTGCCCCTGGCCTCAGCCAGCAGCTCCCTGCCCGTGGCTAGCTTTTGTGCTAGCAGACCTTAGTGCCTTGCACAAAGCTGCATAATCAGCATAGCAGCTCTGCAGGGTACCAAGCCAAGACCAAAATCATTAGCATTAGCATTAATCATTGTTTATGTTTTGCCTACCATCCCAGGTGAGAGCTCATTAGCACATCACCTCTCAGTGCCTCCCTTTTTGGTCAACAGCTAACACTCATTTTCTCCACAATCTATTAAGTCTGGTCCATGACCCCTCTGAAAAGCCCGTTAAAGCCTGTACCAGAAATGAGCTTTCACCACAGAGACCAGGCTAGGACCATCCCAGAAGCAAGAAAAGAAACACTTCCAAGTTTTAAATGAGCCACCACATCCTGTTCTCTTCCAAAAACATGTCGCTACAGATCCCAAGAGGGACTCTGGGACACTGCAGCCCTCTCAGCAGTTGTCAGGAAGGCGGGCACAAGAGAAGCATCTTCATTAGGTTGTGGCCTCCCTCTTTCTTCCCCAGCTCCTCACAGTAAGGTGATCCCTGCGGGAATCTGGCAGGGAAAGGCTAAATAAGGCTTTGGGAGGAGGCCAGACAGAAGAGCACCGAGATGCTGGCTGCTGTCAAGCTGATATAGTGTGGAGACAGTGATTTGCAACCCAAAGAGAACTAAAGCCAGAGTAAGATGCGCTGCGAGCATCACAGGATGAGTTATTACCAGCAAATCAACAAAATGAATCTCAGGCAGCAAAGCCCCTGTGCTCCAGAAGGTATTAGAAAGCACAATAGTGGTGTGCAGCACAAGCAGAAATACCTGGCACCACTCTTCCTGCGGAGATCTCCAGCTTTCGAGCAATCTGCTTTGCAAAAGCACTACACATACAGTGGATTTCTCTCTACGGCTGGAGCAGACACAAAGCTAACACTCTGCCAGAGATTCTGAAGTCGGGAAGTTCCACTCTAAGCAGCATTTCGAAAGGCAAGATCTCCCTCTGGATCTCTCCTCCAGGAGAGAAGGATTGCCAGCATGGGCCGAGGTTCATGTGACAGTGCTGATGGAGTCCTGTCTGTCCAAGGACAGAAGTGGCCCAGGACCAGCTTTCCTCCCAGACAAGAGCTTGCCTAGGTTGCAGCCAGCCACAGCACGAGATGGGGCTGATCTGACCCAGAAGTACATGGAAATGGCAGCCTGGACACCTCTGCTCTCTTCCTAGATGCCACCAGCATCACTTTATTCTCTGTGCAGCTCCATCCTCAGCAATGCAGCCTGTCAGCCTCGCAAACTCACCAGGAAGCAGCACGTCCTGCCTGAGGTCGACAGCTCCTCAACTCCCTGCATCCCGACACATCCCACCCCCTCACGAGCACCAGGCTGGCCTCCCTGAGTCACCATCAGCTGCACCCCCTGCCAGGCACTGAATCGTGCCGCAAAACACTCACCTCCCCTGTTCAGGAGCAGCAGCAGCTTTTCTGTGAAAGTCTTGACGTTGGAGTGCTTGCTTATTGTAGTCATGATCACACTGTGTTCTGGAACTAAGGAGAAACCTGCTCAGCACATCCCTTTGTTTCCTGAAGACCACAGTAATAAAAAAAAAAAAAATAGCGGAGGGCTCCTATTTCGCAGCAGTGCTCCAGGGAGCTTTGGGGAACCACAGTCTATCAGGGCTACAGAAAGTTTCAGCCCCATAGAGCAGGTGGGCAGGGAGAGGGAAGGTGAAATAAATCTGGAAACAAGGCATGAAACACTTGGGACTTGGTGCTTTTTATGTGCGTCTGATTCACACCGTGGGCTCCAGTCCTGCCAGCCAAATACTGTGAAATATCTTGCAAAGGCTTTACATTGTCAAATGTTACCTCTGCTCACACCCTCTGGAGCAGGGGCTCCACTTTCTGTTATCTTACTTCATATCAGCAGTGCCTTGCTGGAGTTTATTGCCTTGCAAGCTCTCCTAAGAAGGGATGACCAAGTCCAAGGTGTACTCCAGAAGGGAAAAGTTCTTCCCAGCACTCAGCACCGGGCTATGCAAGGGCAAGGGCTGAAGATGACTTCTAGGAAATGTTCCCCAGCTGCTTCGGGGGCGATTTGTTGTTACTGAAATGCAGTCACCCTAGCAGACCTTATGGATGTGAGTGTGCACGCTCAGAAGCATCCAAACAGCGCAGTGTGGCTATTTCTGTGGCACAGAGTTGAAAACCTTATAATATTTCACAGGCTGTATATGCTTTAGGATCCTTTATATAGAAGGGCATCAATATAATATGCTTTTAGGAGAGTTTTTGAACTAATGCTGCACCACTGAACTGTACAATAGATGAATCTTGCAGATAGAGGGATAAAATTTCAATCCACTAATAAGCAACCTGAACATCATTTAACATGTTCTTAGCATCAGAGAACAAGTCACTGCTCTCGGCTGCACCCCAGGTGGGCAATAAACCCCCAGAAACACACTGCCTGTCATGCATTATTGCCTAATTACTGCAGCCAGGAAGTATATGGGTAAGTGTAGGAAGGGGTAATGAATGAAAGCAGCAGAGACTACACTTAATCAGTCTCTGTGCAATCAACTTTCACATGAAATTAGAAACTTTCACATAAATTTTAATGAAGCGCAACTCAAAATAACAGGTAAATTACTGGACATGTCCTTGCTGCTTTATCCTCCCCTCTCTCCATGAAGCCAAGAATAAAGCCATGAAGCAGAACAAGAGGAAGTATTAGCTAAAGACCATTGGAGCAATAGGAGATTTTGCGTTAAGAAGTGGCCTGCCTTAGCAGGACCTGGAACTATGCTTCAATCTAACAATAGGCTTCAAAACCTTCAAGCAGTGAGAGGGTAAATGCCCTTCTCTAGGGACCAGATGTGTTGTCTGTTCTCATGGAGCTCAGCAGGGGAGAGAGGACAGAGAGCGAGGGCAATCAGGAGATAGAGCAGCTCAAGCCAGCATTGAAGAGCCTGGCCCCAACACACAGGCATCGAATGAGCTTCAAGAGGTACAGATGGGGGAGCAGAAGGTTTGTCAAGACCTACAGAAGGCAGAGGACTTTCTTTGTGGACTGGTACCAAGAAATGTCCACTGAAGCATTTTCTCTCCCAAATTTGCTATGCCTATGAGTGAATCCCACTCATGCTCTGCAAGCGCAGCCCAGCAACTGCTTTGATCCACGCAGTGTGGAAGCTCAGAGAGAAATCTGCTAGGCTTGACTGAGCTGCTGTGCCCCAGGGATCAGTTGGTTGGACATGGGTTCTCAGACTGTTTTTTTTTCTCTGGGGTTTTGCACAATACTTAAGCACGGTGTATTGTCAGAGGCTGAGGGAGCTGGAGAGGTTATCGCAGCACCATGAAGACCCAGTGAGATTCTCCCTCCTCATTCTTCATGCCCTCACTCCAGATCACTGAAACCCTGCCCAGGAAGAGCAGCACCAAACTGACCTGGAATGTGGAGATTGAAGGCCAGAAGGACGTTGACAAATAAGTCAGGCAGCTGGTCAGTGGTGTCCGAGGGCAGCCCGTCCTCAATTACATCCAGCAGGAACTGCACAAACTGAGAGTTGAGATGTTCTGCGCAAGGAGAAAGGCATTTACAGCACAGTGAAAATAAACCGAGCAACAAGGGACCATGCAAGCCACTGTTCTGTGCTTTCACATTTAAAAACCATTAGTGGAGGGC
Organism: Tauraco erythrolophus; assembly: GCF_009769465.1. Classification (NCBI taxonomy): domain Eukaryota; kingdom Metazoa; phylum Chordata; class Aves; order Musophagiformes; family Musophagidae; genus Tauraco; species Tauraco erythrolophus. The sequence goes on from NC_141476.1 coordinate 13,684,445, forward strand.
CAGTGTCAGGTTCCAGCGAACCAACCACCCTGCAATTGGACTAGACAGACTACTGAAGCGTCTTTGTGTGAGAGAAGTGGCTCAGAACTATCCACAGTGCATGGGAACACTGAAAGTTGGTCCCTCACTGGCAATTTTTTGGAGCAAGTAAAACACCAAATCCTGCTCTAGCTGTTGTTGCAGCATCACTGCCGCCAATGAAGGCTTCAGGTAGGAAGAGATCTGTATTCTTGACCAGTGGTTTAATCCATCTATTAAAAAAAAGTAATCATCCAGATCATTAGTAATAACCCATTTTTCAGTTTAGCTATTAGGAAAGCTCAGGAGCTCATGCAAATAAGTCCACCTGCAGGAAACAATTGCCAGGGTTACACAAGGAGAGAAAAGCAGGAGGTGTGGAGGCTCATTCCACAGTCTCTACTGCGCCAGCTTAAATAAAGCTGACAGCTTTCCTGGGCGTTCATGGAGTGATCTGGGCTCAGCCTTGTCACCAGACAATATCTCTGAGGCAAGTAAGAGGTGCGTGCTTTCACACAGGGCAGAGGCAAAACAAAATGCTGCTTAGTCACAGTGATGGGCAAATCCACCTCTTCTGCAGCATGGCATCAGTCCTCCACTGCTCTAACCCAGATTTGTGCTGTGCTCTCCGGAAACCTGCCATCTCAGCCCAGTATTACAGCAGACCCTACTCTTGCCCTGCTCATGCTGGGCTTTCCTCCAGCTGTCCCTGCCTTGGCCACCAGGAAAGGTCCCTTCCCCGCGTCTGCTGGCGCACCCCAGATGTCCCATCATCAGCTCTGCTGTCCCACCAAGCCATAAGCATAATAACCTGCTCTTACCATAGTGATGATATGGCAGGGGCTCCCCCATGGAGAACATCATTGCCAGCACCAGTGCAGAGTAGCACATCTTTTGATGATCTGCAAGATAAAAGCCCTGCCATTAGTTCTTCTGAGGATGCGAAACACCATTCCCCAGCTGCAGCTGGGAAGTCACACGTTTAATATGGACATTTAGCACTGATTAGACTGCTCCTCGTTCCTGTATTTACGGAGCTATAAGGGTGTTTTTCCCCGTTTAAGCACACCACACGCCTTCTGTGCCACGTGTTTCCAAAGCAATTTAAAATAATCACAACAAGAATTCTCTATTTTTTTCCCTTCCACTTAAGAGGATCTGAGCAAACTTGATCTGAATAATTAAAAACCTCCCCTGCACAGTCCCAGGACACATCCCATAGTTATGTAATTACTGAACCCAGAAAAGCATCCATCTGGCCACCTTGAAATACTGCCTGTTCCAACCAACACCACCCCCGGACAGCTATGCTGCTTGTTACCATCTCTGCACTGCTCTACTTCACTACCTCAGCTCTGCCTAGAGGTACGAAGGGTCTCTGGGGAGGCCGGATCACTGCTCAGGACTTGGGCTGTGCATCTGTCCACCTCCCAGGCCACATGTGTCTCCAGCATTAATACGACCAGCAGCCCTTAGTCTAACACAATTTTCGCTGGCAGCAGCTATATGTGAACGCTCCAGAGCCACAGCCAGTGCCTTTCCTGAATTTTAATTAATGGATACACCTCAATAGATTTTGCAGAAGAAAAAAAACAGAGTCATGGACTAGGATCTCTGTCATCATCAAATGTAGCCTACATCCAGTTCAGCAAGTCTGAAGACGACAGGAAAAGGAGTATTATTTTTATAAAGTAGGTTACCACACATACTGGCTAAATAAAGTTCAGCTACATCTGCCAGAAAGAGCCTAAGGGCACTTGTTAGAAGGAAACTGAAGGTGCATTTATTAAAAACTGACCAAAACTACTTTTCATTAGAGGAGAAAAAAGTCCTTTCAATGTATGATGCTTCTCCCAACAGTACTGCTTCCTTGCACGATATGTGCTGCTTCCAGTATCCTCTCCAAACCCTTAACGACATTTCACTTCTCTATGTGTAAATCGGTCCATCTTTAAGTGCCTGCACCCTGCAGTTTGGTTTGGCTGTGCAGGCGGATGCCTCACTGTCACTGCAGACTCCTGGACTTGGCCAAACGACTTGCAACAGTTGGCAGCTCTCAGATTTACTGTTAGCACGGGGGAAAAAACGCTAGCGAATCATTCCAGCCTTGTGCCCCTGGAAAGTCAGTTCTGTGAGCAAAACCTGCATAAATAAAGAACGTGCAGGCTTTGTCAGAGCTCCACAAGATGCCCGAGTTCTCAAATAGCAAATAATTCGAGTAAAAATAGATCATTTGGGGCTTAACCAGAGATACTACAGCATTAATGAGATTAACAGTTCGTAGGAGAGCACTCTAGACCATGTGGCAGCAAAGGAAAGCTGGAAACTGTTTTACTCTTGGTAAATGGAGAGGAAGGATATTCAATGAGTTAAATATAATTCATACTTATATAAGCAGCTCTTGGTTATAAGGTGTCAGTGATGCCAAAGCTCACTGTAGCAGAAAAAGAACCTCCAACTGTTCACCACACGATTTCTTCATTCTTTCCTGCACAGCTCCAGGAGTTGGTTATCAGAGGCAGGACACTGCAGTAGACAGACATAGGGATCTGCTGTTCCCATGTTCCTAGTAAGGCTTTCATCACATTTTCGCATCACTTTAGGAGCAATGAAATAATGATCTAAGAAGCAGAAGCCAGTGATAAACATGTGGTTGTAGCAATACGGAGGAAGAGATTAGAGATGGGAGGAAGGAGGGTAGTTTTAAACGTCCTTGGCCCATCTGCCATGAACTGATGTCCATTCATCTCAGTTGACAGCAGACTCCACTACTAGGTGGCAAATCTTGTCATATTTCCCTAAAGATGCCAAATCAAAGGATGGTGAAAACAGTCAGAAAGCTGAACTCGGGGCAAATCCAGATTAACCCAGTGCAGTCACTCAGCACAGACTCTACAAGTTTTTGGAGTGTCCCAGCTGCAGCAAAACTCATCCAAGACTCACCATGCTGAAGAACAGAGTAACTGGAGTAACTGCCAGTCAAAGCACAGCTTTTTTTTTTTTTTTTTTTGTCTTCCAGAGCAGCACCAGTGGCTGCCAAGAAAGTAAACAGCACTAACACAGGTCTCTTGAAGCAGAGGGACTCTGCTGACGACAGACGGATAAGCATCACTCAAGTGGCCATGAAGGGCAAGAGAGATGTGGTTGTTTGCTCACCAGCCTGCATTTCCGAAGTCTGCTGAGGTACTGGTATAAGGTATGAAAAGTATTCTCAGAGGCCTTCAAAGACTTTGCTTCCAACCTCTAAAAACACAGCAGTGCAAAATCCAGGCACTGGGAGCAGACATAACTCTCTACAACTGAAGTGAAAAGAGCCCAAGAGCTGACTTGCACGTACATTGAGCTGCAACAAGGGAGAAAGTCACAATTACAGACTGGATTATCCCCGTCTGTTTTCTTTGGAATTGTTCTGGCTAATTCTGCCTCGCTGTGGCTTATTATAAGCTCTTCTAACACTGATAGATGTGCAGGCCAGCCGCAGCAGAGGGAAGTGGCTGTCCAGAAGCAATAAGACCCAAGCATCTGGCAGCAGAACTGGCCAGCAGCCAACACGCCTGCATCAACCCCAGGGTGAAGTGCCTTCTCATCAAAGGCACCCAGCATCCGCACACAGAGCTGCTGCCTCGGCTGCTCTTCACTAACAAGCCAGGAGGGATCCCACCGAGCTGCTGCAGCCAATTCAACACTCCCCAGTTGCTTAATGCTGGCACCGCTTGCTCTGGTCCCTGCCATCCGCAGAAGGGATTAGCTATTCCATAGTATGTCACGGATCAGCTGCTATTCCCCAGTTTTTAGTACCAAAATAAGCTCAAGTCATTCTGGGATTCAAGGTTGTGTTTTCACACAAGGTACCACTTGCCGTTGGCTGGCAGGACATGGAGCAATAGCACCAGAATGGCAGGAGGGAACTACTAATGCCCAAAAACACCTCTGAAGGACATATACTTTGGGTCAAGGATGGTTACTTCTCTGTAGCCCTGCTGCGAAGGCCGAGAGGACTGGAGACCGCACAGACAACATCTGCACAAGCGCCTGCGTAAGCTTAGCACAAGGAAGGCAGCAATGGGATCAGGACACTGATTTAGGACGCTCCTGTAACCAAAAGCGGTCTGTCAGCAAAGGAAGAGCAGCTTTTCGCCCTTCGACTGTACCACCTATGTATTACAGCAAGAAAGGAAAAAGCCCCTCACCTTGAGATGAAGCTAGGGAAAGACGAGATGCTGCAGAGCTGCAGGTTGGCAGTGTGGGAGACATAACAGAGCCACTTTTCACCCACTTCCACTGCCACACTTTTTAGGTCTCCAGAGCAGAGCTAACTCTTGCTGGAAGATAGGCTTGCTTCAACTAGAAGTACTACGTGGAGATCAGCAAAGGTGTGTGGAAGTCACCTAGGTCAGAGCTCAACACTCCATCATATGAAGAGGCTGATTTAGCTGTGCTGTCTGGGATGACGCAGCCCCTGGCCAAACGTCCTAGACAGCAACTCTGTGACCAGGCGAGGAGTAACAAGGGTGACCAGCCTGCCCTGTCTGCACGAAAGCAGCTCGGGGTAACAGAGCAGGAGATTGAAGCGTGTTTGGGCATAGTGCAAACATGCTCACCTGGATACAATCTTTATGAATTAGTGATGGATGCATGATAAAGTTTAATGCATGATAAAGTTTATTTTTAGCACCATAAAATCAGGAGTAATGTTGCCACAGAAGCACAGTCATAGTCCCATAACCAAGTTTATTTGCTTCTTGGGCAGTAAAACCTCAGCCTAGAGAAGCAGCTTCTTATGCATAACCAGATAAAACACCAACAGTGTGATAAGTTCACTGCATAGAACTGATAAGCAATGGTAGCACAAAGAGAAAGCGTAGCCAACACAGGTGTAATGATCTCAGCCCTGCACCACACCACCACTGCTTTGCCCTGCCCTGAGTTTAAACACTATTTCTCAGACACTGCCCACCTTTGGAATGCCTGCATTTCAAAGCAAAGACAAGTGCAAAGCCTTCTGCAACAGGCTTGATTCCAGATACCAGATTAGTCCTGCTAGTCCCATCCATGCAATCTGGTTGGGGGGATGCTGGAGACAGAGACACGTATTGTGCACGTCCAAGGTGGTCATCTTGGACATTTACTTGGCCCACATGAAATGGATGTGACAGTCCCTGATCTGCACAGACTTGTCAATCCCTACACAGTCTCATCATCCACTTATACTTCTTCACAGCTCCATGACACCCACAGCAAACCAACAGGCTACAGGCTGCAATCAGGACAGCAAGGCTCCAAACACTGAGGCTCTTCTGATTTGATCCACATGGTCACTCAACAGCCATTTTAACTGTGGGTCATGATTAGCACAAACCAATAGATTTTCAATATCCCTTTAAGGGAAAAAGTAGTATATGCCTCTGCCAACACTGGTGGCCTACAGGCTGACTTCAAAATAGGGAGCAAAGCTTGTGACTGCCCAGGGCCAGGCATGTGTGGGGAGCTGGAAGGTAACATCAGAGGAGTATTACTACGTGTTCACCTTGCTCTTAGCATCTTCCTCAGCATCTCCTGGCTGCTGGGAGATGAAGGACACTGGGCTAAGCAGCTCTGAGGGACAACGCTAGCAAAATCTGACCATACCATTACCGCTGAGCTTTTGAGCACGTGTAGCTCAAAGGGCAGGAAGGATGTTCCTGTTAATAGCAGGGACAGGCCATCCTAACAAAGGGAGCAGGAGCATGAAGTAGAAGAAACATGAGGGCAAAGCCTGGGTATGGAAAGCAAAGAGCTGAGGAAAGCAGGGCTGCAGCACTATCCTGCAGAGGATCAGGATGGCAACTTTATTAACAGCACTACCTTCTCCCTCGGTACAGTGGTGGAGAGAAGGTCCTTTCCTTTAACCAGCACGCATCTCATTCACCAGCAAGAAATACCACAAAGATCTGATGTAGAGTGCTGAGAAAAACTGTCTATAAGAAGCTGCAGAGATCTTCCTTGAGATCTGCAGGTGTTTCTTGCCAGCATCATGAAACACCACTGGAATAGCTCAAAACGTGCTTTAAGACAACTACAAGAAGTGATGCAGATTGTTAATGGCATGATCAAGAGCTAGAGGGCCTTGAACCATCGGACTGAAACAGGGCCTTCTGTGCGTTCCTCACTTACAGCTGTAATAACCTGAGTAACTTTAAAAACAGACACCATTCTCCCCACAGCACTGGGCACGTAGAGCAGTCAGGCAATGAGGGGCCATCAGTGCTGCTGTAAATCATCTAATGGAAAGATACGTTCCTGGGGACCTGGGTACAGCACCTCTGGCTCACCTTGTGTGTGAGTCTGCATGTCCCGGGCCAGCTCCATCGGCAGCACAGAGTTTACAAGCGTTGAGATGACTGCAGCATCCAAGTTGCACATGGCTCCAAGCACTTCAACAGCAGCAGCCGTAAGGGCACCCTGTGCTCCTGCAAAAACAATCTATTAGATGAAATGATGTCCCAGATGAGAGCTCACTCTAAAGGCAGAGACATAATTGGCTAGAAGTTCCCACTGTTGGGAAGCCACAGACCCTCCCAGGGTGACAGTAAACCCAGCAGCTCTACTAGCTTTTAACAACAGCATGGGAATCATTTTACAATAATGTTCACAACTGGGCTGGCTACAGGTTGTTGGCACGTGCGGTGAGAGGGCAGGCAGCAGCCCAGAGCTCAGATCTGAAATGCCCCACTTCATCCAGTAAATGGGATAAAAATCAACAACCTATCCCCATCCCCAGCAAACAGATTTAATTTGCTGGCTAGCCAGCAAATCCAGAATTAGGATTCTCTGAGCACAAGGAGGTTCTGCGAATGCTGCTCTAAAGGTTTCCTGACAACATAGTATCTGCAAACTCTCTTCAGCATGTCATGGTTAACAAACAGGATGGGAGTAAGTAGCTCCTCCACTGTGAAGCTGTCAGGTTTGTGCTGGAAGCAGAGGGTATAACCAGAAAGTTTTGGGACATGCAGGGACTTCAGCAAAGAGGTGACGCTCAACCTGCAGCTCCCACACAGAAGCTCTGGTGCTGGGGTAACCTTCATACTCCAGCTGCAGCCAACAACTCCAGGGTTCAGATAATAGAAGCGAGCCAAGCCCTGGCACGGGGCATGACAGCAGCCAGGACAGGAGACCCAACTGCTCTCCACCTGGTCAAGTTTCCTTGAAATGCTGGTCAGAGGAGAGCAGGCAGTGAAAGCCAGCATGCCCCGCTGCGCCCAGCCTGCCGTCACACTGCTCTCAGATATGCTACAGTCCCCTGATACTGAGCTCTGGGTTCAGACACAGAAGTGCCAGATGAAAGTTAAATGCCAAAAGGCTTCATGTGCTGTAGCTGGGGACTTAGGGAGAAGATGGGGACAAGTTTCTAATCCCTCAAAGTCCTACAACAGCACATTCCAGGAAGGAGATGGGCTAAGCAACATCACATAGGCGTTGAAGGCAAAACTTCCATTTCTTCCTCTGAATACTGATTTCCTTCCTCACTCCCAAGGCTTCTACTCACAACCTACTTTCCTAAGCAAAGTATTTACTAATGCACAGGAGTGCATCAATTAAAAGAGGAGCAGTCACAGCCTCCCAGCTTTCCCAAGGCATCCTCAGAAATCTTTCCTCTAGATATTACTGATGCTTCTTCCGTCCCTCAATAGAGCTAATAAAAGCAGCAAGCTTTACCCTTCACAGTGCTGGCTACCCCTTGGAAGGCTATAGCATCCTCTGCTCTTCCATACAACTTGCATGCACAGCATAGACATCAGCCAGCACACAAAAAGGACGTGCTGCAACTCCATCTAGTTCACAGAACTACCCCATCCAGGGGGAACATCTTACATATATTCATCATAGCAACCTTGCTTTTTCACATCTTCGTGGAAATCTCCAAAAGAGGTATTTGATGCATTCTGCCACCTTACCATCTGATAATATGCCACAAGGGACAGGACAGATTCAAACTCATTCTTCTTGCACATTTTCTTGCAAACTTCTGGGTCTGCATCTGTCTGGAAGCAGGAATGAACAGGTCAGCCCAGTGGCACACCAAAGCAGCAAGGTGCCTGCTGTAGGGGCTTTGAGGGAGACCAGTTGCCATCAGATCTCAGTAGCCCCAGCCCAACCATCTCACAAAGACTCTGAAGGCAGAGCACAAAAACAGCTCAAGAACTGCCACCCCGCAGACTCTGCAAAATGAATTTTTGAGAAATGTCTCTGCCATACAGCATGTCTTGAGCTGAAAACACCTAAAAAACCCATGACCTGAGCAGCACCTTGACGAGCGCATCATGCAGTTACACAGGGCAGCTCCAGCACCCTTTCCATCCCGAGAAGCATTGTACGTCTCCTCTCACCCCTAAATTACGAGGAAATTGTTGCACAAAATCCCCCTCTGCCTTGCCCTGCCAGCCCACAGAGAGGTGGCACAGGCTGTGTGCTGAGTGACAAAGACACTGGTATTTATTACCCAAAAAAGGTGTCTGTTCTGCTTCTGTCAGAACTGGAGAGGAATACAAAATAGGTGCCAGAGCAAAAGCCACACCAGCACCCGTAGCACTGAGTGGCAGCTCCCATATCATCACACTCCCCGTACACAGATGGGCTTGTACGTGCTAGCGACAGCATTGGGATGGTATTTCCCGCTGCTTCTCACCATGGGGATGTCCCTATCCTGTATGCACAGATGTGGTGAGATACTTCATACTTTCTCACAAAAATAGCTTTAAAGCTCACTTTCAAGGCAACCAAAAAATTTTCTTCACATTTAATGGGTCTCACCCCACAGGTACTTCCAGCCACAGAGGATGCTTTAAAGGCAAGAAACTTTAAATGGGCCTAGGAGTGCAACAACCCTCACAGCAGACTTCTAGGTTTTCTGTGAGAGGTTAGGGTTTTTTTGGAGGTGAGGGTTTATATTCTCCTGTGATAGGTAAATACCACTGCTACCATGAAGAACAGCTCTAAGTCTTTTCAGAACAGCTTTGTAAGGTGGAGTGGAAGGCAGCTCAAAAGCGCTGCAGACCCCATGCAGAAGGACAGGGCTTTACATCGACAGTAAGGGATGCACAAGAAACCTGTGCCCTCTGAAACAGCAGATCTCATGGTAACACAGGGGTGAAGGAGGTCAGAAAAAAGGAACCTCACTGGGACTGTCTGCTCTGCCTATAAAGAGAGAAACATGCTCACCAGGATGCGAAGCAGCTCCTCCAGGTAGCAGCAGATGACGTTCTCATCCTCGTAGAGCGCCCAGCTGCGCTGCTGAGCATCGTCCTTGTGCCTGGCCAGATCCGCGAAGATCACCTCCAGCCGCTGCTCGTCATGGCAGATCTGTCCCGAGGGCAGCCCCGTGCTCAGATTCTGCACAATAGCAAAACCACTGGTTAGTGGGGTCCTGACAGCTGACTGTTGTTTGGGTGCCTGTTTCCTCTCATCTTTGTCTCGGGACTGGCGGCTGACCTCATTCAGTCAAGAGCTGGCAGCAAAAAGACAGCAAGTTTAAGACATGTTATTTCAGCTCTCATACTTTTGGAGCCTCTACCTGCCTCTTTTCCTTGCACAGCTAATGTAGTGAATGAACGAAGATAGGTGCCAGGACTGGTGCACGGTCAAAAAGACTTTAAATTCAAGCTGCCACCACCCTGCTGGAATGTTAGCTGTCTTCTGAGGATGTTGAAGAACCCGAGAAACCTCGCTCGAACAAAGCTACACCCTGTTTTTCTTACTGCTTTTAGTAACCTAAGGCTGATCCAGGCAAATCAACGTTCCTGAAGCCGTAGGAATTTGTACCTGAGTCTCTCTAATTCCCTTAATTGTAGCCTCTTAGCACACGTGCACACTACAAATTTCCTCACCTCCCTTCGCAGCAAACCAGAGGGTGTTTGCAGAACACCACGGGCTGCCTGCCTGCCCCGGGGAGGGCAAATGGTGTGGTAAGGGGAACATCCATTTCCTATAAGAGAGGAACTTAAAGCAAGAAGCCAATTCAGATGACCACAGCCCACTGCACATTTCGTAGCACTTAAACAAAAACCCAAACTGCTTGGCCAAAGTACTACGCTCAGTGCCAGCTAAACCCTCATTCTCCCTTCCCAGAGAGCAGCCAAACAACGCTCCATCTTTCACAAAAGCAGTCAAGCGCATGCCAAGAGTGTGGGGCAACCCAACCTCACTGAACCTGCAGGTACTCTATTACCCACCCATGAAACAAATAGAACACTGGTTTCCTTCTAGGTGCGGGCATCAGGCAGGTGTTCAGAAGCCGTTCAGAGGACATGCTGTAGACTCTGAAAATCATCCTGAAAATGTGGAAAGCCAAATCAGCCTGGCACAGGCCAGTACCACTGCCAGGCAGCAGCTGAGCACAGCTCCAAGCTCACTCCCAGTAAAGCAGATGTGTCCTGGACACCAAACCACCATGCTGCACAACTGCCTCCAGGAAGGAGAAGTTCCCTTCATTGCCCCTTTTCTCTAGCCTGAAAGTAACAGCTCTTCCTTGCGTCCTTGACTCAGGAGCAAACAATGACATGGTACTCTACATGCCAGCTGCTCAGTACTAGGTCTGCCATCTTCTCCAGCAAGGACAGGAACCAATTTGTCTTGGGCTGCGTTGGTTCAGCTTTCTTCCAAACAGCAGAGCTCAACCACCATTCACAGCAGCTCTGAAGCTTGTAGCTACGACGCAGGCTAACTCAGCAAATCGTTCTGCACATGCTCCTTTTCTCAAATTGCTGTCAACTGCATGCCCACTTCCACCAACGTACATAACCCTTGCTACGAAGGCTTCACTCTTCAGTTGTCTTTCCTACATGTTTATTCTCCTTTGAAAAAGAGAGGGAAGTAGTCAGGCAGCAGTTAACCTGCCCCAACAGCTGCTGTGGTCTGTGATTTAGGATAATCCGCTAGGACCTCAGTATATGATATGAAGTACCTGGTTTCCTGAGATCAGGGCAAGAAACGGGGAACCAGCACATGGAACCAGGCTGATTACAGGTGATGAGCCCAGGCACCATGAAGAGACATAAGGACTAATTTCCAGAAGAACTTAAATTAGATACACAAGTGTGTGGCAGCAGCAACAACAAGCAGCAGGAGATCAGCAAGGTGAAAGAGAACAAAGCTGAGAAATTCAAACAACAGGGAAAACCCACTCACTGAGACCAAGCCCTTAACAATTTTTGGACGAAGCTGTCTTGCAGCGCTCAGTGACAAGCCACGATCATTCAGTGTGAAAAGGCCTTTACCACTACCAGCCAGAACACCCTGCTACTGCACAGAGTCTTCTCCTCCTGGAAACCTAAGAGTCCTGGACTTCCACCAGGCCAGCTGTGTGGCCAGGGCAATGGGCCTGTAAGCAGATCTTCACGTTACAAGCGGAGCGGAATGGTTGTGTATGGAGACATGAGCCCACGTTTCACATCAGTGGCCACACACACTGCCGCGCACCCGCACCACGAGCACCCGAAGCTGCCGAGAGCAGGACCAATGCCCTCCCCGCACGTCTTCAACCCTCCAGCCCTTCCTGGGAAAACCACTGCCAGTTTAACAGTAACGTCTTGTCTGCGCTATGAGAGACTGAATTGCTAGTAATTTGCTCTGGGGTATTCGGGGTGTGAACTACTTAGGGCTTCTTCAATTATGTAATAGAAAAATATTCTTGTTGTAGCTGCTCATTACATAAACTTAGTCAGGTAATGAAGGAAGGAGCGTGCTGGTTTAAGACAAGCACCTGCACGCTCTTAAAATTTTGGGAAACTGTGGATGGTCAAGCAGAAAACCAGGTAACCAGCTCTGAGAGGATGGCAGCTTTCAGGAGCTGAGCACAAGCCCAGGAAAATGTCCCACTGAATGGTGATTTATCACATTAGTGAAGAGACTCGCTTGGTCTCGTCATCTCCTCCTCTCTAGGAGGACCTACAACACTGCCGCATCACCTGCCTGTCCTCACGTGTCCCAGCTGCTTGAGAGAGGGTTCTCCATTTACGTACCTCACTTGCATCCTCCTCACCAGTGCAGTGCAGGGCTGATCCTACCTCAGTCCGCTGCTGGGACACAGAATAGTTTGGGTTGGAAGGGATCTTAAAGATCATCTAGTTAAGTCATTTTTTCAGATGAGCATTTGAACGAGTACTCGTTTTAATGATCACTCTATTTAGCCTCTTATCACTAATCTGCTTCCTCCAGTCCTTCATCTGCAGCCCTTACGACTCCACTGAGCATCAGGCTCCTAATGGACTTGGATGAGATCAATCCATTAACAAGCTCTTCAATCCAACCAGCGTAACCACACTGCGCACCGTCTCAATGCACTCTCAGCACCATTCTCAGCCCTCCCACCACCAAGGTCAGGTCTCTGCTTATTAAACATCTTGGCAGCTACTTCAGTCTGCAGCCTCATCATATGGTCGTTTCCAGGAATCTGCGGGAGAGTCCATAAGCAGGAGGATGTTTTGGTATTTCTAACAACGCCACTTGGCATTATCTTGCTGCTTCAAATAGTTCCCTCCCTCCAGCCCAGCAGAATAAACTGCTGCTGGGATTCTGTTCCTCCTGAGCAGCCCAAAAATATTTTGGGAACCTCATCACACCAGCACTGCTCGGAGATGGTCACGTCTGCCATGCAAACCCAGCCACTGTCCTGCCAAGCTCTTCCTCCCATTTCTTTCTCATCCCCTTCCCACACCTCCCTCCCTACGACCATGTCAGCAAGCATGGTAGATCACTAGTGCTGTAGGTATGCACATCTACCAGCAGTTTCCCTTCAGATGAGCCCAGATTTGCCATGAGTAAGCCATATAGCAGCTTTTCTTTTTACACATATTTCAGAGGGACTGCTCTGGGCATTCCCCCCTCCTCTGGGCAGCAAACCATTCCCACTACAGCACCATCTATAAAAACCACGTGGCTAACACGCTCCCGAGGCACAGACTGCCAGGCTCCTTGGTAGCTGCTAAACCAGAAGAAACACGGTGCAAGAGTGACGCCTGACTCCAGCTGAGTCAAGCTCTCCCGGACAGCCCCGTCACAGGGCAGGCTGGCTCTGCAGGGAGGCAATGCCTGCCGTGCACAGACCCGCGGGGTGTCACGGGGAGAGCGCAGTCCTTGGCTTTCAACCACCATGCCAGCTGTGCTTCAGGCAGGTCTCTGCAGCCTTCGCTTTTCAGGTGTCCCGGCCATCTGCAGCCCAACGCACGTTTGCTCCACAGACGTACTTGGCAGTGGCTCTCTCTGGATGAGCGTGGCCCATCTACGGCTGAACTGAGACGGCTGCGTGTGAAGGCTCTGGCACAGACCTTCATAAAGGTCCTCTAGCAATTAGCGAGTCGAAGACTTGCCTAAGCACTAATGCATTCCTCCCCCTCTCCATGTTCACGTTTCTTACAGTATTTCACTAAGGAGGAGCCCTGCGTAGGCATGATAACAGCCCAGCCAAAGGAGTCAGCCTTGAAAGCACTCACCCTGCTGACCTTCCCATTGTCCCAGGAGAGCAGAGGGACAAAGGTCCCGCAGGGAAAAGCTGAGCCCCAGAGCAGCATTTGTGTCTTGTCAAAAGCAATTCTCTTTTAAGCAAAGCTGAATCATCGAATGACTGGGAACTGCACATGACAGGCAACCCATGTGGGTTCAGGGGAAGGAGAGGGAGCTCGGCCACATTAGCCATGAGGTTTGTTAGGGCTTGTTGGGGATAACAGGTAGCCACCAGGCACTGGTGATGGGCAGCTGGGAGGAGGTCACAGCCCAGCACTACAGGAAACCCCCTCCCCCCCCTCCAAAAACACATGACCTCCCACAGCAGCTTCCTAACTTGTTCCTCCATTTCTGACACATCCAAGAACTACTCAACCCCAGCCAGCAGCCTGGGCTGATCTATAAGGTCAAACTGGATTATAGACCTTTGTCAGCAGTTTTCAAGCTTAAATTTAAGGCAATTAGAGATGGGTCTGAGTCATAAGTAGATCACAGCAATGCTAATTTAATAAAAAGTAGATAAGTGATTTCTAAGCGCCCCCTCTGAAAGGGTAGCTAACTTGTGTATTAGACGATTTGCTAGTTTAATAAATTCTCAAATCGACCTTCCTAGACAAGATGGCTACAGTACTACCCCTCCCTCTCAGACAGAAGATAATTCAGCAGGACTGAAGGCAATAGCATATCACCAATACATATTAAGCCAAGTAATTCTCTAGATGCTTGAAAACCAGACAGCATCTATATTATCTTTAGTTATGTCCAAATTTCAAACGAGTTCCCCTGAAAGCCAGCTCCAGTTTAAACAGTCACTGCAGCAATGCTTTTCAAAAGAGCTTTCGTTCCCTTCATGCTTCTTGCCCAGTCACCATGCCACTCATCAGGAACCAGCTCAAGGACAAGAAGAGGGGCCATTTCCAAGGCCAGGCCAAATCCTGACATAGGGAAACCAATTTAGCATGTTTGCTCCTGCAGATCAGGAGTCCCCAAGTAGTATGGTACCTCTGAAGCATCCTTCCTAAGGCATGAGCACCTCAGCACTCTTTGTCTTTGTTGTTCCCCCAGCGTAGCCTTATGTTACCTCTCTAAAAGCAGGAGCATGACGCTGTCCCAGCAGAAGGGTCTTTTGTTCTCTTGAAAACGTGCCTGGGCAGACTCGACAGTGGAGGAGCAGCAAGGTAAACACAAGGGAAATGCCACTGTAATTCAACTTTCAGAAAGCACTGAGGATAGGGGCGAGGTAATGGATTCTGGAATTGATTTTGTAAACCAGTGATCTGACTTCAAATTAAGACTGGAACAGGAATAGAAAGGATATAACTAATTAAAGAATGTGATACAAAAGGTGGAAGCAGATATGATATCTAGTACAAGCAGATCAAATCTTCAAATCAAAGCTGATCTCTCGCTGTGTTTTAGGGGGTGGAAGAAAAACCTTGAAAAATATGCAAAAGAACAATCAACCACATATTTGCATGGACTGGAGTACAGAGGGATTTCAGAAGTCAAAAATTAAAGGGAAAAAAAAAAAGCCCTTGACCTACAATTGATGAATCAGCAACAATTCTTCATGGAAACCCCTGAGATAGTGGAACGATTTGGTATAACAAACAACACAAAGTCAACGATAATAATTTGTACCATTAAACTACACTAGTGAAGCCACGGCAGTACAGCCACCCCACAACTACACGTGACTGCCGTTTTAACTGTTACAGCTGGTCTCCCACACCAGGTGAACAAACTCATCTGGGACCAGACACCCATATATCAGCAGAGAGCTACATCTCCTGCATGGGACATTCAGGAAAAAGCACACCACAACCCCAATGTCTGCACCCAAGCACTGTGCAAGCCTTCCAGGCTTTCTTCCTGAAAGCAGTACCACTCGAGATAGTTAAAACGAGGTATTACGAGATGGGACAGGACCACTTTCTGTGTCTCTATACAGTACCAGGCATTTTTAAGTCCCGCAGATGTCCTAGATGACAGATACCGTATCAGTTATGGGTAGATCCATACTCGCCCCTGCAGCAGCATCAGAATTTCTTCCTGTCTTTTTTAGGCTGGTCTGCAGCAAGGACCATGAAACTGAGGTTTTCAAATCCCCTCTGCAGAAAGCTGGCACTAAATGATTTTTGTGGAATTAAGCTTATTGTACCCTGAGAACAGGTATTAAAGATAAAAATAATGTTTGAATCTTGTCCAAGGTCCAAATAACAGAAAACTGAACTTCTTAGTGTGTGAGTCAGAGCCAGAATGTTTGCTTGAAACGGCTAAATTTTTTTTCTGAATCTAGATCGCACATTGACAGGGTACTGTTATTGAGTAGGAAGCAATTAACCGTTGGGTTACGGCCACAAACTGAGACTTGATGATTGCTTATAGGACCCTCTATTCAGTGCAGGCAGTTAACCAGATTATGATTTGATCTAAAATTTGAATGCCATTAGTTTTCCATATTCAAATGCCTCGGAACAGTTCATTATAATCTTGCCTTTAGCAATGGAACTCCAATCTTAGATGTTTATATGAAATGTGCTCCTCGGGGCTGTATTTAGCAAGTGGGAGCTGAAATTTATTATCCCTCCAACTAAAGTGGAGGGCTGCCCAGGTGCACTTCACCATTTTGATGAAGGCTGCAAGAAGCGTCCTTTATTGCCCTCCTTGCGTGCCTGCAGCAGAGGAAAGAGAAATATACGATCGCTTTGGCATAAGGTTTATTTAGAATAAGCTCAAGATAATGCTCTTCTTCCAGTGGCTGAAAAAGTACTCTCCCATGGTCTTTAAAAGAGAGCAGGGCTAAGGTGCATGTTATGGAATAATAAGAGAGGTTTGCATCTACGGAAAACTAGTTTTCATTGCTCGGATGAAAGACCAGGCCAGACATATAGAAGCTTTGAGTGCTCCATCATCAAAAGTCACAAGAATCAGTGCAGATTTATAGCATGCATAAGCATGCTGAGCCTATGCAGAGTATATGCAGCACTATAGAAGAAAACAAGTTTATACAATGTATTATTTATAAAAGGTTTCTATACAGAAGCACTTACTGTGAAGGCTCTGTTTTCCTCAGCTTCTATTTGTCACATTCACTATAGAAAATACCGTGTTAAAAAGTCACTATTCGTTTCTTTCTCTAATTTCATGTTGCCCCAATAGTTCTCCATAAGCCTTCACAGCCATGGTCAACAACTCACGTCAGAGCTTTCTCAGTGTGGCTCAAGTCCCTCTGAATCCATTCCCACCACTGCTTTGCCATCAGTGCTGTCCCTGAGACCTGTAAGGTTGTCACCTCCCACCTGATGTGCTCGTGTGGTTCAATTCACTGCCATCCATCCTGCCACCCTCTCCCCAAACCTCAATCTCATCTAAGATACCCACTCTGTCACCACAGCCCACCAGTGCTTCCCAGCACCAAGAGCCCTCTCAGCTGGTTTTACTGCTCCCTCCTAGCTCCAAACTCAAGGTTAGGCCATACATCTGCAGCTTATTTGGGGAAAAAATCTCATCTATTTTCCACTTCCCTGCTACCAGTACTCAAACCGGATTTAAACCGTTGGTCCCCTTGGCTAGACATTTACCCCCATCTAGCACCTCTCCCCTTTCCTTTAGGATCTCACTGCACTCCTCCTCCCAAAAGTTAGGAGAGCTCATTGAGCTCCTAACACCTTCTGCCTGATGCTAGGAGGTGGTCTGCAGCAGCCCTCCAGCCCAGCCCCACACACGTTACCTTACTTTCCACCACGGAGATGAGAATCTGCTCCATGATGCTGCTAGTTGCTGGAATGGAGGTCTGGATGTGGCCGATGACCACGCCGATGGCCACACGGGACAGCTCATAGCTGAGGTGGGTGTTCCTGCGCACCAGCTCAATCAGTTCGGCACCTATTGTCTTGGGCACGGATGCTGTCAGACCACTGGGTTCTGCTGGCACCGGCTCCACTGCAGCCGCCTTCTTATCCTCCAGGCAGAGGGAGCTGAAGGCATCCAGGCTTGCAGGGGCAGCCGGGGCAGCTTTCTTCACCTGAGAAGTCTTCTCCCCATCCACAGTGTGGGACCTCTGGGTCCCCCCTTCAGCTGGCGGTGCTGGGGCAGCCCTCTTGGTCTGGGGAGATTTGCTGGCCCCATCCTTTGGGGAAGTCCCGTAGCGGGAGTGAGTCACGGAGCCGGTGTCCAAATTGCGTGTTATCGTAGTATGGACACTCCGGCTTGGGACAGGGGGTGGGGTGTTGGCAGGACTGGAGGTGGCTGTCGGAAGAGCAGTCTCTGACGCAGAAGAAGTGGTGTACAAGGTATCCAGGGATGTCGTGCTTATAGAGGAGGCACTAGAAGCTGACCCAGGGATAATTTCAACAGCGTCTGAAAGGGAACAATTAAAAATGCCTTAGCAACAGCATCAAAGGAAAAAAGAAAAAAAAAATATAAATTGCTACAGCACAGTCCATTAAAAGGCTCATTGTGCATGCGACCAGAGCAGTTTAACTCCTCTTCCTGCCTCACTTATCTCAAAGCAAAATTGTACCAGTTCTCTCTGGAGCATTCCCGCACAATCACCTCTTTAGAAAGGGGAAAACTACTCTATTGAGATGAATACCCTTCAAAGGGCTTAGTGTTTTACGAAGGGGAAGAGAGGGAGGGAGAGACAGGACTAAGGGACAGAAAAGTCTTCTCCCCCTGGCTTAGCGAGGGCCTTTTTCTGCATTCAGGATCTAAGCTCTCACTTTTGAATGATGGTGCCTGAGAACCACAAGACACCAAAGGCTTCACACGCCAACCCACGCCTCCCTCTTGGACAAACCTCACTGACTGCACACCACAGTTAGCACCGACGGTGAAGGAAACATTTGGCTGACAACACCTCTAGTCTCTCCCTTTCAGCACCCTCCAACATTTGATCACGAGCCCTGCTAGCATATACCGCTTTCACAAGCCTTCACGTTATCTGCTCTACGGTATTTCTCCCCCTGCCTCTAGTTTTGACTAGCTCTAACAGTGGCAGCTGTCCCACCTTCCAAGGAAAAAAATCCACTACAAGCAAAGAGATGTCAAGATTTTTCTTTCCTTTAATCTGTTCTAACACATATTTTTGTAACCTTATCCATTTGTTTCTACAGGGCAGAAACATATCCAAGCCCTTCCCTGGCTGTGAAAACAGTCACTTGGGCAAACACTGGGCTACCTTCACCCAGTGCCTCATGAAAGCAGCTGATGTTAGTGCTGGAAGAGGCGCAGGGCACCTCATTGGGAGCCCAGCTCTCGGGGAGAACAGTTTCCCTCACACCAAGGAAGACCAATGGGACAGGCACGTGGAATGCTTTTGCTGCACCTCGGCAGGCAACCCCAACCCTTCCTGCCTCGTTGGTCCTGGGAGCCCTCTACTACTCCATCCACCACTCCACCCCAAGGCGAGCACAAGCTAGGCAGAAGAACAGGACCCATCCACTCACAGGGGCTCAGCATCCCTGGTTTTCCCTCCTCCTCTTCAAAGAGCATTCACAAGTCATAGCTCCCATCATGTTTCATCAAATCAAGATAACAAGTTGAAAGAAACTGACCTTTGCGAATTCCCACTACCACAGTGAAAAATGGCTCAATACCATTACAATAAGCTGGTGACAGCCTCAACTTTCAATTAACTACCTGCAAGTCAACAGCTCTGCCCTGCTCCTCACCAGAGGACACAAGGGGCTTGAAAAGGGCTGTGTCACTAACGACATGACTGTTGCAGCACAGGAGAGCACTGGGGCAAGCCAACAGCAACTCGGCAGGACAACCACTGCCTCTGCCAGCCCATTCGCACTGAAGATGGAGAAGGTCCTGCCTTGGCCCCATGGTTCTGCTCTGCTCTGAAGTGCTCATGACCAGCAGCTCCCCTGCCTGTGGGCAGCACATACACGGCTGTGCCCCTGGTATTATTTCCGCTCCTTACAGACACCAGCCACCAATTTTATGGAACTCTCATCCAAGCACTGTACAAAGAAAGTGCCCAGGAGACTGGAAACCAAAAGCAGACTGGCCTTGTCCTAAAACCGCTACCAGGGAGCTCCCCCTGGTGAAATACTGCACTCTGCACTGCCAGGGAAAACACTGCCTTGCTGGGGGATGGTCATGGTGTCTGTGGGAGAAAAACACCCACAGGCATCTGAAATCACCAAGGTTGTGTGCTGGCCAGACTAGCCATGTGAGCAGGCAGAGTTTGCTCCTTGGAAAGCACATTTCACAGGGCTACCAGCACTGGAGAACCAGGAGGATGCTGTAGCTGGCATCCACCCGCAGCTGTCAGGCTGCCCAGGTCCTCCCATATGAGAGGACATGAGGGAGCACTGGCCACCAGCTAGCATTAAAACCTATGGGAATTTAGGGAGGCGGGGAGGGGGAGAGAGAGGAAAAAAGGATATAAAAATTCATAGGAATTTAGGATATATATAATGATGGCCTTCTAAGCACAAAGCAAAAGCGTCCAAGCATCGTGACTTGTATTGCCCAGTGTCCATTTCATGCCCAAGATCTGGAAAGCAGTTTGTCCTTACTTTTAATGGGAGCGGCAATCTGTGCGTTCTTGCGTTTCTCTGGAGGTGGGGGGGTGACAGGGGCAGCACGCCGGGGCTGTGGTGGGATCTATAAGGAAAGATTTCAGAGCAATCAAAGGAGGTTGACAATAAGACATCTCTGTTATGAAACCCCTCTTTCTCGCGTGCGTGTGTAGATTTGTCCTTACATCCCTCTCATCATTCAGGGAAGTTTTCTCAGGAGGACACATATTAATAGGCGGCTTCCTAGAAGAACAAAGCAGGACTCAAGCCTGCTTCATCCCCTCCCTGTGACAGGCAAAGCAGCCCTTGTCTAATTGCTGTGTTCAGCATGCACACAGCACACACATCGCGTAGACCTGTCAAGCACTTACTCCTCCTTTATTCCAAATGCAATCCCACACACTCACCATGGCTCCACATTACTCTCAATAGCTCCACAGAGGCTGGAAACAGAGCGCATATTTAGACACTCTTCTGGAGAGATCCATTACATCAGCTACAAATACCCTTGCAGAAAGACAAAGCCAAGGACTGGAGACATGTAAATGCCTTTTCCATGCTTTCAGAGCTATTTCTGCTCATGCAGGGAGAAAAACAGGGCTAGACCCTCTGTGCAATGCTATGCTACCTATAGCAAGACCCATTGGGAAAAGCTTTTGCCAGGGAGTTGCATTAACTCTCTTCATCCGGGGTTCCTCCTGGAAGTCTCCTCTGCCAGGAACACTGAGCCAGCAGCGCACAAGCCCCAGACCCAGATTTCTACACTCATCTTTTCTTGTCAGATCCGAACACAATGACCACCAACATCATTGTCACCCAGAATTACTCCAGTGAGGTGTAACCTCGTGGTAAACCTCTCATCAGTAGGACACTGCTGAGCACAGCAGCCAAGCTAGGTAGGGGCACATTGCATCAATACTCTAATCCTTACATCCCAGCGGCTCAGGGCCAGGAAGCTCGATTCGGGGTCTCTCAGGACTCCTGTGGTTCAGAGCCTGCTGCCTGAAACATGCCTTTGTTTTTATGGGATATTGCAATTGCTGCCTGCAGCAAAACTGCCCAGGGCAGCATGGGAAGGGAAAGGAGGTGATGGCCTGAATGTCTCAGGTAGCCCAGACTGAAGCCAGCTGAAATCTATGGTGATGTTCAGGCCACCACACTGTGCCAATTTTCCAGGTTTGTTTAGCCCTGGAAGAGTTTTTTTGTGACCTGTTGGTGCTGAACAGCCCCTCAACGCAGCACAGGGCAAAAAGCAATGCCAGGCCCTGCAGCGAAAAACTGAGACAGGCACCTGAAAGGTCTCTCTCTTAAATAGCTCAGAACGGAGAATGAAAGATGTACTTGCTTTCCCTCGATCCAGGAAGGGCAGAAACCTCCTCCGAAATGAGAACAAAGATATTCCTGGAGATAAGACACCTTCAGGAACCACTTTAAATCTTCAAGACTCGATGCCAAAAGCTGACAATACGGTGCTCACAGCCCATCTCTGGAGCTCACCAGACAAATGAAGACACAGCAGTTTGCACAGCTTACAAAGACTTTCAAAAAGGGATCTCTTGCTCCCTTTCTCCCACCTAACATATCCAGCCTTTCACTATGTCACATAACAAGTCACTTCTTTACAAGCACCTTTAGCTGATGGATTAGAACAAGATAGTGCCACAGACTCCCAGCCTGAGGTCTTCTGCTCCTGTCAATCCATCCCACATTGTTCTCTGGGTAAAGCGCTATATGATACTTGCATACAGCTTCAAAAATGATCCATGTCGGTCCAAAAAGAGACTGCACAGCTGAGAGAGGGCAAACAGATCAGGAGGGGTCTCTGCATCGCATGGTTGGAAGGCTGCTGGTCCCAAATCTGGAAAGCTCAGCTGTGCTAAAAGCAGAGCCCCCTCAGCAGAGGGATGGAGCTAACGGCACGAGTCGGAGCTGCTTGGCACGGCACAGCCACGATTACAGAAACAGCAGGATTTAGCAGACAGGCAGGCTCAGAGCTTAGAGCAGCAGCATGACGGTACTTGGAGACAGCTAGGGCTGGGTCATTCTGGAGTATTTCCATGGCTTCATTAGCCCTTCCAAATTTACCATGCGAGTTTAACACAGCTATTACAGACTAGTGTTTAAATTAATAAATGTACGGCTAACGTTAGCTCAGAGCCCTCTGCCAGCCTCATTTAGATGTGAAGCATCCCACGAATTTCCCTGCACTGATGCCTGGCTGAGCTGTGAGCTGCAGCATGGTCAGGAGTTGTGAGGGGTAACCGATGGCCTCCCTCTGCTCCACATCCCAGCTGCTGCTGTGAGCCAAGAAGAGGAGGAAAGGGGAGAAAACATCCTCTGTCCAGCTGCTGTGGGGAAGGTGACCACATAGAAGTCCTTGCAGCTCAGATCTCTCCTGCCCAGGGAGAAAAGAATAGGGACCTTATCAAGGGTCCAGAGAGAAGTGCCTACACATGCGCTGAAAGCCTTCCTTTCCCCAGCGCTCTACAAGGGGGCTGCGAACTTTCCCAAATCTGCAGATTTTACAGTCTGCTGCTTCTCCTTTTCCATTTTGCAGGGACTGCTAGCAGAGGCTCTGTTCCCCAAGCTGCTTGTGAGAAGAGTTGACTCAACCACAACGCTCTCATCCTCTTGCCAATCAGGCAGGCAGAGAACACCACCACTCCTTCAGCTCTAACTCCTGGGAATTATGCTAGTATAGTAGGAACAATTAAACAACAACAAAAAAATAAAAGTAAATGAAACTAATAATCCTGTGCCCACCACCTTTTCTAGACAAACTCTGCCAAGCCAGACACACTAGTCTGCGGCAAAGGCTTCTGGAGATGAACATCACAAAGCCCACTGGGCATTCACAAATGCAGCAGGCTGACTAAAACACTCAGAGCCCAGGTTTCTCTCTTAGCAGCTGGTATGTAACTGCCCCAGCTTCCCACCTCATGCTAACTACAGAGGAGCTGAAAAGAGGCTCAGCACAGGTGTCATCACCAACTACTTCAGCCAGTTCAGCCCCGGCAGCAAAGCCACCGACCGGAAATCTGCACTTCAAATTTCACTTAAATTTTCAGATGCAAACATTGAACGCACCTGAAAGTCCCAAGCAGTGAAAAGCACATCCCAAGAGCCCTACTTCTCCAGAGTTAGTGAGAAAGTTTAGAATTCAGTCGGTTTCCTCTTAGGCAGCTGCATAACCAGTGGAAGAAAGCAATGCTGCTTCCACCGTTTCTTGTTTTCAAAGCACACAGGAAATCCGTTGACTGAACTGTTAAAATCTCAAGGAGCCCTTTCAGCACAGGGCAAAGCTGGATGCCCTTTTACTGCACCCTCAGTGCCACTCCGACAGAAACTCTTCTTTGTCAGCCAAGGAATCTGTCTTGCTCCTTTTTGGCAAGCAACCAAACCACAGACCAGATAAAGACGGGGAATCGGCATGGAGAACGGGCTGTAAGGTGCTCCATCCCTCTTAGCCCATAAAGCACAGGTTTGAGAATGGAGCTGGTTTGGCTGCCCAGAAAAGAAAACGAATACCAAGGAGAAAAACAGGTTTTGTAAGGCTTGCCATGTTCTGCATGAGCCAGAGCTACTTTTCATCTCTGCAGACTCGCAATTCTTCGAGTGTAAAACAAGCCTCCTCTGCTAGGAGTGACAGTGTATGAGTACCTTACAAACACTGTCTCCAAACATCCCAGATAGATGAAGAAAAAACTACAGTGCACATGTTCATCAGTAGGAGAAAAAAATAATCTCCATGTTCATCCTTGCTTGGTGCCTTGAGCCCTAACACCTAGCTACCCCTACACAGCATGATCTGCCACATCGTTCATTCCCATCAACTGCTGCATCCGTCCTCAGCTACTCCTTTGAAGTCTCACTGGCGCCACACAGTAGCCTTGGAACTGTGTGCTGCTGAGATAAAAAAAAATCTGCTCTAAATCATTTCCTGCAATTTACCTTTAATTCATCATGACAAGGAACATTCAGATAAAGCAGGATCTTTCGGGTTTTTTTTTATGTTTTGAGTAGTAAAAATAGGCAACCACAGCAGATAAAATGCTTAAGGACCAAAGATCTTCTGCAGATTTAACAAGGGGAAACACAAAGAGGTGCTGAGTGCTTGGAGGAAGTTCTGCTGCTCACGTCAAAACTGTTCTTCAAAGTATTCTCTGGGAGCTTGCAACTCTTTTAGAAAGATGTCAAGAGAGAGTCATACAATCTAGAGCAGATCTTGCATGTCACCATAAAACCATGGACCCTCAAGGATCCCAAAAAGCATTACAAGTGTAAATAGCAAAGGGACTGTTCCAGACTTCTTAGATAGAGACAGCATCAGTTCACACTGCAGTAATCCTAGGTAAGCAGCACAAACACTTGATTTGTGACTTCAGTAGCAAGGGCATTTTATTTAACAGGACAAGTGATGTCATACCACCAAAGGAGGAACCTAGAAAGCATCTAGCCACTGTTACCTGATAGAGACCTTCATCCTCCTCCTCGAACTCAGTGTTTGGAAGACTGTGATGGCGCTCGTATCCCGTCCGGCACACCCCGTTGGGCTGCCGTGCCACATCCAGATGGTGATCGCTGGAGGACTGTGTCATAACCATCCCCTGTGGGGTGGGAGAGTGACCTTTGCGGGACACGGTCTCTTTCCGGTGATGGATCAGTTTTCTGAAACGGAATGACATCATCAGGAACAGTAAAGCTAAAGGAAAGGAGCAACCGTGTTGCAACATTTAAATGATATATTTACGTGATTTATTGCATTTAGGCTACATATACCAGAATGAGTTACATTACTCTGAACACCAACTCCAGTTTCATTAACAAGTAAGAAAGCACTTCTGGGGGAGGAAGGAAGAAGCTTTGCAAGAGCCCATGATTATTCATCAGTTCGCTGGAGAAAAATGCCTCTTCCTCGGGGGAGAGGCACATATTGCATCGCAAGCGTCAGAAATTGCCTGCACTTAGAATCACTGTTCAACTGAGATTAAGCCAGCGTGCCTCAGTGCAGAGTGTGAGGTGTCAGAGAAAAACAAAAATTCTTCTCACAAGCAATTATTTGAGCACATGTTAAGGACCTAGTTCCACATGCCAGCAGCCTCTACAATTCCCAGTCAGAAGAGTGGAGAAAACGCTTCCAGAAGGTCTTGGATTTCTCCTCCTAAGCCTACAGTGCAGCTCAGTTTCCTCTTCTTTACACCCACAGGGATAGAGGGGGGAGAAGGAAGCACCGCATTGCTGGATGCGGTTGACAGGAAGAACAGCATCAGCTACCAGCTCAAACACTGGGAAGCTCTCTCAGCACATCAGCACTTTCCAGCACCGCGACTCAAATCAACGATGTTCAACTTGACTCCCAAGAATAAAAAGACACCAGCATCACACGTTGACTGCCCTCCATCCACCAGCTCTCCCAGACACCTGTTGTACTTACTGCAGGACATCTCTCTGCTCCAGGTTGTACTTTCCCCCATTCTTCATGGCCGCGTTGTGCACAGCCTCAATGGCACGGTCAATAGACTGGAGAACCACATCTTGCTCCAGCACCTGAGAAACACAACATCCCACACGTTACTGCATCACTTCACCTGTGGTTCTTGTGCAGCAGAGCTTAGGGCACGAGAGACCGCAGCACGGGAAGCCCACAGAGCAGGTAAC
Organism: Tauraco erythrolophus; assembly: GCF_009769465.1. NCBI lineage: Eukaryota > Metazoa > Chordata > Aves > Musophagiformes > Musophagidae > Tauraco > Tauraco erythrolophus. The sequence continues at coordinate 13,710,133 of NC_141476.1, forward strand.
CGCACGAGCCAAACCGCCAACAAACAGCTCCCAGAGCCAGAATCTCATCTTAGCACCACCTCACTTTTCCCCTCCTTCCTCCAAAGAAAACATATTTGAAGCCGTGCTTCAAACTGAGTCTGCCCTTTTAAGGTTTATGGTTGGAAAACAGTCACTGTTAATGACATCGATGCCCACCAATCACTACAGGAACACCCGGGGCAGAGCTTCAGGACCACACAGCAGCTCTGAATAGTCAGTCTGCTGCAGGGAGCTTTTGAGATCCCACTGCAAAGCCCACCTTAACCCAAGCTCAGTTCTTTCTGCTCTCACTGACTTGCTATGGAGCAAATACCCATAGCAAGGGTCTATCTTGTCGGTGTAACAGACCTAGTCAAAATCTAGAGTTCATTGGCTCTGGGTTTGCATTTTTGCTCTTTTATTGATGGTTTTCATACTAGTTTTGCAACTTCAAGTGCCTTTTCCAAATCTCCACCCAAACTGTCACAGCAACCTTTATTCCTCCTTCCAGCCAGCTTAGCATTCGTTACTGCAGCTGAAATAATCGCCAGCCCTGAAGCAAGAAATGCTAAAGACATCATCACCAAGGTTACACAGGAGGCTGGGAGAACTGTGGTGAAGGGGCACGGGAAGGTAAAGCATGTTTCCACACTTGGACATTCTTCAAGGCTTCGTTTATCAACAGCTGGCATGCCTTCAGAAGAAAAGACCTTTACAGGACATAAGGCTGAAGGCAAAGGACGTGCTATCAAGTCTTTGCCCCGGATCCAGCAGACCCACAGGTCTCCCATCAGCTGGCGGTGATCCCTGCACCATCCATTTGGTACCACCACCGGCAGCCTCAGCCCGTGCATGTAGGGGAGGAGCAGGAGAGGAGTGCTTGGACTCCAGCACTCATTGCAGCTGTTGGAACACTAAAACCCCCTTCATCTTCACTTGCTTTGCCCCCTCCCTGCATCAGAGCAACCATTTATCCAGCCAAGGAGTGGCTGGAATCTCATCAAGGATGCACCTTAATTGGCCTTAGGGGAGCCTAAGGAGCAGCAGAAGGCAAGCCCTCCCCCGCTGGGGCCAAAAGTGCCTGCCTCCATAGCACCGGCATGCAGTTTTCTGATAACATGCTATGCATTATTTATATTCTGATTAATTACTAAACCAAATGTGAATTAACAGCAACTGCAGACTATGGGAAAAAAAAAAAATACCACCTCCAAACAAGGTGGGGATGAGAAGCCCCCTCTGCAACACGCAGCTTGGAAAGAAAAATTTAGGAGTTTTTTTTTGTTGGTTTGTTTTCCCAAGAAAGAGAGATGGGGAAGAAAGCAACTGCGGAGAGCTTTAAAAATAAAACCAGGTATGTTAAAATATATCTACCAAATTTGTTAAAGTATCAGATCAAGGATAAAAGCAACACTCAGAACCCAACTTTGGGATGAAGCCTCCAAGCAGCTCCATACAGCCTAGGGAGCATTTCACCACCTCCAACTACAGATCTAAGTAAGGAAATGGAGCAAAGTCCATTTGAACACATTTAAAGGAGCACTGGAAGGAAAGATAAGTTATTTCACAGAACGCATCTTGTTTTCTGAGAAGATAAGAGAAAATTACCGGAGTAATTTTGTGCCTTCTGCACAGCCCACCCACCCTCGTGCTGCTCTCACCCCAAAATTCAACACAGCTCCTGATGCAGCCTCCAATACCTGCCCTGGAACACTCCCTGGTCCCCCACTTGTAGTCCCTCCACATCCACCACCCCCCCATCATGCCACCTTCTCTCACCCTTCCTAGCCTGCCAGGCTTTCACCCATGTGGGTTTCCATCTTTCTCAGTCTGATCTTCCCTGGGAAGATCACAGTACAGAGACCTGAATCCCACTGAATCCCATGGCTCAGCATCAATGCCCTCTTCCAGAGAGCACATCAGCATCATCCACGGCCCACAGGAATCCACAAGCTGGAGCTGCTACTGGCTGTGCGATGCCATTTGCTACGGAGATGGCACTTCTGATAAAACACAGCATTTTCACACTAATGCAGCTGTGGTGTGACAATCTGCTTTTAGCTGCTGCGCTCCTCCCTCCCTTTGTTTCCCCTCCCCAACTCTCTATTAAGAGGGCCCTGGCAAAAGGGCTGGAATAAAAAAGCAGCATTAACTTGCCACTTGCACTTTATGACATTGTTGATGCTGCTTGTAAATCATCTGCTTGTCCCTTGCTCAGCTGAGCTGGGCAGGGAGCAGGGTCTTCTGCACAGGAGCCGCCTCATAATCGGGGTTTGCAGGACACCCAGCATTGGGGATCCCTTGCACTGTAGTCATAAACTTAAAAACCAGAAATCAGTATCCTGGATAAATCATGTGATTAGAAGGAAGCCGCACACTGCTTGGGTTAACCAAAATGGCATTGCTTTGTTTGAAGTGGACGGACAAAAAAAGCACGTTGCAGTTAAAAGAAGCATGGATTGTGCAGGGGTGAAAATCAGGTTTGCCAGTGCCACACTTACAATCTCCTTCTCCCTAGGACTCAAGGGATGACCTGCTCAAGGCAATTTAGGAAAAAGCATGTAGTTTAGGAAGAGCAGTCACTCCACAGCGCTGGCAGGGGATTCCTGACTGCATTCTGCACTCGCTCCCGAGGACATTCACAGCTGGGACAGGGGCAGGCAGAGGTCCCCAGCAGCAGAACCCCACCTTCTCCAACGCTCACAGACAATCCTGGCAACACACAGTTCCACGGCCTCCAAAAAAGAGGTCGCAAACCAGCACCAAGGTAAGGAGCAGAGCCTTTGAGCTCAGGCAGGAGGAGTCAGTGCTCAGAAGTCTGCTTCGGCGCCCGCAGGGTCCTGCACCGCGATCCAGCCCCTGTCCCCTCCCACGCTCCAGGACACAGAGCTGAAACCCTGCTCATGGCAGGCTAAGCTGAGGCTCACACAGAAGCGGGGGGAGCGCACGGAAAGGGCATTGCTGTACAGCGTGCTGTCAGAGGAGCCGTACCAAGTAAAGCCCAGGAATTCAGCTGGATTTACCGATGATTCAGGGGCGGGGGCTGGCAGAGCCCTGAGTAGCCACTGCAGCACACCAGCCCTTAATTGCATCCTTCACCAGTTACCACTGGTGGCATAGACACGTTAGTGGCTCCTGAAACGCGAAGAAGGCAGCAGGGATAGGGAAACGATGGTGGTGGAAGGTGCTGGCCACATGTACCCACCCTTCCGGGGCGAGGGCAGGGGTCTCCTTGGTTGGGGTGGGGTGGCACAGCTATCCAGCTGTGGCCAAGAGGCGTCAAGAGGACATCACCTTCCGTCCAACGTACCGTGAAAAGAGAGGGGTATTTTGGAGAGGTACTGATCCATATTCACATGGTATCTCACCCCAGAAAGGAGTGGCTGCCTCCTCCTCTATCAGATATTTCTGGTTTAATCAAATAAAACACTGCAGCAGAGAAACGCTGGGCTCTGTGAACAGCCTGTCACAACCAGCCTGGCTACACCAAGAGGCAGGGGAAGGGCAGAGCAGTGACCCCTGACCGTCACAGGCGAGACTGGCTGATGGGGAGCCATATCGGAGAACCGGGGGCACCGTCGGCACCCCACAGGCGAGCTGCCCTGCAGGAACAAGTTACAGCTCAATTAGAGCCACGAATATCAGCCAGGAAACAGAATTTTTGCCTTTATAGCCCAGCGTGGGAGAATCACAGAAGCATCAATAAATCATTATTTCCTCTCTCCTTGCTAATAACACGAGCAAACAAAGGGTTTCCCCAGAGCCCGCTGCCAATTTCCTCCTGCCCCCATTCGCAGGAAGGGGCTCCTCACCCGAGGAGGGACAGAGCCAGACCTCAGCACTGCCCCGGGTGCTCTGCACACACCCCCTTCCCAAGGCAGGCAGGGAAGGAGGCCTCTGCCAAGGCCAAAGCCAGGCTTTCCAAAAGCATCCTTCCAGGATGTCTCAGGGGTACAGCTACCACGAGGCATGGCCTTGCACAGGCAGGGACGCGTTCACTCCACGGCTCACATCGCTCATCTCCACTGCCCCAAAAGCAGCCTCCCCAAAGAGAGCACATGTGCACAGGACATGTCGCATGCCTCCGCTTCCCCCACGTACGGACCGATGGGAGACCCGAGTGTTTCGGAGAACGCCGTTGGTGTCCTGGCTGCGCAGGCAGCACGACCTGCTCTCCTGGGGCTATCGAAAAACTCCCTCTTCGTTTTGAGTCCTTCCACACGTACCGCTGGCGTTGTTTAAACGCGCTCACACAGAAGAACTTGCTCAACAGTCTAGAATAATCATACCTTTCAGAAAAGCACTTTCTAGACAAACTGGCTGACAGCCGCATCAGCACAGACAGGCTGAGCCACGCTGCGCGTGCGAGACTCCCACGTTTATGAAAGTGGCCCATTAACGTACGGCAGCCTTTTCTTTGCCTCCACAGGGGGCTGATCCAAGAAAACGTGACTTTTTTTTTTTTCCTCCTGCCTTCCCATTTTTTAGCGATCAAAGGCGTTTTGCTCTCCTGCATGTGCAGCAATCGGTGCCCTCGTTCCTTTTGCAGCCATAGGGGTGCCCAGGCAAAGCTGCTGATTTTCACCCTCATGCCATTGCTCCGGCTCTCACAACACGACAACAAAAGACAGACAAAGTTTTGTCTCCAGTGACAGCTCAGTTTTCACGCAGCTGCACTGACACAGACGGACCACGCTGAAATTAGGATATTTATCCCTCTGGCATACACAGGCACAGCCTGGTTCTTTGTTACTCAAATCAGAGACGAACGCCACCTCTTAGGTCACATGCCATTCGTCCCCAGTCACCACCAGACCGTCTGCATGCTGTGTTATTCCTTCCAGATTTAAATGATAGCGGCAGCAATTTACAAAAATCAACTAGCCTTTGTCCGCGGCAGAGTGGCGTACCAGATATGAGCTGCCCTTCCTGAACCACACGGCTCAAACAAATGGGCTGAGTTTGGGTTTTTTTCCATTGCTGTGGGAAATTCAGCTCCTTTCTCTTCCCCTTTTTGCAGCCCCAACCAGAAATTTTTAGTCCCTAGGCTGTTGGCTACAAGATATCCATTAATTTATTCTTGTTGGCACAAAGATATTGGGCCTTGTGGCACTTAAAAAAAAATACATGATAAGAACAGGAGTGAAACAATGGGCAACTGTCCTGGTTATTGAGCGAATAAGATGAGAAAAGCTCCAAACAAACCTGCAGCATCTCTGACTCGCTAGCAAGTGAACAAAGACATGGCTGAGCTGTTCTGACAAAGAGGCAGCCAGAAGCAGACCTGGAATTCCTGCTGATACGCTATGGTGGGTTTCTAACAGATCGGTGTTTTTCCGCTGAGCGCTGACAGCAGCCGCTCGAGCGGACAGCCTGCACAAATGAGAAACGAAGGGAAAGGATAGTCAGGGAAAGGGCTTAAGCTGTGCAAATCACGCTAAAGCAAAAGCCAGAGCTCCTAGCAAAAGAGATATACTAACTAAGGACAGTACAGGCATGAGTAGCATTTGGAATAAATAAATCCTGAAGGCAGCAGAGGGATGCCCAACTGCACAACAACCAAACTTCAACCAATTTCTCTCCCGGGAGCAGGCAGCTTCAGAGTCAGAGAGAAGAGGGCAAACACGCTGAGGAACAACGGAATGCATGCAACACACCGCGGCACACTTGTACTTCCCAAGGTGGAAATGCTTCATCCTGGGTCTCTCCAGCCATGCTCAGACCCTGTTCACTGACCACGATGATTGGAATCAGCCACCGATTCCTTCCCCTCGCAATTCTGTGCCTTCCAGTACCCAGAACATGTCTCTAAGCCAAAACACGCTAAGAGGATAAAAGTAGAAACAGAAGTTTTAAAAACAAAGCAGACAATGCATACTTATAAATCTTGCTGTTCCCTGCTGCCTCAATTCTTACTGCTCTCAAAGCTTCAGGAGACTTCTCTGGCTCAGCCTGTCCCAGGTGAACAGCCACCAGACAACAGAGCTGCCCCTCTTTAGGGTTTATCTGTTCGGCATCCTTTTGGCAGGCCACTGTCAGGCCAAGTCAATATCTGACATGATCGACATTGAACCTGTGCAGGGGAAACCTATGTTTCCACATACATATATGCATATATAAATTATACACACACACACATATATATTACAGCTACCATCTCCACTGCACAACACTGCAGATTGCCTTTGCTTTGATGAAGCTGTGTATTTCACCACGTGCAGAGGAGCGCTATTGAACAGGAGATGCCATTCATGCTTTTGGCTTATTAGTGCTATACTCAAAAATTACCTGAAGTTTGGTGTGCTGGCTAATTATAGCAAAGCTGTTTAAAGACTGTTGAGGGTGCAGGTGCAGGGCAGCAAGGGAGGAGGTATCAGAGAGGCTGAAATACTCCCCTCCTGAAATGAGGTCGATCATGTTAATTGGCCACAAACAAAATACCCAAGTATCCAACTGCTTGTTAGCTGAGAGCTGCTCATGCAAGCATTTATTCCTGATAAAGCAGATGCTTCCACTGAAGCAATCAGCACCCACTCACTAAATTCAGGGAGTCAACACAATCGAGCTTTATTGGGACAATGATAAAGCTAATGCTAACTCATGCCCAAAAAGAAATGAAGATACAATTGAGACCTGTAGCGGTGTCTTACAGCTACAACTGTTACATGTGTGATCATAAAGACAAAGCACAAGCCAAAAAAAAAATCCTAGAAAATTACAGACTAAAGACCCTGCAGCCTCCCAAGTCACCTTTTGACTGGGAGACAGCAGGAGTGGACAGCACACGATTTTTCTATGCTGCAAAACTTAGGCAGACTGACAGTTTCCATTGACCTACAAAAGTACCTTGAGAATTGCAAGTTTAGCTAAGTTTATCAGAGGAATGAGGCTAACTTGCTGTTATCTCCAGATTCAGTTCAAGAACAAATCCAGGGGTTTGTTTAGTGGCCTTTTTTACCTTAAAAAAAGATTAAAGGGTTCAACTGGATTTGCTGACATGTCACCTGTAAGGAAGTAAGAGGTGGGTCATGGAAGAAAAGCAATTTATTAGTGTCCCACACTATCTGCAGGGAAAAAACAGTCTACTGCTCTAGCTGCAAGTTCTAATCCCATCTCCTTTTGCAGCGTGGAGTGGAACAGGCTCCCCAGAAACACAAAGAAACGGGAACAGGAGGGGAATGGCCTCTTAGGACATTGTGCTACAGGCAGCAGAACAGCCATAATCCTGTTTTCCTCACTTCCCGAGGCAGTGAACAAAAAAGTGCATTTGTTGGACTGTTCCCTTCTCACGCACAAAACTTTCAGCCCAGCTCATGTGCCTTATTACAGTACTAATTTCTCAGGTCCACCTTTTCACATCCCTGTGGGACAAGTCCCAGAGGAAAGATGATGGCCAGGGCTCAGTTCACCTGCACCCGACCCAGCTGGTGGTCCCTCCAGGGAGCGGGGCCAGAGGAGGAACCACAGGGGAGAGAAGGTGGGCGGAAGCTGCCTGACAGCAAGCAAGGGGCTATGGTAACTCTCAAGCTGTGTGGTTTGCACAACCCCTGTGTACACTGTCTCTCTCCCCCTTTTTTTTTCCTCCCTCCTATCCACTCCCCCAGGTCAAGGCTGATCACTCTTCACTGCTCACAACTCCCCACAGCCCAGCTATGAGAGCTTTGGGTGGTCCTCCACATCTGAAGAGTCACACAAGACCAAATATTGCCAACTGTGGTTTTGCAAGAAGATATTTTTTTCTCAGCCATTAACAGTATATTAATGATGTTTAAAAGCTTTTAAAGTGACTAGAGCTTGTTAACATTTTGAGATCTTAGGTTTCTGAACAAGAGCTCCAGGATACAAGCAGTCCACATGTGTTCATGCATGTAAAAGTCTCAGATGCCAGCTCATATCACTGGGCAAGGCTTCTAAGAGAGCCCAAGACCACAGACAAAATGATGCTTCCCAAAACTGAATGCTGGAGGGGTTTCTTTCTATCTCTGATGTGAAGAATTATAGTGTACAGGCTCCTTGATAAAGCTGCACAATTACTTCAATGTTTCTGCTATCTCTTGTCATCAAGCTAATGGAAGACAGACACATGAAATCAATTCAAAAAACAAATTAAAGGAGATGCATTTTTCAGTTTAAGTCAATAAAGGTGATTCTGGGCAGACAAAAACATCATCACTTAGAACCCAGCACTTCAAGGGATGTTGGGGGGGTTTATGCCAAATGGAAAGGTCTTTAGCTACAAACACTTTGATTCAGCCAGGCTCAGGGAAATCCCTAAGCTTCTGCATTAAGTAGGTAATGAATTTTTATGATCATCATTCTTACTTAAGGTACTGGGTTTTCATGCAATTATTCTTTTTACATGCTGAAAAACATGGGCTGCCTTGATACTCGAGCTTCTCCCCACATATTCTTCAGGGACAGCCAAGCCCAGGCACGGAGGGGAAGAGACTGTGGACCTGCCTTCTGCTGTGTCACTTGGGTGTGATTTACAACCTGGGCATAGCACACCGTGTTCAAAGGCGGTGCCCCCTCCATCCCCTGCAAACACATGTCCTTTCCTCAGGAGGAGAGGGAAAAAAGGTACCCTCAAGCAGCCTGGAAAGCCAGAGAATTCACTGAGTTTACCCAAAAAGGAATTGTCATCCCATCAGACTGAGAGGCCACGGAGGTTTGCATTTGTCTGCTCAGTGGAGAGCTTCAACTTGATCTCTTTAGGCAGCCATCTGGTTTTCATGGGACCTGCCATGGTTCTCTGTACAACCATTGCAGCACACAGACACCGCACTGAACTCAACTGGCAGAGAGCCCTCCACCCCGAGAACCTGTCCACCATTTCCATTCTCCACGTGTGACTGGGCGAAAGTCACCTACGTGGTCCAGCAAGGCTTTCTTCCCTCCTTCAGAGAAGGAGGATGCAATTCAGAGGCTGAGCCGTCGCTGGCAGGACAGGCAGAGGAGTTTGCGGGCAGCGGAGCTGGAGCAGGCAGCAGGAACAGTGGGAGATAACCCAATGGCATTAGCAGCTGTGGATGTATTACCCCACGCACAAACCTCATGGACAAGAATTCACAACCTTTTCATCAAGACATTATCCCAGCTTCCAGGTGATCCCCTCCTCCTCGTGGGTGAGTGTCTATTTTTGCAGCTGTTGCCTCATCTTCTCCCTCATCCCTTTGTTTCTATTCAATATAATAGAAGGTTTGGAGCTGAGGCTTGCCCTCAGGTTTCCACACTGCAAGGCACTGTCCCCACTTGTACTAGAAAAAAAAACAAGAAATAATTAATAGCTATTACTTAGAAGAGATCTAATCTGAACCTCAAACCAGTGATTTAGCAAGAGGCTACCAACAGCCTGGAATTATCTAGCATGCTTAAGTCCGACAGCTTGATTTCTTTTTTCTTTTTTTTTTTTTCAAATTAAACCTCTTGAGCAGCTAAACAGACTAAAACATCAGCCTATGCTGACGTTTCCAGATCACAGGCACAAAAATCACCATCTTGCAGACCACGTTCACGCACACCACTGCAGCCTCAGCAGCTTGGGCAGGAAAGGAGGACGAAGCAGTGTAGGTGGGACCCCACCAGCAGGACAGCACGGACAGACACCCATGCAAAAGCACATCTCGCTAGCATGAAAGGCAGCCTGAGCCCGAGCAATGGGCTCACTATACTCCCAGCTGGGAGATGCTGACCCTTCAGCTGTACCAGATGGACAGGAGGAAGAACACAAGCTCTACAAATCAGCAATCAAGAAGTAAGCAGCTTCCAAGGAGGAAGTGGGTGACAACTTCTTCTAAACAACTTCAACAGGCAAACAAATAACCAGGAAAAACAAACCTATGAACTTCTCACCTCATTCTAAAAAGCCCACACTGCCAAAATTTTACTTCCCTTTCTTGATTAAAGCCTTATGCTAAAAGAGGACAAGTTTTAGTGCTTTGTTCCTCTGCAAGGAACACAAACAGCTCTGCCAAGTAAACTCTGCATCCCAGGGTTTGGACACAGAAGAGCTGAAGAGAAGCTAACGCTCCTCTCCTGCTGCAGCGGGTCTTGTCTTTGGGACAACTCCTATTTCTCTGTTAGTGCCAACAGAGCTTTGCCCAGAATAGTTTTCAACATCTCCATGGCAAAAAGGCAATGGAGGGTGAAGGGCAGCAGAGAGATACAGATGCAGTCATGAATCGTGTCCTCTGTTCCACTTCTCACATGACAAACTTCAAAACACTTTAAAAAAAAAAATCAAAGGTTATGCTATGTGATAAACATCAAGACAAGTTAGGCTTGACAAGTCCCTCCTGTAAAGGTCAAAACTTTATTCGTGAGCCACTGGCTGGGGAAGCAAAGTGATGCTGCTCCAGAAGCTGGACCGAGACCCACCACAATTCCTGCTGCAACTCAAGACCAGAGGCAACAAGGATGGTCAGGGTCCACAGAAAGAATTTCCAGTGGACCTAAATGGACTGTCACTTCCAATGAGAAGTTTTCCTCTAAATACAAGCATATTGCAGCTCTAGATATCAACTCATGGTAAAAACAACAACTGGAGTCCTGCCACAGTGCTGGCTTCCATTTCCCTCTACTGCAGCACAGAGACCAAACTGCTTCTTGCATTTACAGGAGCACTCAGAAGCAGCCCCAGCATCAAGCTCAATTATTTCTCCCGAGCCTTCCGACATTGATTTGTCATCTGCCAGCCCTGGAAACGGCAGCTCCTTCCCCATCAGAAGTTAGCACCCGTTAGCAACGGGCCACAGCCAAGAAGCAAGCCTTGATTTAAGGTTTTCTCTCTGGAACAAATGCAATGCACGTGCATTTTAATTTAAAACTCTCTGCACACAGAGCTCTATTAGAACCTCTGGCTTGTAAAATTTTGGTCATAGCATTGACCATGAAGGATGTCAGCACTTGTGCAGTCTAATTGTCTTGCAGACTACCTAAAGCTACAGTTGCACACTAAGGCTGCTTGTACTTCCCTCCTTATAAACCCCTCCTGGAATTTATCCTTTTTCCAGCACCCAGACTGACAGCTCATATGCTGAATACATAATCCTGGCTGGGAATGACAAAGTTTAAATCCTTCATGAGGGAGTGAAGCTGGGATGCTCTTAAAAATTCTGTTTGTTTTTATGTACATCTGAGCTATACAGATAAGGGAAGAAAAAGGGGAGGCTGCTTCTCTTCCAGAACCAGAGCTCTCCTGACAACCTCAACAGACAGGTTTAGCTGTTTCCCATGTTTCAGCCACTGACAGATGTAAATACCCATTTTAAACCATAGGATTTGACTTCTCCCACAGGCATTAATATGCCCCAGACCTTGGAAGGGATCTTCTTAAGTCAGTCAGTGACCACGATGTGGTCTGCTTTTGTCAAAGCCTTTCCTAGCGTACAGCCTGCTCTGAGCACAGAGGTTACTCATCTCTTGCAAGGAGGGTTCTTCCTGTTGTTTTCCCATCATCACTAACACCAGCACATTTTTCTCCAAGGACAACCAATATGAATTCCTTCTCCCTGCTCTTCAGTGTCTTCTTTGCTCTGTACTTCACACAGAGCAACAACCACAAAAAAAAAGAATCGATTTCTATAAACTGTCTAGTTTATTGGTTTCAATACAAATATCTCCTCCTGTTTTGGTTTTTTTTTTTCTCTACTAAGAGTCCACCTGATGGGATGCTGGCAATCCTGGAAGGACATGCAAGAGTGGGATCATTAGAAAAGATGCACAACTACAAGCACAGAGCAGGTGCAGCTCAGCAAGCCCAGAGACATTCAAACTTCATGTCTGAAGACATCTGCTAATCCCCTTTGGCCCAGAAAGTGCAGCTGAGGCTGAGCTGTTGGTGCCCTGCTCAAGGCGAGGACAGCACAAGGCTGATCATATGAAACATCAGATGTCAGCCAAGGCTGAAGGTGAGATACCATTCAGCAGACTTGTTGTCTAGCACATCCACCAGCTTGACTTGATGTTAGCGCTGTTATTTTAGAGAGACATACGTACGCTGCTGGGAAGTCACCAACAACTAACTTTCCCGTGGGCTGACAGCAGCTTTGATCAGCTTAAATTTGCATCAACTAAGCTTCAACATTAATGAGAAATTCAGTTCAGCCATAAGCCTCCTGGGTGGCCTCTTGCTCCTATCCTCACTTATAGGCAGGACAGCAAGGTCTGGCGAAGAAAGCCACTTGCATGGAGTCCCATAGTGAGCTGGTGGCAAATTTCAACAGAATCCAGATTCCCTTATGTTAACCACAGAAGCACCCTGCTCAATAAATACACACAATCCAGTCATTACTGAAGACTTTTCCTGCAAACAGGGCGAGAGAAGAGCATCTGTTTGCTGTCCTCCAGCATCAGCACCTTGCCAGCTATTTTGAACAGATGCTCCTAGTTCAAAACCAGCAGTTCTTCCCTTCACAACAAGAAGTTGATCATCTTCCAGATGTAAATCAGGAAAGGAAGTCTAGCCATCTTCTACGGATGAAAAGCATTCAAATACCATACAGCAGTCAGGAAAAAAAAAAAAAAATCACAGATTTGATCAGTAAAATTGCAAGATAACAGTAAGCGGCCATTTGTACAACACAGTGAAATGCTCGCGGCAAGACCAGCACTAGAAAGCAGGGGTGAAATGACCTGGCAGACACCGCAACCCTGTGGGGAAGCTGAAAACCAGACTGTGTCTATTGGCTCTGGGCAAGTGCCCCTCCAAAGGTCTAGAAGAAAATGGCACACTTCTTGCTAGTCTGCTCCCTCACCTTGCCCTTACTCCAAGGCAAACAGAGCCACAGCCATATCATTGAAGAACGGATACGGGCTCTCGGATATCTCCTTACTGCTTGCTAACTTCTGACCAAGACAGCCTTCGCGTTGTTCAACCCTGAAACAGACTTAACGCTTCCAGCCCAAAGCAAACCCACCAGGATCACCCAAGCATCCACCAGTGCCACTCCACCCATGCTCAGCCCTTATGCAGCTGCAGGAGAGATAAGCCCAGACCTCAAATACTGCTCATACATGAGCATCCAGGTCACAAAGGCAAGTCTTATCTGATATCAAAAAGCCAATTATTTTTAATCAGAGTAAAAGTGAGAAGAACATATCTTCATAGCCAAGCAAAAATACAGGCTAAAGATCATTAGTGTATTTCTACTTTAATCATTCTGAACTGTGAAGGATTGCAGAACTTGTGGCTAAAATGTCAAGTCTTTAGCTACAGTAATTAGAAATGGTTATAATTCCCCTGCGTAATTTAGTCTCAAGAATAAAACTTCATCTCAAAGCAGTAACAGCTCTGCCATGAGAGCATCTGTTATTGCGACAGTCCAGAAAAAAATGCTTCATTCTTTCAGTCTCTTGCATGTGTCAAGAAATGCAGCCTCAGCTGCAAAGCACTACCAGCTGCTTACTCTCCAAAATAAAACTTTATTTTTAGCTTAAGTGCTTATTCAGGATCTGTGCAAGTACTGCGATTAAGCTCTCACGCCCATTGTAAGCTTCATCAAATCTGCAGCAGACGCAGGCTCCAGCACCGGAGATGGTCTGCACGATCATCACCTTTTGCTCATCTGATGAGAGGAACCCTACCAGGGGTCGGGAGCACTGAGTTTAAAGCTGGATTTTATGTAGATAGAGAGGAAACAGCAAAGCACAATTGCCAAAGCTCAGTTCCCAGTGACCGGGGATTTGCTATTAGAACATCTGATCACTTGATTGACACCATACAACCAACTCCATGCTCCACAGCCATCATGGTCTCCACGCTAGCATGAAAGGTTTGACAGTACTTGAGATACCACAGCTCACTGCTTCCCCAGCAGCCCTACACTGGCACCAGCCTCAGCACGTGTCTCAGTCACCGAACCAATGCATCAGCTATCCCAGCAAAAAAGTAACCAGATATGAAGAGTTTTCCAGCAAGCCAGTGAACTGAATTAACTAGCTGTGGGGCTGACAAGAGCAGAGGCAGCACTGAGGAAGGCTGGACCACGGGGCTGGGCATGGGATGTGGGATGAGGATCAAGGAGCAGCCTTGAGCTGTTAGACCCATGCTTTGAGCCCTGGCACGCTCTGGTCTGCAAGGAAAGCAGCTCCTACACTACCTTGCTCTGCACAACACGCATCCAATCCTGAATGTGTGTCAATGCTACAATATGAAGCAGAACGAAGGGGTTTCCTGCAAACAGAGAGCACTCAAATTTCAGTCCTTCACAGAAACTCTTCTCTTTGCAGCCTGGGAGATGAAACACCGTTCTGCGACTGCCCAGCCAGGATTACCTGTTACCCTGGTGCTGTGCGTTTGCTCATGCTGAAGGAGAATCTTAAGTGGTTGCTAGGCTGCGTGAAGCAGTCTCTTATTTTTATCACATGCCTGTTTATTCTTGTAGAAAAAGATATGGCAAATAGCAACCCAAGGCATCCTCAAAATGCTCATTATACTCTCGGCTGTGTCTGTTTTCTCACCAGATGGTTGAAAGCTTCTTGGCCATCAGCATAAGCATCTCCCTACCCAGACAGACCCCTTCTCACTCCCCCAGAGGTACAACATGAAAGTGTGACTGACCAGAGGAGGCCTCAGCTGAGCAGAGAATCTAAACCCATATTTCAAAAAATTTTTCAATTATTCCACGTAAATTTCAAGTAATTTTGAAAAGGCTACTAATAGTAATTTCAAACCTATTTCCTAAAAGCTTAATACAGCTGCGCAGCTGATTTGCCTGTGTAGTGCAGCAGCCAGCATCCTAAATCATTCCCATTTCACTAAGAAACATCCCCCTGCAACTTAGCACTTATTTTTGCATCCTTGACGTTTACCCATACAGCATTTTACAGCTGCCACTCCCCTCCTCGGCATGTAACATTAACACTTCCATTGACGGGGAGCACAGCCTGGGTCAGCACAGACAAGAGATGAGGCAAGACCAGTCCTGGTGCCTGGTGAGGATGAGCGCTGAAGCAGACTGCTGCTCCCGTACGTGGGTCCCACAGTCAGGAGCAAACCACCGTGGCCAGCCCCTGCCCTGCTCCCTGCCCCAGCAGGAGCAGAGCAAATAAGCTTTCTTGGCAGGACAAGTGTCACCTGTAGGTTTGGGATCCTCCAGGACAGCCGCTCGCTTTGTGCTCCTTGTGCTGCTGCAGTACAGCCTGAAACCTTCATCCAAAGCTGGAATAACTCCAGACTCCTATTACAAAATTACATGACCCATCATAACAGCAGCAGCATACATGCTATTTAACCCAAAGGGAGGACCCCTGCTATTTGCTAGACTTGACATTTGTCCCTTCCTGACACCAAGTGAACCTCCTGCTCCTAAGGAAGCTTTCTAAATTGAACTTTTTACTGCTCCATATAAAGCTTTGAAAGGCCTGCCTTCTGCAGTGATTGTCTGACTCCAGAGGACACCCTAAGCTCCAATTTAACCTCCAATTTTTCTGCCACTCATACATCGCTAAAGCATCAGCACACAGCTGGAGACAAAAGACCAACCTCATGCTGACGGGCACCTTTCCATTCAATCAAATGGCAGAGCACTCATGCCAACAGCTTCACTGCAGCAGGATTTGCCTGGCATTAGATATTAGCATTTGTCTCTTGCTCCATCAGTAACTGAAGGAAATTATCCTACGTGCTGTTACCAACCGGCGCAGCACTGGGTACGCGTTTTCACTTGTCTCAGCAATGGCACCTGTCAGCCCCCGGGTTCAGCATAGCGTTGCTCACTATCACCGTGCCTGCTGGTGTCTCCACTCAAGATCTCCACCGTGGGCGTGCAGAGCGGGGTTCAGCTGCGTGCGAGGACAGCGTTTTGGCAAGCAGTTCACAAGCTGCCCC
This sequence comes from Tauraco erythrolophus, assembly GCF_009769465.1. Classification (NCBI taxonomy): domain Eukaryota; kingdom Metazoa; phylum Chordata; class Aves; order Musophagiformes; family Musophagidae; genus Tauraco; species Tauraco erythrolophus. Next base: position 13,725,962 of record NC_141476.1, read on the forward strand.
TGTTCGGCAGCACGTGACCTGATCCTTCCCTCTCGCTGCTTGATGGTTTCAGTACCTATCCCCAGAATGGCACTCGACTTGAAATGACTCTTAATAACCCACAATGGAGCTAAAAGGGAACTACAGAAGAGTAAAATCAGCAGGAATATCAGCTGAAGTTGGGCATTTCTAATTGTCTCAAATTAACGTCACATCATCCGCACCTTCTGGTGCCTTGGCTTGCCCTTAACTTCTTTCTTAGAGGCAATACGTGTTTCTAAGAAGGAGCTGTTGGTTGTTTCCCCCCCAACTAACTCTCTTTTAATAGCAACACTGAGCCACAAGGATATCAGTACAAAATTCTGCCGCATTTGCGACAAAAAGACATCAGCCAAGAATAAACTTTAAATAATAAATGGGAATTATTTTTTCCTCTAGAGAAGCCAAGGCGTGAATTTCTCATATCTATGAAAGCTGAGAGAAAAAAAAAATAAAATCAGGAGGAGCTTGGAAGAAAGCTAATAGTCCTAATAGAGGACAGCAGCAGCAGTCCAAGCCTCTCCCGTGAGCATCCTCTCAGCAGCCTGCTGCAAGGCGTTTTTGGGAGATTCGCTGCTGTTGGCTGCGACTGTTGTGCAACCTATTGCTCACCTGGAACCTGACTGCACTGCTGAGGAAGCCTAAGGCTTACTTTTACAATGGTGACTCCTGTTGGCCACTCTCTCTCCCTGCTAAGCACGCTAACACTAATCATTAGCTGTGTTTTTTTCCCTGTTGTGACTGGGGCAACATTAATTGTCTCCCAAATCGCTGTCACTAGTTATTCTCAGTGCCCTTATGAAACCAAAACGAGTGACAAATTGTGTGCACTCTCATCTTAGACATTCAGCAAACAGCCTCAAGCAGGCCTTCAGCAAGCAGTTGCGTTCTCCCATGAAGAAAAGCAAGTTTTGACTTCAGATCAGCTCTTCAGACCTGACAGGCTGAAACAGAAGAAAGTAAGTCACAGACACAGAACATTACTGCAACTGCAGAGCAGCAAATTAGATCCTGCTGCCTCATGCATCATCAGCGAAGTTCTGATACCGGAAACTTAACGGCCAAAAAAAGATGAGCGGATGCAGGGAAGGCTCTTCTGTTTCCTGCTACCAAGCCTAAGCACGTTTGGCAAAGCTACATCTGAACTAGAGGAGAGAGCTCACAAAGTCACCAGCAATGCTGCTTTAATATTAGTGCAGTGCTAACAGACTGTCAGGAGTCAGCCTGGCAGGCTGCAAGATATCTTAAGGCTGTAGCAAAATATAACGTTAGAAAGGCATGTAAAGTCAGAGGAGAAATCCTCTTCCTGGAGGATTTTGAAACTGGTATGAGTGAGGTGCAGAGATACAGGAAGGCTGCTCCAGAAGGCAGCCAGGGAGAAGGCTCCCGCACCCATGGCAGCGAGAAGACGTCATGCCACACAAGCAAATGAAGCAAGGGACTGCAGAGAGGAAACTCAGGAGCAGGAGCCTGGAGCTATGCCACCGTGGGGTTTTAAAATCTAGTAGTTTAATAAGGTCTTCGCTCTGTAACTAAATCGCTCCTGTAAATAGCTTAAGGGCTTATTGACACACAAGATGTCCCCTCCTGTCAAGCCATTATGCCACGCTGCACAAGAGCCCCAGCCTCGCAAGGAGGCCAGTTCCTGAACCAAGCAGCCAGCACAGAGACCTGGTGTTGCCCTAACACACGTACAGGCTCCCCAGGTAACACTCATCTCACTGAAGTGTTCTGCAAAGCACACACCCACACTTACTTACAGGCTGAGTTACTGCTAATCAGAAATTCAATGGCATCTGAAGGAGTGTCAGCAGCACACTGAAATAAAGTGTTTGTCATCATTTTCAGCCAGACATTAAAAGGCCCATTTGTAGCATTCACGTGCATTTGTGTGCAGTTACCCATTCACTGATGCAAAGTTATCAGCCTGCAGTTGCCACAGCTGCCTCCTGAGGCCCAGAAGCATAAAACCCCCATGAATTAGCTTTATATGAAAGGTCTATTTTAATTCCAGAAGCCATGTTGTCCCTCAGAAGCCTCCAATAAACAGCTCCCTGCACTGTACAAGCCCTAAGAAATCTCTCTCCCAAAACCTGCATGGGCACAGGGCTCACACCCACAGTTGTGGTGGCCAAAAGGTGCCCTCCCTCCTCTGACTCCAGTTAGGGATGCAGCAGCACACTCAGACTCAGTATCACCAACTTGACTGTAATTATTGTCATCGCAGGCAGCTGCTGTGGCTTCTCCCAGCCCCCAGGACGGTACAGGTCTGCTATCGGTGTCATGGTGTGTTGGTGGAAGGAGGACAATCACCCCCTCACTGCCCTTAAGATGCTGGGGTGCTGTGCAAGCAGAAGCCTCCATGGCTGGACAGCTAGGACAGAGATGGCCACACAGTGCTGCTTACTTACACAACCGGGGCTGCTAGTTGGCAGATTCCAGTATCATCAAGTCATCACGTATGCTCCTGCGAGGAGGATGCCCCTCACAATCTCCCCAGGGCATCACTTCATTTTTCTGTCTTCCTCTCCTGCTTCCACAGACGTGAAGCCAGCCCTTCAGCCCCTCAGCTCCTGACCACAGACAGAGTCCTAGGTAGGGTACCCTAGACCCTTACCTACCCCATCTCCTCCAGACGAAGCTACTGAGATGTCATTTTGTCCCCGACCTGCAGAGCTGGTACTCCCTCAACCTTGATCTCCACACAACACCCACAGATGTCTCCTGCCTCCCTTTAAACTCCCGATTCTCGCTCCCAGCAGGAACACAATGTCGCACAAGTTCCTGAATGCTGAAGTCCACTGCAGTGGGTGACCACATCCACAAGAACCACACACCCCCCATCTCCCAGCCAAGGCCAGCAGCTGCCAGAAGTGCCAGAGAAGGGACCGTGAGCCGCCGAGGCAGCGCACCGGGCCACCCCAGACCACCCGGCTGCTCCTTCGCCACCCGCCCCGGCACAAACCCAGACCGGGGCCGGTCTCGGGAGGAAACCCCAGATGCCTACACTGCGGCCCCGCTGCCCGCCTGTGCGGGGCAGAGAGACGCGGTGCGGAACCCCGGGACCCCCAGCAGCGCACACGCCGGCAGGCACGGCCGACTCCCCCGCCAGCCCGCACCCTGCCGGGTCTCGGCCCCGCGGCCCGCCCGGCCCAGCCCACCTGCAGCCGCTGGAGGTAGGAGGCCGGCGCGTAGCCCGTCTCGCCGGAACCGGCGCGGGTGACAAGCCACCAGTGCTGGTTGCTGCGCTCCAGCAGCAGGAACGTCTCCCCGGCGGCGAAGGGCAGCGAGTTGGGCTCGGCCGAGCGGAAGCTGTACAGGGCCCGGTACATGGCGGCAGCGGCACCGGCACCTCCGACCGGCCCGGATCGGATCGGATCGGATCGGATCGACTCGACTCGGCCCGGCCCGCCGCGCCGCGCCGCGCCCCGCCCCGCCCCGCCCCGCCCCGCCCCCGCGCGTCACCGCACCGTACCGCCCCCTGGCGGCGCGGCGGCGCCGCTCCCACCGCCGCCGGCCGCCCGAAGCGCGAGGCCCCGCCCCCCGCCACCGGCCGCGGGTGTCGCGCGGCAGGGGGCACCAGCGGCTCGCGGAGCGGCGGCGGGAGCGGCGCAGCGCGAGGCGGCGCCCAGACCCCCGCTGCGGACCCGCGGGACGAACCGTCGGCAGGATCCGTCTTGTTTGTGCCCTGGTGTCCCTCCGCCCTCCCGTCCTTGCCTGGGTCACTGCTGGCCCCTGGGGGTCCGTGGCCCATCGCCCGCCCTTGCACCAAGCGCATCACTTCCGCACCCCAAACTCCTCCCAGCCCAGCCGGGTACCCCCCGAGAAGCCCCCTCCTCTGGGAGTCCCATATTTCGGCAAGCAGTGCCATCAGATCCCAGAGAATGGCCGTGCCCTGCCCCCCCTCGGCATGGAAATAGGGCACAGCTGGAGCAGTGCATGCTGCGGAGGACACGGTGACCTGGCACGTGGCCGTGGGGACACGGGTGCACTGCCAATAGGGCCAGCAGCTCCCAGGGAGGACACAGCTGGCCCTGTGCATCCCTATGCCTTGTCACCCCATTCCAGAGAACAACCCACCACCCCGAGCAGCCCAAGACCCCTGCTCCTCACCCCTGACATCAGCAGCTCCCCCCAGGCCCCAGCTGCCCTTGCTGGGGGTCCGAGCCCCTCCAGCTGCCCTGGGGAGGTGGGTGGCATCCCTGCAGCACATTGACCCCATTCCTCTTCCCCAGCCAGGGCTTTCGCCATGCTGTCCTAGGGACAGGAGGAATTTTCCCCCTGGCAAAGCCAGCACTGAGAGGCCAGCATGGGGCTCATAGCAGTGAGGTGGGGGGCACTTGGGTTTTGGCATTCCTGCGGGGCTGGTACACATGCCCCTGCAGCTTAACCTACTGCAGATACACCCCTCGCCTGTCCTGCCCACCCCTGCCATCCCACCGGGATGTGGGGATGGAAGGATGCAGAGATGGAACAGTCCGCAGACCTGCACTCCCAGCGACGGGAGTTTAATTCATCCAGAAACCATCAACAATCAAATCCAGCAACAGTTACACAATAAAAGCTGGGCTTGTGGCAGCCACAGCCCCTCACCTGCTCCCAGCAAGGCCACCTCGGCCCTCTGGTTTTCCCAGCACTGCCGATGAGGTAATTCAGGCTGAGCCTGGTTATGGCAGCAAGGATGGAGGATGGACCCAGAGCGAGCCGTTGCCTAGGCTCCCCCGCTATGGGCAGTGTACCGGGAATTGCCGTGGTGAGCTGATGCCAGGCACATTTGGGGTGGAAAGGCGATGGGGCACTTTGAAAGGGAACTGTGAGATGCAACTGAGGCTGAATCCTTCAGGAGCCTTTTGGGGTCTGGGCTTCATGCCTGGTCACAGTCCTTGCCTGATGCCCGGCGGGGCACCATGTGTTCGTGGGCAAGGGGTGGGCAGCTGGGAAGCAGCACTGCCAGAGAGCAAACCTTCCCAATTGTAGGGTTATTACTCTTGGTGTTACCCAGATCCCAGGGGGCCAGGACCCCTCTGCCTGCCTGTCTCCTGCCTGTGGTGCTGCAGATGGCCCCAGTTTCAGCTGTAGTGTTTTCCCTGCCTCGGGGTCTGCTCAGAGCCGTGTCCCCACTCCAGGTGAGTCCCAGCCACTTCCCGGAACGATCCCAGCTCCTGTTTGCACTGGGATCATGGTATTTTATTTCCATGAAGTTGGCAGCACAGGCTCTGCCGGGAAGCAAAGGCAGCCGAGGGGGATGCAGGCACCCACCTCCCACCACATCCTGGTCTCTCCCTCTGCCCAGCACAGTGTGCGGCACTGCCAGCTGATGTCCAGGAAGGGGCCTGGATTTCCCCTGAAAGGGCTCCCGCAAACCCTCCTGCACTTGAGTACAACACACTGGGGGCAAAGAACCTCTGAGGGTGTCGGGAGCTCAGGGCAGATTCCTGCTGCTGAGAAATGGGCTCTGAAATGCAAGCACCGACTGATTTATCTTGGGCAGGGAGGAGCAACGAGCGAGTATCCTGCTGCGTTGTTTGTGGGTGACTTTTAAAGCCAGACTCGAGACCTCAGATCACAACGCTTGCATCCCTTGCCCTCACAGCCGTGGGGACCAGGATCACTGCAAGCCCTTGAAGGGCTCGGCGTGTGCACAGCAGCCCCCACCGAAGCACCGGCAGCCCCCACACACCCGCTTTCCTCCCAGGCCACGGAAGGGAAGCGTTGCACAACAGCACTCATATGATTGAAACACAAACTTGCCAGCTCCACATACACTTATATAATTCCGCACCGTCTGGTTGTCAACACGTTGCGAAACAGCACCGGGATCAATCATTCTACTTTTAGGTATACAAATATTATTGTAATTCCCGCAGCCCTCTCTGGGCGAAAAGTCATATGGAGTGGGAGGTGCCGTGGGGACCCTGGGCCTATGGCTCTGGGGACAATGCCGTCAGCACATCCCGCAGGGACTTGGGGTGTCCATGAGTGGCATAGGGAGGCACTAGGATGTTTCTTGGACATACCCCTATTTCCCCATGTCCTGGCAGCCTTCCCTCCTGGAAAACCTCATTAAAAGGCTGTAGGTTAGACTCCCTCAACTGGATGCGTCAAGACACCTCCTCGCCAGCATCGGCCCTGCCACTCTGCTGAATGGAGCAGGGATATCTGGGGAGGGGATAGTGCCCTGCCCACGTTACAGGCAGGAGAGGCAGCCCTGTCTCACTTCTGTAATCTCATGGCACAACTGGCAGCGTGGGAGCGGCCCCAGCCCCTCCACAGACAGTACCACATACCCTCACCTGCTCCTGCAGCACTGATGGAAGCTGGTCCGGCTGCCTCCTTTAGGGAAGGAGGTTTGCAGGTGGCAGAGCTGCCAAGGCTACCAGCGACCAGAAGCACCTCCGCAGCAGAGCAGGAGGGCAACCTGTGTGGGGCACGGGGCTGCGCTCTGCCTGCTCACCCACAGCCGGGCCAGCCTGGACTGTGGTGCACATGGCAGCTGGGCACTGCATGGGTTTGGGTGGCTGTGCCACGGCGGCTGATGCTCAGGACACATACGTGTCCCTGCTCCCAAGCAAGATGTGGAGCTGGGCTCGCACACAGGAGGCAGGGACAGGTTTGGGCAGCGCTGCGCCCCATGCCACGTGTACGGCCCTGAGCAAACGGGTGCGGCTGGTGGCCAGGAGTGCAGCCCCGCGTCCAGCCTGCACAGTGTGCACACCGGCGTCGCTCACAGGAGACCTCACCCCTCCAACACCTCTGCTCCCCTACGGGAGAAGCCCCCAACCCAGCGCGGCCTGCCAGCAGCAGGGACGGGCTCTGCCAGGCGGGACCAGCCCCTCCCGCCGCCTCTTGCCCGAAAAGCCCACCGAGGGGCTGCTCTGCCGGCGGCCGCTCCCGCGCGGCGCCCGCCGGGCGGAGGGTCGCTCCGGGGCCGCCCCGCTCTGCCGCCCGCGGGGCCGGGCCGGCCCGGGGCCGCTTGCGCAACCCGCGCTCCGCGAAGCCCGCGGCGGGACTGGCGGGGGCCCAGGCGCCTCCCGCGGCAGGGAGGAAGGAGCGGCCAGTCCCGGCCGGCAGCTGCGCTTCCTGGAAACGAAGAAGACAGAAGGTCGGGAGAGTTGAGGGGGGACCGGGGGGGGGATGCTGCAGGAGGGACGGAGGCGCTGCGGGTCGCAAGCGAGCGGCTTCGTGCAGCAGAACCCTGTTCATCGTTAAGCTCTGCGCTGCATCCAGACCCCCTGAGCCCCTTCCCGGACCGCGCTCTGCCTGCCGGCACGGCCCCTTCCCAGCTCCCCCTCGCCGGGACAGCTCTGCGGGCTGCCCAGCAGCTGTTCCAGGGGAACACCGCTTGTTCTGCCGTCAGCTCAGCAGCCAGGCCCCTTGCCTCACCTTACCTGTGGTGTAAAACATGGGTGCAGGCAGAAGGTGTTTGCACGGTGAGAGAAGAGAGGGGGGGACCTGGGGTAAGGTGCTTGGTAGCGAGAGCACAGGATGCACTGCAACGTGCGACACCGCGCCCTGGGCTCCCCGTGCCACCCTTCCCACCGCGGGGCTGCCAGGGCGAAGGAGACACACTCTTGAGTCCATGTCTTTAACCAAGCCAATGCTGCATGGCCCAACGTTGCCCTTCTCACATCCTTTCCCTGTTGCATACATGTTGGCCAGGAAAGAGCTGCAAAGCAAGGGGTTGCCTGCGATGCAGGCAGATCTTGGCACTGTGGGCTGCAGGAGCTGCCCCACTTTCAAAGAGATTGAAAAGACCCTGCAGGTCGGCACAGCCTGTCATGGCTCAGCTGGTGAGGACAGCGCTATGGTGCAAATCCAAGAAAGAAAAGAGCATAGAGCCCGTGGCCTCATCTGGAGCTGGCAGCCCAGCATGGTGGAAGCCAGCCTGCACCACGTGAGGCTGTCTGCCAGCATCACCCTTTGCTGCCCATCCTGCTCATGGAGTGGGGGGTCCAGGAACCATGTCCCTGTTTGCACCCCTCACCTGAGGGGGAGCCCTGGGCAAGTGGATGGGTGCAGCAGGCCCTGGCAGGCTGGTGAGGGGTGCCGGGACGGGCATCCCCGCCAGAGGAGCGGGGTGCTCATTGTGGCAGGGGCTGACTCCAGGCACCCCACTGGGGTTTGCTTTGCCCTGGCGCAGGCAGTCGAGTCACAGGCTGTGAGTGAAGGCCAGGAAAGAGGTGGCTGTGGGAGGCCTCCCTAGCCAGCCCTCATTTCCATACAATTCAGGGAAGGTGGCTTTGCTCCTGGCAGCTCCCAACCAGGGACACAAGCCGTTCCAGGTCCCCTCTGCCCTGCCCTGCATGGCTCCACGCTGGGGCACCACTGCAGCTGGCCAAGAGTCATGTACGAGACCCTCAGCACCCTGTGCTGAGGATGGACCCATACATGGGATGGATGGACGCCTGCCCCCAGCCCCACTATGGCATTGCCATAGAAAAGGCTTAAAACCAGTTTTATTAGTGTCCAGCTACAAACTTGACCCCACCACTGTTAGAGGCAGTGAAGGCACAACTGCAGTGGGTGCCACAGAGCTGTGAGGGCACATGGTCCCTCAGCCCCTACACACTGGGAGCCACCATGTCCCCAGCAAGGCTTGGGACAGCGGGACATGCCCTATTCATTGCTGGAGCCTGAGCACTTTGCAGCCCCGGGGCCGTGGGGAGAATGGGGTGCACTGCCCTCCCTTGGGTGGGGGTCCCAGTGACATTGGGCCACTGTCCTGTGGGGATGCTGCTGCCCAGCCATGAGGAAATATTTTGCTCTTGCTCCATAAAAGCCATTTGTGTGTCCCTCCCCGCTGGCAGGGACCAAGCTTAGGGGAAGAAGCCCAGCAGCTGCTCAAGAGGCAACAGCTCAGGATGAGGACAGTGCGGTGACAAAGGTGTCCTCTTCTCCACGGAGGCCATGGGCTGTCCCTTGTCTCTTCTTGGTTTCTGCCCTGCCCAGCCCCAATGTCAGGCAGGTCACCTACCAAGTCCTGGCAGGACCACAGACCTCTGCTCAGCCCCCTGCCCGGTCCCCAGTGCCTCACCATCAAAGTGGAGCTCAATTCACCAGAGAAGCCAGTGCCGGCTGCAGGAACGTGTTTCATCTCCGGCCAGCAGACCCACGGCAATTCCTGGCAGCCGCCCCAGTTTTGGGCTAGAAGTGACCTATTTATGTAAGGCAAGCGCCCCACGAGCCTGGTGCCAGCGCAGCATCACCCAGGGGAGGCTGTGGGGAAGCAGGGCTGCAACCAGCCGAGGGCCACGGCCTGGCCAGGTTGGACCACACGCTGCCACTCACCCAGCCCCTGCGAAGCCCCCAGTGCAGGGTCAGGCCCTGCACATTGCAGCCACCCTGGGCGATGGCCTTGCTGGGGCTGGACGGACAGGAAAAGGTGGGTCCTCTCCAAGCATCAGGAAGCAGCCAGGGAGGAGACCAGACATGGGGGAGCCATGAAGAACAGGGACATGTGCTCAGCGTCATCCTGCACAGAACAGCAACTGCAGAGTGGCATGTCCCTGCCAGGGCGTGGGGTGTCCCAGCTCCCTGTCCCCCACCCAGCCGCAGGGCTGCTCCGCAAAGGTGCCTCTGTCAGGGCTCAGTGTCCCCCAGGACAGACCAAGGAGCTAGCCCGGCTGGCCCTTCCCAGTGCTCCTGCCAGCACAGCCCACGGGAGCTTACTGCCCCAGGGAGGACCAAAGCTGTGGGAGCTATGCTTGGAGCATACACAGTGAGGGCAGGATTCATCCCCGGAGAGGAAGGTGCTTTCTGCAGAGGCAGAAGTGCCAGTTCCCATGGCACACACACCCCAGAGCCCGCTGGAGGCTCGCTCTTGTAGCAGCATGGAGGCTGGGCGGCTCCATCACTGCCCTGCTGCCAGCCCTGGCTGGGAAGGGTATCTCCAGAGCATCTGCCTCCAAGGTCAGCCTGGCGCTGCCTGCCAGCAGCAGCCCAGCACCAAGGGAGGAGAAACAGGCACAGAAAAGCTCTCGGGTCTCTTCGCCAGCCCGGCTGCTGCTCTCCCATTATTCCATCACACGGTCTTTTGCCATGCTCTGACAGAAGGGTGAGCCCCAGGCCCCTCAGCAACCACCCACACCATCTCCAGACTCATAACCTGCTGATCACAGTCCTTTCCTTGGAGAAGCCCAGGCACAGGGGTGACAGGTGGCATGGCCGTTTGTAGGCAGGGGCCGTGGGAGCCTCACTCCCACCCCAGCATGTCCCAGGCTGGCAGTTACGCAACAGCCTTTCCACAAACACAAGGAACTGCTTGGAGGGATTTGTGCAGAACAGCATGGAAGGAAAACAAACCTGCTCTTGAACTTCGCAAAATAATATGTCGTTCAGAGGGACTTGCTGCCTGAATTGCCCCCTCATTAACCCTTGAGGACATGGCCTGGGCCAAGACACCCACAGTTCAGATCAACGTGCAGGTGGGAGAAATTTTTTCCTCCTGACATTTTGCTCTTACAGCTTCTAAAGCAACTAAAAAAGGAGGTCACCTCTGTCCCCGCTCCCTCCCTCATGCTCCTGCAGGCCCAGGAAGCTCCCAACCACCTTGTTGTTGCTTCGCAGCGCGGGCACAGCCCCTGCTAATCCTCAGACAATATTGGCAAAAGGATTTTAGCAGTGTGGGCCAGGGGCCAGGCTTGTCTCCCTGCCTTCCTACAGCAGCACCGATTCCACCTGGGGGTTTATTAGTATGTACACATCCTCAAGTGCTCCAGGTCCGGCTGCCGACATTGTAGTGGTCCGAGATCGGTCTAGAGCCCAGCTTACATCGCTGGCAGCATTACTGAGAGGGCAGCTCCCTGCCTGTGCCCAGGGCCCTGTCTGCAGGCAGCAAAACAACGGGGACTTGTTCGGGAAGCAGCTTGCATCAGAGCAAATGCGATTGTTCTCATCGGATTTTATGAATTCCCTCCAGAGTTCCTACGTAACACAAGTCCATTAGAGGACTTTATCCCTGCTAATTTCAGACCACAAAGTCAAACTGTGTATCAGATGAATCTGCACAGGGAGGCTTATTCATATACAGCGCCAGCGATAGTGGCCGGAGCGCCTGCCAAGAGGCTCGTCATTAGCTCCTTAGTAGAGGGCATCGCATCCTGAGCGCGAGATCCGAAAGGGAAACATCACGTTGCAGCCACGGCTCCTGTCCCTGTGCCGGGCACTGACTCATACCTATGGCACATCTGGGGCACGTTGCAGCCATGGCTCCTGTCCCTGTGCCGGGCACTGACTCATACCTATGGGACATCTGGGGCACGGCACGCAGGAAGCATCGCTGATCACTGCCCAAAAACATTTTGCAAATGAAAAGTGCCAAGAATAAAATAGCCCCGTCCTCCCCTCCAAGGCTTTTTACAGCCAGCGCCAGGAGCAGCTCTGGGGCAGCTCACGGGCCCCAGCAGCTGCACCCAGCACCGGAGGCTTATGAAGCAGCCACAAACAGCCAGTTAAGGATTGACAAGCCTACCTCATGGGGAATTCCTGCATGTGCAGGCGTAAGATAGCGAGGTGACTGCAAGATGTAAAAATACCTGTGTAATACCGACATCAGTTTGTGCCTGAACGCTACGGGACAAACAAAAAAAGGAACCACAAACTAATGCTGTAAGAGCAAAGGTAAAAAAAACACTCTTCAAAAAGTACAAAAGAACACAGGACAGCCATCGGAGAGACTTTGATCAGGAGAACTTGATAGCAACAGCTGGGGAATATGAAACTAAAGCTGCAGGGCTGTAGCCAATTGAAAAGGTGACCTTCCACCAGCCATCTGCAGCCTTCCTGACACATCCCACTTCTCCTCTCCTAGGCACACCTGCAGGAAACTGAAGGATGGGCTGGGAAGATGATCTCAGCATCACTCACCTCCCCGAACTCTTAATTTCTACAAAATTTCTACTTGCTGCTTTATCCTGGGCAACTGCAACAAGCAACAACATCCCCACACTTACCTCAGCACTTCCACACCCAGTTTTCCTTCACACCATCACGATGACTTACAGCCTTGGGGAGGGAGAAGTCATGTATTTAAAAATGGTTCGATAAATAAAGTTCCTCCCTTAAAAGAGGAAGCAGTGGTTTAGAGTTACTCTGTTACCTTTATTTCCGTTACTGTCATCTCACTTTCGACACTTCCTTCCCCTCTATTTGTCCCAAGATTTTACACTGCTTAGGATACCTTTCAGGCCCTGCAGTTCTTCCTTTAGTTGCTGCATTGTAGGAATTTCTTACGTGTTTTGGCTCCACTTAGATTAAAAAAACATCACTAGCTCTCTAGAAATGGGTTACACAGCACCAGATCTAGTTTACGAGATCCTGAAACAGGAAAAAGGTTGTTGGAGATTTTACGAGCCAAGTTATCACTTACCAAAGTCACATCATTCTGGCTGGAAGGGACCTCCGGAGGTCTCTCATCCAGCCTTCTGCTGTTTGGTCCCTCTGAGCCCTCTTTTCCCCTGCACGCCCTGTTGCCTCAGCCTCTCCTCAAAGGGCAGGTGGCCCTTGGCCAGCTTGGTGGCTCTGTTGGACTCGCTCATTGATTCTGATGGGAGGCCCAGGGCAGACGTGCTATTCCACAGGCGGTCTCACAAGGCAGCTGAGCCTTCTGCTCCTGTGCTGCTTCTGCATTACACCACCAGCAAGATCTTGGAGCTCCATCTCTTCCTCAGTCATCAGTAACAACAGAAGCATGACTTACAATGAACAAAAAGAATTTTATTGGAACGTATACACACAGGGATAACAGAGGTATCTGAGTAATCAAATATGGAATGTTTAAGAAAGTTAAAATAAATAAGGATACCAAGTTTTGCCAGTGCTAGGTCCAGCACCAATGTAAGTAAATGCCCTCTGAACAAGTCTGACTCTGACAGGACCATCCCTGCAGAGCCTGTGAAGATTCCTACCACCAGAAAGTGGCCAATAAATTTGGAATACAAAGAGTCACAATAGTGCTTTCCACTGATGTGCATTCACTCTGTTTATTCACTACTTTCGTCTCTGATTTCTTTAATAATATCGATTAAATTCTGAAGTCCAAAAACATAACCCGTGTCTTGGCCCTCATGCACCACGCTATCTTCTCCATAGTACTTGCAGGTTGTGTGGGCAAAGTCTATCATACGAACATCAACAGTACTAGCAGTTGGTTTGTAGGCATATGCTCCTGCCGACTCATCTGAAGATTCCTCTGAAAGGTCCTCTAAGTCCTCCGGGTCTGAGTCAACAGCAACTTCCTGCCTTTCCTTTCCATCATAAATGATCAGCAAGGAGCTTGAATAGAAGCGGTAAGACTCCTGTTTTTCTAGGACAGACTTGAGTTCAGTCAGTTTTTTAATAACAGATTCAAAGAGTTCCCTGCGCAGGTATTTGCCGTTATGAAAGAACTGGTAAAGTGCTTCTTTAAACCCTTGGACTGAGAGTTTTCTTCCGTGGTATTTATTCATGAACATTAGCTGGCCAGTGCCTGCCTGGTAGACCTGCATATACAAACACACATGAAAAAAGGAATAGTTAAAATTGCTGGTAATACTGACTCAAAGCCTTGAAGAAAATAAAAAGACATGCCACAGAAGGCTTTTACAGGATGACATACTACTCTTACAATTGCTCTTGCACAGTTACAGAAACTAACAACAACAGATCCAGCAGTGTCTATGGAACTCAGAGGCATGGAGGAAATAGAAAATTTTTTCAGTTTAGATGTGAGCTTTTCCACTGGGAATGTAAGAATGAGGAGTTTAAATAAGATTGGAGATCTTGGCTGCAGCTTTCCTAAAGTCAAGCTACAACTTGTACCACAGCCACTCATTCAGCTCACTATCTGCCTCTGCTCACAGGCATACCAGTTGATTCCCAGAATGCTCAGCTCTAAGTGACAGCAAACACTCCTGTATAAACTAAGGTGTGCCCCATAATCCTCTGTATTTAAAGAAGTCAGAGGTGCTCCTGCAGGAAGATACCTTCCTATAGGAGAGTAGTCTATACACCACACAGCTCGGTAATGCCTAAACATCTGGGTCAAGTAAGGATTGCAGGTGCCTCCAACGTTCCTCCTTGTTTTCCAGCACAGGTCTATACTGGAAGGTGAACAATGAACAGACCGCGCTCAAATCCTGGCACACTGCAGTTAGAAATGTAGCTCCCACACTCCCATTTCTACCTTGTGCTTTTCCCCAAAGTTAAACAGTGAGCTGAATAACGTGCCAACAGTCATGCTGTGGAACAAGTCCTAGCAAACACTGCTGGCATTCCTGGAATCTGCCGGATGGGAAGAGAGAGGCTCCAGAAAAGCCTCAAATACAAACAAGTTGTTTCCCATTTGTCACTCCAGGAATATAGAAACAAGTAAATAAAAAAACCTCAGGTGAAAGTCCCCACAACTCTATCTCCTTATTTGACCACAAGTCTTAACCACATTTACCAGGCCACTTCTTGTCTGCACTTTAACAATTCTACTTTGAGCAGTGAATGATCTGTGGCTTTTCAAAGTCTACGAGACAGAACTTCTTAATATTCTGGCCAATTTCCACATGCTTTATTCAAAACACATGTACTGGCAGATCCTCCCTTCAACTGTTTCCTATGCTATCCTGAAACGTTAATCAAATCAGTAATTTTATTGCCGAGTTCTGAATTGCTGCTATGGTGCAGGAGACTGCTTTTGTGCTCAGAGAACAGGCTCACTGACGCAGAGCGCATGTTGCAGGCTGCTCCTGCAGATGCTGCCACCTTCAACTGATAAGTAATACTCAAAAGCCTCTTTCCTCTCATTGGAGGAAGTGAAGCTGGTGAAGGGTCTGGAGCACAAGTCCTGTGAGAAGCAGCTGAGGGAACTGGGGTTGTTCAGTCTGGAGAAAAGGAGGCTCAGGAGAGACCTTATCACTCTCTACAACGACCTGAAAGCAGGTGGTAGCAAGGTGGGTGTCAGTCTCTTCTCCCAAGACAGGCATGATACAACAAGAGGAAATGTCCTCAAGCTGCGCCAGGGGAGGTTTAGATTAGGATATTAGGAAAAATTTCTTCACCAAAAGGGTTGTCAAGCATTGGAACAGGCTGCCCAGGGAAGTGGCTGAGTCACCATCCCTGGAGGTATTTAGAAGATATGTAGATTTGGCACTTGGCAGAGTTACATTAATGGCTGGACTCAATCGTAAAGTCTTTTCCAACCTAAGTGATTCTATGATTGTATGACCTCAAGGATAGCAACACACGGGATGACTACATAAGAAAACCCCCTCTAACAGAAACGGGTGCACGTCTGTTGCCCTACGCATCATTAGTTTTGCTCTCACCTGCATGCCGCAGACTCGGACTCCAATAACAGCTGATGTGCTCTGCTGACACTTGCGAATTTGATTAGCCTTCTTCTCTTCTGACGCGTCATCTCCATGCTGTCGGGTTCCCATCTTCAGGTCCAACACACATGGTACCTCATATCGAGATGTTAGGTTTTCCAGCAAAATGAATTCTGATTAGTTAAGGAACAATCATCACAACGGGGAATACAGGTTTTAAAACCATTGTCATGGATTTTATAGCCACAGTCTTAACTTTAAGCATACCCAAAACGTACACACTATATAGTAGCCTATCAAAAAGTACAGTTGCATAAACTTGGCATGAAGCAGAGTGGGTATCTAATTCAAGTTTCGAGAATCTTCTCTAGAGAAGACAGGTGAATTTCCACATAAAGTGGAGGAAAAAAAGTAACCAGGGTCATACAAAAATATACTGTGGCACCTGAGGGAATTATAAGGCCTTTCCTGCCTAGCAAGAGAAATTTTCTTGTGGGAAATCAAAATTTCATGTGCTTCAGTTACCATTCAAAAATAGTGAAGTATTTTCACACCACCTCTGAAACAGAGAACTTAAGGCATTTCACAACATCTGTAGTAATAATGTTGCAGAGAAGTCACACACTTTTACTTAGATAATCTAATAATAATCTACCTGCCATTAAATGCTTTTTATAATTTTGAACAGTTTATTACAGAGAGATGTTCACATGAGGAATTTGCTTACCTAAGTATATAGATATTAATATTTTTTGGCAGGATGTATCAGTCACATCCAAGCCTGCATACAGCAAGATTGTTTTCCCACAGAATGCACAGGGTGGAGACGCTTGCCTATGGTTCCAGAGCACAAAAATAGCATGCTTCAACTTTCATGGATTCAGTCAGTTTTTGCATTTCTTATGCTCCAATCCTACATGATAGTTTATATTCAGCTTTTCCTTATCAAAAAGGCTCACTAAAAAGAGACTACTAGAAGGAGACAAATCCAGGTACTGGAATACCCTCTATATTAATGGCAACATTAAGAAGTTGCTGAAAAGGGAAGGATGATACTAGCTTTTAGGATCACCGATAGCAAAACAGAAACAAAGAGAGACAGAATTCATCTCCTGTGAAAGTCTACATTAGTAGACCAGTTCTGTGGAAGATTCCAAACACAACATGCTGTAAAGTCTTTCCACCAACTAATCCACAACTTGTAGATTTGAACTATGTGAATTTCCTAGCTTAGCTACTTAGCTACATGCTGGAAAAGTCCGTGTTCTGGAAATTGCTGGCAATCCCTTCCAAGTCACCAAGTAAATCATGGATTCAGAGAGACTCTGGATTGCAGTTAAGCCTGCACTGTACTTTTATCCGGCACATTTAAGAAATAAAAAGCAGAGCCCTACTCATTCCGCTGTTATGAGGTACTTCCAGGAAAGGATACTATATTGATTTCGGTGTTTTGCATTTTCCTTCATCCGCTGTAACTGCTGCTGGTGACATTTCATGCTCCAAGGATTATGGTGTTTAAACTGTGAACTGACATTTCCTTTTTTCTCTACAGTATAATATAAGACTTCAGATTTCTTCAGCCACTCAAATTCTTCCTCCAGTTTGTGACTAGAAAACAGAACAAAGCACCAAGCAAGTTAGAGGTCAAGAAGAAAAACAAGCACTTTAAAAAGAGGTTGTCATCATATTGAACTTTACAAACTGTTTTGCTTACTTTCACTAACAGCTAGCAAAAGCTTGATTTTGCTTTCTGTACAAGTTGATAGCATATAGCCAAATATGTTACAAAACATGCAGTGATTCTATTTATATGTTCATCTGTGTGAATTACTTCCATAGAAGTAATTTAAGAAGTTAGAAATACACTTAAAGATATAGTCTTTGCTAAGGCCACTGTTTTTAGCACAATACATCACAGTCTACAGCGGGCACAATTAATATACCTGAACAAGGGGGAAAACGTGACTAACAGGGATAAAGCAGGATTCCTACAAAACTGAAATATTGATTTGGTTTTATACAACTATTGTGCTTTTGCAGGTGGCTGGAGTTTTTTTCTTTTTTTGTGGAAGCTTCAAAAATAACATTGGGAAACCTCTTCCAATTGACCACAGCAAAAAAAAATAATGAAAAGACTTAACACGCTATTGGGCTAAGGACATACTAGTTTCACTACTGAACCTGTCTGCACTGAAGAGGTCAGGAAAAACAAAAGAAACAAGAGAAGAAAATGAAAGTTAAGAGTCCTGGAGAATTCTGGAGACCAGATCCTAATCTGACAGCAAAAAACATTATGCTTCAACACTCTGCATTCCAGTTCCCTCTATCAAACTTACCTTTTCATTTTTTCCTCTTTCCTGTGCTGTCGGACCCATTCCTTAGATATCTTCTCATTTTCTAACAACATTGTCTTTTTGTTAGTCCATCGCAACAGCTTACTTTTGGGTTCACAGTCAGAATTATCTAAGTTTTCTAAGTTATCATGGTCCCCATTTAATGGATATGCTATTAGACATAAGTTTCCATCTTCATCCTCTTCAAAGCTCACTGATACCACACCTGAAGAGAGAAACGACATCAACAGTTATGAATTGCTGAAGTGACAAATAAACCTTTTAGAATACATGATTTTACACTAAGAATATAGCAACTTTTGTTTTTTTCTCTTACCCTGGTCCTTAGTTTCTATCTTGCCACAGGCCAAACCTCATCTGCCAACCTAACAAATATCAAAAGACCTAGACAAAAATAACACCTCACAAAAGACAATTTATCATATTGACAAAACAATGATACAATAGGTTCTTTTCTCTCTGATGCAGTTAAGTAAGAATCAAATAATAACAGGAGACAATTTCAATTAATAAAAGTTTTTATTAAATTAAAAAGCTGACTGGTCTGACTCTAAGTGAGATGTAACACATTTGTTAACATCTTGTAGTGAAAAGTGACCTGCACAAAAAAAACACCTCACACCAAAAGCTTTCAGTTTTGCATGACAGCAAAACAAAAAGCACTTATCCAAACAAGATTTGGTTAATAGATCCCCAGGGGAAAGGAAAGATTTGCAAGTAGAGCAAAACAAGAAAAACGGCACATTACAATCGAAACTAGTCCAAAAGCTTCCAATTAATCACCACGTTTAATTATACATTTTCTTATGTTTTTTGGAATATATTTTATTGATACTGGTTATGCAGCAATCTTGTCAAATAAGTAACAAAAACGCAATACAAAGCAAATCTGTGGTACAGAAACATGGTGAACCTTGAAAGCATATTTTTTTTTCCTCCCCTCAAGAGTCTCAAGAGCACTACATTGCATTTTAAGAGTCTTAGTGGAGCGCTCTGACGGAGATGCACTCAAATGCCACATTAGCAAGTTTCAGTGTTTACTGCAGAAGCTGTACCAATTGTCTGAACTGCTTTTTAATTTTATTTTTCAGTCCTCTCTCTTTATTCTCATATCAATCAGTCTGCACAGTTCTTGCACTCATCACTAGGCCAGAGGAGAGAGGTCTCGGCGAGAGATTGGCACTTCTGAGCTGGGCAGGCGGCTCTGAGACCTACAGTAGCTGGGGCAAGGAGCACAGAAGTTCTGACTGACAGTCCTGCTGCCACAAAGGAAAGGACAACAGGAAAAAAGGGGGGAGCCAGCTAGCAAGTGGCCCTTGACTTTATCCTGGAAAAAATAACAGACGGACCAAGTGAGGCCCCTTACCCCTAAATCCCTCCCCACACTCCCCAAAAAGCCATATGCACTGGTACAATTGTTCTATTACATTTTGAGAATTATCATTCAAAGATCACATTTTCTTCCAGTCCAACAGAACTTGTAGTCAGATGTGCCAAAAAGTCTCTTAAGCGTGCAGGGAGTATAACTTTGAAACATCTCCTCTGAAGTCTTCCACCAGTTTCACAAACAGTATGCAAAACATCACCCTTATAGCTGTTAAAATCAATGTGCTTTAAAAAGCAACTCTATTTCAAAACGTACTTCAGACATATTATTCATTAGTCACCAGGCAGCAGTAGATAGAATAGCGAAGAGAAAGAAAAGTGTTTCTGTTAACTAGTGCAATGCTTACGAGAACTGGAATTTCCACTCCTACATAACATCTGACTCAGCCTCATCATGGCTACTTGATCCTTGCCTACCCAAGTGCCATGAATTTTCATTTCCTTAATGGCAGAAACAACACTGCAAATACGAGACACCTTACTGACATATATTTACCGTGATCAAAATGAGAGTGACAGGAGAAACCCAAAATCAAAAGAGACCACAACTAAGCTTACACAGAACACTGTCAACCAATCTTACCAAATCCCTGTAAACAAACATTAAACAAATGACAAAAAAAAAAGAGAAATCCACAAAAGAGCAGTAGAGAATTACTGAAAACATTCACAAGCTGTTAGCTACTTACCTGTGCCTAAGGGAGACATATGGGCTATCACCAGCAGAGCTGCTCTACTCTAATGCTGTTAGTCAGCCCAAACACCAACTTGGCAAGCATTTCCACCCTGCATCTCCACAGCCTGCCTCAGACAACATCAAAATACATGAAAAGAAAACACTAAAATCTCTTCCACACAGAAGAGATTTCAGAGATAACAGAGCACAGCACGCTTGTATTTACAGAAAGAAAAAGCCCAACACCATTCTAAGGTTTGGTAACTTACCCTCATATTGTGGAGTGAATTTACGCATTTCTGTTGGGAGAGTCTCATAGAACTGGTGTTCTCTCTGAATAAGAGGTTTACAGATTGTCTTGTCATTAAACCGGAGGACACAGGAGTGTCCTCCAACCTGGTGGACAAAAGGCTCGAGCAGGACTCCCTTGGAATAGTGCTCCACTTCCATAGCTCCAAATGCTGGGCTCATCCTTGTAGCACATTAGACGGAAGGCGGCGACAGTAGTGAAGGCAGTTCAGAGCCAGAAGCCTCCGAGACCTGAAGGTGTTTATTCCGATTGAAAAGTCTGTTAAAACAAACACAAGAGAGCGCCGGGCCGTCAGTCTCCCCGCACGCTGAGGCCTGGGTTAGCAAGGCTGAGCGGCAGTGCCGCTCACAAAGGCGGCCGCGAAGGCTCCGCCGAGCCGAGCCGAGCCGATCCGAGCCGAGGGGAGCGGGCGCCGCTCGCTTTAAGGAGGCGGCCGACTGCGGGCCGGCTCGGGGCGCAGCCAGACGGGCACGTCGCAGCCCCGCCCCTCAGCGCGCCGCAGCCAATGGGAAACGCCGGGGGGCGGGGCGCTCGCCCCGCCCGCGCATCAGGGGCGCTGGTCGGGGGGAGAGCCGCGGGTAAAACTCCTGGCTTTCCCCCCCCCACCCCCCCCCCTCCTTTAAATAAAAAAAACATTAACCGTAAGTCCTGGCAGAGCCCTACTTCAAGATACGCCTAATGCCCTCCAGCGTCCGTTCACCAAGCCAGACGCCTCAGCGTTCCCAACGATCCTCTCTCCCCGTGCTGAAGGTGACGCACCCCAGGCCAGGCCGGCCAGGGAAATCCGTAACTGAAACCAAGTCCGCAATTCCGCCCTTCCAAACAAGGGCAGCAGCCACAGGCACCGGCCGAGGTCCAGGCTGGACACTTATTTCACTGGTTTATTCACAACACGTCAGATATTTAAAACATTTTACAGACGCTAACTTTTCAGATGAAACCAACGCTGATAAGCCATTTTCCAAGAGCGTGTTTTTGCATAAACACAGCAGAAGGCAGAGTGTTTTGTGCCGTCTGCATTCAGAGGGTCTGCTACGGTACCCCCGTGGCCACACACTGCTCAGCTCTGGCCGGCCTCCAGTTTCATGCAACTTGCACTTCAATCTGCAATTAAAGGAGCAAAGCTAAAAAAACCCAAAACCAGGACTGTCTTGGTTTGTACCTTCCAGTAAATTTTTAAGTTGAGTTGCTCTAATTTTAGGCCCAAGCTGTAATGATTAACATTTTGCAGCTAAAAACAACCTCATACTTGTTTTGTCTGAAGATCAGAACACGAACAATAATGCACTCAATCCAAAGAGACCACAAAGTGTTCTAGGTCACAGGTCTATTTTTATTTGTCCTCCTTAGATATTTAAAAGCTTTACATTAACTGGAAAAGCAGAGACCAGCCGGCTCTTACAGCACTACAGACACCTACGGCATGCCCTCCACCTAAGGGCATTAATTGAATTAAACAACTAAACTGCTTAGAGAAACAACAGATCGATAAATTGAACTCCGGCTCCTGGAATGTTTACCTGCACCTAAGGATAACCGATCAATAGACTTTTACTCACTACGCATCAGTTAGCTTCCCTCCTCCTTTCTTTCAAGGGCCTTATTTGATAAAAAGTTATCAGCTTTTAGATTTTTTTTTTTAATGAAATATTTAATACAGAAAACAAAACTCGGGGCGTCTCTGCAAGAGTACGTAAAATTTAATCTGCAACAGTATTTCCCAGGAAAAATACTCTCTTTTGATACTCTAGTTATATTTTAAGATTAGAACAAAATCAGTAAATGTTCCATCTCTATTCTTACGACCTTTCTAATAATTTTTATAATGCAGCTACTATATCCCCAGATAAGTTTCTCATCTACCTCAACATCAACAACTTGACAACTTTCAAGATACACAGGTAAAAACCCCTCAGTTCCACCCAGGACACAAGCCATTTCCAAAAACCTATTTAACGACAACCAAGGTGAGCAACAGTGCCCAGACAGCATGGAAAGCCATGTACCCCGGCCTGACCAACCTCAAACACCAGGCAACCCAAATCCATCTCCACAGCTGCCGCCACCACCAGAAGGTGGCACAGTCAGCACTTTGGAGTCACGAGTCGCTCCATGGTTCCCTACAGTACCCCACCTGCTCCACACAGGACCATACTCCTCACGTAAGACTCAGCTGCAAGTTGGCTCACCAGCAGATACGTAACATTCTTCAACCTTTCACCAAACACACACTTAACAAGCCACATCAGCTCCTGAGTAAGCTCAGTCTGAGAGTTGCTTCCATTTTCTATCAGAGAAATAAATTTTAAGCATCAGTTTGTGTTTGTATAGTGCACCAGTAATTTTACCAGTCTCAAGAGTTTTCATCAGGACTTCCTAGAGCCAACAATGCCTCCAGTCTTCTGGAATTTCCCAGGGAAAGCCAGAAGAGTGCTGGCTTTCACTGGGAGGTAGTTACACACATACAAGACCTTGTGGTGACAGGAGCTTTACACTGGCACAGCCACTTTTAACAGCACCACAGAACATGACCATTACAAGAACTACTCTTTCCAAGACAGCATTACCTTTCTGTGGCTGCCTTGCTAATTACTCTTGATGCAGAGAGACCGACTGGCAGCTGCAGCAATTCAAACTTAGAAAGTAGCTTGCAACATCCCTTAACCTCAAACACCTAGTTAGCCCTAGTCCTACTACATCAGAGTTGCATCAGAAGTTAAGCTTTGTAGATGTTTACATTATAAAAATGACTCTAGCAAAAAGCACGTCCAACACAGACCATAACTATACACAACACCTTGTTAATCCGACACATCTTCAGGGAACTCATTAGTAGCAGCTCAACTTGTTTGTTTTCACATATACCCAAGTGGTCTGGACAATACTTGCACATGGTGCACCACATTCACTCAGCACTGGAACTGCCAAGCACAGAATCGGACAGGACTACTCACGCTGCTTTACCATTTCCTGAAAAAGTAAGATCTGGCAGCACATCACACAGCGTAACTTCCCATTTGAGGGATAACAAAGCAAGCTTTTTATAGCTCTGATATTATAAAAGTATCAGTTACGCAATATTTACACAGGACCTGGAGCACAGTTGTACTGCCCATCAGAACTGCAGAGTCTCATTTAGAAATACCTTACTTACATAAACAATCTCACAAGTATGTCAAATTGGTTCCACTTCCTTAGAAATAAAACTTTAATCTAAGACCAACAGCTTCAAGTGGCATTGATGTCGACCAGCGTAAGCACAATAGTTCTTCACTGCTTTTCCTCTGATCCTACACTCAGTTTGTTTTCAATGCTCTTTGAGCAAGAAAGAGCACAGAACAGCTGTTTTTAGGCAATTTTTCCAGGTATCAAACACAGGCTCAGTTTACCCTGTCCTCTTCCTCCTACGTGCTTTTAAGAGCCTTTGGTTAAGATATTTTGTTCAAAGGACACATCAGCAAAAAAAAGCAGATGTACTATTCCTTCATGTGTCAAGCATTTTAAAAGGAATATCTGACGTAACTTGAAGGGAGCAAATAAATACTCATCTAGACATAATAGCAACAGCTTAAGCAATGCCATTCTTACAGTAAGGAGCAAAAGATGTCTGAAATCCAAATCAGTAAAACAGAAACGACACATACAGACATTTTATTCTCATTCACGTGACAATGACCATCGAAAGAATACCACAAGGAACTCTTGCTTTCAGACTTTTAACATTAATCTCAGGTAAAGGCATTCTTTGGAAGGCATTTCATGTCATTATAGATTCTTGACTTAGTCCCGTACATAACTGCATTAATGAACACATCCTCTGGAGAGCACTGCTCTCAATTAAGCAGCAGCTCCTTCCTTCATAACAATCTCAAAAATAACTGTTCTTCCTGAAACTTTGTGATAGTGGAATTACTGATGCAGAGCTTCTGTCCTAACCGATCTGTTAAAACTCGGTTTTCTCAAGTGTAGACTTTTACTTTGGGTGCTCGATACCTGCAGCTCCAAATAGCCATAAATCAGCTTTACAGTGACAGAAATAGCAAGGCAGCAAAGCTCTGTCTGTCCTTTTCTCAGCTCACTGAGTAGTGCAAAGAGGAAGCTGACTGGGTAGATATCTGCAGAGCAGAGCTGCTGTAGGACGCTATAACCCCACTGAACCAGAGCTAAGCCCCTTCCTGAGGTTCCAAGGAAACAGAGGAATGGCAGAGTCAGCCAACAGAAGAAAAGAGCATCAGTGACCCATTACAGAAGCCAAAGAGAAAGCTGCTTCAGCCAGAAGAATATTCAGGCAGAAATAAATACCAGCTGAGAAAGGACATCGAAGACGCAAAATCAATGTGGAAAGTGTATGGTATGTTTGTGAAAGCCTATCACCTGTTTCGTGCAGAAAGTTGAAAAGGTACCTCAGGTCTGAGCTAATAAGTCATTACAAAGATCAAAGAGAATGACCTTTCATGACTGAAACAGAATAAACACACTATAAGAACATACAACACACCTATCAAGTGGAATAGTTACAGGAATTTTACAAGTCTTTATGTGACCAAACTGCATGTTCTGTCACAAGTATTCTGTTACTTTATAAATAGCGAGGTACATTCCTTAAATCAAAGAACACAAAATACGAAGCAGAGGATGCAATATCAGAATATTAAAATCATTAGATACAATAAACATGCTCAGGCCCAAAGTTCTTCCACAACTTGTGATTCATTTTGATGAAAACCTCTGCCATTCCTCTACACATAACACTTCTACTAGCAAGTCTACCCAGTCTAACTTTGGTACGAAATTGCTGCTAACATTGACTTCAGCTGCATCTTGGCTCATGAACTGAAGTTACTCTGGTGTGTTCAGCTCCAGAAGTTCTTAAGACTGGAATGGAATACTCAATTCCTCCAGTGTCAGTCAGCTGCCTCCATTCAATTACTACAACTGTTTTAATAGTTTCCTAACTTTGAGGATACCTTACACCTCTAAACATAATGTCATGTCCCATACTAGGATGCTTTTGAAGCCTTTTGTATCTTTAATACTAACAATGTAACCAAATTTAAGTAATAAAAGCTATAGTTTCTAACCTTTTATCTCATTAAGGTAGAAATGTAGAGCCCACAAAATCATGAGCTCATGTGAATCCCACAATTTTTGAAAAAGCCTTAAGAACAGTCTTAAATACTTCATGATTACAGGAAGCAAACACTTTCTCCCGTAACTGATTTTCAGGAAGAAGTTTATCTTCAGTACAAAAGTGCATTGACATTGTCAACTCTCAGATTTTTTTTTTTTTGTAAACAAAACATTTGTCTGCTAACAGCAAGTAACATAAATTTAATACAGTAGACTTAATAGCCTTCAACATCGTGAGGGGAAGAGAGGCAGTACCAGAGCATCGAGTCAGGAGGGGACATCACAGGTGAGCATATTGCTTTTTAGTTGTTTCACTTTGTTTTCCCTAACTGCAAGAACAAAATATGACACAAGGCAGTAGCGGGCTGTAGGTCTTTGCAATATTTGCTAACAAATTTGGCTAGTGTCTAGAAATACCCAGATCCATAAGATATTTCAGAAAACTACTCCATTAACCTTACTTTTAAAGAGAGACTAGAATGAAAAAAGTTTTTTTCCACTAAGTACAACTTTAAACCAAGAAGATGTGATGGCACACACTATTTCATTACTTACAGAGATCAGCAAGGAAAAAAAAAAAGATGCTGAGCTACATGTTTCTATGCAAGTCAAGGTTATTTAAACTCTTCTGCAGCGAATCAATCAATGTAACAATCATTAAGTTATCTCCACATGACTTGTACTCAGAGATGAGGAAGCATGAGGTTTTATAAAAAATACTCAGCAGGAACACTTACAAATCCAAGAGTAAAATACCAACTCCTCCACACCTTTATATTGAGACTACATGTGCAATTCACTTTCCACGCAGAAATACTTTTGCTAAAGCTTTCACACATAAATCACGAGGGTGATCAGAGTCAGGCAATATAGTTAGGAGTCTATCATAACCACCTACAGATACAAAAAGCTAAAAAAGAGCAAATTCTTTCTGTTGAATGTAGGGTGCTTGGGCTTAACCAATAAAAGAAACCACTTGCTTGTTAAAAGTGCTGACATATGGTGTTTTTTCAAACAAATCTATCTTCATTAAATAGCTGGTAACTGCAGCAAATCATTGCTGTAGTTTGAAAAAACGAAAGAACTTCTCCAGATAAAAAGGGAAAAAAAACAACCTTGAACTAATTTACTTAATCACACCAAACAGACTGAATCTAGGAACTCAGAATTATACATGAGCTCATGCACAAAGTTTCTACAAAATGTGTTTGCAAAACCCTTTGGGAATGCAACAGAGCTAACTGGATTGCAGTCTTGGCTCATCAAGGTAGAAATCTAATCCTATTTTTAACATTAGACTGCGAACAAAAGACTCCCACCAAGAAAGAACACTTGCTTATAATATGGTGGAAAGTATCTGTTCATCAATTCCATAAAATAAAGCAGCAGCCCTTGCCTTTCTCCATACCAATTACAGGAACTCCCTGTATACATTCTTCCTGCTATATTATTGGAGGAATTTAACAGTAAAATTGAGTAACATCCACTGGCATTAGATTTTAAGAAAATTCTACGCTCTGTGCCAGAGCTCATTTATCACTGACATGTGACAAGCCAAACACAGCTGAAAAACTATTTTGCTTTAAAAAAAAAAGTTCCAACATTTTTTCAAACATTTAGCAGTTTAACGTATCTTCAAAACCACTAAATAATTCATAAAACCTCTGGGTGGTTTAAAAGTTCAGTGCAGAAAAACATCCTGAAATGCCCTAGGTTCTTCTGAGTACCTCAGGCCAGGTATGTCACAGCTGGACGTAGTATTCTTCTAGATCCTTTTTCCCCTCCACTGAGAGGAGAGGGGGGACAGTCCAACAGTGGCTAGGACAGCAAAGGACTTCCAAGTGCTACATTCAAGACCTTATCTGCTATGAACATCTCAAGAGCTGAGCCAACAGCCTTTGAAGATATCACTTTTTGTAAAGAGGAATCAGGCCTCTTCTATTTAGTAAGAATTCTGTCTATAATACAGAAAGATCATGCACTCAGATGCTGATCAACATATAGAAAGATGTATTCCTTCAGCACAAAACTTTTTTTTTAAAAAAACTAACATTTTTATGCTATCTCCTTTTACTCTCTGAACATGGAGTTGTAATTTTGTCTTCTTTTAAACATAATCCAAACACAGCAGTAGTTACTGTATGAGAAAAACACTGTCAGACAGGTTAAGACATGCATTTACACCTGAAAATTTAACACCACAGCTTCAAAGCCACCTTTTGTAGCAAACAAAGATTTTTAAATGGAACTTTAACAGATGAAACTAAGAATTACAGTACATCAATATATCTAAGCATAACATACTAAGAGAGCAAACTATAAATAAAAAAAACTAAAGTTGCATAATGTTCTACTATTGTTCTTCATGCACAATTATTATCCCTATCTTCTTCCTTAAGCCAGATCTACATTACTAGGAGAAACCCAGTTCCCCAACGCTTTTGTCTTGGAAAGCAAGGCAGTAACCAAGGCGGTCTCCAAGAGCTTCTAGGTTTTTCTTAACAGAAGCATGCACAACAACTCCTCAGCTGCAATTTCTTAAACCTCTGTGACAAGGTTATGTGCTTGATCTTTGTATAGTATATAGTAGATTTAATATTTCAAGAAATATAGTAGAACTAATATTTCAAGATCCCCAAAAGCAACAGCTTTCAGCTTTCCCTATACCATTTGTACTGTGTAAGTTTAACAACTACATACCCATACTCTGGAGAAATGCCAGAGTTTTACCTCTCAAGTACAGCTGTTTTATCTCCCTAGAACTAAAATAAAGCCAAGTTACAGGTTACTAGGCATATTGAGCCAGAAAAGAGCAAGCAATTCTGACCCATGCAGTTTTTCCAAGGATTGTGTAATTTAAGAACTAGCTTCTTTTCTAAGTAAAAATGCCATGGAAACTAAGAAACCTGAACCACCAAAACTAAGCTACTTAAACATCCTATTTAGAAACTGATCCATCTTAAAACAGTATTCTGGCACCAGTGGCTAAAACCACCAGTTGCTATAAAAAGACAATACAGCCCTTTGTCATGGAGAAACCAAAATAACATTCAGCCTTTCATCTTCTGAAAATATTACAGCAAGAGCCAAATTGTGCAGATTACACACTTGAAAGTGTTATTTAAGATACAAAAAACTTCAGAAACTCCATCATTGAGATTAAAATAAATCCAAGGCTATGCCTTTCTCTTTACCATGAATTTGGCAGTCTGTGAACTGTATTTCTAGCCACTCAATGAAAGAACATGGTATCTTTGTCACTGGCCCATGAAGTTGTGACCAATTTGCCATACATGAGAAGTTGCTCAAGAGGACGACTGTCAAGTCCCCTTCAAAGCTCACATTCACTCAACAACAAAGATTTTTCTCTGCTTGTATTCCCTTCAGAAATCCCAATCCCTAATACTTTTCAAACCATAAGCACTAGTGGCCCACAGGACAAGACTGCTAAATTTAAGCTTAGATGCCCAAATCCTACAATCCAGTCTAACTCCTTGTGCAAAAATGTCCAGAGGAGCACAAAGCAATCATCTGTAACTAAACTATCACAGGAAGAATGGTGCCCAAAACACATATTTCATGCATCTCCTTTATGTGCATATTCATCTATACCATCCGCATACTTTCAATAAAGGTTAGTCCATTTTTGTCGTAAACGGTCAAGAAGTAGGCCAGAAGGAGATAGTAATCAGACTTGAAACGCCCATCCACATTTTAAACCATAATTTTTCAAGTACAGGTTCTGAGACTTCACTTCTGATGATCATGATAGATGGGAGTTTTTTCTCCAAAACAGCTAAGGTTCATGAGATAAATACAGTTTAAAAGATATATTAAATGCATCTATGTTTCAAAACATTTCAAACTACTAAAACCACATTTCAAATCAGGTAACAACTCAGACTTGCATTCTAAAGGGAACAGTTTATATGAATCAGTGACCTCTACATGCTCTCTCCCTGAAAAGCTATGAAAATAACTGGGTCCTAAGACCTTTCACATATAGCTCCTTCCAGGATGACTGAGCAATTACAGAAGCTCAAATCCCCAAATACAAGAGAATAATTTCATTGTGCTTCTTGCCAAACTGCAGCAGATTGGACGTCAGCAAGTAAGAGCAAGAGAGGAGTCTTACAAGACTCTGATGTGGCATAATAAAACCAAGGGGAAAGTTCATGAATGCTTCCCCTGGTAAATGCAACTCATTGCAAGCAGTTTCTCACTAGTAAAAGGGATAAGAACCTTTTGTACAAGCACACCCGCAGAGTACTTCAAAAATGCCTTTTCTTAAAAATATATATATATTTACGTATTTCATGTTTCAGCTTTCAGTGATCTCATAGTACACCATCTGGGGCCAATTACAGGCTCACCATAATAATCACTGTCAAAGAATTAATCCTTTTTAATCTCATACAGCTTACATATTCAAATAGCAGTATGGAAACACTTGGAAAAAAATCTTACCATTTCAGTAACCTATAAAAGGAAGCTTTTGCAGGAGCTTGGCTGTTTTGCTCTCATCCCTCTGCAGACTGAAATACATTTAATGATGCAAAAGAGCCAGTTTTATTACTCCAGGTAACAGGACACAACTATAGTAAGTCTTACTCCCTTAAACACATCTGTTGCTTTACAGGCAATTTTTACTGCACCCAGTGACTCTACAGCACAAGCAAGTGTGGTTTGCTCAACTGTCTTCAAAGAGAAGCCATCACTAACCAAAAAGGGAAGTCTCAGACAGGACGATTGTCAAAAAACTATTTTCTCTTCAAAAACCTGCAATATAGCACTGCCATCCACACTGTGCTCATGTTCCAATTCTGTATTTCTAGAACAGCCGCAGACTAAGCAAAAAAAGTCAAGAAATCAAGCTTATGAAAGACCATTTTATTTTTTAGAAGCAAACTGTGCATAGTGATGTTAAATCATTACTTGCCCTTTAAAACAGATCACCATTCAGCATTTATGTTTAAATACATGAAAGGTTTTGTTTCAATAGAACTGGAAGACAGTCTTCCTCTCACCTTGCAACTCACTGCAGCTCCATCAAAATTTATTTCATTTACCACTCATCCTTGAGCGACACCTTATTTCCACGAATTCTGAAATGATTCTCCAAACCATTTTGTTTCCTCCCCATCTAGAACTATACCCTCAACTTCAATATTCATAGATCTCTTCAGAAAACTGACTGGTTCTATTAAGCCTGAGCCAAATTTTTTTCCTAAGTTAGCTTGAACAGATTTCCAGTTACAACACCAGTTACTTCAGTATGAGCAACATCCACCCATCAATTTAACCTCCTATCTCCAGATAAATTGAATCAACCTTGTCAAAGAGCTAACACCTCAGAGACAAGATGATGATGCCTATCACGTCAGCAGTTTCACTTCTCATTTTTTTAACAAGGAACATTAATCTAATTGATGTCACCATTAAAAAAAAAATTATCATCACATTCTCCCCATATATCCAAAACGCAAGGCAGATAAATTACTGTTCTTCTGGAAAAAGATATGAAAAAGGAAAAGAGCAAACGTTGAAAGAAATAAGTCATCTTCAATAAGCATGAAATTAGGCAGCATCCACACTTCCCGAAAAGGTTTCAGGCACTGTAGAAAATTTCTGCATCACAGCGCTGCACAGCTATTTGGGTATGCTCAAAGCCCTCGGTGCTTCAAGAAAATAAGCATTTTTGCTGTGTTCATTCTAACACAGATTCTGGCACAAATTCCCCCAAACCTTTGCTGCTTCCAAGTGTGATTTTCTGAGGAAAAATAGACTAAATAATTGTATCTTCTGTCCTTGTGCTTGTTCACTATAAATCTCAACAACCTGGGGCATCATTAACCAGTTTCAGCAAGTCACCCTTTTTTTTTTTTCCCCCCAGTTTCTTCCAAATTCTTGGATGTCAATGCAGCAGGAGAGAAGACAGGAACACAAGGCAGGCCGTACAGCAGAAAGGCTTCTGTATGAATTCAGTACTTATCAGCATGTACACAGCTCCAAACCAGACACACTTGTGCTGCTTCTTGCCCAACCATTCATCATGGCATATGTAGAGTTTGCCTTCGCAAATTACTTTCAGTGGCCAAAACCATTTTATGAGCAAGCCTCTCTTTTTCCAGTAAAACAACACAAAACTAGGCACTAACTGGTGCCAACTATCTCCAACAGACAATCCTCCATAAGCATCAGCAATCCAGACACGGTATCATCAAAGACTGCAGGTTAATATCTGATAACCAGTAGAGTGAAAGAGTAATTTCTGTACCTGTTATGAAGATTATCATTACCTTATCCTAATAGAGCCCATCTTTCTGAGATACAGTCAAGACTTCAAAGACTTATTGCTACACACGTCAAAGTCCCAAAAGATTTCAGTGATGATTTCAAGCTTCTGAACACCCGATTAGACACAATCAATGTCAGACCTTCATTTGAACAATTTTGCTTCCATTATGTCTTCCAGTATTCCAGACTTTGCAGGAGGAGAAATTTGTAGCTATTTACAGTACATAACATTGTGTCATACAGCTTTTTGCAAAAGGTAGGGAGAAGTATTTTGAAACAAAATAGTTATTACAAAAGACCCAAAAATAACATTCTAATGAGATATTTCTAACAAAAGCTACAGAAATGCACATCTGCAGTTATACCTTAAAACACTAAAATGTAACCTCTTAATAATTGAAAACTACCCCTATATTGTTTCAAAGATAGGATAACCTTGGGCAAGACACAAAGCCAGATAAAAGAATTAGCGAGAGGAAAAATCCTCTCCCCGCAATGGAAAATTTTCATCCCTTCAAGCAAGGCACAGAGATGCTCAGTCGGACCTGCGTTGCCTGGAGACCAACCGCAGCTTCTTGCCAACAGGGACGAGCTAAGCATCAGCAAATTCAACAACTGGTAAGTGGATGAACTCAATGAGAGGCAGCAAGTTTTTTCCACACACCAGTGTAAAAACCTGATAGCTTTCAGATAATGGTTGTAGCCCACGCTCACTAAACACACAAGAATTATTATGACTATAAAATATCAGCCTAATAAAGCTTTAAAATCCACAGCTTAACTATTATCCCCACAACTTCTGGGTACAGCTAGCACAGCAGAATGCATTCGAGTCAAAATTTTTAGTCTCATCTCAAATTCTGACCTTTCCATCTTTTCCTGCAGTATCTGAACTTGTGGAATATGTTCCTACCCATTAAACGAGTTTTGTGTTTAAGCATTGGTGAAGAAATATTAAGGAAACCAACGAACTACATCAAAAGGAAGACACTATACCTCAGCTTAGCATTAAAAACCACATCAAATCATGTTACACTTCAAAACCCTGCCTTTGCCCCCAGCCTTTCCCACCTGAAGCACAGCTCCCTGGGCAGGACTGCATCAGAAGCGTTACCAAGACAACACTTGTTTTGCCTATTCTCAATATGGAACTGCTCCTGAGCTTGGAGCACCAACTCGGCTGCAGAAGCAGTGCTCCTGACCTCCCAGAGAAACATCTCAGCTGTCTCCCAATTTCCAAACACCACCAGATGAGAATCATCTAAAGCAACTGACATTTAATATCAGTTACTCCAGAATTCCCCCAGACCTCATCTAACTCAATTCACTAAAAGTATTCAGATAGTCAATAATTAAAGATTTTTAAGAACGACTATCTAATTTATCCGTTTAGATGCAATATCCTTGTGGAATTTCTGTTGCTAGTGAAGTAGGTTTTTCACCATCAACCTGACAGCATACACTTCCCTGCCCCCACCTATTCCTAAACCAAAAAGGCAGGTATGTGTCCCTACCACCAGAGCTGACAGACTTAGGGCCCCGCAGTTATGACATGGTTTACACTCTTCCCCTACCCTTTAGAAGAAGGGCACACCCCCAAGATATCCTCTCACACTCCCCAGCTGATCAGACAACAATTAAAAGTATCACCATACCAGCAACCTGGCTGGAAGCCCATCCACTGACAAGCAGCTAAGGGTTTCTTTCTATAACATCTTTTCCTCAGCCTATTTTTTTCAAAACTGCATGCCTGACAAATCTGAAGTCTTCCTTGCAAGCAGCTGGTAGGGAAAGAATTTTTCAGAGCACAAAGCCCAGCATTCATATGCCTGACCACTACCCAGTTTTCTAGTTCCTTCGCAAGTTACCATAACACATGGTTACGATGGCTCTGATCTACCTTCCTTCAAGAAGGCACAACAACATAAAGCTGACATTACTTGCATGACCAAAGTACCACAGACAAAATAACAGATTGTTACTTCAGAAATATATAAGCAGTAAAGACAGAAAAGGAAGGAAAATAGCTTTTCAATTAAATGAATTAATGTAAATTTATTAAAAGCTACCTGGCCAAGTTTAAGGTCTGAAATTTTTACAAACAATTACATATGAATGGCTGTAATTCTTCCCTGAAATCCTTCCTGCAATCCTTAACCAGAAGACACTTCTGAGCACTTCAGATTATTCTTTTCTGAAGAAACATTCCTGAATTCTGGCAGTTAAATCATTGAGTTCTTCCTCATTTAGTAATATAATCAAGAAAAAACTGTAACAAGCTGAAAGATGCTACACAGGCCAAATGTAAACAAATTAATCAGTCATTTTAAAAACACACATACTTGTGTGTGGATGCACGGGTACATAAACCCAGTTTCCAGTCATTAATGTTATCCTAAGTCGTGAAAATATTCAAATTAATTTCAATTTAAAGACAATTTGAAATTTTACAAATAGCTTTTATCTTACATAAGCAAAGTTACGAGCAAAGATGCCAACTCTTAGATGTTTAAAAGCCAAAAGAATGCTGACCTTGTTATTCTCGAGTGTCAAATTTGAACTGCTTTACTCACTTCACAGTGACATGTTAATGATCAATAACACACCATATGACTGAAAAGTTAAAACAAAGTCACACTAGCTTTAATGTTCCAGAACTAAATATTGAATCAAAACTATAATTGCAAACACAGAACTGTCCCATAGATGTTCCTCAGTCTAAAAAACATATGGGCACTGGATGCATTTCTAAAGCACCTGAGTATATGGGACACATAAGGCACTGTGTCAAAAAAATAAAGACAGGCAGGAAGCAGATGGCAATTAAATTCCAGCATACATCGAGAAAGATATCAGTGTTAAACATGCATACTTTTCACAGTGGAATTAAGGCCAAGGATATGGCAGGGTGTAACTACCAACAGACTGTTATTCTATCAACAACAATAACATTTATTTTCATAAGCAGTATGCCGATTTCTGAAGTCTCAACCGTGTTTTTATTTAAGAGCCTGATGGCCCCAAGCCGCGTTAACAAGGTATTATAAATCTATGATGCTCAAAACAGCTCGTAAAAAGACATCGCCCAGTACTTCCGTTTTACACACGCACAAAAAAAAAAGAGTATTCGTGAGCAGCACGTCCAATTATGCAACACCTCCCGAAGCACTCTTTTTTCATGTTGTAGTATTACCGACCGTATGAAACGGCCGTCAAACCTGCAGCACACCCATCACCAGGGCAAAACGGAAAACCAGCGTCTTATGATTCAGACAGAGAACTGCTGAGTAACAACACAGGGCGACAACCAGCTCCGGGGCCACCCAGCCACGTAAGGCCGCGCAGCGGCGGCCGCCCCGCGCTGAGCCGGTGCTGCCGAACGCCTCCCGCCCCGGTAACCCCCATCGCCGCCCCGCACAGGGAGGGCGAGGCTCGGCAGCAAGCGCGATGCGGTGTGCGAGTAGGGACGCTCCGTGAACGCCGCCTCCCTCCCCCGCAACCCGGACCAAACCTGCACCTCCCGGAGGCACTGCCAGGCCAGGCCAGAGCCCTGCTCCCGCTCCCCCGGGGGGAAACCAGGGCAGCGCTCCCCCTCCCTTCCCGCAGAGCCCGGGCAATGCCCCTCCCCCTGCTGCGGCCACACGCCCCAGGCTGCCGCCGAGCATCCCCAGCGGGAAGCCGGGCAGCCGCCTACACCCGCCTCCGCCGCTCCGGGCACCGGCCTCCCGCAGCGGGCGGGGCGGGGGCCTGCAGAGGCAGGAGCAGCCCCCGGCCACCCCCTCAGAGCCGACCGCACTAGGGAAGGGTGGGCTCGCGGCACTGAGCCGGCCGGCACGCCCGGGGAAACAGCGAGACGAGCCCGTTACCTGATGTCAGCCCAGCGCCCGCGGCGGCTTCGCCTCTTTTGTTTCTCAGACGTCAAAATGGCGGCGCAGCGCGGGGCCGGCCCTCCCCCACCCCAGCACGCCCCGCCCTCCCGCCTGCCTTCCTATTGGCTCGGCCCGCATCGCCGCTCGCTGATTGGGCGGCCGCCAGCGCCGCTGTTGCTAGGGTAGCCGCGGCGGGCGGCCCGTGCGGGGTAGGGGCGCTCCGGCGGCTCCGGGGGTGCTGCGGGCCCGGGCGGCGCTCGGCCCCTCGGGGCTCCGCCGTGCTCGCCCTGCAGCCGGCCTGGCTGCGCACTCCATCCGCTGGAGCCACGGGGAAGTGGGGGTGGCTGGCTTGCACCACAGAGCCCGGGCCTGGGAAGCAGGACCAGGGGCAGCAGCAGCCTCTCCGCGGCTCCTGCCCTCCAGCTATGCGAGGGGAACACGGGACATGGCCTCCACCCTCGTGAGACGAACGCCTCCGCCCGCGCTGCCCCCGCCGTGTGCCCTGCCTTGTCCCCAGCCCTCAGGCCCCCACCCGGGCGCCCTTAGCCTGCTGCCAGACCTGCGTGGGATGGGTGGGGTTTCCTCTTCCTGTGCCCTTAATTTTTGGAGTGACACTTCCTTGACTTGCAGGCCCCAGCAGCTGTGGACAGGTCTTTCATTAACTTTGCTTCTGTGCTTGCTTGAAAACAGTTTATGTCTGTTTGCGTGCAACGTGTGCCGTGAGTTTGGACGTGACGGGCCTGGCTGCAAGGGCACTTTCGCTGCTCGCCCCGCAGAGGAGGCAGAGGAAGAGCGTCTGTCCAGTCCTTGAAGCAGAGGAGACTCACGGCGCTGCATGCATGAGCTCACCCGTTAGTTCTGCATTTCTATACCACTGAAAATCTCGTTCAGGCATACACAGCTGAAAGTCCCGGAGGCTCCCCCTACTCAGCTTTACCCTGAATGACTCCTCAGTGCTTGCGGCCTGAGGTTTTAAATGCCATGGCAGTTGTCAGGGTTTGCATGCAAGCCCACGAATGTGCCTGTAATGACAGAGCCACCACCGTCTAAGGAAAAAAGGCTGAATAATGAGATTATTGCAGTTTAAATTACTAAGCAACAGTCTCTCTGACAATGAACTTAGTAACGCTTTGCCATCTTTTTAATCACACTAATGAGACAGAACAACTCCACTTAGATATAAATTACACTGTATTTCATTTAAATAAAGGTCAGAGAGCTAAAAGCTGCACAAACTACCATAATTCTGCTGTACAACACACCCGGAAAAAGGCATCCTTTGTTTCCAGAAGAGACTTGGCCTTTTTGGCCATGATCTGCCAAGGCAGGGCTGCGCATGCAGAGCATTTCACTCAAACCTCCCACCTCCGCTCCCCGACCACCCATCCCTGCGTGGGCAGAGGGCCTCCCTGGCTTGGGAATGGTGCCTTGGTTTGGAGAGGTGAGCATCAGTTCACAAAAGAGTTGCAGAGGGTGAGAGATCCCCGATTTCTCCTTGTTCTAAACTACAAGCACATGCAGAGTCTTGTGTAAGAAACAGTCATACCCCTTGGTTTTCACTGCTTCGAATATTCCTCTCTTGTCCATCAGGGTGACAGTCAAAGGCAAGCAGGGCTACCTGTTGAGAGTCTCCTCATTTGTCTGGCTGGTGCCACCATGATTATTTTAATTTCAACATTTGCATTTTTATGTGTCTCTCACCATTTAAAACTGGTGACTTTCCTTGACTATTTAAACATTTTGTTTTAAGTCCAAGTCTCTTTGGGCTGCAGCTGGTCATGAGAGAGCAGGTATGTAATTCACTCAAGAGATGGGCAGTTACGGCTGGAGATTATCAATACATGCTACTAGTTTTAATCTTCCTTTGCAAGGCCAGAGCTGGTCCAGGGCTCACCTCGGATTTATGTTCCCCCACCACAGGGAGAGGGGAGCTGAGATGCTACCCCGTGGGATCCCACGGGGATCCCACCCCGGCGGGTGGCTGCATGATTCCTCCAGAGGCTGGGAATATTCCCACGTGCTTATGGCAGCATTAGGTTTCCTCAAGCCTTGCTTCTTGCTACACTTCTTTCCATTCCTCTTGATTAGCAGGGGAGCAATTCCAGGCTATGCAAGTCACCCAGCTGTCTCTGCCTCCTCCACGATCAGCTTCCCTGATACAGTCCATGCCTGTAATAAGAATTCAACATCGAGCTTGTCTTGGCAGCCTTTCATTCCCCCGCTGCCCTTACCCGCGCAGAGCTCACGGTCACTTCCTAAACACCCCCGATAGTTTTCCAGCCTCCCATTCCATCAGTTCTGAGATCAACCTCTGGCTTGCAGTGCTCTGAGACTGCAAGCAAGGCTGATCCTGTGGCTGCCTGGCACTCCAGGAGACTCCACATCACTTCTTGGTAACATTTCACCCTGAGCAATGGTGTGAGGCTGTTGAACATAAGATGCTTAGCTCTGGGAGTCACTTCAACAGCATCCCTCCTCTCACCACGACAAAGGAGATGCAGCGTTTAAGCCGGTGAGGATCTGCTCACACAGGAAATCAGAAAGGTGCCTGTTTCTCCCACTGCCAAAACCATTCACAAAATAAATAGGCAATAAACATGCTGCTTCCACAAACACTTTCCTCTCCCTTGTGTGCACTGTGTGTGTGTGTGCGTGTGTGTATTTTTTATTATTTTTAAATTTTTAAAGAGCTGGTGAAAAGTGCCAGACTGACAGTTTAAAGGAACAAGCACTTGCCGTTATTTACAGAACTAGTACAATACAGGAAGCGGCAGAGCAAACTTCTCTCCCTTGGGCCGTGTCAAATCTGTGATCCAGAGGAAACACACTTGAACATAAAGTTCATGCATATTCATTTTTTTGTCTCCTCTGCTAAGGAGCTAGGAATTGCTTCTTTTTCAGGGAGCAGAGGAATGTTATGTAGTGCCCTAGTTCAATATTATCCTTGCCATGATGAAGGTTGCAAAATTTCATTTATATGACAACCGAGACCATGAATCAAAAGTTGTAAGCTCCAAAAACTGCAGCCCATTTTAATCAAATCAGCCTGGTTCCAACCCAAGACAGTTTCCTGACCGCATAGTCCTCATCAGAAATCTCAGTCCTGTGCCCTGTCTGACAGTGTGGTCCGTGCCATTTTCACCATGCCTATGGCAGTTTAAATTAATACACATGGTTCTAGTTATTATTTACTTGCAAAACATTTCATCAGACGATGCGCTGATTCAGGACTCCAAAAGCCAGGCCACTGTAGGAGGACAGCACTTAATCTAATGAGGTAGCAGCGAAATGTCATGCTTTAAAGATGTCTTGCACGGAAATAGATTCCATGCTCTATCCTCAGTCCTGTCAGGGCCAAAATTAACAATGATGAGAATGGGGCTGGAAGAAGAGGGATAATGATGGGGGTTTTCTGCCAGCTGCCTGAGCCCCAGCAGTTCAGCCACCCGTCGAGCAGCCTTGTCCCTTGCCAGGCACTTTCGTTTACTCCTGAGCAATTACAAATTGATGGATGAGTCAGAAGAAAAACGCAACCGGACTTTGCTTACTAGGATGGCAGCTTGGCTCTAGGATTTCTCAAGAGCTGCGGAGATGGAGAGCTGACAGCTGCCACTCGACGAGCCAGGGCATGAGGGATCACAGGTGAAGGATCTGTGCTTCCCTGCAAAAGGCTGTGATTAATGGAAAAGTTTTTCTCCACCCCAAGTTCCTTTTAACTGATCTGACTGGACCCAGGAACCACAAGCAAAACCATCTGTCACTTATGGTTTAAGGTTTAATTTGTTGGCTGTGCTTCAGGCAAGCGGGGAGCACACGTGATCCACGGGGCGCTGAAAACAGGGATGGCAGCAGTGCCTGGCCAGGCAGGCTGCTTACCTGCTGGGACAGGGCTCAGCACCACGGCCCAGCCCGCCTGCTCTTGTTGGGTTTCTGCAGAAGCCCTGGGCTGACAACGTGTGCCCGTGTCCTGCTGCAGCCTGCTCGGCTGCCCAGGGAAGAGGCAGGAGAGTGGCCAAGAAAGAGGCCAGCAACAAAGAGCTGCCTCTGAGCCAGCGATGCATGAAACCACTCCCTGGCCTGTCCAGAGGAGAAATTCAGCCTCTTCAGAGAGCAAGGACTCTCGCCAGACCCAGTCCTGGGGGTCCTGGATGAGCCCCCCAGCCCCAGAAAGCCTGGCATGCCCACCCAGTCATACTGAGCCCTGGAGATGGTGTCTACGGGCTGCTAACGGAGATGGAGCTTGGGCTGCCGATAAGAGGACACCGGTCACCACTGTGTCCCCTCGTTCCACTCCATCAACCCTCGCTGCTGAGGCTGTAATTCTCCAGCAAGACTCTCTCTTACCTAGTGAACTGCTGCCGTGGCAGAATTCAGCTGTGTTATTGTAGGATAAAACAATCACTTGCCAAACGACACATGGAAAGAACAATACACAGATAGCAAGTGCCCAAAGGTTAGGAGAGGCCGGAGGGTTTTTTCCATACAATCTTTTCTAACTTTTTCTGCCGGGCAAGACAGAGCCTTTAAGGGTGCAGGCGGGACCCCACCTCCTGGTACATGCCCATGGCACTGATGGTACGCAGCCATGGCTGCTCCGGCACGGTGGCATCACCTGTGCCTGGTCTTCCAGCTCTTCTGGGAGAGTGCACTGGGAATCTGCCAAGCTGGTGTAGTGTGGATTTGGGGCAGCTCATAGCCCTGCTGCAGACTCTGGTTTGGGTCAGCTCTAGCTCCTGCCTTCCGTGTCAGTGCTGCTGCACTCTGTGGGTGAGAGAGCTGGTGTTACAGTGTGGGGTGGCCGCCTCAGCTGCGGCTGAAGCCGGAAAGAGCCGGCAGTTTTGGTTTCCTCTTGTGCTTGTAATGCTGCAGCACCCCTGTCCCCCAGTGCCCGCCCTCCTGCAGCTTCGCCATCTGATCCTCCTTTCTCTGAGCCTCCCTCAGACGCTTCTGGGTGAATAATCCTCCGCTCCTTCCTCCATTCCACAGGGCCAGGCAGCGGCACAAGGGTCACTGCAGCAGGCTGGAATAATTATCTCTATTTGTGCTATTATTTGTTGAATAATTGTGTTTATTGTGGTGGTGCTTAGGGCCAGACTCCCGTGTCTAGGATAATGCTTTCCACTCCAGGCTTTGCCCGGAGACCCTCAGTCATTGTCGGCGCACCCAGACCTGGCCGCAAAGCAGCTTGTGTGCTCGTCCCGAGGTGCTGCTTGCTGCCCTCGCTGCAGCCACGCTTACGTGGCCTTGCCTTCGGTGAAACAGCCCCAGCTTCCCGGCATGCAAAGAGGAGCACAGCTCAGGGCTGAAACACCTCTGGGGAACATTTTTGGAATTTCCCAAGCTGGATGATACTGGGGTTTGGCTGGCGTCCTGCGGTCGCACGCCCTGCCATACCTACCCGCCCGGCGCTACCGAAATGCCACCGGTGCTGCTCAATGCAGGGCAGCAGGGCAAACTCTTTAGGGCAGGAAAAAGCCAGTTCAGATATAAATATCAAAATAAGTCAGCTTGTCCTTCAGCTGCTTTAAACCTGCCACCCCCAGCCTTCGGTTTCCGTTTTCACTTCTGTACAGTCTGGTTTCTCCCAGAGATACACCCCGAATCCTGCTCCCACTGCATTTCTGTGGGATAGTGCCAGTCCCAGCAGACCCTTTGGAGGTGTCTGAAGGCAAGAGAAGGTCAGGAGCTTTGGCTCAGCAGCTGCAGATGTCCCTCATTGAGTCTCCTCTCCATGAAGAACCGGTTACAAAAAACTTCTCGTCCCCACTGAGTCAATTTAACGCTTGCAAGATTTTGCACTGGTAAGTCAAACGAGAGAAATAAGCACTGGCAAAAATAGCGATCAGGAGGGGACTGTCTGAATTTCACACATCACAGAGCACCTTTCGTGCAGGAAGGAAGGGGCTCGTGATGCCTCGCTCACCGCCATCCACCTTGCCGCAGATGAGCCAGGCGCTGTCTGCCATACCTGCTTCCTCACAGAAATCAAGCATGGCCCTGGCTCGGGACAGCACAGACTCACTGGCAGCTCCATTCCCTGCCCACCTAGCCTGCAGCGACTGAAGAACTGCGGCCTTGTGCTGCAGATGCTCTGGCACTCACTCCCCAGCGTGGGAACCAAATCCTCCCTCCTCTTCCCTTTGCCCCTCCAGTCTATCCCTGCAGGCAGCCCCCCATCACTCTCCTGTTTTCTCTCCCGTGCAGGAGCCTGGATGAGGTTTTCCTCCTGTTCCTTGCCCTTCCCTGCTTCTCCTGTTAGCTTTCCTCTGAGCAGTCACCTCACTCCAGCTGTCAGGGAGGGGGTGATGCTGTAGGAGCCAGAACATACCCCCTTGTATCTTTTAGCTTCCCAGATGAGCCTTTCCATCCCACTTTGAAGGGAAAAACTCTGCCTGGTTCTCCTCAATGAGGAGGTCCAGCTCGCCTCAGAGTAAATCCTCTTTAGTAATGAAAGAGTAAAGTCCTTCCCCCGATGGAGTTGTCCCCACTGAGGAGCTCACCACAGACCTTGCTTTGCCACATGGTGCCACGGGGCATGCTGCCATCAGCTACAAGCTCCAGGGCTACGAGTCGCCTCGGGGCTGTGGCCATGCAATGAAGCTCAGCCTTATGTGATGGATGCCAAAGAGGAACGGGCTCAGATACTGCAGATTTTCTAGTTATTTCATGAGGGACTTCCCAAGCAGATTGCTCCACTCAATAGCAGACCAAAAACCACTGTGACGTGTCTGTGGCTGGGACCTTCACCCTCCTCTCCATTACTGGGGCTCTCCATCCTGCCCACCACCCAGCTATAGTTTTCTCCACCAGCTTTCCATGGCTAAGGAGGAAACCAGAAGACCCACACAAGAGTCAGGAAGGACAGGGATGAGCAGTGCTCTCTCCCAGTGGGGATGAACATGTTCCATCAGGTCTCCAGGGCCCAGGGAGCCGGCAGCAGCAAGTGCTCCTGGCCCATCGCCCCTGGAGCACCAGTGCTCTGGGCAATGCCAAGAGGATGGACAGTCAGCATCGATTGGGAATGTCATTTCTTGTGAAATATATCCCATATATCCCTTCCCTGCAGTTTCTCCTGCTGCTTCAGAGACTCTTCCTCGGGCTATTTTTAGCAACGGGTTACATCATTGCCAGCTTCTGCTGCTTTGAAACAGGCACTGGCTGCGAACATCCAGGCACCAGCAACAGCGAGCAACAGGACTGTAAGGACAGGAATGTTATCACTTGGCCAGCAGACGACCAGGCTGCACTCATGAGCTGATAGATGGAGCCTGGTTTGGGAGAGCAAAGATGGGTCGTCTCAACGGTGCTGGTGCCCAACAGAAGGAGCGCACTGCCGCGAGAGCTGCCGCGAGAGCCCCTGCTTCCCCCTGGGCCAGGGGATGCTTTCCAGCAACACTGCCATTGCTTGGCAGTGCGATACCAAGCAAGTTAATTAATCTTCTGTGCTTCTCCTCTTTCCAAAGACAGAGTTTATGCTGACCTACTTTTTACCAGAGAAATTTGCAAAGAGCTTCAATGTCCATGACAAGCAAGTGGCACCGAAAGCACTAATTACGCTGGCTGTCCCCAGTACTCGGACCACTGCAGAACCAAAACAGCAGCAAGCAAAAGTTGAGCATTGTGGCTCAGGAGCAAGTCACAGAGAGCTCTGCTCCTGCAGGGAGGACACAATTTCCAACCTGGTAACCGGCTCTTGCTTCTGGGCAAGGGTGACTCACGTGTGGGCCAGCCGCGTGGGAGGGTGACACAGGCCCTGGGGTGGCACAAGCAGCCACGTGGCAAAGAGAAAGGCTGGAAAGTTCGCCTTGTACCCCTTTGCAAAGACACTGTGCATCGGGCTCAGGGGTCCCGGCAGCCCCCGGGTGGAGAGCTGCGGGCCTGGGGCGAGTGATGTGGTCCCAGGGACAGCGAGGAGAGGCAGGGGACATCAGCAGCCAGCCCTCAGCATGCCTGAGAGGCTGCCAATGCTTTGTGTGCCTCCTGTGTACCAGTGCCGCCAGGGCCTCGCGGGCACTGCCTGAGCCACAGTGAGTTTTATCCTCTCTCCTCATCTCCATCACTGAGTACCCTTCCCCAGCATCCCGGTCCCCACAGCCACACCCTGCCCTCCCCCTGCATCCCAGCTGGCCAAAATCCCTCCCCCAGAAGACTCTTCCCAGAACAAGGGCTGGAGCACTTAAGGAGGAAATTCTGAGTTAAATTCCTTCCTCGCAAGTCATTTGCAGAAGGGAACAGCGTGTGCTCCCAGCACAGAGATGACGTCTTGCTGGCCTCCTGCCACTCCTCGACTGCCCGTCACCGTGGGGCCAAGGCTCTCCCAGTGAGACGGCGGGAGGGTTTGGCTGATGGAGGAAGACTGGAGGGTGTGTTTGTGGTACATCTGCCCAGAGAAGGGCTGGCAGGGGGTGCATTGCAGACGGCATGGGGCGAACGCCTCGGCAGAAAAGCCCTGCATCCTCGGGAGGGAAGTGGATGCAGAAGGTCACTGGAGAGCTGCAAAGACCCCCTCCATCCCCCAAGGGAAAAGGAGTAATGGAGTTACACTGTGGATTATACATGAGCCTCTCCTATGAAGACAGGCTGAGAAAGTTGAGGTTGTTCAGCCTGGAGAAGAGAAGGCTCTGAGAATACCTTCTAGCAGCCTTCCAGCACCTAAAGGGGCCTACAAGAAAGGTGGAGAGGGACTTTTTACAAGGATGTATAGTGATAGGACAAGGGGTAATGGCTTTAAACTGAAAGAGGGGAGATTTTGATTAGATAGAAGGAAGAAATTTTCTACAATGAGGGTGGTGAGGCACTGGAACAGATTTCCCAGAGAAGCTGTGGATGCCCTATCCCTGGAAGTGTTTAAGGCCAGGTTGGATGAGGCTTTGAGCAACCTGATCTAGTGGAAGGTGTCCCTGCCCATGGCAGGGGGGTTGAAACTAGATGATCTTTAAGGACCTTTCCAACCCAAACCATTCTATGATTCTGTGAGCCCAGCATAAAACAGTTATTAGTGAGAGCTCAGTAACCAAACCCAGGATTATGTAGAAGGGCCAAAGCCTCATCCGGTGCAAACGGCCACAGCTGCATAGAGGCCATGAGCCCCATACTAATTCCTCCTCAATTCCTCAGCAAGAATAATGATGG
Source organism: Tauraco erythrolophus (assembly GCF_009769465.1). Taxonomy (NCBI): domain Eukaryota; kingdom Metazoa; phylum Chordata; class Aves; order Musophagiformes; family Musophagidae; genus Tauraco; species Tauraco erythrolophus. The sequence continues at coordinate 13,770,430 of NC_141476.1, forward strand.
TTAAAGCAGCCCAAGGAAGCTGTTCGTTTTGTATTTACATTGAGCTGCTTATAAAGTAAACACGGCGTAAGTCTGGGCTGTGAGCAGCTGTCATCGACCTCCAAACCCAAGATGTTTCGGGCTGACCCGAAGCGGGGCAGGCTGGCAAGCAGAGTGGGCACAGCAGCCACACGAGAGAGGAAGGAATGCGGGCTGCAGCAGCAGGGAGCAAAGGCTGCTGCTCCCCTTCCGAGGCCAAATCTGCCCGCGGGGTAACAGAGCTGGTGACATTCTCTGAAACAACATTCCTGGCTCTTTTCTCTCTCTCGTCTGAGAGATGCGGCAAATGCCGCCCTGATCTGGGTGATCCGTGTCAGGATTATTAAACCAAACTGTATCTGGGCCAAGGTTAATGAAAGAGCCTGCAAAACCCTCCCGGCCACAGCGTTTCAGTTCCCTCGCACTGGGCTTCCCGTCCTCACAAAGGCAACAAGAGGGTCACTTCGTGCTTGCGTGTGAAGCCCGTGGAGCACCTCTGCTGAGAGCTGGCAGGGATTGTTGTCATCTGTTCCCACCACCACCCTGCAGGGACACGCTTTGTGCTGCTCAGTGAGGGCTGCAGCTCCAGCCCTGCTCACCCCAGATGGGGCTTTTGGAACAGAGCTCGTGGCACTGCCATGGCTGGTGCCACGCAGGAGAGCAGCAGCCGATCGGCATCGCAGGCAGAGCCGGTCTGTACCCATGAGATGTGTGGGTACCCATCCAGAAGAGTCTTCCTCACTCACCTACAGGGTTCCAAATCCTGTATCTCTACTTGGTCAGTTACAAGGCAACATCACTGCTGTGTTCTGTCCTGAGGAAGATGGGAAACGCGCTCAGGCTCTTTTCCCCTTTTATTTTACATGAGTAGAGAAGTTCTTCAAAGTGTGGGTTTGTGGTTCTTTCATTTTCCTGCCTTTCTTATCATTGAGGGCTTTGGAAATGGAAATGGAGAACTGGGGGCATCACAGTGTGAGCTCACACATCTTGGCCCTGACGGGCTCCTTGTTGCTGGAGCAGTTTCCAGCATCTCAGCCCTGATGTTAAAACCAGTAAGTCCTTGGCCATCAATGCAAAGAAAAACTGCGCAGCAGTAATCAGGGCAATAAGGTTTTCTGCTTCCACTAGCTTGAGGCTGCCCAGATCCTGCTGCCTAAATCTGCTGAGAAACCCAGCCTCTCTGGTCCCAGCCGCTTCCCCGGAGCTCTCACCAGGGTGCTTCCCTTCCCGTGCCAGCTCCTTAATAAATACTGGTTGTTCCCATCACATTTCCCTCATGCCAGCCAGTCACACCAGCCCTGCTGGCAAGTAATCAATTCCCTAGTCACTGAGTCATGTAAATACATCAAAAATCACGCCGGATCCATGGAGACAGGCTCCTTGAAGTGTCAGAGGAGATGGAGGGCAGACCTGCAGCTGTGGCCCATGCTCCGGAAATGCAGTCCCATGCAAGAGACTTGGCACCAGCCGTCCATCCTCATCCGGCATGGCAGGGCCAAGAGGAGCCACTGCAAATGAGGAAAGCGGAGGCCATACCCTATCTTTTGTCTCTCTCTCTTCAACATCCACCCTTCAGTAAGGCACAATTAGCTGTTTACTTAAGAGCAGGAGGGTAATTAACCACCCAAATGGTGACCAAGGAATGCCAGAGTCACAATAGTCCCTATTATGGAGCAGACCCACTAAATGGAGATCATTGTTCTTCCTGGCCTTAAAAACCCAGCAGTGCACCCCAGCACCTTCACCCACTGGGGACCAGCACCCAAACATGCAGGGAATTGGTGTCCCTCAAGAGCAACGCTGGGAAGCAAATACTTCTGTGCAACACAGGAATCCCAGCCCAGCAGATCACGGTGCTAATTTGAATGCTGTAAATATTTGACTTTCGTTTGCATTTTAACCTCTTCTGCCTTCAGTTGAGAGTGATTGCCAAGCTGCATCACCAGCCCCCAACCTCCAAACTCTGCAGGGACCGCTGCCCCAACAAACATCCCCGGCACCGCAGGACTCGCACTTGGGTTCAGCTCAATCCTGATGTCCATAACTTCCCAACAGTGCATTTTGATGGAGGAGGCAGCTGAAGGTCCTTGTCAGCCCTGCTGACTCTGCCTGCCACCCTAGCAGGGCTGCGGGCTCTGCCAGCACCTTCGTGCTGCTCCCCACCTTGCAGCCACACTTGTGGGACACCAGTTGTGTCACTGAGCTGCATTTCAGGAGGGACCCATTTGGCGGATGCAGCAGCCACCTGTGTTTGCCTGCTTCCGTCTCATGCTGGTATGCACGCCATTCCAGCTTTTGCTTTCAGCCTCCCATCTATTTTGGAGTGATGTGCTGCCATTGCTGCATCCTGGGAGCGTTGCTGTGCCAGACCAGCCTACCTGGCACGTCCGTGTCAGAGACTGCTGCAGGGTGACTCGATCACAGCCCGTGAGCACCTACGCAGGGAATAAAGCTCCTGTGATGTCTCTCTGCCATCTCTGGCATACTCACAGGACTCTGAAGCCATGCTCGGGAAACATGTTGGATCCTGGTGAGATGTGACCTAAGGGCGGGATGCCAAGTGTCTGCATTGTCCCTATCCCCAAGGACATGCCACGCTGCCCAGCTGCTCACAGCTACTGCGGAGCAAGGTCACAGCCTGGATGGTTCTGTTCCACAGCTCCAGGACTGCAGGAGCTGGTCAGCAGAGCCCCAGCACATGGCAGTGGGATTTGGTGTCGGCACTTGGAGGATAGAAGAGATGCAGGTGAGCAGCAGAAAGGGATACTGCGATGAAATTCAGTCAAGGGTACACACAGAGCTATTGCCGTCAAAAATAAAAGGAGGAGATAGCTTCAGACAAGCCCACTCGCCCACTCTCATAACCATAATGAAGCATTACGCGTCCGTGCCGGGAGGCTATCTGCTCACGTCACGCCTGGGCGAGGAATGGTGATAGCTGGGCACATGTAATTAGTAACGAACCCTATTTATAGCCCATATAATAAGCTACATCTGAGAGAAGATGAAAGGGAAGAAGATGAGTCAACAGGGTAAATGAGGCTGAACTTTCCCGCTAGCAGGGCAGTTGGGTCTTGTAAAGAGAGACGTCACCAGGAGAGCTCTCTCCAGCAGCATCACTTCCAGTGGATAAAAGCTGACAGCCACGTCCTGCCCAGGACACATCCAGCTCCCATGGAGGCAGCCCTGGGTGCACCCCTGGGTGCAGAGAACCCAGGGCTGACAGCCAGGCAGGGGCTGGGCAAACCCAGCTACTGACTTACAGCCCTTTAGCTTCATCCTGCTCATCAGTTCTGGGCTTTCTCCTTCCTGGCCATGGGGAAAGGCTGGGAACCTCAGCACCACCCTTGCTGGCGCTGCCTTGTGCACTCCATGCCATCAGTAATGGTCCCATGGGGGTCTCCCTCGTGGCCCTACCCAGCCAACAAGGGCTCGCAGCAGGACAGGAGACATCTCTGCCCCAAACGCAGCATAACCAAGCTCTGCTCAACCCAGAGCTCGGCCCGTCAACCAGCCCACATGCTCTGGTGCAGGGAGGGTTAACCATTGGTGAGGGTCCCTGTGGTCAAAGCCCAGGGAACCACCAGGTCTCCTCCCTGGCTCAGTGGTGGGGCAGGCAGCCCCTGCCCAGTGGCTCAGGCAGCCAGCGGGTCATGCGGAGCTATTTTTAGCCTCCTTGCTCAGCCTTTCATTTTAAAGCCACCCACGGGAAACATTTCCATTTTATCATGAAAACAACTCTGCTGCAAAAATAAATTATAAGGACATCAAAGCCCTAAAATAAAAGGGGAAAAGAAAGCCCTCCTTACACCGGGGAGCAGGCAGAGCAGAGGGGCGGCCTTGCTTCCTCCCAGCGGGTCGGATGCAAAGAGACCTCCTAAAGCTCCTTCAGAACAAAATAACAATGCAGCAAACAAGAAAAGCAAATTGAAATAGAAGAGGAGAGCTGCAGCAGTGAGCAGACACGATGCAGTGAGCTCTCATGGGGCAGCCAGCTCTCTTCTATCTGGGCTGGGGTCGGCCTTCCTCAGCCACCTCTGCTGGGATTTCACCAGGATGTATCCCAGGGAAAGCCGGTCTACCTGGCACCCCTGCTCCAGGCACAGGCCCTGGGTCCCCGGCAACTAATGAAGCCTGGGGTCCTCGGAGCCTCCCAGCACCAGCCTTTGGCTCCTTGCACTTTTCCAGGTCATGATGGAGCTGCTTTCATTAAGCTGATCCATCCTGGTACCTTTGCTAACCCACGGCATCGGGAGTGCAATGTTGTGGGACTGTAAAAACAGCCGTGAGTATGCTGGGAATGGGGATGGGCTATGGCCAGCACCACCACCACCATCCCACCACCATGCCGGCTGGCAGCACACTCTCCCTCCCTTGGCTGGCAACACCCTGAGCATGGGGGGATGCCAAGGACTCTGCGCGGTCTCCCACGCCTTGAACTCAGATCCTGGGGTATATCTTGGAGACCGTCCTTGCTCCTTCCCTGTCCCCAAGGAGAAGCTTCTGCACCACAAACAGCCGTACCGGCACGTGCCCAAGCCATGTGCGGAGGACAGGGCAGGCAGCGGAGATGCCCTTGCTGCCCGCACGACGGCAGCAGGGTGCACAGCCTTTAAAGGAGGGCAGGGGACAAGGCAAGAGCCTGACCTCCGTTTGACATCCCGGCAGTGAAACCCAAACCCTGACCAACAGTGCCTATTACCTAATTAATAGATTATAATATACCCGAGGAAACAAACCTTTCCCAGCCCAGTGGCGAGGGCTCTAGCAGGGGAGAGGAGGCAGCTGCCCGTGCCCCGCTCCAGCATTCGCTCGTGCACAGAGCCCAGCTGGGCAGGAGTGAGTTTGGGGTTCAACTGTGCTGGTTTCAGTGATTCAAAGCCTTCAGCCCTCTGCAGAGACCACACAGGGAGGAACCCAGAGCGGAGCAAGGCACAGGGCAGCCCTCGTCCCCTGCGTGGGCTCCCATGGTGGCCACCACTGCCCTTGCAGCAGCCAAGGCACAGCAGGGGAGGACAGGCAAAACTGGCTGTCATCCACCAGTGTGCTGGGGAGAAGCCACAGAGAACTCACCCCCTGGGCTGGTGACGCACAGAGCAAAACCCAAAGCCTCTTCTTCCCTCTGGCTGTGTACGCTCGTGGTTCCTCCCAGCACGGGGACCATTCGGTCGTGGTTTGCGAGGCGTCCCCCTGTGCTGATGCCACAGGAAGCGGCGGTGTCCCACATGGGGGGTGACCCTGATGGGACATGCCATCATCTCCCCACTGTGCACCTCAGTGGGGACCAGTCTGCACTCACTTACCCCGAGGAACGACTCAAGTCAAACACTCAATGATTTTCCAGGAAAAAGCCCTGCACTGATGCTCCCCCTCCGCAGCCATCTGACGCTGGAGCCAGCCAATGGCTTCCCTAGGAGACTCACCTGCCCCAGGGTCCTCTGGCCTGGGCAACGCTGAGCCATGCCATCCCGGCAGCAGCTCTGGTTACACCTGCTCCAGCGGTGGCATCACTGTCCCTCAGACCTGCTGGGCAGTCCTGGTCCAGGGTGTGCCCCCTTACACCAGGGGTTGGTGGCTTCCTTTTGGGGTCTGTAGGAGCCATTGTCGTCACCCCAACTGCTGTCATCGACTTTTCGCCAATCATGGAGCCATGCCAGCTGGGACGAGGCCAGGCACAGCCAGCTGCAAGGCCTGTGCACTGCAGAATGGCTCCGGACAGCCGAGTGTCTGGCACAGCCATGTGTCACTGTGGGTCCTCCCTGCTCACTGGCAGGCTGGCACACGGGGCAGGGACAGCAGGCAGGTCCCTGTGCAAGGTGCCATAGGAGGGAATTTAATTTAGTGCTGGTGATTTAGATAGGGTTTGTCAGCGGAGCAGGGCTGGGGACAGTCCTGGTGACATCAGACAGGGAACATGCTCCGCAGATGAATATTGTCAAGTGTTCCTGACTCAGGGGCACTTACTGGCCAGAGGCAAATGGTGACACAAGGACAATCCAAGGGACAAGGAGCAGGGCTGGCACCCAGCTGGGAGTTGGCACCAAAGTGCCCAGGGGATTCCTGGGGCAGCTGCAGGCTCATCTGGCTCAGCCTGGCTGGTGGCAGGGCTGGGAGGAGCAGGCAGCCAGCGCTTGCTGCAGGGAAGAGCCCTGCTTGGAGGCCAGGTGGTGCAATGGCAGTGTTTCGTGGGCCCAACAGCCCCTCTGCCATGTCCCTGCCACTGTCCCCTACCCATTCCCTGGTACCTGCCTCCAGCTGCAACATTTCTCTGCTCAGTTACACCACGACCCTGCTTTCAAGAGGCTCTCCAAGAGAGCACAGCCGGCATCTTCCTTTTTTATTTCTTTTAAAGCATTGCCAATTTCCCTGGCTGAGAAGGGAGTACTGAATTACCCCAGCTCCCTCCCTGCATCAGGGCTGGCACCCTGCAAAATCCCTGCTCCTGTTAGCAATTAACTGCATTTGGGGGAAGGTCTCTCCTCAACCCAATTTTTCAATTAAAAAAATACCCTTGGCCAGAAAAAATACATGTCATATCATTAACGATGACATCAGCCTACATTCACCTCAGGTGAGAAAGTCGGGGTGGCACAGGCAGCCGTCGGAGCCGCGTGCACAGTTCAGCCTTACAAGACGTCTCAGCCTGTGGCAAGACGGGTGAGACAATGCGGTGGCCCGGCCTGCACGCCCACATGGCTTTCCTGGAGCCCTCCCCTTCGGGATCACAACGAAGAGGAACTGCCTTTGGTTTAGTCTCCTTGCACTAAACACACTTGCTACCCAGTTATTTTAAGCAGCTGGCACAGACAGACGCCAACGGGCTTTCTTTGGAGTGCCAACCCTGCACCAGCTGCCCGGGGAGCCAGCCAGCCCCGTCATTAGCAGAGGTGCAGATTTCAGGGGTGTGGGTGGCTTTGTTTGCTTTGCATTTTGCACGTGCACTTGTTTTCCTCAGATTTCACTCCTTCAGCTCCAGCCGAGTGCTTACCCAGGAGCCCGGCTCAGCCACTGCCCCTGCAGCTCTGACCTCCCCAGCGCCGCATTCCCCTTTGCTCCAATTTCAGATAATTTTGGGCTTTGCTAGCTAAAAATACTGACAAGCAATTAATCTCATTCTGTGAGATGGGACTTTCCCTGCTCTGCAGAGAGCTGGTGGGGAGGAGAAGCTGAACCACACCAAGATACAAAACCCCGAGTGGGTGAGAAGCTGGGTGGCGAGGCAGCGTCTTTCTGCTTGAAAAAAAAGAGCTGAAGTTCCTCCCCTCCTGAGGACGTGTCCTCTGTTGCTCAAACCTTCCACCACCTGAACCCACAGTCCCTGCACAGCAAAGGCTCAGCTCTACCATTAATTTGGGAAACTTCAGAGGAAGAGAGTTCCCAGTGCTGCTGACTTGGGGTTTCTGCAGCTGCTTATGTCTGGTACTCTGGTGCCCCGCCGTCGCTGGGTGTTTGGTCCTGCTGACAGCTAGTGCCATGGGCAGGACCGTGCCGTGTCCAAGGAGGGTATGGAGGAGATGCTGGGAGCTGTTACTCAGTGCCTGACCCCATGGGCAATTTCTTAACTGGTTTTGGCTGTGAGAAAGCTGCAGTGGGGCTGGAACAGAGCGAGGTGGAGCCCAGAGCTCTCCCTAACAGAACGTTCCTGCAGCTGCATTGGGGCAGCCCCCAGCAAACCCGCCAGCTGCTCATTCATCCCAACCTGCCCCAGCAGAGGCAATGGACATCCCATCTCCTCCGATGCACCATAAGGGGCTTCCTTCAGTGCTTTGCAGCACTGGGGAGTCTCTTCGCTTGGGGTTGATACTGGGAGTGTTTCCCAGGTCCCCCCTGGAGCATACGGAAACCTGCTGGAACAGGTTGTCTTTGCAGGCCAGGACAGCCCGTGCTGTTCCCACGGCAGGTACAGACGTCACACGCACAACCTACTCCTCCCCACTGCCCAAACAAACACAGCACTATGCTCATAAAAGCAGCTGGATTTCTTATCCGGCTCCCTACGGTCACACCTCAGCACACAGCAGGTGTTAGCAGTGCGGTGACGCACCAGCAGCCTTTTGGGAGCTGCACGGTGACGCTCAGCATCAGTCGGAGGAGGCGATTGCCGCCGCCTCACCCGGCGACACGGGAAGCCACAGCCACCTCTGCTTCAGCTCGGCTGCCTGCTCGGTGTCACGCACCGGCATTTCCCAGCTCGGGCTTCCCCGGCGCACAGGGGAGCCGCAGCAGAAACGCAGTCGAAGGGTTGTCCTGCAGCAGCAGTGCCTGGACCCCTCCCCACGGCACATCCGCTGCCAGGCCAGGGGTGCTGCCACCCCTCACCGTCCCACAGCCTTTGCAAGGGCATCCCCAGGGTGTGCTGAGCCTCGAGTCACTGCTGCCAAGGGTGGGGACACACACTTCCAGTGCCAGTGTCCGTGCCGGGGACCTCGACAGCCATTCAGGGTCTCATGGGAGGCAGGTGATGGGAGGCGACACTCCACCTCCTGCGATCCTGGCCCCCCACATTAGCTCCTGGGGGGTTTTTACATCTCATGCCATGGCCCATTTGGGTCCCCAGCTTGAGCCCCAAGTCAAGTGGGCAGACATACACGCATATGTATGTATATTCCTTATATACAAGCACAAGGGACCCCACCCGTGCAAGCACCCCAGCCCTGGCCTGCCCAGGGCCTTGGCTGGCCCAGAGCTCAGCACAGTGACGTTATCATTTATTGCCCGACGCTGGAGCACAGCAGCTTTCCCTCCCTCACACTGCCCTGGACTTCACCGCACCTTCCCTGCCCTTCCCCAATTCCTCCAGCTCAAGCTGACCGGTGTCCGTGGCTCTATTTTAGCATGAGAGACCGCTTGTTTCCCTGTCACAGGTTCATGTTTTTATTTAACTCCCTTTCGGCTTCCCAAATTAGCAAGGACAGGCTATTGCTCTGTTTGTCTTGGAAGAAGACGTGTTGCTACAAATTATTTTGACCTGAGTAAACAAAGCCTCTACCTCTCTTTTTTTGCCCCGCTCCTCTTTGATGTCCGTGGCTAATTCCAGTGCCCGGAGCAGCGAGCACGAGGCATCGGAGACATCCAGGGCTCCCTGTCCTGCTCCAGTTGCAAAGCTAGTGCAGCCCCAGGCCTGCTGCAAAGGGCTGCTTGTGCCCCCTGAGCCCTAAAACAGTCCCAGGATGGGGGCTCACCCCGACAGCAGCACCTAGAATGCCAATTCCAAACTCACTAGCAGGCAGCATGGCAGCCGGTCCAGTGCCAGGCTGCCCTGAATCCCTCCTACCCCGCTGCCACCTGTGCTTGCTGATGCCAGGGCAGGGGCTGGGCTCCCCCTGGCACACTGCAGATCTTGGTGTCATGTCCCCCACCCAGCACACCACCAGCCACCACGAGGATTCCCCAGTCTGGAGCAGCTGGGGAGAGACGCAGACAGTGGGCATCCTCTGGCCGGGCCAGAGGAAACTGTGCTTTGGGTCCAGTGTGAAACACACTGGCTTGACATTGCTCCCTGGCAATGGGGACGAGGACGGGTGGCCATGCTGAGAGGGGACAGCAGCCCACCCCCAGCACATATGCACAGCTGCGAAAGCAGGGATTTGTCCCAGCTCAGCTGTTCCCAGGGGCTGAGCCGGCGGATTAACCGGTGCGGTAATTCCTCCTTAACCCACAGGAAGAGCATGGGTTCCCATTCCCACCTCCCAGCTAGTTGCTCCCCGCTCTTCACTGACCCACCACTCTCCCCTTGGAGGGACGTTTCTTTTGCTGCCTCCATCCCAAAGCTCCTTCTGTGTTTGCAGCCAGGACATCATCTGGGGGGCAGCCACATCTTGAGTGCAGGCATTAAATTAGGGGGTGCTGGCAGCCTGCCCTTGGCCATCATGGGGCAGCACAGGGGCTACAGCAAACCCTGGGTGGCATGCTGTGGCACAGCATGGCACACCAGCACGGTGTGAGATGGTGGTCAGGATGAGACCGGGTAGGACCCCTTCAGTGGCCCCGCAGGTCAGGGTCCTGCAGCCAAAACGGTGCCAGGGGATTTTCAGGTGACGAGTTGCACAAGGCCTCATGTCAACGAGGGCGCATGGGACAGTGTTTATTCAGCATTCGTCCCAGACTATTTTTGGGACCTGTTTTGCAATGGGACAGAAGCTCCTTGCCCATCAGCATGCCCTTACCTTGGGGGCTCAGCCTCTCCCAGCACAAGCAGCACCTCACACCCATGGCAGGGGCAAAGCAGCAACTTTGCAGCATGGTACAGAGACCCTCCCATAGCAGGGCCACCCCTTTTGGGGGACAGTGACCCCAATAAGCCCCTGTCCCCTGCAGCCCACGGTCCCCATGGACAGCCCATCCCGACATCGATCCACCTAGACACACACATGGTTATTTATAGCTGGGCCTGATGTTGATTTGGATCAAGTGGAAGATAACAAGGTTATTTTTAGGTTTATCTCTCAGCCCGTGAAGGGAAATAGGCTTTGCTGGCTCAGGCAGGCTCTGCCCAACCTGTCGGGGCATGGCTAGGCACTGGGATGAGCAACTCCCGCGGATGGGATGGAGGAGAGCTGCGCCTCCGATGCACCAAGGGCACAGAGGAAGCAGTAGGACAAGTCCCTACACTCTGATCCCCACTGTGCCACCCTGGTGGTGGGTCCAACTCCTGCCATCTCCATTGGGGGTGCAACAGCACAGGAAGCCCATGGCTCCAGATTCACAGGTCTCAAAAAAACGAAACTGGAGCCCACCCTGGCTGTGACCCTCCCAGTCCCTCCACCCCTCCCAGGCAGGGCAGGCAGGTACCCATGAGGGCCCTGTCCCTCCTGGCATGGCCGTGCCCCCACCGGGACAGGGTGCTGGCATCATGCATCCTTCTGCGGGAAGGAGGTTTCAAACCAAGAGCTTCAGCTTGGCAACGTCTGACTGCCGAAACGGTTGCTTTAATTATAAAGTCCTGAGCACTTGCCTTTGCTGTGCCAAGTGGCATCTAAAAATAATGAGAATCCTAACTCACCCTGTAATGAGACATTTAGCAGAGGGAGCCACCACAGAAACCAAACCAAGGGCACCAGGAGGCTTTTCCCATCAGAAAAGTTCATGGGAGCTGCCACACGCTCCTCCAAAACGCTCTGATGAAACCTTTGGAGGTTCCTCAGGGCTGTGGTTCTCCTTTGCTCCAACTCCCTGTGTGAAACCCAGGGACACAGGCATCCCAGCAGGACAGGGCGTGAGGATGCCCCAGATGGGGCCAGGCATGCCTGGATATATCCCACAGGGCACAGGAGCCATCGTTACCTTGGAGTGGATTAATACAGGACATGGGGATTGTTGGAACAGGAGGTGGCACCAAGCCTGGAAAGGGAGAACTGGCTCCTGCTGGCAATAAAGCAGGAGGGGACCCCTCCAGCCACGGTAACAGTCCTGGGAGAGTGATCCCCACTCTCAGTGACTAAATTTTGGACAAATCACCCCTGATTTCCCCGAAGGACCTATGAGAACCTCATTGCTCCTGGTATCTGGGAGGGGAACAGGGAGGCCCTGCTCCCACCACCCAACAACCTTTGTCCCTCCAGGAAATAAGAGCCAGGATGCCAGCTGTGGCCCTGTTATGGGGAGAGGTGCGAGTATGATGGGGGTGAGCTTTGGCCATGACCATGCTGCGGAGAAGCGCCAGTGTCACATCCCATCTCTGCTGTCTGGGACGTGAAGGCATGTCCCAGAAGAGCTCCTGGTTGCGGTTCAGCTTTTGATTTACAGCAGCTCTTATCAAAACAGCTTTCTATGTTCTTTATAATGGGGAGAAAGCAGCTAGGACTGTAGGAAGATTTCTGCTGCTCTTCCAGTTCCTCTCAACATCTCTGATGAGAAGCTGGTGCTTCCTAATGCCACCCATACCCTCACACTTGTCTCCCTAAGGGCTCACCCTCCCTAGAGCAGGGTGATGCTCCATGCCCAATACCACTGCAGTGGCTTTGTCCCCTTTCTGGGGTATCTCAGTGTCTTGGATCAACATGAATGACTCCAGCTGAACCCTCCAGCACAGCCAACAACCTTCCCAATCATCAGAGCAACTCGCAACCCCAACACTGTCACACACAATGTTAAATACACAGTCCTGCCTGTGCAGCCCAGGGCAGGCAGGAGGGTGCTGCCTGGGCACGCCGCCTGCCAGCGTTCCTCGGTCAGTGGGGCAAGACGCTGGCCTCACTCCTCCAGTGCCTGGCACGGGATCGCACCCGGGAAAGCTGGAGCTGACCCCGAGCTGCTCTCTTGGCAAGCACCTCACTTGCTTAATTAAAGGCAAACCCACCAAGAGCAGCAGTGAAGTCAAGTGACAAGTGTTTGGTTTCTAGCATGCCCAGCTCGAGGGCACGGTCACCTGGCTCCTGAGGATAGTGGGACTGAGCTAAAATAACAGCCTGGAGAAGCAGAGGGATTCTTTGCAGGCGGCTGCTTCCTGCCTCGTCTGACCCACCACTCCCACTCCAGCCCTGGACACCCCACATGAGCCAACTGCTTTTTGCTGGTGGACAACTGGTGTGGCAGGGCAGGGGCTGGAGGTGTTGGCAAGCACTCCTTCCTTGCAGCACCCATCCAAAAGCAAGAGGCCAAGGGGAGCACCCATCCCATAGCCAGAGGCTGCCCTCAGCAGTTGGTGTTTATGCCACCAGCTCTCGATGGTCAGCATGTGGAGATGGGGAGAGGGCTGCCCTGCACCCCAGTGCTGACAGGCACCCCAGCCCGGGGTTGGCACCCATGCCAACGGCACCATGAGCAGTGGCACTTCGTCCCACTGGCCAGGGTTTGTTTTTCTAAATGCAGCCCATGCCCCATTGCCCCTGATCCACGGACGGCGTGTGTCAGCCACACACCTCATGCTCTGGCCCCGCTCTGTTTTTTGCAACTTTTCCCTGCCTTTCCCTCCCACACAGCACAGGTGGCTTCACCCTGGCAAGCCCGATGCGCAGGGCAGCCAGCTCTGCTGTCCCCCACCCCACAGCTCAGCCACCCAGCACCCCCGTGCCTGCTCCGGGAACCACAGCAGAAATGCAGCAAGGTCAGGGTTACGGGCAGCCAAAACACCTGAAATCAAGTAAATATGGGTCTTGCTAGAAGATGCTGGTTAGAGTACACAGCTCTGCACCTTACTTCTGGCCCCAGGATCAACCAGGAGAGGACCAAGCTGGAACCAGGGAGCAGGAGAGCAGTAAAGTGGCAGGTTTTGGTGCAGAGAGGCACTCAACATCTCAGCCCTGCCCAGCCAGGAGCCCGAAGCCCAGTGGGCAGAACTCTCCTAGGGCCCTGCACACAAGCGTGATAAGCTCAGCCATCCTTTGCCCCCAGCACGAGGTCTGGGGTGGGGATGTTAGTGCCCGAAGCCCAGTGGCCCCCAGGTAGGCAGGGGGTGGGTGAGCAGGCTCGTACCCAGGGCTGAACCATTACGTAAGGGCAGGAACACGTGCGGGCTGCCAGGCAAAACCATAAATAAATGTTTGTGCCAGAATCCCAGCTCCAGAGCTGGTGGGGCTGGGGAGCCATGCTTGGGGGAAGCTGGGACTGGGAAGTTGAGGGCCCCCCGGGTGGGCATGGTACTTCAGGGAAGACTGGACAAGGTTTGCATCCCATCTCATCCTGTGCTATTTAGATCCCTCACTTGTGAAAGCAAGACTCGAAACGAGCAAATAAATATTATCTGGAAACAAAAAAGCTCTGACAAATCTCCCAAAAATTCTCTCTGTGGGCTGAGCGACAGTTGCACAACAGGAAGAGACTGTTGATCCCATTTGGTGGGTGCCGGCACTGTGTTGGCCTCCACCCAGAGCCACCCGCTTGGGCTTCAGATGCAGCTAAACCCAAAATCAGGCGGCGGGACAGACAGTATTTCCAGGTAGGCTGTGGCCGGTGTGCTTCCCACTAACGGAATGTGGTCGGCAGCTCTCAAGCACCGCAGGGAGGTTTGCAGGAGTTCTCCTGGCCACAGCGCTCTGGTTGCATGGATGGGAAACACTGGCAAGGGAGAGGATGCCGAAAGATGCAGAGAGGAGAGGAGGGCGCTGCATGGGCTCTCCTGAGCTGCGTGGGGTGGGAGGCCTGACATTGCTTCTCCAGGGGTACCAAGGGCTTGGTCCCACACACATCACCCCATCTCCTCCCGTCCCCCGGGAATGGGATGCATGCACTGACACCACTCCCAGCAGTGGTGCTCTGACCCAGCACCCCTTTGTTTTCTCCTTTCACATTATCCCCACTCCAAGCCAGAGCTCAGAAACAGCCTTTGTGAGCTGGCGACAGCATCCCCAGGAGCACGGAGGGATTTGCTTGCTGGCCAAATCAAGGCTCTTGCAAAACAAGTTAATGATTTAACTCCTTTTGGGGGTGACTTGCCCTTAAACTTCGAAGTCTGGACATCTTCTGGAAGGAGAGAATTTGACCCTCAGAGCACCCAGCTCCGAACACAAGACAGGAATGCTGGGCTTTGACCCTGGACGGCTGACACACAGGTTGGGGACATATGGAACACGCAGCTCCTGCAGAAAGAGTGGTCGGATCCTGCCTGGGCATGAGCCCAAAGCGAGGAGCAGGACCTCAGTGGGGTGCTGTGCGGGGTGCAGGTTGGAGTGGTGGGGGTGTACAGCATCAGGGCCCCCCTCTGGGTGCCGAAGCATCTCCTCATATTGGTCACTTGCTGCCACCTGGTGCCACTTCACCACAAGTTTTGGAGACCTGGGGTGTTGGAAGTGGGAAGGCTACTGGGGGCAAGGATGGGGGCCCCACGGGCGCAAAGCACCCGTGGGGTCCCCATCCTCACCCCCCCGTGGCCCCAAGCAGCCCCACTTGTTCTCCAAAGGACAACCTTCACCTGGTTCTCCAAACAGGCCACTGACCTCTCTCCTGCCTACAGGGTCAAAGCCAGGACTCCAAATATTTTTCAATCTCCCAAACACCAACAAGGGTTATTTCCCTGAAGGCAGGTGGCTTTTCCAGGCATCAAATCTGGAGGTGGCCCCCATAATGTCCCCAGAACAGCTTGGAAAAGGGGATGGAATGCACCTAGAAACTAGCAGGGTGGTAGATAACAGGAATTTTTCCATGTTACTCCGGATCAATTTTCTTTTGCCAATAGGGGAACAGGCCCCCTGGGCAGAAAGGGAGCAGTAGGGGCTGTATTTCCTGTGATTTTGATGAGCGAGATGGTGTCATTACCAGTGAAAGCATAAGGAAACCGCAAGATTAACCCAACCTGCAACACGGTTGCAAAACATGCAGCAAAATCATTTGCGCTCGTTACTGGTGGTTCCCTGTGGAAGGGGAAGGAGACATGCTGTTTTTCACAGCTCCGTCAGGATTTCACTAATTGAGCTAAAGGACAGGGTGCTTAACGAATACGCAGCTGAGACTGCCCCAAGGGAATGCCCTGGAGGGCTGGGGTAGGATACAAATGATTACAGCAAATGGAAAATAAAAAAAAAAAAAAAAAAAAAAAAGGAGAGTAGTGGGGAAGAAAGGAGAGTTTAATTGCAGAAAGACCAACACAGGATTCTGCTCCCAGGTATGAATAATCAGATTAGAGAGCAAGATCGCAGGAAAGGGTGACTCACAGGCAAAAAGCAATGTCATTTGGGGCGGTTGGGGGGGGCTGTTGTTTTTGTTGTTACTGTTTATTTATTTTAAACCCAGGCTGATTGGGATGTTTGCTCTTAATACACTGGTGAAGCAAGACACTCACTGTTTAAAGCCAGCAAAGCCCAAGCCCGCAGTCCATGCCCAGCTGCCTACATCACCACTCCAGGTACGGGGGAGCAGCTGGCAAACCCAGCGGGATGTTTTTCTGGGCACAGCAGGTCTGTGAACTTGCAGGAGGTGCTGTGGGGAGTTACGAACACACTCCCAGCATCTGATGGCGATATCAGAAGTAATAAGCTTAAATTTCAGTAGATATTCAGACTACTCATCAGGACACCCTGTGAGCCCAGCAGCTCCCCGGAGCAGTGGTGGGATGTGCAAGACCAGTGATGGTGTTCAGGAGCTGATCTAGGGATGGCATGGATGGTCTCTCAAGGTTTCTTGCAGCCCCATGTCACTGCTGTCCCATGAAATGGCTGTGGAGCAGCCCTCCTTCAGGACACGGGCACAGACTCAGAGCAGGTACCTGAGCTCTCCTGGGCTTCCCAAGCGCTCAAGTGGCAAAGGCCAAGGCCAAGACAGACCTGCAAAGCCTCCTCTGCAGCTGCACATGCCTTGCAAGGACCTTGTGTCATCCACCCAAGGAACGTGGGCTGCCTACACCAAGACAGCCCAGAGCCTGAGCCAGGGGGATGCCCTACACACCCAGGCAGGGGCACCAATCCCCATGCCCTTACTGCAAACCCACTGCCTCACCCAATGCTCCCATCCAGCTTTTCCCAGAACACAAGAGAACCAAATAAAAATCAACAGAGCAATACAGTGAGGCTGTGTGTGTGTCCTGCTCTCTGGAGTGAAATAACAGTTTGTAGGGAAGAGAGGGGTTCAGAAACCAGTACGATGCCACTGTCTCTGCTGGGCACCCGGTTTCAGGCAACAGCTAAAGTCAGAGCACCCTGTTCACAGCTATTCACTCAGCATTTGGAAGAAAGAAAGAAAGGAAAGAAAAAAAAAAAAGGCAGTGACCCTGTTGAATTGGCTGAAGACAGAGTTTTTCAGTAAGAGGAAAGCCGAGGCTCGCTCCCCACGCAGCAGGCAGGCAGCGCTGTCGGGCAGGGAAAAGCCACCGAGTGCTGGTGGCTCAGCAAGAATTCAATGAATAGTCCCAAACTGCCCCCACGAGGCTGGTGCTCGGAAAAGGGCCTCCCAGAAGGAAAAACAACCCAAACCCAAATCCGAAACAACCCCACCCACCAGATCCTATATATTTTCCTTGCATTTACCATAAGTTTCCGATGGAGGGTCCAGACAAGGGACCCTCACCGTGCCACAGGGCAACTGCAGACGTAATGGGGAACGTGCTCCCCTGCAGCCCGGCGCACAGGGACACGCGGGGGGGGGGGGGGGGGGGGTGTGTGCTACGATCCCCCCTCCCACAGTAGGTGAGGAGGGGCCACGCCCCAGGGCACTCCCATTCAGGTTTCCTTAGGAATAAACAAGGCTTGCATCCAAGAGGATTGTGAAACGCACTGAGTTGGGAAGATCCAGCCAGGTGATGGGCTCCCAGGGTGGGAGACACCCACACAGCACCGAAATCACGGTGCCAGACACCCCGAGCATCACTCCGCCTGTCAGAGGATGCTCTGCACGGGGCTGTGCTGGTGGAACCCCACCACAAGGCAGCAAACGCTGTTATTCTCCTTTCCTGGAAAAAGAGGAGACAGATGCTCCTCCACTGCAGACGAATATCTGGCTGCAGCTGTGTGGAGCAGGACCCAGCCCAGGTTTCCCCAGGTGCCCATGTTTTGAAGATACTGCGTTTCCCCCTTCAGGAGCAGCTGAGCACACACCGAGCACCCAGGAGCAGCTGCCACCAGCCCTGTCCCTCCTGCTCCCACCAACACCCAGAGAGCAGGGTGACGGGCACCACTATGGATGTGGATGCTCTGCAGCAAAACAGCTTGGTCAGAGGCATTGTCAGGTTTATTAGCAAGCCAGTCCCATCGTGTTCTGCAACCTCTTTTTGGCACACAGCGAGGCAGCCTGGGCAAGACCCACAACAGCCAAGAGCTGACTCCTTACTTCACTTTTACACGAGCCTCCGTCCCCCCTCAGCTTTGTCACCCAGCCCAGCACTAGCAAAGACCAGGTTTGTTCACATAATTCCAAGGAAAGCAGCACTTAAACACTGCACAACAAACGCAATTCAAACTCCTCCCTCCCACCATGCCAGGGCATGCAGGTACGTCCAGGTTCCCAATGCCCAGGCTCACATGACTGGGGTCCAGTGGTTCCCTTGTGGTTCCCTCAGCTCTCCCCACAGGATACCCAAACCTCACAGAAGGAGAAGGAGCAGGAGCCCAAGCCCCTGCCCCTTCCCAAGCACCCCCTGCACATCCCAGGAATGCAGACTTACCCCGGAGGGGCCAGGGCTCACTGGGGGTCCATGCCAAGGGGGCTGCAGCTGAAAACATGGGAACAACCCTTGCGTAGCACAAGGCTTTTCTATCTGCCAGCAGGAAACGAGGGTTGGTGGGAACAGTGAGGGGTGTTACCAGGTGTGCTGTCAGGTGGGGTTTTTTCAGCCCTGCTTGTCAGTGGGTTCAGCTGTGACTACTGGGCCAGCTGGGGCACGGCACCACCAGAACGAGCAGGAGCTGCCCTGGACTTTGCACCCAGACCCCCCTTCCCAAACAGACCTGGGGATTCTTCTTGCTGAACCCCTCTCGTCCCTCTGTGCTGCAGTAATTAATAAACGTCCTGCAGCCACTGTCACCTCCACCCTTGCATTACTGCAGCACCTTGGCCAGGGTGCCACAGCAGGGCCTGGGCAGGGGGACGAGGTGCCAGGAGGGTGCTCCCCAGCCCTGCCTGCAGCCCCTCTGCCACACAAAGCAGCTGCTGGGCCCTGACAGCCTCCTGAGGAAAGGAGAAATGCAAATACTTTTGTCTGGATATTGATGCAACGCTGTTCCTAGCATACCGTATGATTTCAGTCAGACTTCTAATTATAGCTAAAATTGGTATTTAACACACTTTTAACGCAAAGAGGAATCTTTGCTCTTAAAACTTAATTCCCCTGCCCCTTGGGGTTTTATTTTGCTTCTGGAGTGTTTAGGGCCATCTCCTTTACTTAAAAAATAAATAAATAAAAAAAAAATGAAAACAAAATTCCTATTGTCTTTTAAGAGATGAGACTTGAGCATTCCCAGTCTTCATCATCTCTCTTGGCATTATCAAGTATTCCTCGAGGCAAAACTTGCATCTCCCAGAAATGTGGGGAGGAAAGAAGGGGCAGAGCAAGCCTCCTGTGCAGTGCGCCATCCCACCCCACAGCCCCCGCATCCCCAATGAAAAAACACTCATTGCACGGTGGACTTCTTAAATCACTAGATTTTAATAGCCATATAAACCCTTTGCATACAGCAATCTGTGGCATATGAGAAACCATAGATACCCAACAACTTCTTCGAGCTTTACTACATAAAACTATCGGCAATTTATTTTTTTTTTTAATCAACTCCTGTAGTAGAAACGATAACCAAGCCATTAACAGCAAATCTCTAATTTTCCTAAAAGAACAGTGTTTCTTCTCTTAAAAAGAGCAGAGAAGCTGATGGGGAGTTTCAGATATATGTACAGATGGGGGTACCTCGGAAAGATGGCGTTGACCCCACAAGTGGCGCGCACCCGGTCTGCGAGGAGTCTCCAGCAGCACCTGGCATCAGCCCCCGAGGAGGGCTGGAGTGACCGAGGGGTGCCGGCCTTGCCCTCTAGCAGCCGCGGGTCCTGCTGGGACCAGGACCAGCCCTCTTCCCCTGGGACCCGCAGCAAGGGCCCGCACCTGGGGAGGTGCAGGATCCATTCCCGTACATCACCCGGCAGGCTGCAGTGCGTAGCTTGTCTGCGTTGCCCATTTCTATCTCTAATTTCACTTGGCCACGAGTTACAAACCATCAGGAGGACACGCCAGCACGATTCCTTGCCACCGCCCAGAGCCAACCCCCTCCTCACCGCCCAGCAAGCCCAGGGCCCGCACCCCCGCACTATTCGCAGACCTGCTCCCACCCTCACGCCTGGTTTCTGTGACGTCGGCATTCGCAGAATTCACGGAATTCATTAAGAAAATCGTTATTTACATCGACGTGTTCAGCAGCGCACGCAGTAGAAGAGCCGAGACAAGAGTTCGCCCGAGTTTGCTGACTCACACTCTGCCCACGGGCTTATTGCTGACTCAGGCTCCGGGAGGGAATCGCCCCGGGCGGTTTCCATCCCTCTGGTTCGCACAACGGTGGTGGAGCTGCTGTCTGCACCCCGAGTTTCCACACACCATGTTCACCCTCCGGGGGGAACTATCCCCTGGGCGAGGTGGGCTGTGCATGGACGCCGTACCCCGGGCGATGTTAAGGCATTCCATATGCGCAGGAGCTGTTCGGGGATTTAAAAAACACCCACTCAAAGTGTAAACATTTTTGCACATACAGTCGTTTGACTTCCACGCATGAAGTTTTCTCTTGTTTTCTGCATAAATCACGAGTTAAGGAGCTACACAAAGAGCACTCGAGCAGATGCCTGGAGCACTGGGGTTCTCTTACAGCACGGCAGCATGCAACGCGACGGACTCTAAGTAGTAGAAATATTGTAAGTCTCAGTCCAGGACGCTTCCTCCTTCCTACACTTCTTATATAGTTTGGGTAAATGTCATAAACAACTATGTGCCAGTAACCAGGGTAAGATGGGCGGCTGCGTAAGGAGCTTCAGCACACGGCATGGCTAGTGCTTGGTGATTTCGGCTTGTTCCTACTTTACCTCTAAGTAGAAAAGGGAGAGATTCTGCTTCCGTTCCTGTATCTATGGAGGTTGCTCAATGACCTCTAGGTCGCTGTGCCGGCGGTGCTATAGGTTTAAGTATCAGTGATTCTGCCTTCCTCAGGGACTTTGGCACATCATCCCGATTCATACAAGATCCCTGAGAACTTATCAAAGCTGCAGTACTTTATAATTTAAAAAGACCCGGCGTGGGCGCGTGGCTCCCTGCCACGCTCACGCCTGCTTCTTGTTGTTGTCCATGCTGTGCAGCAGCGCCAGGAACTCCAGGATGAGGTTGGCCGTCTTGCGGGGACGCTCCACCACCACCGAGTGCCCGCAGTTCTCCAGGATGTACACGTGACAGTCCGGGATAGCGCTTGCTAAAACACTGGCACCAGAAACATCCAGGACCTGGACGGCAGGGGAAAAAATACTCACTGCCATGGGCAGAGATAGGTTTTGCTGGACACTGTAGAAGCCCTGTTGGAGCTGCCTTTGCAAGCCCAAGCAAAATGCTGAGCGGGGATGCAGATACGGTGCTTGTGATGCAAGCCTCATCCTGCAGAACCCATGCCTGGGGGTGGGACAGGGAGGCTGCACGGTGCTGGTCTCAGCATGTGGCAGGGAAGTCTCTTGGATGATTTTCGGCTGTCGGCTCAGTGCAAACAGGTCATTGCAAGTGAACGCTTGCACCTTGGCATTTATAGAGGCCTTTGTGTGCCTGCAGCTTGCCTCCTTCCCTCTCCCACTCCTTCCTCCATAACCGGCCCTACAAAGCCCACGCCTTTGCCTCACACATCTCTCCCCGGTTGCCAGGACAGGTCTCTTGACTGGCACTTTATTCCTCCTCCCAGCCCACGCCTGTCCCGATGCTGGCATCTGCCCCCACCCACCCCCTCGTCCTCCCCAGTCCCGGCTCTGCCCTCTCCTCCCTCCAGCCCCGTGCTCCCTGGCACCTTTCCACCCATTACCCTGCAAACCCACTGGGGTCAGGGCCACACCTGTGCCAGACCTGGTCCCATGGGGGAGGCGGAGGAGGGGGCCGCATACCTGGTCCTGCTTTCCCCAGATGACCTGCGTCGGCGCTTTGATCTTGCTCATGTTCTCATGGAGAGAGTGCCTGGACTTTTCATCCACGATTTCTAAAAACACTAGTAGGGGCAAGGGGAGGGTCAGTCCTATAAGGGGGATGCTTTGCCTTCCCTTCTTACAGGGGCCCCTGCAGACCAGCCCTGCCAGCATCCCCTTGGTGGGAAACCCAGGCAGGGGTGACGGAGAGAGCCCCAACAGGCTGTCCGTGCGAAGGCTGAGTCCTCCACCGCCACCAAGCCCCACTGCAGAGAGATCCTCCTCCAAGCCCATCTCCTCTTAGATATTAGCACTAATTAACCCAGCTGGCAGGATGAGGGCAAAGCAGCAACCCCATCGCCTGCAGGGGTGGCAGCGAGTTTCTACCAGCAACCAGGGTGCATCCCCCAAATCTGTTAATGACCTTGCCTCCTCCCACCCTCAGCAAGTCAGCAGGGGGGTGCAGGGGACAGATGGCAACAGGGGGGCATGGGTCGGGGACAACCTGTCCCCACACCCCAGGGGTCCAGCTGGAAAGCCCGGTGAGAGGGGCTGCCGCTGCGCACTTACGTTTCCGGTAAAAATCATTGTGTGGGATGCGAACGTCGACGAGGCCTTGGAGGATCTGCAGGGAGAGCAGAGGAGAGCTGCTCGGGGATGACCCACACCCCACATGGGGCTGAGCGCACCCAAGAGTGCCCACGAATGCAGCAGGCATGGGAACATGTCCTCTCCGCCCCGACGTGCCCTGTGCAGCCCCAGCCCAGCACGAGCTCCTTCCTAAGCATGCTGGCTGCCGCAACCGAGCTTAAGTAACATGTATTTCAGTAACAATTATTTTTGTCATTTATGATGCAAACCCAAATTTCTCCCCCAGGCCAACTATCCACGGCCAGCAGGCCGCCTCAGCCATGACTGTTCTTTTCTTCCTTCTTTTATTCTTTTGCCAAAAGAAAAAAAAAAAGGTCTTGGCATTACCTTGCATTTTTTTCTTATTCTCCAATCTACTCATCTCAGATTTCCTAAGGAAAATCAGCTTAATGGCCAGCTCCTGCCAAGTTCCTCTCGCCTGACAATGAGGTGATTAACATTTCCATCACTTTTGCTTAAAAAGCAGCAAACAATCCCCCTCCAGGCTGGACAACAGCCGCCTTAGTTATTTAATGCTTCCTGCCAGCCATATCTGCTAAAAAACTCTTTGACATCCCAGCCCACTGCCAAAGACCTTGTGGGAGGAGGAATTTCAGTGGGCGCTGCCAGAGGGAGCTGGGAAAAGTAGGTTTGAAGGGAAGGTGCTGAAAGGGGCTGGGAGTGGGGCTGGGGGGTCCCCCTTGGATGATGGTGGGGACGGGAGTGCTGGCTCCACTCCCAGCATCACCTCAGCTGCCGCCACACAGGCTCGAAGAGAAGCAAACCTGCTCCCCACCTCTGAGCCCCCCTTACCTGGCCACTGCAGCCAGCCCATGCTCCTCACCTGCTGCGGCACCTTGAAGCGAACGTAGGAGCAAAGCTTCAGCATATCTGCCATCTCCTCGGGTGTCGAGGGAATTAAAGGGATCCTGTCGATGCGTTCAGACTCTTGCAGCTCCCGGAGCTGCTTAATGAACTTGGTGTCAGTGGCACTCGGCAGGCCTGGGTCGAATGAGAAGTGGGGCACAAGCTAAAACCCAGACGAGACCCCAACAGCCCCAGCGAGAGCATCGCCGTACTGACCTCTCTCATCCCTGCCTCTGGTCTCCTGCCTGTTCACTCATTAAATAAAAAATAAAAAAGAGGGAAGAAAAAAATCTGTACCTACAGCAAACTTAATATGGACCCAGAGATACCCCACGCTCCCTCCTGCTCCAGAGCTTGACAGCACCGAGCCCTGCGGGCTGACTCAACACGAGGTGTGCGCCCTGTAGACATGCACAAACTCTTTGGTGAAAACTATAGCGCTGATTTTTACTTGGCCAGTGGATGCACAGCACAGGCTTGGACAGAAAATTTCAGAAGCCCCATCTGTGTGCACCACTGCAGGGAAAATCTTCCAGCAGCTTAACACCCCAAACCTCTCTGCAGCCCCCACACCGAGGGTGCACATCCAGAAACAGCCGGAGAGTCTGCCGGCACATCTCCCAGAACTTTGCCGCCCCCAGAGCCTGGTAGCTAGGTAACATTCGCTTTGCTTCGTTAATTATTTCTTATCTGCGAGCTGCTTTCCTTGCGTGGGAGGGGGAAGGAGCTGCTATAACAACCAGGATGCAGCAAAGCCCTCCCTGGCAAAGAAGCTTCCTGCCAAGCCTCCCAAGCCTCCTTGCTGTGTGTTATGCCCAGGCTCCCCTGAGTCCCCCAGCCAAGGGGACAGTGGAAATGGAGGGGCTGGTGGGGATGGAAGGGACAGTAGGGATGGAGAGGACAGTGGGGATGGAGGGAACGGAGGGGATGGAGGGGATGGTGGGGATGGAGGGGTGCTGCACAGCCACGGGGACACCCCACTGACCTGCGCCCAGCCCCAAAGCACTCTTCCCACTCAGAGCATCCAAATGTGGGAGGACACAGCTCTCTGACTGCTGAAGCTCCCAGCCCTCCAGTGCTCTGGGGCTCTCAAGAGGCCAGACTGGGGAGGTTTTCCCATTGCTGCCTTGGTTCCCTCTCCAGAACTGAGAGGCTGCAGATGTGCCATCTAAATGCCTGCCATCCCAAGGGAAAAGGCATTTTCCTCCAGAGCAGGACTTGTCCTGTTTGCTGTAGTCCCAGCTCTAACCAAGGCACTGTGGGACAAACTCCAAAGCCCTGGAGAAGAGCAGCCAGGACAAGACTGTGGTTTCCTCCCATACCCTTCCAGAGATTTTCAGTCTATACATGTAAATTTAAGAATAGGGTGGATGATCTACTTAGGGATATGGTTTAATGGGGATTAGAGACGGTTGGACTCGATGATCTCTAAGGTCTTTTCCAACCTAGAAAATCTATGAAATTATTTCAAAATGCTTTGCACTAAAAGCCTCTTCTGCCTCTAACACTGCTCTGGGCTTTTGCACTGGCTCCTGCTTGCCCTCTCCCCATCTCGCCCCCCTCCAGCATTACCCACCTGCAGGACAGATAAGGGTCAGGCTGCAAATGTCTTCTGGGTACTGAGCCGCATAGACGCCGGCAACGTTTCCCCCCATGGAAGTGCCAACCAGATGAAAGGGCCTTCTGTTCAGCCTGATGCACTCCACGAACTGGCAGGGAAGCAGATGGGGAGGTATTAGGGGAGAGGAAGCAACGGCGTGGAGTCATTAGAGAAATTCACCTCAAAAGCTTGAGGTCGGTGGCTCTGGCTGCCTGGGAAGGGAGGGAGTGGGGCGGCACAAGGCAGGGCTCATGGGGCTTAGCATCCCTCGTGTCCCTGCATCCCTCACGTCCCCGCATCCCTCTGCCGAGGCGACGTGATGCTGGGGCTTTACCTGGTGTATTCTTTTAGCTTGCCCACTAATGGAGTAGTCGTCCAAGGCTGAGCGGGTTGTGCCCTCATGTCCGGGCATGTCAACGCACACCAAGTGCAGGTTCTTTGGGAGGAACTGCAGAAACAAATCAGGGGTCGTTATGGTGCAGGGAAACTGCCGCAACGCCCAGGGATGGAAACTGGTGACCATGGGTGGGAGCAGGGGGTGACTCTCCTCCTAGCAGCCTCTGGTTACTCATGCACCAGAATAAATCAGCTTATGTACCAAGGGTGATATGATGAGAAACCATGGCCAAGACTTGCTTCCCATAGAGGAGGCTGGTATGTACTGTTCTCCCCTGCAGCTCTGCATGTCACAGGGATGAAAAGGATCCAACAAGCACCAAGCACAGGCTGAGGAGGATGTTTCTAGCACGTTACAGCAATCATGGCATCCCACGCAACCGTTGGCTCCCCAACCGCACCCAAGCCCAGGACCATCGACTCTCACTAAGTAGGAACATGATAGAAATGGAGTCCCACCTTGACTATGGACAGCCACATGTCTTTGTGGGCTGAGAACCCATGTAACATCAGGATGGATGGTCGGTATCCAGGTCTCCCTCTATAGGAATAACAAAACTGATAGTCATCGTAGTTTGCATATCTAACCTGCATACCCAAGGCTCGGCGCCAGTACCTGGAAAGAAGGAGAAAACACCAGTGAGTAAGACGAGGGCCCACTGGCAATACAAACCAGGTGACAAGTCCAAACTTGGCTGCAGACTTGCTAGTTCGCTAAGGCCAGTTGGGTTGGGCCCACACCGGTGCTGCCATGGGACTGACTGGGACTAATTCTGAGTATCTGGTCCCAGGCATCGACCCTGTGCTTAGGTGTCATCCCTTACAGGTGCAGTGCTGGCAGCTGGCTCTTCATGGCTACACTGCAGATGCCTTGTGGAGACATTCTCCTTGTTAAAAAATTTTAAAAAGACTCAAAATAACTGATTTGGCAATGGAAATGGGCCAAAATAACAATCCTAAAACTGAAAACACCCAAAGGTTGGTATGAGGAGAGAAGCTCAAGAGAGAGAGGCAGCATACATGGCAAGGCAGAGGGCAGGATGGGCAGGTCAAGGGAAGCACTTATTCAAGGTGGGTAAGGTAGATCTGTCATGGGTTTATTTGGGTCCTGCAGCAATGGGAGAACATCACCCCACAGACGGATCCCACCCAAAACAACCATGTCACCCAGGAACACTAGAGAAACCCAGTTCCCATATACCAACTAGACAATCTCTAAAAATGTATTTATACACACGTAAAGGACCAGAGGGGACCATCCTTACACAGGGTCAAACACCCCAGAAGATATTGGGCTAAGCCCAGGGAAAGCTGGGTTGTTCCTCTGAAAGCGGAGGCAGACAGCCCCTGCCAGCACACGCTTGCAGCCTGCTCAAAGAGGATGGGGACCTGGACAGAGATTATCGGTGACACTTCGGACACATGATGTGTACGTGCGATTCAAGACGGAGGAACAGGCTCGCTTCCTCTGCATTTCCCCTATGCTCAGACATAACCCTTGTCAGGACAACTACTGGGCTACTCCTGATGGCCAAGACACTGGCAATTACTTTTACACATGATATTGGAATGTATTTGAGACACAAGAGCAAGGTCATCAATGCTGCCGGGCTGTCCTAGCTCTCTGCCCACTCAAAGCTTATGCATAGCACAATCCTCTTTTAGCATAATCCCTTTTTGGAGGGAGTTAGTGGGACTTAAGCAGCATCTCGGCTCTGGGCTGGTCCTACAAGGAGAGGTGAATTTCTCCCTGAATAAGTGTCTTAAGAGTCCTCGCCTCAAAGGCACCGGTGTAAACTACTGATGGGCAAGATGATAACATTTTTAGCAACTGATCCTGATGGATCAATTCAGCAGAAGGCAAAATAAGCTGTGCAAAGCTGAACTGATCCCTCGCGAGGTGTTAACACTCTTAGTGGCAGCAGCTAAACTGATTAACCCCTGGCAGCAGAGCGGGCAGGGCGGGCAGGGCAGGCAGGCGCTGGGGTGGGGGTCAGCGGGGCAGCCCCGCACGTCACACGCGCGGCAGGGAGGCGCATTAGTGGCAGTGGAGGGAGCGAGGCCGTCGGGACCTGGTGTGACCCTCGGCTGTGCCGCACGAGGACACGCAGACGAGCAGCGAGGAGGAGGAAGGGGACAGGGAGTGGTGGGAGAAAGGAGAAGCGTCCCTGGGGACCTGGCTGGGGACCTCCCAGGAGCGGTACCACAAGGCTGGAGCAAATGGGGCTGAAAGGGAAGAGCAGCATAGCACGCTGCCTGCCCCCTCTCCTGCCTCTGCCGATGGGAAAACACAACGATTTCACCCCAAAAAAAGCTGACTCAGAAAGGAGCAAATAGGAAAGGAAGATTAAAGGGCAAACCCTCTCTTCTCACCTGCTGTGCCTAAGAAAAGAGATGCCCATGAAACAGAGCGTCATGGTTCCTCTTGCAAGATGCCAGTGCTGCCAGCAACGAAAGCTGGGAGAGAGAGAGGTGGGGGCACTGACCCTTCAAAAGAACACAGCCCTGATGAGCTCTGCTCACACGCTCCCTTCATGAGCCAAACACAGACCAACTCAGTGTGTCTTCACTCAGCCCCTCATTTGCAACCCTGAAGGACAAGGCAGCAAGATCTTCTCTGCCTCCCACTCAACCCAGCTCCTCAGAGTTCCAGGCATCAGCCCCTTGTGCCTCCTTCACCCCATCCTGCCTTCCCTGAAGGCTTCACTCCAACCACGCTCACTCTGCTCTGGTGCAGCAGCGTTTCTCCAGTGATGCTCCTCTGAATGGGAGCCCATCAGGCTCCTCCTTGGCTTCCACTGGTGGCTCGTACATCCAAAGGAAAAAAAAAACAACTGGGACTGACAAACCCTGTACGCCTGGAGTCCCCAGGGCAGGAGGCTGTCACATCGCCCGCTCTCCTTTGCAGAGCGATATTTGGCCCCGCAGCTCCCTACGCAATACACAACGGGCAGAAATTCTCCCCCGTGCCGGTCCAGTCGTTGAGGTTTTCATCCCATCCTCCCTCAGCCCCCAGATGCTGTGATTGAAAGTTTCTAATAACTGTGCCATTAGAAATGGGCTTCATCGCGCTGCTGTGCCTGAGTGCCGGGGTGGGCTGACGTCCTCCTCTCGCAGGAGGGCACTTTGATTTGGAAACACCCCGTGAGCAAAACTGCAGGAGCCACCATCTGCCAGCGGCACGTGAGGGCAGCCTGCCGCGCTGCTGGCGCTGCGCGATGAGATGCTGCCCTGGCTTCCAAAGGGAGTGTTATTCCAGCTTTCCCCTGCAACAAACCCAGGCAGGAAAGCTGAAAGCATCCTTAGCACCAATTTCCAGGGACAGATGAGGACTGAAGGATGTGGTGCCTGCCTCCTGGTATCGGAAAGGATGAGATGTGAGGGGGTAAGGAAAAGCATCACTATCTTCTCTGATGCTCCAGCCCCCAAGAGAAGGGAGAATGAGAAAAGTCTTGTCCATAACTACTAGCAAGAGAAAAGTCCCTGCCTGTCGAGCAGGCTGTTAACCAGGAGGGAGCTGCGGCAGAGCTGAAGACACCCACGCCAACAGCTGCATTGACAAGGTGGGAGGTCACCAGCCTGCTGGGGCTGCCAGGCTGGATGACGGGCAGCACCAGTGATGCTTTTCCCAGCCGCAGCCCCATCCTCAAGGGAAACAACCCAGAGACGTTTGGAGACATCCCGCAGCCCAGCTGAGGCTGCCCCGACAGACATAAGCCTCAGCAGCAAAAAAGCAAGAAGGAAATGCCATTTGCTTCTCCCAGAGATGCTTAAAGCTACACACAGCCGGTACGTCCCGTGTCACCTGCTCCTGTCGCCATCACGGGCAGAAACATCCCCCTCTGCCCCTGTTGCCTGCAGGCTCTTCAGGCACCTTCAGGCACCAGGGCACAGGGACCTGATGGGGACCAGCAGGAATTCCACCCCTGCGCTAAAACAAGAGCAGCCGGGTTAACGAACTCACCAATAGTAGATGCGGATGAGTGCTGAGGGCCAGAGGAGGAAGGAGGCCACAAAGGCCAGGATGGGGATGGCCAGGGTGCCGCCGGCGATGACAAACATGTTTAGCACGTCCGGGTCCATGCTGCTCTTCAGCACCCAGCCTCACCTGCCCACATTTAGGGAAGGATTAGAGGTTAAACACCAGAAACAGTAACAAGTCGATGCTAAATGAGATCTCTGCCGCCAGGTAGGGAGGAAGGTGGCTCTACGAGAGGCAAATGATACTGGTCAGGAGTGCGGCAAAGTCTCTTTCAGTTTAAAAACTTGATTATTTCTTCTGGCTCCTTAATGGATCTAATTATTGCAATGCTATCCTCTCCAGAGAGCAATTCTCAAGCAAGCAACGAGCCTCCTTAACAGGCACTGACCACATCCGGGGGGCAACTGGGTGTGACGTGCCCCGTGGGGCACCTTGCAGATGGGGAAGCACAGCCTTGCTCCGTTGGGTGCAGCCAGCCTTTCCCCGGCGATGGGTGCAGGCAGGGCTGCCTTAATGTAGGCTCCACATTGCTTTTCGGAGGCAGGCATCCAGCTCTGGCTCCCCTCCCCCTGCCCAATCCCAAATCCCCAGCACACAACCACTGACCTAGAATTGATGGCTTGAGCTCGGCTCTCATTACTGCTCCGCACAGGCACCAACTAATCAAGGGAGCAGAGCCTATTAATGGGCTCCGGAACTGGAGGAAACAACCTGGCAGGGCACTCTTTGGCCATCAGCCTTTATCTCAGACAAATTCATCCCTGCCCCCACGTCCTCACTCCTGCCCCATGGGTGTTTCGCACTTGCTGTGGATCACAGGTCCCCAGCCCAGTTCCCAAGCACCCTTTGGACAAATCTCAGGGGCTGCAGGTGGAGGACACAGGACGCAAGGGCCAGTTCTCACCCCATGCCGCACTCGTCCCTGAACTCGCCCCCACCACAGGCAGCCGGGATGTATTTTTCTCCTTAAGAGATTAAACCCTGTCG
The DNA here is from genome assembly GCF_009769465.1 of Tauraco erythrolophus. Taxonomy (NCBI): domain Eukaryota; kingdom Metazoa; phylum Chordata; class Aves; order Musophagiformes; family Musophagidae; genus Tauraco; species Tauraco erythrolophus. Next base: position 13,800,399 of record NC_141476.1, read on the forward strand.
CACACGCATCTCCTCTAATTCCCCCTGCTAACCAACTTACAGCTCACCCTTTCCTCGGCGCTAGCTCTTTTGTCACACATTTATAAAACGAAACATCCTCAATGCCTGCTCTCCTACCAGCCACCTCCCCCCCATCACCACCACTGCATTTCTCTGTGCCAGGACAGGCAGATTTATTTCTGTTTCCTGCAAGACTCATGGTGGTACGTGGCACATTGTATGTTACGGCATGAAACAGGAACCAAATTGCCGCAGTCACATCCTCTCCCCTGATGACGCCGTCATACTGGATCACATCAACCCCCCACTTTACACACGACCAAGAAGCAACGGCCAGGTTTGCCCTCTTCCCCCAGGGAAAACAGGAATAACTGAAATTTGAGGAATACTGTAAATATTTCCACCAGGCATCTCCTTAACAAAGCTAAACCTCATTTCCTTCTTCAAGCCTCAACAACATGCTGTTATTCGTTTCATTAAGATTTTGTAGGAAGATCTTTGATCTCAGCACGGCTTGTTGACAGGGAAACACTTCGTGCAACGGATAAACCTTGTACATGAGAGCAGGGCTGTGCCGGAGCCCACGAGAGAGCACTCACTGCCGTTTGCTACGTCGCTAAAACAGGGAAGGAATTAAGCACAGAAAATTGCCATCATTCCCTTCCATGACCCGTAACAAGAGGATGTCACAGCTAGGAGAGAGCCTGGGAAAAGCAGAGGGCAGTGGAATACCCTGTGCTGCCGGGCACGGGGTCACCACCTCCGCCTCCGACACCTCCACTGCTCTTAGAAAGCAAAACAAGGAGAAAGCCTTTAAAAAGCTCAGCTTACTTTGCAGAGATCCCCTCCTCCTCTCGGCACAGGTCCTGCTCGCTGTGGGTTGCCGCAGCGCCTGAAAACACTGTCAGAAAGCGAGAAAAAAAAAGTTAAAATTGCACTCCTGCTTTTTTTTCCTCCTTTCAGGCTCGGTAGCTGGGCAAGACGATGAGTTTGGGGTATTTAAGCCACCGGCTTCCCTTCCAGATGCCTCATCCTCATCTTCCTTCCGACTAACCTTTCCCCTGTTTATGCAAATATGGTCCTTTGTACAATAAAGCCAACCGAGGGCACTTGTTACAACCAGGAACAAAGCTCAAGCTGCCATCGGAGTGAAGGCGTTGCGGTGGGGAGCACTGATGGCAGCAGCCCCCGCCACGGCAGGGCTGCGCAGCGCCCAGCCAAATGGGGCCCATGGTTGCACTTCGGGTGATTACAGCAGTTTGAACAAAGCCAGCTAAACCGCGTCCTGTCCCCCTCCTCTTCGCCTCAAATGTCATCTTCCCTGAGTGAGTCAGGCTGAAGCCGCAGGGAATTACTGGGGAGCAGGAGAAAGCTGCCCTGGTCTCGCTAGCAGATTTTGGCTGCAGAAATTCACACTGGAGGCTCAGCAGGAGCATCGGAGTCCCCCCACCAGTGCCAGGGGCTGCTTCGAGCCAGAAAATCCCTGAGACATCCCCCCCAGCCATGGCTGCAGGGCTAGAGGTGCCCTGGGGGAGTCCTATCCTCCTTGTGCCGGAGGGTTTCGGCAGGGCCATGGCAGCTGCCACTCACCACGTGAGCCCCAGTGCCCAAAACTGGCCACGTGCACCTGGCAAGCCCCACTCGGGGCATCCCACCAACTATGAGTGCCTTGTGGGGGAGGATACTTGCAGAGCCCCATGGCACGGCTGAGCCTCCTTCTGCACCGGGCGAGGAGGGGGGGGGGGGGGGGGGCGGGGGGAAGACAATCACCGCCAATTTCCATGGTTACCCTCCACGGAGGCGGCAGGAAGGAGAATGCCGGCAGGAAGGAGAATGCCGGCAGGCCCAGTGCTGCAGTCAGGGGCAGCCAGCATCACCGCAGTCCCCAGCACCCTGTAAAGCCACCCCTGCACCCAGCAGCGCTGCAGGGACACCAGGTCCCCAAAGCCACGAGGGAGCACCCATGCTGCCAACCACCTGCGATGGTGCTTTGGCCAGGTGACATGCACCCTCCCTGTGACACTGGCACCAGCGATAGGGGCAGGCAGCATCAGCCCAGACTCTGGCACAGTCCTTTGTTACCAACTAGATAGACATCATGGGCTTAAAAATAAAAATAAGCCCTGTGGTAACAGCTGTAAGACTTCAGACCACAGCTCATCCATCACTTTGAGGCACCCTGTGACCAAGAGTCACAGCCAACGGCCCCAAGCATTGCTACTGCCTTCTTGGAAGGATCTCCAAGTACCTCATAAATTAACTTGCAAACATCAGTTAGGCAAGTCTGATAAATGCCATGTGATCATGGCAGCGATAAGGCCGAGTGAGCTGGGCACTAGACAGGGCACGGGATGCCAGATCAGGAGCACCAGTTCCCACGCCAGCAGCCAAGTCGCAGGCACTAACCACCACAGCCCCATTGACCCACCTGGGAGGAACCACCCAAAAAAGCTACCCCAGGTAATGGGATGGATGGACCAAGGAGAGACACTAAGGGAGGCTCCACATCTCCACTTGTCTCCTACTTCCTCCCCTCCACCAAATTCAAGCAAAGGCCTCATCACCTGCAAACAGAGGGGCCAAGAGGCGGGAGGGGGCTGCGGATTGCTATGGAGGACAGCCTGTTGATGACAGTCCCCAGGGCCACCAGCCAAAGGGACAGTAAATTACTGTGAGCAAGGTTTGAATCCACATTGGTATTTTTTCTCTTTCAGGCTCCTTGGGTCACACCAGAGAGGCTAGAGAAGACCCAACTGCATCTCAGGTGTATATATTGATTTTTTCCAAGTCTCACATAAGATGCAGCAGCAGCAGCACACCCGGTATGTGGGATCAAAACCTGCATTTTGCTCAGAAAAAAAAGAAAAAGCAATCCCAGAAATGTGAAAACAGCTGGGTTTGTTACCCAGGGAGACCTGGAGGCTCTTCACCAGGATCGGCATCGCCCACAGAGCAGGTCTCAGAGCCAAACACTCTGACAGGGCAAGGGGAACCTGGGGGGGATGTCAGGGGCTGCGGCACAAAAGCCTTCATGAGGAAGAGGGGCTCAGCTGGAAAGGGGAGAGCGGCAGCCAACACGCTGGGCAGCCCCATGCAAGGCCAGGGAGGGTTTGCACAAGGCAGGAGTCACACGTGTGCGCTCATGACCAGATGCGCCAAAATTAAAGCACGAAGGTCACATCGGGCTGTGCTGGTCGGGATTGGGCTGCAAAACCAGGGCTGCTGCCCTGCACTTGGCGTTTCGCTTACCGCTCCCTGCGCCTGACAACAGATTTAACAACTTTGATGAGCTGAAAGCTAAGCAGCATATTTAGGCATACTTGAAATTTTGTTAAGAGCTGAAGAAGAGAAAACGTTGACCAATTTTCAGACCCCTCTGCAGAACAGGGGGCTTTTGACAGGCCTCAGCGGCTGAGACGCGCCTCCCAGAAGCCCTGATTCACATCACTAACCGTGCAAGAAAAAAACCCCAAAACACGCCAGTTCGCCATTTCCCTTGGAAACCATCTCCCCCTTGGCATCCTCAACAGCCAGAAAAATAATATTGACCATAAACGACAACATAACTAATATTACGATTCTTCAGTGGTATATTTCACAGCGTGATCTTTCAGATACTCATCACAGTGAAGTTATAATTTACAATCTATTAATATTTAAAAGATGTCTGTCCATCAGCCAGTCAGCTCTTGGTCTTAATCCAGCCTCTGGAAGGCTGGGAGAAGGAAATGTGCCCTTTCACCTTCATTTATTTATAGATAGCAGAAATGAGATCATTGTTTCTGTAGCGCCATTTCATAAAACGTGCATCTCTGACCTATTTGTATCTGTGCAACACGGCTCACAAACGTGAGCCGGAGAGTCCAGGCTGGCCCCCTGCCCTGCTGCTGCACCCAGGGCTGGGAACACACAGGGACGTGCCGCCAGACTCACTGCCAGCCAGCCTGGGGACAAGGCGGCTGAAAAGCAGCGGAGCGGGCTGTGCTGCCAGCGAGCCGCTGGTTTAGAAATTCATAACATGCCCGTCCTCCTTCCGGACCTGGTCGCCATCCCCATCCCGCCGCACATGCACGCAGTGGAGGATGCACAGCACATCTGATGTCACAAGTGCGCCCAGACTCAGTATTCTCCTGGGGGGTAGGGGTGGGAAAGAGATGGGGAGGGATGAGCTGGGGGTATTGGGGGGCCACCTCTAGGTCACGTCTCCCAGTACATAGCAACCCTCCCCTCCAAAAGCATCCTCCTCCAGCAAAATCACAGCATCCTCCAAATAGCCGCAGCCAACATGCAACGCCACTTTCCTCCCCTTTGTGCCCCATTTTCTGATTTTTTTTTTTTTTTTTTGGGGGGGGGGGGCGAGGATTTTAAGGCAAATTAATTACATTTTAATAATTTTTTTTAAATTATTTATTGCATTTTTGCTTTGCTCCTGGTCTCCTGATCACTCTCCCTCCCCACTCCAACGATGCTAGGGTTGAGATCGGAGACGACCGGGGAGGTTGGGGGGGGGGCCCGGACGCCGTCCCGGCATCCGGGCCCCCCCCCGCAACCTCCCTGATCCTGGCATTGCTACCTTCAGCCCCTCATTCCCCCTCCCCGCCTCTCACCGTGCCGATCCGAGCCGTGCCGGGCCGCAATGGCAGCTCTGAAACGGCGAAACGAGGCGGCTCCGTTGCGCCCTCCCTCCGCGCCGGTACCGGGGCGGCTCCGCGGGGGCGCAGCGGAGCGCGGCGAAGGCGAGGCGGGGATGCGGCGCGGTCGTACGCGGTGCGGGGCGGGGAGGGGGGAAGGGATGTAGAGGGGTTATAAATGGGTTGCAAGGGGAAGGGTGAAAGGGGGGTGCGATGGGGTGACGGGGGTGCAAGGCGGGGATGTGATGGGGCTGCGGTGGGAGTGCAAGGGGGGTATAATGGGGTGCAAAGGGGGTGGGAGGGGTGTGCAAAGGGGGGATGCAATGCGGCTTCAGTGGGAGTTCAAGGGGGGGTATAACGAGGGTAAAAAGGGGGAGAGAGGGGGGTGCAAGGGAGGGGATGCAATGGGGCTGCAATGGAGTTATAACGGGGGTGCAGAGGGGCAACAACGAGGTTACAATAGGGGGATGTCATGGGACTGCAGTGGAGGTGCAAAGAGGGGGTGCAATAGAATAGGGCTGCAGCAGGGACTCAATGGGGGATATAACGGGGCTTTCATGAGGATACAAGGAGGGGTACAACAGGGGTGAAAGGCGGGCTGCAATGGGGGATGCTGTGGAGCTGGAACAGGGGGATATGATGGAACTTCAGCGGGGGTGGAAGGGTGGATGCAATAGGGTTGCAGTGAGGATGCAAGGAGGGGACACAAGGGGGCTTCTATGAGGGTACAAGGGGGATGTAACAGGGATGCAAGGGGGGAATGCAGTGGGGCTTCCATGAGGGTACAGAGAGGGCTACAACAGGGGTGGAAGGGGGGGCTGCAATAGGGGGGATGCAGTGGAGCTATAGTGGGAATTCACTGGGGGTGGAAGGGGGGATGCAACAGAGCTGCAAGTGGGATATAACAAGGTTGCAAAGGAGGTAGATAATGGGCCTTCCATAAGGGTACAAGAGGAGTGGAAGGGGGTCTGCAATGGGGTGCAAAGAGGGGATACAGAGGGATGTGATGGGACTTCAGTGGCAGTGCAAGGGAGGGATGTAATAAGGCTTCAGCGGGGGGGGATGTAACAGGGGTATAATTGTGGGACATAATGGGGTTTCCATGGGGTTGCAAGGTGAACACAGAGGTGCTGTAATGGAGTGTGCAAGGGGGATACGACAGGGGTGCAAGGGGGGATGCAGCAGGAGGGCTGTGGGGGATGCAAAGAGGCTGCAAGAGGGATACAACAGGTTGCGAAGGGGGTGCAAGGAGGCTGCAATGGGGTGCAAAAGGAGCTGGAAGGGGATACAACAGGATGAGAGGGGGCTACAACATGGGTACAAGGAGCATACAACAGGGGTGCAAGAGGAATGCAAGGCAGCTGTATAGGGATATGGTGGGGATGCTTGGGGGAATGCAATATCACTCCAATTGGAGCTGTAAGAGGCAATTCAATATGACTACAACTAGGATGCAATGCAGCTGTTCAAGAGGCAATGCAACAGGGAGTGCAAGGGGGGAAATACAACGGGGTGCAAGGGGTGCAGGGGGGGTACAGTGGGGAATGGAATGCAGCTGCCACAGGGATACAACAGGAACGTATGGGGGTATGCAAAAGAAACACAGCAGGGATACAAGGAGGATGCAAAGAGGCTATAGAGTTGTACAATGGGGTTGCCATGGGGATGCAATGGCAATAAAAAAGGGAATGCGAAATTGCTGCAACAGCTTACAATGAGGAGATATCAGGGTGGATACAACAGGATATAAACGGCATGAGGTACAACCGCTAGAGAGATACAAAGGGGTACACAGCACTGCACCCCACACAGACACCACACAGCCCCCTTGCACGAGGCCTGGGAGCAAGCAAGGTGGGGGATGCCTGTCCCTTTCCCAGGTCCTGGGATGGGGCTGTGAGCAGGGAGCACAGAGCTCTGCCAGCTTTCCCATGGAAAGGGCACAAAGGTTGAAATCAGAGCATCCCACTGATACTTTTACACCTGAAATAGGATTTTTAAGCCTGCTATTTAGATTACAAGCCTCTTACCGGCCCCCTCTTCCCAACAGATGACACTGCTCTCAAGAGCTGCATTTCAACCTGCATTTAAAATCTGCTCTGATTTTTCTTAAAACCATCACCCAAATCCTTTTGCTATAAGCAAATTTACTTTCATTTCCCCAGGGTCACATATCAGCTTGGTATGCACCTCTAAGATATGCTCAAAAATATGAGAACATTTAATTAAATTGGAAATGGGATCAGCTCCAGAGTATACACAAGCATATTGGGTCAAACGCTCACCGCATCTGTGCTTTGGTAAAGGATGTCCCTTTGGTCTGGCAGGTTGGGAGAGCCAAGAGAAGAGCTGGCATAAAGGGCTTCCCAGGTCAGAGTTTACTACAACAGCCAAAAGCTTTTGATAGCATGAGCTGTCAGAAGAGATTTATAAGTAAAGTCGAGGTTTTTAGGTGGCATGGTGAAGGTGAGGCACAGCTTCAGGCAGCGTTTTTGGGGTTTCATTTGAAGAGCTTGCCAGTCAAGCTCGGCTAAGCAAAGCTGAGCTTCCACTAAGGTGACCTAAACAGACAGAGAAGGTGTTTCACAAGCCTTTAAATGCTGTTTGCAGTTGTACTTGTTTGTTCAACTTTCTCATGCACGGTCTCAGGCTCCTGCGGGCCACAGGCAGGGCAGGGCGGACTCAGCCCGGGATGAGTTACCCATTGGGTGGTTATTCCAAGCCACTTGGTAGGAACGCCCCTGGAAACGGTCATAGCAAATGACAGCTCTTAAAATACAGAAGCTGAAGCAGAGATCTGTGGTGATTTTATGTTGAAATAAGGCATGAGCTCACAGGGGAACCCGCTCTCGCAATCTCAGCGTGCAGCAACAGGTCTCCTTTGGTGGTGATGGGGAAAGAGGGATCTTCAGGGCTCTCCTGAGACAGTCACGGCCAGGATGAGGCCATGGCTTCCACAGGTCATAGCCCTGGTGAGGCAGCTGGCAGCACCATGATGAATTTGCTACATGGAGGTCAAGGCAGCTCCTCCATCCTGGCACATCAGAGGAAACTTTGAGCTCCCTGGGTGGCTTGGGGGGCCATGGAGGAGCGCAGGGCACAGCTGGGCTCCCTGTCCCTGCAGAGAGCAGATGATGCCCGGGCTTGACGGGAAAACCCCAGCAGCTCCCTGAGCACCTCCTTCAGGACCCTGCAAAGCCATTTTTGGGATGGCTGTGGTGTGCATGGCACCTGGCACGCTCCAATTAAAGGCCAGCCCCCGCACAGACCTGCCCTGTGCGCCTTGTTTTCCCCTCAGCCCACAGACACAACTCATCACACAGCTGTGGCAGCTGGTGAGGACTGAGTCACCCCCACATCACCCCCTGAGGCTGTTGGCATTTCAGAACCCAGTGCCAGCTATCCCAACCCTCGGCCAAAAATTCCTCATTCCTAATCTGGTCATCAGGAGCCAGGCTTCCCACTGGCACCAGAGCACAGCTTTGGTGCTGTGAGCAGGGCGGGGGATGACTTATGTTCCGAATAGAAACAAAACATTTTCCTAAACCAGAGTAGCCACAGGAAAAAAAAAAAAAAAAGAAAACAAAATAATGAGAATTAGCTGTCCTATGTCCCCAGAAACAAGGCAGTGAGACTTGCACATATTTTCCATAGGAAGGTGGAAGCCCTGGCTGGATTCAGGCTGGAGAAGAACCAAAGCTTCAACTGCACCAAGCTGAGGAGCCGCGTTGCCCCACCAGATGAAAGGCTTCCACGTTATTTTCCACTGCTGGGTCACAAATCCCCAGGGAGCGTGGCAGGATTGTTTGCAGCCATAACAAGTGACGGCATGCCGCTTTGGCGAAGCGAATCATCTTCCCAGGGTGACTCGTCCACATCTGTTCCCACTCACACAGTGTTGGCCCTGTGGCACGATGCTGTGAGCGATCCCCAGGGAATCGTGGGCACTGGAGAGCACCGGGGCAGGCGAGTGCCCCACGAACCCAGCACAGCCCCACAGCCCACCCATGGGCCCTGCTGCTGAGGAACACCTTGCCATGCCCCGAGCAGAGGATGACTTTAATGACATACAGCTGCCAAAATTCACCCCCCAGAGCAGGGATGAGATCTCAGCTCACTCCAGTTTGCAAACAGCAGCTCTCAGTGAATGTGGGGGCAAATAACATCTCCAGGCATGGCTGTGGGCAGCCACCTGATCACACTTCAGTAGCTTCATTGCACAACCTGGGACAAATGCAGGAACAAATGCTCCTGACTTTTAAAATGTTATAAAGCAAGACCTACTTGCCTATTAACAGCTTTAAATTGTACTTTCTTAATTCTACCCAAAGTTAATGCACGTGTTGCACACATTTCAATTACACCTTCGACTGCTAACAATGAGCGTGTACTTATTGTCACAAAAACCTCCTTATTTGGTAGCTGCAATATCTTTATGGAGGGGTAACTTCAAAGCCTTGTCTAACCATCACGGTCAAAGTCTTTGTTTCAGATCATCGCGTGCTCTCCTACGTCTCAGCTAAGTGGCCTCGTTCAAGACACCGAAAACATGATGAGGCATTTTTCCTTGAACTGCTTTAGCGGGCAGGCTTTCATGCTCCAAACCACTACTTGAACAATACTGACAAATTGAGCTGAAAAAGAAAACCCCATCAGAGTCCTGTCCCAGCAAAGGAGTTATGCCTTGACAGTATTTTATTGAGTAGAACATGTACCTTCCAGAATCATAAATAAAGATTAAGTATTAAAGACGACCTTATTGATTCAAAATATACCGTGTATCTTGCATACAACATATTTTTACCCTCAGTTATACCAGAGGGTATTTCCAGTGGGTCGTGCCAGGACGATTATGGCCATGAGACTGACAATCAAGCCACTTCCCAAATGACCATATATGGTCCACAGCCCAATTGTGGACTTTAGCAATACGAAACCAACTGACTGCTTTGCTACTTATTAACTTGAAATTCCAGGAGGCTGTGATAAAATTCTCTGCCTGATGGTTGTGATAAGGTCCCCGAGAGCCCAAAGGTCGTTTTACTCGCCCAAAGGAACCTACTTTTACGGTGACGTCGGTGACTTTGGGACTGACCCTTCCCGCTTCTCCCACAGACCTCCCCTCGCCGCAGCTGGTGTTGACAGAGTTGCAATTCAGGTAAAAACAATAACCATTAAGAAACGACTAACACCTTAAAGCCCGGCACGTGAGAAGGGGAGCACATGGGACTCTGGTCTGGAAAACAGAGCTGTGGTGGCATCTGGGGAGCACCAGCCTGGAGGTGCTGGTCCCCTGCTATTGTCAGGTGCGAGCAAAGCCCCAGGCGACCGTGGCAGTGCACCTCGTGAGTCACGCTGCCTCCAGGCTCAGAGCAGCCTTCCTGTGCCAGAGCAGAAGGGGATGTGGGCTCACCCACTGCCTCTCCCAGCAGCCCTCCTGGAGAGGCGTGGGAAACATTGGAGATTCTCTTGGTCTATCTCTGCCAGCAAAACCAAAGCCATGGGCGTCTGGTGAGGTGACTCAGGGCTGTGGCCAAAAGGAAGCGGCTGAGCCTGAGAGGAGAGGAGGAACCCCTCCATTGCTGCCAGGCCCTCATGACCCTGCTGTCCCATGGGGAACCTAAGCAGGCATACAATACGGGGACACATCCCACCCCATCCATCCCCCAGCACCTTCCTGTGAGCAGAGAAGTGACAGAGGGCAGAATCACTGGTAGCAACACACCAGCCACAGCCTCCGTGTGCCCAGCAAAGCTGGGCTGAAGGACCCTCAGGAGGAGCCAGCGGTGCCCAGGCAGCACCTTTTCACTGCTCTAAGCTCTTGCCCAACCTGTCTTTGACATCACCTGCAGCCTCATCACCCACCTCTTCTCCCCAAGAGCAGAGAGAGGCTGAGGAGGGGCTTTATTAGGGAACGTCCCACAGGTGCTGCTGGGCTGGAGGTGATGTCTCTCACCCAGCACCATCCAGAGCAGGGGCAAAAACCCAACCTAAGTGGGTTTCACTAGCAGCTTCACCCTTCTTGTGCAAGAGCAGGGCAGCCCTGAACTGGCAGGGTTTGCCAGCCTGCATCGAGAGGGTTTCACGGCCTGATAAGGAGAAAAGAGTACATTCACAGAAAGTGCAGTAAACAGAGAGATAATGCGTGCAGAAAAGAGGGTGAGCTCCCCATGTCCTCCTCACAGGTCACATCGCTGCTGCCTGTCCCTGCAGAAGGTGGCTCTGTCTGTCCTGCCGATAACACCCAGGGTGGAGGGGAAAGGGCAGGCTGATAAGGGAGCAGTCCTGGGGACAAACACGGCATCGACGAAGGCGAGTCCCTGTGGTTCGGGGTTAAAGCCCTCTTAGGCACCACAACAAATATTTGCTTTTTGATGCCAGGGTGGCCCAAGTGAGCCTGGTTTTGGGGGCAGTTCCAGGTTTTGATAACTCTGACCCTGAGGCTGCAGTCACCGTTAGAAGCCCTTGTCACGCGCTGCATTTTTAGCAAGGTCAGGTGGGAGATTTAAAACCCCTGAATCTGTCACTTTCCCTCCCTCTTTATTAGTTTCCTCCAGAGCCCGTCCTGCCCCAGGCTGGCTCGTTAGAGACTCAGTGGAGAGAAGGCACTGTACAATCCCTGCTATTTCGGAGGGTCACACACCTGCTCCCCAAACAGCTTGCAGCACACACCTGGAGAGCCACAGCTGCCTCCCCAGCAAGGCTGGGGTCTCACTGCCATCAGCCGTGCTGCGCTTTTTGGGAGCACCGCCTGCGCAGGAGCCGGGCACGGTGCTTCTGGATCTGGATCAGCACAGGCAGCATGGCGCAGGCAGCCTTTATGGCTGTCCTCAGGAAAAGGAGAGAGGATGTGAAAGCACTCTGTAAGTACAGGGAGAAATATCCAAGACACTTGAAGACGCCATTTAGCCTGACTTCTTGTTATACCTCCTGCCGTTATACCCGATCAGGGGCTGACACATGCACTCCAGCTGACAGCCAGCACGTGGCGGAGGAGGGAGGGAGGGCAGACGAACGTTTCCCTGCAAAAGCCACGCCAGTTGAAGCAATCTCACTTGAATGTCATATTGGCCAAACTCAGGTGTCTCCTCAGCCATGCGGCATGAGCCGGACCCCTGTGTACGCACCTTGGGTCACCAGCCCAAGACTGCTGTGCTGGGGACATTTGGCTGGGAACTTAGGGGGCAACACTGGAGGCATCACATACTTTTCCCAAGGCTGCACCGTGACGGCTAAGTCAGCAGGTCCTGTTAAGCATGGGCAAACGAACATGGCCGTCCCGCAGCAGCTGTCCCGCAGCAGGGCACACCACAGCTCTAGGAGAAGGGAGAAGTGGGTGAAAGTATATGGCCTGGAGCACAAGATGTTTTATCAGTTTCTCACGGCACGACTTTCCAACCAAGGCAAAAGCAGAACAAGACACGGACATGCTCAAAACCTCCATGTCCAGGGTGTCCCACCACCTTCCACTGGTGTTTCTCACACCCACCACCAGTGCCCTCCAGGAACCCCTCTCTTCCCACTGCTACTTCCCAGATCCTTTCACCATCTGCCCCATCCACCTCCTGGTCCTGCCAGCTCTTGACCTCTTACCTGGGTTGGTCCAAGGAGCCCGGACTTGGCCCGGCATTGCCCGGGGTGGTCTCAGCACAGCAGGCATCCCACAGCGGTGCTTCCCTGTGGGCAGGGGTGCTGGGGTCCAGCTGAGCAGTTGCTCCTCCGGGATGGAGATGTCAGCTCAGAAGAGCCGGTTTTTCCCCCAAGGCAGAAGTTCAAAGTCCCCATGCTGCTTTGTGCTGGGAGATGGAAGTGAGGGAAAGGAGGAAATGGCAATTCCTGTTGTTGTTTGTGATCGACACAGCTGATTGCTCAGTTTGGCCTCCCAGCTGGCCGCAGAGGGACGGATGCACAAACACACACACACACACATATATATATTTATAGCCACACTTGCAGCGACTCATTTTGTCCAAGTCCCTGAAGATGTTGCTCTTCATCTTGCTTTTGCTCTTCAATTTCAACCCATCTCTGAGCCTAAAAATCTGCTCCTTCAATGTGAGGTCTTTTGGAGAAACAAAAATAGCCAGACCTGAAGTTGTCGATGCCGTGGTAAAGGTAGGTTCGTTTGCCTGGACAAGACAGACATGGAGCTGTCCGAGGATTTTAGCTACATAATCTTGCACTTAATTTATTTTTCACAGTTGAATTTCAAGTAAAAAAAAAAAAAAAGAAGAGTTAATAATTTAAATCATTTTATATTCTGAAAGTAAAAATCAGCCTGTGGTTGAGTAGGGTTGTTTGCTGTTATTTTAGCCTCTGTGGGAATATAACAGAAGCAACAGTTGCTGTTTCCTTTGGAAACAGAGTTAGGAAAGGAGGAAAACCTCTGTGCACAGTAAAAATAATTTTCACTTTGAATCCACAGAGCTTTGTTTTGTGATACATTATTTACCTTGCTTATGTGCTAACTATTCTGAAATATTCTTGTCTAATTAAACATATTCTCAGGACCACAGAGAGTATCGTGTTAGAGTGTGGTGCAAAATTGAAGAGCCTGATTGCTAATTTATGTAAATAAACCCTCACTATCGAGTTTCCTCCGCAGCAGCTGAGGATAACTTGTTTTTTTTAAAAGAACCATGTTTTGGCCTTACAGCTTTTGCAAGTCCCCTCTGAGACACCACAGTATTGGGGGGACATAGTGCTTGGTGTGAGCGGGATGGCTGCATGTGCCAAATGGCAGCAGGGAGGAACGTCACCGCTCAGTTGGGCTGTAATCCTTTTGTTGCAAACAGCCAGAGAAGAGGGGTTTGCTGGGATTTGCATTTCTGGATTATTTTTCCTACACTGCCAGCACCATGGGCAATATATACTAAATTATGGGCAATACATTAATTTCTTTTAAGTTTCAGGAGGTGAAAAGGGTCTTTTTTTCCACGAATATCACCCACAAAGTTTGAAGAGCGACAAAACTGCGGGCAGAAGGAAGTCCTTGAGCACACCAGGCTGTGGGGTGAGCTGGGCTTTCCATGGGAAATCCCAGCACTGGCTGTGGGAGCAGAGCCAGGCTGGGGCAACCTCCAGCATCCTGCGGCTCCTTGGCGGTGCTGCAGCCCACGGATGCCAGGACCTTGTTTTCAGACTGGGGGTCGCTTTGGGGTCTACGGGCTATTTCAGAGGGGTCTGCAACAGATGCCTGGGACGGGCAAATGCTGACAGCACCCACTGCTTTCGGAAGGCACAGCATAGTGCTTGGACTTCAGGGGTACATACACTAGAAAAAGGATGGAAACTGTTGCAGTGGGTTGATGACAGAGGCAAATAGGCTCTTCTCAACAGCCCCCAAATCCTCCTGCCCCAGCCGTCTGGGCACCCAGTGAGTTGGGACGTGTGAGCACAGCACCACTCCAAGAGAAGAAAACCTACATGGCCAGGGGCAGAGAGGAGAGAGAAGCGTGACTGACCATAGGTTTGGGGGGCCGGGGCAGCACCCCAGCAGCGGCAGGGGGAGAGCGGGCTCACAGCAGCGGCTCTCGCTGCCCCTTCCCTTTCACGCTTCCTCCTCAGGGGCAGGTGCAAAAGTTTTCCAATAAACCCGAAACCATTCTGCTCTCAAGTTCCCTCTCTCAGCTCCCACGCAGGCCTCAGGCTGCTCTGAAAGCAGAAGAGCTTTGTTCTGGCCACTGCCCCTCTCCCACGACTCCAGGCTTCTTCCACAAAGGACTTCCCCCGCACCAGTACCTTCTTCTTTCTAACCTCTTTCTAATCCTCCGAGACCCTCCGTGTGCAAACTTGTTTCTGCTCCTTCCCCTTGCAGATAATTTCTCGCTGTGACATCATGTTGCTGATGGAAATAAAGGAGAACAAGAACCGGGTTTGTCCTCTCCTGGTGGAGAAGCTCACCAGGTAGGGCAAGTAGGCAAATATTGGGAAAGATGCTTGGCAAGAGCCCATGCTCTCCTCGGCGCCGCCTTACCAGGGCGAAAACTCAGGGTCTGGGCTCTAGACCCTGCTGCCAAGGAAGGACCAGGCTCTGGCAGCCGCGCCGGAGGCCACGAGCAAACCAGCTCCAGAACACTGTAGGAGACGTGTTTTTAAATCAAAATAACTGAGTTAGATTCGACTTGTTAAAGATCAATTCTCAAAAGAAAACAGCTCACCTGTCTAGCACGGGGCTGTGGCAGGGCAGCTGCCTTTCCATAGGGTCAGGAATTGCTTGAGATTGCAATCCAGCCAATCTCACATCCTGGCTGGACGTGAGACCCAGCTGAGAGAGAGACAGAGGCCACAATAAGCAGGGAGAATGCAGAGTGAAAGAGGCAGTGATGGAGCACAGGTCCTGAGAAGGTTTTTTGTCTCTACCATCCTCCTCTGAGGTCAGGCAGGCAAACGTCCTGTACCCTTGGGCACAGGCAAAATTATTTCCTCCTCAGCCCTTTATGAATGCAGAAATAAACTCAGTAAAACCACTTTCTTCCCAGTCAGCTGAAGGGGACGAAGGAGGAATACAGCTGCATGGTCAGCGAGAGGCTGGGAAGGAAGAGCTACAAGGAGCAGTACGCCTTCATCTACCGGTGAGTGAGCTTCCCTCGCCAATGAGCCAGCCCCTTCCACTGCACCGTAGAGACAGGCTGGACATGGTGGTGGCTTTGCTCCTAGGGAGCTGGAGAAGTGCAGGCTGTGTAAGTGGGATGGGTTGTGCCTGGGTATGGGGATGGTCCCAGGAGCAGCCACCAGGCTGGCTGTATTCGTCCCAGACCACTGACCACAGAGTCAGCATTAGACACATCCTGGTGTAACATCCCCTGTCTTGTTTACTCTGCTGCAGGCAACATCTGGTGTCGGTGAAACAAACCTACCAGTACCCTGACACCCAGCCTGGGGACGAGGATGTCTTCTCCAGAGAGCCCTTTGCCATCTGGTTCCAGTCTCCAAAAACCGGTGAGATGGTTCAGAAACAAATTGTTCTCCTGCTGGTGAGTCTCACTGATCAAGATGGTGCCAGCTGAACCCAGGTGCACAGTAGGGGCAGGGGAAAGTGGCCGCATCCTGACTCCACGCTGCATTTCCTTACAAGAGCAGCGTTTGCCTTTGGGGCTGCTGCCTCCAGCATCGCTGGCAGCTCAGTGCATGCCGCAGCTCTGCAGCCGGCAGCCCCAGGAAAGCCTCTGCTGCTGCCACAGGCAGTGGTTTGGCAGCAGATGCACTCCATGCTGCTAGCATGGCCCAGGAGCAGCTGTGGCTGTGGGTGTCAGAGCAGGGTTTGCCTTGCCCTGACACGGCACCTCACCGCATCGCAACTCAGTGTCGGCTGGACAGCTGGTTGGGAGCACTGTGCAATTACACGGCAAACGCCTCTGATCCAGAGCCAGAAGAGAAGCTGTTTCTTCTTCAGAAGAACCTTCTTGCTTCCAAGTCAATCTCTGTTTCTTTGTGATTCAGTATGTGTTTAATCATTACATTTTTTCCTGTTCTTTTGCCTCATTCTCAAGCTGTCAAAGAGTTTGCTATAATTCCTCTGCACACCACACCAGAGACAGCGGTGCGGGAGATTGATGAGCTCTATGATGTGTATTTAGACATAAAACAGCGCTGGAAAACCGAGGTTAGCTGACACATCTATGTTACTAACAGCAGCTTTGGTACTGAGTCACCTGGCACGCGATTTGCTATTCACAGCCCGATAGCCTTAAACCTGTTGATAACAAGTCTCAGATTTTGAATCTCTTTGATGTATTTTCATTGACTTCTCCACGTTTTAATGGGTAAACCTGATCTCCTGATAAAACTGCTGTTTTATCAGCATGCCTTGCTGGTGTGCCCAGCAGAACGGAGAAGCGCCACTGCACTCAACGAGCGCTTGCTATTTGAGCTGTATGGGCTATTAGGAGCAGCCATTGACCCTAAAAGTCTTTGCCAGTCTTCTTTTGAAGGGCTGCCCTCATCATCACTTTTGAAAACTCTCCTACCTTCCAGAACGTCATCTTCATGGGGGACTTCAATGCTGGATGCAGCTACGTTCCTCAAAAGCAATGGAAGAACATCCGGCTGAGGACTTACTCCGAATTCATCTGGTTAATTGACGACAAAAACGACACAACAGTGAAGAGAAGCACAAACTGCCCGTATGACAGGTAAAGGGTTCACTACCAAACCGTTTCCTGTCTGTGTCTTTCTGAGAAAAAAAAATACATGGAGAGGTGTCAGAGACTGTCAGATAAAACAAACGTGCATAAGGCCTTCAAAGATAAACCAGTGTCCAGGGAGAGATGAAATCTGAACACTTCTAGTCAGGAGCACAAAGCACTTTGTAGGCTTGTTGGCAAGCAGTTTTGCAGAAAGGCCAAGATTTCATGCAAGAATCAGCCATTGCTGTGCTTGGGTGGAGATAAATGATAGGCAGTTACTCAGCACCTCTCATCCGCAGAGCCCTGCAGACACCCAGGTGGAAGGCGCTGCTGCCTTCTCCGTGCTTGCTTTGCACCATGGTTTTTGCTCTTGCACTCATAATTTGGATTGACAAATGCAAAATCCGGTTCTGCTCAGGAGGTGGGTTGCCTCACCTTCCCCAGGCACGTGGTGAGTCCTGCTGCTACCTGCAGCTCCCTCAGCAGGGACAATAAATACATCAGCTTATTAGAGCTCAGAGTAAGTCAAGACTTAAACCTCTTGCAGAACGAGCTTCTGGATCAAAGCACAACTTCACTGAGACTCCAGTCATTGGTGTCCTGTGATTTTTGTATCCAAAGTACAGCTTTGAACTTTGCAGCACTGTCGGAATGGGTTTAGATACAAATCATAACGTTGGCTTACAAGGCCAACACATGCCAAGGTATTTAGGTGCCTCACTACCAAGAAAGCAATCAGCCAAACTCAGCAAAAAGCATGTACTGACATCTCTAAGTAGGCAGTCCATGGACAAGGACAAACCACACATAGCTGTGACTCCATCAAGGCCACCTCTCTGGCCACCAGCTCAGAGCATTATGGCTACCGCTGCTCAGGCACCCCATAACAGCATCCTGTTCCCTTGCTCCTTGCAGGATCGTGGTCAGTGGGCAGAAGCTCGTCCACGCCATCGTGCCACACTCTGTCAACATCTTTGATTTCCAGAAGGACTTTCAGATGACTGAGGAGCAGGTAGGCACAGCACGGCCGCTGCAGCAGGAGGGCAAGGGCTAACGCAGGAGCGCACAGCCAGTGGTATCCCGGCAGTTTTGAGCACAATCTTGTTCATAAAACTGTTGCATCCTCCTAAAGCGAGGTAATGCTTGCATTACACCTCCTTGCATCCACCACTGTGCATCCACCTCTCTGCCGCCAAGGTGAACTCTCTCGGGCAGGGTTTGGAAAGAGCATGGGTGGCTGGCTCCCAACCCCTCTGTGCCCTTGTCTTGCAGGCTTTGGGAGTGAGCGACCACTTCCCTGTAGAGTTTGAGTTAAAAACAAAAGGTGGCTTCTTCAACTGGCTGAAAACACAGTTTTCAAAGAAGAGGAGACCAAGGAAGAGCCACCACTCACGCTCATGAGCATGCAGAGTCTTCTCATATGGCATGGAAATACACAGATGCCAACAGGTCTTGTAGAAGACTAGCATAGATATACTCACAGCAAGTGCAATATTTAGTGGGAAAAAAAATATTTTGTTAAACTTCAAATATTTTGGGTAAGAAGGTGAATTAAACCTTGAAGTTATTTTTCTTATTGTACGTGAAAATAAATGAGATAGAAGCTGCACACTAGACTTACGTACTGATCCCAAACGTCAAGAGCTACTGCAAGGACAAATACTTTTGTGTGCTTTATCTGTAAGAGCTGAAGGGCAGGGATCTCCACGCTTTCACGTGGGCTCTGGAGCTCTGCCACTCCTCTGCAGGGGCAGAGGGATTAAAAGGACTTTTCTGCATTGTGCGTATGTGTGGATGCTTCAGAGCTGCAACCGGTGGGACACAAGTCTGTGCCTGGTGATTTACAATATAAAATATTGCTTAACTTAAGAGTATTTGCTTGGCCTGGGTTTGAAACTGCTCACAGTGTCGAGGGCTTGGAGGAAGATGGAAAGAAAAGAAAGAGGGACAGGCAGCGAGAGCCCCTTTTCTGCACCAACCCAGCCGGGCAGCGGCAGGAACAGAGCACTGGTGCTTCTCAGCCCTGCCTGCCAGCTGCCATCACCCTGCCTGCAAACCACGGGTGAGAAGTCCTGCGGATCCCAGGTGACAGCACTGCCAACAGAGAGTGTGATCAAAACTTAAATTAAAATCTGATTTCAGCAGCCTGACATGGAAATGAGCTGTATCTCCCCCTCCAAAAGACCTCCACGGCAGCCTAAAGCTCTCCGATGAACCAAACTTTAATGCTGGTTATTTAACATAGTGGTGCAGCAGTCTGTTTTCTCAGCTCAGCCCACAGGCTGTGTTTAGTGCAAACCAAACCCTGTCACACAGATGGCATCTGAAAAGTGGGAATAATCCAACTGTTAGTGAAGGCAAATATTCATCCCCCTCCGTCAACGCTCCCCAGTTGGTCTCCTGACAGGGCAGGGAGGGCTAGAAATCGAGACATGCTTCTAGGGGAGGAAAACAGTTTGGCCTTCATGAAAGTCACTGTATGGGGAGAAAGAATTTGAGGAAAGAAAATAAATCAGGAGGAGATTATCCCGGGAGGAGGGGAGTGCGTGCAGGGCAGACAACAACCCCCTCAGCTTTCAATAGCAATCTTGAAACGATACAGCATTTCGTAAGCTGCCTCAGTTATACTCCAGACAAGGCAAAAGGAGAGAAAAAGCCTGACTTCTTAGAACAAATATTTACTTTGGGATTTTTATAGAAATGCCACTGTCTGGCTGACAGCAGCAATGGCCCATGTGAAGACTGAATCAGTCTAAGTCTGTGGCCTCACGTCTTAGTCATACGTAAGCCCCTCCTCTCTTTTGGCTTTCAGAAAGGAGCAATGCACAAAGGAATAAATCGTACCCCAGGAAAGCAATAATGGATACATTCAATCATAAAAAATATGTAAATATGACTTAGTTTTACTGAAAAAGCTTTGTCCTTATTTGGGACATCAAATATAATTGTTTACCCAGCATCTGAAGATAAGAGACATGGCCAGAGAGTAGCGGCTGCAGCCTCAGGCCTGATGTTAGTGGCTGTCGGTCTGGAGATGTTATTGCAGAGAGGCTGAGCATTTGACAGGGAGAGAAACATCTTCATGCAAAATAATGCTCCTCTGTGGAGAGCTGGGATGCACTTTTGTGGGACTCAAAGCAGACAGACAGCATCTGCTCTTGGTTCATAGCATTTGATACAGGCTGGGAGGTGTCCAAAGCTCGTACAGTCGGTCTCTATAGATATTGGTTTGCACTAAACACAGCCTGTGGACTGAGCTTAGAAAACAGATGGCTGCACCACTATGTTAAATAATCAGGACTGCTGTTTCTCCATAACCTCCATCATCTCCACTAGCTAGGTTTATCCACCTACACCTTGGACTCATCTGAACAAGGCTTATCTCCTCTTCCTGGCCTTGGCACTGCTCCCCATGGGCCTCAAAATCTCTCTGCTTGTGCCACAGGGCAAGGGACCCTTTGGCCCTAGGTAAGACTCTATGCGCCTCCTTTTAGGTAGTGGCAGCAATGAGGACATAGCAGAGCTGGCACAAAACCTCACAGGGGCCCACCTGGTTTGCTCATTTGAGGTTTGTATATCCCCAAGCACAGACCAGTGCCGCATGCACCGTGATTGAACTTGCAGCACTAGGGGAGCATGAAGAAATTATATATAAAGCACCATCAATCAGACAAACATGCTGGGACGTGCTGTTTAACGAACTGCACAGAAGGACAGAGATCAGCAAGACTGGGGACTGTCCCCTGTCTGCATCAGGGCAAGTGTTCCCAGCTTTGAAGCCCTTTGCCATGGCAATACCCATGGGCAGCCCAAGCTCTCTCATTTAGGTTTACATCCACATTTGCTTTGCTTTCCTGAAAGTTTAACTGTGCACAGATACACACAGACACGAGCAACTGAAGCCTGAACACCCTCCAAATCTCCTGCTGCTTCCCCACTACACAGGCAATGGGTGAAGAGAAGCAGGTGCCAAAGCTGTCACTGATGTGGTTTGGGCTGGGACCTGTATGCATCCTGTACCTGGACGTACAGAGGTACATGTGTCCAGATGCACAGATACATACAGATGTGCAGCAAGCACTTGAGCTGCTGCCCTGAGAAAGGCTGTGTCGGGCTATCGCAGGGCAGGGCCGGTAGCACCGATTCCAATACCAAAGGCAGAAGAACGGAAGAGCCTGGTGTGGGCCTGCCAAACCAGCAGTTGGTCCAAGCCTGGCACTCCACAGCCCCCTCGGAGTCCAGGGTGGTGGGAGCAGTTCGGTGCCCCAGGCTGGACTTGGCCACGCACTGATTGAGCATCCTTTGCAGAAAAGGACCAAGAGTGGAGCAGGGGCTCCCTGGGCGGTGCTCACACGGACCCCCTGTTCCCAGTGTCCCCGCAGCCCAGTGCTCAGCGGGGCTTTTCCACACCCAGCAAGACCCGGGCACGGAGTGCCGGGGGTGAAGGCAGCAGCCATCCTTCCCCTGCCATTACTCGAAAAGGAAAACAAGGTGAAAAATTTACATTTTCTTTCCCCCCCCTCTCCACCGACGGGTCACTAAAAGCGTCTGCACCACCTCCCGCGGCCGCTCGCCCGGCACCACGCACGTTCCTCCCGCCTGCCCGGGCGCCGGCGGCCGCGCGCGCGTTCGCCGTTCCGAGGGCGCCCTCTGGTGGCCGCGCCCTGGAGCCCGGCACGGCGGGGCTCTCACGGGGCGGGGGGTGCTGCGGGCTCCAGGGCCGGAGGAACGGCAAAGCCAAGGGCAGCGGGGAGCCCCGGTCCCATCCCTGTCCGGGAGCCCGTCGCTCTGCACCCCCGTGTGTGCCTCCCCACGGGCCGTCCCGCGGCGCAGAAGGGGCCCGCAGCTGCCCCCGGCGCGCCCCGTGGGCTCCCGGGGCTGCGAACCAGCTTTGCAACAAAAAGGCAGCGCGTTTTTTGGCTCCGGCTCCGTGTTTCGTTGCCCGCAGTTATTTAACCAGGAAATGGGCTGCCGTGACCTTGACAAGACTGCCCCGCCCGCAGGCAGCGGCTCCCAGGCCGGGGGTTGGTGGGGGCACCCCCCAGGGGACACCTGCCTCCCCTCACCACACCTGCACCCGGAGCAGCTGGTTTAGGCCATTCCCGCCTGCCTGCCCCCTCGGGATGTCCTTCAGTGTCTCCGCTTTGCCCTTTCGCTGCCTGTACCTGGTTTTGGGAGGCATGCGGGGCTGCTCTAGCACAAGTGCCACCATCCCCTCTCTGCCGGGCCCCACCTGCAGCGGGGGCTACCGACCCCCTTCTCCAGTGCTGAGGGAACTGCCATTGGGATCTGAGGGTCTTCATGCAACACCTGGGGCCACATCTAGCCCACGTTCCTCACCACCTCTCCACCCTCACTTGGTACAGAATCATGAACGCCCTCTCCACACCGTCTGGTTTTCTGGCTGGTGCAAAAAAAACAAGGTTGAATACTTCCAAGGGTCATTTTAAATATAGTGCCTCAGCTGCCGGCGTTTGCAGGGTATTTTCTGTTAGTCAGGAGACAGATTTATAGGAATTAATTTCCATGTTGGCAAAAGAACCAGAAACCTTCCCTGCAAATGCCGGCGTTTGAGACATGACTGTTTTCTGTGCGTCTCAGGTGGGAGCAGGGCCTGACCCCAGCTATTTTCAGTGAAGCCAGATGCAAAATCCCACCCCCAAAAAAACTGTCCTAGCAGGACATCAATGTCAGAAAGAAATACCCTCCTAGCTCCTCCCCAGGGCTCGAAGGATTCACGGGCTTCCAGCTAAGCATGGATGTAAATACTTGCAGTGCCAAGGTCCTGCAGAAAGGCAGTTCATCATAGGAAAGAGCTGTCAAACATACTTCTGGGTCCTGCTAAATCAGATTTTGCCTATCAATTTTTTTGTAAAAAATCACATGTATGAGCCTTTCATTCATGTTATAAAAAGAATGAGCTTTAAATCCTGATCAAATTAATAGTGACATGAGCTATAAATCCAGCCTGATTTGGTGACAATGTTTTTTCTAAGCATGCAATATAAATTCACAGCTATGAAAATTAACTCAGAGTCTGAGAAATTCTGAAAAGCCATTTAAAAGCATTTTCCCAGGAGACCTTGGGGAAACAGCCCCGCACAAGAGGGAGAGCTGGCAGCGGGGCTGTTTTGATAACCTGCGAGAAGGACTTGCTGAATATTAACGATTACTGCAGGCTGTGGAGAAAAAAAAATAATTGCTGTAGCCCATCCTGCTGCTTCCTCTCTAGCTGAGATGGAGCCATGAAGATGTGGCGCTGAACAGCAAGATGGCAATGGGAATATCTCTAAGTTACTGTAACACAGTGAAAAATTCTTTTTTAAAATAAACATTTGCTTACAGGAGATGGAGAGTTTGATGTTGAAAGGTGTGGGTACAGGGTGGGTTTGCTCCCAGCCCTCAGCAATACAGCAGGGCTGGGTGCTCCAGCAGCAGGTCCTGCACTGCTGTCGGCAGCAAAGCTTCAGACACTCCTTTCTGCTACTCTGGATGGGGACAGAAGATGTTTAAAATAAGAAAAAAAAAAAAGAAAAAAAAAAGAAAAATAAGATCCTCAAAACCAGCTGGCACAGAGCACAGAATAAACACCTGGGGATGCTGACGGCAGCTTTGCGAGACCCCATCCTCCTGGATGCCAGTGAGTCCAGAGCTGTCCCTGACCTGGCAGAAGCCAAACTGGGCAACCGGTTTCATTTGGCCCATGGGAGAGCGCAGTGCAGCCAGCTGTCATGATAACAAATGCTTTGGAAAGAGTCTTCCCTCAAACAAATAAAAAACACTGTGTAAGAAAGCATTGTGCCATTCCCTGAATTAAGTTTCATGCAACTCCATCCCAGTTTCTGTCAAGTGATGTCTGTTTATACGTAACCACTTTGGACAGGCTTCTAAATGGGGTTAATACATAGTTTCTTTCCTTTTTTTTTTCCCTTTCCTTTTTTTTTTTTTTTAAGAAAGAAAGGTGCATTGTCTGTGCTGCAAGGACATTTCAATGTAGGGGAAAAAATGGAAAATAAAATCAAATCAGTTTAAAATAAATACATTTAGAAGTGAAAATTGAGTAGAGAAAAAGCAGGTTCTGGATTGGAAACTTCAGTCTCACTTTCCACAGACAATTAGAGGGAAAGCTAATTACAGGGTTTGCATAATCTGACCAAAACCAAAGCCCTGCTATGCAGCAGCCCCACCACCCACATTGCTCATACGCCCAATAAATGTCAGAGCAGCTCAGTGCTGTTTGGTGGGAGAGGGGAGATCCGTTTTGGACACACGAAGTAGTATTCTGTGCAGTCCCAGGCCTGACATGGATCGGAGACTTACTGCTGCGGTAACATCACCAGAAAAGTGAAATATATTGGATTATCTTATATATATATAAAAAATAATTCAAGGATTATTTTTAAATAATTTAAAGATTTAATAATTTAAAATAATTCAAGGATTAATTTTAAATAATTTAAAGATTTAATAATTTAAATTATTAAAATAAAGATATATAATTTCTTAAAGATAATCACTTACACTGATTCTGGAAAGGGCAAAGAGGTCCCCTTGCACCCACTCCATGCCCTGCCGCTCTCCGAACGCCCCGGCTGCCGCCAGCTCACCAGCACACCTCAGCACATGCGTCGCGGGCGACGTGATTCAGCCCATCATTAAAGCAAGGCACTTGGTGCTGCACCCCAAACAACATCGTCTGAGCTTTATTGTATTGCAAGAAGAACAATATACCAGGTGACAAACGGCATGAGAGCGGTTTTACTGGCATGCAAAGGCTGAAGGAGATGACCTTGGATCACCTTCTTGCCCAGCGTGAAGGACACTCACAGCAAACCGGAACCTTCACCACTGTGTTGGAGAGAAGCTGCCTCCTCCAGCTGATACAAGACCTGTCACATCTTTTGCGTCAGGCGCAATAAAACAAGAAGCGTCCACTCACATTTGTGACTGGTGCAGAAAACAAGGTTTAAGTACACTATGCGTGTATGGAGGGGCCAACAACCACCTCACCTCCCCCCCGGGACCAGCCTCCAAGGTGTTGATGAGGAGAGGCGGCTGCTCTCCTGATCGCATTTCTGCAAGAGAGCTGCACGAGACAAAATGCAATTCTCAGTTTTGAGCAATGCCCAAGCACACAAGATATTTGCCATGCTGGCTCCAGTGATGGCCATAAGAAACAGAGGGAGGCAGGGCCAGGAACACCCAGAGGGATCTGAAGAAGGAACTCCAACAGCTCCCCAAACCAAAGGAGAAGGCCTGTGGGCAGCAAACGCAGGTGAGACCCCAGGGTATGGCAGGAACAAGTACAGCACAGGGACAGGGACTGCTACAGGATGGACTTGAGCAGGACAGGCTGAGCGTGCAGGTTGTGAGGAGCTCCAGAACATCATCTCCAAAGACCCTTTCTCCTTGCCCATTGAGATGAACAAATGCTTCTGGCATCAAAATCCACCACCACCAGACAGGGATGGGATGCTCTTAAGAATTTCCATCCCCAGGTAACTGATACGCTGCAGGGACTTACCTTCCACCACCCACCAAAACATCCGGTGAACCTCCTGGAATTCAGCAGGTCCCAGCAGGCTTTCCTTTATGGTGATGCCCTGAGTCACTGGCCACCAGCAGGCAAGAGTCCAGCTGGCCACCGAGGGCGCTACCAAATCTAGCTGAGCGCTCACAGTAGTTTGGGCCAGCTGAGGAGAGATGGATGATTTCCCAACAGGACTCACAGGTACCAGGTGGCCAAATCCTACTGCAAATCACCACCAAGGAGATTACAAAGAACATTAAGTGTAACCAAATTGGCAGAAAAACCCACTTCCACAATAGTGGCAAAAACCCCATGCCAGTCCTCCATACATAAATGAAGCAAGTGCATCTCATACCACTGCAAGTGTCCCCAGCAAGAGGCACTGGGACGCCAGCAACCCAGGACACTGACATCCCATCCCGCAGCTGCCTGCTAAGGTGGGCACTGCAAATGGAAGCCTTCGTCGAGATGCCAAGGACCAAAAGCAGAGCACAGGGCCCCGCAAAGCAACACCTGTGCCCAACACAAACTTAGTCCTCAGCTGCCGGAGCTGGTGGAGTTGGCTGAGTGTTGCTGCCAAAGATCGACACAGCCAAGTTGCACCAAAAGTTCTTCTTGTCACCATCACGTGCTCGCTGTCCATAGTAAGTTCATTTTTGTGGTGATCTCACAGCTGCCAGCACCCAGGCGAGGCAGAATTGCTCACTCAAAGTGGAGCTCAGCTTTTGCTGGAGGTAACTCGGACAAGGTAACAATCAGGGTCCATCAGCTTCACACGCAACTCCCATTAATTTCAGGTAGCGGGATCAGACCAAGAGGCCAAGCGGTATCAGGCACGAGGAGGCAGACACGAGCAGGGTTACTGGGAAATAGAAGTAACACAGGCACACAGCTCTCGAGGCTTACCCAACCCAACAGCTGTATCCAGGTTTTTTTGTTTTGTTTAAAAACATTAAATAGGAGGCTCAGGTTGACGTAGCACAAAGCTAATGAAACACAGTTAACTATAAAAAAGGAAATAATCTGATAAACCTGGGGCAGGAAAGTCCTTGGCAGCCACCACATCTCAGGTTTCAGCAGGGCTTCCAGCAGGAGCTGTGTTTGGGAAAACATCTGCTGGTTTCCATGGCCCGTCCCAGGTGCGGTGCCATGCCGGGAACCACCTTCTGCAAACAACCCCGGGAGCGCAAAGGAGCCAGCAGGTGCCACGGCAGCACCTCGGGATCAGACCTATAACCCTGCTGGGACCTCCGGGGACATGCCACTCCCCAGCTCTGCTGCTCCTGGACCCAGGGTCTACACAGGGGAAAACCGGCACAGCTATGTTCACCCTCACCTGCTGCTATCCAGTACATTTATGCCATGACTTAAAATTTTACCAGACGTTTTGTTTTAGGAAAAAAAGTTTTAGGGGAAAAAAAACAACAAACCCAACCCAATGAGCAGCACTGAGGTTACACCCAAGTTTTTCACAGCTACCTGCACAGCTTGCGGGCCGGGTGTTATTTGGTCTGCCTGAAGCTGCTGGGTGCTGTAGTTTTAGTTTGAGCTTTACTGACTACATATGAAGAGAATCCAATGTTTTTAACATGCACATTTTAATGAAGCAAACATTTCTATTTAATAAGTTATAAGATACAATTTTACAATCCTGCATTTTATTCCAGTTTATTTTGTTTTTACTTCCTAGTTTACAACATAGTGAGCATTTCACATTAAGGCACAAAAAAAAGCACAGTAAAAAAAAAACCCAACCTTCCTTTTATTTCCCCAATGACTGTGCTGGAGAGTAGTGCATCCACACGTAACTACAGAACCGTAAGCGTGAACAACTCCCTAGGGACAGACAGTGACGTTCCAATGGGTTTTCAACAAATCCTACCTTCTCCTAATCACAGAGTTAAAGCTCATTTGGAGAGTTTACTAAAGCCCCGGCAGCTGACAGCAATTCAGATACGCACTTGGGAAGTAGCACGGAGAAATCCAGGACAGACAGACGAGTTACAACAGAAGTTTTCCCTCCCTGACCCTCAGCAGGAATGCCTTTTGCATCACAAAGAGAATTTCAGGAGAGATGAGCATGCTTCGGGCATGCCCTTGGACTGAGATATAATAAAACGACTTGCACCAAAGACAGGTCTGTTGATTGGTATTGCTAAACTGGGAAATTCGGACACCCGCCCCAGCTCCTGCCCCATACCCGAATACAGATGCGGGGTCCAATCCCCAGGCTGGCTTCTTCACACCATCTCAGCTACTTGCTGGCCCGCAGCCTCCAGGGAAACGGCTGATTGTTTTCCTGATACACCGCTGTGCTCTGACCTGCACCAATTTTGGGTCACACAGGTGAGGGCTACGCCTGGCTTGGCAAGTTTAGGGGCTTTACTTAACCCAGCCAAACCGGGGATTGTTCTTAAAATAAATCAAAGAGTGTGGGGAGTTACCTGTAAAGTTACAGAAACCTCACCAGAATCTCAAGGTAATTAAAAACCGCGTTGCTAGCATCATGGCCAAAGAGCTACCTGTCTAGATTTACAAAGCATTAACATAGAGAGGCTGAAAGCTTCCAGGAAGTCAATTTCAGTCTGCTTTCGGTTTGCTATAAAAGATAAACTTTTCCTAAATGTAAACCATTAGCAAAGCGTTTTCAGAAACGTTTTAAATTTGAGTGGTAAAGCCACTTTTAGTAGCTTTTTATAATGTTAAGCATTAAAATTGATCAAGTATACAAAGGCACCTATTACAGTACCAGTTTTACCTCATTTCTTTACAGAAAAGAATTTGAACTGGGGACAGCCCAAGTCATATTCCATAACTAAAACGTAAAGTCTCCAGTCAAATAAAATCAGTAGTTAAGATATCCAATTACAAAGACAAATTCCAGTTTTCAATTAACATCTAAAGCTTTTAACATCCGCAAGCGAAATTAGTGTCTAGTTATCCACGTGATTCTCCAAACGTTAACAGTGACCTGGACAGTAACGCAAAGGTACAATTTGAGGAGGACATTAAATAGATTGACATTAGGTTGGTAAGTAGGATAGAAGTGAAATGCTTGTGAAAAATAAAGTTACAGAGGTTACTTCTGACTGTATCAAAACGAGAGCCGTGTGTATCTAGATACTGCATTTTGCAACAGGACTGCACCCGGTATAACTCTACATCTGAACTGCAAACGCAAAGATCGACTCTGACACTGGGCAAGTTTAAGGAACGGTGACGTGGAAGGGGCTCCCAGGGATGTGCTCGTCACCCCACTTCACTGCCAGAATATAGTCACCCCTTTCCTTGACGACGTACGTCACGTTGTACTGATGGCTGCCCAGGTGCTTGATGGATACCTCTTCACATGGTATTGTAGGTCCATGGACACCAACTAGCAACATATTGGAACCTACAGAAAAACAACAGACTGTTAGCGTTCCTAACCTTAAACAAGCAAGCATGGCTGGATCATAATATTAGCTCCATAGCACTTTTGTTATTTTAAATTCACAGAGTGGTAGTCTCAGGTATGGCTAAGCTAACGTGGTGTAAGAGGGAATTTAAAAAAAAAACACTTTCAACCTCATAGAGGCAAAGGTTTATTTGTGCATTCTGCCAGACCTGACAGGCTACCACTATCTAACTGGAGCACAGGAGACATTGACACTGCTCGTGAGAGCGAGCAGGTATTGCCTCTCAACCACTTCCTTGTAAGTTAATAGCAGAGACCAGTGAACACAGCTGGCCTGTAATCCACCTGCCACAGAGCTGTCAGATGATGATGAGGATGATGATCAGTGCTCAAGGCTTAAGGGAATACTTTGCATTGCACCACGAGGACTGCTTAAATTCAATAACCTGTTTGTTCTCCTGCCTTAACCCTGGGGTTTCTTTCAGAGGCACCTGGCTCCAATAAAGCCCTTTAGAGAGGAACCAGCATCTTTACAGCCTCTATATTAAGATGGATTTGGTAAGCACTGTGTAGCATTTAGAGGTGTTTTTTAGAACCAGATCATCACCTCACTTTTAACTTTGCAAGTTGGTTTAGGGCAAAAAAGGTCAGCTAAACCATCCAGCTTGTTCCTGTACCCATACCTGCTTTGCTGCAGTCCACGGAGAAGGAGCTTTTCTGACCCACAAAAGCCTTTGAGAGTCCTGCTCCCCGGGAAACCACTTTGCTAGCGTCCGAGGTGGATTTGGGAATGGCGCTATAGCAAGTTTCAGTCGATGACCTCGTCACCGACTCTACCAGGATGGAAGAAGTTTCACTGGCGCTGCCTGGGCTAACCAGTCGCTGTCCTGGAAACAGAAAAGACTTCTGACATTCGGATTCACCCCATCTGAAAGGCATTTACAAGGAGGTTTCGAAACCCTCCTAATGACTAGCATGCATTCTGCATCCAAAATGCATTTTCGGAGAGGAGCAATTTCCTACTTGAGTTTTTAAGCTGACATCTTCCAGCAACACTGGCAACAACCCCATCCCAGAGCCCTTGAGTGGTTGAAGGACCACAGGAACTTCAGGATTCATTAAGCAAAGCTGGCTGCTTAAGAAGAGTTAATTGTGCTCCAATCACCAAATGCTAAAAATGACTTGAGTTGGCAGAAAAGCAGGTGCAATTTTGCAATCACCCATTTTGAAAGCAGAGCGTGTCCCAGCCTGGGGGGAGGGCAGTCCCTGCCATCTGCTCCCAAGAACATCACCATGCCATGGACACCAGGAGAGGGTTCGCTAGCTCAGGGGCAGCAGGAGAGATGAACTCCAGTCTGTGCTTAGACACAGCACTGAAGAGAGAAAGAGCTTCCTAAACCAGCCTTCCTCACATCATCTAAAAGCCTTCCAGACCTTCCTGACCTTTGGTTAGGTGGCACCTGCACCAAAATGAGATCTAGAGGGACATCAACTTATGCTACAGGTGATCAAGTTTCAGGCTTTATGGGGGAAAATGGGTAAATAAGTCGTATTTCCCTCCTGCCAATGCAACACCCTAGTGCTAGGTCAGGATTTAATATTCTCCCATGAAGGTGTTTTACAGCCCTCCACTGACTCATGCTCCTGTAGCCTCTCCTGAGATCCCTCATCCTTCAGAGATGATGGGGAGAAACGTTTTGCTTCTCATGTTTTTGGGCATCTAGACCTGAATGCCACGCTATCTGTCTCGGAGGGACATATTTGCTGAATGACACAAACTGTTTCAGGCACACAGTAAATACTGGTTAGCTTTTTACCTGTAACCTTTGCCTTGAAGGGGCTGCCCACTATGTGGTTAGGTCCACCATATTTAACTCCAATTAAATAGTTTCCTGGAGCCATGGGTGTGTACATGACTTTGTAACCTTCTGGAGTTTCCTGGCAGTCCATTTTCACCTTTGATGGCCCTTCAATTGTAACAGAGAGGGTACCTGGACCAGCCTTGGTCGTGTTAATGAAAAACTCCGACTGCAACCCTAGAAAGATGTAGCACAGTAAGACACACTCTTCCTCACACCCGATGTTACAAAAGCAGCCTGTTATTAAATAGGAACGGGCGATTCGGTGCAAGACGAGGCCGCACAAGGCTGCGGGCAGGGAGGGACGGCGTGCCTCCCCCGGCATCCTCGCACAGGCCAGCCCCGGCCGGGGGCTCTGCACCCCGGCTCCCTCCTCCCCTCACATCATGCGACTGCGGGACGGGTGGGAAAAGGAGTCACGAGCGCCCTTTAGGACCAAAATGGAAGGATTTTGGCATCAAAAGGCTGGCTTAGAGAGAAATCTTAGAACAAGAGCCTTTTTACTGGGTGTCGGAGCCCACGCCGACACAGCCTCCTGCACGGCCAAGCTCAGAAACCTCGCAGCCATCTCACTGCCTGAACTGTAAATCAGCAGCAAAGAGCCACAGAAAAAAAATAAAAAAAAAATTTAAAAAAGCAAGAGAGACGAGGGGCAGGAGATCTCCTGGAGGAGATGTTCCTTGAACTGCTCTGCAACAGCACTCCAAGCAGTTTGTGGAAACAAAACCTTGTTTAATTACAGCATCTGCTTAACACAGCTGAATTATTGCTGCTAATACTAAGCCAATGACACAATGCCAGCAACACAAGAGAAAATTAAGCAAGGCTTTCAGTCCCCCAATAATTTACTGTCAAACTCTGGCTTCAAATGTTTACGATCTTTGGGCTGTTGTATCAGACACTACCGAGGAGGAATAAAGTGCTCGAGCTCAACCAAATCCAGGACGGTTATGGGAAAGTTTACTACAGCTGCAGCTGAAGCTTGCAAGCGTGGTGACAAACTAGGGGGAAGTCTGTAGCCCCTCTACGCTAGTGGAGGAATTGCTGCTGTGTTGCAATGCTGGAAGAACTCAGCTCCCACGGAGGATTGAACCGTTTTCCAGGACTTCAGCAGTAAATCTCGCTGGCACTGCCTGCCCAGCAGGTCAGGCGGTCAGCTTGCGATACACGCTGTTCAATCAGGGGAAAATTAATTTCCAAAGCCAGCAAGCTTCACGGCTTCTCACCGAAGCCTTCTTGCTCCCAAGTCACTGCTTTTTGCTTTTTCCCTGTGCCCCAAATGAAGGCTCACATTGTCGGAGGCTGCAGACGCACAGCCCTCCCCGGGGGACGTTTCAGGTGCTCAGCCACCGGCTACGGAAACCTCTACACTGGACCATTGTTCAGAAAGGCTGCTCAGGGGCACTGAGCTTTTGGCAGCGGCCAGGATTAAACAAGGGGGCACAGAGTAACTCTGCTGAAGTTAAACAGTCTATTTAGATTAAAAACAACCCCAAGCACCTTTATAGATGGAGAAAAATTCCCCTGTCCCTGATGCATCAGTGGCTAGTATTAATGAGTGCTTTTGTTTCCACCTATTAAAGCAGCACAGGCTATATCTTTATTTTATATAGTATATCCACAGGTTTCCAAAACCAACTGCTTGGTTCCTCCAGAACAGCAGAAGCTTTGAATGAATAACTGCAGTATTTTTTCCAGGGGGGAAAAAAAAAGTTTAAAATGGAATCCACAAAAAACAACAGTAGATGGGATAAAGGGAACTAGCTATTGCCTTGCATATCAAAAGGGAAAAAACCCAATCAGTTTTACTTTGCTGTTCCCCTTTGTGTGTGGCCCAAGAAAGTACACAATTAAATAAATCAAAGTGCATACCCTGGAATGTTTTTGTATTTTCTTACAAAGGCCATAAATCAGATAAATGTTAAAAAAGCCCAACCACCAAATCCTACATTCTTGAGCTGAGAACTCTCAGATGGGGCAGCCACAGCAGATAACTAAGTGTCAGATTTCCAAGAAAAGCCTGCGTTCAACGCTGCATCTGAAGCACGTATAGCACACCACAAACAACAATCCACCGCACTGCCTAGAGCTTACGCATCACCATACATTTAACTTGAAATTTCTTAGAAGTACAGGCACTGAAGAAAAGGTAACTGGGAACACCCTCGCACCCATTTCATTAATAGGGGTATGCAATTAAACAAGGCTCCTTCCACTAGACAGCCAACTCACTATCTGCATTCACAAAGCCTCCAGACTTTACAGACATCGTGTTCACATGTGGAAGGGAGCCAGAGCATCCCCGGAGCTCCGCGGGACCACCAGCATGGAGCTAAGCTAACCAGCATGGTCGCAGCCCAGCTGCTAACCGATACAAGTGAACTCGTGCCGTAGTCGCTGGTTTACAGAGGTTTTGAGTTCGCTAAGGCTCAGCATAGCCTGCAGACTCGCTAATCGATGATTGTAAGACTTGAGAAGCATGCGAGAAAGCAAAATCAGTGTGTGCCCAGGTCGGCAGAGAACGTGAGTTGTTAGCTCAGCTGCCTTAGCAGAGAGAGTCATGTAAAGATAGGCCTAGGAAGAGCTGCTGGCTCGCTTGGAAAGGCAAAGTGCCAACCAGTCCATATAGGAGCTGTAAGAGAAGGGTTACCCGTGGTACCGCTCTCCAGGCCGGATCCGGAGGCTGTGACGAGGGCGGGATTGCCTGCCTGCCCGGGCTCGCCAACACGCACTTTGAAAGGGCTGCCCACGACGTGGCTTCCGTTGAACTTCACGTCAATGGAGTGGATGCCATTTTCATGGGGGATGAACCGAACGGCGTACTTATCTGCAAGAGAGAAGCGGCTTTTCTGACATATCAGTGGTAACAATAAAAGAGCAATTAAACCCAATGCAGGGCTGGTTAGCAGCCCAAGCGAGGCTTCTGTAATGCTTTGACATATTTTGGTCCCAGCTTACGCAAACTCAGCTACACAAGCTGCTAAGCTGATATTTAAGTAGGAAAACACTGTATTTATCACAGGAGGTGTCACGGGTTGCATTTTCACCTTGTCCACCAGGACCCAATCTCAGCTGTCATCTAGTTTGCAGGGTGAGTTTTAGGGCTATTTGCCTCACACGTGCACTAAACATGACAGCTTAATCGCAGCCCAAGCTGTCAGCAGTCGAGAGAGCAGCGTGGAGAAGAAAAGCAGCTGGTAAGAGCAAGACAGATCATACTAGCGGGCTGAGTGTTCTGCTCTGACACCACAGACACCACACCTTTATTTAATAAAGTCACTTAGCAATTTGCTGATATTTAACATTTCTGGTTACACGTTAAGCCAGAGGAGGGACTGATCTTCCCTGGCCGGACAGCTGCTGTCTGTCCATAGTACAGACCATAACTCATTCAGACGTCAAGTGAAAAAGGAAAGCTCATTGCTGAACAGGTGTTGAGCTTTCTATAGTGTTTGCTTATATTCAGCTTCCTTGACATTTCATATGAAGGAGTGAGTGCAAGTTTAAAACTATTAGTCAAAGATGGAAGCATAGCTTTGGAAAATAAACTTCTTCCCTGCCTAGATTCACCAACCACATCGTAATTCATTTACAGCTAATATCACTGCACCTTCATTAGCAAGCCAAGACTTAAATATCTGTATCTTAGACAAGTCAGGGCTCAGCCATTTCACGAGCTGTCTCGGAAAAGTGTGGCCGTAGTCCTAACTGAACAACTCTTGACATTAAGAAGTTGTTCTCCGAGCAAGGTGTTTGTCCCTTGGGTACGCTGTTCACAGGCCAAAGGGAATAAACCCCCCAGCTAAGAGCAGCAAGCATGTTTTGGAGGTCATGCAGTTTATTTGACCAAGGTAAAGCCGTGCTCACCTGGCTCCAGCTCAGACACGTGGCACTCTTCTACAGCTCCGGAGGGGCTGTGCACTTTAGCATCGATCTTGCCCTTTGCCCCGTTCAGCCTTATCGCAAAGGATGCTGGCTGATTAACTTTTAATCCAGATTCCTGAGAATGCAACAGTCAGGTTATCACATTTAAACTTCTCCTTTCAGACAATGCAAGATAGGTGGCAGGGAAATAACCGCTTCAGCACGACTCTTTTTCTTTTAGATTTCAACAAAAGGTGTAAAGTTGTGACTTGCATTAAGTTTCAAATCAGAATCTCTCTCCCTCTTCGGAGGTGGCTGATTTAGGAGTCACCCACGTTGGCTAGGCTGATTTTTCCTATGGCAACAGACCATTTTTGGAAGCCAGACAACAGCCAAAGTGGGCAGAGGCATGTTTATGAGACTAGTGGTTAGCCCCCAGTATTCAGGCACTTGATTTAAAGGATGTTTAAGCTACAGCTCTGTTTTCAGCCCATTCATTCATTACAGATTCATTCAGGGGAAAAGCCTCTGATAATCCAGTTGTCTGAAAGAGCAACACACGTTTATATTTGCCACAAGAGGCTGCATTTAGAATGCCACCACAGGACGTCTTAACATAAGAAAATAATTTAAGACACGAAACCAGATGTTGCTGTGCTGTCAGGCCATCGGTGGAAGGCGAGGCAGCTCAGCATCCATGCTGCAATGGTCCTCAACCAGAGCAGCCCATGTAGCTATCCAGCAGTCATATTTTAAGCTGAACATACTTTACCTGATATTGTTTTCAACTAAATCCTGAAGAGGGAAATAAATGCAACTGAGTAGAACTGAGGTACAAAGTATAAAGCAAGCCTCTGATGTGGGCTTAGTGGAGGCTGATGCTGCACACCGTGCTCCATTATGGAATACTCAGCTTTATCTGCCTCTCCAGGACTTAACTGAAGTGAGTACTTCTGTCAAAGAGTCTTTAAATGAAACACAAGAGAAACATCAATACCACAGTGACTAATTAACGCCCTTGTAACTCCTAGTTAGAAGAGATGCTATCGGATCCGGCTGTCGGGATTCATTTACACAGCCAAGGTGGAGGAGTCCTGCAGCCCAGGCAAACTCCTGGGCACCACAGCTGGGACACATCCAAAAAAAAAGCCTCAACTGAAGTACTAACTGCTTATCACAACTCGATGACGACTGAGGTACAATATATTTAGACACAGATTCTCAGTCTCACATCCAAATCTCTGGCTTTGGAGATTTAAGTCAGGCCTTTAACGTTACTTGTGTTTTAATGCACGTAACCACACACACACAAATGATACGGTGAGGTTAACAGATGAGCCCAGAGCAGCTACAAAGCTGCCATTAACTCTGAGATTCGCTGCTGTTCATGACTCATCTGAGCTGTGACTGCATGGTTTCATGACTTCAGACAGAGCAAATCTGCACTCTGACCTCATGGCAGGGCCCCCTCCACCTGCCCAGGCGAACGCTCTGGCAAGGCTGCGGCAAGGTCCCAGCCACGCAGCCCTGTGCTGCCTCAGTCACAGAAACCCAGCTCCTCAGCCCACAAGCCAACCGAGTAGCTGGGTACCAGTGTGATCGCTGGCGGTTCATGTTCATGTTTCAGTTCTCCTTGGCCTCTCCTAGCTCACAGGGTGGAAAGCAAGTTTTAGCTCCTCCAGTGCCAATTCTAGAGCCTCTTATTCTTAATTCCCAAGTGTTACCACCTGTAATATTCTCAGCTGAGCCTTCTGCCTTCAAATCCTGGCTAGCCAGAGCTGGGTCAGCTCTCCTAGCCCAAGTTACCAAGGCGCCAGCTGCCAAAAACCCTCTCTCTGGCTGCAAGCTAAGTTTGGAAACAAGCACCAACCAAGGCAAGGCTATCACTAAGAAGAAAGGACATTCGTTTTGGTCTTGGAGAACAAGGACGATATCAGTCTGTGTGGCAAGTTGTGGAGATGTTTCCTTATGTCTCACCTGAAGACTAGTGACAGTGAGCCTGCGAGCATCATCGGAGGGGGCGACGACGGGAACCAGGTAGGGGCTTTCAGGAATGTGCTCGTCATTGAATTTTATGGACACCTCATAGTTTCCTGGAGGAAGAAAATAAGCAGTGAGCATCCTTGGTATCTTTGAAAGTAGCATTCTGTTATTTCAGTGTAATTTGGTCTTGGTACATACCTGGCTCTTGAACTATGTAGGATACACCACAGGATCCATCTTTATGGTCCTCAAAGGCAATTTCTGCTTTACTTGGGCCTTCTACAGCAATAGACAGTCCTCCAGCTCCAGCTTCCCGTGTCCATATACTGAACTCGGCTGTTGATGCACACGAGAACACACACAAGTGTAAGTTTGCTGCTGCTGGGTTTCAGCATGTTCCTAACAGACCATGCAGCATCCCGTACTTATGTGTATGAGGAATGGTACCTTGTCCCATCATCCTGCATGGTAACACTTCAAGAAACTGCTATTAGCCATGATTCAGCCTATCAGCCCTGCACAGCACACCTTACAACCTCAAGCTTGTTCTGTAAGAGCACTCTGTTTCCAAAACATGGATTTCCAGGCTTCCCCATCAGCATGATGTAGCAATATTATTCTCCGTATTTCTCCACTGACCATCCCAATTCTGGGCAACCCTACAGTGTCACATCAAGCTCTGCTCAATCTCTCAAGAGGAGAATCCAACAGAAACCAAAGCACAGTGCTGCAGACCCGTGCACAGCAGGCACTGGAGCCTGGCAAGAGCAGAGGACTCACCTGGGACACCTGTCTCTCCACGCTCCAGCCCTGGGCCTCCAGCTCTCACTTTATGGGCTCCTCCCTCGCCCAGTGGCCCCACGGTGAACTGGAAGGGGCTGCCTGGCACTGGCTGCCCTCTGTATTTGACATCCACTGTGTGGACCCCCATTTCTTCTGGCACAAAGCGGACACAATAGGTGTTTTTGTCAGCTTCTACGATTTCTGCATCGAAGTTTCTTCCAGAGGGACTAGTTACCTGGGCTGTCATATCCCCACAATCAATTTCTAACATGAAGAGAATAGAAAAAAAAATGCAGATTAGAAAGTGACAAAGAGTTTGGAAGGTTGGTTTTAGAAGCAGGACCTGAGCTCAAGTGATCACACAGTACAAAGGACAGGAGAGGCATGTAGGTGTCAGTTTGTACGCTCAGCTAAATGTGTGCTGCTGAGCAGCGAGTCCAGCCACGTACAGCTTACCAGGTGCTATGAAGACAGATGAAGAGGCTGGATAACCGCAGCCCGCTAAGACTGGCCTACATGATTCTCATTTGCCAGACAGCAGTACAAACACTCAACAGCCAACATGATGATCTTAAAACCCCAGAGACCGGGTGAGCTGTGCAGCCCATTCTCCAGCCTGCTGTACACAGAATGGATTAAAGCCTCTCTAGTATTTATTTCATAGAATCATAGAATGGTTTGGGTTGGAAGGGAACTTAAGGTTCCAACCCCCCTGACAGAGGCAGGGACACCTTCCACTAGACCAGGTTGCTCAAAGCCTCATCCAACCTGACCTTGAACACTTCCAGAGATGGGGCACCCACAACTTCTCTGGGAAACCTGTTCCAGTGTCTCACCACCCTCAGAGTGAAAAATTTCTTCTATCTAATGGAAATCTCCCCTCTTTCAGTTTAAAGCTATTACCCCTTGTCCTATCACTACACATCCTTGTAAGAAGTCCCTCTCCAGCTTTCTTGTAGCCCCTTTAGGTACTTTAAGACTGCTGTAAGATCTCTCCAGAGTGTTCTCTTCTCCAGGCTAAACAACTCCAACTCTCACAGCCTGTCTTCACAGGAGAGGTGCATATTTCTCCTGTGTATATGTTCATCATGGTTATGCTTATTTTTAACCATTCAGAGAGATGACACTACCAGTGTTTCTTCCCTAAATTATCTTAGCATGAGGATGCCCTAACAACACTGAAGTTCCTATTTCCACTGCTTCAAGTACACCCATGCTACACAAGTGCAAGTTACGGTTATGGGGATAAGGACGTCGCTTACCTGGAATTTTTAGGTTCAGATCACATATGCTTCCTACTGTTGCAACAGAGGGAGCCCGTCTTGTTCGTGTGATGCTCTCCCTAACTCTTCCTTCACCACTTATCTTCACAGTAAACGGGCTGCCTGTAAGTAGCACAGCAAGTCATTCCTGCCCTGCTCACTACACATTGCATCAAGGGGAAGAGCAAAAGCTTCCTCTGACTTGTAGTGTATCACAGGGAAGTTTTGGAGCTAGCTAACACTCAGGTCCCAGGAAAATTCACCCATGTAACCAGAACAGTTTCGGATGATTGCTGCTTTCTGGAGGGTAGGACCTCCTTGAATCTTTGGGACTTATGGTATGAGCCAGATCACACAGCCCAGCCGCAGCTGCAGTGCACTGGCCAGCTACATAAGACTTTTTTTGTACTAATCAGAAAGTTGC
Organism: Tauraco erythrolophus; assembly: GCF_009769465.1. Lineage (NCBI taxonomy): Eukaryota > Metazoa > Chordata > Aves > Musophagiformes > Musophagidae > Tauraco > Tauraco erythrolophus. Next base: position 13,839,260 of record NC_141476.1, read on the forward strand.
CAAACACTCCTGCTTACCTGGAATATGTTCATCTGCAAATTTAGTGGACACAATGTACACGCCAGGTACAGTTGGAAATAGGACACTTTGCAAGTTCCATCTTCTAGGTCTTCGGTTTGGATATCTACCTTGCTGGGTCCTTCAACTGCTAGTGAGATCCCACCATAACCTACAATACAGCTAAGTTAGCCTCAGAGTTCCGCAATGCAATTATAAATTTCACATAAAACTGTCCAAACCCATAGCAGTAGCTAGTTGGTAGGTTTGCATCAGAACAGGCACGTGGGAGTTGCGTGATGCCTTAGTGACATTTTTTATAATCTTAATCAGTCAGATATTCATGGTACAGCACGCATTCAGCTCCTAAAATGCTCTGACCATATCCCTTTTACTTCATTAATCTGAGAAGTTCCTCATTTTCCTCTGGCTGCATATAATGACAACAGAGCCAGCACCATCAAATGAAAGAAAAGCTCCATCAGTGCCTCAGTGACAGTCCCTGTTGGCTGTAACAGAAGACATCAGCCAAGACAATGCAAAGCGCTTATAAGTCAATAGCATTGTTTATAGTTAATAACTGACAATAACAACTGTGCTTACACTTAATACGCTGTTTGCACCTACTGCTTGCAGCTTTGTGACCCAGTGGTCACATGCAGAGGAAGACGACACTCATTTAGATAGGGTACATCTCTCACAGCACCTCGCAGTCCCTTTGCAATGGAACTCACCTGCATCTCTCGTGTCTACGATGAAGTCACACATTTCAAAAGTTCGTCCTTCTACCAAGCCACGTCCGAAAACTCTTGCTCGTCTGGCATCTCCTATCTCTGACTGGACCACCATGATTGTTACAGGGCTGTTTGGTACATGGCTCCCATTTTTCTTGATGCTAACCAGATGTTCTCCTACTTCCCGTGGAATGAATGAGATGCCTACAAAGCAGAGAAATGTGACACACTACCTCACTTTTTATGCATGTTATATTTGATTAAAAAGCCATAATCACATGAAAAAATGAAATACTGAAAGAGCAGTCTCTTCACACACGTTGAAGTGTTGTTCTCAAATGGGCCACAAAGCCATTTGCAGATGCTGACAAAAAGCAATTCCATCACAACCTGGCACGTCATGTGCAAGATCATACAAGAGGTCATTCTTCATACTCTTCTGTCTTTGGCCAACTGTACCAAACAACATAAACCACTTGATCTGACAATGCTCCTCTAGGAGGGAGCAGAGAGGTCAGTCATTTTACACAGCAAAGCAAACTGGAGTAGAGATCACTACACTGCTCCCTCAGATAAAGGCTATCAGAGCTTACCAACATGGTTATTGGGCAGCCTCTTCAGAAGACACGGCTCATCTCGACCTGATGGAGCTTTAATGCTGGCTGTTAGAAGACTGAGATCAGTCTCATTGATGTCCAACAAAAAGTCAGCAGCAGAACCAAGCTTAACCTGGGACCGTCTTCTGTTATCATCTGCATATATAAAGAGAAACGAGCCAGAAAAACATTACAAGGTTAAGTGCAGAACAAGTCTGACGACTTCATGTTCCTGCCACAAACCATGCTCCCCATGCTATCAGAGGTTAATTTTCATTATGAAGCGCTTCCAGAAGTCTAAACTTTATACCTGTGATCTTGGCTGTGAACGGACTGCCCGGGATGTGCTTGTCGTTGTACTTAACCAGGATGCTGTAGTTCCCAGGTAGAGTGGGCAGGTACGTGACTGTGCACGTCCCATCTTTGTTATCAATGCAGCTGATCTCTGCTTTTGAAGGTCCTTCAATAGCCAAGTCCAGACCACCTAGAAAACAAGGGAAACAGCACCTGTCAATCTTTGTGCACACCAAGTCCAAAGAGGAAGATCCAGTACTCAGTACTGAAAAATGCAGCTTAGACACCACTTTTTCAAAGAACAGCAGCAGAAAGAGCTCAGGCCAACCCACTAAGATCACAACTCTATTCAGTCTGTTGCATTTACCTAATAATGATTCCAGGCCCAGTCATCATCCACTAGCTCTAAGCTGCCTTTAGTTTATTTTTAAATAATTGAATCATTTGCATCCTGTACCGCAGGGTACATCTACTGCCCTTGGGAAGAGGTAATAAAACAGTTTTTACTGCAAGTTACAGCCTGATATTTGCACAAATCATTTGTATCACACCAGAGATTCATAGTTGGGCAGACGAATGTAAATTAATGCCGATGTGCATTATGCTTCCAAGGAGTTCCTAGTTTAGGGTAGGTCAGGTTTAAAGAACAGACTTACCCTCTCCTGCATCTTCCGTGACAATAGTGAAAGTTGCTGGTTTATTGGCAACCCCATAAATGAGGCCAGGCCCATAAGCAGACACGCTGCCACTGTTTGGATAATTCACATAGAACTGGAGAGGGCTCTCTAAAGGAAAAAAAATGCCAAAAGAAGCACTTTTAAGGATGAGTAGCCCGGACTACAAGAACAAAACAGATATTAAGCTGCTCCGACCCAATGGGATCTTATTCATATGCTTACTGATACCCACGTTCTTCAATGCCATTCTCACTACCTGATATTTGAAGAACTTTTTTGTGACTGTAATGCACTTAGAAAAATGAGCAAGCCTCACCTTTCATCTTCAAAAGATACTTCTCCACTATTTGTCCCGCATTCAGTCATGACAAAGTAAGTGCTCCTCAAATTACCAGAGATAAGCTTCAATGATGTTGTAACAGGTCTTATTCATTACAAGTTTATTCTTAGCATATTAAACCTTAAATCAGAACATGACTCAGAAGCAGGCTTTCAGTTCAGGCACAGATCCTGAATTTTGGTAGCTCAGAATTAGGAGCTAGCACAGCACATTGTCTGACTCAATGAACCTGAACTAGCAAATTTGAAGGGTATCCAAAAACATATTTGCCAGCCTCAGATTTGCTAGGCTGGTGCACAAGATCAAAAAGTACAGTCACCACCAGCAATAATGGTTCAAAAAAAATGCACAGATAGCTCTTAAGTCCAAAGATAGGTTTTGCAGCTGAGACAATAGCAAGTTTGACTCGTGACAGCCTTCAAGAAGGAAACAATACAGCACATCATCGTTCTGACCAGGCACAGGGTAATGGTCTCACAGAACCGATACATCCAACAGTTTAGCACTTACGGAGGTGCTACATCCATACAAAGTTCTGAAGATACTGAGGTAGCACCATGCATCACGTTATTGAGCTCCCTGCTTCTGTCAAAGTTATCCTGTGTTTCTGCACGCCAACAGGGCCAGCAGCCTGGTTCAGGCAGTGCTGAAGGTATTTTATCTCAGGTCTACATGTCCTTCTACAGACCAGCCCCTTTTTGCCCCAGCCCCATGCAGCCAGCATGCTCAGGGAACTGCGGGGCAGCCCCAGCCTTGGCAGAGCTTCGGCTGCGGAGCTGCGGGAGCTGGTGAAGTAAGGTCAAAGAAGAGAAGAGAAGAGAAAGGGAATGAAAGGCAGTGGTTTCTGTCTGTTAAGAAGCAGCCAGAAAGAAAGGAAGATTACAGCATAGCGTGCATGTGTGTTTTATTTTATTGCAATGAGATGGAAACAGTAACTATAGTGTTTTAGCCACTTAGTCCTCCCCACAGATGGGAGATGTTATGCCAATGCAGTTTTAAGGATAAACATGTACTGTAACCACTAGTTTTGCTGAGCACCATGGCAGTAAATTTCAACCCGAAAAAAATGGCAGTTTGAAAATTGTATGTTTCTTCTTCACAATAAAATGCCACAAAAGCGAGGTTCTAAAACCAAAATCCATTTTAAGGCTGGCTGGTACTATTAAACCACAATAGAAGCTCACATTTGCCGGCACTTACTCCTTTGCTTCAGCTGCTCTCTGGACTGCTTGCAGATGATCTGCTGCCGAACTGGGCAAGGCGCCCCTGGGCAGTTCCAACTGCAGCATATACAACTGAGCTATAGAAACGTTAACAGGGAGCAGACACATCGGCAGGACACCACACTCGGATTTGTGTCGTCCACTTTGCCAGACTCACCTGGGATGTGCTTTCCCATATATTTTATGTGCATTTCATGCAGCCCGACCTCAGTAGGAGCATATCTCACTGTTACTGTGCCATCTTTGTTATCCACGATATCAGGTGTATCCGTCTTTCCAGATGGCATATGTACTTCACCTACAGAAAGCCACCGTGGAAGTTACAGAAGGAGGAGCTGCCTGCTTCCCCTCTCCCACCCACAAAGAATTGTCTAGCCATTTTAAATTGTTAAATTTCTTACCCACAGGCACAAATAGGAGACTAATGGGAACACCAACCAGACATGTTTTCTACTTAAGCTACATGAATACAATGCAGCAGTAGACATCTGGCAAACAGTCCTGTGACCTTACAAACTCCCCAGGCAGGGCTGTTTGCTTCAGCCACTGAAATTTCCACAGCCAGCCCCCAGAGATGCACTGATCTACCCCATCAAGAGACCCTCCCTCTCCCGCAGCTCTGTTGAAAAGATGAACTGACCCTTCAGCAGGGACAGACCAGGGCTTGGGGTGGGATTGTGGAGCCAGAGGGCAGGAGGGGACGCAGCCCATGTGTGCAGGAGCTTAGCGCAATCAGGGTGTTACTGAAGTGATGCTCTCAGCTGCCAGAGCTGCAGAAAAGGGGTCGTCTGCTTTGGGAAAAAGTATGTGACAGGGATGCAGGATCAGACTGTTTTGCAGCATCCGCACAAAATAAATAACGGAGCTTATCAAGGACGCACGAAGCTGCTCCAGAGGGGAAAAAGCAGCAACAGGTCCTACAGTGCAGTAGCTCACAGCCCAGCACTGGGGACTAGGACAGCACTGAGAATCCTCTCATTTAACTCAAATCATCGGTGGGGCATATCCGACTCACCCTCAGCGGGTGCCACTTGATGTGAAATTAAACAACTAAGTTGCTGGCAGGATACAAACCTCCCCCACACACTGTGGTCTAGACCACCCAGACTTCTAGCTGCAAATGGATAAACACACTAACAAAAAGCAAAATCTCCCTAAGAGGCCACGTGCGCTCCAGGTACCTGTTATTTCTCCTTTTCTTACAGCAAAAGGGATAACCATATCAAAGGGTCTGAATCCCATGCCGTTCATGTCTCCAACTGGGACATAAGCTTCTTCCGTGACCTAGGGGAAGCAAAAGGACAGGATGTTTCTAAACAGACAGTAGATCCAAACAAGCACTGAGCAGCTCCACTGTGAGCACAAGCAGAAGAGAGCGTGAAGTGACCACGGCAGCCAACCACAGGATGGGGCTCGACCAGAGCAGCGTCCGGCCACACTCTCCTCTGTAATACTGCAGAGCAGAGCGAATCAAACACTGCGCGAATGGAAGACAGGCTGGAAAAAAGTTAAAAGAGACAAAAATGGAACACAAAGGGATGGAAAACAACGTAGCACACGCAAGACCCAAAGTGGCTCCATCGGAAAGGATTTAGTCGCTTAAGGCCTGGAAGAGAAAGTGAATTTTGAATGGGGCAGAGTGATTGCAACACGAAACGAACAAAAGAAACAAGTTTCACAATGCGACTCTGGACTCAAGACATTGTGCTATTTTACTGGGAAAACAAAGCAATGCACTCAGGCTGCTTTTGCCAACAGCAGACATTGCAGAAGTAGAAGCTGTAGGTGTAATGATCCTCTTCATGTTTAAATGAGAGTTTATTTGGAGACTCCCTTCAAGCAGCAAAGAAAAAACAAGGTCTGGATCCCAAGAACAATCGATCAAACAGAAAGAATGAACACAATGACCAGAGTGATTCAAGCAGTCCCAAGAAGCAGGCTGTCATCTGAAATGGAACACAGATGGGGGGAAAAACAGTTGAAAAATGTAAAAATTGTGTACCCATGGGCGGAATCCGGGGGGGGAGGTGCCCACTGGCTCCTGCGACCGCACGGCAGCAGCGTCTGCATCAACAGCCTGGGCAGCGGGAAAGGCAGGTTAGGTGTTATTCCGACACGAAGGCACTCCCACCTTTCCGAGTACAGAATGCACACCTCCATCCAGCTCCGCAACACCTTCCTCCCACCACACAGCCCTCCTAGTCCTCTTGTCATTGCAAGGACCTGGATCCAGCCAGGGGAGCTGGGAAACTGCCTGTATCCACAAATAATGGATACCAGGAGAAGTCACCAGTGGCACAGCAAAGGGATGGAGCCGGAACGTGCCGTCATTGGGAGTGTGGGAGGGAAGCTGGAAAGCAGCGCCTGAACACTGGGGGAACTGAATTTCAGAGTTGCTTTTTTACGGGACTGGCGCACGGAGGCAAGCAAGAGGTTCAAACCCAAGATGCAAGTCCCTGAGCACTGCATGGCACCGTGCACGAGCCGGAGACAAGGGAGCCTGCCGCTGTGGGAAGGCTGCTCCCGGCTCACGCGCTCAGGTGAATGACCCAGCCCACGTCCAGCCATAGCCGCAAAGCTGTTCTTTCTGATTCATAGCTGGGATAGCGTCGTCAAGACACCGAATGTGTTTTCCCCCAGCACAGCCTCCCTTCCCACCAGGCACGCCAAGAGGATGACTTGCAAATTCCCATCTCCCCCACTTGACGCAGCAGGAGCAGCCGGGGCTGACACCCACGCACGCGGCTCCACAGGGCTCGACCACCCCGGCTCCTTTACACCACTGTGAACCACCCCAACAAAATAACCCACTGGAAACTTAGGTGTAGAAAGACTCCACTAAGAAAACCAACATGAAACAGAAATACTGCTGTTTCACTGTACTCTGTCCCCAGCTGAGGCACCCAAGTCAAACACGTACTGTAGCAGTCAGCTGGGAAGTGGGAATTTTGGCTGGCTGGGAGCAGGCTGCCTGACCTCGAGAGGCATTTCCTGCGGGGAGCTTTGAGTGGTGGCCAAAGGAGTCGTTTTTTCTCATGGAAATCTTTGGAGGTGCCAGTGTCGATCTGCTGGGGTGGCAGGTAGGAAGAGCCGGCATGCCCGGCCCCAAGGACTCAACCGCGGGCTCCGGCCAGGCTCAGCACAAGTACGGCCACGTGGTTTCACGGACTGAGATGCACCAGAGGCTGCCTCAGCTGGGATTACAAGAACAAGACTTGTTTTGCCAACGCTGAGGGCTGTTCCTTCATGTGAAGGGCTTCTGTGAGCTCTGAGAGGCACCTGGTCTGCCCCTGATGGAGCTGGGTTTTGTTTGCTTTTTAAACCTAACTATGCTGAAGTACGGCACGTTGGAAGGAACATGATCAGAAGAAGGGAGATTTGGCCATAACGGCTTAACTAGCATTTGCAAATCAGTTTTAAGTGTGAGCTAACAGCCTGCTTCCCTCCGATCTGTCAGCAGACCATTTCTTATTTTTGGGTCAATGTTATAAAGAGCGAGAGTTGGACAAGTCAGAGCTCCGTATCTGACAAAGGCTGAAGTAATTAGTCGCAGAAGCTGATTACAACCACCCTTACACATCATTTAGAAAAATAACTACATGGTCAGGAAGTGAAAAATGAATTTGTTCAGAGAAGCCAAATCTTCATCCTCTGATGGCTTTTATCGCTCTTCACCTAATTGCTTTGCCTGTTCAAAATAAGCTTTGCAAGTAACAAGGATTCATTAGCTTCTGCTAGTCTAATAAATGCCTAAAAAAACATTTTCACACAGAGTTAACCTATCACTAAGTAAAACGTGGCAGCTGGAATCCGAATGGGAGGTATTTTCGGAGCAGAGCTGTCTTACCATGACGGTGAAAGGACTGTTGGGAATGTCCACCCCACCAAAGCGGACATAAATCACATAGGTTCCCGGTTTGGCGGCGGTGTAGAAGATATCGTAAGTTCCGTCCTCATTTTCAACAACATCTGCTTCAGCTTCTGTCCCATCTGGTGTCAGGACAGTGCACGTCACTTTTCCCTTCCCTGCTGATTTGGCGTCTACCACGAAACCAACCTCCTCACCAGTCTTCACAGTGGGTGCAATTCCAGGACCTACAAGGCAATTTTCATTACAGAAAGTGCTCAGAAGACAGTTTTCCCAGGCAGGCCACCCGTGAGGTGGCTGGGAAGCACAACATCGAAACACTGGTCCCAGGGACCCATAGACGTGGTTTTGGGAGCAGACGAACAACAAGGGACATCCATAGCATTGGTCAGCACAGTGGCATGCAAGAGCTGGCCACCAGCTTTCCTTCTCCTCTGCAATCAGAGAGGCTGGATGAGAAGAGAGGGAAAAAAAGCTAAGTTTGAACAAAGCCATGGCTTAACCCATACTGCTATCGTCATACTCTTTTATGCAGAGCCAAAGGCACTATCTTCCGCCCCAGCCAGCGCCTCGGCTGTCACTACTTTAACATAAACCTCCCTGTGTAAACGGCTATAAAGGGGCACAGTAGCAGCCAGGGCCATGTTTCCTCCTACGTTACCCACAAACGATTTTCCACTGTTCTGCCACACATCCCAGAAAAGGAAAAATCATGAAACAATGCCCAGATTGTAGCAATCGGATCCAGCCTGAAGAACGCTGTGTTTAAATGAGAACTATTAAGCCTTATTTGCAGTACGTATTTAATACCCTTGCTTTTGACTGCCACTTGTTACCAGGTAAAGGGCTCGTTTTCAAGTGGCAACAAATCTGTTATTTTAATACCTTGACATTATTCCAGCATCTCCTCCTACACCGATTGCATTTCGGCTTTACAGTGGAGAGTCAGAGGCACTTCTTGGAAAGGAGAAATTTAAGCTGGCACCTGACAGTAATCTCCATCACAGTTTTTTGAATAGTTAGTGACTTGAGTTAATGGCTGAATCTGATACTCGTCCAAGTAAGGCCTCTCTTAAGCAAACTTTGAAGCAAAGGAGATACCTGTCGCTCTGTGTTTTGCATTGTGCCAGGAATGTATTTCTGTTTAAGCAGGCTTGAAAGCAGCCAGCTGCCTGACGGGCACCGGGCACACTCTGACTGTGACACACAGGTCAGCACCATGCCCGGACACTCTCACCGGTCTACAACTACAGATTAAATTTCCCTGTTTGATTTGGTGTTGCCTAATTTATTTATTTTAAAATCAGAGGATTTAATATTCAGGGGCATTATTGTAACTAGCTCCTGTCACTTCTGCTCCCTGCCGCCGCCCGTGGCTGGCTGGGAGGCGGCAGCGTGCCACGGTGGCCAGCCCGAAGCTGCATAATGATTGCTCATCCTGAGGGCAGGCCAAGGTCAAAGTTGTAAATGTGCTCCTACAGCAACAAACGTGAAGTCCCCTCCCTACACCAAGGCATAGATTTTGAGGCAATGTTTTTTTTTGAGTTGTAGTAATGTCTTATCTTTAGGTTATCTCCTTCCACTCATGCCTTCCAAAAGACTGTTCAGACCCTGGCCAACCTTGCCCAGATAGAAAAGCAGCAGAAACCTCCACTAATAACACCCAGCCTACCCAGCCTGAATAGGCTTTGCTAACGTAGAAGCACATGGTCAGCTATTTACACCCTCAGAGTTAATTCTCCTCTTGCTCGGAATGAAAAGCTTCTTGCAACGCTCATAGTCCAAGGAGCACGATGCAGGGACCATGTGCAGATGTGTTATTTTTAAATCAACCTTGCTGCAGTTCTCAGCAGGATTTGTCTAGGCCAAAATAAGCATCAGACTTTGGTTGCATCTGGCTTTTTATAACAATCCAGGCAGTTTGAAAGATGATGCTAGAGACTCACCCGCAGGATGGATGCTTCCTTATCTTTAGGAAAACCCCTCTTGCAAGAGCAGCCAAATTTCACAAGTCTCTAGTGTCCTCTACACCCATTACATCAACTGTACCACGCTCAGAAGGCAGCTTTACTTCAAGCACAGCAACAGAGCGGAGCCAACGCTCACCTGTGGCCAAACACTTGCTGGCATCCCCGGCTGGAGATGCCCGGATCCGGTAGGGAGAGGACGGGATATCATCTCCACCATACTTCACACCGATCGTATAGCGGCCCGTTTTGTCAGGGACATAGGTGACCGTGTAAGTGCCATCCTTGTTGTCATGAACATCAACTCTCTTGGGTTTGCCCTCTTGGTCCTGAGGAATACAAAGCAGATTTAGGCACTATGGAGCTAGTTATAAACTCCTTTAGCAGGGCAGCAATTCTGTTCACAATCATAATTAGTTGGTCTCAAACAGATACAGAACTGCAGCTTTCTGAGGGTTAAATATATTTCACACAAGGACTAGTACCAGGAATAGACTATTAGAAGCAAAAAGGTATCAGAACACTATAAAACTACCAATATTATCATTAATTATCCTTTGCTTAATACGAGAACATTTACGAGACATAGCAAGCCATTTTGATGAACTTTATATTCATTGTAAGAAGTTTTAGGCTTCATTGTCATACCACTGCTGGAAACAAAAAACACATTCCAGGTCCCTGAGGCACAGGTCAGGAGCCAGACTTTGCAGCTTTATCCTGACAAAGCACTGGGCAGCTTTGGCCAGCTGCTGCCCAAAAGGTTTGAGGTCAGGGAGAAGCACTGCTGGAGTTTGCCATCAATCCTCCTGGACGAGGCATCCAGCTCCTGGCGCACAGCAAGGTCTATGTAGTCCCTTTAAGTACCACTTCTACACTGAATATAAGAATTAAAGAGATGCGTAAACAATATAGATCTGAGCTTCAGCATCAAGTTTTCATATCTAAACCCAAGATCAGCACTGTGCAAAATGTTTCCAACAAAGCTCCTCCCAGCTACAGCTTTCAGTGCAACCCATCAGCTACAAAGCATGAAGTATTTTAGAAAAATTCTTCCAGGCCTGCTCACAAAGAACCGCGTGTTGATCCCATTCTGCATTTTATGACTCAACACTGTCTGGGGAACAGTATAAGCGGCAAAGGACTCAAGATTTTAAGTACAACGTGAAAGAGCTTACTCCTTTCAGGAAGGCTCATGAAATGTTTGACGTTCAACAGTTCAGAACAAGAAGCAAATAAACGCCACGAGGAGGACTGCCTATGTGCTCCCAACCATGTAGGACCTGTAGAACTCGATCTTCAAAGCCACAATCAGACTGAGCTCTGATAAACATTCTGGATCCTTTAAGAGCACAGTTGCATGCCAGAATAAAGGCAACTGCTTTGCTGCACCTGAGCAGACAGCAGGACAGTGGGAGCAAGAATGCAGGAGGGCAAGTACAACCAGCCATGCCATGACCTGACCTAGGCATGCCAGAGCAGAAACGTGCTTTATGGCCCAACTAACCAGAGACCTTTTTGCTGAGGCCACAGAGTCCAGGCACCAGAAATTTCATGAAGAGAAATAACAAAGTCAAATAAAAACATTCCTGTAGTATCTCTAAGTAGCTCATGACTTTCGGCAGCCTTGAGGAGGACCTGTTTGTTAATTTATCATCAGGTAATGCTCAGTGTGGAGTTATCTCATGGCCTTGCTGAACCACACTGCTGGAAGGCTGTCTCCATTTCAAATTCCAGCATTTTCATAATCTTACAATAAACTGTATTTATCTCATTTTGGGCATTTGCGGAGTGTAAGGTTAACCAAGAGCTAAATATAGCATAGCATGGGTGACGACCTTAAGACAGTAGTATCACAACAACAGCCTCAAGAGCTTCACAAACTCAGACTGCAAGACTTTCCTGTACCAGAGCTTAAGGTGCAGCCAGCAGCCCAGCTCCAGGACACCGGGTATGCCAGGGCACAGCTGTGCCCATTTCCAACAGGAGCCATCGTGCCCACTAGAACAACGTGTTTCCACTCCAGCTTGGTTACCCGGTTACTTACAGTGATCTGTACGGACAGAAGTCCCTGCCCGGCATCCTTAGCATCCACAGCAAACTCCACAGGCAGGCTGGCTGGTATGCCATAGGAACTGAGACCTGGTCCACTCGCCGTCACTTTGCTGGCATCGTACGTAGGAAGCACCTTCACCTTGAAGGGACTTAAAGAGAAACCCATTATTGCTCCCTCCTCGTAAGTCAAGAGCTGATAGCTACTCCAGGACATGCTGAGGTGGGGATACACCTCCCTTATGGCATCTCAATCCACTGCTGAACACTGAAGTTGTGCAAGGAGCTGCACTGGTTCAAGCAGAAAGAAGCATAGCTAGCCCTTTAATGGTGCTCATGTGCTGGGAGAGCATGATCAGGTAATTAAATCTTCAGTTCATCCAAGTTTATCTTCATCACCTTACCTGCGAGGGATCTCTTCATCAGCATATTTGACCGAGATCATATACGGTCCCTCCTGCGTAGGTGTGTATACCACTGTGTGGGTGCCATCTCCGTTGTCTACTACATTAACAGGCTCCACAACTCCTAAAAAAGCAACAGACAATTTTCTCAGCTGCACTATTAAAACTCAGTTCCTCATCAGCCATTTACTGCACAAAGCTCCAAGATGCACTGCTGACTCACAAGTTTGCAACACACTAAATTTATTTTTTTATTTTTTTTTAATGAAGCCAATGGGCGTGGATCCATATCAGTTTCCCTTAGTTTGTATTCAAGAGCCATTGACTTAAGGTAGATTTGTTATCCACCACTCTCTGGGCTCCTGTCTTCTTGCTGTAAACAAAAGCTAGTATGAAAATACTGGAGAAAAATGTGCCTTTTTGTACAGTCCAGGTCAAGAGCAAGTGCTCAAAATGTGCCAAAGATCTTTCGAGAAAGAAAACGAGTAATGGTTATAATTGCCTGAACTGTCATTTACAAGATCACAAACTGTTACTGGGATTCACCGCACAGTTGAGCCCTAAAGCCAGTTAGTGCGTAGCATTCACCAACGCGAGTCTTTCACAATCAGGTATTTGGAACGGCACGCTCGCTGCCGAGGCAGGAGAGCCCCGGAAGCTGCCAAAGTCCTGAGAAAGCAAGATCAATTATTTCAATTTGCATTAAGCTAAATCTACAGCAGATTACATGACATATCGGTTCAGATCAACACACAATGCAGTCTACAATTACAAGTTGGCTTTAAAACACAGGAAGGATTAGCAGTAAAGCACGTGCAAAAGAAACGTATAGTTGCCAAGCAAAGTCTAAAAGCAACATCGTTGGTTCCCGCTCCCTCTTCCAGATGATTCTCGCTGTTGCCAATTGGAACTCCGAGAGCCAAAATTGCCAGTAGTCAGTGAGAGTTCAAACCTGTCTCAGTGGCACCCTTGGGATCACCTTTAAAGAAATCCGAAATGGCTTTCAATGGGGAGCGCCATCCCTGGGAATCCATCTCATCCGCTAAAATTAAAGAAGGGTTACCTGAGGGGCACCCGCACCACCGTGACCTGATGCTCGCGCGGGGAAGCAGCTCTCGCCTCCCAGCACGGGAAGACTTGCAGCCAAAAGGTACCCACTGCTGAGATAATGTGCCATGGAGGGACAGCTGCCTAGGTCAATGCAAACATCGCTAACACTATCGCTGGAGGGCCTTGCTGCTCTCTGGGCACCACTGAGGGTTTCCACCATACTTCAGAGACTCCTGCAACCCAGTGACATGGGTTTCCCAAGTCACTGCTCATGTGTGCAGCTTTGGATTTACCTTTTGATATCTAAATCTGAGCCACAACTGTTCACCAGTGATGTCTACTCACATCATTTCTCCCAGTTCTGAAGATCAGGATAAAGCCATCAAAGACACTGCCCAAAGCAGCATCACCCAGGACACGGTTCTCCTTCTACAGCATGACACACGGGCCAGCTCTCAAGGTGCACATGCTGGATGAACGGGAACTGAGAGAAATGCTCATGCAAGTGGTATCACCACCTTTGCAAGCAGGGCCAGGACCACGTTACCCACCCAAATGCAGAGACGGGGGTCACAGCTGGATGGAGTACTTTGGTTCTTACCTCTGGGTCCTGTCACCAACACCTCGAGGGGTGCTACTCCTGCCTTGCTGGTGTCTACAGTGAAGGACTGTGGGATTTTGGCTCGAACAGCTGTTCCCAGACCTGGTCCTGCAATCTTCACCTTGTTGGGATCCACAACATCCTTCACAGGAACCTTGAAAGGACTGCCTGGAAGTTAACGCAGCGAGTGTTAAACACCACAGAGTTAACAGTTAGAGGAAAATGCCCAAGTAAATGCAAATTGTTGGCTTCTGAATTGCCAAATCCACTGATCCCTCCTTAAACCTTTCATGCAGTTGCAATCCAGAGGAGCTAGTATAATGCAGAGGTGGATGTTACTATGTTTTAAAAACTAAGGACAGAACTGGCACATCAACTCTCAGCAGATGAAATATCTCCGAAGCAAACAGTTTTGGAAGAGCAGCTATTCTGGATAAATCTGCAGCCATCAGCAGAAACCCATCTGTTCCCAGGGAGGGAGAGCCCTCTAAAACTACTGCACAGAGCAGCTGCTAACATCCTAGCTTGAAAGGGCAAGGCACCACAGCCTGAGACTTTTACAATACCATTTTACAAGATCCTAGCACCAAAGGCCTTTTTTCCCCACTTTTCCTTTGGTTTCTTTATTACTCTCCCTTGAGCTCAGGCAGGAAGGACAACCCCACAGCTTCCACGCTACTTTTCAGCTTCTGCAAAAGCCAGAAACGTAACAATGATGCTTCTACATTTTCACTGTCTACTTAACAATTCAGATGTGATCCATTTGCTTCTCACACCTCAGAAAAAAAAATGCACAAAAGAAACCAGAAGTGCAAAGAAAGTGGCATACAGGCACTTGTTTCCTTCGTATTTTACCAAGTTCAGGATGTTGACAAACAAAACGGGACCGACAGGAAAGAACCAGCTCACTCAATGTCTAGGATAGAACACCTAGATGTTTGCTGCATAACAGCACATAAGAGCTTGAACATTGCAGCAAAACATGTCTGGCATTTAGGAGCATTTAAGTCTTGGTATCAAGCAAAATATCCTTTTAGTTGTGAACTGCTGGATGCCAGATGTACCTGCTTCACTCCAGCTTAACATCCAGAGCAAATGCATGCACAGGTACTTAGTCACTACTCTGTGCAGTGACCAAAACTTGCAGCGTCTAACGTCATCCCCATGACAAGCTCACCCACTACACCACCTTGCTGCAAAACAGAGCCTTGAAGGCATCCACATACCAAAGGGCTATTTTCTTAACCTAATGTACTATGTGCCACCTGGGGCAGGAGAGACATGACCTAACACACACAACACAGGCTGAACCAGTTGTTTGTCAAGGCTGGCGTCCGTTCCACTACTCCACCCATCTGTACCCCCTCTTTTGTTTCCCCCAGCTGGTGCTACAGTCTCAACGAGGCTCCTCCACAACCCCACAGAGGCTGTTTCAGAAACAAGCTCAGACTGCAGTCCTGCCTCATACCTCCTCCAGCACAGTGCACAGCGCTCCACATCTCCCTGCCAGGTGTGAGGAACAAACGTCACCGCTGTTTCTGCCTCAGTTCCCACAAAAAGCAGAAAGTCAAAACCTCCACATCTCCCAGCAGGAGTGAGATGCAGCCACCAAGGCCTTAGCTCAATGCCCTCCCCTTCTCCAAGAGTCACAGAGCTCTTACCAGGAATATGCTCTCCCCCGTATGTGATGTTAACATCGTAGTCTCCTGGAATGTAAGGAACATACTCGGCACTGCAGCTCCCATCCTTGTTATCTTTACAGCTTATTTTAGACTCTGAAGGTCCTTCAACTGTTATTCCAAGGCCACCAATTCCTGCCCCTCTGCAAGAAACGCACATGGTTAGAATCACCTGCTTCTAGCAGCAGCTTCTCAGCCTTTTCATGCCCTGGCTGCATTTTCACTCTTATCAGAAATGCAGTAACCTGACTTCTGATGTCCAGCCTTCAGTGTGCTCTGGCACACAAAGCTGTTCAGCATGGCCTCACTCACATCTTCCCAGAATTTTGTCCTCAACCATTATCAACCCTGATCTCTGCAGAGCAGAGCGCTCTGTACGCGATGAGGTAGCACACAGTCATCAAAAGGACACGGTCTGGCCTTTTTATAAATATTTGTACTGGGTTTAGCATCCTGCATCACACAGCTCGCTACACTCCTCCCTCCCTCAGATATCCCTTAAGGATCAAGTAGGCCCAGTCACCTGGTGACAACCGAAAAGGCGTTTGGCTGATTCGTGAAAGCTTCTTTGAGTCCAGGTCCTTGTGCCTTCACACGTGATGGGTGGCAGCCCTCTGTCACATTCACTCTGAAGGGACTGTTTGGCACAGGTACACCATCGTACGTCACGCTGACTGTGTGCGGACCTGTTAAGAGGAGGAAGACATGTCTCGAATTCCCTAAATATTCTCCTCACTTCACATCACTTCTACAAAACACTACAGACTTAAATGTCAGTATGTGGGTAAGAGCTTCCTCCTGCATTCCACAAGACTTCACTAGTATTTCATAACCAAGATGCCATCTATGTACTGTTCCTCTGAAGCCAGGTTATCGTATAAGTCAGTTCTTCAAGTTAAAATAGAGCTACTTCCTGCAGAATTAGCTCCTCCACTGGCAAAAATCTTGCTAAGACGCCAACAAGTTACTGGAAAACCTCAGCAGTTTGCCAAACAAAAGCATCGGAAGAGCTGCTTGCTCTTGGTTTTCCCCTCTCAAATTAAAAAAAACAAACCCCAGAGGTTACCCTTTTCGAACGGCGTGTACTCTACTGAATACGTTCCATCAGCGTTGTCTTGGATGAGGCAGTCGGTGGGGGAGCCGGATGGGCTCATGACCTGCGTCCTGATGTGGTCGCCGCCAGCCTTCGTTAGAGGTCGAGCATCCACAGTGAACTCGGTTGTAGCTTCTCGGAAGACATCTGCAGGATATGTTTTGAAGAGTCACTTCAAGAACGGCATTTATTTCCGACAA
This sequence comes from Tauraco erythrolophus, assembly GCF_009769465.1. Taxonomy (NCBI): domain Eukaryota; kingdom Metazoa; phylum Chordata; class Aves; order Musophagiformes; family Musophagidae; genus Tauraco; species Tauraco erythrolophus. The sequence goes on from NC_141476.1 coordinate 13,856,035, forward strand.
CAAAACATTCTGTAAACCAGCATGATAAACAACTCATTTGGGAACATAACGAAACACCCCCGCCCCGACAGTCACCATGGGAACATGCAAGGCTAGTACAACTTTTAACACTCAGAACACTCCGTGCGGGATAAAAGAGCACAAGTCCTACAAACTCTGATAACAACAGTTATTCTCACCTTTCCCTTCCACTCCTGGCCCGAACACTTTAACTCTGCTTGTGTCCACAGCTGGCTCCACTTTGACCCGTGCCGGGAATTTAGGCACTTGCTCTCCTCCGTATCTCATCTTGATCGTGTACATGCCGGCTGAGAGCGGCACATAAGTCACAACATAGGTCCCATCTTTGTTATCGTCGATCTGAACCTCAGCTTTGGAACCGGCATCCGACACCATGTCCACCCGCAGGTCCCCAGGACCTGCTTCCGTGCAGTCGACGTTCAGCAGCCCTGCCTCACCTACTTTACCACGTTCAAGACCCGGGCCCATGGCAATGACTTTAGAGACATCAAAGGGCATTTCTATGTCTGCCTTAAACGGCGAACCAGGAATGTGAACCTCTTCAAAGAGGATGTTTACGAAATACTCTCCAGGCTTCGTAGGCAGGTAGGAGACGGAGCAGGTCCCGTCACCGTTGTCCGAGCATTCAATTTTAGCTTCACACGGGCCTTCTACTGTCAAACCCAAACCACCGGTTCCTGCCCCTTTGGTATCTATTGTGAATTGGGCTGGTTTTCCAACAAGGCCCCCTCGAAGTCCTGGACCATGAGCTTTTACCTAGAAGAGAACATGCAGTTGAGCTAAACTCATTTTTTCGTGTTATGGCCAGCACAGACTGCCTAGTTAGACTTGTTTGTATGTGGGACTCAATTCACTAGCTCTTAAAAATACACAGAAAGCAACTTCTCCTTTGCCACTCCTCCCAGTTTTACTGTAAAGTTGGTATCTCTTCTCCAAAGAGGTTTCTAGGCAAGGATATTCATACTCTGACCATAGCTGTTTTTATATACCCATGGGATATAAAAGGTAGAAACATTAATATATTTGATGGCTGTACACGTTTTTCTTGAAATCTATTTCCTTAGAAAGAAGCATCTCAATTAATACAGTTGAGATGCTCATGATGCCAACTCCTATTAAATTAGAAGCATCACTTGTATTTGCCACACTATGCAGGATGTTTACAGTATTCTTAATTAGTTGGATTTTTTTTTCAAATACAGTGCTATAGGAACAACTTCCATGAGTCACGAGGCCTACAAAAGGAACAACTCAGCACTCTGAGTAAGGATGTTCCCGGATTTGGTTTGACCCCAACCACGCCAAGTCTCATGCAAAAGCTCACAATTCAGTTTTCAGGTATCAGTTGCTGTCGCAGCCCTAAAGCATTCACTCACCTTAGAGGGGTCTGGAGGCAGAGTGGCCTCCACAGTATAGGGGCTCCCTGGGATTGGGTTGCCATCATAGCTCACATCCACCATGTACAGTCCTTCTTCCCTTGGGATGTATTTTGCAGTGCTGCACTCCTTACCCAGAACTGGTTCCACCAGACACGGCACAGCTTTCCTCATTGGACTGGAAATATTAACATCCAGTTTACCTTGCCCACCAGCTCCTTTGGTGTCAATTACAAATTCCTGATCCTTCCCTACTTCCACTCCTGAAAAAGACAAAACCCAGATTACTACATTAAGTACATGACATCAGACAGTGCTCCAACAAGTCCCTCGTGAACACGCTACCGACGGAGCAAGCACTGGCAGCACCCTGCTCAGTCTGCATCCCTCTACATGCAAAAAAAAACTGCCAAACCAAACAAAAAATAAACAAGTGTTTTCGTTAATTGGAGCTACACAGCTACAGCACTAAACAAGCCTGCAAGACATGGCCTGATGGTATCAGAGGCTCATTTCAGGTACACAACAATATTTCACAGCCCTAAATTCTTCTGCTTTTAGAAAACAAAGGGATTGTATAAATGACGTTCTGCACTGTAGCAGTTGCATATATTGGAACAAACGGCCATCCAGTCTCAAGGAAACCAGATTTCATCAGTGGGTGCCCAACCTGGTGAAGAGTCCAGCTCTGTTCACCACAAGCGACTACATCCGAAGATGTGCTTTGTCCACATTGCTCACATTGCTATGCAATCTTTGCACCCCGTCCCTCCCCTCAAAAAAAAAAAATATCTAAATTGAAATTCAGCCCTCAAGAAGACCAGCTAAGTCAGAGTGGTAAAGCTATACAGTTGGAGATGGTTGATCCCAACCATACCAACTTAAAAAAAGGTGCTTTTGCCCACTTCTGCTGCAGCAGGACATGTCAGATATCACAGATTCAGGAGATGCGTCAGGGGTGGGCTATGGGGCTTCCAGCCCAGAGATACTTACTGTTTTCAAGTCCGTTGACTTTAACTTTGCTTAGGTCTAGCGGAGCAGCAACGCCCACAGTGAAAGGGCTTTTAGGGATAGGATCACCACCGTAAGTTACCGAAACCTTCATCGGACCCTAGTTGGAGAATTTACAAGTTAGCTCAGTTCCTCACTTCACCCAGATGCACTAACATCCAAGCGGCACATCACCACTTCAGCTAACCCATTTCAGCTGACCACAGCTGAACTTACTGGCTTATGCACTCTCGAGCTTTCATCCCCCTGCAGCCCTTCAAAGCATTAAATGGTTTTTATTTAATGCAGGAAGAGCAAAAAAGACAGTTCTTTCCAACATTTAAGTAGACTACATTCAAGTTGCCTGGCAAAACCTCCAGCTCAGGCTGGCTCCCACCCTCCCAGCGCTCAGACCTGACAGCGGAATGGATGTCCCAGCTCTCCAGCCCAGGTATCCCCTTTCCACTGCACGGAGAGGCCGGGCCAAAGCCCAGCCTGCAAAGAGGCCGTATTATTACAGCATTTGAAATACCAAAGTTTTAAGCTATACAAGTCAGAAAGATTAATGCTCTTGTGTATTTTGGCTGGAATACTGCACTGCCATGGCAAGCTCCAGCCCACGATGTGTGCTCCTTTTATTCTCTCCTACCACAGTCCATATTTTAGCTATATTCACTGTTTGCTTACTTTTCGTTCTTGGCCGGCTCAGCTCCCAAGTGAAATAATCATGGACGTTTCACGCAAGCTAGTGAATAGCTTCCATGATTATCCTTGGTTGTTTTTAGAAAACACATACATGGGTAGCTGTAGCAACACCGCAAGTGAGATAGATAAGGCTGAGTAAACAGCATTAAACCAAGGCTCCTCTGCTGCTGACATGGCCCCTCAGGAATTTAACTACCTACTCCATTCTCCCCCTGCTCTGAAGAGCCCAGAGTTTCTTTTGGAAGCTACTGCTTACGAACCCAAGACAGACAGGGTCCAGGAACGACCTACGCACTCAGAGGGACAAGGCTACTCTAATGACTGTGCGGTCTATTTTCATCTCCTCTTTTTAACCATTGCTTTCCTGCCACTGCTATCTGCAAGCATCTCCTGCAGGTCCACAGTTCCTCCATGACCCAAGGTGCTCCTCCAGATGGGAAACCCAAGTGGGAGAACTGTTTTGGGCATCCTGGCTTGTTTCACCACTGCTTTTCATGTGAAACAGAGTAATACGGTGCTGCACACACACACACACGGAGTTCAGAGGACTTTGCTCCCTTCTGCATACCAACCCTGACCGAACAAGCAAAAGCTTCTCCAAACAGGCACACCAGCCACATCCTGAGATCAAGCAACTGCTTCATCCAAAAACAAACGCTTGCTCTGTGGTGCTTCCAAGAACACTAATTCGGCGTTATCAGATAAATAATGCTGCGGTCCTCCGTATCGGTCCACTTTTACACAGCTACATTCAAGGAAGCTGGTGCAGATGACAGAATAGCTCGTGTGTTTGTTCAGCAGAACAAAAGCAGCAAAACACTTTCATCTCAGCACTACAGCACCTGCGTCTTCAGAAATACACAAAATTTGTGCATTCTGGCATCTAACACCTCTTTACAAACACACAAGCACAGCATAAGGAAAAATACTTCTATTTATTAGCAGCTGCCACTTTCAGCTCTTTAACGGTGTTGCTAGGAAGCATCTGCCTGTGAACCAAAACGAATCGACCGAGTTTTTTTCCCCAACCCAAAGGCAAATCTCAAATACAGAAAAATACTCCGACACGTTTAGTCTGCAGCCCAGCCTCCCTCCTCAGTCCTGACTCGTTCGCTTTCCTGCTGGGGAGCTGCTGCACCGTCACCTAAACACTGTGCTTTTTTTTTTGTCCCTGCTCCCATTCGCACTACAGCTCCTGTGACACAGCAGCTTGCAGAGAGGCGGCACACTGCAGCCCTGGCTTTGCAGGACCGTGGCAGCCGAAAGCAGCCAGTGGAGCAGCCAGCTCCATTCCAGAGCCCAGGAAGGTTCATCACCTTTCCTTTTCAAGTGATAAGGTGTGGAATGACATGGGCTGTGTGCTACTGCTGCAATATCTCACTTGTTCCCAGAAAAGAAAACAGTGACTAGTTATCAGTAACTACACCAGAAAACCGCACTGCTCTTTTCCAGTCCCAACTGTCCTGCAGGATTTAGAGATCCTGGGAAACAGGACACCTTGGCAAGTTTTATCTGCTCCTTCCTCTGTGCACGGCTATGAGGGAAGCAGGTCACAGCACTACAGTGACATGAGCCTTTCCCTCCTGTGTTCCTGCAGGAGTTGGACCTACCTGTTGTATCGGCGTGTATCTAACAGTGTGGGAATAGTCATAGTTGTCAATGATGTCCAGATCTGCCACCGCCTCCCCCAGCACCGGGCTGCTGAACTGCACATCCAGCGGCGCTTTTCCAGCTCCCTTGGTGAACACAGTGAAGTGTGTTGGCTTGCCATTTTCCACACCTGAAGAAAAATGTTAACTCTAATTTATGCAGGGCTCGCATACAGAAACTCTTCCCAAGAAGCATTTGGTACCCATAAAGCTCGCTCAAGCAAAATGCCAAGGGAATGGAGTCGTTTCCAACCACCTGGCACCCCAGCCAGCTACATCCAGCACTGCGTCGCTGCACCCCAGCAACGCCCAGATGCAGTAGCCCCTCACAGTTCAGCACTGGCCACACCATCTCAACCCAGGCCTCACCAGTTTTGCTCAGCCCAGGTCCTTCAGCTTTCACTTTGCTGGCATCGTGCGAGGGGTCCACTTTAACTCGGAACGGGCTGGCAGGAATTTCCTGCAACAGACACACAGCTCTAAACATCACCAGGTCACTCTTCGCTAGCCTGAACTACACAGATAATAATTTTAAGATACTTCTGCTTTAACTCCAGCACCATCTTGAATAAAACTTCACCCCACTTGAACATTGCTCTGCCTTGCTGAGTGCTGGCATTCAAAGTCTAGGGCAAAGAGAACAGCTGGATGGTTTGCAGGGGCCTCTCCCTCTTTTCTCTTTAAGGAAAACATATTTTTATTCCCATGTTCCTTGGAGACTCACTTAGCGTTTTCTATCTTTTAGAAAGGAGCTTTGCCCAATCACTGAGACCATGCTCATTATGCCACCCCAACATCACCACATGCTTGGACTTGAGCATCTCCAGCCAACCCCTCTCGTTCATGTACCTTCAAGTACTACAAAAGTGTTTTTAGGAACAAGTGACCAGACAAGGTGCCCGTGAGCAGAAACAGAAGGAGCCAGCTGCAAGCCACCACAGTCAGCTGTGGAGCAGCAAGTGCTTGGTGATCAAAGAGCAGGTAAACAGACTCTAGAAACATCAGGCTGAAACACAAAGATTACAAACCTCTCCTGCAAAAAGCACTTTAATAGTGTAGCGCCCAGCAGCAGGTGGTGCGTATTTCACGGTGAACGTATCATTAGCGTTGTGGATGATGTCGAAATCTATATCTTCTTCCTCATCGCTGACTACACGAGCATCACACTTAATTCCAACACTGACATCACCTAGGAAAAAACAAATGGAGGTTTTGCTACCAGAGGGTACAGACATTGCTAGCCAAACAGCCAACACATTCCCATTGCCAGTAGTGGCTCGAGTCACCTCGCTAATTGATGCAAGAGATCACATCACAATTCATTGCAATGCTCTGCTTCCCAAGGTTTTTCCATGAAACAAGGGAAAGCAGCACAAAACAGTAGGTAATCACACATGCACAACCTATGGTTCTAATACCACAGCAAGAACCCAGCCTGCCTTTACCTTCTCCTGCATCCGTGCAGTCAACAGTGAAGTGGGTCGGCTCATTCGCTTTCAGGCCAGATCTCTCCACGCCAGGTCCAAACACTTTGACTTTCTGAGGATGACTCCCTTGACCTATAAGGACCTACAAAGATTCACAAGGGTCAGAATCACACATCTGTGTCACACTTGAGACCACAGTCAAGTCAGAGAATTGTTTGGACAGAGGCTACAGGAAAGCAGTAAGGCAAGAACTAATTGTCCCAACTGCCCCTGGTGGCACCTGGACTGGCAGGAGACCTCCCACGTGTGAGCCTGTAAAAGCAGAAAGCTTTTTTCAAGCTTCCTAAAAAACATGGCAGCAGAAGGGCATGCTTCCTTAAAGTTCATGGAAGGGTTTCATCATCCTAGTTGTAATGACAAGTAGTCAATTACAATGAGCACTCTTTGTACAAGAGCACGAATGTCCTACTTGGGGCTAGAACTAGTAATATCCATCTCTGTACTTACCCTAAATGGGCTATTGGGCACATTGGCTCCTCCCCAGACAACAGAAATTGTATGTTTGATTGGTTTAACTGGCAGGTAGGAACAGGCAAACACACCATCAGACTTGCTCTTCATCTGGATATCAATAGGGTTTCCTTCTCCGTCCTAAAAAGCAGTAAGTACAAGCAGAAGGTTCAGGTACTTTAAAAATGTTTGTATAGTTTGAGCAGCCCAAGATTGTTCCAAAATGCGGGGTTTTTTTAAAGAACTGCAGCTCAGAAATACTGAAGAAACATGCAAATTGCACTCCTGTAAGTCTTCCTCATCTAACACTCGCTCGTTCCTAACACCATCCTACAACACATAATTTAACAAGTTCGTCTGAGATCCACAGGCTCAGAGACACTTCGTCTGCTTCCAAATGACAACTCCAGGAAATTACGGCTTGCTTTGCTGAGGAGACTCCGAGTAAAGAAGCAAAGCCATGTATTTCACATGCCAGGGAGAAGTCACCTTGTCTTGAGTTAGGTTTGCTGCCCGACTACATTACACAGATCAAAGCACAGCGCTTTGAGAGAATTGTACATGCCCAGAATTAAGTGGTGCGTAAGCGAGCAGAAATACTCAAGGCATTTTTCTCAACAGTATTAAAGCCCTTTGCTGAAGTTTCACATAGCTGCCTTTGGCTTTTTACCTGTGCATACATCTTCAGAGGTGCTTTCCCAGCGTCCTTGGTTTCAACTGTGAACTCGGCAGGATTGTTCACTATACAGCCGGTCCTCTCCAAGCCCGGCCCATAAGCCTTCACCTAAAAAAACCAACCCAAAAGTCTTAGCTTGCAGTTCAGAAAAAGAGAAGTAAAACTAAATGATTTATTTCTAAAGACCTTCCCCTCCCCACAAGCCCCATGAAGCGTGGGATACAAACAGACGCTAGCGTGAAAATTGAGAACTTGGATCAATTCAGCAAGTTTTCATTACATCAACTCAAAGCCACAACAGCGTTATTAGAAAAACCTGAGTAATATCTGGCTGGAGCACAGCAAATTCAGAGCTTTAAGTAGAGGCAGCTTAAGAGTCAAGTCTATTACCAGAAGCCTTCAGAAACACCTCTACTGTAGTTGTATCAAAGATGCGTTACGCCATGGGTGAATACTTATACACCACCTTATCTGGGTTGAAGTCTCCAGAAGCTGGACGGATGAAGGCCATGTAAGGGCTGTCTTTTATGTCCTCATCATCGCACATGATGTGCACAGCGTATTCACCAGGCTCTTTGGGCCAGTACTTCACATCGCATGAGCCATCGTTCTTGTCATCACACTCAATTTTAGCCTGAGAAGGGCCTTCTATCGCAAAGCCTGAAAAAGGAACAAGCAGGTTCCTTGTGTTAGGTTCGTGGTGGCTGCTAATTTCACATCAGTTCCCCAAACTGCTTTTTATTAGCCATAACCACGTCTGATGCTCTCTATCACCCTTCTTCAGCAATATACGAGATAATCCATCATTCTCTTCTGGATCTCATCCCACAAAACCACAGACTAATACTCCTTATTACACACACTCCTGTCTCTAGGACTTGCCTTTGATTCTCTGATATAAGCTTACGTTTAGACCAGTAGGTCTTACAGACATGTTTTTTACTGTTAGGAAAGCTATTGTTTCTCACGAGCTCATTGCTAGCATTGCAATGTATTTCAGGCAAACTAAGCAAAGCAACATACCAAGAGAGCCAACTTCTGTCCCAATGGACTCCACCACGAAGTCAGCCGATTTGCCCACAATCCCCTCATGCAGTCCTGGCCCCCAGGCTCGCACTTTCTGAGGACCTGCTTCATGACCCACTTGAACTTCAAAGGGGCTACGAGAGAAGAGCAAAGCACGAGATTATAAACGAGGACAAATACAGCATCCCTCTTTTTTCCCCAGGCGTTTTAATGAGGCTTTACATTGGATTTCCCAAATTAACAGAAGCTATCACGTGGTGGCACAGTGCCCAGCAGACTGCCTTTCAGCAGAGAGGTCATCCAACCCATCACGTGCTTATGTCTTGCACCACAAATCCTGACTGTCAAATATTTGGCTTGTGCTGCTTGCTGTAGCCCTGGACACTAAAATAACAAATCCTTTCAAAAACTCACAGCAAAGTCCAAGCCGCACGATCCACCAAGTTTTATCACTTTTTGTGTTCACCATTTTGGGTTTCGCAAGACTGATGAGAATCACCCACCAAAGCTTTCCCAATATAAGCCACTGACACCCTAAAACAGGCCGTAGACAAACTGTCACAGCAACTGCTTGCTGTTAACTTTTTCGGAGTTTCTTTGAAGGTCAGCATTGCTTTAAAGGCCCACCAACTACACAATCCACCAAAGGGCACAAAAAATCAAAAAAAAAGCCACTTCTAACTCACCTTTTTGGGATGTTGTGCCCACCCCAGGTGATCGTGACAACATACTTCCCTGGGGTAGCTGGATAATATTCAAATGCGTATACACCGTCCATAAAGCCTTTTTGTTTCACCAGCTCCTCCAAGCCCTCTGTTGAAAGATCAGTTCAGTATTAAACTTAACAGCTTCCATCCTGCCTTCAATTACTCAGACGAGTTCATGTTTTCTAGTATTTATTTTAGCTCACAAGAATAAATTTTTTCCACCAGAGAAAAAAAGGTCAGGTTATAAGGGAAGTTAGTTCTAGTTGCCCTCTAGGACAAAGACAGCAAACACTCCCAGAAGAAATACAGCAGAAAGTATTTTAAGTTACCAGACTTAATAGGTTCCCTTGTGTTTTATTTTCTTAGTCTGCAGTATGATGCATGTCATATGTTAAAACAAAAAAGCTTAACATTTGTCAGACTTTGCAACCACAAGTATGCAGGGAATGCCTACTTTTCATTTTCTTCAAGATGAAGAATTCAGGGAGAAAAGCTTAATACACTAAAATTTACATCAATATGTCTGTTGCTTCCCCCCCCCTCACCCGCATTAAGCCACACAGTCAGAGCACTGTGTGTGTGGAGGAGGTGAAGGCAATACAATGCACCTTTTAATACTGTCCCAGCCGGCGGGAGGTGGCCGGCTCACCAGCACAACACAAGCCCAGCAGCTCCCCGAGAGTGGCAGAGCAGCCGCTACTGCTAGCAGCCCCAGGAGCTGGCCACCGGCATTCCCGTCACCCCAGCCTGCTGTGCTCCAGGCGTAGGGCCACGTCCAGAGCGGAGGACACAGCAAAGGACCTGGGGATGGATCCTGGCAGAAGGTCTCCACGTCAGCCTACAGGTTCCCTCGACCCTCTCCTCCCCCTGCTCACATGCCCAGGCATCTAGTGCAGCCAGGAGGGCTGCTCTGAGCTACTCCTAGTTGTACAAGAGGATTTCCACCCTGCTAGAGACCCTGGAGAGTGACTTGCTCCCACAGTTCAGATGAAGATGCAATGTGAACCCATCAAGCACGGAGGCCACAGCAGGCAGACACTGGATTTTCTCAGTTTTGCTAACCGATATGCATTAAAATGCAGAGACCTATAACCAGGTGCAATCTTACCCAGCCCTGCAGACCGAAATCTTCACGCTAGACAGAAAGTACCAGAAAAGCCTTCTGAAATTTCAGTTTTTTATGGAGATACAAATGCCATTGGTTCCATCAGGCCACCGTCTCTTATTGCTCCTCCTTTTGCAGTCTCCACTTCTCCCCCTCTCCAAAACACATCCACAGCACAAATCCACCCGAACACTTACTCGGTCCTTTTATAGTCACTCCGAGATCTCCGCTCCCTGCTGCTCTTGTGTCAACCTTGAAGTCAGCTGTTTCCCTGATGCGGACGCCCTTGGGCTGCAGACCTCTACCAGTGGCACGGCACGCGTTTGGATTGCAGGCTGCAAGGGAATTTCGGGCATCAATACCACCTTTGATTCTCAACATACACGTCGCCTAGCCAGCTTGGAACAGTCTTTAGTTACATGTTGACTCAGGGCAACCACAGCTCAGTTTTCAGCACCAGTTTTAACATTACAGCATTGAGGCAGACAGACATGGAGCCTGCTCAGCCGTTGTCTACGTCCCATGGCTTTTGGGCAGCAGCATTTGATGCAGCCAGGCAACACTGTTCCCCTATAATGGCCATTTTTTAGCACTAAAGCAAATGCTGAGGCCCTGTTGCTTTCCAATTTGATGCCAGTTATCAATACAAAAGCTATCGCATACAGACATCCACCATGCTAGGCACGACCTCCTTGATGCCTTTCGCGTCGAGAGGCACGCCGCAGCACGGGGCGAAGCTTCCTTTCGCAGATAAGCCCCAGTGAACTGTATTACTGTGGTGTTCTTTCAAGCACGACTGGAGTAACTGCTATTAGCAAAGACGAGTTCTGCACGTGCTTCATTAAGAGATGTCATGTCAAAACCCCCTCCTTGTCACAGTTCAGGTTCAGAAGCAAAGCCACCGAGCCCTTTGCAGACCGAAGCAGCCATGGGTAGGGGCAGCAGGCTACACATGGATAAGCTTAAGCTTATGCTTGACCCCTTCTCTCCAAGGGCTTCTCCAGGCCTGCAGAGCGACTACGTAAATAAGCTAGCGTGCACTTATGAACAGTTTTCATTACACAATCCCAGCTACCACGTGGTCTTCAACTCCAGGGACCTGAAGGGTTTGAAGAGACTTAAACAATCACAGCTTCCCGGCAGCGTAACCCCAACATGCATTTCCCCAAAATACACCGTGCTTACAGCAGGAGCACAGGTCTGCCAAGCAGCTCGTTAGGTTTTCACTCGTTTCGATAGCTCGCAAGTTCCACCCTCACCCCTGCAGCAGCCAACATGGCTCTGCGTCCTACACCGGCTGTTGTACGTGACGATCGCATGCCATCTGCTAGCTCTGAAAACTCAGTGGGAGCACACAGGAGCATGCCTAACGTGGTTGGTGGGGAATGGCTCGCAGAGCCCGTACACCATCAAGCCAGGCAGCAAGTGGTTAAGCCTGTTCCACTGACTGGGTCACACATCGCTTCAGTTGGCTTTGCAACTTTCTTCCCCAACCCCAAGAAAAACAAAAATCCTTTTGGCCAGGACAAGCTGCAGGCTAGAAGCTTACGAAACGCAAACATGACAGAGCATCCTGCACACCTCTTACCAACTATGAAGCCATTAGCAGTGAAGTCCAAAATTCCACAAATGGAGGGTAGCTCAGGAGAGATGAGCAGAGATCTACAAGCGTAGGAGCACGTAAGGATGGAACAGAAAGCAAGTTAGGTGTCAGTTAAGGAGGAAAACAGTAAATATAGTCATCTGAGGAACAAAGGTGGAAAACAGCAAGACTGCATAGCTGCATAAAATACTTAAAAAATATATAAAGGGCAGCTTAACGTTCAGAGGTCTAGGCAGAAAGAAACAAAAGCTGTATTACTGTTAGAGAGCACTGTTTTACCCTGTGAACACCCAGGTGACCTGCTGAATCAGGTCTAAGATGTTGAAAGGTATAGGGAATGTAAGATAGATGTATCACATCTAAGGCGAAATGTGGTCATCTACATTTAAGTACATTTTAAAAGAGCGTACCCTCTCCGATGAGAACAGTGCAAGGAGTTTTAGGAATCGCCTCCCCAGCAAAAGTCACTCTGACAATGTGAGGACCAGCTTGGACAGGTTTGTAGGCGCAACGGTAGACTTGGTTGCCTTTGTCTTCTACTGCAACTTCAGCAAGGTTTCTCCCCTGAGGATCCTCCACTTCCACGTTCACATCACCCACGCCGGCACCTGCAAAGGAAACAAGCCCAGCTGAGCCCTGGCTTCCCCACAGCAACACGCACTGCGTTCAGGATCACAGCCAGCTTGTCTGGGCTCAGCCAGCCATCCTCTGCTACCATTTCTAGGTATAGCCTAAAAGCTCAGCTTCTGCTGACAGCAACCAGACGTTCAAGTGGGGAAGGGGGTGAGACATGATGGTGGCATCTCTCCATGAAGCCATCAAACTGACAGGGCTCTGCTGCTCCATCCACAAGGTTTTACAACAGTATTATTGTACTGAATACATGTACAGCCTGGTTACCCTACTGCTACCACCCTGGATCACCTCTACCTCAGACGAGCCCATAACTTTACCCGTCAGTTCAATCTCTCAAGCTTTGAAGTGGTTTGGATTAAGAGCTCGGACAACACACATGCTGGTCTGGACAGGGATCCTTCTCTGCCAGACTATACATATTCACTTTTGTTCAGACACCTGCTCCTCTCATGTTTTATTCAACTCAACATGCAACAAAAACAGTTTTCCAGACAGTTTCAGAGGCTGGACTTGTCTTGACATGACTCAGACCACTCCCTCTCCCAATTAGAGGCTGAGCATAACACTTCCTCTCACTATAACCACATTTAATTTTGTTTCTAAGCACCCTCAGGCAGAAGGTGTAATTTAAAATATGCTACTCAGCATATTTCAGTGTTCAAATACTTCAAGTAACTGCCCTAAGTAGTTTCGCATTGTTCTAAATGAATTCACATTTGTAGCATCTTATTGACTCATTCCTCTAGGCTATGGCATTGGCCTAATAGGCAACAAGCCCCACGATGGAGATGCCCTCACGAATACAGTAGCCCTCTTATAATTACAAGAGAGGCTGAAACCAGTTCATCGTTGAAGCATGAACTCAAAGTAGCACTGTGGCAGGTTCTTTCTGTAAAGCTACACACAGAACACGTTAAGGGTTTACAGTTTACTCACAGTTCACCCCTCTGAGGTGGGCATTTCACATTCCTGTTTAAAAGGAGTTGGGGAAAGAAATCAGCTAGGGACTTGCCTGCTGCCATTCAGCAAGTTCATGGCAAATTTCTGTGTGATGCTGAGCCCCTTCCTGCCCCAGCTCAGCTCCCTACTTCAAACACTTCATACACAGTGAAAGCCTCAGGAGCAGCCCGACTACTATTTCACCTCTGAACTTGATGGGGCTGCAAATCCTCACTCGCTTCTCAGTTAGGGTTTGTTTATTTCTCCGAGGGTTGGGTTCGCCTCAAATTTGAGGAAGTCTGAGGATTTCAGCACTCATTCATCCTGCTCACCTGCTGTGTAGAGGTCAAAGTAGGTAGGCTTGTTGGCAATGTTTCCCGTCGGCTCCAGGCCTGGTCCCTTTGCTGTTACTTTGCTGGCATCTCCCTGTGCTTTGTCAACGTTCACTTCAAACGGGCTCTTCGAGATGTGCTGCCCGGCAAACAGGACTGAAACCTAGAGACACAGACAGTGTCAGCTCCAGCCCAGCAGGCAGAGCTCGGTGTCACCACCACGCAGCCAAGCACGGGGTCAAGCGCCTGCATTCCTGGCACGGACAGTCCATGCCTCAGAGGTGAGAGAGAGCATCCAATCCACAACCTCCATCCTGTCCACGCAGTGTAACTGCTGGCCATCTCCTTAAAGTGCTGCTGATCACAGGGCCAGCCACACCTGTGGGATGCTTGAATCTGGACATGGCAGTAAGAGGCAGATCACCATCCAGCAACAAAGCGATAGAAGAAGCTGTGTTTATCTTTTCAGGTTGGCTGTGGGGACCGGTCACTCAGGCAAGTGTAAGCAGTGGGATCACTCATCTTAAACGTGCTTCTGCAGGCATCTGGGGACAGAGCTGAGTGGGGAAACCTTCTCTGAAAAACCCCTACAGTGGGCAATATCATCAAAGAAATGCCTTGTAGAAGCGACCTGGTACTTTCCTCTGTGACAACCCACAAAACTGGTTTCATGAGCTGTAAGAAGTGGCCCCATGTGAGAGGAGAGCCAGATGTAGCACTCAATACTCAAACACCCACGCATGTTCTCCCAATACACTCCCTTCCGCCTTGAGAAGGGAGCAGCCCAACAGCCCAAATGGAGAACTACAGCCACATCAGGTTACCTTTTCTTCGGGATGCCCGGAGCAGCTATTAAGCTGTCAGTGAACAGGCAGCCCTCAGGGGCTCACATTAACAACCAGCAGAGCAGCTCGTTGAGCAAGAGAACACTGGTGACTGACACACAACCTACCTTGTGAGGTCCAGTAACCCTTGGCACGTACTGAACTGAATAGGTCTTGTTTTTGTCACTGGACGGTGTTATTTTTGCCTAGGAGAGAAAACATATCCACCATTGAGCTGTGTCTATGCATGTCAGCCTAAGACTTTTATGGGTAGTGCTTGATAATACAAACTATTTCCAGAACCAGCAATGTCAGAGACGCACTGCTGTGAGAGCAAGGATCCTTCCTACCTCTTCTTCTCATACGGAAAAAAACCCACTGGTTTTATCTTTACAAGAGATGAAGCAAGCCACCTTCTCCCCACCCCAGCCCTCTCCCTTGCTGTTAATTGCTCCACTAAGGCAGGCCAAAACTGAGGAGACGTTAAGTCCAACGTACAGCTGTATTTTTCTGGAATGTTGTAACATGATCAAGTGGAGCGCTTGGATGAGAAGTTTCTATAAACACTAAAACCAGCATTTTAACTCAAAATGATTCATGGCATCTAAATAGCTGCTTTAGCCATTCTTGCAGAATGAGTAAAGGCAGACAGTGATTTAGCGATGTCTTATCTAAAAGCGTGTCAGAATGTACTTGGCCACTCAAGCTAAAGCTCTGCAACTACTGGACACTGGGGTTGTGTTGCCTAGTTGCAGATAGCAACCTTTTTTTCAAGTTCATCCAGTAAGGCAATTGGGAGGAAAAGCTTGAGGCTTGCACTTCTGATAGATGGTATTTCGCAACTTCTTTTGAGATTACTTATCTGTTAAGACCTCACTTGTGAAAGGTGAAGGTTACTACAAAAACTTCAGCGTTCAGACCAGCTTTACTTTTCTACACAAAATATTTAACATACATACCTCCTCTCTGTTTCCTTCTGGATCCTCTATGAAGACCATCAGGTCTCCCTGCCCAGCACTGATGGTGTCTACCGTGAAGATGGCAGGCTGCTTCACCATGTTCCCGTGAGGCTCAATCCCTGTGAGACAGACGCAGAGCAACACGCTAGCTGCTACTATAAAACCCAAAAGGTTGTGCAGAGACTACTCACAAGCTGTCCAGCCCATCCTCCCACATGAGCCCCCAGCATCAGCTTCCCCAGGCCACTGCATGACATCTCCTCACCAGCTGCCCAGAACATCATGCTCACGAACACCCCTACTTTTATAATACAACCACTTTTAAAAATTGGTTGAATCATTGGCATTCAACTCTTTGCAGGATCTCCAGTCAAGCCAGGAACCCAGCTGGCATCTGGTTTCAGAAGAAAGCAAGTTACCCCATTTGCCTGAGCAACCTACTGAGGGTCAGCCACACAGCTGGTGAGTGCCCCGCCGACACCGACAGCAAGCAGGGTACGTGCCTTAGCTGCTCTTTAGGAGCTGCTCTGTTTCACGTAGCTAAATGTTGCAACAGTGCTGCACCGCAGGAAGAGCAACCAGGGAGGCAGGAGAGAAATTCTGGGGAGCGTTTTGGTAAAGGCATTACCCTAGAGCCAAGGGTGAAAGACTTATTCAAGCAAGACAGTTCTTTCCTATACTGCCCCATTTTACTCCCTTTTTAGAACTCAGTTGTACAGACATTGCTCAGATTTATTATTCTTTGAAAGCTGCTCAAACTATTTTGCCAGAGCGAACACTGGACAAATGGCACACAGGAACCTCTTTAAACCATGAAAATCCTGCAATTCAGTGTTCCTTCTATTTAATTTTTAATCAGAGTTTCCTTGTTGCTCAGCACAGGGCCTGCTACAGCATGCATTTCCCAGCAGGGCTCCATCATCTCCCTACGCTTAGCCCTGGGTCATGACACCTGTCATGGTGGTGTCAGACTGAGTGGGTGGAAGAACTTCCCAAAGTCTCTGGTTCCAGACTAGCCCAAACATATATACCCTTCCTTCCGAGGGAATTTCTCCTCGGCTTATTCATAAAACCGTGGGCACTACTTCTCCATAGCACAATTAGTGGAAAGTGCAACGTCTGATAGATTATAAAGGAAGTGCTTGTGAACAACAGAATTCCTGAACTTGTTTATCTTCAGAAAACAATAACTTGAGAGCAATGCAAGGAAGATCAAGTTTTGACTAGGAAACCTGAGCATTCTGATAAGGTGTTAACAATTGGCATATTCATTCTTTCAAACTAAACCCCAGATTATCATCTAGTTTAAACAGCTATAAATTTGCTCTGTGTATCTTCGGTCCACCGCACCAGCATTGGGATATGGTATTTCAGTTAAGTGTCCCTCCTTCTGCAAGCACAACAGGGAGGATTGCTTATCCTCAGAAGACAGCTTCAGCCAGGACAGCATTAGTCACAGCACTTTCTTAGCCTACACTTAATCTTCTAGATTTTACTCTCTTCTCACAGATCTGCTTTGGCTGGGTCAAAGAGAAATCATAGCGCATCAGCGATGACCTGCACAACCACGTACAGCACCTCTGCAGCACCCTCAGGAGTAAACCCCTGCAGTGCCCGGGGTGATGCGCTACAATTAAGATTCACAGTGGGAGGTTATGAATAACTTACTGTAGTACATGGAGAAACAATAACAAAAAAAGCTAAGGCTGACCAACTTCACACCTGACAATCACCTTTTTCTGGAAGCACGAAGACCTGTTAGTCATTAGTCCAAAAGACCCTGCCCAGTTTGGCAGTGAGCCCCTTGCTGCTCAAGTCACCTTTTGGTTCTGACATACGTTAGCAGCCAGAACTGTCAATTGTATTTAGTGACTCTGTTTTGGCAATTAACTTTGGGAAAACATCGATCTTTCAGGAAGACACTCATCCTTTATAATTAACATCACAATGGCTCCAGAGTACAGCATGCACAAAAGCAGACAACGAAATAATTCCAGTTTTTGAAAGAATAAGAACACGACAAAAGCCAGATGAGATTGACTGATCAGCCTGCCTCAATCTTTTACACATAAGTGGAGTATAGGTAGCCTATCTATTTAGGATCTGACAAACATGTCTATGTATTGTGGTTTGCTGTGGGAGGCATCAATGAAGGACACAAACCCCGAGTAGGGTAAGTGTTAAATCCACTTCTGTCTATAGTGACTGCTCGTCAGTGCAGAGATAGTGTCCGTGTCCATTCACTCCACTAGTTAAGTTTCAATGGAAAATGAGGTTGAAAAGAAAACCCCAGAAAAATAGAAAAAAAATAAGGAGTTTTGTTTCTTTCCATTACGCTCTTGTACACCCAATTCTGAAACCCACTAATTCTAAAAATCTCAGAAGAGCACAGCTGACCCCAGATCTAAAAAAACAGATGGAATGAAGAATAAAGTGTAATATGTAAGTGATGTCTTGCTACACATCAAGCACACTAAAGGTAAAAATCTGTTATTCATTTAGTTGTGATTGTATTCCAATCTAGAGTAGAACCATTTAAAAGGCAAGTTAAAAATACAAACATCTATGTACGTCTACTGTTGCATAAACACCTATGGACAAGTCCTTCCAATTAGCAAACACAGCCTTTATGACAAGATCTCAGCACTATTTAACGTTGGAAGGGTTATCAAGCCACCTTCGTCCCTGTGCAAAGCATTCACACCTACTCATCAGTTCAAATACCGTGTTTAGAATTAGCTGACCCTAATGCACATCTGCCACCAAACCTGGGAAACTGGAGACTCTGCTTCTACAGAGATATACACAGATGTAAAGAGGTTTTTCCTCTTTAAAGGAGTGCTTTATCACAAGAAGCATGCACTGCTACATCAACAACCGTCAGCAGCAATACTGCTAGCTTAAATTTCACACCGAGGTGGTTTTAGCCCCATATCGTGCTGCTTCTTCCAGCTGTGGAGTGCAAGGCTGGCAGCCTGCAAAACAGGTTCAGAGACTTTGGGGAATTTACATGTTAGAACTAGGAGTGTCTTTTGGACTATATCCATGTATTTCTGAAACTAGGCACCACACCAAGAGCATACAAGTGAAACTTTGAAGTCAGTTACAGCAGGTCTGGAGTTCAACATAAGCAAAAAACCC
Organism: Tauraco erythrolophus; assembly: GCF_009769465.1. Lineage (NCBI taxonomy): Eukaryota > Metazoa > Chordata > Aves > Musophagiformes > Musophagidae > Tauraco > Tauraco erythrolophus. The sequence goes on from NC_141476.1 coordinate 13,874,661, forward strand.
CACCCAGCTTTCTGAAGAGTTAAACGCTCTGTGCGGCTTAAGCTCACCGAGTCCTTACCTCTGCCATAAGCCCTGGCTTTCTTTGGATTCAGTTTGGGTTTTAAAGGAGCTCCTGGTTTCAGCTTAGCTTTGGGGAACTGGGACAGGTAAGTCATTACAGAGTGCTCATCCACATCAGGGTGGATAATTTCTTCGGGGGTAATAACCTGAAAGACAGTGCAATTAAGTATATTGTACCGGTGCTTGGTTACCACACGTAAACACAGAAACAGAGCTACGACACAGTCTTACATTTCAAAACTCCCACATGCTAATGAGATTTCTTAAATTTATTTTCCCTTTGATATACACAACATCATTTATTATCTCATGTAAAAAAAAAAAAAAAAAAGAAGCTCATTATGGCCCAAAGGTGGGTTGGGGGCTTTTTGTGCCTTGGTTATAAGGGGTTCTCAGGAGACCATAACAAACTCGATGGTAGCAAGGCAAGACAAGGGTAGCTGTGTGCCCTCTGAAAAGCAACACAGGGATAATTGAAACTGAAAAAATTAGTAATTCATAATCCTGTGTGCTACAGCTCTGAAACAGCAGCACTTGCAAAGGGAAACTTGTGACCAGTCTCCTCTCCCGCTCCCACAATGCAAGCTGCTCCAACGGCTTCAGAGACTTCAGCACTTTCGTCCAACTTTATCGTCATGAAAACAATCCAGTTTCCAAATACATTGTTCTCTGTTTGAAAGTGATCTTTGCAGGTGAATTCCAAGCCAGCGAGTTTTTCTTCTGTGGAATTCAAAGCAGCAAAACCAACTCACTCCATGGGCTAACACAGCAGGCACTGCACGTGCACTTCTTCCCCTACCCCACTGTCCTGGTTTCAGCTGGGACAGAGCTAGTTTTTCTTTTCAGCAGCTAGAAGAGCTCTGCGTTTTGGATTTAGTCTGGGATTTGTTAGGAGTAGAATGTTGATAGCGCACTGATATTGATAGTTGGTGCTGAGACATCAAGGATTTTTCAGCTTCCCATGTTTTCACCAGTGTGCAGGAGCACAACCGGCTGGGGGGAGCACGGCCAGGACAAAGGACCCATAATTTCTAGCTTATGATTTGAACTTAGACTTAGGATTAAGGGTCAAATTGGCCAATGGAGTATTCCATATCATGCAACATCATGCCCAGTATATAGACAAGGGTTGACTGGGAAGTTGGGTTCTCTCTCTTGTGGGAGACTCTCAGACTCTTAGTCTCTCAGAGTTCTCTCTCTCATTTTCTTTCCAGGCCTCTCGCCTGTCTGGGATTGCAGTTTCGAGACTTATCTTTTTTGGGGTCACTTGACGGGACAGGACAAGGGTTTGACACTGGGTGGTGAGCTTAACTTATAATTATTATTAAATTGTTCTTATCTCAACCCACGAGCCTCCTTCCCTTTTCCTCTTTGATTCTCTTCCCCATTCCCCCAGGGGTGGGGGAGGGAGAGCGAGCAGCTGTCTGGTGGCAGAGTTAAACCCCAACAACCGCACCACTACCTGCTGCAACATCAGCTGCCTTCAGCGGTGACATCCACAAAAAACAGAGCTCTGAAACATAATAGTGCGTTTCGTTACCATTTTCCCTTTCTCAGGCAATTTCACATGAGTAAACTGTAACTTTTGGAAGTGTCCAAGCAAGTGCACCTGCCTTCCTCCATCTAAACTCAAGCTAGTCGCAAGCACCAAGCGCATGGCCATGCTTGCCGCAGGCAGCCCGACAGCCTTACCTGCGGCACACCCAGCCAGTCGTCTGCCTGCTGCATGGCTTCCCGAGCATTGTCAACGGGTTTCTTCGGGTCCCACGTCTCCCAGTCAGGGCACAGGCCTGCAAGCACGTTTCAGGTGTTAGGTGTTACCTGCAAAGGAGCTTCCTTCCCTGGCTGAAGAAACCCCATACAAACTCCACAGCCACTGGCATTGTGCTGCTACACAGAAAGGCGTTCGAGCTTTGCAGAGGTAACCAAAACATGACAAGCATGTGCTGCTCACTGAAAACGCTTCTGAGTCAATGACCAGCATCTCCACAGGCCCGTATGGCACAGACAGCAACAGCCAGTTCAGAGAAACTCCCACCCACCCTCGCCTGCCAACAAACAAGACGTATAGCTTTTCAGTCGGCCACACAACTGCATTGCTTTCAATTTAAGCCGGGTGAGACACCCTCCAAATTCAGCATGGATGCATCCAGCCAACCTCTGTTTCACTGGCTCTCCTGCAGCAAACTTGGAAAAGAAAGTTTCAGCTGCTTGCCATAGCACCCCAGCTTGCATGAGAGGGACACCAGCAATCGCACTAGCAAGGCTGTTTTACAGGCAGGTGAGGAAACTGCCTTTTTCACACTTCATCACGTTACTGGCCTTAAGAAGCACAGCTCTAGCCTGCTAAACACTGAAGTTTCAGGTAGTGTGTGGCTCCTGGCTGCTCCACACTCCCTCTGCAATCCTATTTCAGGAGAACACGTGAAGCCTCCTGCTGCACCCTGAAGTTGAAAGGTTGTTGGCACTTGCTGTGGGAACAAGTCTTCCTTGCATTTAGGAGCCAGCGTTTGCGCCTTTGTCCCTTGCACCCAATACAAAGCTCAGATGTGGCACCTCTAATCATGCAACCGCACATTCTGCTTTAGGCCAGTATTTCTCTTGGCCAAGCTGCTTACAACCTGCTGCTTCCCACCACTGGCCTCTTTGGAGTCAGGTTTTCTTGAAAGCCTCGTTCCCATTTCCAGCTCAGCAGTGAAAATCCCTCCCACAGGAACAGCACAGCAGGAAAACACTGACCATCAGAGCAAAGGACTCACCTGGAGCACAGCTGTCAACAAGAGCCCCCAGTGCTTTGCCATCCTGCCAGTTTTGATTGAAGTTCGTGATCGGCAAGTAAGGAATTTTGTTCTGGATCCAGCCCAGCAGCCTCTGCTTAGGGGTCTGCTTCTTTGCATCATCGTCACCTTCATCCTCCCACACTGGCATGGAAATGGAGTAGTGAAGGATAAGGGTCCATATCAGGCCAAGGATCAACTTCAAGTTTCCATCAACTATGGCTTTACTATCTGGAAGACAAAAGACACACACCTGATTATTTCCCACCCTAAAGGAAAGAGGCATGTTTTTAAAATACCATGCCTGCGCTCGTGCCCAGGTAATCAAGGACAAGAGGAGCGGTCCAGGTCACTGCAGGCACTTGCTCAGGCAGAGACACCGTTCTTGAAGCTCTGCATTAGATGGGAGGAGAGAGAGGAGTCAAAAGACTCAGTGCTCTCCAGTTGTCCTGAGAGCTCAGCACTCTACAAGGGTGCTGTGACTTGCCCTTGAGGCTTTACAAGGTTAAGCTTAGGAGAATCTGCAGTTTAAGATCTCTGGTATTTTACATTGGGATGGTAACTGCCACCTGGTATTTTTAATGGCATTTGCATCTTATTAAAGAGGCTAAACAGCATGTGGTGGAGTTCACAAGAACAGCATCCCAACAGGGGCAGAATACCTCAGGGTGTACCTAAAGCACCATTTAGGAAACTGCATTCACAGCAGAGCATTTTTTCTGTTCTTTCCTCCATTGCAATGGAAACTACTAAAAAAACCCCTTTTTAGTCACCAGCAGTTACAAGTGATCTGGAAGCCTTTGCTCTCCAGCTCCTGGAGCAGATGCTGGAGTAAAGACAACTACAGCAGTATAAACTCACTTTCATGCCACTGAAATAATTGTATGAGGATCTTAATGAGTCCTAGCTAGCAAAGGAAGAGTTCAGTACTTCCACGGCCTTCTCTTGCTAAAATTCAGAGCGTTTACAGGTAGAGTCCTACAAGCCAAGCCTCACCATGCCCAACACCCACTGGGCATGCCTTACTTGCTCCTCTTCAGCTACAGAGACCTCAGCAGCACCCCAATACCATCTCGTCAATACAAAAAGATCTCCTGACTTTCAAAACAAGTGATTATACAGAATAGTGACTGAGAACAGTAGGCACCAGGGTGTTCCCTTTAACCTAAAGCTCAGGCAAAGCGATTAATATTTACGTGGTTTCACAACAGGGCGGTATGTCCTGAACAGATAATACTGTTACTTCAGACCTTGAAAGGCGTTTGGCCTTTCTGGATAGTTAATGTCTGGTTTCTACTCAGATTTATTTGGATTGGATTTTTTTTTAACACCAGTTTTGACTCATCTTACAGGATTGTGATAGGTGCCTGCCACATCACTGCGCACTGCTGATTTCACATCCAGTCTGAGATATACCATAGATAGCTACAAGGTGATTAAGCCCCGTTGGGTTTTAATTACAGGTTCCAAGGTAAAAGTCTGCATCACGTAAGTGGTGTGTGTCCTAGCAACAACTAAACAGTCCCTGCTGTCACCTCATTTCCCCCTTCTTTCCAGCTGAGCTGCAGGCTGGTCAGCAGAGGGAAGATGATCCCTTATGACCTATTAGGGAAAGCTTTCTTGAAATTCATACCAGAGCAGAAGGAAGAGCTGCATTTTACGCAAGAGAGAGACCCAAAGCCCTGCTGGCAGGCTCACCATGGTGCTGCAGCTCCGCAAACTGAAATTAAGGGCTGCAGTGTGCAAAAACAAGACCCCCTGCCCACAGCACCTCCATCCCATATCCCCGCGGCAGAAGCACCCGCTCACACCGCGGCACGGGAGCACCTCACTGGCTATCGCATCGCTGCGCCAGAAACACCTCCGAGCTTCCGTTTCAGATTTATACCGACACCGGCATTTTTACTAGAACGGACACAGCGATGATTTCACATGCTACAAGTAAACTCATTTCAGAAAGGCATCTGGCATTCCCAGGGAGGAAAGCCAGCGGGATGGAGTCACCTTGAGCACACAGCTACACACTCAAGATAAAGAACGATCCATTTTGTATTTACAGCATATAAACAACGTCTATATGTGGATGTGTTACAGTTACTGCAGTAACCAGCCGTGCACTCAGAGCTTGCTCCAGCACCTGTTGCCACCTCCAAGGGCACAGCCGGGCACTGGCCCTTGGCCTGGGGAAAAAGGGCCCGTGCAGCAGACAGCTTCACGTCGAGAGCAAGAACATCCCATCTCATCAGCCTTGTCCAGAGGCCAGCGCAGGGCCACTGCCCCGATGACAGGAAAAGGTCACTGCAGGAACAGGATGGCTCTTCCTCCCCAGGGCTGGTGCCATCCTCGCGACCGCACTTTGTTAGCAAAGCGAGCAGGCTCTTACAGCCTCCCAGCTTCCTGACAGGCATAGGGATCTCATGATGTCATTTTTTCCAAGTCTGCTTGTAGGAGGGCATGTCTGCTTTCATTTGGGGTGGGGAGGAAGAAGGGAGAAGAACTCCTGGGCAGGACAGGAGACCTTATGAGCAGCCAGCACAGCCACCCACACGCCCTTCCTGCAGGCACCCTGCTCCCAGCTACAGGGGATCCCACCAGCTGCTCAGTCCTGGACCACCATCTCTATCACGATATGAAAGGACTCTCCAAGTTGAAGAAAAGGCCAGAGTCCTGCTCAAAGCAGGCTTGGCTTCCAAGTGCTGGTGTAAAGCTCGGCTCCCCCCAAGCTTCAGCCTCTCCCGAAAAGCCTCTGCTTTAGTGCTGCCTTTTTAATGAACTAAAAACACTCAGTGCACCCTCCTCGAGGTCCCTCAGGCATTAAGATTCAAGCAGCACCCAGGAAGACAAGGATCTACTAACAGGTCCTGCACAAGGAGCACAGAGCTGGCCCAGAAAACCCTGAAACCCTCTTAGTACAACCAAGTTTGCAGGCACTCCCACCAGATCCAAGCACACGCTGCCAGTGTATTACTGCCAAGGTTTTGGAACAGTGAAAAAAAAAGCCACGTTTCCAACATCACTTAAGCACCAACACTGATTACTGCAGGCGCTACTGCGTGCCCCAGCTCAGCTGGCTTCCCACTGGATTCCCCCCGTTCCCTGGGCTGCTTCAAGACACTTCTTCTGGCTATCCCAGGCTGGAAAACGAATTACATGAACAGCAGATCTTGCAACACTGCTTTTGGACTACAAAAATTACTTTTAGACATGCTCATTACTCACGCAATCTATATTTTGCAGCTGTACAGAGCCTTCCAAGCCATGCTGCTCAACCGCTCCTCTGGAGCTCAGAGTAAATTTCCAACACAGAGACACACGCTTGTTGTGGTCAGCGCTTCAGAACCACGACACGAGAGCCCAGCCCCTCGAGGACCCACCTCCACCATGGGCAGCGTTTGGCTTTCAGCTGCAGTGAGAGGGGTAGATAGGAACAAACTGCCTGCTTTCAGTGCAAACGAGAGTGTGTGTTGACTCCACGGCACCGGGCGAGTTTCCGCAGCTGAGAGGAGCCTCAGGCAGGCGACAGCCACCCGTCCCCACCTTCCCGCGGCTCGGAGGAAGCAAGCTGTCACATCGCATCCGCCAAGATAGCTTAGTGGGGCTGAAGAAACTCTTTGCAGCACCACTGCCGACAGTTTTAATGTAACCTTTTTTGGAGAGAGTGTGGTCATCTGCATAATTTGCTTTATTCCCGTTACAATGCCTACGTTGACACCTGCGGATGCACTTCCAGGCATGGCAGAGCACACAGGCTCACTCTGTGCCTGGACTCTGCAGGAAATGAATGCTTTGGAGATCAAACGTCCTGCACAGCTGAGTCACACCGCCATACCAAAGCGGGATACCTGCTGACGGCCATTTGACTTCTACTTTCAAAGGACACAATTTTATGGGGAACCCAGGCACGAAGCAGGAATCCATGCCACAGAACCTCTCGCCTGCCTCAGACCAGTACTTGGGAGGGCTTTGGCTCAACTTGACACAGAGATCACCAACTTCAGAGGTGCCATCTCGAACAGCCAAAGGATGAGGGTTTTAGAGGTGTTTTTTTTGTAGTTTTTTGGTTTGGTTTTTTCCATTAGAACTAAGAATTTTTGGGCTGTTACATGCAAGTCCTCCTGATGCTCCACTGCGGACTCCAAATTTTTCATTGCTATTAAGTGACAACTTTCAAACAGCCTGCAAGTTATCATGGCTAGACACATGGTCCTGAACAGTCGAGAAGCAGAAAAAGAAGAAACACTCAAGTTCTGATTAAACACCAACTTTCATTCCCACCTACACTGTTCAATGTGCATTTTAACTTCAGTTACTCCAACTCTAACTTGCTCTCCTCCTCTAAAAAGTACCCGATGGCAATCCAGCATCAACAAAATGGCAACAGCCAGCAAGCAAGATGCAGCCATGGCTCAGCTGCATGCAGGCAGAAGCTGGCTGCAGAGACGGGCTGCCGAGAGGTCCTGGCGTCGGGATGCAGCTCGACAGGACCTGCACGCTGACTGCTGGGGAAAACCTGCCAAGGAGACTTAAGCTGTTCTGCAGAATCAACACCAGCATTGAACAAGTGAGCACTCACTCTTCTGTAATACAAAAAAAAAAGCCTATATATAGCCTACAACATTAAGTTTTATGTAGGAGTATCCTGCTTCTTAGTCAGCTATTAGGATTTAAGTGGCTGCCTGGTAGGGTGAAGAGGAAAACAGACTGAACCAGAGCTCGTTTGCTTCCCCCATCACACCTCCAAGTCTAGATTGTAATTCTTAGCCTTTTATTATCCTATTAACTAAGTGGCAGCCAGCCCAAAAAATGGATTATGGCAATTCCATAGGCCAGCCGTATACACCACCAGTCTCAGCCTTGAAAAGGAACCAAGTTTTAACTGCTCGAGTTGATTTATAATTGTTGCTTTATCCTAAATATTAATACGATATGTTACACTTGGACTGTTAACATCACACTCCTTAAAGCACAAAGATGTTAAAGTGCCTAGCCCACAGCCAGCAGCGTGACAAGCCTGAGCCAGCAATGTGACCATCTTGAGGCAAACGTGTGTCATTTTTATGGCTTGGGCCACAAAAAACTTCTCAACCCAACCTACCAAGTGGAAAACTGCCAGTGCTGTCGAGCTCGGTCCTCTATATCCATGCCTGCAGCTGCCCCAGCAGCAAGCGCCAGAACTGGAACCTGGCATTGACTCCAAGCTTGGAAATTCATCTACTGCAGTAGAGATCCCTAAACTCTACGTGGAGTACCTGGCTTGAACTACATGACCTTCATTAGGTCTCTTCAAAACCAAATTATTCTATCATTAAAAACAAAAAACCAAAACCCCAGTGTTACCAAGAAGTTCGTGACCAGTACCGTTTGCTCATGTGCACACCCGCTCTGCGTCCAGACTAAGCATCCGAACTGCAGCGACGCTCCCTGAGCCCTGCCACTGCCCGGCAGCGGAGCTGCGAGGCGCTTTCTATCAGACAATTAGTGGAAACAAGATAAGCTACCGCAGCAGACAGCTTCCTTACCAAACCGAGCTGGTAACGTAGACCGTGCAAAGCCTTGGGAAACAAACAAAGGACTGAAAAAGCAACTTTTGAGTAGTGAATTTTTTTTTTTTTTTTAAAACAGTTTCTTGGCCTAGGCTGCAGTCAACACAGCTTGTTCACAGTCTGGGCAAAGTCCTCGCAGAAGGTTTGCTGTCAATCTTCACACATGGGAGTTCTCCCACAACCAGCACTGATCTTTGCATCCCATTTCTCTAAAAAGTGGTTGCTCTCTCCAATCTTGAGGTCTTCCCTAATCAAAATTTTGGTTTATGCATTATACAGAGGAAGAACCCAAGATGCACACTCATTAATACAAAACAAAGGAGCGGTCTCAACAACTGCCCTTACTCCTTATTTCCAGACATGGAAGAAACCTTGTATAGTGCACAAAATTCATGTCAGTTACGGATCATTTATGATTGTAGGAGTTTCAGATCCTGGTGTCTTGAAGTTTCTGAGCATCTCCCCACATCTAATTATACTCACCTATTGCTAAACAGCTATAGCAACTGGGGAACAGAAAAATTAAGCACCCATTAGGGTTTAATGTCTGCAACAGTGAAAACTCCACATGGAAACGATCCCTTCGAAAGCCCTGCTCCGCACCACGTGCCTACCAGACAGAGGGACACGGATGAGACAGAGCTGAGCGAGCTGCCTAAGGAAATTCTTTGCTGAAGCATACAGTAGTTCGCAGGCTCACTGCGCCTGCTAAAAACATCAGCGACATCCTCCGTAGGGATAATATGCCTTTAAATCAATTACACGAGTTCCTCTGTGCTTTGAGAGCATACTGCAACCATTTCCTCCAGTGACCCTCAAGCCCAGGGCCACCTCGCAGCTCCTCAGGGCTCAGCACACAGCTCACCACCCGGCCACATGCAGCTGGTCACCCAGCAGGGGCACAGGGCTGGCACTGGGGCAGTCGAACTCCAGCTAGCTTCGTGGATTCCCAGCGGTGACCCACTAGCCTCCAACAGCAACATGCTCCAGCCCCACGGCACCTCTGCTTCTCCGCAGCATTTGCAGCTGGTGCTGTGACCCACGGGAGAGTTGTTCCCCAGCATCCAGCCCACCACTCCGAAGTACAGCACAGCAGCCAGCCACACTAACGAGCCTCAGGGCATTCGTTATGCCTCCTCAGGTAAGTGATGCCCCATGTACACAGCAGATCCACCAAGCTTTTCACAAGGCAAGTTGTTCAGAGAAGGAATGACTTTTCACCAGAGGGTTGCAAGAGCAGTAACTGAGTGCTGATCTGGGCACAGACTCGAGCATAGAAAAAAAAAATATTGGGTTTGGTTTGGTTTTTTGTGGGTTGGTTTGGTTGTGGGTTTGTTGTGGGTTGTTGTCCCCCCACCCCACCCCCAAGGGGATGGAAACAATTCTCCTCTATGCTTACCAGAGTGTCTGGTTATAAAAAAAAAGTAAGTGTCCTTTGTGAGACTCATTTTAAGATTCAAGAGATTAAACACTACAATTCAGAGGTTTTCAACAGTTTTTACTTTTACTGCATTTGAAACTGTTCAGATCAGGCAGAGAACTTCAGGTCACTATTGCATCCATCACCCTGTACTGTCTACTGGTACATGTTGGGCCTCTGGAAAGGATCTCTCATGAGGTGGAACAGGCAATTGTAAAAATAAGTTCAAATCCAGTCCTTTCAGTGTAGGTTTGGCAGGAACAAAAAAAAAAGTCATACAGACTTTTAATACAGAAAACAATAAAAAGAATCAAACCAGTGGAGCTCACAGGAGCAAATGTAGATTAAAATAGCTCTGCCCAACTTCTTAACGGGCACCCAGAGACCACTTACGTCTCACATCCAGAAGAGAAAGGCATAACATGAAGCAAGTTTAAGCCAGCAGTGTAACAGCAACAGCAACAAACTCAGCTTCTCCAAGAGAAACTGGAAACACCCAAGGGGGCTGGAAGGAAAAGTCAAGAATTTCAAAATTAGGAATTTTTAGGGTGGGTGGGGTAAAAAGTCAAACTGCGGGTAGCTTACAGTCAAATTCCTTAATACTTTCAGTCTGAACACACGTAGGGCTTCTGTTGCCTTAAGAGCCATATACCAAGCTACAGATAGGAGAAGGTAAATGCGTTGGTCTTATGTTCAGGAAAAGCCCCAGGCAGGAGGTGTAATGCACATCCCACTTGCTGTGAGTGCTCCTGAGGAATATCTCAACCACAGGCACAAGGAGGGCTCGGCACTGCCCGCACGCTGCTGGCACAGGGTCAGCAGCGAGGAAGGGTACAACGCGGCAGAGTAAGCTGCCCTGCACCGCCACTGTTTCAGTCTCGGTTGCTCACTGCCAAGCAGGTCCCCGCTCACAGCTGCAGGACCGCGGTGTGGATACCCAGCCAAGCCGCATACAGTAACGCTGCGCTAATTATTTGAGATCCTCTTTGGGAGAAAGAAAAAAAAAAACCACACGAGTCTGAATCTGAGTGTTCAGCCTTTGTACGGCAGCGAGTTTCCATGAGTGCTGCTTTGTTCACCGTGAGTGAGCCCCTCGCCAGCTCTGCGGGGCAGCCCGCCACCGTCGTGCTGACCCCAAAACCCCAGCTCGGCTCGTGAACCAGCGAGGCCAAGCACTCGCTCTGCAGCCACGGAGCAGGAGGCTCCGTAAGGCTCCCCACTCTTGTAAAGCCCCCATGCCCACCTGCAGCTCCCCACACTCTGCCAATGGAGCATCGGGCTCTGGCCGCTCTCCCGAGCGCGCGGGCTTGCCGCAGCATGCTGCCGCCCATGACATCATTGCCAAAACCACCCCGACAATGGGCCCTGTGAGCACAGCCCCCCTCGCGCCCAGCAAAGCGCATTCCCCGCTGCTGAGCTCATCCCACCGCCCCTCCAGTGCCGGCCCCGGGAGCAGCCAGGACACCACGGTTCCGCTCGCCTCTGCCAGGGACGGCAGGAGCACCCCATGCCACTGCCCAACGTGGTAGTCGGAATTCAGCGCCCTGATTGCAAAGCTCTGCGTTCCAGGGGAGAAAGGAGCGGAAGCTGGGCAGCAGGGGCACAAACAGTACTGCAGCCCCTCCAAGCCTCACCATGCAAAGGGAGCCCGAGTCCGCTCGGAACGTTCCTGCTCCCCCACGGGTTTGGGGTGACACAGCAGCCCCCAATCCTGCAGGACAGCTCAGCGGGTGGCACCACGAACAGCAGTTGCATCAACCCCATGGGTGACAGGCTGCCTGAGAAAGTCCCTGAAAAGGGCCAGGGAGCATGGGATCGGGCCGTGGGAAGGGCTGCAGGATTGCACCCACACCACCGCTTGCTCCCACCACCCTAGGGTCAAATGCTGAAGGAGAGAAGGGCCAGGAAGCCAAAAAAACAGGACAAAGCAAGCCGCCTGAGTGCTGATTAATCATTCAGGAATGACTTGTGAAGGAAAGTCCCTGCAGTGGGGATGGATCATGCCGGAAAGTGTAGATTTCTGTTAAACGATGCAGGGAAGGGGGAAGAAAGGAGTCCTCCTGCCTTTGCCATGCTCTGCTGAGAAATTCTTGGCTCAGCTTTTGGAACCAAATGACATGACAAACTATGCCTCCCTCCTCTAGGCATGGGATGGGAGTGAAAGGGGAACAGCCCTGTGCCAGGTCTCTACTCCCCAGGGGTCGGTACATTTATTGCCATGGCACAGCAAGGCTTCGCCTTCCCACCATGGCACGGCTGCTACGCCCAAGTCGGCAACACCACTACCCAATTCACGGAAAACAAGTTTCCCTAAGTAAGACATTAACATTTTAGTCGAATGCAAAATTGTCCAAGCCTAGCATGAAATACTCGTCTAGGAGTCTGATAAACTCGAAGTCGTTATTTCGTGCGCGCACGCAAACAAAAAAGTGCCTCCTCACAACACATCATGTGCTGGCACAACTGGAAAGCCAAGCCTTGATCGGCGAGGCTGAACCGGTAACAACACCGACAGAGTCAGGATTCTGCAAGCGTTAACACTACAAATCTGAGAACTGTCTCTGAAGCATCAGAGTGCTGCAACCATCTCTACAGGATTAAGGTAATCCTAAATCTCACCAGGTCACATCAGGTTGCATCCAGGTTAAAAACCCGGCTACTTCTTGCAAAGGCCTCACTGGGGCTGGCGGAGGCGTTAGGTGACAAGTCATTAGCACTGTGCTGTATCCTACATTACTGAAGGAAGGTCACCAAGCTTCAGTGCAGGGGATCAACAGAACGGTCCACCCTCAGGTACCAGCATGCATCAGAAAGCGAAAAGGTACGAGAGATGTGGCTGTAAAAAGAAAAACAAAATGCCTTGGCAAGGCCAAAGAGCAACAAGTAACCCAGAGGTTTCCAGACGCCAGAGTGACCTCTGTGTTACTGAAGAATGTGTTTACTCACACTGAGGGTAGGTCAAGAAAGTTATAAGAAACAGCATGTAAAATCCTGCCGAGATAAATGAGCCCATTCAGATAGGGCTGTCTAACATCTTCTGCACTGCAGACGCCAGGCACGAAAGCTGCAATGGATGGAGTTTCTGAAGCCAAAACCAACACATTAGAAATTATCAGAAGTGATTACTGTTTGGGGAAATCCTTGGCCACAACATACACCAAGATTCAATTTTTCCATCTGAAACCAGAATCGCTGTACTGACTGTGATTCACTGTGCACAGGGCTGTTCGAAGGAAATCCCCATTCATGCAGCCCTGCACGGCTCAATCCATCTCCACTCCACGGGGCAGCACCAAAGCGCTCAGGACTGGAGCACGCCTTGTGGTCTGGGCTTGGTGACACATCAGAAAACACCCTACCAGTTACTTCAGCTAATGAAAAGACTTGTGGTTTGTCTCAGCTGTGATAGCCTCTGATTCTGAGCGCCTAACAGCACTGCTCCTCACAGGTTTGTTTTGAAGCATTTAAGCACAGATGCTCTGTTACAGATGCTCTACAGACCTCTGTAGCTTAGTGACAAAGTCATTCCAGAATTTATCAGTAGGGCAGCTCTCTGTCCTACTGTTTCCCTGAGAAGCAATAGGAAAGGCACGTAATTAACACGTAATTGTACTCCCACTGCAGACAGGAACAGCCGTTTTGGAAATCTCCCTCCAACATCTGAGCTGCTTCCACAGTTCATTTTGACATTCAGACACAAGTAGGCACTCTTAACATAAACACACAGCACCGAAAGCTGCCCTACACCCACACATGGCCACCAGAACGTGTCTCACCAGGCCACCGCCATTCAGCACTGCCTGATGGTACAGCATTGCCGAAATCAGCTGTCATCCCGCCTCCAAGCTCCGGCCACTGCCACAGCAGCAGCCAGGTGGGTGCCCATCCAGAGGGGTCGGACACTTCCACAAGCCAGGCTGCCTCCCGCAGCCACACACCAAGTGAGGATGCTCCGGGCAGCTGCACAGTCACTGCAAACACGTGCATCCCCTGTGCATCCCTGCAGTCCTGGCAGGCACTGCTGCTTTTCCATGACCACTACGAAGACGTCTTAATGCTGTTGTGTGTGAGCCAGCTAGACATTAATTCTTCATGAGATTTCACACACAGACACCTATCCTCCTCTCCACTGGAAACCATGGCCTTCCCTGCCCAAGAAGGAAGAAGGCCACTTTCTTCCTGGAACGTCAATCCTTAGATAAAAAATATTCAGCGTTGTGCAGCTGCTTCTTGAAGGAAGCAGCTTTCCTCTCTTTCTGGAGAAAGCAGTAAAGTTGTTTGAACATATTTTTGTACGCTTGTGCAACCCAGCCATAAACATGCTTCCATCTGCACCCAGCGCAAGGCTCGCCCTGGCAGCCCGGATTTAAGAGCTGTGTGTTTAACATCCCACACAGGACAGCACTGTGTTTATACGGTTTCAGCTACAAGCCACTAACATAAGGAATGGATGCTTGGCTTAAGGCCCAGGCAATCCATCCAACGGTGGCTGCTGCTATCAGACAGACCGCTTTTGAGAGGAGCCTTCACGAGCAGGAGCACGGCGGTGAATCTGCAGAGGCACAGCCTGCACGGGTGGTCCCCAAACACCTTAAAGAGGACCATATGGGATTCATGGCACAGCCCGAGCACATATTAGCCACAGCTGTGTGACACAAACTTGTGCAGACCACGTACCCACTCCTCCCACCCAAACTCACTCACTGCACAGCAAAGCTTTGCTTCGGACCTGCGAGTTTTGCATCGCTCAGAGAAGCCCAAGGGATGCTGGCTGACACCAGGTGCTGTGGGCTGGCTGCCCCTGGGGCTGCCCTCCCACACCGTGGATCCTGTGCATGCTCAGGAGCCATCCTTCTGCTCTTCCCTCGAGTCTGCTCCCAGCAAGAGGCAGAAGCAGTTCTGCTTGCTTGACACCATCAGCCTAATCCAACTTTGTCAGGAGCTGCTCAGCCATAACAGGCTCTGGCTGCTAACGGCGTTTCCAAGCTAGCCAGCGCTTGGAGGGATACCACCTTTTCTCTCCAGAGGCTGGACTTCAAATCTTCCAACTAAAGGCTTCACACAAGCCTTTCCAAGCTTCACAAGCTCACAGCTCTCTCCCCAGTCTTCCAGAACAGCCCTCCACCACACACATGCTGACTGAGCAGGGTGCAGGCAATTACCCAAATCTTCACCAGCTGCAAGATCTCATTTTTAATCCGCAGTCTCACATTGTTCACATTTGCAAGCCTATTGTATTTCACATTTTTAACACAGCACAAAAAAATAAAGCACTGGCTCGAGGGGCAGTTTTGCTAGAGCTGGAATAGCTGCAGCAACATCACAAGCTGCGCTGTTCTGCCTGACCTCCCGGACCCCTTCCAGTTACCTACCACATTAGGTACAGTGTCAGACCACCTCCTTTGTTATCAATTCCCCCGTTTCACCATGAGAAATGTTTAGTAACATGTTATTATCTCCACTCAGACAGACCAAGAGCCACACAGCTGTTTGTCCTACTCCTGCACAACGACTGGGCTGCTCCTTTCAGCTCCTACCTTTGAGCTTGAATACTTCTGTTGTCCAGCTACTGCTTCAGAAGCCTGAGCTGCTTTTCTTACAGGTAGAGCATGAAATATTCTGCAGCTTGTTAAAGCCCATGTTTAAATAATAAAGCTGGTTAATTAAAATATTTAAGCTTCCTTTGCCTTAGGCAGTGTTTTCAACCAATAGTTGCAGCACTTCATGTGAAAGAGTTAATTTTTCCTCCTTGCAATTGAAAACCTATTAACATTAGATAGTTGGGGTTTTTTTCTCAGTTATTTATCTATATCAGAAGAGGTGTTTCTCTAGTTTTAAACATTGAACTCAGAGCTCGGCTACAAAACCACAGCAAAATTTGAAGTAGGCTTATTGAAGTAGGGTTTTATGCACTAACTTCAGGGGCTTTCCTGGTTGAGTCAGGGTTGCTCAGCAGACCTTTCCACCTGGGAAACCCCAGACATCTCCGCTGTTTGCAGGGCCGGAACTAGCAGCTCCTCACTGGAGTCTGCTGCTCCTGGAGCTTTCACAGCAGAGCAAACCACCTCCATGAGCTGGTCCTCACAGAGTAGCTCCAAACACTTTCCTCCCAGAAAATGGTATATTGTGATATACTCGAGTGACGATCCCAGAAGCCATGTGGTTAATTCTCTGGGACAAGGTCTTTGCAATACCCTTGTCCAGGAGTCTCACACACTCCTATCCCTGTAACTACAGATGTCTGCAAGTCATTCGTGTGCTCAGTAATGCTCATTTAACAGCCACCAATCATCCTGTGTGACAGCACCAAGGGCAGGGCTGAGCAGCCCAGCTGTACCACAGCAGTGAGGTGAACACAGAACTTCAATTAGTGCTTCTTCACTCCTACATTTTGCGGGAGAATCTCAACCACTGGAAGGCAATCTAAGGCTTTTCCAACTTTTTTTGGGTGCAAAACCTATGCCTGGTTACCTGTGAGCCACACTTGCTTCTGCGCAGCTCTGGGGCACACTGCAGCCCAGGGCCACGAGGATCTGCAGCACTCCTTGGTAGCCTGATTTTGTGGCCCCTCAAGCAGACATCTCGCTTGGTCTTTGGCAACTTGACTGAGCTGTCAATCCTCACTCTTGCTCACAACTCAGGTTGGGTCAAGGAAGTACTGTTAGTACAGGAGCTGGTTTATCAACACACAGCCAACCTCTGCCAGCTGGGGCCTTCTCTGATAGTGGCTGTACTGGCTGTGTGGTAGGAGTTATCCTCCCCCCTTTGGCCACCCATGTTTGATGGAGCAGTTCAGTCATCGAGTAGACATGCTGCATCCTCTGTTAAGAGCATCTCTTTAGCCAGCACTAGACACCACAGAGTGACATAACCACAAAGCTTCAAGAGAGCATTAAGTCAGCACCCCCACAGAGGGTCCCGGTCTAAGAGCACCCATGTCTTTGTCCTGACACATGACAGCCACAGTGTCCGGCACTGCGGGCTGCGGCACTGGAGTCACCACTCTTTCAAGAGTCACCACAAAATTTCCTAGCAGTCACCAGCCTAGTTTTTCTATTTCTCCATAGTGGCATTTTACCACAAGTCTAAAAGAGTTATCAAGAGAAATAATCCTCAGAGACAACTAAAACTCTTTCTATTTGACTTTTAATTAGATCATTGATCTTGTTCAAGCAGTTACATAAACTATCAGATATTTGCATGCAACCACACTGTTAATCAACAGCCAGAACAAAGCCAAAGCAAAACAACTGGTATCCTGAGCCTTCCCACAGCCGGCGTGTTAAGTTTGCTCAGACACCAGCTCTTCCCCAACACAGGAATTTGGTAACGAGCAGCATCTGAGCAAGTGACAACTGCTCAGAGCCACCGCAACCAGCAGTGACTCCAGCAACCAGCAGCTCCGCAGGAGCATCCAGGTGTTGGAGCTGGCTTGAAGGTGCCTGGGCTTTGGAGTATTTGCGAGATCAAAAAGCAGAATTACTCCGAGCCTTGCAGAGAGAAGGAAACCCTGCAGAAATTCACTGTCCAGCTATGAAGGTGAAGTAATACTTGATAACTTGCACCATCAAGGCGACAGTTAGACACCAACTTTGTTTAGCAAGCCAGTGTTCCCCATTTTGTAGAGAGGATCAAAAGCAGTCAGATTAAGCCAAGATTTGTGTCTCACACCATGACAGATACAAGGTTGGTAATACACTCCTGAATCAGAATGGTTTGGGTTGGAAGGGACCTTAAAGATCACGTACTTCCAACCCTCTTGCCATGGGCAGAGACACCTTCCACTACACCAGGTTGCTCAAAGCCTCATCCAACCTGGCCTTGAACACTTCCAGGGATGGGGCATCCACAACTTCTATAAGCACTGTGTTCCTACCCTCATTGTAATAAAATTTCTTCCTTATATCAAATCGAAATCTACCCTACCAAGGTATATTTGTTATACTGCCAGTTCCCATCCAGGGAGATGCATCAGAGACAAGCACAGGACCCTCCACATACCCCCCAGCTCAGGCTCTCTGCTCCTGTGATCTGAGCCCAGCAGGACCTGCTGCTACCACTCACCTTATAATAAAGGGAGGATCTGCACAAAGGTCTCCTCCAAGACGTACTCGTCAGTGTATTATCATTGAAACCTGCGCTAAACTGGCTTGCCAGGATTTGCCTATGGGAAGTCCACTAAAACTGCTGCACCTAATGCTGCAAGGTTGTTGCGAGAAAAGGGAATGCAAAACAGTTAATTACACCAATTAAAGGAAGCACAGATAGAGCACGTTAGCATCTAGCCAAGGGGAATAGTATTTCCTCTTCTGTGTTTGAATAACCTTCAGATGTACGTATCATGGGTGTTTGCTCAGAGCGGCCAGCTGCACTGTGCCTTCTGCTGCAGGGCTCCGGAGGAGACTTTCAAAGCTTGTTTACACACCAGAGCTCACCAGTTGCCACCTACAGCTCGTTTCTGGCCCACCAACCACGACAGTGCCCTTTAACATAGCCTGGGAAATACAGACACACGCATTGTCTTCTCACCAGAGCAGCCACAGACTAATCAAACCCAGTAGGCAGCAGCAAGTGCCCAGGGCAGCCCAAAATCGCTGTGAGCTGCACGCTGCGGAAGAGACCTGGCCACCAGCATCCTAGCCCCAGCTCAGGCTGGAGCAGCCCCTGGGTCCAGACGCACTCACGGCACCTATGCAAGGCACAGGAGCCGATGTTTCAGAGCAGCACTTAGCAGCTGAGCCCAGAGCCCATCTTGCCAGCAGGCAGTGCGAAGCATCCCCTAGATCTCCGCACAGAAAGCGGGAAGCAGCGCACCATCTGCGGGCTCACAGGAAGGGCGGCCCCACCGCTTTCAGCGATGGCTCCGCCGCAGTGCAGCGGGCCCGCGGCCGGCAGCACCAATGCCTGCACCCCATCCAGACTGGCAGAAGACAGCGAGAGCCTCCCTGGCAGCGCAGCGAGAGCAGAGGGCTGCTCGGCACAGCACCCGCGCCACGCAAGCACTGTCTGCGGCAACGCGCCACCAGCTAGCACGCACCTGGGTGATGCCGGGACGTGCTGCTGCCACTGCCCTTGCCCAACCTTTCCGTCATGGCAGGCATGGTGGGTGTCAGTCTGTCTGTCTGTGCCCACCTCACCCTCAGAGGACCCAGTGTTTGGGAACCATGCTGCCACGCAGCCTGGCCAGCTCATGCTGGAGCAATTCAATGCTCTGACAAATAAATGCGTCATGATTTACAGCAGGCCCTGAAGCAAGAGAGAAGGAGCCACAGCCCATGATGTCATCGCAGCCCACAGCCATTTTTGTGCTATTACTGGGTAATATTGGCAGGAGACTTCATGCAACCTGCTGCTGCTGTTAGACAAAAACAGCTTGTCCCTTGACAAGAAAGATCCCAGCCCAGACGTTCAAAGTTCTACCACCAACAACTTACCAGCCCGATTGGTAAAACTTGCTATATTCCAGCAACCCAGAGAAAACAGCTCTGAAACATCAGCCGAATTTATGCTTTAAAGTTAGAGATTGCCTTCAGTATTTATTGGCTCCTTCACATTAGATTGGCTGTCTGCACCTGCGAGTTGTAAGGAACAGCAGAGGACCATCACCTGTTGACTCAGAGGAAACACTCCACTGGCAACCAGACGGTGCAGCTGCACATGTGACCAGTCTTCTCAGAGGGTTTATTAGAGAGCCACGGCTGCTTTCTTCCAAGGGCAGTACCAACAGGAGGTCCAAACCACCCCAGCCCATCACACCAGGGAGACAAGACTAGGCAGCTCCATCCTCTGCCCACCCCCAGGCAGCTCCAGGGCAGAGTCTGCTGTTACTCAGGACAAGGGAGGATGTGCAAGGCAGCCCTTGCCTCCCCAGGACCTTGGGCAAAGCTGCATTTGGCTGTTGTTTGAAGTGGCCTAGCTTGTTTTCACCAACACACAAAAAAATCCAGTTTATTCTTACAGTGGTTGTATTACAGTTGCCACGTCCTAGCACAGTAGGAACTAGACATTGCATACATCTCACTACGGATGTCGGACTTCAACGGCTTACAGCAGAATAGCATTTACACAAGGAATTGCAATCCATCACAGCAGATCTAATCCTCACTGATGTACCAGATATTATGAAGATACCTCCAAAACTCAAGATCAGTTGGAGGAGGGACAGAAAGCTAAAGGAGACAGGTTAGAGAACACATCAGAGCTCAGAGAACCATCCAGTTATGATACAACACAAACTCACTGCAAGGCTTTCGAGTACAGGATCTAGGATTTATCTCCTAATGATGATCTGGAAGAAAGTGTCTTCCCTATTAGATTCCAGAGCACCAGTCCTTACTCAGGAGGAACACAAACAGGTCAGAGTGAAGCTACAGAAACTGTTGCCTTACGGAGGGAAAAAAATCCCACACCAAGTTCCCAGAAGCAAGATATAAGGGGAAAAAACCTCACTCGACCTTCATTGGATTAATCCAAATCAACAGGCAGAGTTCACTTAGCCCATCAAAGAGATAACCTCAGATCTCAGTTGACTCAGCTCTGAACTCGAGGTCAAGATCCCAGGAAGAGCAAAGGTAGCTCCGCTCACTCCACCCAGGCAGTGGCTGCAAGAAGGGTGGGTGAACATCCACCCCTACCACACACAGTACTAGAGCAATTGAGAAGATACAGGAGCAGCTAGCACAGGTTTCACGGACACAGTATTTTCACGAAAACTGCTACTCTTATTTCTCCAAACACAATGTGAAGGCACGTAGCTGTTCTCCACCTACACTTTTAGCATGAATTCAGCCTGCAACAAACTAACCCCTGTGAGCAGGGCCGTATGGTGGAGGCTGCAGCAAAGACTGCTCAGATCTGCTTGCAAGGATGGGCAGTGCCTTCCCTTAGCCTTTTCTACATGCATTTTGGTTTGGATTCTTCCCCCAACAGTTAGCACTCAGCTACGCAGCATTTCCTTCCTCCAGCATGGACACGCTTGGAACATTTCATTCTGTTTTTCTTGATAAGTCCAAGCAAACTGCAACAACACATCCTTACCTACTTCCACCTATCATGTGTGCCCATCACCACCTTGGTGCACCTGCATGGAGATGACTCCCTCTGCCCATGGGTGGGTGCTCTGGAACAGGACCCACAGTGCTATCAGAGTACACACACAAAAAGCAAATCTCAGAAACCTACAGGTTTCCCTACAGAAAGCCTGGCTACCTCATCAAGAGCCAAAGTCAGGGTCAATGCTTTGCACCCAACAGCTGCTGCGACAGGCTCTTCAGGCCACCAGTATCCAGGAAAAACAGAGCCAAACCCTGCGCCACTGAGCCTTGCATCTTCGTTATCGTAATGACTTACAGGTCAGGTGCCGTATGCGTGAGCCATGTACCACGCCAGGCAGTAAAAGAAGGCAGGTCCACAGGCAGCTCCACCTGGTGCTGGTGGCAGAGACCTGCCCAGTGTCACAGTGCAGCAGAGGTCCGTTCACACTGGCATCGCCTGCAACACGCTGTTTTGCTCCGGTGTGCTTGCTTAGCATGTATTAGCGGTCTAAACTCAGCAGGCCCTTGTCTGAGTCCCAAACTAGCTGCACATCAAAGTCTGTTTCTGAGAGGCAGCGAGAAAAGAGAATTCCTCTGCAGCTTGGGGTCATTGTTTTACTTCCCATCGCTTGGAGCAGACACTGAACAATACTGGCAATGCAGAAGCATGGCCACACACAAGGCTAACCACGTTCTTAGATTACAGTTGCAGGCTAGGAAAAGAGTTATCCTGACCCATTTAGATTTAAATGTCCCCATGTAAATCAATACAGAATATGGCATTAGAACACGGAGCAGTTAAGACTTCAATCCTCCCTGAATAGCTGGCATAGCGTTCAGTGCCTCAAATGAACAAGCTGTTTAGCACATTAGCCTAACCGGTCCCAAGTAATTTAACTGAAGTTTGATCACTTTACAAGTTTCCGCTCATACGTAGAAGAATGCAAGAACAGTCTGTGTAAGCTGCCTTAAAGTTTCCTGTAACTTGGAGCAAATAGCTCATGCAAAGACACTTTTTCTTGAGACCAGCAGTCCAACTATTGAAACAGAAGGTCCTGAGGAGACCAACCACTCTCAGAAACTGAAGCCACCTCCAGTCTCCAGCAGTCAGGCCCACTGCCAGTCTATCAAAACTAATTTTCAAGGGGAAGGATTAAGCATCACATTTCCAAGAAGCAGAAACCTGCTTCCAAGACACACTGGATATTTTCCAGAAAACAACCTCCAAGGAAGTCACAGGTAAGCGGCAGACAAAACGCAAATGTACTTTGACTACCTCCTTATGATGTGTTAATAGCACCTGGAGCGAGGCAGAGAGACCCTAAGTGTACACAGCCTGAAAACACATTTTCCTTTTTTCAGTTTTCAAGCACCTAGCTGTAGGTGTCACAGAACAATACATTTACCAAGTTCTAGAAAAGATACATTTTCCTCTAAAAAATTTAAGATTGGCTTTATCGCCCTTCAGTGAGTGCTTTAAAAACCTAGGGAAGAAAGTTGGTTTTTAACCATTTTCCTAAAATGAGACTTCAAAGAGGTACTCAAAGGACTCACAGGTCAAGATATTTCCATCTTTAGAGCAGGCTGGAGGTCTGCACTACAAAGCACAGTGCAGGCATCAAGTACTCACTCGTTAATCAAAACCCTACCTGATACACAGGTTAGGCTTGGCCAGAAAGAGACAGCCCCTCCAGAAGTACTGTTGCCACTGGGACATCCCAAGACCACTGAGGTCTCCACGAGGCAAGTACTAACACAGCACAGTTGTAACCTCATCCTCTCCTCACCTATCTCCCTCCTGGCATGGCTCAACTCCCTCCAGGCACTGCAGTGGGTCTCAGGACCACCACAAGGACAAACCTTAAAACCAACCCCACTATTGTAGCTGAGGCTGGCATGGGACCCCAGTGACACCCTGCAGCTGGGAGGCAAATCAGAGCAGCTCACTTGTCTGGTGAAAGTGCAACCCAACAGAGAGACATGTTTTTCAGTTTGATCAACCCAACTGCTGCAGCGTAAGATTGCAGTTTTACCAAACAAGCCAGCCAGCCAGTCAGCACCCATCCTGCCTCTGCCAGTGACACGGGGCTGCCGGGCGAGCAGCGGCCATGAAGATGCTGCCAACCAGCACAAGAGTGCACCTGGGACCTGCTGGCTGCAAGTTTGGGGACAACTTGGAGGGTCAGAGCCCGAAAGTGCCTGCCAGACTTCAGAAACAGAACACCTGTGTCTATAAGCTAAATCAGTTGATTCCTATTGTCTGGCATCAGGGTTTTGAGGGCCAAGCTCAGTGCCAAATTACTGTCGATCCCCTCTTCTTTGCCAGTTGGTACAGCTTCTACCAAGGCATGATGTGGCTCCTGTACAAAGTAATCTGCGGAGTTGATCAGCTCCTTCAGCCAAGACCAAAGCCCTTGTGCTCTGCATTCCTGGCATCCTACTCTGCAGTGCCTGTCACCACGCACGCCACTCAGCACCCAGGAATCTGCAATTATCTCAGTCTAGCAGTCAAAAAAAATAGCTAGACTTAACACTTGTTAACACTTGAGCAGCACAGCAGCTACCTCGTGTTGAGTAGACAACTCTATGAAGTCACCTGCCCTCACAGCAGCTTCTCCAGGGCTTTCAATCCCATCTTTGCTAGATGGCACAAAGCATCTATGTGCTTTATGGCCATTTTTACAGTAAAGCACACATGCAGTCACATCTGCTCTGAAGCAAAGGCACTTCATGCCTAGAAAAAAAGCATCCTGAAACTCCCAAAAGGCTCTGAGCAGAGACTAAACAACAGGTAATAGTAGCAGGAGAGGCCGGACTCCTAACTGTGCATCCAGAAGGGGTGGCAGTCAAACACTGTAAATTTAACTGATTTCTCTGTGTATAGGCAGACTTATTTTAAGTGGACAAAAACTGAATGCCAAAAACTTGCTACTGAAAAAGTTTAAAAGTGTAGTATAGCAGCAGCAGCTGAGCCATAATACATAGCTTCCAAAACATTCCTGGAAGTCAAACAATAACTGGAACAGGCACTGCATCCACTTAGCAGAGGTCTGATGGCATTATTAATGCCACAGACAGCAGCCACAGCTGTCAGGTTTTCTTGGCTGATTTGGCTCCGAGCTGGCCCTGAACACCCCCAGGCCCTGAAGACCAACCTGATCATAAAAGTTTTCTACCTAAAAGCCTTTATTGGTACATAGATCCAGACATCATAACAGCCTTGGTTTTGTTCAGCAACACAGAAGAAGAGACTAAAAACTAGAAACAAAAAGAAAGCCCCAAGTTCTGCAGAACCTTCAGGGAGAAATGCACTCGGGGCAGGCAGTGATCCCAGCCGACACTGTGCCTGCAGCAGAGGTGGCGTGGGCTCCCACCCCTTCCACCAAGCAGAGCACCGCAAGGCTTGCTTTGAACATCTCTTTTTGGAAAGTGAGTTTGGGATGTTTTTTCAGGAGTGGCTCAGTTTATCCAGGACTGTACACGCAGGAGGGCTCCTGTGCTACCACTTGGCTCTGGTGGCACAGCACGGATGGAGCTGTAAACCACTTCATGCAGAGGCTGGGATACAGCAAAGGCCATAGCAGCCATTTCATTCTGCAAAGCTTCAACTACAGAGGTTTTGGGGCTGGGTAATTTTTGTTGGGTTTTGGCATTTTGGGAGTTTGTTTGGTTGTCGTTTTAAGTTTTGTTGTTTTTTTTTCTAATAGCCAACACGAGTAAACTGCAGAACAGCTAGACAAGTCTTAAATGATTACAGCCACCCTGCAGCTCAGTCTAATCCGTACGTGAGCTGTGCTGTTGCTGCAGCATTTCTAGAAAGGAAGTCGCTGGAAGCCAGGCCAGACCGGACTAACCTTGATCTCCCAAACCCACAGCCCTCGGGAAGTCCCACAGACAAATCGGAAGGCAGCTGGAGCGGCAGCGTTTTTCTAGGGCAAACAATACAAGAGGAGAGGAGCGCTGCCCTGGTTAGAAGATATTCCAGTGGCTGAAGTGGAAAGGTGAGCTCCAGTGTTAGCAAAAGCAAGCTCAGCCCGGGAGTCAGCAGCTGCAACTCGAACCCCACTGTGTGCAAAGGGAATGCAACTCTGAGTAAATAATTAGCACCAGCTCCATTCCCAGCTGCAAGTACATTAGCTGTTTTGCCCTAGGAGGATAATCAGCCATTCGGGACCCAAGAGTCCTTATTCATCCAAAGCTGCTTTTACATGTTAGTAGAGAGGAACATCAGAGTACCCACCTACTCCACTCAGCCACAGGTTTCCAGGGAGGGCCAAGTCTTTCCCAAACTGGAGAAGCTTGTATTTTCATATTATTGTAGCTAAAGCCTCTGAAAGGAAACAACTTTCACCTTGGCCAAGAGTTTTAGGCAACTAAGCAGAGCTGCATTCACCCAAATTCAGCTGTGCAATTCATTGAGGCCAGTCATCAGGAGACAGTAAATAGAGTTATCTGGCAAAGAGCTAGAAACAGCATTCGCATTCCTTCCCAGAGATCTCTCAGGCATTCAAATTATTGCTTTACAGACTGTTGCAGCCATACCTGAGCTATTCCCAAAGCGGTCACCACACGCATTCCTGAGGAATCATCTGCAACCCAACATGCATGCAAACAGCTTCAACTTCCTGAGCAGACCACCAGCCATCCAGCAATTGCACCCTCCAGGATGGCATGGACAGTCAAACCTAGTGACAGCCAGGGCAGGCATTAGCTCAAACCACCTACTTCCAGGAGTTAGCAGAGCTCCTTGTACATTTTCTACCACAGCAGAAAGATTAAGGAGAAAGTGCAGCCTGTTCAAAAGCTGCAACTGCACTTAGGCAAGCATCCACGCTAGCCTGAACAGCGGCATCATCTACTGGGCTCTCGCGAGCAAGAAAAATCTCCTCTTGCTCTTCTACCACCTACGGAGCACGTATCTCCCCGCAGCTCGCCCCACAAGAGCCTGGCTCCAGCACCCTGCCAGTGCCCAGCTGGGCACAGGCTGGGGTGGGCATCGTCCAGCTGCATCTCCTGCCAGGGCTGTTGGAGGGGTCAGTACCTGGGGAAGGGGGCTGCGCAGGGAGAGAACGTGCTCTGGAATCGGGTTTCTTCAGGAAAAGACCTGAAAGCAGAGCCTCACCTATGAGATACTGACTAAGAGAGTGTCCTGAGGAGGACAGGATAGCAGTGACAGCCCTGACAGGACAGCCCCACAGCACACACAGCTTTAGACCAACAGTACGCTGCACCTCCAGAGCTTGCTCTTTAGAGAAAGAAAAAGCAGCGATTCCTCAGCTTCTAACCGCGCAGCCCCGCGGAGCCCGGGCGGCAGCACCCTGCGGCAGCCCAGTGCCCCCAGCCCGGCCACGCTCTGCGGTGCAAAGGTCCGGCACAGGAGAAAAACCACAATGAAATGAGGAAACAAAACCAAACAACCCCAAAACCACCCGCTGGGGACGCACTCACCGATGGAGACCAGCTTGATGCTCTCCCGCTCCAGGAACTCGAGGGCCACCGAGACGTTCTCCAGCTGCATTTGGCGGAAGGTGGGCCGCTGGTGGTACTTGCGGTACATGCGCTTCTGGCTCAGCACCTCCAGGAGGGCGATGAGGCGCAGCCCGTCGCTCAGGTCGTGCTGCAGGTTGCCGATGCGCTTGTTGACGCAGCGCAGGTGCTCATTGCACCAGCGGGTGAAGGTGTTCTGCTGGATCCGCTTCCAGGGCGCGTCCTCCGCCAGGTCCTTCTCGGTGACCGGCATCTCGCCGTCGGGATCGGTCGCTCTGCGCCCGCCCTGGCCCCGCGCCTGCGTGCTCATGGCGCAGCTCCGCTCCGCCTCCTCCGCCGCGATGCGATGCGATCCGCTCAGCTCCGCCCGCGCCCCGCCCGGCCCGACCGCGCCCGCCCGCCTGTGGGGAGGGAGCGCGGCGATCAGCGACGGCCCCGATCCTGCGCCTGGTCCCGCCGCTGCCTCGGCCCGCCCGCTCCGCGCTGCTCCTCGGCTCTGCGCGGGGCCCGCGCCGCCGCCCGGCCTTTATCCGCCGGGAGCGGCACGCCCTCGGCTGCATCAGCCTCCCGCGCCCCGCCGTACCGGCCCCGCGGGGGGGCTGCGCGGGTGCTGGGCTGGGCCGGGCTGGACCGGGAGCGCGCCCGGCTTTCCCTGCCCCGGCGGGGACGGTGCCTGCGGGGGGGCCCCCGCTGGACCGACCCTCGGGTGGCCGTGGCGCCGGGCGGGGCCGGGGAGCGGCCCCCGTGGCGCTGCTGCACCCACGGGAGCGCGGCTCACCTGGCACCGCGGCACGGCCGGGCTGCAGCTCCCTGGCACTAGTGCTGCGTTGCACCGCTGCACGGCCGGGAGCACAACCCCCAGGGCACGAGTGCGCGCGTACGAGCGCGGCTGCCCTGGCACTCACTAGTGCGTGGCCGGGGGTGCCAGCCCCCTCGCCCCGAGGCACCGGCACGACTGAGACGCACCGTACAACCGGGGAGCGCAGCCCCCGTTGCCCTCGCGCGCACCCGGGGCCCCGCAGAGCAAAGGTGACCCCACCGGGGTGGCGGCTGCGGGTAAAATGCTGATCTCCGCGGGCCGAGAGGGACGCGACTCTGCACATCTGTAAAATGCTGCACATCTGTAAAATGCCGCAGCCGCTGGGAGCACCGTGCGAAGCGCAGCCGGGGGCAGCGGAGGCTGGTGGGGCTCGCACAAGACGCAGCGCGCTGAGGGGCAGCACCCTCTGCGCTCATACGCGCGATTTTATCAACCGTTTAAACAAAATAGAAACTTCAAAAAGTGATCAAGTAAGGCTTGCGTTCTTGGGGGTTTCTCTCCTTTTTTTTCTGCATTTTGTGACTGATTTCCTGGCCTGCCACTCCCTGCCGACATGCAAGACTGTGACTTGTCGCTGACTCATTTGATGACGGTAAAGAGACAACAGAACTGCCCCATCTGCAGTTGCTTCATGCTGACTCTCTACAGGTTCCCGACACGTCTCATGCCACTTACCGGGGCAGTGAAAGCTGCAGTGAGGTGTCCTTGCCTGTCCCTGCCCCGAGGGAAGCCTGTGCCCACCCGCTCGCCCACCCCTCGGGGCTGATCCTGCGCACACTTACAGTCTTGGCTTTGCTGCCAGGAGCTGCTGCACCGATGTCAAGCGAAGTGTAAGCCTGCGTCTCTGTTTACATCAAGGCTGTCACACTGCAAGATGTGAGAGCCTGTCAGAGAAAAAAAAAATCCATTACAACACAATCAATAAAAGTCTAATTTAATTAAATGACCATAGCCACTCAAAACTCAAATTAGAATACAGACTTCCAACTATTTTCTTTCAAGGGTCTAAAGCCTTTACTAAACCGTGGCACTGTGGTTTCTCTCCAGTGACCTCACGACTCCCCCAGGCTACATACGTTTTATTAGATAAATTTGTTGACAAGAGAATAAGAAAGAAGCAAAGACGAAGACGAGGTAAAGTGGGAGTTATGCCTAAACCTCGACTGCTCCCAACCAGTCGGCTGCATCACCTCCTGTTTTAAAATGATGAAAGAAATCAGGGGGCAGATACTGAAATGATGAGGTGTATCTCGTGGTACAGCAGCCGCTGTCCTTTTCTTAAACTATTGAGCCAAGAAGCAGGAAAGATTAAAATAAAAACTGACTTGAACTGAGGGATTTTATTTACAGAGCAAAACTGGTGACAGGCTGTAGAGGTGCCCCAGGCAGGGCAGGATGTGCCCCCGCGAGCAGCTCCCTGCCATCGGCACAGGCTGGTCTGGCCCAGGGGAAGGTGGGCTGGAAACATGGAGCTGAGCCTTTTTTTCAAGGGCTTTTCTCCCATCATCCTATACATCTTTTAATAGATGCTAATTGCTTATTGACTTTGGCCTGGGTTGGGACTCCTTAGCAACCATTCCACATCCGGACTATCTGATTGCTTATAACATTTTAATTTCAGTTCCTTCTCACTCCCGCACCTAGTAATGCACACTCTCTTTAATATTGTTTTGTGCCCGGGCCACACTCAGAGTTGAAGTTTCAGCCATATTTTCCTGTAACAAAAGAAGTGAATAAAAGTTAAACGAGGAAAAGGCAGAGTCAGGATCAGGACCTTAATTGTTAACTTCAATATTTAGCTAGAATTTTCAATAGATGTCATTTTTTCCGTAGACCCAACAAAGAAAATATTCATTGCAATGATGTATTGTGCAACAACATGTTCTGCGCACATAAGGACAGCGGTTTCTTTGAGTGGTTTTGCACCACTTCATCAATCCATGCACCCACCCCATCAGCAGCGTTCCGACCCTTAAGCAGACGTGAAGCACTCCGTGAAGCGCTGGCATGGAGCTGTGAGCCCAGCTCGCCGCATCAGCCTCAGTAAAAGGGCCGCGGCGCAGTCGGGGCTGTTGGTGCCTGGGACCGCGCGGGGCGGGTGGGGTGCTGGTGGTCTGGATGCAGCAGCCCTTCCCTGCACATCGCAGGGCTTTTGGACAGAGTTCGGCCTTCTGTGTCCTGATTGCTTTCACGATTATTGGGAGACAAAGACTGCTTTATGGGAAGAGAAGGAAAAAAAGCAAAATAATTTCTGTTCTGAGGAACAGATCCTGTTTCCTTCCGTCCTTCCTTCCCACTCGCAGATGACATTACCAGCTGTGGTCTGAGCACCACTTCTGGTCGACGGGCAGCGGAGGGGGGCACTCCTGGTGTGCACCCCACCGCCTGCGTGGCTGTTTGAGATCAGTGCAGGAGAGGGACCATCTCTGGGAGCTGCCTGGCCACAAGCGTGCCACCCAGCTGTGGCAGTGACTGCCGTGCTGGGCAGCTCCTCCAGCACCAACACCTTGTCATCCACAGCGGATGAGAGTTCCCCTGTGCTGCTTCATGATCGAGTCGTTCTTGGGGTCACGTTTGGCCTGAAAAACTGGATTTCCTTTGAAATGAAGTTGGAAGACACTTTAACACAAATGAACACGTGTTTCAAGTTTCGTCAGGAGGTGGAGAAGTAAAAACAAGCTAACCCATGAATCTGTACTTGCTGGAATACCGTTTCAGTACTGCAGATTATTACAAATGAACTAACGTATGCCTTACAGAAACACCTTATGTGTATATTTATATGGGTAGATGTTTGTGTGGACATATGTGTATATGCAGAGAGAGAAGGAGATTTCAACGCTACTCTCTGGGCCAGATACTTTTTTCTTTTGATTTGTCCTCTGTGACGAGTATCTTTCCATCCTGGCTCTTCCTTTGCTCACTAGATGCAGACATAAGGAAGGAAGAACTCTGTCATTGCTTTTTTGGTTCTCTTTAAGCAGTTGCAAAACACAGCATTGAATTTTTTCCACTGTTTTAAAAATACTCTTCCTCCCTCTTTATGATAATTCTCTGCTTGACTTAAAAAGACCCTGTTTATGCAGCAGCAGAGGTCTTCCACTGCCACATTCCTGATGTTTTATCATAGAACTGCTCAGAGTATTTTGTGTTTGAAAATGCAGCCTTGACAAATGGAATGAATTGTAATGGTATTTGGTTTCTCTATGTTTAGCTAAGAGACATCGAAGGATGTCTCTCAAGCCAGAGTATGGCATTAGGCGCTGTGAATTTACAGGGAGCTGCTTTGTAGGCAGGAATGAAATAATTAGGAGCATAGTTTGAATGGTAAAGGTAAATAAAAGTTGGCTGGCCTTTACGGGTCTGCTGCTGCTCTTCCTGGAATCCGTGATAATCCTTAATGGAAATTTAATCTCAGCGCAGATTATTATCACACCTTTCGGGGCCCTGGAAGCATACTGTGCAACTCCGCAACGGACATTTGCCGTAAGATTTTTGGAGTATCCTAATAGTAGGGGGAAGGGGCAGCCCTGCCCGCTGGCTGTTTCATGCAGGAAAGGTCTGTGAAAGCCTGGCTTGGAAAAGCAGAAGGGCGTGGGGAGCGGCGGCGCAGGCCCTCGCTGACATCAGTGGACAGGCAGCGCATGATGGGGTGACTAATGAAGTCTGAGGTCTGCTTCGGGGTAATCGACTTTATCACAGTCTCATGTGATGATATGTTCTTGGATTCCTCCGAATCATGGGCTATTTATGAGAGATCCTGGCCATTGGGGACACTGTGCATGTTCTCTGCTTGACGCATTATTCAGCAACAGCTTGCTTTGGTCGTAAGAGGACAAGAATCAGAATTAGTATCAAATGTTAATCCAACATCTGCACAGTTTGCTTAGAGCAGGAATCGGCTGTGGCCAAGCGTTCAGGGCTGAGCCTTTGCAGGTGGAAGGGCTTTGCCACTGGCAGATCATGGTTCAGTTAGTACCTCTCTGAGGATCTGTGCAGCTAGAAACATCATCTTTTAAAGATTTCAGAGGTGCTGCTAATACACAAGAGCACTAATTTTTTTCCTACACTACAACTAACCCCGTACAAATTACTTTGAAGATGCATCACATCTCAGCAGAAATGTGTGGTGAAAAGCCAGCAAGATGCCTCCGTCCTTTCCAAAGGCTTCTGTCAAAGCCACAACGCCCTGAGGGTTTGTACCCCAGGGCTGTCAAAGCCTGGGAGTTGTCAAGGCAATGGCTTGGAAAAGGAATAACTAGACCATGGGCTATAGCACCCAGCTAGCTTTAGAAATTTATCCAGAGATTTTAAATATTTATAAGTTTTTGGCACATAATAGCCTTATCCAAACACAGAACAGCATTGTGCACTGCAACAAAAGTCATGTGCAACAAATGCCATAAAATAAATTATAGCACATTCAAAACGCTGTGCAGATGCTAATCCTCGCAGCGCCGCAGGGAGACTCGTCCGCTAATCCAGCACTCAGCCGCTAACGTTAAAGACAGAGGAGCTGAGGCCCAAAGTAGTTAAAGGTTTGGTTTTCCAGCAGCCGCAGACACCGTAACTCGATGGGATTTCATGACTAAGTGACCATAAATGACATTGCCGTGCGGCCAGCAGCACCGATCCTGGCTCAGCAGTCACAGCCAGGTCCCCGGGGGGCAGCACCCACTCTCCCACGTCAAAGGTTTCCAAACACTCTGCACATTTTCTTCTCACAGTACGCTATTAACTGAGTTTTAAAAGACAATAGAAGTGTTTCTTCTCGATTGATAAAGTAGTCATTAAGCCTCTCCTTTTGTTACTGTGGTCGCTACCAAGCGAAGCAAAACTGAGACAAGTCGTTCAAGTCAAAGCATGAATTCAATGGATTGCGTCATGGATTGCATTTTCCTTATTCAGCAGCTCTATGGAAAGCAAAGGAGTTCTGCATCATACAAATATTGGCTGGGATGTCTGATACAACTTGTTCTGAGTTTTTCCATCTTCTTTTTCCTCCTACCTCTGTTATCCAGGGAAGACAGCAATACCAGAGCACGGAGCAGCAGTTCAGTCCAAATCGAACAGAGGGATATCTTTAGGCAGAGAAATCTCTAGAAATATTCTGAAAAATATAAGACTTCATCCTGGAACTTGTGTTGAAATTTATCATTTGGAAGTCTATTCAAGCAACAGTTGCTTGTAGGAGCAGTTGTGTCTGGGGCATTTTTTTCATCTCTCTTCTGTCTGGAAGAATATGATTTTTCTTCAGTATGCAGAGGTCTTGCTGCATTATATACGTGTATGTATATGTCTTGCTGCATTATGTCTGTATCCAGAAGCTGAAATTGGTGCCAAAAGCAGCCATCCATCTGGCAAAGACAGTGCTTTGCCAGAACTTAGAGTGCTGCTGTTGCTTTGGATCCTGGAGAGACTTGCAGCTGGAATCTAAAGCTCTGGTTTTGACACAGGCTGTACACGGCTCAAGAGCAAGGCTGCTCCTGCTTTTCGCTATCCTGTGGCAGCTGAAATCAGGAGAGACATCCAAACTGGAATCTGTTTAGCACATACTGGGCATTCCCTGGAAGTGTGTCTCATTCGGGAATTCACCTTGTTTCTCTGTCCAAAATACCCTCCCTGCTTGCTCCTATGGAAATGCTGCAAAGTTCATCAATTTTTCTAGATTCATCTATTTTTCTGATTGATAAACTGCTGCAGGGTGTTTAATTTTACTTCTAATTTGCAAAGACAGTTTTAAGTGAGAAATGTATACTTGCAGCCATGGATAGGCACCTTTCTCTTTGCAAAATCCAAATAAAAGTTGTGTCGGTACCTGAGGATGATGCCTGGCAGCGCAGACGTCCCCAGAGCAGCGCCTGCTCCCAGCCAGAACACCCACCGAGCACCAGGAATGCAGTGATGGCTGCGCTGTGGGTGTCTGAGCGAAACGTAGCTTACCCAAATAAATGTGACTTGACATATCAAACACAAAGTTGAAAAATAATTTGAAATAGCAACTCATTTTTAAAATAACTCAGGATCTGATTTCATGACCTGGGAAGTCAAATCCTATACAAAACCACACAATGCTCCAGTGTGCAGCTAATCGCAGCTTCCTGCCTGTATCAGATACCGCAGGCATGGTCCTCATTAGCCATTTTCTGTGCTTGCTTCCAGCTTTACCTACTGCTCATGTTTGCATCCAGAGTAAGCGAGGCTCTCTTCCTACGATGATACGCCCATTTTTCTCAAGGTCTGGGCTTCTTTTCTTGTGCTTGTATGCCATGAGTTGGAGTTCACGGGAGTAATGGTGTAAAACCGGAATAAAACATTTCACATCTGCCAGATGTCACGGACTCCATGAAATTCCAGGTGCTCCCAGTTACTCTTCGAAGTTGTTTTAACCCGGGGTACAGATGAATAGTTGTGTTTGACTGCAGAGGAGCAGCCAAGCTCCTCCTTGGGACAGCTGGATGAAGGGGAGGAAGGAACGCTTTCCAGGGGAACAGTGTATATTTTTTAAACAAACCAAAGCCCTTCTGTGTGACATAAACAAAACGGTTGACCTGTGTGCAGCCAAAGGGGGAGGTCGCTCGGCTCTCCTGGCGCGCGCCCCGGGATGCAGCAGCCGCGTGGACGAGAATGCCAGTGCACAGGGTGAGTGACAACACGCACATCCCGGCTGTTTCAGGAGAAAGGCACGGTGCAGCGCGGCGCTCATATCTACTGTCCTCATTGTACTGTTCTCATGACGGTGAATAATCGATCAAAAAACCCAAAAACCCACTTTAAGTGGAATTGCTTTTTGCAAAAGGCTGAAGTCATTCTCCTTTTTTTCTTTTAAACATTTCTCACAAAAATGTTCCCAGACAGCAATCTTGCATAAGAACCCTTAAGTCTACTGACTCATTTTGAAAGCTACTTTATTAGCCCCTACACGGGCTGATAAGCCTTGGCTGGCGCACAAGGACACAAGGGCCCTGCATTGTTCTGCTGCTCAGCCTGGTGCGGCACTGGCAGCCTGGTCTTGATCCAGCCAAGCAATTAGAGAATTTAACTTCCTCCATAAATGCTTCTATGTGTGAGGCTGTATATTTGCAGGCATTTCTCTGCTCGAAAGGGAGCTGACCTTTTAAACGTGTTGCAGAACTAGAAGGAATGGCAGAGGCCTCTGTGGGCAGCATCCCATTGATTTGGGTGAGAATTAGGAAGAGTCAAGGGTGGAAGAAAAGCACTTGGAACTGGCCAGCAGTCACCAGCCTCAAGCCACCATTCCCCCTGCGTAGTTGTTAGTCAATTCTGCTGTTAATATAGTGCAGCATAACAATGTCCCACAGCTGAGCTCTGCCCAGCAACACCCTGCGAGGAGGAGAGGCGGAGGCGGGTGCACGGGTACAAGAAGCAGCCGTTGGGGGAAAAGGGCAGGGTGTTGCCGCTGTCCCAGAAAATAATGGGAGATTCCACTCTGGGAATGGGTGGGAGGAAGGCGGCAACTCAGGAAACCTTGGGCTGTGCGTGCTGGCACAGCCTCCAGCAGGAACTGGAGGGCTGCGTGTCTAGGGGTGGCTCCATGGGGTTTGTTCAGAGAAACCAGAGCCACCAGATGGGAGAAAACAGGGCAGGAAGAAAGCTGAGCTGATCACTTATCCTCATGGCACAATCTGTGCTTTACCTATTCCTCAGACCTTTCTGGGTGTAAACTTTTCCTAAAAACTATGAGATTCGCTTGTGGGGACCCCTGCTCTGCTCTGGCTCTGCCCGTGTCTTGTAGGGAAAAACCCGTGATTCTCATGTTCCTGCTTGTCTCACAGTGGTGATTCCTGGATTTCCAAAATCACCAGCCAAAAAAACCCCAAAAGCAATAAAAGATATGCTATTGGGAGAAGATGGCATCAGAAAGGTGTTACCAGTGGAGCTAGCTGGGCAGCTGGTACCTCTTGCTCCTTGTGTGCCTGACAGAGACCTGAAACGGGAGATAATATCAAGAATGAGCCTGGTCACACACTATCTGATTGAAAAAGACCAAAAAGTAAAAATAGAACCTTTTCAATCAAAGAACAACGTATTTCAAAGGCAATTCAGCCACACTGCAGCTGGCACTGCACTGCACATCAGCCATCTGGTACGGTGCTCCCAGCAAGGAACCGTGTCTTTGTAAACACGTTGTGGCTTCCCTGCGGGTTAAAACACCAACACAGGGGCTAGTATGGCACAGAGGGGAAAATAGGAGCCCTACCAAGCCCAGTCCTGCTAATTGAAGTGAGCAAGAGCAAAATGTAACAAAGGAACAGGGTTGGGTCATGGCTTGAGACCCTTTTTTGAGAGCGGTCACTGTGCCTTAGACCCAGCTGCCCCATTACCATAACAGTGTTGTTAAAAAAGGGAGAGGGAAGAGTGAGATTTAGATACAGGAGCCTCAGGTAAGCAGTTTTATCTTCACAGACATGGTGATAACATGGGTTGCAGCAGGATGGAGGCAATCCAGCTGAGGCCAGTCATGATACATATGAGCCCTGCGGAAGCCTGGCAGTGGGGACCCCACCAGTGCCTGGGTAGGGCTGCAGGAGCCTTGCAAAGCTCCGGGTTATCATTGTTGCCCTCTCAGAGTCACTGACTTCTTGCACGGGCACGGTGGCTGCCCAGGTGCTTCTGATGGTCCTTGTTTGCTTTTGGCCTCTCTGAGGCTCAAGCCTGGGCAGGGAGGCGGCAGCAGCTCCTCTGAGGACCAAGAACATCCCTCACACCCCCCAGTTTGCAACACACTCCGGCAGGGCCGGGCGTACCCACAAGAAGCCCGTTCTCCTGCTTTCCACACGGCAATGGTCTTCTGGATACATCTCCTTTTTGTTGAACTTTGTATGCATGGACTTCGATCCGTCTGGCACCAGCCACGGCTGGCTGGCAAGCCCCTGGTATGACTGTGTCTTAAAGCATCAGGCTGCGCAGGGTGCGCGCCAGCACACCTGCGCTATCTCTGTCTCTCTGGGAGCAGTAGCTGGGAAGACTCCACAGCAAGAGCCTTTGCTCCTGTGAGAAAAGCACAAATCTGGCTGTTAATGCAGTGGTGCTGCCAGTGCCTGGCTGACACGAGTACTGCGGGGCAGCTGCAGCCCGGGCCCTGGGAGCTCTGTGCACACAGACGAGCCGTGCCCTGCCCTGTGACAGGCTGGTTCAGCCTCACAGGAGCCTTCCTCCTGCTCCTTTGCCAGCCTTGGCAGCGGTGTGCCCAGCCACGCGCAAACCTGGGGAGGCACTGGCCCACCGTATGTTCTGTAGTCCTCACGGCAATAGCGAATTTTCCTTCTGCAAAGCACAAATCCTCTCCCTGGTTCCTTGACAGCAGCAAGTTTCCAGTAGCAAAGCGGGGGGTGCAATGAAGTGGTGCAAACTGGCAAAGTGCAACTGGAAAACGGCTTCGTCGTTTGTACCACAGCCTGGAAGGCCCAAGGCAGGAGAGCAGCGGCTGGTGCAGCTCAGTTTCCCTTCCCGGCAAATCCCAACCCCTCTGACAGCTCTTAGAAAGGGTAATTAGCACAAAGTCCATTTAGCTGCCGGCCTTGGAGGACGGATACGGTAAAGGCAGTCGCTGCCCCAGAGGGCTCTGCGAAGGGCACCTCAACCCAGGGCTGGATAAACGCCTGTAAATCACCTGAGGGTTGGAAACGAAGCCACCCACCCACCGCAGCTCTGCTGTGGACGCGCAGCTGGGCGGGACGCGGCAAGGAGGCAGCCTCCACGGGCGAGTGTCCCACGCAGGACCGAGCCCGCGGATGCAGGGCTGGGCAGGGGGCTGGCAGGCTCCAGGCGCTCGGAGCACGGCCCTGGGGCGGTGGGAAGGGGCGTGCGGCGGGCTCCGTGAGGCGGGGCCGCCCGGGAACGGCGATCCCCACGCGCGAACATTTCCCGATGCTGCCACCTACCGCCGCCGCCCGCGGCCCCGGGGCGCTCCCCGCGGGGCCCGCGCTGGCCCCGCCACGGCCGGCACCAAAGCTTGCCCCGCTGGGTGCAGGGCACGGGCCGGCCCTCGCGCTCCCAGCACCGGAGGAACCCCTAGAAAAGCAGATAATAGTTTAATTTGATAAAAATCCTTGCAAACCCGCAGCGGGGAAATCGCCTAAATGCGGCGCAGGCGAAGGGCTCGCTCGCTCTCTGCGAGCCTCGGGAAGCACCGCGGGTGGGTGGGAGGCAGGGAAGGGGACGTGCTGCCCCTGCCGCGGCCTGGGAATATCTCCTAATGCCGCAGGAATGCGGTTATGTCATGGCGAGTCCCCCACACGCCCTGCCACTGCCTCCCAGCCATCCGCCAGCCGAAAGCTCTGGGAAGCGTCATCACCGCTGAAAAGGAGGCATAAATTTCTGCTGGCAGGGCTCCTGGCTGCAAAAACTTGTAAGCCATAACAACCGCTCGCTGCGACAAAGTTACTCGGATGTTTTCCGTGTACCTGTCCCATCCGTGAGAGCTGTGGGCAGGAGAAGGGGGAAAAGGTTTTAGAAAACTTCTCATTTTCCTTACGTGGTTGAGCGTTACCAGGGGCGACGTTCTGACTGTGCGTGAATCCTGACTGCTGAACTCACTGGGCATGACGCACCCACAGGAGGGGAAAGCGTGCCTGAGACAAGAGCAGCTCAAGTACTCTCCTGCTGAGCCACTCTTTCTGAAGATTTGTATTTCTTTTTCCAGCCGAGGAGCTTTATTATTACAGAAAGAACATGAGATTTTTATGAGTGATTTTACAAATTAGTTTCTCAAATCGTTTGCAGCAGCACAAGAGACATTGCAGTCGTTACAGTTCATAGAAAGTATCAAACGCTCCTGTGCTGCAAAGTTCTTCCTTGTGCAACAGAAACAAAGCAAAGTCGTCCCTGGCGTGCTTGGACGTCTGACCCTGAAATGCTGTTCGTCACCTCTCCGCCGCAGCCGTACGGCCACTCACCCTGCCCTTGTGCACATCGGTGCAACGAGCCGGGAGCTGAACCAGCACAAACCCAGCTACAAACATGATTTTAAAAACAAATAACTAATTATTTCCATTCGCTGCATTTAATTTGGGCTCACGCAGAAATGCTGTTCATCCAATAGTCCAAAGTATGTCACGTATTAGGAGCTAAAGAGTCCAACCCAATGAATGAGTCATCACCCAGTGGATGAAATCCCATATCTTCATGGCTGCTCATAAATAAGACAAGCTCAACTTTATAGTAAGTCATAAGTAAACAATGAACTATATGAAAATCAGAGTCAGCTGTATTATAACTGCACGGGCACGGTGCCCATGCAGAAATGAAAAGCGAATGCGGTACCATCGCCGTTTGGCTTTGGAGGCTGAATTTGGGGGCTGAAACTCTTAACAGGGGTTCTGATGCATGTAGCAGGGAGGTCGGACATCCAGACCTTCGAGCCGACTGCAGATGCCTGTTTGCAATAAACAACATGTTATCCCACCCATTACCACTTCTCTACACAGCCTCAGAACCTGATGGGCAGATTTGCTGAAACTGTCATCTGGTATCTTCTCACTCCAGCTTAACATCTCCAGGCAGCGCTCCCGTGCTTCTGCAGACCGCTCCTGCTCCAGCACTCTCTCTCAGGTGGAAAAGAACGTCAGGAAAAAACTGCTCCTTCCACTTGTGATGAGCATCGGTGCATCCTGTGTATCCCACATAACTGCTGCCCCGAGTGCTGGGCTGGAATTCATGGAGCTGGCTGGGTTTTTTTGAAGGGCGGTTGGTTTGTTAATAACAATTTGAACTGGCGTTGTGAGAGAAGGCAGGAAATAGCAGAAAATATTGATCAACCTCCGCCTCGCTATAAAATTAACAGCAAATAAAACTCAGCATTTAAATAACTGAGAGCCTGACTGCACCACAGGCAGCACAGCCAAAGGGCCGGGCGGGAGAAGACACACTCTCGGCACGGGGAAATCTTCCAGCAAAAGGACCACCAGCAGCCGGGGCAGCTGAAGTCACCTCCAAGTTTGAGCTCCATCATCCCCCAGGGAGGCTCTCCCCTGGCCCCAAGCAGCTCGTGGAGCTGGGGCCAGCTTTGCAGAGACATTTACTCCAATAAAAGCGTCTTTCTGCTCCTGAAGAGCAGCAGTGTTTTGCTGTCTTGTCAAAGACTCTAGGAAATAAATGTTTTTCTCCCCCCTCTTCTCATATCCTATTTGTGTCCAGGTTAATGGTGCAGGCAGGATACTCATCCTTGGAGCATCACAGAAAGCAGATGCTTGTATTTTGGGGAAAACCAGGATGTGCTTGGGCAGTGCTGGAGAGGAAGCAGCAGGTGGACAAGGTGGACCATCTCAGGAGATTTTCAGTTTTCATTAGTGTGGCAGTACGCAGGAAACCATTACCAGCAGAGGCATCCAGAGCTGCTGAAGAAAGCACTCCAGGGATAGGTGCTGGTCAGAGGAGCAGCTTTTGAAGACTTCCAGGTCTGTGTGAGCTCAGTGGTGCACTCCGAGGTGGAGATATCCTACTGCTCACTCACCCTAACCTTCTCCTCTTCAGTACAACGGAGCAGCTCAGGCTGCCATTGGAATAGCCACAGGCCAAGACAGTAGCTGTCTGGCTATAGAAAGGGGAGAGACCAAAGTGGCTTTTCCCTGAGAGAGCAAAGCTCCAGCATCTGCCAAAATACACAAGGACACAGGCTGCCTTGCAACTGTCCCTGCAGAGCCGGGCTGGGGCAGATCGGGATATCCGTTCTACAGCGATGCGTCTAGACACAGTGGGTGGACCTTTGGGATGCTGCAGAAGAACTGAAAGCCCAGAAGAGGCACAAGTCTGGTCGCCATCGCTTGGTCCACCCCAGGGGATCAGCATCTCAGGCAGCAGCCGGGGTCTGGCTCCCTCCCTTCCCCCGGGGCACTCCCACTGCCTGCCGCCTCGCGCTGTGTTTCCCTAAAACCCTGGGAACGGTGGGGCCCTCTCAGGACTCCACAGGTGATTTCTGGGTCCTCTCAAGAAGATCTCCAAAGAGCTCCTCTGGCTCCCTGACAGTCCTCAGCCCAAGCGGCTCCAGCAGTCAGAGCAGGCTGGACAGCACCGCCGCCCTGGCACGGGCTCTGCCCACCAAGGGTGTTCTGAACGGGGAATTAATATTTTTTTTCTCAGCCCCGTTACAGTTGCAATAGGGCAAAGCACAGACATAATCCGACCAGAGATCATGGAATCATAGAATCATAGAATGGCATAGGCTGGAAGGGACCTTAGAGATCATCTTATCCAACCTCCCTGCCATGGGCAGGGACGCCTCTCAACTAGATCAGGCTACTCAAGGCTCTGTCCAACCTGGCCTTGAACACCTCCAGGGAGGGGGCATCCACAACCTCTCTGGGCAATCTATTCCAAAGTCTCACCACCCTCGTACTGAAGAATTTCTTCCCAAGATCTAATCTAAATCTGTTCTCCTTCAACTTAAACCCATTTCCCCTTGTCCTATCAGTGGACACTCTTGTAAAAAAACCCTCCCCAGCCTTCCTGTAGGTTCCCTTCAGGTATTGGAAGGCAGCTATTAGGTCCCCCCGAAGTCTTCTCTTTTCAAGGCTGAACAATCCCAGCTCCTGCAACCTGTCCTCGTAGCAGAGGTGCTCCAGCCCCTGGATCATCTTTGTGGCCCTCCTCTGAACACGCTCCAACAAATCTATGTCTCTCTTATGGTGGGGACACCAGAAGTGGATGCAGTGTTCGAGGTGGGGTCTCACAAGAGCAGAGTGAAGGGGAAGAATACCTCTCTTGACTTACTGACCACGCTTCTCTTGATACATCCCAGGATGCGGTTGGCCTTCTGGGCCACATGAGCACACTGCCGTCTCATGTTGAGCTTCTCATCTATAAACACCCCCAAATCCTTCTCTTCAGGGCTACTCTCAACGCACTCTGTGCCCAGTTTGTATTTGTGCCTAGGATTGGCCCGACCCAGGTGAAGGAGATGTGACTGCACAAGCCACAAGTCACTGCTCTCTGTGCAAGCAGAGGTCCCCCGTATACATTCTCTTTTTAACATCGGAAAATTATTGTACCTTGTTAACAAAGCTCTGTAAATGGATGAATCATTTCCACAAAGAAAGGAAAGAACGTAAAACTTGCATCGGCACAGCATTACTTCTAATCCAGTGATCTCCGTAACTCTCCAGAACAAACGGAACTTCATATTTTCCATATGTAACAATCTTTGTCACCCAAAGCACTTTGTAGTCAATAAAAATACCAGCTTTCATTAGAGAAAAAAAAACCTTCTGGTGCAGAGTTTTCCTGGCATCGTGCATCTCTGGTTCCCTCACTCAACATGTTTAGAATTAAATCACAAAACCTTAACTCACCCTCTAATGATCTGTTTGTTTCCAGATTCATATTCCCACAATATGTTTGCTGACAGCAGTTGGGCTCTTTGACAAAAGACATGGAACTTTTCCCAACGATGTATATTTCCTTCGTTCTGGTGCATTACAGGGGAAGGGTGCAGGCTGTAGGAGCTGTCACCAGTAACGTGACTGTAAGACCAAGTGTAATTTATTTAGTATAAACTAAATGTTTACACTAAGCGTTCTTTGTTCTGAACATTATCACTTCAACATTCAGCTTTTTATGAAGAGAGCTGTGAGAAAGGTTGAGCCCTATTTTGAAAGGATTTTTAAATTTAGGATCACTATGAGTCGGAGCCAAACCCCCGGTGTGTACGGCTCTCAGAGGGAGGATGGTAAAAAGCTGCTGCCCTCAGTTTCAGGCACTTCAAAACCGTTCTTTTTGACTTTGTATAACGTGTTACAAGAGAACAAAAGCAAACCAATTCTTGAAAGGATATGTTGTTTCAAAACAAATCTGAAATGTTACACCTTGAAGAACACTGGGTGCAGTATTTTGACATTATTTCACTTTGTTTCTTTTTCTCACCCTTAATATAATCCCTTCAAATTCGTACAGGGTTTCAC
Source organism: Tauraco erythrolophus (assembly GCF_009769465.1). Taxonomy (NCBI): domain Eukaryota; kingdom Metazoa; phylum Chordata; class Aves; order Musophagiformes; family Musophagidae; genus Tauraco; species Tauraco erythrolophus. The sequence continues at coordinate 13,916,719 of NC_141476.1, forward strand.
AAAGCACTTCGATCTCAACAGAAATGAAACACATTGGCATGAAATCCAGTCCCACCAGTACATCCTCAGCCCTCCTCACCTGCTCATCAATGGATGGGGCCAGGAAGGTGTCCCCACCTCGGTGCCCACACAGCCACACTGGAGGCAGCAGCCACAACAGGGGATTAGTTAATAAACTGGTGACACTCAAACACAAAGCAAACCTAAGTCTGTGACATCTGGAGATCCCTGAGTGTGATCTCTTTTAAAAGAGGAGTTTGTCTTCTATTTTTCTGGGTCTAGTGCAAGTTTCTCTATCAGAAGAACGTTGGACTGTGTTAGTGGCATGAATAATCTCATACCATATCAACATACTGGAAACCTGCTGGAAACCTGCATCCAGGTGTGATATCCACCACTCAGAAAAGACAATGAGAAAAGGGAGAGTGGTGACGATGATGGCTTTGGCACGGGAAACCCACCTTGTAGCAAAGGGCTTCAGGACTCCAATCCGCTGGTGAGAAGGTCAAGGCCAGACGTGGTCACGGGCTGCACCACCTGCACGGGGAAGAGCAATGTCAGAGGCGAGGGGTCCTCCCTCTCCAGAGGGAAAGGACTCCCTGGTAGAAAGCTGCAGCTAAGCAGCTGTGCGCCAAGGAAATATATTTTCAAACAGGAGCATTTTGACGTTGTGAACAACTAACTGTACCCTCACCCACCTGTTGTTACAGCGGATCCTCCACCACTGCTCGTGGAAAAATGAACATCTGATGTTTCTCTAAAACACATGTAATTTCAATAAGGACAATTTAAGCTGGTTGTCCCACCTGTTATATTGTACCTCATCACTGATTTCACAGTCCCTGTTTCCTTGGGGGTCATTTGTCCTATGAACAGTGATCCCAAGTTTTACTCCTAGAAAGAATTAGTATCTTCCTATTACTTCCATTTTTACAGCAACTAGAATTACTGTTATTTGCTTATCGCAAAATATTTTAAACACATCTAATAAAACACCCACAGGTTTATCTGAAGAAAGGAAATCCTTTCCATGGAGTCCCCTTTGCTCCCTGCTGAGATGGTGACTCTGAAGACTGCGAAGTCCGGTGGCAGCACGCGAGGGTGGTTCTCTGGGGTGTGAAGCTGACCCTCCCTTATTAGAGATAACAGCTCTGGGGCACAGGCATTGTTCTGCTTTACCAGTGCCCTGTTTTCACAAAGTGTTTAATGAATAGGCTTTCAACTGCAAAAATACAGGCTGACCTTTGTGCTTGCAATTGCATGTTCACATAGTTAGGCTTATTTTCCTCACTAACATATAGATATCCCTCTTTTTTTTTTTTTTGTTAACACGCTTTATTTAATTTTAATAGGCTTTTTTATTGTATTTAAAAATGTAGAGGAAAATAGAAAAAAAAATCCCATTGTTCTCCCACATGTTTGTTTTCACTACGACTACTAAGAGGAAAAGCACTTTACAAAAACAGGATACAGCAGACTCCTCTGCACTGCCACACTGCGCACCCCTGCGCACTCGCACACGCCGGGCACGGTTGCAGTGGTAATGGAGGGGCCATAGAAAGGCATAAATAAATTAAAAACATCAATGAGAGTTTTATTATCTACTTGAACGGGAGTAGCATCAAGTCCCGGCTGAAAAAACGCCACCAGCCCGGGCAGGTTCTGCACCCCTTGGACACGTTACCACCTGCCTACAGGCATTTTTCCCTGTGACTTCAGTTATGGACAACGAGGGGCAGATGGGGATGTCCGCAGGGCAAACCCCACCGTTGCGGGAAGACATCGAGCCAACGAGCCGCAGAGCAAAAGCTGTAGCATCCACCATCCCTTCCCAACTGTCCTAAGAGACGAAACATCTGGGACCCACCCGATGTCACCTATATCAGATACTGCCTGGCCCCAAATGCCCCATCGGCCTCGCTGAGCAGCCACAGGCTGACTCCGGGGTGCCCTCAGGAGCGGGGCTCCCCGCTGCATTTCTACTAATGACTTCTCAGAGCTTCTCTCTTAACACATGCTGCAGCCTCCTTTCCCCTGCTCGGATTATTGCTTCCCCTGCGTGGTTTTCGGACGATCAGCGGAGGGGTCCCCGGCTCTGTCAGCAGCCCCTGGGAGAGGTGCTGGGGCCAAGGCAGGAGGACTCGCAGGTTGTGCTCACCACAAAGCACGTTCCCACGGGCTGTCATTAAGAAGTTAATAAAAATTGCTGTGTTCTTTCTCACCACGTGAAGAAGTTCATGCTTCCAAAGAATAACACTGACTTATTCTCCGTGATATGTAAGAACAAGTCAAGAGCGGTTATCAGGAGATTTGCATTTCTGTAATCAAGAGTCTCATCTCTGACCAGAAAGTACCTTGTGGGAATCAGGTTGTAGGGACTGGGAGGCCAGTAAAGAGCAATCTGAGGTTTCCCGACTCTGAAACATGGTGATTGCAATTCCAGTCGCCTGGTCAGAAACTACCGCTTAGCAGCCATCCGCCTGGCAAGCTCCTTCAGGCACCATCCCAAGATCGTTTCAATTTTTAAAAAAGGAGAGTCTCAGAAGTTTATTTTCTGGTGTCTTTCTAAGGAAAAACATGTAACATCATAAGGGTTGAGGGTATTCTTGGGGCGAGGGGAACAATATACTACTTTAATTTTAATTTCATAGGGGTGTGGTTCCACTTGTTTTTCTTTGAACTAAGCATAATCCTTGTTTCTTTGCCAGAAATGATCATGACTTTTGATGCAGCCTTGATTTCTGAAGAAGAATAATTATTACTATAATGTAAAATGATTACATTTTGCAATGTAAATTATATGATAAATGTTTATGCAAATCCTTAGGTAAGGCTACACCACTTCACTACTGCAAAATAAACATTCAAGTACTGGCACAGTGTCTTTGAACCAGTGAGTGTTCGCTATCATTCAGTAAACCAAAGAGCCAGGGAGGCAACGCAGAGTTAGCACAACAGGCTATGCCTGATATCCCTCAGAATCAGACCACGATGTTTTCAGCTCAAGGGAAAAAACCACAACAATTTCCATTTATACCAAGAAGATCTTTCATTGTTTAGAAACCGTAAACCGACATCCCACGCTTTTTGTGTTTATTGGTAAATAGCTGCCCATCATCAGAGACAGCATTAAAGAATATGGCCATCATTCCTTCCTCATCAGGGAGAAATAAACCCACAACACCCTCCCTCGCTGCATACAAGGAGTTCAATTACAAACCCACGTTGTTCCCTAAGGCTCAGGATCGGCAGACTGGGTGTCCCAAAAGGGGAGAAACGGCGCTTCCCCCAGTGTCCCTAGGACAAGCTTGCTTTGAGCAATCCCTTTTCTGAAAGTGGATCATGGACAACCCTCCCAGCGCTCCCTCCATCCCACCGACCGTCCCACCCTGCCATTGCCCTCCAGCCCCGGCCCCGGGGTCCTGCACGACGCCCGCCCACCCCACCCCACCCCTCGCACCTACCGGTTGCTGCTCCCTCCGGCCCCACCAGCCGATGGATGAAACTGCCGAGCTGGGGCTGGGGAGTTGCTGCTGTCCCAGCAGCGGGAGGTCACCAGGCTGCTGGTTTGATCTTCAGTTCGTTTTCCATCTGAAAAGTTTAACTCCTTCACGCCCTGGACAGTGGAATATCGTCAGGGCCAGCTGCGCTTCCGCACTCGTCCCTTGCCGGGGACGCTGAGCACAGCCTTGTGCCAGGCTGCCGCAGGCGAGGGCACGCACCTGAGCATAACCAGGACACCGGGGTCTGCGTGAGTGGTTCTGCTCTGAGACTTGGGGGTGAGTTTGCTGCAGAGAAGCCCTCGGCGAGATCTTCCTTTTAGCAACCTACACCCCGCAAGCCCCGTCCCGAAGCCTCCCGTATTCCCATGCATTCCTGTGGCTTCCAAATCCCTGTCGGAGAACCCAGGGGCTTACGCTTGGGAAGGGAAGGGGAAAACCTTTGAGAGCAATTTTCCCCTTTCTCACCAAGCCCCTGGGAAATTGCAGAGGGTGGAAACCTCTTCTGGCAGAGATAAAACCCAGATCTGCAAGGGTGCACTGGGAGGTGGCCCTAAAACATCCCAGCCCCAGTCCTGCTGCCAGAAGCCCCCAAGCCAGACCTATCTTGGCCATGCCCATTCCTGGGCACCCACCTCCCCCTTGCTTTGATCAGAGAGAGGTTCCTGCGGGCAGGGATGGGGTTTGGTGGTCCAGTTTAAGATGAAAGGGTGTTTGCTTGTGCCAGAGCAAAGGGAAGAGGATGCTTCTGTTTGGCCCTCGCAGCCCACTGGGCTTCCAGCTCCCTGTGCACTGGCATGGGGCCCTGCACAGGGTACTACCACAATGCACAGGACCCGGTAAGGCCAGCAATCAGGAACTCAAAATACTCCTATTTCCAGCAAGATACATAAAATGGTTACGTGATGGTGTCAGCCCTGACCTCCACGTTCCTCTTGTGCTTCTCTGCTGCACAACACTTTCTGCATTTTGAGGAGCTGCTCTCTATCCCCGTCCCCTGCTGCAGGCTTGCTCTCACCTGTAGCCACCACACATGCCCCATGCAGGCTGTTCAGAGTTGGCAGATGGGAATTTTTAGGCTCTTGCCCTCCAGGAAACTAACCTAAGTCTGGCCCTGGCAAAGGCCTCTTCAAACACCACATTGGGTATGAAATCATAGCTCGGTACAAAACCCTGCTGTTGGAGTTGCTGTCACATGTGGGCTGCCCTCCCACTCGGCTGTGGCAGCAGTTGGAGGAAAGGGACAGGCATGAACACTTACCAGCCTCCTCGGCAGAAGGAGGTGCCAGGTGGAAAGGCTGCCGGCGCTCACTGGGATGGCCACGCATGGCAGGGACAGGAGCGTTTCCAAGGGCCAGCAGGAAGGCAGCGGGGCCCGAGCTGGCCTGGAGGTTCCCCACAGTCGTGCCATGCCCCGGGGCGTTGCAGTGCCCCTTGGGCACAGGGGCACTCACTGTGCTGTGCCCAGCTGCTACCCATCCCTGCTTAACCTCCGTGTCTTTTCCAGCACATCAGCCCTCACATTTGCAGGAGCCCCTATGGGTCCTCATGGCTGGTGATGAAGTGCTCAGAACAAATGACAAACATGAGGCTCCAGCGACCTGTGGCTCTGACACCGGCACGTCCCACCCGCACCCTGTGCCTGGGCTTCACTTGCAAGCTCCCAGGGACATGAGCTTTGCCTACACCCTTGAATGAATCCAGCGCGTTTTAGCCCCATATAAATAACACAAACCTCAGCCAGCTCCCCCAGGCTGATGCACCCGTCAGTGTCTTTTCCTGCCCAGGTGATTCCCAAGGGACCACAGCTGGCCATGGCCAGCCCCCTCGAGCACCGAGGTACACGAAAGGTGACTTTGGCCCCCAAAACAGGAGCCTCAATGAAAGAGGAGCCCGAGTGAGGGAGAGGGAGGGGAGAGGTGCCCCCTGCCCTTCTTCCCCGGAGCAGGAGGCTCTGACTGCAGCGCTGTAATTCCAGGTGACACGCGGCATCCCCGGGGCTTCACCGCCGACAGCGCACGAGACGACGGCCGACGCGTAACCCCTGCGCAGACAGCCTTATCGAAGGGCTGCAGCAGCTTTTCATTCACCCCTGAGATCAGCCCCACTATGTGACTTGACTTAAAAGCCAACATTTAAGATAATTTTTCAAACCTTGCTGTGGAGGGAGGGCAGCCTTGGGGCTTTCCATTTAAAGTATGAAAAATGTAATTATAGATAATGATGCCTCTTGCTGCAGCGCAAGCAAGAAACCTTTCCATGTTTCAAGGCTGGTGCCTGTGTCCTAAAGTGAAAGAGGGTTTCTGCTTTCATTACAAAACATATTTGTATTTCAGGCTGAAAGGCCGCCTCATCTGGGAGCTCTCTAGCGGCAGCGGTCCCTCCTGCATCTGGTGTTACTTAGCCAGCAATTTTTCTTCTGCGCTGCCTGGGGGCCAAAAGTACTGCCCAGAACGCGAAACACGGGTTAAAATTGTTTAGAGAGCAAAACTCTGTTAGAACGTTTTATTGGAGTCCAGGGAAATTACTTTTAAAATACATACACATAACATCAGCAGTGATAATATACTTTTTTAAAGTCCAGTGTAAAAGTAATGATGTTTCAGAACAGAGACAGCGTTTCAAACCCATCCGCACGGAGATCACATCAGACGCATGGCTTGTGTTTCCACTTTCTGCAGTGTGAAAGAAAATACGCTGCTGAGCACACTTACCTTTAGTTAGTGTGTTTGCTGAACTTGGATAGTTTGGTTGTGTCATTGCTGGAACTCAGAAAGCTTCACTTTCACAGAAAGCTAAAATTGGAGTTTTTTTCACTAACAAACACAGGCTTCTCAGCTTGTATCAAAACCAACCTTCCCAGTCCCTACTGGGTTCTGCTGCTATGATACTTAAATTCAGTTATATTTAAATTATTATAAGGTGACAAATTAATCTAGGACACGAACAGTGAAGGCAGGACCTGTCCCAGCAGTCATCTCCCAGCATTACATCGCAAATGTTTAGGCTCACCTTCCATCATCCCCTACGGTTAGGTGACAGCTGGAGGTGCCCGTGGCCAGGGAGGATGCTGGGGTGGGCAGTGTGGAGCCGTGCTGGTCACCCTGTGGGACCCTGCCCTCTGCCTGGCACCAGCACAAGGCAGCTCCAGCACCCAGATCACCCTGGCCTTAACCCTTGCTGATGTCAATTAAATGGTTGCATTAAATGCTGGTGATTTCTCAGGTGAAAATAGAGAGATTGGGTCATCTCTACATGCATCTCTCGTGAGCAGAAGGAAGGTCTCCTATTTTTCACCTCCCCTAGAGGAGGAGCCCAGTGGGCTGCAGGCATTTGGCAAGGTTAGTTCAAGGAGGTGCAGTCTCAGCTGATTTGGACCCTGTCCAGGGTTCATTAGGTCCAAGCACATTATACATTGCTTTTTCTTATGGTTACCTGCCCTTGATGGCATTTTCTGGGGGGAACGGGAGCTCCAGAGGACCGTTCCCACCTGCAGAAAGATGCCATCAGCTGGGGTACAGAGACAGGCAGTGCGGTGGGGATCTGCTGGCACACACGCTCTAAAGCTAGTCAGAGATCTCCACATCATCTTAGCAGAAAGGGTAAAAAATATAAATTATAAGAACAGAACAATGAAATCTGAACAAACTACACTGATGGATTTTTCTTCCTCATTTCTTAAGCCATCTCCTATGTTTATAAATGGAAGAGAACATCCAGAGGTTCCTAGTTTGAGAACTCATTTCCTTGTTAATCAGAAACACCCTGAATATTTCTCAGACTGTTTTCAGATGTTGCCTTCTCGCAGAAATGACCATCTAAAGCGTTCATCTTTTTCTTAAAAATACACCTTTTCATTAAAAAAAAATATACATTGGTTTTTCATTCTTATTACAGCCGTACAGTTGTCTTTTTCTTTTTTTTTTTTTTTTTTTTTTAATATGGGAATAAGTATTTTTCTAAATTTAAAGAAACTCTTCTTGGAAGGGGTGGAGATGAAATATTTCTAAGATGCAGTTTTCTTTGATTTCCAAAGAATTTGATTCAAGTGCTAGAAAGCTGTGGAAAATAACCCAGTGAGAAAGGAGTAACAGAGCCAGGTTCTTCCTAAGCCTCTGAGACCCTTTCAAGTTGGTCTGAAAACCTCATTGTTAATCAAAATAATTGCATGAGAACCAATCAGGAAATCCTGAAACATTCAAAATGAAAACTTGTCATTACAAATTCACCATCACAGCTAAAAAACAGATTATCTCTGTCAAAAGCTGTGGGAAAGTTTGCTTTGTAGCGGTAGGGGCAGAAATAAATATTTGCCCAATCTGTTTTGTTTATCCTAAAAACATGTATATATGTGCAGCACTTCAGTTAAACACTATTTTCTCTTCCCCCATGTGCACATCATCTGAACTACCCACGTGAGGGGCTTTCAAAGCCTCTCTCCCAGGAGCCAGGGTGACTGCTCTGCGCCAGCGAGTTACTTGGGCAGCCACGTCACAGCGGGGCAGGTTGGACCGCTTTGAATTTTGAGCCTCATTTCTTCGATCTCACCTCTGAGTCCACTTGAACGTTGCTGAGCCCTTGCTGTAATTCAAGCAATGTAAAGCAGACGCACAAAGCGCCACTGAAAACGTACCTGCGCACGTGTTGCTACTTTTGCCGGTGAACGCTGGGCACATCTGTGACCTCCTGGCACATGCAGGCAAGGCTGGCGCTCGCTGGGGAGTAGGTGCAGGGTGAAGGGATTCGTGTGCTGACCAGGTCTGCTTCGCCAAGACAATGTGCAGATTCCTCATATTATGGTATTTAAGCTATTTATGAAACTGCATGTTTTCCTGAGGAAGAGCAGTGCTAGGGATGACCGAGTTGGTGGAAGAGCTTGACCTCATGCAGGGGCCAGGAGCAGAGACCTCCTCTGCAACTGGTGCCAGGGAACAGCCCAGGCACTCGGTTATACCAAGACACCCAGCACCATGTGGCTGCCCCATGTTGGCCCTTGCCACTCCGACTACCACCAGTACTGCCAGCTCCTCTCCCATGGATCTTCTTCCCTGCTAAGAGGGTCCCTGGGGGCTTCTCCCAAAGTGGTCCTTCCCTCCCCAGGGGTTCAGTGTTTTCACCAATTTCAAGGCAAGTGACTGCTCGAGCTAGGGCCCAGCTTGCTCGGCGACACCGAGCTAAAACAAGTGGTTCAAAACACAGACATGTACAGCCCTGTGGCGGTCACGAGCCTCTCCTGCACATACCCTGAGAACAAAGTCCTCTGTGCCAACCATGGCTTTTGCAGGGACAGGGTCAGAATTACGGATGTGAAAGGTCTCCAGGCTGGGCTCTCTTTTGTAACAGCAGTTTGCAAAGTTAGTGGTGCGCTTTGATTTGAAAATAAGGTCCATACTTATAAACACGTCATTTAAAAATGCAGTTGTTTAAAAACAAATAATTCAGAAAAATAAAAGGAAAAAAATTCCAGCTCAGTGGTCCAACCATCCTGGTTCGCTCCCCTGTGGCAGCAACATTCAAACAGTTGAACAGTAGAGAAAAAACAAGGGCTGGAAAAAGAACGAATGGTCGCCACATTTAAAAACACCTGCTGGAAGTGACTGCAGCAGAAAGCAGTTCAGAACATTTTGGAAAATACAGGGATGATGCCTATAACCTACTGCTGCTCCTGAGGGGGCTGAGGACCTCCAGGCACTTCACTCTGGGACCCTACCGGAGCATCCACTGATCCTGCTGGCATCACATGAAAGTGCAACAATCCTCTGTGAGGTACAAAGCTCCTTTCAAAATCTTTTCTTGCTTGAAACAGCTCACAGATAAACAAAAATATGGCTTATTTCATCTAGATTTAGCAAGCCTTGGCTCTTCATCATCTCAGGAGATCAGGATCTTGGTGCTTCTCCCACTCTAGTCATAGGGAATGTTGCCACAGGCTCCAGACGGCAACCAGACCTTATCCTACACACTGATCTGATGAGCTGACACCTTTTAATTTCCTAGCACCTATCGTTAACAATAAATTTGCCAGAGCTGAGCATTGCTACAAGCAGAGCAGGACAGATAGCAGCTGTCCAGAGCCTTCACCAGTGTCGTTGCCCTTCTCCGGACATGCTCCAGCACCTCAATGTCTTTCTTGCAGTGAGGGGCCCAAAACTGAACACAGTATTTGAGATGCAGCCTCACCAGTGCTGAGTACAGCGGGACGATCACTGCCCTAGCCCTGCTGGCCACACTATTTCTGATAGAAGCCAGGATACCACCTGGGCACACTGCTGGCTCATACTCAGCCAGCTGTCAATCAACACCCCCAGGTCCTTGTTCACCAGGCAGCTTTCCAGCCACTCTTCCCCAAACCTGTAGCGTTGCATGGGGTTGTTGGGACCCAAGCACAGGACCTGGCACTGAGCTTTGTTGAACCTCATACAATTGGCCTCGGCCCATAGATCCAGACTGTACAGATCCCTCTGTAGAGCCTTCCTGCCCTCCAGCAGATCAACACTCCCACCCAACTTGGTGTCATCTGCAAACTTACCGAGGGTGCACAAGATCCCCTCATCCAGATCGCTGATAAAGATATTAAACTGGCAGAAATGGAGAAACCCAAAGGGAGTCAAGGACACCTTGAGAGAGGAACAGAAATCAACGGGGAGCTGTGCCAGGGGGGAAAGAGGCTGAGGAGCAGGATTATAGATGAATAACATATGCAGTATAATTAATCTGGATTATTTTTTATTTTATAGCATTAACAGCCCACAGTCACAGCATGCAGCGATCTGGTCCTGCGAGTTCCCAGCCTTCGCAGGGCTGGGCCGGATCGCCCGGCATTGGGAGAGCTCCAAGCACGGCGTCAGCGCGCAGGAAGTGGTGCTGGTGACTCACCGGCTGCATGCTTGCTCGGAGACTAATGAACTAACACCCAGCACTCTGGCCCTTTCCATGGCCCCCTTCCACTAATCTTCCGGTTAAAAAGCACAGCAGTTGCTCAAGGGGGACATTCCCACAGAGCAGAAGGATTTGTGCTGGCAGCCCCCCCTGCGCCAACCTCCTTGGCAGCCCTCACAGAGCCAAACGTCCGACTCCTCCGACCCAGCAGCCGTGCTCGGGAGCCGCTGGGATTTACAGCTCTTCCTCCTGACTGCCCGAGGAGGCCGAGTCTCCTCCAATGCGTGTAGGTGATGGGGGTTTGGGCTGCAATGCGTGTCTCGGGGATGAAACGCAGAAGCAGCGTCTCACCCTGGTGTTGGGCAGCTCACGACGGCATCTTTGCTCCCATAAAGATTCACCTCAACGTTTTTTGGCAGATTCCACCTTCTGCAGTAGCAAGTTGCCTATCTGAAGTGCTCGTGGCCCTCCTTGCCACCCTCCCAGCCTCCCCCCGTACAAACCCTGCAGATGTGGGGTTTTGCTTTCCCTAGATTACACATTGCCACATGCTGTCCCATTACCAACATGTACCACCCCTAAAGGGCCCACAAACCTGTTATGCCTGGAACAGAATAGAGCTTTTCCAGTCTCTAAAATCTGAAGCACAGTTAAAATTTTTTTCTTAAAACTCCTGAGTCACAAGAGCTGCACAGTGCCACGAACAGCAAAACCCGCGATCTGGGAGACAGGCTCTGCTGGTGCGCAACGTGCGACAGAGTTTGATCTATGCTTCCCTTTTCATCCAGGACAGACTGTATTTAACATCATGTCTTCATGTGGAAAACTCCTAAATCATTCCAGGGATGGCAGGGGCCCACAACTGCAGTCTTTGCCCCAGACAACCAGCGCAACCAGGGACTGGGGGTCCAGTTATCACACAGCTACTTTGCTCCATCCTTTGGCTTTATTTCATATTTGTATTTCTTCAATATAATAGAATACAACTTATTTTACATCGTGTATACAAACTATATCACAATGCTTTACAGAGCAAAGCATGAATTACATGGTAAAAACTGGGAGAAGAAGGATGAAGTCCTCTGCACTGCCAAGCCCCCTATTCTCTCCCGATTCAGGGATCTCCCAGGACACTCTCACTCTATTGGGAAACTCCCACCTGACTAACTACTGGCCCCAAGGTGAAGCTGGCCCGTCCCCAATGCGCTCCCCCCTTTCCAGAGCACAGGCAGGGCTGGAGCCCCGCCGCTGCCTGCCTGCCCTCGCTGCACGGTCCTGCCGCCAGCCCGAGGACTTGTTGCATTTAACCTCCCCTTGTTCTTACCTCTGCTTTTTTCACAAAATGAAAAGCAGCTCTTTCTTTTGAGCAACATAATTATTCCCAAAGTAATTACTGCAAACTCGGGGAAAAAAAAAAATAAAACAAACCACACTTCATTCTTTTCTCCGAGGATGAGCTATTTTTTGCGTAGCACATGGGTGGCCCCAGATAAACCGCTGGGTTTGGCAATGCCGTTTGCTGCGTTTATGAAAGCAGTAAATCCATCACAGCTCCACAGTAACAGAGCCGGGGCAGGACGTGGACCTGTCTCCTCTGATAGTCTCTTTTTGTAGCTGCTTTATGAACACAGCTAGGAAAAGCATTCACAACCACCTTTCAAGATATTATGGGATATTGTAAGTGATGTTAGATTGGTGACTGCCAGGTCTTTAAGACTTAGCAATGAAAGTCCCGACAAGGGGAAAAGGGAAGGCTTTGGGAGGCTGGGAGAGAGTGGGGCAGCGGATGGTAGGAGCTGCCAGGAGTTGGGGGTCACAGACACGACGGGGAGATTGCAAGGACAGATAGAGGCAGACTGCCCTTACTGCCAGAAGAGATGGACCCCCAGAGCGATCCCCGTAGGAATCCTGAAAGAAACACATGCTCCTACGCAAACACACGTACACGTAGCAACAAAAGGAAGGTACCGGCTACGGCTTCCCCCAGCGCCTGCGTTACTGCAGAACATCCCATTGTGAACAGTGCGCTAATGTAACCAGTACTTCTAATGAGTAATAAAAATAATAAACCACTCATTTTCCATTCTCTAACCTAACGGAATAAATGTATAAATTCATAGCATCTGTACAACAATGTCATGTCCAGAAACTTCCCCAAATATGGAAAGATCAGGATCCCTTCCTGAAAGAGCAGAATGGAACACACCCATGGCAGAACTGATGACAATGGGCAGAAAAAGAGCAAAGGCAGGCGTGTAGGAGTAAGTTCTCTACAACACTTAAATTAGAAACATAGGTCAAATATACATTTGATAGGTAGGAAAAAAATGCTTAGTGGACAAGAAATCAGAGGGTTTTCCTAACTTCAGAGTCTACTTCCTCTCCTAATCCCTTTCATTCCAGTTCCACATCAATGAAACAGACTTTGACCTAAAATCTTTGCAGCAGGAGAATTAGCCAAATGCTTGAATTAAATATTGCTTATAAAAATCTATTTCCTTTTCTTAACAGCAAACTTTCCAACGGGGAAAAGAGTTTGAGGCCCACAAGCTTTCTAAGTTTGCAGAAACAGAAGTTTCTCTCTCTTGCATCCCATACCTCATAATCTGGAAAAGACACATTCTTACACATTGAATTATTTTCCAGGAGAAACTCAGCAGGATGTTCGCTTAACCGGGAAGAAATCTCTACATCTAAACGATCCTTGAATCTCTTCATTTTTGACCATGTAGTTCTTGAAAGCACTTCAAGTACGACGGGTCTCTGCTGACCAGAACCCAGAGCATCTGCTGTGGCTCTCCTGGCTCCAGCAGCCAAGGGACGAACCTACCTTGGCTTCACTACAAGGTCAAGTGCTACTGTGAGGTCATTCCAGCAGAAAAAAAAAAATAAAAAAAGAAAAAGTATCTCAGACCCTGCCTGCACAACTGCACTTAGCAAGAAACCCCCAAACCAGACCAGCCGTGACTTGTTGAGTACGCACAAATCAAGCCTACACAATGGCCTCGGGAACAAAATAACACAGATAACACGTGGCCGCACCGGCAGAGGTAGGTGAACTACAGCTTACGACATTTTCAAGAACAGACTAAGACTTGAGGGATAGGAATGGGTCCTGCCCATCTAATTTTGCTTTTAATCAATGAAGACACGTGAGCCTTTATCTCTACTTCAAGTTTGGACATGATGCACACTGATAAAGATGGTAACTGTAATCTTAAACACTAAAATAGCAAAGTGTTTATTAAGTAAATACTGGCGAGTCCATACAAAGGTTCTCTTCCAGAGAACATTATGGCTATGATTAAAAAACATTTAAAGCCTAAATAGGACTTTGGTGACTGTGTTATGGTCCCATTCTCTTAGTCCATCAGTCATCACTCTTGGTGCGGCTTATGAGCAGCAGCCATTCCTCAGACCATGGAAAGGAGGTTGTATCTTCCCTACAAGCAGGCAGACGACCATCGCGTTTAACTAATGATGGAAGCTTTGCCTGTGGAAAATATCATCATTTAAGTTTCCATATTGGTGGCATAACTGGAATATCTAAGTAATTGTGTGAGTGTTTTCTTGGACCAGCTTTAAGATTACTGCATAAAAGGAAACGCTTTGAAGTTCTGGCAAAAATGAGAACTGGAACTGGTGGCTTTATATCCTGCTGGGCCTTTCAGGGGCCACAGGCATATATTTTGAGCAGCAATTAGGTCAAGCCTTTCTGTTGTTCTCAAGAAACGTTTGTACATTTCTTGAGAATTCTTCCTCAACCAGAGAGAAAAAGAAAGCAGCTCTCCCTCTTTCACTCCTGACTTGTAGAGAGTGGCTTTACACGATGCTCTGCAGATACACAAGGATGGGCTCAAGGAGCACAGGTAGTCTAGGGCCCAGCCCTACAAAGGAGCATGTGCCAACAAACCTGGAAGCGTTGTGGACTTGCAGCGAGCCCATTGCTGTGGCGTGTGTATGTACAAAGACATCTTCCTGCCCTCTCCACCACGTAGGCGTGCTCCAGCCATGGGGAAGATGTCCTGTAGACCTTGTCCAGTAAAATTCTCCGAACCTTTTCCCCAGAGCCTTATGTTCTTGTAGGAACACAGGGCCACGACTCAAGGCAAGATCACAACACAGATCCTCCTAAACTACCCCGACACAGACGGCACTCTATCAAAGAGCTTTCTCTGCACACAGGGTCAATTCTGACCTGCCATATCCTGCTGCCTCCACAAAGCAGTTAAGACACACACAGCAAACTTCATGCACAAGTTATTTTGGTGGGTAAACAAAAACTAGTGGACAAGACACACACAAAGGCAAAAAATTAAGAGTCTAGTATGGCACCAGTTAGCTTAGAATATGCTTTTTGCTTTACTTCTTTGCTTTACCCTTGCTTCAATTCGATCAGTACTTTTTAATACAATCTTTATCACATTTTATTAATGAAAACATTACTCAGCTCTGTTGAAGTAAAATAGATTGCATCACAAAGTATAGTTTCCTGGGGTTTCACTCTCATGGCATGCTAAGTCATGCTGATTCCTGTTCTAGATGTGCAAACAGAGATGTGGCGAGTTTCGAAGGACACAGAAGATTCTACTAAATACCCACTAAACAGCCCTTCTTCTGAAAAGTGCTATATGTAGATATAAAGACCACTGAAGTAGCCTGGAAAACACAGACCGTATCCTAAGGCAGTGATGCTTCAAACATGTGCTGAAGCCCATAAAAATAAGTTAAAGGCTGTGCTGACAGACAGGATGAAGGGAAAATCTGTTTCTGGGATTAGTAGTTACAAAAGGTCTTCCAGATTCTGGAAAAATCACAGGATGAGATTTCCAGATGGCTAACCAGGATCTTAGTAAGATCAGGGAAGAAACATGCATCCCTCAAGTTACCAGGCACAGCAAATCTTCTGGATAAATGGTATCTCAAGGGCACTCCTGAGAATAGTCACATGAAGTTGGCACCCTAAATCTTCTCCAAACAAGGGACAGCCTCTCCAAAACTGGTCCAAATCTCCTCACCTTCCTGGAAGCAGGACGAGCGAAAACTGCTTTCTGTCAGCCAGGACACCAGTCCGTAGCCCTGAGCAGACCCATGCCAATGGAGAGGCACGCTGGGCCCTTTGGGGAGGATTTTTTTGGGGCACTGCTGTAAGACAGACAATCCTGGACCCAGCAAGGAGCTGGTGTATGTTTATGAGATGCCCCAAAACATCTCACTTCTGCCCCCATGCCAGCTGGGCTCATCTGCATCTATAAAAGCTGCTGTTTTGGGATGAGGGAGAAGACATTTGATAAGCTCAAAATGAGGCATGAAGTGACATCAGGGAGTTACCTCTCTCACAGGGAGCTGAAAAAACATCTTCAGATGTGGTCTTCTTCAGGTTTTAGTGTGAGACTCAGGCATTAGAGCAAGCAAAACATGGCAGGCGCCATAAAAACGAAGTCGGTGGCCTCCTCCAAACCATCTTGGTAGCACTGGAGCCCTTCCCAGGGTCAGACACCAGGCTGATGGCTCAGTCCATGAGCGCTTCCCCAGGTCTGGCTGGCAGCTTGGCAGCACCGCGAGTGGCAATGGGAAGAGGCTACAATTAGATGAGAGAAATCAGGAATCTGACCCAAAAGTTTGCTGAGCCACCCCTGGCTTAAAGCCTGGCAGAAGTGGCAACAGCCACTGCACAAAAAGATTTGGGAAATGCTGTTCTGCTCCTGGAATAACACAACTGTGTGCCTGCACATACGCTGCACAGCTTATCTAGCAGACAGCACTCCTGCTCCTCATTAACAGCAACCGAGCAAAGTCCTGTGCCGAGGACAGAAGGGCCTCACGGCCAGGGCAGAGCGGGTGGCAGAAGATCTTTATCCTAAGCTTCAGGAAAGGAGAAAGGTCGAGGCAAGGGCTTAAGGATGAATGAGCCTCACTCTGGGCTCTCCTGGCTCCATACTCCCCGGGAGCGCTGTAACACTGGCCCTTCACATGGCAGGAGGTCGGTTTGAAAACAAACTCACTGAGAACAATCACTAATGCTTGCCATACACTTTTCCAAACAAACCAATCAACCAACCCAAACAACTTTCAGTCTTCTGTCCTTGCATGAGTAGCACAGATGAAGTTGCTCACTGACAGTGAGGAGGGGCACACTGACACCATGCCCCTGCACAAAGGCAGGTGCTGGGAAATGGGGACCATACATCTACTTTCCTCATGGCGGTTCACTACAGGACCAATTCTTTTCAGTAAATATGGCATAGAAAATCCAGGTGAGAAGAAAACAGGGTTTTCTCTCTCCAGCTGGCAGCGGACAGGTCAGTGTGTTGCTGCCAGTGTGCAACTGGCACAGCGCTGGAGCCTGCCAGCCTGTGGCTTTCCCCTTCAGAGCGAGTTATCTCCCATTCAGGTACAAAACACATGCAAGAACCCAGCCAGCTCAGCACTCTTGGCTGCTTGTAGGACGTCTTTCAAAGCTGAATGACAAGCTGTAGAGCAGATGTTCACCCTTGGCAGCAGCTACAGCCATAATGTGGCGTATTGCTTTGCTTTTTCAGCTCTGGACAAAAACGATGCACATTTCCTTCACGTTGTGTTATGTAGAAGAGACTGAACCTGAATGTGGTGAGACTTGCTAAGAGACATCAGCGAACCTCTCTGGTAGCAAACCAAGCGCTTTACTGGCAGTTCATCAGTGCCCTGAACACCACCATTCTGAATGACTAACACATTGAATCCCAGAAATGAGACAGCGGTTACCATTACTTTATGGTTCAGGCATCATTTACAAAAGGCTTTTGGAGGAGTGTAAAAGCAGATCTCTGGAGGAAGCTGAAAGAGGACAAAAGAGCTGCCTGTGCTTTGCCTAGCACTCCCCAGCAGGCTGCAAGCACCAATTTTCACATAGTTTAAAAGAAAAAAAAAAGTGAGTAAGTTTTGCTAATAAATTACGTTTGAAATGGAGCAAAGTCAGATTCACAGAGCTGCTTTGGCTCAGGACACAGCATCTTAAACGTGTGAAGACGAATGACATACTACTCACAAGGACACCGTTCCTAAAATTTGCTCTCCTGTAACTGTTTGATATAGGAGACCATTCTGCAATAAAAGGTGATGTCATTATTTATATTAATAAAGGCAATGGTGCTCAGATCAAATCTAGGAAATCAGTCTCTTCCCTCTTGAAGTTTAGTAACCGTGTTAACTTTCTTACCAGGTTGAAGAGTGTAAGAACTGGCCAGGGTATAAATAGAAAAAACATAGAAAGACAAAAAAGGTGCAAAAGTGACGCAAAACACACACTTCACACGTATTTTTTTTGTTCTTAGAAAACTGGCTAAGTTGAAAGTGATGTAGTTCTCATTGCTCTCACTCTGTCCATATTAGGGACATTAAACTTCTGCACAGGAGAGCTGCAACTGAAAAATATTGCCATTATACCAAGCACAAATAGCTTTTTCTTGAACACCGAGCATGCACGTGGCCTCCCCTCTCCCCCCAGCTTACATTTTATGAGATTTTGGACAGTCAGAGAAAACTCTCCTTCCATATGTTCAGGATGTTAAGATTTCAACCTCCTTGCAGCAGGAAAATAAAGTCATCTTCTTTGTAATGCCACAGCACTGAGCACACAGACAGCACTTAAACAGTAATGCATGAACTGATCTCTGCCGTTGCTGAAAACTGCAGGGATCCCGTAGCAGGTCTTGTTCCTGTCATGTCTGCAGATGCTCTGTTAAGGACTCCAGGGACATAGAGCAATTACTAGGGTTTGTTTCTGCTTTCCAGGAGCAGTTCTGTTTAGGAGAGAATAGAAAGGGATTATTTTTACCTTATAGTTTGGACTTGAGGGTGTGAACTGAATTTTTCTTCCCACAGAGATATATCGTCATAACAACTAAGTAGTATAGTGCGCCTTGTAACAGGGGGTTCCTTCTGAGCAGTGTACACAATCCCAAGGGCTAACGAGGGCGAAAAGCAGGGCCCCATTAGCAGGGCAGCTGGGGGCTGCAGAGTCAAAAGGACTGCTGCGTTGAGGCCACACACCGAGGGTTGCCTAAAGTTCTTCTTCTTTTGTTTTGGGGGGCTTTGCTGGTTTGTGGGTTTTTTTTTTGCTTTGAGTCTCCCATACTTGACATCTGCTTCTGGTAAAATTAACAAACTCTCTCATTTTATTCAACGTTAAACACAGATTAAAACAGTACTGTGAACCGCAGTGTCTGAATCTGTGGGATTGTAGGAAGCATCTATGAAGCATTTTTCACTTGCATGTGTACAGAGAACAAAACATTTCAGTGAAGATAATTTTCTCCATATATATTACATACATTACTATATACAAGAGAGAATTAGACAAAACAAAACTAGAACAAAGATTTCTTTGAAGTTTCAAAAGAATCTTTGTCTGTCTTAGCCATAGCGATGGCTTAAGCAAAGCTCCACGGATGAGGCAATGAATGAGGCGACAGATGCGTCGGAAGCATCTCACTCGTAATACACGATTCAGCCAAAGTAATACTAAGACCACGCAGAGGACGTGCTGACACCAACATCACTCTTCCTACAGCAAGAAAGGTCCACAGGTCTTACCTTCTCCTGACGTAGTCAGGCACAGGTCCACCCTTCATGGTGCCCTACAACAAGTTCTGGCACTGTGACCACAGAGCTGCTGTTACAGGGGCCGTGCTCACACCCGCGCTGGCACTGTCCCACCATCTGCACTCCGCAAGGTGATCTCCACCAAATCTCACTCCACAACGCTTCCCGCCGCAGCGACTGCTGAGACAGAAGTCTTTGCTTCCTGGAGACCTCAGTGACTACAAGGGTGTCTCCAACTGAAACCCCCTGGACGTAACTGGCAGCTACTTTCTTCTTTGTTCACCTGCTCAACGCCGCAAGCAAAGCTCCACGTCATCTCTGTGCTGTTGCAAAAAGCAGGAGAACTCTCCCAACGCTTGGGGAGAGGGATGCTGATGGCCCGGCTCTCGCACGTGCGACAGCGGAAGGCACAGGCGAGAGGAAGCTGCGGACCCACAGGTCAATGCCAGGAAGGGGAAAAGAATGGAGCAGGCTTCCCAGGAGGCTCAGGCAGAGGGTGGGAAGGCGGGCATTGTCCCTAAGGCCCCTCTCTCACACAAGCGTGCTAAACAGCACCTTCCACTCCACTGCGTCCCCCACGGGCAGCTGGGGACTATCCGCCACACCGCTGGCTGAGGGTGGGGGGCAGCAGATGGGAAGGGAGGAGATGGGGATGCTCTCTAAAGGCCTGAAGAGTACTTTTCTCCTCTGAGGCAAAGCCCAGGAACGCTCTCATCCTTTCCAGGCCTGCTCGCTTTGCCCTGCCCTTCCTGATGCCCCCCCACCCCACACCTCTCCTTGGCCTTGTGTGGGAACTTTCCCCAAAACACACTGTTTTCTCCTCATTTCCTTCCTCTCAAGGCATCTGGAACATCCTCCTGCAGGCTCCTGCCACCCCTCACAGTGACAGGGGCCGGGCCACGCTTCCCAGGGCAGAGCCTTATTGTCTATGAAACCAAAACAACCACACACGCAGCACAGGGCTGCTCACGTTCGGAAGCAACACAACTACGGATACAAGGGCTTTTACACACTGACCATGACAAGGAGCTTATTTCAGCAAAAACAGCCTGACGCATCTGAGGAAAAAGCAGGAGCAGCAACTACCAGCAAGGCTGTAGGGGAAGTGTTTTCCACCATGAAATGTGTGATGAAATGTATTTGAAATGTGTGTTTTGACATCTCAAGCTGTTAGTAGAAGCTCCGTGCTTAAAAGAGTCATTTTGCACGCAATACGCAATGCAGCACAGAAACAAAAGGGAAAAAAAAAATCCTTTCCATGTTCAATGCCAGTTTTAAATGTAACTAGGAGGCAGCCAATATATTCGGGGAAGATTTTTAAACTCCCTCTTGCAAACTAAGAGATCCCTTAGCAGAGATCTGCACACATAGCAAACGCCACACATCTCAACTCCAACTTCACCCTTCCAATATGCTGAATTTTAAAAGCTTGAAACACTTTTACCTGAACCTATCCCATTGAAACTGTGTTGAGAAGCGCGAGGCTTCATCCTGCTAAGACAGACCGTATTGATAAGTTGAGTTTAATGCAATGCTCTGCTACACCAACTTCTTTCTGCTACAGTGTTCGCTTGATTCAAGAAGCCACACAAACACACAGCTTTGCTGGCTCATTGAATGTGTACTGGTAAAATATAAGTTGCATAAATACACTTAACATAAATGCTGGACTGCAGCTGAAAGCCGACCCCATGAGGTGGATTGTAGTATTTGGAGATGCAAGAGCAAGACAGTGATTTTCAGTGATGGGCAAGTGTTCAAAGCGTGACCACGTGGGTACCGCTGACTACTGGGGTTCAGTTCTCCCACTCTGGACACTGTACATGCTGGAGCAGGTGTAACCACGTTTAATGAAATCAACCCTAGATTCCACTTCTCCAAACACACCAGAATCCATATCACGGCAAATCATCCCAGCCTGTGTGATTGCAGAGAGAAGCACAGTTATAAGCTGGAAGCAAGTGAGGTAATTATGTCTGCCCGAGTCTGCAGACAGCTGCCACTCAACGATGGGGCAACAACAGCTACCACCAGCGGAAAGCAGTCCACGACTCCAAGACCTCCATAAATGCAGCTGAGCTTGAGCTGCTTTTGAACTGGTAAGCTACCTGCATGCAAGATTTGGAGAGCCAAGGATCTCTGAAGGATTGGCCTTCCCTTTTTCACCTTTCAAGGGTCTTCTTTATACCTCTTTTCAGCTTCACTAGTCAGAATCAGGAAGGGTGAAGTGGTGGTTTCCCTAACCAGTGTTAACAGGATGTGATTCTATCCTGAGTCATCATCCTCTTTCTCCTCAATTGGAGATGGCTGCTTGCACCTGGGTCACTGGGCACCTACAGTAATACTCATCAGGACAAACAGACTGCTTTCCAAGCTTGTTCTTCAGAGGCTGCAGGAAGCGACCTTCACATTAAACAGTTATAACTTTATCTTTTCACAATATCTTCACAATCAAAAGGACTGAAGACCTCCAATATGTGTTCAAAAATCTAAGAATAATATAGCAGTTTTCTGATGAAGTATCTGAGCCAGCAGGATCTAGCTGAAGCCTTACTTAAAGTCCGAGAAGCTAAAAAAAATTACCCATACAGCTGCAGAATATAACTAAATACTCAATTATTGTTCTTTATTTTAGAATAAAAAACTTGTTTTAATAATCTCCAGTGAAATGTATTTAATGGGAACCAGAAATCATTTACATTAAACGAACCAAATGAACACCACTGAGGTCATGTGCATATGAGTAGAACTGAGGTGCCTCAGTGAAGAAAGATCTCTGCCAGTACAGTAGTCTCATCTTTCATCTTGATATACATTACATCAAAGGCTTCGCCAATGAATTGCCTCACCTGTCTAAAGGCAGTCAGTAGCGAAGATGCCCAGCAGATCCACATTCCAAGCAGATGCAACATCTTACACACCTGACAAAGCAATTCAGTTCTCACCAAAGAAATATCCCAGAAGCGCTTGACCTGCTGGGATTATTCCAGTATTTGCTTCTTAATTACCAGGGGAAGCATCAGTTTGGGGCAAGTAATTTTTTTATCACTCTCTCTAGATTTGAAACGAGAAACACCTTGTAAAGCAACAGAGATTTTTTTGCTATTTCTCTACTAAGTCTCCTCCTGAACAGGGGACGGATCTGCTAAGGAACACCCTTGCTCACTGCATAAGCAGTCTTTCATGTAAAGTAGTAAGGGAGATTTGTTATTAGCTGGAACATAATTAAGGAAGGCATAAACATGATACTACCCTGTAGGTGCACCATGGCAGCAACTTCAAATCTGCTGTTTAAACAGATGGATGAGATCCCTTGAATCTGAAAGTATTGGGAAAGGAAGAATTACAATCCAGAGATGCTGCAGAGGAAGGATGTACAATTGCCGCAGCGTGTAGCACAGACACCAACACCTGGCCAACCCAAGTCTGCACAGGCAATTAAAAAATCACCGTGAAGTTGCTGCAGGCTATGTTTTCACTTACATGCCATTACAATAATTATGAAGTGGAAAAAAATGAGCAATAAATGTCTATTACAATGCCCAGCTACAGCTGGATTACAGTCAAGTTCTGCAACAGAAAAACCACCAATCAACTGTGAACTGCTACACATACAATAGAAAACCCTAATGTCCTTAACATCACACCTAATGAGCCTGTAATATTGATACTGAATCTTTAAGAATGAGCAAACCTTTTTGGTCACCACTTTTCACCCATAGCATCACACAGACATAAACTAATTCGGTGTTTGCCTCCCTGCTCTAAGAAAAAGCACTTTGCGCTGGTATTTGGGGGACAGCAATTTGAGATGAAGTTACTGGCAGATGTTAGGTGTGATCTCTGCTACCAACAGCATCCCATGAAGAGCAGCTACGCAGACACATTTAATACTTTTTTTTTGGCTTTTATTTTGCCTCCAAAAATGTCAAACATCTAACGCATCTGGGTAGAATGTTTTAATGTTAACTCCGATTTTAACTTTTTTAACAGAGAAACAGAAGAGAAGCGAGTTATCGAGGCTCTGACATCAGGACTTCCCACATCCTGGAGTGGAACCACGCTTGCTTACTTAAACTACACCCTGGGGCAGATCCAAACCACACAGCAAACAGGGAGGAGGCTTCTCTTCCTCCAACGGCTCAAACTCACTGAAAACTTAGTGACTCAGTAAATGTCGTTCTGAGTCAGCAGCGAAGCAGAGCTCCAGGATTGCATCTGATTTACAGTGCAGGTTAAAGACTGCAGGATTGTTGGTTTTCTTAAAGGTTGATCTGTGAATGATATCATGAGGGTGTCTGGTCACTAGAAAGAAACTGAAACAGCCCTTCTCCCTCTGCGTTTGCATGCAGACCTGCTGGAGCACTGCTTTACCACATCACATGGAAGACATGGCTGCGAACCCCATTGGTATGAAGTAAGCAGGTATAGATTCAACTTTAAAATAAGAGTTTTAATTGATTGCATTAGCTAGTAACTTGTCTTTACTGCAGTAAAATGGAGTGTGGAAGGTCATTCTGATAGTGCAGAGTCCTGAAATTTGGAGTTAGGCTGAATGAAAGACTATGTACAATACAAATCAGCTTTCTGTTGTGTTGTAAATTTATTCTCGTCATTTTTACCATTTATTCATCCCAAAAGACATATTGCATATTTGGAACATTTTTAAATAAGAGCCACTATATTATTCAAGACAAGTAGCTTTGTCACATCAAAACTGATGACATACCCAATAAAAGTATTTTCCAGAGCAAGAATGCCTTACAAGATATATAAATAGAATATAAACTTCATAAATGATCTAGCACAAAAAGATTAAAACAGTAAATCCATTCCATACTGAAGGCAGTACTTTACCACTCGTAGCGTTTGTGTGGTGTTTCTAAAAAAAAAAAAAAAAAAAAAATCTGTTTCCTAACAGAGGGTACTGAAACAAATACGGGCTAGTTCTTGGATAAATTTTATTCCAATAGAACAGAATGAATTGATCACTTAACCCTTTTCTCTCAAGTTACTAATTAATATGATCAGGTAAGAAAAAGTTACCTTTAGTTTCACCCTAGCTTTGGATTTGTTCATCTTCATCAGATACAATGAAGAGATGACGTGCTGGGAAGCACATCCACACTTCCAATGTATCATCTGACACAATGAAAGAATTGCAACTCCATACTAACATCTCCGTTTCCACGGCTGAGAATTATTTAATCGAGAATCTCAATTACATATCCATTCTCATGGCAGCTAAATGCAAGTAATCATGATCTATCTTACCCGCATGCAAGCGCAATCTCAGAACAGCAACGTATACACATGCACACGCCCCCTCGGTGCGTTAGAAGTGTTGCATTCCAGCACTGGGAACAACGCTGACCCAAACTGAGTAGACTAAAAAATTTAAACATAGTCACATGAATAATTTAGAATCAGAAATGCCTTATAGAAGAAAGCAGCAGTAACAGGCAACAATGTGATGGGCCTGAGGGAAAAGAGTAAAGTCTTGGGAAAGAGATTTCACTTTTCTTTTTAAAGAGTTTGAGTAAGTATTGGTGCTATTAAACCAAGACTTCTGTAGAACATTTGACATTCCAATAAAAGTGATCGCTACAAAGCTAACACTGTAACTAACAATCTAGATTAAAAACCATCTGACAGATTGCAAAAACTAAGTGAAGGAATTATTCTTTGAATATTTTCCCTACTGTCCTGCAAGGATCTGGTCTTGGCTCACTACCATTCAACAGTGTATGATCAATAATCTAGAAAAGCTTCAGTACCCATCCCTGTTAAAACCTGAAGGGGAAAAAAAACCCCAACATTGATGAAGTGCTGAACAGTAATGGGGACAGGTTGCTGCCTTGGACTGCTTGCCTACAGTGGTTTTTACTGAACAATATTGCTAAGTTAGATTCTAGGGGGCTGGGTGATGCAAGGAATGCACAGATTGGATTCGCAAGATTAAAATCCAAATGTCAGGAGTCAGTGAATCCCCAGAAGGGTACCGGTAGACAGCCAAGTAAGAATAGCAGAGCAGGACATAAAGTCTATTATCTATTAATATGATGTTAGTAAGGTCATTACTGCACGAACATACTCTGTTCTGGCATCTACTCTCCAAAAAAGAACGTTCAGAAAAATTAGAAATAGTTTAAAAAACCGACAACAAAAACTAGAGGGATGAAGAAAAAAAATTAAGACATTAAATCCATTCATATAAAGTAAGATTGGAAGGTATTTTGATCATGGTATGTCAAATCCCTGGATCAGGACATTTGCAGCAGTAAAACATCTTCCAAGAGAGATACAATGAAATCCAATGGTTGGCAGCCAAGGTAAGATGGAACTCCAACACAGGGTTGGGTTTTGGGTTTGTGTGTTTTGGTTTTTTGTGTGGTTTTTTTTGTTTGTTTGGTTGGTTTGTTTTTTTTTTTTTTTAAGAGGACATGAGTTGCTCAAGTAACTTACAGAAGTGACTGATTCTTTCTCTGAAGTTCTTAAAGCAAGACTTCTTTTTCTTAAACACATGCTTTACTTCTTGACATTATGCTTCTGGTGTTGAAATCAGTCTGTGAAGACTGACAGAGCAATCAGATATGAGTTCCCTCTACATTTACTAACAAATGGAAACGTAAGCCTCTGATGGTCCTTGCTACTGAAACCTTTGTTTCAATTGCTAATTTGCCTTCTACTTCTGGGAACCTTTAGTCCAATATCGGTAGCACCCACCTTTTAAGGAAGTTGCGGGTGCAATCCTCTTTCCAAGCGGAAGAACCTGGCTCTGTGAGCAAACCTTTACGTACTAATTTGAACAAGTTGGCAGAATCTAAAAATCCAGGAAGGCAGGAAAAACTGGGAGACGCAGACCACCAGAGGAGAAAGAAAGGAATTCTGTGTCCAGAAGCACACACAAAGAGGGACTGGGATGGGTAAATCAGTTGGATCTGGAGAATTCAACGTGGCTGTTTGCTGGGAGCAATCACCCTTCAGATCCAGAGGTATATGCTTGAGAGACAGAGGGAAAGAATATGGCTTCTGACTCTTTCATATGACCAACTGCTGTATTAATGCAGGCCCAAAGTCTTGAGTTGATTGCTAATGAAACGCTAATGGTGGATGAAAAACCAGAGGGGAAAAAAAAAGGCCCCTGGTGGAAAACATCCAGCCCCAGTTGCAGAGCTCGTGTGAACTACAGTGGCTTCCCAAAAGCCTTGTGGTGACCTGGTGTTTTAAAGCACTCAGATGCTGGTGGAATGAATCTTGGCAGTGGATTTGTCATGAAGAAGATTCAAGCTGAAGAAATGGTTCTTGCAAGTGGTAGAACCCTACAGATTAAGGCAGGAGACATTCAAAATCTCATGTAAAGCACGCTAAAAATTTGAACAGGTAACATACATCAGAAGATTTGATTAGAAAAAGAAAATAGCTTAAGAATATACCCCCAAAATACATGCACGGATGATTACCTTTGCTTCAGCCGTCAGTCATTTGATACTAAGTCTCGCTAAGACTGTTTCATGAGAAAACTTTGCAATATATTGTGCAGGATCACAATTCTCCATTTAGCACCAAAAGAAATCCAGAGATTCTGCAAGAAGGATCAGGCTAAGACTCTGGAAGAATGCATTTAATTCAGCTACATGGAATTACACTATATTTTTTATATATTGTATATTTATATTTTTAAATAAAAGGTCTGCTGTTGTAGTCCCTACATAGGTAGAATTCTTTTAGAATTTTAAAAAAAGGTTCCTCTGTCAGGACATCAGGATAAAACTGAAGAAGTGTTCAGATATTTTATTATATTAAAATCTTCCAAATTAAACTATCAACTGGCAAAACAACTCTCAGACTAATTTTTCTAGTATTGAGGAACCTTTTTAAAACCTCAAATTGCAGTGCAAGCTCAGAGCACTTATTTTAAAAGTAGACTTACAGCATCTTACACGTTTGTGAAAAGCTGCTTGATAACAGTAACTCCAAGGCTAAGCTAATCAAGCCTCACAACTAAAAAGAAAGCACCTAAATATGAAGGTAAAAGAACACATACATTTACTATAAACAAACGCAACAAAAAACAGAGAAGTTCGTGCATAGAGTGCTTGCAAAATAACTCCACTTGCTGCTTTAGTATGAAAGCACTGAAGAACAGCAACTTCCCAGTTATCCAATCCTCCTCCAGGGTTCTCAACGAAGGAGTGAACTATGCATTTCAGCTCATTCTTGATCATTCTGAACATGCAAACATCAAGGACTCCTGGGAAAGGCACTGCATTAGGGAACCACAGGTATACTTGTAAGCACCAACCCCCATGCAATGTGTACTATGCACCTGTGTATACAATATAAATATGCACACATGCACATAATTAAACTAGAAATCTTTCTCCTTTCATACAGCCTTGTTGGGTCTCAAATTTCAGCTCTCTGATGCCCTTCTGAAAACACATTTGTCCTTAATGCAAAAACAAACTTATGTCACAGGCAGCATTGCTCAGCATGGGGGACCTACCATCCTGAGGTTGGTCCCAGGGAGCTCAGCAGCTTCCTCGCTGCCAGCCAGGAGGGACCACTGCTCCACCAGGCTCCACTCCACCTCCTCACACCATGTCTACATGCTACTGGCAGGGAGGAGGGAACAGAATCAACTGCAAAGAAACAGTAGCTGAAAGAGGGACAAATAGGGAATTCAAGATGCCAAAGAAGAGAGGAGGCAGCATCAGGCTCCCTTCTCCCTAGAAGGGCTTTCCACTATTGCCCCGCTATCTGCAGCCACAGCTCCGTCGGTTTCACAAGCCCTGCCACAGGCACAATTTACCCTTCAGCTGTGAACTATCATTTTTTTTCCACCCCATGGCAATAACACTCCCAAGCCTTTCATCGCTCTCTCCTCCCCCCTTTCTTTCTGGAAACCACTGCCAGGAGAGAGATCAGCTAGACAAAAAACTTAAAACAAGTGCAAATGTGAAATACAAGGTACAAAAAGTCTTTTGCTATCACTGGACATGCTGCAAACATTGTGTCTAGTAACTGTGGCAATATCTAGCGCAAAAGAAACTTAGCATGAATCTTTTGTTTTTAAATGACATTCAACTCAAACATGCATAGGGAGAGTAAAGTTATTTTATTAAATCATGCACATCACGTGTGTTAGTGCAAATAGTTTAATCTGTACTCCAGAAATTCTATTGTATTTTTATATCTTTACAAAATAGATTTAAAACAATTATTTACTTTAAAAAATGTAATTCTGAAGTTAAGCATTTCAGAACAATATTTGCAATAACCTATATACAAGAGGTACTAAGTACCACTGGCATACGAGTGTTCTGTGGTTGGGTGGCTTCCTGCAACTGAAAAGGATGAAATGAATGAACTAAATGACAATACTTATTTTCTACAAGTCACTTGTGGACTATTTTTTCCAACTAATAATCCTCCCATTAGCAAATCCCATGTAACTTAAGGTAGAACCTTTAACTAAAGGACAATGA
This sequence comes from Tauraco erythrolophus, assembly GCF_009769465.1. NCBI lineage: Eukaryota > Metazoa > Chordata > Aves > Musophagiformes > Musophagidae > Tauraco > Tauraco erythrolophus. The sequence goes on from NC_141476.1 coordinate 13,945,172, forward strand.
CCCTTAAAACCTCACAAAGTAAATTATATGCTAAATTTCTATTTAAATATTTAAACTATCGATTGCCATAACATTCTTAAAGCCAATTCAATTGCTGAGATTATCTCCCTATTTTGAAGTTTTCTTTAGCAGAGCCATTTTACTTTACCATTCTTTAGCATATTACTTAAGTCTTTATTAAAGTTTTTTGACAGAACTGTTGAGCTGAACAAGACAACTACGGTCTACATTTAATTCAGCACTAACTACAGTGATTCCCACCAAAAGTCAGCGAATAGCATTAGTTATAGTACTTAGATAAGGAAATAAACTTTGTAATGGGGACCACTGCATCATAGTTACAGCCATGTGATGAGAATGCACAAAATTTCACTACCAAATTAAAATCATCTTGACCTAATAATACATCATCAGGTACATGATTCCAATTTTGTAGTATTTTATGTATCTTAGGCTTTTTTTTTTCAGCTAATCACAGACTTACTGTAGCAGTTCTCTTAATAAAGTTACGCCAACAAAAGCTTATCTAAAGAGCTTCTCCAGCTCAAGTCAGAAAGTATCAAATGACTGAAAAAATAAGTTGATACATGTGGTACGTGAGAAAGTATTCATACTTTTAAAGAACGCATCTCTTTAAATATATGAAATTTAATAAATTACATTCAAACTAAAGTTAACGTAAGTTGAATCACTGCACTGTGTCCATCAAATGACCAAGTACTTGCTCCCAGAAATACCTTAGTTCACTCAAGAACACACATGCTTACACTCGCACACACGCACACTAAATACTCTAGGCTGGTCTTCACCATCAATATCTCTATCTCTTTAAGGCTGGACATGAATTGTGTTTATTCCCAAAAATCATTAATAAAGCAATCCTTATCAAAGAAAAATATGCTTCCTTCAAAAGGCGTGGTAAGAGAAGTTTTGTTAAGTCTTGTTCCCAACAGCTCAGTGACTAACAGCAAGTAAAATGGTATACTATTTTTTTTTTAAAATAAAAATAAAAGTCATACTGAAAGGCACTGAGCATACTGCATCTGTTTTCCAAGTATCTGCAAGGTTACTTGGCTTGGGTATCCAAATCTGAAATGTGTTTTTCTTTTTACACCTGGCAATCAGATTCTAATGTAAGTGTCCACAACCCTAGCCATTATAAATAATTTGGTACCAAGAAGCCTACTTTAGGCCACCATTATAGTATTCAGAATCCCAACATGCTAATTTAAAACTTGCATGAAATTGTAAGCAAAAATATTGCTCACAGTATGATGAATCACAATTTTATTCCCTCTTTACAGACAGATACATTTTATACAGTTTAAAGCAAATGACCCTACTGCTGTTCTCACGCAGAGCTGTGCTGTATTAAGAGGTAAAAAGGAAGAGAATTAATCTGTTTTCCCTCAGTATATGAATGTTGCCAGCTTCTAAAGGGAGGACGGTGTATGGATTCAACAACAGTTCTCATGGAGAAGCTCTGGTTAGGCCTGGGTACAGCACCACGGCTGTTACAGCAACCAAAGCTGCCATCACAGGCATCCAAGGCCATTGTCTCTGTGTGGAGAGAAAAAAAAAATCAATATCATATTTGTTCTAAATCATACTAATCAGTTTACCCCGTGGTTCCTGAAAGTCCTGAGTACCTGTTGATAGGCATCACTACAATGTTACCCACGAGCCCTGCTGCAGGCTAGTCCTGGCTTAGAGCACCACAGTAAACCATGTTTCTCTAGCAAAGGGAACTCCACAACTCTTCACGACTGAGGATCACCAGGAGAACTTTTGGCAGTTCCGAATTTCCAGCTTCATTACTGTATGCACCTCAAAGAAATCTGCTATTAAACATGCGAGGGCTTAAGATATTTAAAACATCACTTGTGCCAAGTAATCGCTAGACTCAGGTTTATGCAGTACTGACATCTTTAACTTCGCTTTTGAATGTTTAAATCCAGGTCTATGAAGTCAGTTTGCAGCAGATCCTAACAACATCATTTCAAAATGATTGTCACAACGTTTCATGACAACAATAGCATTTTAGGAGGAGGACACACTGAGAGACGTTAGAGAAAATGCAAGCTGAGAGTTCAGAATACAAACCAACCACCTATTTCTCATCTTGTCTTTTTTTTTTCATCTTCATAGCAATAGTGAGAAAAAATTAAAGTTTTTAGAGCCAGAGAGGAATTTCTTAGTCCATAAATAGGAATAAAAGCTTGTTGATTTTTATTATTAGAGGCAAACTCTTCATTTTTCATAGTTAATTAAGCAATTAAGTGTTTTTACAGGCCCTAGCATCGCAGCATTGTGCAAAAGGTAGCCCATTCGCTAAAGACAAACTGAGACGGAGTTAGAAGAGGCACATTCAGGACCAGTTAGAATGAAATTCATTATTAGAATTCCAGAAATCACACAGATGTTAAATGATTAGTTGATTGCTCAGCTCTTCAGTATCAACAGAATGGCATACTAAATGAAGGGTTTGCTTCAGGTAAAGAAATACCTGTGAGCATTTCACCATGCACTATTTTATACAGAAATGGCACAAACAGGTGAGAGGGACAAACATACATTGACTGAACAGTAGTGCTTGTACCTTTCGCTACCACAATGGGCCGTAACACCAATACAGGAAAGCCAGGATTAGGCCGATGAATACGGCTGGGACGGGTTGTAATATGGAAGGCTAAAGAAGGGAAGGGATATTAAAAATCACTTTGTGCTATAAATCAATCAGGTAAAGATGATTTAGAGAGGGGAAAATAAGTCAGTGAGTTTTGTTTTAATTGAAATGTATTAAAGACATCTAACACAACACAGCATTATCTAATCTGGTATACAGAGTTAGTACACCATTCTACTCAAATGAACGGGGATGTTTAAAAATAAAGGGAAGTAAGCAGAAAATGTTCTAAGAAACCTCTTGTCACAACTTGGAATTTAGCACTTAAAAACAATTCAAATCTTAAACTGATCTGCCTGTATCTTATTATAGTTGGTTTTAGTTCCTCTAAGTGATAAGAAATCCAGTTGAGACTTCCTAAGGCAGAAAGACTTGCACCAGATACTGAATTTTTCAGCTACTTCTTCATTCCTTGCAAGTTTGCCTTTCCCATCACCAGCCTCCAGGAAAAACAATCTTTTTCTTCCATTAGTGAACCAATTGCAACTATGTCCACAGGCAAACTCAGTAGTTGAGACATTTCCGTGAGATTGCAACATGACTGTACAATCGGCACTAAGTTACTATAAAGCAGGGACGTACATTTCTATCAGAGACACCACAAAGAGCAGCATCTCTGGCAAGTCATCGGCCTTCTGACCAAATGCAATTCTAAAAATCAATCAAATGTTGCAGTTGGGCCAAACTACCAGCTGGCAAGACCTCAGGCTTATGGCCTCATTAGAACTACCTACATATTTTCTTAGCTACATTAAATTAACTGTGAACTACTGCACATTCTGGATGGACAGCCTCTATCCTTAATATGATAAAATGAAAGCAAAAAAGGACCTAATTTCTTTTTAAGCTGTCCTTGGAAGACGTCTGCTTTCTCTGTATCCTCACCTATATATGTGTGCACACAAACAGACACGCAGAGGTTAAGTTCAAACCATGCTAAATACTTTCTAAAGAACTTTTTTGTGCTGAAGCCACCTTGATTTTGTTCAGTCGAATAAATACATAACAAATTAATGTTTGAAGACTTTCTAAAACATTGAGATTCATAAATAAAATCTCATCCTGTTATGAGTTTGTAGAAGTCACTTAGTCATAGAACCTCCAATATGGTTCAAAACAGGAATCTTAAAAGGTATTCTAGTCTCTGCCATTCCATTCAAATTTGGTTTAATCAAGGCAAATATTTAATAGACAAATTATGTGTAACTATTAAAGTAATTTTCATGCAGGATTATTTTTGTGTCATTGGTGCCACAAATCAGAGTGCCACCTTCCCACAGAATGCATGTTGGTAGAAATAATCACAGCAGTGTTCAAAAAAGTGCCAGAAGTTTAAGACAACCAGAGCAGCTCATGTTCTCAAACCATTCACATAAACAAATCTGTCATATAAAGCACATCAAGAAATAATCAGTGACTTCAAGCATGCAAGCACAAGTAGTACACCACACTGCCAAGCGTTTCAGAACACAATACTTTTGTTTAAAAGTAACACTTCAGTGTAAAAACTTAATATTCAAATGATATCCCAAACGGAGTACAGAAGCCTTCTCTTTTCATAGAGTCATAAAATGGTTTGGGTAGGAAGGGACCGCAAAGATCATCTAGTTCCAACTCCCCTGCCATGGGCAGGGACATCTTCCACTAGACCAGGTTGCTCAAAGCCTCATCCAACCTGGCTTTGAACACTGCCAGGGATGGGGCAGCCACATCATCTCTGGGCAATATTTCTAACATTTGTTAGGTCACTGAACAATTCAATGCATTTGTTTATTATTATTATTATTATTTCACTTTTTGAAGTTATATGCATTCATGGTTGTGGAATCTTGGCAAATGAAACAGATGATAAATATCCACCACATTAAATGAAATTGCTTCCAAACGATTAGACTTTCCCCCTCACAAACTTCTCAATCTGTAACAAATCTGCTTATTGTCAAGGAGCATTTAACTACGTGCTTCATCAAAAAAGTGCACCTTGTTTCAGAATACAAAGGTATGAAAACTCAGATAAAGATGGGCTGCAACAAAAGAGAAACCCCACGGTGCGAAGTCACTTTCTGTGGGACACTGTCCTTGGAAATTAAGTAGCAGATAACGATTATAGCATAAGGAGACAATGCTACTTGAAAAATTTGACCTTGGAACTCAGCCCAGTATCCATGATGCTTCTAATAATCCACAAGATAGATATGTTTTACATTACTGTAAATGCTTGTGAGTAACGCTTGCTTGAACAAGCTTGTCCTGCAGGTCCTTATATAGTTGGATGCTCTTCATCATACCCTGACCTTCAGGTTTCAACTGTCGTAACTATCACCTCCTCTGGAAGCAGATTTTGGCAACTGCTGTGGTTCCTGGTTTCATTTAAATACTCACCTCAAATTCTTCCTAAAATTCCCCTTACCTTGCAAGCTTTTCCTCTTTCATCAGGTACTCCAATTCCCTTCAGTGTTTTTTCCCTCTACTATCCCCCTTTTTCCACTGATCATTTTAATCCCGAGGTTAACATTTTTAACAGAGCAGAAAACCTCACATTCGCAATTACTTATTTAGTGTGATCTCTTCTACTAGAATGGGAGTTACCTGGCTGGTTGTTTTTGACTTCTGCCTACTTAAGCAACTGTTATCTGAGCATTGCAGAAAAGTTCTAAGCAGAAAGCAGGTTCCACGAGAACTGTAACACCATATTCCTGAAAACATGGCCGAAAAAAAGCGAGAAGGGCTTTGAATTCTTTACATCTTTGACAGCTCTACTATGTTAGAGGTTTACATCCAGTAATTGACTATGGCAAGAGTATTCATACAAACTTCGAGCACCTAGCAGACAGCTGATTTTAGAAGAGGACGGTACCTGTAAAACTTTCTTCATAGCCAAAGAGTCTTCTATAAGGCTATCACAGAGCATTCATTATCCTCCTGTTTTGTACTGGCCACTACAGGAGTTGTGCAACCCGCACTGATCATAGAGGCAGTACAGGAAGACAATAAACCATCTAACACAGTGTAGTAAGGTATCTAAAATAAGGCTGTGACCACTTTATAATGGGTCTGCCACACTGTAAACATTTGGAGAATTTCAGAAGTCTCAGTATAAAAAAAGTTGTCCTTGCTGTCCCTATCAATTTGAATGATACAATCCCTCAAATTAATTGCATCGGAAAAGAATGTTTTCATGGTCTTTGCAGTTGGATGGTCCAACTGCACTGTTTAAAGCATGAGCTGATCAGGGATAACCATTGTTAAGAAGCATAAGCAAGAAGAGGGAGGGAACATCCATGGTAATAAACACTAATAAAATAAAAGCATTTTGAAAAAAGTTGCTTAATTCATTTGGATCCAGGTTTCTCAGCTTTTACCCATGTATCACTTTCCAAAATTAAAAAGTTGCTTAGTTCTGGTTCACTAGTATTTAAGCCAGATGTTTTCAAGAGAGCAGATATGTAAGGCTGTATTTCAAACTGTCACACAACTGTAAATTTAACTTGCGTGCATTACTGTAACAGTGTAATGACCTGCGAATTTGCATAGGTAGTACCAGAATGGAATTTTGCATATAATATGGTAAAAAGAACTTTTTTCTTGCCCCCTCCTTATTTTTTTTAAAGCCCATCCTTTTCTATTTGATACATATTCCCTCAATCAACAGAATTGCCAGTGTCATAACTCAATTTCCCCATATATTTTGTACAGACTTACGTTGTTTCCTTTTTCTTGTAGCAGCTTCAGGTTTTCTTTACATTGTTTGAGTTCTTCCGTGAGTGACTGATTTTGTTGTTCAGCCATCTCATACTTTGCCTTCAGCTCTGAGAGCACAGTCTGTGTTCTTTCATACTAAAGACAAAGAGAAAACAGTTTGCGGACCTCTGGACACCCAACACGTGCTTACATTTGTTTAGCACACAGTGTCCTTTTCTGTCATCTGCCTAGAGTAACTCACCTTGCATCAGTACACTCTCTTTTCATTAAAGCAGGGTAGAAAAATTTCAGTTAACTTTTTTTTTCTAAATGAAGATTTTTGTCCCTGACAAAGGGAAGGTCTAGGATTACGAAAACCAAGGAAATATGAAGTAAATGCAAGGCCTTAATTCATCTCTCCTACCAAACAATTACTCATGATCATAACAGCATGGACTATAAAAATCTATGAAGACAAAACAAGAAACAGGGGAACAAGGAGTCCCTTACATTTAAATAATTTAAATACTGGTCTTACATCTAGGCTGTAGCTTAAGTATCTACACCAAACTAACAGGTGCAAAACCCAACATTCTGTATCAAATAAATCAAACCCTCTTCCCACACAGCTAACTCAAACATAAAAGTAAGGCATTAAAAAAATATTATGCCTTATTACTATCATGCCATAATCCTCATGAGGTGTAGGTCAAGTACAAACAATACTGGGTGAAATGTGTGTCATGTTCCTACAGTATGGGCAGCTTCTTTTTCAAACAGCTGTACATTCAATTTTTTCTATAGATCACAAGCTTCTAGTAGTCCTCATGACAGGGATTAGTAAGGACAGAATCAATGACTTTCAGTACTGGCATTTACCACAAATTTAAAAGATTAGGCATCTTACCACAGAATAGCAAGACTGGGTTTTTCAAATTTTGAAAATGGTAAGGAATGTGACATGGATGAATTCATGACAAAGCAAAGCAAAGGACTGCAAAAGAAACTAAAAGCAATGACTTGGGAAAACTTCACTTAATATGCTCATAAAAGAAATCAAGTAATTGTTGGAGGCTATGGTCTTCTTCTAGACATAATCTTTAGAGGGCTAGGCAGATGAAATGTATGCTCAAAATGCTAGCTTTCCCTTACACACTTGGTAATCATCTTCAGCAGCCTAGTGATCCAGTAAGATAAAATGAGACCTTTGTAAAGAACGTGTAGTCTCATTGTCAAAAGAGTTTAAAGCTAACTAGGAAGATCATACTGTCTAAAAAGAAATAATTTTCGCCTTGTAAGAGCTAATAAAAGTCTACAGCATGATGTTCAAGAAGACTCTGAATAAGGGTTTACCTGTTTGAGCAGCTTGAAATTAAATTCACTAAGGTAACGCATGAAAGCAAACTTTAGGAAGTTCCCAAAACACATGCAAGTTATCTTGTCTGAAACATGCATTCAAGCCCCAGTTTATATAGTATTAGCTACCATAAAAGTACTTGCAATAAAAGTATGAAAAATGTTCATTTCTAGAAATCTTACATTTTTCCTTTCCTTTTAGCTTAAAAGTCAAAGTCATTGGGCAATATATTCTCTCAAAATAGAAATAACGTTTCGTGTTACCTCTTTCTGAACATCTTTTGCTTGACTCTCAGCTTCGCTGAGTTGGCTTTTTAGACTAGCTGCATCCTGTTGATGTTTTTCTCTCAAAGATCCCATCTGATTTTCGAGTTCCTTTCGAGACATTTCAAGAACACTTATATCGCTGGTGAGCGCTAAACTCTGTTTCTGAGAGCTGAAAAACAAAATCCAATTGATTCCTCATGTGTTTTAAATTTAAAGAAACAAGATATTCTTTTAAAACACTTCTCATCCTTTCAAGCTTCACACATTACTTGTATTTAACATGGAAGTATTAGCTTAGAGCAATCATAAGTCACCATTGTTTCCCTACACAAAGTACTCGCACAAAAGGCTGGCCATAGTCTTGTTTTTAAATACATGTGCACAGCTTATAGATTCTAATTAATTATACACACTAATTTAAATAAGTTACCATTTGTGATTTTTAGCTTCTCATTTTACTTTTTATAATTCACTAAGTATTTATTATATACTTCGAAGCATTTTGAAACACATTAGTAATGAGAAGTCTGTCCCAGGTTGTTAGAAGTTATTTACACACACTTTGCTTACTCCAGTCGTACAAACTGATAGGTAGTATATTCTTCAACTGTTTAGTACAATTGTGTAATAGCTGTAGAAAACTCCAAATTAAGCCATTACAGACTTCAGTGTAATAACTGAGAAGCGTTAATTCATGCTTGTGCAAGACAAAGAAAATCCAGAGAGATCTTGCAAATCTCTGTCATGCAAATCCTGTATTTGCTCATATGACCTTCCGTATGATAAAATACAAGTGGAAATCAGGGCATGATGGAACAAAAAGAAAGGTTTGATCCCTGTAAAAGAACACATTACTTCCAGAAATGTTTTACTGTGGGAAATTTCCATTTTTTTTCAATTAGATCTTACAACAGTGAGGAAGCCAGAAAAAAAAACCCACAACACAAAAAAACCCTAAAAAACAGATATTTAAGCATCATGGTAAAATTCAAATCTAGAATAAAACAAAGTTTCTGTCCCACATTTACTTCGTGAATTAAATTTCAATATCTGAAACGGAAAAACAATGTAATAATGGCAGTTGAAGGGATAAGAGGGGAAATTACTTCTAGGTAGAAGATTTAGACAGCCTTTAGTAATGTCACATGTTTGAACAGCAAAAGAAATACAGTAAAAATACAAATACTCCTGCACTCTAAAATCCTTCCCAAAAGATATGGCACTTGCAATAAAACAATTTGTATTTTTCTGTTAAGCAAAACATGATATAAAATACTGTTTCTGCCCATCATCACTATTTATCATGGGACAGGCTTCCATGAGACACGATACTATCTGAAAATCATTCTTCACCCTGAACATGAAGAAAATTTTAGGCTAGGAAATCTGTCATATATTATCTTTTAAGTAGAAGGATAACTGTTAAGTCCACAATGCATGCCTTCCAAGTCCTCATTATAAGCAGCAAAATAAGTCAGGTTACACTATGAAACTATAACGTCACTGATAAGTGTCCTGGTTTCAGCTGGGACAGGGTTAGTTCTTTTTAGCAGCTAGAAGAGCTCTGTTTTGGTTTTAGTCTGGGATTCGTTAGGAGAAGAACGCTGATAACGCACTGATGTTTATAGTTGGCACTGAGACCTCAAGGACTTTTCAGCTGCCGTGTTCTTGCCAGTGTGCAGGAGCACAACAGGCTGGGAGGGAGCATAGCTGGGATGGGGGGTCCGCAACTCCCCTTACGATTTGAACTTAGACACGACACTAAGTAAAATAGAAGTATTTGCAAAACAGAAAGAAATAGCTTGGTATATGAATTTGGCATGAAAGTGTGTTCTGCCCAATACTATGATATAAATAAAACTTCAAAAAATATTTCTTGAAACACCATTAGACATTTAGTACCACTTTTGGGAAGAAAAAACAACAACAAAAACGCCTCTTCAGCTACTATGATGTCTTCCTAGACAAATCCACTGTGCCCTTACCTAGAAAGCTCCTTCTCCTGTCGCTGAAGTTCAGACGTAAGCAAAGTATTTTCCTTCCTTAGTGTAACACATTCAGCTTCCAGAGCACTCCACTCTGCCTTCAACTTCTCAAGTTCACCTGCAATGAATAAAAGTTAATTGAACCAAGTAAAGTTATTTCATGACTGCTTCAAATATCACCAGCTAATAAATGGAGGAAAAGCTGGTATCAGTCATAAATCTCAAATATATTTGATTATAATAATGTCCTATTAATTCTCTCACAAGCACTTATAAAACATTATAATATCTTCTACTGTTATGAGGTTTGTGAGCCTTTTTTTATGTGAGTTTTTTCTAAGGCACAAAGGGGTAAAAAACAGTCTGTTTATGAGTCTACTCAAGTATTTTAGAAACAGCAACAGAAAAGTGTATTTGAAGAAAACAATTTCCCAAGCTTGAAGATAGCAAACAACTAGAATCACTAGTACCATGCCTCCACCGCAAGGAAAAGAGTGTTTAAAGCAATAACTAAAGGGTGAAAATGAGACCTTTGAAATAAATCAGTCACTGGTAAAACAGATAAAAATCAATGTTACGCCTGTCTTGGTAGTGTGATGACAGAGACTGGAGCTGAAATTGGAAAAAGGCTTCTCTTACAACTTCACAAAGATTAACTGATTCAGAATTTAAAGCATGTTTTACATATGCCAGTTTCTCTGTGGCATGCACAAAGTCTCAGCATGAGCTTTTGAACTCTATTAGCAGATTCTCCAAGACCTGAAGCTATGGGCCTGGAGTAGTGGCTCTCAAGCAGTCCTCATGAGATGCGAGTGCATCGCACGTGAAGTGAAATGCAAATGAATGAGCCCAGAAGCAGCCCTATGCTGGCTGAGCACAACCTATTTGTATATCTCTACATCACGTGTCCAGAGTAAAGCTTGAATTTTAGATTTATTTTAACATTTTTATGTTAAAAATGAGATAGCATCAACAGTTTTATTAAGCCACAAAACACAGTTGCTTGTCTCGAGTGAAGCTACACCCATTTACAGGCTTAAATGACGCAAGTCACGCAAGTCTCTTTGGAAGTCTGTGGCAGTATCAATCCCTCAAACAGTACAAGTTTTCCATCTTTTCTAAGTGGAATTATACTTGGTCTACTTTTAATATCAAAGGGTACCTACGCTAATTTAGGCATAACTGACAATTACTATTTAGGAAGTACACAAACCAGCTTTTGTAACACTACAGGCCTTGATACACGTCTACAAACACCCCCAAATGTGTATGTATATATACAGACATAGCAAATGACTGCAGCGGGACACATAAACAGTGACCTGAATAATGACATTCATCAGATTGAGAAGGATGTGACGGTTAGCACCGGTCTGTGACATTCTTTTAATCAAGCACCTTTTAAGCGAGTAGCCTCTTCCTTCTGCTGATCCTCACACTGCTGACATCTTTGCTGAAAACTGGCTTGCAGACTGACAATTTCTTTTTCGTAATCTGAGGCATCTTTCCGCCACCGTTCGAGTTCCGCTCGCACTGTTTGCAGCTCATCTTGCAACGCAGAAATATCTGTATCTCGTTCTGATGCTGCCTTTTCTGCTTTTTGCTGAAGTGACAGAATCTCATTTTGAGCACTGACTAGTTCATTTCGAGTGCTTGAAATTTCATTCTCCTTTGCCTCACGAAGATTCTCAATATCTTCTTGTAATCTTCGCAACTGAGCTGGAAGGCATATGTCAATGTTAGTATTTTTAATAACTGTATTTACAGAAAATCTAAAACCATAACTCCCTTTCTCAACTTGTTGACATATAATAGGACTAAAGAATCTCAATCAATTGAAAAATATATTAATCTTGTCAAACGCTGTATCCTTAAAGAGATATCTATATGAGGTCATGTATTACAGAGTCTCAAAAGAAACAACAACTATGGTTGGACAAAGTTTTCTGAGAGAGGGTTGTGTTCTGTGTGTGATAGTAAAGCAACTCTCCAAAATCTGAATCCAAGATTTAGATCTAATTTCATTGTAAGCAAAACAAGTAAAGGGCACTGCAGGATTCAGAGGTAAGATGAAAAGCAAGAAAACTTCTGTGACAAGCCAGTCACAAAGCTACATTGAAAACGTTTGCCTGTTCAGCAGTTAACTTGTGATGTCTATAAATATTTGAGGCACAGAGTCTAATTTCTACTCCAGTTTCAACACATAGCAAAGAAAAAGTTACTTTACTACTTTGCAAAAAGCATATTTCAAAGCAAAAGATTAATTTTGAATTGAAAGGGACAGTTGCACCAAATATACCGAACTAAAAGTTGTTCTGTAGCATTTACAGTTTATTGTAAATGTGCAGTAGTCACATACACGATAGGCTATTTTACATTTCTGCACGAAGCAAACCTTATAAATTTATTTAAGAGGATTCATTCTACCAATGAAGAGAAGAGACGAGACTGAGTAGCACAAAAAAACCCTAAACCTTTTGAGTGCTCTGAAGATAAAATAGTTACAGTAAGAGGCACTGGATCATTCAAAGCTGAGAGAGATTGGAGAGGAAGGAGAAGGGGCATCTGTTACAGATTACGTCTTTTGCATTTTCTGAATTATGATTAGAACCATTGGAATTGACAGGAAACATTTCACAACAAAATTCAAAGATATGGTGAAAGAAATCACATTTAAAGCATACACTCAAGTAACATTTTCCTTTATTAGTGCTTATGATGCCACAGAAACAGTCAAATCTATATATTTTCCTTAAAAGAATGGGGTGAAAAAAATAATTTCCTACCTTGCAGAACATTTATTTGTTTGTTAGATTCTTCAACTTGCACTCGATATGCTTTTCTCTCTTCTTCCAATAGTGCTATAATTGAAAATGAAAAAGTGTCCAAAAGTTTTTGTTAGTAAGAAGTACTTCAGCTGTGTAGTTATTTGAGTCACAACTTCCCCTTAACTGAAAAGATTAAAACAATCATATTACTTCAGTAAGTTATCAAAACTAGTAACTGTGTAAGTAGTTTATTAAAAAGTTAATATTAAGACATCATTCCATTACTGTGGTAGTATTACAATTAATTTGAAATTAATATAATCTGTTGTCTGATCCAAAAACTCTATGTGTGCTAAATGCAAACTGGTGTGGGATGAGAAAAAAAGCTGTAAGTATATCCGATAAAGAACACTGAACAATATGCAATTAAAATGGACTATGCTATTTCCTGCCAAAAATAACCCACAGTTTTGCTGAGGATAACGATACAGCTACCTATCTGATAGGATGAGGAACTACCACTGAATACATTAAATTATGTGCATTATCTGACTGAAATACAGATTAATCAGTATCTGTAGATGAATATATTTTACAAGGATTAAATATATGGAGCTCAAGTATGTACTCAATACTATGAAAAGATGTTGGTTTATCTTGAACCAAGAAGTCAGAGCTCAGACTATATATAGAGTTTAGGAAAAAAGGAAAAGTTTCTGACATTGTGTGCAGAAGTGAATGCTATGAAACAAGTTTATCTAACAGACAGTCAGCAAATCCAGAGCCCCTTTTAAGACTACGTGATAAATACCATTTTAATAGATACCCTACACAACCAAGTTGATCTGGGTCTCACCTTGAAGTTCAAAGCATTTTTGTTTACTTGTCCTAGCTAGCTCTTGGGCTTCAATCAGCTCCTTGTGCAGTTGCTGAATTTCTTGCTTAGCCTCAGTCTCTGACTGTGCACCCTGCAATTCATCTGATAAAAGAACATTTTCTTTAAATCATAAATTTGTACAACACTTTAATTTGCACTGCCACGTGATGACTTGTGACTTTTCATTCAAATCATCCCAAGTTAGTTAAACTCAAAATTGGATTAGGAAAATATTAGCAAAAATATTAATATACTTTTAAAAGGAAGAAAACATATGCAACCTTTAAAACATTCATTTTATATATATATATATATATATACACATAAAATGCAGTATAAACCAAAAAATAACAAACAAGAATTAGCATTTTTAAAAACACTGTAAAGATTAGCAAGGATTCCTGGACTGACAAAAATGAAGGAACAACAAGCATAAGACTGTTTACAACTTGTCTCTTTTTAAAAGGAAACTACGCTAACCCTCTCTCCTGGCACACACTTGGCAACCATCCTCCATCCCCTGCCTCCCAAGCCCACCCTCCTGCAGACGGGCTCCTGACAGCAGCGCCAGCCCTGGCAGGCAGCACACCCGCCACGTACCGCCCCAGCCCGCGCTGCGGCTGCGCGACGCCAGCCAGCTCCAAGGGAGCGTGCTGAAGGTTGCTATTAAGTGCAAGTTTGCTACTGCCAATCGGCTTGCTGCCAGGCAAGGCTTGGCTTCCCCCTCTCCCTCTGGACCATAACTACAAGGAAAGGAAAACATCAGGGAAATTTTCTAAAAGAAAACTAAGAAAATCAGGAAAAGTCCACCCTCCTTATTTTATTCAGTGGCCTAGTGAATATTAAGCTAAATTTTGCCCTTAGCTTTCTTTTCACGATGTCTTAAAATATTAGGTACATCTTTAATATGATCAGGTATCTACGCATGTTATTTAAACTCTAAACAAAAACATTTGCTCTTCCCAAAAGTTTCCTATTAGCTAAAACATATATTAAACACCTCTTGGACTTACAAGAGATGATTTGCAGTCACAGACAAATTAAATAGTTTTAAAGCTGAAGTTTCGGGGGAATTTAATAGAGGGAAAATAAATATTTGTAACTAATAGCAGTGTCCTTTAATGGGCACACACTAGAAACCAGATGCAGTAACAAAGAGGAAGACAACACTCTAGCCTGCAGGCATCTGCAACGCCAGGAACTGGATCCAGGAAACTCTCATTCACTAAATTTTCCTTAAGTAGTGTCTGTGCGGAAACAGATCTTTCACTAGGCACAAACAGCACTAATAAACTATATAGGTAGAGGGCTAAAATTTTATATATAGCCTGTTAGGCGAGAAAGGTCAAGGAGGGAAATGAGTGAAAAAAGTCCAGCTGTACATCATGGGAGAGGGAGAACAAAAAGGTAGATGTGTGTGTTACACAGCTAACTGATTTACAAACGTCTACCACTGTAGACCATCTAGATTTAAGATAAAGACACAATGCTTAGAATAAAACCCCCTCAAAATAAATTACTTTTGTTATCTGGATCTTTCACTAATAAATACAAGCTATAGTTTAGTTTGTCATTATACTGTTGACATTAATATTTGACTGTATGTGTCAATAAAGTAATTGCACAATTTTTTTTTGCTGTTTTCCTCATTAAAATAATTGTTTATCAAATCATGCTAACATATTCATATTGTACCCCTCTAAGAAAAGAGGCTGTTTTTCCTATTCTCACAGTAATGAATTGGTGGGATCGAGAAAAGCTGAGGGCACACATGCCTTTAGACTTTCAGAACAAAATTATGAGAGCAGAAAGAACAGAGGAGACTACGTATTTAATTCAAATACTTTCTTTTATAGTTTATTAGAGTTTCAAATCCAAGTTTCACTTTACTGAACATGTTTTGTTCTTAGCTTCTCATGGATGAAGACTTGGGGCAATTAGACTTTCAATCCTCCTTAATGAGACTGTTCAGAAGAAATGGATGAGAAAGTTGACAAATTATGCTCAAATCATGCCTGATAAAGAAGCAGTGTCTCAAGTCCAACAACAGACACACTTTCTAATGGAGAGTATTTTCCAATCAATGAAAGCCCACATCATAAAAGATAACACTGCTTCAAAGGAGATGAGGAACTCAACTTATAGGACAAGATAATCAGTTTAGCAAGGGCACAATCTCTGTCAAGGTAAAAACTCTTTCCTACTCAAATGCAATTGAGGACACACAGAGTGAGGCTTCTCTTAACATTGTATCTACAGGTAGATTTAAAATTGTCAGAAAAAATTGTGTGATCTGTACAAATCATTCCCAAAGCACACAAAAATTTCTTCTCCTTCGGTGTGGCCCAAGAAAAGGAATCGAACCCATGGGTCAGTTCATTAAAGAATATGATGGTGTGTGAAGGAATATTTTGCAATTTTAGCATCTATAAAATAAAATTTCAATAAAACCAAAAGAAAAACAAAGCACAGATTGAATTAATATTTCCAAACATGAAGATGCTAAGAGAGCTGTGCTTATATGTTTGCCTTCACATGCTTGTTTTGGTAATAGAGATGATATAGAACTACATATAGGCTGTGGTCTTAATTGATCCCTTATCTGTATGTGTCTGGCCCATGAAAGCAACTTTATGAGCAGGCTGGTATTTCTCCAAGACTCACAGTATTTCACCTTCAGAATTTTGCAGGATTTCTCATATTACTCACATGACTATTTTCAGAATACTCAGGAAAAGTCAGATATACAATTAAAATCCTGAGTTTTCTTCAGCTTCTTAAGATCCACGCAAAGTAAACTTTATCGTATATTTAAAATAAAGTATTAGGCTATTGCAACATAAAACAACAGTTCCCAAACTTTATGAATCAATTGACCGTTGCTGATTTTCAAAATTTCTTATGTAAAACTACCACTATTCAGCAAACTCTCAACTGAAAACAATTTGTAATAAGATTCCGTGGACCACTCTTGTAGTTACTACGAAAACATAAGGAAGTTGATAAGAACAAAATCACTAACTTTCCACTGATATTTATTGCTTCTTTCCATCTGTTTAACATGTACCTGTTTTTAACTTTGCAATAACTAGTCACAAACAGTCTAAATAGAAGCATCAAGGGAACTGTTATTAACAGCTAATAAAGTCGTTTACCTTGTAGGGAGAAAAAAAAAAAAAGGCAGCTCTACTAATCTGTGAGAGCTTTTCCCCCCATCTCCTCTTTGCCAAATTCCAACTTGTACAAACTTGAAACAAATTCTGAATGCAAAGTTTATTGGTGGAAAATACACTTGGAGGACAGCAATTAAATGTCTCATCGTTTTCTTGTTCCATTAATCTGTTTTCTAAATCCCAACAGTTAAACAAAAAGGAATGCTGCCTTTTACAGCAGCTGTTTCCGCATTCCAAACAGCTGCCAGATCAAAAATGTTCTCACTCTTCCTTAATTATATGACTGCATAACAAATCCACTTGAAAGTCTTTCTGTGGCAAATAAGATCCTTTTTAGGGCAAAGTCAGGCATATGAAGTAGCTCTCTGACAAAACCTAAAACAAAACTGCAGGTTTACAGGCTCTTCATAAAAATTATGAGGGCAAATGATTCATTGTACAGACCTTTTTTTAATGATTTCATGAGAACAAAATAGGAATGTCCATAACTAGCCCCAAGAGAAAGAGAGTTATTCAATTTATTGTAGTTAATTGCAGCATGCAACTCAATAGCAAAGCGGTCTATGCAAATACGTATTTTTCTACTTATTCACTTAAAAGTTCAGTAACGGTTATGGTTTAAAGTTTTACAGAAAACTTGATTTTAGTCCTTCAAGAGTTCAGTTAACTCTCCCTGCCAGTTTAATAAACCCTGGACAGAGAAAGTGTAACTACACCTGCCATGAGATTGTTCTAACCCAGGAAGCAGCGTGCTCACAGCAGCCTTCCCTTGGTTTTGGGCTGTTAAATGAACCTTTCCGACAGAACTTAGGAAGACTTCACTTGCATGTAAAGAAAATGCAGGAATCAGTGGGTTTCAGCCTGAGGGTCCACAGACTACTTTTAATGTGTCTGCAGAAGATAACTAAGAAATGCAGCCAATTAGTAGTCTTCAGTTGGCTATCTTAAAACTAGAAGAATTAGAATTAAAGTAATTTTGACATGAGCTGGCTGAATTCAGTTTCTCTACTGTACTGTTTACATACAAAGGGTTTTTCCAGCTGTGAATTCCATGCCTATAACAATGCTCACAGGAAACAAACTCCTTTAATGTGTATCCCATTCTGCACTGAAAGTTCTGATAGAACACCATGCTTTTCAACTATTTTTTTTTTTTCAAATAAAACTTGCTGCCAACCCTAAATTTATTACCAAAATTAAGACTACCACAATCACTATGAACAACCAAGTTCTACCTTCTAACGTAGGAAGTCACTGAATATACTTGTTATTAATTGCAGACATTAGAGCAAAACCCAAATGGAACATGCTTATTATCTCAAACACTCCTCTTTAAACTACTTTGCTGAACCAATATCCACTGGAAAATATAAAATTAAGTTTTAGTTCTGCTGTTTGAAAACATATATATAATACATGCAATTTTTGGAAGGCCTTCCGTCATAAAATTAGGGAACTGTAAACAATCACAAAAAAAAGCTCTTTACAGGCCTCTTAAATTTCATTTTGGTTTCCTGTCTTTCTGAACCATGAAGAACTGTGACATTCTTCTTACTTGTGATCCCAGCATAAGCATCAGTTTACAGATCTTACCAAATGTCTAATTGTACATAAAGCATAAAGTTACCTTCAGTACGCTAAATGCATCAACTAATTAATATCCCACAAAATTTCAGCTCCTGAACATGTAAATATTAGTTCGCTAACCAAGATTTAAGTACATGCCTTCAGTGCAAAGAGCAATAAAAAAAAATAATTTTACAACTATGAAGCTTAAAACTACGGCTCAGCAATCATTCCAAATGCAGTCACAACAGGAAATCCAAATCTCAAGTCTGTTAACCAAACAAAGATTTTAGATTTTCTTTTTAACCCATCAGGTGCAAACTAACAGAAGCATTTCTCACAGTGATGGAAACTATAAAAGTAAAATTCAGCAATGTTTAGAACACGTCAGTGATGGAAGAAACCTTCCTCCCCACAGCTATTAGCCCTAACTTAAGTGTATGCTGAAACTATTTCTCAACTCTACTTGAAGTTACAACATGTAAATTCCTAGCACAGTGTTGGTGAGTGCAGAAACTAGCTTTACGAACAAATTATTTCTGTACTAACACTCATAAGTATGCTTTTATATCACATCGCTCAAAGGAATCATTATTGATACTTGAATACAACTCTTCCATACTGTCATGGTTAAAACATTTGAATTTCAGCACCCCACTGCACATTTGATAAAACACAGGTAGACAAAATTACAGATTATGCATTTAAAATTACGAAAATAAATTTGCTTACCTTTTAGAAGAGCTACCTTAGCGATAGGTTCATTTAGATCTTGCTCATCCATTTGGGCATCTGAAAAAAAACCAAACCAACCACACCTTTCAAAGAGCAGTAAACTGCAGACAGCTTTCGTATATGCATTCTTTAAGCAAAGGAAAGCTTTTACCTTCTTCTCACTTCACAACAGTTAATAATGAAGTTGCAAAATAG
This sequence comes from Tauraco erythrolophus, assembly GCF_009769465.1. Lineage (NCBI taxonomy): Eukaryota > Metazoa > Chordata > Aves > Musophagiformes > Musophagidae > Tauraco > Tauraco erythrolophus. The sequence continues at coordinate 13,964,461 of NC_141476.1, forward strand.
ACAATACTGCTCTAAGCTTGGATCTGGCTCTGCATAATACACACCCTCTCTGCTCTTTCAGAAAATGCCTGTGATTGAGTGATTTAATTCAAACTAATTAGATGTTGCAGAAACCCCAGCGAAACACTTACCTGTAGTGTCGTCGCTGCTTTTTTCCTTGCTTGGACTAAGAGTGTCCGACAAATCAGATTCTTTGACTCTTGCTTGATTCTCTGTAAGAGACAAGGAAGATAAATTATAATCAGAAAATGCTTTATTCAGTCTCTTAATCAAAATTTCTTCTATATATCTGTTTACTTAACTACTGCTAAATGTCAACAGAAAACAACATAGTCGAAAAAAAACACTTAAAAACCTGGTGGTTGCTTATTTATTTGTAAGTCTAGGCTAAAATCGATTCAGTATCACTGAAGTCATTAGTCTAGCCTAGTATCTAATAGGAGATGCAACTGTCTCATGCACAGCTTGAACTTTTGTTACAGCTGTATTCTTGCCAGTTGGAACTGCGTGTAAAAGCGTATTCAATCAGGGAACAAATAAGAAAAGAAAACTAGAACAATGCAGACATTGTAGCAAGTCAGAAAGAATCTGCTGTTAGGAATAAAACTGCGCTTCAGTATTTTGGACAAATAAAATAATAGCAACAAGTCTTGTATATACTGTACTGTTTTTTAAAAAAAGCGTAGCATAAACCAGTAAAAAAAATCACAGCCATTTAAATTAATACACTAATTTCTAGAAAGAATTTTCAGTTCAAATTGTATTAACAGAAGGCAGTCTACGTCCCTTCCACAAAAAAATATTTTCATGAAATATCTGTTCATACACATCCCACCACATTACTATGTGCAGCTTAGTGAAGCCACACAGAGTTGTTGGTTTGTTTGGGTTGTTTTTTTTTTTTTACCAGATCTAGATTTTTTCATAGGGAGCAGACATTTTCAAAAGATGAGGTGACTTTGTTACACTAGTGCATCCTTCTCCCACACAGCAGTAGCCCTGACTCAGAGTATAAACACTCTGGGAGGCTATAGTTTTTTTTAGTTCTTTTCAATAACCACTCAGGTTTATTTCTGATGGGTCGACTGAAGAAAGGCACACATCTCTGGTGTGGCCAAACCCACTAAGTTTGCCAGCGAGAAACCATGTCACCGATATGCAAGTGAGGGTATACATAACAGAGTCTTTCTCGGCTGACTATGCAGAGCTTTGGCTTGACAGCATTGCTGCCTACCCACATATTAATAGAGGTTTCCTCTGAGTCAAGTTCCAAGTGGAGATATACATATACATATAAAAAGGCATCATTACAACATTCCCAGTATACAGACTTTAATTCTACCATATATGCAGAAAAGCATGATGAACAAAAATAATTTGTTCACATATAGATACTGTAGATGCAACAAAAAAGTATCAGGACACGGGAAGAAAAATGTACGCAATAAATCAAGTGTGTCATACCAACAGGGTGCAGCACATACAATATACAAAAAATGAGTGATCAGAAAGCATGTGTGCTTGTTTTTTCAAGTAACAAGAGAACAAACAGAACTAAACAAGCCCAAAATGAAAGAAGTTAAGCAGAAACTGAAGACAACCTGTGGACTTACACTGGGAAATCAGCAAGATGACAAACCACAGACAGGTTAATAGGGAAAAAAAAAATTTTCTTCATCTAACATGAAAAGTTTTCTATTTTTCTGTGCCAGAATAATATCCGCTTGTACATAAAACAGAAGAAGGCAAGTACGACCAAAGCAGCTGATCGAGAGTTGGACTCTGCCTATCTTAATGTAACTGAAATCACTGGAGAGGGAGAAGAGCAAAGCACCCGCACACTTAAAGCACATTAGGGGTTCGGACCTGGCAGCTATTCCAAACACATCTCTCATGACCTCAGCAGAGTTCAAAGCTCATAATGTCTGGAGTAGTTAAAAACTTGAGGTTTGGGGGTGGTTCTTTGCTAAAACAAAAAGGGTATTTCGCTATAATAAATAAGGTTTTTAACTAATAACTAAAGATGTTAAAATACCAAGCATTTTACATGTACCATATAGAACCAAGCTCACAAGATTGCCATTAAAACGGTAATAATTACTAAACCAAGTAATACATTCTTTTTTTAAAGTATTAAGAAAAGTATATCCTAAAAGCCTCACCCATGCCGTTTATACGAGTGGCCAATCCAGGAGTGCTAAGCTGAGCAATATCTGTATCCAACTAACTTTACCATATCTGGTCATACGTGGAAACACGGCTTTCCTGCTGTGCGAGAAACCGGAGGAACAGTGCGAGTTCCAACCGCTGAATGAATTCTCTCTCTCTCCCCACCTCCCTCCCACCCACCCTCGGGGACACCAGCTTTTTCTCCCTCCTATCCTCCTCCCCCTGAAACAAGGACCAAGGTTAGGCACTAGAGCAAAGATGCATCATTTTCTACACCTGAAGCAGCAGAAGTCAGAGAAATGGTTTAGAAATTGCTTCCTATTCTGGAACCAGAGTCACAAGCACAAAACTCTCTCCTGTACTATATTACTTCACAGCAGTCGCTCCTATTTCCCATAATAAAAACGGAGCTGAATAAATATAGCCAAAATGATGAACTATATTAAAATGTGTTGACATCATACTTACTTGATGAGTTAGAATGTATTAACAAACACTAAAAATAGCTCACGCTTTGCAAGATTAACTGGCATGCAAGTGTTACATTACAGTTATTGTATGCATTCTTTTGCCAAATATGGCATGTCCTCTATAGCTTACATACAGAAACAAATTAAAGGTGCAATTTCATACATTAAGGCAAGAGAAGATAAACTGAAAAGTCTCTAAAATACCAAAACTTTTAACAAGCTAACATTTATTCAATACAATAACACTTTGCAGAAGGACAGAGGATAAACAAATGAGTTAGTATGTCTAGACATAAATAAAAAGCCACAAAAGTGGAGTCAGCCTACAAGTCCAAACAATCTTACGTTATCAGACACAGAGGAAATATTGATCTATACACACTTTGTGGCATTCCTGATTTTGGCACTGCAAGATAAGGTTGACTGTTCCTTGACAAGATAAATCTTTTATAATTAGATCCTTGCATATTTCTTTGTTTTATACATAAGAGAAAAAAGGCAAGATGCATATTTACATTTTACTTGGAAACGGTACATTTAGGAGGTTAACAGTTATTTTAAAGTTATGAGGGTTTAAGTTAGAAAACAGACAAATTAAAATACACTTTTAAATAAAACTTAGAATGAGACCAAACATTATTTCTATTTAGTCCTGTAATAAAAACAGAAACCTGTTTAAAACTTATGCAGGTCCTAAAGATTTAAATCAATCTACAAAAAATATTATATTTTAACTTTTTTTTTTAAATGTACATTAAGGTAAGAACTCAGTTAAAACTGAGACAAGCATTTCATGCACTCAATCTTCAAAAATTGTTTCCTTTAAATCTTTTTACCCTACAATAGTATTTGGAGCAGAGTTCAGTAAGCAATATACCTTCTTTTTTTTTTTTTGTTAAGTGAGTATTCAACAAAACTCAAACTGCTAGTTTAAGACAAAACATGCACTGAAGTGACATAAAAAACATGCTTCAAAACCAGTTAAATAATCCAGAAATCTAACCTTTCAAAAGCTTTGTTTCTTCCACTTTGGTTAGATGTCCTTCATCTATGATCTTGTCTGCCAAACAAAATAAGTGTTACTTTCCAAGCTCAAATTAAGGAAGCTTTTCCCTGCACACATCTACGTAGACTACATTCCATGACCAAATTAAAAGCTGATAATATTACTTCCTACTCAGGCTTGAACAAAAACTTTATTCTGGCATGGAATAATGAAACAGAGCACATAAGCCTGCTGGAACTTTGTGATAAAGTGCATAATTATTTCTTCTGTAATTTATTAGCTTACATTATTAATGCTTCAGTTCACTAATGAGAAGTTAGGAAAACTAATTTTTATGAACTTTTTTTTTAAAAAATAATCTCTAACTAGGAGCAATAAATAACACATTTCTCAAGTTATGGTTATCAAAAAAGGAATTCTAAGAGCTGGTTGCCTGAAACAGATACCATCACACAGCAGAAATCTAGAAATATGCCACAGTAAAACAGCAATTGAGAAGACACCTCCCCATCACGACTGCTTGAACAGTGCCTATAAAAGGTATACAGAAATAGCCTTTCTTATCATAAAACCTTCGGAGAGCTGCACAAACTTTCACAAAGTTGTGCATGCATCACATTTGGGTTGACAAAAACTGAGTTTACGTACAGCATTGACAAGGAAGCCTATTCATGTATGTCAGGTGCATAAAAACCATAAACACAGAATTTGAGACTAGATTGCTAACTTTATCCTAACTCCAGCTGGGACATGACAGCAAACAGTAAGACCAAGGGAAGAACAGGTTTGGATTAATCAAAGACACTAAAAGAACTATTGAACCATTAATCAATTAATTTCTTTTTTGGAGGAATTTCATTATTTCAAATTTCTTAACCACCATGCCAACACGCAACATTGTCGAAGGTCACATGTATTACAGGTCACACCATCAATTTCTATGCAGTAGATCTTGCAGTTTAGACAATGCTGAAAGCTGTCAACACCCACTGAAACACCAGGCTTGAAGCTGCCTCTGCCTCCACTCTGCGCTCTCCCTGCTGGATCCCCAAGGATGAGGGAGGGAACTAAGTTTGCTGGTTACCCCATGTGCTGTCAACAGGTAGCTGAGACACAGAGAAGACTGGATGAACAGCACATGCAGTAAAGTTCAAATCAAGGAAGCTGGATGACAGTAAATCCTTCTCAAATTTTTAGCTTAAAATAAAAAAAGAAATAAATTGAGCTTTAGTCAGCATTTCCAGCTTCAAGTAGCTCCAAAGATTAAGAAATCTCTGTGCTCCTCCGATGGCATGTTACTGAAACCATGACAATCTAAGGACAGAGGCAGGACAATATGTGCATGGAGATAGTTTTTTGAACCCTAGATAGCAGACGAGCTTTCAGACAAAAACACGTGAGGGTAAAGAAAGGTTTGCATGGCCAAAAGCTTGTCCTGTCCCCTTTCCGTCCCCACAGCCAGACAAACCAGTCTAAACAGGATATTTGCATCCTGTCCTGTGTTCCTACAACATTTTACAAATCCTGCTTCAGAAATACACTGAAGTGCACACTTGACTTTCAGGACCGGCTTCAGGTCTCAAGCAACTGCAGGAGATCACTCATCACCCAAGTTCAGAACAGTCTCATGTTCGTCAGAGCTGGAGAGAATCCCTGTGCCTAAACTGAGGAAGGCACCACGGAGCAGATCAAGTTACTGCAGCCACAAGTGAAGAGTTACTGAGTGATATCATGAGCCCTCTTCCATTAAAAAAAAAAAAAAAAAAATTAAAAACCCAACAATCTAAACAAAAGTCTTCATATATGATTATTCCAAGACTCAGAGCCTGGGAGGTGGGTGGGGAGGAAGGCAGCAAGAAAGCAGCTGAGGAATCCTGCTCATGCTGAACGCAAAAGCCGTAACACTCAAAGCAGCCACCAACTGCTTGATCTGAAGGGGTAATACTTGGTCTCTGCCAGACCGTTAGCTTAACATAGGCTTCTATAATCAGTTTGCAGGAGAAAACATAGCATTATGAATTGAAGGATCTTGGAGTTTCCACAATTCACTAACTGTTAAAACCAGAATAATTATAGTACAAAACAAACTAGTTGTCTTTATCCAGATGTTTTTCCAAACTGAAACCTTTGCAGTAGCTCTTCACACTTTTAAGAATTCTCAATTCCTATGACTTAAAAAAAAAAATCCGCAAACTTAAAAATGTTGGGGTTTATTTTGTTTTTCTTATCCATGGTTGCTTACCATTTTCTAATGTCCATTATGAATTTCAACGTTTGTAAAAAAGTTTTCTTCTTCACACTATTTCTTCAACAAAGAACTTCAGCAGTAACACACAAGTCCCCTTGCCCAGTGTGACCCAAAGCTGGCAGAGATAGTTTTTTTTCACTTGATGGCTGACATCTCTCCTAACTCACAAAACAACTAAGCATTCTCTGTGTTTTAAGAATGCTACCATTAATATATTTCAAAGGCAACAAAAAACAGTTTCTTTCAGTATGCCTGTGTATATTGAGATAAACAGAAAATTGGATGTTGATGTCATTGAACTAAATAGAATCAATCATATTCTGCACTCTGTTACCCACCCTAGTCATTAAAAAGGGTGAATCAGATAACAATCAGAAAGTAAAAGCAGGCATACCTGTCTCTTTAAAACTTTCCTTTTTCAGATCTCGGCATCTTTTCATATTACTGTCTCAGAAAACGCCTTCATAAACATGATTATTTAATTATTTTAAATAAAAAAATCAATCCACATTTTTCCTGAATCAAGATGTGCATTGTTATAAATTAGGGTCTGGATCCTAGCTTTAATTTCTGGCACAAATAATTTTTATCTTCCATGCTATCCAGTCACTTCTTAACAAAAAGCAAAGAGTTACTGATACATATTATAAATAATAATAATGGTTACTGAAACAATCTGCTTTGAAATTAAGCTTTTGGTTCATCTTTAAGATAAGCAGTATTTCTTTTTGCTCATGAATGCAGTTCAAAGGCAGCTTTCCTTTAGGTTTTTAGGTATTTCCTATCTTTTCAATTTAAGAACTTCCTTTTAAATTTAGGCTGCCTATCACTATGTGTAATACAACTGTTAAGATCTGTAAAAAAGCAAAAAATTAACTTGCATTTAAAAATCATAAATGCAAAAATCACAAAATCAAGAAAACCGTAAGGACATAAATAAAGAAGAGTTAGATTGAAGCTAAAGATAGGAAGCTAGCAGGGCACCAAATCTCTCTCTTGTCTATACATCATCACCATTTTTGGTAATAACTCATTATGTACTAATGAAAAAGAAGCACCGTGACTTTCGCTGTCAATGCTAATGGTTTTCACCAGTGGCTACTGAAAAAAAAAGTTATGAAATGAGTAGCAAGTGAACTGGATGTAATGATCAGAAAGTAACAGACTTCCCAGATCATTCAGAGCAAGGTTTTGTAACATTCTACAGATGTAGATCAGGACAAGTTACTGAATGATATTGTGAGCCTCATTCTGCTTAAAAAATAAAAATAAAAAAATCTTAAAAACCTACAGAACTGGATTTTACAAACAATGCTACTCAAGTTAAGCATTCAAGCTGCACTGCAACCAAGATTTTAGTGTCCTATTGTTTCTTCCCACCAAAAAATTTCTAGCTTTAGTATCTTCAGAGGTCTTGATTGCTCTTAAATGATACGCATTTTCAGTTGCCTTACACCTCTGTAGCAACTCTTTGTACAGAATACTAGATTGTTCAATCATCTAATTTTCCTTCTTGTGTTTTTACACACTCCGCTTCCTTGACTTAAGGTGTTTTTCCTCATTTCTCTGCTTGTGCTTTCCAATTAAGTGCTTCTTCCCCAGAACCACGGGGATGCGCACCTTCCCTGCCGTACTGGCACCAGCACCTTCTCTTTCAGATAAACCGCACGGTTGTTTCAATTATCCTTTCTTTTTAGATTTCTCTTATGGTTTGCAGATCCTATATTAAACAGCAAACTCAATATAACACAACTTCAGTAAGTGACTCCTATTTCTGAGATTTTTAGCATATTAATATTTTAAAATAATAAACCTGCTCCTCTCCCAATATCTAAACCTCTTGGCAGAAAAAGCATAGTATTGTATGATGAACTATAAATTCTTTCTCAATGTTTTCAATCTTTATGGTATTGTTCTACATTTAAGTATTTGCTGCACGTCTTGAAGCTCCAGTTCCTGGCGATCTCTGAAACTGTAATTTTCCTTCCCACTAGTTCCCAACCCTCACTGCTGCAGAGCCAAGAGCAGGAGGACTGAAGGGTAGCACTTACAAAATGAGAATCATAGATCCTGCAGTTTGCAGTTTTTTTAACCGTGTGATTTCGTAGGGCCTGACTAAATACATTCAATTTTGGGAAAGGCAAACTTTTTGTACTTGATTAGATAGTAAAAACTTACACTGTTGCAAAAAATGCAGAATATTGAACCGTTTGAACTTGAATTCATTCTTTTAAAAATGAGGAAATTGAGGCCTTACAGTGTCTTTACTTTAGCTTTCAATCTTTCAAGAAAGGGGAGGCATTAGTAAATTATCTTTATTTTACTCTCTTAGTAATACTTCAATTGCATGTTAGAAACTTTAACTAGATCCTGATGGTCACTTTTGCATCTCTATAGAGGTAATACAAGTTTTGCTAAAATAGGTTAAGCTAACATTCAAATAATGAAAATAGGCAACTAATTTGTATCTGAACATCACTCAGTATGCTGTTCATTTTCATTCCAGACAAAAAAAAAATTTAACAGTTAACTTGTTTTTATGTACTGAATAAACAGGATTCAGACAAGATCTTTTCAAAATTTTAAATTATTTTAAATTTCAACTTGACAGAAGACAGCTACCAGTCAGTCACTTTTAAAAATAAACATTTTGCAAATGAAAAAAGTTTAAATTTTCTTAGATAAACATCAGCAGTATCCTGTCATTCAGTTTATAGCACTGCAATCAATATCACAAGGAGTAAAGTCAAACAAGTCTGTTAGACTTTCTTATTGAAATTTAAGAGGGAAAAGAAGAGTGCAATGGGCATAATGTCAAAAAAAATTACTCTCTTATTTCTGCTTATAAATACTTCTCTCTGCTCAACTTCAGGCACATAATTTCTGTAAATTCTTAAGTAAAAAAATAAATCTCTATGCTACAAAGGAGTCTTTGAATTTTAATAGCGCTTTTCTCTCTTCATCCTACTGATATTTTTCTCCCAGTAGACAAAGTATCAACATCTTACGTTTTCTTTAACTACAGATATGCAGACTTTGTTGTTTCATTACTCATTTTCAAAAGTCATTTGTTTTGAAACACGTTTCTCTTTCCAGAATAACACATCTTTCTAAAGACTGGTATTGCATATTAGTTGTATTTTTTCTTGAAACAATCTCTTAGATTGCCACATAAAAACTGAAGTCGTTTTCCTTTTTGTTCTTTGTAAAAACTAACTTGAGGAATGTGTAAGACTTTTAATTATCAGATAAACTATAGACATGTGAAATAGTCATTACCTTGTCTCTGTCCTAGTGCTGCCTGTGATGTTTGCTTAAACTGACAGTGTTAGGCTTTCAACTTCTTACTTTAATAGGTGAAAAATTACACTCAGTTTTAAACACTGAGTGTAACAGTGTCCTCCAACATTGGTTGGAGGACAATAACGGATTAATTGCTAAAAGAGACAACATAATCACCGCTTTGTAAGAGTAAAGATACCCTCTTACTACTACACGCATCTGCCTAATACCACAATGCCATAATTCCATGCTTAGAAAATTTCTGCTACCACAGAAATATTAAATAGTAACAAATTCTGTTTTTTTTATCCACCTTTTCTGGGTTTTCTGTTGTTTTTAAAGCAAATGTGACGAACACTCTTGTACTCACTCTGACATTCTATGAACTGATGAATAAAACTGCAGTCCCCTCCACTCTTTGAAAGAAAGTGCTCTAGTAAAGAAAGAAACACTGATGTTTACATCTTCTTATCATTTTCAAATTGATGCAACAAAAAATTTGAAAGGCATATTAACAATATGCGTAATTGTGTATTTACAATGAACTTTTGAAATCTGAGTTAATATGGAAGCAGACAAGACGTAATGGAAATGATGTCTGAGTGATATTAGAAAATAGATTACTCTTGAACTGATCAGAACAAAGAAAGAAATACTTTAATCGCATTTTCAAAGGATACTCCTAAATACTAAAATCTAAGAGCACTTCTTAAGTGTAATAAATAGCCCCTTACCTCAACAGAAGCTATTTTAAAAAAACTCAACTTAATTTAATAAAATTTAGTAAGAACCAATTATTAAAAGTCCAAACATTCTGCATATGGCATTTGCTGTAAGGATCTTTCAGGTTAGGTGGTGACAAATGACTTCCACTACATTTCCATTGACAACTTCATAATTTTGGCAAAAAGATTAACGCACATAAGTGATATTTAAATCACAACAAATTTAGGATACATATTATAGAATCATGGAATTATTTAGGTTGGAAGGGACCTTAAAGATAATCTAGTTCCAACCTCTCTGCCACAGGCAGGGACATCTTCCATGCTTCCATAGGATACACTACTGAAACATGCAACTCCATAGCACTGACATCTCTAGTTCCTCCCATTTATTAATTCATAATCAGACACAGACAACTGCAAATACCAAATCCAAGCACGGAAGTAATAAGAAACACATATTTAACCTACATTCTTCAGTATTTTATGAGCTTTAAAAGGGCATTTAACAAGTTTTTCTTTAGTCTTCATGTTTATTCTTTATATCTAATACCCTCTTGAAGTGCAAAAACATTTATTTTGAAAACACTGTTGAATATCTCCCTTCAGATTTTAAAGAAAGTTTCACTGCACTGAAACAAAAATTTTTGAAAGAAGGACAGTTCTACAGTAGAGATCCTTAAACTGGGTCAATTTCCAGGTTTACCCAAGTCCTTCTATGTGACCTTATTCAGCTCCCAACTCCATCAGAACCTTGCATCTTCAAGTAAAAAGGTGCTACCACTTTCTTTCTTCAGAACCACAAAAATCCTTTGACCTCGAGAGTCTGACAATCTGAAAAGGCTGCTTTTTAGTACACAAACCAGCAAAATGCATTACATTCTTAATAAAATTGTTCAATCATTAGCTTCTGATAGCAGAAGCTCAGCTGTTAAGACCAAATATGTAATACTAAGCTTTACTATGTACCAAAGTTACTCTAAAAAGTAAACTTTTTTCTAAGCTACAAGGACAGGGCTTTTAAAAGACAGCACGTTTATCTTCCCTTTTAAACTTTTTTTTTTTTCTAAGCGTTATTACACGACTCTCTGAGTGACTATACACAAATTTATCATGTATTTCTTTACATGATATATAGCTCACAAAACTTAAAGATGAAAGCCAGGTGTGGTGCAACTTACTGAGAAACATACCACTTATTGAAATAAGAACTGTCTGCTTCTCTGGAGATGTTCAAAACCCGCCTGGACGCGTTCTTGTGTGATCCGATCTAGGTGGTCCTGCTACAGCAGCGGGATTGGACTAGATGATCCTTTGAGGTTCCTTCCAATCCCTAACATTCTGTGATTCTGTGATAACTCAGTTCTACACAACCTTTATTAGTGGCTTGATGTATAAGTTAACTCTTTTGCACCAGAATTTCTGTATGTGCAAGGAGAGAAGATGAATGCCTAATCATCATCATCTTAATACATTTTGTTATAAAAAGACTCTAGAGAGGCTCTACTCAAAGCACAGCTCTTAAAGTTATGGACAGACACAGAAAAAAAATAATGTAAAATCCTAGGTAGTATACCTGTAAACATACCTTGAGGACTTGACCTGAAGTTTTGAGAGATAGAGAGACAAAAGGAATCTTAAAAAGCATAGTGATTCTACATGGTTTTACCACCATTTTCCTCTGATGAAGGGAGGAGGTGTGTGTACTTTTGTATACAGATAGAGGAGACTTTTTTTAATACCCTTAACAGGCTATTTAGCAGAAAAAAATAAAACTTTGAATTTCTGACTTCAACTGTCAAGTCCTTCCCTTACACAAGATATCCACAACCTCTTCCACTGCCAAAGTTGCTGAATCTACATTATAATCCTTAAATTCTTGGCTCTTCTTGAAATAACGCAAGACTACTCAGCAAAAAACCAGTAACTGCCTCCTGCTGCTTTCAAGACAACAAAATCCAAAATCTGGCGGAAGAAATTACTGCCCATCTGTCATTATATGAGGACTAGATAAAGGGCAGGAAGATACAGAAGGGCACAGACTGTCATGAAGAGAACACAGGCCAGCAAGCTCTGAAATGCCAGAGTAATGTGGATGGACCAGATACGGCAGAGATGCAGAAGAATGTGGTACAACAGACATAATACTGGAAAACATGGAAAACTACATTAAAATATAGAAAAATAAAATAGCATGGCAGATGTATGACAGAAAAAGGTGAAAGACTGTATAAACACACAGAAAGACAACTTGAATGAGCAGTTATATGTTGTCTATATTCATCAAGAAAAAGAAATTGATGGACGGCTTCCTAAAACACCCAGGTTTAAGCACAAGCTCTACTGCTACTCATAGGATGGAGCAATCTATATTCTCATGCATCCATCCAGATGACGTTTTGACTGTTATGCAATCCAAAATAAGTTAAAAAGGGATTGCTTCCTCAACTTCAACATGAAAGTGAATATCAGTGTTACAATGATATTTGTTATAATCACATAATAAATTCAAATTTGAAATAATATTTCACACAATTTTTAAACTCAAACTGATAAGAGGTAGCAATATTAAAAAAACACCTAACAAGATACTCCTGCAAACAATTTTAAAACAAACAAAAAAGTGTTTGATAAAAAATTCATATTTAGTGTGATGTTACCAATTATTTCTCTAAAACAATACATATTTGCACTCAAAACTTGAAAGCTTTTACTAAATGCTTCAATTTAGCTCTAGGCTACTTTCATTTACATTGCATGTTTTTCTAGTAACCTCCAACAACCTAACTTTCAAAGTCTCTTTACGGTGTATATGATTAGAATAATCACAGTCCCTGTATAGTACCTCAGTTTTGCTTTCTAAAGTTAACTGTTTTCCAGGGTGAAAGATTTTAAAAAAAACAAAAGCAAATCTATTTCTTATCCATTCTATCAAACATTAAGATTATTATCAGCCTAAGATTATGCATCAGCAAGATGGATCGATCAATCTAAAAAACAACGTATGGCAGCCCAGAGAACTGGGAACAGACATTAAGTCTCCTTCTGGCTTATCTCAGCATACATCGCAGTTAAGTGCCTAAAATGCTAAAACATTAGGGGATAACTAGTACTCAGATTAAGCAAAGGTTTTTGTACAGTTCCTGTCAGTATTTAACGGATGTCTCCTCCTGCTCGAAATAAGAAATATGTTATGCCATGGTTAACTTCCTTTATTTTGCTATATTAGTCTTCCTAGTTAAGAAGCTCTTCATTTATAATACAAAAAAAAATAAAAGCTAAGAAAGAGCATAGAGAGTTTTAAAATTTTGTTTCAAAAATGTATGCAGAAATCCTTAAACACTGTGAATATTAAAACTACGAGGTCTCGATATAAGTGCCCCAACCTTCCAACTAGTATTACCATCATTCCTCAGAGCTTTTGCTATCTAGCAAGACACAGCAAATGCTGCAGAAAGCTACATCAAGGAAAAATTTAAAATTAACATAAGAGGACAAACATACCTTAGCCAATGGAACAAATTAGTGATCTTAGAATTAAAACTGGAATAATCTTTGCTATATGTGATACTGGGCATAGTCTCATCAGACAATTTTATTAAAAAAACTTCCAGTGTATGTTAAGACACATTAGTTGAAATACTTAGCTTTAACTAATTAGTCTTTAAAAAAACCCTATCAGTTAGTTTGATCTGTATTTGTTCCTGTTTTACATAAAGACACTCCTGAGTTTTAAAAAGTCAGTTTCCACTATTTATATATTTCATATACTCATATTTTTCACACATTACTGTTAGAAAAAAATGTTTTGCTGACTTCACTTATCATACTCAATTTACTAGAAAAACTGTATGTGTCTGTGTTGCATGGGAAAACAAAATTAAGAGGAAAAAAGTCAATGAGTTTTCCACTTTCTTACATCACAAGTCTGACTAATTTAGACTCCTACTGATTCCAGTGAGAGCCCGAAAAGAAGAGGGGGGGGTGGGGAAAGACGACTTCCAGGTTGGCTTATTACATTTTACAGAACTTTCTAAAAACACCTAGACTGAAAGTCTAAGCAAAAAAACGCTGGTCAGAGGAATGGAGAAATTCAATTTCATTTTTTAAGATAATATTATTCAAAGTAAAACTTTAGATAACATTTTGAGTTTGTTCAACTTCAAACATCAACCGTAAGACAAAAGGTAGCCTTAAGATACACTACCTTTCTCTGTGCTCCCATTAATTTTAGGTATGAAGTCGTCAACTTGTATGCCTAGGATTAAGAAAGGGTATTATTTCTGGAACCAAGAAAAACGTTTTGGGTTTTGTTTCTTTATAAACACAGCATTGTGAAACGCATCTGGCTTTTCATACTACAGCCTCCTTCTAAGTATCTGATACAATCAAACCAAACAGACAAAATTTAATGTGCCTTCCCAGGCTACAGATCGCGTTCCTGTTTGTTCAAACGTGTAAGAGGTTACTAAACCACGACGCTATCCTCCAAAGCATCACTGCCGATTACATATTTTTTTTTTTTTTTAAAAAAAGCCTTTTCTGATAGATAAGTACTCGAACCCCTTCGAAGCGCGGGCGCGGCGGGGCGCTCCGCGGAGCGCGGCAGAACCCGCGCAGCAGCAGCGCCCCCTGCTGGCATCGCGCTGCGGCCACAGCCCCCGCCTCGGGGAGCGCTACCGGCAGAAGCTGCGCAGGGGTTTGCTTCTACCAGACGCAGACAAGGGTGTGGTAAGAAAAGAAATTGAACAGAAGGTCTGGAAACCAGTTTGAAACAAGAAACTGATCACACCTACCTAAGCTGTTGTGTTCTTTAAGAGTTTTCTCTTGAAGGTGTTCTAACCGTACTGTAAACAGAAGTCCAAGAAAAAGATATTTCACAGATTAAAAGAAAAACAAATACTAAAAGTTTCTTCCCCACTAGTGACTAACCTTGTAAAGCAGTTAGCCGCTCATTGGTGAAGTCATTATCAGCCTGCAAAGCTTCTATTTTTGCTTGAAGCTCTTGCTCTCTCTCCTCCATTTCATCTATTTTATGCTGCAATTCTTTTTTCTCAGCCAGTCCTTTCTGTTGGATTTCTTCTTGTCTTCCTTCTGCTACCTGCTCAAAAAAAGATTTAAAAAACCCCCAAACAAAACAAAATTAACATGTAAAGGAACAGATTTCCTTCATTTTTGTAGAACTAAATGTGTGTAAGTAACTTTTTGTGCTAGTCAGATAAAGCAAACACAAACAATGCAAAATTTTTCTGCTGTTAATTTTTCTATAAATTTCACTTCAAGCACAATAACAGAGAGAGAATCCCAAAATAGTTTCACTAACGTTTTGTCTGAGGAACCTAAGTTTTACAGGAATAATATCAGGGTCCAAGAACTCAGAAACACTCAAAGTCTCCCAGCATCTCAAACCAAACAAAACCCAAGAGTCCTTCCAAACTGAATGTACATTGCACAGACCAATCTCATTGAAAGTCTCATCTTTTTCCTTGCTGGATTCCATAATAGGTTTCAAAGACTATACTCCCTCAAAGCTGAGTAGTAAGTTTGAATTTGGATCCTTCTGTGTATACTCATCATCAGTGATTAACTCATAATTGGGAAATCAATGGCCTTAAGACCAGTAATTTAATATTTTAATTTGGAAAGAAAAATCTTCTGTCTGAGGTGCTGAACCAGAACTCAAAGAACCTAAGTTCAAATTCCAGTATTTATCCAAGACAAATTCAACAACTGTCTCAGGTCTACAAAGAGAACACTGCTACCTTCCTCTTCCACATTGGAGACTTTTTGGGAAGAGGCTTTATCATACTGTGATTATTTTATTCTCCATCATAAAGGATCTTTAAATATTAATGTACTTAGACCTTTAGTTTAACAACAAACCTGATAGCATGCTCCTTCCCCATGGAAGCTGAGCCATATTATTACCATGTGGTAGGCTAGTTATGTTCGTAACTGCACAAACAGGCAACATGAAACAAATTTATTTCTAATTCTAGTTTTCATTCCCATTTACTGCAAGAAGTTGAAAGTTTTTTGTCTATATAAAAGCAGCTGAATATAAAGTTTTATACCATACCTAATTTTATATTAAAATACAGTGCAGCTCCAAAAATATAGTAACTTTCCAAGTGAACAAAAAGGGAATCTTTTTAGTATTTACTCAACTGATGACGCTTTCAAGTACATGAAATGTAAACCAAAAGAACATGTAAAAGATTATGTGCACCCTTCTTTCAATTACCTGTTGTTTAAAAAGTTTCTTAACCTTTGATTTTTACATTAGAAATTAAATTGTATTTATTTGTTCCATGCATTATAGTATCTTAATGATGATGACGACGATTTTCTGTCTTTACCTTTAGCTTGTCAGAAAGATCTTTAATTTCATTTACAGCTCCATTGTACTTATTAGCTAATTCTCTTAATTCTTCCTGAGTCCGCTCATTCATTTCTTTCAGGTGAGTACATTCATCTTCTGTATTACTTAAACTCCGCTGTAAAACAGAATTATTATGCAATAAATAAAAGAAAATAGAGATGAATAAACTACCAAACACTGATGTTGATCTACTTTTTTCAAACAGTATATGTAACTAATCATATTTAACTGCTTTGTTCCTAATCATTAAGGCTAAACAAACAGAATGAGTCCTGGCAAAAACACTATTTGTACACATCTTTGTAATGTTCTACTTAAAGAACAGACTGTGAAAAGATATTAGCTTCATGCATGTGTAAAAAAACCTCAAACCAAAAAACCACCACAGGTTATACAATTAATTGTGATTGATGGGAATAAAGAACTGAACCATGATCAATCTCCCCCATTCTCTTCTGTTTTATGATAAACTGTGTACATTTTATAATATTTTGTGATTTAACGTAATCAATAGATTTCATCATACCTTTCATTCAGCAAAAGAAGATTGAACACATTATATAAGCCAAATGGCTCCAAAGAAGTGTTCCAAATCTTCTTCTGAACTCCATAATGTGGAAAGGCATCTAAACTAAGATTCCCTTACTCAAGAGGCACCCGGGTCTTCAAGAAGCAGAGAATGCTCCAGAAGTTTGCATCAGCTGGTGATAGCAGCACACCTAAATGGTGTATAGAGTTTCCTCCTCACAGCTCAAGATTTGTTTCTTCATTCACACAATTTTGTTGGTTAGTGGTTTGAGGTTTTTTTTGGGGGGAGGTGGAGGGGTTTGTTTGATTGGTTGGTTGGTTTCTTTTGTAACAAGCTCTGACTTAGTTCTTCACCAACAAAACAGACCAAAACACCTTTAAACAAAAAGTGCATTTAGAACTACATTCTACAAAATTATTAAAGGACAAGTTTCAAACAGGAGCCAATGATTCTTCTGCATGAAGAGACAAGTTATGTGGCAGGAAGCACTCAAACAAATCTCTTAAATTAATATTTCTGCCTCAAGAGTCAAAGCAAAGAAGAAATGGTATAATAAATTAGAAGATTCTTCTTGTAGTATAGGATCACAAAGGAGAAGAAAGCTAGAAGTAAACATAAAACTCCAACCATTAACAAACATGTCAAGAACTATTACAATATAAAAAGGTACAGAAATCTCATAAGATCATTTATTACAGCACTATATGCACCACATTCTCTAACAAGCATGAAGAGGGTAGACACTTTGAGCACTGCAAGTCTTAACGATATTTCTTGACCAAATGGGCATAGCAAATAATGATAATGGAAAGATAGTAATGAGAGATATTTATAGGGGCAGAAATTTGATTTGAAGAAAGTGTCTAACATTTTGTAATCTTAAAAGCTCATTCTTAAGTGTAATTTATGTAAGTAGTTAAGCTTACATTTTGATAAATTTTACAGTTTAAACAAGGTCTAACAGCATTTTTTCTAACATACATATGTCAATTCTTCTCACTTATTTCTCACGCATACTAACTTCTGTAAGACAGCTGCATGAATTTTGAAATCTCACAGAAAAGGAGGTAGAGTTTAAAGAATTGTTACTCATCAATTGTTTAACAATCTAAGTACTGTCCAATAAGAGAAAAACACACTACTACTTAATGTACTGCAAGTGCCACACTACAACAAATATTTGTGCATTATACGCAAAAAACAGGGATATAAGTAGCAGCAGCTGTAACTATTTCAGCATTTCCAGAAGACTAGGCATGAAACTTCAATACCTCCACTTCAGACAGTTTTCTGACCACTTCAATTTTCTCCTGAAGGACCCGCCTCAGGGACTCTTTGGCTGTTGTCTCATAGTTATGTTTGTCTTCTTGTAATGCTATAAGCTCTTTTCGTATACTGTCTTCTGTTTGATTCTGTATGTATAAGATAATTCAGATACAAAGAATATAAATTAGTATTTTGCTGATTAAATATACTAGATTACGATAAGACCTGTTATTTTCCAAAATGTTCAGTAATTTCTAGTAGATAGAAAAATATCATGGACAAATCAGTGATCAAAGATTTTGACATGATTGAGTGTAAATCAGGGGTTTTTTTTGACATGTATGTACGGCAGTACACATTCAATGATCAGCTTTTATTATAGAAAAGCTTATGGGAGTTTTTTGGACACTGCTAAGACCATGTCAAACCTAGGAGATCTACAATTTGACAAAGGAAAAACCTATGAGGTTCCATCTGAAAGACTTCAAACAGGACCTGCAAAAAAAGTTATTATAATGTAGGTAGTTGAGAGGAATGAAAAACACAATAAAATTAAAAAAAAAAAAGTCAGGCATAGGTGGCCTAAACAACAATCAACGCAGGGCACACTTGTTACCCTGTCTCTGAATATCAGACAGCTCATGGATAATGCCTTTTTTTCAAATCCCTATTTGGAAAGAAACATCCATAGGAAACAGGACAGAATTATTGCTTCTCACTGACAACAGAAATTCCTTTTCTGCATTTCAGTTCATAGATGTTTATATGCATACACCAAGAAAATAGTTCACACTAAAAAAATGCTGAAAAATAGCCATTCACCTAGATTGAAAGTGATTCCATGAAATACAGAACAGACCTGAAGTTTTCTTGTTATTCAGATTACCAAAATTGCACAGGCTCATTTCGTAAAGTTTATGTTCCAACTACTTTCCTATTCCTAACTAATCTTTCAGCATTCCTAGCATTCAACTTGAAGTGAACTACTTACCTTTGAACATGCCTGTAATTGATTTCCCATAACCTCTAATCTTGATAGCAGCCTGTCTTCATCTATTAAAGCCTAGTAGAAAAGAAGTATCACCTTAGTATTATCATGTGCTTTATGTTGTTCCAGTAGAGTTCTGCTTTAAAGAGTTTAATTTCGTTGGAGTACTTACTACTAATAACTGGCATATAATCACTAAATTTATTAAATGTTACCTTTTGCAGTTTAAGTGAATCCCTGTAAGCTTTTTATTCTTTCTGCTGCTTCTTCTTTATTGTAAATTAATAGCTAAAATTTATATGCTACTGTGTATTTCAAGTCCATAAAGGAAAAGGATGCCTGCAGATACCTGCCAACTAGTATCTGAAGCCTCTTGCGTGACAGCAAGTAATCGCTGAAGGGTTGCCAGCTTCTGTTCCAACATTTGTTCCCGATGTAAGGCTTCCTACGAAGAGAGCAGAGCACCAGTCAGTTCAGCTAGAACAACTCAGAAAAACAGAAGCAACACAAGAGATACCAAAATACAAGAAAAAAAGGAAGTGTGAGTAGCAAATATTTTCACATATTCAAAACTATAACAAGCCTATATTATTTGAGCCGTCCGTACACTGATTTGGATAATTTATTTAGAAAACATTAACATATAACCTCAGGTTCCTAAAAACCTTCATTTTCCATGCATATGCTGCACATGCTGAGTACGCACAGTAACAAGTTATTCTTTCCAGGACCTAAAAAACGCTTTGACTTTTGTCAACAATTTGAGTAACAAAATTGCAAACATCAAAAGGCAGCTTGGCAGCTCCCATGCAATGAGGTGTTCATCCTCAAATCTGGTCACAAAAGAAAAATATTAAGCAAGAACTACTGGTTTTGTTTCATTTTTGTTTTACAACAGTAAGATAGAAGAGCACTTTCATTAACAAATCCAGGATACAGAGGAAGAACAAGATTGGTGAGTGAGCATGTATCTGGCCTCCCAAGAAAGCATCTGCCTGAGCTGCTGCTTCTATGTCAGCATACATATATATAATCTTAGCATTCATCTCAAAAGCCTCATCATTGATGTGAACAAATAAAAGTTTCCATTACCAAAGAGAAACAAGCAAAATAAGTCAGTAAAACTATACATAAATTAAAGCTACATAAAATTTACCAGTAATAATGTTTTCACATCTTTTCCAGAAAGCTGATTTTATGATCCTTTCTAAATAGTTTATTTATATATATTAGCCCACAATTAATGTGTTGCCATTTTGTGGTCTAACCCCTTCGTGACATGACATCTTGGGGAAAAACACACCTATTATAATTGACAAAGGAGCAGGCACAGAAAGGCTGGTGATGCCCATGAAGAAGAGCAGCTGCCAGCACTGTCCCTCCTTTATACTTTCCAACAAATACAGAGACAGAAATATTCACACTAAGAAACTATATTCACAGAAACAAACTAGTTCTTGACACATAAAATGATGTCCTTTTGCCATTCTTTTGTTCCATCATAAGTTTTATACACGTACATGGTACACTCACAGCAGTAGATGATGCCAAAAATATGGGGAGCCAAAGAAAATTGGGGACAACGAGATAGGATAGGAGAAGGGACAGGAAAAGCAGGTATACAGCATTCAGGGAGCCTTCTATAAAACGAGGAGCTTTCATATTTCTTTTACAAAAGTTATAGTTCATACTGCTCACGCGAAACCACAAAAATTTACATAGACCTATACTATGTTCAATTACAACATAGAATCATAGAATAGTTTGGGTTGGAAGGGACCTTTAAAGGTCATCTAGTCCAACTCCCCTGCAATGAGCAGGGACATCTTCAACTAGATCTGGCTGCTCAGAGCTCTGTCCAACCTGATCTTGAGTATTTCCACCAATGACGCATCAACCACCTCTCTGGGCAATAATGTTTTACATTATTTCACTACAGAAAAAGGTAGTTAAATGCTTATCATGTTCCAGTTGACAAAATGCAAGCTAAACAAAGATACACAGAGCACAAAGATTTGTGTCTTGCACAAAGATTAAATATTTAGCCAAACTAATGTTGTCAAGAGAAAAGTTACCTGTAGATACTGTGAAAGCTGAAACAATTCCTGAGAATACATACTGGGAGTGTTAGCAGCAACCTGAAAAATAAAGGAATTTAAGAATCAAAATGGTTTTGGCTTTTTCATTCAACTCAAGTAATGCAAAATTCATCATTTAAATCTAGTCATGAAAGTAAACTTCAGATTATCTAACAACTGGCATTTTCAATCATTTATCGTTCTGCTACTATTTTTTTTTTTTTTTTTTTAATCACAGAACTTCCAAACTCTGGACTGAGGCCCCACTGTGTTAACATTCTTATAAATTTTCAAACCACTAAGAGTTTAAGGCTTTTGTTTCAGTTGAGATTAAGCTGACAAAAAAGAAACAAGGTGCACAAAGTTGAAGCCATTTAACCTAAGGACAAACAGAAATCCAGAATTTGCATGTTTCCAGAAGTTAAAATAAAGTCTCTCGCATTCCATTTCAATGTTATCGTCATATACACACACACACACACATTTCATCACACGTACTCGTCACCATCTTCATCGCTGCCCTTTTTAAGCAGCTGTTTCAGATTTGGGGAATTCCTTTAACATCTCTAATCATAACTGTTCTTACTGCATATTAACACCATCAGCTTACTTGAATTCTGTTCCCATGCAATTAAAGAAAGTTTTACTATGTGGTGCCACCACCTCTGCCAGGCTTAAAAAAGCCCCTGGTTTTTCTTAAGTCTTACTTTGTATTTTCTTCAGCCACAGAAACTGTTCTGCACTTGGGGGGAAGGGGGGTGGTTGTGGCATATGTGTTTACTTACTAACTCTTGTAGGCTCACGAGTCCCTCACATTATCAGAATTGAGTTTAAAAATTACACTAGACATTACTGACTCCATGACTCTACAGTGAGTGACTGTGGCTGCATCTGTACAAGAGGAGCAGAGAGGTTTGGTCTCAATATTCCTTTGGAACATGCCACAGCACTTTCGCCCCTGTGGAGTGCAGCTTCTTCTCCATAAAAAACAAGATACAAGGACAACAGACCTCATCCAAACACTAAATCATGAGCTACTCTTGGATCCCTCAGAACAGATCAAGTATCAAATCGTGCAATACTCAAGACCTTTTAATCAACCTCTACCTGGAAATGTAACCATCTTAACATCAACGGGTTTTTTTCAAAGCCATGTTTCAGATGCCATACAGTAAGGAGTCAAGCTACCTTAAAACATACACTGTGACACTGCATTACCTTCTCTACCTTAAATTTCACTCAAAAACGGTCACTAGGTAAAAACAGGCCATGGAAAACATATCTAAACGTAACTGGACTTCACCATTTCTTCATCTTTATAACAAGTCAGAAAACAGTATGTGGCTCAATAAGGCAGAAAACAGCAAATTCCTGAATTACCTTGTCAACAGGACTTGGCAATGGAGCATGGATAACACTATAAAAATAAAATTTAAAAAGTGAACAAAAAGTGCAGAATAGCAGTTCAAAAATCCAGAAGATCCCTAGTATTGTGCATTTATTCAAGATGCTTTGTATTTTTAAGTTTATTCTTCAGATAAAAATGAAGAGTTAATATACAAACGTGCAAAACCAGTCAATAATATACTGAGTGAAGTTTTCAAAGTTACAGAACTATTTTCAAACTACTAATCGAAGGTCTATTCTAAAAACTGTCTTTACCAGCTTTTATTTCAGTAGATAAATAATATTTGACTTTAAAAAAAAAGATTTTTTAAGATTGAAATCAATTTACATGTACAAAGCAAGAGATATGAAAAGATGGTGGGTATACTTCTCTTATTCACAAATTCAACAAACTGAGTAAAATAACATTTGGTAACTTATGGAATTTTGTACATTTCCACTACAGCAAATGTTAAACTTGAACGTTTTCATCAGAACTGAAAATTTAACACCACGCATTTCTATTATTTCTTATTAGAACATGCAATAACATGGAAGATTTCCCACAAGAATTTATTTTGACTAATCTTTCCAGAAGGAAAGACACCCTAAAGCTTCATGCAAATATTTCTGGATACTAACAATAAAAAAAACCCTAAATAAATCATCAGAACCATACAATTGCTGAGGATGAAAGGTGATCAAAATTATATCATTTATAACTGGCACTTGGTTACTGCAAACTAAATATTTACTTTTTTTTTCCTACTACTTTTTGAAATTTTCTCCAGAATGTGCACGTATACACAAAAAAACTCTCAATATTCATCTGAGTTTCCAAACATTATTCCATCCAACATATTTTATAATTTTTTTTCTTCATGCCAGGCAAAGCTTTCTCTCATTGTGACACCAAACAACCAGACCACATTACTGTATTACTTATCGAATGAATATAAAGTGTTACATGTACACACACCATTAACCTCACTTCTGTAAAGTCTACATGTATTTAAAGGAGCAAAAATAATAATCCCAAATAGAAAAGAGGGAAGGAGAATGCTTATCTACTTTCTTTTTCCTATATTCTTCCATTTATAATACCCATTCCAGTACACTAAACCACAAACCGTCAGAAGAGCCCAACTGGATAAGAACTTATTCTTTTGTAGAAACTTTTTATTCTTTCATAGTTGTCTTAATTTCTAAAAGCAACAAGCAAATGAGATTCCTTTTTCATAACACCTGCAAAAGAACCGTGCTTTCAGTTACTTTCTTTGCATCATCACTGGAAAATAAAATGTTCCTATGCTGATCTGAAACACAATATCCATCAAATCCTCATTATACAGTAGTTTATATTTCGCTACACATGAATAGATACTCATTCTTACTCTGATCGCAATCGAGCTTCCATTCCATCTGGAAGAAACAGTTTGATTGTGGAGACTATACATCCGTGGGTAACTGAAAAGAAACAAATACTAAGTCACCATGATTTGTTACTATTTAATGATAAGTTCAATGGTTAATGTTATAGTAACCAAGCAAACTATCTTAAGAAACTCTGAGGCAGGCGGACAAGAGGAGGCACGAATGCCTTCAAGCACCAGTGCCCAGGTCTGCCTTCTTGGACCTCCTCTGGAGACAGGAAACGTTATTATTAGAAACTTGAAGAGGTTATGCCTGTGCACTCAGTCCTGGCTCTGAAGCAGTTAGTTTCAATTCTTCCAAACGCAGCAATACCTGTAAGATGTTTAAAAAGTTAACTGTATGTTTTGATCACAAAATGAGGAAAAAGGAACACATCTCACCTGCGCTACGTAATGGGAATGCAAAGGCGCAGACGAAATAATGAGCTACATTTTTGACAAGATTCCTATGAGCATATCCAGAGACTTAAAAGGTAACACATCCAATTTGTGTCACCAGACACTCACTTCAACATCTGGAACTTGCCAAGTGATTGTTATTTACAAACACAAGGATCAAAAAGGAAATGCAGAGGAAGAGTATAGGAACCACTGAGAAGTACATCCCCTTGGGACTGTGAGCAGCATCATTCAAGACAATACATCTCTATTTCCGTGTGCCTGTAGTACACGTCCACTGCACAGCCCTAGGCAAGTGGCTTCTCATTTCAGAAGGAGAAACCTTGCTGCTTCAGGACTAAATTAAAGATTCTTTGAACTCAAGAAAGATCCTTAGGAATAAGAAGGGCAAATGCAATATTTGATTCTTAAATCGAGTTCAAGCTCTCTTCACAATGATTTCCAAAGATGTTATTGATACCATTTTCAGTGATGCTACAAACAGTGAAGTTACATCTGTGGTTGCTTTTTTTTTCTCGTATGGTTCTATGATTTGGGAAATAAAAATTCTTTCCAGTTACATGGAAAGGTAGACAGACGTTGTTCCCAAAAATACTACCACAAGCTATATACCAATAAGTATATGGTCATCTATCATCTACCATTATACCTCAAGCACCCACCAACACACAAATAGCTGCTCTACTTTCATAGTTATTAACATCAGTAAAACAGTTAATCTGGCTTTGAAAAAAAAAGGACAATGGGTGTTTTAGGACAACGGCAGTACTCCAGGGACAAGTCTTTGAGGAAGCTACCTCAATAGAATCTAAAAATACAGGAGATATGATCCAACTAAACAGACTTCTTGTTAACCTTTATTCAGTGCTAAAAGCTAATGCTTTGGAGAAGTATCCTCTTGGCTACAGCACCTTGGTTTTTCAAGCTGACCCCGTGAAGTATTAACTTTACATGCCAGGAAAGAACAGCTAGGATGTCATTCTCAAAACAATTAATGCATGGGTATTGGGGTCTTTTTTGGCTTTAGACTTAGGTCTCCAGAATGCATAAATATGTTCTTGCAAAAAACAAAAAAATACATTAGCAATATTAGCTGTAGCACTCACAGAGCTTTCATAATGAAGAAACTTTCCTTTAAGGCATAAAGGGGAAATTAGTGATTTCAAGAAGAAAATATTAGGGTATCTGAAACTAAAGACCAGACAGCTTTACCTCTTGGTCACATATCAGGTGGGTCTGCTATGAGACTGTATAATTCCAAAGTTTTTCTATCAACACTTAGACTGAAAAAAAACAAAACCAAAAACAACTCCTAAAAGCTGCAGGAGCTTTATTTGTGAAAAAAAACTAAGAGATAAAGGGGATTTAGCAGAAGGTCTCAAATAGACAGTGACTGTGAAATTGTACCAAGCATAGGCTTATAAAATAAAAATAATTTAAAAAAAACACCAAACAAACCCAACCACCACACACTGTCATTTAGCTATTAGTTCATTATAATTGGAAGAGTAAAGAGAAAGCCTAAGGGAAAGGTAAAGCAACATATAAAGCATTATTACACTGACGACTGGACAGGAGAGTAGTAACTGTTTAAATTCAAGTCTACATTACTCCTTTTGGGGCAAGACAAGCAGCACAGCAATCTCTGGCTGCTAAACAGGACCGAGAAAATTCTTCTCCCACCGAAGCACACTGACTCCCTCCTCTCCCCACGGCCCGGCCGCCCCGCCGCGCACTCACCTCCCGGGCGGCCGCCCCGGCCCGGCCGCCCCCGCCGCGCAGCGCCCGCCGGCGCGGGGAGCGCAGCTGGGCGCCGCCAGGGGGCGCCCGCGAGAGGGAGCCCGGCGGCGCTGCCGGCCCGCCGCCTCACTCGCAGAGCGCCACAAATAAAGTCACAGAAAACCCTATTCCTGCTCGATTCGCTCTGCGAAACGTCAGCCGCGACCTCGCTGTGCCGTTCTGAAACACGTCACTGCCACACGCTTCGCGCACAACTCCACAAAACCCCCAGAGCCGCCCTGAACCCTGATGAGGTGCCGCGAAGGAGCATAGGAACGGGAATAAAGAAGCAATTTTTGCTTGTCTCGAGATTTGCTTCACGGAGAGATCACTTGCAAACGATGCTGACATTTTCACTTTCACTTGTTAACGCGACAACAGCAGCCGTGGCAATAACCGGAACAGCGCTAAGCAGCTGCCTCTCCGTCGCCTTCGGGAGCTCTGCCGCCTGACCCGCTGCCTGTGCCAGGCTGCCTCACCTGCACGGCCCTTCTCGGCACCCAGAGACAAGATGTTCTACAAGAAGAGCCCAAACCTGACGAGAAAAAAGTGTGTAAACTGTATCTGAACTAAATCATCTGGTATTATCTGACCCTATTTGAAAGCCTGCTGCTCCTTTCCACGCAGAGGAGTTGCCTCTTGGAATGCTCTGGCTCTGACTGGGAAATTTAGGAAGCACTAAAAGAATATAAACTGCACTAACACAAAGAAAAGCACAGTAAGATGATAAATAGGTAAGTACTGCATTAAGGGGAGGGAAACGAGCAGGCCTGTGTGCTTGCTAGTAATATAACGAGTGGACAAATAAGGAAGCGGGAGAGTTGGAAACATTTCTCAGGGGCCTGGTAATGACTTGAGCTCAGCAGCAGAAGAACATGGAGGAACCAGTGCTCGTATAAGATACCCTGAAAAATCACACACTGAACGTGCCACTATTTTAATGAACCAAATCAAGATCATATTTGCAAGGAAATGACTTCCTAAGACACAGCCTGAACAATAAAAGAAATGCATTCTAGCAATATTTACACAATTCAGAATTTACATAGGCACGTTAACTCTGCCTATCCTGTCATTGCCTTATAATGACACACAGCAAAATGCTGAAACGTCTTGTGCAAGTAAGCCATTATGTAAATACCAGAATGCAAAATAGCTTAAGAGAATCATTAGTTTAAAAACTACTTTCATGTCTGTTTCATTACTAGATAAGGTTAACAGTAACATCTAAGACTACTGAATCGAACCGGTGAAAAAACGTGTTCATAAGCATTCCAATTGCATTCACGGGTAAGCACTTCAACTGCAATGCAGCTGTTTCATGCCCCAGCATGATGATACAATCTTCATTCACTGCTTGGGGGAGCATGGAGAAGGAGGAAAGCAAACTTGTATGCTCTTCCTCATTAGCTAGCTCAACACATTCATGAGTAACATGAGTACAGCTCCTACAATCAAAGCTGGAGAAGAGGAAAAGGAAGGCTGCACAACCTGATCACTCATTACACAAACACCAGGTGGCTGAGATTGTGTTTTGTAGAACTAACATAAAACCGTTGGGAAGAACTACTACTGGCAAGAATTCCTGGCAAGAATTTGCTCACAATTAACTTTCCACAAGCTTTCACACAAACTAATTACAAACGATTGCTGATAAAAACAAGTGAACTCCAACTGACAACTAAATCTTAAAATAAAAATTGGTTTTGGTCTAAATGCACATGAAGACATTCAGCTTCTTTTAGCAAGGACAGCATCTTGTCAAATGAATATATTGTTCCAGGTTCATTAGATGCCATGTATTCCTTTGATTTATTCCATGTATACTGCAAGTATTCATAAATATTTGCAATCATTTCAGATGAAATAACATATGAAGTAACTCCCAGACAATTCCAAGTAGACATCCGGGAGTTCAATCCTTGCAACATCATTTTTGAAAAAAGCAAAACAATGATGTGACCTTCACTACAATGAACACTATTGCTCCAGAAGCTCTCAATGACAAAATACTCAGCCACTGCCATTGCTTAACAATGTTTTCTTTAAAGATGTATTAACTCATCTTCCTCTGATACGTCAGACTTTAAGAACTATAACCTACCTGGCTAAAACCAGACAGAATTCATGAGTAACAGACAGAGCAGGCTTCATCTTTTTCTTTTGCTCACTTAATGCCCTTTAAAAATTCTACTGTTGTACTATGTGTTGCTTTGTTGAGTTTTGGGGGGTTTGGTTGGGGAGGGTGGTGTTTGTTCGGGGGTTTTTGTTTGTTCGGTTGTTTTTTTAAAAAAATAATGTTACCATAAGCATTTAAATTTATCATTATTCTTTCATTTCCTTCTTTCCTAATATACCCCTCTCTAAGGATAAGCTCTACGAAAGTCTTGTTCAGAAAAGTAGTAAAGTGGAAGAGCAGTGATGGCAGTTTTGCCATTTTATTGCCAAATCTGTGTGTTACTGGATTAGGATTCTTCAGAACATGGCCAGAAGTTTGATGCTTACAGAAAGTAACAGACCCATTAGGTAACTTGAAAGTCTTGACAAGATAGATTACAATCTAATTTTGCATACAGACCAGTCTTTAGAAAGAAAAAGAAATGGCTCCTGAAAAACTACATAAATGCAAAAGAACAGAGACTGAGGCTGCATTTTTATTAACACAGATATATATATATAGCTATTACCATAATACAAAATCTCCTGAGTATGCATACAGGGAAGAGGACAGCAAGAAAACCAAATCTAACAAAAATCCCATCACCTCATTTTTCAGCTAGCAACTTTTCTCTATCCTCATTTTAAAGTACCTGCAGAAATCAAAATCAGTAGCAGTCACAGAAAGAAAAAAGTAGGTATTTCAACAAGAACTGAATTAGTCTGTTTTAAACATATGCTGAGTACTTTATCAAGAAATGAGGTTTCATATTTCTGCCACATTACTAACTGAAACTTTAGGGTTCATAAGCTTGAAAGAAAGGTAGTTACAAAACCAAGATTAATAAGCACAAAAAACCTCAACACAGCACTACACACACATGCCCATGTTGCACTTTTAAAACTGCTGTAAGTCAATTTGAGTGAGGCAATAGCTAAACGTGTGGACCCAGCTGCGCCTCCTTTTCTGGATCTGCATTTCCACTACACACTCTATCACCCGTTCAGCCACACAAGAAGGTGGGCCAGGGAAGCAAACCAGTCAAAATCTAACTGGGATTGGAATAGAGTCTGTGTTTTCAGCAGAGCAGTTTACTGTGTGGCCACAAGAATCACTGCCGGCACAAAGGAGGGAAGAAGTTACCAAAAAAACCCAAAACTATTTTCCTGCAACAGGAATACCATTTACTTTTAAAGAGCAGATTGTAATAAAGTGTTCTAAGTAAATACATTTGAAAAAAAAAAAAAAAAGATCCATACCCTTACCTTTCCGCGTGTTCTCCGTCACATCTACACCAAACTGGATGATGTCACCTGACATAATTTCACATGGTGGGCTTTCCTCAGATCCTCTACTCAGTCTCTGACTATTAATAAAGGTACCATTACTACTTTTAGTGTCTTGAAGATAGAACTGTAAAAACAAACAAAAAGAATAGTAACATATCTGGAAAAAAAAAAACAAACCAAGTATGATGTAACATAAGCTCCAGTAAAATTTTATTTGGTATAAAATACAGCTTGACCTCCCAATGTAGAAGAGGACAAAGGTATCAAACTCAAAACACCCTTCTCAGGATGCAACATCTTCATGTTATCAAGAAATTTGTATTTGATTTTTAGTTGTTTAACATATGATTGAATTCTAGCACATACACTACGCAAATAATTGCTACAAACTGTACTTAACCTACTGCCTACATGGAAAGGATCAGACATTGTTAGCAACACCACCTTTTGCCACACATATGTAAGAATTTATATTTATGTTAGTGTCTGTTTTGACTGGGACAGAGTTACTTTTTCTTTTGAGCAGCTAGAAGAGCTCTATGTTTTGGATTTAGTATGGGATTTGTTATGAGAAGAATGTTGATAGCGCACTGATGTTGATAGCTGGTGCTGAGACATCAAGGACCTTTCAGCTTCCCATGTTTTTGCCGTGCGGGGAGCACAGCCAGGACAGAGAGCTCACAACTCCTCTTATGATTTGAACTTAGACTTAAGATTGAGAGCCAAACTGGCCAATGTGGTATTCCATATCATACAATGTCATGCCCAGTCCAGTACACAGATGGGGGTTCAGCAGGAAGAAGGGCTCTGTTTCTTCCAAGTTCTCTGTCTCGCTCTTGCTCTCTTTTCAGGGCTCTCACTCACCCAGGATTGTGGTGTCAGGACTTAATCTGTTTCAGGATCACTCACTGGGACGGGACAGGCGTTGGTCACTGGGTGGTGAGCAATTTCATTATGCATCACTTGTTTGTATATATTATTAAATATATATTATTATTACATCATTATTACTTTTGATTTGATATTCTTATTATTAAATTGTTCTTATCTCTCCTCTCCTTTTCCCCTTTAATTCTCTTCCCCATTCCCCAAGGGTGGGGGAGGGTGAGTGAGCGGCTGTGTGGTTTTTAGTTACCAGCCGAGTTAAACCACTACAGTTGGTCAACACACAAAAACTCTAACTGCTGGTACATTTAAGGTACCAGTGTTCCATGACAGAAACACGCTATAGGGAACACCAGCACTGAGAGAATAAGGAAAAGTTTTGGCAGAAGGCAGAACTCAGGAATTGTAATACAAGACCATGGTGAAACAGGAAAAAAAAAATTAGGATGCTTTTACCTCTCAGCAATACTAGTTCACACCATTAAGTTAATCTCAGGATTGCAGCATCATCAAGAACCTTTGTAAATATCCACGTGTATAGTTAATTAAATTTTAATAGCAACTTATTGAATCTGAAACTGCTTATGACACAAGACTTCGAGTCAAAACTGCTGCATCTGAAAAGAGGTTACAAGTGAGTCACCTGGCAGAAGACCAGAGTCACTGGCTAAGACCTGATCAGGAGATGACATGAAAGAGAGGACTGGAATGTTACTAACCAGCCAGGTGTAACTACTGAAATGAGTCACTTGCAGTAGTTGAAGATGACAATAGTTCTTACAGGAACCTGATTAGATGGTAGAAATCCCTGGTTTCCTGCACTCAAAGAATCTCATCAAGTCCCAAAGCAAACATAAGGCTGGGGAAAGAGATGTTGCCTTCAGAGAAATTAATGCATTCCCATGTTTTTCCTATAACAGCAATTGACGACTTTTTTCAGGATTCCAAGCAAAATTTTCCATGTTTTTATTTGCCTCTATTATCGCACTTCTCAATACAAGTTGTATCTAGCTCAAAATCATAGTGTCGAAGGGAAAGGTGGATTTAAAATGGAGCAAGAGACCAGCACTAGGGCTCTTCAGATCTCATACTGGAAAGCAACGCAAAGCATATGGTATGTATCTTACATGCTCATCCTGAGTAGCACAAAGCAGTGCCCCCAACCTTAGAGCTTAAATGCCACTGTGTCCAGGAGGTGGGACTCAATATAGCCATCAAGGGGGATGCCAGCACAGGAAAGCTCAGCTAGGTGTGCGTACTGACAGAATGAAAAGCAGCACATGAAAGGTATTTTTTTTTTCCAACAGATATGCCTTTGATCTTAAATTGAAGAAAAAGAAAATAATAACCAGTCATATGTTCATAAAGGTGAAGGCAAACAAATTATGGATAGATCAAGAAAGTATGTCTGCATTCACTGCATTAACAATCAGACCCACCCTGCTCTAAATAATACTCTGTACATTAAGAAACACTATATATTATGTATAGTAATAGTATATAATACAGCTTTTGTAACAGTTATAGGTTTAAAAGCCAATCAAATTAATTAGCTTGTTAATTTACTAACCTGAAAGTACTGAACCCTCTCATGGTTCAGTGCAGAATATTTTTTTTTTACTTCCTGTTTGTTTTCAATTAGCGTTCTGCTCCATTTGAAAATGCTTCTGTTATGAAAAAAGTGAGTCACAAGCAAGGAGAAACATGCTTGTGATTATTTGTTTTCCCCACCCTTTTCTTTCCTATGCATAATATCTGCCTTTTATCCCTCCAACTTTTTGATTAATCACTGCCCCTTGTAAACACACTTCTGCAGAATCTGCAGATGGGGCACAGACAAGATAGCACAAGGAAATACAGGATGGCAAGCACAGGAAAGAAAGTGCAACAGAGCTCCAGCAACACAAAATTTACAAAATACCAGCAGACACAAAATTCAAACTGCAAAAAAAAAATCTCTAAATAAATGGCCACAGAAAATACACATTAAATTTAATATTAGTAAACTGATGTCCGTTTAACTACATGCTACCAAATTTCATTACATAAATTTTAGAAAAGTGATGCTCTTTAAGTCTTTACAAACAAGATTAAAATACTCGCCTCGTCCTACATCTAGTAAAGAAATAAGTAAAACCAGAAACACGTTAATAAGCTGATGTCTAAGTAGGAATGCACTGACTTGAAGACTTGGCAAGAAGGATTCAGTCATCTTGTCTTTAACGTAGCAACTGGTCAGCAACCCACAGCACTGGTCCCTTTCATGCAGCCAATTCAAATGTTATTTCCATACCAGTTTTCACTAGTTCAAATTATCTTCAAGGTCTATCGCTTCATCCCTTTTGTATCATTACTAAAAGTCATCTTTAGAAAACAAAATCAAGCACAAGCCCTGAAAGAAACACGTGTATACAATAGCTAGTATTTATGGTAGTTTATTTATACTGGTGTTTAATATACTTGTAATTATGCAGCATCTTTGGTGGGTTCTCCAATTCCCCAAACGACGCCTTTTACACAGCAGCTACGTGAGACAGTGCCTTCTGCGAAACCAGCACCATTTGCTCTTCCTGCTTTCCAGCGCAAAGCAACAAACTTCGGCAGCCGTGCCAGCTTAAAGAGCAACCATAAATCTTTCCTTCCCTGCCGCTCGTCGCCGAGTCGCACCACCAGCTCCCTCTTCACTTGTACTGGCTCAAGCGTTTGTTTAGTCACTGCAAACCAGTTTTGAGTGCTGATCCAAGTTACATGAGGAGATGCTTAAGCTGGTACTGCCAGAAAAAAGGGCAGTGTATACTGACCTAATTACACCTGCTTTTATTTATAATTCACACTTCCCTTCAGATCAAACTGAAGTCCCAGCCCTTCTGTGCCTCGTATTGACAACTATTCCAACTCGGAGTGGAGAGGATGGCTCATGAACATTCAAAACACCTCAGTTTTTGAGGACTGTTAAAGAATTATCACATCCTTAATTCAGAACACAACTATATATATGTATGATTTGAGTGGTAGCTTTCCCTCTGTCTTAAAATAGAAGGCAAGATACAACTATTTAAGAAACTCACTCTCCAGTACCGTAACACCTTCTCAGATAGAAAAAGAAATGCCAGCCCACATTTCCTCCTTAGTAATTTATGTTCTCATGATAGTTTGCACCTTCTCTCATTTATACCCCATTAACAAACTCAGTTAACTGCAGACAGCCTACCATGTTGCTTCCACAAAATTATGGAGACTTTAGAATAAAGTCAAACTTGCAGTTCATCAGTACGCTAAATCTTCTCCAGTATAGCCCATCTTCTTTAGAAACTGCATTAAGAAAGTTTTAAAAAAAATAGATTTGTTTCCATGTATTATGGAATTATGTATTAATTTTACAAATTTAGTATTCATTATATTTCAATTAACACTCAGTTTTGCAAACTGAAAAAAAACAACCTCCTCTGACCTGTGGTGTATAAGAATCTCAATCCATGCAAGTTCCATTGCTTTCTAGGCGAATGACTCAGAAGAGAACCACAACTTGCTAAATCACAGTGTACATTTTACTTTCATGCAGTTAGACAGCACTGCAGTTTTTCCCCTTGTAATGAATTCCTAATATTTCCTGATTAATAAATAGAAAAACTCTTCCATAGAGATCCCAGATTATAATACACTAAACTTATGTACATACAATATATGAATCCTAACTGACATTAGGAAGTTACAAAATCTCTGTGCTCCAGAAGGGCAGATTTTAACTTTACCTATGAGAAGTAGGTAGGTTTGTTTTCTTCAAAGAAATAAAAACAAGTAACAACAACAAAAAACATTTTACTTTAATCTTCCAAGAGTTAGGCTGAAGATAACTCCTTAGCCCGACATGCGAGAAAGTCATGAAGTGTTTTTTGTTTCCCAAGTCATATGCAGTTCTCACAGAATAAGACAATTCTGAAGGATTTCACTGAAGACAAAGAGTGGGCTCAGAGATGCACAGAAAATCTTGAAGAGAAAGCAGCACACTTTTTCAGTGGTTTGATTACCTGGATTTAATTACAGTACAACACAATGGTAGAACAAACAACTGACGAGCTTTTGTTTTAATATCTTACTACAAGACTTGCTTTCAGCACTGCTCTTTTCATCCTCATCTCGACGATACACAGCATCTCTTAGTACATAGCATTATTTCACTGAGGCTCAAACTAGAAATTTAACATGAAGTTCTAGAATTAGCCTAAAACATACCAAATGCATAACTGGAAATGAACTTTTAACGAACTTGTTAGTTTAACATTTTAGCTTTCTCAGAACAAAACTTAAATTTAAAAATAACAGCAGCGCATAATAATAAATCACACACTCAAAAGCCAAAGATATCAGAGATCTTGCTCTTGCAGAACTGTTCATTACAAGGTAAAGATGGAGAATAAGTGCTCCATATACAGAACAACACGGGGGGAAAGAAAAAATAAAAAACAATGTTTAAAGAGTAAATCCTCTATTAATATAGAGTTCTTGACTGTTTAAATAGTGTTTTTTCAAAAACTCTTACAGCCTAACTACCCCAAGTACAATACAACGAACAAAAGAACCTCAAGTCTCTTCTAGGGTAGAACTATACCAATACTGCAGTAAGGTAATAAAGAAAGAATAGTGATCAAGACAGACTCACATAACATTTGCTATCACTATGTATAGCCATCCTTTTCCATTTTAAGAGCACATTACTGCTACTCCATCTAACCCAGCTTGAAACTGCTGTTCAGGACAATTATGCTGAGAATTACAGGGAGGAAAATTACTGGAAAACTGAGACAGTTTGTCTGCAGAGATGTGAGATTCACTCCATGAAGAACAAAAAATTCTACATCTAAAAATGCAGATATAGACCACAGCATATATTTAAACATATTTCAGCCTTATTCCATAGTTGAATTAATAATTAAGTAAATAACAAGCACCAAAATGTAGGCCATTGCCTCTTTTACAGAAAGCCAATTATTAATATCTTTTATTTATTAGATATATTTTCACTGCCTAGACAACTAATGTAGAAAAAGAATCTCAGTTTCAGGACCTCCTAGTTTACCATTCTTTTCCTCATCTCTCATTTTCTATGTCAAAGAAGTATACCCAACTCCCACGTGCTTCAGAGCCCTGTTTTATAGGCTTTGAGGCATTAGTTTAAACCAGAAATATTTAATTTGTTAAATTCTGAACTATAGCCACTAAGGAGATGACAACTTCATTTTTGCCATGTTTCCTACCACAAAGGAACAGCAAGTCTGTCAACTAAAGCAGTTAAGCCATAAAATGCTGCAGTTAAGATGACAGATTCTTCCCCTACCCATGCTGCAAACTAAATGATCAATCATTAAACAATTAATTCTGGCATTACAAATGCACTTCCTGAGTACTAAAGCTAATACTCAACTGCAGCAAGTAAACGGAGATCTAAAAACTGGAATATTTGCCCTAGAGTAATACTTCAGTCCAAAATAACTGTGTGTGTTTACTTGTTTCACGCTGAGTATTCTACTAGGAGACAAAGTATACCGGCTTTACACAATCTGAATTGTGCACAAAGATGTTAAAACAACACATGATGGGGTCAAACCAATATGGCCAACATTTGTCACACTGCAGCCAGAAAGTTTTTTCTCCCATACAATTAAAAGGCCATTTTATCTTCCTTGAAGTGTTAACACTGAATATTTTCTCATTTTCGGAGCAGCACTTCTGCTAGCAGAGTACGCTGTACAAACCACACTGAATTCCAGGTCGCCCCTTTGGCTGTAAGAGGAGTTCAAATGCCAAATGATCTCCAGACCCAATTGATTGAGTTCCTCATTCTGGTCTGCTTAGACACATCCTAAATTCCTTTCCTCTCACTTGCCTAACTCCACCCACCTATCAAGGAAGTAGAAGTATTTGTCTTCATAAGCAAGCATAATTCACAGGGTGGGGTACATCAAGCAAAACTACTTTTCTATTTAGTCTTATATCTTGAACACACGGATCTAACAGCTCTTCGCTTGTTAAACACCAGCTTCTTCAACTTAGAAATAAAACTACTGCACTAACTTTCGAGTTCTTAGCAAATCTCCTTTTAAAAATTATTCTAGGTACCAGAGGCAGGCACAGGCTGTGCAACTAAGAGTGACCAACTGTGAAGGGATTTTCCAGTCAGATGGAACAAACTGAAGGAGTGGCAGACAGCTCTCCAGAGACCGTAAGTACTGAAGGTCCCCAGAGAGAAGCACAACTTGCTAGTAGCTTTCAGTAACTTCTTTGGAAAACAAACTTAACCACTCTTTCCAGGCAGTAAAGAAATAAAAGAGAAGAAGCAAACCTTTGTTGACATATCACTGGACAAAATACTCTAAACTTGCAACTGAAAATTTAAGCCTAATCAAGATCCAGCTATTCTGCTGAAAAAGGTTAAAACCCTCAGCTACTGCCAGGAATTCAGTACTATCCTTCCAAATCTGTCAGTAGCTCCGAGGGGCAGGAGGGAGAGGACAGCGGGGAATATGCATTTCTGCTGACCAAGTTGTTCCATGTCTGTTTACACCTTGAAGTTTTGTTGACTGTACTGCCAGGACAACCCTGCTGGTTGCTCATACCTGTTGTCAAGCAAAATAAACTGTGGCAGTAAAAGCAGTTTTGTGCCAGCATAACTGAGTCTGGGTATAAACAGAGTTGAGCCTTTTCTGGGTGTCTTTGAAGTGCTGTAAAGTATTAATCCCTGTGCCGCTTGCTTCGGCCTGATGGCTCAAGGCTTTGAAGTTCACTACAAGCCCTGTTCACTCAGCTTGACTGTCCTCTGAGCGAACTCAGCAGACCCTGCCTGAAAAGGACGCAGGGGCTATGATGGGGAAGGGAAGACGTGTTCGATTCGTGGGGAGGAGGAGGAACTACCTTAGGTAGAGGGGCATGCCGGACACCGAGAGGCACTAACAGCTTAAACTGCACAAAACATACATTGGCCTGCAACCTTGAGTTGCTCTAGTATGTTCCTCGGTAGCAAAATGTCACCTTCCTCAACAAAACAGAGCAAACATTTCCAGGTGTGTTGTACCTGCAAACATTTCAGCACAGAACTTTCTTTTGACTACCACATCGCAATGCTTATTTTAACTGTTCTACAGTTATCGGAGTTCTACAGATACACCCATCAGAGTTTTAAATTATGGCATATTAAAAGCATTCGCAAAAAAGAAAAACATGACAGCATGCTTGCAGTTAATACCATCTCCTACCTGTTGTGCCCATTGGGTAAAATCATTTACTTTCTAAACCACTACTCAAACCCCACATTTGCCAGTAGTTGTAACTGAACTTGCTGTTCTGAAAGTGAAAAGTTCAGGACTCAAGGTTGCTATTAGTCAATAGCTCTATACTACTTTTCAATAGTTGTAGTTATCCGCATATTCTACTTTACATCATGAAAATTCAGAAACACGATATCAGACATTTAATTTAAAAGGATTTTTTAAATTTGTATTAGGAAGTGATCACTATTAACAGAAAGGCTACTAAAAAGATTAAGCGATACTTTTTAATTGTTCAGTTTTAGCGCAAGCTACGTGGAGCTTAAGATTTATTATCAAATAAAATTCTCAAGCAGTATCATTGCCTTTTTCAAGGTAATTCATATTAAACAGATTTGCAGAAGATGGCTAAAAGTTTAAGTTTAGGACCTCAAACTGTATTACAATCCAAGTTCTCTGGTTTAAAACAAAAGCAAAAACCCATCCTCACAATTTAGCGGATTTATATGTAAGAATGAGGATTAAGATCTCTACCACTTGACTCCAAAAGTTTGCTGTAATTATGTATTGCTGCCTTCAACTTCAAACCCTAGGTCCACACATCTTTCACAATCACTATACCATTCAAGACAGGTCTTTGACTCACATATGTTAATGGACAAAGGCAATGAGGCAGCTGAACCCACCCACCATCCTAGTTACCAGCTCCTTACCCATCACAGAAAACAGCAAAGTTGGCTTGATAACAGGGACAGCTGAACAACTCCATGTAGTTTCAGAATTCCTACTGTTTTCAGTTTCCTTTATTTGGTCAGTATATAACAATGACTGGGCTAAAAATGAGCATGCTTTAGAAGCTGGTTCCTGAGCCATACACTCAAATCTCACGCAGCAGCCCTGAAGAAGAGAACTGCAGAGAGCAGGCTACATTTACAACATCAACCATCTGATTTCTTTCAATTGCTGTATGTCAGAATAGTTGTAAGACCTTAAAGTACATTTTACAACCAGAATTTGGAGCTTTCTGTGTTAGGAGATAGCTGTTTGAAGTCAGAGTAAATTAAGAAATCCATGATGACCTGCATTATCTTTGCTTTCATAAAATGTAGGTTAACAAACTGCATTACAATTCCTGGAACCCCCAACACCCCGATGATCAGTGCAGAACTGTACAAACATCACTAACCCACTTTCATATTTATTTACTTTAGCTCTAAAAGGAACCACCAACACTCCAAACACCCTAGAATAACAAAACTTCTGGAAAAAATACAGTAGTATTATGGTGACAGTAATTTATATGGAAAAAATTCTTTCATATGAGATGATCATCATACGATACCAACATTAAAGTAACATTTTATTATACTGGAAGCAGTGCTTTTGCTCTATGATTGTGCACTCATCCAAAACTGCACAAAAGGTGTCAGAGTCCTGTTTTGTTTGTGTTTTTTTTTGTTGTTTGTTTGTGGTGGGTTTTTTGTTTGTCTGTTTTACAAAAAATCCTGGCACCAAACAAAATGAATAGAAACATTATCCCAAAGGATAGTT
The DNA here is from genome assembly GCF_009769465.1 of Tauraco erythrolophus. Classification (NCBI taxonomy): domain Eukaryota; kingdom Metazoa; phylum Chordata; class Aves; order Musophagiformes; family Musophagidae; genus Tauraco; species Tauraco erythrolophus. The sequence goes on from NC_141476.1 coordinate 14,003,746, forward strand.
CCCATTGCGAATCTGTTTGCCCTCATCCTCTCTGGCAGAACTGGTGGCATTCAAGTAACCTCACAAACTATCTTTTCTAGAAGCAACAATTTGTAACCTAATTTGACAGTTGTGAAATTAATTCTTCCCAATAATCCCATTTTGTAATTACAAAATGCAGTAAAACACCCAGTCACAGAAGAAAAAGTCCTAATCACCCTGTATTATGCAGTAACACCTCATTCCTCAAAATTCTGTAATAAGTATATTCACATAGAAGGTTCATGCAGAAGGATGTAACCTGAAGCAATCCTAGGCACAGTACACAATATTCATTCCTCTTACTTAATAAAGGTTTCTGTGGAAAGAGGTGTGGAATAAGGTAGTTCAAAAAGGTAAAAGTTACTCATGAGCGCTGACCTATCCATAGATTATTCAAATAATCCAGAAACGCACTCACTGTCAAAAGGAGCAGGATGACAAGATAAGATGTTTTACCACAAAATGTAACAACACCAAACAAAAATAGATTTCTCTCCACATCAATGTCACTAGTTTTGATGGAAAAGGCTATTTTTAAAAAGAAGAGATCTAGAGGAAGAGTTCTCATTTACAATTAATTTGGTTTATATATAGCTGACTGACTTACCACAGTGAGACATCTGTCACCATAGTTACTAATTACTACTCTTTAGAATACCTCTTTTACTTAACTTTTGTCCTCACACTTCACAAGAATTCCTGAAACCCAGCCTTCTCCTATAAATGCTGGATGGTTTCAGGACAAGTAGAAAAATTTGATATTTATTCTCTTCACAGCTGAGCCAAAGTCTGTCCCTTCACATACTCCATGCTTTAAAACTTCCTTTTGTAAATAAATCACAAAGTAGACTAAGGACAGTAGCAGCCTCAGAAAAGGAGATACAACTCCATTCTGAAAATAGACAAAACAGAAAAGTTTCCTACAAAAACATCCCCCAACTCAGTAATAACTATATAGTTTTCTTGAGGAAAACAAAAAAATTATTTGAATTTTCAGCCTACATAAAAGTTCTCAAGTACAATTTCAATTCTATGTGAAATTCTCATCCTGAAGATGCTGAGAGATTTTTAAGGTATATTGCTGCTTTAAATGCTAAATTAAAATATATTAACAATAAAGTGCAATCAAGCGAAAGATTCCTGAGAAATGATTACTCACACATGGTCCCAAGATGCTCAAAAATTGACTCATTAGAATACAAAACTAATATAATGTAGAGACTTATTTTGTATTGCTGTTGTCATAGATGACAATAACTTACACAACATCCAGAGACTTGGAAAAAAGTTTTCCTGCTCCATATTAAAAACTTGACTAGTGTGCAAACTGGATAAAAAAGGTTTCTAGAAGGATATTGTCACAAATAAGTTGTTCTGCTCTGTTTCATTAAGGAAGCTCAGTCTCTTGTTACACAAGACATTTATAGAGCTATGGATCATGTATCGCTGTAATACCAGTGATTACTTTGTGTAATTTACATCCACTTCTATCACTACATCAAACATTTACCCTGGGGAAAATATACGGACAAGGTGACTTTCTGAGGTTTTGCTTAATGTTACTATGTTCTCTATATTAATCAATTACAGAAATATACTGCAATTTAATATGGCTTTAAAATAAAGAAATGCCTTAATAGGCCATTACCCAGAAATACAGGCTTCTTCAGGATAATCACTTAAGATAATAACTTCTAAGTGTAAAATATTGCCGAAACTCTCATCAATCCTGATGCCCTTACATGAATACTTTCCTCCAAAACTAGACTGAAAGCTAAATAGTATTGCTTACTGTAATAAGTTTAATGAGAGCTTGGCAACATGACATACTCGAACTTTGCAATAATGAAAGTAAACTTTATCTTGAACTGTACAAAGTCCCAAAGGCTGTATTTGCAGGATGCATGTATCAAGATAAAAAAAATGAAGAATCATGAGCTCTGCAAAGAGCAGGTTCCCATAGAGAACTATAACTTCTTTTCAAATGTATGTTCCTAAAGTTTTTCCATTTATCAATGCAATTTACTTTTACCTTCAAACGGCAAAAGCACCTGTACTATTATTCTGCACTAGGGAAAAACGCTAAGAATTCATAGAACTAAAATTTTTATTCTTAAATTCACATTCAAAAAGAAGTGGTTAAATTTGATAGCAACGTTCTTTGACACACTTTATAAAGTGCAAGATCAAAATAAACTGTGGTCTTGTCTCTGACTATAGCAATGAAAAGCATGATATAAAAAAGGAGATGTGTCATCTTTGGACATAGCTTTGCCCTAATTTAAGACCAGAGGTAAGGTATAAATCTCTCCTGGTCTTTAGATGTTAAGAGATTGACCTTATTAAAACTTTGAATAAATAATAACTAAACCCAAAGATCTACAACACCTACTAAACACTAAATTGTTTTAGTGAGAAAACATTGGAGAATAGACAGAATTGACAGAAAAAGCAGAAGACAAATGAAAACCAAATGTTTTTTTAAAAAGGAAATCTTGAAATACTATCAGGATCTGGCACAATAAATACTCTGAACAAAAATCCAACACTAACATTATCCATTGTTTCTGCTTCCTCAAAAATACTGAATTAATGAGATAACTTTTTGCTAATCAGTCAGTTAACTGAAGTCGAAACTTGCCTTAAGAAATTTGCATTATTCAATTTGTATCAGCAAACAATTACATTTTTCATTTGCAAGCAAATTGGAGAAAAACCACAAGAGAAGCCAGGATTACCAGATACTCCACCAGGTGAAGAGCCAGAAGAGAAGATTTACTTATATGAAAGCAAAAGTAGGGCACAGCTCATTAGTTTATCAGGAAACTCCAACTCTCAACCATACTCGCAGACATTTCAAGGCAGGCGCAGCACTGCAAAAACTGCTTCACAGTCTTGCTACACACTGCTAAGTTTCTCCAGTTAGTTAATCATTACATCAAAGCTTCTCTACTCCTTGCAAAGAATCTCTTCTCACCTGTTCGCTTTTCAACTGTAGGGTGAATAAGGGGAGAAGTTGTTGGAACTATTTCAATCTTTCCTCATTTCTGCTCCTTCCACACAAGGTACTGCGTTTATCTACTAGCATTAATTCCATACTACTGCTGTTTCATGACAGAAAACTCCCAGTGATCACACATTCAGATAAAGAAAAAAAACACATCACATTTCACAAACACCTCCAAATTCAAAAGGGGTTTGGTATCATCACAGTAACACTACATAACAACATTAAAGATATCCTGAAAAATTTATGAAGAAGTTGTCTCCCTTCCTTTTAGCAAGGGGCGTGTTCCATTTGAAAGGACTTTTCTAATGCAACTGCAGTTATTTATTTTTTTTAAACAAACATCTACAGCAGACCTAGTTAATTCATCTCTCCTTTGCACAAAGCAAAGATTTCTTGCTTTCTGACATCATCTGCTCCTGAAATACTTAGTTACACATGACAGGTATCACAAGGAAAATAACGTTCAGCACACTTCTAAACTATAGTTAAAATGACCGTTCTGAGGATAAGCTTAATGTTACGGTGATATAAATTCAATGCAGCCAGTAAAGATGCAGAAGTACAAGTCTTAACTCAAAAGAGCTGTGTAAGTACAAACGACACTGTACTAATTTTAATCGTGTCAAACTAGATATTTTTGTAACAGGTCCAAACCACAAAGAGAACCAAAATACAGCGTAGTGAGAGCTCACTGCATGATTCCTCATACTGAAAACAAGGGGTCACCAGAGCAACACGGTCCTCCACATTTTTCTGAAGTCTTCTCTGCATCAAGTAAGGACCAAAACTTTTTTTTTTTTTAAAATGCTACATTTAATTTCTTTCCATTCTGTGTTTTCAACTTCAGCATTCCACACAGAGAGCAAAGGCAATTAACTGGAAACCAGACACTGTCAGAGAAGGGTGCGGCTCTATCCAAAGATGGAAAATTCATTTTCCAGCACAGAGGAGAAATTTGACAATTGGGAGTTTAATATTTGTACTCAAGGCACTGCCAAGCCATACCTCCAACAAAGTGAGAGCTAAAATAGTTTGGGAGGAGGCTGTATTTATTTGTAAATCACTCTTGGGTCAAGACTCTCAAAGCAAGCAGTAAATGAAGGCTAGTAATCATGAACAAAGGCAGATTATTCTGGTGTTCCTTTCACATGAACAATTTAACAATATAAAAAGATGCTTTTTTTTTTTTAATCTTAAGGAAGGAAATACCTATAGCATGCATCCACATACTGAGATGAGTCTGCTAGCAATGTGAGAGATTGTATGAGTTGATTTTTGATAGGTAATCTGAGAGAGTATTAGTCAGCCAGTTCTTTAGCTGTGTCCTACTGGCTTCAGAGCAAGGGGCAGGTGCTGCAGCCCTCTCACCAGTTCCTAACATCAGAACAATCCCAGCAGACACAGAGGAATGGGCAGAACACAGATAAGATGTTCAAGGATGTGGTAATTACAATTTCAAACACAGTGACTCATGATTCATACTGGTCTTAGTCGAGGGCAAAAATCTCATTCACGGTACCTTGGGTTTACAGATTAAAAGGTTTGCTAACGTGGCAAAACTTGCCAATGTAATTATTCCAGAACAGCTTTCCAACAGACAAAAGTATTTCCATGTCTTGTTTTCTAGCTGTTTTCCATCATATCAACAAAGTCATCAGGGACATTATACTGGTAACACTGTGTCCGTGAATTTTATTCTTCAAACAAGCCAAAAAAACCAAACCTGGATGCCTTTTAAAATATCTTTGTCAATAAAAATGTACTTAAAACACATGATAAGTGCCTATGACCAATCTGCCAGCGGGCAGGAGGAGCAGGGGGAAGGGAATTGCAAAGTACTGCTGGCAATCTCTCACCCTTTCAGCTGTAAAGCCTGAGACAGTAGTCATCCACACCTCTCAGAAATACATTACCAAGTCTTGCAATGTTTTGGACTAAATGTGCTGTATTTCCCTCTAAAACAAGGAAAACATTTTTCAAAGTACAAGAACCACCTCTTTCTAGCACCAGTGGTTCTATGTTGGCAGCGTAAGAAGAAATACTCTTCATCATAAATCTTACAAAGGGAAATTGATATTTTAATTCTTTGAACAGCCATCAAGTCATTTTCCAACTGGCAGATCCTCCGAGACAGGAAAACCAGAGACACCTCTAACCATCGATATGCAGATTTCAGGTCACTGTCTAATTGACAGAACACAATATAACACTTTTCTTACCAAGATGATATCCATTTTTAATGGCTAGGAACATACAATGCAATTTTCCACAGTTCACCTCCTAAAAGCAGCGATACTAAGTTGCTGATACTACGTACACTGAATCCCTTAGGTCATTCTTTGTACTTCAGTATCATCATCAGAAAAGTTATTTCCATTTCCTCATTGAATCCCTTCCCTAAGCATGAAAATGCCTTTTCTTTTTACTATTTAAACCTGAACTGCAAACACTAGAGGGCAACATAATTATACACACTCTCACCCAGATTTGGTAAAGCAAACCAATTCAGTTAAAAAAAGTACATATCAGAAATTAAAGTTGAAGGTGGTTTTTTTTTTTTAATACTGAAATTCCCATTAATTATAGTATGCATACTGTGTGTTGTCTAAACTACTAATTCCATCTTTAGAGTCTAGAACCTCATACACAAACTACTTTTAAGCTACAACATCCACATTAACAATTCTCCTACTTCTCAGATTTTAAAATTAGGTTTCTCGACTTCAATGTTCCTGCTACTGAAATTATGCAAGTTACTGAAATTCTACCCAGAATAAGCCAGTATGTGTAAAAATCAGAATGCTGTCAAAGCCCTTTCACATTAAACATAGAAACTGAACTTCCTAATCGATGGTAAAAAATATCTAGCTAGAAATCAGCCATATGTTGCAAAAGAACTAGAATTAACATGCAATTTTTTTCCATGTCTAATCGGCAGTTCAAAAACACTGCTCTTCTGAGAGCAGTTAGGGTTTTTCTTTACAGAGATAGCACTTTCTTGCAATGTGTTCTTGACGTTTAACTTAATCAGTTCTGCTACAATTCATTATCTAGGCTCTTAGAAGAACAAAAGAGAAAGTCCAGAAACTAAAGCAAACCAGGAGAATGAGTCATTTACTAAAAGAACAAAAACAATCGGCAGAAGGATATGCACTGGTAACTCAAAGCAAAAACATGTAAAGAATTATTTCAAAATCCATAGTCCAAACAGAACTCAGAAGAAAGCTCAGCAGGCTTAGTTTCTCCAGCCATTAAAAGCAATAATGACATTTACTAGGAGTGGCAATGCACTGGTACTGTGCATCAAATCAGTCCCGTCTTCTGCAGGAATAAACAAAATCTGTACCATGTATCACCAAAACAGATGAACCCTCAAGTTAAGTTCCATACATTTCAAACTGCACTCCCAGCACAGACACAGCCTTCCCACAAAAAAACATGCTTGCTGTTAAGTAATAAACTGTGACATACCAAGAGGTTTGTCATCCAAGCTTAAATTTAATATGGTTGTAGACAAGACTATGCTTTGATTAAAGAAAAATCAGAGAGACTTTTATGCTACCTATAATTACTCTAGTATTAGTATGAAGTTTTAATAAACTTTAATTAGGATTAGATGCTATCCATAGCTTGTTTCAAAGGAAAATAGGTTGGGCCACTGGGAATTGGCAGCATTACGAGCAACATAGTTAAATACAAATTCAAGGGAAATATGCGTGTGTCCCCATTGCTTCTTTCATCTAAACTTTTTTGGAAAATAGTTATCTTCTGCAGCCAAGCAGCAGACTGAGGTCCTATGCAAATACCAGGCATATCAAACCCTATAGATGATGCAGGTTGACCCAACATTTCATTAGATTATTACAGCTTTACATTATTTCAACCCTGTCACTTAAAAAAAAAAAAAATCAACCAAATTTGTGATGCTTGCTAGAACAATTTTACAGAAGTGTTTATCACTCGAAACATGGAAAAACTCTTCAAAGTCTGCCCAGTCTTAAAACAATTAAGATGCTATTGTTACAATTAAAACAGAATAAGAAATTTATATATAGATCCATTACAGCTCTCCTGATTGCTTATACACAGATCCATGTGAATATCCAGTGAAGCTACATAATCTAGAAGATACAGGTAACAAGTAAAGGGTAAGACCCTCTTACATGAAAGTATCTTTTCGCACTGCTCCTGTTAGTAGGTAGGTCTGTCTACCATGGACTTCAAAAGAAGGAAATAAGTCCTTCTACTTGATCTTAAAATTACCTCCTTCCTCTGCTGCCACCTGACAGTAGCTTCTAGGGGTTGAAGAAGCAGCTGTATTTTAGATATTCTTAAATGAGAGACTCTGGCAGTTCCTGGAAAGTAACGTACACACAACCTCAGTCTTCACAAATCTCTTTGGCTTTACAGGATAGCACATTCCTCAACAGCACTCAGTATCTCCCATCTAAGATTTGAGGGAGATGTCAGGAGTCAGCTCTCTGCTTCCTCCTCTATGTATTTTAACCATCTTTCATCCCAACAAGTTCCTTCTTTCACACCAGGCCTATGCCGTGGAGCAGTAACATTTCACCATAGACTCAAACTGCAGAAAAGACATACTGTGCAGTGCATACAGCTGTTCTACTCTCTCAAACATCTGCTGTAAGAGTTGCACCACAGCACATCCCCAGCTTCCTCCCTGTTATTATGCTCTGGTTTCTTTGGGAAAACAAACAAACAAACAACTGGACGTGTGGATGAGTTGAGTGTAGACTGGTCCCCTCCCATCACGCACCTGCCACGTGCAAAGCACATAAGCAAGTAGAAACACACCACAGAATACCCTGTACTACAGGTTCAATCTTCAACGGAACGTACCTTAAAACCAAAAGGGTGCTGTATTTGTGTTTATATCCTGAAATGCATCATTTAATTCTTAACAAGTTCTCATGGGATAAATGAACTGTATTTTTACTATATTTGTTTATTTCAGGGCTTGCTTTTCTCTCAGGGCTTGCTTTTCTCTCTTAAAATTAGGTACAAGTCTGATGAAAAAAACCCAAACCCATTCTGTTAACCAAGGTCCCTCACCCAGTTAAAGTGCACACTTCACACTTGTTTCAAAACTGGACAACTTGAGCTTATCCACCTACTGACTGCACAAACCGGATGGCCTGACAACTTCCAGACTCAGCAGCTGAATGCTTCTAGACTCCCAATACCATGCACTTGACCAGCGCCAACGAGAGCAAATTCAAAGCACGACCCACTCGACCAGCAACCACCTCAGCAGCGTTCGCCTCCTCTGTTTCTCAACAGTTTTATAACCTCGGTGTTTCTTAACAGGCACGTCGGGAACGCTGATGTTTTCTTCACTTCCCTTTGAAAGTTTTAGCTTGAAAATTTAAATACCAGAAACAGTAAACTAGTAAACAAAAATCTGTAAACCACACGAATAGCTCAGAGTAACAAAGTAGAGGAGAAAAATCCCAAGACAACTCACACAGGTATTTCCCAAAAGAAAGAAAAATGTTAGGCATTTCAAACCAACTGAACTTAACCCTTTATTCCTAGCTATTCTACCAATATCTAAATTATTTTGTATAAATAATATATTGACCTTGTATAAATTATTTTTGTATAAAATAATTTATAAACATAAATTGTTATAATATCACAACGTCTCTGGATTTTATCAGTCATTCATATTTACAATAACTAATGTGCAAATTATTAATCCAGTTTTCACTACTTTAAGAGAAAACTATAATCATTTACGCAAAGCAAGACACTCAACAGTAATATTCTATGATAAGCTACAACAGAAGTATTCTTGCACTGGCCTTATGATAGAATGCAATACATTTAGTTCTTTGTCAGTTAGATAGTAAAATTACAACACTTCACTCAAGAACAACTATCACCTTTTATTCTTTTATTCCTCTCTTTCTAAAGTTTTACCAACTGTGCGTGATTTACAAACATTTTGCTTTGCAACCTAGAAAGAAGTGTGCTCATGGTGAGCCCATCAGCTGGAACCTCAATACCATTTAAACTGCAGTAGATTATTGCTTATCTTCTCTCAGATTTATGCACAGCCATAATTTCAACTGAAAATCCAATGCTTATTAGAAGAATTCAGTCCCTAAACCATTCCAGGAAACAAACAAAAAAATCAACAGAATTAAAAACAAAATAAACAAAATAAACAAAATAAACAAAATAAACAAAATAAACAAAATAAACAAAATAAACAAAATAAACAAAATAAACAAAATAAACAAAATAAACAAAATAAACAAAATAAACAAAATAAACAAAATAAACAAAATAAACAAAATAAACAAAATAAACAAAATAAACAAAATAAACAAAATAAACAAAATAAACAAAATAAACAAAATAAACAAAATAAACAAAATAAACAAAATAAACAAAATAAACAAAATAAACAAAATAAAGAAAATAAAGAAAAAGAAACCCACCAACTTGATTCAACCAAACAATAAATTTAAGAAAGAGCGTCTAATACTGATTTTTGAAAACACAAAATTTATTTTCAAGCAATACTTAATCCTCCTTACATTATATTAAGAGTCACTCTGCAAATACATAACTATCAGAGCAAATAAAGACCTTTCACTTAAGTGATCACATTTTTACTACTCACACTTTACCTAAATTTTTATTTTTCATTCACTTCAGATACTGTATTACAGAGAAGTTCAAATTGTTAGCAGATAAAAATAATTTATTGTGAGAGCCTCAGAAAAAAAAACAGTTACCACTGATTTTTAAAGAAAGCTACTAGATCTTTTACCTTCTGCAGATACGAAGAGTAATGGTTGTGTCAGTTCGAAGATACATTCATCTCTACTTAACTAAAAAGCAAACCGAATTACTAGATTTCTTCATGAAGCAACACGTTCAAAACTACATTAAGTATGAAATAAACTATTTTTAGCTGTGACAAAACCATGTAAATGAACATAAGTAGTTCCATGCTGCTGTTTAAAATGTAAACCAAAACCATTGAAGCAAGCTCTAACATTCCATGCTCTCACTAGTTATTCATAATATTGACCTTCAAAAAAAAACCCTCTTAAAAACTATCTAAACAGGCGAAGTGGTAAACAATAAGTCTTCACAGAACAAATAGTTCTGTACGGCAGAGAGACAGCATACTCCTCACTAGGAACAGTCTTATATAAGGAGACAAAACTATTTTCCCTAAAATCTTTCATGGAAGATAACCCATCTTCCAACTGTATGAGTAGTTCAATTAAATAAAACCAAAACCTGTCTGATCAATAAATATTTATTTTGCTATAAATGAAGCTCATTACAATCACCACTTCTGACTTGCTCATAATGATGGCTCTTTCTAACGTGTTAAAAATGTTGTGATAGAGCTTAAGAAATCAAGCTGAGAGAAATACGCATTTTTAAAAGTGAAACATTCAAACAGTCGACTTAACATAGAAAATTTTCAAGGAAAAGCTTTGTTACCTTAAACGATAATTTTAACCCTTATGATGATTTTTTCCAACAGGACAGAACTCTGCTCTTCAAGCACCTATGCTTAATGGTACAAGTAAATTTAAAAAGCAGAAGTGGTAATACATGTTTCCTGTTGGTTTTTGCTTTTTTTAAAAAAAGACCAACTTGCAATCTAAAGTGTGCAATCGTGACTTCAATTGTTCTTAAGTTTCAATATTCCCTTTTGCATCACTTCATCCACTTGCAACATCAATCGTCTTGTCTCTATCCCACTCCCATAGAATTTTCAATGCAAGCAAACTCCATGGTATCTTCACTGCTCAGTGCTCTTCTCACCTGGTCGTTTTTCCCTAATACTGAAAAGAGATTTGTGCCTCAGTGCCGATACGAAACTCAACTCCACAGTTCTCCAACGTGACTGTACAGATGTGCTTCCTGCCTCCTGTGGTACCTAAGCACCTGCGGACCACCTTTCGACATGGCTAGCAGGCTCAAATCAGAACAAGTGACCTCAAGAACTGGTGCTTGTAATGAGAGCGAATGAGAGACACAGAACCAGAGAAGTTTCTTCTGGCTTTTCATCTCACTCCTCTTTCCCTTATTTTCCTCTCCAAGCTGCTAAAGTCATTTATGCCTGGCTGCCCCATCACCACACGACGCTTATCTTCAACCCACTTGGACAAAAGATGAGAATAATCAAAGATGCAGCTGAGGTGGGTTGCTACCACAGATTGTTGGGGATCTGTCTTTCTTCGCAGAAAGGGACGGCAGTAAGAGGAAGGTGGCAGCTAGGATAACAATGAATTTCAGGAAGATAGACTTATAGACTGTAATGGGGAAGGGGTGCTTAAAACCAGACAGGGTAGATAAGGTAGCTCTTTATGAAAGATTGCAATTTTCTTCCTCTCAATAAGTGGAAAGAAGTCAGGACCAACAGTGTAGAGCATAGACAAGGGAGTTGAACGGGAGCTGAAGTCTAAAGGTCTAACTGTTTTAAGAGTGGCCCAAGTGCGAGGGTTAGCATGCGGAGGACAGGATGGATGAAGGACCAGTTATGCAGAAGGGCTCATCTGACACTTGAGAACTGGTTTGGAAAAATTCTGTGCATCTACAACCTTTTCTGCCACAGATTTGTTCTCGTTTCTCCAGTTTTGTCATATACCTTGCAAAGAATCAGTAGTTTGCAGAATGGTGGGTTTTTTACTTTCTCAATTGAAAAAATAAAGGGAAACTGAGTTCCACAACCTGAAGTAGCTTATTTTCTAATGGAAATATATACACATTACAAATAAAAGGAAGTTACTACTCAAACATTCACAAAGGAATACAACACAGAGAGGCACTCACTGCTATGTAGGCTTTAGGTCTCAAGAAGATTAGATAAATGAAACAAGGAACACTGAGGTTGTGGTTCATAACGCTTTTTTGCTGCCTGCTCCACTTCATTCTTCCTGTTAACTTACTAGATTACTGCCCTAATGCTGGCAAGAGTACCTCGTTCTGAATAAGTGTTATCACTCCCATTTTCAGAAATATGTAGGTCCAGTGACCCTAGATTTCCTAAAAGATATTTTCCCTTGACAATGCAGAACAATTTGATAAGATTTTGTTTCATGCTATTGGCTTTAGTTGATTTGTCAATCACTAGAAAGCACAGAGAAACATAGAAATCGATACTGAAAAAAGTACTTCTTGACTTAGAACAAAATCCTGTAAAAAAATTGGATTGGAAATTAACAAGCATGATTCCTCTCTGAATTGCAGCACTGAGTTTTGCAGAAAGTGAAACCTCTGCATTCTACCACAGTTTTCGTAATGCAATTTCTCATTAGCGTTGTGGGAGGACGCAAGACATACAAGCTTCCTGCTATGAGACATTTTTAACAGTTTTACCCAAGCATAATATCAACACGTCTGAAAAAAACTGTTAATACTTTATTTTATAAAAAACAGTCATCCGTGTCTATCTCCCAGAACTTGAAGCTGTAATACTTGAGGGAAAACAAACAACTCAAGTATTTAAATTACAATGTTTCAAAACTCCTAAGTTTGGCTTAATACACTATTAGCATGTTAAACAAATATGTTAATTATTGTAATTCAGACATTTGAATGACAATATTCTTAACTATGCCTTAAGTGTGTACAGGTTATCTCAGTGCTTCACACTTTAAACAATCTGCACTTCAAATGACTTTACCACTTCTCATTAAATAAAATAAATATACAAGACATTCCTCCCATCATAATTCTTCTTCATGCAAGGTCATACAGTTCTTTCTAAAGGCTTGTTTATCAAAGCGAATAAACTTTCTCCTCCCTCTTTTAAGATGCCAGCAAACAAAGCTCATACTTCAAAGGATACATTAAAAAAGTAAGCTCTAGTACAGCTAATACTCTTTAAATTGCTCAAAAATACAATGCATCAGGAGAATAAAGCACTAATCTCCACCTGGCTAAGTCAACATAGCATATGCATAAACTAAAAAAGCCTTGCTAGGTAGTTAAAAAGGCCCTCAGACCTACCCATGTACACAAGTAAAGGCATCTGCTCTCCTGGCCAGCTGTATGAGCAAATGCAGTGCATCTAATACCTGTCTGATTTTGTGGTAATTTACTACTGGTGTTCTTTTCTTTCATTGAAATTGGACATGTCACCAAGAATTACAAAAAGCACAAACAGCAAGAAATTCTACTGCAATTGGAAGTTTTGTTAATAACTGATCTAGCGTCTGAAGGAGTGCAATGAAGTTAAAGACGACCATGAAAAGAGTAATAACAGAAAAAAAACCCACTAGAAGATCAGTAGCAGGTTGGTCCTCTCCATGCACTGTAGTATCTCTAGCCTTGTGGAAAGGAAACCACAATAAGGGTCAAAAATCATAGGAGCAAAGACTAAATTGGCACATTTTTCATATTTGACTCAGTACACTCACTAAAAACCTTTTTCATGTCCTAACAATCACACAGCCACTGGTAACACTAAAACGGCAAAAAGCTGCCCCCTTCCTGTGTTCCCAAATACTTGTTTTGCTTTTGTGTTCCTTTCACCCCGTTATTTGTCAGTTCAGACTTCACCAGGACTTTCCAAAAGTTGCAACTTCTGTTCTGGTTGAAGAGACTATTCCCAGAAACCAGATTTGCCTCCTTTTTCTTTTTCCTTCTTACCTATGTTTCCACTCTCTCATCCATTACATATAAACAGTTTTAAAACAAAAATGCAAGTTGGCTGTGCCTGTAAACACAATAATTAAGTTTTAAGATAAAAAAAACATTTTCTGTCCATATACGATCACAGATTCTCATTCTAAAACGGACCCTGCCATAAAAGCTCCTTATCCTAATACAATTCCCCACTAAAACAGCATTTACTCTTGTTAGTAAATGCTAATAGTATGGCCCCGAACAGGCTGTGCTGTTGTATCACTAACTCTAATCAACAGCTTGGGACTCAGATACAACATCGCTACCTGTAAATAGACCCTTAGCTCTACAGACTAAACCAAAGCACTTGCTGTTTGTAGGCAGCTACTGTTGCACTAAGTCACTCGTTAAGCCACTGAATCTTTATCAGCTGTGAGAATGCTTTGTTCCTGCAGTCCAGCAACAGACATTCCAAATGAAAAACAGTCAAGACGTCCAAAAAAAGAAACCCAAACAATGAACCACATAGGCAAATGCCTCAATTCTGGATACTAGAAGGTCAGTTGTTGCATTGCTGCCTTTTTTTTTTTTTAATATGCCATCAAGCAAGTCTTCATGATACAATTTCTCAGGTTTTATTGTAGCTTAAAAGAATTCAAAATAGATTCAGATCACCAGATCTTTATTCTATAATTGCAAAGTAACTTGTAGTTTTAGCACTAATGGAGAAATCACAGTTGCATTGTGCCTCCCAAACAGCTTTAACCATGACAGTATCAGAAAAGGTATCTTAATTACCAACAACGACCTCATTAATCACCAGGAAAGAGTTCCCTTTTGGATGCAGATGACGGACCTCAATTCTAGATCACTAAGACATTATAGAAATGACCAACCTGACAACTAAACGGCATTTTCATCTAACACAACTAGGGCTTTGTCCACAACCACAACTACCCCATGAAAAGAACTGCTTGGGACACCTCAGCATGAGTGCAGCATAGGGAATGTAAAATGATTACATTTTCCAAATGTCCACAAGTATAGGAAAGCACTTACTATTTCTCAAATCATTCTATTGTCTGAAGGCTTTCACCCTGGATGGGAGCAAATAGTTTCCGCACAGCTTTGCTCACCTGTACAAAAACTGTCAAAAGCAATATTTAAATCAGAACTATATGACATACTTTCTAGACTTAATTTGAGGCATGACACTAGCAAGCAGATCCAGTCACTGAAATAACGCTACAAGTTACAGGTACCCTAAGATTAGATTTAAAACTACATTTTCATAAAAGGCTTTTTAATCTTTTGGAAACAAAACTGCAATTAAAATAAAAGAAGATGTGTACAGCAAGTTTAAACTATAAAACACATCAAAGAGAGTACAAGCTACAGATCTCAAAAGAGACTAGTCATCAAGATCCTTTAATATTAGTTTATAAAACTTAACATCATCACCTAAAATTCATCCAGCAACATATACCCTGGGAAGGCTCAATCTAAAGCTAAGTGGGGAAGGGAAAAAGAAATTGAACACATTTTCATTTGATCAACCAGGACAGACCAAAGAAATCCACATCTGCATACAAAACTGTTCAACTGCAGGCACATTTACTGTGAAGCAGCCAAAATCCCAGAACAGGATGATGCAAAGAGCCCACAGGAATGCAATCTGGATGTCCCAGAGTGGTTCAGAGCAACCAGGACAGCTGTGTTGGTGCAGTGCTTAGTCAAACTAACCCTTCTCAAGCCCATTTTGGGAACACGGGGTCAGAGCAAATCAACCTGCAGCTGAAGTGTAGATCTGCACTAAATTTATCAGGAGGCAATATTCTGTATTAGGATGTATGTATAACCTGTATTGATTTCAGCAGGTGAGGTAACATGCATACACAGATTCCAAACCAAAAAACTTCTTAAATTTGTCCACATGTGTCAATGCAATGCATTTGTTCAAGGACAAAACCACCGAAAACATTTTCCCTTCTGTGTACATGAAAGTTAAAAGTTATCCAAACACATGTATACATACTTTTAACAGTCAGATTCATAAATTTAACTAAAAATCAGAATGACACCGCAGCTAAAGAGCATTCAAACAGACTCTGAATATCCACATTCCTCTCTACATAACAGGTAACATACTGTTAATATAATAGCTGTCTATCAGTTCTTCCCTTAATTACATACTGTTCGCAGACCAAACGATTGGCTTATAATCACAGACAGTATTTATGTATCTACCAAAAGCCCAGCTTAAACAGCACAACCAGTAGCTTTACTTAATATCAACTAGTTACATGGATTGTATCAACAAATATGCCCTTTCTATGATGATCTGTATTCCTGGTTTTCTCTTGCAACTGAGAATTTTTCCTAGATGGCATATTCCGCAAAGAGGAAGATGGAAAAAATGCATTAATTTCCCCTTTGAGTTCTTAAAAAGGAAGTAGTGGTTGAGAGCTGTAAGTGAAAGTGTTGTATTATTTCCATCCTTATGGAATTAGAGAGGAAACTAGGAACATTCTTATCACATCTTTCACTTAGTGCTTCTTTTTCCCCTGCTAAATTTTAAGATCATTTCTATCTGACACATTTTGGTGGGAATTTTACATTACACTATAAAATAAGTACTCCAGGTATTTCATACATACACACACTGAAAGTTCTAGGTCCTCAGAACACAACCTAAGACAACGGCAACACAAGCTAGCCTCCCTAGCAAACATGCCTGACCCTAGCCTCAGAAGCTTATTTGTTGGTAGGGATTAATTTTGTGCCCAAAATTTTATCCCAAGTTCATAAGCAACCTGAACTAATTAGACCTGCTGTGAAGCAGAAGATTGGACTGGTTGACCTTCAGAGATCCATACCACCCTAACTTATCTCCTGACAGTACAGCTATGCCACAGAATTTGGCTGTCCTTGTTCATAGTGTTGCAAGTTCCTTCAAAGTAGATGCCACCCTAACTATACATAATGACTTACAGTTCTGGAATCCATAGAAACAAAAGAAACTTCATCAAACTTATACTTTGTTCCTTAATAACATATGATTACATTGACTCCACAGAGCCTTAAAAACCCTCTGGCATTCCACAAGAGGAATCCCTGTAATGATAGCAAGAAAACAAGGAGTTGCAATTACCTGCTGAGATTAAATACCTGAAAAATAGTTTGGCTGCAGAATGGATTCTTTCACAACCAGATATAAAAAAAAACACAAAGCTTTTTTTTTAAAAAAAAAAAGTGTGAAGAATTATTTGTAACTCATTATGTCGCCCAAGATTTCAGATTCTTCAAGCACCTGGGAACAGTAAGTGTAAGTGCAGAAAACATCAACATTAGAACAACATTGCAAGTAACATCACCAAAACCAATTTGCAATGCTATTGCCCTTAAGTCCATTCAACTATGATAGCTAACAACCAAAAAAAAAAAAAAAAAAGAAGAATGACGGTTAATTGTGCCAGCAATTACTGGGAAAGGTCAGCAGAAATTTAAAAGGCAGACAGGTAGGCAGGTTAAAAGCCAAGCTTTGCAAAACCAAGATCTGTCTTCTGCCTATACAGTTAAGCATTAGACCTCAAGAAAGGCAATTAAAAAAATAGAAAGCAAGGCAGAGTGATCAGAATCTGCTGGGGGGGAGACATGTTAAATAAGCAAAAAACCTCTTACAGAACATTAATAATACTACATCGAAGTTTTAGAAAATCTATGTTTAAACTTAATCTTGCTCAACATCCAGAAAAGTAACAACTCTGAAAAAGTGCCAGTTAAGAATAAAAACTGCCATATCAGATAAGACTAATGGCATATGCAAATAGCAGGAGTCAGTACCAAATGTCTTCAAAAGAACCTGCTGTACAAATATCTATTTGGCCCGTAACAGAGCTTTTCTTTGATTTGAAACAGAAGCACGTCCTTCCTTTAAAAGGTTATTACTCTATACACAGTTACAAGCATCCACAACTCTTGTATCTTCAACTCTTGCATTCGTTTTATTTTATGGAAGAATATATTATAATATAATAACTAATTATGAGAATATACAGCATTAATAACTTGTTCTTAGTTTTGTTTTCAATAGCCTCTTAATACGAGAACAAAAGGTCACTTGTCTGTTCTTATATGGCTTCTATATATAATCTCAGATGTTGCATGTTTCTTATACTGAAGTCTTTTTGTCAATAAATATTTTCAATGCATTTGAATTATCATATCAAAACCAAAACTGAACAAGATGTTCCAATTGGGGACAAATTTACTTTTGTAAACTTACAAAGTGTAAGTTTACTTTTAGGACAATATCGTCAAAATGTTTACATTTAGTTACAAGTTGTCAATATTTTACACTATTAGAACATTTGTGATTAAACCTATCTCATCATCAATTCTTCAGTTCTTTCAATGGTTCGTCTTTCAATAACCTAAAAAGGTCTAAGAATAGCACGTATTTTTCCTCTAGCATGCACCATAGTCCAACTATCAATACTGAAATATTCCTTAGCTTTGCAAAGATATCATAAATTCCTCATGCCCTTAACTACCCTTGACTAATCCCAGTACTTTTTATATTTACTTTTCCCATTTTTACAAAAGTAAAAACTTGAACAGCTGCTAGTGTTTTCTGTGGTTTTCCACTCAAATACAGCGTTACTACAGAATTTTTCACTTTCTATTATAAGCCTGCTTGAAGTTCATAATTTATTTATACTTTATCAAGACTGAAATAAACACTAAGACATTGCTCAATCAAAAACGTGTGTCTGGTGCAACATAACACAAAAATTGTACCAAATTATACATCTGGCTCTAGCATAATTATTTTCCTTTTCAAAAGGAAACTGTTCTGGGTCTCTGGCAGATAGATATGGCTTCTTGCAGACACATAAGATGGTTTAGTCCAATCCACCTCTCTGCCTGAGGTTCCCACTCCTAAAGCAGACTGAAAAAATGCTTGTCTATACTCGACAAAAATATGACAATACTGCAAGCCTTCTTCCACCAATTCTGCTAGAAGCAGAAACCTTTCTGGAAGGAAAGACAAGTCGGGAATGCTAAATCATTGTTACAGCAGTATTTAACTAACTTGGAGCTCTTAGATAATCCAAACTCTCAGCAAGCAAGCAACATTAACAGGAAGCAATTATTAATGTGACTCAAAAGAAAATCCAGAGACAACAAACAATCGTCTAATTTAGTAGCAATAGCCTGTAAAATTGCTAGTTTTAGGGATGGAGACGGCATTCTTCCTTCCCTTTCACTTGCCAGGTTCCGTAACAATTTTCATTTTATATTATCTATTAAAAGAAATTACAAAAACCAAAATGCAACAAATCAGCTGAGTATTTGTCAACACATTTTGCAGATTTTTAGCTAGATCAGATTCAAATCAACACAACCAAAACAGCACACTGACACAGCTAGACACTACTAACCAACATGGCCTTTTAGAGCATACATAAATTCAATTACTTGAATTAGGTAACAAAGCAACCAAAACTGTTCAAATTCATAAGAAAAACAAGAGGGCAAAGCCACATAAAAAAATATTTCTCCAGTGTAATGTAAATTCATCTGCAAATGATCAATGGATTGCTGCAACTAACACGTGAAAGAAAGCGCAAGAAAAAGTCGAAAAGAATTTTATATAATGAAAGTGTCTTAGAGAAGCAAGGTTTTACATTTATAAGCACGGCACCAGAGGCAAACCCAAACCATCCCATTAGAGACCTAAGGAAAACACATTTACTGGCCTTCATTCCTGCTAAGTAACCTGATTCGTTTGAGGTTTGTAAAAATTCATTGCAAATACAAAAGGGATTTTTGTTTGTTTTTAAAACCTAATCAATGTGTTGGTGTTCCTGGCTCAGGATAGATGCATCATGACTGCAATGGATCAGCTCCAAGAATTACAGCATTAGCTCTGCAGCAGTGGCTCTAGATGGTATCTCTGCAGGGAAATCCTTGTCAGCAGTAACTTACCTCTACTATAAATGGCCACCAGCCCTCCTACACTGTGTTCTAAAAGAAGTGGTGAAGTTTGCTGAAACGGAGAACTCCCTACCCCATACGACTCTTACAATCATTTCAGCATAAAATCGGATAGTTCATTCAGGGTGAAAAGTACTTACATAAAAGTATTAACAGGTGTATGTAAGGGCTGGCTGACATTACCCTCTTAACAAAACCATCTAAGCACTGAAATTTCACCTTACTGCATTATAGCAGATCCCAGGTCAGTCTCCCAGGGCACTCGGAATAAACATTCAATGTTTGGAAGATAAAGTGTCACCTCTACAGACACTGCAGATTGCAAGCATACAGCAACATCAACAGTACTGAAAAATAAAACATTTGTTCAGCTCTCAAAGATAATCATTAACAGAAAGTTGAAAAGATGCAATAGAGGAAAAAATAAATAACAGACACAGTACCTACCAAAAGAAACGCTACTGATACATAAGAAATTAAACATCCCTTACATAGATCAGCACCAAATAGCTGAGAGTATCACACAGGAAACTATAAGAAGCAGCAAAAAAAATCTCCCATTAAAATCCTACAACTTCAAATACCATTTTTCATATCCCACTAAAGTTTGTTAGATACATTTACTCAAACACTTCTGAACAAACAGGATGTCCAGAGAAGATGTCTTATGCTTCCTGAATCTTGCCAAGTTCTTGATTTCCACAAAACATTTTGTGTAATGTTAAGCAAACAACATATTTCCTTTTTATAAATTCCTTCTCTTCTATCCCTAGTACAATACAACAAGAAAAGAGAGCATCTAATTTTTCATCTCCTGCTTATCAATCTATTTCTTGTATTGGTGGTCCAAAATTAGATGCAGTATTCTAGACATGATCTAACAAGCTGCAAGGGGTTCTTCCTTTCCAAGCGCAGGACTTGACATTTGTCCTTGTTCAGGCTCCTGAGGTTCCTGTCTGCCCGTTTGCTCAGCAAGGTCAGGTCTCTCTGGATGGTGGCCCTGCCCTTGAGCATAGCAACTTGCTCCCCACCACACCAGCACTCCCAGATTTGGTGTCATCTTCAAACTTGACTGCAAGTGTACTTCCCCAATTCCTTCAGGTCACAGATAAAAATGTTAACTGGGACAGGTCATAATACAGACTCCTGCAGTGTTCTGCTTGTTACCAGCATCCAGGTAGAGCACCACCTATTAACCACTACCCCCGAGCTTGATCCTCAAACCAGTTTTATTTCACTCATCTATTTGTTCATACATCCAGACCGCAGCACCCTAACTTAGAAGGCCAACATGGGGAACACTCAAAAGTCCTGCTAAAGGCAAGGTAAATAGTGTGCACTGCTCTCCCTTGCCCACAAATCTCGTCACTTCATCATACAAGGCAATCAGACTCGTCAGACACGACTTATCCCTGCTAAATCCATACTAACCATTCCCAAATCATCTTTTTCATGTGCCCAGAAAAGTCCAAAACTTGTTGTATGATTTTCCCAGGAACTCAAACAAAGCTAGCCAGTCTGTAATTCCCTGGCTGCACCTTTGTGGATGTTGTTTTGGAGTGTTGGGTTTTTGTTGTTTGGAGGTTTTTTTGGGGGGAGCGGGGACAGATGGAGTTTGGTTTCTTTAAATAAGGTGCTCTCTGCAGGAAGTGTTCTGTAACATTTTTCTCTCTCACATTTTAAGCCTAGAAGCCACAAAACACAGCCTTAATAAATTTCCTTTGCTATCGGTGGACTATTTGGCTTTCAACTTACTAGTTAGCATTTCCATAACCAAGATACAATGAGTGTGCTCAATTCAGTTCATACCCACTTTGAATTAAATGAAACCAGTAGTACTAGCTACCATCCTAACACAGAACCTTGTGCCTACTTTATTTTTTTTTTTAGTTGTTAAAATGACCAGTTATTTGGAGTCATTTTGGCCAAAGAAAATACTTTATTTCTCACACAGTTTGTCAGGCCTTTGGTAAACTGTGGCAATGGATTCTCTACAAAAGGTACTTATAATGGCCACTCACAACAATATAAGGCACTGAATAGTTGGAAGAAATTTGTTTTTGAAAGCCTGGATATCTGTCAGAAACTTCAGGTTTCTACTAAAAGCTTCTACCACATCTGCCAAAAGCATTTCAGCCTGGGAGAAGTCACATACAAATTCTCAAGGGTTTTCAACTTGCTTATTTTTAAAAACAAAGCAAAACACAACTATTTCAATTAAGCAGTTTTTACAGAGTTTCTGCAGTGACAGAAGATGAACAAACATATTTACATTTTTTGAACTATAGCCCACTTTTATTTTTGCTTTGATTCACACTTTTTGGAACACTCCATGCTCAGCACAACATCAACTTCTTACATATTTAGTGACTCACTTTTTCAGGCATCTCTTAAAAAGATTCATTAACTTGTAGTTCAAAAAAAAAAAAAATCAAAATCAGTTTTAAATGTAAGCTTCTAATGTTATTGCTGTATGAAAAATCCACAAGGAGATATTACATTGTTTCTACAAACACAAGCAAAAGGAAGCATTTCTCTGGGTGTCTATAAAAGCACAAAAAAAGCCAGATATTCCTACCACCAGCCCCTTCCACCTTTATCTTACACGTTTAGGCTCACATAGTATGTTTAAAAATATTTTAAAAAGCAAATCTAACATTAAATATCTGCTTTTAATTACTATTTACTGGTGATCTTGAAGACTCACCCTACTTTTATCCTTAATAATGCTGGCATTACATATATAATCTCCTTTGGGCACATAACTTTTTCCATGTATAATTAAAGTGCATTTACACAAAGTAAACATTCACACGACATACTTCAGCTTAGGCCCACCTCTGACTCAAAAAAACCTGTATACTAGTTCGACTGCCAATGCTTACTGACAGTCTTCAGTTTCTACCCTTCTTTACAGATTATGCTGATAGAATTGTTTACAGACTGTGTAGTAAACAGGATCACTCACATGACTCACTAAAACAAAACAAACAAAACTCCAAACCCTCAAGAAAAAAAAATAAATAATTAAGAGTAGAATTGAAAGGCAGCTCAAGAGAGAGCACAGAGACTGGACTGGGTAACTGGGAGTACTAGAAACAGGTATTGCCTTCAAAGTCCACAACTTATCAATCCCCAGCCCAGAATATTCATGAACTATTTTGAACTATTTGAAGGTTTCTGTTCTCTACTAAAATAACATTTCAAGGTCTTATCTTTCATAAACCCCAGAATTGATAAAAGTCCTACATATAAGCTTCTAAGAAATGTTTACAAATACTGTGACAAAAAGAATTTATGCAGGTTTAAATATAGGTCATTGATAGGATAATGACATATTCCTAAATGAGATGTACTTATTAGAAGCTCTGTAAACAATGATAATAAACATTCCTACATGCAAATATTCCGGCATAGGTTTAGGTTTTTGTTCATACTTTGGAAACACCACAGAATTCTTCAAAGTAGTTTTTGTGATTAAAGATTAAGACTGTATTTATTGACATCCTCTACATGTCTTTTCACAACAGTATTTTATATGTTATCTCTGAAAATGCATTTTTCTCTCCAACTACGTTACAATTTACCATTCAGATACTCAACTAGATGAAAAATCAGACCATATTGCCAAGAAACAAACACAGAATCCAAAATTCTCCACACTGCTGTGTCAATGTTTTAAACCTTTCACAGTTTGAAAGCCGACAGTAATGTATTCCTATGAATGGTCTTAAACTCCCTCTTTAGTTGATCTTTATGCCTACTGATCCAAGACCCACATCAAATCCTCACATGACAGTATCTCAAGACCTATCACATATGCTCCTATTTACTACTACCGAGTTACTGATTTAGATTAGTTAGTTACAACGAATAGGCATGTAACTTTTTTGACCTGTATTAGAAAAGCCACAGCTAACTGAAATTTAAAAACACAAAAACCCACAGCTGACTGTGTTTTAGGCTCATCTATTAGTTAGCAGACTTGCTCAACACCCAATGCTTTGTCAAATTAACCGTCCCTAATATGGCCAGACTGCTTGTAACGGTAATAGAGCACACAGGGGTCTTAAAATCTTTATAAATCATGAGAAATGTCGGTAAAAAGCTATACGCATAATACTTTTCAAATTTAAGAACAACACAATTTGGAACATTTTACTTTGTTGAGTCAAACAAGAAAGGTTAAAAACTAAGCTTAAACAGAAAATATTTCATGCACTTAAGTTTTCTAAGGTGTCCAAGAATGCACACCACATACACAGCAGAGCCAAAACAACACGCTTAATGAAGCACTAACACAGATAGCAGTTTGCACAATTACGTGCAGGTAACTTGAAAGCCACGCCATAACCCAACCTTAAGAAATTAAATGCTTGTCTTGTCCCATCATGCCCAGGTATTGCATAACATAGGATCGTTAACAAAGGAAGGTTTAAGAACTTTGACTGTGTTGTACTGTTCATCATGCTGTGTCATACTACTAAAAAATACCGCATTAATTACTGACTATATTATTCTTAAAGTCAAGAGCTACACTGGCTGCATTTCATAGAAGGGCATGCTGTGAAGCTGAAAAACAGAGCTGCTGTAAAGCATATGAAGTTTGAGGGCACAACATCAATATATTTGAAAACAAAATACAATGCTGAGCAACGGAAATCTGCACTTTGTTTATTTCTTGCTGGATATTTAAAGTTAACTTGACAGTCGTTAAGTAAAATAACTTTACTTGTCCCAGTTCAATCCCTAGTGGAGAACACATGCACTACAGAATCCCTACATTTCACTTAACGAGAGAGGTAGCCTTTTGAGAGGAACAGTTAAGACAACAGAGGATATACTTTAAAACCATTTTCACTATCAATGAGAAAGTATCTTGTATGTCATTTGTTACACTTCTGCTGCCAGTAATAAACCTTCCGTCAGACCCAAACAACAAAATACTCTTTATAAAATTTCAAAAGGGCAAATAGTAAGAGTGCCAAATCCAGTTTTTTTAAAAATCTGTTTTTTGACACTCCCCAGTGAGATTTACTTACATGCTCAGATAAAATAGTAATTTCTCAGCATTTGAAAAAATACTATTACACCATTACACCATACAAGCCCATGCTTTCAGATTTGTATTACTCACCTCAAAACGAATAGCACGCATGCAAATTTTTCAGTACTTATCACCATTTTCAACTGTATTATGCACTTTTAAAAATATTTAAAGTTTCTGCTTAGTAAGAAGTTATCAACTTACCTGAAAACCAATCATTTCCACTGTAGCACAAATCTTACTCTTTCCATATGCAACCACACTTATTACAGTGAACCTAAAGTGATCTGCAATCTACAGGGACTTGCTAAAAGAAAAAGTGCAGTTCATTATTTTTAAATAAAGAAAACATCTTACCTTGCCTGTCTTGTGATCAAACCAGACAAGAGCATGGTTCCTGGACAGCACCTTACAGTCAAAAGTGGCGTTATTCTGAGCTGGCCGGCAGCGAGCCACTGAGCGGCCAATCTTGACGGGCTCGTCCAGGTAGACATGACGTTCCTGAAACGGATGAGAGTTCGGGCGGCAGGTGAAGATGGCCAAGGCTGAAGGCATCGAGGACAGATTGGGGTTGCCACACCAACCAGAGATGAAGAGAGCCTCTTCTGATGTAGACTGTCCTCCACAATTTTCAACCCAAACCTCCACAGCAACTTATATTAAAGCAGAACAAACATTATCGTATGAGAAACCTAACAACTCATTGTTTCAGTGTGTAAACTAATTCTGGCAATAATCCAGTGAAAAAGCCCCATTATGTCTTTTAATAATATCAGCAGTGGCCCAAAAAAAATCTAAAATGTACAACTTTCAATCCATCCTCCTCTGGAAGAATAGGAACATGCATCTGATTCCTTCAAAGAAAAGCAAAGGCTCCTTGAAAGAAGGATAGAATGTCTTAAATCCAAGTAGATGAGTCATACAAGTACTTTTGTTTGTAACCTCAACTGCCTTCTTTCCTCCCCCCTTCCATAAACAACACTGACCAAAATTCTGACCAATGCAACATGGAAGCAAGGAAACGTTTAGGGAAGGGGGATGAGGGAGAAGGATCAGCGTCCTGTCTCAGAGCGCACAGATCAGGAGCTGGAAGGTGAATACGAAGCCTTCATTCCACAACAGGCATCTAGTCGCTTCACACGGCAATCTGCATTTCACCATCTTCGTATATGAAATTCAAAGCAGAATAGGTGGTCCTCGGTTAAGGATGGGGTACGAGAGCTATACTGTCTTCCTTCCCTACACCAGGCAAAGCTGAACTGGTCTACGGTCTCCAGCAGCCACTCAGATAAGGAACTTGATAAGGCATGGAGAGAGCTTCAAACTCTCCTTCTCTCGCGGACAAACCAACGCGTGGGAAGGGTCCTTCGGAGACGGCCTACGAGGTGCACTGACAGGTTGCTCCCAGACGGTGCCCGCGACGGCTCTGGCTGGCGGCAGCGGGCAAGCGTCCCTCCGCGGCGGGTCTGCGGGGGCCGGCGGAGGAGGGAGGCGAGCAGGGGGCTGTTCCAGGAAGTCTCTGCCAGCAGCCCCCGGCGCGGGGAGCGGCGGGCCGGGAGAGGCGGCGTCCCCTCCGCTCCGCTCAGTCTCTCCGCAGGTGGCTGCGCATGAGGCCCCGCTCCTCAGCGCCCCGCGCTCTCCGCCCGCCGAGTGCGGCTCCACTGGCCCGGCGGCGGCCGGCCCTGCGGCGGCGGGAGAGGCCTGGCGGCCGGGCCCGGACGCCTCCCGCTCGGTAGCGCTGCCTCTCAGGCAGCCGCCGGCCACGAAAACTTTCCTCCGACCTGCAGAGCCGAAAACAAACCGGGTCAGACGTGTCCCTCGCCCGGCGCGGCCCCGCGCTTCCCCCGGCCTAGCGCTGCCCGGCCCCGAGGGAGCCACGGGCGCACCAGGGCTCCGCTCCCCGCCTTACCTTCAGCGCGGCGGCCGCCATAGTGACTGGAAACCTACCCGGTGTAGCAGCCGCGGCACTGCCGGGGAGGGGCGGGGGTCGGGGGGGAGGGCAGGCGGCGGCGGAGGGAGGAGCCGTCCTCGGCGGGGCCTGACCAAGGGGAAGGCGCGGCGGCCGCCTTCAGCCTCCGCGCGGGCCGCTGCGCAGGCGCACGCCCCGTTCCCGCGCCTGCGCGCTGCGCCCGGTAAAGCTGCGGCAGCGGCCCTGCCCCGTTACCGCCGCTGCCCTCTTCTGGGTGCGCGGGGCCGGGGGCAGCGCGGGGCGTGTGGCGGCTGTGAGGGGAGGTGGGCAGTGGGCCGAGCTGCGAGGGGCGGTGGTCTGCGCGGTTATGCGGGGGCCGAGCTGCCTCCTGCGGGACGGGAAAAGGGGTGAAGGGCTGCTGCGACAGGGCACAGCCGGGACGTGTTAGCAGGTGGGAGCGGGGGCAGGTCGCTGAGGTGAGTGAGCCCCCGGAGCTGGGTGCCGTTTCCTTCTCCCCTGTTCTGCTCAGCTCTGTCCCGGGGGGAAAGAAGGGAGGGAAGGAGTGAGCGGGGCTCGTCCGCCGTCAAGAAGGGGAACCTCGAGAAGAAACCGGGGTCACACGTTATCGCAGAGCTCTCATGAGAGAGTGCAGGGGTCTCCCCGACATCCTCCCGCCTTCCCCGTGCTCTTCTTGTTTTACGATCTCGGGTTGAAAATTTTGGAAGTCTCGAGTGTCGTCTGACGTGCCTTGGGGAGGGAGAAGCGCTGGCCGCGTTCTGCCGTCTGGAGTCGCAGGTCGGCAGCTGGGGCGGGGGGGGCGGGGGGGCCCTGGCAGCGGTGGCTGCGGGCACTGGGCAGAGTGGCGGGAAGGGTCAGGGCGGGACAGAGCGGGGGGCCTGGTGCAGTGTTTTCCTTCGGTCGGTCCTGGAGCATCATCGAAGGTCATATTCGCCCCCATTTTCTAGAAGCCAAGGAAAGGTTGTTCCGTTTTCAAGGTCATACGGTAGGCTAGTGCCGAACAGGTCTCTCCGGTCTGAATTCATTTTTAAGTCCGTCATTCCCTATAAAGCAAACGAGCAGAGATTGTTTGATATAAGATAGATGTTGGAGTTGTGCCATCACTATAATTACCCTGTGACAAGGTGTTAGGATTAGGGATATGGGAGGGTTCTCTGATGCCAGGAAGGCCAGGCAGCTGTGCAGAGAAGTGGAGCTGGGCCAGGCAGTTCAGCCAGCAATACCTGAGGGACATAAGCAAGAACTGAGGTAAGGCAGTGCAGTGTGTGAGAGAAAGCATGATTACTGCACTGTTACTTATAGCACAGTAAAATCTCAGGGTTGTCTTCATTTTTTTTCCTTTCCTTTTGGCTGCACTGTGGTTATTTTTTTTTGGAGGAGTGATTTATTACAGCCTAGTTTTCTTCTATTTTATTCCAAACATCCAAGGAGAAAAAGACAGTAAAACCAGGCAGTAATGTCTGTGTTTGAAGCAAAGAAATGAAATCCAAGAAGAGACACAAGTCTGATTTTAGAAGACAAGAAAAAAAAAAAAGACTAATAGGTGGAAGCTTTAGGACTGTATGTCCATAGTTTTCAGTTCTCCTGACAGGAGAAAACCAAAAAAAATATCTGGCACACTACTTCATGGGTTTAATCAGCTTGTTTATGAGATTATACTGTTGTGATAGATATATTCCTAATTTACTAATTTTTTTAATAAATTGAAATTCAGTATTGCTCTTGCTTATAGTACACAAGGTGCTGTGAGTAGTCAAAACAGGGAAGGAAAGGGGTATAAAAAGGATGGAGAAAATTGGGATAAATGTAAGTCTGTAAGGAGTTAGATTTGAGGGGAAGAGTTGCAAAAGTAGAAATAACTGAGAATGTTTTGGAATTGCAAAGGCTTAAAAAGGGGGAGCAAAGGATGCTACAGGTGTTGGAATGAAAAGAATGTTTACGAGATCTCTTTTTTATATATTTGTATGCATGTTTAATGGAGAAAGGAGTCTGAAAGTCAAAGATGAAGAACCATTACCATCTATAGGCCCTAAGACAATCGAGTAAAAAACATAAACTGAGCAGTGGATATCTTTTTCTGATGTTCTCTGTAAGTATTTTTAATTTTTAGATATTCTTATTGAGATTCAAACAAATTTCATACTGTATTGTCTGCGCAGTACCTTTCTTAAGTCTTCCTGTGACCAGTAGAATGAACTAATACCCTAAGTGTCTGTGTCCTTTAAACTGTAGTCCACTGCCATGTTATGGAATCATGAACCTTTCTCCATCCCCAGGGGAAATCCTAATTTTGACAGTCCCATGGGGGAAGGAGTGGCACATGCCACCTGCCTTTCTAGTACTTTTTGGTGCTGCCAAGCAGCTCGTGTAACAGCAGAGTTCTACGTACTGCTCAGTGAGGGCATTAATTTGAGCCTTGTCTGTGTAAGTGCCAGCTTTCAGAGAAGTTGGATGGGTTTAGTTCTCTCAGACTTTTTCACTCCTATTTCAAATTGTCTAATGAGTTTGAAAGTTATCAGGGACCAACTCCTAGACTAAGTTAAAAATATAGAAAGTGGTTGCATTCTGAAATGAGGATACAATTATTGTGTGGGTATTTTATGAGATACTTGATGTTTGCCAGAAAGTGTCCACCTTGGAACTGTGGAAAGCAACAGGTGGATGAAAAGAGTTCAGTGTAAGATGCTCAGCTGCTGTACTGTGCTGCGCAGGAGTAAGGAGGACGTGTGAGCTCATGCTCTGTTTCTTCAAACCGCTGTTTGCCACACAACCAAAAGGGGCAGTGAGCTTTGGCAGCCATGTTAGGTGAGGGCAGCAAGATGCCACTTAGGTGGCCATCCTTTTTCCGGGCAGGAAGTCCATAAAAATGTTATGATAGCCATCACAGCTGAGGGCAGAAACAGTCTGCTCTATAGCCATCTTGGATAAGGGAAGTGGAAAAGAGGTGACTGTCAGTTTGTCCCCTGAAGAGCTGGTGTCTGTTTCAGTATGCTGAAATGCAGCAGAGGTAGAGTTTATGTGCATACCTGCCAAACATCTGCATTTAGGCTTAAGTGTGTGAAAGTAAAGTGCAGGAGAGATTCTGTGGTCTTAATGACTTGATGAAAAATAACATCTTTTGCTGAAGGAAGCCTGTTGTGAATTCCAAGTCAACTGTGACTGACTAGAGAAGAAAAGCACTGAGCATCATTATAGGCAACTCAGTGCCAGATTTCTGAGTGTGGTATAATGATGATCTAAAAGGCTACCAAAACATTAATATACATCAGATTAGGATTGTCAGTGGGGAGCTGTTGTGAACAAGTTGCTTAGTGGGAGATCCTGACTCAAGAGAGATAGTTAAATATGGAATGAATGAGACAGATTGTGTAGCAAAAGTTCAGTTTCTAGTGTAAAAATCAAGATGCAAACTGATAATGAAAACAGAGTACAGGTAAGGAGAAAGTTGGAGATGCGCAGTTTTCTACTGAGTTCTCATCCCTGAAACTCATTCATCAGCAATTTATGTCAATTTCTCAGTAATTTTCAGTAATACAACAAATTCTGTATATAATTGCACTCTTCTAAGCCATAGCAAATTTTAAAATATGACAGTCTATAAAGGCATTTACTGCTATATAGAGCAATGTGGAAACATAGCAAAGTTTGAACTGTTATTTACATCTTAATGTTGTATCTTTTGCAAAACAAACTTGCCTCAGAAGTAGCTTCTGAGACGTTCAGCATCAAGCTGAACTATCAAAAAGTAAGGAATTGTTTGAGAGTAATGGATTAATTTTCCTGGAGCTATAGATAGATCAATTTGAATGTTAACACTGCAAAAAACATAGTTCACAGCAATCACTTCATGTCCACTGGAGGACTGGGGGGAGGACTAGCTGCATGGCACGTCAGACTCACTAGCTCAGGCCGATATTTTCTGATCTATAGTTGCTTTTGTGATGGAGTGACTGAAAATGTAATCACTTTTTTCCTTAAGTAGGAAAAGTGGTCTCACTAAGTTAAACGAGAGAGGCAAGATTATTGTGACAATTTGTTGAAATATTCTGGTTGCAATTCTTGATAAAATTCACAACATTCTGTGCACGCATGATAGTATGTTGTCATGGGACATTCACAGGCGTAAGTGGTGTAGGTGCAGTGTGTGTCAAGGCAGCAAAAATGCAATTTGAATTTTTGGATACTTGTATGTTTGAGGAGCTGCTGAATACATACACATTTTACAAATGTGTTATCTGGCGGTGTTTCTGTCCATGCTGGTACATCATGAGAAGTAAATGGAGCAAGATCATGTCCTCAGAATGACGATCATTACCACAAAACAACAAGAGGTATTTGCTAATAGGTGATTTGCTGGTTTCATGATCGCATTGAGAAAGAGCCAAATTATCCTGGATTAGTAAAGATCATCGATAACACGAAGCCTGTAATACATCCGAGAGCTGATTTACCCTTCAGTTTTAACTAGGAACTTCACCACACGGTGTTTCAGCCCCCGTCTGTAAACCACTTTGTAAAAGATTCAGTACAGATATAGACCTTGGTACATATGTGTTCGCGTGTGTGGGACCACCGAGTCTCTGCTTGCGCTGGCAGTGATCACACAAAATCCTTTTTATGAGCTCACCAAACTCCTCAGAATTTATTAGGACTTCACTCCCCGCTACTCTTGTTGGAAACCTTCATTCAAAACCTTATTTCCTTCAGTAATTAGAAAATTTATGCTAATTACCAGCACAGATTTATTGAAGGATGGTTAAACTTTTTTATCGTATCACTATCATTGTTATTTAGTTTCAGATTTATTTGCTGTTCTTGATCTTTTAACTCTCTGACTGATTACATAGAGAACAATTGCATTATCTTTCAGCATTAATTTTGAAAGAATAAGCAGCTCAGCTGGTTTAATCCTCTCATGTCAGGAAGATTCTCCGTTTATCTTGGTTTTGTTCAGACCTTTCTCTGCTCCTGTTTCTAGAGTGCTTTAAGCTTATTAAAAGATACTCGTACCCAGTATACAAATGAGTATCTTGCTAACATAACAGGCAGTTATATTAATGTCATATACATAGTAACCATACATAAAATATGCTATTTAATTTATATTATATACTGAATGTATGCATATATTTATACCATTATGTGAAACTATATTATTTATAAATGTACTGAATGTATCTTATTTATATGCACAATAGACATTGTATAGTGTGTTGGTAAATATATATGGTTTACATAAATAACCATAACATGCATACTATTAATACATTATGCTAATGTATAACTAATTTTATATACAGTGTTTCTTAATTTCTAAGGAAATTAGGTCAGTTGGTATACCTGGCATTTTCACTGCTTTATCTTTTTAGTAGAACATAGTCATCATGTAACCAGCTCCTAGTTGCTTTTTGATTAATGTGAGGTCGAGTTTTCAAAATGTTTGATGTTTTCAGTGGCTGTCTGAAAAATAAGGAAAATGTTTTAAAAATAAGTATGACGTTTCTGTTGTTTTGTTTGTTTTAAATAAATGTGTTTGTTAGACCAGATCTAATTTTCAGATACAAACGAAGTACTGCTTTAAACAGAAATCTCAAGGCGGGGAGTGGAGGGGGGAAGGTGAAATGAGCTGAAGATGTTTATCCAATTCTTTGGTGTTATTCCTGGGATATGAACAGCCTGCACAGTCACCCAGTACTGAAGCTGATGAAAAACTGGCCAGCCAGCAGCCAACACAACGTTTGCTTCTACTTGATAGAAAGCATCGCCCTGAGAGAGGTGAGATAGAACCCTGAAGATAGCAGCTGTAGTAGAAAGATAGAGGGTGGAAGAAAGCAAGATGGGCTCAAATGCTGAACAGTTGTGGCTCTCCAGAATCCAGCTGTCCCACATAGGCCTATACTCATTTTTTATTCCAGCAACTAATGTCATGGGATGCTTTTCCTAGAACATAGGCTTGTCCGAACCCTGCTGAGTATTTCTATGATTGCTGTCTTCCTGCAGAACAAGACAGTGTTCATAGAGCTTTGTAAGGGCAAATTCCATATGCTGAGCCCTGCTCTTTGAAGAGACTATTGCAATTTGTGTCAAAGCATTCTCAGTTAGTAAATTCCCAACTCTGCAGTCTGTATATGCTTCTTGAAGGAGAAAGTAGCCAGTCTCACTCTCAGTTGTTTTAAACGTTACAATACTTAAAATACATGCAGAAATATTTTTGTTCTTTTAAACAACTGACATCTTTTCTCAACCGAGGAAGGTTATCGCGTTTTACCAAAATTGGAATGTGTTTGAAATGACTCGGTGAAAATCTTCCTGAACTAATGTTTCCCTGGCAATTAGGAACATCTGCAGTAGGTGAGAATCCTTTCTCTTTCAGTGACTCCTTTCTCAAAGATCCTGTCTCTGTTCTTTGAACTTTCTCCTGCCAAAAGATTATTTCTGTTAAGTATCGAGTGGAATTAAGTTATTGGTTATTGTTTAACAAAATGAGCAGAGGGTATCCGTCTTAAAAAATACTTGATTCTTCTTATTTTACTTGTATGTATTTATACTTTCTATTGACATGAAAACTTACAAATAGAGCCCAGCAAAAACTAGAAGGGAATGCATGATAATAATAGATAAAATTTTGTTCTGCCCATGGTAGCAAGTGTAAACAAGGGAAAGTATAAAAATATAAACAAGGGAAGGCTTGTAAGAAGCCAAGAGATGGTATCTTCTCTTGAACCCAGTGATGAAGGCCTTTGGCAAGGCCCAGTTTCAGCACTTAAATGGAAACAGCAAATAAAATACCACTGCAGAACTGTTGCTCTGAGTTTAACCTGATGAAGCTCAGTCTTAGTCACGTCTTATTTTGGATAGTAGGCTTTTACAGAATTGAGGATTTTACTGCTGGAAGAGGTCGTGAGTCTTACGTGGCATCAAGGCAAAATACCTGAAGCAGCTAGAGAGAGCAAGAGGCTTCCTGCACAGCCGCTCCCGTTGTGTGCTACATAACGCCATTCATATCATAGTTGGGATCTAAAATTCACTTTGCCACTAATGGTTTATGATAACTGAAGGCTATGATATCTTAAATTATGACAATTATAATTTCGTGTATTAAAATTTTGTCTGTTATGTCTTTGTTCCTCCTTTGTCTAGGAAATTGCTTTAGTGATCAAAGCGTACTTTAATTTCTAGCAGTTTGGTTTTGATAGGTAAACAAATGTTGTTAACGGGTCTTAAGGAAACAGTGCACCTAAAGAGTCACACATTTTCTATGGAGTATGTATAGATGTGGTATCTTGGTTTTAATATTTGCAACTTCTGTTGGGAAAAAAACGGCGTGTAGTAATTCAGGCAACCAGCCTGCCTGCATCTACTGCGGTTGAAGCTGTTCTGGTGGCAGTCAGCCGAAAGTCTGGTGTGAATAACTAAACAGTAAGGGTTACAGGTTAGAAGGGGAATGGGAGTAGTGGTGATTTTTTTGTTGTTGTTTAGTTAAAGTAACTCTTTAGCACTTTCAACTCCACCAAATGTTTCCTGCTGAAATATAAATGGGGCATGGACTGTGCTAAACGAGTATTTGAAAGCTTGTACGTTGTTAAATAAAGAGCTGGGCTTTTGGCTAAGTCTCCAAAATAGGTTTTAAGAGATTGGGATGCTTTCACTTATATTATTGCAGTTTCCTGTGAAGTGAAGGGTAAAGTTGTCCAGCCATCAGCCTGTGGGATACTTCCATTTGACTCCTGACAGATGCTCAGCGTTGTGTGGAGCATCATGTAGACATGCCTGTTGATTACCTAGCCATAACCATGTCCAGGTGCTATTCACTGACACGCGGAACAGGTAAAGCGAATTGTGATTCTTTGCCCGTAGTGTGTTGCCCCCCGCACCAGCACCCTCCGAAAGCACGGGTGAGGATGAGGAGTCTGCTCGCTTGGGCAAGTTACTGCCTCAGGGCCCCCGGTGAAGGAGAACCCTGTTCTCCCTCACAGGAAGCTACACAAGGCGACGCGTTGCGTGTTGCGGAGCTCGGGAACGATGCGATACGGGCCGTCCGAGGGAGCGGGAAGGAGGGGCGGTTTCCCGCGGGTGGGCGCTCCCGGGGCGGCGAGTCCGCCCGTCGCTTCCCGCGCGGGCCGCGGGGTGGCGCCGCCTGCCTCTCCCCGCGGCAGTGGTTTGGATGGTTCGCGCCGTGCGGCCCTGGGCCCCCCTCCCCGGCGGCGCCCGCTTGGACTCTCCCACTTCAGGCGGCTCCTGTTCCCGGGGGAGCGGGGAGGAGGCGGTGCGCCGGCGGTCACGTGACTCCCGGCGGCGGCGGCGGCCGGGCGGCGCGGGGCCGGCAGCGCCATGTCGCTGCGGGAGCGGAGCCTGGGCGGCGCCGTCGTCGAGGCCGGGGAGGACGCGGCGGCGGCGCTGACACTGGCAGAGCCGGATGGTCCGGACCGGTGCCTGTCGCTGCTGCCCTGGGACCGCTTCTCGGCCTGGCTGCACTGCGTGTGTGTGGTGGGCTTCGACCTGGAGCTGGGCCAGGCCGTGGAGGTACGTGAGGCAGTGGGAGCGCGGCGGCCGCCTGGCTTCGGCGGTGTGCGGGCCGCCGCGCGTCCCTCGGTGGGCTTGCGGGCACCGTTCCCGCCGGGGGCGGGCGGCTCTGCGGCGGGGTCCCGCCGGAATCGGGCATTTCCTCTGGTGCCGGGGTTGCACAGCAGCGGGGAAGCTCGGCGGTGTTCTGAGAGAAATGTGGTTGTGCAAAATCCCGAAGGGCGGCTGAGGGGAGGGAGTGCGCGGCAGCGAGGGCTGGCGGCGTGCGGAGCGCGGGAGGGCGTTCTGTGGGAAAGCCTTTGCCAGCGACAGCTGTCACGGAGCGTGAGGTGAGTTTAGTGCTTTTGGAGCAGCTGTTTTCATTGTGCTGGTTGTCACGTCGGCGTGCAGTTGTGAATGGTTTTCGTCTCGTGCCAAAATTTGTTAAATACATCGTCAGCTTTCCTTATATATGAATAGCACTAATTTCCGTGGCATCTAGACGTTAAAGATTTAAAACCAGTATAACGGTAGTGTGAATGCAAGCAGTCTTCGTAATTAACAGTTTTCTCCAGGTTGCTAAGGTATGAAAATAAATTATCTAAATATTTGAAGCATTTTTCTTGCACCATGAAACAAACGTCAAACTGTGACGATGCGTTAGTGACGCTGCCCCAAACTGCGGGTGTTTTTAACTCCCTGCTGCCCTTTGCCGTTTTGTGTAGCAGGTAAACATCTGTGAAACTGCATGGTGGAACTGCATTGGGGAACCGACAGGCTGAAAGATAAACTAGAAAGAATAATTATCGTTTGGATCAGTTTCACATCCTGTTTCACTATATTCCCCATATGACTGTGCAGCAAACAGTTGGTGTGCAGGGAAAAATGTCTTTTTCTTTCTTTTGCTTTGTTTGTGTTAAAATGGTGTTAACATAAACGTATGGCAGGCTGGCCTAAAATTCAACTAAGCTATTACAGTATTTAAAATACATAATTGGTACACATTGTTGGCTGCAAGAGAAATGCAAATAAGAAAGCAGCGTGCTGTGCTAATTATCTAAGTTGTATTTGCTTGGTGTTATGAGGTGTTGTTAGCAACAACAAGAATTTCCTTATAACCTGTGACTTAAGCAAGTGATGTGCCAGGTGGCTGAGGGAAGCACAGAGTAACCTTTGCCCTGTCTGCAGACAACTGTTAACAGTCCCGTTGATTTTAGTTGAATAGACACATAAAACTAGACTTAAAATGTCCGTGTAACTAAGGCCTGAGTTTTTTCAGTTATGTTGCTGCAGGAAGGATAATTGGCTTTTAGTTTCAATTGGAATCTGTAACAATTAGGTTACTTAACAATACAAAATATTAAAAATATAGAAATGCAAAGCAAGCATTTCTGTTGTTGCACACACAGAAAAGATGTTTTATTTCTTTATTGAAAACTCCTTAGACAAAAAGAAGCAGCTTCTTGCTCAAATCTGCAGTTCTAGAAGAAAGTTCTTATGATTGTGTTTGAGAGAAAGAGTTCCCTAGTAGTTACCAAAGTTTTATTTCCTCCAATAACCACGCTTTTCAAGTTAATTTTCTTTCACCTACAACTCAGTTTTTTTTGTTTTGTTTCCTGTTCAGCAAGTTAGGTTATTATTTCGAGGGGTGAGGGGGAATAAAATACATGTGAAGGACATTTAGACTATGGAAGCAAACGTTCAGAAACTAGGAAGTGATGGTCTCCACTAACTCTGCTTCTTTGTGTCTCCTTTGCAGTCTTTTTTCACTTTTGCTTTTGTGCGTTTGATATGCAGCTTCAGCACCTTCTGGTGATTGACAGCAGGCGTGACAGTAACTCACAGGAGTGGTGTTCATGGTCTTTTCAATTTGGATTTCTTTCGTAAAGCTTGTTCAGAACATTGTGAAATCTGGTAAAACTTCATCTGGGCTGTGATTACTTTCATTATCACCCCATCATTCCGACATGGCCATCGGTGCAGGTCAGAAGGGCTGGGCGGATGAGACAGGATAGAGGTAACAGTTACAACTGGTTTTGCTCCTCTTCCTTTGGTGTCTGGGAAGGCACACCGGATAGACAGGGAAAGGAGTACGAATTCAAGTCTGATCTGTACTCCAGTCATCTGGTTAGATGCAGATCATTGCAGTGTCATTCAGCTGCTGAGTGTAGTGCTTAGTGTAAGATAGCATAGGAAAATGTTAAGAGACTAAAAAAAAATGCTCAATGTAGTATGCCGGTGGTTCACCCATATGTCTAATTTTACCTTTAGTTATACTAATGGTGTGTTGTGTGCCTCAACATCATTGAATAGAAGCCTGAAGGGAAAAAGAAATGAATCGGGGACTTTATGGCCAGGGGACAGAAAGCCTGCTTAGTCAGAGACTGCCAGTAGATGTATTTGTCATTTTCCATAGAGTAGGGTAGCGTTTAATTATCAAGAAATACATTTACTTACATTTTGTTGAAAAGATTAAATTAGATAACTGGATGTTTGCAGTGTGATAACATGAGGACTCTAAGTTAGTGTTCTTGCATTGAACTTCTGTTCTTCGAGAAGTTCCTATCTAGGAAAGCAGTGAAACTTTCCTTGAAATACAATCTTTGAATTTATGTTGACTTTCCTTTGCTTACTAGGTAGCCACCCATTTCAGTAGTTCTGAGGATTTTTTTCAAGGAACTATTTAGCTGAAATTTAAGTATCTCAGATTTGTCCTCTTTCCTGTGTGTTCTTTTCTCACTTACTTGCATCCTCACTGGTTGTGTGCATCCAGGTTTTTTTAAATGATGGTGCTTCCATATCTTACCTTGTGTTGGATCATTTTTGATTTCTGCACTGTGAAGGCATATTAAATAAATTTACTTTTTTCCTGTCAGTACAAAAGCCATAGCTTTTTGAGTGTTTTCCTTGAGCTTTCTTAGTGCCCAGCTCTCATTTGGAGCCAATGTTTGTCCTCTAAGAGTTAGTATTAATATAGAGGATGTTTTGTGGTTGAATTTTGATTACTCCCACCCAACTATCCATTGCAACAGATTTCAGATGATAATGTGTTGTTGAGTTTCTATGGAATCATCTACTGCATTTCGTGTGTACAAGTTAAATCTAAAGGGTGCAATCTTGCTCTCCTTTGAGACCTGTTGCACCAAAACCCTCAAGTACTCTGAATTTTTTAATATATTTGTATGGTCTCCAACTGGCATCCAAAATACCTTGTAAAGATGGCGATCAAGTTACCTTAAAAGCAAATGAAAAATAAGAACAGAGACACAATATTAATAGCTTACACTAGGCAGGTATTTGAGGGTTGTGTCATAAAAATGTTTAATAGAAGCTTGCTGCTTATGCTCAGTTTACTTTCAAATAAAATAATACTTTTTTCCTGTAGGTAATATATCCTCCACATTCAAAACTCACCGATAAAGAGGTAAGTCATAGTTGCTCTATAAGTACATAATTTGGTTTTAGTTTAGTAATTTCAGGAAATATAATGTCTCTTTTTTCTTTTCCCCATCCTTTAGAAAACCAATATTTGCTATTTGTCTTTTCCAGATTCTAATTCAGGTAAGTGCTTCCTTCACTCTGTAGTTGTCTGTTGTTGGACGAAGGTATGTTAAAAAAGATTGAATTTGGCAGTATAAATTCAGGGTTTTAGATTCAATACTTACATGAATATCTTAATTAATATTTAAATACAGAAAAGTTGCAAATAAGGTTAAATATAAAACTGTAATTGTCTGTATTGCAGTAAGGTCAGACAAGTTTTTTTTTTATTATTTTATGTAAATGAAATGTCAGGAATGTAAATGTATAAGACCTTCCAGATGACACACATGCAGATGTTTCAGAATATTTTTCAAGTAAAGAATAAACATCTTATTCTTGCTTTTAAGTAAAATAATAATATTGTCATTGTAGAGAGAAGTGTAGGCACAGAAATTGAATGGTTTGGTAAAGCAAATGGAAAGGATATGGAACCATCTTCTCATAAAGGAGTAAATGTACGTTTTCTAAATTCATAACAGTGAATCTGGCTTTCGAATTCGAAAATATTTAGAAAGAACAGTGTGAAGGGAAAACCTAGGCTATTTTATATCTTCTTTATTCTTCATGCTTCTGTTGCTGTGTGTGGTTCCACGTGCTAAATTCTTCTTTAATCTAAACTTCTACTGTTCTGCTGCCAAAGAGAAATTGCAGGCGTGTGGCTGATGACTTGGACCACCTGCAAAAAAATATGGCAGAAGTACAGACTCTTCCTTTCACATTTCTTTTTCTATGAAAGTCAAAACCTGTAGTAACAGGCTTGTCCGTGTCACTGCTCTTACTCTGTGCTTTCGGTTGCTCTGCAGCATAACAGCTCTGATATGGGGTGATGCAGATGTGTGCTTTTAATGTGCGTGTGAGCTCTCTTATGTAATTTTACAAAATACCTTGGCTCATTTTTTCCACTTGTCTTAATGTCATTAAAATTAAGATATTTTCTCGGTTCTTGATATCCTGTATGTAAATAGAAGAGGAGCTTCTTTCTATTACTGAAGAAGATGAGTTAACTGTATCTTATTACTGTTGTTGTTAATGGTTTTAAATCTGTCCAACCTTCCAAAGGTGATTTGAAGGTACCAAATAACGCGTTAGGAACAAAGCCTGATTTATTTTTTTTTCAATTTTTTTTTTTTTTTTTTCAAGTAAGAGTGGCAGTGAAGTTATTTTAGGCAGAATAGGTATATGTTAAGGAGGGTTTACTTTCAGCAGGAAGAAAACCTGCCTTTTTGCTTTTTATATTGTCCCTGTTAAGAACCTGTATGGTTCTTCGTAGGCTGAAGTTTCAAATTGTGTAGAAGGATTACCTATGTAAAACTTGCATTCCAGAAATTAGCTGGGAGTGTATGCTATGTGTTATGATTTATTTTTTTCATGACGCTTTTTGTAGTTTTAAGCTAAGTTTCCTAGTACAGTTATGTTTAAAATAATGCTTTTGCCTTTTGTACATGGATACTTGAAGAAACAATAGGCATTTACCAGTCATTTCAAATTGTACATACCGAAATAGCTTGTTACATAAAAAAACGTCATATTCTGAAACCTGTTTCAACATATTGATGATTAAAGGTAATTTGCTTCTAGGTATTCTGTGTCTAGCTCCTTATAATAACTTTTTTTTTAGTAATAACTTTTTTTTCCTTTGGATGAAGGGAACTAGCCATGAAAACTCGGAGCAAATACTTAGTGCCTTGTTATTGGCATGTGCTGTGTGTTTTCTTGTTATAATTGGATCCATATTGCTAAGCGCTTGCCTTAGTTACCTGTTTGAATTGGGTGGTTATCCCATCACACAGTGCTTTGCTACTTCTGGTTTTGTCTTGGTGCGTCGTGGATTTGTTGCCATAACTTCAGTGGGTTCTAAGACTCAGACTCGAGTGCTCTGAACATGCCAGTGTCAATGTACAGTACCAGTTCCACAGCCAGACTTTGAGAGTTTGGGCTCTCTGTGGTTGCTGTGGCAGCATGTATGTGGCTGAAAGAGAAGATGAAATTGAGCTTTTAAGTCTGAAGAATAGTTATCTGGAGAATGGACCTCTGCCTTACTGTTCAGTCAATTAGCACCGGCTGATGCAAGACAGGACCGCTTTGAAGAGTTCAGAAGATCAGTAGTGACTTTATGATTTTTTTTTTTTCCTGGAGGTTTTTGCAATTACAAGGCACTAGTGAAGAGATTAGATTCAATATGGAGAAGCAAGTGTCCTTTGCCAGCTGGAAACTTACTACTGTAACAGGA
Organism: Tauraco erythrolophus; assembly: GCF_009769465.1. Classification (NCBI taxonomy): domain Eukaryota; kingdom Metazoa; phylum Chordata; class Aves; order Musophagiformes; family Musophagidae; genus Tauraco; species Tauraco erythrolophus. The sequence continues at coordinate 14,044,652 of NC_141476.1, forward strand.
GCTGTAAGTTTAACAGCGGATTGTTTTTTATGGTCGCTTACATGAACGTTTATATTGTTACAGTGAAGACAGTCTGCTTACCACAGGTTGGCAGTGCTCAGGAGGTTGTCTTTAAATTGATTGTGTTCATATTAATAACACTGCATTCCAAAGGGAGTGTTTTTTACAGGTTTGCTAGAATGAGTAACATACCTACATGTTCTTAAGATTCTAGCAGTCCCCCTTATCACTGTTTCCATGAAGAGCACGTTCTGTTCAGCTTATATAGCTGCTTCTTGAACTATAGGTTTTTTGGAGCTGCTTCTCTTGTGACAGCAGACTGCATTTGTAATGGTGACAACACAGCCGTGACAGTATCGGTCATACAAGTTCTGATACTTCAGTTCTCATGTTCCACCTGGAGAAAGTTCCTTTGATGTCTGACACAAACTTAGCCCAAATTTGTTTTCAGACTGCAAATAGTCAGTATACTTAGTTACGTTTTTCTCTCAGAAATTAATTTTGATAGAAATGAAGGGAAAATCCTGAGTCCTGAGCCTGCACATGGAGTTGCAAGAGATCAGCATAATAAACTTTTATGGTGGTACTTATGAATGAACTGTTTGTTGTGAAAAATAGTTAAGTGCAGTCATTCAACATAGAAATGGCACATGGTTAAGATAATCAGAACTATACAGGCGACCAATAAAATGTGTAATAACAGTAGGAAGACAGCCATTAGCAGAGCTGTTTAAGGACATGACAGTCTAATAAACTCACTGTGAGGCAGAGTGACTTTTTTCTTTTTTCTTGTTGAAGGTAGGCTATTTGTTGTTGCCGGAGATGTCAAATTGTTCATTTATAAATATATAAATGGTTGCAGTGGCAGAGCACAGTAGCAGTGCAAGATAAATGAACCAAAACTATTTTACCTCTTTGGTTGTAGACAAGTCCTCCCGTTAAACAAGGCTGAAACTCAGAATACTGTCTACTTGTTTATCTCTTCCCCTCATATAGGTTGTCTTGGGGACACACAGTTTTGTTTTAGATTTCGACGATCTTCTGGAAGGAAAGTCTCATTGTGTTGTTTTCTGGACCAATTGGACAGAGATTTACCAGTTTACTTAAAGGTTGGAAGTTAATTTCTTCTGGGTAATGATAGTTTATGGGTCTTTATACTTAAATTTAATGCTTAAGAAATCTCTGAATGAGATATCTGGAAAGACAAAGCTCAGGAAATGTTTTTTGTAGCATGTCATTATCATAAAAATTAACTAATAATTAGTTCTGTTAACTATTCTTTAAGTTTTCTTACTACAGGTTTTGGACTGCAAGGAATTAAATTGATGAGCAGGCCTACTTTCTTACTGACTAGAAACCTGTAGATAAAATTGTAAAAACTATTACCTATTGGAAATCTGAAGTGCTTCATAATGTTGGGGAAAAGAAAAAAAAAAAAAAGTTGAGATGTCTCTCTCTGTTTCCACCCTTCATTTTTTGAAGATGGAGCAGTTACCTGCGAGAGGTAGTGGCCAAAAAGTTGTTCTCAGAATGTCTTTATGGAATATTGAAGCCATTAACTATGCTAGTGGGAGTCTGATTCTCAAACTCAATTTAGATCTGTTTGTGTGGCAAATAGTTGAATTTCTCTTTGTAGGAAGGATGAAGCTGATGTTTTATCTTTGAAATGTAAGAGCATGCTTCCTTAATACTTCAAGAATATTTTATAAAACTAATACATTGACAGACTAGTTTTTATCTTTTCAAGTCAGGGCTTTAAGGTTTTTAACTGCTAAAATCTTTTTAGTCCTACTTTGTAAAATTATGAGTGTTGATTTATTCCTCGGGAAATTAATTCTATTTCTGCTTTCATGGTGTGTCAGGAGAATGCAGATATAAAAATAGCAAAGCCAGAAAGCACAGTTGTTTCCACACACTCGTGTTTTCTCTTTGAAGTACTTATTAAAAAAAATAAAACAAATAAACAGAGTAATCTTTCCAGTTTATTGTATGTAATCAACTTTGGAGCTTGCAGGGAAAAAACCTTTTAAAATGTACGTTGAATGCTTCAGAAAGAAGGGCAGTATCACATTGTCATAGTGAATTCTTTCCTTTCTTTTGCAGAAAGATCCAGCATATTACTACGGTTATGTGTATTTCAGGCAAGTTCGAGACAAATCATTAAAAAGAGGCTACTTCCAGAAGGTAATTTAAACTCTTTCAGGAAAATATTAATTCAGAAATTAATTATTTTTCAGTGATCTCAGAGGAGTAGGAAGAGTATCTTCCTGTTTTAACTAAATTCATTGTAGATGTATAGTAAATTGGTCTGATTTTACATGAGTTATGCTATGTTCCAGCTGCATAGTCAGAGCAAAACTTTTTTTTTTTTTATTAAAAAGTTGGAAACTTTTGGGAGTTGTTTGTTTGCAGTTGCCTGTAGTCAAATGTGTGGTTGTCTTGCATGTGTGAGGAAAAAAAAGAAGACGCTTGATGTTCTCTGAGTATAGAACTGACGGAAAGGGTTAACTTAAAATTATATTTTTATTTTGTTACTCTTTATTCCAGTCGCTGGTCCTCATCAGCAAGCTACCTTATGTCCATCTCTTTCGCACCATGCTTAAGCAAATAGCACCAGAATATTTTGAAAAAAGTGAAGCTTTCCTGGAAGCAGGTAGCGGTACTATTATGTTGTTTTAGAAGAGCTCCTATAATATCACATGCTTATTTTGGAGAAATAACAAACATCACTGTCATGTTCTTCTTGCAGGTCAGAGGGTTGGCACTTTAGCAAACCGACTTGATTTCTAGATCATTGAACAGAGCTGATCTATGGTTGGACTCGATCTTAAAGGTCTTTTCCAACCTAAATTACTCTATGATTCTAATTTTGAATCCTCCATGTGAGAGTTGAAGCTCCCTCCTAAAAAAACATCTAGGATTTTGTCGTATGTTTCAGGACTTCAGCTGTTCAGCACAAGTAGCTGATGGCAATTCTTAGATTGCATTCTTCAGAAATTGAGTCCCTTTGAGCATTCTGACAACTTCTGTTAAGCAACGGTACAAAATACCATCTTGAGTGCGGGTTTTTTTGTGTGGCGGTTTTTGGTTGGGTTTTTTTTGGTGGTGTTTGTTTGTTTGTTTGGGGTTTTTTGGACCAAAGAGAAAAAGCAACAGAGCAGCAATGGTAACAGATGCTTCAGCCTTACTGTGGAACTTTAAGAGTCAGAGAGGTCCAAACAGGAAAGTTATTTGCTCTTTGCCAGAAAGTGCTGTATGTGTTTGTACCGTGTCTGCCCCGTACAACATCCATGTCTTGTGCTTTTGCTGAGCAGCAATTTGTAGAAACCATTCTTGATGAAGGATTTGTATTTTCTTGATGACCTGTAGATAAACAGTTGTTTTTTTTTTTGACGGATTGTATTATGAACAAAATAAGGTCTGCAGAAATCACTAGAATTAGTAATTATCTTTTTACAAAATGCTGAAAAACTTGCAAGCCAAGCTGGAATGCTAGCTTTTCCCTCAACTACTTGTGTTTCTCTCTTCTGCAGTAGCTGATGTACATAATGTGTGTGTTCTTTTCAAAGTTTCTTCACATGTACTTTGATGGTTTCTCATACAACATTTCTTCAACTAACTATGAGTCTAGTTGCTGATGGCAGACGAGGATACTGTTTTCTTGAAATGAAAACCTTTGTATTTGTAACAAAATAATACATTAAGAATGTCAAAAAGGGTGTAAACTTCTTTAGAGTGTAGAGTGATCAAGAGATAAGTAGAACTGTTATGAGCTAATTTAAAATTGCAGTGTGCACAAAGGTGACTACAATATTACGGGTTACAGCGTATATAAACTACTTCTAAATTGTACTCTTGTTTTCTTTAAGTTTGTAGTGATGTTGATCGTTGGCCACCACCAATTCCAGGGAAAATACTGCATTTGCCTGTTACGGGTATTATAATGAAGGTAAATACTCCTGCACTTACTTTTCTCTGAGGGTTTTTTTTTTCCCTTCCATTTACTGTGTAGGTACTCACTGTATTCTGCCTTGTTTTCAGTGTCTCATACTTCAGAACAGGAATAAATGTGTACTCCACTCAGAATGCAGGTCCAGGAGATCTTGATGAGGTTCCTTGATCTTGATGAGGTTATGATGCATAGGTTAATATGTAATTTTTGTAGATATTAAAAAGACATGTTTCAGTACAGCTACTAATTGCAGTGTCTATATTATCCTTCTGGAATATACATTCTAGGAGACTCCACTGCTGATTGTATTTGTCAAATCAAACATTAAGTAACACTTCAAAATACTGAGAGTTAAGTTCCAGTCACGCAAATTAAATGTATTGATGAAAATCATTCTTGTTCCTGGAGTTTGACAAGTAAAAATATTTTTTGGCCCATGCACCAGAAATCAATTTCTTGGTCTGTTGATAATTTTCAGTGAAAGTGAAATACGTCTGAAGAAGGCTATTAGAGAAGTTACATCGAGTGCATGGGGAGGAACTGTAGATGTTAAATGATGGCTAAAAACTGGGCTTCTGGGAGCCATAGCATCTTCATATAAAATGCAATTAAGTGGATTTGGTGGATCCAGAGGTTACAGTTGGAAGCACGTACTTAGCAGATACTCTTAAGTTTATGGCTAGACACGTGCATATCAGGGAGAGGAAGGAGAAGTTTCTGAAGCAAATTTAATGAAGCAATGTTCTGGTTGCTGGATGATAATCATGAGTGTCAGATACGTCTTCTTAGGGTATTGACTGCATTTATCTCGTTGGTAACCTTATCTGTGACAGCGAATCATGAACTGAGTGAAGCCATAATTATTATCTTCAGGGATCTTGTCCCTGGTTTTTTACTCTATTTGGGCAGTCAGTCTTAATTCTAATGCATGAATTACATCCATTTGTGCACACTAGCATCCAATATCATTAAATTTGTAGCATTCAAGACTTACAGATGCAGACTGTGAGATTAGAAAAAGATATTTATGTTGTTCAGTATATTTGGGTTCTGCCTGATACCCACCTGGATGTCTGTTTTAGGAGAAGTTTTTTTCTAAAAGCAATTCTATACCACCTTACAACTCCATAACTTTATTTCAGAGCGTTATTTCTAACATTTAAACATACTTATATTGACATTATTGTAATTGTTGTGACTAATGTTATCAGGAGTCTTTTTTTAACTGAAGTATAATGTTCATATTCTAATATTCAATTTGCCATGTAGTACTAGAGTACTGCGTATCGATTCCTGTAGCAATGATCTGTAGTCTTCAGTTTTGTATTCATTGTTGTGTGGAAGTTCTCTAGAGTAAGTTAAGCATTATACTGTAGTATATCCTCTTCAAATGTTACATCTTCTCTGTAAGTCACTGTTTTAAGTGTCTGTTGAATTCAATACAAGGAAAAAAAGTTTTTCGTTTTCTTTCAAAGTTGCGGATTCCAACATATCGTGACAAGCCTGGAACAACGCCAATAGTACAGAATATGCACCAGGTAGGGACTAGATACTTCTATTGTATGTAACCCCAAGACAAAGCTAAATACCTGCCTTCTTTCTTTTGCTTCAAACTTGTTCATAAAAGATTGGTAGTAAATCTTCATATACTTTGATAATATTGAAAGCCACAGTCCTTGAAACTGTGAGTGGAGGAGTCTAGAGTTGGATTATTCATAGGAAAGGTATTCTAACCCAGCTGCCCCAAGTACTTTAGGAGAGGATTGTCCAGCTGCTGGAAGAGGATAGCTGCTTGTCAAAATTACTGAACTTGAACATCCTTTAACAGGTGAAACTATACTAAACTAGGTTTTTTGAGGATGAAAACCAAGCTAAAAATCCTTAGCCATAGAAGATGGATATAAAACAAATCTGTCTATACCTTCATGTGCTGCCTGGCTATTGTTTAAAATGGCTTCAGTATCTTGTATTTTTTCTGGACTCAAAGTCACATGCCTGTAAGTGAGGTGTGTGTGTAGGAGGAGATCTTGCTTTTAGCACACAGAAATAGTTACTTGTGGAGATGATGTAGTACATGCTGCAGTAGTACAGTAGTGGTAAAAAATTAGGGTACGTACTGTCTACTGTCTGTAAGCGTTTAAGGAAAACTATTTCATTTAATACCTAGGTATTCTGATGACTAAAAAACAAGCATTGCGATGTCTTTTAGGCAGATGCTCAGATCTCTATGGCTTTACCGACTGTTCATGAAGTAGATCTTTTCAGGTAGGAGTTTGGACTGATTTATTCCTAGTTGTGAATTTCTACAGGTGAAAGACTTACGATGGTTCTGTAACACATATCTCGTAGCTTGCAAGCTAACACTTTATCAGTATTGGTTTTAATATTCTTTTTCTGTAAAGCTGGCTAAAAACCAATTCAGACAACATGCAGGCTGAAACTGCAATAAGTAAGCAAGTTTATTAAATGCTCTGTTTTATAGGAGTATTTTATATTTTTCAAAGGACTATTAAATACTACTGCAAACTTCCTTTTTATTTAGTTTTTAATCAAATATGTGTTTCTTCTGGTTATGTTAACTGTATTAAAATACCTCAATCTGTTTTTAGGTGTTTCTGTCCAGTGTTCTTCCACATTCAGATGCTGTGGGAACTAGTACTGCTAGGAGAACCACTTGTTGTGATGGCACCATCACCATCAGAATCTTCAGAAACCGTGTTGGCACTTGTTAGGTAAATGCAGTGGAGGTTTCTAACTAATGACAGTGTGAGTCATTGTAGGTTGCGGCTGAGTGCAACTTCATTTGATCTGAATATAAGAAAGCATTACAAATTTCAGATTTGCTTGTTTCTGTCGTGAAATTTTGCACTGTTTACATGCAACAAGTTTATCCTCTTTCTACTTTGCAGTTGTATTTCACCGTTGAAGTACTGCAGTGATTTCAGGCCATACTTTACCATACATGACAGTGAATTCAAAGAATATACAACTCGCACACAAGCCCCGTAAGTAAATCAAACTTTGTTGTGAACGTGTTGCTCAAAGTCATTCATAACCATAAAAGATACTGCTTAACTATTCTGAATTTCTGTCGTTGCAGAACACGTTTAGTCTCATTATTTATAAGATATATCTTTCAGAGTGCAGTAGCTAGCTATTGTAAGTTTTCACTCCAGTTAGATAGGATCAAGTTATGAAACAATGTCATAATTAAACTACATTTGAGCTTCATAGGATACTTGTGTACAGAATGAGTAAAACTGCAAATACGAAAGTGGGAGAAAGTTTTGCTTTTCAGTAAGGTTTTGTCTGTGCAATACTAGCTCCATAGTAGCTCCTTGGGAAATTGTTCTGTAATTGTTTTTATTTTTAAGCATTTACTAAACAAAGTGACTTCTAGAATTCAACATCCATGCAACTGTTTTGTAAAGTTAATGCAGTCTATACATAGTTGAGACAATAACTTAAAAAATGTTGTAAATTCAGCAATTAAAAGTGTGAGTCTACAAAAACAATTCTGTTTGAAAATGCTTTAAGGACACACTTTCTTGTTTGTTTTTGTTTTTTTTTTAAAAAAAGTCCTCTTCGTCATACACGGCCAGTATTTTGTATTACATGTTATTTAAGTGCAACTTGATTTGGGAATGGAGTGCATGTGTTAGATTCACTGATCTTTTTATAAACAATTTTTTTCTTATATCTGAACAGGCAGTGGTGGTTGTGTTGGGTTTTTTGTTTGTTTTGTTGTTTTTTTACTGTATTTTTCCTCTCAACAAAAGTATTGCCAGAGATACAGCACACAAACACAGGCATTATGTTTCAGATTGTTTTCCGTGGGAATAGTTATGCAGTATGTAATTTAATTTCTAAAAATAATTTCGTGAAGAATTTGGTTAAACTTTAGTAACCCATGTTTAAAAATTTTATCTCCTCCTCTGTAGCAAAATGGAAAGTTTGTTCAGTATGTATGTTAGTATTTGAAATAGAGCTAGAATTGCTCTGGCTTTCTTACGGAAAAGAAAAAAATATTGCAAGTATTGGAAATAGGCTTTTAAAGCAGTGGTCTAAGAGGAGGAAGAATCCACATGATGGAGATTCTGTGTATTTTATTACCTTTAGCAAGGGGGGAGCAAGGATTATTTTTATCTCGATGTTTTGGTGTATTGTGCCTTTTCAGAAATTACTTCGATGGTTTAAAATCGGAATTGATTCTGGCAAATATGATAAGTTAAAGCTCCTAAAAGTGACCAAGTCTTGCTATTGTATCACCAGTAGCAATGAAGCAAGATTTGTCATGATTTGCTACCAGTTTACCTTGACCTGGAGAATTACTATTTGTGTGTAAATGAAAGCCTTACTTGCCTTTAACCCCCAGGCTTTAACCTGCCAGTTAGTGAAAGGGTGTCAGTTTGTGTGCATTCGTCCCAACCAGTTGTGTGTGAAACTTGCTTTTTGGTTCACACAAAATAGGCACGAGAAGATTTGAGTTCTGTTAAGTTAGGCTGGACTTGATCCATTCCTAGGGAGGAGGAGAGTCCCTATTGTTTGGGTTCTTTTGAGACTCAGTTTGTTTCTTATGTTGATTCTTATGACCATGAAAAGAACAGAAGATAAAACATCATGAATTGATTTTTTTTTTTTTCTGAGTGCAACAAAGGAGTCTGTTGAGACCTTTTTATGGACACTGGTCTTTATAATTGTTTTGGAAGACAGACTGTAAATTGCGTATGGTAACACTGAAAAATCATGAACATTATTTGCAAATCCCAATGAATTTAAATTAATAACGCAAATTAGTTTAACAGGATTATAGAAACAGCAGAAACTAATGAAACTGAATTAAAACAAGAGGGGGAAAATCCATAATATCTGGAATAAAATGTTTTCAGGTGAATATACTTGAACAGCAGTAGGACTCGGAAGAAGTGATTTTTCTGGTGAAGGCTGAGTCAGTGACAAGCAAGAAAAGGCTTCTGAGAAACTGATATATTTTCGTGCTGCGCATTCTAAGATGGAATGGAGAGATTAAAATTGCTGTTTCCATAGCCCAGATGTTATGCTAAGCTACAGAGTGGTGTGATGAGATTTTTGTCCTATCTGTGAATGCCTAATGAGGAGAGAGAGTGAGAGTTATAATTAGCAAGTGGAGGGAGGGAGGAATGAAAGTCAGAAATGTTTGTAAGTTAACAGAGAAATTGATGCCCAATTGCCACCATGATATCGCTGGAAGAACTGAATAAAAAATTAAAGATTACTTGTTTTTTCTCCCCATCTCTTAAGCATGGTGTACAGAAAGTGTTAAAATTTGTGATTTTAAAACCGATCTGAAGAAATGATGATAACCTATTTTTCCTGTGGCAGTTCCAATGAGGCTTGCAGTTACACCCTCTCCTTAGCTAATGTTTGCCTGTAAAGTGGATAACAGTCACTATTATGATGAAATATCCACATATTTTCCAGATTCGTGCTTTCAATCCCAAATTCTGCAGGCCTGTGCTGTAGCAGCAGTCCGCAGCCCGATGCTCTTACTGCCTCTTGTTCTCTGAGCGCCCCTATGCATCCTCAAAGTCAGATTCTAAGCACACAGTAGACAGAAAGATCTGACAGGTTGTGAGCTTGGGCACAATGCTGTGAACATGCTTGTACTTCATCACATGATAACTGCTTTTTAACAAAGAACACTAAAGTGTTGAAAAGGAAATAGGATAGTGTCTCTTTTTCTTAATCATGACATCTGAGCAATAGCTCTGCAGAGAAGTCTCATACAAACAGCCGTCGTGTTGGTGTGCACATTGAAGTACTAAGAGTTTGTTAAAATCAAACCTTGAAAATTAGCAATTTGTCAAATATTAGTCAGATTCCTGCTCATTTAAAAAAAAAAAAAATCAGATAATAAATCAGGTAATACCCCATTCTCATCATTGCAAACAGACAGGATTTGTCCAAGAGCCGAAGGAGATGATGTCAGTTTTATTCTCCACTACTGTTTGGGCTTGAAGATACATCTGTCTTGCTATTTTCTAAAACTTAAAAACTTTGATAAACTTACTGTGCTCTTACATGCAACTCAAAATGTAACTCGTAAATAAAAAAAGGAAAATAATTTCAAATTAAGAATTAAAGTTGACCTTTTGTATTCATTAAGACAGAAGCTCTTACTGTCATGTTTTAAACATTGTCATTATTTTTCTAGACCGTCTGTCATTCTAGGGGTAACGAATCCTTTTTTTGCTAAAACACTTCAGCACTGGCCTCATATTATCCGAATTGGCGATATTAAACTTCCAGGTAAAGTACAAATATCTTCTACGCTTCTGTGCAACAAGATCTAACTGTGTGCTTATTTATTTACAAACATATGTAATTTAGTTCAATTAGTTGAGTTTAATACTAACCAAATCCTCATGGATGCAAATCTGTCAAGTGAAACTAGGCTCTTGAGTACTGCATGTCTTGTGTTGCCAAATCTAGTACGTTAAATGCAAAAGGTGGTAATGCTCATTAGTAATAATGTTTTACCTTTCACACTATCTGTTTTTTCTATCTCTACCAATAAGGTATTAAAATGAGAAACATAATTTATTACTGATGTTAATTTTAGGATGAGTAGAATGTAATAAATCCAGTCTCAGCAAGTGTGCAGAAGCTGTGAAAGCCATGTTTGAATGTTACAGTAATAAAAAAATTTGTTTGTTGATAGTGTTTTGATAACGTAGTTCTAATCTGGTAGTATTCCAGTAATTATTAGTTGTTCAAGTTGATGATTTCCTTACATGATTGAGTAGAATTTTAATGTATCTTTGGATAACATGTCAATTGCTAGCCTGTAATAAAATACTGCAGTACTCTAATTATGATACGAAATTCCTGAATGCAGCTGTTTGCTGTGACACGTTCACTATTCTGTTCTGAAACTGAGAATGTCCAGTTAGGCTAATACACGGTGAAATTTATTTTTGTAGAATAAGTTATATTCAGTTTCTGAATACATCACATTAATTAAGGATTACGTACTGTGTTGAATATAATTAGGCACAAGTTTTGCTTTACTTTAAAATATCATGTCTGTCCATGCTTCAGAATACCTGTGGAGGCTTGGCATTGTGTGGGGAGGAGTTAGCTAGCTGTTGTGTAGTTAAGGTTTGGAAAATAGAATCTTAATTAAATTATTAAATTTCTTCAAAGCCATATACACACGTTGTCTTCAAATTTGATACACAGTTTCAAGTATGAAATTCTAAAGTTTTGGTGCAGCTACATGAAATGCTTAGTCAGGAAGTTCTGGAGCTATATCTGTCTGATCTGCCTTTAAAAATTTTAATTTTATTTCTTTAGGGACAAAGAGAGGGCTTGTGAGGGTTTTTTGTTTGTTTGTTTGTTTTTAATTTTCCCCCCACTCTACAGTTTCAATAGCAATTTATACTATTATCTTTTCTGAAGTCGAGCATCCAACTAGATCTAAGAGGAGGGTTCTGCTGAGGATGCAAGACGGTTGGGTTTAGGGTCGTCTGGCTGGGGAAGGATATATTTGACAAATAAAACTAAAAAATCTTAGTTTGGCCTATGGAAAAGGAGACTTAAATTCATTTTATTACAACACTTAATCCATGACTACTGTTTTAATTACTTATATACAATTTTTATTTAGGCCAAGGTACTACAGGTTTGTTCCTGAACGCATTTACACTAAAGGGAGCAAAGGAAGATGCAATAAAATTTGAAATTAATGAAACAGTCATTCACTGCTGCTATATAGTCAGTATTTTTCTTTGACTGCTTTGAATCAGAAGGCCGTCTTTTGGGGTTTTTTTGTTTGGTTTTGTTTTGTTGTGTTTTTTTCTTTTCAACAGGGAACCCGTCTATAAAGTGAAAAGCCTGTATGGTGTTACTCGTATGCATACTGAATGTTTCTGGATACATACTTGGATGCTTGTTGGTGTTCTTAATGCTTCTTAAAATATTAGATAGTCTTCTAAATGAAAGTATCCATTTCTAAAAATCAGTGCAACATACAGCACGTGAGCTGTAGTGTCTAGTAATAGGGATGGAGATTTAAGTAAGGTGGCTTTAAATGTTTTGGCAGGTGAAGTTCCAAAGCAGGTGAAAGTGAAAAAACTGAAGAACCTAAAAACTTTGGACTCCAAACCTGGTAATAAGTTGCTTCGGAGTTAAATTACCAGTATTTTAATTTTAACAAGCATGCCACGTTTTTCCTTCGGCTGTGTGCTGCTTTTTTTCTTTAGGTGTTTATACCTCTTACAAGCCGTACTTGAACAAAGATGAAGAAATCGTTAAACAGTTACAAAAGGTAATACTGCAAGTCTCTTCTTTATGGAAATTGTTTAGTGTACTGTTGTACGGTGTCTTTGTTTAAAGCTGAGCTCTGTCTGCTGAACTGAACTGGAACTGGGTTCCGATTCCTTTGCCCCAGTTTGTAACTGAATAGGCAGGTATACACCCTCACTGCAGAAGGGCTGCTGCCTTGTTAGCGGTTTCTATACCATGAACGGTAGAACTCAAGAAGTTAACTTAATAATTTAGAGAACTGAAGTGCTTGATGAGTTAATTTGCTTTGGGTTTTCCACCCTCTGCCATCTTCCTCTAGTCTCTTTGGTCTAGAAATCTCACGCATGAGGTGTGTAAGAATTAGAGCTTCCAAACTTTAACTGATTTGAACAAGTTTTGTTCATAGAAATTTTTGTTTCCTTGAATTTCTTTATATGAAAATAAAAAATCAGCAATTGAAGGGATGAATATCTGTGTAAAAGAACTTAATGCTATTGCTTTCCATCCGCAGTTCAGGGTAGGGGTGCTATGTGTAAGGTTATGGCAAATGAACACAGAACCAATGGAATAAATATTCTTAAAAAGAACCCCACAACTACTTACAGATTTTGGGGTAACAGACTTATCGTGATATTTTGTTTCTTTTTTTAAGGGTGTGCAACAGAAACGTCCTACAGAAGCACAGAGTGTGATTCTTCGACGGTATTTTTTGGAATTGACGGAAAGCTTCATTATTCCATTAGTGAGTTCTTAGACTAACAGGTTTTTTACATATGTAATATGGAGTAGCTTTTTTGACATTAGCCTCACTGAGTCCAGTAACTGGCAGCGTACCCCTGGTGTCAACACTGGGAACACTGGGTCCAATACTGTTCAGCATGTTCATTAGTGATCTGGATGACGGGGCAGTGTGTACCCTCAGCACGTTTGCTGATGGTACAAAACTGGGAGGAGTGGCTGATACACCAGAAGGCATTTTTCACTTTTCCAGTCATATTTGTGCATTCACTGCTGTTACGCTTGGCATGAGAAACTGTATCAAGCACCTCTCGGTTCCTTTTGTCTGCTTTGTCCAGACAGAGCATTTCATTACTTGTCCTCTAGGCAATTAACTTACTTCTCTTACTTCTTTGAAGGCTTACTTATCTTTGCAACTTAATTTTTACATGTGTTCTATCTGGCTTTTTCAAAGAACAATTACTGTCTCCAAAGGTTTCTAGAGAGCCAATCTCAAGACTTCCTATTTTTCTCCCAGCGGTTTCTATACGCTCTTCCTATAAAAGAATGATTTTCACAAGAGTTTGCTTTATCAAGTGGTACTTTCTTCTGGGTTTGGGTGTGATAAAAGAGATTCTGAGGAAACTCTGAAAATTCAGGAGACTCTAGAAGATGCCATTACAGTTTTCCAAAGGAGAGATTATCACTGAACGTTGAGATACATCTACTTTATATCAGGACGTCACACGGAGAATAGTTTTTCAGTGGATCAGAGTATTTTATTGTACAGCATCATGCTATTCTGGAAATGGCAGATATCAAGTGTTTTGCTCTCTAAACATGGTACTTCACCTGTTCAAATCTCTAAGCCAAAGTCAGGGGTGAAATTTTGTCTCATTTCCAACCAATCAGCAGAGTTTGTTTGGAATGCTTAATGTTCATGGATTTATTTTTTACCTTCCGGACAGAGATCTCAATTTGCTGAAACAAATTTTAAAATGGTAATTTGTATCTAGTGTAATAGTAAAAACTTACTTCTGCTGTATATTGAAATCCTGCTGTAGTGTTTGCAGACTCCTGACATACCTTTATGCTGACAGATGGATATTGTGTTTAGGTGACTGAATCCATGCAGATGTGTAGGCTTTGACTTGCACTAAAATGAGAATTTCTCATCTGTTTTCTAATTTGTGCATTAGGATAATGATAAATACGTTTTAATATGCTCTTACCTAGCATTTGGAGATATGAAGTCTGAGTTATGATGGACTTGACTGTGTGAAGTTATTTCTCTGGGCAAGTGGTTAAAATTGGGAAGTGATACCCAGGCATTGGATGTTTACATATCAGTTGCCCCATTCCGAGCTCTCTGAACACTTTTTCTGGATGACCTGAACTTCTCATCATTTTAGAGCATTCATGATCAGGTCCGACTTCTGTCTGCAAGAATTGGGAAATCCCTAGACATTTGTTTCTCCTTGGATTTAGAGGCGATTTTCCTTAAAATTTCTCTTTCTCTCCTGTTCTTTTGAGACAAGACAGACATATAGGGTGAAACTAAAACCTTTCCCTGGCATTCCTCCCATCTTGCTCAAACTTCCACTTGAAGCAAGAAACTTAATATGTTTTCTGTCATAAATCTTAAATTTACAGGTTGAGATCACACTTTACATTCTCTGCCACAAGAAAAGTGTATGGGGGGAGAGATCCTTTGTTTTTTCAAAAGATTGAACTAGACTTTCCATAGTGTCATTGAAGCTGATTATGTTCACAGATCAAAATGTTTGGCCATTTGTGTACAAGCACTTTCAAAATGTATAGCAGCTTATATTAATGTGCTTGTGTGAGCTGGCAAGGCAGGGCTGCCGCCTGTTGTCAGATCTTAAGCTTCAGCAGCGACTTTGCTGCGAAATGTCTCCACACCTCACACGTTGGCTAGCCCGTTGGGGCTCTAGCTGTGCCTTTGCCAGGCATTGCTACTGCAGAGATGCCCACAGCTGATACAGCGTTTTGTAGGTTAGTTCTGTATTTAATGTTTGTATGAGGAATTCTGAAAATCACTTCCAAATCCTTGATACAAAGTGAGATTACTATGTGAAGGTACCTGTGGACTGTCACCAAAGAAAAGAGAGACTATTTACTAGTGGCTGGAGTTCAGGATATATATATTCCATGTATATGTTTGCTTCTTGCCCTCTTTTCTCTCGTGTCCTTCTTGAATCTTGCTTACATGAAGTTCTGTAGTTGGGAAATACAAATGGTATTAGATAAGCTCCTTCTTATGTTCTCATGTGGTAAATATGCATGACCCCACCCTGTGCCAATACTGAGAAGAGAAAATGCTGTGGTCACAAGTGATAAGTAAACATACACGTGGACTGTGTATCTTTAATACTGGTTATGCAAACAACCTTTCTTTTTCCTTTCCCTAGGAACGTTATGTGGCAAGCCTAATGCCTTTGCAAAAATGCATATCACCATGGAAGGTAAGGAAATATAATTGGAATGAGCTGGAAATCGATGATTAGAGAAATAGATATGGTATGCTAGTAAATTTTTTTTTCTTTCCATAGAGTCCACCACAGCTGAGGCAGTTTAGCCAAGATGACTTCATGAAGACACTGGAAAAAGCAGGACCACAGCTCACATCAGGTCTAAAAGGAGACTGGATAGGACTTTACAGGTCATTTCTTAGATCAGCGTAAAATATTAAATTATATAAATGAAGACAAATAGTAAGACAAACGCTCTTTTCCTGAGCAAACTTATTATCAATATTGATTTGAGTAAGACTTACTTTTAGAATATATGGTTTAGTAGGAGTTGATAGTAATTAGTATACTTCACTCGCTTAAATCTGTTTCTTTGTAACCTGTTCACGGTTTTCCTAAGATGATACTAACACTACAGGTCTCTCTATATCAGTAGTATTTGTGGTTTTATTTCTTGTTCTAACTTGATTCCTCCTTCCAATCAAACACAAAGATAAAAATGAGGATCTTTCATACTGAGCCTTGTTTTTTTTCCTGACAAAATTACTAATTCTTATTGTCTTTCAGACCATTTTTCTTGACATCGTTTTCTTGATTCTTGTCTTGATTAATAGAAGCACCTGTTATACTCCACAATATTAAATTTTTTGGAAAGTAAACAGATAAAGAGTCCTAATATCTTCTTCAACCTCAAACACAATTACTTTACATTTGATGATGTAGAAAACAGTGTTATCAAAATTGTAATTAAAATATAAAATGTATTTTGCTTTGGTGTTTTACCAGGCATTTTTTGAAATCGTCCAACTTCGACGGTTGGTTTAGGAGCCGGCAGAAAGAAATGACACAGAAATTGGAGGCCCTTCATTTAGAAGCACTCTGTAATGAGGTTAGAAAAACGCGTGCTTATTTATCATCTTGTAATAAAATATATTCTCCCTCAGGTCAGTTTTACTCCTGCTGTTTTCATTGGTTGAACATAAAAATGTTAACAATTTTGTCAAGTCTGATCTAGCAAAACATGAATTTATTAACCAAGTACAAGTTTGAACTAAGATAGCAAAAAAGAACAATATGAAATAGAGTACACTTTTTTTGTAACGACTGTCATCATTTGTAAAATGCGTCTTTAGTCCTTTTTTGTTTTGTTGTATATTTTGAAATGGAATATTTCCCCCTTCCTCTAAAAATTTTTTTTTCTCTTATTCGATAATGTTATTTCATTCACTTCCTTTCTTGGCATTCCAACACATTTTTAGTTGTGATATAGTCTGTAGCGTTGAAGGTACAAACTGAGTGAGTACCATAGAAGATTGACAACTAACTAGATAGGGATAGTAAATAAGCCTACAACTGATCCATAGTAATTGGAAGCTGAGAAGTAAAATCTGTGTATTGATACATAACAAAATGCCACATAAATTATCTGATGTTGTAAGATCCATTTTTACTTAAGCTGAAGTGGATATTGGTATAATTTGAGCCGGAATAACTGATAAGGAAAGGTATCATAAGAAGAAGAGATTGTACAGCTAAAGAGGGAAGAGGAAGAACAAAAAAATAAGTCAACACCACAGCTTTAAAACAAACAAAAAAATTGCACTGGTTATTTTAAAAAGCCATTGATTTTCATATCTTGCCTTGTCAGTTCCCAAACAGTACATTGTAAAATAGATTGTTCTTGTAGAGTGGCCCAAATAATTTGCAGAGCAATGGCTAGGTCATTTATCTCAAGTCTGTCCAACGATATTTGACATTAACTTATTGAAAAAAAATTTCTTTTGATGTAAGTGTTAACATCTTTCTGTACATGAGGAAATGTCTTTAACAGGTGAATAGTAAAGGGGTAGGGGAACAAAACTTCCGTAAGAAAATTCACTTAATGAACGTATTTTACTAGTTACCGACTATGTGATCTCCTTTAATGCCCTAGAAACAAGAAGTGCTGCCTGGCACTATTGTAGCATTTCATGGTCCTTGCAGATCTGATTTGGTAAACATTCACTGCCTTTTTGCATTGCAGATGTATTTTCGACACTAAGCCTGTTTGGCATGGTTTGTTTGTTTTTTTCATTTCTGTCCTGGTCTCCTGTTTCAGTAAGTCCTGGGCAAACATACAAATAAAGCAGATTTTGCAGCTCACAGTAGAGACAGTACATGAGTAAAATGAGTTTAGTAAATGGCATGAGAACAAGGAAAAGGAGAAGACCCATTATGAACAGCAGGTGTGAATTAATACTACTTCTGAAAATTATATGTGTTGCCATAAATATTTCAATGCTTAATTTTTACTCTTTTAGAACTTGGTTTTCTGGAGTCAAAAGCATACTGAAGTAGAAACGGTCGATCTCGTCTTAAAGTTAAAGAATAAACTGGTAAGTCACTGAATTGAACGGCTCAAATTTGCCCGTCTTAACTAGATAAAAGTATTACGTAGTTGGGTTTACAGGTACTTAAATGAAAATATTCTTCAAGATCTAGGTAGCTCAAGGAGTCTGTCATGAAGGTTTTTAAAACAAAACCAGTTCATTCCAGCCATGACTGAAGAGTTAGCTAGCTTCCTAACCTCATCCAGCTATGTTGGAAGCATTGCACTAACCTTGTTTTTTTAAAACTAGTTGGAACTTTGTGACTGATGATGAGTGGGAGCAAGGCTGAATCCTTAGGGAAGCAGAAAACCAAACTTCCTTGTGATTACTGAAAGTCCAAATCAGTGTTAGCTCATGCTATTGTGTGGTTGTTGAGGAAACCTGCTATTGTCCAAATTCCTACTCGGTTGGCAAATGAGGAATTCATTTTCCAGATTCACTAATGTCACTTTGGTGTGTGTTAAGGTAAACTTGCATTTTTAGTAGAAATGATGTTATATTGTACCTTTGCAGTTGCAGGCTGACAGAGAACAGCTTCCTGTGAAAACTGACACACTGAAAAAGCTGCAGACACACATCAATGATATTATACTAGCACTTCCAGATGACTTACAGGACATCTTGCTCAAAACTGGCACAACATGATTTCTACAGGGTTTTTTTTGTGCAGAAAACAAAAGGCAAATGTAGTTTCACAGAAAGCAGTGGCTTACCACTTTTGGAACACCGCTCTGTATAGTATATTAACACTACAGAAGGACTGTACTAATAGTATAGCCCACTATACGGTTTTCACTGGGTTTTCCACTTACATACCAATGCAACTAAAGGTATTCCTGTGTCTAATAATGTTTGAAATAAGTGCTCTTAAAGAAAAATCTGTGGGCATATGGAACTATACCACAGCATAGGACCACAGTGCAGTGCTGGCATTGCAGAATGTTTTCTAATTGGTGCTGCTACACCCAATCCTGTTAACTCAGGGGTAAGCAATATTGATCCTGTACTGTCCTATTGATGTAGTCTCTGATTGCTTTTCTTTTTTTTTTTTTCTTTCTTTCTTCTAGTTTTCATCTAGCGATAAGCCCAAGAGGCATATTAGGTGACTTGGTCAAAATACATGATAGTTGTGGTATTTTACTGGTAAATCATTGTTTTCAAAACCATGTCAGGGACAGCTGAAATAATCAGATTGGTTCTTAACTTTCTTCCTTTCTCCTCCTTCCAAAACCATGTTAATTTAGCATCTTTAAAGAAGAGAAGGCTGCTGACACAGATTTCCTGAAGAGAAGTCTCTTCCATTCAGTTAATTAGGGTGCTCTTACTCACATGCCTTAAATATAAAGTAATTGTATACTAATTGGTGGTTTTAAATCCTGAATGTCTGCAGTTTAAAGTGGATCACTAGTGTAAATGAAGTATGCAGTATTCATCACAGGAAATAAACAAAGTGGTGTTCTAATACGGATTTTAAAATCAGAGATTTCAGTAGAGTTAGCTGGTAACAGAGTCAGTTTCAGTTGGAGATGATAGCAGTGAGCTCCTGTTACAAATTATTTATTTTTTGTTACTTACACCAGTAGGGCATTTGAGGAGGTAATGGGGTGGGAGGGAGATGATGTTGCCTTCAGCTGAAAAAACCCAATGGAAAGGTCAAACTGTGGCAAAAAATTGTAGCATGAAATTATTCTCAGAATATGCATATAGCAGACATGCATAAAGAGTAATTTCCTCTTGCATATTACGCAACAAGAATGTGATGTTTGTTGTCTTGAACCAGTTTCGGTGGTATATAAGAACTCAGCTGCTCTATGTGCAGTGTTGTACCTTGACCAGTTTCAAGTAGAATAAACTTGATGCTATACACACAGCATATACTTTTATATGACAAGCGCATCACAGTTATAAAAAAATTTGCTTTTAAGTGCTTGGATAGAATTTTTAAAAACCTACGACATAATCGTGGTATAAGAATATGCTTTTGTATGATAAAATATTTCATACCATCTTTCTAAAAATGTCTTATTAGATATAAAGTGTCACAATGGTATTTTTATGAAAATATGTATTTTAATACTGTTACGGTTTGTATACAATTACTCATGACCAAAAGTTTAATGTATGTATTATATTACTTAAAATACACCACTTCAGCATTAATTTCTAACTTACAAAGCTTTTTTGCACATCCTGATGAATAGCATTTCTAATCCAGAAATTAGTAAGTGGCCATTCTTATACTAAATTATCTTAAATATTTAACCTGGAGCACTATATAGTTTCTTGAAACCATGTAAACTGGTAACAGCTATGATAACTATCACATGACTGCAAATATGTATTTTTGTAAAAAGAAATAAAGGGTTTGATTTTTATTTTTCTGTCTTTGGAAGTTATGTGACTTAGCTGATGGGTGTGATTGGTTGGTTTGTTTGTTTTTCCCCTCCCCTGTGTAAGCAAAGCTGTTCAGCAGCTTGTAAAAACTGCTGCTCAGACTGACTTGATGAAGCTCTACCCCTTAGGTGACCAGAGATACCTGATGTGATGGAGTGGTATTGTAGTTTGATCACGCATCATGGTTGTAATACGATAGAGCTGCAGGATCCTCAAGAAAGCAAATGGCAGAGACCGGCTTCCAAGCAAAATTTATCCAATCTTCAGTCTGTTTCTTGTACACGTCTGAGAGGGCCTTGATAAACATGATAGTGGGAAGTAGACTGCAAGCAAAGCTCATTTCTGGTTCCTTTAACAGAGTTGGTATTAGTTTAAATCCCTGAATAACTAGATGCTTAAACAGAATTGGAATCTTC
The DNA here is from genome assembly GCF_009769465.1 of Tauraco erythrolophus. Taxonomy (NCBI): domain Eukaryota; kingdom Metazoa; phylum Chordata; class Aves; order Musophagiformes; family Musophagidae; genus Tauraco; species Tauraco erythrolophus. The sequence goes on from NC_141476.1 coordinate 14,065,278, forward strand.
AAAAGAAAAGGAAAAAGAAAAGTTGTACTGAGTTGTTTGCTGTCTTCATCAGTGACGTGTCATGCTTTCAGTAAAGGTGGTTCAAAAGGACCTTAACCTGGAACTACAAGTCTAGCCAAAATGTAGTCACTAAAACAGGAATAGTCTTTCGTTATTGCAGGTTTCTGATCTTGTCCTGTCTTCCTGCAGTCCTTTTGCACTGAGCATGCCTGTTTTGACAAGGGATGCTTCAGCCATTCGTAGCGTTGCAGCAGAGGAATTTTATCAGCTGCAGAAAGTAGCTGCCAGCTTGGTGAGCTGGAATTTTCCCACCTGTTTTTTTTTTTGGTTTGGTTTTTTAACTCAATGTGCTTAAAATATAGGTAAAGCCTCATTCATCTGAGGCTTGATGGCCAAAGGACAGTGCAAAAAACTACTAGTTTCAGTAGCTTTGCCTCGGTCTTCATCTGACTTTAAAAAAAAAAAAATATATGTACACACAAACATTGTTTGGACCAGGATGAGAAAAAGTCCCCAAGTGAAGGAGAGAATACCTGGATGATGAGAAAAGGTCCTAGAAAAAAGGTAGCAGCTGTTCAGTAAAGAAATGCTAAAAATAAAGGACCTCAATTGGGTCATCAGAAGAAATTAAGACTGCCTCAAGTAGTGTAACAGGAGAGTAAACTGGGTATGTATAAGCTTTGAGGCTTCTCAAATTTCTTTTAAACAGCGTAAAAATAATGCCAAGAACCAAAACATGGGAGAAAGTGCAATGGAATGTGGTCAAGGTGCAGCTCAGTCCTTCAGCAGTGTTAACATCCATGATCTGAATAGGAGAGAATTAATCAAAAGTATGTTGTGAATAATAGTTATGTCTGATTATACAGAGCAACCACTTACGTTAATGTCGAAAGGCTGATGACTGACAGTCACTTCTAAAGCAGATGTTTGTTAGATTGTACTCAAACAACTGAAATAATGAAAGGCTATTGTACTCAAACAACTGTTTGTACTCAAACAACTATTTGTACTCAAACAACTGAAATAATGAAGGCTATATCTATTAACGACCTAGCTGTAGTGAGAATGTGCCAGCCCGGAGGTCTAGAAAGTAGCTTATTTGAGAAAGAGTCCTTCAAATACTTTTGTTACACTTATCCTCAGCTAAATTCAGGGAAGCTTAACTTTCCTGGCCCAAAAAAAGTGTAAATACCAAGGGCTCTGAAGAGAAAATAGTTAAGTATTGGAAGCCTAGAACTGCACTCCTTAAAACTGTCAGGAAATTGAAATCTAATAGTTAATCAGGATCATATTAACATCTTAGGCACTAACTAGATTAAGTTAAAATATGACTTATTTGAAACTTGAATTTCATAAAAGTATAACTTTTAATCTTAATTCACAACAGATTTTTGTTTCAGAAGAACATGATTTAAAACTCGAATAAGACTTTCAACATGACACGTAAGAAAAGAACAGCCTCAGTTGAGTCTTGCTCCCAGTAGCCCACTGTTAGGATCTCGTTCAGGACTGTCTTTATCAAGGTGATCCGAGATGTTTTTCTTAAACAAATAAGTGAACAGCTTCTGTTTGAAAAGTGTTAGCTACTGTGTGCTGACGTAGTTTCTAATTAGTATAGGTAGGCTCTAATGCCCTTAAAATTTTTTAGGGCTTCTGATTGAACCAATGCTTCGTTAGCCTAGGGAGCTCGGTTGCTTCAGTACTAAATGCAGCTCGTCTATGTGTTGCCCCAAATTTAGTTATCAACATACTGAGGGCTTTTGGCAGAAAAGAAAGAAGCTGTTACAGCTGGTTACGGAACCAAGCATACCTCTCAAAAAAGGGGCGTGTTTCTAGCAAACCATGGCGTGTTTCAGTTTTATTCCCGTGTTACTTCCCTGTACCTATCTGCTGCTTCCTGGCCAAAAACCCGTGTGCCGTTCTGGTGCCAGGACCATGCCGTTTGCCTTGACTGCCGCCTCGGGGACTGCCGAGGGCCCGGCTCCTAGAAACAGTGTGAGGAAAAGATCCTGCAGGAATCACTGTTCCTGTGACAGGGTTGGTTTCTTTATCTTGTTGGTTTGTTTTTTGGTTTTTTTTGGTTTTGTTTTGTTTTGTTTTTTTTAATTGATCTCCTGCTCCCAGCGAGCCTGTGGCCCTTCGGAAGAGGAGCCCGGTGGCTGTCTACCCCAGCCGAAGCGCAGCAGGAGCACGAGACGCAGTGGGATAAATTACTGGGGCTGGGGGGATGAGCCCGCGGCACGCGTGCCGGGGGTACGGGCGCTCCCGCCCGCCGCGGTGCTGCGGGGCCGTGCCCTCAGCCCGGGCAGCTCCTGGGCGCCCGGCGGACTACGCTTCCCGGCGTGTCCCGCTCTGCACTGCCCGCGGCGGGCGGAAGCTGCGGCGAGGCGGGACGGAGGCAGCGACTCCATTCCCCGTCAGGCGCGCGCGGCAGCGGTTGGAAGCAGCCGGGCGCGCGGCGCGCGCGGCGCCTGCCGGGAGCAGTAGTCCCCGCCGCCGCCGGGCGCTCGAGCCGCGCGGCGGAGGGCGGCGCCGCAGCCGGGGGGATGTGGCGAGCGTGACGTGATTTCGTCCGCGTTGGAGCTGGGGTGGCCGTGGCGAGCGTGACGTGGCAGAGAGCGAGGCAGCGAGCGAGGTTTGCCGGTCACGGAGCAGCAGCCGCCGCCGTTGCTGCCGCTTGCGCCTTGTGATTCGGCGTCGCCGGGCGAACGCCGCGCCTTGGCCGCCCGCCCGCCTCCTCGCTCGCGGAGGGATCCGTGAGCGCCGACAGCTCCGCGCCGCGCTCCCCCTCCCTCCCCGCGCGCCTCCCGCCGCCTGCGCCGCCGCCCAGCCCCGCGCCGGAGCCGCCATGGGCCTCACCATCTCCTCGCTCTTCTCACGCCTCTTCGGCAAGAAGCAGATGCGCATCCTCATGGGTAAGGGGCGACAGCGGCCCGCCGGAGCCCTGCCGCCGCAGCGCCCTGCCCTGCCCGGCCGCGGCCGACGGCAGGCCCGGCCGCCCGCCCGCTCCCTCACGGACGCGTCCTGCTGGCGGTGGGGGAGGGGGAGGACGGCGGGAGGGGGACCGCGGGCTCGAGGCGTGGGAAGCCTGCCCAGTCCCGGGGTGTGTGGGGGACGGGGCGCCTCTGCCCTCTTCCCTTAGGGCTGGCGGGGTCGCTGGAACGTGAACGAGCAGAGAGGAGAGAAGGAGCGGTGGGGGAAGGAGGTGGGATCGGGATATGTCCGCCCTTCCTTTTCCTCTACCGCGTTCTCGTTTTCTTCTCTCTTCTGCCCCGGCCCCTCCCCTCCGCCCCCCGATCCCGCTGCCGGAGGTCGCGGCTACCCCGGACGAGGAGAGGCAGAGCCCCGCTCCCCGGGCCTGGCCGCGGGGCGTGCGCGGCCGCAGCCCCTGCTCCTCGCACCTGCGTTTCCGCTTGCGTGGGGCCGGAGCAAAGCGTCGAACAAAGATCGGATTGCAGCGGGCGAAGCCGGTGCCCGCCGGGGGGGGGAACGCGTCGGGCTGCCGAGAGGGTCCCTCTGCCCAGGCTGGTCCGCGCCGCCCCCGGGGCCGTTGTGCTCTCGGCCCGGGGACGCCGCTCCTGCCCCAGCCCGCTGGCTTCGCCAGAAGGATGTGACAAAGCCCGGTGCCTTCAACACCAGGAGCGTAAAAAATTGCTGTATAATGGCCGGTTTTCGGTAATTAAGGTGTCTGTATCTCCGACGCTTGTGAAAGGACGTTTCGGTATCGTGTCTGTGCGCTTTAATTCTCCTGAACCTCGTGCACAAAATCATAAAACCCTGTAGGTTGCTTTTTCAGTGCTTAGTTTTACTGTTAGCCTGTAATTATTCATTTGGAATTAGATTGTGTTTCTCTTGAAACGGACTGTGTAAGAGTTGAAGCCAGCGGCTCTTGAAGATTCTCACTTTAAGATTCTGGTTCAAAAGGTCAAAGCAAGCGCATACTGCATTCTGTATTTCCTCCTCTACTTCAGCTCTTCTCTGCCTCTTTCTACCCCCTCCTGCAAGCTATAGGTACAAAGAGATCTTAACCCTCAAATTTTTCTCCAATTCTGTTACCAAAGTGAAATATGTTAGCATGTCCTAAGAAATTACATGAAGTGCTTATTTTGGTGTAGGCAGCAGTGGGACTGGATCCGAACTGTGAAACTTCTTGGCACACAGCTCATCCTTAACACTGCCTGGGTATGCACAGCAGACACAAAGTGCAGCTTTTTTTCAAGTTATAATTTCTGTGTTCTCCATACATTTTGTGATGACAGAGTTCTTTATTGCATGCACAGTAATTTTTAGTGTATCTCCTCTGTTTGAAATTAGATACTCTCATCCAATTCAAAATAACCTGAGTAATTTTTGGTTTTGATACAGCTCAGTACATCTGTTGGTTTCAAGGAAGTGATTTGACTGTCTCCCTAAAAGCCAGACTGTTTATATGACTCTAAATGAATGAAGCAACATCTTCAAATGAGCTTGACTGTAGGGTATGATAGTGTCTATGGTATTTGTAGTTCTGTTGCACCCTGCAAAATAATCAAAACAAGAAAGCAAAGTCATACAGATCAAAACAGCTTGGAAGGCTTTAGTTTCTTCATTGATAGGTAATCAGTTCAGCTTTAGGTTAGGTACGAGTTAAGGAGCTGAACTTTCTAGCAGTTCGTTCAAATGCATCTTTTTTAATATATATAATTTTGATTTTAAGGCATTATATTCAGATACAGGACTGGATCAGAGCATGAGACTGCACTGTATTTGTTATGTAGTATAAAAGTGCAAACTTTGCTGTGTTGTGATGAGAATGTATCACGTGACATTGCATAAGACGTAATTCGTTTATACGTGTAACGTGGAAAGAAGCTCTTCATAGCATTCTACATGATATATCAGCCCTCTGAGGGGGGATGTCTGAATGAATACTGGGACTGAAGGAAACTTTTCCTCAAGGTGGTAATTTTCAGTTTATGATTTGAAAATGAGCCATACAAGGCTAGGTAGGCATTTCAGTTTTTGCCTGTAGTACACCAGTGAAGTAACTTTATAGGCTAAGGTGTTTATAGAGAAATATTTAGGGGAAAATACTGTATGGGTGAGTTGATAATGAACATACGATTAATTTATAATTCAATCTTCCTTTTCACAGCCCGCTTCTGTTTCTGCAGAACTCAAGATAAAGTAGAATTAATTTAACTCTTAAGACAGGCTTTGTGTCACTGAGTTCTGCAGGATTGAATATTTCTCATCAGGTACCATTACCTACAGCGAACATGACACACTATCTTTTATATTCTCAAACTACATACATGATAAAAGGTGAACATTTAATGCTATGCTGTTATTGAAATTTTGGTTTTTAAAAAATGCACTTGTATAAGTATTTTTCTGAAATATTAAGTTAACATTCTGAGGAAATGCATGTAAATAATTCTTGCATCTTCTCTGTAGTAACATGAGGGAAAAGAAATAACTGTAGGATACTATTGATTGACTTAAAGTTATGACTAGGCAACCAGGGCATTAGAGTGGAAAAACTGAATCCTAACCCTACGTGTACCTGTCTGTAAAACTCTTCACTCACCGTTTCTTGTGCTTAAAAAAGAGAAGTTACTGATTCATTGTGCACCTTTCGGTATGGTAATTTAGTGTTCTGTGTCTTGGTGTAGTTGTGCAAGTGTTAACTGAGATAATAGCTACTCAGAGCTTCAGAACATGAAGATAATTATTAAATACATACGGGAAAAAAATTGTCAGATTCTTTGGGAATCGTGTCACTGTACAGCACAAAACCATTTAGCTGGTTTTCATTTGGTTTTTATTAATCACTGTTGGTTTGCATGCTGTTGATTTGTGTGTGTGTGTTTTCTCGAGAAAGCTGTATGGAGAATGACTCCTTCATGCCCCCCAAAGACTTACCCAGTTGAAATGAAACCTGAAAGAGCAATAGCATATAAAGGGTAAATAAGAGGGATTTTGAGGGAACAAGTATAAAGGTAAAACAGAAGTGAAGGAATACAAACCTGTGGTAAATTGGGATTCATTAATAATTTTTTTTTTTAAGCTGGCTTTTGATTGTAACATGAATGTTGTGAATCAGTTAAATACAGTAGAAGCTTTTTTTTTCCCCCTTCTCTGATTATGAGGAAACATGAATTTTGGAAGCAGCAATGTGCTATATTATGTGGCAAACTTTGGAAATCTCAGTGTGACAACCAAAATCGGTTGGTCTTGATGGGGATTCCATTTAAAAAGACAATTCTCAATTTTTCTGCATCTATAGTTTAAAAGTTCTGTGCTATGATAACTAAGGCAGATTAATTTTTAGCGACCAATGATCAAAGTAGAAAGTTGGTAGATGAGGAATATGATGTGGTCACAGGGGTGGTGTTCTCAGGGACAAGTGAACTACAAGCTTAAGATTTAGAAAGACGAGTGATAGGCTGTGAATAAGAGGGGTAAGGGACTTAGAGCCGTACTTGTTTATAAAAGCAATTAAAAGCACTGTAGATGTGTTTTCTCTAGCTAGAGGAAGAGGATGTTGGTTGGACTCAGTTTAACGATAAATGGTTGCAAGTGCAGGTCTCTGCTTCCCACCTGTACTTTACTGTAGTCTTAATGCTTTGTGGTACTGTTGACTGTCACACCCTGCCTTAGGAGTCCGACACCTCGGTCTTGTTGGTGGTCAGTCACACAGCGGAGTCGTAGTGAAAATGTAGAATTGGAAATTTACATTATTTGGGGATTTAAGACTTAGGTTTTAATGTTGATAGTTCAATCAACCTAAAGATTATGACATGGAAGTAGCTCATAGATTTATGTTTGGTGTTCCAGTGCAAATGTAAATATGTGTTTATTCTTGGACTCCTAAAAGCAATAGTTACACTTCAGAACAGCTCAAAAGATTAGATGTGATTTGGTGCTCTAAAATTCTTGTTCTAAAAAGGGTGATAAATGGTACATTGGCGTAAGAAATATGACGGAAGCTATGCTCTTGATGACTATTACTTGTTTAGACTTCATAAGACTTGCAGTTTGGCTAAAAGAGGCAGTTTTCGCAAATAGGGTCATGATGATTTGCAGAAGCTGCCTTCCCTTGGTTAAAAGCTGCTGTCTCAAGTGTGGAGTCAGAAGAAGAAAGCACATATCTGTAACTCAGCCTGCCTCCGTGCAAAGTCCAACACCTTAATTAGAATTGTGGATAAGAGTGGATTTAAGCAAAGTCTCTGGGCTTTGTGCTTACATAGCTAATGTAGGCCTCTGCCAACGCTGTTGAGGTGGTGGTGGGTCCTGGCACAAGAGCAGAGTGGATAACTGGCGTGATAATTTCTTAAATTGAGGAAATAGTTTAAAATTCTTGACTAGTTTCTAATTTCTTAACTCTGAGTCATATCTTCAGATGGTTCTCGATATGCTGTGTACATTCTTTGAAATGAGATTGGCTTTTTTTTTTCCTTTATCTATACCTTTAGTATAAACCCTAAACACACTGAAACATTTGTGTGGATAAGGCCATCTTTCTTTCATTGCTAATTGTAACAAATCCTGTCAGTGTTTGTTCTACTGATACCTGTTACAGGTTTGGGATTTTTTTGTGGGGGTGGGGAACGGGGGGGGAATGGAGAAAAGTTTGTGAGTATGTGTAGCTTTAATTGATGACTCTCTAAACAATCTTAATGTTCGTTTACTGGGAAGCTATCGCATATAATGCATGTACACAATATGTATTTTCTTGTAAAGATCTTGGCAACCTACACATGCTCACTTTGAGCTATGTGAGAGTAGTGTTGGGCTTTAAGCATTGTGCTATTGAAAACACTGTTTTTCAGCATAGATGGAGCATTTGAGGGTTTCAGAGTTGACTTAAAGGTTTTTCTAAGGCTACCTGACACTCGACTGGTGTGGGGAAAATGCTAACGTTTACAAGTTTCATGACTTGCAGGCTCTCGTGAAACTTCTGCTACTCTCTGTCTTTTTTGCTTACGCTTGCGTTTGGTTCTAAAAGAGAACAACAGTTAGACAATAGCAAACTTAAAACTGTTAAATTGTAATCTGAGCATTTGGGGAGTTTATTACCTGTCAAGGAGCTTTGGTTTTGATGGTACTCTTTTTCCCCGCCCCTCTTCTTTCATGACATTAATGATTAGAAAACCCTTTTTTTCTGAACACACTATGACAATACCAAAGAAACTGCATTGGTATGTATAATCCTGTTCATAGTGTCAGAATATAGGACAATTATAGATAGGGTTTTTAATTAGTTTGCTGTAACAGCAGTTTATGTCTTGAGAAGGAGGAGGCTTTTTAAGAGTTTGGTTTCATTCTGAATAAGTAGGTAATTTAAAATTCCATTTTATTGCAATGCTAAGGAACCAGTTATATTATTAATAGTCCTCAAACCACTTAAAGCTTAATATATCTCAGTCACCAAGTAGGAAGTTAACTTGGAACACTTAAGAATGTTATCAAAGAAGGATAGCGTTTGGTTTCTTATGCAAGTATTATTTAATTAATACTTTGGGAGTTTTATTTTTGTTTGGGCAAAATTTTATTGACTATTTTTAAGTTTCACAAATAGACATCTTATTCAAACTGTTGCCGTGGTTAAGTGTTTAGTATCCACTGTTTATTTAGGTGCTTCCGTGCTAGGCATTGGATTGTAATGTATAGAATTGTGTTTTGGTTTGCTCTTACGTGTTCTGAAATGCCGAAGGATAAACAGTTGCACAGTTTTAGAAAACTGCAGTGTATGCCTGCCGTGTTGGTGATGCTGCTTAGAAAATGTCTTCGAGGCTCCAGTTTATTTGTTTATTTAAGGATGACGTATTTACCATATAGCTTGCATTGAAAAACAGCAAGCTTAAGTTTTGTTGTAGAAAAAGAAGAGCAAATTTCAGTGCAGAAGGCCTTCTATAATGGTCAAAAGTGGAGACTCCTAATGAAAGCCTACTGGTGGGTCTCAGTGAATAGAAGTGACGTTACAGCCCTTAGGGTATATGCGGAGTTTCCTAATGTATGTGGTTTTGTCAATGCAAAAGAAATGTTTTGTCAAAGGGACTGGGATGAAGGAGCTGAGAGTGTCTTCTATTGATAGTGCCAACTGCTCTTGGTGGAGATGCCTGTGAAACTGGCCTTAGCTGAAGGCTGAGTAAGTGAGACCTTCCCCAACTTGAGTGCGAAGTAGCAAACATGGTCAGTTAGAAACTATGTGCTGCTTGTAGATTGTTGCTAAAACCATCCTGACTTACACAGAAGGAACTTTCCAAGTGAATGGTAAAAATGAACACAAATACTAAGGATGATGACTAGAAACTTGTGAGCCTGTAGGTTGTGGATGGAAGTGTGTTATTGAGCTCGTTTTCTTCATTGCTTCTCTCTCTCAGTGCTGGGTAGAGGAGATGGGGAGAAACATACAGTAGTATATTGACAATTACTTAAGACTGTTTAAAAAGTTTTTTTTCTTCTCTGAAAAAAACCCTAATACTCTGTATGTCAAATGGCGTATTTTAAAATCAGCAGGTTGCAGTTCATGTTGTGAACTAAATCACATTTTCTGTTTCTTCTAGTTGGTTTGGATGCTGCTGGTAAGACAACTATTCTTTATAAACTGAAGCTAGGAGAAATTGTCACCACAATTCCCACTATTGGTAAGATAATCAATTCTCAAGTCTTCATTCTTGTTACTCTAAACCTGTGTTGTACAGATGGACTTCTGAAGAGTGTAGGGATTTGCTCTCTTTGCTGTTGGTGTAAGAATCAAGACAAACATGAGCTTTCTGGTACTGCCATAACATGTCAGGCCAAAGATATATCTAGACCAGAATCCTGTGTCTGACAGTGGCCAGTAGCAGATGCTCAGGAGTATAGGAATCAAACAACATGAACCTTTAGCAGTGTGTGGCTGAAAAACTTGCTGAGCCAAAGCTGACATACTTGAATTTTGTTGATTTTTATTTTTTTTTTCCCCATTCAGTCAATTTTCTAATAAGCGATTTTGTGTGTATTTGGGAGAAATATAACTTAGAAGCAACTATCTTTAACACTATTAGAATTACATTTTAACACTAGCATTAACTATTTCTAACTGTTTGACTCTTATTTTAGGTTTCAATGTGGAAACAGTAGAATATAAAAACATTTGTTTCACAGTTTGGGATGTTGGTGGTCAAGATAAAATTAGACCTCTTTGGAGACATTATTTCCAAAACACACAGGTAAGAGTTCTGAGATGGCAGTTGTTAGACCTGTTTTGTAAAGTCTCATTATACATGAAAAGTTGTCTTCTGTCCCTTCCTTTCAGAAGGGCTCCTCACTACTTCCTGCAAGTTCTAAGGGATACCCAGAATTTGTTCTAGTTGAAGCTGGTTTGTTACCCTGAAGGCTTCAAGTATAGCCATGAGTGTAGCCTGGCAAGGATGAAGTCCTTTAGGATCTACCAGTGTTCTGTAATGTCCCAGATCAACTGTTTTGTTTGTGAGGAACTCTTCAACTTTACTATACCCGTGCTTTGATTCGTTTGATCTGGCTTTGTCTTATACATGAAAAATGTTATTGTCTAAATGCCTTCTACATACTCTTTTTTTTTCATAGTCATAGAATGGTTAGAGTTGGAAGAGACCTTAAAGATCATCTAGTTCCAACCCCTCTGCCATGGGCAGGGACACCTTCCACTAGATCAGGTTGCTCAAAGCCTCATCCAACCTGGCCTTGAACACTTCCAGGGATGGGGCATCCACAGCCTTTCTGGGCAACCTGTTCCAGTGTTTCATCACTCTCATTGTAAAAAATTTCTTCCTTATATCTAATAGAAATCTCCCCTCTTTCAGTTTAAAGTCATTGCCCCTTGTCCAGTCACTACTTGTACTTGTAAAGTAGGCCCCTTTTAAGTACTGGAAGGCTTCTCTAAGGTCTCCCTGGAGCCTTCTCTTCTCCAGGCTGAAAAAAACAACACTCTCAGCCTGCCTTCGTAGCAGAGGTGCTCCAGCCGTCTGATCATCTTCGTAGCCCTCCTCTGGACCCTCTCCAGCAGCAGAATGTCCTTCTTATACTGGGGACTCCAGAGCTGAATGCAGCATTGCAGGTGGGGTCTCACGAGAGCAGAGTAGAGGGGCAGAATCACCTCCCTCGACCTGCTGGCCACACTTCTTTTGATGCAGCCCAGGACACGGTTGGCTTTCTGGGCTGCCAGTGCACATTGCCGGCTCATGTTGAGCTTCTCATCAACTAACACCCCAAAGTTGTCCTCCTCAGGGCTGCTCTCAGTCCATTCTCTACCTAGCCTGTATTTGTGCTTTTCTAATCAGCTTTAAAGTATATAGCTTTTACTGTGCTAGATCAGTGTATTTAGTACACTGAGTATCTAAAAATACTGTAAAAGATTTTGTAACCAATTGATTAAAAGCGTCCACTTCATATTGATGTGACCGCTGTCATTTTCGGTGACGTAAATGTCATTCTTTCCCTTGGTTCCCAGTTAGTAAGGTAAATTGCTTACTAGTGTTAGAAAACTTCAGGAGTGACTGGTCTGTGGTTTTTTTGCTGTATCAAATGTAGAGTTGTTTCCGAGAAACTTCTGTGCAGCGTAATGCATGTGATTGGGGCAGAAAAATTGAGATGTCTGGATTGATGAAAAGGAGCTAGCAAAGTATTGTTGTGAATAGAGTAACACGTAATTTCAGTTCCTTATTCAACCCTATTACTAAATATATTTAAGAGTTGGCTTTTGGTTTCTTAAAGAGAATGATAAAATGTAAGGTTTTCAGACTGAAATTTTAAGAGTAAATAGTATATGTAAGGAGACACTTGAAAAACAGAGATGCCATTGGAAATACTGTTTGGTACAAACTTTTTTAAACAAATTCAGGCCTTGCTTTAAGGGTGTGCGTTTTTTAAGTGAAACATGAGATGGTGAAGCACTTGTGATTCTCTTGTTGCATTTAACATGATACAGTGAGTGAATAAGGAGGGGGAGAGTTTGCTTCTGGAATTTTGCTGAGGTCTTTTTTTTCTTTTTTTCCCTTCAAACTAATGAATCCCACACTAGTCTATAAACTGACTTTTGTGGTGTTTACCTTTTTTATTTAGATCACCTAGCTTTATTTGCAGTTGAAACTTACTATGTACTTGTTCAGACAGGCATCTTGCATTGCATAAACAGAAATTTCTGTCAAATTTGCTTACCTAAGAGAGGGCACAGCCACAATATTCACTGTGAGTCTTTTTGTTTTTAAAATAGTACTGCACGTTTACATTGGCTTTTCAAAACTGCTTAACATCTTTACAGGGCCTCATTTTTGTGGTAGACAGCAATGACAGAGAGAGAATCCAGGAAGCAGCAGCAGAGCTGCAGAAAATGGTAAATATCAATAACTTTCTGAAATATGATTGTTATACTTTTGTCATATTTTTGGATGTGCATCAGCTGCCCTAAGACATTTAGGATTTTAAAATTTTAGGGGGTTTGTACAGTGCATATTATCTTGACATAGTGCACTGAGTCGTAACTACCACTCTGTAAAGAGCTTTAGCTCAAGAACTACTAATGTGTTAAACCTTTCGTTCCTTCATAAAACCTTAGTAGAAACGCAGCAGATGAAGAAAAAATTATGGAAAAACAAATTAATGCTAAGAATTTCAGCAGCAAGTTGCCAGTAAATTTAAACTGCCTATTGAAAGAATGTTTCTGTACTTGTAGAAGTTCTGTGGGGTCCTAGTTAAATTTCGCTCAGTACTTACTAGTGACTTCAGAAACGAAAATGTCTATAACCCTTAAATCCGTATTTAGTTTTCTTCAGTGCTTGTTGAAGTAATTGAAGTACTTAACTAGGCTAATTTAATAACATGACCGTTTTTTCCGTTAGCTTCAGGAGGATGAGCTGCAAGATGCAGTGCTGCTTCTGTTTGCGAACAAACAGGACCTGCCAAATGCCATGGCAATCAGTGAAATGACAGATAAACTAGGTCTTCAGTCTCTGCGTAACAGAACTGTAAGTGCTAAACTTCCTGGTTGCTGAGCTCGTCTTCCTTTATTATTTATCATAAACATAATCTCACTTTAAAGGAAAGGGAAGTTTTCACCTCTCTCTGTAGAGAGATGCGCATACGTGCTATTAAAGCCTACAGCGCATAGTTTAAGGTCCTCACTCAAAATAAGTTATTTAGAAGTATAATCGAATGCGTACAGCTGTTGTGGGTGTTTCATCTCTCACCTTTTCCTGGAAAAATACAGATATTCCTGGCTGTCACTGAAATACAGCTGTCAAACATTTTTGACAAAGTGTGCGGTGGGCTTTCCTGATTTCCCAATACTTGCTATTCTGGGGAAGAAAATGCATTCTGCTTTCTCACTGCTACAAAGATAGGAGGAAATTAAGTTGCTCCTGAATCGTTCTACCTGCACCAGCCTTTAAGACCTAGGGTTGCTTCACATAAACCACCTATTCTCTGTAATACTCCCTTAATGTCTATATGTTGACACAGATTATATTGATAGAAGATGTGTTAGAGGTATGTTAATTTAAATCATTACATGTCCATTTCCTGAAGAGCAGTCTTTCAAAAACAAGAAGCTAGTTTTCAGCTTATAAGCCAAAGACAAGTTCTGTATTTGTTTCTTGATGCACTAAACGATGTCCTAGCATTTGGTAGATCAACACTGAGTTTTTTGGATAATGCCTGAGACCTCATCTACTTTTAAAAACTTATAAAAATACTATGTTCAATATTGACTACTTATGGCACAAAACAGTGTTTAAAGAACAATATTTGAGTGTTTTATCTGGCTGTCACATACTGTGATAACACAGCTTGCATTTTGTCAGTTTTTAAGTTTAATCTTTGTCTGTGTTCTGCTTTGACAGTGGTATGTCCAGGCTACCTGTGCTACGCAAGGAACTGGTCTGTATGAGGGACTTGACTGGCTGTCAAATGAACTCTCAAAACGCTAACTCAAACTGGATGGCTCTTTCACCAGGGACATGTTTGATATAAGTGGTCTAGGCTTGTTACAACAAAATTAGTTTGCATCTTGGTTATTACAGTATCTGGAACTGATATTTGGGCAGGATATTACAGCGTTTCAACTTATTTTGTTGCCAATTATTGCTTACCAAGCTACGTGTTGCAAAGGTAGCAATATGCTTGGGTAAAAATCTCCTTAACTTGGAAAAAGTGTATCTTCTGATTTTATTCCCCGTTAGTCTAAATGCCTGAATATAGTTATTGTGACATCTTTAAGATCTGTTTTGAATACTCTTTTGAGCCCAAATAAATTAATGTTTTAATTTTTTTTTCTCCCTGCTATTTTTAGTTTACTGATGCCCTATTTCATTCCTCAGACAGTCTGCTGATTTAAAAATGTAGCATTCCATATGTATTTATTTCTCTCCCTTGCCAAAACGAATTCCTAATACTGCTTGTTCCAGCCAAGGAAATGCTCTAAAACACTATACAAATCTACTGCACTGAGGAACATTTTATTAATCCTTGGGTTCTGTCAGCCCAACTTGCCTTTGTGTGAATTGGATTTGATGGGTAGAATAGTTCTGTGCTGGTTGCGAAGAGCTCATGTTGAGGTTGTTTTTAATATTCAGCAGATTGTCTTCCTTTATATTGTATCTTTTTTTTTTTTATGTTGCATGTTGCTTTTTGGTATCAGCCTGACTATTTTTGCCCAGTGTACAATAGTTCTGCTGAAGTTTTACTGTTTGTTGGTGAACATATCTTCATAAAGAAATTTTGGAAAATTCATCAAACTCAATGGATTAGTTTCTTCATAACCCACTTGGAATTATTCCTAATAAAATGATAAAATGTATAGTTCTGTGTATGCTCTTCTTGATTCCTGAAATAGTTGAACTGCAAGTTATCACTTATTCTTTTTACGTATACTGAGCTTTCCTGCAGCTTGAATGCGAACATCAATCTCGCATTGTCATTTGCTTGGAGCTCTGTAGAGCAGGACATGGAAGGTGGACAACAAAGTTGTATACAGTGCAGTAGAGTAGCTGTCATCAAGACGTACATAATTCTGTAAGTGTATTTTGAAGTTGTAAATCTAAAATTCCTTTCAAGATGTCCAGATATGAAAATACTAACAGTTACAGAAATGGTAATAAAACAAATACGAACTACCTGAATAGTATGCATGTCTGTTTCATAGTTGTATCTACATTTAAAAACTTTCAACATGGGTTCTAGCAGGAAAATCACAAATTCTATTGAAGTTAACTTGAACACTTGTGCAGGGATTTAGTCAATATTATGTTAATGGTGATAGTCACCAAAAAAAATCATCTCTACACAACTGCTACTGTCGGCTTTCATATTTCTGCCTCCTTATACCTCTGTAGTTCACAAGACTTAAACATGTTTTTTGAGGCTGCTACTAATGGGCATTTTAAAATCTGTTTTTCTATTACCTGTCTGCTGTACGGATGCAAATATGGCTCAATTTTTCAACTGAAATATTCTAATCTATTAATTGTTTGTCTTTAGGATCCCAAAGCATGATTTCACTGCAGTTTTAGGCTGAGCACCTCTCTCATTTTTAGCTCAGGTCTTGTTATCCTTGCTACAAGAAATCCCAGTGACAAGGTTTGGTAGACTGAAGCTAGCTTAGGTTAAGAGCAGCTTCCAAGGCAGCTTCTGCCGAAACTGAGGTTTAAGTTTCTAGGAAGTGCTGTTACTGTGAACACAACTAACCAGAGAAAATTCCAGAGCTCTTGAATACGGTCATTAACTGTCTTCAATATGTAACAGAAACCCAGGATACAGTGTAAGGTGAGTAGGGTTTTGTTTTTACCTTTAATGAATTGCTGATTACTTATTAACCAAAGTTGATATATCCATGCATTGGGTCAGTAGTTGTTCATATGCATATTTCTAGCAATGCAGTTACTTGAAACAACCCTTAAAAGGAACACCTTGTTCAGAAGAGGGCTGGTCTGTAATACAGATTGCATTGGTAGTCCCAGTAGGTTAAAAAGAACCAATGCTTGTGACAAATCAAGTGCCATCTCCTCTTCAAAGGAAGAAGTTAGAGGTAGACTTTAAGTAAAAAAGCAGATACTTAGAAACAAATTAGGCTTATTATCTTGAAGGAAATGTTCTGTTTGGTAGAGATGAAGATTTTCTTGGTTTAATTCTTTTGAATGCTTTTAAGTAGTTAAATACTCAGGGTTAGGTAAGCTCTGTTTAGCCACTACACTTTTGAGTTACAGCATGTGTATAGAAGTTTGTATTTCAAAGAGTCGCCATGCTTTACTTTGTGTACCATTAGGTTGCAATTATGATATAAAGAGTAATTTCACAAAATTAAAATCAGAAAGTAGTAAAGATCTTGAGCCTGATTTAAAAGTGATGAGATCTGTGTGAGGAGTTAAGGCTACATCTTACACTGACGTGTAGTAAGACAAAGTCAATAAAACTCTAGAGTGTAATTGAGTAGTCACTGTAGTGTTAATCAGAGCATAGAGAGGAACTGAAGAACGTACTTCAATCTTCCTGTAAATAAATAAGATCACACTTGACTTGATCTCTGTTACTAAAATGGCGTTTGCCTCTACTCTGTAAGGCTGTAATCTTGGAAGCAAGGTCTCTGTTACGCAGTTTATTCAATGTAATACTAAGCTGTGGAAGGGACAAGACACTTGATGGGCGGTGGAATAATGTCACAATGACAGAAGTGAATAAACTTTCCCTCAGGTTATTATATTCTCATCAACTGTTCTCAATTCTCTAAACATTTTCAAGGTACACTCTAGATTACATGTTCTTGGTTCTAAGCAGCAGTCCCAGGGGTTGGTGCATGTGCTTAGAAAGTCACCTTGTCTTCAGATGACAAGCATAAAGTAGTTAGTTATGCACGTTCTTACTGGCTATGGCTATGAGCTGAAATCCTGGTGGCTTTCTTTTTCCTTTGGAGTTAGTGCTACTTTTGTAGCTGGTATTTGTCTGTTAGTGCAAGAACAAACTTTGTCCTGATGAGTTGGGTTTTTATTATGCTGCCTTATCTCTTTTAGTACCAGGATCACATGCAGTATTGAAATCTGTATCATATTCCATTAATATGGCTGTCAGTAAATTCATTAGCTGTGTCGGTGACACTTTCTTAAACAGATCAAAGAAGATGAAACGCTTCCATCACTGGCTTTTATTCCTTTTTGAATTACTGAAACACAGAGGATAAATTGTACATCCTCTTCGTTAGTTAGAGGCTGATAATTTGTATGCTAGTCTTACACAAAAACAGTACAACTCTACTACTGTTAAGGCACTGACTTATTTAAGACATTGTGGGTAGGAAAAAAAAATACTTCTGTTGCTTTGTGGCGTTCTTTAAAATAGTTATTTTCTGGCTAAAGCAATCATAACAGTGACCTATATATGTTGTATATCAGCAACAATGTATAATGCAGCCCTGCTCTCCTGGAGAGCAGATGAAATTCTCATGAAGATTCAATTTTGTCGTGTCTGTTAAGAGGTTAGATATACTAACTTTGTTTGTGATTTCCCTGTCAGAAGTCAAATACCTGAACTAAGCTGTTGTTCCAGAAGTTCAAAATCTTGGACAGGCACAAGGCTGCTAAAGATTTGCTCTTCATTCTACTGTAAAGACAGGAAATCCTGAGTTCTAGTAGCTGAAATTTTTCATTGTGTAGCATCAACTCCTGTATTCAAATAATGGGTAAGTTCTACTGCACTGGGGAGTCAGTCTAGCAGTATTAATATACTAGAGTTTATTTCAGTGTATCAGATGGCCAGCTTAACTACAGAGAGCAAAACACTGAAGAATGAGTGTGTTTTCTTTTATTTGGCCATACGGACATAATTTATCCCTTACATGTTCAGTACATGTGTGATTGGCTTTTGAGGTTTTTTCCTAACATTAGGAGAACAGTTTTGCATGAATATTCAGATGAACATACAGACCAGAGCAAAAGGCTTGTTTTCATTTTCTCACATGTAACTGACTTGATCACCAATCGTAAAACAAATAGTAGTGGATATTTGCTGTTTGTTTTTTTAAAAAGCCTTTTAAAAAAGGCTTTATGAATAACATAATCTAGAACTTGTTCTGCAGCTATTTTGTAGATAATCTGCAGACTTTGGTTCAACTGTTTGCAAGCAGAACATAAATCAGTTCTAAATGCATCAGGAATTGGCAACAAATGCTCCAAGTGTTTCTACTTCCTTGGTTTGTTCTCAGTGTTTTCAACCTATACCCATAAAACAATGTACTGGAGGCAATAGAATGCTTCGAGGGCACTTTCAGCATTGGTGTGGCTTGTGTAAAAGTGGTTCAGGGATTTGCCAGTAATGAGAATTCAGAGCACAGTTTGCATTCCCTTGCTCATCTCAGTAGCCTTTATATTAAGATCTGAACAAGAGCAATTTGAGTGCAATATAATGAAACCTTGGACATCACCTTGTCCCAGCACATCTTTCCCACCTTTATCAAGAGTGGTATTGACAAGGGACTTGAGTAAGAAATGACATTTGATATGCTGCTCTTGGACCTACCATAAAGCTTAGCTACCAAATGTGTCATGCAGTATGCAGAAAGCCTCAGGTTCTGTTAAGGGATCTGATGCAAATTCTAGGAAAACTGAAATGTTTTAAGCTCTTCTTCTTACTGGGTGGAAGTTGAAAGTCTTGGAACATTTTTTTTTTGATGCTAGGAATGTGAGAAATGAGGCAACTACACAATTAATTTGAGGTGTTGAAAGATCTGACTGCTTAGCATGTTGGGTATTTTTTCCCTTCCTTTCTTGTACCATTTTTCTCCCTCCTTTTCTTCCTCCTCTCTATCATACTTTGCATTACTGTTTGCTTTATCATGATACATAAATGCATTTTACGGAAGGCTTGAATTAGTCCCTTCAAAACTAGCAGTGATAGAAGAAATACTCGTGTGAGAATTCAAGTACTGACTGTCGCAGGTGGCTAAGACCCCTTTGGTATGCAAAAAGATCAGGGAACAAGTTCCAAGCTGCCAGACAGGTCTGAAGGATCTGGCAGAACTTGGTTGGGTTTGGTACATATCAAATACATAGGTAAACTACATTTCACAATAACCAGAAAAACCCCAAAACTATTAGCTAAGTATCTGTTATCTCCAGAAGGACAATCTTTCAGTGCTTCTAGTTCTAGTAATGTTCTTGTGAGTGACAAGTTTGTCCGCAGCAGGAGCCAGTGTGAAAGAAGAAACTCCTCCCTCCCAAGACAACAGCTAGTCAGAGCAGATGCTGGAGCAGTGCTGTCTCTCTTTGAGTTCACTGCATCAGAGATGGGAAAGTCGATCAGAAAGCAAAGTGAGATGTTTACTTTTCCATTCTTCCTTAAGGGCTGGTCTGGGAAAGTAGAGTAACAAAAAAACACCAACAATAACAACAAAACCAAACAAAAAAACCCAAACACATTTGAAAAGATGCAGAGAGAATCTTGCCCAATTTTTTGATGTGAAGGATATCAAGGATTCCAGTTGCTGGAAGAGGAACACAGGTGAGTTTAGGTTTTAGTGATAGGACAAGGGGCAATGGCTTTAAACTGAAAAAAGGTAGATTTCAATTAGATAGAAGGAAGAAATTCTTCACTCTCAGGGTGGTGAGGCACTGGAACAGGTTGCCCAGAGAAGTTGTGGCTGCCCCATCCCTGGAAGTGTTCAAGGCCAGGCTGGATGAGGCTTTGAGCAACCTGATCTAGTGGAAGGTGTCCCTGCCCATGGCAGGGGGGTTGGAACTGGATGATCTTTGAGGTCCCTTCCAGCCCAAACCATTCTATGAAATAAAATGGAGGCAAGCTGAATGGAGTTCTACAAATCTGGGTTCTAGAGGTGATTTAGAGAAGAAGAATTAATTACTGGCCAAGGTCCAGATGTGTAGGGGGAGCTAAAATCACCTTATGTGGAGTAGGAAGCACCATATTTTACCTCACATAGATGTAAATATAGCTTCAGAGCATGGGAGATATGGGCCAAAGGTGTACCAAAAGGGTACTTTTCATCCCCCAAAAAATCACAATTCTTTTGAATTGTGACTTTTTCCTATTCTAGACCCTGGTGCTGCATTCTCTCCAGAAATGTCTGACTGGTTCCTGACACATTGCTGCTATTGGTAGTCAGCCTGTGCTGCTGCATTTTACTCATTAAACCAGGGATGCTTGGGCTGGAGAATCTCCAGCGCTACCTCGTGGGGCTGAATTTCCTCCTGAAGATGCTAAAGGATTATCTGCCATGTGCAAGGGCCAGCTAATTTTACTGGGCCTGCTCCAGTGCCGTGTTTTTTCCCTTACAGCTGCCAGCTTTCCTGTGCGCTCTCTCTCCTTGGTCTGCACAGAGACAGAACCAGCAACCCAAGTACCCGCACGGGGAACGAGAGGGACCTGCTGCCACGTGGAAGGGAAGCAGAATGCCAGGCAAGTCTCTTCTCTGAGCAGCTCCATCTTCTGGTACTATGGAGAAGCTGCAGATTTTTAATGTTTCGGGTTTGGAAGCTTAAGACGAAGTAACCCCGTTGTAATGGATAGGTTTTTAAAAAGGAGAAAAAGAATGTTTTTCAAAGTTGTAAGGGAAGCTCAGTTAGGCTATGGAAGCAATAGAATTTCACTTCCAAACTTAACAATTGCGGTCTTAATCTTCTAAGTGACTGAGACTGCCACATTTCTCTTTCCAGTCTACAAGCCTGCGTTACTCAGTGGAGTTTGGTTTGGTTTTTTTTTTCCCCTCAAATTTTTTAGAGCTGGCAAATTGTAGAAGGCCTCTGACTCAGCTCTAGTGTTATTTTCAGTGTTTTTCCAAGGTGTCAATACTTAGATTTTCTTCTTGAACAGATGTTTCAATTAATTTTTCTGCCCTTGAAGATGCCATATGCTTGCAAACGTTACATCTTCAGGTGTAAGCTTTCTCTCACTTACTAAATTAGTAAATCTTCTTCGCTCAGATACGAGTTTTACAGCCTCTGTTTACATTCTGTTTGCAAGACTTTTGCCTCACTCCTGTATCTTGAAGTTTAGTTATGAATCACTGATACTTTTATTATCAACTTTGTAGTTTAGAACAGTACAGACATCACCTTCAACTCATGCAAGACTGAACTACATTTTACTTTTTAGTTAGACCTATCAGAGAACAGTACAGTAACTGATCAAGGACCCTACCCAAAATATTTAGGGCTCCATTTTACAGGGCAAGCACTGTCCTTCGCCCTGTTGTGAAGACCTAACATCATTCTTTGCCGCTTTCATTGCCACATTCCCCATTTTGCTTCCTTTTTTTTTTTTTTTATCCAAAGACCCTTAGCTATCATTTGGCTTAGCTAAAATGCTAACTCAAGAAAAAATTAATTCTGAAGGTTTACATATAAGCCTGTCAAAGCCCATGAAAATAAATGAGCACGCTTCCAATGAAGCCTTGTGTTTTGTGGCAGATCAGCTTAACAAGTGAGTGCCTTGCCCCAGGCCTTGATCACTTATTCCCACCTCCAAGCCTGTATCTCACTCTTTGGGCACAAGAGGATTTATGGTGAATCAGCTCAGGATATAATGACTCGTTAAAACAATAACACAATCAAGAAAATTAAAGGCCCTGTATTTTTAGCTGGATCACTCCCTATTTTAGTTTGATGTGACATGAGCAGGAACAAATAGCCAGAATTCAGAGGTGGTAGAGCAGGATCAGTTAAGAGAGGCTGGGATGAGAGGAAGATGGAAGGTAACTGCCGAAGAAAGCTACTTGAGAAGGACGTTTACATGAGACCGTTAGTAATACAGGCTTGTACAAACTTTTGTGTTAGCAGAACAGTCCTTTTGTCAATTCCCATTTACCTGTGTTTTTATTTGTAGTCAGTAACAAAATTCTGGGCAGTTCATGAGACTTGTCTTTTCGTGTCATAATGTTTGAGACATGTTTTGAGATTTCTGGCCCTGCATCTTTTTAGCCTTGTACGTTCTCTGGGACTAAACCTGCTTGTTGGCTTTACTAGTGCAGTTGTTTATCACCATCAACTTGTTAGATACTCAAATACTACAGTATCAAAAACCAGTCGTAATTTTATTAGAAATAACATAGAAAAGGCTGAAGGCCAGATGTTTACAGGCTTTTGCAAAGCACCACTCTTCACAGTATAGCAGGTCCTACAGCAAAAGACATGACCAACAACCCTCAGCAATACACTACTTGAAAGCAACTGCCTATTTTTAGTAGCATAAAAAGAGTCTGGTGAATCCCAGCTTATATAGCTATAACCTAGAGTCCACTAAAACACAGCGGACTGAGAAGTAGCTAGTTGTGCAAGTATAGCATATACAACTTTTACCAACCTGGGCAGACTTGTTTTGCCATGAAACACACCAGTAACTGGAAAGAAATCAAGTGATGACAGTGACAGACAATTGAAAAGAGAACTTTATTTGATGAGTGATCCAGTGAAATGTTTTTCAAAGGATGTTTGTTTCTGATGGACTAATGTTGCAAGAAAAGCAGCTTGTTAAATGACTGAAACCCTTCCAACACATTCAACAAAAGTACAGACAAAATACATTTTCCCACATCTTTTATGTCCTACAAAATAGGGAAGACTAGATCATTTCTAGAAGGAAAACTGTGGGTAAAAAGATTAAAAATTCAGGTCATCTTTGTATGCAACAGAGGAACAAAATAGAACAATTGTGATAAAGGTTTGCAAGTCACTTATGTTTCTTTTTCAAGATTTAGGCACAGATAGCTAATGCACCACATCAACTATTCTGTATCTTCCCCCTACCTGAAAACAGATTATATTGTTTAAAAAGCTCCCTCCCATCCAGAGTTGGCTGTCCTGGACTTCAGTCTTTCCTTTACTGCCATTGACTATAAACAACAGAAGAAACAGACATTCAAAGTAGATGCTACCTATGTATGTAGTCCAATTTTACCAGGTGCTAAAATTACCCTCATATTAAGTGGTCTTAACCCTACCACCTATCTTAAGTGGTCAAGCAAAACACTTCCAAGTCAATTATAACCATCGGTTGGTTGTTGACAGAAAGTCTATTCACTGATAATTAAAGAACATCTTTTCAGACGGTAGTAGGTACAAGTATATTGTTCATGCCACTTACTAAAAAATCGGGGCACAATAATGGTAAGTGAACAAGACAATTTCTGAACTTATTCTAACAAATCGTCTTGTCATGACAGTAATTCCAATAAGGTTGAGTCAACTAAATCCATTTGTTTTCAGGTTCTGCATTTGGTTCTGAATTAAGCAGGGTTCAGTTTATAAACCGTCTTATAAATCAGATTAATATATTTTTAACAAAATAATTCTCAATCCTTTAAAAAACACCAATAAAAAGGTATACGATAATCCAATTTTCAAACCCCTCATCTTAAATCTATTTTTCCTATTAGAATATAAAAAGAGAAGGGAAAATTCACGCAAATATTCTGAACAGTGTGATAATATTCAGTAGAACCATTAAACACACGAATTTTTCAGTAATCTTTTTGACTTTCCTTTTAGTATACAATCCAGGCTGTAACCTCAGTTCCCCAGTGGCAAATTAAATCTGTTTGAAAACCCCCCAAAAGCACCATGCAAGAGTGATCTATTTCCACTTTAAGTCACATATTAGTGCTATATGGTCAGAAGGATGTGAAACACTTGGCAAAGCTTGATGGGTTGTTACTTCTTCATGACTTGGCAATGGAATGACCTGTTCAACCTCTAGAGTGTTTTTGTCAATGAAAATGTAGTCCAGACATCCATGAAACCCACCAACGTAGTTTGTATAAGCAGGTTCTCCACAAGCACTTAACAGTTTGAAAGGATGGCTTAGAGGCATATTGCACCTTTCTTCTTCACCGTTCGAGACCCAGTCTTCATGGTCTTCAGCAATGCTCCCACTGTTAATAAAACTGTAAGTTCCAGACGATGGTGTACTATTAAAATCTCCACAAAATATGACTGGTATACTAGGATACAAGTCACATGCGACGTGCTTGATGTGAGACAAGGCTACAGCGATTTGGATGAGGCGGATGTTCCCACCTAAGAATATAAAAACATATTAAATACTTCACAGTAGCATTGGAGGAATTTTCCAAGTTGCTCATTTAAGTATATATCATGCATAGCTCTGAAAGGGCAATCTCATTTTAAATTTTCCGTGCACTATGTTTCAGAATAGTTTTCATAAATAAGCCTTTGAAGTTTGTGACTATGAAAGTTTTAGAGAGGCGGACAGTGTTTTAATTTAAACTCGCACATGCAAGAACTCTGAACCTTAAACACCCATATTACAGCAGCTTTCCATTTCATGGCAACCCTCCTAATAATGTTCCTGAAAGGCACAGAACCAAAGAAAACTGATTTATAAGAGAAGAATCTCTTCTAAAAGCTTCTGTAGCCCAATTTGGTTGCCCTCCTGGCAGTACCCCAATGTAGCTCTTTCAGGTACAATAGGATTGGGAAGCCATGAGCACACACAAAGCTGTCTCTATTTTATGGTCTACTCTTTGGGTCCATTGTGTGTAACATGACTTGCCTTGCTTTGAGCTGTATTCTACTGACCCCCAGGCAGACCAGAAGAATCTTACTCCAAGGAAAACAAATAAAGAGACCTAGCAGCCTGGCTCGATTCATCTAGGTAAGAAGCAAGGCAGGAAACCCTCAGTTCCAGAAGAAAAGGTTATAGCTGCAAGAGAATGGGGGGAAATCTATTCTCCCTAGGAAGGACTTTACAATCCCAGTTATCCTACATACCCGAGCATAACAAAATTACCTTTTGGATGCCAGTATAGGTGGGTATTAGCTACACAAATCTTCCTGGAAGGATCAGTTGTAGACTGAAGAACTGAAACCTTCAAGAGAAAAGCAGTCTTTGAGAAGTCTTAAATAGGTTATATATTTTTAAAAATACATAGTTAGCTTATGCCTTTATGGCAATCCAGTTCAAAGAATCTGATGCTTATAACTAATGAACAGTACAGCTCCTAAGCTGAGTCTATTCATCTTCTATACAAGGTCTAAGTATTAGCCAATACATTACCACTATATCCAGGTTATTTGACAAGCGTTCTTTTGTCTGTAAGTGTCTGCTTTGGCTGTTTTTCTTCCTTCAATCCATTCCACATTTTTTCATAAGATGTTGCTAATGCTGTACCATTCTTAACTACTTTTATTTTCTATTCTCCCACCTCTGCAAGAGAATTGGAGCTGTGTCTCCGATTTTAGCAAGCAAACTGTAGCACTGCATAGTTGTTAAATTGAACATAAATTTAGAGGTGATTTCAGTTATCAAGGAAAGCTTGTTAGTCCTACTCAGTCCATGAGTGGAAACTTTTGCCAACGAGTGTTTCTGAAATTCCTGACACAGATGCATCTTACACATTTTTACTTACACAATAGCTCTGGTGGCAGACACTCTGGCATCAACAAGCTCACAAACCTGACCAACCTTATTTCTCTCCCTACTGTCACTTTCTAAAGTGGCATTATTCAAGCAAGCTAAATTAATGTCATGTCACTGAGAAGGGATTTAAGTTTTGTGAAATACATATTCTGATATACAAGAGTAACTAGTGAAAAACTTGGCAGCCAATACCACCAACCAGGAATCAATACCTGGCCCAGAATCTCAACAGCTATCTTCATTTTAAAACAAACAAAAAAAAATTTGCCATTTTTACCAAATTTTGGTGATTCCATATATCCAGTTCAGTAAACTCTCAGTGTTTTGTTATTGTTCCCAAGTTCCTCTTCTGCTCTATTCACTACCCCATCCAACAGAGAACATACCACACTATTCTATGTTTCAGATTGTTAATCCCTCACCTCCCTTCTCCCATGGTCAGACGCTCAACAAGCCTAGCTTGGCTGCAGCTGCCTGGAGACAGCAGGAGCAGAGGGGAAAGAAGACGAATGCACGTAAAAGCCGGTACCTGCAGCACAGATGACCTCTGCAGCACTTTGTCCTGCACCAAGGGGTACTTGGCCAGCTTATCACACAGCTCCTTGTGCAGTGGGCCCGAGAGCAGGGCTTCACTGAAAGCCACGTCGTGCCGGCTAAGGAGGCTGAACTTGTCCCGGCGGTAGAAAGTGGCCAGGCCTTCGTGCTGCTTCTCCTTAATCTTGAAGAGCCCCTCGAGTCCAAACGCATCTAGAGCTGGAACCAGGCTGTCCACGAAGACGGACTTATCCACTTCTTGCAAGCAGATAAGGTCGGCGTTGTAGCCCGCCAGCTCCTTCTTGAGGAGGTTCTGCCGGTAGTCGAGCTCCAGGGCGTAGGGAGCGCAGTAGGGGTAGAGCACGGTGCGGGAGAACTCCGTCTGGGCGTACGTGTCGGCCAGGATGTTGTAGGAGACGGCGCGAATGGAGCCCTCGCCGCAGACCTTCTTGGTGTAGAGGTGCCGGGGGTCGAAGGTGCAGGCGCCGGGGCCGGCCTCCACGGGGCCGCTGCTCTCCACCTCGCGGGGCGGCCCGTAGCGCTGCGCTCCGTCGCCGGGCGTGCAGCGCAGCTTCAGCCGCAGCCCCACCAGCGCGTTAGAGGGCGTGAAGACGCGCTCGGCAGCCGCCGCCTCCACCCAGGCCGGGCCGCCGCCCGCCGCCTCCCCCCCGCCGGCCGCGGGCCGCTGCTCGCGGTACCAGCGGAACAGGCAGTGCTGCGGCGCGGCGAACTCGGCGCTCACCTTGGGGCACACGGGGAAGCCGGCCAGGAGCGAGCGCGGCAGCTGGAGCTCGGTCAGCGCCGGCGGGTTGCGCTCCACGCGGTACTGCGCCTCTCCGATCTGCAGCACGGCGCCGTCCTGCCAGGCCGCCGCGTTGGGCACCTCCTCAGCCACCGCCTCCCCGTCGCTGGAGAAGAGCCGCACAGCCGGCGCCGCCGCCGCAGCCTCCTCGGCTGGGCCGCCCTCCGCCCGCGCTTTCTTGCTCTTCTTCGCCGCCTTGGCGTGGCCCTTGGCGGCGTTAGTGGCGATACGGGCCAGCGCCCGGCCCAGCGGCTCAGCCTGGTCCCGCTGCATGTGCCTGGCGCTGCCGTCGGGGAGCACGAACTGCAGGCTCAGCTTGGGCTCGGACGGCACACACCGCACCACGGCCCGCTCCATGGCGCCGCGAGGGCCGGGCGGGCGGCCGGCACCGGCGGGGAAGGCGGCGGGCGAGCCGCGGAGCCGCCCGAGGGCGGAGCGCAGCCTGCGCCACATGGAGCCGGCGCCGCCGCTCGCCCGCTTCCGAGAGGCGCGCCCGGAAGCTGCGCGGCGGCGAGGCTGGGCGGAGCGACTCCCGGGTGGCACCGGCCGCGCGCCGTGGAGGGGCGGGGCGCCGCCGCGGGCAGAGGCGGGAGCGGTCACGCCTCAGTCTGACTGAAAGGGCGGCCCGGTGGCGGCGTTCTTCCTGCTCGTGTGTTCTCGGCCCCTTTCTCGGCGGTTAACCCGCCCGTACGGTGTCAGTGAGACTGGCTGGAGAACCAGCAGGTTCTGTTCCCTCAGCAGTGAAATCCCGTCTCCTCAGGAAAGGCTCCACGTCCGCCTGGCAAACGGCTGTCGGAAAAGGGCCTCAGTTCCCCACATAACGCGCGAATGAGTGCGAACTGTTTATGGGTAAATACCTTGATACCAAGGGTTTGGGCTTGTTTTCTGTTGGTGAGAAAACATTTCACGTCTGGAGTTAAACCTCAAACTGAATAGTCCTGGGCCGGTAAGGTGGCTTGGCGGGGTGCCTGGCACTTGCTAAAACGACTCTAAACTCTCTCTAGCTGTTGTTTTTGCAGTCTCCGCTCATGGGGCTCTGCCCACACAGATTTAAAATTAGGATTTTAAGGTCTCTCTGTTAAATGCGGGCAAGTGGGTGGTAAATCTCTGGAATTTCTTAAAATTTCCATTTATAGTTTTACAAAATGTAGAAGCTTAGCAACAGCTATCTGGTGTGTGACGGTATTGTAATTTCTCAAGTGTTCTTGCTGTGATCTGGAACAGGAAGGTTTTTATCTGCTTTGTGCAGGCAGAACACTGGAGCGAAGACGCTTAATGACTTGCTTAGACTAGATTAAGCCCTGTGGCAGACTAGGAAATGTAAGGTAAGATTCTTCCAAGTATTTGCTTTTTTTTTTTTTTTTAATCACAAGAGTATGTTAGTAGCCTGGATAGTACAAATGCAACAAACAGCCTTTCTGTGAGCAGGTGAAACGGGCATTGAGTGAGCGTTCTGTTTCGTGCAAGCGAACCTTGCTAGCAGCGGGGATCCAGGCAGGCATAGCTCCCTTCTAAGAGCAGTGTGCTGCTTTATCTTCAAGGGGAGGTCTCCTCCGAAAGCTGAAGAGACACGGTTAAAGATCTGGCCGTCTAATGGTTTTGCGCACACGCCACCTGCGAGCTGAGACGGGCGGGTTAATGCCCGCAGGTGCGCAGGGCGCCCGTTTGCAGTGTGGGTGCCTGGGGTGGCCTCGACACCGCGGCGTATCTGCGGCGTTTGAAATGGCGCCAGGGAAGGCGGACGGGGTCGGGACTGTGGGTATCCCGGGAGAGGCACCGGGAAGACCCGCTCTCCCGCAGTCAGCGACCCGCACGGTTCCACCGCGCCTCAGCCCTTCCGCTGACGGCCGCCGCGCCGCCCGCCCTCGGCTCCGTGGCAACCGCCTTGTTGTTGTGAGCCGCGTCCGCGCCGCCGTCCCGCCCGGCGTCCCCGCGGGACCGTGGCACCGGCAGAGGTGAGGGCGGCGGGGCGGCCCCCACGGGGCTGGGGGGCGGTTGCAGGGATTGATGCTGCTCTTCCCTCCGCATCTCCGCCTGCTGGCCTGGGGGAGTGCCAGGGAAACATAACGCTTTCGCGGCTTTCTTTAGCTGAGCTTTATTCCTTTCGATGCCTCCACCACCACCCGTTTTAATTGATTTCTAGGATACACCACTAATTTAGGAGGTAGCTTTGGCTTTCTGCTCCCTTGTGAGAATCTGTTGAAATGCAGTTGTGAGTTTGTGTGCTGTTTCTAGGGGAGCCCTACCATCAATATTTTGGGATAGCCATACTCGGCCACGAGCAAGACTTAAGTCGCTATAGAAGGACGGTCTTTTAGTGAACTTGAGCCCGATCTCACTACAGGTTTTTTTTTTAATTTTCCTTCATTTTTTTCTTCTTAATATGAGGTGATTATCAATCTTTGGTTGCGAAGTATCTTTAACCATGGTTATCCAGTAATCTCCACATTTTCATCCCACTCCCAGACTAGGATTCTTATTTCAAACCCATACCTGTCTCCACTTTCCTGTTGCACAGCCCAACTACTCACAACTGGGATCTTGTAACCAAAACTCCCCTCTGCTTATCTTGAATTCCATATCCATTCCACCAAATTACAAGCCTTCTTTTCATTGGGAATCTGCATCCACAAGCCAGGATTTAGCCGCATCCCCTCAGCCACATTAACACCTTGTTTGCCTCTTTCGTTTTAGTAATCTCAGTTTAGCCTTGCTTCCGAAGATGTACACCTTGGTGTACTGTAAGTGAAGATTATCTGGAGAGCCTGGAGTTACTGCAGTTTAAAATAGTAAAGTACTGTCAAGCACCTGCTTGGTATTTACACAGGCATTTGTTCTGGTAGCTCAGATAAACATTTCCAGACAGGCAGTTACAAGGAAATCGTGCCCTGCTCTGCCTTAGATACATACATAAAACTATCACTAGAGTCTGTTGATGGAACATATGTTTATGTGCAAGATGGCAGGCTGCTTGAGAACTGTAAGTTCACCACAAGGCTTTCAGCATCACAAAATTGTTTCTGAATTGTCTCCAATTTTAGGCTGCTTTTTACAAGATGGTCATGCAGTTTCTTAACCTTTCCATGTATTAAATAGAACTTTTAATGACTACTTTGCACATAGAACATGTTTAATTACTTTTTTCTTTGAGAAACATGAAAAGAAGAATAGGGTGCTGTTTTTATAGAAATGCTTTCTTGATAATTTCCTGCACTTTGTCTCTCTTTAGCAGTGATACAGTGTCTAAAGAATAACTTTCTCATAATTTTGCTCCCATTTGACGTTGTGGTGAAGCTAGAAGTCTATGTTGATGTCATTATGGTTTTATTTCTTTTCCTTTAAAGACTGTCTCTCACTTCACCAGAATTCTAGGATCTTACACTTGAAAATTTGTTGCAGCTCTATCTTCACAGTAATACCAAACATCAAGGATGCTTTGGAGCACTTTTTTTCCTCAGAACTTCAGAGGCCACCCTTGTCTGAATTATTCCACGTTATCTAGCATGGGTGGACTTAGTGAGGCAGTAACTTTTTTTAGTGACCAGACAAGAAAGGAGTAGGTAGTCACTTTCTGAAACCACAGGAACAGCAGTGCTGTCGCAGGCCCGATCAGAGCAGGAAGCGCACCTATGTCAGAGCCAGGCTGGTGCAGTCTGCCGAGGGGTTTAACAGACTGCTTTTCTGGTGTTTTCTGTGCTGTGTACAGCCAGAAGATTAACACTTAGATTTGTAATAGAACTTTACTTTTATGCAATGTGCTAATCTTCAGTTAGCGGAACTGTACTATTGTTTTTTTACTATTGCAGGCTTTGCTTTCTGTTGAACTTGGCGATTTTAGTATATACAGCATTTTTCTGTTTTCTGAAAGCTAAACTTTCATACCTAAGTTGTGGAAATCCCTGAGGCTACCTCATTTTACATTTTATGTACATTCAACTTAATACATGCATGTGTTAAACTGCTTTCTGGACAGTATTAATTGTATTCTAGAATCTTGGTTTTGTTATGGTTTTAGATGCTGCACTCAGATGGAGCACCTTCCAATAAAAAGGCTTTGAGAACTTTGTTTCTTCCCACTGTTTTACCTTCGTCAGTCACATCTGATATGTCACCGTTCCAGAATAAACTACTGAGGCACCGAAGATGCAACAAACAGCAAAAGATGCTTAGTCAGTTACTGTGAGTTTCATGATATTCAAGAAATGTTGAAATTCAAATGAAAGAAACATTACACTTAGACATCTGAGAAATAATAATGGTGTTTGTTGATTTTAGAGGTTTTCGATATCACTGTTGCAGTGCTGAACACTTTCCATCTAAAACTGTTAATAATAGAAGAACATTTGATGGGATTTCTGATGTTTTTTCTTTTACCTCAGGCAAATTTTGAGTGCTGTATGTTTGTTGCGATCAGTTGTGAGGAGAAAGCAACCTCCAGGTTTCGAACATTGTTTATGATAGACTGAAAAACATTCTTTCTCTTTATGAAAACATTTTTCAAAGAGGATCAAAGTCTGGATTACTTGCCTGCTTTTGTATGAATGACCCAAATGTAGGTCTACTTCTAACAGGCTTCTTTGTCACTCTCTCAATACATTTGCTGCTGAGGTTAGTCATCTGTGTCATTACCAGAGGAGCACAGCTGCCAAGATGATTGGTAAATTCACATAAAATTGTCTTTCAAGATTTTCATTTGCAAAGGAGGAAAGACGACAGGAAAAAGCTGCTTTCATCTAGTTGTTCTAGGTCTAATAGAAAATTAGGTTCTTCTTTTATTATTATCTTGATAGAAATTTATTCCTGAAATACCTGCGTTATTTTCAGGAACTTACTGAAGAAACCCGAGATATGTTGATTATCGTGGCATAAATATGAGAGGATTATGTGGGCTAGGGTAGCATTGTTTATAGTAGTATTATGGAATATATAGCAACCTGCATTTTCATGTAGAAGATTAAAAAGATAAAGAAGTCTAATAGTACGTGATAGGATTAAAAAGCACAGAAAAAAATCATTTTGGCCTTCGAAAGAGGAAATGGAAATTAAAGACCTACATACAGTCTTAATTTAACCCATTTTGAATAGTGGCACTGATATCAATAATTCTGGTTTTGTTGGTGTGGGTTTTTAGTGATATCGTTTGCTGTAACTACATTTGGTGATGGTAACCAGTTACTTAACTAATTCCTATGCAATTGATGTTCCACTTCAGTGGCTAAATTTCCAAGTGGTCAAGTATTACAGGTTGCTTTTTCTCAGAAGATACTTGTATGCATCCCAAATTGTTGGGTTCATTGGAGCTAGGCAGTGGTGTAAAACTAAGTTGCAGAATTGAAGTCTGAAAAGGACTGATCACAGAAGGGAATCACAGGCAGTAAGAAAGAGCTAGTCTTAAAATAAACAGCTTTAGGAGTTTTGTTCTGCACTTTTTTTTTCTTTTTTTTCATAATACGGTTGGACAAGATCTGTTGTAGTTGGTTGAGAATTAACATATAATCCTAACAGGAGCACTGGGCAACTGAATGAGGTGAGTCAAGGCATGTATATATTGTGATTATGGTCAAGATAAATGTGGCTCTTTTATAAAAGAGAAGACAGTTTGCAAAGGCAGCCTTACCTTCTAGTGATCAAGGAGTTGGTAAACAAGAAAAAACAGGTTGCATCAATTAATATGATAGTATTCATGTATTATTTGTAGTTTATCTGCATTTCTGACTCATGTTTTACTTCAGAATTGATCAAGCTTTAAAAGTCTACCACATATCGATGGAAGAAAAATACCACAGAGATCCTGCACCTGCTATTCCAGAACTGCCTTCCACTGTGAGAAAGTACTTCTTCAATATTTTAACTGTTGCCTGTTTTGTTCTTTGTTATTGGGGCACTTATGCCTCTTACTTTTTAGTATTGACTTGAAGATATTTATCTCAATCCTTAATAATTCATAAATGTATTTACATGCTCAAGTAGCCCCAATGAAATTGATACCTGTATATCTACAGAATAAAGTCCTTGTTTAGGAATAATATTTGTTAGATTTTATATTTCCAATTTTTTGTTTTGTTTATATGTTCTTTATACATCGCAATTTTCTGTTCCTTTTTATACAGATGAACAGTGAGCAAAAGCAACAAAGAGTGAGTTAAATTCTTTCTTCTGCTTTAGAGTAGAAAAGTGAATGACCTGTATTCAGAGGGGTTGGATATGTTATGTGGAATTAGCGGTGTTTAAACAAGAAAAGCTTTTTCAGTAGTCTTGTTGGGGGAAAAGTGGAATAGGAAGCAAAATAGGAATCTTTTCTTGTATTCCAATAGAAGGAAAGTGTTTTTCTATTACAGAAACTATGTCCATGGGTAATTTAAGTTTTGATCTAAACCTTAGTTAAAGATCATTACTTAGAAAAATTCTAACAGGCTTCAGGACTTTTTCACTTGAGATCATAGATCATACTTTGGCCTCTACAAAAAGTAGTCTTTGAGTTGTTCACTTGATTTGAAGAACATTTACAAATCCTGGAATTTGTGTATAACTTTTAAAATAAGACTTTCTCTCTGAGGGCCACTTGAAACTCAAATTAGTGTTGAAATATTTACGTTCAGAACCTTAAAGGAACGTGAATTTTTCCTAGCCAATGTTAGGTGAACTCATTCTGAAGATTATAGAGATTCAGATCCCTTTTTGTTTTATAACAAAACTGTTGTTCAAAACCATAAATACCTATTTCTCTGGCAAAAAAAAAAAACAACCCTGTTTGTGCATACTTTTTGCCAGATAAATATTTGTCCAAAGAACAAATCTTGAACTGTTTCATTGTCAGTCATAACCTTCAGCAGAGAACCAAGGAAATTGCTGTACTAAAAAGTACAATATTTTGTATTGAAGCATTGAGACAGGGAGAGCATTTTACCAACTGTAGAGTAGCTTTTAGTGTACTTGTCAGATTAGATTATGTCACCTGCCACTAAGTATAAGAAATGGTGAATAAAAGGAGACTTCATTGTCAACCTAACTCAAAAATATTTACGTGGCCAATTATTACACCTCTGACAATGTTGTCCTTTCAGACAAACTATCTGTTTATGAAGAAGTGTGTACAAAGTAATCCAGTGGTTCCCATTCAGCAGCAGTGGCTGATGTCCATGCTCGCATTGGTGCCACAGTCGCTTATGGAAGGCAAAGATACAGAGCTGTTAGTTGAAAAGCTTTTAGGAGAGATAATAAGGGATTATGAAATGAGCATGAGAAGATGTATGGGTAAGTATCAGAAACTACACAGTACTAATATTGCTATATTAATGTGTGTGTGTATAAATATATGTAGTAAACTGTTCCATGTACTCACACTGAAAATAATTTTTCTAGACTGTTCTTTTAGCCAGACATGATCTTTGTAATCAATCACTGATTTCTCTTTTTTGCCTCATCAAATGTGTATTGACTGTGATCCTTAAGGCAAAACTTGATGCTTTTATTTGGACTAGTAAAAAATTAACCAGCCAAAGGTATAGGTCAAGCAAAGACAAAGGCAGCTGTAGACTTCATGAGAAAAAGATTGATTACTGATGACTTTTTTTCATTAAGTCTTTAACCTGCTGAGTTAATTTGATGCAAGAATGCATCTCTGTTTTCTACTAAAGAAAGTATAAACTTTTCATGTACTAGTCATTCTTTATTTTACCTCTTAAGGAACAGCAGCTTTTTTTTAAGCTGTTCGTCCACAAGCACATCCATAACTTCTCTGATGCTGCTTTCTGTGCATGAGGAAGCTCTCAATAAAACTCTGCAAAGATAATTAGCTGTTTGCAGATATCACTCATACAACTCCCTTCAATTTTAAAACTTTAAAAGAGTCATGAACTGGAATTTTGAAAGTGTATTCCCTTGAAATAATGTATTAATGTCTTTTTTTTTTTTTTCCATTGAAAAAATGAAATTGAGCCAAATTTTGTCAATATTTTGGTGGATGACTGATCTTTTTAAAAATGCAGATTAAAAAAATACTCAATTTCATGGGACTAACTTCTTCATAATGTTATCAGTGGGATAATTATAGTATCCCGCTATCATTATATTAAACAAAATTGCCATAAATATTTAGAACCATAGACTATCTCAACTTGGAAGGGACCCATAAGGATCATGGAGTCCAACTCCTTGCTGGATTACCTGAAACTAAACCATGTGACTAAGAGCATTATCTAGATGCTTCTTGAACTCTGACAGTCTCAATGCTGTGACCACTTCCCTGGTGAGCCTGTTCCAGGTGACCGACCATCCTTTTGGTGAAGAAAGTACTTAATTAACACTAATCTATCTGAAAACCTTCATGAATACAGGACAGATTTGGAATTAAGCCACCTGAATTTGTATAGATATTTAGCAGTAACTGTGTTTTTGAGTTACCTTTGGGAGAATGTGTTTTGGAGACTTGGATGATACAGTTACTGTTCCATCCTACTAAATGTGTGGTTCAACTTGGAGAAAGACTGAGGAAGTACAGCACTTGCTGAGCATGGCTTAATTTTCTTCTAATGTTTGTAATACTCTCCTTTTTTTTTTTCCTAGTGCGAAATGTTCTTATTAAACCAGACGTAAAAGGACTTGAAGATGAAGAGGAGGCACCTTTGCCCTTATTGCCTCTGTGAGTGGATTAAGTTAGTAAATAACCCACTGGCAAAACGTACTCAGTTGCATGAGTGAAATTCTCGCTGAGCTACGTGAATGGCACAGTATCAATCCTGGAATCCCTTAAGGAGACTTTTTTTTCTCTCTATAGAGGATCTTAGGTTTGAACATCTTATATCTGAATGCTTTACAAAGTTTTAGCACTGACAGTCTTTTATTGCTGATGTTAAAGTTACTTAGAGAAGCACTAACGGCTGCAAATGAGACTTCTGACTCCGAGTGCCCAGACGCTGCAGTCTTATTGCAGCTGCCTGCGGAATGAAGTGTGTGTACAGGGCAGTTTACTGGCAGACAGCAGCATTGTGCAGTGCTTTAACATGCTGAAACCACATCTAATGCCAAGGGTTCATATGACTTTGGTGTTATGAGGTGAAACCTTCAGGCAAAAGGAAAGGCTATTATGCTGTGTCAAAATAGAAGAGGAATTCAGGTAGACAGAAATTAATTATCTGAATTGCACGATTTGCTGAAGCATCAGAATGTGTGCTCCATCTAGATATTGATGATAAATACTTCCTGTTAGCAATTGGTGAAGTTAGAAGTTTACATTGAAAGACCTTCAGGAAGAGCAGGTGATATGAAAATACTCTGGAGTATAAAACATGGTTGATCAGACAGAGTATCTTCATGGCTTTTACTGCATCATATTAAGGATATGTGTATGGCACTTGAATAACTATTCATGTTAAGGGATAAGCTTTCTAATACTACTTTTTATATGTAAGAATGTTTTGAGTATTGCTTGAACTCCTCACCGTTTGTTTGTTTTGGTGGTGTGGGTTTTTTTTTGTTTCAGAGGCCTGGATTTTTCTAGACCGTGGCATAACAGTTTTATCAAAGCAAAAAACCGAATCCTTTCCAAGTTGCACATTCTCCACCCCACAATGAAAACACTACTGGATTTTGGTTATGCAACGTTCTCTACCTTTCTTATAGTGGATTTCTCAAGTTTCAGGTAAAGTCTGTTCTGGTGAGTTATTAATTGGTATACGTTTTTGAAGCTGGTAAAGAAGAGTTTGTTCAATTCTGTTATTTATTGTAGGGGTTTTAATATAATAAATTTCTTCAATGTGTCATTTAATGTTCTTTGAGTAGGTTACTTTGTGTTATGAGACATTTGACTTTTCTTCTCTGTGTTACATAGAAATTTTTTATTGGTGCTTAAATGGATGGTAGTATCAGCCCTTTCAATTTATTTTGCCTTTAACTCTGTAAAGGCCTCCTCATTATTTATTTAATCTTCATGCTGTGATCCTCATAGAAGTTTGATTAAAGTAGCATCTGAAAAATTGACTTCTAGTAGTATTACTATCTGTGGGGAATTTTGTGCTAACCCTATAGATCAGATTTCTTGCTAGTTTTCGTAAGTTGATTTTTGTTTTTAATCTTGGAACTTTTCATAATTTTCAAAAAGATAATTTTCAGTATATTTTCCTCATTACTTTTTCTGGTAACTTTTCTTTATTTCCTGGGGTTTGGGTATTTTTTTCCCCATTTAAGTCTATGGAAGTGATGCTTAGATTCCCACTGTGCTTGCTGCTAAAAAAGGATGGGTTTGTAATACAGTGTAGATTGCTGTTACTTTACTCCATAGGTATTTAAATTTTGTTTATAAAGTTGCTTGGAACTTTATTTTCTAGATTGAAAGGGCCAATTGACTGTGTATCTTTAAAGACTGATGTCTCTCTGAGCTGTTCTAAAGCAGAAGAGAAGATACTGAATACCTGGTATCAAAGAGTTATCGGTCTCTTTACTCAGGAGAAGTCGTTGAGTGGTGTAAAGTTGGATCAGCTTGACTCTTTTTATAACTGTGTAGCTACGCTTATGTCTAATCAGGTAAAAATCTTTGCCCTACATGGTAAACTTAGTGTGAAATTTTGATAATTTTAATGAGTCAGTACACTATATTAGTCTGTTTCACTAATTGTTGTTAGCCATGTGTTGCATGTAACCCAGTAAAGTATTCAAAGCGTTGAGTATTTTTAACTTCCTTCATTTAAAATAAATATGTGGCCTTGTCTACTTCTTTTTCTTCTAGTTTTTCTAGATGCAGAAAATGTTATTCATTCTGCCAGCTAGAATGTAATTAGCTTAAAGAAAGAAACATCAGTGTTGTCAGGACCCTTCCTATCACCCACCTTGACACTGCAGTTTCGTGTCATATATTAGCAAAAGGAACAAAATTTGGTCCCTCTTCCTTGAAAACAAACATACCTACACAAACAGACTGAAAGTCCGGCTCTGCCAACGTGCATGCCAGTGGCTGTAGTTCTGCAAAATTTCCGAATGCGTTTTTTTTCTGTGGAAAATGATAACCACAATGCTTGGCGAGCTAATCTGTTTTTTTCTCCTGATCATTTATCTCAAGATGGAAGTTATATGAAGTGTTTCTCAGTTATTTTTTTTGTTTTAGGAATTTCCAATTGTTTTATTTCATAATAATAATAAAACAAGAACATTCAAATGAAATCACTGATTTCAGACCGAGACAATTGTTTTTCAAAGTTCTTAGTTTGCTGAAAATTAAAAATCCCTTAACTTCCAATTAACTTAAAGCATCTGTTGTTTACATTGTTCGATTTAAGAATATAATAATCAGTGGGCATATATATGTTCAGCAGTTTGGGAAAGCAGTCATTTTTAGCATTGAACCTTTATTTACTTTGTAGAAGAATAATGGAGCAATAGTCTAATCAAAATCATTGTTGTATTAAAAAATAAAAGAGGAAAATGCATTGCAGATATTTCATTTATACTTAAAGCATGCATTAGTAACAGACAATTTTGTAGCAAAAATAAGCACGTGGACTTTGTTGAAATGTTTGTTTACTCGTTCGTTAGTTTACATCTTTAAGGGTGGGACTAATACCCACTGAAGTCATTAGAAAAATTCACATCAGATATCCATGTATCGGGCCAAAAGTAGTAAAATAAATGAAAATCCGGCTTACTAAATGAAGTGGAAGTGGAATGGGACTTTCTGTTCCTTCAATTAATAGCTGATATATGTTATTACCTAGCTGAAAGAATTATTGAGAAGAACAGTTGAAGCTTTTGTGAAACTTCTTGATCCTGAAGACAGAAATTGTCTGCCTTCATTTAAGATGGAATTGACTCTTGATGAAAAGAAAATGGAATTTTTTCCAAGCTTCCAAGACTTAGAAGAAGCAATTCTGTTTATAGTAAATCGTATAGGACAGACTCTCCAGGTGTGCTTTTATCTTTATTTAAACTAAGTTGCTCAGTATGTGAAAATATTAGTTATTTAGGACTCTCATTACCATGGTAATGGGAAGCAGAACGTAACTTGAGGAATTTATTTTCCATGAGCATTCTGCAGATCACCTCATGAATCTTGATGCTCAGCAGAACTCCAGGCTGTGAAAATCATGTTGTTATTCCTTGTTCATAAAAAAAAAAATGGTACATCTGCTAATGATTGTTTTAGTCTGCTGGTTTAAACTGCAAATCTGTGTGTATGTCTACAAATTAATTTTCTGCTTATTCATTAAATGGAAGCCAGGTGAAAACTTACCCAGGAAAGAAAGCTAGCTAGAAGATAGCCTTTTCTTTTCTTCTTTGATATGTTTAGGAAAACTGAAAGTACTTTTAAGTATAAGTAACTGCATGTTCTAATTTATTTGTGTATTTATTTTTAACAATGAAAAGCAAATAGTTTTGCAGTGTGTACTTTCTGTGAACTAACATTTTGCGTAGAAATATAATTAACAACTTAGTTACATGTGTGATGATTTACAATAAACTTGCACTAGTAATTAAGATCTCCAGAGAAAGACAAGGAAAATTAGAGTTGATATTCCTTTTCTTTCCAAGAAAAAGAAAAGCCTCAAATCCCTAACAGCTAATATATACAATATCTAAAGATTTATGTCTTAGGAGCCAGCCTGTGACTCCAGGGAAGACGGCCTTTCTGGAGACTTTAGATGTATCCCTGTGGGCTTAGTATTGGCCTTTAATCATAGATGATGGTACTTTCAGAGAAGTGTTTTGGGTTTAGTTTTGTGTCTTTGCAGATAGGATAAAATTTCAGTTTATGTAAGACTGGTTGTCTGTTTTACATGTTTTCTGTTAAATTTTCTGAATCAAGAAGAGTCACTCTAGATGTGCATGAAGCACCTGGCCTTAGTCATGATTAACGTCTCATACTTTTCTGATGCGGTGTTTCCTGCAGATTGCAACTTTTAAAATATAGGTATCCCTGCATTGCTTTTTTAAGTTTAAGTAATCAGAACTTGCACTTCTCTTAGAACATCCAGACAGTTCGTTCTTGGCTAATGGGAGACACTACAACCCTGAACACTGAGCTTCCTAACCATGTCGTAGCATGGGCCACATCTACGCTGAAACAATCAATCAGAGGCAACGTAAAAGGTCCAAAGGAATATTTGGAAAACTATGGTGAGTGACAGAAGAGTGTTTAAATAACTGTGTTACTACTTTGAAATAAGTAACTTACTGTACAGTGTATGCATTATGATAGTATTAATGTAACACTATTGAATTGTAGTTGAAAGGTATGGCTGGCTTGTAGATGGAACTGCACAGGCACGTATAGAAAGGTTCGAAGCAGAAGAACACAGTTTTGATGAATACACTGCTGTAAGTTTTAATTCTACATTTTGTATATAATTTTTACTATACATACAGCAATAATGAAAAGGGAACAGAGCATAACAGGTGCTTAGCCTTTGGCTAAAAAATATGTTGACTAGCTACAAATCTGCAACATGAGTGTGTTTTTCCCTAAAAGTCTGCGGTAAATAGAAAAAAAATAGTATTTATTTTCTTCAATGTGTAATACTTATTCATGTAGCCAAGTATTTAAATAACAGCTCTGAAGTGTAAAACCTAGTATTTTTCTGAAGTTCATAGATGAATTCTTCACCCTGAAGAAGGAAATCTTGAGTTTACCAGAGGTGGCTCATTTCCCTATGATCTGTTTGAATTGTGAGGATTTAAAACAAGGTTTGGCTAGTAATGTAAACATCTTTGCGAAAATGCTAATGGACAGAATAGTTGCAAAACACAGAGAAGAAAATGAAAAGTAAGTAGAATTTTCTGCTTGTGAATGCTATATGTGTTAAAAGTATAGTAGAAACATGTAGAAAAAATGCAAATATACCATACTCCTGTTCAGTGAAGACTCTTGACTAACTAATGATCTCATGCAAGTTGCTCTAGCTGATGTATTTTTTCCTGTGCTTTAGACTCAAAAACTAGTGGGGGAACTTACTAGTAGACGTAGATAATGGAGGAGCTAAAAAATGAAAGGACTTCGTTGCCGTTCTGGCTTTTTAAGTGTGAAATACAGTACTACTGCACTGTCAAAGGCAAGACTAGATAGATTCTCTTATTACGTGACAGATGCCTCTAGGTTTTCATAGATAATGACAGATAATAACACTGATGGATC
The DNA here is from genome assembly GCF_009769465.1 of Tauraco erythrolophus. Lineage (NCBI taxonomy): Eukaryota > Metazoa > Chordata > Aves > Musophagiformes > Musophagidae > Tauraco > Tauraco erythrolophus. The sequence goes on from NC_141476.1 coordinate 14,106,110, forward strand.
CTAAAGATGAATTTGCAGGTATGGATTAAATAATGAGTGAGGTCATATTAAATTGGTTAAAATGAACAGTTATCATCAAGTTTTATAGTGATTGCACTTTACCAAAATGACAAAATATTTACTAGGAAAGTGTTTGTGTGCATGCTAATGATATTGTACTTAAGTTCATGTACTTACCATAAGTAAATAAAGCATTTATTGCAAAAGAATACCCCAAAATCCAAACAAATCAATTATTGCAAGTTAATAACCAGTATTTTTCTAGACTGACTTGGTTGTATTGCCTGTCTGGTTTCATAAAGTAGTGGAGTTTGTGCGGGAGTAATACTGAAGAAGTAATTTGAACTTTTAATTCCATTAAAGCTGAACTTGAAGCCAGTCAAACTAAAATCTTAAAATTTTGATACTTTATGTTAAATAAACTTATAGGATATGCAGGGAATTTGAAGGAATTAAGGAGCGTGCATTAAAAGTTCCTGAGACAACAGAGGAAATGGTGGAAACAATAGCTTACATAAAGAAGGTCAAAACTGAAGGTGTTCAGGACCTGTCGTTAAGGATCAAGGTAAATTACTATCCTTCAGTTCCTAATCTTCTACCTGACATGCTATGGAAATACAGAATTCATTCTGGAGTGCAGAGGCTTTTGTCCGATCATGCTGCATGCGTTAATAAACTGTACCTCCAGTGTTACTTCAGCCAGAAGTGGGAAGTCCAGCTCGTTCTGTTCCATATGCCTTTCCTTCTCATTCCCCATTCCCGTGTGTTTTGCGTGTTGGTGAGGAAATGCAGCTTTTAATAAATCATAGCAGATTGTAAGACACTGTTTGTTGTTTGTACCTAGAGACTTACTTCAGGGCTGCTTAAAAAGCTATTCATGAAAATGTAACACACGTGTAAAGAGAATGATGTGTAAAACCAGTCATGACTTTGCACACCCAATAAGCAGTTTACTATTTGAACAGAATATAGATGATGTTACGTTGGCAGTAGTACTTTGTGTGTGCTCAGAGAAAAAAAATTGAGAAATTGTTGAAGGTGTGAGTCAGCCAGAATCGTTACTGGATAAGAAGCTCTTTGGTATATCTTATAAGTATCAGATTTTCTCTTTTGGTAATAAGTCTGTTAATATAACACACATTTATTTTGCAGAATTTATGTTTTTTTGTATTTTTAATAATATTAGTGTTTTTGCATGTTTACATTTTTAGGATTTTTACAGGCCACAGGAGTCGTATTTGGGAAATAAACTCGTGAATGGGACAGGGATTTAAATAACTTTTTGTATGTATTCTGAGTATTCAGTTGGCTGAATTCTGAAAAGTCTGTAAAATGTAGATTTCTATTTTATTTTTGTAGATAATATTGTCCTACCCTATATTTTAAACAGAGCCATGATACCTAAAGTTTTGTGAAATCTCTCCTTGTAGGAGTGCTGTCGACAAATGAATTACTTCCTAGATGTTTTTTTGTTTGATCCTGAAGACATTGCACTGAATGCAACAGTTCTCTTGTGGCCAAAGAAGATTAACGCTATTTTTGATGAGCATGATGATGTAAGAACATTTTCTTACTTTATGATGTATTTTGGCTTGTTGGACTTTTAACTTTAATTGATCTATTTATTTCCTCAGCAGGCTAAATGTTACACATGTAACATGAACAATACTAATTTAGACATGCATAAGTAATATATTTCCAGATTTTTATATTAACAGAGGGATTTTTGTGGTGTGATTTAAAAATTGTCACTGCAACTTAAAACCTTCATCAAGTCTTATTATCTTAATTTGTTTGTGGTCAGTACTAGGTAATTCATAGGTAGGTGGATGTTCACTACACTGCAGTTGACTATGAAAATGTAACTGCCAGACCCTTATTAAGAGTTAGTGCTCTGGACAGGAAGTCATTTAGTTAAAATGATATTTTGTTCTGTCAATAAAAGAACAGTGAGAATTGTGGGTTTTAGGTAGCAATCATGAACAGATGTCCAACATCTAATTTTCTCGTTGTGACTGTAGATTATTTTCTTTTCTTCCCCTTGTCTGTATTCATCTTGCTAGCATTCTTTCTGGCTATTATACAATAAGTAAAACCTTTTGGTGTTCTCTTGCCTCTTCATAGTAATTTAGCTTAGATTTAATAATTTCTTCTAAAAATGTTTAAGAATTAACATTTAATTTTTTTTTTTAGTAAAAATACCCATATCTTTTAAAGACCACGATTGAGGGTTTCTCTTTCACTAGGTTTTATTTAGATACTAAGTAATATGTCCAAGGACAGTAAATAAGCCTCTGACTTAAAACATACCCAGCTTGGGAGACTGCTATGTCTGTAAAATGTCTTGTTTGCATGTCATCATTATTTTAATTAAAAAAAAAAATATTTTCTACTTATATGCAGACAGTCCATGATGCTTGTTCAAGTTCTTTGTAATGAAAATGGTAGTACAGAGTGTATCTGACTTAATGAGAGTCTGTCAGGAGTTTACCTCTCTGTAGCTGACTTTCTAGCAACTTGCATTGTGCTGGAGCTTGAGGACAAGAATACGCTTGAAAGAATACAAGAAAACATGAAGTTTTTAGGAGTCTGCATACTTTTTATACTCTTAGATATGAGTTCATTGTATTCTAATGCACTAGGAAAAGACTGATTCCTCCTTTGGAGAAGTTCTGTTTGTCTGATTCACAATTTTTGCGTGGCAGTAGGGGTCCTTGTCTTGGGAGATCTCCTTTGTCTCAGGTGATTTGTTGTTTGGCACCTTAAAAGTAACCACTCTGTGTGCAGACCCTCTGCTTTACAGTGCTCTTATGTTCTAGAATTTCTTTGGTTTATAGTGGTAGATACATGTGGAATAGCATTGGCTTTCAACTACTGTAGATGTCTCCTCTTTTGGCAATAAAACATTGAAACCCAAAGATGAGAAACTATTTTTTTTTTCTGTAATACATCCTGTCTTTCTGGTGACAGTGTTTACACCTTATGCTGTAGCAGTTGGAGCTTTCCTGTCTTCTTTCTGATTGCTGACAGAGGCCTTTAAGGCAATCCTGGCTGCTATGATTATTGAGGTGAGGGTTCCATGTTACCATATAGAGGTTGCACACACTTAAATGGGACATATAGAAAGCAACTCCTGAAGAAATTTCAGTTATTGTAAGCATAATAACTTCTCTGTATTGTTTATTTTTTCTCTGTTTGTGCTACATGTTTTATTTAGATGGTATTACGTATGTTAATAATGGAAAGGACTTACAACCACTTTTTTGTTGCTTTTTAACCATTAAAAAATCAATTGTTTTGTAGCTGATTGAACAGTCTAAACGTAAAGGAGAGCAAGAACTAATAGATAAATATGAGAAACTGGTGGCGGAATTAGACAAGCTGATGTGTTCTGTGACGGAATTGGAAGAATACTCAGAACTGGATTGCATGCAACAGGTCTGATTAACATTCAGTATAAAATGGATAGAAATGTTTTGTATATTTGATACCCAGGGGTCATGGAAGAAACTTAGAATTAATAGTAAGCAGTTATTTTAGCAAATGTGAACTAAAACCTTTGTTATCCTCTTGCCACAATGAACAAACTCATAAAATGGCCCCCACCCCTCTTTTGTATTGCATTGGCAATAACGTTTGACTTAAAGGAGAGTTTACTGTAAAGTTGTAAGGTTGTAATCCCAGCAAGGACTGGTACTGCAGATGTATAAAGTGAATGATTTTGAGGGCCATGAAGATGATCTGAGGGCTGGAGCACCTCTCCTATGAACACAGGCTGAGAGTTGGGGTTGTTCATCCTGGAGAAGAGAAGGCTCCTGGGAGACCTTCTAGCAGCCTTCCAGTACCTAAATGGGCCTACAGGAAAGCTGGAGAGAGAATTTTTACAAGGGCGTGTAGTGATAGGACAAGGGGCAATGGATTTGAACTGAAAGAGGGGAGATTTTGATCAGATAGAAGGAAGAAATTCTTCACTTTGAGGGTGGTGAGGCACTGGAACAGGCTGTGGCTGCCCCATTCCTGGAAGTGTTCAAGGCCAGGTTGGATGAGGCTTTGAGCTACCTGATCTAGTGGAAAGTGTCCCTGCCCATGGCAGGGGGATTGGAACTAGATGATCTTTTAGGTCCTTTCCAACCAAAAGCATTCTATGATTATGTTTTTTAAACTCTGGTTTATATAAAGCATAGTGCATGGAATTCTGGACGCAGTGACATTATTTGCAAATAACTTCAGTGAGATCCCAATTTCTTTCCCTGTTTTTGATATATTGAGGAGCTGAAGGAAAAAATAGCAATTGGTAGCAATTTTTAAAATTTATTTTTATTTTCTCTTTTCTATGAACCTTAAAACTTCATTTTTCTGCTAATGAAGAGCAGATCACTGGCTCCAAAACTTTGCAAATTTCTAGAAGGATTTTATAATCGCTGGAGCATGTGTTGTGCTTTAATTGGAGGATATCATAATTTTGCTTAATAATTTTGTTTTTCAAAACCAAACCAATTCAAAGCACAAAACAGAAACTCTAAGCTAATAAATCCCAGTTGCCCTTGTGATATGCCAGGTACATAAAAACATGTATGCCTACCTCCTGGAACAGTGAATTTTAAAGCTCAAACATTCTGAAAATGGTTTTATACTCTTAAATTTGGTGATGATAAAACCAACTTTATTTTTCTTAGTGTTAATCTAGGTTCTTCACATTTAATCTGCTCAAGGGTAAGACAACAAGTTTTCTAAAACAGTCATGTTTTCTAAAATTTTAATAAACGATTTCGATATCTGATTTTGATGACTGTTTGGAGCATAACTTAGTTATCTCTTAAGACATACAATTCTTTGATTTCAGTATGTGACTGACCTGAGGGCATTACAGAAACGTCTACAGGAGGCTGATGAAACAGTAGCTCTTATTAATAAAGAAGAGACTCTGCTCGACTGGAAACTGAGTGACTTCCCACTCCTCAACAACATAAAAACTGAGATTGAACCGTATCAGAAACTCTTTCAGCTTATACTGAAATGGCAACGAACAGAAAAAAGGTGATTCAGCTCTTGAAGCTAAATGAGAGAGAGCAGGAAAAATGCTCACGCTGTTTTTGTTCTTGTCAGATGTAGAATATGGATTTGGTTTTTTATAAACATTTGTTTTTAGCAATCCAAGTATTATTTTAATATAACTTGCATATCAGGTTTGTTATTTTTAGTTCAGCTAGAAAAAATGTCAGGTTGTTTTTTTTGGGTTTCTTTTAATGTAATGCAAAGTATATTGCATACTGGATTCTAACTGTATTGGTCATGCTGGTGAAGCCTATAATAAGACAAATTCTGTGAAAGAAATGTATCAGGAAGAAAAAATTTGGTTAGCTGTGAGCCATTTTGTATACCAGAAAAGGAAGAAGTTCAATTAGAAAGTTCACAATCTGTAACGAAAACCGTTTTTAACCTAATGGCTGTCCAAAATGCCATGTAGGAATGCTCAAATGACTACATTGCTATCTGGTGGCTAGATCCTGCCCCAAAAGCTCTGCTGTGTCTGAGTCTAAATTGAGATTGTTTACCAGTTCCTGCACTCTATGGAAATTACCATGTGATATGGCTAGAAAGTATGGATTTTTGGAAAATACAAAGGCCTCCTGTATTTTGATGTCATATGTTAATCTCTATCCAGAGCTTAGCTTAGAAGTTTCTCAGTTCATGCAGTTACTTGGTTTCAGTGACTGACTTGAGAGAATACACAGAAGAGGGTGATCAGGCCACCTGTAGCTGTGCATTAGAATTTTGTGTCGAATGACAATAATTGGAAAGAAGAGCTTTGCTCTAATTTAAATAACTGTTAATCTACACCTTGTTTGTGTTGCAAAACAAGGTGTTAATTTTTTGTGGACTGCACTTGTTACTCTGTTTTTTAACTTTGTGGTTTTTCTCAGATGGATGGATGGTACCTTTTTGAAACTAAATGGGGAAGGCATGGGAGCTGAGATTGATGAGTTTTTTAGGGAGATATACAAAGTGTCAAGGCTCTTCCAACAAAAGCAGAAGAAAATTCAACAGGAGCGGAAAAAGGCATCACAACGCAGAACTGCAGAAGAGAAGACAGAAGAAGTAACAAAGGCAAATCCAACTCTTAAAATGTGTTCTTCAGTTCTGGAGCAGATTAAAGACTTTAAGGTGAGAAAAGGAAAGGGATATTAGTATTTGATGCCGAGGGACAAATGCTATATTCAGCACTCAGTATAGGTAGATGGTGCAGTGTCAGAGACTCCTGTTATTCCAGAGACTGAGCTGTGAATCACCATTTCCAGATTGTACTGTCCCTCAATTTTAGTCAGATGGGATTTTAGATATCTTTGTAGTTTTAGAAATGTGAATTGTTAAGGAGTGGATGCACACAGGAGATGAGTCATTTTTGGATGCAAGAGAGACATTTAAGGATGTAGTTGGAAATTTTGAAATGGGACTATATGTTATGTTAATGGCAGCGCACTTGAACATAATGTAGCTGAAAAATTGTTCCTTTTTTCTTTTCTGCTAAAGTTATGCTTAATACTTTTATATTTCTTCTTCACTAATTTACTACAATTATTTGGAAATGGAATGGATAACTGAATGGATCCATCTGTGCTTTTCAGAAAAGATTTTCATGTTATCAGCTACGGCAGCACAATTTTAAATGCACATCAAAGATGATTAAAAAGTTAAGAAATAATGCATGTCACAATTTTGGCCTTATAAAAGTTTTTCCTCAATTAGGAGAATATTCCCATTGTGACTATCTTTTGTAACCCTGGCATGAGAACTCGTCATTGGGAGCAGATGTCAAATATAGTAGGATATGATTTAACACCAGACTCTGGAACTACCTTGAGAAAAGTTCTAAAGCAGAATCTAGCCCCTTATTTGGAACAGTTTGAAGCTGTAAGTGTAGGTGCAAACAAGGTAAGCATAGAGATTTGATTGTGCTAAATATGACATCAGATATCTTAGTGGTGGATTTAATGGCTTAATAGAATTTCTTGTCTTTGCCCTTATGCCGAGAGAGATTTGGTGAGAGTTTGGCCCATTGAATGATAACAGTGAGTGTGTAAACATTCGTGTCTTATGTTACATCATTAGTATTTCCTGAGTGTACTGCTTTCTGTGCGCTAAAAAATGATATAGTAAGAAAAATAACAACCAGAAGTTAATTTTTTGCTGTTGAACAAAATAGCTTATTCACCTAGATAAGCTTATATATTGAATTAGTGAGCTGGAAAAAAATAATGCAGTGACTAAAATAAACTACTTTATTTTTAAACTGTAGGAATTTTCCTTGGAGAAAGCAATGCATGCCATGATGGAAACCTGGGATTCAATTTCTTTCAATACAAGTGTGTATCGTGAGACTGGTGTTCATATTCTGTCTGCGGTGGATGAGATTCAAGCTGTTGTCGATGATCAGATTATGAAAACTCAGACAATGAGAGGATCACCTTTCATTAAGCCATTTGACAATGAAATCAGGGTATGATTAGTGCTTTTTTTTGACCATTTTTATTTGCAGGGTAACTATATTGCAAGAGTATGCCAGTTGTATTAAAGCTTTATTGTTTGACTTGTTAGTGAAATCTTTCACTGATTTTTTTTTTTTTTTTTCAGCAAGATTATTTTGAGTTTATTTAAGTCCTACTTTACATTATTTCGGTATTGGAATTCCCTCTTCTCTTCAGATTCAAGTGCAGCCGAGAGAACTTGATTATTTTTTCACATATTTTGAAAAATCACTATTTCTGTTAGTTTCCGGTTATTAAGAAGCAAGGTTAAAGACACTATATTTTTATTACTGTTAATAAGAGCATTTCGTGATTTAATCCTTGAGTTTGGGACTCAGATTTTAAACGATAGTGTTTTTATCTGGGCAAGGAAATTTCTTGAGGTCCGGGAGAAGGTGCTTTTTAATCAGACCTCAGAACAATGATGGTTTGCTTTACACTGCTTTTGTGTTTTCAGGGCTGAAGTAATCTTTGTGGTAGTGCTAACGCCATGATTATTGACAGAAGAGAAGCTGGGGAAATGACTTTGCATTTACCATCCCTGGTTCTTTGTTGGCTTGTGTAGGAGATCTTCAGGTTCAAGCAGTCTCACTGAACATAGGTTGTATTTACCCTTTACGGACAACATCTTCAGCTTCTTCTAGAGATATCTGCTCTTTTCCACTTTAGGGACAGGATACTGGGGTGGCCAGATCTCTCCTGTGATCTAGTGTGGCCTTTCTGGTATTCTCGTGTCCCTGCTGTAGTTCAGCTGCAAACCGAGAGCTCTTTGTTGTGGGGAGGTGAAACAGAGTTTGTCACTGCCAGCCTCCTGGGGATTACTTAATCATTAAGTTGTTAAAAGATCATCGCACTGAAGTGATAACTGCATTTTGGAAAATTCACTTCCATGTAAGTTCAACTTTCTGAACTCCATTGGCCATCTGTATATGTGGAAGAAGCTAAATACCTCTAAATATTTTTGTTTGATTTTGTGTACTGCTAGATATTTTCATTTTCTCCGTGGTAACTAGAGCACCACAGTGTCTACTTGTCCTGTGTTTATTCCCTCTAACGTTATTTGTTTGGAAATATCAAGGTAACATTCTTTAAATATTTATTAAGGAATGGGAAAATCGCCTAATTGAAATTCAGGAGATTGTTGATGAATGGCTGAAAGTGCAAGCACAGTGGCTTTATTTGGAACCCATTTTTTCTTCTGAGGATATTATGCAACAGATGCCAGAAGAGGGACGTCTCTTTCAGACGGTGGATGGATACTGGAGGGATATCATGAAGTATTGTGCCAAAGACCCAAAGGTAAGGAAAATATACAGTACTAAAAGGAAACAACAGCTTCTCTCAGGTTTGTTTTTTTTTTTTTTGTTAAAGCTTTGTTTTCACAAGATGTGTGATGAACTACTGCATGCCTAGGCTTTCTAGGAAGAAAGCCGTGTTGTACATTATTTGAATAACTTTGTTTAAAGTATCTTATTTATAACTTACAGTTTGCATGTGTTTGTTGTTCCAGGTTCTTGTTGCTACTTCCTTGATAGGGTTATTGGAGAAGCTTCAGAACTGTAATGTGCTTCTTGACAAAATCATGAAAGGGCTTAATGCTTATCTTGAGAAAAAACGTCTCTTCTTTCCCCGGTATGATGAGTTTTGGCTATTTGAAAAACAAAGATTCTGGATGTTTATTTTGTTGTGAATAAGGACAGCCTTTAAAGTAGCTTGATAATACAGTTGGATTTTTCTTTTCTTCTTTTTTCTAAATTTTTTTTTCAGCTTCTTTTTCTTGTCTAATGATGAAATGTTGGAGATCCTGTCAGAGACTAAGGATCCTCTCAGAGTTCAGCCTCACTTGAAGAAGTGTTTTGAAGGCATTGCTAAGTTGCATTTCCTTCCCAATTTGGATATTAAGGCAATGTATAGTTCTGAAGGCGAGTGTGTAGAACTGATTTCAACCATTTCTACTTCTGAAGCTCGAGGTGCAGTGGAGAAGTGGTTAATTCAAGTAGAAGACACTATGCTGAAGAGTATACGTGATGTTATTGCTAAATCAAGAATGGTATGGAGTTTGTAATGTTTTAATAACTGTGGCACAAATAGACGTTTCTCTATTTTAAGGCTGTCTCTTGGCTTCCTAAAATTCTTCCTGAACACAAGAGTTGATGAAGTTATGGGGCCAGGACCAAGTTAACATGACTTGTGTTTATAGACTGGTGAGATAAGTGAGAGTTTAGTTTGAATAAGAATCAATTATTTTTCTGTAACACTGGATGTACATTTTTTTTAAAAGCTTGGCAGCAATACTGTGTTTATAGGATATGTCACCTGATGTAAATAAATCATTCATATTTTTTTATTTAATTACAAGTTAGAAATACAACACTTGTAGTATGTTTGCTCCCTCCTGAAAGAAAATCATTAGCCAGAAAATGTTTCCTTATATGAAGTTAGCAACTCGTGAATATTTACATAATGTGGAAAGATGATTGCAAGAATTCTCAAAATTATTTGATAACAAATTGCAAATGTAAGGGGAAAAGACCATTTAAAAGTTCATTCGGACTTGGAAAATAAGAAGATAATAGGATCACGTTATCTGCTTCTGAATTAAATTATGGTATGTGTGCACTGACACTGTATTTGTATACTGTCTTTAACTCTTTCAGGCATATCTAGAGACTGAGAGAATAAGATGGGTTCTGGAGTGGCCTGGACAAGTAGTACTGTGTGTCTCTCAAATGTTCTGGACAAGTGAGGTACATGAAGTTCTTTGCAGTGGACCAGAGGTATTACGTAATGCATAATATTTTGTCTTAATATTTATTAATTTTTCATTTCAGCTAATGTATTTTGCTTAATCAAATATTTTTCTACAACCAAAAAAAATAAAATCTGAAAAACAATCAGCATATGAGTTTGATATACATTAACTTACTGTACAGTGATTTATACCTTTGATTCAGGTACTTGAATATTCTTGTATAGAGCAAGCATAGACTAAAATGTATCTTTGCAACATAAATGCATAACTGTGAATGAGAGAGACATTGATGCAAAAACATGACAGTATCAAAGAATGGCTTAATATGCAAACTCCATTAAGATATTTAGTCAACATGAAGAAGTCTGGAACACTTGAAGCTGTCGTATAATCAGTTTCATAATTACCTTTTTTCTCCTAGGGTTTAAAGGATTATTATGATACACTTCAGCTTCAACTTAATGATATTGTAGAGCTGGTAAGAGGAAAACTGTCAAAGCAAACAAGGACTACGCTGGGTGCGTTGGTTACGATTGATGTTCATGCTAGAGATGTCCTCATGGAAATGATCAAAAGTGGTAACTATCTCTTAAAATGTTTTTCTTCACGTATGTCTTAATACATAGTTAAGTAAAAATAGTTAACCAATCTGATTTTGCTGCCTAAAGCGCAACAGTATTAAGATATGTATGTCAGTATTTGGATATGAGCATCAACATTAATAATGTCAAAGCTGTTTTAACCTAATAGAAAATCCACTTATCTAAAACATCATTTATCTTTGCTTCCAATTTGGTGTTTATCAGGTGTGCAGAGTGAAACAGACTTTCAGTGGCTTGCACAACTACGATATTATTGGGAATTTGAGAACGTTCGTGTCTGCATCATTAATTGCAATGTAAAATATGCCTATGAATACCTTGGAAACTCACCACGCCTTGTCATTACTCCTCTTACAGACAGGTGTTACCGCACCTTGGTATGATCTTCCACCAGTGCTATTAAATACTTTATTTACTGTAGTATTGTGTTTCTTACACTGTTTATTACAGCCATACTTTTAGGGCTTGCAGTTGCTGTCAGACTCGGGTATTTCTGTTAAAATGCTGTTTTCAAAGGTGGTAATTTCTATAGAATATTGAACATGGAACTGACTTATAGCAACAAAGCTGGACAGCCCATCAACCTGACTGAAATATTAGTGGATTGTTCTCTTGTCGATGTCTTGTTTTTTTTTTTTAATACAAACAGAAAAAGCACCCAATATTTTTATTGCTGCCTAGATTATGAGAACAAAAAATCCTTTTCTGATGATCAGTGGTTGCTAAATAAAGTAGAGAAGGATCCACTTGTGATCATATTGTTCCTAAGACTAGTACAACAGTTTGGCAACCTTTTAGTATCCTTGCTCTTTTTAGAGGTGTTATTGTACTGGTCTGTCCTCAACTAACCTCACAACTGAAAGTTACGGAAGTTACCTCAGATATGGCTTTTCTGGCTATTGTTTACTGACGTTTATTTGGCTGGAGTATGTTTTCAAGTTTTACTAGGCACATATCCTCCTCCTGTTGTAAGATGGTAATTTTCATGCCATGGACACCTAATCACAAACTCCATAGGGTTCAAGAAAGAAATGGTCTGAAAAGACCTGGCTGATGCATTTGGAGATGTTTTTTTTCCCTCTTCGTGCCTTCGGTTTTTACAGTATGGTTGTAGCTGATGCGTGGTACCTGTTTGTCAAAACATCAAGGTATATTGGTGTGAGAGAATCATAGAATCGTAGAATGATTTGAGTTGGAAGGGACCTTAAAGATCACCTAGTTCCAACCCCCCTGCCATGGGCAGGGCACCTTCCACTAGATCAGGTTGCTCAAAGCCTCATCCAACCTGGCCTTGAACACTTCCAGGGATGTGGTATCCACAACTTCACTGGAACAGGTTGCCTAGAGCCTCACCACCCTCAAAGTGCTGTCTAATCAAAATCTCCCGTCTTTCAGTTTAAAGCCATTAGCCCTTGTCCTATCACTACACGCCCTTGTAAAAAGCCCCTCTCCAGCTTTATTGTAGCCCCTTTAGGTGCAGGAAGGCTGCTAGAAGGTCTCCCGGGAGCCTTCTCTTCTCCAGGCTTAACAACCCCAACTCTCTTAGCCTGTCGTCATAGGAGAATTGCTCCAGCCCTCAGATCATCTTTGTGACCCTGCTCTGGACTCTCTTCAGTAGGTTCATGTCCTTCTCATGTTGGGGTCCCCAGAGCTGAACACAGTATTCCGAGTGGGGTCTCACGAGAGTAGAGTAGAAGGGGAGAATCTCTTCCCTCAACCTGCTGGCAACACTTCTTTTGATGCAGCCCAGGATAGGGTTGGCTTTCTGGGCTGCCAGTGCACATTGCTGGCTCGTGTCAAGCTTCTCATCAACCAAAGAGCACTGCAGCTGGTAGTCTGTTTCTTTTTTAGGCCCACAGACCTTGAATCTTGGACCAAAGCAGCTGGAAGGCTGGCACTCTGACAAATGCAAGTCTTGTCCTTTGCCTGCTATGGTCTTAATACAGCATTCCCAGTGCTTGTCAATATAGACATGGCCCTGTAACTGTATACTGGAAGCCAAGTACATCTGAGGTTTTGTTTAGAGTCTGCAACTTTTATTTTTTTCTGTCACATTTTCCTCCTGCTTCAATGGCATATAGGAGACAATATGGAATGGTCAATGGAATACACATGCAATGAAGGGAGACAGTGTGGGAAAGAAAAAGAAAAGAAGAAAAAAGTATATTGAAGGAAAAAAAGATAAAAGAGTAGCAATCAAGTAATTTCATCATATTTAACTTGAAAGATGTATCTAAGTAAGAACTGAAGGATTGGGTCCAGTAAAGTTTGAGTAACTAATCATGGACATGATAATAAAACTAAAATCTCTGTTAGGGTCGAAATTCAATTCTCGTGTATGTATTTCCAAGCTGTAACTAAATTTCAGATTATTGTTTAATTAGTATAACTATACTTTTTATGTTAGTTTTGTACAGTCTATCTAGTGCAATTTAATTTAACATTTTCATTCAGGATAATTTCGTATGAATGAAGTACTAATAATTTCCATGAACTATTTCTGTTTCTTAGATTGGAGCTTTTTATTTAAACCTTGGTGGTGCCCCAGAGGGTCCAGCAGGAACAGGTAAAACAGAGACCACCAAAGATTTGGCTAAAGCTCTTGCTGTTCAGTGTGTTGTCTTCAACTGCTCTGATGGTCTTGATTACCTAGCAATGGGAAAGGTAAATAGAAAATAAATATTAGGCTTTGTATTTTATTTTTTAGGATGAAAATTGTAGGGTCCATACTTTGCAGAGACACTTAAATAAACGTGACACCTGTGGTCTGCTACCCTTGGACACTATATACTGGTCTCCACATGTGTTCAATATTCTATGCTTTACGAAATTGTATGAAGTTGCTAATTAAAACATGTAAAGAAACAATCAAAATTGTCCTGGTTTTGGCTGGGATAGAGTTAATTTTCTTCCTAGTGGCTGGTATATTGCTATGTTTTGAATCTAGGATGAGAATAATGTTGATGACACACTGATGTTTTAGGTGTTGCTGAGCAGTGCTTACACCAAGGGACTTTTCAGCTTCTCATACTGCCCTGCCAGCGAGGAGGCTGGGGTGCACAAGAAGTTGGGAGAGGACATGGCCAGGACAGCTGACCCGCACTGGCCAAAGGGGTATTCCGTACCATATGACATCATGCTGAACAATAACACTGGGGGGCAGCTGGCTGAGGGGCAGCGGCTGCTGCTCGAGGACTGGCTGGGCATTAGTCAGCAGGTGGCAAGCAATTGCATTGTGCATCACTTGTGTTGTATATTCTTTTATCATTATTATTATTTTCCCTTCCTTTTCTGACCTATTAAACTGATCTTTGCTCTGAACAGGCTTAGATATTATTATCATAATTGTATCTTTCATATAATTAAACTTCCAACAGGATACTCTTAGTTTCTTTTGAATCTTCTAAGATTCTGTTAGTGATGTCATTGCTCTCTTTCTTCGTTTACAGTTTTTCAAGGGTTTGGCTTCATCAGGTGCATGGGCATGTTTTGATGAATTCAATCGCATTGAGCTGGAAGTACTGTCTGTTGTGGCACAGCAGATCCTTTGCATCCAGAAAGCCATACAGATAAAGCTAGAAACTTTTATTTTTGAAGGAACTGAACTGAAGCTTAACCCCAACTGTTTTGTAGCTATTACTATGAATCCAGGTTATGCAGGACGTTCTGAACTTCCAGATAATCTGAAGGTATAACAATGAAATGCATGCTTCTGCTTAAGAAGGAATTTTTTAAAAAAATTGGAGGACACGTGTATTGCTGGAATATAAACATATACTTGTTACATGATTTACGCATACTAAGCCTTCCCCCCACCCCACCAAGTACTTTGTTATTTTTGGAGGAATTTGAAATATTTTTCATTTTCTTGTGTCTATTATTATTTTTCATAATCATTTTTCCATGCCAAAGGCTGCAATGCTGTAGCAAATAAACTGGCAAGTGTCAGGCTGTGGATAGATTATAAGATTTGGATGCTAACTTTAAGATGGAGGAGTATGTTGGAAAAAATGCTTTGAGAAAGTATTTTTACATTGTGTGTATTGTAGTCTTAATTAAAAGAATTCTTAATGAACTACACTTAATACATGTAATGAATTTGCTTAGTTTATCTCATGAGATAAAATCGTTGAGATGGTTGTTTTGACTAGATTAGCTGTTTCATTGAGGAAACTTGGCTTTAGCAAAGTAATCTGAAGCCTTTTGGAACAGCATCTGTTCCTTAAGGCTTAACATGGCACAGAGCTACTGGGCCAGAGCAGGTTCCCTCAGTGGGAACTAGACTGGGAATGCCAACTTAAAGCAGAGTTAATGCAGCATGAAGAGTATACCAGCTGCAGATTACCTAAAAGAAAGGAAGTGCATTCTCTCACCCGCCATGTACAACCCCTTCCTTTGCTGACTCCCGTGCTGGGTATATCAGTGTGAGGGCAAACTGCGTTCTTGAGACAGTGACGAGAGAAAGAGCTGGGAGAGACGGCATCTTTTCTGCAGTGGGTGGTACATAGAGATGAATCTTGACGGCAGCTTTAACTTGCGTTAGCTTCCTAGGGAGTCGTAAGATGCAAACGTTGATAATTCTTCTATTTCATTGGCTCCCAAGTGTTCTGCAGGCCACTGCTTTCCAGTGTTAACTTGTAAATGATCCACAGCTTTTAAATGATCCACATATTAAGCATTAATCATTTAAAGCACTGTTACTATTTTCAGTCAGAAGTGCTGTGATGGAATGAATACTCATCCATCATCTGCAAAAGTTCTGTTTTGCTTTCCATTCCTCAATTAATTATTTAAGGATATTCCTTTGGATATATATTTCAGGTTCTTTTCCGAACGGTAGCCATGATGGTTCCTAATTATGCTCTGATAGCAGAAATATCACTCTATTCATATGGATTTTTGAATGCTAAGTCACTGTCAGTGAAAATAGTGATGACCTATAGACTTTGTTCAGAGCAGCTTTCCTCTCAGTATCACTATGACTATGGTATGCGAGCAGTTAAAGCTGTGTTGGTGGCTGCTGGGAATCTAAAATTGAAATTTCCCATGGAAGATGAAGACATATTGGTGAGTTCCTGAAGGAATAATTCGTAAGGAATTTTACAAATGCATGCAGTTCTAAGGCAGTTCCACACATCTTGTGATATTGCTGATCCAAGTTTCTTAGTTTCTCTATTTGGAAAGAAAGATAATAAAATACGTTCTGTGCTCTCCAGTGCTATGCTGATGATCGCACAGTTGTGCTTAACTGCTTATCAAAGGCACCTTTTAATTAATTAATCTTTATTACATTAGATTATTATAAATGATGAATAGTTTATTCTTTTTAGTAAGAACAGTAACATGTATATTTGTTTCCTCTAGCTTCTTAGATCAATTAAGGATGTGAACGAGCCCAAGTTTTTGGCACATGATATACCCCTGTTCATGGGTATAACCAGTGATTTATTTCCTGGAATCAAGCTTCCTGATGCAGACTACAATGTAAGTACGCTTGTAACTTTCCTGGATTGTAATCCTTGTGGGCTGTTTTGTTTTTAGCCAAGTGTATTTAATACAGTAATCTGGAAGTTATTGCAAGAAAAGAAAAATTACTGAATGTTTGCAATGAAAGCTCGTACCAGGAAAGTTCTTGTATCTGTTCTGAGTTCCCTTACGTCTAGAAGGGTTGTGTAAGGCATCCTACAGATTGGAAATTGATCTGCAGATTTACTGAATTTTAGGGTCTTTTGCTGATTTCTTTCCTAATTTTTTGACATAATTAAGTGAGATTAAGCTTTGTGTTTGTATTTTCTTTTGTTTATAGCAACAATTAAAGCATAGCTCCTTTGTAGGAGGATGGTTGATAATATGATTGGCGTGTTGGAAAAGGCAACATGGATTAACTTGTTGAAAATTTCTATTAAATACTACAGTTAGAAGTGTATTGTTCCAAAGCACACTGTTGGTTTCCTGATGGTGATACTCCTTCTCCTTAATATACAAATTGTAATTAACTCCTTTTCTAGCATATGAAGTACAGAAGTAATTTTTTTCCAGGGATGTCTACTGTGTTCTGATTAATACTATTTTAGTTATTAATTAATTTGATCAGCATAAACTGTTCTACTGTAGTCCAAGACAGTGATTTAAATTGTATCAGTCATATGATTATGATCTGTTCTGAATTTAGGATTTTCTGGAATGTGCCAGTGAATGTTGCATTCGACATAATGTCCAACCTGTTAAAGCTTTTATAGAGAAAATGATACAGACATATGAAATGATGATTGTTCGACATGGGTAAGATTTCGTTACTCTTTCACAAGCAGTATTTGTTGTCATTTTGGCTTATACCATAGTGGTTACTTATATCAAATATAAAAGGTCTCAAGGGTGGCAAAATGTTTCTATTTGTATTGGAACAGCTGGTCACCAATACTCTCTGCCATTTTATTCCTGGCTTTTACTACTGTATGTCTGTACTGAATAGCAACTGTGTGGAGAAAATATATACAACATGGTATTAGCCATATGGTTGTTAATATTCAGCTCATTAATCTTTTCAGTGTGACATTGTTATATCCTCTTCTGGGTGACTAAAAAAGTTATTTTTAAATATGAGTGAAGATAGTTTTATTTTTTGTGTGCATGTATGTAGTACATGTTCCTACTGTTTGTGTTCTTCCAGAACTTTGTTATAAACTCTGTCTAGACTGAAAAGAAACTAGAAAGTAATCTTTGATTCAGCAAATAAATGAACTAGTGTGGTGTCAATTCTATGTTTTAGAGGACAACTTGTGTACAGTGGCTGTGCAATCAGATTTGTATGTGCAAGTAAACTGCTTTTGCCTAAATGGTGTTTCCTATATTCAGACAAGATTTACTTGCTCTGACTTTTGAAAATTAGGTGAAAATTACTTTAAGCATATGAATGATGCTTTTGGCCTTCATGTGGTCTGTAAAAGTCTAAATTGCAAGACATTTATTAATAGCATTTTGTTTTCCATCTGACAGCTTTATGCTGGTGGGGGCATCTTTTTCTGGGAAGACCAAAGTTCTACATGTGTTGGCAGATACACTGTCTCTTATGAAGGAGCGTGGTTATGGTGAAGAAGAAAAAGTAATTTTTAGAACTGTGAATCCAAAATCAATCACTATGGGTCAGCTTTTTGGGCAGTTTGATACAGTATCCCATGAGGTAATGTATGCTTTAAAAATAGTGAATAGTAAATGCCCACCTTTATCTGTTTCTTCTTCTCACTTGCTGTGGCTTTCATGGAGTTTGTATGAAAGCACTTGCGTAAGTGTGTTCTAACAACAGATTAACTCATGGTGTCATTCCGCAGTTGCTTCCAGGGGCAGGAAAGGCAATTTACAAGGCTCCTGCTTCTGCTTTTGTGGTCTCAATTCCAGACAGCATTTCTTCATCTGTTCCCTGGACTCTGGACAGTGTTCATAAGGCTGTGCTATAATTTAAATTATAAATTAAATTACTGATTCGGTTTTAGGAAAAAAAAAAAAGGCAAACATACCAGTATGGGTTCAAGGCTAGGAGCTATTAATCCTGTCTGTATTTTCTGCTTTGTAGTATTTCTAGTGCTTGCTTTTTTTTCCCCGTTTTCCTGTATATGTCATACCTCCATTAACCTGGATAGTAAACCATTGAATTCATAGTTTTATGATTTTAAACACAGATGAGAGCACAATTGTTTTATCTTAACCAATATAACACAATTGTTTTATCTTAACCAATATTTTCATGGTTTGTTTTAAATTGCTGTATTAAAAAAATGCAATACCGAGTATGTATGCAGTTACATAGGTTTAAATAGCAAAAAAAAGCATTACTGTTCTGAGGGTACTTGTCCTAATATAGTTGCATCCATGCTAGGAAATTATGCAAAACTTAACTGTATTGGTTTCTCTATTCCTAAACAGTATACTCAAAGTGGTGCAAAAACTAGAAAACTTATGAACTCATGAGTCCCCAGGTGTGAAACTTAGCTGTGTAGAAGAAACAGTATGAAGAAGTGAATGTGAAATAGTGAGACTTAGGGTGACTCTGGGGAGAAGCAGATGCACGACAGAGCAGAAGCATTTCTATGTTTCTGCAGATTCAATTGCTGGTCTTCTGTTTGTTAAAATATTTTTAAGGTGAAAAAAATCACTATTTTAGAATTTGCTGATGTTGCATGACCCTCAGTGAAATGGCAAAGTTATGTTCTGCTCTCTGCAGAACAAGAGAAGAATAATTAAAAGAGAGGAATAATGAAATGGAAATGGAAGGTATTTCTATTACTTGGAGTTTAAATTCACCTATGTGTATTATGTCTTACTTTTCATTCCTGCTTCTGCCCCTCCAGTGGACAGATGGTATAATTGCTAATACTTTCAGAGAATTTGCATCATCTGAGACTCCTGAACGCAAGTGGGTTATCTTTGATGGCCCAATTGATACTCTGTGGATAGAAAGCATGAACACAGTTCTGGATGACAACAAAAAGGTATCAGTCAGTGGAAATAAATGCCTGAATAAAATAATGTGGCATTTTGAAAATACTCTTCTACATGGCTTTGAGCAAGCTGGTGTAGTGGAAGGTGTCCCTGCCCATGGCAGGGGGGTTGGAACTAGATGATCTTTAAGGTCCCTTCCAACCCAAACCATTCTGTGATTCTCAAAGTGAATACAAAAAATTAGAGATGACATTTTAAGTTCTGGATCATAGTGTATCAAAATATTTCAACTGGACTTTTATTTTAATAAGTAGGAATGTTGGGTCTCCAGCTGGAATGCTTCAGTATTAGCAACAATAGCAGCAGATATCCTTTCTGCTTGCTGTCTTTTCTTTATCCTGTCATAAACAAGATTGATAGTTACCTGTAATGAACCTACTGGTAGGATAATGTGGAGTACTATGGTTTAAGTGAAGAACTTAGCTAAAGCTTAAAAAAGTAATTATTGCTCCAAGTGATTAAACATTTTATGTGGTTGACCTTGCCTTTGGTTATACTTGGTTTTGCTGATTTTCATATAGAACTCTCCTGTGACAGGAAGCATAATTGACAACTAAATTGTTTTTTTATCCCTAATCTTGCTTGTGATTTTTTTTTTTTAATTATTAAAGCTTTGTTTGATGAGTGGGGAAATCATCCAAATGTCCCTTCAGATGAGTCTTATTTTTGAAACAATGGATCTTTCCCAGGCATCAGTAAGTTTTGCATTTAATGAAAATATAAACCACAGTTCGGTATATTAAATGTATAATAAAATTATTTTACAACTTTTCCGTTAGCCTGCTACAGTCAGTCGTTGTGGCATGATTTATTTGGAACCTTCTCAACTGGGCTGGAGGCCACTTGTTACTTCTTGGTTGAGTAAACTGCCTGAACCTCTTAAGTTAAAGGGACATCAAGATCTTCTGCGGGGACTTTTTGATTGGTTAATACCACCAGCATTAAGACTCCGTCAGAAACAGTGCAAGGTATTTTTTGCTGTTTTTTCCTGCAGTAGTTAGGTGGCCATTTCAATTCTGTACCCTTCGTAGGGAGGAACTAGTCTCTCATGACAAGGGCAATTGGAATGAACATGCAGCAGTCTCCTCTTGTTTTGAGAAGGGCAACTCTTGGGTCCAATTTGGAAAGCTAAAGTGAGAATGTTAGGCAAGACTCGTGTTGTAAGTTGATCATAGTTTTCACCTTGTTCTTTTCAAGAGTAAGCTAAGTATTTGAAGCTCTGAGTGGAAGGTCTTCCCAGGGGAATGTCGTACACATATTCTTTTCTTTGAAGATGTCATGTTCAATAGGGAAATACTCTTGTAAGTGTTAGGGGAAACATATGTGTAGCTCCTTACAAATTCTCTATGATGCAGTGCTTAGGCTTTTGCTCATGTGTTGCTGTAGTTACTTCTTCGGTGTTTTTTGTTTTAAGATGTGTGATTGTGGTCACATGGTAGCTGCAAACATGGTTAACAAGCTAAATGTCTTGACATTTCAAGGATAGAGGAGGGCAAATTATCTTTTGAATAGAAGTCCATGTAAACTTTGCCTTCAAGTATTTATTCAGAATTAGCTTATTACCTAAGTATTTTAGTATTTTAGCTCCACAAGATAAATTACCTGAACACGTAAGGTATAATACCTATCCTTTTTTGTCTCTTAGGAACTGGTACCCACAAGTGATACCAATGTTGTAGTAGCTCTTACACGGCTTTTTGAAATGCTGATTTGTCAAACTGTGCAAGAAGATCCCACCAACAGAAACATCCGTGCATGGATTATGGTTGGTTTTTTTAACCTGTAGAAAAATGTGTATCTGTTTCTGCATATGCCAGTCTTAAAAAATAATTGGACTAATCAAACCAACTTGAATTTGAGATAAGAGACATGAAGCAGTTTCGCCACCTCCTTACTTGCTTCCCCCAGACTTTGGAGATGCCCAGATGAGACACAAGTAACAAATATGATTAAATATTTTACTGTTTTTCCAATTAACTGGGATAAATAGTGTTTTTGAAAAATGTGCTTTTTGACTAACCAAGTAATTAGTTAAAGCAGAGTGTCTTGTTTCCCTTAAAGGGAAGTAAGTGTTCGTGTAATACTGATTGACTTGAGTGAAGTTTCCTTGGGAAGAGTGTTTTATGAGAGTTGTATTAGTTGGATGCTCTGTCTGACCTTATGTCTGTTCCCATGAAAAACTGAAGAAAACAGAATGCAAAAGTATTTATTTGAAATTGAATTAGGAAATTCTTAGATCCTGATTTGTGATTAGAAAATCCCTGAGAGCACGACTGAACTCCTCTCAGGCTCTGTCATGTGACATAATGCTTCAGTCAGTGGCCTTTTTGCCTCATACATGTAACATCTGTCCTCGAATAAGGTGTTTTGTTTGTTCTGTCTTTACTCTTTAATCAGATTTCTAAGTCTCTTCAGATCAGGGCTGTTCAAGGGCAACTTGTAACACCTATCTGCTTAACAGTATTTTTCAGAATGATGTTTGTTAATCGGACTGTACAATGTTCATACAATATGTCAACTTTTTAGAGAGCTGCTCATCTTTTTGCCTTTGCAGGGTTGCTTTGCTTTTGCCACAGTCTGGTCCGTTGGTGGAACTTGTGATGCTGACAGCAGAAGAATTTTTGATAATTTCTTGAGGGAAACTTTGGCTGGGAAATCTGGAACAAATCCTGTACCGACAAGTGTGGGGAAATGGGAGTGTCCCTTTGAAGAGAAAGGCTTGGTCTATGACTACATGTATGAGGTATGATTGATTTGCTTCTGCATTTGCTGAAGTAGATTCTTACCGTCTGGATGGATGGAAAACACAGATGGATATTTTAACTTTACAAAACTTTTTGGGTGTTGTAGAGTGGTGGTGTTGGATTAAATCCCACAATGCATTTTCTTTTTTTTTTTTTTTCTTTTTTGAATACTAATGTACTGAAAAAATTTT
This sequence comes from Tauraco erythrolophus, assembly GCF_009769465.1. NCBI lineage: Eukaryota > Metazoa > Chordata > Aves > Musophagiformes > Musophagidae > Tauraco > Tauraco erythrolophus. The sequence continues at coordinate 14,128,421 of NC_141476.1, forward strand.
TTTAGAAAATACCAAGATGTACAGGTCAGCTCTATTTATAATGTTGCCGCATTGTAGTTACTCTGTAGCTAAAGCTAAGCTGACCCAGTGAAATCTTGTTTTGTACAGGAGGAAAGATGTGGACTGTCTAGAAGGAAGGCAGGATATTGAGCCCAGATGCAGTTTGCTTATATTAAAATTTTATTTATAGTAGCCATTAAAAATGTTAAATTATAATTACACTTTTTAATTTTTGCTTATATTCTGTTGTTTTTTTTGTATTTTTTTTTTGTTTTGGCTGAACAAAGTTTTTAAGAAAAGAAACAAGTCTAAGCTTAGGTATGTACTTTAATATTTTATTTGTGAGATAAAGCAAACTAAATGTATGAACTTCTGAAACATTTAATATTCATTTATTAAAATTAATTATCTTAATTTTTTGAAAGTGAAGTAGTAGAGAAAGCCTTCCGTATGTATAGAAGTAACACCATTCTATTTTACATCTGTATTTCTCCCTAGCTGAAAGGCAGAGGATGTTGGGTTCATTGGAATGGATTTATTAAAAATATTAATCACAGTGATAAAAATGTGAAGATTCAAGATATTATAGTACCAACTATGGATACAGTCCGGTATACCTATTTGATAGACCTATTCATCACCCATGGAAAGTAAGTTACTTCAGTGCAAATTTCCAAAATATGTGCCATAGGTAGAAATATCTCATTCTTTCCCTTGACTGAATTGTTTTTGTCAAGCCCTCAGAGTTTGTTTGGCCTGTTAAAAATATTCATTTACTACAAGCAATGCAATTTGTTGCCTCAATGTCTGTTTTGGTTTTTTTTTTGTGAAGCCTTAATATAATCCGGTTTTAGTACACTCATTCTAATGATGATGTTATGACAGCCCAAAAAGATTTTGTGCCCTCTTTCTTCTTTGGTCATGAAACACTTTAATTTTTTTTCCTTTAATTAGTCATATCAAGATCAGTTATATTAGCTATGGTCAGATCATATAAGAGAATGAAATATAAACCATGCTCAGGTTAAATTTCAAGGCTGAAAGTTTTATGAAGTTTAAAGTACTGCAAAGACCTATCAGGAGAAATTTCGCTGCCATGTATGTTCATGCATACTCCAAAGCCAGTAGAATAAGGGAATGAGAAATCTCTCTTTCTCTTTGTTCCCTTTGTCTTGTTGGTGGGAGCAAACTAAAATTATGAGAGAGTTATAGGAATATGTTAAAACATTTTAGTTTCTTCTTAAGGCATGTAATGAGTTTAGAGGTAGAACAAGCAGGGCAAGTTAGTAAAACCTTTGACTTCTAATTGCAATTAGCTTATAGGTTGTTAGATTTCTGCAGTCTGTATGCTTTGTTTCTTTCTTTGTGAAGACCACTGCTTTTCGTGGGACCAACAGGCACTGGGAAATCTGTGTATGTCAAGGACAAGTTAATGAACAACTTGGAGAAGGAACGGTACTTTCCCTTCTTCATTAATTTTTCGGCTCGAACCAGTGCCAACCAGACCCAGGTTAGTAGAATAGATAATATATGTTTCAAAAAGATAACGCGTATGAGTATTTAATCTATGTTTTGAATATTCCTGCCTGCATTGTAGAACATAATTATGGCCAGGCTGGACAAGAGGCGCAAAGGAGTCTTTGGCCCTCCAATGGGAAAAAAGTGCATTTTTTTTGTGGATGATGTGAATATGCCTGCCTTGGAGAAGTATGGTGCACAGCCTCCTATAGAACTTTTAAGACAGTTCTTTGACCATGGATTTTGGTAACTATTTGAAATACAACCGAGACTTTTTTGTTGCTGCGTTTGCTGTTATAATTATTTATTCACTTAAAGTTTTGAGAATGAAATTCAAAGTGCTCTGTAAATGTTAAGATAGCTTTGGTTTATAGAAAAACATTATTTAAAGTTGAAGAAACTGTTGCTCTTTAAGTGACTTTTTGGTTTAGAAAATTGATCATTAGATTAGTTTGGGATTTTTTAGAAGGTTTTATTGCTGAACTTGAGCAGTATTTGTATATATAAGTAAAATCATTCTTTTACACTGGGATTTTTTATGTTTATGTTTTTCATTGTTTTTGTTTTTCCAGTGCGGTTCCTTGTTCCTTTCCTTTCTCTTCCTCCTTAGAGTGAATTGGCAATTTTTTTTTTTGCTATATATATGCAATTATATAATACTTTCGTTTTTACTTGCATTGTTTTTATTGTTATCCAAGATTCTATTAATCATCACATTTTTTAACAATTTTTCAAAATAAATTTTTAAAATAACAATGCCATCAGATCTGATAATAGGCATGAAGAAAAATAAGCTAAAGGTCTTCCCTGCTTTTGAAGTTTTGGGCTCTGCTTAGATGGAAAGATGGGAACAGGTGGTCTCCTGAGGTTCCTTTGGCCTGAATTATTCTGTGTTCCAGGCACTTCTCAAATACTGTTGCTTTTGTGATTCCAGACACTGCTCAAATATCTGTTGCTCTTGAATAGAGATAATATATCTTACCATGTTACAGTTTTAAATACTCATATCAAAATTTCATATCAAGTTTTATGTAACCCAGTTTAAACAATTAATCGCTTTTTCAGGCCAGCATGTGATGTGTTGAGATTAACTGGCTCATAGTTATAAGACTAGTTGTTCTTGGGGTTTTTTGTTCATTTGTTTTAAAAATGTAATATATATAAAAAATATATTTCATACTATATTTTTTTGTATTTTTAAGTACATATGTTATGCATACAGAAAGTACTCTGTAATATAGATGCATTAAGCTGTAACAAATGTGTCGTACCTGTAACTATCTAAATGTCACATTACAATTTATTTTGAAGGTATGATTTAAAGGACACATCTAAAATTACACTTGTTGATGTACAATTACTTGCTGCTATGGGGCCTCCAGGCGGTGGTAGGAATCCTGTTACTCCTCGATTTTTGCGACACTTCAACATTTGCACAATTAATTCTTTTAGTGATGAAACAATGGTCCGCATCTTCTCTACTGTAGTAGCTTTCTACCTGCGGTCTAGTGAATTTTCTTCTGAGTTCTTCACAGTTGGAAATCAAATTGTCACTGCCACTTTAGAGGTAAGAGGCGAATATCCTAATGGAAGTTTCCTTTAATTTGTTCAGTAAAGTTCTTCTGTCTCTATAAGAATTTAATTTGTGAAGTAGAGATTTTAGATATTTTGTTCCTTATTACTTTTAATATACAGCCTCATCTACTTTGACAAAATTGTCTTAGTTTTATTATTGTGGTAACCTTCTTATTCTAGGAAAATTACCTTTGAAATTGTGCTAATGTGAGCTCCATGATACCTGTCCACATAATGTCAAGTAGATGAGACTGGAGTCTCTTTGGAGTCTGACAGGCGCAGGAAGCTGTCACACGCAAAGATAAAATGAAAATATCAATTGCAACCCTTCCAAAATTCCTTCTCAGAGAGACTCAGAATGAAGAAATTACCCTCTCCACTTTCCTCCTTCCTCTCTGTTTTTATGCTAATTATGGACACATCACAGCAGACTAAGGAAGCCAATGCAAACATGCAGCTTTGTAGAATCTGACTCCACTATTATAGAAGATGTCGCAGAAACGTTGTGAAATGGAAAGTATTAGGCCCAGCTGTATGGAATTTCTAAATGTTTTGTGAAGTTCCATGTTACAGATTTTAGCGAGTATCACGTTTGCAGTGTACCATACACGTGACAAAAGGAATGGCAATTCATGATGATTTTGCAAAGAAACATTAAGTTACAGACATAATATCAAAGTACAGCTTTCCTGGCTTATTATGTAGCAGAAATCAGTAACAATGTGAACAACTCTGTTGCCTGCTGTGTTTGTCATTGAAATGCATTAGGTAGCTAATATTTGACCAATGAAAAATTCTGACAGAAAATCTGATCAGCTTCAAAGGCAAAATCAAGTGGCTGAAGACTCACAGGGGATGTCATCTATTGCATAACTGAAGTCTTTCTCATACTTTCCCACTAGTTCTGCTTGTACCCAAGGACATACTCAAGACTGAATCCATCTTATTCCAAGGACTTGCAGAGCTGATATTTCAGAACTATTGTTAGATAATACATTCAATGGATGAATCACAAGGCTGACTGACTACTGCCACTAGAAATCTTCTCGTAGGTTCATTAATCCTCTTCAAACAAACAAACAAGTAAAAGCAATTTGCAAGTTTTGCTTCTTTAAACAGAAAATGGTAGTAGCAGCTGATAGTTTGAAGGCATTTGACTACGTATTTAAAATATTCAGTTTTGTCAGGATACGTCTTAGACCAATTTCCAAGTGTTGTCTTTTAATACAGTCACGCAGGTATTTTTCATCAGACTGCATCAAAGTTTTTGTTTATACTATTAGACTCTCACACATTAGACAATCTGTTCTAACGTAAATTTTCATCCTGGTAAGAAATACCCTCCAACTCCTAGGACTAAAGTATGATAGAACTGGGTTTTGGAATTGGCTTTGGACATGAGACAACAGTTGAAATGTGTGCTCAGTACAGTGGGTATAGTGAAGTCTGTAAAACTTGATTTTACTGTACATTTTTTTTTTTAGCAGGTTGATGTTTGATAGTTGTCTTCACCTATGAGTATATAGACCCAGATCAAAAATTTCCTCTGTCAGCATTCACTTCAGCCTGCTATTTATGTGCAATATAATGAGAAATGACACTATTTCTGTCATAACAGCATGAGCTGACAACACCTGATGCATTCCAGATTAGAGCAAAAACATAGTCAAAAGATGCTTTTCTTGTTCTGCCTGTTCCTTCAGCATTTGTACTGTCTCTGTTTATTTTCAGTAGTTTGTAAATATGCAAACAAATGGATTCAAACAGCAGAAAATCTGAGAAGCTACCATTACATATCATTCGATATTTCACTTGAAGGAGAGTATCATGTAATTAAAGGAAGTCAAGACATGAGAGTGGTATTCCTGGTCCTACAACAGATTTCTTTACACATACTACAATTATTTTCCCAATTGCAAATTTTGATCGGTAGTATATGTGTGTTCCAGAACTGCAGCAGGTGCATCTAATATATTCATAGGACTTGGAGATCTTTAGCCAATATTAGGATTTATTAAGTGTGAAATGTTTTTCTTGGAGAATTAAAATTTTAGAATACATTGAAGATTTATTATAATAATATAGTCGGTATTACTGTTTTGTTGATACTGTTCTTCTTTGTTGTTATTATCTTAAGGTGTATAAGCAAGCTATCAAAAATCTTTTGCCCACACCAGCCAAATCTCATTATACATTCAACCTGCGTGACTTTTCACGTGTTATCCACGGCTGCTTGCTCATCAAGAGAAAATCAGTTGAAAGCAAACATGTAATGATTCGGCTGTTCGTACATGAGGTGTTTCGTGTCTTCTATGATCGTCTAGTCGAAGACGATGATAGAGCCTGGTTGTTCAATTTAATGAAAGATATTGTGAAAGAACATTTCAAAGAAGCATTTGTTTCAGTTTTTGCACATCTGAAGCAAGGAAACACCTCTGTGAGTATCATATTTGACCTCTTGCAAAATAATTGCTTTCATCATAAATTTAAGACTAGAAAGTTTGTCAATCACAGGCGAAATTTCGGATCAAATGTGCTTGAAAATTCAAATTGAATTTGGCAAAATGGCTTATTTGGAAAAAAAATAGTAAAGACATTTGGAAGTGTTTAGCTCTTGTACATAAACATCCTTTTCAAAAAATATTTCATTTAAAATATGGATAAACTTATTACTTTTCCATAAAAGAATTTTGTGTATCTGATAGTGCAACAAAAACTTGTTTCTCATTCCATTAAAAAAATAGTGCAACATTTTTTCAGATTTACCAAAAAAACCCTGAGTATTTGTATCTTAAGAAATTTAATTTACGAAGCATAGTTATTTTATTAAGCTCCTAGATGTCTGCACATAGAAATAAAGCATCCAATTAATCAGCAGGTAGGCAGAGCAACTTTTCAAAAAAATTCTGTCACATCTTTTCTTGAAGATGTAGCAGCACGTACTGAATCTTTTAGTGTTTAAAACGTTGTATAGTCATGTTATACTATATGCTTTGTCTTCCTTTTTTCTGTTTTTCTTTTCTTCCCCTGTCATTTCATTGATGTATAGAAGAAATAACTTTGTGCCCTAAGTTGTCCATTTCGTATATATTGGAAATCACTTAACATGCATCTGTATAAATTTGGTGTAATCTGAAGGTCATGATTATGAGACTGTTAATGGCTGTTTGAGCCAATTGTGTTCCAAGAACAAATTAAGAGTAAGTATATTGTTTAATACAGGAAATGGAGAATTTTGAGGTGAGTGGTGTTGTGAGTCAAAATATTTCAGAGTGCTTGTTCTTGTGTCTTGAGTATTTGTCTTAATTCTCCTTTGTTTTCCAGAATTCTAGTGAGGAATATGTTCATTAAATATTAAACTTGACTTCATAATATGTTGAATATTTACCATAGGTAACGGAAGAAGACATGAGAAGTCTGTTTTTTGGTGACTACATGATTCCTGAACTTGAGGGAAATGAAAGACTTTATGTTGAAATTCCAAGTGTTCAGCTGTTCGGTGATGTTGTGGAGCAGTGTCTGGATGAATACAATCAAACCCACAAAACAAGAATGAACCTTGTAGTTTTCAGGTGCATACCATCTGCATTATTAAGAGCTTTAAGCAGTAGTTAATAATTCAGTATATCCAATTTTGTGGGCTGTGTTTTTTCTATGTCTCCTCCCCTTTATGCATCCACAAAAGTGTTCGTGGTGTTGCACCATGGATGGCAGTGAACTGATTTCTTCTCTTATGCCTCTGCTTTTTCAATCTGAAAGTAAATAAGGAGACGTTTTTCTCCTAAGGGGCCTTGAATATATTCTTTGGTTGTTATAAAAACCTTGTACACCAAATCAGGCTGCTGCTCTACTTCTGCTAGGCCTCTGTTACCAGTGAAGATGGATATCAGTTTTGCCTGCGGCTGCTGGACTTTCATTTCACCAAGGACAAGGATTCTAAGGTTGTGAGGTGCAGAGTGAGATATAGCACCATCATAACTGCCTGTCTGCTTGGTTATTATGCAGCACGGCCGTGCCCACTTCAGGACATGTTCCCAGCCTGGTGCTGCAGCTAATCCTGTGAGATTTTAGACTCTGCAGGCTGCCATTGTTACGTTAAATTGTCATCAGACAGAGCTACAACTGAGAGGTCACAACTCTTTCTTCCTCCCTGTTGCTAGAGATTACTGCCTCTTTATATTTGCCAGTGTAACTCGACACACAGATGCTTAGTGAAAGTGATAGGGTTAGTTTAAACACTTCTAATAGCAGCTTATTTTAGTCTAGGTCATTTTGACAAGCTGGATTTGTGAGTACCTGTATATACAACTGTGCTGGGAGTCTGAAGAGCTGGCAGCCTCTGATCAGAGGCCACTTTCTTAGTGCAGAAGCAATATTCAGGTTACCTCACTGAACAGCAGCCAGGAGAGCATGTCTGACTGTAGTCGTAGAGTCCAATCTCATGGATAACATCTGGATTTGCCTCCTTTGTTTTCATAATCAATTAAAATAAACAATAATTTATCTTTTTGAAATGCTGTAACTTTTTTTTGAGACCACTTTTAACTGCTGCTCAGCTTAGTTTAACTGCCCAATGCCCTGTGCTTACGCAGGCAATCTCCCATAGACATTGCGTGTTCCGAGATAAACTATGCTTGTGTTTTCACAACAGATGGGACTCTCAGTCATGTGCACATGCTGCTTTATGAAGATATTGTTCTGATATCTATTTCACATATAAATTATAAAACACTGTCAGAGGCAGAGGGAAGCGCACGGTTTGTTGATATAACTCATTTTTCCCCAGGTGCTTCTTTAAAAATTATTTAAACTGCTATACTTCAAGAAAGTTAAAACTGATAGTACCACTATGATTTAGAAGTAGAAAAATTCTGTTATTTTTCTTTTTCTTTGACACCTTTGTCCATATAGTGCTCCTGTTCTCACTGCTGCCGATTCCTCTTAGTAATTTGTAGTCGTTTCTAATTTAGCTAAATACTGATACTAGTATGACAAAAGAGTTGAGTGTTTTTGTTTTTTTTTTATTTTGTGGTGTGTACCCACTCCCTTTCTTTCCTCTTCTCCCCCACCCCACTTTCAGAAATTTCTTTTGGAGATGCTACTTCTATAGCTGTTTCACAGATTTATAGATGTATAAATGTATATGTATTTCTGCCATTCTGGTGATCAGCACATTTCCAATACAGGTACATGTTGGAACATTTGTCTCGTATAAGCCGTATTCTGAAGCAGCCAGGGGGTAATGCTTTGTTGGTTGGAATGGGAGGAAGTGGACGTCAGTCTTTGACTCGTCTAGCAGCATTCATGGCAAAAATGTGTGTTTTGCAACCAGAGATTTCTAAGACCTATAGCACAAATGAGTGGAGAGAAGATCTGAAAGTAAGTATTATCTGTTTGCATTTTGGCTTAATTTTGAGGAATGATGTTTTGAAATATACAGTATTTTTTTATGTCTTGCATTTTAGAGTCTTCTGAAGAATGCAGGTGTAAAAGGCTTGAAAACTGTATTTATAATCACAGATGCACAAATTAAAGAAGAAAGCTTTTTAGAAGATGTTGACAGTGTCCTCAACACTGGGGAGGTACCCAATCTTTTTGCAGCAGATGAAAGACAAGAAATTATAGAGGTATCTTTAGAAATTCTCTTGAATGTCACTTCCCTTTAAGCTATTTTGTCAGTTCAGTGTGAAGTGTGGCTTTTGGATATATGCACTTAATTCCGTGACTTTTTTTGAGACTTTAGATAAGTCAGCCAGTTATTAGTAAACTTATGGAGTAGTTTATGCCTAATACTAGCTTTAATTCTGACCTGGAATTATGCCCACAAACACATTAAGTTATGCACATTGGGAACTTTAATTGTTCACAAATACCCCGTGGCCATAGTTATTTTTTGCAGTGTATTGTGCAGAAGAATGTACATCGTAATGTTTTCATTGATCACTTAAGGACAAAGACATTTTTTGAGAAAACGCAGCCTGCCTTTGTCAATAGACTCTTGCTGTGTAGGGCACTAGGGCGCTGTTAGACAGAATTTCATAGTCTTGACAATTTCCACTCAGAAGCTGGGGAAGGGTGCTCCATGAATTCAGGCTCAGAAGTAAAGATGCAATGTACTCAGGCAATTTTTTAAAAATTTCTCACTAAAATCAGGCTTGGATTTTCAAAGTAGCATTCACCAGTTGGGAGGGAGGGGCATCAATCTTTGTATCCATCAAGTTGGAAACTTCATGTTAGCTAACAGTGTTTGGAACGGTATGCTGGGCTGTCTTCATATCTCGTGGTATGTTTACTAATAAATGACCTAGGTAATGCGTACCTAGGGATGCTTCTGGTTGACATTCAAGGTGGTTCTTAGTACATGCACAAATGTTCTTTATTGAAATAGTGATATCACTTGATAAATGTTAGTGTATTGGTTTTTCTTGTGCTTAAATTATGGAGCATGTTGATACCTGCGTTTCATGTGTTTTGCAAAGAAGTGAGATTATAATTCTAATCAGCTTTCTCTGCTACTGTTTCATTCTTGCAAGGTATATAAAAACAGTATTAAGATAATGCGACTCTTTCAATTTTACAGTTTGTACAAACATATTCAGGTGGTGTATGCTAGAACTGGGTAGCTAAACGTGATATGCCAACTGGAGCAAAGTTGGGTTTTACTCATTTAAAACTACTCTATCAAAATATTTCCACTTTTACTCTATTATTATTAAACTAATTTTTGTCATTTATTTTAATTGTGGGATTATGTAAAGTATACATGATTTTGTGGAAGAATAATTTGAGTTTTAGGGGTTTATATCCAGTGTTTCATGGATTATTAGTGAATTTAGGATAATCGTACTTTTATGAAGTAGTCTTTAGTTTCAAATCTAGAGGTTTCTTCTTGTTTTGAGAGATTATTGGTATTGGTAAATGAACAAATGGAATACATTTTGATGTTTGAAACTTAAATCTTGCTCTCCAATTAGATAAATACAGCATGTTTTAGTATAATATTAAAGCTAAAAAAGCTTAGTAACTTAATGCCTTGAAATGCTTAGGGGACTAATAGGACAGTTAAAGCGTAGATGATGAGAAAAACATTTGCTTTTGTGATAGTGGCTTTTGTGTAATGAGAGTAGTAATTTGCCTTATCTGTTTGTATCTCCTAAATCTTTGAGTGACTGAAGATTGACTGTAATTAAGCCTGATAGTTGTATTTATCATTAGAAGGCTTTGTTTATTTCTTGAGGGAGCTAATTATGATATTTTTTTTTTCAGAATGTCTTAACCCTCTGTCTCATCTTAATGTGTCTTATCCATCTGGAACTTGTCTTGGGATGGATTTTTAGGTTTTTTTTCTGATATATTCTCAATTGCTCAAAGCAGCAGATGATCATTTCTGGAATTAATCGTCAGGGTCACAGATAAATATCATGATCCTATTCTCTATTAGTATTTGCTACTTGTTCTGTTTTTCTAGTCTATTCAACCTGTTTCATTTATCAATAAAAAAATTTATTTCATGGTGGTGCTATCATTAACAGAATTGCTACAGGACTTAATGAGAAATTATGTAACAGTTTTTACCCTATGTATTATTCCTAAGGGTGTTCGTGCAATAGTTCAGACTGGCAATAAAAATGAAGAACTCAGCCCCTTGGCCTTGTTTGCATTTTTTGTGAACTGCTGCAAAGAAAATCTCCATATTGTGGTAGCATTTAGCCCAATTGGAGATGCTTTCCGCAATCGTCTGAGACAGTTTCCCTCACTCATCAACTGCTGCACTATTGATTGGTTCCAGGTATGTGAAAATATCTTTATTTTTTCCTCAACAAACTATTACAACAAACTATTCTAACAATCTGTATTTTCATGTGCCATTAGATTTCCTCTTGTCTTCTGTATAGAAGTACTCCATGTTTTTCGAAATTTTAAAATAGCACAGGCATTTTCTGTGATATTTTGGGAGCTCTTTGGTGTGCAATCTCAGTATTTCTACAACTACACAAATTTTATTGCTACAAAATTTACATTTCTGAATTAGTGATTAGTCACAGTTTGGTGATGGTAATTTATAATTTTTTTGCATAATGTGTATGTTTTAAAGGACTAGGGAAACCATTTCAGTGTGATCGGAAAATGATAATAACTTCTGCTGCCTGTTGAACAGATTGTGCATCATGGGAACAACTAGCAAACCCAAGTTCTGCTGTTTATCAGACGACCTTTTCTAGCAGAATAAAACTTTGAAAATTACTGTAGCTAATAATCCTTCATGTAAGCAGTGTTAGTCTCAATAAAGTGCAGTTAGCTCTATAGCTTGGCCTGATGCTGACATCAATTAATTTTTCTACCAGAGGATGACATAGACACAGAAACATTTGGATAGAATGGCAGTATGTAGCTTTTAACTTGAAGATCAGCTTCTTGCTGATCTGATCTAACCCTTATATCAGCTCATTGTTCTTGAGACATAGTTGGTACTAGTGTGTCTCATGCTGGTGTTTTGAATAGTAAAAACTGGTTTTAAAGTATGAAGACTGCTAACAGCTGAATTTTGCAAATGCTTCTCTCCTCACTTCTTCCTCAGCCGTGGCCTGAAGATGCCCTTGAACGTGTGGCTAATAAGTTCTTAGAAACACTTCAGCTCACAGACAGTGAGCGTCAGGAAGTTGTGCCCATCTGTAAATACTTTCATACTTCAGTTTTGTCACTCTCTGTAAGGTCAGTCTGTTTTGTTTGAGAACAACTCATTAGTTTATAGATATATTAAGAGGAAAAAGATTGTGCTGCTGAAAGTAGTAAACTGAGCAACAGAGAACTCAAAAGTTTAATTTTTACAAGTAAGAAACAACAAAATAGTAGGTGATTGAGTTTCATTACTACTCATTTCTGTCTTAAAAGTTAATGGATACTATCTTACTGCATGAAAATATTGTATAAAATTGTCAAAATTGTTTGCTCCTATTATTTGTCAAACAGTTACATAACTTTGCTAACAATTTTTTTTTTAATAGGTTCTTGCAAAGACTGGGGCGCCATAATTACGTTACTCCCACTTCTTATCTTGAGCTTATTGCTGCATTTCGGAATCTTCTTACTCAGAAACGAGATGCTGTAATGAAAGCCAGGAATAAATATTTAAATGGACTAGATAAACTAGTTTTTGCTGAATCACAGGTGAGTAGGGACAAAAATGGAACGTAAAATACAAAATGTTTGGCAAAAGCAGGTTTTTTCCTGGAGAGGTCAGTGAAAAGCATTACTTCAGATTTTGTTTAGCTTGATCTTCAACAGTAAAACTATAAGAAATGTATTTTGCCTTTTCTTTCCTACAGTCATAGCAGTTGTGCTAGAGGCCACAGACCTCCAAGCATGTATTGCTAAGCAGGATATGAGCAGAGCTCCCCTTTCCTAAATGGTTAACAGGTGTCTATAAGTGAATGTAGTTTTTAAAATTAGAGATAGTACATATGAGATCCGAAGTGTTTTAGTTTGAAACTGAATGTTATTTCCTTCTATCAATAAATTAGTCCTTAGATAAGATGTACATCTTAGAGAAATTGTTGGAAATTGTACTTGGCACTTCTGAATCCTGCCTGGTTCTTTTGCATGTGTATAGGTTGGTGAGATGAAACAAGCACTAGTTCAGCTGCAGCCCAAGCTGGAAGAGGCTAAATTGGATAATGCAAACATGATGAAGGTAGAGTTATCCAAATACAACTTAATGGTTTTTTAAGTAAGCATGTGTGTACTTGGGATCCATAACATCACCTTCATAATAATTAGCTTTGAATGAGGAATCTTAATTGTACAATGTACTTCTACTTTGGTATCTCAGCTGATTGTAGGCAGGTTATAAAGAATACGCCTGTGTAAGATTGCTGATATGTGACTTTCAAAAAATAAGAGTTGAGATCAGGTTTTTGAGCTCACTTCTTATTTACTGGGGTTTGCAGTGTTGTGAAACTTGCCAGTATTTATGCTTATATCCTTAGAACTGGAAGCAAATTGCATTCTTTTTGTAAGATACAGACTCTGGATATATAGTCCTTGCCTAAGCTCTGTGCTGAAGGATGTTAGAGGAACTTTCATGCTAATAGTAGTTACACTGGGATTCCCAAGATCGTTCACAAACATTGCAAAAACCACAAATAGGTCTTCAGCATATAAAATAAACAAGAACAGTTTTGCACAGTCTGTCTTTGCGTGCACAGCAATTATATGCTTGATTTTTTTTTTTTTTTTAAAGGATCCTAAAAAGGGTTAACTTCATAGGAATTTAGTGGGGTTTAGGAACCAATCTCTTAGGTGTTTTTGAAAGTTCTGACATGAAAATATACTTATCTGTTGGTGTTGTGTCACAAAAAAACAAAGTTCGATTGACATTTTTATGCACTTGCTTCTCATTTGTAAGTGTTTCTGCAAATACAGTGATATCTCTTCTACCTGCTCTTACAAACTTCTAAGAAAACTAGATGTCACTTCTGTAGAACTGAAAAGGGAGTACTTGGGTGAAGGGTTGACTCATCACTGAAAAGAAAATAAACTTCAGTAGTCAATGTTATAGACTATAAAGCTATGACAACTCACTATAAAAAATAGTCATTTTTTAGTTATAGCCTGATGCACAAACATGAAGAGTTTATCTCCTGAATTTCAAACATATTTTAAATGGCTTTTATTGACAGTAATTTCCCTTCCTGCAGTTTACCTGCTGTTAAAGCTCCATAATGATGTTGCGTTATGCTAAGAAGCAAATTAATCCAAATTGAAAATATATGAAAATATTGGAATGCTTCCATTTTCTCTTTACATTTTACAGTATTCCATAAGTGCTATACTAGGGAATTTTGGTTTATTTGATCATTCACTGCTCAATAGGAAGCTCACCTATGTGTTTTTCTTTAGACTATAGAAATAGAATCTGCAGAAGTAGAAGAAAAAAGAAAAACTGTAAAAGTAGATGAAGAAATTGCTACAGAAAAAGCTGAAGAAGCTCAGACATTGAAAAATGAATGTGAGAGTGACCTGGCAGAGGCGATCCCAGCCCTGGAGGCCGCACTCGATGCTCTCGACACTTTGAAGGCAAGCTGATCTAAACTTCAGCATTTGAAAGTGTTATTCGACATGATGAAACTCTTCTGTTTATTTAGGAAAGAATGCACTAAGATGAAAAGTATTTAAAAAGTGTTAAATTGCCTCAGTTTTGTCAAAGGAGAGGACCTGTACAGTTATTGTTCAGTGTATTTCCTCTTCATGTACTCAGAATACAGGAGGGTATGTGCATTTGAAGAATTGTTTATTTGCAAGAAAGCCCACTTGTAGGAAAAGTAACCAAACCCTGAAGTTAGCAGCAGTGGTATCAGCTGAATTTCCTCTTTCAGTTAAGTTAGTGTTGATCGCCAGTGTGTAACGTGGCATTGGTTTGTGGCTAAGAATTATCTGGATCTTTGATTTAAAGGTTTTGTCCTTGTCATTAATTGTGCGTTATCTGAAAGCAGTATTGTTGAGAAAGTCCTGCAGGAATTTAGTACAGTAGGAGTTATGAAGTATATGAGATGTCTTAGATTACACTTATGGAAGTGTATCAAAACATGCTGACTTGAACTTTTTAAAACATAATTTTAATTAATCATTAGCTTACAATTGCTAGCATGTATTTCATTTTTACTTCCCCTGCATAGGATAGATACATTGATGGATATTGTTAGTTGTCTTGCTAACACGGTATCATCCCTTCTAAAAGTCGTCTATAATTATGTTCATTGGTAATGGTGTTGTAATTCTCCTTTTTTTCTGTTTGTTTGTTTATCTTAGTGGTGAGAAACACATAACATTTGTCATGAAGTTTTTAAATGTGATTTTTATTTTAGCCTTCTGATATATCAATTGTCAAATCAATGAAAAATCCTCCATCTGGTGTCAAACTTGTCATGGCTGCTGTCTGTGTTATGAGAGATATAAAACCTGAAAAAATTGCAGATCCTTCAAGGACTGGAGGCAAGGTAAAATGGCAAACAATAGTTTCAAATAAAAGTGTACTTCAGTTCTTCTCAACACAGAGCACTTGTTCAATAAACAAGATCACCCAAGGGCCACTAAAGTAAGCAAGTACTTATAGCCTCCATCTATTATTTTACTGAAAACTTCCAGAATTCCGAATTTTCTAAGTTTTGTCATGTGAAAAGAGAAGTCATTTGATTTGCTTGACTCATATATAGATAATAGATAATGAGCAACTCTTCCCTGAGACACTGTTTGGATTTTGGCTTTAGGTATGGTTGGGGAAATGTTTGATCTGATAGACTTTGTCCTTTATTGACATTTCAAGGAGATACAAAGTCATGAGTGTTAAGTATGCATGAGTGTTAATGAAAGAGATTTGTTGAGTTTTGTTTGTGTTTTTGTTTTAAAACTTGAAAATATATTTCCTACTCTGTTTTGTAGATTTTGGATTACTGGGCTCCAAGCAAGAAACTGCTTGGTGACATGAATTTCTTAAAGGATTTGAAAGAGTATGACAAGGACAATATTCCAGTAAGACTTCTGTCTAATTTTTCAGTGATTTTTACCATGTAGACCCTTTGTTGCAGGCGGGAAATGGAATTAGAAATTGCTATATCAGAGGCCCCATTTGTCCTGAGTTAGGCAACTTCTGTTATGACCAAGGATCTTTACAAGATGATAGGGTATCTCTATAGGATGAGTATGGTCATAGCAAGTGAGTCAGATTTCCTCAGGGTGAGCCCTTGGAAGTGGCATTTCAGAAGATCATAGAATTCCCTTTGGGAATTTCTAAGGCTTCTATGCAGCCTGTCTTCTGTTTGAATGAAATATGCTTCTGTGCACAAATGCTTCTAACATTGCAATTTATAGGTAGTATCTCACCAAAAGGTAAAAATAACACCTTTAAAAACTGTATCAGAGTAAATAGTCTGTCCTGTCCAGTATCCTGTGTCCAAAAATGGCCATAAAGCAGGTACCTTGGAAGGAGTAGGAACAGAATATATGATAATTTCTCCAAATATTCTTTGGCCTCTGGCACTTTAAATAAAGGACTTCCAAAGCTAGGTGTAGTTTCTGTGTGTTTAGTAGCTTTCAGCACATCTCTCTTCTGTAATTTCTCTAGTCCGCTTAAAGCCATGTAGACTTTCTGTATCTACAAGAACGTTTTACAAAGCGTTCCAGAAGTCTACTTTTTAAGTGGTATGAAGCACGATCTCCTTCTGATTCTTCTGAACCTGGGTCCTTTTAGCCTCATTTCATGTATTCTGTTTTGGGTTTTGGTTGCATTTTTTTTGTGGAACCGGTGAACATTTGATCTCTGTCCACCCTTTCTATGTCTTTTTTGTGCTAGCTGTTCTAAATCCATTACTTGGCATTATAAACATTTTGTATTTTTAAATAACTGCCCACATTGGTGCTTTTCTTAATAGCTGTTTCTAATTGTATTATTTTGATTGAATGAATCTTGTTAAAATGGGTAATATTTTAAGTACAATAAATGCAGACATATACTAGCTAAATAACTATTTAGACGTGACTATCTGCCCTAAAGATCTTACTATCTGATAGTGTGATTCTTGCAGTTTGCCTAGTTCAGTGGAAATGGAATATGCTTTGTCTTTTATAAAACTGAGATCCCCAAAAGTAGGTGCAAACAATGTAATTTATTTAGATTTTGCCTTACATTGGTAGGAATACATTTTTATAATGATCCCCAACAGCTGTGTCTTGAGCAAAGATAGCAAATAATGAAATTAGCATGTTTTGCACAAGGGACAGTGTAAATTAAGGCTTCTCTGTGACTGTAATGCTCTTAGGTAGCTGCCACATGGAAGACATACCGAATGCACGTTTATAAAGGATAAGGGTAGGATTAAGATGAAAACAGGAACAGACTACAAAGCATCATAGGAAAATCAAAAGAAACAAATGAGCAGTGGTTTCTAGCACAATTAATACCAAGTAATTCTTTGCTGTTTCATTCTATAGAGAAACGGCAATCAATCAGTGTAATTTTAAAGCATCAGCCACAAGACTTTGCTTAGCTGTAATGCTTTTGTTATCCAGGCAGCTGTCATGCAGAAGATTCGGACTGAATACTTGACTAATCCTGAGTTTGATCCACAAAAGGTGGCTAAAGCTTCCTCTGCAGCAGAGGGTTTATGCAAATGGATTATGGCAATGGAGATGTATGACAGGGTTGCGAAGGTGCGTTTTTGATCCTAGTCTCTCAGTGCTATGGAATCTTTCCTTTGCTTGATAAGTTCACCTTAAGCATTGTATTAAATAATAAACTTGCAAAAATGTGCTTTAAGCATTTATGTACTGGTTTATAGGTCGTTGCACCCAAGAAAGATCGTTTAAGAGAGGCACAGCAGTCCTTAGCAGAGACACTGACACTCTTGAATCAGAAGAGAGAAGAACTGGCAGCAGTAGAAAATCGTTTGGCTGCTTTGGAACAAACCTTTGCTGAGAAAACTGAGGAAAAGGCTCGTTTAGAATTCCAGTTTGATCTGTGTGCTAAGAAACTAGAACGAGCAGAGAAGTTGATCGGAGGCCTTGGTGGAGAGAAATCAAGGTCAGGTTAAAGTTAGAATGTCAGATATAACAGCCATTGCAGAAATAGAGTTTGAACTTTAGTTCTCTGAGCCTTTGATGCTGTATCTGTGTCTGAGGGCTGTACTACTTAAGAGTGTCTGGGCCCTTGAAAGATTCCTAATTGTTTGTAATGTAAAAATACGGGCAGCAACATTGGGAGAATTGTAGAGAAAGTCTTCAAAACGAGAATAAAATACATAAACGCAGTGTCCTTATTCTCCACCTGAAGTTAAGAGAAACTACAACAACAAAAAGTTTATTTTTATCATCAATATCATTAATGTGGAGGTTTCAGCACTATTTTTTTCTGTATCTTTGCTTGTCATAGATGGAATAATGCTGCAAATGATCTTCAGGACATATATGATAATTTGACAGGAGATGTTCTGATATCAGCTGGTGTCATAGCATATCTGGGAGCTTTTACTGCTGGATTTCGACAAGAATGTACCAAAGATTGGAGCAAACTGTGCAAGGTTAGAAGGTTATCTTAGATTTAAGTAAGAGTTTGCTTTTTTTCAGACTATTGCAAAAGACTTCAGAAATCCCTTGTTTGTTTAATACTGGCGTAGTAAAACTCACTAAGATTAGTGGGATAAATTCTGCTCGTCTAATATTCTGTAAATTTGAATTTAATTAAATTAGTGAATTTACTCTAGACTTAAAAGCATATCAGAAACAAGAGCGCATCATTGACTTTGTAAGGCTTGATTATTACTGAAGTAAAATCTCAGAATTTTCTCTATTTTGCCTTTAAATGGAAGAATGAACTTTAAAATGCAATTATGTGTAATGTAAAAAAATTCTATAATAACGTACACTGACACATATTTATATGTTAATTAAATGGTTGATTATGCTGTTTGCAAAGGGACACTTCCAACATACTTATGCTAACACCATAATTCATAAATCCAAGTGGTTTGAGGTCACTGACTGTGACTGTGACATCAAACAGTAGCAAATCAGCATTGGATTGCTGCATAGAGGTAATGGAAGACAGAGTTGTTACATGATTTCCAACTGTGTATGAGTTTCTTAAGGTAATACATTGTTATTATTTCATGTAACAAACCCCCCACATTTAGAATGTACGAAAAAACTGGACAAATCCTACAAAATCTGGAGATAGTAAATATTCTATGGGGAAATACAGTTAGCTATTGAAAATATGATTTTTTTTTTCCCCTAGGATTTTTAATTGCACTTAACCTGTTTCAAACTCTTAAAATGAAATGCATTGTCACTTTAGATTGAAGTGGCATTTAATAAAAAATGTAAAGAAACATCAGTTAAAGGTAAATGGGGTTTTCTTTTCTTTTATTTTTCCAGGAGAAGAATATCCCCTGTTCTGAGAATTTCTGTTTGAGTAAGACTCTTGGTGACCCAATAAAAATAAGAGCCTGGAACATTGCTGGTTTGCCAACCGACGTATTTTCTGTAGACAATGGGGTCATTGTTGACAACTCAAGACGTTGGTAGGTGACAAAAAGGTTTAATTTTCAAATCCAAACAATTTTGCACTTTTTTTAAAAAAAGTAAACTAAATACCTACAGACAATGTAACTTCTGTAGAGACAATGCAATTGGAAACAAGAGTGGGATCTTTATATACAGCTCTTCTGAAATTTAAGAGGCATAACACTTCAGAGATTTGTGTATGTAGTTATTTGAAAGCTTTCATTTCGGGAGATGCAGTGCTCTTGGATAAAGTGAGGACTTCTTTTTCTTTTTTTTTTTTTTAAATATTGTGTCTTGTCCTATTACTGACTAATAAAGCATTTGTAAGAATCGGTTTTAGAAATGCACAGAAATCCTCATTCTTCACACGTTTAATGGTGGGATTCAAGTTATATAAATTGCAGTGTGCAGATACCACAGTCCACTTCATATTCTTACCGTTATAAGGCTATCAGATGACATTTTTATGTTTTATAGGTATTTATTGTGTGTGAAACTCACATCTATATAAAGGATTCTTTTAGGACCTTTAACAATTCTTTTAATTCCAACTGAAATTGTATTTCAAGGATGATATCTGTTGCGTTATATGAAAACTTGTGATAGCTGTCTGCAAATAATCTGCATACAGTAGAGATATAAGATTTTAAAACTTTCTAGTGATGCTCTTGTGATCTGTGTTCTCTTAAGAATTAGATTTCATGGTAGATTCAGATTACATTCCGATTACAGTGTGTAATTCCATTTTTAGAATGTTACTTAGTTCTGAGAGGGTGCAGTTAGAGGAGGTGTTTGATATCACCAATGCCTGACTTACTACAATACATACATATAGATGAAATCAGCAAGTGCGAAGTGAGGCAAATCTGTTGAACAAAAGTAAAATATTGTCACCTTTCCCTGTCCCACTTTTATTTCCAGTCTTATACTAGCTGATATACCAATGTCTCAGATTTGCATTGCAGCTAATTGTTGATTTTTATTTTTTTAAGTGAAAAAAAAGATGAGAATGAACTCCAAATTTTTAAAAATAAATTATTTCTAAATACTGAGAATTCCAGGAGAGAAACAGGACAAGATTTTACAAGAATTCTGCGTCCTGATGTTATGAACATTTTTTTTTTCAATTCTTAAATCTATTTTTGGTATTACTTTTCAAATTATGCTAAAATACCCATCCATCCATTTTTTACTGTTATCTTAAAATAAGAGAATAAAAATTGTATCACTTTTTCCTTGCCTGACACAGAAACATTTCAAAATAGTTTAAAATTTTAAAAAACTCTGAGCACTGAGAAAACTGTCTCGTATGTCCTAGGCCATTAATGATTGATCCTCAAGGTCAAGCAAATAGATGGATCAAGAATTTTGAGAAGGAAAACCGGCTGAATGTTATCAAGGTCAGTGACACAGATTATATGAGAACTGTGGAAAACTGCATTCAGTTTGGAACTCCACTTCTGCTAGAAAATGTTGGAGAAGAACTAGACCCATCATTTGAACCTCTGCTGCTTAAACAGACTTTCAAACAAGGTACAGCAAAATTAATTTTGAACTCTGAAGTAGATTATATTGATGTTCATCTTGCCATCTGTGGTACTGTCCGATGTTTTTCTCATTACTCTCTGGTTTACTGCTGCCTGTGGTAAGAGGAAGGTAGTTTCACAACAGCCTGAAGTTTTATTTATTTTTTTTTAATAAATATAATTCATATATCACATGATAGTGTATTTATGTGAAAAAATAACCTTCACTATGTTGCTATAGGAGACTAAATGAAGACACTTGACTCTGCAAAGGGAAGATTCTCCATGAAATTATGTTTTGCTTGTTCATTTTCATATGTTTTAGTCTAATACTAATATTTACTAAATTTTGCATCAATCAAGAAAAGCCGTTAAGGGTTTTTGCTTAAGGCACAATTTTCCTCTGTTTCTCTGAAGCTTGCTAAGTAGCTATGAATTTGATTTTCAACTTTTCTTTCTTTTCCTCCTGGAAAAAGACAGAAAAATGCACGTAAACACAAGTATGCTTTCCTTCCTTCATGCATAGTTTATTTTTACTGGTTTTCGCATTCATACTAAAAAAACACAAAATCAAAATAAACAAACCAAAGCCCAAAAAAGATAAAAGCTCAAACAGTTTTTTTCTTTTATTTTTGAATTTCCTATTTCAGGCAGGTAATTCAAGGATAGAGTATTCTGTAGTAATATCATATTTGATTATAATTCCACAGGTCTCCACTATGGTATACACACATTGAAAGTCTGATAGTAATTGGATCGACTCGATTTCATCTCCTAAGAGTAAAACATGACCTCACTGAAGTCTGTGAGAATTTTTCAGAGAATGAGATAGCTTTATTTATTTATTTATCAATTTTTAGGAAATTTGTCATTGACAATAAATTTACTTTTATTTAATCACAAAAGTAATTTTTTTTTTTCCTGTATGTAATTGAAGTAGATAATGGTTTTCTTAACATTTCTCATCTTAACTTTAGGAGGCATGGAGTGTATCAGGCTTGGTGAGACTGTTATTGAATATTCCAGTGACTTCAAGTTTTTTATTACCACAAAACTGAGAAATCCACATTATATGCCTGAACTTGCTACAAAAGTTTCTTTACTCAATTTTATGATTACACCAGAGGGACTTGAAGACCAATTGCTGGGTATTGTCGTAGCGAAAGAGAGGTAAGTCTCTATTTATGGCAAATAGCAATTAAAACTTTTTATGGCGTAATTCCAAGGAAATGAGTGTAATTTACTGTAAAACAAAATGAATGTTACATGGTGTAAATGTTGCTCAGTAACAGCTTTGGGGAAAAAAAAAGTTGTTTTTCTAATTTTCTTATCTAAAAAGTTTCTTAGAGAAACAGATTGTCATGTTTACTGTGGGGTAAGTGTCCACAAGTTAATTAAAAGAGCAGATGTAAAGTCATTGGGTTTTTTTATGGCAATTTTCTCCTGAAATATTCCTTGAATGATAGAAAACTATATAAATGTTATTTAAAGTTTAAATTACTATTGCGAATATTAGAATGTGACTGAGCTGCTGGAGAAAGATGCAGAATTATGAGGATTTAATTTTAATTTCGTATGAAATAAATGCACAGTACCTCTGAAACTTATTATGGGTCTTATCTGAACCCTCACAGAGATACAAAGAAGTAGTATCTGAGTTGTAGGGAAATGTCTGTGCCATTGGGCTAAATTCTGTTTTCTAAAAAAGTGTTTCCAGCAGTAAACTTATTCTGCATATCACATGGTGCTTTTTCAGGCAGTAGGGAGATAATAAAGGAAAACTAGGATGCACTGACATTTGCAAAATGTTGAGGTGTTAAAGTTTACACCATCATTTTCAAACACTGAGCCGAAGCTTTGCAAAGAAATCTGTCCTCAGAATTATAAATACCTGCTGAACAGTAACAACCTGTTTAAACTGAACAGACTATTCACAAATATTTATTGTAAGAAGAGAGAGTCATCTTCATGGGTTTTGTTTACAATCAGTGGAAGATAAGCATTGACTGTTTTTGTTGTATGCCTTTTTCTTCATTAGACCAGAATTAGAAGAGGAAAGAAATACTCTCATCCTTCAGTCTGCAGCCAATAAAAAGCATCTAAAAGAAATTGAGAAGAAAATTTTAGAAACCTTACATTCATCTGAAGGAAATATTCTGGAAGATGAGACTGCTATCGAGGTCTTGGATTCTGCTAAACTAATGGCTAATGAGATCATGAAAAAACAGCAGGTAAGGAATGTGTATGTGTGTTTTCCCTAACAAAACATAGAAATGTTAAAATTTGCAGCTGGCAGGACTGTGAATTAGATGCAAAACATGAGGAGAAAGTTCTGTGCTTGTGAAACGTGAAGAGAAATAAAATTGGATCCATTCTAGAATCTCCACTGATAGTTTATTCAATCTTTAGTTTAAAATGCTTTAAAGAATGTTTATCTATCTGTTAGGAGTGAGTGAAAAGTAATAAGTTCTGAAGATAAGATAACATGTTAAGATAAAGGAAGGAGCTAATTTTTTAAAATAACAAAAATATTCAGGGAGACATTAATAATCTAGATGACTAATGTAAGTGGGCAAGCCCAGGTTCTTTTGTTATACTTCATGCATAAAATACCAGCTGAAGTCAACGAGAGCTAAATAATATTAGTAAGAGAATAAAGATTTTTTAATTTTTTTAATTAGTATAGACTTAACAGAAATCAAATATTAATGTTTTCTTTAAGGTGATGTTGGCCTACTGCTGCTTGTTAACGCCTATGAAATATCATCTCAGAATTTTTCTGATGGTCAAATTCTGAAAAACCTTTTTATATTCAAAGTGTTGTTTTGCATAAAGCTGATTTAGAGTAGAATAAGTAGAGCTTAAATACATAAACAGTCAGACATTAGTCGTATTTTTGAATATGGCAGGGATAGATTGATACTTTGATGCTAAATGATGCATTGAAAGTGTTGGTACCTCCTTTGTTTTGACTGTTGCATCCTGTGGCACAGATAAATCGATCAGGCAGTACTGTGTTAAGGGCAAGCACTCGGTTTACCTGGCGTAGTCATTACCTACTGTGATTGTACCTTTTGGGACATAAAAGTTGTCTTACGCTGACCTTATAAAGTGCTGTATAAAACTAATTTAATAATGTTATGAAGTAGCAATGTTTTTGTATGAGGAATATTGAAAGTTTTTCTTTGTCCACTACTATTGATATTTAGATTGCAGAGAAAACAGAACTTAAAATAGCTGAATCTCGAGAAGTCTATCGACCTGTCGCGAAGCATTCATCGGTGCTGTTCTTCAGTATTGCAGACTTGGCAAACATTGATCCCATGTACCAGTACTCCCTTAGCTGGTTTGTCAACCTCTTCATCACCTCTATTCATGATAGGTAAATACAGTCTTTCTGATGTAAAATAACGTGTTCTCATTCTGCTCTTATGAACAGTTCTTTCTGTTTTGAAACCATTTACCTCTTATTCCTCCTTAAATGCAGGCTTTTGAGAACAAAATATGATTTGTTAATGAAGTAAATGCGCTTTTCAGTTCCTATTTGAGCAAATTGTGAACTGTAAGCATGCGCTTTATTTAAGTGCTTGTAACAATGTGACTTATAGAAAGGATGTAGTCTGGTTCTGAACTAGGCTCAATTATGAACACCAAGTGCCACCACCTGTCTGTGGCAAATGGATTTCGACTCATTATTTTGCTTAGGACTTTTAAAAGAGCTGTAAAACATTGAGTGTAGTCGCAATGTTGGGGAAATGGGCATCTAAGTCTCTTGTCGATCATGTGGGTCTAATATAATTCCTCCACAACCCAAAATAGATTTAGATTTCTTAACTGATTTGCCTAAGTTATTTCATTTGAAGTCTCAATTTCTTACTTCTTTTCTTTTTAGTAATAAATCCAAAATGTTGGAGAAGCGACTTCGATATCTAAATGACCACTTCACATACAATTTGTATTGCAATGTGTGTCGTTCACTGTTTGAAAAGGACAAGCTGCTTTTCTCCTTTTTGCTATGTTGTAACCTTCTCATGTAAGCTCATTTTTGTGAAGTCTCTTAATAACAGAAGCTAATGATATTTCATCATTGAAAAAGTTATTGATGAGATAGCATGTTCTTGTGCATATTGATAATAATGCCTTTGGAATAAGGTCGTGAGTGTTTTGGGTTTTCTAGTGCGAGTATCGCTACTACTGAAAACATCATGAAAAGAATGTTCCTGTGCCCATTTAAATCAATGGTTTTGTCAATGATATACCTTTAACTCCCTTAATGGTCCTGGGTAGTGCCCCATAGCACCCTTATGTCAAGAGCAATTGCTGTTATTTAAGAAAAAGTTTTAGAAAGAAATCTAGGACAGTAACGTGCCATCCCAACAACTACTAGGCTTTTGTTTTTCTTCTTAATTTTCTCTTTTCGTTTTCTTTTATCCTTTTGCATACATCATGAGATCTCAGTTGCAGTCTTTTCTCTTCCACCAACTGTTTAGTTTGTCCCTGTTTTTTTTTTAGTTTTGTGTGAATACATTGTGAAAGGAAAGATAAGTTCAAAACTGCACGATCACGACCATAACGTGCATACATAATTACAATGTGCGCACATCTGTATATGGACCATTCTTCCTGGACCAATTTGTAAGGCTATTGTATGCCTCGAACCCTTTATTTCCTACAAAGCTGTTAAAAATCAGGAATAGTTACACTTTTTAAAAACAAATAAGCAGATATATACCATTTACCTCTTGAAACCCTTACTGTAGTCTTAATCAGTTATTTTTACTATACAGTTTTTTAACTATATAGAATACTGAGATCTGATCTCAGCTGTTACTGCAGTAGAGGTATTACTAAGTGGCAGTGAAGTAATTAATTTTAAACAGCTCTTTATATTATGTAAAATTGTGTCTCAGAAACTAAATATTATCCTTTTTTTTTTTTAAATAGGGCTAAAAATGAAATAAAACATCAAGAGTTTATGTTCTTACTAACTGGGGGTGTGAGTCTCAAGAATAAGTACAAGAATCCAGCCCCGTTTTGGCTACCAGATAAGAGCTGGGATGAATTATGTCGTGCAAGTGAAATCCCTGCTTTGAAAGGACTGAGGTATAATAAAATGTTGATGTGAACTAGCCTTAATTGATTTTAAGCAAAACATGTGTAACATGCTGAAAGAAATGTTTCCTATACATTTTCCAAACCAGTGCCAGAATGCTAACATGGTAAAACCAACCCTTTTTTTCATCATTAGGTTTGCTTCACTTGTTTAGGTCAAACAATCAGATCACTAATTATGATATTATTTAATCAAAATATTTTCCTAAATTATTTGAGGTGTTCCCTAAAGAAATTTCCCTTTTGGAATGTCTCCACCGTAGACAAGCAGTGTTTCGAGGGACTCAATGGAGGCCAAAGAAAGTATATGTAGCAAAATTCTACTGCAGTGCTGGGGAGGAGCTTTTCTGGTAAAATCTGTCTCCTGAAATCATGAGAATTTCAGCCTGGATTTAAATAGAATTTAACCTGAAGTTCTGGAGCCATCATGGCTATACAAGTCTTGAGTATAAATAGCTGGCAGAACCCAAATATTTGCAGGAATTGGATCTGACTGCGGAAACACTGCTCTGTTAGAAGAAATTATTTGGGACTCTTTTGAGTTTCTCCCCCTTTGGGGTTTTAATAGTAATGTGGATGATGGTCCAGCCTTTAAATAGTCTGAGAGTTGTCCCATTGCAGAGGACGTGCTCTACATGTTGTGTGAAGGAAAATATTTTTTTTTTCCCTAATTAAATTTCCTGGTAGTTTTCTTCAGTTAGAGTGGAATTTTCCTGAAACATGAGAGGCAGAAAAGTCACCCAGACCTCTGAAGGTCCAAGCAGTGCTGGCTGGAGGAACAGACAGAACTTATTGTCAACTCAGAGCATTTCAGGTGGAATCTTGTATGTCTGCAGCAGCATAGTGGAAAAATATTTTTTCACTCTTCAGCATGGAGAAGCTCAACTGTAGATTATTTGCTGATGTAGAAGTGGTGTGGCTTGTATGACAATACAATGTAGTTGGCTTTTGATAAACATCAAAAAACAGACTCCAGGTATTTACAGTAATTGTAAGTGCTTTTTTTTCTCTAGGAGTCACATCTCTGAAAATATAGGTGAATGGAAAAAAATTTATGACAGTAAAGAGCCACAAAGCTTTCCATTACCAGGAGAATTCAATAATACATTAAGTGAATTACAAAAGATGATAATTCTTCGATGCTTAAGACCAGACAAGGTAAAATGATCTTTTATCAAGTGTTTGCATACTGTTCCATGTCTTGTAGCGTAGTTGGCAGTGGCTATTCTTATAAGTGATATTCTTATTTTTCAGTTGAGCCATACAAACACCACAAGCATCAGCTGACATCTTTTGTCTGCCGTGATTTAATGCATCTTTCAGAGTATGCTCATTCTAATATTTTTGAAGAGCTTGTTCATGTTTCGTCTGTTTGCTGGTACAGCCAGTATACTTGAGGGCGGGCTATACTAGCCTGAACAAATACACAGAGTATCTGGTACCATGTGCTTTCATACAAAGGGTTCCAAGGCAAAGAAAGATCAAATGTGTTGATTCAAACAGCCAAGGCGAACTTTTATCACCTTCTGCCTTTGATGCACTGAGCAAATTGCGTTGTATGTACTTTAGGAACAATCAATCTCAGGATTTAAGGTACATACTGCAAATGCTCCTTAGAACTAGTTAAAAATTACTACATGAATATTTACTGAGGGGGAATATGCTGATTCTCCACATCAAATAAAGCCTGAATTAAAATCTTCACATAATTTGTGTATATGAGGTATGTTATTTTTTGTTTTCTAAAAGCATTATTATTTCTCTCGTAAGGTAAAATAAAAAGGGAGGATGACAGAATGTCATCAAGAGGTGAAACTTTTGCTTCTGAAGCATTCAGCAGGACTAGTCTCAAATCTGTGCAAAGCAGAGAGGTGTCTATAGGCTCAGCAATTTGACTAATTTATGGTACATAAAAGATGTTGCCAAATATGTGGTTATGTTTAATATATGTTTATTATCTATTTACTTTTTTACCAGATTGGTCCAGCTATAACTACATTTGTAAGTGATAAACTGGGGAAGAAATTTGTAGAGCCACCACCTTTTGATCTAACAAAAAGTTACTTAGATTCAAATTCTACAATCCCTTTAATATTTGTGCTATCTCCAGGAGCAGATCCCATGTCTAGTAAGTATACAAAGAAGGATAAAACAAATGCATAGTGCAGCTTTTCAGATGAAGTACCTGAATTTCTCCTTCATTGCACAGTAAGGATTATTTTGCACTTTGTTCGAGTGCATTATGTCACACTGGTAAAATTCTGTGCTGCCTAAAAATGGGAATGGTATTTTAAACTGGATAAATTTTACACTCTACATCAAACATATACCATCTGATTGTAAGTACATTATAACAAAATAGTAATAAACATTTTTCAATATTTTTTTTCCTGACATAACTTCTTTTTAATTAATAAATACTAAAATCTTATGCATTCTATTCAAGGCCTCCAGAAATTTGCAAATGACAGAGAGATGGTTGGAGATAAGTTTCAGTCCATCTCATTAGGACAAGGACAAGGACCTATAGCTACGAAAATGATTCAGAAAGGAATGGAAGAAGGAATCTGGATTTGTTTACAGAATTGTCATTTAGCTGTCTCCTGGATGCCAATGCTGGAGAAAATATGTGAAGAGTTTAACAGTGAAAAATGTCATCCAGTCTTCAGACTTTGGCTTACTAGTTACCCTTCACCAAAGGTACACGCATTGCCAAATATTCTGTATTTGAGGAAAGGAAAAGTTGATGATGTTTTTAGGAAATATTCGTATCCCTGAATGATCTAATAATGTGGAACTTCTCTGAATACAATGAAGTTCTTGAAGAGATAATGTAATCAAGAAAAGACATTTCAAATATAATTATAAACTTAGTAATACCAATCTTTCTTTGTAATATTTTGATATTGTGATGTGTGGTGTTTTGTATACTAGTGAATGGAACTGCGTTTTGCCAGCGTATGTAATTAAGAAGTTTTCATGCTGTCACCGAGGTTTTGTTTCACGTAAATGCAAAAATTTAGCGTTTTATTTATAAGGTGTTGAATACCAAGAAATCTTTTAAAATATAAGTTTGTAGTTTACAATAAGGTGTTACTTTCTTGATGCCCTTGAGAATTTGTTTTCTAAAAGTTGATGTTTAAAACGTAATTTTTAACAGATAACTGTTTATATAACAAACACAGAGTAATAATATATTGTTATAACAACGTAGCATCTATTCTACACTTTCTGAATGCAGTTTTGCTATTTTTTGTTTCTAGTTTCCAGTAACTATTCTACAGAATGGAGTGAAGATGACAAATGAACCTCCTACTGGTCTCCGATTAAACCTACTTCAGTCATTTCTTTCTGATCCTATTTCTGATCCTGCGTTCTTCTCTGGATGCCCTGGAAAGGAGCTGGTAATGTGCCTATCTGTTGATGGTTTTATTCTTTTTTTTTTTTTATCCACAGATATACTGATTTCTGTCCAGTGAATATTGTAAGCTAAAATATTTACTATATTTGTCAGTTTAGGTTTTGCAATGATAAAGATGATTAGTTGAGAATTACCCTGCCAGGTAATTTCATGTGGCAATATTTAGACTGTTTTCTTAGGCTTTATTAAAATCATACATATTACAAAATATACGTAGTTGATTGCTAGAGCATACCTATCATTATTGAGATGGTAAGCACTGAGAAGATCTTCTCTTGCTACCAGAGACCAGTACTGCAGTGCCCATATGTCTTACTGATATGGGATGAGCCACTTAGCTAATCATTACTTGTGAAGTAAGTGAAAAAGCAGTGGGATTACTCAGAGATTCAAGTATGATAATCAATATACATAGGTATAAGTGCATCTAGGGACTTAAACAATATGTCTGTATTTTATGTTTGTCTAATGAGCCTTAAAAGTATGTGGTGATATTTGAATTCTTGTGAAGTCAGCTGCCCTTTACGTGGAAGAAGAGAAAAATCTTGTGTAATGGTACGTGAGGAACTAGCTAAATGTGCTTGCATATGCAACAACTATGTGCATATTTGTTCCCAAGTCAAATAACTGCAGCATACTTAATAGCTGCCTATATAAACTACTTTATAGTTCATATACAATATGCAACTACAAATAGTTGTATTTGTACCCTAGATGGAGAGTAGTAGTCAAATAGTGTGTTCTCTATATTTACAGACTAGCATGAACATATGGACCAGTTAATAATACTTCTGTTTTGTTTTTTCTCAAAGGTATGGGAGAAACTGCTCTTTGGAGTTTGTTTTTTCCATGCTCTTGTTCAGGAGAGAAGAAAATTTGGGCCTCTTGGTTGGAATATACCCTATGGATTTAATGAATCGGACTTGCAAATCAGTATCAGGCAGCTGCAGGTAAAATCGTCTATTGCTACCTTTAACTGATCTTCCGAAGCACAGGAACGAGCTGATAGTCAAAAAGGAGCAATGCGCTTAAATTACATCAAATGTTGATAGATTTTTTTATTCCTTCAGTTCGACTACAAAGGGAAGAAATGTCGATCATATTATAAATATTCTCAAAATTACAAATGAAAATGAAAAATTGTTCTTCATGAGGTTTAGATTCATACAGATGTATGTAATATGATGAGCATATATAACTATAAGAGTTAAAATTGTCATATATAAGAGCTCACTGTGCTTTAAGTAACGTCATGTCCGTGACAGTTACCTATTATGGTGAGTTTTGTGCTTAGAAGGAGGAAATTATTTTTTTTTTTTACATATATACTGTTAGTTAAACAGAGCCTCAAACTATTCTCTGTCTCTAAAATGAAATGCTGAATATTACCTGACCTTGAGTCTTCTGCAAGCCCTGTGTAGAAAAGTCAGGGCAGTTAAAACTGTGCATTACAGATGTTGAGACTGAACTGTTAGAAAAGTTATCAAGAAGTTAATGAAAGAGGTCAGACGGTTCTGAAGACTGGAAGAAAAATAATGTGAAATGAACATTTGTTTTTGACTCAGAAAAGTGTCCTTCTAGAAAGTTTAGACTGGAAACACTATCCATTTGTAAATAATTCAAGAATGGCTTGGATGGTTTACTAATGATGATTTACTTGGATGATTTACTAATTTGAATATTCACAAGAGGCTTTTACTATAAAAATAACTCCTTTTAATAACTCCTCTTTATTTTAAACAGTAATTTTACCTGAAAAAAGATTTCAGAATTTGAATTTCCAGCACCTAGGGAAAAAACTTCAGGAACTGCAGTATTGCATGCACTATAGCTTCCAACCCTTTGGTCTGTAGATCATGCTGTTGTTCTGCACGTATTTCAAGTCACTAGAACAACTCATGTCTTCTGTTTCAGTTATTCATAAATGAATATAGCCGTGTTCCTTTTGAAGCTGTATCTTATCTAACTGGTGAGTGCAACTACGGAGGTCGAGTGACGGATGACTGGGACAGACGTTTACTGCTGACAATGCTGGATGACTTCTATAATCCAGATATTATTGAAAATCCTCGTTACACTTTTTCTCCAAGTGGCAACTATTATGCTCCACCAAAAGGCACATATGAGGACTATATTGAGTTTATTAAGGTAAAAAGTAGCAGCAAGATTTTGAACTGTTAGAATGATGTGCTAAGAAAGTAATCCTTAAAGGCTTCTCTGTGTTAAAAGGGTAGTTTTGCAGCATATTAAACTCTGTGCTTGGCTTCTTGCCTGGCATCCTTGTATGATCCTTGCCATGGTCTAGAATGTTTCTGGGAGAGAGAGGGAATTAGTAAGTAGATAGGAGGACCTAGCATAGATAATCGAGAATTCCTTGGAAATGGCTTTCCATAAGTGAGGTGGTGGCTCTATCACCAGTGCTACTGTCTGCAAATATTAAGGTCCTTATTCACCTTCAACTGAAGTCAGTGGTAGTTTTTCACTCGACTTCTTAAAGAAGCCTTGGATCTAATTCCTAGCATGCTGCTTTATCTCATGTAGATGTTTATTGTTTATTTTGTCTTAGGGTCTTCCCTTCAGTCAGCAACCAGAGGTGTTTGGTTTGCATGAAAACGTGGATATTTCAAAAGATCTTCGTCAAACTAAGATCCTCTTTGAATCTCTGCTTTTAACACAAGGAGGAGGCATTCAGGGAACTTCTGGAGGTGATGACAGCACTCTTTGTGAAATTGCAGATGATATTCTCAGCAAGGTATTGTATTATACCAGTGGCTCAAATTTATCTTTTTACAACACAGAATTTCTTTAATTAGAATCTTCAGTGTCGAACTGATTTTGTGTTGGAGGAAAAAGCTACTGGGAGAAATATAGTGCAATATGAAAGTAAAAACTGGTGTGGTTGTAACAGAGCACAGCTACATTTCAGTTGAAAAAAGTTTTATTAAGTAGGTAGGAGATAGGAGACAGATGGAAAACAGCCAACGCAACTCAGAAGAACAGTTGATTCATTCATGTAAACACGTTTAATCAAATTGAAACATATTCATAACTTTTCATGCTATGAAAAATTATAGGTGGTTTTTAAAAGATAAACATCACTTTAAAAACTCCATAATTTTTATTTGTATTAAGCTACTGAATACTGTATTGACAAGATACTTACCAGAAAGTTTAATGGTATCTATTACTCTGCAATTTTTCACATCGGCGTATTTTAATGTAATACCAATGCATAACGATATCTGAAATGATTTCCAAATGTGTTGCAATTTACAGCTTCCAAATGATTTTGACATTGAAACTTGCCTAAGTAAATATCCTGTGAGATATGAAGAAAGTATGAACACTGTGCTGGTGCAAGAAATGGAAAGATTTAATAAGTAAGAGCGTTATAAATGTAACCCAAATAATTTCATTTGCAGAAAAAGTTTTCATGTGAATCATGCACTGTAAACTCTGTATTCTGTGAAATATTTTGTTTATTTATTTTGTTGCCTTCTAATTGTCTGCAGTGATATCTGCAGTCCAAGCACCATTACTCTTTGTGGGAATTCAGGACGTAGGATAGATGTCAGGAAAAATGATCTAGTGGCAAAATGGACTGAGAGAAAAATGCATGGTAGAAGAAGGGAGTCTGAGGATGCACTTGGAAAAGAAAATGGGAACAATATTTTTATGTTCCTTTTTTTTTTCCTTCACTTTCTCTTTCTTTATCTTTAATTATGTTTTATTCATATTTCTGACCTGTTAGGGTAAAAGGGTTAGAAATTGTAATACATGCACAGTTACAGTTTTTATGAAACACTTTCCTCGATAGTTGGAAATATTTCTGCTTATTTCTTTGTTGTCTTAGATGCTTCAGATCTAAATTTTTCCTTTTTCCCCTTTCCTGATGCCTTTTTCCTATACCTTATTTTCACATTTATTCTCCCAGGATTACAAACCTGTAATTATTTTTATTTTTCTCTTTGGGTCCCCTATGTCTCTTTTGACTTTGTTACCTAGTTTTCTTTCTTATCTTCGCCTGCTCCTCCAATCTTTCTTCTCTGTTTTTCTCTGTCCTGCTTCATTTATGTTTGTCTCTTCACGTGTCCCACTTCATTTTCTCCCAAACTTTCAATAATGCTCTCTGGCCTTTAGTCTCTAAGTTTTCCTTTGTTGCAGACCCTACCCACCTCTTCTTTTGCAATCTAAACTTTTTTCCTTGATCTAGTATACCATGTATACATTTGGAGTTCCAAATTTATCCTCTTACCAAGCAACACAAAGGATATCAGAGGTAACAAAGCAATTTATTAAACTCTTCCTAGTCTTAAATAAATTGGAACGAATGCACAAATCCAGGACTTTACAGATAGGACTAATTATGCAATTATGTAGCAGCTATACAAATTCCATAGATGGTTTCATAATCCTGTTTTTTCTTTTTTTTCTGGTGAGGATGTTGTGTTTTACAAATCATGCAAAACATGAAAAATCTGTTTTATATTTTAACTCTAGTTTAATCCGAACTATTCGTGCTACACTAATTAACCTGAAGAAGGCCATTAAAGGACTGGTTGTTATGGATGCTGAACTGGAGGCTCTTTGTGGCAGTCTACTTATTGGAAAAGTTCCTGAGAATTGGGCTAAATGTTCATACCCAAGTCTAAAACCACTAGGGAGCTATATTCTAGATTTTCTAGAAAGGCTGAAATTTTTACAGGTAATGTACAAGAGGCAGTACTGCCAATTATTTAATCTACTTCTTCATATAATTTTTCCTTTATGTTAAAGAAGTATTGGGAAAGGAGCAACAGACTGCTTAGATTTTCTGAGTACAACTATATAGAAAATGGACAAAAAACATGGCATTTATCTTTTCCTGATTATTGAATGGAGATTATCAGAATTTCCTGATTATTGAGTGGCTGGAGAGCTGCCTGGTGGAGAAGGACCTGGGGGTGTTGGTTGACTACCGGCTTGATATGAGCCAGCAGTGTGCCCAGGTGGCCAAAAAGGCCAATGGGATACTGGCGTGTATCAAGAATAGTGTGACCAGCAGGAATAGGGAAGTGATCCTGCCCCTGTACTCGGCACTGGTGAGGCCGCACCTGGAATATTGTGTCCAGTTTTGGGCCCCTCGCTTTAAGAGAGATATTGAGCTCCTGGAGCAAGTCCAAAGAAGGGCGACTAAACTGGTCAAGGGGCTGGAAAATAAAACTTATGAAGAGAGGCTGAGGGAGTTGGGGCTGTTTAGCCTGGAGAAGAGGAGGCTGAGGGGAGACCTGATTACGGCCTATAAATACTTGAGAAAAGATAGTGGGGACGTAGGGGAAGGGCTCTTTACATTAGTGTTGGGTGATAGAACAAGAGGAAATGGGTATAAGTTTAGTCAGGGGAGATTCAGGTTGGATGTTAGGAAGTATTTCTTCTCTGAAAGGGTTGTCAGCCACTGGAATAGGCTGCCCAGGGAGGTGGTTGAGTCCCAATCCCTGGATGTGTTTAAGAATAGGGTGGATGATCTACTTAGCGATATGGTTTAATGGGGATTAGGGATGGTTGGACTCGATGATCTCTAAGGTCTTTTCCAACCTAGAAATCTATGAAATCTATGAATGTATTGTTTTCCTCTTTCCAGGATTGGTATGAATTAGGGAAGCCCACGGTTTTTTGGCTGTCAGGATTCTATTTTACTCAAGCTTTCTTAACTGGAGCATTGCAAAACTACGCTAGGAAGCACAAGATCCCTATTGACCTTCTGGGATATGAATTTCAGGTAGAGATAAGTTATAAAGGCATATTTTATTTGTCTGAGTCCTGATGTTGCAGTGAGATGTAGTAAATAAATCTTGACTGGAAGGTTTGTTTTGCAACTAACTCACTGCGATGTGAAGACATAAATTTAATTCTTTGGTAAGGTAGGCATGTTCAATAACGTCTGTAAAAGAGGTGTATGAAGAGTAGTTCTCTCGTTGGACCTGGACCTCCACTCAAGAAAACAGCCTACAGAGTACATATTTATTTGTCTGTGTGATTAAAGCCTTATTTTATAACCTACAATAAAGGTAATTAACAAACTCACAGAAATCTGTTATCTTTATAGTTTGTATAAAACTAGTACTGAAAGGAAGTGTTACTGTATTATTCTAATTTTGGATTGATCTTCTGAGAATTGGCTATTGGCATAATGCCTCAAAAAGCAAACAGCTATGAAAGTTTGATAACGTAGAACACTTTTTTTTCTTGTAGGTTATTCCTCAGGATACTGCTGATACTGCACCAGAAGATGGTGTTTATATCCACGGATTATTTTTAGATGGAGCTCGCTGGGACAGGACCAAGTCAGTAACAAAGTGTTTTACTGTGGTTCTGAAAAGCTTTCTTAGGTGCTCAAACAAGATTTGTTTAAATATTTTAAGTGATACTTTTCATATTATTGAAATACTCTTTCATGCAACAACCAGAAAACCACAGACCAAAACCCGCTTTGGTTTAACATGGAGCCACAAATAATTACTTTATTGCTTTCTCTCATCAGGGGAATGTTGGCTGAGCAGTATCCCAAATTGCTCTTTGATACGATGCCAATCATTTGGATAAAGCCAAGTGAGTATAATTTCTCTGAAGTGTGAGCTACTCAACAAGAAACTGCAACAGTGAATTCCTTTTTTCGCTCCTGCCCCTTACCAAAGTACCCAACTGTGCACAGAATTCATGTGCATCTGACCTACGGTTTTTGCATTAAAAATGGTGCCTGCTCGCTTGACTTAGTCTCATCTGAGCAATAAGCTGTCCCTCTCCTCACAAGTGTTTATAATTATGGATTAGCCAAAAGGACGAGTTAAATGAATTTTTCATAAATATGTTTAGATGCTACCCAGTCTATTTTTCAACCAAAAGTTAATTTGGGCAGGAAACCACATGGTGCTTGAATTCCTGGCTCTACTCGAGTTGAACTCAGTATTTTACCTCACATGATTTATTTAGCAAGGTTTGCTCAGGTTATTTTTAGCTGCTATGCTAGTTGTCTGTCATACTAGTAAGATATTTTTAATAACTCAGGTTTTCTTTGGTCAAGAGCAATAAATCCCTGTTTTTATTTGTTCACTTAAGCATGACTTTCTATTGCACCTGTTGCAACTTAGATGTGGGTGTTACTAACAAACGGGCAGTCTTACAAAGTTTCTGCTTTTTGTGCTGGCGCTTTCTCTTGCGGCTGGGTGAATCCGTTCAGACATGCATGATTTTAGACTTGGCACGAGTTGTGCGTAAGCGATCTAGGCACACAAAGGGTTCCTGCAGAGTTGTGTCCTTGGATCTCAGGTGACTTGAATTGCAGTTATGTTCTGTGGCTGCTGGACCGGAATTCTTGTGGAGCTGTTAAAAGCTTGTGTATAAACTATGCTTTAACTATGTAACGATCAGATTTGAGTGATAACAAAGCAGGTTTAAAAACGAAACAAGCTACACGAGAAAACAGCAAAAAAGCCAGATAATTTTATTATGATACTCACAAAATAATTTTGCATTTTTATTTATCTTTAAGCATGTTACTGTAAATACTTAAGTATGTAGATTATGTTTCTATCAATAGGTCTGCTGAATGTAATATATTATTTTGGGTTTTTTTGAAGCTGCAAAATCAGACATAAAGAAATCTAATGCCTATGTCTGCCCTCTCTACAAGACAAGTGAGCGTAAAGGAACCCTATCTACTACTGGACATTCTACTAACTTCGTCATTGCTCTGACGCTTAACACGGATAAACCAGTCCAACACTGGATCAAGCGAGGTGTTGCGCTGCTCTGCCAGCTGGATGACTAACTGGACAGTTCAGATACAGACTTCTCAAAATCCTGTTTTTTGTTGACTTACAGAGGAAGTGGAACACTGTGTACAAGAAACATCTGGGCTTTTTTGTATTAAAAAACGGCATGCAAATATTTTCTGATCCTCAATATTTTGTCTTAAATAAGTATGTGTTGTTATTATTAGCATCTTTACAGTCTGTAAAAGGTACAGCTAGGATTTTAGCCTTTGGTAGTATTATTCATGTGTAAACATCAATTTTATGTATCACCTGACTATCACAAAATAGATCGTAATGTAAAATGAAAATAGTCTTCAGTTTCTGAGAGAAACATTACAGTTAACAAACCTGAAGCATTAAGAGTGCTGAATCATGCTTGTGGAAAGCTAGTAGGTAGTAAGTTTGAGATTTCAGTCTGGATTTTTATATATAGCCTATGTTCTGTCATAGCAACAGCGAAGATTGCAGTATGAGAAATCATTTAACTACCTATAGTGGGTACTTCTGATGCCTGTCTTCCTCAGCAGATTCATCTTTTCAGGATATTCTGATTTATTTTTTTAAGAGTTTCTTTTTCCAAATAGTTTGCGTGAAGAACAAATGATAAAATCTCCCTTATGACCACCTGCTATAAAACGTCATCCGTTTCCCTCTTGCTCCAGAGAAGCAGTCCAGTTTCAGTTCCTTCACTGATTCTGCGCTTTTGTTTTCTTTAAATAAATTAAAATTACTCAGATGTTCTTCCTAGATCTCCTTCAGCAAAGAACAATTTTCACCTTGCATTCAGACACAGACGCAAACATTTCTGTGTAAGGACCCCTCCATAAAGTAGAGTAGGAGTACATTAAGCACATGAAAGTCTCACTCCATCCTACCATCACGATTGTAACGAGGCATCGATGTCCTTCGGTTCTCGGCTTGTTGTGTGTTACACCAGCATAAGTTTTCAGCATAGGTCAGTCTTTCTGAGACTGTGCTTTTCCCTTTAAAGACTCTATATGTTTATCTTTTGTTTGGTTTCCTATTTATATTAATACGTGAATTGTGATTAAGCAACCAGAAACACATAGTCATTTTTAAGAGATCTTGCTTGATTTTATTTGCTTGTTTATGTTTACTTTTATTTGGTTTAGTTTTTCTTTTTACACTGTCTTACTCTTAAGTAAGTTCTTAACAGCATCTTCAGTTTACTCTCTTGGGAAAGCACTAAAGAATTTTCTTTCCATAATGTAATAGTTACTACTTATAGTTCTCAAATTCTCATTCTAAAAACTTTTAACAAGAAAATTTTTACAAATAAACTGGACTTGTAATTCCTTCTTTTGTTGACACCATTTTTCAGGTCAGTTATTAAACATAACTAACTTATATGAAAGAAAGATGGAGAAAGTCCCAGGGTATCTTATGATCGGGTATTTATAGCAAGCTATTAATGGACATAGGCTCTACTGAGATCATTTTCAATCCTGAAAATATCACTTTCAACTTAATAATCACTTATTCAAAGTGTGAGGTCTTCTCTCTTTCAGAAGGTGAGGAAAACCAGTGTATTTTCTCAATTCATAGGAAAATTAGTAGTCTTTTTACCAAAAAAAATAGTCATCTAGATTTAAAGTGTTTATATACTCATTGTACTATAGGTATAATCAAATACTAGCAGTTACTTGTCCGTGTATTTTGTTAGTATATTTCTCTTTTTTTGCTACATGTGCAATTGCAGAGCAAGGCCTTGCAATGACACATTAGGCGGATCAGGTAAAACATGAAATTACGCAGGTTTGCTGTGAATTACTGCTGCTCGACTTTAAGATGTGTCTAGAATTATTCCAAACTTTGTAAGTGGCGTGTTGATAACCTTCTTCATTTTGCTGTGCTCGTTTATTTTGCTAATTTATTTATTTTCCTTCAGTTCTACTTACACATTTTATTTCACTTTGCCCTGTATTTTTGGTTGTTTTTTTCAGCACAACTCTCCTGAAAGACAGAAGTGGAGGTTTTGATAAGGTAAACAGACGAGAGGTTTGAGCCTACCAGAACATCTGTGATTTTAGTCTATAATAGCGTGTAGCTGAATATACAAAAGAACAGTGTGACTGCTTGTGCATATAACAGTGTACCTCTACACACATTATACTATTCCATGATCGATTTGATCATTAGTAATTTTTTAATGATTTCTTAAATTTTAACTTTTAGACTTAACAGATAGTATGAATGGGATTTATTTCTATGTTCTGTTGTTTGTATTACAATCTTAAAAGAGTAAAAATATTTGTAATTGAACTTTTTCAATTTGGCAGACTTTTTTTTTATTATTTAAACTAATGCTATTCTTAAGATTTTTGTTTTGTTTTTCTTTTAATTAACTTCATTGCGGTTACATGAGTGTGTTTTATTTCTACCTGTAATTGGACATATATTATTGCAGTATTTTATATATATCCCTTACAAGTATAAGAAAAAAACAGGCATGCATTGATGAAGAATGCAGAATTGTCAGTTTATCTGTTCTCAATGACTGTAGATTATGTACATAAGGTGGTAAAGTTTTTTTTGCAAGCATGGACTTTGATCTTGTTTCAGTTGGAAGGCTGATGCACATAATAGCACAAATCTACAATACTTTCCTGACTACAGGATAATGGCCCTAATGATACCTTTGCTGAAACAGTTTGAACAAAAGCTATTATTAAAAAATTTCATGTCCTTCACTTGTGCTTTGCTTCAGTCCCTCTGTGAACAAACTGAAAAAACATCCTGAGTCTTATGGCACATGTGTTTTCCTACTGAGGAGACATCAGAGCACAATTGTGATGATATTTGAGTGCCTAAAAGACTTAAGAGGGAATGACAATTTGTCTGAAAACTAAGTTTTACTTATTTTTTGCTTTCTAGTAAGTAATGCCAGAACAAACAGCTATTCTGTATGTTCAGTCTGTGGAACAGAGATAAAAGCTACCACATGCTATTGGAATAGAAAACCTTTACTCTGCTCTGAATAGAATAACTCTTTGCAGTGCCAACTTGAATACTTGGGAGGACACTGGAACTTGAGGGAAAGAATTTCTGATTCATTTATTTTAAACTATGTTTCATTTCTCTCAATTCTTAAACAGCGATTGCTATTTCTATTACTCTAGATTTAACCTGAGGATTTAACATCTGCTTCCAATTAAAAAGCAGTGTTTCCCTACAAAAAGCAATCCAGGCTGCGCTAATTTGGCATGTATATGTTCCATGATGATTCTGATGATGAAATCCCTACCCAACAAGCTATTCAGGAAAGCTTACAAGATAGGCATAAGATTGAAATAAGTGGCAGTGCAACTGAGGACGAAAGGTAATAAGTTATTCTATTTTGGGTGTTTTCTTGGCATTATTATAAGCATGTAGTAACCTTATTTTCCTTTGTGACTCTGTTGTATGGCTCTGACCTTGTTTCATGGATACTAGAAACCACTGGTAGCTCACTTAGAGTTCTCCCTGAAAAAGTATTCCCATTTCCTTCTAAAATATGGAATGTATGAAACTTTCAGGTGATGTTTTACATCAATATCTAAATGAGTATGAGGCTTTATGAAGAAGATAAGTATGTGATGTAAAAATAGATTGATATGGTAGCTTTTCCTCATTTTTGTATTTAATTGTCATCCTTTGTGTGAAAAATCCAATATTTATAGTGGCAGGAGAAGACCAACAAAAAAAGTGTTTTAATGTGTTAAACCCTGACAAAACCTATGTAACTTACAGAAATCTAACACGTAGTCTAGACTTGAGTATTTAAACTAAGTTATAATTATATCCTGAACTTCACATTAATTTTTATTTCTCATTTTATTTTTGTTCTGTTTATGCAGTTTCAAGTATATTGCAAGTAAAGAACATGGAAAGATAATGGCAGCAATTCGGACAGTTAAGTGCAAATACACCATACCAAGCCTGTAGCCCAGGAATCACTTGGGTATTGCATTGATGAACAATGTCTACATTTTAGGTGTTTGGTCACCTGATTTAATAACACTCAAAAGCAAACTTATTAGATAGAAGCATGGTAATGGGATGGGTTCAAATCTCACTCAGATTCCAGTGCTTCATCTCCTGGAATTAGGGGAAAATTCCAGGCCTTTCTTGTAAAATAAGCAACAGAATGGCAAGGCCCCTAGTCAATACTTCATAAAAGCATTTGCCGCTTTATGAGATAATTACAGATTAAAATCCCTTCTCTACCTAAAGAGTGTTCCAGAATTGTTACTTAGCTGCCAAACTTTAGTGTATTCAAATATGAGATGCTTTTAGTCTGCTCCTCTGAAACATCTACTTTTTGTGGTATAATTGATTTATATATTGAGTCACAGAGATAATTAAACAACAAGCATAAGTAGTGCAGTTGTCTAGTAGCAGGAAACCTTCAGTCCAGTCCCTACACACATCGTAGTAGTTACAGAGACATTTAGCATACTAAGAGTCAAGAAACCAAGTCTTTTCTGGAAAAGCAAACACTACAAATGTTCCATACACGATGGAGAACGTGTCTAAACTTTAGTTACACTTGCGGTGTGGCCTTGTGAGTACGTAATTCTTCCATATGTAGGAGAACTTCAGCAGCAGAGGTTGGGAGCAGTCTGTCCCCTAGCTCTGTAGTTGTAAAAAACCAGGAGGGCAGACTGCCTTCTCGCAGGAACGATGGGGTAAAAAAGAGAACAGAAACCAGGCCTCTACTTAAACAGGCTTTCCAGTCAAGAAAGTTTTGCTGTTTCTTTATGAGATATAAAGTTAAAAGCATAATCACTTGTGTTGATTAAAGATCCATTAAGATTGTTAGTAAAAGCAGGAATAATGAGCTAGGTCTCATCCCTGTTGAGTCAGCTTCATTTTACTTTTGCCAGCCTAAATGTTTTTTCCTACAGTTTCACTAAAACACCGGCTTATACATTAAACTTTCATGCATTATTGCTCATGAGGATTGTATTTGAAATAATTTAGTCATACTGTAAGATATTTGTCATATTGTAAAATATTTAGTCATTTCACAAGGATGTGAAATGTCATACTGTAAAATATTTGAAATATTTTAGTCATAAGGCAGTTTTTTCTGTGTATAATTCAAAATGCTTTGTGAGTCAATGTCAAGCATTGATTGTTCCATTCATGTAAACCACCCTTTGAGAAAAAATGGCTTTGACAAAGCAAGTTGTTTATGCTAGGTACGTTGAGGAGATAAACGGCACTCAATGTATTAGTTGCCTGAATTTTGGATTATGATGAGTAATGGGATATGTGTCTGTCTTCAAACACCACAGGCCAAGAAGAGGCCTTGATGAAGCTGGTGAGGCACAGTTCTGCTTTTGAAGAAGCAGATCAAGAAGGCTGGCTTCCTGTGCATGAAGCTGCAGCACAGCTAAACAAGAACATCCTTGAAATAACTTTAAAAGGTACAGAGTCCTTCTGGTTTCCCACCAAAAAGTTTTACAAAATCGGGTTTGATGAACCATCCAACTTTAAATGTGTTCTGCTTTTCTGTATTTCAGCCTCCCGTGCCATTATGTGGGAACAGACCACTCTAAAAGGAGAAACACCTCTCTTGGTGGCAGTAAGGAATTGCATTGTAGACAATGTCCGCTTTCTCCTGCTCCATGGCTGCAGTCCCAATGTTAAGAATGAAGAGGGAGATTCTGCTTTAGTTATAGGTGAATACCTTGTTTAGGGGTGGAGAGGTGAGGGAATGGGGTGAGATGGTTACACGTTTTAGGTTTCAATTTGACATATTTGACTTCGAATCAATATCCAAAATATTTTACTATAGTGAGCAAAATATTGTAATCTCAGTATTGAATGTGTCTGTCCCTGTCTGTTTTTTCTTAGACATATCAAAGCTTTAAATGAGCTTGTAATTCCAAGTTAGGGACTGTCGCCACAAAGTTCTTAGCATTATTTATTAATTAAAGTATTGTCCTTATTAGTCTACTTAAGTATTGGGAAACACAGAAGTAGGAGAAGCCACAAGTCTTTCCCCAAAGTCTGATCCAATACAGGGAGCTCCAAACACCTACCATTTTCCACCCTTCAATTGCAAAAAGTTTGGGTTTCAGGTTGAACATACATCTTTTTCCTCAAAGAATCAAATAGCTTTCTCCACAAAGTGCAAAGTGTCTTCCTCTGCTTTCCTTGGCATCGTTTATGTAGTGGTGCCGGACAACCAGGTCCTCCTGCTTCTTCATGCTGTTACTGTTCTTCATGTCTGCAGGCATAAAGCATTCATATACTTTGCTTACATGGTATCTCTTCTGTTGCATCAGCTTCTCTTTGTCCAAAAACTGTGGTATTTAGTTTTGATTGTCAAAAATTACAGCAAACCGGCCTGATTTATCTGCATTATGCAGAGCGTAAACAGTATTTGTCCCTATTCAGACATGACTGGAATTAATCCAGTCGTGAGTATGACAGTGAAGAAGCTAGCCAGGCCTAAATTCTTGGTTCACTTCTCTCTGATTTTTTTTTTTAATTTAATAAAAAGGTCCTATATCTAGTATCACTCTTACTGTAAATACCATTTTAATTTGATCATGCACACAAACTGTAATTCTTGATTTGTAAAAAAAACATTTTTTGCCAAGATGTATTTAAAAACTGTTCTGTGTTCATTCCATTTGCTTTCCTCAATTTGGGCTATGATGCTGCTATTCTTACTGGGTCCTAGCCAAAAAAGGAAAGCATGTTCTCATTTTCTGAGTTCTAAAGGAGCACTGTTAGTTTCTTGGACAAACCTGTAAGATTTTTCCATAATAGAAGGCTGTTTTTTTCAAAACTGTTGTTAAAGGAAGAGGAAAAAGCCCACCAACCATCTGCAGGGACCCCCAGTCCATCCTTGTGAAATGACTAAAGCTTCTAGTGTGGGCACTTACTTAGAAAAGATGCAGAGAATTCCTAGACATTTTGAAATGCACTGTATTAAAATGCCTCTTTCCCCAAGAAGGCGATGTATGGGATTTATCTAACGCAGTCACGCAGGTTACAGGTAATGAGGCACCACAGGTTATAGTGTGCTGTCAGTGGTATTTCAGGCAGCTGTGGCACAAGAAGCTTCTCTGCCTAATCTGTTTCAGTGCAGGGCACTGACTGTTGTAGCCCGCACAGCCTGGAAGATCAAAGAGAGAGGGAGGGAAAGGTGTTGCTTATTTGTTCCATCCACTGGAACCAATGCAAATTACTCTTTAAGATCCTTACTGACTTAGCAGATCAGGCTTATTACGCTAAGAAGGCATATGAAACAGGCATTTTAAACTTTGTTTCATAGAATAGAGCGCTCTGAGCAGGCCAGCTCCTGACTGCACCAAGTCCCTGCATATGATCTCCATCTAGTGGAAAGTAAAGTTGCGTTCTGCTGCATTGCTGAATGCAACAGAGGATTACGGAAAGAAGATTACCATAAAATTATTCATTTGTACAGTTCATGTTATCCTGGAAACAAAGAACAGACTTGTTGATAAGTTAAACCTTTCAGTGTAGTATGACATTTCTCAGTATATAAATAGCACTGC
The DNA here is from genome assembly GCF_009769465.1 of Tauraco erythrolophus. Lineage (NCBI taxonomy): Eukaryota > Metazoa > Chordata > Aves > Musophagiformes > Musophagidae > Tauraco > Tauraco erythrolophus. Next base: position 14,172,960 of record NC_141476.1, read on the forward strand.
CAGGAACAGCTCGAGCTTTCCTGGCCTGCTGCAGAGCAGAAGCCGTCGTGCACAGAACAGTGTGAAATAACACTCTGGCTGATACGTTGCTTACTCTCTTACAGCAATTAAACATGACTCGTATGAGATGGCCTCCTTGTTGATAAGTTCTGGTGCACAAGTGAATTTGCAGTGTGTCCACAAGAGGACTGCTTTACATGAGGCAGCCAGACTAGGCAGGAAGGATCTGGTGAAGCTTCTCCTTCGTTCTGGAGCAGATCCTGACCCTCGCAGTGGATATGGGCTCACACCGCTAGCACTGGCTGCACAGGGCGGACATACAGAAATTATGGAGCTCTTATTGCAAAAAGGTGAGACTCTATCCTATAGGATGTTATAGGAAGAGAAGGCTTGGGGTGGGGGTCTGTCTTGCCGGTATTATAAATATCTGATGGAATGGTGTAGACGAGACAGAGCCAGATTCTTCTCAGTGGTGCCCAATAACAGGACAAGAGGCAATGGGAACCAGTTGAAACCTAGCGAATTCTGTCTGAACATAAGAAAACACTTTTTTCTGTGAGAGTAGTTGAACATTGGAACTGGTCACTCAGAGAACTTGTGGAGTCTCCTTCCTCAGAGGTACTAAAACCTGACTGGACGCTGTCCTGGGCAACGTGCTGTAGCTGATGCAGCTTGAGCACAGGGTTGGACTGGATGATCTCCAGAGGCCCTTTCCAACCTCAACTATTCTGTGGTTATGTTTTACAACTCAGAGAATTGTCTTAGTAATATCTAGGTTCAGTGGTGGTGCACTTCAAGTGAGTAGAAATTGTAACCCACGTGTGTTAGTACTGAAATATTTAAAGCCCAAATGGGACAAAGTGAATCCTCTTTCCAACAGAGAAAATAATTCCTAAATGCAGAAGCAAAAAATTTGTCTTAGTTCTATAGGCAGTAAAACTTAGTATTACTGAAGTGAAAGGAAATGAACTGTTATCATGTTACTGACTATACAGCCTGTAGTGTTAATAGATCCAAACATATACAAAATATATTTTTAGAGATTACTTACTTGTAGCAAACTGCAGTAGTCATCAGTGAATGCTCTGCAAAACTGCAAGCACATCTGACATATTCCGGGAGATGTTTTGGTTGCATTTTTGGACGGCACCTTAGCTTATTTCAAGAATATATATATATTATTCTTATTTCAAAACTTTGACTCCCAAATCATATTTTTTTCTCATGTAGACAGGTCACCTTAGGGAAGGCTTGACAAGACATTTATGGTGGGGAATTTTATACAATGGCTCAGAAGTGCTGGAAATGGATTGTGTGGACTGTTTTGACTGGTTTTGAGTTTTTGCATGTTTACAGTTATATCTGTCTGGTCTTCGTAAAGTAGAAAAACTGAAATGCATTGTATGTAAGCGAAAAACAACTGCTTCTATGAATAAGAACCAAACCCCTGGCTTGCCCAGTTCTAGCAGCAAGTCTTAGTGTGTAGTTGTGTTCAAAGCAATTTGAATCTTCTTGTTCCCAAGATTACATAAACACATCTAAATTCAAGGATCCAGCATGAAGGTTTATGGCCATAGTGTTTATTTTTTGGTGGAGAATAGAATTCACAATCCCATGTCACTGGAGGGTTGGAGATGTTAATTACTGCTGGATATTTACAGTGACTACTGTGAAAATCCTTGATGCTTCTTTCCAGGTGCAAATGTCCTTTCACAGGCAATGGATTGTGCTTCCATATTATTTGAAGCAGCAGGAGGAGGAAATCCGGATTCTCTGAGTCTGTTACTAGAATATGGGGCTGATGCCAATGTACCAAAGCACTCGGGTCATTTGCCAATCCACAGAGCTGCATACAGAGGACACTTTCTGTGAGTTAATATACTTCAAAATCAAGAAGTGGTGACACCAGAAATATTAATTTTGCTAATTCTACCTTATTCAAAGCAGGCAGCAAATCTGTCGTTTTGCAGAAATAATTCTCTTTGACCTTGTAAATATGAGTTTTCTGTGTCTGAATGTAAGAGACTAGTCAGGATCTTCATCATTTTACAATGCATATACTAATTCCTATAGTATTGCCCAACTCGTCGCATATAGTAACACTGTCCAGTCTGATGTTGAGGTTCTTTGGACGTCCTCACTCTCTTTGGGTATGCCTCATCTCCACCCCATCACAGGAAGGTAAACATACAAAATAAACAAATAGACTAAGGGGGTAATGGTTATCCCTTTTTTAAAGACAGGAAGGTTACTGGAAGGTATTTATGCTAAAATCACAACCAGTGAGAACAAGTCTTCAATATGGGGAATGTTGCATTGTGGTTAAGAATCTGAGGATTCTTAATTCCTATGTTAATATTTTTAATATATTAATTAATTTCTATTTAAGCTTAAAGGTATTGTGTGTATTAAATTATATATTATATGTATTCATGTTATACTATGTTATATGCTATTAATTCCCTAATTCCTGTGGGTTAAGCAATAACACCATGCTCTCAACATTCAGGAAAAGCTTCTGTTGAGAAGGAATAATTTTTCCTCTAGCAACAAATGGGGTTGTTCGTGAATAATAGTAAAATAAAATAATATTTTAGTTGTATTAGGCGTAAAGTCAGTATCCATTGCTGGCTAACAATTTCATTGTTGGAAATTAAAGTCAACGTAGAGGCATAGCGTGCCATGGTACTGATTTGGTAGATTAAGACAATTGTGCACAATCATGATCAATTCTGAAGCCCAGCAACACAGAGAAATTCAAAGATTGAGCTAGGTGATCCAGTATGTTTAAGATTCTGACATTCTTCTTTTTTTAATTCTTCAGAGCCCTAAAAAATTTAGTTCCGGTTACTAATTTTGATGCCATTAAAGAAAGTGGGATAAGTCCAGTTCACTCAGCAGCAGCAGGAGCACATCCGCAGTGCCTTGAGTTTCTCCTAAAATCTGGATTTGATGCCAATTTTATGCTGGATCAAAGAGTTCGCAAAGGCTACGATGACCACCGGAAATCAGCGTTGTACTTTGCTGTTTCCAATGGGGATATCTGTTCAACACAGTTGCTGTTGAATGCTGGAGCCCTGCCAAACCAAGATCCCATCAACTGCCTCCAAATAGCCTTAAGAATGGGCAACTACGAATTAATGAATCTGCTGCTCCGACATGGGGCTAATGTCAATTACTTCTGCAGAGTGAATACGACACATTTTCCATCAGCGCTACAGTATGCTCTGAAAGATGAAGTCATGTTAAGAATGCTGATGAACTATGGGTATGATGTGCACCGCTGCTTCGACTGCCCTCGGGGAAACACTTCGCATTCCCAGTATGTGACTGATGGGTGGACTTCTACTGTTATCAAAGATACGATGGTGAGTATATCATATGGCTTCATATGGTTTTTTACTACCAGTATCCTTCCTAAATCTAAATGAAAATGTACTTAATGCAGAGTCAGAAAAGGAAGTTTTGAAACTGTAAGACAGCTTACCCATAAATATAGCAACAGACGAGGCTTTAAAATTAAATAGATTAAATTAAATAGTCTTGTCTATGCTGTGAAAGCAGGGACTTGCAGGCTGGCTCGCTGGGTTGTCTTGCATCCTAACACTGACACTGGAGGACTGTTGTAAGGACCCCCTGAGCTGGCATGAGAAGCACTGAGCAGAGATTAACAAACCTAGACCAATCTAAAGAGCTCCCTAGAGACACCCGTCAGCGTCATTGTTCTGCAGTTTGTAAAGTCCACTTGAACCTAATAAACCCTTCTTTAACCTGAAGATAAGGGGATGTGCCGTGCACTGGGCTGGTGAGTCCCCCAGTTTAGCATGCTGGGACGCAAGTTTAAATTCCTCTTGGGGAGTGGTGGCACTTCTTTTTAAACACTTAGTTACGAAATACACAGCTGCTTAAGCTCATTTTTGGATCTAGTAGGAAATAACCATCTCCCAGATTTTCAGATTCTCTTAGTGAGTCTTAACACAAACTGTGACAACCTTTAAAGCTCCCGACAGGACACTCGCTCCTCCTGGTGTTCCGCTGCAGCTATTTCACAGCTCTCGTCCTGCAGAGGCCCAAGTCATTTCCAGCAGCATTGAGCATTACTCTATTAAACATTTTGTTTCTAACAGTTCTGCGAAGTGATAACCTTGTCGTGGTTGAAGCACCTGTCTGGGAAAGTAGTGCGAATAATGTTAGATTACGTCGATCACGTTCATATCTGCTGGAAACTAGAAGCAGTTCTCAAAGAGCAGGAACTCTGGCCAGATATCAATTTGATTTTAAGTAAGTATCTGATGTTTACATTTGAAATTACAAACAAGCTGTTTTGGGATTGGAGGCTTTCTTGTTGGTAGTATTTTAGTTTTCATTTTCTCCACCTCAAACTGGTGCTTTTCTTGACCCTTTTTGGGCCAAAAGTTATGTTTTGACAGTAAGAGGCCTCTTAAAAATCAGTCTGTGGTAGGATCTAAACTAAATTTCTCTCACAAGTCTGATAGACAGCAGCCACGCAATTCATGTAGAGCACTTGGGAACTTGAATTACAATGTAGACAACACAATCCTCTTCAACAGGAGAAAAGCTTTTCCCCCTGCCTCAAGCTGATGTAACAAATCTAACAAATCACTGGTTTTGAGTGATTTAATTCTGGTCTAGATTAATTCTATGTCCATTTTGCTTGTACATAGATTAAGAAGTAGTGACTCAAAATTCTACTTTAAATAGCTTCTTCAGATTGACAGAAAACTGGCACCAGTTATTTAGGGTTAAAGTACATTCCTCAAACTTCACTAATTGAACAAAATGAAATAAAAAACTTGTTATCAGTCTCGCCTTCTCATCTCTAGCAAATCCTCGCTCTCTGAAGCATCTTTGCCGTCTAAAGATACGGGAATGCATGGGCCGGTTGCGTCTCCATTGTCCTGTCTTCATGACCTTCCTCCCACTGCCAAACTGCTTGAAAGACTACATACTATACAAGGAATATGACCTTTATGGACAGGAAAACTTCACAGGAACCTACAACCTCAACTGTACATAATTACTAGTTCTGTATTTTGAAGGGAATGTTGACGTGGATAAGACAGACTCTTGTGCAGCTGCTTTTTTCTTTTGGGATTTTATCTGCTATGTATATTAAGGAATACCAGCATTTCCCCCTCATCCCTGAAGAAAATAGAGAGTGCCCCAAAATGTAAGTATCGGTGATCCCATTCTACATATCTACCGGAATATAAAATTAAAGTTATAGCAATAGGATTTTAAATGCTTAGTGTGAAAAGGAACGGTAAAACGTAGGGCTGCAAACCTTGTGTTCCTGCTAAGTTAAAGCCTGTCGTAACAGATAGCGCTACCCCCGTTGCAGAGTTAAACTCAGGGTTTAGCTAAAGGTCAGGGATGTAACAAAAAACAGGAAAGGACGTTTCTCTTCTGCTTCCCTTTCTCTGGGCAAGAAGTGGTTTTTATTTGTGAAGTGCTACAGTGAAGTTCTGAGGAGCAGCTTAAGTAGATTTTTTTTTTTTCCACCTAAGTAAGCAACCCCACATTCTAAGCAGTGAAATGGGATGAATAGCTATAGAAACCTCTGCTTATCACAGCAGCTAGTGTGAAATACCGATGTTTCAGCAAGAAGGTGCTGTTTCTGAGAGACATGTTAATTCTGTATCTCATTCTCAGGTACTGACACGTCTCATCCACCACCTCTTTTGATCGCTCTCTCTAGAACTAGGCTTTCTCTTTACACTGCTGTCCAAAGGCATGCTTGCAATTTTTGGAGTATCTCTTCATACAGTTGGAGCTTAAGCTTTTGGAGCACTGTCAGCAGTCACAGTTATCTTAGGAAGTCTTATATAGTACACACAGACCCATGACATGCCTATTCTTTCTAAAAATACTCCAGATGTCTGTATTTTAGGGGAAAAAAAAAAGTAGTAGTTCATCAACACACTTTGCATTAGTAATATTTATTCCTTCATTATCAAGTAAGCATAGATTTTGTATTTTTTTTCTAGTTATACATGCATCTTTATCACGGAAGTTACATAATTCAAAAGTCTGCTTTCCCCCAGAAAAGTCTACAAACCTTATAAAATACAAATTTAACCATAATGCAGTTATGACCCATTGCTTTTTTACATCGTGTTTATCATATAATAAACTACTTAAGCCCATGGAGATATGTACCAGTATCCACGTTAATGGTTGTGCTGGTATAGCCTGTGTATATGTGAATTCTGATCATCACCACAACCACAGCTCTGCGGAGTGCTACACGTTGTCACAAGACTACAACATGTGCACTAAACCAGCCAGGTAGGATGGTACAGATTTTCTTCTTCTAATGTTCAGTCTTTGATTGTTGCAAAAATAAGTTATCAGCATTCCCAAGTACAAGAACTTCCTCTGAGGTTATCTGGCTAACGTGGTTAAATTTGAGAGAACTGAGATACCCTTTGACAACAGAGGACATAACTGCATGTTAAAATGTAGTTTAATGGAAGGGCACGTGTCCTGTCACCAATAATGGTACTTCCTGGAAGTCAGTATTACGAAAAGTGCAGGAGGTTTTTTGCATCAGTACGAATCCCACCCAGAAAGTTACTATAGTTAAGCTTTTATTTAATCTACAAAATGCTGACTGAAGCCCTGGCATAATATGTTTACTATCCATGTTTCTAAGATTAAGACACAACAATCAAAGTTGACTTAAGTATGCCATTGGAGGTTTTTAATACAGCTATTCAGGGAAAATGTGCAAGTCAGCCGCAAACATTGCAAAAATCACTTACACGTCACTAGAACAGGACCAGTCCAGAACATCATCATAAGAATTTGACCACTCCACTCTATTATAAAAACGACCTGAAAGATTGTACAAAATCCTTGGCTTGCAATATAAACTTCGTTAGGAATACAAGAGCATTCACGATGACACACTGACTTATTCTTGTCATGACAACTTAGATGCCACTGTGGCAGGGGAAAAAAAGTCAACTTACTGCTTGGTTAAAAAGAAAAGCCTTGGAGACTAATTGACTTGCATGAAATTTTGTGAAATAGAGCAACAGAAAGAATAGAAAATATCAGCTCTTGCTGTTAGACTAGACAATATCTCTACTAAATTCTCTAAGCAGAGGCAGGTTTTCTTTCTCTATGTGAATTATTTCTGAAATAACAGGAGACCACATCATAACATAGTTTTCTCCATTGGCTTCTCCTAAATTCTGCCCAACTAATTCATCAGAATTTACTTTAAACATATGCACCGTCAAATTTGCTTCTTTATATCTATGTACATAAATTTTATCTTCATACATAGCTTCAGCTGTTTCAGCATCTCCAGCTCTGGGTTTACATCCATATAAAGATGAAATCTGACAGCACTGTAGAGCGGGAATGTTCTTTAACTCTTAAATATTACTTCACTGTTAGATAGTAAATTGTCTTGATACCATTTCAAACCTGAACAGATTAAGGAAGTAACAGACTATCAAATTCAAGTTAGTTTACACCACCCACTCGTAACCAGTTATATACGGCTAAGTTGTATACGACTGTTAACTTGTCCTCTGATGTGAACTTGGAGAAATCTATTAGTGGCCATGGAGGAGTGCTGGCTGTTTATCTGTAATGTGATGAAATGCAGAACTGTAAGCACACTTCATCTCTTTTTATATTCATACCATTACATACATAAAAATGTATGTAGCTTGAAACAACTGACAGCAAGAGGTCTGCAGTATGTAAATCTACACAGTGTAGCGAACTTCATAGCCCCTTGCCTAAGGGAAAAAATATAGTAGTAACTATGTGGCCGCAATTAGCAACATAAAAAGTCCTGGAAAATACTGCTGGTTCAGCACCTATACAAAATCACTTTAATGTCATGTACTTGCAAGAATATTCTCAGGAGTGTCTGAAATAAAAGCAGATGCACATGAAGCAAACTGCAGCTTCAGCTGGAAGTGCCTGAAGATCAGTCTGTGAGTAAAAGGCAATAGGAAATATTAAAGAGGAGAAATAAATGTCAGGAGAGGAAATCAATAATAAAATGCTCAGGTGGTGAAATCCTACTGCAGCAATTCTCAGCAGAACAGGAGGTGTTTATATTAAAAGTCATACTCTCAGGGAAAATACTAAGCACTCTAATTTTTTTAATTAATAAAAATGTTTTCTAATGAAGTAGTTCTAAACCTCATAGGAAAAAATGTACCAAACAGGATTTTTTAGGGGGTAGGAGGGCATGGATAAAACCTCAGCAGCTACTTTTTGCCTTGAGGTAGTTCTAATTACAGAGCCATGAGCTCCTCCCCTTGAGCAAAACCCAGAAATCTCACCCCCCTGCTGACTTACTGCACCATTCCTGTTAAACTTCCTCATCTCTTCTGACCTGCTGTTTGCTCTTGCAGCTTTCATCACCCTCCCAGAAGCTTTTATATCTTTTTGCTCATTTTACACCAGTGAAACTCTCCTAAATAAGCAAAAAAAAAAAAAACCCATTCATTTCATTCATCTGTTTTCTTTAACCACTCTCTTAATTAATTTCCCTCTTTTTTTAGCGTTTAAGATGACAATCATCCAACACAAATGAAATGCACTTCACTCTTCTGCTGTCTGTTTTAGAAAACTACATTTAATGGCATAGATGGAAAGCCTGAAAAGCAAATGGAATAATTCCAATCATGTATTGCTAAATCTGACAAATCCCGTATGACAGTAAATTGATCTGCCAACTTCATTCTCCCATTTCTTCCTCATTCCTTCATTCCTTTCCAGATTTGTCTGAAACAGTAATGGTAGCTTTCAAGAAAAAATAGAGCAATTCAGTTTTCTGGTGTTTCTTCAATAAGGCTAATGTAAAACAGGCTACACATCAGAAATGCTTTTTGATGAGATGGTTCTCTGTTAACTGTCTTCTGGCTGGAGCTAGGGCTGTTGCAGCTGAACTGGCTAACACAACCAATCCTACTGTGGCAAGCAGGAGGACTAGATTCTAGAAACCGGAGACCACTGATTTCATGTTCTTCCTGCGCTGTTTCAAAACTACCTCATCTTCAGCACATCCTTGAGGAAGATACAGTAAGACACAGTAAACTTGAGCTATGCTGTCGTATTATTTGATAGAAAACAGAAATATCAGTAAATAAAAACAACCAAAGAAAAAAAAAAAAAACAGAGAAAGAAACGATTTGCAGACTATCTGTAAGCCTAAAAAGGGAAAAAATTGGATTTGCTGCCTTTGTACGTTTTGCTGCCAAGAATAAAAACAGTCTCTTAAGGATGAGAACTGCCCATACAAGACTATATATGAAACAAAATGCCACTCTTTTTTAGAAAAAAGCCTCAGATTTGTGTGGTCCATGTGACAGTATGCTAGCCAAATCTGGCCACAGGGCAATGCCCATTGGCCTGACTGGGCAACAGCAAAAGCAGGTATTTCTGCAAGTGACTGGCTACTCTGGGGATGAAAAATGTACTGGAACAGGAGCTGCTAACTCATTCAGGAAGAGAACATGGAGGCTGCCTGCTGCTCAGCCTCCCCCTCCACCTCCTGCTTTAAGGCAGGGGCACCGTGACCCCTTCCAAGGCTGCTGAACTCTTCCATCGGCCGTGGTGCCAAAAACATCTGCTCCAGGAGCTGCTCTAGCTCATGCTGCAGTAGCAGCCCCAGGCACTGCTCCCCTTTCTCTCCTGCGACAGGAGCAGGTGTAGTGAACTTCTGCACAGGAATTTACATCTCCAGCATAAAGGGCAGGAAGAAACTGCCTGCTTTAGCCAACACAGGGCCGCTAGCGCTTGAGGAGCGCTAAGGATACTGATCCCTCTGTGCACCTCAGACATCTAGCAGAGAGGTCCTGAGATTCCTCGCTTACTTCATCAGCACTGAGCAGCTCCAGCTACAGAGGGCTAAGCCATCAGCAGCTGAGGGCGAGTTATTCTGAAAATTGCTTCCATTCCTGAACACCAGAAATGGCCTGCAAAGAACTGTAAAACACTCCGAACTGTAAAACACTCCTAACTGTTATAATATAACTTAGAGTAGAAGTATATTCTTCTCTTTCTACATTTCCTGTTATTTTCATGCCACTATTAGAGATATCTTCTGTTCCACTGGATTTTAGTATTTATAGTAATTAGTGCAAAAATAAATATTTCTCTTCAAGTTTCCTCTCTGGATCAAAAGGTGAATGCACATTTAGTACTATACAAAATAAATATTACACAGGGTATGGAACACGGAGCTCAGATTACAAACTGTAAACAGAGACTACTTTACAGGATTGACTCTTGGATGTCGGATTAGCATAGTCTCTTGCTTCAGAGCTACTACATTCTGTTTGCAAAATCAATTTCCGTGAAAATACATAAGGCGCCTCGACTCGTTTTCAGTAATGTAGTGTACTGGGGGCAAGGCATTTACATATTCTGAAGGTTTTTCAAATGATGGAATTCCAGATATTCCCGCAACCCTAAGCATGTTTTATAAAAAGTGAACTCAAAGGCCTACAGTTTTTTATGACATATACTGGGGGAAAAACCAAGAACATGGCACTTGTGCTACAAGAACACAGACATTATTCTAACCCTTCGATAAGGAATGCTTTATACATTCCTTATGCAGCAAAGTGCAACTGCCTCTCGTTAGCTCTTCTCTAGGTCTGACCGTTGTTTTCTCCTGTTGAAAGAAGTCTTTCAGCATTATATTCACAAAAAAAAAATCAACAGTATCATATAGTGCAATATGAAACAAAAAATAAGATCTTTCTGTCTAGAACTGTTGCACATCTCACTGATGATAATAAGAATTTTTCTTTCTAAATTTAACAACAGTTATGTGCAACCGATTAGGTAAAGCTAAGCACTGTCTTAGTAGGACATCCACTTTTGTTTCCAGCAAGGTGTACTCCATACAGCAGTGTAAGGAACAAATTTCAGTGCACTGCTGAAGTCCAATGAGAGTTTAAAGTTTTGCTTCAAGAGCTATCAATTGCACAGAGAGGTACAGGGAAAAAACCACCCACAGTTTCTTCCATACTGTAGAGAAGCCTTCAGAAAACACAATTTTGTAATAAACATGGTAGCATCACCATGCTTTATCTGGCATACAGAAGAGAAATTATACTGACATGAAAATGGAAATCACGTAATTGAGAAAGAAAAATCAAGGCATAATAGAGTCTACATATTGTGAAGTCTTTTGTATAATACAACGGACCCTCCACCTACATTTCACTTCTTGTAAAACTTGTGCCATTTCACCAGATACATCTGTGATTCCAATTACAATAAAGTAGGCAACCTTAGGCTTCAGATTCTCTCTTCTTCTTTCCATCTTCTCCTAAATCACTGTCTTCTGACTGGCTACTGCTAAGGACTACAAATTGTCCTTCACCACCACTCTGGTTCGATCTGCTGGAAGCAGCTATCAACCGGCTTTGCTCTTCTAAGTCCTAATTTCAGAAGGAGAGGTTGGAAAATCAGAAAAATAATAGTAACTGTAATGCCACCTACAATTGAAGCAAGATACCATTCTTATGATATATAAACTTTCTTTTAGTACTATCAAGGGACAGCTTTCTATACAGAGGGAACTGAAAGACTGAACAGGGAACCAAAACATTTACATTTCAGTAGTTGGTTACTGGAACATCTGACACATTAACACATCTGTACCTATAACCCACAAACCACAGCAGGTCAGAACAAGTATCTTTGGCTACAGCCTACTCCCTGCAGCCCCCTCCTCACTGTGCAACTGAACTCTCCCCAGCAAAGAAATTATTTCGGGCCTGTGACAAGTGTTTCTTCAAGCACAGCTCTTAAGTATTCCTATAAAGACATTCTGTGGTTTATCTCCTCAGAAGAGCTCTTTTTACAAACTACTATACAAAACTATACAAAATCTGCTCAATGGCCACAAGAAATACTTCTAATAATTAATGTAACTCCATAACCTTCTATGAACTTGTACTAAAGACTATGATAGTGGAGCTTGGAGCACAAAACTGCAAAAGGAAGTAGGTAGGAAAAAAAAAAGTATATTAAGAAATAATGATGAAATGTACCTTTTCAATTTGTTTTTGTTTATTCAGTTCTTTTTGTTGTTTCTCTTTGACTCTATCTATTTCTTTCTGCTTTTCTGATGCTTTTCGATCCTAAAGGGCAAAAATGTAAATAAAGGAACAACAGCCTGAGATGTTTGATACACCACTACCGATTTACATGAGTTTGCTCAAAACTGTTATACCACTGGTTTGATTATTCTTCTTTTAAAGAACTGGTATGTTTGCTAGAGGTAGCAGGCTGAATCCAATCCACAGTAGACATGGGTCAGTCTTTTTATCTTGGGTTCAAATTCTAGAAAAAAAATCCCTTAAAATACACCCCAACAGTATTACTGCATCTATAAGCATCTTGCAGAATATATTCCGTTACACATATTGAATATACTCTCCCTTCCATTCCCAAATATCCCTCACCCCAAAAAGATTCTTACCAGTTCTGCATGAAAAGCTATCTGTTTTGCCAGTCCAACAGAGTCACAAATCTAAACACAAAACAGATTGGAAATAATCAAAAAGACTCTAATAAAAGTGCCTTTAAAATTAAGCCAGATTCCCAAATTAGATATGATAGCATATTAAAGCACTGGCAGGTACTTTAGACTGTCAGGCTTATCTGTTTTCCATACATAAACAAAATGCTCTCCCACAGAAATCCCTTAGACAGCTTGCATGGATCTAATGTCTTGGCACCCACGTCAGGTTCAAAACTGATACAGTTACAACCATCGCCAGTACCTTTTCCCCTTCGTTATTGGATTCAAAGATATAGCAGACAGAAGTTTGGTGGCTCTCAACTCTCCCTCCTGAAGTTCTAAGCACAAATCCAAAAAGGCGCTTATTCTCCTGGTGTGTAGCATACAGGACTACATTGGGCAAAGGAAACTGCCAAAAGGATCAAACATGGAGATATTAAAACTGGTTGCAAATATTTTCCATATGGAGTTTCAATATACTGCACATGAACTACTTCAGCATCATAAATGCACAGCTACACCAGAAGTTACAACCTGACCAAATATGTAATTACGAAACACCAACAGTAGATTAGAAGGCAAGGATTAAATTATTCAAAAGACAGGAAAACTTCTACAAATACCCTCCAGCTAAGAAAAGGGGACTACATTTGTGATGCGATCCAGTCATCTTTCTAAGTGTGAACACACCCCTTTTTATTTTCCTTAAAGAGACATCATTCATACAAACTACCTTTGTGACTCAGACTGCGATGTTTGGTGCCAGGCAAAGGCACTGCTTCTCCAAAGCCCTTACTGTGATTAGTTCAGCTCTCATGAATTATACAAGTAAAAAGAAATAAAAACCGAAAAACCACTTATCCTCATTATCTTGTTACAAGAAAACTATTCTGCATTCTTATACCTGAAAGAGGGTGGACTTATCACAGGATAAGTTTTTAAATTCTGAAAGCCCCTACTACAGCTGTTATAAACTGATAGGACTGTTTTTTCCTAACCTTAAATGTACACATTTAAAATCCTGGACATACACTTGGTTGATGCTCCCAGCCTTACAGCTTTGGGGCAGCTTTGAATTAATGCCACAAAGGTAAAGACAGAATAAAGCACTACTGGAAATAGCCTATTTGACCTATTGAAATCACTCCCCGCAAACCTGATTTGCAAGTGTTTTTCTGTCTATTTTCACATGTGCGCATTAATCTCCTCACTTCAGTGGAAATTTCTCTGGAAAGCTCATGCTGTCTGATTTTTGCTAACATCTAATAATATTACTTTTAAAGTAGAAGAATTACATTGCTGGGTATTTATTGTAAAATGTAAAGTTACTTACTCGTAGTCTTGTAACTTGTGTCTGTGGATCAATTAACCTAAAAATTTGTTTATAAAAACAAACCAGAAAGTCAATTTTACCAAAGTGAAAGATCATTCTGTAAGTTATCGTCAGTAGAAGTCAGGAAGCAAACTTACTTTAAGCAGTCACAAGTGACTAATAAATGTGATTCTGTCATCCGGAAAACATTATGGATGGCACGAGCTGCTAGTATTTGACGCATCGTTTCATAAACAACATCGGGACTTTCATCAGACTTCACCTCCATAGAGCCAAGAAATCTTACAATAAATAACTGATGCAGAATTGAATCTATGACAAAGAAAAGTATTGGAAAAAAGTAAACTCTCCATTTTGGGTTTTCCATTCAAAACCAAAGATGGACTGCAGTCAGGAAAACTCCAAACTTCTAATTACTTGGAAAGAGATTGATCATACTTATGAGTTAGAGGCACAATTACTAAACAGCAAGTCCCAAATCTTTTTGTTTGGTTTAATAAATACAAAAGATGCAATGAATTATTTTTAAAACAGACTTTCACATAGTAGCTTGATTTAGCTCAACTTGTCTTAACATATTGCAAATGTAACTAAGCGTTCTAAAATTGATGTTAAATTAGAAGAGAGAAGATACAGATGAAAATAGAAAAACAATTCTCAAGTTCTACTTTTATTTTACATTGGAATAAAATTTTGGTTTACCTTCTGTTTCAGATTTTGAGCCTCCAGATTCGCCAAAAGGATTTGTGCGTCTATTAAAAACGAAAACATTGAACCAAGAGTCAGATTGCAAGAATCAGTAATCAGTAATGTATTAGTCTCAAGGTGCATCAAATAAGAACATGTCACGATTTCACAGGCTCGTAATCCGGAGGAATAATGCATTATAAATCATAAAAACCATAAATTTAATCAAGAGTCAGACATAAGCTGCTGTATTTGAGCACTCAAATTATGGGAAAAATACCAGATATTGTTGTCCTATTGCTGCCATAGAGTTTTGCTCACATGGTATTTTTATATCTGAATTAAGCCCAAGTCAAAACCTTGTTAATATCTGAAAAAGTACAGTTTCAGAGGATGAAATTTCACAGAACAGCTTCAGGAAGTACAACCAAAAGCTCATCCTTTCAGTACTCCACAGGAGCACCACGCTTCTCATCACTGTCTCAAGTTGTTGCATTACTTACTGAAGAGAAGTCACTGGTTTTGTTTCAAATGCAGCTTTCTGAAAACATCACTGGGGTTTTACTCCTAGAGGATCAAGAGAAATGTGGCTATTTCTGGCTCTCAAAGACAGAACTGCTATCAGTTACAACAAAAAGTGAAAATACTCTAGGCTTCCAAGTCTGCATTTTTCAAAAGTAGTAAAGCAACGCTGAAGAGAGCATGAGAAATGGGGAAATTTTATTTAAAACGTGTAAAGAAGAAAAAACCCTTTCTCTTCAGCTAACTGGTAGCTGAAAAACTACTGTCAAGGGTTCAATAAACTTCAAATTGGGTTTTATAGGGGAGTAATGAAGGTGTCACCTCTTGAAAGCTGGTGTTCTAAAAGCAAATTTCATAACTAAGAGAAAAAACGTCCATGTCTCTTGTTCAGTTACGCACCACACTGCCTGCCAGTCTTATCTCAGCAGTGAAGTCTTAACTAAGAGTTGTCTACTTTTGGGTAATAAAATTGTTCTGGACTGAACTCTGAAGTCGCATTGCCACAATGTTTCTATAACATGGACTGAATCCAGAATCATCCCGTTAAATGCTGACCTGTGTAAATTCACTAAAGGGAAATTCTATTAGCATCTTTTATTGCTCAGACTCTTCTTCTCATTTTAGATTAGACTGGAACAGTAAATGCAAAATCTCACAAGATCTCTCAAAAGGCAAAAATAAAATTTAAATAATATGTCATCAGTATCAGAAACTGAGAAAAGTAGTATTTTTTTAATAATTAATACTTCTAAAGTAACATGTTGCCTGTCTGTACAAACACTGCAGTTCTTTACTGACAGTAATGGATAACTGAAAATACTGAGCACAACTGCATCATTTTTTGCTACGAAAATATGATTTTCTAGAATGGAATTAAAACTGATGACATGAATTTAGTGAAGTATTAACCTTTCCACTTCCTGTAATACAGGTCAAGTCTACTTAAAATCAATATGTTCTTAAGGATCTAGTTAGCCAACTGATTATCCTGCTATACCAAACAACAACAACAAAAACTGTGAAAAAATAGTTGAATATATATATAGTTTTAACTCTTATGTATCTGTCAGCTGCAACTGAAAATTCAAGTATTTTTTTAGAAGGCAGGGGGATACAACACATTATTGTGACTAGAATCACATAAATTAGTTTTCAGCTTTTTGGCTTTTTTTGTTGTTGTTAAGGGCAGATGGATCTGCAAATATGTGTTCTTAATATCTGAATTTTCTACATATATTTTCAGAAACGCTGTGCAGATTTACAGGTTTTTATTAATTTTTTTGATTGGGAAGTTTATAAAAAAAAAAACCACGAGTAGGAGAAAATGTTTTTATATTTTGGGAAGAGCTCTTAAGACAATTTTAACTTGTCTGTATATGAGATTACTCTAGAAGCCTAGATCATTTTCACTCACCTTTCAGGTTAAGAAGAGTGTCATCGTATGCCATCATCACCTGGAGGCAGGGCTACCAAATTTCTCTTGAGTTTCCAAGAGGAAATAACCCAAGCTGCTGGGTGAGCAAGCAATAGGAAAGGAAAATACTTTGTGAAACCAAAAGATTAAAATAAACCCAGAAATAAAAGCATTAGCTGTTAAAGCAAGAAAAGCTGCTGCTAAATAGAAAACTACACCTTGAATCTATTGCACAGAATTAAGCCATTTTTTTACAACTCTATTTAACAGTTTAAAAAATTGGTTTGCTTTGCTGGCCACTGCAAATTTTGTGACATGAGTCAGGGCAAATGCAATGCGGATTCTGGAGCTGCAGCCTAAACATGGTTTTCTTGTTTGTTTGGTTTTAAATTAATAATATTAACATCAGGACTTTTTTCCCTTCTCTCTACATTTCCTACCTGCCCGACTGCCCTGAAGATTTTCCTTGCCCAGGCAGATCTTCACTAACTGGAGATATTATGTCAAATTGTATAGGAGTGTCAGGGGCAACAAGTGAATCCAAGGAAAGTGTTGATAAAGCTGCTGATTCAGATCCCAGTGACCCTGTACTGCTAGTACGAGCTGCAGGAGGACGAGATTGTCTAGAACAAAACAAAAAATCAAAACGAAGATATCTTAGTTTCAAGTTGGTTGATAATAAATTGAACCATATGGAAGACCAATATAATATTCCAAAACTTGGATATAAACCAAAAAAATAAAAACCTGAAGATGATCAGGGTAAAGTAAACAAAAGTGGAGTCTACGTTCCTAGTCAAATTTAAGTTAAAGTTACTACTTGCATTAATTGCATCAGATTGTATTATATTTCATGTGATCATATACTGATGTTAAAACAATCTGAGGTCTGCTTCCAGGGGCTGGACACAGAATCACAGAATGTCAGGGACTGGAAGGGACCTCAAAGAATCATCTAGTCCAATCCCCCTGCCTGAGCAGGACCACCTAGATCAGATCACAAAGAAGACACCTTAAGAAAAACCTCATTATGATTTCATACAACCAACCAGACATATGATGCAAAACAACACAACTGCCTAGTCAGCTGGAAATCTGAATTACTTCTAACAATGGATGCTAAACAATGCTAAAAAGGTGAGTTCAAGAAATTCTCCTGTAGCACATCAAAGATTTAGTTCTGAACATAGAAATTTTTGTTGTTTGTTTTCTTTTCCTGGAACTGTATCCAGGATTCTCTTTATGGATGTGCTCTTCAAATGACCCATAGTTCATTAACTTACACAGTTGGCCGCATGCTCTCATGCCTCTGCTGAAAGGAAGGCGATGGAGTAACAGCCTCCAGAGCTGACTGATTTACACGTGCAGCAATTTCCTGCAACAGAGAGATGGGAAAAAAATAACTGAAAACATGTTCCTCAAAAGATGCTTTAATATTTTAGTTTAATTTATATGCAATTCACAGAATTTACAAAGTCAACCCTTCATGAGATCTTACATTCCTTAATTTTCACTAACACAGCTGTGAATTCTTCTAATTTAGCAAGTAAAAATCACGATGGAAGCTTGTATCAACATGAATTTACTATATAAACGTAAACCATATTAGTGACGTTAATTTACAATTTCTAACTCTTTAAAAGGCAAATAATTCCTCCATGAAGTGAAAAATGTCTTTCCTACAAAATTGCTGTTCATGTAATTCCCAAGATTGTCAGTTCCCTCTAGTAGAAATTAAATGTATCTATCCGAATATTTATCATTTTAATTTGTAAAAAAGTATCATACACAAAACACAAATACAGGATCTTGACTTCAGAAAGTTACACCAAAATAAGAGTCACATATTTTTAATGCTTTCTACGTAAGCGTTTAGATGAAGGAGACCATGGACTGTTTGCTTTCACACCATGAAAACCTGACCAACATGTAGGAGGTACCCGGCTGAATTCTATCCTACCCAATTAGATCCAGTTGATCTCTTTTTAATTTGTGCCTGTCCACATCTTAACATATTACTGATGCTGTACATTTTAGTAAAGTTACCTCAGGGTTTTCGCTTAGATATATCTGTTTAGATATGTTGTTTATGGTGCATATCCACTGAAAAAGAGAAAAAAAAAAGAAAAAAAAATAATTTTTCAGAGATTTTTAACAAACTTGAATAAATACCTGAGTTGGCTAGTTTCAGCCCTGCTTCCATGTTCTTGGTAACTTCAGGGAGCCAAACCAGTATTCTGGGCACCCAGCTTGTCATTAGATTCACTACTATCTGCATGCTGCACCTTATAATATCAGATTTTTCTTGAAAAAATTGCTTTAGTCACTCTGAAGATCAAAGCTAAAACAAGCTTAAATCAAGACTCTGAGGAATAATAATAATAATTAAAAAAAAAAAACAGGATTCTCCGTATTCCATTATTCTGCGACTGCAGTTGACACTGTTTCCTCAAGATTATAAAAATTCCATCTGCCTTTTATGGAATTTGCCCATTTCTTGCATCTGTAAGCTAGAATCTATTTTCTTCCTGGGCTAAGGAAAACCATCTGCTACTGCTCCTTGCTTTTCAGCTTTTCTCTGCTGTTCCACTGAGCCCCAGCTTGTTGTTAGGGCTGTCACCTGAGCTACCTAAAAACAGCACAGCAGCTGCAGCCCCCAAAATCGCAAATTTGAGCTGCTGAAGCTGACTATAAATTCCCTTCCTCTGGTGAGACATCCGAGTGCAGCGGTTTCAGGGTTGGGCTATTGTACAGCCTCAACAGAGCAAAAGAACCAGGGCCACCCCAACACAGCCCAGCTAAAAACCTTAGAAATAGCGTAAAAGGCCGGTTTAGAGCAAGGTAACAGTGACGACTGCAGAGGGATTTGGATCCAGGCTGAAAGTACCAATTCTCTAGATTTCCTTATCCAGCTGCTTGTCCAAACATCTTTTATATCAACAGTACTTTTAAAACATTTTTTCCCATCCCGCCCACTATTGAAAAGTCTGTAGTAAATAATGAAGCAAACAGACCTTTTTAATATTCATATCACTTAGTGCATCTGTTCCTTTGTTTCTGGACAAACCTGACTGTATTCATGGACTATGAAAGGGATGAATCTATCAGTCTGGCCCACCTGTGCAAGCCTTCGGAGAGCCGTAAGAAGCTGTCCAATTAAAACATAAATTCCAATAACTAGAACCTTCTTTGTTAGGCCAGTAACTTTTTAAGCCTTAACTTTTTATTTTCATCTCGAGAGAAGCTAAAAAAGGTAGGGAAAGGTATCCCTGCTGGTTGGGCGAGGCTTTTTTTTCCCCATTTTCTCTCCCCATCAATATTTGTACAACATACAAGTTTGCTGACCTAGAACTTGAATATTGACGTTTCTCAGGTGGTATTCATCCACTGCACGTGCAACTGGATCTGCATCGCCAGACTTAGCGACCATTTTGAAACAGTGAAGCAGCTTTGAAAGCAGCCAAAACCAAATTATTTCACATTTCTTAATCCAACTTGTTAATGAAGTGTAAACATGTTTCCCATCATGCACCGGGCACAGAAAATCAGTTTTTCCTCATTTCTCAACTGCCTGTATCATTACCTGTGTCCTAACCTAGTATTTTTTTTATTTTCTCTTCCTGACAAGCAGGTAGGAAGAAAGAATGTTGGGAAAGCATGAGCAGGAAGAAGGAGAATCAGCATTTGTTGAGATTCCATTACTGCTAGCTATTTTGCTGTAGGCTTCCCCCTCTCCCCCACTTTCTTTCTTCCGTAATACTGAAAAGGACCTGGTGGCAATCAAAACTGCATCTTTTTTCCTCTAGGATTTAAACACAGTAATATTTAGTCAGACTTCCTGAAACCTGTCATTATGGATAGAATGAGTTAAAAGTTCACTGCTTACCACCTAGAGAACATAAAATGAGCATTCCAACTATTGTTATGAATGCATTCCTTCTGTGCAACAGAAAATCACTGGACTCCACATGAACCTCCTATAAGCTTACCTCTTCATAATCCTTCTTACTCTCTGCCTGTAATATTGAAGACCTGAAAGAGAAGAATGGAAAAGACAATTTTTGCCTATTCAAAATGCCTCACAAGTACATTCAGACAGGAAAATCCACTTTCGTGTTTGTAAAATGCACAACAAATTAAGAAAAGCGAAGATTCTGTGTATGTGCTGAGTGCAGTCAACATTTAATTTGTGGGGTGGGGGAAATAATCTGTGTTTTCCTTTCAATTGAACAAAATCCTAATTGTGCCCATGTAATACTTAAACACTCATAAAATGCAATAATACACAATTGTAAACTGATTATGGTAATTTTATTCTGAAATACCATTCAGGTACATTATAGAGCTGATAAACTAAAAAAAAAATAACTCAGACATTACAAAGTTAAAAGGACATCCCAGATTTTGCTTCTAAATACCCCCAAAATCTATCAAGCTACGACCGGGCTAAAGGTGGATCATCTTTCTCTTCTTAATCAGCGAGTCCAGTATGACTTAAAGGTAACAGTAATGTAAGAACACTTACTTTTTACCATCAAAAGAAGTTATCTGGAAACAGTACCGTCTGTCTTCGCAGTCCACAGCCATTACGGAACAATTGTCTATATCCATGACCAGTCCCCCAGCTACATCACCTCTTGCCTGGCTCATCAAATTTCCACCTTGAGTGAAGTAGAACTGTCTCTCCCAACTGGAAGATACCAGCCCTGTCTTACTAAAAGATAAAAACAGGTTCTCAGTTAGTGGATTAGGTATTCATCTGAGCTGAAAATCACTTGGAACAAACCATCTGGGCACGTAAGAAAACCTTTTTCTCTCTTTACTGTTTTAGGCTAGCTTTACAGCTAAATTAGTTTCTTTCCACCTGTTGGTTTTTTCATGCTAAACCTACTGCAGGGCAACCAATGCATAGATAATAATAATAATGGCTTTCTGAAATTATGTGAACCACTTTAGAATGAAGAGTCACAAGCACTTCAGTTTTGATGATCAGCTTTTATGGCATTCCTTTAGGCAATCTGCACATTTAAATTATATCCATTATCGATATAATTGCTGAGACCTCTGAACGCCGCACTCCCATTGCTAAGACTCAGTTTTGAAGAACTTGGTGTTAAGAGTTAGCTTAGTCACATAAGATTTCTCAATTTTTCAAGTATTTTGTGCCATTCAACAAGACTGCCAACATTTTGCTTAGAGCATGTTGGGTTTTTGTCTTTTTTTTCCCCAGAATAACAGAAGAGTAACAATCTGAAACCAAAAATCAGTAACACCTGCAGTGTAGCCTTCCTTTTTGTTCAGATGCTGTGTTCTGTATTAGGTGCTGCAATTGTGTTCTGCTACAGAAATTCATGGCTCACTCAGTGAGCATGTTACTCTAACCTGTTGTAAAAGTAGTCTACGTTTTTTAAAAAAAATTCCTTGGAACTTATTGTATAAATTACAGAAAAAAAAAATCTCAGTGTTACGATTTATTTTTGATGACCATAAAAACCAGCTGCTGGACTTTTAAGAAATAGAAGTAAGAGCTCTGTCCTGTGGAGAAGAGACTACCTCAGGAAATTGAGGCAGCCACTCCAAGTGTGTTTGTGTTGTAGTCAAGGACGTTTTGCCTTGTCTGTCTCAAGCTTGTCATGTTTTATTATCGACTCAAATCCCAAAATTTTAACAGATACTTACAGACAATCCTGATAGCTGCAATCTTATTGTTTTCCAGTTACGATCTGGTGAAATTACTCTCATAAACTTTTTCTTTTTGGTTTGAAAACTCTGGCAAAATTAGGCTAAAATCAGGATAACTATGCTTTGCACCTGAATGACACTACCTCATTGTAACAATGAAATTAACACTAATTGAGGCAGTCCAAAGAAACAGAATAGCTCCTAAGTCACTTACTCAACTAAGTATGTAAAATCAGCATAGCTAACAAAAAAAAAAATGGCATACTTCTTTAGCTTTCCTTTCTCAAAATTAAATGTTATGGAATTTGTAAGTAACAAGTTAGTCTTACTTTCTTGCATTGAGATAGCCAGCTTTCCGTGTTAGATTTCTATGAACAGGGAATTTCGTAGGATCAGGATCAGGCAAATACAGTGGATCACTGGCTACTTCCAAGTCCTCTATAGTTTGTTGCATGTTTTCTACTTCACACTCCATCTCCCTGCGAACACTAAGGTAAATAATGTGTTATTAACAAAGATAATTAATAAGTAGAAACTGAAAAAATAATTGTCTTGATAATAGTCCAAACTTACTTCTGTACACTTGTGCCAATATTGGTCAAAAATTCTTCCAATTGCTCAGTAAGATTTTCTGAACCCATTTTAAAAAAACTTATCTTTAAAAAAAAAAAAGAGGAAGAAAAGGGATAATTTAGTCATTAATAAAACTACATTAGCAATTAACAGATTAAACCACAGGCGGTTAAAGTTTCTCAGATAAATCTGTTTTCGTCCTTCATTCCCACCAAAGCCTCTCAATAATAAGGAGCACAATGCACGTTTTTGTCTGCAAGTGAAGGCTGATGCTGACATTGCAGTGGGATTTCATTGTGGCAAGAGGATGTGCACAGAAAATACAGAAATATGCAGAAACTGCCCTGGAAAAGAAACAAGGTTTGATCTTTTAGTGATCCCAAGGTCTCTCTATACTTCTTCGAGCCCACCGCTGTGTTATGGATGGGGTTATTTGAGAGGCACAGGAGAAGGGGAACTTGTGAGGACTTGCCCTTCCTGTCCTTAGATTGTCAAAACCTGCACCTGCACAGCAGGTTGCACGACCTACTCTGTTACCGAAAACATGCAGAGCTTCGTCCTTCAAAGAGCTCTTCTTGCACTCGGAAAGCTTTCAGACAGTACTCAGAAGTTCATTTCTACTCAGGACACTGTGGCAGTGTGAGATGCTGCAAAAAGTTTTACTTTTTTCTTTTTTTTTAAAAAACATACCAATGACATACTTCTGAAAGTACAAATTAAGTGCCTCCAAAGACTTTTAATAGTTGTATTTTCTATTGCACCCATCCTCAAATAGACCCATCATGAACTCATTATATGAGACAAAAACAAGCCGGAATGATTTCAGCATTCCAGTTCTTCCGTGCCCTTGACTGAAAACAGGAGCGATATGACTGATGATTATCTTATCTCAGAACAGCTGCCACAGGAAAGGGTTTAGCTGTCTCCACGTTACTTTTCTAAGAAGGTACACTTCCATGTGGACTTGCATGCATGAAAGTTTTCATCAGCTATTCCCATTAGTGATGAAGTGCAAAAAAGCACCCAGCAATGAAAATTTAGGCAGTGCATTAAAATCAGCCATCTGGGTTTTGGGGTAGAATTAGACCTTTATATTTGTCACCCAGACTTTCCCAAAGATTCTCTGCTGGAAGTGAGGCACGCCATGATGAGATTCGTGTACTGAGTGGGAAATGACTAGCGCTAGCTAATGACACTGTTCACAGTAGCAGCTAGGACAGCGACAGAGATGAGGATGGTGTATGAGCGACCAGGAGGTGGTGGCTCCATTTGCTTCCTTGGATTGCAAAAGAGGTCTGGCAATGGATTTCAGTACATCAACCTCCATGGAGTACTTTCACGTCTTCTTTCAGACCTACAGCTTTCCGAATATGAAGTTACCTGAGCTTGCATGTATCCCAGCAAGGGTTCTAGCATAGCAATTTTCTTTTTGTACTGAAGAGTATTTAACGCACAGAAATAATGCATCATAGTCTGATGCTGTTTCTTCCTTGAAGTATATACATCTTCTGTAACTTCAGCCTTGACCTAAAGAGACACAGACAGGGGGAGGGGGAAAAGGAATGTTTGAGACTTGGTATTCCGCTAAATTCTGGACAGCTTTATAGCCAGCATGGAAAAAACAATACAGTAACGTCTACCCTCTATCATTCAGCGATTGCTGTGACATTTCACCCTACATTCCGCTTCTCTATTTATACATGGGAGACACATGAAAAAAAAATAAAGCATTCTTTTCTCCCAGGAAAGTGTGGTTATTTCTTTACAAAAATAAATTGAACAGAGTACCACAATCTTAATCATAGAGCATTCTCAGTGTTACAAGACAGGCATGTATTGGGGAAGCCTGCTTTCTGGTCCTGAAGCAAACTGTCTATGCTGCTGAAACGTAAACTATCAAACTTCAGGGGAAATCTGCCATACGTTGTCTTCCATCATAAATATATATTACATGAAAAATATTTCTTATCTCCTCTAAAAAGCTTTATATTAAGTGTTTTGTTTTACGAACCTTTTCATTTTCCCTTCTTTTTGACAACCGACTGTATCTGGTAATGGCAGCATCATGGTCTAAGCGATAAAGAGAGAATTTATTATCATTTTGATAAATTAATGACTTATGAAACAGAGCAGAAACCTTTTATATCACACTGTGTTGCACAGCCAGCTGAATGCAAAGTTCTGTCATATAAACCTGTAAGAATTGAGAATTGTTCTTGCCTGTTTATAATTACTTCATTGCCACAAATACTGGGCTTGAAAAAAAATCTAACCAGATGTAAATATGACCAATTGTTAGAATTTTTCCTAACATCTCATTAACTTCAAAGGACAGAAACTTCCTGTAAGTAGAGACAACTTTCTATTATGAAAACCTGTATCTAATCTTTTTGCTTCTGAAGCAATGAAGCCATTTACATTGAGAGAAGCAGAATCCCTAGTTGATCCTGCCTTAAAGAATAGGTTCTCTATGAGGATATAGGAAAGCGAGCTAAAAACAGTAACTTCTGACAATAGGGAAGGGAACTACCCAACTAATTTAGGGAAGTAAAATTTGTTTATTAATCCAATCTGACTTTAAGTGAGCTAGCACCTTATTATTTCTCATAATTTTGGTAGCATAATCCTAAATGATTTAATATTTCTATATATAAGTATTGTAAAAAAGACTAATACTGTCAGTTTGGTACACAAAGCAGGGGTTTACAAGTGAGCCAAGGAAACCTGGGTGCCTAAGTATCACTGAAAAAATTACACGTTAATTAGTCACTTTAAGTCTTGCAAATATCACCACTAGTTTTCTAGGTAAATAATCTACAGTATACTGTCGTCTTGTATTATCTGTAACATTAAGTATTTTACACTTACCATTGCTTGCAATTTGGAAAACTTCTTTTAGAGTTAATATCTCTAAAAAACAACATATTTAAATAAGTTGTTATTAACGTAACATTTATACACTAAGGTTTCTCATTCAGTGTTTCACTACTAAACAGTTGTAGTTCATTCACACCTTGTACCGTACTGAATTACCAGCACAGGCACTACTGTGGCCAGGAAAGTCTGCTCCTACTTCAGGCCTGAGTATCGTTTACGTGGCTGTCCGGCTTCCCAGAAAAGGTACTGTACTGTAGTAAGTTAAGAAGGAACTTCTTTTCAAAAGACTTTGAAAGACGTGGTCAATACAAGTGCGTCACCTATGATTCTGGTCAAAGTTCTGGTCTGAGTTGAGGAAGTGGAAGCACAGGAGATGGGGAAGTACCACTGGATCAAAGGAAAGCCCCAAACACATGTGATTCCTCCCACCTAAAATTAGTCATGGTCTAGATGGTTACTTTTTCTCACTGTGTCACGGAACAGAAAACAGCACAGCACTTAGCACTTGTTCTGATCTTGATCGTGGTTTTGTGTCATATTGCAACATAAACAAGCGGAGAGCTATGTTCAACTCTATGGTAAAGCAAAGACAAAAAAGTATGGAAAAGCTTTACAGAAAGTGCCTACGAAGTCCACAAACAAGTGTGGTGTCATTAAATACCACATCAGTTTGTGGTTAAAAACTTCCAGTGGGAAAATTTAATTTGTGATTATCACCTCAGGGATGCTTCTTCAGTAAATGTTAATAGGAGATTTTTCCAGGTTCTGAGGAATAATATTAGCCTCGAGATACTCATGCTCCTTTGCTCAAATAGCATAGTCTATTTAATCCACAATTTTGCAACAAGCTATTGCCAAAGAAGTTTTTTCCAAGATTCATAAAAATCTAGAAGACTTATGGAAGAATTGCAATTTTTATTTCATTTATAGACTTAAATGTTCATATGTCAGGTAGACCCACTGTAGGGTGTTCACATTCAGGATTTAAGTTATTTTGGTTTTAACTCTTATCATTTATATTTGAAGCTCGTTTGCCACACTAGTCTATTCACTCCAGCATCTCAAGTGAAATCTATCATATCAGACACATTAGGTATTATTTTAGACAAAGCAGAATAAGATACAACTGCTACAAGAATAACAAGTTGAGATCTTACCCTGCATGTAAGAAGCCACCTATATTACCAGCAGGGTTGAAGAACTACCTTACTAAATCTTAATAATATAATAAGTAATACAGCTTTGGAACTTTGCCTTTTGAGTTGATCCAGCCATTATACTGGATGTCATGGTATTATAATATATATGAAATATTTCCAGAACATGTAAAATTACCTGAAATCATTCTTTCCTAATGTTTACAGTAACCACAAAATTTTCATCTTGAATGGAAGGTAAGTGCTTCCATAATATATGTAATATTTTTTAAACAGTAATAGTGTTAAGTTCTTCAACTGTAATACTCTCATGAATAGAAATAACTTACATTTTTTTAAAAGTGGAGATGCATACCTTTGAGAGCTGAAAAATAAGTGGCGTATTCTATTTAGCGAAAAAAGAGCTATGGAGATTAAATGCCACGTTTTTGTTATTGCTGCTGTTGACAAAACCAGTATTTGTCAAGCACTCTACCTTTTAGATCCCTTTCTTTAAACTGGGTGATAGGAAACATCATTGCATCAGCAAGTTGAGTTGAAAGGACTGCATGGCAAGAGCTGAGCTGTAAGAGACAAGAGAAAGAAGGAAGTTTTAGGAAAACAGTGCTGAGACTAAATCAAATCAAATCAAGGTAAGTAGACATTAATTTCACTCAATCAATTCCTGATCCAGATCTCAATGGTGCGGGTTGTATTTCCTAAGAGTCAGTTTCTGTCTCTACTACAGACAGCAGGAGGTTCCTTTGTCAGTCAGGTAAGTAAAATCAGGCAATACAAACACCCTCCTGAACAACAGTTCTAACTGCCACTCTGTAATGGTTTGGGGCTGCATTTACAGTAAGTTAAACTACGTTCTTTTTCAACAACATACCCTCATTTTGCTGAACTGACTCTTATCTTCAAGATACTTTATCTTTTTATCTCACAGAACTTTAAATATATGCTGCAATGTACAATTAAGTGTTACCTTATTGACAAACGAATGCCATTTCTGCACCTGCTGTCTGAAAAAAGGCTGGAATAATTAAGCAAGTTAAAGTCTACACTTGACAACTTTAGCAAAGTAAGTGAAAGGAATACAAGTACTTGCCTCATCTATCACTTTTGCAAATTGCTGTAGAGTGGAAGTCATAACTTCATCATCTCCTCCTAGTGGAAAACGCTAAAAGATAAAAGGAGGCACGTTGTTTGCAGTGTTTTCTGCCATTCACAAAACTGTATTCAGCATGTCTAAGAAAGTTTCAGGTATTCCATTATTTTAAAATATTATACAGTTAAGATACACTGAAGCACTTCTTTATTGTCCTGTGAGGAAGGAATATTTGAGGAGGACATAATAATTCTCATTTTAAAAATGCATTTTAAATAGATTATGTAATTAATCTATTTTATAAATTAATTAATAGATTTTAATTTTTAAAAATCAAGAAATATGCAGACTTGACATCTATGAAGATTTTTATCCAGCTTTGCAAATTATTTTAAAATTATCAAAAATTAAGCAATATTTCATGTTCATCTTAAATTTCTACGTCTCAAATTATGTGATTACATGAAATTTTTTAACCACCCAAAGGAGTTTACTTCTATAATGCCTTGATGGAGGCAAAAGTATGAGCAAAATAGTCACAACTGAAAAAAAATAATCCAGTTAAACCATAGTTGTGTATTTTTAAGCTAATCTCTTGACTGAGAAAAAAAGCAGTCCAAAGGGGACAAATCAGAAAAATACATTACAAGGTCCAGTGCTTATTTAATTTGTCTTTTAATTCACAGCAGCTATACATAAAACACTTGGAAATATAAAAAAAATAAATAAATTTCTTTATTAAAAATGTTGACCACCTCCTTCCAGCTTGTTAGTTCCCCCCTTCTTCTTCTAAATGAATGTACCAAACTGTAATTGAAATAAGGATATTTGGTGTCTATTTTGATATCCGTAACTGCTAACAAACACGAATATCATGCCCTAATTGTGACTAGTAACGTTAAAGCACTTAACAGTAAACAGGTTTATAAAACAAAAACAAAACACCACCACCCCCCTAAGCAACTCCCAAAACCCTGATCCAAAAGTAAAATATTTCAGAACTTATTAATATTCATCGTGGTCAGAGGAACTTCATTCTGGTTTAGTTGGAAGAACTAATATGAAGACAGTAGATTCTTTTGGCAAAGATTCGAGCCACCAACTACAGCAGTTCATTTTATCTGGACCAAACCTAAATACATTCTACACCGTGCTCTGGGAGATAAAGGACTACAAAAATACACAGTCTTGACCACACAAAATCAACAATTATTTACACAGTACCTGTTTCTCATATTCCTTCAGAAGCTTTGAAGTCAGGTGCGTTGCTGCACTTAATTCATTCTGATTTAAAAGAAAACAAACCCAAAACAACAAAAACAAGCTTGTTACTTTTTGATTTAAATTAATATTAAATAAATCATATATTTGAAGAGGAAACTATTACAGACATGGAGCTTACAATCTGACTACAGATTTCCAAAAAAACCTGAGCATCCTGCCCTTCCACTTCTCTAACGTTATCGAGAGTTACAGGTAGTCAGTGTTTACAAATACCAAACTCAGAGCCTGTACTATAGGCATCGATTTCATGTTATGCGGTGCATATTTACATTTAATAATTTCAAATTAGCTGCCCGAGTTACCAAGTATTAGGAATTTGTTGTCTGTAAAGGAAAGAAAAGATTACAATGAACCTCACTACTACCTGGTCACCAACTGCTCTGTGGTCATACACAGACAGGACCTAATTAGCAGACTCATGGTATGGAACAACTTCATTTTTCATGGTGCAGTTGAAGGAGAAAGTACAGAAATTAAAAGCTAAATAGACAAGCAGTAAAATAAAACTACATAGCAGCAAACCTACAACACACTAGTCATTAAAGTAAAACAACAGTAAAATAAAATATGGAAAGCAAAAGTAACAAATCAGAAAAAAAGTGAAACAGTTCAAGTATACACAAATTAAAAACAAAGCCATAAACTCAATTGTTCAGAAAAAACACACAAAACAGATTTTGCCTTTGGCTTAAAAGTGCAGTTACTTATAGAGGACGAGTGAAACATCTCACTTGATCCATACTATTATACATGCTCAGATCATGATGGAAAACATTTTAAAAACACTTGAGAAATACAATAGAACTACTAGAAGACTAGAAAATCTTTTTACTTGTCATAAGAAATTCTATTGCAAGAGAAATCATGAGAATTTAGTCTTTACCACTCTCCTATAGAAAAACAGTAATTTAATTCTTATTTTACTTCACTTCCACATTTAAAGAATATAAAAGTTTTTTTAAAAAAATTGCTTGTAATAATTTCAAAAAAAGCAAAAGACATGAATAGTGGTTCAAAAGCTTTACAATATATTCAAGAATTTCATTAACACTACCTGTGCATCATAGATTCTGTGCATGGCTTGAAATAACTGATTGATGTAATTGGAAATCGCAGCAGCATCTTCTTCAAATACGCCCAGCAGAGACCGGGTCTGTAAAAATGAAACAGCCAAAAAAACATGTCAAGGTAGAAAAGCAGCATTTAAATGTACCAGAATTTCAAAGTTAAATAGCATTGTTTCAGGTTTCATTACTGGAAAGTTTATAAACCCTCCAACACTGTTTACAGGAACGATACCTGTTGCATGGCAGAGAATCTTACAGGTATCCAAGCTCAGCACCAGTCCTACTGTCAGCCTCTCTCCAGGTTAATACAAGTCCGTTTTCAGACAGGACCAAGGGAGACAGACTAACATATAAAAAAGTTGGAACTGTGGGCAACTACTGGACCCACTATGGTACACCCCTAAGGAAAAGGTTAAAGGTGACTGGTATTTAATTGCGTGTCAAGTAGACACATTTCTTCTGCAGTCAGATCACGACAAAGGCTGTGACTTTCTGGTACCATTCATCCTGCACGAAGAGAGCTGCTGGCTGTGCTTGGTCCTGTAACTCACCTGTGCAACAACAGTCAATTCTGTGATCAAAAGGCCGAGAAACTAAAAGCCAAACCAAACCAGTACAACCTACATCTTGTTCTTAAAATACATGTTTCTCCCCCTCACCACTCCACGGTGAAAGGGAGTGAGAAGGTATGTCCTTCTGTCCTGACCCTTGCTTGTCAGCCAGTCTGTTCCACAGCTGGTGTCACCCACAAGCTTGATGACTACGCATCCTATTGCACTGCCTGCAACACTGATGAAGGTGCTTACCAGTATCCACCTCAAAGTCAAACCTTTATCACTGTCCACCTATTAGACTTGAAACACTGATCACTACTCTTTAACTACCCAGCCAGTTTCTCCACCCAGGTCGCAGTCTGTACCTCGCCGTTTTGGCCAGAAGAACGTTACTAGAGATCGCGTGAGAATCCTTGCTTCAGTCAAGGTAAATGACATCCACTACTCTTCCCCATGATGGAACGAATGACTCTGGATGAGAAGGCAATCAGGTTGCTCAGGTATAATTTGCCCTTAAACTTAAACAAGACACTGACTCAGTGTCCTTGCATCCTTTTTGCACTTGGAAGCAATATTACTCCTCACCACCAGGATATTAAATAGCTTCCTTCCACCAAGACAAAAACCCAAAAGGAGGATGAGCAGAGCATGTACCTATAACTCTGCACAGGCTACATTTGCTTTTCCTCATCAAAAATACTGGTTGAGGTGCTTGGATGTAGAAACAAGAGTATCGCTTGCAAGACCCAAAAAATAAATCCTTTAACTCTAGTAACATCTTAGCAAGAGGACTGTGCTTTGGTTTTAGGTTTACATGAAAATTAATGTCCAGGCAGCAAATGGAAAGAATTGTTAGGTACATAACTGGGTTTTTTTTCAAAAAAAAATATGATTGTTAAACACTTGAAATCGGAAATTCTGTGTCTTAATCTTCCCTAGGCTAAATAACTGTAGTTTCCTCAAGGAGGAAGGGAAGGAACTTAGGGAACCTGGGAAAAGAATGAAAGATTGACGCAAGGAGTCCGGACGTCAGGAAAACCTCTCTGATGAGAACAGCAAAAAGCATTGGACTGTACTACATATGGATTGTGGGGGTTTTATTATCAGGAGTTCTTGCTATGTTGAAGACTTGCCTTGAAATGACTTAGACTTTAGTCCATTTCCCCTTGAAGCATGGAGGTCTTTTTCAGTTACTTTTCTGATTTTCTGCTTTTAATGATAACCAAGGAGTACATATTAAACTTGTACAAAGTATGTTATTTGACCATGCTTTATTTAACTTGAATTAGATGCCTGGCTGTCTCACAAATATCATATAATGCCTACAAGATACTTAAATACAAAAAAAAAAAAAATCAAACAGCATCATCAACACAACAAATCATTTTAATGGTGGTTCTACTTTATAAAACAAGTGGAAAAGAGTGGGTAGAGGAGGAAGGAGGTGGAGGAGAACTCAAATGTTTGCCAGGCCTGGCAACATGTTGTGTTCATCCCACTAGTTGTGACTCTCTCATTAAAGGAGACATACATGAAAGAAAAGACAAAATTACACAGTACCATAACCACTGAATTATATACTCATGACCTTTAAACTTGAACATAAATAAACCTGTACTTGTAATTTTCAAGGAATATCATGTCAGGTTTCTAGATTATGCTCACTCTTTAAAACTGAACACTGTAGAATAAAAGCATTTCTATATTTTATTGTAAAAATATCAGTTATTGATAGCTGGACTTCAAACTGACATTGTGTGGTATTGATGGAAAGAAAATAACTTGAAACTGTAAACAAGTTATGGCAGACTACTGCTTTGCAAAAAATTAGAAGAATTGTTTACTCATGTTTCTAGTAAAACTTTGTATCATTTTTGATGTTCTTTAAGATGCTTTCAACCCACGTATATGAGGAGGTACACTGGAAACTACCCGTGACAAGCTGCACAAAGAAACCACCTAGTTAGAAGTCAGTGAACTGTTGAGCCTTCTATCATCCCATCATATGTGTAGTAATGTCAGTGGCATGAGATAGAGCCTGTACTATCAAGTCTCTTGGCTTTCTTGTTGTGCAATGCTTCGGGAATGCAAAGAAGTCTGAGCAGAAACTCTCTCTAAATACATACACAAACACTGAGTAGGTCTGTAATGCGTGTCCTAACTTCATATTTAAATTGCACTGCTTTGCATAGCAAAAGACAACGTAAACTTGGCATTTGGTTTACATCTGAAAACACAGTGGTTAAGATTTTTATCCTGCCACAAGAGGAAATGATTGGGTTTCGCCATTTTAGAAAAGCCTTTCCTTCCCTCAGATGCAGAATAAGTTTGATACAATGTTCATATACCTGAAAGTTAGCGTCTGGAACATGTCTGCAGGTGCAAAACTCCTGTCCATAGATCAGCACTAAACCAAGACCTAGACTGATGAACATATCAATCAGAAAGTCACGGCAACTCCTCAAGAAAGGAAGGTTTCTTTTTTCTTCAAGCAACGTTTGTTGCCAATTGATTTCAAAATAACAGAAACGAACCAATGTAATAGAAGACTATAGAGTCCTTGTTACGCTCTTCTGAAGTGTTAGCCGGAATTCACCAGAAATATTAGGTTGACTGAAAGATGTAAAATTTTGTACCAAAAATAGAAGATGGTATTGGCAAACCTAATAATTTAAGCACATCAAACTCATTGGGCTGAGTTAGGCTTTGCTCGTCTGTATCACAAACAACCTCAAACAGAAGTTTCTAGAATTTATGATTATGTTCCAATAATTAATAGTAATTTTTTTGCATGTGGTTCCCAAATGATGTTCCAGTCTTAAGTGCTCGGAAAAAAGAACCTTACACTGTACTTTTTAGGGATCCTAAGTTTATCTTATATTTGACATTTCCTATTAAAATGAACTGTTCTGACTTCCATAGATTGAGAACAGACCTTCAAGAGATAATTTTGTTTAATTACCATTATTATAACACTTTCAAAAACTTTTTCTCTTCATGAGAATACATCAGGTTTATCACTGGGCCAGAGACCATACTACAGGCTAGAGCTCATTTAATATTTAGTATTTGAGCTAGATGGGGCACCGTCCTTTGGAAAGCAATGATACACTTTCTGCATGGCTTCCTTCTGTTGCCTTTCTTAAGTCATCCCTCCACTTGATGTAGATTTATTAAAATGCCACTTTAAGTGTTAAAATTCCCTATTAAGAAAGGGAAAGTTTCTTTACCTATGGCTGAAGAATCAAAACTACCAATGCAATGCTATTACAATGCAGGAAGTCTTGCTCATCTACATAAACAATGCAGCAAAACAAGGATCTTAATTCGAAAGGATGCAATAAAAGAAAATATATTGCAAACTTTTCTTTTGGCGTCCAGGAACAGCAGTACAAAGTACCTGCTGTTGTTGCTGCCAGCAAGAGAAACCAGTGCAACTGAATAAAGCTCTTCCTGCTTAATAGTAGTATGAAAGAAACGCCAAAGCGCTACATGGCATCGCCGACAAAGGTCAGGCCGCACAGACGGAAGTGAAGACACCCGGGCAATTACAGGCCTCTCAGTGCCATGCGGCTCCCACCTCTCAATCAATCAAACTCCCACAACCGCCACGATAACTTCATCCAATAACCGCCTTTCACATGTATCTATTAAACCTTAATGCGCTTTTAGTAAAAGACAAAGATAAGAAAAATCGCCTTGAGAAGGGAAGGCGGGTTTTGTCAACGCGAGGTCTCCAAAACAAATCACGACAGTAAGCGCGGGGTGGGAAACGAGGGAACCACGGCACGCTGCGCCCCTGACGCCCGATGCCGAAGCGCAGCACCTCCGGAGAGCTGTTACCGAGCTCGCTGCTTTTGAGCAGCTCGTCGGCCCGCAGGACGCCTGAGCGGAAAGAAGGGGCCGCAGAGACGGGGCGACGTGTCGCAGCGGGCACGGCCGAAGGTGACAGCCCGAGCGCCGCGACTCCCGCCCCAAGCCCTGCCGCGCCACGGGGGCGAGGGGACAGGAAGGCACCTGGCCGCGCACGCAGCGTCCCTGCCGCGCCGCCACCGAAACTCTCCAACGTCTCCCCGCGGGAATGCGGCGGGAGGGAGCAGCGCTAGGCCCGGCGCCCACGGCTCGCGCCCCATCTGGCCTCCCCCCACCGGGCCGCGTCTTGCCTCTCCTACCTGCGGGCTGTCTTCCAGCGTCTCCTCGATGGGGAGCTTGTCGATCCCGGGCATGGCGGCCGCAGGGGCTGACTCCGCGCCGCTGCAGCTCCCACACCCCGCAGCACGCCCAGCTGACCGGACCCCTCCCGCTCCCCCCTAGTCACAACACGGGCGTCTCCGCGCCGGACGTCCCGCCCCCCCGCTGCCCGCTTGGCCTTTCTATTGGTTCTCCGTCGCAGCCTGCCAGCTTGTTATTGGCGAAGGGGCCCATCTGTTTGCCGACACGCGCGCGCGTGGCGGCTGTCCGGCGGGCGGGGCTGCGGCTCCGCGCCCCCTTGTCAGTGAAACGAGGAGCGGACGAGAGGCGCCGTCGGGCGGGCTCCCTCCTCTCGGGAGAGCGCCCCGTCACCGCTGCGTCGGGCCGCCCCCGGTTCGGGGAGGTGAGTGGGAGCGGAGGCGGAAAGGGGCGGTTCCACACTGAGGGCCGGCCCGCAGCTGCCGCGGGCCGAGGATGGCTGTCAAGTTGCTGGGAAAAAGCAAACTAATTTTTTTTTTTTTTTTTTTTTTTTTTTTTCTGCGTTTGCAGTTCCGCGCTCTGTGTGACCAGTCGGTGCTTCCTCCCGGCCCTGTCCCTGCTCTGGCCGCCGCCGCCTCACGGGCGGGCGGCTGTCCCGGGGACGGCACCACGGTGGGGCTGACGCCGCAGTGTCCCTCTCGCGATGGCGGCGTCTCCTGCCCTTTGTTGTTGTCACCTGGCGCCCACCTTTTGGGAGTCTGCTTTTATCCCTGTGGCATCGTTCTCCACCACCTCCCGGGGCTTGTATGAGGAAAGTATTTCCGTCCCCACCTCCCTCGCGTTTTGTGTTCTCCAGTGGCAGCTCCAGCTGAGGCCCAGGTGTTCCTGCTTGTGTCTTAAAAAAAACCAAAAACGTTGCTGACCACAATTTTTCCCCTTGTGAAGCAAAAGTATAATCAGTTCTAACAGACTTCCCGCGTTCTTAGGCTGGTTGGGCTTGGTGCTGCAGGTTGGTGGCAACTTTGAAATGCTTAAAACTACTGTGAGGGCTTGCTGGAATTGAACCAGGTCGTTGTGCACTGTTTGAAAAAGAGCATATTCTTGAATTGCCCTCTGTGAGTAGTACGTTTTTACTAAAGTTATTGTACTGTAAATTATTCCTGCAGGTTAAGCAATTCATATTTTAAGAGAGGCCTCTTAGGAGGTCTTGAGTATGTACAAATTGCTAACCAAGAATATCCGTCCAGATTTCCATTCATTTAAAAACATTAAAGTATACCATGTGTCAAACAAGAGGCTGCATAAAATTCTCACTCTTAAAACTAACAAAAGCAAAGCCAAACTTTACATTGTATTCGAATTTGCAAGCTGGTTCAACTCTGAAATTATTTGATATTTCATTTCTGCGTTTTAATAGATGATTAGTAACTTTTTAGATACGTTTATTACTGCAGGGGGAAAAAAAAAAAAAAGGCTGTTCCCTTTTTGGGGCCAGATAAACTTGGTATAAAACCTGATTAGAAAGTACACGAAGTCATCCAGCAGAGCAAATGATTAACTATTGTGCGGTCTTGCTATGGAGACCTTTCTTTATGTTGTATCAGATCATGTTTCACCTTTAAAAGCAGATAAAGGAAAAGGCTGGTATTAAATTACAAACAATTAAAGATTTTTGAAGTGAGGAGGCTTTTGTTTGTTCTAGGTTCTTTTGTAGGGAGGGTGAGCAAATTTCAGTTACAACGGGGTTCAGTCAGTTCTTTCACCAGCTCAGCTGGTGACTCACCTGACTGAAGCAAGTTACACCACTTCCCTCTCTCCCTGTCACATGAGGGTAATCATCCGGAGTTATCTTACCGAGGTGTTTTAAAGACTAAGTCTTGTATCTGTAATTACTATGTGACAGAATACCAGCGTTGGTTCGTGACTGATATATATACGGACATAGCTTTGACATCAGTTAACTTGTGAGCAAGTTTTACAGTGGTCTTCTGTAAGAAATGCTCTGTTTTGTATGAAGAGATGCATTTCCCTGGCAAAATTCAGGAAGGTAGTAACTTTACAAAGAATTGGTTTTAGTTAGCTTTGTATATTTACAGCTTTAAGTAGCAGAAAAACCCATGTTTCTTTAGCTGCTACCAGTAGAGAAGGGCTCTTTGAGAATTAAATGTTTTGTAGAAGAAAAAACAAAACACTGTCAAACATATCTTTAATATGGAGAAATATGCTTTCATATCTCAGCTGGCATGTTGCATAAAAATGTGTCTTGTTTCTGTTGATCTTAGTGATTCAGTTTAATGATTCAGTTTGCTTTAGTTGCAAGAGGAGGATCTTTCTAATAATTTGTAGTTTAACAGGGCTGCTTTGAATTAGTAGCCAGCTTTTTGAATATATGTCTTATGTTGAAACATTCTATAATATATTGTTAGTCTTGTTCTTACCTTTTGTGTACGTTTTTTTTACAAACGTTGCAAGGCATTCAAAAGTTTTATTTGAGATACAAATTTGACAGCAACAGATGAGATTTGGTTCTAATGAGTTGAAGAATCTCTCTGAACCCTCTAAGAAGTGTTTTTAGCGTTACACTGTTTTCAGCATTGTAGGCTTTTTGTTTGTGTGTGATTTTTTTTTTGTTTGTTCGGGTTTTGGATTTGTGGGGTGGTTTGTTTTTTGTTTCTTTTTTTTTTCTTTAATTTCTGCAAAATACTTACTAAGAGGCCTTACAAATGTGGAGAACTGACACTTGGCACTATGTAAACAGGGAAAAGAGCAGCTAACGGCTCTCTAGAGGATTCCAGATGTGTCCCCTAATGGAGAGAACGTTTTGGCTCTGCTGGAGGGTGAAAGTAGCTGTCTGGATAAGGTAGGCTTTATTTCCATGTCACCCACTGTTTCTCAGACTTTTGCTAGTGCTACTCTTGGATTTACCTTGAATTTATCTGTCCTAACATAATCTCCCTGAGTCAAAGTAACTTCTACTTCAGCCAAGAAATAGCTATCTGCTTTTAGTCGTGTTATCTGAAAATTGATGTTAACAATTTTAAGATATTCTTGCCTAAAAAAAAAACCTTCTGAGTTTTGAAGTTGGCTTTGAATATAATCTTTTTTATTTATGTTCAAAATGTATTCGAAAGGGAACTATATGCAGCAGAATATCTGAGGTGGTAAAATACTGGTGCAGTTGGGTAAAGAAGCTGTGGGAAAGGTGAGATGAAAGGCAATTTTTTTGAGTGTGGTAAGTAATCAAGAAAGATTATCTGTACCATTTATGCCTTTTTAAAAAGCTGAAAGTATTGCAGAGGCTACTGTGAGAGGTGACCTGGCAGTAGAGTAGCAAGGGGTGAGAATGGCAAAAGATAGCAACAGTTGGCATTGGGGTTTCAGACCAAAGCCACCGAGAACTCTTGGTGTGGTCTCTTCAGCTAATATAAACAAGAGTCCTTAGAGGCTTCACATCTCTGAAGAACAAGAGCTTCATATGCTAAACAGATGAATTCTGCTGTCCCTGGGCAAAAAACAGTGGTGCAAAATCTAAGAGGGAGATGAGTTTGCTGCCTCATCGAATATGTGATGCTGTTAGAGGATTGGATTGGCATATCTAAGGAGCAGTGATTTCTCCCATTATTGATTACTTAGGATTTTCAACTTCATGTTCGTTGTCTTGCTCTAATTGCCTAGAGGCAACAGTATTTAACTAAAACTCTATAGGTAATTTCATGTGGGTCACAAGGGAGGTATTGATCATTTCTGATGGGCCAAAATAACGAAATACAGTTTTTGAGTGAAGGCTCAAGGTCTATTTACACTTTCAGTAGGAATTCCTACAAATTTAATCTGGTTCTTTGCTGCCAGGTGTTCTTGAATTTAAAACTTAAGTTTTCTGCCTTGTGGAATATGTATTTTCATCCTCATTTCTTACGTAAAGGTTTGTTCACTGTTTATCTTGATAATAAATAGCTTGCTTCTACAACTAAGCAAGCTTCTTTCCAAAGAAATCTAGCAACATTTGAATACTAGACCTTCAGCCAGACTTTCCAGTAGATTTATGTCTATGTTGTTTTAGAGTCATTGAATGGTTTGGCTTGGAAGGGACTGGAAGATCATCTAGTTTCAACTTTGGGGCATCTCTTCCTGGATGAGGCTGCTCAAAGCCCCATCCAACCTGACCTTGAACACATCCAGGGATATAATGGGATTTTTTATAAAGCAGACTTCTTATTTTTAGAATAATTTCTCTTTTGTTGTGAAATTTTTATGAACAGTTATGTGGAGCTGCATTAGCATTATAAAGGTCTCTTAGATTTATGATGTTTCGCTTTCACTGAATTTCTCAGAAATTAGAGAGCGTGATGCGAGCATCTACCTTGTGAACTTCTGAATGGTACTTCCATTTCCTATATGCAGTTGTGGCCATGAGCCCTGTTTAAAAGCAGAGTTGGTTGGTTTCAGTGTTGGTAAAGAGAGCGTGGGTACGTTTCAGTGACTGCATTGCAGTCTCCAGGTTTGATTCAATTCAACGTTGAGCAAATGAATGCAATGTGATTATTCTAACAACAACACAGTTTCTTACTCAGTTGACGTTGCTGAATGAACTTAACAGCTGGGCAAGCCCAAACACCAGATGGTGGTATGTGGTGAGCTTCTGACCTGTGCCTAGCAAATGAGTTAACTGGTTTGGGCCTATTTTATGAAAATTCTTTTTGAGAGCTGCCAAGATCTCTTTCCCTGAAAAGTCATTAAAAAAAACGAAAGAATGAGTGTTACCAACGAGGAGTTAAAAGCAGACTACCCTGAAGAAGTTTTTCCTCCATTGTCTACAAACTCAGGAAGATCAAAAATAAGTTATAATTACTTGGTTAAGTTAATGGTTAGCTTTGGGAAGATACATGTCTCTTGTAAATGTCTCTTACCACCACACATGCTTGTCTTTACTGATGGTTCTTGATAGCTTCCTGAAGGGAACACCTGTGAAGATATCTACCACTTTGAGACATGAAGTATGCAGTAATCTGAGTTTTGACTGTGTGGCTAATTTCAGGTTAATTTCATTCTAATTCACCCAGGAGAAATAAATGTTTTCTGACATGTGTTTTGTATCAGTGCTTGTGTTGGATTTTCTTTAAAAAAAAGTGAACTGTGTTTGCAAACTAATGGCTTATGTTATAATTGTTAGGAGGTTTTTGTGTTGGAGTCCAGATTACCTTCTGGATTCAAAAGGCCATCTCTGTCAGTGATCATGCTTTTCACCTCATTGGGATAGAGAAATCGGTAAACAGCTCTAAGTTCAGTACAGAAGGAGATGTATTGTTTTATTTTTGACTTAATGTGTTTTGTGGGAATGTAAAAAAAAAAAATAAAACCTTGTGCTCCATGTAGAAACTGTAAAGGTAGAAAACTCATCTACCAATCGCTGCTATGTAAGAGGCTTTGCATTATGTCTTTAGTAACCTCTGGACCTGGTGTGCAGTCTGAATTCTCAGAATGACTGCCTGCAGTCAAGAAAAGGAGTCCTGTTGCTTTGCCAAGGTTGTAGCTTGCCTTGTTGGGAACAGCTGTAATGAAACAAAGGGCTGTAAGGCCCTTGCTTAACACTGCTTCCTGCTGACCTCTAGTTCACCAAATATTCCAGCGAGCAGTGGTTTCATACGCAGGGCTTTATGGCTTTTTTTAATGTTTACACTTAGTGGTTGCTGAAGCTGTTAAATGGTTGGAGCTCAGCTTGCAGGTGGTCATTGCAGTTACATTGATGCCACTTTCACCATCCATTGATACCTGCTGCTAAGGTGTCCTTGGTAAGATTACTTCTTGAATTGTCGCTTTTTTAATGGTTTGTTTTGGCAACAATTTCATTGCACAGCATAAGTCAGTCCAGTAAGTCAGCATTCTTCAGCTAAACGTCTTTCTGACATAAAGCCACATAAGGATTGCATTTTTCTCTGTAGAATCTCCCTCAGCACAGTATTGTCAATTCCAGACTCTGCCATTTCCTTAGCAATTTTCCTGCTTGTCAATTCCTAAAGATTAGTCTTGGGTTTTTAAAAAATGTACAGAAAATCAAATTTACAGAAAATAAAAGATACTGTTTATTTTCTTAATATTAATTGCTAGCCGGGTGAATGACTGGTTACACTGACTAAACTACTCTGAGAAAATGGTAAAACAAGAAAAAAGAGGGTCAGAGTGTACCTTTGATAGCACACAGTCTTACATGCTCATGTGCTCTGAATTAAAAGTTTCATTTAAGAGGGGTAACTTTTGCATCCTGAAATGAAAATACTGTTTCCATATTTGTATGTTATCAAATAAAGCTTTGTCAAAATAGGAAAAGGAGGAATCTCTGTGGAGAGGTTATCCTGAACCAAAAGCTGGTTTTGAACATGTGATGTAAACTGCAGTGTGGCTGACAGATGAGCTTGAATATGAAAATGTTACAGTCGGTACTTTCTTTATAATGAACGAAATCAGAATTCTCTTTTCAAACTTTGAACTTCATTACAAAACCTTTACTTCCTTTCTCTCCATTACTCATGATTTTTCATCATTTTAAGTGTTTGCTATGTAGGATTTAATAAGCTTCTGTTGGTTATAAACCTACAAGAAGGCAGGAATATCTAGCAGGATGTTTTTAAACCAGTAAATTTGAGAGTCCTGCTTCTTTTGCTTTGAATTTTGGTTTTATGTTGTAAAGAATGATCAGGAAATCTCACGTATGGTACGTTTCAAAAAATCTGCAACGAAGTTATTAAAATAAGAAAAATGAATGCATGAATTATTTAAAATAGTTGGTGCAACTGTTCCTGTTAACTAATCCAGGCACTTGGAAGGCAATTACACTGAGCTTTGACAACATTGCCAACCCACTGCACGGTGCCTTATGCCAAAAGCTATTGTTGTTTTATTGACCACGTTCACCATTACATATGCATATGAAAAAACAGAGGCATTTTCATCGGATTACCCTAATAGCATTAAGAGATTATTTTTTAAATTTCCTTGGAAGGAAATTCACTTAAATGAGATTACTTATTACTTGACTGGTTTCCTATCATGCTGCTATGTTTAGGTAAGTGGAGTCCGTTAGAGTATAAAGTTTTTTTAAAACCTGATTTTATACATTAATGATTTCAAATAAAAGAGAAGTACTATATTTGTGCACAGTTGCTTTTGAGAAAGTTAAGTCGATGTTCTGGTTAGGAGAGATAACACTTTTTGTCCCTCTTGGTGGCCCCCCTAGTGTCACCATTAGTTGCTAATTACTTGCAAACAAATAAACAATTAACTCCTCGTGCCTCTTGGTGGGAGAGTTTTCATTGACATGCTAAAACTTTCTAATAAAAGATTTAATTAATGACGTTGCAAATCCAACCCCCTTGTCAACATAGTTATAAGGAGGACTTGTGGAGAAATGCACGTACATTATACATGCTGTGCTGGCTGAAGGTGAAAGCATGGCAAGTACATCGCTGTGTGCTGCTAATACTTCAGCGTCTCAGAATCTTCAGAAAGCGTCTGCTTTTGTAGAAAATAAAACCACACAGTGCTCATTTTCCATTGAAAGTATTTTGGGATTGGAGCAGAAAAAGGATGGCATTCCAACTGTGAAACCTCACAGACCGTGGATGGATGCATGCGCCAACTTGGGTAAGTCAGCAGCCTGTTTTATAACTTCTCAAGCCTTTACCCCTTTGAAAATGTATAGATTTTCTTGTTTCTACTGAGAACCAGTAAATTGAAGCTCCCGTTTGCTTGCTTTTTCTAGTTTTAGGTGATGACAGTAATCCCCATCTGCAAATCCCTGTTGTTTGCTATGAAAATCCATTATTTCATGCTAACAGTAATCCAGTGCAAGAGGAAAAAGTTTTGAAATGCGAAAAGTACATTTCAGTCACTGAAAGGCTTTCTTTCAAACGAGAATTGAGCTGGTACAGGGGTAGAAGACCAAGAACTGCGTTCACTAGAAACCAGGTAGGCATTTTCTCAGTATTTAATAAATGAATAACAATGTAGTTTATTA
This sequence comes from Tauraco erythrolophus, assembly GCF_009769465.1. Taxonomy (NCBI): domain Eukaryota; kingdom Metazoa; phylum Chordata; class Aves; order Musophagiformes; family Musophagidae; genus Tauraco; species Tauraco erythrolophus. The sequence goes on from NC_141476.1 coordinate 14,215,916, forward strand.
AAATGTTGGTGGAAGTCTATAATGGCTGATTAATGGAGTATGATGTACCTCTGCAGAGAGAAATGGCATGAGGAACTAGCGTAAATTAACAGTGATGCTGCTAATTTCAGCAGACCTGTGTTTACGCATGGAATCAAAATTGTACAAACATTGCTGGAAGTCTCCTGTTGAACAAACTAAACTGTTTTTTTTATTTATTTTCTTTATTACTGCTATGAAGGTAGTGATAACTATTCAACAAGTATGTTTTAATCTCCTTAGATTGAAGTCCTGGAAAATGTTTTTAAAATGAACTCCTACCCTGGCATTGATATTAGAGAAGAACTAGCTCGCAAATTAGATCTAGATGAAGATAGGATCCAGGTAATTAAAAATTTACTTGAACTTTTCTGTAATTCCATCTGTATGTACTCTCTGGTTATTTAAATAAGTAGTTTGACAACAGTAGCAATAATTTTAATAATTTAAACCAATGTACATTTATACATGTGGTATGCCTTCAATGATCTGTGAAATGAAAGCCATTGAATTCCTTCTGAAATCTTAAACCTTCTTCCATAGCACTGATGAAGTATTCATCACTATATTTCCATGATACCTACTCTGTTAATCTCTAGTTATCATGTGCAGAACTTGATCATTTGTGTCCACGTTTTAAAATCATATTTGTATTATGCTTGTCATAATTGAAAAACAAATTTGAAACAAACATTGAAATAATTTCTATTTATGTCTGAGTATTTTGGGAGACTGTCAGTAGAGCAATGTATGTTAAACCAATGTTTGAGTCTGTGTCTTCATCTGGCCAAAAGCCAAATCCACTGGGGGATTTTAATTGTCGATTTCCAGGTAGTCTGATGTGGTAACAAGCACACCATAAACATTAGAATTTGAGCCTCACCTTCATGTTTGTTAAGCTTTTGATGCAAATATTATATTGGGGTTGATGGGAAGCTTGATGCTGCAATTAATTAAGCAGCTGAAGAAATAATACCTTAAGAGTTCTATGTGAATTGCAGATGCTCAGGATCTTCCAGAGTCACTGAAGTTAATATTAGTTTTTATATTAATTACAGTGAAGCTGATCCTCACTTTCCAGATAAGCTGGGGGTATTACTTTCTTCACCTGTGGAGTTAAAATTATTGCAGGTAGCTATATGCCATCATCTGCAGATTTTAAATTAGTATCCAACTTCCAAACTACTGTCATTACAGAAAATACTGTAAAGCTGTGTGAACAGTTGTACGTTTCAAAGCTTATTCTGCTTAGTGCTGTATTTCTGAAAAGCATGCCTCTTCTTTCCGTTTTAGATCTGGTTCCAGAACCGTCGTGCAAAGCTGAAAAGATCACACCGAGAATCTCAGTTTCTAATGGTGAAAAATACTTTCACCTCCAGCCTGCTAGAGTAGAAAGAAGGATGGTTTGCTGTTATGGTACTACAACAGAACATGAAGAATTACTGGGATTTTCACAAATTGTAATTAATATATCATCATTACTTAATACCATTTTATCCCCAGGTTTGAAAGTTTATTATAATCTTAATTCAAATAAACTGTAAATACTTGAAGTATCAGTATAATCTACTTTCTGTGGGAAAAGTGAACTTTTCCTATGTATTTTAATAAGTATTTTCAGAAAAGTTTAGATATTTTTGCAGTTGAAAAAAAATAAAATCCCTGAGTTGCACAGGATTTTCAGCTAGTATGAATTATGGCAGCTTAACTGAAGACAACAAAGCTTCATGGTTTCAAAAAAAAAAGTCTGAAATACGCAATATGCACAATAGATTTTGCTACATGAAAAGGATTGTGCATTACACTGGAATTTAAATAGCTCATTCTATAGAGTATGATAATTTTAAGAAAACACAATTTTAAGGAAAAGATATTTCAAATGGAAGGGTTAGTATTCAACTGACTTTTTCAGTTTGAACAATTGTTTGGTTAAAAGAAAGTGAAAATTATAATCTTTTTTATATCATATTTTAATTAATTTAGTATATTTGCCAATTTAATACTTCAGCTCTTGTCAGCGTTAAGTGTCGCAGTTACACAATTTGCCCTATCATCTTTTAATGACAGAACGCAGCATTTCACAGGTTCAAATCAGTTGGGATCAGACCAGATATCCAGATCATTGCCGTTAATTTTAGGATGTTGAATTAATTTTTATTAAACAGAACATGAAAGTTAATTATCCTCATATCTGATATTCAGCCTGAAGTCAATGCGTATAAGGAGAGCCTTATACAAAACAAACAGCTCTTCATGGCCATGAGTAGGAAATCACTGTGAGTATGGCTTTACACTGCTCCTTGTCCAGCAGAGCTTTAAGCCCTGCTCGATGTGCTGGTGTCCTTCTCTGAGACTTCAGCCTGTGTTTCTTACTAGAGATATGTTCTACATGGGCCTAGCTGTAAATACAGAAAATCATTTCATGTGAGGCTGACTGACTTTAAATGATATTTCAATCTGTGAATCTGACAGAACCAGCAAATACCGAAGAATTTAGACATAAAAGCTTGCTTAATTGGGTTTTCATACTTGGTTAACTTGTAAATATAGTTTTGGTTCAAAATAAAACTTATTTTTCAGTAGACAAAAACCTGAACTGAATCATTTTATCTGATTTTAAGAAAAGAACGTAGGGAAAAATTCTGAAAACCAGTGAGAAATCATGTAAGTACTTAAGACATTCACATTAGTTTTATCTAATTCACAGTATAGATCTCAGACTAGCCATCCCACATTGAAAGAATGCCTAGCCACTGAGCTATGATATTGATTTCCAGATTTCTTGTGGAAGCAGTTTTGCTATATACAGAGTATTTTCAAATTCTTCCTCTAGTGAATATCAGCCAAAGTCTTCAATCTACATACCTTAGCCACCAGGCTGCTTCACAGTCTGACACTCAGCTTCCATGAAGTCAGTTAGGACACCAAGGACATAGAAGTCAGTATATCATTGTTAATACAGGCTAAATGTAAATAGCAAAAAAGTGGGGGAGAAAAAATCCATAGTTTCTTGTAGTATTTTAGTACTGCAGATACAGTTAGATTATTCTTCACTTGTTTAATAATAATAAAATGTCGAAAAGATTTTTTTTTTTTCTGGCATGTTACTTTCCAAGTAGTATAGTCTCTAGAAGAGAGAGGTGTTAAAATTTTAAAGATCTGTCTCTACTGCTTCCAGATGGTTTTTGATTTCTGTATCTCTTCTAACATACACTACTTTTCCCTTAGTTTGTGTTCCTTCTTAGGACATGTCTATACATTTCAGTTGTTATAACGGATGATTTAACGTAGCTTTGCTGGATGTTTGCAAAGTACTGTGAAATGCAGCTAGTTCAGCATTTTACAAGATGATGTTGTACCTGTTATGTCATGAACAAACCAAGTATTGCTCTTCCTTTCTCGATGCTTGTATCCATCATAGCTGCTGCCCTATAGAATGAAAGGTAAGTTTGAGAAAGAAGAAAGGTGATAGAAGTTAATTTTATCTAGTCTCATATTGGGAAAAGGTAAAGAACGATCATCTAACTTAAGTCCCTAGTTGACATTTTGGATGATAGGTTGAAATAGAAGAGTTGAAATAAAACCCATTTCTATATTTTTTGAAAAATATTGCTGAAAAGCTGCATTACTTTAGAACCAGACTACAGTTATTTGCCATTTTAAGTCTTTAACTTCATGGGCTCATTGCCATTGTTTTTATACAATCCCTGAAATCTCGATTTGTTTGACTTTGCTCCTGGAAATCCTGTTTTAGCGTGGAAATAACGAACTTTTATCCACTATTGAAATGTTAATTATTCATGCTCTGTTGGATTCAGGAAGTAACATTATTAACTGAACTTCTGTTGTATCTTGTATTCAAAAATACTGAAGAGAACATTAACAAGTAAAGCAATTTAAATGGAGCCAAATCCATTAGGAATAGTTTTTAGAGAAACTGGAATCTCAATTCAAATGCCTACCTGATTTGGTAAAGGTAAAGACCATATTGGGAATGCATGAATTCTATTTTGCTTTTCTTCTCACCTCAGAACATATATTGTCCATCGCTTAACCTTATTGCAGGTAATTTGAAACTATTGTCTACTTTAGTGCTGGAAACAAGCTTTAAACAGATTAAACTAATCTGTACAGATTGATGCCTAAGAACCTTACTCCATTATCTGGCAAATTCCTAAATACACCTAATGTTTCTTATAATGGAACTCTTCTCAAGTGACGGAAGTCTGACAGAGCAATTTAAGAGAAGGAGTAGAATAGTAGCAGAATAATAATAGCACCAGGCCTGGCAGCCAGCTCTCAATTAGCAAATGTTACCAGCAGGATGATTGGTGTAAGGTACTGAGAGTGTTACACATAGTGCTGAGGGGCAAAAAGTTTAATAGCATAATTGCATTATTTGCTTCATCTTGGTTGAACTTATTCTTCCCAAAATAAAAGTATCAACAAGTTAAAGGAGAACCCCTAACTTTACCTACTTTGACCAGCATAGGTTTAAATTGTGGCCATCACTCTCTCAAATGCAGCTGAATTTTTTTCCATCTTCAAAAATATTCTGGACTTCACAGGATTTTCTAATCTTGTACTTGCTGATGACAGGCAGCTTTCTGGGCTACCTTAGCAGTACACGTACTACGCTCTGGTACGTGTCTAGGCACAGCCAGTCCACATAATGGTAGCAAATGAGACTATGTCAGAACAGGCCACCATGCATGCCGAAACCTGGTCCCACTCCAGTTTTGCCTTGCAGTTTGTCTATCTACCCTGCAGAACTGGGATCAGAAAAGTCACAGTCGTCTTGGTTCCTGTTACGAGTTCAGCTTTGTGAAGCCACAACCTTCTTCCGGCCTTGTTGCCTGGCATTGGCTCCAGTGATCATTTGGCTCTGTGATAAGCTGGTAAATGTAGTTGGATGGTGAAAAACTGTTGTAGCAAAAAACCTGGCTAGTCGTAAGACTTCTCACTCCTACTGTGGGCAAGCTGTTACGTCAGCATCCATCAACAGCTACAGTTTAGGCTGGGGTCAGGTTGATAATGGGCTTCTGTTGTTGACTGTAATGGCACTTAAACGTTCTAGTAGTGCTTTCCTGAAATAGGTCCAGTGCCTGTGACCCTGATCAAGATGCTGGGCTGCATAATTATTTTATTTTAAATTGACTTTATTTTCTTAATTAGTGTCTCTATCTTTTTTTCCCTAACCACAAACTTCAGCAATGTCCAGTACTGTCCAGAAAAAGATGAACTGTGCTCATGGTCTAATGCAGAATCAAAATAACTTCTACCAAAGAACCAATGCTTTCAAAGTTCCATTGTAATATTATTACTTGCCCCATACATAAAAGCATAGTGTGGAACTTAGTCTGTAAATTATCAGTGTTAGCGTTGAAAGCCCACATTTAGAACACCATTCATTAAATTGTCATTTAACACTTTGAATTTGCAATTATTTAGTTTATCAAGTCTGTGCTTGCAAATAGCAAGCTAGCACACCAGCAGACTGTATGTTATAATTTTCCTGGTGTGCATGGGTACATCTAAATTTTTCTAGCTCAAAGTTTTGTATTGAAAATACTTCTAAAGTAACAAAAGCCAGGACTTTTTATAGGTGTATGTAAGAAGATCAGTGCTGTGTTCCTAACATTATTAAAAGAAAATGTGGCTTCAAAAATTATCCAGCATTTATGTGACTGGATTTAACAAAAGACTTGCAATAAAGGTAGCATAAATCATTTGCAGACACCTTCAGTTTACCTAACGTGAAATTAAGCTAATTTTAAACAGTTATGATTAACTCTCAAGGTTAACTAGTAATCACAAAATAAAGCTTTTTAGAAATGGGTTGTATAATAACTTTTGTTTTGATTCCTTGGATTGCCTTGGTTTCCCTAATAGTTTTTAGGTTTGGTGCTCTTTGTTCCTTCATTTTAAAGGACTTAATATTACATAATTGGATGGGAAATACAAGGTATTTTATTTTCAAAAATACTTTTGAGCAATGGTGATTGACCTAAAGTAACTTATTTCATTTTCTGCTCTTCATGCCATGGATTAATCTTCACTCAAAATCGTATTCTGTTCCTTTTTATTAGAGCTATTTAGAATATCTCATATAAGATAAAGCAGTAATGATCATTAGGTGAGGGAGAGCTGGGGCTGTTCAGCATCTTGTAGGTGGGGAAAGGCGGGGGGGAAGGATCCCATCTGATTGCATTACAAAGGAAGTTCACCCGGTCATAATGGGCAAACAGGATTGTTAATGAGGGAGAGGAATCTAGGGCTGTTGAAGAGCCATCAGTTCTAGATTCCGTTGTGGGGGAATAGTCCCTTTACTTGCAGGACATGACAAGGGTTAGACAGAAAATGTGGAAGACCAGTCTTTCTGTTTTGGGCACCCAAAGCCGATAGTGGCGTGGCCCAGCAATATTTTCTTAGACCAGATCAGGACAATCTCAAAGTACGAAGTGCTGTGTTAGCATGGCACAGTACAAACATGGCAGGTTTGCTTTTTTAGTTTGACTAGCAAAATAGAAAACTAATCATATTTGAGTTTGGAAGAAGCAATAAACTGAATTTCTTCTAGTATCTGTTTTTGCAGGACGTTTATTAGCAACGAGGTAAGAACACGATCAAAAATACTTAGGGATATACAGGGTTTGGTGTAGTCATGGTATGCTTGCTGGTGACTTTCATACCACCATGTATGTTTTCTATTTGATCATAGGAATGTGGTACAGTGCTGGTATCACAGTCTCAGAACAAGTGGTGCATTGCCCGTGCCTTAATTAAAAAAAAAAAAAGGCAAAAAAGCAATGAAAGAATAGATTTCTTTTTTCAAGTGTGTTTTGATACATGTTGCGAATCAGTTGGTGTGAAGTCTAGTGCCTTTAGCAAACAGAATATTTGTTGATCAAACAGGACACAAGTAACATTTCTCATACCAATTTTCAAACATGGTTATCTGGCTTGGGATATTATAAGGATCTGTATATGTGGCCTGTAAATATGATGCCATACCTGGATTAGGAGAAAATACATATTCCTTCTTTTTTTGGATTTACAGTCCAATGTCTTATTTTTCCTAGCTCCTAAATCAGGATTTCCTCTGCTACTGTAATGGCTGGAAAACCAAATGAGTATAATCTGTCACTCTTTTCCTTAATCTGATGCAATTTGGAGCAAAAAGACAAAAGTTAGGTGGTGGTATAAAATAGTCCCCTTCATGAAAGTTATCTATGTTATTAGTCTTGTTATTTATCACTATAAAATTTCGGGAATTTGCCATTTTTAAATTGCATGTGTAAGCATGTGGTTCAAACTCGTTACCTCATTGTGACCTCTTAAAAAAAAAAAAATCTGTAAACTTGCACCAACTTAATTATTGTACCCTATTTTTTCCTGATGCTTTCTTGCACTTTTAACACCAATTTTTTTTTTTTTATTTTACCAGTTCATATGATTTTACTGCTTTTAAGGTTGTAAGTGCCTTTCCACAATTTCTAGATTCTGGGGCAGTCTGTTGTCTATGTATAACCAAATTATGCTTTATATATTAAATGAAAATTAATCTATATCCTTAAATGACAGATTTCATACTCTTTTAATATTTAGAACTGTATTGCATCAATCATAGTTATACTCCAAATATTTTAGGAGTGAGTTTCTATGAACGATGCCATAGTAAATGGAAGTTTAAGACGACAGCAAATCAAGGGGCGTTTGCCCTCTCGTGGCTGGATATTATAATGCAGTCCTACATGTTCGTAAATTGGGTAAAATTTGCAGTCATGGTTAGGCTGTGGGCAGACAGAATGCCAGCAGGTGGCTGCCTATTTTAATTGTACAAAATTTGTGACCAAATTTATATTGTACGTGCATACAACTACTCGACATTGGGCCTGATTTTCAAAGGTTCTGAAAGGTCAATATTGAACTAAACCTAGTGAAAACTGGAGGTTGCTTAATATTTTTGATAATCTGAACATTTATTAATAATTAGCTCTTACCTTAAGAATTCAGTTTTGGGCAGCCAACCTTTTAAATCTTCCCTCTAAATTCATTTAGGCTGCTTTCATGAGTACTTGTTTATAAGACTGCCCAACATAGTCAACTTACAGTAAGAGAAACTTTTTACGTTCCAGAAAGCATTTGACAAAGTGGCCAGTAACTCTAACAAAACCACCCCTTAGAGTGTAAAACTTAGAATGACTTCTGGTCAGATATCTACTAGCATAATTCTTCTGTGATAATAAGTATAATGTTGACAATGCAAAGGTTTGCTGTGCGGAAGCACTTATTACCACTAGACTTTTAATTTATGATTTGTGTTACCACATAAGAAGTATAAGAAGTGACTTTGTGCTGTTTCAATAACGTGCATTTCTTAACAGTTTGTCTTGAATTAAAAAATGTTCTGTTAGAGTAAAATATTAAAATATGTGATTGTATCTACTTTAATTTTTTTCTTGATTGAAATATTTGTAAGTTACCAGATAGATTCTTGGATGAGGCATACAGTGAAATGCTATTCCAACTCTGAAGTGAGAGAATTGCACCTTATTCTTTGCTACAGGATGTGACTCTCTGAGAATATAATTGCAAATTACTCTAATTCGTTTTGACAGAGAAAGGAAGTCGCAGGGAAGCATTCTAATGAGGCATCAGCATTGCCCTTAGAATGCAGTTGGCTGTGGCTAGATATTTTTGTGACACATCAGTTATGTGGAAAACCTCCTTTTCTGGTAGACATTCTTGTTTAAACGAGAAAACTGCTCCAATCTTTCCCTTCTTTCCTCTGTAAACATGCCATCCTGGGCAATAAGTTCTATCACAAATTACAATTTAGTAGGAGTGGTGTTTTCAGTGATTGTTACTACTATAATCTAATTAGAAACAAATAATAACTATCTGTTGTAACTTATCATATTAACATACATTAACTTTCTATGTAGGAATTAACAAATCTTGTTCATTGTGTTTGAGCAGTCTATAATTGTCTGCATATTTACCTTACTCTTTCCAAAAATAAGCAGCTAGCTCAATCTTGATATCCAACTGCTGCAAATCTTTGCTTTAAAAGCATGTGCCAGACAGTAGACAAAAAGGACCTAGAGTTTGTTTGAGAGGTAGGACTGCCAGCAACAATTGTCATTCTTAACAGGGCCCTTCCTCTTTTTTTAGCCCAGCCTTGCAGAATTGCTGTGGATTCTTTAGTAAATTTGCTGTTAAATCTTTTAAAATTCTTCTCTGAAATACTATCATGTATTTGTCATCTAAACAAAGATTGCAATTTCCATATGCTTCCAGCCTTTGTATTTTATTTGTATATTTCCCTGAGTGGGAGTAGAATGAGGTGCTATTGACAAAGTGCTTTCCAGTCTTCTTCCCTAATGGTTACACAATAGTAAGATTTTTTTTTTTTTTTAATTCTTCCAGCTATGTTCCTGTTGTTCTGTAATGTATCTGTTACTAGTGTCTCTATGCATTTTAATTACAAAAATCTTCAAAAGGTTTTATTTAGCCTTAATTACCCTTAGCTTTTGGCCTCAAATAACAAATGATGTCATCTTGAAGTGCTTGAGAAAATAGCTCTCCCTCAGTTAAATGGGAAAGGGTTTAAGGCAGGTTATCCACAGTGAGGGGTCCCTTAGTGTGCAAGGATTAATTTTGCAGACATTGCCACAGGATGCTGTTGAATTTCAGAATAGACTGTTAAATCAGGTTAGAGTTGTTCCTCCACCCCTCATATTTCCCTGCCGAAGGAAAATGACAAGCTGTCTGGATGGAAAGTATTGTGCTGTAGTAAGAAAGTGTTGAGATTAGAAGTAAAACTGAGAAACTTGTAAAAATGTTACTTTATTAGTATTTCTAGTATTTATTAAAACTGCACTGTGGGGATCTTGATTTGCGTTTTTAATAGTTGATTGAGACAGAATGCCTATATTGCAGAAAAATATTTTAAAGTTGAACATTAAAAATTATTCAATTATTGCTAAAGAATAACATGTACATAACTTTGGGAATACAGTTGTTGGTTTGGAATATTTCTAGTTCAACATAATTTTTATTGAAAAATGACTCTTCCATGCAATTTTTAGTTTTCTTTGCATGACAAATCTACTTTTCTCTAAAAAGTGCAGTTTCATGTTACACCTAATCCAGTGTAACAGAAGACTGCTGCTGAAAGATGCAGTCCTGCCCGGCTCCCTCTTTTTCTCACAAACGACATGCGGCCACAGCGAGTCAATTCAGCGTGCTTTTGCAGCAGGGAAGAATGTATTTGGTGGCACATCAGTAAGTTGAATCATCTCAGAGAACTGAGCTGTCTGTTCCTTTATTATATTCGTATGAATAAACAGATGCAAAACTACACAGAAATACAGAGAGTTGACATTTGGCTGCAAACTTCTCTGCCAGCAGAACGAGATGGCCTGTATGCAATACAGAGACCTGCGAGCTCTGGGGAGTGGTAATATTATATGAAGATTTGCATCCGTGGATCACTGATAAACTGTTACTTTGGTGATCAGAGGTAATTTTCATATAATGACTGTTTGGTTTATTTCAGTCAGTTCCTTTTCACCATAACTTACTCTTATATCTGATGCTAACTTGAGCCTTTAGGAATATAGGACTGAAACTTCCTTGGTCATTAAGTGCAATTTCCTGTAGAAGACATTAAGTCATCCAGAAAGGTCACAAGACCATGCACTCCCTATTCTCTGAACTCTGCAAGCCTCAAAACATCCCCAAATACCTGAAGATAGACTTGAGATTTTTAAGAAAAAGGCTCAAACATGACAGTGACATAAAAAGTGAGCAGGAGAGAAATCTTACTGCCACTATACTACACGGGATTCTCTAATTTCTAGCTTATTCAGTCATTAAGGACGGGATGCTCAATTTCAGGACTTGTTGCAAAGCATCTGGATATAGGAGTGGTGGCTGCCAGTGTCAAAGCAGAATTCATGCATCTAATTCCAAGTCCCATCTGGACACAGCAGCAGCTACTCCAGAGTGCCAATAAATGCTTGGACACAGCAGGAGGCAGCTGGCTGCCAGGACAGTGTGTTGTGCTCTCTGCCACTCGCAAGATAGAAGCAGCCAGTTGGATGGAATTGTTCTGGAGGCTGGATCTGAAGTCCATGGCCCACACTATTTTAAGCACCCACTGGTAATGTCTGGATGACCTTAGGAAGTAGAGTGTGTGTCTATAGAAGGCAGCAAATTAAAAACAAAAAACACTACACCCAGGGGCCTTTTCCTGTCTTATTAGGGGCAGAGTCTTTCCTGACTCCAAATCTAATTACTGGTTTAGCCTTGAGCATATGCGGAAGACATAAAAGCAGGCATCTTTATGACTGTGGGCTTAAGTTTCCCCATCTATAAAATGGGACTAGTAATACAGATTTTTTCCTTTCAGAACTCAGTGTTTTTCCATGAATTTTTGGCACATGTCTCTAGTGATTTAAAAGTTGCCTTGAACAAGATAAGTATTCAGAACAATTGGTAGGCTTGACTGAAATTTCAATTCGATTTTATGGCCTGAGGTCACTGTCTTATCAGTTGATAATCTTTCACTTGAGCTTAACCAGATCTTTTGAAACTATGGCCTGTTATAATATGGAAGATTTCACCAAAGTAGAATTTTTGGGACTCCTGACACTGGTGGGAATGTTCATGGCTTTGCTGAGAGTGTCCTAATCTATTTCATACTTTTTAATTTAATTCCTAAGGTTTGATACTGGAAGATCTTTCTTCCTCCTCTTCGTGCTAGATGTTAATTCCATATGCAAACCATTCCCATTGAAGTGGGACATTTTAGTCTAAGTGGTTATCTTCAAAATATCTGGTTATCTGCCTTCCAGTATCTGCTAGATTAAGTTCCAGAACACCTTCACATTGCGGGTTTTCTGTTCTGGAATCTTATTTGTGCTTTTATAGGGAGTGAGATGTTCTACTAGTGATTCCAGACCTGTAAGAAGTTTCAGAGATGCTGCAGATCTTTTAGCGTGTTGTCTGCTTGGTTCACTGTAGCTTATTCTCATTTCCTACAGTGGGTGGTGTTTATCTAAGACAGAAGTGTGATATTGCAATAGTCATGATTGTCTGACTAAGCTGAATACTTACAGAAGCACGATGCATGCTTTCTGGCCCAAAAGTGAGCTGTTTTCATAACTCCTTTTGCAGTCAAGGTCAGTCTCACTTGGGAGAGACTTCAGTGCTAGAAATATGAAGTATGGATGGAGCATACAACTTGCAAGTCTAAGAAGGAATTTTTGCTGAGCGATAGAAAAATTCAGATGGGAATTTTTAACCATATTATCAGCACTTCTTATTACATGAATTTTCATGTTTTTATAGGAACTGCTGAGTTTTCACTGTCCTCTCCATCTGGGAACAGCTGCTCAGAAAGGGGAAGGGGGGGAGTTTTTTAGCTTTAAGCTAGAAGGTAGAGTGGCAACCAAAACCAGCTGTAGAACGCATGATATTGATACCCATGACTTTTGGATATTATGCGTTCTATACTATTTGGAAACAAGAGACTGTTGTAAAAAGGACAAAAGAGCCTACAGAAAAGCAGAGTTGCCACAGCCACTTCTGCCGTTACGTTAGCTAGCAGTATTTTGGAGCATCTAGCCAAAAATGTTAACTGCTGTCATTTGATTCCCACCTCTCCCCTACCCCTTTCCACAAAAGATTTCAGTGGAAATTATTCTAAATGCATACAAAACAATGAAATGCTTCCGAATTCAGTCAGTTTGTTCATGTTAATAAGCTGGCCATGGTGGCAGTATGGAGATATTTTTTTTCCAGATGTGTCATTTTGTTATTGGCTTAAGCTGAACTATTGGGAAGGGGCGTCAACGCTGATTTTGTCAGATGGCATCTTTGCTTTGTGCTAATCAGTTTCAGATCTTAGTAAATAAGACCGATCATTTTGCTGCTTTCTGAGTACTGCCAGTGTCATCAGTGGTTGCTGAGAGTTCTTCAGTTTTTGTGCTACGTAGGAAATGTCACCATTCCCCATCTCAGTTTATAGTAAAATGTTTGTAGGTTAATGCATCAATAGTACACAATGCATCAATATTTTTCCTCTTAGTTCCCACTTAAAAATTTCAGTTTCTCCGGCAGTCTAGATCTCTGTTAACAGAAAATGCCAACAGATTTCCCTATAGTTTAGATCTGTTGGCGGATCAATGGAGATGTGTTCAACAGGGAGTCACTGCTTGTCATAGGTGGGTATGGGCAGCAGAGACATTATTGTCCTTTAAATAAATGGTACATGTGTCTTCCTTTCTTTAGCCATGATACTGCCTTGCTTTAGGTCCTTTGTAATGCACTAAAACATAAAAGGACTGGCTATTTACAGTTTCTTATACAGCCTGACCTGATTAAAAAAAAAAAAGGCTTAGTTTTCAAGCCTGTGTGGTCACTTCTGAGTAATGCATGGAGAAAGTAAAACAAGAATACCCAGATAGAAGTGCATGGTGTACAGTGAAAAAACGTGCTAGACTTCAATTCTGGTCTGGGATATACCTGACCTTAGAAAACATCTCATCATAAAATCAGCCTATAAAAACCCACCTATAGAATGAGTTTTTCAGAATTCCAGCCTGCAGGGGAAATGGAGATCAAAAGAAAGAATCATTTGTTCCCAGAGCCTTAAATGGACTATGGCCCAATCTCCAGTCTGCGCTAATAAACGTTTGATGGCAAGAATGTGATTTCTGTTCATGTCACAATGAAGGGCTGTGACCATGAAGTCACTAACCTGTTTTCAAAGTTAGCTGTGAGTGCAAGAACTGGGATTCATCAACTTAAACAAGCAGTTTGAGAGTCTTATTGTATTATTCTTGCCAATAGTCACAAAGGACAGAAAACCCTATGATGGGTTTAAAACCAGTACTGTACCAACTGGTCATGTTTCCTTTCAGCTGATTGGCTTAGTGGTGTTTTTGCACACTATTTTAATTGAAACCATAATGTCTTTTGTAATACTGGTAGTTTGTCTGTTTCACTAGGATTATGTTTTTGTCCAGTGTTAATCATAGCAACAGAATGCACTAAAATAAAAGTTTTCAAAAATAATTGGAGTTAAGCAACATATGACAGGGCCCTGAGCTACCTGATCTAGAACTGACGTTCGGATTACTTTGAGCAGGCTCAACGAACCCCTGAGGTCCCTGCTGAGCTCAACCACACTGTGGTTCTGTGCTGCCGAGCCGCCTTGGGCTTCTCTCTCTCGTACATGATTTTGAGAATTTCAGGCAAAGGTTTTGTAATTGATGTAATTCGTTGATATGTCAGAACAGCTTGCATTTGAAATTTATTAGAAACGTGATTTATTTTCTTTTAAAGAAAAATGTTTTGGCCAAAGCATGTAACACCAAAGCTAACTGTAAAGACCCCAGTTGAAAAAGCTGAAATACTTGTTGCTGCATACACCTTCTGTTGCTTTTTCTGCAATGGAAACTCCTTGATAGTGTGTTCATCCAGCTTGTCTTTGTCAATATTTCATGCAGTACTCTTTAATCGTTAAAGATCTATGATTGATTTTTTGGCCCGTGGCACTGATCTTGCACCACTATGGCTGCATGAGGATCAGTCTTGTTAGTAAAGTGGCACCTATGCTTTCGTGCTGGTGGAAAAGAAGCCAAAATCCATAGGTTACTGTGAACAGTATCCAGCTCTACACCGTCGCTGATGGATCAGCAATGTGTAAAGACGATCGGGAAAGTCCATCAGGTACTAACTAAACCCGCTGTTTTTTAGGAAAGCAGCACAGACCCGCCGCTGTCCCTGCGGGCGGGGAGGCCCCGTGTCTCCAGCGCTCCCTGGGAAAGGTGCGCACGTGGAGAAAGCGGCAGAAGCGTGCCCGGCTCATTCCCATTGTTCCTATTCGCACAGGCTGCGGCCGCGGCTGGAGAGGGGCAGAGCGGCCCCCCTGCGGGGGCGGAGGGGCCGCGCGGGGCCCGGCCGAGGAGCAGCCCCCCGCCCCGGCCCGGCCCCGCGCATGCACACAGCGGCGGGGGGAGCCCTCCGCGCGGGGCTGCCTGCGCCAAACGGGCGCTGCTGGGCTGGCCGCGCACCATGGCAGCGCGGCCGAAGCTCGGCTCCTTCCTCTTCGTGCTCGCCGCCTGCTTCGGTGGTCACCGGCTCGCCGGGGCGGCTGGAGGAGCCGGCGGCAGGAGGGGGC
This sequence comes from Tauraco erythrolophus, assembly GCF_009769465.1. Classification (NCBI taxonomy): domain Eukaryota; kingdom Metazoa; phylum Chordata; class Aves; order Musophagiformes; family Musophagidae; genus Tauraco; species Tauraco erythrolophus. The sequence goes on from NC_141476.1 coordinate 14,231,130, forward strand.
CGGCGGCCGATGCGTGCGGAGGGAGGGTGAGTAGAGCGGGTGTTGCTGGCGGGCTCCCCCCGCGGAGCGGGGCTCTCTGCGAACCCGCGGCTCGGGGGGAGATGCCGAGGGTTTGCCGACCTCGGGCCCGGGCGCTGGCCCGCGGGCGAGCGGCCGTGTGAGCCCCGCAGGTGGGACGGGCGCTTCCGCGGGAGCGGGCGGCCGGTGAGGGGAAAAGCGTGTTCTGCAGGTAATAGAGCTGCGCCGGGGCTCTGCGTCTGGTAGTTAATTTGCGGCCGGGAGAGCGGGTGGCATTTCCCGGGAAGGGATATTTATTGGTTTCTCGCCGGAGGGAGGGAGAGAGGGAGGCATCTTGTGAGCGGCGGGTGTGAGGAGGTCACTCAACAGGTCTTCCACCACCAGCGCTCTCCCCTGCCTGGAGCCGACCTGCGCGGCCAGAAGGATGAAAGCGATCGCTTGGGCTTTGTTATTTTAATGATTCGGGGCTGGCCTGGGGTCTGAGCTTCGGGCCTGATCGTTACACAGAGGATGTAGGAAATTTGCGAGAGGGGGAAGGGGGAAGAAGGTGATAAACATTTTGTTACTGGTCTTTGCCTTTTGTTCCTGCTTCTGGTGTGTTTTCCTGTCAGACTTTTCTTGATTGCTTTTCCTTTTTTTTTTTTCATATTTTTGAATAACTATTGAGTTGTGTGTTTTAGGTTTGTGGTTGTGTGTGTGTGTGGTGTTTTTTTTTTTTTTTCTTCTGTGTGTTTTTTTTTTTTTTTCATTTCTCCTGATGTCCAGTTGCACCGTGATCCAGCAACACGGGAGGGAACACAACTGACTTTCATTGCTTTTCCTTTTTGTTAGACTGTCACTAAGGATTTTCTTGGTTTCAGATCAGATCCTTTGAGAACGGTACTGCAACACAGTTCAGAAGTTCGTCGGGGATAGTGTAAAAGGGCGAAAGCGTTGGGAAGTGTGTAAAAGAGTCTGGAAAAACAAACTTCAAACCCTGAGAAAGCTTAAGATTTAAATCTTTGTGTTGGAACTGTTGAAGGTTTTGATTCTCCTATTAGGTCTTTTTAACTGAGAACTAGGAAGAAAACGTTTTGGCTCAGTATGTCTATTGTATGTTTCACCAGACGTAGGCAGGGTGCTCCACATGCTCATAACGACCATTCTGTATGTTTCTGTCAAGTTTTGCATCAGCTGTTAAGTAAATTATCACTATTAAAAGTCGTGACATTTGCTTTGTGTATTTTAACGTTTATAGAAATATGCAGATGCAGTTTGTATTGGATTTGGTTTTGCTTACCTAATTAAAGTCATTGTATGTATTAAACCTGAATGTACCACAATATAATTCTTTTAATACAGTTACTTTGACTGGCTTTTAGATCAGTAAAAATTACACTCTTTCTATTTAGCATAAAACCCCCATTGTCTTTATTGCTCACAACAAATGTAACATTTCAGCTTATTAAATATTTGTACTAGTTTGCTTTTATTTTATTTTCAGCTTCAAGTTCCGACTTTCCTAGCCAATTTATTAGCTATCTTGTCTGATTGTTTAGTTATAATTTCATAGGCTGGTTTTGTAATACCGATTTTATGATTGCCTGCATAATCGTGGCAGGGCAGCATTTATTAGAGTAACGACTGCAGGATGGTACCCATTGTCTCAGTTATGTGATATTTATCTTGGTCTGCATGTAAGTTTTGAGTAGACTTGACATACTATTAAATGACTGATGGCCCCTCTAACACATTGTCTGCTCTGGAGCAGAGCTGCCTTTGAAGTAGTACCCTGTAGGAAGTAAAGAGACTATTTGCTCTATTAAAATTCCTTGGTATTTCCTCTGTTTAACCACAGGCCACTTCCCCTCTGCCACTCTAAACACTGCAGGGACACTGACTGATTGAAAAGACACAAGCCCTGAAGTAATTGTATCCTATTCAAATAGATATTCTTATTGCGGGTTGTTTATAAGTAGTGTCTAATTAATGTATGTTAAGGACATGAATAAATCTTAGCATTTTATATAGAGAAAGACATACAGTAAAAAAGGCTAGTATGCATTACATGAAGCACTTGCATTGAGGTCATTTTCTATGGCATAAATAAACAGTCTAGGAAAGTATCAGTTCACTTTCAGTAGTTGTTTAAGGAGAAGTAAAATGTAGAGAGCCGGGTGTTTGTGTGTACATTTAGATACACACACACACACACGTTGGATTTTTTCCTCTGCTGAAACCGTGAATGTGTGGTGTGCTCCCCACCCTTGATGAGTCTTTTCTATTGTTTGAGTGTTGTTTTTGAAAATCTGCGTTCCGTCTTGGTACGTTTATACAAGTAATGCTTGTTTTCCTTTCACTCTACAAAATACAGTTTTAAATTTCTTCAGTATTTTGTGACAGTAAAAGCTTGATGAGAGCATTTTATTGGACTATGGTTAAATGAATGTGATGATGAAGTATTGGATATTTTGATTCATGGCTCCTGAAATTATTCTTAATAGCTAAAGTTTTAAAAACTGAAGTCTTTAGATGTGATTTTTTTTTTTACAAAATATATGCCTATATTAATTGCTTTCTCTAGTAATACTTTGGCATTTGTCTTGCAAGCTTAACATATATCTGCAGCAGGAAAGCTGTTAATATCAGGATGAGTAACAACATTACTGCTTTTTTGGAATTATCATTGATTTCAGTGGATCCAGGATTTTAGAATTTGGATTGACTTTGCTAAGTCTAGGATTTCTTTCATTGATGTTTAACAGAAATTTTAATGTATTCCTACACTTAGTGCTATTTCAGGTTAAGGTAGAACGTTTGCTTAAAGCAGAATAGTATTGCAAAGTAGCTTTCCATATGGATGATCTTACTACATCATATGCATACCTTTATCCAGAAAAAAAAAATCAGGGAAGGGCCTCTTTTTATCTAGAATAAGTATGTCCACATGGGGAGCTATACTGGAAAAGTAATTTCTGATTTTTTTTTTTATCATCCTATAAACAAGCCATGAAGTGTACAGGGAAGACAGACTTGGGCTCTGATGTTGATTTGAATATATTTCAGATTCATTTATTCGGTGTTAAACACATGAGCAACTTTACTCTCAAGTTGTTTTGTAGATTCTAATGGGACTACACACATGAGTAATTTTTTTCGTATGTTTAATTCCTCTGAAGTTCCTGGCACTGAACCATGTTTGGTCTAAAGCTGGAATTTTCTGAGACTGTATGGTGAGAAAGAATAAATAATACAGCATTTTAGCGAACCTCTTTTCCACAAACATCCCCCCCTTGTTAGCAGAGACTTGTACCTTCCTTTGCTCTGCTAAGCAAAGCTCATCAAACCTAATATTAGGAGACTCTGTTCCTCTGCATTCTCTCCTGAAATGCTCTCTGTGTCATCTTCTATGCTCTTTATTCAAGGAGCTTTCTATTTCCTTTTCTCTTTCATAGCAGAGGCTCTGAAGATCCCCATTTCCTATCGTTCCACTATCAGGAGCTCTGCCTGTCTCATTATTCTTCAGGCTCATGGTGCTGTGTCCATATGTTTATTTCCTCAAGCATCCCTCCCAACATGCACTCATTCTTCTCTACAGCTAAGATTTTTCTAAGCACAGAGCTAAGTCATACTGAAATAATTTTCCCAGCTAATTACATGTTTTGGGAACTTTAGGAGGAAGAATACCTTGTAAAATGGTAAGAAATAACTTACCAGAGTTTAAATTTCCCCCTTTATTTCTTATTATTTTCCTACAACAAAATCAGATTTCCTCTTGCAGAGTATTTAAAAATTTTGAAGGGTATTGGGCAGAAGACAGACCTGAGATGAAGCATGGCAGGTGTTAATGTTTGCCATCAGGGGTTCTTTAATCTATAGACAGTTGCAGAGCTGGTCGAAAGCTCTGCGGACCAGATGCCAGCAGTTCTCTATCTTCTGTTTTTTCTGAGTATTTAGAATCAGTAGATTTCCCTCCGCTGACACACAGAACAATGTGATAGCATTTTAGAATCTATTAGATGTGTCATTTAAAGCTTAGTGCATTTCTCTGATGAGATACAATGCAACATGTTGTGTGCAAGGCTTTGCAAGCATGGTCAGTCATGCAGGTAGGCGTGTGTATTTCTCCTGTTTAGTTTAGGATTCGGCTTAAAGATCACTCCCAAGTGGGTTTTCTGAGTTTAATTTATCAAGTAATGCAGCAGAGAACGTGACCCCATTCTTACTCTAGTGTCAAAAAGAGCTGATGACAGTCTGCCTGTTTAAGTTAATTTGAAAGTGCACAAAGTAGCCCGAGTGTGTTAATGTTTAAATAAGCAGCTGGATGAACTCTGAGGCTTTGCAGTTTAAACGCTGTGTTTTCAGAATGAGCATTCAAACACACAACCTAGAGAACAAAACTATGGAAACATACACCTGCATGCATAATTGAAACTAACTTTCAGTATTAACAACAGAAATGTAATTTCCTTGTATGTTTGTGTGAAATTGGGAAATTTTAATATGATGCTAATTCATAAGCTGTTAATTTTCTGCAGCTGAAGTCTCTTAGGACTGTTACAGATTTAATTAATTTCCTTTCTAGATCGTGTCCCTTAGTTTAGATACTGAACTCCACTCCCTGCCTTACTTCCCCCAAAATCTGCTTTTTAGTAAGTAGAAGTGTAGTAACTACTGTATCAGAGTTGTTCTTAAATACGTGTCTCAAGATTTTAAATGAACAAGTTCTGCTTTAATAGATTAATGCTTTATAGTCCACTGGTGAAAAGATGTTAAGCAGTCATGATTAGACGATACTAACTTTTCTTTAGTTAGGTATTTGGTAATGTTAATATAACATGAATGTTACTTAATTAAAACTGCAACATTTAAAGGATGTTTAATAAGGACCAGCTGTCTTTTCCAACAGATCAGTCTAGTGATGATGAAACAAAGCTTTGATGTGAACTTGCCTGCTTGATTCTGCTCAAAGGCTGAATTTTACCCATAAATTTAGCGCGGTTTTTTAGAAGCAAACAAAATGACAGGAGCGTGAAGTATTTTGAAAAGTTAAAATATTTTTTGTTTTTAGCATATATTGCTTTGGTTTTATATATGCTGCTACCAGTATAATGAAGTGTATTGGAAATAACTTTTTTTTTTCTGCAGCTTTAGGTTGATGCTGATGTTTCTATACTATGTGTCGTTTTTACGTTTAAAACAGAACATTATGCATAAATACATCATACCTAGAAAAATGCATAAAAGTTACATCAAATATGTGGATGTTTATCTCATTTTCTCTATATTATTTATGAAAAAGTATTTTAGAGAAGTGCAAGTTACAGTAACTTAAAATAAGGAACTATGACTAAATCAGTATATATTAAGTACTTAATTTTAGGTTATGGTAATGTGAGACTTTATTTAAGGCTCAAACTTTAAGTGTAAGCTTGAAAAAGGATTTTATCCTTTTATGCGTATAGTATTCCAGCTCTCCCCAATAGGAGTCACTCATTTTGACACCCAAAACTTCTACATGATTTTCTCACAAAGATTTGACCAGATAAATACTTAGTACAGTAGTGAAATCAGGCTTATGCCAGTAATGGAGAGATTCATTTCTCTAGTTTTACTGCAATATTTATTTAACAGAATCATACATATTATCACTTTGATTATCCAAAATTCTGCCAGCCAAGGCAGGGTATAAATGTGTATTTTAGCATGCACGAACCTATTTTACTTAATAAATTGTACTTTCAGCATCATATGTAAAATATGATTTATGGATTTTTTAAAAAGTATTGGTGACATCTGTAGATTGGAGAAGATCCCCCTTATCAAATGGGCGTAGCGGTATAAAACAAGCAGATGTGATTTTTGGAAGTGGGTCAAACAATGTAGGCAATAACTATTAAGGAATAGAGGAAAGTACAGTTAAGAAATATTTCTTAAACAACTTGAGTGGCTGTCCAGTTTTCTCTGAGTCTATGCATATCAAGCGTTCTGTCTTACAAATACAAACTTATTGTTTGCCACCAAAACTCAGAAAACTATCAGTGAACCTGTTTCTAACAAATACCTAAACTTTTAATGCTGTATTTTCTAAAGTTCACAGGTGCTTTATAACTGCAGGTTCTTAGCTGGTTTGGGGTTTAGCCTGTCAGTGGTGGTTTTACATCTGGCTTAAAACCACTTTGAACACAGACTTTCTTGGTTGGCGTGAGGGCCTGAGTTTTATTTTTAAAAAGGGCTTGGAGTCACCGACTTCACAGTGAAGATACACCTGGTGACACTGTATCTGTGAGTTTTTGCTGAGTCTTCTAGTAGCACCGGCTTTCAGCGTGTCTCTGCTTGCCAAGCTTTCCGTCTTACAGATGGCTCCGTTTGCCACCAGCACTGCGAAGGTGAGCTGGCGCCTGGTGCCTTAACCCCTCTGTTCATGGGGCCTGTTCTGTTTGGTAGTATCAGCCACATACCCCTAGGAGATGCTGTCCAAATGCCCTGTGTCTTGGCTGAAGAATAGCAGTGGGCTTCTGGTTAATTTATGGTGTGACTGCAATGAAGAACGTGATTCTGAGGAAAGAAGCTGACTGTGATTTATTTAACATTACCGGAGAAATTGTCGAACGTCAGTTTAGCTAGACCCCATCTAGCAGAAAGAGCGCTAAAAAGTGAAACATTTATGATAAGGCAAGTTAGAGCAGCTGCCAGTCCAGCAGTAACTGCCAGTCATACCTGTGCAGAGTTTGACTAAATTCTCATCCCTACCCAAAGTACAGTCTTTAGACTTCCAAACAGGGCAGAGGCAGAAGAGGTGGAAACGGCACCAGAGGAGCCCATTATGGTAAGGGCAGAACAAGATGAGGCACAGCTGATGGTTCTGGAATAAGTTCTAGAACAGGTGACCTGGACAGATAAACCAGAGGATGTTCTAAGAACACATCTTAGCGATTTGTTTTTAAAAGAAACCCCAACAAAACCAAGAAACTTCAGGAACCCACTGAGGAAGCCTCACAGAAGCAGTTTCCAGACCATGATAAGGAAAATTGCAGATTAGCAAGAAGTTTTTTATGTTAATAATGACGTTTTAAAAGGTAATATAAGCATTAGCGCATGAAGCCACATGTACAAGTCACATCATTGTTCTAGTCCTCCTGTCACCTCTCACCACTGTATGGATAGATTCCAAGAGTGTGAGGGAAATTAAATGAGCTGGTAGGGATTTGTTTTCTCAAAGTTTGACTTTGATTATTAAAAATAATTAAAGCTTGGATTAGAGGTTTAGGAAGCATCAGCACGTTTCACAAGATACTGTATTCATTGGAATTCTGTCTCACTTGAAGGCTCCTACAGTGTTATGTCACTACTGGCTTTGAAGAATTGTTCGTTTTATTATTCCTTGGGCTGATAATGGTGCAGAAGTCCCATGGGTATGCCAGAACACTGCCTCTTGGTACTCTGTTCTTGATGCAGCATTCAGGTGGTAAGGGGATAGCAAAAGGAAGCTAATTCTGTGGCTGGAAAGTGTCTGCATCCTAATCTGGTATCCTGTTCAATGGTCACCCACATTTTTCCTCACCTCTTGGCTGTTGATAAGGATTTTTCACACATTTGAAACTCCAAATGCTCTGTCAGATTCTAGTAAAGGACACATACTAAGTGGTAGTTCTGTACCTTTTAAGCCCCCTTCATTCCCTGGTAGGCTCTTTAGGCAGTAGATGATGAATGTTTTCAAACAGGTGGATTAATTCCTTCTATTGGGTTAGAAAAGTAGTTGTCTATTCCTACCAGAGCTATCCAGTACATTAAACTCTGTTCCTCCTTCCACCTGAGTTAAACAATCCATTACTGACCCTAGATGAGTTCCTTGATCTATAATGACCAGGTTGGAAGAGTTAAGTATGAAATCCTCTTCCTAGTGTGCTATCAATAATTAGGGCTGAAATAGTGTCTAGCAAAGCCTTTTGAATAGGTTTATGTAGAGATGAAGTAAGGAGTACAACAAGATTAATTTTAGTATCAACCTGCAGGTGTGCATGATGCTGAACATAAGGGATAGAGATTGTTTACTTTTAGATGACTAAGGAATCCTTGTTCTTCCATTTCACTGGTAGGACACTGTACCTCTGAATAGCCATCAAGACGTTTTGGGAGAGGGCTATGCACTTCTAGGGCAGGTAGGAAGAAAAAGGCTGATAGCTCACCTACTGCATGAAAAACACATTGATGCTGTCTGCAAGACAAGTGAGCAATGTTTTCAATAAAGTGTCAAAATCTATCAGTAGTACATAAATGGATATTGAACATACAGAATTATATCTCATAGCAATCTGTTAGATGCATCTTATAATCGTTCTTCATGTTGCCTCTTAAGTTCAAAGCTGTAGGTGCATGAGTGCCTTTTGTTTTTCTTAAAGATCTGGTGATGGACTGTTATTCAGCAAGACAGTACATCTGTTTTGGTGCACGTGACATGCTGCTTACTCTAATGTGCTCAAATAAATGTGAGAGGTAGCTTTGTACTAGGAGTTTTCGCACTAGATCAGGTGTCATGTCGCTTCTTGCAGGCCTGAAAGCATGAACTGAGATGTATATTGTAGTTAATTCAACGCAATTAGAGTTGTGTGTCCATGAGTCGTCTGAATCAGATTTGTACTGCTTGGTGATCTGACAGTGGACAGAGGTGGCTGTGAAGTGATGACCTCTGTGTTGACAGATGCACCTTCTTGTTGGTGGCACGGAGTCTGCAAGCCAGCAGTCTTTGAGTCTGTACCTCTGCACCTGGCCTTTCCTCCACTGATCTGGTACTGAGCACAATGTGTCGCAGTAATGCAGAGGTCGTTGTGATGTCTCCAAGGGAAGTGCTGTTGAAACGTGTCTGTTTTCTGTAACCTTTGCATTCTGATGATCTAACATTGAAAGTACAAGCTCCTACTGTGCTGGAACCCTGGCTTGACAGAGACTGTAAGGGACAAATGAGGACCACACAGAGTTCAAAGGCCTCCAACTAAATGTGTGTATCAGGTCGTACGTTACTATAAATGATGGGTATTGCACTAACAACTAGATACCGTCAATCAAAGTCTTGAGTTTGCTATGTGGAAGAGGTGATAGGCATGCAGTTCTGCTTGGAGCTGCATGTTCTGTGCTTACAGGTTTCCAAATAATTGATTTCTATCAGTCTGTCTATATGATTCTCTTACCTCACAAAGTGGTATCTAATAATTATTTCTATACCCACTGTAATATGGTGATGCTGGATTTTCCTCGTGGTTGGTGGGCAGAATTGGATTTTAATTTCTGACCTTCAATATGTTCTCTGCTCCTGTATCAGTGGGAGGGACTAGACACTGCCGATCTTACTTCTGACCACATTCAAATCCAGCCAAGCAATCAGTGACTTCTCTGACTTTTTTTGTATACGGCTGTGGGAAAATTCCTGGTTGGCTGGCTATGAATTAATGAAAATCCGTAGAATGCTTCACTAATGATAGCTCCTGTGGCTTTAAAAATGCTATTCGCTGTTTTAATTTGAGGGAGGTCACAGAGGTTTACAGAAACTAAGAAAAGAAAACGTAACATCTGGTTGTGCTCTGTTGATGACTGCTTTTGTGTGAAGAAAAGTTATGGCGTCTCCTCGGCATCAAACACATTCAAGGTGATCCTTTCTAAGAACTCTTCGCAAGAATGCTTTCCACTCAAACTGGGTTTTCTAATTAATTTTGCTTTGTATTTTCAAATGAAGGGTTTTAGTCCTCCATGGGAATCCCAAACTCATAACATTGTCACTTAAAATACACCCTACCTTTATAAAATAAAATATTTTATTGAGTTTTGTATTTATAACATAAAAATATTCATGTATGTTACTAATCTTTTTCTTTGAAGTTGTAGAACTCCAGGGTTAAAACAAGCTACAGGGTTAGATTCTGGGATTCATGAAAGAAAATTTTTTGTGTTTGCATATCCATAGTGAAGCTCAGTTTTGACTATTTGCACATAAAGTTCCAAAGAATAATCTGATTTGTAGAATTCCCCTTTTAATAATTTTAATCTTACAGGCTAAAAGAGAATTTTTTATTTTTTTTTTAAATAACGCAGGTTAAAATTCTGTGTGAATTTAGTTTAGCTAGTAGGAAGGTGTGATATGAGAATATTTAGGTCTGAACAGTAAATCTTCTAAATTGTTAAAACTAGAAGCTATCAGCTGCTTAAACGTCTGTATTCCAGGTGTGGCTGGTCTGGAATCGGAAAGCGTGAAGAGATAAAACTTTAGAGGCTTTTAATAGTCACATTATTTTTTTATTTTATTCAATAATTTGAACTGTATGCAGGCCTCTATTTGTGGAAACACCACCCCAGTCTGTTTTCCTTTTAAACACAGAATACTAAGGGTTTTGTTGGATGATTTTGTTTCTGTTGTTTGTTGTTTTTGTTTTGTTTTGTTTAAAAAGTAAAAATCCTACCTGTTAAAATCAGTGTCAAAACTTTGACTTCCCTTCTGGTGGGATTTTCTTTTATGCCTCAAGTGGCTCCGTGCTTTGTGATTACCAGGCACTGGACACTGAGACTGACTTCAGTGCGAAAGCTGGCTGCTTTGCACACTTGAAAAACAAGCCTCGTGGCTGCTTCTTGGTGTGGATGGGAATATTGCTACCCACCAAACCAGGGCGCACGTTCAGAATGTTCTTCACTTCCACAGTGACGTCCTAGTGGAGAGTTTTTGGGTGCATCTTCTGAACAAGGGCAGTGCCGCAAACAGCCAGGCTCGCTCAGAGCCGACCGGCTGAGTACCAGAAGCAGGACAGCTGTGTTAGTGGGGCATCATATTTGTGTTTGATAGAGTTTGGTTTTTTTTTTAGTGTGCCAGAGTAACTTTGAATGCAGCTGCCCAGACGATGAAGAATTCCATCCCTTTCCCCCGTCTGAGCTATTCAGGTGCCAGTCTGTATCTTGTCTCAAAGCCCTTGTAAAGCCGGTGTGCACTGTATTCCTCCAGTGTCTGTGGGGATCAGTGTTATCTCTCTGCCTGGGCTTGTCCCTGATTATAGGCAGGAGTAACAAAATGAGGATAGAAGTTGGAACTGGTAAGTTGTGCAATTTACTGTAAGGGTAAAGGCTGCTCTGTCTGGATGAGCTTTAAATGTGGTGTGGGAATGGGGCGTTGCTGAATCGCAAACCTTTTTAGCAAAGTTTTCAAGCTTGTGCTGGGCTTCCCCTTGAAGTCTTAGAAATATGGGGTATAAATGGGTGATTTAAGCTTCTCCCTATAAGTGTGAGCAGATTCTTAGAAGCTTGGAGTGGGATTCTGAAAAAGAATGGAGTGCCCTGACTCCTACTAACTTTGAATGGGATTTATACTCTTTTGTGGCTTAGGGTGTAGTTACATTTTAGATTGACTCAGCAGTGAAGCTGGTGAGTGAAATTTTCACTCCCATTGCCTTCCTCCCACTTTGGTGTTGCTGTTTACCCTTCCCTCCCCACCTGTTTTAATCCGTGTTTGTGAGCTGCATTGTAAATTCTATTATTCAAACAGTTTGAATTGAAAGTATCTTTTTTTTTTTTCATTTTTTGTTTCGCAACCAGAGTCATTTCAATGACATGGATAAAGTGAGGTCCCCAGCAGTTGTGTTAAGTGGATGTTCAGAAGTGGTGAACTACAGCATGAAGGAAGAGCCAAAGACTGGACAGGGGAGTCAGGAAATCCCTAAGCTAATTTTGTGATTAAGTCAATGTTCCATGTAACTATTCAGACACTTTTAAAATTCCCATCCTTGAGGTGTGTTACTTTTTAAAAGGTATCTAAATTATCTCATCAAAAAAGTTTGAGGTTAGTACACTGAGCATATACGAAACTTTAAATTATGGAAGTCTTTTCATATGAATATTTTCTTAAACTGAATTTTTCACAAGCAAGAAGATGATATTGTTTCAGAAATCACTTGTGTCTGTTGAAATGCAGCCAACTCTGGGGTGGAATTCAGCAGTTGCTTAAGAGGGCACAGTAACGCTATACAGCCCTTCCTGCCAGGAAATGAAGAGTAGTGTATTCATTTGTAACCCGAGGGGGGACTTCACCATACCGCCTGTAGTTTGTGAATGGAATTCGGGCAGATTACCGTTGAAATTACAGAATGACCCACCTAGGTCTTGTATAACTCTGTTTCTTGCCTTGCTCTGAAGACAGGAGCTCTTATTAGTACAGTATCTATGAGCAAATTTTTGTAGTTATAGGGTGCAGTTAAAGATCATTCCCCATTATAAAGTACTTTGATTTTATTTACTGCGTCAGAATTTTATCCGAGGCTTCCTGGTACCACTTCACAAGGCACGTATTAACAGCCCAGAAAGAAGAAGGGGCCAAATACATAGCCCGATGCTTTTGTTATAAAGTAGTGTCTAATGTTTTATTTTTCGGTTGTATAACAAAATATTTAGCTAAGATACTTTTCAAAGAATCAGTAACATAATCTATTACAAAATAGTTATAGCTTCTCTTTGCTTACATTTTTTCAGCAAGTTATGTTGGTGATGTTTAATAATGATCTTAATTTACCTTCTGACAGGAGTAATAGATTAACCACAAAAAAAAGTTTTAAGAATCAAAAAACCAAACCAGACACCTAGCTCAGCCTGACTTATAACAGGTGAAAAGTTATTATTTGGCGCTTCTTCAGAACATCAATGGAAACAAAACCTTTATCTTTTATTCATTAGTTAGGAATAATGTGAGTTGGGATAGCTTGGGTTTCTCCATACAGTCGCATTTGTAAGAGTAATTCACTAATCATGCCATTCACTTTTGGGATTCTTTTTCAGTGAGGACCACTAGCCGTGAAATGTCATGCAGAGGTTTGAAAATGGGACATTCAGCTCACTAAAGAATGAGCTACAAGGACAGAATTTTCCTTTTATTACATTCTGGCAGTAAATGTAGGAATCAAAGCCACAAAATAAGTGCTAGAATAATGCCCAGTATCATCTAACGATGCTGATAGATACGGTTGACTTTTGTTCGCTGTAGCCACATTACATTTGGTGTATGTGTTTTGGTTATTGTTTATTATATTCCATTCAGCTGCAGAAATTAGCAATATATAAACTCCAGTAGTTTATTTGCATGCTTGTGTGTGGAAAGTTGACGTGTAGTTATAGGTATGACTCCCCATCCCCTGCTCCAATGTGGTTAGGTTTTGTTGTAAGAGAGAAAATAGTTGTTTCCATGTTTATATTTTACAAATCAAATCCAAATAGTATTGCCCTTGTAAGTTATCGTTTATGTCGAAAGTGAAACTTGCTGGTCTTTGGATTTGCTTCTCGATTTGCTTCTCAATTTGCTACAATAATGTAGTTTTATTTTGATAGAGATGAAGGTTTAAACTGAAAGGGTTTTAGATTCTGTATTCTATTTATCTTCCTGTTCAGTGTTTTAGGATTAGCTGTTTATATATTCAGTTTAACTTTGATAAAAGGAAGTCAGGTAGAAGTTTGAGAGAAATACAGGTTCAATTGAATTTTCTAATATGTATATTTAAGTGCTTAAGCTCTTAAAACTTATGTTACAGTTCTGGCTTCTTAAATAAGATTACTGCTAGAAGGAAACTTGTTCATGGTGTTGACTTTCTGTGTAGAGACTTTTTTGGTAGAAGTGATTGTTTCCTACAGAAAAAAGATCAGTTAGTGTGCATGGCTCTTGAAAAATAAGAGGTTAAAAACGATTGTAAACGTTTTTGCAAGTATTTTTAAATTCAGAAGAAGTTTTTTTTCATAATTTGATCAAAGTCACATAACCTGTGGCTCTGTTTTTGTTACACATGCTGATGGTCTGTGGATAACATTACATTTTTTCAGCATGAAACTGAACACTTCAAATCCCTAAAGCAGTCTCAAATTTATGGGTAATAAAAGAATTTATTGTACTGGATGTCATCTGTTATATCACTCTGGGAACAGAAACTGGCAGTAAGCGGACAGGAAATATTTCCATTTCAAATCGCTTCAATCTTATGTCTAGAGTGAAAGTGTCTGATTTCAGAAAAATCACTCTGAATATCAATGTAATAGAAGTATTGTGTTTAAGAAGAGTATAGTAGTTTTCAAATATTTCTTTTTGCGTTATAGTATTTAATGTAAAGATACTACTTATTAGTATTTCACGCTTGCTGTATTTCAGTGCTGATCCCTTAACCTTTTCATGGCCGAAGGAATAGTAGTAACGCATTTTCCTGTAAGTATCTATACATGCCAAGGGATCAGCAATTTGTTGAGTTACTGTATGGTGGCCAAACTGCTTCTCAGACCTTTGTATTTGTAATTGGTTGTTTTTTTAAGAGTGTGCACTGCTATGTGATCATTAGGTTCTTCCAGCTTAATGGATTTCTTCAAGGTGTCTCCTTTTCAAATGTATTATAAAGTATGAGACCCGTGGATTGTAACTTTATTCATGGAAACTTCAAGCAGTCAGATGGAAGTTTCTGTGTATTTTTCAAGTGTTAAGTAGTGTTTGAACAGTTCTACGTTTTAAAGTATTAAGGCATTTCAAATAGTTATACGTTTTAAATGGATATGTTTGTCTAGGGAATATTATAACTGAGGAGCGGAAAGTTTTACATTTTGATCTTCAGCCGGTAGTGACATAGTGAAATACTCCATTTTTCATTTTCATACTGTGGTACATTAGTATGTGGTTATAAAAGTTTGGAACCAATTGTGTATTTCCTTCTTTAAAAGTTAATGTAGCAGAGGCAGAAGTGATTTGGGTTTTTTTACAGATACTGTATGAGACTGATTAGAATTAATTTATTGAAGGATGGGTATCAGTTTAACTTTTTCAGTGCAAACCAGCTTATCTGGCATTATTTTGGGGAAAGTTATGTGCAAAGAGCATATGAGGAGAAACCATTACCAAGTGGTGGCCATGTGAGTGCTAAATCTGATGGATAATTTTGATTTGATTCCTTTCTCTTTCAGGTAATTAATTATATTTTATTTTATGCTTTGACTAAGAGCTGGAAGGAAAAGGAGTTCATGGTGTTGTTCCAAAGGAAAGAATAAAAGTCTAGTGTGATTTCGTATTGTTTATTAGTGAGTTATGTAAATTTATAATTTAAAAGAAAGCTGCTTTGACAGAAAAACTAAATGTTTTCAAGATAGATTTTCTTTACCATATTTTTTTTTTATCAGATAATCCAATTTTAACCCATAATATAAGAACAAAAAGCACTCCAGAGTTCTAGGAACTGGGTAAGAGCAATCCTTAATGGAAAAGATTTAGAATGAAAATATTGCAAGACTTTAAATAGCAGTTAAGCAAATGGGACAGTGAAGTAATTTAAAGCCCAAGGAGGCTGTGATACAGGTTGTGTCAGTGTTTTAGCAGATATCACATTTCGTGTCAAGTAGTGTATTAATTGGTATGAAAATGGCAGTTGTGAACTAGCCATGCACTGTATGGATAGAACGTGTAACCTTTGCCTTGGCCTACTTTCAGAAGCTCTTAACATTAAATACGTAGGAAAAATGTGTCACTTAAACTGTTTTACTTGTTCAAGTGTGTCATAAAGTGTGATATCCATAGGGTGTGACTTTTATTAGTGGAAACTGAATGCAGTCAGACTGGAGTTTTCAATACTGTTTCAAGCATCAAATCTCTATTTTAAAAAATTGTGTTTAGGTTCCCTTTTTCAGTGGTTTAAAACCTCCTGGGACTTGAAAACACATAATGCCTAAAGAGTTTGCCAGTACAGATATACTGACTTAAAACATACACATTTCCTTGGTTGTGTTTTTTCCAGCAGTAAGATTTAGCAGTACTTAACGCTTTCAAATCCAAGTACTGAAGAGAGATGAGCACACAGGAATATTTGAATGTGTTCTATCTTTTCTTCCTCTTTTTTTTTTCATTGTGAAAAGCCTTGACAATCTTGATGGCAGAAGCTGTTCTGTGTAGAGAGATGGTTGAGTGGCACAATTAGGGACAAAATACACAGATTTGCAGTGTGAAAATTGAAACCGTAGGAGAAGAGCAGCCTTGATGATGAGGTGAATTCTGAGGTAAACTTTATTCAAGAGTGACAGTTCATCCTGAGAATGTCTCCTCAGAAAGCTGTGTTTTGTGTGGTTTTATTGGGTTGTGTTTAGATTCCTGGCGTTGATCATCATTTGGTGGAACTTTTCCTACTTAAATGGCTGTAAGTGGGGAAGCTCCAGTTTGCTTGCAGAGAAGAGCTGGTATAGTTGGAATATTTGAGTACTGTTTCTTCCAAATATCCTTCAGGTGGACCAGAAGTGTTTGTGCAGCTTTGTGTATATTTTTGACACATTTTGAATGGAGTTTTTTTGGCTGCATGTATGATGGCCGTACTCCCTGGAGGGTAACCAGGAGTGGATAAATTCCCTGGCAGCTGAAGCTTTAAATCTACAGCCACCAAATGTGTCTGCCTGTCTCTGAAGTTCAACCATGTGGATCATCAGTACATAGTAAGCACTGGACCTTCTAATCCTCGCTGCTGATTGTATTACTGCTTAAGCTGTGGGAGTAATTTCAATATTCTCTGTGGACCAGGACTAGACGGAGGCTCCAAGAAGGAATTCATTTGCTAAAATCGCATAGTTCAGCAGTAAGAATCTTGTTTTTGTATGCTTGTCTTGGGGAGGTGGGAGTAACAACGTACCAAAGCCCATACCCTCAACACGGTTAGAAGGAACGGCAGCAGAGCTGAGACTTGTTTCTAGCTCTGCAGGAAGCCAGCTTGTGCAGCTTGTCCATTAACTTTGTGAATGGAAGAAAGGGAGGAGTTCTTGGTTGCTTCCTAGAGGAAGATTTGTAGAGAAAGGTAACTTGTTTTATTAGCACAGTTGATGTACAAGAGCTTATACTTCAAAGCAAAAAGTATTCTTAGTCATTGTGTTTGACATAATGTTCTTTCCATTTTTGCTGGTGTTTTTTTTTTTTTTTTCCCATCCAGATTAAAAAAAGTCTGATACAGTCATTATGCCAGTTTGCTCTGAAACTACAGTAATCTGCCCGTCACTTTTGATGAGGGGATTGTATAACATGGCTGTATGTGGAATAAAAGTGATGCTTCTGATGTCTGTCATGATACTGAACTTAATGCCAAAGGTACCTTTGGATTGCTGCTGAGTAGATGCATATCACATTTGAAGTCCTAGCTTCTCATTGCCTGAGCCTTTTTAAGTTATGTAGCTCAGCAGGATGGTAACTTTGGGAAGGGATGCCTGTATCATTTTAAAGAAAGTTATTTTTTATTTCATCTCCTGTAAAACCACGTTTCATGTGAAGTATTAAAAATACTGTTGGGGGAATGGTGAAAGAGCCTTTAAAGCTGGAACATAGGATTTTGGCAAGCAAATAGTTGTTTGTTCCTGGAATTGAATCATGCTGCTTACAAATTCTCAGTTTTAAAATCTTACAGATGAGTACGGTTATATGTTTCTAAATCCCCAAGAATAGGTTTTTATGTCCAAAATAATTGCATTACTACAAAAGGAGGGTTTAAGATGGAACAATCCCAAATCCTATCTACTTTAAAAGTTTTATAAGTTCTGCGGCACTCTAATCAGTGAAGTGAAGTTATCGCTAAATTACCTTGTCTCCATATCCTCTAGAACCAAAACTTGGGTCTATTTATATATTGGTCCACAAAACCAATGTGCCTTAGTTTTCTTTACAGTAATGAGCTCCTGTGAATATGTAATACTTCCCTTAGTTGTCCCTATATATTTCATTCGTGTAAGTAAGAATTAAAATTAAGTTTCTAAGAATACACATTTCATATTTTCCAACTGCAAAGCTCTTAAAGTGTTTCAGTGACTTTCAGATAATATAGGAGAATGATTAGGCCTGGGGAGAGACATTGTGTGAACACACACGAAACTAAATAGATGTGCTATGTCAAATTTTTCTCATTCCAGCCTTTATATGATGTTCTGCTTTAGAGATTTCCTTGCAAGCAGCTGTTCTTACTATTTTCAAAAGTTACAAATTGGATAAACTCACCGTGTACTACTAATGGAGTATTATCTCCAGTCTGCTTGCTCTAAGTTTGTTTGCAATGAAAATCTCCAACAATGAGGTAAATTTCAGATTGGAAATTTTTAGGTAGAAGAGTTAGGGATAAAGCAGTTAATCCACATTTGATGACAGTTTCCCTCAGAGTTGTTTGGGTTTTTTTGTGTGTCCTCTGGCGTTAGATTGAGAAGCGAAGAGCAGAAAAAACGCACCCTGAAATAGTCGTAATTGTGAACTGTGTTCTGGCTGAAGCTCAAAACTGAACCTACGAAGTCTATCCTAGTTACTTTTACAGATTTTCTGTTTCTTTGGATGAAACCTGGGAGCAAACAAAGAGCTCATGCTAGGAGTTGCCAAACTGAGAAGAATCTGGCAGCAGAATGTTATTAGTGAACTATTTATGATTTTGGAAATAAGTTGCTTAGTTTTTCTCCAGGTGCCACTGCATATGCTCAGCTTTAAAGAAAAAAACTTTCTTTTGGATTTGGCTGGCTTAGAAATACTTACCGATTTAGGAGAAGCAGCAGACCTTTATGTGCATAAAATCTTGAAAGATACAATTGATCCACTTGCTTTGTAGCTCTGAAGTATTATTCTTCTTTGCTTTCCTTTTTTCCCTGATGTTCTCTCCTCTGAAAGCTACATCATTTCTCAAATGTGGTAAGCAAAATGAATGAATGAACATATCCATATATTTTATATACATATTAATATAAACAGTGTATATGCGTTGTTCTGTTATGCTTCTCAGTCAACTCTTGAAACCTTTTCATGATTGTGTTCTAACTCTTTGGTCATCTTTGGGGGAGAAAGATCAGTTTATGGCTCTGCATGTTTGCACATTAAGTGGAGAGTCAATTAAATGAATGAAAATATGGACCTAGGCAGGTGAGTTTAGAAGTGGTTGGGCATAAGCTAAAATTCAGTTCTTATGCAATTGTTCTTCTAAGTGTGAGGGACCCTGTAGGCTTTTGAGGTTCTGGATGACTTCCCAGTGTAAGAAGAAAAATATGTTCTTTAATTTGAGTGGAATAATTAGCTGGCTTGTTTGTTTTATAGTATGCTGTGTTGTATATTAAACAGCAAGTGTGTGTAGTAGGCTTCATTTTTCATTTTTTCAGATGTGAATTATTCTATGTATTTATTGTTTATAGCACAAATCAGTGTTTCCCAAACTAATTTGTCTTGGGTCCCTCTTTAAAAAACAGCTTTTTTGTGTTTTGCACCTCCCTTCCTTCCCAGTCACAATCACCATTCGTGCACCTGTCTTGGCACTGCCTTTTCTCCCCCTCCCCTTTGCAAACACCTTGTCTTTTCTCCCAGCTCTCCTGTCGGGGGTCATGTCCCACGGTTAAGAGAACACTGGTTTAACTACAGACTTTTGGCTTTTGTCCAAGTATCCTTAGACTAGCACATTTCAGTAATGTTTGTGGGAAATGTGCGTTGTATGAAATAATTTATTCTCTTGATTTTCAGGGGCTGTTTTGTTTGTTTTTTTAGAAGGCTTTTAATTTACCAAACATCATTCGCACAACAAAGTTGGTAAAAATTAAGTGTGACGGGGCAAACTATAGAAAATTTCTTCGGCGAACTTGCAAATTGCAGGAGAGAAATAAGAGCTGGTACCCTTTTTCTGCCATGCTTTGCTGCATTGAATTCCTGGGCTTGACTGAGAGGTTTAAGATTTTCACGGTAGGCGGCAAATAGTGTAGATTAAACCTGCTCCTATTGGCATTAAATTGTGGCTTTCACAACGGTCTGTCCTTTGAAGTAAACCAGTTGACGTACCTTCAGTGAGCAGCTGCCTGGAGCCGTGCTGCGTTCTGAAGAGCCGTGCTGGAAATACTTTTGTAGTATTTCTTCCTTACAGTCGTTTCTTACCTCTGTGTCAGACTGACTCGTGTGTAAGGTAACCTTCCCCGCTGCCTTTTTAAACAGGAACTAAAATAGCCCAGAATGAGGCGTAATGAAAAGGTGTTTCTGCTGGGGTTTTTTTGTGGCTTTGTTTTGGGGTTTTTGTTTGTTTGTGGTGGGATTTTTTTTAGATAGGTTATACTGCAATTAGTGATCTTCAGTCAGCACGTTTCACCTTCAAAATCCAGAAAGACCGCCATGAAGTTATCTGGCATGTGAGGATACATGCATAGGTTTAGGGACCATCTCATTCTCTGACAGAGGTAAGTCAGCAGCTGTTCGATTCAGTATCCTCTCGTGATGGGAGGAACTTGAGAAAACCCTATCTAGTTGAAATGGCGGGAGAGTTTGGTCAGACAGAATGTAATTACCTGGGTGGGAAGTCAACCATAAAACCGTGGGTAGTGTCATGATTTTGTGAAAAATTAGATACTTAATGATCACAAAAAGTCAGGACAATTCTTATACAAATGAAGTATGAGTTCCTTGTGTTTGGTTTAGGTAAATAAGTATTTTATGTTACTCTTAAAAGAAAGTCTCATTTCCCAGATTTTCATGTAAGTAGTGGGATTTTGTTGTAGTACCTGAGTTATAACTCACAGTCTCTGGAGCATTTATACAGTCCTGGTTTTGAATTTTTAGGATTTTGACAGTCAGTTAGGTTAGCACATTTTTTAAAAAAGACTGGTATGGATGGTTCATAATGTTTTTTGCAAGTCACAGGGCTTCAATTGGTGTAAAAAAGTGGTGTTCTGGGAGATGGAGAAAGAATATGCTAAACGTGACCATGCCTGACAGTTTTAAACAAAGGGAGGCGTATGGTGCCTGCCTCAGGTCACCGGTCCTACTCCCTGGAAGGCCGAGCTGTGCTGAGAAAGTCAAAGCATTAAGGTTGTTCACATGAAACGAGGGTTCTTGCAGTTCAGAGAAAGAGTCTAATTGATCTACTAGACAACCTAATACTCTGCTTGAAAGGGACAATTCTGTACAAGTAATGTGCTAACACCTGGAGATTGACCATTGATTTTTCACAAGTAACACGGAAGAAAAATTGGAACCTTTGAACACAACAGGCTATTCTTGACAAGAATATGTTAGGGAAGAACCAGCTTGCTGTATAGCAAGATGATAATCAGGGGTTGGATGGAGCATGAAGTTCCTTCATGCTCAAAAATGATGATTTTCTGTTCTCCCACTACATAGTTTATAATTGAAGTAAAAACAATGCTTTGCCTTTCCTATCTCAGGCCAAATTCAAGATGTAAATGCTATGAAGACACATTCAGTTCTTCTGCAGCTGAACTTGCATGCAGTGGCTCTAAAGATGAAGCAGTGAAACAGTAAATAATGAACAACAAAGAACCAACAACCAAAGTCTGATAATTTCTTGTAAATCATTATGTTACTTACGTAAAAAGAAACACAAAAGATGCCAACTTATTAAAAGAAGTTTAAAAAAAATTGTTTTGAAGAATCTACATCTCCATTTCAAATATGAGATAGGCAACAAGAAGCCTGTTGCTCCTTGAATTCACTTTTGTTAAAACTTACTTCTCCAGTGTCACTGAGATGTTTTTTTAAATGTTCTTCCCATAATTTGTGAATGCAATGCAGGAACATATATGTATATGTATATAGGCAAATCCGAACAAAATTTATGGTTGGAATTGTCACTTACACCTGGGATATAGTAATAACAGTACAAACCCATCCACTCAGGGTTTAGTATTCATTCCGCAGTCAATGGAGTACATGTGAGTTATATAGCAAACACTAGCATGGGTTATGTATTTTGCTATATTCTATTGGAAGCAATCCAAAATGCAGGCATATAAATACTGCAGATAGTTCATCTTTTTACTGATGACTGCAGAGATAGAAAATATTTTAACTTGGTTGAAAGCATCAAGAAAGCTTTAAAATGAAAAGAGCAGATGTCAAATCTAAAGCTTTTAGTTTACTGAGTAACGAGTGTGATAAACATTGATTATTCATCTTGATGTTAGAGTTCAGAAACAATTGTCCCTTCAGTTTGCCTCATGGGAGCATGAAATTAGGACCATGTGTGTGTTGATTAACAACATATGAAAGATGAATCATGATTACTGTTTTGGTCTGGTGCGCAAGGCTATGCTTGAGGGGTAGTGATTTCCTCCCTCCTTTAGCAGATCTCTGTAATTAGTGCTAGCATCTATCTCTTTCCTAGTATTGATGTTAAAGTGGCCGCCTGACAGTGCTTATTCACATACATAAATTGCCTTTATTGAATGAAAGACCACTTGCTCAGTAAAAGTCAAATATTGGAGTATATTTCAGTATTATTTGTAAAAATGATTATTCATAGAACAATTCCGAAATCACCAGTGCCATCTCTGGCAGGAATTGTCCAATATAAAAAACAGATGTTACCTTCAAATATGAAACACTGTATACTCTAGATTAAAAGGAAGAGGGAAGAGTTCAACAATAAAAATGAAGCAGATAGTTTATTTTTTTCTGTTGCATTTAATTTATGCCTCTAATGGCAGACATGAGTTAAATTTAACTTTTCTTGGAGGCACAATTAGTTCCTGTGGTTACAATTTCATTGAAGCTTTATTTCTGGCAGTGTAATCCTGACTTTGTTCCTCTGTGGCCTAGTAATGGGTAGAAAGAGTTGTTGAAAGTGCATTTCATTAGTAAGTTGTTATCATAAATGAAGGGATAGGTATTAGGAAAATATAAACAAACAAAAATGCAGTTTAACTTAATGTAATAGTCTTTGCCTCTTACTACTACTTGTGCTTTTTGATGTTGAAAGATGGATATTTAAATAAAATGGAATGCCTGCACATGCCTTGAACATCCAAATGAGTTATTAGTTATTTAGGAGTTGATGTTTATTAGTGTTACTGAGATTTAAGATATCTTAGGATCTTAACCTTTACTCTTCAAGCTGTTCATGTGGATTGAGGAACAGATCCAACACTGATCTCTGTGATTTGAGGTATGTGATATGTGATGGAAATTCTGGCTGACTTGCCCAATATAGATGCCGAAAACATCGTGTTTTCTGTGGAGCTCTGAGCTTTGAGCTTGTATAATGTGAGATTTATTGTTGTGGATAACACCCTCCCACCGCTGCTTTTTGACAAACAAGATTGATTGTAATTTAATCTGTGTGCATTTCAACTTTGATTATCTGTCTAAAGATCAGTGGTCTATAGTTCTTTATAAATGATGTTTTGACTCTTGTCTTTCCTGTGTATTCCTTCTTAATCAGTGTAGAAGTATGTGGACCAAAGGGATTTTGTAGACAAAGCTCCAGGCAATGGAGACTTGCTTTCTAGTAAAGTTCAGAATAAATTAAAAGCTGCATGTAAATTCAACAAATGTTAGTGGTTAATTAACTAAGAATGTAGAGCCCTAAGGCCATTGCATTAGTATTTATAGTTTTGAAGTAAGATGCTCTAAACATGTTGTCTTAGCTATAAGCCATTTAAATAGCTCAATTACTTTCTGGCTTAAAAACAAGGGAATACTTCCTGGAAGAATATATTTTTAAATTCGCAGCAGTAAGTATTTGGAGCATTAATCCCAAAGTTTAGCATGATGAAATTGTCTGACTAGCTTACTTGTTTTAACTTGCAGTTAATATGACAGTTGTCTAGTTCAACACTTTAACGTGACCCTAATTCTCTCACAAATTACTGCAGCCTTTTTGGACCTTTTATACACTTGGGAGCAAATTTTTACAACTGGTAAGCCTCATGTGCTGCTTACATTCAGCAGAATTTGGCTTATGGTTATATTTACTTTTTGCATCTACTTCATTAATGACTGTGGTATATTGATTTATACTTCTACTGTTACATGTTTTGTGATGTCACCGTAATCTCAATGGAAATGCAGTTAAAGATGCCATGAAAAGTGTTGCTATATCCTGTATTTAAGAAATATATATAAAAGATCCTATCTAATGAATTAAAATACTTGTGCTAATTTTCCGTGGGGTTTGGTAAAATTCCTGTGTCTTTCTCAAAGCATCAGCTCTAGGACACAAAAGGAAGACAGGTAACACAATTAATTTGATGGTTTATCTGCCTATATTTATAAATATGAAAAGTCAACAGTTTCTTTTTTGTATTTTTTTAATGTGTGTGATTAATGTCTTTGTTTTGCTGTAGTAGTAAGTTAAATGAGATTTTACATAGTTTAAGAGAAACAGAAAATGAGTCAGAATAGAACAGGTATTAATAGAAGAGTTAAGACTGAAAAAAAATTGACGCCTTCCTGTTTCAGGAAACCTTTTTGTATAACAGCTTGTTTAATGCCAAACTAAATCAAAGTTAAACAAATGAAAAGCCACCTAAGAAGAAAGTGAGATTACAAATTTGACTTCTAACAATACTATCAAGATCTGATTTACTTTCATCCTTTATGTAGTGTTTTACTTTTTTTTTTTTTGAGGTAACTTGACTCATACCTTGTTTTTCTTTCTAAATACCTGTGCCTGACTATTAAGTGACACACAGTGAATGTTTACACGTGATCCTGACAAGGTTTAATTACTGTTGGAGTCCTTTTATAGTATTAACTTCTGCTCTTTCCATTTTAGCAGTAAGCCCAGATACCATTCTATATAAATGGGTGGTATTTTTTTCAAGATAATGGTAAATGTGATGTTATTTGCCTTTCAGGGAACGATACTACTTCATAAGTTTTCAACTTTGTGTCTAGTAAGGGTGAGGGTGATACTACATTTTGTTTCAAAAACAATGTCAGTGCTTTCTGAAGGGTAAGGTATTGCGCCTCTGAAGTCCCAAGTTCTTTTCTGTAAGTACAGAAGAGACACCAGACTCATCAGCCTACGTATGTGTCTGGATTCCTCCCTGGGACATCAATGGGAAGTTCTCCAGTTGGTCCTCAGTTTCTGTGACACTCAGCAAGAATGGCAGTATCTGCTTTAATAGTATTTGATAATAGAAAGAGATTCCTCATGTAGCAGAATGGATTTCTACAATATGCACTTCTACTGGAAAAGTTATGGGATATAATTATCTGAATTGTTCCAGTCGGAAATCCACTATTTCATTTGTTCTTCTTTATTGCTCTCCTGTGTGTTGATTTTTAGCCAGTAATCAATGGGAAGATTGAAATTTAAATTGTCCATCTGTGTTTTTGTCTAATTAAGTTCTTCACAGCAAGATTTTATTTAAAAATGTTTACAATAGATGTTAAAATGGTTGGAGCCTCTATATGGGGGCCTCTCACATAAAAAAAATATAACAGAAAAGTAATCCACAGTACATAAACCACATACAACTCAAAGCACATGGAAATAAAAATTCCACAAGAAGGATATTGGGCACAGAAACATAAATTACATGCAAATACATCTGTATAAAATGATTTAATGAGGGATAGACGTGGGCACATATCTAGACACTGGGTATTGATTCTCTCTGTAGTAAGAGTTTCTGCCATGTACAATTCAGACACGCTGATGAACCAGGCCGTAGGTTTTGTGTCCTGGTTTATCATACCTCAGTTTATGTTAAGCTTTGAGTTTTGTGTAGTTCTTGTGAGCATTGAGTAATATTAGCCGTATGAAAAAGGATTACTTGATTATAGATTAATTCTGAGTGTGATGAAAATTTGGTGGGTTAGTTTGCACGATTGACAGATAATAGAGTCCTTCAGACACCTGTACTGGGGTAGTTAATGAGATGAGGAGTGTCTGAGAAGTGATGAGTGCTCTTTAATTAGTTCTTCTGCTGTTTTGCTCCTACCCTTTAATTTCTGTCCTGAAAATGACCTTCACCAAGAAAACAGCTAAAGTGCTATGAGCACAATGCTTAGCAGTGACATTCCTTCTTTACTTTGTTTGAACTGCTGATACTCTTTTTCATGGCATTCTCTCTTGCACTGTGTTTTCCCTGGAGAACCCAATTTGATTTGTATTTAAACCTTGATTAAAGGTATGGTTTTTGTATGGGCACAATTAACCTAGATGGTGGAAGTTGAGAACATCACATAACTTTCTTTCAAAAATAAGCTTCTATGAGTCACATCTAAACTGGACAAGTTGTACTACTTAAGTCTCAATTTCATGTCTTCATGCAAATACTATATTCAGACTTTCATTTCTCTTTATTTTCGCTTCTTTGAGTATTATATTTGGAAAGTTGATGACAGGTGAGTGCATACACATGTATGCAATCTGTTCTGTCATTGCCTGTGCTCAGATTGGTGGATGGTGTGCCCAAACAGAAGGAAAAAAATCATGCGTTCTTCCAGACTCCAACAAGCTATTTACAAAAGAAAAATCTACCTAAGTTCAAAGTAGCTTGCTTTATTCAAATTATTTTCTTGATGTTTCTCTACAGGGGCTGTCATCAGTCACCAAGAACAATGGACTACTCAATATCACCTTTAAATATGACAGTAAGTTGAAAATTTATACTATATTCACAAAAAGCCAGGACTCCATCACAGTTGTCAACATGTAGCAACATGTCTCTAAAAAATGGCTCTAAGAATATCATGAGCTTTTTACTATTGCCATAATTTTAAAATCTAGATTTGTTTCTGCTGGATCTTCTCCTTACTGTGTTTCACTGATTATAAAGCAATTTAATAATTTGTAGTTTCACTTTCGGATTCGCCTACATATGCCCAGTATTTGGCTGGAAGGTTACAGAGAAGGATTTTAATCTGTGAAAGGAAGTAGTCATTGAAAAGTTCACTACACACAAAGTCATAGGAAAGGATTATTTCGAGCTTTATACATCTTTTCTCTGCTATGTAATTTTGGGGGATAATGGTGCAAAGTGTGTCCCAATGTATAAAATGTGTAGTTTATATACAGAGAATATATTAAAAATGTGTCTTTGCACATATTGATATTGAATGTGAAGGTCCTAATTTACAGCAGTAATGTTTGTGTTAATGCCAGTTCAAGTCCCAGATTTGTGGTTTTGCCTACTCAAAGAAATTACCTCAGATACTGAATGTGGGTAAAATTTCATCCCTGAGAGCATGTATCAGGAAACCTAACAATAGTGTTTCATTCTGGTCATTCCTTTGTTCCTTTATGTTGATTTCTGAATTTGCAATCCTTCACTGAATTTGCAATCCTTCACTGTGAGGTTTTTTTTTTAAATCTACTTTGATGTTAATATTTAAAATGAGCAAAATTCAAGTATGTGAGATTGTACAAGAGGTAAGTGGTTGCTACAAAAGGGTTACGATTTTTTGTTATCTACGTAAAGGAAAACAGGAAATAATATCAGTCGGAACAGAGATCCCCATGTTTAGTTAACACAATGGAGCCTGTTTAAGTCTCAGTGTCTGTCATGTTTTTTCCATTAATTCTGGCACCAGGAACTGTGTTTAACCAATGGCAAGTGTTACTTCAAAATTCTGCTGGCACTGTGTGCTTCCTGGACAAAGGACTTATTTGAGTTCTGCAGAACTAGGAAAAGAGTTCTCTTTAACTAGGGTTAAAGAGTTCTTATAATATGGAAGTAAATACTTATCGTGAATAAGCCAGCACAAAAGAGAATTTGGCTTGCTGACTGGGATTTAAAGGCTTTTATTTTGCCACACAGCAGCTCTAGTGAACTGTGTTTTATGTTGTTAAATTAGTTGGCTAGATTGTTTATGTTTTTAGGTGAAAAACGTGTTTGTATGTTTTAGTATTTCATTTGTATTCAAGTAATAGAAGTGCTTTCCTGAAAAGCGCAATTTTTCCCTGCTGTTTTCTTCCTAAATCTGTTGTTCTTTAAAAATGTAAGTCAGTGACTCACAGTCAAACTTCAGACATTTGTGCTATATTCCATTTTGGCAAATTGTCTTTTGACCATAAAACTTCAGTGACTGGGATCCAAAATCTCGGGCTTGCTATTAATTAGATCCAGACCTAGCAAAAAACTGTTACTTCAAACTTTCCATTGAAAGAGATAGTCTGTTCTCCGAAGAGGAAGTTCGTGCTGTCATTGAGTTCACTCGTAGCAACAGAATTCTACAAACAGCAGAGTAACTACCAACTGCCCGGCTCCTGTAAAAGGCAGTGTGGTACAGACTATTCTGTTCTCATTTGTGTGGCAGTTATATAAAAGACCCCTTACCATTGTTATTCGTAGTAAAAAGCCATTTTCTAAAACTGCTTTTCAGTTAATATTTTTTTCTTTCCTTGCTTTTAAGATCACGCCTCTGAATTAAATTTTTATTTCCTGCATTGGCTTACCATAACACTTCATTTTTCATGTTTAGTTTCTACAAAGTCTGTATAGACAAATGCTAGCGTATAGATTATCTCAGTTTTTAGAATTAATCATCAGTCAGTAGTATATGTAGTCTACTAGTCAAGTTTTTCTGGATTTTATTGGCTTCACTAGTTCAAAAGCGGAATGTTTATTTGTGCGTCTTCATTGTGCTCCACAACTATTGAATTCTCTGGCCACTACTTCTCTTCCTGCCACAAAATATGAGCCTAAGCATTGTAAGGCTTTAAAAGTAATCAAATTTGGGGTTGTTTTTGTGTTTTGAATGCATAAAGACATGGTCAAGTTCAATAACAAGGTTAAAAATGCTTTTCTTACATTTTATTTTCTTAATGAAAGCTGCGGTTTTCTATAATGGCATGTTTGCGGAGCTGTAACTTTAGGGAATACACTGCGTTTTGTGAGGATAACAAGACAAAACCAGTTCTGACTGGATCCAGTGCCAGTAAAGTGGTCTATGGGGATGGTAGCTACTGAATGGATGACAGATGAGATGGATTTAGGCAGTAGGTTCTTTGTGGTCAGGATCAGGCACTATCATGGTTAAAAAGCATTTCTTGAGCAGCAGTTCTAAAGCTTCACATTGTTCATTGTTCTCATTCGTGCCTGATCATTAACCAACATTCTCTTGCTCTAAGCATTGCACATGCTCAAAATTAATATCAGTCCTTGTATTCTATTGAGGAAAAGTTGTTCTCCTTTGGGAGTCCCAGCATGTGTCATTTTTACTCTTACTGTGGTAGAGGCTATTATAAGCTGGTAATCCCCTTTGGAGTCCTGTGAACTAGGGTTTTGAAACTGGCGAAAGTGGTTGTGCTCAGTGATTTGTAAAGTTTTGTGGTTTTCAGAGTCCTGAGACAAAAACTTCATCTAGACTTACTATACAGCACGTATTTTTGTAGAATAAATAGTGCACATGTACTTTTAGTTTGCTCAATCTTGGATAAATGGTAGGAAATTAACTTAATTCTTTATTTACATGGAAAGATGCAGGTCATCTTGAAAACTAGTTGCTTTAATATATCTTTGAGATTAGGTGCTGTTTGCAGACTATGATTTACTTGCTCTGGTATGGCACAAAAACATCAACTAGAATATTTCTCCTAAAGCATTTATTTCTCCATGTTTTCAGACTGCACGCCGTATCTGAATTCAGTGGGAAAACACGTGATTGGAGATGTGCAGAATATAACTATCAGTCAATATGCATGTTATGAACAGGTTGCAGTGATTATTCTTTGGACAGCAAATGCCATTGGTAAGTAGCGGAGGGAAATGGATGAATTCCTCATGTCTTCGGTAATAACTTCTTGCTGATCAATATTAAGTAAAATAATTAAATTATGCTTGGAATCATTGAAGCAGACTGCTTAAGGAGAAAGAAATTCTGAACAGCTTTGCAAAGCTGCTGTTTTTACTAGCTCGCTTGAAATACCCTTAAAACTAGGGTGCTCTCTGCAGCCTTAGGCTGCTTTTTACTATTCCAGCTTGTTGCATTTTTCCTGCTCTTCAGAACTGTGTAATAACTCTGATTTTGTTCTCTGTCCCAAGGCATTAGTGCGTTTCAGTGGCACTGATTGAGTTTAATTGCCAGTACACTTAAAGATTCTTCAGGATGTGGATTGTCTTACAGGTGGAAAACATTATTTAATCAGAGCTGTACAAACTTTGATGGTTTTCCTTGTCATATCTGGTCACTAAGAATATTCCTCAATCACTTAAATGTCTCTGGAAGTACCTTGTTGCTCACTAGAGGGGCAGTCTCTGAAGTGAGGTGTGTGCAAGGTGATCCACTGAGGCATGTGAAGAAAATTTCAGAACTTCTGTTTACATATTTTTTAAATCTTGAAAAGAAAAACTATGCTTTACTAATATTTAATATATGGATGGATACTGGCATCCTTACTTGTTCTCTCTGTCTGCTGTTCATGTTTCCCATGTGATATTTGAGGTATCCTGAAGGAAGAGTGTGTATTCTACACTGTGGAGGGGTTCACAGGGGCACCTTCATTCTTTCATTTGCTTTCTGCATGTCGTGACATATTGCAGCGTATGTGTGGCAGGTTAAGTGAGTTTACTGATCACATTATCTAGTTTTAACTGAACTAACCATCATGATGAGATGGACAAATGGCTTAAGATAATTGAAGATAATGCTAATAGTGCAAGCACATACGAACAACGAGAAAACAGTAGAGCTGACAGTACCCCTGCTCCTAGTACAGGCTCTTCATCAGCCACGTCAGAAGATAAACACAATGACTATCTAATCAGCTTTGATAAAAAGTTGGCCCAAAGTATCAAGACTATTTGAAATACAGATTTGGACCTGCCATTGTTAATGATGAACCTTGCCCTAAGCATATAGTGTGCCTTGAGATATTAGCTAATACTGGGAAGCCATCACGATTAGCAAGACATTTGAATACGAAGCATCCAGAACATGAAGACAAAATTTTTTCAGCAATGTTTGAAGCCATGCAGTGCTCAATGTAAGTACAAAATTTCACTGAACTTAATGATAAACCTTTAGAAGCCTCTTTCTGTGAAACCTTTTTTGGGATTTCCTACTCAATAGTGAAAGACAAATGCCACGTACCACTGGGGAAACACTTGGTCTTCCTGCCACAGTAAACCAGGCTGAAATTAATACAGGGAAATACTGGAATGAAAAAAAAGTTTCCTGCGTAAGGTTACAGAGAGAGCACCACACGTGAAATTCAGTCATTGCATCATTCATAGGGAAGCTATTGCAGCACTGAAGTTGGAACCAGAAGTGTACAGGATGTCATCGGTGTGGTTAGTTTTATAAAAATGAAACACTTAAATGGTAGGATCTTTATAATACTTTGTCATGAGATGGGGAGTGACCATGAAAATCTTTATGAAAATCTTTTGTGCCACTCAGAGGTTCGCTGGTTATCTTGTGGCAAAGTGCTAAATAGTTGTCAAACAAATCTTTAAGTGTTCTTTTGCAAAAAGACAAGTGTTCCAAATTCTCTGACCTTTTCTGTGATGACAAGTGGCTGTCAGTAGTGTACTACCTAGGTAATATTTAAAAAAACCCAAATAACCAAAACCACACTTAATATGCCTCTTCAAGGTAAAGGTGACATTTTCACAATGAGAGAGAAAGTAACTGGTTTTCAAAAGAAACTCATGCTGTGGAAAGATTTTTTTTTTTTAAAATGGCTGTTTGGAAATGTTTCCTTTGTTATCTGATTTTGTTGCTGAAAACAGTGCCAGCTTCTCACCTATAAAAACTGTCATATTTTTTCCACTTAAAAAATCAGGAAACAGAATTTTCTAGCTGATGTAAAAATCTTCGGAATGCAGAGTTTCAGGGGGTTTTGAACTCATTTGTTAAAAATATAAAAATGCAACACATTCTGAGTAGTTGCAAGAACAGCTGACAGCAGGGAAGATGGATATTTACTAGCCAAATTTCAAGCAAAACCTTTGCGTAATTAGAGGATGGAAGTGAAAATTTGAATATAATGATTTAGTATATGCAGCCAATGATGCACTTCCATTTGGATCCATGTATCTTTGAGACGTTGTTTTTTCAGCTACAACAGACACTTAACACCAAGTTACGAAGGAAACTGAACCTAGAACCAGACCTTCCAATTGCCATATCACAAAGTGTTAAACCAAGATTTTAAAACATAATGGAGCATATTCAATTACATAGTTCTCACTCAAAAATATTATTGTTAATATTTTTAAGTGGGAACAAGAAAAGGTTTTTGTATCATTAATAAAATAAAAAAAAAAGGTTTTGATCTTTATCTCATGCTTTTTATTTTTTCTGTATATTTTATAATATACCTATCATATTGGCACAGTAGTACATAGGTGTATTTTATAAATATACTGGAGGTTTGTGCTCAAAAATTTTTTTGTTGGTGGGAGTGCATGGTCAAAATTCGGAGACCACTGCACTGCAGTGCACTCTCTACCAACACCTGCTCATCATTTCTTTTTTATTCACACTGATAAAGGTCCTGAGTAGAGTAACTTAATATAAAATCATTTTTTTTAGTCACCAGTGTTTAGCAAATGAAAGAAGTAGAGTTTTCTTCAATGTTTTTAATGTTTCATTAATGAATTTTAACTGCAAAGGTGCTTTTCCATATTAGTAAAATAATTGGAGTTAAGCACAAAACAGTTTTTAAAATTAAAACACAAATTTTTGTTCATGTTCTTCTTCTCATGCAGCAGAGTCTCAGCTTGTTATTTCATGGTTCATACTCCCTCAAAAAGCTTTTTATTCAGATTTTTGTTATGATTTAGTAAGAGCTGTAAGTTCTCATTTATGTGATAGAATTGCATCCTAAACAATGAGATATGGCTAATAATGCAAATGTGTATTTATTAGACTTGTTACAAATTTTTTAGCCTAGACTTGTGTTTATTAATCAAACATTTTAGATAGGAAAAGTTGTCATTTTGTTGGTGGCCTCTTAGTATTAAATCATGCTTTCACAATTCTTTTGATAAAAAATAATTACGAATTTCTAGGGTTTAAAAGAACATACAAAAACTACACCATTCTACTAAACTGTGCAGTTGGAAGCATTTGCTAATCTTCAGCTGCAGACTGGATGAATCAAATCTCTATGGGAAACAAAGCTTGGTGTTCTTTCTTGTAATGATCAGAGGTTAATCCTTTGGGAAGCGTGAGGACAGAACTGCTGTTGAAACATCTCGGGTAGCATGGAGACTGGACACTTTCTCTTTCATGGTCTTCATGTAAGCACAAATAATGCTTTTGTCCCATGGAATATTAAGAACGCATTGGGCAACTCATGGTCTGTATCTTTTACAAGATTATAAAACATGAAAAAAAAATCACAAAACCATGAATACTAGTGAAACAGGAGGTCTATGGAAAATGGTACATTTGGGATTATGGTTTTTTAATTTGACAAGCATAGCGTAAACTCACATGAATCCATTTTGGTTTATGTAGCAGCTCACAAAAGCTGTGGCTGTGTCTTTGATAAATACGTATTCTGCCATATGTAATGCTGTTAAAAGATGTAATTAGATGGGGTAGTGGAAGTTGGTCTTGAAGAACTATGCAGTGACTGTTACCTGAGCCACGGAACTATCACAGAGCAGCACTCGGCATTATATGTGGCATCTGCATCACTGTGACTCAGTTTAGTCATTGAGTGAAGTAATTCCATGATGAGAACATTGCAAAGAAATGGAAAGAAACTGTGCTGAGAGTTAGTTGTGTTAGAGTAACTTGAAAAAATGGGTGTAGTTCTGGAATCAGTTATAAATAGCTGGAAGCATTCACGCAGTGGAATAAATTCCATTCCATTTAAGTCAAGTTTTCTATTATCCTATACTATCCTAGAACTAAAGGAGTTGTAACAACCGCAATCACTTTAATCTGGTAGTCTCAGAAATGGTAGGACGATGTAATAAAGGAGTATTTCTGTAATTTGCTAGAAAAAAAATTATATCTCATTGCTTATAAAGGAAGTTACTATAAAGTATTCCTGAAGGTAATGATGACTTACATTGCAGTGATAATTTGGAAGCCCCAGCTGACATGTGGGCCCCTCTGCTCTATAGCATGACACAAGTACGTAGTAGTTGCAGCCTTTGCCAAAGATTGAATTCTAAGTAGGCAAGACAGAAAATGTGGGAAGGACTGACACACAACAGTATTAAAACACAAACATATTTCATATGAATGGTGAGTTTTATTTTTCAAGACAAATTAAATATATTCAGATTACATAAAATACCACATTATGCATTTTGAAATGTTAGTCTTCTATTTAAATGCCCTGCTGTTTGCAGGGATGGAATACCTGAAAGGATTTCGAGTAATACTTGAGGAGTTAAAATCAGAGGGAAGACAATGCCAGCAGATGGTTTTAAAAGATCCAAAGCAGCTCAGCCCCAGTTTTAAACGAACAGTAAGTGCTTTGTTTCAATAAAAGTTTCACTGTTGCTTGGTTGTGGGAGTAGTCTTTTCAGTGTTTATATACTGCGTATAAATCTGAATATATCTCTGTCTAAATATACACAGTGTGCTGTTTACTAGGATGCGGGTTGTTATTCTTAAAACTAGTGATAGCTGTTGATCTAGAGGCAGATCTGGTCCCCTTCTGTAGAAGCTTTCCTGAAGCTGGAAACTGTCATTTGGGTGACTCTGGAGTGCAGGTGCACATCTGTAGTAGTCCACATCCAACTCTGTGCTGAGATGCCTCGTGTCAATGTGTAAGGGAGGGGTAGATAAAGAATTCTTAAGGTGTTAATTTCTGCTTATGTTTGCAAAACTAGGGGCTTGTTTTGAAAGATACTTTCAGTTTTAGTAGTTGATTTTAAAGTATGTTGCAATTTTGTCTTTTTTAGGGAATGGAATCCCAGCCCTTTGTAAATCTGAAGTTTGAAACAGATTACTTTGTAAAGATTGTTCCTTTTCCTTCTATTAAAAATGAAAGTAATTACCACCCATTTTTCTTCCGAACTAGACGTAAGTATTGCATACAATGTAGTATTGCATATCATCTCCTCCCCAGTGGGTGCCCACCCGCCTCCCTCCTGCCTGGCTTTTTAGTTTTCCCAACAAAGGAATGTAGTGCATGATGATGTTAGATGAGTCTGGGTTAAGATAGTTACTGACATAGTCTTTGAGGGGAGATCTGGGTGATAAGTGGGAAGAATTTGGATACCACAGATAAATCTGTGATGTATGATAATAATGTGCCAGGTGACAATCAGAAGTAGGCCTGAAATTGTCTCAGGTTTGCCTACAGCAGGATTACTCCCGTGGTTCTCAGGAACAGTTGACTCATGAAGATGATCTGCTCCTTCTCTTCTCTGGACATTGTGAAGAAGCTCAGGTTGTTTTTGTTTTTGAGATCACAGTTTCAAAAACAGATTGTCTAGAGATAGATATAGATTAATACATGTAAAATTGGATAGCAACAGATCAAGCTGAATTTCTCAGAATTGCTTAGCAGTTCTCACTGGAGTTAGAAGAAACTTGAATAAGCTCCTCAGTGCTTAAATAGTAGGATGAGAAAAACTGCAAGTATCCTTTGAGGTGAAGTGTTGATATTTGTCCTACTAAGGTCTGTCTGTTGATGCAGACCGCAGTAACATTTGTCTTTGTAATAGTGACCAGCGTGTGTGTTTACTCTGAGTGACTGTATTTAAGGCTAGTTTCAGCTTCTCCTGCTGTGCTGTGCCTGGTGCTATCCCTTTTGTCTCACTGAGGAATTCTGTTTTCAAGTTAATGAACCTGTGTTCCTCATGTAAAGATGAGAAGGGACTTGAAATCATTAAGAAGCTAAGTTTGCAAAATATGTTTACTCCAGTCATATTAGAGACTGGGAAAGAAATGAGGGTATTGTCTTCAAAATGATGAACTCTCTTCTTTTGCCCTTGTTCTTTTTCTAGTTAAATAGCATAGCATTTTGATACTGTATCATTCATAACTTTTGTGTGTCTTTCTAGCATGTGAATTGTTGCTACAGCCAGAAAACCTTGTCTGCAAACCTTGTAAGTAAAATGTAATACTTGCTGTATATTCATCTTACAAAAAGTTACTGTGCTTGAAAAGTCACTTTTTTCCAATTCATGAATATCTCCTCTGATAGACTGGAGGCCAAGGAATCTCAACGTTACCCAGCAGGGTTTTAACATGCAAGTGTCCTTCGATCATGCACCTCACAACTTTGGGTTTAGATACTACTTTCTTCACTATAAACTTAAGCATGAAGGGCCATTTAAGCAAAAGACCTGCAAACAGGTATGTCGCCGAGTTTTGCAACTCTTAAAAACACAAAACGTATTACCATTAGATGTTCTAAGGTTTTATCGAAATTTAAAAAACTTAATATAATGTAGAATACTATTAGTTGTAAAATTTTTAAATTGTTTGGTACTATTTAAGTAAATAATGATTGTATTTTGATAGCACTCATCAATCAAAACCAGGCTTGAGGGCTCCATTGGAGCTGGATAGCATAAGCAAATGAGAAGAGACTATTCTCTTTCTTGAAGATCCTACAGCTAATTAGTACTTCAAACTGCAGTTTTGTTACGTTTGTTAAACATACTAATTATCACTTTTTTATTTACCTTTGCACCAAATTTGACCACTTTGTATATTACCCGTTTGGGATGGTATCACAATTTAGTATATGTGTGGAGTTGCACAGTCTGTGGTTTTGAACTGCTGTGTGTCTCAGTCTTGTAGGAACTGCAATTTGCTGTATTATTGTCCTTAGCTTTGGCTAGTACTCAATGGCAAGTTTGTTCTCTCTGGTCAACCTTCATCTTAGGTCTGAAAGCTAGGGAGCTTCGGAGCATAATGTAGGGTTTATGTATTAGACCAAACTTTGAAGAGGTTTTTTTTTATAATTTGTCATATTTTAGTTCTGCAGTCAGAGGATTGTGGTCCTTGTATATTTGAATGGAGAGACTTAGTTTTGCTGTTTTAAGGTGTCCTGATACAGGAGGGCACTGTATATTTTTTAATCAATGAGAATGTATATTTTATTAGGTTTTAAAAGTATGCGAATGGCTTGCAAAGTGTTCTCTTTCTTTGATGTAGGAGCAAAACACAGATACTACAAGTTGTATTCTTCAGAATGTATCTCCAGGGGATTATATTATTGAGGTAATATTTATAAATATCATAGATTCATAGATTTCTAGGTTGGAAAAGACCTTAGAGATCATCGAGTCCAACCATCCCTAATCCCCATTAAACCATATCCTCAAGTAGATCATCCACCCTATTCTTAAACACATCCAGGGATGGGGACTCAACCACCTCCCTGGGCAGCCTATTCCAGTGGCTGACAACCCTTTCAGAGAAGAAATACTTCCTAACATCCAACTTGAATCTCCCCTGACTAAGCTTATGCCCATTTCCTCTTGTTCTATCACCCATCACTAATGTAAAGAGTCCTTCCCCTACCTCCCCACTATCTTTTCTCAAGTATTTATAGGCCGTAATCAGGTCTCCCCTCAGCCTCCTCTTCTCCAGGCTAAACAGCCCCAACTCCCTCAGCCGCTCCTCATAAGTTTTATTTTCCAGCCCCATGACCAGTTTAGTCGCCCTTCTTTGGACTCGCTCCAGGAGCTCAATATCTCTCTTAAAGCGAGGGGCCCAAAACTGGACACAATATTCCAGGTGTGGCCTCACCAGTGCTGAGTACAGGGGCAGGATCACTTCCCTGCTCCTGCTGGTCACACTATTCTTGATACACGCCAGTATCCCATTGGCCTTTTTGGGCACCTGGGCACACTGCTGGCTCATATCAAGCCGGTAGTCAACCAACACCCCCAGGTCCTTCTCCGCCAGGCAGCTCTCCAGCCACTCTTCCCCAAGCCTATAGCGATGCTTGGGGTTTTTATACCCCAAGTGAAGGACTCTGCACTTGGCCTTATTAAAGCTCATGCCATTGGCCTCAGCCCAACGATCCAGTCTGTTCAAATCCCTCTGAAGAGCCTCCCTACCCTCGAGCAGATCGACACAGCCTCCCAGCTTGGTGTCGTCCGCAAATTTACTGAGGGTACATTCAATTCTCTTGTCCAGGTCATTGATAAAGATGTTAAACAGAACTGGACCCAGCACTGAGCCCTGGGGAACCCCACTGGTGACCGGCCTCCAGCCAGATTTAGCCCCATTTACCACCACTCTTTGGGCCCGGCCGTCCAGCCAGTTTTTAACCCAAAGGAGGGTGTGCCTGTCCAGGCCAGCAGTTATCAGTTTCTCAACCAGAACACTATGAGAAACTGTATCAAAGGCTTTACTGAGGTCTAGGAAAACTACATCCACAGCCCTTCCCTCGTCAACTAGGCGGGTCACCCTGTCATAGAAGGTGATCAGGTTTGATTGGCAAGACCTGCCTTTCATAAACCCATGTTGACTGGGCCTGATCACCTGGTTAACCTGTATGTGCTCATTAATAGCACTCAAGATAACCTGTTCCATGACTTTGCCCGTCACCGAGGTCAAACTGACAGGCCTGTAGTTCCCCGGATCCTCCTTCCGCCCTTTTTTGTAAATGGGGGTAACATCCGCCAGCCTCCAGTCCAGTGGAACTTCCCCAGTGAGCCAAGACTGTCCAAAGATAATGGACAGGGGTTTGGCAATGACATCCGCCAGCTCTCTCAGAACTCTCGGGTGGATACCATCAGGCCCCATAGACTTGTGGGCATCCAGCCAGAGGAGCAGTTCCTTGACCCGTTCCTCTGGGATCACAGGAGCTTCGATTTGCTCTCCCTCCCTGCTCTCAGACACCGAAGGCCAGCTCACCTGGGAACTACTAACCTTATTATTAAAGACTGAGGCAAAGAAGGCATTAAGGACCTCAGCCTTGTCCTCATCCCTAGTGACTAACGCACCCCCTGAGTCCAGTAGGGGCTGGAGGTGATCTTTAGCCCTCCTTTTGTTATTAATATATTTATAGAAAGACTTTTTGTTGTCCCTTACAGAGCTGGCTAGTCTAAGTTCCAATTGGGCTTTTGCCCCCCTGATTATCTCCCTACATGTCCTAACTTCCTCCCTGTATTGATTCCTAGATGTCTGCCCATTCTTCCAAGACTTATAGACATCCCTTTTTCTTTTGAGATGTTCCCAAATCTCCTTTGTCATCCAAGCTGGTTTTCTACCCCGGCGGCTCGAGTTCCGGCACACAGGGACAGCTCGCTCCTGTGCCTCCAGAATTTCCTTTTTGAATAGTAACCAACCCTCCTGCGCCCCCTTACCCTTGAGAGCTGTCTCCCATTGGACTTTGTTAATCAGACTTCTAAACAGCCCAAAGTCAGCTCTCCCAAAGTCCAGCTTGGCCGTTTTAGTGTTCCCCCTCCTAACTTCATTTGTACAGCAGCTAAATAACTATGTTAATGGAGGAATTAACTGAAATTAAAGTATTTCAAGTCACTTTTTGGCAAAATTGGACTTCAGGCAGCCCTACTGAGTTGTCTTGGGCAAGTAAAAGTTTTTAAATAGATTATTCTCGACCTTTCCATAGCTCTGCTTCCCTAAATGTATAGCAGTTTCATCTGTGCCTTCAACTAAAGTTGTGGACCTGCATAGTTCTCGGACTTCATTTTTTTTATTTTTTAAACTGGAATTTTGTAGTTTGGTCACTTTTTACTGTACTTAAAATGTAGGTATTTCTCTTGAAGACAACAGTATGTGAACTCTGAAAGTTCGTGTTACAACATTAAACTATGTACCGATGGAGACAAATAATTTCACTAATTACTAGTTTGTGGTGCTCTTAACTTTTAGCTTTTTGAACAGAGTTTCTTCATATTTGGTCATATGAAAGCTTATAGTTGTTATAGTTGTTTACATACTGCATTAAAGAAAATTATTTTTTCACAAAATAAAATTCAACTTTTACTTTTCAAAGCTGGTTGATGACACTAATACAACAAGGAAAACAATGCACTATGCGCTAAAACCAGGTATGGTGTATTTTGTTTTTTAAACACTATGTGGTATTTACTTTATTTAAATTCAGTTTTAATTATGTTGAAAATAAATCTTGCTCGATCCTATGTCTATTTGCCGTAGTCAAGACTACGGAGGCAGTTGTGCTGTGATGTTTCAACCTAATGAAAAAGGTGTAGACCTGCACACTTGTACTTGTACCTCTGCATCTCTGTACATTTATATTTATTACAGTTTAGATCAATATATCATTGGAAATCTTTGTGGGAAAGTCACTTTCATTGAATACATGGGTATGAAGAGTCGTAGCCCGTATCTCAATTGCGTGCAACTGGTGCCTGCAGTAGTGTGGAAATGATGTGATGAAACTGTGAGAGCAGCGTAAATGTGTTACCTGCCCGTGTACTTCAGCCCTGAAATGAAATCAGGTAGCCTGGAAAACCTGCCAGGTGAATGTTTAGCATGTCTGTGTATCAGACCAGTTATTGAGAAGCTAAAGAGGGATTTCAGAATGTAACTGCAGACACAAAACAGCTGCAGATGAAGGCAGTGGGCGAAATCGACTGGTTCCTAATGCATGTTGCTAAAGGCAATCTGTGCAGGAAGACGTGGCTAGTTCAGCACCCTGGGACAAAAGTCTGTCAGGTCCAAGTGACTATTGCGTATCTTATCGAAACTACGCTTCATGCAAAGCTCTTTTCATCAGGGGAGGCGTGAGCTGGCATACAGCACTTGGTACTTGTGTTAGTCCCTCGAACGCTGTGGTGAGGGGGCAATCAGCATAAAACCTATTTAAAATGGAACACGATGTTCGATTATACTGTATGTTTGAGAATTACCTGA
Source organism: Tauraco erythrolophus (assembly GCF_009769465.1). Classification (NCBI taxonomy): domain Eukaryota; kingdom Metazoa; phylum Chordata; class Aves; order Musophagiformes; family Musophagidae; genus Tauraco; species Tauraco erythrolophus. The sequence continues at coordinate 14,271,616 of NC_141476.1, forward strand.
TAATAGTGTACTGCAGCAGTTTTACATTCCCAGTGTGAAGATTTGATGAGATAATTATAACATAGCTTATTTGCATATGGCTAATTCTACTTTATTTTTCAAAGTACATTCTCCGTGGGCCGGACCGATAAGAGCTATTGCCATTACAGTCCCTTTAGTTGTCATTTCAGCCTTTGCAACACTTTTCACAGTGATGTGCCGCAAGAAACAGCAAGGTAAGAGGCTTTATTCAGTACAGAGCTCATTTAAAGACGCACCTCTGCAGCCAAAAAGTCTTAACTGGTGGCTTCATTCTAGAAATACCTTCATCTGAAGAGCTTTCTTTTCTGCCTCTCTCTCCTGCCTCCCTGCAGCTTTTTTGTGTGTTGAAACTTGTAGCAAATTCTAAATCAGTGCTTGATGGTAATTTTTTGCCATAGAAATTATTGTATCGCAAATCAAGACTTGATTGTTGGGAAATATTTTTGGTTTCGAGTTTCTTTTTGTTTGTGAAAGTACTACATGACCATGTAGAATACAAACAGATCTGAAAATTGATATATTTTAAACATTCCCTTATTCCATTCAGAAATGTCTAACTCATATTTATTTTAAACAAGAAGTAAAGCCATGTGATACCAATACAATTCTCAGCACTGTCTGGAATACTTACCTGTATCTATTATTCCAGATTTGCTTACTTTCCTGGCAGTAGCCTTTACACTTCATCCTAAGCCATCTTCCTAAATTTACTTTAATTACAGAGGTTCCTCTAAATTAGATTGCATCCCTTTTTGCTGACCTCTCTCTCCGCTGTGTCCAGGACCTGGCAAGCCTCACTTGTTACATTGAGAAGTTTTTTCACAGAATTGTAGAATCATAGAGTGGTTTGGGTTGGAAAGGACCTTAAGGATCATCTCGTTCCAACCCCCCTGCCATGGGCAGGGACACCTTTCGTTAGATCAGATTGTTCAAAGCCTCATCTGACCTGGCCTTGAACGCTTCCAGGGATGGGGCATCCACAACCTCTCTGGGCAATCTGTTCCTCACCACTCTCAGAGTGAAGAATTTCTTCCTTCTATCTAATCTAAATCTACCCTCTTTCAGTTTAAATCCATTGCCCTATCACTATACATCATTGTAAAAAGTCCCTCTCCAGCTCTCTTATAGCCCCTTTAAGTACTGGAAGGCTGCTAGAAGGTCTCGCCGAGCCTTCTCTTCTCCAGACAGAACAACCCTAGTTCTCTCAGCCTGTCTTCATGTTAAAAATCAATTTGCATTTTTTGTAGAATCTAGGGAGTCATGCAGTTTCACGAATATGGAAAAAGAGATTACTTCCACAAACCTCACATATCTGTGTTATCCATCTGAATTTTGGCATTGAGTTATGCTGCAAGTGCTATATGCCATCCGGGTTAAATCTTTTTACCTTCTGGTCTTCCGTAGCTATCCCTTTGCTCACAGCTAGCAGAGTTCCATCAAAAAAACCAGACAAACCACTAAGGATTTGTCTGCAGAGAGAGTTATTCCAGAATGGTTGTTCCTAATGATTTGTTCTAAATTAAATCCCTAGATGGATGTTTGTATTTTGAAACACTCATGCTTTATTCCAAATTAGCTTCATCAACTGTAGAACTAGATTCAATTAGTCTGGCATAAAACCAGACTTTTATGTTCCAGCATAAAAGCATCTGTACAAGGAAAGAAACACTAATAGCTATTTTTATTTAAATTAATCATATCTTAATTCAAATTAATTCAAATTAATGTCCAAACGTGCATGCGTGTGTATACCAGAGAGTTACTGTGTGATATTCTGAAGGAATCTGTGTTCCTGGAGTTTAGTGTTCTTATCTGGCTTGTGTCATGTTTTTTTTTAAAAACAAGACTTTTTTATCCAGGAAACTCTTTATGATGCTACATCTTTAATGCTTATAATATTTGAACAGCAAGTTGAAGACTGTTGAAGCTGGATAGAGGTGAAACAACCTCGTTCTATTTATAAAATAAACCTTTCTTAAGTTTTCTGAGTTTTACAGTAATAATTGCACATTTCACTTCCAAAGTGTGTTCCACATATGTAGCAACTCATAAACTGGATAAATAGAGCATGTGCAACTTTTCTTTTTCAGGCTGGAAAGGAAAGAAATATCTTTTGAAAAAAGTCGTTATTGTATGCATTAGTAATTAACTTACGAAAGTTTTAAAAAATCAAAACATCAAGCTTTGAAGTGTGAACTCTCTTTCTCTCTTCCAATTTAGAAAATATATATTCCCATCTAGATGAGGAGAGCTCTGAATCTTCAGCATATGCTGCAGGTCTCCATGTGGAAAGACTTCGTCCCCGGCCAAAAGTGTTCATCTGCTATTCCAGTAAAGATTGCCAGAAACACATTAATGTCATCCAGTGCTTTGCTTATTTTCTTCAGGACTTTTGTGGCTGTGAGGTAAACTCAACTTTTCTTCTGTAAGCAGTTTCCTTAATTGAAGCAGCACCCGCAAAACTCCTAATAATACGTGCTTGAAAATGAGATCTTTCAATCTGTCCTTTCCACAGAGATAACTTTAATTATTTTTCTAAATATCCGCTATATAAATTTTCTTTACTTGGGGAAAGGAACAGATGATGACCTGCTTTAAAAAAAAAAAAAACCACAAACAAAATACAAACAAACAAAAAAAAACCAACCAAAAAACCAGAAAAGTGGAAAATGTGTACTGCATTAATTCCAGGACTTTCATTCAGCTGTGTTTAACTTGTTTAACTACTTTTTCTGTTTATTATGTCTGGCATCTTTCTAGTCAGCAGCTAGTTTTGGTGTCGACCTGATAAATACTTCAGTATTTCTGAAAATACGTTTTACATTGTAATTTTAAAGTAGTTGAATCTATCAAAACCCCTACCTATAGAGCCAAATCTGTGTGATTAGGATTAATTGTTGACATTGTGTATTAATTTTTATTGATTTTAAATTTTTCTACTCTTGTTAATGCTGTAAGATCAGCATGTCTTTTTCTTGGTTTTGATTTAACGCTATGAGAAGGACGTTCAAATTGTTACTTTGAGCGACTAGGCTTAGAATCTCAGGCCACTTTCTAGAATATAATCAATACTTGGCCAGTCTTTCACTCTTCGACTGTAAAAAGGCAGGAGGACACGCGTTAGGCTGTTCTTGCTGCGTTTTACTCCGGGCTGATTTTAAGCCTATGAGCTGAAACGGGTTTTCCAGCGCTCCAGCAAGTCTGACCTCTGGTGGCCTCGCGCAGTCACACAAGCGGATGTTCACGGTTTATTCCTGTTTAAAATAGTTCAGGAGAGGTGTTTTACAAGTAATTTACTGGAATCCCCTGTTCAGAGGTGTGCTTAGCCCTGTTACACCACGCCTTTTTGGAACAGTGTTAAGGTGAGCTGTTACCACTACAACTACGTACCATGGAACATATGATATCGGGCATCGTTTCAGATTAATACAACAGAATATTGGTAGCATCTACGTAGAGAAATAATACGTGTTATTATTAAAGCTGTGGAGTTTAATGTAAGAAGTGATGCTCAATGCATAACGGAACAGTTGCACAAGTGTTTTTGACATGGACATTTTCTCATCACAGACAAAACCAGTGACATTTAATAGTCGTTTAAAATAATAACTTGACTATAATAGAAATCCTTTCTCACAGATAGGAAATCAGACAATATTTTGAAGAACAAAACCAAGTATAGACACAAAAGAAAAATTACCTGCATTATACTTTTGTCACAGTATCTCCCAAGCAGCTGTAAAATGACTTCTCTTCCCCATGCATAGAATAAAATAGTTCAGTTGAAAGAGACCTGCAATGGTCATCCAGTCCGACTGCCTGACCACTTCAGGCATGATCGCTTTCTTCCGCTGACTGTGTGGTAACAGCTTTCGTGAGTCCTTGTGTTCTAGATTTCCACCTGCTCTCTGTCTTCCGACATGGTGAAGTTTTCCACTCTGTTACAGGTGGTAAAGCAGAGCAAAAATACCTTGCTCTCTGGAAAAATGCTTGAGAAGAAGACTTTATCAATGGTTTTGATGTGTGTCTATTATGTAAAGTTTTTTGCATCAATTTTTTTCTGTTATTCATATAATCACAGAATGGTTTGGGTTGGAAGGGACCTTAAAGATCATCTAGTTCCAACCCCGCTGCCATGGGCAGGGGCACCCTCCACTAGATCAGGTTGCTCAAAGTCTCATCCAACCTGGCCTTGAACACTTCCAGGGATGGGGCACCACAGCCTCTCTGGGCAACCTGTTCCACTGCCTCACCACTCTCAGAGTGAAGAATTTCTTCTTTCTGTCTAATGGATATCTGCCTCTTTCAGTTAAAGTCATTACCCCTTGTCCTATCACTACATGCCCTTGTAAAAAGTCCCTCTCCAGCTTTCTTGTAGGCCCCCTTTAGGTACTGGAAAGCTGCTAGAAGGTCTCCCTGGAGCTTTCTTTCTCTCCAGGCTGAACAGCCCCAACTCTCTCGGCCTGTTGTCATAGGAGAGGTGCTCCAGCCCTTGGATCATCTTTGTGACCCTCCTGTGGGCTTGCTCCAACAGCTTCATGTCCTTATTGTGAGGGCCCCAGAGCTGAATGCAGTACTGCATGTGGGGTCTCACAAGAGCAGGGTAGAGGGGGATTCTACCACTCATTTATTCTTTCATGAGATAAAGCATTATGTCCTTCATCTTGGTGCTCACAGGCATTTCAGACCATGTAGAATATTGAGAAGATTTGACAGAGTGCAACGTAAAACAACTCTTACGATAAAATTATCAGAGCTTTCTTATCAGAGATGAGGTGCTACTATTTTGCATAGAAACTGAAAGGACTCGATGTTATAGGCACTAATCACTAATTATGTTTATATCTAGATACAAAAATTCTTGGTGTCAGACTTAATTAATATGCAAAAGATGTTAAATGAATATGGATTTCCATTAAATTCAGCACATTAAGGACCCAAATATACAACAGTTACATTGTTTGAGGCAGGCACAATACATTGTTGTGGATTGATGATACCTTATTTGATCAGATAAGTAAACAGTAATTCACTTAATCCAGCCACATCTTCTACGTTCTTTTTATTGCCTGACAAATAATGCTGTGTACCAAATCCATAGTGGTTTTGTCTTTTAATATACTGCCCAGTATACATTCTACTGCTTGGCTTTGCACTGTTACTTGTTGATTCCATAAATTTATAGATAACATAGGTATAATTAGGTATGTTTTTCTTTAGGTAATAAATAAGCAGGAAAATAGGTTCATATAGTAACTGACATTCTTGTTTAAAAGAACAAAAAAATCCTGGAATGTTTTCCTTTTTACCGTAGCAATTCACCCACTTCCTTAGCCCAGTGAAATATTCAGCCCACAAGCAAAGTTCAGAAATGAATGTGAGGTCTTGCTTATTTTGGTGCATAGCTACTGACATGGTATCACTGATTCCAGTTTGTCCACTATCAATGCTATGTTAATTCTGACTTATTTCTCTTGTGAAACAGCATGTATTTGCATCAGGGACAAGCTATAGTTAAACTCATCATTAATTCTCAGTTGTCAGATAAATACAAGCTGACTCAAAAATCTAATAATGAATGAATATCAACTAGAATGTTCTTTCCTTTTCCAGGTGGCTCTGGATTTGTGGGAAGATCTAAAAATTTGTAAAGAAGGCCAGAAGGAGTGGCTTATTAAAAAAATAAATGAGTCCCAGTTTATCATCATTGTGTGTTCTAAGGGAATGAAATACTTCGTTGAAAAAAAGAACTGGAAACACAGAGGAGTAACCAAAGATGCAGGAAAAGGAGAGCTCTTTCTGTTTGCTGTGTTGACTGTTGCAGAGAAGCTTCGTCAAGCAAAGCAGAATTCAAATGACCTCTGCAAGTTCATTGCTGTCTACTTCGATTACTCCTGTGAAGGAGACATCCCTGGTATTCTGGATCTAAGTACAAAATACAAACTCATGGACAATCTCCCTCAGCTGTATTCACATCTACACTCCAGAGATCTTAGTGTACAGGATTCAGAGGTGTTTCCAGTTAACATTAGTAAAAGGAATTATTTCAGGAGCAAATCTGGGAGGTCCCTTTATGTCGCTATTTGCAATATGCATCAGTTCATTGATCAGGAACCAGATTGGTTTGAGAAACAGTTTGTTCCCTTCCCTCCACCTTCTTTACATTACTCGGAGCCTGCCATGGAAAAATTTGATTCAGGCTTGGTTTTAAATGACTTAGTGAATAAGCAGGTGATGGATAGCGATTTTTACCTGAAAACAGATACAAATATTATTTCAGCAGGGAATTCAGACTCTCACTGTATAATTCAGCACTTAAACCTTGGAGAAGATGCGGAAACTCAGGACATTCAAGGTGGCGGCAGCTCTGTTCTTCAGCCATTATTACATGTTGTTAAAGCTTCAAATCTTAAAGATATGCCTCGAGATTCTGGAATCTATGATTCATCTGTTCCTTCATCTGAATTATCTTTAACTTTAATGGAAGGACTATTGACAGACCAAATTGAAACATCTTCCATTACAGGAAGTGTTTCTTCATCATCAGGTTTAGGTAAGATACAGCACTGTTTCGAAAATTATATTCAGTTATTGTGAGCATACTTCTGCCATCCTAAAATACTTCATATGTGAGGAGCCATATACAAGGCTGCAGAGAAAGATAAGCTTGTATAAAGATGGTAAGAGAAGATATGTTTCAGTAACTTTAGAAAAGTGAATCTTTTCCTTAGGTTAGCTAAGAATCCCCTCCCACAGTAAGGTTTCACTAGAATTTTATTAATAAGTCACTTCTCACTGATTGACCTATTATTGGAGAGATGGCTTATTTCTTCCAGGGACTCCTTGGCAGCTGGGATACTCAGCTGACAACTGCGTGGTTTCATCAAGAGGGTGATATGGTGAAGCATACTTACAGAACAGCCATAAATGTAAAACATCCTGTTTTGCTCCAGCACGTTGTAGAACCTGTAGGGATCTGGTCTGTTCTGTGGTTAACTCAAGTTTCAGAATGACATTAGGCATCTCATCAGATATGGGGCTGGGGGGGAATGAACAAACGGGATTCAGTGGAGGAATTTAAATGCTTGGAAGACACTCTGCAGCTTAGACGTCTACAATTAGAAGGTGTAAATATTGCCTCAGGCTATATAAAAATATAGTCTGACCTTACTCGTTACAGTGCATTGAGTTTGCATCACAACTACTTCAGCGTGGAATGTTCCAGCAATTGTAGTGATAGGGTAAAACAGCTCTTTGCTGAGATTTTCCTTAAGTAGCTACAACAGGTGAATATTGCATTTTGATGTTGGCTGGTATGCTGTTGTGCATTCTTATGAATGAGTGTAGACAGTGAGCTGGTTTGTTTCTCTTGGCTGAATGGATTATTTTTTATTCTTAGATAATTCATAACTAATATTTGATGCCAGAATTATCTTGGGAGGAGAGAATATAAATGTTGAGTTACAGATATAACATCTATATCTGTAGGCTAGATAGTCTATAGGACAAAATAACTAAAACTTGAAAACTTTTCAAGTGGAAAAAATAGAGATGTACTGATTTAATTACATAAGCCACAAATACTCTGTTATTGTTTAAAAATTAGTATTATATTCTTTAATTTTCTGCCATCTTCTAACATAGCCTTTTCTCACATTCGTGGGAAAAATTACAGGTTTTATCTGTAATGGTTCTAGTATTGAATGAAAGTAGGATGCTAGTTTAAAATTTATGGCCTCTTGTAAGAATGCTTTACCAGCATTCCCTCCCTGATTCAGTCACAGAGCTGGCAGCTGGGTATCCCAGCTGCCAAGGAGTCACTGGAAAAAAGAAGCAGTCTTTCTAGTAATTAATTCCCAAGTCACATCCTACTTAACGTTTCAGCTATAGAGGCGAAACATTATAGCACTATCTGGTAGAGTTGGATCTTAACACATTAAGAAACCACGATAACTTCCACTGTTTTCCCATGCACTGTCCCTGTCCGAAAGCACCATCCTGACTGGCTCTCACTGAAACCTCCCCTCACCCAAACCACAGTCCTAATTAGGTACAGGGCACAAAGAGCCAGTAGCTAGAACTGAACTTCATCTGTCTGTTACAGTGCAGCTCATTAAGTCTTTTTGCTGTCCCAGACTTACAAAGTATTTATAGACTTGATATTTATATGTCTACTAATGAGAGGAGTAGATAGCATTTTTTAGCTTTTATTCTTGTTCTAAGAGTTGGACACGTGCAAATTATTACTCCAAATTCACAGTACCGTTTTCGTTCTGGCTGCCTATTTTTTGTCCATTGCTTGGTCAGAACAGAAGCGAATAGCTCTGTCATTCAGCATCTCAAGGTAGATCTTTCCTTTCTTCTTTAAAGAACAGTTTGATTTAGGATTTTGAATTAAAATCCTAAGTCACATAATTTGTAATACTTTATATCTTTCAGTGCAGTTCATGTGCAGACTATGGGTCTGCAAAAAAAAGATTCTCAAAGAGATCATAGTGGGCATCATCACCTGAAGTTCAAACGAGTTTAACTTTGAGGAAGTGCCAACAACCAGACCTGTACTAGGTCCATTGACTAATAAGGTCTTCTGCACGAAGCCCTGCCTCGGGGGAAAATTTGCATTAATTCTTTAGATAAGAAGTTACTGAGCGTGGTAGTTGAGCCTCATGAATGTAGGGCATTATGATCCAGAGGGTTTTCATAAGTTTTCTTTGCATTGTTTCTAAAATGTTGACCAAATACAAAAATCAATTTTTCAATTAATGAACCTAACTTTTTTTCCTTTTGTAGGGGAAGAAGAACCTCCAGTAATCACTGCTACAAAATTCTTAGTGCCTGGAATATGTAAAGCAGAACTTCATTGCCATCTCCATACTGATGAACTGCAGGCAATTGCTCCGTTATAACACGTTACAGCTTTGTTATGCATTGCCACTTTATCAACAGCCTCTGTCTGTGCTTTAACTACCACACGGTCTCAGCACTAAATCTACTTGAAGGAACAAATACTCCCTGAAGAAGATCTGTTATTCCTAAGGGATTTTTTTTGTGACCAGTAAACTTGAATCTGTTGGTCTTTGCATAAAGTCTTTCATGATTTGAAAAATGCAGTATGGAAAAATAGAGTTTGGAAATGGAAAAATACATTTCAAAATTATTCCTATTACTATTTAAAATGTCATGATATTACACTGTTTACAGATGCCATGATCAAAATTAACTCTTTTTTTTTGCTAGAAATAATCTTGCAACTGGACATAAAATAGCTTGGAACACTGAGGCTTAGTAAATTTTTTAGTCCAGCCTGTAGTTTTAAGTGCTGACATACTTGATGGCAGGAGTGTGGTAGTGAATGAGAGTAGGACTTTTTTCAGAAGCAAAATAAAATACCAAAGGTGAGATCAAGAAATTCTCCATCAGAAGAAATAGTTTTCTTTTGGAAATGTTTGAGCTCCTTTCCTCATAGTCTCCTCTCTTTCCCGAATGTGAATGTGTCTCGGTATTTAATTTCAGATAAGCGCATGTCTCCCTCTTCTGTATGATTCTCCTACCTCTTCTCCCTAATCTGGCTATGAGGAGTCACAAATAGTACCATAGTGAGCCTGAAGTATCATTTCTATATTAGACAAAAATACAGATCCTGCATATGCTGAGTGATATCATGGAAACAAAGTTTCTTATTTTCTTCCTGAAAAGGCTAATACAAAGGAAACTTCAAAGAGATGGGGGAAGAAAGACCGAATTTTCTATTTAAGATGTCATTCTGGATTTGTTCAGCCGTGAGATGACTATGCTTTATGAGGGATTGCATGTTGTCCTTCAAGGACATGCTGCTACAAAATTACCTGGGGTAAAACAAGTTAAGACAGCCAGTTAACAGGCTTTGCTTTGTTTTGAGCCAACCAGTAGACAGAAGCCTGTGAGTTATTTCCCAGTTCACACTACTTACCATTACTTAGCGGTTAAGATAGTGTAGTATTACAAGTGTTATATTAACAAAAAATTATAAAACTACAACTGGACATGTTTGTCTAAAGACACAGAGCATGCATGTCCGTCCTTCTGCAGTGACCAGGCAGGTATACTGTCACTGAAAACATCCCTTCTGTTTCCAAAGAGCAACTTTTCATAAGTAAAACCCATTTGTGTAACTGCAATTCTAGGCACTGTTATAATAAGCGTAATAACAGCAAATAGTAAAGAACATTTTATCAAGTGCCTTTGCTAATTTCGATCATGGAGTTAGATTCTGTCTTATTCAACCTGTCTTTACATTCCACTAACAGGAGGTTGCTTTAGGGATACATTGAGGGAGAACTCAAAACACCTCAAATATTCTCTCAATTTTGATAGATGAGAATTAGACATTGCCAACTGTTACATTGTATTATCCATTGTAGTAGCATGAGAGAGAGCTGTTAAACCAGTGATGATTTTGGCTGAGTAGCATTAAAGTTCCTGTGTTGTGGGTTTTTTTTTTTGCATCAGTTTGTATTTAATCATTTGAATTTTGAAGCAGAAGACTCTTGAAATTGTTGTCACAGATGGAGTAAGGAAGTGCTGTAACAGTTATTTGAATATATTCATCAATGGCAGAACTCCGGCATGCTTTGGAATTGTAATACGGAATTCTGTGATAGATGGATGTGTCAGGTTTGGAGGGCCTCGTCCATTAATGTAACGTTCCTTATTCTTCCTGTTTTGTGAATTTGAAAGAACACTAACTGGGAAACCTCAAACTTACGATACCTAAGTAAGTTAAGGTAGTTTTACGAACATAGTGAATCACCTGCACCTTTGATGATGATTTTTTTGTTTGTTTAATGCTGTGCCTTGGGCTGTACTGAAAGCAAAATTCTTTGTGTTTTCATTCTTTGAAGTTGAAAAATGCCTGGGTCAAACTAGACAGAATAATCTAGAGGTAAATGCTCCTCCACTAAATCCAGCTATGAAGGACCTTGATTCAGTGCAATTCTTGCCATATAACCAGAGAAAGAGTTCGGATTGATAAGACACAGGCAGAAAGGTTACAAAATTTGTGTGCTCAAGAGCTCTGCATAGAAATGCCAAAGCTGCAAAACATGAGGAGGCAGCGATTTCTTAGCAATTAGCTGGTGAAGGTAATGGTGTTTTCCTCCATGGAAAGTCCAAGCTCACATGCTGTTGTTTTATGATAAACTAGTTCTGTTAAATTCAGTAGCAGAATTGGTATTACTTAGTGGAATTAAGTTTTCATTTTGAGCTCTAAGAAAGCTCAGTTTTGAAAATGGATGAAGGCAGTTGCACAAAGAAACACTTGTCATTAATGTTTTTATTTTCATTTCTTCAAAATTTGCTGTACAATCCTGCAAATCTTTTTTTTTTTAATTATAAAAGGTCTATGCAGATGCCAGTCAAATCCGTTGGTGGAGAAGAGCGGGGCAGGTGCGTGTGTGCGAAAGGAAGAATTCCTTCTTTCCTTCTTAACATAAGGTGGAAACAGCATATCATATGTCCTCAGAAGAAAGAAAACATAATTAATTGAAAATTTAGACTAGGACAGCCCACACTTGAAATACACAAAATTGAAAAAAGTAATACTTAATCTGATGTAGTTTTTTAACGAAGCCACAGTGCTTTAAAAAAAGGAGAAAAATACTGTGTATATTGAGATACTGGAAGGACATAGTACTGAATTTGCAAGAATTCTGTATTTTCCTCCAATGAGAATAACAGCAAAAATACTTGTTAAAAAATATTTTTAAAACAAATATGTTAACATACATATTAGAGGTTAGCTTACTACTATTCTCAAGCATTAGTAAACTCTAACCAGAATGTTAATGGTGAAAGAATCCCTTTAATTTCTACTAGACTCAAGTGTGTGGATATTTTTTGGATGTTTTAAAATGTATTTTCTGAGAGGGCGGAAAAAACATTGGGAAGCTGAAGGTTCAAGATACGGCAGTGTGATCGATGTTTTGAATGATAAGTGTAGTTGTTGCCATAGTTTGTACCTGTACATAAACACATCAACGGTTGAAAATAGAATGCAGCTGACATTTGCAGAAATAAATTTTTTATGATACTATAATTTGGAAGTTTAATATCAAAATAAAACATTTTTATTCAGTTTCTTTCATTGGGCTTTTCTTAGTGGTGTAAGATGACTTGGCTTAAGAGTGCAATTGTTTTCTCCAAAACACTTTTGATGCAGTTATGCACACCACCCAAATAATCAGACTTTGTAACTGCTCTTGGTACTTGACATGTGGAAGTGAAACAGGTATTTTGGTGAGTGTTTAATATTGTCAAGCAATTGTAAGAAACTTAAATTTTCTAAAACTTCTGGTTTGGACAGACTGGGTCTGATTTTTATTTTTTTTAATAGAACTCCCTTAACATGATTTTATGTAATTATTTTTCGTACATCCTCCTTGAAGGTCTCCTAGCAGTACATGGTTCTGCACGTCAAGTGAAACTTGTCCACACCAACTACAAAACTGTAACAAGCTGGATTGGATTAATTTTGTCAAAGATGATGTGATAATTACCTGATATTTATATGCTTTTTGTTTTCATCCAAGTGGATTTCAAAGTACTGTTTCAGTGAATGAACCCTACAAACTGTAATTTCAGGCATAAGCCTTGAAATCACTCCTATTCCTTGTGTTGCTCAGGTAAATGAAGGTTTTTATGATGGACTTTTGCTCTGGCATAAACAAACTTAGAATGCTGTAGAAAAATCCATGAGTCTGTAAAACTTGTTAATATTGAAGACTTGAACTGCTTACTTAATAGCATATAGTTTGCGTACACTTTAGCTATGTCGATTTTACAGGATGATGTTTATAATGTTTATACCTGTTGTCTTCTTTGGGCCTCTGTCCCACAATTCCTAGTTCTGCTTCCGTCACTAGGTAAATCAGATGTTCTGAAGAGTCGCTAAGCATGTGAATAGTTGCATTAGTAATTCAAAAGAGGATTTGCTAAATTACTTCTCTGTAGCTGAACCGGACTTCTTTGAGATGTTATCCATATGTATATTTTGCAGTCCTGATCTCTGTCCTCTGCCTTGGAGCCCTGTACATGAGGGACTTTGTGGTTGAAAGAAAGCGTAAAGGTGTTGCTCTAGATTTTAGACCTTCAGTTTAAAATTTGACAAGTCTCAGGATGCTTTCCTTACACCTGAAGATGTGGAAAAATACGCTTCGATATGAGGATGTGCATATGGATAATACATCTCAAAAAACTTAAGGAAGCAAGCTCTCTTTTTTTTTTTTTTTTATCTTGCATTTAAATATTGTGGTGACTTGATACCGAACACCCCACCCCACCACCACCCCCAAAAAAACCCTCCACCCAAACCCACACAACAACAAACACTTTTTGAGTGAAAAACGAGTACTGCACGCAATATGTGCATTCAAACTATAACTGGTCAGACCCGAATTCTTTCTAAAAGTTCAGAAGTTAAAGGCTGTGCTATAGATCAGCTGAAGGAATTTTTCCCTCTATCTGCTATAAATTATTTTATTTTGCTTGCTATCGTCTGTTGCTGTTTCTCAGAATCATAAAAAACAGGACAATGGTCAATTTGTCTTTTATAACAGGATACAATTTCATTCTTTTTTTCTCCTAGAATTGATTAATAGAGCCTGATTTACCTGTGATGTTCACTTTTGTGGGGGGATGCACTGTTGACAATGATTTCATATTTATAGCAGTCCATGGAAAAAGTAGAGATTGGTCATATTGTCGTGTTCACAAAAAGCAGAGGGAAAGGAAATGTTCTTTCCTCGGTGTCAGATGTCACCTGGATCACCAGAAATGGAAGTGCTTGCCCATACCTACCTCAATGCTAAAAGCTCAGTTCTTAGTGCTTTTGGTGGTTTACTCCGATGCAGATACTTTGGGAAAGGTGGTAGTTTGAAAACATTAATGTGAAAATATGAAAGATGCTGGGGGAAGGGAGGAAGAAGTTTAGTTATATATAGTTAGATATAATAGCTTATAAGAAACTATTAAGAGATGTAACAGTTATAATAGTAAACATCAGTGCAGGAAGAAATTAACATCTGGAGAATTGTCTTCAATTAATAGAAAGACTTCATTTTTAATGGACGGGGAGCTGTAACACTCAAGACTGATTTACCACAAAAATCAAATTACCTTTTTTCCAGACTCTACTGGTGGGTTCACAGGCCTCGAGAATAGATAGAAGATTGAACTAGCATGAGGGAGTGTACAGAATGGTGTCCTGCTGGGCGGCTGATTCAGTTGGAGTTTTGACTATTTAGTTGCATCTCAGATGCAGAGATCTACGTGGAGTGAGGCAGTCTTGTGGATTATATGAGTCAGGTAAATTTCTTTCAATAGTCTATTGAATTGGTGTTTTTTCTGCCCAGGGGAAGTATGCATCTGTGGTTTCATGAAATTGTAAATGCTCCCTGTGCAAATTCTGCATTAACCCTTTGACTGTAAATAAACATCAAATTATTTACATAACTTGCTCTGAATTTCTGTAATAGACAACCTTGTTTATGTTGAGATTTTACTCAACCAAAACCATAATTTCCTAGGGAATGTAAGATTTCTTACTAATAGACATGGAAGCCAAGATTTTACAAAAGGAGACTGATACAGGTTTTTTCCCTCATCAGAGTAAAGCAACCTGTGGAGGCGACACTTTGCCTTCTATTGGAATATTGACTATTGCCATCAACTACAGACCAAGAGTTCTGTAATACCTTTGACAGTGCACTAAAAATACAGATCAAAACTAAAAATAGAAGTCACCTCTTTCATGGCTGGGAAAATTTTATTTCTAACCCAATTACAGAGGATTAAACTTGTCAAAACAGTGCCTAGAATAACAAAAGGGAAAATCAGACACTTGGGGAATGAACAAACTTGTTTGTTTGTTTGTTTTTTTACATAGTTACCAAATTAAACTGTGTTTCAAAGAAAAAAGTTCCCAGAAGGATTTTGCATGGAGGAAACAAGTGCCAAAAATATTTTCACTGCACCTAGCTACTGCCTGGTGAAAGTAATCTACAGGGCAAGTTGCAGAACAATAATTGCGATATAAAAGTCTTTGTCAGTAACATTTTCTAAGTGTTTTATGAATGCAATGGCCACACCCTTTTAGTAATGCTTTGTTTCCGAGATGATTCAACCAATTTCAGTGGGTCGGGTTATGAAATCAGATACTAACAATGTGAGTGGGATATACATCAGAGGAGTTGTTTGGTGTGTCACAAGTCAGATTTATTTTTTTTTCTCACAAGTGCGCAACTGGGAACACAAAAGCCATAAGAAAGTGTTATCCTCATTTTACATGAGAAACTGATAGGAACTAGATAGGAAATAGATACACTTTGGAACAGAGATGAGGCAGGTGTCAGCTGAAGACTGAACACAGGGATTCATGTCTTAGTCTTGAGCCACAATGGTGCTTCTTTCAGTGGTCTGTAACCAGTCTGCAGGGACCTGTTCCAGGCCTTTAGCACTCCTTGGTACTGCTTCTCCTCTAGAAGTGCATTGCTTGGTGTGAACCTGGTTTGCAAGAATGACTGCTTTGTCATTTTGATGGAGATCAGGGGTGGTTTCATTGCTGTCAGTTACATCATACTTATTTTGAAAGAATTAGGAGTGAGAATAGAATTAGATCTACTTGTTTGTAGCAACGTCTAATATAGGGGATGTACCCATAAAAGTCGTTAGTCATCAACAGAAGGGAAACTGTCTGCTCTGTACTGTAGCTTTTGCAAACATGCCAAGGTGTGATTTAGGTGTTAGGAAGGAAACCACCATCTCTTTGCAGAACAGTTGGACAATGCTCAGCTACTGAGGGTGGAGTGAGAATAAGTTACGGTGAATCAGGAAAGCAAGGCAGGATTCTCATTTCTAAACTTCACCCTCTTTGCTTAGGCTGCTTTTAGACTTGAGAAATACAGGTATATTTATTTGAATATTCCTGCTCTTACCCCTGAATTGGCTTGTTAAACTTTTTTCTTAAGTATAACTGTCAAATATCACTGCGTTTTAAGATGATGTTTTGAACTGAATATTACATTTAACACTTGCATACTGTACTTTGAATATTAAAGAAAATTTAATGCTTGTTAAGATTTAAAAATGCTGAACAAACAACAATTGCATGTTGTGTTATATAGTTTATCATCTTAAAACCCAGGGATTACAAGTCAGTAATTACTAAAAAGTGTTAAATCTACCCGGACAACATTTTTAGTTGATGTTTTTGAGCAGATTCCAGTATATTGTGTAATTACAATTTACATAAATTAATTCTTCATTCTCTGTATACATGAATAAGTGGAAATTTTGAGGACACATTAAATCAACTGCAAGTTAAAGGTCTCTAAACAGAGTATCTGTTCCCGTTTCCTGGTAGGGAAGAACCAAATCCGGCGTTAGAGCAGCGCTCCGCAACTGCCGCAAAGCGGGACCGCGCGGGCGGGTGACGGAGGCGGGGCGCGAGGGGCGGGCTCGGGGCGGGCGCGCGCACGCGTCTCCTCCCTCCGCCTCCCCTGACAGCCGCCGGCCGCCAACGGCTGCCCCTGCCCGGCCGCGGCGCCCGTTCTCGCCCGCGCTGACGGCTGCCGCCGGCTGCGAGCCGCGGCGGCAGCTTTGCGAGCCGCATGCCGGGAGCCGAGGAGAAGCAGGAGGGTGCGAGGTACGGCGCTGTTCTTGTGTCTGGGCTCTGCTTGGGGCCGGGCAGGGAGGCGGGTGCCTGTCGGAGCTGGAGGGGCTCGGCTCCTCCGGGGCGCCTGGAGCGGCCAGGCTTGCGGGCACGGGGAGAGGCGGCCGTGGCGGGGCTTACCACAAAAGTTGCATTGTGCCTCCGGGGAGACCCGCCGCCCTTTACGGGACTCCACACGGAGCGGAGCGGGGGTGTCCCGGCGGTTTGGGAAAGGACTCCTGCTAGCTCCTGGTGAGGGGGAACGGCGCGCCCTCCTCCTCCACCATCTCCTCGCTTCTCCTCGTCCCGCTCTGGCGATGCCCGGGCAGGGGGAGGCACGGGGTACCTCTTGGCCGCAGCGCTGCGCCGCCGAGGTCGGTCTAGCGGCGGTCGGAGGGAGGCGGGCGGGATCCGCCGCCTGAGGGACCGCCGAGCCCCGCGCGTGCCGGGCCGCGCCGTGAGGGGCCCGAGGGGGCGGGGGGCGCTCGACCCGCTTCCTTTCAGAGTTCAACAGCCGTTTTGCTTGTATTTACTTAATCTGGTTTATTTATTTAAAGAACTTTTTACGCTTATTTAGGGACAAATTTTACACGAGTGTCAGTTTAGAAGGAAAAACCCCGCGAAGGAAGGGCCGAAGTCCCAGGTGCCTGTTGTTTCCTTTGGAAACCGTAATTATTACTACAAATAAGTTATTCTCTCGGATGCTTGTTTGGATTGGCGAGCGAGAGAGCTGCTGCGCCGGACTCTGGTGCTCAGCCCTTCCCTCCGCTCAGCGCAGCCTCCACCTCGCGGGGAGGAGGAGGTGGTGGAGGTTTGTAGGCGAAAGGAAAGTGGGAAAAAACCCACCGTGTGTAATTACTTACACCTGTGAAGTCTGACACAGCAGACTCTGAATAGGCCATAATAGAGAGACAACACTAATTAGCGTGGCACGGACCGTCGTCTGGATTCGAATAGTTAATGCTGGTGAAGGCCTGTGTGGGTGAAAACGCTAGAAGGTTGGTTGTGGCTGACTCCAGTGTTGTGTTGCAGTGCCAGTATTTTACCAGTTACCTTAGTGGTGTGCTTGACGGTAACCAGAATTTGTTATTTACTAAGGAACTATTTACATTAATGCAAGAAATCCAACTTTGGTAGTTGATATTTTTATTTTTCTATATTATTCGTAAATCTTTTGAATATATAAACGTTTGTGTATATCTTTTCCGTGTGTGCATACATATGTTAATATAATTTATGGTTAAACGTTATCCTTTAGTACCTTGTGTGCTACCTTTTCGTAGAGAAAGGGCAGAGAAAATTCTTTAGTCTTCAAACGCTTGTTATAGAATTAATTTGGTTACATACTCCATTCTGTAGCATGTACAGAGGTCTGCCGAGTGCCATGTGTTATGACATGGATGCTGTATTTCTACAGAATTTGAATTCAGAATAGAAGCCATGGGATTTGAAAACAAACAGAGTTAAAATATTGTAGAAGAACAGGTTTTGCAGAATGTAGGTAAAAGGAGTGTGTGTAACGGAGTTGCCTCAGTGTACATGAGGTAAGGGAATGCACAGGAATACTTTTGGCTTGTTGTTTAGTGAATTTAGCCCTTCTATTTTAAATGTTTATACATCTGACTTGCTACCTGTTCTCAGTAGCTATGTATTACCCAGTTTTAGTAAACAAAATACCATATTGTTTTTAAGAGAAATCCCTTTTAATTTCCCATCAGTGGTGCGTACTGATTAGCAACGTGACAAGGCCTCGTGACTCATGAGGACACTGTAACACTCAGTGTCATTCCCTGCACACTTTCTCAGACCTCTGCTCTGAATAGTGCATTTCTTCTCAGGACTGCTTTTGTGTAGACAGTTGTTCTGGCGAGATTCCAAGTTGTGGGAGTCTTATGTGTGCACCATTTGGAGGTGTATTATGTGGAGTTGCTTCCAGCAAGTGACCAGTGAGACCACATGTCCTTAAACAAAAATCTGTTCAGTTTTGTTGTTCCTGAATTGAAATGGTAGATACCTGATTCTTCTCGGGAGTTTATATGTAATGTCTTAATATCGACTTAGGAGCTGTTTTTTCCCATGTTAAATCTTTTGCTTTAGTGCTAAAGAAAGTTAACCTGACCTCTTAAATTCTGTTTATGCTAGAGTTTTATTTGTATGTTTTCAGTATTGTAGGTTTTTGAACAATCTCCTTTGAAGAAACATTGTTGCTCTAAGTATTTTTTGTGAAAGCATCTGCCCGCTGCTACAAATACTGTAATAAATGCGTTCAGAATCCTCTTGGAGTGCGCTGTGTGTGTATTGTATTGCGGACACCTTATACTCAATCAAGTGTGATGTGCATTTTGAGACTTACTTTGTTAACAGTTGCTGTTTTCTTCCTGTGTGATATGCAGGGAAACTGGTAAATGATGGGCTTAGTGGGAAACTAAAAGACTTTGGGTGCTATAAATCATATGATTGATTTGTATAACTTAATCAGTCTCTTCATGTTTAATTTAACCAGTCCCTTCATGTTATTTATTTGTTTATTAAATCTTGGGGATTTAAGCATTGCAAGGTCACATAGGTTTTACAGATAAATCTAGTACTTTGTACGCAGTTTCTAATCTGTGACTTGGAAGAAGCCTGAGCAGGGCAGCGCTGCATTGGAATAAAAGACGGAAGCAGATGAACATACTTGAATTTGCTGGACAAAGAAAAGTCTTGAAACTTTGCTGTCTGCATCTATATTTACTAACTGAAAAAAATGTTACCTCTGCATATCTAATATTTTCTAGGTCCTATAAAAATCCTTTTTTTTTCCCCCCTCCAAATTGTGCCTCTCAACTTTTGAGGGTATGTTGCAGATTTCAATTGTCCGAGTCATATGAAATCTGAAATAAACAAATGGGTATGATCTTGCACAAGTCTCTAAGAGCACTTAGAATTACTGTAGTGTAGTAGGTAAATAATTGGCAAATAAAGGATTCGGAAATATGCTCCAGTAATCTGTGATTAACAAACGCCTTGTGCTTTTCTTTTGACGATAGTAGCTGTGCAGTAACTGTTCTGAAATGAATAGTTATATAGCACGTAACTGTGGTGGCCTCCATCTCCAAATGTAACATAGAGCATGTGAAAACAAACAAACAGTGTTTTCCCATCTAGTGTCAACCAGCGTTGAACATGAAGTGATATGCTGTCAATTATGGAAATGTAAACAATTATTAACTTGCAGGTGCTCAGCACTGCACAGAATCCAGCTGAAGTGGTTAGCATGCTAATGGGTCAGGCTGTTAATATCTAAACACAGGGGCATATGTACATGCATATTTATTTACTACTTCCTAATCACATGCTTGATGAATAGTGCAAAGATTTCAAATCTGAGTAAGCATGCTGCCATAGGCGTCTGCGTTACTTCAAAGTCTTATGTCTTATACAGACTGCTGCTGAGGGTGGTACTTGAAGGCATGGCCAGTAGTGAAATCCAGCAGTCCTGTCCCAAAGAATTGTTTAAACTGGATGAGAAGCAGAAGCTTTATGTTCTTGACAAAAGAAGAGTTTTTTTGCTTTTCTTGTTAGATCATTATATATAAAACCAGAAATGGTAACGTGACTAGAAAGGTGCCCTAAACTGTTTGTTTTTTTTGCCTGTTTGGGTTTTTTTTTTTTTCCTTTCCCATCTATATAGGATTAATTACCCTCACAGTCGTGCAGCTCCCCTCATAACTCTGCAGGTGTAATCAATGTGTGGTACAACTTGTATTCAAAAAGGTTTACTGGCTTTTATACCACTCAAGCTTGCATAAACTTGGAAAGTTGGCAGGAGTTATCTGAACTTGTGTGGTTTCTCTAGAGCAAGAACAGCTGCTCTGCTGGTATCATCTCTCAAACGTTTTAGTTGTTAACTAGAAGTACAGCTTTCATTATTTTAAACACTTTTTTGAAACTATAACTGGGAGAAGAATGTCCTTTACATTGTATGTGCTGTGTCAGGAATTGAACTGATTTTATTTTAAATGTTACGGTGTGTCTGGCCCATCACCTTTGTCTTGAAGAAGAGAACAACCAGCTATTTGGAAAGCACGTGTTTTGGGGGTGACTGACTGCTTCTGCTTGTACATGGCCTTAACTGATGCTTCCAGACAGCAGGTAGTTGGGAGAGGTTAGAGGCACATAGGAATTGCAGGACAGTGCTTAAAGCGACCATGTTTGTATTGACACAGGCTACGATGAACGTATCCCAAACCCAATAGCCCTCTGTAGGTAGTGAGGCTCTTACATGAGTATGAGGCTTAAAATACTTTGCCTACAGAAATAGATGCTGTCAAAATCAGTATTTGTTGATGCTCCACAGATAAGCAATTAGTATCCTAGAAAAAATTCTCTCAAGCAAGTCTATTTCTGTGTGGAGGAACAATCTTGCAAACTTTCCCATGTAAGTTTGAGTTCTAACTGTGCTTAGCAATTGCAGGTGAAAAACTGTAACGAAAGTCATTTTAAAGCATTACACCTTCTTGTCTGCCACTCAGATCTATTAAATAACCAAGAAAAATAAATTTGAAACAGACTTGACAAACTTCAGTGACTTAATAAACTGTGCAGCAATCCTGAATGAAGTAATCAGGATTATTAATTAGTAGGCTGAAAGGATCATAATTTCAATGTTAAGAAGAAAATGTGACACGCTTCCAGG
Organism: Tauraco erythrolophus; assembly: GCF_009769465.1. Classification (NCBI taxonomy): domain Eukaryota; kingdom Metazoa; phylum Chordata; class Aves; order Musophagiformes; family Musophagidae; genus Tauraco; species Tauraco erythrolophus. Next base: position 14,292,999 of record NC_141476.1, read on the forward strand.
CAGATAAGATTTTGAACCTGCTACTGTTCCCTGACAGTCATGATTCTGATAAAGGGGAAAATGTGCTATGTTTGTCTCAATTGTGGTGGTATTTCTCTTGGTTTTCATTTATTAATGTATTTTGTTGATGATAAGCCTCTTTATCATGAGGGAGGCAGGAATATGTTGAAAGGAAGAGAAGAATATGAAAAATGTGGCAGCAGTTGCATTAATTTTACACTGGGCATGCATACTGTATCTCTTTTTTTCTTTTTTTCTGAGTTTGCCATTCCGATGAAAAAGACTTAATTATTAAGTGCTAGTTTTGGAAGACTCCTCTTTTTTGTTTAATAAATTGTCCCTTAAATTGGTTTAGCCTTGTATAGCACTTCTAATATTCTTTATGGAAATAGAACATAGTTATCTCTGGAAATAATTTTTCCCTAGATAACATCTAGATTAAAAAAAAAATCATAGATAAAATCTTTGTGTTTGTCATTGTTACAACTTTTGAATAACAGCCCAGTGCTTGCTATCAAATTCAGAAGTTTGAGGAGGATAGAGTTAAATTAATCTCAGCAATTGCTAGCTGTATGAGTCACTAAATTTGGAACATAAATACTCATAATCTTTGGAAAGAACCTCTCAACATTGTTTTGCTGCATAGTGTCAACTGCAAAACACAATACAGTATGTTTAGCTTAAAAGTAGCTTTCTTTGCATGTGAAATCATAGTTTATGAAAAAAATCAGATAACTTTTTGCCCTTTATTTCTTGTCAGACTGGCTGAAGGCTAGTACTAAAGCTGCAGAAGGAGCTGGATTGTTATATTGCTGTGTTTTGTTTGCTTGCTTTGTTGAAAAAGAAACAAAAACTTAGAGTAAAAAGGGTAGAGAAATGGCCAGTGGAGAGTTCTTCTAGCACGCTGATAGAATGGATAGGTTGTTTTGTTTACTGTCTGGTGCTGAAGCCAGATCCTTGAATTAGGAACATCTGGATCTTTTACTCCAGAGAGAAACAGATTTGTCTCAGAATGAATGACATACGTAATTATAACATCAGTGACAAAAAAATTCCTTGATATCTTATGTTCAATAGACTATAGTACTTAATGTTCTTTGTATTCTACTTAAACAGTGTATTTAATTTTGCATGTGCACCTTCTGGTTTTTAAACCTTCTGCTTAAAACATTCTGTTCAAGTCTTTGCTAGTGTTTCATAATGTTAGATTTTTTCCGAATCAGATAAGAGAGGTTTTGTTGTGTGTTATAACTAAGACACAGAGTGCCGAAACATTAAATTCCTTTTTTTTTTTTTTTAAGGATATGTCAATCAACTACCATCCCTGAAAGTGACAACAAAGCCCACAAACATTCCGTATTTCCCCCTACACTGCTAAAGTTTCTGAGTTGAAACCAGTAAAAGACTCAAAGCTCCTAGTAAGTTTGCAGACTGGACAGTGCAGATGAGTTCTTGCTCTTCTATTTTTTTTATCACAGTGATGTACAGTATTCTATTATATGCTGATATGCAGGATAGACTAAACCAGCAGTCTTTCATAACTCTTATTTTTCACAGCAATAACCAACTCGGCAAAATCTGTGTTTGTATTTTGGGAGTAAAACGTGTGCGTGTACCTACTTGTGGCTTCCCTGGTGCTGGTGTCTCACTATATAAACATATTCAAACAGTTCGGAAAGATGTCTGAGTTGTGACTGCATCCTCTCTTTGCTGGTAAACTTCTCCATGTGCTTTCATGAAGGTGATGTGAGGTGAATTGTAATGTAATTGGTTGTCTTCCCTTTCTTTTGGTATTTTTTTAGGGAAAAGAGCTAAGTCTCAGTAAACTAAAGCACTAGTCCTGATGAGAACAGTGTCTCACAGTAGGCTACATTTCTCCAGCATGGAACACTGTTCCATGTCAGTGCTCTGGCTGCAGCCTAGTACAAACTTGTCTGTTTGTTTTTTATATAACTGTTATCTTTTACCTTTTAACCTGCTTTGTGCTGAGAATAAGTATAACATTCATGCTATTTCAAAAATAAACATTGTCTTTCATATATGGGTGGGTAGACTGTCTTGCTGTCTATAGCAAGTGTGTGTATGGGAGAGGGAGGCAAACTTCATACTTTCTGTGAGACAGAGAATCATTATATTAGTTCAAAGCTGCTTCTTTATCATCTTGGAGAGGTCTGATGGCATCACCAAATATGGAGTGAAAAGTGATGTGCAGTGCCTGTTGTTCTCTGAATTACTTCCTCCAAAAACCTTTGTGTCTACACTTGCGTAAAGTACTTATATAAAACTTACCTGTGCTTCTTAAGAGGACAGAAAGTGACTATTTTTAATGATATGGCTCAAGAAGAGGAATAAAAATTCATTTTAAAAAACGTATTTAAAAAGCTCCTCCAAAACCTCATTCTTTAGGGCATCAGGTGCATTTTTAAAGACTTCAAGAAGGTAAGGAATGGTATGCCACACGTGCTTATTGAGGTTAAAACTTACTTGATATAAGCACAGTGTGTGTGAAATGAAGTTTATGGTATGCTAGGCTTGGATTGAAGTGATTATACAAAGTGAATTTTTCCAGCACTGCCTGCTACTTGGAGTTGTAGTCAGGAGAAATATTCTTCAAGAGCTTCTTAAGTTTTCAGTCTGATTTTACTGAAGTATGCTTTAGTGGTATAAAGATGTTTGTTAACTGCACTATCTGAAAACCTCACAAAAACAATTTGGATGAAAGATTGGATTTGGTATTTGTTGTTATGCAGTTAAATAATGAAGCTCGTTTTAAAGTTTAAATCTGCTCTTGGACAAGCTCTTTGCCTAAGGCGGTGTCTGGTTAGGAGCTGAGTGCTATCAAGATGTGAGATGCTATGCGCTTGCTAAGGTTGTGTATGGAAATGCGAGTTTTCAGGAAACAATACAGGAGTAAATGCCTGTGCTCGCTACAGATTAGACTTTTGCGCAGCTAGCAAGGAAATGGAAAATCAACTCTTTAAAGATGTTATGATGCATGCTTGCTAATTAGTAATCTGTTGTTCAGGTTTTGTGAGCACTAAGAGTTCTGATTGAGAGAATGACAGTGTGCAACACTCCTAATTTTTTTTACCTTTATAGTAGATGCACATTACTATAGTGATACTACTGCCGCCTTTTTCATTAAAAGGAATCGTGGTTTCTGCATGGAGGGATCTTAGGGTTCAGAGAGCTTTTTTCACAGTTCTTGTATCAACTAAGTATAACAAGATACTATTTGAACAATGCAAAGCATTTTGATGAAGGTAAGGTGCTGTAGGAACTCGTTTTATCAGAAGATATTCGTTATTTTTACTTTAACTGTAGTGAACAGCTGTCGAATGATATGTTATTTTTTAACTACTGCTACTGTGAATATCTTCCTTGTTTAGAGATACAAATAGGGAGCAGAGGGAAAGGCAAAAGAGATTTTTTAGCCCGAGGAGGGGAAGGAACCAAAAAACCCACAAAAAAAAAAGGGCTTTGTGTAAGGAATCATGATTTTAAAAAGATTGGCTAATGCCTTCCCTGTTCTGCTAGATATAAATCACAGACTGGTTTAAGCCCATGCAGCGTTGTGGCTTTAACACTTTTCTTGAACCTTCTCATGTTTTGTGTTCAAATGATCCTACAGTGCTGTTCTGTGCAGGTGTTCGGAGCTTGAGTGCTGTGATATACCAGATCCTTTCCCCCCCCCTCCTTTATTTTTGTCCATTTAAGGGCAATCTCAGAACTTCCAGAATTAAATTCATTTAAATTTAACACACTTTTCAGTTCTTGAGCTGGTGGCTTTCCCCTACTAGGCTTTTCTCTGCTGTTATGGGATGTAAGAATCTATTCTAAGGCAGATGGACTGAAAATGCATCAAATAATCAAAGTTAATGATTTTAATGGAAGCATAAAAGAGTTTCTTTGCAGAGACAAGAGAATTTTGGGGTGCCTGCTTCCTTTTGGGTACTCTAGTTAATTAAACAGTCTAAGAATGCTAAATTTCTGATGTCTCTTCAAAACCAATAAGGATGTTTCTTCAAGGCTGTTCCCTCAGTAAGATAGCGACAGTAGTGTTAAACATAGCTGCTATAAATCAAGTCTTTGATATTGTTTTCCTATGTTTTTGTTCTGGAATTGCCTTTTGCCCACTTCCTCCTATTACAGCAGAGCACGATCTCTAGGACACCACCTAATTCAAGTGCGTGTTCCTTATTGGGAACAGTCAAGGTTCAGTGTACAAACAGAGGATGAGGAACAGAATATGTCTGAAGCAGTCTCTGAAATTAAGATTCATTGACTTGCCTTGGCATCTGGCTTCAACTTATTAAGAGAGAAGACGATAGATTTATTTTCCTCCTTCAGGTTTCGTCATGTATAGTGCCTATGCCATAAAGTTCAAGTCCAAACAAGAGGTGGATGGCAATATAGAAAGAGGCACCTGTGTATATTTTTTTCTGAACATTGTTCCTTTGCTTCTTGAATTGCTTTCCATTTTCTAAGACGTTATTATTACTGGAAGCTGATTTCTGGGGATAGTCTTAGTATTCTGGTTGAATAAATCATTAAACAGTATATTCAAAACAGAATTTTACTTTTCCAGTTTTAGCTTTAATTTTGTGTGGTTCACTTGGAAAATATTGTTTATATTCAGAGTATAAGCCTTGCCATAACTTTTCTTTCCACAACAGAACAATTCAGTATTATTTTAATGCATACCTACTGAAGCAGTTTGTGCTCACTAGAAATACTTCCACAAAATATTCTTAATGCTTGAAAAGATATATACCCTTCAACATCTTAAAATAGAAAAGATAGTTTTGTTTTAAAAATAGTTATTTAGTCCGAAGAAAGAGTCTAAGAGCATTCTGTGGCACAATGAGTCAGGATAGAATCCACTGGCTGAGTATTTTTCTTTGAAATTACTTTCAAGTAAGAGAAGTAGTGGCTTTGGAAAGTGCAGATGGATACCAATTTTCCATTTGTTATTTAGAAACTAAAAAACTTCTGGTATTTTGACAAGGCCGTAAAACTTGTCAGTGCTGTGGGGATCAGCTGTTGAATTAGCTGTTGCACCTGGTAAAGAGTGAACTGGGACCTGTGTGGACTTGTCAGAACTAGGAAGACAAAAGAGTATCCCTGATGATTTTCCAGAAGCTTGTCTGACTCATTGCTGTCCAACCTCCGAATTCTGAATGAAGAGTTCTGCTGGATGGCAATACTGAACGGACACTTGATCTTAAAACTGTAACTATCTCCTCTGTCTCAAAAGACAGGAAGGAAGGAAGAGTATGATTTGAAAGAGACGGGCTGATACAGACAGAAGTCATTCAAGATGCTGGGAGTTTATGCTACAGCAGGCAGGGATTACTTGGTGCGTATTGCTGGAGTGTTGTTTGTTCTTTGGCATGGATGGGAAGTTAGAGGGATGCTTTGCACTACCTGCTCCCTTCTTGAGGAAGTGTGCTCTTGGGCTGCGGTGCAGGGGACAGGAGAGGGCCAGGCAGGCATGGTGGTGTCTCCTATCCCCCTTTTGTCGGTGGTAGTTGAGGAAGGATGTTTGTCCACCATTGCATCAGCTGGCTGTTATGCTTCTCTCCATTTGTTTAGTTAGCAGGTGACTTGACAGACCTCTCATATTGTTGAAAATTGAGCAGTGGACGCTTCAAGAACATGAGCTATGTGTCTTGAAAGAATATGACTGTTAGTATCCAAAAAGCTTGCTGTCTTATCCAGCATATAGGCATCTTTCTGAAGGTGTGATGGATGAGATCTTGCTATCAGAATGAGTAAATGCTGGCCTCTTGATCCCTCATTTTATGTTACAGAGAACACCAGAAGCAGATTTTTCTGAGATCCTGAGGTTGTGGTGGGGAAGGAGTACAATGTGTTACTGATATTTTCAGATATTAGACTGGGAATGTGAGAGAGTTGAGAAGTTTGACAAGATATATTCCCCTGTGTATGCCTTTACGTGGTTTTCTTTGTGGAACATGTAAGAACATAAATTGAGTTTATGCCATATTTCATTTATTTTCTGTTAGATATGTGTCAACCTTTGTGGTCAATTTTCACAGAAAAGTTTGTAACACAGTAACTTTCTTCACTTCTTCTGTCCTCTGCTTTTTCCCTAGTTTCAGTGTGGAAGTCTTAAAGCAGAGATGTGTATGGAGCATTTGCTTAGATGTTTCTAAGGGTGGGGAGGAGAGTGCTAAAACCATCTCTTTAGTCATACATTGAACACTTGTACTGCTGTAGTACTAGTTCACAAGTGAACAGTAGAAGTTGGGGTGTGGGGGTGTTTTTGCTGGAATAGCAGCCTTGTGGTTTTGTAATTTGAATCTTTCAGCTTCCAACTTTTGAGAAATAATGGACTCCTTTTAACCTTCTTTTGAACCTTTGATCTTAATAGTACAAGTGACGGTAAGAGAAGGAAAACTCTTGTTGGCATAACTTGCCCAATCATTGAAGCATCTGGGCTTTCCCAATGCAGAGCAGAAATTCACTACCAAAAGAAAAGCTTTAATTTTCCCTGTCAGGAAATCGCTGATTTTTACCCAGGTTAAACCAGCCTTTTTAATAGTTCTTTAGATCTTCTTGCAAAAAGCAAGGGATTATTATCTTGGCAAGCACAGCCTATTTTCTGGTTATAGTCTAGTAGCTATTAATTAATATACGGTTGAACCTGTTCTCTGTTAATCAGTTAGGTCTTTGTGCTGATAATAATAGAAACTGGGAGTCAAATCAAGTCAAATAAGATGACTTTGATGGCTAAAACTGTATTTTTTCCCTCTCTCTTTTTTAAAAGAAAGGAAAAGAACAACCTCTAGATTTAAGTTCCATGTTAACGTTGTGGAACCTGTTACCAAAAAATAAGAGTATTTCATGGTGAAATTAACTTGCCTTATCTAGAGACTTCATTTGTTCTTACTGTGCAAGTTGTTTACGTGAAGCACCTTTGGCTATATATACGTTTTTGGAAGCGTTGTAGCTTGGGAATTGCTATTGCCAGCATTGGAATATGTCTGTGCTGGTTTTGAGGGTGACTTCAGCCATGAATGAATTGTTATTTTCTGCAAATTAGCAAAGCGTGATCTTAAGTTATTAAAATATGGATTGTATATTAAAATATGCTAAAAAGCTCCTGTAAGTCTTTACATATCAGAAATTGAAATTTTCTCCCCAATGTTGTGTGACTCATTCCATGGCAACACTAGCTGTGACTGCTGCTCTGAATTACCATAACTGACACTGTGCATAGCCCTGGATACAGGCGTGCTGACATCAACTCTTTTGGCATGTGTTCAGAAGAGTAAACAACAGACAATCAGTGTTGAGTTTGGCATAACTAGCAAATCCACAGAACTGCCAAATCCTTCTCCATGTATTCATCCAATTAATCCCATTGATTTAGGGCATTTACTTAAGTGAGTAAAACATACTGTATTTTGTCTTAAAAATTCTTTTCTTAAAGTTTTGATTTTCTACTGAATTAGTAAACATGTTCTTCACTTATATTGCATTTTTCATGTTTTTTGATGTTGCTATTCCTTTGTAGAAAAAAAATGAATTCTGAAAGCTCAGCACTTGCCATGAGTAGCCCTACTGTAATAAACCAATGTGCCAGAGGAGGAATGGAAGAAGAAAAAGTTTGGTAAGCTTTACTTCTAATTTTCTAAGAGTTTAGTAGACAGCAATATTAGGAGATGTAGTTTTAAAATTAAGCAAAATAATTGTTTGTTGTAACTGTTTGCATTAATTTTGCATTATTTAACAACAGAGAAGGAAAAAAAGGAAATAACTTTTTATTTTGGTTTTGAGTTTTTAGGAGATGACCATGGGACAGGGTGTCATGGGGGATGGGCAATGGAAAAACTCTTGTTCCCTTCAGCAGTGCACCAGTTGTACTCATGGAATCCTTCACATATGGCAAATGTCTTAATCTCCCAGTGCTGTTGCTATACTTGTGCGATGCTATTACTAGTACCCTTCAGCACTGTGCAGGCTGGTGTTCTCCTGACATTTGTGCTCTGGGAGACATTACAAAGTCAATAGTTTTGACTTTTTATTTAAAAAACATTTTCTCTGTACTGGAGAAAAAAAAGTATTACGCTTTTCAATGGTAGATGTGGACAAATACTTACACTTCAGGACAATGTTTTTGTGAAAACTGCCACTGACCATGTAATTTTTAGCACCTTGTTTGATGTTTTCATGAAAGGAACAGGGTGTTGAGAAGGCATTGAGACTATTTCAGCTGTGTTAATGAGAGCCTATTATTAAGAGCCTGATGATTTTTTTACTTGCTGTTGTCCACTAGGGTTTCGCTAGAGTATTGTTATATTGTTTATTTACCATGTAGGAAAAAAACAAATAAACTCATGACAGGAAGCATGACACCTGTATGGACAAAAAGCTAACCTATATTGTTTTTGTACTTTGAGAGATACTCTTGAAAAGCTAAAGAATTAAAGAATTATTAGTAAATGAATGTTATATTTCTTGCTGGATGCTTGTCAGGAAATCATGTAAAGTCTTTTTTTCTTTGTTTTGGTTTTTTTTTTTCATTTTTATGTAGGATTAAATTAACAGCATCATAGTACCTGGAAACTAGCTTATTTTTAAATATCTCCCACTATTCTCCTACTATTCCTGGAACATCCTCAAAACTAGAAACAAAATCTTCAGATGAAGGGGCAGGATGAGGAAGACTTGTGAGCTTCCCTCCTGACTCCCAAATCTAATGAGGGATGGGGAATTGGCACATACTGTTCCTTTGTTTTATATATTTTACTATTTTTTTATTCTTCTTGTGATATTGAACTGGGGCCAGTTCTGTTTAATATCTTTATCAACAATCTCGACAAGGGGATCATGTGCACCCTCAGTAAGTTTGCAGATGACACCAGGTTGGGCAGGAGTGTTGATCTGCTGGAAGGCAGGAAGGCTCTACAGAGGGATCTGGACAGACTGGATCTATGGGCTGAGGCCAGTTGTATAAGGTTCAACAAAGCTCAGTGCCAGGTCTTGTGCTTGGGTCACAACAACCCCATGCAACACTACAGGCTTGAGGAAGAGTGGCTGGAAAGCTGCCTGGTGGACAAGGACCTGGGGGTGTTGGTCAACAGCTGGCTGAGTATGAGCCAGCAATGTGCCCAGGTGGCCAAGAAGGCCAATAGTATCCTGGCTTCTATCAGAAATAGTGGGGCCAGCAAGGCTAGGGCAGTGATCATCCCGCTGTATTCAGAACTGGTGAGGCTGCACCTCAAATACTGTGTTCAGTTTTGGGCCCCTCACTGCAAGAAAGACATTGAGGTGCTGGAGTGTGTCCATAGAAGGGCGATGATGCTGGTGAAGGGTCTGGAGCACAAGTTTTATGAGGAGCGGCTGAGGGAACTGGGGTTGTTTAGCCTGGAGAAAAGGAGACTGAGGGGAGACCTTATTGCTCTCTACAACTACCCAAAGGGAGGTTGTAGCAAGGTGGTGGGTGTTGATCTCTTCTCCCAAGTAACAAGTGATAGGGCAAGAAGAAATGGCCTCAAGTTGCACCAGGGGAGGTTTAGATTGGATATTAGGAAAAATTTCTTCACTGAAAAGGTTGTCAAACATTGGAACAGGCTGCCCAGGGAAGGGCTCGGGTCACCATCCCTGGACATATTTAAAAGACGTGCAGATGTGGTGCTGTGGGAGATGGTTTAGTGGTAGACTTGGAAGTGTTACGATAATGGTTGGACTCTGTGATCTTAAAGGTCTTTTCCAACCTAAGTGATTCTATGAATATAAATTCCTTTTTTTTCATGGTATTTCTTTGTAAGGCTTCATGGCAATTCTTGGTAATGTTGAGAGTACAATTTATGTTACCAAGTGTTAGAGTATTGTGAATGAATGGCATGATTTGTTACAAATATATAATTGACCTTAGGGAAAGTGTGGAAAATAGCAGAATTTACTTGTCTACTAGTCTTTGATTTGCCTTTTGTTGTGCGTGTCCTGTTCCATCCTCCTCCCCTCCAAATTCTTGTCTATATTGTACACTGATCTACAATTTCTTTGACATACATTCAGTCGTACTTGCTAATATTTTTAACCATTGTCTTCCTGCAAATCTTCATTAAATTAGTCAGAGTTTAGAGCAGACATTGTTCTCTTCTTGAGGAATTAATTTCATCTTTTTATTTAATATCCTAGGATGCTTGAGAATTCCAATTAGGAGATAAAACAATTCCTTTTTTCAGACGTTGTAAAATTACCTTGGAATTTGATGTTAAATAAATATCCACAATTCCAAAAGCTCATACTCTCAAAGTTCCTCCCTTTATCTCTATTGGTGGTAGGCCAGGTTATCCGGCGTGTCACTGAGATGCAGAGAATTGTTTCACATTGTAGGATTAGTTTAATGCAATTTACATGACACTGGGAAATAAAGATTTCTGTAACCACTGGAGTATTTACACTGACTGGTTATATAGTCACCACTGTATATGTGGATGTGTGCTTGGTAAATATTTTCAATCAGTAAGATAAACGTGAAAGGAAAATTTTCAAATTAGAATCTTGCCTTGTAGACTTTGGCTACGAGTAAGTATGTGACAGTTTGAGTGCGCTAATCAGGGGCAGTAGAAACTTGGACTGACTTGTGTTGACATTGAATTGTTTATTACTGAAAGATAAATCGATTGGTTAAGGATATATTGAGATTTAACTCTTCCATGGGCAGAGAATAATATGTGCTGTCATAGTTTTTGTGATATCCATTTATATTTAAGGACTACATATTAGGTTGTAGAGTGGTATAAAGAGTCAGGTTATCGCTTAGTATAAACTGTGGGGCCTGTGCTAAATTACAAGGAGATAAAAATATTTAAGCCAACTTTAGGTGTGCTTCGTATCTTCTTAAATGTGTTTCAACCTATATATCAACCAACCAACTATATAATTTTTACTTTTGCTACCTTCTTATTTTGTAAACCAAAATCTCATTTGTTAAAAAGGGCATCATATTTGCAATCAGCGGAATTTCAGTTGGGTTTTTGATTTGAGAAGCTGAGTAGCAACCTGATGCATGGCTGGTATGATGAATGCAAGATGTGGTTGACTCGAGTTCTTTGCTGTCTGTGACTCAGCTGTTACTTGGTGGGTGTAGTAAATAAAATGGTGAACATTTCATTTAGATCTATGAGGAATATACTTGAAGTTTTCTAAATTTTTTTTCTGTGCTTGATATTGTGGGGTTTTGTGAGTACTAGAGCTGAATAAACATAATTTTTCTCAGCCTAATAAGTGCAATGTTGCGCCGCATTACTGCATCATGCATTTATTACTGTTTTCATTGTCTGATTCTTGAAACAGTTGTGTTCTGATGGGTTCTCAGTTGTTTTATTTTCATGAAAATGTGACTGATGAGTAAGGACTGGTGCTAATCATAGCAAGATAGGAATCTATACTATAAAAAGTGTGCAGTAACAATGTAAATTATTCAATCACGTCAGAAGTCAGCAAAAGCCCTGAGCAAGGCCTTATCTGGTGTTTAAACAACACTTATGATGCAGGTAAAAGGCTTTGATGTTGTGTAAGGCCTTATAGTCAGGCCCCCTTAAAACGGAGGGATGAGCATAAATAATTGAGTGGTGGTGACTTTTACTCACAGCCAGGAGGCAAAGTTCTTAATCTTTTTGCTTCAATAAATTATTACTAAAATGTGAACAACTTAATGATATTTTACTTTTAAATGTGAACAATGGGTAAACACACTTAATATCAAGGACATTAATATTATCTAACAAACTTGTGGTGGAATTATTCACATAACCTTAGTATAACATGAAGTTTTCTCAAGTGCTGAAGCTAAATTTACGTGTGTTGTATGAATGTTATTGTGTACTTTGCTCAGTAAAAGCACGGCGCATTTGTTCAGGTGATAAGCGCAAATTGTTTTGTCTTGTCAAAGATGTTGAGATCTTTTATATATTTGTACTTTGTTTATTAGTCTTAAATGATGTTTTAATGACTGCCAGTGAGTATTTTATTCTCATAAATTACCTACTGATGCTATCCTGTTTTAAATAAAGCTGCTGTAAATACTTTTGGCATGGTGTATTTTTATATTGGGGATAGATTAGAGGATAAATTACAAAATGGAAATAAGTAATAGTTCACTAAAGGACTCTCTCCCCTTTTATAGAAGATAGCATAACTTTATAGAAGACAACGTGTAACTAATCACACAGTGCTAACTAGCTAGAATTTTGAAGTTCATGGAAAGGAGTGAAAGAGGGAAGAACTCTTAATTTCAGTCTCTCAAATGCTAATGGATATTGGGAATTCTATGGTTTAACTACTTTACTGACTATGAAGAGGACATCTGAAACCTTATCTGCTTGCTTTCTCTAGAGCTTATAACAGAAAATAATATAATCTGATAAGATATGAAAAAGCTTCTGAAAAAAAAACCCAAGAAATTTAGTTACTATTCGAAGTTAATCTTCCCAGTTACCTTGTATAGCTGTTTACAAATTCTGCCATTCCATTTTGTCAGTGTTTTGTATCTGCGTAGTTTGGTACCTCTACAAGATAAAGTGAATTGAATTCTCAAGCTTACAATGCTTCACTTGCTTCTATTGCTCTTTTTTCCCTCCAACATACATAATCAAGATTACAGCAGCAAAAAAAAAAAATGCCAGTAGTAGTACTAGCATGACTGCTGCAAATGTCTGATAACTAGAGGGCACCACAGCAGAGTTCCTGTGTGAACCAAGTTAAGCTGTTCTTGAGAAGCAGGAATACTGAGGAATTTAGCTGATCCTGTTGATCTAATGACCATTCACTACCTGAGCTAGTATGGAACAGTGCTTGAACAAGTGAAGGCTTGAGAGCCATCAAATTCTAGAAACTACCGATTTGGCAGTTTCCCAGTTTCTTGATGTTGAAAATTGCAAGAAAGGAACTAAAGATTTGAGAGCAAGAGGGAACCGTGTCAATTCATCCACGCTTGCTTACTATGAAATTAGCTGGCTGGCACATTGATTTTTCAAAACAAATGTGCAGGGGAATGGGAAATTTTCCAGTTTTTGTTATTGTATGTGGATTTATAATGTGCTTCCTCTAGGCTGGACGAAATCTTGCTAGTCACTTCTTTATGTTTTTACATAGCATTAAGTCAGGAAGTATTTCAGCTTTTTAAAACTAGTAATTGAAATTTGGAGTTCTCGATGTCTTTCATGACCAAGTTTGTGGTGCTGTGACTTTCCATTTCTGTCTCCAAATACTCTGCCGTGTTGCTTACTGAGTATGCAATGCTGTCCTATTTCTGTGACAGACTTGCCATCACTTTTAGAGCAAATCTCTCTGAAAAGTGTCTCTGTCATGAAGAAATAAATCTATAGATCTTGGAACTAACCAAACAAGCATTTTTATATTTGGATTCCAGCACATTCTGACTTTTTGTTTATGACTTGTCTTAAACTGAGTTTGTGGACAGAAACTTCTTTAAATCTTTTTTTTCTTTTTTTTTTTTTTGTCTTCCGCTGTAACAGCTAGGTGGTTTTCGTTTCAGCTTTCCTTTCCAATCTGAGATGGAAGTATTTTTGTAATCTATAAAGGCATATGAGTACTGGTGCTAATGTTGACTGAGATAATATGTTAAATATCTTAGATTAAAACTTTAATTTGGAACTGTCATTTTTTTAAGAGTTACGTGTTTCATCGGAGAGTTGAATTGCAATCATGTTTCTGCACTAAACTTTGGAAGAATAACTTGCTTTCTGATAAATTTGCTGTATAAAAAATTGACAATTTGTAACTATTATTTTTGGAGATTTTTGGGGAAGGGAAACTATTGAAACTCCAGTCTATATAGCAAGAAGGAAGACAAATGTAATACCTGAGTTCAGTATCTACAAAAATTATTTACAAAACCAGCTCCATGGGTGCATACATTGAAAGAGAAAAGCTTACTGTCATATCTTGGTGTGCGCGTATTTGGGGTGCAGGGAGATTGTTAGGAATTTTTTTCTTAATGTCTTAAGTGATTGATGAAGACAGTAGAACTCTTCTACATTTTGGGCTCTTTACAGAGTGCGTGGTTTAAAGTATTCACTGAAGCCTCACACATTGTTTGACGCTTGTCCGTTCCTTTCCCAAGGGATGTGGTATACTACGGAATACAATTATGAGCAAAGTTGTTACTTTTACTGATGTTGTCTTTTTTTTTCTTTAATATCATGACCTTAGACATGTGAAATGGAACATCGTAAATATACCCAGGAAATAATTACTTTCAACATATCAGATTTATTTTTTTAAAATCAGGAAACCATTCGGGAGTGAGGCTTCTCAATATTGTGGCTTTTGCAGTGAAGCTACTTTTAAACACTTTTGCCTCTCAGTTACGTGTGCCCGTTTTCACCATTATTTGCCACCATCTCTGTTGTGCCAATACTGTATTGATCCATTCTGTGAATTTTGGCTAAAAATAGCTTTCCCAAAAGGAGATTAATTTTTATTTCAGTAATATTATGTTTAGCACAGCCCTACAAAGAGTTATTTGGTACAACTCAGAGGGTGAAAAAGTGCAATAAGTACGGGATAGGATACAGTGACCAAGGAAGTGGGGAGTCACAGGGTTTGATCACTTTACTAGGACTTCTTTGCCAAAACTACTGGTTTTCTTGTAAGATGGTAAAATAGAGTTATAAAATATATAAGGAAAAGTAATCTCAAATCAATTGACCAAATTTCATACTTATCTTCTTTAGATAATTAATCATTATTTAAAAACATTAGCTTTATTAATAAAAATTTGGTTTTTATCTTTATTTTTGGTGCTATTTCATAACTGGATGCTGTATCCAGTATACTTGTTTTCTAGGATTTGTAATAGCTTCAGAAGTGAACATTACTACTTTACATGATTGGAAAAAGATTTCTGGCTTCAAAAATATACATGCAGTGTGTAGCTGCCTGATCAAAGGAAGGAAGTAGGCTCATGTAGTGAGTCAGATTGTCCTGATTGTGTGAGTATTGACTTCAGTGGAGCACTATGAAGTTGTAAGAATTTATAGAGCCAACCCAAGAATGATATAGGCTGCCTTTAAAGACATTTTTCTTCTAAGAATCAAATCCCTGTTGTCAGTTCTTAAGTACTATATCCAACATGTCACCAAAAAAAAAAGTTAAAATTGATATAGTGAAGATACTCTATTTGTTTAATATTATGAATACCATGGAGTTCTGTTGACTTTACTGGAACTAATTAACTGTAAAATTAACTTGTTAGTAAATTATTAAGGCAACAGCAAAACTTAAAAGCTTTTCCACTGAAAAGATTACTAGAGTGCTGAAGGCCGTAACCAGTTTTGTTAGCCTGCTTCTAATTGTGCATTTTCTTTTGGAGGCTGGCCTTGTTTTATGTTACAAATGACGGGGGAAAAAAAGAGACAGGAAATCAAAGAGGAAAGAAATAAAAATACTAGGCAGCAAAAAGTTAAGAAATGCAGCTTAGCATTTAAAACAAGTGTGCAGGGTTGGAAGGTGGGGAAAGGAAGGTACAGCCTCAGGCTGCCCTAAATGTTTGTTAGCTGCACTCTCACACTTTGTGGAAAACATATTATGTGCCTGGACATATTTATGTAGCATTTCCATTGCAATACAGTCCATTTGATCCATAGCGGTTGGACTTAATGTGGCTGAGCTCTGACCTCAGTTGGGAAGTGCTTTCTCGCTTTTGTAATTCTAGGTTCTTAACAGCTGTTGCTGAGCTAAACTTATTTTTAGTCATTCACTTGTTTAGGACCCACTAGGTTTACAATTACATAGCTAGCTTTTAATGCGATTTTATTTACTAAGGAAAAGTGGTACTACAATGAAGTTCTGCCCAGTGGCTAGGATCAGATCACTCCCTGAACATATGGGTTATGTTAATGTCTGTTGATTATTGTTTTATCTGAGCTTTAAAATTTAGAAACTCTTTGGGATAGCAGAAGTAGTTATTCTGGGTTATTGTGCAAACTATATTTGAAGCTTTTTCTTTTTTTTTTTTAATTTATCTGCTATTTAAAAACCACATAGAAATAACAGGGTCAACCGAGATTAAAAAGGTGCTTGAATTGACATGCACACGGCTGCAATGTGAGTCAGATAGGAAAGCAGTGATGAGCAGCTGAAAATCTGCATTTTCATGATGAAGTAGTATGTAATACCACATGGTAGACACTTACCTTAATGCATGTGGTTTCAATCACACAACCCTTCTTACCTAATGAGGATCAGGACAGGGCAGCTGAATTGCTGCATGCTGTAGCTCAAACACCGACAAGTGCTCAAGCTGACTCCTAACTTGCATGGGAAGTAAGGTTTAATGACACAAATCATCATCATTCTGTTGCAGCTTTTCCCAGCTGCTAACTGATGAAGGAAGAATTTTGTGTCTGGAATTAGAGTGAGAAGAGAAATGAGTTTAACTGCTTTCCCTGTTTCTCCTATATCCTTGTTCAATCAGTAGAAATGAGTCATACCGAAGAACTGAATTAAAATGGCTCTAGTCAAGTGCAGTTTAGCTGCAGGTGTTTGTGATTACAAAAGGCACATACATGTTTGGAGAATACACGGTTACACTGTTTGCAAAAAGGAAGTCCCATAAATTGCAGATTAACACTTTAGATAGCTAAATAAAATTAATCTTATTTGCAAGAGGCCTTGAATTAGCTATTTTCTAGTATTGTCTTATTGCAAAGACAGGAAATACTCTTCTTGGAAAGCTGAAGAATATTCAGGATAGTTAACATAACCTAACAATTATGACAGACTATTTTAATAAAGCAGATAAATATTGACAAAATAGATTTTTTAAAATAAATCACTTCTATCTTAGTTTATTTAACGTACTTCTCTGCCCATAAAAGGAGTAGTAGAATCAAAAATTGTTATGACGGAATCATTTGCATGGGGACTTGCAGCCTGAGAGCCAGTCCCTTTAAAGGAAGTGGATGAAGATCCAGGAGAGCGATGTAGAACATGGAGAGCATGACTCATATCAGGTTTGGTAGCACACCCAGAGATGGTGAGTGATGAGAAGGTGCTGAAATGGTTAAAGTGAGAGCAGTCGCCAACTGCTGACTTGAGTCTCATGCACACATGAAATGGGCTTTGTAACTGAAGAAAATGTGCCCCAGAGGCAAATACAAGTTTCAACATATGTTTACTCGTCATGTCTTGCAAAACTTGGTATGGATTGCATTTCCTCATCCTGCATGGGATGAAAAAAACCTTGATTGCGGCCTTAAGAAAGAAAAGCGCTGTTTTCACGCTGGCCTGAATGTGAGTCCCACCAGATGGCAGCCTTGGTCCGGCGCTGAGGAGAAGGGAGAGGAACGAGTCGCTCTCGATGTGGAACTCGCCGGTGTCCCTCCCTCTGGTTTCTGGTGGTTCTTCTTTCCCCTTCCTCACCCTTTGCTTTACTCTGGGACTGCATAACGAGATGTAAGCAGAGGTGAGAGTTATTGGTCGCTTGTTTTTCCACAGCCATTTTACTGGGATATGGCTAAGGCTGCTGCTTGCAGGTAATATTTAGTGGTTTTTTTTGTAGGGGCTTTATATCTTCTTTTTCGGTCAAAGATCATCGCTCCCTACATTCCTGGATGAAGCTGTCATCTGCATTTTGTACATGTGATTAGATTGTCTCTGGGTCATACTTCAAATCGTCTCTACTGGTGTTACATCTCTTGAGACATTTGCTATATGCGCTGGTTATGCCCCTGCTGTGTTCTGCCTGCTTTTTCACTGTCGCACGTCTCTCTTTTTGTTATAGCTGCTAGCCTGGGGAGGTAGAAGAAACATTTCTGGAAAACTTAATTGGTTCCAAATCAATGTCTAGAAATTTTTATCCAAGTAAAAGTTAACACCGTCCTTAGGCTGCCCTCAATGGTGTTTTGTTTATAAATGGGTGTTAGTGAACAGGCAGTGACATGGCTTTTATACTCTGCTGTACAAGTAAATAGAACGTTCAAAAAGAGTGTAGAGAGAGAGTGATATATATATATAGTTTTTAAAAAGTTGAAAAATGTTTAGCAACTATAATTTTTAGTTAGATTTTTTTCTTACATAAAACTATCAGTCCACCTGTCATTAAAAGTCTTTTATTCCTTTCTTTGTGATGGGGCATATTGGTGAAATATAGAAAAGATATTTAATAAAAATCAATGTCACTTTGGACTTTCTGTGGCTATCACTCTCTTGGCTGGCACAGGGACACTGGAATTGAGAAGCTGAATCTGTATAGTTGTATCTAACCCACGCTTTCTCATTTTGGAAGGTGAAGGGGTTCTTTAACACACATACCCCATTCCACCCCCCGTGGATGAGAGAAGTTTGTGCTGACAGGGTCATAAATAACACAGGCACGGTGATTAGGATTGGGTCACCAATGTGAAGAACTAACACACTGTGGAAGGAGGCCTCAGCATCCCTAACTCATGTTTTGGTCATTTGCAAGTTGAAGTTATGATTATCGTGGATGGGAACTTCTCCTTCAGTGCAATCTTGCAAACATAGTATAAATGAATTTGCATAGTTTAGAACAAGAGTGACAATTATCATCCATCTTAATTGTTTTTTTCATGCTGTAGAGCCCCATCTTCTCATTCAGATACAATGCATCTTGCCGCATTTTCTCCTTCTCTATTACTTTATGAAAAAAAACACAAAAAATGTGTTTACAAAAAATTCTATTTACAAAATCTGAAGCATGTTAACAAGCAAAGTAAAAGACAATATTTCCTTCCCTCCTTCATGATCTATTCCAGTAATGTTAAAAATAAGTTGTAGCAATAGCAAATTAACAGCGATAAGACACTTGTAATATTTTTAGATTGTCTTAATTCCTTTAATTTCCATTTCTCTACCAAAAATGTTTAACTCTGGCTAAATTAAATATACAATGATATGATACTTGAGTCGTAAACAATAAGCATTTAATCTATACAGAAAATCTTACATGTTGTAGAAGAGCTTTTGGGTTACTCATTATCATGAGTAACTAAGCCCAAGCCCTACTATTAGAGCTGCTTTAGCACATCACCATATTTGATGCACATACTATGCATTTGGTAGGAAAAATGCTATTATTTAAAGAACTCCCTCAGATGGGTTTGATGTTTAAATACTGTGTGTAGTAGTATGACATCTGAGCAAATTTTGAGCAAGCTAACAGAAGAACAAGGCAAGGTTTTCCTATTTCTGTTTAGACAGGCTGCAGGATATGGTATTAAACAGATGATACTGATACTAGTATTTATGGAAGATTTCATCAAACACGTGAAGGTGACTGTTCTTTCTGGAGTATGCCTCTGCTGCTAATCAGCTCCATCTCCATTAACTGCTATCAATACTTCAGAAACAATTAGCCCTCCAGAAACCCTTACTGATTGTGGGCAGCCACTTACCACTTACTACACTTAAGTCTGCCAGTGTGTTTCAGAACACACTATTTCTATGATAATTAAAAATTTCCAGACTTTTTTTAGCAATTATGTATCCTACAGGCTTCATTATAGATCTGTTAGTACTATCACCTTTTCTACTATGGGGATTTTCTCTTGCTGCTTTAACTGGGGAAGAAAAAGTTGCCCACAAAGACAAAGGTGGTTACTTCATTTAAATCTAGTTGCCATATTCTCTTCAGTCTCTTGGTGAGTTTTTATTTTGGTTTTGGTTTTTTATTATCTGTACATAGGAATCATTTTAATACTTTTTGGTTTTATTTTTAAGCAGTATTTGACTGATGACCTCTGATAAAATCTTCTTTTCTCAGTTAACATGGGTTTACATTCCTCCTCTGGCCAGTACCTTTCACTGTTCCGTAAAGGCACCCATTTTCAGTGGAGCGTACCAGGTTTTGTTGCATTCCATTGTAGATGGAGTATGTTTTAGAAGAAGCAAGAACTCTTAACTTAAACACACTAAACAAAAATTAAACAAAGAAAAACGCTCTCAAAAGTAAATTGCAATTAAATACGTAAGTAAATACATATAAAATGTAGAATAGTGTGAATATAGTGTGAAATAGCATGAATTTCTGCTAACCACTTTCTCTGAGTGACTGTAGGTGCATGTGCCTGTATAAAGTGTCTGTGACTTTTTTTAAAATGTAAAAAGAAAATCCCAGTGAGCCACCATTGCCAACTACCTGCTTCCTGTATGCTCACCCTGCTTCTCTTTTAGAGATTCTTGTCCTTGTTCATGATTTCTTTTCACTAAGGCTCCAGTATCTGTTTTTTATAAACAGTCTGTTATTATTTTATGCACTTGTTCAACATGTAGTACAGTTGAGCTTCTCGTTAATACCCTAAGACACTTACACAGTTTTTTTTTCCCCCCAAATAATAAGTGATTATGCATTTTTAGTTAATCCTCTGACTGTAGAGGGAGCTGGTGATAAAGTTGTCAAGGAAAACAAGCTGTTTCTATGGGTACATTTCAACATTGTAGTATTTGGAAACAAAGGACCAGAAACAAAAGGCTGATTTTCATCTTGGTCTTTCCTTTGGGGCTGGGGAGGGAAGGCTGGAGAATATGTGGATTGGTTAAATTAACTGCATTTTATTGAAGGCCCTGAAAATTTTTATAGCTAAGTGTTGTAAGAAAATGATTTGAATATGACAGCTGACCTAAGGAACACTGTCATCTTTCTCCCCTGTGTTGGCACGGGGGCGCTCCATAATACAACAGAAAATAGTGGTAAATGTCCACCAATCTCCATACAAATAAAGAAGGAAGCAGGAAGAAAAATAAGGATTTAGGAGGCTAAATTAGTTTATCATTAAGCATTGACATTTATTTGCTAATATGCTGATTTCTTATTCCTGAAATAACAGAATGATAATAAACCCTCTAACTCTTGCCTTCCAATGTGTCCAAATATGATCTGATGAAACTTCTACAGTGATCCAGTTAGTCAATGGCGATGCCTGTTTTACAGCATCTTCCTGATGAATTCTTGTAGGAGATAAAGCTATCTAAAATTTGTTGGGCATCATATGGTTAATCCAGAGGTTACATAGGCTCCTTTTCATGGTCTTTATATTCTGTGATTAAAAATAATTTTCCCTCTTCAACGTTTTTTATTTAATCTGCAACTCATCTGGCACAAGCCAATGTTTGCCTGGTCACGTATTCTGTAAGAGTACTTAATTGCTTCTTTTGCATTTCGTTTCAACAGAGGTTTGAAATGAATCATGAACCTTTCCTCATTCTGACTTGTTATTTTGTTATAGTTGGAGGATGTTTTACGTATGTGTGTTTATATATATGTGTGTATATATATATAAAAACGTGTTTGTATTCACCATTTACAGCTTGATTTAAAAAAAAAAAGTGATTAAACACAGGGAGAAGGGAATTTAAAGGGAATGTTCTGGTATGTATTACAATGGATATACTGCTTAATTACCTGTCCATTCAGAATCTTTTCATTTTCTGTTTACTGGAGTAAGGGAGTTGTGAGGAAGTTTAATTTCTTTTGTTATCACTTGACATCGGGACCTTGTGTGTGTGAGATCATGTGTGTAAGTGAGAGAGTACACAGTAATTTACAGAAAGATGGAGCACAGTGACAGAAAGGTAACTGCATTACAGGTTTTATGTTTTGCACAGCAGGGGGCTGTATTGAACAACAGTATGTCAAGAGATGTTTATTGTTTTGTTTTTCTGTGTAGACGACTAGTGACTACATAGGGTATTTAATTTTAAAAATGTATCATGTCTTAATTCTGTTTAAGGCTTAGCCAAACTTCTCTCACTGGTGTTAGTCCTTGTTTTGGAGGACTGAATATTACAGTACTTGGTTTCATAGTAGTTGGTTTTAACATCTATATCAAGATGTTGAAAAGGTAAATTCTTCTAGCACCTAAACCATTTCTTCTTTTCCTCTTGGAATTTTATTCCTGTATGGTTTTGCTCATAGTACATATGTATGCTGTCCATGGACTTTTTTGACCAGCAGTGTCCTTCAGGTCTATATATGTGCTTTGCATAGTTTTTTCCTGTCAGCCTGAGGAGGTCTCTTTTACAGCTCCTAAATAGCCTGTTTACAACAAGACAAATGTGAAATATTCCCTTACTCTGTACACTGCAGTTTGAAAAACTGTATACGGTAACTTTGTGGTTTCTTATGTTCCTCTATTAATGTGGCAACTTCATGCAATTGAAGCAGCTGTCCCTGCCTCCCAGAGGAACACTGTCCATGAATGTTCTGTCTGTTTGTTTTTCTAATAAACAGTACAGATGGGATGTGATCATGTTTTCCTCCTACCATGCTACTGCCTCAAGCCTTTTGGCAACTGAGTTCTACCTACAGAAACACATAATTGTCACGCAGGGTAGGTAGGAAGATTGACAAAGGACTCTAGAACTGGCAAAAACTTGTTTTGGGTTCTGCATCTCTAGTGTCCTGATTTAAAGGAAATGGTTTTGTGTTACCAAGTTCCATCGAAGATATTGAATATTATTTCCTTGCCCATTTCAAGTCAAGGTGTTTTAATCAGTGATACAAATAATAATTTTTGCCAAGCAAGGGATCAGTGACTGTCTATTTTGCTAAGCTATTGGTAGTCCCAGGAACGGTCTCATCCATCATCAGATTACAGTTGATTTAAGATTTGCATCTGCTAGGTGAATGGATGAGGGTAGTTAGTAGCCTGGTGGAATGAGCAGCTGTTTCACCTGACGACGTTGCTGATGCTTTTTCTCAGCCTAATCTAGCAGTTTAGAAATTGCTCAGGTAAACAAAACTGGTCTATGGAGCAAAATTTGGGATGCCTGGTTGTCTTGCTTTGTTACACGCTTCATGAAGTGGAAATTTTAACAAAGCACATGAATTTCCTTGGTTGCCAGTACTGACTTGTGTAGGAAAACAAGCTCAGTTTTCAACATACCTGTATTTATTTGAAAGTCAAATATCGAGAATTTCAGGTTCTTTACACAGTGACTTATACACTTTGAGATTTCTGTAAGAATGGAGAGGTTTTTGTCTGAAGCTGTTGTAAAGGTGTCACGACATCCACTTTTTATTATGTGTTTATTGTCTATTAGACATTGTAATTTAGTGTGCAAAGATTTACACTCATGATATCGGAGCATGCTTACAATAAATGTCTTCTATGATAATTTAATGCCTTAATATCATTGTTGCGATCAGTTAAATCTCGAATGCATTATAGGGAAAATTTTTGTTTGAGGCTTTTACTCACAGTAGAACTCACTCACTGCAAGTGTACTGCAACTCCATTCCTATTCTGCTAGAGCGAAGATGTAACTGTTCTGATCAGGTTTCCATTTAAAGACAACTTAAAAATACTGTAATGTTTCTTTTCTGCATGTTCACAGTGCAGTCGAGTTTGGAATGGTCATTGTTTACATATTTGATACAGTGTTAGTATATATTTCTTTGTGGTTTAGGTTTAACATTATATATTTTTTACTTGCTAGTGATTTAAAACTTTTGTCTCTTGAGAACAGCCACCTGATTTTGCGAACTTTGGGAAAAATCATTGCACTCTTCCCCCCTCCCCCCCGAGTAGGGTCGTTGATTCTATAATGATAATTGAAAGAAGAACAGACTTTTTCCCTTTTCCATAGATTTACTTGAAGGAAAAAAGTTATGACACGTTTTGAGTTTAAAAGAAACAAAACCCCCTAACTTTTTGTCTTTCTCAGTAGAACCTAAGCAGGAGTGGGAGCTGGAAGTTATGAAACCATTTACTTTACTTTTCAAGGTACCTAGAAAAGTCAGATTTTACAGCAAGATGTATTGTGTGGTTTAAAGAAAGCCTAGTTTCCTCAGGAAATGGTACATGACTGTGCTGTTTGTCTCTTGCTAGTAACTTTTGAACCCATTGCCCAGTTTCATTTTTAAAAATATATAAAAAACATCGGAGCCAATAAACTCAAGTTTTAACGTAACTATGTATGGGTGGAGGCAAGAGACCCCACTTAGTACCGCCGTTGTGAGGAAGGCTGCCAGAGCACAGCCGGCTTATGTTCTCTTGGCAGGAGCCTACCAGCAAATGTGTTGCTCTAAACTAACCACAGCCCTTTCATGGCAAGAGTGTCACGGAGGTAACGAGAGCAGGAGCGTGCTGAGGGGTGGGACGAAACACAGGGCCTGCTTCCCCAGGAAACCAGTCTTCATCAGCTCTGCCCCTTGCAGAGTCTGTTCGAGTGGGAGTGTGGGGGCTACGGAGTGGTACCTGCTTGCCACAAGATGATGCCTCTGCTGTTGCCCTGCGTGCTCAGTGCTGTATCTCTGTTCTTTACATTCCGATTGAGATCATGAGGTCACATGCCATACATAGGATGTGGCTGCTGCTTCACTTAATTTCCCTGACACCTTACGAATGAGAAAGAGAAGCTTCTTATCGTTAATCTTGACGCTTAACAGCCCATACTGGAGCATCAGACTTGCAAGGCTGAGCTCTTTGTGTTCTTCACCGATATGCAACTTCTAAGAGATTGGCTCATCACCTCGCCGCATACCTATTCTTTCTCAGTTTGAAGTTGTCAAGGTTGGGAGATGTGCCTGCAGGGCTGTTGGACAAATAAAGTTGTCAACGAACCTTTGCAGCGTCATTACATTGTTAATGTGTTTATTGCAAAAGACTCTAGTTGGAGGTGGGGATAGTATTGGATGAAGTGAACTCTCTTCGTAACAGTTTTTCGTAGAATCATAGAACAGCATTTTTGATCATTTGGAAATGAAAAGTGCTGTACCAAAAGCAAGATGGTATTTTATTAATCAAGAGATATGGTGTACGTGGTTTGGAAAAAATCCAACAGCTTCAGAAACATATTTCACATATTCAAAAGAAGTAGGACCGTTTATCTTATGTTCCTGTCGCTCTGCTGGCTACCAACAGTAGTTGTTGTATCTATGACCGTAAAGGAAACGGTAAATAATTTTGCATCATCACTGATCAAACCAACATCTGTTTGATTTCTTCCCTTGTGGTTTAGGACTCTCTTACCTCAGCTGCTGTAGTAAGTAGGAATATTGTCCTTGTGTTTTGATGCTTTCTATGTTCAGACTGAAAAAGCCTTTTCTCTTGTTTTTGTAATTAGCAAGCTTTTCAGTTTTTACAGTGAAATACTGCAGTGTATGTCTACATCCTAACCCTAATTAATATACCTCTTTGAAACCCAAATACATTAGCTATCAGCAAGAGTAAGAGCAGAGATAAACGTGCCCTGATTTAAAGGCATGGCATTAAAAAAGATTCAGAGGAAACGTAAGTGATGAATGTCTTGGAAAAAAAAAAAAACAAACGTGATAAAAATACAGAATGAAACGATGTGCAATTGTGCAACTGCTAACATTCAGCAATGTAACAAAAAAAACTATAACTAATTAGTGTAAAACTAGTAGTTTCTGCATGTCAGAGTGAATCTTCTACTGATATGGAAAATAACACTCAGCCAGGCATTGCAACACAGAAATAGTTTAGCAAAATACCGCTATAGCTCCTGAATGATGACGTGAGGGCGGCTTGACCTGAGGAGGAGCAGATAAGTAGCCATCTAGAGCCACAAAGATAACGAGAACTGTTAACCGGAACCCTGTTGTCCGTGAGGAACGACCTGAGAAGGAGCAAATAAGTTAATGGGAACTGTTCACGACATCTGGTAATAACTCCCCTGAATGAATTGTAATAATCCAGCCTATGCTAATGAATATGCATGACTTTGCATCATAAAGAGGCGCTTGTTTTGCGATACGGTGTGCAAGTCTGTGGAGGAGAGATCCCCCTTGCACCCAGCGCTGCAATAAACATATACCCGCTTTGTAACTCTCCGGGAGTTGCGGAGTTTCCTTCCGCGCGTCAATTTGATGACCCGTGGGACCCTCTCTGTCCGGTTGCGGGACCTGCAGAAGACGGGACTCCTCTGGGCGCCCCTGAGATTTCTCAGGAGGACTCCCCAACTCACTCGGATCACCGCGGGGACAGACAAGGACCATCATCGGCAGACCAGGTATGTTTTAATCAAGTAAGGGGATACCTGTAAGGCATGAGGAGACGTCCTACGCGAGGTAAAGAACCCTACCCCTGGAAAGGTGGGGTTTGGGGTTTGAGTCCTCAGTCAAGTAAGGAGAGACCTGTAAGTCATGGGGAGATGTCCTACACGAGGGGACTTGGGGTTTGAGTCCCCATAAGGTGGTAACTGGGTACGTTCTGTACCCCGGCTAACGGTAACTCAGGTTGTATGCGGCATTGCCATAATCACTGTCATCTATTGTAAAATCTGGTACCGTGTATTTCGTAAAGTTTATACCATCTAAAGTTTATACCACCTAATATTAGCGTGTATAATAAGGCCTTAATTAATTGAAGACCTGGGGGGAAGATAGGAAAAGATAGATGGGCAAGAACTCCCCACGGTAATAAATAATATTCCTTGTGTTGCTATGGGCAGTAGTTATGGCAGAGCATAGAAAATCCCACTGGGGAACAGAGGCCCTGTATAAATATCTGAGTCAGCTGATATTTGCAGGAAACCTGTGTAGCACTATCAAGCAAGTAACACAGCAGTGCAGTCTGTTTGCAGAATAATCCCAAAACAGGAACTAAAGCCTGGCCCGGCCAAATAGGGAAAGGGAATTATCCAGGACAACAGTGGCAAATTGATTTTTTCAGAACTCCCAAGAAAAGGGGGTTTCGATACCTGTTGGTCTTGATGGACACCTTTTCAGGGTGGCCAGAAGCATTCCCTTGCCAAACTAATAAAGCCAGGGAAGTTACCAAAATACTATTGCAAGAAATAATACTGAGATTTGGGGTTCCCATAGTAATCTCATCAGATCAGGGGCCACACTTTATTGCAAAGATTGTTCAACAAGTTAGTAAGCTTTTGGGAATAGATTGGCAGCTTCATACCCCACGTAATCCTCAATCAAGTGGTCAAGTAGAAAAGATGAATCAGCTGATTAAGCTGCAAATTGTAAAATTAGGTCAGGAAGCTGGTTTATCTTGGCACCAGTCATTGCCTTTAGCACTCCTGAGAATTAGGACTAAGCCCAGAACGAAGGAAGGGCTAAGTTCTTTGGAAATAGTGTGTGGGAGACCCCACGTTGTACAGGTGGGAACATCAACTCAAATCGGGGATGAGATATTAACTGGTTAGATAATAAGTGCAAAAACAGCTTTGGGAAATAGAGAAGCTGGTTTTGGGGACTAGAGCCCGGGGTCTTGATGGGCTCGTGCACAATATTGAACCTGGTGATTATGTGTATGTCAGATGTCTTTCAGGTTCACCTCTGGAACCAGAGTGGGAAGATCCGCTCCAGCCTTTGCTAACCACTCACACGGCAGTCAAGATTGGGTACATCACACCAGAGTGAAGAAGGCCCCTAGACCACGGTGGGAATTGGCATCTACTGGACCACTGAAACTCCGTATTCCACCAAAAGATGGACAATGATTGTTGTTAGCATCCTAGGATTTTGTCTAAACATGGGGCAAACATGGGAGCAGATTGTTTTTTACGTTTAACCACGAATATTTCTCAAACTGTCAGCTTGTCAGATTGTTGGATAAGTACAGCTCTTCCCAAAAGTAATATGGAATTCCCATTTTTCAGAGTTCCAGTGAGGTTTCTAAACTGGAGCTGGCCATATAACATTAACTTCACCTTAGTACCCAATGGCCTAGGAATGCGCTGGCAAACAGGTGGAGAATGTCTTCCAGGTAACCAGCAGATTAAGCTTCCTACTGGGGAAACGCTTTGTTGGAAATTGGAAGAAGGGCCCCTACACCCACACTTGCCTAAATATAGTTGTACTAATACAAATACGAAGATGCGGTTTGATCTACAGGGAATAGATTACGGGGGAATTTTTATTAGAAGAGTCAATAGTAGTGCAGAACAGGTAGGACACTTTAGTGATACAGAAATGAAAAAACTAAATGGCACTGTATGCACACTAAATGAGACTAGAGGGTGTCCAGGTCCAATCATTATGGGATTAAATCATAGCCTCCTGTATGAATGCATACTGGTTGGACTGTGGTGGCTATGTGGAGATGGATGGGCCAGGAAATCCTTGCCCCAATATTGGGAAGGAACCTGTACAACGGGTTATCTCATACCCCATATGAGATATATGGCTATATAAAATATAGCCAAAATAGAGCTAAAATATATAGCCAGACTGATTCATTGACCAGTATATGGAGGACACCCCCTTGGAAACATATACAAGAAGTGTCAAATCCTCTAGTAGAACGAGATACTGATTTTCATAGTTTTGTGAGATGGTTAATTCCTTTGTTAGGAGTAAGTGAATGGGAAAAAGGGATTATTAACATTTCGGCCAATTAGAACAAATGGAAAATCTCACCCTTGACGCACTACAAGATGTTCTAGGGGAAGTAAGCTCTTTAAGTGAAGTGGTTTTGCAAAACCAACTAGAGTTAGACCTTTTATTGGCTAAAGGAGGAGGATTGTGTGCAGTTATTAATCAAAGTTGTTGCACTTACATTAATCAAGAAAAACGGGTAGAAACAGATTTGCAGAAAATATGGGAGAAGAATCAAATTTTACACCAAGTAGCTCAAGATGATACTTCATTTGGTTTCTCTGAACTTTGGGAAAAGCTCACCTTTTGGTTACCTAATTTTGCATGGCTACAGCAACTCATTACATGTATTATGATCATTGTGTTAGGATTGCTAGTTTGCTGTATGTTGCAATGCTTTGTGTGAACGTGTAACAGACCGGTAGCAAATATGAGGAATGGAAGAAACATAAGGTAAGGCAAAACATTGGAAGTGGCAAGTATTTTGCCAAAACCCTTAGAAGGGAATGGCATTATATAGCAAAAGAATTTGCAAAGGAGAAAAGAAAAGGGGGGACTTGATATGGAAAATAACACTCAGTCACTACTATATATTATAAAGTTGTTACAAATAATAGAGTATTTTTTTTGGGAAAAAAAAAGATACTGTACTAGCTTACGTGATGAGAATATGTCGATATCTGTGAGGGCGAATAGCCCAAAAATTTTTATTTCTTCAAAAGCAAATAATCTCTGGCAAACTTACGTTAAAGATTATTCTGATACGAGTTACTGGAGCACACTATGTTATTCCTTGTGGTTTCATAAATAACTGTGGAAAAACTTCAAAGTTTCTTATACAGCTGTTTATTTCATAGGACTTTGTGACAATCTTTTCAGTCGTAATGTATTATATTGTATTATATGACATTAAAAAAGCTGTATTAGCTTTTTTTTTTAATGTGCTTGGATAGGAAAGTTTTAATATGTGTGCTCTTGTAAAATGGTTTTGGGCTGAAATTACTGTAATGTAGTTACTGTAGTTATATTGAAGAGACTAGAAAACATAACCTGTTGCTGGCAGAAGTAGAGATAAGTGAACCTTTTCTGTCCTGAGTTGATATGTTGAATGGAGCTTTAATGGAACAAGAGTTTCAAGAGGTTTTACTCCTTTGCATTCAGGGGTTTCTATAGGAATTGCTATGGCAACGTCGATGCAGAAAAATTAAATATACTGGCAACTTATTAAAGCAAATTAGTTGTATTTGTTACATAGCTACTAAAAATGTTTGCTTGTCTACAGATGTTTCAGCTGTGAGTATCTTAAATATTTTGTTAAGTATAGTTGTGTTTATTGTACCTATTGATCTTCATAATCTAACGAACTGGAGGTGTCCTCTCCCAGGTTCCCTAATCCTCTGAAAGAAAAGAGAGTTTCATTGAATGCATATCTTTAAAACAGAACCTAAAGGAAAAAAAAAAAAAAATTCTCAACTCATGGTACTTTAAATTTCTGAATAAAAAACTCTAGAAAGAGGGAAGGGTTGTTTGAAAAAGTTGAAACTTTTCCTTCAGCCTTCATATAAATATTGAAACTCATTCCCTGTGAGAGGTTTTGTTATTGATAAATTGATTAATTCCTGACTTTTTCACTTCTTAATATTCTGTTCTTTATGTAATTGACAATGCTTGAAGTGTGGGAGAAGTTCTGTTGTCTGTGTTTTAGTTACGCCACAGTAAAATATTTGCTTGTTTCCTGAGCAGAGACCCAGTATACTGTGGAATTTAACCTTTGGTGTGATTTTTATGTCCAAGTTATTGAACTATATGGCAAAGCAGCTAAAAGGAATTTGCCATGACAGCCTGCAATCCTTCAGGCATGGCAGAGGGCATGTCTAGTTTAGACATGAAATTACATGATATGATTTGAGTTTTTCGGGGGAATGGTTACTACACACTGAAGTTAAGTCAAGGCATGATTGCATACATTTGGAGAAGTTGAGTTTATTAGTGCCCGTGGTGACAGGCCTGTTACAATCTCAAGATCAGACGTTCTGGTCTGTCTGTGTAGAAATTACAGCAGTGGTTCTTGCCACTCATTGTAAACCACTTTTTCATGCAGAAGAATCTTTCTTGATGAAACAGTATTCTGAAAGTTACAATCCTCTGTAACTGATGGCATTGGATAAAAGCAGGTTTGCTTCCTTGACTGACTGGCTTGATGCCGTATCCTTGAGAGCAAGGTGTGAAAAGTATCATGCAGCACTCTTTAAAAGGTGTGCAGGAGTTTTTCACTTTTCAACAGAGAAGCCTCTAAATTGGCTATAGGCTTAATGACATAATGATTCTATTTGACATTTTTGTTACAAACCTACATTTTTGGCCTTTTCAGTTGAAACACAAGTTATAATCCAGAAAAAGATAAAGTTGCAAATGAAGGTATAGGGAAATAGCAGCACAGGAGATTTATAATCTTGTCTTGGATTGAGTTGCTCCCAAATGTTCCTTGTTTTAAATAGCGTTGCCCTCTTTATTCGGTCCTTCTGATCTTTCTAAATGCTGGTAGTGGACAACAGCTTCGCAGGAATTCATGTTTACTTTCAGAAAGAGCTAGATGATATGAATCCAAACAAAAAATTTTCAGAAAACACCCATTTCCTTTATCAAGAACATGATGTGATGGCACTTGAAGGATCACTTTGAGGGTATTAGCAGCTTCTCTATAGGCTAACTGAAAATGCTATTTGGTTGGATTTCACAAACTGCTGAGAAATCCCTTGTCTTCTTTCTCTGAGTGAACATTTTTGTTTCTATCTAACCAGGAAGTATCCAGTCTTGCTAAACTAAGTGCATTTCCCAGGCTTCAGCTCTCAATGAGAGCTTACTTTTACTTTGAAAACAAAATGGAGTATTTCCTTGAGCATGAATATTGAGAGGGTTTTGCCTGGAGGCTTGCTTTTTCTGACACTTTCATGATGGGGGCTATTTAAGCATTATCGTCAGATCTCTTTCTTTCCCGCGGACCAGAGAATCTTTTCTGTATGGCTGATTGTAGGGTGGAGATGAGCACACGTTTCTTTTTAACGAGTTGTTCTCTGTAAAGAATTCAGCATGCATCTGTGGTGCTGCAGTGGGATGGGGCAATGGCTGAAAATTAACAAACATGTTACTGCCATTTCTTCTTCCTGATAATATTGAAATACTATAGGAATAATTTTAGGCTGCACCTTCAAAGTGAGCAAGTGAATAATCTTTCTAATCTTAGCTTTTACAATATTAATGAAACAGTGATATTTTGTTATAGAAACATAATACAGGACTTTCTTCTCATCTTCCCCAGCATTAATGCAGCTGTACCCTTGTCAAACAGCAGAAAAGCCTGCGTTCTCCTGTTGGCTAGTTGCCAGGACTTTCAGTTGTGAATAGTTTGTATATGTCAAGGCAGATGCTTTTATAGTGGTGTGTATCAGATATAATTTTTTGTGTAAGCCTGCAGTAGTTACAGATGAATAAATAATGTTTAAACTTTAAATCAAGCCTATGCTTCTTCATAAGGTGAAATTTTACATCATTAGGAATATCTGATTTTTACATCAAAATGTAGGACTTGATCTTCAGTTTTTTTCAATTTCATTTTTACAGGAAATTAATCAAATGCAGAAATGAAAAAATGCAATTTGTAGCTTCTTTGGGTTTTATTGGTGATGGGATATTTTATGGTGCTGTGCATTGATTCGTAGTATAAATAAACATGTTATTCAGAAAACATGGGAAAAGAGTAGGTGTGGGACAGCTCGCTGGTACATGTACCTGCTGCAGTAATGCAGGTTTTCATCTGCACATATCCAGATTCATAAGGGCTGTTTTTCTTTCGTAATGCGTTTATGACACATAGTTTATGATAGTAGGACAGTAAAAGATTATGTTAGTATTCAGGAAATCAGCCAGCTAGTAAAAATCAGTCATCTGTGTTTTCTTTGGTTAATATTTTTGTTTATCTCAAGGTGATAAGTGTCCAATGTTGCTCAGCTAAGTGTTGGGACCTTTTTTCCCCCCAGTTATTTATCAGTAGATGCTATAGGAGCTTCGAGACCTCATGACTGCAGGATTTGACCTTGGTAAATCAGACATACACACAATCCTTGAGATACACCTTTCTTCCTAAAGGCAGAGTATCAAGTAAACTCTCCATATGAACTTAAAACTTGCTGAGCCAAATTCTACTGTGGTAAATTCTTTTTTCCTTCTGGAAAATAAATGACATTTTCCACAATCTCCTTTTAATGCCAAAATACACAGGCCTTGTATAGAAGAGAAATGGTACTTGAGATTTCAAGCGGAGGAGTCTGTTTTTTAAGTAGATCAGACCATGTTGGTTTTTTTTCTGCTTTTAAAATCAGTACTAAAGGTACCTTAACTTATTATTATCCATAACAAAGCATCTGAGAGAATCAGTACTGTTCAAAACTATTGTTCCAAGCTAAAATGCTCTTGCATATCTCAGGCTTCACTAGGCAAAACACTTCGAATTTTTTTTTTAGTGTAATTTAGTATCACAAATATCTCAGTGTGTTAAAATAAATGTGCTTTTATGAACAGTATATTAGTGTACACTTTTGATAGGCTGAGCAGATGACATTACAAAGAACAGTTCTGAACAGTAAGTACTATTTGGTTTTTAACAATATCTTCATAAAATATTCACAGCTGTACTAACCTTTTAGTTTTGCAGATTGAAAATAATTTTTACTTAGCACAGCTTGTCTCTAAGTGATTTGAGCTTTCCTTTTATTCTCTGAGTGAGTATTCATGTAGATTTGTGAAATGCACTTTTATTTTCAAACAGATGTAGCACTGGAGTATTTTAAACAAAACACACGCAGCTTGGATGTTAATATCTGAAAAAATACTATTGTGGTCAGTGATTCTGTGTGCAGAAGGACTGCAGGATCAGATGAAGACGTAAAAGTTACGTGACCATAATATAAACTACTGTAAATCATTCATTTATCTCATCATCATGCTTTGAGACAGATGACACTTTTTTTTAGTAACTGTAAGAGAAACTTTAGAACATTCGGTGCGTGTTGTAGCTTTTAGATTCTTTTATATACTTTTATTTATTGATTGTCATTATATAACTAACCTACAGCACTGTAAAGGTTGCACAAAAACCTCCACTGATTTATTCTGGGAGATATGTTAATTTGGTGTCTAAAAATTGTCTAAAGATTTCATTAAGAACGTATTTGTCCAACAGATACTTTTATTGTGTCTATTCATAGAATATGTGTGAGGCAACCTAAACAAGGAACCTTGCACATCTTAAGGACAAAGGCATTATTTTAAGACTTTTTATTCTTTTCTTAGCATTGTCAAGAAAATTCTGGGGAACATAGCTGGATTATATCCTGAGTTTTATGCGGACAGAATAGTTATAGGTCATATTCAGTCTTTGCAAAAACTCTACAGTTTCACTGATCTGCCCTGTAAATGTTATTGCTGCTGGTGACAGGTGAGAAGAAAAGAATTCAAGTTTTACTTTTAAGTTCCAAGGCAGAGTTTGAATATGCTAGATATGTACTTATTAATTTCAACAAATGTGAAATATAAGGATTGTTTTTGCAAAACCATTTTAAGAAGGATCAATGTTTTTTTTTCCCATACAAGCATTTATGATGATGCTAGTTTAATATGAAATAGTGGATTTTTTTTTTTTTTTTGTGAATGGAAGTGGCAAATTGGACAACATAAACATACTGTAAGACAAATAGTTCTGCAGTCTTGATGGAGACACTTGTTAATTTTTAATTCAGTATTCCACAGTGGAAACCAACTGACACTTAGATTAGAGATAAGGGAGAAATTCTTCACTCTGAGGGTGGTGAGGCTCTGGAACAGGTTGCCCAGAGAAGTTGTAGATGCCCCATCCCTGGAGGTGTTCAAGGCCAGGTTGGATGAGGCTTTGGGCAACCTGGTGTAGTGGAAGGTGTCCCTGCCCATGGCAGGGGGGTTGAAACTAGATGATCTTTAAGGTCCCTTCCAACCCAAACCATTCTGTGATTCTATGATTTATCTTTAATCCACTTTAATACTTTAATTATTAGAGTTTCTGGCAACATCTTGTCTTTATTGTATATGAACTTCTGTACTACATACTTAGCTGTGGGAAAGAAAACAACACCTCTATCTGCAATAGGTTTTTTATTTCACGGTTTATCTTGTTCTTTCTCTCTTTTTTTTTTTCTTCTTTTTCCTCTTCTCCACCTCTACAAGCAATTTTCTTTTGCAAAGCTTTGCTTTCTGTTGGGCAGTTTGTAATACAGCCTTGTGTTACAAGAAGGATAGGGAATTGATTTCTTGTAAGTAACCTAATAAACTATATAAATTAACTCATGGGCACTAGAAGTTTTAGAACTTTTATTCATGCTGATTTAGGACTTTAAGTGATTATTATGGATCACAGAATCTGGGACTTTACGAATCTCAAGCTTATAATTCACTGTATGTTTAATTCAGTGGCCGTTTACTCTCCGGGCTACAAAATAGTGGTAGAAGCACCTTGGTTAAAGATAGAGATACAGCTGAGAGGATATTACCGGTGTCAAAAGTTCCTGTATTTCTGTTTAATAAAATTCCAAATGATCCTTATTGAACAGCAGGATCACTAGGAAACTAGCAGGCAAGCAAATCAGTATAGTTCGGTCATTCCCTAGTAAACGTTTCAAGGGATCTAAGATACATCTGAGTTACTAAGATGTGAAGATGCTATTTCCAGGGCTTATTTTTCCTGGGCTGGAACTTAAAGATCAAATGTAAGATGAACAGTTAAAACTTCTGCTAAAGAGGAGGAGGAGGATGTTGACACAGAAACAGATAGACATGGCTGAAGGTTCAGTATCTTCATGGGCTGCCTTTCCTAGTGGCAAGCCTCTGCTTGCACTTTTCTCAGACTGGACAGACTTGCTTTCAGGCTTTTATTTCCAAAACTTTCCATAGTGATCTCCAAACCAAGCTCAGCTGACAGGTTTGACTGTCTCCCTCCTGCAATCTGAAGAGTTCCTATATAGTCCCACCTTCCAGTCTTTTGTTCTTAAAACTGCAGCACTGAAAAGAAAATATTTTGGTGACTTTTAGCTAAATGAAAAAAGATCCATCTGTAAGAAGGGTCAAGTGTTATAAATTACAGCTTTGAGATTACTGTTGCAAGTAATTATAGGGAGGAACTCCTCTCTTTCCCTCACGCGTTGTGTACTTCCTTTTCTAAGCCATGATCTGGCCTGTGCTCATCTATTTGATGTGTTTCAAGAGTGTTAGTCACATGCATGCAGTTACAGGGACCATTCCTCTCTTGTTCTCGACATCTGAAAAAGCCTTACTGTAATATCGGAGTAATTTATTTTAGACTTTTCTGCCTCTCAAAATCAGATCGGCGCATCACTGTTAATGCTTATTAGTTTGCCTCCTCTTTCTATCTTTGAGCTAATGTTTGAATTCCTTCTGTTTGTTGCTACGTACTTGTGCCAGTCATGACTTCTATTATTGGTCTAGTTGGTAAATTATTTTATTTCCACACCAAGTGGGTCTAGTACACCTGTTGATACGGTGTCCCTCCTATCAAGGCATAACATTTATTGGTTATTTCAAAAATAGAATTCTTTGACAGTTTAGTGGCATTATGTTTTTGTATTTAAAATACCAAATAGTAATTTAGTATTTTAATAGTTTTATAATACAGGCTGTTTCTTAATTAGCTTATATGCTACTGCAATTCAGAAATATTTGTCGAGTAAACACAATGTTCAAAAGTAACAGTAGTAGTGCCCTATGGAAAAAAGAGCAAGACATTAATTTAAAATGTATTTGAAAAATCTTCAATACAATTCTCAATGATGTTGACAGACAGTTGAGAAGACCAAGAGATGAAAATAACTTTGATAGTGAAGTACCAAACTGAAAACTGTGAGATCTCATTTTCAGTAGAACTACATGTTGTTATTTGAGGTGCAGTTGAGAACTTGTATTTTACTTCATTTTGATTTTGGGGTGTGTTCAGCTGAAAAATGCTGGTTCAGAGTGATGGTCGTAAGCAATTTATGAATATGTTTAGCCTAGATGATTTCTAGTTATGGGAGCACTGAGATGTCTAAAACAGTTTTCAGTAAGATAGAAGGACAGTACTTTTGGAGTTTAATATCTTGGTAAGTTTGAGACCAGCTATATGAAATGGTTGCTTGTAACAGGAAATTAGACTTGATGTATTTGCTGTGTTCCAGATGCAAACTTTGAATACTCCTGATAGAAGAGAAAATAGAGAAATAATAGCCAGGACAGATACATAAAAGGGAAAGTTTTTCAAGAAATTATTTAAGGTAGTCTATAGGGTGGTAAATGAGTGTAATACTTTAGCCTGATGTCTGCTTGTTAGAAGAGTGCTGCACACATTGAGTGAAAAAAACAATTTGTGAAGAATTTTGTTGCAACCTATATGTATAAGATCAGGCCAGTAAATCATGGAGGAACACATAGTGACTTTGATATGTTTCACTATCTTTTTAATTAACTCTTTTTTGGTAAAACTGGCTTGTTTCCATAGCCTGCTGTATTGAAGGCTCTTTAATATCACTACAATAGTGTTAAAAAGAAAAGAGCCATTGTGAACAATAGAGGTTCATCCTCACCGAAATAAAGTAAATTTCTTGACTCATCAGATAAGGAAGGAGGATACCTGTTGAGAAAATTGGCAAAATGTAGATTTTAATATTGTCTGCTCTCTATAAAGACTGGCTGTTGTTGTGTAGTCTGGGATGCTTTCAGTGAGTGGGAAGGCTACAGGTTGATAACAAATCATCAGTCATCACTCCTATTCTAGTGGATGGCCTTTGGTTTAGTGTAGATGAATGATACAGCAAACATGTTGCTTATTACAGAGTTCTCAGTTCTTGTTGCAGGATGGTTGTAGAGAGAGATAATTTTTAATGAAGCTTTCATTTCCCTTCTAACTTTTCTCTAAACTGTCATAAATCCTAATATATTTGAGTTGAAATGTCTTTTGTTTCCCCTATATTCAGCTTAATTAAAATAGAACTAGTGCAATTCTTGATAAACTGGGGAAAATAAATGCATGAACAGCATTAAAATATGAAAGAAAAATGCAGAAGTGTAAGTTTAAACATGAGGTTTTTTTTTGAAAAGTGACTAAGGAGCACAAATCTATAGAAAGCTCTCAGTACTTTTTGGAAAATCTAACTCTGGTTCTAGTGTGAGATCATCTGTAAATAAAAAGGATGCAAAACACTGTTAGGACAATTGATAATATGTGTAACTTGCTCTTGTTAATCACGTTTTTCTCTTTTAATAATACAGTTCCAGTTCCAGTGAGGCTTTTGGGTTAGAAATTCAGTTTCATAATATTTTAACTTTGGAAGCTGTAGTAGCAGGATTTATTAGCGGGACAGTCCTTAACGCTAAGGTCTGTCATGTATGCTGCCTTGTGCTTTTTAATGACTGTATCAATGTGCTTCAGATATTGATATGCTTTGTGGTTGGCTGGCTGGTAGAATGAAAAACTGAGAAGGTTTAAATATCAACCTTTGATGTTACAAAAATGACTCAATTGTCTCATGATTATTATTTGAATTGTGTTGGCATGTAAAAATGTCTACTGTCATCACGGTGCGGTGCTATGATGTGTTTTAACGCACATAATAAGAAAAATGTCCATACACCAAATATTTCACATCAAAATAGAGCACACAAAAATGACAGAGTGGACTATTGCTATCCTGACTCCGCAGAAGAGAAACGGGCACGGTGTGTTGGAGTCCCTCAGGCACTACACGCAGCAGGAACGACTCCTGCATCTTTCATGTGTTAATCCTGTGCTTCAGCTGTAAACCGTCTGTCCTGTTCTTGTTGGATGGTGAGGTTTGACAGGCAGCCATTTAATTAGCTATTTTTTAACCAAGTTTTTGTGTTCTTGTTATTATTTGCGATCGCTTCTGTAATCTGTATAATTGCATGGTTGGATTTGCAGTGTACTCGGCACTTGGGTCCCTCTGCCAAACTATTTCTGTTTTGTCAACTTCAACTGGTCAGTTAAGCTTTGATCTGACTTCATGTGTAAAATCTCAGCAATGTTTGCCTACCTTTGTAAAGTAATTTAAGATCGTACTGGTGAAAAGCACTCATTAAGAGCGAAGTGGAGAATGTTATGGTTACTTTTCAGAAGTAATTGTACAGCAATAATTATAGGGTAGGAGAAAGGTTTTGGAAGGAGTAAAAACAGAAGTCAGCTTCTAGATTTTTAGTGTCACACAAAGGTATGGCTAGCTGGCTTCACATCGATGCTTCACATAGCTTCACTGTTAGGATTAAAGGCTTTTTAGTGTCCCCAGCTAGTACTGCTGACAGATTGCACCATCTTGCATCACATGACATAATTTCAGCTTCATAGACAAGTTGTTCAGGTCAGGGTTGTCTCTGCTTGTTGAAAATCAGTAGGAATAATAAGTCGTTGTCAGACATCAACCCAGTGCTTCT
This sequence comes from Tauraco erythrolophus, assembly GCF_009769465.1. Classification (NCBI taxonomy): domain Eukaryota; kingdom Metazoa; phylum Chordata; class Aves; order Musophagiformes; family Musophagidae; genus Tauraco; species Tauraco erythrolophus. Next base: position 14,331,844 of record NC_141476.1, read on the forward strand.
CTGAAGGCTTGTAAGGCTGCCATGTCCCTTACCTCTCAATCTGAATTAAAACATTTAACTAAACTGAAGAGAGACACCTATCAGAAGTACAGCCAAGGAAATCTGAGGTGGCTTAGTACTTGAAGCTTGTGTTTTTCTTTTCTCTCTATATTGTCACTCTGTAGTTGATATAGAAAATATGACAGCTGAAAATGTAAACGCTTTTCTTTGTCTCATCATGCAGGCCGAAACAACAGCAACAGAACAATTTTTCTTTGTTTCCTTCTACCAAGGGCTGGAATTTCAGAGGGGTAAGTTTAGTGTTGTTTTGTTCATACTCTTTAACATTCCCTCCTGCTTCATTCTGCTGCAGTGTAACTTTATAGTTAAATCATGATCTGTGAGGACTAAAATAGTGGCAAAACAACTACAGAATGGAACTTTTAGTCTTGTGACCTAAAAAGGAGACTTTCTGAAAAAAAAGCTTTTGTTTATGTGATTTGGCTGACTTATGGGGGGGGGGGGAGGGGGTGGGGAGATAATTTAATGTGAGTGAGTTAACGTACAATGTGATTTAAAAAGAAAAAACTGAGTGTGTTTTCATATCCAAAAATAAGTTGGCAAAACTGAACTGATACATCCTGGGTTTTAAGTGCTCTTTTACCCTAATATAGGTATTTGTAAAGTTACTTATTGAAAGCTTGTATATGTGAATTTTGCAGAAGTACAGTTGAAGGATCATAACAAAAATTACACAGATTTCTTACAAGGCAGAGGGGACCAGGTTTTATTTCTGCTTGGTTGCCTCAGCAAGGAAATATGGAAGCATTCATGTTCCTGCAGTATTTGAAAAGGTACATGAAAAAGTAATGCAAGTGAAACTGAACACCTTAGTATTTGCTGATGGCATCAGGAGCTTTTAGCTGTCTCTGGTTCAGGTTTCAGAGGTATACTTCTTATGTAGATTAATTCTTTCAGAGAGTCATGTCCCCTCTCTGTTCTCTATGATGCCTTCTACACGATTTGTTGAAAAACTTAATGTGGTGGTGGCAGCGTTCAAATTGCAATGGTGTATTTGCCATGTGTGTAAGTACTGTAGCCTGGGATACAGATAGGAGAAAGAGTTGTCACTGCATGTTGTGTCTAAGTCATAGTGTTACTGTAATCTTTTGGTGAAGGCTTTTCTGCCTTGCAAACTTCATTTGGTGTAATAAACAGTGGATTACCATTTTCTGTAATGCGGGCTGACCTGTACTGAATCTGAAGAGTTCAGTGTTGTATTCAGGAGAGTGTATAAATGTGTTTTCTCTGAGCCTCTTTCAACAAAACATTTAAGTGGAAAGACATTACTTAAAAGCTTTGCTGAAAGGATAAATGGCATTGACAGATTTACTAGTCTGTGTTGGTCATAATATGGTAAACTCCATTAAAATGAAAAATACTTTTCATGATATCTGACAGTGACTTTCGCATTCTAATTTGTTATTTTTAAATAGAACCTCCATGATTGCTTACTGTGAGCTTTTTATTTTCTCCATCTATTTCTTGCGTTCCACCACAAAACTACAGACATGAAGTCGTCAGTGTTACCCAAAAAATAGTTCCCTCACAACACTGTTGTCAAGAATGCAGAGATAATACCAACAACCTCTAATCTGTAGATCAGTTATAAATTTCAGAGCCAATTTAAAAGTAAAATTGACTCTAGTATTTCTCCCAGTCCTCAACTATGCCAGAAAAGTAATCAAGGAAGAAGGCAGGTATGAAAGTAGTAGGAAGAGTTGTAGCTGGAGAAACAATGATCACAAGTTCAGAGAGCAATAGCTCACTGGCAGTAAGGGCTTAGGGTTGGTAAGCGTGGCGTGATGCAAGCTGCATAGCAGAGGTGGAGTGTGCTAGTAGGCAAAAACCAGAGAACTGGGGAGTAAAAGACGCAAGAATCAAGAAGAGAAATCAAGAACCTGAAAGGAGATATGGTAGTATTGGGGAAAACAGGTAGTATTGGGGAAAACAGTGAGTAAAGGATCTTCATATGTACAAATGACGATCTGTGGGAGTTGTCTGCCGCTTTATTTTTAAGGAAACTTAGGGGATGCTAACACAGATGTCATATGTCATAGAATGTATAGTAATTGGCAGTTGCCGTTAATTGTTTGAAATAAACTATGACATCGAGGGAAGAACCTGTATCAGTTGGTCACTTGAGCTGTCTGAATGCTGAAACCGAGACAACTGAGCACTGGAAAAGAGAGCTAACTCTCCGTTGGTGTTTGCATTGTGTCAGCATCAACTTTGTTTTGACAGATAGAAAAAATGTGTTATGAAAAGCCGAATGAGCAGACTTGAAATTGCAAAGGTTTTCATATAGATGGTGAGTGATAAAAGATTCACTTTGTCTTTTCTCAAGCAGGAGTAAAACCTTATTGGGTGAAAGAACTAAGTTAATATTGACAGTGGAGCAGTGCCACACTTGAATATAACAAACGAAACTCTGGAGCTGATGTATTCATAGCTATGGTGTTTTAAACTTCTATGCTACTTCTGTATTGCAGAATATGATACAGGATCATTTCAACAGTCACAAAAAATAAAAGAGAAGAAAGTGATTAAGCACTAAGTTGTGTTCATCTACCTATCCTCACTCCGCAGTCAGTTCACTGGTTTTAAATGTTTGTATCATGCTGATAAAGTGGGTGTGTTAAAGTATCCTTGAACATACACCAACGTAAACCTCGAAGTAAGATAAGGAAGGCTCAGATGCTAAACATTTACCAAAGAAACTCCTCTGCACTTCTCTTTCCTGTCCTTACTTGATTTTATTTTATCAGAAGAAACTTTTTTCCATATTGAGAAACTCTTTTGAGCCCCATGGTTAGAGATCACATTTAGTTCTTTCAATGGGGATTTCCATGTTAAGATGATATTGTTTGTATTTCTACCAATGCTGTCATTTTTATATAATGGTAGCAGTTACTTCCAGAACTTTGGGCAGTGTTTAGGTATCAGTGTGGAGAAAAGAGTTTATTTTGAATTTTTATTTTTAATAAATAAATCTATCCTGATTTAGATTAAATTTAGACTTAAAGTTACCGAGCAGTGCAATCTCTCTTCTGTATGCTCCTCCTGCATATACACGAGGCATTAGGTTGATTTGGTCTTTGAAGAGATTGTCTAGTCGGGTGTCCAGCAAATAGAGAGAATTGTAATTTCAGAGGAAGAAGCACAGAACCTGTGGAGACAAGAATATCGCAGACTGGAGGGACAGTGTAATGGGAAAACCAGAACATAGGGGATTAGGTGGTGGATGTGGTACTTAGAGCAGAAAAGGAATAAAGCAAAGGAAGATACTGGGTATAGGATGGGAGAAGGAAAGAGGAGGAAGCTGCAATTTGAGAAGAGGGATAATCAGGATGGAGAAAGCAAAGAGCAGTGAAAGATGTGCGAGAGAGTGGAAAGGAATTAAGTATGGAAATGGAAGAAAGCTAGTGAGCGTGAAAGCAAGGAGATGGAAGTACGGAGTGGAGGTAGAAGCCTTCTATAAAACATGACAGGTTTATCAGTTCAGCCTTTGCAAATACTGACTCTGGGAAGATAACAACGTGGTGTGGGTGAGGAGTAATTTGTGGCCAGGGCTTTGTGAGGAAAAGAGGCAAGAATATCTAATGGATTGGGGCAATTCAGACGCAGGTCAATAATGTATATAAAGAAAAGCAAAGCACAGATCTTAAGATCTTAGTACAGAGATTGGTATTAATCCTATTTTTGTTCTCTCTTCTGGCTGCCATTAACTCTCACTCTATTTCTCATCCCCATGCCACCCTTCCCTTAAAACTTTGATGCAAATAAAAGACTTTCCTCAGCACCACTCTGGTGCTTATATAAGAGCCAGCAGTTCAATACATTGCCTCTAGTGTCTATGGAAATAATGTGTTATGTTTCCATGCAGGTTAGGAAACAGTTTTATTTAATAAAGTATCCCATCAAATGAGGATTGTATTTGTACAGGCATAACACATGCAGTTAGAAGATGTCAGAATTAAAACTTCTCTGGTTGCTTGCTACTTATGATACAGTCTTGAGATACACACTTGTGTGTTACCTTTTTCCTTTGTAAGAGTAGTCAGGCTTCTTTATAAGAAAGCTCTGAATTCAAGAAGTCTAAGAATCTCTTCTGAAGAGTTTCAGATTTCAGGTTCTTTATCCATCTCCCCTCCTGCTCCCTTAAAATCACCCACTTTCTGGTTTTGCCAGTAGGATAATTTTCTAGCCTTAGTTATGTGAATGGTGGGCTCATGTTACTGAAAGTCTTTAAATGACTTTTTTTTCTAATGTGTATTTAGATACGTTTTCAAAAGTAGTGGTACATAGTAGTCCCACTGTTGATATGGTGACACTTCAGATGACTGTGAAGAAACTGCCAGACAATGAAAAGAAAACAGTTACCTGATTAATGAAGAATATCGGGGTTGTAGGCAAAACTGGAGAGGATGCTGGTTTTGTCTCTCCTTATCGTTGATGTTTCTCTCTACTGTTCCACCAAGAGCTAGCATCATTTCCTGCACATTTTAAACAACCATCTGAACCATTATGATGGTTTCTCTACTTTTTTCCCTGTACACACCAAATTTGGCTGGAGAACTTCAGTGCTAAAAGTAAATAAATAGTGAAATCTAAGCCAACATTTTCTACTTGAAATAGTTTGAGGCATGTGTTTGGAGTGCAGTTGCCTGAAGATTGAAGGTAATTTATTGCAACTAGGTTTCTTCCTATTTCCTCCTTTTTTGTTTCTGTTTTAGTTTTGTAGAAGCATTTAACTAACCAAACTGCAGATGTGGTCACTTGTGAGGAAGGCTGATCTAATTTATGAGAAGCCTGACCTAAAAATCTGCTAACCATGCTGAAGGTCAATTTTAGATGTGCAAGTGGTTTCTTTGCTCTTTTTGCTGCAAGTGTGTGTGTGGAAAAAGATGTCTTTCATGACAAATGGGAAGAATTGCACACTTTTCAGACAGTTTATATGAAACAGTATATTTATTTTGTGTGGGCTGGCAGACTTCAGCTATACCAGGGTACCTGAATCTAAACAAGATGAAAATTGCTAAGAGAGAAGTGTTTTCCTGGCTTTAACTTGATGATTAATTACATGAATTTATGTGATTGCATACTACCACAGAAAGCCCCTCCTTACCTCTCCTGGATTATGACTGGTTTTATTTAATGTCTGTATCCACTGATACTCGTTTGCTTAAGCACTGATGTTACCTGTAACACACTTATAAGAAGTGGTATCAGATGGGCCTTTATTCATACTTGTTGAAGCAAAATTATGCACTAATGTCTCTAGATCAAATGAGTTTAGATACCATTATCTCTTAGTATGACCAATATGGTTTTAAAGCACGAGTTATCATAGACATTAAAAAGTGCATGTGGTTTTCAGTTGTTTTAATAAACTTGTATGTTGTATGCACAATTTAAATAGCCTCTTCCACGGAGGAGTAAAAAGTTTACTTTGCATAATTGACAGCATAGCTGTGAGTGGAATAATTGTACCTGTTATGACTTAACAGTCAGAAACTAGTTGCTTCATGTGTCATGGAAAGACTCTTCCACGTGGGGGAGTTCTGCTGGCATCCCTGCTCACCCACGCCTGCTCTGCTGCTGTGTGCTCATACATCTCCCTCTGTGCAGTCTTTCCGTTTCTTCTAACCTCCTGCAGTAGGTTAAAGAGACGCTAGGTGGGTGCTTGATCCCTGACTTGTCTCGCCTCCCTTTCTCTTTGAGAAGAAAAAGCACAAATTTCGTATTTCTTTTTCTCCTTTCTAACAGATGATGTATCCCTTTGCTCCACTTGCTCCTTTTAGATCTCTTCCTCTTTCTTCTTCCAGTGGGTTGGAAGGTCTTCCACTTCAGAGTTTAATTGCCCTAGCACCACTTCTCTTTTACTCTTTGTTCAGACTTGCTTTTATTCTGCCTCTGTGGAGGTGCTGTTTGCCTCTGTCCAACATTGACCTTTCTTGGGCCAGAATGTCTCTGGTACCTGGTATTAGATGTGGTAAGAAGCAATTCTATAAGTGTTTCTGCTTTAATGTATTAGAAGATGGATGTTGTAAACATAGAGCCTGTATAATGGGCTTAGTAGAAGCTGAGATTCTCTGTAGCCTTGCAGTTTTTCTTTGGAGCATTGCAGGAGAAGGGGAAACTTTACTTCAGACTGTTGACAGCAGTGATGTAGGGGGCAATTGGAGCATTAGAAATTCCCTTCCATGATACACAATTTGTAGTTCAGAAGACTAGAGCCTATAAACTGTAGCAAGTAGGCAGCCTGGACACTGATTTTTATTTGTAAGAGAGCTGGTTTTCATGTCTCCCTGCTTAATCTATGGGCGGAGTTTTAAAGTATTTATTTTATTATTGGTTTTGAATGAACCATTGGAACTGTTGTTGATTAGTCACAAGACTAATTTATCTTGGAACACCAAGGTTTATGTTGGCAAACAAATAGAGATGCTATCAGAAATTCATTGTGTGGCATTTGCGTAACTGGATAACAGTCAATTCCATCTGCAGTTCCAAAACACACATCAGAATTGTGGTATTCTTAATGTATGCACTGAATTTATGTTATATTCTTAATGTATGCACTGAATTTAAGACACAATTTAGTGTGACCAGTTAGACAATTTTGAAGAATTCAAGAATGTATTATTCCAAACTGATGTGCTGACTCAGCATGGTTTAATTACTGTAAGTTCTATCCATAATGTGTGATGTTAGGTTAGCTATGTCCTGTCAGAATGTTTTGTTTGAAATTCCAGCAAAACATGGTTTGTTGATATAGTAGTTCTTAGGTCTGTGATAAATGGCTGTATCTTTCTGTAGGATCAATGGGTAGTGTAAATTACAAGGTTCTTTGCATGCAGTAGTACTGCAAAAATCATGAACTGTGCTGCAGAGACATCTATGAGTTATTTACAAATGAGTTGGTTACAAAGGAGAGAGATGCAGGCTGGCCTGTAGCCTTCACCAGGTTTCTGGTAGTTTGGGACTCAGGTAGGAAAACCTGTGCACGTTTTATGGGCTGTATTGCTCGTGCTACCTAGAGAGTGCTTATGAGTTGGCAATGTTTTCCTTAACTCAATTCAGTAGCTGTCTTATTAAACTTTCACGGTTTTTACATCTGAAATCATCTATGAGTTAAGTACATAGCCATTAAACCTGTCCAATTACCTAATTTGCAGGGCTACTTTCAAGTTAATTACATGCTAGTTATATAAAATACACTTTAGATATGTGTTTCTTGGGGCAAGAATTTTGAGGCATGCTTATAGAGCACTTGGCTAATGCATTCTTGAAATGAAGAGACTGTCATAGGCTTTTACATCTGCAAGATTTTCCATCGTTATTTTATTGTAAAGGATAGATATACTGTTTATTAAAGCTCAGTTATTCAATATTTTGAGTTTTTCTAATAATGAAAATAGCATGATATCTCTCATTTGGAAGGATTTCTTATAATTTCATGTTATCTTTTCACAGGATAGATATTTTCTTGAAAAATACTTTATGCAGGCATTCTGTTAACATTGTAGGGTGCGATTTTATGGATCTTTCTAAGTGCTTTGTAACAAGTTTATTTTTGTTCTGGGTGTGGTTTGTTATTTATAGTAGAAATATTCTGTATATGCTATAAACCCGTCATGCGCATACAAACAATACTGAGCTAGAAGCAACACGTGATAAAGCAGATAGGTCCAACTGTCATTCTTTTAGGCTAGGTTTGATGTTCTGTTATATGGCAGATTTCCTGTCTTTAATCATAATTGGGTGTTACCTTGTACTTCTGCTGTCATTTACTGTTCTTTTCTTTGTTCAACAGCAGATGAATTTGATCGCTGTTCAATTTAACTCAAACCAAACTCTGCCCATTTCTTTGTATTTGTTTCCCCCCACCCCACCAGTGGCTGCTCTTTGAGAATATAGGATGTGAAATTACTATTTCCTATGACTTTGTTTCAGAAGCTTGTAATGCTTAAAAGGGTGGTGCTGTTGTCCAGCTGAATATGATGCCACTTAGTCTGAGAAAGCAACATTTTAAAAATAATTTGAGCTATATATTGGTATTTTATTGATGCTACACCATTTCAGATTAGCAATTTTATTTTAAAATTACTAGTGGGCATGAATGGTTGCATGCATGGAATTTAATTGCTTCTTTGTTTTTACTAGTCATAATGCTTGCAGCAGAACTTGGTGTTAACACAACAGGCTACACAGATACATTATTAACATCACCCTTTCCTTTTTTACCAAATTGTTTTGATGATCTGTTGTCTAATTTCCTAATGTTCATGCTGCAAAAACTCACTGGTCAGTCTAAATTGATTGTAAAAGTTTCCAATTTGGCACTGCTTAGGTAGTACTATTTAAAACTGTAGAGTAATAATAAATAAATAATAAATAAAAAGTAAATAAATGGGCTACACATTTGGAAAAGGTTGCAAAAAGCATTATTTGCAGAAACAGCTGAGAAATCCTCTGTGCTGTACTAGAGGTTTTATTCAAACATCTTCCTCTCCATCTCCAGTTCCACAAGTTCTGATTTAGGTTGTCAAGTTGTACTTGTGACAGAAAGCTAAACAAAATCTTTTAAGGACAAGGAGAGCAGGAAAGCCTTCTGAAAAAGCTTCTGAAAGAGCTTATAAACAGTCCTCAAGAACTGATGGGAAAAGAAAAGGAAATTGGAGTTCCTCCTGATATTTTCAGTTGGAAAAAACATTTTGAGTGGGTTTGTTAGTACCCTCTGTGAAGATTGCTGTTTGTCCCAAACATAAAAGTCATTTCACAGCCAGATTTGCTCTGAGACATCTCAGTCTTAGAATGAGTTCTAATTATTTTTAAACTAAACATAAGAACAAGAGTCGTCTTGAAAGCTAATGCTATTTTCTATGGTTAGAATGTACACAGCAATTAAAAATTACGGCCATCTTTTAAAATCTGATACAAATGCATAAGAGCAATACAATGGTCTTTTATTTATAGCAACGTGGAAACAAATTTTGTTATTGCAATAGCAACTGGAAAACAAGGTTTCCATTTTGCTAGATATCATGTAAACATAATAATAAACTATTCTTTCTCTTAAAGAATTTATAATCTAAATGTTTGTAAGAACATACTGTAACATTTCTTAAATAATAGTAAATTAAATTTTTTAAAGTAAATTCAGATCTGTTGAAGCTCTTCAGTTCCACTCATGATGACAGATTTTGTGATTCCTGGGTTCTGCTGTGTGTTTTGAAATGGGGTATTAAATCTAATGGAAGATGTATGAAACATTGTGTATAATATGATCTTAACATGATTTGAGGTAATGTTCTAAAACTCTGTAAAATGTACATTTAAAAATATTTATTACATTGGTTTTGATTAAAAAAAAAAAACATACACTGGTGCTATCTCTCTAGATTGTTGGTTAATTGTAAAGCTTTTCAGAGAGAGTTAAATTTAGCATCCTTAAAACATTCATAATGCACAATGAGACAACAGTTTCAATCTGTCTATATTCCAGCAGGCTTCCCACTGAATTTGGAAAGCTTATTTCTTTTCTAAGCACTGTTTCAAGCTTTCAGTGGTTCACAACCTTAAACATTCTAAAAAGAAGTAATCTAAGTTTCAACAATCACTGTGTCCTCTCAGACACTTCCACTCCAAAGCAGACCAGCAGCCTTGTGAAAAGGTCATAAAATGAGGGCAGTTATACCAATCTTAAAAAGATTAGATTGCATGCCCTGACTGGAAGGATACTGGAAGAAGATGGGAGAGGAGAATTGCAGCACTTTTTGAGGGTGTTCAGTTGGGCAGTGACTGGTGCAGTTTGGTGTGACACTTGCTTCAGGGCTACTACAGTCATATAAGCATTAATAAAAATTATTCTCCATGTCTTCGGAAACTCGTGACAATCTCACATTCTGGGAAGCATAGTCTTGGAGTTCTCCAAATAGTGATCTCTGGGAGTCTATGTGAGAAATCACAAACTCAAGATGATTTGTGCTATGGGAGATGGGATGGGCAAATTTGGAAGTTTTGCAGAGAATTTGCTACAGGTGAGCATCTCTCCCAGCTCTTAAAAGGAGCCAGGTCAAGCCTCTGAATCTCTGCTTGGTTGTAACCACAGAATTATGAGTCAGTTGACACAGCCAGGCCACTTCTTTAGCACGTGCCAGTTAGGCAGAGGCCAGTGTTCCAGCCTGTGAGGCAATATGCCAGGAATTTCGGTTAGATAAAATACAGTCAAAGGCAATCCAAGAGGTCATGTCAGTAGGTACCCTAAAAGTATCTTGTAGGGTGCACAAAAGCAGGATGGAAACCAGTATGTCATCTCTTAAGGATTACTGCCATGCAAGCTTTTGTGTATTCTCCTGTTTAATTAAATTTTTACAGCCTCTTATTGTCTTGTCATAATATTTTGTTGAAGAGTGTAGAACCTGTTTCTTGTACAAAAACTTGGGTCCCTTCATAGCTGAATTCTTCAAGTTGCATTCCTCATGCCCCTGTCACCTACTGAAACAGATTAAAGCTTCAGAAGTTGTTTTGGCTTTTTTAAAGGAATATTTAACTAGGTTGATATCTTTGTTCTGAGTAACAGAATTTTTTCAGTGTTTTTTTTGTTGTTGTTTTTTTTTCAATTTGATACCCAGTAGTAAACGCGTATCAAATACCCACCTCAAAGAGGCTTTTGTCTATTACCAACAGGTGAATCGAAGAATGGGTTGACTGCTGCACAAAGTTTGAGGTCAGCCCCCTTACAACACAGTTTCTGGAAAGAGGGTGATAGCTGAGGGTTTTTTTGAATGACTTAGTGGCTGCTTTTAACTTGCTTACGCTTCTGGATGGGAAAAAGGGAGTGTTGTGTGTCTTCCTACCACAGTGCTTCAGATGTGTATGTTCCCTTTGTTGTACAATTGGAAATCCTAGTTGTAACAGTAGGATACTGCCATGAAGGAAAGATTTTACTTATTTCATTTCCTTACTTTTAAGAATTGTAGAGAAGAAAGCAACAGTGAAATTGCTCAGGTAGTTGCTTACCCTTTGCTGGAATTTTGACAAGATCAGCCAGCAGAAGATACTTGGAATCTGGCTGTATACTGTCTAAATAAGGACTTACCATGTGCTTGTTGTAATCAACTTTTGACAGACTTCAGCCTCAGTGCTACCCCAGTGCTTTGGGCATTTCACGAGTGAGAATAAGGCAGCAGGAAAGTTTCTCAAAGTGTTGTCGGATTTTTTTAAATTTAAATCGTGAGTACCATGTGTTCATTCTCTGTTCCTGTAAACCAAATTTATAGTAATAAATTCACAGCTTTGTGAATGTTTCTGTTTGATCCCGTGTTCGTGACGTGATCTTGTTTCATTTCATGTTTTCTTACTACACTGAACTTGGCAGCACTGCTATAGCTGCACAGAGACCAAATGAAGGACTTTCATATATTTATGTATTTTGAGTTTGTCAATTCTGATTCCTTTACCTCAGTCTTTTTGAGGTAGTTGCTGCCTGGAATCTAGCTACAAAGTATTCTGTTTCCTTCCTTGGTACTGCTGTGATTGTTTACCATATATGTGAGTTCAAGCTGCACTTTCTTTCAGGTGTTGATGTTGCTGTCAACAAAGTGCCGAGTACCTTGGAGCTGATTGATGCAAAGCTGCAGGGAGAAACACAAATACAATGTTTTATGTATTCAGAGGCTAGAGAGCAGTTTTTGCTATCCTGTTAACCTGTGTTGATTGATACAGGTGGGGGGGCAGACACTAGGCTGAAATCTGTGGTATCTGCCTTTAGGCTCCTTAAATTCTGATGCCTACTGAGGCAGAAAGTTATAGGTGACCTAATAAATAGCGCATGTGTGGAAAAACAAACAAAACAAACACATAGCAAGTTCAAGTGTTTGCATGTTGTGGTCTCCAGGAAATGGAATTCAGAAATCCGAATGTTACCAGGAAATCTGATTGAAAAAATGCCTACCTGCCTAACTTAATCTTTGGTACAATTTAAGACCCATGAAAACCATAACATTCAGAAACTTGCACTCCTATATTTGAGCCTGGGTGAGGGATTACAAATTCTGATAGCAAAGGATTAGGGTTTCCTGTGATGGGGTGAAAGGTTTTTTTAAGAAATAACTTAGATCTAATGACAGCCTAATGACAAGTTAATAGAGAAGAAGGGAAAGAATCCTTTTAAAAAAAAAATAGAGGCTTATATAGAATTTATATGGATTTCCTTTGAAAAATAAACTGTGTTCTGCTGGAAGGGTCTGAAAAGATGGCTAGATTTGGTTTTAGCTCATCTTTAGGCAGTGAAGACAAGCCAACACCATTTCCAGTGCCTCAAAACAGAAATAGTTGAGTAATTTTTTTAAGTCTTGGCCTAAAATGTCTGCTTCCTGAAGGTTCTTTCAATTAGTATTTTCTGTCTGCAGAGAGATGCAATGGCTCTTGTTGTCGAAGGAATTGATTGCTGACTGTTTCACCTTTTATCTTCTTCCACCAAGCTCAGCAGAAACTTTTTGTTCTGAGTTTCGAACTGATGAAAGATTACACCAGCTCACTAAGGACTTGTTTTCTTTAAAAACGAAGTTGTAATTGCTGTTAGCTTGCTACCCAAATTCAAATTTGTCTTGACATTCTTGCCTGTTGAAAATATGCAGAATTTTGTAGAACCACTCAGTGTTGGTAGATCTGAGCGAGTCACAACGGACTGAACGGGATAGGGACAAATCAAGAGTGAGGTGTAAGGATGTAGGGAGTGTGAAGTAATTATCTGTGTGTGTGTGTACAAAAATGTGTTCATCTTCTATTATTCTGAAAACTTGATTTTTTGATATGTTAAAATGAAACAGTTGACTAGTACTTTCAGCTATTTCTCTTTGTCCATTGAGGATACTTGCCTGAACTTTACTTTTCAAACAATTATTTCTTAAGTCCGAAACAAAGAAAGTCTCTTTGGAATAGTAGTAGGAACATATTCAGTCTTCTGATACAACTAACCACTAAGTCTTCTAAAACCAAGAATGCACTATCTTACAAACGTATAGAAAATATTTAAAAGGTACGCACTCAAGAAGCTTTTTGCTGTGTATTTGCAGTGTGTGTTCTGATTCTTTTTTACTGTTCCCTGTAATTGCACTTATTCTTCACATTCCAGTCCACGTAGGCTTTTAAAAAGAATTCTTGTATATATCTCAATAGTTCCTTTTTACTAATTTCTGAGGACAAGTTTCACTTGCCCGAATAGTTAATTCAGTTTGTGATGGAGGAAAGATAAAGGAAAATGATTTTAAATAAATCATTTTTACTTGTCATGTAAAGCACTGTGTTTCAATAACTTGTGATGACTATTTTTTGGGGATTCCATTTTTGGGGTCAATATTCCGCATTGTTTTCTAGCTAACTTTGGCTAAGGGAAGTTGATATCTATGTATGTCTAGATTTCAAAGGGGGCTGCTCAAATGAACACTGAAACTGATATATATGAATCATATGCAAATAAATTTTCCATATAATGTGTGGGAAATTATGCATTTTGATATCTTGCAGATAAGCACCTCATGAGACTTAGGTTTTCTTACCTGGAAGTAATGAAACTTAATATGATGGCCTAACGAGGCAATTAACTGAGTATATATTAAAGGAAAATATGTGCTAGAAAGTGGTAGTGACTTAGGTGGTAGTTTGAGGGAGACCACTGAAGACTCTCATTATTAGCAGGTTGGTCTCTTTGTCATTCTTGTCTGAAGAATGATTTGGCATGCAAATATCGGAGCTCTCAAGGAAGCATTGTATTTTGCAGTTTGGATTATGAGTCTGGAACCTAATCCTGTGAGTTTGCTCACTTCAAGTTCTTAATCATCCTGTCGATGGCCAGGGAGTCCTTGCAGGAGTAGATCCGCAGTTTTGAAATTTGAAGTGGGCTGGGAAATTTGATGTAATTAAGGTAGCAACAGTCTTATTTGATATTTTTAAGGCAGCAATAACTTTTAAATTTAATGCTTTCTTGATGCTTAAGGTATTATAGCTTTCCAGACTCCAGTGAATGAAGATTCCCTAAGTTTCATAGGATGCAGTTCCTCAAGTCTCGCTTATCTAGATTGGTGCAGAATCCACAAAAATGGAAATTCTCTCATCAGTTATATCAATCTACCAGGGATAAAAGTGAGATTTGTGCTTCCTTAACATGTCCTTACATGCGAAATTTGGGTGCTCTGCCAAGCTCACCTTTGGGCCTTAATCCTGGGCTGATTCTAAAACATTCTGTGCTGACTTCTCACCATTATGTGACATATGTCTGTGTTAAGAACTTCTGCTTAGCAGATCCCTTAATTTCTGAAATACTATTCTGTGAATGAAATGTTTAAAAGTTCTACCCGGTGACTACCAGCTGTTTTGTTTTCTGAGGCATCTACGTTTGGAGATAGTTATCTGCCCTCAAGTTTAAAGCCATATCTGCTGTTTGAGACTGAGAATGGCACAGGCAGCGGGTGGACTGTGTTCCAGTTACTGAGTCTCAAAGCCCCCAAAGACCTACCTATTACTTTAAAAACACGTTAACTGTGTCTTTTACCTTTACCATACTGATGTCATGCACTCAGAGATTTCTAATGCACTTTTGTCTGTTTCAAATATTGTTTGAAGCAGTCTATGAGGAAAAAACACAACAGAGAGAGACAGGATGACACATAACACTCAGCTTCTGACACTTCTAGTTCACTGCATGACAGGAAGCGAGAGCAAACTGTGGCTGCATGGGGAGGAGTTCCTGCCGAAAACTGAAGTAGACACATAGGGACTCCTTTGTAGCAGACTTTTCACTGTCACGCCAAAGATTAAGAAACCTCCTAAAATCTGAGTACAATACAAAGTACCTCATGGTGTGGTGTTGCTTTTTTGTGCATCATCAGGTAAGTGTAAATTCAGGATTGTGTTACTTTTTATTGTTTGCCTGGGTGGCATTGTAGTAAGTTGAAATTGCACAGATACTGCTTCGAAGCATGACAGGATTTACAATTGGGTATTAATGAAACCAAAATGTTGCTTAGCAGGAATGTTTCCTTCTGTGAGGAAATAAATTTGTTAAAAGCTTAGATAATATACTCTTATATTTCCAATGGGATGAATAACGGTTTATTTTTCTGTATGTATTGGTACAGGATGGTGGTTTTATGGTTTTGGTTTTGCTATTTTATCATACATGCGTATCATACATCTCTGCCTTTTGTCTCCTAGTGTGAAAATGGGTATTTTGAATGATGGTCAGTTCAAATGGGAACATTTATAGCTCTATGCATGAGTCCATCCATTGCCAAAGTGAAAGCTGTAACAGATCCTGTTTACAGTGTATTTACGGTGCATGATCCTGCTCTGCAGCATATGTATGTAGCATCACCTGGAAAACTGGGTGCAGTTTTAGACATGGCACTTTTAAAAAAACGTGGAAAGAAAAGTAGCAAGATTGATAGTAGCTGTAGAAAATACAGCCTATGAAGAAAGTTTAAAAGATTTAGCGCTTGTGTGTAGAAAAATAAGACTTGATATGAGGTAAAAGCATGTGTTTGTTTTGAGTGTGTGGGAACAATTACAAGATTGGTACTTGTTATCTGTATTTGCTGGGGTAGCACAAGAATAAGTAAGCTTATTTCATAGCAAGGGAGATTTAAGTTAAATATTTTTGGGGCAAATGCTTCCTGATTGTAATATTAATTAAACAGTAGAACGGAGCATACTATTATATTTTAAAATCTGTCATTTTAAACTTTTCAGCATAATTTAGAAAGAGCTGTATTGTACACATTGACCTGTTTTACGTGTTGCAATAGTTAGCATTTAGTACTTTGTGGTTCTTAATGATTTGTGTGGGATTCTGGTTTTGGGCTATTAATAATATGTGAATAAGAGTAGCACATTAGGGTCACAAGTGCACAAATCTGATCTGTAACTTTGCAGCCCTAGTCCCAGAGTGTAGCATCCTTCCATTTGTTGGAAAGCCAGAGAGCTGCTTCTTATTTAAGAAGCAAAGTTATGTCAAAACATTTGCACGTATGTGGAATAAAACTGTGCTTTCAAGTTTTTAGAAACACGTGATAAAGGCGGGGGCCTGTAATGTGAGGCAAACAAGTCAGCGATGTATTTCAAGGGCCTGTTTGCTCTTGGATTTGCTGTGGAGAATGTGGCTTAAGTATAATGAATCCTAAGACTGGATTGTTATTTGTTTGGTTTTGTTTTTTAACATTCCCTGTGATAATTTTCTATAGTGAGAGAGACAATCGGTGATAAATTTATTGCACAGAATATTTTAGAGATGTTATCTGAAATGCTTTATGCAGTTCTGACTTTAATCATGTTTAGGAAAGGTAAATCAAAATTGCATCAGGCTCAGAAAGTTCATTAAGACTGTCAGAGAAATGAAGAGCTATTCAACTAGTGAAAATTAGTTTAATAGATGTTATATGTTTGAATTCTCAATTTTTATTAAATACCTTGCAAATGAGACTGGTGACTACTAACTGCCACTGTACTGTTAAATTAGTGTAGTCTGTTTGAATGTACTTAATATGCATATTTGCTGTGGGTATGTATTTCAGATATCATTCACTTGGAAAGTTATAGCAGAAGAAATCTAATAAATGCCACAGTTTTCATGGAACCACCAGGGAGATGCATGTTTGTGATGTAAAATCACATAGATTTTTTACTGTCTACTAATAGTGCTGAGCTCACTTTGAAATCTTTTAAGTTGGGTGCAAATTCTGTCTCCTGTTCTATATGCTTTTGCCAAAATGATTGTAATCTTTATCTCCCTGTCAATTTTGCTTGAAACTGGCCAACAAAGCTTTACAAAAATAAATTCAAGAATCAGGAGTCACAGGCATATCCACCAATATCCCATAAGCCTTGTTTCATAAGAAATGGAGCGAAAGTGTCTATGTGTGTGTGTTTGCATATACTGAACTCAAAAATAGATCTAGCAACATGTAATTTTAGTAAAGGCAGTATTGGTTTTATCCATTGTGGGTGCAGCCATTTTATCTGTTCTGTGTGATGCTGAAGAAGAGCACTTGAGGCGCTTAGATCAAAAGCCATGTGCAGGAACCTGCCTGTGGTTTTGAAGGTACAGCAGCATAACGATGCTGAATGCAGGACGCTGGGGGAAGGCAGACTACCAGTAGAGCGTTAGAATGATAAGGGAGCACTGCAGTTGATGCAAACGTAAGCCAGGTGAGTGCCACATGGAAACCTAGTTTATGGAAACTGTTTCCTGCTGTATGGGGTTCTGGTATTGTGCACGGCATCAGCAATCCAAGTTCTCTTTTACAATGAGAAGCTCCATTGGATTCCTGACACTATAAAAAAAAAAAAGAAACAATAAACACCACTCTCCTCCCCAAAAAATATATATAATATAAATAATATAATAAAAATAATAACAATGTGTCATTTGAATGAATCTGCTTTTCAAGTAAGAAAATTTAATTGTGATTTTTGTTCCAAGAAAAAAGTTTTACCTCTTACGTACACAGATGTAGCAGCTTTGGAACCAGAAGTGATGGTTGACAGCTGTGATTAAATGGTCAACTGCAGCAAGTACAGATCATTGCCGTCCAGTCAGAGGAGTCCCCATGTCTTCAGGCACACAAAACCTTTAAGGGTAGAGTTATAGCATTAAAATAGCCTAACTTTGATTATTCTTGCTTTTACAGCTAGACCTATAATAAACTATAAACTCCTTCGCCTATAAACTCCTTCAACACAAACATACAAGGCTAGGAACTGCGGCTTCATCGGCTTGCCAAAGGCAAAGGGGTCCAGGGATTATTTGCTTGCTGACTTATTATATTACTTGGGGGCACAAAGAACTGCATTTGGACAAATCACAGCTGAAAAGTGTTTGTGAGAACAGAAGATGAATTTAATAGTAGTGTATGGACTGTTTTAAATTGCATCTTAGTTTTTATTTATATGCTAGGTGAATTTAGAATCCTTAGATGTTGATTGTGTTAATTAAAAGCAGAATTTATGTAGCAGTCTTCAACTTCTGACTGAGAAAGGAACATGTACTGAAGATTACTATTCACTCAGGTAACAAAGAACTTCTACAGAGAAAGAAAGAAAAGCATATAAATTATTTATCTGAATTTGAGTCAGACTTTATAGTAAACTGTGGAAAAGTTACAGCATGTTTAACTCTCTGCTAGATTCCAGTGACTGATACTCTCCTCCGTCTTCTGAAAAGGGGAAGGAAGAAGGTTAAATAAAGATAGAATAAATACCAGTCCTCAAACAAAGCTCTGCTGATCCTTGTCCTTACAGCATCCCGTACATGCACACCCATTTCCTGTTGTTAATGTTAAACACATTGAATATAACTTTCATTTCATTGTTCACTTCAGTGTTCATTTATATTACATTGACCGGAAAATCTCCAATCCATCACGATAAACTCTGCAGAAGTAAAGGTTGCTCTCTGTGCTCAGAGAATGGTGCAAAGGAGCTGCCATCTTGTCTGGTGGAGACAGGAGTGACTCCTCAGGAGTGCCTACATTGCTCAGTTTCAGTGGCAAAGTCTTAAGTGTCATAGCTGACCTCACCTCCGCATCAGTTTTCTGCTGTATTTTAACAGAATTGGAGCAGGGTCTGTGTTCTCATTTGCTTGTTTTGCTTGGGACATCAAGAACAAGTGAGTCCTGTTACTGACACCAACACATGAATAGCCTGCCAGCTAAACGTGTGCGGAGTGGGAATGAGAACTGGCAAAGCTCTCTACCAGACTTGGTGCAGACTTGGGTTGTCTCTGACTGTTTCTCCCTCAAAAGGAATAAAGCTTTTGTTTAGATTTTTGTGTCACTTGAGAAAAAGGAACCTGTGACATCTTTGGTATTCTGAACAGGAGAGGGCAGTGGAAATATATGGAAATAAACCAGGTTTATTATAAAACTAAGGAATTTTTGGTTCTCTTTAGAGCTTAAGCGAGTTCTTTTTGCCAACATAACAGAAAGAACTGCGATATTAGAATGCAGTATAACAGGTTCTGTTCTCTTTTTTTTTTTTTAATTTTATATTAGAATTCAGTATTCTGAAGTTATGGTCCTAAAAAGCATGTATGAATCATCATACAGCTAAAAAAAAAAAAAAAAGGCACTATGCTCTGGGAAAAGTTGGAAAAGTTGCCTTAGGAGGCTGTTGTATTCCCATACCTTCAAGCTCTTAGAACTGTCAGTGGTACAACTGCGAAGTGAAGGATAAGCAGGGAGGAATGATGGTACTTAGGAAGAACGCCATAT
Organism: Tauraco erythrolophus; assembly: GCF_009769465.1. Classification (NCBI taxonomy): domain Eukaryota; kingdom Metazoa; phylum Chordata; class Aves; order Musophagiformes; family Musophagidae; genus Tauraco; species Tauraco erythrolophus. The sequence goes on from NC_141476.1 coordinate 14,351,157, forward strand.
TCATCAAGAAATGCAGAGAATTATAGCTGGTTATTGCAGAGATGCTCGTGTGATTAACATGACATGCTCTCCCTATATATAGACTTCTTTCTAGAGCTGTGCATTGTATCAGCCAGGCCAAAGTTCGTTTTGGTTGATTTTGTGTGTTTTGGTTTTTTTTTTTAGCATCTGTACCTTTATTTCATCTTAGACACTTGAATGTGAGTGCAACAGTGACTTAATAATATGGAAAATGGGTAATCCTACATGAGACTTATTCTTGTTACAGTGTCACGAGCCTTCTGGCTTGAAGCTGGGTAATGTGACACCACTGCTGCTTCTTCTAGTTCATTTCTGAAGTCTGCTTTGTGATGTTACATCCCATCACCTGTGGCAGGAAGTGTTAAATTAGTGATTATTCAACTAACCTTAAGACAAGTCGTTATTAATCTTTTGCCTAGTAATTTTATACCCAATTTAAGCTGGATCCAAGGTGTATTTTGTTAACTGAGTGATAACAGCATGTGAGAAAAATGTTGAAGCATTTAGTCAGAATTTCCTCCTGTTGTATTAGGATGACCAAAATGCTTACTCTCTAATCTGAAATATTTTAACTTTTTTTTTTCTGTCTGTGTCATCTGTGAAACTTCTGGAAACATTTTAAGTTAGTCTGGAGAATCTTTCACCCTACCTCACTTCTGGCATACCTTCTGACATCTGTTTTGTACTATTTGCGCCTTATCACTGGACTCGGTGTTCTGACGCAGAATCTTCCACACTCTGTGATATAACTAACTCGGAGCTTGATACCTCTGAGATCACTTGAATGTGATTTGGAGTGGAAACAGTGAAAACTTGAAACAGGTTTTATAACATAGAAGCAACAGTAGGTGGAGGTTTTTTGAGTCATTAAAACAGTAAATTTGGTCTTAGCAAGTGGTATTTTTCAGGGCTTTTTAAGAGAGGGACCAACAAGTTATAGATGGATGTGGAAGTACTGACAAACTACAAAGGGAAAAAAGATGAGAACTGTAGTATCTGAATATTCTTTTGAATTTACCCACTTCTGTACTTGTTAGGTATTTAAGAATTAGAAGGGTACTTAGAATTGCTGGTGTATTCGAGTATATAGATGTGGATTTTGCTGATACAAATGATTTACATATCAAGAGAATTTATAAGCAAACTGATATTTTGAAGGAATGCGACAATGCGAGTAGAAATTCACAGGGAAGTCTGGATTATTGTTGGTATTTGATGTCTTCATAGAAGGATGATAATGCTACGTTCCTGCCTTATTCCCAGCTGCTTAAACACCAACTGTGGTTCCTAATGCAGAAGGCTATCATCAGGCTTTTGATATGAAGGTTCCTTGTAGATGGAAAGAGCTCTCAGCTGGCTAAGGAGATACTGATTGCTTTTTAAAATTAAACAAAATCATACAGTAGTGCCTGCCCTTTGGAGCTTGGCTTGAACCTTATCTGGCCTGTGATGTTTGACTTCTTGTTAAGTATTTGGTCTGCTTTCTCCCCTTCTTCCACATTAATCCCTTTTGGATTTTATTTTTTAGATCACCATGTACTTCTCTCCCCCAAAATCTTAATAGGACTTTCAAATGAACTGTAGTAGAACATGTTGTGGTATGTTTGCCCTTTTTTTTTTTAAAAAAAAGGGAAAATGCACATGATATATACATGTATCTGTGTATGCACATATATATTATATTTTTATATAAGTGTGTGTGCATATATGCACCTCTATCTGCTTATATTTATTTAAATCATACATTAGAACTGCGTTTTTTACAAAGTTACTTTCTTCCAATTAGCAGGGTTGAAGTATGCCCAGATGTATGTTCTGGAAAGACTAAGTTTTTTGATATTTTCATATGAAAACAAATTGAAATACAGAATTATTAATTTTTTTTTTATTTATTTTTCTTTATTTTGGACTTTTTGTTTTGAGGGTGTGGAGAAAATCTGTTTTGGTAGAATGAATGGTTTCTTATTTTCTCATTTGTTAAATAGATTTCTGTATGAAAAAGGGCTTAAAAAGTAAGGTGGTGTGAGTCTGTCTACGACTTAGAAGGTTTAAGTATGTTATGTGACTATGCAAATATATTGTCTTGAACTGTTATTTATTTTCATGCCAGTCTGTGTGCAGATTGTCCAAGCAATTAGAATGGATAGATGATTTAGCAAAAGTCAGTGATTCTTCTGAAAAGCATTTCCTTCACCCTCACAGGAGGGTTTTTTTATCAAGCTATTTTTGTGCATGTTTGCATTTCATCTCCCAGGTGGTAAAATATAAATCTCTAGTATTGATAACTAAAACTCTATGATGGAGAGAGGATGTTAATCCAGCCTTCCTATAACAATGTCTTATTGCTCTAATTCCTTTAATTAAATCACTGCTTTAATATATAATTGGATGTCTTACTTTCTCATCTCCTGTGAGATAATTACTGAGAACAACTCTTTCCTGCTGTTAAGACCAGGAAATGTTCTGTCACTGTAACTATGGATGTAATCACGGCCCTTTAGGCAACAGTATCGCAAACACGGGTCAAGATTTGTTCTTGTTATATGCCCAGTCATCGTGATCTGGGGTTTTGGGAGGGGGGATTGGTTGGTTTTTGGTTGTTTGGGTTTTTGTTTTGTTTTTTATTTTATTTCAAAAGACAAAAATCTGCAAGTGTGACAGAAAATGTTTTTCAGTCTAGAAATGCATCTGTGGTCAGTCAGAAAATACAGACACATCTCTGTTCATAATAGTTGTTTGTTATTGGTCTGTTCATAATAGGTATTTGTTATTGGTATACTTTTTTCATGCAGACATGACCTTTTTTAAGGTCTGCACATATTGTGCAGAAAAGGGGAGTTACCAAAGCACTGCAAGCTCTCCTTTTTTCCCAGCAAGGCGAACAGCTTCATAACATTTTTCCATTTAGTTTGTTTCAAGTACATACAAATTCTAATAAAGAATTACTCTGCAGTGAGATAGCAGGTGGCATTTGTCCATTGCTCGTAGCCTGATACAGAGTAATCACAGTATTTTGGATTTATTGGATTTCATAAATGCTGCAGTATGGCATTACTTATATAATTAATGTACACTGGAGATGAGTGATCGTGTCTCATGAGGATAGCATACTACCTTTTAACTGGATTATTTTTAATAGTATTACTCTGAATTTAAAATAGAGATGGGTTCTAATTGTATAGTTCAGTTTAAAATTTCAGCAATATACACATTAATAGCATTAATGTGCTTCCCAAGAACAAAGATAGGACACACTAATGGTCATGTGTCTTACAACTTTATCCCTGTTCCATAGTATTCATAACATGTTGGGGCTTCTTACAAGATCTTAATTAAAACAGAAACTGACACAATCTCTAACTGGACATGGTTTCGTTAAAACTACACACATGTAGTATATTAGAATGTGATTATGTATTACGCATGTAAGGAACATAACTTGTGTATGTAACTCAGGCATGCCCAGGTATCCGTAAAGGCCTCAACTTTTCTATCCCTTGACATGTTTGTGGTTAAATCTGCAATTTTCTGTAAGATCTCTGCATGGGTATACATATGGGTTTACTAGTGTGCGTCATCTTAATATCGCACACTCAGAGTGGGCTTTCCTTCTCCCTATTGCATATGTTTCTTCAAGACATATAGTCTTAAAACCCCTCCTGTGAAATTGTATTAAAACTGGTAATTGCTACAGCCATAGGTAATTGTAAGAAATATTAACAAGAACTAGGGATTTTTCATGTGCAAGGTAATAAATTGGCATTATTAAATGCACTGACACTGGGCCAGCACAGGTGTCATGTTGAATAAAGATTCACGCGTCATGTTTTTTGGCTTAACGTGGTCCTGTGTGACGATATAAGCTGATGTGGAAAATGTACCATAATACAATATGATGCAATGAGGATTTATCAAGCAATGTGTTGAATAGATATTTGAACCTCTCAGAGCACTGCTTACTTAAATTCTCTCAGGAAGTTCAAGTTCTTCATTAAAATACTGCTTAACTGATTTAAGTATTTGGGCTATAAATTCATTTGATCGTCAAAGATCCTTGGCTTTGCAGGGAAGCGTATTCCACAACAAACATGTGATACATACGATGCTTAATCACGTCACTCTTCTTTGTCCTACAGCTAGTGCAGCGTACTTCTAGGGCCTTTTGGCAAAGGAATACACACAAAATTGTTGGGATCAAAATGGAGTGAAGTTTGTATTACTGAATTTTGTATTACTGTGTGATTTAAAACATAAAATGGAGAGCAACATTTAAGGGATAATTTTCTGGAACATGAGAGATTCAGAGGTCAGCTGCCTTGTGCTATGGCAACCAAGACAGGACTTGTAACTCCTTTGGGTAAAAGAAGCTTGCAAAGAGCAGGGATTAATTTAATGAGCACCTTATGGTCCCTGCACAATATCCACCACAATCTTTGCTTCTAATCCACTTATTATGGGCTGAGAAATTTATCTGGTAGCTCAGTTATTGGAATTGTTGTGTTTTTTTTCGCCATGGTGTTTCCCTCACCCCCATATGCAATGATAATAGCCCTTAGAAAATTTAAAACATTAATCTTGCCTGCAGTGGTTGATGATATTTAACAATTTCTGTATGAAATGACTTGTCTTGCTTAGCCACTGCGACAAACTCACAGAGAACATAAGTAGTATAATACTTTCAAACTTCCAGATAACAAGAATAGTATAGTATACGTGTTATTAGGTAGATGATTTTTGTATGTGTGTTACTTTTGAGTAAGTAGAAAAGCTAAAAAAAAAAAGAGGAGTGATCCTTTTATTAGCACAATAAACTGTAAGGTAGAGCAGGAGATCTACTTTATGGAGGCTGTCACAGACTCATTCAATATCTAATTGCTTTTCTTACAGTTTACCTGTCTTCTTATCCCTTTTGGTGTGTACATCACAGTTCATACTGATTTGTTGCTCATGAGTGTATTGGGATTTAGTTATGTAACCACAGAGGCTGTCTCTAAATAAGATAAGAGCATGTTAATATTTGCTAACGACATGTTGTGCTGTGCTTTATCTGAGTGGACACTTGTCCTCAGGAATACTGCTTTGTCCATGGTACTTCTGTGTTTTGGACAAATATGCCCCCTTTGAATATAGTAGTCAGAAGCCCACACCTAGTTGTTGTTGACTAACTTTCCTTCTGCAGTAACAGGATGTCCTGTCTCTATCAAGTTCACTTTCATCCTGTAGCCTTGCTAGTACACTTGTGCTTCATCTTAGGTAATTTCCAGTCTCAATCTGCTCTCACCGGAGTTGGCCTGTGTTGGAAATGCCATGTTCTGTGTTCATCTGTAGCCGTGTGACTACCAGTAAGAGTCCTTTAACCAGTTTTTAACAAAGGAGCTACCTATTTGTTGTGTGTGTGGTCATTTGTCACACTCTTAGCAATGAAATCGCATCTGTTCCATTATAGAAGACATTTCTTATAGTTCCAAAATGCATAATATTTAGAGACAATCTTTTTTTAATTTGACCTGTCTATATAGTAGAGTATTGGGAACGCATACTCTAATCAATTGGTCATGATACCTTTTTATTGTTTTACTATACTGATTTTTTTAGAATTAACTTTTATTCTAATATTTTGCAGACTGAGGCTTAGGTTTACACCATTTTTATACTTCCATAACTAAAGGTGTCAGACTTAAACCAACACCAGCACAAGCTGTGAGTGCAGTTGCGTCCTGTCTCTCTGTACAGCAGAGTCACCATTAGAATATATTCCGGTATACCAGATCCATATACCATTTTCATTTACTCTTCTGAGGAAATCTGTATTCCAAATCTAAACACTCTTCATTTTGAATTAACTGTGTCCACTGTGTGGTAGGGATGGTACCTTTTAGTTTTGTAATTTCCTTTTTGCAAAGTAAAGACTAAGTGTTGACTTAAGTAGAAGCAATATATAATTTTTTGAGGAAAACTAAAGGTTATATGAATTTTTATCTACAGAATTCTGATTAGGTTTGACGAATAGTCTGCAACATGTTCACCAGGATCTTAGGAAATGTTACCCTGTGGGCAAGTACAGGCCTTATAGATCTTCTCCCTATTTTATGTCAGAAATTCACATTGGCTAGCCCTAGGATAATAATTCAGATTAGTTTATACTGTGGAAATATATAAATTTATAAAACACAGCTACAGGATAAACAAATATACTTAGTATTTTTTCAGGTACTTCTGTTCATTGCTCAGTGTGGTCTGATACAGAAGTTTCTATGTTCTATTCTGTCCTTTAACTTGTTGCTAAAAACCTATACTGTAAGTCTGTACTGTAATGTTAAGAGGGATTTGATTGAATATAGTCTGAGGGTGAAGAATTACTTTTTCATAAAATGCTTCTCATTGTGTAATGTGGTTAGAGAACTCATGATCCAGTTTCTGTTTTCTGAATAATGATGATGTTAAAACACAGCTGTCCTTGACTTTAAAGTTATCGTTGTCAGAAAAAAGTGAGTCAAGTTACTTCCTAAAAAATAGAAAAATTGTATTTAAATAGTATTACACAAGTCAAAGATCTACTCAAGATTGTAAGTAAATATAAAGTAAGTTTCAACACCTACAGTTTAATTTTAAAACAGCATGAAATAAGAACTCTGGATGTTATCATAAAGATTCCTTATCTTTGTTCATCAAAGACACAGTTCTCAAACTGTATGCTTGACCTAGTAGATGCAATGGTTGTTTTACTGGCTCGATGAAATAAAACTTCAGGCTTCATAAGAGCTAGGGACGTAGGTGTTGAGGAGGGAGGATGCAGGTTTTTTTATTTTTATATAGATATATGTAAAGTGTGTGTGTGTGAAAAAAATAATAAATATATATATATAATTAAAAATATAACTGCGCTGGGTGCATCTTCTGCCTTTTAGCTGAACTATATCATAAGATAGGAGCCCTGTATGACATCTGTGTGGGTTTTTTATTCTTTAAATTGCTCATCTTTGACTTCTGTAGGCTGGAAACTAAATCCCAGTTGTTATTATTATCTGTGAATGCTTATCTCTAGTTGACAGTGGAAGACAATACAGCTGGATAAATAAGGATAATGTATTCTATGACTTCTCTTGTTTCCTAAGTCTTCCTGGCCTGGCAGAAAATGCAGAGCTCTGTTAAATGAAATTTCATACTACTTATTTGAAGGGCATGAAGATTATCTTGTGGTGAACCTGTGAAATGACATCAAGGAGGACTTGCCATTTTCCAAAACAAAACCTGAATATAGAGCAGAATGCAATCACTGACATGGATACCGAAATCAAAATATATGTTAATTTAATTCCTGCAGTAGATTACATCTGTTATCCTCACTGTGTAGTGTTGACTGACTGTCTGGGGATAGTACACGATTGCTGAATGTATGCTTTGAAAAATCTAAGTCTAGGCTTTTGACATGAAATACAAGTTTCTCCTCCTGACAGTCTCATTAGATCATATCAGGTGGCCAAGTACAGTTTACAATTTGCAATGATTACTTAAGGTTTTAGTTAGAAATAAGTTTCTTAATTGAAGTGAACATAACTCTCTGAGCAGAACAAGAAACAACGTTTAACTTATTATTTTGCTAATAGATAGCTTTTCAACTTGTGAAAATAGAGTTTATATTCAGATGCATGGTGATTATAACGATGAGAGAAAGTAATTAACTCTCTATGTCCATATGTGTGTGGATGACTTCAATACATATACCTGTTTCAGGATCAAGCTGGTGGTAGTTGGTACTATTCATCAAAATTGAGCTTTTCTTTTCGTTTTGTTTTGTAGAAGAAACGGAAACAGAGTACTCGAGATGAAGATACGATCAGTATCTGCAGCCTGGATACAAGTGTGAGTAATTTCGTTTTCCTTTTGTGTTCCTTCCCTACCTCCGAACTAAAATATGGCTGTTGTGGGTGCTCTTGAAACAAACCCATTCATCTTTTCAGCTGTATTGTTTTCATACATAGCACGAGTAACTTGTTGTGCTTATTACTAAAAAAATAAATTTTATATATTACTCCTTTTCATTTTTCTTTGGTAAAGCTTTTAAAGAGAAAAACAAAAAGTCATAATGAGAGTTTGTTGTAAAGCAGTGGATCTCTTAGTAGTAAATAATTCTCACGATAAAAGGACATTGTGAATGCAGGACTTAAAATCAGACCATTTATCCCGCTGCATGACTGTATAAGAGATTTTATTTCAGTTCTGTCAGTGGTGGCCAGTGCTGCTATTGTGAAGCTGTGAAATGTGACATTAATACAATTGACACCTATGTGAGTCGCTGCTGAGGTGATGTGTGCATCACATAGAGCTGTGTGATTCTATCACACACTTCAGATGTGAAGAACCCATCAGAAAACGTATTTTATAAAAACTGCACAACTTATGTGTATACTTTTTCTGTACAAATAGACTACTTCTGACTTGTGAATTTTTAAATTATTTCTTTAAGTAAAGGTGTAATGTTGATGTGTTTTATTATTTTTAAAAAACTACTACAGTGACTGATGTCTCCTTACTTTAAAAATAAGCTATAATTATAGAATCAGAGAATGGTTTGGGTTGGAAGGGGACCTCAAAGATCATCTAGTTTCCAACCCTCCTGCCATGGGCAGAGACACCTTCCCCTAGATCAGGTTGCTCAAAGCCTCATCCAACCTGACCTTGAACACTTCCAGGGATGGGGCATCCACAACTTCTCTGGGCAACCTAAGGACCAAACTCTCTTCTGTTGGTTTTGGTGGATGTTGAATCAAAGTACTAGTGAGTGTAATTACGCAGTAAACTGCAATGTATGTTGTTTTTCACGTAAAGTTGTGACATACAGGTACACAAAATTGATAGCTTTTTAGATGCCTGACTGATCCAGGACAGAAAATGCTGGTTTTAGCTATTTTCATCTTCCTGTAAAGAGTATGTATTTTATTCTTGTATAATTAAGACAATTATGTAAAATTCTCTTGTATAGAAGCTGTTACACTGCTGTAGAAATACTTGGATGAGTACAACTTCTGTTTTGGCTAATAGCTAAAGATTGAAATACTGCTTAAAAGGTACAGTTTCTGTTAATAGGTAAATTCTTATAGGAGGGTCATCTAATGTGATCTTACCTCTGAATTTGGGCCACAGAAATACAGACAGAAAGCACAGAGCAAAGTGAGGTTCGTGGTTTACTGATCAGCAATAGAATGTCTTTCGTTTCCAGCTATTAAATGATACTTAAAATTTATAAAATGTTGTTTCCTTGATACTGCTTTTCTGTGTAACCATTATTATTGGCAAAACAAGTGAATATAAACATGAATAAGAGAAAAGATCAAGTAATTAACTAAATGTTTCTATGCTAACCTATAAGACAATGATTATTAAAATTATTAAATATTTATTTTTCATGAAAATATTTGTAAATCACTACTTTAGAGGGATTTTTTTCAATAAAACATGTGAAGGGCTGTTAAGAAAACTATTCCCTCTGTCTTCAATGAATAACTTCACTACTTAAATTTAATGCATACTGAAGTCTGTATTCTTAGAAAATTGTAGGGAGAGAAGGGGTGAGAAAGGAAGGGAGGAAGAAGTTTGAATCCTTCCTTACTGGCCTTCAGAATTACCCAGGTCAACAGGGTGGGGAATATCCCATGAGCATATAATGGGTAGTGGTATGTGATGTATCTTGAAAAATGATCAGTTTAATTGAATGTACAACTACATGAGTTGATTTATGTTTTTTGCCTGAGGTAGCCTCAAGCCTGTCACCACTTTTTTCTGTTACCAGAAAGTACTGATTATCTTACGCTGTGCAGGCAGCCACAATATACTGCCTTGTGTCTTTCAAACTTACTTTGCCCTGAACTCTTCTACATTATAATACTACAGTTTCCTACCCAGCGTGTGATACTGTGCTCTCATCACTGCTAATAATTGGTGTTAAGGCTAGTTTGCCTCTGGCTGAGGCAGAAAACTTAAACTGTCAGTGTGATGACTTCTTTTGAGAGGAAAAGATGACATCTTTTGGTTTGGCAAATCAGCCTGGCATGTGACCTTGGAACAACACCCTCAGTTTTTTCAGTGTTACTTAATGGTTCAAGTGTGCCCATCAAAACTTGGTGCTATTGACATTAAAACAAGTTGGGCAGGAAGAATTACACGTTTTCTAATGACTCGTGTTCCTGCCAATTAGATTATAATCATCCAGGTAAAGGGAGGACTATTACCTTTGTGAGCCTTCTGGACATGACAAATAAACATTTGTTTTTCCTTCCACATCATATTTGGCTGATGGATAATCATAAAGCCAGTGCTGGGTATGCATCTAGATTGAATACCTGCTCCTAAAGTTCTAGGCGTCCCATGTAATTAAAAAATATTAGAGTCCTCTGGCTGCACTGTGGAATGTTGTAGCGTGAAGGGGCAGTTGGAATCCAGCAGTCCAGGGCTCAGTGCTTTTCTGTAGACACATTTTGTTCTGTGTGTGCTTAAAATGCACAAGGAAAGGGAGACATGTTAGAAGATGCTATTTATATTGGGGAGAGATGTGGCTTTTTGCCTGCTTGGGTTTTGCTCTGAGAGAGCCATAACGTTCCAAACAATTAGAAGTTTTGTTACAGAGCAGAGAGTTGGCTGTGTTTCATTCTCATGTTTGTGAAGGCAAATTTCAAAAAGAAACAGTTTGTACCTCACAGAAACCAGCTGTGGGTGGTGGTATGCAAAATCACCTTTCCTTACTGTGTTGCTCTCCAGTATTCATATACCTATACCAAAAAAACCCACAACAACCCGGGGCGGGGGGGGGAGGTGGGGTGGGAAAAGAAGTATCTGCAATAATCAAACTTTGGAACAGTTTCCATATAAGAAACAAATATACTGAAACTCATGTAAACTCAAATCAAATATACTGGCGGAAAAAAATGGTGGGTGATTAATTCTATGAAATGTGATTGGTATAAGGTTATTCGTTCGCTTGTGATTAAGGGCACAAAGTAAAACTTGTAGATTCATACCAAACCAAATGGGAGACTTCTTCACCTAGCAAGCAGTGGCAGAATTCTGGTACAGGGTGTTCTGGTTAGCAGAGGTTTGCAGTTCAAAAAGCAAATCGGACAAATTCATGAAGAAAAATCTGTCAAGAGCTATTAAACCAAGTGAAACCATCCATCTGAAGAAATCCTTCAACTCGCATACTTCTGTGGTCTGGGAGAGTAAACGACATGAGCATCACTAGGGTTTACTCTGCTTTCACATGCTTTCCTGGACAGCTGTTCTTTACCGTTGCTGGAGACGTGGTACTTGCCTCAGAGATCCATCCTTAGCCTGAGACACAGCCGCTCTGAGATCGTTTTAGTTAGCCCCCTGCACTACCGTTTTGTCTTGCAAGCAATGAAAGTTCTGAAATGACATAGTGAGGGACCTTCGGAGCCTTTGGGTTGTAGCATGGCATAAATAGCTAAATGTCCAGGTTTCTTTGTGTAGCAACCCGCTTATGTCTTTGAAAAGATACGCCAAATTGCTTGTATGTATGTCCTCAGTGAAAGCATTTATTTTCCAAGGCAGTGGCTAAGAATATCAAAATTTGAATGCATGTATTCCCTGTTATGAATTTAGATTCTGACTGGGATAATTATATATGATTAAATTTTTACAGATAATAAATCTCTCGACTCTGTAATAAAATGGGTTATTTTTTATTAAACAGCATGTGTATTTAACAAATTAGACTTCCTCGTGCAGCGTACTTCCTGGTTCACATCATGAGGTGAGGAGCCTGTGTGGTTCTTCCAGCTCACTTAGCTGCTGAGGTAAGGAAACTGCAGTCACTGCTGCACAGGCTGGATCACAGCAGGGATATGCCTCTTCTTTGTGATTGCCGATGGAAAGATCTGGCTGACTTCCACTCAGTCTAAAGGTGCCAATTGATGTAAATGCAGCTGTTCATCACCTTTGTCCAGAAGAGAGTGGAGAAGGGAAAGAAAGAGGGTTTTAACTATTTAAACACTGGAGTTGCTTCATTTGTTGGAAAGCAACATGTGTATGAGTCTCCTGCCTATTTACATCATCTGTCTACAATCTTTTTATTAAAATAGATTTAATTTATTCTTTTTTTTTTTTTTTTGGTGACTGACCGTTGCCAGACACACCTGTCTTTTCCAAGGGAATCAGTCATGAAGACAGAGTTTACTTTCACAGGAAGTGTTGGTTGGAGTTTTGCTGACTCAGGACAAGGACTGGTAACCTAAGCATGTTAAATGATCTTTGTATTTGTTTAGTGATCTGGACTGATATTGATGCTTCAAGAGTTGATAAACTGGCTCATTAAACTGACTGGTTGGTCTTGGCTCACTTCATTGCCAGCTTAAAGAAGTGGATTTGTAAATCCCCTCAGTGTCAAATAGTTTGTGATAACTTGTGACAGATGTGGCCAGCAAACTGTGAAGGCTGAGTGCATGAATATACGAGGGCATTGCAGTCTAAAGTCTGTATTTAAATGAAAATGTGCATATTATCCAACTTACTTTTGTTCATGTTTGCCTCTACTGGAAGGCTTACCTTGTACTCAGTCTGTAGAGTTAACTCAGCCTGTAGTGCGTTTCATGCTTGTGCTCTTGAAACGGTGATGTTATAGAGTGATTTGCATATGCATGTTGATTTATAGACATTATGTAATTAACATGGCTTACACAAACTTAAGATTTTATAGATGTCCTTTTATAGCTTGAAGAGTAGGGACAGAGAAACTGAGACACCTTTAAAGATCATAGAGGGCGAAGTTACTTTTTTGTGTTTAAAACACTCCTCTAGAGCTCTACAACTCTCTGTATTCCTTCTCGTGCAGACGCTGCGTCTCTCCTTATTTCAGTTCTGAGCTGCTTGTAGAGTTTTTCTGCCTGTGCTTTGACTCCTTGTTGCTGCTGCCACTTTCATTCTTTTCTGATACCCAGACTTTGAAACTTGGGTCTTCAGTCTGTGCAACCTTCTTCTAAGCCTGGAGGAGTGCTGGAGGAGTGCTAGGGTTTGCGCTCCTTGGTGAGGGTCAGGTAGCTAGTTCTTTCACTATGCTCTGTACCTGTCTTGGAAACAGGGTAGTATCTGTTTCATTTCTGTAGGCCAAGTGCTCTTTGGGAATTTTGGATGTTGCATATAGTTAGTATACCATACTAAGCAAAGTCGTGATGGACACTGTTATCTGGAGAGCTTTATGTAGAGCACTCAGCAAGTTAGTTAAACGCAATGTATATTTAATGGCTATTGCAAAAGAGGTAACTGCAAAGTAGTTGGAATCTTGTAATGGTGATAAATTATACCATGTGCCTCATGAGTCTCAGCTCTATAAAATCCGAAGTAACTCAGGAGGTATCCAGAGCAAAAGGCTGGTAAACCTGATACAAAACTTGCACTTTTCAGAGTAAAATTATACCTATTTAAGCAAAATCCTATTCAGAAGAAGAAACAGTGATGATGTGCAGTTCTTCTCTGCAATCAGTTCTAAGCAAAATTTGTTGTAAACTCATGGAAGTTGCCTTTGTTTTCCTGTTATATAGAGGAGAAGGAATATACAACAAATACATGATGGACTAGACAAGTGAAACACTTTCATAAAGAAGGTAAAATTCCATATGCAATGCCTCAGAAGAGTTATTTATTTTGGTTATATAGAACAGTTATCATTACTGATAAAAAACCCTCTTCCAAACAGTCATTTATTAGTGCATTCTGAACTGGAGAAGTCTTTCTCCTCATCTGTCTACTTGCAAGTTAATAAAATATGCCCCAATATAAAATACAAACAAAAAGTTGCCTAGGCTTAAGCTACATTTGCATACACTAGATCAGAGTTCATTAATTTAGATTGCTTCTAGTGCGGAGTGATTGTTTGTTATGTATTTGAGAGTCAATGTAACTGAAACGTTCTTTGACCTAATTAAACTTAATTATAAACTCAATATTTGATTGCTAAGGTATGGCGAGCTAGCTCTGAAAAGCTTAGAGAGGATTACTTCTACATCAGCTTATCAGAGTTGAGGTAATTAAAATATATATTGTATCTGGGTCTTTTTATTTCTATAAACTCTGGTCTGTTGCATGTTCATAGTATGAAAGGCCTTTGGCTTGCCCACTCAGATGTATACAATATGTTTGAATTATGCATGACTTTCCTTAATATTGCTCATAGGCGGTCAGTGCTCCATCTGGATTCAGACCTTATTATAGAGTGACTGGTCTTAATCCATTATTAATCCATCATATGATTGCTATAGACTAGACAGTGTCTGCTGTTGGTTTTATTTGGAGTAGTGTAATATCATTTATCTTAAGGCTATGTTTTGTTATTCTCTTGTTATTTCTCATTAAACAAGGCCTACAAGTGCTTTATTGAAAAAACGTATAAACTGCTTTTTATGCTGTGATGTGGTTTTTTGTGGTTTTTGTTTTTGTTTTTTTCCCTCTCTCTGCATTCTGGAATGTTACAGGACTTCCTCTGTAGTGTTGCAATACAATTGCTTTTTAAGTGAACAGCTTCTCAGAATTTGACTAGTTGTTCCATTGAGTGTCTCAGATTATTCTGGTGAAGTTGGCAAATGTGTGATGAAGTTGAACATCTTCAGTACAAATCTGTCTACACAAATATGACAAATCCTTTGGAAACATGGACCAAACTGTCTTAAAACATACCTGTGCAACTGGGAACTGAGTAAGAAAATGGTCTCTTGTGTGAATTCACCCAGTTTCTAGAAATTAAAGCTCTATAGATAGCTTAAATTAAGTATGGTTGTTTAACTTCCTTTAAGGTTTAACTCAAACTATAGCAATATTTTCCTGTGACTCGCTAGCATCTGTTTGTCTGCTGCTATTTAAATTCATGTACATAATTTGAATACAACCTTTCCTACAGTACAGAGAATCCACTGACATCAGGAAAATTGTTCCCTTTTACTTTTTTGTCTTTTCAGAAATTGGACATGGAAGAAAAAAATACTTCGATTAACATATATGGCAAATTCAGTACAACTCTTTCTGTATGCAAGACTATTAAGCGTTCCTGCATGTGTTAAGAGTTCCAAAAGCATTTCATTTCTTGATGTGCAGTGTTCAGATTGTCTTAGTAGTTCCAATGTGCTATGTTTTTCATATAAAACAAGGTCTGTTTATAGACAAAAGAAAGTGTATCTGAGTGAAAAATACCTGTTATTTAAGTGGTTTCTATAAATGAAAAATGACTGAAAAATTGGGATCAGAGGAGGAAAATGAAGTTTCGGGAGGTAGGCTACAGTCATCTTGTCTTTGGCAAACTAATAAAGCTTTAGGAAAAAAAATATTATTGCCAGTGGGTTGCTAATTTCATATTTTATATAAAAGGAATAGTGTATATGAATAAGCAATGATTATAATATTAATTTCTATATTCA
Source organism: Tauraco erythrolophus (assembly GCF_009769465.1). Taxonomy (NCBI): domain Eukaryota; kingdom Metazoa; phylum Chordata; class Aves; order Musophagiformes; family Musophagidae; genus Tauraco; species Tauraco erythrolophus. The sequence goes on from NC_141476.1 coordinate 14,366,594, forward strand.
ATACAAGAATAAATATATCTATGTATTTATGTTCTTAATATTTATGCCAGCATGTTAAAAAATTATCAACTAAGTGAAAAAGAAAAAAAAGAAATTATATATTCTCTTCAATGAAATAAAAGTGTGACCAGAATGAGCACTGTGTTCTGGCAGAATTACTGAAGCTGTTACTATACCAGCAGTAAGTTTAACATACATAAAGTATTTACAGACAAAAAGGGAGGAGCAGGGGGGCAGAGAGACTTTCATTTATTTAAATGGAGTTTATATAGAAGGTAAAAATAAAATCTACAAATCTTTTTTTTTTTTTCAGAGAAACAGACATTGCTTATGTCTGCGTTAACGCACAGAGATCTATCAAGTGTCTGTACTTGGTCTTTAATGGTTGGTGCTTTGGTGGAAGGATTCATCCTCCCTACCTTTGACAGCTATAGCTGAGTTAGTTATCTAGACTTCTTTTATACTTTTGAGATTTGAATCTTGTTTGACAAGAACATATAAGAGAGATCAGCTGAATCTTGCCTTGATACCATTTGTGAAACATGTTTTGCGGCAAAGGGAAGATACTACAGGAAAGCCTGGAAGGAAAATATAGGTACAGGCTCTAGGGAAGTTGTTGGGATGTGTGCCTTGTGCAAGAACGCATAAACTGGTGTGCTTCTGAGCTCATAGTACAGCTTCAGGACTTTTTGTATCCTCTCCTAGTATTCCCTTTTCTAGTTGTTTTTCTCCTCTCCTTCATCTTATTGGTGTGGATGAATAGAATAGAATAGACTATTTCAGTTGGAAGGGACCTATGATGATCATCTGGTCCAACTGTCTGATCAATTCAGGGCTGACCAAGTTAAAGCGTGTTGTTAAGGGCATTGTCCAAAAGCCTCTTACACACTGACAGGCTTGAGGCATCGCCCACCTCTCTCGAGGTGAGGCTACACCAGTCTTAACTACCGTGGGACAATCGCCTCTTTGACCAGCTGGTTATGCTGTGTTTGGTGCAGCCAGGATGCGGTTTGCCCTCCTGGCTGCCAGGGCACGCTGCTGACTCACACCAAGCCTCATGTCCACCAGATGATCCCTTTCCGCAGAGCTGCTCTCCAGCCACTCCTCTCCCACTACCACTGTATCTGTGGTTTCAATGCTGCTGGGCTGAACACAGCTAATAATGGCAGAATTGATCTGGCTGAGCACTGGTCTGGTTCTGCTCCACAGGAGATTGATAAGTAATAGGCAGAATTATTGAAACTGTGCAAAATAAGGGAAGACCTTAAGGGATTTCCTTTGTCAGAGTACGTAAACCTATAGTTTGGCTGACTTTTGACGTTTTTAATAGTCTCATTGAAATAGATGCTGTCAGAGGAACTACACAAATGCTTGAAGACTGATAAGCTTTTTCAAGTGTGCTTCACTGAATTGCAGTATGTGCTGTAGAATTTGAATTGCATGCATCTTGTAAAATCTTTGAAAGATTAGAAGATGCATTAGTAAGAGATGTATTTCTGAAGAGATACATCTGAATAGAAGGAAGCATGTCCACTTGCTATTTATGATCTTGACTGAAAAAAGCAGAGTTAGACTAAACAAGTTATTGTACTGTTAAGACATGTAACAGTAGAGGAAAAAGTGGTAGCACAAATTCCAGAGCTAAGGATGATTGATATGTGTGTGAAGATACAATAAACAGTAATAATGAAATAGAAACACCCGAGTGGAAAAAAAAAACAAAACCAAAACACAATTTATTGTGTATGTCTTTTCCTCTGCTTTGAGATTCTTTTCTTTGTGCAATTCTTGTCATTGTACAATCAAGATTTTGTGGAGAACTTTTTGGTTCCTAGAAAGTGATTTTTCTCCTAATATGTTTTTTGTTTGGGTTTTAGGGTTTTGTTTGGTTGTTTTTTTTCTGATGAGGTGTGCTCAGTATTACTCCTCCTAAACTGAAAATATGCGTAACTGTGGAGCAGGACAGACATTGTGAAACCCCTTAGAGGAATCCAGGGATGCTTTTCAAGTACTACAAAGCTACTACGGCTTATACTTTTGCCATGTGTTTTAATTGTTGATCAAATCTTAAATTGTGACGAAGTCTTGGGAGCTGTAGGGGACTTGTGGTACAAAACTGGAAACAGATTATACCAATTCTTAGATTTAATGTGTTTTGCTGAGATTAACCATGGTCGTGCAAATTTTTTCTTCCCTTGACTGTAATGACAAAAGAGAAGAAAGTGAGCTGAAGTTTTACCTCCAAATCAGAAATGTTTCATCCAAAAGATCCATTCAGTCTGTATGCTTTGCTCCAAATCACAGCAAATTACCCGACTGAAAAATATGAGACAAAAGAGAACTTTCTCGTCAAGAACTACAAGGAAATTGTTATTTTTGTGACATCGGCACATAACACTCTATTATTCTCTCCAGTTCAGTCAAAAGTAGTATACATAAGTTTGTGTTAAATTGAAAATAATTAGTTTGGATAGTAATAGTAGTGTATGTTAGGTTCAGTTCAGTCTGGCTGCCTGGGTATTAACGGAGGGTCCTAAATGAGCCTTGCAACTTGCACTGAGCTCTGAAGCGGCATATTTTGCTGCTTGTGGCAGGTACTTGTAAGCCCTCTTGGCCACATCTACATGAACGGCTGTCCAGCACTTAAGCAGTTACGTTGTGTATGGTATACTAAAAATGAGTTTTTGTTTAATTTCCTTTAATATCTTTTCTATTTTATGTTGTCTTTAGAACACTGACTTTATAGGCAGATCATGGTTAGCAGTTCAGTATTTTCCCCTTACAGTTCATGTCTCATTACAGTGTAGTAATTTGATAAATTGAATGTTATTTTCTTGAACGATGCTATTTTTCTTTATGATATTCCTCCATAATGGAAAACGGCAATTGAAATTTGAATTCAGTTTGAATTACTCTTAGGTTACAGAACCAGACTTGACGTATGCTTATTTTCAACATGGCAAAATCAGGAGCATTTGTGAACAGAAGCAAGCCAGATGTTATTGACAGCTATGAATTTGGATGTCCATTAAGAAATGCGTGTGGTGATTGGCTTGATGAAGATTTGCAGAGGAGATGTAGTGTAAGTTTCATAATGAAATTGAATCAGGAAACAAAAGTTATTGTAGTCTGGCTGATTTATTTGGAGGTAAAAATAAAAACTGATATCAGTTCTATAGTGATAAACATTATATAATCCAATACGCTTTCTAAAATCAAATTTCATACGTCATGACTGGTAACTGTATTTTGTCTCGAATCCATAACATGGACCATGCAGGCAGAATTTGCAAGAGAAGTGAAGGCTCCGTGTAAACAATGTGCTGTGCGTGTCCTTTAGTCAGAGAGTTGAGTTCTTCCAAGCTGTGTTATGCTTTGTGATTAAAACAGTCTACCTATAATTATTTGATTGAAGAGGGAAAGAATGGCCCAATCATCTTCAAATAACTGCTGGGAGTGTTTGAAATTGTGACATAGTCCAGTGCTTACTGGAGTCTTGAGTGGAAGTTAGGTCAGGATTTCATTGAATTAGCATGGCTGTATATTTTGAAGCCCATGAATTTCCGTAATGCCAGCTGCATTTTGGCTATGCCTCTAGAACTGACCAACCATAACAGGAAATCAAGTTTGTACATGAATACACTGGTTTGCCTCTATGACATCATAGGGTTAGGGTAGGCCTCATTGAAGGCATTTGTCCCGTCCATCTCTCTGTGGTTGAATTAAACGGTAATGAAGTTATTCTTTACAGCTATTTCTGCAAGTTTTTCTAGAAGCCTCTGCTGCTTCTGCAGGCAGTCTAGTCTAGATCTTCTCTGTGTCTATTGTTTACAAGATTTTCCTAGGCACAAACCAGTTTAAGACACTGCTTTCTACTGTACATCAGTTCACATGACTGTAAGACTGCAAAATCCACTGAACAGATAGAAATGGGGGATCCTGTGCTACACTTTTCACTGTAGCTGGGACCTACTGGTAAGCAAAGTTATATCAGATGATGCCTTTTGCTTCACGAGAGTTAAAGATGATAATTTTAATGAAGTAAAACACAACAATAGTTGATCTTTTGGTTAGGCAAATCAGAGGAAGTATTATTTGTTTGAGCAAAAGAGAAGTCAGAGAAATTTTATCAGTATGTTGGCCTGATTTTCATTAAGTACTGGATTATGTCTGCCTGCATCTTCTGAACAAACCTGTTGTACTATTGTGCTAGTAGTTTGGGGTTTTTTTGGTGGTTGTGTTTTTTGTTTTATGTAGGCTTTTCTTTTTTAAGTGGCTGCATTTTAGCAGCAAAATCATTATCAAATAACTTAGTGAGGAAGAACTTATCAACAAGAAAAAAAAAGATGACCCTTATAACTAGAAATCTTACCAGTAGTAGTATTACTATACAAAATTTTCCATTAAGTACTTTCTAGTTTTGGCTGGTTGAAGAGCAGGTTGAAAAAAAAGGTAGTTTCACACAGATACTTGAGGTTACATGGTCTACTCAGCTTGTATTTATTCCAGCATGAGCCTTAGGTTTTCTGCGTAATCTTCAGTGAACCATCTGACCTCTCTCGATCAGATTCTTATCTGTGAAATACAAATAATTCTGCTTGCTTTTTTCCTAAGCTGCTTTGTGATCAAAGTGCAAAAATTTCTACTTTCTTGCTGTGGTCAAGATGGTCTTTTGATGCAGGATGCATACCTGTGAAAGGAGCAAATTAAAAGCAGTCCCAGGAAGTATTTCAGTACAAATTTGTTAAAATCAGTTTACTGCATGAAGTCAATGCAATGGTGTCCTGTTATATAGTAAGAAGGGAGGGGGAGAGCCAGTACAGCATGGCTGAGATAACAGTGAATACTGATCTCTGTCTGCCAGGACATTTTCTAGCCAGTACCTGCATCAAATTCTCACTTGATTTTTCTGCATACAGGCTTCGAAATGTCATTGTAAATAGGCACTTTATTTTACGTTTACAGAAGTTCCAAAATACACTGACTGGCCAAAAAGATAGCTGATATGACCCCTTTGTTGCCGTTGGTCATCCATCTTTCCTCTAATGTGTATTTTTAAATTGAGTGATTTTTTTTTTTTTTTTTTTTTTTAGACATCAGGGTGAGTGAGGAAGGAAAGACCACTAGAATAGGATGCCACCTGCATCATGAATGGGATTAGATGCATAACTGGCAGCTTTTGCCTAACTCCTCAGGAAGTTAGGATGGTATGCTTCAGGAAAAATAATTTTCCCCGTGGCTTCCTGGGAGGGAGACTTTTCTTTTATGTTTTTTCTGTGTCTGGGAATAGGAAGAATGAATGTTCTCTTCCATTAAATGAGATGCCTTGTTTCCAAAATAATTTCTTTAGTAGCAATAGTATAGCTGTACTGGGATTCTTACTGTTGTCATCTGTCTTTTAGTGGTCTTTATTTACATTAGCAGAAAACATAAATAGTGTCAACACAGTAATAATTTTTCATCCATTAGTTAAGCAATGATGTATCTCTTGCTAGATGTATTTGCTCGCGTTCGTCACTTTTAGTGCTCTTTAAAAATAACTTCCTCTTTGTGGTGTTCGCTGTTTTAAGTAGGCTAAAAACCCTCTGCAAATGAGAGATACGGATGAGGACATCTTCAAAAGCAGTTCTTAACATTAAACAGACCACAAAGTTTTAAATATACAAGTGCCGGATGGATTTACTGGTAAACCTCTCATCCTCTAGTTTCCTCTTAATGACCTTAGTTTAAGTAGCAAAGAATTGGTGCCTTCAGCAGCGTTTACTTTTTTTCTTTTCATCTAATATGTGAGGTTGTTCCAAAATACAAACCTATATTCCAAAATGCAAACCTATATGCAAGTGAGAAAGGAAGGAATGATAGAGCTTTATAAAACAGTTTCTGTGGTACAGGTAGGTACTGCTACACAGATAATGAAGCCATGGCACATTTTATTATAGCTTGCATAACTTCCCACTACTTAAAAGTAACTCTAAAAAAGTGAGTTAAAATTGCCCATTGGGTGAAGAAATAGGAAATGGAAATGGGAAGAAATTGTTAATGGCAACATTCATCTTTCTCCTGTTAAAGGATTATCAGAAAAGCTAAAATGTTATAGCTCTTCCATGTGGAGGCTTCTATATGGAAAGAGTAGGTCGTCCTTAGGGATTGTAAAAGCTAATGAAGGAACTATTTATTGTTCTCAGGTTACTATCATTTCCTAACATAGAAAAGGTTTGAGCCAGCCAAGCTTGCTTTTTTAATTTTTGGAGTGACATTATCTGAATGGCTTCTTTCTCCTTTATAGAATTATTATTAATAACTATTCGAAGTGGTATGAATATATAGCAAAACTGAATCAATGACTCTGTGAAGCTCTCAATCCGTGCAAGTTCCACTGTAAGCACCAATCTCTGACTCTTAGGTTCTTGTAGCTATTTGTGTGATGTAGCTATAAATTTACAGAAGTAATTTGTGCTGATTTTAGGTACATGGTTTGTGAAGAAATTATCTGCCACTTTGCAGATACTCTGCAAGAGCAGTTAACGCAAAATGCAACCCTGTTTTTACTGAAGAAGCATTTTTTAGATATTTCTCACAAAGACTCTGAGTCTTGACTGAGTTGCTTAATGCAGAGCTGTTTATTACCAAAATTGACTGGGGAGAATAAAGAATTATTTAAAAAGACAAGATACTAGATGTACTCTGCTCATAATCTTTTATTTAAGTGTGCAGTCTGTTTAGAAGTAGACTTAAGGACTCCCAGACAGAGAGGCGTAGGGACCCAGGCCAGATTAGGAGAAGAGGAGCCCTTAGGATACTGTTCATGATGGACATCTCATTAAGCTGCTGCTAAGGTAAATCTTCTACTGAGGTTTTTAGGAAGGAAGAACACTCAAACGTCTGGAACAGAGGATACAGGATCAGGAACTCCCAAATTCTAAAACTTCTTCCAGATATGACTTCCTTCCTACACTCTCTCACATCGTTTTTCACCTAGTTTGAAATTGTCCTTGCTGAAGTAGGAGGCATGCTTTCCTTCTTTACAGGAATAGTATAAGAAATTTGTAGGGTTCTTTGAAGAGGAAAATTGTTTTGGTAGAGGTGTTTGCTCAGAACTTTAGAAGGGAAGCTTCATTCAAGAGAAACAATCCAAAGCACACAGCAGAGATTCTCTAACGTTTGACTTGAGGGGGAAAAAAAAAGAGAGAGAGAGACAGACTTGCATTGAGACTTTTCCAGGACACTGGAAATACTCTTGTAAGATCTGCTGTTGCTTAACAGCAAAAAGAAATGGAAATAAATGCTCCAAAAATAACTAGGTATTTTTTTTAGTCTATACCCCTCCAAAGTTTGTTCTTCAAAATACAGCAGTTAAATACCTGGCCTGGTCTCTGGGAAGGTGGCTTGTGCAGAACACCAAGAGCTGATCAAGAAGAACGGTCACAGAAACGACATTCCTGTCATGAGTCGGTGAGTACATGGACCTGACAGCATTCCTGACCCTGGCTTTCCAGCTGAATTAGTAGTTGAAATGTTGACTCTGTGTACTGAGAGGTTCCAGCTGAGACTGTTTGTAACAGCCACATGAATCATATGGCTTTAGACAGATTATTTAAAATAATTCTAAGACCAAAAAGACTAAAAATGTCAGAGGCTATTGTTTATTAGGTAGGATAACTATTCTTACTGTACCTGCTTGTTTGGGTAAAAGCTTAGCAGCTGACTGAGGGACCCAAGTGGTAGAAATGACTGCTAGAGGCACTGTCATTTGTTTGTTAATTTGGATTTCACTTTACTGATTTACCGTTCCACATTTTGTGGCAATGAAAGAATATTAAAGAAAGCAGCAATGTTTTTCTATACTGCTTGCCATGTTTAATTTTATGCTACATTCAAGTATGTGCTGGTTCCACTTCATTAATTAATTCCAGGATGCCAATTACAGGAGGCAGCTGAAATATGAACCTCTTCTCACTGTTGACACGTCCCCTCCCCTAGTCAGGTGTGATATGCCAACGCGATACGTGACTCAGTTGAACAGGAAGGAGTAACACTTTTAGATTTAATTAAGACAAGGTGTCTTTAAAGTTTCTTCCCCCCTCCCCCTCATCCTCCAGTTATTTCCTGGTACCGTTTTGGGGCCAACTTTAGCAAGTTTAGGAAGGAACATGTTTAAAAAACAGATGCATGCTTCCTGAAAAGGACCATTAAAAACTTCCACCCAGTTTGACAAACAAGTCATAATCCTCATCCTATAAGAACTGAATACAGTAGAAAAGAAACTATGGTCTTAGATATTGGAATCTATTCACATATGGAAAAATATTTGACAAAATGATCGTGTCAGAATCTTTAAAACTGTAAGCAAATATATTATCTCTTAGGAGTGTTTCTTTAGTATTCTTGCTTTTTTTTTTCCACTGGAGGGCTGTTGAGTTTCATTCGCTTATCTTATAAATCTTTTTATTTATTTAGTATAATGTGAACTGTTCAATTACTTTTGCTAGTATTGGTCACCTCACAAGCACAGCTGTTACTAATTGCTAGAGGAAAAAGGTCTAAAACAGTGGTCCTGAGATTATGGATGACAGACAGCACTGTCTTTGAGATGACCTAATGTTTCTTGTGGCTATAAAAAAATTTAGGAAAAAAATCCCTAATTACAAGCCTGAAGTTGTTGGCAAGCACACCACTAGCTTAATATTGTTGTCCATGATCCCTAAAGTTTGGGGTTTACCAGTGTAAAATCTGCGTAGCTTTTATTTCCAAAGAATGTCTGACTCTTGAGCCCACTTGCTAGCAAAATGTACTTACAGAGATATCCGTACAAGCATGGGTGTATCATGGTCGGAAGGCAAAACTGGATTTGTACTTTGTGCTTCTGTAAGGTTAGATAGAGGATGAGAAATACTGCACAGTGTTTCTGATGTAAATTTTCAGTGTGGTATTTGGTGACATTTTCCTGCTGAGTTGGACATGAAGTCCTAATGAAAGCTGCTCATCTTTAAACACCAGAGATGGAATCAGGAAGGATTTATCAGGCTAAAGTTTTCCCTCTTTCTGTCTTCTCTTTTTGCAAGAAATCTATCTCCTTGTAGTAATTTGGTAACTGGGTTTCTCTCTGTTACTGTCACTTTGGAAAACTGGCAACATCTCACTCAATGCTGCCTTTTCATAATCTGGATAAAAACATAAAAATTGACTAATGTGATTTCTTGATTGCATTGCACCTTAGAAAGGGTGTGGGGATATTGCAATTCTGACAGAAATGTTAGATCAGAAGCTGATTAATTTAGAGGATTTTGCAGCTCTAATGTTGAGAAAGAATGCGAGGGCAGGCAATTATTAAAAAAAACCCAAAACCCAAACACCACAAACCAGCCAACCACCCCTCCACCCTCCGAGCTGTTGCATCTTGGGGAAATAATATCTGAATGATAATTGTATTGTAGATATGCTGTAGATATCTAAATGCGTAACTCTGGGGGGAAAAAAGGTGCTAGTAGGGTAGGCAGCAGTTGTGAACCAAGTGTGCTGCTGTACGGCATAGGGCTGTGCCTTACGTAGGAGATACTGATGGCTATTGTCTTTCCCGTATGGGCGAGTAATGTCGGACTGGTGATATTAGTAGTTTCATAGAGACCAGGGAGGCTGCTCATGTTCAGAAAGGTCTTTGTAGCTTCTTATTTCAGCTGTTTGGCTTGTTGATGTGATGTGGTTAATATATCCTGCAGCGACACGTTTTAATGCACATCTGCTGTTACACAGCACGTACTAAAATAAATGTAACTTCCTGAGCTAACAAAACAGAGAGATTCTTGTTGTGATAAAACTGTCATAATTTTGGGAGAAGAGATATCCTTTATTTTAACAGAAATACCAGATTTAGAGACACAGTTGTGAACAGAAGCAACAGAAGCAGGTAGTCTCTAAATGTTTGTACAAAAACAAACCCACCAAATTCCAGAGAACAGTATGTAATAACATACCTGCTTTTCTATTCCAGATAGGAAGTGCATTCCAATCGTTATTATACCGCTATGCTTTTATGAAGCTGTCCTTTCAGCCTTTCAATTTTGATTCATCAGTGCAATGGCTGGACTTTTCATAGGACTTAAACACTTCATTTTTTTTCTGTGTGGATTATCATTGCAACTCCCTCAGGTCGTCTTGAATATCCAGTCTATGCTCTCCTACCCTGTCCCGTTTTGTTTTAGGGAGGAATGGAGTAGTGAATTGAAGGAGAGCTTGCAGAGCACACTGGGAACACCTGTACTAGACAATGTGCTTCAAGTACAACATAAGGATTAACACTTCTACTTGATTGCACTATGTTCACATGGCAGCGTTCTGCTTGCTTGTGCTTTTTCTCCTAATTGTTTGGTATTTTGATTATACTTTTCTAATCATTATTTCATTATCGTATCTGGAATAAGATAAATTCAAAACGAAGGCCCTGTGTCCTGCAGCCTGGAAGAACATGGGGTTTACCCCTATTGCATCTATTCCATTTTCCTCTTTCAACTTTTATATGATGTGATAGAATATTTTTGCTTCAGCCTATGCTAGCAGTTCTGGATGGTTGCAAGTTTCTTTTTCATTTATGTGTTGGTGTCCTGTTCCCTCCCTCAGCCTTGTGTGATGATTTTTATCTTTTTTAATTCAATTTTTTTCTAAGAGGAATTTAGCTCATTGCAAAGTCAGTAAGATGTCTTCTGTTGATACCTTCTTCTGGTATAAATATCTCTAAATTGGCCTAAGTTACTGATACTTAAATGACATTGAATTTTACATTAAATTGTACCAGCGCAGTGTTTTGCTGATATGAGTGAACTATAACCTGCTTGGAACTCTGGCAAAACTTCCTTTGATTTTAGTGTGGCCAGGGTTTCTCTTTCATGGTTTGCCCCTCTCTTTAGGTGTAAAAGATGTAACCGAACCAAAATAAAAGGTTTTTTTTTTCTCTGGTTTGGGCATAGAAATGCTTTGTTTATACTGTACTTCAAGGTAACAAATTTAGTTACTGAGAAGTGTTATGTGATCTGTTCTCTTCTATTCTGTAGTAGCCTAGAACTCATACACAAACTCACATTTTCAGAGTTGAAGAGTGAAATGAGATTTTTTTGGGGAGGAATTCTTTTATTCAAGATCACTTGCATCTCTATTTAAACTACTGCTTTTATGCAAGATCGAAGATTCAGAGAAGTAAAAGGAATGTCTCTGGGAATTTCGCAGTGTGCACTATTGTGTGTAGTTTGCTAGCAGGATATTCACACTACATAGCCTTCAAACCAAAAATTGTTCTACCCATCAATTATGGAACATGTATTACCACACATAAAATTCAGATACAAGAATTCATTTAAAGTGACAATGCCATATAGTCTAAAATTCTTTTGCTATGTTCTTGAATGGCATCAGGCTCACCTGAGAAGTAGGTCTTTCTATATGTCCAATGTGTAATTTTGCATATTATTTCCATGTCGTCACTAGTTTCTGGTCTTTTCTATTTACAAAGCTAAAATTCTCCTTCAGGATCTTACTATGTTGCATCTTGATTATTGCAACAAACTTTCTTCCTGACTTTAACAAATCAGTTTTGCCTTCCTTGCGTATAGCCAAGTGTTATTACAAAAGCCATTTTCTTAGGTGATCACTTTGATCATGCTGTGCTGCTCTTCGCATTGCTCTAATGACTTCTATTTTGCATCAAACACAAACTACAAAGGCTTTTGAAAGGATAGATAAATTATTTATCCCAACGCCACAAATCATTCTGCCATTGAAGTGGTTCTTTCCTGTTCCTGTCTGGTCTAGAATACCAGCCTTCATCTTAAACTTGATTTTCTATTTTTTTTATTTTTTTTTTTAAATCTATGTGTTTTTCCCCCCCTATACAGCCTCACGTTTTCAGAAGAAATGTCCCAAAAATTACATGATGGTCAGAACAAACTTGACAGCTGTTAATCATCTTGGGCGTTTTTTGTTTGTTTGTTTTTTGTTTTGTTTTGTTTTCTATATTTTCTGGTTAACACACATCATAGGAACAAAATAATTTTATGGTTTCGTATTTAAGTCACCTCATGCTGTTCTAAAGGCTATTATGCTGATGCTTCACTCTTTACTAGGGTCTTATAAGGACAGTATGTTCATGTTTTTGCAGTCATTTGAAGATAGAAATATCTGACATCCATGTAACTTAAGACCAAACTCAATTATATAATAAAATAAGAATGTTTGCTAAAACATACAAAGATATCATCTTGCTTCTGTGTTCAGTCAATCGCTATGTTTTCAAGATTAATAGATGCAAAAATTCTGTTCTGATGCAATTTTGAGTTGTCTCTTAGCTTTTACAATAATAACCAGTTATTTTATCTGTGGTGGTTGGAATGACTTTCTAAGACTTTCTTTTCCATTTTCAGTTATTGACTCTCTCTGCTATTTTTGGGAACAGTTAACTGAGGTCATTAGAGACCTGTCAAAAATTCATTGTTGTTGGGAAATAGAACACTTATGGTGGATCATGGTTGCAGATTTGATAATGGAGATCACATTAAAGTAGGATTAACTTGATCTTTTTACCAGATAGCAGTTCGTAGTTATCTTGATCAGAGAGCAGATAGCCTTCAGAAATTATAGTTAGCATTCTCAAACCAAGAAAGAAGTATTCAGGAAAACTGTTTCTTATTTATATTTTTATATTTCAATTAAAACTTGTTATAGTAACTTCTGTACCCTGTAGGATTACCTCATTATGTTTACACTTGGGAAGATAGTTATTTTGTAACTTTATATAAAACCTTTTTATAACCCAAATAAAACATTCCTGTGGATGGTTTCTTGATTGCCTGATCTTGATCAAGGGGTATGAACAAAGAAGTTCTGTCCTGGTGTGAGTGGTGGTGTCTGTTTGAAGATGGTATGTCCCCTTTCAACTGTCAAGATTAGACACATTGTTGCTAATGCCACATCATCATTAAGGTCATACATCTACTACACAGTTGGTACTGGGAGTAGGTTAGTTGTATCATTTGTTGATGCATTATTGGTATTTGCAAGGACAGTTCTTTTTGAATTTATACCATGGGTTTCCTCCCCCCTCATAGGGAGATGATATGGGTAAGAAAAAGATGATGTAATTTTTTTGAGTTAATTTTTATCTGATTTTTTTTGTACAGTATGTCATAGCACATGGGAATTGAATATTTTTTAAAAAGATTGATGGATCACAATAGTGGAATATTGCAATTTGGATAGCCACTGTGATAATTTGGATTGTAAGGTTATTGTGTGATCTGCAAAACTCTATTCAGGACCAAATGTGGAGGTTTTCTGCACTGGGTTGTCAGTGAGTATTGTAGTGTGAAAGAAGGCATCTCAGACTGCTCTACTGTAGTTAAGATATTAGATGTTCTTACTGTTTGTAGACCACTTAATAGTCTCACTGTTTTGCTTGGCTATCATCACTCTTTCCTGTGGATGTCCTGTAATCTGTGTCAAAGAACTGTAAGTTGCTTAATTTTGGTCTAGAAATGCTGCTGGTATCTCCTTGGCTATGGTCTAGAAAAGGGTAAATCATGCTCAGGAGAACTTGAGATCAGTCTCAAGGTTTGTGTTCTAAGTATTTATTCAAAAAGCACAGATGTTCTCTTCATTTCAAGATACTCAAATTGGCAAAAATAGCTTACTAGAAGATGAGTAACAGTGCACAGTTGTTATGGAAATTGATAGGTGGGTCTGTTTTTTACAATAAATAAATAAATAAAGCTTCTGATCCAAAACTTTCAGTCAAAAAATTGAAATGCTGACAGTATTCTTTGGGTATGACTTCATGAAACAACTTCAGCTGAGCTAACAGTTTCTAGCTATTAGGAGGAGAAAAAACAGCCTTTTCCCTGTCCTGTCCTTATTCATACCTGTGTGCTTTTCCATTATTTGTCTTCAGTGAGTTCTGATGCTTTTCTCATGGCACAATAACCTATTCAGCTCACAAACCAGCAGAAAAGAATCCTGGCAAAAGAAACTGCTTTTGTGTTTTTGGACTGCTGAGTTACTTGTGTGATGAGATGAGTGCTAGAGTTGGCATAAGGTGGTGTCGTGGGTTAGGTTGAAAACTTCCTCCCCCACACAGCCGGTCACTCCCCCTCCCCCACCCCCAGGAATGAGGGAGAGAATTAAAGGATAAACGGGAAACCCGTGGGTTGAGATAAGAATGATTTAATACAGATGATTTAATACACAGGATAGATGCTCACCACCCCCTCGTATGCGAAGCCCGTCTTGTCCCGAAGCTGCAATCCTGGACGAACGCGAGGCCCCGAAATAGAGAGGGGCAGAGAGAGAGAGAGAAAAGAAAGAAAAACAGCAGAGCAACAGCGCAGCAAGCGCAAAAGAGCAAAAGTGAAAAAAAAAGCCAAAGCGCAAAAGCCCCTCTTCCTGGCTGACCCTCGCTTTTATACTGGGCATGACGCTGCATGACATGGAATACTAATTGGCCAGTTTGGCCCTCAGTCTTAAGTTCAAATCACAAGGGGAATCGTGTCCCCCTTGTCCCAGCTATGCTCCCCCCTTATCCCGCCGTGTTTCTGCACTCCGGCACACTGAAAAGTCCTTGGCAGCTTGTTATCAGCGTTCTTCTCAGAGCGAGCCTCTGAGTAAAACCAAAACACGGAGCTCTTCTGGCTGTTAAAAAAAACTCTGTCCCAGCTAAAACTAGGACAGGTGGCAGGGAAGGACTACACAGAGAGAGGGTACTGAGCCAGTGGAAGAGCATGAGAAGAAGGAGGAGGAGGAATTTGGATAGAGAAGAGGGAAACGAGGTTTATACTTTTATGAGTGGCAATAATAATATATTAATGAAGGGTAGAATGTGATTAACTCAGATAACTTCTCAGGATTGGGGAGAATATTACTAACAGATAAATGTAGTAAAACCTGTCAAACTGAACACAATGAGATGTATAACAAGGTTTGAAATTCGTACAACTAAGTAAATAAATGAAGAGGAAAAGAAAATTCAAAAGGCCAAAGTCTTATTTTTTTACTGCTTTTATTTCTGACCTGAAGAAGTTCCTGAAAGCTCTTCTGTTGCTGTTTGATTGGGGTTTTGTTTTTTTGCTCTGTTTGTTTTGTTTTTTATTTTTCCTCCCAGTTATATAATTTGGTCTAATAAACTGTATTAAGCCCAAACTTTGCTTTACTTATTGCAGTTGGAGAGGATGGTTGGAAGAACAAACTAAGTGGCATTTGGCCAGTATTACATGTGAGATAAGTTACAGAGTGGGGAAAATTCCTGTTACTTCTTAATAGAACAGAATTTTCTTCTTGCTTATATCTAAGCATACAGCAAAAGATTACAAAGTACTACCCTCTCTGAGGATAAATGTTATGGAGTTACTCACGTAATATAAATGTTACTATAATAAAATTTAATCAAAACAAAAAAGACCACTACTGTGATGTCTTGGTAAATACTTTGCATTAGAGACAATGATTTCTTACAAAGAAATTTGTTACTTAATTCTCCAGTCAGCAGGAGTGCTCTGGAGAGAAATTCCTGCTCCCACTGCCTGTAACTTCAACAAAAGTATTTTAATTACATTTAATCTAATTTAAACACTGTAAAAGTGGATCCAGTAATTTCCTCTCCCTAGAATGCCTCTTTCAATGTAAAATTTCAGGAAAGGACGCTACACTTGGGGTCATCATTTCACCCTCTGCAGAACTTGACTGGCTGTTTAAAATCCACATTGATAAATTGGTACAATCCTTCGCACCTCCTCCTTTCTGCTCTCCCCAGGGAAGTATACTCAGACAAGCTCAACCAACTTTTTTGTTATAACTCGTGAAGGGTCATTTTATCCAGCCTCACCACACCCTGTGCGTTCGCTCACGGGGGACCACCGTGGTTGGTAATCAGTTTGCTCTGTTGGGTGTGGTAGAGGGGTGGAGAAGCATGAATCCTTCCTGATTTTTCTAGGCGGGACATTGTTAGTCTTGAGCTGCAGACCAGTCACCATAACAGTTTTTATATATGAACCTGAGGCAGCTTTAAAAATGGGTTGTTATTGTCTTCCTAAGGGAAGCTCATGAAGGGAGTACTTCTGTCCCAGTGCAAATGCAGCTGTTAGAGGGCATCCTTTAACTGCACAGTACTTTCTGTAGTGATCAAAAGTTACAGGAATTTAGCAAAATGAAAACAAACCAAACCAAGCATCTTGGCAGGTTGTTTCTTCTGGTTGTCTCCCAGTGCAGAATTATTCCACAGGCTACATTTATATAAAGAAACTGTATGCGTGTCCTCCTCTGAAAACCTGCAGACTGCTTTACAAGCTGGAGGTGTGTTTATACAATAAAACATTCATGATGATTTCTGTGAGAATCATGTATCTCCATCAGCTCAGCATGAGTGTACTTGAGTATAAAGGTGGTATTTTGAAGTAGCCATTATTCACAGTGGAAGACAATGGAGACTCCTGCTATTTATTAATTGTATTTAATGAAACTTAAGGGAATAGTTCAGGGAATCTTGGCTGAAAATCCCGAAGCACAGCCCATGATAACAGTGAGGAAATATAACTTGCTCCTTCTCTTGTTACTCCATAAGCTGCACAAATAAGGGTCGTATGAAAGGTAGTCTTAAAATGGAGAACCTAGACAGAATAGAAACATAGAATCATAGAGTGATTTGGGTTGGAAGGGACCTTAAAGATCATCTAGTTCCAAGCCCCCTGTCATGGGCAGGGACACCTTCCACTAGATCAGGTTGCTCAAAGCCTCATCCAACCTGGCCTTGAACACTTCCAGGGATGGGGCATCCACAACTTCTCTGGGGAGCCTGTTCCAGTGCCTCATCACCCTCAGAGTAAAGAATTTCTTCCTTATATCTAATGGAAAATCTCCCCTCTTTCAGTTTAAATCCATTGCCCCTTGTCCTATCACTACACAGCCTTGTAAATAGTCTCTCTCCAGCTTTCCTGTAGGCCCCTTTAGGTCCTGGAAGGCTGCTAGAAGGTCTCCCTGGAGCCTTCTCTTCTCCAGGCTGAACAGCCCCAACTCTCTCAGCCTGTCTCCATAGGAAGGATGCTCCAACCCTCTGATCATCTTCATGGCCCCAATAGGAATTTGAGTTTCGGTTTTGTGATGTCAGATGTTCCCCAGAGATGCGTTTCTTTGTTCTGCACTGATCTTTCCAGGGTTAGGACTCTACGTGGAAAAAATAAAGCAGTGGTTTTTAAGAGAACATTTTTAATGGTAATTGCTTATTCTATAATCATATTTTTATTGGAATTTCTCAGCACCAATGTGTTTAATCAAGTGGTCTCTTCCTAATATTTATTACCTAGTAAATTGTAACTCTCATTACAGTGAGAACAATCTGTACTTGCAATGAGGAAATGGCAGTTTCTTGAACAGCTGTGTAACTGTCTGATACACATTGTTTGTCTAGCAGTTTCTGTGCTTTCTAGCTGTTCACTCATCACTATCAGTGTTTTTGTATTCCAGCTCCCAAACAGATTCACATTTATAATGTTTGGTTGAAATGACTGTTTCAAAAGTTTTCTTTTGGTGGTTTGCAGGTGTTTTTGGTTTTGGTGTTTGGCTTTTGGTTGGTTGGTTGGTTTGGTTTGTTTGAAAGGAAAGCTTCCTAATGGTTACACTGAGGATAATAGCGGGGTATGTTGAAGAGAGGCTTCAGAGATACTCAGTAAGTGCAGAATTGTATGTGTATGTGCTTGGCTTGACTCACTTTCACTGGTCATTTCAGAACAGGAGGAATAGTAGCCTTTCTTTGCATATTCTTAGTGAAATTGTACCTCTCCTAGGCAGTGACATCTGTTTTTTTTTTGGTGAAAACAAATACATACAATGGGTGATAAGAATACTCTCAGAATATTCCGTAAAGCACAAACTACTGAGATTATATTTTTTTTTTCCCTTGCAAAGTGTATATGGTATTTCTACTTAATTTCAGGGTTTTATGGTGGGTAAAATTTCCAGAAACATCATATGCCAAGTACTCTTTGCACACTTAGTTGAAATTCTATAGGAGATTCTGATCCTCTGCAACACACTTTACATTAAATCTTTCGCTCCCCCCATAAAGCTGGAGTGACTTAGCTGGACAGCAGAGCTGCTTCACTCAGGATGACTCAGACTAATGAATAACTTGATATTCTTACAGCAATTAATCTGTTTTGAAAACAAAGCAATGGATTGTTTATTACTCTTAATGTAATTTTCTTAAAATCAGATAGGAATATAGCATATCTGAAGATGCCAGTGATTAACAGAGTTAGTTTTGTTGGTTTGTTTGGGGGGTTTTGGTTTTTTTTTAAGCATTACACCTTTTCTTAAATTCTTGTCACATTACTGGAAACTTGTCACGTAGGCATATATATTTCCCCAAGAAAGTACCTGTGCATCGTTGCGGTTTAACCCTGGCTGGCAGCTAAGAACCACACAGCCGCTTGCTCGCTTCCCCTTAGTGGGATGGGGGAGGGAATTGGAAGGGTAAAAGTTGAGAACTCATGGGTTGAGATAAAGATAGTGTAATAGTAAAGCAAAAGCTGCCCATGTAAGCAAAGCAAAAGAAGGAATTCATTCACTACTTCCCATTGGCAGGCAGGTGCTCAGCCATCCCCAGGAAAGCAGGACTCCATCCCATGTAACGGTTACTTGGGAAGACAAATTCCATCGCTCCAAACATCCCCCACTTCCTTCTTCTTCCCCCAGCTTTATATTGCTGAGCATGACGTCATACGGTGTGGGATACCCCTTTGGTCAGTTGGGGTCAGCTGTCCCAGCTGTGTCCCCTCCCAACTTCCTGGCAGCCTCAGCTACTCGCTGGTGGGGTGGGGTGAGAAGCAGAAAAGGCCTTGACTCTGAGTAAGCACTTCTCAGTAATAATGAAAACATCCCTGTGTTACCAACACTGTTTTCAGCACAAATCCAAAACATAGCTCCATACTAGCGTCTCTGAAGAAAATTAACTCTATCCCAGCCAAAACCAGCACAGTATAAGTGTATATTTCTAAGTCACCAGAACGGACAGATGAAAAGGAAAAGCTCTCATAAATATGAATCACAGGAGAAATACAGTTAGTGTTTTTCTTTTAGCTTTGCTAGTTGTAATTAAGAAAATAAAAAATTGAACTGAATTGTTGCAACTAAAGCTAAGCTGCTTCTTAGGCATCACAGTCAAACACAGACCAAAAACAAGCCAAGGGCTGTTTTACATTGGATGAGGGAAGAAAAGCAGAGACAGGCACACAGACATTCCAAGTCTTTTACTTCTTGGCATACCAATATTTTACCAAAAATTAATTGTATTTATCTGTTTTTTTTTTTTTTTTTTAATAGTTTAGCAAAACAGATTTTGACTTTTAATAGGGAAAGCAGTCACATTAGCATATCAGGAAGAAGAAGGTAATCGAGATCTGGGTGTAGACATCTCAAAATATTTGTTTAATCATAGATTGTGCATGTCTTCCCAAAGGCAGTTAAAATGTGTTGGCAAAGATCATGTTAAAACAAAACTTAAACAAGACAAAAACAGCAACTCAAATCTTTAAACAAAGTATTTGTGTGTTTTCTTCCTTAGGCAGAGTTCAGCTTTAATTGATGATTTTCTGTTCCACTGAACTTAAAGCCTATGACTTGATGGTTGTTGGTTCTTCACAGCATTGGGCTTTTCCTTATTTAAACATTTAGACAAAATGTTTCTGTCTCTTTTGCTCTTGCTTAGCATAATGGCTTCTTAACTATTCTTTAGAAGGAAATAGGGTTTTTTTCTGTGGTTTTTTATTCTTTTGCCGTCGTATTTCGGATCCTTTGACAAATCTTTAATCGCTTGCATTTTAATTTGAAAATTACTCTGATCAAAGCTATATGAATCTCCAAGATTAGCTTAAGATGAAAAGGAATTCTGGCCACATATGAAGGTATTTTTAAGGTTCAAAAC
Organism: Tauraco erythrolophus; assembly: GCF_009769465.1. Taxonomy (NCBI): domain Eukaryota; kingdom Metazoa; phylum Chordata; class Aves; order Musophagiformes; family Musophagidae; genus Tauraco; species Tauraco erythrolophus. Next base: position 14,386,542 of record NC_141476.1, read on the forward strand.
TTAAGATATTTCAAAGGACTTTGCCACACAGACAGATGCTTTTGCAATAATTACTTCCGTATTAGGTTTTTAATGTGTGGGGAAACTAACTAAAGGCATTGGTATGAACAAACAATCACAGAACAGCTCTGTCAGTGAACTTCAGTCCTGAACCAGCTTTACAGTGGTAGTCCCCTTTCTTGAGAAGGGCTTTCCAGAGTTGCCAAATAGTTTATTTACTTCTCCCTGCAGATAAGTAATTGTCAGACTAAATTGCGCCTTTGGCCTAATTAAATAGAAAAATCAAACTCACAAAAAAAACTGTTCCAGAAATGGCAAAACTCATGCACTGGTCTGCTGTGCAATGTAGTCACTGGCATTGGTTTTTCTGAACTATTAGTTACTTTTTGAAAGTAGCTTGCAATTCAGATCTAATTTTGATAGTGTTTGTGTAGATTCGTAGTCTAGGTATAATTTTTGGAATGAGTGGTCTTACTGGCTCCTGTCTTACAAGATTCCTTAGTGGTATCACTGAAAGCTTTATTTCTCCAACTATATAACTGGAGTTCACTAGAGTCTTTCAAGCCACAAGTTTATGAACTGACGTTTGGCTTTGCTGGGTGTGCATGCACAGACAGCACAATACAGTGACTACTGATGAGCAGTCACTTTGCAATCTAAATTAGGGTAGAAATTAAATGTAACTGTAAATCACCACTGACTCAGTTTGAGAGGTCTTTCCGAAGGGACTCCAAGTGGTGTATTTGATATGCGATACAGAAGGGACTCAATACCATGAATAAACTGACATAGTTCTGATTATGAAAGCAAATAGCATTCTACAGACAAATTCAGTTCTTGGGAAGAGAGAATTGTTTGAAATTGTGTACCATTGTGTTATTCAGTCATAATATGATACTTAGAAAGTTAGGTGCTATCTTCAGTGAACTTTAGGTCCAAATTTCAGTTCTAGAACCATATTTACACTCTTCTGGTAGACAAACATCCAAATAGTCTAATGAATCCTCTTTGAGATATTCATGGAAGTCTGTCTTGCAGGTGCAAGATGCTCTGAAACTTATGAAGATCCTGCCTATTTTTAAGAATCGTATTCCTCCTAAGACAGATTTTTCTCTTGGTTCTCAAGAATGCTTAGTCAAGCTGAAGTGCACTGGCCTGATTAATGGAGAAATGACAGAATCCCTTTCTTGACGTATTTTTTAATGTGTCTAAACCAAAATTCATTATTTCAATCTCAAAACTGGTACACTCTTGTCCTGCATGAAGTGCTCTTTATGCTGTGAAGCATGTGATAGGATTAGAATGCTTTGAAGGCAAGGCCTGAAGGCATTTTGTCTAAGTGATGTAAGTGAAGCTGATTTTTTGAATGGTGTTAGCATGCACATTTCATAAACAAACATACACAGATGGTATTTGAAATCAAGGCTTCTTGAGCTTAAATGGTTACATAGCAGCTGCAGCATTCTCAGGAGGTTCTTGACCATTTTATACAACTTGTGTGTGTTGGTGTTTTGATGTGCTTGAAAAGTGAGGAGAAACCGTTGAACATGATCAGGTCATGCTCAGAGGTATGTCCTCTGAATGTCACAGTGAAGAAGAGCACAAAAGGGAATGCGTGTTCATGTGCATGCAGTAATTTTTCATAGCTTCAGAAGTCCTCAGGCAAGACAGGCAGCCTTCAAATAAAATGCTACATTCCTTTCATATTTTTTTGAAATATGGAAAGGAAGGAGGCTGCAGCGAAATCGATTTAGCCTAGTATCAAATCTCCAATGGTGGTCGGCAGTAGAGGCTTAGGGAAAAGTACAAGACAGAAATAGTCTGTCATGATGTTTCCCCAAAATACTGTTCCAGTAGCCAAGAACTTGTGTCCAAGAAGCCTTCTTAGCAGCAGCATCTTGTGACCAATACTTCTGCTGTATATAAGACAAAAATTGTACGTAATGTGAAGAATTAGCTCCTTTTTCTTTGCTCTCAACCTACCACCATCTGGTTTAAGCTGACGCACCAGGTTTCTCCATCTAGTTGAATGCAGTGAAAAATCATTCCCTATTTGCTTTCTCTGTCATTCATGGTTTGTAGATCGTTCACACCTGCTGATCTCTATTATCTTCTCTGAAATGTCCTGTCTGTTTAACTATTCTTGACATGGAAGCTGTCTGATTCCTCTTGTCAACACTTTAGTTCTCAGTGAACCTTGTCCCATCCCACAATAAGGTAGGTGGGGAGAGTGGTACTGCACCTAACACTCAAAATGTTCAAATGTCACATTTTCTTCTAGAATAATTGAACATCTAGAAGTACTGATAATTTTGTTCTAGCAGCTTTCCAGGAACTGCAGAGTTGGGAGGCTGGTGGGGTGGGTTTTTTTTGTTTGTTTATGAGCAGGCTACTACAAAATATAGAGACACCTGCATAACAGGCAGCAGGACAGCATCTCGGGCTGTACTGTGTTTGGTCCTGAAAAAGTGTAGGAAAATAAGTGGGAGACATGATATATTTGGGATATTGGTGAGTCTAAGTGTCCAAATGAGGACTACATCTGCCAGTTGACTAAGCTTATCCTGAAGAGATCATTATCTGATTAACAGCCTTTAGGAAAATATATGTTTGTAAAGCAACATCCATCATACAATCTGCTTTTAGAAACAGTTAATTCTTTCAGACTCTGTAAAGTTATTCTTGGTCATGCTGCTTCCCTTTGGCTGAAAATATCCTTCCCTCTTCCCCCCATCCAGCTTCCTACTCAGTTTCCTTTTCCTTGTCTCCCATATACTCTTTTTGTCAGATCGATCCCATATTGCAGACAGGGCCCCTAACACTTCCTCTCTCTTTTCAGGAAGTTTTCGCTACCTTTGTCCTAAGGTAGACATCAAACAGAATTTCCCTGCCCGCACAGGCACTGGAATGCCCACTGAGCTATGTTAGGCAAAGGCCTTTTTCACCTTCTCAGCTTGTTCCAATGAGGGGTGCGGGCAGGGGAGCCTTTTGACTAAACAATAGCAACAAAAGTAGAACTTCAACAACAGGAGAAACAAACTTCTGCGTGCCAGACAGGAAGAAAGCAACACTACAGAACACCAACAGAAAGTTACGCGTGGCAGCAGACCAAGATGCAGCGTTCCTTTGCATCGCGCACAGAACGTCGGTGCTGCGGCCGCCCGTCGGACTGCAGTCGGTGTTTGGGACGGGACCGCCGTGCCGTTTGGGACCGCTCTTGGTTGCCGTGAAGCCCTGCACTTGTCAGACGCTTGGCTGCCTGAAGAGCCCACCAGCACTGGAACGGCCGTTACCCCCGGGCAGCAAACAGGAAGGCCGGGTTAATTTTTCCGCGTGTAACGCCCGTTGTCAGCGCGGCGCGCTCAGCCCGCGGCCGCGGGCCCGCCGCAGGGCGCACCCGCCTCCCCTGCGGGCAGCGCCCGGCGCTGCCGCGGGCGGCCCTTTCCGCGGGCGCGGCGGCGCCGCGGCCCCGCCCGGGGCGGGTCTGGCGCAGCGGCGCTGCGGGCGCTCGGTGACGCGCCGCGCCGTGCCGTGCCGTGCCGTGCCGTGCCGTTCCTGCCGCAGTGAGCGCAGGAGCCGGTGCGGAGCCCCAGGCGGGACGGCGGAGCTGCGGAGCGCCGGGAGGGGACGCGCAGCGTTGTCTTCGCGTTTTGTGCTCGGACGGAATCAGCTGTGACCCCCGAAACCGCTCCGCCTGCCGCCACCATGGTGGCCAAGGATTACCCTTTTTATCTTTCCGTCAAGAGGGCAAATTGTGCCTTGGAAGCGCAGACAGTGAGCAGCCCAGCTAAAGAGACGGAGGTACTTCATCTACTGCTGTTACGGTTGCGACTTTATTTTCCTTTATAGCGTGATCTGTATTGCTTTGGGGAAAAGTAATGTGCTTTGAAAATAGGCTTCCATACATAGATCCCTGGTTTGTTTAGGCATCCTTTACTGCCATCTCTAGATGTTGAACTTTTCTTTGGAATAAGGCAAGGAACAAAGAATCTAGATTTTTGCCATCTGTCACTTTAAGGAATTAAAATTGATCTTTTAAGGAGTTAACTGAGAAATACCTGGTTTAGATATGTAGTTTAAAGTAACTTATATGTATTTTATTCCAGGGCTAACTATTGCTTGCAAATTGTTAAGCAGGAACTGGGGGAAATCTGGAAGATGGTGTCTCAAAGTATTATGTCTTCTCCTCATTAGTAATAAACAAAGGAATTCATCCAATAATATAGTTAACTGAAAACTCCATCAGCAGGTTGAGTACTCTGTTTCTTAAAAATCATGAAACACTTTCAAGTGATATTAAAAATCGTATTCATTAACTTAAAATCAGTATATCAATTTGCAAATTTTCATAAATGGTGGAACATTTCAGGAAATGTTCAGGAAAGACTTAAATATTTGATGCTTTAGGTTAATGTTGCTTTGTGTGCTTGTTTGTGAAGAAAAGAGTGACCTTAAGGATTCTGCTTAGCTGTGCTGGGCGAAGGATAAAATTTCTCTCTGGAAGTTTGTATCACTTAAATATATAGCTTCTTCATTAGTCGTGTTTGCTGAGTAACTTGAAGACAACTCAACTCAGTAAATTGGATGTGTTTAAGACGACTACATCAAAGATTAATTACCTCCAGCACTTGAATGACTCTAAAGTAAAAGTAACATAAGCTAAGTGACCCTATTTAATCATGATACTTGACTTAAGAACTAATAAGATGATGCTGCACTCTTGCTTTTCAGTGTACTTTTACATAAAGGGATTTAATTGCAGTTAGCGAATGTGGAATTTTTTCAGCTGTGTGTTCTTGAAACGTAACACCCTCCGTGAGCGTGTGTGTGTATACATCTATGTAAAACACAAGTTGCTAAAAAACAAAGGGTTGTCTTAAGGGTACTCATTTTACTAACTATAATTTTAAAGAAATATGTTTTTAGCTTTTACTGCATGAATGATTTTTTTTGTGAATGAGTAGAATTGTCAAATCTGCAAGTGTTGGGAAGGACAGCTTAATTATAGTCAAATTTCAAAGAAAAAGTCCCAATGAAAGTTTAGAGCATGAGGAAATATCTAATAACAGATGTGATCAATCTAAATTACAATGTGCAAACAGTTGTTTTGGATTTGTAGTTTATGTTTTATATGAATAAGAAAATACACCCTATGATTTCAAGCTGATTTCTGAGATTATGATGGACTTGCAGCATTCTGAAAAATAAACTTTTAAACATTGTCCTGTTTGTCTTAGGAGGGTATGAAAACACCACCTGCCACTCCAAAAAATTTAGTTAAGGAAACAGAAATCAGAACTACTTTTTGGGAAAGATGTTGTAAGGGTAGATGGAAGCAGCCTGTGTCTTTAAAGTCTGTCAATAGGGGAGGGGGAAAAAAATCTACGTTTCTTCTCAAACTCTAATGTTAAGCTGTTCTTCCACCCTTCAGTATTTATCAGTCTAAATAAAGCTATTGGGCGCCTTCTACCACAATTTTGTGTTACTACACCAGAATGCTTTGCTTGCCGTGTGGAGGTTAGGAATTTCTGGCTTTGAAAACCTGAGTTTCATTTTAATACTTAACACGTGAAGTTAGTTGATTTATTTAATAACGTAATTTGTGCATAAACGTTGGTATGTGTGGAATAGAACAGATTTTCTGCTATATGGATGTTGTGTTTTGATTTTAAATCAGAATTAGAAAACAATAATCTTGTAGTGTTTGTTTTGAATAAATACAAAATACAGCCTAGAAGATCAAGTGCAATAGTACTTACATGGGATGAAATTCACCAGAAATCTTGAGCATGTACTGTACTGTTGAAATTTTCCCAAATTTCCAGATAGAAGTCTCTGAGTAAAAAGCTGAAGCTTACATTCAGGTGGTGGATTAGTTCTTCCTTATTCTTGGGCTTTACTTGGAGCCAGCAGAGCAGCTATGGAAAACTAGGGATGTTTTTGAGGAACAAGTCAGTGACAAAAAAGAGAACAGGTTTTCTACTCTACAGTTCTTTCTTTAAGCCGCACCAGTTTCCTTGGCATAAAGTCCATAGAGGTAGCACAGTCACAAAACAGTTACAAATAAAATATCCAAAATATATGTGAACAGTAGAAATCCGGATTCTGAGAAAAGGCTAGTGTATCTCTAGTCGAAGCACAATTATCGTACATCTTTCTAAATGCAGTTTAAGGGCAACAAAACACCACAAAGCCTGCGGGATGAATTAATATAGGAAGTACTATAAGGCCTTTACATACATTGTTGTATATGCCACGGAAAATACTGTAGTAGAATTCTAGGTGTAAACGGTACGGAGCTGTTGGGCTCTTTCCAGCTTTTTTATAATACAGAAATAGAGACAGTTAGAAAAACATGAAATTTACTTGCTTTAAGATATAAAAAGCATCAGATTTCCCAATGATATATACCATTTTCTGTGTTTCTCTCATTAAAGCAACTCCGTTATCACCTGCTCTAAAGGAAACAAAGTGAAACACAGCTCGTGAATGGGCAGCAGTAAGAAAGAGCTTGCACAATCACAGATTGGGGTTGAAAGGTCTGAGCGTGAAGTCATGGGAAGGAAGATTTGAGTTCCTCAGAGTAAGGATGTTCTGTTCTGCTGTAGAGGATCTAATACAGTGCCTGGGTTTAGACTGTAAAAACTACAATGATGGCACAGAATTCCTTTGTGTCTCTGGTATGTTGTATGCCTGCTTACATCTCTTACACTGCACAAATCTTAGACATAGGAATCAGGGCTGTTTGCTATCTGTCTTCTGTTGTCTACTGATATCCTCACTGTTTTGAGGTGCAGGAGGTGTAGGCTGCCTCGTGCTCAGGACCGTGTTTAATTTGGTGTGGGGAGTGCAGGAAAACTATAACCTGAAGGGTAACCCACAGGCCCCGGGCCATGGCACATCATTAACATGAGAACCAGGCATGGAGCCAGAGGGAGAGGGGCCAAAGATTGAGATAAACTGCAAGTCATGAATTTTCTTTGATCTTCATAACTGTATGTATTTCATTTTTAATGAAATATTAGCAAGCTGCAGTTTTGATATATTTCAGGTAAGTTCATGTGCAGTGTAACTGCAGTGAGCTAAACGTGGAAACATGTCAAACTGCCACACTTGGAGTTGCTGATCTGTTCTGCGTAACAGTGATTTGAAACAAACAGCTTGCCCTTATTTTTCCATTCAGTAACTTGCTGTATGATGTCTGCTTGTTAATCAGCGGTCCAGCTTCATAGTTTGTTCCAGAATGGAAAAAGTCTTTCTTAGGTACTCTACAAGCAGCTTCTAATGAGAGGAAATGCAGAATTTAATCAACTCTACATTAGTTGTCTGGGTTTTCCAGAGTTTCTGTTACTTGTGTTAATTCACCCCAGTGCGAGGCTTTTCTGTTAATTGGTCTTCATTTCCTAACTGCTGGTAGACGTACTGATATCTGGATATTGCGGACGAAGGATCAGTCAAGATAGGCGGGTGCAACTTGTCCTTACGCCACTGACACTTCAGTGGTTCTGTCTTGCATATGGCAAATGAAATCTGAGGCCTTAAGAGTGGTGACTGCCGAGGGCAGCCTGTTTGGAGCAAGGAGCTGATCTTTGATGAACACGTGATGCGATAGTGTGTTGCAACCTTCAGTTGATTTTCTTTGACTGTAAGTACTTCACTGCTTCTCTATATGGCTTTTCATTGTACCCTGACTATCATTTCAGGTCGTCTTCTTTATAGCAGTGTCATTAAAACAAAATAGGTTTGGATTTTGCTTTATTTGCTTGCTCATTTTGTGGAGGCTGGCAGAGGAGGAACAGCAAACCTCCTCCTGCTCCCATCAGAGAATGCAGGTGGTGGGTGGAAACTTCTGGATTTGAAAGGAATGTTATATCACTGATAAAATTTATTGACTGATTGAGTTGCTTTTATGTATCAATTTTCTTAAATTGCTTAATAAATTCTTTTTGCAGTGCTGGCGGTCTTACTAGTGGGATGCCTCTCCCAGGTTTTAAGATGGATTTGTGTGGATGATTACAGTTACTTTTGTGCAACATTGGACTATACCTAGAACTGCTTTAGAGTCACCTTCTTTGTTTTTCTGGACCATCAGTCTCAGCTCTAGAAGAGTGAGTGTTCTAGATTTTCCCAATCAGAATATTTCTAAGATACTATGAAACAAAGGCAACTTCTCTGCTGTTTCAGGTATTAAAAAAAAAAAAAAAAGTCTTTATTTGCACCAGTAACAATTGAGAATGTTGTTCTAGCTTTAGATTTGCTTCTCTCTGAAGATGCAAAAAGCCTTAGATGCCTGGCTTAATTTATTTTTAGTTTAAGTGTTTGCTGTATTAAGAGACTCTATTGTAACATAGGTTGTTTTTTCTATTTTAACCTTTTTTTGTTTGTTTGTTTTTTTAATCCTGTTGAAGGTTAAATACTGATAACATCCTGTGGAACAGAGCTTGAATGTGGTTTTTTTTTATTAAACTCTTAAGTTTTGGGGGCGTTTGTTAGAACTGTTTAATCTTAGGCCAATTTAACTAGTAGCAGACTAATAAAAATAATAATGTTGGGCTTCCTGCCATGGCAAATGTTGACTTACCCTTATAAAGTTGACTAAAAACTAATAACCTTTTAAGTATAGGAGTATGGAAATTTAGCCAGTTACATGAAGTCTGAAACAGAGTGGTCCTGTTTTAGTTTGCTGGCACTGCTTGTGAATTATGTTTGAAACAAAGGTTACTGTACTGTTTCAATTTATAGTGTCCTTCATTTATTACACTGTTAACTCTTTTGAGACTAATTTAAGTTAAAACATTTGGCACTAATGAATGCTCCCATTGCACAGAATGAATGCTTTCGATATCTGTTTCTCTTGGTTCACGAGTAGAAAGTATATCAAAAGGGGAAAAAAAAAACCCAGCATATTTTTTATAAAATGTCAAAAAAGTTAGCAACCTCAAATCCAGAATTACTGTAGTAAATAATTATCTCAGAACATGCTGGACTCCAGTAAGTTAGGATGTTTTTAACAAGCATTGCCAATTTCAGCAGTTTTGTATGTGGACTGAGAGAAGGTTAGTTTGCTTTTGAAGATAAACTGGGTAAATTCTAATATCTAAAATGCTAATTTCCTGTACCAGTTTTCATATAGCGCTCATTTTCTGGACTGCCTTAAAAATGTCTGTAAGCTCCTTTTGTTAAGTTTGTTTTTAAATGCAATAAGAAAAATCAACACAATGTGGTCACAGTAGTGCTGCACGTGGGCTGAAGTCACAAGTGTAATGACCCCTCAGGGAAATATTTTCCCCTGTTTGTCAAATTCAGCACCAGTTCTCCGACATGGAGACTGTTGTTGAAGTTGCTGATAAGAGATGGGAGAGTCAGGTGGAAAAACAATCATAGCAGCAGTGAACATACATTTGCTTTTACTGTTCATTGGGAGGGAATCGGTGGCTAAGCTGGTCAGAAGCATAGAGTGAAAGAATTTTGAAGTGCTGAAGCAGATGAAGACAATTATTGGCACCTAGACTGCTACTGTGTGCTCTTCAGTATGTGTTATAAAGGTCATTGGTTTGCTTTTCTATGGACACTAGAAAGGGAACCTTCCTTCTGTTAGAAAATTAACACCAGTCTTTTGCTAGGGTAATTTATCCATCAAAGTGTGATAATTAAGCTGTGGGTGGCCTCGTTGAATGACAATGTATAGAAAACTGATCAATATCATTAAATGCATTTAAGTCTCTCTAACACTCTGCTTTGAACTTTGGAAAAACTCCTTTCTTTACTACATATACTAGTAAAAGAGTTGTTTGATTTTGTGTATGAAGAGCATGAGAAGTGTTAGCTTCTATGCTTAAATAGCTTCCTGAAGCTTTACGTAACTTTGTAGTGTGTTATTGGATACAATATAACCAATTATTAGGTGCTGGTTTCACTAATGAAGAAATAAAAATAACATCAACTTAGTTATCAGTACGTTGCAGCTAATGTAAGTGCCTAATTCTTTCAAGGATCTTCTGCTTTAACATGCTGCTGTGGCTGTTGAATAAGCATTGAACAGGAGCTTGCCCCAGGAGCGAGTGCTGGGTGCTGAGATTCAGGCTTTTAAATGATAATCCATGTGTATTAGAGCCAAAAAATGATGATACCAAAGTTATCTTTTTGCCAAGGTGGTGTCTTTTTGAAATGACCATATCACAGTTTTAAAAAGCGACACCTCATTCAGTTACACAAGGCAAAAAGACTTAAATTTTACTGAAGAGGGAGTTGGCAGAAGTTACTCGGAAGAGTATGGCTTCCTCCTAGCACTATGGCTGAAGCTCTTTGCTGTACGCATTTCTCAGCTGTCCAACAGCAGAAGACACAATTTTTTGAGAGTTACACTTCAAAAGCTAGAGCTTTCCTTTCTTACTCAGCAGTCTATACCATTGAGATACAATTTAATAAGTAGAAGATACTGGAAATAAAATTGTACATATGAGGATGTACAGAATAAATTATAATAAAGAAGCAATCTAAAGCACTGTGTCCTTCATGCCAAATTAGAAGAATGGTGAGGCACAGCGTCTTTGGAACTTTTTATCTGATATTTTCCTGTCTTAAATTGGTGATAATCAATGATTATACCATTGTGATTACTCTCGTCTTTCTTCCCATGAATTCCCCAGGAAAGTATATGATAAAAAAATACTCTCTCAGAAGGACAGAGTAGTTGTTTGAAACGTCCACTGTCTGGTTTGCAGAACCATCCAGATTTTAGACATGGATTTGCTTTTTTTGTCAGTTTGTTCACAGTTTCAATAATTCTTTTTGAGGCTGCATATGTATGTGGTATCTCCAGCTTTAATTTTTTGCTCTCTGAATTCGAATGTTACCGAAGTCATCCTGAGTTCAAACATACAGCTCCCTCTAAAAGCCATCTGCTCTTTGTTCTAGCCTAGTCAGGTATTAATTTGACTTCACTTGACTGTTCAGCCTTTGAAGTTCCTGCACTCATGTTTCCCTCAGCTTTATTTAGCCTTATATCAGATTTAAAGCCCTGTCAGATTAACATTACTTCTTCACATATACAAGCTCCACATTTTGGAAGCTCTGCCAAACCGTTCTCTGGATCTTTTGTTTTCTAACTTACTTCCCGTATTGTGTTGCCAAGGCTTCGTGACTCTGAAAATGCAGTCTAACATTTAGTAATTTCAGAACTCTGAAATTATTTTGATACCAATAATAACTTTAAAAGGTCAGGCAAAACATTGTAAATCCTGAATTTCTTGTGTTGTAACTTGGCCCAGTTCCCACTCTGAACAGGTGATGGTTGTTGCAAGTGGATCCAGCCATGAAATCCCACCTCACATTCCTAACTGCTTCTAAGTTCCCTGAATAGGGAGAGGAAGCAGAAGAGAAGAAGTGATGACTTTGGGTAGCTCGGAGTCTTCTGAGCACACTCAGAGGTAAGACCTGGAATCTGATGTTCGTTCTACCTGGACAATATGTCCTTATGGAGCCTCTTCATGCTGGATAGACACTGGAGTTGCACAGTTCTGCGTTCCTATTTGCTTACATTCATACCCCAAAAGATTTTATGATTGTAGGACTTCGGGTTAACTGGAAAATCTGTGATTTTTCAGAAACCAATTAGTAAAATAATGAACACGTGCACTAGGAATTCCTAACCGCAAGCAGTTTATTCTTAAAAAAAAAATAAAATAGAAGAGGCTTGGGAAGCAGCATCTGGAGTGCAGCTCTCTGATCTTATTGGACTAATGTGCAAGTGCAGATTCTGGTCACTCTCTCTGGGTAAAGCAGAACAGCTCACACACTCTCCTCTTTGCATTTGATCTGTTGGCTGTGAAGAACAGAGCCTTTGGCAAGAAGAATCACCATCTGTTCAAAACTTAATTTTTTATGCACTTGACTGTGGAATTTTACCCTGTCCAGATCATTGGCCTCAATAGTTTGTTCAGCTTCTCGGTGGTGCTGGTTTGGAAAGGCAACCCAGCTTGGGAATGAGGGTACTGATGAAAGGGGATGTAGAGGCAGAATGGATGTAGACTGTGCAAGAGAAATCCTGTGATCGACTGTGGAACTGTTTTGGTATTACTGTCTTACCGTTTCAGAATGGCTCTGGTAGTGCTGTGTTTTCACTGCAGTCACAGCCTTACCTGCACAAACTTGGTTATGCCGAAGTGGAGGGGGTGACTCGGTGCTGATTGCTCTTGTTGTTAGACGAGGGAGATGATACCTGGAACACTAAGGTTTGATGAGTTTTCACTTCAGCTGGCTACCTTAACCTAACAGGCTGTTTCTGATGCGGAGCGAAAATCACATTAGAAGTATTTGGAAAGCTTTCACCATAATTAAGAACTTATAATTAACAAGATTTACTTTCAGCCCTCATTGATAAAGGTGTAAAGACTTAGACATCTGAAATTATTGATTCATTTTCTTAAGTATCCTGTAATAATGCTCATCTCTTTTAATAAGCTCAAATTCCCAATTTGAACTACATATTTTAGCTGTTTTGAATTCTGATCAGCTTTTTCGGTGTGAGATCATAGTAGGATATCCTACATGAGGAAGACAAAATGGGACGTTGGGGCAGGAGGAGCAGGACCTCTGCAGGCACACACCTTCACGACCCATTAGCTAACTTCCCTTTGACTGCTGGGAGAAGTGCTGACCTCTGGTGGCCTACAACAAGAAGCTCTGGAAGAACTTAATGGGATGGTGGAACTCTGCTGTGTTGTCCCTGGAACTGTAGGCATCCTTGGCTGGGAGACAACGCAGGTTTCGCGAGCCTTTGGGCTGTCTGACATGAAGAAGGGAAAATCATACTTTTTTCTCACTTCCTCTCGCTCTCCAAGAGAAAGGAGGTGATTTCCAGCCTTTTTACTCAGGCTGATTTTCTCCAAAGTTATTTGATGCTGTGCGTCAATTTTCACAGCTGCCTGAGGTTTATGTGCCCCACAGGGCCGAGCAAATTAGGTCTGAGTGCTTAGCCTGCAGGCTTTGAGTAGTGATTAATAAACTTCAGCTGCAGTAACACACCGTGTTTGGAAGCATTCAACTAAAGACAGACTGACTTGCTGTTCCTTACTTAGTGTTATACGCTACTCAGGAAGTTTCATTCAAGTTTTTTGCAACGTATTAGAGTGAAATGCTGTGGAGATGCACTGACATACAGTTACTTGTGTTGTGATTTCATTTGCTGTCGGTAGACTCCTCAGAAAATTATCCAAGGGCTTCTGGACTTAGTTTTGTTGTAAGTTAAGACTAAAAGCCTGTGCTAAATTGTGAATAGATCACAGTGTGTGTGGAAAAGGTCTGTAAGACTATGAGGGGCATTTAACTTTCAGGCAAGATGTGGCTGTGATGTTGTATGGATCAAATTTGTGCTTTTTTGCATAAGTGTTGTCTTTTGACCAAAGAACATATACATTGCAGCAAAGCTGTAAGATAATAGAAAGGAGCAGTAAAGAAGGAGAAATCTTTTCTCTTAATTCTAATCCCCCTCTCCCTGTCTTCTGGAAAGTCTGTGCAGTCTTAATTTCCAGATTTTGCTTTCAGGGTGTGATATTGATGCCTAAGCAGTCTTTGCTGCTAAGGTAGAGCCGCTCGCAAAAAGCTGTGCTGCTGCCACAGTGCTGCCCGGCTCTGGCTGGGACTTCGTGCCCTTTCCCTGCAGTGCAGCACCATTCATAACAAGCACGCTCTGCCATGGGGTGTTATTTGTGCACCAGGACTGGCGTTCTGAATAATCATAAAAAAGAAACAGCTGGTAGCTGAGCCACCAGTTAGAGAAGAATTTACAGTGGAATCTCACAGATTTTTCTTATTTTTGTGGGGGAGGGGGTGGGGATGGTGCTGTAGATAAGTATGCTGGTGGTGCTGCAATGACGTAAAAAGAACACTTCGCAAACCTGTGTCAAAGACATGGTTGCTGAAAAGGAAGGAATAGGAATAGCAGTGCAACGGTGAAGATAAGGATGTAACGATGTAGGCTGCTAAAATTCTTTCATGCCAGGTTTCATGTGAGATGGAATACATCATTGTTGCTAGAGGGTTAAACACTTTGTCCCTCATCTCAGCTGGCATTTATGGGTTTCCAGGTCTGCCTGCTGAGAAGTTAATTAAATATGTAGCTACTTCTCACCTTTCTTCTGTTGCTGTACTAATGGAAGGGAATTTTTCTTGCCAGTAATACAGATGATGGTCATCGCTGCTGAAATTCATTATTTTTGTTATCAGGAAGGATGACAAATCTACATTATTTCCAGAAGGGTTTGGATTTCTGAACAAAAGGATAATAAGCATGCTTTGTTTTATTAAAGCTGTGTCTAGGAAATTGAGGCATAGCAAGTCTACACGAACTTTATAAGCATGGCTGAAGAGCAAGATGAACTGCTTTAGGATGTCCTTGAAATATGATGTTGGATGGGTTTTTTAACTTCACTTGGAAGGTTTGGCTCTTTTTTCTGTCAAAAGTTGCCTTTTGCATGTGCTGTTCAAGATCCATTAAATGTCAGATGGAGGTTAGGAAGCCAAGGGTAACTGTTCTATTTTTATGTATTTATAATCACTTTTTTCTTGTGTTATGATTTCCATTAACTTTTTTTATATTACTATAAGTGTTGTTAAAAGTATATATGAAAAGAAAAGCATTTAATTGAATGTTTTATGGTAGATTTTTTTAACGTTCTTTTCTATTTTATGCAAAATTTAAACATAGGTAAACATGTTATTTATGCGTTTGCCTATATATATCGGTATTTCCATAGGAACATGCACCCAAAGGACAGCTACAGTTAGAGATTTCTGTCTAAATTATATTTTCTGGAATAAAATCCATTTAAGTGAGTAGTCACATGCTGACAGTGCCAGAGGCAAAGAAACAAACTGAATTGTTTTTATATGAAATGATTAATTTCAGTTGTAAGATTATCGTCATTTGCATTAGCTGCAGAACAATGCTGAAAATTTCTCTTTTAAGAATGACTTAATATAGTAAAATGATTTTGTTGTTCTTTACCTTTTTCCCTTCCCCTTCTCCCAGCCATGCCAACTTCTCCATGGTTACATTTTTCAGCTGTTTCCAGGAGCTGTATGTACCCGCCAAGAATAATCTGTCATTGTCAGCGTTTAAAACTGCTATCATTTATTTACAACACTAATTATATATCGGGTTTACAAACTTAGGTTTTACAAATGCTTTCTTAGGAAAATCAGCAAAACTGGTAGCAATTCCTGAGTATCTCACGCTCCCCCCATCTTTTCTCCTTTCCCTCGCTCTCTCCCCTGCTCCAGGAGCCCAGCACCAAACGGGTCAAGCCGCTTTCCAGAGTCACATCCCTGGCGAGTCTCCTTCCTCCGGTCCGGGCCACTCCGCTGAAGCGGTTCAGCCAGACGCTTCAGGTAATGACAGTAATGCATTGCTGCCTTCAGCTGCAGCGCTGGAAGGGAATGCATACATATTCACGTTCCTTCTGGGATTAGCTGGGAATGGGAACCGCGCATATGCGCGCACACACACCTTTGTAAGGTGCCAAACAGGTTTAGGCAATTTACAGCTACAGAGTCACTCAACTTAAAAACTCAGAACTCTTACATCAAAAAAACACTTCTCTGTCCAGATAATTGATGGTTTTTAATTACCAGTAAGAACACTATTGCACCTGTAGCATATAAAAGTTTAAGGAATAAATTTAAGTAATAAAAGATTACGATGGCTTTTTAAATGTGATGAGCAGCATTTTCCATGACAGTTTCTATTAATTTTGGTTGGTTTCTTTGACAATGTTATTTTTGGTATAGTTAATCATGTAGGACTGCTCAGTTTCCTTCTGTGTGGTGAACTTTGACCTTGCCTAAACAAAAGAGTTAGTGAACAATTGGAAAAAAGTAATTTTTCTGAAGCTGCTGATGAAAAATAATAAAGGGCAAACAAATTTTACATGCAGTTTAGAAATTAAATAACTTTATAGTTGGATTATTTATATTATAGATTGGATGCATAATATTTAGCATACTTAGAGACTAATGGAACTTTAATTTGTAAAATATTTGTGCCTTCAGACCTAGAAACTGCAAAACCTCTGAGTGCTCAACTCCTAATGGTTATCATGAGTGGCAAGCAGCTGGGAGCTGTAATACTGCTGGAGGTCTGTTCTGAAAGCCAGACTGTTTCCTCCTTAAAATGGTTTATGCAAGAAGGCATGTATAAGATCTAAAGAAAATTTTTTAACAAGGCTAATTTATTTGTTGAGAGGAAATAAAATACTTTGAATAGATTAAAAATGTGACTTAATCAAAATTAGCTTAATTGGAGCACTGCTGAAGTTGCCTGCTCATCTCATGTAGGAAAGAAAGAAAACCTTAGGGCTAGGAGTCTTAGGACAAATAAATAAAAAGTCATGGGAAAGAACTCTATTTTTCTGTAGTGGTAGTTAGCTAGAAAACAGGT
This sequence comes from Tauraco erythrolophus, assembly GCF_009769465.1. Lineage (NCBI taxonomy): Eukaryota > Metazoa > Chordata > Aves > Musophagiformes > Musophagidae > Tauraco > Tauraco erythrolophus. The sequence continues at coordinate 14,402,980 of NC_141476.1, forward strand.
ATTACAGGGTTTCTTTAACACTGGTTTTCCTGTGTTCTGTTGCTGCGATTTTGAAAGTGCAGATGTCTGCATACAAAAGCTGCCTGCGTGGGATGGAGGAAAGGCAAAAGGCTGAACCTCACCTCAGTCTGGGTTTCATCCAGAAGGTGTATTGTAGCGTGACTACAGCAGAGATGCCTGTGTTCCCTGGGGCGTATAAATCTCCTCCATAGTCTGCCTCCAGGAAAAAATTGGCCTGACTCTGAAAGGACTACATTAGTTCCAGTTGTGAGGGGTGTAGAAAGTGAATTAATTTTTGGCTAAACTGCTTCTGAGCATGGCACTTCCCTTTTCGCAGCCTCAGACAGCTGTTGTCCTCGTTGAAGTACCTGTGCTGTCGTTCTGTAGGGCATGCCTTTGAGACTGGGCTGCCCAGTACAGTATCGTATTTAATAAAGTTTGGTTTAGACTATCCAAAACAAACTACCCTTTCATGCGTGTAGTAGCAGCTTCCCAAGAGAAGAGCTACATAAACGTGTTTCAGGGCAAATTTTGACAAAAATAGGAGAGACAACAGTGGCTTTATTGCAAGTTCTACTGTTGCAAGCATTTCTGTCTTGCTCTGTTCATCCTGATTCTGACAATCTATTTTAATTAACTGTCTGCTTCTAAGCAGATTAAACAGTGATGATATTCATACCATCTCCTCTAAGTAACTAAGTGCTTGAAGGAGCTGCAATGAGAAATCAACCTGTCCATTCTCCAAATCCTAGGTTTGAATCCATTTCCAAGTGGTGAATGCTGGTGCTGTCTCCCAAAACTGCCTTCATGGCTGGCTGTAAATTGACTTCTTAGCTATTTTGTCAGCAGCAATAGAACAGGGAAAAAAGAGACTGACCTTGTGCTCAGGTGGCTCATTTGGAATTACTTAGAAACATTCTGGGGAGCATGTATAGCTTTTTTACTTTGTTATGTATTGACATAGCTGTCACTGTGCCTTGTGGAACAGTATAGAGCAGGATTTTTTTTTCATGGTGTAAAAAGAAAAAAGTGTTGATTTTTCTTACTGGATGAACTTTTATGTATCTTTATTAAGTTATTTCAGTCAAGACCCATGTTTCTTCTTGCATTGCTGCTAGATGTTCTGTAACTGTAAAATGAAGAAAACTACTATCACGACCACAACATCCAAAACAAACAACTTCTTTCCTTGGAAGAAAACAAAACAAAACCAACAGAACATCCATCCAAAACCATGACTCCAACAGCATTAATAAAAGGAATTAGAAATTCCTGAGTTTACTTTATGGCATTTCAAACAAACCTTCTTATATATTCTTTCTGAATGGAAGATACATGTAAGAGGGGGAAAAAAAAAGTTAATTGTGCATCATTTTCCTTACCTCTATACATGTAAGTTCCACTCTATATTAATAGACTTTCTGCATGCAGATTGGAAAGAAACATCTCTGTGTCTGAAATCTGTGTAGCGTCTTTTAAAATACGTTCTTAGCAACTTTTCGTGGTTTTGCATATTATATTGATAATAGAGGTATTTGATTTATTTGTCTTCTTTTTTTTTTTTTTAATTTTACATATTATAGTCAATACTTTTCCACAAGGAGTAAACAAAACACATAAAGTCTTTCCAGCTTACTTTCTGGGGTTTTTTTTGGCTATTTGTAGTCACGCTGTTTCTGTCACATAGAGTGCTGTAGTCTGACTATGCTGTTAGCTTCATCTCTGACAGAGTCTGTCTGTGTATCTGCAGGATACCAAATGCAAAGCAGGTATTCTTGGAATATTCTATTCTTTATCCACCTGGAAAACCACTTTATTTCATAACTGTATTTTCAGTCTCCATCAAGCTAGACTAATGATTGATGATCTCTTGTTTCTGCTTGGTCTTACTCACAGCTGTGCTGTTTGGCTTAAAAGCTGAAAATAGGATCAGAAAAAGAACTTCAGCTGATGCTGAAGAGAGAAATTAAAGTCTGGTTAGCTTCCTCCGCAACTTCAGTTTTCATCAGTGTGTCTTGAATTTAAGTAGGGAGTCCAAATTATTTTTCATTTATCTTAAGACACGGGAAATTTCTAAAAATCCTTAAGAAAACTCTCTTTAACATAGGTTCTGAATGCTAGGACTTTGATTTGTAGTGCCCTATTCCCAGTACATGAAGCTGTTTGCTTTACTGCAGCTGAAATTAAGGTTTGTTAATTGCACGAATTAACATCAGTAACACATGGACCCTTCATATTAACAGTCCTGTAGCAGCCAGTGAAAGCTCTTGCAGTCAGATAAATACAGTAAACAAAATCAGAGTTGTGCCTGGATTCTTCCCCAGCTCCTTCAGTTTTTAGAATTATATGGGAATTCTAATAATCCCAGATGGGCATAATTTTTAACCAGTGTGCTGGACATGTTTTTTTAAGGAAGCCAGAAACTAGGAAAATATTTTTAAAAGACTGGAGATGTAGAAATGCTGTTTTGACATTCCTGTAATTCTTTCATGAGATTCTATCACATGTCTTCTGTATGTTTTTTTTCCTCTATGGCAAGTACCAACCAAAGATACCATCAGAGTACCTTTAAACTTGTTTTTCAAAATTTCTGGTAGAACTTCAGTTTAGGGCTCTATTCTGCTAAACTGAAATGGATCTGTCTAGTTGCAAAAAAAAAAAAAGAAAAAAAAGCATAAAAATAGTAGAACTGAGATGGTTAAACTGACATTGTACATTTATCTATGTACAAACTATGAGAGAATTTTACTGAAATAATTTATTGTTTATTTGGAGATTTCTTTAATTAGGCTTGTGTATGAGATTTACATCTCACTTCTATTCTTGTCCATTACAGCATTGACGATTCAGATATGCTTGTCTCTCAAGTGATAAAAGAATTTTAGCATTAAACAGTATTTCCCTGGTGGTGTGTTAGTTTGTCTCTTCATAGCTTTACAAACGAAAGTCTGCAGCGTGTTTGCAAAGGAGAAGATAAGATATTAAAATAGGCTTGGATTCCCCACTGAAGTATGTGATTCCCGGCCTAACTAGATTTCAGTGTACCAGGAAGAGTCAGTCACTGGTTTTGCCTTTGCCGCATTAGTGTGTAAAAGAAGGACACATGCCAGGCAAAGGAGCCACTTGCGCTTGAAGTGAAATTTGTCCTCACTGTTAAGTAATCCCTCAAAACATTTCTTTCCCTTTCCACTAATAAAAACCCTTAATCCAATGTTTCTTATTAATATTAAGCAAGGGACGCTTTGCATGGTTAATGAAAAGGCTGATGTATGAGAGAAATCAGTCAAGTAGATACTTACTGTGACCAGGTGGCAAAGATGCTAAGCAAGCAAGCAGGATTTGGGGGAGTTTGGTTTCCTTTTGAGTCCCTTAGCCTTTTTGTGCCCCTTCTGCTCGACGCAGGACAGTCTAGAGCTGTAGAGGATAGTATCAAGCATTCTCATGCAGCATAAACATGACTGTCAGAGGATGTGGAAGCTTGCTTTTCTCAAAACACTGTTTGCTGTTACAGGTGCATGCTATTTTATAACATGATATATGACTTCTTGTTAAAAGGTTTCAAGATCAAGGCATTTACTTCAAAAATCAATCTGTCTGATGCTGTTCATTGTAAGCACTTTCTTCATTCAACATAAAACATTGCTTTAAGAAAACACCACCACATACAAAGGAGCTATATACTGGGGGATGCATATGGGAGTGTATGGAAAGGGGCATTCCACCTTGAGTCAGGGAGTGACAACTGTTCTGCTTGGCTGCGTTCTCATGGTGATTTGTGAATGCAACACACCTGCCTCTTTCCATTTGCATGTGAAAATAACGAGTTCCATGATTCGTCTTTATAGCAACTGTAAATTAAGCATGTAATTTCATGTGTGTTTCTTTATCTTCTTAACTCTTGAAGGAAGACTAGCACCTGACTTGCAAAGTCTTGGAAGGTTGGTATATGTATATATGTGTGTTTATTTTTAGAGGTTTTGTCAATTCCAAATAGGGCTCAAAATGGCTTCTGTTAAAAGGCACAGTTTTTATTTACATAATGTGTCTTCTGATATTTTAAAAACATATTGTATTTATAGGCACTGTTTACATTTCATGGGCTCTTATCTTCAGAGGAGAATTTCAAATATTGCACTTTGTATATGCTGCTTTCAATCTGGAAATGAAGAGAATTTATTTTGTTTTAAATATTCTTACCCAAGGCAATTGAAAGACAATTGTGTTATGTAAGGCAGGTTTTAAATAACAACAAAAATGTAGAGTATTTCAACAATGTGAAATACTTAAGGTGTTTCGGAAGTAGGACCTCAAAAAGAAACCTCCAATTTTAAGGAAGCAAGAAAGGAATCTTTTAAAAATAGGACAGTGAGAGCATAAAGCATCCATCTGTAGCCTGAACTCATTTCTAAGAGTATACAGGCAAATAGAACCCTCAAGTCTCACTTAAAATTGGACTTGTTTTTATTGGAGTTTAAGACCAGACCACATAATAGATGCAGAGAGGCTGGTACACATCATCAGAGATTAGAGGCTGAACAAAGAGTCTACAATAGTAGAACACAATACTGGTATTCTGCAATTTGCTATCTGCTGGTACTGATTGTTTAACACGTTTCTTCTAATGCTAAGAGATAAGCAGGAGCAAGCGGTGTGAAAAGAATCTGACTTGTTGCTTGTCATAAACATTAAAGTCTGAATATTGATATACCTTTTCCTTAAAAATAATGTGATTGCTCTTCTATTTTCAGTCAGATACCCATTTCACACCTTTCTATGTGAATTAGTTTCTTAATCTCATTATACATCTGAAGAGGCAGGACATTACCAGTTGAAAAGGTTTCTCCATGTGTCTAAGCCATTTTGGTTAGAGCATTATAGCACTAATTTATATAATCCTGCTTATGGACGTATCTGGAATGGCTATACCAATCAAATCTATGATTCTGACAGCGTACATTAAAAAATAGTATTACCATCAGGTAGCAAGACACTTATTAAGGTAAGAGGAAAGGTTTTGAAGAGCGGTCTAACTTTATGAACCCTTGTTCTGCCCAATTGAGAAAACATTTTTTTCTTAAACCATTAATGTGTTTGATGTAATGCACATTTTCATCTGATATCCTCGAGGTAAGACTATTGTTTCTCAGTACAGACATCTTTGAACAATCCCACCCCTCAAAAATAAACAAAATCCAACAATTCTGTTGACTTTTGGGTGATACACAAAATGAGTTTATCAACCAGATTTTGCTGTCCTAGCTTTCCAGAGTCTCTGTGTAACAATTGAATATTTCTTCCAAAATGAACCAAAAAATGTATTCATACTAGTTTTGTCTCTATAATTTGCATTAATTCTAAAATTTTAATTATTGGACATCTAATGAGGCAGATGTGTGTAATACATGAATAATTCCTGTCTTTTTACTGAATTGAAACTTTATTTGATCAGTTATGTTTATGTGTCGTACCATTCTGCCATTATCCCTATAGTTCATTCTTGTTGCATGGTATATGAATGCGTTGTGTCCTTTTAAATATGTTGAGAACAGGACATGGACATAGTTCACTGCAGGAATGGAAGTACTGGCAATCCATAAAGATGTATTAAAATAATTTCTCTTACATTCCTAGTACTAAACATTGCTATTAAGTCACAGTAAAAACTAATTAGATAACTTTTGTTTGTTGTACTGAGCTATGTATATCAATTCCTTAGGAACAAAATGTGTAATGTATAACTGTTCTAATGATTGAAACTGTTCTTCTGTACATTTCTAGCGTTCTATCAGTTTCCGTAGTGACAGCCGCCCAGATCTATTCAGTCCACGACCATGGTCTCGAAACGTGCCCCCTGCTAACACAAAGCGGAGAGACAGCAAGCTATGGAGTGAGACCTTTGATGTTTGTGTCAACCACATGCTCACATCTAAAGAAATCAAGCGTCAAGAGGTATAATTTATTTTTTTACTATAAATTTAATGTTCAAAAGTCATCTTTATAGGATGGAGTTGAGGAACACTACTGGGCATTAGGATAGCACTTGAAGCTTTCCTGAAATTAAACAGAACGTCTCCACCTCCACTAGAAGCAGAATTCCATCCCTAGTCTTTACAATTCAGCTATATTAGATGAATATATTCTTTTTAAAATCAACTTATTGTATTTCCTTAATAAATGTGAAGTTACTAAGATATATTGTACGGTGACTGGCTACATGGTGTGCATGTTCTGTATGACAGTTTCTGTAGTGATGGTTGATGTTTTGATGTTTCATTTTGTTGTTCTAGTAACGATAGATGAGCATGCTGTTTCAGGAACAGGTAATTCATCAAGTGATATGTACGCATAGAAGTGCGCAGTCATTTCTCTTGTTGGAAAACAGCGTCTCTGAGAAAGTTTTCAATGCTAGAAAGATGAAATATTGATCAAACAATGTATCTTCCAAAGCAAAAAAAAAAAAAGTACGTCAGTGATTTTAATGTATTATGCACGACGAATTCTAAATAGTGCGTGTTACAGCCAATGACAGAGCTCCTGCAGAATCATGAAATTTTTTTTCTACAGAAGTTTCTAGCAATATCAACAAAGTTTATCACAATCTCTCTGAGAATGTTTCAGGGACTGAGTCACAAATCAAACAACAGTAACATCAAGCGTTTATTGTGCAGACTTTAACATTGTACAAGAATTAATAGGAAATAACTTTTAAAATTGAGAACTTCAAAGGCAACAGCTTATTGAAAAATAAACCGTAGAAACCGTTTGCATAGCGTAACAGTCATTACTGTCGTGGGGCAGAATCCAGAACCCTTCATAGAGCCCAAATAAACGAACAGTATTCCAGGAAGTTTTGCATGAGGGTTCTGCGTTATATTGGTTCTTAGATCGCACGCCTCACGCGTGCGCTGCCAGTTAACTCACACTATGGCAAGCCTGCCGTGCATGCATGTTATCAAGCTAGGAGAATCTGCACTAGCTGAAAATGTTCTTCCATGGTTTATGCAGGTTGAAAGCCTTGATAGTAAAGTTAGTAATTCTAACTGGCCAAAATGTTTTTAACTTTTAATGTACGCCAGTTCAGAATGAAATCGTGCGGTAAGTAACTACAATGGTATTTTGATAAGCCAGCATAGTAGGGTGGTGGTTATTTTTAATCTGCCAGATTTAAAGTCTCAAATCCGCTTCTAGAGGAGTAACTAACATCAGTCAACAGTGAAGAAGTAGAGCTCAGCCTTCGTAACAAAAACATGCATTGGTACCAAAATAAAAGTGCTCACTACCAAATAAATGTTTTGAAGAATACTGGTCTTTTACTTATTAAACCACTTGAAACTTCTACCACTGCATGTCTTAAAATGGAACACAACGAACTCCTATGCAAAGAGTTGTTTAAATGATTATGATATAGTTGAGTCAAAATATCACACTGAAGATCAATCTCCCATTTGGAAACACACTAGTTTGAAGAAAATTAATTCTGTGGCTATTTCAGATGAGCATTTTATGAACAATCTAATATAGCTTCCTTTTAAAAAATACTGCATGTGATTCTTACTTTATTTCTGCAATTAGATTCAGCAGAGAAATTCAGCTACATTGTATTAAGACAGTTGTTCAGAATATAACATCAACTCAACAAGTTGAGTTTAGATTAAATAAAGATATTTTATAATGTTTGTGTCTCTTTCTACAGGCTATCTTTGAACTTTCCCAGGGAGAAGAAGACTTGATAGAAGACCTGAAGTTAGCAAAAAAGGTGTGTTTTTTTAAAAAAAAGGAAACACAACAAACAATATTCATTGGTTCATATAACTTTTTAAATAATCCTTGCTTTTTATAATTACTAAGACAGTAAGAGGGGGGAAAAAATCCAAAACATATTTCTATTTTCCTGTTCTTTCTGAAACATTTAAATGTGCTGCTTTAATTTTTTTTAAAGTATGAAATGAATAGTAAGATATTTATGAAACTTTAAAATATTCTCAGCAATTGGTCTGTTTTTACTTACAGGGAGCTTTAAATGCTAACAACTAATTTTTCAACTACCAATTAATTATAGAACTCCCTTTTTTCTTTTCAGGCTTATCATGACCCAATGCTTAAACTTTCCATAATGACAGAGCAAGAGTTGAACCAAATTTTTGGAACATTGGACTCTCTAATTCCTCTACATGAAGGTAAAAATCAAATAGTCTTTGTCTGCGTTACTGCGTTATAAATCTATTGTACATGGATTTATAGTCATCTGATTCATTAAGTGAAGCTTCTCTTCTTTTTTTAATCGTGAATAGATCTTCTCAGGCGACTTCAAGAAGTCAGGAAACCTGATGGCTCAACAGAACACGTTGGCCATATCCTTGTGGGTTGGGTAAGGCAGAGTTTTTAATCAATTTTGGGACTTTAGTTTGGACTTTTCTTTGCCTAAAGTAATTTTATATATATTTATTTTATGGTGTATTTGAACACCAGCAAACTTCTCTTGGTCCAACTGTGTCCGAGTTTAATTTGCTTTGTTGAAGATTTTACATATATTGTGTGTCAATATAACAGTTTTTGTGAATGGATATATTGTTATAACATAAAAACTAGGTGTTCTTTCAGATTTAAGGCACAGTTCTGTCGGGTCAAGGTTCTTGAGGGCAATCTAGAAGTTTGACTGTGGAAGTTTGCTTATCTAAAAAAGGCCAGGTCTAGGAGTGCTCATTCCTAGGCTTTTGTTTACATTCATAAGTAAAATCAGACTCTGCTTTCAGCTATTGTCTGTACTAAGTAGTGCTCAGTCTTAAGTCATGGATATTTTGAATGCTTTGGAATGATATTGGAGATCTCTAGGAAGTGAGAGATGAGCTAGTGCTGCTAAATAATTTAAATGATTACAAGGGTCCTCTGACCACCTTGTTAAACCTTGTATTTGTTAGAAACATTATCATCAATAAATTGTGGATAAATCTCCAGAAAAAAAATTCTCAGCATGAGTTCTGACATACTGAATCACTTAAAACTTTCTATCTAGCACACCATGCTTTGTTTCAGCTGCAGAATAATTTATTCCTTTCCTCAGCTTCCATGCCTGAACTCCTATGATAGCTACTGCAGCAATCAAGTAGCAGCCAAAGCTTTATTGGATCACAAGAAACAAGATCACAGAGTGCAGGATTTCCTACAGCGCTGCTTAGAGTCTCCTTTTAGTCGCAAGCTGGACCTTTGGAATTTCCTTGATATCCCAAGAAGCCGTTTGGTTAAATACCCGTTACTACTCAGAGAAATTTTGAGACACACACCGAATGATCATCCAGATCAGCAACACCTTGAAGAAGCTGTGAGTTACTGTTGGGTTTGGGTATTTTTAGGAGATTATAGGTCTCTTAGCTTATTAATGAATTAAAGGACACTACATAAAATATGGAAATGCTAATACTTAGACAAACAGCCAAAACTAATACATGAAATATCTAGATTCGCTCTGCCCATTAAATCCTATTTCAGTAGCAAAGTGATTTAAAAAAAAAAAAAAAGAAAAAAAAAAGAGGTTAGTGGGAGGTGTTTTCCACAGCTCTTGTCTCATCCTTGTCCACTTTGAATTTACCTTTCAATGTCGTTTTCCATTCTAATCTAAATTCGGTAATGTGGAGATGTCTTTTCAGGTTTTAGATCATTTAGATAAGTTTTATTCCCTGGCTCGAGACCTTACATAACCTCTGAATCTAGATTAATTATCATCTGTGGGAACGTTGCTTAAATTGGCCTCCATTCTGTTTTTTATTTGGAATAGTGTTGCACTTCTGGAAGTAAAATCAGAGGGACAAATCCAAGGTCTTAAAGCTTCGTTATTAATAGTAAGGGACCTGATTCAGGTACTCTGAAAAGTTTCTAAGATTTCTGTTCTTTTCCACATAAAAATAATATATATATATATAAAAAACAATAAAATATGCACACGTGCAAATGTGTAGCTGAGAGTTGACTGTAGCAGATTTATTTGAAACATGTTTCTAAATTAATGAATAAATATCATCAGTATCCTACTGTTTTTGAATAGTATTTAAATAAACGTAAGCGTCATTAATATTTTGAGTACAAAGTGTATGATTTGCCTAGGCTTGAATATTTTGTACGCTTTAGTATTTCTTTACTGAAAAATTACAGCTCTGCCTTTTTCGGAAAGTACATGTTTCAAAACAGATGTACCTGACCACTACTGTTACTCTATTCCTTCCCCAGTCCCTTACCCATGTTAACCTGTCTGTTGTAAAATTGGACAACTGTGGCTTAAATTCAAAGCTTGGATACTCCCATTTAGATGTAATCTGTAAGGTATATTGTCACCTTGTGCATATTCCTTTAAACCCAAACAAAATAATCATAAATATCTCAAAGAATTCTTCTGCTTTTTTCTAAGGTTTGCTTTTCTACATAATTGACTGGTAGTATCTTTTAAAAAATATTTTAAATTCCGGTACTTGTATTTGGTAACTGTTTAATAAAATATAATCAAGATTTTTTTCTTGATATTTCAATAGCCTTATATAGTTTTGTGGTATTTTGCTTCAGCAGAACACTGTTTATCTTTGAAGTGATGTATTTCATAAATTGTATATTTTCCAAGTTAAATTAGGAAACAGAAATTACTCTATGTGGTTGGCTCTTAACACAGAGCTTATGTTTTAGGCTTATGAAGTATATTCGTCTTCCTGCCTGGCAATCTGCTATAAGCACATTGGGCGAAGATGATCCCTGAAAATCTCCTGGGATCAGTAGATTCTTGAATTATCTGTTTGGGCATGTATGTCTCGATCCATTCCCCTGCTCCACCTCTAGTTATTTAACAGAGGAATTTAATTGGTCTAAGCAACCTATGATCGCTATTAGGGTTGACTAAAATTAACAGAACTTCGTAGCCACATGCCTAATTAAGGAGCCATATTTTAAGTTTTGGGTAAATTGTTCTCAAGGTCCTTAAAAGAGTGCAAAGTATCAAGTAGTTGAAGATGGGGAGCACAATTTTATAGAAAAGGCAAAGCTTCCCTTTTAAAAGGCAAAGTAATTATTACTTTTCATTGTAAAATTGTAGGTATATGCAAGTAGTGGAATTGTAAAATAAAATTAATTTACCTTATTTCCAGACAGTAACTTTCATAATGAACAGAAGTTGAGAATTTAGTGTTTTGTGCTAGTTACATATTTTGCAGGATAAGGATCTTTGTAGTTCTTCTCTTTCTGATATGATGCAGCAGTTTTCATATAATTGTAATCTATTTTAAATAAATATTTTAAAGGCAGATTATTTTCCCTGTGTTAGAAACAGTGATAAAGCCAAACTAAAGTGTCTTTGTACACTGCTTAATTCTGATGCTAATATTAATGCTCTTATAGGCTGCTCTATGTGAATTCAATAAAAATATACTGTAAATCAAAATGTATTTTCTTGTAGCTGCAGTTCAATTTATTAGGAGATAGTTCTGAATATTGAACTGTCTAATTAAAGTTGATGTGTTTTCATTTTTTTTTTCTGTAGATAAATATAATTCAGGGCATAGTGGCTGAAATCAACATAAAGACTGGTGAATCTGAATGCCAGTATTACAAAGAGAGACTCATTTATCTTGAAGAAGGCCAAAGGGATTCATTGATTGATAATTCACGTGTTGTATGTTGTCATGGTGAACTGAAGAACAACAGAGGAGTGGTAAGGAATAAATATTTTGTCATAAATAGCTTTAAAAAATATCTTCATTTTGCATGACAGCTAAAAGAGCTGTGAGTATACGAAACAGAACCCTCTCATATACAGGAAGTTGATAATTATTAACTAAAATATATCACACTTATCTTTTTGGTTAGCAGTTGAATATGTGTATGGAAATAATAAGCTTATATGTGTCTCTGGAAGGGACCTAACAGTATCGTGACTAAATTGTAAATTGATAAATTTCAGTAAAACTTGCAGGGGAAGAAAAAAAGCAACAAACAAATAAGAAACCTATTTCTGGGCTCATGATAGTAATGTCTATAATGACACACAAAATGTACTAACAAATTTTAAATCTGTCAAAGGCTGTAGTTATTAAGAATGTTTTATTTGATTATTTGTTGAGGTTCAAAGAGAATTTGTTGACCAGAGAAAATTGGTACTTGATACTGCAGATTCCAGTCTCTAGGAGTCTGCAGTATTGATAAGTGTCAAAAGCTGAGCTTTCCAATTTAAAAACAAGAAACAACATGAAATTTGAATGGACAATCAATGAAAAAAAGATATTTTTCTCATTAAAAAGCAAGCAAACAAAATAAGCAGAATTCTAAATGCATTTCTTGGCATTGGGAGCGCTTCTATGTAGTGTGTTTCTGCGTACAGTAGAAGAATCATGTTTCACCATGTGGCTGAAAGGGAAGGATGAAATGGAGACTGTTTTCTGGTTCACCTGATAAGCATCAGGCAGGCAATTAATGTATAACAAACTAGCAGGAACAAACTGTCAATTTTCAGCTTTCTAGTGAACTTTATTCCATCCCCACAACCCCTGCCTTTCTTTGGTAGCATAGCATTAGGTATATAATTAATTATTTTCAATTTATGAACAGTATTTAAAAGTCCCCAGCATTTTTGGGATGTTTTGACACTGACGGATTCCTTGAATGCAGTTGACAGTGTGGGATATTTTTGTTTCTGCATTTCTTTGATTTGGAGTGAAAACCAGATCAAACCATTTATATCTTAATGTTATCAGTCTCCTTTTCACACCTGCTATTGCAAAGTGTTAGCTTTTGCAGCAAATAAGAGATCTCACCACTGAAAAGAGTTTAATAAGATTCCTACTAAGATCAGCCATAAAAAAGCTTTATGTTACAAAGAATCTGCAACGTTTTGTGAATGATGGTCTGAAAACTGAGTTTCAAAATAAACCAGATATTTTTGCTGCAAATTTAGAATATAAAAAACCCTACCAAAACCTAACCCTACTTCACAGCAAACATCCATACCTCTATATACCTCAAATGTTTAGTCTCACACATTTTTACTGTCTTTCATATTTCATTTGTATGAAAAGGTAGCCATTTGCCAAGCATCTAAAGTGAAACACGTATCGGATAGATTTTTTTTTTCTTTTACCTGACTGCATAGAGTCGTCGTTAATAGAAAAGATGAGGCACTGCAGAATAAGGAACAATCAAAAACTTTAGGTGTGTGTCCTGCAAAAACTTAGAGAGGCACAAGTGGAAGAAAATTGGACTATTTATGGATATAAAATGAGAGGTCTGTTGTGGAAAAACAGAATTACAATGGACTTTTTCAATATCAGAAGGCTGCCAAGGCATATTGGAAAAGGTTTCTGCTATAATTACCTCTGTTCTGAAAGCATGAGCTACTGGAAGATGAGACAGCGAGCTAAATGGGTCTGAAGATCTACCTTGTGTTAAAACTGCAAATAGTGCTTCTATTTAGATTTAGAGTCAGGTCAGCTTTAGAAGCAAAGAACAGTTACGATTGGGAAGAAAATTTTGGCAGTGAAAAACAAAAATTTAGTTTTTCATGATATCAAGTTAAATGAATTTAAGATTTCAGTTTGTTTATTACTGGAAGCCACTGGAGATGGCAAAATGTGAGGAGGAACATAATTTAAAGATGCTAACAAGTGACCTGGTCCACCTAGGAACAAAAGTAATTTTCTGAGCTTCGAAGAGCTGTGGTGAAGCTGATTGTGAGCAACATGTGAATTGTAAAAAGACTGATCATAATTGTTCATGGAAAATATTCGAATGAATAAGATTGCCTGTTTCTTAGTAACACAGGCAGTAGACAAAGGTTAAAGTGGGTGTCAGAAAGAAGAATGCCTGTAAGCATGCTGCTCTAGAGAGAGCTTTGAAATGTCATGCACAACATTTCAAGGCCTCAACACTAAAAGATTAATCATGACATAGGAAACTGAGAAGAGGAAAATAATTTTAGAAGTTTTTAATTTGTTATATTTACATACTTACATGCTGTTGTGCCATAAGATTTTTAAATAGTGAGAAGAAAGGAATCCTTATTTATTTTAACTGTTGAAAACAGAAGGTTATAATATACCAGAGTTCAAATAAGTTTTGTTTAATGATATTCTAACAGAGGAATAATGCATCATTATTTATTAATTTTTAACAGAAACTGCATGTCTTCCTCTTTGAAGAAGTGATGGTGATTACTCGAGCTATCACCCATAACGAACAGCTCTGCTACCAGCTGTATCGGCCGCCAATTCCGGTGAAGGAACTAGTGCTGGAAGACTTGCAAGATGGAGAGGTGCGATTGGGCGGATCCATACGTGGTGCATTCAGCAACAATGAGAGAAGTATGGCAACACCTTTATTTTTTATTTGCTTATATAGGGTCATTATAACCTTAAGAGACCTGTGAATGAGATGTTAGAATGTTTTCTCCAAAATCTACATTATCTACATCCAACATCTTGATTTTTATTTCAGACTGGTTTATTATATTGTAACTTGCTTCTTTTAGATTGTTTCTCAAAGTGCACTATATTGATTTCTCCACACACCTGCTTCTGTACTGAATTGAGAAGGAGAGAGTACGTAGAATGTGGTGGCAAACCCACAAAATTCTAAGCAAGTGTATTTTGAAATCTTGAGATAAGCTTTAGCTGGTGTGGCTTTTCTTGTATTATGGAGACCTTGATTGCTATTGCATAACTAAGTCTTTCAGCTGACGGATAATTAATGTAGTGTTCAGCATTAAGACTAGAGCTATTCATGTGATGTCAAGAGGTAAGAGTTAATGTCCTTCTAATTAAGCACATTATAAAGATGCTCATTTCTATTACAAGGGTGCTTTAATGCTCTCCTGTCTTGTGAAAACTCTGAGCGTTTTTTGTAGGTATTTGCTTTATTAGTGAGGTGAATGGAAGAGATGAGGCCATCTCCAGCTGACACAAGGCACAGTATTCAGTGAAGGTTCTGGAAATCAGCTTTGCAGAGAAGTAGGAGGAGAGGCGTTGAAGTGTGGGAGGAGCCTTAATCCTGCTGATTCACTTAAAGCTTTATAGGTAGCTCATGCATGGCAGAACCAGAATTAGGTAATCTCGCAGTAAGAAATTATGACAAGTGCTTGTGGTGTTCTGTGCTCTTGCCTCACAAAACAAGGAGATACCCAGACTCTTTTCTCTGGTCTGACATCGTATTGGCAGGAAAATTTCATAAGTCAAAGACTTTACGGATCTGCTATTTTAATATACTCATTTATTATAAAGTCCATTCAGGCAAAGCATTCATTGTTTTGATGTGTATTGTTTCTTTCAGTCAAAAACTTCTTTAGAGTCAGCTTCAAAAACGGGTCTCAAAGCCAGTCTCACTCACTCCAAGCCAATGACTCCTTCAACAAACAACAGTGGCTTAACTGTATCCGCCAGGCCAAAGAAAAAGTTTCGTGTGCAGGCAAAGCTAGCATGCTGAACTCGGAGGCACATTTCCTTTTGTCACCACATGGAAGCAGAGTACCCCAGGGAGAAACCACGCTCGAGCGAATGGACCAATCAGACTGTGAGTCAGACTGTAGTATGGACACCAGCGAGATCAGCATTGACTGTGAACGTATGGAACAGACAAACTCTTGTGAAAATGAAAAGCAAATAGAAACCAATGTTTGACAAAAACTTACAGTTCATGGAAGAAAATCTGTCTCTTACCTGTACAGTATTTGCATTCCATACATGGAACCATTTGGAGAAGCACTTTCAAAATATTTTTTGTGACAAAGTCAATGCAGTCCTTGTATTCGTACCTGTGAGTGTAGTACTGTAACTGCCCATCTGTATAAGCTGGAATCTCTTGCAACTCATGTCCTGTGATTACATCCCGTAAACATCTAAGGTGGATGAAAGAGGTACTTGACCAGTTATTCTCAATGTCCTGCTGTAAACAGAATCTCTAAACTACTGTTTATATGTGCGTTACATAAAGAATCTTTTCATAATTTTTTTAAGTACTTTATTTGCCCTTTAATGGAGCAGCTGAAGATGTCGACTTAATAATGGAGTTTCAGGATGGGCATCAAGATAATAAGTTTTCATAAAGGCATGGAAGGGAAAAATAGTTTACTGGAAAAAAAGAAAAACATCTTGCAATAACCTGTCTGAACTCTTGTGGTGTTAAATCAACAAGAACTATAAACAGCGGGCCATGTAACCAGTGACTCTTTAGGGATGAATTTTTCACAATGAAGCACTGTCCTAAGACCCAGCAACCAAACTTAGTAAAATCCCGTCAGTCAAAGTGGTCAGCATAGTGTTATGGTTTATTTATCAAAGCATGTAATGCTAAAAATAATCAACTGAAAAAACCCTAACTCAAACCCAACCAAACCTCTACAGCCAGCACTGAATTAAATGAAATGCTGAGAATACTGGGTATTTGTAAATAAGCTGGTAGCTTGCTGTCAGTGCCACATATATATACACACACATATATTTTATTGCAAACAGGATAAGAATGGAAAAAAGCTTTTGCTTGTGAATAGGCCCTCTTCAGCATTTTGCACTCCACTGACCTCCACTGTTGGTTTTAAACGCCACTAAACTAATGTTAAAACGTGATTTTCTGTAAATGTCTGTTTACAATTACATGTAGTTGTTTTTTAAACTAAATGACAATTTTATATAAATGGTGCTCTACAAATACCCCATGGGATTATGTAGAGAAAGTTTAAACAAAAAGGGAATTGCTTTTTCTTTAGGATGAATTACATCCTTTTTATTTTTCTCAAGTTTTGTTTTAAAAGTTTTTGTTGCATTTAATCTCCTGCTATAATTGGAAATGTTACTGTGTTTTCTGGTGGCTGATTAAATCTACTCATTATGATGAGAAGCAGATGAGTCACTTAAATGCAGTCTAAAACACTCAGTTCAACATCCTGTTACTTTTCAGGAATCCCTGGGTAATATTCTGTTTCTTACTGTAAGAAATAATGCCCTATAAGAAATAATGCCAGTGCTGTATGCAAGCTATGAAAATTATATATTAATAAATATAAATGATGCTTGATATTACACAAGATAACCTGTGCAAAGTACTTGTACCAACAAAAGTAGAAAAACTGCTGAGTTACTGCCAAAAACATGTTTCTTGTGTTCTACAAGTTTACAGAAAATAGTAAATACCAAGTATCTTACATATATATATATGCTGATGCACATGACAGGAATCAGTGTGACAAGATGATAAACAATATAAAACAAGGTATTTTTATTTTTTAAAAAATTGTCATTTTTACCCTATAGAACTTATTTCTGTATTTATAGTTTTACAAAAAAAGTCAATTTTCTTTTCTGTTTCAGGCTTTGTAATTTATTTCAACTGCTTCATTTTTAGCACTGAATGAGTATGCCAGTGAAGATGAAAAGAACGAAAAATGTTCAGAAGAAAAAGCGTAGGAAAGCATATTAGATCATGAACCATGTTCATAATACCTGTTCAGTAAAATGTTTAAAAAGAGCAAAAAGCATGTAAAGCATTCAGATAGAGAAGAAAGAATGAATGTGTGTATTGACTTTTTTTTTTTTTTAATAATAGCCTTAAACTTTTCTGGAAGCATTTCAAATAAATTACATTAAACTATTTTGATTTTTATTTGGTTTGGTTGTTTGTGCAAGAAGACAGCAAAAAGATTTCAGTGGTGCACACAGTGATTCTTAACATACGTGACCAATGTTTATATTTTGGTTCTCATGGAAGTGTTACATATTTGGATCTAATTTCCTAGATACAAAATAGTAACAAAGAAATAAGTCACTGTACTCAGTTCAGCAAATTCCTCAAAATCTTGTATTATATGATCAATTTAGTAAGTAGATGGAACAAAAAATTAATATCCTGCCATCAGTTTCTCTCTCCTGATTCCTTGTGAGTCACATATCTGCTAAATATATATTGTTCCAAAACATTGAAATGATGAATTTTGAGGCACGTTAAAAGCCACCAACCAGCCAGTGAATGTCAGCAGATTAATTCACGTGCGTGCTGTCATTTAGCATCTCGTTCAACAGACTGCAGTGCAAGTGTTGCCATTTTGCTTTGCAGACATGCACTCAGCAACTGATTGGATCTAATAAAGCTTAATGATGGGTTTTGGGGGTTTTTTTTTGGTTTTTTTTTTTCAAATCTTCTTGAGCAATAAGATTCCCCATTTAAGAGTCCTAGTATTCTGGATTTGGTTTGCTTCTTTTGCTTTTAGCAGTTTTAAAACGCCGCTGCTTTGGTAAGAATGACTTTTGATTGAGGAGGAGGGGAACATGGACAATAAAGTGTGCCAGAAAGGATGGGTAAAATGTAAAATGGTGAATGCAAAGTAAAGAGGAAATGTAATATAAGTCAATAAGTCAAAGTGATCGTCATGGTTAGTAATGCTGGTGTCAGCAGAATGGAGTCTGAGAAGTTGCAGAGTGGACTGGCAGCCATGCAGTACGCATAGGTGTCTGCGTGATTCTTATGCAGAAAATTGCTTCTGATTTCTCAGGTCACCCACCATTGCATGTATAGTGCTCCCACTAATGAGATAGTTCAAAGCTGTGTAATCTTCCTGTTGGATCTGCGAGGGATCTTAGATCACTCAGGTCTCAGATGGAAGAACAGTGCCATGGAGAGAAGGTGAATGAACACAGGTGGAGTGTGCAGAAAAGGCAAGAGGCAGTGAAGAGCCTGAGGGTCAAGGGCTTCCGAGATCACCATGAGGGGATGGCAACATAAGGAGAAGACTGCAGATGTTGGATGAGTTCCAGCTCCTGTAAATCTGAGGCATGAGTACTCGGGATCTCAGTCTGGGAGAAAAGTGAGTGATGAGGCATCTTGCTCTCAAGAGCAGGAAGTCAGTAGTCTGATGTGACAGTTTCAGACCTTTTTGACAAATCTTACAACCTGTTTGCTCTTTTATTCATGGTGAGAACAGACAGCGTAGTCTTGGCTTGTGGAAAGATCTGATGAACCAGAAGTAATAAAGATAAAAGCAAAGATGGTCTTGACTGAGAAGGAAAGGTAAGCAGAGAGAATGCCTTTTAAGTCTTTGAAATATATGGGTCCTCTGAGACTACAAAGAAAATTTACCTGTCTGTTGTCTTTGGTTCCCTAGATTTGATCTGAAGCACTGAAAAGAACAATGCAAGGCGGAAGACCCATCTCCTGGAACACAAAGGTCTGCTGTGAGACAGCAGGAGCGATTAGTTTACAGTCCATGAAGCTCAGTACCAGGGAATCAATTGTCAGAATCTGGGTAAAAGACAGGCCCACAGTTGAACTCCAAGGTAGAGAAAGTATTTCTCAGTGGGGATTCCTATTCAGCATGACCCACCTGAACCTTAGGAATGCCTCTGCAATAGTGGGAAGCAGATTTTTTTGAGCTTTAACAGGCATTTCTAGAGTTTGAAAGATGTATCAGAACATTTAGGTGTCAGTTTAATCAACTGCTGTTTTTGAAACAGTTGATGTTTTATGGTGACACTGGCACTTGGATCCTGGCAATCAAGACTGTCTGCTAACAAAGCTAGAAACTTGAGCTCTACGTATATGGAAGATTTGTTTCCTTGGAATAGAATGTTCCAGGACAGATAGTTCTTCCATGTTTAATGCTTACTCATGAATATTGATTTTAAAATACTGTAATCTGTTCTGCAAGTTGATGCTGCCATCTACTGGAAATAACGGCACATTTTTAGAGCTGATTCGATCACTTCAAATATTTTAAAATTTTAAATGTATTAATGATTATAAAATGAAAGTATTTTTAAAAATACAAGTCGATCTTTTCAGACTTTCACCTGTGGATCACAGATTTGTTAGAAAAAGTACTGGGTGAATTTCTGCTACTAATCCCTGGCTTTACAGAGACAAGCTGAGACTACTGCA
Organism: Tauraco erythrolophus; assembly: GCF_009769465.1. Lineage (NCBI taxonomy): Eukaryota > Metazoa > Chordata > Aves > Musophagiformes > Musophagidae > Tauraco > Tauraco erythrolophus. Next base: position 14,422,864 of record NC_141476.1, read on the forward strand.
ATTTGTCTCACCTTTTACTGTCATAGGCGTATTTTCTCCATGGCTGGTAAATGATACTAAAGCACTTTCCAACTGTGTTAATTAGGTTTTGTCTCTGAATTTTCTGAAGGTGGCTCTCTTTGCATGGTCTATGAAGAAAGTTTAATTATGCAGTACCCCTATCTTTGACCTCCTGGCACCTAAAATTTAGTTAGCATGAATACCCTTTGCTCAAAATTAGCTCTTAAACATTTGAAGAAATTAGATGGGTTTTCATCACTAGAGTACTTCCTGGAAAGTAAAATAGTAATTTCTAGTTATTTAAATTAAACTGTAACAATATGCTCAGACTAAATAGTATTTTGCATTTCTAAATTTGCTTTCAAAAAGAATACTGAGATAATGTCTGGAGCAAGCACTCAAGTTTGTTCCTTGAGCATGGAGCTGTATGCAACCCTCCCTTGTAAATGTCTTTTGTTTTGTGGTGATTACTCTGATTTAAATCTGTATTACTAATGTATTACATATCATCTGATTTCAGAATCAAAGGGATCTGCAGCTGCTTTATACTTGGGTGGGAAACCACTTGGTGCAAGCCTGGGAGTCGTGGTTGAATGCTTGGCAAATATCAGAAACCACAGAAACCAGAAACTAGAAAGGCAAAAAGGTGACAGATTTTTATAACCTTTTTTTACTTAAAGAGTATTCAACTCATCTCTTCCTACGGTTATTTTTCACTGAACCATTGTTTTGTGAATCTTTGAGATTCTTGCTACCTATTTTATATCCTATCAGGATTTAAGATTCATAGTGGTACAGTGATCCAGAAGTTACATAATTTATCAAGTAGTACTTAGTAATTTTTGCAATGATCTCTCCCAGTCTTATGTTAATTAATACATAAAATACTTTTGTACAACTGCAAAGACTTTTTTTTTTAAAGCAAGTGATACATTAGGAAAACATCCTTGTATGTTGTTTGCTAAGTGAGCAATACTTCTCCATTGTTTGCATTTGTTATGATACGTGCTTATGAGGTTTATAGTTCTTGTTATTGAACGTGTCTAAATACATTGTAAACATATGCTTTAGCATATTTTCCAGTATTTGTTGTGAGAGGAAGTGGTAGTACGCATACTTCTCACAGTTGCAGGGTGATTTTAGTAGACAGTAGTTTCCCCACCCTGTTGCCTTTTTTTTTTTGTAGTTGTTTCTTTAGTGCCCGTTTAATTTTTTGGAACGGCTCTACAGTTGATCCATATGAAGTGGCTCCATTCCAGAATTACTGGAATACAGTGAAGATACATAATTTAGACTCACTGTTTCCTCTGAAGTCTTTGAAATCTTACTGTCATTAGGTTACTCACTGTCTGTGGATAGGTCTTCATCTACTGTTAACAGTATGTCAATAGAGCTATGATAATTCAAACAAGCAAGGAAATAAGTGTTATGTGTATATATATAAAGTTAAAATTATGTTTTTCTAAAGGAAAAAAAAATCATATATACTTAACCACATCTATATATATTAATGGCTCCTGGAAGACCTCATTTTCTTTTGAAAATTCTTTCACCCTGCCCAAAGCATAGATACATTTTTCAGTAATTCTTTTGGAATAAGAATAGACAAGATGGTTGGAAGGACCTTAATTAAATAAATGTGAACCCATTTCTGGAAGAAATTTGTCTTACCTAAATTTTAAACACCAGTTAAAGGAATCCCACAGTGTCCCCAAAGAATTTCTTCCTGTACTTAAACTTCTATTGCTAGGCAGTTTCTCCTAACATTTAACCTAAATCTCCTTTGATACAATTTAAACCTCATCTAAGTTACCAAGGACAAGTAGTTTTGTCCTCTGTAACAGCATTTTCTGTATTTGATAACTGCTATTATTTATCCTCTCCCTTCCAGGCAAAACACCATTTTTCTAAACAATGGTTTAGATTCGTGCAGCACGAAAGAATCATTAGATATGTTTCCCAGAAGTTACAACAAAGAAAAGGAGAGTATGTGTAAAATGAGAGTGAGGACACCAGCGTAGCTCTGTAGTATTACTGCTTGTTTGTGAATGCAGGCAAGTCAGATACAAATTCAGACACTGATCAACTGAGCTAGTTGCATGTTGAGGATTTACACAGTCTGGAAGTGATTTTAACAGCTTTGACAATTCAGACTTAGTAAAATAGGTTGATATGTTTGGAGATGTATACTGGATCAACACAGACTTAAAAACACTAGATTGGTATTTCCATTTATTTCCTTTTATATGGAAATTCTATTTGAACAAGGTAAAGCACAGTAAAATTATTCTGATCATATATCAACTAGTCTGTAATATTCTCTTTACCACTGCTGAATCCTTGCAGGGGCAGGACATCAAACGCTCAGGGAGACAGTCTTAATTTATCCATAGGTACAACACTCCATTGGTGGGTTTCATTACCTCTGGATAATTGAACACCATGTTTCTGCAATTAGATAAATGTTTGGTGTTATGTTTCTGTAATTTATGTAAATTATAGATACTAATTACCCTGTTTAAACTTGGCTGTCTCTCCAAAGACTTCTAAGAAATTAATAATTATTAGCTTATCTTCTTTTAACATCCCGGAGGCTACCATTAGCACCAGACCATTTGTGAGTTGGTAGGTTACTTCCATTTTCTGACTTACAGGTAATCTAAAAAGCATTAGAAAAGTTTGTTTCTGAGGCAGAGTCTTTGACACAAAGTACTTCAGGCAGATTTATCGGTGGTTCGGCAGCAGGTTACAGCTCAAGCTGGGTGTCTCCATAGATGGATCCTGAATGCAAAAATCCCTGGGCAATTATACCCTTACAATCTTAAGTTCCCACCCCTCATGCAATAGTTTGGACCAAGAGTAATATTAGGGTCTGAGGTCTTCTCATTCTCATTGGGTCCTTTTCTCATCTTTAGGTGGGCTGTTTCTTTTCTTACCTCTAAGGTTGCAGCTTCCTTATCTTCTGGCTTGATCCGGTTCTGAGGCCGCCTTCTACTTAACTACGTAGACGTTCAATATATCTTGGTGAAAGTTCACAACTTGTGGCCTAAGGCTTCACAATTTTAGCTACTAATACCAAACAAGTTATGTTGTGTCATGTTTTCTTTGCAATTACAAGGTTTATCTATAGTTCACTCTTACGGCCTAATGCTGATTGATTCCATGTAAGCTAAACGACTAATATTCTTTAACAAAAGAGATCAATAAAATAAAAGCACTGGGTTAAAACACTTGTCCTTGCATAGGAAAAACTTTGCATTTAAGCTTGGTAGCTGCTTTTGAGATGATAATATAAGTAGCTGCAGTTATCAGGATTTAAGCTATTCAGTATAATAACTACTGAATATCTGCGTTTGTTCAACAACTACAGCACTAGCATACTTTTAAAGAAAACAAATGGTGGGCTTTTAATATTTTGCTAGTTACCTGTAAAACTAAACATCTGGTATTCTTATTTCCTAGACACTGCAAGAATGGGTTATTTTCAGCAGGCACTTTTCAATTTAGTGTGTTCCTCAGAGCTGCCAAAGAAAGGTCTTTGCTATCCTTAGTAAAAGAGCTAAAATTTCACCATTATATTTCAAATGTAAAATACCAGTGTAGCTTCACTCAGAGTTATCCAGCTCCTGCACTTGCGACTGCTGAGAGTTTACACAGCGGAGAGTTCAGCCTCACACATGAGGGAACTAACATGGCAATGAATCTAAACTCCCAGGATTCAAGGAAGCACACAGGAGACTCGAAAAACTCTGTAGGTGAGTTTACCTTTGACAACACTGTTTGCAATTTCTACAACGGAAATTATAGTTACGTGATTTCAAATCCATGAATTGCTTTGCCAATTTAGGGAAGTATTGGACTGAGTGTGCACAGTAGTTTGATGACAATGGGCAGACAAGCTGTAATGTTTTGTTCTCTCCTGCCATAGCAAGAAGCTACCTGACCTGCTGAGCTAGAAAGTGCTAGGCACTATGGGTTTTTAGAATTAGGCAATTAACCATTTTAATGCTCTGTAATGATCTTTATTCTGCTTCCTATCAATAATTACATCAAATCATTCAGCTGAGTTGGGTTTCACATATTCACACCCTTCTTTTACCAAATTACAAGCCTTGCAGCAGGGGTGGCAGAGGTGAATAAATTATAATAACCTTCTGATTCCATACTGGCCTGCAATACAGGTGTAGGCTGGACAGCATGAGGTAGCAGCACCTTAATGTACTGCAGAGGAATCCAGCAATGCTCATCTGTGAATACCTAACAACTGTGTAGATGTGGTGGAATTTCATTATTTATTGTTTTGAAATACCCGTTACTAGTATTATATTTAAAGCCTTGATGTGCCTTAAAAGCTGATTTACATCCACGATCACAAGGATTAAATGCACTTTCATTATTCTTTTAATTACAGAATATAGAACAGACTTGTGACAAAGAAGTAATTTAAGTTAGCACCTCTCCATGTTTTGCTGTATCACACTTAGGTCCATAAATACAGCATTATGTTTTCTTTGTAGGAAAAAAAAACGACTAACAGCTTCACATTATTATTCAGCTTGCACTAAAAGAAAAAATGTGTTGCATGTAACCATCCGAGCATACTGCTACATTAATTTCCTTAGCAAAGCTGCTGGAAAAATGGCCTCTGACTTAGCTTCAGTAGTGTCAAAACTGTTCATAGCATTTGGTTTCATTGCATTTGAAAAATGGTACTCTGAGATATGAATAATGGATTATGTTGCCTTCAATTAATCTGTAATTCTTATCCTACTGATGAGGGACGTTACAGTCGTTTTAAAAAGGTCAACTAGTTCATTACCTGCAGCAGCAGTTTTTTCTTGTTGAAGCTTGCTTGCAATTTGTAGTTTTACAAGCCATGGAACACAAATAGCTATTGTCACTTAAGCACCCCTCCTATCGAACCTGTCCTTTCTCCCAATCCTAGAAGGGCACCTACACGCACTTGATTAAACATATAAAAGAGGATTAAATCCAATGAAGTTATACAATTAAACACTCAAGTGTCTTCACAATAACACACACTTCCTTTGCAGTTTAAGATTCTGTCCCCCCCAAAAAGTATGTCTTACGCTGTCATTACTGTTTTAATTGGAATTACTCCTTACACTGAAGACATGCTAGCGCAGCGAGAAAAAGCTCGTTTGTACCCTGTGCCCCAGCAGAGGGGGAGATGTTAAGGGAGAGTGGGGTAGGACAGGTTCTGTTCTAATTAATCGTTAAGACTATCCAAGAATCCTATTAAAGTATATTAATATTTTGTGCATCCTTAGTGGTTAGTAATTTATTTTTATTCTTCAAAGAGGAAGTTTTGTCATTTTAGCCGATGTCTGAAGCAGTAAGAGCTGCCACTCTTCGTGCACTGCTACTTCTTCTTCGCAGCTGGACCTTCATCTGCCCACACCTCCCGCAAGATGCAGATGGCATCCGCGGGCTCCGTGCGCGGGTACGGGTCAGTTCGCTGCGCGCACTTCCAGCGGCTGCTGTGAACGGGTGCCCGTGACCGCACCGCATGGACGAGGCGCTGGCGGCGGCTGCAGAGAGGAGCATGTGGCGCTGCAGGGCGGCGAACCGCTGCGTCCCCTCCTGGGCAGCGGCACGCCCCGCGGCCGGAGCCGCTCTTGCCCCACGGCGGCGGAACAGGAACGCGGCCCCAGCCGCGGCCCCGCTCCCCGCGAGAAGCGGTGACAGAGACCGGAACCTGCCCCGCCCAGCGCTGCCCTCGGCGCCCGCGGGACCTCGCTGCGGGCCTCGCTCCGGAGGGGGAGGAAGGAGCCGCCGGTTCTCCGCGCCCACAGCGCCGGTAGGAGGGGAGCGGGACGCGCGCGCCCTGCCTCTCCAGCCGCATCGCGGGCAGGGCGGAGGGACCCTTCCCGGGCGCCGCCGGTAGCCCGAGGCCTCGCCCGCTCGGCGGCGGCGCGGGGGCCGCCACCATTTTAAACGCGGCTCAACGGCCGCAGCCCCCGCCCCGCGCAGCGGCCGCCGCGCGCTCGCACGCGCGCCTGGCAGCGCCCCCCGGGGCGGGCGTGCCCTCTATTTGTAACTTGTGCCGCGAGCGGATTGGCTGAGCTGCGCGCGCTCTGGCCCCGCCCCCTGTGTCCGCGCTGCCGCCATGTTAGAGCGCCGGGAGGGGGCGGAGGGCTGCCATAAGGCGGGCGGGCGGAGGGGGAGCCATAACGGCGGCGGGCGGTGCGCGGCGCCCGGGAAGGGGTAGGTCGGCGGGGGACTATCGTGTTCGCTTCTCGGCGACAGGAGCGAATGGCGGACGCCGCGATCCCCAGTGCTGGCGAGATGGAGCCGGAGCAGCCTCAGCGGACGGAGAAGACCAGCGTGGGCCTCGGCGCGGAGAGTAACAGAGCGGGAGCCGCTGAGGACAGCACACAAAATGGCGGACGCTCTGAGAGCAGTAGCGCTGGGGAAGCGCTGCTGGCGGCTGCTGCTGCTGCAGAGGACACGGTCCCCCCACACCTCAGCATCTCTAGCAGCAGCCAGCGCAGGAGCAGCACCTCAGCGGCACATGAACAGCAGCAGCAGCCGCCCAGCGCTGTGTCGGGGGGGCCGCCCCCTCTCCTTAAGCCCCCAGAAGACCTGCCTGTTAGAAGGAACTTTCAGATCCCCAGGAAGAGCAGAGAAAAGAAAGGTTGTTCCTTCCCTTTCCCTTCCTTCTCTCCTTCACTCCTCTCTTCATCTTATTCATTAGACAGGCTCTTTGTGCACCTCACACAGCTGCATGCAGAATCCTGCGGGTGTGGAGGAGGCTGTGGCACGGCCCGGACTAGCAAGGCTGCTGGGGGTAGGATTTTTAGTGTCACAGAGGTTTTTACGTTCTTTCCCTACCCCTCTCTCTTTTCTTTCTCGTTTTTATTTTGTCACAAGGAGGAGGAAAAAAAACGAAAAACAAAACTCAGCTTGAATTTCAGACCGTTGCTTTAAAAGGACGGAAAAGCTGGATGCAATCAAGGGTGGGCTTGAGCATTGATCCTGGCTCTGCTTCTGGAGACGCAGTCGCATGCAGAGAAGATGGTTCTCTGGGACACAGACACGCGGAGAAGATGGTTCGCTTTCCTCTCCCTCCAACCTCCTCTCTGCAAGAGAAGGGTGTAATCCTGTTTAGGGTAGACTAGCAGACACTGAGCAGAGTTGTTCTTCGTTGATGTGACGCAGAAGACTCTTCTTATCTACTGCAAGTTCCTTATTTCGCAGGGAGGAAGTGATCATCCCATGTTCACGTGCCTCGCCTTGGAAGCATTCGTCTTCCAGGCGTCCAGGGTTTGTTTTTTGGTTTCCGAGTAACTCTTTTTCTAAAAGCCTGTGGCATTTCTTGCTTTTCGTGAGACTCCATTGGCTTCTGTTTATCCTTGATTTTGTTAAGTGGTGTTGAAGACATGTCCTATTCCCTCTCTGAAACTTCTATCAGTTCTTGACCTTTTGCAGCTTGGGGTCAGTAACTTAGTATCTATCACAAAAATACGTGTTTGCATAGGCTTCTCGTTCTTCAGAGAAGAGTCTAACATCTAACTTCTTGAAATGCTTTTCCTCTGTAAGGAAGAGATGAAGGTAGGTTTATTTCATTATCCAGCCTTTCCATTTCCCTCCTTTCATTTTTGGCAGTGATGTCCCCTTTTTCCTTTTCTTCCTTTTCTTTCCCATTGCCACCCCTCGAGGGGGATTACAAATCTGGCAGAGATTAGTTGTAAAAAGGACTGGGTCGATTCAGAAAAAAAAAAAAAAGTCTTAACCATTCATCTGACAGAAAAATGTCTGGATAAAACATGATGCCTCTTGTGCTTCCATATGTCAGAGCCGAGTGTGGTTACGTTTGAACACCTTTAAATATCTCTCAGAAATGTTTAGTACTTAACCATAGACATTTGGAGTTCTTCTCTAGCATTTGATTCCAATGTGAATGGAAACCTGCAAAATACCTGTTTGGGTCATCTAATTCATCATTTGCCTATGCAGAACCATCTCCTACAGTGTGTAAAAAGTTTTAGAATATGTAGTTCAAACATCAGACTTCTGTGTTTTTTGGGGTAGAAGGAGAAGCCATTCTTACCCTGCTTCTGAAATTTGTTTGCTCATGTCAAGGTCATTCAACCCATTCTTAAGGCTTTACTTTTTAGTGTACTTGTCTTTTTTTTCTTTCCCTTTCAGCTTGCAGAACGCTTCTGGAGCATTTTAATCGTACTGCCAACCTGAAGTCTTCAGGTTGGAAACCTGCTTTGAGAGAGCGTGTTGTAGGCAAGACTGGCAAAAGTTGGCTAGTTTAGAAACCGCCAGCGTGATCTTTGAGGACAACCAAATTGCTATCGGTATTGGCATTTGAGAAATGGTGCGATTAAATCCTGTCTAGAACTAAACTAGAAGATCAGCCGTACATGGATGTCCGACATTGTAGTGGCACATGCTTACAACTTGCGTAGTACAGGTGTTCAAATACATCTTGCTAAATTACAAGATAATCAGAGTATCATCTATCCCACTAGCTCTCTTGGCTAGATTCTAAATTCCAGCATGAACCAATAGACGTGGAAGCTTCCTCCATCCTTCTTTGTATTGGAATTGTCCTAGTTTTCTTGCTTTCATAAATCTCCATGTTATTCCAGGACATACCATCCTGAGAGATAACTGCTGTCTTGATTATGAAGACTGATCTGTCATGTACAAGCTATAAAATTTGTACAGGATGGCTTTGTTATTTGGATAGGGTTAGGGTTTTTTGTGGTTTGTTTTTCTTTTAACACCAAAATGTGTTTTGGGAACAATTTTTGATTGTGAAGCAATTAAAAATGAATCTGCAAAACGGGCAAATCCTGGAAAACTTAGGACTTAGCTGCTTATTTAGCCTTTCTGGAATTTATCTCCACTTCAATTTGGAGACTGAGAGACTGCAAGTCAGCAGAAAGAATCTTGTTAATGTGGAGAAAGACATCTGGAGGAAACATGCTTCTTAAAACTAACCATGATTAGTTACCACAGAATCTTTTTTCTGATTTCCTTTTTGTTTTTCCTAGCGGAAGAATTCAGGAAACCAAACTAAAAAAGGTTGGCTCTGAGATTTTTTTTTTTTAACATGTGCATACGTTTGTTTTACTACTAAACTAAAACTGCCTTGAAAGTTCCTCTTTTCTTGGTACATACAGTTTAGTAATGGTGTTATGCTCTCTTGAGTAGCTTATATATTTTTTGTTTGGTCTTAGTATTATAGCCAGTTATCACGGTCTCTTCCAGTTTCATTGTCAGATCTTCTCAGGTGTCCAGGTCTGCCTGAAACTTAAAAGATCCTTGTTTACTAGGAAGAGGAAAACAAATTTTCAAGATAAAGCACTGGAAGGGCATTTTTTGACTTACTGAACTCCATAAGTGGTCCACATACCAAAAGGCAATTCCAAAAAACATGCTCAAGTAGCAGCCAATAACGTAAGGGGTTGCTTGTTGATAAATGTTGGATGTTTATTTCCATAGTCTACCAAGTTAACAAATGACTGCTATTTCTTAGGCCGAGTGGGGAAAAGAGGTCTTGCTTTTGTCCATGAAAGTCTTAGTGCTTCTTGCTTGGAGGACTAAGTTGTCCCTTTTCTACTTAATAGTATTTGATGTTTCGTTTGCCTTGCCTTTTGTCTTCTCATTTTCCACATCTTCAGTAGAGGCGCTGTTTGCTACCTGCTGTTTCTACATGGGGATTTCGTTAAGCAATACTTGAACTTGACAACGACTTAGACTTTTTGAGAGCAAAAGACATCTTGGGCTGAAAAAATCACCTAAGTAACAAACAACATCATAGTTCACCACCACCACAGATTTTTGGTCTTAGTCTTAAAAAATGAAGACTTAAAGAAAATGATGCTTCTCAGTGGAGTTTTTGTAGCAGGAGCACTTGTTTGTGAAGAGTGCCAGCGTTCTGCCAACTTACCTGATGATAAGCCATTTACTTATTTTCACTTGAAAGTTAGTTCAGGATTCCTTAAAGAGAATGTCTCTGTCTTCCTCTTCGTCACATTCTGACTTGAAAACAAAAAAACCTAAACCAACACAAACCCAGTAACGTCAAACTCAGTTTTCTCAAATTGAATCATTGGGCAGCTGTGAAAGAGAAACTTAAAGCCTGTAGGGAATTGTGTGCATCTGAATATCCAGTCTAATGTCTGTCCCTAGACTAGGTATTAGCTAATCTTAGTTTCCACCTAAAAATACTTGCATATGTTCTAATACACTGGGTAAAAACTAAACAAAACCAGTATTTATACTTAGTGCTGCAGAACGAGCTTGCAGAAACCACAGTATTTGACCTGTACGTGTTACAAGGATACTGCAGGTCAGTCCGTACATAATTGACTGTTTAAATGACACGGGTCCAATAAAGGTGCAGCGTCTCCATATCAGGTTTGTGTAGTGAGCACAAGAAGTACACATGCACACACTACTGGTCTTTGAAGTGGTACAGGACTGGAGATAAGCTTCATAATCTCTTCATTTGCCTGTGGACATAGGATTTGGTGACTGCTGTAGAAGGTCTAGTTTATACTTCTCAGGTTTTTCCTTGCTTCTGAACTCCATTGTTAGGTGAGGTACAGGCCCTTCTATAGTGACCTTAATCTTTTAGAAAGTAGCTGCCCTTTAGTGCTTAGATGACAAATTGCTAGTTACCTCAGTAGATAATGTTTGGGATTTTAGCAAGAAGCTGAAGCCTGCAGTGCCTCAAGTGCTGGAAAATCTGTGAAAGTGGATTAGAGCCTGTCATGAAGCATGTGATTAGTGTATTTGAAGAGTCATGCTCAAACAAGGAAAAAAACACGCCATGCACTCTTAATTTTTTTTTTTGTACTGTTGTATAGGGTAATTTAGCTGAAATTCAAAGCTCAGTGACTTAATTTTTTACTTTACCATTACAATACTGTCTTGCAGTCAGTTTACCAGATTTTTCTCATCATTTAGCAACTCACAAATGGAATGCAATAGATAGAAAACTAGCAGACTGCCCCTGAGGAATAAATGCTTAGTGGGTGCTGTCTGGTTTTCAGACCAAGTGTGGATTGTCTGCCACTGCCATATATGAAGAGGTGTCAGGCAGAGAGGATAAAATTTCATGTTTGTAAGTCCCATTGGAAACATAAGTAGTGTGTCAGTTCTGTAAGGATTATGTATTCAACAAATTTAATTCATGTTCCTTTTTTCTCAGTCAATAACTGCTCATGAAGCCAATCACTCTTAATTTGTGCATATAGTAAACTAAGGCAGGATTATGTGTGTAGTTGCTGTTCTTGTTCACTTCAAGTGAGCAGTGCACATCAAAGGAAAGACTTGACTGTGAAGTTTTTGGATTATTAAGCATTTTCCTACTAAAAGGCGGATGTAAGGTCTTGTTCTTGCACTGATGTGATCTGTTAGGTGGAATCAGTATAGTTTTAATGTTCTGTATGTTCTCAAATTGAAAAATTGGAGTCTCAAAAGTGACATTGCTGCCCAAGTAGTTTAAATATTGCAATTTTGGTCTGTCTTTACTATAAAGGCAGCAACAGCCCTTCTTCTAACTTCAGTACTATCTCTGGTGAACTTAGATGATGGTTGGTTGGGGTAGAAATTTGATGAAGTACAAGAAAGTATATATATTCTTGACTAATAAGTAACAATAGTAGCATACTTTCAGTTCTCTGCTAAGAAATTGAAGAAAAAAATGCAGTGGTCTTTAAAAGCATCTCTAATTTGCTGTATTCCATAATTTAAGGCGTTAGGTAGAGCTCTTCCATCTATCTGTTGAGAGCTAATTGTACAGTACTTTGTGTAGGTTCTCCCGAACTGAAGAACAGGGGGACTTGCTGTTGGTGGGCACCTGCCTCAGCTCACTCGTCAGAGCTTTCCACAAAGCAGGAGACACTTCAACACCAATGGGAACATAGTCGACAGTATTTGGATGGTGGGATCTTAATTGATGTAATAATATGCCTCTTCCTAGATTTGCATCTGGGAAGTAGGCAAGACATTGTGTATAGTTTGTGCTTGCTCTTTCTAGCTAGTCCTGTAGAGTTTTTTATTTGCCTGGACTCGAGGTGGAAGACACAGGGTGGGTTTGAGTATGTGTTTCTAGGGGGAAGGAGGGAGAAGGGGTGGGGTACAGTAATCACTGTTAAGGAAATGGGAAATTTGGACACTGGTGTCGGTAACTTTCTGCCTTTTAGACAGAAGAGGAGCAGGCAATGTGTGAAACTCGTGCACTACACCACTCGGGTTTAATAACTCCTTGTCAGAAAGATCCAAGGGGTGTTTGGGGGTGGCGTGGGACAGGATGTGTGTATCTATAGTAGGCTTGTTTTGTATTTTACTAGTAAGTGTTTCTTCAGTACAAGTGCATTCAATCTTAGTAATACTAAGTTGAGAATTCCATTTACTTCTGATGATCTTTCCCCCCGTGTTGCTGTCAGCCTTTCAAGAACAAAGGCATGATTACTAAAAAGGGTGTTATATAAGAACAATTTCTTAATCGCTTTGGTAACTTCCACTCTGTAAAAGTCACATGTTCATTGTTGCTAGTGTTGAAATCGTTGCTTGGCTTTAGTTTGCGGATGTGGTGTCACATGATGAAGGGGGTGTGTGAATGCAGCTTTTACTGGATAACGCAAAACAGTTCAGTTTTCATTTAGAACACTTGTTTCGTATTGAGGCTAAGGCAGTGCATGTTTCCTGCAGATGAGGAGAAGATTACTATCTAAATCTACTACCATATTATTTAATGAAGTTGGAGATACACTCTAAAGATGTAATTAGATTTAATTTGCTGTTAGCATAATGATAGATTGTCTTTTATGTGAGACTAGTACTATGGTAGTTCATTCCTAACTGTTGTAACTTCTAGTGATTTCAGGTGGTGGTGGTTCGACGGTTTATTTTGGTGGGGAAAAATAGGCCCTCCTACAAAAACAGCAAAAGCAATCTCAGAAATATCCGTTGGGAGTTCTTTGTGTCTGAAGTTTGCAAATACCACAAAAATACTGTGCTTTCTCTGAGTGTTTTGGAAGTTACCCCAGGGAGAAAAACACTTGATGTACTGAACTAGTTCAGTTCCTCCAGAAGGATTATTTTCCTAGACATTACTCAAAAGCTGCAGTCACATTCTCTGCTGAGAGGTTCTCGGGTTGCTCTTCTGAGGAGTTTGGTCGCTTTCGGTACCCAAATCCAAGTAAATCAGCGTGGGGAGATGAACACTTTGCTGAGGGAACTGGGACAAAGGTTTGCCCTTGGTGAATTTGTACAACAACAGAGGAAGGGCCTTCCTTTTCAAGCAGTTATCGTGAGGGATAAGATCATGAAGCGTTAACACAGGCAGCCTGGTTTTTAATAGTAGGAACTTATTTGGCTACTTAAGGCAGTATTGAATTTATTCATGTTTAGCCTAATTACCATAAGCAAACAAACAAAAAAAACTCTAACGGTTCTAAAGAGAGGCTAAGTTATGAAACTGTTGGTGAGGTTTTTATTACAACAATTTGTTCCTCGTTCTTATTTAAAAGCTAATTAGTCTAATTAAGGTTCTGAAACTTTAATTACAGTGGTTTGCAATGTGTATCAGATGTTTTCAAAGGGTCAATTCAGATTTGAGGTGCTTCCTTTATTAACTTGTGAGAACTAGCTGTTCAGGAGTAATATTGAAAAAGCATAAAGAAACGTGATTTTTGTTTGGTTTTTAAGATGCTATAATTCTAGGAGGCTTTAACTTAAACTTTCTAGTCTAAATTCCATCTTTTTCAATATTTTAGGTGCTTTGTATTCTAAATTGAATCATGAACCGTTTGTCTTTGTGCATAAACTGTCAAAGAGCTGGAGAATGTTGTAATTTTTTCAGATGTATTCTGGAGCTCATTATTTTATTTCTTCTCTTTTATAGCACTCTTTCAGCCAGTAGCTGTAGGCTCTCGAGAATTTGAGGATATTGTGAAGATTCTGCATTCATCTTACCTGGAACGAAGTTCAGTGTCCAATTTTAATTACAAGAAAGCCAGCTTAGTTCATAGTGAGCTGTTGGAAAAGGAAGTGAGTATGCTTGTGGCTTCTCCTTATGAATAAGGTACAAGTCAAATGAAACTTAATGTTTTTCTGAGTCTACAGGCAAAGACCTAGAGATTATTTTCTACTTAAGTGCTTGATTATTTAATTGCGAACTTGTATCCCCGAAATAAAAGCAGCTATTTTTCAAGCAAGTTTGTTACTGCATAGACATAGAGTCTTGCCTGCTAGGTACTCAAAAAAGACTAAAAGAAAAATTATATTTGGCACCACATTTCTGTGCGTTTTTAGTTTTCAAAAATTTTCTTAATTTTTGTGTATTTTTAATAACCTGGAAGCATGTTATAGTGTCGTATTTGAAAGTGCTTCCCGTGAACCTCAAGATTAAAATATTTTTCTGATACTAAGTTTACGTGGTCTCTGTAATTTTGTTGTTTTCCAAGAAGTACCTCATAAAATTGATTACTTGAACTAGTAAGTGGAGCAGCTTGGTTGAAGCACTTCTGCTGTACCTCATGTGGTGTCTCTTAAATCCAGCCTTGCCTTTCTTTCATAACGCAGATTAGTTTTCAGTTGCAGTGTCAAGAAATTTCATGGATGGAGTAGTAGAATGTATAATTGGTTTGCTGTAATTATTATCTTGAAATTATAAGGTAAACTCTGAAGCCTTTTTTTTCCTGCTTTTTATAACATTTATGATTCATGGTTACAGCTAAGGAGTTTTGTGACTGATGAAAACCACCTCAGTAGCATTGAGGGGTAACTGCAAAAGTACATGCATGACGTAAGAGATGATGATCTGTCTCCTAAAAAGAGAAAAAGACTTATTTCTGGAATTTCAAAGATGATATGAAAAACATGCTTCTAGGTAGTTAGGCTACAAAGATAACACTAGAACATTAGTGCACAGGTTTGAAGAGTGTCTCTTCCTTAAAAAAACCCAAACAAATCTTTGGGCAGATTAAGCCAATGATTTTTCCCATAGGTATAACGTTGTTTAAATTTAATTTTAACATACTATAGTCTCATTCAAATTATCTCTTTATTATTTTTGTACACTTGGATCTGCTAACATAGACGGGGCCTTAAAACATTGACACTTGAATGTGACAGCAGTAATCTGTCCGCATGTGTTAAGAACTTTCTGTTATAATAGTTTACAGAAAAACGCAGAGAGCTGAAATTTGATGGTCGCTTAGAAAAAGAGCTTTCTGAAAACTATGCGTTTCTGATGGTTGATCGACCTCAGGTAAGACAACAAAACTGCATATAGGATGCTTTCTCTTCTTTCCAGTTGAGATTTTTGTTTTTGTTTTTGTTTTTTTTAAACTGTGTTTTTATGGACACACTTATTAATCTTTAAGTTATTTTTGCAAAATTCAGTACTGGGAGGTGTAGAAGGATGGAAAAGAGATAACGATATTGCATCACTGTTTAAATCCTTTATTCTCTGCTATTTAAGGTGCTCCATTTACACGTCTCTGTAAAGTATGTTCTCTGGTTTAGGCTCTGATTTATAAATTAAAGGATAGATTTTTGGGATGGCATGTGGGGTTTTATTGGTTTTGTGTTTGTTTTTTTTGTAACTGAAAAGGAATGTCACGTTTTCATTGCAATTGGGTTTTTTTTTTTTTGTTTTTGAGTCAAGAAGAGGTTACCTTAAGGAGAAGGTAATCTGTAATATTAGAAAATGGACCTTATATTCTGTGTCTCTTCATTGGTCCTATGTCTTTAATGAAAGTGATGGAAAGAGAATTTCCATGCTTTTTTCTGGTATTACAGAGCCAAGATTTCTTAAGTAATCGATCATTTGGCACATTTACCTCTGCTTTGTGTATTAAAAGCAAGCAATGTTCTTAAAGTGTGTTTAAGGTTATAGGGAGGCTGGTTTTCTTTTAAGGTATGGGTGAGTCTGTGTAACTGCTTCATACTGGGTGTTTGACTTGCATAGTTGAACAGTTTGTATAGCAATTCAGACTAGTCTTACCTCGGGGCCATTTTGTTTGTAAGGGTTTTTTGGGGTTTGGTTTTGGGATTTGTTTTTTTAGCTCAATCAAAATTCTGTATTTGTTGTTTCTCACTGTTTGTGCTGGTCATATTCTGGTTTTCCTGATAGACTTGCTTAAAAAAAGTCTGTTCTCTTCAGATCCAAAGCATATGTGAAAAGGGATTGCAGGTGGGCCACTCCAAAATAACAATTCTCGGCAGCCCTTCCATGGGTAACTATCTTTTCATTCATGTGTCCTGGTATTAGTCAGTATGAATTGGCAGATCATGTGATGTAGTTGTGTAAACTTTCAGTTCTCTTTCTGTCTCTTATTGCAGGGACATCACAGCTAGGTATTTTTAGAAAAGTAGATTGACATAAGAACATTATTTTGTAACTCTGTTTTTGACTAGTTTGTTTAAATTCTTTTCCTAAAAGGAAGACCTAATTCTCATTTTGGCTGAAGTCAAACCAAGATATCATGTCTTCCCAGTAAAATTTGGAGGCCAAAGAACTATGTAATCTATGACTGTGTGGCTCTCTGTACATACATCTATGTATGTATACGCATTCAGAAATACCTCGTGGAAATAGTAGCTCAGCTTAGTATTGATGTAGATAGAACTAAAGTTCTTGAATCCACAAATCCAAGAAAAGCGTAGATAAATCGGAGACTTGGAAGAGTCGCAAGGTATTAGATTTGAAAGTGCAAGATGCAAAATGCCTTTTGCAAAGCTTTTCAAATGGAAAATTAAGAAATAATTTTGTCATCCTATAAGAGTAGCGTGATACAGAGATACCAGTATGAATGTTGAAAGCAGAACAGATGTGAGGGTGGGGATCAAAGGTGTAGGACAAAAACAAAACAGTTTTTACTGTTTTAATGTTTTAACATTCAGCATAATGTGTTTGCTTTTTTATACTCGTCTAGGTGTATATATCTCCAGGTATGCTGATTTATTGCAGCCTAATCCTCTAGAAGCTGGAGCAACTGGAGATCTGATTGTTTTTAAAATAATAAAGGTAAATTTGTCTTAATTGTTTTTAAATTATATTGCTTACTGATAAAATGAAGGTGGTTGTAACCTAACATACTGCACTCCCGTTTACATAGTTATCTGTTCGTAGAGAAACTGGAACCCTACCAGATTTACAGTCCAGTGTTGACACTGAGCTTAAGTAAAGCATAATGCATTTTTATAGAAAGTGAAAATGTCGTGTTTTCTTTGCAAGTATGAAACTAAGGTACTGCTATAAATGTACTAATGAAACTAATGTACTGCTTTTTTAATGGCCTGTTTTCATTTCCCTGCTCTTACTTTGGTACTTGAAGCATTTTATCAGTTTTCAAGAAAAGCTTATGCTTACAATTCTTCTGCTTTATTACAGGGAAAAATGAAAGGCATATATGACCACATTGGTATGAAAGCAATGGAATCAACAGTAAAGAGTGCGTTCGATCCAACGCCAAAGCATGAATGTCATGTTTCAAAGAATGCAAATAAAGTGACCTCCTTGTTGGCTTATCGAGCCTACGAACTTACTCAGGTAGAGGAAAGCTGAGCATGTGTTAACTTCTCACATAAGAATGTTATAAACAGAACTTTGAAGTGATGGAGATAAAAATCACTGAAGATACAATGAACACTGAGCATGACCTGTAAAGCTGCAGTCTGGTGTATGTTTAGCAGTAGCCCACAGGTGTTTGTATTAGAAATTACAGGATAACATCAGCCTCTTCTGTTTCCGTTCTATATACCTGGACCTGATGGAGAAGATCTTCAGATTAGGATGTAGGTGGAATGGGAAATAGCTAGGGAATGTACGTGAGGACTAGAATGTAAGCTGGGGAGGAGAGGAGATAATATAGGGAGTTTGTAGAGTAAAAGTAGAACTGGCTAGTGGGCACTGACATGGACTCTTAAAAGGGGAAACGTTGCCTAGGAAAGAACGTTTTTCTGCCTTTTTTTTTTTCTTTTTTCCCTTTTTTATTTCTTTTTTTTTGTTTCCCAGTGCTCAGGTTTGGAGATGGTAAGGGAGGAGAAAATGGAATTGGTTCCAAGCATCTCTGTTCCTCCACCTGTTCCATCTCTGTTACTGCAGTAATCTGTTGCAGTCAGATTATTCCATCAAGTGCACAGATGTCAGGATACTTACTTGAAAGCGTTCTCTTCAGTATTACTGCTTCTTTTGACTTGTGTAGATCAGAGCTGGGCACTGAATCAGATGTCTAGAAAATGAATGCGTGTTTTCATTTCTTATTACAGACCACCTTCCTTATTTGACGTTTTTCTTTATCCTCAGAATTTTGTGACTGGACTAAGGATGGACTCCAAAACTCATAGCAATATTTACTCTCCTCAGTGAATGTGTTTTTTTTGTTGTTGTTAATTATCCCTTACATCATCAAGAATATGCTTTCAAATAAATGTTGCAAAATTATTTTTTCATTCTTGATTAGCTCCTGGGGTAGTGTCCATCCTGTCAGTGTTTGATGAAGGAACGAGGAGAAAGTGGAAAAAATTACCTTAATTGATTGTGTTATAAAGTACATATGAGAACAGAATTTAAAAGCTTCCTTATTTGAGGTATCAGCTTTTGAAGAAACAGGCTGTTGGTAAAAGGAATATGTGTGATTTATTATGGAAACTTACAACTTGTTTTATATACCAGTTATTGTTTGGCATAATGGGTTTCAAACAAACTCCCTTTGTTTTTTTTAAGTAATTAATCACGAGGTATATTTGGTAAGCTATTCCTGTGACTTTCAGTGAAGAAGGATTGTTAGTATATTTGCAAAATACATTTTACCAGACTTACAGTTTAACATTGTGTTTACTTGTTTTTCTAGTACTATTTTTATGAATATGGCTTTGATGGGATAAGGCGAAGACCAAGACATGTTTGTCCTTACGCTGTGGTTTCGTTTACTTACAAAGATGAAATGGTGCACGTACCAAAATTCTTGCCCCCATCAAGGTAAGCCAGGAAACGAGTTCTGGAAGGACCGCATGCAGCATGGAGATTTCGTAGCTCTTGGCAGTAGCTGAGCATCGATATAGGTGAATGGATTTAGTGCTGGAATGAATGGACAGGCCACAGGGCCTTAGCGTAATAAATACTTCGAATGCAGAGCAAGAGGGGACAAAATTGTTTTTATGCAGCAGGCTGGCCCCAGTAGGAAGCAGTTCTGCTGCTCTTTTCTCCTGCTCACCTTCTGCCTAGGTGGAATCCCTGTATAAAGTGGATTTTTTTGCTTAACTGAGGAAATTCACAGACATAAAAATGTTCACAGCATTATCTTGCTTGGTATTCTAAAAAAATGTTCTGCATACTTTGTCACTGAACTTTTCACTGGTGTCGTCTTATTGCTTGTGGCGGGAATATCTAAATGGGTAGTTGATGACAAATACAATACGATATGTGTGTGGAGAGGAAGACATCCAGATGGGACTGTGCTATGTGGTGCTAAAAATAGTTATCAAGATACCTAAAATAGCACAAGATGCTGCAGCAGTGATAGCTGGAGGTTAGAGAGTGAATTATCAGTGTTGCTATTTTGTTAGACTAATAAAATACCCTCAATGTAAAATATAGTAGCCAGAAGTTTCTGTCTCAACTTAGTTATTCTTTCTTTTTTTTTTTCGTTAGATCAAACAGCTTCAACACAGATAGAAGCACAGGTAAGAGTGAATTGAAATGTATTGCTTTTATGATATAAGCATGGAAGGCTTTGGACTTTTTTCCCCAATATAGTTTTGCTTATCTTTAATCAGAGTGATCGCTTCGTTATGCGGACTGTGTACCTTACCTGAGTTTTATCCTGTACCATGGTGATTGCAGGCACCTCTTTCTGGTACTGGATCATCGAACAGACACCTTACTCTGTATCTTCTTTTACCAGAACAAACTCAAAAGTATTTTTTCCCCTCCTTTTCTACTTATAATGCAGTAAGAACTTCTGTTCCCGAATCTGCTGTTCACTGACATTTCAAATAATATTATCCTACTTTTCTTTTGAACTTTGTTCAAGCAAAATATTAATAGGTATGAAAGTTGTTGACAGTTAAGGTAAGGAAAGAGGGTGTCATTCTACAGATGTTGGCATCAAGGGCATGCTTATATAGACAGGCACAGGTAGCACCCAGCCTCCTCTACTTTGCTCCGAGCAAGTCAAAACAAGATAGGATTGTAAGCACCCTTCCTGTTACCTTTTAACTTAATATTTAACATAATATTGTCTGGTCTGGTATTAGTATGAAATTTTCCCTAAACTGCTTTTGGAGATTCAGCAACCTGTTTACTGCTGTTTCGTTTCAGTCCCACCTAGCAAGTGGTTTCACGTAATCTGTCTGTCTTCATTTTATTTTAGATAAATCTAACTATACATTATGGAGGGGACAGCTTTGGAATAAAGGCAAACTTTTGTGCCATGTCTCCTTGAAATCAGCAGCGTATCCTTTCCTTCCATGCAAGCTGTGAGTATTACCATTTAAAGAATACGTTTAAAACATTGCTGTGTTAAAACTCTTTCTGGTAGAGACTGGTGAATTTTTGATATATTCAGAGGAAAATCTAAAATACACATTGACTAGATGCTTTGTGTCAGACTAGATTCTTGAGTTGTATGTGTCCAGAGCTGCTTTTAGTTCATGCACATGACTCTTGTCAGCATCTTTCTTTTTTTTTGGTTTATTTTTGTTTCGGCTTGTTTTTTTTTTCCCCCTTTGAAGTGATGCACGCTCCTTTCCAGGAACAAATACCCCTGGCTTATGAGATAGTCCAGGGAACTGATTTTTAAAAGTGTGTATTTGATAGATCTTATTTGGTCAGTGAGGGTGGGACTATGGAGGGAAAAAAAAGAGGTCTTTATTTTATTTTTTCTCCTCCCTCCTCCCACCCTTCGTCTCCAGTCCTGAGAAGCTTGAGGTTGAAAAAGTTGTGAGCATTGATCAATTGAAGAAAAAAATTTCACCAGCATTGTTGTATAAAGAAACTTACGTAGGAGCAAAAGAAGGTAAATAGTTCTAGCTTACTTTTTTAAAATTCAGAATATAAAAAAGTTTTCTGAATTACAATTTTGGTTTTGTTTTTCTTAACCTTCTCTTTCTACCCTTGTATCATGTCAGTGTTGAAGAACGGCATGTACTGTAGCCTTTATGAAGTTGTGGAGAAGTCTCGTTCTGGTAGTCACTTGGAGGGTTTACTTCAAAAACTAGAGAAAGACAAACTTGTGAGTGCAATGGATTTGACTGTTTCTGTTTTCAAAAATAATTTTACTAACTAGTAATTGAGGCATACTACAAGATCCATGGTCTCGCTGGAATTCCTTAGCTGGCATATTCTTAAATATTGTATCAGGGCACTTTTTTACCTGTGATGGAATTTAGCTTACAGACAATAAGAGTATTCGTAATGAGCAAATGTCTTTGTTTGAATTGTTAAACTTTTTTTTTTCTTTAAAATAGGTTCTTGTGAAACTACTTCTGGACAGGGGATTTCTTTTTCTTCTTTCTCCTTGGCAAATGATGTCCCCTTACGGTATGCATACTCTGGGTTCTTTCGGTTTGAGTTGTTTTGGGGTGGATTTTTTTTTTAGGGGGTTGGGTTTTTGAATACTTTTGAAACATAGTGATCTTCTCCTCAGCTGATTTTATTTTCTTGTGTTCTAGACCAGCAAACTGGACGGCCCCGCATGCTACATGCATTGTTTCTGTTTCCAGAACCTAGAGGTATAATGAGCTCAGGTAAGTTTGTTCACTACTGAGAGTGTTGTGTACGTGCTTATTTAAATGTAGGTCATGTTCTGTTGAAGACTTTGTAGTGTTATAGCCTGTCAGTGTAAACTAGGAGTAGCAGTTTGCATTGGTTATGGTCATGGTGATGGCGTTCAAAAGGTGTCTACTTCTTCACAAAAGTAATTATCACACTACATATTTTAGGTTTGTATGTTCACATTTTAGAAAGTAAAACTTTGTTCAAATTTTTTGATTGCATATTCTAGTAGAACTGGACATTGGTATTCCAAGAGATCTATGCATTAGTAATAACATTGTGCTTCAAAGGTTTGAGGGCTTTCTTTAACCATCAAAACACTAAGGACAAAACATCTGAAAGTCTTTAATGTACCTGTAAATATTTTTTTTTTCATTGGGATATTCACCAAAAACTGAGCAAAAAAAATTTGATACAACCAGCTAATAAAACACAACTGAAAGGACTTGGCTTTAGTAGAACTTCAGTGCTTTGGCATGAGACTTCAAAGTTAATCTTTTGCAGTTGAAATTTGCAGTAAATAGTACTAGCAGCAGAATGCAGTCCTTTTTGGCCTGCTGTGAGTTATAAGTGATATTGTCAAAACATAGATCTTTCCAGGCATTTCACTTTTACAAAGAAGCTCGTATTCCGAAGTCTTGGCAGGTTCCTAGATTGTTATCTCTATACTTCTTATTTTAATAAACCCTTTACATTTTTCTTATGTAAGTAACAATTGTGAAAATTGAGTCAGTTATAGATTGGGTAAGAGGAGATATGATATAAGATGACATTTAAAGTGTGCACATGCCAGTTCCTTATAAATACTCCAGTTCTTGCTGCTGTGGCATTTCAAAGACGCGAGAGCTCTGATTTCTGTCAGACACAAGGTTATTCACTGGTTTGAGTCTTCAGAGTGCTTAAATGTTTGAATGGAGAAAAGTTTCAGTCTGTGATTTGAAGAGGGAGGATACTGTGAATAAATAAATAGAAGGATGTCGAAAAAGGATCTAACAGCTTCCTAGTACAGGGAAATCCTGCTCTTGGCACGTGCTGCTGTTGCATCTCTTTGATTTAGTGAGTTCTATTGCTTTGCAAAGGAATGGAAAAAACTATAGGTTTCTGCTGGGTTACTAAACTGAATCATTTTATAAGGGTCCAGAGAGCCTAGAAGCCTCCCAGTGAATGCGTTGGGATTGCATAGGAAGGAGTAATGCTTCCCCTGCATCTTGCAGGAAGCTGGTAGACTGCTTCTTAGTAAACCTTAGTAAGCCTTTGAAGTGACTGCCTTCTAGAATGGTCAGCAAAGTGATGTAAATTGGAATTGATATGTGTATTTAGGATACAGGTTACCACAAAATTATAAAAAGGAGCAGTTCATCATGACTATGAGGTTGACTTTTAAGTAGGCTTTGAAGCAGGTTGCATCACAAAAAAGAGTCCTTTCCTGGCGTTTGGGTTATTTCTCCACAATCATTCCAAACTGTATTTCACCAAATATGTATAATACAGAATATTGCTAATTAGTCGTCATTTATTTATAGCTTTATGATTTGATTTTAATTGTGAATTCCCTTTTCTCCTATGGCAGCACAAAAAAGTGTTCCGTTTGGAACACAGAAAAATTCAACTACCATGGTATTGCGCGAAAATCAGGAAATCATTCCAGAATTCACAAAGTTTGTTCAGTCTCTACATTTTGCTTTAATCCAGTCTCGTAAAGACACTACTGCAGATTACAGTACTGTTGTGGAAAAGTATATAAATGAGTATTTGAAAAGATGCTGTAGTGGCCCTGGAAAATATAGACAATTTGTGTTATATCGGTATGAATCACGGTTGGATGAAAAAAAAATTCTTTATCCTGCTCCAAAAAATAAATCTCATATTGACCCCTGCTTGCAAAACTATATTTTTGGTTGTGAGGCATATCAACTACCTGTTTCTAGAGCTAAGGAATTGATGGACAGGAATCGGAAACTCCAGCATTTCAGTCCCATCTCAGATTATGAAGCCACAGAAGAAGACTCTGATTTTGCCAACGCAAGAAGCGGGAGAAGAATTTGTGCAAATTATGAAGCCGCTGCTGCCAAGCAAAAACTGCCTCATTCTGGAGATTATGATCCTGATAGACTCAAAGTGCTTATTAACTTAATCCAGTGTAGGAAAAAAAACGTAGGTGGAGATTCTGATTCTGAAGACCCTAGAATTAAAAGTGGTCTGAAAAGGAAGCTGGAGAAACAGTCTGAAAATTTGCGGAAATACTTAAAATTGAGTGAATCTTCAGAGAATAGTTGTCAGTATGAAGGTAAGGCAGCCTTTGTTTAGAGTTCCTGTTTAAACATTGTAATTCAAAGCATACTTAATGTTTAGTCTTCATAGATGGAATATTTGTTTCGTGCTGTGGATATTTAACGCATGGTAGTTCATTTAACCAGTGGCCTGAGATCTTTCAATGGAGATGTAGTTTGTTTTTACATAGATTGCCTCTTTCTAGAAGACAAGTTAACAGGACTTGTCGTGGGAGCTGCTTTTGTTCTGCCTCTTGGGAAAGAAAGCAGACTTCCAAAGAGTTTCCTTAGCTGTGGAACTGCCCAAAGACTTTCCAAGACAGTACTAAGCAGACGTGATATTGTACGGTGTTTTGCAGAGTGTGACTTTAGGCATTGCTGTAATTCTCTGTGGCTCCATACCCGATACAATACCTAATTAATTTAGATCGAAGGGGAGAATTAAACTTCTAAGCGTGAGCGCAGTGAACTTTTGAAATAGCCAGTGATGTGTGTAGTGGGACAAAGGGAACAAACTAATAGTATTAAGATTGAGTTATCTGTACATGTAATTATCAACATCCAAACCTCAGATGATCATCACAGATATTATCTGGTATTTAAGATCAGCCAAAAAAGGTCTTTGATTTCTGTTTCCTTAACCCTTTTATCAAAGCAATTATACAGGCGTCCTTCAGAAGGGGGGAAATTGGGGAGAAGGGTGGCACAAAGAAGAGGGGAAATTACATCAAGCACCAGTCATTCTTGTATGTACATGAATCACTTTGGAAGGTGAAGTGGCTGATCTTAGGAATACGTTTCCCTTTGAGAGGGTCAAAACATACTGACGTGTGAATGGAGGAGACAAAGGGTAGGCTAAGATCCTAAGATTTTAGGATTCCAGCTTGGTAGTCTGTGAACCTTCAGGTCTTTTTACATTGATTGTTATAAAAAATATGTGAATGCATTTCTACCTGACTGTAATCAGAACAGTATCCATTGAAAACTAAATTTTAGCTTAACTCCTTCAGGGTACCGAAACAGCAACATCTATCTCTGGTTTGAATTCCATGTTTTTATATAACCCTGAAAGGAATTTGTCTTGCAAATATCTTACCTAAAATATTGTGAGCTTAAATATCTAAACATGATTAGATTTTTATTAGTCAAACAGCACTTAATTCCATATTTCCATATGTGATAAATGAGTTAGGCATTCATCAGATACTTAAAAGTAGTTGTCTGGTCTGTCTCTTTCCAAGAAGAATAAATATTTATTCATCCAGGAGGACAAGTAGAAGAATAATAATCTGTCCTAAAGTTACTTTTAGTATAAATAGACATGATAAAGTTTTAGAATTACTCTTAGTCTAAGATAACTTGTGAGGTTAAACATTAAGATACTCATCAGTTCTGGAGCGACAGTGATAGGATGGAGAGAAGTAAATATTTTGCTCAAACTAATATTTTTCTCTCAACAAGTGATGGAGAATTTTACGGAGTTTCCATAAAATACATAGATCATAGTATGTGACTTCTGTTAAAACATAAAATAGTGTGATATTAAGTGACCTAAAAAAAGGTAATTATTTATCTGGGTGAGACTGTTAGCTTTAGAAACTGCCCTTTTATCAACCTGTTTAAAAATATTTTGTGAAGAAAATAACTGTATTTGTACTGTGTGAATGATGCTAAAAAGTGACTGAGTATGTGGTAGGTGTTGGAGGGGGGATGTCTGGTTTTACTTTTATTTTAAAACTTACTAATGGATTACTTTTCCCCTCCTCCCCCAAATTTAAGGGGGAAGAGCCTTGGATTCGCCACACTCTGTTTTCTCAAATAATACTGGTCTTGGTGGACATGATACAGACTTGAGGCAGCAAGACGTATCCAACCCTGCTGTTACTGACTCACATGGCCTCATTAAACTGCTTTTAGAAACCCTAGCTGGTGCAGGACACTTGGATTCGTCGTTGACACGGTCTGTAAATCAAGCTTTAGGATTAAGCACTGATGAAATTGAAGAGGACATGAGACAACAATATGAATATGAATCCATTCCAGCACAGGACAAAGATGATCACGGGCTTCCTAATACAGCTCAGGCTGAAAATGTTAACTTTAAGGACCCACAGAGCCCAGTGCTACTGGAAACTGACGTGGCATGCTTACCCTACCCTGTCGATGTTGATCTGCGGCTTTCAGCTAATGAAGTGGGCCTTGAACACACGCTACGTTTAAAAGTAAGTGAGACCACCTGGTACGTAGGTGCTGATAATGAATGTACTATTTTCATTTATGAGACTGAATGAAAAAAAATCTGATTTTTTATATAGGTACACATAGATAAGCACTAACTTTTCTGTGAAGAAGCTTTTCTGTTTAGTAGGAGCTTATTTTCATAACTCTTAAGATGTGTGTTCCTGGATCTTTATGTCCACTCTTTCTGTAATAAAATTATAATTAAGAATACCTGAAAGATGGAAAAGCAACCATGGTCAGTCGTCCGCAGTCACGTTACAGTAAGTGTCATATGCTGCTGCTCCAGCAATAGGCAGCAGAACTTCTGTCATTCTGTTGCTGAGTGCTGTACATGAGGATGTTTTTTGGTGTTTGCTGAGACCAAACCTTGCAGTTGTCGTCTTTCTTGTAAAAGAAACATGCTCCTCTACCTTTCACCGTGCTGATGGTGGTGGGTGGTTTTAGCAATCTGCGAAGTTGTTGTATGGAACAGGTGTAGTGTTAACTGTAACAGCTTTCACACTGCCTTCCATCTTCCTCCTTCCCTGAGGTGACTCTTGATCTGGCTAGGGCATTGGTGCTTACTGAACGTGGAACACAGTAAGGAGAGGTTTGGGAGTTCCTTATCTTAGTTTTTGCCTAGCTGTTACTCTTCCTGAAAACAGATTATAAGGCAATAGTTGCTGTTCTGTATGGATTCTCTCTCAGCAATGGGTGCAGGGCAGGCCATTAATGATTGTGTACTGCTTAGTCTTTAACCTTATAGATCTGATAGGTGGTTTGGGTATGACAACTTGTCATGATCATGAAATTTCATCTTGGGGACAGAAAAGAGCCTTTTTTTGACCAGGCTCCTCGTAGATCTAAGTTGAGACAATCTCTTCCAAAGCTTATGCACCCAGAATTCTTCCCTCTTCTCCCAAATGCAAACTAAAAATAAATATGTCAGTTGTAGGCTGTATAATTTCAAGACATTTTTTGGCCTGTTGCTTTCTTGTGAAAGTGAAAGTAGTCAAATTGCAATCTGTATGTGCTATTTAGAGTTGGTAGGAAGTATCTTAAGCAATATGTTTATACGTGGGTCATCAATAGTTACTCTAGAGAAGCTGAATGAGAGATGTTTCCTTTTAATGATAGCTGTCTCCCTCATCTTGATGGAACAGATTGGCAAAACTAAGTTGATTGTCTTTGGAAACTAAATATGCTTTATGGGTTCTGGACTATTATCTTAAAAACAAATAAAAAAAACCCCAATGGCAACAGCTTACCTCAGCTAACTGTTTCTGTATGTGAGTTAGTGACCTTTTCTAGAGACAGTACCTCAGAGTTAATAAAGCGGTTCTTACTGCTTTACAGTCAGCAAGCATCCTTTTCCTCTAATTGTAGTTATGCTTCAGTTTTGGGAATTGGTCTTGGTCCAGCCTCTTCAAAGTGTATTCTCTCTCCTACTTACTAATAATAGCAGGCGTTTTGTAGGGCAAGCAGAACGCCCTTGCTTGCATGTACACGTGAGGATCCTGCAGTCCCCATCTTTCAGTCTTGTACTATGGAAAAGATGATGGGCTTGTTTCTGTCCCTCTAGCAGTGTCTGAGTGAGAAAGTGTTAAGAAATGTGCATACTGGAACATCTTAAATGCTCTATGGATATTAAAGATGGTTGGGGAATTGGCTTTATGTAGTTTTGTTGGGAGCAGAGTGGAAAAATTCTGAGCTCTTAAATGCATGCCAGGCTCTCTTTATGTGTCCTCTTGGTGTAGTGGTGTGTACGTGTTCCATGCATGCTTTTTATGACAGCATGTAACTGGCTGAACGCCCTTTGAAGAAGGCTCTTGTGCTTAGAGTTCAGAGTGCCCCAGCTTGCTCAATCACTTTACAGTGATTGTTCCATGATCTCTGTTATTGATACTTCCACATAAAGCCCAGTCTGTAAGTCATGGAGCAGGAAAGAGTTTGTCCTACCTGTGATCTCCATGCTGTTTTGCTTCTGACCATCTGGAATGTGGAAGTTGGATTGTTCAAAGGCTTAGCACTGGTTGCCAGCAGTTCCTCAGTAATGCCAACATCTCATGGCTTTAGTCAAGGCATGCTCAAGGCAACAGCCTGAAAAAGGCTAAGGAACAAATAGTTTTCCTCATCTTTTTCCCCTCTTTGCCTCCTTTCCTCTCTGCCCCACCCAGCTTCTCTACTCTGAGGCACGTGCTCAGGACTACCTTACGTGCTTAATGACAGACCATCAGCACAGACATCTGTCTCATATTTCATTTACCTGTTTGATAATTTTTAAGTGCCTCCTGTAAACATTTCCAAGTTTGACTTGACTTGATTGACGACAGAATTGCCAATATGCTGGTGAACTCAGGTGTGTTCTTACTGTCTGCTATTCAGAATGGAAACGCTTAATAGCTAACAAAAAAAGAATTTGAGCTGAGAATTTTAATTGTTTTTTAGGAAGCAAGCACTGGAAGTGTAAGCAGCTTTGAAGAGTACAGTCCCTGTCCTAGTACACCTATAGAACATGTTTATCGCAGGCAACATTCCAACTCAAATAATACAGGAGAAGCTGGAATGCACTGGAAACTTATTCCAATTACAGGTAAGATGGGTTTAACTCTTATGTTGCTACGAATAGTGAATGAAAACACATTCTAAAGGTTTGTCTCTTTCACAGATCCTATTCTTGGGTCACATGTTGGTACACAAGCATATATATATGCTATGCAGTTTCTTATACTTGAATTATACAAAATTATGCTGGATGAAAACTGGTGGAGCGTATGGCTTTGGGTACATAGTGATACAGTTTAGAAATGTGAAAGCTTGACTGTTTATCTGGTGAGGTACACAACTGTTTTGACTTTAGTGTTTGAACCTGCCAGGCTCTGCTGAAAGATTGGACAGGTGGATAATTGCAACTAGCAATACAGAAAAGTAATGAAAAATATGTTCTCCTTATAGAGAGTAGTCATCTACTTAGTGCATCAAGCTCTTCTACTGGAAGTGCTTCAAAGTCTTTGTCTTTATCTAAACATTTAAATCTTAAATATACAGAAGAAGCTTCTTGTTCTACTTCTTGATGAGTCAACAATATCAAGTCTTGGGAGACCATCAAAGCATGGATTTGAAGGGTGTGGAAACTGAGCTGTAGGAATAGTCAGCAAGAGCTCTAAATGTAAGGCTACAAATCAAGTCGTCTTGTGACCAAGTCCAGATGGAATTTAACTGCTTTCTCCGAGTGAATACTTAACTGATTTCTGGTTCTGTTCCAAGACTGCTGGGATGTCTTTTGGACACCTCTAATATCCATCTAGTTGTGTAGTTCAGCAGCTCTCTTCTGTTTGTTTGGCTGAGAAGGAAGGAGGGCAGGGAAGGGGGTTTCCCTTCACACTGTTCATAGGCCTTTCAGTGTAATGACAGGGTAATTCTGGATAACGTTTTCTGCACTTTGTTTAAGGGCCAAACATCAAAAATCCGTTCTGGTATTTTGCGAAATTACAGAGTATGGAGACTGTAAAGTTGTTTGGGTGGAACATTATTTCTTTTACTCCTGGAGGAAGTGGCTACTGTGCATATGGATGAGGATATGGTTGCTGAGATAACTGGTTAAGTGGACGTTAAGCATCTAAAAACTGTACTACATTATAGATGCTGGACGTGGGAGTTCATGCACGCGTTTGTCAATTGGCTTGACACGTTGCACAGTCACTGTGAGACTAAATCTTACTAGGAAAAAATTTCTCTGTAGTTTTCTGAGAGGGAGAAGTGCCGTTCTCTAGAGATTTTGAAAGAGATTGTCTTGAGCGTCACTGGATTTCTTGAGTTTCTGCAAGGTCAGTTCTAAATTAGCTCTTGGCTGCAGTAAGTATTGACTAGCTCTGCAATATGGTCAAGGACAAGGTGCTGTATAAATACGAAAAAACTCTACAAATGCTACCTGCTGCTGCCCTTCAGGAGGGGCAGGAAGAGTTAAAGAGGGTCAGCTGTAAAAACATGAGGATAAACAGGTGAGAAGAGTGAGTGAGACAGTTTGCATATGTCATTATGGCCTGAACTACTGAGTAGCTGCTGTCCTCACCTGGTATTGAATTTTCATCAGAAGATTAGGTCAGTAATACACTATTCAGCAAGCGGACTCATTTTATTAAGTACATCAAGAAGGCTGTAGGAGAGTCAAAAGAGCCTTTAATGTTTTGGGCTACTGGCACAAAATTTTTACTGGTCCCGTCTTCCTGTATAGTATCTTGTAGAGGGCTTTGAATTTTTGTTCTAGAGAATTAAGATCAATTCAGTAATATAATTTAAAGGAAGCTTTGTTCTTTTCTGAAACTGCTTGCTTTCTAAATCTGATGACTTCCCCATGTTTCTCATTTTTGTAGCAAGGTAGCTATAGGAAGGAATTCAGACAACATCACTCTTTCATCTCTGCATGATTGCAGGAAGGCAAATTAGCAATCTTTGTTTTTTCTTTCTAAACAAAAGCATGTTTTACTTTTGATAAGGGATCATGTTCAGCTAAACTTACTTTAAGAACTTAACTCTTCATGGTTTGGGACTTGAGGAGTGGGTGGATTGTCTTCCTTCTTCCCTGACGACATCAGAAAGTGTTGGAGATAGTTGTTCATAGGTCCTCAACTCATCTGGACTACTTCTGTATCGTGTTACTGTTCGTTTCTTCCTGGTTATTCAGTCTAAATTTCTGACAATGGTAAGCAAACTTGAGTCTTATTTTAGAAAGCTAACTTGGCATATGTGTGTTTCAACAAACCCATCCTAACTCAGTTTTGATTTGAATTTGAGACTCTTCTACTTCAGACATTAAGTACAAAAATGGTGTCTTCTTGCTTGTTCTTCCTTCTTTGGTAAGAGAGGATGAATGCATTAATAGACATTCTTAAATGTGATGGCTTTTGATGACCTTCATCTTGGATGTGAAGAAACAGAATGTTCTAGGCTTTCTTTTTCAGGTGATGTTTGAATTTCTGATTTCAAAATCCACCCAGGAATCCTCTTTCTGGAGTCACTGTAGAAAGACCTCTCTTAAGCAGTGAAGAATTTGACACTTAATCTGCAAGGTTAACTATGTCAGCAACTCTTAAACAGCTGTTCTTTCTAAGCTTGTTTTCAGGCATTTCTCTTTTTGGTTTCTTTGACATAGCCAGTTACAAGGTACTACAACAAAGTCTGTGTTTGAAATCATAAATCATACTTTGAAAGTTGTTTAAACTGCTTATTTGAGTTTTGCTGCTTGGCTATGTGTTTGTTATTTATGAAGACTTGTGACCCAAAGGTGTAGATCGATGAAGGAGGGTACTGTCAGAGAACTATATTTAAGTACGGGTAACTTTAGTTTAAATCTTCCTTTTATTAATTTTTTTTTTTAAATCCTGTTTTTTGCATAGAATCGTAGAAGGGTTTGAGTTGGAAGAGACCTCAAAGATCATCTAGTTCCAACCCCCCCGCCATGGGCAGGGACAGCTTCCCCTAGATCAGGTTGTTCAAAGCCTCATTCAACCTGGCCTTGAACACTTCCAGGGATGGGGCAGCCACAACTTCTCTGGGCAACCTGTTCCAGTACCTCACCACCCTCAGAGTGAAGAACTTCTTTCTTATATCTAATCTAAATCTCCCCTCTTTCAGTTTAAATCCATTGCCCCTTGTCCTGTCACTATACGCCCTTGTAAAAAGTCCCTCTCCAGCTTTCCTGTAGGCCCCCTTTAAGTACTGGAAGGCTGCAATAAGATCACCCCGGAGCCTTCTCTTCTCCAGGCTGAACAGCCCCAACTCTCTCAGCCTGTCGTCATAGCAGAGGTGGTCCAGCCCTCGGATCATCTTCGTGGCCCTCCTCTGGACTCGCTCCGGTAGTTCCATGTCCTTCTTGTGTTGGGGACTCCAGAGCTGAACACAGTATTCCGGGTGGGATCTCACGAGAGCTGAGCAGAGGGGCAGAATCACCTTCCTTGACCTGCTGGCCACACTCCTTTTGATGCAGCCCAGGACACAGTTGGCTTTCTGGGCTGCCAGTGCACATTGCTGGCTCATGTTGAGCTTCTCATCCCCCAGCACTCCCAAGTCCTTTTCCTTAGGGCTGCTCTCAATCCATTCTCCGCCCAGCGTGTACTTGTGCTTGAGATTGCCCCGACCCATGTGCAGGACCTTGCACTCGGCCTTGTTGAACTTCATGAGGTTCTCACAGGCCCACCTCTCCAGCCTGTTGAGGTCCCTCTGGATGGCATCCCTTCCCTCCAGCGTGTCCACAACACCACACAACTTGGTGTCATCTGCAAACTTGCTGAGGGTGCACTCGATCCCACTGTCCATGTCACCAATAAAGATGTTAAATAGCACTGGTCCCAGTACTGACCCCTGAGGAACGCCACTCGTTAAAAAATATTTTGGGTTTCATATTCAGCAGTATATCTTTCTGTTTAAATTCTGCTTAATGATTTTTAATAAAAACCTTTAATAAAAACAAAGGCTTTTGTTTTTTAAAAGAAAGTTTATTTCTTTTTGGAAAACTTTAAATAATCTTTTGAAGAAAGAACCTAATCAGTTCTTAATCATATGTATCTTGAAAATATTTTCCTAATATAATTGTTACAGAAACTTTTCATCAAATCAAGATGAGTGGATTGTATATTTATTTTTTCAGTAGTCTTAGGATTTGAAATTTTACTGATATTGAGGGTGCAGACAGGAGGGCCACAGAACTAAATTTCGTTGCTAAAAATTGGTATGGAACTGATGAGCTGTATTAAACTGTAAGAAGTTTGAAATATAGCGCCAAATTTAAAGCGGTAGTGTAGCTGTTAATCTTCTTACCAAGACTTGCTTATTGTACAGCATTTCTTGATTAGTGATGTAGCTAGTAAGTGTTGAGCAGCTCAAGAAGAATGAGATACATAACACATTCTTAAGTACCTTGTATCTCAAATGAGCTTAAACTAAGTTTACTCTGTTAACGTTATAATTTGGTACTGAGTTCTTAAAAGTCTTTTAAAATCGATATACTTGTGTGCGCAAAAGGTGTAGATGAATGCTGAAGGTACAGGGCAACAGAAAAAAGGTTCAAATAAATTAGAATGGAACTAATTGGAATAGCCTGATCTAAGTCTGAGTTTAGTGCTTTTAAAGAAAACTAGAAAATTGGTTTGACTCAAAGGATGTGTTTTGAAGGATAAAGAAAGAACATATAGTTTCATTGATAAGGAATATAAAATAGAATCACATTTCTGCTTTCTGTGTGTAACTTGTGGCATGAAGTAACCCTGAGCTGATAGTGTCACCGTGAGAAAGGGATCCTGTTTGCGGCAGGTGTTTTCCTTTTAGATCTGGATGGACGTGATCAAATTAGGGACTGAATGTAACTTTTTTAACCGACTACATTCCAAAAGAACACTGACTTTTAGAAACTGTCTATACTACTGGGTTATTATTGCTTGTATTCCGGAAATCCGGTTTTCTGCTTACGGCTGTATTAGCTTTAACAATAATGCAACACTTAAAAAAACAAATAAAACCTCAAAGAAAACCTCCTTTGAAGTATTTATGGGACAGATATATACTGAAATACTTGTATGTATCTGAAATATCTGTGTGTATATATCATTAATGGCAACAAAGTGTTAAATTTGGTTCAACAAACAAACAAACCCATAGTTTGGGATGCAGATGGTGAAGAAACTCAGTGCTGCAGAACCCATTTGAGGTTTGGTTTGTGAAAGGCTTTCAGCACTCCGTGCAGCATAACCGGTTCTGTGTATCAATAATTACCGTAAGAGTTACATCTTACTTTTTTAAGCAAAAAAAAAGACTCCGTTCCCAATTGCAACATCAGACATGCAGTTTGCAGTCTGGTAGTGTGGCTACAATAAGCCTTTTGAAAGTCAGAGGAATATAACCTAGTGGTAAATGAACATATTTGAATAACTTGTCGCCCTGCTTGATTTCTAATTTGATTTTATTATTTTGTAAGTAAGGCAGTTCATGTTATGCTTAATCAGATGTTCTCTCTGGGCAAATGACTTGTGTTCTGCTCTTTGAGCAAACTGACGTTATCGTTCTGCCGTCTTGGGAGCCACCCATGAAATTTTCTGTGCTGCGGTACCTTCGCAGACAGTAACACTCGAGTCTCTGCATTTGAGTTGCTCGGTGGGGGGAGGCACAACAGTAATGCTGTCTTAAAACTTTAAAACTTTGTTTTGGAGGTTTTACTGTATCACTTGTATATGACTTTCAAACATGAGGTGATGATGATTAACTCTTCCTGTATAGGTCTGAAATCACCAGAAGAACCACTGGTGTATTTACCGCCAAAGGATGCCCTTCCTAATGACCCCCGGGTAATAAATAGACAGAGAAGTTCTGATTACCAGTTTCCATACTCTCCATTTTCAGACACACAAAAGGGGACAGCAGATGGAGGACTTTGTACAAGACAAGTGGAGAAACTTGAAGATCAGTGTGGGCTAGCAGATCACACTTTTACAACTAAGCATTCCATTAGTGCAATAATAGAGACGACACTATTAGAAGAATATAATCTCTTTGCAAGAAAGATTCAAGAAATTTTGCAGCAAAAGAATATTGCTTATGTTAGTGGAATGTCCACGCCAGTCTTCTCCGCCCAGGAGAGGATGATGAGACTTTCTGAATATATATGTTTACAGGCATCAGAGGTTTCCGTCCAGGAATACATAGAGACACTGAGTGAGAAGTTGAATAGTGTTATTTTGTCGTCTTCATGCATTAGGCACACTCCACCAACTTGCTCTAGTCCTGACCCTGCAGAAGTGGTTAGTGATGCTGCACCGAATCCTCCGCCCAACACGTTACCTGTTTGCAGGGACTCTGACATGGCGTCGTTATCTGAGCCATTGTGTAATAACGTGGAAGATCTGGATTCTAGCGAGCAGCGTTCGTCAAGCCTGCCCTTAGTGAGGGAGGAAGATCATATGAAAGTTAAAACAGAGGATATGTTGACATCTGATCAGACCTCTTCCAGTGGTGATCTGATGGAGCCACCAGAAAAGACACAGAAGTCCCCAGAGAACTTAAACATTTCAACTCAACCAGCCTTTTCGGATTTTATAAGCCAGTTAAAACCTGAAGTATTTAACAGCTTGGTGAAAATTATTAAGGATGTACAGAAAAACACTGTGAAATTTTATATTCATGAAAAAGAGGAAAGCATTCTCTGCAAAGAAATCAAGGTAAATATGTTCTAGTTCAACCTCTCTATGGTGTTAAAATAGAAGAAAGTGTCTTTCAAATCAGAATGCATAAAACTGGACTGGCAAGTAGGTAGTCTGAAATTTGTTTCAAACAAAGGTTGAATTCTGAAAGTGAATTGCGAAAGTAGGCTGTCCTGTTCCATTTCTTGTTTCAGCTTCCGAGGTAGTCTTGCTTATATTTAGCTTTTACGTAGGTCTCTTACAGTTGGAAAGCAGAACAGCTATAGTTCGGTTCTTTCTGAAGGTACTGCCAGGGGGTTGCCTTATGGAAAAAGAAAACAAGGGCAAAAATGTGATAGCTTACTATTTTAGAAAGAATACCTGAAAAGTCGATGTGTGTGGGCTTACTGTTCTGCTGTATTTCAGTGTTTAAGGTGAAAGTTGAAAGTTTAACGAATTAAATAAAGTTTAAAAAACTTCTGGCTTCACTTGAAAACAGGTGCAGTTTTGGTCGACGGTCAGTTGGTCATTTATGTGTGATTCTCTAGGAATGACTGACTTGCTGACACAGCGTTTTTCTGGTTTGCTACAACTTTCTGATTAATGTATCGAAAAGACAAGGAATCCAGTCCCTCTGAGGCTCGTTTGAGTGGAAAACTTACTTGACATTGTCATCGTGTGTGGGGGGGTGTTTTGGCCAAACTACCTTTTCACTTTTTCTTCACTATCTTCTCTTTCTGTGGTGTTAGGAGTATCTTACAAAGTTAGGTAATACAGAGTGCCATCCAGAACAGTTCCTGAAAGGAAGAGCTGCTTTAGATAAACTGTTGATAATAATCCAAAATGAAGACATCGCCAACCTCATCCATAAGGTATTTCACATAAGTAGATGTGTTCTATGGAGAGCTGTTGTTCAAATGTGAGATGAGCTCGTTTTGAGCAAGGCTGCCTTCTCCTCATGACAGCATTTAGCCAGTGTCCTGTGTTTAGTTGCCGTTTGCACACAGAGTAGTGCTCGTGGTAAATACTTGAGTCTTGTTTCATCACCCCCCCATAACTCCTTCTGCCTCCTCACACGTGCTAACCCATGTTTATTAGCGGTTGTGAAGTTGCACAGAGGCCTGAGGAATTCTGCGTCGCCTTCTGTGATGCTCTAGTGGCAAGTGAAGGCAGTTGTCAGATTGCCTTAAGTGTTCCTGACAGCTGTGGTTTGTGAACCTGTGCTGGACAGAAAGGAAAATTATTCCAAGTGCTCAACTTCAGTTGTCTCATTCCTGTAATATTTTTGAGTTAGCACCTCCCAAGGCAAGAGGAAAAAAAAATAGTTCTTTGAAACTGTGTTTTGAGGTTTGATACTTGGTATTATTAAGTAGGAAAGTTCTGTAGTTCGTGGTTTGGGTTTTTTTGGTGTGATCTTTGGTACACATCTCTGACTTGCAGTGTTTTTGAACAGATACCTGGCTTGGTAACCTTGAAGAGGCTGTCTTGTGTCAGCTTTGCGGGTGTCGATAGCTTGGATGATGTGAAAAATCACACTTACAATGAATTGTTTGTGTCTGGTGGTTTCGTCGTGTCAGATGAATCTGTCCTTAATCCAGAGTCCATCACTACAGGTAAGTGTGATGCTTAAAACACAAGAGAAAAAAAGCCCATCGTTTCAGTCCGTGAGAGAGATGGCAGACTCATCCCAGTGAAGAATCAAGTCTTCTAATTTTCAAGTCTTGTATCTAATTTTTGTGAGTTTTTTGGAGAACTTCAGCTAATTCAGGCTCTCTCTTACCTCAGTGGCCTTTTTGGAGAACACATTTCTGAAGAACATGTGAACTTGGAGATCCTGTCTTTCTGTGTTAGATTGTGTAGTTCGGT
Source organism: Tauraco erythrolophus (assembly GCF_009769465.1). Classification (NCBI taxonomy): domain Eukaryota; kingdom Metazoa; phylum Chordata; class Aves; order Musophagiformes; family Musophagidae; genus Tauraco; species Tauraco erythrolophus. The sequence goes on from NC_141476.1 coordinate 14,460,165, forward strand.
ATATGGAACCTTTTATTCCTTACTACTGAATCCACAAATATGTTAGGAAAAAACCTGAAAAACTACAATTTTTTCACTTTATTTGAAACTGAATAATTAATGAAGTTACCATTTTTTGAAATAGATATTTTAGCAAGGCAGACCAGGTATGACTGATTCAGCTTTTACGTAAGCAGACACCACTGTTGGGCATCTGACCTACAAAAAAGCAGCTCAGTTTTGGACTATTGTTGTTGGCTAATCTGCTGGGAAGAAAAACTGAAACCCTAGGCTAATGTTTGTAGTTGTGTAACTACACTTTCATGAAAATGGAAAGCAGCTTTATGTATCTACTGAAGCAGTATGTGCAGTTTGCACGCCACAAAATTTAACTTCTATTCAATATCTCCAAAACAGATAAACTAAAACAGTTTCTAAAGTTTCTGGAGGATCTCAACACCCCAGATGGGAAATGGCAGTGGAAAGTCCACTGCAAAATACAAAAAAAACTTAAAGAGCTGGGAAGGTAAGTAGTGTTCTTCGAATACCAGTTGTTAAAATGCTTCAGCTTTAATTGTGCTCTACAAAACCCAATTAAACACAACTTACTCTTATGTTTGACTTAATATTTTAACTGACCTTAAGCCAAGTATCTTTCTAATAGTGTGTGCCTTTTTCCCCGTTCTAGAATGAATGCCAATGCCCTGAATCTGCTGACCCTCCTGAATACCTATCAGAAGAAGCACTTGGTTGAGATCCTGTCTTACCATAATTGTGACTCTCAAACTCGAAATGCTCCAGAATTAGACTGTCTTATTAGGCTTCAGGGCCAAAACATACAGCAGAGACATGTTGTTTTCTTAACAGGTAAACAAAATCTATGAATGCTTCTCCCCCCTCTTGACTATGGGTGCTAAATATTAATACAAAATCTCCTTTTCTATATTTAGAAAAGAATCTCAAAACACTTTCAAATTACGTTGATAATGGAATCGTGGTTGCTACTGTTGATGACTTTATGCAAAATTTTAAAAGCCTGGTTGGGTATCACAACTCAGTTACTGAAGAAAACAGCCTTTGTTCCTCTGCTGCTCACAAAAGACAATCAGGTAATATTAAACACACTTAACACTTTCTTTAGCTAATTAGATGTGTGGGGTGGGGGTCCGTGAAGTAGTGTGCCTTTCCTCTTGTAAATGAACACTATAGATGGCGAGGAAAACCCAACTCTCAAGCTACTCTTTCTCTGTTTTAAATGATGGAGGAAGAGCAGCTGGGATGGAACACCAAATACCGAGTTACAGGCTAGCGTGGCACGCCAGAAGGCACCTGTTAGTCACAGGCCAAAGTGGTGTAGCAGTCTGTTTTCAGGAAAAGGATAGATAAACTTGGCGATGGCTTTTAGAAGCAGTAACAAAAGGACTGAGATGTCAGTGATTGTACTACTTTAACTGTCTGATCAAATACTCACCTACTGTATAACTTTAGATGCTGTTTTGACATTAACCCCTGTGGAGCTGGGAGTTGGGATTTCCCAACACTAAACATGAACACAATGCGCAGAAGCTTTTAGCACCGGAGTAACTGGACACTCACACAGAGGGTTAAGTGTGCATGTTAAATAAGTGAACACGAGTGGCAGAAGACCAAGACTTAAGTGATATTGGACTTGCAGACCTGAAGCGTAACACTCTGTGAGTAGTGTATAGCTCTTCTGACAAGGGTTTGCATTTCAATAGAATAGGACTTTCTCTTTTTTTCAATGTAGTTCTTGTAGAAAACGATGAAAAGGATGAGGAGGACATGTCTCTGGATTCAGGGGATGAAACATCACAAATAGAAATCTGCAATGATGCCTCTAGATATGATACTCATGTGGAAGCTTTGCAGGTGAAGGCCAAGGGCTCACATGGAGCAGATGCAAAAGCAAGCTGCTTATCTGTTACAGAGTTATGTCCTGAAGCACAAAGTGGCTTGATGGAAAAGACTTCTAAAATGGACTTGGAAGAGATACAGCCAATTACTCCAGTTTCTACAACAGGCTCTGCTGAAGGAGAAAAACACAATTCAATTGAACAAACTCCTTTCAATAACTTCCAAGTTTATAGTAGACAATTAAACATGTCCCATCAGTTCAGTCACTTCAATGTGCTCACTCACCAGACTTTTCTGGGAACAACATACTCAGTTTCTTCTGCAAGTCAAAACCAAGAAGGGGGCAATTACTTTCTATCTGCTTACAGCCAGAGCATGGAAACAGACAAGTCATCATCACCTGGTGGCTGGGATATAAATTGTGATTCTTCCGGGCCATATTCAAACCAGAAATAAACTCGTCTCTTTTTATAAGTTGCTGTGGACTTTTCTGTTTCTAAAATGGTGGATTAACAATTTCTATTTTATTCTGGAACAAAATGTTTCTTGTCCTTTATCTCAAATGTTTTCTTGTCTTATTTAAATCCTGATGGCCTGTACCTATTGGAAGCATCTGAAAATTGAAATAAATATATATATTTTTTAACATTTACTGTACTTGAATTATCTTGTTTGTTGGCACTTTTAAGTTTCTACATTTGTATTTGACCTGTACCTGGGCTTCAGTTTGAGGTCTGTTTTAATGTAAAACTGAATGTTTGCCTAAAATATGTGAAATGGCGGGGGTTTTTTGTAAGAGTATCCAAATCACTTTTCTTTACGTAAATATCAAAACTTATTTGACGTTTGACACAAATTTTGTACCAATGTTTTTACATAGCTCTAAGGCAGTGTAGTTATTTTAATGACTATATACTGGATTTTGGCTAAATACCTCAATTAGAGTAACCAATGGTGCAGTTCCATTACAAAAATAAAATAAACTCTCAATGCACAAGGGACTTGCTAACACAGTGTATTGTCTGTGCCTTTTATATTGTTTTAATGTAAGCAGCACACCCAAACCTTATTCCATGAGTAGCAATTGTCTTTGTGCCTAATTGTGATACTCCGTGCCCGTTACAGCACCATCAGAGTGATCTTACAGCTTTTATTGCCACTGTAATTACTGTAACGAGAGAAGGACAAACCTGGACTTAATGACTTTGATAGTTCAGTTTGCACTAGAAAAGCCTCAGTCCTCTCCCACTTCAGCGTATTATTAGTGGTGCCCCCTTTTGTTTAAAAACAAACAAACAACTAGCATTGTCTTAAGTACAGAGTTTTATCTGTTTGTTAATCTTGCCCTTTTTAATTTCACAGCTGCTGTGTTATAAATTTATATAAATTTATTTTTCCCCAATGATTCTCTCCTAATTGGCTCCTCTTGCACGTCATCTTCTGACTCAGGCTTCTGGAAAACAGCAGCTGATAGTAAATAGCTGTGGAGTCTCGGGACTGCTCTTATTATGCTGCTGCTTTTGCTTTTACTGATCTGTTCAGAACTTGTTTATAAGAAAAATTCCTTAAACCGATTTCTGCCATGGGAGCAGCCCACTATAATGTTAAGTGCTGCCGTCAGGTTTTAATTGATGCAGGAAGGAGTTCATAGTCAGCGCTTCGGTGGTCTTAAAATCTGGGATTACTTGAGTTAATACACATTGTCTAATCCAAAAAGTGGCCTGAATAGTTAAGTACAAGCAGTTTCATACTGTTAAATTACCGATAAAGTCTACCCAAGCCATCCAGAATGCATCTTCATCTTTTTATTTATCAAAATACAGACACTGAGTTCTACAAAAACCCACGTAACATTTTTATACAGTGTTTTGGTGGTTTATATTAAACGGGCAAGTCTTCAATAGCAGGAAGACCATTCTAAACACACACACCATCATTAGTTTAATATATCTTCAATATGAAAAGCAATGTGACCCTGTAGTCTACCAAAACTCATATAATTTAAATCTTTTATAAAAAAGATATGTTTCATAAGTAATTACAGTAGCAAAGAAAGTGCTGTGCCTTTACGTTTTAAGAATTCAGAATATTCATATGCACCTCTCAAAATGGCGAAATAAAGTTCTCGTCTTGAGCTGTAGTGGGAAGCAGAGCTGTCTCCAGCTCCTTCTGCTTCTGCAGGAGGCCCTGAAATAAATGGAACATAAATGTGAATATTCTGTCTTCCTCATGCAGCCCGAACTAACAAAGCGTCTCCGTTTCATATTTAAAACAATTTACTTGTTAAAGCTCAATGCTTTTTGAATACACAGCTCCAAAAAAAGCAGTACAACATAATGCATTCAGTAGAGCAGGAACTCCACATTTCCTGTCTTCTGCAGAAGACTTTCAAGCATAGCTGAGGGGGAAGCTCGTCCAGTTTCCAGGGCTGGCTGTGCAGACAAAAAAGGACTTTCTTGCTCTATTAAATGTAACTTGCATGCTCCTCTGTGAAACGTCACTATGTCTGTGGTATTCTATGTATTCTTGTAGGAAGCTGAACCCAAAACTTTTGATGGGTACCAGCCTTTAGTCTTAAGTTACACTGTAAGATACAGGGCAGCGTTACTGTCTGAAGTAGAACAGTGTCAGATGCTTTAGGATAAACGTTCCTGCTTTGTTAATGGCTCTCACAAGTACTAGACAATGGAGAAAACCTGTAATAAAAAACTCTTGGAAGTGTATCCTTGGCTACAGGTGGCACATGATACAGCTGTCAGGTACATTCCTAGATTTGAAACAGTCTTTTTACTGATCGGATTGTATTTATTGATACATCTGGCCCCTTGGTCTCTAGCCGGTTTAGACATGTCAGAAGTAATTTGGTACCAAGGACGTTTGTTTAAAAGTTACAACAGTATTTTTCCTCAGTTACTGGACTTTTCTCAAAGACAAGGGTTATAAGCACGTGACACAGCTCACTATAGACCTAACACAAGCCAGCAGGTACTACAACAATTTGGATATGGTACTCCTGGTGGCACAGGTGGGGAGAGAAGTTATGCAGAACTGGCTTCAGTTAGCAAAGCAGCCCGTTTGTGAGACTTTGCATCCTTCAGGAAGCTTTTCAATCACTTCCTGAATTGCTTTTTAACTCATCAACAGTATCTGCTATTTCTATTAATAGGTTAGTGGACTTGTTCAGTCCCTTTATCAATAATTACTTTATATAAGAGTGTTTTTTGCATTTAGTAGCATGTTACAAAACAAAATCACGCAATAAGTTGCCTTAAATCAACCCATAGCTGAGGTGAGAAATGAGTAACTCTGAAAACTGGAACAAGGTCTATCACATCGTTTGCAAAGGTGATAGAAAGGGCCTGGAGAAAAGTTGTGAAATTTCTCCACAGGGACAAGTGCCGAGGTTTGTCTGCGTGTCCTCGGACAGGCTGCTGGTGGCTGGTGCGATGGCTGAGCCCCGGCAGGCTGCAACCCGCTGGCAGGTGGTTTTAGTGCCTGAGTGAAAATACGCTGCTCTGGTACGCACTGACTCTAGGTGGGGTTTTCGTCCTTTTTCTTTGGCCCTTTTTTTTCACAAACACTTAATTCACTTTGCTGGATGGATAAACTTGGGCTTATTCCACTGACTCTTTTGATTTCAGTGAGGAAAACAGGAGTCTGGCAATAGTTCCTATTACTGCTGTCACCCGAAATACAGGAAGAGCCTTTCTGTTTTGTCTTGTGACAAACGCCATGACAAACCACCCTCCCTTGGCAGAGGGAGGCCCTGTCTGCCCTCTGATTTCACTGGTGTCTTCCATGGGTCAGCCAGTTCAGCCAGACCGTCCCGCACACACCCAGCTGTACCTGCCTATCCCTCTCGTTGGGTGGGTATTGCAAAGGTTAAAGACTGGTCAAATATGCTGCGAATTCTCCAGACAAAAGGCGGCTAAAGAATGGCCAAATAGGTTGTGAATATATATGCTGAAACTATCAATCCAATATATATATAAAATTTTTAAAAACAAGACTAAATTATCTTCTGAAATGGAAAAGTAAACTCTGCTCTTTGTCTAAATTATGTTCCATACAAAATACTGCGTTACTCTTCCTTTCTCAGTAAAATAACAGGCAAAACAGGTGCCAGCTGCAGGAGTATAGAACACATAGGTATACAAGATGTACCCCAGTTCAACAGTTAATGTCCTAAATGCATTCTGCAGCTGGTAGGATATTTAAAGAATATCTCTGCATGTTTTAACTCCCTTCCAGAACTAAGGTCCATTGAAAAAATAACCTTAACATTCGTTTTTAGCCACTGTTAAGACCTGAATATATACTATGTATCAAAAATATCCCTAGACTCCTGTCTCCTAAGTTTGCCCAGGTGGATATTATCACCTTAAAATCGCTTCAAATATCCATGGCTTTTGTTCACCTCAGCAAGCACAAGGCTCAAACTGTGCTTCGCAGCTGGCTTCACTCTTAACCAGAACACCAGGGGCAAATGAAGCCTGAATACCAAATCCTTAACAGTTGTAGATATTTAGCAAAACTGCTAACGAGCATCCGGGAAGAGCAGATCAAGTCAAACCTATCTGGAAGCCATTAGAGACTGGCAGCTTTTCAGTGCTCGTGGGTTACAGCTTTTCTTAGCAACTTGCAGAGCGCCAGGGTGCTACACCTGCACAAGGAGTTCCCCTACTGCTGAAGCACGGTGTATGCGTGGCAGAACTTGTGTCTGTCTAAAGGGCAGCAGGTGAGTAACAGTGTAACTACCTGTAGTTTTGTTGTACTTGAGTCTGTCACATTGTCTTCTCTTTATTTTGATCATGTATGCGTTTTTGTCTCCCTTAAGGCAAAGAAAAATATACAGTGCTGCTAGCAGCAAAATCCTTTTAGTATGGAGCTATTTGAAAACAAGGGAAGATACTGACACATGTTTAGTGTTCTTCAAGAACAAAATGCAAACCTAAAAGTTAAATGTTTTTTTCTATCTTGCAGTCCCCTGGTCAGGCCACTTAGAAGCACAAAAGGAAACTGTAAGATTGTCCAGATCCAAGTTTGAATCTGCTATGGGCCACATCTCGTGGCCAACAGGTGGAGTATTGAATTCACTCGTGTTTTAGTAGCTAGATGCCTGACGGTATTTTTCCTGGTATTCTTACTCCAATAAGGAAAATATGTAACTTCACATATTTACATATGTGATTCTTTAATTTAGTGCAGTGTGGATCCTTAGAGACAGTCTCGCCATAATCAAAATCCTTCTGGCAATCCTGTAGATTTATAATTACCAGTAATTTACTACAAATAGAACAATGTATACAAACATACACAGGGTTCTGCCTCGGGAGCTCATGTGTGTACGATTCAACTAAATTTCATTTTGTATTCACTCACTAAATCTGGCTGATTGACAAATCCTGAATTTTACATGTTAAAAAAAAGAATAGCTATTTTGGAAGGATTTTTTTAAGTGTTCACACTTCAAATTTGCAAATTGCAGTATTTTTCCAGGACTGACACATGACTACCAGCCCACTAACTCCTCTCCACCAAGCACACTGCTCTGCTGTGACTAGCTTACCCATGGAATGCCAAAGTGAAATTCATTAACAAGGGTTCTAGTGTTGTTTTAAAATACTATTCTTTCTCCCCTTGAAATGGAAACATTCTTATTATAAGCAACCCTAACTATCAAAACCTGGAGATGAAATAAAGCCATTCCTCTTGGTCTCAGGTTTTCTCAGGTGTTCCAGTATTTCACAGCTAACATAAGGATTAAGGAGTCCACCGTCTCTCTCTAAGGACAGTCCAAAGGTGGCAGTAATGCATGAAAAGCAGAATTACTAAGAGGAAACAAAAGCGGAGGACAGGGCCCAAAACACCATATATGACAGAAAAATGAATTAAAGACTAATGCTTATGACTATGTAATAGTTTGCAATGTTCATTTTGACTTTCATACATGTGTACATTCATGTTTATCCAGTAACTTTTTGCTTACCTGGCGTAATTGTGACAATCCTTTGAGAATTGCTTGTTGTCTGTCTCTGATTTTAACTACGTCAGGATTTAGAAGAGGATCTCTAACGTGATCAGAGCTAAAAATCTGTCGTGGCATTTGGTAAGAATCTAAAAGAAAACGTATATCAAATCAGTTAACAATACTCTCTATCAATTTTAATTTTGAAGCAGTAGATTTTCACAGCTTGTCAAAATCAGGTTTTGGCTGCTATTAGATTACAATCACTATTGAAAAGTCAAACAACGCTTAGATTCCTAAACCCAAATCTGTAGACAATAATACCAGAGAAGTGCAATCGTACTTCATTAAAGGTAAACAGACAAAAAAGATAAAAATAAACAAATTTGTTGCTTTTTCTTTTTTTAAACTTTGTGGGGTTTTTTTTTAATACAGAGTATCAATTGGTGGTGTAGGCTTTCTGCACAGGGCTGTGACACACAGGTTACTGCACAATTCAGTAAAACAAATACCAACTTGACTACGTTGTAGCACTCTAAATCACTGTAACATCTCTTCTACCTTAATCAGTTCAAATACATTCCAGTACCATTAAACTGTCGATACTGTGGGTCGTGTGTTGAAGGTCTAGTCACTGGTGCATCGGGATCAAGGTAATATACTTCGTTTGTTCGAACATACGGAATGAATTGTGAAGAGGGAGGCCTTCCAGCTTCGGTAATGGGAGGAGGGGAGCTCCTCTGCTGTGTATCTGTCTTGATGTTTTTCTCTCTTCTGCTATTGTTGTTATGCATCAGGAAATTAGAAGCATGTATCTGTTTTTGCTGTACTTGGTGTAATCTGTTCTTAACTGCTGGAACAGGTGGTGATTCAGATCTGTATGAAACAACTTCAGTTAAAAAAACCTGCAAACTGCTTAAGTAATGATGTGATGAATTTTCTCTAACAGTATAGACAAAGAATCTTCAGAGGACTGGACTTCTGCTCATTTATGCTGTTTTTATACCAGCAGTTTGTCTAGTCTATGTATTTTTAATAGCAGACAATTCTTTTTAAAAAAATTAAAAATCAGGAAAGAAAAGCAAGTCTATTTCGCTATTGGTGTATTTATACATTTCATTAATGCAGAATATTGACATACCTTTCTTCATTCAAATGATTCTTATCTAATTGTTCTTCCTAGGAGAAAACCAAGAAAGTAAAAAGTAAAATAAAAAGCTCCATGTCTTTATATTAAATGCTTTGATTTTTCAAGACAACTTTGGTCTGAAATTCCAAAAGGACTGTTTGAGCTGGGTTCAGGAGAAAGGTATTTATCCAACACTTGCATTAAAGACACTTGTAATGTCTAAGAACTAAATTAAATTAATTACAGGAGGATTTGCTCCAATTTTCTATGTCTTTGGCAGCTCTAGGCACTATCAAAACTACTATATGTATTTTCCAATGACCTTGGAAAGCTGCATTTATAAAGCTGAAAGGTTCAGCTGATGATAATGATTATGAAAGGAAAGGTCACGTTTCTAGATACAGTCAGTATTTAAATGAAAAGTATTAACATATCCCATGCTGCTTATGGGATCACACAACGCTCACTTCTCTTAAAAACCTGCTTAGAATTCATTGCCCCATTTCTCAGATACAGAATTCTTGAACATTTACCTTTCAATCATGTAAGCACAAAACTTAAATTTACTGTTAACCTCCAATAAACCAACAAACTCAGTTTAAGAAATGAATAAATCTTTAAAGACACCTACGTGAACAGTTACGTATTTTCACTTATTTTTTTTAACACCTACAGCTTCTAAAACGTGTACGTAGCCACAGTAAACAAATGGCTAAACAAAACTGAAGTGGCCACCTTTCCTACACCAGATTTATTCTACTGGAAAGTGTGAGGAAATGAGATGTTTATGCATGCAGAGAGTGAGCTAGCAGGAGAGGGAGGGACAGAGAAAAGGCATGAATATATTTGACTGTATTTTCTTTAAATGAATTTTTTTTTTTCCCCAGCCACAAGCTATAGTGATACATGCTTACTGCAAATGGAGACGAAATAACTCCACTCAGAAGAATGCATTTTTATGACTACTAATAGAGTACGTCCTCATTAATCTGTATTCTTTGCAGAAATAAAAACTGTTTTCTTGAACAGGTACTCCTATACCTCAACGCTCACCACAGTGTGACTGGACAAGAAAGAGGAAGTCAGTGACATCATTCTATCCTGCCCACTGCTTTAAATCAAGCTCCCTGTTTACATAATGCATCAATGAAAAGAGAACAGATTGAAATAACAGTAAAAGCTAAGTCACAAAATCTGAGTAGATTCTTCTGATCATGGAGAACAAAACCGCTGTAATACCATTCTTCACACAAAGGTAAGAGGAAAATTCTCAATGCTTGAGCTACAGAACTGAATTCCCATCGAGGCAAAACTGTGTGGAACAAGACTCTTAAAAATACACATCGTTGTTGTTAAAGACAAAATAGTTACCTTTCTGGCTCTGTGTCCCTTATTCTTCATATTTATTTCTTCACGAGGTGAAGGAGACCTGTCTGCATAACCGCTCTTTTTTGGGCAGAGATTCCCAGGGGTATTTCTTTCTACTAACTGAAGCAGCTCCATTTGTCGTCTTACTTTGCTTTCTTCCCTTTGTTTTTGTAGCTCTTTAGGGTATCTTTCTGAGGCTGGAATATATCTTTTCTCAGGCTTGTTTATGTTCCAGTCAGGTCTTTTGCTGTGTTTTTCTGAAGGCTTAATTTGTCTTTCTTTTCTTGCATATTGTTCATATAGATCGCTGTAATAGCCACCATTCTCTTTTCCTGAAAACTTATTTTTATCTATAAACAGCATTTCCTTCTGGTAATTTTTGCTGCTAGAGGTTTCTTTGTATTCTATGGAAATATCAGGCGATCCGCAACATACAGTTCTCTCCTCAGCTGACTCAGTGTATGCTGAAGTATTGAAGTCATCTAAAGAAAAATATTGTATTTTAACTCCACATCTAAGCTGTTCAGATTACTTGTTTGACTTTTTATATGTGTATCCATCTACCATTGCTGATTTTATTCAAAAATTGGTTGTTACAGTTTTATAATGTTTTTTTATTCTTTTTGATGTGGAAGATAGATAGGACCAAGTAGAAGCAAACTCAATAAGGAGGGGGGGGAAAAAATACTAGAGAACAAAATCAAGTCACTGTAAAGCAAAATAATTTATGTAAAATGAAGCCACATTATTTTAAAATGTAGAATTCTACTTCTGTCATGGTACCCAATGGTAAAGGGCAAAACACAGTTTTCTGTTTAGTTTTTCAGCATGCTGATGATTTGGTCATATTCACAGCACTTACTTTCCTAATCCTTGTCTTCCAATGGAAATATTTTGTTCAATTTTTAAATCGCTAACAATCCAGCTTCTTTCTTTACTAAGGGGTATATGCAAAACCACAAAGTTTGTAAACTCTCCAAATTCACAGTAAAATTTCCACCAGCACTGCCAAAACCAAAAGTATTAATTGCTGCTTAAGCAAATAGAAATAAAGCTTCCACTTTGCAAGTGAGAAGCAGCTAATAAATTTCTAAATACAAGGCAAAAAGTGACGGTAATTTTCCACCAAATCTGCTCATTCACATCTCATCTACAACATTAACAGGGTCAGCCCTATTGTTTGATCTGGGTTTTTTTAACAGTGTGATACAAAATCAAGATAAATACTGGAAAGCATTCTATCTAGATGGACCTGTAATTCCGTCTGGGTATTTAGCAAGAATTGTAGAAAGCCTTTCTAAAGGTTTGAATGTAAGCTCTCATTTTCTAATGAGTCTAGTTTTCTAATTCCAGAATTACTGACAATGTTTCTGCCGATATTTTCAAGGATTCATTAGAAGCCCGGCCCTGCTCAACACCAGACCACGTTACATAAACTTGGGAACATTCACACTGAAGACTACGACAGATCCATGTTTAAATGCCATAATAAAATGAGTCCTACATGGCTTGTTACCATGACTGTAAGTCGACACAGTATTTCAGACTGGGTGATTTGAATCCGTAACTGCTAAGTAACAACTATACAGACATGTAATTTATTTAGAAGAATACAGTAATATATTGTAATATTCCAACATGCCTGTGTCTATCCAAGTACTTCTTTCTAGTTTTATTCCATTCTGAATTACAGTGATTGGGCCCTATAGCTCAGTTTCCCAAATATGCTGTTCACTCTCTTTCTTAAGGTACATCAGAGTAATTAATTTTAAGGGCTGCATACCTGTCTGTACAGCAGTGTCTTTCCGAGGAGAAGTCTGCTGATCAATGTGGCTCTTACTGTCATCAGAAAAATTATGACTTTGATATGAAATATCAGTATTACAATTTTTGAATTCTGTATTACCTAAAAAGAAATAAGTAAAATAGTTCGATTTAGTAAGGTATGTTCCATTTAAACCATGCTATCAAGTTATCAGACTATTGTGGTTTAGAACTCAAAGCAAGACTGAGAACGATGGTTCAGATCCTAATACTCTCCCTTTTTCACTGGAAACCTAATGGACAGCACATAGGTCTGAATATTCCCTATACATTCCTGATAATATCTTTCTATTCCTTCCTTTACGCAATACAGTATCTGAAGCTTACTAAAATACAATATTCTCTGTATTAGTTGACACTGGTATTTGTTTGAAAAGCTCTGTAAGCAGCAATGCCAAAGGGGAAAGAAAAACAACACAAAGCCCACTAACAACCTGCATGCAAGCGCCAAAGGAAGAGGCAAACTGAACATGAGAAGACTTGTTACTTACCAACACCAAGATTCTTCTGAAGTTTCGAAGTGTCATGTCCCTTCTGAGCCAAGTCTCGAAGGCGCTGTTCTTGTTTTAATCTCTGTGCTAATTCTTGAGCTTTCTGCATTGTCTGATAAAGCTCATTTGTTTTCACAGTCACAAGTTCCTTTAAAAAAAAGGTAAATATAGGTGATCATTTATTTTGAGAATAAAATTAATAGGATTATTTACTCTCCATATAATCCTCAAGGTTTACATATGTTCTTATTTTGAGTAAAGCCTTTTCTTTTTAAAACAAAAACTAGGTGAGTAGATGCAATATGTAACGTAACTTTTATGGTTAAAAATTCAGAACCTCTGCTGTGCTAACGGAAGATGTTCTATCCCAGCATTAAAAAGCGAGCGTTTATATCCTCAAAGTTATGTGGATATTTATCTCCTTCCTAATAAATTCATCTTCTCCTAAATGTGATCTGATTTCAGCCATCTATGACTGCCTATATCATGTAGTTTAATGACATAAAAGAAGCCTAAATAAAAATAATTAAAAAATCTACCTTCCTATTAATTCCACAGAAAGGAGACAGTAGAAGCCTCCCTAACAAAAGGAGAACATCCATAAATATGAAGGTTACTATTTCCAGACTCAGCAGGTTCTAGGTGCAGGAGAGTGGGCCAAGGAAAATCTTTCCGAACTGCTAATACCACCTCATCCCTGCTTCCTACTGCGTTTGCAAGTGGAAAGAAAAACAACTGATAGCATAACATGTTTTGAAGGAGCTGAGCTATTACAGAGAAAGATGACTTTCCTTATTTTTTACCAGTTTGTTCCAGCATCTACAGGCAGATGCTATACAATGCTATCTAGAAAATGCAAAGAAATCATGGATCCATATTTCTGCAGCTATGAGAGGTAGGTGTGTTTTTGGAATAACACTGTCTTATGACATCTTGGAATTCTGCTACTGTTCCAAATATGAAGCAAAGGGCTACTGTGCCAAAAGGAAGAATAAAACATCAGACAAGGCTTTTAACCTACTACAGACTCTTCTGTAACAGGTAAATGTATACAAATGCAAAATTTGTACTTACCAAAGGTCAAAATGTTACTTTTGATTTAACTTTTGTATGGAAGGAGCATGTAAAGCTCAGCAATAGTTACAGAGGACAAAGCTCTAAAACATGAATGACTTTTAAAATGACTGTTCCAGAGTATATTCTGAAAAGCCTTAAATCCAGAGTGAAAGCACATCCAGTCAGATAAAGTTCATGGTACTGAAGCGTTGTAAAAGCATCAAGTTACCAACAACAATAACTGGATCACATAATTTGAGATATTTCTTTTTATTTAAATTTTGCATTAAAAAATGCATGTTTCTGGATTATTTAAAACTACAATTCCATTTTGTCAGTTCTTATCCATTTCTCTTCCTGAAAAGACCTTTGTCCAAAAAAAGAAACCTGCCTTAAACTTGTATAGTGTTACAAGTTTATTAATTGAGAAAGCAGATTTTGGTTTCCAATGTCTAAATGTCAGACAGTTTTTTCAAAATGATAAGGCAACATCATTTCAAAGATGAAGAACAAGAACCATTTTCCTCAAAACCCAGCATTATTACAGACTATCTGCACTAAAGAAAATGCAGAACTCCACCTCCTTTTGTTTTTGTTTCAGCATATCTTCTTCAAACTGTTTCTGCATTTGTTCTTTTTCTCGTGCTAGGCGCTGTTCATCCTCTTGTTCTTCCCATTTTCTCTGCTCTTCCTCCAGTTGTTTCTTCCTCCGTTTTTCTTCTACCTGAGCCATTATTGCTTTCTGTATCAGAAAAAATGGAAAGTCAAAAGATGTAACATTAAACATATAAGTTATATCATATATTTCCATATACATGTATAATAATTGCATTTGGACAAATATAAAAAAAAAATCAAGACAATTTCTATCAAAGTTTTTTTTTTAGAACCACCAGCCCGATAAAGCAGTTTGAAATACACAAGAGACAAACAAAAGTAGCTTTTTATGTTTTCAAAAATGCTTTTACTTTTCTTGTAAAGAAATGGTGGTCTGATTTCTACCTTATGTACTGTAAGCTAGTATTTTGATTTTGCAGAATAACAGTTTGACCAGAACAGGCTCATTACATTTATACTAAGACTTCTTTACACTGTGCTAGAGACATCACATCATGCAGATACACCTTCAGTCAGAGTGCGACAGAAGTAATGTAAATGACAGTAAAGCAGATAAAAATGTAAAGATTCATGGAGTGGCTAGCTGTAAATATCAGTCCTCCTGATGATAGTGGAGACTGAAGAAAAATGAACATAAACCTATTAGAGCTCTAAAGACTGCACTGTATGTTTTTTGAGGCAAGAATTCAGTTACAAAAATGCAATCATCTCTCCACAAGTATGAAAAGAAAACAATAGAGTCCAACTGAATGAAATACCATTAAACAACTGTAAACATGTAATCTGAAGCATAAAAGTAAAGTACTTCAGTGGATTCTGGTATTAAATCTCATGCTTTATTCATGTGACAACACTACCCTTCATCCTTTCTTCTCATTAAAACAGCGTTAGTAAAACAGAAGTCCACCTGATGTTCTAACTGTTTCTGCCGCCGCCTGTGTCTCTCTTCAATCTGTGCAGGGTCCAGGAGAGCTGTCATTGAACGGAGGAAACTATCAACAAAGAAACATGTAAGTGTTTTTAACCATAAGAGAATAATCCTAGAATTAGAGTTAGATTTCAAGTAATACCTTCATATTGAGGCTATCCTATTGTAATAATTAACAATTATGAATTTCATTTTACTGAGGAACAAAGTAAGGTTATTTGCAGTAAATTTTATTAATGTACAATGGAAGCACTTGTGTCTTTCAAAAGTGAAACAATGGTATTTCTGAAAAAAAAACATGTCAAATGAATAAGATCCAAAGATCAGATTTAAAGAGTGTTATTCAATTTTTTTTATTTTTTTTTATTTCTGAGGAGGTATCAGAAATATACTGGCTGGGAAGATGATTGTCCTTACAAAGCTCACTCACCTGACTTTCTGACTGTGTTCCAAAGTACTGTTTTTAGCAGCTTTTTCTGCATTTTCCACCTTTGACGGCATGGAGTTGCCTAAAGCTGCAGGTGAAAAAGGGTGAACAAAAGCAGTCAGCTCCTTAGGGTCAGGTGACAGGCAAAGACTTTCAGGATGCTTTTTGTACATTCCATTTAAGGGGTGTTGTGCATTAGCATTAAGGTGGGTCTTTACAGAATCAAAATGCATTGCCCATCTGTCAAGCTCTTCAGCCTAAATAAATATGAAGCAACAAAAAAAAAAAATGGAAACACGCTCAATTACACTGTTTCTATAAAGTGTGGTTAACAAACAGACAAGAGGCATTTTGTAAAACAGTAACATCGAAAAGCTCTGTTATGGGGCTACAATACAGCCAGTAGTTGATTCCCTAAATGGGAAAACAGAAGTCTCTCTGTTGCTTAAAATGCAAGTCAGATGAGAAATTATACTGCTGATCCATATACTTGGTCAGCAAAAACATATTGCTACTGTATTTTCAGGAAAAAAAAACCCACCAAGAATTAGAAAGTGAAAAAAAAAAGAAAAAGAAAAAAGTAAGTTAACATGGATTCAGCCTTTTTGGTACTGCTTTTTCAATTTATATTACTATTCTATACCGTAATTTTTCTAATAGTTCTGAGAACTGCTTGATTGAGAGATCAGTCGTCTGCCATACTCTCCTCCTGTTGTGTGCATATTCTCTCTCTAGTAACATGAACAAGTGACCATCTTTTACCCTGTCCTACATTTACCTTCTCCATTTTAATTCTGGATGGTAGCAGAATTAATGTGCTTTGGGCAGAGATAACTTATCTCTAACTTCCTACCTTGAGCTAAGACAGGCCCATTATAAAATAAGCCTTCTTTCAAAAACCTCTTCTACCCACAGCAGCCACCACTGCTATCCTAGCAAAGTACCTAAAACTTTTGTAGAGTGACATACTTCGTTTTAAGTCTCTGTTCTGTACCACCCAGGCTTATCTTTTTGGCTCAGTGTTGGCCATTAGGACATTCCAACATATCACTAATAAAAGATTTTTACCTATGGGGCCTCTGGTTTTGCTCTAAGTACTGAGAAGGTTCTCTTCTGACCAAAAGAACTGCTTTTCTGGAGGGACTGGAGAATGGCTGCCTCAAAACTTGCATTCTGCAGGAAAAAACTTAGCATAATCTAATGTAATAAACTTTCTAGGAGTCCCTTCCTTAAAAATTCCCTTGTGTTAGAAAAGTTTTACACCTATTTTAAAAGAAGCATGTAGATGCAGATCAGAGTAGCTGCAAAAACTACTTTATTCTTATGCAAGTCTATGGTGCAATATTTGCAATATCGCAATAGGCAATACACAAGACCTGAAAAAAAATATGTTGAAGAAAACGAGATTAAGTGCATGTTAACTTCCCTTCAAAAAGGAGGCTGGAAGTGAGATTACTGTTAGGCTCCTCACTGGGGATTGCAGCCATCTTTCCACAGCAGAGCTATCAAATTAAAACCAAGGCAGCTAATGAAGAAGCCTTTCACAGCTGTGTTCTCTTTCCAGTTATAAAGCTCAATTTGGAAAGGAAATCTGATTTCTTCAACAACTCAGGAAATAAAAAACCTGTGTGTAGGTATGTAACCAACCTTGGCAACATGGAGTTTTACTGGAGGTGAGTAGGAAAGCTCTCTTCTACAAACTGTAGAATTAAAATGAAGAATTTGTCTAGGAATTGTGTAAGTGCTGTAAATGCTTCAGTTGAGAGTAAAAACTGTAGCCTTTCAATTGAGAAGGCCACAGACTATGTTCATACCAATCAAGTTTTGGTAATCAAGGTTCTTGTTAACTAATACTACAGAATTTCTCTTGATATGAATACATCTCATGTATGTGAATGATCTAATCCTGGGGTTAAAGCTGTGTACAGTAATTTGGAAATCTGGATTCTAGCAATAGTACAGTCTCACTGCATGGTTTCGTCACTTCAAAAGACAGAGTCTTTGGAAGAGTGTGTCAGTATCAGGCTGCATGAGAATGCAGAGCATTCCACTGACCTTAAAACTGCTAATATAGTATAAATAGTAATAGGTAAAGGAAAGAAGTCAGCTTCCATACAAAGAACCTCTGAGGTAAAAGATATATTGATCAAATTGGCCAATAGTTCCAGTATTAAAAGTTGCTTCAGGTACTCCACCTGCAAAGCAATTACACTGGCCACAGCTTCCTTCTAGATCCAGCCTAAGAGACCTACATTCAACAGCCTGGAAAAACCAAAGAGTAAAAAAGGTAAGGCTATTTTCTTCAATACTTTTTGAAGTAAAAGTGTTTAAAAAAGTTTCATAAGAGTGTACATGCATGTGTATATATGCATATCAAAACAATATCTCTAGAAACAGAATTTGAACACAACTGTGACGTACTGTAGTTGTCTACAACTTTCCTTCTCTTTTCTCATCTCCTTCCGTACTCTACAGAAAATGTCTTTTTACAAAAGTGTCTCTCCACCTTCTGAACCCTAGTGCTTTCACACAATGGTGGGAAAGAAAAAAAAAGTACAGCAATATCACTGTTTTCATCTCTGCAGCAGGCACTCTAAAAGGGACACTGTAGTCTGTTCTCTGCCACCGAAATGTTGGACCAGCTACTGGCTGAATGTTCAATTACACTGTCCTATGGACTTAGTGAAAACCAGAATGTGCTGCAGGTAATTACATCTTTGCTGCTACTTCATTAGGGCTATGATTTCATCTTTTACTTCTTAGAACAAAAACGGAGAGAAAAACTCCTCTTACTCCAAAAAGTCCCTCTAAACTACAGATACCTTTGATAAATTACGTTTTTCTTCTATTTTTCGTAGCTTAGCTTCTTCCTTCTGTTTGTCCAGCTCTTCAAGCCACTTCTTCTGTTGCTCATACTTCAAAGCACTAAAAGGTCGTTCCTGTGGCACAACCTCCTGAAATAAGATAAGTGCTAGTCTCTTCCTTGTACAAAAAATTCAGTACCTTTTCTAGCCACATAATAAAGACTTGGCAGAAAACTTTGCCTTCAGTTGCTAGGCTTAACTGGGCTGTTTTCTTGCACAAAAAATAATGTAAGTTTCTAACCGTAGCAAGTGTCTGACTGCTCCATAAAAACGCTTCAGTTGTTAGAAAGATGCTAAATAAGCCAGTCTTTGAATACTATTCAAATTGAACCATCAGCCTCTCACTCAAAACCCACCCTACTTATATGTATCATCATGAATAAAAATCCCTTCCTTCTTCCTATGGTTCGCTGCTCAGTCTGTGTTCCTGGTAGATTCAGCACCATGATCTAATTAGTAGTGATCTGTCTCAAGTACATTCTAGAGACCACCTTCTGTTCCTGGTTCTTACTGGATAAACTCCAGTAGCACTGAGAACTTTCAATGCTATCTGACAAAAACCACTCTTCAACCAGTGACTACTAGCAATAACTGAAAAAGTGCTTCTTGAACCTTCTGCCATAAATATATATTTTTTTTGAAGTCCTCTATTTCTGATAGGTTACCACTTCTCTATTTCTTTAATGCATACTTAAAAGCTGAATAGCACTTCAGCTCACACCTCTAGCACTGTTCCTCACATCAGCCTTAAAAATGCTCAGTCTTCAAGGCATCAATATTTTGATAAATGTTCATTCAGACACAGTTGTCTGGATAGAGCAAAAAGGTCTACTGAATTCTTCTGGTTTAAAAGAACTACTGAAGATACAAATCTGTTGTCACTAAGCAAGTAAAAAAAAACCTGCATGTGATTTAAAATCTTACCCCTAAACAAACTGCTGGGCAATCGACAGCTGCTAAGTCAGAATAACTGTAATCAGAAGACTGCCCAGCTGGAGCACTTGGAACACTCTGTGCAACTTTACTGGCCTCTGTGGTTAAAGCAGTTAACACAGACATAGTTTTCCTCAGGGGCAATAACTGAGTGAGCTGGAAACATTGTCTGCAAATAAAGTGACCACTGTCTAAGATCTATTTAGCTCACCTGTTTTGTTTGTATTAAACAGCCTTTAACATACAATAAACAAGAAAATTATATTTCTAGAAGCTGCTATTCATTAAAACTTCAGCCAAAACTTGTAACTAAGCATCTCATATTCAGTATTTCTTAATTATGTAGATTGAAACAAATTCTTGTGGGGCAGAGTGGTTCATTTTCTAGGAATGCTGAATATGCCACAAAAAAAGAAATTTACAACCCCAACTTCGTTTAACAGCAATCAATTTCACTGGTGAAGCAGTCTCATCTGAGTGTATTTTATCTGACACAGCATTTTCAGAGTGACAGCTGACTTCTTAAAAGGCAAGTTTGAGTAAAAAGTCAAATTGCTATGCTTATTATCTAGGCAATCAAATATATGTGAGAGCTCATGAACAATGTGAATAATTATATAACCAGGAATTACATTTGAGACTATTCCTCAAAACAGAACTGAGAAAGATTTAGTTAGGAATCAACATGGAAGGACAGGAGTGGGTTGTTCATGCTACAAAGATCTTAATCTGTGAAGCTAAAAATCGGAGCAATACAGAGGGTTGCAGCAATTCATGCCATGAAAGAGCTTAAAGTGACTACTGAGATTGGATTCTACTGGATTCACACAGAAAAGAAAATCTTGTATGAATTAGAAGTTGAATAGTTCTGGAACAGCGCAGTGGAAACTGTGTGCTCTTTTGTGTTTATCGATAGCCTTACCTTATCTGAGTCAGCTGTTTCCACATTCTCCTTATGGGCTTTATTATTCCCAGGTTTTGCCCAGAAATAACACACCTCTTCCTCCAAAGCTTCTTTCAGTTTCTTCTTCAATGCTACCTGTTCATCTTCAAAAAAAAAAAAAACTCTATTAAGAGTTCCTAATACAGATGTGTAGCAGGATTGGTTTTTCTGTTTGTTTTTAAAAAAACAGGCAGCAATGCATGTTTACTCTGTAATTTTAATTGTAAAATGGACTACAAGAGAAAGTCACCACTGTCTGACCAATCAGTCTAAACGTGACTTTGCTCTTAAGAGGATGGTGGCTGAGTCTCTGCCCACAAATATAATTGGGGAATCTCTTTGAGCCGACTACAATACACTGAAGGCTTAACAATGTCCCAGGGGAAGAGGGAAAACCAACAGAAATAACCAAGTATGTAAATTCTCTCCGTTTTATTATATCAGTCTTGAACTACTGTAATATTATTAAAACCAATGGAGCTATACATGGAAGTTACTGACAATGAAGAATCATCTACAGCCAAGTTGAAAATGAAACACAACACTCCTGCCTGTGAATCATAAAAAGCTTAATTTGGCAGAGAGAAATTACTACCACGTTAAACATTTTAATTTTTCTACAGAGATTCCCCTTGGTGGGTGATGGGGCAGGACTGCAAACTGTTTCAAGTTCAAATTGCAATTTGATATATTCAGTCATGTTTGCAGATTAGGGTGATGCTTTTCCCATTAAAAACCAAATCAATTTGTTAATGATAATGGCTACCAGATACTGGCAGAACATGACAAAATTGGTGGCAAGTAACTCCTAAAATACAAAGCATAACTGAGTATATTTATTTGTGATAATATTTATTTGGTTAACAAGAATTTTTGCAAGAAGTTATAGAAAATCTTTGCATAAAATTTTAAAATTCAAGAATCTTAATCTGTTTTGGAGACTAACAGAAGTATGTACTTTCCAATTTGTAGAAGCTGCACTGAAACAAGTAAATTTAAAAAAGCATAAGGAACACAAAGTTTTTTGGCATCCTGAGTATAACAAATTGGTCAAAAATATATCATAAGTACCTAATTCCTTCTTCCATTGGGTCTTTCTAAATTCTAATAAGGCTTTCTCCCCTTCTCTTTCACCCAACATACTAAACATGTCAGCAGGTTTCCACGAATCCTTTCTAGAGAAAAGGAGAGGAAAAAAATAATTTTACCTAAAAAGCTGATCTGTTAATTTTAAAGGTAACTATTTATTTAGCATTTATAAAGATTCTTACTGTGATTACGATTTACAATACGAATCTTCATTGGAGATACAATTTTTGTAGACAATAGCACCTATCTACGTACATAACTTTCTGTCCTGGCTGCGGACATGCTTCTTGTTTCCTGCTTGAATCAGAGTTAGCTTCGTCAGGAACAGATGAAACTTCACAAGCTTTTCTGAGCAGCATTACAGCGTTTTCCTCTGATGCCTCATTAGTAGCTATGGTAGAATATAAATATATAAAAATCTATATAAATATATACATTACCACTAAACTTTCTTCAGCATCAATTAAATACTTTATTAACAGCAGAAATTTGCAAATTCCCCACTGTTTAACAAAACTGTTTTCAGCCCTGCTTGCATGGTTAAGGCACGTGATTTACAACGTCTCAGGGTACGTTCAGAATACTAGACTTCGAGTAAATGCTGTTCTGGGCTAAAAGCTCAGATTTCTAGTTACTGAACTGCAGTGTGTCTTGTTCTTGGTGGCAAAGAGCTCATGCTTCTGAGTATAAGAACAGAAAAAAAAACCCTATTCAACAGTAATATTACAGTTAGGCAAAGAGATACACATAAATCTTTGGTCCAGAGGAAAATGGCACTACTGCTCTTGAGACACATAGCAAGACCTGAACTCTTCAGAAAACCAGAAAGGCCTGTCTGTTTGAGATACTGTGTTTTTTCAAACTCCTAATTGTAATGGCACAGTGCAGTTCTTCTGTGTTTTTTCCTCCTATGTAAAATGGTTCCTTTTTGCATGAAATATTGACAGAATTGCTTGGTGTTTTGCTCTTCGAAGTACTGGAATATTATCAAGCAATCCTTAGTTTTTTCTGTTAAAACTATCAAATGCTTCGTTCCTAACAGCAGCAGGCAATTTCACATCCATAACAGCAAACAGTATTTTGTCTGAGACCATTAAACATGAGTGACATCTCTGCAACCTGCAAATAGACTCTGAACTCCAAGTTAAGCTTTCACATTTTGCTCTGTTTCCATGAAACTTAACTTTTTTGACTATTGGTATCTTACCCATTTCCTCTTGCTTTTCATTATGAGTCTCAGAGATGCTTCTAGTTCCTTCTTTTACAGTCAGCAGAATCTGTTGAAGCTGCTCTTGTGTTAAACACACCAAGCTGCTTAGATCTTCAGCTGATACACATCGGTTTTGAGGTTTCTGTGTATTTTTTTTAACAACATTAGGGTTCTCTGCATTGGGATGTCTGTTTGTGCTATCTCTGTGCAAAATCAGACTGCGATCTGTAGTTGTGGCTTCATGTGAGGAATGTTTGGTAACTTGCAGTTTTTCACCTTTTCTCATTGACAAGCTTGATTCACTCCTTGGTTTTGTTAAGTTCTCCTGCTTGATACAAGCATTTTGTGTTGACCTCAGAACACACCCAGTATGCCTTATTCTTGATGCCTGTTTAGGTGCTCTGGCTTTATTACCCATCTGTTAAAGCAATAAGATTTCATCATATATTAAATGAGGAAATAAATTTGCATTAACAAACAAAACCAAGATTGAAGTAAGAAGTAAAATCAGTGTCATTTTTCTTCTCAGTTACATCAATAGAAACTAACTCGGTATAAACTAATGCAATATCTTTATGAGTACTAGGAATACCTAAATTTGAATATTTAAAAATGACAGTATGAAAAATATGTAGCATAACATTTAAAAGAATTAATAAACGTTAATTGTGCTTTTCTTTGGTGTTTTGGAAGCCTGGCTTCCAACAGGTATATGTTTTCACTATACAGACAGTATTATTTCAATCTTGGTTTTTCCATTCTGTACTAAAGTTTTATCCTTTTCAAGGTCCTTGATGTGCACTTGTAATTATCTCCTATGTATTGAGACCTTTTTCTGCTTTCTTTCCTTCTTCAATCCACTCCATTCCAGTTTACTCAGAGACAACCTATACGACTAATTTGGAATTTAAACACAGTTCAGATCTCTGTGTTACCAGAATCTGAAATTTCTGATTTAAATGTGCTGCTGTAACTTCTTGGCAGAGTAAACTAAAGCATTTTGCAAAGGTAAAAGTAGTCACAGAACTTTTAATTCATCCTTTGTAACAGCTATTATGATCCTGACAAATACATCTTTATCTTTCATAAATATCATTGATTAAAAGTATTTAGACACTTCAAATGTGTTCTCAAATTTCTGTGTTAACGAATTAACTAATTAATTTGTGCACTCTAACCAAACAAGTAATTTTTCCACTTACCTTCATTGCAGGCTTTGATTTATCTTTTGGGAAACAAACACAAACATATGAGAGAAGTATTTAATAACAACTTCCTCCTGAAAAACAATCTTCAGAAATTAATAAACTGTTATATAGATATATTTCAGTAGCTATTTCCAGTTTTATATAGATCTAATAAAACTATTGTGCAGTCTGATCCTCCCCTGCTATTCATTCTGTTTCTCAGAGAGCCCTGTGATAATGGCTTATTTGCAGTTGTTTGGTTTTTGTGATTTTTCAGTTTGCTTTCTGTGTCACATCCTTCCAGGACAGTCCCTGCATCCAACCCCATCTTACTACTTGTTATCCATCTGCATCTCTGACAGCCTAAAGAAACAATACTTGCATAATCACACCATTCATTACTGTGACCCTCACCCAGGCCCTGAAACACTCTTCGGTCTTTTAACCCAAATCCTAGAGGATGCACAGAGGTGTAGTGGTCACAAAAATAACATCAAGTACTATCTTTAATGTAATACTTAATAATAAAGAATATTATAATATTAATAGAGAGAATGTGGTACTCAACACAAGAAGTCCTGCACATATGGCTAATGGAAAAAGAGGAGAAAATAGCAGGGATGACGTTTTAGTGGAACACTTAAGGCTTCTTCAGCTGCACTGTGCAATTATTGCTCTGACAGTGGTTGCTACACATTTTGCACTGGTAGCACCTGTACTTTTTTTATTTGTATTACCAGTTAAAGACATTGGGGAACACTGTTAAAGTCTGCAAAAACACACGATTAATAGTTTCCAACATCGATGAACATTTTAAAACTTGGGAGTATACTAAATTGTTGTCTTGGAGAGACAGGCATTAAATCCTGAACCATCTTGATGTTTCAGTAGTAAGGGTGTTCTGCAACTGTCTTTATCACTGGTTTCTCAAGCATTCAACTCTCAGATGAGTAGGTAGAAGTCACTTTTTGACTTCTGGCTATTCAGAAATTAAATAAGATGGAATTCTACATGCTATGCAAACCAAACTTCTCTGTGGAAATGAGAAAGAAACATAAATAGGGTCTTTGCCATCATAGTGAGGAGATACATAACGGTGAAATCTCAAGTGCTGCTTATGGGTTGTTTCCTTTGTTTTTTTTCTGTGTAAAAGAGAAAAAAGTATCTCAAGCAACTGCTTATGCTACTACAGATTAATCCTACTTTAGTCTCTAAGACTGTGAGCAGTATTTGACAGTGCAGAAAACTGAAATTCAGAAGTAATACAATCTGATGCAATTTCTGACACAATATAATTCAAGGAAGTGCTGTTTCTATCAGTTGTATAAACGTGTTAATTCCTGAAGACAACTGCTTGTTCAAGGCTAGTTCTAAGTCAAAGGTAATGCTTTATCTCAGAGCACTCTGGAACGTACGCTGCCCCTATCCAGCTCATGATGTTAACAATGGTTGGAAAAAGTGAAAGCTGTAGCACTGCTGTTTATAGGTGTTGCAAGGTTCTGCTTCCAGTAGACTGGTATTCCTTACTGACTCAAAATATCCCATAATGCCTCATTGGACAGCTGTCTGGTAAATGCAGAAAATTAAATATAATTTAGAGGGCATTAAACGGAGAATTTCTGTATCCTGACTGCTATGTAGAACAGCTAGGGAAAGTGGACTTGTGCTTGTGTAGAAACATCTATCTGACAAATCACAAAAATACAATTTATTAAAGCTTAATTATGAACATACACTGGAAAAGTCACCTTCAGATGGTAGTAATGAGATCTGGTCTAAATAAACTGCTTACTGAAAATTATAAATGTCAGCTGCCAAATACTAAAGCTGCTTTAAAGACAGACAAGTGACTGTAATGATGTAATTCTGTGTAAATTAAGCAGAGAGTTATTAGATCTCTTTCCTTGGTAAGATGCTATAAAGTTACAGAAATTCTCAAGTTATGTCAGTCAATATATAATAGTACTTAACTTTTTTTTTTTTTTAAATGAATGGAAAGCTGTAAAGAGTCAAGACTACTTGCCAGCTGTTCACCAGTGGACAGACTACTCAAAAGTTCACAGTCAACCTAGAACAGTGGTAGCTGGTGAGTAAGACAACGTGTAAATAACAATGCACAAATATTCCTCCTAATTTGAAAAATATTTCAATAAGGCTGTGCTTCACATTGCTTGGATCTTAAGCTTAACTTCAAGAAGCTTTAAAGATTACTTGAGATAAATGATTAAAAAAATTACCAGAAGAAGCTAAAATTAGCCTAGGCTTTCCATCCAGCACTTCCGTTTCAAGCTTCAGTCCATCTCTGCAAAATGAGAGAAGGGGAATTTGAAACAGTAAGTAATCTGATAACAGTAAGATCTTTACATTAATAACAAATGTACTTATAACACTGCATTTACTGTTGGTCATTCATACCTCAGGCTTTCTACGTTTGTATGAACTTACTATGATGAAAAATCAACAGGTCTGGAAGACGGTATATTTTTGTAATCGATACTGGAAAATTTGGATTTGCATCTTACAAAGTAAATCTTCATGCTGAAGGCAACACTCTATATTGTTATACCTAGCAATATGCCTCCCCCAAGAACTCAGTAATCCAATAATATAAACTGTGCTCCAAAAAATGCTAACAAGTCTCCCCGAAAGCCAACGCTGATCTCAAAGAGGAGCTGTATTCTGAAAGCAGTCTGTAATTGTGCTTCCATGCAAAACAGTCCACGTTTTAAAGTGGAAGAAACGTTATTATAAGAGCTCTAAAAAAGAAAAAAAGTAGGTGTATGAGCCCAGCTGGCAACTAAATGCCACACAGCCACTCGCTCACCCTCCTCCATCCCCAGGGGAATGGGAAGAAAATTAAAGGGAGAAAGGGAAAGAGACTCATGGGTTGAGATAAAAATAATTTAATAATAAATACTAGAAAACCCTAAAAGGGTCCTTTGTCCTGGCTGTGCTCCCCCAAGCGTGTTATGCTCCCCACACAGCAAAAACGGGCAAAGCTGAAAGGTCCTTGATGTCTCAGCACCAACTATCAACATCAGTGCGCTATCAACATTCTTCTAACAAATCCCAGACTAAATCCAAAACATGAAGCTGTTCTAGCTGCTGAAAAGAAAAACTGTCTGACCCAGCTGAAACTAGGACAGAGTGTAAAGCACCCAAACGTTTTTCTCTGTTCCATGCACAAATTTGAGACATCTACTACAAAGACTGATGTTCAAAATAACGGTTATCTTTAAAAATAAAATTTAAAATAAAAGTCTAACATGTCTAAAGCTCGCAAGCAGCTTTCTCGTTAACACGGCAGCAGAGAAGCGCCCGAAGCTGTAATTCCAGACGTTCCAGCGGCGCACGGCAGCTCAGCCGAGCCCGGCACCTGTTCTCTGCAGACGCCCGGTGTCAGCAGGAGGCGGCGGGGCGGGATGCGGTGAACGGGGGCGGCGGGAGGGCCCGGGGCTCTCGCGCAGTCCCCGGGAAGGGGCACGCGGGCTCCCTGCGGCGCGCTGCGGAGGGCAGGCGGCCGGCCGGGTCGGACAGCGCGCAGCAGCGGCGGTCCTGTCGCGCCGCTGAAACGCGGCGGGTTTAGCATCTCGCCCCCCAAACCGCTTTGCAGACCCTTTCCCGAAGCCCTCTCGAGAGGAGCCTGTGAACTCCTCGGCTCTGTCACGCAGATCGCTCCCGTTACCGGCGGCGAGGCACTAAGCGCCCTGGCGCTACCAGGCCGCAGGATTCCCCTCAGAGGGGACGATCGGGCAGGTCCCGGGGCCGCTGGGGGCCCGGGCGGGGCGGCCCGCCACCCGGCGGGCCCCTGCTGCTCGCCCTCCTTACCCCAGGTTCATGGCTCTGCGGAGGCCGCGGCGGGAAGCGCCCAGCCCGCCCGCTCGCTCTGCCTGTACAGCGGTTGCCCACCACGGCGCAGTGAGCCGGGAGGCCATAGGCTGCCCGCGGAACGGCGGCGCTGCCAATGGGCTCCTCGCACACTGCGGGGTGCGCCGCGGCGAGGCCTTGTGGGGGCTGGAGTCCAACGCGCCGAAGGTTCCGCGCAAACCCGCCCGCGGCTGCGGCGGCCTCGCCGATCGTGCACGGCAATGGCGGGGCGGTTACCCGCGGCGCTCCGGTGGCTGCAGAGGGAGGCAGGGAAAGAGGGACGGGCGGGGGGAGAGGCCGAGAACATGGGTGCGCTACAGCGCGGGGAATGGCGGAGGAGCGGCTGTGCGGCGTCCGGAGCGGCCACTTTTCCTGGGAGGGGGGTGCTTCTGGTTCGCCTTCCCCTCACGCTTTTTTTATTTTATTTTTTTTTTTTTTAATAGTGTGGTTTTGGCAAATCAAACAAGGTAGGGAAGAGGGGCGTGCGGCCGAGGATGGCGGAAGAGCGGCTGCCGGGGAGGGGTTCCACCCGCCCGCTGCTCTGCGCGGAGCGGCGGGCTCGGAGTCCCGTCAGGAGAGGAGAGAGGGAAAGCGGAAAGTAGCTGAGGAGGGAAGGAGTCGGCCGGGACAGCCTGCCCGGGTGCGCCGGCGGGAGAGGCGGGTGGGGAGTCGCGGGAGCGACCCTCCTTGGGCGCCCTGTGCTCGGGCGCCGGGCGGGTCGGCTCCTCGGGGCGCGTTCTTCATCCGTAACTTGGCGGTCTCTGACGGGTGGTGCTGTTCCGTAGGCTCTCTTGTGCTTGCGTGACTTTAGGCGACCTAAATGGTTTCTGCGCGACGGTCCTGTTGAACTTTCTGGTCGTCACTGTGCGTGGTGGGGCTCCCACAGCGCGCCCGAGGTGGGGGTGGGTATCCGTGGTCCGTTTGGGATGTTCTTGAGGAACGTTTTAGGGGCTGTGTGTTGAGCTCTGTCCAGTTTGTTGTTTTATAGGTATAGCTTCTTGAAGAACAGGATATGTAAAAATGCAAATTAAATGCATCCACGTTTTGCCTCGTTTTTAGGAAACACGTATTCGACTTAGGCAAGGAGGATTTGGCTGTTAAAGAGCGTAGTCAGATTCAGTAAAATGCTTCAGAGCCTGTTTAGAGCTTTTACTGTTCAAGAGGACATTTAAGCTTACCCTTAAAGCCAGAGGCGTGCTGAAATCCTTCGTTTCAAAGGACGTTAAGACCTTAAGACTTCTCTTGAACAGTGTTGCTTCTGGATATAGTTAATTTTGTTTGGCCAAAGGTGCCATATATGTAGGGATGGATCCTGTAGTGCTTACTTCAGCTGACAGGAAGCTTTGCCCTTTTGAGACTACGAAAGAAAACAAGTGAGCAATAACAGGGAAACAGACAATAAGGCTGAGTTTACTGTGTACACAAAATCTGGCTCTGGCATGCGCTCTGAACTGCTGAGGTTGTCTTTACATACATGTCAGTCACCTGGCAAAATTAGGTCTTTTTTTCAAATTCTGCTTCACAGCTGTTTATATGGTGTTTATTGATCAATACATCAGGTATTGGAATCGATACATCAGTGTTTGGAATTTTTCGTTTGGGGACTAGAAGAAGGGAGGAAAAGAAAACCTGGAGTTTTTCTCAGTAATGCACTACGTATGAAGTCCTTCGAAGCACAGAATGTACACCGTATGCCCTTCTCTACTGTCCAATAAAATTTTTGTAGTGTACCATACAGCAACTTTCTATCTTCTTTTGTTACTAACTTGGTCCTAGAAAACTGCTTTAAGCTATACCCTTTTAATTAATCAAATTATTATTTTTTTTTAATTTAATGGAGTACTAGTGTTTTGGGTTTTTCTCCCAGATACTTGAGTGAGTTAGTGTTCCTATGTCTAACCTTTTAATGTACATATTTCAATCTTTTCTTTTTTTTTGTGAGGTGTCTGTTGGTATTCACAATCTGTGTTTATATACCTATTAACTTCTGTTAGTTCCCTCAAGACACTCAAAGTAAGGTGTTAAAAAAACCTTAACCTTACTCTACTTCTTTCACCATCCTTCTTCTCCCAGAACTTAATTCATTGAAATGTAGCATTACCATAGAGAGACCAAATCCATGTTTCCAAAGACAATGACCCCTTTGCTGAAGGATACAAAGAAGATTGAAGCATTTTCTTCTTCCCAGTCAGCTTGCAGTATCCACAATTTCTCTCAAAACGTTGCACCTGTAACACGTGGCTCTTCAGTTTCATGACTCTTGTATTCCTGATTTAATCCCAACTGTATGCGTCTGGTCACTATGTGATAAGAGCTGCAAGAGAATGTTGCTTTATCTTCACTGGTAATTTCATTCTCATTTACTCACCTCATTTTTTCCTAGACCAATCATGACCAAGCAAAAGAAAGGGAGAGTGGGCACTAAATCATTCTTCACAATTTTAAGATTTATATTTCATCCCTTGCTTCGCAATGGATTTCCCAAATATTGACAGATTTCTATTATACTTGCAGAATTTTAAATAGTATAGCCAACCAGACCTGTCTCCTGATTTTTGTTTGAGACAGCAGGTGGCAATATAGTTTCAAGCATCTTTGCAGCAGTTTAACTTTGTCATACAGAAAATATTCTTCTACGGACTCTAAACCCCGTTTTTGTTTGTTTTTTTTTTTCTGAAACAAGTTTCACAGTCCATTTGGATTTCTTTTTGGTTTAATATTTTATAAAGAAAACATCAGTCTTTTGCTAGACAGGTGTGAAAACAGGTTCTTTCAAAAAGCTGATGGTAGTTGATCAAATGCTGCTATCTGAAGCTGTAAATGAAACTAAATTACATACCTGTCAATCTACTCTAGAGCTTGCTCCTTTTTCAAGATGTCCACAGAAACAGTGAGGCTGTTTTTCTCTTCATAGTCAACCTTTCCTGAGGTGTTCAGGATGATAACAGCATTAAAATTAAATAGTCCTTTTAATGCAAATCACAGTGGTTTCAGGACTTCGAAAAAAACAGTACTAGTCTATTCTTAGTCTACAAATTAAGACCCTGTGTAAAACGTACTTTACACATTCAGAGCTGGAGGTTCCAGCATGGGATAGGCTTGAGGGGTACAATATGCAGGCGTAGTAGAGAGTTAATCACAAGTCTGCTTCAAAAAGCCACCCTAAAGTTCAAGAGCAATTCAGACTCTTGAAACCAGGTTGTTGGCTGTAGCATTATGGGGCAGGGGAAGGCTTTCAAAGTAACAGAATAAACCTGTTTTCTGTATTCTATATTTAATTCTGTTCTATATTTAATGCTGTTTGTAAATGGATATACACGAAACGTTAGGGAGAATTCATACATTAGATTACAGGGAGGCTATAGCACAGTTGTACTACTACATCACTATTCAGTTTTGATAGCTGCATAAAATTGATAACTTTTTTGTTTAGTTTTTTTGTAGTAAATATCTACAGAATCAAGAGTTAATCACATGCTAATCACTGTTTATTTCTGGTATCATTAACAAAAAAGTGAGAATCGGGAAAGCTGGAACAAAGTCACCTTTTAGCCCTCTCTGAATTCATCCTTCATCCCTCCTTCCCAATTCTATTGCTGGTATGGCACTTTGCTCCTTGTTTTCCTTGCCTCCATGCATGGGAGCATTTGCATAACTTTTACTCATTGAGATTATTGCTACCCTTTCTGACTTACAGGGAGAAATCAAAATTTTTGCCTTGGCTGGCCAAGAGTTGTTAAACTTTAGATTTTTTATTTTAAACTAAATATTACACTTTATTTGCACAAAATATATGTCTAAGGGCAGTAGAGGCTTGCATATAACGTGTCTAATTAATTCTTTAACAGCTACACCATAGATGAAGTTGGCTAAAATAATTTTACTTTGTATACTACTTCATCAAATGCCTGAAAGACTTGCCATTTTTTGAAGGTTAGTATTTTGTTAAGCGCAAGATTTTTATATAATTAAATGCAAATAAACAGATTGTTACTTCTGTAAAAGGACTTCCTACACTGTAAAAAATTATTGCTTCCATTAATGCACGCTTGGCTTTTTATTATCATGAAGGCCAAATAACTTCTCTTTTTTTTTTCCCTTCTTTCAAACTGCCTTGGAAACCTCCTTCTGAAATATCATGTGTCATTCCCACATTAAGAGGCAGAAAACTAAAAATATTCTGTGTCCCTTTCTGAAATGCAGTTTCACAAGGAGTCCCTGTGTGCTTTTTATATATTGTGAGAAGGGCTGTATCAAAGTATTTATTTTTCAAAGCTGAAAGGAGAATTTCTCTGTCCCACAGCAGGACAGTTACCTGTCTTGCACTGAGATTACATTGTGCTTTAATGCTGATAGTACAAATTTTAAAGCAGTCCAATTACCTGCAGCCTATAAATTTACATAATTTCTTAAATGAGCAAGGAAATCTAACTATCTAGTGTACATGCTATAATTTAAAGTGTTTTTTGAAGGTCCAGTAAAGGAGCCTTTGAAGAGAAATGCTGCCCTCAAACACATTTTAAAAAATACTGAAGTTTTTTCACCTTTCAATATTTGTTACTATTTTACATCATGGGAACATTTCAACTTTAGGACAATTATTCTATTTTATTTGATGAGTTTTAACATAGGTTGCATCAGATAGTAAAACTCCCATTTTAACTTGTGGTTTTATCTTCCCTGTATCTTTTCACTAGGTATGAAATTAAATGTCTCCACTGACAATATGTTTTTGACATATGTGACTGTGGAATCTACATACTATCATCAGGCATTTTTGTATTTTGGACTGGATGCTTTAGCCATGCATTCCAAACTATGTGGACAATACATCTGTTCATGACATTGTGTCTCGTTATATGGACTATATTCTAACTTGCCATGCTTCCATATTATAATTATCCTTTGTAGTTTCATTTACTGATTCTTATCTGCAGAATTTCACATGAATATTAGAATCCAACATAATGGATATGATAGGAGTTGATATGAAATATCTGAAGAAATCTAAAGATTATGTTTTCTCTTACTGCTTGTCCAAAAATGTTATTTAAAGTGCTTATGCTTTTAGGATGGAGAATAGAGGAGATAATACTTGTTTCTATGATGCAAGAACTATTGGAATGCTTGCAGGAAAAGAGTTAACCAGGATCTGTTTCATTTCCTGATAAATTAATCACCTGCATTCCTAAGTCCTTGACTTACCATTCCAGAGGACTGAATATGCTTTCAGGCTACATGCATCTCTCCTAAGGATCATGAAACACTATACAAAGTGCTTCAATCACTCATTAATTAAACTTTCTAAGAGCTCATATAAGCAAGGTAAGAGGATGAGATTTCAGTGGGAGGTAGGTGTTATGAAGGTCTCATTAGGTGTCTTGATCTCCGGACACATAAATACCATTAATGCCTGATGTTAAGTGACTGAGGAGAACAAGAGCCATTGATTTTTCTGTCACGCACCTACTCATGAAAACCCCACTAAGAATTGTTACGCTTGTTTTCTAGGTGGGTAGGTGGGTTTGCACAATGATTAAATTAAACATCATTAGCGATAGCTTCTGAAAGCTGGAACAATGGGGTTTTGGCCTGGAATTGGGTTTAGTTACTTTTTGGCACTCTAATAAATCGCCACCTAACATTTCATTCTTGTCAGGAAAGCATCTCCTGCAAAATACTTACAAATGAGCCTATAACTTCTCAAGTCTTGACTGAAATGCATTTTGCAGAAATCTGACAACTGTTCTGTACAATTTGCAAGCTGCAGAGAATTCAAAATAGTCTTCCATGTCTAGGCAGAAATTCACTGTACAGCAGGGAGTTTAGGTAGGTTCTCTGCATTTTATCAGCCCATGTTGTGTTTAATTAAGACACGGCAAGCATCTCAGGATTGTCCTTTGACAGCTAAGAGTTTTTGCTCCACATTAATAAGCCTGATTTTTTCCCCCCCTCTCTTCCATTTTTCCCCTTCATAAAATTCCAGTAGGCTGTCAAACCTTTAATTACTTTTCTTGAAGGAGCCTTCTTTTGGATAGAGATATCATATTGGCACTGATGCGTTCTTCAACTTCATGCATAGTAACTGTCCCATGTGAACTGACTAAGTTCTACTACATAGCAGAAGCATTTAATGTAATAAAATTAATATCTCACAGCAGATACAAAATAAATATCTAATGTGAGGACTGCAGAAACTGTCCTCACAAGAAATCAATCAGTATAGATTTGAACATAACTAATGAAAGCTAAATTAAAACAACCAAAACCTTACCAAGGAATAGCAGAAAGTAGTAACCAAATAATTGAAACAGTAATGATGTTTATTTGTACTTGGTATCAAAGATGAATGATTATAGTAAAGCAAGGAAAAACTGTAGTAAATCAAACACTAATAAAGCAAACTGATATTGTACTTCCAAAACTCAAAATGTCTTCTTAAACTCAGGGTCCAAAAGAGTGGAGAAAAAGCAGAGAAAGTTAAGTCCTTTGCATACCAAAAATGGATCAAGCCACTGAATTTTTCTGGGCAAGCACTTGAAAGGTATGCAGATACCTTTCTTTCCTTCTTTATTCTTCTTCTATATATATATATGTTTTTAAAGTGCAACTTACCCTAGGATTAAAATGTCCATAAATTGTTAAAAACCCCTCAGATAAAAACAACTATATCAAATAGAGAATATTCATCAGAGCTTGGACAAATCATCATGCAGAGGATATACTAGGAGAAAGCACTGAAGCAATCAAACCAGCTGTAGAAATATAAAAGAAAATGATAGCTTTAGCAAATGAATGCTAGTAATTATATTTCCATCACTTTGTATTATATTGTTTGTCTTCTTGGGATGAGATTAAACTTACTCAGAATCTGATCCGTTCTGATTTCCAGAACTCAGGCAAAGGGACTGTTCAGAAGAACCTCTGAGGGAAAGAAAAAGCATATGTTCATGTTGTACTGGATCATATCTGAGAAGTGAAAGGTATGTCCTGAGCTTCTGGGGCTCCCTGCGTTCAATTTTTAAAACCAAATTTTAGGGATTTTAGAGTAAACTTAGTACTGAGTTGCATAGCTGCCTCAGCTTGGGCAGTGAGGGAAGGTATGAAGGTGCTTATTTCTTTACAGGAAAT
This sequence comes from Tauraco erythrolophus, assembly GCF_009769465.1. NCBI lineage: Eukaryota > Metazoa > Chordata > Aves > Musophagiformes > Musophagidae > Tauraco > Tauraco erythrolophus. The sequence continues at coordinate 14,495,052 of NC_141476.1, forward strand.
AAATGGAGCTCTAGTACCAGAAAAATAATAGGCATAACAAAAATAAATGGAGAAATAATAGACATAACAATAATAGTAATAAAACATCCTGAATAGCAGATTGGTTAGAAATTGTGTGGCTTTGAGAAATGAGCTATGAATTGATTTTTACCTTCAAATTAAATAATGGAAGTATAAACTGGAGAGATGATGATTGTAATTTATCTTGCTTTAAGTTAAATATATTCATTTATATAAATGGTTATCCTGTGTATCCATTCATTGTAAACTGGGAAATGTTACTAAACGATACCATGCCTTCTTTTAGGATGTGACATGATCACAGGATGACAGCATGTTAAAAAAATCCTTTTTTCTTCAAAACTGTTAATGTTTTGTATACTTTTTCCAGTTGTTCCTGGTTGGAGGGGAACTGTATAAATGTTACATATGCTAAAATAGTAATGGCATAGTAAACACAAAGAGTACACTTTATTGTAACATGACTCAGGAAAAAATAGTTAATATACCATCATGTTATTTAGGGAATATGTGATTATTTTGTGTATTTAGAAGTTTTGCTAAGAGGATCAATTTAGATCACAGCACTTTTGTGTGATAAGGGAAGAGAAGCACATCCATGGGCCAGAGGCAGAAACAATCAAGCAGACACTTCTACAACCGTTTTCAGGATGCTTTTGTATTTTCGCTAATCTCAGTAAACTGAATAAAAAGATATTTGTGCTGAGGGATAAACAGTAGGATTTTCTACCAAATTCTCTCATCTGCCCTTTTCTTTCTACACTCTAAACAATCCCATTTTTGTAGACATTTCCATATTCTCTTGTCCTTCCCTTTATCAGTATATGGTTTCTTCCCAAAATTTCAGCACATTGTTTTCCTTCACCCTTGCTCTGTACATATGATTGGATTCATGCTTGTGTTTGGGGAAAGTGATAAGTTGTTGTTGCAAACTTCACCTTCTGTATTATCTACAGTAAGAAGAATATGAAGAAAAACTTACATGCCTAGTTAGCACGATTTTCTCTTTGGTCCTGTGGGTTTTCGTTCAATTCATCATTTATTTCTTTACAGTCATTGGTGAGAGTATTTAAGATGAAATGTAAAAAAAAAAAAAGATTGTCTATTTCTTTACCGTTTTTGACAGTCCCTGTAACTGTATGAAGAATTCTGTTGGGCAAGTAGAATTTTACTGACATTTTCCAAAGATAATGTTAACCTTACAGGTTACACATGATGGTGAATCAGTCCCTCAATTAGTATAATGTCATAAATGCTCCCAGACGGAAAGTTTTGTTATAGTTTTGCCTCCCTCCTTCAGAATTTCACAGGCAATAGGTGAAACTTCATAGATCCTTCCGTAGATTTATAAACTCTGTCCTAACAGTTCAACTTCCAGAAATTCCTAGGATTTCTTTCATATTTTGTGCAGTACTTTGTAAATCTGTGACTGACTAAATGGTGCATAAAAAAGTTAATCAAAGCAGTTATAGCAGATTCAGCTCTGACTAAAGTAAATTGCAGAAATTGATTTGGCTTAAAAACCATCAGCTACGCTGAATTCTGCCCTGTCCTGAAATTTAACAATGAAAAGGCTTTTAGAATTGGAAATGTTTTGCTTTTATCCTTATGTCTTGCTTTTAACCTGTCCAACCCTTGGGTACAGCTGAAACAAAATTCAGCGTAATGCATGGAGATTTAACAAAAAAGAAAAGGATGACCTATGCTGATGTAATGCTTTCTCTCGTCCTTTGTACGAGTCTCCCTTTTTGTCACGTTTTCTGAGCTCTTTAATCATAACTTGCTTCTTAAACCAAGTTGGGCTTGAACTTTGATCTATTTCAAAATAATTTTAATAAATCTTAAATGCTACTTGCTGAATATTGTTGTTTTTGTATGTGCTCTAGAATTTCTAAAGATGTAAATTCATTTAGGTGTAGTCCTTATCAGTCTTTGAAGAGAGTGTTCATTATATCTGCCAATAATTGTTTTTCAGAAAATTGGGAAAACGGCCTGGATCGCTTGAATATCTTATGATTCAGTCTCACTTCATGAGTAAGCTCTGCCAATTGTTTTGTTTCTAGCATGAAAGCTTTATATGTATGGGGGTGTGTGTATACACACACACATTAAATCTATATGTGGAGTTGTTCGTGTAAGTATACATTCAGGAAAACGTGTGCAAGTATATCCTCTGTTTCTTTTCTGTTTGTTTTGAAAGCTTCGTGGTGTTGAATTAGATAAGTGTGAATAGAAACATATTGGGACGCTAGTAATTCAGGATATTCCTTTTGAACAGGCAAAGGAGCTTTATTAAGAAAAGAAGATAAAAATGTTGTGCCATAGCTTTCAAAAATTTTGTTCTGCGCTTCAAAGAAAAATACACTTATCTAGCTACTACGAGACTGAACTTGTGATGACAAGCGTGACAGCAAATCATCATGTTGCTTACTGTAGCTCAGGTCAGTCCAGTCTTCCTTCTGCAGTAATTTTTCTGTACTACTGCAATGCAAATGCACATCCGGTAGTGTTACTGTGTTGTGTACTGGAACAAATGAAATCTGCCAGCAATTATTCCAGTATCTACCAGAAATCACTTCATACTTGTGCCACTCTTTACAGGTTATAAAAAATTGTCGGTTTCTGAAAAGGTGTTCTATAATGTTATGTCATACCTAATGTTTTAATTGAATATGCTTTTACAACCTGTGGTAATTCAGAAGCATACGTTATTGGATCATAGTAGTAAAAATGAGCCAAATTCTGACATTTTTATGCACACTAAATAGAAAATAACTTGGTTTTAATGGGATTGTTTCCAGACTAATGGAAGTTTCCAAGGATTATGAGTACAGTTGCAAAGGAAGATGCTGCAACACTGACAGAGTAATGATTATTTCTGTTTCAAACAGAGATTAAAAGTATTTTCCCTGAAATTTTCTATGATTAATCTTAGCTGAGTGTTATGTGTGTGCATGCTTTTTAACTTGTATTTAGGGAGTTAAAATACAGAGCTAGGTAGATGATGTGCTGCTACTATACTGTCAGAAATGCCCAAATAGAGTGCCCAAAGATAGTCTGTGAAGCAGCCATATGGCCAGGAGCTGAAACACATTAATTGCTATTCCAGAATAATTGGGGTATAACCTTTTCCCTCCCTGTTTCGCTTTTCCATTTGCAAAATAGGGCAGTATTATTAAACCATTTGATAGGATTTTTCTTCAAATATGTTATATTATGCTCTAAGTGGCATCCCACTTTCATAGCACGTACATTGCTCTTGTTCCTAGTAATACAGAAAAATGCAGTTTCATCTCATCTCTATGGCTACATGGTGTTATGCAACATGACTTTGGAAAATTGCAAGAGGTGGGCTTTTTTGTGTTTGTTTTGTTTTATCGAGGTAAATACATCTTTTTGTTCAGTCTCGGGAAAGCAAAATACTGAAGATAATAGTATCGGAAAGGCTACATAGTTCTTTGTGTGTATGATATATAATATTTCATAAATGCTGTAACTAACTGACAACTTGAAGTACTGGAGCTTTGTGCAAAAGCTATTTGGAAAGGGATTCCTTTCCCAGGTTTTGCTATACACATATCACCCCTGATAGCTACTGTATAGAAGGGGCTAGCACCTGTTACCTGTATGCCATTTTTTCACTTCCATTTCTTCTTTCCTAAAAAAGGAGTTATTTATTGTGTTTTCTTCTTTCATGCTAAGGAAATTAACAACTTAGAGCACTTAAGATCTTACTGAATGACCTTTATATACTTGCAAAATTGGAATAAGCCAAATAACATCACCATGGAATTAAACTAAATTTTTAAACCACTTGAAAGATCATGGAGATCATAAAATGCTTACGCATTTGAATCTTGGTTTGGTGAATGAAAAGATTATGTCTGTGACACTTAGAACTGATTGTCATGGGTGAAAAATAAAGCAAAAGGAGAAGAATGGGGACAGTGGGACAGTTGACTGCCTAAAGGGCAGAAGTTGCTGAGCAGTTCATCACCAACTGATTTGTGAGAGTTTCAAGCTCAAAAAATATTGTATGGGTGCTTCAGAAATGGAGCGATTTTTTCTTCGTAATAAGTATGATGTGGATTGTGGCAATGAAGACTTCCTACTCCTTCCTTCCATCTGTGTTCTACATCCATCTGTCATACTTTATCCCTGTTTAGACTGAAAATGTTCTGGATTTGTGTCAGTGTTTGTATTTACAAATCAAACAACCAATAGGCTGAACGTGACAAGCTGTGAGACCTACTGATATAATCACTTGGAAATAGGACCCCTGCTACAAGTAAGAGGCCGTTTTTGTTATTGAAGTTCCTAAATTCTGGCACCTAATGCTTCTCACGTTTCAGCTAAGAAAAAAACATAGTTGTACTCTACAGTCCTTAGGATACACCACTTTGAATAATAACAGATCATCCAAAAGATGGCTGGAAACAACTGACATCTGGGTGAACAGAATGATAATACTCCCTAAAATACAAGACTCAGGCTAATCAATAAATAGATGGTTCTTTTCCTCAGATGGCAAAGCCAAATGTCTAATTTTTACTGTATATACAAGCTCTATAGTCTTTGCTGAGTCTTTGATTTGTTACAAACTGGATATGTATAGAAGGAGAAAAAAAGGAAAAATATCACTCCCTGTTCAATTTTTTTGTTCAGTATCATCTCGAATATTATCAGAGAGATGATAATATTCAATGGTTTTACTTCTCTGAGAGGCTCTTTTCCCCACATATTTAAGGATTTTTTACTAAAATTACGCAAACATTTATTTTAGATTTAAAAAGGCTATCCCATAATATACTGTTAATTTATCCAGTTAACCATGACAGCACTTTCTAGTTAAGAATTGTTCCTTTTCCTTAAAGAGATATGTATTTAATATAAACAGTAATTTAGATATACACTTAACTCAAATTAGGACTCATGAACAGGTTGGAAATGTAAATAAATAAAGTAGGAAATTTAAAAATAGCTCAGAAGTATACTTACTGTGTTCATAAAAAGAGTACGATTGTATCACTGGAGCAGCAGAGGGCAACATGGTTATTATATGAATCTGCATTCTGAAATGGCACCTTTTTTTTTTTTTAAGTTCTGGTTCCTAGTATCTGAACTTTAAACTAGAAAGACTGTAGCCTGATACTGTTTAGACATGAGAAGTTTTCTCATACAACTAAGCCAGCATTTTCACCGTGGTGAAAGAAGGAAGCTCCCTGGCTATGTTAAAAGATTCAATGGAGATCTTACCCCTTCATTCACTGCTGTTCTCTCCTGTGTGCCAGTACAAGTGTTTTATGCTGTCACATGTGGAGCTGGACTGAGAACTGATCTGAGTAAAAATTTTGTGTAGGGAAAAAAGAAGATAAATAAAGGGGTAATTTTCAGTGGATCACTTTCTTAATTTTCACCATATAATAGCACAAATAGCTATGCTGTCATCATGGAAAAAATTGTGATGCAGCACCATATATGCATTGGTAGATTATGGACTAGATGGAGAACAAGGAATGCTAAACCTGGCATTGCTTCTAAGATAATAAATATCAGATTATGCCCTCATTTCTGTCATTGTGGTAGAGATTATTTTTTTTTCCTGATAACTGTGATAAGATGAACTCTGGAAATATCCCATAAAGCAAGAGTTAAAATATAGACCAGGCAGAGCAAAGACCAGCCAATGGTATTGCTGGAAGACCAAGAAGAGACTGCATCAAAACTCGATCTGCAGCATCACTGCACCTTACACAAAGAAGCAGTTCCTCCAAAGAAGTAGCTACTTCCCTGCTGATCCTGTTGTCAGATGACAGAAGACTATGGTATGAACTTTTGGAAAAAAAAAATTCATCTGGAAAAGAGTCTATAACTTCAGGAAAAAGCTGGATACTTATCATCTATTTATTTAGGAATAAATGAAACTGTTCCTGTTCACTGGCATGATGAAGCTTATTATTTTCTTAAAAAAGCTTCACTTATAAAAATATGCAAAGTTTGCATAGTAAATGAGTTGTCAGTGTGTTTCTCATTTCATTTGAGCTGTCATAAACTGTCATATTAATTCCAGAGCATCATCTTTATTTATTTATTTTTAAATCTGTATTAATTCTGTCATGACAAAATAAGCAATCTCCAGCTATGCAATTCATCTAATCTGAGTTGCATGTGAATTTAATTTCCAGTGGGCTTGTATGTGAAGCACATCTGTTCCTCCTAGCAATCTGCATCAGCACAGCACTTCAACCATTACTTCCACCAAAAGTAAAACTTTTTGATAAATTAATGGTTGAGATCTGCTTAGTCTATTTTTTATAATAAAAATCTAGAACAGCATATAAAAATAGAAATGTTTCAGACAATTTAAAATTTCTTGATAGCTTCCCTTCAAATCAGAGCATAAAAAGAATGTCTCTTAGGAAGGGACAAAATGTTGAGAGATACAGCATTTTCAATGAATGAAACTTCAATTTATGTTTCTGTATTAACAAATAGCATTGATAGTGCTAGAATAGCTAGAAACAGTTAATCTAGATTTTGAGCACAGGAAATGTGCAGCCTTGGGGATACTGGTCCACTTTGGGTTCTACTGTAAAGTAAACAGCAATCTCAGGGATAACACTGTACCTTAAATTCCATTAAAAACTGGCTGCCAGAGGTGATCAGTATAGGGATCATCTGTGTACTTAAAGTGCTGACTATTGCTGGAATTGGACTAACAAAGAATACTTCATCAGTAGCTTGGTAGCTTTCACTTGTTCTTCCAGTATCTATTCCATAACCATAAGCATAATTCCATTACAGTATTTTTTTTTCTTCGACAAATAAAAATTCTAATTATTGCAGTACTTTATTCTAGTCTTTCCCCCACCTCTCTCATTCATTTCTTCCTTAGTTTATTTTGTTCTACTTGCGTGCATCTGAGTCATTTCTGTGCCTCTGAAAGTGTTCTTTCTAAACCGATGTGCAAAAAAGCATCTCTGAGATACACGCTAATTAATATGGATGGGTTTGGTGACCACGGCTTAAATTTCAAATAGCAACCTGCAGATCTTAACTCTTTTCTGTTCTATATAAGAACGATGTGATTTTGGAACACCTCATTTTGAGCTTCAGTAGCATACAGGATTTGTCTTTTAATAACTTAGTGTAGGAGAACTACAGTACCCCAACCGTCTGCTTTATGCTGAACTCTCTAAAGCAGCTAATTTAGTCTTCCAGAATGTGGCTGCTGCACATGCTGGGTGCTGATTGCAAGTATTATCTTAGGAGAATCACTTCTCAATATTTAAGAAAATTATTCTTCTTTTAAAGGCATTCTTTTGTGCTTTTACACTCCTGCTGGCATCATCGCACCAGGAGGTGACTGACGGAATAGCATCATTCAATTTCATGGCTGCTTTTGCTGCTGCATTGTGTTTATCAAACAAATGGGGAGGAAGAGGAGGACTATGAAAAATCAACAACCTGCAGCTTCTCAAGAAAACAAAAAATGTCTAGAGCAAAGAATGTAACTTGGCAACAAAAAGAAAACCTGTACTATAGTGCAACCAGAGTGGTTTGTCTGTGTAACAAGATGGGAGAAATGTTTGAGAAGGACCTGAAACACAAGATTCATAGTCTTTGGACACCCTAATGTCCTGCTTCACAGAGACCTCATGAAAAATCAAACACAGGTAGGCGAGAATGAAAGAATAATTGTAGCCAGAATATCTGCTATCAGGCATTTTTCCTTACCTTTTGTGTTAGTAGGCATATGATATGGAAGTTCAATAGTGAGTGTGCTGAACAGCCAATATTAGAGGTCTTGAAGATCTCGTGGTCTTATGTGCAGACAACCTGAACTCACCTTACATCTCTGAGTACCTGCCGCTGTGCCAAACTAAATCCTTTTTAAGCCTGATCTTCTTTCTTCACTTCTCTTCCTTATAATACATTGTGGATCACCATAATCTCTGCTCTGTAACAAGAACACAGAAGTAAAGAGCCGTTTCACTCAACTAACATAATTGTCAACTATTATAAATGAAAAAATTGTCAACTTTCAAAATACTTTGTTTTCTTGTTATGCTCCTGTGTTCCTATCTTTTTTCTTCATTAAAGCCAACAAAGTAGTTTTGCTCAGATTCCCTTTTATTTCGAAATTAACCCTTCTGTCTGTCAAGCACAGGCCATAGTGCTGTTTAGGATCCTAAAACTGCAGCTGTCAGCTGACACCAAAAACATGAATCCTATTAGTTGCATGAAAGAAGCAGGCAAAATATTTCCTGTGAGATAAGGTTTGTGCATAGAGGTAATATGTTTTCTTAGACCAATTGCTGTAGCTGCAAAATATTTCTACTCATTTTCAGATTTACTCCTGCACAGCTGCCTGGTCAAGGTATTAAAAAAAAAGGAATGCAGGAAATAAATAAATCTTTTGGAAAAGCTGAAATACATAAGGAGCAGAGAAATGTAAGTACATATAAACAAGAAGCAGAGAAAAGTTATTAAAAATACTACTGTTTTAACTACTGCCTTGTGTTTTGTCCCAGTATCTCCCTGGTTCCTTCATGCATATTAAATGTGGTCACATACAGTTCTGATACAACAGTAGTAGCACAGTCTGCTCAGAGATCAAGAAATCATGCTCTGTATTGTTGGTTTATAAAAATCTTTTTAATTGAGCTCCACTTCAGTGATTAATGCATTTATCCTCCCCTTCACAGCGGCAGCGGCTGCTGCTGTAACATACGGTTTGCCTGTCTGCCTTTTGCTATACATATTTGCTTTCCAATTGCCCTGAAGATTTCAGAATAAATTCAGTACTGCATGGCAAAATACTCCTCTATCCCAACATGAAAAAATCTTCTGATTTATAGTTTATAGTTCACTTGTATATAGGTGATTTACATCATGAAGGGGCAAGAAATTCTTTTAGTACAATGGAATTAAGCTATATTTGTGAGGTTTTCTATTGTTTTTCTCTTACATTCTCTTCTTCTACAGAAATCTTGCATGGATATTTCTTCCTGTAGCTAGTAATTTCACTAAAGAATTTTACTAATACTTCTATTTGTTTCTATCACCCAATTTTTCTGGGAGTTCTGAATTGCTCCTCGACATTTCTATATGGCTTCAGCATAGATGATGGTTTTCTTCTGCTTTTTTTCACATCTCCCAAAGGAATACTGTGCTACTCAATGCTAATGGATTGACAGGAGCATACATGTTTCTACATTCTTAAAGGTGAGGGAACGATAGAGCAACAGCTGTTTATAAGCTTCATTTTTGCTTCCTATGTTTTGAGGTTTCTGTCATTTCAGCAGCTTCAAATAAGCTTTCTTCATAAGATTAAGTCTAAATGATAAAGAAGAAAAAGTATGTGGAAATTAAAGTTACCATGGTATATTTAATCCATAAACAGAATTGGTTGGAAACAAAATTATTAGTTATTTCCACTGAGCTTTAAAGTTTGATGTTTTCCGGTTTCATTCCTAGTTTTTGTGTTTGTTTGTTTGTTTGTTTTAATTTCACTCCCCCAATAAAGTTAATTAAACAATGAGGAAGCCCACAAAAATGGGAAAAGGAGATTAGGTATAGTCACACATACGGATTTTTTTCCTCTAAACAATACTTTATCAAGTGATAAAAAAAAAAAAGCCTTGAATTTGCAAGACTATGTTATGAGAGCCACCTTCTCCCTCATTGAACAGTCACACCTCAGGCATGCTCAGGTTTGCAAATTGCATATGGTGAGATCTTCAGTCCACTAGAAATAGATGTGCCAGACTGACGAGGAATTCGGGTACATTAGCAGCCATTTTGTACCTGTTTGTAGGGAAATGTTATATAATATCAAGCTGACAATTAGAAAATATTTCTCCCTCTCTATTTTAACTTGTGAGCCTTCTCCATTTTATTTTTTTCTATATAGCTTAATAAAGAAATAAAAAGTCATCAGTTCAATTTAATGTAGACCTCCATTATTTTCTATACATAAATTCTTCTGTTACAATATGTGGTTGTGCTTCCATTACTGAAATCACAAATTGCTCTTGGTCAGAAGGATAATCAACAAACTATACTAGTGGAATAGGATGTAAAAGTAGGATTGGAGCAATGAAAAAAGCAGAAACTCTTAGGGGAGGAATGCAAAAAAAAGACAATATCGAGTTCATCCCTGGATCTGAATGCCCCTAAGGAAGGCACTTCATCTGCAGTCATCAATACTGAAGTAGCCTTTTTAATAAGGTGCATTTCAAGTTCTGAGGAGACCTTATTCATTAGATGCTTCTGTAGAGAGAGGAAAAAAATGTCTTCAGAATCAACCAGATCAATAGAAAGAATTTCAACTACAGTTATATTTATGCTGATAAATTAAACAGCTTCAGGAAGCCCTGCTTGGCACTGGAACGTAACTGTTAAATTGTTTGAACAGTACCTATCAAGTTTTGGACTAGACAAACTTCCCCTCTCCCAGTTCTCAGGCTTGGTCTGGAAGTTGGCATAAGTTTGAGTATGTTCCCAGTAAGAAATCTACATGGGAATATCCTATTTTGGGAGTTGAGAGAGTCTAGCAGCACAAATGCAGATAATTGTAAGCCATTTCCTCTTTATGCCAGAGAGTGGATCTGGATAAATTTAATTAAGTGTGCCAGCATACATGTAGTTTACAGGGCTGGTTCTAAATGGTAAAAATGAGAAGAAAATAAATGAGAAAAAGACCATTATCTCTTCTTAGTTCTAAAATTGCTAAGATAAGTGGACATAACCACTTGAAGTTAGATCCTCAAGTAGTGACCAAATTTTACTCGAATGCGGGCAAAGTCCTGATATTTCATAAAGTCAAGGTAGTAGATGATTGTCCTAGAAATATTGATAGATATTTTATTATAGCAACATAAAAGGATACTTTCAAGCCTATATTTAACCTTTCTTCGATTTTAAAGACCAGAACATAAATGAAGTATTCAGAATGGCATGTGCCATTAGTTATTCTGTGTTACAGCACTGACAAGAATCTCGATGACAAAAGTGAAAGCCAATGGTTATAAGATCTTTTTATAAGTTATCACTACAATACTAAGAAAACAGGACAATGAAGTTAAGACTACTTCAATGAAGATTATGGAGAATATGACAACTCTCTGGTTACTGAAATGTAGGATTCCTTAATATCTGGCCTTAGGTTCTACGTGAAACAGAAAATGTATTGGTACAGATAGAAATCTAACATTCTTGTGTTCTCTAGATGGGTTTTTTTTAAATAGTATAACTTTGTACTTAACAAAGACATTTAAAATTAGTTTTAAAAGAATGTTAAGATGGCATAAAATACTCTTTATCTACAACATGAACCACAAAAGCAGAAAAAGTGATGTTTTAGCTAAAGAGTCAAGCACAGTATTTGAATTTTTTTTCTTAAAGTTTCTGGAACTTTGCAGTGAAGCTGAAGATTGAGAGAACCTGAGCCTTTGTATGATAGTTTTTCACTGGGGAACTTGTGGAGGGTTTTATGTGTTTTCATGCAAAAATACCAAGGAGGAGTACTAGTATATGTGTAAAAGCACCTATAAAAACACCTTGTAAATTGTCTACAGTAATATATAAAATAAACAATTCATCATAAATTTATACTTTGTGTAATCTTATGGAGTACTATGAAATGGATATACAGTGTTACCCTCTCAAACAGTAGTTCTATAAATCCTCTTCAGCATGTCTCTGTAGAGTCACAGATGGAAGACTAGCAAGCCCTCTTGTTCTAACAGTCGTGTGAACCTCATGCCTTCTGTATGATGTCAGTTATTAGCTGATAGCCAGCGCTAGTGTGAGCTGTATTGACCATCCGTGGTAAGGTGTATTAGACTTGTTGCTACTCTGTTGGACCTGCAGTTCCTCAACAGAATCCACAACTAGCACAAAAGTAGGGAAACATCTGCAGGTTCATCGTCAGTCTGATACTCTACTACCTTGTATATATCTAGTTCTGGTTTAGAAGCAGGCATATAAGGCTACTCTTTTTCACTTTGTACCTCAATTTATTTGATCTAGTGGGGAAGCTGTTCATTATAGAAAGTAACAAAGGTGATCTCAGTTTCCTGCAACTGGAGAATTGAGAGGGGAACCTCAGATGCCTTCAGATGAAGTGCTTCATGTTGATGCTTGTAAGTAAAAGTTTTAGTATCTAGATTTACTTTTCAGGAATAAGGTAGGCATTTAAAAGCTTAGGCCTTACTGAAAAGTCTATTGGACTTTAGCTCTGAATTGCCTAAATTGATTTAAAAAAAATAACCAGCATCTAAGAGTTTACTAGTCAGTGCTTGTTCAGCTGCAGCTCTAGTATGGTCACTTGTACAACAGTGGTAGCAGTAATACTGTGTATCCAGAAAACAGATCCAACCAGGTAAATAAAGAACCATTGATTAAAATTTTGGGTCTTAAAATATTAAACCTAATTCAAGATATTTTAAGCTAGACTTATGAAATACTGCTAAGGACCACTGGAGTTTGAATTTTTCTAAGAAATATTTTTAGGTCTCTGAAATATATTGTACAGTTGATGCCTATTAATAGCCCTATTTTGCGATGTGGCAGCTGAAGAACTTCTGTGAGCTGGGTATTTTTACTATTAAATAATTTTGCTATTTTTGCTCTATTTGCAAAAATGAAATTAACACCATGTGCCAGAGTAGCTTTATTTCTATCCTGAATAGATTAGCAGTGCAGTAAAGAACAAATTGCTTAAATTATGCAATTACAAAAAAGAATACACTTTTCCTGTTTGTTTTTGCATAATAATACATTACAATGAATTTCACAATAGCATATTGTGCATTCATGTATATCCAAGTAATGTTTTACTATCTCTGTAAAGCATGTGTCACTGTTAGATTAAAAATAAATGAGTTATACTAATGATTTTGCAAACCAAGACAGCAGACTTTGATTGGTGATCTGTCATGGGGAAAGTAAAGAAGGAAACTAACATTTGGTGGAAACTGTTTTATGATTCAGTTTGACAGATATCTGTAGGTGGATATCTGAACTGATAAAGCAGAAACAGAGCAGTCCTGTAAACTATCGACTGACAGGTGCAATATCTTCAGGGACTAGACTAATAGGACCTCATTCTGAAATCAACAAGAAAAACTTAATTTTGTTTCAATGATTTTTGTTTGCTTTTTTTAAGTCAAGAGCTCAAAGTCTGATCTCTGTATCATGGTAATAAATGCAACAATTTTTTCCTGGGACCTTCAGTGTAAATAATGCAGAATTTAAGGCTGAGTTGGTTGGTTTGTTTTGGTTTTATTTTGAATTTTTAATTTTTTTCCTTCTGGACCTTACTGATTGTGAAGAACTTAAACTATGAAAGTAACTTTCTGATTTGATCCTTACTGGGAATCAGGTGATAATATGAATAATGAGCACAACATCCATCATGACTAACTTTCTTTTCCAAAAAATAAATATATCCCTTAAACCTTTTGTTTGAATATTATTTGAAAAATGTATCTTGGTAATATCTTGTAATAGTGATTTCTAGTGAACAATTATGACTAACTTTAAAAGGGCTTGTGAGTGCAATAAACAGTTAAATTTTATCAAGGAGATTACTGTCAGATTTATTTGTTTTCTATTGCAACATTGGGTAAATAGAATTACTGATTCTATTTCTTGATAATAGTCTAATCTAGCATTGTCTTACGTATTTCTGGTTTTTACCATCAAAACACAGGGGCAGAGCAGACCTGCACGATCATCTCATTTCTGCTTCAGAAGCTTCCATGCGTCTAGTAATTCTCATGTCTTTATGGTGTTTCTATTTGTGCTGTATTTTTGTCAAAAGTAATTAATTTTTTCATACAGTAATATAATACCAGAATTATTTTTTTTACAATTAGTTTTTAATTTTTTTTTTTTAGTTGAAAAGTAGACTGTTATATCATGTTCTTGACTTGGCTTCTGCAATAGAAAAAAGCTGAAAGCAACTCTGCCACTAGAGAAGCACAGATGAATACATCAGGGCCAGGTTCAATGGAATAAAGCTAAAATGCATTTTCCTCTGGTTTTAAAGCACACACCTGCAGCTGCTTGCTCTCAATTATGCAGCAGCAGTGACTGAGCTCTGTTTCTATTTGTATTTCTGTTTCTAAAAAATGAAGGACTAAACAGCATACATCTTCACCAAAATATGAAAGGGAGCTAGCTGCTGCTGAAGTGTTATTACCACAGGTAAGAAGAGAGTTGGGAATGATAAAGGGAGACACAAGAACAGAAGACAATCAGTAACATTATATGTTTTCTAATGTTATTTTGAATTATTTATACATAGAATAACTACACAGAAAAATTATAATAAGAGTATGTTTTACACTTTCCTGTTTTAAAAATCAACATAACACAGGCTGAGGAAAATAGCAGACTTCAAAACCTATGTTTCATATGTACTTCAATTGTTTAGGACCTAACTTATTTAAATAAAAAAATTTTGTCATTAGTTTCAGTGGGGTTTTCAGGGCTCCTGAGGTACGATATAAGCAAAAAGAACTATGAATATGCTGCATTTTTAAGGCAGAAAGTTTTCCAGAACACAAATAACTTCAGAAAACAAAGAAACAAACAAAAGTACACTAGCCAAAAATGGGTCTGAAGGTAGAAACCATTGAAAAGTGCAAACCTTAAATACAGCATCACATGACACTTTGTGTTATAAATATCGATTTAAGTTTTACAACAGACTGCTTCTCTCTGACCATTGGCTGAAAGATATGTCTTGTAGTTAATGCATTAGAACCTCTTAAAACAAAAGAAAAAAAAAGTGCTAGTTTACTCACATGATTTGGCTTTCTTTTCATGCTTAATGGTGCCCACCTGCATCATGCCAGCAAAGACAACACAGCTGCTCCTGTGGTTAGACTGAAATGAGAACTTCCATCAGCTGCAAAGAAGTCAGTCTTAAGTACATGCTATTGTTATTATTCTACCTTTGGGTTTGGATTCCAGTATTGTCTTAAATACAAGGAATGAATATTATTGAAGGGTTTGGATTATGTGACCCTGAGGTTGTTTGCATGGATGTTGTTTCTACTAATACAGTAAGTAGATTAGCTGTAAAAGTCTGATTATTTTTTTCCCCTTTACTTCAACTGCATATTTTTCTAGCAACTCTTTTTGAATACCGTTTGGCATTTTTTTCCACACAGCTCTACACCAAATGGTCTTGTCCGTAGTGGGTATATTCTGTTCTTTGGCACTAGTAATACTGACAGTCCCCTTGCAGATGGTCTGCTGCTCCAAGATGGTCTATGATTAATTCTGCTACAAACTTTATTGAATGATAGCAAGCTTAATTCACTGCAATATTGTTGCAACCTTATGGTAACTCTGTGCTGTCTTCCCACAATGATTACGCCTCGGAAAGAAGATCCTTAAGCCACAGGTCTTCTGTCAGAATGATCCTGGCTTTTGCAGGCTATCAGAAGGCCCATAACCTTTGCCAGTGAATGAATCACAAAAAGATAAAGCAGAACCTGATGTTCCTGTCTTTTCACATAGACAGGGATGGGGTGATACGTAAAAAACCCTGTCAGCAGCTGACACCACTTAGAACAAAAGTCCTGTCATCGTTAACAGTACTGAGACAGAATTGGTATTAGCAATACTGAGACAGGTCTGTTCTTACTGCACACCGAAGCCAAATTAAGCACAAAACTTTTGAAAATGGACAGTTCTTGTACTTTGAAGCATTCAGTGTAGTGACCCACATTTTATAGTGTTTATCCATTTTCTTACAGCTGCAGACTTGCTAACTCTTGAAGAGTACTTTCTGTTTGCTTTTTAGATCAAGTGAAATTATTTGTATACAAAACCACGTCCCTTCTTGTCAATTTCTCCAGGAACAGATTTTCTCTGTCCATAATTTCTGTAGTTTTATAACTATTTTAACAGAAACATCTTCAAGTAAATATGCAGGTTTGAAAAGCAACTGAAGTTTGAATTTTAATCATGGTTTGTCCCATTACTTTGAACTGAGAAAAAATATTTGCCCCGTATTGTAATTATAGCTGAGACAGAGTAAGAGTATGTCCCTTTCTTGGGGAAATAAAAACCAGCTCTATTTCTACTGTGAATTGCATTCTAGTATTGTTTTGAATATTTGCATCTCTGAATAAATATTAATGACAGCAAACTATTTCAACTGCCTTTAGATAATTCCAATACAGCAATGAAAGGATTATGCTAGTTTCAGACATGATTGGCTGAAATCAATTTCATTTGACAGTTTTTAACAAATTCCATAAAAGCTGTTCTTATCGATAATGTTTAATAATGGCACGTATAGGTGCATATGTGGGCAAGAGAGGAATAAAATGCAGATTGCAGTAAAACAACTACAGATCTGAAGTGCTTCTTAAGAACCTCATTACAGCAATGACGTTAAGAAGAGGCAGATAAAGCATTTGTGAAATCCTGCGTAGGGTAAGGTATGAAGTTGCATTGAAGCTAAGGACTAAGGGTGATCAGTCATAATTGCATCAAGAGCAATTAAAAAAGAAAATGTGAGAAGAAGGAAAAACAGCAGAGGAAAAACCCCTCATTTCTTAGGATGAGAATTTATAGAATGAAATTTATAGATGTTTCCCTTACTCCCCTTAATATAAAATGAAATAAATAAAATCTCAGGAGTAGTTTTTAATGCAGTTTACTGTTTTCTGATGAAAAAGGCTTTCAAGCTTCATGTAGCAGCTAATCTGCTTTTTTTGTGTACTTTTTTTTTAAAAAGACACAAATAAGGATGTTGTCTTCATTACTTTTACGCTTTTACACTGTCAGCACAGATTTAGATTTATTTTTTTCCCTGTGTATGTACGCACATATAGTAGTGGATTTTAGATACCATGTTCTTAAGCACCTGGCTTTGAACGTTTTTGGCCTTCAGTGAAGAGGGACAAGAAAGCAATTTTGCCTCTGCAGTTTTACGCAGACATAGGTGTATTTTTAGGCGATTTCACAATGAGCAACACGCTTTCCTTTCAGACGTTTACTGGGTGGGGACTGGAACCCACGGGTTTGCAATGAATGGACAGAGACTCTGAGAAATCCTGGGGCTGGCAGTACGTGTGGTGCTGCTGCCGCTGCCAGAGCTTGCTGCTGCCCCCGGCGGCAGGCCGCTCGGCGCGGATGAAGCCCCGGCTCCTCGGGAATGCTGGGAATGTTGAGTCAGGACTGGCAACCCAGACAGCCGGGCTTGCAGCGGACTGAGGGACAGAAAGACGAGGGGCAGGAGCACACAAGCCTCCCCCGGCTGCAGCAGGTTCCCTCTCTTCCTCCCCTCGTAGGGGCTTGGCTGCTCCGGCTCTCCCTGCCGCCTCCTTCCTCCGCGCAGACGAGATGTCAGCTGAACGTGATGTTGTGAAATCCATGTGAGGACGAAAGACAGATGCAATGATTGGAAAGGTGAGAAGCTTGAACGAAAATATGGCTGTAATACAGTACTGTAAATTTATTGTGATTAAGGAAATTGCTGTCTATTGCTTTCTACAACTGTCTGGTAGCTGAAACTGGAAATGAATTTGCAGAACAGGTTTTTTATATGGCTTTAGAAATACATTGTAATAAATGAGAGCAAGTGCACATCCTGTTCTGGTAACAGAGTGCCTCTCCCTACAGAATCGTCAACCAGAAACCTCTCTTGCAGTTTCTCCTAAAAGCAGCCATAGGAGTCTCTCTCTCTCTCTTTTTTTTTTTTTTTTTTTTTTTGTGCCCAGTGTTTAAAATATTGTTGTTGTTAAAGTTTTCTAGAATAGAATTGATGAGCTTTGGAAATTGCTAGCTTTGTACCTAAATACTGGATGACATTTGGTGTTTTAAAAATTGTCAGGAAAAAGGTGAGAGATTTCTGTTCCTTTCTAGTGGCCGGCAAGTGGAAAGCAGAAACTAACAGGGTATTATTTTGCAGTTATATAATTAATGATTACTTACGGGGGTTCCTCATTCATGATGCTGTGATTTTTTTATTTTTTTAAAAATATCATTTTAGGTTGGACAAGAGTGATGCATATGATAAAACCATGCATATATTCATCAAGGATACATATATTTTGCTGAGAGCACTAGAGTAGTAATGGGATGGAGAAGGGATATATATATATTTTTTTATTAGTATGTGATTGATTTCTAGGCGGCTACCTGCTAAGCCTTGTGATGGATGGATGGGAATCTACTCCCTCAGCGGCGAATTGATATTTCCCTTTTGATGGACACACCAGCCGGCCACTTGCAGTGGCAGATACAAGCTCGTTGCAAATAAGCACGGCCAATAAGTGCAGCCAAGAGGAGGGCAAATCCTACTTGTCAGGGTTAGTTTTCTGGTTGGCTTTCTAAATCAGTGCTTTCACATAACTATTTGCTTGTTCGGGATTTGTTTTTATTTCCTATTCCCGTGCCCCCATCCCCCATGTGCATGTTCAGGGCGGCCACCTCGTGCGCAGCCCCTTCCCGGAGCTGCACCGAGCGCAGGCCCTTCCCCGGCTCCCCCTCCTTCCAAGGGCGGGGAAGGGGGAAGGTGCCCCCCCTCCATCAGGTCGTTGCTTCTCCGCTGCACTCGATTTCCCTGTGGCGAAGTCGAGGACGGAGAAGATTCTCCGTCTCATGCCTGCCCTTGCCCCGCCAGCCTCCTCCGCCGCCCTGTTCTGAGGGAAGATGCTGTGGAGATCCGTTACCGCCCTCCTCCCACCTCAGGAAACCGTAAAGCTCCACAGCGTTGATTGAGCCGCTCTGGCCAGGGCGCAGGGAGACAGCTCCTGCGGCCGGTCCCTTTCCAGCCCCAGGGGCAAGGGGGAACATCGGACTGTCCTCCCGGCCTCACCTGAGGGAGCCCGACCACCTTCCTGGCCCAGCTCCCCCCGCCGCAGGCGGCTGTGTCAGAGCAGCGCGCCTGCCCCCCACCTGCGTCTCCACAGGAACCCGTAAAGCAATCCCTCTGCCAGGGGGCTGCCTTGAATTCCCCTAACGGAAAGGACGCGCCCCACCCGCTGCCGCTGCTCGGGAAAGGCGCTATCTCCCTCGGTGCTGGGTCGCCCTCGCCACCGCGCCAGGCGCCCGCGAAAGCGGCGGGCTGTTTTCCCTGGCGCTCCCTGCGGGCGGGAGGGCAGCCCCGCCCCGCCCCGCCCCGCCCCGCCCCTCCCTCCCTGCGGGCGGGGTGGGAACGCCCCGCCTCGCGGAGCCAAGAGAGGGCGGCGGCCGGCGCGTGCCTCGCTCCGCGCGCGGGGCCGCGCGGCCGCGGTTCGCGCCTCGGGAGCCCGCGCGGGCGCCCCGGGGTGAGGTTCCTTCGCCCCGCGCTGCTCCTCAGGGCCCCGCCGCGGCTTCGCGGGTCGGGCACTTGGCCATCCTGCTTTGTCGCTGGTGCTGGCCGGCGTTTTCTTTACCTGCTCCGTGGAAGAGCGAAGGCTCTTGCAGCCCCCAGCCCTTCAGGGTCTCATCTGCTTGAGCAGCGCATTTCCTTGGATATGAAGAGGAGAAGGTCCCTTTTTAGGGTCTGTTTTTGCATGCAGGGTGTGTGTAATGGTAAGTTTCTCCAGTTCCCTTAAGGAATATGTTACTATGGGAAAAGGTTTGTTACAGTTTCTTGATGCAAAAAACTTATTTTGGCTTTGTGGGTGGCTGTGTTAAGAGGTGTGTATGAAGTAACTCTGTATCTCTCCAGTGCTTTGAAAGAAACCCTTCCGTTATTGCTATTTTTGTTTGAAAGCTCTGTGTAAAACAGTTTTCAAAGGCGTCAAGGTGAGTTAGCAATTTCAGTTTTCCTAGAGGAAACTTGTGGGGAGTGACTTTCTGTTCTGAGTGAAGGGAACATAATTTCTTCCAAAGGATTGGTGAGATAAGGGCAGTCCCTGAGATTTAAGGCTTCACAGCTCAGGTTGAAACTGAGAATCTCTGTGCTGTGTCCCTTGGAAGTACACCCAGGGTGGGGTAGATCTTCCGGTTAGGAACTGAGAGGTTTCTTATTTGTTGTGTTGTGTTTTTTTTTTTTTTTTTTTTTTTTTGTAGTGCTGGTTCATTTCAGACTATGTTTTCAAACAGACGTTTTCTTTCATCAACACTAAAATTTCAAATGCAAGGGGAAGCAATGTTTTGCTAGTGGAAGAGAAAGCAAGTATGTGGATTGTCGTCCTTGTCACTTTCTCAGAAATGCCATTTGTTTACTTGAGAGAGTAAATGGCAAAAATACTGACTCCAGAAAACAGTTGAAGTAAATAATTTTGAAGGGTAGTGCTAAGGTTTGAAAAGTTGTTTCTGTGTTGCAGAAAGTGTGCTTAGACAGGTTTGGAGGAGACTTGGATGCAATTTCCTTTAAATAGCTCCTGTTTTAATCCTGCTTAGTTGGTGGGGTACCTAGACTGATATGCTGTCTTCCTGAACCTGGAAGATGATACCATCTTATTTTCCCTCCTCACTAGCATTGAGATCATGTGCTTTGACTTTCTAATTGTGTGGGGTTTTTTTTTCCTTTACTATGAAGATGGCTTTATGAATAGAAAGCGTCTTCTGTTTTGAACAAAGGTGCATCCCTTTTTTCCAGTAGGTAGAGGAGGATTCAGTTACTGAAATGGTTTTCCTCCTTCCCAAGCATGAAGGAGGAAGTTGAATGCGGAGGCATCTTTTGTTCTTTCTTAACCTACTGTGCAAGATGGAGTTCCTTGCCTTAGAAATTGCACGAGTCTAGTCTTCCTGAGCATTGACCTTCTTTTACTTTCTCTTGGTGTTTGAATGCCTTATTATACTCATTGTACTTAGAATACTCTCTTGTGGTTAAGCTGCATTTGGAGGAGACTCATCTTACTACCTCTTGGATTCTATGGGTGGTTCTTTAACTCCCCGAACCTGCTGGTAGCCAAATTCTGATGAATGGCAGTGTAAGAATAATTATCCATGCCAGTTGCCCCTCCTGTCTCTTGCCAGCTCTGAGGGCTGTAGAAAGGCAGCAGAGGAAGGGGTGGGCCGTGTTCTTAGCAGGCAAATATCAAGTGAGTACATTCAGCCATCTTAAAAGGTCAAATATACCTGATGTTTAGAGAATTAACTATTCAACGTGCATGTTTTTGTGCAAGAATGATCCAGGTGATTTTCTTGCTTTAGAAAGATGATTCTTGCAGGCCTTTGAAGGATGACTAACGGAAAAGAGTGGGTTGTTCACCCCTCAAAGAGGGTGAGGCAACCAGCCCGTGTATCAGTTCCAAAGACAACATATGTTCTCCCACCTGTATCTCTTATGGTCTTTATTATATTTTTATACACTGTGATGCATTTGTTATCTTCTCAGTTTAATTTGGCTTGTAAGATGCCTGGGATATATATAGAGATGGTTAGTCAGATCCTCCTAGGAAACATTATTGCAATACTGAATTTCTTCCCCCCCCCTAATGTGACTGCTCCTATTTGTGAGATTATATTTGTCTTTTTTAGTTGTAGGATTGCTATAAAATATTTTTGCGATGTCAATTTTAGGTTTTGAGTGATCTTGTATGTACTTAGCAATGACGAGGTTGCCTCAACTTATTTTGCAACATTAATACTAGCTTATATTTTGTACAAAGTCCTGGCAAAAGGGCAAGAGTTAATCTAAAGCAAAATGAGATGATAATTTCTTCTTGAGCATCGTAGTTGATCAAGGGAAAGCTCAGAAATGAAATTCTCTGAATGAACTGGTTAGTGCTGCTTCTTCTGGGTGATACTTAGAAGAAAACGCAAAGGAAGATCAGCAGAAACATTAGTTAAATCTTCTTCTGGAGTACTTGATTTTTAATTGGTCACTTTTTTTAAGTAATGCTTTTTATAAAGAAACAATATTTTTGAAATAAGTGAGATGTATTTATGTTGGTTTGATATTGCTTGCATATGAAGTGTGACCAAAAAAAATTATTTCCTTATTTCTTTAGAGAATGGTTGTGGGCTATTTGTGGGATCCTAGAAAGTTTATAAGCATAGATAACCAATGTTTCTTTGTATAAGCAAATGTAAATGTCTTTGATGAATTAACGTTGGTAGTACGGTATTTAAGTTGTGTTGCTACTTTCTTGACTGTTGATCTTGGGGAATTCTTATGATTCATTTAGTGATAACAGCTTTTGAAATTCCCAGCTCTGGAATATCTTAAATAGCCAGATTTTGGTTTAGAGTCATTATAACAATTAGGAACACCAACCTCATCTTCTTTCACAGACTGTCTGTCAGGTGTTGAGCTCTGACAAAGTAGAGAACAGTAGTAGTAGTAGTAGTTTTTGAGTGATCTTCCTACCTTCCCTTCTTGCATGATGATGTAACAAACTTCTACAGTAATACTTGTCTTCGTAAGTGTAGCTTACCCTCACAATGGGCTCTGTTAGTTCAGAGTATGTGAATGGAAAAAAAAGCATGCAATTATTCTATATGAAAAATTAAGATTTCTGTCAGAATCACAACTGAGTGTCATTAGCAAGCATATGATTTAGAGGCTTTTTTAATTGGATCCTCACTTCCCTCACATTTGATGGAAAAATTTGGACCGTAATTTGCTTTGTCAAGGGTTCAGTTTTCCTTGCTCATAAACACGGCAGAAGAAATGTGGAAGAGATGATAAATTAACAATATGAAGTTGCAAATGCAAATCAAACTACTTGTTTCACTTTTTGTTGTGTACAGCTTGCATGTTTCCTGAGCAAGGGAAATGAGATTGCAGCTAAGAAAAAGAAGCTTGGCTAATTAAATCATGATATAGATATATTGTTTTTTACTTAAAATTTTTGTTAGTTTTTTTCCTTTACCCTACTATTTTCTTTACCTTTTATAAGTAATTATAAAAATGGAAGTTCAAGCTGAGTTATGTCTTTTGATTCTTTACATATGTTTATAACAAAGTATGTGTAGTATTGCTAGAAAAAAATCTTTTTTTATATATATCTTGAACTGTCTCGTGGTGTCTATCTTGAAGTTACAGATGCTCTGTAAAGAAGCTTTAAAAATTATGCTTTTGTCATTATTAAGTATAAATAAGAACAAAGATACTGCTTAAAAGGGGAAGAAAGGTGACTTTTGTTGCCATATTAAATTTAGAAATAATAGAACAAGACAGTCTTCCAGTTTTTACTAGTAAACTTTCAGGTTGTCTTAGGTCATACTTTTTTTAAGCTCTAACTTTTCGATTGAAATAGAAAGGTAATTCAATCTATAACAAAGACAGTGTTTCTGTAAACTCTTACATAGTCATTCAAGTTAGGTGAATTTTGGCAAAAGCAAGGCAAAGTTGTGCTACTCATTAAGCATAATTTTTAAGTTACTGTGAGAAATGGTGTATATCTTTATGCTTTCATATTTTTCCCCAAAGGAGACTGGTTTAATAAAAACTCAAGACTTTTTTTCAATTGTTGTTTAATAGTCATTAAACTAAAAATATTGTTTGTCTGGCTAATCAGATGTCTTAGAATAATCCTCCACAGAAGACTGGAGTTTGTAAATACAGGCTTGCGTTCATAAATGAGATTTCTTACTGCAAAAGGAATAAGAGGCAATTGATTAACAGTTGCAGGATGGAAGGCGCAATGAATACAGACTAGGATACAGAATTTCATACACAAGACACCTGCATACCATACCTGCAAAGACTAAAACGTTAGGAATTCTTTCTCTGGAAGTACAAAAGCTAGCTAGGCCTTCAGAAATATCTGTGTATCCTGAGAAGGTCAGTACGGTGCAGGAAAGTTGTGAAGACTGAAAAAAAACCTGAAGAGATGCAGACAGCCTTTAGGAATGTATGTGTTTCTATCCTATATTACGTGTGATTCTGTCTCCCCTGAACGCCTCAACCAACCAAATAATAGGATCTTAACATTAAAAGTTGCAGAGAGAGTAGATGGCTGGCAAAACTATGACACAGTGAGCTCAGGACTGTGAACTTTGATCAGTTAAAAGTTAATTTATCTTTGAAACTTTGCTTTTAACACTGTTAATGCTGGTGCTTAATGTTTTAAACAAGGGATGATGTTAAACATCGAAGCTTCTGTTGATTGACCATTAAATCAGCATTAGCTTGGATAGTGATGCATAGTCTGCATTGGAAGATAATTTGTTGTGGAGGCTGTACTTGGTTTTGCGTGCCCAGAATTGGTAGATACTGTCCTACAGCTTTTCATAAAGATATAGTGTGTTCTCTGGCAAAACCAATGACGATTAGACACGATGATTCTGCCATTGCTTGGCTTCTTTTTCTATGGTGTATCTTCAGATCTCCAATATTTGACAGAGTGTAAGAAAAATAAAATAAAAAATCTTAAATTGCTCACCTCCCTTAAGCCTCTTAGAAACCCTAGGAAGGCGGTCTTTTGTCACATGCAGGAGTGCAGAAAAGAATTCTTTAGATGGAAGTATTAGAGATAAAATATAAGTTTTAGTGTTTCAACAACAGAGTGAGTCCTAACTTAAAATTTACAAAGTAATGGAGATGTCAGTTGATGAAGTTTAGATATTACTTTTATTTAAAGCCCACTTAAAAGTGTTTGAAAACAATTACAATGTCTCTAACATTGTAAAAAAGAAAAAAGTCAAGCATGGAAAAAGGCTACTGAATGCTAGCCTTATTTTAAAACTGTTAAACTCATGTAAAAGATAATTAAAAAGGTATTGTTGACTTGTCACTTAAATGTCCTTGAGAGTAATATAATTGCCAATCCTGATAATTCAGTCAAAACTGCTTGGTTTTGAAGACTTTTAATACTGCAAATATTTCAATGGCTGGAGTTTTATGGTTGCATGATAAGTATTAATTGCTGTCACTGCACCTGACAATGTTAGAGTGCCTGACAACTTTATTTTCCATGGATGTCACTGCACGCGTATTCAGCAGCTATTCCTACTTTCTTCTTCATATACTCTTTCTTTTGTGTGAAATAGAAATGAAAGGCAGGTAGGTGGGATGAACTATTCCAGTGAGGTGATAAGTGCCAGTTCTTTATTTGGCATTGATGGGAATTCAGTGACATCACCAACTTGCAAGATCAAAACAGGCTTTGAAACTAGCTATACACTATAACTCTATATATGCTATTTTTATGACTAACTACAAGAGAAAGTTAATAATGCTTTTTAACAGAAAAAAAAATATTTTGTAGACTATAGTAAAACTTATATTTACATTAGAAATGCAGGTTCAGGATACTCTAAGGAACCTAAATGAATATGATGTTCGTTTTAATGTCAGTTATATTTTGTTTTTCAAACTTTTAGGGAATAGTAGAGTAGTAAGAAGAAATAAGTGATTTTCTTATGATTAAAAATGGGGGATGGGGAAATAAGTAATTTGATCAATCTGATAGTAGTAAGTAGAAAAAAAAATACTTTGCTCTTTTTAATAAAAACAATGTAGGACTAGTACTAACCCCATATGAACCAGCATTTTGTTCATTACCTTTTGTGACTTTATTAAAATAAGACATGCCATGCTGCTCAGATTAATGAAGAAAGGAAGCCTACTGTACAATAGCTTTTAGTTCTCTGTATCTAGTTTGCATCAGCTTGCTGTTTTTTTTAAATTAGCACAGATAATAAAACACATGCAAAGAAAAGAATATTCTGTTTTATGAGGACGTGCTGAGCCACTGTTAAAGCAGTCAAAACTGAAGGCTAACAAAAAGAATGTGCCAGAAATTTCTGGCTCTTGGTCATTAAATACACATGCATCCTTGGACTTCTGTGTACAGTGATGGTTTTTGTTGTGATAAGATAGTATTTAAATTATTCCTTTATTTAAAAAAAAAAAAATCCTTACTGTTTGCCAGGATGTTTGTTTATGGAACAGAATTTTTTCTGTCAATCTCCTTCCTTTTTACTGTCTCAAAATACAGGGAAGGTGAGTCCTGGTGGAGAATATAGGAGTGTTGTCTTTCATATAATCTCTTATTTCTTCTGTTGTGTTGCTTTTGGATTGTGTTTATGGAGTTGTATAGTACTAAACAGTTTTAGACAGTTTGCAAGCCACTGAGTATTTTTAAAATCAGATTGATGATTTCTGCACTTAGGTGTCACTCTGTTATCTGGGGAGGGTAGCTGTAAAGGAGGAGTTCCCTTAAAGCTTTCCGGTAGTATTACAAATGTTTGAGCTCTTGGCTGAATGTTAAAGTTGGCAAGTAGCTGAGCAAAGCTATTAAGCATTTGGCTAATATCCAAACTTACTGCTGACTAGGTGATTCTGGCCAGAAGAGGAGACACACAAACTCCATATCAGCCCTGAGCTTTCTAAGCATAAAATGTCAGGATTTTTTTTCTCCTTTCCTCTCCTTCTTCTTGTGCCTCACTATCTGTATCTTGGTGGCCTCGCTGTGTCTACCTGTGCAGTTGGTGTGTGTGAGGTACATATTGACAGAAGGTCAGAAAGCTGCTCTGTGTTCAGATACTGGTTATCAGTTGATGATAAGGAAACAGTAATGCTGACCCTTACGAAACTAATAGCATGCGCTAGTCTGAGCAAAAAAACCCTTAAAAACCTTTGAAAACCTAAACCCCCCAAAAGCAGGAGAAGGAAGAAATCGAGTCTCTTTTTCCTTTACTAAAAATGTTTGGCTGCTGTTAGTAATATGAAGAAGGATTTCTGTGTGGTAAAGATGAAAACTTGGATCTAGTAGTCAATGTGCTTCCTGAGCATAGTCTGAATATGTGCTCCTGTTACGTTTTCTGTCATGGGAACATCTCGTGAGGAAACGTTTGCTATATCTTGTTGCTGCTGGCCCTCTATCTAGTTACTGAAATTTTTCTACATTTCTTGGTGTTTTCC
Source organism: Tauraco erythrolophus (assembly GCF_009769465.1). Lineage (NCBI taxonomy): Eukaryota > Metazoa > Chordata > Aves > Musophagiformes > Musophagidae > Tauraco > Tauraco erythrolophus. Next base: position 14,521,858 of record NC_141476.1, read on the forward strand.
AGCATAGTATGATTTGAATTTTTTTTTTTTTCAATCAAGCTGTTAAATCTGCTGTGGAACTAGCCACGCTGTGTGCTGTTTAGCACCTGCTTGTTATCGAAACCTCTTACCTCTCTGGTAAGAACTTTCAGCACTGTGGCTACATGCAGAATTGGTAGCAAGTTCAAACCATTACCTTTTTTAATGGCTTGGAATATCTGATCTGAGGTTGTTGGGCTGCTTAGGCCCAAACATTTTACAGGAGAGACATGGTATGTGACAACATATTGTAATTTTATTGAACTGAATGAAGGAGAAATTTAATCATTTCATTAAAATTTATTCAGACACCACAGGCTTTTGTCTGGCAAGATCTAGCTTTCTTTTTTTTCCAAAGTGTCATGATTCACAGAGCTCAAGAAACAGGTGAAATAGCCCCCAGACTGTTCTGAGGCTAAACTGCAATGTCTCTACACAAGTTTTTTGGACTTGTTATGAAAAGATTGACAGTTCAGAAAGTTCTTACTTGGTTTGAACTTGGTGACACTAATTTGCTTAAATAGCTTAATGAAGTTTTTCTGGGGGAGGTGTGGGATAAGTGTTTGTAACCAGTGCAAACCAGAGATTATAGAGTTCTATGATAACAGTATTTAAAGGAAACTGTGTAATTATATGTAAAATGTAGAAGTAATGCATTCGGAAAGTAAATTGAGACAGACCTGTTAGCATCATATTAGAATCCTGTGATTTAAATCTCTATAAAAGTAGTTAAAAGGCAATTAAAATGCGATGTCAGAGACTTAAGTGATGTGCATAATGTGGACCCATAATGTTGTTTGCATAGTGCAGGTGATGACATGAGGCAGAAATGTGGAAAATAAGCTAAGGAAGACTTAAGTTAGAACAGCCACCAGGAAGTATTTTAGCATGAAACTGACTATTTATTTTTTGCTGGGATTTTCAAGGCTGATGACAGCATGAGGCAGGGGTAAGTGTTGGGTGTCTGCTGCCCCAAGAATGCATGCTTAATTTTCTGAATACTTTTACAAAGTTTTGTTTGCAATAAAACTATTAAAGTCACAATTATAATGGATAGTTTAAGTCATGCATTATGTACATTAAAAAGTATTTTTTAAAATAAGAAAATACTGAGACAAGTAAATGAGCATCTGTGTTTTCTAGTACTATTAAGCTGATTTGGATTTTAAAACTTGAAATGACCTTTTATGGAAAAATACATGCAGTGAATCTGCAGTCTTTCCCAGATCAGACAGAAGGAATCTAGGTGACTTTTTGTCTCAGAAGTTTTTAGGGGGATATAACCTTCATGAGTTGTATTGGAGCTCCTCTGTGCTTGCCACTGCAACATTTACAGCTTCTGGGCACCTGTCAAGAGGGAGGGTTGGTCTCTTTAGTTGTGAGTATACTGTTCTTGTCTATACAGCTCTCCCATCCTCCCCATAATATGTGAGATTCTTACGTTTCCACTTGATTCCATTTATCTTTGTTTCTACCCTTTGTACCTTGGTGCATAAGAGTTATACTTCAGTTCAGCAAAACCATCCTTGAAATACTGGGTGAAAACCGACTGCTTTAGAATGATAGTTTTCCCCCCATAAATTAAAATAGCAATGTAAAATCAATTTAGTTTTCAAGGTAGAATCATCTATACCTCACCTGCCCCACTCTAAGTTCAATGACAATGGCTCTGTGTCAGTGGGTTCTATGGGAAGATGGGAGAAGGGATCTCCTCCCTTTGGATGAGGGATGATGATTCGCTTTTTCAGTAGGGCTCAACGGTAAGCATTGGAGTGCCAAGCAAGATGAAAGTGTTCTCTACTTTGAGATGAGAACTTCTCAAAACTTCACACAAGTAAAGACAGACCACAACTAATAAACTCAAAGGCAAAACAAGTACCTAAAAATACGTAACAGAGGCATAAACAAAAGGCTAACTAGTAGGATATTAAGTAATTCAAAGGAAGAAGCATACATTATTTATTTACCAGACTGTGGCAACGGAAAGGAAAAACAGTATTAATATGAGGTAAGGTTATCCTATACCTGTATTTTTGAGGATCAACAAATCTGCACCAACCCTCACCACCTGGCCATGTATCAGATGTGCTGCATCTATAAATATTTGGTTGTATCCAGTGTAAATTGACTTTGACAGTTCATGCTGGCAATCTTAGTTTTTCAGCAGGCCAGATTTTTTTTTCTGTGGGAGTGGAGAATTTTATCAGTCTGGAAGACAGTTGCTTTTGCTTAGGATCTGCCATGAGCCAGTGGAAGGAAAATTATCTTCAGCTCTGATCTCATCTGAGACCCTCTTTGAAGGAGCTACAGAAATTTTTTGGGAAACTAGAAAAATACAAGGATGGATTTCTGAATGCATTATGAGTAATTTGGCCAGAGGATGGCTGGCACTTGAGAATTAGGATAAGCAATTCCATTGCCCTAGGTCACCATGAGATATGGTTTTTATTGATCAATACATTGAAGTTGAGGTGGCAGAAAAGCTGCACTGTTTGTGTTTTTTTGGTGGTTTTGTTTTGTGGAACAAGCTGTGGGTTGTCTCTTGAATGCTGGATGACAACTGAAAAGGGGGACAGATTTGGATACTCATTATAAAATGTCAAAATTTGAAAATGCAAATGAGCAAGTTGCATCTAGTTCCTTTAAATTTGTGTGCTTTGGGGCTGAATTCTGGAAGCTTTAGGAGATTTTCAGGGCTCAGGAAGCTGGATCAGGCTTTTGCCTTTAGAATTAAAAATATTTATGTTACTTTGAGTTATGTGATTCTAAAGTAAAAAAGAGTTGCTAGAATGTAGTTCTGTGATTGTCTTCCTAAATAGTTAAGCCTTACATTTTTTCATTGAAGTAGGTTCCCCTGCTTTGCTTTATATGTAGCCAAATTGTTGTTCATGGCAAAAAGTGCCAATGTATACGGCTGAGCTGTCTGTAAATGGAAAAAAGTGGTGATGTTTTATGACAGAATTACTGGTCTTGTTAATATAGTTTGTATGGAACATTGTTATGCTAGCTTGTTTGATCCGTTTTGCCAAGGGCAGTGTTTGCATTGACATGAATTACTTCTGATGGAGTAGCCTGGGTGTTCAGAGTTCCATGTTTCCAAATTATCCATGTTGAATAAATACCACAATCTTGTATTTTTGTCCAGCACCCATAGTAGTGTTGTCATCAATATTTCAGTGTAGCGCCGTGCCTCCTGCTTCTGAATTTTGACTCTTGACACAAGACTCTTGGGAAAGAGGTGAAAATTCACAAGAATGGCCACTGTTGCACGATAGTAATGGAAACAAGTTGAAACATCTCAGCTAATTCAGATGCATACTGGTAATTCCAATGAAACAAAAAGCTATAAACTCTACTGGCTGTTAAACTTGCTGAAAACACAGCATATACCAAGCAATCCATGTGAGCAATGTGGAATATGCTTGTGTGGGATAATGAGGGGTAGTGGGGAGCTCAACATGCTTCTTGTTTACTGACATCTTTAGTATCAGTGATGTTTTATGATAATACTGTTTTGTCAGGATTTAATGTACTAGATGTTTTATGATAATACTGTTTTGTCAGGATTTAATGTACTAGATGTTATTAATAAATGTCATCAAATCATCCTCTGCCTGCCCCTGCATCAACACTTTTTTTCACAGCAAATGTAGAACAGCTGTTTTGAAACACTGGGAAATAAGGTATTTCTAGATAATGAGGATGCCTTGAGCATATGGATAAAGCTTATTGGGTTAACTGGATCCAACTTTTGTTCTTCCTCTAGTTACTTTGGAAATAAATGGTGCTAGGTCTGGTTAATGACAACCAATTTAATACCACAAATTTATTGAAATGGTCAGATTTCTTAAAAAATACTAGCAGGCCTACCTAATCCTAGTGTCCTATTGTATGTTTGTTTGTGCTGTGTAAAGTCAATAAACTTACTCAAAACTTGGTAAATGTACAATGATGATATTGAAGAATTTGAAAAGACAGTGTTGGTCCACATCTGTTTGGCTGAATAAATTGCAAGGATAATTCTGTCAAAGTAATAATATGATATCCATAGGGAAAAAAGAAAAAACTGTTTCAGAAGCACTCCTTCTCTAAATTAAAATCTAGATTGTCATGCAGTCTTTTCCTGAGAAGCTTACTAACAACAAATATTAGCAAGCTAATACTTAATTGAACAAATAATTCTGTGTTGTAATATATTATAATTGTTTAGAAGGAAATATTCCCTCAAATTAGCTTTGTATTAGTGTAGATTTTTCTCGCTAACGTTCGTTTGTACTCGTTACAGCTGAACTATTGGAAACAGTTTCCTTCATTCTTTTTCTATCCGAAAACCTCTTTGTTAATCTAAACATAAATTAAAATCTCTGCCTATTTTGTTTTTCTGTCTTAATGTAATACTACTGGAGAATAATACAGAACTGCTGAATTGCTACTTTTATACTGTTTTTTGGAAATGTAGTATCTTAGTTTGGGTAGTTCTTAATGTCAACCACAACTATTTTTTTCCTTTAAATAAATCTACATGATCACTCATTTAAATCCATTAACATATCAGCTAATATATGTTTTTGGGCCCATGGTGTTTATTGCAACATAAAGCTTGTTAAACTAAGTCAAAATGTCAGGATATTTTCCTAGCAAGAAAGAAATAAGCAAGTTTTTCTTCTGAATTGAATTAGTTTGAAAATGCATTTTTAACTAGTCATCCTAAATACAAAATGTATAGTAAGCTTTATTTTTAAAGTAATTACTGTAGGAAGTGGGTTGCTTTATCTACTGATAGATGCTGATCGCTTGTAAACTTATTTTCCAAGATGCAAATTTACTTAATTTTATAATATCTTTTTTCAGGTCTCTGAATTTGGAGGAACAATAGAGTTTTTGCCTACTGGAGGAATGCAGTGAAACTGCCAATATTTCTATCTGGAATTATAAATTTAATATTCAACTTTAGTGTTACTAATTTCTTAATAAATAGTACCTCAAAGTAGAAGAAAAATGTATGGAAGTGCGAGAACAATCAGCAACTTAGAAGGAAGTCCCTCCAGGTCTCCTCGTTTGCCAAGATCTCCTCGCCTGGGCCATAGGCGAACAAGTAGTGGAGGAGGAGGAGGAACAGGTAAGACATTATCAATGGAGAACATCCAGTCCCTTAATGCAGCCTATGCAACATCTGGACCAATGTATCTGAGTGACCACGAAGGTGTAGCTTCTACTACTTTCCCAAAGGGCACAATGACTCTTGGAAGGGCTACAAATCGAGCTGTGTATGGTGGTCGAGTCACAGCTATGGGGAGCAGTCCTAATATTGCTTCAGCTGGACTTTCGCACACAGATGTCCTTTCTTATACTGATCAGCATGGAGGTCTGACCACATCTTCACACCATCACCACCATCAGGTTCCTTCTATGCTGAGACAGGTTAGAGATAGTACTATGTTAGACCTGCAGGCTCAGCTTAAGGAACTACAGAGGGAGAATGATCTTCTCAGAAAAGAACTAGACATTAAGGACAGCAAGCTGGGATCCTCCATGAATAGTATCAAAACTTTCTGGAGTCCTGAGCTAAAGAAAGAAAGAGTATTGAGGAAAGAAGAAGCAGCCAGAATGTCAGTTCTTAAAGAACAAATGAGAGTTTCTCATGAAGAAAATCAGGTAAGTAATTCTCAAAGTTTCTTTGTGTTGATTTACAGCTAAGTATTTGATGTTTTGCTTATGCTATTGTATCCTGTGCTGGAGTAAGTTTGGTGTTTACAGCAAGAATTGTGTGTCTTGATCTATCTGCCTCTGGCTGCCAATCAGTAGGATAGCACACTAATAAGAATCTGAAAGCAGGTTATAATTTCCTTCTGAAAAAGTGTAAATAAACATTCAGAGGTATATTTTGTATAAGGTGTATAGGGATTTAGCTGCCCAGTTTTTTAAAGTTAAAAGAAGGTATGACATTAAATTCCTATACGCAACCTTCTGTAATTCTGTGTTACAGAATGAAGTTGAAGTTGTGTTTTCAGCAATGTTTGAGACCTGTGTCTTAGAAAAAGAGCATCTTGTAAATATGTATTTCAAATGCTTCTGTTCACAACATAACATTATTTTCCCAAAGTTAGAAAAAGACTGAAGTATTTTAATGTGGATGAATAAAATTGTGAGGTCAAGCTTTGAAACTCCATGCTATTTTACAAAGTTATACAAAACAGTGACATAGAAGAGAGAAAAAAATTCTTGTATTACTGTCTCCACACACTTTTTGACTGCTGGTCTTGTTTTAAAGCTGCTCCTTTTTAGACCATCTGTTAACTTTCCCCAGACAAAAACACAATCCTGTGTTTCTCACTCTTTCAGCTTCCCAATCTAAACTTCTTCGCTGGCAGGCAGCAACAACTGAAATTTTTAATTTACTTCTGAGTTTGTGATCATCAGTGCTTCTCGCCAAACTTTCCACCTTTTAGGCATGTCATGAACCTGAAAATATCTATGGCACTAGCAAGCCTGATAAGAGTTACTTTGGTGGAAACTGACTGGGTCTTGAGCAGGAATTCAGTACAGTGAATTAATTTATTATTTTCTTGTATAACTTGTGGATCCAGACTGACAGTAATAGTTACTGAATATTTATTTATAGTGGGTGCACTAGGATGTTGCTAGAACCAATATTATCAAAAATATGTTCACGTCACCTTAGCAATAGGAGGAGTATTCTAATACACTCTGTATTGGTAGCCTTTCGTACGGAAATGGCACATTAGTATATTGTATTGGCATCTGGAATTTGAATCTGGTGTGTTGAGACTTTGCCAGCTGCCAGAGTAGTTACATGTTTGTTTTTTTTGGTTTTGTTTTTTCTAAAAGTTATTTCCTCATCTTGAGGGGAAAGTAAATGAGTCACTCTGTTATGAGTTATCCTATTAATTAACTTATTTCATAGAAGGTCATATATTTTTATTTTCAACAAGTGCTCTTGTTTTCTGCTAAGGGTGAACTTAACAAAAGACAGAGAATGTATTTTACCCTATCTACATATTTAACATGAATCCTTACTCTGTAATAAAATAACATGAAGATGGGTAGCCACGTATTCAGTTGCTAACAATGTCCCAAAGTTCATAGAACGGACCTACTATACAGTGATATCTCCAGTGAGTATTCTTTGTGATCCAGCTACAGCTTCTGTGTGCTTAATAATTCTCTGTGGACTTTTTTTTTTAATTAAGCCAGTTGCTTTTGGACCTATGTAAAATTCTAGTGTCTACAACCTCTTACGACAGCAAATCCTGTAGCTTAACATGTCATGTGAAGAACCACTGCTTTTCATTTGTTTTTGGGCTAGACTTTGGCTACTCTTGCTAGGATTTTCTGTTCCTCATACTGAAAGAAACATTAAATAGTTGATGTCTGGTTCGTCTTGGTGCTGCCTATGATTTTATAGGACACCATCATTACATCCCTCCCTCAGCTCTTTTCCAGACAGGAGAATCTTAGTGCTCCTTTCATGAAACTGTGAAATTTCTTTGATTCTTCTCTGAATCTTTTTCAGATCTATTACTTTTTTTTCTTTGAGGTGAGGAGACCAAAACAGATTGTTTCTCGTAATACAAGTGAAAGTGGGTTATGCGTTGGTGTTAGTGTTTGCCCTTTTATTCTGTAAGTCTCTCCCAGCAATTCCCAACACTCAGGTTTTTTTTTTGTTCTTTCTGGCTTTGGATGACTTTTTTTTTAAACTACTACTGAGTACTGAGCTAATATTTTAATGAAAATATTTATTATAACTGAAAAAATCTTACTAGTGGTTACAGTCAGTTTAGATCCCAGTTTGTTATGCATGAAGGTAGGATTATTTTCATTTGTGTATAACTTGACATTTATCTCAGAGAATTTAATCTGCCAGCCCTTGCCCAGTTTCTTAGTCTTATAAAATCCTTCTTTGCATTTGGCTTTTGTCTTTACTGCCCTGAATAACATAATATTGTGGGGAAAATTAGTGATCTTACTGTTTGCCCTGTTCTTTGGGTTGCTTAGGGGGTGTGTTAGACGGCACAAAGCCCAGCCACAGGTTCCAGCAAAACTCCACAGGGGCCTTCTGTTGGTTTTATGACTTGACCATGTGTTTCTGCTATTTCCTCTCTCGTAATCAAATATTTATGTATGAAAGGACCATCTCTCTTACCTAATTGCTGCTTAGTTTTCTTGGAAGCGTTTGGAGAGGAGCCTTTCTGAAGGAATGGCTTTGCAAATCCAAGCTGGCTGTGTCAGCTAGTTTGTCAGTCTTAAGTATCCATGCAGCTAGTGATTCTTTCAACCAACTAATTTCAATTAAAATTATTAAAAAGCTCTAATTTTAAAGAGAGAAAAAGTGATGTGATCTATCACATCTCTACTAGAAAGTAATAGATCTGTCCTTGTATGTCTGAGTGTTACTGGCTTATGCAACTTTCTTAAAAACTGTGATGTTTCTTACTGAAACACTAAAAAATGTTTTCAGATCGGCTGTGCATGATGAAGCTGACCCTGAATGGGGGCCCTTAGTATCATAGCCAATTTTGGGAACTCCCAGGAGACTGGAGAAGTTCAAATCTAGCTGCCTGCCTAAAAGAGGGGGGTAGGGAGAGAGAGAGAAATAAGTAAATTATAAGGTTGATATTTTTATTGCAGTTTCTGGAAAAATATTGTAAGAACAACAAAGAAAATTATTTGTAAACTCTATCTTTATATTTAAAAAACTATTAACTATTTCTAAACTATAAGGAATATAGGGAAAAATATAAAAAAAGGACTAACACTCAATATGGATTTGTCAAAAATAATGTCAAACAAGCCTGATTGTCTTGGATGACAGGAAAACAGGCTTTATGCATAAGGGAAAAACAGCAGTAACGTACTGACATTAGAAAAGCTTTCTACATTGTCTCAGAAGTTTTTAATTAGCAAGCTAGTGGGAAGCATGTGAGATGAAATTGCTATTCTATGGATGCCTGTCCAATTGGAAGACTGTGTCAAAGTAATTATCAATGACTCATGGTGAAATTGGAAAGATGTCTAGTGGAATATGGTGGGAATCTGTAATGTGTTTGAGACTTTCATGAATGTTCTGAATGATGGATATATATTACGCATCCAGATAATGTCAAGCTGGGAACGGTTAAAAATATGCTGGAAAATAGGTTTACATATGAAAAGAAATTTGGCAGATTGAAGAAATAGTCTGAAAAAGTAGGATATGTTTCAACAGAAAATTGATAACAATTAAACCTTTTGGAAGCAAAAAGAGACTTGTGAGGAAATTTATGGACAGTAAGTCGGAATGTTCCTGGTTATCTCTTGAGGATTATTTTACTTTTGAAACGCTGTGCTCTGAGCACCTGTTCTTTGATAGTACAGCCTAAAGTTAGTTGTCTTGTCTTTCTATTATTCTTTCTTATTCTGTGTGACATGCATTCTTACAGCATGATTAGTATTATTCTATATATGGATTGACTATATACATAGGGGCAGGAAGTGCTCAATGTTTTTAACTATTTAAAGTGGTTCTTCATCTTAGAATCATCCATTTGCAATGTCTCAATTGGAGATTTTGCAGGTTTTTTTTCCTAGGTAGATAGTTATTCTCTCTAATCTCTCTTAAGTGTATTATATAGACGAATTAATGTAGAAGGCTTCAATGGAGAGCAGAAGGCTGTGAGGTGGGAAGAACTGGGAGGACACAAGAAATGATTCAGCAGTATTCATTCCCAGGATTGTTGCCTGTCTGTCAAAAAAGGAGAACTAGTTTATCAACTTGGTCTTAGAACCAGCTAATCAACTTATTAGTGTTTATCAGATGACATGCTACTTTGATGACATTATAGTAACTGAATTAGATTTACTGGGACATCTTTAAAATACACTGTAAACTCAGTGGCACAAAATAATGCCCCTTTTCCTTATTTATAAATGTCGTTTTTTACTGCAACATACTTAATACAAAATGAACCACTGCATGCAATGAACAGTGGTTCTCTTTGATTTATGATATGATTATATGTTGTTAGAAATAAATGGTGATTTTGATCCTTTTTTTCTTACAGAAAACCAGGTAATTTTAATTTGCTTAATGTGTTCTTTGAAAACATATTATAAATGTTGATCATCTTTTGAAGTTTAGTTCTTGTCCTGATATTGTAGGAATTTGCTTCTGATTAACAAGATGAAAAGAAAGGATAAACAAAATAGCAAACAGTTCCTTTGAGAGCCTCATAGTTTTGAGTAAAAACTTGTTCCTTGAAATAACTTATATACCTGTAGCAATATGAATAACTCGTAGATTCTGCAATTAACGGAATAGAACTGATAAAATAATCAGAAGGGAAGGATATGCGTAGTAACAAAGTCAGAGCTGCGATTAGCTACTCCATGTTATTTCACATGCTCTTCTTTTTACTTTGATTTGGGTCAAGTATCTAAGTAGAAGAGTAAAAGAAAATACACTAAGAAATATTCTTCAATGATATTTCCCTTCTTTGTATTAATTAAACTGTATTCCTAGTAAAACCGTGATCAGGCTAATGTATACGTTCTTAAACCAAACCAAACCCAACAAACCCCCGTCAACCCAGACATACCATATGTTTAGTTTGCTTTCTGATGCATTACATATCATACAAGGTACACTTTTAGTTATCTTTCTGCTTTGTAAAAGAAAATTTGCTGTAACTTTGCTAGCTTATCTGGGAACTAGCTACTAGAGTTTAAAAAAGATAAAATGTTATGTAAAACTGTCTATAGTTGAAAAATATGTATTAATATAGTCATATAGTTGTTGTTATTATCATTATATATGTTCAAAGAAGCTCATCACTTAACTTTACCCAGTGGTTTCCATGTTTGGGATCAACCTTGCCTGCTTCCAAACTGGACAGTCCATTGCTTAGACCCTCCTGGCATCCTCTAAATGCAAGTCAAAACAAGTTGAAGATCTATTACCTCCTCACTCTGTCCACTTCTGAGACTATTCTTCACCTTTTTTTGAGATATCTTGTTTATGCCCATTGAAATTCAGCATGTTTGATCCTAGTGGAATATTCAGAGCGTTGCCAGCAATTGGGTCTTCAGTTTCAGTTCCCAGATGGTTATTTTCTTCCTTAATATGCATCAGAGTATACACTTGATTGTATGTGATGTGATGAACAAAGGTGGCCCCTTGTTGTTTCTAAATACCGGAGGTGGTCAGAGGAGTTTGGGGGGGTATAAATACCTTGCAGCCTGTCTCACTGTCTCTGTGTAAAAGTGTACAACGCCACAAATTTTGAAGCTGATTGTGAATATTTATGAAGTACAAAGTTACACACAAAAGGTAAAGAAAAGGGAAATGTTCTATTCATGTTTTACTATGCTTCCTGAGGTATGTTATGACGTTAATAAACAAACTTAAGAATAACAAAAAATTTCCTGATATTTTTTTACTAAATATGTCTCTCTTCTAGAAAAATTTATAGATTTAGATATTTTCAACTCGAATTTGTAATATAGTATTTATGACCAATGAAAGTAAATTTTAAGGTATTTCAAAGCCAGTAGGTTCAACATGTTCATTCACTTTATTTTCTGTTTTTCACTGTATTGTTGTTTCTTGCTTTCTTCAGCTTTTTTTTAATGCTTCTGTCTTAAGTCCTGCATGCATACTTGTCGATTTTAACTTTGTTTTGGATGTTTTCACTGTTTTCTTCATAAAAACTCATGTACATTGATGGCAATTTGGGTAAGTGCAAAATATTTCTTCTTTACTTTTTTTAGAAGAGATAAAGTGCTTAAGCATTTAAATGCATGGAATAGATTAAATATTCATTATAGAGCAAAACTTAATTATCTGAAGATCAAAGTAGAAAGAAACAAAACTACATCAGTAGTGGTGTGTTTTTTTTTTCCTAATTTGAAAAGAAAGTTTCTGTCAAAGGAGATGAGGCTAAAATGGCAAGACTCTTCTGCTAAGAGATGATGAGATATAGGTAGTGTGAAACAGGTTGAATAATCCACGCCAGAAGTATATGTGTTGGCTTTTGCGTTACTGTTACGATGAGGAAAGGCTACTAGCTGTGTGGTGTAAGGTGGAAAGAGATAAGGAGGTGGTCATAATGCTGTACATATCCAAGGAAATTTTGAGGAAGTGATAACCCAAAAGTAAGGGTGAAGGGGAGACATAATTATTTTTAACTTTTTTTTTTGCCATGTGATTTTTAAATCTGAAAAATCTGGGTAAGTATTAAGCATAGAAAAAGAATAAGGGAAATGTGTCCTTATAAGTGTGCAAGTATACTTGTTTAGTCTGGACTGATGCTTTTTGGTGGTGTTCTGGTTTAGATAATAATACACATTATATATATTATATTCCATTATATAGCAGAAACTAATGCTTTAAACTATGTGAAACTTTTATCACATGCTAATGGTCATTTGGAAAGCATAGTAATAATAAGTTATATTCATTTGTGCATTTTTGAGATATAAAGAGATCTGAGGAAATTAAGTGTTCATTTTATGTTCTCTTCCCTCCAGTATTTGAGAAAGATCAGGAGCATGAATTTGAGTCTCTAGGATGCGCTGTGTATAACTGTCAGCTGAAGGAGCACTATTGTATTTCAAACAAAAGGTACTTTAGTCATCATGTTAGAAATCAAAAGTTGTTGAAAAAGTGATTTAAACGTAAAAGAGTATGAGCAAAATGCCTATTTTAGTCAGTTGGGTCACCTTTTCTTGGTGATTTTTTTTTTTTTTTTAAATGCAGCATATAGGTCATTCTCAGTTATGGCAGTGCCAAAGTGCTAACATTTTTTTAAAAAATAAAATATTCCAATTGTGTCTTGAAGTCTTAGAAGTGTCAAATAATGAGTGCCAGTGCCTGTTCTTTGTGAAGAACCGTAAACAAAACTAGTAATTTTTAAGGTAAAATAGATTGACTCTATAGCAGAAACAGCATTCCAGTAAAAGGTGTTTGGAACTGTGTAATGCTGTATGACTCAGAATTGTAATCTCATCAGTTTTGAACATATTTGTATCCTTATTTGATGGTATGTCCCTGAGATACTACACGAAGTGCTGCTGCTTCTGTTCATTAGTTGGTATTTTAGCTGAATTTAGTAATTTCATCCTGTTTTTTGAATTTCACTTGCGGCTTCAGATGGATACTGTATTCGATGTTCACCACTCTGTTGTGCTTTGAAGCACAGTTCTGCTGTTCAACAGTGATTGTTGTGGTGCTGTATGGGTAAAACCCTTGGTACCAAAGCCAGGATTCTGACAGTCTCAGAGATGACTGCTTCAAAAAATGTAGATCTAGCAAGAAATAGGTTGGGATAAAACTACCTTTAAGTTATCCTTGTTTTTAGGCTTATAGCACTGCTTGAAGGTATTCCTTCAGTAGATACTGGTGAGCCCCGCCTCAAGTGTGGCAGCTGCTGCTTTTTGCCACCTCCTACTTTAAATTAGAGATCAGTGTAGAGCAGGTACTTTAGTAGGGTACTGTATGCTGTCAGAGTGCCATAAAGAAAATGGGGAGAGAGGTAATTGTATTGTATGTAAACAATTTCAAGTTTTGTTAGAACTGGGAGGTATTGGATATGTCATATAAATAGTAAACTAGTTGATAATGCAGGAACTTATTTTAAAAGCAAGGCATACAAAGCATAAATAAAGTCTCCTGAAGAAGTTAACTAAACACTTAATCTTATGAATAATACCGTTTCTCACAGATATCATAGATAATATATCAAACATTATCCTTGTTGAATTTCTTTTCCACTGATAAGATAGAGCCTGCAGTTTGTGGGGTGGTTTTTTTTATTTCTCTGTTAGCTTCTGTAAACTGGTTTCCTTCTTGCCTTTAAACCTTGAGACTTTACAGTTAATCTTAAAAAAAGGCTGGAAATGAGTCTCCAGAATTTTCCGTTTTCTGAAGTAGGGAAGAGAAAGGGGAGGAAGCACTGGAGGAAAAAAAAGTCATTCCTTTCCTCATATGTTTTTAGTCTTTACTGTTTCAGATATTTCCCCTCATTTTGGTCCTTTCATCTTGAATTTTCTGAGAGTTGTCCTCAATTTATCCACCAGGCAGTTGATAATGCCATATTCTGTTAGCTTGCAATAGGGGACTCCATCCCCTAGGCTACTTCTGAAAAGCACGATCCATGTTATTTTTGTTTATCTTTAAATTATATGCATATATAAAATAATCTTGCATGACTGGTCTTAACCTTCATATTTTCTGTTATGTTTGAGTTCATAAGATGCATTTCAGATTGTTGTCTCGGAGCAGGGGAATGTTTTGATGGTGACTTAACCTGTTAGTCATTGATTCAATTTTCTTCTGAATTTTTGCCTGTCTAGGAGTTATGGGTTATTAAAATCATGCAGCGTAAGATTCTGACTTTACCTGTTGTTTGCTCTGTTCAGGATGTCTAGCAGTCCTGACTATAGAACTGTGTATTTCTCTGGTGTCAGACAGTCGGTTGTAAAAGCTGTCAGTTGCAAGATATGATTTGCTACTTGAATTTATTGCTAGAATATCTGTCAGTTGAGTTGGCAAAGAAACTAGCGTTCAGGAGCCTTTGGTGTATTTTATAGAGGATAACTGGTTCAGATTGGATTGCCTGTAGCAGGAGCAAAGAACTCTTGAACTTAGTAATTTTAGAATATTTGGCCTGTGGGATGGGGAAATTGTATTTACTTTTTGAATTTCCTTAAGCATCTGCCACAATGTAGTTATTGCTCTTACTCTTGGTGTTTGAAGATGATATACAAAGCTAACAAAACACATGTGAAAAGCAGGCAGTGGATTTCTTGTGAAGTACTATTTAAACCCTGAAGGGAAAGGAATAAATGATGGTTTTGCCAAAAGGAAAATACTGAGGCAAATAAATGTAAATATTTTGGTGTTAGAGACTCGGAGAACACTGAGGTCTTGTAAGGTAACCTCTATTGCAGTTCTGTCTATAATTGAATGAGAGTGTTGAGGTCTTTACTGCATCACGCTTCTGTAGAAGAAAAGCAAAGGTCAGCAGAAACTAGAGAAAAAGCGTAGCACACATTGAGATGCAGCTTCAGAGGAGCAGCAAGCACTGAAACAAGGTCTGCTTTTTACACAGACTCAAGTTTTCCATTTAATTGACTTCAGTATTAATTGTACAGAGTGCAATTCTCACTGCAGACTCTGTGTTTGAGCTGAAAAAAACCACGCAGAGGCAGAGGATTGTGCTTCGAAAATTAAATACTTCCTATGTATTTTTTCTTAAATCATGTGTAAATGATGTTGTATGGCTCTTTGAATTTGTAGGTAGAAAGTCTGAAAGAATAGTCTTGTTAGTGTGAACTTTCCTCTGTTACTAACTCCAGACAGCTAATGGCTGCTAGTAAAGCACAATGTTATTGACTTACTCAGTGGAGAAATGCCTAAATATCATGGTACGTTATTCCTGCTGGATACAGTAGAAGATAGAAGTGAAATAGTGGGTTGCTATTTAAATTTTGCTATACCAAAGCATTACTAAAATTTTTTAATCCAAACTTGAAAAACGCTGTTTGATATCAACAGATCTGTGATAGAACCCAACTGGTTGGGTATATATATTGAAGTATATATGTAACTCTACACCTACTTACATGTATTAAATTAATTATCATTATTAATAATTATCATTATTATTTATCATTAAAAATGATACACATGTTGGGATATTCAGAATGTTTTGCATTCAATTAATATTAGAGTCCTTCCCTGTGTCAAACATTTCTGCTATTCTCTGAGCAATAGAAAGTAAGCTGTATCTCTTTGAATTTTGAGGGAAACCAAAATTCCCAATTGCCTTTTGTTCTGTAGCCAAAATAGTATTTCTTCCCATGCGACACTGAAAACGTACCTACTTGTTAGCACAGCTCTCTGGAATACCAAGTATGTTACCTATGTAAAAACTATTTAAAATAAAGATTTGTACTGAGTTTGATGTTAACAAATACATCTAGGTACATGTTATATTGTCTTAATTGGTTTGGTATATATTGTAAATAACAAAATGAACCCACAACTCTTATAATTCTGGAGATGGTTAATACTGCTATGAAAATGACAATATCCCACTGGAATAAGATTACAGTATTCTAGAAATCTGAAGTTCTTCCTACAAAATTTGTGTTCAGAAAGACAGTGTTTTATGCTGGTGTAAGTTCTACTAGGAAGTTTCTGATACTTGAGAGGTCTGGCATAATTTTTAATCATTGGTTGAAAAATACTGCTTAAAAGGCCATCACCCTCTTGTGGATAAAGTTTATTTATTTTGATTTTCTATTATGATTATTTTAGTATTTTTATTCTTCTATTTATAACATATAACTCATATTCTTAGTCTGGTTGAAATGTGGTAATGAATGAGTTGCGTTATTGCATAACTGTGCAAATAATCTAGTACTTTCCTTACATGAGAGAGAGATTTTTGTCTTCACATTCCCTAGTGGAGTTAAGGAAGGAGGCAACTATGGAGTAGACAGCACAAAAGTTGCTTGAGAAAGCAAAACCAGGCATTCTTCATCCTGTTCAGGCAGTTCATCCTCTGAAGAAGACCTGCCAGAATGATAATTTGAACAATTAGACAAGAATACTCATGATAGACTTTTCCACCTGAAGACACTGCATTATGCTGACTTCAGGACTGCGAAATGAACAAGTGGTGCCAGTCTGGCAAAGTCCAAGAAAATGATTTCTAAATAATATTTTAGAGAAAAGGTTGTTTTCTTAAATAAGTGTATAGGTATAACAATAAAACATGAGTTGAAACCACTACTAATAAAAATTCTAGGGTTTTGTATAAAGCAGTCCTTCACTGTATAGAGAAGTGATGCCATCAATGGCCAAGTGTAGAATGGAATATCAGAAGGAAAACTTGGCAAATTAAAAAATTATCTTTAGGAATATGTTTTCCAATGTTTGTTTCAACTAGAAAGTCTTTTTTTTTTTTCATGTCACAGTGGTCTCAGAAGAACTTGGTGATTTGATCCAGTGGGAAACTCTATTTGAAAACTTATGGTTCCAAAATGTTTCTAGATGTTCATTTCCTAGATGTGTCCAATCTGAGTCATTTTGTTTCAAATATACAAGGTGGAATCTACTCTTTATTTGATATCCTTGAACTAATCTTTTGGAATAGCTTGAGGATAAAATATGTTAAAAACTTGGTCCCATATTTATTAACTTAAGAATTTTACGGCAAATTGTGTTAGTGTTGTGCTTTTAATATTTCAGATATTTTAACGTTTCTCAATTGAAAAAAAAAAAATATCAAAAACCCCAACCAAAATCCAACAGTAGACAAGTAGTTTGGGAATAAGGCATCTTTGCCTGCTTTCAAATTGGTCCCAATTTCTGGTTTTTATGTGGCTGTGTTTTCCCCCTTGCCTTTCTCCCCTATCTATATTTCTCTGCATTTGCTGCATGTGTCTGCCAGTTTTGGAGAACAGTATTCTTGTCCACCTGGCATTGTTTATTTCAGGGTTACTTTTTCAGTCCCCCTGTGGGTGCTAGATAATGGAAAATTTGTGCAACTCAGCATTATATGTATGTCTTTTTGAAAGATGTCCCATTGTGTGTAGAATTTCCATCTTTACGTTCTGATGTAAGTTTACCCTTAATTGCTTTCAGGGCATTCTTTTACCCTTTGGACATCCATTAGGAATGGATGATTCAACTTGTAGAGTTTTGTTTAAAGAATGTTTCACTTAATTTTCATTTATTTCTAATTCTGCTCTTTGTGGGTTGTGAAAGTATTTCTCCACTATTTTAATATCCAGACCTGAAGTTCATGAGCTTTGACAAATGTGTGGGGTTTAATGTCTTCTGACCTTTGCCATCTCGTTCTTTTCCTGCAGGACTTTGGATCTTAGTGAGATGTGTCACAGAGCACTTGCAAAGTCACTTTATTTTTATGCCAGCTAGCAATCTTGGGCATTCTTCTCCCAATAGTTGTCATTAGAATTTGTATGTCGGCAAAATGTGCTACATCAGGGACACAATGGTTTCTTTCACGGGGTTAATTTTCATATGAATCACTTCACTGACTGCTCCCATCTAGTCCTGTGCTGGTGTAAAGCAGATAGGGGGTTGAGTGGCCTAGAGTGCCAGACGAAGGTGGCATCTCAAATTCTGGCAGCAGCTCAGATTCTGCTGCTGAGTCTGTTCTGCTGAGGCTCGATTGCTTTTGGCACTTAAACAATTTCTTGAAAGAAAACTTGAGTCTTTGTTTCGGACATACCTCAATGGGCAAAGAGAATAATATTTAGACTAACTTATGTATTCTGTACTGGCATACTTGTGTCGTGAGAAAATGATGAATACTGATATTCTTGTGACTGCAGAGTACAACACAATTTGCCATTGAACTCTGTTCTCGTTGGCAGGTCAGTAGTGCATTTTAGCTCTGTCCTCTTTGGTGGTTTATTTTCACTTCTTTTTCATATGTGTGTAAATATTTTTTTAATTCTATCTTGATATAATCTGAAGGGTTGGCTTTTTTCAGTGACTTGATTAAGATCAGTCTTTCCCTACTACCATGGGAATATTTGGGTGGTTTTTCTTCCTTTCTTTTTAATCCTCGCTTAATAGTGTCTACAACAGTTTTAATTCTTTCAGCTTTGAAGGCTTATTTTCCTCATATGGTTTTTTCTAGAACTAAGTAATTGTGTGTTAATAGTTATAAGAGATGAGGAATTCTATAATGTGCAGGAAAAGCCTAGTTTTTAATGAAAAAATATAGTAAATATATTTTGTATCCTCTTCCTTTCATTTATTGCTTAATTCATTTTTACCAGATGGTAGAAAATTCTGGAAAATATTTGACAGGGTTTGCTGCTATTCTTGTTTTTAATTCAGCTTGCAAAAGGCTACTGGGAAGATTATGATGAAGAAGAGTGAGACAATTTGTATACACTCCTTATTCATACCATTTACACGTCTTACATGTTCAGTATTATCCTGCCCTTTTCTGTTGTGCTGTTCAGCTGGGACTGTGCGTTTCCTTTGATTCTGAAATTTAAAGCCTGCAGTATCTTGAGGTAGTAATTCTGTACTCCAGAGCATGGCTACTCACCTACTTTCTCCAGATTGACAAGCTAAAGCATTTAAAGAACAAAGCCATAATGTATTTCCTCTTTGTTGGTGCTTTGTATAGTGTGGTCATTAAAAGCAATGTTTCCTTCTATTTCACTGTGCTGGAGAGAAACTGTACAAGGCGTCAGTCACATCTGAGAGGATAAAAACCTTAGGTATGAGGAACCATGCAAAAAAGACAAGGTTTCCAGTTCCCCCAAATATTTGTCCTTCCCTTTCTCCATGAGTAAGTACATGGACTGGAGTGCTGTACTGCAGTACCAGTTAACTGAAACAAGTAATCATTTGGGAACATGGATGTGGACATAACAGAGGACTTTGTAAATATTTTTAAGCCATTGTAATGAGCGTAACAATTGGTAAACTATTTTTCAAATATAAAAGTGGTACTTTTTTCCTATTGGCAAACTGTAGTCTAATCAAAATGTGTTTACACTGCTGTCTTTACAGTCCAGGAAAGAGGAACATCTCTCTCCTGATAATCTGGAGCGAGTCCTTCTAATGAGTCAGAGTGAATTCACCTTCTCTAATAAATGAGTATGAGAAAATAGATGATATATTTCACATTGTTTAACTTGCTGCTTATGGCATGACTTTTCAGATATACACAGATTATTTAAATACTGAAGTCAGGCTTCACTTTTTTGGCAGGAAGAACGTCAGATCTGCAGGTTATAAGCTATAGGTGGAGGAAAGAAGATTTTGATGCAAATTCTGGAAAAGCTGAAGCAGTATTAATTAAAGCCAATGAAAAAAGTGACACCTCCTCCCCCCCATCCAAAAGACAATATCTGGTCTATAAGATAACCATGTCTTGAGATGTTCCGTTCTTTGTTTTGAATACTAGGAAGTGTACTTTTTCAACTAAAACATGAAATAGTATGCAGCAGATGATCATTTCTATTATAAAATTATTCTGAAGTGACGAAACTTTAGGCTTTAGATGTGAAGCAAGAAAACCCAAACGAAATCAGTAAATAAGTAGCTTCCTTTTTAGATTAAGAAGCAGTGCTGTCTTTGTGCATGGATTTTGCATTTCCTACAGCTATTATAGGAGAATAGAGAAGGTGGATATTCTTGTCACCTGCAGAGGTAAGCAATGGATTTCTATGTTGCATTAGGTCTAGAATCCTAAAAAAGATTCTGCTGCTTTATCTTTTGTCAAAACAGTAATCCAAAGAAAAGATTCGCATTTAAATTATTAGCAACTTTAGATCAATACATTTGCAACTGTTAGATACCTAAAAGCAACGCTGACCATACCATTAAAGAGAACTCCATGATTCAGCATGGCTAACTTCACTAATAGATTGTTTTATAAAGCCACTTTCGTATCTATTTCTGTTAAATTTTAGCGAAAAGTTCATTGATTTTTAGACCAATATGTATCACAACTCTGCTACTGTATGGGTAAAATATTGGGTAAATTACAACTTCAGGTTGCATCAGAAAGGAGAGTATTTCCTGTGATACCAAACATAGATGAAGCTTTATTTCAAATAGGCTATTAATTTCTTTAGCATTTCAAGAAATCATACTGAAAAATTTACTTATGCTTCCATGAACTCATGTAAAACGAATGAAGGAAGAAAAAAGGTGGGAATTCAGGAGAAGCCAGCAGGGATTTTGGCAGATTGCATAGTAATGCTTAACAATTCTAGTATCACTTATAGTGGTGTACAGAGATAGGTAACTAGACATGCTTCTGCAGTTCACAATCCCATTTCCCCATTGCTTGATCAGAATATTAAGGAAAATAGAGCAGTTCGGGATAGATGCTGTAAGGAACAAGTATATACCTGCATGTTTGCAGTACTTATAAAATGCTGCCTGTGCACAACTACATTGTTGAACTTTGCATTTCAAATTTATAATTCTTGTATATGAAGCAATTCTCTTGATCTGCCTACATGTTACTGAGATAACGTAGTTTTTGTCTTTCAATCTCTTTCCATTTTCTGCCATTTTTCTTATGGTTTCTTTTGCTTCAGCAGTCTACTTTTCAAACTGAATAGTATTCGAGCAATGAGTCGAGTAATTCTGAACACAATTTTAAAACAGGTTTCTATAGCGCTAGCTTATTTTGGTTTAAATTTTCCTTTAAGCTGGGCAAAACCTAAATGATGCAGCAAACTAAAAGGCCTTAGTAATGTTTCCTATTGAAAGTGTCATGTTTCAGATTTTTTGTACAGAAATCTGTAAAATAATTTAGCTGTTACTATAGTAACTATTAAAGAAACAAATATTTTAGATTATGCCTGTATTTCTTAAAATTGTGGTGGCTTGATTCCAGAAACAAAAAAACCTCTGTACAGCAGCTAAAGGAGCTCATGCTCGGTTGTGTATGGGCAGCTGGAAGTATTATTCACTGAACAAACATGCTCTTTGTTGTTTTTAGCCTGTTGGATCTACTGTAGATCTTGAAGTTCAGAAACCCTATTGCCAAGGGTTTCATAGCTTCTAAGCATATGAATTTCATTCCTACATTGCTTTTGAGTATGGTTCTCTGCCATCAAATCACTTAATTTGCCTTCATCAATCACAGAAAAGTATTTTTATACTTCAATGATCGAGGCTTTGAGTTTTTTGAGTGTGAAATACCACATCAGCTTTACATCAGCTCAGAGTATGATTTGCACTATTTTAGCTGCACAGATTCTTGCTGTGCTCTAATGGGATTTCATGATTAAATATCAGCAGAACTGAAGCCAAATCTGACCTTTAAGACTACTATAAATTTTTCTAAATAAATATTCCCATTAATCTTTTACTAATATTATCCTGTATTTAAAAGTTCAAAATTTAACTCTTCATAGTCATTGATTACCAAAATATAAATCAGGAGGTTTCATATCAGTAGAACGCAAGAACAGTGATTGTGCCTAAAGGAATACAAGAAATACTTTTCTTGGGGTATCTGATTCCTTGCTGTTGATTTCATTTTGGTTTTTAATTTTAGTTGTAGCTGATGATTTAGAATAATTCTGTGGAGTATTTCAGTGCCTTCAGTGTGAAACTATACACTTTCACACAGGGGTTGCAGCACCTCTGCTACGAGGACAGGTTGTGGGAGCTGGGGTTGTTCAGCCTTGAAAAGAGAAGACTTCGGGGGGACCTAATAGCTGCCTTCCAATTCCTGAAGGGAACCTACAGGAAGGCTGGGGAGGGACTTTTTACAAGAGTGTCCACTGACAGGACAAGGGGAAATGGGTTTAAGTTGAAGGAGAACAGATTTAGATTAGATTGTAGGAAGAAATTCTTCAGTACGAGGGTGGTGAGACTTTGGAATAGATTGCCCAGAGAGGTTGTGGATCCCTGCTCCCTGGAGGTGTTCAAGGCCAGGTTGGACGGAGCCTTGAGTAGCCTGGTCTAGTTAAAAGGCGTCTCTGCCCATGACAGGGAGGTTGGATTAGATGATCTCTAAGGTCCCTTCCAGCCTATGCCATTCTATGACTTTGAGGCCTGCCTTCTACAGTGTCTGTCAGTTCTAGTTCTTAACTCTGTGCTCTTGGTAATGATCCAATCAATTTTTTTTAAATCATCTTTAATGGCAATTCTGAACCAGTAATTAAGGAAAGGTGATGGCCACTGATGCCATCTGGTAGGGGAAAAACGGAGACTGAGACAAACAGCCCAACTGTCTCTCTCACAGGGAGAGGGATGCGTGTTGGGGAAGAGACTGTTGAGGAATCACACTAATCAGAGTTACAGGATGAGTTTTGAATGGATAAGGAAGTCTGGCCTATTTGGCATCAGAGCTATAGTCTAAATATTAATTTCAACCTAGATGTCATTTGAACTTTTTTTAGTCTTCTGGCTAGACTATGGACATATCAGTGGATACCGTGTTTGATAAGCTATGTCTGCCATTTTTTCCAAGTTCTTGTTTAATTAATGAGGTTGACTTGGAACAGTTGTGGATTTGCTGAGTTGTGGACTGCCCCTTTCCTTCTGTGCAAGGAGCACAGAACAGAAGAATAGGTTAATCGTGCTGCAACCTCAAAAGCTTATTGTTAGATTTTAGTTCTTCATGTTGAATGAGTAGATTGTTGTCCCTTCAGAACTTTGGGCCAACAAGTCTCTTTGAACTGAGGATGAGAAACCAAGAACCGAAAGGGAAATTGCAGTAAAAAACTGAAGTAAACGTCCTTGCAAAATTTAATGAATGATATTTATTAAAATGTTTATTAACAGAAGCACTAAGAAAATTTGTGTTTAACAGTGCGTAATACATAACTGGTAAAAAACTAGCTGGGAAATGCAATATTCATCACTAATTTGATTTTTAATGACTTTGATTGCTATCAGACCTTCCTTTTCATAGAATAGCTAAAGAAGCTATGAAAAAGTATTTAATGCTCTTAAAATACATATTTCTGTTTAGGCTGCTGTTCGAACAACCAGTTCCATGCTGTCCCTACTGTTTAGCTGTATCAAAAGGCATGCACTTTGAGAAATGTTTCACTGTCTTTGATTCTTTGCTTTTAGTGGACTGTTTATAGTCCACTCTTAGTTTAGCATTGCCTGTGTTAAAAACCAGAGTTTATTTATGCTTTTAGTTATTTAAGCCTCCAAATGTTCAATAGCACAGATGGAGTGTACTCTAAATTACTTGGCTATTAATATTTGATCTGTAGTTGCATCTTGGTACATGTTACAACCTGAGCCACATTCAAATTATGCTGGCTTTCTTCTGACTTACGCTTTGTACCTAATTTTTACATGGATCAAGAATAAAATATACTTAAAAGTAGTATTAGCCCCCCCATCCCGAGCTCAATTCATATTTATTTTTGAACAACTTAAAAGATATGGATGAAGTTCTCTGTCTTCTAAATTAAATAACCTATATTTATGTTACAGTTATTATCTGGAGGATATGTGATAGAAGCCAGAATTTACAAAGGAATTTAGATTACACCTCCTTGGTGTAGTGGAGGATTTCCCTGCCCATGGCAGGGAGGTTGGAACTAGATGATCTTTGAGGTCCCTTCCAACCCTAACCATTCTATGATTCATTCTATGATTAGCAGAATAATTCATAGTTCTACTCTAATTTTTAGGCACCCAACACTTTCCATGTAATTTTTAAAATTTTTTTCTTGTGTGTAGAATCCATAATCAGTAGCTGTTCAGGGACCAGGAATTCCCTTTCTATTGTCAGCAGAATGCCTCTGCAATAAGTTAGTCATAGTTCTTTTATTAAGCTCTTTCTGTTCCTATGAAATTTTCATTCTTGGTTGCACAGTGCCAAAGCTTTACTGTATTTCCTCTAATGACTTTTAGATATCTCCCATTTCCCTTTAACAGCTTTTTTAATGAATAACCCAGTAAAATAATTGAGATTTTTTCCTAATATCTTAATGGAATTGTCTTTACTAGCAACATAAAAAGTGTACCTTTGCTCTCAATAACTAGTGTGGAGTATCCCATTACACTGTATAATCTCAGACAGATACAAATCAGATTTGCCTGGGTAGTAGGGGGAGTTTTTAACCATATGGCTATGATTATAAATTGTGACAAAGAATGTCTTCCACTATTTTTGTCTTTCCATATATGCATGATAGGGCCTTTGGGACCACAATGATCAAAGCTAACAAAAATTTGAAGAGAGAGGACCCTCTGCTCATTTTTTCTTTTAGGATAAAAGCTGCAGTGTATCTTTTTATCACAATACTTTCTTATGAGATTTTGTAGCTCAGCAGTGCCCAACTAAAGATATGTGCATGCTCCTCTCTTTTCAGTGAGGTTCAAGACCCAGCTATTGAAAACCTGTGTGTATCCAGTTTTCATGGCTGCAGCAAGTAATTGTTGTCTAGGATTCTGACCAGTATATTTAGCAAGCAGTGTCAACGTATGAATGGATATAATTTAAAATATATAGTTGAAATATCAACTTATTTTGGCTACTTTTTCTAATGGAAATTCATGAAGCAAGTAAAACTGGAAACTTTTACCATAAATGAGCTACTGTTACCCTTTCTGATGTTCGCTTTGGACACTGAAAATGATGACAAGAACAGACTATCTGTTGACATTTTCAGTATGTTGATAGGAAAGGAAGGTTTTATTTCAGTTTTCAATCTTAATCATATAAAGGCTATTTCTGTTTGACCAACTTTTTAGTTATGCCTGAGCATAACTAGCTTTCCCCTTGATAATAAAATTCCATCAACATCATTTAATAAATACACGAAAGGTCTGGAGTAGCTGCTGGTTTAGCATGTTGGATGCCTTTTCACATCTCTTACAGCTCTTCATGGTGAGCCGCTGTGTTTTGTAAGCTGAAACATGAATACATTAATAAAGTCTGAGTGATGTGTCCTTATTTGCAATGAAATGGACCAAAATAATAAGATAAGTCTTCTGACACTTCTCAGAATATCATGTAAGTGTGGAAGCACTTTTCAGTTGGCTGTTCGTGTAAATCAGTGTTACATTGAGTATTTTGACTCTTAGATATCTGTAATGCTCTTTGCTTCCATTAGATGGTTGGTAGCCTTTGGCAATTCCAGGATCCTTCATTGTGAGACTAAAAATATCTTGTCACACAAAAGTAGTTTGAAGACTGACTGCTGCTTCCTTTGTTGGGGAAATTAGCGCTCTGGATGGTTTGTTTGTTTGGTGTCATGTTGTGCCCCGCCCCAGTCTTGTGTAACATACCACTTTTATTCTCTGAACTGTTATGAGATGGAAGAGCTTGTTTTGTTGAAACTTTAAAGATTTTGAAATTTTCCGTAAGAATTTTAGTGATTTGTGCTTGGGTGGCTGCTGTATCAAACAGCTGCAGAAAGTGAAGATGTGAGTCTTACATTTTTTTAAGAAAATATAGATCTGTTTTCTTTGAAATTGAGCAAGTACACAAATCAGCATCCACATGATGAAATGTGCAGATCGAAGATAATCTTCCTTAGGAGAGGCCAGAGAACTCTTTGGAGCAGCAGTGACACTGAACGTGTAGCCAGGCCCATGGCATCTTCTAAAGAAGCCTGTAGAGTGAACTGCAACTAAACTTGTCAGTAACAACAGCACCTGCAGAAGTTATGCATGGATCTAAATATGCAAAAATGTTTAAATCTATAATAAGTCTGATGTAGTAGAAAATATCTGGTCTACATATAATCTGAAGTAATTGCTGAAAAAGCATATTGTGAGGTGAGTCACCCTGTTTGTTCCTTGTGGGTTTACTTTTACAAGTCTCTGAAGTAGGTTAAAGATGACCCCATCTGTGGTTTAGAAAAAAAATTTATGAATAAGCACTCTATTTATAAAGACAAATCAAATTTCTGCTTGACTCTGGAACTATAGTTTTATTTTTCTAAATCAGAATCTAAATTATTTTACTCAGAGTTTTCTCAATTTTAAAATTTGCATGGTGTTCTGAGAAAACTGCGAATTAATGAACTAAAGCAAAATCTATAAACTTAAAAATAATAGCACTGCAGTATTTTGATTGCTAATTTAACAGAGAAAACAGAAAAGGATTTAAAACTATTTCTTTGTTAGTATGACATTCTACCTGTGCATAGTTTTATACACAGTGAGAATAAACTAACATAGCAAATTTAAAACAACATGAGAAAGAGAAATTGTCTATGTTTATATATAGTACATTCATCAATAGCATAACTGGAAAACAAAACTATTTCTGAAGCCCAATTGAAATGTTTATAAAAAAACACAAACCACACTAAAATCACCAAAAACTTGTGAGGAGAGTAAATATTATTCCCCAATATTTGAAATAGAGGAATTTCTTGGCCTATGTCATGGCTGAGGCTGAAATAATAAAATATTCAAACAAGCCATATTTCTTTAAAAATCTACCATTAGTGTTTTGTCAGTGGAGCAATGGGATAACAAAGCATTTGAAGGGAGGAAGAAAGCAGCTGGCATACAGAAAGAGTCAGAACTACTTTTTAGGGTTTGGTACACTTGGAGAGGTTTTCTGTAGCTCTTAGTTGTTTTAAGTGCCGTAGGTATACACCATTATTGGATTTTAACTAATCTCTTTTCTGGCAAATCAGTTAAGTACTCAGATTCCTGAAGAGATTAACTCAAATTGCTAAAATCATGTTGTTGTTAATTTTTTAGCATTGTGGATTACACGGGAAGCACTGCAGTTTGTTAGATAAAATGCCAGTTACAAGTAAATGTAGCACCATATCCATAAATATCTAACACTGTTACGAGTGCAGGGAAAGCTGGTGAGGGCACACACTGATGAAAAGAAACTTGATCCTAAATGCCTAGTTTGAACTTCTGGAGAGAAGCCAAGAAAGCATAGTTATCTTGATTAATGCCAACCTCAGGTGTACTGGAGACACAAGCAAACTCTAAGCTCACCTGAGGGGAATATTAATTAGCAGTAGCACACCTACTATTCTGTCTTGAGTACTTAATTGCTTTAGCCCAGATGAGAACAGTGATTCATAAAACAGAATTTAATGACTGTATTAGAAAAATGGTTGTGAAGATGCACATAAATTATTCCTTAGAGTAACTTCCTCTGTAACATGAAATAGGGAATGCACGTTTAGCTTTATATATCACATACTAATTTAATGTTCTTTTTCTAAGATATTAGTGCAGTTTGATTTATTTTAAAAAAATACATAACTGACTTCTTCCAACGTATTAGAGTAATATTAGAATGTTCATTTGGACATTTCATTAGGTGGAGAAAGAAGCATGTATTTCATGGGTCAAATCCCATGGTCCCAACTGATTTCTATTGGGTGAGGTCATGTCTACCACTAAGACATTTTATCACTGAAACTTTTTTCGCCTTTCAGCTGCCAGCTTTGCTGTGCTGCTGAAACACATGAATGCTTGGCTGCTTTTGCTGGTGTCACTCCTCACTGAGAGATGTTGCATTGGCAAAGGCACTGCATGTGGTGGGTAAGAGCCCAGAGCTTACAGCTGCTGACATTGCTGTATTACTGGAGTGTGTCCAGGCTGGCATTTTGCCAGCAACTGAATGTCAGCTGAGGGTTTGTGTCATTTGTGAAGGTGGCTTCAGTGGAAGGACTGGATTTTGCCTGCCTTATTTTGAGATATTCTGGATGTTGTGGAGGCATGGCAAAAGGGAGGCAATATCTTAGCACAAAAACTGGCTGTATATGACCCATCCAAAATACAAAAAATATAAAGTGATCATTTTGAGCTATTAACTTAATTAAAAAATGTTCATAACGTTATTATAGAAACATTTATTTTTAAAAATGTAATTAAGCAATGAAATTGTTTCATTAGGAACACTGTGCTGTTTTAGATGCATGCCTCTAACTGAATTTACTATGCCCTGAGACTACTTACATCATTCTTACCATGCACTGAAGCTGTTGACATAAATGCATATGTGGTGGTGGAAAAACATTCTGTTATTAATAAACGTATGTTGAGAGATGAGGGCTATGACTTAAAAATATTACTGAAACTATTCTAATATATTCTAATAAAAATGGGAGTCAGTTGAAAAATTGTGAACACTATTTTTGGTAATTTTTAAATATCTTTTGTAACTGCTGCTTGTACCTTGGTAAAGGAAAAAATCTAACGTAATAGCAGAAAGTAGGGTGGCTTCTGAGTACATCTGGAATGTACCATAGTCTTGGTACTAAACATGGTAAGAAAGCAAGAGTCTGAAAGCCTGGGCTTTTCATTCCTTGAACTGATGGGAATGCGGCACATACAATGCCATTGTTGGCATAGGCAATGTGGTTTGAGATATCTTTTTTTAAGATAGAGAAGAATGTTCATTTTAAAATTAGTTTGTGCAAGCTTGAACTTAATGCTTTGAAGGGAGATTGTGAAAAATGCCTAGGGAAATTGGGAGCAGATCTCACTAACTTCAGCTGTTGAATTAGTGGTGTGAAATTCTTTTAAGGTCTTGCAAAATCCCATTCTGAAGTAGAACATAAGTTTTGAAAAAGTAATGCAATGCATGCTTTATAACATTTAACCTTTCAGTCATGAAAATGTAACAGTGTAGTAACCACGAGGAAGAAAGCTGCTAATTGATTGTATATTAATATTTTATATTAATAGTGCCTTGTTCACTTGCTGTTAAAATAATACTGAGAAAGTATGACCCAACTCTCC
This sequence comes from Tauraco erythrolophus, assembly GCF_009769465.1. Lineage (NCBI taxonomy): Eukaryota > Metazoa > Chordata > Aves > Musophagiformes > Musophagidae > Tauraco > Tauraco erythrolophus. The sequence continues at coordinate 14,551,097 of NC_141476.1, forward strand.
TTTTTTCAATAAAAATTAAAACATTCTTGAAAATTGTCTATACAAGACTCCAGTGTTTATTGGAGTTTTTGTTTATAGGTCTCTCTAGAAGCTTTTCTACTGTTATCTTTTCTATTGGTATTCTGAATGATCCTATAGAAACAATTCTGTAGGACTCTGTGTTTTCTGTTTAAAGATATATAAACATCTACTTTGTTTCTTTGTATATATAAAGGACTTTGTATACAACAAGGAAGCATATTGATATTTTTATGTTTTAGTGTGTGGGAAGCTGCTTTAATATTTCAGTTTAATGTAGTGCCAATGGCATATTCTTTGTCAACAGTCCAATTTATAAAATAGTCTACTGAAACCCATGTATTTTAGTTCTATCAAAATATATGTAATATAACATCAGTGTTATATCAATTGAATCAAAGAATGTCTAAAAAAATCTCCTCTTCCTCCAGTAAATAATACTGTATTCTCTCAAGAGGTACCTGAAAATCCTGTCTTGATGAGAATATTTTTTTTAATATGTGTATGTGCTAACTTTTCATTACAATGCATTTATTTTGGTGGTTATGCAGCAAGAACAGGGAAGAAACAGTAAGAGTGCCTCAGAAGTTAGACATGGAGTTTGTTTATTAATTTATGGCATTCACAGCATGCTGTAAAATATGTTTAATAATATATTGGCCCAAGAGGAAACTATTCAGACTTTATAATAGTGAAGCATCCAGAGACTTAAATATTCCTTTAGCTTCTACTTCATAGATTACGATCGTATTCATAGATTCATCTTCCTCTGTGACAAAACTGAAATGGAACACTTTCAACTTCCGGTGCCAATTTTCAATGTGCCAAATCTAACTACCTTCAGTCCTTTGCTTTCCAGCAGAACTACCCTCTGCTTCACAAAGGAATAAAAAGGGTTGAAGTCTTGCCATTAAAATTGGCATTTCAACAATGTACTGTATTATTTTTATTGAATGTTTATTTATTTAACAAAGTGATAGTCAGATTTGCCAATCAGTGCCCCATTGTGTAATGTGATATAAAGCCCACAGGAGAAGACAGCTGCTAAGAAGTATTTAGATACTCTTGGACAGATTGGAGAAAAAATATTTTTGGAATTTCAGATTTTTTTGATGCAGTGACAGATGCAGATCTTTGATGCAGTGACAACATCATCAACTTCCAGTATCAGATTCACAAAAGATTGTTACTAGTTGGTTTCTCTCAATGTTGTCTTTGGCGTAGGCTGTTCTGTATGTAGGCAGGTATAAAAAATTGAAGGTCTTCATCATGCTTGTGCTCAAACTTCTTATCTGCTGTCTTGAGTATTTGCGTATTTACTGCTTTGTCTCGGCTCCCATCTTGCTTCCCCAGTTGTGTCTTTTTATGCCTCTTTCTAGGTCAAACTCTTTTCCTCACCTGCTGTATTATTTTCCGCTAGGCTTATTATTTCTCAGTGAGCTGTTTTTCTATGCATTTCTGTATATTCTTGCAGTGTTGCTTGTATCTGTAAGCCCACCCTATAGGTGATATCTCTTCATATGATCTATTTGTTTTTCCCACCTCACGTGGGATGCTGGCTAAAACATTTTTCTGGTTTCAGTTCGTTACCATTCTTTCATCAATGCGTTCTTCTAGCTTTCATCGTGTTTTTTGCCTCACGGAAGCTTTAGCATGATTTTGTGTCTGAGGTTGCCTGTACAGTTGGAGAATGTCTTTGTACAGATCTAAACAAGTATTAGGGTTTGCTTAAATGAGTTTTAACTATTGTTTCTGTTGGTGTTGCCTTCTTTCTATTGCCATAACTTTCCCTCTAAATTACAGTGTAGGAGTTTTTAAAAAAACAAGCTTGTTGAACTGAAGGAGTGTGAAATATTTGATAATATGACTCCTGATCTCTCTTGTTTTAATTTTGGCTTTGCTAACTGAATATTTTACTATACATTTGTGAGAAGAGAGAGAGGGGAATATCATGTTCTTGATGGTAGAGGTAGGCTATGTTTCATATGCGGCTTAAAAGTAATTATTATGAGCCAACAGAAGGGTGTTACTGAATGTTGAGAGAAATAGTATGACAGCAGAAAAGGAAAAAATGAAGCAGATGTACCATATGTTACTGTGCGTTTGTTTTCTGTAATGAAGCCACGGAGCATGCAAGAATAAATGTATTATTCAGAAAAAAAAGTACTTTTTATTTCTTTTCGCAAGGGTTGGGGGAAGCCCCAGATTTATATTTTGGATTCATTCAGAGGAATTATCCTTATGTTTGAGCATAGTGTTTACTGCATTATAATCAGTAAAATGATGATATTTTTTTCCCCTCTTTTTCTGTGTGCTTTTTGGCAGTTGGGAAGGGCCTAAAATGCCCTGAAAAGCTGTAATAAATATTACTCAAACAAGAAGGGACATGCTTCTAGGTGCAGAATTTGTGGCCAAATGTACATATATCCCAGACTATATAGGTGTTGTTGGGGAAATAATGGGTTTTAGAAGACCTGTATGGCTGTTATGCACTGGAAAGTGGATACATTTGCTAAGATTTCCCTACCATTTCTGATGGTCTCCAATTATTTGCCATAGCATAGGGTAGATAATGGGTATGAATGTTATCCTTCAGTCTTACTTGTGGGAATTACCTGAATTATAGAATATATTTATTTTAAAAATTTTTACTTACTTTCTACCTGGAATTTTTTAAAAAAATAATTGCTTCAGTACTTCATGCAAACTGACCCCCACTAGTGAGGAATAACATGTTGTGGGTTTTTTTTTTTTTCTTTTGAAGGGAAAGTTGATATTTTGCCAATTTAATAGCCACTGGATTTAAGAGTGGCTATGTAAGTTTCTCTATTTCCTCTATCTAGATAATATAAAAGTTTCACTGATTCATAGCGTATACTTGAACCTCAGCTGTATGATGTGTTCAACTAAAACTCACTTGGTTTTACTCTGTGTGGAGCCTTGGCAATTGAAAGTCTTAGGTTTGTAAAGGAAATAATGAATTGTGTGTAAGGGTCTGATCCCCTTCTCTCGTTTTCCTTTGTGGTGTCATTTTGTAGACTTCAGTGAAGCTATTCCAGATTAACAGAATAATGAGTAGGAGAAGAGTTAGGCTCCAGTATCAGCTTTTTTAATCTGTAAATGTTCCCATTTCAGTTGGTTTTGATGGGATTGTAGTTGTAAATTTATCCTGTTTAATTATTCCGTTATATGCTAGGACAAATTTTGAAATAATGAGGCAGACCACCCAAAACTTTCTTGTTTAGGCAGAAATAATTAACTTCTGTTTCACATGGCTTTTTATTTTAGAAAGGGCTGATGAACAAATTGACAGATACGAAACTTATTCTTCTGTCATGATTTTTGACTGCAATTAATGCTTTAAATCTTGTGTTAAATATCTTTTGATCATTACAGCACTATTAGATTTCTATAACCAAGTTAAACTGAAAATTGGCAGAATAACTTAGATGTTTTTCTACTTTTAAAAACAATATTCAGACAAGCTAATATAGATTGCTAGGAAATAAACCAATATCTTCAGTTTTGCTGTGAGTCAAAGCTTACAATTCTAAGTCAAAACTTTAAGTCATTTGGAGTTTCTCTTTTGGAAATTGAGGGCTACATATCCTTTTATATTTTCTTAGGGAAAATGGAAGGAAAAACCCCAACGTATGGATTCTTGCAAGCAGGAAGTGATTAATATTATTTATTTATTTTTTTTTAAAGAAGATGCAATGATCACTCTCTCCATTTCTTGAATCCAAGGAAATACTACTTTACAGTTCCATGGATTTTGGGTTCCAGTAGGTGAAAATACTAGGATATCAGCAATAGGATTGTGTTATGTATTCTTAGCATTTCAATATTCTAGATTGAGATTGAAGCTTTTCTCAGTTATGCTATTGAGGTTCCTGGGCTAGACAGTCATAGGCAGCTAGGTCTGATTACTGTTCTCATCACTGCGTGATAAGATGGCCTCTTGAAACAGATGTTTACAATAGCTCCTTTTTAGCTAATTTTCTAGTTGCTGTAGAAATGTTAATTTGCATTAAAATGAAGGCTCTATGGATTTCTGTGAAAATTGCTAGGGTCTCTGAGTGTGTTTGAAAATAACAATGTTTCATGAAATCTTCCATGCACTTTCCACCTGGAAAAGCAAGGAAAGCACCGCAATTCTTTCTACAGCACTACAGCTCCTGGTAAACTCCACAGAAAAGAGGCTTTAATCTTGAGTTATTTCTATAGAGTTTAGCCTTCTGTGTTTTAGAAATTACATATGTATTGACATAGCAGGTTAGAAACATGTTATGTTCCAGTAATTTGTTAAACACCCACATGACTCCTTTTGTTTGAGTGAAATAATTTATTCAATATGTGCCACCTAGTTTCATATATGCAAGAGATTACATTAATGTAATTTTTATTAAAATAGTATTAGAAGAGCTTCACTTATTTAATGCTCACGTTGTAATTGCATGTGAATATCCCAGTGTGCAAAGTGACGTTCATTCAATGTTTACCTTGATAGGCAAGAGAACTTCACCCAGAAATAAAATAAAAATAATCTTTGACACATGTTACAAAGTACCTGTTAATATGGGATAGTAGGATTGGTACCATTATAACTCTTAAGAATTTCCTGTCTAGAAAGGTTAAATTCAGTGGCTGGAGTATTTGATGATGTAAGTTTATTCCAGAAAACGTAATCAAGTTTTCACAGGTCGTAGTAGAAAATGAGTAGTGGAATACATTCAAGATGATTCAAAGCAGGAGGAGGAAATTAAAGTTTTCACTAAATATGAGAAAACCTTGCTTTTTTTTGGAGATTTTTATGAACATTGTGATTATTTTTTTGACTGTTTTTGTGAATAAATTCAGATTGGCAGGACTGTGTGTTTAATCGGAACTAAGAGAGGGACTGATCTATTATTATTACTATTTAGGCTGCCCAGGGAGGTGGTTGAGTGCCCATCCCTGGATGTGTTTAAGAAAAGGGTGGATGAACTACTTAAGGATATGGTTTAATGGGAGATTGGGGACGGTTGGACTGGATGATCTCTATGGTCTTTTCCAACCTAGAAATCTATGAAATGAAATTATCTGTTGATATTTCTCTGTAGCTGCTTTATGCAGTACTGTAGAAGCAACAGAAACTACTTCACAGGGTTTTTTGAGGTCATGGAATTCAGTTAAAGAATTACTTTTCCCAACCTTTTTTCTAGTTATATGGAATCTTATTCTTGAATAAGGGCATAAAACCTTATTCAAATTGGCAAAACTTAATACCTGTCAATGGCATATGTTCTTTGTGTTGTTATCACTACAGTTTCTTTCTGTAAAATTTCTAATTTCCTGCTAAAAGCAATGAGATTAGAGTAAAATTCAGCTTTGAATTTTTGAACAGGAAGTTTGAATGATAATCTTACCGTAGGTGTTCTGCAATACCTCCAGGTCAGAGATAATTTTCACAGAAAATGAGCAAAAGAGAGTCCATCTCTCTGTTAAGAGCATTTGTGTGTTGTTTTTAAGCTGATACTGCATCCAAGTTTCCTAACTCAATATTAAAACTGCACAACTTACATTTGATTTATTTTTACTTTATAATTGCACATGTACAAATCTAATTTTAGAATATGTCACCAATATATGCTAGTCATGTATTTCCACAGGTGGTAAACAATAGGAATGCATATCTTAATACTGAAATACAAATGTAAGTACTTTTTTTTCGTATATAAGTTAGGAAAATAACTCTTCACAGTCATCTGGAAATTTAACGCTACCTCCGCAAAACAGCAACTAAAGTTTTTTCACACATTTCCTATTAAAGACTACAGTAACATGGTAACAACAATGAAAAATCTTATGTGAGCCCACTCATTACATCTTTTTAATAGCGATTTTCCCTGAACTGGAAGACTGAATGTAATTTGAATTTTTTCCATCTATTCTGCCATTTCTATTCTGCCATATATTTTCATCCCTGCCCATGACAGGGAGGTTGGATTAGATGATCTCTAAGGTCCCTTCCAGCCTATGCCATTCTATGATTCTACAATTCACCTACCTCCTGCATTAGATTATGGCTGTGCCCTACCAAATACACTGGGAGAAGCGTGTAAAGAACAGGTGATAACACAAAACTTCAATCACACTGTCCATGAAGAAAGCAGCTATTCACAAGACACTCCATCCAGAGGGAAAATTGCTGAACAGCAGGGAAACACTCATTTTAACTTAAAAAGTAAGGATGTGCCATAGGTCTTTCAGGCATATTTTCTGCAAAGAAAAACTGTATTTACTTTATACTGCTCATGACCACTTCATCACCAGTGAAAATGAAATCTCAACTTGTCATTACTAAATATGAAAAAACGATTCTCAAGTAAAAATACCAGGAGTCTCTGTCTGTAAATGGAGTGTGTTATCTAACTTTCTCAGAAGCGAGATAGGGAGATTGATAGGAGGCCTATGAAGTCTCAAGAACTCCTGAAAAGTAATGGTCAAAATAGAATTATTCAAAATAAAATATTTTAAAATGTTATACATTTTTATTTATAAAATTCTTCTGCTCAACTGAGTGGAAAGACTAGATTCCTAGATGGCGTAACAATCCTCTCTTGAAACAGTATGCCACAGCAATGTCGGTGAACAGTTTTCTGATGGGAAAAAAAAAAAAGCCACACTAAACAAAACGAACAGGTTTTCCTTTTTTTCTTTCCCAGACGATAGGTCTCAGTTGCTCACCTAGCAAGCAGCAGTTTCAATAACTGGAATACCAGTAATCTTCCATGAAATAGCAAAATCGTAGGCTCTCAACTCATTGCTAAGTAGTAATAGGAACTCGTAGGCAAGAGAAGCCATCACAGGCTTTATACTTGGCTACAACAGTCATTAGGGCTCACACTGCAGATAAAGCACTGGGACTCAACAAGAAGCAAGGTTCAGAGCAAAAATCTCAGCAGTGTTTATAAAAAAGTGGACCAGAAGCAATACAGGAAACAAAATCATGTCAAATGAAACAACAAAAAAGGCAAAGAAAAACACCCAACAATATCATAAACTCGTTTTTTTTTTCTTTTCTAGTTATTCGACTGTGCCAATCAGCACAGCAGCCAGGCACTGTAATGTGTGTGTGTAGATAGGAAGTACATATAATGAAAATCTTCTAAGCACATCAAAATTCAGATCTCCTCAGATAACAAATGAAGGACCTCTTATAGCTCTTAAGGGGGTTGCTATAACGGCTTCATTTTTACCCATCAAAACATACGTATCAAAGGCTGACGTTTTAGTCTATTCAACACAGAAGCTTTGACTCCTTTCGGTAAATGCTCTTTATGAAGCAATTTGAGAGATGCTAAAAGAATCAAAAAATAAACCTGGCTGTATTGATTGTAGATTCACAGGTCTAGTTCTCACTTAGGTGATGCACAGGAAAATGGGCTGCTATTGTCCTCATAAACTCTAGCTGGAAGAAGGGTTATCGAAAGTATCTACATATCCTTGTAGATAATTGTTCTTACTCCACTAACAAGTAATTAATTGGCTCTGTAGCAACCTGATCATAGCAAATTATTTTGTATAATCTGTGGTCTTTACTGTACAAAAGAAACTCTCATTTTAGCTGGAGACACAGAAAAGAATTATACCTTATGGTCAGTCAACATACTGGAAATTCTTGGCCTCATGGGTCACTGGTATACTAATCTGACATGAAGTGAAAGTTCCTTCACATGCATTAAGCACTTGTAGAATAACTCATGGAATAGTAACAGGTTAGAATGAATTAGGAAAATCAATTATAGGCTCCAAAGGGATTTCCTGTACTCAACATATTCATCAGTTATATGAAAAAGAAGACAGTATGGTGGCAGCTTTTGTTGTCATTCTTAATCAGCATAATAACAGTGAATGCTGACTAGGAAGAGTTGCTGGAGTGTACTGAATGAATGTATGATAAAACTGTAAATGAAATTCAATACTGATAAGTGAGAAGTGTTGCACCTTAGGGAAAACAATCCTATATTTACATACATAATGATGCTCACTGGCCTATTAGCACACAGAAAAGAGGTTTTGGGGCTATAATAGATTTTCTACTAAAATGACAGCTTGCATGCTCATTGCAGTCAAAAACTGATCAAAATTTATAAAAAATTGGGAAAAAGGAATGACATGCAAACTAGAGAACACTACAGTGACAGTTTATATTTTGTAGCTCATCTATGTCCTGAATTCCCTGCAAGTTCAGATCCCTTTCATCTCAGAAATGTGTTAGAACTAGAGAAGGTACTACTGAGAAATGAAGGAAGGGTAAACAAAAACATGGAAGCTTTACTAAGTTTGGAAAAGAGATGAGAGAAGTGGAATGCAATAGAAATCTGCAAGAGTTTGAGCAGCATGAAAAACAGAGTGAGAAATAAATGGCATTTCTCATAAAGTGAGAATTAGGAAGTACCAGATGAAGGTAGCATGATCAGAATTAGCAAAAAGACATTTAAACAAGAAATGTGAAGTTAAGCTGCACATTGCTGCAGGAGTTCAGCGTCCACAAAGTCAAAAAGTCATTAGATAAACTTATAAAAGTTTCAAGAGCTGTTAAGCAGATAGATCCCCAATATGGACCTAGAACTCCGTGAGCTGAAGACTACTGGAAACTGCCTCTTCTTCTGCTTATGCCTGTTATACTCTTACCTATGCATCCAATATTGTCTGGTTGTTGGATCCAGTACAGAAACATCCTATGGTATCTGACTTAGGAGCCCTACTGATAGGACAGAGGGTAATGGCTTTGAACTGAAAGAGGGTAGACTTATATTAGAGATGAGGAAGAAATTTCTCACTCAGGGTTGTGAGGCACTGAAACAGGTTGCCCAGAGAAGTAGATGCCCTATCCCTGGAAGTACTGAAGACCAGGTTGAATGAGACTTTGAGCAACTTGATCTAGTGGAAGGTGTCCCTGCCCATGGCAGGGGGGTTGGAAGTAGATGATCTTTAAGGTCCCTTCCAACCCAAACCATTCTATGATTCTTGCCCTTGTACAAAAGATAGTTCAAAGATTCTTGTTGTTGGATATGTAAGAAGTTTTCTCAGTAGGTCGCACAATCACAATCTTTTCTATAAAAGCACAGAAAAAGAAAGTCTTTAAGTTGTATTTGGACTACATTTAAACTGTGTTTACCCCTCCCTGTCTGTAAGTTTAAAAGATGAATCACCTGTGTGGACTGTATTCCAAAACTCTCACTGATCTTAGTAAGAACAGAATGAACTTGGTCATAAATAACATAAGGTCTTCAATGAATGGTGATATCTTCTGGGCATATGTTTCAGTCTGTGTTGCAGACATTCTTTCTTCCTGGTTCTCTCAACCAGGGATTCTGTCTACAAATCCAGAGAAAAAGTACCAGCAGGGCATCTTTATCTGGAACCGTGCTCACAGTGAAACTAAACTAATTGTCAGCAAACTCGCAGCAGATACTCTTGTTCACAGGCAGATTGTGTTAACTCACTTCATAAAAGCTGTTCAAACACTAAAAAGTTTCCATCTCTAAACGAGAGTTGCCACTATCAAATATATGCTTAATGTCAAATCTGGCAAGTAGATCAGTTACAGGTTATTTTAGGAGACAATACATTTGGGTTTAATAAATATTACGTTTTATTAGGGAAAATAAAAATGTACCATCTGGTCAGGATTATTCTGGCCTTTATAGACAAAGCTTCCTTTAAGTGGGTACCAGGTATCGTAAAAAGTGCTTAAAATCCAAGGCACCATGTATAAAGTACCAGAAATGATTCAGATAGAATATATGAGTTTGAATTAAGTAGTATCAGAGGAAGGAAGACTGTTAAAAGGGTTAAGTTTAAAATGAAAAGACCAAATATATTCCTTTTCTGTGACTTTTAAATAAGCACATTTTGATGTTTCTTTCTTATGTCATATAAATTTAGATTTTTCTGCTTCCCCATGAGGAGTAAGAGCCAGCGAAAGAAAACATCAATGTTCTCAACAGTCTAATTAGCAGAAGCTATTGTGAAAATTCATGGTTTTGCTGCTGAAAAAAACATTTGAATACTGGCTGGTGAAAGTATACTTGATTTATTTATTGAATGGTTTTGTCAGATACTTGCAATGAATCAGGCTTCAGGACCAGAAAAAATATATCCGTGCATTGGTAATAACATAGCCTTCTGGTATTTTGTCTCATACAATTGAATTTTAACACAATAAAAAAACCTACAAGCACACTTTCTTTTGTAGGTAGGTACATAGTTATCAAACTTTTGTCATTCAGATAACTTTCAGCACAGTTTCTTTTTGAACAAACTCTTAAAAATGGGTTTAGTATAGAAGAATACACAAAGTTGCACAATAATTCTGAGAAGGCCTGCTTGATTATTAGGGTTTATTCTTAAACTCTAGGTTAGACTTAAATTCAGCTGAATGGAGCTCTAACACCAGATTCCTAAGATGCTTTGTCAGATTACCCAAGTGAGAAATCATTGATTTCTTGTCCTGAATTTATAAAGACTGTTGTGTTTTCTTTATAGATACTGTAAAGAAAACAGGCGATAAAAGATTCTACAGAGCAAAATATTAATGTAAAGTCTATTTGGTTACAAAAGTAATTAAAGGTATAATTTTTGTTTTCTGAAATGTCTGGAGCTATTTTCTCCTAGATTCTATTTAGCAACAGTTAAAAAATAAATGATCCAGCTGGCTGAAGACTTTTCATTTGGCCAGTAAACGGTTGGTATTACTCTCGAAGGAGGTCAGGATATTTTGCTTTTCATCATTCCTGGAATTTATCTTCTATGGTCCAGCTTGATTAAACCTCCTGTGGCACTGGAGGAAGAAGTGGCGAAGGTCTTAAAGCAAGAAGAATGTTATTGACTAATTAGAGTTTAGGACTATGCAAATTTTAACTTCTTTTTTTCCCCTCTCAAATATTTCTTGCGCTAAACAATACAATAAACACAGAAAAATAGTTGCTTGGACATATAAATTGATTATTTAATCATTACATTTGGCAACTTCACTTGCTATAAGGAGGAGAAAGGTTTGAGGAATTAAAGAGATTTAAGCTCATAGACGAGGAAGCATTGTGAACTTGATGTGGGTGTGAAAGCCACAAAAAATATTTTTTCCTTACCAGTGGACTATGTGGGTATTCTTCTACTGTTTTTGTCTCAGAAATAATTTCAATTTCCCTCCATGCAAATACAAATAATCTGAATAGATTACACTGTAACATAGTTTCTAGGATTTGAATTAACTGAGAGATGAAAAGGAATAAGGCTAAACCAGGTACATGTTTACATTTTACTGCAACTAATAGGATTTTCATATATAAATGTGCATACAAGGGAGAGGTGTGCTTTTTTGGAATGGACAGCCTTTATCTTTTAAAGTAATCAATAATTAAGAAAGTGCTTGAGATATTTTCTAGAACTTGCTTTGTCAGTAAGTATTCATTGTGATGAACAGTTTTTGGAACACAGAGGAAAATGGAATGGTTATTCACATCATCGTACCCAGATATTTGATTCATATTGAATATGGACAGCACTTACTCAAGATCTCTCTCTCGGCTCTGTTTATCAAAGGAAGAAAGTCCTCTCTAAAAAGTAGAATATGTTTTACTAAGATTTCTGGCAGTACAAGTGGCAGAGTGCTATTTTAAGATATGCTTTTCTGTGAAGGCTTTTTTCATGCTCTCAAAGTTTCAGAATAAAAGTGGCCTAGACTTTCTTCTCTTAGACAAAATTCAGTATCTGCGAGTAAGCTTGTGTTCCCAGTACAATGGGGATATTAAAGAGAGGGTCTGTGCCACAGCTGCATCGTGAAAGCTGTTCAACGTATTTCAGTAAGAAGACATTTTGGAGAGAAAAAAAGCCCCAAAGAGTACCTTCGATATGGCTTGAATATTAAGAGAGATTGCAATGTGCTGGGGTTTTTTGTTAGAAGTGATAGCAAGTGGTTTCATGTTTGTGAGTAAAATTAGTTTTAAAACGGTAATCTTGTCATTTTGGGGCTGTGGGATTTTTAATGGAATATGGTAAGTTAATGATAATACAGAGGAATTGAAGCAGGAAGAGAAGGGAAAGCATTGTAGGGTTATATCCTATTTTGTCTGAGATAGTGATTTAAGACTTGACAAAAGGACAGTGTTCCTTTGTCCATCTCTGTTCTCATCTGTGATCATTTCACATCTCTGTATCAGATACAGAAATTGATCAAATGAAAAAAATAAAGCCTTCAATGCAGTTTTCACTGCCATCATTCTGGCAAGTGTTCCTATTAGAGATGAAAAGTACTGTAGCACCTTTTAAGCTCTATTTTATTCTCTCTTCTAGGACTTCTAATCTCTCTTTCCTGAACTCTGTGATCATGCTTTTTGATGTCTAGTCCTTTTCTCCTCTATGTTTTTGAACCACTGTGTGGCTGTTCAGTTTTTTGCATCTCTACCTCACTGGCTGACAGTTTCATATCACTAAGAAGTATCATTCCTGAAGAAAAGGCCTTAATTAATTTTCTCTTTTGTAGAAATAACTTCTAATAACTGCATAGCATAGTTTCCTTTTGTTACTAGCAACTTTCTTCCCCCTATGGATTAAATTGGAAATAAATAAATTAGCCAGTGATCGTCAGTCTATTTGCTAGTTTTAGCAGTAACTTGATCTACAGGCTGCAATTAAGAAAGTCTATTGTGAAGCACAAAACAACAACGTTACGTTTAACTTGATTTCTCTGCGCATCTCTAGTAAAACATTTCAGTTGATTGGAATAATACTGATTAGTTAGCCAACTCTTATGTTGCCTCACACGTTTTACATGTAGGACTGCATACGAGCTTGCCTTCTTGGGCTAATAGAATTCTGACTGTAAAGAGACACTACGTAATTAAATGAGCATTTTTCTATTTTTCAGTTGAAAGAACAAATGCAGTTTTATTCAGAAGTATTAATTGTAGTACATTAACTACCTTAAGATGCAGACTTTTTTTATTTATAGTGACTGATGCAAGTTCTTATTCATGGTAGATTGTGTCCTTTAGAAGAACTTTGTTTGAATGGGGCTTTCTGATCCCTTGAGTTAGCATAGAAGATTAATCCAGAGAATTCTGGTTCAGGTTTTACACCTCAAGGAGCATCTGCATTACTGTACACCTCCTAGAAGTTGGTGTAAATGCATTTACTTCTTTACAGATTGAGTGATGAAGGCATCCTGGAAATTACGGGAGCCATAGCATGTGACACAGTGGAGAGCAATTCTACTGGGATTAATCCTTTGCTCCTACTAGTGATCTCATCTGTACAGCATCAGAATGTGTCAGAGCAGGATGTCTTCCAATTCTTAGTGTCGTTAGATGGCCTTACGTTAGCGAACTACAAATTCAACATTTTATTACTTCTGGCAGTAGTGAAGTTAATCGAAATATTAGAAACATTAGTTTTTCTGTGCAATCAGTGTATATAAAACTGTTCAAGAAGGGTGGAATATACTGCTTCTGTTACCAGGAATGAGGTGTGAAAAATATCACCTTGTAGAGTGTTGATTTTCTTGTTTATTAGAGAAAGAATGTCAAATGAGGGGCTTGGAATCAGCTTTTATGAATTTGATGCAAGAACAGTAAGGACTACTGATGGTGATATCTGGGCTAGGAGAAGACATTATAAAGACTAGTTTGGAATATGGGAAAAAGTCTTATGCATCATGTTGCTTTTCACACTCTTCCTTCAGTGGTAGTGCTTTTTTTTAATTGCAATATAAGCTATGTGGTAGGGAGCGGGGAGGGGAGCACTCATGATTTGAGCTGATTTCCAACTGCTTTGCACTTAAGGATCAACAAACAGCAGCCAGAGCAGGAACAGAATGGAGCTTTATCTCCCTTAGCCTTTACTTAGAAGTGTATATCCCATAACCTTTATCTAGAAATTAATCTACCTTTGCTTATTTTCACTTATATTTTCAAGTGTCTTCAGTTTACCAGATTATTGTGTAAGTAATTTGTGCTGAAAAAGGTATGTTTTTCTTTAGAATTCTTCTAAAATTCTAGTGTCAAGTCTGAATGATGTCTGACATCAGAATAATTGATGTTACAGTAGTTAAGTGATACACGCACATGAATGACGTGCAATACTGAACCTAGGTGGTCTGGCTTCTGAGAGATTAACCGCAGCAATGTGCGAGATGTGAGTTTGCTGGTTTATTTTCAGTCTTTAATGACAGTCAAGGTAGAAATTATAATAAGTGTTGTGAAACAGAACTCAGAAAACACTGTAATCCTTCAAAAGAAGAAAGATGTTTTTTTCCTTGAGAAACATTTTGTATGGGGACACCTGTCTCGCTAAATAATGGTTACCGGTGTAGTCTTTGAACGCATGTATAGCAGAAACATCAAAACTTGAAAGTCTTTGCAGCACCACAAAGCAAACATAATAAAGGATCATGGAGCTTTCTATTTAAATCGAATGTTTTTCTAATCAAAGTTGGCAGATTAGCTGCATTCAGTCATAAAGTTTAGTTCACTTTTATATAGTGATTTTTATCTTAGAAGTAAAGTTAAAAGCATAAGTAGCACAGCAAAGAGGATTGTGTCTCTCTGATGTTTTTAATTGTTACTTGATGTTTTGCTTTCAGCCTAATGATCTCAGTGGAGTTTCTCTCACTGTAAAGGTTCTACTCTGAAAAAGGCATGGTTTTAATTCCCCAAACAGGGATACTGTTAAGTGTGTATGGTGGTTCGCTGCAAAGCAGTGACAATGCAGCCTATCAGTTTGGCCTTTTGTGAAGTGGATTTAGTGATCTTTCTTTAAATACTGAACAATAAGTTGCTTTGTCCATTAGACTGTTGAACACCTAGGCACACCGGGGTGCATTATGCAATATGTTTTTAGCTATTGTAACTGATGTTTATTGTACATTTAAATTGCTTGAGATATGGCCATAAGGGTTTTGAAGAATTCAGTTATGTTGAAAAATAGTTTGACTGATTTTGTTTTATTTTCTATTTATTTTTACTAGCCATCATGCCTGTGTGTATATGGGGAAGTAACAGCCCCCTACCCACAATAACACAGGTATTCTTGTTCAAGATTTTGCTACTGCATGAGTTCTACTGAAAATACAACATTATCTGGGAAATGTTAACCTTAAAGGAAAGCTGTAATCAGAAAATGTGTTCGGCGAAGTAAACCAGATATAAGAACTTGCTGCAAATGTATAGGAAAATCTAGAGAAAACATGGACTATGGTAGAGAAGGGAGTAATCAGAGGTAGATTCAAGCAAAATAAAAAGTTGTAAAGCCTGTTCATATGGTTAATATGCTCGTGTGCTGCTCAAGAGTAAGATAAACTGATCCCATTATAAAGATGCATCTGAGCATGAATTAAAAAGATGTAAAGTTACATAATTTCTTAAAAAAATTGAAAGAGCCCATACATTTTATTAAATTCTTCACAGAAACTGACACCAACTGAGCAGGATGCATAGAGTGTTTTGGTTGACAACATGAGTATTGATTCTATACTCTCACCTCCTTTTATACAGCATAGAACAAATCCTCTCTGGTCATACATTGCAGAAACTGGGGATTAGGGGAGGATGTGTCGAAGGGGATATTCATTCTGATCACAAATCTGTACTTAAACTGCAATGGGTTTGCATTATATAGCCAACAGATGTATAAGCATGTGATTTGGGGGAAAAAGCACCCTAGCAGTTACAACTAAATAAGCCTTTTGTGCTCCAACACGGCTGTAAAATGTCTTAC
The DNA here is from genome assembly GCF_009769465.1 of Tauraco erythrolophus. NCBI lineage: Eukaryota > Metazoa > Chordata > Aves > Musophagiformes > Musophagidae > Tauraco > Tauraco erythrolophus. The sequence continues at coordinate 14,566,877 of NC_141476.1, forward strand.
CCACCCCACAGGTCTTGCAGTGTTCTTGTCTGCGATGTGGGGTGGTTGAAAGGAAATCAATAGGAGCGGTGTCCTTGTGGAGCTTACATTGGTTTGTGTGCGTACAAGGCTTGGAGCACAGACCAGATCCTGAAAACACTTTACCTTTTATTGTCTTAATCATTATGTTGTTATGGGTGTAGTTGAAAAGTGATTGCAGAGCTTTAATAACTCCTTGCTTTCTTAATAGTTGTATAGTTGGAATAGTCTTACAGCACACTTACTTAAAAGCAGTTTGAGAAATAAGGAAAGGTTACGATACAGTAGACTGTTGGGCTGTTTGCAGAAAGGAAGATACTGCCAGTGATTTTAAAATTCAGCACTGTGGAACACAGTTGGCCCCAGATGACCCTTAGTACCTGTTTATTTAATTGCAGTTGGCAACGAAAGTCTCCCTGGAGGCTTCTGGGCACTTCATGAGTTTAAACCACTACTGAATAGTAGGCCATCATATGCACTACTATTTCAGCACTGAATAGTAATTAAGGTTATGCTCTGTACTTGGGGGAGGAAGATTCCACCAACATACAAGGAGAGAACAGAGGGGAGGAAAAAGAATCGTAGCTGTAAAGCATCTTCAAGTAGTTAAAATGGAATATGTAGTGCAGTCGGTTACTCCCCTGTAGTGGTTTAACAGTGGATCTGCAGTCTTAGCTGAGAAATTTCTTGCTATTTGTGGATTAGTTTCAAAATGGTAGGGCTAGTTGGATACATTTTTTCCTACAGAAATATACCACAGGTTTCATAGTCATGTTTAAAGAATGTAAGTCAGTAGTGCTTAAAACCCTAAATACTTGACTGCCAATCAAAAGTCTGTCAAGTATTTTGTGTAGTAGTGAGTGTTGAGTGGTGATTAGGAAGGCAGTCAGATTTAACCCTTCTTTGCGGTATGCATCTGCACTATATTGGTAATTGCTTCTTAGGAGTGAACGCCGTCCCATATTTAAGCGTGCAAATACAAATGATTGCATCTGACTTAGTGTTTGCACTCTGAACAGTGTGATCGTATTTGGCATTGACTGACCAGTGTTAGTGTAACCAAGGGAATGAAATGATTTCTAGTTCAGAAAAGTCGTGGTTCTTTATCAGAATTTGGAAGAAAGAGCCAAGGTTAACTTAATTTGTTGTTAAGTGCTAACTCTAAGTCAGGGATTAGTTAAGGTTTGAAAAACTTCCAGAGGTACAAAAAAAACCCCAAACCCAACCACTCTGTTTTTGTTTTGTGTGTTCCCCCCCCGTAGCCTTATACACAGTTTTGGAAAAAAATAGCAGCTATTTTTAATTAGTGATGGTAAGTCAGCCTGTGAGTTCAGTTTTTAAACTTCAGAATTAAAGCAAAGTTTTAGATTAATAATGCTTTAATTTAAATTTGGACAGTGTTGTAGTTTAGAGATTCCCTGATCTTCATTTAAGTAATTCTGGAGAGGATGCTTGGCTATGCACTTGGAGTGCTCCAAATTAGAGGGCATTTTGCTTCTGAATTTTAAGTTCAGTTGTGTCTTGTGTTGGCTTTTTAATTATTATCTTTCGCAAGGCAATCCAGTTTCAGACTTCAGGTTGGATTTTCAGTTTCTGCAGATACTTTTGTGTATGATATGTTGAGGAACAAACGTTTGGATTTTATTTACTTTTATATAAATATATATTTAGAGACATATTTTTAAGTATGTATTAAGTATATGTAAGGATGTATAAATATACGTTAAGCGTGCGTATACGTGTTGTCTTGTTCCCCCACCTCCTGATTGTTGAATTACGTGGGGGAAAATTGCACTTTCTTTTGAGAAAAGACTTGGCTTAGACTGTTAATTTTATTTTTCCATTCTTACAACTTCGAATTCTTATATAAAGTTAGTGAGTTTATTTTAGGACTGCAGCCGTAGTTTTTCCCATGTGTTTTTGTGCTCGTTAATAATTTCTGCAGCCTATGGATGTAGTGTCATCTTGTGGGAGAACTTAGTAACTGCAGGTTTCTGTATTGCTCAGTGCACTGCATTCATTTAGGCCATACATGAGGGATACTCCTATTAAATCTGACAAGAATAAAAATAGATTTAACAAAGTTTACTATGAAACCAAAGTCTTTAAACTTATGAAAGCATATTTTTGCAAACTGCATAGACCTTTTGAGCCCAAAATGTTGTCTCCTTAACGATTTATCTTTCCTGTTCATCTGTACCTCTTCAGTGGCTCAGGATGAAATGTCTTTCCAGATGGTTGTCTTGCTTTGTGATGCATCATTTTTGTCTGTTGGATCTAACTGAAGACTGTTTTGATTGGAGCTACTGAAATATCTATATTGATTTTTTTTTTTTCCTTAACTGTAGCACTGTAGCAGAACACATAGTTCTAAGCTCCTTTTCAATTTGTTTCAATGGGAAATGATTATGTATTATGGTTAATCAACTGACAGTACTATTCCTAGTAGAGGGGAAAAAAAATGGAAGCTGAAAAGTGCCCTTTTATGTATTTTTCCTGATTAAAATATAGCTGGGAGAGATTGAAGTTGGAAGCCTAATTTACCACTTTTTTATTTCTGGCTTACTAAAACCTGTGTTTGAAATTGTTGTGTGTATAACTCACTCATGGTTTTTTTTAGTGGCTTCATTAAAAGAATATAGTTAGAAAGTTTCAAAGTCAAAAGGTGGAGAGAATGAGAAGGTCATATAAAATAAGACGCCCCGTTCCCACAGCTTTCAGTGACGCTATGCATTTGTCTCATGTCAATGAAGATTTCTTGCATAGAAACTTCAAGCACCCATTTCACATGTAAACAAAAGATGTATGTTTGCAGTGCGTTACTGAGGTTTTGTCTAGTCTTCTGTTTTTCCTATTCTGTGTTCTTCAATATAGTATAAAACAATCACTGGAATCTCTTTGAGGAATTGACAAGCTGTATCAGACTGTTACCTTGTCTCATAGTGTTTCTTAGAGATGATATGCAAAATGTTAACTTATCGCATGTGGCATGTTAATGTCACTTGAGAAACACACACATTATGGAAATAATTGTTTTAATATTTCTAATGTAGTGCACATCAAGCAGTGTTTTGTCCATTACTACTTAATGACAGCGGCAGCTATCTCTATTTCAGTCTGTTTCGACCTTAATATTGGAAACACAATTTGGACACCTGTATAGTTTTCCTTTATGTGCGTTTTTCTTTGATAGCTTCAGTGGAAACTGTACTATGGCCACCAAAATTCCTGTGCTCAGGTTTTATTTATTCTTAAATGAAAGAAGTGGGATGTTTATTTCTTTGGAGGCAAACTGCAAAATAGGAAAAGGGAGCCTAGTTCGCATATTTTTGTCTAGTAAAAGGATTGTTTTGTTTTTTTCAAGGTAGTAAGCTTCCTGCCAGAAGCCCCTAAACTTTATAGCAAAAGATCAAGCAGATGAAGTGGAGGGACTGAAGAGCAAATACCACAGGTTTTTCAGTGTTTGAAACATTACCTTGTTTACTCTCTATGCTCTCATTTTGTAGTTTCTTGATTTAGTACCTGAACAAGAATTCCTGTAATGTAGCTAAACCTCAGTTTTTGAGAAATAAGAAAGTTGTAGGTCTCTTTAGCATCCAAGATTTTTGCTATGCTGCTATTTTGACTGAATCAGCAGGCTGAACAATATATTCTACTCTCCAAAATAAGAGAGGAAGTTACTTTGCAAATATTTTTTGGCTTATGAGGCTTTTATAGAGCTGGTAATCAGAAACAATGAATTCTTAAGAATTCTTAAGTTCCTCTTCTTCATTATCTGAAGTTTGCACAACAGTTCGTACTGAACTCATGGATATACCATACTCAAACATAATCTCATGGATATACCAGAAAGAAGGCAAATAAAGTTTCCCAGAATTTCAAACAGATGCATGTCAGTTGTTACATGACCTAGAAGCAGAAATAGAGCTCAGCTCCCTATGACAAATACAAGTCTTAATTCATATACAATCTTACTTTTTAAATAAATACCCCAGTGATATGCCTTTGACTTTCATGTCTCAGCCCACTGTTATCATTACTAAACCTGATTTCTTCTCGAGCCCCAAAACAGTATTGAAGAATGTTGATCCTATGGCATTCTACAACTGTTCAAAAAAACATTTATGGAGTCCTTAGAGATTTTCTGAGAAAGAAGATTGCACTCTGGTAGATCAGTAATCTATGCTGAAATCTGACAGGGCAGTGTTCAATCTGCTGCTGCTCCATGGAGGATGTAATGTGTGGTTTCACTGTAAGGGGAGCTCTACACTTTTTTTTTCCTTAAAAAAGCAAACAAACAATGAAAACTATCCCACAAAACCAAAACACATCCCTGCCCTCTCCCAATGTTTGATTGATCAATTTATGTATTGATAACATAAAGTTGCAACCAGATTTATGGAATAAAAAAAAAATTTAAATGCTTGCAGTTATGGTGAGACTGTGACAGTATTTAATCGTTTTCCAGACGCTTTAGTTACATGTTGGTAGGTTTGAAGATTTGGAATAGTCAGTATTCTTTGTTATTGAAGTTAAATTTATACCTCTGCTTCTTTCCTCATTGGTTTGGCAAGACTGACATCCCCTTCTTACACAGTATGATTTCCAGTTGCTGGAGGAATCCATCTCTCCATTGCTAATCTTTTCTGAGTAATAAGTAATAAATTGATATAGTGCATTTAATAGCATTCCATGGCAGCTATCCTATATTGGCAGTACGAATTACTATAATTTCAGTATGTACAATATTTAGTATAGGAAGTGCTCATGGAAACTCTGAAGAATGAAGTTTTGTGGCTTTTCTTAAGCGTTAGTCAGAAGCGTTGTTTCTGCAGTAACACTGTCATCCGTAGGTGAAGGCTGGTGATCTTCCTGCCATTTAGTGGAGGGCTCAGTTGAAATGGTTCCGAGCTATTGCAGAGATACTCAAAGTTCCCGTATGTTCAGGACCTGATACTGTTTTAGAACTTGAGCGCTAGCGTCAGGGACAACTGAAGCACTAGAAGAGGGTTACTTGAATTAAATGAACATTGGGTTTAAGGCTCTGAGGAATTAAAATTTTTAGTGACAACCATGAAAGATGTTAGATCATTCTATGTAATTCTTTTTTTTTTTTGCTTATTAAAAAGCCAGAAAAATTTGAAATACCAATGTCCCTGAAAATTGTGTGAATGTTTGTTCGCTTGGTCTGTTATTTGGCTGCTAGCATTTCAGAAGCCTTAAATAGAGATTTTATCATAGAGCTGAATCTGTTACTTCCCATTAACATGCTCAATTATACATGATCTTAACTCAGCAATATTCTGGATTATCATTCATGCTCTAAATATTATCTTTGACATTTTTCTGGTGGAATAGTAATGTAGTATTATCTTTTTGCATCTTTAATGTACAGTTTATGCATTACAAAAAAGTTATTTTCTAAGACTTGTATGTTTTTTTCTCAAATAATTTGTTCAAAGTTACTCAACATTTTCCTTTAGGGAATAATTTAATGAAAGCAGTTGTAATTGTTGCCAGTCATAAAATATTTTGTATTATATTTGCCTGGCTCAAACCCCAAGCAATTGACCTAAAAGAAATTTTCTATTTAAGCAACAGGTCAAGGCCTTTCTGTGAAAGACTGCATGCACTGGGCTTGTTGTAAGGGGTGCAGAGGAGAGCTGATTAATACTGAACATGCAATAAATGGGGTAAAATACTACAAAAGTATACTTCTTGGTTTCTTAGGTGAAAATGTTAGAATGGAAACACTACGAATAACTTACCTTAAAGGATAATAATAATTTTAGTAGTGACTTTGAGACACATGAAATAGGCCAGACATAATTAAAAGCGTTAATGCCACACTTGTCTGATTTTGCCGGTAAGAAAAAAAGTTTTGTTTTGACTCTTAAACAAGATGTAAAGCAGAGGTGCTGACCACTTATGATCATTAATGAACCCATATGCTCTTTTCATAGTAAGAGGTGTGTTAAATTTTAGCATGTTGGCTAAATTCCATGTGTTTTACTTACTCTAGGTATGGCACTCTTGATGTTCTGACCATAACAAAAGAGGAAGATAATGTAATCTTAATAGGTTAGAGGAAGATAATGCAAAAGCTTGACATTAAACTTCACTGTTGTGGAAAAAAAAAAAAATCTACTATGTTCATGGAAACTTGAACTTGTAAGAAATCAGGGAGGAATTTTTTTTCTGCATTTCCTACATTTTTTGGTTAAAATACAATGGAAACAAAATTTCCATCAGTTCTAAATACACAGTGCAGTGTTTTGTTAATGAGCAACACTTTGCTTATTGGGTTTTAAGAAGATGTTTTTTTCACAAAGTTTTAAGAGCTTTGTGTGTATTTGCAAGTATCTTCTCCAAATAGAACATACTGAAAATACTTGGTAGTTTACTGCAGATGGTTACCTTCTGAAGGCAAGCGATGGTATGTTTATGGTGTTGATTTAAATCTTTTTTGATAGGGAAATTCTAACAGCAGAGAAGGCAATCCCAAAACCAAGGGCTTTCAATTCATTGGGGCAAACTTTGAAAACTTGCACTATGCTTGATCTAGTGAAAGACTGGTGAGCCCTCCTGTGCAATTCCATGGATGGCTTCTTGGAGTTGGGCTATAGAGACAGAATGAAAAACTTACAACAGAACTATTTATGTATTACCAAGAAATTGGCATGGAAATATTTCTGGTCACTTGGTCTGTTTTTAATAGAAATTATGAAAAAAAAAACATAGATCTTACATATTTTTTAAAATCCCATGAAGTTCTGTGTAATGACAGCAGTGTGACAGATTCACAGCACTCCTACATTCTTCCCCCACTGCAATTAATTATATGATTTCTTTCCACCCTCACAACATTTGTTCTTTCCTTTTTTGAGCTAGCTGCAGATAGAAAAATCTGTGCCAGCACAAGTCTAAATCTGGTCCATCATGCTCAAAGAGAGTTCTAAGTCTCGAAAGTGTACAAAAATGGATTCTCTTATGTCCAAGTAGCAATAGTCTGCCCCAGCTGAGGCTGTTCGTTTTAGTATAACTACTGAGAAGCAGCCACAACTGCCGTGGTGCTCAGTGACAAACATGCTCATGGGTAGAACCTCGGAACCGCGTACAGAATCGGTTGCTGGTACAGAAAAGGAAGTTGTCTAGTTTATCTTAGCAGAATTGCTGTTTGAGTTCTAATTATTTGTGTATTGATCCAACAGTTTTGGTGTTTAGAGCTTGCATTCAGAAGGGATGCATGTTAACTACATGTATGTTAAGTTTGCTTTGATTTTTGTCTTACAGCACTTCAAATATTTTAGAAATGAGTTTCTCTTTGCTTAGCTAAAGTCTTCTAGACATGTAGGCATTTGGTGTACAGAGGCTGCTTGACTTTGGGAAAACATTTATTTGTAAATAGTTTTTAGCATCAAGTAATAAATATTGTCCTATCTAACGTTAGGAGGATGTATCTTAAATCATTATTCAGATTGGAGAAAACAATTATTTTGTTTTGATTATTTCTCAACTACTGGTAGTTGCTGAATATTGCTGTTGCCTAGTAGTGAAATAATTTTGGAATGCAGAGGATTTATTTTACTGTGCCTATGCAAAGTAAATTTTATATGCGTGTTATTTCAACCAGTCATTCTTTTGAAGAATGTATAGACATGAGCTTCTTTCTTCAAATGAGTGCCCTGCGACTGAAACTGTGGCTGAGAGCTGGCATGGACACCAACCTGAAAATTAATTAATCCAAAGGGAAATTTCCGTGTATAATGTTGATAGAAATTTTGTTTTATCAAAAGGAAGCATTTCACAAAATTCTAACTCAATTAAAAAAAAACCACAAAGAACTTAAAATTAAAAATAGCACAACAAAGCTTAAAAGTCTAAACTTCTAATTTGAAAAACAAACAAAAAAAAGAAAATATGTCTTGAATTCTTTTGAGAGGCACTCTTTGCCAAGGTTGATGCAAATTTAGGAATAGTTTAAATGGATATAAATCTGTTTTCCCATAGTTACTCATCTGAAGATTTTCAATGAGCTCTAACCGAGGCTTCCTTTCATAACAGGAAAAATAAGTAAAGATGTCTCAGGTCAGTTATATGATTCCAAGTCCACAGTCATTAAAAATGAAGCCGTTTCTCTAAATTATAAGATTGAATGAAAAAATTTATATTAATGTTATCTTTAAATGTGATTGTGGTCTTTTTAAGTTTTATCACATTTGCAACACTCTTATGGTTTCCTTTGAAACCTTTGAATAAAAATGTATTTTTGTAAATGGAAGCTGTGAGCCTCAGGCATAACTGCTTTCTGTCAGAATCTAAGTGCCACTCCCCCTGCCTCCCCCACTCCCAACCAGTAACAGCAAAATCTGAACAGAAAAACACCTGTCCCTTGAGCTTCAAGATAAAAACTTGTATTATGAGTTCCTAAATACTTTTTAAAAAAAATAATCCCTTGACAGTCATAGCACTGAAACAAACCATTGAGTGTCATTTTAAAGTAGCTTGCAACATCGTCCGCTAAGCTAAAACGTTCTTAAAGATGAGAATGGAGATATTCCAATGTATTCTCTGAGGTCTTATATTTTTTTCCTGAGAATTTAGTTTTTTTAGAGTGAAATGTTACTTTTGCCTGCTCCATTGTCTTTTGTATGTCAATAGTTGTATATTGAAGACTGTAATGTAATGTGAAGGTGGCTCCTGGTTTTCTTTTTCCTTGTCTTTTAATACTCTTAAACCAGGATTTCTTCCATATTCCTGCTCTAATGCTAGTGAAGAAAAATAATATTTTCTTGTAGAAAGGTAACTTGCCATCTCTTTAGTAAAAACTGAATTAATTCAGTAATTTCAAGCATCTGTGCTCCTCCAACTTTCAGTGTTACAAAGCTACAAAGGACTAGAGAATACAGTAAGTCTGTAATCTCTAATGCAAGATGTCATTTAGTTTGGAATCGTGGCAAAACCACTGTATTGGCTGGTTAAGGTAATCCACAAAAATGATATCCCTACGATTGAACATAGTGAAAAAGCCTTTGAAAATAAATGGTTTGATTCTGTTCACTTTGCAGCATCTGTTGCTCTTTGTCATTGTCTTCCATGTCTTTAATTCACTCATTCATGATAATCATTGAATATAATTTCTGAACTACTTGAAAATTTGTTTTGAATTTATGCACTGAATTTCTGTGCTAATAATGCCAGTCTTGGGATCATAAATGTTGAGTATATTAGTAGATTTTAAATGGGAAATTTGCTATATCTAGAGGAGTTTTGAAGTTTATTGGGACCTTTTAAGTTTATATAAATAATTAAAAAATGATGAGATTTAGAAAAGAGAAAAATTACAATTAAATAAAAGCAGGACTGTAAATGAGTAGTTTACATTTGTATGCTCTTAACTGAGCGTATGCCTAATAAGATGCAAATATTAAGAGAATCAAGATCCGTACACGTATTAAACCAGTGCTATTTAATGATAGAACAGATTGAAAGTGTCTGACTGTACAGAATTCTACCACTGGCAGTACGTTTTTCTATCTGAAATAACTGATAAAATACATGATTTCAAAAGGTTATTTTCTTAAGGTTTTGAATTTTTCATTTAGTCTGAGCTCAGGTGTTAGTGGATTATATGGTTGTGTGGAATTAGTGTTTTTTTTCTGGTGGGGTGTTTTTTGGGTTTATGTAGTTTGTTGTTGTTGGCTGTGTGCTGTGTTTTTTTGTGTTTGGTTTTGTTGTTTGGGGGCTGCTTTTTGTTTTGTTGTAGTTTTGTTTTTAGAGTGTGAAGTTGCAGAATATCCATTAATACAAAAAAGTCTGGTACCATGCATCTAAGTAATTTAATTCCTGCAATTAAATGTCTTCTGGCACAGCCCTTGTGGCTATTCAGGAATTCATATTTCTATAAATTCAGTATGCTGTGTAGGCAGTGAATAGAGGGGAAAAATGAAAAGAAAAACAAACATAAAAATATAACCTGAAATCAACATCATAAACCATCATAATTTAGGATAGTTATCTATGTTCCAACCTTAACATGGGCAAAATCCTTTTTGACCTTGATTTGTATTGAGTAAGAAGTGTAAGATGTACCTCTTAAACAGAGACAGACCCCTGCACGCAGATGTAGTACAAATATTTTAGGACAAGTTACTGTGTTTTGAAAAACCTTGAAGTGTAAAAACCCAGTAAGATAAAATAGAAATGTTGTTATTCACTGAGAGATTAATTATTTCTAATGTTTTTCTTTGTCACATCTATTGAGTAAAGTCTGTCTATAGTTTAGGTTTATATATTTGAGTGTTGTGAAGTTGTTGGTGCCTTTCTGTATAACTCAATAAAATTATTTTTTCTGTTGGAGGTACTTTTTGTTGAATTCAGTTCTTTCTGTTGAATCCCCTTTGCTTGCATCTGACCTTTATGTTGATTTTGCTTCATTTTTTCATTTACCATGCTGTTCAGTTTTTGGATGCCAGGAGAACAAAGGTTTGTCCACTATTTGCAGTCAATTTATTTTTTCAAAATTCAGTATTGCTTATTGTGGTTTTTATTTTGTTTGCTTGTTAGAGATACGGTAATCCTGTTTACTAAACATGTTCATAGCTTTGCTTGCCAAAAGAAAAAAAACAAAACCAACCAGCCCCTACTCAGCCCCTCCCCAAAGCCCCCTTCAATTATGGTGAGTGCTTTGATTGACTTTAACAGTACTGTTGAGCACCATGAAGGGCAGAATTACCTTTAGTCTATGAAGTAATTTAGAAAACATGGAATACTGAGTCTTTCAGCTTTGTAGGTACATGTTGACTATATTAATGGATGTGTCACTGTCTAGAGTTTGATTTTGTTCGTTTGCCTTTCTTTGCTATTTATTTTATCTGTAGCTGACACTATTTTGTGTGTGTTGTCATCTTTTTTTTTTAGAAGCACTTGAAAGATATAATTAAAAATAGTCACATGCATTTGCTATTTTATAAAGTCATTGGATATACTTTCATCATTGTTTCTAATGAGTTTTTGTAATAGCATACAACAAAAGTTTAATCAAAGACTAACCCTACATTCAGATTCTAAATTGATTTTTTTCTTTTCTGTTTGCAGCATCTGCAAATGACAATCCAGGCACTTCAAGATGAGCTTAGAACCCAGAGAGACCTTAACCATCTTCTCCAGCAAGAAAGTGGAAACCGAGGGGCTGAGCATTTTACCATTGAGCTCACAGAGGAGAATTTCCGAAGACTTCAAGCAGAACATGATAGACAAGCTAAAGAGCTCTTCCTGTTGAGAAAAACGCTGGAAGAAATGGAGCTTAGGATTGAAACACAAAAGCAAACACTAAATGCCAGAGATGAATCAATAAAAAAGCTTCTGGAAATGTTGCAAAGTAAAGGTTTGCCATCTAAAGGAATGGAAGATGACAATGAGAGAACTCGAAGGATGGCAGAGGCTGAATCTCAGGTTAATCATTTAGAAGTGATTTTAGATCAGAAGGAGAAGGAAAACATGCATCTTAGAGAGGTAAGGAAAAAGTCATCAATTTGTTTAAAAGATATTGTCCAAGTACTTGCTGCAGTTTTAGAAATACACTTTAGAATATCTAAGTGTTTTCTTTTTCTGCTCTCATTTCTTCTTAAAAAAGATGAAATGCATTTTTTTTACATCTGTAATAAATACACAACAGGACTATATGACATTTGAAAACAAATATAAGAAATTACGTAAGAAAAGTAATTTGGGTCTTATTGTCTCTGACGTTGCTTTGCGTAGTTTCTGTAATCTTTGTATTTTAACAAATGGGTGTTTGGCAAGTGAAGACTAGAACTACTGAAGAGGGAAGCAACACCATCTGCTGCTATAACTACATAGTCATGAGTGCATGCTACTTCTGTGTTTGATTTTATACCCCTTGTGTTTGAAAGGAGTGTTTTAAAATGTTTTGCTTTCCACATAAACAAAGGCTTCTGCCTATATGGATTTCTAATGTATTTTCATGTGTAGTGCCTCAACTTTTTGAGTAAATAAACCACGTAATGTTGCCACATTAAAACACTGGGGTGATGGCTGCACTGTACTTTGAGAGATCTTTAATTTGATCCCAAGCCCACCCACACCAGCTGCCCACACCACTTGTGAATGCGATCTTGGGACTGGTTTTGGGATGAGTGAATTAGTACAATTGAAAGAAAATCCAATCTGACGTCAAGCCCATCTGCCCCTGTACATCCCAGCAGCCCATCAGCATTGTCATGTGGCTAGTGTCAGGCAAACAAGACAGTGTGAGTCTTCCTCAGAAAGACTGTTACTTCCTGCTAAGAGGGGCAAGAATTGCAGGGAGATCAAATACAAGCTACCCACAGTAAGAGGAATCTGGATCAACAGGTCTGTTTCCTTAGAAACTCAGCAACAGCGTAGTCTGAATTTCCAATCTAGTGAAAACACCGATTTGCCTGACACATCAAAGCATGAAAAAAATCAGTGCAAGAGCACAGAAACCATTATTGGCTCCTGTGTGTCACTAACCGTGTGAATGCTAGAGGTTAAGAACAGCTATTTACATCTACAGAATGTTGTCAAAATATTTTCTTCACTATGGACAAATTCTTTCATATTTAGCTTATGGCTCCTTTAGTTTTCTATTTTCTTTGCCCTTTTTTTTTTTCCTTCTCTAACCTAGAATATGTATTGAGGACTCAGTGGTATCTGAGGCCCCGCTGAAGCTTGAAAACTGGAAAATTTGCAAGGCACAATGATACATTTTAGTAAAGTTTTCTTGTGAAGATGTACATCCTGAATCTTTTCACGGGCAGAATTTTAATTGAAAAGAAATGCCACCCGTTAATGAGATTTCAAAGTCAATAGATCCTGAAAGGAGTTGCGTAAGGAATTAATGATACTGAGTTTGTGATGAGGGAGGATTGTGGGAGAAGTTCCATAAACTAGCAGGCAAGTTTCTGGATTTAGATCTGCTATTCTGAGAGTAGTGCATACAGTTTGTTTCAAGGATGGATGATATATTATTGATGGTTTTGTTATATGATTGTATTTCGCCTGTGACACCAGCAGCACCTCAGTTTGTGAATCCTAATTTGGTTATGTATTGGAAATGCATAAATTTACAGCGGAAATTTGAAGGAGGTTTCTAAGTAGCACAGTAGTCGAGAGCAGTGAGAGAAATAGAACTAAATAGAGCTTGAAAAGTAGCTGAAGTGTAAACTTCCAAGTCAAGTCCTTGAGCATCCAATTTATTGATTAGTCCAAGGAATGCTGAAAGGACATCGTATTGCTGCTTGTAGACTGTGGATGTTTCTCCCGTGTTTATACTGAATTAGTTTTATGTTTGAGTGCCCCTGGCAGATGTGAAGTTTTGTTGTACGCAGCTTGGAAGTACAGTTTGTAGGGTGTATGAACTCCTTAGAAACTAAATGTTTAGTAGATGACTGCTTTTTTTTCCAGGAATCTGTATACGATTGTTCAAGTGTGCTCTTGAAAAATGTTCTGATGTCCTGATTTTCTCTTTTGCTTTCTCTTGTTACGGGAAATTGTCTGCATGGTTTGAGGGAATATCAGATGTTCTGTGTAGTTTTATCGCTTTGTTAAACACCCAAATGGATCTACTTTTGATCTTCATGTGTAGCTTGGTAAGTCCTTGTTATTCTGCAGTGCTTGTTTGAATTGCTGTCACTGCATGTAGTCTTCATCCTTCACAATATGGTTTTCCAACATGATAAAACAGGAATTAGCGTGTTGAATCTTCTGCAGTAGTCCCTTCAGTGGATTGATATTTTTATTTTTATTTTTATTTTTTTTTTAACCAGTGTTTGTAAGCTTTTGTCCTACACGTGTAAATGACCTTGCAGAGTTACTGGATTTTTTTTTTTCCTCCTGCGACTGCTTTAACTGTAGACTAGAACTTGGATATGCTTTAATTAATTTCATTCATGAATTATTTAGTATTCACTCAAATTACATTAATCTTCCTGTATCTTCAAGAAAATATTTGTCATTTTAGAACTTCATCTAAAACATTCTGGTTTCTGTATTTTTACAGGTTGGAGTATAGAGCTTATGTGTTGAGTATATTTCTGAGAAACTAGTATATTGTCATGTGTAAGATACTATTTTATCAAATCCTGAGCCCTTCTTTCTGTTTTTTAATTAGTTTTGCTATTTGACTTTCTGACACTGCGCTTGAAACAAATCAAGGAAGATAAACTTCTTTGTAGCAGCAAATTAAATTATTCAATGAACAGAGTTTACTAGTGTCTCAGTTTACCCTGACAATGGTTGATTCTGCGGTAGTCTCAAGCCGAGAGTGCTATCTATGAAAAAAGCTGAAGATGGTGGAAATGAGGTTTAATGTGGAAAAAATAACTGAAGACTACTGGTTTTCTACAGCCTCAACACTACATTAAAAAGCATATGTAGATCGACTTCTCATAAGCTATGCTGTTGGTATTTAGTTTAAAAATACTTTCAACGTGAAGTTTGTCAGTTCTTGAAACCTAATTGTGTACCAGCCTGTTACCTTTTAAATGAAGGAAGGGCGAGACTTACATCTATTTTGCTAAGCTTTTGAGTTGTGTTTTCCTCTAACACAACCATATCTTTCTCCCTTATGCTGCACTAAAATAGTGCCAAAGCTGGAATCTTTCTTCTCTCTTGTTCGTTCAGTCTTTTAGATCTCTCAACATGGTGGAATAGAAAGCTAATGGATGAGAAGCAGAAGAAACTGATTTTATTATTAATAGTCGCTGGTGGGTGGAATTTTGGCCGAACCAGAGAATTAAACTAATGCTGTGAGAGAAACTGAAGCAACTGGTTGCGAAACATAGACAATTAAGGACACCCTGTTCTACACACTTATGTCTCCAATGGCTGTCAGTTCTGTCTCCTTGACCTGCACCCTCCTGAGCACTGATCATACTAGGGATTGAATTGTAAGGGATATGTTCTTTGCTATTCCAGAGCTGCTTTTGTCTAGCTAGGGTAGAGAGAAATAACTTGGCTTGTTGTCCTTCAGTCTCTACCACTTTGTCAATTATGAAATGTTTCTCATATTCATTTTCTGCCCATTTCATGTAGGCATGCGCATTACCAGAAACGAATATCCTACTGTTCTGATTCAAAATAATTTGCCAAATATCCAAGAATCATTTAAAAATTTATCTTTCTTAAGCCATTGATTGTTTCCTTTTTTTTCTGTGAATAGCTGTAGCAGAATTTCTTAATATAGCTTCCCTCAGAGATCTGGAATTTCTCCAGGCCTTAGATTTTATTTCTTAAAGAAGGTACAGAGAAGAGACATACAACTAGGTAGTGTACCAGAGACATTTGAATAACTCTGGAAAATAAAACAACTGTTTTTTCTTTGTTTTCATAGTCTTAGCAGATTTGGACTCGTGGTATGTTAACTACCTGGCCCTCAAAGATTGTACCTTTATAACTTTGTTTCACAGAGGCAAACTTGTGATGATAGGTTTACTCAAATTTTGTGTTTGAAGGTCTTATGAATGGCAGATTTGAGGCTTGTTATACAGAAGGAGGACGGCATGTCAGGGGAAGTTGGAGTCCTTTTATAGGAACAGTGAAGAATGTCAGTGTCCATAAGGTTCATTAAAATGTTGGGAAATAAGTTATGCAAAAAATGAGATTTCTTTCCATGTGTTAAGGAATTCAAAATGTAGACAATAAACTCTCACAAGGATAGCTAGATTCACAGCTTTGCTTTATTTATAACAGAAGTTTCCTTACTTCCTGATTGACAAAGCAAGAAAGAACAAATAAAACTATGATT
Source organism: Tauraco erythrolophus (assembly GCF_009769465.1). NCBI lineage: Eukaryota > Metazoa > Chordata > Aves > Musophagiformes > Musophagidae > Tauraco > Tauraco erythrolophus. The sequence goes on from NC_141476.1 coordinate 14,582,685, forward strand.
GAGTAGCACAAAGCCTGAGCACGTGTTTCTGCTTCAGTTTTGCAGATGCAGCCTATTGAGGAGAGCTCAATGTTGAGCTCTTTTCCATGACCTCTGAGAACTGTCCAGTTTGTACAGTTTTCCATCACTGAGTTAGGCTGAATCCTGTGTCTGTAACTCGGTAACCTCACTCAAGTATTTTTGTTAATGTTTTTCAAAGGTAGCTAAATTTTATTAATATTTGCTGAGACAAAATGCTAAAGCATTTGCTTTGAGGAAATAATGTATCCTGTGTGGAACAAAGTGGTCTTTGCAAATACACACACATAAGAAAAAGGACATTCTTGGGCCAGGTAGTCTCCCTGAAGTATGTTAATGGTTGAAAAAATGTCTTGAAGCCATAATGATATACCATGGCATTCTTTGTGTTCAGAATTATGTGATCATGAAGATCACTAAATATACATTCCTGTCAGAAAATGCAAGATGTCTGCCTTAAAGTTCTTAAATTGGTTATCACATGTCTCTTCTAGAATTTAAATAAACATTTTTTTCTCTATAACTTTGTGAGAACTGTAGGTAATATGAGGATTTTATCATGTGGAAATCTAGCACAGATGTTTGGTATTACTTTTTTTAAACATAGTGACCACACATTATTTACTCTAAGTACCATTAAGTATTTTTTTATTATTGCTATTAAAAACTTGCCTTAGGCAAAGTCCCACTGAATTTCTAGTAAAGTCAAATGTTAAAATTCCAGCAACTATTTTATTATATATATATACATGTATATTATGCATACCTCTCTATATAACATACAATTTCACTAAAACAGAATCTGAGATCATATAGGATTTTTATGTACACGTTTAAACTCTTATCTTGAATGTATTCTTAAAATAATGTTGTTGCACATGGTTTCAAGCTACAGCTTTTTTTATATTTAGTAGAAAGAAGAACACAGCTTTTTTATTATAATTTAGAGCGTAGTTTTAAACTTTCAACGGTTTTTAAAAACTTGCTCTATCTTTGAACTCAGCTTGGTCAAATAATGAAGGCTGCTGATAGGATTTGAACTGCCATCATGAATCAGTTATTGCATGTTTTTAAAGTTATTAATGGAGCAAAGTTCCTTCTTCCACTGTGAATAGAACAGATGCCTTGCAGACTTTTGGTGTTTACTGTAAATGTCTTACACTGGAGCCAGTAGTAATTTACTAAGGAAATGCTTTATCGACACCAAACGTTCCTTCCCTGAAGTTAGTTACACAGATTAACAACCATTCTAGACTGAACCTCTTTATTAGATTCATTAGTGCCTCTTTCCTTTTATTTCTCCTGGCTCAGCTCAAAATATTAATCTAATCAGTTGCTATAAAGACAATTACTTTCTATCAAAATATCGATAGTAATATGTGTTGTTAAGGTGACCTCTTAAGTATACAGAAGGACTTTGCAATGTTGGCAGTCACTCCAGACATGAGACAGTAGACAGAACCTGAGTAGACAGAACCTGATTATGCTCTAGAGAACAGTTATTACTTCTAACATAGCCCATTCAGATTTTGTTATGCCCCATAAAATCCTTGCCAGGGTGCTTGGTTGCGATAGTTTTTATAAGTCTCTGTGGAGGATTAGAAAGCTTTATTCATTTAGAAATCAGTTTCTTTAAAGACAGGATTGCGCTCCATGACGTCACCACCAGTAGTTGGGAATCTAGAATGTGAGAAAACTGTCAAACTGACATGTATCAGAGTAGCAACTAACTAAATTATTTGAGGAAGAGGGAGAAAAATCAGATTCGTGAATAAGCTGGGTTCACTCCATCTTCCAATATGTGGAGGTCATAAGTGTTGATTCTGCCAGCATTCCTGGAAGGTGCATCCTTCAGAAGGTAATCCGGGGACTGTCTTGCTGTAAAACTGGTTTGTCCCCGTATATGGAAATACTGTCTTTGCAGGCTGTTTGCTCAGTTCACACCTTTACAACTTTCAGGCTGCGTATAAACATTTTAGAAACTAGCCAATAATGAGACACAAAAATGATTGATTTTGATTTCTGTCATAGGTTTTGTTTCCTTTCATCTTCTTTTATCTTGTAAAATCTCTGTTCTATAAACATGCTGCTACTCATCTCCAAGGCAGTAACTTCATTACTCTGTTCTATAACGTAATTAATTTTCTCTAACTTCATCTTGTCCTTCATATGAATGACAATAGCTTACATATGTGACTCACAGCTCTGATATTGATGTATTTTCACAGAAAGAATTAGAGCTTAATTTGCGGGGAAGAGTGGAGTTGGTTACCCTTGAATTCCTATGTATACTTTTCTGCTTTAGACTCTCTCCTGTGTGCAAGAAGATACACCTAGATAGTAGTTACGCCATGGAATAGATTGCCCAAAGTTATTGAAAAACCTTATTGGGATGAGGAGATACAAGATACAGATCGTAAATCCCACAGAATTTATGCTCATAATACAGTTTATTATGCTTAGAAGTGTGTTTCAAAGTAATTTGATCATATTATGTGCTATCTTCAACATTTATTTTATAATTACTTTAATTTAGTAATTCTGTTCCCATTAGATAATTCATAGGTAAGACTTTTCTTAGAATGGTCATTAGAAAAAGAAAAACTCAGAGAGAATGTGGAAATTTGCCACCCGTACTGAAATGAAACTAAACTTGAGGGATTATACATCTCCTTAGTTGTTCTGCACAATGTAACACCGAGACAGTGCTATTTGATAGAAACCGTGTTTCTTAATCACTTCATCCGTTCAGGGAGAAGTCATATTTCTATCTCTTAAAGCCCCTAAAAAAAAAAAAGGTAAAATGAGTGTTGCCATCTTGTTCATACAAAACATAATGGAAATAAATAAAAGAGGAGAAAAGAAACATCACAGAAGACAGATATAAAAACCAAAACAAAGCACCAAATCATTTAAGATATAGTTTTATTGTATACATAGCTCATCGTAAACAATGATTACCTCTTTCATCTCGCTGGGATCAGTCAGCTCAAAATCAAGGAAGTACTTCACAGGAGAGAATAAGTGTGTCTTCCAGAACTCCAGTCTAAATATAACGGAAAATTGATCTGTCCTCTGCTCTGTGTTGCCAATAACGTTTGCATGCTTTGCAGTTTATTTTTAACAGATTATCTCTGTGTCTATCTTACTGTAATACTTATCTTTCATAGATGAGGAAAAGGAAGCAAAAGGTAAGTCAGCAAACTGCCCAGGTATTCTCAGGAAATTCATAATGAAGCAGGGGGGAGGATCTACATGAGTTCCATGTATGTTCCCTGACCACCGTTATCCATTTCAGTCCACTATGTAAATGGGACTGCACAATTAGAAGAAGGAGTGTCTTTATTCAAAGATTTGAATTTAAAATAGAAGAATGTATTTTAACATGCTACCATGTTAAACAGATTTTGTTTAAAACAGGAGCTACTAGAAACTGCTGTAAGCCACTACAGTCAAATTGCCTTAAGGAGGAGACAGCTGGAAATGAAAAGGCTTGGGAAAAGGGTAGCCCTGATAGTTGTGTGAAGAGTAGGCTGTGGGTAAGAGGATTTTCAATTGTTAATTTAAGATCAGCTGAGTGCTTGGTGTGGGAGAGTTGCCATACAGGTGTGAGATTTCCAGTACAAGCACTGCTCCTTGCAAGCATGCTGTTTCAAGCCAGCCAGACCTGGAGAGCTTTTCAAATAACCAGTTCTGCCCACTGCAAAGCAGTCAGTGTTTTGTGTATTTTGAAAATTCAGAGGGATCAATTCAATTCCAAGTGTGGGTGATAGTGTACATCATTAACATTTGATAGCTTGTGATGCCACTTGTGAAAATCTAATGTTCTGAAAGGCTATTGCTTTCTATTTTCCTTCTATTACGTATTGTCTTTCATAGTCTTGTAAGATCATGTGAGCCAATTGGTAGTAAAAGAAGTGTAGACTTGGTTACATAGTATTAATGTAGGTTCTAGGCTGTTCTTTTTATATTGAAAAAGAAAAAGGGTTTTCAGGGTGAGGTGAAAGAATAAAAGCTTCAGTCAAGTGGATTCTTACTTGTGCTGAATTATTATTGTTCATACTTCTCAAACAAACAGAATTAAACCACATCCATCTAATCTTCTGCTTCCACTGGACACATGTGAGTAATGTGTCCCACTTTTGCTTACTCCTAACTGCATTTCATATTGAGGTAAAACTGACTGAATCTAGTGGGTGTTTTTTCAGCTTCCTTTGGGGCATTAGCTGTTGGGCAATGTTTAAGTCAGGATGTAAAATATCATTACTTAATGATCTGATCTTTTATGGCAGATGCTGTCTTACCACTTAAAAATGTTGCAAATAATTTAAGACCATACTAGTAAGCAAGCGTTAGAGTAACAATCATGTTGGGTGCATTTACTGCAATTTAAAATCACTGACCTTCAGCCAGCAGGCATAAGGAATTGGAAACGTGCTTATGAAGTAGATTTCAAACCTGAACCAACTTCATATATATAGTCTTACAACACCCCAGAAGGAAAATCAGTCTGAAAAATTATTCTATCATCCATTTAAATGAAAGCTACTGTTGAATCTTTTTAAAACAGTGCTTTCCCACTGTATGAATATTTCCAGATGAATATTAGAAGAAACTGAGAATCTGAATAATTTCAGTTATTGTTGAAGCTGCTGTAAACTAGCATCTCTTTTACTTACCGCCTCCCACATCATCTCACAAGAAAACCGTAGAACTCTAGAGGAAAATGAAGGTTTCATAAAAATAATAGTTTGAAGAACATTCACTGTCCTTTATACCTATATAGCTCCAAGATCACAGTAAGTTCAACAAACCCCATTTTGTCATTTTCAGGGCTAGTCTTCTAAATTCTAAAACTAAACTGCTACTTTCAGCACGTCGCATGTTTTAGCTAAGTTGAGGGTCCTTTGTCTTAGGAATCATGCAGTCTTTTACCTGGACTAAAAAGCCAGGTATTGCAGTCATGCGAGCCCGACTTCCGGAAAACTGCAACAGGCCAGCCTCCTGCCAGAGACTATGTACGTGTGTCTACGTATCTGTATGTACAGATTTTTCCTTTGTGTGGATGTAAAGAACCAAAAGACACAAACGTGTTTTGTCATCTTTAAAAAAAACACCACCACCCCCCCAACCCCTAAAAAGGAAAGACATTGTTTAATTTGCGAAACTTTTTATTTGTACACATCTTAAACTCTGTGTGAGTGAGTTTTGCCTTCGTATATGCATGGCCTATCTCAGTAACAAGAGTGGAAGTGTAGTATAGGCAGTAGAATATGGCTAATAATGTAAACTCTTCCTAAAGTTTCACCTGAAACTAAATTTGGTGAAGGAAAGATTAGATTAGAAGGTTAGATTAAACCATTTAACAAAACAGGATTTTTCGATTTAATAAACAGACGTAAACTTGTTGAAACAGTCTGACCACTTTCTTCAGAAAAGACATGTAGCCTTTGATCTAGTGGAACTGGAATTTAACTAGTCACTAATTAGCTGATCATATCCTAATTTGTAGATTTATTCATTAGCTTGTGAGATAATCTTGATTATAGGTCAGTTTTTTTTGTTGGCAGCTTGGGCTTGGTAGTCCAAAATGATTATGGAGCTCTCAATATATTTATTTGCAAATATAAAATTTGATAAATGAGCATAAATAAATCCTATCTCGCTATAAAGATTTGGTTAAAGTATTGATGAATGGAACCCCAATGTACTCTGAAAGACATATCCACCAAAATTATGGATATATTTGAATGTACTGAGGACTAAATCCTGCTTGTGTTTTTCTGAGTAAAATGAAGTTAGTGGGATTGAGTGACTTCAGGTGAATAGAATTAGATTTGAAAGAACAAACAAATTGAGAGTTGGTTACTGCTTGGTAACTGCTTAGTTAACACTGGTTGGAAGGAAGTGGTTCACTGTAGCTTTTGGGTAGATGGAGCTGACTTCTTCACCTGCTCGGCGTGTCTCCATTTAGCAACACATATGTCATCACGCTCATGTGTAGAAGTACTTTGGTTGCTTTTCAGATTGCTTTCTCCCTGAATCGTAAATCTTTAAAAACCAAACAACAGACTTTTTAGAGCCATTTATGTATAATGAATATATTTAGAGTAGTTGCTAGTTCTGTGTATTCTTGTGACTGTTGTTTCCACAATTAATGACAGTATTATTATAGGCAGTTATTTGAACTCAGGGGACTATTTACTACTATGCATATCTGCAGGGTTTGGACCCTTGCCTGTTCCTTCCACTTTCATACAAAAGAGTTGAGCAATATTCCTGCTGATCTTTTATTAAAACTTCATGGTTCTTGTTGAAGGAAATAAAGTGATAAATAGAAATGATATGTGATCCAGGGAAGTGTGAATCAGACGTGTTTCCCTTATTACTGTAAGAGGAGTGCATATGCAATACTGTAATGAATTATCTATTTTTTGGGGGTGTAGAAAAGCAAAACTGTTGTGTTTCCTACTCTGTAGACTCAGGAGGTGTAAGAGGCATATCTAGTATGTTCATTATTGCTCTGCATTTTACACAACTTAACTCGAATTTATTCTCTTTAAATACACAGCTTGCATTCTCTCCAGGACAATTAAGATTCTGGAAGATTTTGTACATAGTCCAAGTTCCACTGATAAAATTCAGAAGAAGAAAAATAATCTAATAACTAACATAGAGAAAAATGCTTAGTCAACTTACTGCTGTACTGGGTAATTGCAAACAGGTGGTTCTTAGTGGTGTGTCACTGAGTTCTGGCTACTGTATTCCTCCATTAACAAAATTCTTGTGCTGCCATTGCTCTGCTGTGCTGACAATCTGATTCCTAATTCACTTCAAACAAGTGTTTCTTGTGAACGTTTTCCAAATGGTGTTAGTAAAGGGACATCTTACTAAAGGGGATGTGCTTCACACACTGTTCTTAAAATCCGCATTTGCAGAATGCATTATCTTCATCTATTAACAGATAATTAACAGCTGTATATATGTTTCTTTAGTCACGCTGCTTTAATTGGCTTTGACGCTCTCATATTTTATTTTCCTGAATATGTATTTATTCACAAAAATATGTGGATCTTAGATTTTAAATTTATAACAATGAATTTAAGCTAAATGATGGGTGTGGCTTTTTTCCTTTGACTCATTATTTGACTCAAAATTAAATGTTGGAAAAAAGTATTCTCTTAACATGTGATGTTTAGAAGGAAAACTTGAATAATTCCCCAGTGTGTGATATCTTTTTCAGCAAGTTTCTACAATAGTGAGTTACTTAAATTTCTAAGTTTTCTTTATCAGCTGACTTTTTACAAGATTTATTAGCTAAAGCAGTGGTCTTCAGATGCTGAACAAGAAATAGTAGATTGTTTACTATATATCTGAAAGTATTAGGGGGGGAAAAGGTGTTATTAACTTGTGTTCTTATTTGCTACACAACTTTTGTGATTACTGATAATATTCAGATGATATTTTAAGATTAAGGCTTAAGTTCAGATTTCTTCAAGTGAAATCACTTAATTGCAAATGTATATAATCTGTAAGAATTGATCTGTTCGGCAGGATCGCTTTTGACAAGAAACAATTGTTTGGTAGTGAAGTAATGTATTTTCTTGGTAGTTACATGCAGAATAAGTCAAATTATGGTTCAAATGGTTTGGTTGTGGCCGTCTTTAAAGTGTGGTACTTGATGCTGCTTCACCAGTTGACAACACATCCTGCTTATAGGGGAGCTGAAGTGCCATACTTCAGAAAAGAGTGTTATGCCAACAAAAAGAAAAGAAAGTTTCTGCCATACTTCCAAAGCATGATTTGGTTTTATAAGTTCATAGATCTGACTAGTGTAGAAGAGGTTTTAGTCGTTTTATCGTGTTAAATGAACAAATAACCAATGGCATGTTATATAAGCAGTGCATATTAAAATTAATATTATAAATTATTATACAGCTATTATACTATTCTTTTGCAGCATTATTGACATTAAGAGAAAGGTTACATGAATCTTTTAATGGTTTCTAGAGGAACTGTGCTATGAAAACTGGAGGCATGGAGAAACTTAGTGTATTCTATTTTCATATAGACTTCTCCTTGACTCTTCTCAAGGAGTGGAGATTAAAAAAAAAAAGCCACATGATAGATCAAGGGTAGGGAATATTTTTGTCCGATTTGCTTGTTTTTTCAAGGTTCTTTCCAAGGTAGCAATTGGTTTATAATCTACTCTCGTATAACTCGCTAACCAGAGAGTACTTTAAGGTTCACTTTTTCTTATTAGCTTCTGATTCTGCAGTCATGCCTTTCCTTAGGCAAGATGCTTGTGTAAACCATTGATCAGAATATAATTATATAGTTTGTTTAAAAACAAAGATGTGAAAAAGTGTCTCCTGAATATTTCTAGTGTTGGTATTTTGAATTACAATGGGAACATGATAGGCCTTATCTCATTAAAAACTCAGTAAACTATGCATGTGCTTGTATGAGTAGTCCCAGTGAACATCATATAAAATTTCATATCATAGGGAGCAATATTAATTAAAGATCTAATCTCTCCTTATGTCACAAACCAATCTCCACACATGGAGATTTGTAATGAGAACCGTTAAAATTCAGTAGTGTACTTTGTTATGAGAAATGCTGCGTATTTCCTTAATACCCAGTACCATTCCCACATACCACTTCCCCATTTACATACACCTTGCTTTGTTTCGTTTGGAATAGTTAGACTTCTGCAGACATGCATTTTCATGGATGTGCACTGTGAGGTTTATGAAGATACAGGCTTCCAGCTATATAAAATGCATTCAGCATTGGAGGCTGTAGACGTTCAATTTATGCTTGTTACTTATGTCCCATGAGTTGCTGTGGCCTTCAAATGAGGTACTATAGTTTGCAGCAAGAGTAGCCTGTTAGAGATGAGAAACTCTGTCATTCTACATTTTCAAAGGTAATATTTCCTCTTAAAAAAAAAAAGGGAGGATGCCTAAATAATTCCTAAAAATCAGCTGATATGTGACTTGATGAGTTCGCATCCTTCATGTAAAGGCTGTGAGGTTTCTGTGGTCACTAGATGGCACTCTTGAATGAGAATTGGCTTTCATTCTGGTTTTCACACATGATCGTGCCCTATTTGTTATTTTTCATCGCTTGTTTTGCAATAATAGAATTAAGAGGAGGATTACCTTAATTTAAAGTCGATGGAAAAACAATTTCACAGAGATTTTCATAGTAGTCTGCGAACTGAATGCGGTTGCGAATAGCTGAATCTAAGAATCAAAGTGAGGAGACTAGAAAGTACAGTGCAGCTCTCTACAGAAAAAGTGAAATCAGGAATTCAGTCTGAAGGTATTAGTGGAATTTGATGCCAATGGGTTAGTCAAGGTTTGTAATTTACTTAATTTACAAAAGTAAAAGAGCAAACTAAGATGTCATCTTCCTCTTTTGAATGGATTGGAGTTTCACCATCTTGTGTGCTCTCATACCCCAACTGCCAAGACACACCTGACCATGGATACTATTTGTCTGGGACCTGAAAGGTGGATGGTGGAGAATATCTCAAGTCATGCTGATGTGCGTAGTAGACAATACTTAAATTACTGTGTTCCTTGAGAAGAAATTGCTGAGACTTAGCCAAAATAGCAAAAAAGATCATTGTTTCTATTAAAAATGTAAAAAAGGTTCAAATGAAATCTCGCTTGTGAGATATATAACAGGTCTTCATTATTTTCTTTAGTTTTAAAATTTATATTTGACTCAAAATACATGAGACTTTTAAGCAACATGAAATTAATAGCATAGACTATATGGAAGACATTAAAAGAATTCCAGAACCAGATCCTGTAATAAGAGAGACAGAACATGGTGAGGAACTAGTGACCATGGGAGGGAGGAAAAAACAGATGGGGGAGAAAGCAGAAGACAGACAGATGAATCAGAACTTTGCCTTGTACCCTTGCACCATCAAGATTTTTTGACCTAACTGCTACATATTTAGAAAAATTTGGTGTTTCTAAACACATCTCTCTACTCCTGTAATATTTGCAATGTTTGACTTTGCGTTCAGTACAGGGAGCCTCTATTCTGTAATGTGGTTAAAAAAGGCCTCATCTAAAATCTAGGAAAGTAAATAACATAAAAAAAACCCTAAACAAACTAGTTTCAAATTGTGACGAATGTCTGTGTGTGTATATACAGCCTTGTTTCTTATGTCAGTATACACAGAGTGCTGGAGCAATAGGAATAGGGATTGCCTTGTTTATTTTTTTGCTCATTTTTTCTTTTACATCTATGGTGAGTGAGATAATAAAGCAACACTTTACGGCAGTATTGAGCAGGTGACTGGGGGGTGCAATTGCGTCTTTCTGGAAGAAAAGTTTACTATTAAACGTCTGACAATTATAGTTGAATCATCTTTTCTAGTAAAATATAATTTAATTATTATGAACTGGTCGAGTGTACAGGCAAACTGTGGTAGCGTATTGGGGAACAACTTCTGGTTGTTTCAATTGTTAGTGAGTGTTTAGTAAGATCTTGAGTTCAAGCAGTGGTGAATAGAGCCACTGCATCTCACAGCTTAAGGCATCTGTGAAGCTCGAGCATTCCTTGTTTCAAAATTATGGTGAAGAACTGACCATTCAAAAAACCAGTGTTTTCAGTGAGAAAACATATTGCTTTTTTACATCTTAAGACTCATAGACTACATCATTCCTGATGAATTTATCTGTCCTAGATATAAGTACTTCAACTTTTTACATTTTTACAATTGATTGTGGAAGTGTCAGATAGATGAAAGCGCTCAACATACTGCCTGCTCAGTGGTTGCCTTTGCTGTCATCTATTAAACATCTCTCTTGATGAAAAATTACAGTATTGAAGGAAATTACCGCACTGATTCTTCACTGGTTTTTTGCCTCACATGCAAGATGCCTGTGGAGGTTTCTGTAGCGTGAACAAACTTCTGTTAAGAGATTTTTTTCTGATTTAGTGCGGCTACACATACATGCCACAAACAACTTTTTCCTTTTGTAGAGCTCTCTCAGGAGAGGTTTCTCACAAAGGAAGTAGGATCTATATTCTGTTTAAAAGTGTACCATTATAACACAGGAGGAAGGATTTTTATTGTAGATGCATTGTTATTCCCAACAAAAAAGTTGGTCTGTTTCAGAGCATTGATGGACTGAACACCTGCAAGCTTCAGAGTCAGAACAATCAGTTTGTTCTCAATTATTCATGACTTGCTTGGAGAAAGTAATTTTCAGCTCTCAACTTGAAAAAGGCATATTTTCACATAGGAGTACATCTGGCAGACAAAAGATTTTCTGCTGATAACGAATCTCAGAAACCATTATCAATATAATGTTACCCTTCAGCCTCTCAACAGCATTGTGAGTGTGTACAGAGGTCTTGGCAGTGCTTACATCCCATCTGCACCATTAAGGCACAGGATGATTGGCCAGAAAAAAACCGAAAACTTTGCAAGAGATTGGGAACAGATAAACGTAGTCCCTTATGTGTGTTTTTCTTGTCTCAAAAAAATGTTCATTTTAACACCAGCTCAGATGATAGAATTTATCAAAACAATAGTGGACTTCAAGATGGTAAGACAGGGCTTCTGGAAGGATTCCAAATCTGGGCTACTTTTATCTTTTACTTCCACTGAGCTCTTCAGCAAGTGGGGTTTCTTGTCTCCGTCACACATGGTTGGAAGCCTGGTGCCATGTGGAAACTCATTTTTTAATTTATTAGCCATTTTTTTGGAATGGTCTGTATTTCAGCAAAGTAAAAATACTGGTTTAAATCTCCAGAAAACCTGGATGGTTTTTGTCTGGTGAAAAAATAGAGAGTTAGAAACTTTGACTAAAAGTTTTATGCCTTTGGAAACAAATGATGAATATATTATTAGTGAGCTGCGTATTCCCAGTGTATGAATTTATGGTGGTTGAGCTTCACAAGAATCTTTGATTCCATTTAACATTTTGGAACTTTAACTAATGTAAAATGTATTTGAGTATTTCCTACAATCTCTTCCTGCTAGAATCATTGGGCAGTATATAACAATGATAAATTCCATAAATAAGGGAAAGTGTAGACTGTATGATTACAAATGCCAGCAAGCAGGGTTTGGAACTGGTATGTACCTCATCATGTTGTGACAATGGTGAAATACTTACCAGTTATTTCAAACATGCTGACAGTCTTAAGAGAAACTCTTCAGGGAAGAGAAGCAAAAGAACTAACTTGATATATTTAGTTTACTGGTTGTGGGGTTGTCCATCTGTGGATTCATTGCAAACAAGAATATCAGAGTTCTACGGTGTATCTAAGGGATGGCTTTCTGAGTCCGTGGTCAGGTTAACTAATACCTGTATTCCTATGATTGCAATTATTGCAGCCAAAGCAGTTCAGCCTATGTCTCCTGCATTGACATGTCCTTCGGATTTCCACAGCTGTTTCAGGTGGCTACAGAGGCCACGTTCAGTAATCTCTTCAATCAGATTTCTAGTCTCCGCAGGAGAGATCCATTTGACATCTGTCTTCTCTCCTTATGTTTAGTAGCATACTTTTTGGATAGATATTTGCTATAGAAAAGTCAAATTTAGATAATCGTAAGAGCATGAAGGAATTTATAAAGACAGCTTGTTATGTCAGATTGGAAAAGGTTTTGTAAATGACTTGAATAATTACCTTTGCCATTATGACAGCTAAATTCTCCAGGTAAAAATTATTTATTGTAAACTTGGCAGTCATTAGTGTTTCTAGTCCTTCAGTAGACTGCTGCATCTTGAGGTTGTGGTGACTCACAGTTAGAGTTATGAAAAAGCTTCAAGAATTCTTTTTTCACAAGAGCACCCTCTTCATTTTGCAGATCTGAGTTTAATATTCCAGCTCTAATGTACTGAAATCTTTTGTCTCCCATTCATTTTTCATTTTGCTTCCAAAGTGGAATTATTTTGGCTATAGCAGTATCAGCCAATATCAGGGTAAAATGACTGAGGCTTTTCTGAGACTCTTTTGTCCCACTTTCATACCCTACTGTACTTCATCAAGAGGTGATCTTGAGGAAGCCATACTCAAAACATTTGCCAAGGATAGTTTCAGAATTCCACATTTAATCAAGTTATACACTAACCTGTATTCCTTCTGAGGCACATTCAAATACTGAAGAAATCATATGCCACTTCTTGGGTATCCGAAGAGCCTTGTTATTTGGAGATCGAATCATAGAATGGTTTGGGTTGGAAGGGACCTCAAAGATCATCTAGTTCCAACCCCCCTGCCATGGGCAGGGAAACCTTCCACTACACCAGGTTGCCCAAAGCCTCATCCAACCTGGCCTTTAACACTTCCAGGGATGGGGCATCTACAACATCTCTGGGCAACCTGTTCCAGTACCTCACCACCTCTGAGTGAAAAATTTCTTCCTTCTATCTAATCTAAATCTCCCCTCTTTCAGTTTAAATCCATTTGACAGAAGTGTACTTGTGTGGGTCTTAAAGTAATGCAGTTTCAGGCAGCATTAGGGATCCCTCACGTTTCTCCTCTACAGTAGGATATGAGGAGATTTTATCTGTGAAGTGCTATTACATTAGTGTGTGTAACTACTTCAATTTTATGACTATTAGTAATTTGAAAGTATAATAGTTCTGAGGTGCTTTGCAATTGAGGTATTTTTAGAGTAGTAGGAAAAAATTATTATTGGTAGAGTGTCTATGCAGCAGTGTACAGAATGAACATACTTGCCTTTTAGAACATATTTGCCTTTTACTAAACCAGTTAAAACTGAAAAATAATAAAATCAAGTTAATTGATTTACTACTATATGAAGTAAATGCAATTATGGCTAAAATATTGATATTCTTTGTGTTAGGGGATTTTATGATGCAAAAATGTTTTCTAGATAGTAAGATATTCTTCATACTTAATGTTTAGTATGCAGTCCCTCACAATTGCAACTGAATAGGAGTTATCAGATACTAATGAATGTTTTTAAAAATTAAATGTAAATAATATAGCATTTTCTAGAATGTGGTGTATGTGGTATTAATGGATCTGTAAAAATGTTTTGGGTGATGATTTCTATTGGTTCTTTTGCATGGTAGGAACACTCTGAAATGCCATATAAAAGAGATGAGAGATGAAGACAGTCACATGTTCTTTTAAAGATATTTTAGACAAACATTTTTTTTCCTTTTTTCTACGATGTAAATTCAAACTCTGATTTTCTCTAACTGTAAAGGTTCTTTCTAATAGTTCTGAGAAAATTATAATACCCATGCTTCTGTCATGGGCTTTTCCTTGTTTGTTCACAAGTGTAAAAGCAATTTTTCTTTAGTGTCATGTAAAATTTACATGAATGGCAGAAAGAAGAAAGTTTGACTTTTTTTATTTTTTTGAAAGTAGGAATGCAGGTTTTTTCTCTATATGGCACCCATTTTGTATTCAGAAATAAAATTAGACTATTTTTTGCACTAATTTAGCCTTTTGCGTGTCTTCAGAGCTCTAGATGTCTGAATTGTTCCTTCTACCCTTCAAGATTTCAAACACTACACGTCCTGATTCTTGGCATAAAATAAAAATAATTTGAAAAATTGACCCTTGCTGGGAAGGATAGACAATAGATACATATGTCATGTTGCTACTGTGCATATTTTCTTATAGAATGCCTTGCAGCTGTGGAGGTATACTTAAGAAAATATTTTTCCATTGCTTTCTTGAGTGAACAATCTATCAAAACCTTACTAGGAAAAGGAAATATCTTTCAAAGTTTTCCTTATGTTCTCAGCTGTATTAAATCAGTGGTATTAAAGAATGGATTTATGCACTCTGGTACCTGAGCGAAGTAATGTGTAATGAGGTTGTTTTCTGTGATGACAGGATTGCAAATTATTATTAACAGTGTGAAATATTAAGCATGGGACATTTTGTGTTTCTTTTTGCTAGCAAGTTCCTGAAGGCCATAAGGCTTTAGATCTTGTCACTCTGAGGCAGAGTCTCACTTAACCTGGAAAACAGCAAGATAAAAAAGGAGGAAACAGACCTGTAAAGAACAAAGCTCTTTGGGATTTCCAGGAACTGGCTTGGAATCTCTTGAAAAGAAACTGAGTTAATGATTGACCTTGGGGAAGGAGTGAAAATTATGAAGTGTCATTAATTTTTCGTAATTACCAACACTATAGGTGATAACTGGAAGTGATATATTGTTTTGTCTTGAAATCACCCTTCAAAAGCTGTTTTAGGTGCCATTATATCATAACAGGCAAGCAAAAAATTAGTGTGTTTATATATGAATCTGTTAATCTTGTCTAATTTAATGCACTGAGAAATCAAGTCTTAACTCTTGTGGGTTTTTTTTTTTTTATTTTTTTTTTATGAGCAAGTATTTCTGTTTTCTTTTAAATGGAGGAAAGTCTGTCTAGCATGTTTCAAGTGTTGTGATAAAATAGCACTGAAGGATGGTTTTAAAATCTATTTTTTGTAACACATGGGCTGTAACAGTCCAGGCTAGGTTTTTTTTTTTTTAATGGACCATCTGTTCATGTGCTATTGCTTAATGATGAGAAAAAGGATAGAAATAGAGAAAAGGCAAAACGTCTGAAGATAACTGAGAAAAGTCTTGTACTGCAGCTTGGAGAGGAAGATGTGAACAATACAAGCTCTTCACTGACTCTTAGACTGCATTGACAGGAGCATAATAGAGGAGCATAACAAGAATAGCTTTGGAGAGCTAAATAGTTGGTACTGAGGATATTTTTAGGGGACTTATGCTGAATTACGTCCAGTCTGATGCTGTATTCTGAATTCCTGGTAATAGGTGTAGCAAGAGCTCAAGATGGGGACAATCAGAAGATACTCTTTAAAAGCCAGTGGGACTCTGGTTTTTTTTTTTTTGTCTCTGCTCTTTTCTTCAAAGAGAGAAAAGTTGCTTTTGTGCTCGTGCTCAAATATTTACAGTGTGCTAGAAGTTGAAGGAAATGCAATATGACAAGAACTTGAAAATGAAGGTACGGTATGTGAAATGTGCTAAAAATCTTTCAAAGAATTTTCAGTTATATTTGTAATTAATCAGAGAAATTGTCAGAGAATCATAGAATATCTCAAGTTGGAAGGGCTTGTAAGGATCAAGTCCAGCTCCCTGCTCCTCGCAGGACTACATAACACTAAGCCATATTACTAAGAGTGTGGTCCAGATGTTCCTTGAATTCGATCACAGCACCAAGCTTGTCAACTTCCTTGGGGACCCTGTTCCGGTGGCTGACCACGCTCTCAGTGAAGAACCATTTCCTAATGTCCAATCTGAACTTTCCCTGATGCAGCTTCATACTACTTCATGAATGTTCAGTTGGGTTCTTAATCTTCTGCATCATTCTAGAAAACCCTTTAATAGAGGAGTGTCTCTTTATTTTTCCTTTTTTTTTTAAAGTGTTTGTTTCTCCTTTTCCTTACTCTACTGTCTTTCCACTCAAAGCAAATGGATTTTTAAAAAGTATTTTAAGGAAGTTTTTTCCATATTACAAAAGTAACGTTATAAGAGAACAGCCAGGTAGTCAGAAATTATGAAGCATAAAAACTGGTTTTATGTAGAACCTCTGTCTTTGTCTTTACAGTATACATGCTTTTTCCACAAGACAGAACTCTTAATGTAAGAAATACACAGTGCTCAGTTGTTCTATACTGGGGTCAGGTAGTCAGTCATCAGTGGGTTTTTTTGGCAGAACTTCTGTGTCGTTTGCTCTAGAAACTGGAAGAACGTGTACTGAATGAAGCGGGATAAGAAGAGTGGTACGATAGATAAAAGGGATTATATGTGACTTGAGATAATGATGCTTCTTACTGGCTCTGCCACTTAATTTCTCCTTATTGCTGGCCCAATTGTTTAGGAAGGCAGAGCTTTTTCAAATGTCTACTTATGTGTTTCTGATTTTCTGGGTTATCATCCTTCTGATTCTAAGCATTCTGTAAATACTCAGTGTTTAGAATTGCAGATGAAGTCATTGGAAGTCTCAGATAATCTATCACGGAAAAAAAAAATCAGTCATCCTGTGACTGAGGCATCTCACACTTTGTTTTGTGAGACGCTGAAAAGCTCGTAAATGAGAATACTGTTAAGTCAAGTCTGTGAAATCAAAATGTTATTAGTTAGGAATCCAAGAAGGATATTCTTTTGAAATAGCCACATAAGTAGTGAAGAATAAATAACTTTTCAGAATCAAATTCAGAATATAATAGCAGTTTACACTTTGATTAAATTACAAATGCGACAAAACTTTGAAGGGCCTGGTCATTAACATAGGAGCTGGTTTTTATTTTATTTTTGAGAGAGAAATATAAAGATCAAAACTATAAAAGTTACAATCTTTAGTATGTTGAGGGCACGTATTGTGTTAGAGATAATGCGATGGTTTTACAGAACTATTCTGTAGCCCGTTAGGCTGTAGTATTGCTCTTTCATAATTCCTATTACTACAATAGATTGTTTAGTTCATGCACGCCATGTTTAGTCAATAAACAAACATCCAGAGCATGTGGAAAGTTCATTTTCCAGAGGTTTTGGAAAAATCTAATTAGATGAGATAATGTAGTGTTACGGTAATGCAAAAGCTAAAGTATAAAATACATTTGTTTGTAATCTGAGCACTGCCCAGACTGCTTTCTGTTAAACGTTTTCTGTTGGAAATTACTTGCATTAAAGATGCAGCAGTGCTTTCTGATGAAGGAAAACTCTTTGAATGATGCTGTTCTTGTTACAATTTTACTTAAAGCCTTGCAAAAATTTCATTTCATAACTTAAAATGTTCAAGACTCTTTGTTTTCATGTAATATTGCCAGTGCAGTGGTCTGAGAAGTAGAAAAGGGATGTGAATAGGCTGTGCGAGTATTTCAGGATTTTTGGAACTTAATAGGATATGTTCTTTAATTTCTTTATGATTAGTCTTGCAGGACACTGAGTAGAATTTGAGAAATTGATTTTTAGGAAATAAAAGCAGCACGAGATGGCTTCAGGGCCTACAGTGGCCTTTGTATGTATTCATGTGCAAGTACAGGAGTTGTGCAAATCTCCGACCATCTGCAAAAACACAAGGGAGAGTTGTCTTTGTGATAGCTCAGTATACCACTCGATTTTTGTGTCCTCGAAGCTCTACTAAAATGGTAAATGTCTGTTACATTTCATGTTGCTAGGGTTACTGGAGTGAAAACTCACTAGATTTCCAACAGCTTGACAGAAGTTCTGCATTCATGGGAATGTCATATTTCCCAGAGGAAGATTTGAAGGTTGGATAGTAATCTAATAGTATTTTTTTTGGCTAGTGTTTTCCTAATGATATAATAAATTCAATCCATAAGCAAATGAGAGAGTCATATCAATATAGAAAGACACTTTTTACAATGATATTTAGAATTTAAGTGACTGCCCTTTATCCAAGCCTGAGTCAGTCAACTTTATAATTTTGAGATGTCTCTGGAAGACATGCAAGCTTCCGAAAAGTGAACAGCATTTGTATTTTCTTCTAAAACACAGAAGAGGGCTATTGGCAGTGATGGTACCTTAAACAGCCTTGAAGCAAGGGCTGAAATTGAGTCAGCTTGCTAGCTGTAGAGACTTCTATGTCCTCTGTGTACTCCAGTGAATCTGGACTTATTTTTGGTCAAAGAGCAGCTTTCAAGAGAAGAGGTGCAATATGCTATCTGTCATTCTAGGGTGCTTTTGGAAGGGAACATGATTTTCAGTCTTAGCGATCAGTATCTGTGTCTTTTAGTTGCTCAAGAGTGGAAGGAGTGGGCAGAATATGCTCAGAACATCCTTATTAAACTGAGTTCCAAGAGGAAGACAAAGAACATTGTTTAGTTCAGATAGATCTTAATTTTGAGCAAGACACTTCGTATCTTAGTGCTGACAGTGTTAGAGACACTTCTGAACATGTGTGGAAGGGAAGTGACAGATATCTGCAGTATCTTCCACTGTTCCGAGGAAGTTTTCATGTAAATGTTTTGGTTCTAAGTACCTATATTTACAAATTACAACTAAACCTCAGAGTCTTACTTTATAAATATCTCACCTTCTAGCCATGAGAATATTCAGATCATTTGGTTAAGATTTGAATTTCTGATTCCAAAGGGTCACAGGACTTCAAACAGTAAGAGAAGCCTGTGAGGTTATTTGTATAAGTTGTGTTACCTGCAAAATAATTTGCATACTCCTTCCATTTATTAAGAGCAGCCCTGAGGAGAAGGACTTGGGGTTGTTGGTTGATGAGAAACTCAACATGAGCTGGCAATGTGCGCTGGCAGCCCTGAAAGCCAGCCGTATCCTGGGCTGCATCAAAAGAAGCGTGGCCAACAGGTTCAGGGAGGTGATTCTCCCTCTCTATTCTGCTCTACTGACACTCCACCTAGAGTACTGTGTTCAGCTCTGGGGCCCCCAACATAAGAAGGACATGGAGCTACTGGAGTGGGTCCAGAGGAGGGCCACGAAGATGATCCGAGGGCTGGAGCACCTCGGCTATGAAGACAAGCCTGGAGAAGAGAAGGCTCTGAGGAGACCTTCTAGCAGCCTTCCAGTACCTAAAGGGGGGGCCTACAAGAAAGCTGGAGAGGGGCTTTTTGCAAGGGCGTGTAGCGATAGGACAAGGGGCAATGGCTTTAAACTGAAAGGTAGATTTCGATTAGAAATAAAGAAGAAATTCTAAACTCTGCGGGAGGTGAGGCGCTGGAGCAGGTTGCCCAGAGAAGTTGTGGATGCCCCATCCCTGGAAGTGTTCAAGGCCAGGTTGGATGAGGCTTTGAGCGACCTGGTGTAGTGGAAGGTTCCAACCCCCCCATGGCAGGGAGGTTGGAATGAGATGATCTTTAAGGTCCCTTTCAACCCAAACCATTGTATGATTCCATGATTATTACTGCCGCGTAGGAGTTGTTCTTCCTCTGTTGTTTAGTTCTTACACTGAGGCAATGTCTCTTTTCACTCAAGCTTGAAAGTTCTGGTCTACTGTCACCTCGATATTTAATGACCCTATAAGCTAATCTAATATTAGAAGTACAGAGCCTGCTTTTTCTTCAGCAAGTATCCGTAGATAATGTAAACTTTTAAAATTTGATGGGTAAACGTAAATAATGATGAACAACCAAATATGGATATAACCATCATATAAGATGTATGAACATATTTAGATGTTGGTAATTGAGCATAACCATGCTGATACTTTCTTAAACAGTGTGCCTGGAACGTTTTGTGTGCAACTATTGGAAACATATATAACTAAGTGTCAGGAAAACCTGCATCGAGAGTAAGACTGGAGTGTTGAATAATTAAAGGTAAAAGTCATTCAGAAGAATTGTAGTTATTGATTTTTATTTTTTTTAAAAGAGCACTTAAACCCCAAGAAATTCAGAGGCAATGCATAAGCAAAACTCCAATGTGTTAAACCTTATCTTTAATTCTGAGTTATAAAGTATGGTTTATTGTGAATAAATAATTACGAACTTATTGTTAACTATTAGATAAGCTACGGTAATTGAGAGAATTTCCAAGAACTGATTTTGAATTCTTTTCTGTTGTAAAAGAAACTTTGTAGCATTGATATTGCTCAAAAAATAAAAGATAAAGATATTGAGATTCAGGATTTCTTCCTATAGATAGGAAGAGGAACCAATATGTTAAGTGAAGATTTGAACCACGTTCTGTTTTATTTTCTCAACAAAAAATCCACCTCATTAACTTGATCGTTTCTTGTTTTGTGAAACAGTCAGTGATTAAGTAAAAAGAAATCCATAAATTGGCACTTATTCTGTATGTAGGGGTTTTTCTGTATGTAGGGGTTTTTCTGTATGCATACATCTGCAGATGGGGAGAACATCAGGGTGTAGCAGAAGAACTAAAGGGGGTCTTCAGGGTGGCCTGCTTCTTCCAGTGAACACAGGGTACCGGCCATGACTGCACCACAGAAGTCTTACAAGCCTTTCTGTGGTAAGTTTGCTGTTGTGAACGAGTTAATTGTCAGTTACACTTGTATTTATGTTTGTGATCGCAGAACTAACAAGTTGTGCATGTATCTTGGAATCATTTCCCCTCCTCCCCCCCTAATTTTTCAATTACACTTACTTTATTTATCATTATATTTCAATTTCTGTGTTTATCCTTTGTTTTAAGGGGTTGAACAATGATACGAGCTACAAATCAATTTAGGGTTCTTTTTTCCTTTTCCTGTCTTACAGATACCTATCATCTGGTAGGAAACGCATTGCATAAGTGAAGGGTCAGAGAAAGAAATTGATGATCCCAGCTTGAAAGACTAAATTGAGGCAGGTAATGGTGTAGTTCACTGGCTCATAACTCTTCCTGGTCGATACGAGAACTATCTAGTAGCTGTGTCTTAGAATGACGCGTGATAAATATTAGTGAAGCAAAGTACAGAATCACAGTCCTTTTACCCAATTGCTTTGTAAAAAAAAAAAAAAAAAGATTAAAGCACCATTGTACCATTCTTTCTCTTAGATCACCCCTGTGATGAGATCATCCAGTGTGCCACCATTTTCCTCCTAGAAAACATGGACGATAGGAGGATCAGAAGAAGCCTGAGAAAGAAGGATTATGTTGCACTCATTTTTTTCAATAGAAATATTTCCTTGTGTTGTAAACTGTTCTAAAGAAAACGCTATCAACCAAAATTGCAATGACATGAAGAGCTTACAATAAAATTATATAAAATTAGTTATTTTTAAGTATGTTTTTATTACAAATGCAAAGAAACTTTGGCGTTAACGCTTTCAAAATCGTGCGTACAGAGATATGATATAGAGGACTTGAACAATGAAAGAGACAAGTGCACATATGAGATCTAACTTATATTTTGCTTGTATGTTTGCTGCTACATGAAGGTATTGTATCCATGTCCTTTTTATTGCCTCTAAATATAGCAAAGCTAATGTTAAGATATCTCATAGTATCTTTTCGTTCTCATGCCTAACAGACTTGTGTGTGATTTCATCTGCAGTACTTTATTGCAGAGTGATGTCATTGAGTAGTATTACACTTGACTTATGGTGATTTAAATAAAGAAAGAGTCAAACTATTGGTTCATAGAGACCTACTGACCACTGAATTTCAGCTTGAAATTCAGTCTTGTGAATAGTGGCACACAGCAATATCCAAATAGAAAACAAATAATGTATGTAAAGGGAGCTTTTAGCATGCTGAGATACTGACTACGGACCTGTTACTGAACAGATTTCTTTTAGGTAGGAGCTGATGCCAAGAATTTTTGACATTTGTGGGATAAGTCCATCAATTGGCAGGATATGTGAAGAAGTGATTTTGGAAATGGAGGTTATGTGGTAAGACATAGGGGCCTAGAAAATCTGCTATACTCTACTGGGAGAGTCTACAGAGAGCTGTAAATAACTTGATACTATTTAACCAAGAAGCAATGGAGTAACTAAACTATGAAATAAATTGTTTCTGTAATATGTCAACAGAGTTAGGTAGTTGGCAAGTTTCCACCAGGTAACTTTTTATACTGTCTAGGTTTCAGTTTTTGCTCTACACAGTTTCTCTCTTCTTTATACAGCTAGGCTACATCTTATAGTTTTTAACCCTGAAACTATTTATAACTCGTTTGAATTAACTTGTGCCAAAATGTCTTTATGTAGAAGCTTTGTTATCTGATGTCAGCAGAGCTTGGATAATAATTATTTACAGTCCACTGCTAAATTAAGGAAAATCTATGAATTCATAGTTACTAGATTTTTTTTTGTCATTTAGTGACAGTATTGTATATTCTGTATTGACTGAGAGCTTCTAAACACACAGTAAGTAACTAATTAAGAATATGGAATATGTATGAAGGACATTTATACCTGGACTGAAAATATGGCCTGTTAGTCAGTAGTTTGCATTTCGACCAGTGACAGAAATAGAAGATTCAGGCTCTCTAGTGATTTACAGAAGGCCTAGACCAACTTCTCTACAGGGAGGTTTGGGAAGGCATAGGAAGTAAACTACCGTATTTAAAGACTGACCTTGTCTAAGCCCATAAAAAGTCAAATAACAGATATGCAATAAATGCCAAATGCAACATCTCAGGCAGCATTAAGATAAAGAAAGAGAAGAGTTGTAAGAAAAGAACCTGACAGAACTGACTATTGCTCAGGTTGCAATGTTTACTCTGTAGTGTGAAAGTAGTATGAAAAAATAAAAGAATAATCAATGTGAGTTATGGAATTGCTGAAGAGAAGTGTCAGCATTAACAGATGCTTAACTCCTAACAGAGAAGTATCAGAAGAAAAAAGTATGATTGAAAAATAGATAAATTGCATATACAATCAAGGGGTGATACCCTATTGCAGCCTCAGAAGTGGAAATTTTCTATTAACATGATAATCAATGAGTTAATAATGTTAATATTTATGTTCTAATAACTAGGCTTAAGACTAAATGATGAAATAAAAGCAATAAAATTATTTCATCTTCTAAACTAGAGCGGTGTATATAGTGAAGACTTGGCAACAAGTAATGTAAAGCAAATGTGGAGTGAAATTTTAGGCCACCTGGGTTGTAGTTTTCATTTGTTTCGCACCTTTTGCTCAGCTATTTCAAAGAGCTTTACAAATATATTTGGGAGATTTCGATTAGATCTAAGGAAGAAATTTTTTACATTGAGGGTGGAGAAGCACTGGAACAGATTTCCCAGAGAATCTGTGGATGCCCCATCCCTGGAAGCGTTCAAGGCCAGGCTGGATGAGGCTTCAAGCAACCTGATCTAGGGGAAGGTGTCCCTGCCCATGGCGGGGGAGTTGGAACTAGATGATCTTTGAGGTCCCTTCCAACCCAAACCATTCTATGATATTATTTATATGTCAGTGAGATGTATTATATTTTCAAACTAATTTGTAAATAAAAGGAAGAAAAAAGGGTGATTCTCCTTTGTTATACTATTATAGTCTGTGTGTCAGCACATGGGCTAAGGTTTGCTCTATTTTCAATTCTTAGTTTTAGGTCATAGAATATTATAAAAAGAATTCATTTAGTAGATGCTTATCTACAAATTTTCATTATGCTAATTGTATCAACAATATAGGCTCTGAAATGTTAATACATTCATTATGTGATAATTAAATAGAGATCAGAAATTCTTCAGATTTGCTTTTCTTGTTGTGGCTAGGGATTCTCAGCAACAGATTGTGGTTTCCAAAGATAATTGCTCTTTTTAAGTCAAACTATGCAAATGCAAATCTCCATAGTAACACTGTAGATTCTTCTGCCAACCTGTGCTCTTGCAGATTTGCTTGTCAAACTGAAGGTAGTTTCACAGTTGTATAAAACCAGCCTTTGTCATGTAATTAGAATGTAGAAATAAGATCAACAATTTTATTAGCTTTTTTGCTTATAGTAGCATGTATTGTATGTCCTTTCTCATTTATATTGCAGGTATTTTATGAACTTGACTCATTTGTAGGAAGTGAAAAGTGTTCTGAAGGGAGAATTTTAGGTAGTAGTTGTACTACATGACATGTTTAGGTTAAGACAAACATGTTGGAGAAGCAACTTACTGACAGACAAATTTAACATGATTCTTTTAGTATGTTGAGAATTCTGTTTCTATTCTACAAATTTCTGTTCCCTAAGGAGATAGTTAGCATTTGTGTCATGGGAATTACTAGGAGAATGACCTGTGCTGATTGAATCAAAATGGCACAAACATAATTTCTTGAGCTCAGAAATGTTTTCATAAATAATGAATTAGAAATGTTTGTCCAACTTGTGTAAGTAAATACCCTGAATCAGCTATCATGTAAAGGTATACATGGCTATTAATACCATGATTCTGTGGCTAAGTGAGATTTGATGGTGGCTAGTAATCCTAAAACGACTTGCTTGCTTTCACAGTTCTGAACGAATCTGGTTTATGATAAGGGGAAACTGTCTAAGGCATCCTTTCCAGTGTCGTGGAGACCTTTAGAGGAGGTCCCTGCTGCTCTCTATAGCCATGGGTGAGAGCAAGAATGGAACAAAATATATAGATGTTGCAGAGTGAGTAGTGTGGCACAGCTTAGCCTCCCATGGTGCCAGACTTCCCTGATGGCACTGGAAGCAGAGCAGGGCATTCACTGTGCTGCTCAGAGGCTGTTAAGCTGAAGTGAAGTGCTCTGTGTGCTTTCCTGATCTCAGAAGGAGGCAGCACTGTGGATTTTAAAAACTGTGAGTCCTGATTGCTGT
This sequence comes from Tauraco erythrolophus, assembly GCF_009769465.1. Lineage (NCBI taxonomy): Eukaryota > Metazoa > Chordata > Aves > Musophagiformes > Musophagidae > Tauraco > Tauraco erythrolophus. Next base: position 14,607,895 of record NC_141476.1, read on the forward strand.
TGACATCTAATAGACCTACCTATAAGTTGTCTGTCACTGTCTGATAAAGGAACAGTTCTTGAGTGGAACTTATGGGGCTGTACAGTCATTAGACTGGGCAGATGATGTAGCTCCATATGAATCGTTAAATGTATGTAGTGACCTACCTTCACACCTTAAAATGAGAAGTAGATCTAATGCATGATTGAAATGCTGTTGGCATGGCTTAGTGACAGGATGTACCTGCTTATGTATGGGAAATGTCTGTGTTTTTATTCATGAAATGGATATGCGTTTGGTCGTATGATTAGTGATGGACTGCAAGCTTTTTGGGAAAACAGTAGCAGTGTGCAGGCTGGCATAACTGTCCAGAAGGCAGTAAGGAAGAGGCTGTGGGCTGAATAAATAGTTCTGGTTTCGTACATGAAGTTACCACTTTTGGTGATTAAAAATGGAATGGAAGAACAGCTGTTTTTCTGGTACTGATGTCTATGCTTAAGATGGTGTGAAACTTATTCAGGTGTATAAAGCTCCATGTAGATGCCTGTTCAGTAATACTGCTGATCAGTATGTGCACGTTTTGCAAAGAGGAAGGTGGGTTCTATCGGTACGTAGTGAACTGTGGGGAAAATAATTTCAGATTGCTAAATCGTGTTGTAGCTGGATGTAGTCAATGCTGTGTAATGACTTGCTTTTCAGAAAGACTTTTTTGTCTTGATTTATAGATAGATCTTACTGAACTGGACTGGAAGTCCAAAGTCAGAAAGTCTAAGCTGAGACTTTTAATGGCTATAAGCCATCTGCTTACTATATATTCTTCAGTTCATCTGTGGGAGAGACCTCATGAATATGCATATGCAGTCAACTGATGAGCAGAAACAAATCTATAAGGAACAGATGATTTAGTAAGATACAAGTAGTAGATCTTTTAGCTTTCTGAAAATTTGTTGTATTTGATAAGCCATCTCCATTTCTTTATGTTTTTTCAACTGTTTTTAAAATGGTAGTTTTTTCTGTTTTGGTTTGTTTTTTTGTTTTAATTAAATTATAAAACTTGTAGTAGAAACAGTTGACGGAACATACCTTGGAAATTAAACCTGACCTTTGGATGACCTGATAGATAATAACTGTTGTCTTGTTTGCAGTTACACATTTATAGCTTGCTGTTCGTGATATGAAAATATTTTTGTGTATGCCATCCTCCTCTGTACAGGGCCACAAAACGGCAGAACTTGGTGTAGGGGGCTGAATTACCATTGCTGCAGGAACTATGATCAGGACTTACTGGTGTGTATGTGTAATTGCTACTTTTTTCCCCACTTCTTTGCATTTACATTATAAGAAGGGTCAGCAGCTAAGTTTATCATACTCTTCTGATTTCCACAGACAGTATTTTGAGAAAGTTATTCAACGAAGCCATATGTCACTGTTCGAAAAATCTTTTTGCTTAAAATTCTTTGTACTTAGATGGTGATGCTGATCTTGCAGTCATTTGGACATCTTGATGATATGATCTTTCACAGCGGAATCATTTACATTTTACTATATTTATAAAGACTGCACTGTGCTTGAAAAGTCTACTTTCTGACCAATCAATTTACTTCTGGTCTGAATCTGTTAAAGCTGATTGCACATTAGTAAACTGCATTGTTGCAGTTCTTTACTTTGTAGCCAAATACTTTTCTGTTAGGAAGTTGGATGTTTAGGCATAAAACATTGCAGCACCAAGTGTAAAAACACATAGTAGCTTTTGCAAATTGTGCTCCCAAATGATTTTTTTTTTTTTAGGTAGTTTTAAGAGGAGGTATAATTTTAATGGACACAAGGGTTTAATTAAACCACAGAACCATTTAAAATTTCAGTTTATGTTCTGCAGAAAGATATCTGGAACTTTTTAGGAAGTGCCTGAACCAGAGCCCAGAACAGGTTGATGGCATCTTGTGTATACACACCATGTTTGCCTGAGACTGGGTAAATGAAGCTCTAATTGCAATGTACAAGCAATATAGGTGACTCAAGCTGGGCTAGGGGACTCAGCATCTTTTGTTGTGTGTTCCTGATGTACGGTGTGTGAAAGCAGATAAAGATTGTCAACAATGAAAATGTTACTGAGGTATAAAGGGAAACAAGGTAGTGGATGCATTTGGATTTATCAGTGTTGGGAGCCCATTGTGAATCGTGAATTACGCACGTCTAACCGAAGTCAGTCTGTTCACTCCAACTTGTTTAAGAAATGGACAGAGCAAGCATGTGCCTTGATGCTAGTCTGCCTGCCCTTGTCTATGCTGAGAAACTGTGAGTCGTCTGCTGTAAAACAGGAAGCCTTCCAATGTCCCCAGCTGTTTAGGGAAGGGTTCTGAATGTTGAGAGGCTCCCTTCTTGTGACAATGATTTCTGCCTCAGCCCCTCCTTGAAACTCTAAAAGGAGTGTTTCCTTTGATTGTTCAGCTCCATTTTGCTCCACAAAGCAGGAGAGGAACACGAAGCTGAATGGGACTTCTCAAGAGCAAGGAGAAATTGTAAGGGAGAGAAAGCTGCTGCTTCTAGGGTGTGAATTAAGGTCCCTGCAGCACCTCTGGACTGCATGTGAGCATTACTTTGTTCTGCACTCCATTTAAAATAGAAAATTAGATTGGCTGAAGAAGGGTGGCTTATGTAATAAATAGCAGAAGACAGCATTAAACCTCTGCCCTTTCCTGTTACTCTCTTTCAATTCCTTTCTTCTCCCTAAAGATCTCCTGAAACAAGTGTCGCTCTGAGAAGCCTTGAGCTGACTTTGCCATTATTTTGAAACAAAGATGACATAAAATGTTTAAAATAGCAGTAATTACTAGTTTTTGAGTTTGAAAATACAGACATAAAAATCAGATAATGTAGAACATGTAATTTTTTTCCAGTATGTTAAAGCACTTTTATTTGTTGAAACTGCACGTGGCTCCAAAAGTTACCAAAACAAACCCCATACTTATACAGAGATAAGTTTAGTGCCTAAAAATGTAAAAAATAGAAAGCATTAGATAACTCTGATTTGTCATCGTTACCACTTCTGTTTGTAACATAGTGAGATTTTTTTTTTAATACATGTGGGTGGTAACGTGTTCTATACAGAATTTGATATCCTACGTCATCATGTAGTTTTTCTCCATATGTCTTTTTTCCAGTCTTACTCTGTTTACATCATCACATGGATTCCTGAAGTTCTGAAAATTCTCCTTTAGGATCTGATTTTAATCACAAGAGATAGTGCCAGTGATTTCAGTGGAGATTCTTTTGTTTTACATCTTTAGAGAAGCCTTTAGATATTTGATATCATCTATGCATTCAGCATTTATTTTAAGTGCTGATGCACAGCGAAGTAGTTTGTAATCTGTGCCTTAGCCCCTGGGCCATAGAGATTCATGTTCAGTATATAGTTACAGAAAGATGCAGTCTCTAAACTGTGTAAGGAAGTGATGTCTTGCTGCTTATATTGCCCTTAAGTAAGGAAAAGGAATAAAACAAAAAATTTTTTTTGCTTTCTTTTTTTAAAAAAAAGAGAGGAAGCAGCATTGTTTTGAAGAGATAGTATCAGATATTTTTAACTCAGTCATCATTTTAATGCAGATAAGGATCTGTAGCATCTTTTTATGCAGTGAAAAACTTTTTTTTTTTCCTGATCATATTTTCAGTTAAGGGGTGGTGTTTTGTTCTGATCAAAAGGGAAGACTGAAAGAGGAAATTTCAACTGACGGATTCAAGTTACCAAGCAACACTTTGTTTCCCAGGCAATGGAAAAAGAATCGGAGCGGGTGCTAAGTGGATTTTTTAAAATTATTTTATTTTTTTGAAATATTTTTAGAATTATCATGTGAGGTATGAACTTCAGCTTAAAGGATTCTTGACAGACTTCATAGAATGAGAAATATTGAGCTGGATGATTACTACTTGTACAGTTTGTTTACTGTGTGACTTGAATGGTTCTTTTCTGTGGTTGTGGTGGTGCACAGTACAGACAGCAAGCAGCATGCCACAGCTCGTTTTCATAGGTGACACTGGTGTCGTCTTTGCTTCACTCCAACACTTTCATATACAACTGACTCTATTTTGCAATATTCCGATTTAAATGTATTCCTGTAATGATGCGTTCAGGCTCTTCTGCAGAATATAAGTTTCAGAAGGAAATGAGTGTTCTGCAATCTGAAATGTTTAGACATTACCCCCTACCTCGTTCCTGCTGAGGAAGACTGACTTGGTTGGCATGTGTCAACTGACAGGTAGATCTGCATTGAATTGATGCAGATCCAAAAATGAGCTTTTTTTCTAAAAGGTCAATGAAAAATAATTTCTCTGTCCTTTTGGTTTTCTCCTCCCTCTGTTTTTTGTGGTGTGGTTTTTTTTTTTGAGATGTGGATTTTTTTGGCAAGCGTAAAATTTAGTTTTAGGTTAAAAAGGCATGATTTTTTCTTTTAAATGTAAGAGTTGTATTCTAATTGTTTTGAAAAAGATCAAAAGCAGTGGAAAATTAAAGCTGTTTCAAATACTTTTTCTCCAAACATTTCATTTAAGACATTGAAAAATTTTGATTGCTTTAGGCTTCTAAAAGTTTTTAAACATAGTTTAACCAAATATATTTGTTTTCAATGTTGCTCACAGGCTTTTTCTTAAAAAAATAAAACACTGACTCCTCCAAAAAATCTCAATACCCAAATTGTATGAAAAATTGTCCATCTGTCCAGAAGAATTAGGTTAGTGCTCTCATGTCCCTTTCTGTCATATATTTGCATAACCTAGCAGCTTTATAGAATTTCTATTAATCATGATCTTTTCTACTGTTGTCGTTCATACAAATGTGTACACTTAGTTATTTCAAAATAATACTGTATTGCATACTCAAATTACACGTGGCGGAAATATCTAATCAAAGAATATTAATGTTTATATGATATATTGTTAAAAAAAACTAATTTCTTGCTTAGGTAATCCAACACTTTTACCTGCACGTATATTAACTCCTTGGGAATGTAGGGATGAAATTTGTCTGAATACCTAGGGGAGGTAATTTTGTTAATTGAGAGCTTTGACATTCTGTTACATGACAATGTGATAACTGTAATCTTTATAATTGTGTTATAAAATAATGATATATAATATTTAATCTACCAATATCTTCCAGTCTTTCTCTGTAGGTCTGCTCTCAATGCATTTATCCATCACCCAGTCTGTAGTGATAATGGTGATTTCCTTAACCCAGGTGCAGGACTTCGCACTTGGCCTTGTTGAACTTCATGAGGTTCACATGGGCGCACTCCTCCAGCCTGTCAAAGTCCCTCTGGATGACATCCCTTCCCTCAAGTGTATCAACTGCACCACGCAGTGTCAGCTGCGTGAGCTCAATCCCACTGTCTGTCATTGATCAAGATATTAAATAGTATTGGTCCCAATACGGATCCCTGAGGGACACCACAAATACCACTGCAAAACGTCGTTTGCATTTAAAAAAAAGTTTCTATACCAAAGAGCCAAGGAACTTACACATTTGAAGTCTTATTAGCTCTGATGTTTGTTGGGTTTGCTGATTAGGGCCTGATGTTTAAATACTAAATAACCTAAACTAGCAGTAATTTTGAGTGCATGTAAGTAAAACCCACCCATATTTAGAAAAGCACTTCCTGGAGAATTAGGGAACTGAAAATCAAAACCATAAATTATTTAGCTAGTGATTTCACTGAGCCAATGTGAAAATAGAGACTAAGGGATACACTAAGAGGTAGGCTAGAAAGATAATAACAAAGCAGTATATCCATTAATAACCAATATGGTTATTGGTAGATACAGCTATAAAACTATGCTTTTCAAAACTAACAAGTCCCATCATAGTCAATTTAAAGCATTACTGCGACACAGGGGTGCATCACATATGGAATCCCAACTGTTTTCTTGGCGGGCTCAGGCTGTTTGCAGTGTTACTCCAATCAAGAATCGATGTTTTATCAATGCTAAGTTTACAAAAGTGATTTCTACAAAAAAGTGAACAGCGTGTTTGAAGTTCAGTATATATTAACACCAGCTAATAAATTCTTCAGTAAACTTAGGAGATCTGCCCAGCAAGCGTGTGAAATGTGTAGTACTTCTGGCTCTGGGTAGTCGAGTTTGACTCTGGTTTTGGCCGTGTTATTTTGCTTCCATTTAAGAAGCTAACAGTTAAATCGTTTTTTCACCTGCGTTCAGACTGTTGAGCATTGGCACAGATGCAGAATAGAAAATAAAAAAATCAATCTGTGTGTGTGCAGAAGGTGGAAGGTGGGGAAAGCACTAAGATGGATACTACCCTTTGTCTTTTTGCTTTCCTGGAATGGAACTCTTATATTTCAGCTTGTCGAAGGAAACTAGCAGGATGTTAGTTATTTGAATATGAGAGGAACTGTTGGAAAGCTGTTTTCCTCTGCTTAAATGCACTGACTCATAGAAATCCCACAAGCACTGTATGTTGGCACTGCGTGTAACAGCCTATCTCACAGTACTGTACATGCTTTAAAATGTTTGGAGTTTTTATTATTTATGTAGAGTGGAGCAGGCACACAGCAGCATCTCTGTTGTGTGTTCTGGATCTTAGGATCGTATTTGTTAATCTTTGCTGTGACTTTACCCTTTTAAGCTTTACCTTTATGCTTCTGATGACAGGAGCTAGGGAAGTCTACTCTTAGTTATGCCCTAAGGTGGAATTCCACTATTACTCTATGGTTAGAATTGTGTTACACTTATGGTAAAACTGGTGTGATAATTCTTTCTTTTTCAGCCTTATTAAAAAGATTCTTTGTGTATTCAGACTTCTGAAGAGGAAGGAAGGAGTAAAAAAAGGGTGGGGAAAAAAAAATCTTTAAATCGGGGGTTTGCTGAGTGAAGATTTTTTTAAACGCTATGGATTAAAAAATTATTTGTTATGATAAGGATTTTAAATTATTGGAATTTGAAGATGTAATTTTAAAAAGTCTTCTGAAGAAAACCCCCACACCCAAATACAAATGCCTAAAAATCTAGATTTATAACTCCCAACTATTTGTGTCCTAATGTAAATTGACTCCTTTTAGTGCAGCTGGGTTATTAGTAAATGTCTATTTTAAACATTTAATTTTTTAAAAAGTGGCGTACTTTTCCCTGCGGTTTTTGATGTTCATATGGACTGAAAAAAAAAAAAAGATCTTTAGCCAGGATGTTTCCAGAGCATATAGGCTTTGTAGAAGTATAAGCATTGATTGGAACTTTCATTTTCTGATTCTAATTCACTACTCCTGAAAACAAATATATGGGCTTCCTTTACTTCCATGCCCTCAGGGGTTTTGTTCTGGGTTTTTAAAATAAAATTAGGATGGGGAAAAGAAAGAAATCTATTTATTGTCAAGTTTTTATCCCTGAAGATATTTGTGAAGCAGTAACATTTCCCTTTTCTACGCTTTGGAGAAGTAATTTTGGTAAGAGGAAAAATTATTAATGATATTGGGCAAAAAAGAAATGATCCTCTAGACATTTTGTTGTAAAGGAAAAATAATTTTTCAAGAATTCTGGTGAAAGTAGAGTTTCAGTAGCTCCTTTCAGGAAACATTCTGTGTGATTTCAATTAGAAACTAAATTGTCCCACATGCATTTCAAGCTCCATACGCAAATCGCCTTTTCACTTGAAACTTCTTAAACGTCGTCTCTTGCCAGAGGACACTCTTCCAGTATGACAACATACGTGGTTGCTTCAGGTGTTTTTGACATACAAGTCCAAGAAAAGCTGAGCTTAATGCTCAGATTGTTTTTCCTTATAGTCTGTCTTTAGGCATATTGGTAAAACGTATCATAAACCCTTATTTCATGTACGAATTCAGGAATAAATCAAAGTATGGTCATTGTAAAGATATTTTGGCTAGTGATTCAATATGGCGATGTAAAAACTCCTCCTTCCTCCCTCCTACCCTCCTTCACACACTCAAGTTTTCTCACATTGGTTACAGAGTTCAAATACCTACAGTAGGTTTTTTGTGGGGTGTTGTTTGTTTTTTTTTTTTTACCCCTACACACTGGAGCCAGACATGGAAATTTTCAGTGTTGTCAGTTTCTGGTATGGTTTCCAGAAAGGTAAAGAGTTTGATCAGGATTTCTTAAATATACTTTCATTGAAATTACCATGAGACCATTTCGACTGGGGCTAGATATGATGGCAAACAGAAAAGAGAAGATAAGCGTATATATTAAGAATAAATTAATTTCTATATGTTACATATTTGTAATTTTCTGGCTAAATAGAATTTGGTCAGTCTTTCTAGTGGTGTTTTTGGTGGAAGAAACACTACCATTTAGACACTTTAGGTAAGTGGCTGTGCTTTTACTTAAGTAACTGATCAAAATATTGATATATTGCTGATTTAAATTTTAAAGTTTAGACAAGCTGATCTTGTAGAAATACCAAGGCCGCCTTTTCCAGGAGAATGGAAGCAATCTGCTTTGAGGTGTTTGAGAGAACTAGCAGCTCCTATACTATTGCCTGCTGTGATTTACAGATTTGTACATTTTACCTAGAAGTACAAGAAGCTAGATTTACTGATGCAGTGGTTTCTCATGCCTGTTTTTACGTTGCCTTAGGTGTAGTTGCTACCACCTTTAATCATCTGGCTTTCTTCTTCCAATGATTATTTGATTCTGATGCCTTCGTTCCTATTATGTCTTAATTTTTTATAAATCTTGAATTTTGTGTTAATTTTTTAAAATCTTCTGGTTTACAATTCTATTTTCCTTCTGTCCTTTAATCAGTAGAAGCTTACCTGTTTAAATGGAGGCACTCACTGACAGTTTCATGGTACCATCTCTAAATTGCCTATTTTTCTGAAAAAGTCCTTTTCTTTCCAGGACTTTGTGTCATGCTGTTTTAGGCAGTTTTCTGTAAATAGAAGGTAAAACGTTGAACTGTATTAACAGCATTGATGGAACCTTTTATTTAAGAGTTTAATTTCAGTCTCATCTAATCAGAACAACACACAGTCATGGATGTCTGAGGAACTTAGTAAAATACATAAGAACAGAATAAAAGGAGGATTGGCTTGCAGCACCCTGGTGTTCCTGCAGCCAGGTGATGAAGTGTCATATAATGAAGCTGGGATAAAAAGGCAATTTTGTTTGGGTTTTAATTAGTATTAGGTTCAGACTGTGCTATGTAGTGTGGATTTTGAATACCAGTCAATAATGATAGTATCTTGCAACGTCTTTTTATTGGTTTCTGAACAAAGAACAGGACTCATCTTCCACTGTCTCCTCTTGGGATTTTTTGATGTTTAAATTAGTGGTAAAATTGTATGTTGAAGTTACTTTTGAGGCCAACGCAGTATGCTAATCTGATATCCCAAAAACATGTGGAAGGCGAAAGCAATGGTCAGCTTTGGTTTAAGACCAAAGATAATTTAAGAATATTAGAGTAAATTTTATGTGATGAAAAAGATCTGATTGCCTGTCAATTTTATGTGGGTGTGTTAAAACCTTGACAACTAAGCATCATCCAGAAGTCCCAGGTGTGGGCATCTGGTTATGCAGAATTGCAGTTAATTTTTATGTGCAAAGTGGTTACTCAGAACTAACAATTGCAGTGATACCACTGTCACATAGGGGATATAATGAAAGTGTAATTTCATAAATGAGTACATCTCTGAGGGATTATTAAGTATAGACCTTAAAGACTGCAGAGATGGCACAAGTGCTTTATAATGGATATAAATGTCAAGAGTCCTATTCAATACAGTTCAGGTGAAAAGAAACTATCCCTGATATTTTGTGTGGGGTTTTTTTTAAGTTTTTTGTTAGACTCCCTGGGCTTTTTATTAGAAGAAATTAAAAAGACAAAGCAGCATCATTCAGAAAATGACGTAATGGATAAAAATGTGGTTTCCTTAGGCTATAAGGACTTCATTAAATGTTCAGAATATCTCTTGGTTAGCTGTTCAGGCAAATATGAAACCCTCCAGATGACCTCAGATAGTTAAAAAAAATCAGTATAAGGTATCATGCACATAAAGTGGTAGTATCCTTGAATCAGTACCCCTGAAGTATATCCCTCAATCAGGTACCTCAAAAGAAAAAATGCATGCATAATACAACATAAATTGAAGAACTGAGCCTCGTGGGAGTCTCCAAGCATTTGAATTGGATTGGAAGAAAACCCCCACAAAATAATAAAGTGGGAGTCATTTTCTGATCTACTCCAGAATCCTAAAGTCTGCTTCGGTTTACCATCAGAGATAGAGAAGAAAAGCTTTTAAGTCAGCCAGCATCAGATTGATTCATAGAGCAAACAGGAAAAGTATTACGAGGCAAGGCTTCGTGCTATGATAGACATCTAGGAATACTCATCTTTGGCAGTCTATTCATCTTTGGCTAAGGGGGTGGAAACTCTGGTTTGTCTCCCTGGGTAGTGTGTGGAATCCTGCTTACGTTCCAACTCAGTTTATGTGGCCTTGGGGAGCAAAGTCTGGTCTTAGAATTAGCTGTAATTTTTGCTGATCAGATAGGGGTATGACTGGCCGACTGTTTTTCCATTACTTTTGTAGGGGAACTATATGGCAAATCTACAACATGCTTTCATTTTTTTAAAACATTTGTGTAGTGAAGGTGTTTCATCTGATACAAATAGCTAGTGGTGATTGAGAGATTCCTTGTGCAGGTGGTTTGCAAAGATTTCTTTCTTTTTATAATGTGGAGAATTAGTTGTATATAAAAAAAACAAGGAAAAAGGACAATTCGGATATACTTTTTCAGAAATGCCCAGTGCAAAATTAGAAGTTCATTGTTGTCACGTTAGAAGTAGTTTAAATATACATACATATATCTGCAATATATTTAATGTAATAAAAAAGCATGCAGACCTACTTAACTTTAGGTGTGCATTCAGACACTTGCACCTAGTCTGACTCTTGCACGCAGTGCTGTGGTTTATCAAGATATCAATAGGCTATTTCAGGTCAGAATCTAATTTAACAGTTTATCGAACCGTGATGTTTTTTTGCATCCCTTCTATGGAAGCAGGCAAGACAGAGGATATTCAACTCTCTCTTCTTTATATTGCCAGGCTTCCCAAGAGCTTCAGTCATTAAGATATCATTGTTAGCTGTGGTACATCTAGAGAATGAAAAACTGCCCATGCTCCTAGATGGTTGCAGGCTAAGATCATGAACAGAGGAGTCTGAAAAATGAGATCAAATTGGTATGATTTAAATGGTTTTCATTTACCATCCATTTGACTGCAACTTGGCTGCTTAACTGGAGCCCTGCAGATCATAAGTATTGATCTGTTTCTGTATACATAACATTTTCTGTTACCTCTGGACAGCTTCTTTTGTTTTAACCAAAAAGGCATGTCACACCTGACAATTTCAGGATGAGTGTCTTGAATATTATGTCCTGTCATATACTACATTTTGAGTTAAGTAATCTATATTCAGTTAAATGGAGCACACACAACTAACTTGTCTCTTTCAGTTATTTTAATATATTAGGCCACGCAATTTTTGGAATGTATTTTGTAAAGATGTTTATTATCAGTAGACTTCTACTACTTAGTCTTTAAAGAGTGGTCGTTTCTCAAAGTCATTGATAAATAATATGCTTGTTGCTAAACAGAACAAGAAACTGACTAATAGTTCGTGTTACAAAAAATTATGACTTTTAAGCTTGTGGGTTATAAGGTAGCGAAACCTAGAAATGTGCTAGGATAGGCTGAGGGGGGGGCAGGATAACAAATGTTGATTATATTTTTGATTGTTAGTCTATCAATTGATTGTCAACTTGTACATTGCTTGCTTTGCTTAAGAAAACGGGATTTGAGAGATGGAAATAATCAGGACCCACAGTGTTATGAGTTTTTGATAATTTCCTCTCTCAATTTATGAGGATGAGCTGGGAGAGGCATAATTTGAAAGACACAACAGCTCAGGTTCTGGAGTCAGCTGATGTCTATGTGGTGAATGAAACTAACTTCTCAGCCTACCAGGCATAAATGTATTTTTCATGGTTGTAAAGCTACTTCAAGTGTGTATGTGGAGCACTGGGGTAGAAAGAAGAAGGAGAGAAAACCATCTACCATGGCAGTCCTGTCCTTGGAGAGAAAAGGACTCTAAAGGACTAGAAACAGGACTAAATCTGTCCTGCTTTAGTTTTGTTTTCTAATAAGCCGCTCAGACTCTTTGTGGGAGGGGTATAAGCATCACCGAATTCTTAAATGATGATTTTTCATTACAGCTTTACGTTGTTCTAGGTAGATATGTAAGTTTTTTGAGATATCTCATTCCAAGATAGATCTCCTGTGTTTTATAAGAGACTGAGTGCTGCTGTCTTCAAATTCTTTTTTTATAAAGACAGGTAGACATTAATTCTATTAACTGTATGTCTTAACTGATGCAATCTATTTTTCTTTTACCTGTGGATTAAGATGCATAAAAATAGTACGAAAATGTGAAAATTGAAATGTAATTGCTACCGTAGAGGGTGCTGCATCAACCCACTATGTAATTATTATCCTTAAAATGTCAAATTTAAATATAATGTCTTTAAATTGCTTATTTCAGACATTAGAAGAAAAACTAAGAAAAAACTACAGTAAAAGATTTTTAAATTACTTAACAGCGTTTGAATTACTGAAACAACTGAATTAAGTTTTGATGTTTAGGCAGAAACAGCAGCTTTGTATTTGGACTAAGAAATTACTTGCTGGCTTTGTCACCGTTGGTGTTAATTATTGATGGGGTTTCAGAAACAGCGCATGTGCTGTCAGAGTTGACTGTAACACAAGATAGGGACTGCGGTGATGCTGGAAGGGTTATAGAGAGGGAAGCACCTGTAGCATTTGGAGTTACATGCTTCTAATCATCAGACTTTTATTTTGTTGTAATAAATTCATACAAGTGTTTAAAATAATGGAAAGATGAGTCGTCAGGCTTATTTCTATCGTGTCCCTCCACAGGAATTACATAGAAGAACCCAACTTCAGCCTGAGCCAGCAAAGACGAAGGCTCTTCAAACAGTTATTGAAATGAAGGTATGGTCTTTGCATGTTTTCCCATACGTTATTTTTGTAGCATGAACTCATGTACTGGGATGGAGCTAATTTTCTGCATAGCAGCCTGCATGGTGCTGTGTTTTGAATTTGGGACCAAAACAGTGTTGATAACACGCTCATGTTTTAGCTGTTGCTGAACGTTGCTTACACAGAGTCAAAGGTTTCTCAGTTTCTCACTGTGCTCTCTGCCCCAGCAAGTAGGTTGGGAATGGACAAGAGGCTGGGAGGGAACGCAGCTGGAACAGCTGACCTGAATTGACCAAAGGCATGTCCTATATTGTAGAATGTCGTGCTCAGCAATAAAACTGAGGGGGCAACATTCAAAGTTAGGCATTTGTCTGCCTGAGTAACTGTTATGCATGATGAAGCCCTGCTTTCCTGGAAGTGGCGAAGAACCTGCCTGCTGATGGGAGGTAGTGAGAGAATTCTGTAATTTCCTTTGCTTGCGTGTGCAGCTTTGCTTTTAAGTATTAAACTGGTTTTATCTTGACCCATGAGTTTTCTCACTTTTGCTCTTCTAATTCTCCCCCCTGTAATGCTGAGGGGGAGTGAATGAGCAGCTGCGTGACACTTAGCTGCCCATCAAGGTTAACCCACACCACCTCGATTTGTAACTTTTACTATTAGATCATTAAATGTTCCTTTTACGTCTCAATTTTGTTGTGAAGCTATGAATAATTAGTATTTCTTTCTTCCAGTCTGTTTTTTTAATAAAACTTGATTTAAAAAGTGCAGCATTGCTGAATGATGAGAACTGAATATTGCTTTTTAAAAAGACTCGGAGTGTGTGTGTGGAGTTTCAGTTGAGCCAAAGTAGATGGAATAAACTGATAAACAGAAGCAAGCACAAGCTGTCTAAGACTGATGTAAAATGTTTTTCTTCTTGATCTTCAAAAACAGTACTTCTGTTGGTGGTTATTTGGCCATCATTTGACATCTAGCCTAAGGAAAATATTCATTGCATCAGCAAAGTGTTATGATAGATGTGACGAAACTTCTGTCTTAGTGCTGAATATAGTTTCCTCTTTTTGACATATAATATTACTCAAGTGTTGTGGCTTTTCCCCCCACAATAACAAAAGATAAAAATAATAATTTAAAAAGAGCAAACCTGATATTTTCTGTGAGTCTGGAATGTACATCTTTAAGAAAAATACCATGAGACCTGGGGTAATTTGTGAGTTGGCAATGCTGCCTGAAATACACTAATGATGGTCTTTCATTTCAGTCTTAAAAGGAAGTGCAAATTAAAGACCTCATTTTGCCAGTGACTTCTGTTATGAGCAAATGAGTTCAGCATGTCTGAACATTGTGGTAAATACACAGTTACAAGAACAGCAGGACTTCATATCTGCCTTTTAATAGATAATAATTAGTTTAGATTATATGAGTAACAAGAAAGGTACATCGATTTCAGTATTCCATCTTCTGATATGTATTTCCTTGGACCTTCCCTGTTCATTCTAGTTCAGAAGTCTATATATGAAATCTAAAACGTGTGTTTTCTGCAGTGACTTGTTATCCTAAGTATATGGGGAAAGTAAGATACTGGCTGAGAAACATGTTTCTTTCTATTGATAACCAGAATTATAAATTTAAAAGCTTTGGGATACAGAGATAGTGTGTTAGAATAATTTGTGGTCTTCCATGTGGGTTATTAACAATGTAAAGTTTGTGTTGCAAAACAATTTGCAATTCCTCTTCCTGGACCAAAACTCTTTGAAAAGAACGGGGATGGGAGGAACACGGCACACGAATGACACGTGACGACTGTAGTTGCAGCCACTCTGACAGTGTCTGTCCCTGGAGACAGTAAAGTCTTTTCTGTTTGTCATCCAGGAGATGCTCCACTTTTTAAAAATCAGATCTTTGCAGTGAGGGCTTCCATTTGTCATGGGTGAGGCTGTGATTGTGTTGCTGGAGCATTCTATGCGGAGCTGCCTTTTGGCTCTGAGGCACACGGTTCTTTTCCTATGAACACACGCTCCTTTGGGGTTGCACTGTCTAAATAGGCCTAATATTGAAAAGAGAAAGGGACAAATGTAAGATGTTAAAGTCCACATGATTAAACGACCGTTTTCGTTACAAGTTCCAGCTTTGGAATGTTTTCAAGTAAATCGTCTTAATCTAGACAGCATTTGTTTCGAAAAAAATGTGGAACACTTGTTTTGAATGATCAAGCGTTGAAGCAAGAATTTCCCTACAGTGTTGAGGGCAGACGGAGGGAGAAGATTACCCTGCAATATGGCAGTCTGAGGCCACATACTGCCCCATGCAGAGGCTCCAAGCAGTATACATTTCTCTTTACCACATCCAACCCCTTCCACCCCCTTGCCACATTAGCTTTTGTCTGAGTCCCCTCCATGGCTTCCCCAGGCTCTGCCAGGAGGCAGCTTTCACTCCTTTGTAAATCCCTCTGTTCTTTCCTGTGGTTTTCTTCTGTCTCTTGCCACTGCTGAATGCTTTCTGTGTCTTTTCTCAGTCAGTCCTTCCTTTCATCTCATGAAGTATACCTGTTTCTCCTACCTATCATCTCATGTGATTTTTTTTTTTTGGTCCTAAACAGCTTTTCTTCTGCACATGCCTTTGCTGTCCTGTCATGCTATTCATTTCTATCTGAAAACTTCGCAAGTTGTTGCCTTTTCTTATAGCAGTTCCATTTTCTGCGTAACTGTTGTCTCCTTGACCAGTGTCTTATCTTCTGTATACTTTAAAAAAAAAAAAAAGGGCAAACAAAAAATTTAGAAAATTCACATCCTGTCTTGACTGTTTCTAGTGCTTTTTATTCCTTTTCAGTTACCTATTTTCTTTTCAGATGCATTGCACAGTCTTTCCTAACTTTCTGGTTTTGCTGCTTAGACACATTTGCTTCCACATGTCCCATGTCTTTTGCTTACTTTTCCCCCTTACATTCTTTACTCTCTGTTCCCTTGTCTGCAACAGACATTCTTCTCTAGAAGCCCTTCTTTCTTCTGGAAAGCAGAGTCACAGGACAGGAGAAAGGCAGGATGCTTCCTTTTTCCACATGCTCAAGCTTGTTTGTTTGTTTTTTGAAACTTGCTTAATCTCCTTGTAGACCTTGCTTTCAAGAGATTTCTTTTATTTTGTTCTCCCAGCCCTCCACAATGGTTTTCTCTGAGATTCATTCTCTAGAAAGCGTGGCATACGAGATGCTGTCTGTATTCCGGATTTAGTAAAGGGGCAGAAGTTTTGAAGTGCACATTTGCCCAAAACAGTGAGTTACGTCATGGAGCGCATGGTGTTCAGAGAAGAGCCACCAGGATGTTTAAATTTAAACTTACTGAAAAATGAAAGTCTTTAGAAGCTTAATTTTGTGTAGTTTAACAAGTTGGAAATGGCAGAGCAAAGAGGTTACAATCTGTAGATATCTACCTGAGATATTTTCATTACAAAAAAGTCCTCTCCAGTAATGAAAATAAATATGTTGTGAAGTATAATGTGTGGAAGCTCGAGGTAGCAAATGCACACTAAGATATAGTATATATATTTAACAGCATTCGTGTAATTTCATGACTTGTTATACAGGAAGCCAGTCTAGTTTTATTGCAGTTGTTGCTTCTGACTTTGTGACTATGGATATATGTAATCAAACAGCATTTTTTTTCTTATGCCTGAATCTTTGTCTGTTTAAGCATAAAATAAAGCCGGTACACTGCCATCCTCTCCTTATATGGAGAGGATCATATGAAACACACTTTTAATTTCGTTCTTTCAATAAGAAGTACTCATGAGCACATGAATCAGGTCAAAACTTGCTCATCTCTTGTGAGGCCCCACCTAGGGTGCTGCATTCTTTTCTGGGGTCCCCAGTACAAGAAAGACATGGACTTGTTGGAGTGGGTCCAGATGAGGGGCATAAAAATGATGAGAGGGCTGGAACACCTCTCCTGTGAGGAAAGGGTGAGAGATTTGGGGTTGTTCAGCCTAGAGAAGAGAAGGTTCATTGGAGACCTTCTTGAGGCCTTTCAATAGTTAAAGGGAGCTTAAAAGAAGGATAGGAATAGACATTTTAGTAGGGCCTGTTGTGATAGGACAAGGGGTAATGGTTTTAAACTGAACGAGAGTGGATTTAGATTGGACATAAGGAAGAATTTTTTACATTGAGGGTGGTGAGGCACTGGAACAGTTTGCCCGGAGAAGTTGTGGATGCCACATCCCTGGAAGCGTTCAACATCAGGTTGGATGAGGCTTTGAGCAACACGATGTGGTGGAAGATGTCCCTGCCTGTGGCAGAAGGGTTGGACTAGATGATCTTTAAGGGTTGCTTCCAATCCAAACTGTTCTATGATTCTATGATCTTGTTCAGACAGTTCCAGGCTTAAACCAGTGATATCACTTGAGACAGAAAATCAGAAATAAATTGCCTACAGATATAAAGCTCATCTTAAGTGTTGAGTATTGACTATCCTGAAATATATATAGTCTAGCAACAAGAATTAAAAAGTCTTTAAAAATTTTAAGCTGTAGAGTAAATGAAAATATTCTTGATTTACCTTACTTGCAGAAAGAACCATCTTTATGTATTGATCCAGCTTTGATATTTCAGGTATGAGTTTGGTTCTAAAAAAGCGTGTATGTGTGTTTGCAGTGCAACATACTCTTATTGTTAAGATTGCATGAACCTTCACTTTCGCTTATCTTAAAAAAGAAAGAGTCTTGAATATTCTCTGTATTAAATGGACAAAGTTAAAAAAAGTGTACAGTAAGAGTAGTTGTGTATGGTCTGTTGATAGCATGTATGCATATGTGCATTTAAATGCAAATTTTACTAGATGTGAAGTTGCGAATATTTGCTTCTGATTGCTTGTTGAATGCCCTACAAGCAACGTTTTTCACAGACATAGTTTAAATTTATCAGGTATTTGAAATGATGAAGAGCAGCATTTCATTACTTTTTGTTTCAGAGAAAGACAGACTGGAATGCTGTATTATTTACAAATGTTCTGCCCTTTTTTCCCTGCTAGGTGTTCAGGAACTGTGCTATAGCACTCCTGGTGTAAGGACTGGATATATAAGATTTATGAAACATTATTGTGTAAACTCATTTGAAGTGTTAGTCTCCTTTCCGTTGTAGAATACTTTTTTCTTCAGCATCATGACACATACTAATTGTTTCGTGTTCCAAAAGAGATGGATTTCTGCTAGGTCCAGCATAGAAATAGCCCCAACCTCTCTCACAGAATACCTGCAACACTTTTCTAATAAAGGAGATGAGGAAGAAGTATTGGTTACTGCTGGAAGGAAGGGATAGATGAATAGATTAGGGTGAGTACCCTGACCTGTATCACAAATCCCACTATGGAATCTTATGTCTTCTAACAGATTTAGAGGGCCTGACAGGAAAAATCTGCACAAATGTTGCATTATTGTAGAACTCAGAAGATGTTTTTTAGTACCACTTAACACTAAGCTGATTCCTTAATATTACTGCAAAGGAATCTCCTTTGTGATTCAACATAGACCCACATAATTTTTTAGAATGCTGTTGGTGTGGATAAGTCTTAGAGGTTTGAAGGCAATACTGCATCTGTTCCTATTTCAGTTTCTGAAAGATTGCCAGACCCTGTGCCACAGCAAGAGCTGGCTGAAAATTTTCCATTTGAAGTTTTCTGTGGGAAAATGCCGATTCAGCTGAATCAGAAGATTTTTATGGGAATGTGCCTATTCTGTCAAAACTTTTAGTGAAAGCAAAGCTATCTAACTTTCTATCCATCCCATAGTCAACTCGTTTCCCTTGTAGCATTACCCCATGGGAACTCTAGGCTGTCTGTATTATCTTTGAGCTACAAAGTTCCTTGCTTTCTAGCAGTTGACCAGACAGGAGACCTTTCGGGTTTCCGGGGCACACCAGCAGCCTGTCTGGTGTATTTGCAGAATTGCCAGTCCAGTGGTGTTCATACAGAAGGGACCAGTACCTTGGACTCCTTGAACAGTCTGTGAACGAAGGTGATGTCTGGCTTCTCTTCTGTCTTGTCATCACTCATGTTTTTGATAAATTATTCTGAAACTGATTTTAGTCTTCAAAATCTGTGAAATTTCTGGCTTCTGTTCCAATAAAACATTAGTACAAAACTGAGAGTGATAATTTTACTAGAGATAGGAAAACTAATTTTTACACAGCTGTAATCACAGTATGCAGAGATTGTTTAAAAATAAACTTTTCCTTGAAGAGTTCAAACTTGTTGTGATAAAGTAGAACTATGGAAAATGCTTCTAAAAGTTGTGTTAGACGTTTTTCATAAAGCTTAAATGTTGTTCTGTGATGTATGAACCTTCTAAGGAGTGTAGCAGGCTGTGTTATAAATTATTTCTGCCACGTTATATTTGCAAACATGTAAAATACAAATGCAGTACAAAAAGCCAGACTCTTAAAGACTTAGCTGAAGAGATTTGATGAGGACTACTCCCAGATGAGATGTCCTAACAGGTCATGTAAGTATTATTATATTTCACTGCAAAATCATTCTAAAGTGCAGTGAAGCTTAGGTTCTGCTTTTATCTTCACTAATAGGAGTAGAAAATTTCTAAAATGAAGTCTGATGGAGCAAGCTGATTTGATTATAGTATCTGTGAGAGCTATAATAATTTATTGTTGTGCGTAAGCTGATAGTTTTAATTTTTTTTCTTTCAGTATTTTTCTTTTCATGCAATTTCTCTAAATGATAAGATTTCATGAGAATTCTTCCCTTTTTTTAATGCCATATCAACGTTTTTACTTTAACTTTTTTTTTAAAAAAAGAATGATGGAAAAATGTTTTGTGAACTGAACAGTTAACATCTTAAAAATGTTTATTTTATCACGTGAAGGGCTGATCATTTAATAGAAAGATTACCTGTTTTTTATGATCAATCATACAGCCTTTACTCTGTGATATGAGTAATGCTGATTCTATGGACAAATATTAATAAAGTTTTAGGATTCTGCTGTTGGAAATCTGTCATGTTATTAATGTTAGGCTAGTGCACTAAGTAATTTAAGTTGCTTTTTGCCTGTAACTTGAAAAGTTGTTATTCAAAAAAACAACTCCATAGCTACATTAGATATATGCATATAAACTAAAAGCTGGTTGGATGTCTTCCAAAATGGGAGAGAGGTGGTAGTGTGTGCATGTGGTGCTTTTTATTGTTGTGTGCGTGGTGGTTTTATTTTTTTTCCCCCCAAGTTGCATCCCTAGCCAGCTCTTTTGTGTTTTTTAATTGATTTTTTTTTTTTGTAGAATACTCCTTCTCTTTGAACATACCCTTCAAGAAAGGGAAATGTGGATTGCTGATTAAGATTATCATCAGCATTTTCAGTATCAGATATTTTCCAGAAAAGAAACAGCTAGTGAAGTAAAAGATAAGAAACAGCAAGTTTCATATTCCAAGAAACATTTTTGGAATTCCAAGAAACATGTTTTCAATTTCTTAATAAATGTCTGCAAACAGTGCCTAAAGTAGATTTCCTAATGAATCATTTTGCAATGCTCTCTTAAACAGAAAATTATGTGAGAAGTTTGCTTTTTTAGTCTTTTGACTTTCACTGAAGACATTTTGTCAATTTCCAAATGACTGGCAATAGCCAAAAAAAAAAATGACTGGATGCTTTCAGTGCTGTGCTGGCACACGTGGCAGCCATTGGCTGTGATGTAGTGGTTGTGGTTTTGTTTATTTTGGGACTCATAATAAAAAGTGTTAAATTCCCTCTTTGTGATGTGGCTGAATTAGTGGAGGAAAAGTATGTGAGGAGACAACCTTTCTTCCTCTCGGCAGCAGGCGGAACTCTAATTTTGAATTTACAGAATTTTGACCAGAATGTATTCTCTACAGACTATGCAAGAGTAGGTAGCATTGCACATGTTTTTCTGGTGGTGAAAGAGGTCTAAATTCTGCATTTCTTTAAGCCAATACCAATAGAATAACTCTTGGTTTATGATAGCATGTACAATCTGTATTTGTACCATCTATTTTTGCTATCTTATTATTTGATGTTCATGCAAGTACTTCTGTTAATGCTTTAATACATGTTTTGTATCATTTTCAATACTCTTTTTTATAACTTAGGATACAAAAATAGCTTCACTTGAGCGCAATATAAGAGATCTTGAAGATGAAATACAGATGTTAAAGACAAATGGAGTTCTGAATACAGAGGACCGAGAAGAAGAAATCAAACAAATAGAAGTTTACAAGAGTCACTCAAAGTTCATGAAAAATAAGGTAAGATCTATTAATAAAATAGCTTGATGCTGTTTAAATAGTGGAAACAGAAGTTTTAACTTGACCCTTTTCAACACAAGCAGCTCTCTGCATATCTTCTTTTGGAAAATCTCCACTATGCAACACTCAGTAGCTGTGGAGAAGTGAAGCATTTAAGATAAATAAAAATGTGTTTATGTTTTGACTTAGAGGTAAGGAAGAGGCTATTTCACTACTTCTACGGAGACTACAACAATCCTGAATCTATACTGTGATCCCTTTTCCCTTCTTGTGTATAGTGTTTTGGAACAACTTTAATTGTGCATTTTTTTTCTGGTTTTGAGTGTAGTTTTGCAGTAAGAGCTGCTGTTCTGTGATGCCAAATTGTAATCTTCTAGTATTTTAAAGCCTTGCGATTTGGTGACTTTGTTCCTGCAGAGTCCCTTTCATTTCAAGTTATTGAACATATATAATTGAATTGACCACAAGTAGATAGTAAATATGTAGTGATGTAACACATTTCCTGGTATCAAGCTCACAAAACAGTATTGCTTGTTCATTGTTTTAAAATACATCAGAAGTAAAGCTTGATGTCTAAACTGTTGTCCCAGCTGGTGTTTTTACCTCCTTTCATTTTGATGTGCTCAGCTGCTGTCTCTGTAAAGATGAGAACTCCAGATAGTCTTTCTTGTGAGTTCCAATATTTCTTCTCTGATATTTTTAGAATGGCCTTAAAAAGAGTAATAAATATTAATATTACAATTTTTGCGGGTTTATTCCCAGCTTTCTACCTTGAATGTGTTTTGTTTATGAAGTGATAAAATATGGAATTAAAGTACTTGATAAAAAGAAAAAGAAAGTTTGAAATTATGGAGATTGAAGCTAGTGCTTCCATTATGTGGAAGTCATTGTCTTCTGGAGAATCTGAGTTCTCTGATTTTCAGTTTTCTTGTGTAAATTAGACCTTTGTTATCTTCTTGACAAGATGCTTTTACTTCGTCTGATTTCAACAGTGAATATTGGAGTAAGAAGATTCACCACTGTGTAGTACTGGATACTGAAGATTTTCCATCTCAAGAGCTCTTTCTGTCTCCCAGTTTGAAACCTATAGTATCTTGTAAACTATGTCACAGGAAATGCTGGTGTCTTGGGACATTAGGGCATATTTTTATCTTCTTGTGGGTGTTTGTTCTGCAGAAGAAATGGAAGCGTTAGTCCCCATGTGGAATTAATCCAGATTTATTAAAAAACTAAAAAAAAAAAAATCAAAGAATATATTTATTCTCTTGAAAAAAGTGTCTCTTAAGCTATGAAAAGTGGCTAAAATTCCTAATATGCCTATTTAAACATCATTAATTTCAAAAAAATTCAGTTTTAGTAATTTACAGCAAAACCCCTAATGTGTCTCAGCATATCTGTTGATACAAAAATAATGTACAAAGTTAAGTATTTTGTTAACAATCTTCTGATATTTTTGAGAGGAACAGCTTCAGTATATTTTTGTGACACCGAAAGCAGATGAATGAGAAGACTATTAAACATACCCTGTTTGGTCACAATCTTCTGATCTTTGATAGTGCCACATTCTGATGAAATTTTGTCTGTTTTCTTTCACCAGTCCTTTTCTTCCACTTAAAATTGAGACTTGCAGCAGAAGATACTATTTTTATCATTCGTCTGAGAACCTTTCAAGGTGGAAAGTATTTATGTAGCTGTCAGCAAACAGATCTTATTATACCTGATCTATTGAAACTGAGATTGTTGATAAACTCTGATAGTCTTGATTGATGGCAAAGAGCAAAACAAAACTCTCCTCACAGCTAGCAGTCTTAGATGCTATAAAGCTCTTAATACTTCACGTTTATTTCAGAAGTATAACTTGGTTTAAATTTGTTCTTGATTTAAATAAATGGGAAGGTGTTAAATGGAGGCCGATGCTGAATACACTTGATTATACATAATGGCAGGGAATGTTGAGAAGTGTTCCTTTTCCTAACTAATTCTTAGTAATATTCACTCATTTCAAATACATAGGCTTTAATTTTGACTTTCAGTTAAATAGAAGTTGTAGAAATAAGAAAGAAAACTTGCTTAGATTTTTTTGTTTTGTTTCCTTGCCCACTTGAGTAGGGCTCTCCTTGCTCTGTTTTCACGACTAAGGGATGTGGAGCTTCAAATACCTTCATTAAGGATATGAAGAAAACATAGGATGATATGCTTTTTAAAAAATAAGTTCTGCTTTGCAAGACTCTTACTAAGGTTTGTCCTTTGGCTAGCAGTTGGATATTTAAAGTAACAGTGGTCATTTTTTCAGGTGTCAGTTTGTACTCTGGAATTTAAGTAATTCTTTGAGTATTAGGATTCTCATACTATTGACAGGAGTGAGTAAGGAAACCTAGAGATAGTTTAGTACAGCTTCAGTAAATTGCTGTTAAGATGAGTTTTAAGAATTGATTAGGCTGTAGCAAGGAGCTCTGTGATTAGTGTCTAAGAACTTTTCACACTGCATGAAGGAAGCATGCAAGTTCTAGGTGGTCCTGTAGAAGAAATATACAGGAAAAGAACTACGGCGTTTTTCTGTGGCTTGGCCTGGAATTGTGGTAAACACTTTAAAAATAGACCTTGAGCAATAACCCATAGAGTCTACAGATGGGCTTATAGATTCTACTGTGTGCAGGCACTTCATTTGCATTGTTACTGTTTTTCCTTTGCGTAAATCCTTCACTTAAAAAAGGTATTGTCCTTCCTCACATAAGACCAGATCTTTGTGATGTGTAAATCAGCAGTTTTGTTTAATGGAATTATCTACATGAAGATTTAGGCAATTAATTTTAGTATGCAGTATTTAGAGGGAAAGTTCAGATTGTTTGGTCTGTCTTGTTTTCTTTCTTTCCCAGTTACTCTATGTAATGTCATGTAAGATTTTGGGAGTTCTCACACATTTTTAAACTCCTGGCAATTTATAGGTCTTGTAGCCAGAACTTTATACTAAACAGATTCTGTTTCTACAACACACAAAAAAAACCTGCAATGAAAATGAAGCTTGCTTTTTGTTTTGTTTTATTTTATTTTATTTTTAAAATTCGATTATTTCTCAGAGTCCAGGTTGTTTCATGGAAAAAAGCAGGAAGAGTTTCTAGGAGAGATTAAGCATCTGTGATATTCACATGTGTCTCGTATAAAGCATGTGATGTAATTCAGATTGGCTGCAGATCTACTTTTTGTCTTTATATCTTGTAGACAGATTTACCCATTGTTCATTTTTGTCTCAGTTGCCATACTTGCTTACGTGTTCTGGCAAGGGATGGAGGAAGGTGCTTTACTGTCAAAAGAAAGTTTTCTCTAGGAGTTTCTTAACTCTGCTCCTTATGTTTTGTTGACATCTGTTTTTTTTTGTACACTCCTTTTTAATTTTTTTTTTTTTTATTTTGATGTCTTCAAACTGTTAAGGTGATTGCTTTTAGTGCCAGTATAGATTCTTGATTTTATACAGTAGCTCAGGCATGGCTAGCCAAGTACCTTAACCAGCTAGACAAACATACTGAGATTTATAAACATAAATAAAGACTAAATGTTTTACAATATGCATATGGACTATAGTTGGAAGAAACACTTTTTAAATTTAATTTTTAAGGATACACTTGCAATGTAAAACAAAATAGAAATATTTTCATCAGCAGTAAGTATTTTCAGTGACTGTGCCATACAATATTGAATCTGTGAGATATTTTAGTACGTGAATTTTTAGGATGTGGTTGAGTAGGATCAGCCTATGGATACATATTCTATTTTTCCTGAGGATTTTCAAATCACCTTCTAGTTGACAATCTAGCCCTTCTAGTTTTCTTGCATCCTAAATGTCTGTTGGGATGCAACTCAGGGGAGAGAACGGAAAGAGCTCTTCTAGCACTTTTCTGGTTGTTGCAGAACTGAAACTTGAATTTTAAAGGAAAATATCTAAGCCTTACAGTCATCAAGAATGCTTTCCAAATATAATGGAAGTGCGGTTTCTCTGAGTTATGCAGATGGACTGAGGTGTTTTATTTCAAATAATCCTCATGAAGTGATGTTTTTGAACTCATCTAGTGACCAGTGTTATTCCACAGGACTTTAAGAAGAATAGCTATATGTTACCTAATTCACCATCCTTAAGCATCATTGTGTGTATTGTCCAGTGCTTTGTTCAGATTCATATATTCTAAATCCACCACACTTTTACGTTATGTGGCTATCCCACCCATTTATCATTGTGGAAAAGGAAGAATAATCACAATTCCATGGCATGTACTGATGAACCTTAAATTCACTTAAATTCAGAAGCTCCGTCTTAGCAACTGGGTTTCTGCTGTTTCCCCTAGGATACGCTTTTACAGTCTCACAAAGCTTTCACTCTGTGGAGGTTTTTTTTATAATGTTTTTCCCAGACTTCGTTTAGGTTAATCTCTTTGGCTTGACTTTCCTAGTACCTGAGAATTCCGTATGATCTGCCAGGGATGAAAAAAGGAGGTGATGATGGTGGGCAGCAACACGTTTGCAAGAAGAGTAAGGTTAAAATTCCTCTTCTGTTTTCCTCTCCTTACTGAGATGCTTGCTTTGCCTTATCAGGCTCCTAAAAAAACCTTGATTCACTCTGACCAATGATCAATCACAAGAACCATGCTGTTGGAAGGAGCAGGGTATTGTCTTGAATTTATACTTTTATGAACACTTTTTTCCTATGGGTTTTTGCTCTCCTGCCAGACTTGCCTCACATAGGATAAATTCCTTTGAACTTTAGTGAGGTCCATGGTGAATTTATAGGCCAAATCATCATGTATGATCTTGAGGAGTTTCCTTTTAACTTCTGTAACAGCAGGGTAATCATTCTTAAGACAGGGTACAGGTACAGGTTAAATTATAAGAAACTCAGTTGGACTTGTGGATGTAGAAAGTCCAAATCTTAGTTCTCTTCCAGAATTTACAGGTGTCTGAGTTGTCATATCATGGTTGTTCACACCTTTCAGATTTCAAGTGCAACCATGAATTGGAAATGAGATTAATGATCTAACCTTTTTTTTCCCCCCCTGTTACAGATTGACCAACTGAAACAAGAACTCTCCAAGAAAGAATCAGAACTTCTTGCCTTACAAACTAAGCTTGAAACTCTTAGCAATCAGAATTCAGATTGCAAGCAACACATTGAAGTGCTTAAAGAGTCACTTACTGCCAAAGAACAGAGAGCTGCCATACTTCAGACAGAGGTATTGTCTCTTCTAATCATAAAATACAATAGAAATATTTAGTTAATAGCATGTGTCAAGGTGATGATATGTTTGCCGCAAGTCTGTGTAGAAGGCAATTTGTTAAAGAATAGTGAAATAATTTAAAACCCTTTAAATGCCAATATAGTTGGTATATATTTTTTTGGTAGTACACCAGCTGTCATTCTAGAATTTTTTTAGAAGCATCTATGATTGCATTTTAATAAAATGTTTGTGCCTAATCCTCCTTGGCTTCAATTGGGAAGCTGGGTCTTAATGACTTGATTGTTGTGATTTCATTCCTCCTTTCTTCATCTCTTAGTTGACTGAGTTTTCCTTTTGGTTGCTTTAATCCTTCTTTTCTACTGTGTTTTTCTGTTCCGAAGAGTGAAGCTACTGGTGTATATTGAAGGGATCTGTTGAAGGATGCGTGATATTAATATGTGGTTATTGTTTTGAGTGCAATCAACATTTATTTCAAAATGTGAATAACTTCAGTCTTTAAAACAGGCCAGTGCATTAGTTATGTATATATCTACAAAGTCAGATCATAAAAACAGGGTAGTGAAATACATGGTTGATATGGTTGTCACATTTGATGGAATGTTTAAATCCAGTGTTAAAAATGTTGTCCATTAGTTAATTTCCTGGGGTTTTAAAAAGCTTCATAGACTTGAAGCACAAAATACTGATTAGTTTGATTCCTATTATGACTTTTTGATTTTATTTTTTATGTGTGTACCCCTTTCAAAAAACAGAAATACTGTGAAATTCAGTCATACAGTGCAAATAGTTTCTATTTAGAGAAGTACATTGTTTAAGGTGTACAGAAATCTTACAGAATGTTTCAGATTTCTGGCTAACAAAGCTCTAGGAGATAAAAACAGTTTAATCTTGTCATTCTCATGGAAGCAGGAAATAAATATTTTTAGGATTCTGGTTATCCCTCTGTGTTGTATGTCTTATCCTCTGTACATTAAGAAGATACAGATGAAATCTTGGAATTTCTAGCTTGTGTTTAATGGGCCATCCAGCATATGTATATAATACAAAATAATTATAATAGAACAAGAGTAAAAACTCCAGCAATTTTGGCAGATATCAGTCTAGCTTTTCCGTAGCAAAGATGGCATATTTTAAATCTCCAGCTTTGCAAATCTGTTTTGCAAGGTTTGTATTACCTCTCGTGCTGCTGAGAATGGTGATGAATTCCATTGGCTCTCGGCTAATTTGATTTCCTAATTCTTTATCAGACCAGTATGTATTCAAGGCATTAGTCTTATGGCTGGCAGATGGGCAGTGGTAAAGAGAACTGAATCTACAGTGCTCTTGATGAAGGGCTGCTGGGATTGTGCAGTCCTGGTGGAGAACAAGTTGGTTTCTGACAGGTATTAAATTCCTCCTCTTGCCAGTTTCTACATAAGGCAATTGAGCTTGAACCTTTTACATGAAGCAACTTATGTTAAAATTAGCTGTAATTGCCTGTTGGTGTGCAGGTGACAATCAGCTGTATTGTGTCTGCTTATAGTTAATCTCTCAGGGAAACCAAATGAAAAATCAATGTTAAAATGATCAGAGAGGTAGCTGGATAGAAGGAATGTTCTATAATGTTTGCTTGCTTAGAAAGGCTGAATCTTCTATCTTCAGGACTCAGGTCTTATCTAAAAGGAGGGCAATGGCTTCCAGCAGCAGATGGGAAAGCAGCTGCAGGGAGATGCAGGGCAAATGGCAGCCCTCCAGCAGAAAGATTATGGAAAGAATTTTGCACTGTACAAGCTATTGTTGGTTGTTCCCAGATGAGTAAATTAATAACATTTTGGCCTGCATTAAGCCGCACTCTCTTTTTCCTGCATGCCCGCATTGTCTATTTGTAGAATAGATAGTTTTTGTTAATTATACAAAATTAATTGTAGAATTTTATGCTGTCCAAAGACATGCTCATAGCCTGCCTTGAAGGTGGTCTTTTCTGGACATGAAAGTAACCATCAAAGGCCAGTTCTAATACTGAACTGACTAAGGTATTGGTAGTTGCAGTGTCAACTTCTTGCCTAACTAGGATTACTTTGTAATCACCTTGTTGTAGATCAATGAGCTTAGTAAATCCTGTAATAAAAGAAATCCTCAATAGGAACTCAATTACTTCATAACGAGCCTTTTATTAATACTTAGTTTAAGAATGGTACTCTGCAGGTTGTCTTCAGGTTTTGGAGACAGCAGCTTCCTATGATGCAACAGGATGTGATTCATAGAATCACATAATGGTTGAGGTTGGAAGGGACCTCTGGAGGTCATTGTAGGTCAACTAGTCCAACCCTCCTGCTCAAGCAGGGCCACCTAGAGCTGGTTGTCCAGGACCATGCCCAGATGGCTTTTGAATATCTTCAAGGATAGAGACTTCACAACCTCTCTGGGCAACACGTGCCAGTGCTCAGTCAGTCACAGTAATGTTTGCTGATATTCAGAGGGAACCTGCTGTGTTTCATTTTATGCCCATTGCCTCTCTCCTGTCACTGGGCACCACCAAAAAGCCTGGCTCCATCTTCTTTACAGCCTCCCTTCAGATATTTATAGTGATAAGATGCCCCTTGCTCTTTTCTAGACTAAACAGTCCGAACTCTCTCAGGCTTTTCTCAAATGAGAGATGCTCTGATTCTTTAATAAAGCCCTTAATTGCTTTGTGGCCCTTCACTGGACTCTCTGCAGTATGTCCATGTCTGTCTTGTACTGAGGAGCCCAGAACTAGACACAATACCACAGGTGTGGCCTGACCAGTGGTGAATAGAGAGGGATCACCTCCCTCAACCTGCTGGCAGCACCTCTCCTAATGCAGCCCAGGATGCTCTTTGCCTTTCTGCCACAAGGGCACATTGCTAGTGTTCAACATGGTGCCCACCAGGACCATGAGGTCCTTTTCTGCAAAACTGCTTTCCAGCTGGGTGAACTCCAGCATATACAGGTGCATGGAGTTGTTCCTCTCCAGGTGCAGGAGTTTACATTTCCTTTCCTTGAACTTCATGAGGTTCCTGTCAGCCCATTTCTCCAGCTTATCGAGGTCCCTCTGAAGAGCAGCATTGCCCTCTGGTGCACCAGCTGCTCTTCCTGGTTTTGTACCATCAGCAAACATGCTGAGGTTACACACTGCCTTATCATCCAGATCATTAGCAAAGATGCTGGAAGAGGACTGGATGTAATATTGACCCCTGGGGTACTATAATGGTTCTACTTGAGTCCTCTGATCCTACTTGATACTCCACCTCCCTCCATGGTTCTTGCAAGCCACGTCTAATAGGACATGAGGCTTAGAAGTAATCATTTGGTAATAATGATCTGGATTTTTTGATGAGTATAGTTAATTTCCTTCAAACAGTGGTAATTTGGGTCAGATTTCAGGTACAATGGCACTTTGTCACATGATGTGAGAGAATTTAAAACCAACAGTAAATAAGTCTAGATCTAAACACGATGTGCTTTTTGCACAGTGTTTCTGTTGTCTGAGTGATGTCAGTGTTTTGTTTTGTTTTTTTTTATAGGTTTATTTGACTTAAAACGCTATCATGTGAAGTTTTTGTTGACAGCTGAAACAAAAAGATATAATCCTGTAAAGCAATAACTATCATGGTGGCCAGAGTTGGGAGGTCTGAAATGGTTTATTGCCAGTAGGAAAAATGTTTGGAACCAGTCCTTAGAAGGTTCACCACCTCTGCTATGTGCATTTCATTTTGTTCCATTTTTAAGGGTATATATGATAATAGTGCCAAACTATGCAAACTTTTCCTACCCTAATATATATAGCCTCTGTTTTGATTATCTCATTATTAATGATGTGAAAACTCTGAGGTTAGATAAAAATGAGCCAAGGTCAGGCTACTCCAGCTACAGAACACTGAAAATGTCACTGCACTCTGTAGAGAATTATTAAAAGGAAGAATATTAGACTTGCTGAGATTTTCCTTGCTGTTGTGAAAAAGTTATTGATGTTAGTTTTTAAATGAAGCCTTGTACTGTTGCTGCAGAGGGGAAGAGGTTAAACAGCATGAATGGGCCTTTTTGATGATTTAAAAAGATGAGACACTACCATTTGTATTCTTTAAAAAGTGGTAGACGGTACAGTTTGAGATGTATTTGCACATATTTGCAGTGACTGGCACTTTAATGCTCTTACCATCAGGAAAAAAACTTACATAAATTGATGCAAATAAATTCATTACAGCTGAGTCACTCAGTGGAGAAAAACATTTCATAAGCAATTCTGACAGAAACATACTTAGCACTTTATTAGCTAGGGTATCATTGCTTTAGATAACACACTGGCAAACTGGCACGCGTGCTGTTTGAAGGTTAATGAACTGCAAAATAAGTAAATGTCTACAAAAATTTTGTAAATTGTGAGCATAGTCCTGTCAGTGGAGAAAATGGATTAGGAAAATAGGTGAAGTCTGTACTGCAACTGAATACTGATGTGTTCAGCATGCATGTATTAATATAGAAAACCTAATAAAACTGAAGAGGAAAGGTGATTATAGTAGATATTTATGACAATCTGTTTTTTCTTTTAAACAAATCTGTTTATAGAGAAGGACTGTGAAATGATTGACTTCTTGGCAGTTCTTCGTTTACATAAAGAGCAAATAAAAGCAGACAGCACAAAATACTTGGAACAAAGCTACAAACACTTTGTTTTTCTTTCTAGTACAATGTTGATATTGCTTGAAATGTAAACCTGTTTTTAATTTTACAGTAATAATGGTATAACTACAGTTATTTCACTCTCACATTTTTATTTTTCTAAGTTAGAGTTTTACTTTGAAATGGTATTATTCTATTGTTTTGTGGTTTTTCTTGTTTCAAATCAGGCTGGGCCAGATATTTCACTGTGGTCTCTCTGCAGTACTGCCAGTGTGTTGTTCTGGTCGATGTGCCGTATGTGCAAAGGAAAGACCACTCACTGTGAAAAGCACTGTTCTGGAGGCTTGTGTACCGTTTACTCTCTCTGTCACTCTGCAGCTGTTCACAGCTTTCTTGACAGTGTGTTGCACATTTCAAGTAGAGCTTTATCTCAGGTGGAATTTGCCAGCCATTTCACTTGATACGGTTTTCATGTTTTGTGGCATCCTGTGACTCTTTAGAACAGGAGAGAGGAGCATAGTGGCAAGGCAGTAAATTCAAAGAGTTAAACTGAAAGAACACTTAGATTAGCAAAATGCTATATTTTAAAATAAGAGAACTTTGAAGCAAAGTGTGTTGGGTTTGGGTTTTTTTTGTCTATCTATTGGAGAATTTCAGTACTTGACTGTTCAAAGGCACATCAAATGGCATGGTCTGATTTCAGTGTTCTCCATGCTTTGAGCAGGAGGTTTGACTAGTGGCCTCCTGAGACCCGTTCCAACCTCAGTGACTCTATGGTACAACAAATGAAGCTCTCAAATACATGATAGGTAACACTGTCCCAAAGGTGCATATTTTCTGCTTTGTAAGTTGTATACTAGCGTTCGTTTATCCAGAGAAAGATTAAATATTAAACGTTATTTGAATCCATTCCATTCTTGATAATAGCTTTAAATGTTCTGTCTTTCTTTTGCAGACACTTTTTTTTCTTCCATAAAAAATTGAAATGGAATTGCCTGAGGGAAAGGTGACTGAAAGAGTGGAGGGCTCCATTTGTACGGCCTGTAGAAAGTAGAGCCCAGAGACAGGAAAACACAGATAAAAACAAAATGGGAAAGATGAAAGTACAAAAATACAGGCTATATACTCCATATATAAAGACTATGCAAGTTGTTTGGGACAAATAGTTTAATGAGTGTTAGATTTATCTTACTGTCAAAACACTTCTCATTTTCATCTCTTGTATTTAACTGATAAATAACTGGAGTCCCTCTTCTGCCAATTGACATAAAATTACCTTGTTTCCCATTTAAAACAATATTCAATTAGACAGCTTTAATAGATTTTTATAACCGAGCAAAATTTACTGTGGTAAGATAAATTAGGCTTCAAAATAGGCTTGATTCTAGTTGATGGAAATGATTAGAAAAATATTATTACTATTATCTACTAATTTAAAACCTTTTGCTCTAACTGGAGATGTTTTGAGAGGAACTTTGATAAGATTGCTTCAGAAATGATTCTTTGTATACTTAAACTATTGCTTATATTGTGATTAAGTCTAGTGGGGCCCAGTTATTATCCCAGTGTATTGGCGCTCTACACAAAGAAATGCAAAGGAAAACCCACCTCAGAACAGTGTTGAAATTTCACCAGGCAGATGCAAAACCAAAGGGAACACAAAGAATATATAGATGTTGTAATTAGCATAATAATTAGTAGACATAACCCCCCAGTCTGAAACTGTTAATGACGTTTTGCACATATTGGTACAATGATGAAGTGCGAGGAGAAGTTACTGAAGTAGTTTCGAATGTTTTTATGCCTAAGAGACAGCTGAGGAAAAAGGGCTAGAGCTGCTTAAAGGAAGACTTGAATTAAGTTGTCTGACTGAAGGAATATGGGGTCCATGAATGGTCTGAAGGCCAAAGACAAGTGGGTCTCTTGTTTATAGAAGTCAGAGAGGGAAAGGGCAATGGTGGCTGATGTTCTGTCTGCTGTCTTGTGGGGAAAATGAAAGAAGATAGTAAATCATCAATGAGGCTGAGCCTTGTGTGGAGTACATACAGCCAGGTTAAAGTTTGCTATACAAAAGTAGGGACAAGGTAGGCTTTTTTACTGCATACGTAGTACCAGTGAAATGGTTGTGTTTTGTTGTTGTTGTTTGTTTATTTTTTATTTTTTAATATATATTTTAATATGGGTGTTAAGAATGCAATGCAGGGATATAACGTGGGACTGTTTAGCCTTTGTGCTGGGACTAAGGCCAGAGACTGCAAACTGTGTCTATATTTAGTTAAGAATTCAGTTTGGGAGCATCCTTATTCAGTGAAGAGTTCTACACTTCCTAATGCAGGTAAGAGTTCTTAGCTCACAATTGCTCTTAACCTCAACACTCAAGCTTGTGGTAGGTGCGAAAATACACTCTCAGCCTGCCCTCTGTCTCTGCAGAGGAAAAAAATCATGCTTGCAACAGAAGCAAAGTTTAATAAAATAGGAGATATGGCCCATTTCAAATATAAAAGCTTCTGCAGCTGTGTTCATCCAGAAATCTTTGGCGATGCTCATGCTGACAGTAGACCTCAGATGGCTTTTTGATTATTTTCTTGGTAGGATTCTGAATGGTCGTGTGTGTTGTGTGGTTTTTTTTTTTTTCTTTTGCCCCCGCTGGCCCTCTGTTTTTTAACTTTTAGAAGGAAAGAAAGCCCTAGGTCTTGGTACCGCAGTGGAAAATGAAAGTAAGAATCTAAGCTTGTGAAAGGTCAGTGGTTTCACAGGTGACCTGCTAATATTTTGAGAAGCCTCTAAATAAGATCAGCTAAGGCAAACAGAAGTTATACACTTCATATCCCAAGTGGTAACATAATATAATACAGAATACTTTGCATTTCTGTAGTACTTTCCATACTTAAAATCATCAGGTAATGCAGGCTGTGAGAATTTCTGAAATATTTGGCATTGTTATAGATTAAATATATTTGCAAACGATCTCCTTCAAAAGAAGCAGCAGTTGGTATTTTCTCCTGAATAATTTGATTCTGTCATTATTTGGTATACTTTCAACTAGCTGGTGTGATGAACTCAATGGAATTCCAGTTTTGTGGCTTCCATTTTTTTTTTCTGGTAAAGTGAAAGCTGCTGTTTCATTTTATAAGTTGGACAAAATAGAATCCCGGACATAAATTTACTTTTTCATAGACAAGTGAATGATACTGCATGTGTAGCAAAACCTGTCTTTCAGAAGTAAATTTGGTACTTCACAGCTCTACCATGGTCAGTCATGGCACTTAAGTTGTGTAACCTTAAGGCGTTAGTAAATAAAAATCCTTGTGGACTGTCGGCTGGCACAGACATGTGGGAACAATCGTCTTAGTTTCCAGTTGTTGCAGGGAAGAATTGCAGTTGGGCACAGTGAGCCATGAAAATAGTGGTCTGACACTTAAAAAGAAGCTAGGCTGAACAACTACTGCGCATGATAGCGCCTAGTTAAATAAGGATATTAATATCCTTAGAGCAAAATTTTTAAAGATACGTAGCTAATGAGAAGGCTATGAATTTAATTAAAATACAAAGTGTTCTCAGAGGCAGGATGCCAATTAACATTTGCTGGACTGGACTAGGTAAAAAGTGCTTGTAACCAAGTTTTAAAATAATCTGCTGTGAAAAATGTTCTTTTTAGATCTTTGGTCATGTAAGTGCTTAGCAATGTTAGTAAACTGTTCAGTTAGTTGACTGTAGTGTGGTTCTCCACTTGTTTGATTCTTTTCCTGTGATTATTTTAATGTATGGCATTATAACTTAAATCTTATCTCTTCAAACAAATCCTTTGCATTTGTGTTTCCTGTACAGGATCATAGGCTTTCCCCCTGCTAGCATTGGTTACTTTATTTCTATGCAATAAAATTTGTAATGCAGTAATATTTGTTGAAGAAATAGCGTTATGTGGTGTTAGGTAACTTGAATCTGTATAATTGCCTTTGGTTATTATCTGTTTTGTGTAATATAAAGAAGAAAGGCTTTGAATTGTTTCCTCTCTACCTCTCTTGTTGAATGTGCACTTTCTCACATAGATGATCAGTTTACTGCTGTCATTCTCAGTGTTAATTGCCATATTTTTGAAAAGGAAGTGTAGGATGTAAAAAGCGATGAGAATGCTAAGGTTTGCTGATGTTGTTACAGACACCATGTATTGTAGGTTTCCTGCTCTTATACGATCATAGTTTTCCTACCTGTGTCCATTCCACCAGCTGTAATTGTTGAAAGACTCCGTGAGCATCCTGGTGAATTTCTGCTGTATGCTTTTTGCCACAGATCTGTCTCTGTTCTTGAAAGATTCTTGCTTAAACAGTAACTGTGAATATTTTCAGTGTGATAGCATTTTTAGTTTTGCAGAAGAAACTGTGCAAGCAGTACTGTGCTAGAAGAAATAAAGATTTAGAAAAGTGGAAAAAAAAGTTTTAGAAACAAGAAAATATTTTGAAGTAATAACCATCACGAGAAGGAAAGGAGAGGAGATTTTTCTGAAGTATTAATAATAATCTAAAGCTTCATGAAGAAAATTAGGTGCTTTACAAAATCAGCAGGAAATGAGTGAAAAAGGAGCATGGAACTGTGGAGAGGTATTGGAGAAGATGTTACTAAAGAGCTCTGGGATAGGAACATCAGTGGTGGTATATAGACCTGCTTAAACATTGTCTGAGCCAGTAGAGTTCTGCTGTGATTGGTGTTAGAAATGTCTTGAGGTGGTGTAGAACTAAGCCCTAACAGATGAAATCGTGGAGTTACAAGTCAAGTATTTAGAGAGTTTTGAAAATGTTGGTACTAGTGTAAAGCTGGATTGAGAAGTAGACCAGAAGATGGAATAAAATGGATAAGGACGCTTTGGTTTCTGTTTCTATAGGAATTCTTTGGCTGCCTATTTTAATATAAGGAGTCAAACTGGATTTTGCAGGGCAAACCTTATTTCTGACATTTTGTAATGTGTTGTGTTGATTTTTTTTTCTAAGTTCAATAATAATTTTCCTTTAAAATAGGTTCTTTCTGTAGGTATTCATATAGGACTTTTGAATCATCGTTGCCTTTGCTGGATTGCCTTCTAATTCTGTATTTTGGTAGAAGTAAGTCTGATGCAAGCAAGGTGCATGTCAGATGCTATCACCAGAGTTGACTAGGAATAAGCTGAAACAGTTCTGCAAGTACTGCATTTATGAAGACTATTTTCTTTCTCCTGTCCTTTTGCCTTTGTCTTTCAAATTCTTCCTCAAGTCAAACAAGCATAACAGCTGTTTCTTATTGTTAAAGACTACTTTCTTCCAGCTGCCCTACATTGTGAGATCAGGCACAAGATTGGTACAGGGTGGGAAAGACTGAGGAGCATGTAAATAAAACCAGTTCTAGATCATGTTCACTGCATGCTTGTTTTCCCTTTTTAACTATTGAAGTTAAAAAAATATACTTAAAATACTTTCCATTAGTTTAATTACTTTTACACTGTATCATTTACTCATTGTTCTGAATACCATTAGAGCAACACTAAATTGGATTCTGGAATAGATTACAGGACTCATAAATACTATAGCTGTCTTCCTGTAACACTTCATTGAAATTAAAATTAATATCTATTATATCTGCCCATTTCTATATATTAATAATCTTTTGCATAAATAATTTGCTGTTTTCCAAGTATATATATACTGTTTGCGGTTGAATTTAAAAAATTTTTGTAGCAAGATCTGAGAAAATTACTTCCTATTGTAAAACATTTACAGAGTTTTTCACTAGTAAATTTGGAGGCATGTTGCAGTTGAAATGTTCTTCACTGAGGACACTAATGTTGCGTTAAAACTTAGGATAAATTATGAAGTTATAAGAAGAGAATTTATGGTAGAAATTACTACCAATAGTAATATAAGTTATTAAGATTCTTTTCCTTTGCTTTTCTGCAAAAAGTGTTCATGATGCCTACTTGCCATATCCAGTCTAACAGAAGTGATTCTTTGGTCAGTGGCTTGCATGGAAGATGGATTACTACTGGAAAGATTTGTATTGGAGGCTCATCTTTCGTCTTTAAATTTAGATCCATAGCAAAATCATGTAAAAAATAAGGAATTCTTACAGGGCTAGGAAGAAAACTGTAGAGGAAAAAATGTTCAGATATCTTTGAGCTCCAGATTACACTTCACTGATCCCTTTACACATTTCGGAACTCTAAAGCATAACTTAGTGCACAGTTTTTGGGTGGACTCTGTGCTACATTGAATTTCAAACAGAACATGTATTTTGTGTCTTGGTATAGTTCCACACTCTTTTCTGTCTTTGAATATTTATAGCTAAATTTCTCTGCTTTGTGTCAGGAGCAGTAAGGTTCCTGAGATTAGGAAGCATGAAAATAAAAGACTGAGACCTTAATTCTCTGCAATACCTAGTCAGATCCACTTTATTTGAGTTGCAATAAAGTAGTCTTTTCCCTTACTATTGATTTATTGCATTTTTTGAAGCAAGTGTAAATTTAATTTTACTTTTTTGGCTAGAAGAAATTTCATTTTCTTCATTAATATACACAGAAATTACTAAGAAATTTCATTGTGGAGCTGTTTCATCTTTCTACATAGTTGGTATAAGAGAAAACTGCTTTACTTTTACTGAATTATTCATTTATTTATTTTTTAGGCCAGTTTTATCCTTCCTGTAAATAAGGTCCTGGCTGACCTTTCAATATAAGTATTGGTTTGGTTCCTTGTTTATTTTGAAATGTTGCCAGAAATTGAGGGGGCAGGGGAGGAGAAGTTGCCTTTATTTTATCCCATTTTAAGATTTTATGCATGATTTCATAAAGTTGTGGTAAATACAATAGTACATATTTAATACAGCTTGTAGGTTTATGTTTGCAACAGACTGGAAACAATTGAGAGTAGTTTTCCTAAGCATAACCATAAACATAATGATGTTTATCCTGCCAAGTGTCAGGCCACAAATAAAGACAGACATATGTGTGGTCAACCTGCCCTCTGTTTCTAGGAAAAGTGCCATTGGACCAAATAAACTAAGTTTAAATCAGACAGGGAATCTTTGCCAGACTTGACCTAGACTCATGCACGTTGGTGAGTCATGGTTGTTGCCCAGCCCTGCAGCTGTGTTGGTTTGTAAGCCAGGCAGAAGTTCAGACCCATCTGCACTCAAGTGCCAGTTGCCTCTGCTACCTTTTTCTCTTCCAGCATGATTCTGGGTACTAGCGGGCTGGCAGCGGGCTGGTTTACTTTGTGTCGTCTTCTGTCATAAATTTTGACATCGTCTGTCACATACTTAGTGAGAGGGCAAGCTTGAATGACGTATGTTTTTCCTGGACAAAGACTGCTTTCAGGAGTTGTTAAAATATATGAGAATATTTTGATACTGTGCATTTATATAAATGATTGCTTCTGAATAACTGAAATCAGCTATCGTTCCTCCTCCTCTAATTACGAAGCTCAATGAAAAGGAATGATGCAGGGGATGGGAGCAGGCACAAGTGACCCGGGAGGAACAGGGAGACTCCATCTGAGCGCGCAGGTATAGGGTTAAGAAAGCCAAAGCCCATCTGGACTCGAGTATA
Organism: Tauraco erythrolophus; assembly: GCF_009769465.1. Taxonomy (NCBI): domain Eukaryota; kingdom Metazoa; phylum Chordata; class Aves; order Musophagiformes; family Musophagidae; genus Tauraco; species Tauraco erythrolophus. Next base: position 14,646,566 of record NC_141476.1, read on the forward strand.
GCAAGAGATGAGAAGGGCAACAAGAAGGGTTTCTACAGGCACATCAGCAGCAGAAGGCTAGGGAAAATCTGGGCTCACTGATGAACGGAAATGGAGACCTGATCCTGAAGGGCATGGAGAAGGCCATGGTATTGAATGCTGCCTTCACCTTGATCTTAACTGGTAAGACTAGGCTTCAGCAATCTCAGGTCTCTGAAACCAGTGCAGGGCCAAGTAAACTTACCCTTGGTGGAAGAGGATCAGGTTAGGGAATATTTAAACAAACTGGACACACACAAGTCTCTTAGCCTTGCTGGAATGCGCCTACAAGTACTGGTGGCATTGTGTCAATTATCTTTGAAAGGTCGTGGGGTTTGGGGGAGGTTTCTGAGAACTGGAGGAAAGCAAATGTCACTCTTCTTTAAGGCAGGCAAGAAGGAGAATCCAGGGAACTACAGGCTCATAAGCCTCACATTGGTCTCTGGTGAGGTCATAATAAGGAAGGAATAATCCTGGAAGCCATTTTCAAATATATGACAGACAAGAAGATGACTTGGAATAGACAGTGTGGGTATCTGAAGGCGAAATAACGTCTGACCAACGTGATAGCCTTCCTCAGAGATGCAGTTGCCACCACCAGGGTTGTACATGAGCATTTACTGTTGATGCTGGTGAGGTCCTAAGTTTTAGTGTTGCTGTACAAGATTGTGCCTGTTTATCAAGCACTACCACTTCCTGGGCTTTTCTTGCTATATACACCATCTAGTCCTAAAACCTTGTGTACATTCTAATTTATGCCAATGTGCTACTTGTTTTCAGCCTCTCTCTCACTTTAGCTAGAGTAATTCTATTTGTAAGCTATTTCATCTTTAAAATATACTTTGCCTTATTATAATAAAAATGTGAAGACCTGAGGCTGGTCTTTATTTCTGTTCACAGTGGCCTAAAATAGTTTGAAGTTATTAAAAAAAGCAGATTATAATTATTCTATCATTCTATTATTTTGTCAGTTCTTTCCTGAAAATATTAGAAATTGGGTTATAATAAAATATATTAACGAAAAGGAAAGTGGTTATAGCTAGCTAACGAAGCACATGAATAGTAATGGTAATAATAATAATATAATAGTAATATGACTTCGAATATAACACTATGCCATGCTACAGAACAAGATTAGCCCGACTTTGTGTACAGGTCTATGATTTGTGAATTTCACTAGCTTTCAGATTGCATGCCTGCTTCTCAAAATGTCTGATACCTTAAGCATATTTTCAGCACACTCAATATATGCTGTCATTGGCAGGTTTTTTATTCTTTAGAATTTCTGGGGACATCAAATGGGAATATAGTAATTTTTCTTGTTGGTTTTAATATCACTGAACATAACACACAATTCTGTGAAAATAGAAGTGGTGTTCTGGATGTACCTACAAGTAATCTCTGCTTTGCATTTTGCTTAGACTTCTGCAGTTTTTCTGGGTGGATTGTCCCCAAGAAAAGCTGTCTTTTTGATGAGTTGCTGATAGTTTGATTTGAAATCTGACATTCTCTTTTGCTTATGTTGGGTTGGATAATCCTTAAACATTTTTGTTACATTATTTCTCTTTTGCTGTTACTGGCAAACTCTTTAAATGTTTCATGTCTGCAGTGGTTTTAGCAGTTTTTAGGCAAGTGAAAACCTTGAAAGATCATCTTCGTTCAGCTTCATTGTAGAAAGGATGTTAAAAACACAGTTGCATAATAAATTCTTGCCGCTTACCTCATGAACAAAATCAGAGGGTAGTTGGAATTTTGAGACCTTCTAACTTTCTCCTATGTACTGCATTTCACACTCAGCCCATGTGGCCCAGTTGCTGCATGCCCACCTCTGTGACTTTGGGGAAATCCTCAGGGAGGGTTGGTCTGCAGGTGCTTCCTCGTGTGGTGTGTTGTGGTGCCAGGCTTAGTGCCGACAAGCCTGGTGTCTCTGCTTTTAGTGCAGGAGATATATGAGACAGATTGAGACTTATGTTCAGTGAATCATAGAATCATGTACCTTGGGAGAGGAGGCTGTAGAGATCATCTAGCCCAAGCTTCGGCTCAAAGCAGGTCTTAATTAGGGTGGGTTACTCAGGGCTGTGTCCAGTCAAGTTTTGAGTATCTTGGGGATGGAGATTCCATAACCTCTCTGGGCACTTGTTGCAGAATTTGACCAAGCTTGTGGTAAAAAAATGTGTTTCTTCTATGTGAAGGTGGAATTTCTATGTTCCAGTTGTGTCTCATCCCTTCCCAGTGCACCTTTGAGAAGAGTTTGGCTCTATCTTCTCACACCCTCCCTGTAATTGAGAAAAGCAGTAAGATCTCCCTGGGGCTTTTTCTTCAGGGTGGACAAACCAGGGGCTCAGCTTCCATCTCCATTTACGGTACTGAATCCCATAACCATCAGATAGGAAAAAGGAATAAAGACGTGGCATACTTTGAAATTTAGGGCTTCTATTTATGTAGTTATTTTTGAGCCGGCTGAAAAGTGTCAGTAGTCATGTGCGTCTGGGGATTGGCCACATGGGTAAGAATCATAACAGAATTCAGATCCATTATGTTGGATTTTCCCCATCTAGGAATGAGTTCTCACATGGCTGTAATAGTTTTATAGGTCTAAAATGTAGTGGCAATAGTTAATGCAAAATTTAAAAATACAAACAATCATCATTTAAAACGTCAAATGCAGCAGCTGAGATGGAACTGAGGATGGAGGCTGTGATGTGCCATATTGATAAATCAAAATAATAAATTCAAAACTTATGTTGTGATCTCAGTAATGTAATCCAGATCATGCATGAGAGGGTAACAGTGGTGCATTTTGAGTGCTAGAAGTTTACTTTGCCTTTGGCCTGGTGCCTTGACGTACACTGAAGGTACAGCGTTGCGGTATTGTGATAAATCGTATTCGTACTCAAGTGGCACTATCAACCGAAGTTTTTATTCAAATGAGACATACAAGTTTGATTTATTGTGTAAAACTGTAAAGATTCTTATTCCATAAGAATTATATTCCCTTCTCTTTGTTGTGTAAGATGCAGAGGGAACTTCACTGAAATTTGGAGGAGGGAGGGAAGCTACTTGCTGTGGTAAAGCCTTAAAGTGAGTGCATTTTTATACAAGTGATGAGAACCTCCTGGACATGATTGACTTAAATTAGCTTGATTACTTTTTATCAATTGCAGCTGCACTATTTAACATAAAAATGCAAAACATCCAAAAATCATTTGCCTTGCAGTGTAGTAGAAAGATGGTTTCAGTTAGTCTTTAAGATGTTTCAAATGTTTATGCTACAGAGACTCTCCGAGAATGGATCCAGAACATATCTAGTTACAGAGAATTAGTATAGATATTGTAAACTTTGAGAAAATTAGTTAAGGAAAATATGCTGCTTTATGAATTGCATATTTAGGATTTTGGTTTTTTCCTTTAACTGTGTTAGTAAGTTAAACAGTTCAAAGGTATTTGTTATTGTGGCATAATCAGGCATCTGCTGTTAAAAGCTAAAAGAGAAAGACTAGAACTTCTTGTCTGATGTACAATTGTCTCACTTGCTCTCTCAGCCAGTGACATGGTTGAAAGATAAGTCCTGAAGTTACGTAAAAATAAATTGCTTGCTAAAGAAGAGGAGAAAATTTTAGACCAGTATTGAGGATTGCAGCCCAATGTTGAAAACTTGACCAGAGAAAGGCTGCTACTGTTATTTGTATATTGTATTTTGAGATTCTGTATATTGAGTTTTGAGATCTGATGTCTGTTTGCCATATCAATTTCCTTTTTGTTGGACTGTACTGCTTGCAAACTCAGGATCCTGTCTTTTTCCGAGGTTTCTTTTTTTTTCAGTGGCTTAAAGATTTACATAGCATGTGACCTTGAGGCTAATTAAGTGCTTTTTTGTATTCCTTGGATGCTTAAGTTATCTAATTAACAGGAAAAATATTAATGTATATAAAGCTTGCATTGTTTACTGTTATTAATTATAACCAGCAATTTTGCTGAAGAAGCAGCCTTGTTGTTATGCCAAGCAAAGATTATATTAAAAAATGAGATTACCTGAAGTCAATCTTTTGTATACTTTTAAGTGTTTTTGATATAGGATGCCTACATTGAGGTCAAAACCTTTTATTAATTAATCCTTATATTTGTTTACTTATAAATTATTAATTAATCCTTATATTCGTTTACTCTTACATGTTCCTAGGGTAATGATGCCAGTTTAAGTCATCAAAAAGATTCTTGGAATTAAGATGTTCAAAGTGGAAAAATAACCAGTTAAGGGCATATTTCATGGTACAATTTCAGTGGCTGAACGCCTGTAAAAGGCAAAACCTTAAATATTTATATAGACATATATAAAAAGTATAAAAGTTTGTACGTATAAATAAAGAAATCACAAGAAAGGACGGGGACTATTTTATTGTATTACTATGAAAAGACACCTTGTGCTCCTCAGGTTTGCTCTTTGTTAACATTAAAAATCACATCTATATACATCACTCAGCAAATAAAGTTTTAATTTTCGTTACTCCTCTGTTAGGGCTTGCAGTCCAGTACAGAGATGAATGAGGGTGGAGGGTTGTATTTCTTTTGCATAAATAATAGAAGGGTTTAGAAAGCTTCAGTTACAGAGGCACTTAATTGCATCGGCACAAGTTTACAGGCAGACTGCAGAGGTATTACTGGGGGTATAATATGTGCAGAAAGAACAAAAGCTGACTTTCCTGTCCTAGATTTAATTTTCAGGAACGATAGGCCTAAAAAAATCCCCATTTTTTGTAAAGTGAGATGGAAATCAAAGAGGCTAATACACCTATGTACCCACAGATACACTTTTGTAATGCAATCTAAAGGTAGATCTATATTTAATAATTAATTAAATTAAATTGCATGTGGTTGGTTTTATTCTCTGACTACCAGTGCTTCACTTTTTTTTTTAAAAAAAATAAATCCTTCCTTACTGCAGTAGTACTTTGAAATTAAATTCCTTAAAGCATCGTTTTAAGCTCCAAAGTGCTTATGCATTTTGCCAATTAGTTGATCTGTGTCAAATGTGTGTCACTACATGGGTTTATATAGGGAAAGCCACTAGGTATTGTTTAAGACAACTTGACAGCTGCAGAGAGAAATATTAGCAGTTCTTTAATATGTCCTTTTTAACTTACTAGTTTGAAAATGTGGGGAGTTTCTAGGGGTTTGTTGTTTAGTTTTATTTTGTTTTGTTTTGTTTTTTTTCACTTCTCCTTGAGATGGTATTTTGATACTCATGTGCTGATAAATGTAATTAAATTTGCATAGTGCAGGATCCTATGTAGTTAATGTATGCTAAACTCTACATTAAGATTCCTTCTGTGTGCTGGCATTGTCCTGTTTCTTGAAATGTATCTTTATTTTTGCAATCTTTTGAGGAGATTAGAAGAAGGAACAGGATTTCACCCATGTGCATAATAATCTGTGTCTGGAAAAAAGATTACTTTCAGAATGCTTTCCAGGAAAAGAAAAACAGATGAAGAATGATATTTACTTTATTAATTTATTTATTTTTTTAATTTTCTTAAAGGGCAAATTTATAAGGCTCCACATTAATGCCAAGTGTCATAGATTGGGGAATGAATTTTCATACTCATGTTTCATTTCCATGACTAGTAAATCTGCTTTCATGTAGCCTTTACTTCTGTGTTAAATTATTTATACTCCAATTTTTTTAAAGTAATATTTGTTTATCATGAATATGCATATACATCTATATATATGCACTAAATATATATTTATATACACAAAAAAGAATATACACTAAATACATACAGTATATACACTAAAAAGAATATTAGGAATGATTAAACAGTAAACATTTTTAAAAAATGAATGTTTCTTGCATATTTTCTATGGCATATTAGCAAAATCCTTTCCACAGTCATTTATATCTTCATATTTAAGGGATAACCTCAGTTGAAGAGGTTAAAATCGTAGAAGATTAAATCCTAGAAGTATTTCAAAGACATACTTTCAAGTACAGAAACTTTCATCAAAAGTCTTTTGAACATATTCTATTCAAAAAGCAGGAATTCTGGTGATATTTTATATGGAACAAAACAGTCACTTAAAGTTTGCAACTTCATTGCTAGCATGGGATTTAGAATTTTATCACTTCCATTTCCAGATTGGATAGCAAGCTTGAAACAAATAGTAAAAATCCATTTGTATCTAAAGTACAAACATACTGGGTATCCCCCTTCGAATTTTCTATAAAGGATTGTGTCTTTGGTACGGAAGAAACCTTTTCTTTTAGCCATTTTTAGAGAGCCACTGAGCATCCATTTTGCTTAGAAATCTATTAAATTAGACTAAGGCAGTATCTTTGATAAGAGTGCTAATCTTGTAGACAAAGCAAATACATTATGTCTAATCTAGCTGAATCTCACTAAGGCTTTACGTGCCACATCATGGTCAAGTGGTTAAAGTGAGAGACTTGTCAGTCCAGGAATGGTAGAGTTTGTGAAATATTGGCTAGTAGAGAAACAGTGTAGATAATATGGAAAAGGGAAGATGAGGTTGGGGGAAGTTGTTGTTGAAGCATCTCAAGACCTGGTATTGGCATGAGGTTTATTTAATATTTTCATTGCATAGCTTGCCAGACTTCGGAAGTGCACTTGTGAGATTTCATGGACATCCCCAGATTGGAGCTGAGGAGATTTGGATGATCTTGAGTGAGAAAAATGGATGAGTTTTGGTAGTACAGAATGCAAGGTTATGCTGTTGAGGACTGAAAACTAGAACTTCTGTAGTGTAAAGATGGAAGCAAAGGTAGTAATAGTGTGTTAGAAGATTGCTGTGGCTGTGGAAAATCTGATCCTAGAATGTATCAGGAGAGAGATTTCTGTTATAGGTGGGGAATATTTTAATGTACTCTGAGATCTCATCTGAAATGCAGTTTATAGTTCTGGTCATCCAGGTTCAAGAAAGATTAATTCAGGATAGGAGAGGTGCAGAGGGAGGTTAGAGGGATGATCAGGAAAATGGAAAAACTTTCTTATGATGCTAGAAAGGCTTGTCTCAAATGTATCGTTGTATTGTGGCTTCATTTGCAGAGGTCATTTCAGCCAACTCGTCTTGCTTATCACTGCTGTGAACTGGTGACACTCCCCTTTCTTTTGCTTATGATGTATTTGCTAAGGAATAGTAACTTCAAGCTCAAGAATGAATTAAACAACTTCAGATTGTTTACTTGTGGTAATCTGACCAGACTATAAAACACTACTTTGAAAATTCATTTTTCACAAGGTCGACTTGTCAGTCTGTACTCAGTCCTGTATCTTGTATGTTATTTAGACATTTAGTGTTATGTACATGTCACAGTCTGCTGTTCCAACAATTCCGGTTTGATGTGTGCAAAAAAAAATATCTATACAACATTTCTTTCTCCTTCCCGCTTTAAAAAATGGAATCTATCTATCTTTACATTACTGAAAATAGTAATAAAACTTTTGTTCAAACTTTTTCACTTTTTAGAGCAAACTAAGTCAAGAAAAGTTTCATTCGGAAGGCCCTGATAAAAGAATTACTTCAAATGCCCATTTGTGCATTTTTTTTTTTGCCTCAGCTGAACTTTTGCTTTGAGCTTTAAAATATGGGAAACATTTCCCAGGCTACCTGAGTAGGGGTACATTTAATTTTCTAGAGATAGTGATCAGATTTTTACATTGTTAATAACAATAATAATAATAATAGCATAAATTAGTCTGGAGGATATCCACTGTTAAGATACTGCACATCATATTGCAGTTTTCCTTCCAGCCTACTATTCTGAAGTATAACAGCAATTCTTTAATGTTTCTGTCAGAAGTCTTGAAAATAATTCACAAGCTTCAATGGGAGAACTCTCATTGTGGGACTCTAGCTCGTGGGAATTTTTGAAAGAGATTTTGCTCCTGATGGAACCATGATCTTTCCAGAAATGGCTCAAGCAGCCTATTCAACACTGATTCAACACTGCATTACTCTATCTTCTTACTCCTGTTTGCCTGTGTGGCATGACACACCTCTGATTTTTTGTGCAAGCCACTTTCAAAGGTTTTAACAAAGTGTTGGAACTTTGTAGTATGTCTGAGACACAAATATAGCGATTACGATGTTTACATTATGGACAGAAAAACTGAGCTGGCCAGAGTAGAACCATCTTGCTGATGATTGCCTACATGATGTATTGTCTGAAGACACTAATTCCTTCTACAGAAAATGGTAGAAAAAGTAAATTAACGTAACTAACTAATGTAATTAACTAACGTAATTATATACTTTATTGTACTGACTGTATTTTTTTCTCCCTGTGCATATTCTCTTCTTGCCGGTGACAAAATTTTCCTATTAAAAAAAAAAAAAAAGAAAAAAGACAAGAGAAATAAGATACACAGGGATTTATATGTACAGTTATACATACAAATTACTTGAATAATGTTTCACTATCTGATGTGTAATGACCACAATTTAATACATTTGTATCATTTATCAAATATAACTAGTTTTTGTTTTAGTTTTGACAGCAGTTCTCCTGCAATATTACGTTTGTATCTAGTCCTTTTCCCTCGATGGGAGATTGTTGACATGCTTTTAGGAGTAAGTCTGAGCAGAAAAATAGTTCTTAAACTCTTTGAAAAGCATGTATTAATCATATTTTCATATTACTGTATTTGTTTTAAGTTATATTTTTTACCTTCTAATTAGTTATGTTGAATGCTATGACACCTTTCTCTTCTATACATTCTGTTGAAACATATCCAGCATACAGATTATACATTTGACAAACATTAATCAAATTAGTGGTAAGACTTGTGCTAACAAGATTTTTTGGGAAAAAAAAAAAGTAAATATTAGTTGAGTACAGTAAAATGGAAAGCTGAGGATTAGACTATTCCGGAATATTTTTTTGTCCACTAGATTCATTCATATAGTCTTATTATCTATGTTGGATGTTCTACAAAGGTGATTGCCAAATTTGTAACTGGCCTTGGGCTCTCTTAGGGACTACCAGTTTAATCACACAGAACTAGCTGAGAAGTTTGTAGATGTTATTTTGTAGTTTTGTACTGTGAATCATTTTTAATAGCTATTTTAATATCCAACAGTTACGGATTTTATTCCTAGGCATTTCATTTTAAGCTATTTGCGGGACTTCCTAGAGGAATGACATGTCAGGAACAAATTTCCTTGTGCAAAATTGTCTTCTTGTGGCTAAATAGTTCCCCCACCACGCCATTGATCATTTCTGTGTCTTCAGTATGATATAGAGTAGTAGTTTCATCAACATATTTTTCATTATAGCAAATACTATATTGAAACAAGTATATCGAAAATCTGGAGTGCCTCTGCAGGATTTAGAGGACTGTGGGATTTTTTTTACTCTGTGACACTCTGGTTATTGTAGATCTATATGGTTTGCATGGTGGGTGGAGAACTGGCTGACAGGCCACACCCAGAGGTAATTTCCATCCTGGAAATTACAGCTAAGAGATCTATGGGTTCTAGACTTTCTTGTGCTGTGAAGAATCATAGTTCACATGTGTTCTCACTGAATTGGTGTTCAGTTGAGGACTCTTTATTTTAGGCCTCATGTCTTGACTATCACTGGTTCCTGTAGGTTGTAGGACTCTTTTCTTTGAAAGTTGATTTTGAAAATTATTTCACTGCTGATTCTTTTTCTGAAAGGATCTCTTATTTGACAGTGTGGGACCACTTCTGTGATATAGCTTGGTTTCATATCTAACTTTACATAGCTCTAGTTTCAGGACTGTTATGGAAGCAGCACATATCAGATTTGCTTTATCTTTCTCATGCAGATGCTATTCTGTTCTGAGAAACTGAATGTCTCTCAGATGGAATATAATTGTGGTAAACTAGTAAACCTATAGCTTCCAGCTGAATAATAAATAAAAGCAAGATCAGATTTTGACATGTCTCTGACTTGCTGCTAGATGATCTGGCAGACTGGATTCAGTAAAAATATTTGGCAAGCTAATCTCTGTTAGTATGTTAGGAAGCTGGCAACTGATTTCATTCCTGCTTAATTTTTAATTGACCATGTAACCTCTACTAAAAGCACTGTATTTATACAAAGAATAAAATTGTTGCTTTTGTGCCTCTAGTTCCATTCTCACACATTTCTTTGATGTCGTTGAGTCTCATTAGTTAACTTAGACTTTTCAAACACTTAAAATATGAGGTGAAGATCTACCGTTTCTGTGATGATTGCAGTTCTTTAGATTAAAATGCCTTCTGCAGTTCTACCTAAAATGCCTAAAGAGTGTTACTGAAAAGATGACATAAAAAAGGAGTTACCAATGTAGAATCTGAACATGCTCTTTTAGTCTTTCCTTGACACACTATATCTCAAGGAACCTCTCATTGTCCAAGTAGTCTTTCCTTGTCTGAAATTCTAAGAATCTCTGGAACCTAGTTTGGGTGTCTCTTTCCAGCCTAAAAAGTAAATATATTTGCAATGTTTAAGATAGGCAAAATGGCTGCACTTTTCTTTCTGTAGGAGTACAGCCTGCTTTTTCATTGAGTTGCTTCTTACTAGCAAAGTAGTTTAGCAATATTGACAGGCCTCATCATTTTCAGCTGATGGGCCATCTACTATCTGTAAGATATCTCTGAATAATGACCTACAGAATTAAATTGATATGCATGTCACAGCAATTTCTTAAAGGGCTCAGAGTATCACTGAAAAGCTATTAGTTTCCATAAATCTGAGAATTATTGAGCCCTCATATTTTAAATCTTGTCTGTTGAGTCTGAAAATCGTAATATTTTAAATGTGATCTAAATTTTTCTTTTAGGTATTTTACTTTCTGTTTTGAGTTTTTGAGATCTTGTTTTTTTCTACACTATCATAAGGACTTTTTTTTTTAAGTTTCAACGCTTATTTCCAATCTGAGATTTTAAGAAAATAAGTATTTATCATATGACTCACAGTATGCTTTTAATCTTGTTCTCAAGCCACTTGCAAGCTAGCCTAGTAAAGTTACTTGTCCTAGGTATTAGTAAGGGCTTTGGCCATACTAGTAAATGAAATGCTTTCAGACTATTCCCTTGCCCCAAAACTAACTGACATAATGTATGTATGGCTATTCAGGTATCATCTCCTAATATGGATAACATAGATATAAGATTCCAGAAAATATTCTTGCTGCTCTGGAAGGTTCCATGCGTTAGATAATAAATGCAATGTTTCTATTAGTAGGTACTTGTTTAACTTGTTTCTGGATAAGGCACTGACGGGAAAAATTGAGAGAACTGCATTTATCTGTACTCTTACAAGACTAGAACAGCTGGCAAGTTCCTATGTCAAAGAGTTGATGATCCACTCAAAGGCACTGCTACAGCTGAGCTGTACTAGGGTTATTTTTCTGACTTTTTTTTCAAGTTGATTAATTGCAAAAATTAAGTAATTGTGTGATACATGGCTCAGCTATGTGTATCTTTGAGTTTGTATTGGAGTCCGTAATTTTGAGCAATAGTTTGCTATTACAGTCTTAGCTTTTTCCTCTTTTCAACTCATATAAGAATGTTGGTTCTTATGTTATTCCTTTTGTTATTCTAGGCACAGAGCTGTTTTTCTTAAGTGAGCTACTAAGTGGTATCCTGTTCTTTTTCTGGCTTATCTTTGGTGTTGACTAGTCAACACTATTATTCACGTGAGAAGCAGTGATTTGTGTAGATATCACATTGAGGCAATGCTGACAAGCAGTTCTTAATTGTGTAATTGAAGAGTTCTTAAAACCTTGCCAGTTATAGCTATAAATATATATCTATATTGTTAGCTTTTTTATCTCTTTCACCTCTTATCAAAAAGAGTTTTCATTGCTAACCTTGGAGTCTGAAAGTTTTTGCTTTGTGATCGTGGACTTAAATTTTTTCTTCTGACATTTGCATACCACATTTTATTAACTCCCAAAGCAGAATCTCAACTCTTACTCCTCCTTCAGTTAACTAAGTAGATTTTATGTGAATTGCGTGTATGAAGCATTTTTCATTCATCTGGAAAGACATTTTAATCTTCAAGATGCCATATTGGAAAACTAAGGTTATAACACACTGCTAAACAGAATCATCATCATCAGCTGAGTTTGAAATGCCTATTTAGATCATTTTATATACGTACTTGCTACAGAAGCATTTCTTTTTGGGTCTCATCTGTCAGAATTCATCCCTGTTTTTTTTTTTTCACTTAGTTCAGAAATAAATCTCATATTAAAAAAATTACACTTACAAACACTGGGATCAGTACTATTTTTTACTCTTGATTTGAGACACACATGTGGTTATTAAGTTGTCCCCTGAATCAACCCACTATTTGCAGGAAGCAAAAGACTTTGCTGTACATAGAGTGCAATAGTGCCTTTTCTTGAAACAGACTTCCCATTAAAACTGTCTCCGAGAACGGCATGCAAACTTTGCTATTTAGAGAACTATTTATTACTATTTATTATATCCTGAATAGCTTAGAATGTTCTTGCTGGGAGATTGCTATCATTTTAAAAATCTTATTAATGTTTAATAGATACAGAAATAAACTTGTACCAAGAATGTACCTTACTACATGCCAGAGTAGTCCTTTTAGGGTCCCTTTATGGAAATTTCAGCCCATATTAAAAAAAAAAAAAAAGCTTTTAATATTATTCACTAATTATTACTTGGATCAAATGTTTTAGAAGGCGTGGTTCAAGTCTGAGTATGGAAATAAAGATCTCTCCTGAGGTAATCTATGCTTACATAACTTAACAGTTTTACTTCTAGAAAGATGCAGTTTAATTATCTAGTCTCTTGTTTTCTCTTATTTCTTTTTTTAGCAGACCTGAATTCTATGAAATTTGTGTCCTTAGCCTGGTAGTACAGAGAATGTCAAATAGGATGTCACTTTTAATTTAATTTTTGAAGTTAATTTGACACTTGTATGCTAGCATATATATATTTTCAGATTTAATACTTACAATAGAATTGAGCCAGCTAGGGTTTGGTTCAGAGACTTTAGGTAGGGTTTCTCTACACAGATGCTTTTATGCCATGTGGTTCAGACCCAGTGCATTCAGTTTGATTGTATCATCTAATTCTTACATTAGAGTTGTTATTTTTGAGCCCACCCTTGAATATTGCTAGTCCTTAAACTGGACATTGTAATCACAGAGGACTGCGGAGACATGGAAAGAGGATCTAAGTGAACTGGTACAGCCACTGAGAGAGCATGTCTGATATATATTGCATCTTAATCTCATAAAAAGATTTCCACTAAAAGCCTCAGCATTGTTGTTTATTGAAATCAAGGCTTGTCAGCTAAAGATTGAAATTATTTGCTAATTTGGAAAGGTTTTGTCGAAGCTATTATAACGAATGTGGTATTTTGCATCTAGATGCAAGGATATTCTGGAAATCTGAACAAATAGCTTTTCTGGTTGCTGTCATTTTATAAATTTATAGGATGCTATTAAGACCAGCAACTTACAGTAGAGCTGGAAGCTTCTAAGCAGTACAGTTATCCTATGACCTTTACAGTCTGTGAAAGGGGATTTTGTAAAAGCCACTTTTGCCAGGTGTGTACATACATTGAGTCTATATGTAGCATTAGGCTTTTCCTGGGAGGGGAAGATGTTCTGGACATATATGTACCATTTAATTATTACAGAAAGCCAGAGCAGACCTAAAGGTTGATTTCTGTTTCTCACTCTGGGTCTTATTGTCACAGGGGCTTCTTGATTTGAGGTCTGTGTGGTTCTGATATGCTTGCATAGTGCAGCCTAATTTATTAAGATAAATACTGAGAACTTTGTACACAGTGTGATCAGTGCAGTTTTTACACTTAGTAAATTGTATAGTCAACATATTGTCTTTCCTTCAGGCAAGCACTTGGCACTTGTATTGATTCTTTATTTTTATGCTGTTAACAACTGAATTATTTGTATGTATCACCAAAACTCAGCTGCATGCTGTAAAACAGAAACTAATTTTAAAAACAGCACGTGGAGTGGGTATTTTGATACAGCTCAGTACCACAAGAAAATACATATCCCAAATCTGCATAGTTAAAACAGACTGACTATGAAACTAGGCAAAAAACCCAAAGAATAATATACTGACCAGGCCTTTCTGAAGAGGGTAGCTGTTGTCTGTAATTGCACAGAGGACACAGGCCTCCTGAGTAAGTACATGTTTAAGAGTAGAATCTTCCCACAGAACACCTTTTTATCTTTTTTATATTTTTTTTATCCTTTTATCTTTTTAAAAACTTGATTGTAGGAGCGTCTGGTAGCATGCTACCAGCTGTAGTTGAAATGTATAAATATTGAGAATATACCAGATGTTTGCAAACTGAACCTACACTGAGGTTGTGTTTTTTTTTTTTCCTCCTTGAGAAGAACTTCTTTTATAGTCAAGTTTCAAAACCAGCCAAAATGGACCTTCTAACTTATGTGACAGCTTTTCTCTTCAGAACATTGCTCCTGGAATGGCACATATTCCACATCACCTTTTTGTCCATCGAATGTAGTAAAAAATTGCACTCTGTTCTGATACCAGGCAAATACCTACTTACTTCATATATGCAAGAGGAGTAAGCAAGACAGTTGCCTTGTCTTACATGCCTTGAAAGCCAGAGCTAATGAGAAAGTTCTGAGTTGTAGAAGAGTCTAGAGAACCAAAGGTTTGGATTGAGGACAAGTGATAGAGCTAAGCCGACCTGTACCACTTGCTGGTACTCAAGGTTGCTACCAGCCCAGTTGATGTTTACTGTTGTTTAGGAGATTATGGAGCCCAGCTTGTTGGGAGAGAGAGGACTTCACTCTCAGCTTTTATATTTGGAAAATTTTAGAAGTGAATTTTTAATCAGAGATTACAAGTAGTTAGAAGCTTATGCACTCTCGAGAAAAATGGAGCAATTTGCAAAGAAAAGTCTGTAAAAGACTTTGAAAGAATGTGGGCAGGAGAGATAGAAAAGGCAAAATGGCCTATTTCTTGGAGAAAACCCTGTATTATATTTAAAGTAAACAATATATGTTCAGCTTATTGTTTTGACCTTCTGTGTTCGCTGTGTTCTTTTGAATAAATGAAAAATATTGCCCAAGCTGTTTTTTGTCACTGTTTATGAGCTGGCCGTAGATCCTGGAAGATCAGCTTGTATCCAGGCTGATTCCAGCTGACCTACTGATGTAGGAATGCCTGATAAACAAGCGGGTGACATAAACAGGTGTTCTGGTCTCAGAACGAATCATAAGATTCTCCTCTGAGAGATGCGTCTCACTGAAAACGTGTGAAACTGAGAGAGGGGCCAAGGGTACAGCCTGCTCCTGCAAGCATAGCACCGGCTCTCTGGCACGGTTGGAGAGAGGTGAACTACAGGCATCTCCTTTGTTTGAACATTCTGAGCAGGTTACAAACCTAAATGTGCTTTTTGAAAATCACGCTTTCACGGCTATGTCAGCTATTTGTAATAACTGACTGCTCCGATTAAAAAAAATTAAACTGAGAAAAACTGTTCATCTAAAAATTCTATTTTTATCATGTATAAAGCTAACAGATACTTACTGATGATTCTTATACTGATATGGAATTCTACACGTTTTTTTAATGAAGCAGTTAAATGCATTGGCATAACTTTAAAAAAGAACACTGTGGCCTTTTAATTCACTTTCTATTAATCTGTTACAGTATAATAAAATTTGAATGTTATTGGAGATAGAAATTTCAAAAGCTAAAAGCTTCCAAGATTGATAGTTTTGTAAATTGGTTTTAAGTATTTTGAATTTATAACTATCATTATGTTGCTAAATAACATTGACTCTGGAATGACTGACTTCCTTTGCAGTAATTCAAAAATATTATGACAACTATAGTTTTATAGTGAGCATAAAAATCAGTGAGGTAAGTTCAATGAGGTAAGGTTAGCGTTGGAAGTTTTATTAACAAAAAGTTTAAGTATTAGCACATGAGTTACAATTCCCATGTGTTTTCCGAAATTTGCTGGAACTCACATGGACATTAAATTCTGAACTTTGGACTAGTTGCTTTAAACTACCTAATTTTAGTGGTAAGAGTAGGCAAAGATATAAATCTGAAAGAAACAGCTGTTAGGCAGTTGGCTGCATTGATAAGCTGCACATGATCAGAATTCCTTGTGGCATATAATGTTCCACAAGGATGAGTTTCAAACTGCCTGAGGGAAACATTTATATCTTGACTGCAATCTCTGGTTCAGCTAAAAACTTTTCTAGTGTGGTTTGACCAGTCAGTATTACCAACTTTCTCTTTTACTGAGCAGCATAATCTAGACTAGTGGAAAAAAAAGGAGTGAAAGAAAAATCGAGAATGATTAGTAGTGATGGTGGCTGGCTAAGCAGTCAGGGAGGGAGGCTGGGAGTTGGGTGAAACCTGTAGGCACCATCTTTCAAGGAGAAGGTAAAGGAGAGGAAGTGCATTTGATGCATTACACTATCAGGTGGTTCTCCCATCCTTGTGAAGAAGGGTTGAAAGAGCTGTGACAGTGATTCTGTGAGGGAAATGCTATGAGATATGAGTTTGTTTCCTGATGTGAACAGTCAACAACTGTCTTGTGTTTATAAACCATCTGATGTTGGTCGCTGTCTGTTCCGCTCGAGTACAATGTACTCAGCTGCTTTAAACCCCTCTCCTTTTGTCATTTGTTAAATACTGAGGTAATAGAAAGAAGACAGTAAAATAGGTTATCCTTTAAAGCCTATAAAGCCTGTTAATTATCAGTTCTATAAGAACATAATTTGCTGAATTAAAATGTAAACTGGAGAAATAGGGGTGGGAATGTTGTTGAAATAATGCTTGAAAGTAGAATTTTCCTCTATGAAGGGAAAAAGCTTTCCAACTCACTGAAGTTTCAATTTGGAACAAGAATGCAAAGTATATTAATTATACAAAAACCCCCAAGTGTCTGCAGCTTCAAAATGTGGCCGTGTTCTGCCTTTTCTGCCTTGAATTTTACATACATCAGATGTTTTGAAAGAAATGAATGTATTATACTATGGGTTACCAGGTACAGCCATTGCCTTGAAAAAAATCATGTTTATCACATCAGACTGAAAAATGAGGGAAAAATATGATGAGAGGATAGTTTTCATTTTATTGTTGTATTTTAAGATAGGATTTTTTTACTAGCTCTGAAATGGAGAGCACAGTTGGGACATTTTAAAGACACATGATATCCTTTCCATACTTGTAACTCAGTTCTCATATTTGCAAAAAGGCCCATGTGAGGATATGCTCTCTGTACCCACAACTCACTACTTCTGTGTAGAAAATTGAAGTGACAGCTCTTTTTGTTATTGTTTAAAATGGTTTTCTTAATCAAAACTTAGTATGTTACATTTCCCCAGATACATACAGATGTATAAATACAGGCACTAAGATCTTTAATAGAGGTTTGTTTTTCGATTAACTGAAGTGATTCCTCAAAAGATGGCTGCACAATACACAAAGAGAGCACGCAGTAGCACAGAAAAGTGTCAACAGCCCTGTGGAACCTGTAGTGGTCACCAGGGAGGGAAAGAATGATTGTACAAAGGAGGAGAAGAATGGCTCTTGGACACAGTGGCAGATACTGACTGCCGTGTGTGCTGGAACAGAGGTAGGGTTAGGAGGGAGATTGACAATGGGTTACAGTTTGCCTTCTCTATTACCCTAGGTGCAGTACTACGGCACACTTAGTGCTTGACTTGTAAATTCAGAATTAATTGTGTTTTGGTTTTTTTTTAAATAGCCAAACCTTTGCTTTAAATGTATTTATTTACGACAGTAAAATAAATAGTTCTTAACAGTGAAACACAGTAGTGCTTCTTCATGTTTTACTTCCTCATGGAGCTCCATAAAACTAAAACCACTTTTACAAATGATATATATAATATGGCACATAAGTTAAACAGTTAACAGTAAGGAACTTCAAGAAATAGATGTCACTACTGGAGCTGGTCATGAGTGGCAGGTGATGACGTGAAGATTAATAAAATTCGACTTTGAATTTGGCAGTTTTTGCCACTTACATGAACTTCTCTTTTTTTTTTTTCCTACAGTATAACCCAATTTTGAAGTTTTTGCAGTGTTGTATATTTCCAGAGCAAGTGACAGAGTTTATTGTATTAAATAGTTGAAATAAGTAGTTGCTGTGGAAAAAGAAGTTAGACAAAATTAAAAAGCAATTTACTTGGGCAGAGGTTTTTGAAATGTTTTGTGTTAACTATCAGATCTGGTTTTGCTTTATTTTTCTGGAAAATGATGGCATTCTTCAGATTGCCAAGTTTTACTAGTAAATGTACTGCCAAAGCTTGGGAAAAATAAGTCGAGGACTCTTAAAATTACATAGTGTTGAGTGAAATGCCAAAGAGAGGTTTTTGTGTACCAGAAATCCTTATCCTTTCAAATATAAAAATATATATCTGACGCCGTAAAATGATCCATATTTAATTTCCTTTCAGATTATACTGAAAATGCCATAGATGTAAAAGGAGGAGTAACAAAATGGCAGACATTTCTCATAGTGTACTGGCACGCTCCATTTAGAGTACTTCATTGTTTCATTATTTTTGGGAGATGCGATTTCACAGTACCATTTTCAGGGAAGAGATGATTTCTAATATTGGCAAATTCATCTGGCTGGAAATGAACTAGTATATTTTGCTTCTTGTCTTCCACAAGATGAGGAACTGATTTAACAGCTTTTCAGTTTTAAACCGTCTGGAGGCTCATATTTGACTATGAAATGATGTCATACATGCTTAGCACCAAACAGATACCATATAGTAAAAGGTCGTGTGCAGTTCAGGCTGAGGTAGTTTTGTTTCACATTATGAGAAACGTAAAAGTCTTGGTTCAGGATTACTGGAGGCAGAAAGAAGAATTTAAGGAAGGAGAAAATGACTGACATAACCGGTGTTCTCGTAAACCTCCACATTGCATTCCTGTGAATAGAAAATAAATCTACACATCTAAGACCACACACAGTATGAGTTACCTATCCACTCTCCTGGGCTGGCGCTGGCTCAGAGTTCTGCCTCTCAGAAAACTCACGCGGAGCACTGATTTCAGAATGGCTCCTTGCTGTGTATGTTTGGAGAATGATATACCTGTTCTATTGAAATACCTGGGCTTCATTTTGTAGGTGGATTTTTGAATTAAAGTGTTCTGCTATATCAGTCTCAGGATATCTGACCACAGGTTGAGGAGATGTAAGAAAATAGACATGTATCTGGCAGATTAATTTTTCCTTTTTTTCTTCTCAACGATGGTGTCAAGACATAATCTACTTTGAGCTCCACAAAATACAGCTTCTAGGGAGGAAGACTAGAGATAATTCTATTTCCTGTACTTGCAAGGACAAAAGGATGACAGATTGAAAACCATGCTGTGTTACAAATATTATGCTTTTCTGATCTTAAAGGTTTTAGTCTGAGCTCTCACATGGACTTGGCTTTAATTATAATATGTAATGGTTAAAATACTGCACAAAGGGGTAAAAAAGAGGGAGCATCAAACAAGGTATTGTCTTACAAAAGAATAGGAAAATGTATGGTTTGCAGAAGATTAGTTTGAATCTCTGTGATTCAGATTGAAACATGGGAAATGCTGTGTCAGTAACGCAGGTCATTAACTTCTCATCACATTTGAGAAAGATTTCTGTTTCACCAGGAAGGTGAAATTACTTTAAGAAGGAATTTCCTCATAATTCTGCGGAGCTCAAATTCTAGCTAGAACTGTAGAACATTTGCTGACCTATTGTTCATTGGGAAAGGACAGCGAAATAAGACAGTTTAACCTCCTAGGTATGACATTGGATTTGTTGTGGCTTGGAGGTTACATCATGGACTGTAATGGATGTATCAGAGTCCCTGACAGAGAACGTGTGGTGTAAGCCTGTCGTTTATCTCTCTGTGTGAACAACGAGGGTGGCCTCTTTGGCTCTGGAGCAGTCAGAACCACTCACCTGCCACAGATGGAGGAGTTGGAGTAGGAGACACTGGGACTGGAACGGAGGATCTGCCACCTAAGGCTGTGGTTGGATGTGCTATGTTCTTGCTCGGTCCTTGTGTGAAGTGAGGTTGCTGGGATTGAGATAATTTGACTTTTTCAAACCTTTTGGAACGTTTTTCTCAGTGTAATTGAAGCCGCACTTCAGTCATGCAGTAAAGCTTTTATTTGAAGCTACCAAGACTAGAAATGAATTCTTAAATGAATTCTGAGATAGTCTTATATTAAGAACAATTTCTTGTAGGAGCTGGGGTTCTATGCCACTTACATCTAAATATATTCAGATCTTAAGTCCATTTTCAACTTTTTATGGAAGAATATGGCATCCAATTATTATTACCCAGCTGGCCTGAATTGAATGTAATTATAATTAACTAATTAACTAAGGTTTAGACCCTGCCTACAAAAGGCGGGCCATTTCCTCCTGGCTGTGGAAGATGCAACAGCATCCTTGGAGCTGCAGCCCAGACCGGTGAGCAACATCTGGTGATCCCGACGTGATATGAACATGAGAGACCCTGAAGACTGCGACTCTGACTCCCTTGTGGGAGCCAGAGCCAAAAGAGCCGGAGCCAGAGCCGGAGCGAGAGTCCTTCGGTGAAGAAGGTAAAGCCACAAGCCCCGATGTGATATTTGCGGGAGGGAAGCGTGCTGGAGTTGGAATGAATGGACTGGGTCTCTGCTCACCGTAAAGCCGCCTTGAAAACACCTTTGAAAACAAAAAACTGTAAAACAAAAAGGGGGAATTATGGCATCCAATTATTATTACCCAGCTGGCTTGATTGAAACTGAATCACCTTTTAAAACAAAAAACTGTAAACTAAGGTATAGACCCTGCCTACAAAAGGTGGGCCATTTCCTCCTGGCTGCGGAAGATGCAACGGCATCCTTGGAGCTGCAGCCCCGGCTGGTGAGCGACAAAAGAATGCAATTCACCTCAAACACGTGAATGTTCATTAATAAGTGTTATAAGTTACCGTGGAGCTGAAAAAAATTGATCTAAGGTGTCAACTGTTTACGTGACAGCATGTGGAGTAATCTATTTATGACATTACAAGAGAACAATCTGTTTCTGCATTTAGAGTCAGTCCAGACAGCTCTGGAATACTGGGTGCCAGGTACTCTGTGGCACAGTTCAGGTCAAAACCCCAGGTTTTCGTGTGGATGGCGTGAATGCTAACGAGCGAAAGGAAAGATGGAGCTTGCGGCTCTGCTGCAGAGTTCCGTGCGTGTTTCTCTTTGGTGTAAAAGGAAACCGCCATGCATCTTCTCGCGTCCCTCCAGATTGAATCTGTGTCTTTGTTTAGAGAATAGAAATAATGTGTCAGTTGTGTTATGAGCTGGCTGGTAGTGGAAGGAAACACAGAAAGGTCCAGTCATGTGGTGCTCTTTAATTAAACAGCTCTGTGAGGGCAGGATTTGGGTCTCAGAAACTGGAGCGGACAGGGCTCTGCTCCCCTTCCCCACATTTTAATGCCTAAAATCCTCATTCTTGAGTTACATCTAGTGAGCTGTGATGACAGGGTATGTGGGAAGAAATTTGTGAAGAAGAGTGAGAATTGTCTGCTCAGCCCTTAGGGTGGGAACTGGGTGGGGAGAGAAGAAGAGACTATTGACTCAAACTGGCTGGTTCAGCCAAGCAGAACAGAACAGCATCAGCCCATGTGTAAGCTACTGTGTTATTCCAGTCACTGGGGAAGGGGATCAGTGCTTTGTTTATCAGGGGGTCTAATCACCTTCAAGTCCCTTTGACTTCAAGCATTAAGCTTCTGCTAGTAGCAGCTGGAAAATGAGACTCGCAGTGCCTGACTGACGAGGGCCCTTTTTGGAGCTCCCTCTGCAATGGTGTGACGAGCTTCTCAGCTGCAGCTTAAAGGCCCAACAGAGATTTTTGTGATGTGACTTAAGGGATTGCTTTCAGACATGAAGCAAATAAGTGATTAAGTATAAAGAAGATGTGGTAATGAGTTTCAGATGAGGTCTTTTATGTTTATTAAAAGAGGTCTGAAAGTTTTCTGCTACTATTTCTTGTTTTCTAACTTAAAAATTCATCTTTGTATCTCATACTGCACACTGTTTGCAAACTATAATATTGTCTTAAAAAAGTCTTAAAAATAAAATAAATCCAGTAGAATATAAATCTTTTTTTTTTTTTTTCCAGTGTATAGAAAAGTAATGAGCCATTTTAAGAGCGGGAAGAACATGCATTTTGAGATCCAATAGATCATCTAAATTGGTCCCAAACCGATTTTTAAAGTGGCATTACAAAGACTTTTGCTTTGAATAAATTTAGCAGTACAAAACTCAGAATATAAATAAAAATAAATTAGATTTGCTGATTGTTTTGTACTTTACTACTACTCTGATTAATTAGGGAAAAAAGGTCCTACATATGACCTTTTCTGACTATTCCAACTGCAGAACTTAAAAATGCTAAACTAAAATTTATGCCTTTTCAGTTGCTTCCATCTGGCTTTTTATTATGATAAAAATTTATGAATTTCTCGATAATGTAAAATATAAACCCTCGTTTAAATTTTCTGACGTTTGTATGTTTGAAATTTGGATTAGTGAATCTAAAATTTCCTTCTTACCTGACTTCCTGCAGATGTCTTGTAGATGAATTATTCTTGATTGTCACATCGTATGTTTTCAGTCCAAACCTTGTCTTCTCAATGGTGTACCTTGCAGCCAAACAAGCTGCTGTGGGTCCACGTAATGTGAACGCCTCATGGTTTCAGGGCTACAGAAGAAAACAGTACCAGAAAAATGGCTTCTATTCAAGGAAAGCTGTCTTTGTAATAACAAATGGTTACGCTCTCTCTATTTTAGTTCTCTACTTTGGGTGAAAGTATAATGTTCTAATATCTTGCAAACCTTGCAAAGGTTCTCCATGCCCATGCTGCCACCTGTTTTCTTCCTGTGCTGCATAGTGTCTTTCTCTGGGCAGAGCAGAAGGGCAAATAGAGAAGTAGGTCTATAGCGGTATTTTTAATGTCTTTTCTCCTGGACTCTATATTTCAATGCATTAACCAGCCTTCTGGAAAACTGAAATATTTCGCTAAGAATAAACTCCTCACTTTCTGTCCCCCCGGCTTGAATTTGGGAGTTTGAGACTGAACAAGGAATACAGAATTGAATCCATAATACTTAACACTAACAGTGGGTTGGTTTTGTTGATCTCTTAAGACCTTTAAAAGTGCTGACAAAAATTTCATGGGTATACTATATTTTCTTGCATTATTTTATTTACAAATTAGCCTTTGATTATACGAGGCTTACACTTAAAAAAAAAAGATATCTTTTTTAGTCTTTAAAAACTTGATATATGATGAAATCTCGTTTTTACCTGAAAATATCTGGACCCAGTATTCTCTGCTGTGTTGCCTGGAGCTACTCAGTGATTCATTTGTAACTGCATATCTGAACCAGAATGTGGAAACTGGTGTGATTTAGTTGAATTTCTCACTGAAGGGACCAATGCATGTAAGGTGCAACTCTTGCAGTACTGATGGTTAAACCCAGACATATTCTGTTGCTTTAATGAATTGAGGTGTATGCTACTTTATTACAAAACTTTTTTAAAGTTGCTTTTCTGTCTAGCTCTTTGTTTCTTCCTCTATTTTGACATTTTTTGTGTGTTTCCATCTGGATCCATGTATATATGCCTACTGCCGTGGCCACGTCTGTCTATTCACATTGTGCATACTTTCCTGTTTCTTAGTTAAGAGTTCCCTCCCTCCTCCATTTCCTTGAACAAGTACCCTGTCATTTAGATTTTCCTGTTTCTTGCCACTTTGTTCCTTGCTTCACCAAATGCTTTTCTCTTTTTTGATGATAGTATTTATGCTGCTGTCCTTGAAGATGACTGCTGATCCCCTGCAATGGAGGACAGTCAACTATTTTTCCTCCTTATTTCCAAATGCTTTTATGAGTACCCAAGCTTTTAATTGCAATTAGCAGTAGGGCTGCTTATAGGAAAAATTGTATACAAATAGTAACCACTATCAAATTATCTATGGATTTTTTCCAGACCACCAGCAAGTATTTGCCTGACCATAATTTGAGAACTGTTTGAATTGTATTGAGAGGAAACAAATCGCATGCTTGAGCATTTATGCAGCAAGAAATTAGAAAATCGAGGCTACATACACTTTCTGGGCTGTTAGAATGCTTTTTTTTTTTCTTTTTGATTTTATTTTTAGGGTTTCTAAAGGAAAAACACACGTAATGCAGAACAATTTGGTGAGGTTCTTTATTAACACATTGCTGCTTAGGAAAATCCTTGGAATATCCCTTGTTTCGGTTCACAGTGATTTGTGCTTACTACAGAAAAGTACAGTAAGGCCCATTTGATAAGAAACAAATTGTATTAGATATACCCTGGAGAAAAGTGAAGAATTGTATCACTTCCTTGTTTGCCATGTCTTTGTTAAATCATTCTGTTTCTAGATTACTGATCTGTGCCCAGATCTGTGTAGTGACTGTAGTATCTGATGGCCCACTTGGTGGCTTTAATGGGCAAATTAAATACAGGATACAGAACACTGTTTTCAATGAGTTATATGTTTAGGAAGTCAAGATGGTTTGTTGTGTGTGTTTTTTTATTTTGTGTGTGTGTGTTTTATTCTTTATATGTTTGTCAAGTTAGGACTGTTTTAATGCTATTTCATGTTTTGACTATTCTACTTTTTCTAGTCATGCTTTGGTGCTAAAAATGCTTTCATTTATTATTACGTTTTAACAAGTGAAAGAATCTCTTAGTCTGAGATAAAGTTCAAAAATCTACTTTAAAAGGAAATAAAACATTTCTTAAGTGACAAAAAAAGGGGAATTAGAAAAAAAAATATACTAATTGTCTTTACTAAAACCTTAATATGTTTGACTGACTTACTGTAGGTTGATGCCTTGCGGTTACGATTGGAAGAAAAGGAAACCTTTCTGAATAAAAAAACAAAACAACTTCAAGACCTCACAGAAGAGAAAGGAACCCTGGCTGGAGAGATTCGAGATATGAAAGACATGTTGGAAGTAAAAGAAAGGAAAATTAATGTCCTTCAAAAAAAGGTAAAATCACTAATAAAAGGATATGTTGTAAAACTTTTGAGATACGTTTAAACGAAATATATTTATTTCTTATATTACTTTTAATATATTTAAAAAATACAGGGAGTAAGTCTGTAATAATCAAGTAGTTCTCTGATATGAAATGTGTGTTACTGTTTTCCATGGGATCACTTCTGTAGTATTATATTGTAATTATATATCCCAAAAATATTAGGTGCTGTGGTTTCTGCAAACTTAATGGAGTTAAATGAAAGTCCTAAATATTCTGACAAAACTTCTTATTCCTCAACATGAGGGATTTCGTTATCCTTACTAACACTGATTATTAATCTTTCCAAATAGTGTAAAACGTGTGGGACCACTAAAAGATTAGGATACTATGTTTGTTTTTTTTTCTTTAAAGCCTTTTTTGGGGGGGGAATGGTGGGTAGGGGCAAGAGGGGAGTGAGGAAGGAACTTAAATTAAGTCAATTATCTTCTTTTCCTGTGAGCTAAAGACGTTAAGAAGGGATGCTCTGTCCAAACAGCTGCCTTAGTCTTATTTCGAATTTTCCACAAATTTAGCTACCTACATTTACTCTCTTTGGGAAGTTGGATTTTATCATTATAGTTTCCACTTGGGGGAGTGGGGAGGGCATTTCCTGGAAAGGCAGCTTTGCAAGGGTTCGGCATGCAGTAGTAGAGTGTTCATTTACCATATCCTTTTCCTCACACTCTCAAAAATATTTATGCTAGCAGCTATGTTCTGTGTGTTGTATCACTCTTTATTGTATATAGATGCACTTGTGACCATACAGAAAATGGAGGAAAAAGTTCCTGGCATCAAATACGTTTTGCTATTACTTCTCCCCTCATTTTGCAGCCACTCAAAGAATGTCTACTGCTTACTCTCTGTTTTTATGTAGGTAGTTCATGTTACTGCATTCATCCAGGGCTCACATGGTCTAGCTGTACTTGTCTGCAGTTGGTTAGATACAGTCTTTAAAAAGCCAAGTTCTTGTTTTCCAGAAACTTTTTTCAGGCCCAAGAAATAGGTCCTATCAAAACTGGAATATGGGTATTCATCCACTTTAATCTTATTTCTGAGTGTTTGCCTTGTTAGCAATGCTGATGATGTAGAGATAGCAAAGTTTAAACCTTTTAACCTGTGCTGAATGCTAATGAGTTTTGGACATCACTTCAGAATTTTAAAGAAAGGAATACATCTTTTCTTATGATTTCTATTCTAAACTCAAACAAACCAACAATTTACAAGTTGATCTTGTATTTAGATTTTCAGGAAATGGATCAGTAGGAGGAATGTGGATTCAGTGATGAAAATTGTGTGACGAATATAACTTATTACAGAACTGTCAGCACTATCTGTCATGGCTGTGTGCTCAGAAATATGCAACATAGTGTGTTTTTCTGGTGTTAATGCATCATGGCTGTTTTCTTGAGGTTTTCAGATGGTCTTGCCTCTTTTGTACCTGCTTCTTAATGAAAATAATCACTTTCAAACTGCACTATTTCTCTTCACTAAATTATAGCATAAACACATTATAGTCTCGTGAGCTCCGGTATACAATGTGATAAATCCTGCGAACTACTAGTTGCAAAATCAGTTATTACTGAATTGATTCTTTAAAACTGGAAGTAGCACCTGAATTTTTTTTGAGGTTTTTATTCTGATAAATTTGCTTCATCAGGGGGCTTCTGAAGTGCAATTTTTCTGCTATGGGTTAAATACTGAGTTTACATAGAGAAGAATGAATTATAATGATTACTTATAAAAAAAAGGTAATTTACCTAACAAGTTATGCATAGATTGCTTTTCTGAATAATTTTTAATAACTGCATTATCTTCATATGTAGATGCTAGCATGCCAAAAAATGCTAATATCAGATCATCATTACACCATTATTTTGTTTATAGAGGAAGAATATCATATTTGGAAAATACACTTTTAAAATTACTCTTAGGTCATATTTTCAGCTTTGGATCATTATGTTACTTGCGCCTCACTTCCAATATGTTTGGAGATAAATTCACTCACAGATAATTTGGCTAGAGAAAAAATTTGATTGAAATATTGTCCTGCTCTGCTCACCCCTGTTATTTAAGTAAATCCCGAGTATGATACTAAAAAGGATGCTTTCACTGGTTGCTTTTCATGTGTCTGGTGTACAGTTGTAAAGTAGAAAATTCTGTATGTCACCAAAGGAAATCCAGGATTTTAAATTAATTTGGAAAAAACCCAATAATCTACATGTCTAGTTAACACAAGTGTTCAACTTCATATTGGCAGTGCTTATTTGATCATGACTTTTCATGGTTAGCCTCCTTGAGCATCCCAGCATCCTTGGCAGCAAATGCAGTCTCATCTCTGTACCATGGTACTTGCATGTAGAAGGGGAGATGTTAAGTGTCTGTCTACTCTTTTTCAAGAAGCTTTCCTGACGTTAGCGCCTTTCTGTCCTAGATAATTGTATCCTCACTATATGAAGCTACTGCATCCCAGGGCATTCGTACCTCATAGAGTCTTTGTTCTGTCCACGGCAGAGAGCACAGCTCTTTTTGACCATGGACAGATTGTTCATTCAGTCATGTGTTATTTCAGACATATGTTGGACTGTGTATAGCAGTAATTCAGAGTGCTGCAGTATTCTTATTGTAGTATTTTTGAACAGTCCCTTTTCAGGGATTTTTCAGGTAGTCTAATAGTGGATTCTGTGCTTTAAGGAAAAGATTGCCTGATGTACCTCTTTTCTTTCCGGTATTGACAACATACCTTTATAGCAACCATAGCAACCATATATAAAAATAAATTTTGATGGAAAAGTATTTAATATGTATTGATTGCAGTAATTATATCCTTTATTTGAATCTAGTTATGCTTTTATCCTTTACTCCTTGCTAAATTGCACGTGCCTCCTATGTTCCTCCAGTTTTTGCTCATCTCCTCCTAACCTCTTGGCCACTTCTTCCACTATTGTTTTCACTTCAGGTGATGTCAGCCAGACATTTGCATTTAGAAATTAATTTTTCCTCTTCATGCACATACATGTAGAGAATTCAGTGGGTGGAAAGCAACACAGACCGTTTTGTATGACACTTAGGAGGTGAAACAATCTAGTGGATTGTCTT
This sequence comes from Tauraco erythrolophus, assembly GCF_009769465.1. NCBI lineage: Eukaryota > Metazoa > Chordata > Aves > Musophagiformes > Musophagidae > Tauraco > Tauraco erythrolophus. Next base: position 14,674,785 of record NC_141476.1, read on the forward strand.
GCCTTTACATATCTTCTGTCAGGACATTGTCCTGGTCACCATCTTACTCTGTGAAAACCCTTCTGAAAGTGAAGGAATAGCTTCTAGTTCTTCTTCCTAAGTTCTCTCTAGACATTAGATTCTTCTGACTGTAATATTACAATGCTTGTCTTAATTTTCTTTTTTGAATGCAGGGCCAAATTTTATATCTGTGTATTTTTATTTATTTTTGATATGAAGACTTGTGAATAACCAGTTGTTTTAGTGCCTTCGTTTGTTGATGCAAGATAGATGGCTACATCTCGCTTCCCTGAGGCTAAAATAATATTTGTTTTAATGATTGTATTCAAGTAATTGAAGAAGGAAACATTTACTTACAGTGCTTAAAAATATTTCTGTCAGTAATAACCTGAAACTGAGTAGGAAGGAACATGAAACTTGGAAAGATGCAATTTCTAATTCTGAATTTCTTTTGTGTACGCTACTGTTGTCTGCCATGTTGAAAAATACGAAGGAGACCAAACCAAAACCAGGAAAGCTCCCTCTCAACGTTGGCATTGTTTCTTCTGCTTTCTGGATAGCTGTCACACTTGGAGGACAGGACAGGTTCTGCTGAGGGCTCCCTACCAGAGGTGTGGTGAAACAAGCATTGGAAACAAAACACCTTTGATTTGTCCCACAAGATGACATAGGAACATGTATATGAGGCAATATGTCACAGAAAAAAGTAATGGGCTAGATAATGAGCTAATGATGCATTGTCCTGTGCAGTGGTTTTGGTGTGATTTTTGACTAAATTGAAAAACTGCTATGCTATTTAGTGTAATTTGCAGGCTTAAGGGAGGCCCAGCACTGGAACAGTGTGCATTTAGAGGATTTGGATCAAGGTGGATTGGCATGGAGTAATAATAAACTTATGTCAATGTCAGAGGTGCAATATTACTTAATATTTCTTTCTTTTAGAATCTTTGGCACCACTGTTCCATTTTAGTGCCAGTAAAGTTGGGTATGCTGTTTTAATAGCCTTGTTTAACCTGGCAAAGCTAGTCTTACACCTCATATCTGTCAGTTTAGCATGCAGAGGGGCAGACCTCTGAAATCTTTATATATTTCTTACCAGAACATAGAAGGTCTATGAACATGGCTGAGTTTTAGGCTGAAGGGCAGAAGTGCTGGACTGGATGATGATTCTGTCATGTCCCTTTTTGCTCCCAAATTTTATCTTTCATGCAGTGGCTCTACCTGGTGTGTTTTGTCCTCTAGGAATCTGTAGATGTATTAAAAACCAGTTGTATACTCTAAAGTGTGAGTCTCAGTGTTGAGAACATTAGCTGTTGAGACAAGAACAGTGTAGAGGATGTAGACCTGGATCATATTAGAATGACAGCTTATGGAAATTCTTTGGTGGGGACTATTATAAAAGAACACCATGTAAAAGAGACTAATATAATATTCTACTTTGACTTGCAACATAACTTTTCATGTAAAATGTTATAGTTTCCATCTTTAATAGTTTAAGCTTTGTGATTGATGAAGTGCTACATGACTGAGGGCCCTAACCTACCAGCTAATTAGCATTTGTGGGAAGTGTCATAAAGTCTTAGTTCTCATGTAATAATTGGAATCTATACTTGGCATGGCTGGACGGTACACACTAGGTGATATTGTCCAGTTCATGTTAAATTAAAATGTGTTGTACAATTAATTGTATGCGTTACTGTTAGCTCTAAAAAAGAAGAACTTTACATACGATCAGATTAGGAGTATACTAGCGTAAACACGTGAGTCCTACTCTTGTGCTTAGAAATTTGCATCAGTGATATTGCTTGATGCAGGAATTCTGGCTGAGAACACCACTGAAATGGAAACTTCTGAATCCAGCATGGTCCAGGAACACCTAAAAGACCAATTTCTTTTATTTAATCTTAACAAGTAGAAAGTGCAAGCACGTTGCTGGTAGAAGATGCCTTTGATGGTTTAATCATTTGGGAGCACTTTTTCATAATCCCATAAAGGGGTCATGGTGGCATGATGAAGGATGTTATTATTAACTTCATCAAATTCTATCAGAAAACTTTAAATGGACTGTTATGTGAACTGGGGTTTTGAAATTACAAAATCAGAGTTCTTTTGTATTTCTGAAGTGAGACAACAAACTCTGAACTAATTAGTTGTTCTGTAAAATAGACCAATATTGTGACTGCAGATTACCGGTGGTGCTAAAAAAATTCAGGGAGTCGTTCTAGTGTAACATGAAAGTTTTAATGTTTCAAAGCTGCTATGGTGACTATTGACTTGTGTATTACATTTAGAAAGGTTTCTTCTAATAATACATAGTATATTTAAAGATGCAGCATTCAGTGTACTGAGTATTAGAAAATTGTTCTTTGGCTGCTTATGCATGCAGCTTTGCCAAATCATGTTATGTTATTCAGATAAGGCAGCCTGAAAGTGAGATTGAACTAAATATAGCCAATTATTCATCCAGGGTGCTGGTGTTATTGGTCCCAACACACTGTCAAAAAATGGATCCTCAATGATTCTGCCCAATAAAGTGCAGCCTTGGCACTTTTAAACTTTGCATGTGGTACACATCGAGGCTATCTGAATAAATACAGAAAAAACCTCAAGCCTAACCAGTGCAGCTGTTCAGACACTTTCAGGCCTGTGCACTAAGGCACTGAAAACAATGTCATTAAGATCAGAGGCAGTGACCATTTTCACTTTCCTTTAGCTTCTTTAATTTCCCATTTTTTATAACGCCTTACACTTCTAAGTTTTTACAGGTTATAAAAGGTCATTAGAAATATGTATCTTAATACAGGTTCACTTAGTGAAACCAACCTGAATGATCATCCAGCCTAAAACCATGGCTATGAGTTTAGGTAATTCCTTGTGCCTTGAAAGCGTGGATAGCAGGTTGAGGGAGATGATTCTCCCCTCTGCTCTTGAGAGACCCCCCACCTGGAGTACTGTGATCAGCTCTGGTGTCCCCTGCATAAGGAGGACATGGACCTGCTGGAGCGAGTCCAGAGGAGGGCCACAAAGATGATCTGAGGGCTGGAGCACTTCTCCTATGAAGACAGGCTGAGAGTGTTGGGGCTGTTCAGCCTGGAGAAGAGAAGGCTCTGGGGAGACCTTCGAGCAGTCTTCCAATACCTAAAAGGGGCCTAAAAGAAAGCTGGAGAGGGACTTTTTACAAGGGTGTGTAGCATTAGGACAAGGGGTGTAATGGCTTTAAGCTGAAAGAGGGGAGATTTAGATTAGATATAAAGAGGAAATTCTTTGCTCTGAGGGTGGTGAAGTGCTGGAACAGGTTGCCCAGAGACGTTGTGGATGCCTCATCCCCAGAAGTGTTTAAGGCCGGGTTGGATGAGACTTTTGAGCAGCCGGATGTAGTGGGAGGTGTCCCTGTCCATGGCAGAGGGATTGGAACTAGATGATGTTTAAGGTCCCTTCCAACCCAAACCATTTTATGATTCTATGAAAACCATGATCATTATAAAGTTTTCCAGTCTGTGACTGAGTCTTTCTTTTCCAATTAATTTGCTACCAGGTGATGGTAGAAGCCTGGCATTTTGTTGTTCCACCCCCCACTCCCAGTGACCTGCTTGCTACTGCTGCTTCTGTTCAAGTCTATGCTTCAAAAGAATAGTTGGATTACACACTTCTGCTTACTGACCTATTTGAAAGTAAGCACTTATCTTTATAGGAGAAAATCACTGAATTCTTCAAGTGAAGTCTTGTGAGATTACAAAATCTAAACCCAGTTTTATCTAATGCCACTTCTGTAAACATGGTAATTTTTGAAAATTAGGTATATTATAAATCATGGACCCTCAGGTAAGTGAAGAAATACCAGCTGCACCTGATCTCGTTGTTAAAGTTGTTTGGAGATCTGCTGATAGTAATCATGTCTAAGCAGGTCTCCTCTTTTTCAGTGGCAGCTGATAAATTAAGGAAATGGCTGGAGATGTTTGGCAGCAGGTGTTTGGAAGAATTCATAAGTGTCACTAGGTTTCAGTATAAGTAGCTGAAACTGCAACTGTGTCTTTATTTACAGTAGTTATTCCCCCGTTATGAGGGGGAATCATCTATTCTTTGGAATGGCCTTCGCTTACTTGTCAGAAGATATTACAAGAACCAACATATATACAGTTGTTCAAGAAACAGGGTCAAACTGCAGTTGGTCAAACGAATCTGGTTCATGTACTGCCAGTATGTATCACTGAAGGGGTAACAAAGGGACCTGTTTATTTATATGTTTGAAAATTCTAGTTGTAGTTTAAAATCCTGAAAGTTAAAAATAATAATTTGGCTGCCTTTGTATGCTACCTATGGAAAACTGAGTATTCTATATATATCAATTAATTTGGGAGCTATAGGGTAAGAGATTGTTAGTGAAAGTTGAAAAAAGTACGGGTTATGTGAAGAAATAGACTGAAATAAGTGCTTTGCTGTCATATATTTGTTTGTGTAGTTCTTAGCCCAGTACTATGATACTATTACTACATAAATTATTAACTAATACATTATTAATTTTGTAAATGTAGTTCTGTATGCAGAAAGGAGACAATCAGCTGTAAGATGTGGTACAATATATAAATGAGACATAAAAAAAATCACTTTTTGGGAAATAGTAAACACGTACATGTAGATCACATGTATTAAGGATTTATTCTTAAACTTCTGAAGTGTAAATAATGTAAGCTATTCCAGACCAATTTATGCTAGCGGGTTTTAAGAGGGTTCTTCACATGCCGCTTAAATGAAGAGAATTGAATAGTTCAAGACTCAGGCTGTAAGTACCACACAGAAGTGCTCTTAAAAACAGCGCACTGTTTGCAAAGTAGGACTGAGCTCGATGAACGCTTACATAAGGGTTTGATACTGCTAGTGTGACACCAGGCGATTGGCGAGGAAGGAAGCTGCCATTCAGCTCTGAAATGCCAATACCAATTAACAAAGTTATCTTTAAACGGATCCCAAGTTTTATGCCTGCCAAGAAAGCAGCCAACTCGCATCCTGGGAATTTTAAGCTGTGCGAAGAGTAATATTTTCTTTTCAATAGAGTTGGTGGAAATTGCTTTTGAAGTGTGAAAGAGCTAAATTATGTATAGTGTGACTGGGCAAAAAGTAAGTAGAAGTTGTCATATTTGGGAGGCGCAGAAGAACACGAAGGAATTATTTAGGGAAATGGATGACTACTTATGTATCTGAAAAAGAATGAGGGAGAATCAGTATTACTTGAGAGAATAAATATATTTTTCTGTGAAATAGTCTTCCAAGAAATGCAATAGAAGTCTGATGATTGAATTTAAAAATAATAAAGGAGAGTGTTAAAAATATAATCAAGGATAATTTTACATTAGAGAGTTATCCCGCTGTTATGACTTTTTTTGGAGTTTTCAGCTGCTGACTGAGAGGAGTGTGTGTATTCATGTGATTCACTGCTCTTGGAACTGCATCTTTGAGAGACAGCCTGACTATTTCCTGACTATCTCAACGTGGCGGGTTCAGCTGGTTTTATACCTGCCACCTGTTTACCTTTGAATCCTTGAGAACACATTTAAATTACACAAATCCAGATCCTTCAAAAAGTAGCCCATGAAACAAAGTTTTGCACAAACCCAAAAGGCTTGTATGTCTTTCTTACATGCTGATCTTTTTCTTGAAGGCTCTTTCAAGCCCCGTGCTCTAGGTGACTGTTTTCTGGTAGGGAGGAAGGAGTTTGAGTGGCTTCTCAGCTTTTCTGACTGACACAGGCATTGAAAAGGGGGATTCACAGGAACACACTGCAGCTGCCTCTCTGAATCAGCAGCCGTTTCTCTGTGTATGTTGTAACTTAGTGTAGGAAATACTCTCTGCCAGGCTCCAAAATTTAGACCTGCTGGATTAGATTACCATTTGAGACATATTCTGCAGTAGAATTAATACATGTATGTTAAAAGCATAGCTCTAGCTTCAGAATATATAAGGCGCCAAGCTGAGATAACTAAAGCAACAGTTGTTTTATTCTGTGTATCGTATTTTGTTACGCGGCATAACTGTGATTACACCGATATTGGTAGAGATGTTTAACTCATACCCTTTCCTTTGGAATACATAAGTTGTCACCTTCAGCATAATGCCTTGTGCAGCTGGGAACTGTGCGTCCTGTCAGGCTAATATATCTGGAGATGTTATATATACCTCTTACTGCTGCATGTGTAGAGAGAGTAACTGTTGATGCTACTAGGTTGGGGAGATTGTTGTTAATGCTAGAAGTATTTCAAAGCTGTAATTACTTCCTGCTTGCATAAAGTGAGGATGATATTTACAAAATTGAGTGAACAAATATTTGGATATTGTTTAGTTGTTTTCATTTGAACCATGCACCATTCGTACTGGAATTTGGTGTGTTTAAGTCTCAGACACAGTTCAAAGTTTGCTAATGTTGCCTATATGCAAAGTATAATGATAAATTTTGAATCTAAATAAATGGTCTGTATGATTTTGTATCATGGTTATAATACACTGTTTCAAATGTGTTTCTACCAGATTTTTATTAATGATCCTTATTTGTTTTTAGCATATTTTAGCTAAAAATTGCCGGAAAATTGTGACTCATAGCTTATAGAAAATGCTTTATAGGAAAATAAGTTCATCAGCTTGTAAATTATATACTGTAAAATCCATGAGAAGACAATTTTAAATTTTGAATGATTCTGAAATGATATATTTTATGTATGATTTTGAGGCTATTTTGACTGAGAAATTAATGTTTTTTCATAGTCTGATGCATGAAATTTAGCAATGTAGTGACTGAATAACTTGATAATGTGATAAATCGTCCTGACCTTATTCTGAGATAAGAAAGTATATCCCACTGCCCTTGTTCATCTCCTTGCTAGGACAGGCAGTTCGAGTTGATCCACAACTTGACCTAATGTATATCCAAGTTTTTTTTATCTGGAAATAAAAAGAGACATTTCCTAATAAATATAAAAAGTACTTATGCATTAGCAGTTAGTTTTTACCAATTTTGTAGTATATTAAATTTATACTATTTTGTTGGCATGGAATCAAAAACCTTAATTTATGCATTGCAAGAGCTCCTTGGTGTTGGCAGTCATGCTTTCCTGGTGGTATTCCATTGCTGTCCATCTGACTGAGCAGTCTGTGACTAGAGACTCTAGTACCTTAGTAAATTGGATATTTTACCACTTTTGGAAAAGCATCACTCCTCACCTTTGAGTGGAGCTCTTACTGGCTTTATGAAAGCATGAAGTTCAAAGATTTAAGAGTATGCATGCAGATAAGTTTAATGGTAACAATAAATGAGAATTGTTATCTTCATACTTCTCCCTTCGTATTATTGTTGCCAGATGTAGCCAGAGCTAGTGGTGCCAATTTGGTCACATTGCTTTGATAATTTTCTTGTTGCCAAGTAGTATGTATTTCTTGGTGGTAGAATCAGCAGTGGTATGTTTGAATATGGGTAGAATAAATCCAACTTTAGAATGGAATCTGAATCTAATTCACTTCCTTCTAGCACACCTGACTTTAATTTTTAATGCCTAGCCAGGCACAGTGCTGAGATCAAAGTGAAATAAAGGGAATGGAGTAAAGCAATTCTTGGAAAGTAAAAAGAAGAATGGCATAACACTGGATAATCTTTTATACATGAAAGAAATATTGGGCCTATTTGCCATTCACTTAGGAATAAATCTGCAGTAAATTTACTAGAGGTAATTATGCCAGTGTAAACCCGTATTTATTTGGGAGAAAAATCAGGTCCACTGTATTTATTGCCTAAGAGATGCCTTGATTTGACAGCAGAAATCTTCATTTGTGTCTCCAGACAGGTACAGAGCCCTTTATTTATCTTTAACACTGCGCCAAAGTCACTGTGCACCATGGGAACTTCCGTGCATTGCTCTCTGTAGTGCCTGTTGCTGGTCTTGAGTGAGGGTGAGGAGCTGCTAAAGGTGCCCATGAATTTGTAAACTATTCATCTTAGAGCAGCTGTTTTTTGATAGACAAGATTGAGAGCATGTGAAAGCACATTTTAAATTTGAGTGAAATACCCGCTGTGACCTATCCCAAAATCTTAAAATCTTTTGTTGTGGCTGTCATGGGAGCCATAAATAGCTTGATTTGAATGTTTATTTAAAGAAAAAAAATCCATGACTTTTGAGAGTTTCAGATTTTTTTCATGTCAGGAGGTGGATGTGATAGTAAGCAGCTGAACAAATGTGAAGAACTTCAAAGTATAGAATCTAGACTACATAGGAAGGTAATAGAAAAAAGGAGTTTGCTCATTTAGTTGAAAAGATCATCCCTGTGAACTGTCCATGGGAGCTAGTCTTGTAAGTTGTGTTAGATTTTCAAAACATGGTGTCTGGGGTGGGAGGAGGATGGGCAGTGCTGTAGTCACTGCTTGTCACTGTGCCTTAACTGATTTTGCAGCATAACACTTAAAAAAACCCCAAACCGACAAAAAGGCACAGGAACAGAACAGGAACATTTGCTTGGTTTTGATTAAGTTTTAATATACTATTTACAGAATACCTGATTAACACTCATAGACTACCTGATTAACTTTCTGTACTAATGCTAAAATGAAAATTCTCTGAGTAGAACAGTAGAAAATAATCTCTGTCTATGCTTAGTTCTGGAATAAGCCCTTCCTTGTGTCTGACAGTATTTTAGCATTGAGCTGGCCGTCATTCAGTCATTTAAAAAGTCCAGACAGTCAGTAGTATCTGTCATCTTCTGAATGGGAGATGCTGAAAATGGAAGTGTTGTCAGACTGTTGTAGTGTCATTGTTAAGCAATGCTCAAGTTTAAGACAATTTTACAGTTAAAGTTAAGCACATGTTCTTGAGGAGAAAGTCTGACAAAAATTAACTTTTGTCATAATTCTAATGCTTGCAGAACTGCAGAGATAAAGTAGTCAGTCTGTGTAATGTATTTTGATATAGCCAACATCTCTAAAGGACTCCAAATTGTTCTTGACTGAAAACTCCTAACTCGCCACTCTTCTGACGGTTTTATCGAGTGTCTGTCAAACCCCGTCATGGAGGGAGGCACGTGTTTCAGACAGTAATAGGAGTGAATATGGAGCTACAGAGAATTAACGCTTCTTACTATCCTATAGAATTCTTAAAGATAAACTTTTAAATATCTGACATAAAAATGAAAGAAGTATACATCAGAAAAAAATATTGCAAGTGTATTATCAGTTTTAGTATAGTATGAGGTCAATGTCACTGCCATTGCAATAGCAGGTGACCTCCAAAGGCATCTTCAGGATATTACAATGAATTTTCCTGTAGTTGTGAAAGGAACAATGAATGTTCTTCATGGATCCTTTTATCAAGGCTTTTACGATAAATGAAAAAAAATGAAGAAAGTCAGATGAATAAGGACAGCTACATTGATTAATAAATGCCAACCATCAACGACCTAATGAAAAACTGGGTTGGGGAAAAAGTATTTCTGTGTCATAGATCTACTATATTGAGAATTTTGCTTTATTATTTTATAGTTGATGATGTTAGAATGAGGCTAACTTATACATATGCACCTGCTGTTTTTTAGGAGGAGATACGTGATAAAGGAGATAAGTGAAAGATTAAGAAAAAAAAAAGACAGTTTTTCATACCAAAAGCAAACTATCTTAAACACGGAACTGCTTCAGATTATTTCTACTTCCCATTCAGACGTTTATATGAAAGCATTGCTTTGTTACCTTTGCTGCTATAGAAAATCTAAAATGTTCAGCAGATGTTGATTAAAGACATCCAAGTTGCTGCGTTTAACGTTTCAGTTTTAGTGGTGCTTTGATAGTTTATACGTAGCAAAGCTGTGTCTGGCCTGCAGTAACTAATGGGGAAACTCAATATGTGCATTGTCTTTCGTGCAGCTATAGTGCAAATATTAAATTACATCTCACAGAAACAAAAGACTTAGTTCTCTGATGATCATTTTGAACACTTCAGTTCTTAATTGATAAAAACCTATGTACATTGACCATATGTTAATTTAGAAGATTAAGAAAAGACATCTTTAAAAGAAGAGGGGAGGAAGATATGTTACCATTCTGCAAAGCTTTTCTTTCATCTAAAGTCATTACACTGTCCCTTATATATGAATATAGATGCCCTCCTTAACCAGGGGGCTAAAAGGAAACTTTCCAATGTAAAGGATATTATTATTTCTGATTAATTCCTGCATAACTGTTTTGGCTTTGCTGCTACTTTTTTCCTCTGCTTTTTACCACTGACACTTGAAGAAACTCATATAAAATAGTACCATGTAAAATTAGATTCTCTATTGCAAGCTGTTGAATGCAATTTCTAAGGGCAGGATGCCCTTCTAGTACAAATCATCATAGCTGTATTGAATTCATGTAGCCATTCTTTATTTATAGTAGCTAAGGGCCTGTTATTTTTATTTTCAGTGTAAAAATTCTTGCTATTATATTTTTTTTTTTTCATTTAAAGTTGTTTCCCATTTTTAGGACTTCCTTCCTCCCTCTTCAACCTGTCTGCCCCCTTATTCCTTACTCTGAGTGTAAGAAAGTGTAAAGTTTAATATTTTTCCTCTTGATTTTGATGAAGTGTTCTATTATTATTTAGAATATTTTACAGGAAAAGTAAGAAATACAAGACTATTGGAAATCTCTGAAATAATTTCTTAAGACTGTAGGAAGAGGTGTGTAATAAAGCATTAAAGATGACAGAGCAGTTTTAATGTGCATTACTTTTTTTTTTCCCTTCAGATGTGAAATGTCTGTGATTTGTAAGTTCTATACAATCAATTTTTAATTTAGAATTAAGAGCAGTATACTTATCTGAAATTCTCTGAATTAAAGAAAGAATGCTGAGAGTTCTCTCTGTTCAGGAACAATCAAATAAAGTTTGCATTAACTCTCAAGTGTACTTTTCAAGTCTGTATACCAAATAAGTTTATTATCGTTGTACGGTTCTATGTAAAAGGCATGTTATGAAACTATTAATATAAAGAGATAGATAATTACTGTTAAAATGTAATTTATGGCCAGAGTCTTTGAAGAAAATTAGTTGTGCCATGCTGCGGTAAATGTTGAACGTTTGCTATACTCATAATTCTATATGGTCTGAGTTACGCTGTCATGTAGAACAGTGTGATGTTTAAAAATGCACTTATTTTGCTTTTTTCTAGACTCTTGCATCTTTTATAGCTTTCCATCGAAACAAAAGCTATAGGAGTTGCTTAAATGAGAGATGCATTGAGTTTCAAATTCGTATCTTACAAAGCCTGTTAAATGTCTTTAACTTGTACTTTAAATGGTAGCCCTAAGCCATTGACAGAAATATACAGTGGTGTTAGTAAAAATGAAACAGATATTCTGAATGTATTACAATGCTTATGTACATAAATTAAAAGTATATGACACATAGGCAAGAAAAATTAGGAGATTACAGATTATGATAAAGTTTAAATTTGGTGTTAATTCTTTAAGTGGATTGTCCACATAGATATATATGGTATCTCCATGGAGTAGTGACTTTCTAGGCTAGAAATATTTTATTATAAATCATAGCTCTGGAGTGAATATGAAAAGAATGAATATAAGAGAGCAAGAATAAAAGTAACAAAATCCTTCGGATAATAAAAAGAAAAATCCCAGCATTGAAGATTGAAGATGATTGAAGAAGCATGGAAAAGGATAAATGGGCAACTACAGTTAAGATGAAGAGAACTTACTTGGAGTGAGAAGGCACATTTTTATCTCAGATACGTTCTTCTCCAATATTTTCATTTAGAAAATATTCTTCAATATTTCAATTAGGGGGAAAAGTTAAACTGCAGATGGAGAAGAAGAAGAAATGGTGACTAGTCTGAAAAAGAAGTTTGAAATGTTAATGCCAGGAGACAGAAGGGACTGATTAATATCAATTTAGAAGAGTATTTACAATGAGATGTGGTGGTAAAAATTGCCAATATTTCTGTCTGTAGAAATACTGTGTAGGAGAACAAAGGATTATAAACTCTCTCTACATGGCCTTTGTGTCATCCCATCTACAAAACCATGATTGATCTCAGACATCTCACTGTCAGAACAGTGATGTAAATGTGGAAGTTAGACAAAAAGAACAGTTAGAGACCCAAGAGGGACAGGCACCTGGCTAAAGCTAATAGAGCTTAGTGCTTTATTCTAATATTCTGAAGTTATAAATATCACAAAAGAGGAGAAATTATTTTGGACAGTGTAAAATGTAGAAAATGAGTAGCATGAAATCAGATTGACACTGAGATCTGTGAAGTGATTGGATAGCCTTCAAATGGGAAAGGAAATTCAATTACCATAGGTTTTCCAATGCCAGGTGTAACACAGACCACAGTCCTGGAAAGGATCTTAGAGTATCGTAGTGCGTTCCACTGCCCACAAGCAGCATTTGAGGGAGATTCTTACAGTGAATGAAAACATCGCATTTCTCTAGGGATTGAGCCAAGCTTCCAGCCTCTCTACACCACAATCTGCTCCACCTTTTCACTTTGAAGTGAAGTACAGCTTGTAAGGTTTCTGCCTTACTGGATTGAAAATTCTAGATGATGGCTCTTTTCTGTAATTAAAAAGAAACAATTTTTCTGTCTATCTGTCTGTTTTCCTATCTTAGTAATTTTCCTAATTATGTAAAATCATAACTCAGGATAAGTTATGGTAAATCATTCCTTAATTTTTTTTTCCTAAACTCTTTTTAGTCTTTTACTGATGGAGATTATTTCTGTTTTACTGTTTTGTTTTCACTGATGAATGCTTCTCATTAATTTATCAGGACTATATTGCTTTTTAATAACTCCATTAACTTTAATAACATATTGTAAAGAAAAATAATTTTATTTAAAATGAGGTAATATGCTTTTTAGCTTCTTTCTTGTGATACTTCGGATAACAAAACCTAAATCTGCTTTCAGAACAGATTGGTCATCTATTTTAAAGCTTTGTTTTTTTTGCTATTTCTGGATATATTTCTCTTTATAAACCTGTGTATCTTAAAATAATGCACACAACATACACATCAGCGTTGTGGTTTGGTTTTCTGTTTTTTTTACATCCCCCCCTCCTCCCCCCCGGCCCTTCCCTTGTGCTACTTCCCATTCATGTTATCCAGCACATTGATTTCTCTGTGTTCATTGCTCTGGAACGCTTCCCACACTACTGTCTAACGGGCTCTTGCTCTCTTTCTGCAGCTCTTGAGGTGCCTATTTTTACTCTGTTTCCTTTGTAGCTTCCCTTTCCAGTATTCCCTGTTGCCCAACACTTGTCTGTACAACTTATCGGCTGCCTCTCTCTTCCCACCATCTGTTAACTTTTTTTATGAGACATGCTGTAATTTTTTAATCTGGGCAGAGGCCCCCATGTCTTCCCAATTGATACAGACATAATAGCAATGACAAGATATAAACTAAAAGGTATATCACTGTTCCTCTTAAGTGACTTGTATTAAATGTATAAGCATGCCAAAGCAGCTTTTTCTACACGTGAGTTTACGTTAGAGCGTATTAGAGTATATATACTTCTGTGGCTTGCGTACGACATAGTGTAACAGTCTTCCATGCAAAATCTTCTTGAAAAATTATTGCACAAGCTAACATATCCTATTTTATATGCACCTATACCAAACAGTACAAAACTGGCCATAAGTAACAAATCATCAGGTGTCTTCAAATACCTGAAAGGTAGGATTGAGCAGGAAGGTATGATTTTTGCATGGTTAACTTGGAGAAGTAATACAGGTCATGTTTTCAAATGCTTTCAACATGCAGTTGGGCTAGACTTCAAAAAAAAAACTTCAGCAATCAGTCATTACCCTGTAACATGTAAAATGTTGTGAGATGTAGGCATTCATATCCAACCAACCCAGCTTGAAAATCTGGCCCTGAATATACAGACAGTTGTTACAAGAAGCATCAGCTTGTTAGAACACCTCTTTGTGTGTCATAACTGCAATGACGAGATAGTCTATTTTGTATTACTGTATTTACCATCTGGAAAATACCTATTGCATTTTGAATTCTATCACGATAAATGCATGTAATGAGAGCAAAAACTTTTCAATGGATTTCTGACAAGACTGCGTCCTGCTTAGAAGAGTCCAAGAGTCAAGCTGTTTTGTTCAGAGAATTTATTGGTCCCTGAAGGGAAGGAGACAGAGACTGAGTATTTCCAGATACACAAGTGGGTATTATCAGCCCAGACTTCTTTTGGCTAGCTTCCTGGTGAAGGTTAATTTTAGCATTAAGTTCCAGCTCTTTCTCAGCTGGAGTCTGGCAATAGAAGCCAAGCTTTCAGTCCAGGAGCTCCTTTTTGTGTGACAGCCTTCTCTTCTTTTGGCTCAGTTTGCCCACTGACCTGCTTTTATAGCCCTGTAAAAGTATCAACTGACTTGAGGGCAGATCCCTTCCCTAAGCAGCCCTAGGGGAGTTTTCTTCTCCTCTCTGTATTAAAACTCAGCACACATGTCTTCTTTCTTAATGCTTGTTGATTCCTCTGAATCCTTCCTGTAACTGTACATTTGAATCTATTATTATGGAAGGAATCTGGAATCTCACAGTAAGTAAAAAATGCATGAAATGTTTCCTGCAGGGATTGCAGGAAAAATAAACAAACATGCTTATTTTGGAAGAAAAAGAAGAAAAGATATTTATCACTTTCCATCCCCAGTTTTAGTTGCGTTTACTTCTATTTATTGATGCAATAGGATGCTCTCAGTTTCTACATGTACGTTAGATAGTAGGTTGATATCTCTGATTATAGAATAAAGAAATTTTTTTTCTAGTTATGTGTAACACCACTTTATTACAGGTACTAACCAGAGAATATGACTGCATATTCTCAGTAAATGATACACATTTTCTCTTAGTGATCAACAGTTCATAGGTTCCTTTTGGTCTTTATACTTTTTTTTTCTCTCTCAAATTAAGGGGCATATATATTTTGTTTTTTCTTTAGCTAAACTTCCAATCCTATTAAATATGTTAAGTATTGTAATGATACTTTATGCTTCTGTACTGTTTTCCCTAAGATTTTACGAATACTCAATTGATACTCCATACGTTTAACGAACTGAATCATAGAGAACGTATAATAACGTGAGAAATACTTGTACACTGTGTGAGTAGATCTTTTGATTCTGTCTCTGCCTTATTTGTTTTCTCAGCCTGCTTTAGCAAAAAGTTTAATTACTGTGTAACATTTGTTCAGAAGCTTGATATCAATATAAATTTCATGTCTTCATTAATGATATCCTTTTTGTTCTTTGCAGCTTTACAACCATACACTGGTGAATGTGTTGAGTGGACTATCAAATGGATGAATAGACAGAGTGAACATATGGGACTAAGCTGTTTAGTAGCAAGAATGTCTTCTAGATCTTAAAATATCCTTATATTCCTAAATCTCTTGCTCCTTAGGACAGAGATTTGTTGTAAGCAAACTTGAAAAAACACTTGTAGTATGTTACATATAAAAGCAACTGTTAGTCCTTTTCAGGTGACAGAACCCTACCGCTGTGTGTTTCTGTGACAGCTAAGAGGGTTTTAAGGACTGAAATGTTGTTTGTAGAGCTTCTGTGGAAAGTGGGCTTCAGGTACTGCAAATCTGTGAAGACCTTGTTTCTTTTCAGGTTACTGTACCTGTGAAGTATGTGAGAATGTTGAAAACAGTCCATTTAGTTATCAGTTAATGGGAAAAGGGAATCCAGAAAATACATTTCCCTATTATTTTGTGGCACTCTGATAAAGTACTTGCAATCAAGTTCAATAGATTACTGCAATCATGCTATACTTCAGACATTGTAAAAATACAAAAATATAAATAAAAACATGAATTATTCCGTTTCCCTTTCCAGAATAACAATTAAGTATTGGGACCAGTTATTAATATTTCATAGAATCATTTAGTATGGAAGACTCTTAAAAGCATCGAGTCCAGCTGTTATCCTAGCTAGGTATAAAAATGGTATATGAAATTTTCAGCCTTATTTGTTTCTTTAAAAAGCAAGAAAAAGCAAATCAGAACTGAGCGCCACATTAGAAAATAAGTATCTCAATTCTCATTAATGGCTTTGAAAATATCTCAAACTTTGCAATTTAAGTGAAAAACATACGGAAAATACTGACACAGAGCTTGCTGCCATTGCTGACAATTCAAACAGGAAGTATTAACATCTGCAGGCAGAGGAATGCCCTGTCCTGGTTTTTCTGTTCTCTCCGCCTGAAGGCTTTGTTTGGTGCTAGTGGGGAATTCAGCATGAAACGGAAGAACTGGTAGAGTTCTGGTGACAGACTTGGAAGTTTGTTGATGAGATACCGCTTCTGGTACTGCCATCTTCTTCTGGTTTTTATCTTCATGGTTGTTAGAAATTTATGTATCCATTCAATATTTTTTTCTGGGCAGTCTTTTGTTGAGTGTCTCTTGTTTAGTGATTATGGTAGTAATTTTTTGAAGTAAAGGCATTTGATGACATAATTGTGGAAGTGGCTGGAATAGTTCAGACTTCAGTTTTCAAAAACATACACATGGTGACTGTGAAATTATTTTAATTTTCGGTTTGTATTGTCGGTTTTGGTTTTGGTCATACAAAAAAAGTTATGTATGTCTTGAAGTAGAACAAAATTTAATCCCAAGAAAGCTTGAATACACCATTTCTCATATTTTTCTTAGAAATGTTTTTTGACCTGATTGTTATTAGGTATGTAATGTTGATGCTTCTGATCAAATCAAATTGTAAACGTCCTTTACTTTTTCTTTTGTGTTTGATCATGCTGCCAGTGTTTGTTACTTACTACTTCATAGCTTTTATACCTCTCCCTTCCTGTCTTCTGTTCCTTTTAATTCATTCCTTGAAAGTTCCCATCTCCAGATGTCAGCATCTGTGTAAACGCTTGTTTTTGTTTGTCTGGTATTTTTTTTATGTTCGGTTACTTCTATAGCTTTAGTGTTTAGTAGTAAGAGCATAATTTTTTCATCCAAAATACTATTTTCTGTATTTCTGTCTTAGCATATTTTTTAGTGTCCAACTCTCTCTTTTAGAGATGCGATGTCATCTTTGCCTCTCATCTTGCGTGTCTACTTTCTGTATAATGGCAATATCTTCAGATATTTTTCTTCCTTGTTTAATTGCATAAGGAATTAGCCATACACACTGCAAAGCTTATTTCTTTTCAAGAGCGTATGCAGTTGATTCCTGCCTCATGTCCTATTGACACTACTGTAATTTTACACATTCAGCTTCATAAGTTTTGTTTGTGAATAAACAAAAATGAGCTGCCCTCTCTTTTCTGCATTATTTCATTCCAGGTGCAAACATATAAGATGCATCTCCATTATATCAATTTGTTTTTCCGTTAACTTTTTATCTGGGTTAATTTGCAGTATGCATTTTAATGCTTTATTTAGTACGTTAGTGACAGTTTTTGCAGGTTAACAAGATTTTGGAGATAAATATGTGAGTGAGTAGCTCTCATAAAATCTTGGTTAGTCCTGGAGTACAAGTGGTAACAAACACGAAGTAAGCACTCTTTTCTCTACCTCAGAATTTCATGTGAATGCATAGTGCTCATTTTTTGAAGAGAATTTGTTCTGGCCACTGAGGAAGGCGGAGATCAAATTTTCATGCAGTCTCTCACAACTGTCTTTACACAGAGCATTGCCTAACAAAATTAGTTGTACTTAGTGTGTCATCCTAAGACTTGACATTTGTTCTCTATGAAATAGCACACTTGGCTTACGTAACACATCAGTGCATATTACAAGGGGCAGTGTAAATCCATGGAGTATAGTTTCCCTGTAAGTTCTTGGTTGGCAGTGTTAATACTGGATAATAGTAATGTTTTGTTAAGTATAGAGAAAGATATATCTTAGGTGAGTTACTGGTTTGTGTTGTTTATTGGAGCTATTTTATACAGAATTGTTTTAAAATGGCATTATATACATTAATACAATAAATAATGTGATAACATTACCCAACAAAATGTGAATGAAAAATATCGATTTTCATTGAGAAAAAAAATCGTGTCACAAATGCTTCCATTTCATTTGTGAAATTATGTAGCATTTTATATTGCAGTATTTCTGTGAAGACACTGATTAGAATTTGAAGTCCTATTTTGCCTAAACACAGTATAAACTAACATCCTCCTGGCCCAAACCACTTACTGTTTTGTTAGAGACAAGTTCGCATGTAGAGAATAGCAACTTCAAATGAAGCGACAGGGAAGATGATTCCGTTATATTGGACAAAATGACCACCACCAGGTGGTTCTTAACAATGTAAATGTAGTGGGTAAAAAGAAAAAAGTCTTTGATGGTACAAGAATAATGAACAACCTTAAAAGTAACTGTTAATCTGATCAATTGTGTAATCTTAATGGCAAAAACTCCATGAGATTGAAGGTGCAGAAAATGTGTTGTATAGAAAAGCTGTAACTTTGGAGGGAAAAGATGTAAGTGTACCTCAGGAGAAATATTCTGTTTATTTTTTTTTCTGGTTTCTTATTATGGTTTTGTGTCTTTTTCTGTGTTTTAAGCTTGTCAAGTAGAGCAAAATTCTGAAGGATTATTTTCTTTCCTGCTTGGATTATGTGAGTTGGGAAGGTATCAATAGGGTGATTACTAGCTCATGCCACTTCTGTCTTGCTCTTGTCATCAGGTTACTGTGAGGGCTGATGTCTGAAGCAGCATTTGCTTCATTAGCTCCTTTGTGACAGTCACTGTGCAGCTGCACTTTGCTACTTTGAGCCGTAGTCCTGAAGGAAGTTTGAGGTAAAAAACTATTCTGAGAGATCCGTTGTCTTTTGTGAAAACCTTACAGACCCATTGATTTGGAGACTGCTTTCTCCTCGGGCTCGTACCATATTTGTGGTTGAAAATGTTGTTTTACATAACCTAAAGGGCTATGTAAAATCTGTGGACAGCTTTACAAATAGCTTTACTGTCTCTGATTTAGTAATCCACTGTCATATTGATTTGGGCCATCTAAAATCTCTCATCTTTACGGAGAGAGAGAATATTTACGGCAAAATAATGAGAGAATATAAAGCGAAAAGATACTGTTGAACCGTGAGGTATGTTATAGTCTGAAGTACAATGCTGCTGCATTACTCCAATTTGGAAAATACAAATGTGGATGGTAGTAACAGGAGGGCACTCTGGAATTATTTTGAACTGAGAACATAGAATACATATTGTGCAAAAGACAACTATAGGTAAGAAGCTTTATTCTATTGAGAAATAATAAAGTATTTTGGTATCTATTGGAACTGCATGTGAATTCCAAGAGTATTTTATCATGTCATGAAAAGATTAGCAAGTTTTTTTCCAATTACCTTGGTAAAGCCAAAGATTAGTGCAAGTCTTATACTTCAATAAATTTATTTAGTTGCAAGCAGCAAAACCCCATTTTATAATTTTTTAGAGAGTTTTGTAGTAAAATTTTTCAGTATAACATACATTTTAATTTTTAGAATCTTAATGTATATATATTTTGACTTTTGAAAAAATGTTCCTAATTAATGCTTGTCTGTCTACCTACTTAAAAGGAAGAAAAAGTGAAGGGTAGTGGTACTGAATGATGAAGCACTTTTGGGGTTAGTCTCAAAAAAAAAGACAATTCTGCAATGTCAAACTGATGAAGCAGAAGTTGCCCTTCAATGAACTTGTTTTGTTAATTGAAACCCTGCTTAAACTGAAAAATGTATGTAGGTCATATAATGAATGTTAGTGGAAAGATATGGAGCCATAGCTTCCTGATCTTGCCCGATAGGCTGAACCTTCAAATAGCTGCTGTAAAGTTTGTTTATGTAGTTTTTAAAACGCTTTGACTGACTTGATATTTAATAACTGTACAACAGTCAGCAAAAATTTCTGGCTAAAAATTCTGTAGTGCTTTCCAAAAAACTATACCTCTGTGTATTGAGCTTTCAGGTAGTAATATTTTTACCATCGTGGTAGTGAAAAATTATTTCATTTTTTTTTTCTTTCTAACTGGTCATTCAGACTAAGGATGGGTATTTAATTACAAATTATGCATGCACACACACACATGTAAACAAATGGAGATGTTAGGACATCTGTAGATGCATGCATTTTACTGAGTCACTACCAAAGCTGGTTTCTTGTTTTGGAATATACTGAGATGTGTCTGAAAAGGACCATATGAGACAGAACATTTATTATGAGTCTTACTAATAAAAATAAATTGTGTGTAAGTAGACATTTAGAGTATTTGCATTTGAACTATCCCTAACTATTTTTTTCTGTTTCAGTTAAGTTACTTTTTTTGTCTTTTGTTATGTGTATCTAACAGGCAGCAGCTAAAGGCTGAGAATGAATACTAAGGTTTAAAGTAGCAGTAGTTAATGCTCATGTTGAATAAATGCAGTTGTTTATTACATCTCTTTTTCACATAATTCCATTAATTGTTTAAAGTAGAATGTAACAGTACTTGGGAAATTGTTCATTAGAACTTGTTTTCTTATAACAGTAATTTTTTTTAATTTTTTTTAGTGAATAAAAAAAATGATATATAATAAAGTTTTATTTCCTCCCCTGTGTTTCAATTTTAAATTTAAATTAAACTAATGCTATAGATCTACTTCACTGGAACAGACATGACTTGTGTTTTAAAATAAAACAAATCTCAGAGTTCTGCCTAGAGAAATTTAGAATAGAGCAAAATTAATTTTAGGATTAGAAAAGCCAGTGTTGCAAAATACTTGTCTGAGTTATGTAAAACTCAAATACAGAGCAGAGAGGAAAACATATGGAGCTAAGTTTGGGTATATGACTGTACGGTTTCGCTAGCTAGGCCTAGGAAGGCTCTGATAAATTCTCTTACACTGTCTTAAACTCTCATAATACTTTAATGCACATCTCTAAAGGGACATTGCTATAGCATGGAACGTTTTCTCTTATTATATAATTTTCTGAAAATTCCAGAGTACAGTACCTTAATTTTGATAATGAAAGTAATTTTCTTTTGAGAACTTGGGTTACTGTAGAAGTTTAAAGCCTGTCTGTGGGTGAGATATAATTTAATCCCTTGAGTATTTAAGAAGCATTCCTGAGACTGTCATCAAAAAGCGACAAGATTAGCACTTGCAGTTTATTGACAAGATGCCTCATAGGAAAGACGTTTATCTGTAAGGGTATTGTTTTTTAAAAGGCAATAAAGTGTGTCTTAAGCTCTGGGAATGTGCACACTTTCTGAAATACAGAAAGAATGGAGCAGGTTCTTTTCATACAGCTCATGGCACAGGGACATAGCCGTTTACTGAGGTAAGAATTACATGATGATAAAACTACAAAGTAACTAATTTCCTATCAGTTAAAAATATAAGTGTTTAAGGATTAAGAAAGTCTTAACAGTCCCTGTCAAAAATTGAATTCAGACATGCTCAAAAGTAAGTCATTATTCAGCAACAAAATTGTGTCCTTACGTATATGCCTGTACCCGAATATATTTTGGAGAATGACAGAGGTTACCAGAGGGTTTGTTGTTCTTTCTGGGTTTAAAAAACTCTGGAAGAGCTAAATCATATCTTCTGTTCCAGGATTTTAGCTCTTTGCTTCCCATAATCTTTTCGAGAGAACTCCTTGTGATTAACTGGTCATAAAATCTTGTCTGCATTAACAGGTCTTTACTAATCCCATCTTCATCCCTACAAACAAACAAACACTCCGTGGTACCAATTCTACTTTCACATACCCTGGTGTGGTCCTGTTCCTATCAAAGTATTTCCTTCAGATTTATATAGCACAAATAGAAGAATAATAGATCCTTTCCTCTTATTTTATCTGTGGACTGTGCATTGAATGACTTATTTTAAAGCAGTTGTGATTCAATGGGGATGTTTTTAATTTGCTGCCTGTTCTCTTTACCTCTGAGGAAAGAATTTTGTAAATGCTGAATAATTTTAGAACATGTTTTCTTGGTTAAGGGTTGGATCATATTTTAAATTGGTTTTAAGAGGAAGGAAATCGTGTAAATGCTGTGGAATTCAGATAAGCACTGTGCATAGGAAGTAAATACTTTAATTTAGGGTGCCTAGAATTGGTAGGTCAAGCTGATGATAATAAAGGACCAAAACTTAACTTTGTTTCAAGGAACATGTAATCAATATTCACTCTCCTGTTTTATTTCCTTTTTGCTTGAGAAGTTATTTTGAAGCCGAAATGTGCAATTGCTTAAGTATTCCACAGGGTGTCATGAGGTAGTTGTTGGAATCATTAATACTTGGAGGAAAGTAAAGAAAGTAAGTGTGCAGTCCTCTGAATGCCAGTTAATGTAATTTTAGATGTGACTAATACACATGCCATAAAGTAAAAAGTTCTTAACTCATTAACACATGTATCTTATTTCTGTATCTGTATAAAATATACACACGAAGAAATATATTATAAGAGGTCATTTACAAGAGTGAGCTATTCTATGTCAGGTCTTCCCAAAAAACCTTTCTATATATACTCTTACTATTTTATAGTTTGCAGAGCAAGTGGAATCTTTGGCTCACAGCAGTAACCTGACATAGCAAAGTAGGTGTATAAAAAAGAAAAAATAAAAGGAGAGGGGAAAAAAAGAAAAAAAACACTAAGAAAAGAAAAAAAAAGTACAATACGTACATGTATAATGTAGTAGGAGGAGATTTTTTTTTACCAAAGTATGTCCCAAATTAAGTGTGTGTGATTATGGTGATATATTTTTGCATATGGAGACCAAATTTTTATTGACATTACTGTTGACTTCTGCAGAGATGCACGTGCACTGAATTCAGCTTCAGATTTGTAGAAGAATCTTTAAATACAGTTTAACAGTAATTGTGCAGGATCCTGCTTTGCTAAAATCTGGATTGCTTTAAATGGAAATGACATCTGCCATGAGAAAAATTACATTAATGAAATGAACAGCAAAACTTCATTCCAGTAGCAACAGAACGTGCTCCAAAGTGTAAAATCACTGATGAAAATAAGAATTTGCATTTCTGTTGACAGCAATAATTTGTCTGATTTTAACAGTATATTTAAAATGAGTTTTGAACAAATGATACCTTGCAGATTTAGGCATGTTTTGTTGTATTATATAAAGTGGAATACTAAAATAACAGCCTAGTTAATTTTCTTGTTACTATTTATCTGTACTAAGTATTATGGAACAAATTTTGGCTTTATGCCGAGGTGTAACAGTGAGTGGCACTGAGAGCATAGAACGAAGGGAGATTGATTCTTCTGACAGTTAATAAAATTTTGCACATATGATATAGCATACATGCTCTCTGCATTGTGCCTAGAAGGTCATAGTGCCTTACATCCATAGAATGTGATTGCCGTGACAATCAGAAGCTGAGTGCTTTTATTCAGATTTGCTTCTAAAATCCATGTGATCCTGGGGACATTTATTTATGCAAAACCTTTCTGATTTAACCACTGTAAATCATGACCAGTTTAACATACCAGTGTGCTTATAGGTAGCTTAGAAGTATGTTTAAATGCACACTAGAGGAAGAATTAGATCTGTTTAAAGCAATTTTAATATCCAAAATAGAATGACATACCTGAAATGTCCATGGAGATAAAGAAAATGAATGGAGATGGTGGCCTTGGGGTTGTTTGGGTTTTTTTTTTTGTTTGTTTCTGGGTTTGGCTTTTTGAAATATAAACATCCTGTTCTCTGACCAGGTGAGTTTCCTTCTCAGTATGGTGTCGTTGAAAGAAGAGGTTTTTAGGTAGATAGGTCATCATCATCTTCCTCAGTTTAAGGCTCACTGAACTCACTTTGACTCTTTCTTTGTCCTTCTTATTGCAACTAGAATAATCTAAAGGGGTAATTCCACACATACTTTGAATTACTGAGATAATGCAGTACCTTAAACTAAAGTGATTAATATCAGAAAATATTTAAATAATAAAATATCTGACTGCACTGAAATTTTTCCTATAATTTATTAGAAAATGATACTTTTTGGCAAAGGAAAACAAGATAGAAAGGATAGAAGTTAAAAACCATTGATATTATACCATGTAAAATCTTGGCAATATACTGAGACATAGGTGTCATGTGTGATATGGATGCGTTCAGTTGATCCCAGTGCCCAAGTCCCTCTTTGAATGTTAAGATAAGGTTGATGAATATTATGATCTGTTTTTATTTTCAGATTGAAAATCTACAGGAGCAACTTAGGGACAAAGACAAACAACTTACTAATCTAAAAGACAGAGTGAAGTCATTGCAGACGGATTCTAGTAACACAGACACAGCACTAGCAACCTTAGAAGAAGCTCTATCAGAAAAGGTAACGTTTTCTCATGGAACAGCATCATGTGCTGCTCTTGTGGGTGAAGTGTGTTCAGAAAATGTCTGTTTAAGTTGGTCTGGCACCTATAACAAAGCCTACGGGCCCTGTCAGGAAAGCAGGTGGCTCTGTTCTGGTAGGGTGAGCAGGAAGTGATTCCCGGCTGATGAACTGAAACAGGATTCTGTGGTAAAGAAGGATGTCCTTTTAAATGGGGACGGAGGAAATGGCCCACAACATGGGAGGACTTTCCCTTAGTCAATAGGATGAGTGGTTGTTTCCTGAAAGAACAGAAAGACATGGGCATTTGACTTAAAGAAGGTGGAGTTTTGGTATTTTTATGACTTTGTGATCTTGATTATCCTGTTGTTTTGTCTATTAAGCAGAGCCTAACTGAAGAGACTGTACCAACTGTTACCTTGGCTTGCTGTTAGCACTGTTGGTTTCCAACACTTAATTTATAAGAGAAACTGTATTTCATTAAAAAAAATGGAGAATTACTTTTTTTTTAAAAAAAAAAAACAAACCCACACCTATATGCCTTTAATTTCAAAATACTTAGCAGAAGGAATAAAGGGATAAATCTGGACTGTTTAAATTAGTGGCAACATTCCTACCAGTTTCGGTGAGGTCAGGGTTTATCTTCCAGTTAACTTTGAATACAAGGTAATCCAAGTAAATCTATATGCCAAAAAAGTTAGTAC
Source organism: Tauraco erythrolophus (assembly GCF_009769465.1). Classification (NCBI taxonomy): domain Eukaryota; kingdom Metazoa; phylum Chordata; class Aves; order Musophagiformes; family Musophagidae; genus Tauraco; species Tauraco erythrolophus. The sequence goes on from NC_141476.1 coordinate 14,699,792, forward strand.
AATTATCCACTTTTTGCAGCTCACAGATGTTAAAATGTATCATTTAAATGTGCACAGGTGAGTGCAACTAATTAAACTGTTGTGTGTCATTCTGCGGTGTGTAATCCTAGGAAGGTATTTGTGACTGTACACAACTTTAAAATGCCACTGTGGTGTTGGCACTAACACCTAAATTGCTAATGTTGGATTTTTGATCTCTTTGTATGTTTAATCACCTTACTAACATTTGCTTGATCAACAACAGTGAAAAAAAATGGCGTTACTGTTACTTCTGTGGCTTCATCTGGATAAGCTTACAGTATTTATGCTGTAAAGAAAGTACATGCATTTTCTTAATCTTTCACTGCTAATCTGGACACAGTGCTCACCAATCTCACAGTATATTATTAAAAAAAAAAGTCACGAAGTACTTTTTAATCTGTTTTTCCTCCTTGTAAACTGTCTTTTGTGGATTAGTCTATGTTGCCCATAAAGGCAGCTGGGAGTTTAAAACAGTCCTTTAACCATCATGCTACTGTTGTCAATGTAGAAGGCAGAGTAAGTGTCACACTGCAAACTTGCCAGTTCTTCTGTGCAACTGAGCATGAAGCAGATTGTCAAAAGCCAAAGAAATGTTGTATCCAGTTTTCTGCCTCAGCTATATCTGCAGCACTTCAGAGAAAATGCAGTTATGCAATATTTCTTGGCTGGGGTAATTTCCTAAGTTGCAATCTGTCTTCAATTGTAATGTATTTCTCTGTTGAAAATATTAATTAATGACAGTTTGCCAGGGTTCAGAGTAGAAGCAGCAAGTGTGGAGATATCGAATAGAATGTGTATAGTTGTCTTCTTACTACCAGAAATACAGGGTTAAAACCAAACCCAAATTAATAAGTGTTGGTGCAATTAGTTGTTTTCAAGTAATTTTGTACCACTAATATTCTAAAATCTGTTGAAATAAATGTAAACTAACATATACACGTAAAAGGTTTTGTTTTGTATGTATCTGAAAAGAAAATTTCCTATTATTTTCAGACATACAAATTGTCAATTTTTACTAAACTCAGGATGCATTATTTTTTAATATTGTAGTGAGGATTTGTCTTAGAGATTGTTTAAAATTGTCCTATAGAATTGCTTTGTTTATACGATAACTCAAAATGTGACAACGCTAGAGACCCTGACAGCATGGAAATTTTGTGTCAAGCTTTGCTTGATTGCTGTAATAAAGACTCAAAGTCCAATAAATGATGCCAGTTTTAATGTTTTGGAAAAGTTAGATACTTCTCTGAAATGTGTTTTTGCGATTCATGTCTACTTCATTTGGAATTGCATGGATATATACAAACAGACTTTTTTAAAGAATCGGTGTGATCAGTGGTTTTTCCAAAAGGAATTGATTGGAACTCAAGTGGGGTCTCTAAGGTCGAATTCTAAGTTGTCACTGCTTAGACAGTCAGCTGGGAATGGCATCGTTCCTGCAGTGTCTGCAGCCTGCTCTGAGACACATATACAGTGAATACTATGGGGTGTTTTCCTCTGCCACAGACATTTCAGTCTTTTTGCAGCTGATGCTTTTGAGAAGTGGCATGAAGCTGAGTTGTGCTGTGGTGTCTGGTGATTGTTTCAATCACTTATGGCGAGATGGTTACTTATAAAAGTTAGGTGGCAGTATACGAAGGGAAGAACTCTATACGTAAGTAGATAAGCCTGTGCTTATCATTCTATATTACTTCAGAAATACTGCTTTGTTAACCTGCGGAAAAGATACACAGAATCATTAAATAGCCTTTTTCTACAAATGAGCTTTTTAACTCAGTGTCAATAATTTTATGGCATGCCCAAATCATATGCAAATTAGTGTCTGCATTAGAATGGGAACATGTGAATTGAATTTTTACACAAATTGAATTTTAAACAAATTTTCCATTTGTTTGCATTTGTGTTATTTTCCTATGACTATTTTTCTGTCTTTTGATATCTGTAAGTGTAATTAAATTATTAATTAAATAATTAATATTTCTCCAATTTCTGAACAGCTATATAACAACAATATAGCTCCTTCACAGTTACTGGATGATTTACAGTGACTGACAGGTAGCAATACTGATGATAAACTTAAAAATCTAGAATAGAGAATATCAGTTTTAAAGGACTTAAATACTGCCTTGTCCTTTAAGTTCTTTGGCTGAATTTGCTTATGAGAGGATCCTGTTATACAAACTCTACTTCATGATGATTCTAGTGGATATTTTTGTGTTTGTGGTTTTTTTTTTTTTTCCAAATGTGTGACCAGTCACTATGTGCTACTGGGAAATCTTTTTACAGTTCGGGAATGATTAGTATATTAGATAAAAAAAAAAAAGGAGAAAAGCAACACTGCAGAGTAGAATTAATATGAGCTTTTGAGAAACAGAATACTTGATATTAGAGCATTAGACACAATGATGAGTTGAGGAGACATAATGAGGAAGTTCCCAGGCTGAAGGCATTTCTCTGTGGGATTTTGATTATTTATTGTACAGAGAAACGATGCACAATTTCTTTCCCATTGTAAGCTTCTTCAAGGCCATGCTTTCAAGAGTAGGTTTCTGAATGTTAATTGTAGTCTTTGGGGTGTACTTATACATTGAAAGAAGCCGATAGGCGGCATCTCGAAGTTCTAAATGAGGCATTTTGTCTAGTTTTCCTAGTGCATCAGTAGAAGTACTTTTATCAATTTAAATTTGTAATGCTGTCAAGAAAGGATGCTGCTTTCATTTATGAATACCTGATTTCTGTGGAAATATATTATGGTTTTTGGTGTTTGTGTTTTTCTTTACCTAGAAATTATATCAGGCATAGTTGGCAGCTGTATCATCTTGTTTTATACTCTGAGATTAGGCACAATTTTTGGCTTATCTTAATTGTTTCTTCAATTCAATAGTTTTCAGAATTTTAATTAAAAAAATAATGAGCAAAATACTCCAAGAGCAGCATGGGAAACTCTTTTAAAATAAAAATTGAATTTATTTATACCAGTTTAGTTAACCACAATTCACTAAAATTGGATTTAATTGGTTTTCTATGGGAAGAAAAAGATGTTGAAACATCATCATATGATATGAACGAATTCTAAAACTAGTTTTTAAGTCCAGAACTCAGTTGTTTGAGCATTCATGTTTTCCCTGCATTGTTCTTGAAAATACTCAGATCAAGATTTTGGCTCTGAAATAGGAAATAGAGCTCCCTGTTCTTCAAGAAAATAGATTTTTTTTTTTTTTTTCCAAGTATCTGTCTCTTTTATTTTTTCCATATTTAGTGATTAGGTAGCTTGATAACACTGAGAAATTACTGTAGACGTCTATGAGAAACAAATCAGCACAACTTTAGTCACATTTGAGTGCATTTTAGAATCAAACTGAAAAAGAGCTTCATTCGGTTCCTTGCCACTAAGTTTGGAGCCTCTCCTAAACACTGAAAATTCTTAACAACAATAAATGTTACACTGCAATAAACAAAAATAAATTTACTCCTATTTAAAAACAAAAAAGTTGGAAAATCAGAATATGCAAACCGCTATCAGCTTCCTTGATGTTTTAACAAGAAACTTTTCAAAGAATATCTCAGCTCTTGGACTGGCCCAAAGCAGCTCAAGAGGTTGCTTTCATGAAGCTGATATTTATAAAGTTGGTCCTACTGTAGCAGCATACAGCAGATAAGCAATGGAGCATGTCTGATAATGGAGCTATATGCTGTGGCAATTCAGTTCCTGCTTCTGTGATAAAGTGCAAATAGATTAGACCTGTGAGGTCCTAGATTAGTGTGTATGGAAAGCTTGCCAATGCAAATAAGACTGAAACAAGAGCACATTGTTGGGATTTCTGGAGGTTAGCTGTTAATCAAGTAAAACATGCTATATTAGGGCCTTTTAACACGCTTTTGACATTTTAGCCTATGCAGCTGACAGATAAATTAGTCGTCTTTTGTGATTGACTGAGAAAAAAATTATACTGTTCATTAATAAGATGAAATAGTGTTAGATTTAATTGTTATAGAAAAAAAATCATTTAGGGTAGATAAATCTTCAAGAAGAAATTGCTGTAAAACTAAGTCTGAATGTAACTAGGTGGATTCTGAATAAACTTGAAGTTATTTAGTATCACTTATCATCCCTTTCTTGCATATGTATATAGCAAAAGCCAGCTGATAATAACATTTAAAAAAAACCCAGTATATTTGCTGGTTTGTAATTTGTGTAATACTCAACAATGTTGCTGTTGAAGGACCTTCATTCTGTATGAACATGTTCCTACCTGAGATCCTGGCAGGTGTGAGTCAAAGGGAGATTTTGCCGTTGGGCTGAAGGAGGCCAGGAATCAGGCAGAAGTGCAGTGCCAGGGGTCTCTGCGTAGACGGTTGATGCTGTCTTGGAAACAGATTTCATGACAGGCAGCCTGCTACCTTTAGTTTTGACCATATCTTTTTTTACTGCATGCTGAGTGGAACGTAGTATGTCATCAATGTGTATTTCTTGCTGAATGGATGAAGTAGAGACATGAGCTCTATGTGAGTAGTCAGCACTGCGTTCGTTCTGTGAAGATTCTAGCAGTAACACTGATTTGGTAACCGCATGTGTTCGGTGAGCTAGGTTGTGAAAGGGAGTCCCTGATGTCAGGGGAGAAGTGAAGCTGTGAACTTCCAGCCCTTTGAAAGGTTTTCCTTAGGAACCGGGTAGGAAAAAATAACTATACCAATGTCCTTATTACAAGATTATTCAGTATAGTGCTAATTATTTTCCAATAATTCAAATTCCAAAGATTGAAAATACATTTATTTACAAACCTAACTCTTTATTTGGTAAAGATCTTCATCTAATTGTTTTAAACCTTCTAATAATATTTAACATTTGTTTTACTAATACATATAATTATATATAAAATACTCGATGTGATGCGTTTTTAAAAATTTTGACTGTTGGTGAAGCAAATTATTACAGCTGGAAACCAGTATTTTATAACTGGAAGAAAAAAATAATTTGTTAGATGAACATAAAATGTTTGAAATGGCTCTATAAGGATTATATTTGAAATATATCACGTTTTGCTCTTAGGCCTAGTTTTACATCCAGTAATAGATTAGTCATTTAGCAAGCATCTGTGAAGATTAATATCCCACATCTGCTTTTGATACTTGATCTTAACAGCTCATGTTGCATAATGTTTATGTGTAACATTTGCTATATAAACATGATGCAAGTTGATTTTTTAAATATTAGAATAAAAATTAGGCAATAGAATTTTAATTTAAACCTTGATATTAGAATATGCTTATTTACACTTACACTGAGATCTGCAATTAGTTTCTCTGATAGCAACCACGAACATTAGAGACTTTCCAAATAACTAAAGACCAATATGAGAACCTGAATCTTTCTGGTTTTTTAAATGACATTTAAGTATTTTAAGGGAAATGCATTAAAGTAAAGTAAGTGTCACCAAGTTTTAAATCAGTAATTTAAAAATATATGTATCATTCATATAGAAACTGATTATCAGTTTTAAACTTTATACATGCAGATAATATGGCATTTAAATGATAGGAGAGTGAATAAATGGGCGATCTTCAACAGATGCTTAGTGAAAGACAGATATATAGAAGCTGAAAATAAAGAGGACACTTACAGAAAGCTTCCCAGTCTCCTGAAAACACTGTGTTCCATTTTCTAGCAAGTAGATCCTTTGCTATGCAGTATGACAGGAGGAACAGACAAGAAGCAGGGGCAGTGGACAATTGTCTGCAGAGTTGCTGATGTGGTCAGTGTTACAAAGGGATGAATTGTGAAAGTGGGGAGAGAGAGGACTGAGCAGAAGAGAAGCAACCAGTGTTTGAGGTACACAATCTAGAAATGTCTCTGCCTATTCCACAAAACCAATGAGACTGGAAGAGACCTCTGGAGATATCTAGTCCAAGCCAGCTGCTCAAAGCAGAGTCAACTAGAGCAATTTGCTCAGGATCTTTCAGCTGGGTTTTGAATACCTCCAAGGCTGGAGATGGCTGGGATGAAAATCGCAGCCTTATGTTTAGGTCCTTGATATGCATATAAGTGTTAACAGTTGGCTTTTAGTGAAATATACCTTGAGCTTAAAAACCACGGAAGCAATCTTCAAAAGATCCTCTAGGACTTGGAGGAACATCATACCTAGCGTATGAAAAAAAGAATTAATAACCCGATCATCTGAACAGTATATGCTTTTTAAAAGTGCTGTTATTATTCAGCGAACTTTGATAATGAATTAATTTTTTCTTTCACTGTAATGCTAAGTTTATTACAATAAGAATGGGATTATACAGCTGCTGAAATGTTGCTTGCATTGTAACGTTTGTTGACATACAATAACCTCAGCTGAGAGTATATTGATAGGGACAAAGGTAAACTATATATATCTGTGTAGTGTATATATATATCTTTGTATCTTCAGCTTGTGTGCTTGTACATATGTGGCAGTATAAGGAATCATGGACAGTGGGAATTAGCATGAGATTTTTCTCTTTCTCATAATCAGTCTTGTGCAGTCCCATGAAATAGTATTTCAAGTATTGATCCCACTCTTCAACTCCTCCTTGGAGGTTTCAAGCAGAAGTACAAAAGGACTTGAATAGGGTCCATGAGCATGCTGATGGTTGTACCTGAGCTGCGCCCTCTGGTAGCATACAACTTCATCAGTCAGGATGTAGGTTTGTCCCATGTAGGTTAACTTTCCTAAATGATGTTGCTTCCACTGCCTCCCTGACTACCACTTCCAGAATGATACTAGTAGTAGATGATGGTAGTTCCCCTCATACTCTGCTTAAATTGACTTATTCCCAATTCAAATACAATTGTAGTGGTTATTTTATTTTACCTTAAGTATTTCTTTCTGATTAGTATTTGCATCCTTCAAGAACTGGTGGAATGTGATTTGAAGAACGTAATCAAAGCTTAACAAAACCATACTACTGCATCTGCTTTTTACGTTTCACCCTTTGAATTCGTCACCCAATTCTTGACTGTAACTTTCAGTAATCCTTATGATAGTAACTGGAAGTCAGCAAAATATTTAAAAATGTGGTTAAGTTGAAATGTGTGTTGGGTTATTGTTAATTAGATGGAGAAAATCTTCCTTGGATATCGTAAGTTGTATCAGGGTACTTTTTGTGTGTCTTGGACAACATTTTTTGTCCTCAATATAATACATTTAAACTGTAAGTCACTGGTAATTAACAAGTGATTGATTTCTAATCAGATTTGGAACCTTGAAAACCTCTTGCAACCACTATAGAGGCTACTGGCATTCAAAATCATAACCAAATTAAGGCTGAGTAAGCCATTCATGGCCTCTCTGTTTTAAAACTTTTATTCAAGACTTCAATCACTTACGAATACAGAAAATACGTTACTGAGATGAATAACTTTCCATATCTATCACAAGACTAAACATATTCGTATCGGTATAGATACTTAATGAAGTTTCTGTACTGTGTTACTCATATCAAGTATTTAAAACCTTGATCTGAAATTTTTGAAATCAGAGGAAATCTTGCATTCACTTTAATACCATTAACTCAATCATCCCTGCTTCTGAAGGTTGATTTTTCCAAGTGCTACTCAATGTAAAGAAATTTTATTCTGTCTTTTCTTAAAATGATTCCCAACTTTTCCATTTTGCAATTCTTTCCCTTGTTAGGAAAGATAATAGAGCGCTTGAAGGAGCAAAGGGAGCGAGATGACAGAGAAAGACTTGAAGAAATTGAATCTTATAAAAAAGAAAACAAAGACCTGAAGGAGAAAGTTAATGCTTTACAAGCTGAACTGACAGAAAAAGAGGTCAGTCTTTTCAGTAAAATCTATATTCTTCTATCTATGTCATTATGATGAAAGAAAGTGCATTAGGATTACTCTTGAATCATTTTAAGTACTGAAATTCCACCACTTCAGAGATGAGCTTCTGACCTGCTGTTTTCCTAAGCGTTCTTCACAGTCCTCACTTTTGTACATAAAATACTACTTCAGTTTTTGCATAGTTGTCTGTCATTATCTCTACTTTTTCCTTTACATAAGCCTCCAGTAGACTCAAATATTCCATTGCTGCTCCTGTTTTCATTTGTCAGTTAGAGCAATAGACTTCAAAGTAATTGTACCTCCAGAATATGATGTCAATTTGTCTGTATTATGAACGTTTCTGTGTTTCACTGCATGACAGCTCTTGTGGTTCCAATTGGTTGTATTCTCAAAACGATGTCTTTTGCTATCAATCCTTATCTTTGTCAGCTCTTTTTGGGGAAGGGGAGGGGGAACAGGATCCAAGTGATTATTAAGTTGGCAATAAGTTAGTGTCCCGGTGACTAGGAATTAACTTTTTACTCTTGGTCATTTTTCAGTCTAGTTTAATCGATCTCAAAGAACATGCATCTTCATTGGCATCAGCAGGGCTGAAAAGAGACTCCAAACTTAAGTCTTTAGAAATAGCCATAGAACAAAAGAAAGAAGAGTGTAGTAAGTTGGAAGCACAGTTGAAAAAGGTAAGTTCCATCTTGAAACAAACAAACAAAACAATCAGAAAAACAAAAAATCAACATCCCACCCCCTCATTTTGAAAAGATGTGCTTATTTACTCTTCTGGAGTAAATCTAAAATCTACCCATCTTATGCTGTTTACTGATGCTCGCATCAAATACTGCTAACTTTTTCTTAAGAGGCTTGTACCAAAGCCACTAGGGAACCTCAGAAATTACCTTGAATACCTATATGAGGGAATTCTGAGAAGCTGCTACAGATAGATGAACTGGGAGCAGGACATTGGAGGGGAAGTAGAAGGAGAGAAAGAAATTACCAAACCGGCAATTTCTTTGTATATGAATTTATACCACTATTAGAAGTAGACTGAACTGTTTGTAGCATGGGAAAAAATTGAAGGCTTATCCAAGAAATTCTATACTCCAAATCAAAAAAGTCTTCTTCCAAAATGGAAACTCTATCTAGGTTTTATTTTGGCGTTTTTATGGCTTTGTTGATGAAGATGTTTGTGATAAGCAAAATAATGCATAATTCATCTCAGCTAGCATTTCAGTATTTCTATTCAGCAAGTAGTGGAAGGAAGCATTTAAAGGAAAACATACAAATCCTGTATTTTATAACATGATTTTATTTAATTGATGCATTAAAATAGTTTTTGCTTAAACGATTTGCAAGTTTGATGCCTTTTCTACCATACGTTGTTTCTCTGACCTTTTTCTGTGTCTTTCGGTAATGTCTGCTCTCATTGTTTGAACATCAATCTCATGGCGTATTCGATGGGTTTAGGCATTATGTTTGCCTTCTGTAATTCATGACTAAGTGTATGTCAAACATGAATTTTTTTAAATTTATATCTAATGTTTCATTTTCTAGAAAAGAACATTTATTTGTTCTATGAATGTTACCACTGTTAGGATAAAATTCTGACACTCTTTTACCCAGGTTGAATAGAATCCTGCTCTGTGTTTAGCATTGTTTCAGTAGCCTTACCTGTGAAGAAGGTATTGCAAAGTATAAAGGATACCAGAGTGTAAACCTTGTACTTCTATTATTTTTTTAATATAAGAAAGAATATGTGCAATTAGGTGCCCGTGGTACATGCTTGGTTGTGGAGAGGAAGGAAGGGAATCTTTTTCAATAAAAATATACAAAAGCTTTTAATGGAAACACAACTACTTTAAATGTTTTGGTAGTTTATAAATGCTATAGATTTCAGAATGAAAATATACGAAGAAGCTGTTTCTCTGCAAGTCCTTTATTTTGTTTTCTTTTGTTAGAAATGTTTGTCTACTTTGCACTTCACTACAAAATATGCTTCGTTACAATCTGAAATATTTTCTTCACTTAACTAGTTAAACCTAGAAAAGCACAGATCACTTAAAAATAATCAAAATCCTCTTGAAGGACTTGAAATCTTAAGTCAATGTTTAATGGCTGGACATATAAACACATCATACAGTCATGGAAAAATAAGCACTTATAAAAATAAGAGAGTGTCCTGGGACGTCTTTTGTATAAAAGGGGAGTATGTTCTCTGTGTATAAATACAAAGGATTATTAAATGAAAGTTGAAAACATAATAGTTTTATTATATCATAAATAGAGCATAAAGCCCCAATGGAAATTCACCCACCGTTTGTAGGAGACCAGGTATTTCCACAATAAAATGTAGTTACACCTTCTTTGTGGGCATGTTTAGTTGAACAGAAACAGTGACTGTTAATGATAGTAGACTCCAAACAGTAATTTTCAATTCACATTTTCTCTAATAAAATACTTTATGTTCAAACCTGTAAATATCCTGTGGTTAAAAGTAATTGGTCCCCAGAAAACTACCTTCACACTGGTTCACTCCTTAGGAAACTAACCGAAACAGAAATCCGAGTTGTTCTTGCGTATGTCTGAGTTAGAGTAGGAGGGAACATCAACATAGTTCGGAGTAAATTAACCTGCATGTCCCACAAGTGTGCTTATGTATGAACATTAACCACTACGGAAGCTAGAAGGAATGGGCACAGTTTATATCTTTTTCAAAAGTGACTCCAAGGGGCTGTCTGTTACTTTTGAGAAATTTGAACGCAGCTTCCATGTTACTCCTCTCTCTAAAAATATCATAGAGAAGGAACTTTTCATTTTGGTATTCTAAATCATTATACTTTAATGTTGATTTATACGTTTTAACAAATTATACTAATAAATATGAAGACAGTGTTCTGTGTGCATTTGCTAGGAGTTTTCCGTGAGCACAAATGGCAATAAGTACTATGACTGAAAAATGGTTCAAGGAGTAAGTCCAAACCAATATGTAATTTTTTTTTAAAAAAGTTATTTCAAAAGTTTCTCTTCCCTTGTTTCCTGTCCTTGGTTTTGGAGAGGATTCATTTATTGATAATAAAAATGCTTTTCATTGAGTCTGATTAGATCCAAATATTTTGCAGTATTACATAACTGAATTGTTTGCATGTTCAGCAGGAGAAAACATGCTGATTCTAAAACCACTGTTTTGATTTTATAGAGTAGGCACATTTCAAAAAATAATTAATAGGCTATTCCTAAAAAGTAATTATTCATGTGACTGTGCTATATTTTGGTACACAAAATAATGTTTAAAACCATAGACATACTAGATAAACTTTTGTGAGGAAGATTATGGATTGAAATTTATAAAATTTTTAAAAAATCTAAAATCCAGAAGAATGCTCAGTGCTTTATTTTTGCCAAAATTCCACAGACTTTTTGTTGACTTACTTTGTGCTGCTGCTAGTGAAAGAACAGCAGCAATTACCTAGTAGGTAGCTAAGTGTTTTATATATATATATATATGTGTGTGTGTATATATATATAAAGCTTATTATCCACTCTAGAATTTCCTCCTTTTGTTGTTGTTCATTATCTTAAATTTACTTGCTTACTGACATGTTTGCAGTTGCCTAAAGTACTTTTTGCCAAGCTGTACTGTTTGAAAGTCATTCTGCATAGAAAATTCAGTCTTGTGTTAAACAAAAGGAAAGTAATAAATTTAATGATACAATTTAATTAATCTTTATTATTACCATCTTTGAAGCTTTGGTGATAAATTGCAGCCTCAGCCAAAAGCACTTCTTGTGATTCATTGCTTGAGACCCGCACTTAATGTATCATCAAAAGTGGACACCCTTTCTTTATTTCATGGGTTATTTAACTTGAGAAAGGGAAAGTAACACAAACCTTAAATTTCTTACTCCAGCTATTCTTTTTTAGGAGCCAAAGTCAACATTTATGTTTCCCCAGTGCCTCTCACTTTCACCAAGGAATGTTTAGAATCTTAAATTTCTACTTTTTTATGAGAAGTTCTTGTGTGCAAATGCACTGGTTTTGTTGAGCTAATGCTGTTTTCCTGGATCTTTCCTTCTTTTCCTGTCTGTGCTTCACCTCCCTTCCAACTTTGCAATGTAGCAAGCTGAACAGTTGTTCAATCAGATGTACAATCCAGTAAGTTCTTTTTTTCAAATGCCCGCTGTAACATATGAAAGCATGAGGATCCGTTACCTTACTGTGTTGTGCTCTTCCTCTGTGGAGCTTTGCAGAACACTTCTGATGCTCACTATGCTATATTCATTATATCCAAACAAATGAACTTTGTGGACTTCAAGGCCATTTTAAGAACATGAAATGTAATAAATAGGTACATACAGTATTTCTGAAAAAATAAACATCCTAGCCTTTAGGTCCTCAACTTCTCCATTAGAAAAAGCATGCAGATTTTTTTTTTTGCTTTGCTTTTTTAATTCCACCTTCTGCAATACTTTATTTGATCCTTCAAACTTAAACTGCATAAATTAGAACTTATTTATCTAAAGTGACTGAATTAATTATGTAAATAATAATATCTAGAAGTGACTGGTACTATTTTCAGAAGTCCGTATGATTAAAATAGTTCAGGTGGGTTTTACTCATAAAAGACTGTATATATTCAGCACATGTCCATTAAGAATAGGAAGCATTGTATTTAATCGAAGAAATGCTGAAATACGAAATGATGAAACACAAAATGATGAACGCAAAGGGCAGAATTTGAAAAGCCAAACAGTATTACTTTGGCTTGTTTAGCATTATTATTCATAGATTCATAGATTTCTAGGTTGGAAAGACCCTTAGAGATCATCGAGTCCAACCATCCCTAATCCCCGTTAACCATATTCTCAAGTAGATCATCCACCCTTATTCTTAAACACATCCAGGGATGGGGGGGCCTCAACCACCTCCCTGGGCAGCCTATTCCAGTGGCTGACAACCCTTTCAGAGAAGAAATACTTCCTAACATCCAACCTGAATCTCCCCTGACTAAGCTTATGCCCATTTCCTCTTGTTCTATCACCCATCACTAATGTAAAGAGCCCTTCCCCCACCTCCCCACCATCTTTTCTCAAGTATTTATAGGCCGTAATCAGGTCTCCCCTCAGCCTCCTCTTCTCTAGGCTAAACAGCCCCAACTCCCTCAGCCGCTCCTCATAAGTTTTTATTTTCCAACCCCTTGACCAGTTTAGTCGCCCTTCTTTGGACTCGCTCCAGGAGCTCAATATCTCTCTTAAAGCGAGGGGCCCAAAACTGGACACAATATTCCAGGTGCGGCCTCACCAGTGCCGAGTATAGTGGCAGGATCACTTCCCTGCTCCTGCTGATCACACTATTCTTGATACACGCCAGTATCCCATTGGCCTTTTTGGCCACCTGGGCACACTGCTGGCTCATATCAAGCCGGTAGTCAACCAAGACCCCCAGGTCCTTCTCCGCCAGGCAGCTTTCCAGCCACTCTTCCCCAAGCCTATAGCGATGCTTGGGGTTTTTATACCCCAAGTGAAGGACTCTGCACTTGGCCTTATTAAAGCTCATGCCATTGGCCTCAGCCCAACGATCCAGTCTGTTCAAATCCCTCTGAAGGGCCTCCCTGCCCTCGAGCAGATCGACACAGCCTCCCTTGGTGTCATCCACAAATTTACTGAGGGTACATTCAATCCCCTCATCCAGGTCATTGATAAAGATGTTAAACAGAACTGGACCCAGCACTGAGCCCTGGGGAACCCCACTGGTGACCGGCCTCCAGCCGGATTTAGCCCCATTTACCACCACTCTTTGGGCCCAGCCGTCCAGCCAGTTTTTAACCCAAAGGAGGGTGTGCCTGTCCAGGCCAGCAGTTATCAGTTTCTCAACCAGAACACTATGAGAAACTGTATCAAAGGCTTTACTGAGGTCTAGGAAAACTACATCCACAGCCCTTCCCTCGTCAACCAGGTGGGTCACCCTGTCATAGAAGGTGATCAGGTTTGATTGGCAAGACCTGCCTTTCATAAACCCATGTTGACTGGGCCTGATCACCCGGTTAACCTGTATGTGCTCATTAATAGCACTCAAGATAACCTGTTCCATGACTTTGCCCGTCACCGAGGTCAAACTGACAGGCCTGTAGTTCCCCGATCCTCCTTCCGCCCTTTTTTGTAAATGGGGGTAACACCCATCCAGCCTCCAGTCCAGTGGAACTTCCCCAGTGAGCCAAGACTGTCCAAAGATAATGGACAGGGGTTTGGCAATGACATCCACCAGCTCTCTCAGAACTCTCGGGTGGATATTCTTGCGAGCGTCTGCTTTAATTGCACAATATCTACCCTTTTGACCTGACTGTTCCTTTTTCAATTTGAGGAAGAGCAGTAACAAACATTCTCTCTGCAGAGAACAGTTTTCATTTTTTTTTTGGCTGAGACTGTTACTTTTAATGTGCTATGAGCATCACAGAACAGAAAAAATGATGTAACTGTAATAGCAATTTGCAAGCTATGGTTTACATAGTAATCATAGTTGGAACCTACTGTGTAATCGGATAGTATATATAGAAGAACTGGTTTTGTGTCTTAAGTAATGTGATACTGTGCATTAGGGAAAGTATTGCCCTCACTGAAGTCAATGGGAATTTTGCCATTAATGTCAGTGGATCAGGATTCCAGCTTTGGAGTCTATTATTGCAAAGTTTTGTAGCTTCTAGCCATGTCAGAGCTATCTCATGACTTATGCATGGAAAAAGAGACTCCCTCATAATGTGCTGCATTTACTTTTAAAGTTACTGGTTAACTGTGTTTAGAAACTAGTTACAAATTGATTGTAAGTAGCATAAGACCCGATTATCACCTCTGCCATCCAGCACACTGCTGGTCAAAGAGCTTTTTCCTTTGAATAATGAACGCCTTTGTTTTCCTGTATCATCTTGGATCACCTCTCTGGTAGTTATGTTTCTATTCTTATCATTTGCACTCCTGCTGTGCATGTATTTTCAGACTGGAGTCTTTTTTGTGTTAGTTTTTATCTTGATTTTCATAAATGCTTTCCAGTCATTATTTCAATATTAGTTATTCTGTTGTATGGAATTAGTTTGTTACTTCCTGGTCTATTTGTGTGTGGTATTCTAAAGTCAATCAGTCCTTTTCTTTATTTTTTCTGCCTTTATATGGTCAATTTTCAAAAGGACAGACTGTTGGCAGTTGCAAAATAATGGATGCAAGATCTTTTTCCTTTGGCACTGTGCAGCATTGTATATCCATGAGAAAGGTTTTATTAAATAAACTCTTCTTCCTCATCATCTTTCTTCTCCTGCTTGTATGTATCAGTCAGCTTCTATCAATGTGAGTAGTAATGATCCTTTTCTCCCCCAAAACCACCTAAGATCTTGAAATAAAATCATGATTTGGTTGAAGTCAATGGCAACACATTCTTTGAATTCCACAAGGCCAAGATTTCATCTTTGTTCTTTGAGGTGGCAAAATAGCAGTTACTTCAAACATTTTTTTTTTTGTACTGCAAATCACTATGATACTTTGTTTAATAGAAAGTTTCCTTTTTTTTCCCTGAGAATAAAAATGTTATAAAAAAAAAGATGGCAATCTAATCTTGAAATTCGGAAGTTTTAATGCTCTTTGTTTACACGTGTGAGAGAAATAACAGTCAATCTCTGAGAAGGCCTCTTTTAAGCCATGCAGTAGTATAGCATTTTTTTCTGTGGTGGAATGTTTTTCTACAATGCCACACAGGTATCAACTTCAACACTTTCATTTATTGCTGAATCTAATGTTTTTAAAATACAGCAATGGATAGTGTTATATATTATACCCGTTTGCATACCAAAGCGGAGATGATACAGAAGGGGTGTGAATCCTGCATACATTATAGCAAATGATTCCACAATGCATTCACCTGTGAGTAAGATGTGAAGAGAATTGGGCACACGTTTTTTCATGAAATACCCAATGAATTCTTGTGCAAAATTGATTAAAAGTTACATGGTTGTTTTTGTACTTTAATGAAAATATAGTGATGTACTTAGTTTGGAGTTCTGGTGAAGCTTTTTCTGAATAATAAAGACTTAATTTTCCAATACTCCATCAGAGCAATGTCAGATTAAAATTTAAAGTACTTGCAGAATCCACTCTAAATTGCTTAGAGCAGTCCTTGAAGTTAAAGAAAAAAACCTTGAATTTTAAGGACACTACAAAAAATTAGGGTGACAGCAATTTTTTTGTAGTTTATCATTGAAAGTAATAAAATTTGAAGGATCTTACAAAGTAATTTCTTGCATGGAAATTCTGTAGTTCCATTTATTTTTTTTATGAAGTACTTGGTTGATTTCGGTGTATGTTTGCGTCTGAAGCCTTGAAAACGAAATACTGTGCTATCCATCCATTTCTGTTACGCAGAATAATGCATGCATGACTATACCATAAAATTTCAATAGACTAAAAAATTCATGTTGCATGTCTGTGTCACACTATTATCGTGTTTCTGTAGAAAATTTGTGGTTTACATAAGGAAATGCTACTTTACTTCTAGAACAGATACATAATTACTGTAAAAATTAGTGAATTTCTAATAGTAGTGATGTGCTGGTTTTGTTGAATTTCAAAAATAACATAAAACAACACAGTCACAAGACTGACAGACAGAACAACATAAACTATGTTAGTTTGAAAGTAGCCTAATCTGCATGCACAAGTATTATCATTTACAGACACAGATTAAGATCAATTACTTTGCTGCTGAAAGGTATGCATGAACCAGTTGCTCTTAGCCATAAATTCCCATAAACCAGAAAATATATTTTCCCCAAGAAAACAGAGAACTTAGGGAGAAAAAGGGGGACACAAATGAAAAAAGGGATGAAAGAGAGGACAGCGGTAATAGGTAGAAACTTTTGATTCATGTGATAACTGTGCAGCTTCTGGTTAGAAGTGATCCAAGCCTGTCTCCCAAAGCCTGCAAAAAGCCAAAGAAATCTGCCCTGTCCGAGTGAGAGCAGAGTCAATATCAGTCGAACTGCCTTTCATCTCCTTTGGGCTGACTGTTTGACCTCAAAAGTCAAGTTCCATCTGTCAACAAATCACCCCTGATCTGTACATAAAAATTAAAAAAAAAAAAAGTGCCTAGTTCAAATACAATGGCACTCTCATAAGTAATTCTATGCCTTTGTCCTGGGAATGTCAGATGGATTGTGTTTTGCTCTCTTGTAGTATCAGCAGCTTTGTTTACAATGTGAGGATTCCCTTCAAGGGACTCATTACAAATTAGAGTACCACCTGCAGAAAGCTTAAAAAAAAATGTTTTGTGTTTTTGTGCTCCATTTTAACCAACTTTCCTTTCCTCCTTCTTTAAGGCAATGTTGTCAAAATCTGATTCCTGCCAATAGTCCAAAAATATTCTATAGGAAGTGCTTGTAAAAGTAGAGGCGACCAACTTAATCTGGGATCTTTTAATTTTTTTTTTTTCTGATTAGAATAATCTTATACTTGTCTTTGAACTGAATACTGATACTAATTTATATGTGACATTATGGATAACTGTGCTGCACCTTAAAACCCTGTATAGGTTGGATACCTTCTCATATTGGATTTAATCATATTTTATAGGTTCCACTTCCTGTTGGAACCATAGGGAAATAAAATTACCAAGTTTGTGCTACGTAATTTTCTAAAAACACATTCCACCAACATGGAATGACATGAGTACCACAGAAAGCACAAGAATTGACAATACTTTGGCAGCTTAACATTCATTTCCTTTGCATGCTTATTGAGCTAGGATTATAGGGCTAAACTGAAGATATCATTATAATCTATTATTTCAGGTGATGTTTTAGTTATAAGCTGGCAGTAGATAATTGTTCAGTCATTTCTGAGCTGCTGTGTGACAGAAATATTCTGCTAGTTGAATGTTTGGCATCTTTGCATTGGTGACATAATCATATTATTTTCATGAATGATGCATTTTGTTGCTCACCAGACTGGGCTGCAGCTCCAAGGATGTGGTTGCATCTTCTGCAGCCAGGAGGAAATGGCCCGCCTTTTGTAGGCAGGGCCTAAACCTTAATTAGATAATTACAAGCCAGCTGGGTGATAGCCATACATTTTCATCATAGAAAGTCCAGTGTGGCAATGAAAGCTGAAAAAAGTCAGGCTTCTCTAGCTCTTCTGCATTGGTTCTTGTCCTGGGTTAACACCAGGGTAAAAGTGCCTGGGGGGGGGGGGGGGAAATTTGAGCTTAAGCTGAGAGTTCCCGTGTGCTAAAGCGAAGAAAAGACTGGTTAGAGGCAGGAAGGTGGGTGTTTTGCCTGTTCATGAAATGATGAAAGCAAGGCTGGTAAATGAACAGAAGAGAAAACAAGGTGACGGAGAAATACGAAAGAAGGGACAGCTTCTTAGGTTTCTTAGTATCTTAAAGGCAGGAATTGGGTTGCATTTTTTTTTTCTGAGAGTGAATTTACCTTTACCAACATATGGCATTATTTTTATTCTTCACAAAGAACACTTAGTGTTTGTTCTGGAGAGGTAAAACATTGTCTGATTTCTTAGAGTATTTCTGAGTACTATGTTTACTTCAAAAATTGCAAAGCTAGCTGAAAGTAGATTCTTGACACAATTAACACCAAGTATAAAATAAATCAAAGTTTATTATTAAAGCAGGAAGATTTATGAGGGTGAAAAGAAATCTGTTGCTAGCATCTCACCCAAACGCAAAATCAAGATACTCTTTGGATGTTACCTTCAAATGAGCTCTGTGTTAGAGAAGTCCTGTATCTGCATAGAATTCAAGGCTGGAGCATGTATTATTATCTAAATAGAGAATTTGAAGAGCAAGGCAGTAAGTTTAATAGGCTTCTAATGTCATTCCCTTGGCTTATTTGGTAACCAAGTATTTCTTTGAAATAAAATCTCATAGTGGGATAAATAACACTTAAAATCTACTTTTTTTCTTATTATCCTCATGCTTAAATGATATGTTACATGCAAACCTCCTAAGTTTCTTCCCTAGTAATTTCAATTTTTTAATTGTTGTATTTATACTAAACTCAGATTGTTTTTTATTTACACAGAAAATTTTAACCATTGCCAAAGAGTATGAACCATCTAGTATTTGTAGTTTATATTAATTCTTTCCAAAACACGCATGTTTCATTATGATCTGCATTTCTTCCATTGCTTGCTTGCATTGTCTATTCCCTGAAATTGAGATACGTAAGTCCAGACATCTTCTCTGCATAATAAGATAGTTGGAGGCCCTTCAGTTCTAAATATCCTGAATATCTGTAAAATTCCTCTATGTTAGACAATGTTACCTGAATTTTCTATGTTTAATGTGCACTGCCTTAAACTATTGTTTTTTCCTTGCCTGCTCTTTCCAGAGTGCAATTAGGAATAATGGAAGCAAGGGGTAGGCTAAGCATTGCAGTGCATTGTTGTTTCCATCTGTCTGTGATTATTCCAGCCACAGTTTCAAGCACTCGATGCCAGATCATGCTCCCATTGACGTTAATTGGGTTTTTGCCATTAGGTTTGATGGGAGTAAGATTGGGTTCTGCACTGTTGTTGTTGTACTCATTGCGTCCTTTCTTGTCTGTGAAACTGCCACCCATCCATGCATGTGTTTGCCAGGTTTGTGCCGTTTTCACCAATGGGCTTGTTCTTCTGATGTTTCAGGTTAAGTATTAATAATAAAAGAAAAAGGATTATTGGGTAACAATGTCTGCTGAAAGCAACTTTTTAGTTTATTGGCTTGTCTTTTAAAATAGCTCTGCATAAAAATTTCTTTTAAATTCTTTGTATCAAACTGCATTTGAAACATCTGGTGATACAGATTACAATATGTATATATGTATCCGTGTGTGTATATATACACATGGACAAAGTGTACGTGTGTATATATATAGGGAAGAGAGAGAATATGCTTTATTAAGAAACTTGCCTGCATATTTGAAATACTTTAAAGGTTAATGTGAATTAAATTAATTACAAGGTGATTTTTATATTTAAAACTAACACCCTTAAAATATGGTCACTTTAATTTGTAAAAAAAACTTAATAAATCCCCGCTCCCTTCAGATGTAGCTGTTGACTATCATTTTGGACTAGGAAGATGTTTTCATTCCTTTTTATAATGCTTCAGTAGAAAGTATTGTCATCGGACAGAAATACCCATAATCCTTTTTAATGAAAATTTGAATTCCGAGACTGAAGAAGTAAGGATCTTAACAGCTATGTAAATTATTGTCATCCTTATTTCTCTTACAATATTGATTCTGAAGGCTCATGAGGCTGAAGAGGAGGCACGGAGTAATCAGAATTTGCAGACGAATGAAACAGCTTGACAAAGAGGCATCGTACTATAGAGAAGAATGTGGCAAAGCTCAGGCTGAGGTTGACAGACTTCTAGAAATACTCAAGGAAGTAGAGAATGAGAAGAATGACAAAGATAAGAAAATTGCTGAGTTAGAAAGGTAATTCTTGTATTATTGTCTTACATGTAGTGGCGTTTTTATTTACTTGATCTCATTGCAGAGCAGAGAAGTTCAGAATATGCTTTTTAACAGGGTATTTGTTATGTCTTGTAAAATTGAATCAGAAAAGAAAAAATGGCTACCTGAGGACTGCATCTCCTGTCTGCTTGCTCTGGAACAATTTAAGGTTTCCACTTTTTTAGTAGTCTTTATAAAAGGAATTCGTATAAGAAAAGCCATACACAATATACAGTGGCAACAACCCTCCAGAAAACCTTGTTTGTGAACAACCCTGTCTTTCTAGTAACTGGTAAATCAAAATTGTCCCACGCATTCGTTCAATGGGAACAGCATCACTAGTTCTCAGAGGTCCTGAAAAGTACTGGTAAGTATTTCTAACAGTTTCATGGCTATTAATAATAGCTGTAACCATTCCTCAGTCGTTCTGTAGTCTTTGTCCATTTCAAATGAATATTTTCTGACTTTGATCATGCAGTGTTTGGTCTTCTTTCTGGGAAAGCTGTACAGTCTTTCCTTAGTGAGACAAGAGGGTTTGGAATGGTTGTTTGGCACACTTCATGGTTCAAAAACAGAAGTTTAAGGGATCTTATTGTGATTATTGCTATAGTTCCAGTCAAGACATAGCACTGCTTTGTCCCATAAGAGAGAGTTACAATGAAAGGAGAAGATCTGCTGGCAGTGTTGGTTACCTTAGGGGGAGGAAACAGCCCTGCTTGGAAAGGAAGATGTGTAGAGCATCTTTTACTGATGATCTTATCATCCTTCACAGTTATCTGTTGCCAAATCTTAGCTTTCTCTGCAGACACTTGGCAAGGTTTAATAATGATAATAATGAATGATATATCATCATCAATCAAAGTGTCATGAGAACCAAGACCTCCAATTTAAAGTGAGAAAAGAACATTTGTACTCGAAATAGAACTGAGTATTTACATAAGGACAAATTCTATTTGCAGTTATCAGTAATGAAGGGTTGTCACTTGTGCACCGTGACTGTGAGTTGTGCCTAAACGCTCCAAGATCCTAAAGCAGCATATCGGAAAAAGATAACATGATTAGTGAATTTGTGTGGTCGAGAAAGTGCTGCCAATTCCACCCATCGGTGCATGTACCGTAGGGCAATTACAGACCTAGGCTTGTAATAGGTGTGACCAAGCCAGTGGAAACAGACTGTATAGTTTTTACAGAAGCAGTAACTGATATTTTCATCGGGTATAAATCCTACTGAATTACTGGTGACACTATATGCAATAGTTGACATGCCGAACTTTTATTCAAGAGGATAATCTTGAGATGTGTTAAGAAACAATCATATATGTATCGATGCTCGAATAGTAAAATGACAAGATTAAGATGTGAATATGATGAAATAGTGAAGCTTGTGATCTCAAATTTTTAGTAAATGTTCATTTGATTTAATTATTTTAGATAAAAGAGAGAGAAAGAATTTGTATAGATTGGTAGATTTATTTGAATTACATTGAGAACTGTTGATTACAAAGAAACAAGGAACCAAGGGCTGCAGAGATATGTCTATGACCTTGTCAGCATACAACCTCTTATTGTCTGAGAACCCCATAATGAGTTATGTAATGGACATAATTTTCCGGTTTTGCGTGTTTCTTTTTTTTTTTTTTTAATTCAATGCACTTTTATCAGTGAAATCTCGGGACACCAGTTTCCTGTCTGTTATTGTTGATGAGGGGTGTTAGTTCAGTGTTCTGCACTAACTTTTCAGAAAATAGTTTGGTACTGCTGAGTAAGCACAGACTTTTTGAACAGGATATACTGTACCTTGAATGTGATGAAGTAGTTGAGCTTTCCTACAAACCTTTAAGTGCTTCTGTAATGCTTACTGTAAAGATATCTGTGGCATGACCTTCTAAGGACAGTAGTATGTTGCAATTTTGAGGAATAATCATGCTCTAAGATTTGTTTGTGAATTCTATTAACTTTAATGCAGTTTCTCACTTGATTTAACTTTGGTAG
Organism: Tauraco erythrolophus; assembly: GCF_009769465.1. Lineage (NCBI taxonomy): Eukaryota > Metazoa > Chordata > Aves > Musophagiformes > Musophagidae > Tauraco > Tauraco erythrolophus. Next base: position 14,722,105 of record NC_141476.1, read on the forward strand.
AGCTTTCAAGATGAATTCCAAATTCCTACACACATAGTATGTATAAATTAATCATGGTAAACTAGAAAAAAAAAAAGGATTTACGTAAAACCTATCTATCTATTATTGAGTAACGGAGTATTAAAGCTACTTTCCACCATGCATAAGCACAGGCGCAAATGCGTTGATTGGTGCAGTAAGGCTGGCAATCTGCCAGCAATATAAAGGTGTAATAGGGAAATATTTTTAGAGAGTGGGTATCTAACCCTTCTTACTAATCAGGCTCATATTAGGTTTCTCTAAAATTTGATTTATTTGATCTCCCTCTTCCTAATTTTGAAGAACATTGGCCTAAAGATCTAAATCTATATATAACTGTGCCACCTGCTGGTGTCCCTAGAAAGGGAACTTCAACAAAGTTCCCATTTCTAGGGGTTAGGTGGAGCATAAATTGCTGTAACATTTTATGAAGTGCTACTACTTCTGCTTGTAATGACTGCTTGATTAGCTCATTGTTGAAGGGAAGAGGTGGAGCCAAAGCTCAGTTTACCCACTTTATGGGAATAAAGCATTGAGAAAATGGCTGGAACTTTAAGAGAAACATATTTGAAACCTTCTTGTTCCGCTGTTTTTGTAATTCATATAATGTGCTCTAGATTGATATTTTTTCTTTTTACTTTTGCCCCCCTTTTTTTTTTCCTTGCTCAGAAACAACATATCTTCAGCATTTCCCCTGACTTTAGATGCAAGAGCTTCTCTGGGTTTTGTAGCAAATAGAATGCTCTTTTGACATGTATATGTTGGTTAATAGCTTGCTGAGATCCATGCACACTGCTATGCCAGTCTCTTTACATTGCAAGATAATTGCAACAACATAAACTCTCAAAATCTCTAAACATAAATTTCTGAAAGAGTTATAGTCTAGAGTAGTGTAAGCTATAGGTAGCTGCATGATATTTATTGTATTCACATATAAATGAATCAGCATGAGACGAACTGTATAAATCCTTACAAGTAAAAAGGTTTGTAATAAAGTTATCGTTTACAAATTCAAATAAGAATTAAAACAAGATAATGAATACTGATGTTCTACTATTTATCAGAAAGTATTGACACAGTGTGTCAAACACTCAAGAGTAGAAATATCTGCTTCAAGATACGGACAATTAAATTTATAAGTGTATGCTATTCAACAGATGAACATTACTAATAATCCTGAAAAGATTTCCTGGGAATAGTCATTCTTCTGGTGTTTACTGTGATTTTCTTGGCTCAGAAACTCACACTTCCGAGTTGCATCACTTACAATTCATGATTCATACTATTTCCTCATATATACAAACATATTGGTCTATTCTTAAATTACTCCATATATATTAATTTTGGGTTTTATGGCTTCTTAGTACTACATAGGAGAACCAGTTCCCTTCTCCTATACTAAAACTGGTCGATAACTTTTATTACATCTTTCGTGATTTATCTGTTTATAATGAGAATAAGTTAAAATTAAAAATTTAAATGCAATATATCCCAATATATTTACTTTCGATAAACTTAGCTTGATTTTTTTTCTCTGATTTTCTTGATGAAGGAAATGTGGTGTGGTGTTTTGGTTTGGTGGTGGTTGGTTTTTTTTTTTTAAATAATGTAAATGAAACTGGGTAAGATAGTGATCAGCTTAATTTTAATGTAAGGGCTTAGCCAAAGGGAGGTAAGTGTAGCTGAAAAGGAACTGTCAGGATGGAAGGAGTATATTGTTTAATGCTTTTATTAATGGTGTTAGAATGAAAAGTATGTTTATGAAATATGCTAGGGAGTTTGATTCATGCAGTTCAGTGAAATACAATAGTACAAAATGCACGATTATGAAGTAGGGTGAGTAAGACTGCCTGCTGTAAGCTAAGAATAATCCTTGATACAGTTTAGGAAGAGAAAGATTGGGTGAATTTGCTTATGGCAGTGTCGTTATGAGCCATCTAAATAATGACGCAGACATCTAAATAATGAGGTGGGAATCCTGATATGTCAGAATAAATGTTTGTGGTGAGGATGGGAAGGTATTAATGTCATCAAGCACTGGCAAGACTCCATGTGGAACAACCACTGTATAATTCTTGTCAGTCATATTCGAGAAGGTTAGATTAAAACTGGGAACAGGTGCAAGAGGGCTGGTAGGATAATTAAGGCAGTGGAGTGCTCATGTCACAGGAGGAGTCTAAACAACAGTGGTTGTTTCTCGGGCAAAACAAAGACTCAGCAGGGATGCTTGTTCTCTATAAATATGTGAAGGGGTAAGCACTGCGGTGAAAGAAGTAATTTAAGTAAAAGAATGTTGGCACGTAACACAATGGGTATAAATTACCCAATAATATATTTAGACTGAAAAGAGAAAGAAAGGAAGAGAAAGTTTTCTAATTCTCAGAGGAATGAAGGCTCTGGAACAGCTTTCTAAAAGAAACAGAGGGAATGAGAAACCAAAGTGGTTTGAAGATGCAGCTTGATAAATTTCTGAACCTTATTATGGCATGCGGCTGTCTTCAGTTGCATGCACAAGTTCAGTCCTCAGAACCAGATTCTTCCTCACAGTTTTGTGCTCTTAGAAGGCCAGTGTGCTGTTAGCAACCTGCGTGCATGCCATTTCTGTGTTAGCTTTACCTTACTTAACATTCTGTAAATATCTGTGCAAGCACATTGCTTATATCGAGTGGTTCCTTAGGATGAGAACTATAACTAAGTGCTCTCAGAATGCAAGAAATGCAGGTATCCAACTGCCTCTGTTGTGCCCTTTGGGTTAAATCAGAACGACTGGGAGAAAAAGGACACTGTATGGGCGTGTGCGAAGCTGAGGATGAAAAAGGAGCAGAGAGGCTGCCCTTGCTCATAGGTCCTGGCACTGTAAACGACATTCCAGCTGTTCTCTGGAACCTCATTTAATGGGATGACAAATTCCATGCAGGAATGTGATGTTTAACAGGAAAACAATAGATTAAGAATTACTTTCTCAGGCAGGGCCATATTTAAAAATCCCTTGTCAATGGCTTTGAATGCCCTTACTGGAGAGACCAGACTGCCTATCAAGCCGCAAAATGCATGTTCAGGACACAGTGATCTTTTAACTTTAGTCATCCCCAGGGAAACAGGAGTTTGGGCAAAGGCTGGTAAGAAGAGATAGAGCAGAATTAGCATGTTACCTACCCTCCTTTGAGAAAACTGGCCATCAACTAACCTGTCTGGTAAAGGATAAATATTGTAATCCTGATCAGACTGCTGGTGGTTTAAGAATAAACGCTGTAGCTTGATGATGAAGCAATGAGAAAATAGTGTCGATTGCAAATTCTTGGATCTGCTTTTCTCCAGTAATATGTTAGATGCTTGGTCATTTGCTTGACTGAGTGTAGCTTCTCAGCAAAGCTTACAACAAGCTGAAAGTTCATTTAAAAATACTGTACTAGCTATGAGAAAAAAGCAGTTTGTCTTTAAACAAGCAGTTTCATTTTCTGTTATCCAGTTCTCATATGCAGTGATAAGTTTTGGGTAATGACACTATAGATGCACATTTAAGCTCCTGAGGTGTTCAGGCTGCAATTAATTCATGCTTCATTCTGAATGATTTGGATTTGAATTTTGATGAGAATAAGTCCACACAGCACTGACAATTTATTGCATAAATGACAAAACATCAGCATATGGAATAATTGTGTTCAAAAAAAGTATATTTGTTGCTTTAAAAAGAAAATTCCCTTTCATAAGCGAATGAAAAACTGTGCGCCAGTGACAGAATTAAGGATTAGTCTAGCTGGGTGTCAGGCAGGGATCTTTTTTTTGGTTGTACTCTAATTGAAAGGGCATGTTTAGTGTTTTTTAACAAATAAATTATCAAGAATTGGGGTATTTTCAGTGACGAAGTATTAACCTTATTCTTCAGACTGAAGATAAAAATTGCTGTCAGAATTAGAAGGGCCACTATTTCTGGGGGTTGGGAGAAGCGTGGGCAAATCTCTGTCTTGGATTATTAGGGACAGTGCTTCTGAACTTCTAAATAATACCTTTGAAACAAGCTGCCAAATTGTTTAGCTGTTTCGGCTTTCATGGAAAGATTTCATGAATGTGGGTCATGAAACCTATGTCGGTTCAAAAAAAAGACTTCATGGTATATGATGAGACATTTGTCCTGGCAACAAATACTACTACCAATATCCATCTAATTTATTTGTTCCATTTAGTGTGTGTATGCGTTCGGCTGGTTATAAATATGGATGGTTTTCCACAGTCCACAAATGACAAGGTGCTATTTTACTTTGAAATTTCTATTTTTTTCAGTGCGCAGCAAGGATATACTGCTGCAGAAATTTATTTCTCACTTTCCCTTCCCTTTCCTTTTCTTTTTTTTTTTTAAATAAAATCTGCTGATATAACATCTGCTTGTTATATTTTTAAAAAACTAATATGTTCCTCCCTTTATTCTCTTTTGCTGTCTTCCTCCCTCTCTGTTTTTCTCCAAACTGCTGCTTCCATCCCTACTCCAACCAGCTTGACTTCCAGGTCAGTATTTCTGCTCTCCTATTTAATTGCTCCTTCCACAATGAAGGTTTTCATTGATGGTTCATTTATTGGCCTTTTTAATTTCATGTTGGTAACTTCGGTTTGTCTTTTTTTTTGTTTGTTTGTTTGTTTTTATTTGCATTGTTCCTATTGTGAAGTTTTTGGTCATTCCATTTCTAGATCAGAAACTTTGCAGTAAATGAATGCTTTTTGTCACAAGCCTGTAAGAAAAAATGTTTATTAACAACATATTCAATTCGTATGTTGTTTTGTGTGAAGATTTTTTTCTTCTTTCAGTTTTACTTTTATTGTCTTTGTTTAGTGAGTTCAACATTAGGAATAACTTTTTGGTAGACAACCCAACACAGTAGATAATGGATCGAACCATAACAATAGTGTACAGAGAGATTTATACTTACAATCAGAGACTTAATACTTTATGGTCACCACTTTTACTGTATTGCAAACATAGTAGGAGGAGTTGGAGCAGTTCAGCTTCCGGTTCAGACACTTGTAGCTGTTTGTGCTGGCCAGATTCTGGACCAGCACATAACCACAAGAGATGTGTATGTATGTGTGTTTTATAAGCTGTGTTTGTATATAGCATCATCTAGTCAGATTCATGTTTCGCTTTCTTCCGGGTTTTAGATTAGTTTAGCTAATGTTTGTGCTTGTGCACTGTTTTTGAGTAATCTTATCAAGTACTATTACATGTCTTGTGGTGCTTGTTGAAAGTAAAAATTGATCTAGTCAACATTGTTTTGTCTTAGTAAGCCTTATCAGTTTTTCTTTCTCATGCTTATGAATGACTGTAAAGTGTAAATTAGTGAGGTCTTAAAACATCTACTTGATATTTTAGAAACTAATAACTTATATGATTTGGACTACAGGTTAATCTGCTTCTTCGTTCCTTCATTCATTTCAGAGAGTGGCTTTTTTTTTTGTAATTTTTCCTGTGACAGGTATTTGAGACAGTTCTATACTTTTAAGCTCATCTCATGTTTTTCAATTTCTGAAACTGGTGATTGAAACTTGTACAAAGCTTTGTCTCCAGTACTGAAGGAGCTTTACTTTAGGCAGGAACAAACCTGATTTTCAATCGTGATCAAGGTAGAAAGTGGCTACTTATTCATAGATCAATTGGACTGGAATATAAAGGAGGATGTACACTGCAAAGACTTCCCAGGTGGATTTCATAGAATCGTAGAATGCTTTGGGTTGCAAGGGACCTTAAAGATCATTTAGTTCCACCCCTTCCTGCCATGGGCAGGTACTAAAGTTTTGCATTTGCAGATATGTTTCCAAGTATCAGGTTGCCATGCAGCACATTTGACTAAAATCATAGCAAATGTCCAATCTGCCTTTATAATGTGTTCATAGCTGAAGTTTTCAGAATTTTTATGTCAATATATGCTTACTGCACGGCATTGTTCTCAATTCATATAGAAGCAGAGCTTGCCAGTTTGGGAGAGTTTTGCTATCTTAGTGTGAAACCGAGCACAGTTCACATTTCACAGTTCACACGTGTCAGAGTACTTTCAGACATGGATGCCTCTGTGCCATTTTGCAAAATATTGACACGACAAGAGGTTTTTTTGTTTGTTGTTTTTTGCTTTTTTTTTCCTGATGTGCTTTAATACACATCACAATCACAAATTACTTTCCAGCTGGAAAATTTTGTTTCTGAAATTTGAGGCTTATTGATTTCAGTAATGAATCAGATGAACCATTTCTTTCTGTTGTCTATCCACTACAAGCAAATTTTCATGTACTTGAATGGATAGTTATTACACCTGCATTGTAAAAATACTTAAACAATTTATTTTCAGAATCTTTCTTCTAGAAATTAATTAAATGTATTTACTCTGGAGTTTGCTATAATGAAGTTGTTGTCTGGATGTGACTACTATAGCATTTCTATCAGAACATACTTACTTTGAAAAATTTCTCTAGCCAGAGAGAGCTTAAAGAAAGGTATTACGCTATGCGATTGTCATTATGGTTGATTTCACTGGAATTCAGTGATTGGTATGCAGAAACATTTGTTCAGCAGTTGGAGGTGCAATTTCTGTTGTGTTTTATTGACCTAAAAAACCAGCTGACCTTGCTGAAGCAAACTGTCCTCATAACCCTGCCAACTTTCATCCCTGGAGTCCTAAATAAGTTTGTAGCGTATGATTAGAGTTTATTGTGGGATTTCAGTGAAGTGTTAAGTTTTTGCAGCTTGAATCGTCATTAAGGTCAAAACTTAATTTAAGAAACAGCTCTATTAATTTCTTTAATTTCTGCTAATCAATATGTTCTGTGTCATTTTATTCATCTGTACTTGTATAGGATTAGAATGCGTAGAAAAATGCTACATCTGTTTTGTAGTATGACAGGCTATTGATGCTGAGGGCAGACAAGAAAATCAAATGCATTGACATAACGCGCCCTCCCGTGCACATTTGCCTACTCAATAAAAATATTCCGAGCACAAGAATCAGTATAATAACTTTTTTTTTTCATTTAGGTTACAGCAGGTTATATACTTTCTGAACTTTTCTGCCTGCAGATAAAGAAGAGAGAGAGGTTTTTTCCATCTATAATATACTGACCAGTGCTAGAAATTTTCCCACCAGCTTCTGATGTTGGCCTTCCTAATTGTTTCTGTGGGAGGCTAGAGCTCAATGAGATGTGTGAGACAAGGTTTAACGGAGTTTTAAATTTAACTTATGAGCCTTCCACAGTTTTGTCAAATGTCAGTTTGATGGTTCCAAGGGCAGAGTGATATGTTGTTCAAAGATAATTTCCCTGGAGAAATTGAGATAGTGTACTAATGAAAACTGAGAGAAACTGTGATATATGTTACTCTTCTGAGAGACTGGTTATTCTGAGTGAGAAACACAGTTGTCACATTGGATAACAGGCAAATTGTTGTCATGTCTTTCTGTTTTAGTCTGTTTCCTACATGTACAGAATCAACGTTTTAACATTGTGGACATTTTAATATTCAAACATTTTGAAAGAGATGAAGATTTGAGGAGAGGTTATTTACATTTATCTGATTACATATATGATTTGAATTTGTGTATGTTTACTTTTCATTTTATTCAAGAAATAGTAAAGTAGAAAATTTTTTTCCTTGGAATTCTGCTTCCTTTTAAAAAAGAAAGTAAAATAATATTACAAATAAGTAGAAAAGATAAACAATAAAAAGATACAACAGGTCCCTGGGACATGATAATGCATTGCTGTTCATTTTTAGCCCACTCACTCCTTTCTGAGACAGTTAGAAATGGATTATTTAAATAAGAAAGAATATTTTGTAATTTCTCAGTGATGTGCTTTTTGGAGAGGTTTCATTTGGACTGTAATACTCTGTGGAAGTAAATGGATATACAGCATAAACTGGATATGAAGAGAAAAGGGCTCTACATCACTGAAAGAAAAATACCCGCTTTGGGCTTGATTGGACCTGAGATCACAATTCTGTGTTAGGGAAGAGGGAACATAAGGAACCGTTACTCTTTCTGTTTCATGGTTACTAATTTCCAAACAGCAGTATTTCTTATGCTTCTCCAGACCTGCTGCTTCCACTAGTTTTCTCCGGGGGGGGAAGATCTACAGAGATTATTTCTTTACCTCTTGAATGTGTGAATAAAGTAGCCACACAGCACTCCTCAGCGGCCCTTGGTGACTGCCAGGGTACAATGCTGTCAGGATTCCCTGTGTACAGTGGAGGGGTGTGTGTGTGAAGAATCATGGTAAGATAGCACAGCTTACCCTCAAAAAGCTGTGACTGAAAAGAGACAGGGGAACTAAATTTAGGAATTAGGCCGTTGGTGGAGCCACTTCTTCCACTTGCGTTGTTCGCTTCCATAATGCAGGAGTGACATGCCTGGACAAGGTGATTGTGGCTGTATTGAAATGCTCTGATGTGAATTTATAGTAAGGGGAAGTTAGTATGTCAAAACAAGAAGTCATACAAAGTGTACCTGATTTCTTTGGAGGTCTGAAGAGGCTACTGCAAAAGCATGGGAAGTTTGATTTCTGTATTGAATGATAATGGCTGGATTGATCCTGAGAACTACTAGATTGAGCCAGGAGCTGCATTCAAATTAAATTCAAAAGTAAATTGCAATGAAACTTGAAGGCAGCAGAGGAGGTTTGATCTTGATTGCCGTCAGGCTGAGCTAGACATGCTGTGGAGAAATTGGATGCAGAGAGTAACTGGACAGAGTCAGGAGTTGCTTTGGTGTTTTTTTTTTTTTTTGGGGGGGGGGGATTTTTTTTTTCTTTGAGGGGTGTTGAGATTTGTTTGTTTGTTTATTTTAAAAGAAAAAAAAAAAGAAAAAAGCTTACCTGGACAACAGCTGGAAAGGACCTGATGAAGCAGCAGCAGGACTGCAACTCCTTGGTTGCAAATACCAGACGACAAACTATTTCCACTTACTGGTTACAGTTATGACTAATGGTATCAATTAATAAAATAGCTGAGCAAGCAATTGCCGTATTAAATCAGATCAAATATTCCTTCTCATCTAGTGTCCTGTCATCAGCAGTATTTTTTTTTTTTTTTAAAAGAACAACATCAGAAGAAAATGCAGAACAATCCTTGGTGTACGAGATATGTGTGACAGATGAGTCTTCTGGTATGGATTTCACACATGTTCTCATAAAGTGTCATCCAGTAAGAATGTGCTTAGAAAGACAGTAGTGCAATGCACTGTACTGGAGTTTCGGTGGTTGTGGTGCAGATATGTGTTGAAACAAAGTGATATGAACCATAGTTTGGAACAGGACTTTAGTAGGTCTTTTTCATTCATACATTATCCTCGTGGATATTTCTAGGATCTCTCTAGGGCTTTGGAGGGAACTGTGTCAGACTAAACACTTCTTAAAGATTTTGGAAAACTTCCCAGATTGTGTGTTAGGTAAATTCTTTCTCCCACATTTTTGTCTTTGAGGTGAGAAATGTTTCAGTGACTTCTGTGACACTCGCTTTATTTCTACCAGGCAGAGTTGTTGGTTCTCTCAAGGCAACAATAGCACTTTTGTGGTACATTTGGAGGCAAAATAGTGGTCACACTGAAGCACTGTCGTAATCTCAGTAGTAAGAAATCTTAAACCAGGCTTCAAACATTCGAAATAATGAGATTTAAAGGGAGAAAAAAAAAAGAAAAAGAAAGGATTATTTGAATTTGTGGCTTTTTTTTTTTTTTTTAAACCCAGTAATAGAATCACCTTGTATTTTTCAGACCTATAGATCTGTGTGGGCTGCAGACTTGCTCCTTTGAGTGAAACTGAAATAGCTATGTAATCCATTTGTAACAGGAGCTGGGAATGTAATGAAAACATTGACTATAGTAAAATTCATTTATCTTAACTGATAACCCTGGGCATTACAGTATTTTTGCATTCACTGGAGAATTAGGGATGTGGGAATCAAATTCTTTGGAGATTTTAAAAAAATATTGTTTGGTTTGGATGACTTCTTTTTTGTCCATTGTTTGCACTGGTTATTTTGATTCCAGTCCTTTGTATCAACATAGAGAGAACACAGAAGGTTCTTCTCAGTTCTCCTGGTGAGTAGATGGAGTATGAACTGTGGCATGGAGTTGGCCTAGTCTCAGCTTCAGCTGAATGGCAGAAAGACCAAGAGTTCTTCTTCAGGAAGAGATGACAATATTGACTACTTACAATATTCTCAGAGCTGTATAGCAGAATAGTGGCCTTGTTACCAAAAGATAAAGTCAGTTTGGCCAAAGTTTACCAGAGAGTATTACCTTCCTCTGAGTTCTCTCGTCCAAAAGGCAACAAATTTTACTCAGTTGTCACAAACTTATTTCATAAGGGAAGGTCTTAATGTCCCCCGTTAGCCCCTGGTAGCAAGGGCAATCCAGCCCCAGTGTGACAATGTTTTCCTATCTCTCCAGGAGGCATCCACTCACTTTCCTTTGCCATGGAGGCTGAGCAACTCCCATTTGTGTCACTGTAGAATGGGTATTTTTTTCAGGTAGAAGATCAGATAGCACCACTGTAAAAATGAAATTGTGTCACAGGGTCAGACGTAGGGTGGTAGGTTATGTTGTTACACAGTTTGGGAGTTTAAGCAATTATAAAGGCAATTAGTTCAGGTGGTTGAAGTCTTGCTCATACTCCTTTTCAGTCAGAAGTAGAGAAGGGAAAATACAGTTCTTCTACTGAGAAAAGGAAAAGAGTAGGAATAAGATCTGTAGATTTTCCGCTTTGGAATAGTGAGAGCAAGAAGGGCAGAAGTGAGACAGGATTTTTTTTTTTTTCTCCTATACGATGATAATAAGTTAGTCAGACATGTAAAGGGAATCCCTGGCATCTGGGGTTGAAGTATTCCTCCAATATGTGGCCTTTATGATAACAGATATGGAAAAAATTCTGTTTTTTACTTTTAAATCTGTCTAAACAAAAATCGAGGAATGATTTTTTTTTTTTCTTTAGGAAGTCTTCATTCAAAACACTTTACTCGTACGTGCCTATTTAGAGGTCTGTATTAATCTCTGAGCTTTTCATGTTGGTCTATCAAGTTTTCACATTAAATGCAGAAAGACTCCTAAATTCAAACGCAGCAGAAGAATTGTTGTGTTTTGTTTCAAATGACTTAATAGCTTTGAAATAGAGAACGGAGCTGACTTATCCCAATGTTATACTTTAGTTCCAGATGAATTGGTATAAGCCGTGTCATCCTTAAGGCAGACAATTATCTGGCTGCTTATATTCTCAGCATTTGGGTGCATTGTAGAGTGTTACCAAATGGAATAAAGAGGCTGTGCAGAGAAAGTATTACAACTTTTGGCACCGTTTTTAAAAAAGTAACAGATATTCTTAGCAGCTTCGTCATCAGACCATTAGAATAACTAAAGAGACAAACCCCAAATGAAATAATACTCTGGAGAGGGTAATGTATTAGAAGTGGTAAATTACTTAATTGTAGTTTTGGGACTTTCTTAGGCTCCATTCCACAGATGTTGGCTTATTTTGTGAGTGGAGTATATTGTATCAGTGGTGAATATGCGTGGTGTGGTTGTCGAGTTTTGGTAGGGCATCAATGAAACAGTTCATTCTGGTACATTTAGTCCTGCAACATATATACATTTTTTTGTGTGTTTTGAAGATTCCCTATTGGAAGAACCAGACAGCTGCTTTGTACCATTGTTTTTCCCTTTTTGCTGTTGCAGCTGTGACACACCTTACTTCATATACTCTTCTTCAGATCCTCTTCTTTGCAGCTTTGGACATACTGATTCTTTTCTCACTCTTAACAGATGCACTTAGCAATAAACAGTTGCGTTCTGTGTCTCTGTAACATGACATGTTTGCTAGTCGGTGGATCTCGCAGAAAAAAAATTATTGTGTACTATGGTGAGCTGGCTTTGCAGTTTTGCTGTCAGTAGATTTCTTTTTACAAGGAAAAGGCAAAATGCTTATGAAATAAAATGTTGTTATTTTATATGTTAATAAATTCTAATCTGATTTCTTCCTGTGGTTATGATCATTACTCTCCATTTTTTATTGGTGCATAAAGCTAGATGAATGATTTGGCCTGGAACATACAAGCGGTCTAGCTTCTGAGCATCATCTACATCATTAAAAAAAGGGCTAGTCCCAATATAATTTTTCACCATCAAGGGAGAAAGAAGAAAATTTATTTTGAAGCTCAGCTCTCTTGGATGTGCTGGTTGTGTCAAACTAATTAACTTCTTCATGGTTGGGATGATTGCTTTTTTTTTTTCATTTAAGGTATTCTTTGATTTTTTTTATCATCATGACAATTGTATTAGTTAACAAAAAGAAAATGAGAGAAGTTAAGAATAAGGAAAAGCCCCAGATTAAAAAATGTTTTGGATACTAATAATTCTTTAAGTTATAGAATCTGAATTTAAAAAAACCCTCAAGTTGAAAGTTTCTGTAAATGAAATGACAGCACAGGAAGATACTAGTTTTTTATTAGTGTATCATAAATCTTAGGGTGACTGGAGTCTAACTTATTTAATAAATTTAGCAGTCAAGCATAAGGGCTTTCTTTTAGAAAAATGATGGTTATTTGAGGTATGTTATGTTTTCTTTGTGATATCAAAATTGCAGCCTGCCATGGATATAGGTTTTGTTATCATGATAATACCTGTTTTCCCCAGACAAATCCATCTATGGGTTGTGAGTGAGTAAACAGTGTCCCTGTGTATTTGTGTCAGGAATGTGTCTGTCAGTAGCCCTCTTAACATCTCTTGTGATGTTTACAGTTTGCTAGAGTCTAACCAGTCTTAGGTTTTTAGGTTTATAGATTGGTGGTAGCAAATACATTTATATGCAGGAAAATGCCAGAAACAAAACTTTGTTCATATCTTAATGGAAATTGTGTCTTACGGATTTAGTGGAGTTGGATCTGAATTTTAAAGAATTATGCTTATGCCGTTGTTTTAGTCTTGACCCATGCATACTGTCATTTCTAAGACACTGAGAACTGAACTGTTGGAAGCATTTCTACTGAGTCTTACTGAAGTAATGTAGTTCAGAATGGACATTCACATGGACAGGATTTATAGGATGAGGTCTTCTGCATGACTAGCTACTGAGATCCAGAGTGCCTAGTAAAATGTTAAGATTCGTTTTGTTGCTCAGAGAAGTGTAATGTTTGTAAAGTTGTGGACTATTTATAAAAGAGAAAGATATGGTCTGTTAAAATAATATTTTTCTTTCAAGTAATGATATTGGTACTATTCTACACAGTGCTTGCCTAGAACAATAGGTGAAGATATTTGTTATTTAAGATAAGCATACTGGATTAAATATTAGAATGTATTTTGAGACTTTCTTATTTTGTAGAAATTACTTGTTTTGACTATTTCACTTATTTTTTTTTTCTTGGATACGTTCTTTGGTAAGTTTATTACACTCTGATTTTTGATTATTATTTATTGAGGTGTGCAGGTTTCTAGAATTTTCTGATTGACTTTCAGACACATGGTCCCATTAGAATGCTTTTTAAAGTGATGAAAATTATTACAGACACATATTCTTTTCCAAAGTGTTACAGATTTTGCTCTTGGGAATGTTTTGCATGTCTGCATTTTTTTTTTTTTTATGCTTTGAGGAAAAAACAACCTTTATGAAATAGAATAAAGGCTATATGAAGCATGTGACACTTATTTTTGACTGACATTAACAACTTTTTGGCCAAGGTACCTAAGTGGCTAATTAAAGCTAGGAATTTAATGAAATACCTTGATTTTCTATAGCTGTCAGAGATGAAAGCATTGGAGTTTAGACCACAATTGCACACTACTGTAAAATGAAATCTGAGAGATACTCACATATATGTGGAAATTAAATGTTAATATTTGTCTTAAAAAGTTGGACTGAAGGAATTAAATGTACTGTAGTTAGAGCTATGAGATCAATTTGTATGCTATTCCAGAAGAACAAGAGAAAAAAACACAAATAAACATGGTTAAATTTGGTCATTACAATTAGTGATATTCATACTAGCAAGAACTAAGTGCTACTACTGTTTTTATATTTGTCTTTCTGCTGATCAAGGGTCTGACTCTCAAAAAGACATTTCAATTAAAAGAACTGAATAGGATGAATGCGCTAGTGTGATTGATGTAAGGGCAGCTTGCTGTTTGCACAGCAAGATTAAGAGGCTCTAGGTTCTTTGGTCTGGACTTCATAGGAGACAAAGCTGTAGGGCTTTATAAGAATTGTTTGTCTTTTCCCTTCACCTGTCTTGTTTGAATCTATGATGTTCTAAGAGTACTTAAATATTTAGCTGTCATAGTTTGGAAATTCTTCAGCAGTTATTGGAAATCTGAGCTGCTGCAGTCTATTGATTGCTGTGTTGGCAGTCTAAGGCCCCTTTTCTGAAAAAGTTGTTGGATGCTGAGGAAAACAGATGTAGGCATTGCTGTGAGTTAGATACCTGATTTTAAGTCTAGTGCCCAGTTGAGGTGGAAATTAATGGCTGTGGAGCATTCTATATTACGCAAGATTATTGAAAATTATTCCAGATCAGGAAGATTTAGTAGGAGAAATGGGGAATTATGACTGGCCAGTTTTTACTAGAGTAGTATAGCTGCAGTCTGCCGTGTTTTCAGTTCAGTGCGCTGGCTTGGTCTAAGTTTAAAACAGTCATAAATTCAGTGTAATGTACAATAAGAAGTATGTTACTTTATATAATGTTTTTCTCTTCATTTAGAATGATAGAACGTCTAATGTATTAGAAGAACAAATTTTATTTAGAATTTTTCTTATATCTAGTGTTGTTCATCTCTTACTAGCCTCCCATATCACTGTTATCTAGTATTCGTGTGGCACGGGTGTTTGCTGGATACTGCTTCTCTGTATTGTATGATGAAATGAGTTGAAAGATGAGTTCCAGAACACTGGAACAAGTTGCCTGGAGAAATTCTGGCTGCCCCATCCCTGGAAGTGTTCAAGGCCAGACTGGATGAGGCTTTGATGGATGAGCACTCTGATCCTAGTAGAAGGTGCCCCTGTCCATGGCAGGGGGGTTGGAACTAGATGATCTTTAAGGTCCCCTTCCAACCCAAATCATTCTGTGATTCTATGCCCGTGAAGTCCTTCAGTTTGTAACTATGGAATAAAACAGAACTTGTTTTTTTTTTTCATTTTTTTTCTCTCTCTCTTTTTTTTTTTTTTAACTATTGAAGATGTGCTTACATTCTAGTTCCATTTTGAAGACAGCTTAGCTCCACTCTGAATTCTGTTTTGTCTACGGATGATGTTGCTAGCTGTTTTATGACAATTGCTGACTGGCTATAACCATGGGAACACAAACAGAAATTTAAATTTATTATCTGAAAATGTGTCATAAACCAGCCATTTTAATGTTTGGCCAAGATTAAGCATATGTCTAAAGTGTTAGTCATTTACTCTGCTTTTTAGACTGCTTTTTTCCTTCTTAAATGTTATAAGCTCAGAACATAGTTTCTTTAAGCCAAATGTGATGGTGGCACCACTCCATTGTGCTCTGGGCTTGGGTGCTTTAGCACTAGCTTGAAGGTGGGCTTCCAGTTATATGAAGTTTGTAAGATTACAGACAAGCCTAATATTCTATAATAGCTAGGTTGAGATGACTGTAATGCCTAGTTCAGTGGTTAAAGAATTTAACTTGCTAGAATATGATAGATACCTAGATATGATAACTTCAAAATGAACTGTAACAATGTGGAAAATGAGAAAGCTATGGATTTCATCTTACAGCTTTGAGGCAGTTGGACTATCAAACAAATAATACTTTTGCATATATTTTAGCACCAGAATATGCTTAATGTGCGATGGTAAGGTCAGTTCTACTACCCAAACCCCTGCAGCATACATTTCTGATTTTGAAGAGATATCTTAAACAGTAATGTTTCATTTATTTTATTCTGTCTAATGAATTTTGTGGTCTTATAGCTTTAATTTGAAGGAGTGTAGCAGAACACATGAAACTAATTCGTCACGATAAAGTATAATATAGACTCAACTATGCATATGAGCATAGCTACTAGAAAACTGTGGATATTTTACATTCTATATGAAAATGGCATATGATATTTTTTATTGATTGTGTACTGTTCCCAAATATTTTTCTATTTCTAATGCATAGTTTTTACTTACTCTAATTTTCTGTTTTATTCAAAAGTGTTTTAGAAACAGAGCGATGTGAAAAAATACCAGAGCAAGCATACTCAAAAAATATACTAGAGCAAGGATTATATTTGATATATTTGCTGTTAAAAAAGTAAAAATAAGAAATTGGTGAGGAATATGTTCTTGTATTTATTTCCTCTATTGATCTTCGCCTGTACCTTTAATACAGGCCTAAAAGAAAACTGCTCATCTAGGCTTTTTAACTGTAGCGTTTTCTTTTCCTTTCCATAGACATGTAGTCAGTTATGAAAGACGAGGCTATGACACAGCTTTCTTTTATTTCTTTTTCTTCAAGATTTTGCATATCACAGGCGACAGCTGTTTTCTTTTGCAGCTTTACCATGTTCTACTTCTCAGTGTGGCATTAGACAGAAACCGAAGAGGGAAGGGTGATGAAAGAAGCAGTTAGCATTAATGTAAAATTGAACTTCTTACAGAGGTTACATACAAATTAATTTATCATTTACTCAGCATTAGATTGGAAACCATTTTGTATTTTAACAGCAAAAAGTCCTGTTACACCCCCATAATTTCTGCCAAATACCATGTTTATATATGAAGTTGTGAAAGTAGTTTTTTTCTAATACTAATCTTGGTTTTATGCTGGTTAGGTCTATGCTTTCAATTATGTGACATGGACCCATAAGAGAGAATCATTTTTCACTTGGAGTTGCACAGAGCATCTAACATACATTTGAATACTTGATTTAGAAAGACAAAGGGCATCACTCTAAAATTCTTGAGGAAATTTAGTAGAATTAGACAACTCAGTAGCTAAACCCATTATATTCCTTAAGAACTGGAAACTAGTTTAAACTGGAACATGCAATTTCTAGTTGTTTTTTTTTATTAGTCTGTCAGTGTAACTTTGATGGAAATATCCCTGCTGTTTTTAGCACTGTCATGTTGCTTGCTTATTATTGGTTAGCTGTGGCCATGTGTTGTGTTTTTCAGAAAATTAACCTTTCTTAAAAAACTATGATAAAATACTGGTGACTTATGCCTTACTCCCAGGCCTATTGAGGTAGGTCTCATGCAGGCAGGTTTCTTCTGACCATTGTGTGGTGTGGTTTTTGTTCTTAAGTGAAATTAATTTGGGGATTTAAACATGATGCCAGAAATCTAGCAGGAGACAGCTGTAATGCTTTACTGGTGGTCTCTTTGAGCTGGGAAAAAGGTGTTTCTTAGGACTCTTGTAATTTTGTTAAAGGTATGTCTAAAGGGGAGAGAGCCTTAGGTGTATAGTTTATTAGAACTATGTCTGGGTACTATAAAATAAATTGAGAATATTTAAGGAAGATACAGTCTAAGGTCTCAAGGTCTCTAACATTGAAAATGTTTCAGACTATAGTTGGTTCAACCTGGAGGAGCTCAGCTCTTCATCTTCCAGTCACTATTTTGTGTAATATATAAATGATTGTACTAAAACCAAATAAGTTTTAAAAGGATGGCTTTTGTGGTTTTGTTTTGTTTTGTTTTGTTTTTCTGAAACTGGTCTATTTTCTGGTAAAAATGCCTTTTTGGGGATTCTTTTAGCTTTCTTTCTACATAGTCTTCGCGAATCTTATTTCTAACATTAAAAAATGAGTACAAGAGACAGAGACTGTAAACACGCAATCAGTTAGGCTAATCTGTCTTTTTGTGCCTTAACAGGCTGATGCAAACTTGAGCACAACTATAGGATAGTTATTTTTTTTTTAAATAGAGGAAGTCATACTTTAAAAAAAAAATCTGTGAGCTTGATGTAGATTCTTTTAAAAAGCAAAGATTTTTAGTTGAATTAGTTTTATCCACTTTTATTTTCTAGGCAAGTTAAAATTACTTTTTTTAGTAATAATAGATCTGCTTTTCTGTTATGTACTGTACCTACAAACTTGTATATGAAGTGTCTTCTAAGAATTTTTAATACCATGGCAACATTTATTGATTAGAGATTCATTGTTAATCTTTTCAGTCTAAGTGAGGGAAAAAAACAGTGGCAGGACAAAGAACTCAGTGATAGAAGTAAATACAAAATGACCTAGTTTCTTTAGCATAATAAAATCAGTGCAAGAAATCTATAACTTTTTTTTTTTCACTGAAAGTTCTAACATGGAAGCAACAGAGACATTTTCAGTGATCTTTTTGGGCATTGAATAATATTCTCTTCATTTGCCAAAATAGGATTAGTGAGTAGATCTCATTAGGAATTTGCACATGACTTTATTTTTATATAGATAAAAGGGAGCGAATTCCTCTAAGTCAAAGAAAGTCGGGAAAATAATATCTAAGAATCCAAGCAGGTAGAAAGCGTTACTGCAAGGATATTTTTTCAGTGACTGCCAGGCAAAATTAGCCTGACTTCTTTCTTAAAAAGGAGGTATGCTAAGTGTCAGAATCAGGACAGCTTCTGATAACTTAATGAATAAGATCCACAGCAAAAGGTAATTAAACATTGAAACGATTTTTTTTTTTACTTGAGTACAGTCTTAAAGAAAATATTTAACGGTGGTAAAGATTGTTTCATTTTCATTGTTACTCATAAATCTGTGTGTTGGTAATCTTTTGTAGGGAGAAGTCTTAATATTAAAAAAGATGGAAATGTAATGTTTTTATGTACAAAGCTATTTGTAAAGGCATCTTTTTTTCTTCATGATGTATTTATGACCTGACCTTCTACCACATCGCACTTTAATCCTCAGAAACATTGTATTTATAGTTCAAGTTTTCAAAATAGAATTTCCACAACATACATTAGTCATACCTTCACCTTCTGCTTCCTTTGAAATTAATGCTACTTAAAGCACCCATTAAAATTGTTCCTGAACTCACTGAGTCTGTAAGGATTGTTGGATAATCTCCCTGTTACAACAACAATTTTTCTGCCTAGTGCTTAGAACATGTATGAGTATTTGTGAGCAAATAATAATAAAAAAATACCTTATAGGCTCAAATAATTGCTTTACCATTGAATAATCTGATAGTATTAAAGCTGTTTTGATATGCCATCTTGAAAACATGATAAAGTTTTTTTGTTTACATGTGATATTTGGAATACTTGTATCTGTTGCAGAATCAGTGTCCTGTGTCATAGTCACAAGTTAATTTATAGAGAAAAAGAAGTGATTGCAGTCATTAACTCTAATGCCTGTGTGTATACAATTCTTAGACATATGAAGGACCAAAACAAGAAGGTTGCTAATCTGAAGCACAATCAGCAAATGGAGAAAAAGAAGAATGCACAGTTGTTGGAAGAAGTTCGTAGACGAGAGGACAATATGACTGACAACTCTCAACATTTACAAGTGAGTTTATTTTTCAATTGCATTTTAAAACCATCCAAGAATGTGCACTTCCGTTTCACTGTGTGTTTTTGAGGATGTATAATGAATCTCTTCGCACAAAGAGCTGATGACTCCCTCCTTTCCTACCAGGGGATGCACTACTGAGTTCAGTTGCATCCATGAAAATTCAGTATTTAGAGTGAGGGGAAAAAAAAATAAAAAAAAGAATTTGAAGCCCTCTCCTCACAAGGGGACTGTAATTTGCTTATTTAAAAACAAGTAAGTCGTTATAGCTTATTTTGAGGAGAGTCAGAAAAGACAAGGATAATTATTGTTTCTGGATTCTATTTCTGTGCTGTTCACAGTATTATATCCACAAGCCATAGTGAGGTCATACAGGGTGGTTATAAATGTTCAGCATGTTTGAATATCAAATAATAGCATGCTGTGAGGTTGATTTTTTTGTTGCGTTTTTTTTCTTTTTTTGTCTATTTTTTTTTTAACTAGGCAGACATTTACATATCTGGGTGACTACCTCTGTAAAATACAATTTACTTTTTCAAGAGCATTCGGTTGTACAACAGAAATTCTGCCATATTTTCCAGTGTGGAGATTAAATGCAACATTTGAGACCCATGGACCCCTTCCCATTCTATATTTCTTGATGTAGCTCTTCACGTTAAATTCCACTGTCTGGGAGTGAAATTCTGTATCAGCAGTTATCATCATTTGGTTGCATACTGAGGTCATTTAATCAGTGTGATTTGACCTTATTAACTCTCTGTACACGCGTATGTAGTGGGTTAAAAGGGTGAGGTTAGATTGTCTAACAGGGTAATGGTGAATTTAGAATCCTCACCAAAGATCATTTTTGTCTTATGTACTTAGGTGTAGCATAGAGGAGCCCTGGAGACAGCTGTAGCTATCTCGTTTGACAGACCTCTTATATCATTACTGTACAGTTACTATGTCAACAACTTTTTTCTTACAGTTGGAAAGAAAAGGTTCTCCTGTATTTCTTTTTTATTTAAGGTAGACGTTGAACCTTTTTCTAGGAGAATTTCTACAGTTTGTAAGTTACTGAGTTCAGGCATTGATATTTGAAATATAATTAGCTGATCTGGTTAAATGATACATTGCATACTAGGGAATTTATATTAAAGGCCAGAAAACAAGTTCAATGCTTGACTTAAAAATTATCCTCTGAGATCTGATGATGAAAAACTATGAAGAGAAGTACTGATTTCTGTCAACAACATCAATGTCTCTATGCCCAGTGTTTATAGGCAAATCTAATTTACAGTGCAAAATATCAATTTTACCATGATCTGGTTAATATAATGGGTTTCTGGAAAGTTTCCAATACATGGAATTTGACCCTCACGTACTTCTTATGGTACTGTATTTCTCATGTGTTCCTATATGCGAAATGGAGAAATTAACACCACACCTCTCTGCAGGCTTGTGTTGGTGAAACTGCGTGTCAGAGTCAAGTTCAGAAAATGATACATTATTTATGCATCTGCATAGTGTTGCGTATTCTTTATAACATACTGATTGCATCACCATGCATTCTACTGCCTGTGATATAATAATAAAACCTTGTGAAGTATTTGGTCTGACAATATGATACTTCAAAATTAAACTTCAGTGTTGAGCAGCTACTTGTAATTAATGTGGTTCAGTAAAGAGAATGTATTAGAATTTTATTTTCTCAGAAGTATTTTGGAAATCTATTGGAGTGCTGTAATCACTAGAGAATAGAAGTGATTCCTAGGGTCTTTGATGTGTAACCTCTGTACTTAGCGCTTTCAAGTCATGTGATGAGAATGGATCTGCCAAATGGAAGCAGCATAGCTGAATAGCCTGAATTTAGAAAGAAAAAACTTTGTCTGGTGTATAGCATTTATGTGCCGTTCACTTGCTATAAAGCATTTACACACTAAGAACAGTTTAGGAAAATCAGTAAAATAGGAACTTATTTCTCTATTACTATACCTTAAAATGTTAATATTTTAATATTGTGTACTTCAACATATTACTTTCAGTAATGTATGTGTGTGAATGTTGTGGCCCATCCTACACTTGCTGAGCTGCTGGGAAGGTGAAAAAGAGAGGATCTCAGCCGCTTCTGCCTGTCAGTAGGTGCCCAACTGTTCCCCAGCTCTTCCTCCAGTAGCTGCAATAAGAGGAGGAGGTGGGTATTGGTTGTCTATGCTGGTACAGCTCATCCTGCCTTCTTTGGCATAAGCAAAACAGGCAATCTGCTGCTCTCAACAGTTTGCTGCCGTAACTAGTTGTTAAATTTCTTGTGTCTAAAAATCTTTCCTCATTACCTTTGATTATGTCTTCCTGTGCCTGCCTTAATGTTGATCGTTGTGTTCATGCAGGGCCGGATATGTTCTCTTATTGAAGTTTGCTTCTTTAGTGAATTAGACTGGCTGTCACTGCATGGATCACAGAGGAGGCAAATCCACCTGAATGAAAATGACTTATTTGACTTTACAGATTGAGACATAAAATACCTGGACATGTGGTGTTGCAAATAGAAGTTTGACTCTATAGCACTATGATGTGTTTAAGAAAATCTCTAAGGAAATAAAGGGAATGGAGAGGGATGGAGAAGAGCAGCAAACTTATGAACATCTGGCAGCTTTTTACTTCCCCAGCAAATTAAGATACAGAGTTGCTTTGGTCTAGCAGGTGCAGGAGACTGATACCTTCCAGGGACCCTGTCCAAAATGGTCTTGAAAACGTGTCCTTGTATGATTGCTTCTTTCATAAGATCAATGAAGCATATGGGGCTTTTTTTTTTTCTCTATTGTTCTACTAAGGTAAAGGAATTGTGATTCTCTGTGGAGTTCCTTAGGTTTTGCTTTTGCAAATGAATCACAAAATTCATTGTTCTAGTAAAAGCTCATGATACTACTTCTACATCTAATGGAAACATGTCCGTGCCTCACATATTGGGAGACTAAGGTTTCCATATCATTGCAAGATTTGGGGAGGTTTTAGTTCTGCATAAATGCCATAGTGAACCTTGCAAGTAAAGCAAATAGTTTGACGTTGAGTAGTAGAGGTAACGTAACTCTGATGTGCATTTATTCTGCCGATAGGAGAGTATTTTGATTTAAAGTTTTTCACTGGTATGGTTTATTTGTTTTGGATGTATAAGATAGTTACAAAGATTAGGTGAGATCATCAAGTCTTGTTCTTATATGAATCTGATAAGTAGGTGGTTGACTGGTTAAAAAGCCAAACAAACTCTAAAGCTCCAGTCAATTAGCCTTGGTATACAAAGGAAATTTTTTTTCAAAAGAATTGTTTAAAAAAAACCCCTCCTCCTCCATGGAGTTGTTTAAAGAGCAAGTATCTCCTAAAATGCAAGTTTTTCCTTTTAAAAAAATGGATCAAGAGCACTGGTGGATGAAGTTATGATTTTGATTGGCCCGTATGGCTTGTTATTTCAGGGTGATTTTGATTTAAGGCTTTTGTAGCCGGTCCCATAAAACTATTTAATGTATTTGGCATAAGATAAACGTTTACCCCTGTAATATGTAGCCACAAATACTTGGGTGCAGGAGTGGAACACACCTGCTTTCTGTAGTTCTGAGTATGCAGCTACATTTGTGAGTGTTTTAGATTTGAACTTATTTATGCATGCATTCAAAAGGATACATAGCAGCCTTCCAGTACCTGAAGGAGGCCTACAGGAAAGCTGGAGAGGGACTTTTTACAAGGGCGTGTAGTGATAGGACAGGGGCTATGGCTTTAAACTGAAAGAGGGGAGATTTAGATTCGATATAAGGAAGAAATTTTTCACTCAGAGGGTGGTGAGGCAGTGGAACAGGTTGCCCAGAGAAGTTGTAGGTTCCCCATCCCTGGAAGTGTTCAAGGCCAGGTTGGATGAGGCTTTGGGCAACCTGGTGTAGCGGAGGGTTTCCCTGCCTGTGGCAGGGAGGTTGGAACTAGATGATCTTTGAGGTCCCTTCCAACCCAAACCACTCTATGATTCTATATAATGCAGTATGTAATAGGTAAATGTATTTTCTTTCCAACCAACCCAAGGCTACAATACTTTCCCCAGGAAGCAAAACATAAACTGAAGTTCCTCTAGTGATGTGAACATGTACATAATTCAAATTGGAATATAAGAGTTGACTAAATGAATAATCTGACAGTAGAATACTTGATCACTCTTGATTTTAAATTTCAGTTTACAAATAATATATAGAGTTAATAAAATGTTGTAACAGTAGTGAGCTAAGGATTTAAGTGAGGCAAGATTTGTGGAGAGACACATGATGTGAGATATAGGATATACTTTGAAAAACAAGTTTCTGGAGTACTATGCTTCTGCTAATTAAAAATAAAATTAATTGATATTTCAATAAATATTGAATTAACATCTTAGTAAACCATAGGGATCTGACCTCCTTTTCTTGTTAATGTTTATAATACCTTCTACTATGCTTAGTAGAAACACTGTATGTTTATAGGCATTTATAACACATAGTGCTTGATTCTATAGTGAACTTGTTATGTTTCTGAATGATGTATTGAGCTGTTAGGGTAAAGCATATCCTAAAATTCTCTAGCCTGATGTAATGATTGTATTTGTTGGCCAGCTGTGATAAGCTCAGCTGAGAATTGAAGAGCAATCAGACTAGTCAAATTACATTTACTCCAGCCAAGTCTCAATCCCTTTTGCAGCAGTACTGGAAAAAATGTAGTGAGAAAGCTAGTATAATTGTCCATGGACCATTCAGGTAGTCATTCAGGGCAAACTGAAGCAACCAGTTGAAGTGCCATCCACTTTGTGCAGCTTGAGTAGGGGCTGAAGCTCTACCCATTCAGCTGTCTGCTTGCTTTCTTGTAGGTTTGAAGAAGTTCAGAAGTCTGTAGTTTAAAGCTTCAATAGTATGTAATAGTTCCTAAGGCTTGCAGCATTCCGTGTATTTGTGACACTTATTTTTTCAGATAAAAGCCTCTCAAAGCTGATTCATATCCTAGCATCGGTGCTTGCAGGTCAAGTTTGAGTCTCTGATAGCCCCATCTCACAGCAGTGCAGGGCCACTGTTGTGATGGAGAGTGCCCTGGGATGCCTGGGGAGGGAATTCACTTTAGTCTCCCTCAGCTATCAGCTATAATTGTGAGTGATGCTTCAGGTGTGGTTTTGGGGGGTTATTTGGATCACTGTAAAATTGGAAACATCAGGGAGCCAGACTTCAGATTAATTCTTGGGAGGGAAGAATAGTTGTGAGGTTTTCTGCTTTTTTCTTTCACAAATCAAGGGCAGACCTGTGCAAATCTTGCCAGACGTGATGGTCATATATTACATAAAGCGTCACAGCAGGAGAGCTGGCCCTTGAACACTTTATCATGAAATTTTTTGAGAATAGTGTATCTAACATACCTTCATTTTTCACTTTTTTGTCTGTCTTAAAAAGATAAGCCTTTCTGAGAAATGCTGAGCTAAGAAATATACAGGTATCATGTCGTGAAGTTGTGCATGATTCCTCAAATCTCTTTGCAGGATCTTGAAATGTTATAGATCTGAGATGTTTGTTTCCCAAGATGCATTTTTCTTGATTCTTGTATGGAACATGTTTGTTCCAGTAACACTGTTACCTCAATAGAATTGGGAAAGAAAACGTTTGCATAACATTGAGAACTTGAGTGGGTTTGGTTTTGATTCTGGTTTTCAAACCTGCTGTAATAACAACAACAAAGTCATTTCTTTTCTCTAGAGTAAATAATAAGAATGTGCATGTAATAATATTCCTGTATGTCTCATCCCACAGCCTCAAAGGAAATTAAACGTACGCTTTTGTCTGATTATGCTTTTCAAAAATGTAAAGTATAAATGTAATAAGTGAATCGAACCTTATGGAATCATATCTGTACTAAGGCCAGAAACGTTTCTCTGGAAACTCTATGCAAACCGTCTGATGCATACATGTCACAAGAGAGGAGCAGGGATGAGCCTGAAAACGAAGTTAAAAAGTTTAATACCCTGTTCTGCTCTGATCCACACTGCTTCTGGGTGCTTCCACCTTTTCTTCTGGTTTATCTGCTGTAAAAGTTTTTGGCTCTCCTAATGTTTTAAATGCTTGGGTTTTGTCACAATTCTCTTTTAGGTAGCTTAGATTTTCTTTGGGTAGAAATCCACATGCTGAAAAGAGATATTTTACTTAAAAAAAATGTTTTTGAGTGAGACAATGTGTAGTTCTCATTGATTTCAAGTATCATGTACAGGCAGCTTGATCAATGCTCTTAGCCTGAAGTACTGTGAAACAGATTGTGTACACACGTACATTTTCCATATGTAAATATTTCACTTTTTAAACAGAGTTCAGCTTGTCAGCCTTATTGTGTCACAGAACATACTGAGACAAGGCAGGAATTCTAGTTTTTCAGTAGTTTTGTACTAGCTGGAACTTTTGTCTTAGCTAATGAATAAAACATGATCACAAGAAAGTCCTATCAAAAGAAGCAGAAAAATTGGGTAGTTAATATTACTGCTGTGTGATTCTTGCCATGTGAATATCTGTGGTATCTTACTCAGTAAAAATAGCTCCCAAAAGATTTCACAGCTAGTCAGTGTGAATCTTTAAACTTGGCTTTGTTTCTTTTTTTTTTTACTCTGTGCTTCAGCATATAGTTTTAATCTCCATATTAGTTCTTAAAATACAAAATATACTGAAGATACAGCACGTGGCCATATGTTGTGTCTGTGTCTTTTAAAATAAAATGAAAGCATGGCCTAAACAAAGGGTGTACCCGACATTAATTTATTATGATTTCTCTCTCTTAATGCGGTGTATTTCCTACTGCATTGTCTCAAAAAACTTTGAAACTATAGTATTAATAAAAAGAGGAAGCTAGGGAATGAGATCAAGTCTTGCAAATAAAAATGAACAGAGCAGTGTAATCAGTTCAGAGACAGAGGAAACAGTCATGACTGTTATGCAGACAGGCATTAGTGTACATAGCTGACATAAGGCAGGAGAGAATTCATTGCATAAACACACAGCTTTGTATTTATTAGTGCTGAAATACATATGGAGTGAGAAAATTCAACCTTTTAAGAGGTTAAAATCATGAGTTAAAGTATTAAAAGTGAATTCTAGTTTAAGCATGAATCCGAAGGTGGACCTATACCTCTCTGGAAGGCTTTAATAATTCTGAGTGTTTAGGAGATTCTGTACGTTTCTGTCCTCAGAAGGCTGGTCATTTGGTGGGGGAAGATAGAGATAAGATTGGCATTTTGCCTTGTACACTACTCCTTTCTGATTTCCACAGTGCGCATGTGTGAAACGCAGGTTGTGGTCCAGCTCTGAGGAGTAGAATTGCTCCCTACCTCTCATTCCGTGGTGCGCAGCGGGTAAGAGGAAATAGGTAACCGCCCTTGATTTTCCTTTCTCAATATTATGAGTAATCAGAGCACACAGATGAGATATGAAGGAGATAGACTTTTGAAAATACATACAGAGGTAACAGAAAGGGTAAGATATGACCTGCACTGCTTGTGAAGATCTTACCTCTTGCTGAGATTTCTACTATCAGATACAAATATTTTGAAACAAAAGCTGGTTTTTTTTGCAAGTCTGTGTAAGAGTCAGCTGTATCAAGTCTTTCAGTCTTCGTATAAGTTGATAAAGAATCATAAGGTTTTGGAATGAGTTCAGTGACAATTTTAGAAGATGGAGTAAGCTACAGCTAGAATGAAATTCTCCCTCTAAAGCTCCCATGGACTTGTTTGTGGAAAATACAGAATAGAAAATTATTTTTATTATGATTGTAGTGAGTTAAAAACTTATCTTACCAGAACTTTTCTACAATTAAAGCAGAAACATGATGATGCACCTGACATTTAAGATGGAAGACTGTGACGGTCTTGTGTTGTAGGTATCCTATTTAATATAGTAGCCCATGCAGAAATATTTTCAACAGCAAGCTTGTTTCCAGTTTCACACTGAATTGTAATATTTTGACTGGATACGTTTGTTCAAGCTGTTGCAAATACTTTTTAACAAGTGAGTTCATTCCAAGTGCAAGTGAACAATTTTTGGAATTTTTGGCTAAGTTATCCATATATAGTCTATTACATTAATGAACTAACATACACAGAAATGTAAAAGTCAATATTTTATGCTCGTTTTCTGTAACACATCTACAGAATTCTCTTAAATTTATTGCTTGAAAGCTAAAATATGTTCTTGCATGCTTCTGTTTTCGAACAGAAACTGAAAAGTTTTATCTTTGAGTGGTTAAGCTAAAGTTTGGTCAATTTGTAAGAAAATTAGTGTTCATGTACATATCAACTAATTTTACCCTTATAAAGCAAGAGTTATGTATTCGCAAATGGAGAGAACCTCGCACAGTAGATTACATGATTGTGTGCATTAGTGATATCTTCATGGGTACTTCCTTTGGCATTTCTCTGCTTCTCTAATTCTAGCTGGATTTTTCCAAGTTAGAGTGTAGCTATTAACTACAACCTCAAAAATGTCCAGCCTTCGGCAAAATATATAGCTTATTATAAATTTTACACAGTTCAGGAAACTGTTTTTCTCTTGTGAATATCTAGGAAAAAGACAGGAATTGCGTTTTCTTAAAGCAGTCCTTTTCATCTAGCTGAACTTAAATTTTTAATCGACATTTTGAAAAAGTAGGACTTAACAAAATTATCTTTTCTGTGATGCATTGATAACCAACCTATAAAAAAAAAATCTTTAAGCAGAGACTCAGGCAGCGGGTAATAGGAAAAATAAATAAGATGGTGATAATGTAGTGCAATATGTTAAAAAATGATTAGAAATGCATACTTAGAAAAATCAGACTAATCACTTAAAGCACATGTAAGACTATTGAAGACACAGCTAGTGTACTTATCTTCAGATTTCTCACATAATATAAATATAAGTTTAGATTGTAAACATGGATGGACATTTAGGAATTTTCCTTCCTTGCCGTGTGGAAGTTCCCGTAAGTTGTGGATAAATTCCATATGTGTTGCTGAAACGTGTGTTGAACTTCAGCCAGTAGTTTAAGATTATGCTGAAGAAAATACTTCTAAAAGGTTTCAGATGAAGAAAAGTATTTGAGAGTCTACAGAGGGCAGGAAGGTTGATTGGTAGGTCTGAGGATCAATACCAGAAGTGGCTTTTTTCTTTGGGGATTTATTTTGACATTTGTTTTCATTGTGCAGTGTAATCCCCAGAAGCCAAAACTACTTGTTATAAAATGTCCCTATAGACAATCTGTGAAAAATCTCACTTGAAGATCAGTTTCTACTAGACTCACAGTCTTTTAAATCTTTATTCCTTTGTCATAATTGGTAGGCTGACAGAAGTGACTCGGTGTTCTGTGCTATGTTGTTCTAACCAGCTATAGTATAAAAAAAAAAGTTTAGTGGGTAAAACATTATCAGTACAAGTGCTGCATGTAGTTGTCATGTCCTTTATTTTGTCCAGAGTATTACATTATATAAGTATATATAAAATAACATTAAATTTTATTCTTAGCGCTATCCCGATTTATTACTTGTGGATTTTTAAGCAAGTACACAGTATTATAGAACATTGCATATAATTATTAATATAACCTTTGCACTATTAAAAGGACTTCTAGAGCATCCCATATCAGAAAGTCTGAATGCAGACTTTCTCATCTTTCTCGCTTTCTACAGTTAAGTCAGAAACATAATGTTTTCCAGTGTCGTCTAAGTAATGTTAATTCACTGACTTCGATACACAAGAATAGAACTTGGACATCTTGGTTTTCAAACAAAGTTTATATATGCTGATACAATATTTAGAAGTCTGTGAACTGCAATTATTGTCAAGTATTTTATGTTTAGATTAAATAAGTTATTTCTTCTATGTGCTTCACTAAGTGCTTTGTTATTTGAAAATGGCATATATGGCAAGGCACTAAAAGAAAAAGATCCTATTGGAAAAAACAAAACTGCAACGATAGGAAACAGGAAAAATTTAATGTGATACACCTTTTTTTTTCCTCACCCTCAATACTTATGTAATAACTCACACATGTGGGACTCCTGTAGTCTCCAGGGGGCAATCACATTCAACATGCATCAAAAGAAATAGTTCAGTTAAACCAACTCTCCCTGCCCAGCAATAATTACCACAGGTTTACACTGAGATATAGTTGCAAAAGGTTAGTCAGTAGGGCATCTGCAAATCAAGTCATATGTCAACTCTACATCAATAACCTCATTATAATAGATGTTAGTATTTCAGCACATGACTGTCCAATATAGCATTCCATGTATAGTTCATTTTTAACTTTTACATTGACTTATAGCTTGTTTAATATTTTAATAACTTATGTATTTAAACACTCTATATTACATAAATTATAATCAATGACAAAAAATGATTTAGATCGAAATTCTGCAAAGTGAAATTGCAATAAAATGACCCTGTTTGTGTAGCTGTCTTCAGTATAAGATGAAAATTGGAGATTTAACCCTGTAATACAAAAGCAGTATAATGGAAATTTGAATTAGTGTAGATTTCCTGGTTTAGGCATTTTTAAAAAATATTACTCATACTTTTTTTTTTGTTTTCAGTTTTCACAAATGAAAGCTGTTTTCCTATATAAAAAATAGTGGAAAAGTAATCATGTTCTAAAGATACCACTGATTAGATAAATTCTATGAAACTGTATCTCTGTTGTATTTATTCGTAGCTTATCCATGGGCTATAACATTTTTTTTGTTGAAAGCTTGATAGGCTGAATGAAAATCTGAAAAAGTTTTCAAAAACCTCCTTGTGGTCTGCATCAAGCTCAGATTTCTAGCTAGTTTCATAATTTGGTCTTGTTATATTTTCCTGTTTGTCACTAGTGCTAGCTGTTGCTGCTGTTTTTCACTCTCCATAGATCATTTTGAATAGCATGCAAGTCTGTTACTAATACATCTGGTCAGTAATAAAACTTCTGCTTGAGGTAAGCCTAAGCAGAATTATTTTGGTTAGTTGCTAATAAGACAGATTTATACCACTTATCTCTCATTAGAAGTGTTCTGTAATAGCCTTATATACTATTACTTGTGGGCTATGTTGTGTTACAGACTGAAAAGAGAAGGGAGGTGAAGGTGCTTCTTTACATAATCTTGTCTAGAACACTCTTACCTTGGAAAGTTGTGTTAAAATTATTTATTGTAAATGCATCCTTGCTTTGAGAAACTTTCGTGCCATAGATCTCATTAGAAGGTTTTGGGACCAAATTTCAGTGATACACATTGCCAGTCCCTTTTTGTGAATTGTTTTGTTTTAGTTGGGCAGAATTTAGCCAACAAATTTAGTGATGGTAGAATAGATAAGCCAGGGAAAAAGGAAGTGATTTTCAAATCTGAAGCTGAACCATCAGATCTTGGAGTTAAAGAAAATATACTTCACTACTAATTTAAATATAATATGATCAGATTAAACCCACTTAGAAACAAACAAGTATTGGCCACCTACTGAAATTTGTAGTGACTTAGAGCAAAGTCATATTCAGATATTGACTTCTTAACCATGGAAGTATGAGAATAAATTGTTAGTATTTCAGGTTCCTAGTTTTTTTGCAATACATGCAAGTTAAAACAGTGTGCATAGGCTGCTAGAAAATACTAGTTTGTGACTAAAGGTGAAGGTAAAACTTTTAGTGTTCAATCAAGAAAGCATATATTTGACATAGCATGCCTTATTAATAGATCTCAAAGTATTTTACAGAATAGAGGTGTAACAAATGTGTTGAAAGAAACAGGGGCATAAGAAATCAAAGTTACACTCAAGATGTCCCAGATGGCTGATGGCACCGTTAAGGAGCACTGACTTAGTTTTATTCTGTCCAGTATTCCATTTACTGATCTGGACTGTTAACTGTTAAGATTTTGAAGTGATGTGTTACTCATAATACTAAAAATGTTTCCTAATGAATTGCTACTGATTGAGGTTTTTAGTGCAGGTGAATTTGATGTAGTTTTTGGTCCAGTGAGTGATTGGAAGATTGGTCTTTAGCATGTGAAAGACAAGGAAGACTACATATGACGTTAACTATTTTGCAGCAACTGGGCAGTTTTATTAGTCTCTTGCTACTCTGTGCATGGTCTATAATAGTTGCATATGAAGAAAAAGAAGAGAGTACTTCCCTTTGTGGTTTAGATTTCTTTTACAATGGATTCAGCTTTTTTTTTTAACCTGAATTGTCAATCAGATAATTCAACAACACACAACACGGGAGTGCAGTACATTTAAATTTTATAGAAGGCTGATGTTTATCTGTTCTTTCAAGTTGCAGCTAGGGTCCTTACTGCCTTAACACTCGTTTCTTTGATCCTCTACTTCTCTTTCTATTTTTCCATTTCTCTTTTTTCTTGGGAAACAGTCTGTTCAGCTTTCTGCATCTGAAAAAGGCTCCTTCCCTAGAAATACCTTGGAAGCAAGCCTGATAAGTTATGGATGTTGTTGAAGTCCCATTGTTTTCAGATTGTATTCACATACATGTATTAATACAATTGGAGTTTTTTTCCATGACACCTTTCATAATTGCCAGTTGGGGAAAATGAACTTAATTTAAAATATTAGTTTGATGTAGATTAAATATAAAAATGTTAACTTCACATCTTAAACACCAAAACTATGCACAGAATGCAGATCTTTTTCATATTGTCTTCTAAAAAATACATTTTGAGTTATTCTTTGTATTCGTGTGGCTATTTTAGTGACATGAATTAGAAATGCTTTTACAAATGCATTTGTTCTTTAGTGGGGTAGAGTTTTATTTAGCAATATTACTTGGTATCAGCCAGTCATGTTTCTTTACACAGTTGCATATTGGCATAATGAAAGAAGCATTTTACACCTACTCTTTAGCTGTCACATGCCTTTGTCATATTGAGAACTACCATAATTTATCCATCTAGAAGCCATGACAAAGATAAAAGCCAGGTGTATGCGGTTCCCCCCTCCTCTTTTTTCTTTTAAACTTCAAAGGGGCCTTATAACAATGCGAACAGTGTGTCACATGAGTGCTATAGTCCCTTCGTTTTGAAGAAAGAATTTTGTGTTTTCCTGCATATGGAGTGAATTCCTGGCTCTAGTAAAGTTAATGGGAATTTTGCCACTACCTTGTCAGACAAAGATTTCTCATATGAAGAGAAAAATAATTAAAACACCCCTCTACAGACAAAAAATAAACTGAAAAGGTCATTGAGAAAGCAGATCTTAAGTACAAATGGAAACAGTCCATTGTCATTCATCATTTACATCTGATCTGTTGATGGGATTTGTAATTTGTTAGAGAGTCCTTCCGCAGTCAGCTGTGAGTTTTGTCAAGATTGGCTTTTCTGTCTGGGTGTTCTTTTATAGGAACATTTGGCTGCCAAGTCCTAACAAGTATCATTACTTCTCTTAATACAGACGTTAGAAAAGACTGCTAGAAGGCTGCTGTCTGATTCATATGTTTTCAGCATAAGCATTGATCCCTTATGCATGATGGCTTTGTTCACCTTTTTCTTATGAAACTGATAAACTTTCTTATGAAACTATCTTAAACTCCTTCTCTTTTGTATCTTTTCTCTAAATGTGAGAAGGGCATAGCACAGGAATACGAGAAAGCTGGCATATTGGGTTGATGAGAAGCTCAGCATGAGCCAGCAATGTGCGCTTGCTGCCCGGAAAGCCAGTCGTATCCTGGGCTGCATCAAAAGAAGCGTGGCCAGTAGATCGAGGGAGGTGATTCTGTCCCTCTACTCTTGTGAGACCCCACCTGCAAGTACTGTGTTCACCTCTGGGGCCCAACATAAGAAGGACATGGAGCTGTTGGAGCAGGTCCATAGGAGGGCCACAAAGATGTTCCCAGGGCTGGAGCACCTCTCTTATGAAGACAGACAGGGTGCTGGGGCTGTTCAGCCTAGGGAAGGCTCCGAGGTGACCTTCTAGCAGCCTTCGAGTACCTAAAGGGGCCTACAAGAAAACTGGAGAGGGACTTTTTACAAGGGCGTGTGGTGATAGGACAAGGGGCAATGGCTTTAAACTGAAAGAGGGGAGATTTAGTTTAGATCGAAGGAGCAAATTCTTTACTCTGAGGGTGGTGAGGCACTGGAGAATATTGCCCAGAAAAGTTGTGAATCTCCCATCCCTGGAAGCGTTCAAGACCAGCTTGGATGAGACTTTGAGCCCACGGGATCTCAAGGTGGCGGACGGAGCTGGGTGCTGGCAACAGGGTCTAGCCAGGCATGACTAGTGATGAATTGGGTCGAAGGGCCATCAGGAACCCAGTCAGGAGGAGCAGGAGATGAGACCAGAGGCCTGACTGGGGAGACTGCCATGTACCCTTTGGGTCCACTCTAGAGATGAGATACCAACAGGGCTTAGCTCTGTCCAGGGGACAGAGATGGAGACAGGTAAACCTACAACATAATTCTGGCAGATATAGGGTGTACTATGTAAACTGTTTCCTTCACCTTACTGTTGGTTTGACCAGATTATTTCATACAGAAAACCTATTTAACAACAACAACAAAAAAGTAATGGCGTTCCAGAGCCTCTGTAGATCCTTTTCCCTGTCTGTCCTCCACTCTTAGTATTTTAGCCAGGCGGTGCCTACCAGAAATACCCTGTAGCTCTGAGGTATATCTCCTTGGAAACATTACTCAAACACAAAGCAAAAGCCTCCAGATTCAACAGGAAACATTTTACATAAAAATAATGCTTTAATTTAAAATAGTTGAATAGTAATCAGTCAAGTAAACCATTTTAAGTAAATGAAGTATTACTACATGGTATATTTATTTTCCCTCTCTTTTGCAATGAAGAGCTATTAGATTAATATTTTGACTTGAAATTGCTG
Organism: Tauraco erythrolophus; assembly: GCF_009769465.1. Classification (NCBI taxonomy): domain Eukaryota; kingdom Metazoa; phylum Chordata; class Aves; order Musophagiformes; family Musophagidae; genus Tauraco; species Tauraco erythrolophus. The sequence goes on from NC_141476.1 coordinate 14,756,430, forward strand.
AGAAATGAATAAGTAGTTGAAACCAGTAGTCTTTAAACCTGCTTGTGTCAGACTGCAACTGCAGGAGATTTAGTTAAAGGACACAGCTATTAGTGCCTCTTCATTGAAATCAGCTTTCTTACAGTTCCGAATACACATCATCAAAGCTGGCATATAGGTGCAGCTTTGCACTTTCATGCCCAGTGGCTGAGGTATATAATGCTGATTTTTATGCAGTAAACTCCTGGTGGGTAGACTCAATTGCATGTGTTGGAAATGACGTACACAGCTACCTTGAAGCATTACAGTGCATTTGCTTGCGGTTTTGTTGCACTTTTTCCGTGTGAAAGGAGTCTTAGGAGAAATGAGAAAACTGCAGTTTCAAAAACTTTTACATTTTAAAGATGTGCTCCTCCCTTTCCCTGATTTGGTGATCCATTTACATATTGATTCTACAGTTATTTTTTTTGTGCTTCTTTTCCAGGATTAATGCTCTAATTACAGTTTGGTGCACTTGTATTAAATTCTCCTTCACAGGTTATACCACACATGCAGTGACCATCTGTCCTTTTTTTTTAATTTAATTTTCTTTTTTCCCCTCAAATTTATTGTTTCCAAGACTAGTTCTTGAGTAAAAAACAACTGGCCAAATGTTTCATATAGTGATTGAAAGTCAGTATATCAGACAAAATGTAACTGTAGTGTTTGTGCTTTAAAAGAAAGTGTAACCAATAATAAATTCAGTGAGCTAGTAACAAAAGAGTTAAATGTTTTTCAGAATGTTAGGACAATGCAAAATAGCTCAGTATTTTCATGAAAACTTGAGATGCTTAGCACTGAATATGTATTCAGAAGGAAAAAAGAACTTTTCCACCACCTTTTTAATATAATAATTGAACAAAATCTTACTCAAACTAGGTCCATAATATGAATATGTGAGCTTATACATATTAGTATGAATCCTGAATGCCACAAATTTATTTATCTTTAATAAATTATGTGGTCTGCTTCCATACATGTAGAAATTGTAAACTGTGGAAAAAGAAGTGGTCGTGTGTGTGTATGTGATCTGGAAAGAATCTCTCTTTGGTAAAATTAATGTTTGAAATATGAACAAATGGAAGTCCACTTAAGAGAACGTGAATTTTTTGAGGCTTTTATTTTCAGTCCCATTCAGAATCCATATTGCTGTTACATTTTTTTCTGCAATATGAAATTTTTGTCCAATATTTAAAGTAGATAAATCTAAAATTGACTGAATATTAATTGTTATTCTGATTTGTTTTATGTATATAAAAGGTTGTATTTATTCCTCTACACTTTCTTAGTCATGTAGTTTTGTCAAAAACTTCATTAACATTCTTGCAAAGCCTTATCTTTATTGTTCATATCTTTTAAATGGTCCGAATGTCTTTATGTGTGTTGAAAGTATTATGTCTTCCTATTTATGTCTTGACTCCCAGTGTTGAATACTTAAGGAATTTTGTTTTGGTGCATCCATAGGTATTGACAATCAACACATTCTCATTTTTCATAAACCACTGCAACATTCTTGACAGATTCTCCATTCAGAGAACATTTCAAATTCTCTGTTTTTCTTGGTGTAAATGAAGTTTCACAAAAAGTTGGAAAACAAGCAAAATAAAGCTTATGTTGTCAAATGCAGTACAGCTGTAGTGACTACCACTGATACTAGCTGCCTATACCATACTCTCTGTAATTATGTTTAGTATTTTCAGTCAGTTAAAGAAACTGAATATTAGCCTATGCTGATTGAATAAAATGATATTGAAACCTGGTTTACAAACTGGGGAACAAGAATGGTGCTGTAGCAGTTGACATTTTACCTGGACTCACTATGCATGCTGGAACTACAGGAACCAAGAAATACATTGTATCTGTTTAAAAAAAAAAAAAAAAAAGTGCACAAAAATAAGGAAGTTGGTCAAGAAGAATTTAAAAAGAACAGGCAAAGGAGTAAAAGCTTTAAAGGCATCATGAAGGCTATTTAAATAATATTACATTGGCTCAGAGGAAATGGATGCCACCTACCAAAAACTGCTTTAGGAAGACCAAATGGAAACCAGCACAGTTAAACAGCAGGATAAAGGAAGCTATCACAAGCGAAAAGAAAGCACCTTTCAAAAAACTGAAATTTGTCCAGTTGAGGAACATAAAATCATAAGACCAGGCAATTTACATGTAAAAAGCACAAATAGGCAGACTATGAAATGCATGGAGCAGAATAAGGGGTAAGTCATGAAGTCCATTCAGACTAGTGATTTTCCAGTGTGTCAGAAGGCAGAAGCCTGCCAGAGAATCTATAGAGCCGAAGATAATGAGGATGTGTAAAGAGTCCTTTCAGAAAATAAGGTCATCAGGTCAAAAAAATGAAAGAAATTTATTTCTCCTGTGTTCACAGAAGAGGAGCTTGGGTAATTTCTGCTTCTGGAACTCCTTTTTACAGGCAAAGTTTTGGAAGATTTATCTCAGAGTGAGGCTACAGTAGGAGAGATTACACAATAGTTATCAGAATTAACAATGCCATCATCATAGGGTCAGTGGATCGGAGGGTAATTCAGGTTGAAAGGGGGACCTCAAAGACACTATCAAGTTCAACCTCTCATGCAAAGTAGAGTGAGCTTGTGGTCAGGCCAAGTCGCTGTCAGAACCAAATAGTTTTAACTCTAAACTTCTTGGAAATTACAGGTGAAATATGTGAATTTATAACTCTAGTCTATAACTTGCTTAAAATTTCCTTTTTTACCAGAGGACTGGAGGATGGCTAATGTGATGTCTGTTTCTAAAAGGGATTCCAAGTAAGTTTTGGAAAGCTACCTCTACGTATGACATCTGTATTGGACAAATCAAGAGAAATTGTTTTAAAAAAAACAGAATTAGTAGGCACATGGGTAAACACAGTATGTTAGTGAAGAGGCAAAGTGCCTTGCCTAAAATTAAGTCATTCCTCATGAGTTCACAAGTCATGATGTTTTTCAAATGTCCCATAAGAATCTGTGTTGCGACTGTTCAGAGTGTTTTTAAAAGACCTGGAGAAGAGAGTATAGTATAATGAAATTCAGCATCATCCACTCAAAGACCGAGGATTGCTTCTTTGATTGTGACTCCCTGCAAACTCATGGGAAACTGGGTAGTATTTAAAAATAAAACCCATGAGAGTAATTAAAAAAAAAAAAAAAAAAAGACAGCAACTGTCATAGAATAAGAAAGCCATTAAGACGTGAAGCTATGTAATCGTGTTACTAAATGCAGTAGATGGCAAAAAGCTTAAATGTTACAGGAAAGAGTGTGGAGAAAAAGCTTATACAGAACAGAAAAGAACGTTTTGGCAAACTCCGGCTGATTTACGATGGTAGGAGGAACTCTGTGGGTTTGCATGGTTTTGACCTAAACCTGCAAAAATATGCTGGATTTGGCAACATTTCACTTAGAGGTTTTGGCTTCCTTTAAGCCCAGAAGTCAAAGCAACATTTGGGACATGAATCAAAGCCAAAGAAAAGGTTTGGATGAACCGTACATACCATAACAGCCAAGTTTTACACAACTCTAATTATCATAATAGTTTTCCTGTTTCTTTGTTTCTTTATACTTTTTTCCAGAGCTGCTTTCTATTTCTGAATCTTAATGGATACAAGTCTCTATACCCAGTAGAAGTCTCTTTACTGTATGTGTGTAAAGAGATGAAAAATGAGAACTCATTTTTGTATTACAGCAACATTTGAACAAAAAGGTTGTAGATACCATCTGAAATGAAGTGTCTTCATGTCCATTTTGGAAATAGTTTCTTTTTCTTTGGTGGAAGTGATAATGTTAGATACTTGGCTTTCCTTGTGTGTTTCAGAATATGAAATGACATAGTTAAGACATCCAAAACACTGAACAGTTTAAGAAAAGGATGTATTTTGGCTTCCTTCTACCACTTATTAACAAGTATCTCTTAAATTCTGGTAATATAAATACCACTTTCCATGGAGACAGACATGCCTGTACAGTAAATGGTGCATGTTCTGCATCTCGTTTGGATCTCATGAAACTGCAGGATACGATATGTTCAAGCTGCTGGTCTGAGAAGGCGTCTCAAATCCATAGTCTTTGTATGCACATCAGACACTGTACATATGGTAAATGATAAACATACCATATGGGATTTGTGAAGACTATCAAATTCCTCTCCCATTATTTTTTCTTACATTGTATGGTCAAATCAAAACCATATTATTCTTCACATTATTACGAGGTTATGTTTGTGGCCCCATCTATAAGGTTACAAAACTGATCACGCTTTAAGCTTTCCTTTGGCCTTAAGATTTTCCTGGTTACACTCAGGTTGTCTTTTTTTTTTTTTTTCCCTAAAAAAAGGCGTGTGTGAAGTTTGCAGAAGTTTGGCCAATTTTTGAATTATAGAGTTCTGAAAACTTCACATGTAACCTTAGGCAAATATTACAGCTCAAAAGAGCTGAGTTTAAGGTTTATTTTGAAAACTTAGTTTTCCAGAATTTTATTATATGTATTGTGAAGACATTATGTGGAAAAAAATACTTGTAGTCCTAACAGTATCGTGACATATATGCAGTTTTATGATAGTATTTTTTTTTATGTTGGCTTTGTAGACTGCAATAACTTAGTATCCTCAGCTGAACTGTCAAATATTCATCTAAAAATTATATATTTAGTGTCCTCTTTGTGCTGGATTTACACGATGGACTTTTGGTAGCAGGGGGAGGGGCTGTGGAGATAGCCTCTGTAAGTAGCTGCAAAAAGCTTCCCCAGCTCCCAAACTGGTCAGACTGGCCTCTGGCCAGGTTGGACACCCCATCCTCTCAGACCAGGGCTGAGCCGATCAGCACCTCTGTGAATGCTCTATTTAAGACAGGGACAAAGGAGCTGGAACAGAGGCTGGACCTACACTGAAGAGCGTGAGGAGGTAGGATGCTACCCCCATGCCTCCCAGACGGGCAGCTGCCCACGCTGGGCCACCACTACCTGACTGGAGATGGCTGCAGCAACATGGCTTGGAGAGCTCCGAACCGCCCTGCTCCCGGGGCACCCCCGGGCAGAGTTCATCCTGCTGGGACTGCCAGTCAGGTGGGCACGGCTGCAGCAAAGAGAGGACTTGAGAGATATGGCTACACAGATACCAAGGTCTGTGCAGATGGAGCAGGAGGAGGTGTGAAAGGAGGTGTGGAGGAGGGGAAAAGAGTGTGAAGAGTCCTCTTCCTTTAAGAAAGGAGCAGCAGAAACAACATGTGAGGAACTGACCTGCAGCCCCCCCATTCCCCATCCCCCTGCCCTGCTGTAGATGTTGGGGGAAGGTGATTTCAAGATCGGGCTTTGTTTCTTGTTATCCTCTCTAAATGAACCATTAACAAATTAAATCGATTTACCTCCAAGCCCAGTGCGTTTTGCCCGAGGCCGTAGTTGGTGGGTGATCCCTCCCTGTTCTTATCTGGACCCTCAGTCCTTTTGTTTCATTTTTCTCCTCTCTGCCTCACTGAGGGGAAGGACTGAGCGAGGGACCTGGTGGTGACTTTGCTGCTGGCTGGGCTCAGCCACAGCGCTCGTCTTCACTTACTTTCACATGACAAAATTCTTCTAATCTTATGCCAAAATTAGTTAAAAGGAAAGTGGAAAAGCAGTGACTACAGTAAACTATGGCGATAGGAACCTGAGAGTACCTCAAAGCTCTGTGAAAAGTTCAAGTCAGGAATTGAGGGGAGGGGGAAGAAAGGTAGTTTGTTGTTACTCTGAATTTGTTACAGCCTCATTTCTGTTTGCTACTTGCTTCAAAAGCAAAGACTGTATAATCTGGGTGGGTGGGAATGCAGCTCTATTATTGCGCCTCCTCCCCATGGTAAGTCAATAGCTGAAACGGATTAGGGAGCGGGACTCTTCGTGCTACATGTATCTCCGTGGTTGAATTCTCTGTAGATTAGTGTAAACTTATTTCCCCCCTTTTTTGGGGGGGGAGGAGGAGGGGAGGAAGGGCAGGTTCCAGTAGTTTTCTGCTACAGCAAAGAGTAAAAAAGCTGGAAGTATGTTTCCTTTGATGTGTCTCTTAGATTTTCTAAGTGAAGGTTAGTTTTTCAGCGAAAGCTCTGTGAGGAATTTGTAAGTAGTAGAGATACGGCTGGGTAATGCTTGTTACATGTGGAATGTATAGCTATTTTCTCCATGAAGATGCTAGAAGTTTTTCTTCTAGACGTTTCACATTGATGCTGAAGAATATGTGGAAAAAAATTTATATTCCACCTTTATTTTATATTCTTCTCAGCATCCTCTTCTCCAGGGACAGGCAGCAGAGAGAAAGTTCTACATGTGAAGCTTTTATGTAGATTCATAAACATGTGAAAGACTTCTACACTTGACTAACACTTTTGACAGTTTGACCCAGTAAATAGATATTTCATCAGTGAGAAGACTCCCTGAAAACTGTGTAGGAAAAAACAGAGTCAGACACTTAATATTGCAGTCTTGGGGGAATTGGGATGAAAGCTTCTGAAGAGATATGGAATACTAGAAATAGATAAGGCTTATATGAAATGTCAGGCTACCAACATACAGGCTTTTAAAATTAATTATTTTTTAACTTACAGAAATACCTACTGTAAACAATGAGATTGTCTATTTATTTCTGAAAGCACTAGTTAGGGCACCAATACAAATCTGTAGCTTTTCATACTGGGCTTAATTCTGTGCAGTGTACTTAGCTAAGAAAGTTAACAGTTGACTAGAAGAATCAGCAGTGACATCAAGAATCAAGATTTCCACTTCATACATCATGAACTGGTCTCATCAGTTGAGATGGGAATGAAGCCCATTTGGTGTAAGCTGTCGTTTTTCTCATTATACTTATTAGTTAAAGGTACAATATTATGTTAGAAAGGAGATAAAGATACACATTTGTCTATAGGGTGGATAAGACTGTATACCACAGCTGAATGGATTCCTTAATCTTATGACCTGTGGACCAAAAATTTTATGGATTCGAGCCACAAGATGTACACCTTGGAAAATCAAAAGTAAGGAGGTAGAAGATGGGCCCTTGGGATTGTTAACTGGAAATGACTCTACCTCTAGGGTGTCCATGGGTGAATCTGCTTTAGCAATGGAGCTAACATATAAATCAGTCTCATAATTTTAGCTACTGCTTTGCCTTTCTACCAGGCATTCAGATTACCGAGCTGTATCCCTACTGTAAAACACTGTTATCAGGTCTGTAATGAGACCCTATCATGGGAACTTTATTTGACCTATCCAATAGATACATGGCTCAAGAGTCACAGTCTAGAAACCCATTCACATGCAGCCAAAATGTGGCTTGGGATAGAAAAGATAAGCAGGTATAGACTTTTAAAGACAGTAGAAAAACCCCAACTCAAACTCAAACAAGGAAACTTGTTTAACTAAAGAACTAGTCACATCCTGCTCTTAGCAAGCGTGAATTTGAAGTTTAACTGAGCTAAGTCTGATCCCATTAAAATTATCCCAATGAAATGAAAGAACATATCACTGATTTCATTGGCCTTTCAATTATGCTGAACAGAAATAATAAATGAATATTTTTTAATATCTAGAAAATGTGTTTACAGGTAAAATGATCTGGTGACAGAACAAGGAGCAGTTAAGTGACAGATCTAGAAGGAATGGTAGGCTTAATACAACATTTGGGTGGAATCTGCACTAGTGGAATTGTTGAGAATTTTTTCATAGTCTTTAAGAAAGGTAGAATTAATGTTTTAATGAAATTTAGGGGAACAATGGTTCCTAGAATGACCCCAAGACTGAAAAGATGAACCATTTCTTTCTATGCGATCATAAAATTGATAGTTGCTGCAGGCAGTGAAATTATCAGGCAAAAGCTGAAAATGTGAAAAGGAACTGGAATACATAGTGAAAAATGTTTTTGGGCTGCCAAAGTAAAATGGATGCACATGGTACTGCCACTTAAAGGGGGCCTTACAAGCTGGAGAGGGACTTTTTGCAAGGGCATGTAGTGATAGGACAAGGGGCAATGGCTTTCAACTGAAAGAGGGAAGATTTCTATTAGACATAAGGAAGATATTCCTCACTAGGAGGGTGGTGAGGCCCTGGAGCATGTTGCCCAGAGAAGTTGTGGATGCCACATCCCTGGAAGTGTTCAAGACCAGGTTAGATGAGGCTGTGAGCAGCCTGGTGTAGTGGAAGGTGTCCTGCTCAATTACTTAGGACTCAGGTCGTAGATTAATATAATAACCTTGAGAGCCCTCATTTACATTCTTTTGCATACCACCCAGATAGTTCTGTGCTTTCTAGAACACTATAGAAATATGTTTGAGAAGGTTTTAGAATATCTGAGACTGCAGGAAAAAGCTAAAAATGTAATGCTTGCGTCTCTATAAGAGTCTTTGAAATTCTTTTTTTTTTTTTTAATTATTTTTTACTTTTAAGTCTGAACAAAAGCCTTCAAATTTTGTACCCGGAGAATAATTTGTATGATTTTCTCTGTCCCCCCCCCGCCATGCAGCAACAGCATATCCTGAATGTAAAAACAACTTCATGATGTAAATCACTGAGTGCTAATAAAAGCCCAGAATAAACTCTAGACATCAAGGCCCATAATCCGGCCAGCTGGTGTGTGGCTGTCCAAGGAAAGAATCCAAAATGGCAGCTCAAATGACTTTCTTTCACAAGCCATCTGAACTATGGCGCAGTGTCTTTGGAGACAAATGGTCTCCTGAGGTTTTCATATGATCATTACACTTCCTTAAGTAATTATGAATGTAATGATATGGTATATATACATTTTAAATTCCAGTGTTGTCACGGAAAAATGTGCCTGCATTAGTATAACATCTCGTGATTTACAGTAGGGCACGCCTGTCCACATTGCTGTGTACTAGAGGACCAAGAGTATCTGTTGGTTCTTATCTCTCTACTCACAGCTGTATTTAAGCAACTAATACACGTGTCTATAAACAACTTGATTTATAGACAAAGTTGCACTGAGAAGTAAAGCTTTCCTGAAGGGTAGGAGACATGTCATTCTTCTTCGGTTTAGCTGGGAGATCACTAACTTCTGGCTCCTGTCATGCCTTTCGGTGTTCTGTACTAACCGTTTTGCTCTCCGTACTACTTGGGAGTCCTTCTCAATTTGTAATGTTTTTGCGTCCTTTCCTGAATATTTATTTTATTTTCATGAAACAGAAAAGTGCCTTTAGTACTTTTATTCTAGCTACTATTGTTAACCCTTTTATAGCCTTTCTTGATTTTCACTAGAAACGTAGAGGAAATTGACTTACACTTTCTAATTTGGAACCCTTAGCTGATTGAGAACTGTAATGGGCTCGCCGAGAGTGATTTCTTCACTCTATGCAAAAGAATGAGAATTTTCTTCCAGATATAAACGTTTCTGCATTTCTGTAAGCACTTTTCACCCTGAGTTTTTTTATGTTTATTTTTATTTTTATTTTTAATCTGGTTCCATGTAAGGTTATGCATTACATGACTAATGCTCTGAAGCTGAATTAGGGTGACCTGTGTGACATACCTGGGTGGGTTTTAGATATTTTCCCAGAATGAACATTAGACTCCAAGCCATGCAGAGCACTAGCTTTAATTAACATGTCTGCAGTTTTTGTGATTGGTCCCTGCAACTTGGGAACTAGTTCTGTAATTCTGCATTACAGCTACCCTCCGTGGGTATTATTATAATAATAATGCTTTCCTGATGAATTGAAAACGAGTTGGTGACAGCAGCGTTTTCAAAGAAGGAAGCATCAGGCCTGACATCATTCCTTTCTTTCTTGTATGCAACTAAAATATGTTAATCTTTGCAACATAAGAATTGACACACTGGATCAGATAAGAGATACATTTACTTGATTTTGTTGTCCTGGTCAGCAGAAAAAACTGAGTAGAATAGAAGTATTAGAAAAAGTAGAATAGAAGAATTAGGTCATGAAAAAAAAAGATTGCGCAGTGTTTTTTCCCTCAGTACACTGTTTCAGATTCTACCAGTTGGTGGCTTTAGGACCTTTTGAGCTGGAAATAGCATATATAGTGTCAGGTTTAGAAGCCATAGAACTTAAAATCGGTAAAGTGTTAAAAACTTTCTGACATTCATTTTGGGGCTGAGAATTACCCCACATCCTTGAGCTGTGCAACTTAAATGTCATATTAAAGGCTTTCCCTTTATGTGGTTTTTAAGCGTGTTGCCTAGTAATGTCCTTAGGTGCCCATAGTCCTTCAGCTGTGAGAAACAGCGAACAAGTTACCAGTTCCCCTTCTCGATAGCAGTTATGGTCTTGCACTTCTTTTTCAATAGTGCATTTTCCAACCTGAAAAGTCCTACTTGAAAGACTGCCTTTCCTCATTGCAGTTTTAAGTGTTTGTCTTTCTTAATTGGGACAATAGGTTCTTTTCAAATTATTTTTGGCAGGTCTGAAATGTTTTGTCTGGCAATTCTTTTGTGCATTTTATTCTAGAAAGTGAGATAAACAGATTTTACATGTATTTTAAATTAAAATATAACAGAGAAACAGGGCTGGAAGGGATATGAAGATATGTTGTAGTGCATCTGTACTACTAAGTGAGTATCAATTATCCCACTGTTGTTTCTGAGAGAGGTTGGTCTAGCTTGTTCTTAGCGACCTTTGTAGTAAACTTGTTCATGATTCGTTGCCCACAGGTATTAAGAGTTCTCTAATATCTTAACTTAGTCTCTTTTTCTGTAATTTCAGGTAGTTATTTCTTCTCTTATCCAAATTGGACATAGTGAACTGATTTTTTTTCCTCCTCCTTTGTGATAACCTGTATCTGAAAATGTGTATTATGTTCCTTAGTTTCTCCAAGTTAATAGGCCCTAATTCTTTTAATCTTACCGTAGAGGTTATGTTTTCTAGTTTTCTTACTGTCCTCGTTGCTTTTCTTTGTAGTCTCTCCAGTTTGTTCACATCTTTGAGTGGATAAAATTGGATCCAGTTCTCCTGCTGAGATCTTGCCAGTGCCAAAGAAAACAGAAGGATTAGTACTATATGTACATATTTTCATAGTGTGCTTTTTGCAACAACATGACACTGTTGACTAGTCACCTTAGTGTCCTGATCCTTTTCTTTAGTAGAAAAAGACAGCTTCTTAATCAGTTATTTCTCTTCCTGGATTTGTGGAGTTAATTAATTCTGCTGAAGTGTATGACCTTTCATTTCTCCCTATTATATATAATAATTTTTATTCCAGTTCAGTTCTCAGGTTTGGCAAGATGTCTTAAAGCTATGTTTTAGAGTTTTTTTCATACTAATGCCGTCTGCAAATTTGTATTCTTAGTATTTGGGGTTATTAACAAAAGAATATCATATGGCCCTGCAAAATCTATTTTTTTAAGCATCTTTCCCGGTTAACAGTGAATTGTTGGTGGCTCACTACAGTTTCCTAATTAGTTTGGCATCCGTGTTAAGTTGCTTTCATTTGGATCATGTTTTTCTTTAGCTTGGTTATGTGAATATCTTGACATTTGACACCAAATATAACTACTACTCTCGTCCTTTAATAAAACCAATTACTCTGTCATATGAAAACATTTGATTACTCTGACATAACTTCTTGGGAAGTCCATATTGATTCTTCTAGGTGTTTACAAATAGTCTGAAGCAGATTACTTGTTCCAATAAGTCTCAGAATCAAACCTGACTTATCTATAATTCTCCTGTCTTCTGTTTTTCTGTTAATATCAAAATTGTATTTGTCATTCCCTAGTTTTCTGGTATCATAACTGTTCCCAAAGAGTTCTGAAAACCACTTTTGTTTTTAGCAGCACTGAGATTTTTTTTATTCCTAAGACAAAATTCACTGTATCCAGCCAATATTAAAATATCTTAGTATTCTGTTACCTGTGGTTCCCCCCACTGCCAACAGTGAGATGTTTCTTTTCCTGCTCCTTATTGCTAATTGTACTAGCTATTTGATCAGCACTACCCTTTGGTAAAGAGTAATGTAAAAGAGCATCAGCCTTTTGGTGGTCTTGGCATAATCTTATAATAGATTTACAGATGTGTCAAAGAGGGTAAGCTTAATAGAGTTAAGACTCGCTCTTTCATATAGCTTTAGTAGTTTTGTTTGTGTATGAGTTTATGATATTATTTTAAAAGTTTGTAAAAGAAAGGAATAGTGCTACCTCATCTAGTACAGGTGTCCCTGCCTATGGCAGGGCGGTTGGAACTGGATGATCTTTAAGGTCCCTTCCAACCCAAACCCTTCTATGAGTCTATGAAAATGCTTGGATATTAAAATCAATAGGATCGTAGAGAATGCATTTTGTAATTAGGATGGTTAAAGATTCCAATGGGGTTTGATATCTACCAGCATCCAGTAACTTTAGCACGGACAGGTGGTAAAGGATGAGGGAAATATAGTTGTAGCCTCAGGCAGATATTTGGTTCATGCAGCTGTTTCATGCATTCTGGCAACATGACTCAGTTAAAATCAAATAACATTCCTTATGCCAATATTTCTTACCTGCATATGAAACCAGTTGTCTTTCATTTTGCAAAAACATGATAATTCAAAGAGCATTAAAAAATGTACTGTTTCTCACACAGAATTTATATCTTGCAGCTGCACACTAATCCAAGTGAAATGGAGTAGAGTTTCACTTTATCAGCCAATCATAACTTTAAACTGTTTTTACAATTCATTGTACAGTTTTTAAAGCCAGATTTAAGTCTGTATATGAAAAATAGTCTACTTGATGTATGAAACCATAGATTAGTCAATATGTATTTAAAGTAGTACTTCAGTAACAACAGAAAAATGACTTTAGAGAATTTATGGACTAAACTTAGAACGATACACAAGGAATGCAAGTGTTATGCCATCAGTACAGTGTGTGAAAGGAGTAGCTGAAAAATACAGTTCAGTTGCTCAAAAAATACAGACTGGATCTGTTGTGTCTGGGTAAGGCTGAACCTGTTTGTTATTTCCTTAGATGGGATCATGGAAGAAGATGATCAAACAATTAAATTTATACTTGTAAGTAGATGTGTTACGCAAAGATGGTAGGAGATAATCTTTGTCCTCCCAAGACACTGCTGAGAATTCAATTGCATCTGTCTATTGGGAAAGCCACATCTTGGTTCCTAAGCCCTATTTAATCCTCTCTTAGGGATTATTAAAATTAAAGAATTATTAATTCCTTATATTAGGAGGAAAGGAGGAAAATCATCATAATGCTCATGCTTAGTACTTCTTGTCACAAGCTAATGCTCAGATGGTGGTTAATACTCAGCCTATGGCATAGATTTGGAACTGAATTATATACCCAGAGAAATGTTGCATACTTCATCTTTTTTATTTGAAAGTGTCAGGAGAATCGTAAGATATTGATTTGACCTTTTTGTCTAACTCAGATTAGAAATTTTTCTTGGGTCAAGATTGTGTTTTAACAGGAAGAAAAGGATTAGAAAAATTTTTGTTGCCAATAATTTAAAATTTTATCTTTCTTACCCATATTATTTTTCACATATTTTTGTTTCTTTTTCAGCAATCTTTTTTGTTTATACAGGCTCTGATAAACTCGTTTTAATATGTGAAAAGAATTTTATATATTCTTAGAGGGTTTTGGTACTTTGGGAATTAGTCATGTGGTTGTACAATAAAAGTTGCGGAAGTGACTTCATGAGTGACTGTCGTGGTCTCCATTTACGCAACACATTTAAGCATACTCCAACTTAGATACACCTTCATGTACTGTTTTGCTAACAAACTTTAAGTATGGCTTAGCAAAGACAGCTCCTAGGAATAAAAAACTACTCAAGTTCTACGCCTACTCAGACCTTTAAAATTCTATTTGCTATGCCAGATGCATTTTTTTAATTGATGCCAGTTATGATATTTGTCTATTTTTGCTGCCATGAAGCTGTTAAACATAATACTATTCAGCATTTTTGTACGCATAACGCCTTTCCTATTTCAACTCTGTTTTTTAGAAGTAACTTCCTGCTATAACAATATTTTCTGGAAAAAAGTCAAGAACACTTTAATACCTTAAACAGGTTTTACAAGTTAACAATTCTGCCACAATTAGTCTTCAGGCTACCTCTGGCTCCATGGATTTAAAACTATCAGAGTTTACTGTTTTGTGAAAAATATGTTTTACTTTGTTTGGACATGCTTGTCATAAGTTTCTCAGTATATCATTATCCTATAAAACCTCCCACTGGCAGTGTCTGGAAGAAAAAAAAATATAGTGTAAACTATAGAAGACCTAATGGCAGCTTCCTGCCAACGTTCATTCTTGAGTCAACAATGTTTGTTTTTGGTTTTGCTTTTGTGAAAGTATGTCACAATCTAGTCTTTCATATAAGTTTGCTAGTTTTATTTATCAGCCTAGTAGAGGCTATGTCCACATCTTCTACTTTCCTCTATTTTTAATCTGTTTCATTCCGTGATATCTGTGTTTCTGGTCATACCACCAGTGAGTGTTTGCACACATAAATTATACACCTAAAACCACTCATCACTAGAAAATTTACTGCTTCTAATATCTTTCTCATGAACAGTTGTGTTTATTTCTGAGTTGACTTCTCTGGTAAAGACAGTAATGCTCTTAGCTTTGGTTCAATTCTTTGTTTTTTCAAGACTCATTTTAGCTATTACAGTGTATATGGGACCATGTGGGCTTTTCACCATAAGCCTATGCTGGGAATATTAAAATGGTTTTAGTTTATAAGTGCGACTCTGAGTAAAATAGTAGTGCATTGCTATCTGTATTAACTATACTCCTTCTACCCTGCTGAAGCCAAGGACAGTACATGGGAGCAGAATATATCCTCCTGACAGAGATATAATTGGCTTTTCTTTTTTCTCTTTGAAAAACCCTATTTGGAGAAGGCAGGAGACAGGGAGGAAGGTTGCTGTCCTTTAAGATAAGGAGGTTGAATCTTCTTTCCTAATTCCAGGAAACATATTATTTGGTTTGGGAAATCATTTATCTTCTGGGCCTCTTTTTGGCAGCTTAACTACCAACTCTATTTGACTAAAGTAAAGTAGAGACAGATACTGAAAAGTAGGTGCTCATCTTTTCTATTTTTTAAAAAAAACTTCTTTAAACATTCTTTGCTAGTGCTTTGAGTTTTTGAATATGAAATACTTGGTGATTTGATAGTATTACAACAACATAGTAAGTTACTAGTTGTTATTTTTCTTATCATATGTTACTGTGTGTTTATAGCAATGAGGGTTACTCTTTTGTAATGGCTAATTTTCCCTCTTCTTGAGGTGAAACGTTGTATAACTTTACATGAAGTACCATGAGATACATCTCAGATTAAACTGTGTTCATAATGGAATACAGTAGGGTATCAGTTGTTCAGGCAACTTGTATGACACTAAATTTGTCTGGGTGACTCAAAGTTTGCATCATGAGGAGTCACTGTCGGACAGGACGACATGTACAGCAGGAAAGTTTGGATAATCAGGATCATACTGTGAGTGTTTAGGTTTTTTCTTCACCAAATCCATTGTATGTAGAAAGGCTGTATTCCTTTTTTGTTCATTTATATAAAACCTCTTTAATATTACACTGTCACATGAATTTACTGAACAGATGTTGTATTATACACCATTACTTTTGATCTTGTCACGAACAGTAGATTTTAAATAAGTGGCACCAACACAAAAAAGACCCCAGACTGAAAAAGCCAACTTACAACAAGAGAATTGTTGAGCTCTAATTTTGAATAATAATTTTATTTACTCATTGTAAACAGTGTTTCTCAAAAGGAAAAAAAAAGTAAACCTTGAAGTTTTAAGTGCCTGGCGCTCTTCCTAGGTAAGAAAATATTCAAAGCACATCTTATATGTATTTCCTTACCACTCTTGCCTATATTTTGAGTCTTTTGTCTTTGTTAGCCCAAGGAAAATGGAGAGATATGATGATTTTATGTATCAACGTTTTCATTTTATTATTTTACTAACCTTGTAGCACTATTCTTCTCAATATCTCTTATACTAATCAAGATTAAAAAGCGCCAACTTTCAACAAAAAAATGCCTGCAGTTGTCTAAGCTATGTTGCTTCAATGAATGAGAATTATTGAAATCTCCTACAGTCTCTGTAAAGATTTTGCTTTGTGGAGGTGTTTCCTGTGGAATTCATCTTAGGAGAAGGAATTTAGATGTCATTTATGTGCCTATGTGTGTGCTCACTGAAGTGATTTTGAAGGTCTTATGTATGCACCAAGAAATCGGAGAAATTGGATATTTGCGAATGGAAATTGGTGGTCTTCCAGGCAATATTGGATATAAAAGTGCTAAATCCTTTAATAAATAAACCTTGATTCAGACTGGAATGCCTTGGCTTGATCTTAAAGGTGATATTATGAGGGACTTCTAGCTGTTGACTAGCCTCAAAGATAATTATCTGCACATTCCAATCTTGTTCTGCCATCAGCAGTGCCTGAGATCTAAATGGAGCAAATGTTATTTCCACTAGAAGTATATTATATTTAGACTATCCTTATTCCCAAACATTTCAAAAAATATTTGCATCTGACTGGAAATATGAATACTAATATAATTAAATAATTATATTACGTGCTTCTTAGAGTCCTGTGTGCTTAAGACAGGAGTCATAATTTCAGCCATTGTAGGCAATTTTCTAGCTATGACATTGTATGTTGTAAACACACAGTTATATTGTTGGTGTTACTATTTTTGTTAGATTGTAGATGAAAATAAGTTTTTCTTTGAATATTTTGGATGTGAGATCTCTAAAAACACATCAATACAACGTTGAGGATTTTGCTCACAATACAGATCAGATGATCAACAAATTTCATTTCCTGTATGATGTTCTGGAGCTAATTTTGAGAGACTGAATAGCTCATCTGAAACAGACAGTATATGTGTCATTTAAGCGTTAGAGTCATGTTTTTGTATCAAGCATCTTGAAATGGTTGGAAGTGCTCTTCTGCCTTAAAAAACTGCCTACTTAATTCATAGTACATAACTGCTTACTTAATACATGATAAATCTAAGATTATTTTCTGTTCGTTTCATAGGTTTTACCTGCACAAGTGAAATAGAAATTTAATTCTTTAAAGGACTTAAGTGCTGTGTATAGCAGAGACTTCTTTAATAAAGTTTGTCTGTGGGACAAAAGCCTGTACAAAGTTGAGAAAGAAAGCAAGCAAGCATCCATTTCTAACATATTATGTAAATATGTGTGTTTGTAAACGAACTCTGATATAGTTTTAATGGATCCTCACTTGTGGGGTTGAGTTCCTTGGATAGGGATTCTAGATCTTAAAAAATAGTTCAAATGTACAACTTGATGTGGACGTAGTCATCTCTATCCTCTGAAACTAAATCTGTCTTTGGATGAGAGGGACTTAAGCATACTAAAAGATATGTCCTGGTGAGAATTATTATACAGAATATGAATAGTGGCAAGGGTGTTAGTTTACATGAAAGGTCAAACAGATCCAGAATACAATTTTCATCAAGGCCAGTTTAAGTCTCTCAGCTGTAAGTCCTGTCACTTAGCTCGTCTTCTTAATGCCTATAGATCTTGCCTCAAAATAGAGTGAATAATATCAACTTGTATATCTGCATGTTTTCTGTTTATACTCTCTTGCATTTTGCCTCATGTGGAAAGAGGCTTGAGAAACTAAGGAAAACAAACTTTTAGCTAAGGAATAAAAGGCAGCTTATGTTCATTAAAGATTCTGTTACTGCTTTTCCTTTTTTCATCTGGTGAGAAATACTATTGTTCTCATCAAACTTTGCCTAACGTATTTTGCCTAAAAAAGTATTTATAGCTGTGTAAAACTTAGGCTTTTAAATAAGTGCCCATAGCTTTGGTATCTAAATAATATTCATACAGGAACAGTTACAATAGTAAAGTCTTTAGAAAATTCCATAGAGCAATTATTATGGTTGCCCAGTTCAGGCCAAGGCTTTAAACTTCAGTTTCTCTTAGTTTTCTTATTATAAAATGATTATTACTTCATCTATACAAAAACTTTCGTTCTACTAGATGCAGGAATTCTATTTTCAGGTAATGAGGCTGCCTTTCATAAGTATTCTGGTTGTAATGTAACGTGAAGTGCAATTTAGGAAGCATGAAAGCTCTATCTAAATGTTGACAGCTGCTGTTCTTCAATATTTATTCTAGCAGATGGCAGAAACTACTTGTAATCACTAAATGAGAAATGCTCTTACCCCAGTTGTTGAGCAAATAACCCACAAAAAGGCTGAGCATAACTATTTGGTAATAGTTGGGAAATCAATTAATATATGTATGGAGGATTGGTTAGAATATTTCAACTTTCAGGATTGAAATCTTTGTTTTCGGTGTAGGTGATGCCGTAGTTTAAGCTCTTTGACTTCATTTGGGCACATTCTCTAAACCTTGCTTTGGTTCAGTGATAGTCAGACAGTGTGGGTTTGTTGTTTGGAAAAGAGCAAATTCTGTAATTCAGCATCTTTGTTTTTCCCAATGATGTTTTTAATCATTATTAACTTCTGCTATCTTTCACAAAGAGAAGGAGATGAATTTTTCAGGAGCTAATCTGAAGTAAAACCGTTGTTATAAAGGCTCTTTACTTCCTCTTCCTTCCTTCAGACAGTGATTGAGAAAGCTTTTGCAGTTTCAGAAGGACAGTATTTCTTGGGCTGTTTTCCTGCAGTTGTCAGTGTTCTCTCCTCCCCTTGATTTTCTTCTCCCATCTCTGCATAGTGAGCCATTTCTACGGGATTTCTTTTCTGCATACTCTGTGTGTGTATAATTCTGCACATTCTGTGTCTTTGCAACTTTGCTCTGCAGCATTGCATGCTGTTTGTGCAATTGTGTGTAAGGATCTGTTCAGTTGCTGCCTGGTTTCCTCCTGAGCTAGTGCGCCTGCAGCCTTGTGGAGGCATCTGTGGACTCTGCTGCTGCTTCTTGGCTTCTGCTAAGCGCTGGCAGCCCTCCTCTCAGAGGCAACAGGCTGTGCAACCACCCTCACATCTGGCTCCTTTTTTGCACAAGTAGTATTTCCTGAGACTGTTGTTGAGTTCAGTTCTGCATCCTGCTCCTCCAGCACTGCTTCTTCCTCCCACAGGGAATTTGTCTCTAGCGTGTTGATTGAAGGGAGGCGCTGTCATCTGTGACTGATTTATCCAGCAACCTCATTGCCGTGTAGTAGGTGTGGGCATAGTTTCATGAACAGGGAGCTACCATTTGAGCAAGATTTCTGAAAATTTGGCATGCTGATTGTAGACTGCCTTAATGGAGGAATTC
The DNA here is from genome assembly GCF_009769465.1 of Tauraco erythrolophus. NCBI lineage: Eukaryota > Metazoa > Chordata > Aves > Musophagiformes > Musophagidae > Tauraco > Tauraco erythrolophus. Next base: position 14,775,684 of record NC_141476.1, read on the forward strand.
ATACTGAAAAATTCTGGGTTGATATTTTTGCTCCGTCTTGTGTTCGTTACTAGCTTGTTGTGTTAATAATGGAGTCCAGTTGTCAGACATTGTGTTGTCCTCCACAGGCCTCCCCTGACTGTCCTATGGGCTATCCTATCCTGGACAGACTCATAGGCACTTCAGTTATGTTCCTATTGACTGATCTCTTCCTGAAGTGACCATCCAAAGCAGTTGGTTTTTTTTTTTTTTTTGTAAGAAAGATTTCCTTCTAAGCAATCTTCTTCCCCAGAAAAGTACCAGAAATGACACAAAATATATAACCTTTAATTTTAGGGCTTAAGTGCAGCTTTCTTGACTTACAAAGACAAAGCCCATATTGATAAACTTTTGTTTATGTTCATATCAGGTCTAAAACAATTAACTTGGTCAACTGTTTGTAGTCGTGCTCCGTGTGTCCTCCTGTACTTCACCCATGGCTCTAGATGAATTTCAGTAAGGATGCAACTACCAATTGCTATCCCAAGTATGAAAATTTTTTATGGTAAGAGTGATGTGCAGATGGGTGTGCCAGAGCTAGAACTAGGCTATTTAGTATACAGACATACCATGAATTTTCTTAAGGTCGTTTATGTAGCTGATATTGTGCTATATACAATAGGCATTAATTTTAGTTTTTAATTATGTAGCAAGTCCATGCCACTGTGACTTTTCTAGGTGTGCCAAGCCAATAAAATGCCATAAATAATTTTATAGTAAAAATGCCATAAAATTAAATAGGGGAAGACTATCTGCATTAAGAGAAGAGCAGTTACAGCCTCCTTGGGCATTCAGTGCCCACATGAACACTACATTAAGAATCACAGTGCTAAAGATGGTATCAAATTTCTTTGGTGCAGAATCTATACCTTGTTATGAGTTGCATGAATCTTTATTTATCTTGCTGCGTACTAATGTTATTTAGCTTGTGTCAAAACTAGATAGGAAACTGTATTTTCTGAGATTTCTCACATAAAACTATCCAGGTATTTTAATACAATAAAATTTTCACTTTGATAAAGCTTACTTGCTATTTCACAATATGTAAGCACGTTGCAGTGTGTGGAGAAACTCTTATGTAGATAAACTACTTATTTGCAGTAAGACTTTACACATACCATGTGAATGTCTGCTGCCTTTGGAAATATTCTAAAGGAGAAGCATTTCTAACTCTAATAATATATTTGGATTATGGATTAAAAGCAGTGGGGAAGTAGCTTTGTGCAGTGTAACCTGACAAGTGTGCTAAGAATCAACTTTTGGCAAGAAAACTCCCAATTTGCCCTCTCTCCCTGAAGTTGACCTGGTGGATGAAATAGTAGATGTGTGTATGATTCTAGGCATGCCTTCTCCAAAGATCAACATTTGTACACACTTTAGTCACCTTTTATACGCAGTGCTATTGACATTAACCAGAGAGGCCAGTCTGACAGCGCTGTACTTTAACACCAGCTAAAGAGTTGCTCGCTCTACTTGCATGGTTTATCGAAAAAGACTCAACACTGAAATCACACAGCGTAATTGTTTTCAGTCTGTATGAGTTCTCTTCCAGATACAATATCCTGTAGGACAATTGAGTGTCCTACTGAAATCAACATATGTTCAATAGCTATTCAATTACATATTTTTTTTATTCTTCTGAAAATATTAGGTTGAGCTCTGCAGTTCGTCAATATATTCTATCTAGGTCTACTTTCATTTGCACGACTATAAAGCACCTTTAATGCTACTTTTGTAATTTGGTTTGCACCATTTCAAACAAGCGTAAGTTAGAGCAGAACCGAGGCCATCAGCCATTTAAAACAATCACAGACTTAATCAAGTGAAGCTCAATGGAAAAGGAGAGAAAAATAATGATATGTCAATGAAATAATTAATTTTCAAAGTAAATGAAAACAATTAAAGGTGCTACTTTTTTATAAGCAGTGGAATTGCACAATTGCTCAGGTGCTTGGTCTTGTTTCCATTATGGTGCATGTCTGGATGACTTTTAATGTTGAATGAGGCTGACAGTGAGTTAGGCCTTATCAGTGTGATGTTTGCCTTGGACAGAGAACATTTGTTGACTGATTCTTGCAACACTTTGAATGTTGTGTCTTTATTGACATAATCTGAGTGGGTTTTTCCCCCCTAATTTATATAGCATTGCAAAATCAGAATGTGATATTAATTAGTCCATCATATAACTGTGTTTTGCTGCTAATGAAAGAGCTCTTATTTAGGGTAAAACATTCCAGCTTATCTGCAAGGAGTATTCTGCTGTTTAGCCCATCCTTCGGTTTTGCAGGAGGTCACGTTCACATTTTGACACTGGGTTGTCATACAGTATTTTCTAGTAGAAACTAATTGAGAATACTATAACTGGAGGCCAGTTGTGTTTCACAAGATGAAGTGTTTAAATAGATGACAGTATTCCTGAGACTGCAGTGGAAGCATCATTTTAGTTTGCACTTGGGAATAGTTTTTGTTTTAATCTGTCTAGAAACATGACCCTAGAGCACAGAAGTTAACATTATTTATACCATCATTTTAATTTGATTGAATTGAAACTAAATGGGTTTTTTGTTGCTTTTGGTTATTGTTTTGGTTTGGCTTTTTAAACTGATTATTATTCTATTTAACTGATTATTACCAATATTTTCCAAAATTATTTTAAGTATTTTTTTCAGTTATAGGTGAAATCACTGTATTAATTGGAAGACCAGATAATGAATTCAAGAGTTGTATTGTTGTGGTCCTACATTTTATTGAATTACTGAAGTTTAGAATTAAAGATATTGGAAGTTCTAACTGCCAGTATGAAGAAATTTAATAATTTTAATACAGTTTCCAGAACTGTATTGCAAAATCTTACATTAGCTTAATAAAGACAGCTACATTATTAATCCTTCCACTTAGAAGATATATTTCTTTTAATCTATGGGAATCTGCTAAATTCTAGCATATTTTTATGTAGAGGTGGGCATATGTCTCTATCATAAAACCGTGCTGATGTAAATTAACATGACTGGTAGCCACCATAGGACAGCCAGCAAGGAAATATTACAGAAACTAAAGTTCATTCTCTCCCTGACTGTGGTCTCCACAAGTCTAGATGAGAAATATGTGCTGTATCTGTACTGTCGCTCTTCTTTATCTGGGTAAAACTAAACCTCATGTATTACTAACATAGCACTAGCAAAAGGATTAAGATATTTTAAATCCTACTTTAAGTAATAAAGTAATCTCAATAAGATTTCTGATTTCAAATTCTGCAGCATGGCATCCTATTTGATAATTGTGCTGTTGTGTTCTTACGGAGATGGCAAGCCATTTCATGAGGATTGCTATTTCATTGCTTCTTGTAATTAGTGTTATACTGCCATTGCATTGCTGGTTGATCATTGGGCCCTACTTGCCTAGCCTTTTATGATTTTTTAAGAAAACAACCCCAAGTCGAATACGAACTATTATCCTGGATTTTATATATGGTCTACTTAATTTTCTGTAAAATCATTAACTTCGATGTTTATTTTAAAGCTTATATACCTTCTAGAGTATGATTACTTTTTTCTTCTCTGTCAGTATCTAAACTTGTGAGAGACAATGTGTCTAATTTCTTCATTTAGAAAGATTCAGGAACATCAGCCTCCATAACTATACTGGTTTTGTTAAACCTGTTTCCTGGGTTTAAAAGCTGTGATTGAAGATCAGAGGTGAGGAATTTGGCTGTGGATGACAAATGGGATGGGAAGAGAGTGGAGGGGAAGGTGACAAAGAGTTTATTTCCATGTCTTGCAAAGCTCAGTATGACACTTTGCTATGTCTGTTTGCTTTTGTGAAAAACACCCTTGTAATGAAACTGTTTAGGCAGTTGTACACTAGAGAAATTCCCATTAGAAACAGAAAGAACAAGGTATTTACAAACCATATTGCACGACAATGTTGGCAATTTTTGAGAGTAGTAGGTCCACATGACTTGCGTTGGACCACCTGCAGGTGTGTAATTGAATTAGTCATGAGCTAGAGTGGTTCTCTGTGTGGCCAGCAGCCACTGGTACAGGACCCTGGGGTGTCTGGCACTCATCCTTCATTATGCAAAGCATAGGCAGTCCATTAGTGTAAAAAGCAGAAGTCTCCAGCCTGTGAGTCAGAAGAGCTGGTAAGTGGATATTTGCATGTACAAATCCAGGTTTTTATCCGTTTTTCCTCATCTCTGTGAATGTGTTGTATTTGTCCTTTTAGTCCAGTGACAGAACAAATTTGTAGGAAAGCCATAAAGAGAAAATTTAAGGAACATATTATTTCCTTTTTTGCAATCTCATGCTTAATCATGGGGAAAACCCTAAATATAGTTTTTATTAAATTAATCTTCACAGAACTGGAGATAACTGAAATTTATGTAGTGTGTAACTTGGCAAAAAAAACCCTGACAAAAACCAAAAACATTTCCTTAGCAAATGGAAAAAAGAAAACCCCTTTGAAAACAACTGGGTGGATTTTTACATTGACTGACTTATTATAAAAATGCAGCTCATATAAACCTGTACTGGATGAATGTAATGGTTTGTTATGCTTTTTTATTAATTAATTATCTAGAATGTTAATAATCTTGTATTAAAAATAATCTATAACTAAATATTAAGATTTATTTATTTTATTTTACTGTGTAAAATTACTAAATGATCTGTGTGTACTAACACAACATTCGGTTTTAAATCAAAGTGGGTGTGGAGTTTTTGGATAGCTACTGCTACTTTAAAAGAGTCAGTTTGGGAAATCCAAAACTGTTGTATTTATCACTCATGTCGCTGCTAAAATGAAGTGCCAATCCTTTAGAGATAGTAATGCTAATAATACTAACCTTGATTGCTGGAAAGTTGCCAGCTCGTTGTTATCCTGCAGAAAGATGTTACACTTGAACTGAGAAAGCATGCAATTGTCCCTCCCCCTCCTTATTCCCACAAACTGGAACAGTATTATGTTAGCATGAGTTGTGCTGAGCCGAATCCAATCTGGAATTAAGAATGCTCCAGGGCATTTTTAATAAACTGTCATTCATTTGAACTCTAACCTTCTTTATTTTGCAGAATCTGGTAATGCAGATCTATTCTTCAGCCACGTTCATTTCTTTTTCTTTTTGTGTCTTGGTGTGAAACACTGCTGATAGGACTTGGAAATGTGAAGCTGCAGAAGTGGATAGTGTTCATTTAAAATAGACTCAAAACTAAGAAAGAATTATAATAGTTTAGTTTGCTGGTTTTCTGCCAGTCTGAAATGTAAACTTAATTCTAGTTTTTTTTAGTAAAATTTTAGTAAAATCCTTGAAGTGTTGAGGTCAGTTAGGCTTTCTGGAAGTATGAAAAAGATAATGGCTTTTATTAGAAAATGCAAAGGATAAAATGAGGCCGTTGTCTGGCAAAGGGGAAGAAAACCCAGTTAATATATTCAGGGCATAGAGTACTTACTAGCAAAGAACTTTGTATTCAATGAGGTTCTCACAGTAAACTCTTTCAAAACATGAATTCTTATTAATTCTTTAACTGGTATCTAAAATGCCAAAGTTTGTGCTTAGAAGTAGTTAGACTAAGAGATACAGTGGGGAAAAAACGAGCAAGCTTTCAGGCACTGTCTTGCCAGGCTGGGTCAGGAGCTGCCCCTCAGCAGCCTCGAAGGAGCTTGGAGATGTTTCCTTCAGCCTTCCCAAAGGGTGCCTGCTGCAGGAGGGGCTGCCCCGGCATCAGCGCCTCGGGAAGAACAGCACCACTGCTTGCACAGTGACACCCCCTGCCCCAGCCTCAGCACATGAAGGCATTTAAAATGCTGTGTGGATTTTAGAATATGTTACTGATCAACAACAATTACTTTGAGAGACTTTTCTGTGTAAATAAAGGTCTTAAGGATGCACGTATGATAATTAAGGTAAAACAGATGCTTCAGTTTGGGAGGAAAATAGCTGGATGAGATATTACAGGTAACAGATACTGTCATGAATACAAACTTTATCTTGATCCTTGGTACAATGCTAAGAAAAGTATGTAAATGTCTGTCTTGGTCATTATTGAACCAATACTTCAATAGGGGACACAATTCAATATCTGGAGAGTAGAAAAACTAAAAAGAAACTGGAAGCCAGGACGGTACCAGTGCTTTAGAGAGGGAAAGACTCCTGGATACACATTACTCTCTAGATGAAGTGCCCCTAAATGCAGCAAAAGAACCATTTGCCATAGGTCAGAAAGCTGAAATTGAGCACTAGTAGAACTGGATTTGTTTCTATTTCTTACAGCAGAACTAAGAGGTAGTAAATAAGCATTAGCACATAATTATTTTCTACTATCATTTTAATTCTAATATCAAAGAAGAAAACTTGTGCTTACGTTAAGAATGTGATTTGTTTTACAATGCTTTTTCCCCCTAGACTTTTATATCTAGATAGTACTGCCTGCAGTGTTTAAAGTTAATTTTTCATTGTCATATATCTGCTACAGCTATATAATAAACATGCTAAGATGATTGTGTGTGCAACTTCAGCATTCACACATTTACATTTGATAGTACTTGATTAAAAAAAAAAACAAACCAAAAAAAACAAAACAGTTTCTTCTTCACCTGCCTGCCAATTGAATTCTGCTGTAGGTGTTGGGAGACAGTTAACTAGGAAAACATACAACTCTGAACTTGGGTCATATTCAAAAAATGAAGGAAGAACTAGCTGGCAAATATTGTGTTGAAAGTGTAAATGAAAGTATAACTTTCAGGTCTACACATGTTAACGATTTGTGGTTTAAAAAAGTTTTCATATTTAAATTTTTAAAGGTTTTTTCCCCTCACTTTTAAACTTTGATCTCTTTTGTCTGGTAATATGAGTATGTTATTAATATACATTAACAAATCCACAGCTTTGTTTTCCACAAGTCTTTAATTTCCTTAAATGTTTTAAAATGTAACTGATGGGATATATCAGAACTTAGGTGAGCATTCCTGGAAGTGTTCAAGGCCAGGTTGAATGAGACTTTGAGCAACCTGGTGTAGTGGAGGGTGTCCATCTAGTTGGAACTAGATGATCTTTGAGATCCCTTCCAACCCAAACCATTCTATGATTCAGTCAGTCAACAGGTTGGGTACTAAATTCAGCTGAACCTGTAGGAACAGGAGGACAACGATACTAAAGATATGGAAGTGCTACTGTTCTGCCTTTTTATGTTCTCATCTGCCAAACAAATCTGCAAGTGTGGAGTGACTTGGTGTTTAAAGATACTGTCTCGAAGCAAGAGTCTGTATGAAGGAATGACTTTGCAGGCTTGAATGCTTTCTACTGTTTCCATTAGCGTATGTTGGAATTGGACTAACAGGCTGGAATGAACTAACAGGCTGGAATGCACTAACAGGCTGGAAGCCTGGCAGAAATAGTGTACGCAGTTTTTTAAAAAACACAAGGATGAGCCTAAGAAACAACCCATGAAAACAGGGAGAAATATCATATTATGTTTTAGCAGTTGAGGCTTGTCCTTGTTGGAGACAGCATGGGGATGTGTTCCTGTACTAAAACAGAAAATGGAGTATCTGGTGTTGTATTAGCAATTGAGTATATTTTAAAAGAAATATGATCTGTCTCTCTCCTTGTTTTTGTTTTTGGTTGTGTTGTTTTTTTTGTGTTCGTCTCCCCCCTGCCCCCCCCCCCCCCCCCCCCCCCCCGACTGAAGTGCAAATCCAGCTTTTTTTTTTTTACTTTTTTATTTCCCTCCAGTAATTTTTTTTCTTTGCTGTTCACTAGATAGTCATTTTACAAAGATTTCTAAACCCTTGATCTTTCTTCATGGTTTGCTTTATTGGAATCTTGCACCTGCACAGACCCTACTGCAAAACTTGCTCTCCTTGCTATTTCGTTTATATTCATTATATCAGTATTACACTGGTTTTACTTTCGAGTGGAAAGTTGAATATCAGTATTTTCAGTGCCATTGGCAATTCTGATTCGTCATTCATGAAATGTAGCTCCTTACGCACTGAAGGGTATGAGATGTGTTCTAGTACTCCATCGATCTTGTTAGGGTGTTCATAAAGATGCAAATGCAGCTGGTGTAGAAGGGGTAAGTAATTAGTGTATCGTTTTCGAACAGGGTGTCAGTCCTCATTATTATTTGATGAAGACTTATTATTTTGCTTTATTGAACCTGCTATGTAGGAGACAATGTGTGTTCAAATTGAAACAAAAATGTGGCTTATAAACACTGATTGCATGCTAGTAGGATTTAGATAACAACAACAAACAACAATTAAGCACAAACTTGGGAGAAAACATCTTATTTCCTCTATAGGCACACTGAGTACATGGCCACAGATGGAATATTGCCAGACTTTTCAATACACCAGCAAAAGCGAACACTTTTCAATGACTTGCATAACATGACCAACTGGAATGTATCTTCTCTCCCATTTCATTTTATTTAGATGTTTTTCCTGATGTGTTGGCTAATTTATAAAATGCTAATGTTTGGACAAAGAAGATGAGAAAGAAAATACAGGAAATAAGATTCAGTATTTAAATCATTATAGCTCATAAACCCAAATTAAATCTGTTGTTTACTTGCAGCTTTTGATGTAAACTGTATCATTTGAATAGGGGGAAATCATACTGGTGTCCTGGTTGCCAGAGACTATTCATGACCCTCTGGTTCTGTGAATATGACGTTTCACCCCGCAAGAAATTTTTTGCTGCCAGACAGGTGTCATATGTAGTCTCCATTCTTTAGTGTGTTGTTTAAGTAATGTGATAGACCATGTCATACCACTTTTTTTTTACTTCTGAATTTTGTTTTCTGAAAAGATGAAGGTTTTCTGAATTCCTGCAATAAGCGGTTTGTCCTACATCTAGTTGACATTTACAAATGCTGAAGAAAGAGTGAGATCACCCTAGCTTTCCTGTATTTGATACTTCAGAGATTCTCACAGTTGTCCTGAGGAATATAACTCAATTGTTATGAGAGCAGTAACAGGCATTTAAAGTTCAGAATTATAGAATAATTTGAGTTAGAAGGGACCACTAGAGGCAATGCACTGTAAACCCCTGCTCAAAGCAGGGAAAACTTCAAAGTTGGATCAGATTCTTCAGGCTTCTTTCCGTCAAGATCTGAAAATACCCAAGGATTGGAAAGTCTACAGTTTCCCTGGGCAACCTATTCAACACAGAAGGGTGTGCATTTTTTTGATGAAAAATACATGGATTGTCGTGACCAGTTTTATATTAAATATATATATCTGCATCTAAAATTTCTGAAATTACTATTATGATTAGCTACTGTCACCCTGAATTTAAATAATATAAATGGTGCAGAAAATATTTATAAATTGTGTCTTTATGTGGCAGTGACCCAGGTTAAATAGGTTTCTGGTGATCTATGTTAGTTCTGTTTTGTATAAATGTTGCTAATTACTCAATGGATTCATGGAAACATTAAGATTTTTTTATTTCAAAACTACTTTCATTGTTAGTTTTTAAAACAGTTAGGGTAGGATTTGAAGAGCCAGTTACTTAAAATTATTCCTTTTGTGTGGTTTGTGTTTTTTCTGGATTTATATAGATTTAAGATTTACTTATTGTAAAGGATATGGAGCTTAAAAAGTTCTCTCTCTTAGGTAGAAGAGCTGATGAATGCACTGGAAAAGACTAGACAAGAATTAGATTCTACCAAAGCCCGTCTTGCCTCAACACAGCAGTCTTTGGCTGAAAAAGAAGCACATCTGGCTAACCTAAGAATAGAGCGAAGAAAACAGCTTGAAGAAATTCTAGAAATGAAGTAAGTACATTGATTTCTCCAATTTTTAGAAAAAAACAAACCTACTTTCTTGCCATAAGAGAAGGGGGTTTTTTCTTTGTTTTTCCTGTGTATATATTTAAGTCTAAATCTAAGGACTGCTAATAGTTGTAAGACTGTTAAATTCCTTTTCAAATATGGAAATGCAAAAGTCTTCATTTTAGAAGTACTCAACGATTGACATGAGAAGAATTTTTTGAAAGCTGTCCTTTGTCACATGCAAAGAAAATATCAGCACAGTATAACTTGTTTGAGAAATTGAGGGTCTGAAGCCTCATCTTTCAGTGGGCATTCTATGTTGGACTTTCTGTTAGTGTCAAATTCAAGGAAATGGGTTCATTGGCTGTATATGGATTGTGCACAGTTTGTTGCATTGATTTGGTTAAAAAAACTTGCCAACCCAAACCAGCAAAAACCTATTTGCATACACATTATCACCATGTATAAAGGTACAGAACTGAAAAAGGAAGGTAGACTTATAATTTGAAACTAACTTTACCCACAATAAAGGTAAATATCTGTAATAATGGCATGTTAAAGCTCTGGCATGATCTTTAAAATTGTCAAAAAAAAAAGAATGAACTTGTTATGACTTGGCTAGGTTGGTGTGTCGTTAACATTCAACAAAGAAAATTCACAGTTGTAATTTAGAAACTGTTTTATTGAGAAAGGAGAAAAAGCCCTGAAACACTTAAACCATATATAGCTCTAGCTAAGTTGTTGTAGATAGCCTTACATTTTAAAGGAAAATAAATAATCAGAAAAAATTATTTTGATAGTGTTGTAAATAAGACAAGGTGGCAATGGAGACATATACTTATTGGAGTTTTATCAAAATAGGTTTTAAGAATGGCTACCGTGTAGTATAAGTGCAGAAATACTGTAATGTAAGTGTGAATGTTTCCAGTGAAATCGAAAGAACTTCTCCTTTTGTCTTTACTGAGGTCTATATCTGTACAGAAAAATGGGAGCATATAGGAATTAGAGTATTATGTAATATTATGTTTTATGTTAGATACATATTTTTAGTTTTCTGGTTTCTTTCATATGTACATATTAATTCATCTACGATAACTCACTGGCTCAATGCCAGTGTATTTCATGCAGTCATCTATTTTCTGTATAGTGCTCTAGTCTGTTTCTTTGAGTGCATGCTTGTTTTTCGTACTAATGGTAAGATTTTATATTTTTCTTATAATTTTCAATTATTGAGCAACATGAGGGAGGAAGCATTATCATTAATTCTGTTGTGACTGTATTGGTTGGGTACACAGAACCTCACAGAACTGTGTAAGGCTTGTATCTTCAGTCTGGGAAGTGAGGTTGGCAAAACTGGTGAAGTTTGACTTTTCTTTTGATAAAAGCTGCTCTATTTTGTGAATAAAGGACTGAGTGTGTGGTAGTAGTGGTGAAAGACACAATATCAAAGGTCCGAGTTAGGAATGGTTTGGAATTTAAAAAGAGATATAAACATGTAGTGTGTTTTTGCAGTATCAATTTTTAAAATAAAATAGTAATATCAGAAGAAAATTTCAAATTAGCACTTAAAAATTAAATTAATAGTCATTTCTAGTTAAATATGTGGGGTTTTTTTTCTTCTATGAGTAGTCATTAGTATGGTTTCTTTTGTAAAAGACTTCTTTCTTATTTTTCTTTTTTGCCTTTGATTTCTTAATCTCTACTTTGTTAGCTGTGTAAGCATGCAGACTTTTTGTGCCATTACCTTCTCTGTCTTCAAGAGAAGCAATTGTTCGTATACAGTTTTTATTTTTAATCCTGAACAGACCTAAAATTCATTTGAAATTATAAATTGTTAACCTGTAATAATAAAATACAATTAATTATGATGCATACTTCTTCCTGCTTAAGCCACAGAAGGTTACCTAATCTTCTGCCCTGTGTTGTTACTCGTAAGAGTCTGATGCTCTCATATACAAATCACTCCATGTGAGATCTATGATTCAGCTAATAACCTAAAATTAGAACTCACTTTCATTAGAAAAACCTCATATATTCTGTTACTATTTTTAATTCTATCTTAATTTCTGTGAAATATGTTACAAAGGTGAGTTCATATTGGAGATGGAATCAGACAGAATGTCTATTGCTTGTGGTGAGATGGAAAGAAATGAATATGGGTATTAGCGGGATGGTTTTGTTGGGCTAGCAGATAGAAAGTATAGCTAATGATCAAAATATATAAAATCATAGCACATTACTAATCAGACAGAAAAAATAGAATAATGACAGAAACTCACATGATCCTATTTACTTTTTTTCCTTTTTACCACCTCTCTAACAACATTAGTACTGAATCAAAGAAGCAAAAATGAAATTACTTATTCTTTTTTTGAGCTCTATGTATGGGAAGGGCTACATGACTGCTATCAAATATAAATGAAATGTAAATCTTAATTCCAGATTCTTTAATTTAATAAGATATACCAAACAAATTAATAGATACGCACCTATTAGTAAACGTCTCTTAGAAATAATTCAGATATTTCATTACAGTAGCTTAATTTTTGAAATTGCTTACTGAAATAAGTGTATGACAAACTTTATAAAACTGCAGCGTTACAATGCTAGCATATGTAGAATATACTAAATATGGCATCTCATTTTTTTTTCTGAATAAGGTATTCTCAAAAACAGATTGTAGAAGCTAGCTAAGACCCAGACATCCACTGACCAAACAATGATAATTCTGTGTTGTAGTAATGTACTAAAATAGTGTGTCTCCTCTCTGATATTTTAAGATAATTTTTTAATGGGCAGCATTGACCATAACTTCTATTTATCATTTTTTAAATAGAATATTGAGTGATTACAGCTTTTGACTGCTAGCTTCCAGTTAAATAGGCATGACCTGTGTGTTTAAGAACATTCATGATGATTTCCTATGCTTATATTATGTTCAAGTTCCAAACATAACTCTGCATTCTAGGCCCATCTGGCTGACATTGCCAAGATCCATCTTAATTTACTGGCTACAATAAGTTGTCAGTTTTAGATAACTTCTTCAGTTGTTGTTACATCTTCCCATATACATTGTTATTTAAGGAAGTTTAAAATAAAAATAGATAGCAACTTATTCTTGGTCATTATCTGGTTGGTCTTTTTGAAATGGAAACTACATAAGTACCCATTAAATGAAAGGCAGTTTGATGGAAGGAGATAAACATCAAGTTATTCTTAACTTGATGCCAACATGTGAAAAAATAAGATTAATTTTAAAGAATTCCAAAGTGTTACGTTTTGGAAAGGGATTTGCATTTGCATGTTACTTTCTAGACATGTGATTTTTATTTTTTACTTTTTTCCCAAATGTCTTTTAAAAATATTACTATATTAGTTCTGGAAGAACTGTTTTTGTTATGGTCATACTATTTTGACAGTGCACACATAACTCATACTGACATTAATGGAAGTTATGCATACGTGTTAACAGGAAAATGCAGCATGTGTTCGGATCCATCATTTTGCTTAATTGTCTTAATGCTTTGTTCTCTTTCTATCTCTGAGCATAAAAAAATAACCAAACAAACGATGCACTTATTATTTTTAATAAGTGATAGTTTAATAAAGAATATTGTGTTGCATAGGGTGACAAAAGGCATGTTAGTGTTTTTAAAAAATGTATTTATCAACCATAGAAATGTTTCAATTGGCCTGAACTTAAAAATTGGTAGTTAGAAATATGTATCGACTACTTTTTCCAGATGTTGTTTTTGTTTTCTGAGAGCCTGCAGAAGGAGCACAGCCTTCTGAGAACTTCACAAGATTCGCCTAGAAAAGCTTATTCATTTTGTAATATGAAGAGCTCGAGGGTAGGAGAAGTTTCTGTGCTGTGATGTGGTGGGGTTTTTTTTCAGATGTTTCGGAAATGCCATATTTGTGGAACATGCTTTCATGACCACAACGTGTCCGCAATGCTTTCATACGGATGTCCTTTCCTATATGGTGGTTCCTTCCAAAACTCATAAACCTGCTTATAACAAAATTAGATAGCTGTATAGATAGATAAATGAGTGTTTATACAATACTGAAATTGCTTTATATATGTCTGTGAAATAAATGTCTGTCCTTATGGAAAGTGGATTTTACTCTATGAGAGAGATCATCTTTTTAGAAATGGTCAAAGTTATTTTCGCTTTGAGAGATATTTGGCCTGGAAAGCCAATAGTCATAAAAGAAAGTCTAATGACATGTGAGGGAAAAGATGTAAAAATTAATACCGCCTTTTAGTTAGTTCAACTTTTAAATTATACGCATGCAATCTTCAAGCTGCAACCACTGAAGTTAAAAACAAAACAAAAAACCCTAACCCCCCAAAACCTCCAAAACTTTGTTATCAAAACTTGGGTGTTTCTCAGTTAAAAACCCTTAAATTAACTTCCTGTGATGTTTACTCTACTTAGAAATATGTTTAAATACAAGAGTACAAAAAAAAAAAGAAAATTATCTCCTTGTGGTTTTGCATTAATTTGATGATCTTTCAGTGACTTAGTTATATGTGACAAACACTGCCCTTGGTAGTGAATGACCATGGGATTAACCCCCCAAAAGACTGAACTTCATGTTTGAGATCCAGCTGTTAATGACTATTTCCTTCAGCAGTCAACTCAGTACATTCAGTGCTCTGAAGCTTTCATGGTATCCTGAATGAAATTCTTGCCAAGAGTTTGAAAGGTAATTTCCTTGACTTTGACAGAGTTCATGCCATCACCTGTGTGTATTGCTAAATCAGTTTTGTTGGAAGTGACTTTGCTCTGAAATTCACTACAAATTTCCAGAAGAATATATATTTTCCCTTATGTGGAATAAATCAGATTACTTCAGTAACGAAGCATTAAAGATCTCCTAATAAAATAACCAGCTACTTGTCCTTTCATTCAGCAACAAAAACAGAACATTGCTATGCTGTCCAAAAAAAAATATTTTTAAATTAGATTTTGCAGTATATTTTCTTACAATGACAGTATAAAATTCAACATCCCTTCCTTTGTTTAAGAATGTCCACCGTTTTTTCACTGAAAATAATAAATGAATATCGCTTATCTCTGTTTTTCAGTATGTTTATTCAGTTAACAGCACCTGTGTATAGTCAAGGATGAAATATTTGTGGGAAGAAGGGGATAAAATGTTTTTCCACCAAGCATTCAGTCCCACCAGCTGCCACTCTTTGCAGAAGTGCTGAACACGCACAGCACATTTACCTGCTGGGTTAGTGGGTATTTGCCACTAGATGCCAGTCTCGGGTGCAAAACATGGTCTGGATCTGCTTGGTTCAACTCACTGAGTGTGAGCAGCTTCGCAGAGTAAGCAGGGAAGAGAATGTGTCTTGTCCGTTTGTCTGTCGCCCGGTCTGACTGATCCCCTCCTTCCTTTTAGTGCAGGAAATTCAAGTGTGGCTTCATAATGGACTTTGGAGGATATTGCAGGGATGAAGAGGGACTTTGAACAGATTCTGGAAGTCAGGGATCGCAGCCTAAGGGGGAAGACTGCGTAAGACATAGAACTAGGGAGTCACAGTCAAGGTTTGTAGGAAAGTCAAAATGCTTTATGAAGTACTTGTGGCAGAAGTATAAGGAAGTTTACCATTCATCTGGTTTTCTGCAGACATACCCCTTTTTTCCATCTATAAATTTTACTGGAGTAGAAGTTGGGGATTTCACATCTGTGTAGCAGCTCAGCGGGAGCTGCTGCTCTGACAAGGGCTGTTGGATGTCCGGAGAATCTAGACATGTTTCCAGCACCTGGACAAATCAGCTCATGTCCCTGCCTTACATTCTCCTATTACTATATCCATCCGTCACCATCTCAGACTGGCACTTGGGGAGGGAAAAGGAGAGGAACTTAACATGTTTTCCTTTATTTATGTCCTAATTACTCCAGCCCAAAAGGTTCTGTAACCCAGAGGATAGTGGTTTCTTTCTCATCGCTGTGGGTACAGCTATGGTCAAAATCACTTCTGAAATCTCTGTGTGAGTAGTAAATCCAGTGCGTCTGGAACATTTCAGAGTAATTGTGTATGCAGTTCACCTGTTCAGCGCATACACAGGCCAGAAGCATGACACTCATTGACAGGAAAATCCCTGATGAAATTGTAGGGACTGTATTTGCATGTAGTCATGAAGGTTAATTTCCTTTTTTGGGTCTTCCATACAGCAGCAAGGATGAGGAAAGCAATATAGCAAGGTAGGAGAAACTGGCAAGGTGATTTAAGGTTGGAACTACTCTTTGAAATTGCTTGGAGCTCACTCTTTAAAACCCCTTAAAACGATGGCTTCCCTATAGACACTGTCTGCTCTCTGTGTCACGGGTAGGCAGTGCTTTCCTGTGCCCCCTTCTTTTCAGAAGGGAAAGCAAGGTGGTAGATAACCGTTTCTCTTGCCTACACTGGAAACGGAGGTGTTTAACTACAAGGTTCGAGCAACGATGCTAGTTAATGTTCTAAATTATGTTTAAACGCTCGTATGTTCTAAAAAGAGCCAGCACCGACCCTGGGGATAGTTCTAGGTTAAGTAGTAGTGGATACATGACATTGAAGGATACTCTTAGAATTGAAGCTTAAGCAAATACAACACGGTCAGATTTCTTAGACTAAAGTATTGTTTTGAAAGTAGGATCATTTTAAAATATTTTTTTCTACTTTGTCATCTCCAATACCACCTATATTTTGAGAAAGCAAGCTATGATAATTTCTCTAATGTGAATTCTTTAATGTATCTTTACTTAATAGGTTAGATAACAGACTAGTGTATAAATAACTGTGGAGAAAAAATAATTTTCAGAAAGTTTACTATTTTAGAGAGATTATCTTGACTTATTTCAATTGTGGTAATGTATAATATAAACATGTTCAGTGAATGGAGAGCAAGTCGATTGTCTCAAAAATTGTATCATTTTGAATGTAGAGCATGAGACTGTTTTTTAGTAACCTGTGGGCTGCTTCCATTTAATTGTAGGATTCATGCTGAGAGTGTAGAGAGTCATATCCCAAGTTAAATACAAACAAAACAGCAGGATGTTGATACAACTGTGACTTCCATAGGAAGTAGTTAGAATGGTAATGTAGTCTCCTTCTAACTTGGGTGGAAAGTCTCTTGTGGCTGCTTTTGCCCCACAGACCTGTAACACAGCATGCCTTGACTAACATTTTTGACACCAACTTGCAAACACCAGAAAGATTAGAGAAACCCAAATGAAGGCTTTGTTCTCTGGAACAGAAGCTTTCTTGACTAAAATGAAGAGATGTTTTTCTTTTGTAAACAATGAAGGGGCACAAAGCAATAAAATGTTTCTCTCTGTGAGAACAGAATGAGTGAACTGTTTACTTGGCAAAGTGCTTCTTTTATTTAAAGATGTATGAGTGTCACCAAGTTCCTGTTCACTTGAAAGTCTTGTGTGTTCAGACTAAATGATAATATACTTCGATTTTTTTTATAAGATTCATGACGTTTGATGTTTCATCAGCATGGGAAGAAAGTGTGTCATTTCTTTTCTTCATTTTGTTCTTGTAAAGGTCATAATTTGCTTTCAAAGTAGATTGTCACCTGCTATGAAGGTCAGTAAGATCAATTTAGTATTTCTCTGAAATGTGATATGAGAGGCTGTGTTTTGCCTCCTTTTGTATGAGTGTTCAAGCAAAGGAAGCTGGAGCCTCTCCCATGTTTCCCACCCCCTTTAGACAGTGGGAGAGTGCAGTAACAGTGTTTTCAAAGTGTTTCCCTCCAAGGAAGGCGATGTCTTACTCTCTTACGGAATGGCAGTATTGCTGCTTATGTCACAGAAGCATTGCATGAAGAAAAACTAGAAAGAGTTCAAACATATTCCAGACAACACATATTATGGTTATGATAAATTAAGTGTATTTTATTGATCTAGGAAATGGGTTTGGATTTTTACCAGCTTGTTTTCTTCATCTTATAAGTATTTTGGCTTAATTATCATGTGTTTCCATGAGTAATGTTCTCAAGAAACTGTAGAAGTTTAAGCTTCTGGCTCTCTAGTTGTAAAAGTGATCTTCCAGGTTCCTATGATCCATATGGTTTGAGGCATTTGCCAGGCAGAAAGGGACTTCGATGGTAGTTGTTCCTCTGCATCTTAGTAGTGCCCTTTTCTTTCTGATTTTGTTGCCATTATTCGCTACCTATTCAGCTACCTTGCCTCAGTAGAAAAATAACAGTCAAGGCTTCGGCAAACGTTTTATGTTGGAAATTCCGCAATACTGCTTAGGGGTTTTATTCCTCTAGTGCTTTCCCCAAAACCTGAATGGTAGAGAGATCAAGGGGATCCTGCATCTGCTTTATGAGGGACAGGCTTAAAGACTCTTCACTCTGGGGAGGGAAAGGCAGAGGGAGGATATGTTTGAAGTTTGCAGAATCTCAAAGGAAGGCATAAACTGAACATAGAACTGTTGTTGGCCAGATCTCCCAGCATGAGGAATATCAGGCACTTGCTGAAGTTAATCAGTGATCAATTTGAAAGAGAGAGAAGTGCTGCTTTATGGAGCAGTTGCTTGGTGACCTTCTGTAACTTGCTTCCACAGAGAGCAGAGTGGCATCAGCTGGTTCAAAAAGGGATTAGACAAATTCATGGACAAGAGGTCCATAAATGGCTGCTACTTTATACTCTTTGGCTGTTGTTCTTGAACTGTGTTCTTAAAATTTATTTTCTCTCTGAAGTATTGGCTCTTTCCTCCCACGTTGCTCCCTTACACTGAAGCACACATAGTTAATGATCAGATGATTTTTAAAACCCTTCTCTTTTTTCTTTTTTTTTTTTTTTTCCTTAGTATCACTTATATTAAGTCAATTAATACACTCTGGAAAGATTAAAGGCCACACTTTGAATAGTGAATAGCCTTTTGCATCTCCTGTTGCCCCATATTATGTAAGTAAATTTACAAGATGATACAATTGACAAAATGATTGTTTTAAAGTGCAGGTTATGAAAGTGAAATATAATGGTTACATTACATTCTCTAGTGATTGAACCACTCACAAGACAGAATTAATGGTGCTTCAGGTTTACAGGTGTCTCAAGTTACTTGAACGACTTTGAGATGCAGAGTATTCTAATCTTTTGTAATGAAAATGAAAATTTGAAGAAACAATTGCAATTGAGAATTATTATGTTTGCTTCTTCTCTTTTCCTTTTTTTTTAAAAAATCAACCTCATTAAATTGCTTTTCTATTTTTTAATTTATAAATCTGTTAGGATTCAAAATACACCAGTTTATGATATATATTGATTCATAGCATTCTAAATTCATGTGAGGTGGAATAGTATTCAGAAAGGGACAGTGATAAGATGGATATTATATAAAAGTGAGAAGGGACTATGAGTTAGTATTCAGTGAAACACGGACAATGGTAAAAGGGAAAGGGCTGTACAAACCTGAAGAATGAAAATCCGGGACTGGACTCTTCCAAAGGAAAGGTATAGTTTGAAGTATGTTTCTATTTTCTAAAAAGCCTACTATTTTTCTCTAAAGTTAACTTTTTGGGGAGTTTAGCAATCTTAACTTTTTAAATAAGAAAAGTTTGTATGCTATCTACTAAGTATTAAACGTTTTTGTCTAGTTTCTATTGCACAACTTTTTTTAAAAAAAGTAAGAAAATATAAGCAACAAAATCATTTTACTAGAAGAACAATACTATAGAAAAAATTGTACTCTGTAATTACTGATCTTGACAAAACTATATAATTTTTAAAAAAATCCTACCTTAAAATTGCATTTATTAGCTAAAAAATTAGTAATGATAAAAATGATGGAATAGGATGGCATTTTTTTGAAGTTCAACCAGTATGGGAATGTGAAGGCCTCCACCTCTGATAATATACTCAAAAGAACAAGTGGCTCAAAGACAGAAAGGAAGGAGTAGGAGGCTGAAAGTAAAAAAAGAAAGAAAAAGTTAGGCTTCTGTTTCTTGCAATTTTTTTTAAGCTGACTGAATTACGCTCTTGTCTACTGAAACCCTCTTAGTGTAATTCCCATTGGCCTCCGTGACACCTAGGGCAGCGCTGATCAACTGCAGGCTCCCATATTCCTAACCTCAGCCAACTGAATATGATTCTAGCAGATGTTTCTGCATTTTAGACCTCAAAATATGATGGGTCAGGTTTTTTTTTCCTTTTTCCAGTGGCAAATCTTGCGTGCTTGAGACCCAGGACATGCAATTCAATGGTAGGAATTATGAGCTGAGGGGTCTCCCCAGTGGGATAATGCGGAACTATTTATATAAACTCAGATCTTTGAAAATGGAGAACCAAAGTAATTTAAAGGGTTGGATCATTTAAACTAAACTACTGATTATTGTTTAATACTGTGTAAAAAAATATAAAATGGGCTTAGAAATGTATATAATGATGTTTTCTATTAAAAGGAAAAGGTCTTATAAAGTCAGGAGAAAACAGAGTCAGAAGCTATCCAACAGGAACAGCTTTCATAGTGGCAGAAGGGAAAGGTTTGGGTAGCTTTCTCTGCTTTACCATTAGGTGCTATGAAGTAAATCCACTGTTGCCCTCTTCCTGTGCTTCCTCATTTTTCCGTCTCCCCATGCCCCCAGCAAGCAAACACTTCTCTGTGAGCTGTGGAAAAATAAATCCAAGTTCCTATTGCTTTATGTTCTCTGATTGGGTTCTCTCCTGTCTAATAAGGTGCAAGATGTGCCTGAAGTTTTGCTCTCTCATGTCTGAGAGTGTTCATTTAATGGTCTCTAACATGCATTCTCTCATGCTTTTTAAGGTGTGAGCTCATGGGGCAGCCTTTCTACCTGTAAGGGCATAAGTAAAATTTACTTTTTTATCTAACTCTTATAATGACACCTGTAAGAATTTATTGTCAGAGGTCTGTACCTTTATCTTGAAATGAGTCAAAGAGTTTGTCTTTTGGGGAGGGAAACACACTCATACCATTCATGTCCGAGAGAACTTCACACTACTTTTCTGGTGGTGTTTATGCCTTCCCACTGAACTGTGTATAGCTCATCTATTTAGAGTATAAGCCTGACAAGACTGATCAATACTCTTTATCAATGCAGTGCCAGGTATAATGGGCTCCTATCCTTCATTAGCCATCAAGCATTACTACAATAAACAACATTATAATAAAAACACGTATCATGTTGTCACTGTCAACACTATCTAAACAATGTGAGTATAGAAATGTTGTAGTAAAAAAGAGAATTCCTCAAATATGATTGGTAAAATATGGCATAGCACACAAATGTGCTAAAGCACTGAATTTCTAATGAACAAAACCTCTCCTTTTGATGTTATGCTGCTGTTTAGCAGAGACTGACAGATCATGACTTACATAATGGCAGTGGAAATTAGGATGAGCTCATCTCAGTTTTCTCTGATTGTGAACAAACTTGGCTATGTCCACACTGTTGTGCAGTGTACCAGGATATACAAAAAATACGAGCAAAGAAAAGCCCTGTTTAAGAAGGTGCGTTACGTAAGTCTGTGCTATGTCTTACAGTCAAGCTGTTGTGTTCAGGATAAACATCACCTTAAAAGGACACCTTGGCTTGCTTCCTTAGGGTGATGTGGCTTCAACTGAATAGATAAACTTTTCAAGGCGAACCAAAAGCTTGATGAAAACACAAACTTATGCAGGATGTTGTTAGTGGAAAGACTTTTTCAATTGTTGGTAAATAGAAGTGTTGCTTTTGTAGAGGAGCTTGCATAATCTGAACAGGAGGACTATGCTTATTCGGTTGCATTTTAGTATTTAAAAGTTCACTGGGGGATGCAAGTGAAATACTTGGTATATTTCTTCCTTATATTTAATAGTGACTTTCTCAAAACCCATCCAGTTTTTGTTTTGTGAATACGTAGACACTAAGGGGGAAACTGGTTTACTGGCTTAGATTAAAAATGTAAAAATACATTTTGTGGTTAAACTTTTCCCAGTTTCTAACCACTCCTACCTCAAACATGTATTTTATCTTTGTTGCATTTGACTCTGACCAAAATTAAGCCACACAGGCCTCTGAGAATCACCATATTGCTAAAATCATTCTAGTTACTCGAGATTCCAACAAAATTCTAGTTCCACTTAAATCTACCTCCATAAGAATGTAATTTTATATCCTGCCTTATTTCTTAAGGGTGGAAGAGTTTTGGATAAAATGCAGTCAGGTGTGAGCATATGACCTTATTGCATCAATCGGTGAGCAGTAGTGAGGGGCCCTCATGGTAGTTATGTTCAGCTGTCTGCATGTTGTGGCACACTGTGTCCCAAAGGCTGGTTAGGAGGGAGTGATGCAGTGATCTGAAGAGTGATCTGAACTTTTAAACCCCCTCACTTTAAAAGCTCCAAAATACAGAATTTTCTCATCACTATTTAGGGGATTCACTGCGTTTGATAATTTAGGAGTATTTTTGAGAGCTGGACAACCTCACCCAGGTCTTGTGTGGCTATCTTGAGAAACTCTTTTTAGTTTTCTGTGAGGTCTGTGAACAAAAGGTTAGTTCATGTCTGTGGGGTTTAGAGCAGGAGCTGATGTTGGAACTAGTGTGAAGTTCAGCAGCAAAAAAGTAGAGATTATTACCTAACACCTAAGGAATAGAAGGCCGAGAAGTGTGGTGGATCATCATCTGACAGCAACCTGATACCCTCTTAACGGAGCGGAAAATACTCTGACATTGATGAGTTCAAAGAAAAGATTTTCCTTCTTTTGAAAATATTTAAACTTCCAGAATGCATGAAAGAAACTTGACTACTTTCCAGTTTTGTTTTGGGTGCCTGTTACTCCCCTTACCCCCCTGGATTATTTTGTCAACAACTGAAAGAAAACTGGTGAAATGAAAACAGAATGTTTATGGATTTTGTGGTTATGCATACATGCCTACCATCTGGCTACCCACTACTGCCCCTCCCATCATATCCCCTGAAAAAAACCAGTAAAACAGTACAAGGATCCAATCAGGATTAAAATGACCTACAGTATTTTCAGAGTTGTATTAAGAAACATAATTCATATCTTTTTCCCCTCTTAGAAAGATCTCCCTTCAACACTTTGAATACTATGATGTTTTGTTTAGTCTAATGTAGGTTTTTGTTAGTATCTAGCCTAAAAATGAATCTAATTAACAGATGAACTTTGGAAATTCCTACCGTAGTTTGGCAACTAAATGAATGGGAGATATCAGTATATGACAAGCAACTTCCACTTAAGGCTAATGTAACTATTACCTCATTAGAAGTGCAACTTTACACTCTTCAAATAAAACCTTTATTGAATTTAAAATATGTATTTGACAAAGGACTAGCTGAACTTACTTGCAATTGGCTTTATAACATTATGCTCCCTTTATTGATACTGACTAGCTTTATAAATGTTTATCTTAATTATGTTTTATTGTGATTAAAAAAATGGCAGATACTCTGCCATTTCTGTAAAGTGAGCTGTTGGAGTTTTTTTTGTTCAGGATGGGGGTAGGGCACAAAGAATAGTCCAGCTCCAGAGAGGAGGCCCCTCACCAGCCATATGAATCCACTTACATGTAAATTGCTTGTCTATATGAATTAAGGTGAAGGTTATGAAAGAACTGCATTTCTGTGTTTATTGTAGGATTTTTGACAGTCTCTTTCCTCTTTCAAGTAAATTTGGCTTAAGTCCACAGTCAGTACAGTTTTAAGTAAACTCCTCTTTTGTTACATTAACAAGGTTATAACATCACTGAGGCAGATTTCCAGCTGCATGGATTGAGTCCTAAGCATGCAGACTGAGGGGATAATTAAAACCTTAGGGTGGGTGAGTTAAACTACCAACGAAAATGGGATAAAAGGCTAATTGTCCATAGCAACATCATACGTGTTTCTAAATACCTGTGAAGTATCAATGAATGTTCGTGGTCTTTTAATTCCATTTTGAAAGCTCAGATTCACATTGAGTTTTAGAGCATAACAAACGTCAAGAGTAAGTAAATAGAAACCCAAGGAATTCTTTCCCAGATATTGTTGTATTTTAGTTATTAATTGAAAACCAGAATTATTTTGAAGACTTCAGTGATTTTCTGACTTTCTTTACAAATCAGGAAGCGTTTTTGTGTAGGAAGTATGAACCTCACTGTGTGATACAGTATATTGGAATGGACTGGTCGGTGCTTTGTCAAAATTTGTCATATCTCTCTTCCTTCCTCCTTTTTTTCATTATTAAGAGTGGAGTTACATACCTTTGGTGACCTTCACGAAGAAGACATAGAGTCAGGCAAGATGATACATTACCACAAAGTTAAAAAAACAAAATGAGTTGTAATGGCAGCTTGTACTGAACTAAATGAATTGTGAAGGCCCATTTGTTATTCATTAGGAGAAGCAGAGCAGATTACTGTTCTGCCTTCATAGGGAGCCTTTAAACTTAAGGTCATTTTACACTAGTACCCTTGTGGCATGGACAGCATTTAATACATTTTTAACAGCTTTTACATTTCCATGGTTTGCAGCAGTGCTGGTTGAATCATTTCTGTAATGAAGGTGTTTTAAAGTAGTTTAGAGTTACTTTGGGGGAAAAAACAGGAAAAAAAAGAAATAATTGCGTTGATGAAGTGACTTTATATACTAAAGAGCTAAGCATGCAGAACGTACTGTTATAAAGTAATGCCTGCTGATTCCCACTGCTACAGAAGTACATCTCTGGGGAACTGTGCTTTTTCTTTTTTTCTTTTTTTTTTTTTTTAAATGTCAATAGAACTATAGTTGTTTTTCACAGTGCTCGTTCTTTTGGGGAAGGACTGAGGACAGACATTTAAGAATTTTTTTTTTGAGCTATTTCTGAGTTGCTCAGGAATATGATGGACAACATTCAACATTTTGGCATGTTCTGGGGAAGTGTGCATACTGTCTGTCATAACCGTTGATGTGGGCATCTAAGGAACCCAACATAAAATGAACGTGAAGTGGAGGGTAGAATTTTGCTGATCAGAATAAATGTCGGTTATTTCTCAAATGATTCAGTGGTGCTGTGGAAAGTCAAAGCAGAAAGGTAGGTACCAATATGAAACAATCTGAGAATAATTTGTTCGAAGGTGCTGAACAAATTTAAAATTCTATTAGCTTAAAGAATGATATATAACTCTAAAGAAAGGTATAATAACCCCAGTTAAAGGAGGTAATCATTTCACAAGCTGAGGTTTTATTGTATAGTCTTTTATTTGCTACCTTGTAATTATGTTGTGGATTTAGCTGTCAAAATCCATATTACAGTAACTTTATTTTTGTTCAGAAAATGTTAGAACACAAATGATGCACTGTGTTTCAAGATTTGTTTACAAATAAACTTAATTAAGAAAATGCTAATTTAAATGTATGATGATACTTCTCCCAGCAGCCAGTCCACCCCTAATTTCCTTTTTCTTGTTTAGCAGATTAACAGCATTCATTCTATACTTGGTTGCAGATGGCTTTCACTAGAGTCTTTTTCTATTGATTTTACTGCTTTGTGAGGATAAATTTTGACAAAATACGTATGGATCACAAGTAGCATATGAGGAAGAAAAAAAATTGACTAATTCTTTGACAGCAGAAGTATTTTCTTCTGAGGTTTTCAACATTACATATTTTAAAGCTGAAAGGCTATGTATCTTTAGAAAACGGAGCTTGTAAATAACATTATAAATGCAACAATGATTTAATATCAGAGAGTAGAATTTAAGAAACTATGGGCTCTAAAAATCTTGTTGCTGTTTGGACTATATTTTTTTTCAATAAAATTAGAATCTTTAAAAGTTTTAAATGTTGAGTTGCACCAGTATTATTGACTTTTCCACTAATAGAAATATTTGTCATCTTTTACCTTTGCACTAGCTTCATGTAGTCATTTCTGGTTTGTGAACTAAAGCTGTTTTAATGAAAACTACTTTAAACTCTTGAAGTTTTTAACATTTCTTCACGCATGTGAAAGCATAGAATGTCAATATATGTCCATAAAGTATATTGAGTGGTTTTGTCTGGTCAGAAAATGAACCCCATCGCTTTTGTTATTTTAGATTTCTGAATGTGCAGTGGAGGGACTGTTATCATCCCATCTCATAGCAATACTCTAAGAAAAGCACAGTGTCACTACTCTTATTGGTAAAACTCACTAATGAGAACATAAAGAATTCTGTGAAGGCCATGCATACTTACTGTAGGAAATCTGAACTAGAGTGTAGCATAAATTCAATTTTAATTTTATTTTTTCAAACTAAATACATGTAATTAAAGATAGCCATATTTCATTGCCTGAAACTGGTGTTTATTTTTCCTTTAGGTTACCTTACAACCTTATTTTCATGTTTGTAACTTATTTGTCAGAAATGTAAATTAAAGAACATGCGAGCAAGAGGAGAGTTCCAATATTGGGGCTACCTTAATTATAAAATTATATTAAGTAACTAAGACACTTTAATGTTCTCTCTGTTGGCCCTTTAACATAGGGCTGTCTCCCCAGATTGTATTCTCCCCAGTTCTGAAGCTACTTCTACTGCAGTATTGAGTCAAACACCTCTTGGGTTGTCATTGCTTGGGCATCTTGTTAGCATTTTCAGACAGCTTTTGTAGCACCTGTGATCAATAAAACACAAGGTAGCCAGAACAATTCCTATGTGCCTCCAGAATGTTCTTTGCATTGTGTGATGTTTAGGAGGGTCTCTGTCACAGTAGTATGCCAACTGAAGCTTACTTAGAATAATTCCAGATGTTTATTCTGCCACTGGGAAGTGATACATTTAGTCACATGTTTTGATTCAGATGAGAGTTTCAGAGCTTGAACAGGTTAAAAACAAACCAAAACAAAACAAATCTTATGAACGTAGGCACGAACGATTGGTATAAAAAATATCTTTGAACACTGGTATTATTTGAAGTGCCTAGACACTGTATGTCTCATCTATATCTTCATATATGTGAATTTTCTCCTTTTGATAATACTTCTCCTGGATCTCTGTGTGAGACAGAAGATTCAGATGCGCCTTCAAAGCAAAGGATCCATGTTTAGTTTTTGGGCCTTTTTGTGAAGTAATTGGGACATTCTGAAAGACCTCCACACTAAATCACTGATTTTGGCATATAGAAAGGGACAGGCCTTAGTCAATTAGTCAATTTTATGCCTTAAGAATTAATTTGTGGTTTAATTTTACCCTTTTCTGGTTTCCAGAGCAACCAGACGTGATGATTCAAGATGTCTCTTTGAATCCATGTTCCTACTTCTCCCCAATTATTAGGTGTTTTCTTAAAAACAAAAATTGTAGCTACCTTCTGAGTCACTTCAGTAATTTCTCGCGTTTTTCACTCCTCCTCATTCCCTTAACAAACAAATCTAACAGTTTTCTTTTTGTTCGTTTTTTCCAAGAACAAACCAAGTGTCATATATAGTACATAAAATTGTTCTGTTTTCAGACACCTATGCTTTTTAATTTTACCTTAAAGATTATACTGATATGTCAAAAGGAGTAGAACTTCAAGGCTCCCGTATATTTTTATCATTTCATAGATGTTCCGGAATGCACAGGTGTTGTAACTTGGGCTGGTCCCTGTAATTTGGTGTCTCAAAGTTCATCTTTTGTGTATAAAGGTTACAAAGTGGTTGTAGTTCTGATTCGTATTTACTAGTACACTTGGCAACAAATATCAGAAACTTGTTTGTTCTGGTCTGACTCCTGTTTCAGGGATTATTTTAAAGATTAATTCATGATCTAATCTTTAACTTTTAATGGCCTTTTTCTTTTAAAAATTGCAGGAAGCTTGTGAATAAAAACTCTATTCTGTGGGGTTTCTGTATTAGTATTAGCTCGCGGTTTAGAGGCTACACACATCCAACTAGATAGAGCAAATCTTGACTTGCAGCTGCCTTCTTAATGTTCCTCATAGAACACAAATACACAGAAGGAGTTCTTCTAAACAAGAATTAACACACAGCAACCTATGTAGGAGATAGCTGAAAGACATCATGAAAGAGAGAAATCATTAAATAAGTTCTTTTGTTTTCTTCTTTGGGAAAATATTCTCTCACAGTCCATGATAATGATTATCAAATCAAGTAGAGACACTAGGAGGAAAAAAAACTTTTCAAGAAGGGATATTTATATTAACAACCTGTTATAGGTATTTGTTCAGACCTCAAAAAATAAATTAATATGCACTAAAATAAGACACTAAATTTGCCTCAGCTATCTTCAGATATTTTGGTGTTTGCCTTTTATAAATAGTGTAGGAAAAGAATTTGCTTGTAAAAGTGTTCAAAAAACCACTACGTTTTTAGCTTGTCTTAAATAATGTTGAGTGCACGTGTGCATCCTTGACTGAATTTGATTACAAAAGTTGTTTACCCCAGTCAATGGGAAGGCATGTGAAAATCCCAGACAATAGGTGATATGGAAGCCTATACATAATTTTTATAATTAACATCTTCTTTCCTATCCTGCATTTTAAAAAAAGTACCTAGGTTTTGAGGTAGTATATCTATGGTGGTTTATTTTCTTCCATGCTATGCAAGTCAGCCCTATAACATCTACTGCATCCAGGCAGACTGACAGTTTTGCCTTTCATTCATAATAAAGTGGCTCTGTTTGCTGTGGCACCAGAGAGACATGGTATGATAGGATTTGTGAGAAGCTGCTAATGGTAAGAGCTTTGGAGTGTGCCTGCTTCCATCTAGGCTAGATAAATCTAAATGCTGAAATTTCTGTGTAAATAACCAAATTTGACTAAATAGATATTAAGTATTACTGAAAATAAATTGAAAATACTGTTGAAAGGGTAGATAAGCAGTAATCCACAGACAAAATCTTGTAGTGGTTGTAGATTATTTGTGTTATTTTGGCATTGCAAAGCAAGTAGGGAGTTTCTTTAAGGAGGGTGTAAGTAAAATAGCTTGATTTGGAGAATCCTGTATTGTTGTAAATCTGGCAACACTAAGAGAGGAAGAAAGTGTTCTTCAGTTATATTCCTTCAGATGGGTAACCCTTAGACTGATAAGAACAGTGACAGAATAAATGAACACCAGGTAAAAGATTCACACTGAGAGCAGACATCTTGCCTCACTAAGGAAAGAGCTGATTTCTTTACCAAGTGGTTCTTTTGACATGGATGGTCATGGTTGGAGTGTGTTTCTTAGATGGGAAAGACCATAAGTACTTCTGAAATAGAATTCATATGAAAGCAAATGTAAATGGAAACAATATATTTGATATGATCTAATCCCAACTCTGTTACATCACTTGTTTCTAAATCAGGTGAACCACAAAGCAGTCAGATTGGGGTCTCATAAAGGGCAAGCAAGGGTAATATAGTGTATTAGCAGTCTTCTGTTTGTATAGGCAAGAGTTCATAGTGGCACAAGGAAAGAACAACAGATTCTAGGCTGCTACTTGCCAGATCTATGAAATACTTGAGAAAAATTCTCTGGTTCCTTAAGTGAATGAAGCAGTAGTGGGACAGGAGCAGAACTTAGATGAGCTGCACAGTAGTGTATATCCCTGCTGAAATGATAGTGTACTGCGCTTTATAGGCAGGTGGTAGTAACAATCCAAGGTCAGTTATTATAGTCAGTCTAGAAAATGAAAATGAAGATATTAAAGAAATAGATCATATGCCTTGTTCCTTTAGAATTAAGATGCATATAAGAGGGACAAGCTTTGGCAAAACGCAGGGAAATATTCTCCAGTTGAGAACACAGTATCTATTGTCTGAAAGCTGGTACAAGGTAGTCTGTCTTCCATTGGAAGGTCGGGGAATTGTCTATGAAATTTTAAGGCAATGGAGAGTTTAAGCTGTGTTCCATTCAGAGATTTTGACAGTATGACTGGCTTCCTTAGAGTTTCAGCTAGGACAGTCCGGGGTTAGCAAAGGATGTTTTCTTAAGGAAAATAATAGAGGTACCAGTTGTTGACATTAAAGTGATGAATAAACATGTGGTCAATAACTATTACATTAAAATTTCAAGTATTAGAGGTCATTTTATTCCCACTAGTGGGAATGAAAGATCTGATCTTCAACTAGATTATAACTAGAGTTTAGATCTTGTAAGAGAACAAAACAAGCTGACGGATTTCAGTGGTGAAAAGCCTCTGGTAAAATGAAGTGAGCTGCAAGGAGCAATAGTCATGACACAGTTGGGCAGAGACAGATGTGCAGATGAATAACCAAAATTAATAGCAGGCACCCTTAAAGGGCTGATTAATCTGCCAGTAGTGAGTCTGTCTCTTTTCTACCCACTAGTACATCAGCTCATAAAAAATACAAATGAGCCCAATAGCAGCAAGAGCCTTAAGATCTACTTCCTCATTAGTGAAACTTCAGAGAAGCATTTCCTATGGCTCCATATCTTTTTCTACCTTTTAAAGAATGCTGTTAGCAAGAATGTGTGCAGACTGAGTTCTTGAAGGGGGGTGGGGGGGAAGTAGTAGAATGAATCTATAAAAGGAAGAGTTTATCTTGGATTACTCTGGCAAACAGAATATTTATGCATTTTAATGGTGAAAATATATTTAAAAGCTTGATAAGTGTTTTTTATATGATAGAGAAGAACAACTATGTCATGTGGTTTATATTTTGTTCATGTTGTGGCCCATCGAGAGCAGCAGTGCTAGTAGATTGTGTGTGGTATTCTATTCCTTCTTAGATATTAGAGATTTGATAACAACTTCTTCTGTTTTGCACAACTGGAGCCAACCTAAGGAAAAGCAATCCAAGGATGGGCTTTCCTGACAGTACAGGAAAAGTTCACACACTGTAAGTTGGGTGTGTAGCGCTGAAGGATAAAAAGGTTTGCAAAATTGAGGTGGGAGAAAATGTCCTCCTCAGAGGCTGAAAATAGCAAGACAGAGTAGAACGAGCTGGAAAAAAAAACTTCAGCCTTAGGAAGATGCTGTTTCATAGTTGTGGAAGATCTGAAAAAAAAAAAAAGAGATAGCTGGAAAGAAGAGAAGAGGTCACTAGTCAAGAGGTACATTAGGGGTTGTTCAATTGTAATGATAACTTGAACTGATAAAGATAGTTAAGGGAGGAATCAGTCCTCTGAAGAGATCAGCAATCTAGCACTTGAAAACCAGAGGATGTAAACAACTTTGTTCTGTCTTCCTTCTGAAATTGCCCAGTGAAAGCTAGGGGCTTGCTTCAAGCACTCTCTCACAATTTATCTTCTCTTTGACCTTCTGTTTGGATGTACTGCCTAATATATAGCAATTACCTCAAAGCTATTTGTAGTCATCTCTTGGAATCATGTGGCTAGTCATATGACCCACTTTTTAAAAAAGTTGGAATAAAAATTGTTCAATGCAAAACAACTGAAAAGCAGAATTTGAAAACCAGTTGCACGTGTTTAGTGTATTGAAATTTATCCCTGACTCTTTCCCTAATGCTGCATAATAGATCATGATGATCTTACTTCTGTACAATATAGTCTTTCTCCAGTATTTCTGAGTTATCTGTTGTTGAAATTGATTTTGGTGCTTCTTTCTCTCCTTTTCCTCCCCTTCCCTCATGAATAGTAATCACAGTTACGTGTTCCTGTATCTCTTTTAATGACATAGTTAATGCTTATCAGCAGTTCTTAGAAAGGTACTGATTTTTCTTTCCCAAGGTGATATGCTCTGCCCCTTCACAAGTTCTTTGATTATTTATCCACACTCATGTTTAGTAGAAAGAGCCTCCATATGCGAAAGATCCAGATAACAATAGCAGCAGAGAGCAATGACACACATTTGAAGTTATTACAATGATGTATTGGCTTGTAAACCTGTATGATTCACCTCAGAATTTTGTTAATTAAGTTTTGCAAGATCTTTGTCAATCTGTCTGTGTCTGTCTGCATCTATAAAACACATACATGCACAGACATAGATTTTGTATTTGTTTGTCAGTGATGTGAAAGATGCTATAACCCGTTCTGCCGTCTAATAGATTCAGGAATTGCTGCTTTTAAAAACAGTTATTGACCTGCTGGAGTCAGGAAAATCCCATACTTTTAAAATCAAAGGTTTTCCATGTCGGGAATATTATTCATTAGAAGTTATTCATTTATCTAAATTTATATTTAGACTATGTTTAAGTACTTCCTATAGGTCTGTAATTACCAGTTGACATGCCTGTTCCACACAGATAGAGTGTCAAGAGATTCGGAAGCTTTCCTCCCTCTTGCGAACCTCAGAGACCAAGAAATGTATTGGCTATTCAGAACACAAGTAGTTGTATAATTTCACAAACATTAACATCTGTAGAATTATTTAAATTGTTCCTATTTAAGGGATAAAAGTGTTTGTGTTTCCTTACCTGCCTTCTCTACACAACAAATTTGTTAGCTGCCAGTTTCATAGAGAGTTTATTTATGTTTGACACAGTGGGGATGGCCTGCACTTTCTCATCCGTCTGCTGTATTTGCATAACCTTGCAGAGTTAATGGCTGCCATTCTGACAAATTAAGCTGGTTTCCTATGTCTTTAATGGATTAAATCCTCTTGGACAAGTTATTCTTTATTTTAATCCGTGAATAGTGTTTGCTAAGTGTTGTAAATAATACATTCATTCATTTTATTTTATTGACATTTGACTTGTGTGCTAAAAATATGTATAGATGGAGAATACTTAACAAATATGGAACAAAATAAGTTTTATCTATATAAAGACAGAATACAAAGATCATCAGTATTTAATAGAAGAAAAATGAAATACTATGCTTTAGTTATTGTCAAATATTTGAAAATATTTTGGCTGTGAGAATAGTCATACTTTTAAAATTTTTTATTACGTTATAGTGGAATGTTACTCAGTTCCAGATTTCTGTAATGATTTTTTTAAATTAAATAATTTACACTGTGTACACCAAGCATAGAAACATTTTGTATGATGCATGTGATAAATGAGTTCCTTGACATCTGCAAGTCAGGGAGTTGTGTTGGAGTTGTAAATACGTATAAACAGGTTAGAGGCAAAATAACAAATTGAAAATGTACGTTACAAACATCTGAAAATGTCATGTTTTGCAAGTAACGTCATATTTAAAAATAATGATCTATGTGAACTGAATAGCATTGAATCTAAGGCAACGTTACCTACCTATTTATGGAGTAGTATCTTGGTAATTCTTAAATGATCAGTAATGACATATTCTTGAACCATTCTGGTGTGGTAGAAAGGTAGTGCTTCTGTCGTTTTTACTTTACGGATAATTGGAGGTATAAAGCTACTTCTTTTCATGTAAATGAAACTTTTTACTGAAGCTGTTTTCAACATGAGAATTAGGCAATACATTAATTTCACACTTCTTCAGGCTATGTGTTTCCTACTATGCTGCCTGTGCATTTTCCCAGAAATGCACCTGGGGTTTGGGAGTACAAATATGCATCTCTGTTCATCACATTGGCATTCATTTAGATAAATGAGATTTTTTTTAACTCCATGAGGTACATATATAGTGTATGTGATGCTTCAGTTAGAACTGCTTTGTAATTGAAATGTTGTATTTAGCCACATAGTATAGCTAAGTGGGGAGGAATTAAGTTGTTCCTGGCTACCAGACCTTTATTCAATTCAGTAGACCACACATATACTGCGCTATGTTATTTCTTTTTTGTTATATGTCAGATCTCTGGCAGCGTTCCTAAATTCTGTATGTTTTGTGTGCACAGGCTTATAAGTTAAGTCGTCTTTGTAAGCAAATCTGAAAATTCAGTTTCTTCCAAATAAGTCCTAGGCACGAGATCTCTCCATGGACTATAGAGAAAAACAATGCTATTTGTGAGATATGACATAACAACAAAATATTAAACAGGAGCTTAATTCTCCCCATGCTACTCTGGACCATGACAGTGGGCCTCCTACTGTGAAATACAATGATCTGTTATTAAAATGACAGCCCCACCTAGGGAGACAACAGCCAAATTCAAAGAGAGCCAAAAGTGCCTCCACTACCACCACCAGCAATTGAGATCAGCTGGTGCACTAACAATCCCCTCATTTAAACATCTGGTGGCAGGACTTTCTCAGTGGAGGTCCGTTGACTGTGGAATTCTCTTACACAGACACATACATGGTTTAACAAAGCCAAAGTCTTTATCCTCAGGGTACAGTGTAAGGCTATTTCCTTTCCCAGGCAGAAGCATTTGCTGATGGTTTCGTTGGCATCCAGTGCTGCGTTACAAGAACTGTCCGTAAGGAATACATCCAGCGATGCCAGAGGATGAGCTGCTCCGCAATGTCCATTTGTGTTCTTCGCCAACTCTCCACAACTAGTAGAGCCCTTGAGGGAGTGTAGTGTTAGAAATGTCTCTTATTCTTCTGTGGGAATTAATTGTTTTTGCGAATTATCTCATTTTTACCGGGAGGTGCGTACAGCTGGGAATTAGGAAGTCACAATGTGTACGCTCTCCTGTTCTGCATCCTAGAGCCTGTGTTCAACTACTCAATTTCTCAGGGTGCTTCTTTAATTGTTAATCTCCTAAAAGTGCAAAAACTTCATTTTTGTTTTGCAGGTGTAACTCTGCAATGCTTTTTCCCAGCTTTATCAGACCTATAAAATATGTCTGTGTTGAAGAAAACGTTTTAGAAACACTTTAGCTTACAGTAAAAAACCCCCACAAATCTTCTACAAACAGTCAGGTTGCAGTGGCAAAGAAAAGAGAGTGTATTAATTTATCTTGCAGCTGTGGCCTGGTGTCATGCCTCATGGAGGCGGGGTGGGGTTTGCTGTTCTCCTGAGTTATCTGTGGACACTGATATTCTTTTTTCCTAGAGTTGATTGTTTCTTTTCAGACCAAGTGAAATCTGCAGTCTTCGTCATTTGTTTGGTACACTGTACATATTTCAAATTATGAACTACTAAATTAAACGTAATATTACATTTCACAACATGGCTTATTTGCAGCGTGTTAGGAAATTAAGAGCACACAGTGGAAACAATAGTCAATACAGCTATGTGAATCAAGAACAGAACTGCGAAAGAGGAATTAATAGGTATCCGTGGAGTTATGGTGCAGCATGACACAGGAGTGTAACGCAGTACTATTACTGAAATGTAGATGCAAAGCAGTATAGTTTCTCCTCCCTGCCCCCAAATCTTCTACTTTGCAAAGTAAACATAGTAAAGAAGTTTAGCTGAAGAAGATAAAAATTGCGTATTGACTTTTGAGTGCTTTTCAACCATGTTTTAGCTGCTTATCTGCATGATGAAAATTTGTTGAGACATATGATAAGGAGATGCTGCTACTCTTAAAATGTCTGTAAAACTTGAAGGGTAACTACAGTCTGGAATACTGCACTGCATTAGCTTTCACTGTGAAAACAGAAAAGGAAAAGCTTAAGTGAGGGAAATTAGAAATGTTTTCTGTGCTATTTTGTGTTTCTTGTTAGAGGCAAGTATTTTTAGTAGCCCAGTACTGTAAGCGGTATAGTGACTGATGTTTTGTTTTCTTTCTTTTCTCACTATGTGCATATTAATGTAATAGAAAAATTGACACTGTGTTAGAACCAGCTTTGGTCTAAAGGCTCTGGTAGAAAGTACATTCAAGTAACTTTCCTTTATCTCTCTCAGCTGCTTATGAATGGGAATGACAGAAGCCAGGACACCAGTGCATTTACATACAATGTGCTTGAAGTGATGCTTAAATTGAGATTTCTATTAATTTCAGCAAGCAAGTTAAAAAAAATAATCATATTGTCAACTGTTCATGTAGTTTTATGTTTACTTTCTTTAAATACTTTATTTTTTATGTATTTCAGTGAAGCTAATTTTACACACATGCTTCTTAGTGAAAGAATAATGCTAGTTTATATAGAAATAAATAAATGTGCTTTCGTATATTAGCATAAAGGAAAACATGCCTTTGGCAATACTGCAGAATATGTGTTGTTGCTGTTTGTGGAAGATAAATATTTAATAGTAACAGGAGAATTTATCCCTAACACTCTTCAGTGTAGTTTTTATTTAGATTGTTTAAAATTTGTTTTACATTTATCCTAGACTGAACTTCACTGCACTTGAAATTCTTTTTTTGCCTTTTTTTTTTTAACTCAATTCTGTGCTTTTGAACAAAAGAAACCAGAGCAGAACAGGATAAAATTAAAGATGTTTGTGTATGTAGAAAAAGGACATTTATTTCATGCTTCATGTGAGAGATTATGTTGATTGTTTTGGATATTTACGATAATACTGTGTTTATTTCTGGAGTAAAAGTAGTCCAGGCGTAAAAAAAAAGAGATAGAGTTTTATTAACTTCCATGAATGGCTCTTATTGAATACATACAAATAAAACAAAAATAAATGCAATTAGAAGTCCAAAATATTCCTGAAGTCACATTAGCAAACTTAACTAATATCCATTCTTATATAAAATAAACACCAACCTTCACCACCTTCCCTCAGGCATAGTTAAGGAGTATTGGAATGTTGTTCCAAAATGGCACGTGTCTTTGCAGTTCTAATATCATCATTATCCAATAGATGCTATCCCACAAGTGGGAAAACAAAAATGTATTCCAGAGCCTTTTCTGCTCTCTACATGTGCGGTAAAAAATTTCCATGCACCACATGTCTCTTTACTATATCTGTATGGTATCTGCCAAAATAAATATTTTATTCCATTTATTTTTAGTTGGTGTTGCACAAGTCCTCCTAAGATTAAACAGTCAAAGGTCAAATAAGTTGAGATGAACTATAGTTTTAAAATAGTTGTGCTGCTCGTAATTATGTATATATAGGTTTTTAGATATATACACATATACATACATACATATATAGATACACATACATACTTGATTAAAAGCCGAGGATGTTTGCTCAGCAGAGAAGCAAAACCATCATTATCTGATTGTACATGGAATCCAGTGGCTGCTAATCAAACCCGGGGCTGCATCTGGTTAAACATACTTGGCATTGACTTGTTACAATTAGAGGTTTTGCCATGTCAAGGGAATCTTTCACTCAAAGCAGCGACCCATATTGTACTGAACAAACACATGAGTTTTTAATTGAGAACAATAGCTTAACAAACCACTTCCCAGGACCACTGAAAGAAAAGTATGTGCCTGTGGCAATTCTGGCACTGAATTGTGTTTATTTGAATCCATTTATTCCAAGCCAGGGTTCAATATACCAAGCAAATAAAAAAAATTTAAAGTCAACATGGAAAACAAAGTTAAAGTGAGAAAAATATAGTATGCTGAAATGTAATGCCAATCGGTAACTGAAATACTGGTGATTTAGCAGGTCTCTCTGTATATGCTTACGCCCTCTGTGCTCTTTTATAACTTTTAAACCTGAAGATCTACACTTAAGTTATTTAGTTTCATAGTGTATGAATTTTACAATATATATAGCTATGATGTAGAATGTACTTACATTATAAAGTGACCCTTGAAAATAGCTTCTGCTATATGGAATTTATTCTACATCTGTATTTCACAATGCAACTTGATAGAAATTATTGTATGTTTAGAAATAGCTGGATATGGTAACAAGAGTGTACTAAACATTAAAAACCAAAATGCATAGTTTAGGAAGTTAGGTGTTACATACACTAGCCAGGGCCCAGAATTTCTAACTAGTGCATATGGCATTCTAAATTCAATAATATCTAAAGTCTCAGTATATATTTGATGCTGTAAGTTAGACCAAGGTAAATGACAGAAAAAGAACAGCAAAAACTTGACACAGTATTTATGATACTGGAATAAAGTTTAAGATATTTTAGTTCTATTCCCTGTTTTTCTACAGCTTTCTCAAGATTTTGAAGTCACAGTTTAATAATTTTTCAACCTGAGGTTTCTAGTAGAAAAATATTATCATCTGCTAATTACATGCAGCTGCAGGTAAAGTCGAGTACTCAAAAAGAAAGCATCTAGATTCATAGAGACTTTTAGAGGTCCTAATCCTAATTTTTTTAGTTTGTCATCATGACAATTGGTGTTTTACTCAAACCTTTAATTCTTGTCTAGACTTGCAACACATTCAGTTTCTGACTCATGAGTGGAATGAACCAACTTTGTACCATCTGGGGACACAAAGCTACAAGGAGGAAGCAGGGAGGAGAGTGAAAGGGAAGGCTGGTTTGGACTTGAAAAGGTATATGCTGGAGTCACTGCAGACATAGTTTAGTTCAAGTTGTGATACAGCTCGGGAAACAGTGAAGTGTTCAACATGTATCATAAAAATGCTTTGGACTGTGTTACAGACAATGTGGAAAGTCTGCAGGAATGCTCAATGAATCTGTAATAGTAAAGGAGCAGATTCTTAAAGTGAGTTAAGTGTTACGGAAATGCAATGTAAGGTTTCTAAAGAGGAATGTGTGCATAGAGACAGTGGAGTACCTATAGTTGTGTGAACTATTGACTCTTAAGATGTCATGCTTAGAAAGTTCTGCCAGTAAAGAACTGATTGTGAGAGAGATGCATAATCCCAAAACTTGTCTTTCTGAGCAGAAATTTGAGGCCATTTTACCTGGAAAGAGTATGGCCCAATCTATTGCAGTTCTTTATCAGACTTGGATTTTTGTTTCAGGAGACAGTAAATGCAGTTTTAGGGTCATTATTATCAGATCAAGAATATCATTAAGTGTGAATGCTGTACAAACTCACCCTTACAGTTTTGGGGGTTTTTTTGGAAAGTATATTTCTTATGGCACACCCTTTCCATACCAGATAGATCCTGACCGTGTGACTGTTGTGCCCTGGCAGCCAAGAGGGCAAACCGTGTGCTGGGGTGCATCAAACACAGTACAACCACCCATTCAATAGGTGGTTATCCCACTGTATTTAGCGTTGGTGCAGCCTCACCTTAAGTATTGTGGGGAGTTCTGGGCCTCACAATTTAAGAAGGTTGTGAAGGTACTGGAATGCATCTAGAGGAGGGCAGCAAAGCTGATGAAAGGGCTGGAAGGCATTTTCTCCTTGTACTTGGCTCTGGCGAGGCTGCACTTTGAATACTGTGTTCAGTTTTGGGCTCACTAAAGAAAGACATTGAGGTGCTGGAGCGCATCCAAAGAAGGGCAACGAAGCTGGTGTAGGGTCTGGAGCACAAGTATTATGAGAAGTGGCTGAGGGAACTGGGGTTGTTTAGCCTGGAGAAAAGGAGGCTGAGGGGAGACCTTATCACTCTCTACAATTACCTGAAAGGAGGTTTTAGTAAGGTGGATGTCGATCTCTTCTCCCAAGTAACTAGCAATGGGGCCAGATGAAATGGCCTGAAGTTGCACCAAGGGAGGTTTAGATTAGATATTAGGAAAATTTTTTTCACTAAAAGGATTGTCAAGCGTTGGAACAGGCTGCCCAAGGAAGGGGTTGAGTCACCATACCTGGAGGTATTTAAAAGACATGTAGATATGGTGCTTAGGGACGTGGTTTAGTGGTGAACTTGGCAGTGTTAGGCTAATGGTTGGACTCTGTGATCTTTCAAGAGATCAAGGTCTCTTTCAACCTGGAAATAATTCTATGATTCTATTCTATGGGGAGCAGCTAAGGACTCTGAGTTTGTCTAGTTTGGAGAGAAGGATGCCGAGAGGCAACCTCTTCTCTTCTTGAGGAGGGGAGATGAGAAGGGAGGTGCTGATCTCTTCATCCTGATATCCAGTGATAGGATGCGTGGGAATAGTTCAAAGCTGCACCAGGGGAGGTTCAGACTTGACAGTAGGAAACATTTTCTTACTGAGAGGGTGGTCAAACACTGGAACAGACTTCCTAGAGAGGTGGCCCCAAGCCTGTCAGTGTTTAAGGAGCATTTGGACAATGCCCTTAATAACATGCTTTAACTTGGTCAGCCCTGAATTGGTCAGGCAGTTGGACTGGATGATCGTTGTAGGTACCTTCCAACTGAAATAGTTTGTTCTGTTTTACTCTGTTCTATTCCTACCATATTTTACAAGAAACATTTCTGCTCTCCTACAGGTAACTTAAAATTGGAATAAACTCTGTATTTTTTAATCAGCTGATGTGATGGAGATGCAGTTGTTCACATTTCAGCATTTTTGCACCATTGGGCTCCAGCACCACACAGATCTTAGTGCATTTAGAGCTGTGGTGTTAGTTTTGTTAAAACCAGACTAAAATGTTTTTCTACTCAAGGAAATGTACACTACTTTCTTGTATTGTAATCAGTATGTATGTGTTTGTGGTTTTGTGTCGCAAACGCCATTTCACTCATCATTTTTAGTAGGATTATGTAACTTCTGTGTTATATGATAGTTTTGATGCTGCTGCTGTTTACATTAGAATCTACTGCAAAGTGTTGCTTAAACTTTGTGTTGGGTGATTGACACTGAAAAGTACTTGAACTAGAGAGTGTTTTTTTTTTTTCGCCCCATGGGCATGAGACCTTGGTAATACGGAAAGAGTAACCTAATAAGTAAATTACTTGACTCAGTGATTGAACTTCCAATATTTTTATTTTATTCTTTTATGTAATATCGATAATAAGATAATCTTGAAGCAATAATTCATTCAAGTAATATAAAGTTTGCGTTATCCTGCTGCTCGCATGCTATCATAGTAAGTCACTGCAGCTTAGAATTTTCTTATTGATTTCCTGAAGACTTATTTCAGCACTGGGAATCTCCCCCTGGCTATAGAATAGTTTTTATTACTATTTCTCTATACATTTGTCCCAGAATGAATTCCAACGTGTTGACAGCACAGCCTTGTACTAGCACAGTAGTAGAACTGGAATATTGTTATGATAAAACTGACAAAATAGAGTAGAGGGACACTGACTGTTTTCTTTAGAAATGGCTTATCTTAACCATGTTGGGTTTTTTTGTTTGTTTTGAATCGGGCACGTTTTTAAGTTAGTCTGAAAATGCAATAGTCAATAAGTCTTATGTTAAACTTTTGTACTGTAGCGTCAGTGGATGGAGTGAAAATGTTGGTACATTTTCCATGATTGATTGATTGCATGTCTTAGCCTCCATTCAGACGCCCTGTTCTGGCTGCAGCTGAGTCTGGTTGTGAGTTGCCTTCTCTAGTTCAACGCTGCATGTTTCTACTCTGCTAGAGGTGACTACTCTCCTTTAATCTCTTCATACTTATATTTGCTTCCTATCCTAGTTCTCTCAAAATGATCAGTTATTTTAAATTCTTTAGTAATGCTTAAGTCTTTTTCGAAACCAGGTCGTTTTGATAGAAACAGATTTACAATTGCATTTGTAGTTTTACTATGAAATCTGAGGGGATGAGGATGTTCCTTCACATGATACTTGAGGGAAGGTATGCAGTTAAGATTTAGAAAAATGGAAGTTGCGCGGTTTCATTTTACAGAATCTTCAGTGATGCGGCAAGTGAGGCTAGTGGTGAAAGTCAGTAGGGAACAGGGATTCATTTGTAATAAGTAGGTCTGCTTGTGCTCATGTGAATGTTTGAAATGGAGTTTATGGTTAGAGATACAAAACTATGATCTGAAAAATCAGTGTATTTGCTGAATACTGTATATTTTACCGGTACAAAATGAGGGCAAACAGCAGTACAGCTGGACTCATCTTTTCCTCCTATGGACAGCAGAGAGTGTTAGAGGATAGTTAGGATTTTGGATAGGTTGGCAGGAGGAAGGATACATGCGCTACAAAGAGAAGGAACTGGTGGTTCATTTTTAAGTCATTATTGATTTGTAGGAATGCTTTGAGCCAAAGTGAACGTTAAAGTCTGTGAAAGCCATAAGAAAGCCATGTCTGCAGTGTTCATTAGGTAGTTGTAAAGGTTAGAGTCAAAGAAATCAGGAGCTGGAGACGTCTGCTGAATCCTGCAGTGTTTATAAACTAGGATGAAGAGCATGTAGAGGATGGAGTCCAATATTATATAGGCAGTAATAGGAAGCAGTAATTCCTTGTACACAGTGTTAGGGTTCAGCAAAGCAGCAGCTGGTGGGCTATTCTGGTCAATTAATCTTGCATACTTTCCTAAGCTATGATGGGCTAACAAGCCTACAGGGGGTAAGAACTTCTCTTCACAAAGAAGTTTAGTGGGTTTTTAACTGGTCACATACATGCTCTTTTCTTATTTGTAGCAAATTAGAAAAATGATGCTATTATGACATCACTTGTTATATTTTCCATGACTTGTTTTTGACATGGTTTGTGTTTGCAAGGTGCACATAAAACAAGTTTCCATTTTAAAACACTCTGCTTCTTTGCTGGTCTTCACTACTCAAACCAATGTTCTTTGATTGCTCATTGTTGTATGCAGCACATATTTGCTGTAATGTTGTTTCTTTCTCATAGAGAAATGGAAAGAAAACCTGGGTATTTTTAATAGCTAATATCTGGTATTGTAGGACAGACTCAATATATACTTAAACATTTACAATCTGCTGGTTTAGAATAGCAGCTGTCTTTCAGTTTGGGTGGATAGTGGTAAAAAAAGTCACCTCTGCAGTGATTGGAGATAAAATACAGGTTTAATCTGGGGAAATGATTTCCTGGCTGTAATCAGCACTACCCATTCTGGAAGTTCTAGAGTGGCTTGCATATTATCCTAAAAAGCAGGAACATTTTTATGGTCTGTTCTAGTACAGTATCTGAAAATGTCTCAGCAGAAGGTCTGCCCATCCGGTAAGCCTTTATTAACAGATACATTAGGCATTCCAACATTCTGTGATTCTCAGATCAATCTGTTTGCTTAATTAGTTGTTTTGACATACTTTTAATCAGGAGATCTTCCTACAGCGTAGACCCTTAATATGATGTTCTGCTTGTTGCTGCTGGCATATATGGAAATGAACTCATTAACCCTGGTGGGTATTTTTTCAAAGCAAACATCGGAGTTTGCACCGTAACTGATGTTTTTCCATGGCTTGCTGGATCAGTACGGGAATAGTACTGCTGCACCAGCTGTTAATCTTCATCCTGCTCTGTTAATAAATTCTTCAAGCACATCGGTTTGGATGATGAAGGAGATGAAATCATGGCCATTACATGGGGAGAGTCAGTTCTGTTGTTAGTTCCATTTCTTAAATACACTTTAAGATGTTAAAGTTTATGATTCTCAGACTGTCAGTATCTTTTTGCAGAGATGAGCATAATTTGAGAAAGTCATGTACAACTTTTAGCCTGTTTAGGGAGCTATTTTAGCTGGAGATGCAGGCAATTATGAAATTGGTAGGTAATAATCTCTAATTAATTTGTATAATTCAAAAAAGGAAGATACTAAGTTGGTAATTTATTTACTATATTTTTGCAAAATATGTTGTCCTTTAGTGTATGTTTTCCTCACCTTTATGTTAGCAATAAGCATTAGCTAGAGTTATTTCTTAAAGTGATTTTTTTCTGCTAGTAGATGATTATTCCTTCTTTATCCTAAGCACCTGTAAGCATGGAAAACTTACTTATGTTAAATTAATGAAATATACTTTTTTTTTGCCATTCCAGTACATTGTCTTGTAAAAAGAAAGCGTTTTCAATGTCTGTTGTGTTAGAGAAATTTGGAAATGCAAATTCCTAAAATGAAAATAAGTAATGCCAAGTGTGGCATTAAACCCTCCTTTGGTACAAAATCTTTGATGATCCATTAACCTGGCCTCATCTGTCACTTAAACCTTTATAGCAAAATATATTTTGTTATTTAAGTAATGAACTCCAGAGAGCTTATTTCTTTCTTTGTGATACTTTTTTTCATATTAACTCACAGTAAACCAGCTCATAATTCTGGTGACAAGAGAATAATTAGTCCTCCCAGATCTGGAGGGTATGAATTCCCCATTTACTGTAACCCACTGACTTTTTCTTATTTCTTTCGACATCATCACAAAAGACCTGCTTTTTTTTCAAATATCACTTTCTTGGTCCGTCTACATTTTCCTGACTTACTAACATGCAATAAATATGGGGGCACTCCCCTCTAGTTTCTCACTGGCAGCTTTGTCAAGGCAAGGTAGTGCAAACCTGGGTGAGCCGCGGTACTCTGCATTGATTCTTCCTGCCTCAGTGAATAACACCTTTTGTAGCTGAGGTGAAATGATGTAGTTAATATATTCAATTACAAGGACAGTTTTCTTCTTTCAATTGATTACTGTTTCATAGGCCACTAAATGCTGCATTTTTCTCATACTCACTGCTTTTAAAATGACAGCATGAAAATCAGACATTGTGAACTCGGTGGCAATTTTGGCTTTGATTAAAGAAAACGGGATATCGCTAGCGATTTTTGGCATTGTTATCACGTGAATTGTAATGAATTCAAATTTTAAGGAAGAGTGGTTTTAAAGTATCAATAAAAAGAAAGACCATCCTTGAAAACTGCAGATTGGAGAATATTTGTACTTCTATTCAGACAGTATGGTATCTCCTAGCAAAATTACAGTGCTTGTCAATTCGATAATATATGGTGACACGTGAGGAAAAATTTCATTGTAGTCATGTTACTTCAGTACGCACAGATGAGCTCTTCCCTGGGCTGTTGAGAGAGGGTCATTCA
The DNA here is from genome assembly GCF_009769465.1 of Tauraco erythrolophus. Taxonomy (NCBI): domain Eukaryota; kingdom Metazoa; phylum Chordata; class Aves; order Musophagiformes; family Musophagidae; genus Tauraco; species Tauraco erythrolophus. The sequence continues at coordinate 14,819,883 of NC_141476.1, forward strand.
TCACATCTTCTAATGGAAGTCATATGTTAGGGAAATGTACTTCATCTATTCCTATCTAGGAGAAATAAATATACATTGAAAGGTACAGTTATCATTTGGAGATAACCGGATATAAAGGAGCTTTCCGTCATTCTGGAAGGAGTCATAGGCCTTGCTCTAGTTCAGAGAACATGTTTCGTAGAGTCCTTTCAGCTGCATTAATTAAAATTCATCTGAACTTGGCAAAGGAAAACTGAAAAAGAAACTGCCGTCCTGGTAATATGTATCCACTGGAATCACAGATATGTTTTTTTATGTAGTCATTTAGCTGTGCGTCATAAAAAGGGCAGTAGACTTCGTCATAATAAAGCAAATGGTTAAGCAACATATAAAGCATCTGTTGTCGATGAAGAGCGTCTATTTGCATGCATGTAATGTGCAACATGAAATAACAACATTTTATTTTAAAAAAAGATATTTCAATTTGCTTATGACTAATTCCAAAGTATTCCTAGTGTTAAAAAAACAGCAAAAAAAGAAAACTGTGTTAGATACTATAGGTACTGTCATGTAATCATTACTAGAAAATTTAATAGTGACTAAGGCATGTGACTTTGCATTAATGCCATGTAAGGGTAATTATTTAATCTTGGTAAAAATCTTACATATATATTAGGGGATATTTTAAAGTACTTTATTTTTTTTTTGTCTTGTGAGCTGTGTTAGTTTTAAAATGAGATTTTTTCTTAGGTTGAGAAACTATATGTTTATTCTTCAGTTAGCAATATGTTGTATACTGTATGATTAGATGACCTAGAATGTGAGACTTAATGGAACATAGCTGGAGGTTATGGTTAAACTCAGTTTTATTATAGCCATTTTATACACTGTTAGGATGATTTAATTAGCTAATAAGCAAAGGAAGTTATTTCAACCCTCATCTGTTAAGAGGTTGAAAGAATCAGATGGTCCATATGGCTGCATTTAAGCTTCCTGTTGTGTATTTTTTTTTCACAGTTCAGATATCTTCTTTGTATTAATCTGGGGGATCAAATAAGCCAGACATGCCTTAACTGGCACCAACAACAAAGACAAATGCCTTGTAGCTGTGAGACCTCATGAAAGCCAGACTTTGGTCTCTTTGACCTTTTTAATACCATTTACACATCTATGGAGTCTATTAGTGACATTTTTCTTAAGGTGGAATTACTCACCTCTGAGCTTAGTATAAACTGAGAACCAAAGTAGATATTTCATATGACACAGAGTAGATGATCATTATAACATAGGTTTTATTGAATGTTTGATGCTTACATAATATTTAAGTAAATAAACTATTGTAGAATATACATGGTTCCTATTTCTTTTGGAATTTTATTTCACTTAAGATAATCACTAAAAATAACTTACTATAATGGATAAATAGTTCTATAAAGCAATCTTCCATTCAGGAAATTGCTCATTACATGTAGTTTTCATGTTCAAGAAGAGATTGAGGTCTATCCTATAACAATACAAATAGAGGGTCTACCACACAGTCTGAATTCCAATACATTTAGTAGTCTAAATAATCACTATTCAACTTAGTAATAAGTTACTAAAAAAAAAAAAAAGGAACTGATATGCCTGTAGATTTGCCACCATGAAGAGAAAGTTGGGTACCTTGACATCTGTTCCCTGGAAGAACAAATAGTCTTTCTGTTAGTTTATAGCTTGGCACACTACTAAAATTCAGTTGTCTAACTTTTTGAATAAATATTTATGAAGGGTGCCCTGCACAGTTTCATTGTGAATTAAGAAATATTGGCAGTTGAACTGATGTAAATCTACAGAGGACCAGAGACAAACATTTCTTTTGATCTTTGTCTTACTAAAGCCCTGTAAAAATGACCAGAACCTGATAGCATAGTCTCATCTCATAGAGGCTGATGTGCTGAACATGTCCTGTTGGATGCTGAACATAATGCTTTTGCTGAAAGGCACAGTTACAGGTTCTGAGCATGTCACAGAAACAGGTCTCTATTTTGCAGTTTTTCAATAAGGTTTTTGAATTGCTTTGTGGAAATAAATTTCTTCTAGGGTAGTTGTGAAAATTAGTTTATTCCCTGGAAAATTTTGATGAACCATGACATTTCAACAGCATTGCAGACAGCATGGTTTTTTTACTGTCCCCTTATAATATTTTAAAATATTTTAGGGAAGCAAATAAAGAAGCACATCTTGTTTCATACGCGTGTATCCATAAAACAGAAGCAGTATATTTTACTGTAGAGTGATCTGCAGATTTTGTTTTAAAATCTGTGAAAACTAGTAGAAAAGATGGTGTTTACTGGTAGTTAAGAAATCAACATTTCTTTTCTATTCTAGCATTCTCTGTCTGACTTGAGAAGCTTTAGTGTTTGCAGCATATCCTCTAGTTATTTTAGGACCACAGATTATACGCAGGAAAAGTCAAGCTGCACTCAAGTAGGAATAAAGTAATGCTCCTGAGTTCTCTGTTACGATTTTGCATGTGAAAGACATATCCTGTTACATCTATTGAACATTGTGCAGAAAAATGTTGTTGTCCAATCCTTGCCGATTGTCTCATTTGTTAAGTTGTACTTTTGTGAACAAAACCATGGGAATCTTTGCTTCCAATGTTGAAGTACATTGACTGACATGCCTTAGTGATCTCAAGGGTAATCCTTGATTGTAGCATTGCAATAATACAGGATGGAGGTCAAATGGAGTGATGACCTGCAATTTTTCAGCAGCTGAAGTCCAATACAGCTGTAATGGAAAAAGAGTTGTAAAGTGCAAGCAAATTCAGCAACAGGCAGGAATCAAAATTATTTTAGCAAAAGCATCAGTGTGTGACCACATTTTGCTAATCAAATAAACTTCCACATTTATAGGTATGTAATTATTTTTCAGTTTGTCCAGTGATGGGAGGAAGGGGGTTCTTCTCAAAACAAGCAAGAATGTTTTTGTTTCACTCATTCATTCATTTCATTCTTTGTAGCAGAAAGAAAAGTAGTGCTTAGGTTATTGTATCAGAGAAGAAGGGGTACTGACTTAAATGTAACTGATTGGTTATGGTTGAATCCACATCCTTCACCTGCCAGGAAAATGTTATGACCTGTTGACTGTCAGTCAATTTCTCCTTCTAGAGCTATTGCAATAATGTTCTGGAAAGAAGAAAGAAATATCACTCACTGTTTAGGGGAGACCCAGGGAAAACTAGGTTCCAAACCTTGTGCCACTGGATTAAAAGAAAAAATGAAAACATTTGACCCTTAGCCTTCAGTTACTCTAGTTGTTTTACCTTCCTGGTAAACATTTATTTTGTTTTATCTGCTTTGAGTCTGTCAGTTTTTGTCCAAGCATCTATTGGACTAAGGTATTGGGAAAACAGAGAGTCCTGAGGTACTGAGGTCTGTTTTCTTACACAAGGTGTTGCCTGCAATCAACATACAGATGGTGTTTGTTCTATCATTTTGAAGTTTGGTCACTCCACTACACCTCTGTATTGAGTTCTGTCTGTTTGGTGTTTGAGTTGAGTCTCTCTGTTAGAGAGAGAATTTAGTTTCTTTACTGGAAACCTCTCTGTGTTAGGAGTCTGTATATATGTTCAAACCTACAGCCCCAAATCCATGGGAACAGATTGGATTTCCTGGGTTCTTTTCTAAACTTCTGATTGAGAAAAAAAACATACTGTATTCAATATAGTGATCTCTCTCATAGTTCAACACAAAGCTTTAACTGCAATCTTAAGAACATCAACAGACATTCAGGGTTGACATATGTACGGTTTAGGTCTGTGGCATGTTGTGTATTTGGGGGGGAAAGCATGAGGTTGTAATTAAGGTTTTACATTGTACTGTGTGGAAAGATTAATGTGTTTGTCTGTAATGTGTTTCTTCATCACTGGGAGACAGGGGAAGTTCTTAATAATGATGACAAGCCTGTCACTGAAAATATGCTATTTGGGCACTGGCATGAAATTAAGTATTGTCCCATAATTTGTCATATCCTGGGTTTGCCTTGTGAGTTATTCAGCTTTTTTTTTTCCTTTTAACATCGAATTTCTATTAAGAAATTTGACACTAAAGAAAAGAAAGAGTAGTACTTCTGTTCTTTCAATTTCAATTCTTGTAACTGAAATTTATTATAAAATACTGGTTTTAAGATTGCGTGAATAAAGGATGTCGTGCATATGTTTGATCAGAAACTTCTCCCTATTTCCTGAATCTCAGACGTTAAAATGGAAAACAACATTCAAATATTTTATTTTTTATCATAAATCCTGTAATTTAAGTTGGAAAAGATAATTTTCAGCATGCTTTTATCATCCTAATCAACTGCTGTGCTCATTGGCAACACCCTGGAAAGCAGGCTGGAAGAAATATGAAAATATTCAAGGCATATCATGATTAAGTTGGAATGCCACTGCTGTTCAATTTAAATGACTGGAACAAGCTGAAGTAGTACTGTCACACAATAATTAATTGAGGAGGCAATAATAATATAAAAATGTTTACTGAATGAAATTTTGTTGGTATTATAACTAGAAATATTTAAAGTTTATTTAGGAAGAGGAGTGAATGTTGAGAAAAAGGTAGCTTAAAGGATTTTAGAGTGCTAGAAAATGAGAGGAGAAGAGAAATGATAGGATGAGGACATTCTTGGTGATTTGTATGGAAAATGGAAATAGCAATTATATAGCTGAACCAGTGAGGAAATACTGAGGAAAAAAGATTAATTCTGAGATGCTGGAAAAGAATTGGGGGAGGCTATACTAAACAGCAGCACTGTTTCTATATAAGTGCTTCTTCTAATGTAAAAGATCTTTAAACAATTTTGTTCACAATCGCGATACTTTATCTGTAAATAATAACAACCACTTTTTTCCATCATTGACTGGATTATAATAAATATTCTGGACTGGTGCAGTGGCATTTTATCAGTTGAGTATATATTAGAGCTGTTTCATTACGAAGTCTTAACATAGTTCTAGTCTTTTTGTCCCCAGTAAAGAACCATATGTGAGGTCACTGTTTCTCATGTGATCCTGGTTTTAGCATAAGAAAAAAAAAGTCATTTGATCTCCTTTAAAATCTTTGATATGTGGCCTATGACTTTCCATGAAGACTGCCACATTTTCATCATCAGTGCCAAATCCTTCACCCCATAATGAAAGCATTTATGGTGCAAGTTCCTGAAGTAAAATGAACTATGAACATGCGCTGGACAACAGAAAGTTGAACTGTTCAGGAGTGGTAGACCGTAGCTTATATTCAGGAGAAATTAGAAAGTCTTTTGTCTCCACCTCAACTGCCCATCTCCCTCTTATCTGATTCCCGCATACTACTGTTCCTTCCTGGGCTCCTAATATCTCGGTAGTCTCCTTACACTCTGTGTGATGGTTTTGTGTTGTACCCTCTGGAGATGAACATGTGTGATTTTATAAGGATGTTTCTTTTCAGCTGGAAGCAAAGGGAATTCCGTATGTTCTGTATTTAAATTGAGCTACTCTTCGTTCTCAGCATTGCAAGGTGACAGTATGAGAGCATAGAGTGGTTAGGTTTGGTTCACAGATTTGGACATTATGAATCAGATGATAGATATTAATATTTATGATTATCTTTGTATTTAAATATATTGTAGTGATGGAAATTGTCATGAATATTATTACATTTTTAATGATAATGATAAATACTTCTATAAATCTATTATATTTTAACTTCAAATTATATTTTCAACTATTTTACAAAGTATTTTATACATTCTATGCTACTGGCAAACAGAATTTATATGGCAGTGTTCAGAAGGGTGGATGCCTGGGAAAGCCAATGAAAAGAAGAAAAAGTCTTTGCTAACAATCATAATGGAATTACATAAAGTGATATGTATATGAATGTGGCAGTGAGAACACTGAGTACAAATAATATAGCAATAAATTTCTGTGTTTAATTATAGACAGATTCAGACCAGATTTTTTTCTTCACAGGCATGCCTATCATGGGAGAGATATGGCTGTACTGTTCTTTTCTTTAGAAAGAAATTTCTCATGAGTTTTGCTGAATTAGTGACTGAACAATGCTTTAATATACCAGACCTCTCTCTGAGTAAGAAATATTGCAATAACTTATAAACTTAGTTCAGCTCTGAATTATGCATTGTGTACTTAGGCTATACTAGACCTATAGTATGTTTATCTGTTGACTTCCACTAAGATTTAGGATCTATTTTGACTTAATAACTTGCTTTATTTTGTTTGACATATATATTATGTCTTCCATGTGCATGGATACATAAGATACACAATCGTGGGTGAGGGTCTTGAGAGAAAGTGCAGCACTGTAAGTACTAATAATAGTGGTTGTAACATAAAAAAATAACACATCCCTGTTTTTTTCTGGTGTCTTGTCACTCCTTAACTGGTCTAGAAGCCTTAATAAATGGTAAGAAGCAGAAACTGAAGAAGTTATCTCATGCTTTTATTATATTTTACTTGGCAAGTCCAAAACATTAAAACCAAGGACCCCAAACTATCAGCACATCCTGCTGACATGCAGCTATCGTGTTCAGTGCAAAAAATCATTTTACAAAGTGTACTGCTGATTGGCACCCTGTATTACAACTCTGTGCAGCATGTGAAGTGCTCTTATTAGAGCACTTATCTTAGATATGAGTTTAAATTACACTTATTCGATATTAGAGATTGAAAGAATATATATAACTTACAAAGCAAGAAGTTTTCAGCAGTTTGATCTTTACTGTTAAATAAAGAGTAAAGCTAATCTGATCTACTGTGTCTATAAGTTCTTTTTTACTTCTACATTCTGCATGTCTTTTAGCTTTTCCACATTTGGCTTCCTTTTACTTTGTGATTTATAAAGGAAGTCAAGGGAAAAACTGATGTTATGGACCCCTCCTGTTTCAGCCCACTGCTAAAGCTAATCATTGCTTTCTTGGAGATGTATATAAGAAGATTAAATAAAAAAAAATCTGGACTTTTAGTGGAGGAAGTGTAATCCTCTACGTTTATTAAAGTTTTAAGTGAGGTGACAGGGCAATCCTTGCAGTTCTATCAAAGATGATAGACGAATAAACAAAAAGAAAGAAAATCCCAGAAACAAACCCAAACCAAGGAAGCTATCGGTCCAAAGAGAATTTTCAATTCAGTGGATTTCAGGGAGAAAATTTGGAATCTTGTGTTGTCTTGTTTTGATCCTGCCTTTCTGATGTGTTGTGCAGCTCCACAAGTGTTGGCAAAGGCACTAGTGAGATTCCATGTGGGGAAGCTGGTTTAGAGTTAGTGTGGGTATGCTTTGGCTGTTCAGTTTATTTGAAAATCTGACTACTTTGCTGTCCTACACCACAGATGAGCAACCCTGAATGTAGGGCTCTCCTTGTGAGTATAGAATTGTGGGAGATCTGACTGGAGATATGTTTGTCTGCCTGGTTCATTCCTGTAAAGTGCATGAGCATCAAAAGACAGAACCTGAAAACAGTGCAATGCATTTTGGGACGATCGATAGAAGGTCAAGTGAATGCTGTAAGGTGATTATCATAAAATACCTGTTCCCATAGAAAAAAAAAATTTCTGTACAGAGTAGGCCTTCTGCTATGGGGTAGAAATATCCATTTTAACAATAAGAAAAGGTTAGGAGCAGTTTGTTCTGTAGGTTGATTTTTCTTCTATTAAGATGGATGGCCTCATAGTGAATAATTCAAACTGATCTTCTGTGAAACTTTGGTATATGCATACTGGTGTAGAAGACCGGCATGAGTGATTTTTACAAATGCTAGCTTAATTTTAGTGGAAGGTCATTAGAAAGGTTAGCAGGAGCGCAATGTCAGAAACGCTCTTGTTTTAACTGAGGATGATCTTCCTGTTCTATGGAGCAATACAAGTTTGACTTCTAGGAACAGTGTAACTGCAGCAATACATCACTATCTGAAACAATTAACCTTGTCAGGTCTTGTTAGCTGGGATGCAGCACTGTGCTGATGTAACCACAGTCCTCCTACTTTGGAATTGCTTAATTTGTGTGAGGTCATGGCTGCATACAAGCCCTTTGAGTCAGCAGACATCATGTGAAACAAGATAGACTTCACTGCCATTCTCGTCTTTGCCTGACTTTTCCAGTGCGTTACCTATGGATCTTGGTTTACAAACTTAATTTCACCTTTGTATTACTATGTTTATCATATTGTTGTTTTTGAAAGGCTAAGGAAAAAGCCTGACTGGAGAATAAGCTATTAAAACACTGAATTATTTGTGGACACTTCGCAATGGAAATATCATTTGTCTTCTTATGCAGTGATTTCAGAACCAAGCTGAGGGTGATGTTCCAGCCAATGTAACATGATTATTCCTTGCTTAGGAGCGAGGCAATATATTCTTTCTAAATTATTATATATTGATGACTGAAAAGGAAAGCTTGACAAACTGTGGGGAAAATAACATCCTCCCTTGAGAAAGTTTGTTTGATAAAATGGTGACCTCATAATACAAATTCAGTATTGCAATTTCTAGGGAAAAAAAAAAAAAAAACAAAAACCCGTGATCAAAATAAATCAGAATTGTTGAAAACAGAAACTCTTCCTACCCTGAAATTAAAACCATGGGGTTTATGATTTCAGGTTTTTGTCCAATATTGTGTCATAGTTTGCTTTTCATATACAAAATGAACTTTGAACCCTTGTTTCTTCAATGCAAAATATCAAGTTATAGTGTCTAATTGTACAAATTGATAAGAATTTCTATGAATGCACTTCTGAGTAGAGACCTGTTAATTTTTCCTAATACATTCTGAATACTGCTTATAAGTTACAAAATTACTTTGGACATCTACGGTTTCTTTTCTTGAATTCTATTTGTGAAGTATTTCTTGTTTTCTCTTCTGAGAAACCGTATTTAAAGAGAATTACTTTCCTGCATTCAAATAACATTCTAGATTATATATTTATATACATATATTTCCATAAAACAAGATCATATTTTGAATAACTATAAATAAGAATTGTTCAAAGATGACATAGGAAGTGTCCTCAGTGTGGGAAAAAAACAGTCTCAAGCATAAATAGTAGGTTAGCTTTTCAAAGGAACTACGTTATCAAAGAGCTATTGCAAACATCCCATGAATTAGCCTCGTCTGAAAGGTGCAGCACTAATGTATCTTGGATTTGTTTGATTCTCCTTTTGTGTTGCATTCCTCTAAAAAAGAAATGACAGAGGCATAGGGAGTTGTTTTCTAGGCAGGGGAAATAGCGTTTTCCATGGAGAAGAGCTAAGCATAGATGGAGGAAAAAGCTTGGAGAGGATCTCTGGTGAGGACCAGAGACACAGCAGGAAGCAGTAGTTAGCAGTGTAAGCAGAGAGACTGCCGAGCAGATCTGGGAGCAGGCCTCCAAGAGAAAGAGAAAGATAGACCCTTCCGAGGGAGCATGGAGGACTGGCTGGTTCCTGCACCAACTCAGACATCCTGGGCCTGTATGGATACAATGGGCAGGAAAGGGAAGATTTTTATCCACAGGCTTTGCTCCCAATCAAATGGTACGTATGTTTATGAAGCCAAGGATCTTCGTGTTCTGTTGGCATAGTTGTGTTTACACAATGCTTCTCCTCTTTACATACATGTAACGATCACTAAGTGTTCATTTACCTGAGTTTATCGAATCGTGTCCTCCTTTGGAAGATATTTTACTATGTGTATATTGGGGTTTGTGTTTGAGTTCCTGAATCCCAAATTGGCCTTTTCCTAGGTGAACACAGACATTATTTATTGACAATAAACGTCCGCACAGTAAGGGATAATAAATCCACACAGAAAAGCAGCCACAAAATAATTTTACTGTTACAGTTGGTGTTCTGGGCCAGATTAATCTCTGTTTTTTTTCTGGTAGATCAGTAGAATGTCACTAGGGATTAATTTATCCCTTATAAAAACACCCATTCCTCAATTGTAACTCCTAAACCCATCACCTTCTCTTGTATCAGAATATAGCCAAACGTTGTGTATCTATGTATATATATGCTGATTTTACGTGCCTTTTGACAAAAGTTACCATAACATACCATTGCTCATTCTGTGTATGCCAGATGTTGTAAAAAATCAAATGTTTAAGCTAGAACTCTAAACAATGAAAAACTTTCACATTGGATATTTTTGCATCCCTTGAAATCTGAATGCCTTAAATTACAATCAGTCCTATTGTATAGGGGTTTGTGAAAGCCACATTTCCTAAGTTCTTTAAGCAAGATTATTTTTTTGTAATTGCACAATGTTGTAAGGGTAGTATTTCTGGTCTTTCTGTATGCGAAGCAAACACTGACTTCTAATGGAAAGATGATGTCTACCAGGTCAAAGCTTGGTGTCTCTGAATCGTAATACCACATATAAGCACGAAAAAATTCCTATCCAAATTCTTAAGTCTATTCCATCTCCCTGTGGAAATTTTTACTCAAGATATTTCAAACTTATGAGGAGGAATAAAGGTGTATTTCTTTAGCTAAAAAATGAGTTATTTTTAAGTTGCATAATATCTCTATTTTATAAACATATCTCGCCCAATTTCATTTACATCTAAGTGTCATGATAACATTGATGTAGTTAGCTCTTGCAACATGCCTAACATGATTCCTGTTTTGTAGATTAGAAGTTATATAGAAAGAGACAAGCCAGATTTAAAAATTTGTGTATATATCTACATAATTAAACAATGGATCAGTAGAATTTTCTAAAATGACTGGGTCAAGATGGAAAACTTTTTCATGACATGTTCTAGAAGTATTATCAGGACAAGCTTTTGTGATTCATACCCTGGGTAACCTCCCATGAGCAAGTTTCTGTACGAGATCTATCCCAGAGAGGTCAGGGAACCTAGGTAACCTTCTTTTCTTTCCTCTGAAACGGAAGTGTCTTCATTACTCAAACTCTCAGAAACGTTTGGTATAAAAGCTGAAGACAAGGTGTAAAAAGCTGTGTTGAAAGCATGTGAGTTTCCAGCACCCCAGTTTGTGAACAGTTGAGATGCCACAGATTCAATGTTTCTTACCAGGGTATTTTCTTCAGAAAGTCAATTGAGTTTCTAACTGTATCTTTAAACTCTTAAATACTCTTTTCCTATTTTGCCTTTGAGTAACTTTCCCAAAGTAATTTGTAGAATCTAGGACTGAGGCAGGAGGCACATCATTGTCTCATGCCCGGAGTTCTAACTGTACTGAATAGTTAGTACTGAGCATGTTAGTACTAGACCAGTTAGTACTAGACGTGAGAATGTGAAACTGTGTTCTGGAGAAATTTATAAGAAGGCTGAGAGCAGGTAAGGAGATCAAAGATGTATGACAATTTTCAGTCTTGTGTCCACAGGCACATAACAGCTCTCTTTAAATGTGCATGTTATGTTAACAATTCCGCTTTCTCTGAAAGCCCTGCCCTGCTCTCAGTTAACAAAGATTCATTACCTCAACTCTAGCATTCCATGTCTGCACTGAAAGAGGTGGTGAGTTATTTTCCTGTTTTCATCATCTACCTTCAAATGTGCTTAATGCATTGCCTGTTGACAATAATTGTTTCCTTGATAGCCTAGATTTCTTTTGCATATGTAGGCAAGGATATAAAAACATAGAAGAAATATAAAACTGTATCTTATACAATGTCATATTCTCCAAATATGGTAACTTATGTGGCAATATCACAGATGAGAGATGTGATACATCCTCTGTGGAATCATTTTTATGATTGCAACATGAAGAGAGAGTATATTTATTTTAATCTTCAGTGGTACCAATAGAAGATTTTCTTGTAGTATTGTAAGAGATTAATAATGAAACTGCATTAAGTGTTACTTTGCACAGGATCATTTCAAGAGAGATATACACACACACACACACAGACCTGGACAGCTTGAAGGGAATTTATTGAAATTCTACGTACTTACCAGGCCAGTTAGTCACGTCTATGTTCTAAAAGCTGTGAGCTGCAGATGAATATTGGATTTTACTTCTGTGAATGAAAATTATTTCTTAATTTTATGCCACAATTCTTTACTACTTAGCATAGTAGTGAGTAATTTATAAATAAATAATAATGAGACAACAAATTTTTGGAAAGTAAAGTTTTTCATGAGACAAAAATACAGAATGAGTGTCTATCGTAATTGTGGATCTTTTAAATTAAGAATCAAAAGTCCCACTAATATTTAATTGGGAGAAAATTAAGATAGAAAACAATGTTTTTGTTAGCTCACATACTTTTTTTGTAATCTGGCTGCGTTTTGCAAAGTTCAGCAGTCAACCATGACTTCAGAAACAGTAAAGTTCCCTTGGGGACACTTGGGGGATTAGCGGCATACTGTAGTAGAAAATGTAAACGTGATAGAGCAAAGAGCAAGGTCAAGCAGAGCACTGTCTGTTAGCAGAAGATCTTAAAATTGATTCATTGCTTCTCTATAAATTCTCTCTGCAGAGAAATAATGACCTCTGACATATAGACTGGATGATCATTCTTGCAGGAAGGTTTTGCATAAAGTATAGTTGCTTAAGGAGAATAGAAAGATGGCACTTCCAAATAATCAGCTATGCTATTCCAGTTGAGAATTAACGGTCAGTCTAAGGGCTTGTTAGACTTAAAAACTATCAAAATCAAATGAATTACTGTAACCTATGAAACGAATTACTGTAACCTAAAGAAGTTTCTAAATTTGCTAGGATTATAGATTTATGTTGTGCTTTATAGAAGGACATAAAGTGAAGCCCAGGTGAGGACTAGTGCAGTATAATTGATCTAAGGTAGCAATAAATCCCAAACTCCTTGGACTCAACTTTTGGCCCCAACATCGAAAGTTACCATTTATTTTTAATATAAAATTGATTTCCTTTAGGTGTATTGATTTTTAGAGCAGTCAGGAATCATCAGTGTCGAATGTGTGTGTTTATCACTTCTTGCAAATTATTACTACCATGACTTTAGTTTGGAACAATACTTCAGTTAGTACCTCCCCACATTTTTGAAACTGGTAGTGGGCCTGTCTCCTGTAGGCAGCACAGAGGAGTGGCTCTGATGGATGCGTTCTTACGTGGGTCTGAATTAAAATCCACTGTGGAAAGGGCAGAAGTGCCATGTATGCCTGCTGATGTTTGAGGTTTGCCACTGGAAATATGAAGGATTCTAAGTGATTTAATTTTCTAAAATGTCCTTTACTTAACATGCTACATCACTCCGTTTTTCAGGTGTTACTCTTTCATATATGAAATCTGTCTCCCCATCTTTTCTGACTGCTTTTACTGTTCTTCTAGTCATCTTTTCTGTCATTTTTTAAGTCCAGATAATTTGATTTTTTCTTTTTTTAAAAAAAAAAAAGTTTATAATTTTTGTTTTTCTGGTGTGAAAAACATACTGCCTACAGCACATGTGTATTCAGACATAAATCTGTCCTTTCCAATGATCTGCCAACCTCTTTAAATCTTTGAAGTACTTGGTTTGTATTCATGAGTTAGCAGACAAACAGGTAATGTACTTTTTAGTCAAGGAACAGAATAGACATATCAGAATGCTGAAAAGCTTGACAGTTGCTTTTATTTGCTGATTAAGTAAGATTCTGAGGAACATAGAGTGCTACAAAATATTTGTGACCCCTTACCAACTCCTACAACCACAAATAGATGGGGATTTAAGGGAGGATCTTACAAGAACCTCACTGTTTCTGACCAGCAAAGCACTTAAGCACGTACTTAGCTGTATGCATGTGGGTGGTTCTGCTGAATCCAAATCTGATTTGCTCATGAGAAAGCATATGTTTAAACGCTTTAGTGAATAGGAGCAGACCACTCTGTGGCTTTCAGGACTCGACCCTGTTAGTCAGGGAAAATAATCCTAAAGGGATTCTATAGACTTGGAGTATAATCACTAATGGTGATTGTGGGTTTTTGATTGTTTTTTTCTATACCCTTAACTCAATGAACCATTACAGTTACTTGTTTCTGTTACAACTTATACATGTACGTATCACTTTTACAGTATTTCTCACTTTTATTTCCTTACAAGTTGTGTCTTCAGTAATTTGAAAAAATTTGAATGACAGATATAGAATGCCTTTTGCTAGTTGCAACTAAGTGGCACTATATGGAAAAACTAGGCAAACTGGATGGGTTTTGTTTTGTTTTGTGGTGCTTTTTTTTCCTTTTTTTTTTTTGTCTTTAAAGAAAGGTCATGTCATTACAGGGGAGAACACCACATTCGGGGTGAACAGAGAACCATATTAATCAGTGTATTTCAAGTATATTAGATAATGAAACAATTTCCTTTCAGAATTTCTGGAATAGGGAAGTGAAGGAAATTCTGAATAGAGAAATTATTCCAGCAGCTTTGATCCAAGTCATGACAGTGCAAAACCACTGACCAGACAGCGTATTTCTCAAGTGCCGTATATGGCATATGCAGTCAGGGATTCTGGTGGAGAGATCTGAATTGTTAAAACAGGACCATTTAGAATAATGAATGAAATTCAACTATTTTCAATATTTCATTTGATCTTAATTATTTTCCCTAGTCTGCAAAGACCCTTCAATACTTGATTAGTGCATAACATAGCATGGTTGTTATTATTATCATGTTTTTACTTTACTGAAATGACACTGTGAAGTCATTTTTATCATTATCAGGTATTGACTGGATCTCTTCCTTCTAATATTCTGTGACTCCAGGACACATTATACAAGTTATTCTTGATAATGTGCAAGCATAATTTTAATTTCTGGTATCTCCAACATGCTTAAAGTATAGTGATATTAATCTTCCAGTATTGAAGTAGCTGTTCATCACTTTACTTTTTTTGTTTTACTAGCTTTTGCTGGATGCATCTGAGGTAAAGAAAAAATTACAGCGACATGAACTTCAGTAGGATCTGTACGTAGGGATGGCTTGCAGTAGAATAGCAAAACTTGTTACATTACACAACAATCTCTATCCAATCTTAAGACAGTGGGACTAGTGAATAAAGCTGTACTCTGGGAAACATAAAACTTGAATGTTGTTCCTAATTTGTTTTTTTGCTATTTTTTTTGAATGATTTCAGAAAAATCAGTTTCATCTTTTTTTCTTACTTTTCCTTCTCTTTGTAAAATACTTTGAGATAAACTGAGGAACAGCTGGGTGATAATTTAGAGATTATTTTCAGGACTCTGTTTTGCTTCCTCTTTTTCTGAACACTTGCGCATGAAAGAAAATATTTTGACTATTGTTATGAAGTGCTCACATTTAAAAAACACTAGCATAAATGCAGTACTATGCTTGTATCTGATACCAAGCAGTTTCTGAATTAATAAGATCACAAAATGACTGAAGAAGTAATGGAAGTTCTGTGATGTCTAATTTCTTTCTGTTAGAATTACTGATTTAAAAATGCCTATTTGAAGTGGAACTGGCATCAGTCTAATTTTGTGATAGAGATTGCACTTTATCTGGGGGGCTTTTTTTGCTTTATTACAGTCTGTTCTCTATTATTAAAATAAATTATGCAAGTACATACTTTATTGCTGCGTTATACATATTTAACTCATACCACATAACCAATAGATTTGGAAGAAAGCGTTCTATATAAAGCAAACCTGAAGATTTGGTAAGCTTTGGAGCTGAACAGTTATTTTTAGCTCATTCAGCTAAATGTACCTATTTTACTCAATAATGGATAAGGGTACAGCCAGCACTGCCATCTTAAGCGTGTGAGATCAGTAAGATGGAACTTTTCTTTTGGAAGATTTTGCATTGCAGATTAATCAGCTGAACACATGCTGTGCAATTATGGTTTTACTATACAGCATTATTAGCTTTGAAAAATTGAGTTCACGCTGTCTTTGGGGAAAGAATTTGGAGAACAGTAGTATAACTGGGTGAAGAAAATGCCCGACGTTCTTTTCATTTATTCTGATTTTGCTTTTTCCTTGTTATCTGTACCCAGTTTGTCTGAGTCATGTAGCCAGTCCCATTGGCTCTAAGCAAAAAGAATTTGATTCAATTTTACTGCTTTCTTAAGTAACAAGACTGGGTGTCTCCTGAACTCACTTTTGCTCTGTACTTCAGTCTCCTTCCTTTGTAAGTCATTCCATATGTTTATTATACGTGTCAAATTGTTCAAACTGTTATTTCTAGATTGTTTTATTTAAGATTTATTTTTAAACTGGCAAATACAAATTCAGTGAGCCTGCCTCTGTGTGGACCGGTGTTGACACCCTGTGGCTAACCAGATTAAATCACAGATGAGGATTTAATAGGAATATCCTATGGGACATCTCCCAGACTTTTATCTACTGCTTGAATACGGTAGTCTCATAGCTGAACTGTGTATTAACTGTGCAGCATGTTTCTGCTCTCATTTCCTCAAGGGTATATGTGAAAATAGTGCAATAATATATTGAATAACAACTGAATTTTATAGCTACTTTTCCTTATCCTGATTCAGTACCTTTTAACTACTTACATGCTAAAGTAAGAGCTGGTTGCCAAGTGTACAAAAGCATTATGTGGTGAAAGTGTCTTTTAAACAGTCATAAAACCAATGTTCTATTCATTGACCATTCCAAACATTCAGTTACAAAATCTTTAAATCTTTTTTATTGCTGTTGTGGACATGGCATTTCTCTGGAAATTGTTGCTATATAATTTATTCTATATCTTAATGTCTGTCTTTACATTAAGTGCAGTGCTTCAATCTTAAAACATAGCAGTAAATTCAGAGTAGCACCATTGAATGCAGAGACTTTAATCGAGTGAGAGTAAGGTGTACTTTAAGCACTGATAAGAATATGGATTTTTAATGACATCCATTTGCGTTTTGCTATAGATTTGGGACATCATGTGAAAATATAAAGCCTTGTTATTATTTTATTTTCGTTATTTGGCTGTGTAGTGATGGCTTTAAAAAAAAATCATGTATCACTCAAGTACTTTTTTATCATTCTTTAAGGAAACTCTGTAAGTGAAGCCAAGGAATAAAGAAAATCTCAGAATAACTTCGCTGTTCATGAAGTCAAAGACTGAATTTTTGCCAGTACAGTTAGTTTGTTCATCAAATAGTCACAAATAGGAAATCGTACCCTCTTCAGGCACTCAAATAAAATGATGATCCTTATAGCATAACCTCATGGACTGTTTCACATCAAGAAGTGCAGTTTTCTTCACAAGAGAACACTTCTTAATGCTTTCTCCTCTTCTCTCATCCCTGTCCCTCTTTCTTCCCCCCTGCCTCCACGCACACACACTTCCATGGGGAAGACTCTCATCCCGGGTCTCTTATGCTGCTCAGCACAAAGGAAGGGTAAGAGGGAATCTTTCAAGCAGGCAGGTGCCAAGCCATTTAAGACTTTGTAGATCAAAACTAACACTTTCAGTTTCACCCAGAAGTTGGCAGACAGCCAGCGCAGGTCATGGAGTATTGGTGTCAAGATCTCTGTCTAAAATATAGGACTTACTAAATGGATTGCTGCCTTTTGCATTAGCTCAGATTTCCCCTTGCATCAGCGCTAGAGTTGCCTTGAGTTGAGCACATTGCAGTAATTAGCCCAAGAGGACACTTTAGACTAAATTCTTACCTAATTTTACACCCTTTGCAATGCCAGTCATCCCAGTGGATATAGTATGTAAATCAGAACAGAGTTAGGCTGTTAGTTGTTGACACTTGGCACCATTTTGAGCTGCCTTTTCTCTATAACTGTACTAACCAGAAGCCTTCCTCTTTTCCCTTAATTAATTGTATGTCAGCTGTTTGTGGATGTTTTACTCACTGATGCTACATGACTTATGTTATCCATTAAGAATAATTATTAGGTTTATTAAAACTTCCATGATTTCAGATTTTTTAATGATTTAAAGGAATACTAAAAAATAACAATGTATTTTCCTGGGTTAAGAGAGGGGTTTTGTCGCAACATATTTTTGGGAAATAGCTAATTGAGCCTTTTGTTCTCCTTATCTCTCCGTGGGTAATTTCACTGCACCAGTCCTTGAGGTAGAATTAGTTTAATATGGTCCATTTGATATTTCTCCTTTCACTTTAACCCATAAGATTGGACAGAAAGCTGCTCCCAGGGTCCCTGCCACCCCCCAGACTCTCCTCCCACTTTTAATAGCACTATAGTCCGAAAGACTCTGTCACTTCAAATTTATGCAATCGGTGCTGCTTTCACTGTACTGAAGATTTTTCTTATGGTTTTGAGGGAGAACAGGTCTGCCTTGCTAGCTTCCCACCCTGTCTCCCTTTAACCTCTCAAATCTCTTTGCCTAGTTTCAAGTTTCATTACATATGCTTTGACCAGCTCTACTTGTTGCCAGTTTTAGACTTCTGCATTCCAGTTACTATATTCACTTGGGAGTAAAAGCCTGATGTGCTATAAATTTACTTTTCTTTTACAAGAAACAGAATATAGTTCTTTGGAAGTTAATCTATTGTCCCCACTTGTTTGATAACCTTTGGGCTGTTTTTTTCTTTAAGAAAGTGAGTGAAAACATATTTCAGTGTTCTTGTAACAAGGTATTTTGGTATAAGAAACCAAAGTGTAGGGATTTTCTGTATTTTAATATATTCCTACAGGCAAGGAACTCTGAGACCTAGCATTTAGAAATTTTTAGACAAAGGACAACTCATTTAACCAAAACACAATGTGAGTTTTCTTTTAGACTTTTTTTTTCTTTTACAATGGGAAAATTTATTTCTTTTCTCTTTAAGTGTGTTACTTTTCATAATCCTCCATAAAACTTGAAAGTGTCAGTCATTTAGATAATTGAGAACATACAATAAACTTAAGACTTACATAGTTATTAAATTAACTACTGAGTACATTTAAAGACAAAAAATTTATAGCAAAAATGTTTTTTCCCAAGTCTTTTTTGCTTCTAATTATGCTTAAAAAAAAAAAAAGAGATTTTACAGTTAGTGAGGTTAAAATATTCTCTTCTGTTTAGTCTTTCATCTTGAGGTTGAGAAGATGAACTACCATGTTTATCATACTTATTTTGACCTTAACCTTTTTTAATGAAAGAGACTTAAAATGTCCCAGCTGGCATGTCTCCCACTGTTGTGAAAAAAAAGAAGAAAGAAAACTTTGAGTAGTTCTTCCTGTGCAGTAGTCCTAGCAGGATGAATAAAACCTAATAATGTATTAGGCAGAGAGTCAGTAATACAGTTGTATGGAGATGGAATTTGAGAGATTTCTAGCCCCAGTTTGTTATCAAACCTATGAAGAAACAGAGTAGAGGAAAAAAAAAGGTCAGAAAATATATTAATAATATACAAAAGCATTAAAATATGCTTATTTTTTAACTTTATTGTTTTGCATCAATAAATACAATCCCTGCAATCATAGTAACATCTTTACAGCTTTTAACATAAGGTAGTTTGGCTCAGTGCAAGGTTTATTTACCAGACCATAAAATTTGAACTAGGACAGCCTCTGTGATTTTAGTGGAATTTACAAAATGCGTACCAGCTGGAGATCTGACTTAAGGAGCCTTGTGTAAACCTTTCTACCTCACCTATAAAAGCACACTTAAATTACAGGTAAGAATTAGCTCTGAGAATATGTTGTACTGATATCAAAAGGGCATCACTTCACGTCAGTCAGCAGATTCTACTTTGGTGCAAAAGTATTGCAATACAGAGATTCTTCTTCTTTTTTAACCATCTTACGATTGTATTTTTACAAGTCTGACTTGCATCAAATGTAATGGAGATGAGGTATATTTATCTTACAGTCTGTATCAGATGTCTATATTGAATATTGTCTGAGAGAGTGCCTTTGAATGCAGAACACCTTGCTCCACATCGCTTCCAGACAGATGTGGGAACCAGTGTAAGACTACCCAGATAACAGTAGTATTTGGTCAAGGTCAAAGATGAGAAATAACTCAGTGCCTTGGGTCTTATTCTTGTGAGGAGCGTTCTGTTCTGTTACTCAGAACTTGAATTATATGGTTTTACTTTTTGGTAGTTGCTGCAATTATAGAAGTGTAAATAACTCATTTTGCTTTGGAATAAAGGAAGAAGCAAGCAGACAAATGCTATAGCCTGTGAATAAGGTTTAGAAGAATAAGGTTTTGAAACTCCTTCTAGGAATACTTTACCTAAAAGCTGTTAGGACTGCACACACTAGCTGTATATAAAACCTACATATGTTGCTGATCAGGTTATATTCTGAAATAGAATTTTATCTGTATAAAATGTTCTTTTCTCCTCATAGTAGTTGAAAGAGTGTTCTTCCCGACTCCAATAAAATCCGTGCTTTATAATGAATATATATGTATTGATAGGACAAAGGACAATGGCTTTAAACTGAAAGAGGGTAGATTTAGATTAGAGATAAGGAAGAAATTTTTTACATTGAGGGTGGTGAGGCAGTGGAACAGGTTGCCCAGAGAAGTTGTAGATCTTCCATCCCTGGAAGTGTTCAAGGCCAGGTTGGATGAGGCTTTGAGCAACCTGGTGTAGTGGAGGGTGTCCAACCTCCCATGGCAGGGGGGTTGGAACTAGATGATCTTTGAGGTCCCTTCCAACCCTAACCGTTCTATGATTCTGTGGTTCTAATATGACTGCTAATTAGCACGGTGTAGAAAGGTTTTGAAATCCATATTTATGTCTTAGCAAATATGTGACCTTGTGCATTGCTGTAGCATGTTGATGTAACATGGACTTTACTCAATGTGTCCAGAAGTATAGCGTATTTAAGCATTAGATGTGTATTATCATATAAATAGATATCCTAATTTATTTTTCTCTTTATGGTACTATTGCATAAGGGATAGAAAATGGTAAAATGATGTTTAAAAGCTTGATTATGGTGGCATGTTGACAGTCACCTTTCAACACAGTTATAGTGTTTCAATTTGCAAATTTTACATACTAAAAAAAAAAAATCAGTCTAGCAAGCTGCAAACTTTTAAAGACTTTAAATCTGCCAAATTATAGCCACTTATTTTTGCCTGACATATTTTCAACTCAGACCCACATAGGGGCTGCCAAACTTGTTTCTTTTCATTACCTGTTCTATGTCTGGCTCGAAGTTTAGATTTTAGAAAATGGAAAAAAGCTGTTTGTGAAATCACAAGGCTCTTGAGCTCTTAGTTTCCTCTTAGTATCAACGTTTATTTATTTAGGTTTGGGCTGGGTTTCAAAAGATTGAAATTGGAAACAGAGAAGGTGACTCTGAATACCATTTATCTGTATGTAAGCGAACATTCAATGTACATTTAATTTAAAAAATTGCTGTTTCCTACAAGAGGGAGATATTTTTCACATTGTTAAAACATTTTTAGAGGTCACTAGGTGGTCATGTCACCAGCAGGGAGTTTTTGTTTGGCAGACTGCATTAGCAGTTAGTAACAAATGCCTCCCATGATTCTGTGTTCAAAAGGAGTTGCTTTGCAAGTAACAAATACTTACAACCTGAGAACTGAAGTATAAAAAGTAGTGACAGGGGAAAATGTTTGGAAATGTAAACCAGCATCTTTAGTGGCCAAATTGGAGTGTTTAGGGAGTTGAAGATTACATATCTACTTTATACTTGAGCTTGGAGTTTACAGAAGCAATAATATTTTCACTACTGCAGTTTTGAGTCTCATCATTTCTAGTTAGTAAAGAACTGTAAATTTGCAGCCTACAAAAGTCCTTGGTTTGGGATGTAATTAACATTTTCAATATAATTGTCGTCAGATCCTTCATACTCCTTTTAATTTTTGCTTCTTGATGTGGTATTTGCATAATTTATGAATGCCTGTAAATATTCTAACATAATTTTTCACAGATTTTAAAAGTTTTAAAAAGTAAGAAGGAACAAAACTGAACACCACCACTGTGTACAAAATTTTTGACAAATCTACACTGTGAGAAAACAGAAGCCATGTTTGAGAGCCTCTTAACATGTCATCTTTGTTGATTGAGATATGATATGTAAACATTTGCTGTTGAGAGTACAATGGAAATATTAGTATTTGGATAATAAAAGGACTGTGAGTAGGACCGAAAATATCAGTTTGTTATATATATAATAAAATTCATTTATAAACAGATGTTATTAGTAGCTGGAACAGTGATTTCTTCCTTTACCCATAGTGTTCACTTTTCCCTGATTAATGTAAACCAGAAATTGTTAATATAGATAATATGAACTGGTTAATCCAGTGTATGTTTTAGGTCCATATCATCCCCCTATGCAAAAGAAAATGGGGAAAGGCTCTAGAAGATAATGCCTGTGATAATGCTAATCTGAAGCAACTGCCTAACTTTCTTAGGCCTGCTTTGCTTCAGACCTAAGCTCTGACCCTAACACCCATCCTGTTCCATTGCCAAAATCTCCACAATCCCTAGGCTTTATGCAGTCAGATGCCCTTGATAGGATGGCTGTATTTTCCATTTAGACTGAGCATGTCCAGAGCAAGGCTGCCTTTGTAGGAGAGTGTATCTTATTGGACACAGCCCGCCCAGTTGTATTTCATGTGAGGTATAGCTTTTGTGGAGAGTCTGCAAGGGCTGGAGAAAGACAGAACCAGGATGAATTTGACACATGAGGTCTTTTCCTTTGCCATCTTAAAATATTTGTTCGTTTTTGGGGGGTTTGGTTGTTTTTTTTTTGTTTTAAAAAAAACAAAACAGAGCTTTGCACTTCTCAAAGGGAGCCTCTTGTTGATGGACAGTGCTGAAAGTATGAGAGCCAAGAATACCTCTGAAGTATGGCAGGATGAGATCTGTGTGTAATCCCATCAACTCACCTTTATACTTCCACAGGAAGGAAACTCTAGAATATAAGATAGAAGAGGGCTGCTGTGCCCTCTGATCCTGTGACCTTGTGAAAACCAGGCCTCCAATCTGGATGAGCTGAAGAATAATGTGCGCCAGCTGTGCAGTCTAGATGTAGCATTGGGAACCAAGAGCCTTTGACAAAAAAAGGCACTTGGAAAGGCACATTAGTCCAATTAATACCACATGGTGACCTTATGAGGACTAGAGTCCTTGGGGTCCCTTTTCGGAATTAGACCTGGACCAAATCTAGCAGCTGGATTTTGTTTACACTAGAGGGTTGCTGTGGTTTAGTTAGCTATAGTATTGCTTGTCTGTATTGAATAGGAAAAAACAGGCCTGGAATTCTCAATATATCTATTTTATTATACTCAAAAGACACATTCTGATAATTTTTCTGGGGATTCCTGGCAGGAGCAATATGAAACTTGATCCTTACCTCAAGCTCTGCTGTACTAGATTAGCTCGTGTATTACCATAGTTGGGGCTAGAGAAGATACAGAAGAGTGTTATCTCAAGTCTATGGGCCAGTGGTATATCAAGCAAGGAGCAAAGGAGTTCTGTTTCTCACCTGGTTGCTCTAAAGCCTGCCAGCAAGCTCTCTTATCTCCTGTATTATTATGAGCATTCTGCTCAATCAGGAGATATTGACCCTGTCTGACTCCTGAGAGGTATGGTCATGTTTATCTTCATTATTGTGGGCTATAATCATGTAATACCTGAAAGCTGTGACTTTGTGCCAGGTAATGGCACAGTCTATGAGTAGTGAGATTTACTTAAAATATTTTCTTGAGTAAGGTATCCTAAAAGTGATCTCAGCTGATTGGAATAAGCAATATTTACCTGGTCCAAAAGTTCCAGAGCTCTTTGTAGGGTTCTCACCGTTTTAATTTCTGTGCAAAAGTGATCTGCGGGATATTTTGAATGTTTTTAAAAAACTTCATTTTTCTTTAATCATTATGCTAAAGAATTTACAGCTTTTTTAAGAACATGTAGGCTCATATTGTCACATGTACATACGAAATAACTTGTAATTTGGTGGGTTTGAATTTGTATATAAAGAACAGAGTTTAAGTAGTTCACCTTGAAGAAGATAACAATGAGGTGGTAAATGTCCGTAAATGCTATCTATTCTTTTGATAGCTAACATACATCTGCTTCTCTCTTCTCCTATAGCAACTGAGATTTCATTGCTGGAGTAAATTATTTTAAGGTGATTAGTGTTAGATCCATCTGTAGAAAATGAAGGCCACAGCTTTTTAACTAGAAAATTTTATTAACATCTTTAACAAATCACCAGTGAGGTGCAGTAGTTGTCGTCGGTAGTCATTTCTTTGCTGACTGGGAAAAAGTCATCTTGAGACTGTATTCTGTTACTTGGAAAACTAAGACCTCTCTCAACAATACAAACATGTTCTTGGGTTCTTTGAGGATCCTGAAAGGAGATGGGGACACAGTTCGGGTTTTGTCCATTTCTCAACTCAGAGAATTGGTCATTTTTAGGTACAGCGTTGAACTTTGGGAACGGCTTTCAGCTGATACTGATTGTGCTCTGATTTATTCAGTTGACTGTGCTATGACTACCTGATGTTTAGTTACCAAATAACGACATAAACCTAATGATGAGGCACTACACAGAATAGACTGTGCAGATAAACTCTGCCAGGTAGGTTTTAGATTTTTCCAGTTTGTCTATCAATTGTCTATGTATCAGCTGACTGGAACTGGAGAGGCTGGGATGCATGGGGCAGAGATTTCAGCCTAGCCAGCTTCCTGACTTAGTGACAGTACTGGCACAACTGCAGGATGCAGAAGAACTATTGGTACTGAGGTCAAGTGGAAGTGGCAGCAGCAACACCTGCTAAGAAAGAAGGCAGGTGGCAACAGCCCATGGTTGTGAATGGGAAGAATGTCAAGGTGGATCACTCGATGGGACATTACTCCTTCAGAGATTTTTCAGCTGCAAAAAGGTTGGTAACTAGTGATGTAGATTACATTTTGATGGAAAGGCTTCAGAATTGCTATCCATTCAGCATTCCAAGTCCAACCAAAAATTCACTGTCTGACAGCATAGAATTTGATTATAACCAGTCATAGTTATTCTACCTGTTGAAAAAAACTGAGGAAGTATCTGTTATCAGTTCCTCCTTTTATTATAATGTGTGTGTCGTATGCACTGTATGGATTGCAGAGTAGAACAAATAATGTTTTCTATTATGTGAGTGGCTGAGACATTGACTTCTTAGAAAACATAAAAAATTTATTTTGGAGATATTGTCAACACATGTGAAATTATGTTCCTATACACTACACTGATTTGCTTTTCACTTAGGTAGTCAGCACTGATATGTTAAGTTCCTTGTTCTTCAACTCTTGCTTCAAGCTAGTCTGCTTCCTGTAAATGTGAACTGAATATGTCAGCCTTTATAAACATCATATGCACTCTGTTCCTCCCAAACAATTGTAGCTGTTGGTAATTGTTCATTACTAAGTAACTTCCACTAATGTTCAGAAGCATGGAAGTAATTTGGGGACAAATATACTTTAGTCTTTTGTACTTAAATAATATGACTCTGCCTTAAGGATAAGCTTAATTCAACCTTAACTATGGAATCATGAGCAGTATTCGCATAATATAATTTAAAAATGAGCAGAACAGCCAAACCAATTATGTCTTTGCTGGGTTTTTAATACTTGAATCTAGTTTTAAATGTTTTAAATATTGTATTTATTAGATTTTTACATAGTTTTTCCTACTTTTAAAAATATATCAGTTCTTTATTAAACAAAGAATCAATTTTGATTGTTAAATCAGAGGTCATTGTAATGATTACAGGAGTAGCCTATATACATTTCTCATTTTGGAAGAATTAAGGCAGACATAGATAAACTTTCTTAGCACCTGATACTGACCTGAATTTTTGGTTTTGTTCAATCTTCTCTTCTAGAAAGGATAATGTTGCATTCTCTCAGCATCTGTTTGGCAAGTTTTTGTATTATTTTCTTGTTTGGGGAAATACTGTTCCAGCCAGCTAACGTGATTCTCATATGCTTTAAAACAACTTGTGGAATACTGCAAATCCTTGTTGTATTTCGAGAGTGTGCGTTTTCTTTTGTCTTGGACAGTGCTACCTGCAGAGCTGAGTCATACTAATTAACTAGTTCCTTTTTGCACAACAGGAAAAAATCCTACACCTACTTTCATATCTAGACTGTTTTGGTTAGTTCTGGCTTCTTTGAGCTGCTGAGGTGCTATTATTTCCTACCACCTGTACAGAATCTCTGCTCATTGCAGAAATTAACAGCTGTCGTTTCATTTTGCATAGTAATGGCACTTACTTCTATAGCATTCCTTGTAGCGACAGCTCGTATTAAAGTGGATCATATTATTTGTATGAGTCACAAGGCCACCCAGACAGCAATTTAAGGGAGCCTTTTCCATAGAAACTACTTTCCATAGAAACTGCTCTTTCCGTTACTGTTCTTTCCGGATGTGCTGTTGATTCAGGTAATAATGTTCAAAATCCTGCTTAGAAACAGCTTAGAAATTCTGTTGTCTTGGGTTCTAGAGCTTATCCAAGGTTACTGTCTGAGTACTTTCCAGTTTTCAGTGTTGAAACCTGCATTGCTTTTGTTTTTGTTTTTTGAGTTTAAATTTGGAGAGATAAAGTTTACCATCACCGTGGAATGTCAGATTTGAAAAAGAAAATTGAAAATAGAAATTATTTGCATTATGCATGATGTTTCTATGCTGTGCTTGTGTTTTTCCACTGTAACGTTCTTTTAAACCATGAAATTTATGCCTGTGTTAAAATTCAAGTGTGCTATAATATCTTCACATCCTCTTTGCCAAGAAGTGTCATCCATCCTGATCTAAGCATCAGGGTTTCCAATAATAATGGCTTTTGATTTTGATTATTTCAATCCCTTCTGATTTTGTTTCTTTAATTGGATAATTTATCCTCTGCTTTTGTATTGCTTCTGTAATGTCTAGTACAGGTTTAAATAGCTTGGCTGCTAAATACTAAAGCTTCCTGTAGTAAGGCCATAAACATCACTTTACCCAGTGTTCTGCAACAGATCTTTTCCCTAAGATATAGCCATCAAAAGTTTGCAAAATAACATCTAGATAGTATTTTGAGGTTGTATTTTTGAGAGTATTTTGATTTTTTTTTTATTATTGATGGCTTTTCAGGTTACTTCTCTATGTTTTCTAAAGCCCTACCTTAAAAATAGACTTCGCACACTGGACTCAACATGTTTGTTTCTAACAGAAAAAAATCATTTGTATCTTCCCAATTAATGAAATGCAATGAGGAGAGGAACTCTCAGGCCTTACAGGTCTTGCAGATACAATGAGATGGGAGAGAAACATTGCTAATTCCTGTCATTTTCGATAAAAGCAGTGAGACTGAGAAGAAAAATGCTGCATTCTTCATTCAGAAGAAAAGATTTGAAAATATATACAAGACCAATATACACAGACCTGTTTCTCCACTGTCGCTTTGAACATTACAGCACTGCGTTCAGTGCCAACATATATGTGTCTGAGAAGTCAAGTCAGCTGTATGCCATCTGGATGGATCTCAGATCCTATGGTTGATGGACATGACTACACACATAAGTGTCTGAAAGTCTAGTGTCTTGTGACAGGGCCACAGCTTGGTCATAGTTTTGACATGGATCTATTTTTTTTTTAGCCCCTAAACATTCTTCAAACATGAGCGAAAGACTAGGAATGTCTCTTCAGAAAGTAAAAGATCTGTATATAACTCCCCTTCTGCAGACATGCCCCTTTTCCAGCTAGCTCAGTGACTTTCAAATGGCAGCAAACTATCCGATTCCCACTGGTTCCTCAGTTCCTGCCACTCCTGCTTGTAATCTGGGCATCTGTGCAAGCTGCTGGCCCCCAGCTCCCTGCTGTGACATCTTTCTGTGCCCCACCTTGCAGGTTCAGTAGCTTCTTGAGAAAGATCTTAACATCCCCTTTCCCCAAGAAGATTCACCTCAGTCAGTTATTTTTAACATATACCTGAGAACACCCAACAAGAACAAGTACCTTCTGACATGCACCTAGCTGATACCTACAGAAGGGAGTGATCTAACTATGGAAAGAGCTGTCAGTTAAAACATTGGCAAGGAAGGAGAAGCAGTTTAGTTGATCTACCCAACTAATAGGAAGTGCCATATAGGTTTTTTTAATTCTAGTTCACTGATTTTAATAATGTAAAATGTACAATCAAACAACTTATCAATAATCAATGTAGTCCTGTGGATTAAGTAATTTTATTATACATTTTTGTAGTAAAATTTAAACTAACTTGATCTTAGCTCAAAAGCAGACTCTTTGCCCTCAGTAAAAATCCATCAGTTTTAGAAGTTTTCCTAAAGACTGTTAGAAATATTATTCCAATCAATAGAGAACTTCATGTGTTACTCCTGTTAGTCTAGTATGATCTGTAAGAAGTTAATTGTTTATCAAGACTAAACAGGCTACAGTTTGGTTTGGAACTATCTTGAATACCCAACTACTGTTATTTCTATTGTGCTGACTCTGTATTGCCATTCACACATCCATCTCGCTAGGCACTGTGCCTTCTCTCTGATGCAGTGCAGTGGTGTGTACCTTAGGCCTCTTTCATCTGCTTTGAGAAAGTCAGTATGAACTGTCTTCGCTGTGAGTCAGTGTGTGTTGAGGTAGAGCTCTGAGACTGTACATATGCCTTTTAAAAAATGCTTCCTTAGTGTGAAACAACTTTTGAAATAAATTTTGAAACAGTTAACCCACCAAAGAAGATCAATGAGCAAACTTCTTTATGCAAAGTTGAATCATATGACGGTCTTCATGCTCCTGGCGATGCTTGTGAATAGCTCCATTAGCAGGGAAGTCATCTAATTAAATAACATATGTGTTATCCTATCTAATTCATTCCCAGTTTTTTAAGATACTAATTAGAGAAATGCTTGTGTGCTGTTGTCTAATGCTGTCTCTTCTTTCTTCTAAAATATCTTATGCCTGCTCTAGTCTTTCATTGGTTTTACTGATACTTTTCTATTTTATAGTTATAATTTTAATAGGCTATATTTTAGGCATGCAGTATTTTATTAAAAATGAAGGTTTGGTGGTTTTTTTTTCACTGAGGTAAAATCATGAAGGCAAGGTTTGAATAAATATTTTCTGACAAAATGCCTTTAAGCACTGAGGTCGTTAGACATCCCACACCTAAAGGAATGATAGCCTGCTAGTTTGAGAATAAATATCTTCTTTACTCAGATGCTTAACTACTTTTTTTTTTAACTACTTTTTTTTTTTAATGTTAACACCAATATTTAGTGGTGTTAATAGTTGTTTTTCTGTGGTTCAATCATAAATATACATCCAGTGATTCCTAATATAATGAAATCCTCAGAAACGATATGTCTGGAACAGTATGTTTACGTTTATTCTTTACCTAGCAAGACCTTATCAACTAGGCAAATTTAACTGAAACATGGTAGTTTTAACAAAGAAAAAATGTTGAGTTGTAAAAATTTGTAGAATTTCCTGTATCTATTAAATTAAGCTATGTAACAGTTTTAACATACAGTGTAGCAATAAGTAATGGCTGTTGTCATGTTAATAACGGTAGTGAGGATTATGACTTAACAGCTCTAAATTAGAAAAATAGACTGATAGTTTTAATATTTTAATTAGATGTGTATGCATGTTCAAAATTCTAAGGAGTTTCTTAGTTTAAGGCTAGCATACAGAATGGCACTCTGACATTTATTTGCGGCTAGAGGAAATTATATGACACTGGTTTACGTAATCTCTGTCTGACACCCTATTTAGTAAGTGAGCATTTAAACTATGCCCTCAGATCAGTTATCAAATATGAATTATGCACTGCCACGAGAGTGCATTTTGTTAATCGTACTTATTCAGGCAATTTTCTTTCTTAAAATTGCCTTCTGATATACTGTAAAGCTCAAGGTATAAATTCTAATACGTACTCATATTGATCTGTATATGTTGTTTGAAAATTGAGCTAATTATTCCCTCTGTGATATACTTTAATGTCCAATGTGATCTACATTGGATTTAATGAGTTTTATTATATTTGTTATGCAAAGGACAGCTGCTTGTAACTTTATGGAAATAGAGAGAGGACCTTAAGTTACTTCTTTCAAAATCAGACCAATCTTTTCCTTAAATTTCCAATGGAAAGGAAGGAAATTGATTTTAGTATATTTTTATTTGTATTATCTGTTTACCAAAAGGATGATTTTGTCAATCAGCATTTATTAAAAGTTGAAAGAAAGCCTCACTCATTCTGTAGCATCACCATCTACTTCGTAACAAATGGCCATTTGGAATATGTTGTCAATTCAAATTAAGAAGAGAATGCAATGAATAAAAGTTTGGTTTTTTAGTATTCTGTCTGTGCATCTAAATTTTATGTGTTTGACTCAAATATTTTGATTTCTCTGCAAATTCATTAAAAGAATAGTAGCTCTTAACAGTAACTTTTTTCCAAGCTTAAACTTTATTTGACAGTTAAAAAATGTTACCAAGAACTATATTCTAGAGTTCAAGCCATTCATCCTGCAAAGTACTTTTATCTTTGTCTTCTATAAACACAAAAAGCAGTGTTGAAGGATAAGGAGGCTGACAATGACAGATTACCTATAGTTTTGTTTTCCTGTTTAACTTAGGTGGACCCTGTGCAGTGCTGTGTTCTGCTGTAACACAATCCCATGTGTTCAGATGCCATTGTTCTTGTTCTCAGCAGTTCCCATCTCTGCGCCGGATTGTGGTATGGCATAAAACAGGCAGAGGTATTTTAACCAACCGTTGGTTGCATTCCTATGGAGAATCATACAGACCCTAATGAACAATGGGAGTCAATTCTAGTAAAAAGCTGCAAAATGCAGAAATAATTGTCATCTGACTTCAGCTGTGTTTGCAGCACTGAGAATTCTTTTTTTTTTCCTCTGCATTTCTCACATAGTCTAAAGCTGTTATATCTGCTCAGGCATGAGCAATGTTGCCCATTTGAATGAAATAATAATGCAGTGGTTATTGAAGCATGATCTATGAAACTATGAAGTAATTACTTTCACAGATGATATGTTTTTTCTGAGGGGATCTGATTTACTTCGCTGTCATTTCTAAAACATAAGTCATTGAGACATCAGAAGCGCGATGTTATAGGGCTTGAAAAAGGAGAGAATTCAAAGGGCAGTTGGTTGTCTACTTCTTACTTGAAAATTAGCAGCAAAAGACGGGCATGAGGTTCCTTCTTTGCCTTTTAAAATTTCTTTCTGAACTCGAATCTTTATTCTGGATGATTTTTGTTTGCCTAACAAAAAGCCTATATGCATATTCCAACTTACTGTTAAGGAGGAAAAAAATGAATAATTTAAAATTGCCAGTCTAAAGACAATACAGTTACTGATACTGGGGGACGTACCGAGAGTGTGGTTGTGGGAGTAATGAAACACAGGGAAGAAGCACTGATCCGTGGCTCTGGGGAGGTGAACTGGAGGAAAAGGACAAATGGATAAGAAAGCTGCTTTTTCAAGAAACTCCTCCATGATTATTCAGAATCATGTTCTTTTCCTTCTTTCCGTTTACTCTGAAATTTCACATTAGGGACAGCTGCTTCTTCCTGTTTCTCCTTGATTCTAGCCTGATGAAAATATACATCTAATACAGGTGTAATATAGAGACTACTTATTGTCTGTCTCACACAATGTAAGCTTTGTTATCCCCTCCTCACACCTGCCTCTAGCAGAGGTCTTGATCGGGTGGAAAAGTCAAGGTTTGATACTCAGATAACATGAGGAAAAGTGCTTGGGTGAGGTGGACTGGGGTGTGTAAGAGCGAGAACCCCTGTCTTTCTGTCTCATAGTTAATGGAGCAGTCCTCTCTGCTTCTTGGTGTATTTGGGCTGTGCAGTGTTCCCTGTGCTTGCTGTAAGGACACCACGCCAACCTGAAGTGCTCTTTCATGCTGTTTTTCCTTCTGAAAATATTCCAAAAGGGATTGTTCTTTGAAAGCAGTGCAAAATAATTGTTCGTTTAAAGAACTAAGGTATAAACGTGCTTTTGTAAAGCGTATTTAGTCAGGTAATGGGACAGAAATTTTCTGTCAGCCTCAGACATGCAATTTTAGGATAGTAGTCTAAAATTGATAGTGACTGAATTTACATGTCTGTGTCACACAACTAGCTTAGACTTACAATTCCGTTGTTGAATATACATACAGATTTTAAATTTCATGCTTGTGATCACTATGTCTTGTTCTTAAAGAAAAAGCTTTAAAATACCAATGATTCTCTGAAGTTTGTTTTCCAAGATGCGTGCACATCCATAATGGATTAACAGCATGTTTTAACAAACCATCTATTTGCTTTAGGAGTGACAGAGAGAAGCTGTTTCAAACAGGATCTCTCATCACCGTCTATCTCTAGTCACCTCCTACTGAACTTAAGGTTGAATACTGGGGGTCATGAGGGAAAGAAAACAATAATTAAAGGGAAAAAGTTGATTGAGCTGGTTTTTTTCCTCCTTCAGTACGATTAGCATGTGAGAAGCTGGCTGAGTACTCTACTGTATATCATTAGTTCAAACATTTCTGACTTGATTTAACTTTAGTGGTGACTTTTTAAGTTGCATTTCTGTATTTTGTGGAGAACGGCTTAAGCAGTAAAGGCAGTAAAAGTTCTTGTTAGATCTTGTTTCTATAAATCTAAATCTTGGAATTCTGTTAGATTACAATTGGACTGTTTCTAAGAACTCACCCCACCTCCCCAAAAGTTGTCATGAGTTCTTTTATTAAAGCTCAGAAAATTATTCTTAGACTAACAGAGGTGGGGAGTAAAGCAGGAGTGTTTACAGAGTTCACTTCTAAATTGACTGTGATAAGTGGCAATGCAATGTATTATGATTACAGGTTTCTGGGAGACTCTTTAAGAAGGTTAACGGCAAGGCAGCTCTCAAAAGAAAGCATTTATCTTAGTGGTCATCCTTCAGTGTTTTATACTACTGAGATTTTTTTTTTGTGGGTGGTTAGAACCATTTTTTGTGTTTTATTAGCTGTATCTTGAATACCTCCTACAAGCTGAATGACAGTTTAGGGTTATTAAATCTGTTCTTAGTACATTTTTTTATCCATAGTTAATCTTGACTAAATATATGCTAGTGAACAACCTTTTTTTCTCAGTTGTTGCCTGTATTTGTTAAAGAAATTATTCCATTTGACATTTGTTTAGGCTGCAGTTTGATAAAATACTGTATACAATATACTTTTTCAGTTTGGCATTCAACAGAGTCTTTCATGGATTTATTTCTTCTTGCATTATCTTATCTTCCCTTCTAGTATGTTAAGGCTTCCTTTTCATATTAAGTAATTTTTTTCACTCCAAGACAGACGCTTTCACAAACGCATACTCTATGTCTGTATTGCTAGAGATCTGTAAGATTGCGTTTTTCAGGTGTTAGGTTACATTTATAATTGAGTTGCTTTGCTATCATCTGGTTTCTCTAACCATGTGTATGGTATTTTTCTTTAATTCAAATTCTTTTTTAACACTACTTCCAGTAACTTTACTAAAAGATTTGTATGATTTTATACTTTTTGTTTGTCTAAAAGCCATGTCTATTATCAGATTGATGGTTGATAGATCCTCTGAGGAAAGGCAGCGCTGTATTTCAATATCCCTGAGGTATGGCCTATGCAGTATAAAGTCATTCTAATCCATAATTGCTGTCATGGAAATTTTCACAGAAACTTGGTAATTCTCAAGTTTTGAATTGTTCTTTCTCACTGTAGATTTAGAAACTTAAATATAGAAGGTCTTTTCTTCTTGTTGAGAGGCATCCCTGCCCATGACAGGGAGGCTGGATTAGATGATCTCGAAGATCCCTTCCAGCCTATGCCATTCTATGATTCAGTTGTAGGAAGGCTAGCAAGCCCATGATGGAAGCAGATAAAACATGGCATTAACTCCAAGGACTACTGTCTTAAATGAGACAGAGCAAATCAGCTTTAAAACATCTAATCACTGAATAATCAGGTTGCTGGTAAGGTCATGTCTTGGGGCAAGATCAGCTATACCCACACCATTTCTAACAGACGTTTGCCTAAATTGTTCAAAAAGACTTCCAGTGGCAGTTACCATCTTTCCTCAGCAATTTCTTCCGGTATTCAAGTACTATTCAGATTTGCCTGTCATCGTCATCAGACCTTGGCTACATATTAGGAGGGAAAACCCACAACTTTTTCTCCTGCAATTTATGCACATTACTTCTTGTTCTTTGTGCCATGGATATGGAAAAAAAAAGTTATATTTCAGTTTGACATAGCATTTTATGTTTTCTTAATTATAGGTATCACAGACTATTTCTTGTAGGTTTTTTTCCAAAGTTTTCTTATCAATCATTTCTTTGACTGCTTTTGTTGCTCTCGCCTGAACAGTCTCCACATTTTTCATGGAGAGTTGTATCAAAACTGGATTCAGTATTTCAGCTAAGATCTACCTGAAGTCACGTAAATCAAAAGAATCACTTCTGTCTTGCAGTCTATTTCTGTTTATACTTCACAGTATGATATCTGCCTTATTCACAACACATTGTTCATATGGAGTTCTTAGTTTTCTGGATGGCATCTTTGGTTTGTCAATACGTTTTATTCCTGTCTTCATGGCACTTGAAGATCCTTGCAGTCGCAAGTCTCATTGAAGTGTAATAAGTAGATTTTCTAGTCCATCATCCATGTAGTTAATGAAAACGTTAAATAGAGTGGACTCCTGAATAGTTTCAGGTGGAATACCACTTGCGTAAATAAATTAATTCCTGGCCATTAGGACGGGACTGTGCCTTTCGTCTTTTCTTTTGTATTTTAGTATGGAGTGACATTAAGCATCCTAGATATTTGTGCAAGTTTCTTGGTACTTCTCACTGGAATCATTAGCACCTTAAGCTCTGATCTCGCAGCTGCAAGTGCACTCAGTGAGAGACTATTATATTGACTGCCTTTATATTAAGGAGACTAACTCGAGGTAGTAGGTTACTGTGGAGTAGAATGCAGTCAGGCTTTGCCAGGGGAGGAGAAGATTCATTTTATGAGTTTTACTTTTCCAGGGAAAAGTTTTCCCTCTCCTTTGTTTAGTGAACATATTATTATAGTAGAGGATATAGAGATTAGGAATCCTAGGAATTATTTTATGTATGTTGAAGGAAAATGTACAGTATAATTACCAACGTGGAGCAAATGCTGTTAGATTTAACATGTATTTTCTTTAATCCGAGAGTTTACCTAATTTTATTGTGTGTAGTTAGAGTGATTTTTCTTGGTGTTAGAAGTACTACCCTGTTATTTGTATAACAGATTAGTTTGCCAAAAAAGAGAGGAAAAACTACTCATAGCAAAAAGGATTTCTCTTTATAAATATTACTGTTAAAGAATGTCATTTAATTCAGTGCTCTAATAAATTATTTTAAAATGTATTTTATTACCATCATTTATTAAACAATAAGGAGACATTTTGGCTGCAAATAGTGATAACATCTCTACAGAACTGTATTTGGATAGTCTTTTTTTTTCCTGACACGGTAGATAATTAGGAATTATAAATTACACTTACACTCTTAAGCATGTTAGCTGGAGAGTATATCAGACTGTTGTTCTTGGTACCACTTCAAGTCTTGATTTTCAAAAATTCTTGCACAGAAACGCGTTCAGTTTCAG
Organism: Tauraco erythrolophus; assembly: GCF_009769465.1. Taxonomy (NCBI): domain Eukaryota; kingdom Metazoa; phylum Chordata; class Aves; order Musophagiformes; family Musophagidae; genus Tauraco; species Tauraco erythrolophus. The sequence goes on from NC_141476.1 coordinate 14,855,371, forward strand.
CAGTGAAGCGGAAGTGTATTACTCACCTGAGAGATTTAGACAAAGACTTTGCCACCTGTTTACATTTTTGAATGAAGTTTACTTCATGTTTGTAAGAGAGAAAGTAATTATTGTCAGCTGTTTTGCTGGCATCTCAGCCTTCTTCCTACTGGTCCAATAATCTAATTTCAAATGTTTCCTGCAAAAACGGTGATATTAGTTTTTTTAACAGGGTCACTGGGTAGCTAAAATAAATCACTTCTGTTCATCAGATTTGTTTTTTCTATAAGAAAGTGAAGTACATTGACAGGGTAGCACAGCAACTTTCACAGACATGGGTAAACCTGTGTGTGATATGTAATAAATGAGATATGATAATGTGGAGCTCCAGGTCTGTTCCCATCCCCACAGGCTGCTTCATAAATGCTTGAGTCTCTTCACTTAGGGTGCCTCATCAGCACGGACAGGTATTTTCAATCTCTATCTCCCAGGGATCCGGTGGAGGAACTGTAACCCTGATAGTATGCTAGGTCATGCAGAAGTAAAGGAAGCAGCTTCGCTTTCTTTAGATGCCCTGTCACAACCTACATTTTTGTTTTGTACACTGTAAAATAATAAAAATCCTGTTGAGTCTCTCTGTCTTCCCTCTGTATTGAAGAAGTTAATTTCTAAGGATGTTAAGCAAAGAACGTGTATCATTTGGTAGAATATACAGTCCAGCTCTGCTGAACACTTGTTAACCTGGATGCCTGGTTAAATGCCACTGGATTATATATTTGAGGTTATTACTGTTCAGATTATCCGTGATAATAGGCATGGATAATATGCCGACATGCTCCAGGAGTATGTCTGTGCAGACAGGTGCAGACAGATGCAAGCTTGCTCTGCCCACACTCTGAGCAGGCAGTATGTGAGCCAGCTCCAGCCTGGAAGCCATCAGCATGTTGTGTGGCACTATGCCCAAGCTAAAACACCTTGTCTCTTAGATAAATGAGGCTTTACAACTTCTGAACTGAAGCTGACTCACATTCAGGTGGCTTCAAGAATACTGGCAGTGTGAGTTTGCATTCAGCTGCCCATCTGCGTAGATGTAGTCTTCATCCCACATTGCTGTGGAAGGACTTCAGTAGGAATCCCCGTCCGTGTATTCTCTTGCAGTTGTCTCCCAACATTTGTAGGTTTAAGGCCTCCAAACTCCACTTAAATTTAAAGATAATAATTAAAAAATATATGGAAAATAATTTTGGGGAGTAATTCAAGCTTGTGTATATTCTGTGGGTTTGATTCAAATCTTAGAGTGTCTCAGAGGAGCACTTATGGAGTCATATGACAGCAGCTATTTCACATGACTATGAACCATTATTTCCTGGAAGTGTTTGGTATGAATCATTATTTCCTGAAATTAAGTGTTTGGTTACATATTTTCCCAAGTATTTTCCCAAGATAGGAGAAGTCACATTCTGAATGGAATTATCCTGTGAGCCACAAGACAATAGAGAAAAAAGGTTTTGTTAGCTTTCCCATGCAAAAATGTTCCCATAACTTCTGATTTGCTTTCATAATACCTCAGCACCATCAGCTGAGAAAAAGCATGCTAGAGTCTGCAAAATCTTGTGAGTTTTAGGCTGCAGAATCCAGAGTGCAGATTTTTCAAAGTGTGTTGACTGGGTCTTCTCTCCCATGGAAGGTTTTACCTCATCTGCTACTAAAAAGTGGGGCTAGAAATTGTTGCATAGTTGAACAGATATGACCACAAGAATGTGTGATCATTTTGGCTGGCAGTGCAAAAAAGATGGATGTGAGTAAATCCCATTATCAGATGTTGAAATGATACCAAATAATTCAGTAGTTCTGACTTTTCTTCCTCACTATTCAGATTTGTGTTTTCACTGCCAATTTTGAGGCAGTGAAGTAATTTAAACTTTAGAGAAGTAGTAAAATCTCAGTATAGCTTCATGTAGTTTTCAAGTCAATTTAAAAATTCAGTTCTGTCTGTGGCTTTTTACAGCTGTAGGTGTTACATACATCATCAGAAACCTCTTAGATGGCAAGTAGCTTCCATGAAATTTGCTATTAGATGAGCAGACATATTGTGTTGGGTCTGGCTGGGATGGCGTTAACTTACATAATTTAATAATTAATCTAAATATACTTTAAAAACGTGGAATTTCTGAGATGTAGATTTCTTTACTTATTTTGATTCTGAGTATGTGGAGTTTGTGATGGTAATGTCAATGTTTATATTCAGATCTTAAATAAGTCTATCTTTAGGCTGATAATTATGGTATAAATGGATATCTATTTTGCTGTTTACCAGAGGTATCTACTTTGCAGCAATGATTACACATGAATTAAAGATTAGGGTTTAATCCCACTGATGTTAATTGCAGACAGGCCAAATCTTTGTCTTACACATCCTCAAAACCAGAGGAACGTTGTGAAACCTTTTTTTTTTAATAATGTTCAAAATAGCAACAAAATTGTTGCTTGATGCTGGTTAAAAATTGGAAAATATTCCTTGATGCAAACCACTGGAACATTGTCAGAACTTCTGACTAACCTTTCTTTGTAGTTACAGATAGCTGTAGAGGAACTAACCTAATCTTATTTAATTTAGAAGAAGAATATTTTACATAATGATGCAATATGTGGTTTCTTTGTCTTTAAAGTCATAGAATACCTGTTGCTGACACTTTCTGTCAGAAAGCTTATGAAAAGCTTTCTGAAAGCTTTGAAAAAAAAAAAGCTCCTGAAAAAAAAAACATCTTCTAGGGTTAGGACATATTTCTAAAACAGAAAAGTACAAACTCAAAGGTACTGTGGAGAAAAAGCTGAAATTGTGTTACATTTTTCTATTTGAGCCAGATGCTCAAAATAGGGCATATTTAGATTTTTATATGGTGCATAAATTCTCTGCTTTCTGCAAGGTGAGAGGAATTGTTGAAAACAGTGGCAAATTGCCTTTCTTCTATTTCAGTGCATTAAAAAGTTAAGATTTTCATGAAAATGTTAAGGAATTGATACTGCATTTGAGCACAACACGTGAAAATGCCAACAGTCTCTCACAAATTACCGTATAGCACCTTTTATGCATTGTTATGAGGTTAATAGAAAACAATATACATCTCATTTCAGATTAGCATTATGGGTATGTGAGCCTTTGATATATTTTTTCTTTAATACTTGTTTTTTAAAATAATTAATAGCTTTCATTTAAATTAAGACTGTTGGAGGCTTATGTCATCCTGTTTAAAACATCATTTAACTGTGATTAGGATGAAGAAGACAGAATAATAAATGAGACTATTTAAGCGTATGAATAAAATGCAACTGTTTATCTAAAATTGATCCATGTCTCATAACTTTGAGAGTAAAATAAATGAGTTGTTTTTCTTTGACTCCATCAGAAATATTGTCCTTTAAATATTTACATTAATACATTAGGAACTTTGAAATAAAAGTGAAATAGCTTTCTTGACGGTTTTGCTGGCAAGACGAAGGACTGTGAGAATTCCAGTCTTCTAGCTCACCTTGACTGTATGAAGTTCATGAGCCGTATTCTTACATTTATTAGCAGTTGGAGCCTAAAGTTAATTTATGGCTCATTTATCCATGTTTATTTTTTAATGATTGATCTTATATAGTTCTGGAAAAAGGCATAGGCCATAACACATTCTGTTCTAAAAGCTATTAAGTATTATATGCTTTTTCTTGGCTGATAAGTCATAGTCTGTCATTGAATGGGTTGCAGAAGATGAATACGCTGCTTTTGTTTAGGAAAATAAGGGACAGATTATGGCCTTGACAACATGAGTGGTTTAGAGTATAAGAAATGATCAGATACTGCAAGATCTGTGTTTGCAACTGCATGTTGTAAAAATTACCTTTGTCGTATGTCCTCACAAACTATTACTTACAATGTGACCCTGCTAGCTTCTATGTAATTCTATATGTTTCTGGGTGCTGTAAGTTTCTGTTTGCTTTCTGGAGATTGAGAGGTCAAGATTACAAAGGAAAGATTCCTCATGAACAATTCAATCATGGAACTTCTTTTCTAGATGTTATATTTCACTTCTAGAATTATATTTTTGTGGTGACACAATGACTAATAATAAATCCATGGGAAAACATTTAAGTGAATGTGAGGATGATGTCCAGAGATCTCTGTACTGAGGTGTTTAGGGTGCCAAATTAACAGGATAATATAAAAAATATGTTTTACCTGTATTACTTTACTTATTCAATTTGTATGATTTGAGTAATTCACATGTAAGATATTCTTGAATTTAGGAAAGCGAATTTAAAAAATAAATACCAAAGATTTTTAAAAGCAAGGCATTTCACAAAATATTGTTAGATATCATATTGTGGTAAAATAGACTGAGGTAAATATTTTGTGAAATAGTTATTTAATGAGAAAATCTGTAAAAAACTTTTTTGACTAATCGGTTTATTTCATGATTTGATTAGACTTGACAGTGTTTGCTATTTAAAGTGCTCAGAAGGTAGTTGATTGTTCTCCCAGCGGTTAAAAGAAACGTCTGATGTAGTATGATATAGTAGTATATGTTCTGTTTTAATGAGAATGTAACAGTTTTTACTTTATTTTATTTTATCAGACAAGAAGCTTTGCTTGCTGCAATTAGTGAAAAAGATGCAAACATTGCCTTGCTTGAACTGTCTGCTTCAAAGAAAAAGAAGACTCAAGAGGAAGTAATGGCTCTTAAACGAGAGAAGGACAGACTAGTACATCAGTTAAAACAGCAGGTAGGGAGACATTCATTGTCATACTTTCATGGCAACAGGAAATTGGCACTATTTTCATTTCTACTATTTTATTCTTACCTCATACTGAAAGTTTTCAAGCTAGGTCTGACATGTGACAGCAGTTACAACAGGTAGGAGGTATTCAATGTAAGTGTTGCTGTGTTGCTTCTCTAGGGTTGTTAAGTATATAGCTGCACATTTGCTTGGCTTATATTATATACGGCCAATACACTTTCTGTTTTCCCTCCTCATATAGATTCCAACCTTCTTCGTTATGTGAGACAGAGGAAAGCCAATGTTCCTTGCCATAAAGCAAAGTCTAGCCATTCTGTTGACTCTTTCTAACCTTCTTCTGTTCAGTTATTTGCTTATCTGTTGTAAAATAATTATGTTTCAGAAGATTTCAGGCTTTCTGAGAGGTTATCTGGAAATCGTGATTATCCTTAAAATAAATTCTCGAATGAGTAAAAATCACCCTGTCTTCAACACTGTAAGTCATTTGAGGTTTTAATAAAAAACCACATAGTTATAAACTCTAGAAACAGATTTTATCACAAGCAAATTTAATTTATGTTCTGCTTTATTAATGAGGAAAATAACCATACTAGGCACAGTACACATGTACCAGACCCAGTACATAGGTCTCTTCTCTGTCTAATTAAGTGTTTAAGACTCTGCATACTGTGCCATGGCTACTTCTAATGGTTTTTAAAAGGTAATAGTCATTGCCAGAGAGGTGCTGTAGGCAAGAGGACAAAGGATGTTCAGATAACCTTATCTTTCAGAGTAGGTGAAAAAGATGAGAAAGATGTTTTCAGACCAGATCCGAAGGTGTTGTATGTGATGTTTTCCTTTGTGTGACATTACTGAATTTTGTGATTGTTGTTTGAGGAGGAGAATACCATCAGCAAAATCATTCTGGTCTCCTTAGCTTGTCAAAGTAACCACTTTGCTGTCAGGCAGTGTGCCACTTTATGAATGAGCATGCCATTTTAGTAATGTTTAGGACATACTGCATAGTCAATGTTATGATTCTTTATTCTGGAATCATGCATTACATACTGGAGAACTCTATGCACTCAGTAACAGGAAGTTAAGGAAAACTGTTGCTGCTATGCCAAATTCCCCATAGCTCTGACCTCATGCATCTAGTCATTATAGCTTTTTCCCACAGGTCTATAAAAATAGGAAACAGCCCCTGAGTGTGAACTTATCCACTCGTGATGCTGACTTCATTACAGACATTCCAGCCAAGTACCTGTATTCCAGCCATGATGCACTCGTGTCTCAGGTCAGTCAGCTGGCCAGGAGATGTTTCACCCAAATTTTACATGCTAAATAGGCAGATGTGCTTTATTCTTTTTAGTACTTCATCTCACTGTGCTGCATTGGAGCAGACGATGTTACATTTCAAATAATTTTAGGCATTTTTTTGTTTTGCTTTGCTTTGGAAAAGAGAAGGCAGATATCTTCTCTTTTCACCTTTATCTTTTGTTACTGAAGAGTAAATGAATACCCCACTTTGCAATGTTCCATGATATCTGTCATGGAAATTTTTTAAAATATTCATCAGACACTTGGACAAACTGTTTTGTTTTGTTGTGTTTTTTGTTTGTTTGTTTTCCTTTTTTTGTTTTCTTTTTGTTTGATTTTGTACCTTTAACATATTGCTGAAAAGTGTTCAAAACATTCATAACTTTCTTCAGACAATGAAATAACAGCAGAAGAGGATTACTAGAAAGGCATTGTTTTGGATAACTTCAGTTAGAATTGTAACCAAATACTTCAAATACCTCCATTATTTATAGTGATAAAGATCTTCAGTAAAGCTATTTAACTAGATTAAATTGATGCCAAAATAATCTCCCTGTTATCTCAGACACCACAAAAAAAAAAAAAAAAAAAAAAAAAAAGAGACACCAGGAACAGGAATGTGGTTTAACTAGGTCACTAGTTTATTACACTTAAGAACTATCTGATAATAGAGGTTGTAGAGATCATTCTTGCTTCTTTAATCCCTTTGGGGAGAACCACTGTCAACCCCCAAAGCTTCACATGTGCATCCAACACAAAGGCTTTTTAGGGGAAGTGACAGATTCCACACTGTGGATATATCCACCCTGTTCCTCAGTTTCTTTGAGAGATGCTGTTGTCCAGTCTATTTCTGATTCACTAGAACTTCTGTGAATGATCATCTACAACATAGAATTTTTTCTTGTGACCTTACTTGTCCCATCCCCTGTTGCCACACCTGTTATACTCCTGAAAGAAAGAAGAAAAAAAAGCCCAACTTTTCCAGCCTAACATGACCATGAAAGGAGAGGTGCTTATAAATATCAGAAGGTGACTTACTAGATAATATTGAACATTAGGCCCTCAAATCCACTCCTGTTCTATACCGTAGGAGGAATTTTTGCTTTGAGAGGCAAAATAACATGGTGGGCAGTGATAAAATTCTATATTCCCTTCATGCATATCCACAACAGCAAATTGATTTTTGATTTGTCTACCTATCCAATCAAGCAGGAAGCCTTTGGTTCATGGCTACAGGAGGCTGAGAACTTATCAAGGCAGGAGGGCAAAGGATGAGAAATGCAGGCCTTAAAGAATCCAAAGAGTCTCTTTTTATGTTGCTCCTTTTCATGTTGCTCCTCACAAAGGTTCTCTGTGTTTCAGTAAGTGATGGGAAAGCTAGGATGCCTATGGAGCACTGTGGCTGAAAATCTTATTAGGACAGCATCAATAAGAGTAGACTTTCCCTGTTCCATGAAGAGGCATCAGCTGATAAGAGTAAACGTGTTGCAGACAAACTCCTCCTTTCTCCTTCAGGATCTGCAAATCAGACATTTATTCTGATATGTTTATATCCTAGAGGAAGTCTTATTCTTGATTTGCACATCAAATAATGCATCTCTTGAACGTGAAAAATACTGTTATATCTGTGCTGTGTTGCTACAAAATTGCTGCTATTACAGGTGTATCAATTTTAGGAGATTTCTTCATTAAATGTAAAAATATTTTCTACGGTGTTTCAGAAGAAAGTTTTTTTTACTCCACTTATTTTTCTGTCTTACTTTTACCGTTCCTGAGCTACTTGTAATATTCTCCAAATTTTGCTGAGAAGAGTTCTCCTCTGAACCAGACTTACATTTCACCATTGTGTTAGACCTGCAAAACAGAAGGGCAGTTGTTGCAGTGTAAAGCAGCAGTTAATATGGATTATGTCTTAAATCATGTAGACAAACTATTGGGAAATAACTTCTAGTTATTTTAGGGTGCTAACTGAGCTTAGAAATTGGCTTCGAAGTTAAAAATTTTCAAGTTTTTTCTTTGAAGTTAGAAATTTACAAGATTAATAACTTCACATTGCCTAGAAATCTAGATGCACTGTTGTAGATGTCAGCAAAGCTCATATAGAAGCAATGTCCTAGAGTTTCTTTAGATAATCTTGTTATATTTTTCTCATTATACTTCAGAGTTCATGTGGCGATGCTGCAGTTGAGCTTCTAACTGCGTCTGCTCTCCTTATGTCCTGCATGTCTCGCAAGAATATCTTGTGTTTCAAAGACTTGTTACTGTAGTAAAGAAAGAATAATTTGAAATTAGCCTTCAGCGAGGATGAGCTTTACCATTTGAAACAGAAAATATTATTTCAATCCAGTTTTATTTTGTGATCTTTATAGACAGGTGAATCATTTTGGCCTAAATAAGCTGTTGTGAAAGTTCAACCCTCGTGCTGCATCATCGTATATCTGACGGTTTGATTTTCCTTTTGCTTGCAGTTTGGGGAGTTTCTCTCTCAGAAACACTCTGAGTCCCTCTTTCTGCTGCTGTCTAATTCAGTGGCATCCTAGACTTTATCATGTAGTTGATAAACTCCAATTCCATATTTCTAGCAATTTCAGATCATGCTGTACTGTGGATCATTGCAATAGATAATACCTAAAAAAGCACAACATTATACTCCAAGCCTAGGATGCTGGTTTGCTATTGCTATTAAAGTGATGGCTTCAGTGTCAGAGGTAAGATCACTGTAGCTTGGAAAGTCCTCTGCTGATATGAAAAAGTAAGTACGAAGGGCTTTTTTTGAGAGAGCTACAAAGCATATTTCATGAAAGTGGAAGAAGGAGAGGTATGTATATGAATTCATCAAAATCCAAGGTTTCTGACTGTATACATGAAATGCCAAGGAACATGCTCTTTGAGGCCAAGAAGGGAAGTCACTGTCTTCCTCTGGAAAATGCTATTGATGAAAGCAAATTTCCTAGAGTCAGATTTATTTTTTTTTCATACAAAAAATGTGAATACTCCTTCTTAGTATTTCTATGTGCAGGAGAGGGCCAACTGCTCTTGCATCTAACTCTGATGAGGCCAGTGAGGGTCACAATTTAAGGGAAGGAGTTGTGGAATTTTGATGGATATACTTCATGACATTTGTAGGTGCTTACCTAGTTGGAACATCAAAATGTTTGCAAATTCATATTCTGCTACTCAAAATGCTGTGCAAGAGACTTTGTAGGCATCAAAAGCCTGCTTCATGTTTAAAGAGATAGGGGACAGTATGTAGTAGATGTCTTAAAGGTTCAGGAGGTCAATTCTATTAAACTAAGTGGAGTAACCTAAAGTATTGAGGTTACTCATAGAATTTTATTGTTATTGGATTAAAGCCAGAAGAACAGATTCTATCGCTGTGCTGTAATGTATTGCAGATTTGCTCTGAGGTTGAACTGCCTAAATGCAAATGTAGCTGCTTTTACCACAGACTTACACTGTGAAAAACTTTTCTAATCACTCTGGTAGACTCCAGAAGCATCCTGGTGTATTTTGTATTTCAACCGGAAGCTTCTTGGCTCTCCATAAGCTTGCTTAGGGTTGCTGCAGAAGAATGTTAACATTGTGCCACAGGCAGTGAGCATGAAAAATTCCATGAGAGGAAGAAAAGTATCAAGAGCTTTTCAATATCTAGGAGTAAGAGACTATTGTCTAAACAGGCAGCATTCAGGCAAAGATAAAACAAATACAGTATACTGCCTGCTTAGGCATGAATATTCATTTTAGTGTATCCATGTCATAAACTTGATGTTATTTGATGTCTTTCATTTTTAATGCGGTTTGTTTTACAACAGTGAAGTCGGATATTACTCTGTTTGGAGGCAAAGTATTTACTTCTCAAATGTGCGTCTTGGCCCCCCAACTCAAAAATACACCTGCAGCCTTTTCTTTTTAATTAATCAATTAGTTTTTAGTCAGAAAATGTCAATGTTTTACACATTGAAAAATGTACTGATTTCCATTGATCAATAGTGCCTGCAGACAGACAAAGGACATCCCAATAGTAATCTAAACTAAAATAGAATTGAGCTGCACATAGAATATGTTCAAAAAAAGAAAGTTTAAAGAAGTCTCAATTGCAAATTTCAAGGGAGAAAGAGAATTTTTTTTCTCTTTTTAAATAGTTCATGACTTAAAAAATGTTCCCACCACCAAATATGCAGTTGAATGTCTTTCTCCAATTTTTCTCTTCTAATTTTTCTGGCCTTTGAGAACATCAAACAGATTGTAAACTACCAAGACATTGATTTTGAAGTAATTTGTCACAATTCTTCACACTGAAAAAGAAGCATCTTAATGAAATGTACTGCCTTTGTAAGAGAATGAGAGCATGTTGTTTATTTTAAATATGCAGCTACAGATGTACATATATTAAAGACCAAAATATTATTTATATGAGTGAGTTGAGCAGTCTTTTTATGATTTGTGACTGTGTGAGTTTAAGTAAAACTCCTGTTATTTCTAAGCTGGAAGAAAAGCATTGTTTTTTTCTCAAGTGCAGGCTTACTTTTACAGGTTTTTTCACATTACATTTTGATGTAAAATGGAAAATCATTTGTATCACAGTGTATCAAGCTGTAAAATTAGTAGTAATAATACTGACTTCTGTGTTGCAAACACCTTCTCATAAGAAATAAGCATATTTAATTGTAGTGATTTAAGTACAATTTAGCAGCTGCCATCTGTCGATTAAATATTTATTGTTTACTGGTTTAAATAAATGAGAGGCATAGCAACGTCCTCCCAGCAAAAGAGAACCACTGGAATTGTTTTGATTCATACACCAAATGCTGCATTTTGAGAGCCACAGAACTTTGTAGTAGGCTTAAAAAACCTTTCAGAAATACAGATTAAACAAGATTACTACGAGGACTTGGCTGAGCGATTACATAATATTTATAATCACCCTGGCCAAGATTCCTTTTGAGAATTCTAAGACAGCTATTTTTAGAGAAATTTGTATACTGATGCAGTCCTTCATGAAATAATCAGTTTAAAGTCCATTTTTAGAACATCTCAAGAGATTTTAGTAAGCGCAGAAGACACTGCTGTGTTACTGATTCATTCTGAGCTTGGATACTGCGAGAAAATTTCCCAGTTGCCTCTTTTCAGTTTTGGGATATAGAGCCAAAAATGCTTAAGTGCAGTTGGCCGAAATGCAAGGTCTTCTAACTCCTTGAGAGCATTTTATTTTTCTTCTCAAAACATGAAATTAGAAACCTTTCCAGTGTTTTCAAGACTGCAGGTGTACAGAATACTCTGGCCAGAGGCAAAGCTGGTGTTTGGCAGTCTTCTCTAGTCTGAGTCCACTGCTCTATATTTCATCACGTGAACATATTGTTAATGAAACAAAAAGGGTGAGAAACAATCAAGGAATTTTAAAAATCCGTGTAACCACAGTTTCTCAGCAAATTAACCACTAGCAATATTTTCTCTTACATGCAATACATAGAAGTTTTTCTTACTAATTACCATCCAAATTATTCAAAGAACTCTTTCAGTGGCAAAGGAGTAAAATGGAATTGAAGGCAGCGTGTTGCATTACATGTACTGTTCTAGTTAAGTACATCAGAAATAGTGCTAATATTGTTTCATGGTGGTGACATCAAGCACTTAAGATTTACAAAATACCCCAAGTTGTATTTTCTCTGTTAGATTAATTCAGCTGTATTGCATTGTGTATTTTATTATATTGAATGTGTTTATATTACTGTATAAGAAAAAGAATAGGATTAGAAGTTGTCGTGATTGTGATTATTCTGGCAGCCCAAAACATTCTTCTGCAACACTGCACATCAATTAATTTCATTTAAGCCCTCTAATGTTTAACAAGTGTGAGAACAAAAAAGTCTTGCAATGCTTTCTTACGGTGTCTGTAGACATGATCATCTGTTGACCGTGTGATCAGTAGCACTGTCTTGGTGTTGTGTTGGTTCTTATTCACTTTTGCTTCTGTTTCTGATGTTGTCAGACCAAGTTAATGTTTCTGATTTCCTTGAATTTCACAAGTGGCAACGTTATAGGAGCACAGAATACTATGTTGTTGTCGTCATCGTTATTATTTATACAAATCTGCTTTAGAGAGAGGTTTATTGTACTGTTGAGTCTGAATGTTACTGCATAGTAAATAGCATCCATGTTATGAAGCCATTTCATGGGTACTGCAAACATATTTGACCACTGTGCTATTTTTTTTACTCTTCCGTTTATACTATTTACTATCACTCTTAATATTGGTCTTACTCAAACTTTAAAAACCTAACTTTGAAGAAAGGGGTAATCTGAGACCCTTAAGTTTTGGAAGTTTTACTTTTGTTACAGTTATATCACGGAAGCTCTTTGTTTTACTTTGGGCAGGTAACAATAGATCTTCTAATAACTTCAAATATTGAACTCTCATGTGAGGAAAATCAGTCTGGTTATTTTTTCCTTAAAAATTCTCAGGCAATGTAGCAAAATGGCTATTAATCTCTGATTTTAAATGTGTTTGTTCAGCAGCCCATGCATTCAATGGCCTTAAATTTATTTACTATCGTAAAAATCTGTCTTAATGCAATATTTCTGCATGTCTTAACATTGAATTTTATTTTCTTCATTTGTAATCTGAATTTCGAATCTGTATTTTTTGAATCTGAATCTGTAATTCTGAATTTTATCAAGTACAAGCAGCTTAGATATAAACCCAAAGCAGACAGGTTAGTTTAGGGGTGAAGCAGCAGAGTGCCATTTCTCCTTATAGCTTAAGGCAGCAGGCTTCATTAGGCACAAGGTAAGAAAGAGCACGTGTGTGTAGTTAATTGCCTTTGCCTGATCAAATTAGTTAATTCAGAAGAAATGTTCTGTGTTGGAAAAATACTGAAAATATTGGCAGTGCTCACACAACGCTTTTCACATATTCTCATTAAGATCTGACAATTTATATTATAAAAGATGAAGGACTCAAGTCATAGCTGGATATGGCATCACTTTTTCCTTCTTATGCTCTGAGGAATCTGAATTCTTTCAGATGGTATTTTTACACAAACATTTTCCAATGAGAGGGGCTTTTTTTTGCCTTGTAACCTGTAGCATGAGGCCCTGAAGACACCTGGTACATAAGCCCTTTCCTGCTTGGTAGTTGGTGATCTGCTTTAAAATCTGGTTCTGTTTGTTCTCTGTTCAGAGTTGTTTCATTCCTGAAGAATTTATATCATATCTTAAGCATGGCCGTGTCTAATGGCACCCTTTTTCATTGGTGATAATCTCATGGTGAACTTATACTAGAACCTCTCAGTAGCTATAGCTGTCATAACACAATTTGCTCAGACAAATGGTTTAAATCTACTGAAATTGAAAATCTTAAATGGAAAAAGTAGGTAATGCAGATATAAAATAATATGTATATTTACACTGGAACTTTTGTAATTTTTGATCTGGCTGACTTACAGTTGAAAATGGGTATTAAGTATCTCAGATAAGAATAGTGAATATCTCCATTATCTAAACAAGTGAACTTCCAAGCCAAAAAGTGTTTGTGGGTTTTGTTTTGTTCTTTTTTTTTTCCTCATTTTGGAAAACGACATTTTGGAAACAAGTCCTTAAGTTCTACTACAAAGTACCCTATGATAATAATGCTAAGTATAGTTTAACACTTGATCTCAAGTATAGTGCTAAGTAGCTAGTTATTAAAAAAATTGTAAAAATTGGATGTCAAATTTTTCTTCTCCTGTGATGGTGATAAAACTTATTATTTCTACAGTCTAGCGTCAAACAAAAATTAATTATAGGTAAGCATATCAAGACAGTCTTGTGATGTTATCTCTGTTTCAGCCTGTATTTCAATATACCATCCATGTGTTGAAATTTGTTTTACTTACCAATTTTTATTGCAAACAATGGAAGAAATGTAGTAATTTCAACTTAGGCTGTATTTTCTATATGATGCAAATGAGAGCTGGACTTAGTAATGAAATTGCAAAAATTACAACTGAAATGAACTATTCAGACACTAAAGACACTGAAAGACAATCAGTGCTACTAACCAGAGATTTTGTTTCAAAGGTCTTGTTTAGCTACTGAAGCTTCTGATTCATGTCTGGTTTTAAATAATTATTATGGGGAAGTATCTTTTTAATGAGTTATTTCCTGTTGTTAAAAAAAAAAAAAGGGGGGGGGGAAAACCAGAGAACCTTACCTTCCTAAGTTGCTTGTCTGTATTTAGTAGGACCTGGCCTGAGATATCCTCAGGCAGCTACTGTTTCAGAGCTTTAATTATGCTTTTTAACCCGCTTCTTTGTGTCTATGTTCTTACATACTTCTATGTAATTACCAAGTTTAGTAGCAGGACTCAGACAAATACTTTTAGCATGACTTTAGCCTTTACATTACTGAGTATGCTGTATTATTACAAGATATTTCCTGCGCTTCAAGCCATACTTTTAATTCACAGAACTTAAAAAGACTTCAAAAACGCAAACTCTAAATGCAGAGACCACAACTAAAAAGTCAGATGCACCATGTTCAAATCAACATAACTTTGTTCAATCACAAGTGTCAGGAAAGTTGAAATTTGGCCTTAGTGCTTTAGATAAGTGTCTGCTTGGCACTTGGAACTGCTGCCTGTCTCGGTCTGCCAAGTGTCTAATATCCCAGCTGGTGTTTGTGAGACTGTTATCCTTCGGTCCGTGAAGAGGGAGACATACTATGAGCTCTAACTTCTTTCAAGATAAGTCAGTCACATTTCGTAATCTTGCAAAGCAGCAGGTGTAATGGTGGTTAATATCAGTTAAATAATACTTTAATTAAAAAAGAACTGAAATACATGTAAAACTTTTATGCTGATGTTCTACGCTAAATTATCGGATCCAAGTCTTTGAAAAGATCTGCATTGGAAGCTGCTTTCCATTGCTGCACTGGAGTCTGAGTTTCTAATTTGATGGGCAATTGCTTTTGTATTTCACCTGGAAGGAAGATCAAATGTCATGAAAACTTAGAAAATATTCCGTACTGTTTCTTAGTCCCTATTTTCTGTCCTGTGAAAACGGGGAGGGCAGACAGGGCCTGAAACAAGTGTTCTGATTACGTGTGTGTTACAAATTATAAGAATTGTAAGATTTTAATGTAAAAACATTGTATGAATTAAGTTTAATATATAACTAGATACAGATGGGAAAAAGAAAAAAAATATATGCTTTCTTAGCATAAAAACTTTAGTATATTCTTTACTTCAGATGCAACAGTTGTAATCATTAATAAGGTAAAAAATAAAAAGAGTTAAACGAGAAGTAGCCAAACATTCTCCAATAAGCTATCATGCCCACTTTTAGCCTGCATGCATCCTGTCTTTCACACTTTTCAAGACAAGTCATACACTATAACAGGAAAAGAAAAACATGCTTATTAGCCCATTTGGAATTTTAACAGGGAAAAAATTAATTGTATTCTTCAATGAAGGCAGGAAACAAAGCAACAAAACCCATGTTAAAATATAGTTAAGAGTAAGAATATAAGAATAGATTACATTACAGGGATGTTATAAAAAGAAAATGCATAATTAAAGCACTCAGTAAAACGTAGTCTACCCCATAGTGATGCATTCCAACACCCATACGGTTATGATTATGATAGTTATTTAGCGTCTGGAGTTCCTAGTTAGTTACCATACTGTAATGCTTTTGTTATCTTTTGGTTACTGATGAATGCTTGCAAACTTACAGTCTTCAGGAGTTAAGGTTTTTTTCATTTGGAATTTTCTTGATGTCTAAAAACTCACTGCATAAGCAACAAAAAAACCTGCATTGAATATTATTATATATTTCTAACAATTAAAGACAAGAGTATAATTTGTTTTGGAAATAATTAGCATTATGTTGCTAATATTTTGCTGTTAGAAGTGGCCTGAATAATTAGCATAAATTAATACAAGCTCTGGAATACTTTGAAGTATATTGAAAAATATTTAAGTCCTCTTCTTACCTGCAGCTCTAGTATTGGCAAAAAGACCCTTCAACTCAATGGCCAATTAACAGATTCTTCAACTTGTGGAAAAACAGCACAAGTCTTGTCGAAACCATAGTTGATGGATATATTTTAACAATTTGTCTCATTTAATCATTTGTTGAATCAAGAAGTGTGCTACCACCTAAAAGAATTGAGAGCAATCTCAAGGTTAGGCTTTTTAACAGTAATAACCTTGGAATTATCGTCTTCTGCTTCAGCTAGTTAATTAGTGAACCAGCGCTCAAAAACCTCTAAGTATATCAAGAAGTTTAAGCAAAAGAAGTTTCAACTGAAACTTTGCAATTGAATCTTTCTTAAATCTCTTTTCTAGATGGCAAATTAAGCTTACTGTTTGGCTTATTATCAAGTCCCTTTTGCAGGATGCATGTATCTCTAGTAAGCTTGAGATGCTCAAAGAGGGTGGAATTAAAGGACAGTGATGTCGAATGTGATTTTTAGAGGTTCCAAGGTCTGAACTTGAACTTGTTATTTTTGATATCAGAAATATATTTAACAATGATCAAACAATAGCAGTTAAATAAATGGAAACTTGCTGAAGAGTTTTTAAAAAGTCTGTGAACTTGATTCTAGACTTTTCTAGAATTCTAGTTCTAGAAATACAGGTTTTACACAGTATTTAATTTTAATTTACAGTGTAGCCTGTGATGACTTCTTTGGTCTTAGGAGTTGTCACAAGGGTTACAGCATTCTGTGTTGCCTTCCAAAATGCCTTTTGTAGCTGCTTTTCAAGACTGACTTCCTCTGTTACACAAGTGTAACAGTCTATATGGTAGAATATTTTGTTTTTTTTAATGCACAAATACACACTGTTTTCATAAAGTCTTCATTTCATGCAAACTGTTATAGTCCTTTAACAGATTGTGAGTGATGAATGTAATTTGGTAAAATTTAAGGATGTTTGAGGCAAAGTACAATATTTGTTGTCCAGTGTAATTTATTAAATAAAAAATCAGCTATAAATTGTGTTCTATGGCAGTTAGCAACTTCTGTGTTGTGCAGCAGTAGAAATGATAAGAAATTCACTTGTCTTCAGATGACAACAGTTTTCAAAGAATGTTTAAAAATATTGTTCTAACATGAGAACTGATTTTATTTGGAGAGAGTAAGTACGGAGCTGGCTTAAATAGAAAACATTTTGTTAACCCTCAGCTAACGGAATTCAGGCCTGAAGCACTGTATTCCTATTGGAAAACCAATTGCAGTTGCACATGCTTTCATTAAATCCAGGTTAATTCCACTCAGTTTATGCAACTTCTGGATAAACTTGGTGATGTATATAGTCTAAAGAACACTAGTTTTTAGATCCTTACCTTCTGCATTTCAAAGTTAAAAAAAGATTTTGTTTTTCCTAAAATTATTGTCTTTGAAAAAAAAAAGCTCAGATTAAATATTTGTAAAAGTCAGGAAGACTAGAACTAAACATCTGCCACATGAAGATCCCAAAGTACTTTGTGGAAATACCAGCATGCTTGTTTTCAAATAGTGAGATTGCAAGAAATGGAGATTCTGTGTCATTGAAGACAACAAGAAGCCCTTGCAGAATCAAAGCCAGAATGTCAGTCTCTAGATTTTAAATTCCATGCTCTAACAATTAGACCACAGGATATCTCCAGAATAGCTTGCAGGCCTTATATCTGCTTCCCTCTCATATTGTATAGGGAAAAGTCCTACTCTGTTGTCATGGTTTAACCCCAGCCGGCAACTAAGCATCACAGAGCTGCTTCCTTGCTCCAGGCCGGTGGGATGGGGGAGACCATCGGAAGCGTAAAAGTGAGAAAACTTGTGAGTTGAGATAAAGACAGTTTAATAGGTAAAGCAAAAGCCGTGCACGCAAGCAAAGCAAAAGAAGGAATTCATTCACTACTTCCCATCGGCAGGCAGGTGCTCAGCCATCTCCGGGAAACCAGGTTAAAGCGTAACAGTTATTTGGGAAGGCAAATACCATCACTCCAAATGTACCAGCCTTCCTCCTTCTTCCTGCCGCTTTATATGCTGAGCATGATGTCATATGGACTATCCCTTTGGTCAGTTGGGGTCAGCTGTCCCAGCTGTGTCCCCTCCCAGCTTCTTTTGCACCCCCAGCTACTTGCTAGTGGGGTGAGAAGCAGAAAAGGCCTTGGCTCTGAGTAAGCACTGCTCAGCAATAACAAAAACATCCCTGTGTTACCAACACTGTTTTCAGCACAAATCCAAAACATAGCTCCATTCTAGCTACTATGAAGAAAATTAACTCTATTGCAGCCAAAACCAACACACTTGTTGAAAGTGAATATTCTAGAAATGTTTCAAATTCCATCTAGTAAAGAGAGATTGAGAAGAAAATCCAAAGGAAAGTAATAGCTATTGAATGGTATTACACCTATATCCCAGAGCAACAAATCTTACTATTTTTCCTCATTTGAACCTCATTCTTGAGTGTTTTGTTGTTAACTTGATCCAGATGACAGATCAAAGCATAGTTCTCTATTGCCACCTTGCTAAAATATTTTTTAAAAGACAGTTTTAATATTATAGTTTTGCAGTTACAGATTGCTGTTAAGCTATTTAGTCTGTTACCAGTCAATCAAAGACTTTCATTTCATTTCAGTAGATTCTTACTTAAACTCAAGAGGATTTTAGGAGAACAAGAAATATCTGTCAGTTTGCTTACAGTGCTAGATCATAAATTCTTTGCTAAGTGGGTTAAAAATTCAGTTACACATACCATTCATGACCTTGACAGCTTAACAAATAGTGATACTGAATGATCAAAGACAACTGTTTCAAGCCCTAAGGGTTAATATACCTGTGCACCAAGAATTAAGCTGCTTTTAATTCCTGTATCATTCTTTTATTTCAAAATGGATGCAGTATTTACTGAATGGAGTCAGTAAATTTAAAGAAAAAAAAAATCTGAGGAAACCGTTTAGGCTAAAACTAATGAGGCTATACACGATCTGTAGGAGATGCAGTTCATTAATTGTTGCATTTTATAAGTTAACGTTTCTTCTTTCGTAGTATAAATCCAAATTAAAAACTGCTCCTTCTCAGATGTGGGCCTCGTGTTCTCCAGGCATTTTCAAAAAGAGCTGTTGGTATGATGATTTTGTTGTCAGAGCTGTGGCTGTGTAAATTCTGAGAAACGTCGTTTTCAGGAAAACCATATCAATAATAGCAGTTTTGAGAGGAAAAGATGAATAAAATGTTGAACTATTTCAGATACAGTGTTCTTGTGCAAAGTAGCATGTGATGCAAATTAGATACGGCGCAGTTTAAATGTGCATACAATCATCACTCTAATTGTCATGAATTGTACATTCCAAGACTGAATTTCCCGACCATCCAGAAAATCATATTGAATAATCTGTTGTGCTTTCAAAAGTAGTATAAGAAAACATCTTGGATGTTCGTGAACAGGAAGTTTTCAAGTATGCTGAAGGTGTTGCAGGATATGATGGCATTGCCAACTCGGTAGGTGGTATTTTTCCCTTGCAGTCAGTACTGAAGCAGTGTCTTAATATGTTGATATGGGACCTAGACCGTGAGGATTTACTGTCTGTCTGGTAAACCAATGTCCTAAAACATACACACCTTCCGGTGTGCTTGTGTGTGCGCTTGTATGTAAGTGTAGGAGTGTGAAGACCCGGGGTTCTGAATGAATGCCGATATGGTTGATTAATTTCTTCTTCAAATGAAAATATATCTGGCATTTCAAAGCCTACTAAAAATTGGAAGTGTTAGCAAGGGAAGCAAACACAAGTTATGTTAGAGATTTTTGTTTAGAAGGACCTCAAAAGGGTTGTATTTTTCCTCCGGATGGCTTTTCTTTTGTTCTTCCTCCAGATATCCTGTTCATCCTCCTCAAAGGTCCTGCTTTTAAAAGTTTGAAATCATACTATATTTTATGCTTCTGAAATCAAAACTAAGTTGAAAATAGCTAGAAAATACAGTTCAGTGTGAAACTACAGCACTCTGACAGTAGCTAAGGCAAAGACAAACAGAACCTCAAAATCATATTAGTTTCCATTGTGAAGAGCTAACAAATAAAAACAAAAAGCTTCTAAAAACAGCGTTTTGCAAAACCTTTAGCATTATTTTAAGAAATTAATGACAATCACAAATCATGTAGAAGTTTGGATGTTTTTATAATCACTTGAATGGAAAAGAAATTCTCATTCACATTTCTTATATATTTTGCTTCCAGAACAGGCATACTGAAGGAAACCTACTACAGCATTAACATTTCTTTGTGCACTTTTTACTGCAATCTGGCATCGAAAAGGAAGAAACATTAGAAGTGGTTTATTTATATTTCAGCACCAAATTAGAAAGATGAAATCATTCATTTACAGTTCTTATCCCATGACACGTCTAATCCCCAACACCTCATTACAGGGGACACTTTTAGGATTGCATATATCATCTTGTTTAACTTTTGCATTCTTTTATGGAATACAGTTGAAAGGTAGGAAATTTAAGGCTGTTCATTGATAAGAAAATAAACTAATAAAATGTTAGGAGCTTCCCCAAAGAGGCAGGATCTTACAATGTTTACAGTAAGTGGGTTATTATTTGTCTATTAATTTTCCATCTTTTCCACTCTTTTGTTCAAAAGGCCTTCCTCTTTGAATCTAAAGACAAATGGACCAACTATTCACAGTGGCTAACACATGAGCACATCCGATCTGTGGTTGTTCTCTGTCTTGTTGTTGTGGATGCCTTGAGGTTTTGGGGTTGGTTTGTTTGTTTGTTTTTACTTGAACTGAGTACAGGTTCCCTCCTGTAAAATAGTTTTCTATGATTCTTCTAATGGACATCATGTGAAGTGCTCAAGAAGCATTGTGACGTTTCAAAAAAAATTAATTGCTAAAAAGACACCTCAGTATTTCCTGTGATCCCTGTGGTTCATAGTTTTCCTTGCATTCAATTTTGTTATACTTCAAATATTGTGTAATATGAATATTTAGTTTGCTTTTTTCCAAATCTCTTTTTTTGACTTTAGCAAAAAACATTAAAATTGGGGAATTTAATGGCAGCCTTTGAGTAGAGACTTTTTTGTGCTTGACTAGCTCAAATGATGACCATGTAGAGAATTGGCACAAAGTAGGTAATGCTCCTTTCAAGAGCAAGAGTTGATAGCATTTTCTTCTGGATTTGCATAGTGAAAAAGTAAGTATAACTTGATTACAGGTTAACAGCCTTCAGTCCTTCTAATAGAAAAAAATAAGTACTGTGTCCAGAGGTATTGGGCACTTGGTATTAAGATATATTTGGTATTATGAGCAAGATTTGAATTATTCCAGTCTATGTATTTCATGGTGTGGAATAATTGTAATAGTGATAGAGTGGCAATGTATCTTGTTATCTCATGGTGACATAGATTTTATTATCTGTACACGGCAGTAGCTGAAGTGTTGATCTTTTTTTTCAAGATCTATATCCAAGACTTACTTTCATTCAGTAACGTGCGTCAAGTTCCGTAATCACTTGTTTCTCTAAGTGCCTGTGTCTGTATCGGTTAGTTTTCAGACTCTTGTCACTGTTTAGCAGGGTGATCGTGATGTACAATTAAAATAATTAAACCAAAACAGACCTTTTAGCATAAATATTCATGTTTGTTGTTGACATGCCTCAGTAGCTAACTGTAAATATTTTGAAGTACACTTAATATTCCTTTCAGTGAGATTTTAAAAGTTAATTGGCAAGACATAATAATAAACTGGAAAAAATAGAAAACTGTTCTAAACCAGTAAATTTAGAAAAGCAGATTGTCTCTGTTGACACCCTTTAAACACAACATCCTTGATCATAACCCTTTCTGACTTTTGTACAATTATACTCATGGAAAAACTGAGACAGTAGATGTGTTCACATACTTTGTTATCTTTTTCTATTTCTGTTTCCTTTTCTTTGTGAGCCAGCAGTCTGGACCGCTATTGTTAGGTCCTCATAGCTAGAGAAAAAAAAAAAAAGGCAAAAAAAAAACCTAAGAAAGAGCTAAGATCTTCCTAAAACACTGTTAGAGTAATATATTCCAGCATGTAATAGATTTCTCACTTTACATCTTAAACAGACACAAAACAGAATGAAACTGATGGCAGATAACTATGATGATGACCATCACCACTACCACCACCATCACCACCACCACCATCATCGATCTCCTGGGAGGCCACAACACTCCAACCACAGACCCTCTCCAGATCAGGTTAGTCACCTCCTTTTTCTCCCTCAGTTTTGTAATTTTACTATTTTAATATTTCAAGATAAAATACATAGTCCAAAGAAACAATAAGCAAGTGATGTGTTGTTTGAACTGAAACTCATAGCTCTGGTATTTATTTCGATCCCTAAAGCAATTTAAATGTTTTGGCTTTTTGTCTGGTGTGTTACATTTTTTCTTCCTTTTCTTTAGAAGTATTGCAGCTATTTCCAGTATTTCGTAAGTCAACTTTTTCAGTAGAAAATCAGTGAAAAAAATCTTCTACTTGGTGATTACTAGTGATTTCAGAAGTATGCACTTTTTGGAATAATTTTTTATTTATTCAAAGTAAATGGATTAATCATTAGTATTGAAAAACTTGTGCAGCAGTTCCCTTTGGCAACTTGTAAATCAATGATTCTAAACTGGTTTTGAAAGTATCTTTCTGTTGAAGCTTAAAATCAATAGTGATACATTTTTAAGTAGACAAGATAAACCAAATTCCAGACATGTTTTAGTTTAAAAATGCTTTGTAATTCAGTATTATTGTTCTTACAATATTATTCTTCTTAGAGTCTGGTGTTTCAGAAAGGGCAGGTAACTGTCCTGATAACATGGTCTTCTAGAGTGTGTTAATTAAGTATGCTAGCATTGAACCTTTTGTCCTCCACCCAGGGTGAAAAAGCATCCATAAGCCCAACACTGTTTTGATTTTGTAAATGTCAATATTTCTTCACAAATAAATACATTTTTAAAATAAAAATATTTTTGTAAATATGTAACTCATTTTTTATTGATAATATTTTAGAATATTAATGATGTGAATGTTAGGTGAAAATTAAAATAAAAAATTATTAAAACAAGTTTACTATCACATAGTTTTAAATTAATATTTACACTGTATATGTTTGGAATGAGGAGGTTGTGATGTTCTGTGGTTCATTAGCCATTCCAACACTTTGGAATACTTTAATGTGCTTTTTCAGATA
The DNA here is from genome assembly GCF_009769465.1 of Tauraco erythrolophus. Lineage (NCBI taxonomy): Eukaryota > Metazoa > Chordata > Aves > Musophagiformes > Musophagidae > Tauraco > Tauraco erythrolophus. The sequence goes on from NC_141476.1 coordinate 14,878,618, forward strand.
AGGTTGCTGTCAATAGGCAGAAATTTGCTAAGTGTCCGTTGTGCAAGCTCAGTACTTTTGTTTCATAGACCACTGGGTGAAGCAGACACGTTGACTGAAAAGTTTATTGTTTTGATGTATTTGAAACAGAATTTCTGTTTCCAAACAGAAAATGCTACGCCTTTTATTTCTGGAATGCTTAAAGACCAGATCTACCAAAACTGAAGTATCTACTTTAATTTTATAGTTATAATATTGAAAATAATGCTATAGTATTGCTGTAACTATTAGTAATAATGTTATCATTATTAGATACAGCTAGTTATAATCATAAAGTTGTAGCATTGAAAATAATAAATTCTTTAATTCATTACGTAATTATATTAAATATACATTACATTTATATATACACACCAAACTAGTATTTCAAATTCTAATGACAACTTTGTCTCATCCTTAAAATACCCTTCTGCCAGTGAACATGATTTTGTAATTGTTTTCTGAGGTGTATGGGTCTGATACTGTTAAAAATTTGTTATGGTAGAAAATAGTGTATGTGTGTACATGCACGCGTGTATGTATGTGTGTACATGCACGCGTGTATGTATGTGTGTACATGCACGCATGTATGTATGTGTGTACATGCACGCGTGTATGTATGTGTGTACATGCACGCATGTATGTATGTGTGTACATGCACGCATGTATGTATGTGTGTACATGCACGCGTGTATGTATGTGCATGCAATGCTAAACCCAAGAAATACAAATGAAAGAAGCTAAGCTGTAGTAGATGAAATGTCAAGAAACAAACCGGTTTTGAAATTAAAACATATATGTAAGCCGTACTGCCAGCATGCCACGTGTTTCCAGCTGATACTGGGTGGCACTATTCCATTTCAAATGAATATGCTTAGTAAGTGGAGAGCTGGTCAGCTAGGGATGGAGTCTGACCTGAAGATTACTTTCAAATTTTCACTATACGACTTCTTTTCACTGTATGACTTTTTAGCCTGCTACAATGAGTGAGAGTAGAAAACTGTAGGAGTTTTAGGAGGAACTCAGTCACAGTAGGACAAGGAGAAGAGTTATTCACATATGTCTTTATTTGGAGCAGGAAAAATAGCCTATAGAAGCAAGTAACTCTTTTTCAGGTAGAGAACTCTGGGGAAAAATAAAGCCATGTATGGTTTTATATGAAGAGTCATTGTTTGATAGTAACTTAGTTTATAAGTTCATAATGTCTGGGTAGAAATAAAAGGGAAAAACATTGATGAAGTTATAGCAGGGATATATGATAGACTACTTAGTCAGAAATAGGAGACAAAGAGGCAAATGACACTTTTTTTAGAATGACTGTTAGAGTTGTGCTAAAGACAGGAGCTGTTAAGTATAGGAGAACTCAATTTCTTGGATACCAACTGAAAAAAACAAAGCAAAAACAAAACCTGAACAACAGAACACAGAATCTTTCAAGTTCTTGGAACATGTTAAGAACAGCTTTTTCTTTCAGAAAGTGGAGAAGGGTATTAAAGACTTGCTGTCTTGGTTTGAGGTCTGTTTCTGATTAACAGAGGTAAGTTGGCTGAGTTTACAGAAGTCAAAATTGTCTGAAAATGACCATGAAATAAAAAGAGGCTTTGGCTTTGTGCAGATAATACAATGAGAAAAACAGAACGAAGGCAAGAGATGTGAAAAAAACAGGTAACAACAACCTCTGTGTTACTGAAACCCAGACACTGGTTTCAACTAATTCAAGAAACCTGAACCCGTAAAGAAAATTTGAGGGACAAGACAACGTGAGAGAGCTAACATTTAGTGAAGAAGGTGCTTTTCAATGCACAATAACAGACTATTCAGGGAAGAGAATGGATAAGGAGCATCTGTATCAAAACATCTTGAAGGACTTAAAGCCCAAGAAATTATATGAATGATGGAAATGGATACATGATTAGAGATAGAGCACATAAAACACTGGCTATTTTACTAGCTTGTACTAGTACCAGTATTCTCAGTTTTGCTGTGAACTATTTATGATTATATTCAACAACTCTCATGCAGCATATAGGAGAACCTTGGAGGCTCGAGGAAGGCAAACACTGTTCTCGTCTTCACAAATAAAATGTATGGAGAGTTATGAATAGCTTTATTTTAGACCCTGGAAAGTTACGAACTAAATTATTAATTAGTGAATCAATAGAAAGCCAGTAGTCTTTTCACTGTTCATTTTCAGCAGCTTGATGTCTGTATCAAACTGTATGATGGTATCTATGTGTCCATCTCAGTGTATATCAAATCACTTTATACTTGCTTCACTGCTATCCTTTTTTCCTAATCATCAACTGGTGGTTCCTATCCTAGACCAGATAAAATATTTTTATGCTACATTCTTGAAGACATGAGATTGTTTATCACTATATACTTGCTTTATTCTTGCACTTTTTCCTAGGTGACAGTTTTGGGCCACTCTCTAAAACAGAGTGTAGGTCTAGATGGCTGTTACATAGCATACCCATCCTATATTTAGTCTGCCTGTATTTGTCAAGGACAAATTATGTCAAGCAAATCTAATTTCTTTTGATAGGGTAACTGCCTTTGTGGCTACAGAGGAAAGTGGTAGCTGTGACATACTTTGAATTCATAAGGCATTTAACACTGTCCCACCATATATTTATAATATACAAATAAATACATTAATTTTTAGTGTAATTAACATGTAATGTAAAATGCATTACAATAATAAAAGCTGTAACTATAAGTAATACTGTTTTAATTTAAATAATTATGAAATCACCATGAGTTGGATGTGCAACTGATTCAAATAACATGCTACAGACAAATTTTCCATTACTCATTGTCAGACAGGAGGACATTTACAGCAGGGTTCCAAAGAGGTCTGTCCTTTAGCTGCTTCTGTGGAGTATTTTTTAAGAAATTATTTCAGTCATTAAATAGAAAAAAAAACACACTATAGTATTGTTGATAATGAATCAAGCTGCAAGAAGCTGCAGGCATAGTAGGAGCAGTTAAACTGCTCAGTCTCCATGAACTCCATGAAGCTCCAGTCTCCGTGAACTAGAGAGAAAGTCTCAAATAAGTAATCTGACATTCAGTAAAGACAAGTCCATTTACAAGGAAGTCACATGTACTGATGAGGCAATAGCATGGAAAAAGGAATCTGGATTCCACATAATATATGGCAACAATAGAATACCATTGCAATGAAGTTGGATCTAATTCTGGGATGGTTGTAATGCTGGAAAAGAAGCAGGAAGCAATTATTCTGTTCTTTCAAGCACTAGTGAGACCTATCTGAAAAGCTGTATACAGTTTTGATCACCATGCTTGGAGAAAGATAGACAAATTAGAAAGGGACAAAAGGAGAGCAACAAAAATGATAGGAGTTTTAGAGAACATGACCTATGAGGAAGGCTTAAAGAACTGGGTTTGTTTAGTCTAGAAAGTACTAAAGGGGCGACATAAGTCTTCTAATACATAAAATGTTGTTGTAAAGAAGACGATGATCAATTGTATCCAGTGCCTACTGAAGAAAGAGTAAGAGTGGTAGATTTAATTTATACCAAGAATAACTAGGTTAGTTATTAAAAAAAGGGAAGCTTTTTCACTATGAGTCTAATGAATTTGTAAGTGGAAAGAAAATGGAAAATGTGAACATTCGTTCATATAGATGTAATGAAAACTCCTTTCTCGGAGGTTTTTAAGAACAGGTTAGATGAGTATCTGTGGCACAAGATAATAGCTTTATTTCATCGTGTGTTGGTGCATTGGGCTTGGAGTAGGGGTTCTCCTGAAGTACTGCCATCCCTAAGTTTCCACAGACTCTGTGAACAATAGATTAGCTCAGCTGATGTTTACTTGTAAAGCAAGCAAATAGGAGATCCATAGCAAAATTCTCGCTGAAATAATCTTTGAGAGCAGCACAGTCAATGATAATCATGAGTGAACTGTAGTCATTGCTTTAGCTTACATTTTTCAATACTGGATTTATTTTTTCTTTATTATTTTCTGTGTTGGGTTATTTACCATTCTGTACAACATTCTTTTGAGCAGTAGTTTGATTTCTAAGTTCCATACAAACCTGTATTTCTCATTCAATAGTGTATTACACATAAAATCTAGATATGTGGGTTTTGATGACCATAATCCAACATACTGCTAGTGGTTTGAAGCCATAGAATAAACTTATAAAATAATAAACTTAATTTTGTAAGGAGACAAGAAGTTGGTGCATAGTGTAACATTAGTGCCATTTAATTTAGTGAATGCTAGGAAGGGTTTTTGAAAGTTTTCTCACAAATTCGGGAGAGAACGAGATAGTTGAACATACAGTGTTAACCTGGAAACGTTTCTCATTTCTATGGATAGTACTGGATTTTCTAATTTATATGCTACATTTATATAGAGAAATACATGTACGTTGTTAAATATGGCTGTAAAAGTATGTACATGTGCATTTGTGTACATATTTGTAAGGAAGAATAAGACATTTCCCACTTACTTATGTAAAACACTGTATGTATGCTACTGTGAGTCTGTACTCTCTTTAAAGAGAATGGTGTACCACCGGTCTCTTGGAAGAAAAATACATGCACATCATGCTTGAAATATGCATACTTTTTACATGGTGCTGTTCGGTTCAGGTATGGACATTTTGTTTTAATGATTGTGTTTTTGTTACAACTGCTGCTCAACAGCATATCCTGCTATGGGCAGCATGTGGCCGCATGGTTCTAGACGTAGTAAAGAATAGCATCTCTGCCTTCTCTTGAAGGAACTAGGTGGGCACCTTTTTTCAGATGTAATGAATGTGTTTAGGTCTTGTGGCTGCTGTTGTGGAGCAAAGCCAAGTTTCCAGCCACTTCTTGCCTTTATCCCCTCTGCTTTTTTGCTCTTTTGTTTAGGGAGAGGTATAGGTTGGCAACCTTTTTTGCCCTTGTATGTCTGGACCCAAACTCTGGGGAAGATGTAAGAAAACTTCACAAGCAGTAGGAAGACTCTAACTCTCCTCTGCTCATACACATGATCATGTTACAGTGAGTCATGATGTGTTCCCTACTTATGTTGGTGCATCTGATTTTTATTTGATATAAATAAATTTCTGGGGATTGAGTGCTGCCATGTCAATAACATTGCAATATTAACCATTCTTACTAGTCTTTTAAAAACTTGGAAAAAAAAGATAATTTTGCAGCTTTACACTGAAAACATAAGTTTATTCTCTTCAGTTTTGGCTTGAGAGTTGGCAATCTTTCTTAAATTCCACCTGGAAACATTTTGGCAGTCCGTATGTATCCTGGAGTGCGGGTGTAATACTCCTAGCATGAAAATGAGCTTAAATAAGCATTCCGTACTAGCTTCAGTTTCCAAGGAGTTGTAATATGTAGCCCCTTGTAGAGTGCGTTGCAGTAATCTAATCTGGATCGTTGCATCCAAGATCTATCTGGAACAAAAAAAAAACCATGGCTAAATAAGTTTGAACTTCCAGATTTAGAAGCTGTCCTGCCCCATAGTGTAGACTTTGTCACAAATCCTACTGTCCCAACTCCCTGCCTCTCATTTCTCACCTCTACATACTTACTGTTTTTCCTAAAAAACTTTTTCTCTTGGCCTCAGTTGCCCACATCATCTTTCCGTTTTCCTCCTAGTATTGGAAGTGTTTTGAAGGAAGTGCCTAGTTGTGTCACACAAGTGACTCTGTGCTCTTGGAGCAAATTGCTGTTACTGGTGAAAGAGATCAGCACATTTGTATTTCCTGCTGCAGCTGCCTTACTCTACTGCAGTCCTTTTGTCATTTTTTTTCTTGCACTTTTAGTATCATAACAGGCCTGTAAGTTACTAACCAACAGGGAATTCTGTCTCACTAACCATAAGTGTGGTCAAATTGAGACATCTCATTCCCTTTGGTTTTCTAATCTCAGAAGCCTTTCTGCCCTTCCATATTTGTATCCTGTTCTGGTTTCAGGCTCTAGTCCACCCGTATTCACTTACGGTTAATTTCCATGGGCATTTTACATTCCTTGCTGTCTCTGAAACAGTCCTTAACTTATTGGCACATATGACAGATATGACAGATGTCTCACTCTAGGATGGTCTCCACATAACAAATAGCATTCTTTTGCTATCACCCAGGACTTTCTTGTTGAAGTTCATTGCATCTTTGCTATGTGATTGAAAGGTCCTAAGTTCAAGTTGCTGTTAATGGACTACATAGTTAAAAAAAAAGTACTTGATTATTTAATTTAAAAGCAGCATCTCTACATAAAAAAGGGACTTGAAGTTGTGTAGGTAAACTGTGACATGTATATATCTAGGATATACTTCAGTTGGTTTGATGGCATTCTTAATAGGAAATTATGCTATTTCGAAGGACATATGAAAGAACTTCATTCTGCATCTATATGGTGGAAAACTGAAGGTATAACATCCAAAGAATTTTTTTTATGATATCCTCATTAAAAAGAATCTGCATTTTAGAAAAATATGAATATCTTAGGATGTGCCATAAGGCTGTGGAAGCTGGCTGCTTTTCAAAAAGTTGACCCTATTCTTAGAAGCTGTAATTGAAGATGGAATGTCACGTGGTGTTGTAAACATGTAGCATGTCCTTTTACGTCTTTTAATCCAGTCTGGCTACGTAGAGATTTTTTTCCTGTGTAAAACATTTTTGATGACCCTTCTACAAGGTAGTTGTGTTTAGAAATAATTTGTTACAAACTCACCATCGAGTTTTCCATTACTCTGAAATCTCAGCAAAGGGGCCTGAAAGGTGATTCAAGGTTTCTGAACTATCCTCTCATCTAAAGGAAAAGTCCTTCTTATTAGGACGGTGATGGGGCAGTGTGTATCTATGAGGCTTCCCTTACTGCCACTTTCCAGTCAGAAAGCCAACTTTTAAAGAACTTATCTGATAACTGTTTTAGTATTAAATACATGTAATTTTAAAAAGATTTTTTTTTTAAAGTATGCTGGTAAACTCATTCATTTGAGAAAAGAAATCATATGCAATGATGCATGAAACTTGACAACAATCTGACTGTCGCGAAGTAGGAGTGTGGCACTAAAAACTTTGAAGACAACCATGTACTCTCAAAAAAAGTGTTTATTGATTTGTAAAGTGGTGACTGGTCTTGGCAACAGGTCTTTGTTCATCAGCTGGAACTGCTAAATATCTTTGGAGTTGCTGAAAGATGGTATGTGGAAAACTCTCAACAGGTCAGATGGGATTTTGTTTGAGGTGGGTGACTTTGAAATCAGAGCCACAGGACAGTCAAGCAACGATTATTCTTTTAGTGTCTGGATCCTGATCTGAAAATCACTGTATTGATCGATAAAGAATTTAGGGGAAAGGAGTGCGTGCTACTTTGTGTATTTTGGCAGCCCTGGCTGTTAGCACAATGCCTTATGTTCTGTGGCCGTACTGGAAAATTGCCAACTTCAAACTCCTGAATAGGCTTCAGGAATATTGAAACTGGGATTTGTCTTTAAAAAAACAAACAAACAAACAAAACAAAAACACACACAAAATAACAAACACAAAAACAAACAACACAACTTAAAAGGAGGGCAAACATAAACCAAAACAGATTATTTTAGCTTATTCAAATAACCATGGTTGTTTGAAAAGCATAAAATTCTTCAAATTTCTTTAGGCTGTGAGTAGAATATTCAATCTGAGCAGAAGTCTTAGTATCTAGAAAACTGAAATATCATGTTTGGGAGTTTTCTGCAACATGAAAACTTTGTCTTTTAGTTGTTCAGGAGAGAAGAAACAAAAATAAGGATAAAACAAAACACCAGTGACATTTTATTATATAAAAGTGATATAATATAGCTGTTTAATGCAGTAAATTGGAATTATTGGCTTCCTCACTGACCCAGATTTTGTTTAATGTTCTGTGTGTTTCTTTATCCTGTATGTTTACACGTTGTATTTGGGCAGGTGTGAGCTTGCTCTTGTCTGTTCACTAAATGTATGTGAACTTGTTCTGCTGGTGCCTCAAGCTGCAAGGAAGCACGGAATTGCATTAGCACAGTGCTGAGCCTGCACTAAGCTCACTGAAGTCACATGGATTTATTTAATTTAGGAATCTGGGCAGGGCAAGGTTTGCTTGTCAGTACATTCAGTATAAACAATCCCAGGCATATCCACTGTAAATAACTAGTATTGTGCTGAATTAGTTAGTGTTTTGAGATCTCAGGAGTGCAGTGCAAATTAGTTATATAAATGCTTTCACATTTTTAAGTATTTCCTCTAATTTTTCATCTTTGCTACACATATTCTTCCTCCAGAACAAAGAACTTGTGATTCATATCACACACTGTTCAGACTTGTTGAACTGAATGCAATAAAATCCTATTTGTATCACGATCACCATTAAAAAGCCAATTTTCTGATTAAATTGTAAGCAGTTATCATATCCATATTGTTTACTATAGTAAACACGATACTGAATGGCAAATACTTCTAATGAAGATGTAATTTCTGTCTAAGCATTTCCCAAAAGTCAGTAAGTGTTATCACATGCTTATTTCAGTAGATACAGAGAGTTTTTCCTGCCTCTGACATCTATCTAGGTAATTTTATAAGTTTACCCTAAAACTGAAATAGTCTTCCACAGAGGCTTGCCCAGATTTGGGGGATAATATGATTGGTTTCAAACCTAAATTTCATTATAGATTACATTGTATTTGTGATGGAACAAAAGAACAAACCTTGAAATTTAGAGAAGTCTTCTCTGAGTTTGATTTTATCTTTCGGGGATACTCTAGTTATTGATTTTGGTATACTGCCATTTTACAGTTACAAACATTGTGCTCTACTCAAGGTTTCTCAGCCAATAGATGTTTGTAATATTTGTTAATGTTTTTGTTATTCCTACCTCTTAATTGTAATTATATCGTAGCCAGATATTTTCTCATATACTTTTTAATTATATTAATTTTGTAATTTGAGTTAGAGAGCAGCTAAACTGGAGCTGTATTAAAAGTAAAAAGTAGAAAATAGGTTTTCCTGTCTATGATACCTCCAGGAGATGGATTTTGTATATTGAAAAGTTATACCTCTCCTTTGCTTACAGAAATGAATTTATTTTATGTTTTGAGGTTTAATGAATGTGATATAAATGTACACATACTGCTCAGTGTGTATATTTATATATATCTATATTTATATGTTAGCTTTGCAGTCTTTACCACATATGGAAGAATTTTTTGAGATCATGTTTAGCTATAGAAACCTCTCCCCCTCACTTCCCCTGAATGTGTGTGTTAGAATATACAACACTTATATAGAGGTTTACATTTATCTTATATTTCTTACTAAAAAAATCAGCTGCCACCATCATGGTCTAAAATAGGTCTTTAGACCAGCTAAAAGAGCCAAAAATGCAATTCTGGGAGACAGTAACTTGATAACAAAAGTTGCGTATCTGGCACTGGTTACTTAAGTGAGATAACATGTCACAGGCTTTCACTACAAAGGACACCATAAATTTTTGCATTGCAAATCTGATTTCACGGACCACTTCTTGTAAGAAGCATTGAGTTTCCGCTTCATCTAGTGATAAAGCTTTAGAATGCATGAGTATCTGGTGAAACATCTTATTCATGTTAATGCTAGTCTGGGTGTTGTAAAGTAAGTGGTCAGAAACAACCTTCTGCTTACCCCCATCACCAGTATTTATGTTTGATTTTAACCTAACTATATATAAATAGAACAAATGGTGAGATGGGTTTTATGGACATTTTCATAATTGGATGATGCATGGTTACTTGTGACCCCTTCTGTTATGGTTAGGTTTGAAAATAGACCTGTGACATAAATCCATATTGCTGAAGCAATTTTTAAGATTTATTCAACTTTTTGAATATACAAATGAAACATAAAATTAAGACCTTCCAAAACTCTACACACCAAAGTCTTAAATTAATCCACTGCTAGTCTTTCCTATTTCCAGTTACAGGCTCAGTTCTTCAAATGATTCATGCACAAAACTCTTCTGTAGTCAATCGTTCTGTGTATGGAGAGTCCGTGAGATTAGTTCTTGGCTGTGTTTCCTCCTAGAAATTGAGTAGCAGATAAGTGTCTCTCTAAGCTCTGAAAGATTCTGATTTTAGGCTAAGTTCTTGGTTTGAAAGAAAAATCATTACTTAGCAGGTAGATTTCTGTGTCACAAGGGGAAATTAATATTTGTTAATGTAATTGTTTGCTGTAAGTAGGACAGTTTCACAGTTCAGAGCCAGCAGTTACATGTTTAACAATCCATTAGTAGCCATAGATAATAAGGCGAGTAGTGTAAATCAGTCATCAAAAAGTTAGTTCAAGAGATGAGCAGGTTATCACTAGATTTGTTTAACTGAAGTTAAGACATTAGTCCTTAGCTTGCCGGCACATGAAAGGGAAATCTGATGAGCCTTGTCAGGAAGGGTCTTCTATTGTGGGAAGAAAGCCAGAAAAGCTTAACTCATCAAGTGTTTAATGTTGCCTGCGTTGCAAAACCTTTTGTCTAAAAGATTAGGATTTTTTCATTTTTTATTTTGATTTCAAGAATGGATTTTATAAAGATACTTGCATGCACAAAAGAGATGAGACTTGTGCTGTACTTCAGCTTCATGGAAGTATTTGCTGTCTTTTTTGAGTCAGTTTCACTATATTCTTCTCTTCAGGTAACTAAATTTTATACAGAAGTGGGCCTTATAGTAATGCAGAATTTTGCACTCTTTGCGTGCATCTACATTAGTGTTTTAGTTTTGATCAAGAGTGCAGATTTGATCAAATCTCATGGTCGTTCCCACTTACTGCACTGTGGTTCATATCCAGAAGCAGTGTTGGAGTGGGCACACTGACTTCCTTTCAGATTAAATTTGACCGAAATATGCATTCCAGGAGGTCTCCCAAGGCAGTGAAAATGCTAAAGGGAATTCAGTCTTGGAGACAGAGCAAAATTAATCCAGAATACCCCCCCAAGATAGATGTATTGTACAGATGCCGATTCTCAGTACCAGTTATGTTGGCTACAGGTCTGTTGCTGTTGCAACACACTGCTAAACATAACCTCTTGCAACTATTTTGTTTTTACCAGTAATCAAGAGTATGCTATATGCAGAATTGCTATGAACAGGCTTATAATTTCTGGCATCTGATTATTAAAATTTTTTAGATATAGTCATCCAGACCATGATTAAAGTTATCCTTTGCTTTAACCTGCTGTGAAATGTAGCCCCTTTTCTCTGAAGGTCGCTGTCTCAACTTTACTACTGAAACTGATGAATCTTAAAGAATTGATGGCTGAGAAATGTGCCTGCAAAACATGTATTGAGATACACTTCAATAATAAAACAGAAGACATCTTTATACAAGCTTTCTACATCTGTGTTTAGTGTTTTTGAAGCACTATTCTTTAAGTTCCTCATCTTGCTACTTTGAAGTCCAAATTAGAGACTGGAATGTCAGTCCTAAAAATACAAGGCATTCAATATCTTAAATATTTTTAATTTATGATAATTTTATAATAATTGTGTATTCTAATTTATCAATTTGAATGATATTTCTTGAATTTTGTTTTTTTCTCTTTTTGCGTGTCTGTAATTGAGATTTTTCTTTGCAGTCTTTGTCATTGAATTGCTATTCTTGATGCTGTAAACCAATGAAAGATCCAAGTTTAAAAAGCAGTTAATGTACACAAACATTAATCAAAAATTACTTGATTATAGTTTATTGTTTGAAAGAGCCATAGATTAATGATTCTGTAGGATACACACTGGTATGAAAGACTAAGCATACTTCTGGAAGCCTCTGATCCAATATTAATAAATGATAAGGCATAACTGCAGCTTTTATTTTGCTTCACAGTGAGTCAAGAATGCATAAGTAGGTAATGAACTTAATTTTTTTCAGAACATCAGTGAAGAATTCTTTATTCTCTTACATTATCTATTTGCTTTGAGGTACCAAAGCTTAGCTTCTTGGTAGAATGGTTTATTCATAAAACCAATGAAGACTACAATCCTGATTCGTACTTGCTTTTTATCCAGTGCTTTTGGGTAGTTGTTCCTATCAGTACAGAAAAATCTGTAAAGCCTATAACACCGAGTTAGGATTTACACCATTAAATATCCACTCCTCAAAACCTAATGGGCAGCAGAATGTTGAAGGATAGTTGAATCTTAAATCATAACTTTGATCCAATGCACCAGAAGGAGGTAGTACAGGCTTGGAAACAACCTGTCTGCATGATGAGAGTAGTAAGTTGTTAATGACTTCTTTTAATATTCCTTTAAGATCTTTCATCTGTACGTTCTAGCTTCTGTTAAATTAAAAAGTTTATTTATGAAATTATGAATAATATCATGAAATTATGGTTCTTTGGTTTAATCCTATTTTTTTTAATGAAAAAGAGGGTTGACATTCTCTGACCTGTAGGAATTTTACTTTTCTTTTCAACTATCATCAAGTGCCAAGTATTTTTAGGTTAGTGTATTACCTAGCATCAATATATGATATAATTAAACAATAACATATTAAGTAATAAAGCACATGATTATGAAACATTGGGCTTTTTTGATAGGGATGCTAAGTGGATGAGCTCTGCTTAGGTTAGTGCAAGTCTGTTTATCTTCTATAAATAATTAGTTTGTGGAACTGAAAATGAGATATGAACAGATTTTCTGGGGTAGGTATAAATGAAGTCAAAACACTGTATAGATACAGGTTTTTAAAACAAGACAATATGTTGACACTGGTTTTGAGGTTGCTCTTAGTATTAAAAATTTAAAATCCAGTGGGGGTTTGTTTTTTCTATTCAGTTGTCTGTGAAAAGAGATCGCTGTGTTCAATTATTTTTTTACAAATTAGTTAATCACTACAATTGGAAAATACCTAATAAAATATTTGTGTATGGAATAAGGTCATGGCACAGACATTCTCACTAAAACGGATGTGAGGAAAAAAGATGGAAGAGGATTTTTATTAATTGTAGATGTTGAAGGTGAAGTGGACCATGATCATAATCTGGACCCGACCACTGAACAATTTCTTCATTAAATCTGTAAAATTTTTGAATTATTTTGAATAGTTAGCCATATCTTTTAGAAAGTGTCTTAAGTCTTGATATGAAATCTTCAAATCATCCAGAACTGATACGCTATTGAAAAATATGGACATTTGCACTGCATATATAATGCTATAAATCTCAGTCTAACTTTTTTCTGCTACCTATCTCCTTCTCTGTATGTGTTAGTTAATAGTGATCGCACAATCTTTTAATATTTTCTGAGTGACCAGTTAGGTTGAGTCTCTTTTGTTTCTCACTCCCAAGTTTATTTTTCAATAATTTTGTAGCTGTTCCCTGATCTGATTATAGCCTTTCAAATATTCGTAAGAGTATGACATAAGCACCAGATGTGTAATTTTATTAATGGTCTCATGCTACCACAGAGAGATATAGAAAACTTTGATTTTTATTTCTCTACCTGTATTTGTCCTTGTAAATTCAACATTATATCACATGTTCATTTCCACAGTGAACTGTAAAATCCTTTTTGAAATCACCAATTTCAGATGCAGTCCCCTGTCTTCTAAGTTTGCCCTGTAAGTTTTCAAATGATGACACTGTAGACATGATTTCAGTCATACGTGTACGTGGCTGATGACATTATTCAGCTAATCCCAAAGACGTTCACTTTTCCAAGCAGTCTTTGTCAGACTTTTCTTTCAGATCATGGGAATACAGAACAAGTTTGGAATGAGAAAAGATATCTGCAGGTCACCTTTCTTCTCCAGCAACATTCATTCTACATTCATTCTATATAGAACTAATTTTGCTGACACTGTGTCTTGTGGCACATAATCAAATGCCTTGCAGAAATCTCAGCATGTTATTTCAAAGCACTTACCTTATCAAAAAGAGTTTCTATGTAATTGAAAAAGATAGAAAATTATTTTGACAGGACCGGTACTCAATAAAGCGACGTTGATTGACATTAGCCGAACTCCAGCTTTTAATTTATTGCTTATTGTATATGAGGATCAGTGTCAAACTATGTAGTCTGTAATTTCCCATAATACTCTTCAAAAATATTTGACAATATTTGATTTTTCAACTCCTCTAGAATTCTGCCAAAAAGAGATCACACAAATAATTGAAGTAAAAATGAACGTTGCCTGTTTGAAGAATGACAATACACTAAACAGCAAAACAGCTGTATGTAGTTAGAAGTCATTTGGAAATGTACTGAGGAGTTGCCCTTTTTGTTGATTTTTGCTGTTTTTAAAGATATCACCAAAGATTAACCTAATGTGTTCTGTTAGTGAAATAGGATCAAACTACTCAGTGGAAAAGAAGTCTTTCCGTCTTCAACCTTTACTCTGGCAAAACTCTTGTCAACTTCAAAGTCAATTCAATTAGCATTAGTAGGCCTGAGTAAAAGTAGAATTCTCTGTAGAATTCAGGGGGAAGGACTTGTATTTTCAGTGAGGTGAAGTTTTACAGAATCTGTCCCTTTGTTTCAAAAATAAATAAGAATATTCAGGCCTTACTGTGTCTTTACTTTGTGGTGTAGTTGTGCAGACCTTATAACTGAGACATGTTCCAAGTTAACTGTAAAAAATTTACCCACATTTCTTCTCTGTTAACTGATAGCTAAGTTTATAGTGGATTGTCAGATTTCTTTACTTAATTCAGCAACATGCAAGACATCTATCTTAACATCTGGTTTTTAATAACAGTTGACATCTGGGAGCTCTTTTTTATTCCAAGAATGAACGAGGAACAGTAGTGATACTGGCGGTGTATATTTTCAGGCTAAAATTCCTGTCCATTTCAATCATAATTAATTGCCACTCATTTTATTTAGTTTTTAGATTTAATTAAGTGCCAAGAATATGTTACGCTAGCTAACTTTAGAAGTTTTGAAACTATAGAATGTAATTTTGTTGTTTCTAAAATATTAATGGGTGAATTTTAAGGACATCTAAAATGATAAGATTTTATTGGATTTTGAAATGCTGAGTTAAATGAAAAGCATTGTCTTGTGCGCCTCTGTTCTAGAAGCTGAATATCACATCAGAATTTGGCACGGTAGGACTGTATATAGATATACACATACACATCTGTTTGTGCATAGATAGAGAATCATTATAAAAAATGTAATCTTCAGTAAATGTATCCAGGGAAGAACATTTCACTCTTCTGGTTTAGTTCATGTTTTTTTATTTTGTTACTTTTAACTTCGAGTTTATAATAAATAGAAAGAAAGACCTTCTTATTTTAGCATATCTATGGTAAAATAATCCCTTTAAAAAACAAATTAATGAAATTTTTTTTTTTTTTTGTGTTTGCCATTAATGTTGTGTATCATTAAAACTCTAAATAAATGAGTGATCCTAATGGTTCCAAAATGGGAAAAAGGAGAGAAACTAATAGTATTCAACAATGTGCAGTTTTAAGGATTGCTTAAAAGATAGATTTAATTGATCACGTTATCAAAGTATACTTTGCTAATGATAGGTTTTTTTGGTTCTTCAACAGTTTTATATCTTTTAATTTAACAGAATGTAACACAATTTTGTTATAGTAATTACTTTACTTACTTAAAGGTTTGATCTATTTCTGCTGTCAATGTTCGTTTAAATTGCGTGCAATTAAAAACCAGATAATCTTTTAATATTTAATCTTATAATCTACTTCCTACACACTGTCTTAACTGGGTGGGAAAAATGTTTACGTCACTGTTCTTGTTTTTAAGGTTGCTATAGATGCAGATTCTTGTATATGTAACACAAACTTGTTCAGTTGTTTTTGCTGGCTTACATACTTTTTTAGGAAAAAAAAAAATCATGTTTTTAACAGCTGAGAAAATTATGGTTTATATGCACCAAGGTAACTAACTTTTTCTTCTTTCATTCCAATGCTAACATCTTCTCTCTGCATCTCGTACTGTCTGGCACACAGGATGACGAGGAGGGTATATGGGCATAGCCGTTCCTATAAACCAAAGTTCCAGTTTTGTTTTGAGGGGTGAGAAACTCTTTTCTATCTCTTTCAAGTTAGTCTAATTTTTATTGTTTTATTTTGAACTGCATGGAGCTGTGTGTTTCTTGACAAGTGTGTTTGTGAACACTATAAAAAATGTTTTCTCATACGCAATGAACAATGAGAAACTATGTCTATTGGGTTAATGGTCTAGTGGTTTGATTTTTCTCATAGCCTATTGTGGCTAAAGGTGTAGGTAGGTACAAAACTTTAAAAGGAGTGTATTTGTATCTGTTTGTATCTGTCTAAACAATTTCCTGTTTTCAGTAGGTAAAAATTTCTTTAAACTAGTATTAATCTGCTATATTGTCTTGAAAATCTCTGTAAAAAACCTGGAATATCTTTGCAAAATGAGTATGAAAGTTTGATACATAAGAAACTTTGCCACAGGTAAAGCATAAAATTTTGCTGGAATATAATTTATAATATGCGTGGACAAAATGAGACTAACTGTTAAGCTAAAACATGTTAGTGAAATTTAAAAATAAGCAGCAAATGCTTAATAAAAAAAG
Source organism: Tauraco erythrolophus (assembly GCF_009769465.1). Classification (NCBI taxonomy): domain Eukaryota; kingdom Metazoa; phylum Chordata; class Aves; order Musophagiformes; family Musophagidae; genus Tauraco; species Tauraco erythrolophus. The sequence continues at coordinate 14,895,161 of NC_141476.1, forward strand.
TATAATCTGTCTATGCAATAAATGCTTTTTGCCTGAAATAATCTGGTGGACTAACATCTGTACAATAATTTGGTTGTGATATTTAAAAGTGCAGCTTATTTTGTTTGTCTCTTTCAATTATGAGTAAATACTATATTGTCGCTGTGTGTATTGATCAATGCATATCCACTTTTCTGGTGCTTGCCTTTGAAGCTGTAGGTAATTTGTAGCTTATGGTCATTGTGTTCTCAACATTGCTAAGGCCATCAGGCCTTATGGTTCGTTTGCTCATAGAAGACATTGCTTATGTCACCACTTCTTACTGGAATAATTCTGTTTACTATAGTGGGACTTTTCAGAGGAGCAAAATCTACTCACATAAGTAAAGATTAGTGTGTTATTAAAGCTGCCATACTTTATATTGCTTTGGCCCCTGTCACTCCAAGTCAAAGACTGTATGATTTGTTTTGTTTCCTGTAGTGTTATAAACCATGTTAAAAAAAAAATTAAACTTGTTGAAGCTTTCTTTTGCAGAGAAATTTAAGATTCAACAATCATAAAATAAAACGATGGGCACTGTGATACCATTAACATTTAAAAGAAAGCAACCTTGGTTTATCAGAGTATAGTTATAAGTCTTTTTTGGTTTTATGTTTTCTTATTCAATTTTAAACTTCATGCTTGTACAGGTTATATGTGTAGATAACTTCTGTGTTTATGGACACACATATTGCATGTGATAACAGGATATTCCAGATTTTTTTAGTTACACTTTCTTCTTTCCTGAAAATAAGTAGCCTTAAAAAGAATCTGGAATTGTTCTTTTTCACATAAGAATGTAAAAAAGGTCTATGAGTCGTCTTAGTGTTGTGTTTTAAGTAATTAGCAAGTTCTATTAAGTGCAGCTGCATGATATTTTAATAATAGTTTATGAAGTTATTTGAAAGTAACGTAATTTTTAGCTGTTTGTCAGCATCAACCTCTGTTTTAGATGTGGAGAGCTGATCGTTGTTTATTTTCCAGGCCCATATATATTTCCAATTTAAAACCAGACATTCCTCTCTGACTCTTTTGTTCAAAGGTAGTATAACAAATAGCTGGTAGCAGACATAGCCTGTCCTCCAGACTAAACTCATCAGTAGACCTGTCCTTGTAGGTAGAGTCGCCATAGTGTGGGAATGGCTGTCACAAGGTGAAAACTCATGTCATAGGCCTCCTTTCCTAGGGGAAAAAAATAATTTAGGTCCCAGACCTATAAATCTCTCTGAAAATACATGTGATATATTGACTGTTAAGAGCTCTAAGTATCTTTTACAAAATATATACTTAGAAAAAGTAATGGATAAACTTTTCTGTTTTGCATGGACTTGAGAGCTAACAGCTTGATTTGGCTATCTCCGCTCAGCTAGCTCAGCAGAAGGAGTTGCTTAGGTAGAACTGAGCTACTTAATTCTTCTGTTAAATCAGGAAAACTGGATTTAGTTCTCAGAATTATTCTTGAGGAGTAAAAGTTATGACATAAATTACTTTCCAAAATTACTTTTCAGGTCTTTATTCCTACTTTCTGATGTTTGAGCAGAGCAGGAGTTAAAAATTACTTGATTGTAAGACAACTCTGTTGTACTTTCTGCCACATAAACTAAAGCCCTGGATCTGTTAAGCAAATGAAAATTTTGGATAATTGAATTATTTCATGTTTCTACTGACAATCAAAAGGCTGATACAGTTGCATCTTGCAGACACAGTCTTTGTAAAATACACATTTATAACTTGTTCCTTTTAGAATCTGCTTTATAATGCTGTAGATACAGATTGAAAGGAATAGTCCCTGTGATTTAGTTTTGGAACATTTTGATAATTTTTATTGCGATTTAAATAAGACACGCAAGATTTGTCTTGGATGTATATGGCTCAAGGCTAAGTGAATTTAATAGCTCAAATGGTTAGTAATTGGAGTGAAATGAACTGTCTTGAATGTTGCATTACTATTTAAAAGTGGCATTGTTAATACGAGCAGAATATCCAAGTAAGTGATTACAGTAAATCCATTTCTGTGCAGAGTTTTAAAGCTCTAGGCATAAACTCTTCGCTACAGAGAACCCTGTCCTGTGTTTTTGACAGCACATGTAAGATGAGTTTGAATGCTCCTCTCACCAAGGCAAGGTGGTAAAACTCCCTGAACAGCTATTCACCACCAGGAGTGATGGGTGCACAGTTCACCCCAGTTACCTTCCTTGCACTGTGGCTGCAGGATTAGGCAAGATGAGTCAACTCTTTTGCATGATAGTAGTAGAGTGGATGAGTGATCGAATTGGTGAACTTTCAGCAGCCTGTTGAAATAGATCTGGAGACTAGATAAATGAAATGAGAAGAAGATGGACATTTCATCTCCATGTAGGAAGGAGCTGAATTCATTCTTCATAATGTAAGGACTCTTAATTCATGGGATTGCCATGTTTTTACGATTCTTCCTTTCTTGCTTTCTCCTGATTTTCATAAGTAGTTTGGCTGAGGGAAATGAAATCTCTCAGTAGATTGAGTGTCTATCAAAATGCAGAAAATACAATACGATTGTGTGGATATCTGGTTTAGAAAGGCTTTTCTGTATTTTTTTTACTGCAGACTTTTATCAAAAACTAATTGCAAACATGAGAAAAACAAGAGACTCATGAAAATGAGGAATATATTTTATGTTGGAGAGGAAAATATAATTTTATCAACTATTTAATTTTAGAAGTATTAGAACTATAAAAATGTGGATTTATAAAAAAAAAGTCCTTCACCTTACTTCTTTATACTTCGTATATTTGCCATAATTTTTAGTTATACAGTTTAAATTGTATAAGGTATGGATGCAGCAGTTCCATTGTGACACGCACTTTTATTTATGAACCAAAGCATATTAATGTTCTTTTAGTGTCACAAAACCACATTTGTTTTAGCTTAAAAAAACTTGTGTACAAAGTGTACAATCTTTTTCAAAACTGCCTATCAAGAGATTAAGGAAATCTTAATTTAATTTTTTTTTTTACAGTAGTGTAAAATAAATGATATGCTTTTGAGTTGGAGTTGATTTCTCTTTAAGAGGATTTGATTTTCTACAAAACAAGAAGCAGCTGAGATACCAAAATGTGTAGCTTCTGAACTTGTTTTGTTTCAAGTCTAATTTTATCCTGATTATATAGGCTTACTAACATTGGTTTGGATACCATGCAGATAGTCTTACGCAATAAAGTTTTCCTGAGGCCATGAGGTAGTGCTCTGCCTCAGAAAGAATAGTACATGCTTGTCCTCTAATTACGTTTAAAAAGTAGTAAATTACAAATCAGTGAAGTCCTTTTAAACTTGACCACTTCAGTGCTCAAATACTACGGAAGAGTGACATGAAATGATGGTGGAAATGTAGAGTGGCAGGACGAGAATGTGTTGTAAGGTTGTAGAGAGCTCTTTACTCTTTAAGGAACAGACAAGGTGTTCAGGGGTATCTCACTGGACAGCAAATTTGGTTGCACATGTAGGTGCTCTGGTTGGGGCTTGTTAGAAACAGGATCTCTTCCCCTCTTCTTGCCCTTACAAAGAAAAAAAAAATTAAGTGATGATGGTAAGTTTCAAGAATTAAGCCTATGTAACAGTCTGTCATGGGTAACTGAAGCCACATGACTCTCAGAAAATATGTTTTGTGGCACAGCTGAGGTGTGCAGGTAGAAGACAAGGGCTTGGTTTTTCCTTTCCAGTTCCTACCAGTGAAGTGCAGCAGACACTGGAAAAGAAGTTAGGACTTTGCCACAAATTGTCCAAGTGTATCTGTAATAGAAACCAGCACAAAACCTGTTTGTAAGGTATTTTGTTTATACAGTACGGTAGACTTTGTCAGATGTGAAGTAAATCAGAAGTTTTAAAACATGTTTAGGAGTGTTTGGACAAGTTTATTGTCTGTTGTATCATTAGAACAGGGTTACCTTCACGCCTGAAACAGAGGGACTGAGGCTTCTGCCTGCCAGCAAATGATGTTTAGTGTTTTTGAAACTGAAATCATAAAGCTAGTCTGCTAAACTTAGGTTTAGGAGCCAAACATAAAGTCTATAGTTTTAACATTTTGCCTTAGTAGTCACTAAGGAGGCATTCTTCGAGAGGCATCAGTGTCATTCAGTAAAAAGACCCTTCAAAGCAGAAATAGTCTACAGAATGGGCAAAAGAGTAAAGCTTCTTAATTGTTGCTCAGGCAAATATTTGCTGTTCACTTCTGACTGTTGGATGTGTTTTGTATGTGTTTTCAGGGAGGAGGAGGAGAAGGCTGTTTTAAAACAAATGTGATGCTGAGCTTTGTCTTTGTTGAGATGTGGTGAACAGTTTTCTTTCAAGATGTCCTTACTAATAGCAGCATAAAGCATAACAAAATTTGGTCATGTTACTATATAAGGATATGTTTAAAGACATTAACTATTAGCTATTGTTCTGCTTTTTGTTTTCATTATTTCAAGTCAAGATTTTTGTAAATAATTTATTTCTCTTTATGTTTGGATATTCTCTTTAGCCTGTTTTGGAAAAAATATGTTAACTTTGAAATGAGTCTCAGTAGCATGCAAAGCAATGGAAAAATAAGGAGCATGACTGTTTGCAGTGTTCATTTTAATTCTCTCATAGAATATGAATACTAGCTCTATGCTTAATTAGCTAGATGGGTGTTGCTACATTGCTAGAGCCCTAGGACATTTTGGATTTGTGAATTTTTAGACATGATTGGTTTTTTACTGCAACTTGGTTTTCACTGAACAAAAGGAGGAACCTGCCTAGGAATGTTTGTTTGGCAAACTATGGACAGATCTTTGATTAGTCTTCATTCCTGTTGAAATACTTTTATTCATAATGGAAGACATTCATAGTTTTTATTTTAATTGTGAAATTTAATATTAGTTTAAAAGTTACTTTTTTTTTAAAGATGTTGTTACTACTGCTAGTATTTTGTGTTGTTAATTGCCCACTGTCAAAGACAGGGTTTTTGTTAAAAGTATACATGAATTTATTCAGCTATATGTAATTGCTTATTTTTTTATTGATTATACACTGGAAATATGTGAATCTCTTGACAAACATGAAACTTCTTCTGTGTTTCCTATGGAATCAGTAAAGAAGATCAACATTGTTCTTTAAAAAAAAAAAAATCTTAACTTTCTGTTACAACACTGCTACGGCCAAATACGTTAGAGTTAAGGTCAGGAGTTGAAACCTTGTTATTTGTTTCAGCACTGTTAAGTTTTCACTCAGCAGTTTGTCTTTTGACTTGTTCATAGTCTTAGTAGAAAAAAATCTTTGCATATACATATATGTATTCTCAAAGAGATTTGTACAAACTAGTTGTCTTTTACTTTACTCCGACAGGCTTTTATCTTATCTTATCTTATCCTTGGTATTTATGAGACACCAAATCACCCTCATGTCTAGCTATAGAACTTTATTATATAAATTCAATAGTTTTTTGTCTGTCACTTGTATTTTAGCTGAATGAGTCAGGCCGTTCTGCCTGAACTTTGGCCTCAGCCTCTTCATTGCAGGTGCGGAAGGTGTGCAAACAATCTGAAAATGTAGCTGATGAACTGAACTTCAAAGCTTTTGATGTAGTCAGCCTAAAGACAGCAATCACAGGGCCTACAATCATCAGCCATGCTCTTCCATAATCTCTCACAGTAAAAATAAATAACATGATAGAGCAATTTTTAGCACCATTGAAAGTGAGAAAAGGCAGGCAGTATGTATTTTTGCAGCTAAACTTAGTTTTGAGATGTTATAGTTCCTGTAAACAGGAGTGGATAATCGCTTTTTACAACTGAATACTAAATATGAAAAAACCAGTCGATTTTGAATAAACGTGAGATTTATATAAATTCCTCTGGGAATTTTATGGAAAATATAAGAAAATGATCACAAGAGTACAGAAAATAGTACCTAATAAAAATTATCTAGTGTCTAGTTTTGATATATTTAAGCATATTTATTTTGTTAGTTACAATGCTTTAGTGCTCTTTTTTTTAAAAAAAAAAAAGAAAAAAAAAACACCCTAAACAAGAAAACCTCTCTGTACTGACCTACTTAAAATCAATGAAATACTAGTTGTCATTTCATGTCTCTTGATTTCCTCAAGGGAAGACTTTGATAGGTGATGACTGCTCTCATAGGTATCCAGTCCTACTAGCCACAGGGCTTGGAGCCAGTTTTGAGACACATCCCTGTCTCTTATGCTGCATGTTATTCTGACAGGGGTTGCTAATGCAGATTTTCAGATCACACACATAAAATAATTGAAGCACTTCATGGGTGGTGGCTAGAGCTCAGACTGAGCCGAGTGAGGTGTAAATGCAAAGAAACCAATTAAAAAGAGCATTTGGCTGTTTCAGCAGGTGTATACTGCTTGCAGAGCCATTCTCTTTTTCTGCCAAAGAAAAGGCATTGGGCAGGATAGGATTATCTTGAGTTTGAGTCTTGAATCAGTAGCTGAAACATGATAATTTAAAAATAATTCTATAACAGAGAGTACGATGGAGAAATCTAGGAAAAATACTTATTCATGTGATTTACTTAAGTTCGGTATGAAGCATCTTGGGAACATTGCTTTGACAACATTAAGCTATTTGTATACTTCTGCTCTAGTAGCAAATATTAATGTAATGGATTAGAAATATTTAAGGAATGCCTGTTAATATTCTTCATTTTGCTGTACTGTCCCTCTCTATTTAGGTATCCATTTTGGCATCAATATTCTCATTTGTTCAAAGAAATCTATTGTGCTAATTGCCCATTTCAAGAGACCACTAGGCAAAGAGCAACTTCAGCTGTTGCGGGGGGATATCCCTGCATATCACAAACGGCAGAGCCTTGCTGCTTCATTTTGATTTTTGCTTTATAGACCCTTCACCAGCAAAAACAGTTACAGGTCTGTTTCCCAGAAGAGCAGTGACGATTTCACTGATTGCCTCCTGGAGCCTTTCAGATCATCTGGCTGGCCAAATCATGAACTCTTCTTCAGCCTGGCTCCGAGTTCTACCAAAGTGAGGCAAGCCAGCTAAACAGTTCAGGTACTAGTTTTATTTTAAACCAGATCTTTTCGACTAAAATGAGCAAGCTGCTCGCTTGAATAACATTACTGAAAGATTTGAAGAAGTAATAGTCTTAGAAAGGAGAGGGACGAGCAGCTGGAATCTCTTTCAACAGCGTATCTAGATGCAGAAAAGGATACCTGTCTACAGCCTTAGGCCATGGGCAGAGTACTCTACAAACAGCTGTGCCAGTTGATGGCATTATTACCACCCACCCTTATGTGCTCATTACTATTTTTCTTCTAGAGATTGTTACCCTCCCAGATCTATCAACAGAAGAAACCACTCCCATCGATCCCATATCAACTTCAAGCAAACTGTGCCAGGTTAGCTTAAATAGTGATGAATACCCATTTGTCAGGCAAGCCTGTTTATCGTTGCCTAATGTGGATGAGAGAGCACTCTGACATTTCTGACTTTCTGTTGGAAACTGTGTGGTAACATCCAGCTGATGGTTAGTGAAGAGCAGCTAGTGGCAGTACTATCTTCAAGTGGAAAAGCTCAGTCTGGAAGAGAATTGTGTCCATAAGTTAAAAACAAAAAGACCATTACTGAAGTCGCTTCATCTTCAAAGGCTCTTGCACCAATTTAGGTAATCAGGTTATTAAAATAATTTAAATTAAAGCAGTGCAGTTTTCTTGTTTAACTAATCAAAATCAGAACCTCTTTGTTCATTTTGCAGATGGACATATTTTTACCAGATGCAAGCATGGAGATTGGTAATAAATGATATTTTCCATTTTATATAGGAGTTATGAATTTGGACAGTAAATCTGTGTTAAATTCTAGGAAAATCAGTTCTTCAAACTGTTTTTGGTTGATTTTTTTGATAGATCTTGCAGTAAGTCTTTGCTGTGCCAGTTATATTAATAATATGATTAATTTTGTCATACATGGTTCTAGGACCTTGAAGTGCATTAGGTGATAAATCTCAGACAAATCTGAAAGCTTTGCTCTTCATAGCAGATCTTAAAGTCTATCTATAAGTGTTTATAAATGACTACTGTTTCCTAATGTGGTTGACACCTACATCTTTATTTGTTGGAGCCATCAAAGGAGGACAGTACAGTCACATTCTTTGTGTAGCGTTTTACATCTGTCGACCTGGCTCCTGAGTATGAGCTTATCATGAGGATTCATTTTAGTTCTAAGAATATGGATAGGGTCAAATGTAAACACTGAGGTAAGTTTTTAATGATTCGGAATTCTGTTAGCTAGGATGATTTTGATTATGGCAGTTAGAGGCTTTAGGTCTGACTTACATTGGTTCTGTACCCCTATAGGAATTTATATCTGTGTAAGTAATAACAGATTCTAACGTTTTGATTGAATTAAGTTGTGTTCAAGCCTTTTGGGTGGAAAGTGCTCTGAGATTGCCTTTGCATTTTTTAATGTATCCTACCTGGATTAATTGTGAGGAAAAGAAAAAGGATAAAAGTGAAAAGCTTTAGTCTTTTGCAAAATGTTTTTATTATAGTTCCTGATCCAATGTTGGACTTGCCTTCAATGTCATGTTACTGAAAGAATTTTTTACCAAGTCTCTAAACTTTCTTCTCTGCCTCATTCTAGGTTGTAGTGATGATTTAAATCTGTGCTTAGATTTAATGAAAACGTAACTTCTTATCCACCCAGTTTAATTTACCCTCACTCGTACTCTGCCTGAGGCTGACAGAAATTGTTCAGAAATTTGCATAGATCCTGTAGCACTCGTTTGAAAAATATTTATGAATGGTGGATTATCCTTTAAAAAACTTAAAAAGCTGGTTGAAATCTGTTTTCTGCTTTTTCCCAGATTTCTTTACCAAACTAGATTCAGCTTTTATTCCGTCTTTTACACAATTGTAGTCATTCATCTTCTAGGAGATCTTTTTCTTCATTTGTAGATTTGCTTAATTTCTAAAGTAAGCGTCAGAAATTTTAATAAAAAAATCATCTTATTGCTAACTATTTTATAATCAAAATGAACTATTTTACAATTGCAGTGTTGCAAATCAATTTACCTTGAGGCTTGTAATGTGTTTGCAGTGTGTAATTAATGGATGGAAAAATATTACCATTCATTTTAAGAAAAATTATAAATGCTTGAAAAATATTTGCTAGTAGTAATAGTTTTAGAATTGAACTTGTCAACCAAAAAAAGCCTGCAACTGATTGCAAGAGAGAGAAGGGCTCATTCTGACAGAGCTAATTCTTTTTTTCAGTTACATCTCTTTTACATGTTTAATAAGTTCTCTAATTTTTAATTAGAAGAAGTGAAGACTACTTGTTCAAATAGTGCAATATCATAGAATACCTTGTATTTTGGTTTTGTAGGAAAAGGGAGGTCTTCCTATGAAAACCACTAAAGTTGTATGTGAATCCTCCATAGATACGGTCTTATTACTTGAAAAAAGTTTGGAGAGATTTTTTCTGGAAATGGTCCTTCAATAGAAGGATCAGAAGAAAAATGTTCTTTCTTTCCCTCTTGAAAGCAGTGTAGCTTCTAAGAATGTATTTAAAGATAAGCTTTAAAGATATATAAGAACTCTGACTTAGTTACAGAAAAAAGATACTCTACAGAGAAAAAACATAAGCTTTCTGGCTTTATTTAACTGCTGTTAGCACCAAGACAAAATGAATACTGTCAACTGTACTTTTACCAATATACTCTGTTTTTCCTTGAGGACTGATAGGTTTAAATGTACTGATTCTCTCCTTGACTCTGTCAAACTTAGATCTGATGTTGAAGTGTTCGAAAGCTGCATGTGTCACAGAATTTCAGCAGACTTGATCTTACAGGTTTAACTTAAATATTCTTTCCATTTTGAAGTCTGTCATATGGGCATACCACAAAGAGTGTTTGGTTTTAGCCCTGATGTCTTGGATGGTGGTATGCAGCAAGTAACAGAATACTGAGAATAAAGAAAAATCCTGAAATGAATCCCTCCAGCTATGGGCTAGTAGAGTGCTTGAGAGACAAGATGTAAAGTAAAACCAGTATGTCTCCCTTTGATCAAAGGATAGATTCCCCACCACCACCCAGCAGGTGATTAACACATAAGTACATTCTCCCCTAAATGGACTCATTGGACAAAACTAAGTACCTGCTGAGCACCCACAAAGCGAACTTCAGTTAATAAACTCGTGTTAGAAATATTTCAAATGCTGTCTTTCTGCATGTGGATTGATGAAGTTATGTGATCTGATGCACGTAAATTGCTACTAAATTGTCTCAGAATATGAAATTCTCTGAAGGAAGAATTACTAAGCACGTTATGAAACTGTGCTTTTGTTTTCAGGAAACAAGCTCTTTCCACAAGTGAATTGTTGCATATTTTTCAGTTGTGTATGCTTTCTGTATTTGGAGAAACTCATTAATAATCAACTACACTATAAATTTTGAGTATGGTGAAACAATAGTGTAGGGTGTGGTTGTGTGAGGTTTTGTACATAAAAGCAGTTCAGAAACAGACTTGAACAGCTGGAAGATCGTTTTTTACTTCAAAAGTAATGACAGTGGGTGTTTCACTTTGTTTCTAGAAGTATAATACTGGGTTTAGAAATCCTTATTTTCTCACAGTTTCATCTAATTTTATTTATTACTTGCCAAATACAAATTTTTTGTAGAGGAAGGACATAGCACATGAAGCCATCACTGTCCTGAAGAATTTACAGTGCAGTAATACACTAAGTCAGTAAACTCTGTCATTGTCCCATTGACTTCTTTGAGGACAAAATTCACACAAGAACTTTTAAAATGGTCGGTATGTCAGCTTTGCTGTTCTCATTTTCATGATTATGAATTGCTTTCCAGTACAAATCAGTATATAATGGCCAAAATCTAAATTTAAAACACCTCTGCTGTACTTTGCTACTGGTGTGATAGAAAAATCTCATCAGTGACTGTCTTTTTAATAAGTAGCATCATGTGGGATGTCTGATAGAACATAATCTTCAGAAAAATTTTATTCAAAATTCATTGTAGCACAAATATTTTTATATGAAAGATAATCAAGCCATCTCTCTCACCAAGCAGGATCTGCCACATATCATCATTCAGAACAATGTATTTCAGAAAATGGAAAGCAGTAAGCTAATTACCAAGCAAACTATATTTTTCACAATTTTATTATGTGAGATTAAATGTAGATATACATGACATATACAGTTTTTGCTAGGATGCTGCTAACAATAATTAACTAAAGTATTTATCCTCTTACCCAGGAACTCTACATTTCTCTTAATATCATAATAGAATTTTTGAAATAGATAAAGATGTGTTGCCAGGTTCTAAACTAAAGTGAAATAAATAAATCATAACCAAAAGAGCTGCAAACATTCTAGAAATAAAAGTGTCAATGTGGTATTCTAGAAAATAAAGCCCCCAAATCTATAAAAGATGTGCTGGATATTGTCTTTATTACAAGACTGCATTGTGGTTGCCACAAATTGTGTGCTTTGGTATTGGTGTTATAAAGCAATTTTAGCAAGCTTCTGTAAAAGAGAAATATTATTTATCAACCAGTCACTTTTTCTTAGATCAAAAAGCAGTAGTTGGAATACAAAACCTCCAAATCTGCAGGAGAGATGTTTGACAAATTAATGTAATTTAGTATCATGGAATAAATCTGATTTAAAATCTTATTTACTTACAGTTTTTCTATATTTTTCCCACATATAGTGGATAGGATGTGCAGTTTGCATAATAATAACCTAATATTCTCTTGGCAAATGCTTCAAAGATTAACGATCGGGTACTTCCAACACTGGTGTTTTTAAATAATGACAGATGAATAAAAGCTTTGTAGTAAAGAGAAAACTGGTGCTGAGATGCAGAATGATTTATTCTGTGTATTGGGAGGCTTTTTCAGTAGTAGAAAAGCTGTTTTTTTCTTCAGTGACTAGTTTTGTATTGTTTTATGATTTTAGCTCAAAGTCTTGTCATGATATAGCTTAACAAAGCATCACCAAGTATCCTGATGTGCAATCCTGACTGCCAGTCACTTGGTACCTAAGCAGATAGGCACCATCCTGAATGTCCTCAGGGTGAATTCTTGTTTGCATTTCCTTTACAAAAAGCCTGGGGTTGTTATTACACCTGCTGCTGTTCAGTGTCACTGACCTCGCACCTAATGTACAATCAGGTGCTCTTTTTTAACAGGCAATCTGGCATTCAGCCCACTTAAATTAGGTTCATTTGTCATGTACTCCTATCTGCCAGCAAGCAAACTGGGGAAAAAGAGGTCAAAGTAGGGATTTTTCAAATGTAAATTGTTTCCTGGAAGCTGCTGTTGAAACCCAGAAGTGTCATTCTGAATGCATGTTGCTGCTTGCCTTCTTTCTTAGCAAACTAATTGTCTTTTACAAGCACTTGCTTTTCAGAATGTCTTTGCAACAGTTTTGTATGAAGTTGTTGCATGCACATTTTTATTGCCAAATATTGTTACAAGCAATAAATAAATCACTGCTCTGTATTAAAAGCATACTTTGCCCAGATGCTGCTTTCACATACTGGATTAAAATGGAAAAAAAAATTAGTTTTAAACCACTTACAGGAAGTGGTATCATGCAAAAGACTGGTTTCATTTCCAAATATCTTGTTGCAATCAGTGCTTTTGTATATGGGATGTGTACAAATATATATTACAATATGATATTAAATCTACATTTTAAAATTATTTCATTTTGTCCCCCTTTATGGTGGTTGGCTAATTTAATCACATGGGCCAACATATAAGTAGCATGGTGAGATGCAGATTCTGGTAGTAAATTAGTGGTAATTAACTTCCTGATTAATTGCATGGATTCTGTTAAATTAGTAAAATTTTCGGTGCCTGCGACAACACTACAACTTCTATAAGGTAGTGATCCTTGAATCAGGATTATCACAGCAAGAAACAGCTATTCCCAGTAACGGAGATGGAGCATGATGAGGTGGGCGGAAATACGCTCTCTTCCTTGTGGATTAATAATTTACTTCTAGTTTTGCCGTTCTCTTATGAAGGAAATGAAACTTCATCAAATAACTGTACAGAATTGTGCTTGGATCAAAATGAATTAATATTGGCTAAGTAATGTGATGTCTTTGGCTTCTGCTTTGTCATTTGCCCTGTCAGTAATAAGGAGGGAAGAAAGTCTCAGGTTGATGATTATGTGGGTTATGTCCAAATGAAAGCGGTAGGTGAACTGTATGCTAAGAGTTAATTTTAGGGATAGAATTAGGACATGGGGACGACAGCAAAGGACTGAGAGATATAAAAATAGTCATTATATTTTTACTGTCCAAGTTATTCTTTGGTGGATCTTCTCCACCACTTTTTTGAGGTTTCTTTTGTTTCCATTTTCTCATTTCTATTTTCTTATGTCTCTGCACCTTAATCTTTCTTCATGGCTTTTGTCAATTCTCAAAAATCCCTGATCCTTCAGAACAGTTTTGAAAAATTGTTCATTTGTTCTCCAAAGCTAATTGAAACTACACTGGAAAAGACGTTTTGTCCAATTTTTCTTCCACTACTTTTTTTAAAGAATCGTCTAGTAGCAGATGGAGAATTCTGACTTAGTAGGGTTAGAAATATGTAAGACTAATGTAGTAAGGTACAGAATATAAAATATAATAAAATACATAACAAGGTTAGAGATTCCTTAGAAACTGCTGTTTTGAGGTGGTGAACAAGTAATGAGTACGTATTACATACCATATTACGTATTAAATCAGATATATTGCATTTCAATTTTGAATTGGGGAAATCACTAATTTTATTCTACACATCTTTTTCCAATCTCTCTGATTAAGAAGACAATAAAAATTATTTAAGCAGGAAATTATGTCATGGTCAGTCACTTTTAAGAAAATTCTAACTTTTATTATATAATAAGTTTTTATATTATTTTTTTAATAAAGTTTTCAAGGTTAGTAACACCCTGTCTACCATTTTTCCAGTTGGTGAAAGATAGACTAGAGTCTTGAAGAGTTTGAAAACTCTGCTTAGAATTTAACAAATTCTAAATAATTTGCAAAAGCTAAGTAGAAATCAGGAAAGGTGTAGAAAGTAGTACGTAAGATAAATTCAATTACCTTTTCTGTCAGTGTGGATGGATTATCATCCACATTTACATTTTTGATTTAAAAGAGCCAGGAGTTTGTCTGTCAAACATCATCTCTGCTGGTCTATCCACGCTAAAAAGATGGTTAAGGGCTCGTAATTGGCAGAATCTTAAGTTTACTTCAAATATAGCTTATTCATAGGAATCCGTCTTACTGTGCTCCCTTGAAATAAACACATGCATCATTATTTCTGTTTGTCTACTTTGCTGTAAAATATGAAGAAGAGATTCTTAAAAACTCTATTAATATAGAGTGCACAGTATAAAATTATTCATATGAAATCAGGAATGACTGGTGTGTGGTAGAATAAGAATTCTAGATCCTTATTGCTAATTTCAAAGGCAATTGCTGAAGTCGATCTTAAATGCTTGTTCTCACTTTAGCAAGTTCTGGCAGGGACAATGTTGTATTGTATAGGACATCTTGTCTGATATCCAAAACAGGACAAAAATTTGGAAACAGTGGGATGATTAGGCATTTATTAATCCATAGGGTGTGCACATAGTTTAAATAACTTTACAATGTGAACATCTATGTGTTTTAGAGTCAATAATCAAAAGCTTTGCAGATTTAGGAGAATGAATTCCAGTTTAGAACAAAAGGAAGATGTCATAAAAAAATCTTAACATAAAAGTGGAATATGGTATCATACAGCACACCAAGGTTTACATTTCCGAGTGCTTTTATGTACCCTATTCTGAACACAAAGCCCAGTATGTGCATGCAGATGTAAGTCAAACATCAACGAAGGTTTGTGCACATATTTTTGCATCTGGGTTGGAAAACGTTCATTTCCCTAAATTCTTGTGACTCAATGCATTTATGTTCATTATCATTTTGGTTTGCCAAATATCATTGACAACAGATCCGTTAATCATGTGCTTACAGATACCAAGAAATCATATACTCTTTTCATCACTGTGTTTTTGTCATTTGAAATCTAGTAAATTTGCCTTTTCTTCTGATTTTCTTAGAAGTGTACACTGTTTGCATTACTGTGGTGTGAGGAGTGTATCATGGTGAAGAATATGACCAAAATACCAGTACACCATCAAAGAGTTCCCAATGCTAAAAAAATATGAGAGGGTTTGATTCACCAGATTTAAGCTTTCTTTATGTCAGGGCAGAAATCAGGCCTACCAGATTCCAGATCAGGTCTGTAGCATTTTCCCAAGGGTTTGCCACTTAGTAAAAAGAAGGCCTGTTGCGCAGAAGCCTTAAAAGTATAAACTCAGCTATTTCGGTTTTGTGGTTAGGACAGTGCTGTTTATTGAGTTTCCAGGTAGGAATCTGGTAGGTTATCTAGCACTCAATAAATTATTGTATGGCCATTGAGCTAAAAAAATAAAATCAAGATGCTTACAGTGTCGTCATTGGAAATTAGTCAACTCCTCAATCTGCTTATTTAAAACAATATTAGAAAAATGATGAGGTAACTTCTGGCATATTTTGATTTGCTATTCCTGTTTACAACAACTTCAAAGAAAACTCATTAATTGCCCTGCCATATATGCTACATTTTGTTGATTTATTTTTATGTTTGCAAGTACACTGCAAGCTTGAAAAAGTAAATATATTGTGCTATTTAGATTAACGAGCTCCTAATTGTTTTAGCTTGTGAATGCTTGAAAATTAGACATGAATTGAAACATAAATATATTAGAGTTTGGGGTTGAAAGAATAAATGAAATGGCTTTTTTTTTTTTGTAGATGTATTTTTTTATTGTACTATTTTATCTTCCTAACATGTTTAGGGAAGTCTAAATCTAAATTCCTTTGGCCAATTGGCTTGACTTTCCTGCCAGGATCAGGGGATTGAGTAGTTGTACCAAAGTTTTTTATTCATCCCTATTTACACAGAGTGACTGGAAGCTTTCAGAGTCAATCATTCCAATCACTTATACCTGAACTGAATCCACGTGAATGTAAATCCATTTGGCATTTACCCATCCCATTTAATTTGCATATTTAGCTATGTGATTTGTATCTTTTTTTGTAGGCACGGTCAAATAGTGTTTATTATTTTGTGAGACTAGCTCGACCAGTAGCATCTTCTATGAGTCAGTGGAAGAAGGAGGGGGTTACAAAGGCCATACACAGGAATAATGCATCAATTTGCTTTTCATCTACAGTTTAAGCAGAACATGTGCCTGCCTACGTATGTGTCAGTGAATGTCTCTTTAACTAGCTGTGTGGTATGAGGGCCAACGTGATGAGGTAGAGCATGCCAGTTTTCCTTCCCAAAGGATCTAGTTGTTCACATTGGCAGGAAGTTTTACTTACCAAAGTGGTTAGCAACTGGCAAAGTGAGCACATCCAGGTCTGAGGTATTCCTTACACACATTTCTTCATGGGAATTTCTTATGTTAACAAAGGTACAGTATGCAGTGTGCTTAATATTCTGTTTTATTTATCAAGGCAAAGAAACAACTGTATGTGTAAGGTCAATATACAGTAAAAGTTATTTTAGGTTGAAGGTCAATATGTTGGTCCTTGTGGTTTGTTGTTTAAATCTTTAGAGATTTTGCATATTAGCAGCTATTTCCTGGAAGCAATAGGAATGATGTGAAATCCTCGAAGGATTTTCACTTTTAGTTTTCTCTGTCTTCCTTTTAGTGGAGAATGGTACTCATCCTCCTAAAATTTCTTAGTTGTAATGTTTATATACCTTTTGAAGACTTTTATGTTTTGCACATGCTAAAGAAAATGTGAATATGTTTTTAAAGGTACACAGATCTCATTCATATAAAAACTGAATAAAATTAGATCAATTCAAGTGTTATGTTTACAAAACTTTTACTCTCTTCTCATCTGCACCAAATATAAAGCTACGGAATGTCCGTATTTAAGGTAGCAAGTCCAGGGAATTCTCTCCTTCCTCTCATGGACATGATGTTACAGTGCACAGTCCTACAGTTACTTTTCACTACTGCATTTGATCTACATTATTTTTATTGAAGCTGCTATGTTTTAAAACTTTTGCCTAAAGGAACAGGTTTCTCCAGATAATTCATTGAATGACAAAGTTAATTTCTACTCTTCTTTAAAAAAAAAAAAAACAAAAAACCACAAAATTGTTGTAATCTTATCCAAAACAAATGAAAAAATAAACCCTGCACCAAAGAGCAGTTTAAAGGTACCAGAAATAGTTTATACAAAAAACCAAATCACTTCTTGTTAATATTGTTGTCAATATTAAGACACACCACACTTTGTCTTAAGATTTTTGATAGGACAATGTTGTATTTAGTAGTTTGTGATCATTATGACAGCCTGGCTGTTGAAAGACCATCTCTGTGGTTATCGGGAGGAAATCACAGTGCATCATCTGTAGAACAAGGCCTTGTTTTGGCTCACAGCTGTCCTTCTGGAAAGGGAGCATAAAACTTTGAAAGAATGTTACTGCTAAATCCATCCTTTCACCTCAGTTACAAGTTTTCCTGTATGTGAAGTTTAACTGTGGATGAGTTATTTCCACAATAAGGCTCCTGTGTTAGCAGTTTTTGAGGCTTGCTATGTGTTCTGCTATCACTATTTACTCGGTAGGATGACAGCAGCTGTTCTTTGATTGAAACATGAAGAAAGATGTGTTGAAGTCAGATAAGCATCATTGCTAAAGCAGCTTTACCTCCCAATTTGCTGACCTTTGTAATATGGCTAGTAATAAGGAATGCTGAAATTGAGCTTTGTGCTTGATTTAAATTATAATCTTACAAGGTACGTGCAGATCTATCTAAAGAAATTTTTCTTCACGTATCTCTGCTTCTTGAGACAAAATGCACTTACGTCATTGTAAAATGAAAGGCACAGAGTAAGAGGATGTCATCTGACCCTTAGTAGTGGTTCTGTATAATTTTTTTTCTTGTCATTCCTATGATTATGATTTGCCTTTTTAATGGCTTAGCAGTCTTTTTTTTGTTGTTGTTATCTGGTGATTTGTGGTTGGACAGCAGTAGGTTTTTTTATCTTCATTTCCAAAGCTGTACTTGTAAGACCACATTCAGCAGCAGATTAGTCCTCAAATACCTTGGTTCAGTTTTCAGAGTTGCTGCCAAATAGGCCTTCTTTCATGGATCGTTTTATACTTTATGATACTTATAATTAACAATTACTTATAGCAGGTCTGCTTCTGTTTTCTGCACAGTGAAAAGTAAGCCTTACTGATACAAAATACTAATGAAGATAAGCAGCATAAAAATTTACATGAAACTTTCTATCTTATTTTTTAAATGCTGTGAAGTATAGTGGGCAAATAGTCTGTTGGTGAAATGATCCCAAGTGCTTTGGCAGACACTGAAGATTTTCAGAACTTAAGTAGGGCTAAAGAAATGCTCAGATCTGGTTTCTTCTGATCTTGTTTGATTTTTGATTATGTACAATGATGAATGGCATTCTTTTAAAAACAGAGTACCAGCTCTAGTGTCTACTTAAATCCACTGGATGCCATTTAAATTGCATTAGGAATAAATGGGTCTGGTAAGGTACATTTCCAAACAATAGATGAGATGAGAAACTAATCTCCCAGCTTTTTAGTGACTTTAAAAAATATGTGTCATTGCTAAATTTTCTTGCCAGGGAATTGAACCAGTAAAATTTTCAATTCATCTCTAGACTGGGTTTGACTGTGATTGAAATTGTGTTTCGGTTTTAGTTCAACAAAAGTCAAAACATTTTCAAAACCACAAAACTTCATACTCAGTTGCAGTTTAAAAAAATTTAAACTTCTTTTCAACAGGGTTTAGCTTGTCTCCTTGATGATCTATTTCTAATCTTTCTGTTGTATTTAATAAATATATTTCTTTGGTATTTTAAAATTGCAATACACTCAAATGAGCATTTTCTGACATTTGCAGAAGCTGGTTTTTGAATCTTTGTGAACTACCTCATGTCTGTATTGTTATAAAAATTAACTGTTGCATATTTGTGTACATATAGATACTTTTGTATATTTTTAGCCCTGAGAATCTAACTCACACATTATCTGTAGTCTGAGATAAATTATTCTGAGGACTAAATCTTTGAACAAGGCATATTTCTTCTTAAGATGATAACCACCCAAATAAAACCATATCTTACCTGAGATTCCTCTTACAGAATAGTATTTGTACAAACTTTATACATTGCATAAAAATGAATGATGAATCTTTTTAAAAGTGTGCTCATAACATTTCAAACTAAGGATTTTTTTTGGTGGTGTGTTAGAGCACCTTGATTTGAGTATGTACCCATTGTGACACTTTAAAGGAACATGCCTGTTGTAGCTACTTGCAAGCTGCTATGTGACTAGCTGCCATGGAGCAAATTACAAATCCGAAGAAAGCATTCTAATCTAGGTTCTTGGTTCTGTTCCTTTCTGGGACTCACAGACCCCATTATCTTTAAAGAACTTTATAGTATGCAGAGGATCTAGGAGGAATGAAAAGAGTGAGTGAATTAAAGTCCACTTAGTGGGAAATTCTTGAAAACGGTTTGGTGAAATACTGTGAGATCATTCTAGGAAAGCAAAGAATTTACAGTAAATTTACAGCACATAAAGAAATTGTGCTTTATTTAAAATCCTTCAAACTTTTAATAAGACTTTAGTTTATTTCTAAAAAGGTCCAGTGTCAGTTCCAACCAATTAGCCTAATGAAAAGCAATTAGAACATCCCTTTTTGCAAAGAGAATTTTCAGGCTTTTTTTCGCCTTCATTGTTTTTAAACAGACAGACTCTAAAGTATCTTGGCATAGCTACACTCACTGTATCCATTATCACTCTTTCTTTTCTCTTACATATTAGTGAATGTAAACCAAGACATTTTTAGCCTCCCTGGTTTTCATTCAGTTTTTCAAACAAAGTGGTAGTGACTAAAACAGTTCTATCAGCCTCTCAAGGAGGCCAATTTAAGTTTTGGCAACTTGCCATAAACATAAAAATACTATTTATTTATTTATTTATGTGGAGGGGCTAAGATGGGGCAAGTGCCCCTTTTTGTTTTCTTAAACAAAAAGAAAATTTCCCCTAGCTTGAATCTTCTTCAATAATAAATCACTTTTTTTCAAATTTGTAATTTAATTAAACAATAACAATAATTAAAGGTATTGAAAAGAGATTGCTAAATTGAGTACCCTAAAGCCATCGTAAGGTAGAAAGCAGATCTCATGGTGTTTAATTGCATTGTATTTATATCCCAGTGGTTAAAAAAAAAAACAAACCACCTTTGTCTTTTGTTTGCATATTTTAGTCTGAAAACTAATTCATATAATTATTGATTGTTAGCATTCAGACCCTGTTTTAAGAAATGTCTGTTTTCTTTGCTATTTCCTAAGTTGAGCCGCTGTTAGAACTTAAAGTTGAAATTCCAATTTGAAATTTTGTGTATGTAGCTTTGACTCTACTACCCAGTGTAGTGTGAGCCCCTGCTTGGTTCCTAGGTGTAATGCAAATCTTGAAAGAGTCTATTTTCAAGTCCTGGCTGCATTTGTACCTAGGTAGTATTTTCTGATAGGACTTCAGTTCATGGGAATAAAATAATCCATCTCCATTTCTGAAAACAGTTTGCAAAATTCCCACCTGATTTCTGAATCCAGCCCATCAACTGCATATTTGGATTGAAAGCTGGTAATCATTTTGCCCTACGTGAATGAAAAGGCTGACACCTCAGCTGGTCTCTGGTTTTTATTTTCTATACTTTAAATAATAGTGGTGCTTTTTTAAAAGAAGATTCTCAGAAGCATTGATATCACACTCATTTGCTTTCTCCTTATTTGCTTTTTCCCTGATAAAAAATATTTGTGTCTTAAAATATGAAAATAAAAGTCAATGGAATCAAAAAGTGTATGTTCAGGTTAGTAGGATCGTCTATGATGTTCATCTTTCAGCATAATTTTTAAGCAGTATGGTGCTTCCTTTGAAACACAGATCAGGGATTTTTGATGATTTAACAAAGTGCACGTTATGGAGTGACTGATAAAAGACTTAGAAGCAGATGTGAGTCAGAATACAAGAAACCTTATGTATCATGGATAAGTTATTAGAGGGATCCTTTAAGGAATGTGATACACTGTAGATTTTAAAGGTTAGAAATAGCATCCTGCTGTATTTTGTACTTTTAGGAACTGATATAGCTGCACAGACTGTGCAGGCTGTGAACTGGTCCCTATTCTTACGGTATAAGTAACACGTCTTTAAGTATTACCCGGATCCCCATTTCCCAGGTGGCCTCTGCCATGGATAACTGCACTGTTCTAAGAGGATCAATCTTACTGAAATAGAGCTGACATTTCAGTATGTTTCTTGGAGCAAGGCAAGATGCTTACTGTATGTTTTTTTTGTACCATCTGAAATAATGACCAGAGAAAATTCACCCTAGGTGAACGATAACAGTTCTTTCTTTCAGTATGTTATTAATGTCTAGCTTCTTACTAGAAAATGAAATTAAGTAATTTTGAATGTTGTTACTCACAAATTGGGATTCTATAATGCAGATAAGTCTTCACTATTCATAGACATTCTTCTTAAAGCACTAACATGCTAATTTTCGTTCTAGATTTTAGTATGGTATTGGTTTAGATAATTTTCTAGCTGAATCTCAAAAAAATCACAGAAGTTTGCAGAATTTAATGCAGCATTTCATACCTTATGGAGATGAAGTTGTGTGACACTCTGCAGAAACAAGTTGTCCTGAGATGTTCATCGAGTTGCAAAGCTGAGCAGCTTCTGGTGGTGATGGCCTAACGTTCAGGTATAGCTGAATAGTGCTGCAAGGTGTTACAGTATGTTACTTGTATATGACTTTGGCCCAGGGCTGAAGCTGAAGCTAGCATTTTGGTCTAGAAGTAGGCATACATAGTCTCTGGGGGATTGGAGCTCCATGCTTGTGTGCCTACAGCAGCCCACTCCATGACAGGAAATCAGTGTAGTATTTCCAGATTGCTTCCATGTTACAGCAGTCCATTCTAGAGGACACAATGCCTTCACTGTGGTGGCTAGAAAAGTCATAGCTAAGAAGAAAGGTTTGACATTTTCTATCCAGTCAAAAGTTGCTGCTTATATAGGATAAGTGATGGAAAAACAGTACCAAGGTTGCACACTGCTCTAAAGAATGCATGAGTAAATGTCTAGCTTGCATGAGCTGAGAAACATATCCTGGTTACTGCTGTCCTGGTCTTACCTGTGAAGAATTCAAGCCAGCTCCTTTTTATTTGCTTTACCCATTGAGAAATCATTATGATAACACTGCTTCTGACAAAAAGTTAGATTGTCTGCTGTCCTATTAGTGGTATTACCATTTTAGCTTGTCATCAAATGACCATGACATTTTTCAGGATGGTAGAGCTCTTTAGTTTCATATCTATCTCAGGTAGTCATTTTTCTTGATATTCTGCCTCACTTAAAAGTCTCCATTGTATTTTTTGCCGGAGTCAGTGTGTTTTAATTTTTTCCTAAACCATTCAGTCACATTGCTAGTATTATTTTAACTTTTGTTGATTTTACTCAAAATGAGGTGTGGCTTGAAGTGTCTTGGTTCAAATATACATCGTTTAAGGGTGGATAGATACCCTTTCTGGATGACAGGTGTTACAAAGATAAACTACTGTCATATGCCCTAATATTGTTTCTGGAGATGATTTATCAAGTGATTAGCAGAGCTGTCAGAATTAGCTTATATTTATTTCCTAATCTAGAAAGATTTGTTTAAGCCACTGATTTGTCTCTCTCTAATTCTAAAATAGTGATCTCTACTGGTTCCTGTGGGGAGATAAGGCACAGATCTCTGCTTTCCAAGAGGTAATTTTGAAGCATGAATGCTTTCCCTTTAAAAAATAGTAATGAGAAAAATGTCAGTGGAAAGGATTTTCTAAAGTAAAATTTTAAAAAAACCATTACATATGACTTTATGAAATAATATTTTTGGTTATTTTGTGCAGTAGATTTTTCTTGGAAAATATTTGCTTTTTAGTGATTACAGATATGTGTGGCCATTTGATTAGTTTATGTAGAGTTCTGTTTCATGTGGAACCTTAACTAGCCTGGACTTTACAGAATTTATTAAGTTCACATCTGGATTCCTCATTTGCAGTTTGTTTTGGAAATAGAATGTTTTCTATATTACTGTCAATAATTACTTGGACATACAATCAGTATTAAGAATTCATGAACATGACTGTTGTGGTTTCAGATCTATATTTGTTGATTTAAAAGAAAAAATGATGCAAGATAAAGAAAATTGTTGTAAATTGGAGCTCTTGGTATCTTCTTTTAGTAGTTAAACCTTATATACTTGTTCTGGAGGAAGGATTTGAACGTTAGTAGATTTTTAGAGGCAAAACTGAGCAGAAAATTGTGAACAAAATTAAATTTTTGACTTTTTTTAATCCATTTTGTTGCTGCAGTTTCCATGCAAACATATGAAAATGTGATAGAAGGGTTGTTGTGGTTTAGCCCAGCTGACAACTAAACACCCAGCCACTCACTCACCCTTCCCCACCCCTGGAGAATGGGGAAGAGAGTTAAAGGAGAAAAGAGAAGGAGACTTGTATGTTCAGATAAGAACAATTCAATAATAATAATGGTAAAATGGTAATAATAATAATAATAATGTTATTATATGAAAAAATATAATAATATATGCAAACAAGTGATGCACAGTATAATTGCTCACCACCTGGTGACCAAAGCCTGTCCCATCCCAGCAAACAATCCTGAAACAGTTAAGTCCCAAAACGACAATCCTGGATGAGAGAGAGGCCTGAAAAGAGTGCAAGAGAGAGAGAGAGCTCTGAAAGTTCGAGGGTCCAAGAGAACCCTCAGAAGAGAATTTGATCAATCACAACTTCCCAGTCAACCCTCATCTATATACTGGGCATGACATTGCCTGATATGGAATACTCCATTGGGCAATTTGGTCCTCAATCCTATGTCTATGTCTATGTTTAAATCATAAGGGGAGTGAGTTTTGGACCCTTTGTCCCAGCTGTGCTCCCCCCCAGACTGTTGCACTCCTGCACACTGGCAAAACGCAGAAACCTGAAAAGTTCTTGATGTCTCAGCACCAACTATCAATATCAGTGCGCTATCAACATTCTTCTCATAACAAATCCCAGACTAAATCCAAAACACGGAGCTCTTCTAGCTGCTCGAAAGAAAAACTAACTCTGTCCCAGTCAAAAATCTCAGGACAAAGATTTTAACTGACAGTCTAAGAGAAGTTTCAGAAATTGAAGGAATCACGCTTCCTTCTAATGACATTAGGGAGATGGTTTAATCTTACAGTGTGAGTGTTCTACTGTTGAGTTCTCATATGAACAGATTAGACATCCATCTGAGACGTTTTTATCGCATCGATTCATTCCCTTGGAAAAATGCAGGCTTTTACTTAATTTAGAAATGATTCCAAGTGGCTTGTCAAGATTACGTCTTGCATGTGAATTTTAGCTGGGATTATGTTACATGGAAGTGACAATTTTTAATAGGCATGGTTCAGGTGGTACTGCAGAAAATGAGTAGCTCAGCTTAATGGCAAAAGCTTGACATATACATGTGTAGCAAGCAGCTCTAGGGGCAATCTGTAGATAATGTACTCAAATAGTGCACGTGTACATAAAAAGTAATATTTAAAGAAAAAATTACTGCCGGTTTATGTTCTTAGAGAATAGGCATTTGTATATAAACCATCCTCATGTCTGGGGCGCGTCACAACCAAGCGGCAGCTCAGATCATTTGTAAAAGCATGCTCTTTGATGGACGAAAGGGAAGGAATACTTTCTGAGCCAAACTTGACTATTGCTCAGTATTGCTATGACACTTGGTCCCATCCTGACAGACTTCAGGCTTAAATCAAAGTTTTACATAAAGCTTAGAAATAATATTTTGTTGAAATTTTTTACTATGCCTTATAGCAAACAGATTTTTACTTTGACATTCCTACTTGAAGCAGTGCTAACTTCAAAGTCAGATGAGGTTGCTTAGGCCGTTGTTTGTATAATATAATTATATTATACAGTTATATAATAATTTATATATTTGTCTATCTGCACTTCATGCAAGGAAGGATGAGGTGGGGATGTTGTGGAAATGATGATAAACTGCCAGATGTAACTGAAAGGGCTTTGCTGGCATCACAAGTTCTATTTAAATGATCCTTCTCAGCAGGAGGACTCGAGGCTTGTATCAAGGAGACTTTAATTCATCAACAGTGTCAGTCAGGAACAGAGAACTCAAGAATCAAACTCACCTGCATATCTGGAGATCATTAAATGCCCTTTTTCTATAGGAGATCAAACTGCTGTGAAAGGAACAGAGCACATACCTTCCCGGTGACTCCACCAGTGCCACTACACTTTGGTATGTGAATTTATTAGAGCAGTCAGGAGAACCCTATGAATGGATGACTTCTCTGTATTTGGAACCCCTGAATCTTGTCTTCTCTGCTTTGATTTCTCCCTTTAGATTACTGGTAACACTATATTGGCCAACTGTACAGTACTTTTAACCGTCTATTAAGAACTCAGATGATAGTAACTAATTTAATGTTAGGCAGGTAAAAGGGTATTTGATCATAGTAATTTTGCAATAATTATTAACTGTTACCTGAAACAGAAGAGCTTCAACTTCCTTTATCAATAGTCTGGCCTGTCCATTTTCCTAGCTTCATAAAATAGAAATAAAATGAACTTGCAAAACTGCTTAATTTTGAAGGTATTTCATAGGAGAACAAGGCATTCTGACTAATCTTAGTTTATTATTTTATAGCTATATGATATGAACAACTAAAAAATACATGTTGGAAGACAGCGATGATGCACAGAACAGAGTATATGGAAAATACAAAATACCGAAAAGACTTTTTTATTATCTGCAAAAGCTGATCTAAGTCTGTTGGTGCTTCTGTGAACGATGGCCCTGCCCTTCCCTTGACTCCTGGCTTCATGGTCTTTTTGCCATTATTAGTACTGATGCTGAGCTTGTGGGTCTGACTGCACACTAACCCTTACCGAGACTAAATAATAATGATTGCTCTGTTGAATCAGTGAGCTTATCCATCTCACCAGTTAGCCAAATGAATAGTGATGCCAAAAAAGACCAATGATGAGAACTGCAATGCCAAAAAAGGCCAATGATGAGAACTGCATGGCTGTGACTGGGAGGTGGGAGGAACAGGAGAAGGGGGCATGGGAAGGTAGAATGTTCTCTGTTTAGCAGGAGAGTAGATAAACTGAAGGCAATTGTAAAATTATATCCATTGGCATCAATTGTAATATTCAGAGTTGCTGCAGGTTTGTGCTGTTTTAGGAATATACTGCTAAAAGAAACAAAAAAATAATCCAAGGAGTTTGGAATACTAATGTGTTCAATCAATACAGGTTTTTTATTTGCTTTAAACAGTTCACTAACATGAGGTCTTTGCATTTTACCTACATACCAATTCTTTAAAGGTCAAATGCA
Source organism: Tauraco erythrolophus (assembly GCF_009769465.1). Lineage (NCBI taxonomy): Eukaryota > Metazoa > Chordata > Aves > Musophagiformes > Musophagidae > Tauraco > Tauraco erythrolophus. The sequence continues at coordinate 14,921,742 of NC_141476.1, forward strand.
AATTCTCCCTGTAATATCTTTACTGATTCAGCGTAACGAAAATGGAGTTTTCCCATCATTGCAGGCTATATATCATACAGACTGTTCTTTCTTTGGATAGATTTCAGTTGTCATTTCTTATATATAGCGCTTGAAAAATTATTCCTAACCAGAAGTTGAACTTCTGTAACAAAGTGCCTATTCATTAGACATGATATTTCCTGGATATCAGAAGGGTATCTGCAGTAGCCTTCTATCAAAGAAAAGATAAGATTCCTCCATTCCTTGTGACTGAGCCAACCCCAGCAAGGAAAAAATAGGAGTTTTGTATCCTGTTGCAGGTAGTTAAGTCAGTTACTTTACATTTGGCATTAATAAAACATTTCGTTCAGTTGCAGATTAATCCCTAGCAACAGATGTCTTTACCTAGAAATGCATTAAATATTTTAATTTCAAAATTTTAGCTGTATTAAATATTCTTACAATTGAATTAGCATCAGATTTAAATATGCATTATTTTAAACACATAGAAAGTTAAATGGCTGATGTTTTCCATTTTTCAGATCTGGAAGATTATAAATACTTACAGCCTTTTCAGTAAAGTCAAAGTTGATGGAAATATAATTAGTTCTACATAATAGGCCATACAAATTGTAGAAAAAAGGATTTGAAACCTAAACAAACCAAAAATATATAAATAAGCAACAACCATTCATCTGCTGTAATTTACATTCCAAAAGGTGACCTACACTTTAAAGCCTGGTTCCTCCAGTGCTCAATAAAAAGAAAAGAAGTCACAACAAACTCTCTGACTTGCCATGACAATCCCCTAACATGGAACAGAAAAAGGTCTCTGAGATGATGCAAATTGAGAAGCGCTTCATTATGACACTAAGTTTGATAGGTCTTCCAAATAACAAAAACTCTTTTAGAATAAAATGCTTTTTGCACAGGTTTCTTTATTCACTGATTATTTTCTCCTAATATGATTAATAAAATTTAGTCAGATTTTAGAAGTTTAAAAATAGTCTTGAAAACTATGGTTAAATTGCTTTGCTTAGGTGTGTAAAAGAGTGAGCCCACACTCAACTCATGGTATTTGGCAAGTCTGTAGGCATGGATTTTGCATCAGATTATTCTGTGTTCTTACAAGAGAAGGGTCAAATGTTTTTTTTCAAAGTGGTTTGATTTAGGCATTGTTTGCTTAGTAATGGATCTTCACCTAATGCTTATAATCAAATCGTGTATGTATATTGCATCTATGAATAAGTTTTTAATGGGGATTGTCTGAGAGGAATGTAACAAATCTCAGGAAAAAAAAAAATAAAAAGAGAAAAAGTCAGCAGAAAATAGTGGGCTTCATCCATAACACACTGGCGCCAGGTGCATGAGAAGGCAGATTCTGTTAGGCAGGTGTCAGTTGCCAGCAAGAAAAGCGGAGGATCGCACGCGTATTGTAACTGGCTGTGGATTGTAGTGTGTGCACAACCATGTCAATGCACTTACGGTGCACAAAGCGTGTCCTGTATCTTTTATCGCACCACATCATTTTCAATTCTTTCTTTGCTATCTATTTCACTATCCTCTTCAAACTCTTTAAGAATTCTGTAATATTTTCAATCTATGCCTACCTCACAAATACCTCTTTGTGGATGAGTTGTCATTAAGTCTGGATAGAGTCTTATCTGAATTGACTTAAATCTCATTTCTTATCCTTAAGATGTCTCTTATGCCAGTTTATACTTCTAGATGCATCTTCATTCACCTCCACTTGGTGTGTAAATAACACTCTTCGTTGCCTCTGAATGTGGTAACAGTGCAAAGATGTCTTAAGCAGTGTAAGTGGGTTTAATCATAATATTGAGGGATAGAAGAGGAAGCACTCTCAGGAACATGTGTGTTAAAATGTGGATGAAGGGAGGATGTTCACTTACATTTTCTTTCATGTATTTAGTTGCAAGGTACTGTCAGCACAAATTCTACTTCGCTGTGGTTGGGTGGTCAAAAATTAAATGCTTCTTCCTTTTTTCCCTGTGTTTTCCACTGTCTGTTCTAAAATCTGATATTCAGTTCTGCACATTTGAGTTAGTCTGCCATAGGTTCCTTATCATAGAATCATAGGATGGTTTGGGTTGGAAGGAACCTTAAAAGATCTTCTTGTCATTGTCCCCCCGCTACAGGCAGGGACATTATATTCCCTCCAACAACACACTTCTCTTCATTTACAATGTGTGCATTTTACAAGCCCCATTTTTCATACCTGAGTTGGTCTCTGTGTGTGTGTGCCTTCGCAGTACCACATTTCATGTCAGTTCTCCCAAGAGGTTCCTCTAAGGGTACCGTTATTTCAATCTCAAATGTTTTCAGTTGCAACCGCTACACAATTATGGTAAAAGTTTATGGTAAACATCTTTCCATCCAGATTTATAATCAGTAACTGCCAGCACATCAAACAAATCTGCAAATACCATGGCACTCAGGTTTCCTTAGAGCACTCTTCCTTTAAATCTAGGAAACCATAATAATTCATGCATTTCTGATGTGCTGACCCTAACTCAGCTGGGCTATCACTAGCACCTAGCTTAGGTGTCTGTGTTGTAGAAGCTGAGCTGACCCTCAAAGTGAAGACTGCAGAGCTTCTTTCTGCCAGGACACGGATCAGATAGGCTGTGGGTATCCTTGCAGTAAAGGTGTGTTTCTCTTCCGTGTGTATGACAGGAATACTCTTGCTAGTGCCTCCATGGAAGGAGTTACACTTTCTGCTTGGAGAATCTACACATTCTCTCAATTCAATAACTTTTTGGAAAGGCACAAATTGCTTGAACATTGCAGTAAACAAATAAGCTTGCACATTATTTATTATTATTTTATTGCTGTTAATATATATTATTTCATATGTCCTATACATTAATTTGATAGTTTTGGTATTAATATCACTTGCCTTTCATTAATTTTATTTTACCAGTGGCAAGTAGATTAGAAAAATAAATAAATGGAAAGGAGGATCACTACCAGGATAGATCAAATTTTAGGCCTTCCAGTCTTGATCTGTCACTTTAAAAAACAAAAAACAAAACCCATCACCCTATAATTCTGTGAAGACATTACAGTCTATTAAGTTAACAGTGTAAATGTTTATTTAAAGAATAGTTCTTTTAAAAAACTTGTCACTGACCCAGTGTGATAAATAATCAAGGCTGGATTAATTTAAAAACTGTATCCAGCCATGAAGCCATAGGTCATATGAAGTTTATGTGAAGAATGCAAAGTCGTAGTCTCAAGCACTTGCACTGTGGGGCTTACTAGCTGCAGGATCTAGCTCTTACAAAGTTTTGACTGGATTTTGTCATATACACAACTGGGGAGTGCTTCAAAAGCATTAACATTAGCACTTTAGTTGGGATTAAGTGTTGCATGTGCCAAACTGTCTTCCTGTTTTCAACATTTTTCCTAGCTTAATTTAGCAGTAGGAAGGCATACAGGGCACATTGTTGCTACCCAGAGAGAAAGGAGTGGTTGGCCTTGCTGTAATGTTTGCATTGTAGCTGATCTGATTAAATTAAGTATAACACTACTGATGCTAAAACAAGGACTTGCTCTGTAGAGTAGGATGAGTCTGACTCGGTGTCTGCTGAGAACATAACCAGCAAAGTGCCAGGAAGGGAATAGAATGAAATGTTCTCTCTCTCCTGGACGGCTGCTGAAATGGGCCTTATCGTGGAGCCGTTAGACCAGTGTCATTCCTGAGCTTTAGAACACCCAGCTGCATTTGTTCTTTAAAAAGAAAGTGCACTGGTTTTGTGTATCTCAATCCAAGTTTCGCGAGCACAGAGGCTCTACTGAAAAGTCCAGTATCCTGCCTTCACTAATCAGAGTACTAACCGTGGCTCTTTATGCAGTTACATGTATGTATAAAGACACAGTTACATTCTATGGAGAAGTCAAAGGATGATGTGTGCTTTTCATAAGTTGAGGAATGCAGACATACAGTAGCATTTCAGCTCCTTCTAAAGGGAACATGATCTTTTTTCCTGTAATGATTACTAAGTCCTTACATATTCTAGATTATTTTTTCTCATAGTCATATTTGATGGGGAATTTGGAAGACTGAGTGCTGGGAATATGAATTCTTTCAAATCCACTCTTAAAAAGCAAATTGAAGAAGGCTATCTACCCCTTTTCTCTCTACCCCCAAAGAGTGATTTATTTATGGGAAAACAAACATGTCAGTGTTCCACTGTGGACTGTATCACCGCTTGATGTTTTATGTGCCTCCATTGTTGTGTTTTCAGATTGTAAGCCCCAAGGGGCAGGGACCATGTCTTCTTTTGTTTGTACAGCACTGAGCCTACTGTCAGCACTCTATAAATAAAAAGTAATTATAGTGTTATACACCCATGTATTTTGGAAGCTTGGGTCTGCTCCTGTTGAAATCCAAGGAAATTTTTCCCTCTTACTTCAGGGTCAAAGGATAGCATACTGTATTAGCTGACCGAATTTATTTTACATTGGGAGTGTGTGTGTGTTTACATGAGGAAAATAGACTAAAAACTAGAATGCATCCTTTTCAACCAAGGTGCTTTATTATATGAAGTTGTATTTTCATTATGTTTAATTAATATTTGAGAGGTGTTATGAATTAAAAATACTGTTTCAAAAGATGATAACCAGCTTTCCAAAGCTAACAACTTAGCTTATTAATGCCATAGTAATATAAGAAATGAAACTGCTACCAACTATGGAAAATTGTAATTAGAATGGAAAATTCCATCATTATACTCAGTAGACACAAAGGTTTTTCTGAGTGCAAGGAGAGCAGAGAATAAATACTAGAACAAGAATGGGAAACCTGTTTTGAGCTACCATGTAATCTGAAAGGCACACCATTTTTTTTACTATATGTGAAACATACTGTAATGCTGAGACCTTGTGTGTTAAGATTCTGCCTGAAGTGAAGTTTTACGGCCAATTTATAAGGTCTTGCAAACAGGAGTTTACAGTGGAAACAGTGACTCTTACCTTAATTGTAGCAATGTCAATAGCATTGCTGTAATGAGCATCTGGCTACATTCCATCTGTTGACCACACCAACCGGTTTTGTGCATCATAAAAGAAGTGTTTCCCCTCCATATTTGATTTTCCACATGTCGATCCCTCCTCCGCACTCCAGCCCTTTCAGTTTATTGGAATGCCAACATGTGAGCTGTGTGAGTGATGGACATGGGTGTTTGCTCACATGATAGAGACAGCCCAGCCTATGCAGGCATCGTAGCAGCTGCATGGCTTGCCTTTGTCCCTTCCCCACTGCCATCTAAGTCACACTGGTTGATTAGCCTGTCAGTTGCGTGTGGCGTATTAAGTTATGGATTTGGAGAGAGGAAGCGGCACCATGCTGTAAATGCATGAGGTCTTGCAGCAGGAGAGCATGAGATGAGGCCAAAAGAATGAATTTTGTGTTTAGTGCATGAAACTTGGCAGATATAGTTACTGGCATGTGTTTGGGGGAAGCATTTGTACAAGGGAAAAGTTATGCATTTAAAAATGTTACCAAAACCAAACTGCATAATTTTAAATGAATGCTGGGCAATTTCAGTTCTAAGTAATTTTATTATTTTTTTAATCAAAGCAAGAATTGAATAAATGCACCTACTAAAGTAGGTAAAGAATTCCAAATAAAATATCTTTTGAATGAAATACAAATAAAATATCTTTTTGTATCAAGCAAACATTGCCCAGATGTACATGTAAGTTTTCACAGCAGTGCATACAGCTGCTCTTATTCTTAAAAGGTAAGTCTATTACTTGAACTTTTAATGAGTGATCTAATCTCTTCCAATATCAATGGCTCTTTCATCGCCACTAAGGTGAGATGCTGTGAATATCCAAGCTGTTCTACACAAGGACAAACTCACCACAAATTAAAACCTGTCAATGTTTGGGGCTTGGTGAACTTATTCCAGGAACAGAGACAATTGATAGTGAACTGTCTTTGTTACAGACCTATATATCTGTGTTCTGATATACACAGCTTGTTCTTTCCTGAGCACAGGACAAAGTAGAAGTGCCGTACCTACTTGATGTCCTGTCCTGGTTTTGGCAGCAGTCAGTCCACGCAGCTATTCAGATCACAATACAGAATTTATCTAGCTGTGGTTTAATTTCTCTTCCATGTCAGTCCGGTGATGGTTTTGCTGTTCCTCTATCATGTATGTGCATTCAAACACCGATCTCTGAAACATCTCTCCTTTTTTCCAGTATGCACGTTTCCATTTTTTTGCATATTTTGGAGATTGTCCCAAAGCTTTCCTAGATCCACTGTCTAAAATGTAAGACAATCTTCAGGATCACCAGCTTCAGTAATATGTTGCCCAAGCACCTTCTCTTGACTTGTGTGGCAGGTTTTCATAGGAAGCTCTTGTACCCTTTAGAAAACTTACTGCTGACATGCCTGAAGATACCTATTACAGTTGTGTTATATATGTTAAGGTTGCTATTTTTATACTGTAAGCATATCAGTTATATGATATATATATATGATATATATCAGACTCAGGCCCTGAGTCTTTGGTAAATTTAGTACAAAATGTGTTATGAATCTTTTATCAACACATTGCACTTAATTAGAGTTCTAAATGATAGTCTTTAGGTCTTTGGGGATTCATTGTGCATCAAAATATTGCTGTAGTTTTGTTTGCAAGGAACATGCCTTATTTTCTATCTTCACACCTGCTTGCTTTCTGTAGAGCATTTTCTATTAATTCATTAGTAAAAATAGAGTCCCAGGTTTGAGGATGAAAGCTGCTCAGTAAATTTTGAGGTGCTCGGCAAAGTATGCAATAAATTAGAATATTTTAGACCTGTCTCATTTTGAATTTCCCATCTTCTATAAGAAATTGACTCTCTACCATTTAGACCAAATATTCCAGGACACAATGTCCTTCCCTCCTTGACGGCATCAGGAAGTCCAGCCATTATTGCTAGTGTAGGCTACTTGTTCCTCCAGTAACTTCACACTTCCTCTCACGTTTCCTGCAGGTAAGGAAAAGCTACATCCAAATCTATAAACTCACCACTGTGTCGCCCTTTAAATCACTAATCATTATCCTTAAAGACTATCAAGTTCTGTCCGACAAAAGAGGGACAAGTGACAAGAAAAGCTGATAAATACTAATTCAAATCAGGGCTGTATCTTCCTCTTCATCTCACCTTTATTTGTTTCTTTATATTTTTATCCTAAGTTGTCAAAATTCTGGACAAAAGGTATTTATACTGTGAATAGCATGGTGGGACTTAAGTCCTTGGATGGATAATAGGTACAATTGTAACAGGAATCAATAACTCCGAGTGTTATGAGCAGTGTGATTTTGAATTTTTGCTTTCAGTAAATCACAGGACATGTCATAAATCAGGAAATGTGCACTTAGGAAAGTTTATTGAAACCAATTCTAAAAATAGTAGTTCTTGGCTATTCTTGTGTGGACCTTTTTGGGAGGCAGGGGAAGCTTTGTCCCACAATCTGTTAGGATTGTGACAGGCTGTGGAGAGCTGGGAAAGCTGCATGCTCAACATTTCAGCATTGCTCTGAAGTGGGGAATTTCCCACCTTCCTTAGAGAGTTTCGATTACTATTAATTTTGACTGCATGGGGCAAATAGATACTCGATGAGCCATCATTACCTGATAACACTTTTTGTGTGTAATTTGCTAGGACTGGCACGTAGTTTTGCTGTTAAGGCTTTTTGTCTTTAAAAGACACTTTCTTTGCTTTTCTTGTTCATAGTAAGAAGATCTCTAGTTTGTATGTTGTAGGCACACTGAAAGTTTGCTCACAAGGAAAGATAAGACAGTCTTTATCTAATAAACCTTAGTAGGAGTACTAATTTTTGAAATATCAGAGGAATACTATAACTATAGCTGTCGTTATTTATACAGACAGTGGTGAGTAATTCCTCTCAGTGAGGGTAGCTGCTCAGTGAAAAACATGAAGATGGGAAAGGACTATTGAAACAAGAGGCTGAGCTCAGTCACTTGAGATCCACAACTTAACTTGCATTCCTTGGCTTTGTTGCGTGCACTACAACTACAGACTACATACGGTGTAGTTGTAGCAGAGCTATTAATGTGTAGTTTACATTACTGAGCATGTTGTTGAGTCCTGAATAATTTTGTGCCTCCTCTAGTGATGTCTCCCACGAAGTATTTGATGTGGGAAAAGCTTCCAGAATTTAGGAGTGGAAAAGATTTTTGTTTGTTTGTTTCAATTTGTTACTGTGCCTGCCTCATAATTGACGATAATGTCTCTGAGAATATAGGGAGCTAACCAGGCATGGCAGGAGTGCAAGTGATTGAGAAGGTTAATGCCTGAAAATGTTCCACAGATCTTACCTGATCATTTGCTTTGTTAACCCATCTGTGATTGTTGCTTTTCTTTTCACCTTATACTTAAAAAGAAAAAAAAAATATTCCAAGCTAATGGTCAAAACCAAAATACGGGAAAAAAAATGAAGACATACATCTAATGTGCATCATATTGATTTATAAAATGTTTTGTGTGTTTAGAGAGAATTAAAACCCCTAATATTATTGTGTATTGTGGCTCTCATTTTCCTTGTTTTAAGTGTGTGGCATGGTACTATATATATGATGTTTGGATCCTTACTGTGAGATAGCTCAGTCAAGTGTTTTCATTTGCTACTTAAAGATCTTAGGCATAGAAGCTCAAAGTTGGGTTATTTATTTATTTGCATGTTTTCCTTGATGTACTCAGAGAAGATAAGTATCCAGAGAATCAAAGACTTAAAAGATGCCTATTCTTGTAGCCAAAAGTTTTTGAGTCTTTTAGAACAGGGTTGATATATCTTTTGGAACAACAGTAAACAAGTTTTCTTTTATTAGTGCCACAATATTTTTCGAATGTTGCTAATTATAACTGAGTCCATAAAGAAGCTAGGATATTAATATCAAGGGTGGATATTTCAATATTAGGAGATGCTCGCTTGCAAGATCTGTAATTAGGAACGTGTTTCAAAACTGTTGTGGCTATACCTGTAACTCACACACTGTGATGATTCAGATCATAAGCAATACATAACCAGGACATGCCAGTGGCTTTTTTGTATTTTACTTTATAATAAGTATTTTGAGTGTATTATGAGTATTGCTATAGTTTACTATTAATCTATTAATAGCAAGCAAAGCTTTAGTACATTTAATAATTTCTAGTATTTCATCACATCAGTCAGTCATCCATACTTTTATTTCTTATTGAGTTTTATTCTTAACTCTTCAAGTTGTTTCGTCATGTATTTATCCTGGTCATTTGAAATACAGCAGCCCGAAACTAGGGAATAAATTGGGACTTACTTGTACTTGTAATAGTTCTCAAAGGTTCCATTTTGTCTAATTTTGTCTCATGACGAAAAAAAAAAAGGATATTATAATTCTTCAGTTTATTTTTTACCTCTTCTCAAGTACGTGTATAGGTCAAACAGTGCATAAAAGAAACGTTTTTGATAGTTCTGAACTATTGTGTCTAACCTAGTAGATTCTATTTTTAATCATTTTTATGATAAGTGACATGCTTTCTCAGTTTTTATTGCATTAACATTCTAGTACCTCTTTTGATCGACATCTGCATATGGATACATTTTTTAAAATATGTTTTGTTTCCATCTTTACTTTTAACTATTTCCATTTCATCAGATAACTTATATGACGATATGTGAAAAGCTGAAAAAAGTTGTCAAGACCATTCAGAGCAAAAATAGTGACAATATGCTGGGAGGTAAACTTGAGAAATGGCAAAAAAATATCTGGATCTTAGAATGAGCCATGGCTAGTAGAAATAATTTTAACGAAGCAAGCCTATGAAAAATGGAGGAAAAGAACAAATTTGTGAAAAAGGAAGCCTCATGGATTTGAGGCTTTTTGCAGTGATATTTTGCAAAGTGAGAGCAGGAACAGAGACAGTGGAAATTAGAAATATGACTCTTGCAGGATGCAGAAGTAAAAGGAGTCTGATGGTTGAAGAGTATAAAGTGGACAAAACTAACAGTGATGGCTGTAGAGGAAAATGGGACGAAGTGCTTAGAAGCCGCTGTCGTGGTGTTCAGGGATTGAAAATTGCAAATAGCCACTCTAGGATGACTGGAAACTTGTGATGGAGCTAATTATGGTATGTATTTCACACCAAAAAAAATCACAGACCGTGATGAGAGAGAAATTTGTAACAGGAAAGACAGTTAAACGTAAAAAAAATGAGGTGAATTCTGTCATTCCAAAACCTTCATTTAAGATGCAATATTCTAGCTAAACAAAAAATTGAGGATCTGTTGAAGATCCCTTATGTACAATGTTATGGAGGGACTTCGGCTTTATCAGTTGTTTTCTCATGGCTTTAACCATGAGGGAAATTATACAAAGTAAAGGACCTGGAGAAGTGTTAAGAATTCAATTATAAAGTATGGAAGATTTAACTTATTCACCACCTGCACACTGCTGTCCTCCAAAGTCAAGACTTTTCCTCTGGAAGGTCGTGCACAAATACATACTCAATATTTAGTTTTTTACACACCTTTCCATACTGTCTTTAATAGCAAACATAAGGGAGTTGTGACTAATTCTACAATTGTGGGTAATTCTAATTTCATTTAGAATTAGCAGGTGATCTGAAAAGATTTGGAACACTATGTTTAAATGACTACTGCAGTCCCTTTTTTTGCCTCAGAAGGTATAAACAGGCTATGTGTGTGATACAGGAGAAAGAGCAAAGGAGTGAGAAGAAGACGTAGTTGCTCGGTTGCAGCTCTGTAGTGAGAGGTAAATACAGCAGTGTCAGATATCCTGTCTTCCAAAAGAAAAAGAAGGAGCAATGAAAGCCCAACAACCACATTTTGATCTGAGCTCGGATACTTGGCATATAGAAAGGTATCATAAAATCATAGAACGTTTAGGGCTGGAAGGGACCTTAAAGATCATCTAGTTCCAAGCCCTCTGCCATGGGCAGGGACAGCTTCCCCTAGATCAGGTTGTTCAAAGCCTCATCCAACCTGGCCTTGAACACTGCCAGGGATGGGGCATCCACAACTTCTCTGGGCAACCTGTTCCACTGCCTCACCACTCTAAGAGTGAAAAATTTCTTTCTTATATCTAACCTAAATCTGCCCTCTTTCAGTATCTGCACAGGCGTGACAGTGGAGAAAATGATTGAAGTGCAGCCTTATTTTCTTCAGGTAGTCCTCTGTACAAATTTTGTAGCTTAAATTCTACCCTAGAATTAAACATTGTTGAATACATTCCTAGTCAGTCGGAGATCAGTTTGTGTAATGGAAGAGCTTTCATGCTGTAATACTTCAGTTGGTCTCTACTAGTGCTGAAGAGGTAATTATCACTCTTGGTTTTCCAAGCTGACAACCAAGGGGGTCGGAATGCTTTTTCTGTCTGATAATGTGCTTAACTAGCTTTCAATGAAGTTGCATATCACGGTTCATTGCCCCTTGCATTTTTTTCAGGACCTAAAGTGGCTGGTTTAGTGAGTAGCAGTAATGTATCAGTGCAGATCAGCAGCAGATAATTTAGACTGATCTTGTTTGATTTTATGGGTCTCCTAAAAACTTTGTTTCCACATACCTAGCAGCTTAACAGACAGACATATGATTTCAAGCTGCTAAACTTCAAGGACTGTTGTAGAAGGGGCAAGAATGCATGGTGGAGGAAAAAAGGGTGGAATTAATGCTGAGAAAGAATTTGACTCTGGCTTATACTCTGTTGCTTTTCATTTTTCGACATGTCTGCACTGAATATTATACAATTCTGCATCTGTTTGTGGTACAAGAAAAAGCAGAAATGAGATGACTAAATTTTAATAAATAAAATGTTTTCAGATGTGTGTAGTTCTTCATGTTCCTCTAAGAGGAAAAGAGAATGTTCTTTATAATTCTGAACATAACTTAACATCTACAGCTAAAGGATTCTTGAAGTTGTTATTTAAAAGTAATCTTTGTAGAAATGCACCTTTCGGATGTTTAATTAATAGAGAATTTCAGTGGAACAATGTATCCTGGACTTAGCTCAGGTTTTGACTATTGATCTTAAGGTGTAAATGAATAGATTAAAATGTAGTTTTGTCTTTTTACTTTTGAAATGAAACAAACTAAGGCTTTTCTTTTTTCACTTCATTCATAGACTTAAAAAAGCACCAATATTTTGAGCTTACATTCTTTAAAATAAATGGAATTCTGATGCAGAAGTTAGTGGGCTAAAAGTTAAGGGAAATGCAATATACTAACAGTTATCCTCCATACCTCATCATCCTTGGGAACCAACAATTTTTAATTTTATGTAAGGCATTAATTTAATGAGGTTGAATTTTCATAGCATTCCCTTAGAATCAAATATACAGAATCTTAGTAAAAGAACAGTCATTCTCAAGATCTCAAAGAAGATAAAGTATGTTTCTATTCTTGTGAATGGTCCTTACCCTAAAAGAAAAGGCAATACACTTGCTGAATTGAACAAACATTGCAGACAAGCATTTTTTTGGTCAGCAAATAAATCTCATTTTTAAATACCTTATATTTTAATTTTATAATTATATGTTAAAAACTGATGAATACTTACATTTCAAATGGCTGTGATTGCTATAATTTCTTCTACTTAGTTGTTTTTTCTCCCTTATTCACATTCAATAAACCATTCACATTCAATAAAGTAAATAATAGCAGGTGACAATTATTTTAATTTTAGACAGGATTAAGTTGAATCAAATTTAATGGTGGGGTGTGTGTAGAAGGAGCCAAAATACTCTAACAGAGATCTGTCTGGTATTAACCAAGGATCACAAGGTCTCACTTTTATGTGCCTATGAGCTTGATGTATTTATGGAGTGTAGATTAGTGGATAGTTTTGGGTTTTTTTACAGTTAGACAAGGTATTACTGGTATGAGCAGGTATTTCCTATGTGCAGAATAGGAAATACTGCTAATACAGTTAACAACGCAGCTAACAGAAGAAAAAAAAAAAAGAAAAGGAAATGCTTTAAGGACCCTCATGGTACACGGTAGTATTAAACACATGGCAGCCCATAGAGTCAAAATACAATCTTACAATTTGAGTGTGATGTCACTGGTCAATTATTTGACTGCGGTAGCAGTACTGATAGTGATATCACACCTATGAAAACTGGAATTCATCCAACTAGATTTGAAGGTGTGATCTACAATCTTTCCAAGTCCGTTGAAAGTCAACCATTACCTTGTACTATAAAAGCAAGCCTTACCTTCACTGCTGAAGCATAAAGGTGTTGTTCAAGCAGCTCATTGTTTTTAGGTATTATGTATATAGTTTATGCATTATGTTCCTCTGAGAGGCTTTTGATTGCATCTTTAATCGTAACCAATATCTGGTGTTAATTTCTACTAATAACGTGTGCTCTTTTTAATAAATTTAAACTTTACAAAATAATATGTAAGTAGGAACTATTACATTTCTATTTTGAGAAACTGAATTATGAAGATGTTATGACCTGTTCATAAATTATTTTGTGTTTATCTCTTTGTATTTACCTGGTTTGTAACTACTTGTACCCGTAACTTCATTTTGAACAGTAATATTTTACAAAATTTTAAAAGCAAAAAATAATTCTCCATTTATTTATTGAGATAACTTTAAATATGTTTAATCAGCTCTAAATAGCAACATTCTCTCTGGCAATACTGTAGCTTGAAAGTGTTATATATCCTTTTTCCTTCTATTGAATATTTATGTGTGCAACAATTTTTTATTCCTATCATGCTGAAAAGTTTTTTTGGTCCTTTGCAAGAAGGACCCCAAAATTATATCAATATATGAACATTTATATCGATATGTGAAATAGATATTAATTTTCAGTATGTGAATATAATGATATTAATATAGGAAATTATCTCAATATAGGCTTTTTTAAAAAGAACTTTTGCAATATTTGTTGACTTGTTCTGGGTTGGTTTGTTTGTTTGTTTTAATGGAGTTTTTCAGGAGTTTTAACAAACAATAATCAACCAAGATTTTCTACGTTTTTTTATTTTATAATTACAGCACTTCAGAATTTCCTTACTCCTTCCAACAACAAAAAGAAACAAATTAAATAGGTTATTACAATAAAGCAGCAGTATGGGTTTATTTATCTGCATTATATATTCCCAGTTTACAAACCTACCTAGTATCCTTTCTTCTTTTAAAGCTCGTCTGACCTTTCCCATAAAGAAACCCTTTCTTTTAGCTGATAATTTTATAAAATTACTTGGGACACTTGCCAAGTGAGGTATCTGTCTCCAGAGTTTATACTCCGCACAAATGGTTCCATGTGCTTAGCTGAAAAGGCTCGGCTATTTCCAAGACACAGGATATACGTTAAAAAAAAAAAAAAACTAAACCCAAACTAGTAAACAATACAAGTGGAAACTTCTTTGGAAAGGTTTAGTGATCGCATAGCTTCAAGGTGGTACCGTGAGTTTTAGCAGTTGGATAGTATTCATTTCATGGATGTACTTTTTGTTGTTCAAGTAAATGTTTGTTAAATTTGGTTAATTTATTGGCTTTTAGAAGAATCCCACTTTGCATGACATCATTAGATTTTAGCAACTAGGATTCCATCTTTATGATCAGCTCTGGGGCTGAGGAAGATTTATTTCCCTTACTTTCAGTTTGGGATGGCTTCTGTTGTGCCAGGTCCAGAGCTGAAGCTGAGAGGTTCTCTCTCCTATATCTTCTGTGTCATCTGCCAGTCCATAGCTGGTTTTTTTCTCAAACAGTTGATTTGAGGGAGGAGAATGAGATCCAGAGAGGACTGGGACTGATGAAAAACCTTGAGGCAGGAGGAAAGAGAGTTTGGAAATATCTCAATAGAAAAGAAAGGGTGAATCAGCTGCAGGGCTAAGGTAGAGCTAAGGAAGCTGTGCAAAAAGGTGAGAATAATGGTTGGTGGTTCAGCAGACAAGGAGAAAAAATTGGACTGCTAAACTGTGAAGGAGGGGATTGTGAGATGGAGATTGGAGGGCATGATGATGGAGGTCAGAGTATGCAAATACGAATGATTGAATATGGAAGTTGGAGGGGAAACTTCAACTGGCTGAGCAAAATCCCTAATGGTAGTAACGGAATAGAGTCCAGAGGATAACTACAAGCCGACTGAGTGGTGCATGCTGATACTCGGGTAAATGAATGCCATAATGTCGTAATAAAGAATGCTCTAGAGAAGCCTGAATGAAGTTAATAGTTTTGTTTTGACAGTGGTGTTTGAATAGCATTCAGTTAAACAAGCTTGAAGATACGTATTGAAAACATTGGCGAGTTGGTCATGGGCAAGTGTCTGACATCCATTCTGGGTACTGATTGAGGCCGGAGTCTTAGGGAAAAACACAATATGTGGAATTAAGGACTGTATCATAACTAACATCTAATAAGGTGCAAAATTCAAGTCGAACAGATAATGTTAGTTCTGGAACTTTTACATTTTACTTGTTTGAACTTGTAACCTGATAATGTTTTTATACCATAGAAGCTTTTTCTCTGTGTGTAATACACATTAAGTAGATTGCGTGCAAGACAGTAGACAAATGTCTGGAAATTCATTGTGTAAATTTAAAAAAAAATTGTCGATATGTGTCTAGGCTTTAATCCCATTATGCAGCTAACCTTAAGCTAGGTGACAGAAAAAAAGTTCAGCTTTTCAATCTTTTTAATCAGTGAAATATTTGCTTCTTCATCACTGCAAGAGGCTGAATATACGGCAAGATATTTGCTTTCAGTGTTTTATCTTCAGTATGTATACCTATATCAGTCATCTTGTAATTTTTTTTAAAGGATTTTGAAATCATCTCCATTATTCTGATAAAACACAGTGTCCTCAAGTGAGCTGCGTAGCCCAACGGCTTTTAGTACAAGGCCTGAATGTGTCAACATTGACAGATACTTCTGTCATTTTCTTTAGTCTACAAGATAAGATCTTGAACTCAAAAAAGCAAAGTAAATAAAATAAATAGACTTAAAGAGACAGCTATGTGCTTTTATAAAGAGCAAAACAAAAGGTACATAAAAAAGCCAAGGATGATGTGTTTCAAATAAACCTTGGAACATATGACAGTTCTCTGTTTAGGATTTTCTCATAAAGGTTCAAGGTAGAATAACTTAAAGGTGGAATACAGTACAGCAAGGATATTTGACTGGTCCCGTAGACAATTTTTTGAATCAGCGCAAGTATTTAATTGACTTAAATATGTAGAATGTATTGTCCCAGAAGGCAAGTTCCATGCATCAGCAGTGTTTCCAAAATAATAGTTGTCAGACTCCCTGGTGGAGTTTTTATTTGACAGGATCTGGTCAGTAAGTTAGTATTTAGAGTAAACATGAAACTGAATAAAATTCAATAATACCATTTTGTCAGTCTGGTGCAGATGTCTGAAATTTATAGTAACCAGGAACTACAGCTTCTGTTGCTAGAAAGTTAGAGTGTGCCTGGTTATTCAGAAAACTGATGCTGGTGTGCTTACACTTGATTTGGGAAATTTCTTTGTGTTAATTTTTTCTGTGTCATCAGTGTAGCATTATGTATTAAGAAAGCGTATAATTGTAGTATGTTGCTAGCGATTTTGTAACAAATCTTAAAAGTATGAGCAGTCTCTTTATCCGGGCAGAGCTTTCCCTTCAGCTAGTTGATTAATAAAAATCCCCTTCCTAAGACTGTTGTACCAATAATTACTGGTTTTTTTCTGAATAAGGAGATTAACATTCAGCCTAATGTAAAATAAAAATTTTTATCTTAATGACCAAGTATAACTCTGGAATTGTAATCAGCAAACGTGTCTCTCGATTTCAGCAGAGGTTGAGAAAAATCTTAAACAGTGTTTTCCTCTTCAAATTACTATTGACGCAGTCGATGGAGCACCTATTTTTAAGACAAGGCTATGTAAATCTGTCTAAATCTTACATTGTTAAAGACTGCAGTTGTTCTTGTTGTTAAGTTTCTTTGCAAAACTCTATACACAGATTAGATGATGTGTAAGCAAAAACTGACAGTTCACCGTGTGCGCTACCACCTGGAAATATTGTTAAGGACAGTCATTGTGGGGGGGAAAAAATCAGTGATGCTGAGTTAGGATTCTGAAGAAAGAATTAAGTAATGATTTTTTTACTGGTTTTCTTAAAATCTGTGTTTTCAATTTTTTTCATTCAATTTTTAAAGTTACCTTAAGGTTTTAAGCATAAAGATCTGTTTAAATTGAGTAGGCTTTTAGTGGAAGAATAAAAAAATAATCTAATACCACCTAAAAAATCTTCGAAGTCAGTCTGTCAGGTGCTTTCTGGCAATGAAGCTTTCACATTATCTTTTTAATGTTGAAATCAGTTCAAGTCAGAGAAATTTCTTTAATGAACTTAAGGGCACATCTTCAAAGAAACCTGCAATTGAACTTGTGGAAAGGCCAATGCCTTTGAACTGTGGAAAAGAAGTTTATCCTAGATTAGCTTGATCTTTTAGTTTACTCTACCTTCTAATCTAGTAACAAAGATCTAAGCTTTAAGAATACCCCTGAACTGCAGTGGCAACCTAAAAGTAGTGTATTGTTATGGGTAAATTCATTACTTCCCTTAGGTATTGGCATTTTAAATTTGGAAGGATAGCAAAGTTTATTTTGTGCTGTGAACATGAACATTCTGGGTCCCCCTTAGCACTAATTTTTCTTTAGCTTTGTTACTACCTTATAAATTGAAAATTTAACTTCATTTTTGTTTTCATTTTCTTTAACATTTCACTGTACTTCCATCCAGTTCAGTTTTTCATCACCCAAATGTGGAACAATGTGCCTTCAAATGTGAAAGAAATAACGAAATCTGGAACAAATTATGAAGTGATGGCGAAGGGAAATGCAGAACTGTATGGAAATAAGTAGATTAATGCATAGGCTCTGATGCACATAAGTCTATTTTGAAGGACACTTCATTTTTAGTTTGAACTTCTGCTTTTAAATTTTACTGTAATATGATATAACATTTGCTTTTGTGAATACTTGAGGAACTTTTGGCGTTAACAGTATTCTTTTCTTTAGAAATTCCTTTGGATTTCAGAGTTTGTACTCTTTCCAGGTTACAATAAAAAAAGCATGGAAGAGATTTTTAATAGAAAAACAACACTCAGTGGTTTGCAGCTGGCAATCACAATGCCTCTACTGCTGCTTTTATTTTATTAAGTGGAACAGGTCAATTTAATATCAGAGCTGATTGTGTTCCTTCTCTGGTCAAAGTGAAAATACAGGTCTAGCAAAAAAAAAAAAAAGTGACCACTAGATTCTTCTTTTTGATCATTTGGTGAAATGTCTTTTATTAACTATCTCATTTTGTGGAATCAAGTAGGATAAGAATGGTTATCACTTAGCTGGCAAAGGAAAATACGCCTTTTGTCTGTAAATATTGACTTCCATAACTGATCTTATTTGATGCCTACTTTTAATTATGGATTAGTAAGAAATAACACTGTGCAAAAAGTGCAGAAACCAGGGGTAGCTAGAAAATCTCATTCACAATCAGAAAAAAAAATATGTATTTATAAAACAGGATTGTTGAAGAGGGAAGCATAGACGAGAAGAATATAAAATGTGGTGGGAGGAACAGAGAATAACTGAAAATTGAAATTATATATTTGTCCAGTATTAAAAATTAAATGATGCTATATTTTCTCGTATAGCATATTATTTTGAGATTAAATCCTTGCCTTATTAAAATCAATGGGACTATTGACACTATTTCACCCTTCATCTGTGAGCAGCAGTTTCTGCTTTTTGTTGTTATTTCAAAATGGTATCCTTCCTTTTCTTCGCTGACTCCGGTTTCCTAAAGATTTATAATCTTTTGCATCAAAAGGAAACTTTTTCTTGGTATATACTGTATAGTTGAAATCAAGTACCACCGAAAAGCTAGCTGATCTAATGGGCTGATTCCAGCAGAGCAGACGTTTTGAATCTGGACTTTCTTAGTTATTGAGGGTATAGGATTTTCAATGCTTTTATCCTTTTATTGGTGAATGCACTAAAGTGCATGCAGACAGAGAATGTTAAAGTGGCAGTCAGATAAACTTGTTAAAGCAGTGGGAGTTTTTCCTTTCTTTCTACGTGACTTTATCATCACAGTGGAGTTAAAAGGCAATTAGCCCTTCAGCTCTTTTCTGGCCAGTTTATTGGCATTTTACACACAACTGTTGAATAGACAGTGCCATATTAAAAATTCCAATGAAGCTGGCCTGGGGATAACAGACTCTAAATTTCAGGTTAATGTAGGTTTCCTTGAGAGGAGCTATTGCCAAAAAGCTCAAGTAAATTTATCTAAATACAGTACCTATGCTGCATGTACTCCTAGTCGATGGAAAATTGTAGTAGTCTTGCTACATGCTGTGTTACATTTCCAGGGAAATATTTTTATAAAGAGTGTTTGATGAAAAAGTTTATTCCTTTAGTAATAACAGGCTACCCACTGTGTTACTTAAGGCAATGAACATAGTGAGTAGAACTAGACGTTTTCATCATAATAACAACAATTATACTTGCTTTACATTTCTGTAATTTTCATCTGAGGTCATTAAAACACTTTACAAACACGGATTACTTATTTCTTGCAGTATATGAGAAGGTGGGGGAGAGATTATTATGTCAAAAGTTTTGACCAGATTTAATCCAAAATTTGTATTTCTTTCTTTTTTTTCAGAATTGTAAAGGAAATATTATGCGGGGTTTTTCTCGTTTCAATGTCAATAGAAAACCAAACATGTCTTTTGCAGTTCTTGCAAAATGTTAAGAACTAAAAATTGATTACAATAATTTTTCATCACTAAGAAGAATGAAATAGACACAAAACACGTAAGCTCAGTACTGGAGAGAGAGAAATACTATTTTCATAATGTTTCAGTTTTAATCTGCTCTTGCCAAGGAAAATGGGAGGTTTTTTGATAGACTTGACGGACTGTTATTGGGTCTTAATGATGCATTCATTACTTCTGTTAAGAAATTTATTTAATTAAATTCTGTAGCTGATTCTAATTTACTGATGTTAGAACAGATAATGAGAAATCCATTGAGGTCTGTGTGATTGAAAACCAGATGGTAAAAACAAAGAGTAGATCGATTTTTTTTAACCTGACCATATGCATTGCTCAAACTCCTCCAAGTTGTATGTCACCTAACTGTGAAATCACCTAATCACCTAATTTCTGAAATCAACAAAAAGGCTTCTTCTAAGTCCAGATGATTTTTGGATCAGATCTGTTTCAAAGTAGGGAGGAAAAGCTGGTAGATTTAAAGATTCAAAAGCCCTGTTTTCACTGTTTTTTCACTCTGAGAAGCCACTCAAATTTTGTTCCGAGAGTAAGTGATGGATTTATGCTCCAGTGTGTTTTAACAATAGACGAAGCAAACCGAAGTGCTTTCATTTGCTCAGGTAGATAAGCTAGTAGCTTTTTCTTTCAGTGCACAACACTGTAAGTGGAAGTGACCACGAATAACCACAGGTTTATTTTAAATGGTGAATATCTGTATTTCAGCTGTCACTGTTAAGAGCTCAAACTTTGCTTCTGATACTGATGAGCCATCATTAAAGTTGTCTGTAACTTTTGTCCTTTAATACAGCAAACTTATGTTGCATGTCAACAAAATGGCTTCATTAAATGGACATTACAGTGTAAATCAAAAGTCTGCAAATCAAAAAGTGCCAGATTTAAAGTAACTCATGATTTTTATTTTGGTGCCCTTTTTGGTGCTTTACAGCACTTTTCAGTTGTACAGCCATTTACTACCTTTTCTGTAGCACTTCACTGCTATTCAATGCTTCCTGTCTGTTATACTAAATGCATTCTTGGGTTGCATATTGAATGGGACAGTGACTGTGAGAGAGACGAACAATAATGTCATTGGTCAACTTAGTCCTATCCATTCTCTTGCTACAGATTTCTTATGTGCTAACAAATTGCGTAGACCAAAATACAGGTGTTGTGCGAACTTCTATTTATTTCAATCATGACCTGGCTCAGATGCATAGAGCATTCATAATACCTCACAGCAATGAAAACAGTGCCATCATGGTAGTAAAAGTATCTGGTCATCAGGAGCAAAACCAGTGCTGAAAAAACAGGAGTGGTTCTGAGTTTTAGGCCATTTCTAACAGTTCTCTGGGCCGCCTAGGCAAAAGTCACTTTTTTAACACCTACAAAATGAGGAAAATAAAATGTACAATTATATTTTATAGAGATGTGTCAAATATAATGTGTTAAAGTCTCTACAACCTTTTCAAAAATTAAAAGGACTATAAAAACTGAAGAACTTTACACAAGCAAGCCTAATACATTAGAGCAAATGACCAAGACATCTGCAGCTTTTGAAGACTTTTGAAACTGTGCCCAGTGTCTGTGCACCATCTTCTCTCACACAGATAAGAGCGCTCTGTTCATACCAGAAAGAAGATGCAGAAAGCAGTTTGTTCGTGTTGTAGAGATACCCAGATATGGTGATGAACAGCACAGAGAAGCCCAGGGAGAAAATAGTAACATAGTTTCAGGGAGATGCTTAGCAAAGGCAGCATTTTAAAAACTTTGGTAGTATTGAAAGGCAACTTCACTCTGTAAGAAACATTTAGCCTGTGAACAGAATGACATGTAGATCCTAGAGTGACAAATAATGTATGATCATTAGAAATAACGGTAATTCATAGACACCAGGGGGCAGAATTAAGGTTGCAGGGACAGCTATAAACCTGGCATTTCCAACCATCTAAAGGGCTATTTATGTTCAAACTCAAACACACTTTTAAATTTGAATGGTATAGAATTTGTTGCAAATAATGTTCTAAGTTTGTGGAAACAAAAGCATTTAAATACACTTGGAAGAGAAATGTGACTATACTAAAAAATGTGAATTTAACTAAAAGATAATTTAAGTTTGTTTCAAGTAATGTCCAACACATTATTGTTCGTGGATAAATTAGTCAGGCTTTCTAAAGGAAAAAGGTCAAACAAATCCTTTCTTGAAAGTTAGACGTCTCTTTCTTACTTTCTGAACGGCAGAAAATACTGCAGATAACTGCAGCTTTTTATTTCTAGCCTGACCTTCCATGTTCTGAAACTAATTTGCCATACCACTTCTCGAAGTCTGCTCAAGGACTTCCTTTAGCAGAATAATGTGGTTCTTATTAAGTACATCCTATAAGACCCAGGAGGATTGCATGCGAAGGAAATAAGACGGAGACACAAATGAATTTCCATCCTCCAGTCAGATATATGATATTGATGACCAGGATGTATATGAAGGATATTGTAAAGAAGACAAAGAAAAAGAATTAAAGCAAATGTCTGACAAATTGTCTGTCTTCATACGCAAAGATGACAAGTGGTCTATACAACTAAATAGACGAGATGTAGGCATCAAGCCAAATAGTTATATAGTCAACAAGTCTCTCTGAATCACATGGTTATATGTAACCTTTCTTTTAAATAAAGCCTCACTTTAAATTACATCATCATGAAAGACTTAAAAGCCATGAAGTTTTACATGAAAACTGATAGTTTCTCTTAACTCTGAATGTTGTTTTTCACTGGTATGAATTTTGTATTTTTACCAGAATACGGAGATACTCTGTTAAAATGGAACTTATTTAGAAGATTCTTTTCCTAGTTTTTAATTAAATGTACCAAATATAAATAATTGTGAAAATAGCTGCTTTCATTTCAAAGTCTGTTTCTTCCTTTAGTTGAAGTTTTTCTATAAGGCGACAAAAAATTTTCATGTTAAGATAATTTGATGGAAAATGTATTGAAATAGTGCTATAGTCTCTATAATTCCTGATGTTCTGGTTCTAGTGTGTCTTGCCTAATGTAGTTAAATATAGATTTCAGAGGTTTTACAAGGCACTTGGTTGATGAGGAAGATTACGCTCTATATGTGACTCAGTGCAAGTGTAATTAAGTGAACGGACTCCAGAACTATCACTATTTTTCATTTTATTTTTCAACAACATGCAGAATTTGGATAATCAGGATTCTAATATGATTTTTCTATTAATCTGTTTTAAACCATGAAATCTGATATTTTCTCCATGACTAATCCATGAAATTTGTCAACTTCGTCTGTGATTTACACAAGCTCTATTTATAAAGAGAAATTGTTTGAGTCCTGAGGCATGGAATATTATTTCCCAGCATGCTTTTAGTGTCTTTTTACTAATCAGTATAAACAAAATGAGTTCATTGATTATATTATTATTTCAAGATCAGGAGGTAAAACATGAGGAATGTTCAAGAGTATATTCTCCATAGCAGTGTATATGAGTCTTAAACCATTAGGAAGAAAATAATGTATCATATCAGAGTTGGTAAGAATGGTTGTGATCATAAAGTTTACCTAAAATAATTGGATAACTTGCTTGTAGATTAAAAACATATGTGATATTTGTATGTCTTTATGCTGCAGGCTTTAGAATTAATTGCTGTCAGCATAAAACAGACCAAACAAAAATAGATCTGCATCAATTCTTTGTAATGGGGAGAAAAAAAGCTTGAATGACAGTGAGGATAATTTTATTTTGTGTTTTGGGGGGAAATGGCCAAACAACGTTCACATACTGGAGTGCAATTTACTATATATGGGAAAGAATAAAGATCTTTTATGTAAATGTAATAACATACAAGTAATACCTTCAAAAAGAAAGAAGAATGTCTCTTGTGCACAGAAAGTTAGTCTACTCCAGCTGTTCTCTCTCACTTTGTGGGGGGAAGACATTTGGGGAAAGGCCAAAACGCAGATATTCATAAAGCATCCAATTTTTAGTTCAACATAATGTCTTAATCAGCTTTTACAGAGCTGCTCTGCTCTGTACCAAACATGCTATAAATGTGCAATACATCCGCACATGTAAGTAAGTCACACTCCCTGTGGTGATGAGAACAAGATGACTACGTGTTTCAATAACTGCACAATGCTGCAGGTAGTAGAAAAGCAGCATCATCTGGTTGTTTTTCAGATGAGCGGGGTACTAGAGGTAGAACTGCTGATAACTATGGCTATGTCTACATCATTTCAAATTCCTGATCATACAGTTTTATGAAAGATCTCCAGAAATCATGCACATTAACATCACAGATCGCCAACTTGTTACAAGATCCATAGACTGGAGCCAACTAGCAAGAACGTGACCTGGTCTTTCTCCAGAAGAAATGACCACAAATTTCTTTTCCATGTCCATCAAATTATCAAAATGCAGACATCATCTGTCATGTTCCCTCACTCAATTATATGATGTGGAATGCCTGTTTTGTGATCAGATGATACTGTGAACTTCTGGTTATGTGCTGAGAAAGCTCAGGGAATTCAGTCTTTAGGTGTCTACTGCAAATGTCATGATGTTCTTCAGTGCATCTTATTTTGGTATCTCAGTTTGTCTCTTTACAAATGCAAGTGTTCCCTTCAGAACCATAAAACTTGTCTAATACAACTGCTATAATATGGAATTTATTAATAATTAATAGGCTTACATAGATTCTGTTACTTATTTATGCTAGATGTCCTAGATATTTGGGCTAATATATTTTTATATATTTAACCTAATATACATAGAATTGCTCAGGACAAAATTGAAGCTGTGTCAAAATACAAAAGCTTTTGGCTTTATCCATTTACTGAATTGTTAAGCAAATATTCTCTTGTTTTCTGCATTTAAGCTCTTAAAATTATTATCTTTTATGTTATAAAGGATTCTGTTTTACTTGATGGACATGATACGTTCATGTAAGACAAAATACTCTCCAGTGTAAATTAGGTCTACAGAATTTACCTGGAAGTTTGTCGAGTATGGAAGTTCTACAGCAAGGCCTTTTCCTAATGCATACATTTATCGGCTAAAATCTTGATTGTTTTGCCTGTATTATGTCACTCATGTCTGGGAAGAACAGCATCCTGCTGTTTGTGAAGCTGATCTCCTGCTGCTATTTAGCTACTTGTAGGATTCTGTCCCAATTCCTCTAATCCACTCTGTTTCAATAGCACCATATTTGGACTCCTTCACACATTCTTTTGCTGCTCTGTTTAGGATGCTCTATGAGCTGAATTAGAATTTTAATGTTCCGTTCAAAACAGGAGGAACCTTTTTGTGAAATCAGGGTATAAACAATAATCTCTTTCATTCCCTTGGATAGAATTTCTACACATGCACTATATTATTTTACTTCAAACTATTGTCCAGAAGTTTGGGGCACTCTTTCAATATATTGGTTTATTTTATATAAATCAGATCCAATTTGAGCTTTAATGTTGCAATAAGGCCTACTACCATCTTAAATTGTTTCTTTCCTATTGTAACTCCTCATTCAGAGTTCAGTGCTCCTTGTTTCCATTATTTAAAGGTTTACTGATATCTTTTTGAGCTGCTTGTGCAAGTCAGGACTAATTAAAGATGAAAACCAAAAGGACTCCACAAATGGTGTTAGAAACGACACCAAAACACAAAGTGTGCTGTAGATATTTTTGCCTTACTTTCAAAAAGTTAGCAAAGTTTTGCATTTGTGTTTTGCCAGTAGCTATTTTCTGATCCCAAAACAGAACAAGGTTTAGAGAAAACAACTTAAAGCTTGACTGGTATATCTATACATACGTTGTCTGGCACTTTACTTCACAACTAAACCTATGAACTTCAGTGGAACTGTTTGTGGCTAAGATAGCAATTGAAAAAACAGGATAGCAGAACATGAGCCTTTTTAATGAAGAGCTCCTAGGTTTATACTTGCATTAAGAATTGTTCTTTAGTGAATGGGATTTAGTTTACTGAAAAATAAAAAGATGGTTGAACTATGATGATAATTTTACTCCGTGAAAAGAAAGAAGTTCCTTGGACACAATGTAATACTGCATGAGTCTCTTGTACAATTTTAAAATTTTCAGTGCAGTCTACGTAGCTTGCCTAAGTGTATGAAGAGAATAAAGACATTATCCAGGTGAAATGTATTTCAATAATTTCATAAAGCGTCTTTCACTTGTACCACGCTTCCCGCACTGGAAAATTTAGAATGTTTTTTCAGAGTATGTACCATGTTTGTTTTAGATCTAGCTTTCTGCAGTGCAGAGTTCCCTCGCTGTGCTGGATTATCATCGGCAGGAGCCAGGATCTGATGAGAAACACCATCCTGGGAATGGGGTTGGGGATGCAAGCAGAAACTTGAAAAGACAACAGCTACAGCAGATTAATAATATATAAATTGCTGTCAAGTTTTACAGCTAGCAATGCAACAGAAGATAATGAAGAAAAAAGGGGAATGAAAAATACCTCAGAAAGTGAAGGTGAAACAGAGAGAGAGGTAGGGAAATATATGTGGAAGCAAACGAAGCCATACTAAAGAAAAGAAGTGAGACAAAGAAAACAGTAATATATGGCCTCCTTTCTTGCTTGCATTTGGAAGTAACATGAATATGATTTGTTCACAAATGTGTTAACATTTCTAATGATAGAAACATATAAGAAAGACATTTAGAAGTTTTTATCAAGGGATTAATTTTATGTAATACAAAATGGAAGAGATTTGTAAGTGAGCCGTCTATGCAATATTAGCTTGAAGACCTGTGGTTCTGCTGCTCCTTCTCTGTTTGTACTTTAAAATTAATTGAAAGCCTCATTGTTTTGTTTAAACTGTGAAGGCTTCCAAGGTCAATGAGTGAGGTAATTGACCTGCCTGTTGTAGGACAAAAATATGTATGTTAAATTGCATAATTAGTTTTAATTACATAATTATGGTGTTTAATGTGTGGAGGTCAAAGGTTACTATTACATTTAGAAGTCATGGCAAGAAACACAAAAATAAGCAACATAGTTTAATTCTGTATTTCTTTGGGTTTTAAAAAAGGGGTCCACTGTGATCTATCCGTGACCTTGGATGTTTGATGATTATAGCAAATAATATGTTGCTGTTATACTTTTTGGAATCATAGAGACACCTTTGTAAATGACTAAGTGACTTTACCAAAGACTTCATTTAGGTTTAGAGTACACAAAAGTTAATCAACAGTGGGAACTCAACCGTCAGCAATTTAATCTGATTGGGTAAGGTAATTACATGATTACCAGGAGTGTTTATATGTGGACAAGGATATTTTTATTGGAAAAAAACCTAATTACTTTCTTACTGAGAAGAGAAAAAAACAAACAAATTTGTTGTCACAGGTTAAGAGGACATCCTTCATTCCTTCAAATAGCTTCTTTTCATATTTTAGCGACAAAATGAACTTGTAATTATTTGCAAATTTGCACTGGGATTATGCTATGGATTCTTCTGTTTCTAAACTAGAAATAATGCCGTCATTACCGTGTTTTGGTTAAGAAGGTCGTTGCTTACACATTAATTTTGTGATAGCCTAAAGATGTCATGATGCTTGTAATTCATGATCTCTCTTGCTGTGTGTAAACACTGTTGCTAAATACAGGTTCATTTCACCAAACTTAAACCTAAAGGTCCATTATACTGATGGATGTTTCTGGGAAGGAGGGTGTTATTTGTTTTAATGTGATGGTGGGGAAAAAAAAAAAAAAAAAAAGCCCTGTGTACAAGATAGGTAGATAAAAGGTGATGTTTCTAAATGCTAGAAGAAACAGTCTCACTTTAGATGCTCTGAATGGTCCTTTAGAAAATGCTCTTTCAGGCTATTGACAATGGAGGGAATGTTGGGAGATGAATCTTCATTAACAAACATTAACCTCTGTGAGTACTTACCTGGAGTACACTACAGAGTAGAATCCCATTTGGCTAATAAATAGTGGCTTGCTCCAAAGCCTGTTTAAATAATGGGCCAGGCCTGGCCTGGGCACTTTGTATGGTTGTGTTAGACACCAAAAAAAAAAAAAGAAATTGAAACTTCCAAGAATAGCTTCATATCTTATTGGTAACTATTGAACACATTCTGCTGATGGAAATGGGATACGATCCTCTAAAAGCTAACTTCTAAGGAATTAAGAAGTTAATGAACCTAATGTTAAATAGAAATAAAAGATTTTTTTAAAATGAACTATATAATTGTGGGAAGAAGTTCTGTGATACATTCCATGTTATAAAAATCATTTGTTCTCCCTTTTGCTAATTTTTCCCTAAATAAGTTTTTTAGAAAATATTACAATTTTGAATTGTTTTTCTAAACCAGATGATCCAGTCACTGTTGGAGGCACATAGCCACGGCAAAATCTCATGCTGTACATTGATCACCTGTCCAACCTTTGCCTAGAGTGTGATCCCCAGTTCCTTCAAGAGATCCATCTTTACCTGTCTATAAAGAAGAAGAGGAGGAGGGAGACATCTGGGATATTCAAGTATCAAAGTTTAACACCAGAGCAGGTTGAATCTCCATTTATATTATTCTCTATATATGTTGCTAGTATTGACTCGGATATTTGGCTGAAGATTTTTTTCAGTAATTATATAGTATGCTCTGAAGTTTTACCAGCATTAAACCTTTTTTGTTTAGGCTCCTCACTGAAACTACACGTGGGTTTTTCTAGTTTCATGGTGTGAAATTGCATCCAAAGTCATTCTGCTATTATGGAAGCTAGCTAATACTGAGCATGCCTGGCAGTCCGTACCTGTCTCTTGAACATGTGCTTACCACAAAAACCAAAATGTCTTGTTGAAAACTGTTCAGTATACTGTAGTTGCACCGTTCCGTATTATCCAGGTCCCCGGCAAGTTTGCTCATTTTCATTCACTTGCTTCTTACTCTTCCTCTTCCATTTCCAAGAGGACTTTGATATCCACAAAACAGACAAGGTTTCACTTACTGTCCTAAGGACTGCCCCTTTAGGAGTCTAGCACAGCCCACACACAATCCTGGAATATGTCCAACTTGTTCTTTGAGCAGAACGTGAACCTCTGACCTTGTGGGCCTCCGGCAAGAGTGCTGCCTACTGAGCCACCAATACCCAGGCCATCAATAAGTTTTAAATGCCAGTTGCAGACTTCACAGAGATAATGACTTCAGTGTGTAAAGGTTTTGTTGTGGAGGCTGCAGTCTCACATATGGCGTGACAGAGTAAATATGCTAAAACCATGGAGAGCTGTTGCATAACTTGCCTTGATGTAACAGTTTTTGTAATGTCTTTCAAGGCATGGAATATTATTTAAAGGGACCCTGTTATGTAGGCTTAGGCCTAAAATGAAGCTATTATAAAAAGAATGTTTAGCAAAAACAGAAATATGTCCGTGAAATTGTTGGAGTGGGAATTTCAGGGTAAACTTGCTTGGATTTAAACAGTCGCCTGCATGACATTGCACTGTTGTGCTAGGGAATGAGAACCAGCGAATGAAAATAATGTTAAGTGAGACTCAGAAACTGAAACTGAGCAGAATTATGAGATGAGAAGTCTATTACTGTTGCTATAACTTCTTAAAAATCTTACCACATCCTCAGAAAGAGGAGATGAAAAATAAATTCCAATTTAGTAATTCAAAACAGCATTATTGACACAGGTAAATAAATGTATTTGCATTTAAATATTATTTTTAACCTGCTGTCAAGTAAGTTTCTTATATTTTATATACATATAAAGCAAAATTAATACGAAATAAGCTCTAGGGGTTTGGCACATTTCATTTTTTTATGTTCTCTGTTTACAATTTAGCATTAAAAGCATACAAAAGACGTTGATGTTTGCAAAATTCAAATTGGTAAATGTGATTACACAAAATGTTATTTATTGGGTCAAGAAGGAAAACGTAGCCAGATTCAAACTAAGGCTTACATTATGGAAAGGCTGTTAGATAAATTACATGAACCTTCTATGGAGCAAAGGCCAGGAACCCCAGACTCCTTTTCCCAGCTGAGTGCCAGCATCACTAGGCTACAGACTCTTGCTCCCTCTTGTGTTCTTTCTCTGGCCCAATGAGTCTTGAATTATTTTCTGTACAGTGATACAGCTTCAACAGGAGAGCTTTAATATATCCCTATCCTCATCCTGCCATTTATTGCAGCCTATTGATCAGAACGTTCTGCTAAGAGACGTTGCTTTGAGTCTTGGACTGAGGAAGGAATTCAACCTGAGAGTTTAGCTTCTGGGATGAGTAGTCCTGCTGCTAGGCTAGGAATGACTGCTGTTCATGTACCATTTTAGAAAGAAATAGCTCCTGAAGAACTCTGTAGGAAACCCACGTGGTTGGTGCTTATTAGGCTGGCTTAGGCTGGCTTTGAGAACACCGGTTGGACCAAACTCCTCAGATCATCTATGCAGGGGTGGGCTTCCTTTCTGGATCGCAGTCAGGCTTAGACGTAAGGTGTACACTGAGATGTTCAGTCCTGGCTGAGTAGGTAAACTCTGGCCATGCACAGAGATGCAGCTCCTGTGTCTGGTCCATCTTACCATAGAAAATGATATTGTCTTCAGAGAATAGATGTCTCCAGAATGAGATAGGGGCCTGGAGCATCACCGTTTTGACTGGAGGTACCTAAATTCTCCTCGTGTCTCTTTTTGAATTCCCATATTTTTAGGGTTGTAATTAGTTTCAGTCAAATGAATTAATCGCATTGCAGTTATAAAACAATTGTTTGTCAAAATTTCTGACTTGATTCCTAGGCTATCATTTTATGTTTTTATGAAGTCCTGCAGTGCAGGTCCTTATTCATGCAAATGCATTTATCTGCCTCAGTGGAATTATTCTGGTAAGTCAATGTCTAAAATCAACTAGGACGAGTCTGGTTTTCTTTTTAATAGAAATGCTAATTCTGAAAATTATATCTGTGAATTATTTTTAGTCTGAAGAGTTGTAGACAGTATAAAATCAGAACTATGAACTTCCTTGGCAGATCTTCTATTATTGTTTCTACCTATTTAAAACACTGGAGGAATAATGTGATTCATTACATGTTACTTTTCTGACAGTAGATGTATCACCTAGATCGGTATCCAAATGTATTACGCTGTGAACTATTACTGCTTTGTAATATGGTAAATTGGGAGTGGTCGTGGTGGGAATAGAAACTTATATTCGCGACAGGCTTTTGTTTTCAAAGACAAGTCTTTTTTCTGCCTTGCTAGTGTCTATTTTCATTGCAGTGGAGCTTTTCATATGGTAGGATAGCATTCAGCACGAGTAGGAAGGATGCAATCCGTATCCTGGTTATTGACTGAGTAGATTTATGTGCAGTTCATTTGGCAGCGTGTATATTTCCCCACACAGGACTTTCACCATCTCGTAATCTGTCTTTAGAAGGGCTACCATTTGCACAATTTAACGCTGTCTCTCTTTCACAGTGAACAGAAGTTAAATTGATGAATATTGTAAATCAACATCATATTAATGATTTTGTGCGCATGGGGACCTACCAGTGTAGGGAACTGCTTAGCACTGTGTTGACTTGTTTGCTCTCTAGAAGTGGGTGTTTGTTAGTATGTGAAAGAGAAAAACTAATTGGTGCTTAGATACCAGTATTGTGAATTTGTGATAAATCACTAAAAAATATTCTAATAAGCCACATAATGACAGAGGAGGATACAGAGGACTGAAAGAAAACTATAATTGGAAAATTGATTAGAAGAGTGGCAAAAACAGAAACATTTCTAGAGAAGGGAAAATTTTTAAAAGCTGTGACTTGATAGAGTGGTAAAGTTTGGAGGTGAGTAAAGGTCTTCAAGAATGAACAATTTTTGTATAACTATGTATAAACTATATTATGATTCTAGTTGATTTTTATTGGTGTACTTTGGGAAGCCCTGCATAAGGCAGTTAAAATAATTAGAAGTTGTGATCAATAAGCATCTTGATAGAGTCAGGTAATAGTCAAATGTAAGACAAGCTATAGAAATTAAAAACAAACTTACAGTTAAAATCACATGAAAATTAGTATTTAGTTTGGGAACAGCATATTTTCAAGATTACAGATAGGAAGGTTAAAAAGAAATCACCATAAAGATGACTCGTGTGAGTTAAAGCTCAGATTAAAGGCCTTATCCTCCCAGGTATAAAAATTGTCAACTGCATTGTCACTAAGCTAAAAATGTGATATGAATGCTGTTCTGTATTCCTTTACCAATTTTAGATAGAAACAGTTTTCATTTTAATGAGAAGTTCATTGGTGGATGATTAGTAGCAATGATTCCCCAGGCTTTAATCACTTGGTATCTTGAACAGGAAAAGATTGCATGGCCTGATGTCACTGTCCTCTCTTCGGTGTTGCCACAAAGGAAAAAAAAAGACTGTTCACAAATGTGTGAAACTTATTTGCATTTGCTCTTGGAAAAAGTCAAGCTGCTAGGGAATTTTTCAAGTTAACAGTTTTTGGTAGAAATTGTTGCTTTATCAAACCTGAAACCTCTCTCATATCAAGGGTAGTTTAAAGAAGCTTTCTTTAGGAAGCTTTAATTTCAAATAGCAAATAACTAATTTATTGAAAATGGAACTGCTCAACAAGAAACCTTGAGAGAAATCTGCATTACAATACCCAGAGCCTAATCATTGGGGCATTATCCTTTAAGACATGAGACTTTGGTTCGATTTCCTTTTCTGAATCCAGCTGAATAGAGACTTAAACCTAGTTGAATATCTAATGCATCCAAGGCAACTGTCATTACCACTGGACTATTGTCTGTGATGTGTTGGGTATCTCTGCTTTTGTGGAAATTGTGAAAGGATTTGTCCTAATACTAACAAGACCTTTCTGAAATCTCCAGAATTCTTATAGACTAGGAAAGAACCTTTGTGCTTAGCTTTATTCATAACCCTCAGGCTCTGGAAAAACGCCTGTAATAATCATTATTTTATATGTTAATACCAGGCAACATTTATTAATCTAGACTCTAAACTAAATCTCAATCTCAGACTCCATATAGAGCTGTCTTTCCATGCCTCTGGTTATTCTTGTAGGCTATTTCATGTTTTTCTCTGTTTTTCCTATATCCACACGTTTAACAGTTTACCCAAATCTTCCTAGTAGTAGTACTTGGGATATACCAGCAATTAAGTCAATGGCATTTTTCAATATAGTTTTCTATCTCTCTTTTTGCACCTTGTACCTTATTATGACAAGCTGAACTCAGTGGTGGTCACTGTTGAAGATGCTTCTAGTTGAAATGTGCACTTACTGAAAAAAAAAAAAGAAAAATAATAATAAAAAAAACCAACCAACCAAACAAACAAAACAAAACCTGTCATAAGTAATTTGATTGTGGTTGGAATATTGTTTTGGAATATGCAGTTGATGATGGATTCCATGAAGCTACAGGAATCAGGATTGTTTTGTGCCCCGTCAGTGTGTAGGTATTCTTCTGAGATTACCAAAAGGGATCAGTTACCTTGGTAATGTGTCCACCAATATTTATTGTGTCTATTTCTTTACACAGGCTAACAAACATTCATCATGTGGGAATGTTGGTCATGATCAACTTGAGCTGAATTTAAATTGATGACCTAAAGGTTAAAGTCTCTGTATCATGTTACCTCTCCCCTGGGCTGTCCAGTCCCCCTACAACTGGGTTTAGCACCATTTTTAGTTTGTCAGTGGCTTGGGAGTGAGAGCTGTCTTTAGAAGAGTTGATCTGACAAATATCATCAATGTCCTGGTTTTGTTTTTTTTAAAAAAAAATCAGTACAACTTTTGCAGCTCATCAGTACTTGATGAAGATGGTTCTGAACAAGTATTCAGATGCTGGACTAATAACTTGACCAGCCTGTTAGATAGCTTTAATCCAGTCATATGGGAACATAATGCAGTGTAGCAGCCCAGTGAAACATGAAACTATGAGAACAGCTGAATAAATTTAAACACATTTTTGAACATTCTAACCTTTGTCATAAAAATCTGATAATATAGAAGAAAAACTAATAACACTTTCTTTCGGTTTTGTTATTCTGTACAGTAGTTGAGCAGACTTAACATTTCTTGTGGTTGCTGAGTTTAAAGAAGTAGTGACAATTTCTAACACTACTTTTTGCCCCATATGAAGTCTATTCTTTCTCACTCATTAAGGAATGAATCTGGTTTCTGTTTTATTCAATATTGTATATACATCTCACCCATAAATATTTAAACTAAGTAAATATAGAATCTTAAACATGGAATATGCTTTCATTGTAAACTCATGGCTGTGGGGGAAGGTAAAAATACTTTATTCAAAGACCAGTGGTCCCTTTGGAGGAGAAAAAAAAAAAAATGTTTTGCCTAAAAATTGGATAGACCTGTGCTTGCTGTAGGGCAGCAAACATTTTACCAGATTATACCTACATTGTTGTATTTATATGTGTAAAGTTCAGACTGTAAAGGATCTACAGGAAAGAGTTTGCAGATACTCACTTCAAAAACACATGGCTAGTATTCAGCCCCTAGATCTGGGGCCAATTTAATTCTTCTTCTCCATTCAAAGTGCCTCACTCCTGCCTACAAATGCAGAACAGATTCCCTGGTAATTTTCTTCTTTGGAAGTACCATCATTTTATTCCTAACTGGGAATAGCATGGAATGGAAATACATTTATGACTCTGCTTAAAAACAAACACCAAACAAAATAAAAGTAGGGGTAATCTGAAAGATGGTTCCATTACAAATTGATGCAGAAAAACGCAGAAAAATGAAGCATATTGGAATGTGCACAACTGACATTTTCTTCAGGAAGATTTCCTTTACCAAACTGTTTTTTTTGGAAGCAGCGTAGTATGGCATACCTAGAATATTTAATTATAGCTTTATTGCCAGTTGAAACTGGTAATGCAAATTTGATGCATGCAAGTAAGGTTCAATAGATGTCTAGGCATGCAGAAGGTCTAGATCCTGTTGTTAAGATACAACTAAAAGAGTTGTAAAATAAAGTTTTATTAAGCTAAATACAATGAATAGTGGGCATTTGTGCTTTATAATGTTATGACTGTGTGACTCACCTATGTATATTCCTTGCTGTCCTGCCATATATATTGTACAATCTGAAATGCTGAGGGATGCTGAAGGTTACAACTTGAGGCACAGTCCTGCTGAGGCTTTCTTGAAGAAAGACAAGGTCTTTGTTACGTTTTGGAGTCTGTGGTTCGAACTGTAGCTTGTGTAGGCAGCGAATGAGTTGGACTAGCCCTTTCAGTAAAGTCTGGATCCTTTTGTGGATGATATATGACTGAAACATAAAATAAGCTTTGATTATAAAAGATTATAAAACAAAGACAGTTACAAATACAGCACTTGATGTTCACAAGGCAAGATCAGACCAAACCTCGAAACAAAAATGGAAAGTAGATAATATTTTACTATACATTATAGAGATGTAATTAACTGATCAATATGAATCTCATTTGTTGAATTTGACGAGGTTGCAGAATTAGTTTTAAAGGGAAGGCTAAAATCCAACATTTATTTTAATTGGTTTTTATGTGTAGATGAAGTGCCTGAACTGGACCAGTGATAAAGACTGCTTTAGCTAAGTTTAGTATTACTTCTCATTTTTATTTTGTTTTTCTATCAAATAGAAAAAGAAGATGTGAGAGCATGGTTTTATTTCCATTCTTGTCAGAACAGAAGGGTGGAACAGTATTTTCAACATGATTCAGTGGTTATTGTTGACTTTCAAATGTTAAACCTGTGTTCATATAAATCAATATCAGAAGCTTTATAGATTTATAAAAGAAAGATTGATATATGTTATTCTCCTCTGTAATTAGACATAACAATTTTTTAGTGCGGGGTTTTTCAAGCAGCTTGGTCTGGAGCTGCGTGCTTTCAAGCTCTGCTGATTAAAGTATTACAGTAATGAATCCTAAATTCGAAGATAATTTCTTTGTTCTCTTGTGTGCACTGACAGATACAGGGAGAGCAAAACCTTTCTTTGGTCTTAGATCAATACTGTAATGAAAATGCAAATACATGTATATGTTACCACAGCTCCCATAGAAGCATCGTTCACACCTTGTTATTTTTTTTCCCAGTTTCGTTTCTCTCTTCTGGCCCACAAATTCAGTCTGTGTCAGTGTACCGCCCTCAACATGGAGAATCAAGACAGAAGGACAGTGTCCTGTCATGTCTCCCTGTGCTTTTATTTCCCATCTCTTCAAACTGCCCTTCTGAAATTTTCCACTTCAGCTATGCAGTTACTCTAAGTACTTCCTTTTACTAAATTTGTCAAGTGAATCTAGACCTCTGAGCTCCAAGTACCATTTTCACAGGACCATAAGCTCTTTTTCTCTTTGTAGGCATCTTAACTCTGCTGTGCAGAATGAAGTACAGTCCCTTTGTCTGTAGTTGCAATATACTTCATTAGTTTCCAGAAGACAATAACTTGCTTTATTCCCATTTTAGAAGCATTAATTATACTCAGAAAAAGCACTCAAATAGCAAACAGAAAAGGAAACCAGATGTTGCAGAGTTATTTAACCAGTGTTATTTACGGACAAATATTTAAGCTATGTGATTTAATTTTTTTGTGGAACCTTTAGAAGCTGGCTACTAAGTGAATAAAACATCCAAAGTATATACGAAAATAGATTTTACCTGATAGTATCATTCTTTTACCTAACTATTGCAGGTAAATACTTTATCAGTTCCTGGCCAACAAATTTGCAAAAGTATTTGATTAGAACAGGAACAATCCCTAAGGCATATTGTGTATACAGTTATAAGTCATAAATAGGCTTTTATTGCATAAGGCACAGTTGTGCATTTCC
Organism: Tauraco erythrolophus; assembly: GCF_009769465.1. Classification (NCBI taxonomy): domain Eukaryota; kingdom Metazoa; phylum Chordata; class Aves; order Musophagiformes; family Musophagidae; genus Tauraco; species Tauraco erythrolophus. The sequence continues at coordinate 14,958,384 of NC_141476.1, forward strand.
AACAGTTTCAGTTTTCTGTGTGCTAATGAAATGGTATAAACCTCTGTGAGAATTTGTTTTTCTTATAGATGCAGGATCTAAAATAATGAATGTTTAGAACCAGCAAATGAATTCATCATCTGAACACAAATGTGTTTCAATGAAAGCAAGCTTCACTTCCAGAAATGGTGTTTTGCAAAACAGACGTGCAAATTCTCTTATAGAAATGATTTGTAAAGGCAGTTAAAGGCATATTTAAAAGTTAGCATGTGTTCCTAAAACTGTTTCTATCTCTTTTAACTAATTTTCATGTCGTTTAGTAGGTGTTAGATTTTTAAGACATAGTTCTAACCTATAGAAGCTTCCTCTTCTAGGCATTGTAGGACAAACAATATCAACTTCTACTGTCCCTTTCATCATTTCTACATTCTTGACATCTCAGAAATCCTCAACTGCAGTATCTCCCCAAATTTGTCTTCCAGCTGTCTCTTTGAGCACCTACAACTTGTCTTCTGCCAGCCGCTCTGGTCAAAGACAATGTGCCTCATGTCATTAATAGAAATTATCTAAATGACAAATGTTGTAATGCTGTAGTTACTAATACATCAGCACTTGTATGGAAGTGCCTCATATTCAGCTTTGGCTATCTAATTCAAGGAAGCACCTTATCCTTATTTTACCAGATTTGCTCTTTTATTTTTCATCCAGCGTTGCAATGTCTCCTTTCTTATGGCCTCTAGTGACTCTTCGTTCTCTTCTGTGGTCTTTATGCTGTGTTCTTTCCTTCTACAATCTTTTGCAGCTGCAATATGCAATATTCCTTCAGGCTTTCAGCTTCATTTGATTTATTTTCAAGCCTATCTCCAGCCTCTTTTCCCTTCATTGCTCCTTCTTCATTAGCAACCTGCAGGCTCTTCAACTCTCCTTCCAAACTTTAAACCCCACTTTCCCAGGTTACATCATCTGTCTCCTGCCTCTTCAGCTTTTGTCTTCTGTTCTCCAGTGGCACAGAAGTTTTGTAAGAGTTGTGTGACAGTAATTTTCGCTGCTCTGTTCTGACCTTACAATTTCCTGTTACTTGGTCCATGCAAGTGCTCGACTCGATGGACTTTGCGCTGAGCATAGTCAGAGAAAAAGAAAGTATGTAGTTTCTGTCATCAGAGATGATAATAATCTGTTCCTCTTTTTATAATACATTTCCTGTTTATGGGAACCCATTATTGCTGGCAGTTTATTGCAAAGAGGCATCATTCATAAATGTACATTAAGAAGTTTGTGCATTTTTTTTTACTATATGCAAGAATTGTTTGCTTTATGTAACTATTTCCCTTGTCTAAATGTAACTTGCAGAAAGTGATGATAAATGTTAAATGGTTCTTGTAAAACTGTTAAATTGTCAGTTTCAAAACTTAGTAAAACATTGATGTTTTCATTAGATCCCAGCACTGAGGAATGTCCGGCTTTCATCATAACAGAGTTGTTTAGTTCCATGTAAGTCTAAATACTCTGCCCTTGGGAGATATCTTACTGTCACCTGCTCCTCAATTGAAAATTATTTGTTCAGCTAAAGTTTGGATTTTTTTAGAAAGGATTCTTTTCTTTTTTTTTTTTTTTCCTTTAACAGACATCTTTGATGTGCAACGGAATCCCTTCAATGTAAAATAAATCAAAGCCTGAGATGCTATTAAACAATCTTTTAGTTTATATATATCCAGTTCTAGATAACCAAAGATTGTTCCTTCCTGCCCTTGTTCTCTCTTTCTCTGTTAAACAGACGTGTATATTTTCGGACAAACAGTTCTTGTGCAGATTTTCGACAAACAATTCTATTGGCTTCATCATGAGCTTCTAATCACCAGCACTTTGTTGATGAATAAAAATGTAGTGCTATGTAAAGTCATTTAGAACACATTCTCAGTATAGATATCTAAAAACGTTTATCTTGAATAACAAAGGCACAGCAATCAAATACAGTAAGTTAATATCATTCAGCATAAAATGGAATAAAAAAGCTGAATGTTTCTCATCTCACCTAACCAATTCACAGAATCAATTTAACTCATAAAGTCAGAAAAACTTTAAAACCATATAACGCAAACACAGCCTTGATTTAATTGTGTATAAATAAGAACTGTTGTCACATTCAGCAAGCTGTGTTTGGCTTATGCCTAAACAATCACTTTTTTTTTTTCTTTTTTTAATAATGCCCTGTTTATCTTTAAGAAACATACAGATGTAGGGCCAAATCAGATTTTGCTTGAAAGGAACGAAGGAATGCATAAATAAATGCATTAGTACCTATCTGAAGCATATTGTTTTGAATTCTCTAGGGCTTTTTTTAAATAATAATTGAGAATATTAGCAAGTAAGTTCTTCCAGTAGACATGGTTCTTCAGCATGAAAAAGGAGCATGGGGCAAATATTACAGGACTAGAAAAAACCTTTAAAAACAACCAGATACAGAAAGGATCAAACAGATCTTAAGGTGATTTACGTTTATTTTCCTAGTCCTTGTACAACTGAGAAAACCCAAACCAAAAACCCTATAGAAAGCTCACAGAAGCCTGAGGTGTATTGCATCTCTGAAAACCTTACAGTATACATCTCAAAACAGAAAAAGAATATGTACAAGTATTTTTTAATATCTGGGAATATTGTGTCCAGGAACCTATGGAAGAACAAGAGTTGGCATCTTACCAAATTATTCTTGTCAGCTGACAACAAGGGGCTACCCAGCACTATATGCATTCATGTCCTCCTCAACTCCATTGAAATGAAATGAAATTTTGCTGGAATGAAAAAGCTTCCAGGCCCTGTCTACTAAATCTGGCCTCTTGAATACATTTCTGGTATGTCATACATGACATTACATCCAGCTTTGAATCTCCTTGGTATCTCCTGTATTTTATGCATTCTGTCTCCAGATCTGCTTTCTTGTGGCAGTCTAGTTAAGGATGCCACATGTACAATATGGCTATTATAATCCTAGCCTTGTAGTCTGCGCAGAGGAATTTCTTAAATACGTGCCCTTTACTTATAAAATACATGTGAAAATTACAGATAGATGGAAAAAACGCGTCTATGCTGTTCCTTTCTTTGCTTTCATCGACACGTTTCAGAGTCATTTGGTCTCTGAGTTTCCAATGGTACAGTCCTCTTTTATTCTTCTGTCTTCCTATTCTGATGGAAGTATATCCACTTAGCTAAAGAACATTTATCTTTTCAGAAATAGCCTGCAACACTTCTTTTGCTTCTTTTATTCCCCTGAAATTTTTTCACTTCTGACACTATGAGTTCTTCATTGCTTAGTCTTTTGGTTTTAAAATGAGAAATAATTCTATTGACAACATATGCAGTCCTGGTGACTGAGGAAGACCTAATTAACAGGGTCTCAACATGGAACTAAGATGTATTATAGATTTATTTTTCTACCTTCCCTCTCATTCTGATTGCAGACACAGATATAAAACGCAAATTGTCGCAAGGTGCAGTGATCTACAGAGCAAGTTGTGTGCCGAGGCTAAGAATACCTGTGGTTTTGACAGCCACAGCATAACATAATACTCCGTAATTCTGGGCAGAGGTGAAGGGCATTCTTACTTGCCTAGTTAACAGAGCTGCTGTGAAACCACATCTTCATGTATAAGGAAAAATCTTACTTAAATAATTTTTACCATAGTCTTGATCAATTATTTGCTACAGTGCCATAGAGATGAGAAAGTAGCAAAAAAAGATATCTGCTTTATCCCAAGGTCAAAATACTAATCAGACAACAAATAAGTATAACTTGGTTTTTTCTTTGTCTATAATGAATTTATAAAATGAAGGAGAAGGGGAGAAAAATAATTAACAGTACTAAAATGTGCGTTCTATTAGTACTATGGACTTTGCTTACAAAAATAGCAGATGTCAGAAGATTGTGTGCTAGGCTGCTTTTTATAAAAAGCCCTCTTAGAGCCCAGGAGGTCGTTGCATTATATGCTATGTGTGGGTGCGTGTATATTTATGATCCTGATAGCGTAAGAGAATTGTTTTGAGTATCTAAATAATGTCTCTATGTTTATAGGTGTACTAAGCAAGGATGATTTGTATTTGAGTGCATGTGTATATATACACACATGTTCCTTTTGTGTATACATACCTATTAAGCAAGCTTAGACAATACTATGCAAAGAGTTGTCTAAACTTGTTTCTAGGCTCCAATCCTGTTTACAGCCTCTGGGCATTATTTTAATGTAAATAATAAATAGAGGAGAAAAGATCTCCACTAGAATTACTTATTTAGCAGCATTTTTCACACCGATTTAGTAATCCAGTAAATTTATTTCCACAATGGACAGCAAAGACAGGCAATAGCTGTCATGTCTGCTGCCAGGGTGACAGATATTGGTCTATGGAATCTAAGCCTAATCCAAAGCTTTCCCTGTATTGATTTGTGTGGGATATTCAGGTTTCCTACTATTTAATTTATTTTTTTCCTGGCTGATGTTGATTGTTTTGTTGGTTTTTTTTATTATTATTTGTCTATGTCTCTCTCTTTTTCTCTTTATGCTTCCTCTTATTTATGCAGTTCAGAACTTCAGCACCTCCCCTTATCTTTGTATTGAGAGATTTACTATTCTTGTAGAGAACTTAAAGTCCATTTTCTACATATACACCCATATCAGAATTTCTCTGATCACTGAAGCTTTGCATCTTCTACACAAGATTTTACTTGTCGTGGCCTGACTATAAAGTCAAGGTTTAAATGGTAGCTACAATTTGAATTTGATAAAAGTGTCTAACGAGTATGAAAAGATGTATCAGTGAATGATACTGTATACATGTATGTGAAGAGCAAAGCAACCTGCTGTTCTTCCAGGTAATTATTACTCTGGGGCACTCAGGTTCTTTAAGAGCAAAGTCATGGAGGCATTTTATATATACCACCGTTGTGCTTCTAGTAATTTCAGTTTTTGAAGACACTAGAAAAGGCTGACATATTAGTAAGTAGACTGGTCATATTGATACTACAACTTATATACACTATTTACATGTGTTGAAGGTCTAAAGGTTGTGAGAACATAAAAATTCCTTCTTTTTCAGTAACTGTTTTATATTTTGTCTTTTTTAACAAAATTTTCAGAAATCAGTATTTATTCAATACAGAATGCACAGAACTGTTTTGTCAATCAGATCTAAGACTTCTAACTTGCATATCTTAAGTATTTAATAAAAAACCATAATACTCAAAAGAGAGTCCATTTTGTATGATGTTATCCTCCATTGTGTGTAATGTTTTACATGAGCATGTAACAAGGATCCAGGCATAGCATATCTTTTAATAAAAAAAAAAAAAAATAGAATTTTAAAGGACTCTCTAGAGTATCTATTTCATCAGTCACTTAGACCCTATCAGCAATGAAAAACTTGAGGTATAATTGCTACTGAAAATTTATAAGTGCATTTGATGCAGAATATCCATCGTTTAAATGCGTTTATTTGTGTCTAATGTTAAGTCTATATTTAGCCTATGTGTATTTTAAGATTTGGAGTAATACGGAGTATAGTAATAGTTTTTCCTTTCAACCAGAAAAAAAAATAAATTGAAGATGGCTGAGGCTGCCAAATTGCTTAGTTACACTTAGTTAATTATTAAATCCATTCACAGTACGACTTAGAAATATGCTAGTTTAAAAACATCATACATAATCAATCTTTAAAAAATAGTATTTGGCAGCTCTAAATTTGTACTAAACAAGGAGTGAATTCTTGAAGCACTGAAACAATGCCAATCACTAAGCTGTCTAAATCCTTCCCTCCTTTTGTGTCATTCACAAGAAAAGCACTTGTTATCTGTTTTCAATTTATATGCTGTATTTCTGCTCTGTACCTTCAGTTGGGAAACACAAGATCTGGAATTACCTAATGCCATATCTTAAGTGTCTTGAAGCTAACAAAATAACTTTTTATTTCTTCATAAATCAATTAGTAATGATTAATATTACCTACATGCAACAAAACTAACTGTTAAGAGAATATCTCAATTATAGAATACAGGAAATTAACCGGTACATGGGTTACATTTTTTCTTTCTGGGTAGAAGTGCATAGTATAAATATCAAAGCTCAGTCATGTATGACTTCCAATAAGCATGCTGTCAAATACGGTAACAGCTCTGCTGTGCTATGTAAATCCAAGCTGCTGAACAGTTAGCAAACAACTAAATTACATTCTTTTGAAAGCCTTTAACTTAGCACTACCACAGGATACGTAGTTAATAACAAAAACAGCTGCATAGACATTCTTGGATGCCATAATTAAACTGATAAATCTGCAGGGACATATATCTGTGATGAAGAGATCTGCTGTTAGTGGATTTTTTTCTTTACTGATCACATGTATATCTATAGTATCTTGTGGAAGAATGAAGCTTCATGCTTAAAAGCCACTTGACATTTTTTATGAAAGTAAAAAAGAACTATATTTTTGTTTAGAACTTTGTTAGAAAAATATTTTCGAACAGAAAAATTGCTAATTTTCCCTACCTTTTTGGTAAACTGACTAGTATTACAGCAAAACTTGTGACTAGTTTTACTTTTATCATCATCAATCCATGCACTTGCAGCACATACACAAACATAGAAGCTTCTTTTGGAAAAAAATTTACTTCTGTGTATATGACCTTCTAAATCATTGTTGGAAAAAGCACTGAATTCTGAGTATTACGGCTAGCACAGGAGTGTGATTTCTTTTCTTTTAGGTCTACAATTCAGCTTTCATTTGAATGGATATAAAAATCTCTGAAGGAAGAACCAGGTCCAGTATTAAATATTCTTTGCGTTCCAGATCATTTTCAGATGTCAGTTATATTTTCCAGTTCCTATACAACTGAGAATGGATGGATGCGAAGTACCTAAGGCATTGCCTTCATACTGTTTGCTCCTCCTTTTTCTAATGTGTGTTAGTTTGTCTGGTTTTAAGGTTGGAAATTTTTGGGGGTGGCTGTGGGGACAGAGAGGGTTGTGTGCAGTATATGCAAGTTTCATACTAAACACTCCAAAAGCTCTTTCCTTTAGAAGCATTGAAAATTCGATGCCTGCAGATCAGAGGGTCAAGTTCATATCTTGTGTCCTGGAAGCTGTCCAGCTTCCTAACACAGACTCATAAATTCAAGAAGTCTGTTCTGATCTTGAGACCAATTGAGAACTGCAATAGAAAATGGGAGCTTAGACCAGTTCATGGGGATATAACGTATGCAGAGAAGAAATACGAATTAATTTGAGATTAGCTTAATTACTGCTTACTAAAAAGCCAATGGAAATGTTCCTTACTTATTTAGGATTGCCCACAGTGATGATGACTTTTCCACAATACGGATAACTGCTTTTGCTAATGGATCCAACCGATGTTAATATTTGGCTATTTTTTTGTTAGAAGTTTCTCCTGTTGCGAAGATAATTAGAAATTAATTGTTATGTAGTAGCAACTGTAGTAAATTACTGTGGAAATGTGAACAAAACTTTATTTGAGCAGGTATTTAGATCATGGACCATACTGATTTGTTCTTTTCTTAATTGATGTATAAATCAGATGGACAAACAGAAATGGACTTTCTTTTCAATATTTCTCTGTTCTTTAATGATAAGTCAGTGTTGCTTTTGGAGAGGTTTTTTGAGCACTGCATTTTGAGAGAGAATTGATTTCAGTCCGTGTATTGTTCATGTTCCCTATTGCCATGGATCAGTGTGGTCCATATTTGACAAATCTTCTTCACTGATGGTCATTACAAACTATTCTCACTTTCTCCTTGTTATGATATGTAACGAATTAAGCAAGTAGATGCCTTGGGCTAGGTGGAAATCTGTAATAAGTCATCATACGTGTATAAATGCTACGATCTTGGTTCAGAAAGCCTGAGGAAATTGTGACCTGAAGTGTTTTGGAAAATGTTTCCAAAATCTGCTGAGCTCTTTTCTTCTTCCAGATTAGTGGTTTCTCTCAGAGTGCAGGTTAACTTTCTAATATTTTTTCCAGTTCTATGCAAAACTACTGATGTATTTCAAAATCCACTTTGAAAGCAAAGCTTTTATTAATTGTTTCTTTAAAAAGAGAACCTACAACTAAGATAGGTGATTGCAAATACAATAGTTTCATTCTTAATTCGAAAAACATTCACCCCTACAAAAGATGGCATTGTGCCAGTTTCAGAAACTCTGATGTGACTTGCAAACGACAGCCTCCAGGGCAGCAGGAATGCAGCGCTCCTAATCCTGGCCCGGAGTTGCAGGGAGGGCCCTGCTCAAAGGTGTCACACTTTGGCCCCTCCTCCGCTGTTGACTGTGCAGCAGGACCCATCACTTCCCTGTGCACTGGTTCGGCTATGCGAGTGATGGTTTGGTCCCTCTTTCTAAGTATTATCGGCATTGCTGCAAGCGTAGGATTTTTTCAGGCTGTTGCGTGCAGGAAAACCAGGACAGTTGCTGTAACTGCAGCTTTTTTTGTGCATGGAGCAGAAGCAGGAAAATGCAGATTCTGTCTCCTCTGCTAGGCAGCCCTTTGCGTGAGGCAGGTCCGTACGGCGTGTTGTTCTTGTTGGGATCACACCACCCCTGGGTCAAGTATCCCACGTGAATGTCAGGAAAGTAACACCGGTGAAATGATGGAAAGCAAATCATCTGGTTTGCCTGTACTTCTGAGAGATTGCTTTGTAAGCAGCGTGACATCTTGCTATGGGTGTTAAAACACTTGTGACGTTCTGTAAGTGAGGAGTTATATATGGGTAACACCATGACTAAGACCTTGTATCTAAGCACTGCCCTCTGATTGCACGTACAAGTGCCCATGTGGGGGGGGGCGCTTTTGAACTCTTACAGAAAAGTGGCTGGGCATACAGATAAGAGATAAGTCTGCTTCCTTTTGTTAGGATTCAGTATATTTTACTAGATCAGGCTTTAGTGTCTTACAATATATAAAAATTATCTTTATATGGAGATAATTAGGAACATTTTTGTTGAAAAATCTGAATTTGTTTCCAGAAAATGTTTTGAAGGGTGCAATACTGTGTGCAAATTCAGGTCAGATTTGGTGAACAGATGTGTGCTTTCTTTTAAGAAACCTTTTTGAAAAGTTCTAAACATTTGTTTGTTCTACATAGAAATCAAATTAGGAAGAATTCATTGACAAGCACAGCAGGTTTTCTACCACAATGTTGAACCTTGTGTGCACAAAACAGCATATACTTCTGCATTTTTCTTTTGTAATATGTCTAATTTTACTGCATGTTTGTATTAATTTACATGCATTTCATATACATGTGGTCTGTCATTTAATTCTCCACTGCGTCATTACACAAGAATGCCAAAGCTGATTCTAATTGTTCAGCAAACTAAAGGAATTTAGGGAGGTTGCCCAGAAATTCAACGTTACTTAAATAAAATACACATGTATTTTAAACCTTTTAACAGACACGTTCTGTGCCATATCCCCTTTACTAATATTAAAATAAGACTTATCAGCACAAGCTGCATAAGGTTGTGCTGCTGGAGCCAAATCCTGGGATCAGCATCCAGGCCACGAGCCTGCAATCAGTTACACTTATGTTGAACTTCATGCACATTTGTCATTCTTTTGAAATCGGCAGGATTATTCACCTCCATAAGACAAGTATGTGTGGAACTGATTCCATGAGCAGACCCTCCATTTTTATTGGCTGTCTTATGAATCTGAGAAGAGGAAGAGGAAAATCTGCATTAGGACCACAAAATTTAGCTCCTAAGGATCATATTGGAGACAAAATTTTGGTACTTGGGCTGCTGGTACTCACTGAAGGAGAAAAGGATCGCACAGGCGACACGCATGGTCAGCGGCGGAAGGCGTGTTCTGGGGGATAAAAGAGATTATGGAGAACAAGAGAGCGGAAAGTTATTCCATTGGTTCCCTAGCTGAGCTGAATCTTTTGAGGTCCTGTGAAAGATCACAAGCACATCATGAAATGGTAGGAATGGTAGAAAAACAGTAGAATAAGTGTAGAAGGAAAGATTAGAAGGTTTTTCAGGTTTTAGGTTCTTAACATCTGGATCTAGTAATATTTTGATACTGGAGTTTCCCAAGCTGTTTAGTTGAACCTGCAGAAGGATTTTTTTTGGCTTGTCCTAAATGGTAATGTTAATATCATCTAGGAAACATTTTGTCTTCCCTAGACACTGGTTTTTTACATCACTCCTGGAAGTGCTGTATGCAGCTTGCAGTGTCATGTGCAGTATTTGTAAAATTCTTTGCTATCAGTGCCAGTATTTAGCAACGGAATTTTAAACATATGTACAAGAATGATATTAATGATCTTATTTCCTTTGGTTCTTGAGGAATTTTTGTTTGCAAATTTGGGATTGAATCTTTTAATAATAACTTTCATGCCCTCTCTTGGCTGCCCAAATAAACGACCGATAACAGCTATGAGGAGATTAGGACAGGCTAAATGAAATCTTGTTACATTAGATGAACGTAACTGCTGCAGGTAATTAGCACCTTTCATTTTGAAGAATGATTTCAAGCACTTGAGGGAATTTGGAATGATATTTTACATTTTATTCCAACTGGTAATGTAGAAAGGAAATGAAATAAGACTAATTTTATTTTCCATTTTTGCTGTCTTTCTTCTCTCTGTTCCTTCTCTTGTTGAAAAACTATTGTCATTTATGTCATTAAAGCATAGAATTATTGCCCCCAGACTTTTCAGTGAACCACAGCTGTTGACCTTTTTTGTCAAAAGCTTTGAATACAAAGCTACATTGGGAACATTTGTAGCCTGTGGACCATGACAGTACTGTAGACTTCTCTCCTGTCCTGACAGAAGAGAGTGCCAGAGGGTGTGCTCATGTAGTGACTGCATTATTTTCTGGCAATTGTGGTAAAGATTTCCTTGCTTTAGGTTTTTCTGCATCCTCTCAAGTGTACAGTCCTCCTTCAAACCTATTATACCACCTTCTGAATACTGTGGCTTTATCCTCTGTGCTACATAATTGATTATTTAAAGTGTTTACCGGTGCCGTACAGATATTAAATTAATCATTGCAGCTTAATGTGGAATGTGTGGATACTTGAAGCTGAATTTAAGACATCTTTATGTCCTTGCTGTGTAATAGTATATTACATTAAATGGGAAAGAAAGTTAAAAATTAACCTTTTCTAGTATAGCAAGTGCTAATTTTCAGTGAAGACTTATGAATATTAAAATAAATACTGAATACTAAGCATGTGAAAAACTCAAGATGTCTTCACTTGAAATATGCCATAAACTCTTTTATTTTTCCGGGTGATTAAATTAAGCACTTTTCAGTAGTGCACACCAGCTGCTGCATCTGTAAGTAAACCAAGTACTTTCCCACAGTACATACTGTATATTTCATTCCTATAGCATTTTCTTTTCACGGATAATCTTTATTCTTCTGCATATGAAGTCAAAATTCAGAGGATAAGTAAAAATTGAAGGCAAAATATGGTTTGTTTCACAATTTCTGTGACTTTAAATAGAGCCATATTTTTATTGACAAATACCAGGCCATGTAAAACTCTATTTCTAAATACATAGTGTACACGTAGCATGAAGTCTCAAGTTTGGACCTTATTTCTTTCTTCTCTGTACAACTGACATTTCCCCAGACTTTCTTTTGTGACTGTATGAGGAAAGCAGGAAGGGTGGTAGTGGAAGGGTATTCTGCTTTTTTTCTTAGGCTAATTTTCTCTGTGAAACTTGATCTGTCTTGGTTACATTTATGAGATTTTGCAAACAGAGAAGGAGCAATGTGATGTGAATGCAAAAATCATACATGTTCAATACAATTCATTAGATTACACTGCAACTTATACACAAAAAATCCCCAAACCCTTTCATAACTGAGCTTTCTAAGCATTACCATAATTGTAAGCATACACTTATTCTAAATAGTCCTTTCCCTTAGAGAATAAACAGGTACTTTTTTTTTCATATCCACAGTCAAGTCCACTTAGAGGTGCAAGGAACAGAAATTGTACTTGCAATTCAACTGGTATTTTGAAATTATACTGGCAGAAGAGAGGCTGCCTTTCAGAAAACTGATTTCTACACACTTCCCCCTCCTGTCTCCCCCTTTCTATAATAGGACAATATACTTCTTTCAGCTGAACCAGAAAGGTCTTTAATATCCTGAAAATCAAAATCGAGATTAATGCAAAAAACTCAAAATGTGACCCACAGAGCTCTGGCTTCTGGTCACTCCAGATGCTAGGAATTGACATTAGGCACATAGGGGCCACAGTGATTGAACAGGAATGCTGTTTGGCTCCTCTGCTTTAGGTAAAACCAAAGACCTTTAGTAATCTCCAAAAGCAGAGAGGATGAAGAGTAGCGATAGGCGTTGATGACATGTTTAAGACCATTTCACCCTATAACCTCTTCTTCTAAATTAGCAGCGATATTACTGGAAGATCTCAGTGTTGAAATGTCTACAGCTATTTATAATTAGAATATATGTTTTCAAATTATACTATTATATTTTATATTGTTTTTTCCTTTTTTTGCACGCTTGTATGCTTTGTAGTCTGCAATGAATTAGGCACAATATAGAAGGCATTCTGTGTTGTCATTTTTTACTGCTGTCATGACTGGTAGGCCTGTATCTCACCATAAAAGGCTGCCTGCTAGTTGCTGAATGCTCCACATGCAGACTGGAATGCTCCATAACTGCAGACAGCAGGTTCAGACACCTTGCTGCACAAATGCTGCCTCCATTTGTATTTTTGGGACTCTGAACATCATCTTTACTTGCACTAGTAACACGTGATCATTCAGCTGCCTGGAAAAAGCATCCAAATCCCGTAGTAGTTAAGAAGGTAAATAGCATCAATATACATCATGGGTGTGTGATAGGAGGTGGATCTCTTTGGCTGAGGATGCATTTCAAAGCACAAGAATGAGCGATGATTCTTCAGTGCTGAACAAGTGTGAGGGAAAAAGAGAGTCGGAGAATTACGGTAATGGCTCCTTATGCTAATTCTGAGCAAAGCACTTGAGCCAGATTTATGGCGATGTTTGAGTAGAACAGTTACATTGTTTCCACTCAAATCCATCTTGTTTTCCTAATTTAATATACTGTTATACAAAAGAGAGGTGCAAAATTATTCCTTCCTTTCGGTAGTTGACGTAGTACATCTATTTTATTTTCATTGTAATTGTGAGAACAGCACAAAAGCCATTATATCAGAGGAATAAAATGCTGATTGTATACATGAATTCATCTCTAAGTTCTTCATAATAGGCTAGGAAACAAAGGGAAGATGCGTTCTGTCGTCATTATGATGACCTTGTCCTCCTTTGTTTTAGCAAACCTCCTAGAACTATAAAGCAGTTATAGTATATAAAAAGGATTATGTGAGGATTTGTTATTGGAGAGCACAGCAGTGGTAATAAGTATGGGCTTAGAAAAAGGTCAAAATAGTACATTAAGTAATGCAAGAGGAAACACACAAAGAGCTGAGAACTGTAATTCCAAGCAACTAGGATCTACTAAGGGGAGACCAAATCCAGGAAGGTGCTGGTGCAGCAGTTCTGATCTGTCAGTTACATACCTTTTGTATTGTTATTTTCTAAATATATTGGTTAAGTAGTTAATGTTAATCTCTAGAAAAACAAAAACCTAGATTAATTAGAAGGTCCTTTCGGCTCACTTACGTGTTTTGAAAATGAAAGCTTAAACACCTTTTCTTACTGTAAACTTTTTTTCTTTTATTTTTTAACAAAAAAAAAATGCTGGACAGCCTGCTTATTTAAGGCTATTATTCCATTCAAAATCTTGATAATCTGGAAGGGACGAGTGCCTTCCTGAACTAAACTGTAAGGGAGCTAAAATGCAGGGATCATTAGATCAGCACCTGTTTTCAGAGGTTGCTGTCTCCCAGCCCAGGCTGTCCCTTGCTTGGCATCCTTACACAAAAAATGTTTTCCTCCAACTCTTCAGACAGGGATTTTAAAAAAGTAATTCTGTTTGAAAACACAGAATGGCAACCCTTCCTCTGTCTGAGATTCTTCCCCATGACTCTCCCCTATGTCACGATTTTCTTCTCTTTTTCTAAAAATATAGAATATTTTCTTAATAAATATCCGTCGTCTCCTAACTGTCCACAACTGCCACTTGCTTTCTAAGATTGCTTTCTGTGACCCAAAAGTGCTTGCAAGACCCCTCAGTGGAGGCTAGCTCCCCTGAGTAGGGCAGTGTTTTGGAGACAAACACAGAAGTCGTAGAATACCAGAAAAAAAAGGCCGAATTACTGAGTCCTGCAAAGGTGGGGTTTGCGGTGCAGAACGGCATATGGCCAACATGGCAGAACTTGCAAAAATGGTATGGAGAGAATAGGAAAAGCTGTGAGAAAAAAAGAGGAATCCAGATTTTAAAATTTCTGTGAATGCATGAGATAGGACCCTGAATTCAGCCGCTGCTCTTGTTACTTAAGTGCATTCAGACAAATCATTACTTTGATGTACATTTCATCTCCCAAATCTTTTCAAGGTGATCTTTATCACCTGATTAATTAGCTTTTCCGGGAAAAGGGATCTCTGTATCCAGAAAAAAAATAAAATGGCTTCTTGCTATTATTAAAATTTGTAGGGAAAAAAAATTATAGCATTGTTTTTGAAACGCAGGATTAAATTTTTGAGGGCATATGTGGGAAGTTAAACACATGAATCCCACTGACAAAGATCCCAACTCAGATGTGCCTCTCCATCTTGCACTCGCTGCTCAAAAAATGATCACCTTTATGTCCCAACATTTAGCTTTATCTGGGAATCACTGTACTGTATAATTTTGTTACTGTGCTAATATCAGAAGCACAGCAATGCAAAAAAAATTTTTAGAATAAAATTAGAAGAGACTGTATAGTTCAAGACGGTGCTTAATCCTTAAGACGAAAATGGAAATAATAAAAATAAGAAAATAAGTCTCTTTGGAAGAAATAAGAAAAAACTGGGAACTTATTGGCAATGTTTCTCCCCATGCGATATTCTTGGAAAACAAAAAACAATCATGAGAGCCAGTTAATTATTGGTCATGTCATAAACCAGATTAATAGGCTGAGATATTTTTAATTTCTTGACATAATTGAAATCAGTATCTATATGAATTGCCAAAATAAAATACAAGGATGACAGATTCATAATATGAGCAAAAGAACATTTTTGAACACATTAGATGCAAAAACATTGGAACCTATTCATCTGATTTAATTGTAATCTTTTGCCAAAAACATTAATGCAATACCTTTGAAGAGTAATTGGTATAAAGAATATCCTCAAAGAGGAGCATTTCCACATGCCTAGGCTTTATTTTGCCCTCATTAAACTTTATTCTGAGTTGAATATTTCCTGTCTATAGCATAAGGATTATTCTTGTTCTGCAAACATCTTAACCTTTTTGTTTTATCACATTACGCTCTCTGATGCCTTTTCCAGATGCAGATCAGTTAATGACAATCAAAGAGGATTTTTAAGCCCTTTAATGTTTTCAGGTCTGCCTTTCTCCTTTGTTTAATCAGACAGGTTGGAAGCTCATTCTGGTCAGCCTGTTTGTCAGGTGAAATGGGCAAATTTATTACGCATTAATTGCGTTTAGGCTGTGTAGGAACAAATATGTACAGTACAATTAAAATTCAACACAACCATGAATTAAAGATTGAGAAATTATAAGAATGGAAGGAGCCTTGGGGAGGACTGTCATCTACCTTCCTTTTAATCCCAGGTGTAAAACTTTGGCTAAATGACACACATAAGAAAACTCTGTTAATCATCGTATCCATTTCTGTACGACCCTCTCTTCCGCTCTTTGTCTGCAACTTTGAATCAATATTATTTTGAGTTAGGAATTAGCTATATGTGTGTCACGATGAATCCCTGGTCATTCTAGGCTAATTGGATAAAATCAAGGACTGTTGTTTTTATTAATTTTTACCATAATCAAATGAACTGATGCCATTGTCTATGAACTGGATTTAAATGAGCTCAAGATCAACCAGATGCTCGGAAGTCAAGATGTTGTCACAAAATTGAAGATATATTCAAAATAAAGTCTAGACATTATCTCTCTCTCTTCCCACCCTCTCTCTCTCCCTCTCTCCCCCAACATCCTCTTTTCCCCACTCCCATTATCTCATGAACTTTGCTTCTCACCATAAATTTGTCTGATACTGACGTTTTCAAGATAGTAAGTCTAGACTTTTGGAAACTCTGGAGACTAATGAAAAAGTCATTGAGGTGGTTCTTAAGTGTCTTGGGCAGTGTTCCCAGGGCACCTTTGACAGTCAGTGTTACTTTAACATTTCCTCTCCCCATTTAGAGGTCTTCTCTATTAACTTCTGCCTGAAGCTAACCCTATGGACAAGCAAATGTTTATGATAGGGATTTTGTGGGTGTATGATCCAGTAGGATGTTTCATTAACTTCTCGTGGTCTCTCCAGTCACAAGTCTTAAGGATCTTTGCTTTTGCCATTTTTTGCGAGCTGAAGGTTCCTGCTCCTGGGAAGATAACATTGGCCACACAAAGCTCAGCGGACATTGGCTAATTGTTTTTTCCTAATATTAAGCAGTCACTATCAGCAGATATCATATGCTCTCTGCATGTGTGATATGACTTCTGCTGTGAAAGCAACTTTACCAGTTGCCATGTGGGACACCTTAATTGATGTGTTTGGAGACTCTTGTGCAGCCATAATGAAGCCTTCAGCTGGTATTTCGCAGAATTCTCTTTGGTTTTTAGTTTATTTGCTTACTTACAGCTTGTAAAGCGATAAGAAACGCCAAAGGAAGAGAATCACACTTCAGAAGAGATCTAATTTGGTAAGACAGGAGACAAGGAGTACAAGGAGGGGTTGGGCTGCTAGCAAATACCCACAGACCTCTGTGCAAGCTCATTAAAAATATCTCCCTTGTTAATGTCTTTTATCACGTACTGTTAATGAGTCTGGAAGAGGTAGAGCTTTAAGGGATGTCGTATGTTTTCTAAAAAGGAGAGTTTTGTCTGAGAATTAGTGGTTTTGTAAGTTATGGCAGAGGTTCTGAAAGCCTTGACTAGGTCCCCCTTTTTCACAAATATTATAATGATTAGTGATGAAGATCCCAAGAGGGCAATTCTTCCAGATGCCAGGCATTTTTTGCAAATTAATGAATGAATGTGATTTCTGGGACTTGAAGAAATACTGCACATCACAGGATTATTCTCAGTGTGGCAAATGTTGTATTTCCATTGGTGAACTTGAATTGATTGTATAAAAAGGAATCAATATAATAATGAATATTTACATCCATCCTGAAAACTTCTAGTTCCTGATGACTACATGTTTAGGAGTGTGAAATCAGATAATGTAAAGATGTCTTATTTTCAAAACCTACCAGCTCAAATGATTTAACAAAATTTTCAGCACTATAATGTGCTTCCTTCTCTGCTGCTACGATATGAGTGTCCACCATATATTGCCTATATTATACAGAGTGGACTTAAGTGTATTTATAAATATATTTCTGAGGCATATTTGAGTGTCATTCTGTAATCCAGTCACTGGTGCACAGAGATTTTGTTTGCAGAGGTTCCAAAGTGCCTGACCACACACCAACCTGCTGGCAGAAACCCCTGTATCAGCACAGCACCTCTGCACACTTACAAAGCTGAGAGCTGTAAGCACCAAACATGCTGAGAAACCCCACTGACATCAGTGGCTCTCACTCAGGCATCATGTAAAAGTCGTTTTCTGTTTGGTGGATTCTAGATGCACGATCCTGCTCCAAAGTTTGTTTGTTTGCTGCTCGTGTTTGTGCCAGTGTGAAAGGCTGCTGTACAACAATGGGGTGTATAATTTCACCCTGTTCATCTCTTCACAACTTCTCTGTCCTTTCGTTATTAAAAAAACAGCTCTTCCACAAGAACAGATTTCCAAATTCCACTCACCATTCAACACACACAACTGCACTACTCAATCTTTTTAATGCACCGTTAGGTTATTCCGTGAAAAAAACCTGGATACCATCTCAGGTATGATTATAAACATGCCTCTATGTATGTACCATCAGAAAGCATCAAGCATCTTACATTTAATGTTGATGAGAAAGATTTTAATTCTTTTGCAAATTGATGTCCTGATCATCACTTGGATTAAATTGCTATAGTTCCACTAAAATCAGTATATCCATGCTCACTTACATTTTCCCTACTGTCAGACTTATATTCACTTTTAGCCCAATCAGCATTGAGAAACCAATGCAATAGCTTTGATGGATCTGTCTATCTTTGCCTCAGTTTTCAACCAGTCTTTTCTGATACACCATTTCCTGTTGTATGTGGTATACCCGTGTGTTTCTTTGACTTTTCTTGGGAGGGTGATGAATGTGTTTTTAAGCATCCGTAAGTGAATTGTAATATATGCTAAAATTATATTTTTGCAATATTTCTGCCAAAATGAACTACAGTGGATGGCTTGTGTCCACATTACGTTGGAATGTGCATGCTCATAAAATTTTACACCAGACATTTGACATTTTGCCAACATTCATTTGCTATCACATCACCATCATTTCCTACTTCAAACTTATTAGTACCAAGTGCGTATACAAGCATAGTTGTGTGCTGCTTGGAATATTATATATTTAGAGGGGACGGAAAGATGAAGTCAGAAAGACTGTATGAAGGTCTACTTAAACAGTATAGTTATGCTTGAACTTTATTCATCCTGCCTTAGAAAAATGTATGAGATATGTAAAAAAAAAAAATCTATAAGCATTCTGGTATTTCTGGTATCTACATTCTAAGAGCTTATCTCTTATTAAGTTGATGAAAATTTTTGCCACTAACAAGTCAGAGCTATTATGTCTTCATTAATATGTACATAAGCTGTAGTCCAGGAAATTGCAGGTCAGAGAGCCCTGTGTTGTCTGAAGAATGCAATGAAAGGAGATATTTTCATGAAATTTTGTGTTTAAAACAATATTCTTCCTTTAAATAGGATTCTAATTCTAATTAGAGAATGTAAAGGAATATTGCCAAGGTAAACTATATATCTCCCACCTTGTTATGAATATCTTGGGCTTCTGCAGCAGAAGAGAGTACCGAAATTTGTATTGACTTTAAAATTTGGTTCAGACACACATTTGTATTTCGTTCATTTCTGAAGATGAATTATGAGACTGTTTACTCTCATTTTTGACAATAATGAGTTACCTGCCATGGTCATCTTGTTCAGAATACTATTGTGTTTGAGATCACAGCACACGTTAGAGGCTCTCCGTACAAAATCATTTCAATTATTATTTGTGTTATTTTTTAAATGTCAAGGCATTTCTAGTCCAGTTGATTTTCCAGAATATGTTTCACTTTATTTTTTCAATTTATAACTCTGTATTCTGAGCCCTATTAAGTGATGCCGTATTTAAAAGAAATTATTGCTATTGGGCCTGATGTAGATATGCTGTGTGGAAAATCTGCCATACACCTACACTTTCATACCAGCAAAGCTCTATACAGAGGGCCCATCACTTCAGCTGGCAGGAAGATCAGGAAGTCTTCTCTAGAAACGTACGTCTTTGTTGGCAAGATGACTTTTGAAGATGAACTGATAAGCCTGTAATGTGAAAGTATTCTCTATTACAAGTGATGTTTTGGAAAGGGAAAAATGGGTTCTGAGAGAAAAGCGTGTGAAGTTAAGCAGATAGAAAGAAGTTTCTGTTAGTTCGAAATAAAAAGAAAGAGAAATAAAAAGTAAGAGAAATATAAGAGGCTAATATAAAGACTATAAGAGGGAATAAAAGAGGAATGGATGACCCCAAAAACTTCTGATTATTCCCAAGTTGTCCAAATTCTTGGACTTTACCTGAACCTTCTAGATTTTTATACTGATTTTCTATAATAGATCTATATGAGCTCACACTATAAGAAACAGAAGTACTTGAAAGAAAATGAACAAACAAGTCTGGTCTTTATTAGCAAAAGAAAACAAAGAACTAAAGCAAAATTAATCCCCTTTGTAACCGTATAAAGTTAAGAGGCACAGTGTTACGAGACAAACAGCAGAACATTTACATCTGAAGTCTGTAATAAGATTTACAGCATTATATTTTGAGGAGCTTAAAAACGTATTTATGTATGTTTTGCATTTTATATAAATCTTGTGAAAAGATATAATTTTCCAGAATTTCTCTTCTTTAGGACTAAAACATATAGAAAATTATAACTTGCTACATTGCAGGCTGTTCAAGATCTCATTCTGACCCCACTGTTACTGGGCTTGGCTACTCAATTACATTTTTTTTGTGCTATCTAGTCACTGTCTGCTTAAAAGATAAATGTCTGATGTTGTTTCATGAGAGAGTACGCATTTCATATGGAATGTTCTGCTGTTAACCTGCCTCTGAAAATGGAAATGCTTCTTATAATGATCTTAAGTAGCTGGAATTTTTTAGTAGCAGGTATGCGAGACAGAACTGATTGAATGCACAAAAAAAAGAATTGTAAGGCGAAAAAAACATTATAGTGCTGTTATTTCTTCTGAAACTCTTAAGAATGAGGAGAAGATGAAAAATTCCTTGTAGCATCTTATTTAGGCAGAAGCTTCTCCCTGCTCCCCGCTGCTGGAAGGCACAGACCGCACCCCTCTCTGTAGATTCTTCCCATGGTAAATAGACCATGGACAAACTATCAAACGTCATTTATTACCACAGAGTTCCAGGTGTTCCTGTTTTCTGTCTTCTGTCTTTCCAATTTTCTTTGAGAAAACCAGTAGAATTCTGTCCAGGATTGAGAATAACATGACTAAGATTCAGGCATTGGTAGGATAAGGGTGGATGAGCTACTTAAGGATATGGTTTAATGGGAGAATAGGGACGGTTGGACTGGATGATCTCTAAGGTCTTTTCCAACATAGAAATCTATGAAATCTATGATATGGCACACTCCAACATGAGGGAGGGTGTGAATCCTCTAAAACTCATACAGTCTAAAGCAAACCCTGGGTCTTGACCAGGAATTAAGCATGTGCAGTGGATATCTTATTTCTTCAGGGTCTTTTTGTAAATAAATAAAGTCACTCTGGGCTGTTCTGAGAATGAGACAAATTCAAGTTAGGAATACCATCTGCATTATGTGGTTTTAGTATATGGGTGGGTAACAGTAAACATTATGTAACTGTTAAGATTTGGACAAAAAAAATGATGCCTTTCTATCCCCTTGACAGGCCCTCATCCCCTGAGGTACTGAACACTCATTTTCTGTAGTAATCACTTGGCCCATTATTTTCATCAAATGATTGCATCAGATCATTTCTGATGATTACGTTTTAGCTTGCGTAGCCTAAAACTGGTAATCCCAAGAGATTAATAAGATTATAAATGTAACTAGAATTAATCAAGTTTAATCAAGAGAAAAGATTAACATGGTACTATTTTTATTCTTATTGTCAATCACTCCAAAGAATATGCAAGGCAGAACTTACCCCACAGTGATGTAGCAACACTTCAGCATTTCAAAACTTCCCAATTTCCAAAAGTACTCCATTGAAATTGTAACCGTATGAAGTGGAATGAAGAATCTATGTCCAGTGCATTGTTTCTATGCTAATTGCATTTTAAAACAAGCTACAGTTAAAAATATAAAATAATATCAGATATAATGCATGAAAATCCAGACATGTGGCATGAATAAATTGATTTGAACTGGTCATTTAAAATGCGATTCATCTACAAAGAATTCTTGATGATGGAATTCCTGGGCTTCCATTTTGAAAAAAGAAATGTTGATCAGTAGAGATCCAAGACCGTTTTTTCTGACTTTTCACATGGTATTGTTTTGTTTTGTCAGAGTAAATTTTCATACCTGTCTTTGAAGTAAAGCATTGACTCTCTGTCTTCCACAGATGATCTTTAATCTTGTTCTAAACAGAAAGTTCGTTGTACTGTGTTTAATCTTGCTAGGAGTGCAGCTTTCAAGGTCAGTTGTTGTCCCTTTGGAGCCATGGACAATACAAATCAATATGCATATACATATTTTCGTTCACCCATTCTATCTTCCTACCAGTGTGAACTACTCCCTAAGCAGCATTTTCTGCTGTTATACTTCTGAAGCTATTAATTTTGGATAATAATGAGCCTTCAAAAACAGATTTTCAATGTATGCAAGACTTGAATTGAAAACAAAATAAGGAAGCTTGTCTTCCAGTTGGGCTTTAATTTTTAGCTGGAGTGTGTTCAGAGTGACTAATTTATGTTAATTTAAGGATCTGCATTTCTTTGGGGTGGCACATCGTTGCTGGAAGCCAGGGCTATAGGCTAATAGTTCTAGCAATGAGTGGACCATTATTCTACTGTAGGAGGTGGAACACACTGCTTCACCTCTGTCTTTGCTGCCCTTTTTAGTCTTTATTTGTCTTATCTGCCTAGAATGCTTTTCAGTATGCCTACACAGACATTTCAAAGGCTACTTATTATACAAATTTATGGTAACTGTAGAGTTAGTTACAGATCTGTCCTCCCTTTGGAATAAATACTTTTCTCCAACTCATATCCCACTGAAGAGTGGAGATCTGGAAAGGCCCACATTGGCACTGTAATGTATTGTGCTTTTGACTTCAAGATAAATAAAAAGCAAACAAACATGTCTTTGTCTGACAAGTTTTGTCTTGGACACACCCACTTATCCCTCATCAGCCAAGATAAATTGCTTCAGAGGGAGGACTTCCATGTTCACAGAAGGAATGCAGAAATTCTTTCTATTTTGTACATTCTTGGCGTCTTTCCTTTGTTATCAATTTCATGTCCTCTTTGTGTTTTGAAGCTCTGCTTGGGAAAGGAGGTTATAAATATTAAAGCTCTGCACAAGTTCTTAAGAATGATTTGGGATTTTTTTTGTTTTGTTTTGTCTTAAATATTCTTCGTTTCTGCTATTTTTAACTCAAAGCTATCCTTCCTCATCCAAGCACTGTATTTTTAGCTAGTCCAGATAGTTGAAAAGATTGTTATTAATTGGACAGAGATTACTTTTGGCTTTCTTCTTTTCCAATTCTGTTGTAATATTGCCAGCACTGAGAAACACACACTTAGAACAGATTTTGCACATATTATATGGAAGATACAGAGTTTGTATTTTGAAAGTACTTTAGTGAATCCTCTGCCATAAACAGCAACAGTTTTTAAGTACTGGAATGTGCGTCTTAAGTTGGACTTCATGAAGAAACATCCAAAGACTTTGTTCATAATTACGTAGGGCTTTGTAATTAAAATTTTAATATGATCAGGCTGTGGTTGATACAGTTTCTATATCACTGTACACAATGCAAATATGTTTCTGGCATGGCTTGAATTAGATGAGAATTTCTATTTTCCCTCTCATAAACATTTACAGTAGTTATTGACACATACTTGAGAGGCCAGGATTTTGACTTTTAACTAGGGACAAATGTATATATCGTATTGAACCTGTAGCTGTAGACTCCATTTTTAAGCTCGGGTTCACTTTCACACTATTCTAGAAAACAAAAAAAATTATGTGGAACTTTTCCACATAAGCTTTTCCACAATTCCTTGTATCTTGTTTGCCTGGCCGGTAAGTAGTCTAAATAGACCCTTTTCCTTCATGTATGAAGATAATGTACAGATCCCTCTGTCACTTCCCACAATCACCTTGAAGCTCCATAGGGGAACAGTGGGAAAGGATATGGAGTAAGCAATAAAAGAAACAGTCCCAGAGCAATGCAAAAGAAAAAAAGAATATTTTCCATAATTGAAAAGTCTATAAATTACTGTAGCCCTGGGGTCAAATGTTTATGTGTGAAATTGCTGGACCATTTAAGCAACTACTCATTAGAACCATGTAAATGCTTGAACAATCAGGCTATCATTTTACACCCATACTTGTACCCACTCCCAAGGAGGGAAGGCAAATGTGCATTGATATGGATACATATACTTTTAAAGAAGGATAGATTCCCAAAAACACAGCCCTTCTCCATACAAACATTTCCTTAAATGTATACTGTCAGGTGAACTTTGCAAACTTTCAAGCCAGACATCTGGATCTCAATATTAAGACCTGCTAACTCTTATGGGAAAAAGCTTACAAGAAATATGGAAAAATCCTTTGTAGATTACTCCTTTTTTTGTATATATAGTAGTGCAGCAGGAGCAGTGTGGTTTTCCCTTCTGAAGTGAGCAGTGTGGTCTGCAGAGATCACAGGGAATCCTCCAGATCCACAAAGCTCAGGGGTGATCCGTGCTTTTGCACTACCTCTGCCCTTCAGTCTTCCCTCTTTCAGTTTCTCAAACACAGGGAGGAGGGACAGATTTGCTCAGCAGTGGTAGTTTGCTCATAGTTTAATTAATCCTTAACTGCATTCACTTTTTGGCAGCCTTCCAGTGGAGTTCAGCAAGGATGGTGGATATCACTCATGCCTGTACCTGCCACCTTCCTCTTCCAGACCCAGGGAAGTTTCTCTGCAGGTTCAGAAACAGCAGTGACATCCATCAGTCCCCTCAATGTACTTAGGCTCAGAGAGGCCCTCGGGTACAAAGTCTGCAGTCTGCCTTTGTTTAACACACCAGGTTAAACCCTGTTTTTCTTCTAATGCAGCCTTCTCTCCTTAATCGCCCAGGGTGTTTTCTCTCTTCTATCTTGGCCTTTCTCCATGTCTGTATTTAAATGCAGTTTTTCATTTTTCCCTGTGCCTTTCCCTTGCAATTTTTGATTACAACTGCTATGATCAGCTGCTGCTTTGTTCTTCTCTCTGATCCTTCCACCACCCCACTGAGATGAGGTCCCTCATTCTTCAGCCCCACGTGATTTGAGTGGGTGAGTAGTGAGCAGATGACAGAATTAATTTGCAGGTGTCTCCCTCCTTTTGCTGTTGACATCCTTTCATTTACTATGTCCTTATATCTAGGGGGTTATTTCTCGGAGTTGTGCAATCCTTTTCTAGGTTAGCATTGAGCAATCTTAATTATTTCAGAGACAGTCTTTATATAAGGAGATATTTTTTGAGGGAAAAGACTTTGAAATATTTTTCCTTTAAAAACAATTGAACACAGCAAAATGGAAAAGGCATGGAAGTATTGACATAATTTTAAAGCGTGTCTGCAGCTACTCTAAGCTATGAGAATGGAGTAGTTTGCAATAGAACAAAAATGCCAAACTTAAAAAACTGAAAATAGTAAGATAAGCTAAAAACTAAAAATAGTAAGATTCATTGCTGCATATTCCTTCTTCATCTTAGCAAATGACACATATTGAAGGTTTGGTCTACTCTGCACACAGTTTCCTCCTGGTGAGGTGAGGCATGTCTGTTTGCAGAAGTGCAGCATGATTGACTTCTGTATGAACTTCTTATTTACGCTCTCATTTGTTTACAAAATCTGGAATGATTTACTACAAAGAGCGTTTGGAGTATTTCTCCTGTACATCCTTTGCATGTCCCATTGTGCCTGGTAAGCATCTCTCATCCATACCATTAATTAAATTTTCAGAGGGGGAAGGGTAAAGGAAAGGTAGTCTGTGCAAGAACAGAGTCAGGTATGAGTGAGGAATTCTAGACATGTATTAAGTGCACACTTAAATCTAATCATATTTATGTTTTTATTTACTGTTTAATTTCCCTCTCAACATTCTGGTGTGCTCTTTGTTGTTCAGTTTATTTTTTTTCTTCTGTTGGGTGACCCCCAAAAACATGAATTGATACTCTGCCTCATTTCGGGAGATGAATGTTCGTAAAATTATCCAAAACTGTAGGTCTTGTGAACAGTCCTTTGTCTTTGAGCACTACAGATAATATTTCCTAGCCTTAAGGGAAATCATCTTTCCCTTTAAGGAATTTCTTTTCATTATTTTAAACATTTCTGAGAATGACAAGTAAGATTAGCTGAACATAGTACGCATTTGGGGAAAGGAAGGATGAATAAGAAATTTAAATGACATGAGCACCAGTATTCCTTTTCATGGGTTTCATGCTGTATGTTGTTGCATGATTACAAAGGGCAAGTATTGCTAAGAATCATTAAAGGAGACTCCATTTTCTTTATCTCTAACTGTGGCCTTAAATGCATAAAACTCATAGTAAAATAAATGTGTGCACAGCTGTGATGTAATAGCAAAAATAAGTAAATGCTGGAAACAAATATGTAATTCTTCAGTGCTCGCTCTGAATGATAGTTGATTTTATGCTCAGTATTACAGTTCAGAACTTGCAGTGAAATAAGAATCCAAACTAAGTTATTCAAAACCCAGAAGCGTTTGTCTTGTTTTTTTTAAGCTTGCATGCTCTTTGCTGAAACTGTTGCTGCAAATTGTGAGTAGCATCTAGAATTCAATACTTTTGCATGCTACATTTCAGGAGTCAATGGACTGATTATTATTTATTCCTCATAAATGACATAAACGTTCAGATTCGTTTTGTTAGTTCTGTGTTCCCACCGACTTCAGTGGGAACTATTGGAATTAAGATCTTTGAAAATTAGGCCAAAAGTCAATGTTGTGCAACACTGTTTGTGGAGTGACTTGCCGACAGATGTGCAAAATTCAGTTCTGACACAACCAGAAATCACCTGGAAGCTCTATCCTCTCCCAGCATCTTTGTAGGAAGAAAAGTTTCTTTTCTACAAACAAATTTATTTCCAAACATACCAGATTGTTTAAATTGTATTTTAATTCATGTGAAGCTTTTAAAAGACAACTGGCATCCTCTCTGTGAAAGTGAAGAAGTTTAACACATTTGCGTCATTGCTCGGTTTGCTTTTTCAACTAACCTCTGATAAATCACCCTTTTTATATTAAACTAGAGACGGGCCAAACCAAGCTGAACAAGCTCAGTTATCTTCAAGATGGGACAGAGCATTTGACCAACTGGGGAAGGTGACGGAGTGAATGCTTAAGCCAACCTGTCTAATAAGGGAGTCTGTAACAGTTCTCCCTGTCACAGAAGGCTCTTTTACATGCTCTTTTTAGAATGTCCTGTTGCCATTTTATTGTGCCTTTAACAGCTATGCAAGCGTGATTAAAAACAGTCCCCAAGTTTCCTGTGTCACTTTTCACTCATTGTCACTGCTCTGAATGGTGACAGTTTAAACCTTCCCATGCTCGTTAGTATGTTTGTTGAGAGCTTAACATTGGCCTCTTTCTTTTTATTACAACCTTCATGGATCTGTATTATTATTTTTTCATTGTCGGGTTTATGGGAGGGATCCAAATCTGGAAATTTAAATAACAATTCATCTTCCTTGTTTTCTGGTCTTCGAATTCCTCTGCGCAAAATGCTACTTGACACAGCATTAGTCTACAATTAGTTTCGCTGCCTTTGCCTAGCAACACAAATACGTTTTACACTTTCCAGGCTTCTCCTGTTAATTCCTAGAGCTGATTGCTGTCACCGATATATCTTTGTTTGCTATTTATTTGTTACTAGGTGTCACGGCTCTGGACAGGCTCCCCGGCTGGATGCTCCCCAAGCTCTGTATTTAGGTCCCACCGCGCTGGAGCTATGCTCTCTCAATCTTCCTGACTTTGAGCAGAACCCGGGACTGCCTTTGGCTCAGGGCTCCTATGCGCCTTCTCAAGACATGCTCTCCTAATTGCTCAGACCTGCTCTCAGTTGCTTAGGCCTGTATTCATGCTGGATCTCCAGGAAGATCCTCATGCTTTCCCAAAGCTCAGATCTTTGCACTGTTCTTCTTCAGACTGAGATGGAAATTTTCACTTTGAACTTTTGACACTGCAAGGAGTATATTGAATCCAAAAGAAAGAAACATCTTTATGTCCTTGCATCATGTTCTTCCTGCGTTCGGAACACAGCTTTTACAGAGGGGCACGGTCCCTCTGGGGAAACTTGCAGCCTGTTTCTTGCTGCCAGTCAACTCCCCGTCACCTTTGCCATTACACAGTAAGGAAAGTTTATTCTTTGGCCCAAAGCCTACGCCTTTGTTCATCTCTCTCCTACTTTTTGCCTCATCAGTCTTCTTGACCCGCCCTATCTTCATGGCTTTTAAAAACAGTGTTTAATACTGTGCTCCCTTCAGATTGCCCCAGGAGGGTGGTTCTGCCTTCTCAGGCAATCCTTAGCAAACTTGCTGCCCAGCTCAGCACATTCTTGAAGTGTTAGCAACATCTTTGCGTGTTCTGTAGTTTCTCTGAAACAGAAGGTGTCAGAGGACAGTGTCCTCATCAGATTTACTTGGAGTGTGAAATGGAGGGGAAGGGGTGAGGACACGATTCGCAGCCTGCTGCTAACAGGAGCTGCTGCCTGACGCAGAGGTAGAGCACAGCTGCTCAGCAGGACCAGGCTTCTGCCTCCAGCACGTTTGCCATCGGCTGTGCTGGGCTCCGTGGGAGCTGGCACTGTTGTCCTTCCCAGTGACATCTGTCCCGTGCACCCCTTCCCGAGTTGCCAGCCCGCCGCAGCCGCTGCTTCCAGCAGCTGTATCGCGTGGCTGCGTCACGTGCAGGTGAAGGGCAGCTCTCCAGCTGTGTAGGGCCTTCCACACCTCAGAAGGCGCTAGAGACCTCGGGTCCGACTGAGTTCCAGCATCTTACTAGATGTGTGGGACAGCTGCTTCTGGCAGCACTCGAAATGACTCAGAAGAGAACAAAGTGGCAGCAGGTAGCACTGTGCTGGTGCCACTGCTGGTTGCTCAGCAGAGGGTTGTGCACTTCCAGCCACACCTCAGATTTGTCACTTAAGAGCTGCTACAAACATTCTGCACCCGACTGATGCCAGCAGTGGTGGGAGTCTCTGATTTGCCCGAATGCGTCTGCTCGGTCGCTGCCCCAGAGGTGGTCACCCCTCCCACCCACTCGTGCACAGACGATTTCCAAACAGGGACTGAGTGGAACGAAGCTGTGAGCGGAACCTGTGCTCAGCTGTCTGCAAGGGGCCAGTGCTCATGTTGGTCCTCGGCATATATATTTCCTTGAGAGAGTCAGTTACTTTCAGGAGCACGAATGAAGCGTTACTCTAGAATGTCCCGGGGCGGGGGGTTGCATAAGATACAAGTGATTCCTAGTTTTGTTGGTTTTTAACAACATGTTGCGTAAATTACACAAATGTGAAGTCATTACCTATTTGTTTTTTCTGTGAACAAAAAGAAGGCATTTGACTGCAGATAGCTTTTTAGTATATATGCACACAATCGGGAATCAGTTACAGTCCATATTGGGAAATACATTGTTAATGTGATTGGCTTGGTGAAATGAAGCATTTAAAATGAATAATAGAAAGATACTAAAGAATTTGTATTTTAAAAAGTTATCAAAAGCAGGAAAGGACATGACCTTCTTATGTCAGTGATGTTTTTTGTTATTAAAGGAATGAGAAGCTTAATTCCTGGAAGTGCTAGAGTGTTTTTAATTGGCTGACTGTGTCCTTCATAGTAGTCTGTTTGCCATCTCAACCTTTTTCTGAAAATGGAATTCAGATTTCTAGCCAAAAACATAATAATTTTTACTTTGCATTGAGGTTATATAACAGATGGTGAAGTAAAATGTGCTTGGTGTTTCAAAATTATTCGATGACTCATAAAACTGACTAACACTTTTTTCTCAGATCATATTTTGATTCTATCTAGGGATGAGTAAAACTGCTGAATTAGAGCAAACTTCATCTAAATTATTAAGCAAGTATTTGAATTGCGAAAATCTGTTGGGATTTTTCTTTTAATTAATTTACCTGTGGCTTGTCTTGTAGTAGGAAGTACTCAAAATCTCACAGGAGAACAATGTACAATTCCTGAAATGTTTAAGGAATAACTGTAGTTTGGACAACATTGAAACAACAGAGGAAACCTTCAGGTTCCCTGGGAGTTAAGCCATATAAGTGGAGGCAAACTTAAATTGGAATCAGTTGGAGTCAAGTTGCTTTCGAAATACTTTAGAGGACCTATCAGGAAATTAGGTGTCTAGTTCACTGAACATCTATCCCTAATACTTGTGTGATGGACAAACTTAAAAGGCACCATAGACCTATTTGTTTTCTGCTGGTATGGTCCATCATTTTCTTGAACGTTTTAGTAGGTGCCCTCAGCTGTTTCTGCATCTATGCTGGAAGTTGGATAAAGTCATTGACTCTGTTAATTAGGTCTTGGTAATGCACATTAAGCCCAGACACTCCCTGGTCATAGTTCAGTCTGACCCTTTTTAAGACGTAAGGGTAGTTATGATACTCTGCTTGGAGCAGATGAAACTTTCTTGAATTAGGAGAGGAAAAGAACAGTGTTTGGAGTCTTAGCACTCATTAAGGTATTTGTGAGATCTGGAGAGAGCCACGAGGTAATGGAGCTGAGTAAGTCTCAGTACCCAAAGGACCGTCTGAATCAAGGGAGCAGACAATTCTTTGGCTGGGTGCTCAGAGGATCTGACAAAGGAGGTGGCCACTAACCGGCTTTTGAGTTCAAGTTAAGGATTTTCATTCAGGACGAAATCTGTTTATTCAGGCCTAACAGAAAAACTCCATTACTGTTCCTTTACTACTGAGCTGTGGATATATTTTTAAGTTAACGTACACATTACTGTAGAAGAAAGCAGGAAACTCAGAACACTTGTATCTTATAAGTACACAAAAGTATATTATGTGTACAAAGAATATACAATTTTGAAAGGGCTCTTAGGCCTGCTTGTGATGTTTACATAGAGAGTTAGTATTGCCATTCTAGGTGTATTGGTAATATTTCCCTGAAAAAGAGATGTCATCCCTTGGATTTTCTTCTTTTTTTGTAAAGTTATATTTTCGTTCTGTATATCTAGTAGCACAAAGCTTGTTTTTCTACAAGTTGGTCTATTTTCAAAGATAATAGGTAGATGTTAGATTTCCATCTTTTCTTCCTGATATTACATGTGTGGCTCTATTTGCATTCTCTCAGCTCATGTTTTCTCAGATGCAGAAAATTATGTAATTAGTTGTGGGGTCTCATACCATCATTTCAGAGATGTTTCCCATTTAAATTAAAGGCCTGTTCTTCTACCCAATCAGTAATTGTCTAGATCTTTTAAGATCTCCTTCAGCTTGATTTAATTGTTAAGCATTAATTTAGTGGGAAAAAGGCTTCAAAGGGGGAAAAAAAGAACTGCTGGAGGGGCAAAATATTAATAGGTGCTTAAAAGCAAAACAGTAATTCTTCCCTTTCTAAGCTTGCAGCCCTTCAGGCCTAGTAGAAAAGAAACAATTGACTGTATTACAGGATTATATAGGTTTCATTGACTTAAAATGAACTGAAAGCAGCTGTAGGGAGATTTACCTCAAGTCTTTATTATTAGCCATATAAGACAGAAAGAAAAACAATGTTTTGTTTGAATCAGAAAATACAATTTTCAATGGTGGTTTAGAAAAGGTTAGATAAAGAGAGCCTTACTTTTCAGTAGGGAAAAAGGTGAATAGAAAAATTCTATTTTGCCAGAATTATAGGCCATATGAAAGATTTCAGCGAACAGAAGAAGTGGCTGTCTTATACTTGTAAGCTCTTTGTTTTCTTTCATTTCTGATGGATAAGCTTTGAGTTTAGTACACTTGATATCTCTTTTACTTACTAATGACAGTAATACTTCACTCCTTTGAATACTTCTACCATGCAAATGGAGATAAAGATCAAAAAAGTGTTGCTTTTTTTACAAAGAAAATCCTTCTAAATCTGCATCTCATTGAAAAAAATACATTGCTACAGGTTTCCCTCTAAGATGTCTGCCCTTAGTTGTTAAAAATTTGAATTAAGAAAGAACCAAGTTTCTTTTATGAAAAAAGTCAGAATGCAAAGTCAGAATCTATTTTAAAGATCTAGAATATTTCCTCACTGTGAAATTTTTAAAATATTTAAGATTGCCTTACCTACTGTAGACTTTTCTGGAAACCACACATCATTCAAATGCAGTTAATAATAGTTGATTTCTAAACTGTCTATGCTCAATTACAGTCCTGTGCTGAGAATAGGAACTGCTCACTCTCATACTTAGATAAAAGTGCACTGTTGTATTGCAATGTTGGGTGATAAGCCATCTGCGCATGAATAAAAACTGATGCCTGATATCAGTAATAGGATATGACTATTTCAGAAAACACAAAATTTTCTGTTGTATTAGGATTTCTAGTATGAGTTTCATATTTCATGTAACTTTTGTGCAAGGTGATCATCTCTGGTCACACATATTTTGTTAGGCTGTGTTACTGAATAGATTATGCAATACATAATAGTTTTTTTTTTTCCTCTGGGTTGCTCAAGTGAAGTGCTTTTATATAAAATGCATCCACAACAGTATTCATTATGATGCAGGATGAAATTAAGCAATTCTGAATGTTATATTAACTGCATATTACTTTGGCATTGCAGCAGCAACATTTTAGTAGACCCAAACTGATTTAGAGGTACAAAAAAAAACCAAAACCCCACAACAAAACAATAAAAACAACCCACACCTATGGACATAGAAGAAAAGCTGAAATAAAATTCTCACTGATATTCAAAAAAGTTTTCTTAACCTATAGACCAGCCTCTCCATAGTTCATTTTAGAGTGGAGAGAAAATGAAGCATTCTGGGATAAGGAAGGGCAACTGTGTGTAGCTACGAGTGGCAGCTATGCCTCCCACCCACTTACCCACGAAATTCCTTCTTCAAAGGAGAGTCTACAAAGAGAGATGTGGCTGATTCTGTGTGCTGCAATGTAGCTTTGAAGTACACATTGTTCCATTCTGATACTCTGCGTGTGCAGGGGTGGAGTTTTCCCATGTGTAAGAGTTATCTTACACTCTCATATACAATTCATAGTTTTATGCAATATACAGTTTCTCACACTTTTTTGAGTGGGACTTTTTGAGATATTGTAAGTGATGACTTTTAGAACCTGCAGCACTATCATCTTAATTATGTATTTTGAGTTTCCTGTATTTGTGGAAGAGACGCTCTCGACTCTCTAACATTCATGGGGTCAACATGCCATTGAACTACTAATTTTTTCTCTTCAATTCTTTTCTTAAATCATTCACTAAAGGGTTATCTTTCTATAGCAGCATAGCAACTATTGCAAAACACAACTTCAAATTGGTGGACCTCATTTTTGGGTCTTAAGTTAGAGAAGGGCTGAATATTTGTGGAAGTAAACCATTTTTAGTTTTTTCAAATTTATCATCCAGAACCACTATTCAGTCTTTTAAAAGGTAAGCCATGGTTCCTAATCGACCTGAACTCAGATAACACTGCATATGTTTTTCAACCTAAAGAAATTGGAAATGGTGTAGTAGTATGGAAGAAAGCTTTGATCTGTAGGTTGTAAGAGACTGCTCCAGGTTTAGTAGCTGCTTTTTTGATATTTACAGTTGAGAAAATCTCAATATAGAGAGGTTAAGAAACTTGCCCAAGGACTCAAAAGGAGCCACTAACACAGCGGAGCTGAACACTGAATTGCTGTCCCACTGTTCACAACACTTAGATCACAGGCTGGGAAGGTAATTCAGGGAAGTTTCTTCCTGGAATCTCAGCCCCAGTTTGCTTCTCCAGCAAGAGAGGTCAATCTTCCTTATCTCCCATAATTTCCAGCAGCTTCCTCCTTGCTTGTGCTATCAGCAGACACTTCTTATTATCAATGTTGCCTTCTAATAAAAAGTCCAGGTAGCTGCGACTGTGTATAGGAAGTGGATGCTTTCATTCAGTTTGATGTGTTTCATGTTCAAAAGTATTCCCTTCTAACTGAAACTTCCAAAAGAGAAGAGTTCAACAAGGGAATTTGATATATTTGCTGTAGACATGTTGTTAGACTTGCTAAACACCATCCCAGACACTAGCGGGGGTGGGAAGTGGGGAGTGGATACAAGTGACCTGAAACACACCCGAATCGTTTGCAAAACTACACATATAATTACTTGATATGTGCCTGCATTTACAGTGCTGTCATTGCGTGTCTGGGGTACTTTTAGTTATGTACTAATCTGTTAATCTGCTAAAGAGAACAGAAACATTGAAGAAAATGAAATGTTTCTAATGAGAAATTTTATTTCATCCACATATTCACAAAAAGAAAACTAACCTGTATGCATTGTGAATTTAGGTTAGTGTTCTTGACAAAGTGGATGCTGCTTGTAGGACAGGAGTAATCTCCCTTCCTGGAAGTGACTTCCAATTATTCGTGTATAGGATGTACAGAATGTTCTGCTTCCTTGGGCAATGTTCTCTGTTGAGAATTGTGAGGGGCATGTTCATTGTGTTGTTAGTGATCAACAGGAGTTGTGAATTATCAAAAGTTATTACACCTTCCAGGCATCTCAGGACAGTAACATATAACAAGAAGAGGCACATTTCCCTAAATGAACACATTTTCATTCAGTGGGTTATTCACTTAACCAGCATTAAATGTAATCCTTTTGAATCTCAGTGGCCACCTCCTACTCTTTTCCTGTCAGTCTTCATCTCTTGCAAAAGCATGAATTCAGCCTTCAAAAGAATAGTAGTTTGGATAAATCACTGTGTAGCTTTCTGTAAGAAATACAAGAGGGATTCTAGAGAATTAGTGCAAAATAGCTCTAAGGTCAGTAGCTCCTAATACTTTACATCATAATTGAAGTATTCACATTTGGAGTTCTTTTCTTTCTCCTTTTCTCCTTTTCTTTTTCTTTTCTTTTCTTTTCTTTCTTTTCTTTTCTTTTCTTTTCTTTTCTTTTCTTTTCTTTTCTTTTCTTTTCTTTTCTTTTCTTTTCTTTTCTTTTCTTTTCTTTTCTTTTCTTTTCTTTTCTTTCTTTTCTTTTTCTTTTCTTTTCTTTCCTTTTCTTTTCTTTTCTTTTCCTTTTCTTTTCTCTTCCCTTCCATTCCCTTTTCTTTTTTCTTTTCTTTCTTCTCCACTTTTCTCTTCTCTGCTTTTCTTCTTTCCTTTTTCCTTTCCTTTCTTTTATTTTTTATTATTTTTTGGTTTTCTTCTTTCATCTTCTTTTTTATTTTATTTTTTTCTTTTTAAGATGGAAGGGTATTTGTCTCAGTATTATAGCATCATCACCCCTTTTTATGCTAATTTTGTTGTTAGACAAGCCAGATCATACTGCTGGCCATTGTGATTTACTGCACACCAGCTTTGCAGAATATAATGGAGTGGGACAGTATTCTTTTTGATGTGGTTAATCTCTGTTATACTTGTGCCTCTCCTGAAAACTGCACTGTGTCAGAGAGTCTTTTGTAGCCAATGGTGACAGGAAGATCAACAGAGAGAGGTTGCTCCATTAACCTCTGAAGTAATGAAGTTGCATTTCAGGCATTCAACACTCACGCTGCCAATTTATTATCATTTAAGAGGAAGTGAAACTACTTCAAGCCACTCTAGTGTCCACATTTTGATAAATTCACAGATGGCTAATGTTCTAATGCTAACAATCAGCCTCGAGGGGACCTCTAATGGCATAGGATGCTGTGGCTGTGTGTCGTCTTGTTCTCACAAAATGATCAGTCTTTAGCACCAAGAAAACTGGCTAAGACTATTTATTTCCATACTAAATATGCAGATATACTTTTGCTGATAATACCAGCTTTACCTGTCCATGTGGAAATCCTGAAAGTAGATAAAGAATTTGGTAACCAATTTGTATAATCTTTCAAGAGAATTGAGTTCAGATCTCCAGGTTTGCTTCTATTTAATTCTCATTTCCCAGGGGATACACATTTGTAAGAAAATTACTTTCCATCTTAGAAGTAGACATACAAAAATCCTGGGAACACATTTCAACCCTCAATTTGTTAAAATCCTGCAGGATTGTCTGACCTTATAAGATTTTCATGACCAATAGTCAAATCCTGTGAGAACAGCTTTCTGAGGAAGCAATAATCGTGGTCTCCCCCACCTCAGCAGTAAAACAGGCTTGTAAAAGAAAACACTGCAAAACTGGCACGACCATAACCCCATTCTTCCTGAGTTCTGCTCCTAGGCATGGTCTTTGGCACATATTTTTCCTGCTAAAGGTAGCGTAATTTACATGTCTGGCTTTCCATAAGTAGTGAAAACACTTTTTATATATAAAAGTCCAGGTGGTTTCGTAGCCATATCATACATTCCTTTTCTCCCAGGGTGACATAAATAGTTATTTATCCACAGTATTTCAGAGACACAGAATGAAGGTGGTCAGTTAAGTGCAGTATGTTCCTGCTGGTGCCTTGCTGTATTTATGCTGTAGGCCAAGTTTTGCCTGCAGATGGGTCTGAATGTTTGCTTCCTGGGACTATTTTGACATAGCTCAGCTGAAATAATTTGAAAGACTCTGTCTTCCATGGGCTTGGATGGATCCTTTCAGCTTCTTTCGTCTGGGAGGAGAAAGCACTCGGTAAAGCAGGGGAAATGTTACCTGCATTTTATAAAAGGATATTGTTTATGAACAGGGTACTCTGCCATGGCCTCATGCCTGTTGTGTGAGATGACTATTTTCTAGCCTCTCCTGTCAATAGTCTGAGTCTTTCTCTTCCTCTGAACTGTAACTCTTCTTGCTCTAAAACAGATTCTCCACTCAGCTCCCTTTGCCTTGCCCCTGCATGAGGAAGGTGGCTGCATCTCCTTGCTTGGGGTTTTCTTTCAGGAGCAATGGTCGCTGGGCTATGTAGCCAACAGCTGATGGTGCAGAGCTCTGGCCAGGGTGGGAGTAATGGCTGTGGCCGGATCAGTTTCTCACCACTAGCTCCAAACCTGGCAGACGGCATCCTGAGGTCTGTATCAACACCACTGGACTTAGAGCAGCCCCACATTGCTCTGCTGTTTGCCAGAGCTTGTTACAGACCTTGTGCCAGAATAAGGACCACAGGCATCTCCCACGTGTGCCCCAAAGCTGCATCAAGAAATGCAGCTTGCAAAGCTTGACACATTTTCTCCCGCTCTCTCTCTCCCTACCCCACAACATGTTTTTGTCTGTACTGAGACAACAGGTATCTCAAAACTCTCCCTTTTGTCTTTCGGCAGGCGGGTTTGGAAAGGGCCCCCTACGAGGCTGGAGCACAAGGTTGCTGTTCGAGTACCTGCCTTGACACACAGTGCTTGGCTTTTTCAGCTGTTCTCAGCTGGGAGCGGATTAGAGCTCTGCTCCCAGCTGCGCGCAGCTGACGGGCCGGGAAGGACGCGTACCACTGCTGTCTGCACTGCCGGGGAAGCACTGCCGAGCAGGAGCACGGCCAGGGTTATGGCACTCGACAGCATTCCCAGGAAAATGTTTTGAATATTGGGGGAACAGGGTAGGGAATCTCTGCCACCTGCATGGCCAGTGGCGGCTGCAGAGCACTCAAACCGCCTGTGTGTCCTGCATATGGTCTTCAGGATTTCTGCAGGGATGTGTCATGGAGAAACTGGAAAAGCTGTCAAGAAGTCTGTAGCAATGCTAAAACCAGAGAAACGTAGGCAACCCTCTGTGGGCCAGTACTGTTTCAACACGCTTTGCCCTCTCAACCCCTTGCTTACTCGATATTACTAGCATTCATAAAACAAATGAAATGCACAGGGCGGGGTGTATAGAGGAAGAGAGCTGGGATACTTGTTCTGTGGCATTGCAGTAAGATTTTCTTGGCATCATTATCAGATTTTCAAGTAGTAAAGATGTTTTCGCTTAGCACAAAATTAGTTTGTATTTTGTATGCTTTTTCAAAAAGGTGAGATAAGATTAGACAATACTGAATTATAATTTGTAAATCTACAATTCGTTCGTGCCTGTATTCTTTTTGTGTGATTTAAATATACACTTCACTAATCTTAGCTTCTTCCCTTCTATGTTTAGCCAAAGCGAACTGTTAAAGAACGTGAAATATATTATTTTGTTGGCAGTGACTCACAAATGAGTCAGTGAACTTTTTTGCACTTACAACTGAAATTGCTTTCTAACTTTCAAAAATTTATGACAATTGCTCCTTCTTGTGGCTTGAATGTTGACATATAATTAATTTAGGATTTCTTCTTGAGATTTCCTGCCTAGGTTTGTACCTGTCACAAAAATATCCTTGGAAGTTTATCTAACAGCTGGAACACCACGAGAGTCAATTGAAATTTAGCAAAGAGATTTACTGGGGCCAACAGGAAGTGCTCAGAGCAGGATGGCATAAATATGCAAAAAGAGCTCCTTTTTTTCAGCTGTTTTAAAGGGTCCCTGTATGGGCTGATAATGGCATAATCCTGAAAAACGCTGACAGTGTCAGCCAGCAACACCAGCACAGAAAAGGACTCGGCAAGCATGGATTGGCACTTTGTTGAATTATGCATAGAATAGAAATATGTCTGTTTTCTTCCCTCAATCCCAGCTGCCCTGCAGGTTTCAGCTCATTCTTTTGAGAAACCAGATTCATTTCATGGGAATTTCCCACGGAATGGTTTTGAAATCTATGTTGTTCCTCTGCAGGATTGAAGGAATTCTGAAAATTCAAAATCTAGGTTGCAGTGACTTAGTGATGCTACTGAGGGACTGGGCAGTAAAACAGCAGATGAAATTTCCTTTAGTTAAATGTAAAATGAAGCATATAGGAGAAAAGCAACTCTAACACTACATAATAAATGTCAAGATGTAAAATAGCCATTACTCTTCAGGATGGACATGTTGCAATTATTATGCATAGTCTCCCTAAAACTTAGCTTTATTTGCAGCCGTAGTCAAAAAGGCAAACAATATTATAAATACTTAGGAAAGAAATAGATGTCTAAATATAAAGCCATTTTTAACCTCTGTACCTGTTCAAGGTTTGCCCACATCTTTGTTATTCCACACATTTCTGATAAGCTATTGAGAACAAGTAAAGAGCATAGAAATGGCTAGGAAAAAGGATTATGACAGAGATTTAGAAGTGTTTCTACATGAAGAGAGACTATTATGATATAATTCTTCAGCTTGGAAAATAAGTAGAAATATGAGAAGTCTCTAAAATCATCAATAGTCTGGAGGGTGTGAATATGAAATGATTGGTAAATTTTCCTACAATATGGGCATTTAGTCAAATAAGCAGGCAGTGGATTCTACATATAACACAAGGCAATACTTAATCAAATATCAGGTAACTGTTGCTCAGGCTTGCCATGCCAACTCCGAAGACCACTAGTATAAAAGATATTAGAACAGTGCTAGATGGTTTGTGAATGGTATTGGTCTATTGATGGTTATTAAATACAATGTTCCAGATTTAGCAGATGCCCTGAGCTCTCAGGGGCACAGGCACTGCAAGGAGCCTGGAGGATGCATTCCCTGGAGGGGAAGGGCCAGCCCTGTTTCCTTCTGCATAGGGATAGTGGAAGATGTGAGTTGTTCCTGATACACACTTCAAACTTTGGAAGAGAACTGAATTAGAAATTATTACTGGAACAAGTTGCTTTTTCTATGAGCCTACAAAACCATTTGTGTTCGTTGTTGTGTCAGTGCCTAATGGTGGAAGATACATACCTTGGGGAAATAAAAATAAACTTTCATTTAATGAAATGAAAGTAAAGATCCCAAGATGTTCTATTGGGAAAAAATCCTGCAAAGGACATGGATGATCCTCCTCCTCCTTTTTTATGTCCTGTGTTTGTGATCTTGGGACTTTCATGAGAAAATTTTTGGGGTTTGTTGTTGGTTTTTACATGACTGTTAATTATTGAGCTCTGTTGAAAAGCTATTCCTGGCTTAATCAATTGGTTTTGATGATAAATCAAATTATAAATTACAGCTAAGGTATATACTACAAACATTGGCTTGTTCAAAAGCACAAATAGTTTAGACTAATAAAAAGTTAGTTTGGTTTGATCTATGCAAATGTTTGTAACAAGATT
The DNA here is from genome assembly GCF_009769465.1 of Tauraco erythrolophus. Taxonomy (NCBI): domain Eukaryota; kingdom Metazoa; phylum Chordata; class Aves; order Musophagiformes; family Musophagidae; genus Tauraco; species Tauraco erythrolophus. Next base: position 14,998,101 of record NC_141476.1, read on the forward strand.
TTCTTGTTAAAAAAATGCAGTGAAACCATGTTCTTTGACTTAATCCTCATCTTTTATATTCTAGCCCCCAAAATACGGTATGCTAAATTCAAATACGAACAGTCCAGCCATGCTTTTTTGCTGAATTTCCCACCTTTTTGTGTCCAACTCTAATATTCTTTATATTGCACAATCCATTGTGTCTCGTATTCAAAGTGTATAAATATGAATGTGAAGGTGTATGTAGCAATGTTGACCTATATTATATCTTTAAGTTCAGGCAGAAATGAGACAAGGCATGCAAGTGTGAGAAAAAAGTAAATCCAGAAGATCAGAATTAAATGGTCTGGATAATTTTGTTTGTATTTAGAATACATAATGAGAAATTAGGATGTGTTCTCAAATTTGTTTTTTTCTTCTTGAATTAGAGAGTCCAGTGAGAACAAAGTTTCTGGAAAGTAGTCCTGAAACTGTCTTGTCTTGCTTGTAATGTAGTTGTTTCAGTGGAAAAGATTTTTTTTTTTTAAGTACCGGTTCTGTTGCTACTCCCTCTAAAATTAATGGAGTAATGAACAAAGTTTGGACTGCCACTATTGTTCTTATTTTCCAAGTTGTTTCTATGGGTTAAGTTCTACTCTGGGCTTTACTTTTTCCTCAGTGGGTTTGACACATTTGTACAAGCAGAAGGATATCTTCTGGTTTTGTTTTGCTGTTTTTAAATAGCAAATTGTTGACCTCAGAAATGCTTTTGTGAATTACTCTTCTCGTGTTTTGTCTTATTCCAACCAAAAGAACTGCTATATGCAGGTAAAGTTGACTGTGATGTGTCACACAATTGCCAGCTGCAATACAATACAATTGCAATGCATCAGATTTTCATAAATGCATCGAGTAGAACATGTTGCCCTTGTCATTTTACATGATTTAATAGTGAAATTCATATTTTCAGTTGTGTGTGTTTACCTGTCATTTGACACTTGCTTGGAAGGTATGAGTATCTCCCTTGGAAATCTTGCAATCTAAGCCTCTGATCTCGCTAACTCTTGCACACTTGCTTGCTTTTAATTTCATAAATGGTTAAAAAGATGGTGTTTGAAGATTGGGGAGGGAGCAAGATTTTGCTTAAGCAAATTTCTTATTGCTCTTTTATTATTTCCCTTTATGCAATAGCGATTATTGTTGGTATGCTGATACCTGTGGGTCTTTGATCTGCATAGCATATTGTATGCATGCCCTTAGAAAAAGGATAGCCTGAAAGCTCCCGCTCAGGATAGACTCTTAAGCATTCTCTTGATATTAGGTGCACATTTAAGTCTCACTTAGAGGGAAAACTAAAACATACACTTATATGCTTACAAGATCTGGTCCCTCAGTCTTCCCTATCAGGCACTGAGAAATGCGTGGGCAGACCCCTAATTGTGGAGAAGCTCATAATATTGGGACCTAAAGTATAAAAATTATTGCATAATTAGACCACACAAGTTAGATTTCAAAATGCTGCGTGTTGTTTGGATGGGTATTTAAAAAATAAGTAGCTGTTGAGCATGTATGGTCATGTTCACACTGCCACACACAGTCATTGTAATGCTTTAACAGTTTGAGGAGTTTTAAGTGGATCCAGCACTGGTCTTACTTCAAATAGACTAAACCTACTAACACTTTCCTTAACTGTTATCTCTTTCTTCTTGACATTAAAAGATGCAACTGTAAATATTACACTTCACTTTTATGAGTAGGTTGATATCGTGAACCACATAAAATAAAAAAAAAAATATTTAGGATCATTTAGAGGGGGAGAAGATGTAAGGATATCTCGTGTACTGTTGAACAGGCTTTTGGTGTATAAAAAAACCTCTCAGCTATCCTTTGGCATATTGATTTCTTTTATATTATTGGTAATATAGTAAGCGTACCTCACAATGCCCTCCACAGCACAATTACTATTTAAATATAACTGATAGGATAACTTTAAAGAACACAGGGCTGTTAACTAGCAGAACAAACTAATGAAATGGCATGTTAATAATTTACTGAAATTATGAAGTATGGATAGGGACATAACAGCTGTCGGTGCAAATATTCAGATCAACAGAGCAATACTCTGAAGCTCATTAGTTTATTCTCAACTTTAGAAGATAAGCAATCTAAGGTGATTGGAAAAGCAGATGCAAGCCATTAGATGCATCTTTATTAATATTCTGCTTATTATTTGGTTAAGAAAAAGATAATCCCAGCAAACTTCTGCCAATTTGCTGGAGTCATCTGCCCTAAGGACACTGTGCTATGCCCAGCACTTCCAAGAAGACTTGTCCTCTCTAGCCAAGAATCCAGTCTTTTCCTAAGGGAAGAAATAGGCCCACACATGAAGTACCTCAAACCTGCACTCAGGCCTCACCACCTCTCTTCCTCCTGACTCCATCCAGCCTTTGGGTACTTCAGAAGAAGGAGTACAGCCCTTGTATGCCTGCTCGTTGACCGGAATGCTTTTGGATTAAACTTCCTCACCACAACCACCAGATTTAATAGTATTTACTCTGGTACAACATCTAGTAACCGATATGCTTCTAACAACAGAGTGTGGTGACAGCCACAGTAACCAGAGTTATCCAAGCACAACAGCCAGCCAATTTTAGCTATTAAATATTGACTGACTCTGGTAGGATGCATGAGGTGAAAACCAAGTCATGCTCTCTACAACTAGACAAATATGTATGAGATTCTAAGAATTTCCTTCTAGTCCCAAACTATCAGCAAATCTAAAGATGACAGAAAAAGTAAGTCCTATAAATTCTAGAAATTCCCCTCATCCAGAGAAAAGCCACAGCTATGACCTCGCTTGGCTCAGGTGAACTCCTAAGAACAGAAAAGAAACACTCCTTCATCACTGGTGGCCAAAGAAAGAATGTGCTTTGCCTTTGACATCATTTGTGTCCCTCCAAAAGGAGTGGCCAGTCATTTCTGTGGATCAGCAAGTCGGAACGTACTGAGCCCTCGGCGGCGCTGCCAGCAGCAGTGAGCTGGGTGCACCCAAAGGGTGACTACGCCTGAGCAGAAACCTTGTTACCTCACCCATGCAGAAAAAGGGGAGGGCACCAGGGAAATGCGTGTGGACAGAAAGAAGGAAAGCTTGCCAACCCCTTCCCTCCTTCAGCTGCGACCTGTCTTCATCGTTCTCGGCACATTTAACCTCTTGCGTAAGCTGTAGCTCGTTTGGGAACAAGGGCAGCGGCAACACCTAACAGCTTGAGAGAGACACAAACATTTCAGATACACAAGTGTTCAGCCAGCTCATCATTTGCTCCATATCTACAGACTGGTAACTCCTGGCAGTGATGAGTCTGAAGGGATTTACAAAACGTGGGACCACAATGCAGTTTTGAAAGGCAAACGGAACCCTCAGAGCTCAGGGACCACGAGCATCCCCATCAAAGTGCAAGAGCAGTGTTGCACTGTTCCTTGGAAACAATTTAGTCCTTAGGGAGGTAGGAAGGGGTATTCTTCTGATTTATATCTCATATTAGAGTTTATAATTTAAATCTACTCCTTAGTTACATCTGTAATAATCTCCTTTCATTACTTTAATTCATCTTTCTCATCTATTTCAGAATCCAGTTTTTAAAATCTGAATGAAATATATGTTTTATCTTAAAGAAATTAAAAAAATAAGAGCAGTGGGGAATGTTGATTTAAATAAGTGGATGCTTATAAGTGAAACTTATCCCAGCTGAGATTTTAGTGGGCTCGTTTTTTTCTGTTTTCATTTTGCAATTAATTTCTAGCAACAAAGATTCCTCTATCCAGTGAAAATTCTCTCTTTTAAGAGAAAACAGCATCTTGAGGTTTCCTTTTTTTTTAAATTAAACAAAACGTGCAGCAAGTTGCAATTAAATTTCAGTTAACAAAATGCAAAAATACACCCAACCTCCATCTGCCAAAAATAAGTAGTTTGAAAAGTAATTTCACATCCCTGACAATGACGACTGTGTTTATGACATATTTCTGGTGCCATATTCCGCTGTCCTATCACTGCCAGCTTGCGTCCAGTATTTAGAAATAAAACAGAAACACATTGAACTTGCTGAACTAGATGTTGCCACAGTGCAACTCTAATGGGCTTAGTGACCACAACCTACAGGGGCCAGAATGTGTCAACAGCAAAAGGGCCAACCTCAATCACTGTCTGTGCTTTTACAAAGTTGTTACATGTTTAATTCTTTGCAGCTTAGTTCTCCTGCTGTTTTGGCTGCTCGAAACCAAGGCTCATATATTGCAGCAGCCTTCTCTACCTCATATAATGCCACAAAGGTCCCAGCAGGAGACCTTTCAGTGGAGCAGACAAGCCACAGGCTAGGGCAAACAGGGCATCACAACTTCCTAATAAGATGACTTATTAGATTGGGGGCTTGACACAGCTTTTATTTAACCACTTCTTTTCCCAGCCACCAGAAACACAAACTGTGTCTGCTTGGAGCACAGCAAGTGGTATGTGGATTTGCAGCAAGCGCTGCCATGTGCATCCAATCCTGTCTGTAAGCAGAGTGTGATTTCTGATGCCATCTTTATCACTGTACCAATGCTTTAGTCTGCTCTTAATGTCAGATTTCCAGCCACGCCATTTTTTTATTACATTAAATTAATGCTTTCCCACTGGATTGGTCACTGCCTATTCAGGACTTTGAGTGGGCTTGCGGAGGGCCAGCAGTGAACGGGTTAAACGACTGAAAAGGCAGGATCAGTTTCCTGCCTGCACTTGCAATGGCCTAAGGCAGTGCCTGCTGTTCAGGAGTTAGAGAGAGTGCCTTGCCTTGTCCCAGGTGGCAGACAGGCAAACCGTGTTATTAAGAAGCAGAGATCGCAAAACCTTGATCTTCAAAAAAGGCCCCTAATTAGTCCCTAGCATGAGAATAAATGGCATTCCACATCAGCAAGGATGAAAAAGGCTCCTTCAGATTTCATCAAGTAATCTCTGCTATTGACAGTTTTTAGGATCACATTGGGAACTCTTGTTGTTTGAAGCACTTTCCTCAAGAACTCTTCTTTATTTGTCACTTCTGTTTGATTTAAATAATAATAATAAAAAAGAATCTTAATGGTCTCACATGCTGCATCTTAAGGAAGTCATAAATGTCTTGACAAAGAACTCCATGCCCTGTGCTGCTGAGTCACAGCAGCCTCCCGGAGTGGCTCTTGGCTCCACTGGAGTCGATGGAAATTCTTCCATCATCACTACGCTCCAGCTCAACCCATCGAAGAGTGCTAGTCTTAGGCCATCCTTAACATTTCCTATAATCATCTTTTTAATTCAGTGTGAAAGTGACAGATTGAAGAATATGTGCTGAGTTTTCTCATGTTTCTGAAGAGCTTTGATTTGGACTAGATTTGTTTTATGCAAAGAAAAAAGTTATTAAAAAAAATAAATCTGTCTTTCGACTCATATACCACTTGTGTAATTCTGGTTTATAAACATTCCCAGTGGAGAAGGCATCATTGTCCAAACAGTCTCAAGGTTCATAAACTTCATCTAATTTTATCGTATAATTGTACAGTAGTTTTCAAGGACTCTCACTCTCTAGAGGTCTTGAATCCATTTGATTTTATTCATCCCAATGGTATCTGCTTTTATCCCTAACTCAGATTAACAACTCTGGCATTATAGCAATATGGAAAGTTCATCACATTCATGCAGTGATTCTGCCACCATCTGCAGATCCTTCTGAAGTTTACTGTATAATGAATTTAAAATATAAATAGCAACAAATGGGATAAATAATTTCTTTGCCAGAATTGGAACGAAGTTAATTTTGTCTTTATAAATAACTTTTTATACTGATGTTTCTTGTGAACCTTTCAATGTTTAATTAAATCACAGTTTCTGGATCTTTATTTTAAAATATATTTTACTCATGTATTTACCATTTTTAAGCTTTATTGTAAGTAACTATAAATCGTTGAAAAGTGGAAGGAAAATGGTTCTACTTTTACAGTGTAGCTGACGATATTTCCTAGCCTCTAAGAAATACACCTCAGAATTGCTTAATCAAAATCAAGAGTTATCATTCATTATCAGGGATGTTGCACATTATTATAAAAGAGAGATTTTTATTAGGATTTTGTAAAAGGTTTGAGCTATTTATTTTCTGAAAGGATTAGTGCGTTAAGAGTAGAGCAGGACACCTTTGCCTAGTTATACCTGACTGTTGTCAGACAGCTGCCGATCTCCCAGGTAACGTTTCCTCAAGTGGAGTTTTTAAGAATGACTAAAATTTGTTCTCCTCCAAGCAGGGTGTTTACTTTCTGTGTTCAGTGTTCTCCAGATAATGTGCAGGGCTGCACTTACTGTTTGAATGAAGAAACTTCCTTCAGCGTTACTTTAACCTGTGGACTTACTGATTTGAGATGTAAGAAACTGTATGCCAAAACTTTGGTTCTTTTAACTAGTTCTAAACAAGAAAGACCAACATCAGTTTTGACAACAAACAAAACCAGTTTTTGTTCTATCGGTTATGTTTAAAAGATTCCAATTTCAAACCAAACACAACTTGTGGTTATTCTGTCAGATATTTATATAGCCACTGGGGCGCCATAGTTATGCACCGCATACATCATTGTATTTTTAAAATGTACTTAATGAACATTTTTTTCTTTTCTGGTAACTACTTCATTGCCTTAAATGAATGCATTCCAATAGAATTTGTAACAAATGAGCACTTTGTGTTTGCATTAATGCCAAACACGTTTAACAAATTTTTAACAAGGAACACTGGCAAAAAGCCAAACTCCTAGAGGGACACTGAAGGAATGCTATAAATTTAAACTAGATTTTACCTTTTCACTCAGCTCAACAAGTGTCTTAGGTGTCTTTGGCATCTCGGCATTGAAAGTTTTCTAAGTAGGTTGGATACAACTTTATGACTTAATTATTTCTCTTCTTGGCCCTCCTCGCTAAAGATTTTCACATCGATATAACAGGCTTTAACAGTTTACTGTATTCTTTAGAAAGCAAGAAGTGAGTTTTCGTTCTTTCCATGGGAGTTAGGCCAGGAGGAAGTAGCAAAAACCGTATTAATTGTTGGGACTGTAGTGACAAAGAAGTTCAAACAGTACATTCATGCCATTTTCATACCTTATGTGAAGGGAACTATATAGTGGAGAGCACTCCAGCAGATCTCTGCTACCTAATATTGTTCCTTGTGCTGAGTTGCAAATATCTGGACTGTGACCATGTTTGCAACTGCACTTCAGGGGCAGGGGAAAAGCAGCCTGCAGTTCTCCAGGTCCAAGCTCTGGGCTTGCACAGAAGCCATGAACAGATTTTTGGCCGAATCAAACATGTGGGGGGATTCTGCAGTTGTTGAGTTATGCCCACATGGTACATGTCATTACAGACCTTGGGAATCACCTAGTCTGTAATACATGTTTGTATTAAAAGTGTTACAAGTAGTTCCACAAACCACATGCTTGCTCTTGACTTGTAACTTAATATATGAATTTCATTTTTACTATGTTATTTTAGTTTTAATCAAACGCAGGAGCTGAAAAATAATGATACTTAGCCCTCATCCAAGACTATTAAGGCACATTACAGACCTTAAGCCTTGCAAATTCCTGTGAGGAGCCCTGTGTTGTCCCTGCTATAGCAAAGGGCAAGTTAGGCAGAGAAAAATGATACGACTTTATCATTAGTCACACAATGAGCTAGTGGCAGGGACAGAATTCAGAACAGTACCATGCCAGGTATTTGTCTTAGTTAATTGTGTCATTCTTTGCATGGTTTGGACAGACAAAAGTAAAAATTGAGAATGCATTTTTTTCTCCATGTCATTTAGATTTTGTTGTTGCAAGAGGCACGCTTGAGTTCCGGGAGTTCACTTGAGAAAGACTTTATGGGTTATAGCCTTATTTTTTAATTACTGCTTTTCAGTCTAGTTCCTCGTTTCTACAAAATGAAATAATTTCCTATTGTTTGTTGGTAGTCTGGTCACAGTGATGATGAATGAGTCTAGAGAAGGAAACTGAGGAATTCATCCTGATAGCTTTTTAAAAGATGTCACATTATAATGCAGATGCCTTGTTGTAGATTAAGGAGCAGAAGTAGCCCTAACAGGTTTTCATTAATGATATCCTTGTCTACTAACATTTGGTCAGATACCAATTCCCTGCAATAAACTGGCTGTTCCCTCTCTTTCTGACTCACTAATTACCATATCAGTTGTTGGCCTTTTATGTAGGTACCATGTGTAACAGGTTAGGAGAGGGCAATTTAAGCCTATGTGAATGGGTATCTGTTTTTGTATCTGGGTGCTTGTTGCAAACATTTGGAAAGCATATGGAGCATAATGGACATTAACCCAGATGTCAAAAATAGCCTGCATTTTACTACTGTTATTAAACAGTTTCCCCTTTAACCCCTTTGTGTTTACCCACCCTCTCTAGCTTGTTTCTGCAAATCACTGCTGAGAGGAAAGGTTTGGAGGTAAAAAGTAGTAATCAGGCAGGTGTCTTTATCCAAAGGAAAAACAATCTGAACAAATATTTGTGGGCTACTACACTTTTATATCTTCACATCCTTCTGCTGTTTTCATTGACTGGTATCTAATGGACTGTCAGAGGTGCCAAACTCATAAGACCTTAATTTCAGCTGGAACACTGCTGAATCTCAGGCCCAATGTATGTTACCAAATTTTATTTCTATTTTAGAGGTTCAGTGACCTATACCAAGTACAGCATTGAAGAAACAAATATAAATTTAATTTACTCAACCTCAGCTGGTATTTGACAGCAATATCCTTTTACATATTTATTTGACTTACTCAAGAAATACTTTGCATTTCCTACCTGTGGTGAACAAGTTTTTGTTACACTTCCAATACATATATGGTTTCCTGATGAATGAGTGGGTTGATTAAGAGGGTGGGGTTTATGCGGGGGTTTCATTCTGTACTAAAACTCCAAAGAAAATTTGAGGAGCAAGCCAGAGAGAGATTGTGTTTTGTCATTTGCTGCTGTTCCTGAGATCGGACACTTTATTCTAGGTTCTTATTTTTAAGAGCATAAATGAGTGTTAATTGCAAAGGAACTTCGGCTTGTAAAATATCAAGTATATTGAAGATTTGCTGTGATTGTGTTAAAAAAAATAGAGACTTTTTGTGCTACGGTTTCTGGAATGTACTCTTATTAATTTATATGGGTGCTTCCTATGCCTATATATCTCTTTGAATGATGATTAAGAAATACTCAGCACACAAAAGAATGGGAGCTATGCACAGTTCACAAAACGTAATGCATGCTCTGACTTACAGTTTTCATAAAAAGTTTGCAAAGATTTTATGTGCCAGAACTAGTAACATGATCTACTTTAGGAACTCCCTGGCTTTCCAGCTCTGCAGAAGTCATTTTTTCTCCATTCAAGGGCCAGATCCAAAACCTGTTAAAATCAGTGGGAACCTTTCCACATTTCAGTGGGCTTTGGATTAGTCCCTAAGTGTTTTAACCAGAAGAATCGTACCAATGTCTCATTGGAGAAGTAAAACTATTCTTCTAAGTTTGTATTACATAAACCGTTATATGTACTTGCCACAAAGACATGAACTTGAAAATAGGGATTTAAAATAATTTGTGAGTTAATTCCGTAAAGTGTTTCACTTTTCTCACAGAATAATTACTCTGATAAATATTAGATTCTAGAATTTAAAAGGGGCATTTTAGTCAACTAATTCTATTTACAAAACATAACAATTTTTCAGCTGTATACAAAAGTGTAAGCATTCTATGGCAATTTCTTTTCATAAAATTGGATGGCTTGGAAACATCTAAGGTTACATAAATGCAAGGGCAATAACAGCAAATCCCATACTTAATACATGTCCACTTTTCTAGAAGCGAAGTCAGTAGATAAATGAACAATTGCCCTCTAAAGGAATCTTTTAATTCCTCCCACTCATCTGATATACTGATTATGCGAATAAGACTAATTCACTGCTCTCCGTTCAAGAATACTGTGCCGTTTGCTTGCAACAGAACTAGCGTAACAATAAAAATCATTCAGGCCTCACTCTGTAGTCACTTACAATCAGACACAGAGCCTCATCCAAAGCCCATTGAAAGCAGGAAGGCTCTTTCCATCAACTGATTCAGAATTACACCAGTGACCTCTCGTAGTCTCCCAGATTTCAGCAATGCCAGCCAAGCCATGAAGAGCAACAGTCATTGATTAGTGACTGCATGGCTGAAAAACGCATAACAGGTTGTTGCATATTTTTAACTGTTATAAATCTGAGGTTCTTGTATCTGTAAAACCTTTCTCCACTGTTTTGTAAATTAAAGTGGACTTAAAGTGCTTAAAATATAACTATAAAATGTCACTTTCAGTACCGTCAGTTCTGGAGAGTTGCTAGAGGTCCTACAGAGGTCCTAGAGATTCTCACCTGCCATGGAACTGAGAGGAAATGGATGATTTCTTAGGTTTCCAAAGAAAAATATTCGAGTTTACTAATAGTATTTCCACTTCAAAGCTACTGTGCTTATAGATAAGATCAGAAGACTCACCATTTACAGAATCACAGGCACAATAGAATTTCACGTCTTTGGAACTTAAAATCTTTCTCATTGACAGGGAATCTTGTCATACAAATCAACTGTAAAACTAGTTGCCACCCTGTGAACATAGTAAGTGAGTTCAAATCAAATTTAAATCCTCACTTAATCCATAGTCCTTAGAAAACCAATATATCTGCTGATATCTATGAGAAGCTTGATTAGATGAGAACTAGGATGTTTCGTATGCTTCAATCATGTTACTAATTGGAATATTTTGTTGCCTTATTACAGTTGTCAGAGGAACTAGCAAAGGAGGAAGGAAAAAATGTAGCACTGGAAGGTAACGATGATAATCTATTGCATTGGGTCTCCAAATATGACCGTGATATCCTGGAGAAGATCACAGATGCAGAAAATGAATGCTAAGGTTGATATCTAATGAAATGCTGCATTAATTGGCCATTTCTCCATTATTTTTTTGTAATCTACTATGAAATTAGGTACTTTTGAAAATAAGGAAGGAGACTCAAGCAGAAATTATAAGAGCTTCATTTCTGTCTTTAATGGGTCTTGCAAATTATTCTGTTTCCACAAAGAAACCATCTGTTCAGAATATTATTGTTTAGTTAAGTTCAGTTAAACAGATTATTTAACTAATTTTTGGTAAATTGATATTGATTTCAATAAGTAATTCAGATTCTCTTAGGTGTGGTATCTGCATTTGCTGATTTTACCTAGTCTATTCTAAAGTATCGCTTCTATTGCACTAGATTATCAAAGAGGTATTAGTAAAATGCTATATAAGGGTGTTGGCATTAATCTTATCCCCAGTTAGATGTGGGCTTTTCCAAAAAATAAAACTCAAGCCTTTACCCTCCTCTGTTTTCTTATATCTACTGATAAAATAATAATAATTAAAAACAAAATAAAACCCAAAAAACATTGATAATATAACCGGTGTTAAGCTCTGGGCCAGGTTGGAAATGAAATCAATTTTTGGTACTAATAACTGATGACAAAGATTAGCTTTATGAAAATATGGTGTGTGTCTCTGACAATGCATAGGACATCTAATTTGAGCATAAGTATAAGATTATGTATCTATTCCTGGATGGTAAAAGCTTGAGGTGTATATAAATACGTATATATGTGTATATATGGACATATACACAAGGATGTATCAACCTTTTACCATCCAAATGCATACAGGTTTTCAACAATAAAAGCTGGGACTCTTTAAAAAAAACCCACAAAAATAAAGATAAGATTGCTGTGAATACAGTATATGCACTAGGTCTCCTGTAAATGAGGAACTGTTTGTTGTTGTTTCCTGCATTGATAAACAGTCTCCAACATGGATCCCAATGAATCTTAGATGTTAAAGAAAATAACAATGAACAAATAGCACTTAAAGGCTGTTTGTATCAACAAAATGTATCTAGTAAAATAAATTTAAAGCACATGCAAGGAAAAATAAAAATGTGAAGTCATTACATTCAGTCAGAGAATATAACTGATAGACAAATCTCTACCACGTCTCAAGGAGAGGATCCTTATGGCTCCATGAACATTTTCAGTCAGTCTGGCAAACGTGCAAATGTTTGGCTGTTTTATTGAACCATCTTTTTGTCCATGGAAGAAATGCTTCCATGCTGATGGGAGTGGGAATAGAAGTATCTGCATTTTTAAAGGACAAACAATAAATTTAAGCATGGGTGGCCTTAATCTTTAGTAGTTTTTCTTTGCTGCTGTAAAAAAGAGAAATCTAAATGGATACTCCTAAAGTCTTGCACTGAATTTAGAAAAAATATTTTTTGAACCTGCGGTGCAATTAACCCTAAACATCCTACATGAGCCATACATATAGTAACCCCTTTAAAATTATTGTCTAGAGATGATATTTTATTTATTTGTACCATAATTCTTGGTGCAATCAAAGAGCAATTTATTCAAGCAGGAGTCCTGCTGGATGCTACTGTCTTCAGTAAATAGAGTAAAATGTATAGAATTAGTATAACATAGATAATCCCAATTTCATTCATGTTTAAGAAGTTTGTCCTTTAACTATCAATGGCATTTTAGATCTTTGTTTTTGAAACAGCAAAGCTTTTGGGAGTATATTTAGCACATATGACAAATGTTGCACTTGGAAACTCAGACAACAAAACTAGTTTCTGATGACAAATTTGTTGTCGCAGTAGGGGACAATCGTCTGTGTCTCTTACAATCAGGTCTTTACCTTAACTCTGCAACTGAATACTTGAAGTAGGAAATAAACTAGGGGGAAATAGGGTCACAGATACAAAGCTGTATAGTTAGATATTTATATGTGTGTGCCAATTTTGTCACAGATATTATTTTAAGGGCATTTTTGCTCTACTCATGTTGTTGAGAGTATTCATCTAAACTTTTATGAGGGCCTACAAGTTAGCCCCTCGAGGAAAATTTTGTCTAACATTGCTTTTCTCTCTTTCTTTTTCTTTCTTTCTTTCTTTCTTCCTTTCTTTCTTTCTTTCTTTCTTTCTTTCTTTCTTTCCTTCTTTCTTTCCTTCTTTCTTTCTTTCTTTCTTTCTTTCTTTCTTTCTTTCTTTCTTTCTTTCTTTCTTTCTTTCTTTCTTTCTTTCTTTCTTTCTCTTTTTATTTCATGTGATACTCTATGATGTTTGGAGAAAATCTTTTCATATACTAAAATAGAATCTCGGGGTTTACAATAAACACTGTGATGTTGGGAACTATTTTATTTCAGCAATGTTTGGTAGGTTTTTTTCCCCCTGTAAGTGTAAAGGAGCAAACCAACTTTTGGTTAACATTTAAGATAATGATTATTATTTTAATGTGAGATCACTCTTGTACTGCACATTCTTTCTTTCATTTAAATGTACAGTATGAATTTTGTATTTAATGAATTTTGTGTATTCAGTATGCACGTACCTGAACATTGACTTTCATTTGAAAGTGGGTTTCAATTTACTTTTTAAACAGTGTTTATGAAAAGACCTCAGATGTGTTGACACAAACTATATCTGCAATGTTTTTTTTGTGTGTGTAGGGTGACGTTTGAATGTGATGTTCTGCAGCAATGGGTCAGTATTCCCTATTTACCTTAGATCCTCATTTGATAGTGCTTCTTGTAATAATTTTTTCAAGTGAGTGGCATGTTCTGGATTGTGATATTGATATATGGTTAAGGACATTGATATGAAACTAAGGAATTCCTAGAAAATACCAGTGGGCATGTATTAGACAGTCATTGTAATTTAATGTCTAGTAGAAGTGTAAAGTACCAAGGTATTTAGAGTTCATAACATTGTTATCATGTGTATGGGAAGTATTTAGTGTTGATCAGCTTGTTTATATTCATCAAATAAACTTTGTTTCTTTCTGAAATCAGTGTTGTGTCATTAAAAGTAGGTTTAATGACTGTAAGAAAATGTGAGAGGAGATGTTTTCCACATGGTAAATCTATCACACTTCTTATTTCTCTAATTGCTACCATTCAAAGTAATTTATCTTCCTGTTGTTACTATCACATAAACTGTTTAAGAAAGCATAAAAAGGGAAACATCTCTTAGGCCCCACTCCCAGAAATGCTTACGAGCAACTTTACTAAAGTGAGGAACCATTTTCCGGATTGGGCTCTTAGAGAGCACTATGCTTTTGAGTGGGTTTCTAAAACATAATATTCTTGTGTGACCCTGTGTAATTGCATAGAAAATTACATTTTGTTTATGTACTTTACTGACCAAAAGCCATAAGGTGTGAAATTCTCTGCACAGTCAGCTCCTTTTTCAGCTGCCTGGTAAGTGGTTCCCCGTTTCCATTATGTTCACTTTTTTTAGAAAAGGAACTTTTGTTGAACAGGAATTTCTTACCTCATAGAACTCCCTGGACCAGCTCAGGGCACACACAGCAGGAGAATAAAAGGTAAGTAAGTATGCATTTTACTTAGGTTATTTAAAAGCACACAGTCTCTTAGTTTTAAGTTCTGTTTCTTTACCTATAAATTAGTTTTCTTGGTAAGAGAGTACTATGTACTAACATAGGATATTAAGTTTCACTTTTAACTACAGCTAAATATACGTTTATTGTGTATTCTGCTTACACCTACTTACCTTTGAGTTGCAAAACTATAAATTGAGTAGCAGTTGCTTCTATCTTCTTTCTAGACCTGCACAATTTTTCAGAATGGTCTTATTCTGTATTCAGGCAGTGCCCCTATTAGGAGACTCTCCATTCCCCTCCATTGGAAACACACATTTTTTACTCTGTTTTCAGCATTAATCACTTCCTGCTTTAAAGGCAGCTCCTGCCTCCCTGCGCGGTGAAGGGGACAGTACGTGCCAGCGCATCATACTAAGGCCATCGTAGAGGAGGACGGTGGTGGATTTGGGGAGACTGTAAAAGGCTTTTTATCCCCATTTTCTGTAAGATCGTTTTCAGTAAGGAGTCCCCTCTTTCCTCTTTGGAAAGGGCTGTGAGGGCCCCAGGGGAAGGGCAGGAGAAGTGTGTTTGTGTCTGCTGGGTGCCTCAGGGGAGGGGAGCAAACCCGGGGGCGGCTCTGGCAGCAGGAACATCTCACCTGAGTTGAAGTTTGAGTTCCTACAGTCAGGAGCTCCTCTAGCCCTACAGGAGAGAGCCTGAATAAGGGTCAGCCTCTCCTCAGCTTGAGGTTTCTTCCTAAGTGAGCCTGTTTGTTCACTCCAGACTTAAGCCAAAGTAGCTCGAGGTTTGAGCAAGCAAACGTATAAGCAGTGGGAGACAGTTGGGGGATGAAGCCACGTGTCGGCTTGCATTTCAAGCCAACATGTCAGTTCAGACACACTCTGAGAGCCCCAAACAGCTGCGTGCCTGCACGAGTTGGATAAAGCTGATTGCAGAACACCTACTGCATCTCCTGATTGTTCACAATGTGCTGCAGGTCCAGGATTTGACCCTGGAAGAACCACACTAATTATGCACGCTGTGTCCTGCACTGTGCAGAAACCTGTCAGAAAGTACCAAACAGGGAATCAAAGAACTGCACGGCTGTATTTCACCTGTTGATATTGCTTCTCCAAAACATGAAACTTTTAATAACTAATGCATTAAATCATTCCAAATAAAGCCAAGTCAGCTCTAAATAAGTAATGCATTTCCCATCATGAAGTCAGTGGGAGCCCTGCATGTTGCCAGGGCATGATTTGACCCACATATGAAAAGGACAGCTGATGTGGGGGCTGCTGTACAGGTGTTTCTCCTGTGAGATGAGTGATGTTATTTCATGCTCCTAACTTTACAAAAAAGACACCTCTTTTTCAAATGCACCTTTTCAAACAAGAGACAGCCTCTGCCTTCACCAAGAGTAGTCCATGACACATCACTACAGATTTTGTATGGCCTGGAGGCACTGATGCAGCAGTAGCCCCATTGAGAAGCCCACCCTTGATGGATGCAGTTGCAAAATCAAGGACTTATCTTGTTTGGTTTTACATGCCTTCCACTTCTTGCTCTTCAAAATGATTCTGCCTTCAGAATGAAGCTATCCTAAAACCAGATCACCACAGACGCAGAGGAAGAGTGGGCAAAATGCCAGTGCATCCTAAAGACAATGCATGTATGCCTTTGAAATGTGCACTTGAATTTGCATTACGGATAGTTATACCATATATTCCCATGTAGCTACAAGTCTCAGTACAAATCCAAGAACTTTGAACTCATCCAGTTTCTAATGGAGGCGACTGTCCAACTTTAAAAAGGCCGTGCTTTTGGTACTCACCCCAGCGGGTCCAGGAGACAGCAGATGTTCTGGCAGCTGCAGGCTGCCTTGCGCTCAGGGAGCCGGGGCTGGAGGAGAGCAGCCAGCTCCTTCCAGATGGAGCAGACAGCGGAGAGGCGAGTGGGAGGCTGCACAAGGAAGTTAGATAGCTCCAGATAGCGGAGGACTGATGATGTGTGGCTCCATATCACCTAACCAACTTGTGAGAAGCTGCGCAAGAGAAATAAGCACCAGTCCGCGGTTAACCTGAGTTCAGTAAGCAGCCTTCTTGTCGTGGGAAAATCGATAGAAAGGAAATATCTGAGCAGAATGCACGATAATGTAGCACGGTAACTATTTTTTATTTGAATGTAATTTGGACAAATGCATTACTCATAAGTGAGCTATCCAGGGCTTGCCAAATATGCAGCTAAACAGTTATTATAGCAAATTACACCATCATCTAAACACCTCTGTTTTGGCTTTTAGTTGTCTTCTTTTGCAATACATTTTTTTTCCTTGATTATTGTTGTCTAATATGCTGTATTTACTGCTTTGGTTACCATAGAAATAAATAACATCATGAGCAACAACATGCGTACAAGCGATTAAGAGCATTTTCTGAATTTCATGAGGAGAACACCCTTGTTAATGAAGACCTATATGGTTGGGTAGTTCTTAATGTAGTTCTTAATATAGTTCTCAAGTCTATTGATTTGTGTCCTCATATGCATTTTATTATGGGCTTATATTTCATTTTAAACTTCTAAAAATAAAAACAGCTGAAGTACTTTTTTTTTGTTTAAATGGCCAGATTTTGGTTAGAGGTTAACACAGGCCAAAAGAGAACCCAGATCTGCCTGGAGCTCTTACAGTTTTGTTTTGTTTTAATAAAAAGATCCATATTACAATCCACTAAGGGTACAGAAATGTGGTCATTACAGACCAGCCGTATTCCTCGTGCATAACTCTCCCGCCCTCTGTACCCTCTCCTGTCCTACATCAATCAAACATGTGAAGGCAGGATTGTTGTCAGTCATGAGAAGGGTGTGCATTAAGGGACTAATCCAAACTTCACTGAACTGAAAGACTATTGATTAAAAGTAGGTTTCTGATTGTACTCCACTTGCTTCCTTCTGGAGCAAATGCTTACATGTACAAGAGCATGGAACCAAACCATTTCCTCTAAATATCAGAATTTAAGATAAATGTAATTTGGATGAACAAACTGCTAAAATATAGTTGTCCTGACTGTGTTTCTAGGTCAGTACTCTATTCCTACCAATTCTTAAGATAGTCTGTCATAGTGCTTCTGCATTAGAATCACTTATCTCATGGTATTTGTTATGATTGAATAAGTATAATTCAGTCTATAGGTTAGTTTGCTATTGCTATAGATAGATTTGTTATTGCCTCAGGGAGTAAAATGCATTATATCTAAGGAGTCTGTTTTCTAAAACAACATAAATTCTGACCAATCTTTCAGTTTGGGTTACTATAGGAAAAAGAAGAGGGAAAAAAAAACCCATAATAATTAACTCCCAGGGCTGTCCAGGTAGCCAGTTGCTAGAGGATTTGTTCCAATTCTGATGCTATTCACCATGTCAGAATTTTTCTCACTGAAGTTAAACAACCAGTCTCCGTATCTGAAAGCTGAAGGTTGTAAATCTCCCTTGTGAATGTTGCCTATGACAGGGAAGGAAAGACTCGTATAATTACCACTTGTACTTCCTCGGAGAACATGAGCTCAAGTCTAAAGCAAGGAGTTTGGTCAATAAAACATCAAGGTCTGAAAACTACAGGAAAAGACCTGTCCAGCTCATATGATAAGGATTTTTTTCTTGGTTACAAGGATATGAATATTTCAGTGGAAGCCTCTTCTTCAAACCTGAGTATTGCGCAGATATTCTTAATTTTTCTTCAAGATTACCAATAGTTATTGCAATTTGTAGGTAAAATAACTGAAATATCTCACAATCTTGCCTTCTATGTGAAGCACAGTGTGCTAGATATAGTTATTCTTCTAAAATACAGAGAACTGTTTACTGATCTGACAATAATTGTTATTATATTCATTAGTGTCTTTGAAACAGGTTAAGAATTTAAAATCAGAGAGCAGAAGTAGGACCCTGTTTCTGTGAGTAACACTGCTGAAGTCAGAAGGAATTACTCCCAATCCTTCTCAAGTGAGTAAAGGATATCAGTGCTGGGCTATTTTGGCTATAGTTGGCCAGATAAGCTCAGTTGTATTACAGAAGAATACAACTACTCACATGAGCAAATTTTTATAGAACTTAGGTCCTGAAACCAATTATAAATGCTTTTGGAGTAATGTGAATGCTCATGGTCATACTGATACCTTTTCATAGCAATCCTTGTCCACATCTGTTCTACATACATCGCAGGGAATAATTTTGGTTAAAATGTTTATGCTTTGCTGCTACTCTGTTTGCTCTTCTCCGTTGCAGCCATAGGGACATACAGGATAGATTTTTCTACTTTCTGCAGAGCTTTGCACATTTTTTAGCTCTAGATTCCCTCACGCAGACATGCAGTCTTTGAAAACTTCTTTTTGTAGGAACCCTGTGATTCTTCAGCTGCTTTGCCATCTTCTCCAGGGGTGCGCAGAGGACTTTGCACAAGGTGGCAGGAGGCACCTAAGGTAAGACTGTCTGATATTAAACACATTCTTCAGGTTTAGATTACCCATAGGTCCTATTTGTGCCATATGAAGGTGCTCTCCTTCCTTTGTTTGCAGTGGGATTTGAATACAATCAACATCTTGCAGGATAGAGACTGAAATATAGAAAACCTTACAATTTTTGCCTAATATACATTAGGTTGACATCACTAGTGTCACAAAGAATCAAGCAAATCAGCAAACTTTAAGTTGTTTAGAAATGCTTTTGTTTTCAGAGTTCACTTGCCTAATCACTTTGGCTCAATGATTATTCTTCCCTCTCACTTCTGAAATTCCAAATACAAATTTTGACACATTTGACCATGCACGTTTGTTAAATTCTGAGTGATTAGTGAGAAATTGGACTGAAGAGGCATTTTCTGCAGCTGATCTGTTGGACCTTGACACCATAGCCAGTGCTGAGAAGAAGTTAGATTACTTAGCAACACAGACATGAAACTGCAGTTTGAGAGTAAAGTAAATGAGATATTAGACTTGAGCAATTCATATAAAAACACTGGTGCCTTGATGTATGATAGCGTAGTGCTTTTATGAAGGTCAAACACCAGGGGAATTGGACAAATTTTAAAATATCACATGTTTTTATTTTGCTAAATTTCTTCCTATTTGCATATTCAAAACATTTCAAAGTGGCTGCCTTAAACCATGTTGCAAACAAAATGGCAATTGAAGAGATAGTTTGATGTTATGAACATCCTACTTGCACCACAGGAATGAAGATGAAAAGGACACTTCTTTCGAGTGCCACATCTTCATACAGTTTTGTAATTATGCTACACAGACAATATTAACAAAACTTATTAAATACAGGATGTCATCTTAAAATGAATAGCAGATTTTTAGGAAGGGCTTTTTAACCAATATTTTAAAAATCTGATTTCACTTTGAATTAGCTTTCAAAATGCAGTCCAGATATGTGTAAAGAATATAAAATGTAAATATATTTTCTAAAGTACTACAGTATGTGAAATTTATAAATTGCTACATGGTTTGCTAAAGCAGCTGAGTGAAGCTTAGTCTCAGATCAGATAGAATCTTTTAGATAAATCATTTATGACTGGATGACTCTTATCCAAAAGTCAAATATGTGATCATTTACAGAGGTCACTGGCTGTATTCTGCTGTGTTCCATAATCAGCTGAAATAAACCCCAGGAGTCCCTCCTGATTGTATACTCACAGGGTCACAGTATAATAAAATACTGCTCAAATTGTATTTCAGACAAGGAATGCTTTCCCCAAAACTATTCTAGTCTTAGGGACAGGACTGTCAATATTCATTCCAGTGCAAATGGCAAGTATAAAGTCCAGTATTTTGAAGGGGAGCACCCTGCCTACTTAGTGGCAAAAAGCCCTGCTGTGTCACGCATTTAACTATTTAAGTGACTTTTACAATGTATATTCTATACTCTTTTTTTTCTTAACTACAGAATCAAGGTGGGACTTACAACTAAGGCACCTTTTTGATAAAGAGGAGAGATACAAAGAAAATACTGAAAAACTTGGGAATATTTTCCCAAGGAACAAAACCTGGTGTTGCGGGACAGGGAAGAAATACTATCAGGTTCTAAGGAAATAAACAGACAATATCCTCATGATATCACACTCACAATAATGCAGCCCTTGCAATAACTTCATACCATATTGCCAAAAATAAGTCATAGGATGATGGAACTGCATGGCAATGCACTTCTCCTTGAAAAGCAGGTAGGGTATTAGCCTCTGGCATTTCCATCATTTCATAGACATACATGTAGCTGATCAGGAAAATACAATAAATGTTCTGCATAAAACCTTACAGAAATGAATGAGGTTTTATTTTCCTATGGAGTTCACTACAATCAGCGGTAGATCATTGACTTCTATGCTGGGTAAGTTACCCTGTGAGCTTCAGACATTCTGAAATGAAGTGTTTTATGAAAATATTAACAAAACAGCTGATTAAATAAAGAAAAGTTGCTAGACTGGCAACCCATAATAAAGACAATTGGATAAACTGAAGTGCAATGACTATTATCAAGCAATTAAGTGGGTACTTCTGTAGCTGTTCCTTTGCTTGGCTGCTTTGTTAAAAGTGATACCATGGAGCCACCACTGTGCTTTGAATTATAGGTTATCACTGGCTGTTTGGATGGAAGAAATGCTGTGACCAGGACAGATGCCAATGTGGCAGGGCTGGGAAGTTACCAGAGCTGTTCAAAGCAGCACACTAAGCAGTAATGAGTACCTGTCATGCTCTCCTAGAAGCAAAAATACAGCTACTTGACCAAAAAGCTTGCAGTGTTCTGTAATGTTATAAAGAACAGAAGACCATGTCCCATCTCCATGGGATTTTCAGCTCCAATAGCATGATAAGCTGCTCAGATGATTTTTCTTTGCCTTTGAATGAACAAGCAGAACAAGAGGCGTGACACATACACAGGTAGGCTGAAGCATAGCAGAGGCCTCACTGAAGGAGCCCTCATCCACTTCGTTGCCAGGTCCTGCCTGGAAGCACAATACCCTTCCAACAACAATGCTCCTTGTTTCTTCTAAGATTATACAAAGAGCATTTTTTGTCAGGTCACTCCTCAAAAAGTGACAGTCTACAGGCTCTAAACAATAGAAGAGAATGAGAAGTGGTCCATGATAAATGAATTTCCAACTTTTCAAGGCTGGGTTAGTGATTTTAGCAAGGGAAGCACTTGCCATAAATGCCAGGTCTACACACCTGGCCATTACACCTGTTCTGTACAGAGTCTTAATACATACTATTCAGCCTGTCCCATGACTATGCTATTAATATATCCTTATGTATTTATTCACTGTGGGCAATCATTCACACTGTCAGTGCTGTTTTCAAAAGTTTTCAAAAAATTCATTCAAATTGAGGAAAATAATGTAGAGCTAAATGGTACCTTAATCATTCCATGAAAAAATAAAGACAATAGTATCACCAGGGCAACAAGTCACAAGGTTTGCCTAATCAAATACTTAAAACTAAGAGTTCAAAATTAATCTAAACCTTAAATATATTTGTAAAATGAGTTGTCAAGCAATGCTGTATTTTAAATAAACTGGTAAGAATGAAGATCAATTCACAGCTTATTATGGAGCTTGAAAGATAGGGTTGAGTTTATCAGATGTGTTGCTCATGGTGCATAGATTGATAGCTATGTTCAGAATTACATTGGCTTTAAGCAGTCATGGACAAATATACATTGGCTTAGCTGTTATGACATTTCTTTAGTCCTAAAGAAATGATGAAGTAGCTAAGTAGTCTTTAAGATAACTGTCATATAAGGGCCAACCAAGCTTCGCCTCTCACTCTTAAACACACCTCACTGATGACATGTGTGTGTACGTATTAAAAGAAATGCTTAGTGATACTTCAGGTGAGAACTTCAGACAGCATCCACCTATGTTCCTCCTTAAGCTATGCAGACTTGGACGATCTAATACTGCTACAATTATAAACTCGAGCCTAATCTTCTAATCCTTCGGAGGTAAGTAGTGCTATTCAGGGCAGACGTGGCTCCAAGCAACCACACATGGTTGTCACCATGTCAGGAGTGAGTGTCAGACTGGTCCATACTCATGGGAAGTCTGTGGTGCTCTTTTCTCTCTTCTCCTTCCTGTTCATTCATGGTCTGCTGGTTTGCTGTCAGTAAAATCTCCTGAGACTCCTAGTTAAACTTTGGGTCACGAGCACGGCACAGCAATCACACCAACACCATGAGAATATGCCAGGCAGAAAATGGATTTAGAAGTTTCCCAAGGTAGGAGTGCCATCTTATATGCTCCAAGGAGGACGGTGGAACAAGCGTGCTAATGTCTCACCCAGCACCATATGCGCAGCCCCAAACCACGTCTCAGGCTGCCTGGGGTGTGTCAGCGGTGTAAACAGAGCGCGATGGCAGCCTGCTTACGGGGTGTCCATTTGAAGACCAGAGATCACCCCAGGGTGATCCCACACCTTTCTCGCTGCTGCTGGGCTGCTTCTGCCCTCTCTTCGCTGCTGCAGTTGGGAACCTGAAGCACAGCCGCAAGGCAGGGACCCGCATGTGAGAACAGGGCTGCTAAAGGGCTGTTACACGTGAGTGACACAGGTAGGCTGTGGAAAAGAGCTTCATCCTGTCCTTTCCCCGCTGTGCGGGCCCTCTCTGCAGCTATGGCCTTCCATGCTGCAGCTATTCTGCAGCTTTCTGAGGAAGAACCAGGAGACTGTGCCGGGCTGTAGTCGGTGTGACAAAGCTCCCTGCCTGGTCATCTCTGGAAAATGAATTCAGTGTGTGCCTTTGTGTGTATATTGGGGAGAGTTATGTTCAGGCCACTCAGAAGAAATATATAAGAGCCCTCCAGAGTTTATGGGAGGTGCCTTTGGCCTCAGTGAAAGCAGGAACTGGCAGCATTAGGAGAGGGAAAGTACTCTGTTGTTAAGGAGTGGTGGTGGGATTGTTTATTTTTCCTCCCATAAACGTTTTTTTTAAGGTCCTAATGGAAACAAAGCAAAGTATTATTCCTCTAAAAGCACTATTCTTTAAGTAAACCAGACTTGCTACTTGAAACATTCCAATGACATATGGTGGCAGCAGGGGGATGGCCGAGATGTGGATGGGAGAGGTATCACCGAGATAAAGACCCACAGCTTGTAGGCAAAGGCACGAGGTGTGAAGAGAGGGACACCTGCCCCAGAGAGAAGCAGGACAGAGGAAAGAGCAGCAGATGCTCCTGGGGGCATGAAGTTATCCCTTTGATAATTACCTTCAAAACCCTTGCTATTCCAGAGATAAAACTAAATACGTCAGAAGCTCCCCTTTCATGGTCTCTGTTACTGCAGAAAGCAGAGGTCTAGGCAGCTTTCCTGTGTCCTTTTGGCTGTATGGGAGTCATGTCTTCCTTGAACATCACCTTCAGACACTTGCAATAGCGTCAGCACCCACACCTTCAGCTCACTGAGCTCAAGTGTGCCAGAGCCAAGCGTGGGCACAAGCAGCTGCCTGTGGCACCAGTCGCCCAGGAAGAGTAAAGTAATCATCACTGTGGGGCACCAAACCGCAGCAGTCTCTGCTCTTGGGAGAGGGCAGTTTTTGACCGTCTTCCGCCTGTTTGAGCTCATGGCAGTCAAGTCCCAGGCTCCAACCGACGTCGCACCAGGTTGGCATCCTGGTTCGGCAGCAGTTAGAATTACTTCTCATTTTCATAAAGAATTTTCTCATATCTTTATTTTCCTCCATGACTCAGCACACACATGTGTTGTACCTGGACTGTGATTTCTGCAGCAGCAGCGATGTTTATAGACCTCAGTAGGAGGGAACAAAAAGAACCCACCTGTGTTTTGCATGTTAAAAATAAAAAATGAGTCCACAACTTACTTTCTACAGGTGATAAGGCAGACGAATGTTGAGTGTTTTGAGAAGGCTATTTGTTATGCAGTTCATTACTAATAATAACAAATTGGTATAGTTATCATAAATTCAAATATAAAATGGCATATTTTTTCTACAGACTTTGCAGATCTGTAGATTGGTGTATTTACCAGAATCTGTTACACTTCATTACCCTGTAAACTTTCCTTTTTTACTTGCTGCCTCTTATTTGCATCACACTGCATCTAAAAGATGTCTTCACCTGGTAAAGACGAATGCTAGTCTAGATTCTGTATTCTTTCCACTCCAGCACGTATTGCTGCTCCCAAACATCCTGGCTTCTTTCAATATCATGAATTTGAGACTGGGAGGGTGGGCGGTGCAACACACGGACACACATGTCCATACTCTTTTCTCTGTCTTCTAGTCTCTTAATTTGTCAAAGTTTCTTCAAGAGTTAGGCAAGCTAGAAATATGAAACAATTATTTAAAAAGAGAGCGTTCCTCAGGCTATTTCTTGCCTTTGGTGGCTAAGGCTATAGGAAAATAACAATTATTGCACAAGTTTAAATAAAATAATCATCTTTGGCATTTCTTTTGTAGTTTAGCCATCTTTTGGATGACATGGTGGTCTGTAGAAGAAAGCAACAGCATGTTTCAGGAAAGAAAACAGACTTAGGAAAGTGCATATATGATTCCAAGGCAGTTACATCTAAGTCCCTTGGATCTTAAATTAAGAAGTCATCCCTGGAGTAGATGTGCTGGTGGGCAGAGTGCAGGTTACATGTTCAAAATTACATATTTGCTCTGTCAAATGGTCATTACAGTACTTTGTATAGCCCTCACCTGAAAAAGCATATACGCAAATACATTATGTATTGTAACACTGAAGCAGCTGCAGGTGGGCTATGCCTTCACAAAGGTTCAGTGCAGTATGTGTAATAATTCCTATATTGTATATTCAAATGCCATGATGAGCTAAAAAGATATACAGGAAAATACCTTCTTCCCTTGTAAGTTCCACTTCCCAAACAGGTTCTTCATGATGGAAAACCATGTCTATCAGCCTCTGACTGCACATTTGTCATTGGCCAAGGTGTAAAGATATAAATCACACAGCACTACACATTAAAATGAACACATGCACGCAATACTCCAGTGTGACTACTCCTTTGTTAAAACGCATTACTCTGCAGAAAAATGGCAGAAACACATCTAAAAGACCAGAAATAATCTATTTCTGTTCTACAGAGAATTGCAGAGCTGTAGCAGACCTTCATCTCTAAATCTTGCAGTGTTGCTGTTCAGGGTTCTGCTGTTCGGACACTCAAAATATCTTTGCACTTCCTATTACATTACTCTGAGCATTTTTTTTTTTCCCATGAAAACACCTCCATGTTAGCAGTAAAGCACAGCGGATCAACTGCCCAGTTAACTTAAGAGCTGCATCACCAGCAAACCTGGAAAACAAAAGCTTGGGCAGCACCAATGCCTGTAACATTGTCAATACTTCTCCCTCCTGCCCCCTCTAGCTTCACCCAGCTGTTTTAAATAGCGAGGAGAAATTAAAATTCTTAAAGCCTTGCAGGATGTTTGGATTTCTGCCCTTTATTTCCACTTCTATGCGCCATGGCTTGAAAATTTGCCCATGATTTATAAATTCCCTGTTCAGTTTTCTCTTTAAAAACAATGACTAGGAATCCCAGCAACGAAAATGATCTGGTGTTGGCTTTGCCTACTGCCAAGCTGCTGCTCACAGCCCTGCCTGCTTGTCTGCCTGTATTGATCGTCCCGGACCAGGCGTTTTCCTGTGCCCGACGACATTATGCAATTACATGATGATAAACATCATTTGAGAATACAAATGCGAGAGGTAAACAGCTCGGGGCTCTTTATTAGTTTATTTCAGGGGATCTTTCTTGTTTTACTGCGCAGCTCCTCCCCTTTTTACAGTTTTCTGCTATTCTTTACTAATTCTAGTGATTTGAGAAATGACCTTTAACCCACGCAGTTTGCAGACTCCTAAAGGGGATAATTGAAATGCCACAGTAAACCAAAGGCAATAAAATATTATTTACTAGGCATAAAACTAAGGTTGGTCTTCCTAAAAGGAACGAACAACCCTTTTGTTCCTTCCCCCTCCCCGGACCTGGTACTACACCTAATTTATAAATTCCTCACCAGCCGTCCCGACGAATGAACTGCAGCCCGGGCTGTGAGGACGCCTAATGGAAAGGCTCCTCGGACATTAGGGAGTAAATAAATCTGCCGGGAGCGATGCTACAACCTCGGGCCCCATCCGGTCAGGCAGGTGCCGGCAGGGGCGCGCAGGGTCCCGGACTGACCACCCGTCCCATGGGCGAGGAGTCTCCGCGCTGCCTTTACGCCTCCACCGCTCCCTTTAGGCAGCGACCCCCTTCCCGCGCCGTCCCGCTCCCAGCCTGCGCACCCGCGGCCCGAGCTGCCCGCTCCTCGGCTCTCAGAGCCGGTCACCCCCTTCTCGGCGGCCCCTCCGTCGCGTCTCCCTCCCGGGAAGGCGGCGGGCGCTGCCGGGCTCGGCGAGGGAGCGGCGCCCCGGGCAGAGCAACAGAGGGGGCGGCCCGGAGGGCGCTGGGCAGCGCGGGGAGTGATCGGGGCCTTGAGGAAGGGAGCTTGGCCGGTCAGCGGTCGGGGCGGGAGGGTGCAGCCGTCGCTGATGCCGGCGGAGGGCTGCGCTTACCTGGCGGGCAGCGCCCCATCGGGGCGGGCGAACTCCCGGCCCTGGGGGCGAGTGCGCGGCGGCAGCGGGACTCAGGCCGGCCGAGATGTGCCTTTCCCCCTGTTGGGCTGCTGAAAGGATTTTATTTGCACTGGAATGGCTTTGAAGGAGTGAATGCGTTTATTGATAGAGGAGCTGCTCTCGCAGCCTGTTTGGATTTCCCAGGGCTGCTTTGATAATGTGCCCCCTCCCCCCCGCATCCCCTCGTGGACCCGCAGTCGCAGGCGAATAGAGGGGAAATAATGCGGAATTATGGCATGGCTCGGGGAACGCTCCCATTTCCTGCACTTGGGTGCGTGTGAGATGTGAGAGGTGCAATAAAAAACCTTTGGCTGAGCGCTGCAGAGCGGGGAAAGCACTCTGAAGTACAAAGGGTCCGCGAAGCCCTCCTCGCCTGTAGCTCTCATTGGGTCTTACATGATTTAACTCGAACAGTTTTGACAACTACTTGCCAAATTTACAGCGGAAAAAAAAAAGACGCTGAAGAAAGAAGAACCCAACCCGTCGAGCCCGCTCCGTCCCCCAGCGCTTGGCAAGGGGCGCACGCGGCCGCCTCCCGCGTCTGGGATCCTGCGATAAACGGGACTTGTCAAATGAGCCACTCGTCAGGAATGCTGGCGCAGCCCCCTCCGGCTCGGCCATGTGCGCTGCACATTGCACGCACTCGGATGCGAGGGGGAGCCTCCGCGGGGCTGTGTGTATGTGTCGTGTGTCCGTCCGTCCCCCCTCCCCCCCGGCCCCCGGGATAACCAGCCGGCGGCGTTCGGCTGTGCTGGTGGCACGGGACGCCCCGCGCACCCCCACCTCTGGACGGGGTGGGCGCAGGGGGCACCGCTTTGCAGGAAGAGTTTGTGCTCACGGGGTCTCACGCCGGGCTTGACCATCGGGAAGGGCCCGGCGATGCGGGGCTGAGGCGGGGCGGGTGCGCTCCCAGGGACGCGCAGCGGCCGCTGAGCCGGACGCCCCCCGCCCGCCTCGGGGCTGCACCGGGGTCCCGCTCGCTGCCGTACAGCTTTAAAATCCAGCCCAGTCTGCAATAGGTCGGCTCCGGGCGCATGCGCTGCGGAGAAAGTTTTCCAGCTGCCGTTGGCTCTCCAACTTCTTTTTTCTTTTTTTTTTTTTTTTTTTAAAACAGTTTTAAGCAGTGGGGTGAAGAGGAGCGAGGGAGGAGCGCGGGGGAGCCGGGTCGGCCGCAGCTGGCGGGGGACAGAGCCCCGACGAGGAAGGGGCTACAGTACGAACCCATCTGCTCCGGCTCGTTCTCCCGCGCGTAACTTGCTCCCCGGCGCTGGCTGCCTTTGCCAGCGATGGATTGGGGGAACTGCAGCTCCTGAAGCCCCGGACTTCTCCCCTCCCCCTGCCCCTACTCGCCTTGCAGGATCAGTCGCCCCATAAGACAGACACACGCGTGCACAAGGTCCTCCCTCCCGCTTCCCCGGTTGTGCAGAAACTTCTTTTTCTGTCGGGTTTGTCTCTCTCTTTTTTTTTTTTTTTTCTTCTCTGTGTAAAATGGAGGGAGCCAGCCTCAGGATGGCTTTGCAGCCGCGGACACCCAGCTCCGCACCGCCCAGCCTTTAAGCAAGTGAAGGGGGGCGGGCAGGGGGGAGCCCTGAACCCGCTCGGCTCCACTCGTCCCCCTTTGCCTGGTCCGCGCCGAGCCGCGGAGGGGACGCGCCGGCGGCCCGAGCGCTGCCGGGGGCCGGGTGGGAGCGCGGGGAGCCCCGCGGCGGCACCACCTGGGCTGGTGGGACGGATCGTCGCCCGCGGCGCTTTCGCTGCCGCTTGTGAAGATTTTTATTTGCTTCCGCACAATCACGCCCACGGGCGCTGTGTGCGTGTGTTGGGTTGGCTTCTTTTTTTTTTTTTTTTTGGCTTTTTTTTTTTTTTGCCTCCTTCTTCTGGTGGTGGAAAGCCCTAATTACTGCGATTGCTGATGGACCTTGGAAAGAAGGTTGCACTGGTGCCCCGCTCCGCAGTCGGACAAGCTCAGCCCGCGCCGGACAGAGCGACTGCTCGCCCGCCGCCCCTCGCCAGCTCCGCGGGCCTCCGCGCTGCCCCGGCAGCCGCCGCCGTCCGCTGCTCGGGAGGATACCGCCCGGCTCCTGCGATCCAGGATTTTATTTTCGCCTCGCCCTTTCCCCTCCTGCTCTGCTTGGATTACTTGGCTGCTCTCGCTCGGTGATCCCGCGGCAATGGAGGTGAGTCCGCGCGGGGCGCGGGTGTCTCCGCGCCGCGGGGGGCTGCCGCCGCGGGCGCGCAGGGTGGGCAGCACCTTGGCGGGGCACGGCCCTGCGCGGCCGCGGGTCTCGGCCGCGGGGCGGCCCTCTCCTTCCCGGGCTGCCGCCGGGCGCTCCCACCTCTCCGCTCTCACCCACCGCGGAGAGCGCTGCTCCCCGCTTGGAAAAAGCTCCTTTATTTTCTTTTTTCCTTTTTTTTTTTTTTTTTTTTTTAATTTCCCCCCCCGATGAGCGGCGTCCCGCCGCAGGGACACTTGCTTGGGCTCGCTCTGCCCGCCGCGTCCCGGTGCATCTTTCTGGCAGCGGCTCCTAACGCGAGTTTAAAGACATCTTTCCAAACTTCCCAAACTTTCCTGAGGAGGATCGCTATGGAGGATCTCAACGTCGGCGCTAATGGTGGCCTGTACCTTTAAGGAGAGCTGGCTGGGGGCCAGCGGAGGACCTGGAGTCAGGCCCCCCCCCCCCTTTTTAATTTTATTCTAAGTTTCTGGAGATTATCACTCTGCATCTGTAGAGGGTCCCGCTTGGGTCAGAGCGGAGGAGCGCGGCTCCTCGGGGTCCCCTCGGCTCTGCGAGGACTCCATGTTGGAAAGGCTGTTGGCTTTTTGTTGTTTGTTTGTTTTTAATTGTCAATTGTATGCTAAATCGGTTGCGCTCGGAGGGTCACGGAGAGTTCAGTTGGGCCGAGAAACGAGGCTTTTCCCCGGCCGGAGCGGGCGCGGAGGGAAGGACGGCGGTGCGCCTTAAACCCCCCTGGAAGACACCCCCCCTCCGCCCCTTTGGCAGGAGGGAGCTGGGCTGGGGACCCAGGGAGTGCCTTTCTCTGCAAACGTGAAACCCGGTCTCGCCCGTCCGAAATGGATGTAAAGCCGCAGCGGGGAGCAGGGGGCGGCCGGGGGGTTCCCCGCGGAGCCGCTGCGCCTCCCGCGGCGGCCGCCGCGGTTTACAGCCCCCCGGAGCCGGGGCTCTGGATGCCGCCTTCCCGCAGGTAGTTCTCCCAGAAAACCAGATGCCTTCGCAGGCTTTCCAGACACCCCGCGTAAAACAGGATCACAGGCGATCCCGCGGCTGCAGGATCTGTAAAAGCCTCGCTTTTCATCTCGGCAAAGAGCGCGGGCTCCGCATGGGGTGCATTAAATACCAAAAAAACAATCTCCGGGGCCCTACAAAGTTGAAAACGGTGCCTCACGCTCCTGATAGCCAAAGCTGCCATGCTGCCGGCGAGTCTGTCTTATTTTTTTGTTGGTTTTTGTTGGGGTTTTTTTTTTGGTTTGGTTTGGTTTTGATGGCAGCTTCTCAGCTGCTGCGTGCAGAAGGGACGGGCTGGAGGGGCTGGGTCCGCGCCGGCACCCCCAGGCGCAGGTGCCTCCTCACGCCTCGCCACCCAGCGCCGTGTCAGGAGGATGAGGAGGGCGACAGAGGAGCGGGAGGTGCCGTCCGAGGGGCAGCAGCCGCCCGTTTTCGTCGCCTAGCGGGGCTGCCGCGGCCGAGGCCGCCCCCTGTTGGGAGCGGGGCGGCACAGCTCCCCGCGGGCCGCCGGGCTCGGGGGCTCCGGCCCGGTGCTGCGCTGGCTGCGGCGCGGCGGCTGACGGGCCCGGCTGCGGCCCCCCGGCCCTTTGAACGGGACAGAAGGGCTCTGGCCCCGCTGCCCGGGGTCTTGCAGCGGGGGCGTCTTCCCCCTCCCTGCGGTGCCGCGGCCACCGTCTCCCTCCGCGCCCGGCGGGCCCCGGCCGCCCGCCCCGCCGGGGCAGCTCCACGTGCAGCGGGCTGGCTGCTACGCCCGGCAGCTGCGCATCGCTTGGGGTCTCGCTTGGGCACCGGCGTCTCGAACCTCTTCAGGGCTCGGGCAGCCCCATGACACTTCTTTGTTATTATTATTTTGAGAACTGAAGATGAAAGAAACCAAATACGTTGGTTTTGGGTGTCGCAGCGAGCTCGTCGCACACCTTGCTTTGCCGCGTCCCTTGCTTAATTAACATGCCTTCGTCTTTCGCATCTTTCCCGGTATTTATCCCATCTAAACCGAACGGGCTCCTTCTGCTGCGGGAGACCGTCCCCCATTCACCCACCCCAAGCAGTGAGGAACGGGGGGCTCCCCTCGGGCAGGAGGTATTTAACCCTCAGGAGTCCGGCAGGGGCGAGGGCAGGGTTCGGCCCCGGCGCGGTGGTGGTGAGGGGCGCGGTGCTCCCACGGACACGCGTGCGGGCCCCCACGCTGACTGCAGTTCCCCGCGTGTGTCCAGGCAGTTTTCGTGTCAGCCCGACTTCCCGCCGCGGCGCTGCGATCGGTCCTCTCCTCCCGACCCTTCGCAAACAGAAATAAATTAGAATTAAGAGCACTTTCAATTCAGCATTAAGGGCTTTTTGAGAATGAATAGGGAGCCCCCAAGTGTCGAAATGTCTTTTTTTTTTTTTTCCTTCTTTTTTTTTTTTCCCTTCCGAGGGGAGGGGAAATAAAACACCGTGAATGGCACTGGTTAGCAAGTTAAAGAGTCCCGTGTGAGGACGCAGACGATGATCGCGGGACCTGTCGGGGGAAGCGTTTGACTTCCAAGACGGCAGCCCGGTTATTAACGGGGCCGGACGCGGAGCCGCTCCTTGTCGCTCCTGGTACTTCGCCGGGCCGGTACCGACCTCGGCGGGGCCCGGGAGTTGCCGTCGGGGCTGTCACCGCGGCACCAGCGCGGAGCTCGGGGCTGCCTCGGCGATCGCGGAGAGCGGGCGGCGGCGCAGCACGGAGGCTGCGGCGAGATGGTTTAGGGTGCAGCGGGGAGCGCCTTCCCCGGCCGGCGGAGAAGGGCGAGGACCGGCCGCATCGTCCCCGCGTGGGAGCCGCCGGGCCTCGACCCCTCGGGGCACTGGCCTCCCCCTCCACTTCCCAGTCGGGCTCGCTTTGCAAACCTGAAGCCGCCTTTAGCCAACCGGGAGCGTTTCGTGTCCACGATGCTGGCTCCGGAGCGGGGAGCGATAGGGTAATGCCCGGCCCTGGGCCCGCGGGTCGCCCGTAGCTCCGGGGATGGCCGGGACGGGGTCCCCCGTGTGCAGAGCAGCGGTCCGGTCCCGTCCCGTCCCGTCGCGGGTGGGGTGCGGGGAGCGGTGGGGCCGGGGCAAAGGGACAGGCAGGCGCGGGTCGGTGCTGCGGCCGCCCCGGGAAGGCGGTGTCCGCGGGGGGGTGGGGGTGCGTGGGTGTGTTTTGCCCGGTGGAGCGGGAGCCGCGACTTGCCTGCGTCTGGCACCGAAGGCTCGGCGGGGAGAAGGGCAGGCGAGTCAGAGTCAAGTTAAAAGGGGCCCGGATGCTTCTGCTGTTCAAACTTGAATGCTCGAAAATGGTCTGAGAGGCAATAAACAATCTGATCGTTTTTCTCCCCCCTCTAGAAATCCACGGCGGTATTAATCCAAGGAGGTGCTTTGGGGACAGTTGGCAGTACAATGGCTTCTCAGTACCTCGTAGTGGCTCTGGCCGTTTTCTCCTCTTTTACCCAGGTTGTAATAGAAGCCAGCTCTTGGTGGTAAGCATCTTGTATCGACTTCATTTTAAAAGGGGATGTCAAGATTTGCTTGATTAAATGTCTGTTTACTTCTTATGTACTTTGTTTCTGAGTGAGTACCGCATGGGCGAGACAGCAGGGGAGTAATATTTGAGTTGTAATACTTTGTGTAGTAGAACGAACGGTCTCTTGAACTGAGTGTAAATGTGCAACATCTTGTGTTGTAAAATGCAGTTTTTAGAACTTTGTAAAGTAGATTCTCTGTGGATTTGATCATCCTTAAATTTCTAGAATTGCATCTCTTTTAAAAGAGTCATTTCAACTCTCTTAAATTAGAAGTTTTGCATATGTAAGAGAGAAGGCTGAATTACAAGTAAAAACTTTTATTAAAGTTTTTGATTCAACTCTTCTGTAACTTAAGTGTTTATAAACATATTTTGTTACAAAGAAGTACATTTAAATTTCTACTTTGGCAAATTATCCTTTTTTTGTATACTGTACGATGTTGAGAGTTCTTGAAATAGGTGTTTCTCTGCTGTTTCAAGTAATCCTTTTCGGATTAATGTCCATTTTTTAATTGAAATGTGAAGAGCACTTTAGGAATTAAGAAAACAAAGTTGATTTTGTTTACAGTGAATATACTTGCCTCTGTATTTTTGTGTGTCGTTCTGAAGAAGCTAGAAGTAGTCTGTAGCAAGTTTCTAGCTTCTGGCTTGTTAAAGCTTTCCCCGTTTATTTATGGCAGAACAGATTAAAAAATCCAGACTTAAATCTAAAATGCGTGTTAAAATAAATTGGGGTTCAGCGGGGCTTTTTTTTTTTTTTACTTTATTTATTTTTCTGGCCTTACAGTTGTTTGGAGCTTCAGTTATTTTAACCACATCCATTTAAGTTGGTAAAGGACAGCCTAAGATGCAAGTCTTCCAATCTGCATCTCACTTCAGTCTCTGATGGATGGTGATAACCACATGGATGGGAACTAATAACTTCTGTTCAGTGTTGTCTTTAAAAAGAAAAGTTTCATATTTAAGTGACTTTTTTCTCGCCTGTTAGCAAAACCAGGAGTTGTATATGCATGTATAAGATACATTTCTGTTTGGGATTTATTGACTTTTGAAGGTTTTTTGAGTCTTCTTTTTATTAATGCAAATCTTTCTTTATGCAGGTCTTTAGGGATGAACCCTATGAACCCCATGAACCCTGTTCAGATGTCAGAGGTATATATAATAGGAGCCCAGCCACTATGTAGCCAGCTAGCAGGGCTTTCCCAAGGACAGAAGAAACTCTGCCAGTTGTATCAGGACCATATGCAGTTCATTGGAGAGGGTGCAAAGACGGGCATTAAGGAGTGCCAGTATCAGTTCAGACATAGAAGATGGAATTGCAGCACTGTGGACAACAACTCTGTTTTTGGCAGAGTCATGCAGATAGGTAGGAAGCAACACCTTTATGATTAAACTCTTGTCTAAGGATATGTATGGCACGTACTGTTCTGCACTTGAAGCTCTTGCCAGGTTCTTACTGAGTACTGTATACAATCAAGTGTTTTTAAAGGTTGGCAAAGGAGTTGTATTATTTTTAGCTGGAGGTGATTTCCCACCACTGTTCAGCCATGTGTCTTGGAAAACAAAGTAGGAATATGTATTTGCATATGGGAATCGAGGAGAAAGGAAAATGCGGCCCTGAAATCTCTCTTTAGAAAACCTGAAACAAAATGAAGGCAACCTAAAAGAATTAAGAACAGCAGCGTCTTGTAAAATTAAAGATGTTCATGTCTAGTTCCAAAGTTAGTGACTACGTAATGAATTGCTTTTGGTCTGGAGGTTAACTGAAAATTGCTGCTCTGTCTATTAGTGTCTATAGGCAATTCCTTCTTGCTTATTTCCAGATATGGTAACTTTTTTCTCTTTTTGAGAAACGTAGATTTGCATTAAAAATAATGTACTGGGGTAATTTTTATGAGATCAGTTCTGTCAGGACAAAACGTGCAATTGTCCTTGTAACTCACGTTTAATGTAATCACATCGCCGGTAAGAGAGACAGATTCCTGTTTTAACACCTTATCGCAATTTGGTGGGCACCCAACCCGTTCCCTATCAGATCCTCTTTGAAATGTGCTTCTCCAGTGCTCATGTGCTGCCTGCCTTTCCTGTCATTTAAGGACCTCATCGTATTTTAAAGTCTTTGGCAAAATTTTAACCAGCGTTGCTGATCTGGGTCCATGGTGAATCTTTCCTCTGACTTTCCCAAGTCAGATGGCTAATTCTGTGTCAGCAACTGAAAAACGCCTGTTTTCCTGGGTGACAGTTGTGAGCTTTCCTGTAGTGATCAATACACTGACAAACTCGGCAGTTCTTTTGAGTTGGAGATGTAAAGTAAAGCTTTTATTAGGTGTTTTTCAGTCCCGCTTTTAAAAAATAAAATTTTTAAATCAGGCTCAAGCTAGGTGTATCTGTAAGTGGGCTAGCTCCCTTTAAAAGTTGAAGGAATACATCAATTCACATTTGGTCTCAATTTTTGTTAAAAGAATTTTTTATTTGGAGCTTGTCAGACAAATAGAACATCTATTGCATGAAAGTACCTAATTGGAACAGTGAATTTTAGATAAACAACCTTCTCTAGACTTTTTGCAAGCACAGTATTAACCCCCCATAGAGTTTGTTTTTTTTTTACCCTACTGGAGCAAAAATCTAAAAGCACATGAAACATGAAAGAAACCTTTTTCTGTACACCTTTCTGTTCTAATAATCTAACAAACGTCAGAAAAATAATCTGTTTAGAATGTGGGTCTTCATCCTTCAGCCGTTATTTATTACCCAAGCAAGTGTAAATTAGCTCAGGAGGACCATTGGTGTGAAGACACATACAGATGTCGAGAACTGTGGTGTCTGTCTCTGGAACAGACGTTTCTGCCCTCCCCAAGCATGACAGATCTATTTCTTTCAAGTTAAATAACTTTGCCGCACCCTTCTGCTGAACATGACTGTGTTAGCTGATGTCTGCACAGCAATTCATCATGTAATTAAGCCACTTATTCTAATTGCAGATGGAAGCAAGGTTAATAGCCACATTCAAGAGTTAAAGAGTGTATTCACTGAGAACCAGAAAGGTGTTGGGGGTAACAGTTGTATTATTTCACGCTGGCCTTTGGTAATGACCAGTGGCCGTTCCTCTGAGCAGAAGGCAAAACGGATACTTCTAGAGCCTCGTGGAATTTTGCTTCAGCCTGCCGTACCCTGGCTTGTCGGGGACTGTCGGTCACTCCTTCCTCTCACCGACGCGAGGAGATGCTAGTCAGGGCCCAACTGCGCCTAGTTTGGGAGGATTTTGCCGTCTGAGGTACCGGGGTGCTGTCGCTGGCTGCGCGCGGCAGAGCGGCTCGGCACAGCGCTGGCTACAGCACAGTAGTTACCCCACGTACAAATGGACAGGCTTTCTTCCAGGGTTTATCCTGCAAAGTTAGCTAAAGCTGTGCGAATAAATCTAGCATTGGGTTTGGAAAATTGGTCTGTGGCTTACTGAACTGCAACATTTTAGGGCTTTTGTTCTCTGCTGTTCTCCTCCGCTGCTGGTTGCCAAGTCAGGCCATGGTCCTCGCTGCCTTCACCGCCTTGAGCCATCCCCTGGCTTTGTGGCCGGCCCCAGGCTGGCTGTGCTTGGCCTTTCCAAACAGCTAAGAAGTGCTAACATAAAATAAAATAACTGGATCCTCCCCCAACAGCTCGTGTAGTTGGGGTCCAGTTTATTCATGCCTGCTGCCGGATGTCGAATGCTTTTAAAATACAAGACAAAGAACATTTTGTATCTTACGTTCAGGTATTAAAAAAATTGTTCTGTTCTCGCAGACTTACTCGTATCAAGTGTAAAGCTCAGCTCCTTGCTCTGTGGGTGGCTTCCTACAGTGTACGTATATTGAACAGTTCCATTTCTATGTTTTATATATATGGGCGAGAGGGGACTTGAACGTGTTTGGAATGTGTGTTTCCTTGCCATGGCTACAATAGAGAAAAACGCTGGACTGTGGGAAAAGACAGATATGTTTGACAGTGAAGGAAAGCACAGTTGTGCCTAAAGACTTAAAAAAAAAAAAAAAAAAATCAGAGTAACTCATCCATGTGGAACCGTCACTCTTAATGTGTTCCCGGGGTCGATGACTTGAGGCAGTGTTGGCTTGCAACCTGCGAGGGCTTGAAATCTACTTCAGCAGCTGATGCTATTTTATAATTTGCCTGAATGTTCAAGGAGGGAACTTGTAAGGGGGGCAGCTCTCCTTTCTGTACCCTAGCCTTTCTTTCTCCTTCCCATTAAGATTAAGTTCTTTAAAATATGCTCCAGGATAATAATGAAAACTAGTCAAAAAAGTCAGCTTTGTGAGTTTAAATCCTGCAGTAAACAGTGTAGTTAACCATGTGAAAGTGTGAGCTAACTAAACATGAAAAAGGGTAAAACGGAACGGAAGAGGCGAGTCTTGTGGTCCGAAGAAGACCACGTTTCTTTCCTCTCAGTCCAGTGGAAATTTTGCTAAGGAATTAATCCAAAAATGTGTGTTACAGAACAAATGGGAACGTTAAAATCTGTATGAGGTTACCCCTGCTATAGTTTGCAGTAAATGCAAGACGTAAGTCACCGCATAAAGCCAAATCTTTTTTAACTGAAAAGACTATTCCTGTAACCTTTTATACCCATAATTCGTGTAAGTGCATCCACGAGCAGGTGTCTGTGAGAACAGACCTTTGTAACTAAAGGGAGCAAAGTGCTTCTCGTCTTCCTTAAATCGGATCTTTCCCAACATAAGATGTCTGATTTTTCCTGTTTAAAACCAGCATCTATTACTAAAATTAATCCAGTGGATGACAGATGCTGTACTAACAAAGCTGCTCTGAGCATGGTGTCATCTTGATGTTAAATATGGACCAGACTGCAAATTTATGTTCCAGAAGTGCTCGAAAGCTCCTATTTAGATTTGACCTGTTATGGTAGGTCTTGTACAAAGAGTTTCTGCCTCAAAACTTTGCTGCCTAAACACATATGACATGTCCAAAATGTAACATATTAAAGCCCCAATTTTACAAAGGCCCACACCTTTGAGAAAAATCTTTTAAAATCAAGATTAAAAAGCTAGCTTGATCTATCGATTGGACTAAAAATTAGGAATAAAACTTAACTCATATAAATAGAAAAAAAAATTTAGTCTATTCTCAGTCATTCTGGGAATCTTTCTTGGAAAAGACCCAGGGGGATGCTGTTTCTTAAGATGAAAAGCAAATTTCAAGTGGGCTCTCTGGTACAGGTTTTCTGTGGGGTTTTTTAATGTTTGTTTGTTTGAAAGCTCTTTTAGTTGTAGTCAGAACTTGTGGCACCCTTGGAAAAGTGATAGGGGAAGTCAGGCTCTAAATAAAGGTGGGATTAGGTACTGTCAAGAGGATGGTACGTGGCCAAATCTTGCATTGTGGGTATTGTGACTTTTTCTGCCGAAAATTTGAAACTTGAGGTTTTGAATTTCCATTTATGGGCACCATTGCAGGAGAAAGCCTTCAAGGCTACCTTGTGCCAATGTTTTTTTGTTCCCTGTAATCTGTAAAGATGGTTGTCCATGGGCTCACTTGCCATACTCCACATGAGCCAGAGTGGTGGATACTAAACAGCACAGGCTGTTGTTAAATCACCTGCTGTAGAAGTGCCTGGCTTATGCGTAGGGTGCAAAGTTGTGTGTTATCTGCTGGGCATTTCTTTTGATACCAGGAGGCTTTGTAAAACACTGTAACTTTAAATAAATTGGAACAAGTGGGTGAAGCACATAAATCATGTTTGAGAAGTAGTAATTTAAGAACCAGACTTTCAGAAGTTGTAGTTAACTTCTCTTTTTTTTCTGAAAGACTGGGATTCTCTTTCAGTTTCTGCCCCTCGCCCGCAGGCATGGGTGCTTTGGCCCCGCTAGCGTGGTGCTCCGGCCTTGACTCACCTCCTCCCCACTCCCTCATCCAAGCTTTCACCAGCATGAGAAAGAAGTGACTCCTGCTCTTCACAAACACCTTGTGTGCTCTGATCAGATTGGTTTTGCTTGGTGTTTTCCAGAGTGAAGACATTTTGAGGAGCATGGTTCAGGGTTACTCTGCTTTTTAGCAGGTGAATGAGTTTTGGTGGCTCCTGGAGAGCCTTTGCCCTCCTGGCTCGTCGGTGGGCAAGGAGCGGCGCACATGAGCTTTCCCCTTCCCTAACACCACTTATCTCTCTGTGCAGGCAGCCGGGAGACGGCGTTCACCTACGCAGTGAGCGCGGCTGGGGTGGTCAATGCCATGAGCCGTGCCTGCCGGGAAGGCGAGCTCTCCTCCTGCGGCTGCAGCCGAGCAGCGCGGCCCAAGGACTTACCCCGGGACTGGCTTTGGGGTGGCTGCGGGGATAACATCGAGTACGGATACCGCTTTGCCAAGGAGTTCGTTGATGCCCGTGAGCGTGAGAGAGTTTACCAGAGAGGCTCCTACGAGAGTGCCCGCATCATGATGAACCTGCACAACAACGAGGCCGGGAGAAGAGTAAGTGGCTGTGAAACAGCACGTCCCTCTGCCCCCATCCACGGCCCTCCTGTTGGGGAAAGACGTGCCTCGGCGGGGCAGCGCTGGGCAGTGACCAGCCACCAAGGCTTGTCTCCGTTTTGATGCACAAAACGAGAGAATGGCAAATACAGAGTGTAGGTGGGTGGAGGGTGTATGAGTTTGTGTTGCCTTTGGTTGTCTGACAGCCCTGTTGCCTTCCCCGTGGCACAGCATCAGGACAGCATCAGTGTGTTGTGTTCCCCTCCATATTGTTTCATTAAAAATACCCAGCTCTCTGTGGATTTTCTGTAGAACAGAGTTTTATTAGTTTGTATTTCCAACCAGGACAGCGTGCGTTGGAGAGGAGAGGGACGCGCCGGGCTTCCCAGGCTGGAATTGTGCCGCGGGATTGTTCTGACTCTTTTTTCCTCAGCTTTAAGAGGATGTGAAAAGCTCCTCCATATTATTAGAAAACGTGGTCTTCTGTGGTTAAACATGTCTTTATGGTTTCTTTAATCTTGAAAATGCCTTAAATGAATGGGTGTAAACTTTTCTTTTTTTTAATAGTCTGAATATGAAGAGCCAAAATCATTATTTTCC
Source organism: Tauraco erythrolophus (assembly GCF_009769465.1). Taxonomy (NCBI): domain Eukaryota; kingdom Metazoa; phylum Chordata; class Aves; order Musophagiformes; family Musophagidae; genus Tauraco; species Tauraco erythrolophus. The sequence goes on from NC_141476.1 coordinate 15,038,014, forward strand.
TAGAGCTTGAAGTGCCAGAAATAGTCGGCTGGAGACTTTACACTTGTGTTCTAAGGTGAAGAAGGATGAAAGATAATTGAAAATTAATAGTATTTAAATGCAAGAGGAGGGTGTCTGAAAGCAACGGAGAGGCCAATTTACTATTAGCAAGAAGAAAAATGACACTTTCACAGTTGCTTACAGAGACTCTAGCAGTTCTTTCCTTCCTCAGCTTCGTCTCTGCTGTGCCATTTGGCAGCCTTAAGACTTTCTGTAACTGCTGTGTGGAAGTTGTCTACAGTATCATCTAATGTGTCAGACCCCAGGATTTTTGGGGCAGTGTCAACACTGACTCTTATTTCTATTTGTACAGGGCAAACGACTGATATTTCCCTGCCAAAGCTTTGTGAAGAGGCTGTGGCTCTGTAGCTCTGTCTCCCACCCATAGGTGTTTGGGGGTTTCTTCTTGGATGAAGTCTCTCTTGCAGAGCAATGTTTAGGATAGGAGGAGGGTGCCGAGCCAAGAGCAGACAATCAGCTGCAGCTGAGCCAGGAGCAAGAGGAATCTTAACTCTTTCCCTAATTGCAGCTTCAAGCAGAGATCAATAGAGACAGAAACTCAGATACAAAATAAAGAGATGTTTTACATTTCTCAATGAAACAGCAAAATCCTTTGCTGGCGTGAGAGTGAATTCCTAAAATTTGACAGCAGCCTGACGGATGCTGCTGGCTGGGCTGGGTGTGCTGGAGTGGCTGCCTCTGTGGTGGGGAGGGACTGGGGAGAGCCCCCTCCCCCAGCCCGGCTAATGGGGCTGCCAGGGATGCACGTCTGTCTGCTCACTCCCTCTTCCTTCCCAGCGTATCGCAGGAGGGAAGAGGATGCTAAGGTGGACGTTGTGGTGGGGCGAGCGGGAGCGCGACGGAGGGCAGGAACTGAGGAGAATAACCACTTTCACAGCCGTGCTAATCTTCCGTCGTCCTTTTTGCTCTCTCTCCCTGGCTCCTCCAGACCGTGTACAACCTGGCTGACGTGGCCTGTAAGTGCCATGGTGTCTCTGGTTCCTGTAGCCTGAAGACCTGTTGGCTGCAGCTCGCTGATTTCCGCAAGGTAGGCGATGCCCTGAAGGAGAAATACGATAGTGCCGCCGCCATGAAACTCAACAGCCGGGGCAAGCTGGTGCAGGTCAACAGCCGCTTCAACGCGCCCACCATCCACGACCTGGTCTACATCGATCCCAGCCCTGACTACTGCGTGCGCAACGAGAGCACCGGCTCCCTGGGCACCCAGGGCCGCCTTTGCAATAAGACCTCGGAGGGCATGGACGGCTGCGAACTCATGTGCTGCGGCCGGGGCTACGACCAGTTCAAGACGGTGCAGCGAGAGCGCTGCCACTGCAAGTTCCACTGGTGCTGCTACGTGAAATGCAAGTTGTGCACAGAGATCGTGGACCAATTTGTGTGCAAATAGGGGACGGACGAGGTGGAGGGAACTGCAGCCGCCTGCCAGCAAGGGGTGCAGGCCCCTCTCCCTTTCCACAGGACTATCTCCACTTTATTTATAGAGTCCAACGAGTTGTCGTCTTCTTTTTGGAAAAAAAAAAAAAAAAGAGAAAAAAAGGGGGTGGGGGAAGGAAAAAGAAAAGGAAAAAAAAAGAAAGAAAAAAGAAAAATATAAAGGTTGCAAAGAGAAGTGCCTGGAAACCCTCTGTGCGTCCATCCCAGGACTGTGTGTGGCTTATATTTTTGGCAATAATGGAGGAGAACCTGAAAATATTTATTTTACAAAGTAAAAAAAAAAAAAAAAAATTGACTTTTCTTAAAAACGATAGAGTAGTTTGAGGGGAAAATCCAACGTATCCTAACTTAGTCCCATGGGACGTGATACATGTGCAGTAGGCAGAGCAACCATGTGCTTGGGATGTTAGAACAATCCTTATGGATGTGAGGAACACACAGACCTGTCCATGACTTTTAGTTTCAGACACTAGAAGTTATAAGAATAGGGTATATAAAGCTGTTTAGTACATTTAGGGCTCTGTAAATAAGGGGTGGTATATTCATCACGAAGTGCAGTGTCGGTTGCATATCTGAACGTGCCTGCTTAAGTACGCGATGTCATCAGAGGGTAAAGAGCAAAGGATCAAAAAGGCTTCAACTGCGCTATTCCTGAGTCGCCGTGTCTGCTTCCAGAACCTAACACAACCGAAAAAAAGAAAAAAATCTGCCTTGATGAATAATAAAGATATTCTTCAAGGCAGAATTTGGCCTTATTAGCTAATTGTGACGTTCGAGTGTCTCATCTTACAGAGTGCTACTTCACCAGTATGGAGCGTGGGGAGCAGCCGAGGGGCAGGCGCTGTGGAGCACTGCGGCCGGGCCGAGGGAAGCTGCCTGCCTGCAAACAATTTTGGTCTCCCAGCCTGGAAAGGCCATAGAAAATAGAATTCCCCAAATTCGAAAATGCCTTAAAAATGGTGTAATAGCTGGCTGTCTTGCGACACACAGCTTGACAAATAACTCCTCTAATTTTATGTGAGAAAATAAATCGTTAGATATCCACTCTTGGAATGATTGATTTTTTTTATTTTTTTTTTTTCAGATTTTGGGAACACTTTCACTCAAGGAGACAATAGTTTCATATTTTATTAACGTTAACTGGCTATTATAGTTCAACAAAATGTTGCAGCAATACCAAATTTATCATCCTATGTCTTTAATACACATGCTTTAGATAATATATTGCAGATATACACTACAACTGTTCAGACTATACTTGGGCAGTTGCATATATATGGGAGAACTGTGGTCTGCTGGTGTCTGATATTTCAAAGCTTTTTGTATATACATACTTTAATGATTTAAGAAATAATAAAACCTCTGAATTACAGGGGCAGTTCATACCCCATTTTCTTTTCCAGATTACTTCAGGTCTTTAGATTGACTCTAACCTTTTGGTGTTTTTTTTTTGTTATTTTTTTAAAAAAACTTTTATAATTCAGAAGTTTTAAGGATAATCACAAAGAAGTAAGCCTCTTCATAGCTTTAGGACTTTCTTGGGTGGTTGTTAGAGGCAGCACCCTGCACTTGAATTGAACCGGTCAGGAGATCGCTTCTGTTCCACTCTCACGTTCAGGGCATTAGTGATTATTGCTGAAAGGAGACACCTTCCAACTTGAAAATATGCTGCGTTTGGCCCTTGCTTTTCAGTTTTGGAAACTGAAACTGTTATTTGTTGAACAATACGCGTTCCCCCCCAACGCTGTGTATTTACACAGGATTTCATCATTGGTTCAGATGCCTCTTTCCAACTCAGTCCCATCAAACAAGATAAAGAAAACGGTTTTTGCAAATACCGAGTGAGGAAAATCTTTCACTTTAGCCTAGTTGTACTAAAGCCTTAACTTTTCACGAGCCTTTAAGCTGTATCGTTAAGTTCATCTTGATCATTTATCAGCTTCTTAAATGGCGCTTTATTGCTCTTAATTTATTGTACAAGGACATATTTACCCCTCATCTTCAGATATTTGCAAAGAATATCTTTAAAGTAAGATAAATAAATAAAGCACTAATTCATTGAATATGTCACTTTGGTTTTTATTGTACAAAAACCATGATCATCTTTTTTTTCATTTTCTGAGTCACCTCTTGTTCCTTTTTAGTGACTTTTGTCTGAGCAGAACTGAATCTCATGATCCTAGCTATTAAAACACTATTTAATGTAAAATATTTTACTTGTCATTCAGATATGTAAATCTTCTATGTCCTTTCCTCTGTTCTGTACATTTAATGTACATATTTCTGTCTTGCGTGATTTGTATATTTCACTGGTTTAAAAAAAAAAAAGAAAGGATTATGCCATAATGGAAGATAGACTATAAAAATAAAACTTTGGTTGTATATTGGGAAGTGGTTTTAATTATCTTTTGGAGGAGGGTTTATTAAAACAATGAACAGAGTTGATTTTTAAATTTACTACGTGGTAAAACAGGGAAGTGATTGTTCGCCAAACATACAAAGCACATCTTGAAGTTTTATTTCTATATTAAGAAGGCATACAGATGTAACTACTTCTTTAATAGAAGGGAAAAAAAAACCCGAAACCTCATCCCAGTTCCCTGCGACTGTGAAATAGGAAGCGTTTAGAGATGGGTAAGTACTTAATTGGCAAGGAATAGGGACCCCAGTTAATGTTATTTGTGTGCATACGGCTTCCAGGGCTGCTTGTAGTGATTCTGGGGCAGCGGGGCCTGATCCTGTGAACAGCTTCCTCCAGTAATCCCAGTGCTGGCAGCAGGATCCTCATGTGAGCAAAGGTTTCCGATGCAAAAAGTTTTCAGGACTGGGTTTTGCACTCGTTGGGCTGCGCGTGCCGTCGTGAGTCTGATGGCCCTTGGGCTGCAAGGTGAGAGCTCACCAGCTTGTCCTTAGACTTCCTGCCCAGAAATTGAGCGTGTTTGGAAGGAGGAATCCTTTAAAAAAAAAAAAAAAAAAAGGCAAAGTACAATGAAGTAGTAGTAGTAAAGAAGTAAGGGAGAAAACGAAAATTAATGTAAAAACCAAAATTCTGCTTTGAGACTGGCTTTTCTTTGAACTGATTTCCAGCGTAAGTCATTTTTTTCTGCTATAGGGAGCTTGATGAATAATGGCTTTTCTCTACCTCTCTTCTGCTTCGCTTCTTTTTTTTTCTTTTTTTTTTTTTTTTTCTCAAGGATAACCTTCTAACATATCGAAACTGCTTCTGGCTGCCAAGAATGTATTATCCCACAAACCAGTAGACCAACATCGTGTGTTTAAAATAGCGATTCTGGGCAAATGCAACGTTCTGTGGTCCTATTACTGACATCTGGTTCAGTTTTCCTTCACTTGTATATTGACCAGTATTCTTTATTGCAAAAACACAGCCCCTATTTAGGAAAGTCAGCATTTTTTTTTTACTGGATTGTATTCAAGATCTTCCCAATAAGAGAATAAGTTACCAAAAAATTTCTTTATTGGCAGCAGTAAATATCTGTATTTAAAATAGTCATTATGGGCTCAGATACAAGAGAATTGTTTTTAATTTGCAGCAAAGTTTATCTGTTAAATTTTGTTTAAAAATGCTGTTATCTCATGGTTCAGCATCTTGTATTTTTGGTAATCTCTTCGAATCTTTGTGTTCGGTTATGACTTTGCCAGTACCGATTTTCACCCTGGTTTTGCAAAATATTGAAGCCCCAGGCATCAGCAGGGAGGGAACCGGAACAGGGAAGAAACCTGAAGAAGTGAATGGCAGCTTCGAGCCAGGCACTGGATGGAGAAAGCAAGCTAAAATCCTTCCTTTCTGAAGGATGCCTTTGATAGAATGATCTTACGAAGACAATATGAAACTTGTAGGAACTGGTACTGACACTGTCAGAAAGCCCCTTTCCTTTGTGAAGGGGTCTTGAGCACTAATACCTAAACTGTTAGGACATTCATTGTAAAAGGATGGTTTTGCTGAATCAGGAAAGACTATATGCTAGAGGAAACTGAAAACAAAGGGGAAAAATAAAGTTCTCTTAAAAATATAGATAAATATATTTACGTATAGCTTATATATGTACTTATTGACTGTGGTAGTCTTAAAATTGCTTATCTATTATTGAAGTCGTTCTGGAAGGCAGACCAGATCTATTCTTTTCCAACTGCATTTAAAATCCTCAACAGGGAGGAAAAAAGAGAACTTTCTCCCCTACTACATGCTCTGGTATGTCTGTTTATGTTGCAGTAGGATAAATGAACCAGTGAGGGGTTTGTACATGAAATTTTGTTTTTTTAAAAGGTGTGATTAAAAAAATCCAATCTGTTTCATTCTCTGCTCTTATATGAGGTTGCGTGTGTGCATTTGTATATACTCTGCTGGTATTTTCCAATTGTGTTGGCCAAATTCTGCTTTTAGTTATGGTTAGGCATCTCTCCTGACTTTGGTGGTGTCATATGAGCCTGACATTTTTCGACCAGACGTGAAGGCCCCCCTGCTCAAAGAGAATGCATATGAAATATATCAGCCTTTCTTCTGCTGGCTGGTTATTTAAACATGGGTAACTGAATTATTGTGAAACAAATTCTGGGACTGCAGCTGCAAAAGCAGTAATACAGTATATTCGTAGTGATGTTTCTACACCATACCTCCTAATTTCCCAGTTGATTTCCAGTGCAGACAGAAAGTCTAGAATGCATGTGGTATGTTCCTCATCATATATTTTATAAACGTAAAACGATGATTTGTCAATTACTGTTGCTATTATAGAGACAAAATTAGGTATTTTGGGCTCTCATGGTTTCTTGAAGACCTCTTACCTTCGGCTGTATTGAAGGCTGCTGGCTGGGCGCGTCACTGAGCGGTGTCATGTGCAGTTGCTTTTGACAATGTCTCTGAAACATGGGCTGTGCGGTGTGAATATCGTACACTGTGTGCTTTTACAGCCAATGTTGGTTTACGTTGTGTTGTCTTTCCCAGCAGTCCTGCTTTCTCAAATGGTGATTGAACAGCAGCAGTCAAAATACTCAGCTGACGGAGAACCCCTGGACACTCCATGGGCAGTTACTCAAACACTTTCTGAACCAGTTTGACCCATTGCTGATTTATTCCAGACCCATTGCGAGGAATTTAAAAAATGCAAACCGTAGTGTGGAGTTCATAGTGTGGCTCACTTTTTTTTTTTTTTTTGGGGGGGTGGTTCTTTTGTTTTTATAAGGCAGCTCATTCCAAAATTCCATTTTTTTGTAAAGAAAGTTTTTTGGAAAGCCCTTCTCTGGGAGGCACACCCTGAGCAAAGGAACCAGTCCTCGCAATACAAGATGATAATCTCAGTGCAGTTCCTTTGGTGACTCCCAGGTCCCCAGTGACAGATGACAGCCTGAGGACCACTTTCAGAAACCACCTGCTGCCCAGGGTATCCTCCTGCTTCTCCCCTGGCAGATAATTAGCAGAGAGCCAGTCGTTACTTAATTAGCTGCTGCTTTCTGCCTCTTCTTTTAATCAGGGAAGCAAGCTCATCTCCTGGTAGGTTTTCCTGTGTTTTTTCATAGAATTGCATCTTTACACAGCTTTTCTCAAGGATGGGCTGAGATTTACTTTCCATGACTATTGATTTCAGAAGAGCTGATGCTCAGTATGCAAATAGTTTTAGGAGTATCTCTTTGCTTTGTAAATTGGCAACCTTGGAGGGTAGAAGGTAATCCCTGAGCAAACTTGAACTGTCTGTTACTTGGAGCAGGGAGATTGAGGTGATTAATGCTGTAAAATGCTGTTCAGCTGTATTTTTTGTGCTTTCCTTTTGGGTGATAGGGTTCACAGCATGAAAAAGGAAATTGTTACTTAGCAAGACATGAACTAGTAAATATCTGAAGAAACTGGGGAAACGACCAAGTTATGGTGGGCAAATACATTGACTTTGTTAGCAGTCTTCATTGGTGTTGACTGACATTCACATAAAATTGAAGATCTGTGCATTTCTGCATTTATGCTTTCTGGACAAAAGTATTCCCTTGATGATGCTTTCATCTTACATAGTACATTTGTGGGTAAAGAGCCTGTAAGTAAATCAAGTTTGAAGACTTAATGAACTAGAAGTAAAACCATAAGCAAAGAAACAGCTCTGAAAAACCACTATAAAGAAAATGAACAGTGCAAGATGTGTCGAGCGAATACTTTTTTAAAGAGTTAGTGTTGCTATAGTTCTCAAGCAGGCAAATGGTTACTTCTGTCAATGATAGCGCGTCCATTTTAAGCCATGGTGCCATTTGTTTTATATACGTGCAATTAGGCAAATGCCAATGACAGTAGTCTGGGAGCAATTCCTGGGTGTTTATATGCATTATATGGAATGCTTGCTAGTTATGACCTCTGGTGATCCACAGTATGCATGATGACATGCTTGTTCCTGAAAATAGGTGATAAGATTTTTTTAAAACTTTGTAAAAAAAGTATCATGATTTGCATTGCATTATGTAGAATTACTTTTTTTTTTCTTTTGCTACAGCCTTCTAATATATGTGGGAATCTGAACAGCTGATAAAAAATTATAGGAGGGGATGCAACACCTTGGCATAAGCAGCAGCTGTACACAGCCTAGGGAATGCGAGGTGGAAGTTTCTTCATCCTGATGTCGTCTCCTGCAACAAGGCAGTATGTATAGATCCTGCGTAACAGATGCTTTGGAAAAGCATGACAGGAGAACTTCATGAATGGAGGACATCATTCATTCATTGTAAGTACAAGGTCTGATGTACTAGTGTTGCCTTTGCCATGTCATTTGCATGCAATGTCTATTTCTATACGAACATGTCAAATACTAAGATCTTTACTCAAATGTAAGGTCTTTATTATAGCAGATTAAAAGCAGAATAAGCTCTAATGAAGCCAGATGTAATAAGAACGGAGTATGTCCCTCGTTCTTATGTTCTGGTGGATTTGTTGCTACCTTGTTAAGATTCAAACCGTGTCTTCAGGATCTGGCTGACTGAAATGATAGATTAGTCATTGTGGAGGATTTTATGGATAATATATCACATTCATTTTTTTGAAGGGATGATATATGCCTTTTCTGGAGGGCATTTTTATCACAGAATCTGCTTTAATTTGTAATGTAGTTTCTGATCCTCTCTGTGGTTAGACAATATGTGGAAACATCTATGCCCTGTGTAGACTGTCATCTCTCATGTCTTACTGTCCTCCTTGGTGGTGTATATTTTGAATACTTTGAGTTACTATGGCTTTATTATTTTAAAGCCTGATTCTTGAAAGTAGAGATCTTGTAAGACCCCTGGCTTGTGGACCTTACTGTAGGAGATCTATTGCCAAGTTTAGAGGAACTACTTAGCATAAATAAGAGTTGCAAAATTTAAACATTTCTGCGAGGAGCCAGCTTGACTCTACGTTTTAAAAAATCAAGGCAAGCAAGATGAGGAAAAGATGTGTTTTCTTCACCTTATTGTCATGAAGAACTGAAGACGTCTATCCTCCATGTCTAGGTGAACTTCTGGAAGGAATAAAAGATCAGTGTCAAATAGTAGCCAAGCCTTTCCCTCTATGTCATGATCCTTATGTACTTTTATTACTTTGAGATCCTAAGGCTATGTTGATCTGCTACATGATTATATAATGCTCCAGGACACCTGTGTAAATAGCAAACAGAGAGGCTTTTTATAGATACTAGATTTTAGATAAGTGGCTCTAAGAAGTAATATAGGATCCCAGCTGTAAACCCTTGCTATACATACCATGGATTTTCAGTCGTTTGTTTATTATGAGAAGCACAGAAGCTGTTCCTCGTAACATAATTTTTGTAAGGCTTGCATGTGTAAATATTAAATTTGCAACTATTAAATGGAGAAGCACTAGAGAAACCACTAAATGAATAGCTTCACATTCCTCATTCCTGATTCTGAAGCCGATTTCCTTAAATGTTGCTCCACTAACATTCAAATCTGTGTGCTGCTGAAGACTCAGAGAGGAGCTATGCAATCCCTCAGCCCTGGCCCTCTCTGGGTGTAGATCTCAACCAGCGATCTTTAATGGTAACAGATGTTTGCTGGAATCCTCCTCAGGGCGCTGATGTTCTGGGTCAGGAGCTTGTGGTGTTAATCAAAGTGCCCTGTCCGTCAGTGCCTGCTGAGGACCTGGTCCTCTGCAGGGACCACGTTTTTCAGGGAGGTGATTCCTGGTGTAGGGGATAAAATCAGGGATAAAATCAGTAGGAACTCTCTTATCTCAGCTCCATCCCACAGTAGGAATGTTCTGGTACAATTAACTTGGCTTGCGTTAATGAGAATAGACTAGAATCTGGAGGGGTTGTCTTTTTTTTCTTTTCTTTTTTTTTTTTTTTTTTTTTTTTTTTTTATGAATCAGCTAAGTTGTGAGACGCAAACTTGTTCCAGTGGTCCTTGGTAGATACACTACTGGGCTGCTGGAGCATTACAGTCCTCAGATTCCTTAAAAAATGTCCTCAAAATCTACAGGAAAGTGTATTGAATAGTTCCCCCTCTGTACGTCACTGGGATAGTAAGAAGCTGCAGTGGTGAGGGAACTGTTGTTGACCAGTGTTTATAGAGGAAGGTTGTTTTACATTATTGCTTTTTAAGTACTTAATAGGGCACCTATTAAGAATGAATCATGTTTTTCCTTCTGAAAATAGGGTGAGGAAAATCGAGGCGAGAATACAAAAATGTGGCTGTGGCAATACTGGCATGATACTGTTCCTGTTCGTACAGTGTTAGCAGATGATTCTGCAACCACGTAGCTGTAATTAATAGTCTGTGTGTGGCTTGCAGCCGACTGACCTGTGACTTCCTATGGAGTCAAGGTTTCCTTATCCAGCCATTTCTTGCTGGATACAGCGAAGAATAAATGAGTCACATGGGACACTTTAGTCGAGCACCTCAATCAGCAAGAAAGTGCAGGGTAAATTCAGTGGCATTGATGAAACTTCTGTTACAAAGAAGCTGCGTACAAAGAAGTAATTTAGATTCCAGATGCTTTGAATTTCTGTGTGCATTTCTTAAACTGAAATGATCCAGAAGTAAACTAGTTATTCATAAACTCATTATTACCCAAACTGAAATGTATTCGATGGTGATGATATGCCTTTTATTTTGTAGGGGCAAATGGGCAATAATAATAAACGTGCTTAGTTAGGACACAAAAACACATTATGTGGCGTGACTTATAGGACTTGAAGTGCCAGACCCATCAACATATTGAAATGAGTAACAATATGCCACAATTAATTAATCCAAGAAGATTTTTTAGTGATTGTTAATTTTTTTCCCCAGCACTCAGACCAATTTTTCATGTTGGTGTTTATTAATTTAACATTTGATCTGAAAAAAATTCCCCAAACTTCAAAGTTCAGCCTGTTCTTTAAGAGCAATCCAAAAATATGTTTCTTCAGGCCCCAGGCATTTCTGAAGTAGCTCAAGTTAAACAAAACCCATTTCTCTCAAACTCTGCAAATGTTCTAAAAGCTTTAAAGTGGCTCCTCGCAGGGAGCCGGAGCAGAGAGGGAACCCCTGGGTCATTTTTGTTGCTGTGCAGTGGCACATGGTTTCCTGGAGGAGAGCTCCAGAATTATCGCTTTTCTGTGTGTTTGTGTATGTTTTTCCTTCCTCTTTTCACCTCTGTCACTGAGCTCCTCTCTACCCCCATGCCTGGATCCCCTGTTGAGAAAGTCTGGAGAAGGTAGGGGTTAGATCATCTTTCCAGCAAGGATAAACTGAATTCATGTCTGAATGAGCAGATGACTCACGTCAGATGTGATTTTTTCCTAAGCTCTGTGTTGGAAGGGCTGAAGAAGGACTTTCTTTCCTTGAGGAACTGCACCATCATACTGGGGTCTAAGCGGAGTGTTTCCTTGGTGTGTTTCACTTTCATAAACCGTGTTTTTGCTCCGCAGTAAAACAGCGTTGGTAAACCAATCTGTATTTTGCTGGTTCCTTTTGCTGTTATAACAGCATCCCTGAGGTTATGAGCGCTGTTGAGATCTCTTCACTGGAGTAATTTTGGTGTGGTCTTAATTCGTTTTCCCAAGCAAAGACTGGTATTCGCATAAGATGACAACATGGCTAATCTGCCTTAAGTGCAGGCTCTGAACATATAGAGGCATTTCTAAGGGAATTGCTTCATAGCTCTGGGGAGACCCAACCCAAACTAGTAATTCTGCATCCAGTTTGGTTAATATTTGTGTTTGTTTAAAGGTTTTCCATTTACAGTTTGCTTCTGGAAATTTCTGCCCAGGGTGTCCTGCCTTGTGAGAAGCCCTTTCAGCTTCTATCACTGTTTTAAATGGACTAGAGCACTTTTCAGGACTTGGTCATCACGTAATGTGTCTCGCAGTGAGGAGTCGAATTAACTTCTCCCAGACAATTGTATTGTATGTTAAAATATGTGCTGTTGCACTTACATCATACGCTAGCTAGTTGTGCCACATCACAGACAAGAGTTTGACACATGTTGCAAAATAAAAGTTGCCAGTCATGGAGACTTTTTTGGGTGTTTTTGTTTCCAGCAGCGCTGTCATGATCTCTACCAGCAAATCGTCTCCCGCTGACAGCGTAACACAAATACCGCCAACACCCTGCTTCCAGATGTGCTACGTGGCATTGAACCAGTGACAAACGATGCTATTTCAATTTTGCGTGATAATTGACAGCAAGGAGAGCACCTTGATATCCCCAAATACCAATATGCTATTAAGCTTTTTGGATGAGAGGTCAGTGGCATCAAGGGATTGGGGTCTGTTTTCTGTCACTAGGCACCTTCTTTTTGCCAGATGTGGCCTTGCAGAAACCAGTCCTAGCTGGGACCCCTGAAATGACCCAAGATTTCCCTCACCCACCTCCAAAAACCCTAAACAGACCCCAAATCTACGTGCTCAACAGCTTTGGTTTGCATAAGCGTTCATCCTGGAGAGCAGGAGGAGCTCCCTAGCCCCGCTCTAGCCCTGCGGTCTTCCTGAGCTGCCGCAGAGGTGTCGTCCTTCCCCAGGAGCCAGGCTGGGAGGGCAAAGGTAAAGCAGCACAAGGCCAGGGTGGGGTGCAGAGTGAGGCATCATGCTGGTGTCATGCTAATAACATTGGTATGTTTTATACCACAAGCATTTAGCCTCCTGCTGCTGTCATGGTGCTGATATAACACCCACTGCTATTTGGACCAACGGAGCTCCAGCAGCCTCTACTGCTGCATGCATAGTTCTGTCCAAATATGCTCTCTGGCACGCAAACCCTCTCATTTACACCTGTCAATGAAACAGGGAAATACTAAAACTAACTTTTTTTGCACTTGAATGGTGAAACTCAGGTCATGTAGAATGTGAAGGGCCATGCATTAGCTGTAAATCGTCTTTAAAAGAGCCGTTCTGTCCAGGAAAATTAATTTTGGTCCTTGGAATGTAGTGAACAAAGTAGCATACCCTGAATACTATTTACTAGTGCACTCTTGAGCTACACACTCTCTTTTGGAGATCAGTCTTGTAGTGGTGAACAAGCCTGAGTTAATGGGACCACAGGCCTCTACGATTCAAATGAGTTATGCTCTCACTGAAAGGGAATTAAAAGAATTGGAGGCTGTAGTAGGGACTACACGTTTGGACATTCAGTCTCCTTGTTCATGTATTACTGGAGAACAACTCTGCTGTGGTGGTAATACCTTTGTCTTATACTCACAAGAGACGTAAATGAGCTTTATTTGGATTTTCTATAGAAGAAACAGCAGTGCTGTTTTACTTGTGGCATTTGAATTAGCTTTTCAGAGCTTATTTGACTGCCTGCTGCTTTTGAGACAGGCAGTAGAGCCAATCTGTTTTTGTATGTTGAATATTTTACAATAGTAAGAAATATGTAATTAGAAGGGAAAATATTTAAAATAGCTGTGTGTCTTAGTGTCAGTTCAGGTTGGCATTTGTGCATGCAGCCTCCCTTTTATTTTTCTTGGTCATTAATCATTATTAGTGAAGATATGTCAGAATTTATAGTTAGATTCAGCTCTTTACTGTGTTTCTCATTTCTTGATAAGTTTCGTGTTCTGGAGCTCTATTAAAAAAAAATCAATCTGCTTTGGGTTTTGCTTTTATGGTGTAACAGAGTAACTTGTGGCAATAGATAATTGAATTTCCAGTCTGTTTTCCTCTGGGAAGCTGAAATAATACATTGGATAATGCATTAGTGATGATGCTTTATCTGCTGTAGCCGCCAGTGTGAAAAAAATGGACAAGGGTTTCACATCTGAAAATCTCTGATGCTGCATGGGAAAATGTTCCTATGAACCAGCCATCCATTTGTAACATGGATCTCCTTTGGGCTCAGCAGTTGAAACTGTTAAAAAAACCCAACCAAACAACAAAACGAGGGAAATAGACCAAGAAGGTTACAGGTTACAAGTAGTTTAATCAAGAAATCACACCATACAGACTTTTTTCCCTTTTCCAGCTGTTGGTGCCAAAGGGGCAGAACACCCTGTACTGGATAGAGAAATTCACTATAGTTGAGCAAATACTTTTGAGAAAGCTCAAGGAAAGCCACCTCTCAAACTCCCTTTCTTGGTTATTTTAACTTGAAAAGCCTGTAATCCTGGTGTAAACCTTACGAAAGCTGAACTGCAGCTGGGGAGTTCCCAATAGTTATCCAGGCACTCAGTCCCAGGCTGGTGTCCCCCTCAGTTGCCCATCATATGCTCAGTGTCCTAAAGCCAACACGCTTTCATCACACATGATAGTTCTGCCACCAAGGATGGAGAGACAAGCAAATCCGCAAGATTGTTAAGATGTGGCTTTGTAACCAGTATAAAATCTTGACAGTTGTCTGGAAAAAATGTCGCAGTGGGTAAGTTGTAAACACAACTGTATTTTTACCTAGTTCTCTAACTTTTAGAAATGTGATTTCAAAACAAAGTATTTAGTAGAACTCAAGCTGACTTCATGGCTACGTCTTCTTTTTTTCCTCTCTTCGTGATGTTCTGCCCATGGTTTACTAAGTGGTGCAATTCTGATTTTTCTCCTCATCACAAGTCTAATGGGTGAATGGTGATAAGTTTGTAGCTTTGGAGAGATTTTCTTGGCAGTTTCAGTCTATATTTCTGACAGGAAATCATTTTCTCCCTTGAATTATGATTGCTGGGTTACATGAGTGCAGTCTAACCACCACTCAACTGCTGTTTGTCTGCTGTCTTTCTGGTCTTATGAGAAGGCCAAACTGCCCCAACACAAAACATAAAATTAGATGAATGCTGCAGGAAGGGAATAACAACATCATTTTCTGTGATCTCTTGCGATTTTATTTTACCACTTCTTATCTGAAAAGCATCTTCAATCCCACTTGGAGTCAAGAATTAAATTTGTTTAGAGACAGTTCTTCCCATATATGGAAAACAAATGGAACGGACTCCATTTGTGTGGGTTTTTTTAGTGGATGATCAGTGCGTTCTGCTACAGATGTTTGCAAATGAGCAAACTAGCAGAATATGTGGACTTTGTCTTAGATTCACAGAAATTCGCCCCATAATGTGGCCTGTATCTTTTGACTAAACATTGTATAGTCCACATCAAATGTGTTATACTGACCTTTCAAGGGTGTAGACTGTGTATGTGGTGTGGTGTTGATCTACAAATTGCTGTGGATCCTACTGTCCCACTTTCTCCTTAAAAAGGATAAATTTAACTCTTAGAATTGGAGGCAAATCCAGTGTTTGGAGGTAACTGATTTAATGCAAAATATTGTTACTGTTGAAATTTATAAAAGGAAGCGAGATCATTTCTTTTAATAATGAGTAGCTGCGTAGACCGATAGACAGTGAAACCACCTGTTATTGCAGGGTTATGTCCACAGTTTCACTGTTGGCAGCCTGGGCCCACCGCCGAGGCTCCGGGCACTGCTGTCGGCAGCACGCAGGCAGCGCAGGTGCATCTCCTCTCTGGGTGTAGGAGTCTGCAAAGTCGTGAGACAGACAACTGAAGAGGAGCGAATGGAGGAAATCATGAACTGAAAATAGGAGAAGTCTCACCTAACCAGCACCAAACACAAAGCAGGACTACCGTTTCTATCCTAACTCTCTTCCCCGTGCTGTTTAATGAAAATCTTCATGGTATTGGTGCGAGTAACGGCTGAGGAATGAGAGGGAAGAGGGGCTCAGCCCTGCCGCTGCCGAAGCCCGGAGAAGCTCTGTCACCGCCTTCTGCGGGCTCCTCGCCGCAGAAAGCTGCAGCTGTCAACTTTGATGCTCTATTGAACTTGCTAACGTAATTGTAAAGATCATCTTGAAGTAATTTGATTTTTGTCTTCACAAAGTCACGCAAGTGTTGCTGATTTGTTTACTTGCTGTGTTTGTTTTTGTTGCAAGTTCAGTTCTAGTCCATTTAATCAGGAGGCCAGAGGGTCATCTCCCCTCTCTCTGCACCAAGCCACCAGTGAGTCCCCCATGCAAAGTACAGTCGGCTTCAACAGCAGCAAGTGAGCTGTGCCCTTCCTCAGCAGGTGCTGGAGGTGATGGGTGGGGATCAGAGCCCCCCATGCACCAGCTCCAGGTCCCTGCCCAGCCCTTCTAGGCACTGGTGGTAGCGGCCAGGGCAGAGCATAAATCCCCATCGCATGGTCCCTGCTGTCACCTGGGAGATGTAAGGCCATGTTAATGCAAACAAATCTTGTTAATTCTCATGAAATGCCTGCACTTATAACCCTGTTAACAGCACAGTATTAATTAACTGAGTGGTGCTTGGATTAGGTACTTATTTAATTTCCCTAACGTGTGTTCATAACCCATAGCAACATGGAACACGTCGTGCTCCAGAAACCCTGCGAATGAGAACTGAAGCATGAGTCCTGTAGACTTTCTTAAGGAAAGAAAATCTTCGCCCTGACTAATCCAGTAGTGTCTCATCCCTGTCCCAAATCATCCTGCCCAGTGATGCAGCCTGCGTTTTCCCTGAGAACAGAAGAGGAGAGCAGGCTGAGGGAATTTAATACGTGAGATCTGGAATATACCTCTAGCTCTTCCAGCTGACACGCTTCTTAAAGGCTGCCAGTCTCAGGTTTCTGTGTGAACAGAGAGGATGGATAAAGTGGGTATAAGGAAAAGAAACGCACAGAAGGCTGAGTCGACATAGCAGTAAAGGTACACATTAATAAGCATCTTATAACGAATTGTTTCTGGCCCAAATATAAGCAATGCAAGCTCTAGTCCTATTTGCTGTTCTTGAATTAGACTTGCCTTTACTTGGGAACATTTTACCTAACAAAGTAGGTTGATTTTTATCAAATGAAAAAGGCTTTTGTAGAACACTGTTCTGACACCGAAGTGATTATTGTAAATGCACTCATGAGATTGGAATTTTTCTGTGATGATAAAAATTTTCGTGACAATGGGATGTGGTATATTACCATGGGTTTTACAAGCATTTGGAGTTTCCTCAAACCCCTAGGAGAGCATCAGGTCATTCAGTCTGCGTTTCCCAGACTGTTAAGAGCAGTCTGCACAGCATAACTCAGAGAGTGAGTTAAGTACTCAGAATACTCTGGTTGTAGTGGTGAGGTGCTCCACAAAGGCTGATGAGGGGAAATTGGGAAATTAAAGTGTGGGTGGAGAATAGGAACCCTCCAGTGCTGCCCTCCACAAGACTTTGTTGGTAGCTGTGAGCTGCTGCAGTTCGGTTTGCTCAGGTGGATGCAGCGGCAAAGTGCCCCATGGTGCAGCAGATGAAGCCCCTCCAGCCCTGCTGACCTGGTTTGGGGAGGGGATTCCTGGTAGGCTAAGAGAGATTATTTGTACTGCCTCAAAATGTGTCCCTGACCTCTCTGGTTTTTGAACTTTGGCTGTCAAGCAGGGGTAGCGATGCAGGAGAGGAGAGGAGTTATTTTTGACCTGTGCGGTGTGTGACAACTGGCTGAATCCCTAAGGCCTGATGTTAATCTAAGCACGGGTCTGCAGGAGTCTGGAGTAGTGTGTGGGCAATCCTGTTCTTATTATGTTATGCTCTTATCAGAAAAAAAGAGAATAAACGGGAGTGGTAGAGGCATGCTGGCGGGGATATGACGGCTGCAGAGCGAGGACAGTGCCATACAGTGGGGCCCTGCACCAAAAGGCTCTCCTGAGTCTTGAAAGCAAACCTCCAATTCCACCCCGGGCTCAGGGTGCCAAGTAGAAAAGCGTGTGTGTGTGAGCGTCTGTCGGTCTGTCTGTCTACATTTCATTTTAGACTATGTATCTGCAAGGCTGGAAAGTCACCACCAAGAGACTATTTTTTTCCATGCGTTAGTACCTAAAATCATCAGTGAAGACACCTCTCAGCTGCTTCCTACCTCCCATGCCAACAAGTGAGCAACTAGCTTAGCTTGGTAAGTGGATGAAGAGATCAAGTATGCAGAGTCCATCACGTAGTCTTAAATGATGTCAATGAGCAAGTGCCAGAGTTTGCAGTATAAATGCAAAGACTTTGAGGAAGCGCTGCTGAAATGTTTGCTCATGAACAATTAATAACTTGGTAGAAAGCAAAGTATAGTAAAATATGAGCCTCCAAAGTCTGTCTTAAGCTGTTGTCCTCAAGAAGTCTCAGTTGAATCAATACTACCTTATTTTGCGACAGTGATTGCTCATTCTGTGTGGAAGTTTTACTTCAGTGATTATACGTCTAGTGGCATTCTGAGTGCATTGAATAAACTGTAAACCCAGTGCCTTCAAATAAGTAATAAAAATCAGAGATAAACACTTCTTCTGAACTGCAGTGTGTTCACCAAACATCTTGTTGGTGCATTTCTGATTTCTTGCCATTGGTGGATTTGCATCCTTCAATACTACTTCAATACTTCAAAACTACTACCACAATGTTATTTTTTTTTACTTTTAATTTTTAAAATTAAAAAAAAATATACTTTAGAAAACAGCTGTGTCATTTGGAATTGGCTTTAGGACTTAGTAGGATGCTGTTGCGAACTGCGTCATTACCATGAGCTTGATTCTGCAGTTGGCACACACACTCGAGTTAGCAGCGTTACACGGGAAGAGAGAGAAATCTGGTCTTTCTCAAAAGATAGTTACCTATGAACGATGTGGATGTTGTTAAATATTTCTGTGCTGCTACAGATCAGGTTTAAAAGAAAACCTTGACAAACCTCTGTTTTTTTGATGACTGAATTTGAACAAGATGCAATCTATGCACCAAGCAGCGTGAATAGTACTCTGCCTCCTCGTATATGCTTTAAAAAAGCACAAAGGCTCGTACCAACGTGGATAAGAATTATTTTACGCACAATGCCTTTTCAGTCTGACTTCTGTTATACAGAGGTATTTGAACTCGCAGGGTACTAAGAGAAAACACATGGTCAGCTGAAACATGAGAGAGCCTTTTAAGCAGCGTGTCTTTCAAGTCTGCAGCCATTCCCCATTGGTCTGGGAGCCGTCAGCTCGCGGCGAGGGCGAGGCCTCTCCAGCTGTCTGGAAAGCCACCAAAGCCTGGGCGCATCGGAGCGGGAGGCAGAGCCCTTCTGAGTCAGGAGAAAATTAGCGCTTAAGGTGGTGGTGGATTTCCAAAGGTGCCATCTTTGTGAAGAGGTGGTCTGGACGACTACAGGTTTTGATGGTGTTTTTGTAAAAGTAGTGGCCTGGCTGAACCCCGGCTTAATTCAGGTGGAATGGGAAGAGCCCCCGGCTCTGTCTCTCCCATTTACTTTCTGCTTTCCCTGGTAGGAATAGCCGTAGAAGGGAGCATGTTTTCTTTCCCTGTGTCGAAGCCTCAGTTTAGGGTGGAGGTGCTTTTCTTTGACTTCACAGAAGGCTTTGATGATGTGCCAAGCTTAAAAAAAAAAAAGAGGAGATGCTATTTTCCTCCTATATTGTATGGCTTAGATCTGACGAGAAAAAATGATTTTCTTAAATTGCATGGGATGTTTGTGGGATTTGATCCCTGGGTAATAGCATGTGGTTTTAGGGCTCTGTATGTCTCATTAGTTTTACATAACCTCTTGCTCTTTCCTGATACCACATCCCCCAAACTTTTCATCCTTCTCCCACTTACGTTCCTATGCCTTGTGCTGTCACCACCCACCCGCTCCGTTTGCGAGAACATCTTCCCAATTTTGTAGTAAACAGACACCTACTTTTTCTTTCTTCAGGAACTGTCTTTATAACAAATCCTTCCTTTAAGTCTTTTGTTGGTAAATCACTTGGATATGTACAAATTTGATGGTAGACTTTCAAGAATCTGGTGGCTATCTGTTATGTACACTGCTGTCAGCACACTTAAAGGCCTAAAAATACTTTATTAATGTAGGGCTATAACACAATTCAGTAACAGTGTCTACACAACAAAGACCAGAGCATGTTATAACATATTTGGGACACAATGTCCCAGACACAGTACTTTTCATGGTGTGGTCAATCTATACTTTCCTTGGGGAAGGAAATAAATGTGAGCTATGTACTGTACAGAGCTGAGAATTTTGCTGGTACTGGATAAATTGCAAAACAATATAACTGCTTCTCCAGCACTAATGATCAGAGCCATCCCTAATTATGCTAGCGCCTTGAGCAAAGAATTTTTACATTGTTGCTACTCCAGCTCGAAAGACCGCACTCCTTGCATCCTAATGCAGCCATGGCTATTGCCCGTCTGACATCAAGAGCCCGCTTCTTAGGCAGCGTCACGGTGTCAGCACACCGCGTTCGAGGCTGCTGAAGTCGCTTATAGGTAAAGTGATTTCTGTTGAGGGCAGAAAGATGTGTAAGCCCTAATTTTGAAGTGATTACTGTTGAGCATGAGAAATCCTTGTTTCCACTGCACTTAGCAAAATGCAATCAATTCCATATTTTCTGTGAAACAATACTCTAGATGACATCACAAAACCAGCCTAATGCCTGCAGTCCTGGGCAGATTTGGTTGGAGACAGATTTTCCATGTAGCCATTTCGTACAGCCTCAGGACACAACCAAAAATCCCAGCTCTTTTGAAGGCAGAGAATAAATAACTTTAAATTTCTCCCATTGAATTTCGACATGTTTCTTTTATTGCAAAACTTGGATTTTCATGCCCTTATTTGAATTGTACATTAAAATCTGTTACTTGCCAGCATCCCACCCACATATAGTACTACGTCTCATGGAAGTCATCACTTCGTTGGAAATGTGTGCACCATATGCATACTCTCAACTCCAAAAGTAGCACCCAAGGGTTTTTTAAACTCAGCCCATAATCTACAGACACTGTAAGAAAAATATAAAAGATAAAAGAGAATATTTTAAGATGCTATAAAATCTTTTAGAAACTATTTTAAACCTCTCTCTGTTATAAGGAATCTGAGGAACATTTATTTTTCTCCTCGAACAGGCGAAAAGATAGGAGGCTGTCCAAAATCTTTTGCAAGCATTTTTATTGCATTGCAGGAATAGGAAACGAGAGGCTCGGAGGGAGCAGGAGGGGTGTTGTTTGTTTTCCCAGCTAGAGATATCTAAAAGTTTGGAATCCTTATGAATAATATATACATTGACATATTTCTGCTTGGACAATATGAAAGTGACAGACTGTGTGGAAGCTCCTAATTGCACATCAATATTATATCTATGCCATTTAAAAGAATGCTGCATATAATGCTGCTGAGAGTACCTTTGTAGCAGCTGCAGTTATTCTTGCTTAACAGATAAGCGTTTGCTAGTTGTACATAACATTTCTGCAAATCAGTCACCTGTTTTGGGACCTACTGTAGATTGCTGTTCTTTGACAGAGAGGAAGGAAAGCTGTCCTGGAAAATTACTTTCTCTTTCTGACACTACGTGTTAGGTGAGAGTTTGTTATTTTTTTTGAAAAATGACTTAAAATTTACAAAGAGGACTAAGGTAAAAAGGACATTTATAAAAGGAATTCAGAATCAAGAAGAGGCAACATGGGTATCAAATATCTGCGTTGTGGATAGTTCTGGTTGGGTAACATTTTATATCCTGTTGGCTCAGATCTATATGACTACACAGGGTAAAAGGTGAGGGAAAGTCAGGCAAATAGCATTAAACAATGTTCACTTTATTTTGCTAGCTGGGTGTGCATCTTTTGTTTAACTAAAGAGATCAAAATCTAATGCCATCACCATATCAACCTGTTCCACCCCTTTACTTTGCATTGCTACTTAAAAAAATTCAAAACAAACCTACAACAGCAAAAAAAAAAAAAAAAAGATAACGTGCTCCAAGAGATGGCAGGAGCTGGGTTCAGTGGTAAAAAAATTCAGCATGTTTTGGTAACTAATGGCCTCAGTAATAACTGGTGCCAACCACGCTAGTGGTGTGGGCTCGGCTTACTGCTCACTGCTCACAGCTCGTGCTCTGGAGAGACTCTTGGTCTTTACTGAAACTGTTTTTGTCTCCTCATTTTAGCTCTCATAGTCACTGTATTTGTTTATATGTTTTTGCTGTTCCAGGCAATAGCTCATTATTTAATCAGGAAGCCTTTTTTGTTGTTGTTTTGTTTGTTTGTTTAAGAGCACACTCACATGTGTCATTCATCAGCTTGAAACTGAGAGGGGGCAGTTTCTTCTTTTTTTCAAGTTTCATAAATGGTTTTGGTGACTCTCTAGCAGTCTCACTGGTAACAGTCACCTGCACGCTCATTAACTTTGTCAGCTTTCAAGTAAGAGTTTCCAGGTAGTTGCTAATTAAATCCCTCAAAAGACTGGGCCTTGTCTGAAGTTTATTTATACAAAAAGCACATCTCATAGACAGCTATTACAATTAAATTATTACATATATTAAAATATAGCCAAATGCACTTAAAAATTCAGAACAGGTGTAAGTGCACATGTTCATATCCTAGACTAAGGGTTTGGGAGAAGTTCTTACAAGAAGATTGCTCCATAGCTGCTTGCTACAGCTCTTAGGCGTCTCCGCCTGTCGCACCGGTACCCATTACTGGCAGACGAGATGCAGGGAAGAAATCATCTCTGGATGAGTAGGGATTCCTGCATCCCCCAAACTCCTATAATACACATCTTGGTTTAAATTGCTGTGGCTTGTGAAAGGTGGAGAGCTCGTGGAAGCCTGGAGCAGGGCAGGAAGGTGACTGGCTCAGCAGCTCCTCAGGGTCACTGCCCTTCAGCCTCTTTGTCCACATTGGCAGCCAGCCTTGGTTATGCTCAGGGGACGCTCAGGACATCAGGGAGGGGACACGTCCTTTTCCCTTTGCTATTTATCCTACTGCAAAGATCAGTGAGTGAAGCTTTGGTGTCTCCAGAGATCCCAAGGACTCCGAAGCATTGGATAAAGCTTCTCCACTGACGGCTTAAACTATCTCTTGGGCAACTTTGTGCCAGAGGAGCATCACAAACAATCCTAATACCTCTCAGGAGCTGATAAATTACTTTGAAGTTAAAAAAATCCACGATGGATTTTTCTTAATAAATAGATGGATGCTTTTTATGAACTCTCTTGGAATGCTGCTTTTTGAAATTCCTGCTATAGGAGTTACTGGTTGCTCCACTTGTTGCTCTTATGTTTAGTAACATCACAAGAGTTTTGTTCCTGAAATTGTAGCTGGTTTGTATGTAGAAAGGCAGACAGGAACCAATAGTCCTCTGGCCTAGTGCTCGCTTCAGTGTATTATTAAAATAGCGATTGTGATTTTCCAACTTAAATTAAAATTAGGTCAAATTCTTTACATAAAGAAGAGATCAGGGTGAGCAGCGGTGGCAGCTGTGCCAGAGCAAGAGCCACCACCTCTCAGCAGGGCGAGGGGCAGCCCTGCCCCATGGAGACCTTCTCCTCCAGCATGCTCGGCTTCTCACAGCTCTCGCAGAAGGTGAAGGGAGCTGCCTTTCCTCAGAATTGCCAACATCCAGGCCCCTGGTTCTGCTAATTAAAGAAACACTTCCAGCAGCAAGATGACAGATTCTAGAGGCTCATTTAAATATATACTATTAACATGATACATTGCAAAAATTAGGATATGTCTGTCTTACACAACCAAATTCTAAAACTGTGTATTTTAGTCTCCCTTTAAGTTGTTTTTCTTATTGAGAAGGTAAAATACTGAAACATGATTTACACTCAGCTTATGTAGTTTGCCGAAGCATTTTCAAATTGAAATGTACTTGAGCAATACGTAGAAGCTTCCTTGCTGTGATGTTATTACCAGCTGTCTACATTTTATGGGCATTTTTCTCTATCTCACTAGTAGAAATCCTGAGGGTGCTCTCTGTGGAATTTTGTGTATTGACCCAAATGTTTTGATTTTCTTTTTTCATGGTGAACTTTACATTAATTTGTGTAATTGATGTGGACTATATAAACATTTGATATTGGCCAGACAAATTTGTGAAGCGGAGAACATACTCATCTTTCCGCTAATTGCCATGATGTGACCCGTAAGAGTCACTGCAGCTCTTGCAGGGCTGCAGCTCAGGTACAGGTGAGCAACGCTTGACTTGGAAGAAACAAGTCAATACGGGTGCACAAATGGTGTAGACATTGGTGTCTCTGCTCGTAACTTCTTTGGGGGTCTGGAGTGGTTATTTTAGCTGCTCAAAACTATGCCAAGCAGCCCCAGGGGCTCCAGGGACTGTTTCAGCAGGTGGGAACTCCGTTAGACAAGGAGATGCCCTTTTTCTTGGAATAAAACAAGTGCAGGGGCCCAACAGTGTATCAGGACATCTGGTACCAACACAGCACACCACCCGGCATCTGGATATACAGTCCTCTGAAGCCTTGATGCAGATGTGAAAGGTAAATTGTGGCTCTTTTGCTCAGCACTGAACACATCCCGCTTTCTGAGCAGCAGAGAATGCAAATATATTTCAACAACCCCATTGTGCTTTGTCCAAGTCTGTACTGTGGCTATCACACTGTGGGCTCCACTTAGGCTGGTGCCTTGTACTTTTGTGGACATGGGACATCAGGGAATTAATTGGAAGCAAGTTTGGTTCTTGTTTTTTTGTGTGTGTGAGAAAATAGCGTAATCACAGATGAATGAAAGATCTGATGTCTGTTAAAGCTCCTGTTGAGAAATAGTGTATTACAGCTGACTTAATTTGAGTATAGGAATTTGGAGGAAATGTACAAGGAAATACATATAATGTATCAAATTATGTATGTCATCCATGGGGAAAATTTCTTAAGCATTGAAGTCTATATACTTACTACATTGCTTTCTTTTAAGGAAAAAAAGTTACATTTTCCTTGTAACACACGGTGCTGTATTTGGATCGCTCGTGTTCTTTTTGGCATATCCTGATCTGCGCACTCTTTTTTTTCAGCAGAGAATTAGCCTGATTAAGAAGCAGGGTTCATACCCTTATATGTTCCTCTTCCATTGGAACTGAATTATATTTTTAACACTTTATTTATTCCTACCTTATTTACATAATTGGAATTTTTCAGTAATATTTTTATTGCAGAAAGAAAGTGAGACATTCAGTGTTTTGGCCAAATTAGCCTATTTCATGTTAGTTTGGCTAGCATGTTAATTTTCTCAGTTTGATCTGAAGTAGCAATTATATCATGATGAAAGTCAAGCATAGGTTTTGTCTATACGTTGCTTGTGCTTATAAGTGAGTTTGGTGTGTGTGGGTTAAATATTATTTTCACTTGATTTATTGTTATTATTTATGGCACAGCTCTTTTTGACTGTGTGTGTATATATGCATATGCATATAAACACACACACATGTTATGTTATATAAAAGATGGCAGTGTGTGGTAGTAAATACATTTCTTGGCATGAACTTGGAATGTCAGCAATACTCACGAGTAGCAAATTTAATTCTTGCCAAGCTAACATAAGAAGATATGCAAATATTTAATGTTATATATGGTTGTTTTATAGGCTGCAATGGGCACACATGTTCTCTTTATACTGCTTTTGTTGGGAGAGAGATAACTTTTTCTTCAAATTAAAAATCTGAATTAAACTTCTGTGTACCTGGGGGAAGCTGCCATCCAATGACAGGTCTTTTTCCTGAAGAAATCCTTCCTCTTAGTGATGGGAATTAGCTCAGCTGAGGGCAAAGAAAAATAGGGACAGAGTTTCTCTGCTGCTTCCTGGGGTCATATCAAAGTCCAAGCCTGTAAATACTTATGCGTGTATTTAACTTTGGTACTTTGAGCACTCTTAATGATTCAAATGAGATTCCTCATGGCAGAGTAGTTAATCATGGGAAAAAATGTTTGCAGGTTTGGGTCCCAAGGCTGTTTTTCCTCTTCAGCTGCACCATTTCAACTTTTTTTGTGTTCTCTTATAGAACTCGTGTGGGAGTAGTATGTGACGATCAGGTTATACCATGTCTTACAAAGCACCAGAAAAATATTTTTGTATGTGGAAGACATTATTATTTTTCTTCTGGGTGCCTATTGTTGATCTAATTATTCTTTTTAATTCAACTGCTTTAAAACACTGATTAAATATATGGGAGAAGGTAGAAATCCTAAAGGAAAATTGCAGGATGGGGACACTCATTGGAGGAGAATGAAATGCAACATGTTATCATGATGAAGTGGCTGGTTTAATTCTTTGTTTTTAAACTCTCATTTAACTCTACTGCGCTGTCATATATTCTTTAGGAAAAAATGTTAATGCTGATTTAATATGCATGCAGTAATCAGAATCCTGCAAGCCATTTGTGATGTTTGGGTTGATAGGACCCAGCTGTTCGATGGCATTTATAGGTATGCTTAATGCAAATATTTAATCCTGGTTCATCTAAAGATGGTCTATTAAAAAAACAAAATGAAACATGGTGGATAAAATAGTAACATT
This sequence comes from Tauraco erythrolophus, assembly GCF_009769465.1. Taxonomy (NCBI): domain Eukaryota; kingdom Metazoa; phylum Chordata; class Aves; order Musophagiformes; family Musophagidae; genus Tauraco; species Tauraco erythrolophus. The sequence goes on from NC_141476.1 coordinate 15,064,224, forward strand.
TCCTCCCTTAAATGTATCAGATAATGTACTCTTAATTTAGATACTTCTATTTCAAAATCTTTTTTTTTTTATTTTTTTATTTCAGTAGTGCTCTAAGGGAAATGCAGTGCTTATATTCTCCTGCATGTTGCACTGCAAGTGGTTTTGTGTGTCGTTGTGGTAGGCAGCACAGTGCTAGAGCAAATGGGCTGCCCTTTCAAATTAGCTTCTAAGTGCTTTTTAATATCTCTTGGAGATGAAGGGAAAAATGGGGATTTTGTGATTTTAATCTTGATTAACAGGGCTGCATTTACATAGAATTTATGAAATGCTTCAGTTTAATATTGAGTTTGTTTCATCAGCTATTTATTTGGAGAATTGATGAGAAATGTTGCACATGCCTTTTGGGTTATTCTAAATGGACAGATTTGCTTTAAAAGAGTTTTTAATCTTTATCACATCTGTGGTGGATTTACAACATTTCCTGTAAAACATTTTCTAAGGTAATGAATATAACATTAACAAAGCCTACTTTTTATGTCAGTCAACATGACTTGGTTTTTTCTCCTCTTATTCCATTAGCAGGTTTTTTTTTTGTCTTTTTCCTAAAATATTTATACTTCAATGCATTTTAAAAAGTAAACTAGATGAGAAATATTTTGAAGTGAAACATAAAAGATACTTGAATAGTAATATAAATGATAATATTTGTTAAATTTTGATTCAAGTATACATTTAAGTTTCTAGAGAAGTTTTTAAAATCAAAGAAAAGAAAAATAGGTATTATTACCTGTAGTTTAGAATAGCCTTGTGCTTTGTATGCTGCCTATGCTTGTATCTTTCCTGAGAATATATTAGTCATTTCTGTATCTCTATTTTATAAATGCAAGTAAGAAGAATACTCTATAGGCAAATAACATTACGTGGCACATGCTTTCTTAAATATTCTTGTCATTCATCTGTATAGACTTTAAGGAACAGTGCGGAATGTATATTCTTTATATGTAGCTCTTCATACTAGAGTGAAATAGTGCTCTTTTGCACTTGTCCAGGGTTGTGGTGGCCTGAGTTTTCTGCCATTACTTTCCCATCTGGAAATTCAATACACCTTCCCATGGGCTGCCTCTTCCCCTACTGAGCAGCTCTGAAAGATGCTGGTAGGGGGAATTGGCCGTTTTCCTGTTGCTGCAGAATGGCATGCTGTGATTTAAATAATCCATCCTTGAAACTTGGACCTTTCCTTTTTGGTAATAGATTATTCCTCAATGAACCTTAATGAGAGTGCCGGCAGGTAGTTAACAGCAGCAAAGGCAATCTTTCTGAGTACATGTCAGAGCCATAAAACTTAGGAAAGTAAAACATAATGAGTTTTTTCATCTTATCTGCAAGGTAAAAATGATAGGAATAGAAATGAATGAATTTGAGGAGCTCATGGACCTCTGTTTATTTGATAAATGTTACAGCTTGTGCCACATGCCGGTGGAGCAGTCATTTTTCCTGGACATTCATTCCAGTCATTTAAGCAGCTGTTTCATCTGACCCATAAGCCTGAGCTCAGATTTAGCCGTTGCTGCTAGACGTGGTACCTCCCTCAGCTCCGGTGTTTAACAAACACCGTGAATGCAGTCTCAGGAACTGTTCACGTTTGGATGTTGACTGACAAACTTTTCTTCTGCTGTTTTATTCCCTTGCGTCAAGCCCAGCCACCACCTGCACTTCCCCTGTTAACACTGATAAATGTCATCAGGAGAGAGAGAATTATGTATTACTGGCCTCTTGCCGCTGCCGTGCGGGGCAAGCACAGAGCCCTGGCCTGTGACTACTGGCATCTCATGTGCCAAGGGCTAATCTTCCTTTTTCCAGCGGCTCTGGGTCTCCTGTAGCCAGGTCATACCCTAACCCAGGCACCTGACAAACACCCTGAAACCTGCACTATCGCACTCAGATTTTTGGCAAGTTGAAGGGCAGTGGCAGCGAAGTGAACTCTCTGTAAGGAGCACAAAGCTCTGTGTGGAGCTTGGCTCAGTTTTGTACTTGCTAAAGCTTTCTCAAAGGGGGTTTTGGGTTGAATTCTTCTTGAGACTTGGACTAACATGGGAGTGAAGACAAGATGCCTCAAACAGGGCAGTGACAAATGCAAAAAGAAACAGTGAAAAACGAGGAGACAAGGATCTTAAGGAAAAATCATAATAAACATCACATACAGGCTACCTGCTTATGCCAGCTCAGCTTTCGGGGTGTTTTTCTAGCCTCTTTTAATATATAGCACAGGCTTCCCTTCAGTTAGGAAAAACATTAAAAATATATTAATCATCCTTAAACAAAAAACCATGTGTTTGAATGACAGGGGAAAGGCGCGCAACATCAAAGTCGATGTTTCTGAATTTTGATTACCCCCTCCATACCTTTCTCCCAAAGCAATTCCTAAAATTTACGGGACGTCTCTGTGAGCCCCAAGCGTGGCACTGGTGTGTGTGAGCCACGGTGCGCGGCAGCGGGGCAGTTGGGCTCCCACCAGCCTGCATGATCGGGGGGTTACCTGTGTGTACGGGTGTTTGCAAGATGATGCCCCCCACTTCTTACCCCCTGTATCCATGCCTAAATAATACCGATTTAGCACAGAGTTCTCGTGAAAAGGACCGTGTTTATTCTTGTAGCAGATGAAATAGAGCAGCTGGGCTTTAGGACTGAAGAGACAGTGTGACCTTTCACTTGCCTTTTATGTGGAGAGTTGTTTGTCATCCACTGCATCAGCATTCAGTGATGGAAGGGACAAGAATGCGGTGGGGTAATAGGAACAAACCTATTTGCATGCAACTTGTGAGTATCTAAACAAGCTGAATTGGAGCTGTAAACGTAGAGCAGTTGTTGTGTGCACCGAAACTGATCTTGTTCAGCAGGCACCGAAAGGTCTCTGTTTATGCAACATTGGAACAAATCACGATTAGAAACCAAATGTTTTTAGCACTGGAAAAAAGGTGAGTGGTCCCTATTCCAACAAGGTGACTAGCTAAGGCTTTGCACAGTGGCCAGTGTTAAGTGTAACACCCTGATTTAGAAAGACTTAAACGTGCATTTTCTCTGGCCTCCATTCAAAAACCATGTAGGCATTTTAAACAGTTGCTTCACTGGTGCTCTTGAGCAGGAGACTCTAGAGATGCTTTCTGAACTAGGTCCCGATCATACTGTCAGGGAAAAGAGAGGGGAAGAAGCAGCAAACTGGAAGGAAAAAAAAAAAAAAAAAGGATTGCAGGATAGAAATTTATGCATACTGACTCTCGCACTCAAATAAGAGATTCTCTCTTGTGTCAGAATAATTACCTCAAATTTGAAATTACTGTGCTCATAGATATTGCACTTGGGAAAAATAGGCAGGCTGAAGTCAGAGGAACACGCTACTGAGTTGAGTGTAAAAAAACCCAGATTTTGAGAATTTCTGCTTACTTTGGTTATTATCATCTAGTTGATATAATGTTTGTCTGAGAGAAACATTTTGAGAAAAGGACCTCTGAGCTTGTTTAAGGTGAATATTTGATGTGACTGGAACAAGACATTCATGTGTGAAATGAACAACAAGGTGCTGTGTTTAATAGGAGGGAGACTCAGTTTAATAAGACGCTAGAGCAAGTAAATGAGGCTATGGGGATCACTTGTCATTTTGTGGGTGCTTTCCACCCATGCATGAATCACAGCAGTCCCTGGAGAGTCTCACCCCATTCCAAAGTTAAGAGGCTGCACCACAGCAGCTTTGTGGTAATTTATGTGCAATTGTTAGAGAAGACAAGGTCAAAAAGCTATATTTTACCCTGGGAGCAGAAGTGGTGAGCAGATGGGGGAGTTAATTCCCCAGCCTTGAGCCACCTTTGAGATATACTGATCTGTGGGAGCTTCCCATCAGCGTGGAAGGACCCCCTGCGCCAGGTAGCAGACTCCTGCAGAATATAATACTTTTTCCGTGATGCTCCTCTGGCGGAGATCAAAGCAATCAGCACCCAGTCCTCCCCCGGTACTACAGATCCTCAGGCCACTGTGCGGAGAAAACATCTCCTTTCCCTGGTTCAGTTTTCTCAGACGTGCAGAACTATTCTTAGAATTCCCGTTTCTGGCCTCATTATCTACTTTGTCTATCTTGTATTGTAGCACTTTATTTTCCTTAAGCAACATATTAAACATGCCAACATATCCAGCACAGCTAATTTGCAGACCGGCAAACTTGTTTTCAGCACCTTCTAATCTCTTAGAAAAAGACTCCACTTTATTTTCAATAGTAGAGACAGTCTGCGAGGAGTCTCGGCTTTCATGTATCGAATCCTGCTCTGCAGCACGACTTGTTCCACATCTCATGTACTGATCTCCCACACAGGACCTGCAAAAGTGGATACAATTCCCTGTACTGTGGGCTGCCGGACTGCTTGGGTGGTGTTGGAAGTTTGTTTTTAAACATGATGAAAACAGAAGTCCTGCTTACCCCTTTCTCAAGTGTCACCTCAGCAATCATAAGAAATTTCTGAAAGAGTCAGAGCCGAGCAGCCAGAGAGCAGCGACTGCATGTTCTGGCTGCCTCTGCCTCCCCTGTGAGCTGACTGAGAGGAAGAAGTGAACCTTAGGCCTGTGTTTTTGAAAGTATAATAGGTGAAAAAATGAGCTAGATACATTAACAGAGGCAGAGTCCTTCAGGGGTTGTTAAAACCTGTGGGCTAGGTGCAGCCTTCAGCTCTGGATGTCTCTGTGCCACCTTGTCACTGGAACTTAGGAGGGCAGATGTTGGAGGGAGTACCACTGCATGCTCCTCTATATCTTCAGATGATCCTTACTGTCCTCTTCTTGTCTGCCAGGGGCTGCTGGCAGGGGCAGAATACAGAGCTGGATGAATCTCTGACTCAACCCAGTACTGACAGTCTTATATGAAAAGCCTTGATCTTGTTTTCTTAAGGAGATAAGTAATTTTCTGTCAAAAAAGTTAGAGATGCCACTCACAGTATTTGAAATACATGTCCCTATTTACCATCCTCCTGGTTGTATGTTTTAGAAGACCTCAGAGGCTGGAGAGCACCAGGAACTCAAAACCTGTGCTGCAGGGCATAATGCGTGCAACTATGGGTCTAAAAATTCCCATAATGCATCCAGTATTATCTGCCACTCCTATCACCTTGTTCAGCCCCTGAAGAAGACAAAGATAAATGCTCTTTTCTCTCTATGCTAATTGGAGTGACGAAGGAGATAGCTGGTAAAACCTACTGATAAGATTTAGTCAGAGGTGCCAACAATTCCCAAGAAGATGTGGAACATAAAATGTAAAGCTTTTCCCAGAAGACCAATTTCTAGCCACACTGCTAATTCTGCAAGGCAAATGTAAGAGAAGCACTTACTGTTTACTCTCTAAAATAAACTTCAAACGCGGTGCAGACCTCCTTTACTCACTGGGCGTGGGCAGGGACATTGCTGTGATGTCAAATTTGTCCATCACTGCTATAGCACGTTTTACTTTCTAATTTATGGGTTGTGATTTGTTATGGAGTTTCCCTATTTCCAGACCTTCTGCATAGCACATTGCTAATGAGCTCATTTTCCGTGAAGATAAGTATTGATAAATGCTGGGCTGCCCTTTAATGTGAAGCTTCCTCCCGGTAAAAGCTGTAACGGCAAAAGGTCTGAAGTAGATGCATTGTAGAGTCAAATGAGATCAATATGTTCTGCTTAGGCTGAAGACAGTTAGACTTACACTGAGAGAAGCAGAGGTGAATTCCAAAAGAGATGTTCCAGGTCTCGTATAATGGGGATTATGAGACCACGGAGCCATATAAGATATTTTAAAGCCTATTCAGAAAGCTTGCTGGCAAGCCTGCTGCCTAATCAGGTATCAAATGGCCAATGGTGTGGAGTCTGTCCCGATAACTTCCTTGTTTACTGTGATACTGAATACAGGAGTATCCACAAGAGCTTTGGAGAGCGCTACATAAACAGTTCTCTGCCCACCCTGTCTATACGTGAATCGCCTTTCCTGTGGCGTTCCCGTCAAAATCAGAACCTGCCACTAGTGGCTCATTTTCCAAGAGTGATGAGGCTTTGAAAGGAAGATATAAAAAGAGTTAATAGAAGCAGGGGGACGTTTCTGAGTCAGTTGGCCATGTAAATTTTGAGTGGGGCTTCCCAAACATAACTTCAGTATTTGAGTTAAGTGAATTAACAAGGAGCTATTGAAGCAATGAGCGATGAGCACTGGATATTTGGCTGCCACATTGTGGTTTTGATCATAAGCATGTTGAAAAGACTGTACTGATTTCCTTTCTATACTAAAAAATCTGAAAATACCTAGTTTGTTATTTGTGTTTGGTTTTTTTTTAATGTAAAAATCTTGTTAAGATAAACTTTGCATTTATTTCACTCATCCTCTCAGTATTCCTCTCCTGCGACATGATCTAATTCTGTCTGCTTTCCTGATGGTAAATGAAAACATCTTGGGAATGCAGTATGGGCACAGGCACAAACTTTAAAAGCAAGGAGTGATCAAAGACAGGATTGGCTAACCACTGAACAATTTCTAATTAGCTTCAGCTATCTTTATAGAGCGTAAACTGAATGATAAAGGGTAATTATTCATACAGAGGCCACATAATTTAGACGAATAACTTGTAAAACATAGTACTCAGGCTGCATTGCACTCTCTTTTTTAATTAGAATTCGTATTTGGAATTGGGAGGAGGATTCTTCTGGTTCAAAAAGGGGGGAAAATGTAAGCTGTAGGAATTATAGAGGGAAAAACAGAATAATTCATTCGGTTATCTAGATAAATCCTGGCCAAATGTGTCATTCTTCTCTTGAAGCATTATTATGAAGAGCTCGCATTGCTGTAATGAAGCTTGAGTATATTTCCCTGTCTAAAAGGAGGCGAGATATTCTAGCTGATTTTGCCCTGTGTAGCATTGTGTGAAGAAAGTGTTGCAAAGTTAATTTTCTTTCAGCATATAGTGCAAGAGGCACTAGAGCTCTAAGTTCAGTGCACAATTTAACCACCTCTTTCCCCAGGATATTAGCATCTATTTGTCTGAGTGGTATTTCATTTGTTTGTGGTTCCGCGCCCCCCCCACCCCCCCGCCCCTCTCTGGGGTTTTAAACACCCCTAGGTCCTTTCTGATGTTTGTAGCACTTCCTAATTAATGTGCTATGCATAATTATTTAATGGGCTGTGTGCTCCCTCTTAGAGATTATTAATAAAGATGTTAAACAAAATTGGTTCTAGCATTTATCCAGCAGTCAGTTCTATTTGCCTCTTTGCCCTGATAAATACATTTATGACAGCACACTGTACCTGTTACATTTTTTTCTCTCTCTTAAGATATTGCTACTGTATCAGTCTTGGTGGATTCTAATGGAATGTTCCCCAAATTACGTTCAAGAGTCTGATATTAAGAATCTGGACTTTTGTATATAATTGGATTTTTAAAAATCAAATTGAGCTAACGTCATTTGGTTTTGCTAGCTTATGTAAAGCAACGTAATAATTTTCCCCACTTACACATTTGATTGGGGCTGATTATTGTGTGTAATCATGGCCAGACTCTTTGTTTTCTATTTTGGCTGTTTGTTTCATTGTTTTCTAAAGGTAGATTTATTGTACCATACTTGCACACATCTTTTCCCTCTTTCAATGATTGGCGATACCTTTGCTTTCCCCTCCCTGCCCACCCTCCCCCAACTTGATGCTAAATCCTGCTCTGAAACACTGAAATATTTTTTCTGTTATAGCCAATATTAATTCTCAATATTAATAAACTATGCTTGGAAAAGGATACTACCATATTAAAAAGATCGTTCATGTACTAATGTGAAATTAATCTCTGAAAGAAATAATTCAGAATTTTAATAAGATCGGTTAATTTTGTTTATGAAAATGATCAGATCTGGTTTAGCCTTCAAATATACATACGGAATGAATTTTCTATTTATGATATTCCTGAGATGATGCACTGCAAGTAAATTGGTTTTTTATTTTTTCATCAGTGCAATCTAACCTTTTAAAGACTCTTCATTATTGCAATACGATGGAAAATCATGGGAAAGCAGAGTGGTGTTTGAGAATGCAGGTATGGTTTAGAGGAACAGTGAAAATACTTGTAATGTAGGCTGGGTTTTCATTATGTTAAGGGAAACAGGGACTTTACGTAAACTCCAGCTAACACAGAATGTGGCTGCCAGGTTTCTTATGAAAAGGAGACGACAGGAGCACGTTTGATTTATTTTGAAAATGCATTGGCTGCCAGTCAAATACCATACCGGTTTTGAAATTGCTCTCCTTGTTTGTAAGGTGTTAGATAGTCCCAGCCTACCTCTTTGACAGTCTTTGTCCTCACATTCCTTGTCAATCTCTGATTTACTCAGTTCCAAGAGCCCTCTAAAGACCAAGGACTTTGATTTCTTACTGACAGTTTCTTATATAGAAGATATTAATATTGTCCCTGATTTTTGCTGTAGCCCTGACACAGAAAATTTCACTGACCCAACTGAGCAGTCACTTTAATTTGCAGCCGGGCACACGGTTGAATACCTTGTTGAATTAATCTCTCAGTATCACATTGTCTTCCATATTTTTGCAATGTACAGAGTGAGAGAAGAATTAGACTTTTGCTTGTTTGAAAGTTAAATACAATGTGGTAGCTTCTTTTTCCAGTTTAGCTTTTCTGATGCATTGATTATACATTAAAAAAAAAAAAAAACACAACCCAAAACAAAACCCACCAGAAGAACCCCAAAACCACTGAGGGTTAGTTTTCTGTGCCAGTCATTGTGCAGTATTTTCACGACAGTTGGTAGAAACACATTTTTTTTGTCTCCTGTAAAAGACTTCATCTGATTTTTTTTTTTTTTTTTTCATTTCAATTACCATGCAGGAAATCTTTACAATTCATGAATTATTTTTTTTTTAATTAATGTTAGATGTGCTCACGAATTTGTTTCCCCACCATATTTTTTTCTCCTTTTGTTTATTGTTTTCGATTTTATTACCTTTGCTCTCTTTTTTTTTGCCTGTACTTTCTATAAAGTTCTCCAATCATGATTTTACATGTCCAAAATGCCTCTTTCTGCCTTCCCGCTCATGCATATTGAGAAGCATTCCAAACTTTTGATAAATTAGAGTGCTAATGTTGTAATGCTCCACATTTTACTGTGTTTCTTCAGCGTTAGAAAAACATTTGAACTCTTTGGAGTGTACAGCTCTTACTACGACAGAGTGACGTTGGGGAGGCGGGAGGAGAAGACAAAAAAAAGGGTGGTGATAGATCTTTCTCAAGGACCTGCATTTATATATCAGCTTTTTCTTTTCTTTTTCTTGAAGAAATTTTTCTCTAAAAAGGCAAACTCACCTTGCTGTCTCCGCTAAAAAGGTGGTGGGTGGGACTAGAAACTGTTGATTTATTTTTACAACCAGTTTATGCTTATTTTCTCCAAGTCACTAAGGCACTTGATCTGTTCTTCCCCATCCCCCCCTCCCCCCCCAAGGATATAATCTTTCCTACTGTTGTTTAATGTTTTACAGTTTAATTAAGTTCATTCCATAATTTGAAAATAGGCATTTTTTCAAGCTCAAATAAGATAGTAGCTTAGGATCAAATAAGCCACAGCTAGTGCCACCCACTACCACCCACTACTGTGACCTAAAAGGGACTTGCAACCTGTACACCTGCGGTGCCCCAGCTGCAGAACGATGCCTCTGTCAACTCTTGATTGCCAGATTTTTGAACTCGTGAGATGATTTTCTGAGGAGATGGATTTTCAACACCACCAACATAAAAAAAAACCCAAAGTTAAAAAAGGATCTGATTGCTGGCCAACCCTTTTACAGGCAGGTACTGTGCAGAAAGAGGAGTTATTTAAATTGTGCTACCAATTAAATACATGGGAAAGTTAAAGTAAGTGCTCTCTGCATATTCTTGCCTTTTGCATGTAGGATATAGTTTTACAAAAGTAATAATAATGAATCCCTGCTTTCCTTTTTGCCTGACCACCAAAAATGCTTTCTCTCCCTGGAGAGACAGACCAAGACACTCAGCCAAGGGTGTGTTTTATTTCTCTCAGTACTTCTGCTGCTTTTTTTTCTTAAACCAATATGGTGTATACTCATCATTTTTTTATAAAGTACAAAATGCATATAAACATAGCTGTGCATAGTTACAGCTTTGTGAAGCCAGGTTTCTTTCCAATACCTTCTATTCCCTTCTCTCCTGCTCTTATTTTTTAATTTTTGTTGGACAGATTGTCCTTGCTTTATTCTTCTTTCAACACTACGTAGTAAAGCTTCTGTCCAATTTATATTTTAAGATGTGTGCATGAGTTTCATACTTACACCGAAGAGGGAATTAATGGTGCTGACTTCTTTACACAACCATGTCAATACCTCTTATATCATGTTGGCAGTATCTCTTCCATGTTATGCTTATTCCTTCATTGAGCAGCTGTAATTTTGCTAATTTACAAATGTGATGTGCACAAATGAAGGGAAAGATGAGGCACTGCAGAGAATTTCTACTTGTGATCGAACTGGAATATTCAGAGCTCTTCTCGGCAAAGTTGGAGTGCTTTAGGGGTAAAACAGAGAAACAAACAAACAGAACCTCCGTTGTAGTTTTTGTTTTGCCGGATCAAAATTAGGAGTGGCTTGCCTTTGGGTCTTGTTTCATTTGAACTTTTAACAAGTGGGGTGGAGAAGGGAGAATTATATGAAATAAGCCTGGCTTGGGCCAATTTCTAGATGAAAAGCAAGTGAATGAACTAATATTCTGCATCAGCAAGTTTTCATATTATCTTACTTGAGGTTTGTCAAGTGCTTACATTTCTTTCCTCAAATTTTCTCTTTGAATCCTTATTGTCTTCAACACACCTCAACAATTACATGCCTGGCAGTATCCCAAAGACAGCAGTAGTCTCTCCTATCATGGGATGACACGATGAGAAAACAATAAAGAAAATCCAAACATGCAAAGAAAGTATTACTATATTCCTTAGCGCATGCTTTTTGTAAGCAAGTAACCAGTATTTACAAACAGGAAAAAAAGCCTTAAAAAATACTTTCTAGATGTTAATGCCTTTGCCCCGTTTTTGGGTTGCTTAATACATAAAGATGATTCTCTTCTGCACAAACTCCCTTTGATATTCAGACTCCATTGCAATGAACTGCTCTTTTCTCAGAGAGAAAAGCTGTAGTACCAGATGGGAATGAATAAACACAAATATATACAACAAAGGCAGCCCTGAGCTTGATGTAACTTTATTAGCAACAAGCAGGAAGAACACGACACAACAATGTACTATAAATCAGTATAACGGTAGAAGCACCGTTAGAGGGAGCTCTGTTACTTAGTCCAATAGTTTATATCTGACAGACTGGAAACTAAGTTGCAGATTTCAGATCTGAAATGGGAAAAAATATAAGATTAAAAAAAATAGTCAGCTTTGACTCTAAGCACAGACATTAAGAGAGCACTCTGAATGTGGATACCTTTCTTGCTGAAAGAGCATGTTGGGTTCAGCCTATTTATGTCAGGCTGCTCCGTACAATAGTATCTGTAAAAACTCTAAAACTGTGGCTTGGTTCTTTTCATCTTCCCTGTTCTCCCCTCCCTTCATCTCCCTCAAAGTATTGAGATATTTGCTTTAAAGTAATGATTTCTTTATTCTTTTAAACATATGCTGGTTGTCCCTTTTTTTTTTTTTTTTTTTTTTTGTGCACAATGCACATGTACATTTATATTAACTCTGAGCATAGGAAAACATGGGATCTGGGATTTAAAGAATTATTTTATAATGTTATCTCTACAGAATGCAGAGCTGAAAGGAAATAAAAATGCATCTTAGAATTTGCTAGAATTAACAAATACTGATTATATGTAGAAATGGTATAAAAGAAATGAGAGAATATCATTGCTATCCTACTTTATTTATATGCACTTTACATTGTATGAGGTGTAATTCTGCAATTAATGGGAGGATTTTTTTAGTTGCGTATTCCTCTTCCTTATCTGAATCCTATAAATGCCTTAAATAGTTTCTTAATCAGCTAAATACTAATCATGTGGTCCTTGAAAAATTATTCCAGTTGTTTGTTACCTGCAATAGAATTTACTAGAGTTCCCAGTCTTTGCTCTACACAGTACTTAATGGTCTTTCTCGAGCGTGATTTTGTTTTTCAGCTGCCAGTTTTCCTCCTTTCTCATCCAATGACGCTTAAACCAAACTTTGCAGAAGGGAAGAGTTCTAAAATAGCTTCCATTTTTATTTGCTTTACAAAAATAACCCAGCAGAAAAAAGTAACCTAACTTGTGTCCCTACCAAAGGACAGGTTGTCGTGAATGTTAATCTCTTATTACAGATAATGGTGCATCCGTGCAGTAGTTCGGTATCAGGCACAGGCTCTTAGGAAAGCTTTGCTGGCTCTGCTCTTAACAGACCAACTGTTATCTCTCAGGGAGTTTGCTTATGAAGATACTCCGAGATGGGATCATTATCAACATTTTAAATTCTTGATCCTAGAAAGCCAATAAATTTCCTCTGTCTAAAAGTTAAAAGACACAAGACATAAGAAATAAGTAAACACAGGAAAGGAAAACTGGGCTCTGCTTCCTATGTCCAAGTCCAAAGAGAGGAGCTAACACGTTTCTGTGCAGAGCCAAGTGCAGCAGCGCTGGGGCTCGACTAGAGCACAAGTCTGTGCCTTGCACATTATCATCATACAGCGCAGTCTTTATGCAGCAGCCAGCGCTCGCTAAGTGCTGAGTGCTGGATCGAGGGAGAGCGCTCATTGCCTTCCTCGGTGACTCTGCACTTCGGCGTCAGACATCCCAAACCCAGACATTTATTGCCTTTGAGCACTTGGTATGAAAAAGTGAACCAATTTACAAAATAGAGTAGCCCCTGACTAGTTGCCACAATTGTAATATTCCTTGTGTTCCTAAATAAATACAGACTGAATGAAGAATATCAGCCATATTCGAGCAAACAGCCATTAGCACCGGTTTTCTTTTCCTCCTCTTGTGTGGCCTCTCTCCTTACACTTGTGGTAGCTTGTCAGCACTTTCTTTAAAGGTAATACAAAGCCCCCCGAATCTCCCAGACAATGAAAAATGAATTACCATAATGTATAATAAATAAGAATCGCCTCTTAAATCAGTCAGTGCTGTGTTAAAGGAGTCCCAGAGCTTTCTGCGTTTCCAGAACTGATGTGTGAGTTAGGTCACACTATCCCCGGGAAAGGTGGCTGGGGCAGAGGGGAAGGGGGATTTCTTAATTTTTTTTTAATTGCGAAGGGACGGAGCAGGAGCATTCAGAGGAATGAGTCACAAGGACTGACTCAGGAGCTCAGGAATAACAGACAAAGCTGTGAAATACATTTTAATAACAAACAGTCGTGTTTCAAATTAATTAGTCTAGACAACCTGGTGGCAACACACTAACACCTTGGCTCACACTGAGGAGTGCCTAACCCAGGAATGTGTATTTCCACTGATCTGAAGCCCTTCTCCACCGTTGCTTTTTTTTTCTTGATCCCCTCCCAGAAATCTGTGGGACTATCTCTCAAGCCAGATCCCATGCAGTGGTAAGATAGCCAAAGTCTGGTTCTTACGAGAAACTGAAATATTTCTTCCTGAAAGTCAAAGGAGTCATGAAATCTGAGTGCTGGCAAATGTGGGCAATAGGGGGAAAAATGTTGGATGAGAGTAAGAAATTAGTTAATGACACTGTTATTTTCTTTGCCTGAATTTTCTCACCCTTCCTGACAAACTTCTTTTGTGAAAGCAGCCGGAAGAGAAGCTGGGTAATTTGAGACTTCAGTCACTAATGGCAAATACAGCAGAATATTAGTGGCAGTGCTTTCCTGCATTTATTGTGGAGCAGCACTGATTGCAGGCAATTGTATTGATCCATTCAGCCACTCATTTCACTTCATTGGAAAATGGATTAATTCTGACAGGCTTTGGCAAGAACTCCTTAGTCTGTAGCGTAATGCTTAATAAACTGTCATCTCTCCTTTAACAGTGTAGGACCAATTGCCAGTCAGCCTGGGGATGCAGGGAAAATCCAAAGACTTCATTTTTCTTGGAAATTAAATTAATAAAAGACAGGATGATACAAGAGCAAATGAAAAGAAATACATACATGAAATAAGTAAGCAAAGCGCCTACCTGCAAACAGGAAAGAAAAATTTTCAAAAAAATAAGGAGGGAGATTGGAATTTAAACCTATATCAGAAATAAATTATTTCGTTGTGGCAAAAGGCATGAGCTGCTGTTGGACAGTGTTGGGGCATAAAATTGTGTAAAGTGAGGTTATTTCTGGTGGTTTCAATGGTATCACTTCCTGTGCTCTAAACAAATAGTGTTTAAATGTTCTTAGCATGTAAATTAACAAGATTTTGTGAATGTGAGGAAAATTCCATTAAAAAACCAAACTCCACAGAAAAAGCCATATATGCAACACTGCTAAATGATTGATCGACTTCTTTACCTGCATCTGTCTGCTTTCAGATGCTGAAGTCAACCATTACTTTGAGCACTAAAAGAATTTTCTCAGGCTGTGATAAATGCTTTGAATACAGCATGATCTTTTTAATAATTTTTGTTGTGTTTTCAGATGTGATTGTATTATATTACATATGTTCTCCCAGTAAAGCTCTTGACATTAACTTAAAATGCCATCTAAAAAAAAGGAATGCACTTATTTTGATTTCTGTGCTAGATTGATAATCCCGCTTCTGCAGCTATGGTATTTACCGTGCCAGATGTTCTGGCCTTTCTGTGTCTACTCTTAGTTTGTGAAGTGTGTAAGTCTTTGAAGAACTGTAGCCATCACTGCTTTGACTCTGGGTAAGAATATAGGAAAGATGGCCACAGGTGGTACATGAAAAAATCCTGCACAAACATGTGGGGAACCCAGCGAAATTATTACTTTTGCTATACCAGGTGATTTTTTTCCTGCTGTAATAATGTGGTCTTATTTGAACTCGTGGTCAAGTTGTTGTCCAATCCTCTCGCTTGCAAGCAAAATCCATTTCCTTCATGTTTTATGATAGAAGACAGCTTGATGGATTCAGTGGAGGATAGTAGTCACTACTGCAGCTAAGTGAAATGAAATGGTAGTCCCCTTTCTTTTCTAACGCAGCAAAGCCAGGTCTTCTGTCTCTGTATGTGGCAGTGGCCATGCCCCAGTGCATCTGTCCCATTGCAGCAAATGTATAGGGGTATAACCCAACCTGCAAAGGCTTCTTCCCTTCCCACCTTCCCAAAAAGAGTTCGGGCCTCCTGAAATTGTGGAACTCAGAAAGAATGTGGAGAAAAGAAGTAGCATCTATCAGTGGCATCAGCTCCTACATGCAGTATGGTAGAGACCAGTGAGAGTTAATGTCTGGAGCAACATTTATCTGCGGCATAGCATGGATTCTCTATGCTAGAAAAGATTTGGCAGTTTGCTATTCTGGCAAACTTTCCGAGTGTAGCCACAGCTTATACTGGCAAGCTAGTGTTTTGTCTGTATGTAGTTTATACCAGTTCCCTGAATGAAATGTGCTATACTGGCAGCCTCCTTCCCCCTCCCACCCACATACAGCAGCATCTACTTTGGCATTCAGTATACAGCAGAAGTTTTGACTATAGATCTATTAGTGTAAGAAAAATCATGCTCCTCGGTAAAAAGGGGGCTGAAAAGAGGTCGTGTAAGAGTTGGGTAAAAAGCTGTCTCTGCACTGCAACAGTATGGAAAAATTGTAAGCTTATGTGTTTGGTAAGATGATTTACCAATGTCACTGGTGCCAGAATAGTACTCCAAGCACTGGTTTGCTACTACTTTTTCCAGGTGGAGAGCCTAGAGGCATTTCTTCTCCTGTGTTGCATAAGATTGGTGAGTGAGAAACTACTGCCATTGATCAGTTTACTCTTACAAATAACCCTCTTTTCTCTTACAACCCTCCTTCTCTTTTCCTGAGGGGATGTGGGGTTTGAAATGCTGATGGCACAGAAGTCCCTGTCTCTGTTATCTCTTTTTATGGTTCTCTTTGAAGGGGAGAATTTCCCTGCCTGTGGCTGAGATAACAGAGAGATGCTAAGTGGTGGGATTTTTCACAGCACTTGACCATATGCAATAAAAGGTCAATTTGGACACACATCCCAGTGAACTTGGAAACATCAGAGTTTTGCTGGTTTAATGTGGAAATCAAAGTGTTTCAATAGCTCACCCAGTAGAGCTATTACCTCCTAATTGCCTTTCTCTTCATATGCCCCCCACCTCTTAAAAGCACAGGGCCTTACTACCTACTTTTCTTTTAAGTTTAGAAACTCGTGAGTGGGTGGACTGGGATTGATTCTTGCCTGTCTCTAAGGAGAACAAGGGCTCACAGGTAGAGGGCTGTGGGGCCAGTTCCAAAACCTAAAGTTCTCCATGAGATAAGCAGAAGAACTTTGGGATCAAGGACATTTTGTGTATCAGATGTTCACATGGGCTCTGGCCAAGACTGGAGAAGAACTCACAAGAGAGACCCTCTGAGGGTTACTGAACAAAGCAGACTGGGGTTGAGAATCAGCAGAGCTGAAAATAGTTGGAGACTGGGAGAATGCTCCCAGTATTGGGAGTATTCAACACTTTTCCTTTTTTTTTTATTTCCCTGTGTGCCAGCCAAGAGACTGCTGCAGACTGGATATGGGTTAGATGCACCCCAGGATGGCTGTTCTTATATTCTTGTGTATGTGGGGTTAAATCAGCACAGAATTTAAATTTATAGAGCCAGAATATATCCATCTTGTAATGTTCCTACCATTAAGTGGTAGTTTATTCTTTGCAGAAACACTCAGAAATTAAGGTTCTTATCCAGGTACCTCCTTGATAAAGAATGCTTGGCAGAGTTAAAATTTCCAGGTTTTGAGTAATATATTGTTAGGAGCTGGAGATAGCAGCACACAATAAATTTTTTTTTGGTTTTGGCTTGGCACCTAAAGCCAGCTGACTGAGGCTCATAAAAGGAAATTTGGCATTGCTGCTGTTTAGGAGACTGGCTAATGTAAGGATTTGGAATATAGAAACCAAATCAGAAGAAATATTTTATCTTTGTAAGGTGGTCCCTAGGCTCAGTCCTGCTGCCTTTGCTCATGCAAAACAAATTTCTCATATGGTTTATTCACATTAGGGGGAAAAATATCATGATTGGGCCATTTGCTTGTCAGGTTTATGAACATTTGTCTAGCAGTAAGGGACCCCGGCGCATCCTGCCTCGCTGGCCTCCTCGCTGTGCGCTCTCTGCGCCAGTTGAAGTCATGACAAATTCGTTGGCGCAGAGGCGCGGAGGGCAGGACTGCTCGGGGAACCACGGGAAAGCACAGCCCGGGCCCTCCCGAAACACACCCCAGCCCTCATGTGGGTACTGGTATCCCCATGCCGGGCTGGCTGTCGGCAGGCAAGTCGTCTGTCAGATTTGCCCTCCAGTTTCTGTTGCTTGTTTGGTTTTTTTTATTTAAACCTTTGTCTCTTTTCTTTGTCCTGCCTTCTCCCCCTCCCCTCCAGCCCTTATTTTTTCTGGTTTCACGTGTTCCTCAGTCTCACACTGGAGATGGGCTGTGCCAAGGCTGCGCAGGGCTGGGCACGGTGGGTAAGAGGTGGAAGGGTCCCTGGAGCCCCTGGCCCACACCAGCAAGGGCAGCTGCGTTTTGATTCCTGGCTTCCTGCTTCCCGGCCCCAGGGAAGGGAACCTTCCCTGCCGTAAGGCTCTTTGTGCCAACGAGTGCCTTGAGGACTGCACAGCCTTCGGTGGGCGCTGTTTTGGCACACCCTCGGTGTGTGGGGAAGGGGCAGGACATTTGAAAGCCCTTCCACATGGCAATCAGGACAGTTGAGGGGGGACTGCTGACAAACAGCCGTGATATTCCTGCATGTTCTTGCTCAGGCAGACGCGAGTGAGGCCGACAGTGCAGTCCTAGCTCGACCAGGCGGCCATGCTGGGGCCGTGTGGCTGGGGAGCGGCGCAGCGGCGCGGCTGCGGGGCTGCAAATCGAGTTTCCGTTTTGTCAGCACAAAGTGTGTCGCTTCGTTCTTTCTGTGCCTCTAAAAACGTGGTTTGCCTCAGTTCAGAGGCTACCTTGGCCTCAGGAAATAAATAAATGCCAACAAAAATAACAAGGCAGCACAAAACAATCCCGAGGCTGCCACGCGCCGGCTTGGGAAGCCTCCAGAGACTGGGTGGGAAAGTGGAGTGTAACTGGCCGAGTGCTGAGCCTCAGCTGCCGCGGGACCTTTCCACCCCGTGGCCGTGTTTGCCCACTGTGCGGGGTGGCCTCTGGCCAGCGGGTCCCCGGGGACACGGGCAGCGAGGGCAGGCGGCTGCCCCCGGAAGGGAGCATCGGCCCCGTGGCCATCACGCGTGCAGGGGCAGTGGCGGTGGACCAGCGTCTGGAAGCAAAAGCTGCTGCGCTGGCTGCACCGCCAACACGCAGAGAGGGCAGGGGCAGACAAAGTTAGAATCAGTAAGATTCGAAGATTTTAGTTACTAAAAAATTGGTAAGGAAAAATAAGTAAAAAACATATATACAGTGGCAGTCTCATTTGGATCCCTTTGGGCTCACAAATTGCGTATGAATTTGCCTAATTGAAACACCTGAAAACTAAGTGGTGGTTTTACTTCTTACCTATGATTTCTTGGAGAATGTTTAAGGATTTTTTCTTTTTTTCCTGTTAATTTGAAAACGAATGGACATATCACAAAAAGAAACATATCTTACCATTGAAGGCCAGGGGAATTTATTGGCAGAAATTTCTCACAAACAGTTGGTTTTTTTTTTTTCTAAATAATGTATTGCTGCTAAAATAAGCTATAGAAAATAAGAATTGCATATTTTTTTAAAGCATGTTGTTAAATACTTAAGTGCTAAGTAAACTGAAGGAGATTCTGTTATAAATGGAAAGAACCTGAAAACAGCTTTAGAGGGACTTTATATGTGAAGAAGGAGATACCCTTCGCATTAGCCACCCCAACTATACACTTGTTAGGAGAAAAAAGTTACGTGGTGCATTACTTACCTCTCTGTTTGAATAATTTACTACATATGTTTTCCCATCAAGATGGTGGTAGGTTAAACACTTAATTTATTTTTGCTGTATGCTCTTGTTCTCTCTGATGTTTCATGCCAAACTGCTGTGGTAAAAAGTCAAATATATTAAAGACGTATATTTTAATTAAAAATATTAGAAGAAATGTATTAGTGTTCCGTTTTTATTAATAGCAGATTGTTGGCCAACTAGGCAGCAAAGTTATTTATTCGGAAGACATATGTTATGCTGTGGAGGAATACTACAAGTAGGACATTGCATGTGATAAGTAGTTCTGCTGGCAAACTGTTTCACTTCACTTCCGTGTTATGGGAGCACTGGGCAAATCCTCTCCTGGTGCAAACTGGCGTTGCCCTGCCAATGCTGATAGAACAGGGCTTGTTAACCCCAAGTGGGTGTCTGGCCCTGAAATCAAAGTTATTAATATGATCACATTTGGTGTGAACAGAAAGCAATCACTTCTGTGATGAACTCATTTAAGCCTGTTATCTGTGAAGTGGTCAGAAGAAAATAAGGTAATGACATATTGTGCATGCCAGCTTTCTTCTGTGGTTGAACTAAGAGCTTAACTCCATAAAAGTTATTTTTCTTCTAACTTTTTAATAGCTTAAGTGACTAAACCAGGCCAGAAAAGTAATGAGTTTGGTCACGATAGTATCAGAGAGAATTATAATAAAAGAGGTGTTGCCGATACAACCTAGGTTATTTTTATCATTTTCTTCCCTTCTTCCTCATCTTTATCAGTGTGTTTTATGTAAACGTGACACATTTATATATGTGAAACAGATGCAAAATGAAGCAGTTTTGTCTTCAGTTATGACCATGTTTTTTCAATCAGGGACAAGATTTATGGAAATGTTCTTTGCTGTAAAAAATTTCTTTTAAAATTCAAACCACATTAATTACAAATCTAACATTCGATTTCTTTTGATACTTTGGGCAATGTTGGGAAGTAAATTTTTAATGCAAATAAACAGTTTCTTTAAAAAATCAGTATTCATTAAATACTGAGATGAAACCAGCACAAGACTTCTCAGTGAAACTGCTGGAGAATTCAATTAGATGTTGAGAAAATTAGCTCTCTTTTTAGAAAAATATTATAAGTCTCAGATTTCTATCTGCTATGGTATATTTGGCACTCCTGGGGCCAGCCAAACTGTGAAAAGCTATTGATGTTGGCTCCTTGGCTGATCAGCCCATTCAGGGTTGAGCTCAGTTTACTGTGGAATAAACTCTAAACATTTCGGAGTTCAGAAGAGCTGTGCAGAGGCGTAGGAACTGCCTGAGACTGAGCAGTATCACCAGTAGAGACCAGGAGAATTTGTAAGGTCAGCAGCTGGAGAGAATATTTTTCTCCTGGACAAGGCCAAACTGTATAATATCCGCAGCACTGCCAACTATGACGACTTTATCACATCGCTTACAAGGCTTAGGGTTTTTCTTCACACCTCAGCCCTTGAAGCATGTACAAATCTCAGTTTCCATTTTTTAAATAGTGGGTTTCTAGTCCTTGTGATTACAAACAGAAGCTTAGAAATATTTACCCTAGAGGCTGAACACCCATAAAGCAAATAAAACAGCAATGTTTTTCTTAAATCTCACTTTAAAACCAGTCTCATGATTTTGGGGGTCTCATTCATAATTTCTGGGTGTGTTGATCTGGCTATACTGAATACCAGGAAGCTAATACAGGTTTACAGAATTAATCCTTCCTGACAGAAGGTCTCTGTGGTCTGTGGTGCTCTGGTGGTCTGTGGTGAACTGCTACTTCTCTCCTTTCCTTATTTCTACCTGCTACTTCTCATTAAAAGACAGCTAAAAATACTTGATGTGCTTGCACTGTATTCCTATTGCTTATAAGCAATTACAGTGCATTAAACAGTATTCAACAACATTGTGGGAGTTGAATTGACATGATCATCTTCTCCCTAGCCCTTCAGTTGTCTGTGGAATATTTTCTCAACTCGTGTTTCATACAGTGAGGTATTTTTAAGGTATCTGTCTCAAGTTCTTTTCCAGTGTCAGTATTGTGAAGTTAAAATTGTTCATTACAATGCGAAACGAAGTGACTTTTGCCTTGTCCTTGGAGAGCAGGCAGTGGCATGGGTCTTTTTGACCTGACCTGGGAGAATGACTTGTGCTTGAATTAGGGGTTTGTGAAAGATATTTTCCTACCTAGCTGGGCTGCGTCGGAGATTGAATCTCTGTTCTCATTACAGCTTCTGTGTAGCTGAAAGCTCTGATAGCCACAGAAATGGCGGGGAGGGCAAGGGAGGTTGTTTTCTGTGGAAGGAGGGAAAGAATCCGCAAGTGCTGGTATCTGTGTAAAACAACAACAGCATCACGGAGTCTACAATTGATCCCCCAATAAACCAATTTTGAAAGCCCTGGCTTCCACTATCCCCCTCCTCACTGTCTTCCTTTGATAGGAAGAGGAGGTAGGAGCTTCCCAGGAGTATAAAGATGTCTGGTCTGGGAAACATGAAAGAAGAAAGCTTGTGTGTTTATTTTGCACACCATAGATTTTAGGGCCAGCGAGCCTTTTCTTTTTTTTTTTTTTTTCCAATTAGAAGATAATATCTTGTTAAAAAGTACATGTTTTGAAGCTTCAAAGAATGAAAACCAAAACAAATCCTCCTCTTGACCTATAAATACAGTTAGGAAAGCTACGACAATTCACTGAAGTTTACTGTGATAACTTGATTTTGGCCTCAGTCTAGAAGATTCGGGTACTTTGGGAATTGTAGGAATCTTGACTCTCGCTGGCAAACTGTGAGAGGAGAAGCATGAAAGCATGGTGCAACGCTGACAGGACGGTATGCAGCATTCCTGCGCATCAGTAGTGTCGAAGTGTGGAGTTTACGACTGCTGTTTCTTTCTCCTCCATCAGTAAACACGATCTCTCCACTCCCTGAAGTTAAATCAAACTGCTTTAAAGCAACTCATGAGTAACCAGGGTAAAATCTCCACTGAATTAGTCATATATCTGGTCCAAAATATTTAAGATATAAACAAAAGAGGATAGAATAAGACCAGCCAGGCATGTAAACATTTCCAAAGTGGTTGTTTTTGAGCCACAACTGGCGAAAAACAGGGTGGTTGCATAAAGCTAGCTTTGAAAGAAATGGATTGTCATCAGTTTACACCAGCTGAGGATATGATCCTGCATATTCCATGGCTATCTGTTTAAAACATATCCAAACGTCCTGGGAAGATATTTTCCCATTGGAAAAAAAAAAAAGGAGAAAAGCTTATCTATTAAAAAGTTGAGCAAACTTTAATAGATATTCTAATGAAAATAATCCTACTGTTTTTAAATAAAAGAAAGGAGCTTTAAGTCCACATCCATTATCTTTATCTGTATTTCCAGCATATGTATGAGAACAATAATTTGCATGACAGTTTTCATTTTCTTCCTTGAAAATGTAGTAAAAATAATAAGGACAAGTACTAACAAATCAGATCAAAACCAGAGCTGCTGAAGAACTTAAAGCACAGTGATTTGGGAGAGACTAAAATTCCAGACATTTCAGGTGTGGTTCAATATCTTTACAACACACAGTGGACATAGCACAAAAGGTGAGGAGACAGCAGTTCACACAGCTAAAGGTAAAGTGGATGACAAGATGCAGTAGAGCACATCAAGTGTGGAATATTCTAAATCCAAACTTGGAACGTGTGAGCAAGC
The DNA here is from genome assembly GCF_009769465.1 of Tauraco erythrolophus. Classification (NCBI taxonomy): domain Eukaryota; kingdom Metazoa; phylum Chordata; class Aves; order Musophagiformes; family Musophagidae; genus Tauraco; species Tauraco erythrolophus. The sequence goes on from NC_141476.1 coordinate 15,086,968, forward strand.
TATGAAATGGTGAAAATTGTCTCTTTATATCTAAAAATCCAGTATGCAGATTTTCTTTGGGAAGTTGGAACTGTATTGTTGCACAGCACCATTTTCTGGTGTTGAGTGAAATGAACCCAGACAGAAGTCCCAATATCTTTCCTGTTCACACATGGTGTCCTGGGATCTATTCAAATAATAAGCTCCAGATCAAAGGCTAAGAATGTCAGTTACCGCTCTCCTACAGTACCTAGAGGAAGAAAGTGCATTTAATGTTACTTTGAGGTTCTTCCTCAAGGTACATGTTAAATACTGGTCGTATGCAAACTGTATTCATACAGATATATTTGTGAGAGCAGCTAGAATCCATAGTTCCTATAAATTATTTGCCTGACAGAGTTCCTATAAAGGCTTTGCCTGACATGAAGGCTTAGAGTCTTTCTCATGAAAGTCAATAATGAACTGAACTCTGGGAGAAGGGAACATATTGAATAGTATAGAATTATGTTTCATGTAAGTGACTGCGAAGTATTTCGGAGATAACATGTTAGAATGCATCATTTCCCAGTTGTATTTTCCATACCAGTGCATAAGCCACTTTTTGTTTTGTTACATGCGTTCTTCCCATGGTCCTGCAGGCCAGTTATGGACTGATTCTTGTGAAGCACGATTTGTAGTTAAAATAGAATCAACGACAGCATCTTTTGGATTGAGCATGTTTTGAAAGAGTCTAGACAGTTGCAAATTACAGTTTATTAATTGTTACTGCAGCTTTGAAAGATCAGATGAGATGATAGGGCTGAACTGATTGGAAAAGTATCTCAATATTCATTCTCTGCCTCAGGTAGCCTCATCCCCAAGTTTTTTGAAGGGACGCATCTTACACTGATAAGCTCTGAAAAATTCCCAAACAAGTAATTTTTTCATAGTGTTTTTCTAGCCTAGTAAAATATTTTGCTGATGCAGAATACAAGTGCTCCTATGACTTCTGTAACCTGCTGGTACTGGTGCTGGATATCAAAACTGAGTCCTTGCTTGGCCTTGGTTCAGAGCCAGGACCTACAAGGCAGTCTTCTGCATGTCTGGCAGGCATCCTTAGCTACCAGACTATTTGTTATTTCTGGATGTGTCCCTGATTTTAATTTTGTAGCTGTCCTGCTTTGTATTAACTAACTCTTCATTAGACAGGGAGTGAAGCAACGAGAGTTGGACACTCCAGCCCTTGGTTTTGTCACTCCCTTGGTACATTAGCTAGAGAAACTCCTAAACACTGGCTTATGAAGTTCCAGATAGCAAAGCTTTAAAGCTCCAGCTGCCAAGATCAGGAATTTGTCTTCTCTCTGTTAACTTCAAAACAGACTCCTGCAGACACAGGACTGAACAGCTTTGTGTAGTTTAGCCCCCAGCTGTTTCCTCTTGGCGAGGTGACGGTGTTGCTCACTTCCTGCTGGAGGCTGTTGATATTATATAAATATATATGTTGGGGAGCAAGCCCTTAAATGCCACTATCAGAAGTTAGTCCAGATTGATTGTTCACTTCCTTGTGGCTATGGGAGGGGATAGCGACTGATTTTTGGGCCAGTCTTGGAGCCTGGACTGTGACCTGACTCCGAGTAGTTAGGCAATTATCTGGAGCTGTCTTTACCAGCTTTGTACTTCAAAAGGTAGCACTTTGAAGTTTCATTAATTCTTGTTTCATAAGATCATGCCTCATTAGTGCATGCTTAATTAGTTCCTGCTCTGTAAGCTGATGCTTTGAACATTTAAAGGCTCATGCTTTTTTTTTTTCGTATGACAACTAGCAAGTCTGTTTAATTGATATTGTACGTTTTATCAGTTCCCATGGCATAACAGTTGGTGAACGCTGCAATTTTATTACAAATCCATGAACTTTTAAAATGTTCCTTCTAGTTAGTTCTCTATTCATGTCCTTTGGGCAAAACAAAACCCTCCAGTGTGGTAAATAGAGAGCATTTGAGTAAACGTAATGTGCTTGAGGGAGCTGATGCAGGTTTTTACGATGCTATTAAAGATTTCTATGCCAAGTTGTACTCAGTTCCATAGGGCTAGTCAGTTGTCTCTGGAGATAAGGATTGAAACATAGGAGTGGCTGCCTCTCGAGTTGCACACCGTTTCGCCACGAAGTGCCGAATGTGCCAGTTGGAGTCCTTCGACACGTCTGCTCAGCCAGGAGGGCTGCCCAGGAGTAGAATGTTGTATACAGCCCTTGTCCTCAGCCTGAGTAGAGCAGAAGGCACCAATCACAAATCACCCCCTCCTATTTATTTTCACAAAAGGCACAGTCTAGCATGCTCATATAAGTACTGATAAAAAAGTTGAAGCTAGCGAGTCATGTTTTAAATGACTGGTGCAGAGTAGTTATATATAAAATGATTAATTATTTTTTTTTAGAGGAGCCAAGGACTGTCCTTAAGTTTACGAGAAACCTCAACAGCAGGTGGGAGCAGACAGCAGGTGAAGATTCATATCTCCCTGCAGAGGCCGAGAGCTGTCAGCAGAGCTTTCCGAGCATTAGCGTTAAATGAGTATTCTATGCAAATAGTACTGTTCCTTCCACCAAGGCTTAAGTCATATATCTGGCACACTACCTACAGATGACAATGACTTGTTTATTTTATTAGATCATGTGCTACTCTCCCAAACTCAAATAAATTATTCATTTCTAAAGAATGTCAACAGCTAATGAGTGCTTGAACAGCTCACAAAAGCTCAGTGCTCTCTAGAAGGCTGGATATGTTAGTACTACAAACTGGCACATTTAATTGGGTATGTGACATATACAAATGAGGGCCATTTCTGCATCTTTTGCTTTTGTAATGCTTTTGCCTTCAGCTAGCTATGGTAAAGTATATACCAATTAGCATGACCAATGATCAACTTAGTTGTATACACTGCAAAATTGTTTACTATATTTTTCAAGGAAGAGAAGTCATTACTGCCCAGACTTGGTCTGTAGTTTGGATGGTAAGGTTGCATCAAGCTCCTGGCTGAAAATCTAGGTTATGATTGCTTTGTTCACTTCTAAAATTTGAGTAATGGATGAATTAGAATAAATCAGACAAAAACACTCAAGAGAGATTCTAGATATTGTTTAGTTTTGTATTTTCTGTTAGTCTCTTCTACGCTAATTGGTACTTTGAGTGTTATTTCACCAAATTGCTTCTAATTATATTTGTTTGGATAAGGAATTTTCTTTCTGTAGAAAATATTTGCTTTTATGTTCTGAAACGTGACTCAACTGTGAAAGCTCTGTATATTTTGTTGTTTTTTGTTTTGGTGTTTTGTCCAGTTGTTTGTGTTTTTTTTTCTCAGTAATAGGGTGAATTTGCCATGTCTGCAAAGTGGTTAAAATTACCTAATAAAGAGATGATAACAGAGATAATATTTTTAAATTTATGAAGCAATTGTTGGAAAAGAGAAACCGTCACAAGTTTTTCAGCAGTTCTTTCAGAAAAGCTACACAGAAGTTGAGGTTGTCCTTCCTTAAAGGCAGAGTAGTTATGCATTTCTGTATTTATTTCCAGTTCTTTCCCAAAGGTCCAAAGACAAGCATCATTCTTCTTACTTGGGGAGGAGAGAAGCCTAAGGCAAAGCACAAGACTTGAAACTAGCCAGCAGCCTGCTGTAAAGCTACCAGGGCTAGAAAAGACCAGCAGGATTTATATTTCTCGTATATATTTCATATTATATGACAAAGCCAAGTAGTATCAAGCTGTACACACCTGTTTCAGTAATGTATTCTCACAAAGACTCCAAGTGCTAACTGAAGTATGAATTGGGAGCCTTTCAGGAGAAGTTTTGTCCTTTTCTTTCTAAAGATGTTTCGTCCATGCAGAAGCAATGTATTTATGTTGCCTGACTCCAAAATAGCAACAGTCAAGAGACAGCCCACTGACAATTTCACACAGAGATGTGATTTATCATTGATTTTTACATCACCATTACCAAAGCCACAGGTGATGGAATAATAAAATTATCCACACATTTCTATATATTGTCCCTCTGTTGAGTTGTAGCCAAGGTCTGGGTCTGCGTAGTTCAACTTCATGGTAAATACAGTGCTCACGGTGCCCAGGTATGGTAAGGCATGTTTGCTTGCATTTGCTGATCCTTGTATGAGCATGGTTTTTAACCACTACATTAGCAAAAAACGTGGTGGCATGTTCCAGGGATCAACTTTAATTCAAGGCAAAAAAAGAGACCTCCATCTGCTTGAAACACAAACTCTTATTAATCACTGATAACATGTATCTAAGCATGGAAAGTGTTTGTAAACTAAGTGAACAACTGTAATGTCTATCATGAAGATAGAAATTACTAAGTGACACTGTTGCTCCTTCATACGTGCCTCTAACAGCTAGAAGCACTATTCTTTTGATAAACAATTTTAATTAAAATTCCCAGAACAACAAAAGAGCTTTCCTAGATTATGTAAAATTTCTCTTTTTTGAGCTCAGTCGTTGTTATTCTTTACATGTTCTGCCATGTACAAAATGCTTGTATGAAGGCCTTAGACAACAAGAGCAAGAACAAAAAGAGCTCAAAAAGGAAAGGAAAGGTAAAAAAATACATGTTTCTCTAACGAAGCAATTTTCTGTCAACTTATGTTCTTGAATATTCAAGAACTATCTGCATTAAATAGCATTTCAATTGTATTTTCCTCTCTTGGTATAGAATCATTTTTCCAGCATATATATAAAGGAAAGCAAATTTGTAAAGTGTACATTTTCCCTTTAACCAGCATCGCTAAGATACTGTTGTTGCCAAAGGCTCGTCAATAAGGGGACTTCAGTAAGAAAACTGAGAAATGTTCCAAAGCTTAGAAAAGACACAAATTTCAGTCTAGTCAAAGACTGAAGTTTTAATGACTTTTTATCTCCTATTTGTTCAAGGCTGGATTATGTAAGTTTTCCGTTGAATATCTTTCCCTGAAAAGGACTTCTAAGACAAGTATGGGTAAATTGGATAGCCTCATAATTTTGTCAAGAGTGTATTCAGTAGTAGGTTCAGCAAGAGTTACATATATTGTATGTAATATTGAACAAATAATATTCTGATTGCAGACACACAGGTATTTTCTTTAGTTTTGCTAAAAGAGTTGTGTGGCAAGGAAGAACATCCGAAGTAGTACATTTGGAAGACTCTGGTTTGTAATTTTTTATTCAAGACAACTTCTTGTTATAGAAATGGGTTTATCATAAACTAAAGATGTGTAGCTGAAACACAAATCCAATTCTTCCTTGTGCCTACTGCACAGCCACGTTTCAGCCATCACGGCCCAGTCTAAGAAGAAATGCTTTCCAATGGCAGGAGCAGATGGTGATGGGAGCTACACAGATTGCCATTTTGGGAGGGTTGCACTATTTAATGCAGAAGGTGCTAAGAGCAGCTCTTTATTGGGGAGAGCAATGTGCCAAAGTGTGGCTGAGGGCTTGCTTGGCCAGCCAGGTCAGCAGTGTAGGAAGACCTCCAGACAACAGCACAGTGCTGCAGCAGTCAACACGCCCAACATCTGCTGTGTTTAGTGAATTCACGACAAACCGAAGTAGTGGAAAATTGAAAAACAAAAAGATGACACAGATGTCTGATATGTTGGGTGATGCTCCTATCACGCAGGCTGACTGACAGCTACCTCAGATAGTCTCATGGTAAGACAATTAGGCAAACAGAGGTGGTCATCTTTCCAGAGAAGCTGAGTTAGTAAAAAAAAAAAAAATGCAAAACTATTGACTGCGGTTCACTTCATGATGTTTTCTGTAGCTCCAGTCACTACATCGGTGATCCAAGCTTTATCCTGATCATTAATCTTGTGGAAGAAGTAGGATAAATCAGTGGACCAATACATAAGTTAATTCAGTCAATCTTTCCTGTGCTCCAGCAGGTGTACATGCAGTTTTTATTAATTTAATACTGCACACAACAGTAATGAAGAAATGCTAGGGATCACTCATCCCTTTTGGAACAGGAAAGTCTGTCAAAGGTGGCCAGTGGTCTGCAGAGTTCTGTACTGAAAAATTTAGTTGTGTCTGCTAAACTGTTGCCTCTTCCTGAGCAACAGAGGGAAACCTGGACATAGTGTTACTGATGGACAAAAGGTCAAACCAAAGACAGCCTTGTATCTCCTTTTGTCAGCTGCAAAATTTATGTTGGTGAAATTTCTGTCTCAGCCTAAGCTTACGTGTCTAGCTGCATCTATGTGAGCAATGAAAATATTACAGGAGCCTTGGCTTAACTGAGCTCTGTTTTCCACCTCCTGCATGAGCACTGCGTTACTGACATCAGAAACAAATTCTGAGTGCTATTAGTGTTGAGGAAAGAGGAAGATCTAAATATTAAGTGGCTGCTTGAGACACTACTGTAGTTAAGAATTTATTTAGAAAGAACAGATGGCCCAAAAAGAGAAATGTATCTCATCTGAGGTGTTAAGAGGATTAAGGATTACATAGCACAAGATCAGAGGCTAGACTAGGGCCAAAATAAACAAATCTATTTAGTCAGGTATAAGAGGAGGAGATCAGAAGAAATGAGAGGAATTAGAAGACAGTGATGATGAAGTTGACTCACAGAGGATATTCAAGATACAGAGGTCACAGATGAGAGTTTCTAAACCACAAGCTAGAATTGTTAAATCAAAACCAGATGACATACAGAAAAACAGGCCATGATGGCCAGATGGCAAAATTCTGTGGAGAACTGTCTGAGGACAAAAAAAATCCTAAACTGTTAAATAACATTGTTTCGACAGGTGACAGAGAACCATGACATGAAAAGCTGAAGCAAAGTTTGCAGTCCAAAAGTCAAGAATAGAAAAGCTCTAGGTACTAGGCAAGGTACTAATAGATTTTCCCAGGTCAAATATCAGTACTAGAGATGACTTGTTCTGCGTGGGAGCACGGAAGATTTGGTATTAATTCTCATTCCGTTACCAAACAAAACTAATGGGAAGACTTGTATAAACAACATAAAACTTACTGTTATTCCATGGGATCAAAATAAACACTGGCAGATTTTAGAGGTTTTCAGCGAGGCTAGTGCTCCCCAAAATGTTGTGGTTTTTTTTTTTCCCCACAGAAAAATGAATAGCTTGATACAGCCTGTGTGAACTGGCCTCAGAGACAGCGTTTAACATTTCATACAAATTTGTGATATTTGCCTGTCTCTTCACAACCAGTGGGTTGTCCACTATCAGCTACAAGATGTAAAGTTGCATTTACTAACTTCCATCATCATAAAATCTCAGATTACACATCGTATGCACCCAAAGCTGCATCCGTCAAAAAGGAAATTATGCTCCCATCACTCCTCACATCGTGTACCAGAGTTTTTTGAATTCTATGCCAGACATCCATGTTTCAGCAAACTTTTTGTTTTTCAATATTGTTGCTCCCTTCCTCATCAGCACTAAACCAGTCACTAACTGGTATGTAACGCTCTCTAAAGAGACTTGGCCACTTTAAGTTGTAGGTCCTGAAAAATTCCCCTGCAGCTTGTACCTCAGTTTGCTTGAGCTCCTACGTGAGTGCATTTCCAGCTGTAAATGTCCCTAAACACCTAAATATCTGCTTCTGAACATGGTCAGACCTTGCAGGTCCTGTGAGCTGATGCACTACCCACGTGGCTTTTCAAAACAGCCTCCAAGGACATGCGAGTGCTTGGCCTGATCTCATAGAAACGGGCCTCACGCAGAGCGGGGCAAAAAGTGTTAATGAAACTTCTGGGATGGAGGTAAGGAGAGGAGGGAGGTCCTTTTACCATTTGCCCAGAATTCAGATAACTGAGTTTAACCTCCTTTAAAGTGTCAGAGGACACAAGTCTGCATCGTCCGTGTTGCAGATGAGCACTATGCTGGAGGTGGTGTGGGACTTTTGCCATTCCTTCCTTAAAGATGCAAGATGGTGACAGCTGGTCCACAAGCTGATGAGTCATGCTGCAATGGGAGGAAGGTGGGATTGGGGGAGATCTCCAAGAGGCGGGTGGTCCAGGCACCAAAGAGCAGGAATCACTACAGACATCCTAAGATAACTATCTGACTTGTGAGTCAGAACCCAAAGATATCGGGATTAACAAGCTTAAAAGCAAAAGGCTTAGCCACACAAAGATTGTATATAATCCGTGTATATATAAACTCCTCTTACACTGCCTAGCCAGTGAGCCAAAGTGCTTGGAGGGGACTTCTTAGTGGGAAGTCACTATTTCTGATGGTTCTGAGAGATGAGTTAGAAAGCATGGTGTCTAGTTTCTCGTCTGTGAAGCTTTGCTAACCATTTTGAACACATATTTTTAGCTTAAGTAAAACAGAATTTCAGTGAAACACAGAGTAAAGGCCTTGTTTCCCTCCACTGTACGGTTATACAGCAGAGTGGCACAGATGAGGGAAGTATGTCCAGAAAGCAGTAGAGCTGATATGACATATCTATACCAAAATACAGAATTATGAAATATATAAGCAGTGTGTAGTCCCAGGCCAAACTACGGTGTCCACTGACAGCAGTTAGTGCAAGATCATAGCTTCACAGGAGCAATATCCAACCTTTCATTGCATGTTTTCAGGTAGAGAGGTTTTATTCCTTCTTCTTTCTTAGCACACCTGCTCAGAAATGCCCATGAGTTCAAGTTTCTCATTAATAATGCAGCATGTTAGATGATTTGGGTAATTTTAAGATGTAGTTTAATCTGCGCTGTAAATTGTGCATTATTTTCTTCTTTGCCAGCTGGGGAAAGATAAACCTACCTCTGGATGTACTTGATGGTGTGCTTTTGGATTATTTGGATTCAATTTATTTCCTAATATAAAGGAGTATTTAGTTTTTCAACTGACAACAAGCACTACTTTGTTAATTAGAACCATTTCATGGGTACTTGTGTCGCTTCATTTCCCGTGGAGACAAGTCTGGGAGATCATGAGAATTTTCTAATGATACCTCTGACAATTTGCTTCTTTATACATAATCTGCACTGCTGCTCTGTGCTAAGGAATACCACCACAACTACTGAACTTATACCATGTTATTATCTACAATAAGACTATGTCTATAGGAAGATATTGCATGTTATGAAAATCCTGAGAATCAGGATTTCTCTGGTGCTACATTATATGTTAATTATTTTTTTTTCCAACTCTTGGCATAAAACAAGAAGAAAATTCTAAAATCGGCATATCTGATTTGTAGGAACCCCAAGGTGTAACTAGTATTAGCACAATATTATGGTTCGAGCAGGGCGGGGAGAAAATAAATTCGTAGCTGAACCTCTTTAGGGGGAAAAAAGTAAAATTTAATATACCACCCACAAGGAAGCCAGAAGCCATGTTTTCTATTGTTAAAACCCAACAAACAAAAAACCCCAATATGTACTCACCATTTTTGGCACTGCAGATTGGAGCCAAGGGATAATATCGTATTGTCACACTCTGAGTGAGGGCAATCATGTTAGCAAGCGCTTTTGTCTGAGTGTTGGTGACACCTAACAGAGAATCCCCAGGGCACTGACAGGTCACAGATTTGTTAAGACTTAGAGTAGTCACTTTCCTGCAAAACTGTGATTTTTGATGATCTGTAGAAAAATTAGTTTTGCTAATCTTTTTGCTGGTGGTGGGTCACACATATGCTGTTGTATCGGCTCAGCCATTCAGAATTGGGTCTTGTGATTGCAGGCATAACTCATAAATTGTAATGGAGGAGTAAAGCATTGCAAACCACAGGAGAAACAGAGAGGAGAGAGCGGGGCAGGAAGCAGAGCAGTCTGTCACAGGAAGCCAAGTGGGCGAAGTAGTAGGAGGAGAAGAAGAGCAGCCCGATAAGGAGGAAGAGAAAGGAAAGAAAAAGAGAACTAGTGAAGAAAATGTTGATTCTGTGATAGTCTGTGTTGTCTTCCTCTAATTTCTATCCTTTGGAAGGGTAGTTGCAGTTTTTGGGTAAAGTTGTGATTACATGGTGAACCCTGAAGCTCGTCTGTGGTCCCAGGCCGTTTGTAAGAAAGTGCATAAAACTCCAAACGATCTTGCAGTAGTGTTTATTGGCAGAGGAAAGGATCAGTGATGGCATTTCTATCAAGAAATATGTACGGAGCCTTAGCACTGCCTTGGACAGCTGTACTGTGGGTGGCTCCCGCAGATGCAGACCAAGCAGGGATGGGGAGGGGAAGGAAGAGCTTGAGAAGTTGCTGTCTGGTGGGTAAATGCTTGACATAGACATTTCTGTAAAGAGCTAGATTTAAACTTTCCTTCACTATGCTTTGATGCACTCTCACATGTGTGCAAGCGTCCTTGTCCCTGCTCAGACGTAAGCTCTCTGGCATAACTTCTAAAATGGGTCTCTTTTTGAACTTAATGGAGCTGCTTCCATGCATCAGACTAAGCTGACTGGATTGGAGGCCTGATGGTGTGGCAAATAATAAAGGACCCCTACATGGCTGGGGAGGCCAGATTCCAGCTCTCATCAGAGGGCACCACATTGCTGCACAGAAGCAGAGCAGGGTTTGCACTAACTCTGTAATTTCTCCAGCACAGCTCATGTCTCCTGCCATCCCCAAAAATAAAAAAAAAAAAAAAAGAGGAGAAAACAATAGCAAAGTATGTCTCTCACTGTGTTTGGGAAGTGCCAAGCAGCTTGTGGAGGCTGCTGCTGCAAAAAACCAGCAAACGACAGTGATGTGAAGTTAATAAGGATCAGGACACTTGGCGGTGGAGATTTCTGGGCTGCATGGAGGAGGGGGCTCTCAGAAGGTCCCGATAAGCATTACCAGTTTTGGATGCTCAGCCAAAACTTTTGTGGTTTGCCTGTTAGTACTGAATCTCTTTTTTGTTCAGCCGTTACTTTATACTGTGTGGTCTGGCTAGCAGTTGTACAACAGCATTTAAAATATACAACATGCTGTGAGACAGAATGCAGCTACCTTGTCAAAGATGCCAGCACTAAATTACAAAGAGGCTAGTATACTCCATATAGAGGATATAGCCATTTTGCCTGTAAAAGTCTGGATAGCCGACTTCTGTTATTGTTGAGTTTAGGATGCAGCAGCTGCCTTGAGCACAGCAAGAGACGGTGAGAGAGGGGAGGTGGATGGTCCCGTTAGGGTCCATAAGCAGTCTGGCCTGAGGGAAAAAGAAAGCAGAGGTTGGTGATCTTTTTTTTTGAATGAGTAAAATGGAAAGAAAAGTAGTTGTGTAGTGTCTCCACAGTGCGCATCGCATGAAAGTGCAAGGGTTGGTTGCAGGGCGAGTGTAGCAGACAGTGATTATGGTTTTTGAAGTGAAACAGTGAAGAAACTCTCCCTTTAGGTGTGGGGGTTGACTTTCTGTTTTTGTGGTTGTGTGTTTTTTTTTTTTTTTAAGTTTGATGAAATTGATTTCTTCTTGAACATTATTGGCTTTGAGAGAAAATATGTAGAGGATGGCCTTTGAACGACAGCATTGCTGTGACACATCATAATCTTTGTGTTCTGCAACGAGTCCTTCTTTTCTTAGTAGTTAACTCTGTATCAGTGAAAATAAATTCCATATTCTTAAAGGAGGGGGAACTAAAGATGCAGCTACCCCAGAAGCTGTGTAAGAATTACAGAGGAAAGCTTAAAAAGATCTCATAAGAGAAGACAAAGACACTAGATTAGCTTTGAACCTGGGAGTTTCCCACACCGCAAATCAAGTGCATTGTCAGAAAAAGCACAGGTGTACACCACATGTACAGGTTAAAACGTAGTCCTGAGTGGCGTGATGACAGTTCTGTGTTTGTAATGTATATATCCCAAAGAGTACTTATGCATCTGTTATAAATTCAGGTAGGACAGAGCTAGGGGAATTTCTTTCTAAGTTACAATATTGTAAATACAGTTTTGCTCTATTGGTATCAATTAAATTATGCATATGTGAATTTGGTCCAGAGGTTTTTCTTTGCCTTATAATAATAGCTTTGTAGACACCAATATTTAAATACTTATGTATATCTCCCCCACTTTAAGACATGGAGAAAGATTATCTTGAGACTTTGCTGTGGTCTGATAAGAGCAGTGAGGAATTCTCTGCAGGAGCAGGTCTGATATGTACTGTGGTAAGGATATAAAAGGGCTGAAAAATCCTTGGAGGTTTCACAGCTTTCTAAATGACACAATGCAGCATAAATGGAGGAGATGGGTTAAAAATAGACCAGGAGTTTGAAGAACAAAATTAACATAAAGCTGTTTACGTGCCATTGCTGAAATAAAAATGGTTTTGCACCAGAAACATGCAGAAACTTACTTTTCCCACCTGATACCACAGTAGGTGTTTTAGGAAATTTTTGTGTGTAGCACAGAAGTTCGAAGTGGCACGTGCTTTTGGTAATTGTGAAAAATCAGTGAGGTTTTTGGTTGCAATTTTGCACAAAAAAACAGCTTGGGGTCTGTGGCCCAGCTTTAGCAGGGTCCACATTAAAGCTTGGCATATCAAGCTTTAAGGGCTGAAGCCTTTTGGGAATGCAGGGTGTAGGGAACTGAACTCTTCCAAAAAAAAAGCTTGGTTGCCAGTGTTTGTGAGATCCACCACCTTGGTTCCTGAAAAGAAAGGGAGAAAATTTAAAGAAGGAGAAGAGATATTATGCCAACTCCATAAATGAATCGCTCTGTTGTTTTTATTCATAGCATGCACCTAGAAGCCCTGAGTCAGCTTCAGGCCGGTGCACTAGGCACTGTATTCCACACATAAGAAATAAGGTGATTGCTGTCATCAGGCTCATACTGGCCAAAGAAAGGTTTGCCAAATTGTTCTCCCATAAGAATGCATTTGTTGGCCAGGCTGGAAATGAGAGAGAATTTGATCAAGAACTGAACACAGCTTTTGCATCAGCTCTGATTAGTCCAAGCAACAATAATGCTTAAAAAAAATTAAAAATATAGTGACCATTGGGATTTAAGCATCTTTGGGAAATAAAATACATGGAAGAGTTGGCAATATGCAGTGCAAACTTTGCTAAAAACCTGATCAATATTTACATAATTCATGCATCCCACTGAGTGAGAAGCTGGCAGTCAGAATAGCATCACTTCTACATAATACTACTGCAACAGGAAAAGGAAAATATTTTCTACATCCTGAATCAGTTATTTAAGCCCTTTCTACCTCCTTGGGAGTATGACAGAATCGATCAGCCAAGCTGCACAGCACTGGCATTGCAAACATTTATTCGTACCATCTGGTACAGAGTCAAATCCAAGTAACAAAGGCTTTTATTTTCCCACAAAGGCTGAAGGTTACATAAATGTTACCCACATACTTGTGGCATCCCAACATGTTATTCTCACGTGCTGTAGAGAGATTGACAATTCCCAGACCAGAACAAGAAAGCCAGCCACGAAGACTCCTGAAGCACGATTGCTTACTAATACCACTAAATGTACATTTTAGACCCCTTGAAGAGCATTAAGTTCCCCATGTTCCTTATTGCACAGATAATATACATGGTACAACATGACAGGCAACATCTCCAGCAGTTAAATGCGAGAGTAGTAGCATTGGATTTTTTTAATTATCTGGGATGACCAGTTACTTGAACTCACTTATGGCTCTATTTCATTCAGCTGCTCATAAATTAGTCTGGTGTCCAGAACTCAGGAAAGTAAATATATATTTGATGCTTCACCAGTGTATAGTCAGTCTCATTTGCTGCTTTTTTTTTCATATATTCAAATGCCCACATGAAAATTGTTATCGTTCATCATAACTATAAATATCCTCAGAATGAGTTTTAAATGTTTTATAAGGGATTGTGCAAAAAGAAAATTTAAGAAATACAGACAGCCCTTCAGAAAGTCAAATGATGCAAGGTAACCTGTTAAAAAATGTATCTATTTGTAACTTCAATTTCAGAATCTGGTGCCCCTTACAATTAAGACGTTTATATGAAACAGCTTTTAGGGCACAAAGATAAACTGAGATCTGACACTTAGTGCATTTGCTCACCTGCTGCTGGTCTCTCCTGTTTCTGGGATGCTCTAGTGGACCAGCTCCTCCAGCAACTCCCGCTCCATGCAAGGGGCCACATCCTGCAAGTGCAAAGCTGCCAAGGAAATTTTATATTTGAGCATTCAGGAAAATATACCTGATCAGAATTACTCTTGTCCTGAAAGAAACATTAAAGGAAAAATAAAATAAAAATAGGAGGAGGAGAGAATTAATGTGGTTTTTTCTTTTTTTTGGAAAGAGAAAATACAGACAGAAAACTTTTTTTTTTTTCAACAAGAATTGATGTGTTTGACATGAAAAAAAATGGAAGATTTGTTTCTCCAGTGTGCAGTACATGCTTGTATTTTCATGATATTTTATTCAGACTGTATTTTCCATGAAAAACCCAGCATATACTCATTGCTTCCTGAGATGTGTGAGGTATCCTGAATGTCTCTGAATGAAGAGCAACAAATAAAACATTATTAGGGAACACTGGCTGCTCTACTTTGATGGGAACAGGATTTTAACCGTAATGCCAGTAAGATCACCATGATATGGGAACTGTATTCCCTAGCTCTAAAGATAAATCAGGGATGTAACATATACACTGTTTTTTTTTGGTGTTTTGCTTTGGTTTTTTTTTTTTCAAATTAAAAAAACATTCTAAATTCAATACCTTGTGAAGCTACTGAAATCACCTGATGGTAGTAACAGAGAAAATGTGAAAATCAGGATGAAGTAGTAAAAACTTCCCAATAATCCTTTAAAGCTCTTCCTTTTAAAACCGAACCATGGCCACACACGAGAGCCTTCTATGCAAACCTGTTTTTAAGAAGCTGCTATGGAAATTTCCATTCTTAAAGATCAGGCCAAGCTCAACTCTTGAGGCATTCAGATGAAGCAAGATCTGACTCTCTTGGAAAAACTATTAATGTCTCAATTATGTGCCAATATTGAATGTTATCTCTTAGAAAACAACTTAGGAAATCCCAAAGCCTGATAATATCAGATGCTGCAAAGAGCTTCTTGAGGAAGAAATGCCTGTGCATCTAGCCCTGTTTATTTATTTTCCTTAGCCGGGCAAAACATTGTGTTAGGCATATGCCTCATCCACAACCAGGAGGATGTTTAAGAGTTTGGATTTCATAATGGCCTGCAGCTTTCTAGGATAGGTAAAGCCTGGATGACACTGGACACTTTGTGCCTGGTAAGGGCAAAAGAAACTGTAACTTTTCTCTTGTAACAACTTTATCTCAATATAAAACCTCCAGCTGTCTCTTGAACATTTTGTTATTTAGTTGGTTAAATAATACAGCTGGCAAAAAAAGACCTAATTTATCCTTGTCTGACTAATTCCCAGTCACCTAAGAAAAGAAGCTGTCAAGTAAAAAGCCAAATCCCATGGCACCTACATAGCAGAAGAAAGCAATGGGAATGTTCCCTGGGAGATCAAATAAGGACTCGAGTGTTTGATTTCTATAGCAAGAATAGTGCACGATTTCCAGATGTTTATGACTTTGAAGAAAAACTGGTTTAGAGATAAGGATCTCGGAAGAGCTCACACTGAGTGCCGAGTGTTGTACATATGAGCCATGCGATAGTTCAACTTCTGATCTATATAATAAAGGACAAGACATTCATTTTAGCATTTTAGGCACCAGACAAGACCATCTGTTGGTCATGTAACTCAGAAGTGTCTTAATGGCATAGTTTCAGACTTCCACAGAGCTAAATAAAAATAAAAACAACAACCAACCAAAAAAACCCCACAAAACCCCAGCCCTTTCTTCTGCTATTATAAGATTGCTTGGTCAAAAAATTAGCATTCTTGACTGTATTCCCAGTTTACTCTTCAGGACAGTGCCAGGGTTCTACAACAGACATTTCAGAAAACAGTATATTTGGTTCATGATCATGTACTGAAGGAGCTGACAAAACCCACTCCGATAATTTCAATCATTTTCTTAAAATGCTGTAAGCAGATAGATTAAGGTTCAGGTATAAAGGAAGACAGCATTAGAGAGAGTATCATTATTACTTTCAGTATTTATATTGCCTAAAAAGAGAAGGATGAAGAGTTTTGCAGGACTAGGATAAGAAAGACAAAGAAAAAAGTGTTTCAAAACAAAATCAACCCCTTTTGTGTAAACAGAAATCATTTTGCCAGAACAGTAAAAACCAGGAAATTAATAACTTATTCTTTACACTATTTTAGCTGATTTTAAAAATTCTAATTTGCCATATAGATGAAAGGTAGGAATGTCACATTTTCTTGGAACCTAAGCTGTAAAACTTTTCCATCCCTAGATGGAAAAGAACTAAACTGGAGGACCTGATTTTTCAGAATATTTGACTTTTATGTTTGGAGTTTGATAACATCAGTTAATTATGAAGGAATCCTTTATCGTTTCTCAATCTGATTGACCCTAAATCATGCAGTTAGGCAAGAAAAGAGCAGGTCTCATAGTCTGAAATTAGAAAGAAAACTAGTAATCTGATACAGATTACTATCAGAGAGAAACGTTTGGATTTGACACTGTCCCACACGACATCCTTGTCTCTAAATTGGAGAGACGTGGTAGATAAGAAATTGGCTGGATGGTTGCACTCAAAGAGTCACAGTCAACGTCTCCATGTCCAAGTGAAGACCAGTGATGGGTGGCATTCCTCAGGGGTCAGTGTTGGGACCGACGCTATTTAACATCTTTGCTGTTGTCCCACAACAGGGACAGTGGGATCAAATGCACCCTCAGCAAGTTTGCCGATGACACCACGCTGTCTGATGCGGTTGACATGATGGAGGGAAGGGATGCCGTTCAGAGGTACCTTGACAGGCTTGAGAGGTGAGCCTGTGTGAACTTCATGAAGTTCAACACGGTCAAGTGCAAGGTCCTGCACGTGGATCGGGGCAATCCCAAGCACAAGTACAGGCTGGGTGGAGAATGGATTGAAAGCAGCCCTGAGGAAAAGGTCTTGGGGTGCTGGTTGATGAGAAGCTCAACATGAGCCAGTGATGTGTGCTTGCAGCTCAGAAAGCCAACAATATCCTGGGCTGCATCAAAAGAAGCATGGCCAGCATGTTCTTATAGTCTGAACTTAGAAAAGAAAAGAGGAGGTGATTCTTCCCCTCTACTCTGCTCTCATGAGACCCCACCTGGAGCAGTGCATTCAGCTCTGGGGCCCCCAACATAAGAAGGACATGGACTTGTTGGAGCGAGTCCAGAGGAGGGTCAGGAAGATGATCAGAGGGCTGGAGTACCTCTCCTATCAAGACAGACTGACAGAGTTGGGGTTGTTCAGCCTGGAGAAGAGAAGGCGCCAGGGAGATCTTGTAGTAGCCTTCCAGTTCCTAAAGTGGATCTGCAGGAAAGCTGGAAAGGGGCTTTTTGCAAGGACATGTAGTGATAGGACGGGGGTAATGGCTTTAACCTGAAAGAAGGTAGACTTAGATTAGATATAAGGAAGAAATTCTTCACTCTGAGGGTGGTGAGGCACTGAAATAGGTTGCCCAGAAAAGTTGTGGCTGCCCCATCCCTGGAAAGTGTTCAAGGCCAGGTTGGATGAGTCTTTGAGCAACTCAATGTAGTGGAAGGTGTCCCTGCCCATGGCAGGGGGGTTGAAACTAGATGATCTTTAAGATCCCTTCCAACCCAAACCATTCTGTGATTCTATGATTCTACGACTTCTAAACTACTTCATATACTTCCGTTTAAGTACCATGAGATGTAGCACATGCTTAAGTGTATCAATTATTAATCAGGCCCTTGAAATAGGCTTAAGTGTATTAACCAGGCCTTTGAAACAAGCCCTCAAAACAGACTTCAAGGGATAGAACTTTTATTCTCTTAGCAATGTTAAGTGCATTATTACACTTACCACATTGAGACCAGCCTCACTGAATTACATGGAAGCTCATATCCTAGGTCACCAGGTTTGCTAGTGTCAGGGACTATGAAGCTTGTATAGGACAGGACGTGGTTTGTGGAGTTTTTAATCTGATTTTTAACTCTTTCATTGAGCAGAGTATACAATCAATATTTTAAAATATTTTGCTGCTTCTCTCCCTTTAAAACAGGCATGTCCTTATTCAAAGCTTTCATACGAAAGAAACTCTCGTGTTAAACATTTATATCTCGCTGCTAGTTTTAAAAATTACTCATCTTTAATAAAGTTACCACAAACTGCACAATTTATTTTTGCACAACAGGAGTCTATATTTTTCCCTTTCCAGAAAATATAAAACCACAGGTGGCTAGATTTCCTGAAAAAAAATCCTTTTTAAATGTTTACTTGTTTTAAGGTATACTTAGGAATTTTAAATGCTCTTAAGAAAAACTTCTTATTAAATCAAGTTTCAGTAGTACTTCTTTTTGTTTTCATCTGTAGTTTTAAATCTTCCCAAAACCTACATCTTATTTTATTTGTGTCTGTGCTGTTTATATATTATTTACAGCTTAGGGAAAAAAAATTATCTTCAAAAAACTGTTGAGAGATACAGCATGCAGTAATGTTTTTCAAATAGTTTATTCAGCGGTTACAGTTCATAAGGAATGCCTAAATACATGGTTATGTGGCTTATTTTAATTTCATAATTATTGTAAACAATTGATACTGTAAACACAGTGCAACGTCTGAAAGGACGCCAGAGGACATTGTAGAAAAATGCTGTCCAGTCTTTTTTAAAAGTGTGAAAATGAGTCTAGTACTTTTCCAAAGTATTTTCTTGGGTTTGTTTTTTTGTTTGGGTCTTTTGTTTTTGTTTTTGTTTAAAGATTCTGGATTGTAACATCTGGATTAGACAAAGGGAGGTTTGGCTAATAAAGCAATAAAATCTTTTGAATCCATATTCCTAGATGATATCATAGTTTTGCAAAGAGGCCTTTTTCCCAGTGAAGTTCACAAACTAGATTTTGTTACTGGTTATGTTGCCATTTTTGGCAAACTAGAGTTTTACGAGCCTTTTTGGCTGAGTCACCCTGTAAATCTGCAATTGCTTTGCCCTCCCACTTCACCTCCTTGCATGCAACCATGAAATGCCACCAAATATTGACAGATGTGAATCCGTTTTCCATGTCACCTGCCCCGCAGGTGCATGTGCACTGTGGTGCCGAGATGAAGCAGACGCAGAACATCTTCTGTCAGTGCCCAAGAGCTCCTGATGCTGCTGACTTTTTTGGGGTTTGAAGGCATCTAACAGCTTGCAATCCATCACATCAGGTGCTGTGGGCTCAGGTCACCCTGCTTGTGGGGGCTCCAGGCTCTTGCTTCCCATCTGACCCTGAGCAGCACTTCCACTACCTGAAAGAGCCACTTTTACCTCTTTAGCCTCTTTCTGGTTTACGGATTTAGACACACATGTCGTAGGCTTTGGAACAGAGGGATGTTAATAAATGATGCCACTGGAGTGCCAGGGTGTGCACTATATTCCTGTTATTGTGTTAGAACCCCTGTTCTCTGTTATTTCAGTCGTTGGTGTGTACGTGAGTGCACCATGCCGCACTGCGACTGCGGGATTTTCCTTCACCGTATCACTACTGCAAATAATAAATCATTGAATAGCTGGGAGTTTTTTGATTCCTCTTAGTCTCATGAAGAAACAAGTGATTTGATCTAAATCAGGAAATTCCAACATGAGTTTGCAGAACTGAAGAAGCTATGGATGGGGCAGGAAAAAGGGAAGCGAAAGGTAGATGAAAATTTATCTCGTCTTCTTTTTCTGGGAAGATGCCATGAACGCAGACTGCATTTCTACGTAGCAAATTTGGAAGAGTGTTGTGTAACTCGTGTTCAAAATAGTAATTGAAATGTATAGTGTTTATTACATTCCCATATGTTTGTAATCGAGGTACAACTCTGGTGGATGGGAAGCAAAAAGCTATAATTTGCTGCTTAGCATCAGAGCTGTTGCACATTCATTTAAATAGCTTTATTTATCTTCTTTCCCATAAAGAACTATCCATACTTTAAATTTATTGAATGGTTAATGGCCCAAAAGTATGGGGTTCATTACAAAATGAAGTATTTATTGCAGTGTTAATTAAATAAAAGCATTGTAATCTTTCCAGATTGAACAATTATGCTCATTTGAACATTTTAAACAGAAAATCTTTTATATACTAATTGAGTTGCATAATGAAAAGCACGTGTAATGGAAATTTTAATCAAAACAAATACTGGAATAATTCGAACACTTTTTACAATATAAAATGTCTACCTCAGTTTTTATTAGAAATATTATAACAGCCAGATTAGTTTCAGAACTCATGACCTTTGAGTGTGGTATATTATTTCTGAGCTGATAGGCCACCCTCACATACCGGTTGGCTAACCCCTTAAACATCAAAGTTACTGCTTGGCTACCAGCCCCAAACCATGACAGACTGGCTGCAAGCCCAAAACTTGACAGCCTGGCGCTCGGCCTGTAGCCTTAGCTGACAGCCTTTTCTGCAAGGGGCTGATGAATGATTTCTGGCAACTTGTGCCTCGCTCTGACTGACTGGGAGAACAGCCTTCAATCAGACAAACGTGCACCAAAACCTCCGTAGGTCTGTCAGAGGTGGGGCTTTGCCGAACGTCCCGCTCGGCGGCGTGTTCGCGCCCATTTATTTATTTATTTCTTAAATTTCCCCCAGTGACCCTAGAATATTTGCAACTGCAATTACGTTTCAAATAGCTCAGCCACCTAACATCTAAATTTTATGCAAAATTCAAGAGTATTTGTTTGCTTCTCGCTGTTTCCTGTTCTGAACCCCGGTAGGCATAGTTGGCTTTGTTTTTTCATTTGTGGACAAAAGCTGAATAATGCGTATTCATTTGTGAGTCTGAACAAAATTCCTAAAAGATGAAATTGCATGCCACAGGCTTGCAGCTGAATTTTTTCTGTTCAGAAGAAGGCAAGCAACCCAGTCTCTTTTACTGGGAGTTTTCTTGTTTGTGGACTGGCATTTCCTAAATTCTATTCCTATTTAACAATTTTATATTATTAAGTTGAGGAAGAAGGAAATGAACCATTTACATCTTTTTCTTTGCTTGATGTAATTGCACTGTAAGGGGAGTGGTCCATTAGTTGCGTCAAGATTTTGCTGGGATTATCAAGAGATTTAAGGATAAATCTCCAGAAAAAAGCCCATGTAATTAGAAGGTATCAGCAGTAAGCTGACAGTATGTTGATGAAAATGCTTTGGAAGCAAATTCCTACTCACTTTATCCTTAAAGTGAACAATTATTTATAGGAATATGTAACAGTAATCCCTTACAATGACTGAGCATAGAGGTTTCCGTAATAAAATGGGCCTAATTGAATAGAAGTAAAAAAAATGTGGTGTTATTAGAAGAAGCTGTAGTTTACATCTGAACTGCAACAAACACTGTGACCATGAAATACACGTATAGCAAGGGATTTTAGTGGAGCTAAAAGACTATCTAAAATCTGCAGACGTAGTGAAAGCAAAGCACCTGTGATGGTGACATTTTGTTGTCTGGTGTACACTGACATAGGTACCAGTCTCTACAGTATAAAACATGTTATTGCGTTTCTTGTATTGGTGACATGAAAGTCTGTGCATTTGCAATTTTTTCCTGGGACACAATATGTTTTTGTAGCTGTTCAAGCGACAGGTTGCACGTTAACATGAATAAGCATTCATACCATACTAGTAAAGATGAGTGATTG
Source organism: Tauraco erythrolophus (assembly GCF_009769465.1). Taxonomy (NCBI): domain Eukaryota; kingdom Metazoa; phylum Chordata; class Aves; order Musophagiformes; family Musophagidae; genus Tauraco; species Tauraco erythrolophus. The sequence goes on from NC_141476.1 coordinate 15,108,555, forward strand.
CCAACACAATATGACACTGATATTGCTAGATCGCTGCTAATGGGATATGACAAACCCTAGTGAAGAGTCAGCTATAGCAGCCTTTAATATTTCAAAAGCCATTTTCATCCCTTCTTCCAGAAAGTCTGAATGAATTAGGAGAGGAACCTCTTGCAGTGAAAACTTGTTCTTATTTTCCTTACATTAGTGTGGAATAGATGTCCTGCTGTTCAGAGTAGAGAGTCAGTGCAAGCAGGAGGGAATCTAGCTGTAGGCTTCCTGAAATTAGCCCATCATGATCTAGCAAGCTAGATGAAAACAAAAAAAAGCTATAAATGTGGAACAAATATACAGTATGATATATAAACAGAATTCCTACTACTTTTTATGCATAGGGACAATTAATGTGATGACCAAGGGTCATGTTGAAAATATTACCGTGTTATTATTTATTATATATAGCCTTTTCCACCTCAGACAGTGCAGAAAACATTCTTCTTTCCTGGGTTGCATAGGGAATGTTTCCGTCCAAAAGAGATTTGACTATTAAAAATCCAGGTGAGCAAAACTAAAATGACTTCACTGACTAGTTTAACATAATATGCAGAGCATACTTCCTAACGAAGACATCTAAGTTTTACTTAAGAAACCAAAAAAAGAGAGGGAGGGTTTTGTTGCTTTTTTTTTTCCTTTTTTTTTTTCTGTTTTAAAGCAGGGAAATCATTTGCAGTCTTATTGCAACCATCTGTGAGAAACACCAAGACAAATGAACTCGAGTCAGAAGGAGCAGCAGACAAAACATCACTGTGTGCGCCCACCAAAAGGCACGTTGGCGAGGTCAGCAGCTCACAGTTGAAGCCAGGGTGCGGGGAGGAGGTGAGAACTTGTGGCCCCCCTCGGCAGGGCTGGGCTGTGCGCAGGCTCCAGGGAGGGGAACGGCGGCAAGCACAACCATGGCGAATTGTAGGTTTTGCTGCTGAGGCGTGAAGATGAGGACATTGCTCCTGGAAGAAGAAACTCTTCCTTCTCTGAGTAAAAGCTGTTGCTCCGCAGACTCTGACCTCCCACCAGGCAGCACCCACCTGGCTTTCCAGGACCAGTGCAGTGCAGACGTCCTGCCTTCCCCAAGGTCTTAGGCAGGAGAACCACAGCTTGTTGCCCCCAGGTTGAAAATACTTTCCAGATGAAAGTACTACCAATGAGCTTCAGTAGTGCTCGTCATACAGAACAGCAAATAAAAAGAGTAATTTTTGCCTGTAAGAATGAAAATATCTATTATACTGCTAGTAACTACTACAAGAAGGTGTAGGAGCTGCATTTCCATGGGCTGTGGCATCAGCTCCCACAGGTGAGACCTGCACAGAGTTTGCTGCCTGCTCCCCTTGCCCACTGAGACAGGGTTCGTGCTGGGGACCCACCATCTCCCTCTCTTGCCTGACCATCAGGGCTGGCAGCAGATTTGTACTTGCTGGAGCAATTCTTCCTGTCCTTCTGTGGCTATTCGCAAGCATAGTGGGGTTTTATTGAGAATGAAAAGGTAGCCCAGGTATTCCTGTTCCCTGCTCTTTCCTGGCTCTGTAGGAAGCAATGGGATAAAGAGAGGAAGCAAGCAAGTACCTGATCTGCTAAACTGTTATTTAAATCGTGCCTCAGCCAGATGGATAGCTGAGACACTGTAGGAACTTTCACAGTGTTGGTAACTCCTGGAGGTACACAGACTATATTCAATTAGAGAAACAGCTACAGAAATCCCTTCCTCAAAAGCCAAAGTCCAACAAGATACAGGAAGGAGGAATAAGGGTTACAACATGTATCTCAGACATATTAGCAGGTGTTGAAGGAAAATGAAATTCTCCTTCTTCCAGAGGTTATTTCAGGATTATGAAAAAGTAACATAAAGAACGGCTGTTTCTCCTACAATTGCCTCAAATTAATCATTTTAATCTTATTCCTACATGATGTCTCATGTTACTTGGGATCAGGAGGTAAAGCTCCCCATTGTTCCCACCAGCCAGCGTGTTTTCAGAGTACAAATTCCTGGGAGGTGTGCTCTGAAACACCTCCTGGGCTGCCACTGTCATTACGAGCCCAGGACACAGGACCGGCCCGGAGCTGATCCCCTTCCCCCCAGCAATGCAACTGGTGTTGCTTTTGGGTCCACAACGTTAGATCCACCATGACTGCGCTGCTTCCTTGCTGCCACAGATATAGTCATGAATACGCCGATGCAGAAAGGGCAGGAGCCGCAGCCCATGGAGCTGCTCTGCCCTCTGCATCTTTGGGTACAAAGGCTCAGATGTTCACAATCCCGGGGATGAGCCTCTGGCCGGAGCTGCTCAACTCCTGGGCAGGGAGCAGAGCATCAGAGGCTTTTATAGCAACTTTCGTACCTGCTGTAGCACAAAGGTCTTAGGTTTTGATACCATTTAGGGGCCTGTCATAGAACTGTCATTGAAATTTTGCCCACTTGCCCTCCCAAATAAAAAAGCCCTTTTGCCAGTTTTTCTATTTCAAATGCAAAATTAAAATCAAAACCAGAAAGTGGTAGCTTTCCACTGCTGCCACTGCAATTCTAGGTTTTACCATTTATTTGAATTAAATTAATTCAGTTCAGTAATTCCCAGTCTCAGTCAGGATTAAGATCTTCACTGCTGAGCTATGTACGGAGTGAAAAACCGGGTCATATTTTGGAGATCCTTTTTTAAAAGTACATGAAATGAAGTGAGTTGAAGAGCCAGGAGGGTGACGGTCTCACCAGAAGTCAAGTGCAGGGAGTTCAGTAGTGGTTTGGCAGACGGGTGACAGAATAAATCTGCTTTGTCAAAGCTGTCTAATGTGATTTTTTTTCATCAGTCACTTTGGTATGACTCATTAAAGACATTTAGGATTTAATTCTCATTGATTTTAGTGAGAGACAGGCACTCAGATACTCCTGAAAATCCCACAAGGCATGCATCTACGTTTTTAAGTAATCAGATAGAGCTAAAAAAACATATTAGTTCTCTGTTAAAGAGAGAAAACAGCTTCATCACAGAGAAATTTGAGGTTAAAGAGGCTAGAATATACTAAAATTTTTGGTTATTGCAATAATGTGATTCAGCTTTAAATACCTAAAATGGACTGGAGGGACAGGGGTCCAGATGCTGGACTGTTAATCACTGGTGTGGTCAAAATGGGCCAAATTCTACAGTCATTACTCAGGCAAAACTCCTGTGAAAAATCAGTGTAAGGTTTGCCAGGGTAAAGATTTGGACTTACAGTGGGTGATTGCTTAGTCTTTTATCATTCGTTAGATCAGCAAACTCTTCTCAGCGTGCAGCATGCACACAGGATATAATTTAGACCACCTACAGAACGGCTTGTCTGATCCCTAACTGCAAACCATTAAAAACTAGAATGTAAATATGACATTTGAGCCAACAGTGCCATCAACATAGAATGGATTTCTACTTCAAAATCAGAGGCATGTCTTGCCTGACTGGATTTCACAGCCACTGCTTGTCCCTGAATTGTCTTCTCAAGACTCTGAAGTTAAAAGGACTGCGAGCTGGTAACACACTGCTGATTAAGGACTATAATTAGACCAGAATATAGCTTGGCTTTGGTTTAATTGCAAAAGCACGGATGGAGCAAAATTCTTCTCACCTGGCTGCTGCTCCAGATTAGGATCAGCTGGGCTTACAGCAGCTCCTTGGTGCTGCAGAACGTGAAGCTTGGTCCGCCGTGCCCTACATGAAAGGTTCTTTTTGGTTAGTGCTAGAATGGGGTTTCAGGAGCTAAATACAGTTCAAGTGCTAGAATGGGGTTTCAGGAGCTAAATACAGTTCAAGACCCCATTCTCTCAGGAGCCATACACATGCATGCTAGGTCTTCAGAGCCAAATAACCCGAGTGACAGAAGTATAATGACAAACACTTCAGGAGCTGGAGGGAACTGAATGGCTGGAGATCTGAAGCAACCTGTGTGTGCAGGCATGGGGGAAGGTGACAACGTACCCAGGAGTAGAAGCCTGGATGGCTCATAGTGCCCCATATCAACAGCACCACGCTGCCAGCGCTGCCTTGGCTGTTCTCATCCTTCAGTGGATACTGTGTACACTATTCTCGTGGTTCTCTTGGTAATTTTAAGCACTCTAGAGTCAAAGTCATTTATAGCGTATGGAATTTCAGTGGTGTTTATATTTCCATGTGAAAACCACTGATATGATGACTTAGTCATTTATGTAACATTAGGGTATAGATGAAGATGAGGATCCTGGCCTCTTTCTATTCTAAAACATGGCTTATGTTTGTAACATTATACCACGTTTGCTTGGATGTATTTTTGCTGCACTGATGAATTTGTGATTAATGAGGTTTTATCATAAAAATTCTGTACACAACTATAAATTACATTCAATTATATGTGCAGAAATAAAGTAAAAAATATTTGAGTTGGAGCACACAACTTTGATTTGGCCACATTTACTGGTTATACACAACCGAATCTGGTAGTTTTTCTTACAAAAACAAAGTAATTAAATAACAGTAATGATACTTTTGCATGTAGACTGAATGACATAATGTGGCTTATTAATGAGAACAACAAAGAACAGTGGGATTAAATGTATCCCTGGTGTAACACAGTTGCTAAAAATCAACATTACCACTGGGACTAATTTGGTCTAAAATGGATTGTTTCCTTCTCTGGAGATGGAGTCTCCTTCTCTGGAGATGTTCAAAACCCACCTGGATGCGTTCTTGTGTGATCTGATCTAGGTGGTCCAGCTCAGGCAGGGGGATTGGACTAGATGATCCTTTGAGGTCCCTTCCAATCCCTGACATTCTGTGATTCTGTGATTCTGTTTCCCAGAGGGCTTTGCGATGTGAAATCTTCTTATCTTTGAGAAAAAAGGAACCATGACCTCACTTTACATTTGCTTTCTTTTTCACGTGCCTATTTCCATTCATTTCGGTGTGATTGTACAGGTGAAAACTGGGATACGATTTGATCCCACCATGTAAGTAGATACACGAGTTAACATTCTGTTGGGGAGATGGAATGCTTTGAATCTGCCACTTTTCAAAGAGTTTGTGAACAACATAGATACAACATGCTAGTCCAACTTAGCTTAAATATTTCCAGAGGTTGTGTTAAACTGGTGAGCCTTAGGCAGGAAACACCGTGTTATCTGAAGAATAATGAATTCCCAGAAGCTTCAGTTGTACCTGGCAGGATGAAATGACTAGACATAGATTTAAAAATAACCCTTCTTTCAGATTTCAGAGACAACAGATGGGCCCAGATGGCCTAGTGTTGCCCTGATCACGGTCAGGAATAAAACTCTGTAGGTACAGGGTAACTGAGCAGTCAGAAATGCCCTGGGTTTTGGAGCATTACCCGATGCATGTCGTTAAGTTAATTGTGAAATACTCACTGAACAGGTTGGGCTAATGATTATCAATGATAAACTTGTTAGATTCAACCTGTTTTGCTTGCAAAAATATTACTGTAATTAAGGCCTAATCCCTCAATCACTGTCCCTGTGTAAATAATTTAATTCTGACAGAAGAGCAATTCTAGTAGCTCTGAATTAATGCAAGTGCTCTATGTTGATAAATCTTTATGCATATGTGACACAGGAAAAATAAATTTAGAGAGGAAATCTAGTTCTGCTTTAAATTTCTAAGAAGTAATTACAGGCAATAGTGAACAAAAATAAATTTTAAATTATGAAGCACAGATTGATAGTTTCCACTTAGCAATTTTAAAAATAAATTTATGCATGGGAGGATTAATATAGAACAATAACACTGCACCATCCTGAAAGGTAGAAATTGAGAGAGAATAATACATCAATGTTATACCGAGATATAATACTCTATACCCTAATTTTTGTGCAGAATAACATGTTTTTCTTGGCTAGAAGAATTTTGTGTCAGCTCTTAACCATGTTACAGTTTCTTCTGGCATCCAGACTTGGGAAGCTAACATTTATCTAGTTGGTCTATTAGCACCTTACAGCTCAATCTGAAACTTTCTCTAGTCCCTCTACTAAATAAACTTAACAAAGAGTCTGGGAATCATAGTTTTCTCTTTACAGATGCCCTTTAACCTTCATGACTGTTCCTAGTTTTATATTTATTTACATAAAACACAGTACTTCTGTGAAACACTAGACTGCCTACCTCTACAGTCATTTCCTACTGAGGGGGGAAAAGAAAGCAAGCTTGTCGATACGCTTCAGTTTTCATTTGTCTCAGTGTAATCATCTTTTGTGATTTAAAAGCTGGGAAAATGTTGATCTTCATTGCACCACTGTTTTAAAGGAATGATAATGTATACCCAGCCAGCTTTTGGTGCTTTGGAATAACGTTAATTCTAACCTAAAAGGAATTTAATGCCCACTGAACAGCTTGATTTACAACATATCTTAGCTATGGATGTTGATAGTAGTTGGGATAGTGTTTTAGAGAAGCTAAAACTACAGCCAGCTTGGCTGACTATTGAGCTATGCGTAAAATTTAGTTTCAAAGTGTCTTATATATGGTCTGCACACAGCAGGACTTTTAATGGATAATCCCCCCAAAATCCAGATAAGAGGACATTCATCAGATGCCAGCATCCATTTCTAGCAGGCCAGTCGTTAGGTGATCATACTTAAAGATTATCTAGGTGTTCAAAAAGTGTTTGAAATACTAATCAGATTTATATTAAAAAAAAATCACATACAACTTGGTGTCCTTGTTGCTTTGACTTCAGCTTCCTTGGTTTGAGTCTCCTTTCGCCCTGGTGTAAGCTGTTGCACTGGTGCTTCGTGACCAGTGCTCGCTCATTGGTGGGCTTTCTGCAGAGAGCCGAGTGGTCACTGTGTCCGAGGGGTTTTGCAGAACGGTAGTGACCGCCCAGTCCTCCTCTGTGGTAGCTGCCACTGCCTCCTGTGTGGTGGGGGGGGTGTCTTTGAGAAAGGGACAATTATATCAGCCATGGAAGGAAAGCAAGCTGCAACATTTCAGCTCCTGCTTGCACCATGCTGATCACTGTGAACCCTCCTCATAAACATCTGTTCTGACGCACCGCGTGGCATCCGAGTGCCGTTGAGCGCTGCAGTTGTAGTCGAGACAGTATGTTTTGAATTCCAGAATGCCTCTATTTTCGTTTTAAGGAAATACAATCCCATAGATAATTATTTCACTGCTGAAGGATGGCTTTCCAGGCACGGTACCTTCCCTTTTACAAAATCTATGTCTGTTTTATCTAAACCACCAGAAATCATAATAACTACCCTCCCTCCCTTTTTTTTTTTTACACATAAATTTGCTATCATTCCTTCTCATACTTGAATGTTCTCCCACCTGTCCTCAATTTAATCCGTGAATGCGAGCACATAAATCTTCATGACATTTTGGCAGAAAGTACCTATTTTCAGATGACTCCTTTAGGAAACTCCGAATCCAGGTGTTTGTTTTTTGCATAGAGTGTTGCAAAAGGGGAATTTTAATGTGACCATACAACCAAAAAACTGGTTACATTTGAAATTCTGTAAAAGGGTGGGCTAGCATGCGTGCAAACTTTGCGTATCTTTTCCACACCCTGAGTTAATGTTCAGAGAGCTAAATTATAATTACTGCACCATCTGTAAAGGGAAAGAATATGGATTTAACTGCTACAAACGTGTGATTACGCAAACTTTGTTATGTGTAATGAACATGCACTGGATATTTAAAAGTCCTTTATCACATATGTCAAAAAAGAGATGAAAAGTGGAATGCTGATCTCAAAACATATTTTTGGGATGGAGTGAAAAAAAGAAAAAAAAACAAGAGAGATATGAAACAGTTGGCTATTTTTCTTTGGCCAGATGGTTTCTAAACAAAGATCAGATCTATGTGAAAGTCTGATCATAAGGTCCGTACTAAACAGTTTTGACATAAGGACTGCATGATCTGAAATTTGAAAAGCCTTTCACCTATAGTTACTGTGGGGCCTATAGGAAACCCAGCTTTATTTGAAGTTGTATGATGAATTAAAGCAGAGGTGCTCACTGTTTGCTCTCTACCAGCTTTTAGATACTGTACAGGGAAGAGATTTCTTAGTAAGCAAGTGCTATTCTCCAACCCTTGGGAAAAAAAAATCTCGCTCTCAAAATTACTCAAATTTGTCACCAAACTGAAAATGCCCTCCAAATAATTGATCATTTAAAAAAAATAATCTGTACCTAAGCATATATGTATGGATACCTTATGAAGAAAATACAAAAAAGTCCTTTGTTTCTAAGGTGATGAGGAGAGGGCTCTATGTTGCACTTTACAGTCTTTTACTTTTCTCCCAAAGGTGAGATTAGCTAGTGGGTGCTTTGGCTATGAATGGGACAAATAACTGACTGGGAGAAACTTGAAAAGGGGAGGAAAAGAAAATCCTACCTGAAACAAAAAAGAAAAAAAAAAAAAGGAAGAAATCTTTGAATTAGTTGGCTTTTCTTCCTCTGATATAAAATCTTAGCATAGCCCTCCTCCTTACCTAAAATAAATCCTATAGCAAAGCAGATCTACTTCTCACACACACCTTTTTCTCTTGAGAGAGGACGGCGGAAGGGACCACACAGGACAGTGGTTACACTATACCTCTTAGCTCACACTCCTGGCAGGCAGGCAGATGTGATGGAGATAAGGGCAGTACAAGGACTTAGGCAGAGGATAAGAGCACGCATTGTTCCAGCCTTGATATTCCCCACTATAGACAGACGATATTTTTTTTTCTTTAAATCCCATAATCACTTATATTTTGCAGAACGACAAAAAAAAACCTTTCTCCTTTTTTTGCTTCTAGCGGACTAATCCTGCAGAAAGGCTTTGCTCTGAATTCACACTTTTCTATAGGGCCACAATCTCTTTTCTCGTGAAAAGGTTAATTCAAAGGCCTTTTGCCCGCGCCGGCGGCCGGCAGCGCTCCCGAGGCGGCAGCACAATGCGGCGCGGGAGGGCGGCGGCAGCTGCGGCACCCGCTCCCCCGCGGCCTCCGCGTTCCTGGAGTCGGCTGCGGCTCTGGGAGCCAACATGACACCGACGTAAGGAAGATTGATGCATAGATTGTGCTGCGGGAGACCACAGTGTTCAGCTGTTGCTGCGACCTCCTCGCAGGGCTTTGAACAGCAGCGGCCATCTCGCAGGGTTTGCTGATAAAAAGGGGAGGGACAGGCTGCGGTCGGGGGTCTCCAACGAGACACCTGACGTACCCGCTGGCACCTTTGTGGTCCGCTCTTGTACAGCGCCCTTAAAGGTGTGCCAGACCAGCCCCTCGCGCTCTGCCTCCTCGGGGCACCTTTACTGAGGGGGAGCACGGACATTTGGATGGGCCCGTGGAGTTGGCCGTCATTACTGCTGCTTTTTTGGCATTGTCAGAACAATCCCTTTAAAATCCCAACTTCCCATGAACTTACCCATTCTGATCTGAATTTCGGGTGCAGGGATTCCCGCTGGCCACCCTAATCTCCCGCCTGGGCAAAGGATTCTTTTCATGCTGATGGCACAAAGGACTTTGCGGCGAGTTTTACACAGCATGCGCAAATGAACCAATCTTCTGTTCGCAAGCAGGAGGCGAGTTTTCTTTCTTTCTTTCTTTTCTAACTATTCAGTTCGTAGTGGTTTGTTCCTTTTACTCACTCAAGCTATCCCAGGGTAGAGAGTGAGTTTCTTGCCAAAAATAGAAGCATAGTCTACTTCTGGGGGGGAAACAGCTTTACTGTTCAGAAATAGCACTTTACGTTATGTAGCAATTCAGAACTGTTTATTATAGAGAAACATTACACTGCTGATAAAAACAATTTATAAGGTGAAATTATGCCCCAGGTTCAATGAGATTTGTCCATGAACATCTGAAAATAGAGTTTCTTTCCTGAAGGCTTGTGTTGCACAGTTCTTTGCTGCTGAACACCAATACCAGCTATTGCAGATATTCCTAAATGGAAAAAGTCGTAGTTGTTGCTATTGAAGGTAAAAATAAACTGAACAAGAAGCAGTAAAACTGATCTCAAAAAAAGAAGAAAAAATGGCTAGAAATAGTGTGTTCTTCTAAAGGAATGGTAGATATTTCTGATGTTCAAATGGGATTGTGTCTCTCAGGGGAGCTGATCTGACATCTCCCTTGACACCAGAGACATGGCATTTTCCAATCTCACATCACATCGTCCTCTTCCCATGCAGCAGAAGCAGATGTGTCTCGCACAGCTGCAGTGAGCCAGCACAGGCACCCTGGGCTCACCACCACCACCTCTGCATCCTCAGCAGGTTCCTGCTTTCAGACCAGCCTCTGACTCTCGGGCACTGGTGCAATGGAGCTTCCCTGCACACAAGCCCATTGGGGCTGTCATCGGCCAGCCAGGGAACCTCACCTGTCAATAGCCCTTGAGGAAGGATTCAAACATGAATTTGTTTTCTTTCTGCATGATAATAGCAGGAGTGTCTACATCTATCAGGCTGCAAATCCAGCATAGACACTCTTTTCTTGCCTTTTTTTTTTTAAGACATTGATCTTATGACACTGAAGACAGTAGGAACTGTGGGTTTTTGGTGTTAAAGAGGGAGTGATTGAAATCACACAGATCTGAGTGGCAAATTCCACTTCTCATTTTCCTGAGTAGAACTGTCCGTAAATTCAGGGGTTTGGGCCCTGTTCGAGCATTTTCTGGGTGAATATCCCACTCATTCCTTCTTGCCTTTTGTTAGAAAGAATCTTTTATAATCAATGCTAAATTGCTAATTGGGGAGGAGAAAATCCTCAGATTTTTTTCTCAAAATTATTTTATTTTGCAACAATTATTAAAAATTTCAGAAGTTCTTAATATAAAAAAAGACATACTTAGTCAAATATATTTGTATTTTCCCTAGCACTTAGCAGCTCCAGGTTTTATTTCCCCTGAAAGGGATGAAAGTTAGGTTTTGCATTTTTAAAATCTCAGAACTGTGTAATACTTGCAGGCTGTTTCAGCATGATCCTTCACAACTGCAATGCAGTGTCCATCTTTTTAAAAGTGCTTTAGTAACTTAAACAGTAGTATTAGCAAGGCTTGATGTAAAAAGCAAGTAATTACAGGAGTATAGTCAGTATTTCTCACACCAAGAGAAAATTAGCATGGTAATTAAATTCGTGTCTACTTTGTTTTGCAGCTGTATTTTTGCTAATCTAATCTAATAATCTTGGAAGGTTATAATTACTTGTCTTTTAAAGTGCATCTGGCATGGTGTGGCAAGCACAACTGATATTTGTTTTATTATAATTGGTGCCTGTGCAGTCATTTTGGAGTGCAAAGTAAAAAGAATCACCACTGAGGTCAGTCAATGATCATCCTCCTTGGTGGGCTTCAGGGAGGGTTTGGTTTTTAGGAGAAAGGGAGAAGAGACTTAATTTCTGATGTTGCGGCAACATTACTACATGACTTCGGGTATCCCATTTACTCTGTTCCCACTTCTTTCTTCTCTAGTTATTCCCACTTTGGTTCGTAAGAGGTGATGTATTTGAGAGTAAATTCAGCCAAACAAAGTTTCCCCACTGCTGAGCTGGACGATTCAGGGTTTAGGCACTTCTATTCACTGAGCTGAAGAGTTTATCTGGTTTTAAACCATTTCCTCTAGAACCAGCATAGAGCACAAGCTGACAGATCTTCCATTACGTTATTTAGCTGGGTGCTTGACAAGATACGGCCATAGATATCTGTGGAAGTTTCTGCTGGCTGCTCACTCCTTGCTCTGGGCTAATTTGGGTCCTGAATGAATGAGAAAGCCTTGTCAGCCCGATTCCTTCTGCTTATCAGAGCTGGCGTGAGCACTTGGGCTCGTGTATCCTCTGGATATTCAGTGCACTTCAGCCAGCTCTTCATCTTAAGTCCACAGGAGTTTTCCAAGATGATTATATAAATAGCTCTGTTGAAAACAGCAGCAGAAAAAGCATCTCTTACTGTTGTGTCTCTTCCAATTGTTTCCTCTTTACTAATCAGAATTTATTCCTGTCTTTAATAATAACATTAGCAGATGAGCAGCTTTATTGCAGGAGAATGAACTCTTTCTGCACGTCTCTTAATTTTGTGTAATGTGTTACAACAGTGACCAAATAGGACAGTATATTATCTGGTGAAGAAGAAAGTATTGTGTATTTAGTATTTGCTGTAAATACATTCTCACAGCAGTTTTCTTAGGAAAAACATATTAGTGCAGATCATCCTTTACTCATGCCGATGGTGCAGTCTAACACATTTACTAAATCAATAACCCTCTGAGGAGACAGGAGACAGTGTTCTTAATTAAGCATGGTAGTAAGGAAGGAGTGGTTGTGAGGATCTAAAAAAAAAATAAGCAAACAAATCCCTACCTCTGCCTTTCAGTCACAGATTCTCTCTGGAGTAGAGTTGCTTAATCTAAACCACTGAAAGCAATGCAATAGTCCTAAAATAGATATCTAAATCCTTCCTGTTTTCATTGACGCACTTCATGTAACTATTGCTATTTATGTGGCTATTTTTGAGCTGAGCTCAGTGTAAATGGCACAGTATTTTATGACTGAAAAAGCAAGTGAATGGGCAAACACCCAACAACAACATCAAAACCCTGGGGTTAATTGTCTGGTTGTCCAGTGCTCCACCTCTAACGCCCCCTGAGAGCAGGTGTTACCACCCACAGACCTCACCTGTAATCTGGGCTGCTTGAGCCAATGAGTGTTGGACTATAAATTTAGGCTTGAGCATATACTTATTTGAAAGCTTGTTATGTTTTACTCGACAACAGCAGATGTGCTCAGATTGCAGGTACGAGGCAGTGTGCAGAGGCGTGTAGTCCCGTCCCTGCACCCGAAATGACTAGCACAGATAGGAAAAGCAGCTGATGAATATCACTGAGAAGCAAAATTCCAGTGTCAGTGCAAACTAGAAACGACTCAGTTGCAACCACTCAGGTAATTTCAGATTTAAATGAACCAGAGGGATGAAATTTGATCTCTTAGTTATTGATAACTTTCATACCATTTTAGAAAAATCCCATTTGTTTCTCTCTGCTTCTGCAACAGTCAGGCTTCAATGCAGGAGAGGAAAAGCTCTGAATTTCTAAGGTTCAGTTTGGGAATTAAAACTCGAATAGCGTGATGCACAGTGTTATGCCCATTTGTGCTTTAAAAATAAATATCCCAAAATGCTTTTTAGATTCTGCCTTGTCTATTACTGAAACTAAAAGCATTCGTGCTTCCAAAATGATCCTCAGAGAGTCGCCTTGCATTTACAGAGATTTTGAGATTGGCAAGGAGCCACTGGACGACTTACTGAAAGTCACTGAAAGCTAGAAGTGATGTGAGGGTTGGACATGGAAGCACTATTTCACAGACTTTACAAGGCCAATTCAGATTTCACTTAGAGAGGAGAATGAGGACAACAATAAAGCATGCTTCATTAGAAAATAAATACATTGTTCCCAAAAGATCCATATTACTACTTCTATACCTAATGTAATTCTTCCACATGAAAACAATCCCCAAAACAAAAAAAACCCGCCAACAATTCTGCTAGCTGTTGAACAAAGCTATCACGAGGAGGATAGTCAGAGTGCAAACACCTAGCTACGTGATTCGTTTCTGCAGAGGTTAAGGCTGGAATTACGAACTACAATGAACAAGTTTTTCTTTTTCTTCACACATTTCTTTTAAATTATGCAGTCTATTTGCTCAAAATTACTTGCCGTTTCTTAAAAATATTGTTTTGGTTTTTGAACAGAACACAAGTGATTCAAAGCAAGGGTTCACTACTCAAATGTCGAAAGCCTTGGTGTGGTTAGCTTCTGAAGCGATGCGATATTGTTTCTGGTGGCTGGTTGGGTAATTTATGTAATCCAATGAATTGCAAATTGCAAACACAACAATGGAGAATTAGTGCTATCTTTGAAAGTCTGACTCCTCATCCCTGTACGCCTCAAGTTCTCCATTTACAAGTGGTGATAATAGTGTGCAGCACAGGGGAAGGATATATGCTTTTCTGCTGAGGTGCTGTGGGGACTATTGAATGAGATGATGTTTCTGGCAAGAGCCATCAGGAAGAGCTCTGCTGAACTGCAGCACGTGCAGATGACATTTTTTTTAAGCTGCAGCTTTAAATTCAGCCCAATTTGCTTCTTCATAGCATCTGAGTTTGGTCCCCCACACTCCTCAGTTTCTCTCAGAGCATTGAAGTTGACTGGCACTTTTACAAGATCTTAGCAGAAAAAAGTTGTGTGTTGGCTGTTTTGGTTAAAGCACGGGAACCAAACTAAAGGAAATGCAATCAAGAGTCACATATTAGGTGTGTGGCCACACCTTGTGCCTGTAGAGGAGCTGGGAGCTCCAGTCGGTGCCTGCCCTGAGGGCAGGGGCAGGCTGCATTTAGCCACAGCAGCGCCACCATGCTGGGGAGCACCAGGTCTGGGTCAGGAGCTGCTGTTCCTCTCCCTGGTCGAGGGCAGCTTGTGGGGCAGGGGAAACCCCTCACTTGGTCTCAGTTTGGCAGCCAGCTTAGAGGACTATGTGACCCCGCACACCTTGCCTGCGCCTGTCACTAGGACACCATGCACTTGTCCCAGACTGCCTTCATTTCTCCTCCTGGCACCTCGCTTCAGTTTGCATATAACCTGAAGCATATGATGGCTCATCAGTTCATCAGCAGAGGTGACATACATAGGAGTCACGTAAAGCCTCAAAGGTGAAGTCAACATTTAAATTCGCTTAGTTTGTAATCTCCATGCCTGGCTGGGAAGCAGGCGAGAGGTGGCTTTGAGAGCAGCAGCTGCCCAGCACCAGCCCTTGCAAGTGAAATTAAGTCATGCTGGGGCGAGGGGTACACTTTCCAAGAACACATGATTTTTTTGGTTCTTTTGAATAAGATATTTTATAACAATAATCTGCCCTCTTCTGAAGCACATGGGAGGTGTTTTTGTGGGCCACTGGCTGGGCAGGATGTAGGGAAGCAGGTGGAGAGGGGAAAGTGCCACTGATTAGGCTGAGTTATTGGCAATTTTACCTTTAGTTCTTACAGAAAAAGGTGTCCACGTCAATAAAGGAAGTGAACCAAACATAGTGTTACATCAGTATACTGAAATGCACAGGACCACATAAGGGACAACCAGTACAAAGAATGTACTTGAAAAATAATGCTACTACGACTGATGAAGCAGGTTTGGTATTAGTATAACTGGATAGAGGATTTGGTGGTCTAAACTAGAGGCAAATGCTATTTAAGGACAAGCCAATCTTGCAGACTCTCACGTGTTACCTGTTACAGATCCCAGAGGTGTGTTCACAACACCTGCCTAAAGTCTGCAGAGCAACAGGCATGCTGGATGCACGGCAGCTTTCCTGGCAAGCATTTGCTTGTAATCCTCTGGTTTGGCTATATGATGGGAGTTGCTGTTTCTGTATTACACTAAGCACACTAGATTCGCTTTGTCACCAGCATTTTGTGCAGGAAAGACTGTATGCTAAACTGACTTTTGGCAGGGTTCAGAGGAGAACAGCTGTACAGCCAATAATTAATTCCATAATTGCTTTAACCTAGACCAAAACTGAGACAAACCTTAGACAGGAACACAGTGCTGCCAATGCTGCGATCAGCTGTCTGTGTAGCCAGGAAATGCTTATGAAATAGGTTTCCCTGCACCAAGAAAGAGCTCAGCAGACCTGAACCCCATCATTCAAACTGCAACAGGGCCTTTTAAAAGTAATATTTCCAAAACACTACTACGATTAGCTTCCCTGCAAAAGTTAGCAAATGCTCCACACTGACTGAAGAAGCCGTGAAGGGTAGAGATGCTCGTTCACAGCTGTGTCCCTTGTGGGAGAAGCTACTGCCCATCCTTGGCATCTGGAAGCCTGCTGGAGAATACAAACGTTTTCTTTCCATAGTTTCTGCCTAGATGCTCCCTTACCACAGGCTGCTTGGATGTTGCCAGACCCTCAACTGAGGTTGAACTTCCTCTAGACAGAGACACACCAAGAAACAGATGTACTTTTTTCAGTATTTCTTTGGGTTTTAGATATTTCTGCCAAAGTTACTTCCAAACGGACCGACGTCAGCAGGTGGTTTGCGCATGGTTTCGGATCCAGCTGCGCAAGTCCTTCTTGTTGGTGTAAAAAGCATGTCCCAGCAATGACACACATAGCCTCTTGCATTGGCCTGATGCTCAAGGCCTCTCATTTAGCTGAGCAGTATTTGTAGGGTCACACCTTCCCCTGTTCCAGATCTGCAGGATGTTCTTGTGCTGCAGCTTCCCAGGGATGCTGGCAGACACCCACACGGGGCAGCTCTTGCCGACCAGCTCTGGGAATAGAGGGGGGGCTCCACGCACAGGCAAGGCTTGTTCCCTCACAACACCTGCTCACAGTCGGTTATTTTCAAAACTTTGAGTGAGATTTTTAAACTGTGTGTTATCAGCACAGTGCAAAGAAAACATATGGCAAAAGCTCCATGCAATGAGTGGAATATGCAGCTGATCGTGAGCTGAAGATCTTGAGCTCAACTAATCTGTTCAAATGGGTACTGTTGGCTTAGCTGTGGCAGTTTTCTTATGAGATTCTTCAAATAACTGCATAAATAAAGTAGCTAACATATTTTTTCAATGCCTTTGGGTATCCACCTTGGATTTTAATTTTCTGCCTCATAGAAAATGATGTTTGTATATTACAGTGGTGAAACATCATCAAAATATCTTTACATGATACATAAAAAAGAAACCATATAGCAGAACAGAGCAAACCATCAGTAACCGCAATACCAACTATACAGCCTTTCATTGCAGTGCTACTTGCCAGTAACGATGCCTTGCACATATAATTGCTAGTTTCTAAATGTATTACTGGCTTTCAGGGGGAATTACTCTAGAAATGATCCACAACAATTTTTCTGTATCTCATTTGTAAAAGTTCCGCAAGCTTTGCCCTTTTTCTTTGCTGTGAAATCAGAACGAACTGCTGGTGTCCCACTGAAAAAAATGAAGGCACTCATGCTCTCAATCTGAATGCTGATATTTGTAATGACACCTTCAACAGTCTCATTAAAGTGCTGTTTCTGGACAAGTGCTTATCATGAAAAAAAATTATATATATATTACATATATGACACAGCTGGTGAGTGAGCCAACTAGGGAAGGTCAGCAGAACTGCTACCTCAGACTTCTGGAGGGCAGACTTTGGCCTGTTTTGGAGACTGGTTGACAAGAGTCCCTTGGGAGGCAGTCCTGAAGGGCAAAGGAGTCCAGGAAGGATGGACATTCTTCAAGGAGGAAATCTTAAAGGCACAGGATCAGGCCATCCCCATGTGCTGAAAGATGAGCCAATGGGGAAGACGATTGACCTGGCTGAACAGAGAGCGTTGGCTGGAACTCAGGAAAAAAAAAAAAAAAAAAAAGAAGAGTTTATAATCTTTGGAAGAAAGGGCATGAAATTCAGGAGGACTATAAGGATGTCGTGGGGTTGTGCAGCGAGAAAATTAGAAGGGCCAAAGCCCAGCTAGAATTTAATCTGTCTAGTGCCATAAAAGACAATAAAAAATGTTTCTATAAATACATTAGCAACAAAAAGGGGCTAAGGAGAATCTTCATCTTTTATGGATGGGAAGGGAAACATAGTGACAAAGGGTGAGGAAAAGGCTGAGGTACTTAATGCCTTCTTTGTCTCAGCCCTCAGCCTTTAACAGCAAGACCAGCTGTTCTCTGGGTACCCAGCCCCTCAAGCTGGAAGACAGGGAGCAGAATGAAGCCCTCATAATCCAAGGGGAAATGGTTGTCCAGCATTGGAACAGGCTGCCCAGGGAAAGGGTTGAGTCACCATCCCTGGAGGTATTTAAAAGAAATGTAGATGTGGCACTTAGGGACATGGTTGAGTGGCGGACTTTCCAGTGCTAGGTTAACGGTTGGACTTGATGATCTTAAAGGTCTTTTCCAATCTGAAAGATTCTATGATTCTATATATTATATATGTAGAAGGAAAAATTATTTACAAGTATTTATATGTATGTATTTGCAGTCCCTCACCATTACTCACCGGCAGCCAGGTGCACAAGGGTGCCATTTAAATGGCTCCAGGCTACTGTGGAAAGGGTAGGGGTGAAAATGGAATTGTGATTGTATGAAGAGATGATGAAAAATTTCTGCCTACAATGAGAAGATGGCATATTTACTATGGCTGTCTGCTCTGTAAGTCAGTCACTGGCAAGAATCAAGAAAGCTTAGTAAACATCCATTACCTTTTAATTTAAACTCTATTTAGTGCACTTCAAATACGTAAGCTTATGAAACCAGCGGTTTGGTTTTGGCCTCTCTTGACCAGTTAAATGCATATGATTTATGTATTTAAAGGAATTTAAAATACTGTAAACAAAGGGGCGGTTCCTTCTCTGACAGTGTCAGTCTAAATGGGGAGTAAGTTTCAGTTTCATTAATGCTTGTCAATAGCATACATGAGTACAGATTCCATCTTTACATGCTATAATCCGTGAAGTATTGTTAATTCATTATCTGGTGGACTAATGAACAACAGACATGTCTGTCTTGTTCACTGCTACTTCATACTTACACTATGCTTCCCAGAAGTAATACGCTCTATTCTAAACCGGAGTTCTGGAATTTATTATTTTTTTCCTCTTGTTTCTGATCACCACAACTATTTTTCATAAGCAGCCTCGTTACTTTAGTTTGTGCCAGCTATGGAGAAAGGATAATGGGGGGGAAAATACATCACAAATATGACAATGGTAATAGCTGCATGAATGTCCTTTTCTGATGAACTGCATTTAGCTCTCCAATTTTTTGCAAAGTGCAGAAATAATACTTCACTGGAACAGGTCATAGGAAAATTGACTATCTAGTAAAAGATGAGAGGTACCACAAAACAGATGTGTTAGTAGCACAATGACTGCTACTGCTGTTGGAATGCAATGGTAGCAACCCTTGGTACTATTGTCCATGTTTTGTAGAGCTAAATCAGCAATTGAAGTCCATATGCCCTGGGAAGTGCACACCAAAAGCTTTGGTCCCTACCTTCTATTCCCTTCATTTTCTTTCTATTTTAAGAGATCTTTTACAAATAAAAATATAATCAATTCTTACTATGCATGGTGCTAACCATATGAAGGCACACGTCACCCCTATTTGTGACTTTCACCACGTGTGGCATACTTACCTGTGGGCAACAAAACTCAGCTGAACTCAGCACTCTGGGTGCCCCCAGGGACAGACCAAAGGAGGGGGTGCCCAGGACCAGACAGGCACTTTCATCACCCACAGCCAGGGCTGCACTGCAAGGGCCAGGTATGGCTCCCCTGTGCTGCCCTGTTGTCACCACCGAAGCAGTTGAACATTGTCAAACATCTACTCCAGAACACCTCTTTTTTACCCAATGAAGGCTATTAATAGAGTTAATAACATGGTCACTCACTGCAAGCAAGCTTAAAATTAAGTGTTGGAAATTTGTTACTGCACCTAATCTGGTTTTCACATTTCTGTAAGATACAGGATGACTAAAATTTTTGTAGTGCTGAGTTTTACCTGTTCTGTAGTGCTTTACACTTGTTTTTTTATCTAGATGTATGATTTGGGCTGAACAAATATTTGTATTTCTTTTGCTTTTCCTATTAACTGGTTTTAGAGTAGCTCATTTAAAATAATTAGTAAAAATGAAATCTCATTAATAAAACAGAGATGACAGGACACAATTATGTTGAGATTCACGTCTGCTTGCATCAAGAAGAAAAAAATATAGTTAAAGATTTGCTCCAACTCAAATCCTGAGAGGTTGCAGCTTCAGTTTTGACTCACCTCAGTGACACTGGCACAGAAGGCAGAGCCCAAATGACACCCTTGTGCCTCCCATGAGGCCTATGGGTTCAGCAGTTCAAAGCAAGGGAATAGAGTGAAGGTCCGATCCTGCGAGCTTTTATCCAGGGAGATTCTCATCACACCTGTGAGAGAATTAAGTTAAACAGGTCAACTGCATGGTTAATGTTTTGATTGATTTTTTCACTAAGGAAAGCAGTAGGCAGATGTCTATAAAACATGTCTAGGCTTAATCTAGTTGGCCACTGGATGTCACTGATGGCCTCAGAAATACAATGATAGTATGCAAAAAAACCTGTGAACAGGTACTAAAAGATGTACATTTGAAGGAGAGATTAACAGTGTCTCATTAGCTTTGAGAGATGTTCTTAATGGAGTTTTTAAGTCCTTGGTGCAAACGAGTGCGAAACTTTCTCACTGTGGTAAAACAATCATGGTTTCTTCATACAGTAAAAGAATAAAATACCTAACATTTCCATAAGCTGGTGTCGAACCTCGTTATGATCATGAATAGTCAAATTTGTGAGAGACGAATTGTATCTGAAACTCATTGAGGTCAAAGGCAAACATTCTGAAGAGTTTAAAATGCTTAAAAGATTTTTTTTTTTTCAGTTAGTTCATTTCTTCCCCCTCGTACAGTCCCCCTTTAACTCTGAATGGAAACTGCCAATCTATCAAAAAGAAAGATCATATTTGAGAGATGCCTGAGCCAGCCTGAAGCAGGAGGTCCCAAAGGTCTTATTTTGTTGGCTCGGGAGTTTAGGTAATTCAGAAAATCCTCTGGCATTTTGGATGCTCACCCACACTGAAAGGAACTCCTGCATTTGGGGAGATTTGCTAGTTGTCACTACCTTTATCTAATGTACCCTAAACTGACAGGAAAGAAAATTGCCTTTGTTTTGACGTTAGTGTCTAATGCCTTAGTCCTCTAGTGAGGGAGAAGAAAGTCTCCACTAAATCAAGCTCAGACTTGTGCTCTGCAGAATGGTTTCACCATTGCTAAACATCTGCTGGGCCTGTTAGTAACTAAAACATATTTCTGGAAAGGGCAAATATGATTGTTATTTCCCTACTTTTTCTTGGGATAAAAGTTAAGTGAGGTTGCATGAGACTGAGAGCGGAGTTACTGCTGTCGGAGTACCTCAGCAAAAAGAAGTGACAACTGCTAATGGTGACTATGTGAAAAATATCTTCATTAAACATTTGAACACATCCAGTGTTGGCCAAGATATTTCCAGAAGACAAAGCATCCATAGGCTGAGCTGAGTTCCTAGCAATACTAGGAAGATAAGGCTCATGAATGCATGCTGAAGAGCCAGAACACTGCTGAAACCAAAAATTCAGGGGTTAATTTTCATACTAAGCTCACATTTAGAAAAACATGAAACAGATGTTCATATCAAAATATGGTATTTTTCCGTAAGAGCCAAACATGAAAAAGAAGTGAAGTTAAAGCATGCATGCTAATAGCTCCTTTCAAATAGTTTAGTCTTTTTCAAATGCATAGATGTTCAGAAAATCTCAGTCTAAGCAATTCTGGGTAGCGTAAAAAAAGTCTCTCCTGGCTTAAGCTAGCAGAGTTGCTGCTTTGTCTCAACAGGAAAGAACTTTTCTCTTGGGGTCTTCTGTCTCACCATTGAATTCTTGTGCTAAATTAACTTATTAATCGGCATGTACATGTGTCTGTGTATATAAGGATAACATATGGCACACAGGCGACCTGCACAGGGAGATACTGACCACGCCAAGGCTGCTCACAGAAAGAATGATGTGAAAAGTAGTTAGAATGGTCCTTTGCCAGGTCCCTCTATAATCAAAGCTACAGCAATAGTCAGACATGACACCATAAATGAGAAATGTAGCACAAATAATACAGAATCAACAATGTGTTGTACTCAGCATTCTTCCAGCTGTATTAGTGCTTTGGTCACCTGACACCTGGGGCAGCCCCTGGATCTCTGCAGGCTCTGCAGCTGCTGCCTTCGCCGTGGCTCACCAGACTTTGGATGCAGCTCTGGTGGCTGCATGTGTGAATTCCTGTCTGTACGTCCAGCTGACTTCCAGATAGACACTGTAGCAGACTGGAGCTGCTCCTGCTATTTTTGTAAACCTAGAGAATACTTAAAAGTAGAAAAATGCATAATTGTTTTGGGTAAATCAGCTCCACTGACACTAGCAGCTTTGTGAATGATACTGAAGATACTGCTTGTGCAAGCATGTTTTTGACTTTTGACAACATCTGCTCAGAACTGCTCTGGTTTAATCTAACTGCCCCTCACCATTTCTGCTGGCTGCAATTCTTTATGCAGAATATTTTTTCCAGCTGTGTTGACTGTGACTGGATCTTTCAGAGATTGTGGACATTTTCTTTCTGTTTTCTTCTCCCTGCTTGGCCTGTAGGGTTCAGCTTTTCCTCTTCAGGTTTTCCTCCAGCTTCTCAAGGCCATGCAGATTTAGCTCCATGAAGGATTTACACATTTAAAACCTCAACAGGCAAAGGCCGACCAGAGGTCCATCAAGAGCTGCATTCTGTCTCTGATGTTACTGATAGCAAGGCGATTGTGCCCTACCCAGCCCACCCTTCTGTGCTTGCCACTCTGCGCCACTGACCAGTTTTTGGTACCCTTTTCTGCACCTTTTCTGGATCCACTATTTTTGAAATGTAGGACACCAGGATTGTACCCTGTATTGAAAATATAGGTATAGAGTTGTTCTCAGTTTTGTTTTTCTTTCCTAATAATTCCTTACAGTCTCGCTCGACTGTGGACTGATGTTCTCCTAAACACATCTATTATGGCTCCAGGTCTCATTCCTTGGGAGTGCTATTAAGGACTTCAGTGCCTTTCTTTAAGCCTGTGCAGGGCTATGTGTTCATTGCCATTTTAGCATCCAGCCACCCGGTGCCATACAGAACTTCTGAAAATGTTTTTGTTATCTTTCAGAATCTGGTATCAGTAGCAAATGTTGTCAATCCATTTGTTATTCCTCTTCCAGTTTATGGTGGTTGCAAAGCCAATTTCCTCTAGTTAGGGACTTTAACAATTTCTGGCATTTTATTTAAGATTTGCAGGAGGTTTGCAGAATCTGTTTTTTATGCTTTGGTAGTAAAGAGTCTGGCCAATTTAAGTTGGTCTCTGGTATGATAGTTATATGTGGTCCAGTGACCCCCACCAGGGTCAGTGAACCATCTAGGATACCTTGTGTGAGAAATAGGGGTGCCACACGAGGAATGCCCATATCTATCACAAGACACTACAACTGCACGTATTGCTGCGACTGATAGGTGAAATGGGAGCAGGAAAGAGCCCACCTTCCCATGGTTATGAAGCCATTGTGTTTTTAAGTGGATTAGGCTGAATAACCTAACTCAAGATGCTCCAAGAGCTGTGCCAGGACACACTTTTGGTACATTACAAAGACACTAGTTCAAAATTCATGGCATTGGGTTCTAGCAGGATAGCCAAGGCAGTGTGCAACTCAGTTCAGGTTTGCTGCAGAGATCGTATCCAAGCTTAAAGGAGATAAGGACTGTAGTGTGGGCATTTGCTAAGCCTAGGGAAGGAGACCGTGCATTGGCACAGTAAGCAGTGAAGTCACAGGACTTGTGCACACAGAGATTGGGAAAATTACAATAGTTGGGCAAGGGGGAAGAAGGAGGGACCAGGTACAGTCTTTGTAAGGACCAGGCTGACTTTGAGAGCTGCTTCCTTCATTTTCTACTGTCAATTGGTACTGCTAACACAGGTCTAAAACACATCTCGCTTACTTACTTTGCTATGGAACTTGAGACTAAAGCAAGAAACTGAATAGGTAATTATAAAGTGGGGTTTTCTTGATAAAAAAAAAAAAAGGAAAAAGTACCCAGCTGATGCTCTCTCACACCAGGTAATACTCTTTTAGAGACCAGTTAGTCTTACGACAGAATGCAATGCTGTCCAAAGAAGCTGAGCTTGCTCTGAAAGAATAAAGTTGAGTGCCAGAAACACCACAGTTGTGTTGGAATAGTCCTTGGTCTGGCCAGAGCACCTCTGCATGCTCCTGTGTTTTCTTCCATCTGCACATTGCTATTCCTGGTCTCCTGAATCAAATATCAAGCCAGTGCCTTAATCTAAATAAGACTGCTAATAAGAATAATAATAAGCACGTTATAGGTCCTGGTCCTGGACTTAGGCCAGGCTTCCACTACAAACTGCAGTATCAATCAAAGAGTATTATCCCTTGTTGTGTCAGCAAAAGTCCCTGCTGTGGATTTAGTTATGACAAAACTGAGTATTCACCAGGGTAGCTTATTTCACCCATATTACGCAGCAAAAGTGCAGTTTTGCCAGAATAAACATGTCTACGCCAAGTGCTAGGACAGTTCTCTAGAAATAGCTGCACCGGGAAAGTACTCTGCTATGGCCCAGGTTTAGGCACAGGGAGATGGGGAGATCCTGCCCCAGCACAGATAAGACTGTGAGGCATAAGGTCAGACAGTGAGAGACTGGGAAATGTCCCAGTTCCTAACATTACTGTCTCCTTGCCTTAGTAACTATGAGGTATTGGCAACTCGAGACATGCTGCCTCATGCAGAGGAGCTACGGGCCAAGGGAAGCTAACTATTTCTGTCTTGTTTAATTTGACCGCTTAAACAGTTAATCCCTTTGCAATGTCATTTTTTGGCGTAGATACCACATCTGTCTATTTCTAAAAAGATCTTTTTACTAATGCAGCTTTTTAATATACGAAACAGTTTGCATCAGATTACAGTGCCTTAGCAGCAGCAGACCGCTATCTGTAGGCATGCATCTGGACGGACACACGGACATATGCATCCACACGTGCACATTACCTCTAAACATCTCTGCTCTGTCCCATCTCCTAGTTCTTTGCTGTGATGCCTGATTTTGCCTCTTGGCTCCCCATCAGAAACAAAGCAGAACATGCGCCGGGCAAGTTGTATTCCTGTGTGCTAAGATTTTATGTACAAAATCCAAGGTGTAGCAAATAATCTATGAGATTTTTTATTTTCTCAGCTTTTTTATCTTCTGTTTCTCTGTGTTGCTGTCTTACTCAAGCATGTTTAACCTAGGCTCTGCTTTGCTTTAAACCCACCCTTACTTGCAAATACTGGACATACTGGAGAGAGATCAGTGAAGGGCCGTGAAGATGATTAAGGGACTGGAGGACCTCCCATATGAGGAAAGGCTGAGAGAGCTGGGACTGTTTAGTCTAGAGAAGAGAAGGCTCACGAGAGATCTCATCAACATATATAAATAGCTGAAGGGAGCATGTAAAAAAGACAGAATCAGACTCTTTTCAGTGGTGCCCAGTGACAGGACAAGAGGCAATGGGCACAAACTGAAACACAGGAGGGTCCTTCTGAACATTAGGAAACATTTTTTACTGTGAAGGTGACTGAGCACTGGCACAGGTTGACCAGGGAGGTTGCAGAGTCTACATCCTTGGAGGAGTTTAAAAGCCCTCTGGACATGGTCTGGGGCAACTGGCTCTAGGTTGCCCTGCTCGAGCCCAAGATTAGACCAGATGATCTCCAGAGCTCCCTTCCAACCTCAACCGTTCTGTGATTCTGTGAAATAGGATAGTAGATTAGTACTCGTATTAGGTTCAGCAGGACGTTAGTCCAGGAAATGAGTTTTCCTTCTTATTTTGTAAGAAGTTTGTGACAACTGCAGGGCACATTGAAATAATTTAAACCTCTACAGTAACAGCCACTGGAGTAGACATTATATAAGAAAATTACTTTCATAATTAATATCAACATGCACAATCCTGATGCTAAAGAAGCAGCATCTGTAACTAGAAAAACAGACAAGAACAGCAGTGGATTTCTCTTCCACGATTCTTCTACTTATCCCTGCATGAAAGTGATGAAATGTCAGCTGGCTTTGCACGTGTGAAAAGATCTTGCACAGAGGACTCATGTCTAAGAACGTGCATGTGGTGTTTTTATAGCAAAAATAATGTTGGTTTGCAATGCCTAGCTGGGTAGTATTTTTACTAGAGCTGTGAGAGTTTAAAAAAAACAACTGAGAAGACATGCATGTGTGTGTCTTTTTTCTCCCTTCTTTTTTAAAGAATTTAATTTATTTTTAATCCATTCTGAAATAAGGACTGAAAAGAAAGGGAAAGGCAGAAGAATGTAGACAAAGAGGGGAATGAAAACTGAGCATAATTTAAATAGGAAAACTGAGTTTCACCTGCAGTTTAGTTTCATCTATTTTTTTTTTTTTTTTAAAGTACATACAAGTAATGGGCCATGGGAAGGTTATGGAGTAACAGAGTAGCTAGAGTCGGCTGAAAAGACATTTAATTTGGAATTATATTGTGGGGTGTATCTTGTTCCCTGGGTCAAACTTGGGTGCATTCTTTCGGTGGAACGCATTCCGTGGCAGCTGACACATTATTCTCTGGCTATTTCTTGTGAAATTAAAAGAAGTGTGCAAGAAAGATGTTTTGAGATAAAATTTGAATGGAGATACTAGGTTTTAGCAGTGAATTCAGAAACATGCTTTCAAGGGTTAGGGAAGACAACCTAAAACAACAAATCTATACGGCAGAAAAAAACCCCTGTAATTAAATTGTTATTATAACAGAAAACTGTTATTAAACTGACACTAATCAATTTACCTTCTAAAAGAACAGATGTAAATATTTCATTATATTTCACGTCTCCAACTCCAATGCCACACTATTTAATTATTTATATGTACCTTATAAACCAGGTATACTTGATATGTCGTTCACTATTCTGTGTTGATTCATTGTTTGGGGTCTAGTAATTAAAAGATAAATGCTCTACAGATTGACTTCAGTTATTCTATTCTGGGCTTGTTAATGCATTAGC
Source organism: Tauraco erythrolophus (assembly GCF_009769465.1). NCBI lineage: Eukaryota > Metazoa > Chordata > Aves > Musophagiformes > Musophagidae > Tauraco > Tauraco erythrolophus. The sequence continues at coordinate 15,135,192 of NC_141476.1, forward strand.
TGTGTATTCTGATTCCAATGACATAATGGTTTCTGTTAAACACTGAATAAAATCCCTTCAGGGAAGCCAGCTAGGGGCCCATGACTTACAGAGTGTGAGGTACCTGCAGATGATTGATTAAAAAAAACTTTGTAGTTTTGGGCTAAGGAAGAATTTTAAAACAGTTTCCAGTTACAAAATCATTGGATTGTTTTAGATGTCAGTGAAAATGTTTGTTCCTGAAACTAACTTTGTCTTTATTATACATTTGTTTCATAAATTAGAAGAAAAGATCTAAGGTAAATGTTGAGCTCATCTGGTTTGTAACAGAAACCATGACTATGGTGGATAGAGTACAAGGATGAGCTCATTCAAGAATTCTTCTGAAACAATAATTTATCATCTAGGTAATTTTAAAGGTTATTCATGTCATTGCAAGGGTGGCAGAAGCAGGCTTTTTAAAACCTATTTTTTGTAGTATCCTAGTAAGTTGATGCCTAAAATGGAGATTTTGCTAATGACAGACTTCCCATCTTGTAAATATTGGGTAAAAATTTTTAGTACAAAAATCTGTACTGAAATGGATCATAGAAAATCATCTCTTCTTCCACTAGACAAGGATGACTTCCAGTATCATTAGCAATTGTTCCTGAGAAGATTCTGTTTCGGATTATATTATATATACAATGGGAATTTATTTGAGGTTTCCCAAGTTTACTAGTTCCATTCCCATGAGCTAACAGACAGTAGATCAAGTGCTTAACAGTCAAGTATTCCCATGGCAAATATCCACCAACGTCCCTTTCATCTGATGCAATGGCATAGTGCCCATTGTTCTGCTTCATCATTCTCTTTCAGTGTGTACAGTGTTCCAGGAAAGGGCCATATCATGTATTAGACTATGCGGGAGACATTAAGCCTAATCTTTAAAACCTTATGGTTCTGTTTCGTGTTTTGCTGACCACTGGAAACAATTACAGGACAGACAACACATGAGAATGTCTTGACAGCTTCTTCAGTCCCTTTGCACTCAATTGCTGGGTGAGTCTTTACGTTTTTGTTTATTATAATCACAGTTCAAAGCGTATGTTTGCATCAATATCCTGAAGATGAGCAAGAACCAGGCAACCAGTGGTCAAGGTGACTGTCATTAGGTATCTATCAACTAGGTAAAATATACTTCTAAACAGACATTTTCTTATTTCTATCATTATGCCAGGCAATACATTAACAGCCACTGATACTCATTTATCTGCATTTTTTGTGCTTGCCATTGCTGAGAGCTCAGAGCCCTCATGCTGATTATAGTTATCGCATCTTTATAAGCATAAATAGTAAAGTTTACTTGCTACTGGGAAACATTTTCATAATCTTGGCTTTTGCTAACAAGTTTTCAAAACAAGATTTGGGCACCCATAGAAAATAAGAAAATAGATGAAGTTAGTGATTTTATATGAACGTTTCCAACAGACACCGTACCTTTCGTTCTAGAAAAGCAGAGTCTCTACAGAAGGTGCTTTCACTGGAACGCAAGAGCCGGATTCAGGAATGTACAAATACCATAAGGAAGGCTGAGCTGTTCAAGGAATTCAGGAGCTTCTGAGGGATAGTTTGAAGATGAAAGTCTAGAGGCTGTGGAAATGAAAGGGATGACAACTGAACAGTATAAAAAAAAGGATTAAAAAACCCAGCTAGTCAGGAAACTAAGCTGAAGGAGAGAAAGCCAATTTGCATGCAATTTCTTGAGGCAAAGGGAAAAATGCTAAACCAGGAGGATGGCATTTACTTTGCAGACTGGTTCCAAATGTTGACTAGAAACCAGATATTATTGAAGATTCTCCCACCTATAAGCTACTGAAACTGTGACCAAGATGTGTGCTGCTGTTGCCAGAGCTCAGGAACAAAGCTTGTGATGCTATTAGCTGGAGAAATTCTTGTCAAAGGAAAGGAGAAAAATCCCCAAACTTTAGATCTTCAGAAACATGTTTCTCCATTGTCCTCAATTAAAAAGGGTAAGGAACTATAGCAACATGTTCGTTGGTGACCAAAGCATCAAAACTAATGAAGACATAGGGATGGAGCTAACTAAATTTTTAAAGTTTAGCATACAGTGAGCAGACACTATAATTCTAACTGAAATAAGACAGACAAGACTCATGTCTAACTGCTTCCATAAGTCACAATTTATATGTGTTCCTAAATTTTCCCACTAATATTTCTCATGTCCTGGATATTGGGGATGCTTTACATCTTGTGAGACTGGCAAGATGGTGTCATGGCATCAAATCAGACCAGTCATGTGATAGCTAAACAGGATAAATGCTGAACAGAAAAGGAGTCTCCAGATGTATTAACAGGGATAGCTGTAAAAGTACTTACAGTGTGCTTTTCAAAGGTTTGGTCTCTGTTTATTTTTTAATAAACAACCTAAAATAACAGTACTTGCTGAGACTTTTGCAAATGTCTTTGCTCTAAAGTGGCATGAAATTCAAAGAAAACTCAGATGTTCTGCAGACATTATTATTGATGGCTCTACTTTAGGCTTTGACTTCATATATATTTCATGCAATAGATCTGTCCCGCTCTAATTGACATGTAAAAAGGCAAAAGCAAAGAAACATTAGAACCTCTAAATTTCTTGAATTATAAAAAAATACTGGATTTCATCAGAACTTTTTGTTCAAAGGTAGTTTGGTTTTCATGTTCCCCGAATCAAAGAAAATTTCTTTGGATGCATTTTTTAAAAATTAGTTTAATCAGACTGTATTCTGAACCTTTGATCTGGTGTGCCTGTGTCTGCTTTCTTAAAATATCTCATACATAGAAGCCTTTTGATGCTTTGAGAATTTTACTTGAAATAACAAACATATACAGCTAAATTAATGTGAAATCCTGTTCTCTTTGAGCATGGACATTGAATGAGACAAAGAAAAGGTCTGGTATGTTTGTACATAGTATTTCCAGAACGATTCAGAAAACCAGTACCTTGCTATATCTTGTCTGAGACTGTCTTTGTATAATTTCTTTATAAAAATAGCAGATTCTTGCAAAAATAAGCAGCGATGTTCACCTCGTCTCTTAGCACTCCTTTCTATGTAAGGTTCCAGGTAGCCTTATTACACTAAGCAGAGGAACTTGTCTAATGTATAACTGTGCACAAAAGTGAAGTAAAGAGAATAAAATAAGAATGGGCAAACTCTAGAAGCAATTTAATGTTTCTTTTGCATATGTGAATGATGATCCATTCTTGGCTCAAGAATAATATAAATACACATTCCTCAGAAGAGATGAAGGATTGACGTGGATTTTTCAAGGAATTTTTTTTTAAAGAGGACATCTTGTTGAAAATGAGTGAAATAAATTACAGCTGGTAGGTGTATATTCTGTCTCTATCATTCAAATGTCTGAATAGTGACTGTTTTAGTAGGAAAAAAAACATGGCAGTTATTCAGGCACTGAACTCATATGCTGTTTATAATTACTTATACACTGTAGTTCTTTAAGAATAAATTATGATAGCAGAGGTTACCATCAAGCAAAAATAAAAGTATATTAAGCACTACATATATAGCAATCATTATTTTGCAAGAACTGATCTTACTACAGATTAAGAAGTACTCGAGTCTCTTATTGGTCTTCAACAAATCACAGATTGTTCATGCTTAACTACATACTGCCAGAAACAGTGCTGGCATACTCCTGTGTTTAGGCTGTACGTTCATACTCCATTAAGATCCCTGGCAAAAGTGCAGGCACAGATAAATTGGCTTTTTTGTGTATCCACCTCAATTTGTTGGCCTGCCAAAAGGATGCTTGCTGACAGATGATGTGGGTATTGCAACTTAAAAGATGTAAACAAAGAAAACTGGGCTGTATAAGGGTAGCAGATTAGAAGACTGATCCTGGCTCAAGTGTGATAATGTGTTGCTCTGTGGGAAGCCCTACTCATTTCATCGGGTTGGAATAAAGTAACAGTCAAATTTGCTATGACAAAATTAAACCCATATGCTAAATTCATTAATTTTCTGCTCATTTTGAATCAGAAACACAGCTGTAGTAGACCTGTCCCACATGGGTCATGAAGCAGCTGACAGACTTGCTGGTAGACCTCTTTTCTCTCAAGTTCATCCTGACCCAAGTGGGGTCCAGCACTGTCCCTTCCTCAAAACCTGGCACGCACCCAGGCTGCATCTCTCTGCTCTAGAAATGGAGTATCTCAGTCCTACCGCTGAAGGCTTTGGGCCAGTGTTCCTCTTGCAGATTGCCCAATAGCTTTGGTATCGGGGTTTTTTTTTTTTTTCCGTAGCTCCGGGCTGTAAGTCTTGTTATGGCACAATTATTTTATAATTTAGATAGTGCAAAAAATATAATTCATAGATTCATAGATTTCTAGGTTGGAAAAGACCTTAGAGATCATCGAGTCCAACCATCCCTAATCCCCATTAAACCATATCCTCAAGTAGCTCATCCACCCTATTCTTAAACACATCCAGGGATGGGGACTCAACCACTTCCCTGGGCAGCCTATTCCAGTGGCTGACAACCCTTTCAGAGAAGAAATACTTCCTAACATCCAACCTGAATCTCCCCTGACTAAGCTTATGCCCATTTCCTCTTGTTCTATCACCCATCACTAATGTAAAGAGCCCTTCCCCCACCTCCCCACCATCTTTTCTCAAGTATTTATAGGCCGTAATCAGGTCTCCCCTCAGCCTCCTCTTCTCCAGGCTAAACAGCCCCAACTCCCTCAGCCGCTCCTCATAAGTTTTATTTTCCAGCCCCTTGACCAGTTTAGTCGCCCTTCTTTGGACTCGCTCCAGGAGCTCAATATCTCTCTTAAAGCGAGGGGCCCAAAACTGGACACAATATTCCAGGTGCGGCCTCACCAGTGCCGAGTACAGGGGCAGGATCACTTCCCTGCTCCTGCTGGTCACACTATTCTTGATACATGCCAGTATCCCATTGGCCTTTGAGCCAATGAGCAATGCAAAATCAGAAGTCACTTGAATGTATTTTATTCCTGTGATTTCTTTACTTCTCTTGGAAGTTCCCTGGGTTTAGGAAGCCAAGATGCTTCCTCTCTTCTGTTCCTTGCAAAACTTCTCCTTCAGAGCCTGGCATCAGACCCTCCTTTGAGGCTTTGCCTCTTGCTTCACTTTTTGTCTCCTGTCATACTGCTCTCTCTGTTTCTCTTCCTTTTTCTTTTTTTTTTTTTTAAAGGTGATGAAAGATTCTTTCATTTTGACCTGCCTCAGCCTCTTGGTGAAAGGATCAAAGCTTCCTACTTTGCTCCATCTCCCTTTTCTCTTTTGCCTCCCCTCACTTTCTTTCCACCCTTCTCCTCTTTTAGAGTTCACAGATGAAAAAAATGGTTTTGTTCTAAGTGGAGCAATCTCTGCATAAGGAAATTCTCTTCAAACGGATGATTAGCAAAGTTGAATGGCCCTCAAGTATTAATCCTACGCCAAGCATCAGAATTTTTTCTGTCACCACCTTTAGGTTTTAATTCAAAGTAAAAACAAACACAAATGAGACACTCATAAAGTCCCAGTCCCTGAGTGGAACATTTGATCTGACATAAATACAATACGAATTAGAATGCTTAAAATGTACATGCAAAGACACACCGAATCATCAGGCACATGATGTTTTTAAGCCCTGTGAATCTTTCCACCTGAATCTTTCCTACATGTTTGTACATCATTTACTGCCTTTTTTTTTTTTTCCCTGGAGTATGGAAGTAGGATAGCATATTTTACCAAAGAGGGATCTTAACAGAAAACACAACTTCATTTACACGGGATTTCCAGTAAGTATTCAGACATTCCTTGGCTAATAAATTTATTTACCACAAGTGGTAATGTGCAGGTGTGCATTCTTAAACAAGTAAACATTAGTTTAAAATGAGTTACACAAATCCTGTGAATACAAGATGAATCTTGCATACTGTGAACCTTCATATCACTTTCTTTTATTGTGTATCTCCATGAGTGGAAAGAAATTTAATTAAAATGATAAATAAACATAGCAACAAAGGAGACTCTCATACCAATAGTACTCTTCCCACCTTATTGTGCCTGAAATAATGTTCTCCAAGAAGATGACCTTATAGCTACCCAGCCTTATTGGTGGTTGTTTGTCTACTGTACCCAAACTGTATTTTACATTTGTACTTCTGTTTGGCTTTTTAAAAAGAGGAGGGTGCATTTTGATACCTATTTTTGGATGCCATCTGACTGGAGACCAATGCCAAGTCCTACATTTGCCTGGCCCAAACATCAAACCATGAGAAACCTAGTGATGACAGCTAATGCACAGAAGAGACCACACAGCAGCAAGGATGCTGTTGAGAACGCAACAGGTTTCCACAGCTCTACCCTCATCCTCTTGTTGGCTTAGCACTTCTGTCCTGAACATATCAGCTGCAAAGCCATATATCAGTAATGGTATGCCCTGCCACTCTCTCCCCAAGGCAACTCAGGTTTATAAAGCCTTAGCAGTCTCTTCACCAAATGAAACCAAACTTATGACCCCTTGGGTGAGACTAGACTGACTCACATGGCCCTGCACTGCTGCTACCCTCTTTGAATATGTGAGAAGCTGTGCTGGAGGAAGCATGGTGGTTGCGTACTCTTTTATAACTAACACATTACTCCTGTGTACAGTGCTTACTTCCACTCTAACGTCCCCATTCAGCAAAACCTGTATGAACACAAATGTGAGGTCAGGAGGAACTCAGCTTACACTGCAGCAAGGTGGGGCTCCCCGCAGGTCCTGGTGCCGAGCTGCTTTTGTGGTCCTTACTCCCAAGGCAATTATCCGACGGGCAGCACAGAGGCAGACCTTCCAGGTGGCAGCATCTTCCACTTGTAATTCCATTTTCTGTTTGAGAACATGTAATATCCTGGGTTAATAGCGTGCACGAAAGTCAACAGGAAAGAAACTTATCACAGAGGGTAGCGGACAATCGCAACGTAGGGCTGCTTTCAGCCCCCACGCTATATCACAGCTTGGCATTCTTTGATCACCAGTGAGAGATCTGACAAATGTTAAAGGAAAACAAGAGTAGGTTTTAAGTGCTTGTGAGAGATTTCAGTTCTCTGGAACCTGTTTATCTAAACCAAAGCAAACATTATCTTCAGTGACTTGTGCTTGTGACTTATTCCCCATACACACCATAGATTGGTAAAGCATGTTTTTAAATTTGTTGACATTTAATGAAAGCTAAACGCTCCAGGGGAAAATAAATAGTTTTTCTTGTGTAGCCATAGCTGAATTTCCTTTTGGTTGGAATCTTAGCTGGGTGCTCCTAGCATTTATACTTGATTAGAATCAAACAAAGCCAAGAGAATTGAAATCAAGAAGCAAGTTTTTATCAGTACCTGGAGACTATCATTCTATCATATTCTCACATGCACTAGGAGAAGAAAATATATTCCTATTAATTTCAGTTGTATTAAAGTCTTAATGAAATCTGGCAAAAATAGAGATTTGCATGAGTAATCAGAACAGTCATTTGGAGGTTTAGAGACTGAATCATTGACCTAATCCACATGTTTTAACTCAGATTTCTGAAATGTACCATGCTTGTTCTGAGATGAAAATAGAGCTATTTTAAGTCAACCAGAAAAAATATAGCTATGTTAAACTATCTCATAATAAAATATGAAATGAAATATGTTATGTTTATTAGTGGCATTTGAAAGACAAGATATTTATTGTGAGGTTATGCTAATGCTATTCTCATGGAATTTTATTTTGTGCTTCATAAACCATAACATAACCCATTGAATCTAAGTGTACAAAATTATTGATTGGAGAGTATCTACACATTAGCATCACCACTCTACATGTATTTCCATTCAGCATCATATGGGTTTAAAAAATATGACACCTAAGAAAGCTGTAATACTCATTAGCAAGTCCTTCCACAGCTTTCAGGTCTGGCCAAAGAGAAGTGTTAAAACACATTTTCACCTAAGAACATTTGAGTCGATCAGTTAAACGGCATCAGGAGGCATCAGACAGGGAACTAAAGTATTGCAAAGTATGACTTAAAAATGTAAGCATTTATCAGCATTTAATACAGGAATACATTCATACATGCACATACATATATAAACTTTTCATATCTAGTGTTAATTTTGGAAACGTTATGTAGAAAATGTCTTCCCCTTTAAGTCATTTACAAGGTTCATGCGTTAAATAATCTTTAAAGTATGCATATTGAACTGAAAGTGTATTTTACAATTTATCTGAATTGCAGAGTCTCTAGTGTTATTTCTTGCTTTACCAAAACTTGAGACCCTGTCTCAGATTTCTGTTCTATTTTAATCATAAGTTTTTTCATTTGCATTATCCTGTGATCTGCTGCAAACAACAAACTCCACTTACTGCTGCTAAAATGGGCTCGCTCTTACATGAAAGGACAGTACTGGTAGTGAATTGGATATGAAAGGTTTGTTCTAGTAATAAGAAAACCTTTTTCTCAGGAACATTTTTCTCCTACTGTCTCATCGGGACGGAAAGATCAAACACTGTCTTAAACACAATAGTTCTATGCTTCAGCAACAAAATGCTGCTTTATAATGCAGATCCAAAAAGAAAGTCTGTTGTTCAGCAGTTTCTCTGAAAACGATTTGGCTTCTTCTCTCATCTCTGTTTATAATGAACTCCAAATCTATGCCCTATTACTTTGCAACTCTGCACACGCAGCCTCCCCCACACGTCTTCCCACCATCAGACATTTAAGTCCTAGGCTAATAGCAGATCCACAGTGCTAGTACATGTTTCCCTGGGATTTGGAAAAAGCCTTTAAATAGATTTTTATTGGTTTTTAAGAACAAGGTTATTTTGTGTTAATAATGGGCATACATTAGGCTTTAGATAATTGCTTTATGTAACTTAAAGTTTTGCCTTTTGCCTTTCGGCTAAATAAACACTGTATGTGTTCACAGGTGTATTGTCCTCAAGGGCATTCTGCTTTTCAGGGTGGCAGCTGCTGCCAAGGTGTTGCTGATACAGCTCTGTGTATAATTTATTGGAAACAGGTGCTGGCTTATGATGAAGATAGACAGGAAACTAAAGCAGACAACATGTTTAACCACCATTTTAAAAGTTCAGGTTCAGAAAGACAATGTGTCTGAGATGTTTGGTTGATGTTGCCAGAGTCTTAGTGAGAGTTTACAAGCTCCCAGAACTCACCATAAGGAACAGATTGTCCAGGAACTGCAGGAATTGCATTCTAACGAGCATTGCATGCGATGGCGCCAGTGCTCATTGATTACACAAATCCTGTCATTTGTAACTAACAAAAATTATGGAACGCGGTCCCGGGCTAATGTTAAAAATGACTTTGAAATGAGGTTAACATCCAGAAGAACTCTCAGGCTGAGGGATGCTGTGTGGTACGTAACACTGTTGGGCGTGCAGGCACACTGGAACATTTGCACATTTGCAGGATTCTATAATTTTCCTCCCATATTTTACTTTGTGAGGACTATAATGAATACATCGTAAGCACTGATATGTCAAAGCAAAAATGGAAATCAGATTCAAATTTACAGAGGAAGGAAGGACACTCCAGAGGAGAGTTCCTCTGCCACCAGTAACTTACCCAAAACCTATGTAATGCATACCGCATGTGAGTGGGCTACTGTGTTATGTGGGATGCTGCTGCAGCCCATCAGCACAGCACAGAGCAGAGACCGGATTCAGTGCACATGGGAATAGGTGGAAAGCCTTCTTTTGACCTCAGTGGGCTTTGGATTAGATCCCAGGAGAAAAAAATGTACTTCTTTATTTTCTGTGGCCAAGTTAAACCATTAAAGTTACTTAAACATTGCTTTTTGCTCCCCCCATCTTACTTCCTTTTGCTTTTATTGTAGTTTTAAACAATTTTTTTTTAAATAAGAAACTTTCAATAGAAGTTCATGAGGATGTTTATTCATGGACAGCAGTTTGCATATTTTAGCAAGTAATCTCCAGTTTAATCTCTAGTCTCTATAAGATACATATGTAGTAAATATGCACACTAAATATTTTTAAAAGAAGTTGTTAAAGTGTGTGCACAGTTCTTAAACCTCAAACCTTAAATATCTCAATGATTTACATTTAAAAAAATACCCAAAGGCATTAGACCACATTATAGACTAATAGCCTGCCAAATCTCTTTTTTTTTTTTTTTTTGAAATGTTTGAGTTACAATATATGAGTGTAAAAAGGCAACTGAAACAACAAAATTTGGTCAAGAAAATATTGACCCCAGGCTGAGACCTTGTATGCCAAAAATGTTGACAAAACTTTATACCAACCCTAGCAGGCATGTCATGTTTAATATTGGCAGTATATGGAAAAAACTTTGGCAATTTAATGCTTGTATTAATTTGAAAAACTTTTATGCATTGAGTATAAGCTTTTACATTACCATTCCTAATTTATACCAGCCTTCCTTTACTTTCTCAAAGGATAAATGATCTACAGTAGTGTGGAGAGAACGGCATGGAGAGAAATCCCCCAAACATATAAACCAACGAAGCCATTTGCTGTATCCCACCCAAACCCACATACCTGACTTGGAGTGATCATCCTTTTCATCTGATGGATAATTCCATTTTCATGCCATTTACACTTCTGGATTATTTTTTCACATAAATTTTTCATAATAAAAATATATCTTTTTACAGAAATATATGTAGAAAATCTTTATTTATATTGAAATCTCTTCAAATAAATATTTCGTTAACAAACTTGTGTAAAGAATGATAATGTTTCATACCCTACCAAGTGATGAAATCCAATGCCACTAAACAAGTGGAGAAATTTGATGACTGATTATTAGACTCCTTAAGCAAATAAATGTGCGCTAGTTAATGATAGTTCTTTGTGATGGGAGTTTCACTGCATCAGTGCTTCATACGGAGATGAATGAATAGCAGGAATCGACCAACTCTCTAACCTAATGCTTTGCATTTTAGAGGTCTACTCTCTACCAGCAAATTATTCTGAAAAACGTGGTGGTTCAAGCTCACACATTGTGATATATCAGTGATTTAAACTGCGTTGATCAAGCTGCAAGTGCAGCATGAAACAAGGGATGAACAGGCCGTCCTAGGTTATGCTGCAGTTGTGCCTTTCATAGTCTGTAGGAAAGAACTGGGATGGAGCCGTGTGTCATGACTGCATGTGAACGAGTTATGCGCTGATGGTTAAAGAATGACTAAAAAGGCCCTTGCTTGATTACTAAACAAACCAAACCAAACAAGCCCCACAGGATCAACATCGTGGCAGCTGAGAAGAGGCAGGACAGCCTTTTTCCCAGTGTTGGCTTCAATCACTCAAAAGCCTGTATTTCCAGTTACACACCCACGTTGCGTTCTAGCTAGGTTCTGGAAATAATAATAAAAAGGATAATGCAGCCATTAAATATTTCATTATGGCCAATGGCTGTTCTAGGATACATAACTCACCTGTATGTTCTGGGCACACCTGCTGACTTCGGTCCTGCTTGTCACAAATGAAGGCTAATTCACAGGAATACCTTCCAAGATTATGGAAACCCAACCTGCAGTCCATCCTAACTCAAACAATGAAGGAAACTTGTTAAGATTGTCCACCAGAAATGCTCACCCTTCAGCTAAAAAGGTTTGTGACCTGAAGCTGTGGATGACTTCACTCAGCTAGAGGTGTACACTCAGTCAACACCATGATAACCCACACATCTGCATGGGCTTCCCTAAGTGCTTCTGGGACCATACTCAGATGGCATTAATGGGGAGGGTTGGGTGTATGTCAGGTAGCCTCCCTGCTTCTTGGTGTTATTATAATGGGTGACACATTCAACATGGTTGAATAAATAAACAATTCTAAACAAGCAATTAAAAATTAATAAATGACTGAAACTCACTTCTCAACAATCCCAGTAGACATCTGTGAAGATTTTGATAACTCTACTTTCAAAGTGGTATTTCCAGCAGACGCCATTTTCCAGTATTGTTGGACTTAAAAGTTTTTAATGAGGTATTTTATTTTGCATCAGGTTAGATACATCATATCAAAAATACAAAATAATCAAAGTCAAAATAGAACATGTCAGTTTTGACAAAGTAAAATGATTCAGGTTGAATTATTTTTCTCTGACATTTTTCTTCAGTGAACATTTGGATATTATGGAGCTTTGATCCAATTTGGAACAAAGCCATATTTCAAGACCTTGCATGAGATGGATCTCCTGTATTTGACAGAGCTCCAATTTGCATCTTTTTCTACTGTGAATGGAAGAAAAACAAAGGGTAAACAATTGTTTCCCTGCTTTACTCTCTGAGCTTTGTTGAAAGTGAGCTCCAGTCAAGCAACAACTGCAGCAAACTTGTATATTATACCCATCATTCATATTTTCATAATCAAGTCATGAAATCTGCATGCTCCCCGCACCCTTCTCAATGCCACTGGTATGTAAAATTCAAAGCTTACCCATCTTCAGTCCCAGCAGAAGGACTGAAAGCAGTTATTTTTTCCTTCTTCCGTCTCTTTTGTTAAACAGGATGACAATACATGTAAAAAGATTTAAATAAAAAAAACAGAAATAGTGAATCCATTAAGATATCACTGAGACGATCTATAGTCAGGCGCAAAAGGGAAAGTTTTCTAATTACTTTAGAACAGAGACAGTAGAGTGTGGCAGAAATAGAAGGGTGACTTGGGTTGTCTCAGTGAAAATGTGCAATATCTTCCTTCTCAGATCTGGTGGAATTCATGCCAATGGTGACAAAGCTTGGCTGTGACAAACATCTGAAGGCATTGCTGAAGAGTGAGAAAATAGTTATGCCTGGAAATGAATGGAAAAGTCAGTCACCCCCAGCTGTATATTAAAAATCTGACAGCAGACAAAGAGCAGGCTTTGGGCAACACAAAGCAAGAGGTATGGACTTCAGACTTCCTGGAATTTAAATAAGGTTACTGAATAATACGTGTTTATCTTAGAGATCATTCTTAATTTGCCTGATTCGAACCCTTTTGTTCCATTCCCTGCCCTGAACTGCTACAAAAGCCAGGAGCATCTCTCAGAAGCATGGGTGGCTTTTCATGATGTGTCAAGCATATGGGGAGTACTGGAAGGATGCTTTGCTTCACGTATTGGTTAATGCTATGCAGAAGTTAGATGGGAAAGAACAAATGAGCAGTGACAAAGAATAACAACTAGTATCTTGGCTCCCTTCACAGACACTGAAGATATAAAGGGATTTTTAATAATATTAAGGGTGCCCTAAATAAAAAATTTCACTGGTAAACATTGACATTGCCATTTTCCTTGAGGCAGTTCAAGTATCTTAGAGGTGACTGCTTCTCTTTTGTGTTTAAGATTTGCAAATAAACTGTTTCAAAAACCTCCACTGTATTTGTGACTGAATTCAGAAAAGCACTCTTGGATTCTAAAGAATGAAAGCAGAGGAGAAAATTAATTACAAGTTGCATTTCTAATTAAAATTCTAATCACTGTTAAGATTTATGTATTTTAACAATTAAGACTTGTGGAAAGGAAAAGAAGTTGTCATTCTCCATAATGACAGAAATACTGAAATCCACATATTCACCCTCATATCTTTTCATGGCCATGGAAATCATAAAATACTGCCTCTATATTTGAATAACAAAAAAGCATTTTACAGGGTACAGTCAAGTACGAACAGTATTTGCTTCTCGATTTGTATGTAAACAGTAAGAAGCTACATGTTTGTGATAGTTCATTTGCCTTAACATGTCTGCAATGCAAAACCTGTGAATTATGCATATCACTGGTGCCAGCAGTCTTAAAAAGCAATTAAAATTCTGCAGTTTATGTCTGCCTCTAGAAGACCTGCAGAAGAGGCTTAAATCTAAAGATGATTTCAGGAGATCAGACCTACTGGATTAAACGATTCTGCACCAAATTCAGTGTCAGTATAAACAATGCAAATCGTTTTTGAAGGCAATAGACTTTAGATCTGCATATTTCACAGCTCGGTTTACTTCTCACTGCTTAAGATGCTTGAAGAGAAATTCACATTTACACAAACACTGATGTTCTTTGTCATTTTAGTCTGTCTTTCATGAATCCAAACACATGAGAGATATCTTGATATCTAATTGGAATAAAACACTCTTTTGCATAATGACCAAAATGAACTTTTTTTTTAATTTTATTTTATCTAGGATTTTGTATCTGTTCAGGACAGGTTTAAAAACATCTGTACTTTCCATGGCATTCTAGAATGTAAATATAGAAGTAGCTTTAATTTTTTTCTTTCTACTTAGAGCTATGAAAAGAAGTGGTGCTTATAATATTTTAAGAGTAAAAATAATTTAGTACATACCAATCCAGTTTTGTGCTAAGAAGGATGACATTCCATAGGTCCCAGCCTATCTCACCCATGTAGAAGTTACAGTGTGTACTCCATGAATGCTTATTTATCTGGAAGTCAAAACCATCAGACTTTTCAGAGGATCAATCTAGATAAACACATTCCATGTTAAGCACTTTTGAGACTTGCTTTATGAAACAGAATAATGTGTTAGAAATGTGACAGAAAAAGTTGCCTAATTATGCAACTACCACATATAGCATGGGAGAGGATGGAAGTTTCTGTATCATCCTCTTTGAGTTCATACCAAATGAGTTTATCTAGGGCTATCTTTTTATTATGTTATTTTCTTGATGGAGGTTGGGCCATCTTTACCAAAAAAGAGGGCAACAGAGAGTGGGAGAAGGCAACGAATTCATGATCCACCCACCTTTCAGGCAGATTTACCTCTGAGCCTTTCTCTTTCCATCATGATGGATGTGCAAATGATTTTCTTCACTTTTTTGTTCCAGTAGGACCAGTAAGATTGAGTCTATATACATCTGTTTTCTAGCAAATAATGCATAACTCTCTGCAAACAAGCCTTTGATGTTCTGAATCCAAGAATAGTGGAGCAGAAGGTGGTACAAGGTTCCGGAGAGCTAGTGCTGATGGTTGGAGCTTCAACATTTCTGACACACAGAAATGTCACCAGCACAGCAGGCACTTGCAATTGTCTCACATTGAGGACATGCCCAGGGAAGTTCAGAGCTGCACCAACTGCCTTGTGCTCTCAACGGTTTAATACGATCCCTAGCTCTTGATTCATGCTGACTCTAAAGCTACCCACTTCTTGTCCTTATTAGTGGCTAAGATATTTCCTGGAAAAACTTACATTCAGTGTTCAGAACAGGTCCCTCCTGTCTGGAAACCTGCTTTTTGGGCAAAGCCCACAGAAGTGGCAAAAGCTGCTTTAAAACATCTCTCTGATGTCTCATCTGGAGAGGCACTGGGTCTTTTCTGGTTGATTCAGAAATAGCAAAGAGAGAATCAACCTGAAATTACACTAGCAGGAATAAAATTCTCCAGGGAATATTCTGCTGACAGATCTATTTCGAAATACTGCAAATTCTGGCTGTGTCCCATCACTCTCCAAAAGCTAAAAAGAGCAGATGTCCTGAAGTGGCTAAGCAGCACGATGACTCCTCTATACCACAGGATCACCAGATGTCCTCTGCAGGCAGCTTAAAGATTGCTTCTCAGTGCTGGGCCAGAGGAAAAAGACGAGGATCTGGCATGGCTTTAGAAATTATTTTCCTCATAAGTGTATCTTGTGGTTTTTCTTTTCTCCAAAAACAGAGTCCTGTTTGAAAATAAAGCCTTTAAAATATACAAGCAGAGATGAGTGTGCAGCCTCCCTTTATTTCAACAATTTGCAGGGCTGGTCTTTCTGCAAAGCCAACAAAGTTGGTCCCTATAACTGGAAGGATCCAGTTTTCTCTTGGCTGTCTGACCCAAATGTCATTAATTCTAGCTAAAAGTGCAAAGACCTTGGCGGAAGGAAGGCAACAATACCTCTAAGCAACACAGCACTGGAAAAAGAAAAGAGGGTGGGGAGCAGGGCTCAAAGGGATTACAAAACAAAAGGAAAAAGAGTCGAGACTGTAAGACGCTACCCTTGGGGGACAGTGAGAAATAGAGGAGAAACGTAGTTCATTCTCAACAGATGTTACTGCAAAGAACCCAGGGAACGTTGTACCTGGACCCTTCCGTCAGGGACGCGCTGCCCGGCTCCCGCCACTCCGCAGCCGAGGCTGACACACACCGGCACGCACCGTGAGGGAACCGTGCGGAAACCTGCTCAGCAGTTTTCTTTCCAAACACTGTCCCGTCACGTCCATCTTCCCCACATGTCAAACATTCTGTTTAAAGTATCGAACGAAAGCAACCCGTGAAAATAATGAAATCCATGAAACTGTGACTGATAAGAACAAAAATGCAATGTTAGCTCTGACTGTCCACAATTAAGTTTTCAAAGGCCTGACTGCTGACTGAAAGTACTACCCACTCATCTTCTCCCAGTTTTGTTTGGAATGGATTTGACAATTAGGAGTGATATTCCTTTGTCAAAACAAGCCTTTTGTTAAGTATTTAACAGGCGCTCCAGGGATTCTGGCAAAGTGCTAACTTTTTGTGCAGTTTATCTGGAGAAGAAACCTACATTTTATCAGATGATGCTATAAAGGGAGTCGAGACAACAATTTACTCTTGATTTTTCTTTTGATTTCCTGATTGAAGAAAATAGTGAATCTGCACAAGGGAAAAAGGGAATCTAAATAGAGAAAAATGCTTGAAAATTTAGACCAATGCTAGATAAAAGTTTTAAATATACACAGCAGGGGGGTTGGAACTAGATGATCTTTGAGGTCCCTTCCAACCCTAACCATTCTATGATTCTATAGTTAAATACATGTCTATATACACACTAGTATTTTTAAATTGTATATAAATTTACAACATTTACATACCTTTCTACATGCTAGATTCATATACGTGTCTTACAGCAAAGTTCAAGACACATGGGACAGCATCTTATGCTGACTGCTGCAGTAGGAAGAAGCTGGAGGCTAAAACTCCCCGTGGTTCTCCAGGACTCCCAATACCACAGCATTTTTAAAGCATACTGTGCACACAAACCCAACACATACAGACTTATAACTTTGGAGGGAAAATTTGTTTATGGTAGAGATGAGCACAACCAGTATGATCCACATCACTTCACTCAGTGCCTTCTGGATGCTCAGGTGCATACTGTGCTTTGGCAGTACCATGCAGCATTGCTTTCAAGCCAATATTTTTTCACAACGTCCATTTCCTCAGAAACATTGAAAAATGGCTACTGCTCTGGAGTGCAATGACCTCAAAGTAAAAAAAAAAAAAAAACAAACACATATTTCATAAAAGCAGGAAATTCCAATTGGCTTGATCCAAGGGACCTGAGGACACCAATGGGAGCACCACCACCACCTTATGAGTGGTGCAGCAAATGAGTGGCTGGTCCTGTCAAAGGGGAATGTGAGTAAGCCTGAAATCTTTATAGTGGATCAGAGTAACCAATTTTTCAATTAATTAGTTTTAAAACCTGTAATTACAAACTCATTTTGCATTCATTTAAAGCAAAAGGCACTTGTAAATATAGTTTTGATACACAAGATCATCACAGGAACAGTAGGACTGATAATGATTTTTTTTAAGACAATAGACACGATCTTGGTGTAATAACAGGGCAACATGTATAAATACCCCATAATTTAATTTCTGCATAAGGTATTAAGGAGGTCAAAGTAATATTTTTCGCTCTCTGAATGGAGTTTGGACAGGCATCTGAATGAAAGGAAAACTTCCCAGCAATCAAAGACGCTCTTTTTTAATTTACTTTACTTGATCCACCCAAGAAGGAAAATAGAAAAAAAAAAAGTCTTAAATTAGCTGTCACTTAGAAATTTTCCAGTGTTTTAATTAGCCAGAGTCTGGCAAAATTTGTCAAACTTTCCCTTTGAAAAAAAGGCGGGCTTAACCTTCAAGGAACTTTCCCTAGGTTGTTAATACAGCTCTATCCCAAAGTTGTGTTAAGTAGTGGGGTAAGACTAGGTGTGCTTCACAACCTTTTGAAGTTGGTGGAAAGACTCTTATGGTCTTCAGTGGGTTTTGACTCGAACTCATAATTCTAAATTCAGGCTCATTTATAATTGTCCTTTTCCTCCACTAACTGCTCCATCAGTAGCATTTTTTTTTTTTTTTTTAACCAGAAGACACAGAGAGAAGCATTATACACTTCTCATGTATATTCATGCTTAGTCCAGGAAAAACACCTTTTAACCACCTTTGGGAGAAGACTGTGTATTTTCATTAGAAGAATGAGAAAAAGATCGGAGGTAAACAAAAGCTGAAATAAAGCTTCAGAAGGGACTCACTAGCTGATGCAAAAGGAGAGGACAGACTGAAACAAAACAGATAAGATGAAAGAGAACAGAAATGGAGGCATAAAGAAAAACAGGTCAAAATCCAGAATTTCATTTTCTTGGTTGGAACATCATTGAAGTCAACAGTCTTGCGCTAGATTTAAACTAACACGAATGAGGGCAGAATCTGACTGAGACTGGCACATCAAACTGTTAGTCTAGTCCTAAACTGTGTCTTCTGAGGGGTTTTAAGAACGAATCTCTCTTGGTTTTGTCAGTCCCTATTCAGGAGGAATGGCTGAGCCAAGAGCTCAGAGCTGGTGGCCTCTGCAGAATCTAGTGGGAACATTTTTGTGGGAATTGCTGCTATTCCCAGAGCTTTGCTTTCTTAACAAAGGTTCTCTTTTAAGCATAGTACATGAAAAGGACTGATGTCCTAAGAGAACTTGCCATTAAAACGTTGATCTTGTGTTTTCCTTTCATGCAACTTTAAAGGCAAGATATCATTCCACAATGTGAGGACAATAGCTTGATCCAGGTTGGCAACATGATTTGGCAGTGCAAAGCTGCATATCAAGACTTTAGTTCTTGGCTGCACGTGCATTATTACACTCAGTGTTCTGTATGAGGAAACAACCGAAATGGGTTTAGCATAGAAGTAGTAAGAAAGCCCCAGTGACTGGAGATTCCATAGATAAACCTACATTGTCTACAAAGGGAAAGCCTTTGGCGTGCTAGATAATATTTGAGATTAATTAACAGTTTGTTTAATAAAGCTTCAGCCAGACATGTTTAATCTAAACACCTTTGTAGAGCACATTTATATGCAGAGCTGTGGGCAATTACCAAAACTATTATTCCATAATAAGAAAACAAAACTCATTTATGAAATAATATACATGTGTTAATACATGAAAACAAAGAATAATATACACTTACACATAGCATAAAAATAATTGTACATGCCAGACACTTTTGACAAGATCTCCTGGACACTTTAAAAAGCACAATAAACATCTGTTTTATATCTGAATGCCAAACCTTAAAAAAAGTGCTCTCTTGTTAAAAGTCTAGCTCCTTGTTTTAACTAAATTACTGGGTGTTTATAAAATATCATTCTCTTGTGAAGCTACAGTAAACAGGAGAGATACAAAACGCAGTAAATTGAGAATGCAGGCTTCAGCTGTCGGGATGTCATTGGTAAGCTTCAAGCTGCTATGCTGATGCATCAAGGCAGTGACATAAGTATACTGACCATTTGAAAGAAAAGTGAATGAGTTTAGGAGAATAAGTAGAATTTCCAAGCAACTCATGTTTAAACAAATGAAAAAAACGACAATGGAAAAGGAAACAAAGAGGAGCTTGAGTTGAGGGTGTCTCATGATCTTTACTGGAATGTACTAGAATAAATGCTCCGGGCTGTAAAATGACACCATTTAGCACAGAACTGATTAAATTAAATCAGAACATCTCTTCTGATCGTTTGAATACATATGAGCAGTGTTTGTGATTATGTCTCTTTTTTTTGGCAGAAAACATCAAAACATAACATGACATTGCTGTATAACATAGAGAACCTTCTTTCACTTGTATATATATATATATATACATCTATCAAACTAGACAGTAGTCTGTA
This sequence comes from Tauraco erythrolophus, assembly GCF_009769465.1. Classification (NCBI taxonomy): domain Eukaryota; kingdom Metazoa; phylum Chordata; class Aves; order Musophagiformes; family Musophagidae; genus Tauraco; species Tauraco erythrolophus. The sequence goes on from NC_141476.1 coordinate 15,155,087, forward strand.
TAAATTAGCAATGAAAAAAAGTAGAAATATGATAAAGAAAGCTAAGGAAATAGATGTTGCTAAGAACAATGAGAAGATTTTTTCAGGACTATACTGTCTCCCCTGCAATTCCTTAAAATGGTATTAACACATTACAGGATTGCTTAAATCGGCAGTATTATTAATATTATAGATAAGACAGAAATGAGATATATTGTATATAGACACATGCAGACACACACACACTCTAGTGTTTGAATAGAAAAAAGATGATACATTCATATGACACAATGATAATAAACTCCCTTGCACCGCATTGCCCAGAAAGTCACTGTTAAAATCCTTTTATTAGGGATGAATATTCTTATATCAAAGAACCCAAGCACTATAAATCCAAAGGTTGCTAGAGAACAGCAGAAATATGCAACGTTGCCAAAAGCCAAAGAGAGGAAGCACAATGATCACAGTAATTACAGGTCAGTTAGTATGGCATCAGTCCCGAGCAAAGTAATGGAAAAGCTGATAAGGAATTCAATTAGTATAAAATTAGTGGATGACAGTATAATTGGTGCCAGTCAAGAAAGCTTTATGGAAAAGTCAGTCTTGTCAAATAATTTGATGGAGGTAACTACACAGATGTAAGACTTGTATAAGACATTTGACTTAGTACCTCACTACAGCCTGATTAAAGCATTAGCAATGAGTAAAGTAGTTTATAGGAAGAGTGGAGAATGAGAGTAATACCTGCATCTGGTAGCACAAGACAGTTTCCTGCCTGATATTGCTCTTGCTAACTTTGGAGTCAGGCTAACGATTGTCAAGTGAAGAAAGCAGGAAAGGAAACCAGAAACAGACTATCACCAGAGGACCACGGCAACAAAACAGCAAGAAACAGGAATGTAATCCTGAAAACAGTGGCAAAGCCCCACTAACTTCAATAGGAATAGTTTTTCATACGAGGTTTGTAAAGAATGCAAGCCTAGGAAACTTCTGCAGAGTTTGTCTTCAAGTAGAACATGCATTATGAGACGTACTTCAAATCTGGATAGAGATCAGAGTATCCGAAAATCTGAAGTTCAGTTCAGAGGAACGGACAGGTTCAATTCCATTACAGACATAGTGTTTGAGGGATTTGTGGCAAAATGTATAGACTGATTCCTCAAACTTGCAACAGGACATCTGAGACATAGTGCATTCCCAGTCCGACTGAACAACTAAATCTAGTCCCAACAGATTTTGTGTACGTACATCACAATACAGATGCTTTCATGTCTCGAGTCTCCTGGGAACACTATATGTTTTGTCTGCTTTGTTTCTTAATGATTTGCAAACTTTTAAAACTTGGCTGTGTTGCTACTTTGCTTGTGGGTTCAAGAAAAGACAAGAATCCATAAACCTTTGGTCCATAGGCTACAAACGTACTAGGAAAAAAGAAAAGAAAACACAGTGCTGTCAACAGGAAGATATAATGATTGTTTTGTATGAATGGGGATAATTAGTTCCAAGAAATGTGACATGAGAATTGTTTTGTGTTTGTTTTTTTTTCTTTCTGGAAAATATATTCCTTTGTAAGAACAATTTTTGTGTAAAGTATTTTAGAGAATATTTTGTATCAGATTAAATCACAAAGATATTTTTCCTGGTCTCACCACAAAACAAAGGAAGGATGTTGAGTTTCATGGTTAGCTGCAGGAGAGAAAATCTTAAAAAATGTCATTAATGTTTTTATTAGCCGTAGGTTTAATAATCTAAAAGATTATTAAATCTCTTAACTACATTTTAAAGTATCATATTTCAGAAAGCATAGGCTATGATTTTTCTACATCTCACTACGGGGAATTCAGCCTGCCAACAAGAGAAACAGAAAAGTTGCATTCAGAGGCATCTCTACTTTAACAGAGAAGTTCAGCCAGCAGAACACGCTACTGTGCAACAGACAACTGCTTAACTGGCTGGTCCAGCTGAAGGGCAGTAAGCGACTATCCGAGGATGGCAATTTTCCTTCACCACATCTAGATGGCTTCTGCTCCAAGCCAGTTGTCTTGGCTCCCTCTATAGTCGAAGAAAAGAAATAGGCACTTCTGGATGGCAATTGATCTCATTAATACCTGCTGTCTATCTTTGGTGGAGTGACACATCTTGATCCCCAATGACTATAGAGGGAACTCTGAGGAGCAGCTTAGATTGGAACTCAAACCTTCGGCAGTCAACACCAGATGAGAAGAATTATAGTGAGTGGTACAACTGATACATACACTTAAAGCCAAAGTACAACTGTGCCCACTAATTTTAGTCACGTGAGTCACGTTTCAAAAATCCAGATAAGCACTTGAGATTTGACTCAAGCTTTATAAATACCCATTTCATATTTGAGTCAAATGTAGCTATAAACTGAAATATGAGAACCTTATACATATATTAGAAGGGAGTGTTATGAAAATCGCAAGCTGAGAGGGCAAAACAAGGAGAGTGCTTTATAGCTTTTGCTAGACTCAAGGGAGGCATGGAGAGAGCTTGCAGTTTGCATTTTGCCTACGGCCCTCTCCAAAAGAATGGGAGGATGGTTGTTCTCAGTTGTTCAACTACGTGCAAACTATAATTTGAAAGTAATTGTGGTAATTGCTGTAACTACAAAAGTTAACACACACAAGCTTAATTTTGTTCATATAAAGCTATGCCAGTAATGGCATCATTCATCATTTTCTGTTAAAACAGTAACGGGTGTTAATCTCCATCCAGCAACGGGTGCAATGCGAGTGAGCAATAAGCAAAGTGCCAAAAAAGAAAAACCACCATCAAAGCTCTCTCTCACAGAAAAGCATTTTCTAGTAATATCTCTGTAATTGGACTCAACCAAAGAGTGAAGAATTATTTGGCTTTTCAGTGATGGGGACTGTTAATGAACCCAATTTTTCCCTTTCACCTTGATTAGCTTTCTGAAGGAAGATCCATTTTAGCTCTCTACAATGTAGCTTGGAGTAATAGACATCCAGCTGCTGTAATCTTGTCAGTCCTCCCACTTACAGAAAAGTAATCCTTTTTTTTTTCTTTTCTCTTTTTTGATAGGCTGCAGAACTATCACCAGGTTTTCACACATAAATGGAAAACAGTGTAGAGTAGAATTCAAATAGGACTTTAACAGTAATTTTGCTATTTTTCTAGTTTTAACAGCAACCTTATAAGATTTTTAAATGCCTTGCACATCCTGTCCTCCCAGACCCTTAACCTATCCTCCCAGGGTTCTGCATATTACCTGTGAGATTCCCTTAGCACTGTATTGTTGGCTCTTCTGCTCACTGCCTACAATGCTACCTTCCAGAGCAAGAGGATAGCCAAAATCTCCTGAGTGTTTTGATTGTATAAACTAGTTTGCTCAGTGGCTCTCAACTTATCTGCAGGGCTCATTTTAAGCATACAGCGAGGCATTCCCCATTAAGCGCATACACAGTCAGACTGGTGTACTGCACCATTAGTTCATGCCATATATTTGAGAGAGTGGAAAAGGTAATGCCAGGTGCATCTGCACGGATTTGCCTAAATAAATGAGTGCGTGTGTGCTGCCCAAAGCCCACGCTTTTGTTACCGAAGGCGTGCTTCTAACGCTGCACAGCCAAGAGCCGTTTTGATTCAAAATGCAGGCCATGATCCTGATCTTGTCTGTCCTGTGGCACGTGCTGCAATGGTGTTTGGGAAAGAACAAAGTTGGCTGCACACTCTGCCTCTTGCTCTAGCCGATGAGGGTACTTACAGCCCTGTCTGGAGAAGCTGAGTCAGGTGAATGAAAAGATGGTGTGTCCTCAGGTGGAAAGATGAGGTGAAACGGTGGGAAGAGTTTTATAGGCAGGAAGAAGCCTCAAGGTATAGCAGGTGAGTCAACTTCTGGGTAGCTTCATGCTTCTGAGAGAGAATCTAGTCCTAGAGGACTTGGTAAAAAACAAGAGCATGTAAGAAAGACCAAAAAAATATTCATCATGAGTCGATCTCAAAGTCCTTTACAGGGGAAAATGTCTTTCTCCCTTTTACAAAAGAGGAAAATGAGGTGCAGAGAAAATATTTGAAAATATATATATATTACTGACTATATTCTTCAAAGTTGAAAAGAATTTCCTCCTAATATTGATGTTGTGCTCTCTAAAGATGATCAGAAATCAGAACTTCCAACACAATGGCTATTCTGGAATTGAAAATAAATTATTGCAAAGCATAAAAATTAACTGAAATATTAATATTGTCATGAGATTGAAAGCTGCAAAATATTGTAGCTTACAGCCACTGAAATACTCTATTTTGAGTGTTCTTCATCATTGTGTTATGTTACAATGCTAAACAGATACAATTAGTAATATGGTATAAAAATCAAGTAAGATTAATTAAAATGTTGAAACACTTCTTATTGTAGCATATTTTTTACTAAAAAGAAATGGAATGACCAGCATAGATTTTTATCCATTGACATCTTTGTTTATATAAGCACATTTCTGCAAAACACTTCAACTGTGAAACACTCATTTTTTTAATAGAAAAGGGTTCAGTTTAAACTTTGTCTCAAGTCTTGTGTGTGTTGATATTATACCGGGTGAGTTTTATGCTGTGGAATTACTGTCATGTCCAGTGACATCAGCATAGACCACGTCATTAATTTGCGTGTTCACCGCTCAACTGCATGTTTAGCTTTCTGGGTTGAAGGGTTGGACAAATTTATTCACGTTGCTAGCATAGGATGAATGGAGAGTCAGGCTGTTGAAGCGTAAGTGCTGTTTAGAAAAGATGTGCTATTTACATTATACATAAAACCATCTGATATACAGAGATATGAATGAATTACTACGTATACATACCTAGGTATAAACACACTAGATTTAAATACTGCGTGCTCTATATGTGCCTGTCAAAACGGGATCTTGTAAGACAAAATTCTGGATAACAACAGCACACAAATGCTCTAAGCAAGCAGCATGCTTCGAAGAACAATTTTTGTCCTAAATGGCAAAAGGAAGATGGCTATTAACAGAGAAGCTATAATTTAACTGAAGATGCTGAAGTACAAACTAAGCCACTACTTGCCATCAACAACTTCAGTGTCCAAAGAAGCAGCAGGGAGAAGCACAGTCGGCTGAAGCACAGCGGGGACATCCCCTGGAACAGGTCAAAACTCCCCCTGACACACACAAAGCTCCCAGTGCTGGAGAGGACAGAGAATACAGGGCTAAGAGTTGTCGGCCACTTATCAGTAAATGAGTTAGAGACATAAGATATCTAAGCATATAACAACATTTTCTTAATTCTCAAAACACAGACTGCTGGTGCACACAGCTCTCTTGGAGAATCAGGAAGGAATTGTGCAGACTTTCCAACTGCAGTATAGAAAAGCTGACATAGTCACAATGATGACATTTGAAAAAAATCACAAATACAGCCTGTAGTTTGGGGAAAGACTGATGGAAAATGTTAAGAAAAAAAAAGAAAGCGTTGAGGTGGAAACACATTTTTGGAACATAGGTGAGTTAATAAATAAACCCAGTTCTCTTGATTTGTATTAGTGTATGACTCCTGGTCATACTTAGGAGTGTCTTCAACACACCTAGGGACACAATTTGACACATTATTAGCAAGGAAGCCACTGACATACATCATGTATGTCCTATGTGTTTTGAATACTGATAATTTTGTGCATTGAGAGATTGAGCCGGTATTAGAATGTCAGATACAATCTCAGTAGAGTGCTGCTTCTGGTGTGAAGGGTTGCGGCTCCTTCAGTTTCAGCAAAGCCGTACCTTCGCGGAGCAGCTGGCATGTCTGATCTTATCATAGAATCATAGCAGCATAGAATGGTTTGGGTTGGAAGGGACCTTAAAGATCATCTAGTTCCAGCCCCCTGCAATGGGCAGGGACACCTTCCCCTAGATCAGGTTGCTCAAAGCCTCATCCAACCTGGTCTTGAACACTTCTGGGATGGGGCATCCACAATTTCTCTGGGCAATCTGTTCCAGTGCCTCACAACCCTCAGAGTGAAAATTTTCTTCCTTGTATCTAATGTAAGTAAGTCTACTCTCTTTCAGTTTAAAGCCATTGCCCCTTGTTCTATCACTACACACCCTCTCCAGCTTTTTTGTAGTACCTTTAAGTACTGGAAGACTGCTACAAGATTTCCCTGGAGCCTTCTCTTCTCCAAGCTGAACAGCCCCAATTCTTTCAGCCTGTGTTCATAGGAGAGGTACTCCAGCCCTCGGATCATCTTCATGGCCCTCTTCTGGACTGGCGCCGACAGTTCCATGTCCTTCTTATGTTGAGGATTCCAGAGCTGAAGCCAGTACTGCATGTGGGGTCTCATGAGAGCATCAATAGTTACCATCAATGTTGGGGTGGCACTGCCTACTTTTCTGGCAGACAATATTCATCTGCCTATTTCCCAATCCCTTTGCTTGAAAAGGAGAAAGAAATGTGCTTTCTGTTGACCTGGGGCCCTAGAGTTTGGGTCCAAATGTGTTCGAGTCTGGTTTTCATTTAGGGTGGTGTTGGTGCAGTTGTTTTGTGGAGTTGGTGGTAGCAAGAGGGCTCTAGATAGGGTTTCTAGCTTGGTTCAGGGTTCTAGCTCATTCACTGGCTCTAGAGCAAGTTCTAGATCACATTCTAGGTTGCCTGCGCAAGTTCTAGATTGGGTTCTAGGTCACTTGTTGGTTCTAGATCAGGTTCTAGATCAGGTTCCAGGACAGCAGTTTGTTCTAGAGGAGAGAGAAGGTTTTTCTTTACCTTTTTTCTTCTTTTGGGAGGAAGGCTCATCTTCATGCATGATCTCTCCTTGATTTCGCTGGATTTGGGATCAGCTGCAGAGAGCACATGTATTTAGATAATGGATCTGCCTCATTTGAAATTTCAGGCTTTGAGAAAGACCAGCAGCTAAGCAGAGCACCTGGAAACTTTAGCAGGAAATGAAACTTTTTGCAACACAGAGAAAAAAATGTGCATATGTTATGTTTTTCATATGAATATAATTAGATATTGTAGATATTCCTTCACCTCGCTGGCTGAGCTTTACAGATTAAACAATGAGTGAAGGCTTTCCCAAGTGATCCTGTTGGGTTTTTTCTAAATTAATTTATATTTTAAAAGAACTCTGAAATGTAAAATCAATCCACAGCTTTGTTTAATCATAGCTCTTATTTAAAACTTGATATCAACACTGGAGATTTTAAAAGGAGGACTAAAAAAGAGAGTTTCTTATTCTGTTTGGGAAAATTATTAAATGCAAAAAATGTAAATCACAGACATGGCATTAGTGCTGACAAACAGACAAACCCCAGAAAATTTCAATGTAAATTCTACATTCCTTGTCAAGAAAAGAAATCAAAAAAAAGATAAGAAGGGCTTATTACTCATTTTTCACAATACTCTGTTAATATAACTGTCCATTTGTGAGGTAGGGGAAGGGTGCATTTAGAGTGGTAGCGTATTATGATATATGTTATGATATATGATTTTAGCTTCATAATTATTTTTAATAAAGAAGTTTTAAAATACCTGTAATTTTAGCTGGTTATTTCACAGTTTGCATAGTTTTTCTTCTGCCTTTCAACTGCTGAATTTATTCTGCCTTTTTTTTTTTTTTTCAATAATAGCTTTCTATGCACAGGTAGATTAAATAAAAGAAATTATGTGTGGGATATGAGCTTTCATTATACAAAATGTTTCTATCCTTCTGGCTTTAGAGATAACTTTCCAAACATAAATTGCTTCAGTAATTAGTTTTCCTGAATATATTACATATTACTGCATAAATTTGTAGGGAGCATTTATCGTCTGAAACACAGAAAACATATACTGACAGTCCTAGGATAAACAGAACTGTTTAGTCCAACTTAAAAAAATCCAAAACACTACAATAATTTTTCACAGTTATGAAGCTTTTTGACTTGCATATATTTTAATGCTGCCCTCATTTTATATGGCTCTTTAAGTCATCTTTAAATTAAAAAGAATTAAACATAAGCTGCATATTTCTTTATGCTGTTGTGGCTTAGCTCCTTGAATGGGGTAGTTCCAATTCAACAACTACAACAGTACTGACTGTTCTTTATATGTCTTAGGACATATAATAATATATATTTATATATATTTCTCCTTTTCCCATTTGCAGCTCCTTGGATGACTTGAAACTCATAACATTAACAATAAAATTCTCTGCATTATACTTTGATTAATTTTCAAATGATTAATTATCAAATGCACATGCCCTAGACATGGAAGCCAATTTTTTATTTTAATTTTGCTCCCTGCACCATTGTTTTTGATTGAGTGAATTTTAAAACTCGAGCTAGAAGCAGCCACGTGCCACGTGGCTGGCTGCAGCAGGATGCGAGAGCATGGCTGCTCGTAGTGCAATGATGAGCTGCGGAGCCACACGCAAAGAGAAACCTTGCTCTGTCTCAGCGCTGCAAAAAACCAAATCAATAAACTGAGTGAAAACTACACAGAATTTGGTGATACGAAGGAGGAGAAGGTCATTAGAGAGAGAAATTTGGATGGGAAATGGAGTAATATTGAGGACCTTTACTTAGGTTTTTTGAGTCAAATGGTGACCCTGTAGAAATGCATGGTAATTCTTCCATAGGCTTGTGCAGGGCCTGGATTTCATCTTCTACAGCCATGAATACCCTACAGCAAATATTTTTGTCTGTGAGAAGAGAAAAGAAAAAAAACAATGCAAGTATTCCTAGCACACACAGTGAATGGATTAATGGTATTAAATCCTTTAGAATATAGTAAAATCCTGTAGTTTTGTTTTTTAAAACAGTGTAATTGTGCGTTGATACGTGCAGCTAAGGCATTTGTTTTTGTTTTTGTTTTTTTAATTTTTATTTGCATGATGACATCACCTAATAATGCATCACTTCTCAGGGATTTTGTGCAGAATGTTAATGTTTACACTAACAACCTAATTTAAGAAAGTATCTTATGTAAATCCTTGAATCTCCTAGGGTCTAGGCATGAAATGTAATGCTAATTTGATTTAGTAATTTGCTCTCTCTCCCCAGAAACACACAATTACTGCTTTTGAAGGACTTTTTTCTTTTTCCATCACGCTAAGACTAAATTGAAAGTTGAGTCGGCAGCAAAGCCCAGGCTGGGAACGTAGCAGACCTCTGCTACTCAGCCTGTTACCAGCCAGAGCATACAGTGCCAGAAGATTTATTTCTGAAAACGGAATGTTCATTATCTCTTTTTCTTTTTTTTTTTCCCCTTACAAAAAATGGAAACAAAATAAGCCTTCTTGAAATTCTGTAATACTAATCTAAACATGAAATGTGAGCCGAAAATAACATGCCTCTCTGTGTGTCTAGAAGCAAGAGCATTTGTAGCTGTGTGCGTGTCTGTTTGCAGGAGAGAAGGGGGAGGTTGTGTATGTGTGTGTGTACAGCGGTGTAGAAATAGCTCATCAAATGAGTGGTTTCCTGTCCTGATCTGTAGATTTTCTTTCTTCCATGAAAGGAAATGGAAATAATTGATCTGACTTCCAACAGCACATAAAAGAGATTGTCAGCAATTTGCTTTCGGCAGGGCTACTTAAATATATGGTGACGTAGCAAGCAGAAAAGATCACTCACAAATTCTGCAGCAATCACAAAGACATGGTAGGCACACCCTGGGGACTGATACGTTCTGTCATTTGCAAAGTATGACTTGCTTTTCTTTCTCTCCCTCTTTCTTCTCCTTTAAGGATACACGATGTCCCTCCAGGTTCTGCAGTCTGGGTTTGATTAAATAATTATAAACTTCGAGCAGCAGATCTATCATTTACATTCCTGAACATGCCAACATGTGCCTTTTGTGGGGATGCCAACCAATACCAAAGCTTCTCTCATTATTGTCACTGAAAATACAGTGGTTCAATGTTTGTGCTATTTCCTGGATTTTGGCAATATAATGTTGCCCAGCAATTTGCTGTCAGTGCCAACAACACTAAAGAACTTCATAATAAATCCTTTCTATATTTACTCAGTCCACCACTGTGTCACTGAAATTAGCATTTTACGATCTCATGCTCCGAAGCACCTATTTTCTCTCTTTTAACTCCATGCTATTATGAGTCCTAACAGAAAATCCATCAAAGCATGGTTTCCTTCAGCTTTTCTGTATAATGATTGCTGTCAGTCACGTTTGTTTTCTGAAAAGATGTGGAGCTTGTAGCTTCACGGTAGACGATAGTAAAGATAAACCAAAGTAGCAAACAAGACAGAGTGTTTAATTTAGAGATGTTACAAAGAGATTGGCTTAAAATGTCAGATGCCACCACTTCGTGTAGGTTAAAGTACAGAAGACAGAATTTACAGAGGAAGACACCACAAAGTAACAGGACCACATCCTGCTCTGAGGTACAGACGAGCCAACTCTCCTTGTCTGAGTGACAGGCAGAGTGAAGAGAGAGGGTTTGACTCCACTGAATGAAAATACCATGCTAATGGAAGAAAATAATCACCGGTGCAGGGGCTTTAGCAAAGGACCCTCCTCAGGGATACTCCAGCCAACTTATCACAGAAACCGTGGGACCACTGGGGCTCAAATACTGTTGTATCTGGGTAATCCAGCCCTTTGCTTAAAATGGTGTGGAAGAGAATGAAACAGTGCTTTTTGCACTGAAACCCTCAGAGGGGCACTCCTGTGAACCCTGACTTTGCAGTCCTGTCCCTGCCCATGGCAGGGGGCTTGGAACTAGGTGATCTTTAAGGTCCCTTCCAACCCGAACCATTCTATGATTCTATGATAATACGGGGCCAAGTCCCACTCATTTGTGGTTTTACCAATGGATGGTGACACTGTGGGCTCTGCCCACTGGGAAAAGGAATAGGTATGGTCCGAGCAGGGGAGCCGCTGGTATTAAAAAGATTGAGGGGAAAATGAGAAGCAAAGCTTTTCTAGGAAAAGAAGGAACAGGTTTGATAGAAAGGAGAGAGAGCAAGGGAGATAGTTTTTGCTTCGCAGTGTAGAAAGTGAAAGCAATGCTTTTTGGAGAGAGCAGGATGACTGGAGAAGAGGAGGCTTGTGAAGAGACACACTGTGGGACCCACAGTAGTTGTATTTGTTGCTTGCTGAAATAAACTCAGGTTGGAATTTTTTGACAAATAGGAAGAGCATCATTGCTATCCCCTCATAACCCTCCCAAAAGCTCTAAAGATTTTGCTGAATATTCTGGCATAGAGCAAGTCCACCAAAAAAAATCTCATACCCCAGAGCAGATTATTTTGGAAACGCGCACGTGTGCATGCATGGAGTCACGAGGCTGGGAAGGAAACTGCCCTGTAATCTTAGCCCTCATGGCAAAAGCAACTCCCACAGCACTGTGTGATGTGGGTGCACACGAGCTGAGTTACAAGCTTTCCCCAACACAACCTATTGTTACGAAAAATCTCACGGCAGAAGTCATTTAACCTGTCCTGTCATGCCCTTACCCTGGTAGGAATGCCACAGTTGCACCAGCGAGAGCGTCAGGGCCACGGCATAGACTGACGAGAAGAGGATGTGCTTTGTAGGATCCGTTGAAGCATTTTCATGAATCACAGGGCATGTCGAATAGCAAGGATGCTCACAAGTAAAATAAGATACTGCATGGCAAAAAGAAAAGACTATCTGATTTACAAAATAAAAATAAGAGTTATTGGGCTCAGCAGCTTACAGTGCCTACTGACCCTCCTCTGGTGCAAGCCCCGCGGGATTTGCAGCAGGATCTCAGCCACCAGAGGACACTCTGGTTTCTCCAGGAAAACAGTGCTTGGGGCAGCGCAGGAACACGAACAGACTACTAAGCCGAGAAGCTCATGAAGCTGAAAACCAACCTGATCTTCAGGTCAGACCAAGAGCAATTTTGTAAACAACTTCCAGACCATAATCTACGTTTTACTTTTCAGGAGACAGGCTACAAAGCAGGATTTTCTTATATTGGGTTGTGCACCCTTAAACTAAGCCACCTATTAAGCTGTTTGCTTAAGTGTGATAATGAGACAGGCGCATTTGATTACACAGAGAAAATGTTTTGGCTGGTTGAATTGTCAGGGCAATAACCTAGCTTTTTCTCTGTTTGGAGTTTTGTCATATTCATGCAGCAGCAGTGCTTTTTAGAACTTTAAGCCCCCCACAGGTGATAAAAGGGTGTGGAAAACATTAATAAACATGAAAACCAAAAAGGTTCATGCAATGCTGCTCACATAGATAGCTGGCTGTGTAACCGTATATGTAGTTAGCTATATGTCAAATGTCACACGTGCATTAGGTGAAAACATGGGACTAGGTATACAAAAGTGCCCAGTTTATGCCTCTGCTGGGGCCTCTTCCCCGGTAGAGGCATTCAAACTTCCAGAAACTCTGGGAACTCAGCATACAAAACAGTAAAATGAAATGGAAAAGAATCCAAACAACAAAACCCACCCCATTTTTCTGTTTCTGATTTTTCTGCTCTAGATGTATTGTTCAAATTCTTTCCTGGTTTAAATCTGTTGAGTTCAGTGTGTCAGTGCTAGAATTTGCATGGAAAGGCATTTTGGTTACCATTATAAAAGACATCAATCTCTGGAATAAAGAAATCTCTTCTGGCATGACGCGCTATTGTGGTTGTATTCTGTTTACAGAAGGATGTGTTGGCTCCTTTTTGTTGGCACTGAAGAGGCAGGTAAGGAAAAGCGGGATATGGACTCGTACATCTGGTTAGACATAACCTGGTGAAGGGGCTGGCACGGCTTCCAGCTCATCAGAGCAGCTCCACTGAACTAAGCGATCAGCCTACACATTTTATGAGTTTAAACAGTAAGCAAAGACTAAGCCCTAATTCTCTAGACTTGTGGTGTGACCAGAAACCACCTCCTTTTCTGCTTCTGATTTTCCTCAGTAGTAAGGAAAACTGAGCTACAAGAACAATATTTCACCAACAATTTCTTCTAAAAGTATTCTAGTAAAAACATCCTGAAACTAGCATTCAGCTACTTCCTAAGTTCTTTTTTGTCCTGAGTTTTAAGATGGTGGTTTAAATCAGTGGTTTTAATCTTAAATTAAAGAGCACAAAACAGAGTAAAATTTATTACCAAAAATAAGTTTTGCCATCTAACTTACGATTAAATTACTAGCTCAATTAGTTACTGACGTTATAGTAGTCCTTTCCTCAATTTGTCATTAAATGACAGGAAAAATATCTATTCTGGGCTTTTAAAAATCTGAATATAAGCAACTGGGAAAAAAAAAGTGGATGACTTTTCAGAGCCTCTGAGATACTAGGGAATGCAGCCGATATCAACATCGGTTTAATTTATTTTGTCTGCTTCCATCTCTGCACACTGCACTGTTGGTTTTTTGCGATGCTTGATTTGTTATTTTATACTTCTATGTATGAAGGTCACTTACTCTACTGATGTTTTCACTTATGAGACCTCATTCGTTTCACAAACCACTACTGCTAGGATGACAGAAACGTCTGTTGAAAGATATGAAATCTCTGTGATACAAAGGTGGCAGTGATTATTCTCACACTGTGACCACTGGGAGGAATTTTTGGACACTGTGCTCCTGGATTGACATCTTAGGTAGATTAGCAGCGATGCAAGTTGTGTTCTACCAAAAGACTTTTGTTAACAGTGTGCAAATACACTTTTAGGTTATAGGATTTTTCTTTCCACCACCTTTCATAGATTTCATAGATTTCTAGGTTGGAAAAGACCTTAGAGATCATCCAGTCCAACCATCCCTAATCTCCCATTAAACCATATCCCTAAGTAGTTCATCCACCCTTTTCTTAAACACATCCAGGGATGGGGACTCAACCACCTCCCTGGGCAGCCTTTGGTGATATTGTGGCATTTCTACATACTTCTATGCCCAGCAAAGCACTTCAGATGTGCTAAAAAAGGAAGCAATGGCACCGATAAACATTATCAAAAGCAAACATCAAAAGGAAACAATGGCACCAATAGACATTATCTTCAGTCCATTCCAGGCTTTGGGAATTTGATCCCCACCATATAACATCCATACGCCATGTTGTCACCATATGCCCCTAGTTTAGTACGGTGGGACCCTGATACAGAGTCCACTCACATAGCTCAGTTATGTGACCCAAGGACAGTTGGGCAGAAGAGTGTTGCCTGTTTCTTCACTATAATCACTTCATGTATCTACCTTCAGTAATCTATCCATAGTGCTAATTACTATATCCCTATTATCCACTTCTACAGCCTCCTGAATCCCCATATTCACGCTACCCTATTTAACATGGTATGACTTTCTAGTCTGATTCTCCAAGTCTCTTCCTCCAAATTGCTGCTTTAGAAGCATAATCTCTAGACAAGCTCTAAGAGGTGAATTAGGCAACTGTTATTGTAAAAATTCAGTCATCCTCTTAGAACTGTCTGTGTCTTACCTTGGACATTCATGGGCAGAAAATGACACGTTCTTTTCAACTTACACTCCTGTCCTTAGCCATGTTAGTAAGCTCACATCTGAAAGTGGAGCAAAGACGCATTTGAGGCCCTGAACTTTGCCTTTCCAGTCATTCTCTTGAGCATTTAGTGCTCCACTAATGTTTTGGGTTTTTTTAAAAAAAAAGGTTTAAAATAAATGCAAGATTAAACAGGACTTTTTTTTCCTAGTGTCTAGCAAGAGTCTGCTTGACACTAGGAATTACTTCTGCCATGATCATCATTAAATAATATTGCTGCAAGGAAAGAATTATATTGTGCAAACCAAACAAAAACAAAACAAGCCCTTTCAATCCCTTAGAGTTCTTCCCACAATGTTTTCTCCAACTTCATGTACTCACGGTTCAAGAAAGTACTGTAAAAAAAATTATTTGCTGGGTGGGTGGGGTCTTTGCTGGTGCTGTGCCAGGCCAGACGTATGGGATTCTGCCATGTTTGCTGGGTTTTTTCATCAAGTAAAGAGAAGAAAAAGTATGTGGAAGGTGAGAGCAAATGACATCCTACAAAATAATCGAACTCCTTTCCATCATTAACTTCCTAAAAAAGACAACGAGATGTAAGAAACAAGGCAGTAGTAAGTGAAGTCGAGCACAAAATATCAGTGATTAAAAACACCACATGCAAGAACATAGGCAATCTCAGAGCTATTTGAGGACTCGGTCCTCTGATGGATGCAGTACACAGTATTTGCAGGGGCAACTGGCGAAAAAATAGAAGTTATGTTGCAATTCATGGATTTACAAGTCAATATCTGTTTTACCATTTTGTGCTGTATTTCCATTGATTTACCTGAAATCTTAGTTTTCTACCTGTATCTTTCAACTGTGTCAATAAGTACACCTGGATAGATTACAGATGAGTCACTGTGTAGCCCCAACCCTCTTTAAGGCACACAGGGCTGCAACAAAGTGGTAGGTGTGGATTCCCTCACCATGTGGCTCTGGAAAACATTTTCTTCTGGGCCCACCTAATCCAATGGAAGAGTCTACTACCTTCAAGGACTTGTGGTCACTTGTCTGTTAGCACTTCCTGTACACTTTAACAAGGGCTTTCTAACCCGTTTCTGCTTGATCGAGATGAATTTTCAATGACCTGCTACACAAACTATTTCAATGGACATGGCTTATTTTAGGACTGTAAGACTGAAACAGTACATCAGCTCTTAAAGCCAAGTCACCTGATACTGCAGCAATAAGTGTCTTGCATAGAAGAGCTTGGAGAGTATTTGCCTACACAGCCCATCTACTGTGGTCTGGCATGGTTTCTCAACATCCACCAGAAAACTCAAGAAGTAAGATAGAAGACCAAAATTGCAGTAGACTTTAATTAAAGAAAGCAAGTGATCAATGACATCACTGAAGACCTGGTGCCCCCTGCAATCATCCCCATGATAGCAGAGTTTATTAAATGTTATCTTTTCAGAAATGGCTCGCATACCATGTCAAAGAAGAGTTATTTTTTAAACAAAGTGCAGCTCCCAAGTGCACAGCCTTGCCAGCCTGGTGCAGAGGGAAAAATTTCCCCCTAACTCCACATGGGGAGGCTGGTTTATGCCACTGCTAAAGGCACCAGTCAGGTATCAGGGAGTCTTGGGTGCCTGACTCACTTGCTGGCAGTGACCAATCTCCTCAATACTACGGGACACAGCCAGCAAACCCCAAAACATTTCTGAGAAGTCACATAATTCCTGAAGACCCTCACAGGTGATCAGCACAAGCGCTATTTGCCCGTGAACTCGGAGGCAGGCAGAACACAACACAAGCACGTTTCAGCAAGAAGGAGCCAAGGCCTGACCCTGCACCAGTCCAGCTGATGAGGAGGAAGCACCACTCTCCGACAGGCAGGCATGTAGGTAGGCAGGGCTGAAACACAGCGTGTTCCAGTAATTTGGGATGACAGGGGAGACATTGCAGGTTATTATATCTAGCACACGTTGGAGTTTTGTTTTGTCTAACACACATGATATTCTGGGGCTCAGTGCTCTCACCCCAAAGTCTGGGAGAAAGCACGGGGGAGAAGAAAAGGTAGCAAGGAGGAACAAAACCACTACTATACTCACACTGGCCCAACATAGAGACCAGGCCACATTTGGGACTGATTTGGAAAACTATTTGGCAGCATCTGTGGAAAAATGGAAGATCAAATGACACCTTTCTCTAATCTAAGTGATTTCTACAAGTTAAATGTGAAACATCCCAATCAGCCACAGTGATAACCCTACTGTTGATCGCACATTGTCTCTGTTTGATGTCTATGCGTGTGGTTGTATATGTCCATATCTAATATTTGTCAGTTGGTAGGGCCTCAAAAATTCCAGCAGATGTGGAAAACCCGTTTAGAAAATATGAGCCTCTAGCACTAGGTTGGCCATTTTAGTTATTTCTGGAGGCCCATTAGTGCTAGCTCACGGCACCAATCTCCCCATAAGCACCTGAAAAATAATTGCGTTAGAATAGCGATATCAGCCTTGACACCTGAGTCAGAGGTAAAGCATTGCTAAGCTCTTTGGTAGGACTGAGCAGAAGAACATCAATGGAAGAGAGACAACCCCTCGAGATCATTCCTCAAAGACCTTTCCTGCACTCCTGTTGTGATGACTTTCAGTGAGTGAACATTCTCAGAGATAATTGTTCTGATACTAAAAGAGCACAGGACAGAGAGGTATTACTGTCCCAGTACAGGACAGTGCTTTAGCCTGTGTGTTTTCATTAGAGCTGAGAGAGTTTAAGAAAAGAGCCCTGTAATGTGCATGTCCCCCTTGGTGAGTTTATGCATGCTCTCACAGCTCTAATGAAAACATACGATGAAGGTAAATTAGGGCAGACGACTGTTTCTGTCAACACTGAGCAAACAGCATCTTTAAGGCTTATGTGTGAGCTAGAATTCAAGAATGCAGACTTTGTTTTTCATTGATGGGCTTGTTAAAATACTTTGATAGTTCCAGAGGAAAAAGAAATTATAGAGAAATGTGAAGAGATTAAAGCACAGAAAGAACCTTGACATCAGACGGGAGCTTGTTTGATTAGGTCACTCTATAGACGAGAAATAATTAAAAATAAAGAAGACAGATGGAGGATGTCAGGTGCTTAACACAACATCTTGAGTCTACCAGTGCTTGTGTTGGTGCACGCCAAGACTTCAGGCTCCACAGATGTCGAACGTGTCTTTTGGCTGAGGATCTCAGGAGGATGAGGAGAGGCACTAGAATTTAGTGTGAGCGAAATGGAGATTGTGCAAGTCTGACAGCAAGGAGGAACATTTGCTGCTATTAACAAGCAGAGAAGCAGCTTTCGTGTTGCTGTTCCGGGGCAGCCAGACAAGATTGCCTCTAGTCTACTTCCCTGCCTTTTGCTCCTCACCTGCTGCTGATTGCTCAGTCTGCCTTTGAATTAATGAAGTGGGTATTTGCCTTAAGGAGCAACTTGTTGGAGTCCCAGAGGAGCTGCTCCCACCTGCCTGGCCGCTGCAACGGCAATGCCAGCAGCCTGGCAGGTGGTGGCAGATCAAAAAGAAAAACTCCCACAGAGCTTCTGAGGATTTCCTCACTAATATGCTGATACATACATTAGTTGACTGACTGATACTGCCTAAATATTTGTCCTCTACTGCTATGTTTGGCCATGATTTTATAGCAACTTTGGTGGTTTGTGATGTAGCTCACTTTATGCATGAGCTCCTTTGACTTTTGCTTGCTGCCCATCTGCTAAGCACCACTGCCGGATTGGGAGGGTTGACATCAGGCCATTTCACCCGAGTTTTCTCTTTCTCAGTGAGAAACAAAGGAGTTTTCACCTCCCACTGAAGTGCTGCAGTCAGTAATAGAACATTAATGGACTTTGACAGAAACTAAGTCTACACTCATATATTTACCTTGCACAACACTACATATTAGTCCAGAAGTAGGAAGGAGTTCTCAGTGTCTGTACATCTCTTCAGAAGGCATTTGCACGTTTGCTAAATTCCCACAGACCAGGGAAGCCTGGAAATGGCACAGATGAGCTACTGTTTCCCAGCCGGCACCAGGTTCAGCTGCAGCCAGAGCCGATGGTTGCTCCATAAAAGACCAAGACAGACCAAGACTGTTAGAAGGAAACAAACCAGAAATATCTGTCTTTTCAGTGTAGTCACTTGGAAGCTTGATGCTTAACCAGGAGAGACAGACAGGTACCATGGCTGTTCAGGTGACCCTGGAAATACACACATTATTTAAGTATCTTCCCCAATCTCACATTATTTAGAACAGATACCATTTGTCCTACTATATAAAATGAGATAGGTAACTTCCTTTTTTTTTAAAGTGAACTCAATAGGATCATGCACAGTATTTAACTGCAGTGATAAATACACACGGTTTAGGAATTCAATTATGTTTAAGTTCTTCTCTAATAAAGCTAGAACAGCTGGTTGCCAGACCCTCGGAGTGCTTCAACTTTGTCAGGAGCATCCAGCATATTTTAAAACCATCTCTTGACCCTACAGAGGAGGTCAATGTTTCTCCTGGCAGCCCACTAGTTATTTTTTAAGTGTCTTGATTTTTTTCTGTGGCGTAATGCAATTTTACTCATTATCACTACAGATGTCAGACCAAGACTAGCAAGATTATAGCAGTAGCTGGAGCATATGGTTGAGTCATATGAATAATAATCATAAATCCTTTTTGACTTTGGCCCATTATTACATCCTGATTGTGTCCCCTTGGAATCTCTTGTTTGGTGTAATGTTTAAGTCATTATAAGGTATCTCTGGAGGTCTAGATTTATAGAGATCTCTATTGGAGAAACACAGTATTAGCAGTATGTTTATACAAACATAAAACACGTGAATATTATATACCAATATATCTACATGTAATATTTATGTGGACATAGAGGAGAAGCAATTAATGATTGGCAGTCACTAAAACAAATGTTTCTGATGACATCTTAAAATCACAGCGTAAGTCAGGATGACAGAGACGTTGCCTGAACTGACGTTGTTAAAAAAAGAAAACAAATCATACGCACACAAAGAAAAATGAAAAGAGACAGTCCTTATAGTTTTAAATGGTAACATTTTTCTAGCTTTTACGTTTTACTTTGGGAGAAAGAAGAGTTTTCATGCAGACTTGCAATTTTCCCTACAAGAAAGACAAGTGGCTAAAACCTCGACTGCTTCCCTGCACCGGCGTGTGCTGCCTGTGCTCAGCACCCACCCGCACCAGTCCTGCACAGCCTGGAACTGCACAAACAGGTTTGATCCGTCCTGCTGATGAAGCCTGGTGAGATGGTGGCTCCAGTGGGAGAGGTAGCCAACATCTTGATTCGCAAGGCTTTTATTTGGAAAGGACCCCTTTTTTGTTCCAAGTGCAAAAGTGATAAACAGAATAAAATGAATCTAAACACTAGAATGTAATAAAAGTCAGTCTCCAGGCCTGACCAGCTGTCCTGACCTTAGCTGGACGATAAACCAACTTGGTACAGCTGTGATCATTAAACACACCAAGGCAAAGATCTGAATGCTTGAAATGATACAACATATTTGTGCTGAAAAAATAGCTTTGCTCTTGAATTAAGCGCAAGAGCGTTGTGGTTGTTTTTTTTTTTTTTTTTTTAAATAGAATACTTATTATTATTGGGAACTGATTCCTAAGAGTCAGCATGCTCCACTTTTGTTTCTTGCAAATAAGTGAAATATTTTGGTGTTTGCCAATTAACAGGGCTTTTGAAACTGCTTCCTATTTGAAGAAATGAAGCAGATTGCGATATACAGAAGTTATCCAAGAGGGTACTTAAAACAGATGCACCAGAGATGACTTCTCTCTTGTCATCAGTAAAAATGATGCAGAGCACATTGCTAAGTTATTCAGCAATTTCCAAAGAATCTTCTTTAATGCACAATAAGAAACAGATCTCAGTTGTCTTTTCATGCATGTCAGACTTAAACAAAAACACAGAATGCACTTGCAACCATTGGTGTGAAGGGGTACTTTCAAGTGCAGGCCTATTAACTGAAACATTCTGCTATAAGATATCAAAAGATTGCCTATTTGCCACAAACTGCGCAAAGTTATACTCATTTTTCTTGGTGGCAGTAAGTAGTTTTAATGCAAGTAATGGAATTTTAAACCAGAAAGTCCTTATTACAATTCAGAGTGCCCTTTGTCCTTTGATAATGAACACCATATTAGTGTCTTGAAGAAAAACCAAGACCTTAAACCAGGAGATGTTGTTTCAGCGTTTTGAACTAAGCAACCGAAACTTTACTACTGGAAATTGATTGCATTTAATTGCACATAGACAAAAATCTAAAAGCAAGTTCCAAACTCCCAGTCGTGCTGGAAGTAAGAATAAAATGAAGACGGACTAACATATTATAAATTAGAAAAATATGCCAGAAAGGGATAACCTTTGTTTAAAAAAAGCACGTGTGATATTTGGTATTAAGCAATCTTATTTGCTGCGCTGGAAAAAGACAATAGGGAAAGGAAAGGAGAGAAAGGCAAGGCCAAGCAAAGTAGGGGCATGCATTGCATGAAATGCATCCCAAGAGACTACTGGAACTATATGTGTTGCAATTTCAATTACTCTTACCACAAAACTCACTTGCTTAAAAAATGAAAGTAAAATCTTGACCTTAAAAAAATATTTCAGCTACAAATGCAGAACAAGGAAATTCCATTTTTGGCGTAGGTAAAATTGATTATCTTACTAAAACAAGAGAGTATTTATATGTTGTGCAGAGCATTTCAAAAAAATAAATCATTTGCATCTAAAATGTAATGTGATGGTTTAAAGCAAATTCCCCAAGTAAACAAGTTCTGTGATACAGAAGAAAGAAGAGTAACAAATTGTCCTTCTCACCAAATCAATGAATAAGGAGTACTTAGATCAAAATTTTTCAGTTCCATCTCTGTTTGTAATTAATTTAGATCAGATATGCCTGGTCTTTCTCTATATATATATATATGTACAGTTTATGACATTTTAGTCCAATATTTCTTTGCCATAAGCTTGCTTGATAAAACCTCAGAAGTTTGGATGGAGGTTTTTCAAGAAAAATATTCTGAAATGAATGAATTTTCACTCAGATTTTTTTTTAGCCTCAGAATATTTTGAAGTTTCATTCATAATCCAATTTTTTCAGGCAGAGATTTGTATAATGCTCTCTTCTTAATGTTTAGTTTCTGGCAAGTCAGCAGAGGTACACAGTGTACAATCTATCAACGCCTAACATGACACAAAGTAATCATGATAGCTTGCTCCTCCTTAGCAGGGACTCAAATAGACTGCACAACCTTCATCAAGAATGAAAAGACAAACTTGAACCTGAATTGCACTAGTCTCCTCAGGAAGTCATTGGACTACTTTTGAGGCGTCCACATAAAATGCTAAAGTGGAGCAAATCCATTACCTGTTGCTTCATTTACCGCTCTTTAACTCTCCCAGCACAGCTCTGTTGAGTTTAGGATCCTCGTTAACCTCTTGGCATTGCTCTGCTCTGGGCCATACAGACACACCAGTCGCTATGGAGTTTCTTCTGGTGAGGTGAAGTGCTGTCAGGGGTGGTTAAGATATACCCACTGTGAATGAACAGAAGTGAAGAGGTTTTTAATTAGGTGAGCACTTCTCTTTAATTTAAAATGAACAGACCATACTATATTATCAGATTACTACTATTATTGACATATCACAAACTACAATAAACAACAAATATGTTGCAAAATTATAAATATATCCAAAGATTAAGAACACATAATTCTGGAATAAAAATGCTGAGAAAACATCTTTTTCCCAGAATTTTGATTTTGTATACAATTTCAAAATGCTGTGTTTTTATTTCAGGTCAGAATGAGTTAACATTTGTTAAGAATTGGGCATTTTGAATACTAAGCATTTTTTTAAAAACTGGAAACTGTGAATGCTGATTAGCTTAAGAAACGGAAAATGTGAATAGTGACCAACTCAAACTAGTTTCAGATGAAAAGTCTGAGGTAGGATTATGCTTGAAAGTATATTCTCCTTTATTTTGTCTACTTCACTTACAAATCAGTCAAGCAAAAGGCTATTCAGTCCATCTATTTCCAGATTATTGCAGTGTTGCATCATCTCACCAAATGGGAAAGCGTCCTCTTGCTTTATATCTTACTGCTCTCTTAATTGAATTCATCCCCAAAACATTGATCTTCCAAAAAGTTGTCTACCAAAGCTGTCTGCCAGAGGTGCACAGAGGGATTGGGATGAAGCTGGAATCCCACCGTGGCACACAGAACCTCCTCACAGGGAGCGTTGCCACGGTCTTTGCCCCTGTTTTCTAAAGGACTGAAGTTGCTAAGGAGAAACAGAGTGATTTAGGGAAACAAATTCTGTCTAGTTGTGATGAAGTCTCATTTGAATGCTTCTCAGATGATATTTAAGTTTCCTCAAAGCAATACCCTGCTGTGGAAAAATGACAGAGTTATGGGGAATAAATGACACAGTTCCCTCAGGTTATCTGTGGGACATTACCCTGCTTGACTGCCAGGAGTTAAATCAAAGGAGGCTGCTGAGACACACACACACACACACACACACACACACACACACATGCACGCACATGCATGCACACGTGCGCACGCACACACAAAAAAAAGAAAACAAGCAAGAACTTGGAAGGTCCAAGGTAATAGGGGTTAGACTGTGATCTAGGAAGTTGAAGCCCACCTGGTGCCCTGTTGGACAGGTCAGGTTCATCCATCAAAGAGCATAAACTTTGCATCGAAGGTGGACCGAAACCTCACACATTTCTGGCTTCAAGGGTGGAGAGCCGTGGCAGAGGTGCAAGCAAGGCGAAGGAGATCCTAGGGAAGTGCAGGCAGGAGGCACAGGCAGCAAGGCAGCTTTCTCCAGCCAAAGATGATGGCTGGGGCCACCCGCCTGCACCAGGTGAGGGTCCAAGGTCAGGATCAAAACAGGAGAAAGGACTCCTTTGCCTGTAATGCTCCTGCCCCTGGCAGGCAGATACTGCTACGGTTTGAGGACACTTTCTTTAAGTCACTTTAACCAGCTGATACCACGGTTGTCAGAAGAAACAATGCTCAGAGTTGAACCTTTTGCATAAACGTGACTAGTGAATTATGGGTGACAATCTGGAAAAAATGGACATAAGAGTAAAGAGCAAGAAGCCAAAGCTATTGCATCAGCTATAACCCCAGCAATGAGAAGAGAATTGGATGCAGCTTGTCATGTAATGGCTAAAGCTGTTATATATTTAACAAAATGATACTTACTGGAAGATAACATTCTTTTACCCCCATCTGGATTACTGAAAATAATGTGTAAGTCTCTGAAGATTTACAATTAAGTGATAAAGCAATGTTTTTCTATGAATTAAAGAGTGTCTTTGATTCCTCTAGCAATATGATGCCATCTTACCATGACGAGATCTTTAAGTGCTCGTATAATGTTCATTATTATTCTTGATGGAGGATGTGTGCAAGCTCTCTGAGAAGAGTACATATGTATAACCAATGGACAATACTATTGCCTGCAGGAACTAGTAATTCTTTAATAGCAGTTGAAATATTTATTGCTAATCAGCTATATATAGCTTTATACTAACTTGAAAGACAAGACAACTTTGTACAGACACCACTAAAGGTACGAGACAGCTTTCCTGTCATCAGCAAAATGATACACAGCAAACTCTTGAATAATTCAACTAGAACTGCTCAAAGATCACCTTTACAAAATATGAAACAGAACCCCAAGTCTTTCTTTGATGTTCAGATTTTACAGAGCAACAATAATGCACTCTGGATGAAGAATGACATTGCTTTGATAAAATATATGATATTCAGTCCTACATACCTTTTTAGCCATGTAACACTGCATTGGCTTTACAAGACTATTTTTTCTTTAGTGCTACAGACACTTCAGAAGAGTAAAAATGTGATGTGTAATAAAGTTGTGACACACAGAAGAGTAGTAAAAGACTAGTCTATATTTCCTGGCCCCAGCCAACTGACAGGGTTAAAAAGGTTAATACTCTGACATAGGACACCAGCGGCTACTGCTATATGGGGAAATCTTTTACTTTTTGTGTTACTTGTCATAAGAAAAGGCAAAGAATGTCTTAAAGCTCTTTAAATCAAGCCAAGCATCCTCAAACAAACAACTCAAAAAAAATCTAATAGAATTATTATTTATATTTCTGTGTAGTTTAGAGTTCAGTGCTAGTTGAAAATAATCTTCTAGAACCCGTATAAGATATTTCTGTACATTATACATGATGGTAATATGTTACACTTCTGACTTTTTTTTTACAGAGTTTTAGATAGTAATTTGTTTTCATGCACACACTCTGAGGAATATCATTGCTTGCATATTGACTTCTTTACTTTTTAATTAAAGAAAAAGTTGAAAAAAACCCTTAAAAATTATTAAGAAGCTCAGATTTAAATTAATAATAAATAATAATCCCCGCATTTATTTATATTTATGGTGCATGAATAATTTCAAAAATCTTGAAGATACTTACATCTACTTAAACACAAACCCTCCATATTATTTACACGGAAAGTAGCTTTATAACTTTCTATTTTTTCAGCATTATGTACTATTAACTTTATGCAAAGTTTGAAAGGTGCTAGTTACTATGATTGGCTATTTCTATGGAATATTCAGTGAAATTTTCACTGGAAGTTATGAGCACTTGGCTTCAGAGACACAGCATTTACAAGGATTCCTTTTCAAAGAGAAATTCCAGCCATTGGTCTGGTAACGATATAGCCTTTATCTCAAAAAGCAGACTAAGAATATTTATGCTTGAGGAAAAGACCTGCCCATGCAAAAGAATGTTCAGTTTTTCTGTATTCACATTTATAGGATCTCTTGCAAGATACTCTGGAATATGTTATTAGAGCTGGAAATAGAGCCATCAGAGCTGAGCTTGCTTAACCCCTCCGTGCTGCAGAAACATCATTTTCCATTAAATCCATGCGCAGAATTCTAGGAAGGACTTCTTAAAACGTTGTCGGGTTCTTGTTTTTTTTTTATTATTATTTCTTATTTTTAAAATCAGTCTCAAGGCATCTGCATTATCTGAAGAAAAACTTCAACATTTAGACACTATTTTATAGAAGGTATTTTTAACTTCTAATTCAGGCTTCTATTTATGAGGGAAAACCTTTTGTCTCTCATACACTAAGATGGTATGAACTTCTAACACGTGTTCCTGCACATATTTTATATTTAAGTGCAAGCCTTCGTATTATCACTGTTAGGTGAATAACAACAGGTTGTGCCACATCCAAATATGGCATAATGCCTCCCAGAGGGCTGTACAGTTATCTATACATCATCTAACCCTGCCGCGGCACTACCACCCTTAGCAAAGAGATGTCCACGACAAGGAGGATAACTACATCTCCGGTAATTCACCATTCATGAGCTATGTTGTTTCTTTCGCCAGTAAGAAAGCAATTATTGCCAATCATTTTATCCATAATTGAGTTTCCATAAGGGACTGGGAGAAAAATCTCTAAGGAGTAAAACTACGAAGAATGCAATCACGAATTGCAAAGAATTGCAAAAAGAATTGCAAAGAATTGTAAAGAAAGCGTCCCTGCCAGGAGCCAGGGCTAGCTTGACCCGGACACACCGACGTTTACAAACCCGACCCGTTGGGGTTAAACCCAAAAGCCAGCTGAGAGGCGGGGGCACTGCGGGGACTCACACGTTGTCCGGGCGCCCTGGCAGGACCCTCCGTGCCCGAGGCAGCGCTGGGACCCGCCGCGGCAGCCCGCGAGCGCCGAACGGGGGGAGCCGCGCAGCAGCGGGTCCCGGCCGCCCCCGGGCCCGGGGCTGCCGAGGCGCCGCGGCGGGAGCGGGGCGGGCGCAGGGGGCGCGGGCGGCCCGCGGTGCCCGGGCGGCCCGCGGTGCCCAGGCGCTGAGCTGCCCGCGCGGCGCGGCGCGGCGCGGCCCGGCCGGGCTGGCAGAGCGGGTCCCTGCGCCCCGCTGCTGCCGGGGCGGAGCCGGCCCTGGGGGCAGGAGAGCCCCGTTTGCACAACACTTCATCCCGGTTAAGAAATCTGCCGGATCGGAGCGCTCGGCGTCCGTGGCAAAGATAATCCTTAGACCAAATAAACGTCCATGGCTAATTGAGATTTGACAATGCGGCATTATTCACTTCAAGTATAAATTATAAACATCGTATATTTATTCTGACTTGCACCTTTAGCGTAGTTCAAGCCACTGAGATCCTGGGAGCAGCTTCTGTGTGACTGAGCTAACTATAGTACGGTCCTTGTTAATGATGCGTAAACCGACCTGAAAAAAAATCAACAACTTGAACCTTAAACTGACACTCCAGCCAAGCCAAACATTTTCCAGTATATGTAGCTACATCGCTGCTCTGATTTTTTTTTTTTTCATTTATCTATATTTTTTTTCCTATGCTGCATCTTTCTGTTTCTGCAGGTCACCTGCAGAATGGACAATCTGGGAAAAATGGACATAAGGACCTAGGGCTGGTGTCCATTTTATGAGCTGAGATGAAAGAGCAGGTTAGGTAGGAAGGCATTTGTTGTGCTCTCTGCCAGACGCTTTTCTTCTTTTCTTGCTGTTGTTAATATTTGGTTCTTCTTTGCCTGCCTCTCTTCAATCTAATTGTAAAGTTACAGACAGTGTAAATCTGAGGTTGGATGGCTTTAGTATGGAAAAATATGTTTATCTTTTTAAATTTCACTTACTTTTGATGATACATTCAAGAAAAATGTATTTCGAATAACAGGCTATTTTTATCAAATATTATTTTGCCTGGTTTTACTAGATGCAATCAGCAAGGAACATAACGTATGTAAAGCACATTTGGTTAAATAAAAGCAGCAGTAAATACTAACCAAAACTAGATCTAGCAACAATTACTCAAAGTTTCCTCCAGTACCATAAGTTCATGAGGATCTTATTTCCTAGGTCAGTACTTTTTGCATCTCTTGGGCCTGAGAGATGCTATTTTGTAAACACGTTGTGGATATGAGAGGAACTGATGCTTCTGCAGCCTTGCAAGCACTGACCTGGTTTGTGGGGAGAGGAGGACAATGAGTCCCTCTCCCAAAGACAAAATTTGGATGTTCCAGCTACCTGTTTTTGGCCAGCAACTTTAAATCTAAATGATCAAAACAGAGAAGAACTAGAGAAAAGGGAAGTGGAATACTCTTGGCCTGGTGGAAACGGCAAAACTTCAGCAGTAGTAAAGAAGCGATCTAAAAGTAGAAAACTGTAAAAAGGGTTAAAAAGCCAGACTCCCCACGCTTACTGGAGTTTGGCACAGCAAAGCAGGAGTGATAGAGCTCCTTTTAAAACTATTTTTCATTTGATAACAGTTAAAAATAATCTCTGTAAATTTTATAGTAACTTTTATTCAGGTGAAAATCCCTAGCTCGTTACCGATGCCTCTGGAATTAGATGCTGTCACAGCAAATTAGCAAGGGAAGGCGAGATGTGACTTACCCCGGCGGCACGGTGCGCACGACCCCACGCAGCACGTGGGAGCAGGACCGGCTCAAGATGCTCCGGGGTCTGGAGACTAAGGAGCCGATTCCAGAAACCGATTTTTTACTATGTCGAAGTGACCCTGCGTGTATGTATTTAACAGTCAGAGAAGCCAAAGCAAGCAAATTGAAGAGTTAATGCGAAGCCAGACATAAAGCGAGCAGCAATGTACCATTACAGCTATCCAGGCTCCCTGCAGATTATCGCCACACAGAGAAACTATGTCTTGTGGTTTCCTGACATGTTCTTTAGTGCACGATTGGGCTCCAAACGACTCCAGCCGCATGATGCCAAAAGCAAACCTTCTCGAATACACTGCAACCTCCAAACGGCGATCGGTGCCTAAGGATCTCACCAGCCTCGCACACGCGCACGCTAATGCACGCTGGAAAACGGCAGCCCTTGAATGACCTGCACCTTCAGAGGCTCCCTTGGGTTTCCATCATGGACTATCCTTCCCCAGGCTTCCTCAGCATGTAAGTCCTGAGCCTCTGTAGGGGCTGGTGTGAGCCCAGCGCATCCTGCACGCAGTGGAGGAGAAGACAGACTGCACAGGTGACATGTGCGTTCTCTCTTCTTTCTCCCAGTATTTCTGGCACCTTCAGCAACAGTTCACATTGGTACATAATGGAGTGGGGAAGAATATTTTTATAATTTTTGTCCCATCAGGAAGGTTTCATATTGGTCTTCCTTGTTTTATAGGCTAGTTGCAATAAACTACAGTGGAGGAAAATATAACAGCAATATAATGTAGGAAGAGCCCTCGCCTTTCTAGCAGGTAGCAACCACGAGCCTCTTCTGTGGCGGTTGGCACCCACCCTTCTCCCAAATACTCAACTCAGAAGCATGCGAGGAATGCCCTTGCCAGCCGCCCAGCAACAGCATCCGTGGGCTGCGGATCAGATTGTTCCGTGAAGGTAAACATGGAGATTTCTCCATCAGAAGGTGATGTTGCAACCGCTCCCCAGCACGCCTGCTGGCACACCACAGCTCCTGGCCGCTGTGTCTGCCCATCCCCTTGAAACCAAGAATCACTGAAACCCCATTGATTTCCTTGACACGACAATAATTAAGTATAAGGCTACAGGTAGCTTATGTTCTCTGATAATTAGTTTCATTAGAACTGAAAGGAATAGATTTGAGGAGTTTTTTTCTCCTCTTTTTTGTTAAAGGTGTTCTCTTAGGGGGATATTGTGATTACACCTGCACTAGGGAACATGAGAGTGTGGGGCAGGAAAAAGAGAGAATGACAAAGAGGCTGGGGCATCCTTGACTCTTTCTGGCAATGGTACTGCTCTGTCGCCTCACCAGGTTCCCTCACAGAAAGTCCTTGGCACTGACTGTGCACTCTGGGGCTATAGTTGTTTAAAGACAAATTGTGGTGTTTATCCATCTCCCAATACCGAGATCATTCTGCAAATCCACTAATTCAAAAGAAAGGAAGAAAAGGAAAAAAAAAGAAAAAAAAAAAGAAAGCATTTGGTTTCAGAGCTTCGCAGCCTCCCCAAGGCTCTATGCTTGACCTGCAGGATGCTAAAGGATTCTTATGGATCTTTAATAAAGGGTGCAAATTACCCCCGAAGTGGTAGATACTTCGGTGCTTAGAACCACATCTCCAGGATGCACAGACTTCACTCAATACTGTCCAGTTGAAATGAGAAGAAAATTACTTCTGCAAAATTAGTACGTAAAAAAAAAAAAAATTCTAGTTCCAGTTGTATTAATGTTACTACAAAAACTAACCAAAGCCAAAGGCTCCTGAATTATCACCCATATAACTCCTAGTGTAGTGGAAAAAAATCATCCTAGAATAAAGCTATATGGCTTTTCAGCTGTAAGCCCTGGGTTTTGTGGGCTAGTACTATTCAAATGTGTTATTTCTTTTTAATTATCGTGCCAAGAATAATATTTCTTCCATTATATAGCATGCTGTTGCCCAGGGAAGGAAGAACTCTTTGTTACATGTATATTTACTTTCTCACACATACTGAAGACATTTCAGCTCAGCAAAATTCCTAGGAAAGTGCTTAGGAGGACATGCATTTTGAAATCTACGGTTTGCTTCATGGTTTTTACTGGGGAGGGACACACATCAGTGAGAGAATAAAGCGTGTTATAAAGGCACTACCTGAAAAATACAAATAGGTGGTCATTCTTTGGAAAAAAAAATAAGAGGAAGTTTAAACAGGTTTACATGCAAATTCCTCTGTAGAAATGAAGCTTGTGTGTATCGGAACTTAAAAAACGTTGAAACTAGACCTCGGCTAGTTACCCGTGTCTGATATTTTGTATGACAGTCACAGCACTTTTTTTTGTTACCAAACTATTTCCAAGTCAACTTTAGCATTTTTTATAAACAGATTTACTCAAAAGTCTCCCTTTAGCTTAGTGAAGCTACAACTCATTAAGGGGACAGCTGAAAAGCCATTGGTAATGGGCAATATTTCAGACTAATTGTGTGTGATAATTACTTTCCACCTGAGCCCTATACCATCACTCCCTTCCCAGACTAGAGAGTACCTAATTGAGATACGGTATCCAAGATAAACAGACATAGAATGGCAATGGAAATACTATGCCTATACATATTTAGAGTCTTTATTCTTCCTATCACTATGCCCACAAATAATAATAATAATTTTAAAATCTCTTTTTATGAAAGTTTAAAGAAAGTAAATGAAGTGGTTGCAAATACCAGAATGAACCAACAGAATTATTCAAATCCTTTCTCAAGTAGTATTCGCTGTCCTTTATTTAAAGAGTATACTAAGAGAAAAATGCACTTTGACCGCAGTAATCCATGTCAGAAATTAGAGAATGAGCCATCCACAGAGTCCATTGAAAAGAGTTGAGACATAAAAACTACTAAAAACAATTACTGTAAAACAGCAGGATAAAGAGAGAAAAGATGACTGATGGCAAAGGATGGCTCCTACCTTTTCTGAGGATCAGTGACCACGGCAGCGTGACCTGGGTGGTCTTGGATCTTCCTGGCTTCTGGGCTGGGTCTGGTGACATTGTCACTGCTGCGCTGAGATACCCTTAGTGCATGACAGCGGTTTTGAGGCAAAAATTGCTATTTAAAAGGGAAGATTTTAAACAGAATGTTAAGAGAAATCACGCATTTCAGCTCAGATTTCATTTGCAGAGCCGCTGGGGGCACACCTCAGGCCTCCTCACCCAGGATCCAGAGGTGCCCAACAGCAGGAGGCTGCCGTGCTACCGCGTCCCACTGCAGCTGCGATTCTGTGCAGCCCAGAGAAAGCAGACACAAGTTTGTCATCAGCTTCGGAGAGATGCCCCTTGGGAGATGCGAACATTAAGGCAACGGGTGACGCACCAACAATGCAATGCCTGTTGCAGGGTGGCTTTGGAAAATAGCATCTTCAGTATCTGAGCATGTTGGTACGGCTTGCTCTCAGGTGATGTGGCAGTGTCTCTGAGTGCCAGTAGGATGTAGGGAGGCAAAGGCAGAGATGGAGTCACACATGTCATTCAAGGACGTTTATAGGTGCAGAACAAGCACCGTCTCAGGCAGCTCCTGCCGTGCCAGTGTTAGCTGGCGCTGGGAGGCCACAGTATTTCCTCCCAATATTTCTAACGGCTCCTGCTGCTCCATGCAGTGCACACACGCGATGTTAACTTGTCCACAAAATGCCAAGTTACTTGGGTAGCTGAATGCTCCTGCACACCGATTTCCTTCCCAAAAGCCTGTTTCTGTCGTGTCATCCTTCTAGCAGTAACTGATGACTCTGAAAGTTATTCTCCTTTTAATACTTAGAAAAATATACAGTTTTAAGTAATCTATGGTTTTGTTTGTTTTCAGGCTCATTCAGAAAACTCCAAAATAGGTAGGAGTTAAACATTTTTGATCCTAATAAGATTTGAAAACAGTACATCTTCCAGAATACCCATAAAAGTAAGCAAAAATTAGGAGGGTTTTAGTGTTCTTTAAAGGTATAATTTCTTTTCATAACCTTATACATTTCAGTAGTGATCCAAAAGGACTAGACAAAACAAGTGGCAACACAATACTGCAATATAAAATACAAACATAGATTAATACCAGGAAACTACAGACTGTTCCATCTGAGATTGTGTAGGGAAGTCTTTGAAACTATTTTAAGTGACTCCAGCTTTTTTTATTTATGGGAAGTACTTGGATGTTGACATTGAAAACAAGTTTTGCAAATTCTCAAATACAGAATCCACAAGAGCGGTAAATAAAGAAAAATGTTGTGAGATTAGAATCAACAACAAATCCCTCAAACTTTTGATCTTTCACGTACATTGACTAATGGACGAGAAAGTGACTTTCAGTTAAGATAACAAGAGCCAGCTCTTTGGATCAAATAAACGCACAAAAGAAAAACCAGAGCCCTGTCCCTAGCCTGTGAGAGACAACAGTAAAACTCTACTGACTGCAAAGGAGAAGAAATGAACCCTTGAAGTAGACAGCAGTAGAAAAGCAAAGGCCTCTCAGAAAATGAAAACAACAGTAATTTGGCTCCTAGGTTGCATTGCTGTCAAAACGCAGAGTATTGAGAGAAATGGGAACTGACAATAGTGCCCGTGGAAAAATCACAATTGTTGTAATGGGGCTTAAGTAGCAAGAACAGAGTCACTTCCTAAATTGCCAAAAAGATAGTCCATATAAACAATTCAACTCACTCTGCAATTTTTAAACTTAACAGTGAATTAAAAGACTGTCCCACTTGAGCAGAATGCTTATATTAATCACATGGATAGCAATATGCACCTTCCTTAGCTCTGCTCCATTATTCAAAGTGGTTTTTTTTTTTTTTTTTTAAATAACCCTTAGTTGTCTTCTGCATTTGTTCATGATATCTTTCTGTCGCCAAAACCAACATAGACTCATGGCTTTTTAAGTCCAAAAAGAGCCAGTACAACAATTTTCTTTATGCTTCTATAACACAGGCCATACATTTCGTACAGTGGTTCATGCCTCTAGGACAGCATCTTGTAGATTGAAACCAAACTTGTCTCTTAGAAAGTTATCCAGATTTGATGGTAAAATTCACAGTGGTAGAAAACCTACCGTATCCTTTGGTAGGCTGTTCCAAATGCCAATTGTTGCTATTCCATATGCATGATCTCTACATTTGCAAAGAATATTTATAAATAATATAAAAAGAATTCTATGGTTATATTCTTGCATTTGAGACAGAATAAAGCCTGTTTATTGGCAGCAAGAGCACCTCTTCCTATTAGCATGCTAAACTTGAGGTTACAGGTCTGAGAAACTTCTTCACAGAGATAAATGAACACCTGAGAAAACACAAGCTTGTTAAAAAATGAAGGTATATGGCTCTACTATGTGGCCCTGTGCCAGCAATATGAAAAGGCAACTCGCAGCACCTGCACGTGCATGTAAAAGTTTTGATTTTAGCAGATAAGTGAGGGTGCATGCCACCTATTAAAGTGCTGGAGAAAAGCTTTGATCCCATTGACATCTTATATATGTGTGTGCATATGTGTACCTGTTATATGTATTAAAAGGTATTTTAATCATTCAGGTAGGAGCCTTTTTTAAGATGCCATTTTGTTTCCTCAAGATTTTTGTTTTTATCATTTAGTGATACCTAGGATGACTGAGAAGTTGAGAAAGAGGAAAGGCCTATGGTTTGTAATTTTATATTCTTTATTGAGCAAAGCACCTGAAATGAAATGTTTGCTCTGTCTAAAGCAGTGCCAAAAATTCCACCCATTTCAGCAGGGCCAGAATTTCAAACCCAAGTCAAAAGGTCAGCTTAGGTGCTGACAGTTAAACATCTGCTTAAAGCAGAAAAGAGAGTTCCCTCACTGTTGGCTCAGATGCATGGACAAGACACATCAAGACACAGCAGATGAGGCTAAATAGCAGGGTGAAGGTTTACTTGTCACTGTAACTATAATGAACAATGTCCAGGACCTGAATATGTGGTTATAAGAGATACCAGAATTCTTAAATAATTATTTTGGAAATAAAAAAAAAAAATATGTTAACTGAACCAATGGATCTGAAGATCTTCACTGCCTCCAGAAGACACTTCACCTCCAAAGCTCCTGACCTGCTGCATCCCTGTCCTTGGCTGTGATGCAGGGCCAGCTGGCCCCAAGAGCTGTGCTGGACCTGTCTCCAGAGGCTCTCGATAAACTGACTCCTTTTGCACTGTGGCTTATTAAGCAGATACTCTTTCTATCTAAGAGGGGGAAAGGTTCAGTTTTTATGACTCTTGGCAAAACTGGCCTCTTTTGTCTCCTGCTACTACGGACACCTAACTGCTCAAAGCTCAGTTGCACCCTTTAATGGTAAAGACTGCTGGTCTCCACTGATTATTCTTACCCCAGGAACCAACCGAGCTTGTTCCTTCAGTAACTTATGACCTCTGAGACCTTCTGCTTGTCTCCTTCTCTTGTCAGCTCCTGCCTAGAGCTCCTGCCTGGAGCAGAAACAGTCATTTATCTGGGAACAAGTCAGCCAAATGCCCCAGCCAGCACCACAGAATGGCAAAACTGCGCAACTCAGAAATGACTCCTAGGAAATCTCTCTTATTTACCTGTTAGTTGGGTGTCAATCTTCTCCACTATATTTCTAAAAGCTTCAGTCATTTAAATTTTAAGTGTCTCAAGCTGGAAGACTTCCACAATGAGTTTCTATGCTCTCAGGTCCTCCTCTTGTTCCAGAAGTGCTAATGCAGCTCCTCAATTTCAGACAATCTGCTGGAACAGCAGAAAACCAGAATTCCTTGCCAGGGGAAGCCTTAACGCTTAAAGTAAGAAGGAGAAATATTTTCTTCTTAGGGTTATGACCCTTTTTTTCTTCTCTGTAGTTAATTGCGGGGATTAACAAACCTTATCTATGAGTAGATAAAAAATAATAATAAAAAAAAAGGCAAGAAATAGAGTCAGCTTTTCCTGCATACCCTACTGCTTCAGGTACTTAGGCTCTGATTCAGCCAGTGAAGCAAGTAAACGTCTGCTTCTCTTTGTAAATTTAGTCCCTCATGTCCAATAAACTCAGAATCGTTAAAAGTGGGAATAGCCCTGATGAGGCCACCCCATCGGACAGTCTCTAAACTACTCCCTTTGATCTGAACAGGCAACAGTGATACTTTTTTGCCTCTTTCTTACCTCTGGCAGATGTCCTTTGCTCAAGTACTCAGGTAGACAGTACACAAGTACTTTGGGAAAGAAGACTTAGCATCTGCCTGCTGCCCTGTGTATCAGGAGCTGGCTGGTCTTCTCCCTGTCTCTGGACTTACCGTAGCTAATGAATGCCTCGTGACGTCAGTTCAAAAGTCAAACTCAACTGTTCTCCTTTTCAGGGACACTTGATAGTAGGTGGAAATGAATATAACCAACTTCAAAAATTAGTACAAGATCTCAATTCAGCAACAGAAAATAGCCATACATCTTACTCTTCAAGCTTCCTGACCATTTTTGAGCAATTTTTGCTTAAGCTAGAGTTTTAGTCCCTTTCTCTTTCTGCACAGTGCTTTCTCATCAGACATCTGTGGCAAATCAAACCAAACTTCCTCCTCACCAACCAATGTTTTTATTTGATCCCATATTTAACAGAAATCTCAGGTCTAAGATACTAGCATTTCTTCCAGCCTTCTGAACTCATCTTAAATTTCTTAAAATTATCAGTGTTTCAAATTATATTTTCCTCCTCCTATTCAAGGATTTTTCCATTCTTCAGATTTGCTACAAACAAATTACATGAGGTGTGTCCACTCCCTTATTCTAAAGAGCTCACACCTGGATGGAATTCTGGAAGGTTTAATAGGGTTTCATGATCTCCAGTGTGGGGAGATCATGTGTCATGGAGCCTTTGCTGCAGTCACTCAACTTGTGTTATTCAGTTCAGATAGCTAAACGCTGTCATTTCAAAAATTTAGGATGGCTCAGGACATTTTCTCAGGACAATAATAAGCAAAGCTACCCAAGCGATGCTGAGTGAGACTTCAGGAGGCAGTCTTGCTGGTGAGAAGGACAAAACCATAATCCCGCCTTTGTTAAGACTAGTATAAAGATGGATCATTGGAAGAGTTTTGCCCATTTCTAGGAGGAAGAGTACAATTTCATAGATGCATATAAATTCTTTGTGATATTGAAGCTATGCTTTTAAGGAGGAGGAACACAATTAAAGCAAATTTATCAGCCTTGATTTCAGGACATAAAGCAGTATTTTTTTTCAGAGAATTTAAGACAAACTGTTGAACTGTGTTATTCACTGTGAATAGTGCTTCTGAGCTAATTCACATGTCAGTGGGGCTTACAAATATGTATCTTCAGAGCTGGAAGAAAGATTTCATGGCCAAAAGAACATTTAAGTCAAAAGAACTTCTTTTTGACCTAATCAAACTTAGTTGAAATATCTGGATTACATTCAATAGATTCTGACCTCATTAAAAGTCAGAACTGAGAAACAGTAGGAGTTTCATAACTATTT
This sequence comes from Tauraco erythrolophus, assembly GCF_009769465.1. Taxonomy (NCBI): domain Eukaryota; kingdom Metazoa; phylum Chordata; class Aves; order Musophagiformes; family Musophagidae; genus Tauraco; species Tauraco erythrolophus. Next base: position 15,191,485 of record NC_141476.1, read on the forward strand.
CCATGGTCATGTTTTCACTGCTTTTAAATGTGCTTGCTGCACCTCCATAGTTTTGAGTTTGAAGAAAGACAGGGGAAGCACTGTCATCTGAAAGTGGTTAGAACTACTGTTTTCTTCCAATTGAAAGTTGACTTTTTCCCACAAAAGGACCATATCAGTCTCATTCAATATATCTTCAAGGTCAGGGTATAATAGGAGCAAGACGGTGCGTTTCAGAGTTGGGATGTTGGACTCAGAATATCTCAGTATATAATTTCCTGCTTCTGTGCTTTTGAAATAACATCTTTTTTAAACCAGAAAATCAAGGTACGTTAAAACCAAAGGAACCATTTCACCTTCTTGTCCTTTTCAAGATACTGCTTTTTCCAAAGCCCTTCAGTCATTTTTGTCTACAATTTCTTTAACTACCTCTTGAACAAATTGATTTTGTCACTGTTAGTGGACCTGTCTTATAATCCATTCAATATGTGTATTTCCCTTTGGATGAAATACAGTAGTTTCATATTAAGTTCCTATCTGGTCCTAATTTCCAAGGATGTGCATTATATCATCTTATTTTTGTGTTTTTGCCAGTGAAAAAAGTTTGTCTAAGTTAATTTTATCAGTCTTCTGCATATGAGGAAAAGCATCAATTAGGTCACTACAAAGTCTCCCCTTCCTGAGAACAACCTTATTCTCCTCAACCACTACTAATTACATAAATTTCTCTGTTTTGCAAGTGCCATGGGTTTTAACATTTGATACATCTCATCACAAAGTCACATGGAAAATTTGGCTTTGTAGATAGCAGCAAGAACATCAAAACTCAATTAAGCAGCACACAATTCTTTGGCAACAACTGCTAACTTTTTCTCCCAAAACAGAATTACTAATTTTCACTATGTTGAATTTCATGGGAAGCATCACGAAGAGATTCTTGAGGTAAACACAATTAAACTACGATCCTATTGTAGTTCGAAAAGTAACACATTAAGTGGCAACAGGGGTCACTGTGTTTACAGCCTCTCTGTGGCTTTCAGATTAAATTTGGGCAGTCAATGAGATTTATAGCAAGCTTCCTAACCACCCTTATTGCAGTTTTTCTCTGTGAAACTAAGGCTCTAGCTTTAATAAAGTTCTCATCATTACCAATATATAGAACACTAAAAAAATCAGCAAATATGCCAAAGGAAAAAGAACAGTTCCATGATCCGCATTTGCAATGAGCAAAACACCATTCAGCATCTCTGAGAAGGATAACAAAATCAGAAGAAAGAGACCCTGAAGAACTGGAAAAGGGAAATGCAGGATAAATTTTTCTACTTGGAAAGGATTTTTCTTCCTCTTCCACTGGCCAGTTGAGAAGAGAAGAGAGAAAATATGTTTGGCATCCTCTTCCATCAGTGATTACGACATTTGCCTCGGTGTCTTGGCCCTGTTTAAGTACATCTTACATGGAGGGATGCATTCTCCTTAGCTGTTTCCAAGCTTGTAGGATATGAGCTGGCTGGTACAAAAGCTGTGTAGCTGCATTAACCTGGCACTGATCCCAGGCTCGTCAACCCTGCTGTTTACACTTCCCAAGTGTGTTAAATTTCTACTAATATTCTGCAGAAAGAGACTGCTAGCAGAAATATTTGCTGATAGAGCTTTCAGAAATGACCACTGTGGTACTGAACATCAATGATGTACTCAAATATTTCCAACGGCATTGGCATACCAAATACCATGCTTACGCACCCAACCAAAAAGGACAGACTGTGTAACCTCTATATCATGGATTGTGCAAGATTTAACTATGACCAAATTGAGAATTTATGTTTATATTTATTTTAAATAACAAATATATTTGATCAAATAAGCTGTCCAGTAAGTTAACGACAGAGTAAGGTTTCTGATGTAACCTCATGTACTTCATCTGGGATTATAGCAGCAAGAAGAATTAGGAGGCTAGAAAATGTCAGAAGAACTATGAACATGTTCTTGTTAACTGACCATATCCAAAACTGCTCTGTTCTTGGATTCACTCTGTATCTAGACTGGAGCTGAATTCTTTCTGGAGATCAATACTATTATCATTTTCTTATGTGGGATTCACTCACTATTGACATATTTCTTTGTCTTTGATAGATATGCATGTACTACCATGTATATTTTTTTATCTACCATGATACTATCCACAAACTAAAATCAGCTGATATCTTGCCTCTTTTCTAAGTTTCTTTGACTATGCTTAAAAGATTTTCACTTGTCTGAATGTTTGCTTACTTTTCTAAGGCTCCCCATTATATTTGTGAAATGTTCTGATTTGTAATGTCCATGTGCTCTCAGATAGGCTTTAAAAACAGAATAGCAATAGCCAGCCACATTGCAGACTGCATATACTTTCCTGAAGATAAGCAACAGTGAGTGTAGAATTACAATTCTTTTAAAGCTTTTGTAGTGTACAAATAGTGCACTGGGGGAACACAAAGCTCCCCATTCACATTTATTGCCTTCTCTGTGTCATTTCTCACTTACCGAGGCACTTCTTGGTGCATTTTGACAAGCTCTGTGGATTTAAGCTTTTTTAAAAATTCATTCATCTGCAAAGTAGTAGTTTATCTCTTATTTTCATTCTCTCAATTTGAATTTTCATTAATCTCTCTCATTTTTCTAGGTTAATGCTTATATTCAGGGGCACAAGTGCCAGGGTTTGTTTGATGAGTTAAATAGTCTCACTGCATGACAGATCTGTTTGATGAAAGTCACCTTCCTTCCTGCCCATGCAATACTTCTCCATATTCAGGAAGCGTTTTTAAGAGGAGACAGCACTGAGGTAATTCTGCCCCTACTTAAATCCCGTGACACCCATATCCGAAACTTAAGACACGTAGAGCTGAAAATACGAGCTCTTTAAAAGCCTTGGAGTTAAAAATTGCACACAGGCAGCATTTAGCCCTTTTTCTTGCATTTTTGTCCTTCTCCTACCAACAGACAATTCTCTTTACACTGAGCAGTGCAGTGAATGATATAGCACTAGAAGTATGCGTAACACTTTTTCACTCTTTTTTTTTTTTTTTTTGTGAAACAACAGACAGTAACCCTGACATATATGAATAGAATGCTGTAAATTTGACCTGTACATACAATAGCCTGCCAGATAGTTGTGATACAAATATCACGGAAGAATGAAAAAAGACAGAGATACATGAAATCCTGGCTTTGTCGAAGCAGATGGGAATTTTGCCATTGGTTTGAATGGAGCCAGGATTTCATTGCGAAAGCACCGTTCAGCTGTGGAAGTCATCACTTTTAAGTCTGTACACCCTCATGCAATCAGTCCCAAACTCCTGATGAAAGGATTTCTAATTTTTCATATTGCCCAAATATTTTTTTTAACAGCTGACCCCTTCTCTTACTTAAACACAACCTCCTTCTCCAAGACATGTATTGAATGCTTTTGTTGAGTTTAATATGACTTGTAGCAACTTTCCCACATTCCAGCAAAGCCTACTTGAGCTATTTACTTCCACTCAATTCCTCTTCTTGTTCTTTTCACTTTTGTTAAAACCGCTGTGAATGCAACCGAGTCTAACTGAAAATAATACGGAAACTGGTTGGACTGTGGCACTTTCTGGCTTCCAGATAACACTAATACTTTTATCATTTTGTCTGCTTTTGTTCTTGGCAATACATTTAGATAAACTACATATCTACGGCTGTTATCTTTATTATCCCAAACACTTAACTTACAAACATAGGGGTGGATGTTTGGGGAACTTTTATGTGGTTGTTTCATTGGAGAAACTTTGTGCTTGCTATCTATATGGTCAGTGCATCTGTCTACCCTCATGCCTGAGTTTTGGAGATGTGATGATGTGGTTCAAAGAGGAGAAAGAAGAAAGTAGAGGGCAAATATTTTATGTTATGCTTAATATAAAATACTCAGTGATGTAACTTGCAACAATGTAATATCACGTGGCTTACACAAACCATTATAATGAGTTCCCAGAAGAAAATGCTCTTATGTTATTTAGGATTGTATATTGTCTGATAAAAATAAATAAATCACCCAAAACAAGCAAAAATAACCTTAGACAAAACAGCAAACATACAAGCAAAGCATTAGTACAGGCTGCTGCTCTGCCTGCAGGACTGGGTGACCTGGGAGGGTCTCCCTTTAGGTGCCTGTCAGGCCCTCTTTACTTTGGCAGGTGAGGAGAAATAGGGAGGGTGGAGGGATCCACCTGTGAGCTCCTCTGAGAGGCGGGAATGCAGCTATTTACCTGTCTGATGCCGTGACTGAAAGCTGAAGGCGCTTTTGCCAGTAAGAGGATCAAAGGGAAACCTGTGAAAATATGCTTCCTAGTAAATCACATGAGTTTAATAAACACATCCTTAATACTTTTACTTAAAATCTTCCAGTGATCCTAGCCCCTGATGGAAGTCTCATTGGGGGTACACCTACGGCTGTCAGCTTTGACATATGAAACCAAGTTAATCTGCTTCAAATTCGATTTGAGGAGAAAGAGGGTAAAAATTAAGCGCGATTGGTTTAGAATGAAATTACTACTTTGTAGTTCTTGACCCTTTTATTTATAGTAAATATTTGGCTTGCCTTGGAGTAATTTTTATTTTGGATGCCTGTAATTAATGACATGGTTCATTAGTTGCAGAGAAGCTAACGTAGCTCTGCTGTACAGTAGTTCACATAATTGTGGGAGGTAACTCATTCCACATGCTCGAACATTGTAATTTCAAAATATTTTCCTAATAGTTCTCAAATAGAAATATTTCTAAGTGTACATCGATAACTGCCCATATCCAAGTAACATTAACAGAACATAGTTTAAGCACAACATGCCAAGAAGTATTATTTTTGGCTGTAACATAATTAGTATCACATGCTGTTGCTGTTTTATATACTCTTTTCCTTTTTGCCTTAACTTTTCTATTTTATATGGGCACAGGTATTACCTGAGGGTGACTTTGCATAACAAGATGTAGGTGTATACTCGGTAATGGAATTTTAGCCATTTAGTTTTCTTGTTTAAGAAAGTTTAGTTTAAGAAACTAATCTAGGAAATATTTTTCCTTACACTTGGCAGAATAAACATAATTTTAACATGGTATTTCAAAAATAAATTTTGATAGGAAAGTGAAGCACGAGATCTAGAATGAGACTGAATCTGGAAAAAATGAACACAGTGAATACTCTTATAAATCCCACTTTCATGTAGAAGTATTCAACTTTAAGTATTTCAGCTTTTTTTTCCCCACTTACCTGTAAGATCTTCAGAAGCCTGATAACTTGCAATGCATATGCCAGTGGCTGGGTGGGTCCTTCTCCAGTCTTTAGGAAGAATCAGACATTCATCTTCCACCCTATAAAATTCCTTACATATGTGCTCACTTAAGATTTATCCTTGTCAGTCGATGGTAAGATCCTCAATACTGTGTGTGTCCAAGCTAAAATGCCACTAAGAAATCCTAATAGTGAAACAGCTACAGGAGATTATTCCCGTTCCATCCTGCAGCTATTTAATGGGGGATCTGGGGGAAGATTAGATACAGCACAGTTAAGAATGTGAAATATTTTCCTGTGCTTACTCTCAACACAATTACACAGATGTGACAATGTAGATGTAATAATATTGATGTGACGACAGTGGATATTACTGGTTTCGTAGGTACACAAGAGGGATTTGCTAAGCATTTGTTTTTAAATAAATAGTTTATAAAGACTTTAAGGATATACTTCCAAGTATTAAAAGGCTCTCGAGCTACTGAAACAGAAGGAATTGCTTCCAGCCCTGCTAAGTAAATAAAGTCATTATATGACCTGATCAGCTGATGCTTGAATCTTCCGTGATCATGCACTAAATGCATTAACAGCCCAAACTGACTCAAGATCGAATATCAATACTTGCCATACTTTGAATACTTAACATTTATGTAAGGAATCAAGCCTCAACTCCATATTTCAGGTTCAGATCTAAATCTCATTAAGGTCTATGGCAGCCTATTCATTGGTCTGAGTGACGCTTGTGTCAAGATGCTTTCTGACTGATGGCAGAGTGTCCTGACCTTAGAGATGTTCCTGGCTGTGCCCCTATGTGGGAACAACATGGTCTCCCTGGGACAGAGCCAAGGCATATGGGTCAGGCAGGTATCTGGGGCACTTGTTGAGATTTCATGGTCTGGGCAAGTGGGATACCAAGACAGAAGTTGGTATCTCAGAGGTTACCTGTCCTGGCATGTGTAGGTGCCCTCTGGATGTAAAAGCAAAGTTACAGACCTGAAAAAGTACCAGTCAGTATGTTAAAATACTTCAAATATACACTTTGTATACACAGCTGCAAATTTGGTTTCATTCTGGAAAACTTAAAGAGAAAAGTGCTAAGCGTGGCTTATTATAATAAGCAAGTATATTTTGTAGGCAATGCCATTTTCCAGGAAACAGGAGTGAGACAAAAACTGTGAAGAAGTGAGAAGTGTTTGTCCGCTTGAGGAACAAAACATTTCAATATTTCATTATTTTCAGGTTTGAGCTATATGTCAATAAGACTGAATTATCTTACTTAATACTGAGGACCTGTAGCGATCTTTCCTGTGGAGCTCTGTTTTTACTTACTTGTTTGCACATTCTTATTATATTTTACCTAAAATACTTTGGCATGTTTTTCACATTGGGGTTCAATTTCAGTAAGTATTCATAGACAAATTAAATTCTGCAAAAGGGAAAAATATCTATATTTCAGCTAGAGAGATGCAAAAAAGTCAGTGCTTTGCCATGTAAATCTTATTAATTAGAAAATTAGTTAAAATTATTTTATTTGGATAAAATCAGGACCATTATATATAAAATTCTCTTTTCACATTGGTATAGAGTACAAATTTATTCCTAAGGGCATTTTAAGACAAGTGTAACTAAAAAGAAAAATACTAAAATTAGTATCTGTTTCTATAGTAGAAAAATAGTGATATTTAAATTAGAAAATAACAGGGAAATGTGAATTATTGAAATGGTCATTACTGAGACCCTCCTCTCCAAAAGCTTATTTTCCAGATTAGTTGTGTGATAAGACTTACTGCTATTATTATTTCTTTATACAAATATTTCTATTATACAAACTAAACAAAAAGACAATCCCCAGCCAAAAGCTTATCTGGCACTATGAGATACCAGAGAAGTTTTTTTAAAAATGAATACTCAAAGCTGCACGTATTGCCTGGGCTTTGCCATCGGCATTTGTGCAACAAGAGAGGGTGTTAATTGCATATCCTGGGAAACACCTCCGTCAGCGAAGTGATGAAAAACATAACCTCCTACACAGCTTGTAAACCACAGTCTTTTTTAACTTTTTCACATATTTTCACTGTTATCCATCTATCTTTTATTTTACGTAATAACAATCTGTTTTTCAAACAGAGGTAGTGCAGTTAATTCATAAAGAACTCTCGCAAGTAATATTCATAAATATATTTTACACTACGGCTTTGTCTTCAGAAACTATTTTAGAATGTCCAACAGTAACATCAACAGCAAAAAAGGCTGTTTTGTGTGCACTTGCATTAACATTTTTTGGGGATCAGATACGTACCTGTTGAAGCGACTCCTCCACTTGCTTGGTTGGGCTTCACACTGTGAAGCTGTGGAGGAACTCATGATGTGGATGAACCTGAACTGGAAGATGCATTTCAGAAAGCTCAGTAAAGTACTGGAGCTGTTATGGAGGATCTGCCCAAGGGATTGGGCTAAACCTTGCCCAGAGTTGAACTCCTGACTTAATCTATACACTGGAATGTCAGATCCTCTGCACTAACTGTGTTGTGTTACAGACTTTCTCCTGCTGAGCAAATGGCTTGCTAATGTAGATGCAGTGTATGTTTCTCAAACATAAATGATATAGTTTTACTAATTACCAGTGGTCTGTTTCAGGAAAGTCACATATGTTGGCTTCTACAACACTTGGTAAATGGAGTGCTCTCCGTAGGAGACGTATTTTTTGCCATTACAATGGAATTTATTTGCCAGAAAACATTTTTAGGTATTCTGAGTATTTGCCAAAAAATAATAAAAACACCCCCAACTCCCTCAAAAAATTTAGATGGAAAGACAGTATTTACAATAAAGGACAGAGAAGCATAGCTAGATTATGCCTAATTCACCATGATTTGCGGTTGCAACCAAAACCCTTTGATATCAGAAACACAAGTTGTTCTACTTATGTCAGTTTGTTTTGGATTGGGACTTTTATTACTTAGAAGGGGAGTGCTAAACTGTGGTGTTTCCTAACTCGTTTAAATCAAAGGGTTTTTACTGCTACTCATGTTTGATTCAGCAGTGCTGAAGTTAATGGAACTGTGTCCTTGGGTTCCATGTAAGCCGATTCAATGGTTGCCGTTAAAAACGTCAATATAAACCCGCTCCGTAAGTAGTAATGGGATTTAGGACTTCTATCCTAAGTCATGTATAAAATAATATCTGAAATTCAGAGACAGTATTGTTTAACTATTGGGAAAAGATACATATTTTTTTCTTTCTTTTTTTTTTTCTAGTGGAAGTCACTGTGTAGGACATCCAAAAAGTTGTCATCTTCTTATCCATATTTATGAAGGAAATTCTGCATTTTAAAGTTCCTGGTAGAATCCAACCATTTGAGCTAATTTTAATTTCAGAATGGATTAGGCCTGAAAACTCAGCTGGCTATACCAAGAGAACAGACTTCCTTGTATTTCCCCCACACCCCGCCAGTTTTGGACGTATTGAACATAAAGCAAGACAGGCAGACGGTCATATTTACTTATAGCAGAGAGATTGCCAAGTTTATAGAAACAACCTTTATCAAAAGTTTTTTTGTCCGTTATATTTCTCTTCCAGATACATTTTGAATTTTCATTTCTTTTCATATTCCCTTAGATACTTTGTTGATTTTTCTGTCCTGGCAACATAGTCTATCATTATATCTTGTTTTAAAATGTGTTGAGTGATTAGAGAGGAGTCAGTGCAAAAATAGCAACAGCCGTGACTGCCTGTGCCTGACCGAAAATACCCAACCCTGTGCGCCTTCAAGCACATCGAGCTGGTGAGGCCACCCTATAGTGATGTCTGTTCAGAATTAGGATCACCAAAAAGCTGTATAAAAATGATAACAGAGCATTAGCCAAATTAGGTCTTCTGTCTCTTCTTATGCACTTCTCTTGGGACAAAAAAATGTTTATTTTACTCACCCTGGGTAAACTAGAGGTGACAAGTTCCATTCTTGCTACTCTCTTCCTCCAAGTCTCCATTCTTAATTAAAAAAATAAAATAAAAAAAATAAATCTCTGGTAGTGAACTTTGTCTGTATCACATATATTTCCTTGTAGCCTATGTATCCACCACCCTTCTTCTGCTTTTGTTTTTAATTTTGTCTTTCAGAGCAGAGGTGATGCATTTCGTTTTTTCACAGAATGACCCATCATCTGTAGACTTACTCTCACTCTTAAACTCTCATCACAATAATTAATAAACAGCTAGCAATCTGCACTCAGATGATGCTTTCACAATTCTAATTGGTTGAAGGCCCTTCTCTTAAAAAAAAAATCAAAAAAATCAAATAAAAAAATCACAATTGGGCTTTTCCTACTAAAGGCACTGTGAGGTACAGGGGGCTTTTACTTCCCATGTGCATAAGCCATCAGCCTTAACTTCCTCCCCACTCTCATGCCCCCCAGTCTACTACCGTTTTGCCTTTAAATGTATTTAAATTGTTTTTATTCATTGTTTTGTGTCCTTTTCACATAACAGAATTCCTATTTTGGTCCTTCTGCAGATTTTCAGGATAAAAGCAAACCAACTACCATATTTTCTTGTGGATGAAGCTTTGTGTCTTGGCCAAAAGCCATTTATAGAAGGAATACATCAGTTGGAGGCCTTCCTCTCCAGTCTAAATGAGAAATTGCTCCTTATGTTGTCTTTCATCTTTTAAATATGTTCTGATCTGATCTGAGCAGCTGTCTATGTTAGATTTATTCCACTGCTTGTTTCACTGATGTTCTCATCTATGCTAATCAGTCTTCCTTTGTACATCTTGAGCATTATCTTCTTAATCAAGTTTATTTTCAGACCCCATATCTTAGCTTTCATGGTTCAGTTCCTCCGTTAATTCTTGTAGCTTGAGTTTTTAGACCAGCATGATATCTGACAATCTGATTTACTTAAAATTTTTTTTAGTGTTATGTATTAATTTCTCTCATTCTAGATGTTCCTTTTGTAAATTGCTATAGAATATCTGTAAACAGCTTTAAAACAGTAATATTACATTGTTTTATTTCTCTCTCTCTCCCCCTATAAATACACATGCACGGACATATATAAATAATCCTGCACAATTTAAACATGTGGTGGATGTTTCACATTACTGTGTGCTTCCTGGAGACACAAAACAGTGTAACATTGTTATGTGCTTAAGCTTTTCAAAGCTCTAACTTTTGAGTTTTTCTCCAGCTGAACAGCTACGTTCATGCAGTTCACGAATGCCATACAGAATAATAGTTAAGTCTATACTTGTTCTCCAGTAACTCATTAATCATTTAAGAATTATCCATTACAAAGCACCCAGAACAAAAGCCCGTCTGTTTTCATTGTTTAACTAGCCACTACAGTGTGATTTCTGTATCAAAGTATTCTCAAAGTATCTTTGCACATTTCATTGCTGAAAGGACCCAACCCCACCGAGCTTAACAGCTTCTGGTCTAAGGCATCACTGAAATGGTTTGGGGTCCACCATAACTTCCAGCATTAGGGTTTCTTTTTGCTACCTGGTTCTGGTTCATTGCTGGTTCTGCTTCATCTTTGGCATTATAAAAAATGCCTGTAATGATCACACAAGGAAAGCCGCTAAGACACCAAAGGGACTTCCCAAAGCAGCAGGCTACTACTGCACTCATTGAATTGTGGGGCTGAGGGTACATAAATAACCATTTCTCCATGTGTCTCATGCAAAGCTGAAAGGACTTCAACCAAAGAGTCAAGTCGTTGGCTTGTCTTGCTTCATCCTCCTCCCAGCACCATTTTTCCCAGGAGAAATACTCTTCCTCTTGTCTACCTGTTCTCTGTCAGGTAAAATTTCTGTAGGATTTTAGGCCAGGGAGAGGATGGGAAAGCACCAGAGCAGCCAACTCTGCCTTCCTCTCCACCTCAGCCCCACACCCGGTTTCCCTCTTCTTGCAGTGCAATGGCAGATTTTCCTACTAAGGGGATGAAGGTAGTAGCATGGTAAGCTTATACCTTCTTCCTGCAGTGCCAAATCCTCGTTGCCAAAGTTTCCTGTTTCTGAGGACAGGCTTTACCTGAGGCACAGCTCTGTTGCAGAGCTGTGTGATAGTGCAGGCTCATGGAGCAATTCTTCTCAGGACACCATTTACTGCTTTCTCCGTACTTCTGTCTTCATTCAGGAACTCTGCCTCTTTCCCCAGATGCTTTAATTCAATGGAAATTGTGAGGGAAATTTGTCTCCATGCCCGGGACCCACAAAGGTCCTGTAAACCATTTCAATTTTATTACCTAATCCTAATTATTGACTGTTTTGCCACTTACTTACAGTTTGCCAGGGTTTTGGTCCAAATGCAAGGCTTAAACAGTGCGTCAGGCCTTGGAATGGAAACGAGCTTCTCTGTTTCTTTACTGAAAGTCCTGACTGCTGCCACTAATGCCTGTCACTCCCCTGACAGAAATGTGCATTTCATCAAAAATTTTCATCTTCCAGGAAAGAGCATGCAAGTCATTGCTTTTATAAGAATTCTGAACTGCACAGCACTATCACAGAGAACTCCGAAGTATCTTAAAAAAAAAAAAGTGAACAGGTTTTGTAAAACCCAAGTGGCAGCTACAAGCCAAACGCAGAGGGTGGCTTTCACCTATCCTGCTCTAATGTCACAAGAGGATTTATGGCAGATTCCCTGAACAGTTGCAGCTGAAGGTGCTGTTCTTCGCTTTCACAGTCTGGGGGCTGTGTGCTTTGACATTACCAGCCTGCGTTTTCCTTTGATCCAAGACTGAAGATCAGAGAGGGTCTACAAATCACAGGGGTGTCTGTCTGAGCAGATTAGCTGAAAGAACACCCAGCACCAGCACCCTGTTTCTTACCTGAACCCACAGTGCAATGCCCAAAGCTTGGTCCGTGCCCACAGCCTGGTCCATGCGAGAGTGTAAGAGATATTGTTGTAAGAGAGGACTTTGTTTGCCTCTGTTGAATGGCATGGGGCAAACAGCTGTTAATGCTGAAGTCCCATTGTATTTTATTGTGGGCTTGCCTTGATGGTGTTCAATTGCACACATGTGAAGAATAAATAAAACCTCATAAGCATGTCTGTTACAGCTCAGACCAGTTAGTGTCAGGTTCCTCGTTTATTTTTTTTTTTAATTGAAGATGCTTAGGCATTTAATAGTTTGAGACAGAAAGAGGTCCCTCTGTTGGCTTGCGTTCAGGCTCATTTGTATTCAAATCCACATTTTGGAACAAAGAATCCAAAATGAGCACATATTGAAGGCAAACGATGCTTCAGTCACTGAGCGTGGCTCTGGAACATATCGTGCATATAATCTCACAGAACTGGGTTTGTGAAGCACAACTTTGTGCTTCAAGGGGGCAAAGTCCCTTGCTAAGCTAGGCTCTGCTCCAGCAGGCATTTATGCACTTGCTTAATTTTTAGCAAAAAAAGCTCTTCTACTAAAGCTGATTGAGCTGTGCATGAATCTGAACAAACCTTCTAGTTTAGTGCATGTTGGATCAGGGCCACTGACTGCTATACTGCAATATGAAGGGGAAAACTTTATCAGAGACAGTATTTTCTTTTAGGAAAATGTCTCATTCTTCATCTGCTTTTCCTAAAGTTAACAATCAGGCAGATCTGAATTCTATTTCCTTATTCAAATATGCTGCTATTTATATACACTTAAAATTTTCGAGTTAAAAAAATGAACACGTCCACAAAAAGATAACATTTGCCATTCTAATAAACATTTTTACATTAAATTCAAAATTACGTACTTTTAGTGGAACAGAAACTGTTCATTTTGTTTCATAACAACAGTTAAAAGTAAACATTTTTGAATTTTGGTTTGTTGGGGTTTTTTTTTAGGAAAAAAATGTTGTTTTTTTCCCCCCCAAGGAAAAATATTTTCCATGGAAAGAAAAAAGTTACAACAAAACCATACTAAAACTTTTTGTCCAAAAATATCAGCCACAACTTAACACAACTTAACAGCTACCCGTATTGTTGTACAACTGCCATCACTTATTTCTGGCCCACAGTCTTTCCTCAAAATGTATTGCGTCTTTTATCTGTAATGTGCATAAATGATTTTTTAAGAAGTAACGCATTGTGACAATTGCCAAACTACAGGCATATTCAATATGTCGTGACATTTAAAAAGACTGCAATTGTTTCTTAGAGAGGTGCTGTAATTGTCTTTCAGAATTAAACAGGAAATAAAAGCCCAAGTGTACAGTGTGGCATACATAATTGGCCAATCATCAAAACTACCAAATAAGTCCAGGACTCAGCCTGTGTGTTAAAACACAGCTAAGGAAGTGGCATAAATTAACTAAGCTTCTGTATTTTATTTTCATTTCAAACCATATTACCAGAGCTGTAAGAGCTTGGGAAAAAACACACTTCTCTAAGAAGCCCTTCAAGCTGCAGAGCCTCGGGAGAACTTCATTAAAGCCACTCACTATTGCTTTTACATATGCCTCCAACTTTGGTTCAGCAAGCCCTGCTTCTCTTTGCCAAAAACTTCAGCAGGCATCTTTAAGTGAACAGTTTAAAACATAATAATTGGAAGTTATATGGCACATCTCATCCCAGAGGACCCTGAAGCACTTTACTAAGCTATCTTACTAACTCCACAATTCTCTCACATCGGCCAATTTTCTCCTACCTTCAGCTGCAGATTTCCCTGTGCAAAGGCAGAGAGAATTAGGCTCCACAATCAAGTGAGGAAAGACGGAAGTATGAGAATGTAGCTGGAGAAGGAAACAAAACGCCTTGCTCCCTGCAGAATGCCACCATGTATCACACACAACCCTGGCAGCAGTGGGAAATTTCTCACTGTAGAAATGATAGGCAGATACCGATCAACTACCAGACATCCCTCATTTCAAGAGTTATTGAGAAAAGCAATAGAGAGTTGAATGAAAGCATTAGCATCAATCTCTGTAATTCAACTGTGTGTTTCTCCTCTTGGAATCAGCAGAAGATGTGCACCTGATTTATCAGCTCTAGATTTTGTCTACAAATGTTGCTACAGTTTTTATCTGATTTCCTCAGTTCATAACTTACTGTCTGCAGCACTAGCTGAAATGTGATCAGAAGTCCTTCCATTCTGAATGTGTTCAACAGCTCAGAGGATTTATTCACTTTTGTTTTGGTTTCTTTTGGTGAGCTGCAAAGCTCTATTGATATTTTACACTATTTTCAGTGGCCAAAATCTGGTATTAGAAAATCAGAGTTAGAGTTCCAAAAATATACAAATCCTCTAGCAATTTTCCCATGCTTGTTCCTGAAAACAGATTGATTTGTTACTAGGAAAAAAAATCAAAGGGTGTTTCCCATAACAGCTAGCTCTCTAAGTGTATATAATTTCTATATACAGTTTATTAAACTATTCTACCTACAACTAAAATATAACCAATTCCAAGGACAAAGGTTATCAGTGCATCTGACAGTATGTGCTTAAATATTTATAGAAATTGTCACAAAGAATGAGCATTTACCCCAAATCTTCCTGTCCCTTTTAAACTACCCAGACAAGATTTAAATATTCACATCCTTCCTTAACAACCATCAGGATTGTGATTGCCTGTGCAAAACTCCCCCACCTTCTGTCTCTTACAGAGCTCCAATTTCCACCACAACACATAACCTCCAAAATTTGTAGAAAAGGATGTATTTTGCAAAATGCCCTGAAGATCGAACAGCACACTGAGGCTTTTCTAGTAAGGGATGACATTAACAAAGGATTTATAGACATCTGCCTCCTCTCTTCAGAGTGAAAGGGGATGCCTTTGCTCACTTTAGCTATAGAAGTATGGTGTTGGAAAGTCATTCTTTCATGTAGGATAGTCCGAAGCTGTTTGGAGCTTTCTAAATAAAAACTAGTGTCTTAAATTCAGTCTGGGAGCTAATACCTGTAGATGACAAAGCAGCAGGACCTCATGCTGTTACAACATCCTCTGTTAAGCAGGCAACATCTGTCTCTATCATTCTACTCTCCTGGAGTTATGGTCTAATCAAAGGTGTGCTGCAGCAGCCTCATCTGGAAGTGGCAAAGGCTCCTGGTCCACATCAGAAAGAAACAGTTCACTTCTTCACCAGGCACAAATCTGACCAAAAGAAGAATCCTGACCCAGCATCCTTAAAAAAGGTAGGAAACACCAGACTGGCCACATCATCTCTTTTTTTTTGCCCCCATTCTACAGCTGTACCATCAGTTATATTAGGAGCAGGTTCCAGCTCGTAAAGGTCCCCTCTGACCTCAGACTTACCCCACACTGAACTAGGCACAAAACGCTGCTGGCTGAATTAGACACGGTGTTGTTTTAAAGCTGGGTGGCATTAGCCAGCTGAAACCCTTTCAGACTACACCTCCTAATTAAGGGCTTCTCTACACCGGGAAATTTACCAGCACAGTTATAGTGGCTTAATTATAACTGTTATAATTGAGATATAAATATAACTCTCTATTTGGACATTCATATATGGACTATGAGTGCTTATCTCTGGTTTAGCTTATGTCACTTTGAAAGCTGTTTAAGGAGAAAAAGATATCTTTATTCTATACTAAATATATCCAAACGAGGAGTTATACTGGCCAGACTGGTGTAATTACAACTGGTATAATTATACCAGTATAACCAAACAAATATGTCTCTGCAGACAGTCCTTCCTAGCAGACACAGGTACATGTTAAGAGGATGAGAAAGCAGAAGGAAGCCTCTGGAATCCCACCTGACAGTCTCCTTGGGAAGGAAGTGCCCTTCAGCACTTACTGAGATTGTGCAGCAGGGGATGAAGACTGACAATTGAGATAATACGTAAAATTACAGTGGGTGATATGGGTGGCACCAGCTACAAATACTTTGACTTGGCAATTCTACTTGGACAAAGTGCCAGCAGTCAATAATCAGAATTGATCAAGAACTCCATTCGTTTCTTAGTGAAATAGTAGCACTTGCAATAGCTGACCAACAGTGGCTGAGAGCAGGGAAACGTGCCAGCTGCTCAGTGCTCCTTCAGAGACCCTCCTGCAAAAATATAAGCTTATACTGTGTTCTTAGCAAGCAGCTCTAATATTCTACTTCCTTTAATTAGGAAGGATCTACAGTGTGAATCTGGCATCTCCATTATTTGTTTCTTTGACTACCAAGTTCCTGACATGTCAGATTCTTATGTACAGACACAGCCCTCCACATGTGATTAATGTTGCTCTTCATACTGACAGAGGTGCACAGAAACCGGAATCTATTTGTGTTCATGGAATATTGAAAAACTTATGAGAATATTAATTCAAATCTTTAAAGAAACATGTTTAAACTAACATTTCACTGGACATTATCAATAATTTTTTTCAAAAGAAAAATAATCAGAAATAATTGCATTAATAGTTCTAAGTGAATTCTGAAGAATACGCATTTGTCTTTATAACAAACTGATAAACACTCACAATATGCAATACCTTGTAAGCCTTTCACAAAAATAAAAGAAATAAATTAAGGTATCATTTTCTGTTAATTAGTTAAACAGCTTTAGCTCTTTGAATGTTTCTGTTTATCCCATTGGACCAAATAGATCTCACCTGGTAGAGAGCTGTCTTCTACAACCAGAAAATCAGCTAGACTGTGTTTTCTCAGCAGCAGGCTCTCGGTGTCACTTTAACAGTTCTGTTCAAAAGCCTTTTGCTTCTATTTGCATGATCTCAGTTGCTTTTAATTGCTAAAATTTAAGAACTTCAACTGAAAGCAAATGCATTTCAAGCAGGCAGAAACCAATTCCACCTGGAACAGGGATACAGAGCCCATGGCATGGGTGAAGATAGAATGACATATTGCTAACTTTGGAAATCCAGGAAATCATCTCCTGAAAACTCAGGAAGATTTACGCCTTTCTAATCCAATCATAATTCACTTCCACAAAACATGGAATGAAATCCACAGAGAATCATCCAAGGAAATTCTTTGAGCAGACATATGGGGAAATTCCTCAGCAAAGGTAAAAGGTCATATATTAACCTGAGACAACTGAATAAAAAAAAAAATAAAAATCATAGTCACCAATCCTTATAAGAACAGCCATTTTCTGAGAACTGTATAGGTGAAAGGGGGAAAATGTAGCAGCACCACAGATATAAATCGCATTTCTTCTTGTAATTTGGTTAACCAATAGGTTAAATTCACTGCAGTTGAAGGAGTGAGCTTGAGAACCAGCAGATTTTAAGAGCCAGGAGACTAGCACTGATACAGCTTCCAGCAAACTCAGTGGAAAACGAAGAAAAAATAGCAATTTTTTACAGTCAAGCCTCAAGATAAATCCCGTGTTTTTTCTTTCCCTGAAACTAAAAGAAAGATGAATTGACAGGTAAATCTTAAAGCACTATACTCTACATTGCATTTAAGAACATAATTTTAAAGTGTACCATGGAATTCAATTACCTTTGAATGGTCCTGCCAAGCCACTTCAAGTAGGGCACAAGTGCTAAAAAGCACATTATGTGAACGTATAAATAGGAACTGAAGTTAATGCTCTCCAACAAATCCTTGAAGAATATTCAAGTGATAGCCAACAGAATTAAAAAAAAATACTGTCATCTTAGGCTTCTCAATAGATGTTCTTTCCTAATTCTCCCAACTCAGCCTATATATTAGACACTTCAGAGGCAGTCGATGTAGGGAGGACAGATGGAACGAAGTGTAGGGAGCCTTGTGCAGTGCATGGATAGAGGGAATGCTGCCACACTCTTCAAATTCATCGGGGAGGGAAAAGAGACAAGGATTTACATTCTCTGTTGAAGACTGGACCACGAGATTGTGAAAGAGTTATGCTGTCACTTGAGAAGCCAGCTTGAAATACACGTGGCTCATAATATTCCATGAATTATTGCACTCCAGTGCATAGGTATAGACTAGGTTAAGAGGGTGTAATCAGAACCAGAAAGTAAGGATGTTCTAGGATGACATGTTGCTTATCAATATCTGCATAAGTAAAATAATGCTCTTTACAATGTAACTTTTTTTCCAGAAGTATAATATATACAAATATATATACATCTATAGATACATACATACACACATATATCCCCTATAGTACTGTGAAACTGATCTTTCTGGTTCTAATGGTAGCAGACTATATTTAAAACTCCAAAAAAGATTCATTGAGCTCTTTATCTTCTTCGATCTGATGGTTTGGTGGTTTGTTGGGTGTTTTGGGATTTTTTTCAGAACTCATGGAAAAAAAGTAAGTAGGAATAGAGACACAAAATGGAAGAATTTAAAAGGACCTAGAGCCCTATAAGCTCTAGCAGAAAAGATCCATCATGATAAAACTATGGAGAAGAAACAGATGTGGAGCACAGAAGTCTCTAAAGACCGGAATAAAGAATGACAGGTCAATTTTATACTCATTTACTTTCTCTTTTTTTCTTCTTGAATGCTGTGATTGTGTTTTTTCAGCGATGATTCAGCTATTAAATTTTTTTTTTCATTTATAAGGATGCAAATTTCTTCCAGAAGACAGTGCAGGTAATAGAAAGTCATGTTTCTAGAAGTTCAGTAACAAATGGACCTAGAGGCTTGTTGGGGGTATTTTGCAATGTTACACAGTTACTTAGCTATATTAAGGCTTTAAGAATAGTTTAATACTCTCTTCTTCCAAAAAGTAGACTTTTTAGGATATTACACTTCAGGTCTTACAGGCACCATTCAAGATTTCTCTCTTTGAGGTAAAATGGGACTTCTGATAAGCATGATAAACATGACATACTTTAAGAACTATTTTTCAAATCAGCTTCTTTATTTATAGCACTGATCTCAAGGTAACAGATATTTTAGATGAAGGACTTTATATGCTCCAAGCTAAAGTTCACTAAAGATATTGAAAAGATACCTGGACCTATATCCCTGTTATTTCTATTAAAAAAGGACAAGACTCTAGCAGCATTTGCAAGAGAGACCAGATTTTTCACTCGATTTCTTATTCTGTGTCCATTTAAATGATCAGACTACCTTGTCTCAGGACACTGTAGTTTAGTAGGCTGAACATAAAACTGATAGGTAAAAACTCTTTGGAGCCATATCTTTACATCACTTGTGTACAACTGACTGAATGACTCGGCTCCTCAATGTTAATTCCTGACTTGATCAATGAAGCATTTCTGGGGAAAGTATTTACAGCCCAGTCAGGTCAAGCGCTCGACTACTTTTACTTCCAGACTGAAATACAAATGCAAAATCTAAAGGGATTCACATCCTGAGCTCTCTGCATTTCCAGCTCCGCAACTACAAATGAGGACAATACAAGAGAAGAATTCAAGAGGAACCCTCTGCTGAACCAAGACCAAACCTAGCTCAGTGGGTAGCTTGTCTTTTTGTTTTTCTATTTTTCAGAATTTAAGCAGAGCCAACTTCCCTTCCCTGTTCTCTTGTCTCCAACTGCTTCAGCTTTGAGTCTGTGCTGTCCTCACTTGTACTCATTCCTGGATAGCAAATGAAGCTCCTCATGAGATGCCTTGCTTGTCACAAATACAAGCATGCACCAAATTACCTTTTCTGCAAGTTGGCACCGAGGCACTGCTTCTAATAATATATGGTTGTGCTCTTCCACATAAAGACTGCTTTGTACTAAGGCCATGAAAATGCTGTCTAAAAAAAATTCATTTCACTCTCTAACACCTAAAAAACCTGAATGTTTTATGACCTACCTGTTCATAGGTAGTTTTACCAGTAGATCTACATGAAAACAAGGATATTTCCAAGAATGTGGCATGGATATTTCTATTGACTGTTACAACAAGACAGAAGGAAATATGTGTCATTCTTCCCCTTCAAGAAGCCATAATCTTTCCTTTCTACATCTGCCATGTGACAAGGGATTTTTCTTCTTGTGTAAGACTGAGGCAAAATCTGAACAGGCAGGGAAAGCAGTATAAAGCATAGAGGGTTTTTCCTGTTTATTTTGCTCATAGACTATTTAATTTTTTTGCATTAGAGTTTCCTCCACTAATCTTAAATCTGTCAGATGCTAGTGAAGATAGGGTTGCTGTATTTGGAAAGGAATGGGCAGGACAAATTTCCAGTTTTTCTGCCATGAATATCAGAAGGATAAAGCCTTCCTCTCTCAAGTGAAACAGTTAAGAAATTCATGGTTTGTCCTAATCTGAAACAGCATTGCCCAGAGGTCCCAAATGCAGAGCTGAAAATATGCAGCAATCTTTGGTGCATTAGGAGTTGTAGATCATTTACATGTTTGGCAAGGCAGTTTAAGATCATTGTTTACTGTTAAGAAGTTCTCAAGTGTTTATTGAAAAATATGTTAAATGTGAAACTTCTAAGTATCTTCTATTAGAAAAAAATCTTTCAAGATAGACAGATGCAAATACATAATGACTGCCATATGTCAAAAGGATTTCATGGTTAAAAAATGAACTTAAACAATGCCTCTCTAAGTTCTCATAAACCCAAGTTTTAAAAGTTGTTTCTTTTAAATAAAGTCTGGAGTTTTTCTGCCAAGAGGTTTTATCAGTGGAAAATAACAATTCTTGACCTTCTTATATCTCACAGAATATTTATCTTCCTACAGAGATCTCTGCTTATATCATTACTAGTGAACCTAAAGGATATTAACTAGATAACCCTTACTGAGTCCATACTTGTATGAATTTAAGCGTATCACATTAACTTCAGGTTTTAAGCTGAATTCAAAATACTCTTTGTTCACCATTTCTCCAGAGGTTAGATTTCCTGGGAGTTCTTGAAATTATCTGGGTTTGGACTTTGAAAGACTGAAGAAGAAAAAGTAGGAAGAATGTCTGCTTTAAAACAAAATGCCTTTCTGAAACCCACAAAGATTTGATGATAGGAAATCACAAGCCTCCATTAGAGTCTGTATCACTAAGTTTTGTGTCCTGCTTTTTAAAGTCTGTTGGAGATAATGAAATTACAAATTAATTGTGGCTCTGTTTTGGTTTTGATGCTCAGAAACTAGCGATGTAAGTAGATTTCTTTTCCCCTAAATACTTTACTCACATCTGTAGACATGAAACAGATGTACCTAAACAACTTCATTAACTATAACGGATAATAAAATATTGACAGGAACTTGGGATTCTATCTTAACTATTGCACTTATCACAGTAAGTCTCAGAGGCAGTATTAGAAGATCCAGGAATGCAGCTGGCTGCTTACAAATTAATTCTATCTATTTTTCCCCTACAAACAACATGGGCAAATGAAAAATAATCTTTAATTTTCCAGCTAAACCCAACTGACCAATGTCAAAACACTAACAAAGAAATGAAACGAAACAATTCTTTATTTCCTGTCTCAGGAGCCATCTGCACATTTGCATGTCTGCCAAAAACATTCTCGATTAGTTCAGCTATCCCAACTAGTCTTCTCTATTAAACATTTAGCACTCCTCCTAAGACATTTAAATAGCTGATTGAAAACCCTTCTTGCTATGAACTGAAATCTGATCTTCCCTTTCTCCTGGAAGTGAAATACCCAGCGTGTTAAAGCTGCAAACTAAATCCTAACATAGTCAAACAAACCCAGCATTAACCACTTGAACTTCTGGTGTTAAGGTTCAAATTTGACTCAGAATTGTCAAGTGTAACCTTTTCTTACAAGGCTGCTTTAAACACATATAAGTGCAGTTCAAGACCGCATCTGGAACAAAAAAGCCAGCTTTCGAGTTTGATCTGACAGAGGCCCTACTAGCTGTCAACTCCTTACAATGTTTGATAAAAGAATTCAAGTAAGAGATAACCAAACTCTGCACTACTTGAACGCACTCGAGCTCAACGTTGCAACAAGAATCTTGGATTCTGTAGCACTCGGACATGACAAACTGGAAGTTCAGCCTCAATTCCATTTAACGTAAAGATAACAAAGGACTTTCAATTAATAATGAAAACATCACAGGGAATACAGTAGCTTGCGTGCCACTTATCTTGATACTGCATTGATTTTTTTCAAAATTATTTTGTCAATTTTGGGTGAATTACCTACAAATCTCTGCACAGACAAGGTGCTCCATATGCTGCCAGAAACTGCTCACTGAAATGTGAGCTTTTGACACCTGGTGAGGTGTTAGAGGGTAGTTTGACATAAACACAATTACCTGCTTATTTCTGCCACAAGGATGAGCCATTAAAACTGTTAAAACTGTTGAGAGGGAAATTGTCCTCTTAAGGTTTCAGCATCTCACCACTTGGATGGCTGGGTCAATTCACAGCTCTACTGGCTGCTCTTAAGTAAAGCCACCTTCAGACAGGAGAAAATTGTAAAAAAAATTTCGTTATCACCCTTTAATTATTTTTTTCTATTTAATTAAGGGTGCCTTTTTAAAAATTACAGAACTAGAGGAAGCCTCAGTAATTAGATATTTAGCATATCCATACACGGAAATGCAATGCTTTCACAATGAAAGAGCATGCCTTGTTTACACTCATTTCAGTTTCAACTAGATCTAATTTGGCAAGCAAAGTTTCAGATTCTTAAAACCGATCATTAAGCAGTCATCCGACATTTAACAAATATAATGTAAGGTATAATTTTTGTTTTAAAATGTATTGCATACATTTTGTTAATACTAGTTACTGAAGGGTGTCAAAGCTTTGTTTTACCATCTTTAACCTGGGTCTAACTCAACCATAACGCAAAAGTGCCTCTTGTTCCAGCTCTAATCCAATGAAAGTCAATAGGTTTTTCCTAGATTAACAATGTGCTTTGAAATTCTTCAAAGCATCTGCTAGGCCGAACTGTGGGCTTTTAAAATAATTTGTACTGGAATTGCAAACAATAAAGTAACATTTGCTTAGTTGACCACAGTTACTATGGAAAGAAGAAGGAAAAAAAGTCTGAAAGGGTTGGAAACATATCCTTCCAACCAGAGCATCATGACAATATACTATGACTTGGTATATCCAAGTTATAACATCCAGCTCCAAAAATATTCTTGGGAAGAAACCTAGGACTGACTCTTGAAGATGAGGTAAATCCTCCCAAAAAACTATAGTAAAAATATTATTATATTGGAAGAAATATGATCTGAGCTTAATGGCCAAAAGCTAAAGATGAGAGAGAAGAAAATTGCCTTCAGACTGGATTGTGATAAACTCCAGTGAGGTCTTCTGAAGATGCTTTATATGGCAACCATATCTCTCTCAGTAGATAAATGGGAGCTGGACGTGTCAGAGAGAGTACATTATTGTAAAAAAAATAAATGGTAAATCAGTTAAATACATACTTGAAACCTTCAGAATCGTAGGGAAGAACTTGGATAAGAAGAGAAAAACATACTAATGGAAGTATCTTGGATGGCTCAGGGAAAAGAATAATCAAGCGGGAAAATTAAATAAACTTAGTATTTTCCACAGTGGCAAGATTTTGATGCACTCTTCTGCAGAAAATTTTCCAATTGTGAAGCCTATTTACATTAAAGTTGCACGAGTTGGAATTTCTAGGGCACAGAAAGTCCCAAGATGTAAAAGTGCTTGGAAGCCATAAATGGCTCAGGAGACAAATGGAAATAACTGGCGTCTTCTAGCCACAAACCTTCTGAGCCAAACTTCTATCTTGCCTTCTGAACCCAAAGGGCTAAACAGGCCAGTGCCTTGTTCTGGGGCTCTTGCTATCAGAAGAAAACTGAAACAGTCTCTTGAAGCCATTTAGGCAATGAAACAATCACTGCTGCTTTTAATATCTCCTTGCCCTAGGCAACCACCTGTTTCGCCTAGCATATATATTGCAGAACTGGCCCTGGCAGCAAAATGCAGTGGGTCAGGCAGTCTCAGTGTCACAAAAACAATGAGAGGAGATAGCACAGCTGCAGAAACCTGCCCGAGGCTCTCTGGCTTGCAGGATTTTAAAGGAGCGTTTGCAGCACTGACAGTTACGGGCAGGCAGTTTTCCCACACAAAGCCATTAGAAAATGGTGCGTCCATGGCCAGTCCTGAGCCCCCAGACAGCTTTTGCTGTATCAAGATTAAAGGAATACGAGGCAGCTGGGGCTAATAAACTGAAAATCAATGTCATTAACAAAGAGGGGGGGGGAAAGAAAACAAAAAAAAAAGCCCTGCAGAAGCTGAAACTTTCAGATATGTCTCTTGCTGTGTAGAAAGAGATTGTACAGTTGTCTTGGTTCTCCTTGGATTTGACCTCAGATTTAGGGAGACAAAAAATATAGATGATGTCTGAATATCCTGTTTATTAAACATGCATATAGTGTACATATATGCAGCTGTAGGTATGCATATGTATACATCTGTGGTTTTCTATTGACTACACAGAGCTTGCATGATACTTTTAGGATCTGAGAGGAGTAGCACCTATGATTAGTGAGGTTATGAAATTTAGTTACACCTTCTATGACTGCCACAGGTTATGGTATGGCAGCACAGACCCACTTCACGGTATCTTCACACCTTCTCAGTGTTTCAGAGCTAACGATGACATACAGACTGGTAAACTTAACAACAGTCAGCAACATTCCTGTGCTTTCGAATGAGATCAGCTTTTCTGAAAAACTGTTTTGAATAGCCCTTGGCATGCTTTCAGCCTGTGTCAGCTAGCTCTGTCCCATAAAACTCATAATCATCGTTTCTGTTCGGACATAGGCTGTTCATATTGCAGCTACTCCGTTTTGGAGATCAAGAGATCTTACAAGCACATTCACACGCCACGCTCAGCCAGTTGGCCTCGGTGCCAAGAAATGCTTCCAGACACACTCACTTTACTAGTATAGATGCAGCCAATTAGTTCAAATAAATAGTGATCTCACAGCATTATCACTGGCCTACTGTTAATCTGTTTCATGCGCTCATGACTGATATTTGAAATTCAGAAAAAGCAACATGAATGCCAATGACTGAACACGTTCAATTGAATATGAGGACCTGCACAGGCAAAGATCCACAAATGTGAACCCAAGGCAGTATCTCCATTTCTCCTAAACTACTGGTTTCATGGATCTGAATTCACACTGCATCAGAAAGCTGTAAAGGAATAAATACAAAATTAAAAAGACAACTTCATTAGCAAAGAAATGGCAACTCTTAAAAAACATTTTTAAGCTTAGCAACTCATTTGGATTACCGTTTACACAGTAACTTGTTTGTGTACAGCAATACATTCTGCTTTATATTTTTGTCTTAACGTGTAAGAATAAACTGTTGCATTTTTATGAGCAATATTCATTTACATACCCATGTTTTACTCTCTTTTACAATATTAATTTAGACTGTCATATTTTAATCTCTCTTGTTACTCCCCCGCTCCTTTCTAATTACAAAACTGTCCACCTCTTTCCAAAATTAACAATGAATTATTATTAGGCATTTTCATCTTGGTTCAGTAGAAATAAATTTTCTGCTTTAATGTATTTCTTTTCTTTTCAAGAGAAATGATGATTTATACATTAGACAGGACAGGCATTTGTATGCAGAGCTTTTCCATGGTTTTAATGAGAAAGATTTTTCTTTTCACTTTCTACTAACAAGGAAAAATCACCTGGACCATGTTGGTTTATAAACATTTCCTATTTAAGTTGCATTGAGAAAGAACAAGCATCAGACATACAAAAGCATTACAAGACTGTAATGTTGTGCATTCTGGAAACTTATAAGGAAAATCAGAAACTAAAATACTTTATAAATGAAGAATTGAGATTAATTTTGGAGAGAATGATGGAGGGTAAGGGAGAATGGTGCTCAGACAAAAAACAAGCAAAGAACTGCAGGATATCTGTGTCAGTCCAAGTGTAAAAAATGCCTTGAATTCCCAATTAGCTTAGTAAACCGAGCATGTCGCTAGGACAACAGATTGACTGAATGTCAGCTGGAAAATTATTCCCATAGTGAGTGATTCTGAGACCAACAAGGAAGGACAGAGAAGTCTGCAGGAAAACTCTCCCAACCAAAAAAGGTGAGGAAAGGAAAACTATGAGTCCAGACAAAGATCTGTGTGATTTCAGATCTAGAGGAAGTACCAGTGCATTTGAACCCGTTAAAGCATTGAAGTGGAAATTTTATTTTACTAGTTCTTCCTCTTACAAGCTGGATAGTATTCCTTAAAACAAAGCCCCTCTCAGTGGCTTAGCTCCCTGTTCTCACCTAGGATATGTGGCAAATCTGCTTAGCATTTTTCTAATGCTAAATTCATACTTTCTTTCTCCCAAGCAGGAAAGTGCAATGTTCAAGCACCAGATTTAGAACAGCAGCATTTTATTTTGCATCTAATGTATTATATTGTTAGAAGGTCGCGTGATTCTCTTGCTAGCATTCTACTTCAAAGATAAACTGAGAGAATAACGTGCTGCAAAGACCAAGGTCTTCAGCAAGCACAGCCATGACAGCGACAACAATATCAATTACAAGAGGAGTATGCTCACTATACTAAGGATAGGATAAATATCCCTCTTTGCATAGGGTTTTAAAAGACTTATAAATCTTATTTTCTCTTTTCATTTCCCTTACAAAGCAGAACGTAAGGCCTAGAATAAAAAAATATTGGTCTTGATCTTTGCTCACTGCAGGTGATCCTCAATGAATTCTCAGTGAAAACCATAATGAGTTCTGCTGATGCAGATGTGTTGTAAGTCAAACTTTCTCTGCTTATGAATTTCCTCATAACAAGCTTTTCCTAGCTGACATGGTGTCTATAGGGCAGAACACTAACAGAGCAGTACCATCCTTTTATATAGGTTATTTTACACATCTTCCCACAAACGGTAACAGATGAAAAGTATTTAATTTTGTCATCTGCAACCAAATCACCAATTTGATCTAAACCTTGCCCAAGTTAGGGGAAAGGCTTTAATCAGGCTTTGGCTCACTTTCTAAATGTGGCTGAGATGTTTTATAGCTATTTCCAGAAACCAAACCTTCACTATAAATCAGCACAGCATATTACCTGCTCAGCTTCATACATGCACATGTGTTTCCTTGACTTGTTAATAAAAGCTATTCTGTCTTACTATAAAAGCTAACTCAACATTTTCTCCTCTAAATCTTTTCAGAAATAGGCTAAAAGCATAAGAAAACATCTTTTACTTATTCTCTTCCCATCATAATAGAACAAATATATTATCATAGTTAAAATACACTCTGAAATTATGATTTTAATATACTTTATTGAAAAAGTACACGGTTTTAAATTGTTTTCAATGAGACAAAGCAATGGTCACCTCTATCTACCAAGTCCTTTTTTGATGAATCATGACCACCATATGCCAAATTCACATCTCCATGACTTGCAAAGTAAAAAGATAAATCTTTTTTCAACATATCTTTAAGAATTTATATCACCAACAGTTTAAAATCATGAAATGCTGATGCTCTGACTATATTTCATGTCCTCTATGTTGTACCATTTCCCGAACCACAGTTTATCCATGTATTAGCATGCCAATTGAACACATCAGTCAATGTCACCTTGAGAAAATCGTCAATAGCAGAGGAAGAACAAGAGGAGGTTTAGCATCAAGGCCTGAGACACCACCGCATTCTCTTGCATTTTCCTAAAGAAAAAACAAACAAACAACAAACAAATGAAAATAAATACAAGCCATTACACTCAATTATGATCCATGATTATTTATCAAACTACATAAGCAGAAGAGTATTGGTGCAAACAACAAAATCCATTAACTAAATACACTCAGGACGTAATACAGGTTAATACAGGTAATGTAGTAATATTCATTGTTCATGTGAACAAGTTTAGATTGTAGACTGAAAGTGAGCACAATCAACAAGCATTGCACAATCCCCTCCATGGCGTATTTTAGGTCTCATTCCACATTGCATTACACCATCAAAGGCATGTTACTCCAGAGTAAGACGGACATCTATCAACATATGCTGTACAAGCCACTGTAATCACATCCTGTTCTCTATCAGATCTCCTTGGTACTATACAACTAAGAGTACTATGCAGAACACAGATCACTAAGTATGTGTAGTGATCTCTCCCCAGCAATACTATGTGTAAACATAATGATTATAGCATGACAGTTGAGATACTGAAGCTACTTACTGAAAAAAGACATTAACAGCACAAAGTTCCCAACCACCACTAATGAGGAATCTTGTGGTCAGTGTTTGAGCCAGAGTAAATTCTCAGATATTCCTGGCTGCCAGTCTGTGCTCACATCCTACCACATTCTCTTATATGATACAAAACAGCCTACAAAAATAGCGTCAAGACATTGTCTGTAGGAGTACTAAAAAGATTTGCAGCACTTACAATATCACTCACTTCCTCTACTACTGTGTTCTGAGTGTTCAGAATATTTCCTGATGTTTCATCTTAGAAGATAGTTTTCCTATTTATTTTTTTAAAGAAATAAAACATCCACCAGAGTCTAAAAGAAAGGAAAAGTAGGTAGAAACTTACTTCAGGGTGAAATCCATGACAAGATTCTGGGCGTCTTCTTATCTTCTGAGATTTTAAACGTTCACATTTAAGGGATTCATTATGTACAAGGTAGTTAAGGAGAGATATGAGCATTGCATTTTAATGTCCTAAGTTTGTGTGTGTTCTGAAATGAATATAGTGAAAATTTATCACCTCCTTCCTTTTTCTCCATCAGAAACCCAAGGTGATATGTGTCAACACAAGAAAAAGAAGTTAATTCTCGTACTTTCTCCTCAGTGATCCATAGTTTAGACAGCATCATTTGCACTTACACTGCTAACCTGTCTTTCCATAATAACTCTGCAATAAAAGCACACTGCGGGCTATTTTTGCTAAATTCCAACTTACGTGAGAAAACAAATCTTGAACTACAGAACAACACAAACTAAAAAGTGAGGCAACTAAAAATCAAGTGATATATTTACTTTGCTATGTTTTTATATTTTTGGAAAGAGGGATTCTGAAACATTTTCAGCAGTCCAGTCCAACCTTAAAATGAAAAAGTTATCTATATTGTAACAAGTTTTATAAGTTCTAATATCAGGACCTCCATTCTCATAAGGAAATTACATACTTAGGGCCTAATCTGAAAGCTATCAAAAGATGACCATGACCTTATGATACTTAAAGATGCACATAAGTGTGTTTGCTTAATCTGTATTGACTATTCAAGGGGGGAAAAAAAAAAAAAAGTGAATCCCCCTTAAAAATAAGTAAAAATGCATTCTCAGCTGGCTTAATTTCAAACAGCCACAGGACTTTACAATGGCTAATGATGTGTTCTTAAGTCATGTAATGCAAATTTTACATAATAAATTTTTCTCCGACAACTCTGCAAATAAAAGGATATATCTTATTTCTATAGGTGCCATGGTAATTGGTGGGACAGAATCACAGAAGCATTCATTATCTACTACCACCATGAAGAGATTGCTGCTTGGGATTTGCTGAATAACAAAAGACCTGCAAATTAAAAAGAAATCAAATAATGGTGAAATTATCTCTATTTCTGAGCAACAGAAATTAGGGTTTTTTGAACTTGTCAACAACATCTGTATTATAATCACAAGTATCATTGACTTTATCATACTGTATAACCACACTTTGTAGAAGCAGAGGGCCTTGGGCAATGCTTCCCTCAGTTCACATGATATAGTTGTCCATTTTAAGATGTACATGATGCTGAAAGGTGGAGCAGAATGGATAGGCTTATACTGCTGATATGTTAATGAGTGAGCTGGGACACAAGTGAATTACCAAGGAGTTTATCAGATTTTTCTTTTTCAGATTTCAATATTGAATCTCTGCTCTATTACAAATACCTAGCTATGTATTTATGATCTGGAATTTCTAAGTACGCATGAAACTAATCTGCAAAAATAATGAAGGTTCTTCTGCCGCCATATAGTCATAACTCACGGTCCCAAACTTTAGTCTCTACAATCACATTGGGGCCTTTATTCGCTCTGGATCTTGCTTGAATCAACACGAACTACTGAGAAAGATCTCAGCTTTCATCTGTCCTCGTGAGAGTCATTTTATTACAGAGCCAACAAAACAGAGATTAAGCCTCAAAATCTTCCTAAGCGAGGAGATTTCTTTTAGAACAATGATGACTATATGGTACAAATATGGTGATAACTCAGCACCACATTCAAATGAAGACAAAGTAGGCAACTCAAAAGGAGAGTGAGAAATAAAGACATTGCTTATAAGAAGGAAAGCACCCAGGGGAGACCAGGGAAGGATCCTGTGGGCACTCCTCAATGATCCACATAGTTACAATGAGCTGAACTCTTAAGCACATACCAAAGAGAAAAGCAGGAGGAAGCAGAGCCAAATAGGCACTGTTTAGCCTTTTCTTTGAAATTCAGGACACAATACAAAGGAAGGCTTTAAGGCTCAGACCCAATTCTTGATAAATTTTTAAAACAATCTGTCAGAATTTATATATTGCATCAATAGAGTATCTGTCATATCGAGTATCATTGCAAACTGGCAATTCCAGGAATTAGGTGTTTTCCAGTGTAGTATGCTGGTAAATGTACAGAACACCAAGTGAGGGTTTGAGCACCAAGATGTGGAGAGAAACATATTTTTCCTCAGCCATCTTTATTTAAAATACATATTGTCTTACTAAAATAACTCCCTGCTTTTTCCAAAGATCACAGAAGAAGAAATAGCGGAGGGGGTAGGGAATAGTCAAACCTAGCTTCAGAAAAAAAAAAAAAAATTGGAAAACTCACTATAAAAATATTGCCAACGGAAAGATTAAACACTTTTCAGTATTTTTAAACTTACTGAACCTCCATTAAAATTACACTTAGAGTGATCTGCAATATGTTAGCTTTATGTTTATACATGAAATATACATTTATGGCATAATGTAAAAGGCTGAACTTTATAAATGTACCTACCAAACAGCTGGAGCATGTAGCAAGACTGACATCATTGTAATGGAGCATCTGTGGCTTTGTGGGTTTGTGTGTGGGAGAAATGGGGCCAATAAAAGGAAAGGAGGGAAAATCTTTAACAGACAATAACACCAAAATTGTACTGCATGAATTTCTCAAAAGAGTTATGAATAAATCAAACCTTAAAGGACAGAAAAAAACCCCAAACTAATTTAATTCCCAGAAATTGGCACAATTTGGATTTTGTGTAGTCTGAAATTTATATTTATTTTGTCTTTAAAACCAGCTCAGAAAAGGACCTGAAAGGCTTAAAGTGCTGTAACAATTAACTGGATGCTAAATGATTCTTATGTCTTTTTGATGAGAAGGAGTAATCACTCTTCTCTTGTACCTACAGTGTGCCTGACTCCAAGCCCCTTTGTGATAGCCCTTTTTTGTGCTCTCCAGGTGAATACTGAAGCCTGTGAGAAAGCAGGTACCACACAGCCAGGCTTAAAGGTGTCATTTCACGAAAGATGGGCACATTTCCCATTTTGTTTCTTCTTTCACCCACTTCTCTAGGGTGGCATAAGGGCTGTGCAGTATAGGCTATTGCTTCCTCAAAGAAGAGTGGGGGAAAAAAAAAAAATAAAAAAAATTGGGAGCTTTTCCTATCAATTCACCTAGCTGAAAGGAAAATAGAAAGCACTTTAACCCGGAAGAAAGTTTTCACTACAGAACTGTGATGCTGCGTAAATTACTATGTGGCTTCTCTGACTGAATATTCAAAAAGTACAAAAGTTTGTAGGAATTAAGCGATACGGAAAATTTTGCTAGACCTGATAATTTGAGGAATGCAGTATATGCATGGATTTCTGGAAATCATGTATTAAAGGAACTGCAAAAAGCACTACATTAGGTTAAGTAAAAAAACCTTTTCTACTTTAGGAATTATATGATAGATATCAACTAATTACACTGGTTCAGTTTACCAGACAGTGAATATTCTTATAAATCTGCAGTCCGTTTATCTAATACAGACATTTGTGAAGCATCTAACCCTATGGTGACTGTCACAGAACATGTGACTGTCATCTAGAGTGTCAAAAAAAGATGAAACTTTAGGCTCACTGCAGCATTTTTTTCCACAGTGCATAATAATGTCTTAACTAACATCTTGCAAAGTGGAACAGCTAGCTTCTCATCCACCATAGTTGAGGTAAATTCCAAAGAAAATGTTATCTTCCAGAAGCAGTAAATGAATGGCTTCCCTTCCACAATTCTCAAACTTAATCTTGAAATGAAGTTGTAAAGCCGAGTGCGTGCCCTCACCAGGCATTGAATTGTGAGGTCACAGGCAAAGGATTAACGTATCAACAAGTGAAGACAGGATTGAAGACAGAGATTGAGTTGAGCAAATAATTAAGGGCAAAAAAATTGTTATGTCCAATTTAGCTTTCTTTTCTATTAATAGCATCTGCACAAGCAAATTATACTTCTTTCAGCTGCTGTAATTTAAGATCATTTCACAGTCAAGAGGTATGCTTACCCTCTCTAGATCAATGGCAAAGAAGTTTCTGCCAATCATAACCACTGCAGTTGCTCTGTGACTATTCAGAAAATTCACATGGCGCTGCTTCCATGCCCAAACTGGATAAAGCACACAATCATCCCAGCAGCAGGTCTTCTGTTTGAGTTCAACATTCAGTTTCCATGGTGACACGCGCATGCATCTTTGAAATTCATTTTGAGTGAATGTTCATGCCAGTAAGTCTCAGGAACTGAACATTCACAGAAAACAAAAGGTGCATAAGCACAGTCAGAACAAAGTCTTTCAAATACTGAAATATTCCAACAAAACGTTTCATTGCGTACGCCAAGACCCAGTTGCGAGGAAGAAAAACTTCCAGGAAAACAGCTTCCATCACTGCGGTGGGAAATAAAGAGAGCTGCTGACAAAGTAAAGAAAATGGTCTTGTCTTTTGAGTGAGCTCCACTGTGAGTCTCTCCAGTTTCTACTACAATAAGCAGTTCTGAACACCTGCTAGCTTAGGCTGCCATTTGTGTCACTGGCAATACGGCAGCCAGCTCCCAGTGACAGAGTAAGGGGGTTTATTGAACTTTATTGCTGGTTCAACAATCAAAGAAAGTCTATGGTTAGTAGCCTGTGTTTAATATTTATGGAGAAATTTTCACATTTAAAGGCTAAAGCCCTTTTTGTGTTAAGTAACGTAAACTATCTGATTTGAACCTTTTTCCTTTACACCAGTATCATCACATCATTCGATAGTGACAGCACAGAAAAAGCCTTGCATACGTCTCCATATAAAAAATGGAATAAACTGTTGAGGTTCCTATTATGTTGAAGCCACACTGGGTCAATAAGAACCTTATTAATACCTTCTCCTCTGTCTTTCATGCACAGAGGAACTAGTTTGGTTTATTTGATGTGCAGGTTCAGAAGCCTAAACTAGACCTGAACACACACTGCTTCTTCACTTTGCAGGGAAGGTGAGGCAGGAAGAAATTTAATACTTGAAATGGGGGAGAGAGAGAAGGAAGAAGAAAATCTGATAATGTAAAACTGTTTTGTTAATGAAGGAGAAATAAGAACAGAGAGTATATCTGCAAGCAAGTCTGTATTTTGAATCAGAGAATGACACAACAATTTTCTCACATTTCACATGCTTTATCTGTTCCTTTCTAACCTATTTCTGTATCGGCCTGTATAAAAACATCTGCATAAATATAATATACATTTATTTGGAAAAAAAACCAAAACAGCAGCTTCATGTTTTATTGGAAATAGTAAATATCTGCTAAAAATGCAAGTATTTATTAATCTGTTCCTTGAAAATTATTTTTTCATTGTGGAATAAAACAGGAAAAAACTTGGAATGCAAGTACGGCTGCATTCATAATTATATATGCTAAAGTCATGCTTATGAAGGCATGATAAGAAAGCACACTTTTAATGTGTCTAGTGGCTAAATGACTCCTCCCACAGAGAATGAGTTCTAATTTCTTAAGATAGCCTAGAATTTGAAAAGCATCATAATAGGACTGCAATACACATCTTGGAGGACAGTCACACCGGCTGCCCTCATGCATGTAACCCTTACATGAGAAGGATAATCACCTCCCTCTCTGAATGGAGTACATGCAGAGACATAGACTGTTCAACGATAACTGAGAGCAGGAGCTTGGCTTCCATGGTCTGAATCATCCTCTGCAGGAGGGTCTTTCTCTCTCTTTCATGGCTGAATAGTGATCCTACAGAGAAATGCATCCTGAACGGGGTGAAATGTGATGCCTAAAGCTAAGTACAGACTACACCTGTTCTAAAAGAGCCAGCAAACTACCTTCAAACCTGTTGTTTGTTTGTTTGTTTGGGTTCTTTTTCCAATTTGAATCTCTTCCTTTTGCTTATATATATAAAAGTTTCCATACAATTATAATATACATTATGTTGTTATCATAATTTCTTTCACTGACTATGTTTTTAAAAAAAAAACAACAAACCACCTAATTTCAAAAATGTCAGCCCTTTTTCTTATTACAAAAATTACTTTCTCCTGTAAGGAGGAATAACCAGGAGATATACTCAGGGCAGTAGGGACTGAGCTGACACTCCTAGGAAGGAGGGAGATGTTCCAAGACGAGGGGACAGGGCAGGGGTGATAGGACAAGCAGTGTCAGTGCCCTGTGGGAAACGGACAGAGGGAAGAAAGTTATTAGTGGCTGCAGCGGTGGCTTTGTTGTGGGGCCTCTGCAGGCTTGTCCCCTTAGGGATTTCAGAGCATCTCCCACATGGATGAAACCAGGCACAGCATCAGCAAGGCAGAGCTAGACTTTTGTTCCTTCCCAGCAGCTGTAGTCATGAGGCTGCTATATCTCCTGAAGTAAGACCATCAGCTTACTGGCCAACCTGAAGATCACACCCTTCTTTAAGCCACTGATTTCCTTGCTTAACACTGGTCATTGCTTCACTACAACTACCTGGCTCATAAGGTGCAAAATCTGTATGTGGTAGGCTTAATATCTTGTCTCTGAAGTGCTGCTGGCTTCCACTTCCCTTTCCTAACCCAGCTGGATCCATAACAGGCAAAGCTAAGGTAATTCAATTTCAAACACACCAGAGATGTCTCTTGTCCACCTAAGCAAACTTAACCTTTCAGTTGTTTACCGTCTACTATTTGACTATAATATGTTCTATTAAAGGAAATCGATATTACTGTTAAACAGCTTAGTCTCCGTGTTTCCATGCAGGAGAGGTAATACATTTCCTTGTCCATTGGTGTTAATTTTTGAGCAGGATGAAAACTGAACACAGACCTGGGGTTTCCCTACTAATAGGCAGCCACTTACAGAGTCCTAGACACACCTGATTTTAAAGAAATGTGTTGATAATAAAATTCCCAATAATAGGATTCAGAAATCTCTGATTTTCAGATCCATTTTCCCCTTCTTCCTTCAAACAGTCACAAAAGTTGCAAAGTGTTTGAGGGAACAAAATGACTGACAAGCAACACGGAACTCTGAAGATACTTACAGGATAAAACTACATTTCAGGAACCAAAAAATTTAGAGAAAATATCTTCTCATTATCCTGGAGAAGATATTTCTTTGTCATTTGAGCACAGCACCAACATGAAAAGCGATTCAACTTGTTTAAGAACACTGCTGTGTATTTCTAGTTAAAACTTAATTCTTGTTTTCTCACAGAAATACTGTGTTATTGTGTTTTGTTTTAAAACAAGTTTGTTCATAAGTAACAATTATTGAGCTATATGGTGCCTTTTACAAACAATAAACTTTTTTAATTTTACAAAAATATCCTGCTATTATATGTATGCTTATGCCAACAGATGCTGTGCAGTAGAGTATGTGGTCCCGAAAAACACATGGCTTAGGTGGGACTTTAATCCTATAAACATTTAAATGGCTGTTCAGATTCATCTTTAATTCCATGTTCAAGAGCTTTAACAGCCCGACTCAAGGGGAAAAATATAAATCCATACGTGTATTTTTCATTTGTTTCTGTAATGACCGTAGGAACACTTTAATATTACTGTTTAACGTTACAGTGATGAATGTGGGACATACATTCAAATTATGACTAGAATAATATCTCTTTTTTGTGTTTGCCTATGTCACTCCTACACATATATAATCATATCAACCATTTTTAGGAGGCCATAGAAAAGATCTTTTAGCTACCAGTTGTATTGCCTGTGCAGACGAATCCTACAAAGCATGGAAGAATTTCACTGTAAGTAGTTTGAACTGAAATAAACCGAGGACAATATTTTCAACTTTGCAACATAAACACACGCACTAAGTTGCAAAAAACTAGTCTGAATTTCCATGGTACTTAACTCAGATACCCCCTGCTGGGCACGCCGATGCTTGAGCATCTCTGTAAATCCAGCCATTTCCCTCTGGGCCTTTCAGCATATTTTTTGAGTGCAAACCTGCATTAATGAAGTTTGAGTATTTTGAATCAAGACTAGTTGTTATTTTGGGGTTACATTTCATATCTGTCAAATTTGATCTTTCCTATTTTTTAGAGAAAGAAAAAACATACCAGCACCAGGGTACAGTAAATGGAAAACATCGCGCACTCTGCACTCAAATACGTGTTACTCACATAACTGTTGGTTGCAAACGTTCAACCCTAAAGGTCTGGAACAAACTTTAAGGATTCAACTGAAGTGCAGATATCCACTGTGCTGTTTCCCAACTCCTATCATGTGCTTTCCAGGCTGCTGGCAACATTTCCAACCCGCATTTCTCTCACTTATCACATTTTTTAAATGAATGAATGAAATGTTTATATCACAGTCAAACTGGGCTACTTGGTTTTTTTGCAAATAAATGACGATAGAGAATGGAGTATCTCTAATGCAATTTATAAAAATAACATATATGCCAATAACAACAGTTCTGAGAACTGGAGCAGTTAAAGTATATGAAAAAAAGCAGCTAGTAGTTCTCTCACATAAAAAGAGACAGATAAACTCTCAGCCTCAGGCCTGCAACCTGACCCCGTGCTAGTAAAATATTGCTACCACGTATAGCCTGACTGACTTCAGCACAATTTGGTGTCAGGATAAACATATCTACTAAAAACAAAGTTTAGAATCAAGGATTTAAATGAACAATATCATCTTCACTGTCCCTGTGCCTGCTGAAGGCTTGCAGAGAGCTGTGGCATGGTTGGCAACCACTCTGTTTCAGAGAGGGAACCTCAGAAGTGCCTTTCCTCTTTCATTAACAATCAGAGGATGCTTTCTCAAATAAAGTGTTACAAACATTCAAAAGCTTTGAGTATACAGAATTTAAGATGGAAAAAGTACTTTGCATAATGAGGAATTTGACAATGCTCCTAAGCTCTCTAGTCCAGTCGCCTGCCCTCATGAGGATGTAAGATAATGGAGAGTTTCAGATCGCTAGGTTTAAAAAGGACTGCAAATTTTTTGCAAAGAAACCGAGCTCAGAAATCCCACAAATTTTAAATATGAGTCAAGGTTCATGCCTCTAAAAACACCTGAGCTGAGAGTGTGGCATAAGTGGGTCTCCATAGGCAGAGCGGGTACCTGATGCTATGAGAAATTCCTCACAATGAACAACTGAGGAGATACAGTCATCGGCACAAAGCAAATCGTATCAGAGGTCTCTTAATGCTTGGACTTTGCTTTTTGACAGTGGCACCTGGTTAGCAGGATGATAACTGGGAGGACAGAGAAGTTATCCAGACTGGAAAATACAGTTCTACTATAGCATGTTAGCCAACGTGTTTTTAGCAGAGTTTTTTTAGCCCTACTTAAGTAGCTGTGGTTTGTATTGAGAGACATCCCAGATAATGTTTTTTAAAATATTAGATGATGTCTAAGTTGGATTCTAAATATAATTTAAAGATTAAAAAGCCAGTTGATTTCCTCTGATTCAGGAAGGCTCAAAAATATAACATGACACTATAAAAGTAACTTTTGAATTTCATGAATTGGTAACTGCTCTTTTCCACAGATTTAGGTCTAGTCCACAAACTGATACGGCTCTGGCAAAGAGCTATGCAACACAAACTGAAGTATAAAAAGCAGGGATGATCAGGAGATTCACATCAAAAGGGCAATAAATCCTAGAACTGAAGTGCTCATTGGATGTGCCTCCAGTGTGCTTTGCAAGGATGTTGTTAACTTATTCTGTAAATATAAACTGCAGCAACGATTGAGAAGATCACATTTGAAAGAATAAAGTACACTGCATGTCATCTTCTCCATAGCTAGTTATAACTCTATAATAGTTTAGGTAATATATAAATGTTCCCTGCATGGCTCTCAAATCTTAAAATTTGTGTCATTTTTACAAGCCAAAGGTTATTAAATATCTATTAAGCTCTCAAATCCTTTATAAAAAGAAGTACTAAATGTACAGATGCTTAAGTCCATTTGCATTCTTTTTCATCAAGCGGACTATAAAATAATGTGAATATATTATAAACTGAAATGAATTTCCTAGTGATAGGAATTCTTCACAAGTGTGCCTGGTTTTAAAAATTCACTGCAATGTTTTCCAGTTTTAATAAGTTTTCCTATTCCAAGCCATCCTTGAGATATATATATTACTACTCGGCTCAATAAATTATGGAACTCATACAACTTTTTAAATCTCCTGTCATTACAAAGCATCCTTTCACTGTGTCAGCTACTCTCTATCATTTGGTTAATATTTATAACTACTTGTTTAAAATGTAAAATTATGTTAACTTTTAAGTAGTGGTAATATTTACATTTTGTAGCACTACTGAGCTTAACTATGAACAGTGAATGGGTGGAGATCACCACCTTCCCACGCAGAAGTTGTATTTATAAACTTCTCAAGCAATTCAGTTCAAGGCTGATTTGAAAGACGTAGATTAGGGAAGTGGGGAGTTAAGAGAGAGAACATGTTTTATCCTACTTGACAGAAAAAAAACCCTGACATTGCACACATCTGCAAGAAAAGGCCACTGTACACTTCCTCATCTTTCTCTTCCTTTATAGAGTCCCTTTCTCATTCAATATATATTCCTTACCATTAAAAATGCCCTTCAAAAAAGATCACCATGGTCAGATTTTTTTTTTACATTAAATATACTTTTCTTCCTTTGATCCATAGTGATTCTTTCATTTTTTAATCACAATTTTTTTAGCTTTTTTATGACAATTACAATGCCAAGCAAATTGAGAAAGAGAATTTGAACACAGATTTGCATGGTTTTGTCAACTAAATAAACAAACTCCAAGGTTTTGATTTTTTGGGGAACATTCTGACATAGAAACTGAGAATAATTTTCTATGTAAAGTGGCATTCTGTGTATAAGCAGTTACAATTCCTTGAAATTCAACAAGCACACCGAAAAAGTTCTGAAACAGAATAGGAATGTTGAAAAACTTTGTCCGTTTAAAAACAAAAAAAAAACCCACAAGCAAACAAAAAAAATCCCTTGAAAACTGTCCAAAGGATTGTTAAAACTAATGACCGGCAGGCACAGACCTGTCTGGTAACTTATGTATGTCTTGCCCTATTATTTCATATACCTATTTTCTTAAATGAAAATAGTAACTTACAGTGTTTCCTTAACTGGTCATTCAAAACATACATTATCAAAGGGTAGAGTTAAATTGTCCATACAGTGACTTTAAATTGCACCTGCATGACAAACATTATAATCACATAATGTAGGATTTTAAACTAAGATAAAGACCTTCAATAAACAATTCTAGAAGTTTAAATTGCATGATTTGATACTTTTTAGAAGGAAGGAACAGGAAAAAAAAAGTCTTTTGGCATCTAGAGTTCTGGAATTTTGGCTACCATGCTTCTACTATTACTACCATTGCCGCAAAGATAAGGACTTTTTAACACTTGTAAGTATTCTGCAAGTCTGGAAGATCTGATTTTCAAAAGAGAGTTGCAAGATGACTCTGCAGACCAAGATTTTGATTTTTGAGACTTCAACAATTAACTACTGAGGTATGCAAAATGCTGAGTTTCCCTTGAAGGTTCTCCTTGACTTCCATGCACACCTAAGCAAGCTCTCAGGGATGCAGATCTGTTCAACATTGCCAAGATCAGCAGTGAGCAGTTCGACTATGGCACACCTGTGACTCAACATGAGCATAGGTCAAAACCATTTATGTACATGGTATCACATGTGTACTTGGCACAGTTGCTGAAAAAGCAAGGATGTGAAAATATACAGTCTAAACAAAGTATGGTGAAATATAGCGTACATTTGGTTTTCTTCAGGGTCCTATAAGATGGATACAGTAAAACGAATACAACCCAAAACGTCTTCTAGAAGACTGACTATAATTTACTGCCCAAATGACTCCAGGAAATCTACAGGGATACTCTGATGTACATAGACAGAGCTCCAAATGAGAAGAAATTGGCCCTCAATGCTTTGCTTGTTTTATGTGGCAAGCTGATTTGTTTAGAAGTAAACTAACTACATCTGAAAAGGCAAATGATTATTTATTTCATGGGAAATTGAACCGCATATTTATTTACACGTTTTAGACACGATCAAGTACAGCAGTTTGGCAAGCTTCTACTGAGAAAGAAACGCAGAAATATTTTAGCAAATGGTGGTATGTCTCAAGATTAATTGGTTTTAAAAACCATTACCATTTTAATGTCTGCAGATTGCACTATGCCTGACAGTAATGTACTTATACCCTGCACAATCTGAATCTAATTTGTATTGTTATTTATCTGTTACTGCCAAATAAGGGCATTCAGTGGAGAAGTCTGAGATCTGCCATTATAAATCCACATGAAGGGCTCAGTGTCATCCTGAACTATAATTCCACTGCCATTTACCTCTTTTCATTGACAATGAACAGCACTCAATGCCCATGTATGAGAAAGCAAGAGAAGGCATTTGGTTTACTGATGATTTTCCGTATTAAATAATTGTCTGCTTACTAACACTCCAATGGGCCAAATATATCATATATGGGACAGCGTTTAATCAAATAAATAGTTCCTATCAATTTAACAGGCAATGTAGATGTGATACACAACACAGCAAAGGGAACACTTACATTCATCTTGAATAATTAAAACACACACATAAGTCTTTCCCAGGGTTCGGATGATTGTAGCTACATACTTCCTTGCTTCCCTAGTGAAAATATGGCTTTCTCATATTTACTTTTCTCTTTATTTTGTGTCTTAAGACTGCGCACAAAGAATCAACTGGGAACAAAACAGTTTCTTCGGGTTTTTGGTATTGACCTTGTGGACCCCTGAGTGCTGCAATTAAAAGAGAAGGGGGCTTTGCTCCCTGGGTCACTGGAAGTAAGGCCAGATTTTTGATCTGCATCCAAGTCCAGTATGTCATCACACATGAACAGGAGAGGTTAAAAGGGCAGATTTTTAAGTGTTTGACTGTGCAACTGCTGCCTGATTTGTAAACCCATGGTTTCTACAGTTGAACATGCAAATTTGGCAACTATGCACTCAAATGGTTCCTTGCAACTTTGACGTTTTAAAATATATACTTAATGTATAAATAGTCAGATGAGTAAATTGCTGTGCTTAGAGAAGATCTATGCCCACACTCATAGCAGCCTGAGTTACTGTTGAAATTAATAGTATTTTGCTAAATGAAGCTAAATGAGAACATCCGAATTTTCATGCAAAAACGAGATTTGCAATTAGACAAAACTTTTTGGTTTGTTCTACAAACAGATGAGTGGATATACTAAAAAGATTAGGTAGCTTTCTCTGGTCAAATATCATAACAGCCATCACCCTTTCTAATTTATAACAACTTTGTCTTTCTAAGGATGCTTTCCTTGGACATTTTTAGTGATTTTTAAGTATCAGCAATTAAATTTTGCAATGCTGAGATCACCAGGAAGCAAAAACTGGTAATGTAACCAGTGAGAACTGCTGAAGAACTTTGGTTGACATGCTTACTTGTATCAAAAATTGACTAACACATTGGGCAATACCTCATTAAACTACAAGCAGCATTGAGATGCTTATTTAGCCCAAGACTTGAAATTTAATCAAAAACACATCCCCAAGTAGCACAATGCCTTTAAAACCCATACCAAGTGCATTTGGCATTAGTGTAGTTCTGACTCAACAGAAAGAGTGCCAGTCAACATTGATAAAGAAAAAACATTTCTCTTTAGCAATTAACTATTTCCAGCACTGAAGTTGCTGTAGAATATTCAACAGTCTATCATCTGAGTTTTCAGAAGTAATGCTTTATTGTTTTTTTAGTTTTCTTGCTATAAAAGGGAATAGCTGGAATAGCTTACTGGAAAATATGAAAGCATTTCAGATTTTTAAAAAATCCCAGTTTTTCTTTCTTGTTGACAGTGCTTAGAAAATGTGGGTTGACTTGTTTTTGATTGCTGTTTAAATAACAGATTAATTTAATAATCATTGGGGTATTGAATAACAAGAAATTACGGGGAGGGACAGCCAAACCCTGACCCTAATGACATTCTTATGTTAATTCTTATTTTCTTTTAGGCTCCTGCTTTCTTAATAAAACCTATATTTTTGAAAATTGTTTTGAAACATTGCAAATTATCCCAAAGTAGCATTTATTTTTTACTAGTAAGAGATAAGTTTACATATAGAGAGTGTATTTTGTATGTCTGTATACATGTAGTGCCTGACTCAAAGTCCACTTAAGTGTATAGGTGTCCTTCCATTGGTTGAATAAGTTTTCAGAGATGGCTGAAAAGGTGAGCCAGCTGTTTATGGTGTAATTAGCATGTACTCCTTTCTACTGAGTGATTTCTTTGTGAGAGTACTTTGATTTAAATGCAAGCACCCATGATTAAAAATTATGATTGGAAACGTTTTTAAGAATAAGTCTTAGTTTTCATAACTACAGTTGGTAACTGTTCCCCTTGGTAACTGTGAAGTGCAGAGTATTTCTACAAGAGCAGTAACACCACACCCAGTACAGAATAAGACTGAGCCTCTGCCTCTGTATGACCTTGTTGACTATGACTGTGACTTTGTTAGCAATAACACAGTATTTGTGCTCCAAAATGTCTTATCTAAGTAACATTATATGGTTTCAATTAACATCAGTCATCATTCTTTCTTCTACTAAGAGACTGCTTTTAGTCTCCTTTTTCAAAAGGACAAGGGCTCTATAGCAGTGCCCAACACTGTAGGAACAAAAGACAGTGACTTGAACGAGTAACTTGTGACACAAGCTTTGCTTTCTTGCAGTAGAGTATTTGCACAACTTTTGTTTGCAAATCTGTTCACAATATACTGACTTTTCCAGTGCCTTTCAATTAAGTTTGCAATATTAGAATGAGTGTATATTCAGCTAAATATTTACAAATACCTTTTTCTATTTGTAATCAAGATTTGCAAGTGTATATCACAAAGAGATCAATCTATAATATGATCCAAAGAGGACACAGAAAATAATCCTACTGCCTCAAAGGGATCTGAATCGAGAGCCCAGTATGCAACAGATGCCGTGCACATTAACCATTGAACACGGTGTCAGTTCAAGACTCACTGCATATAAGGTTGAACCCTAATTTTGACTGATTGAGCCCATCATTCTTAAATTACAAGTATTAGGCAAGACACTTGCTTGTAAAAATATTTATTGGTACTGAGGCCACGAAACAGAAAACTGGGTCAGAAGACGTAGGTCTACAAAGGACTTTGGGTCAAATTCCTTAGCTGTTCTGCGGGAAAGTGTCCTGGGTTATAACAAAAATATTTGGAATCTAATGCAGTCTGCAATCTTAGATGCAATTTGTAGATTGTTAATGACAGAGGGTAAACGGTATAACGAAGAACTTTCCCATGAGAATCTAAGAGTTCTTCTGGATTATTTCTTTAGGT
Source organism: Tauraco erythrolophus (assembly GCF_009769465.1). Classification (NCBI taxonomy): domain Eukaryota; kingdom Metazoa; phylum Chordata; class Aves; order Musophagiformes; family Musophagidae; genus Tauraco; species Tauraco erythrolophus. Next base: position 15,235,412 of record NC_141476.1, read on the forward strand.
TTTGCCATTGCTTGTGGAGAAAAATAATGGGTGCCTTGAGATCAGTTTGTAACTTACAGGGCTTTCTTTTTATTTTTTTGTTCCACTGTGGAACACAAAATGTTTTTCTATGAAAAAGATCTTAGCGCATTATTTTTGAAATACTATAATTTTCACTAAACTCAGTTTCCAACTCAGTGCTGTCCAAGTATTGCAGAATTGTGTTATTTTTGAAAGTTACTTCCTTTGACCTGAAGTTACCTAAGAAGACAGACTGAAATCTGCATTCCTTTGAGAAAACCTGGTCCTGTTAAATTAATCTTCTTTTCACGGAAACATGTCTGTCTGTAATATTTAAACATAAGAGATGTATGATAATTTGTTGCACAACTTCTCAGCAATCTTCTGCTAAATGATCACAAAATAAGGCTGCTTGAATTCTGCCATGCTGGCATGAAGCATTTATAGCAGTGTAATATACTTTATATTTGATATGTCAAGTGGAAAAGTCACGGCTTGATTTTGTCAAGTTTGTACATTTCAGGCAGTGGGACTTATTGTTACACTTAAAGGGTTCCCTAGGATCAATTTACAAAGCACTTTTGTACTTCTATCCCACAAAACCATATAAACCCAACTATTCATACTACACACTAATAATTTCCTTATAATTAAAAGTCAGTGAAAATAAAAGTGAATATTAGCACTTAACATACATCTCCAGTGTACTTACTCCTATTTCCTGTTTTAAAACAATGAAGATATCAAGGAGTAAATTTAGGACCAGGTCCAGAAGCACACTTATTGACTTAAAAGAGAAGCAGTTTTCACCTTTATTCGCTAACTGTATATTGATTTAGTCGTGAAAGGGAGAATTGTAACAATTTTTGTTTGACTTATAAATTATTCTTGACATTTATGTTGATAGACAAATTATTGCTGTAAATACTAATCTCCTTTGCCATGATGACCTCTCAGCATAAAGGAGATCCAATTAAGAGACTTACTGAAGTACAGAAATTTGCATAAACACCACCTATGCAATTCTTCAATTACAATGTACCATAGCTATAGTAAAAATGTCACTGCACATAGGGACTAAATGCAGAGAAAAGATATGTTTGATACAAAGGAGGAAAGCTAGACTGAAGTCTTTCTCTTCTTTTAACCCTACGAAGGACAACTTTAGAGCAGCACTGGTAGAACTGACAAGGTTGCAGCACTGACATGTGAGATTTGTTCCTATTAACTCAGCTTCCCAGCACTGAAAGTTTGGAGAATAGATTTAATCCTCTCCCACTCCTTCAGGCTAACAATTCTATGAAGGAAACACTGTTTGGCATTCAAGTAAAACAACCAGATCTCACTGTACCACAAGGGAACTTCTAAGCTATCCAGCAGGATTTCACTCCTGTACAGGAGAGCTAACAGCACCAGCCGTTTTGTATCTAAATCTTTGCAGAATATGCTCTTAGAATGCTGCCTGTGTCCCGTAAAAGTCTTAAAACATTCACTATTATTTGAAATTAGCACAAGCCTCTACTGGTTTTACATTTTTTTTTTGGTAGAAAATAATCAGCACTACTTTAATTTAAGAGTATCAAACTTTTAAATGACCCCTTTAACAAGAGAAATGACACCCTGACAGAGGTCATTATATAAGATAAAACATAACAGACTTGTACGTTCTTCAACATAACCTTGAATAATTCAGTTTTACTGCTTTGTCACAAACAGTTGTATAAAAAAAAAATTGAAAGGGCTTACTTGAAACAGTCATCGCAAGCAATATTCCCCGTGGTCTCCTTTATAGTGCGTTCGGAAACAAAAGCTGGATATTCAGTATCACAGGGCTCTAGGGTTTGTTTCAACCTCTGCGCTATAGGCACAGAAAAAAATATCTTGATGTTAACATGGGAAGAACAGCACACAAAATTCTGAACAACACGAGATGCTGCATTACAGAGCTCACAGAGAACGGAAATGTTACTCAGCTTCTGCCACCCTGTGAGATTTCCTAGGCAGTGCATAACACTGTTTTTTTCAATTAGAAAAAAAAGTTTATCCATGGAATGTAATTTTGTAACTGTTAAAGTAGTTATTCACGGTTCAGCCATTGCCAACCTACTTTACATTTATGCACAAGCTTTTATTCTTTCTCTTTAGATTCAAGATGGACTTAGCACCATTTTTATTTCAGTGACGCTGTGCATCGCTGTTATGTGTGGAGGTTTACATTTACTTGATAACTAAATTGTGGTATGTTTTGCTGAAGCCAAAGCTTCATTTTTTTGGATTACAGCTTGGGGATCTTCACAGAGTTTCACCAGTTTGAATCACACTGTGGGCGGGGGGCAGAAGTGTTACTTTGCCCAGAACTAAAGCTTGTTATCTGCTTCCCAAAATAGTAATAATTAAGACTCCATAACACTTTTAATCTGAAGCCCTTGCAGAGCAAGAGGAAAGAAAGCATCACAATTTACATCGTAAAGATTGGGAAATTGAGGTACTGAGGAGCAGCGAGACAGGCTCAAGGTCAAGCTATAGGACAGCAGCAAAGCTGGGAACTGAAGGCAGCTCTTCTGACTCTCACACTGATGCGTCTGTTGGACAATGTCTCTCCCTCATTCCCTTTCTTTTTCCTCCCCACCCATTCATTCTTCCTTAACAGAGATACACTGGCACATCAGCACAAATGTTAAGCCTATCTTAAACTAATTGCTAAGTGAGAAAACAAGACGAGGTATGACAAAAATAGGTTACACTAAACAGGCTCTGGGACTTGACAGATCTTCCATTCAAGATAATCTGTTTCAGAGCCAGTGGTGTATCTATTGCACAGTGCCGGGGGAATGAGCAAAACTACATTTGCAATCACGTGCTAGGACATGCATTTCTGAACTGTTCATAATTTTTGTAATCTTCCCCCAAATGCACAGATCTCAAGGGAGATACTAAAGTTGGTCAGAAAAGTTTTGTTATTTCTGATGTTTTTCACTATGTTCGTGACATATTTAATAATTTAGCATTTTCTTAAGAGTTGTCTGACTAGCTCTACTGCACCTTTTCCCTTTCTCTTCTGTTTTGCTTATCTGTTGCCAAGAATGACTGAAATTTATCACCTGTATTTTGGTTCTATCTTCACTTGTATCAACATATGGCTTCTATAACAAAGAGACTGCCAGAGATCCATGGGTCTCAGATTTTCAGCACCTTGTCAGAGTCCTGAAGATGATGGGGTTGCCCAAGATTTAGGGCATCAGTTTCTTCTCTCTCATTTACAGATGTGATTGAGATTACATGACCTTGTGCAGAAGTATTTTTCATAGTAGGGTTTGGTAAATTGGCAGGTGTGTGGGGACCCTCTAGGATCTTCATAATATGTGGTGTTCTATTAATGTCATAATTTGAGCAAGAAGCAGCTTACTTATTAGAGAAACTGGTTTGTTTTTTTTTTTTCTGACCTTTGTTAAACATTGTTATGTAAAAAAAGTGCGAGTTCATTGCTTTTAATTTTATGAAGAGCAGTCACAATTATTACAACTTTAAGTGGCAACATTGCATCTACAGAAGAATATACCTAAGCATGTGCTTTTCTCTCCTGCTGACTTCTCTCTTGTGAAATCTCTCTTGCTTTTGCTTTGCTAACACGTGTTGGTTTCCAAAAACTATCACTTGCTACCCGACTAAATTTGAACTGGGCAAGCAGTACCATAAAGATGATGATTTTCCACTGAGTATGATGAGGAATATTTTCAATACTTTTACTCATCAAAGAAATGGAGTAAATACTTTGTTTAGTTAAAACTTCATTTTCAACTAAAACATGAATGAAAATCCCTCAATCACGCTTATCTGACAAAGTGCTGTAATGACAGTTTTATCTTTAAGAAAAGAAAGGTTGCAAGTTATTAATGCCTGTCTTCTGTATTTAGTACACATTTAAAATACAAATCAGACATCCATTTTCATGAGATGAAGAAGGATGCTATCTTTAAGGGGTATTTTCCCTAACATACAATGCAAGTGCCATTAGATGTTTCGTGTCAGGCTATATGAAGGCATGTTTATACTGTATTCTTGAAAAAACATCCCCAAAAGTTACCCATTCCCTACCCAGGCTGCATTGTGCTGTTCTGCAGACACCAAGGACTAAGACTGGCATACCTGCCATTCTTCTTCAGATGTAAGGAACAGTTTTGCATTTTCTGAATTTAGCATAGCAAACCCTATTGTCCTTCACAGCCATCAGCATAAGAGACGTTTTCATCATGGTTAGGGAAATCACTGGAAAGTTATTGGTCTTTAGAAGATCTGTCTAGGCACTGCTGGTTACGAAGCAGCCCTAAAAGCAAATAGTGTCTGGCTGGTTCTCATGAAGCTCTATTTGTGTATGTGCATCCAGTCTACAATGGACTCACTGCTCATGTAACAGAAGAATTGGCTTCAGTGTTGCAATGCAGGGTACAGTTTACAATAGTATGGGAAAGGCCATGCTAAGTTTAGGCATCTAAATTTCCAGAAGGCTCTTATCAAATCTCCTCCTCCAGCAGACACTCATCTCCACCTCCCCTTCTCATACAGCATTTACAACACGTTAGGCAGTAGCCTGACACGTGTTTTGTCATTTATTGCCATACTTTCTGATTGCTCCAAGGACAGATCTCTCTGCTAGAAGAGCTCCAGCATCTAATTTCTATAGTGGATATTGGAGTATTCCAGGGCATTGGTATCTTCCATTTTCCCCAATACCTTAACTTCAGACAGGATATTATTTTGCCATGAAGACAGTCTAGTATCCAGGCAATGCAAATAAAAAATGAGGCTTAAAGTAGTAATTTTATCCCCTGCCTTGTTAAGGAATATGTAAATCTGCAAATACAAGGCTGAAGAATGCAGTTTAAATCATTACACCAGTAAATGACATGCAGTAGAATTTGCCTATGAAATAGTCAATTGAAGACCACTACTCTTGTAAATTAGCTCTTTACTTTTGAGCAACACTTCTGAAACGCCATGAAAAGTCTGCTAAAATATAAGAGACAGTTGACACGGAAACTTTTCAATTCTTATGGGAACTGTTAAAATGTCATTATTATTTTAAAATGAAGCCTCCACATTTTAAAAAAATATTTTGAGTAAATTAACTTTTAATTCATCTAGATTTTATTATCTTAAAATGTTTATTTTGAGTGGACTGATAAAACAAAATACAGTTTTAACCAGTCTTGTTTAAAAATAAAAGCATAAAATTTACTACCTTAAGCATAAAATCATTTTCATGTTCCTGTGGACATTTGTTGAAATGGCATTTTCCAGCACAATAACCCCCTACATACTACAGCAGCTCTAGAAAAAGTGTGCTATAAGCAGAAAAAGGCTAGTGTAACGGCATTCTTCACAAGGACTGTTCTGGAATGAATGGAAACATTTTTTAAAAGCATATTTAATCATTAACTATTTAACTTTTCCATTATAGTAGAGTACTGTATTCCTAGAGTACACACAAGTGCTTCGTGGTTATTCGTAGAAGATCTTAATTATCTTGTGTTTTGGGAAACATTAACAAATAAGAAGATGCTGACATGGGAGACAAACTATTGGTATCAGGTGTCTATTAGTTAATCTAAAATATTTTACACACCCGAATTTCAAAAATCCAATTTAATCTAGCCATTCCTGCCATTATGGACAGGAAAAAAATAATTACACTTACCTTTTGCTGTTAGATCAGAGTGCCACCAACTGCATAGATTAAATTCCACAAGGAACCTAAAGAAATCATTAGAGTTTTCATATTATCCTGCAGAATGTTTTGAAAACGCTAAACTGGCAGTAGTTCAATACCATTAACCCCATTTTAAATAAAAGCTAATACAGAACTGAAATTCATGTTACTAGAATAACTGTGATTATCAACTACTGCTGTTCTCATACTTTCACTGGGTTTTATCTTACCACCAAGAATTTGTACTGAAAGTAACCCCATCAATAAAAAATAGATTTACATATTATTAATTTAAATTATTGATATTATTTGAAGTGTCCATTAAAATTCTCAATGCATGGCAGCATATGGTATTCTTACTGTTTGAGTATTATTTCTTCACTATGCAGGGTATTTTGACTTCTCAGTAAAATGCCGTAAGGTTACAACTCTCTTCGATACAGTACAGAAGTGTACATAAAATAGTTTCTTACATTAATTCTGGAACTAAAATAATAAAGCTAATTTATTTTTAGGAGCAGAAAAGATTGATCAACCAGTGCCTTATCAACTCTAACTAGATGTGTAGGAAATGCATTTTCCCACTAAAATAAACTGCAGTTTACTTTGAAGAAGGGACTGAAATGTGTCAGTCTATCAGGTATTTTAAGTATAAAGAATGTGAAACCAACATCCAGTTTATCATACGGACATGAAGCTACAATACTTATAAACACAGAAAGTTTCTGGAAATTTTTGAAGCTGTTGTAGCTAGCATCAAAGTCTCATTTTAACATGATTTCTTTCCCTGATATTTACTTTGAAAGCTGCATTTAAGATCAATCTCTGCCCTCTGGCAATAGCCATTCAGTTAATTTTCCTTAACTCTTATTCCAAACTTTGATGAAAGCTCATATAATTTACAATTAAAACAAAAGGACTACAGGAAAAAATTAGTACTTTTCCAGTAAAGATAAAATTTACTTAAACCTGTAACTCTGCTCTCGGATAAGAACAACAATAAAACATATAGCTTAATAACACAAGATAAATTTTAAGGCTTCCTCTTCTCCATATGATATTTCACTGTAAATTCTTAGACGATCTCTCTTAAAGGCAATGCTCTTTATGTATTAACTTGAAACGTCGGAAGAATTAGGCCAGGTAAAAAACCAGCAACATCCAGAGTACACCTTATCTGGCATATACTGTAAAAGGTCCATCTTACAGAAATTCATGAAGTCACAAACAATGCAGTGAATCACTGCTTGCTATATTGACAACAGCCCACCCAAGCAGCATTACAAACAGCCAGACATTTATGTAAAATTTAACAGCAACTACAACAATAAATTTGGTTTGTATATCGTGATCTGCTAGACTCACTAAGCAAAGACATACGGATATAAGCAAAGACCATGAATAATGTAAAAAGTGCAACTGTGCATTCATATAGCCAAAATTTTCTCAGATTTAAACAAAGCAAAAATGGAAAGGAAAATATTAACAAATATTACTATATTTAAAATCATATAATAGAAGTAGCAAAATGTATGCAAAAGGCAAAAAGTACAAATATTCATTAAGTATTCAGAAGTACAAATAGTCATTAATTCATACAAATATTCATTAAGTTCTTGATAAAATTTACTTACAAGACAAGCTCAGTCATAATCCATTTTACTGCAGCAAAGAAGGCATTATAAGGCTGAAGAGAAGCAACTCATTTAATAAAAAGGCAAAACATGCAGTATTTATATCTTAACTGAATTCTTCAAGTAAAGGCAATGTTATGAATATTCAAATGCATGGGTAGCACGAAAAAAGAATAATATTTTTTTCTTATGAAGAAGCAAGTATTATATTGAATATTAAAACTTATAGCAATGAAATTTCCTTTTAATGTGGTTGGTCATGTACACAGATTATCACTTGGAAAAGGAAAGTTTTGCAAATGATTCTTAAATATTTAACCTCTAGGGGTTCCTATTTCCCAGGCTATTGCTGGAGGAACAGCTCTGGTAGATAATATGAGCTTTTCTTAGCCTACAACTCAGAGGCTTGCCTCTCTGTAATGTAAATCTCTGTTCATTACCTCAGTCTAATTAGGTTAGGAAAAGATTCTGAAGTTTGAATTTACCTAAATGAAGTTATTTCTGTCATACTGAAGTTCTAGTTGTAAGCACTTCAGGGAGTTTCTAAGATTCTTCCCTCCTCCCTCAGTTTTTCTGGATCATAACAAATACAGCAAATACTTTGAAAATCCTGTGTTTACAGTACTTCTACTACATTTTGAATATTTTACTTTTTAAAAGAATATCAATAGGATTATTCTTTTATGAAATAATCTCAGGCAGACAAGTCAATTTCCAGAAATTTGGAAGGGAATCTATCCTCATCTTACTGATTTGTGTTACGACTCCCCTAGCTGCATAAAATTTTGCAGACTTTTTAGATTCCATGTCAACAGAGTATTTTAGCACATGTAAGAAGTCATATTGACTTCAAGAGAACTACTCAGACATCTTAAATCATGCTTAGCCATCCTGAATTGGCACCTTACTGAAGCAGTGCCATTTTGCACAGCAGTAACTGGCCATTTGAAGTTTTCAGAGGCCACAAAGAGTATTTCTGCACAGGGCTGATAACTCGCAGAGCCAATGAACTAGTGTCAGTCTGTGGCATGAAAGGCTGACATAGCAAGCCAGCAGAATTCCCAAGAGAGTAAAGATTTTCACCTATTAAGGACTGTCTTACAGGAAAAGATAAAAGATACAAGTCTTTCCTAGAGATGAAAAGAAAATAAAATTTCAGCCCTGTGGGGCATCTTACTTATTTTCATTCCAAATCGGAAAACCTGAAATTTTACACCTAATTAATTAACTTTGTTGCATACTTTTGTTTTCGTAATGCCAAATGATTTAGTGTAAAAGAATATATTTCTTATTAATTATGAATAATACATATTTAATGTAAAGTACACTGCATATTATAAAAACTTTTAAATATAAGAACTAAAAGAAAATTTGAAATCACAATATACAAAAAAAATAATTCAATAATATGAAGAGAAAATGAGAAAAATAATTTGGTTTGAAATTTTAGTAGAAAACATTACATTGATATAAATGCATTCTCATGAAATGTGATTTTACTAAGACAATCTTTTCCACTCAAAGACTGCTCCTTCAAAAACTGCAGCAAAAACTGCAGGAGTTTTATTCTCTCTATACATCTAAACCATCATTGAGAGTCAAAGGAGTTGAGCTGGGTGACTGTATGGCACTCATATACTTGCAACAAAGTGGTTCTATGGATAATTATCTAGGACTTGAATAAATTAAAACAAGAAAATACGCTAAATAACAAAGTATCTGGATATCTTTTAAGAAGCAACTCTATACTAGTAAAGAAATGGATCTGATGATCTGTAAATCTAGTCTATCCCTAATTTATCATTTTAGTCTTACAGCATAAAACACTATATTAGAAAGAGGGGTCCAGCCCTGACACTTTTTTTCCACAATTTTGGCAGAATGTTGTGACAGATACTTTAGTAGTCATACAGTCTTTGATGCCTATGCTCCACTTCTAAGCTGCTTACAATATGAACTTTTAAAAGAGTCTCAGTCTTGTCCATATATCTATTCCTATAGTTGTAAAACCATTATTCTCAAAAGGAAGGGTAAACATTTGTGAACAAACATTTTGCTTATGTAGAAACTGTGCTGAATGCTAATAACCTTATCTATATGTACAAAAGTGGGCATAAAACCAGGAAAAAATACTTTTGAGGAATCTAGCCCTACCTGTTTTTAATGCAAGTCCTCTTTATACTTTCTCTGTAGTTATGGATATTAGCAGTGACTGAATCAACAGGAAAATAACAAAATAACCAAAACTCTGCCCATCTTTCATGTTGAACATCACAAAAACTCACTTGAGGTTTAAAGGAGAGTTCGGCTATCTTTAAAAAAATGAAGGAGGAACATGCTTGTCATGTCTCAGTGTATCCAACAACAGTTGCAGAGTTTTTTCTCTGCAAACAGTCTGGACAACAATTGGAATAGTGACAATCTCTTGAATTAAAGCCCACTTGTAAAAGAGAAATACTTCAGCTCTACGTGCTGGGTGCTTATTCAAACTGAGCTGAAGCCTCAAGTCTTGGGATGGAAGGTTGTTGCTAAGAGTTGTAATATATTTTTAAATTTTTCATGGAAATATGATTCACAGCATTCCATTCTATTTCTCTGACAATTTAAGTCTCACTGCACAGCCTGGTACTTATTATGTCAAAATAGTCTTTTTTCAGGTTCAGGCTTTAGCAGATAATAGACTGATAAGTGCAGTAGATCCAAATTTGCAGGTATTTTAAAATTATAGTCTCATGTAAATATGTAAATGAAAACATCCCAAAATGCATATGATTATTAAACCATAGAAGCTATATATAGATATTTGGAGGTTGCCAGAACTTTGATATTTATTCAACAGTTTAACTATGTGTAGGCTTATTTTTTCCTAGCTCAATCCCTGTGCATTTAAAAATAGTATCAGATAACTTTTCCAGACCAGTAAAATTGCTAGTGTTTTCCTGCTGTCTTTACAGAAGAATTTTTCATGGTAATATTGTCATAGTTGTTAAAATGGTTACTTTTTAATATGCAAAAACTATACCTTATCTAACACCTGATCACTTCTGATCGAATATTAGAGTAATCAGTAAAACATATACATGACTACAAAATACCCTTAGCGTTATTTCCGAGATATGTGATTTAGCAAGAAGGAAGTGTCGCCCTCACAAGACCCAGCTGGGCTCTAATCAGACCTTACAAAGGGACAGGGTTTGTATTCAGATCTGATTGCAAAACAATGGTTTAAATGCATTGAAATTCTACTTCAAAAAACATCTTATTTAAATACTAAGGGAAAAAAATGTGTTAGAATCACTGACTTGTATGCCTTGCCAATGAATCAATCCTTACATACTAAAAAAACCCCCCAAAATCTCAATTTTAATTTGAGTTATATTTCTGCATGCATGTATGTGTTTACATACAGAAAAGGCATATGTGATCCCAGTCCCCCAAACAAAGCAATCTATTGCCAAATTTACAAAGTCCTATGAAGGAGGATTCTTATGGTGCAAAGAACATTCTGACAGAACCTCAGAAATGGTGGCCCAGCATTAAAAATGATTGTGGAAGTATTTGAACTTGAAAATGCTTAATACGTTGCATTTGTTTATAATGAACCATTCCTTGTAGGCACTAGGATAAACACGAGAGCTGTAAGCATTCCAATCAAAATAATGGACTTACAATGGCCGTGAGATATTTGCAACAATTTTCTTTGATGATTGCATGGAAAGGTGCTCAGAAAATTTACTATACTTACGTCCAGTAAGCTATGGGCACTGTCGCTACTCTCTTTGTTTGTTCTACACATGGCCTGGTAGTCATAAAGTGTAATTCTACAGAGAAGAATAGAAAACTGCTTGACTAAAAGAAGAAAACACAGTGGAATCAAAATGATGATATGGAACAGTCTGCCCACAAAGTAGACAGGAAAAGAAAAACTGTAACAGCAGCAGGGAAAAGAGGGAAAGGGATCGTTAAAATACAGGTTACACAAAAGAGACTAAAGGTAAGAAACACTGTGAAAACTTTGTAAGGATTTTATCAGACTACAGAACAAAGTAAAAGCGTAACTGGGAGAAACCAGGGAAGATACACATACAGTGTAACACACAATGATATAAACGATGCGAGGAGGAGGAGAATACACATTCAACATGATGCTTTAACAATTGGTTCTGGACTGAGATCAGCACATTTAGCCCCAGAAAGTGAAAGAACCTATGCATTTGAGGGGCTTCTCACAACAGACCACTCCTGAACTCCAGTAAAGGCAAAAAGGCTCTTCTACAGTTGTAGCATCTCAGTGCACAACGAATTTGTAAAAACATGGTGTTGCTTCCAAAGAAGAGAGAGGTGAAATTTTGGTGTATTCACAGAACAGATAATTGAACAAGGATGGGTTTACATTTGTTTCTTTTCATGAGGGCAAAATATTTCATGACAAGTACCTGCTAAAATCAACATATGCTAGAAGCCTCCTCAGATGCATAGTATACAGGGAAATTTCTTTCTGCTTGTGATTTTACTCATCACTGATACACTTCAGAGATCTAAATGTAAAATCCAGAACTCAGAGATAGTATATGGAATTGTGATTATTTCTCTAAATCTGTCTGTCCATAGAACAATTAATTAACTATATCCATCCACATAAAAAGCATTTAACATCTATAGCAAATGTAAAGAATCTTTAGCTGATAAGTTGCAACAAATGTAAATATATAAAAGTTACTAGTATTATTTGTACATATCCATTTGACTTTTGCATCATCAGAAGGACAAAGGAACACAATCGGACATAGATGACTTATAGATGTATGAGATGGGACTTCAACATTTTGCAATGTGTGCCTTGCTTTTAAGTGAAGAGGAAAGGAGTGCACACAAATTCGGCTATGGAAAGGATGTCCCAGAAGCTGCCAAAAACAGGTCATGAAATGCATTCAGCATCACCATGAGGCATTCTGCACTGCATGCCATGAAACGTTGCAACCTGTACCAATAAAATGCGGTAATCCATTGTGGTAGAAACTGCATATAATTTTTTCCGATCTCGTTTTGTAACAGCAACCATCACTAAAAGCTTCTTTATTATGCCTACGTTTTCTTTTTGGCTTACAGGCAAAATATCTAATACATTGGCTCTTGCAGCTTCAACTAAACATTTAGTATATAGTCATACTGCTTACATTAGTAATTTTATCTTATATTCAGAATAGAAATGGCCAGGAAGCCATTGTTTTGTGGACTGGCAGAGAGAGGCACATGGTAGACAAACGCATAACTAGAGACCTAAACATGGGTGTAAGTTGAACACTGACCATATTTGGCAGAATGACGCCCACAGCCAGATCCGCGCACACAGATCTGCCAAGACAAACAGAGCAGTACATGGTGTAAGCTGTGCTGCCTCTATGGCATGCAGTAATACACCACTTTCCCTAGCTTTTTTTTTTTTCCTTTATTTTTTTCCCCCTTTAACCATGGTCAGAATCCAGCCCCTGTAAGGTAATCTCTACACCTCAGCCTTTCCAGTCTTGTTCGCTTGACTGTTTTATTCCTCTAGATCCAAGGACTGTGTCACATGTCCACTTGGATCTCCTAGTGATGGTGGCAAGTGATAAGCACAGAGACAAGGGCAGTTTACAGATGCTAATGTGCTCTCTGCAGAGTAGTTGAGGAATTCTATGAGTGAAATAGGCTCATCCTGCTTCATTCAATATCCAGTGCTACAAGTAGAACAGCATTCAGTTTTGTCTTTATTCTTTGTAAATGGCTTTTTAATATAATAAGTTTGGTGATCATTTATTTGGTGTTTGAAAGTGCAATCAATTCATCAACTTTCAATTTCATACACCTGAACTACTTGGTCATTCTGCGGACTTCATTATTCTATTAAGAAGTGTTAATCAAATACTATTATCATGTGGAGCATCTGTTATAATTTGAACTTTACTTTAAATATTGGAATAAGCCTTTCCCCTCTCAATATTTGTACTTGTATTACATTTCTCATGTAATTATTACATCGTAATAGATATAATAGTTTCCTTAAATGCTCAAAGATAAAAAGTCACTAAAAGATTGAAATATATACTCAAACAAATAGTCAGAAATATAATTAATATTGTGCTTCAACATGCTAGATTTTATTTTTTGTAGATTGCCTGATTGTATTATAGGAAGTATATAACAATCTAAGATTGCATTATAAGCAAGAGGAACAAAAATACTAAAATGTATGTAGATAAAAAAACTTCATTTAACAGGGAATAAATACAAAATTCTAGAGTGATGGCAGAGGGGAAGAGTTGTAATAAACAACCTTAAAATCATTATGAAACACTGTGAAATTGCTGTTTGGAAATGTCTGCATATCATCTGTGGATGATATTATAATGAGTTTAGTTTTAATAAATATATTTAAAGGCGTTTCCAGTGTGAAGATTCTGGTTTAGGAAAAAACTAGTAAACACATAATGTATCCAGGTTAAAAAAATAAAAAGAAAAAGGAAAAAGAAAGGAGCAAATCCTCAGAAAGGTACATGGCAGACAGATTTCTTTACGAAAGCTTGGAATGAGTTCTGTTTTTCGAACAACATTTTCCCATCTCAGTAACTTTCACAGTGGGCAGGTTAAACACCTATCTGAAAGTTTATAAAGATGATTCAAACAACTCTAACACAGGACGTGCAAAACATACCAGCGAAAGCATCATTGCCAAATGATCTTAAAAGACCTGATTCTTCAGCACTAAAAACAAAAGGAATTTTGCAATACATGTCAAGATCAGTGGATGAAGCCCATCACTACGTTGAAATCTGAACACTGCAACATAATGAATCAATTCTGGCTTCTCTGTCACCATGAATGGTATTAAAGCTGAGTATAAATGGGTTCTAGGGCATTCACCAATTCAAATCCAGTTTTGTTTTTTTTTGATTCTTGTAAATGTTCTATTTTTTACCCAGGCTACTATAGCATTTGTAGTCAAAATAGTAGCCTAAGACACTGCAAGGCTTCTGTGTTCAGGTGTCATTTCCAGAGTGTTATTTTATTGCTGATGTCTTTCTGGGATTTTAGAAAATACACTTTCTTCTCACTCAGACAGACTTAACTCATTGTTGCAGAAAGAAAGGCTTCCAGATTACCCTTTTTGAAGTGACTGTATTTCAGTTTTAAATAACTGTTTGCAGCTAACCATATCCTGTTCAACAGTCCATAGTTAATTAACATAACTGCCTGCTTCCCATGATCTAACTTTAAGTCCATCTAGATGCCCAAATCCATGCTATATGTTACAGCACCTCGCAGGAGAGCTTTGCTCTTTGCCACAGATAACGTGCTTAAGACTTTCTGACATCACCATGCTGCTAACTCCACATCTGGTCACTGAAGTCTACAGAGGAATTGTTTTCAAAATCAGTCATAGGACAAACACAGACTATGTGCAATTGTCTACAACTAATGGAAAATAACTTAACCAAAAACTAAATGTGCACCTCCGTTGCCTATAACTTCAGGGGTCAAATACATTTTTGTGAAAATCTTTCTATTGTCATTTTCCTGATTCAGTAAATTCCAGTCTTCTACTTTGCAATGTACTTACATTTGACTACGAATCTGGTTCAAGAAAATTAAACTTCCAAGACCTACTAGCAGCACAAGCTATATCAACAAATGTACCCTATGGCTTTCTACTACTACCTAATGGATTTCTACTTGGTAGTGTAAAATACCCTCACTGACAATTATAACAGCTGAAAGATATTAAATGCATAAAATTTCGAATGTTTTATCACCAGTTCAAAATTTGGAGTTTTTCCTATAATATGTACAAATTATAAGCTTCTTACCATGGAAGTAAATGTAAAGTCCATAGAAAAAAAGGAAGAATTGCTCCAAACAACAAAGCAAAGTAAGCCAATAATACAGGAAGCCCTAATTATTTACACAGTATGCTTTACTCAGCAGTCTATGTAAAATTGTAGTGGAAAGATGTTCAGACACAAGATATGCAGCCTGGCTGGCATTCTCGCAAGGAGCAGAAGGAGGGACAGTGTTGAATGGTATGAAGAGTAAACCAGTTTCTAAAGTCTAGAGAGGGTCCTTGTGGGGAGGTGGCAGGACATTGAAAGAAATCCTGTGCTATTGCTGCTCTGGCTGTCTCACCTTCATCGACAGATTATTAGTACCCAGAAGCTGTCAGACTAATACCTTTCACCACCAAGAAAATCAACGAAAAGCATAAAAATAAATTATAGCAGTTTGACAAAACAAACTTGTCATCACATATCTTTCCCAATTGCCAAGGTGCTCCAAAGCACATGTACAAAAACTACAACTCAAAGTGGATTTCTAGGATACAGAACGACAAGTCACATAGCACACATGCCTGGGTTTCACCTTAAGTGCGTAAAAAGGTTTCCATATATTAATACACTGCACTAAATTAGTGGTAATATTTACAGAGATATAACTCTAACCATGTCCAAACAGTTTTAAGACATTAATTTTAGATTTCAGATGGCTAAAATATGAGCAGAAAACATACCACACAGCAGTGCGGAAGTTTCAGAGCGCAGGTACCAGATGCACATCTGGTAAATGCAAAAAAAAAAAAAAAATTCAGAACAGGGCTTCTCTTGTTGGTAATGACAAGAGGGAAGTGACACATATTATTTGGTTCTTTTGTACCTACTTGTAGATCTGTACTAGACAGTCTGCTATATTGTGGCCTTTGACAGCTATTTTGTTGATGAAAAATGAAATGTCATTCTCCAGGGCACTACAGCTATATATTATTCATTTAGGAATTGAAGAATAAAGGTGCAGGCCTCATACATGCTCTGCAGCACACGTGAAAGCTAATACAGAAGATAATTATTGGAAATAGTCTGCTCATTTTCCTACCTTGAATGCCTTCTGCCTGCCCATATGAAAAATGCCTATTTATCTGACTATTTTTTGTGGTATTTATGCCATAAACATAGGGTATACCTTGAGCTTACTTTATCTTCTACTAAATAAATTATCACTAAAGACAGGGAAATTTGTCATACTATAAGAACTGCTTCATTGCAGAACTGCTACATCACAGTTGCATTTGTTCAATACCAAATCAAACAACTTTGATTTGAACTGTTCCTTCAGTCTGTCACTGATCTTCTCCAAAGTACACGCCTACATTCACGATTTTTAAATATAAGTGTCCATTTAACATCTTCAGCAAAAATTCAAGAATATCTTATTAAAATGAATGCTTAAATAAGAAAGAGTGGCTTAAACTAAACAGAAAAAATCCTTCATTTGGAGGCTGTGGTGCCTCAGTGGAAACGGGTCCTGTTGGTGAAATACTAGTTGCTGTTTTCGTGATTTGGCTTTAAGAATGTTTGGCTCTTTGCAAGTAACTTAGCAAAGAATTCTGATTTTTTTTTACAGTCTTATAACCTGGAGGCAAAACACTTGCTAAGCTTTGCTTATAAAGCAAATCAAGACAGAGAGATGAAAGTCTGCTTCTATGTGCATGCATTTGGAGAAGACAGGTGAAGGATTTGGACAGTACTGTGCCTTAACAGCACAGCCAGCCTGCATTTTTCACTAGGGAGCATGTAAATAAAGATAAAGGAACAGAAGAAGAAAAACTGAAAAACAAGAGAAGCTCTCAAAGCAATGAGAACTTATTAGAGTGAGCCTTAGCATCTGGGAAAGATAGAATTCAGGGTTGCACCATTTCAGTCATAAATCCTGACAACATGATTAAAAACCAAAGCATAGATTCTTCTTCAGAGGCCAAGAGGGTGCCTGGGGGAAACAGACCTGTTAAGAAGAAATGATGCTGCTTCCATATTTTTCTTACAGAATTGCTTACTTTTCCTTCTACTGGACAGGATGAAAGTCTTTTGAGGAGATATTTAATTTTCTCTTACAGATTTATTAGGTTAATTTCTTTGGGGATCTCATTGCTTCGATAGCCCTTAACTTTTCTGATGTTAATGTGATTTTTTTTAGATTTTCATGCTTTGAGCAGTCAAATATATATTTTTCACTGTTTTTTATGTAAACAAAGTGCTGAGGAAACTATAAAGAAACTTTTTTCTAAGTTATGTGAAGCAGATACCTTTTCATGAGCTCATCTTTATTTAATAATGAATTTAAATTATATTTAAATTATTTAACTGTGTGCAATATTTCGGGTATAAGATAAACAATTTGCTAAAAAGAAATCATAGAACATGTCACGTTGCTGTGGAGGCACCTATATAATTTCTCTCCCTAAATATAAAACCCATAAACTAAGAAAATATACATACATACATATGCACATATTATTCAAAAGAAGTACTGAGTTTAAAGAAATTGAGGAGGGAAGGAGGTATTTAAGTTCACTTTAAAAAATAAACAGCGAACACAAAAATTGAATTTCATCCTGCTGCAGGTTAAAAGAAATACAGTCAGTGGCAAACAACCCCCTTTTGTTTAACACTTCCAGCTCAATCCTAAAAAGAACTTCTATGTCTTTCCAAATTAGTGGTAGTTGAGAGAACACACAAAGGGTTATTTCATTCCTTTTGTGGATGGAGAGCCTGAAAGCTGGCACGAATCAGCAAGGTGGTAGCACATATCTGCACTGCCACTCAGATTATTGGTGCCGAAGGAAGAAGGAACTCCCATCCCCACCGTTACTGGGGGTGTTAGGAAACTCTTCTGTAGTGAAGATCAGGCACTGTAGAACTTTCTACGTCTAAACCAAACGCAAAAGCAGAAAGACCGGATCAAACAGGGCAAAGATACAGAATTCATCTGTTGGATAGTAGATGCCATATAAGAAGCAAATTGTAAGAAAAGATGGCTCTAGATATTATCAGAATGAAACGCTGATGAACAGAGCTTACTCTGATTTTCTCTCTGTGGCAAGAGCAGCAACGATAAGCACCATGCATGCAATATCTATATTGTTGTGCTCTCAGGGAAAGGGTACTGGTAACAGATTTTGCCACTGCATCAATTCAGTGGTTTTTTTTCTTTTCTTCTAATTCCATATTAAATAAATTTTGGAAAAGCAAAACACAACCCCACTCAAACAAATTAGTAAGCTTAAAAGTATGGTAAATGTGTCTGATTATGTTTCATGAGAGATACCAATGATTTCATCTTCATATTGCTGGAATAATTTGTTTTAAAGGCCTCATCTAGCACAGCTCAAAGACAGTCCAGGGTTGGGGTTTTTTTTGTGCTGCACAGAGCTATCTGCTGTACAGCAGGAAAAGCAGGTGGCTCATTTAGTGCAATTACACCACTTCGATTCTCTCCCATTTTTAACTGATTGGCAATGGCCAGTTTAGTGTGTTTAAATAATCGGCTCATTGTGTTTACATTTTCTTTAGTGTGCAGCTCAGTTGCACTGAGCTACTGGCTTCATTATCTGTAACTCTCTGGGAGCTCAAGACCAGCGAAATCAGAAGCCAATGATCCACGCCAAATTGGCACCCACAAAGTTTAGATGGAATACTCGAGCCATGTAGCCTTTGTTTTCCCAATGATGGTGCCTACTACCATCCATTGTTCAGTAAATATTCTGCTTGAAATTCTTTGCTAGGCAGGACAAAACAAATTGGGACAAATTAAAGCATTATCCCTTGATTTTAACTGTATGTTTTCATTTGCATTAAATAAAATGCTTCATCTCTTGTGCAAACAGATCTTTTCATTGTAGAGCCCATTCTATAAATACGTATTACTTCACTTCCTTTTACGGCATATGTTAAGAATGTAGTGCTAAACACAAAAAGGTTGCCACCCTGAGAAAACTAAGATTTGGGATGATTCAGTGAGTGCTAGATCTTTCCACTTCAGGTCAGTCATTCACTGGGAGTGGTATTCAGCTATAATGTGCAGAGGCAGCACGGAAAGCTTTCTGCCTTTAAGAGAGCTGGTTTACCAAGGAAGACACAAACCATCTGTTTTGAGAGCCTCTCTATACACCCTCACATTTAGTAATAACTAAATTCAGTGGTTGATGGGATCAGTGAGGTGTCTTTTTTTTTTTTATATACTAGAAATGCACAGGAAAATAAAAAGGGAAAAGTGTAATACATATGGTCTGCACTTCTCTCATGCTGTAAGAGGACAAAGGGGTAAGGAACATTTCTTAGACCATGTGAAAGCCATGAAGACTCCAGTGTTGAGTTACAGGTTAAAGAGAAAAGTTATTTCTTACTTCTCCAGGATGTATAATTTATTTCAAAGGGTGACACATAAAATCACGATTAGTTTTTATTGTCATGATGATAGTAAGACCAGGTCAATAGTCACAACAATGTTCAAAGGTGAGTTAGCATGTGAATGAAAGTGAATTACTGGCAGAAGCTCCTTCCCTTTAACAGAAGGGCATTTCGCACTACCTGGTTTGAGCAATCTCCACTATTTTACAGGTCAAAATGCTTAATGTTGACTCAGTTATTAGCTTTACAGCCATTCAGAATTGTTCAGTAGTAGATATGGCCCAATCCCTTTTCCACTTGAGCACAGCGGACCAGGAGAAGAGCACAGTTTAGCATCATAGTCAAATAAACTGTTCTGTGAACAAGAAACTCACTGTAGGCTGGCTCCAATGCTCCTTACATTCAATGGCATCGAGTTACCCTCAGATCATATGGAAAAGAGGTGTGAATGAGAACCCAGCCACGCTGCCACTCTTGGCCTTCTTTTATATGACTTTAGATTTGTTTTATTTAATTTTGTTGTTACAACATTTTTTAAGAGATATAAAGTTGAGTTAATTCTTACCTCTTAAGGAGCCCATTGTTAGTAACTTGTTCATCACAGCCCCTTCAACCTCCCCAAAAAAGTAACCAGTCTGTAAGGGGAAAATGCAAGAAATTACCCAAAGTGTAGCAACACTGGATGCAATTTAAACTGGCATATTCTAGCATCTGACAAGAGTGGCTTTGACAGTTACATAGCTAGGTTTTCAGGACTATGGCTACATAAAAACTGAAGAGGAATTCACAGTCATGGCAAGTTATAGGGATTACATTATTATCCCTGAGCAGATGTGAGAGCTTATACAATATATTGAGGTACATTATATAACATCTAATATCAGAAATAAAAGCCATCCAAACCTAAAGCTTGTAAAGAAAACACACTAATCTGATCACAAACCCTTGTGATTAAAATGTTACTCAAAAAAGATATAAACAGGTTGTGAGAGGATTTCATAAACAGTCATAAAAAAACATTGTTTATAATTCCTGCATGACCTATTTAAGGAGCTGGAACACTACATTTCATCAATCCTATAAATTTTAACTCCATTCAGAGTCATTTTATACTTAAAACCACTCAGCCTGATGAATTACTCATTTTGTCCTTGTTCAGTAAAGGTGGACTAATAAAATAAATCTCTGTTGAGAAAACAAACATTCCTGTTATGAATTTGGTATGTAATACGGAAGTGACTGCATCATCTGCAGCCATTCATATGACATTGGAAAATTTTGCACGTACAGCATTTTTCTAGTTTGGGAAGACATTTTTATTTAGAGCCTCGACTCCCAGAGGGATTTGGTATGTTCTCTGCATTGTTTAAAGGGAGAAATCCCACAATTTATGAGGGGGAAAGGGCACTACACTCTCAAATTGCATGGATTCCATAGGTTTTGTATGAACTAAACCCCAATTCCATTACAAGGAACTTAGCTGACCTCAAGTATGCACCTGGGAGTTTGCAAGCAGAAAAGTTACAGCTTTAGCCAAAAAAAGACATTCCTCCATCTAAAAAGCAATTTTTGCCTTTTTTTTTTTTTTTTTTTTTTTTGACTCAGGGGAAACTTGGAACATTTTCCAAAACATGAGGGTGTGTAAAGTCTCCCAGAAACAAGAGGAACATTTGTAGTTTATATAACTAAAAATATTAGTTTCAATAGCCCTAGCTGACTGATGAAGAAAGATGATCCTAACTATTGGAGAGGCAGTCAATGTCAAAAAGCCCAAACCATAAATGACTAGTATAACCTTAGACAGTAATAAACCTGATTTATCAAGCTGTGCTTCAGACTTACAAAGACATTTCAGTGACAGCTCTCTTCACAAACCTCCATTTTTTAAATGCTAATTCTCCCCCTAAAGCAGTAACACCTGGATTATCATTATTTTTTAACACATTAGGATTAGTTGTAATTCAGATGAACAATTACACTGTCCCCAAACAAGATTCTTAGAGCAGTTCAGGTCATTTTTGGAAAGTCCATAGAAAACTGCTGAAGTGAGTAATTGATAATGTGTCATCCCTCTGCCCTACCCCTTCTCCATCCACAATAAATATAGAGTGTATAGATACACACACATATAAAAATAAACATATACAACCGTAATTATCATAATCTTACTACAGCGTTATATAAACATAGAGACAACCTCACTGTCCATCTTAGGCTTTGATCTGTCATATCTAAAAAAATAAGTCATAACACATTTCTAGCCTAGTTCTGGTCCAACAGTTGTCCACACTATATTCTTCACGGGAAAATGTAATGGCAGGTATCAGGTAAACTACCAAAGGAAAAATCTCTTCCTAATAATTTTTATTGGCTGTAGTCCACTATCAACTACTAAATCAGTTACAAGTCACAATTAAGTACCTGTGAATAATAATAACAACGACGACAACAGAGTGAATAATGAGACCAAAATGTTTTAAAAGTCTCAAGATTAATCTACAACGAGTGTTTTTCTTAGGTCATTGCTCAACTAAGTAGAAAATACAGATTTGATAAACAATGTAAGGGCAAAAAAAAATCCAAACAGCTGCTTCTAACATGAAACAGTTAATATTTAAGTAATGTTACGTTTTCAGTTCATATTTTTTGGCTACACCATAGAACTATATTCAGAACATGCTTGACATACTAAAGGGATGGAAGTAATAAATTTAATAAAGTAAAACAAAATAATCAATCTCGTTTCTCTCTTTTGCCTATAAGAAGACATATCATGAAGAGTGGCTATTGATGACACAGTACAGCATGCTTAGCAGTTAATGCTCTAGTACACATTGGAAGGATAATAGTTTCAGAAAAACTGTATTTCCCTTGTTTATTATGTGCTAATAGACTTCTCAAAGTCTCAACCAAACGGAGCAAGGGAGAGAGGGATTGTGAGGAAACATGCAATTACCTTTGTACTATGCAAACGTAAAAAATATCCATATTTTTTATTTTCAGAAGTGTCAGATTTAAGGCTGCAATAATTCACTTTTAAATTAAAAGCAAACTGCTCAGTTTTGCTTCTTTTTTGCCATTCACTTAGATCTTTTTATCTCCTCTCCAGTCGCTCTTCCAAGTCACCCAGAGCTCTTCCATAGCTGTTTCTCAGCTAGTTGTAATCAAACTAGTCATAACAAATTTAATTCACCTGAGGGCTAAATAGGAGTGTGGATATTCCTATTCACAATCCCAACACATAAAGAAATTCAGCTTTAGACAATTCTGGCATAATTGGGGCACCATCCCAGCATTTTTCAGCAAAACTTAATGAGAATGTCGATGGTACATTCCTTCATAAAGATTGAGCGATTATACATTCATTTTTCAACAATTTTCTGTGAAGACAAACCAAATTAATGTTTTGAATGATCTTCTCATTAATCATGATCCTTGTCCTCTCTGTTGTGATGCTGAGTGCTTAGTTTTAATCCTTCAATGACTGTAATCCACTTCAGAAAAAAATCTCCTCAGCTAACAGCTCCACAAAGTTTCATTATCTCAAGTTTGAATGTAAGAGCTTTGTGTCCTCAGCATCCTCCCTCCCTCCTCAACCTTTTCATGTGGAAAAATGCCACAGAAAATCCCCTTTTCTTGGGGTAAAAGTGTCTTACAGAAGACAGGCACTTCTGCAGAAAAAAAAAGCCCTTTAAGAGAGCATTTATAAGAGCAGACCCTGCCCCAATAGGAGACAGAAACTGAGCTCCTGTGAAAAACATCTTACATTCTTTGTTGAGGGCTTTTTTTTTTTTTATTTTATGTTACTAATTCCTTAATGTTTTAAGATAGTGGCCTATTTAAAAAAATAAGTAATTTATATGAATGTGTTACATGAGAAGATAGAATAAAAATCTTTCACTTACCTGTCTATAGTCTTCAGACACTAAAATAAATCCATTGTTATCTATTAGGTAACAGTTGATTGCCTGAAAAATAATTAAGTATGATTTTAATTTTTTATTTTACAGCAATAAGTTAATTACTTACTTTACTCTAATTCCAAGTGACTTCTAAATAGATGAAGCTTTCAGGTTGTTATGGTGGTTCACATAATTACTAAGTGAACGTAGTCTCAACTTATGGGATGTTATCTAATTTTATGAATTTGTTTCATGCAAAACCAAGCAAAGATGTGTATAGAAAGGGAAGATATAAGATAATTATAAACAAATATAAAAAGAACAAGATCAGTGTTTTATAATCCATTCTCAAAAGTCTTCCTTATAACTAAGTTTGCAAGGGCACAGAACTCTGCAATGCTTGATGGGTTCTCTTGTGTTTGGAGAAAAACATCAGCAGAATGTCATTACCCTAATGATGTATTAATGAAAACACAGTGTCAGCCAGGAGGACCAACAGGGGACCAGGTAATATTTTTTAATTTGTTCATTGGGGGATGGGACCAGAAACTTCTGTAAAAGAGGCCCCACAGGTCTCCTAAAGCTTTTCAAATTGTGTTTTTAATTGGGAACTGGATTTAGAGGTAGGACTGTTAGCTTTTCGTAGGTCAGACGTATAAACTGTATAAAGCAAGGTAAACCCAAATCAGTGCTTCCCTCCATACACACATGCACTATTTTAACCTCAAGTGATTTACTTGCTACAGGCAAAGTTTTAATTACTGCGCTTCAGTGTTTAAACATAAGGTTCAACTCAAACCTTGATATAACTCAGCTTCTCTTCAGTATTGCCAAATACCTACCTCAGTGTTAAATCTTTAACGTATTTCTATTGTTGGTCTAAATCAGCAATATTTTATCATTGTTTCTTGAATTTTCTGTGACATTTGTGTAAAAAAAAGACTCCGTAGGATAGCTTCCAAATAGGAGTCATCGTGGCTTTGCATTTCATTCAAACCTTCCTGCTGCAAATGGGTTGCACAGAGACAAGATAAAATATGCTTTCTGCTA
This sequence comes from Tauraco erythrolophus, assembly GCF_009769465.1. Lineage (NCBI taxonomy): Eukaryota > Metazoa > Chordata > Aves > Musophagiformes > Musophagidae > Tauraco > Tauraco erythrolophus. The sequence goes on from NC_141476.1 coordinate 15,259,917, forward strand.
CACTCTGCACATCCAGCAAAATCCCTTTGCTGTTGCAGAGAGGAAAGCAGTTCCATGCAGCAGTAGTTGTGCAAGATGTCGCGAAAATGCAGTCTAATTTTTCAAGAGATGCTTAGATATGTCTGATTCTTGTTCCGGCCACATATTAGTACTGTTCTGTGGGGCTGCAGAAGCGGAGAGATTTGCAGAAATGCTAGCTTGAAGTTTAGTTTTTAAAACACCAAAGAAGCCCGAATCAGGCAAGAGTTTGGAATGAATGTCATCCCCTAACAGAAATGCAAGATATTCATTCTAATAGGGGAACCTAAACTAGACACCCCAGTGACAGAAAACCTGTCAAAAAGGAAGTTGAAACAACTCATTTCCACCCTTTGATCTGCAAGAAAGCCAAAAATTGGCAATGCAATGTGAAAAGCTGATGATGCTGGCAAAGAATCGGATAGAGCTAATGCATTCAGAGGAGGCAGCTACTTAACCTCAATGGTGTGTGAAGGGTGGAATTTCAGAAGTAGACTGTAACACCAGAACACTGCTCTCCCCAAAGTCAGTCATAAACCTCCCACTAACTTTATTAGGAAGGAGCTAAGTCAACAAAGAGCTCTTTTGAGGATACATATTTGCAGTCCTCATGCATGAAAGATTAATCAAAAGATAGTGCTTTAGAAACAATATTTCTCCGCAGTATAGAAAAATAAATAAAAGTAGTTATGCTGGACAAGCAAGCGTGTAGGCTTAATTTCATAGTTTATGGATCATATGCAGTTGGGAAAATACTGGCTCAATTCAAGAATTAGTAGCCATATCTCAAATCTCTAAGCCATAGTAATTCACTAGCATTGTTCAGAATTTAAAAAGATACTAATGTTTTAGCATTATTACTGGAAACAGGCATAACACAATAAGTGGAATCTGTATCTTTCTGGAGGAAAGTGAAGGTAAGAGGGTTTCTATTTCAATCTGTTTTAAAAACATTAGCAATGGAAAAACATTCATTCAGGGCCATTCATTCACCTGCTTGCTAGGAAGATAAATAACTTTCAATATTCAGCACTGCATTCAAGAAGCAGTTTGCAACTTCAGTTTAGCACTGCCAAAGGACAGTGGAGTGCGTTTACTTGTCCAATACATTAGCAAATCTCAAACGGAGATTTCAGATGCAAGATTAATACATGGGATAATAGCATTTGCATAGACTAGAGCTGCACGAAAGAGGTTTAATTCACAATGTTTCACAGGTATTGGAAGTGAACCATGCACACGTTTGCCCAAAGGTTCAAGTTCAGTGAACTTCAGATTTCAAGGGGAACGTTCCATAGGTGGAGAGTCCCTGAGCTTGTAAAATAGAGTAGGCATGAAGTCCAGAATAAACACAGCAAGAATGTTGACTGAGGTCTGAGAACACGTTTGAATTACAGTAACTTTGATCCAGTTCAAGTCCTCTATGTATTTTTCACAGCTCCAATATACAATAACAGTAATGGAATGTAATATGGGTTAAGAAACCTAAAACCAAAAAGAACGAAAACAGAACATTAAAATAAAATGTGAGACATCAGGAAAATAAGAAGAAATGAGCAAATTCAAAGCCGCCTTTTCTTTTTTTTTTTTTTTTAAAGGGATTTTAATTAATTAGATGTCTGTATTTTAGAATCAAAGGTATCACACAAAGTCATCAACTAATTATCTATACGACTAATGTGCCACTCTATTTTAATGCTTTAATTTTTACCATGACTGTTCAGCAGATATTTTCTTGCCATTGAGAAAAGACAGCTGTGAAAGTTAACAGACTCAACAGAGGAGCTGTGATATTTGATTGAGTTCTATCAACAGTATATTTGTCATTTTAAAAAAGTTTGGAATCTCTAAATCACCAAGGTTCACACTATTACTAAATTTCTCCATATGCTTACATGGCTCCTGCTGGTGTCAAGTGAAAGTAGCTGAAGAGACTTTCAACTGCTTGTGTTTTCTTTGCATATGGATGTAAGAGCAAAAGAAGTTCTGCATGAATATATAACAAATTATATGACTATTCTTATTAACTGTCCAATGCGATAAAAAAGAAGAGTAGACAGTTTCTGGCTGTGCGTTCTTGGGTGTCTTTATCAGTATGTACTTGCTTCTTAGCAAGGACAGACCAAAACATTTTTGCAGTAATGATAATGCTTGTTTTGATTAAGTAGTTGGACGTTTTGCAGCAGGAGCATGTTTTACACAAGAAATTATGTAATATTACTATTCTATCACAAAGGCCATCAAAAATGAAGGAAGTAATCTCTGCCTAGTTTTTAATCCCAAAAGTATGGTGGTTTAGGCTAAACAAGGAGATTTTATACAGCACTCTAACTTTACCCAGACTACCTGCAGTTATTCTTCTTGAGCTGGTTAGCTATGACTAGAAACCCATCAATGAGAATATTAAAGCTGCTGGAAACAATTCAACATAAAGCCAGCACATTATGTGCAAGCTACAGTAAAGCAAGGCCACAAAAACATAGGTAATTAACAGTTCTGTAGATTTTCTTTTCAATAGATGGCCCATTTCATTGCCAAAGATGGCATGATCATCAGACTTCTGTGTTTTGGCTTACTGTAAATTTTATTTTCCAATATTTATTGGTATCTCTATCCTCCAACTGTTAGATCCCAGGGTCATAGTAGATTAACTACAGTTTGTTGTAAGTTTTGCTTATTTGGTATGCTGAAGAAATTAGTGTTCCACTCTTGTAATTGCAAATGTTTTAAGTTCTGCCTTTCTCCCTGGAATAATTTTTGTGATCTGAATTTCCTATTAAACAGGTATATACTTTTTTAAAAAAATATTACTACACCTATGTGCTGGACTCAAAACAAAATTTCAATGTCACAGTATAAGAAGTTGTGAAATAGCATCCTAGAAGTGAGATTGCTAAGATCGATGATGTACCTTTTACACATTTTATAAATAAATTTACACAAAAATAATAAAAAATTAAACAAACATTTTTTGCTTTTAAACAACTAAATATCCAATACAATAACAGCCCATATTAGAAAGCACTCAATCACATTTGTGAACTTTTTTTTTTTACCATGGTTATTTAAAGTTTTGAATTACCTATCCTCAGGAAAGCCCAACTCTGCTAACTTTCACTACAGTAAACATCACACAGCACTCTACGTAACCATTCTTGTTATTTTTTTTAAATGTTCTGAACAGCCCTGAACGAACTTAGTGCTACACAACACAGAACACACTCCAAATGAATTAGCTATTGTATAGGCAGGAATACAGTCAGGGCAGTGGTTCAGGTGGTGGAAGACAGGGAGATTCCATTGGAAATACATTAACACAGGCAAGCAGCACCTCGTGATAAGTGGGAGTCTATTTCAAATGCTGGGAAAGAGACCTATAAGGTGAGACTATAGGAAAAATAAGAAGAGAAAGCAGAGAAAGAGAAGATAAAGATATATGGAATATCGCAAGTAACATCTGTGGGTCCCTATTGCAAAAAGTAGTGACACAAACATGTGAGAAGAAATGGCTTCAGAGAAAGACATGAGAAGGCATTGTTTAAACACCAGAATTTGCAATGGTGGGGCAACTGCTCAGTTTTTCCTGGTTTGCTCCGAGTATCATGTGTCATGCTTTGTTGAAAAGGATATAAAAACTAATGCTGCGCTGGATGCTGACTCTTGGCCATACAGGCAGCAGCTTTCCTGAAAACAACTAAGCATAGACAAAAATGGAATGAAACTGTATAAAAATTGTTATCGGGCTTGAAAAAAAGGTTGCAAAAACGTTGCATTAGCATGAATTACAGAGCCAAACAGGCTCTTTTCTTTTATTTATGTTTTGCAACAGTTCTTTTGGCCACTGAATGAAAAGTATCATACAAATAAAGTCTGCAGTTTTTATTACCAGATGTATGAATTTACATTTTATCATATTTAAACTCATATAGCTTGTTTAAGCACAGTTTATCAGGTGATCCAGATCTCCTCACACCATTCACTCAGTTTAGAGATAACATGCGGATGTTATATCAGTAACTGCTTTGTTTTCTTCCAATCACTAAATATACATGATACAATATCTCAAACCCAACTTTGATTTCTAGAATTGTGTATGACTTATTTCTCCCCACATATCAATACAGTCTGTGCTTATTAGCCACTTTTTAACTCATTTAACCTGTGATACATTGATTGCTTAACCAAAACATCATATGCTATGATGACAAATGCTTTGCAAAAATCTACACATAAGATATTAAAAATACTATTTTATCTAACAAATTAAACTACATAAAAAGCTACTTTGATGATTTCATTAACCCTAACTGACTAAAGCTACTTCTTTTTTCACTTCTGAAGTGCTATTAATGTTATTAGTTCTGCATATATTCAGCTCTGAATTCATGCCTAATTCTAGTGCAAACATCAGAAATTAGTTTCTAAGAAGAACAATAAAGTAGCCAAACAACTGCTTTAGAATAGCTTCAAATTATTTCCAAAACCAGGTTCACAAAGCTTAAGTTATTACAATGCATACTTGAGGTATCGGTGTCAACCTTGTAGTTCAATGAATGTTGTAAGAAGTCATAAAAAAGCCTCACTTTCTAAATAGTACAATATTTAGCAGATGATTCCAAATTATGCCAGGATATATAATGTACAATGAGTTGTTCAAACTAAATTCATCAACTTTATGTTGTACTGCAGTGGAGGTATAAATGGAAAAAAAAAAAATCTGTTAGATACTTACTTCATCATCACAACTTATAGCACATCTGCCATCGAGAGATGCACACTAGAGATGATATCAAAATCAATAAAATATTTCATTTCTCGTTGATGATTACAAAATATGACATTTAAAAATCCAGATGAGCACAATTACAAAGAAGTTGATATGGATTACATTTTTATCTGACAGCAATTGTTCGGAAAATGACTAGGAAAGTTTTAAATCTGTTGACCAATCCTGTTCGTTCCTGTCTGCAGAGAAGGGTGCATTCACACTGTAACAATTTCAACTCTTTTCAACACCATAATCTCCTCCATGTGTTGGAAGATTGGAGGGATGGCATCTCCTAATTGGTAGAAAGTATATAATTATCCTCTTCAATGAGCACAAATTCTGTATCCTGAACACTTTAGTATAGTTTATCGAAGACTATGAATACCAACCATGATTCAGTAATTTAGTTTAGTTCATTAATCTAGGGTGATACTTCAGTTACTGAATGTCAGAAGATAGTACTAAGTAAGAAGGTGTAATTCTCCTATCACTGAAAACAAATAAATATCACAGTTTGATTACTGTTTCCATTTTTTCTGAGGAAGAAATCAACATGTGTAAGGCAATGAAGTAACTCCTTATGTACAGAGGCCTAAAGTTAATAACCTTTCTACTTGTTTCTAAAATATGAAACCAAGCAACTGGCTTTGACCACTGAATTATGTTTGTAATGATGAACTGGAACATAAATCAGAAGAGCTAGCCTTCATATACTTCTAATAGATTGTTTCTTACAATATTTTGTTGTGACAAAAAAATTGCAGATCGTCATTTGCCCAGTTAGAAAGCTGTTGTGGATTCAATGCCAAAGGAAAATTCAATTTAAAACAGTACTGTCTGCTTGCAGTCCAAAATTTCCGCTGGAAAAATTCAAGTTTCATCTGGATACCTACAGCTGGGAAAGACATGAATAAAAAAAAAAAACAAAAACAAACAAATAAAATAAAACCAGAGAGTTTAATTCCTTCAAAATGATTATTTAAAATTAATTAGAAAAAAAACAGTCTTATAATAAAAAGGGAAAGTAAGCCCTAAATTAAAAAAAAAGCAAACTAATGAACTGAAGACACCACACGGTCATATTTTAAACCATTTACAGTTTAGTTAAACATGAAGACATTGCTATATAACATGAAGAATACACAAGGCAAACACCTATCAATTTGCCAATGTCTCTGTAATTAAACATAAAGAACCAGAAGCTGAACATATTTATGTTCACATTACCTCAAATTATATTTACTGATACAAATTTAACAGCTATAGGAACACACACTATGTGTTTTGTGATGAAACAGATGAAGATGTGCTTGAAACAACATGAAAACGTTAATTAACACTTCAAGTCATCATTTGGTTTTGGGTCTTTAATCCATGAATTATCAGAGGAACATAGAAGTCTATTTCAACATTAAAAACTTATTTAAAAAAATGAAATTCAGAGCATTATGTGCAATTTCTGTCAAATGAAAGTATCTGACAAACACTACTAGTTTTCTTTTTTTTTTTAAAAAAAGATACTAATGATAACAGCTTAGTTTTTTTAATAATGATTCAAGATACTACTGGTTTAAATTATGTATTTCTCATAATCTCAAGTGGGATTATGTTTTTCCTAATATCAGTGAACCTTTCTTGCAGCCGAGTCTGATGTTCCTATCAGACCCAGCACTACACTGGTTCTATTGAACAACAATACAATGCATTGTGGTTTGCATGAGCTCCAAAGGCAGTTGACTCTCCTGGTTTCACCTGCCTAAATTAAGATAATGATAATGCATCTATCTACCTGTGCTGAACATTTCCGTATTAGCATTCTTTTATTTAAAAGAAGTTAATATGATGAAGAATATGGGCAGGAAGACAGGGAACAGACGCCACTAAAGACATCTGCTTTGATTGCTCTTACCAGCTACTGCTGCGTCCTGAACCGGACGCTCCTCGCTCACTCACAGAGCATATCTTGTGCTAGGCTTTTCCTGCCAAGGCTTTCAGGGCTGGCCCTGTACCAGTTGTTCAGCACAATTTATCAACGGGTTCTAGTTCAATGCCCTACAGCTCTTTCATGTCAGCTTAGAGGATACACATTGCTGGGGTAAAAATAATGAACTGGGCCCCAATGACTATCTATAACCTTAGTATACTATTTTCTTCACAAAAGCTACAGTTTTTAGAGCCTTGAAAGTCTGAAGATCTAACTTCTAGCAAATTCATTGCTACAATGTTCTGTTTAAAAACAAACAAAACTTCAAAAAATTAGTTTGTTTTGGAAAATTGAAGAAAATGTCATTTATTCCTTCCTCCTCTAGGATCCACACAGCAGGGATCATTTAAAACCATATTTACATTTACATTATTGGTACCTGTTATTGCAAATGCACACATGCTGATGTAATGTATAGATTTTATTTTGTGTTAGAAGGTAGGAAAAAGTATGTGAAATGAAACCCGTATGAACTGATACAATGGGATGTGAAATTGCATAAGGAGTTTTCTATTATAGCAGGTTATAAATAGTTTTCTGCTATCTGTAACTCATGGACATTTTGGCCTAAAAGTAGAGAAACCAGTTCTCCTTTGAAAAAGCTCCAGAGGAGACTCCACTCCAGCTACATTTATTATCTAGTAATTTATTTTATGGTCAATAAGAAGATGCTATCTGACAGCCATGCATCACATGTTTTCTTCATCTCTTGTTTGCCTTTAGGTTCCTTCCTTAGCAGGTTCCTAATCTTTTAACGATTTCTATAAACCTTCCAAAATCCTTGTCTCCACCTCTGGACTCTCAGGTGCCTTACAAATTCTGTTCCTTACCCATTCATAAACACTAACAGCTTCAATCACCTGTACTTACTATAGAGTACCTCTAACAAAGAATCTCAAATACTCACTGTATGTGGTTAATTCTTATAGTCTTATTTTCTTGCCGGAAAAATGATGCATGAAGGAGATATTACCAGAGTTCACACAAAGATCTGATATGGAGAGTCACAATAGCGGGGTTTAGAATAAAGCACAGATCTGTGCTCTCCAAAGCCTTATTCTATCAGTAGAAACACTGCTGCTCTTAACAGGCAGAGATGACTGGACTGTGGTTAGGTATTGTTCCTTTAAGATTTAAGGTCTTGATAAGGTCACATTTTGGAGCTCACACTCTTTTTAGAGATACCATCATGCAGAGCAGAGAAGCAGTTGCCAAAATGAAGAAAATTATCAAGTTCATTATCTAGATGATGTAAAAGAACAGAGTTGGTTAACAAACATCAGTTTAAGGTTTAAACCTCTAAGAAACAGTTATTAAGCTGTAAAGGAGGAAGACAAAGATCTATTCCACTATGTTTATGAAAGTTCATCCCTTTGTGTTTATATATCCAACACATATAGCATCTGTCCAAGACCTATAGTATGTCTAAACTGCAAAATACCAGTACAGATCAATAACAGTGATATTTGAATACAAAATATTCCATAACATGTCAGTGATAAGTTTCCATAATTTAGAGATTATTTGATCTGCTGTGGCTGGCCTGTTTAAAATACCTGGCAAAGCAACTTTTGATTAAATGTCACTTCTGTTCTTGTAAACTACTAATGAAAGTATAATAAACATTAAGGAACAATTAAAGCTATTGTTCTCCCATAATTAGTTGTATGTATATATACAAATCTGAGCAGGATGTTGGACTAGATGACCTCAGGAGATCCTCCCAATCATAACTGTTCTATGATTCTAAGATTGAAGTGTAAATGTTTTGAAGAGAAGCGCTAAATGTATAGCCTAGAATCTTTCTTAAATAAAAAGGAAAGTGAACATGTACTGAGGGTTTTCTAGTGTCCAGTATAAATTACTTACCACATAGAGAGAATCTGAAACATTAACAAGATAATTATGACAAAGCTCATCTGTAAAAGATTCCATGTGGATGTTTTAATGAGTTGCACAAGGGAATGCTGTAGTATAAAGACAATTGAAACACTAAGACTAATTTATACGAAAAGCACAGCATCCCTCTTCAGGAAGATGAGAGGAGGCAGGCAGCTGCAGTTTTGTTTTCAGAGTATTAGTTCTATGAATTTTGATGCTTTCTTGAACAGACTGTGAGGGGAAATAAAAGATAGTGAGAAATACTGGGCTTGCTCCCACTCAAGCAGATTCCCATGATTTCAGCCGTAGTGCCATTTGTGTAGAAACTGAAGGCCCAGGCACTATCAATTTAGTTACTGTTTCCTTACTTTTTCAAAAAATTCAGTTTATCTCTCTACCTAACTTTTTAAAGAACTGTATCACTAATCTCTGAGGTACAATACCATTATAGGAGGTAAAACAGAAATGCATCTTAAACTTAGTCTACTCTGGTCAAGGTAATACAACGTAACAATGGCAACATTTTAAGTATAATACACAACAGACTACATATTTCCCTTGTGAAGTATTTCCTCAATTAGAGTTTTGTAATCCTTTCACTTGTTATTAAATAATGAAATGCTACATGACCATGACGGTTCGACTTGATCTACAGTTGGACTCAATGCTATTAAGAGTCTTTGCCAACCTAAATGATTCTATGATCTGTACCTACGTTGCAGGATAGGAGGAGAAAACACGGCTCCCATAAATATGGTATGGTGAAAGCAGCAACACACATTTGAAGAGGTGTGTCTTACTGTGAGATTTTAATCTCACCACTTTAGTTTCATTTTTTTCCTAGCATACTTCCACATAGGAACTTACCTGTCACTAAGTAATTTCTAAAGATTCTATAGCCTATGTAATATATAATAAATGTAAATTATCAATGTTTCCTACAATTCAGCTAATCATTATTTGAATGCCTCTACATTGAAAAGAATTAACAGTGTTAGTGCATGGGAAAATAATTATCTTTTCAACCTTGGAGGTGAGACTAAAGCATTTTTGCAGGCTTTTTTCCTGAGCTTTTCCAGAACATTGTAACTAGCACAGGATACTTTTTGGTCAGGTCTTTTAGTGCCTTAAGAACTACTCAAATGTATTTCATAGGTTGTAGAGCCAATACATTATTCTGAGCAAACCCTAGTCCTCCAGTATTTGAGAACTTCAGAATGCAATATCTATGCTCCAAGCTACTTTATATTTAAATCTATATTTTACAGACTGTCTGCATGTGGGGAAAAAGGAAAACTTCAGAATTATATCTCCCACGTCACCAATTCCTTGTTTAGCCTCCTGGGTGCAGAGGTTAGACACAAAAAAAAAAAGTATAATTGCACTGAAATTTTTCTAAATATTTTTTCAGCAAAGTATCCAGATAACACTCAGATTTTTAATTAAAACCAAAACACAAACAATAAAACTATAATTCATCTTTACATGGAATATACATTTTAAAGCATATAATAAAGTATTCTTCAACATTTGTAGGCTTGGTTAAATCAAAATGACCAAGGGATACAAATTGTTTTTCTTCAGCCAGGAAAAAATGAGTAAAGATGAAGAGGAAAGGTTTTGCCTTCACTGATCCACTTCCCTTCTAATGTCACTGGGGAGGGTGGGCTGGAGCTAGAGGTATACAAGATCAACTAATGGGAGGTGATGGGGTAGTATTAAGGCTCTTTCTGCATGTAACACAAAATGTGTCATTTCAAATGAATATTGCAAATAGAATTTTTGTTTCAATCCTACTAGCAAATTTCTTTAGATGACTAATAAATACCTTTAATGCTACCTATGGAAAACAGTTATTAACTCTCTGAGATTTTTTTCCTTTCTGTAATAAAATGGCTGCTATTCTGTACTGCATACCCTATGAAATAATAGATGGTTGAGAATTACAAAGTTAAATTCTTGGCTCAGTGATAATTATGTTATAAGTAATTTCCTTATGTATTGATTCCATGGCTGAGGGTAATATTTCACTCTTTTCGTGGGATGCTTTGATAGAAGTATTGGGAAGTGTTCAACTGCTACAGAGCTCAGGGCTGCTTAGTATCAAGACAAACATGAAGGAAAACAAACGGTTACTCAGAATAGATCAGGATTGCTTGTGTTCATTTCAAAATCTCCATGGTTAAGCAAACGCACAGAAAGATAAGGAAAGCCTTCCTCAACAAATTACTTCTGTGCACAAAATTACAAGAGCTCTTAAGCTCTGAGTAAAAAGGATCATCTTCTAATTAGAATAAGAGTGAAAAATAGATTAGACTGATTTATTTCAGGCAAGAAAGGAGCTGAATCGCCCTATAAACCTGGCAGAGGGATTCCAAATACATAATTAAGGGAAAATGTAGTAAAAATAAAAGGATTTCCATTCTGCGAAATATCTACAGAATGCTGCACTACATAAAAGGACTAGATCAGCAAGGTTAGAAAAATATCTTAAGGTCTCCATTCCCTTTTCCCACAGATTACAGTGTAGACTGAGATTCTTTCTCATACATAAAAGACGCTCAACATTTTGAGGACATTTGGGGCTCCTATTTCTGATGGAATTCTCTTAAATGAGGTTTAACTTGGCTTCAAAATAGAGATTTTGGAGACAGATTTGTAGCAGAACTATTTTTTTTTAATCTATATTGCCTTTTGTAATAAGCTTAGACTCCTTGAGATTCTCTTCTTACTGCCTACTCATATTACCTCTAATTACTATCTTTTAAAATATCTAATACCTAAATGTGAAATATTCCAGAACACTTTTAACTACTTTAAAGAGTTGATTGCACTTCTTTTGTTTATACTCTAAATCTGTTTCATTTCAAAATCTGTCTTCAGTTTTTAGCTCAGCCAAAGAATGAGATGCTGAATATTATACCTCAATGCAAAATACTGAGAAATAAACACCATAATGTCAAAAACTACCTCTAATACAGATTAATGGAAGACCTACATTTTTTAATTTTTTACTTATAAAATTTGTGTTATGCACTGTAATTAAAATGAAAACACACAAGATTTTTCCCTTCAATTCCAAGAAGTCTTAGCTAATAAATTAGAGGTATTCCAACAGGCACTCTCTTACAGTAATATAGTTATGCTTCAGTATCATCCAATATAGCTGTATTCCCAGTGATAGTCATTCTTTCATCACGTGCAGGATACATAGAAAGTATGAATGAGCATTCAGTAAATGTGCACTTCCCAGACTGCTTCTAATCCCAGTTTCAGTTTACTTTCACAGTAAAATGCAGTTTTACCCTTCCAAACTTCACACTTAATTCAGTTTCCTTCTTGATCTCAGTGATCTTTTCCATTCTACCCATACTTTCCTCTTCTCACCCAGCCCATTTTTTTCAGCTCCTTTCTTCAAACAGAAAATCCCCAGAATTTTCTTTTAACATGAAAATATTAGTTTAATTATCCAGAATATCTGAACCTGATTCAGGCACTCGACACAATAAATTTTAGCCTAGCAGTTTCAGTCTAGCTATTTTTTAATATACTGAAAACAGGAGCTTATAACTGGAAGCGTCGGGCAACCTCGATACTTAGTGGTGATACCAGCCATCTTCATGATGAACTGTTATAAGTAGCCTCTGACAAGAGTAAAATTGACAAAAAGCTGGGCAAAACTATGAGTAGTTGTGCACTTTCTTCTGTTTTTCTTATAATAAAGCATAGCTCCCACCTGAGCAAAAATAAAATATCAGTTATGCATTTGGATAAGATATTACTATTATTTGCAATCTGTCCTCTACAATTTGTGTTTTGTTCTGTTGTTTGGGGTTTTTTTTTGTGTTTTTTTTTTTTTTTTTTTTTTAAATATTTTATTATTTAACTCAGTGAAGATTTCTAATGTTCTTTGCAACTTTTCTCATAGCTTCTCTGACATGAAACCTTCTTGCCTAACCCTACATTGTTTACTGCATATTTAGGTAACATGAAATTATTTTAATATTTTACAATTATGTTAATATTAAATCCATTTGAAATCCATGGAAATGTGCGCCTACCTTTTCCACCTAAATTTGAGCTACGGTGCCTCAGTATCATTTACAGATTGATTTTTCCAATAAATGAGTCTTTTATTAACCTAGATACAATGTAAAATACAAAAAAATCTCAAAGTGCAAATTATCACATAGTTTTGAATTCTAAATGATATTTAGGAAAAAATCCTGTATTATTACCAGTATCTTGCCTTTATCTTTTTATCATTAAATAAGTGGAATTACTGCATATAAACATACATTTGTAAATCCTACAGAATTACCAGTTTATTATGTGAAACAGTTTTCATATGTCGTAACATGTCATGAGATTTTAGCAACACAAAGAATACTTCTTTCATCAGAGCTATCGAGATGCAACATGTAAATGAGTGAACTCTCCTTAAATGGACAACAGAAATTTGAAGTTCTGCCTTTTTACTCATGGACCTCAAACCTGCTATTTTCCCAGAAGATTTTTAGAATTAGTGGTGGAAGGAGTTGTCTGGATGGAAACTCCCAAGATACAGGGAAGGCAGTGGCAACTGGTATTTCCTGGAGCCCAAGCTCAAGCAGAAAGGGAGGAGATATTGGGAACTTGATGTGAGGCCAAGCTGAAAGGGGAGCAGGAATATGATTGCTGGGAGGCCGAAGTTCATCCAAACTCAAACCACCAGGGAAAGCTGAAGGGCTTGGTTTGCAGCCAGCCTGACAAACTGAACTGCGGAGGGCAGTCTGTGAACATCATCATAAACCAGACTCCCTTTGACTCCCTGACACATATCTTCCTTCTGGAGGACTAATGAAGTAGCAGCAGGAGCAGGAGGAAACACAAAAAGGATATAAATTGAGTGAAAACATTAAAAAAATATAGATGCTGTTGACTGAAAGTCCATTGCCTTTTCAGGAGGCTTCACTGAGGAGCTTGGAGGAAAACAGGTTATCTCTAAATTATCATTCAGACAGTTACGCTGTATTTCAAACTTTACAAGATAGTAGCTGATGTGCTGCCAACACACTAACTAAGGGCTCCCACTCATTTACCCCATGATAAACTTTGTGTACCAGGAGCACAGCTCAAGGGAGCTACTCGGGAATCCATTTGCAAATTAAAAAAAAAAAGAAAAAGAAAAAAACCCTCCCATAAGCTTGGAGGGAGGTAACTGCTTGGCATGCAAAAGTACCCTAAGTGCACTTTGCTGGAAAGATATATACTTTGTTCCTGAGAAATACAAGGAGAGCATTGAGAATATAAAACAGTGGTTTAGACTGCACAATTTGAAAGGGGTGAGGTGGGGCACGGTCAAGCCCTGCCTGGTGTCTGGAGTATCCTCCCTGTAATTTTTAGAAAATACCTGACACCTACTGACACCTGATTCATTCCATTACAGAAAGACCGACAGAAAGACCGTAAAGTGGGTTGGGCAGTATTTTTATGAGCCTCAGGAATGCTTCAGTAGCATGCAGAGAGAAGGTAAGCACCATCATAAAGAAAACTGCTGGTGGTAGAATTTTTATAAGGAGTTCCTATGAGCCTTCAGCTTTCTTCCAATGTCCCCCTGCGTGGCCACTAGTCTGACAAATATTTCTGAGTTCTGATGGTACAGGAAACACGTGAAGATTGAAATCTGACCACAGTAACATTAAAATAATGAAGCAGTGCTGCTATTTTATCCCTAACCATTGTTTTTAGTTTTATAGGACTTTCTTGCTTATTTTTTGGCAATATTCAAGCACATCCCATGACTGAAATGAAAAATAAGAACAGCATATATTTGTAAGCACATTTATAAATCTTAAGGGAGGATCCATGACTTGTCAAGTTCTCAAAAAAAGCTTTACTTCTTACAGCTGAGGTCCTAGTTTAGAGTAGCTTAGCCACTGTACCTTTCATATCTCAGCCAAACGGCTGTGGTTTCGAGTTTACAATTAATGAACCCTAAGAGGCTCAAAGTTCAGACAAACATCCAGAAATTAGGATACTTATCTGAACTCTTGGAGACTGCAACCAAATTCTCTTAGGAGACGTCAGGCTTTCTGATTCCACTTGTAACTAAAATACAATATGTATTTTCCTTTTTTTTTTGTATTTGATCCTGGCTACTACCTAATTGTGTTGACAAAAAAAGTCCATATCTACATATTTCAGCAATGTGAGAAAGGCTGATTTCAGAAATGGGCAAAGCTTCTATTGCTCTTATTTCCAAAGAGGTTTATCCCTTCCAAACGGAAATCTTATCATAGCAGAACGGCTACAAGTTGTCCTACTGCCAGACACAGAATACTTTGGGTGAGACATTAAAGATAAATGTTATGGCATCCACTGCAAAATGAACTCATGGGGTCTTTGTCCAGTTTCTCCCATGTCAGATCAATGCCTTCTATCCTACTATTGACCTAGAAGCCAAGACATGGAGATTTTACTGCTACTAATCTTAGCATGAAGGGGAGAGGCTTATAGAATTCAACTCTTCCCGCCTGCAGAACACACCGACTACCAACTGCTTGCTCTATCCAGTTACCATTGTGGGTACTCTCATGCATACAAGGTCTGTGAATATATGAAACCTCATTAGTCAAACTAGACTTTAGGACAGAAAGTAAAGGAGAAAAGATTTGGATTAGATCTTAGGAAGAAATTCTTCAGTACGAGGGTGGTGAGACTTTGGAATAGATTGCCCAGAGAGGTTGTGGATGCCCTCTCCCTGGAGGTGTTCAAGGCCAGGTTGGACGGAGCCTTGAGTAGCCTGATCTAGTTGAGAGTCATCCCTGCCCATGTCAGGGAGGTTGGATTAGATGATCTCTAAGGTCCCTTCCAGCCTATGCCATTCTGTGATTCTATGGTTCTATAAAATCACATCATTTGGAAATAAGTCTTGGATTGCTTATTGACTGAGTTCTAATAATAATAGTGGCATTCTCTACAAACTGTTTGTGCTATACTGTGATTAGCAAATTACTTTGAATTGCTAAAAATATGAGTAATGTTATTTGAAGTCAAATAATACATCAGAAAAACCTCATTGTGAATACAACTCTCCAGCCTTTCAACACCATACCTATTGGATGTTTTAAAAGTCAAAAATTTACTGTAATGTCCCAGAATAGTTTTAACGTTCTTATTTTTCTTAGATCACTACTTTATTTAACCATGGTTTAGAGTTTAAAAATATGGTGGTAATCCATAGTTTTAGAAAAATAGAAGAAAATGTGCCCAGAAGATCCAGTGCGCACATTTTTATGTGCTTGAAGTAGACTTGAGTAGTCCCATAGTATTCTGTAGTTGCAAATACAAAGTAAATAGTGCTGGTGGATTTGCAACCTTCCTGATTTATGTTTGTGTCTTTTACTGAACAATTTTAAAAGACAGTAATAGAAAAAGATACAGACATTATACTTTCCATGAACAGTACAAGCTGCAAAAGCAGCTTTGTTTGTCTGTTTTTTAATTTTTGGATCAAAAATGCATTTTTGTTGAATCTCTGTATAGAACACCACAGCTACCTATTTGCTCAATAAAAACAGGAGCTAGTATTTGAGCTATAAACTAGCACTCTTTGAATATCCTGAACTAGAGATTTAAACCATGTCAGAAACAGAAAGTAATCTTAGATTAGTAACACTGAAAGATTTTCCAATATGCTGAAACACACTTTCTTCTTTTTCATATTCTCCTACTTCATAGGTGTAAAAGAAAAGAAATACCATCTTTCAAGATGTATTCAGTATATTACATGTAAACATCTCACTTGAAAGTTTATTCTGTTTCTAAACCCATGGATTAACATTGGCCATAATCTGAACATTTTCAGATTACTTAACTTTTATTTCATGAGAACATTTTATTGCCACCATTTTGAAACTCTGTCAAGAAAAGTTAATTATACCTTTTAGGAATAAAGTATATTGGGGAAAAATAATTTATCTTTTGCTACGATGTTCAAGAGTGTGAACTGGAAAACAGCTAATATGCGACCAACAGGTCAAGCATTGAGGGACAGAATGACAGCTTTCTATTTTACTTGGCTACTTACCACATTTAAGGAAAAATAATTTAACATCTTCAGAATCGCTACATAAGCCTAGGAGTAGAAGCCTTACATAAGCCTTCTTAGTAGAAATGTTTGCTTCGGTCTGATCTTATGAATATTCATTAATTGAGAGAGGTCTTCATATTGCTGAAAATTAGCCAAGAGCTTATTTGCTTCATTAGACAAAGTTTAAATGATCTTCTTAATGCCACAAAATACAAAGAACAATCTATTGACTAACTTGTGGCCAAATACATAATAAATGTTTTGAATGCATACTCCAAGAAAACCAGAAAGAAAGAAGAGTTTTTAAAAATGTTGAGACTGATAAAATTAAAAGGCACTGATGGATTTTTAAAATTTCTTAATAAAATGTCATCATTGCCTGAGATCTGTGTGCCAAGTTATGATCATAAATGAAATTCCCTGGGTGAGTTATTAACTTCCGGAAACAGTGTAAGTGCTGACATGACTTCCACAATAGAAGTACGAAAGTACTATACTTACATCACATAAACCGTTACCCAGATGCTTCAACGAGTAGTATATTACAATTTTTATCCTAATGATTAGTAGGATTTAGCTGTCAATACAGCAGTAAAGCATATTTTAGAAGTATAAATTAATATTTTTTTTAGGGAAATCAATATCATGGATACCAGCTGTAATCCCCTTTAATGGTATAGCTTTGAAATAAATCAAGAAGGTTTGCTGAAAGGTAGCTGTCTTTGATATTGCATTAAACTAAGGATTTATCATACTAAACAGTTTCTACTTCTACTAAGTTGCAAGATAGGTGCAAATTTCTGCCTGAAAGGTGTTGAGCACTCCTAGTGTTCACTGAAGTCTGTGAGAGTTAAGGGATGGTCAGCATATGATAAGAATACTTGGCACCTTCCAGAACAGAGCTCTGGAGAATACAAAAATTCCTCCAATCTCCACTCGAAAAAAGGACTTCTGGCAAGAATTTTCAGAAATTATGTTTTCATATAAAGACAAACCTATTACTGACTTACAAAGAAAGTTAGCCTTCCAAAGGCCAGATTTTTACAGCTATTAAGGCATGTACCAAAAGTAGACCGATACCGATGGGATTTCCAGAAACACTTGTTTCACACCGCAATCAGTAAACCTTAGGTTGTTATTCTGAAGTCTCTACTGTATTCCTAGGCATCAAAACAACTCTCTTCACTTTCCAAAATGTAGAAATTCACAACTTCACAACTCTCCATTTTCCAAAATGCAGACATTTATAAATGACAAAGGTTCTCTTTGAAATGTTGCTATAACACATTTTATAAAACATATTTAATTTTCTAACAGGGTCGATTAAATCATCTCTTCATTTTACTGCTATTTTACAAACAAGGATGCCAGAATCTTCTCATTAATAAATCTTCTCAGCATGTCTATAAGGGAAGCAAAGATTATCTTCTCCATTCTTTCAGAGTACAGAGCTCATATGTCCCACCCTAAGGGCAGTGTCCTTTTCATTTAAAAAAGGAAATCAACACACATTAGAGATGCAGTAAGCTATAAGCAACTTTTAAAAAGTACATTTAAACAGATTGATTTTAAATCTCGATTTATGTATTAAAAATGGTACAAGTGACTATAGAAGGAAAACCAGAAAGGTCCCACATAAACTTCCCTGCTTTATTCCCTGCTTTTACATGCAGTTAGCAAGCATCTATAAACATGGAAGACTATGACTTCTGCATGTGAAGAGATACTTTTATACTGTGCTGACTTAATAACTAAGATTCCTTTTCATTTAATTCAATCAGATTAGATTGTGGTACTGATTATGATCATATCCACAAATCAGCATTTTAACTGAGTTTCCATGGAAACACTATATGTCCCTGTTTTCTTTTTAGACAAGGCTATGCCTGTTTAACAAGTATGCTGAGGACAACATGTTTTGTTTAAGTTACATTAATTGGAGCCAATACTTCCTAATTACATTACCAGAAGAAACGTTTACAGCAGGACTTTTACCATGGGAAACCCACCATCGCTCAGCTCATCTTAATCTCTGAAAAACAGGAAACATCAGCTTTGCCATTGCTTAAAATGCATTAACTGGTCTTATATCTATAAAATGTCTTTTATTAAATGACAACATTGGTCTTGTTTTACAGTCTTCATAGATAAGGACATTATCCCATGGCATCTGGATTTCTGTGAAACTAACATCAGAGAACATCCGCCTATGAAGATAGGGTGGCCCAGTCCTTGCTTTGCTGTTTGCGTGTTGTTCAAATCACTTTTTCTGTGCTCCATTTCCCTCTTTGTGAAATAGGAGAAAGGATACTTCACATTCTATGCAAAGTGATCTAAATTTTGTGAATGAAAGTAATAATAGTTAAGTATTCTTACAATTATTCTTACAATCATATTATAGATTAGAGTGTAATCTGGAAATAGGCATGCCAACTTGCTTGATGCAACCTTGGGTGAGAAAAATATGGCAGGATTTGATCTTTAAAACTGTAAGACAGAATGGGAAACCTTTATCCAGAAGCAAGGTCACTCTTCCAAAAATACCAGACCTACTCCATTATAAAAAGTTAGAAAATAAGGATCTTTTCTAAAGAATATCTTCATCAAATTTTAGTCTACAACTACAAATAGCAGAAATAGCTTGTAGGATTTTTTTTTAATCTCCCAAATAGTGTACTTTCTAAAATCACATGGTAGGTGCATACTGACCCTAATAGAAAGGGATCACAAACAAAAGAAGGTGGATTCTTATTTGTGGTTCCAGACAAAAGCTTGAAAGTCTGAATCCTAAAAGTCTGAAAAAAAGAGAAAACACAACGAATACTTTTTTTTCAGAACATTATGACTTTAAGTTCCAATTTACAGATTTTACATCTTTGCTCACAACACTGGTAGAAATAAAGGAAGCCCACTCATAAATGTTTTCCTTCTAAAGGCTAACACTGCCTACTTCAGTCTTCTCTCTTGTCTCTTACCTTCAGTGGAGAAGCAGCATATTGATTAAAAGACTTATCTTTGTCGACCACAATTATTGTTTCATCCTAATTTACCCTAACTATCAATCTTAAAGATACTATATGAATATCAATAAAAATCAAACAGCTACTCTCTTTCAGAAGTAGTTTTTCTTCACGTTTAGCCTCACAAGAACTCTAGAAACCCAGGTCTGACAGGTGCCATCATCTATCCAAAAAAGGTCCAAAAAATTTTGAATCTTCAAGCGGTCAATTTTGTTCACCATTTCATACTATTTTTATTCAGAAAAACAGAAAGGTCATACCATACTCACACTTGGAGTTCCAATGGTATGTTGATGAAAGGGTACAAATTACACTTCATCTTATCTCTACTGAGATCAATGAAAGACTTCTCTAAGATTTTGGGAGAAGAACCAGGCCCAAAGTCTTTATTAGGAATATTTAAACCTGCAAGACATGCCTTAGAAAAAGTACTGTGACACTACAATGAAGAGGATTTGAGATAAACAGGTTTTTTACTTTTGTAGGGTAAATCTGCACTGTACTATGATGCAACAGAAATGTTGTTCTGCATGACTGATTTCAGCCAAGTTCCATTCAGACGAAGTATTACAGAGAATCAAGCATTATGGAACTCCTTCAGATAAATTGGTGTCTACTTTCTCAAAACTGTTGTCACATTTTCAACTTAAGAAAGCCTGCAGAACTGTTCTTCTAAAATAGGTATCCCTTAACTCCAAAGCTAAGAAAGCAACAATATGTAAAAGTATGACCAGCTGATGGCTAGTAGACGAAGTGCTCAGTTTCCATGGAATTCCCTCTTCAGCTCATGTTCACATAAGCACCTATGTTTGGAACATGACATCTCCAAATCATCACAAACTACCAATTACAGAGAGAGTTCTCTGCTCTTTCTTTTTTTTTCCTAAAGTGTTTATAGAAAGGAAGCTTGCACAAGTAACTAATGAAAACCTATTGAAGATCTTACTGACACTAAAAACCAGAGGTATGGAAATTATTAGTGAACTAAACACAGCACGATGCATAACTGCAACTTCTAAAAGCAGTTAGCCTACTTCTCTCAATTAGTACTTTAAGAAACAGAGAAGCCAGTAGTGCAGAGTTCTTTGAACTCATCTAACTCTGATGAAACATAGAGATGGAGAGAAAATGGAGACTGAGCAATATACTGTCATTTGAAAAGGGAAAAGGATAAAAAGGTCTCAGACAAAACATGAGTAACCAAGATCAGCCCTGCCATTATGTTCCAAAATAATATACTGCAGAAGGGAATGAAAGCAAATAAAGATCAAAATACACCCTTTTTGACTGAGACAGCTCTAGCTGTATCAACAGAAGAAGCTCAACTAACTTGGGAACTTTTGAGATCATGCTCTAAATTAAATAGTATTAAAATAGAAGTGCCCTTGGATAAAAAGGGATTGTATTAAATGATAATATGTATTTCCTGTATACTTCAGCATCACTCAGTGGTAAAGAAGCAGAAGTCAGACATAAACATAGAAGATAAAGAGATGAGATCAACATTTAAATGTTGCTTGAACTTTAGGGCTAATAATCTACTTTTGTACAGTATTTTTTCTTTATACTTGTCCAGAGGCATTCCGACTGTTATTATAAATTTGTTATCCTCTCTAATGCATATGCTTGACCCAGAAAGTTCATCCTTCAGTATCTTAAAGGACAGTAAAACAGAAACCACAGTTAAAAGCTTGCAGATAACTTTGATTAGTACAAACAAAAACTAGGCATAGCTTGGATTATGACTGTCAAGACTTCATCATTTACACCAATCTTACTAAATCATTTTCCTTCTTCTTAGCATGTCAGCCGTTTGGTATGATTGTCCTAACAATTGTATTAAATTTCAGTAAACAGTTTTCCTTTTACTAAGTCAAGAAAAGGCAAATACTATACACGCTGCAGATATTCCATAAATTGTAATCAATATTGAAAAAAACATATTCTATTAATGAGAAAAGAAACCACAGAATGAGGGCCTTTTGGGATTCTCAGCATGAAAATAGGAAACCACAACAGACATACAGAAGACCATGTAGTCAAAACAGACAAGGCAATAATGAACAGGTAAAAAAGAGTGCAAGAATTGTGAAAACATGATGTTCCTTAAAGATTTCAATCTTTAGTGTCCTTTAGTTGCCATTAGGCTATCCCAATTAAGCTGCTTCATTACTGCTTGGTATAAACTGCACACCTATATAAACAGGATTTTATGAAAGTTTCTTTTTAATACTTCATAGCTAGAGGTTTGTTGTTCTTTTTTTTTTTTCCTTTATTTATTTAAATGCCTATTGTTTTACTCCTGCATAAATTTCCTCCCAGGGTATCTGAAATCCTTAATCATCATCCCTATATTTCTCTCCACATTACACTTTTAGACTCAAGTTCCATGACTTTTAAGAGTTATGCTTACGTCAGGGGGATCAAGAGGTTTAAATTTCACTACCTATTAAAGGAATTTAATTATCCAACCAGTTCCATTTGGATACACTGTTACTGTTCTTTGCTAATCTATACCAGATTTTCCAGTATTGTAATTCTCATTAATAAAATGCCCTGTGAAAGAGTTTTTCTTTTCTTTTTTTTTTTTTAAAAAAAAGATCTCTCAGTGGTCTATTTTACAAATTCTGAACAGAAACATGATTATCTTTTATACTAGTTAAGTTTCCCAAGGATTTATCATGTCTAAAACCAGCACCACTAGCTAAACTTGAGGTATGAGAAGTCTATCTATATATCTGACTTACCCTGTCACATCATTTAAAACATTCTGTGGAGAAAAAGGTACTTAAAATCACACTTAGTGTTTAAAAACTTCTTACAGGTAAAAAATAGGAGAAGGAAAAAAAAATAACAACATGCCATGTGATCTCTAGGACGCTGTCATACACAGATGCAGATGGTGCCTGCTGCTGTAGCAGTTCGAGCAGTACAGATGACAAAGAAATCCAGATAGAACAAAGAAACAAGAAAAGCAGCAAACTATGTACTGCCTTGTAAAACTTATCTGCTATGGAAATGAAGAACATCAGCAGCAAGTACAAGTATCTGGCTCATTCTTGTTCATTGGAGTCATATGGAAAAAGTTTACAATACTCCTACTCCACTTGTGAAACGGTCCCATAAGCAATGAACGCTGACATTCCAGGCTCTATTCATCTATCATATTCAGATGTCTGCTAGTTACAAATGCTACATACCGGTATTGAAGAGGGTTATAGTCTGGTATCATGCACATTATAACGTAGTTAAGACAATTAAGATTCTTCTTTCAGGAGCTACAGACTTCAAGCTTTTCTCTTGCAGAGAAACTCCATCAAAAGAAAATACTCCACCAAAGCTTGAACTCAATGCTACTAAGCACGTCTGTCCTGATCCAATAAAATATCTGAGTAGACACTGACGTTTCAATCCACAAAAATTAGTTATTTAACGTGTATCCGATGCATAATTTTAATGTCAGGCTATTTAGTACCTTGCATAAATTAATGAAAAAAATTCCCATGAAAAAAAATTCCCAGAGTTGCAAAAATTATAGAAGTTTAACTATTTTACTTTTTATTGCAGCAAATGCCATCCCTGCTTCTGCAAGTTCTCATGCAAGTTCTCAAATGACTACTAGGGTGAAGAGTCCTTTTGAGCCTGTAAATACAGGAGTTCTCAACATTTAACAGTAGGTTTTACTCAACTACTATGACTTGCCTGAAAAGCACAAAAGGAATTATTGAATTATGACTTCTATTCTGTAGTACAATTGGTAAGCAGTAGTTTAAGAAACATTTATTGCACTTTACAATCTTTCTTCATACACTGAAAACATTTCAAACCCCTTTTACAGGAATTTGTTCAGAAAATCTTTCCAATTCTTACAAGAACTGGTCTAGTAATTCAACCATTCAGAATGCACAGGAAATCTGTATTTTGATCTTAAGTTTGAGTCCAGGGTGAGCTATGACCATGAATAGATATTCTTACTAATGTAAAATAAGAAAACAAAACCGTTAAATAAAAGCTTAGAAAATAATTTCTCTTTCAATGTAGAATGAGTTAACTATCTAGAATGATAGCAAGTGATCTCAATTTTAACATGTTTAAGGGTGGATAAAAAGCATCTAAAATGTTGAGATAAAATAAAATGTACACCTGTCCTTATTTTTACACATATTTTTCTAGCTTCTGTTTCCTTTCATTTCTGTTTGCTTTATGACATGCAATATATTGTTCTATTTATAATAACAGTAAAATGAATTCATTAATTAACTCTAATCATACTGGAGATAAATGTTATCTATGGATGCTCAGCATGCACAACAGGTGGTTGTCATTATTCAGGAAACGACTGAGAATTCAATCTGCACACCTTCCCCCCTGCTGCTATTTGTGATGGAACAAATATTCTGCTGTCATTTAATCTGCCCCTTGCTGCAACTTCATCTAACTTGCAATTAAGGCAAAGAAGCCCAGCGTCTCTATTTCCTGCGCTTCTCCCCATTTTGAAGCCTTGCATCCCTTCTAATAAGTTTTCTACCTACCAAAGCACACTATAAGGCTGGTGCTTGAGCATTTTCCAAGTAACCCCTTTCACCTTCACGTATTTCTGCTCATTTAGTTACGAGAAAAGGAACACAAGCCAAACCAACTCCTAACTACATTACATTAGAGTTATAATAGAACAACAAATTGCTGACTGATCTACCTAATGGATTGAAAATCTTGCATCAATTTAGCAGAGAAGAAAAACTGTGAACAAAGGACTGACCCAAACAGTTGTCTATAGATTACTAGCAAAGACCTGGATATGAATATTAAAAGATTGTCCAGTCCAAACCAGAAGAGCGATCTGAGATGAATAGAGTTCTGACCTAAACTGAGAAGGTGTGCAGACAGATCTGCAGCCCCAGGGACGTCACCTGACACGGCAGCACACACCTCACCAGTTTGCAGCTTGCTGCAACTAGCAGGCTGTAACTCTGCCCAGCTATCCCTTCCCGCACTGTAAATTTCCACCTGGAATGCAGTGTGTTCCGGTTCATCTAGTCCGCTATTACATCTCATACACTGGCCTCTTCTAGAGGTGTCAGAGGAAGGTGTAAAAACTCCCATAAATAATAATTATGGAAAAAAAACCTGCCCACAGGGAAAGGTTTTTCTCCATAACTCATGTCATTAGCGGTTGATTAAAGCCCTTAAGAGTGAAAGTTTATATCCCTTCTAAATGATTTTTTGCCCCATGAGGTAACTATGGCTCCAGCTTAAATATGAATCCTACTAATCTTTTGGCCCAAGGATAACTTCCAATAATGAGTTTCATAGATTAATTACGCATTGTATAAACAAGTACCAGATGTATCTAAGTAAGGCAAAACAAGTCACTGAAAAGAAAACTGGGCTCTCCCCCTGAAGTCAGTGATCCAAACACAAAATCACAACTGCCTGCCTGTTTCCTCATTTCTAGAGTTACAAAATATTGTTTCTCACCTTAAAGAGATATCACCAAACAATTCATAATAACTGCCATGGACAGAGATGAACAACTTTTTAGACACGATGGTGTCTCCTTATGCTGCGTGATAACCAAGATTTGGTGTTATTAAACTCTAGCTGGTATTACTCTCCCCTTATCCTACATAAGCAGTAAGAGCTCTGAAGAAATCCACACACTCACCTTTTCTGGAAAATAGGGCCAGATTTTTAACGTATAAATCTTCCTCAAGTGAAATTTTTTGATCCATTGACTTATAGTTCTCTCATGAAAGGTAGGCAGAAGTAGGATTTATGGGCTTCGTCTAATTTTTGTCAACTTTTGAAAACCTAGTACCCTTCCAGGCAAAAGTTGAGAGGGTCCTGAGCAATCAGAGTACAAGATCTGCCTTTCTAGAAAAAAAAGTATAAGGGACTCAAGGGTTTCTTTTGTCCTGTCATCTTTCTTTGCACAGCATTCTGACTTACAGCTGGGAAAGGATAAGATCTTTCTCCATGATGTAGTACTGCTTTTTTTTTTTTTTTTTTTTAAGTGCCAGTTAAAGGCAGAGAGTTTTAACAACAGAGGTATGGGTTGTTTTGCTAACAAGTGTGAATTATTTTTTGTCCTGAACCAAAATGAAGAGGAATCTGCATTGGCCAGAGTTGCATTTAAGGTCTTCAGCAAGAGCTTAGCTGTTTTACCAATCTGGAGACACATGTTAGTAAGGAGAAAGTGCAGGGCATTTCCCTGTAAGTGTCATGGTTTTAATACCTTCCCACTCAAAAGCATATGGAAAATAAATCTAATAAAGAGAATGCATAGGAATTGTCTGCTGTGGTCTCAGGAGTATTTTTTAATAATCATGTCTACCTGAACTCGATACACAACGCAGTGGAATCAGAACGCTGCAGCTTTTAAATATTTGAAATATTTATATTATTTCCATTCTGCTAGAGTTTAATTAACACAATGTTCTTCTGTAAAAGAGATGATTCTTACACATGCTACTCCTTTAAAGCAGATGGCAGTAACTGTGGCAACAAAGCATTTGCTGGCAAAGCAAACACTGAACTGCCCCCACCAGCCAACAGGGATAGGATATTAGTTCATTGGGCTGTCTTGCTGTTTGCAATGGGAAACATATCTTGTTACAACAAGGCACAAGTTAATTTAAGCAGTCACAATAACACAGTTGCTGCACCACATCAGACAACTGAAAAAAACCCTGCTAGTTGTTCAGAAGGCCAGAAGTAGAGTAGATTTCATGGTTACTCTGCTTCTGGCAAATCTCTACCTGTGTCACAACTGTAATTTTCACCACATCAGACTTCTCTGTCATAACCAAAGTATTATTACTAATAAACGACAACAGGACATGGATTATAGGTTGGGAAAACTTCTGTTTACAAAATGTGCATTCAGAGTTCTCAATATAAGGAAAAAATAGCCACATCTACATGAAAAGCAAATAGACAGATTTAATCATATGTTTCCAGATTTGAACTTGGCATGAAGATTTTTTAAAAAGTAATAACTTGTTATACCACAATTGAGAGAACATAAAACAACCTCTGCATTATTGTTGGAATTGAACCTCCCACAGTGCTTAACTTTCAGTGACCTTGTCCTATGAACATCTCTTTAATATGGGCGTGTGCTAAAAATAATACAATTATAGTAGCAAAGACTTACCTAAAATAAAAGAGGCAGTTAAAAGACATTTTTTAAGCCCTCTGTTAGTTTACACAAACTGCTGTCGGAACTTGTAAGCCCACCTGGTCAGCAAACATTAGTTAAGAAGGAAAAACAACTTTAAAAAGAAACCTTTTGAATTCACGAGCCAAAAAAAAATTTTAGATGCCAAAGAGAATTTAAAAGTGCGAAAAAGTCTTATCATAGCAGAAAACAAAAACATAAGCTAGTACCTCCTGCAATATAATCAAAAGTCATTAAAAGGGCTATCATTGATACAAGGGATTAGTTATTGCAAGGACAGACTAATGTAATCTCAAGCAACAAGTACCTGACCTAAATTTGTTCTTTGAAAGAGCAGAGTATCTGCAGCTAGCAAGGCTACAACTTCTAAGGATGATGATATAACAGCTTTTTTTCATATTTAGTTCTGCCTTCATTAACACGATTGACTGGTATGCTTTAAGACAGGTTTGTTTATATATTTGTACATGTGTGCACATACATGGGTTGGGAAAGGAAAGAGCAAGTAAACGTATTGTGCAACAAAGGTTAAAGAAGCTTTTCGCTTTAACCTGACATTCACTCAAAGTACATTGCAGTTGATCTTTAAGCTTATTTCCCTGTCCCTTTGTACAGTTGGAGTTGTTTATTATGACTACGGTACAAAGTAATCTACATCTACAGTATTCCTCTACACTAAATCGCAGACTTTCACGCGGTATCAGGATGATGTGTCATTCATCAAGAGTGTCAAGGACAGTATGGTCTGCTATTTGTAGCAATAATCCTAGTATCCTTGAGAGGAATGGTCATGTTTAGTTTACACAGTGTCAGTAGTTCTATGTTCTCCTTCACTGCTCAGCAGTATTCATTGTTCCTTTGGGTATCTTGACTGGTGTCAGAAACAATTCAGCAAAGCATACAATAGTAACAGTTACAGCACTCTCCTGTGGGTGAGGCTGGCAGCGATCTAAACACAGACTTTCAGTAACCAAAAGATAGCTGTGGAGAAGATGGGCTTACTTTCTTCACAAGAATGCATGGTGACAGGACAAGAGGTGATCGACACAAGTTGCTTCAAGAAAAACTTTGTCTGGATGTAATACAAAATTATTAATGCTGAGAACAGCGACACATTGGAGCAGGTTTCCCAGAGAAGTGATGGAATCTCCCTTGCTGGAAATGTCCACATCTCAGCTTGACAGGACCCTGGATAACCTCTTGTAAGACCCTGATTTGAACAGCAGTTTGGATCTGATGATCTCACTTTTCTATGATTCCTTCCATAGCATTGCCTACAGCATATAAATTTTGCCCTGGAAAATGAACTTTGTGTGATCTTTTCAAAAGCACCTAAAAGCAGAGTTCGAACCCAAGAAAGCTATGTTACATGTAAGAAAAGGTCTGAAAGCTTTTGAATGCACAGCTTCCCTCTCCATAGGACAGCTAACAGATGGAGTGATCATATGGCCTTGAAAGACTCTACTATATACCAGATGTCCCACTCCTTTGAACACCTTCGAGTTCCTTCATAGTCACAAGTCATTAATCCTTTTGTTTTTGTAGATGGTACAGTATTAATGAGCTACACTGAAGAAGTAACAAAGACAAGTCAAGGCACCATATGAGCACATGAAGCACAATTTTAATATCACCTGCCATTTCTTTCTAATATCTTTGAAAATAAATATATTTGTTCAGTATTCTTGGTGACCATACCACTGTGTATGCCATTTTTACGGAAGGAGTCACCAGTCCTCTGTTCCCATGCAAGAAAATCCTGTCAGCACAACTAATGGATGTCAGATGAATAAGCTTAGAGGAGCAAACAAGTGCACTGTCAAAACCATGTCATCAACCCACAGGCCTATTCGTAGTGATATATACACTCTGCTGCCTCCAGTCACAGCCCAGGATAATCAGAATTCGTGTTCAGTCATCTGATCTTGCAAAAATTGACACAGCGTAGCTAATAATCCACCAGAATTCAGTAACTGTACTGGATTTAAAAAGGCGGCTTTATTTTTGTGCCTTGCATTTGAGGCAGATTAAATAAATCAAAAAGGCAAGGCTAGCAGGTCATTATTTCTATGTTACAGCTGTCCAGTTAGAGTTGACAGACACTGTTTGCATGGCCTGTTGACTGATTAAGAGGCAGAGTAAGTCTCTGAGAGTCATAAATGGATGGGGAGGCTGGGGTGAGGGGAAGATTGCGCCACAGAAAAAATCAAAGGCTGATGGAGTAACTCACTAGAAATAGTTGCACTTCTACACAAGCCACAGATACCATCTGAAAAAAACACAAACCAACCCACAGAAAGGAAACTGGATGAGCACATTACAGATTTGAAGTGGGAATCATCTACATCAGAAAACTAGACTGAATCTTCCACAAGATGAAGAACAAGCAAAGCAGAATGAAAGGTGAGATATTGAAGCATTTGGATTAATAATGAAATTTTTGTTCTCTAAGCATTTCCTTGCCAAGCTGTGTTATTTTAACTCTACATTGGAAGCTGTGCCTCCGTTTCTGAAGCCAACTGTTGCAGAACAATGTAGTGAACTGAAAGTATTGCCTACCTTGCTTGCAAGAATGCTGAATTCTTTCGAGTATTGGAGAAGATTATGTATAATCTTAATACAAATATCATTTTGTTTTGAGTGAAAATTAATGACTAGTTCATGACTTAAACTGTACTCTCAAAACTTTCATTTATACATTTGTCATAGTCAATGTTTCAATCATACACTGTTGTTCTGTCATATAGGTATCCTGTTACTAATGAATGTTTGATCTCTGTAAGTCAATAAGCAGTATGTCGTTTAATTTCCAAAGATTTTGAGTAGTAACTAAAATGTTTTTCATTTTGAAATAGTAAATAGTAAAAATTATTTGAGGCATCTCAAGAACAATGTTACAAAAGGATGCATCGTTCTGACTTTCTTTTCATCGTTCTGACTTTCTTTTCAAAGAAAACCTAATTAGTCAGCATCATTTGTTTTAATATCATGCTGTGCATTTTAAGATATCTTATGTGCCACCTTGTTTTCAAAGTAGATCATTAGCAAGATATGAAAGGCAAAAACTATTATTTTTTCAGTTAAAACTGACCTGAACATAAGGGAGCAGAAGGAATTATCGATACTAATATTTACTAAGTATTCGTGTCATCTCATTTATCTTTTAACAGCTTCTTGACAAATGTTTGCTGATTGTATAGAAACTTGTATCTATGGGAAGTACAGCTGGGATTCAGATAAAGGAATTAAAGCAATAAGTACAAACATAGATATTTTAAAGAACAAATTTACAGAATCTGGATTGCTGAAAAAGTACTGGTAACTGGTTTTATAGCAGATGCCTTGTTATTCTTTTGACGACACATTACTTAATTCTTTTTAGGCAGTACAATTAGTAAAAAAACAGAGAAACAAAATTGTGCTTGCAATTCTTCTGACACAAGATGGCTCAAAGTGATTACTACCACAGAAGAGAAACTTTCCACTTTAATAATTTTAGAAACTCTGTCACATTCCCTTCAAATATCACTGCTCTGCTGACAGCAAATCCTCCCAAAAACCAGTTGTACTTAAGATAAGCCACTGGAAGTACTTCATTTTAAGACTATGGAAGCACTAACTTCGTCCTGCATTATAAAAGTACTTCAATACGATCTGTAATTTATTAATGTATTGTAAATAAATGAAATTTCTTTATGCAATCTACATTAATGTTTATTATGGAGCTGTATATCTTTGCCCATATTAATGACCTGTATATTGACAAAGAGAAATATTTTAAACTAATGTTACATCTTCTTTTATTGTGATACAGGTAACTGGCTTTTGGTTTTGAGCATCACCTTGTTAACACATGCGGCTCATGGATGTCCCAACAAATGCCTATGCTATACAGCTTCAAAGACTGCAGACTGCAAGAACAGAGGATTTACTGAAATTCCTGCCCAGTTACCTCCCGAAATTCAGATACTACAGTTGCAGAATAACCGTATTTGGAGAATCAATCAAAATGCATTCACTGGAACACCGTTGCTCAAAATCTTAGACTTATCTAATAATTCTCTCTCAAGTTTGGCACCAGGTGCTTTCCAAAAATTACGGTATCTACAGGTTCTAAATCTAACAGAAATTTGATTCATTATATAGAAAACAAGACTTTCAGTTTCCTCCCACACCTAAAAGAACTGGACTTGTCATCCAACAGCATTACACGTTTGCCTGAGACTTTTGGAAACAGCACAGGGAATATAACGTTGCTGTCCGTGAAGCATAACAAACTTCAGAAAATGGAAAGAGTTCTGCTGGAGTCACTTCCAAACCTGAAAGTGGTTCTTTTCAAAGATAATCCTTGGCAATGTAATTGTAATGTCTTTGGCCTGAAACTGTGGCTGGAGAGCTTTATATACAGAGGTAAGGAATTCTTCTCATTACATGAGAATGTAATGCATGTGAGAACATTTAACGAGCATCTAACTGATCTTCAATAATATGGCTTAACAATTTACCCCATACCTTAGATCAAACCCTCAAATAAGCACACTAAAATATATTCTTGTGCATAGGTCAGAGTATAGATGCTTTCATAAATGCAGGTGGCAAACTCGAATGACAGAGGAACTTTGTATTAGCACAAAGAAAGAGAGAAAGTATACACGCACGGCCATACCGTATGTACAGGTACATTCAGGAAATACATGTGTGTAGTGCTTATATGCATATATATCCATATCTATATAGATGCATATAAAACAAATATACTTGTGCACATATCCTGGCTTTCCCTTTAACTTTAGGGAACTCAGGATTTTAATTCCTCTATAAATTATCACTTAGTAGCTCTTTAATATTTTAGCAATACTTTACTTAAAACTGTATGTTATACCTTGGACAAGTTTACTCTTAGTAGTACTTCCCTAATTTATTGTTAACTGGAAGAGGTAGTAAATTCATGGACAATTTCTAGACAGAAACATGTAATGCCATCACATGGGGAAAAGTGCATTTTATAAATAAAAGTAGCTTCATATTTGGTCACACCTGCTTTTAAATATATTCATGATTTATGTTGTAGAAAAGAGAATACGATTTAATTCTAAAGGAATTAAGTATTAAAAGAAATTAATTTATTTCTCCCAGGAGGCATGATCAGACTCTGAGAATTCAGAACAGCAGGGCAATTTGCTTTTCTCTAAATCAGGCTTTGATGCTTTCATGTGATCAAACTACTGATTACCTATCTGTATACATGGAAGTGACATAGAGCACGTTGAAACACCGTGTATTTGAAGATGGTCCATGTTGCCTTTGATCAATGGACTGCCATTTTCAGGCATCAGAACTCTACAGGCCAGCTGGAAAACTGTACTGGCTATGCAGGGACACAATAAATACAGGAACAGTCTCTGGGTGAGGCAAAACCACTGCCAGAAGCAAGCTTTAGAAAAGACAAAAGGCTAAATCTCTCTCAGGGTTAAAATCTTAATATTTTGGATTGGCAAAATATCACATTATCCCAGGGCTTTAGTGTATTATGTTGGAATCATTCCCTACAACAAATTTCAGCAGAGGTTCTGACTTCTCTATGCAGAAAAATGTAATGATCCAAGATAAACATATCAGATTATCTTAATTACTCTGCCAGCAGCATAACTATTGTAGTTTATTTCAAAAATCAACGCCGTTTAGAAATTCAGTGATGCCCTTCTGTCTTTCTGAACATTGCACAGATTACCTAAATGAAGTGATATGGAACTTACAAATTCATTTTAGCAACAAGTTTTAAAAGAAGCCCAAATACTATGTTCTGTTCTACATTTATATTTCCCTAAAAATTACTTATGTGAATCACATGAAGATTGCACATTAATCTTTCCCATTACTTCTATTGTGTACTTACGATGAAACAGTACTGTGGCTCTACAGATATTTCTTTCAAGTCCTAACAAAACATTGTTCAGCTGAAACCAGCTCAGGCAATTAACATTGATGCATACTCGTAAATAATTACAGAGAATGCTTCAGTTCAGGTGAGACTCCAGTCTCCTATTCCAAGCATACGTATTTTAGTTACTTAAAACTATAGAAGCATACAGTTGCAGGATTTGGAGTTTTATCTATATCCACATTCAAACTAAAACATTGGATGTGTCTGGAACCATGCTCTGGGTTTGGCTATTAAAGACCAAGAGACAAGCTGCTATGCTCATATCTGTCTTGGAATATCATCAGCATTTGTGGAGTAGTCTCCAGATGTCAGTTTGGGTCCATCTCTAGTCATCACTTTATTGGACAAAGTCTTTTTAGGATGAAAATTTCTATGCCTGGCTTTAGCTGAAATGTAGATTATTTTGGATAGAGAAGAGGAAAACAATTCAGCTGATTTGATTAATTACTTTTTTAAAATTTGTAAACATTAGCTTTGGCCTTGTTGACTCCTGGACACACTATACCCCTAAAGATGTGGTGTATGGACTAATTAGAAACCTGAAGGCTATGCTCAGTGTGTGTTCCTCTACACGTTGAGGAACAGCTGTGTGATTTACCAGGACAGAGGCTTTCTACTTCACTTCCTGTTATACTAAAAACATCCTCTGGGAGAGAGCAGAAGCTGGCTCTAAGCGATCATGACATTTAGCATTTGAGCAGGGTAATACATTGATTAGTCTTAACTTCTTTAGATCTCTGTCTGTTTTCTTACCATGAGCCTTGCTTCAAAAAATTGCTCATGTATGCATACACAACTTACTGAACTTTCTCTTTGCTTCATTATAGTTAGCATATGATGTCAGAACAACGACTATTTCATGGAATAATTCAAACAAGTATATTGTTTCCACTTCTCTTTATAAAAACAAGTAACGTTATGAATTTGAATGGAATGAATTTGCTGTTCACAACACCTCTTTGTTTTCCTTTGTGACTTATTTCTTACTTTTATACCACTGTTGTTTTTTACTTCTACATCCATCAAATCATAGATACCTGAATTCCTGATGAATTGCTTCTTGCATATACTTTCTTCTACTGGTGTTCAAGTGTAATAATCTTACCATTGCTCTGACTTGAAAAAGATCTTAAAGATACAGTTATAACTCTCTAAAAGTAAGAAGTCAAAGCTGATGATAAATTTACTTCAGGTTTCTGTTAATTTTACATAAAGATAATCCACAAACCATCAAATGTGAAGACCATAAATCTGTTTCATTTTTTTTCAGGAGGAATAAGTGATGGCATTGTCTGCTCAACACCAGGGATTCGGAAGGGAAAGGACCTCCTCAAAGTTCCTTATGAGCTGTTTGGGGCATGCCCTCTTACGTCAGCTCATGTTCATCTGGCTAGCGTTCACCACCATAGCTTTGAGCACAGAAGTCCTCTGAAGCATGCTCATCACAACGAATATGGGGAAAACAGCCGTTCAAACTGTGAACCCAAACCAAAGCCAAGGCCTGTTAGTCTGCGTCATGCAATTGCCACTGTAGTAATAACTGGAGTTATCTGTGAATTGTGTGTCTAATGATGTTGGCAGCTGCTGTTTATGGTTGTGCCTACGCTGCAATTACTGCTAAATACCACAGAGAACATTTGGCCCCGGTCAGACACCATGGGACTCCTGAGGAAAAAGAGCCATTTGATAGTTCCTTGGCTTGAGTTGCTTTTGTCTTCGGTTTCTTGAAAATAAAGTCCTCACTTCAGTCAAAAAGTCTGGAACCTAAACAGGATTTATTTAATAGTAATGACTGCTTTTTTTTTTTGCTTTTTCACTTTTTTTTTAAATGTAAATATACATATTCTTTGGAATATATATTAATACCTTATGTAGAAGAATGTAAGTTTATTTATATTCTGCACCTGTATATTCTGAAGCTACTATTTAAAGCTGAGTGTTTGAGACAATGAAATCTTGATGTAGTCACTTTAAAGTATTCTATTCTCCATTACTAGCTCTTGATGTAATATTTGTACAATACATGAGTTATGGTGCAGCTACAGTCAGAAGACAACATGAGTGAGCTTTCTGCAGAGAAAAATACAAAATAGCTACAAATGACTGACTATATTTTAAGATCTTAAAATACTTGGTATGTATCCAGAAATACAACTCACAAACAGCTTTAGTACCAGCCAGTCTATACACTTCCACTGATAACTTAAACATGTGTTAAAAACATTTCCAAATACACTTCTTCCACCTTCCAATCTTCCATAGAAGACAACAACTAAACATTATGATCATTATCTAACTTGGAAAATAGGAAGTACCTCGTTAACTATCACATTTAATTTTTATATTACTTAGTAGGGAAGAAAGAAGAGCGCTGAGAAAATGCTGAAGAAAGAAGAAATGCTACACTGAAATGAGCATGTACAGCACATACCAAGAGACACTACATGTTACCCTGCTGGCATACATGCTTGCTACAAATGTTTCTGAAGACTCTTATTCCCAAATCCACTCACAAGTGTTCCATTTTGAAATATCATGACTGCAAATGCAGCTCCCATCACAGTGCTGGCCTTCAGCACGGAGGACAGTACAGTTGCATGTTTACACGTTCTCCCTCACAGAGAAAACATTCAGCTGAATTCATTCAAGGGTCCACCCTAACTATCTGCAGTACAGTTTTGCCATCAGAGGAAATCAGAGCCAAAACCATTGAGGAACAGAAAGAAAGAACAGAAAGAATATTTTGAATGTGTAGAAGTACTTTTAAAATAACTCTTAGAAATTATTTTAAGGCAACCAACAGAGATCAGCAACTCCACCTTCCTTTTCCAAGACTAGATAAAATGCATCTAAGCTATTTGTGACAGATGTTTAATGTGTTTTCTAAATCTCTCCAGTGAGAGGGTTAAAGACCTGTCTAGGTAGCTAATACAGAAACATCCTAAGAGCGTTTCTTAACATCTATCCTAAAGCTTTGGTGCAAACCTTGCCCATTTATTCCGTTGGGCAGAAGACTCGAGGACAATGTCAGAGTAACAGTCTGCAACAAGGACAGAAGGAAGCTGTATCGAAGCATTCAGAGACCTCCGCTCTCCTTCCAACAGATGGATCCCACAATCAAGTTCTGTAGCTCTTCTAATCACAGCCTCAACTGAGTAATGGGCTATATGGCAGTCATGTAACCCTTGCTCTTATCTACTTAGTAATAATTGCAACCTAAATATTAAAGCTCATTTCTGCATCTGCAGTTACTTTCATGCCCAGAGAAAATTAAGCATCTCAGTCTTAATCTAAATCTAGCAGGCATTGAAAACAATCAACTACTGTCTGTCTTTTTTTTAAAAAAAAAAAACACCAACTGCTAAGTACTTCATATTATTATTAGGCTCTCTTTATTCTTCTCTGTCCTGAACTAAATAAACCAAGCTGTTTCAAATTTTCCTGTAATGCCACATTCCCCAAACTTTTTTTTCATGCATTCCCTAGAACATTTTCAGTTCTTCTACATCTACCATATAAAACGTGGTACTCTAGACTGGGCACACTACTTCAGCTGAGACATCATCAGCACAAAATTTCTGGGATATTTATATTCAAGCTCATTAAATCTGATCTCTTGATGATGTATCTCAGAATCGAGTTTGGTTTTTTTCCCTTTTAAATATTTGGTAAAGCTTAATGAATAATCTGTTTTCAGAGCTAAGTCATTTGAGTGTGTAGATCTAAATTTTCTACTTTTTAATCTGTTTTTTTCAATAACACTTTACAAAGAAAAACATTATTTTTCAGATAGAGAAGATGGAGGTAATACAGGATAGGATATTATT
Organism: Tauraco erythrolophus; assembly: GCF_009769465.1. Lineage (NCBI taxonomy): Eukaryota > Metazoa > Chordata > Aves > Musophagiformes > Musophagidae > Tauraco > Tauraco erythrolophus. Next base: position 15,296,613 of record NC_141476.1, read on the forward strand.
GCTCATGGGCCAAAAAATGAGTTCAGAGCCCTGCCAAATCAATGCTTTTCTATGGTGAAAACCTAAAATAAGCACACTTGCACTCAAAATGCAGATCCTAAGATGAAAGTTTATAAACCTCTGACCTGCAGAGAGATTTCACCCACAGTGTTTCTAATAGGCTCAGATACAGCAATGCAGCTTCCATCACAAATAAGTTCACACTTCTGATATCTTCAAGCAAAGGAAAACCAAGAAATGACTTGCTATTTCCTAGTCAGGAATAACCAGAACATCTTCCTAGTCCTTAAAAAACAGTCCTATCAACAAAAACCTTCCAGACTTTGCTTACCATAAGATGGGTTAAAAAAACCAAAACCACCATGAAAAAGGTGAGGAAAAGGCAATGAAGGGCACAACAATATTTAAAGAAACTCTTTCCAAGTCACATTTAAAATGCTTTGGGGATTTTCATGCACACATAAGGCTGCAAATTAATATGGAATTCTGCCAGAAAGCAAAGTATTCATATTTCCATTAGTTTACTCTGCTATGGGAGTAGAGCAAGCCAATCCACATAAAAGCTGATTTATATTTTCTAACTTGCCGTTTGCTAAAGAAAGAAAGAAAAAAAAAAAAGAACAACAAAATACCCAGCAAAAAATACTACAGAAATTTTTCATTTAAGGTTTATAAGACTATATCTAATATTTACAAACATGTTTGCAATTAATGAATTCCAGTTATTTATGATGATAAGCTAATAGCAGACATTCAACAGAGAGAAGTACTGATTCAATTGCTTAAATTAATAAATGCAAAATTATTTATTTTTCAGTAGAGGAAACAGAACATGCGACTATGGAAAAATAGAGAAATGACAGAATTCATTGTCCATAATAATTATTGACTACAACAAGTGGAAGACTGGATCTGCGGATTCCCCGCAGAACTGCCCTTAATTTGTAAAGCTTAGCAATGGACATCTGCCACTGAAATAAGTTGTCTGCACAGATTTATTTTTCAGACAAAGGTTCCTGAGAAAGCTTTCTTGTTTTTCCAGCAATCTTGTGAGATGTATTATAGTGAGCAAAATATTTTTTTCTCATCTCTGTGAAAAACACTCTTCCCCCACAAATCAACAAAATACCAGGACACACAACTCTGCAAGGTATTTGCAAAGACAGAGAACGTACACATATTGTTGTATTCCTGTCTTTCACATAGAGGCTCACCATATTAGTTTGTTTTCAAAAAAAAAGAGGCTTTCTAAAATTTCAGTTTAAAACAGAAATTAAAAACCTACAATACACCAATGTTCTTTACAGAAAATGTTCCTAGTATCTATATTCAGAGAAAAAAAGTTTAAACTGAAACATACTTGCTTGCCATATGTGTCTTTTCATCCAGAGTTTGCAAAAAGTCAATCAAAATTGAGCTTCGTTATTCCCTAGTAATACAATGTCCAAATGAAATCAGGATCCCTTTTCTTGAATATCAAAGTATTTAGTGACATTATACATAGCTTATCTATCATTACCAAAAAAAATACCAACTGTTGCCTACTAATAACCATCTATCTTTGCTGGCCAGAAGACAAAGACACACGGGCTTTAGTTAAGCATCTAGAAAGTATGCCTACTGTTACGACTTTGATCTTTGAACTTGGCTGAAAGTGGCATGATAATAAAAATCATAAGAGAGTCTTGGTACTTCTTGGGTTTATATTACCTGAAACGTGACTGTATGCTCCCCAGATGAGACAGGCAGCAACATCAATCATCTGGATGTGGCAAGAAGCCATAATAAGGGAGAAGGAGTAGGAATTAGAAACCCATAATAAACAAACCAACGACTACATACTTCATAACTATCTCCAATGAAAGCTGCAGTTGCTCTCTTACTGGTCACAAAGGGATCCTTCGATGTTTTAGGGCTCTGTACACTAGGTGTTTAACTTTTTGCATTAAGCTGCCATCCTCATTTCAAAACACAACAAACACATTAGAAAACACTGTTAATATCTGGAAATACAGTCTACTGAGGGAAAAATAAATTAGTTAATTCACAGTACTTAAACTGGTATTAATGTATTCATATACTACATAATTGCAGCTTCATACTTGCAGAGCGTTACTTGAATTTTTCAAAAGCACCTGACAGCTTATCTGCTGCCTTGTTCTGCAATCAGGGATTTATTTTGCTAGCAGCAGATTTAGCAAAACAGCCCTAGAATCTGATTGCTATTAGATCACAAGGATCTTCCTCCCACTCAAATTACATAGTACTAAAACTCATTCAACCAAAGAAAAAATCTCAACAGCAAAGCAGAAGTCGAGAAGCAAAGAGCAGAATGTTCTATGCAATTTACTGTACGTGTTAATACTGTACTCGCTGGGATACGATTCTAGTTCACCCATCAGAGCTCTAGATTCCCTGAGAACAAGTGGTGAGGAAAGCCCAAGAATTAGATAAATAGGGGCCAAATTCTCAAGCCAACACTAGCAGAGAACTATTTTAAAAAACTCTGTTATTCTATTATCCCACACACTAATTCTGTATGGTAAAATGAACTGAGACCAAATACAAATGAATAGAAATGTGTGAATGGTTGTGAATATGCCGTCTAACTTCAGATTCCCTGTTCAGTCAATGGAGAGAGGAAGGATGTCACCACATGCTCTGAAGCATTCAGTGGAGGCGTTCACCGCTCTCTATGCATTACCTACAAACCATGTTTCCCAAGTCATGGCTCCTAACCTAAGTCTCCGAGTTCTTTAATGTTAGACTGTACAAATATACATTTCAATTTTCCTGAAACTGAAAACTTTAGTCTGTATACTAGTATTAGATTGATGAATACAACGATAATATTCAAAATGAACAAGAAACTCTGGAAAAACATGAACTAGTGGTTTTCCACCAAAGCATGAAAAGCATTTTGAGGGATTTACTAAATGCTACTGCTGAATATAATCTTCTGTGGCTTATAATGTGGAGTAAAGATTAAGTAAATCACTGTCTTGCCTGACAAGGAAAACATCTATTTTAGAACGCTTCGAAAATTTGGTTGGTGTGTCATTATGATGACATATTCATTTTCCCTTAGGCCTTCATACTAAAATGCAATTTTATAGATGGTATCATAAATTTTAGAGACTGTGTATGACAGTGACATTTGCTTTAATGTTTTTAATAACATAGTAATACCAAAGCAACACATGAGGGTAAAAAAAAAAAAAGGTATAAGAAGCACAGAGCAGATGTATTTATGTACTATTGTAACAACAGCAAATTTAACTACTTGTGATACATTTACAATATCTGCCACTCCTAAAAATATCAGTAGTTTAAACTACTTTTGATTAAATTATTTGGAGTCACTCAATGTGAGTGTTTTGGGATCTTGTTCAGAGAGATGTGCATGCAAACTCCATTTGAATTCACTTAAAAAAAAACTTGAATGGAGTGTCGAGGTCCACACAATATATAAATATACAATTATTAACACACATACACAAAAAAAAAAAAGAAAAAAGGGAATGAAGAATAAAATTTTTATATTGTAAAGGCATTTATTTTTAATGAGCACATCTTCCTCCATGAAATTATAAAAGAATCTTCCTTATTTAGAAGAAGCCTCAATTATTGGAAAACTTCGCAAGTTTATATTCACAAGTTTTCCTTTCAAACTGCTGTTCTGTAGAGGCTGATTCAAACAGGAAGTTTAAAAAACTGAAGTGTGACCAGTCTCACTAAGACAGATTTGTATTTTAAAGGTAATATGATATTTTGGATCTTTGCTGTTTTCAAGGCACAGTTTGAAATATCTTAAACAGCAGGATCATCAAGGTCACTTTCCTCTGGCCAGAACAGAAGCGTACAAAATTGCATGCCCTTTTTAACAAATTAGAGATAAATGAAATCTTTACCATATCTATTTTAGGTTATAGATGGGAAATAAAAAGGAGAACCTAAATCTTCAAATTGTGCCATTCAAAGTACCTGAGGGTTTTTAGCATCTTGACTAGGAATATTTAACATGGAATAAGTGAATTTGTTGTTATAAACGGTATAAAAAAAAGAACTATGAAGGTGATGGATGAGGACACTTGTAAAAAAAAATATCTCTAACCAGGGTTTGAAGAAAAAAACCTTGAACTTATGTATGGGCTGGTTATAAAAATAAAGGATCACCTTTGAAAACTTAAATACTGGAAAGGGAAAAGATCCTGGCTTTACTTAAGGATAAGTTGTTTGCCAGTATAAAATATGATATTTCTTTTTGCATAATAATGCTTTTTGGTAAAAACATTTAAAATCAAACTGTCAGTGAACAGAAGAGGATTAAGCTGCCTTTTCTTCAGATTCAGTAACACCTCCTATGCCAGACTACAAAGGCTTGATTACTATATTTTAAATATGTATTTTATTGTATATTAAAATAGAAACAATATATGCATAAAATAACACTTAAGTATGATCTACATTTTTAGCAGAAATCAGTAGTACTATTTTAAAAGGTGTTCCATAAACCATATGGACATGTTTCTTTCCAAGAAATCTTTTACGTGATAAATTATTTCTATTAGTCTTGCAACATTATTGTGTGGCAGAGAACAGGGAGTAACCTAACACTCATGCCCTTGCATTACGACACCATATACTATGGAATTAAGCACACCTGCCATGCATTTAAGGACAGATTCCCTGGAATTTTCTGTGTCACATCACTATACAAAGACAAGACACTATAAAAAGGTATGAATCATGGGTGGTAGAAATTATCTCTCATTTTCTTTTCAGCTTTTACTGCTTGGCAGCAGAGAAGAATGGCTGTGAGAAAAATTTGGCCATCCTTAAATGTTCTGAAATTAACAGTAAATCTATTCTCTTGAAAGGACTGCATGCAAAGTGTAACTATTATTCAACATGTTCAGGAACGGCAGAATCTGACCCTTATGGGTCTAGTACTCTAACAAGAGCTATAGACTTTTTGGTAACCTTCGCCACAGAAGATTCTGACAGTGGCAGATCTTCAGGTCATCTGTATGAGGAATGTTTAATACATAGATGAAAAACAAAAACACCAATCAAGAAGTTTGCAATTGTGAAGAAAAACAGTGTTCCTTCTGCACTGATTTCTCTCTTCTGTCCAAACAGAAATTACTGCAATCATCCTTTTCATGTAGCTTCAGAAGAGAAGAATGACTCAGGGTAGATTCACAGAGCTATGGCAACACTTGAATGCACATCCCAGGCAATCATTCTTCTTTGATAGAAAATGACTGTAAAGATGCCTGTACATAAGAACAACATGGATTTTTTTTTCTTTCCAGAATTACGCAGAATAAGAGAAATCTCCAGATTACCAGAGTACTTTCATTCCTCTCTAATTTAGCTACACTCAGCTTCCGTTAACCTACTTTTCCAGTTAAGTTGACATAGAGCAATGCTTGCTTCTCTTCAGAAACTACAGGTCTGACTGTATTGGTAAAGCTTTTATGTTTTTAAAATGAACAAATCAAAATATTACTTGATTTTGATTGAGAGACCACAGAAGAGCATGTGTGTAGAGAGGACTCATTTAGTGTGTTCTATGTCCTAATTTCAACTTTGATAAATAACAAGTCCAATGTAAAATCGATCATATATAAAATATTTTGGTAGAAAAAAAATATAAAACCACTTTAGATATTTCTTTCTCGTACTTTGGTAGAATAGAAAAAAATCATCTTTGCAAATCTACATTTTTATCATTAGGTGGTAACAGTAATAAAAAACCACCTGTTTTTCCCATCTAGTCATTATATCTAATAATTTTAAACTATTTTCTACTGTAACCTTTCCGTCATAGAAAGAACATGCTGATGACATTGAAACTAGGTTTCATCTCTTTTTCAAATCTATATAGTTAGGTCCTTTGCAACAAACAGCATAGCCATTTGTTAAAATGAAAAGACTGGGATATACAGACACTCAGTAACCTTATTAATCTTTAAGATGACTCACGTTCACACTATCATACTGCTGTTCCATGTCCTGCAATACTAGAAATGGAGGCACATTTATGGTCTTTCTGTGACATATTGGCATACCTCTTTGCATCATGGTCCTGGTTTCAGAAGAAAGAGAAAATACTTTTTTTTTTTTGTTGTTGTGAAGTGGGTCAAACCCTGGAAGAGGTTTCCCAGAGAGAGTGCAGCCTCTCCATCTGTGAAGACATTCAAGACCTGACTGAACACAGTTCTGGGCAACCTGCCCTAGCTCAAGATTCTGCTCAAGATCTAGTCCACTGTGATTGGACTAGATGATGATGATGACGACAATAATGAAGGGTCAATTTCAAACTTAACCATTCATGTATATAACTAGTCTGCACAAAAAATATGCACGAAAAATTAAGGAAAATCTGTACTTAATTTCAGAATTTTTAAGCAGCCTTGTATAGAAAAATAGACTGTTTCTCCTCATGTCCTTCAAACTCTAAATTTCAAATGACTATGAGACTAAGGACTGTGCCTGTGTATGATTTAATCCTTTATTCTTCTTACTAGGTGTCCAGAGCTTTTTGCTAAGCACTGCTATGGACTTTTTCAGTCACAGAATCAGAGAATGGTTTGAGTTGAAAAAGACCTTAAAGATCATCTAGTTCCAACCCCCTGACAGTGGCAGGGACACCTTCCACTAGACCAGGTTGCTCAGTGAGGCTTGAAAGTCCAGGTTCTGCTTGTTCTATGAAGAAAAGTTAAGAGATCTAGACGATTTTCATTAGACATGTTCTTCAGTGTTCTTTAACAAATTCTTACCCTGAAAAGATTACGTTAGGTCTGTTATCTTTAATTAAACATCCCAAGGGGTTAATTTTCTGTGTTTTCCATGAACAGCGATGATCTCTTTCAACACAAAGGGCTTTTAAGATTCTATATTGTACTGTGGCTTTTGAGCTAAAATGGACCTATAGAGAAGTACATATATGAAGGTTCATGCACTTTCTCAAAATCTCAAGAGAGAAGTATTTTTAATTTTTTAAAGATTTCTTTACTCCATGATGACTTTTCTTTGCTCTCTTCTGTCCCCATCTCTTGCTCAGAACTGTGTAGGTGAGTAGTATCTTTAAAAGTTTATTTTAAACAAAATAATAATGATGAAACCATCACCTTCCCCTAAAAAATTGGAAATAAAAAGAAATATGTACATAACATATAGAAGTCCTATGCTGCACTTATCCAGAAGGCCATATACTTAGTACTTGAAAGTAGAGATTCAGATAAAGGACCTGGAATGAGTTCACTCATCATGCAATATCAAAGGTTACAAGACTGTAATGCTGAGTTCTATCAACAGTTAGCATGAAATGTACTGCCTTTCACATGAGCATCAGAAAAGCCAATTCAGTCTTAATTTGCCTCATTTTTAAAAGCTAGACTACTACCCTAATTCAGACATCCTATACTGACTGACTTTGTCTTAGTCACTGAAAAGAATACCAGTCTTATATGGATCTCATGGAATTTCAAGACTAAGGTGATTCTACAATTTTTAGATCATGTTGAGAAGAATAAAAATTAAATCCCACTATCTTTTATTCTCCTTCACATGGTAGTACAGTCAGTTTGAAGAAACTTAACATTTTAATGTAAACTTGATATAGGAGACACGGTAATAGGGATACTAAGACAAGGCAATTTTGAGCATAGATGTATTAAAATCTAAAAAACTCTGCATTCAGTACTATTGTCCCTTTCTCTCACGCAAATAAATTGAACTTCACATAAACAGTAATAAATATGATGCTACTGCACTTACGTATTAAAGACTTATCTCCTTATTCCACAGTTTCTCTAGAAATTTGTAATCATTTAAGTAAAGAAAAAAAAAATCACAATCTTAATTGAAAGAGGCAGGAGGGATTTTAAAAACAAATTACACCATTTTTTTTGCAATTAAGCAAACACATTCTGACAGTGAACGGGTATTAGTAGGTACAGATGGTGAAACAGCACCAGTGACACTCAAGTGCTCCATACTAAGTCTGGGGACTTATTGATTTTAGGATTTGCTGCCTGTATTAAAGAGTTGACTCTTCCCTATTTGCAACAAGCCTTAGCATCAATTTGCATATGAAGTCTGTTATAACTGATGTTTTTCTACAGAAACAGAATAAAAAAAAAAATTACAAAGAAAATAGAAGAGCCTATAAATTTTGTAGTAAGAGTTGGTTTTGCTACTTTTTTCCCCCTTGTGGGCAGGTCTAACTCAGGTTTCTATTTTATAATACTGTTCTAGTTTCTCTCTGCCAGTTTAAAACTCTTGTAGTGATGTGTAATAAACAACATTCTGGCAAAGCTTTATTTTCAGTCAAATTCCTCTAGGAAACACAGTGATTTTATATGAAATGTGTATCCCATCCTGCTGCTTTCTGTAACCCACTCAGACCAAATAGGAATAAGGAATACTTACTTCACACAAATTAAAATGAGATGTTTTGGCCAAATTTGAACTTCGATGTAGGTATTTGAAAATGTTACCTATAATCCTACTTTAGTCTCCCAAGTCTGGCTAATAAAAACTTCAAACTTCTCCAATTTACTACTGCTCCAGTTTCTCCCTCCAAATCCATTTTGCTTAGAATATCATCAACCTCATAATAAAACTTAAAAACTGAACTAGATGGTGGGTACTTTGGTGAAAGTTTTCTGATGGAAAAAGTAGGACTGACAAGTTGCATTTATAATCTCCAACTTAAAGAGGACAAGAATAATGCATACACTTGTTTGTGTCTGAACGGGCGTAGTGGCTGAGTGATACTTTTACAGAAAATGGTTTGTACAGATTCAAAGATGCCTCCCGCACCTCCCCCAGAAAAAAATGAACACATGCAACCATACAAGAGGTTTATTCAAAGCAAATTCTTAAAAATGCTTCATATTGAAAAAAAAAAATCTATCCACAGTTTCTAGAGTTTATAGAAATAAAAGTAGAAAAACACTGATGTGTTTCAGAATGTAAATACGCTGCTCATATTTTTCATTCATTTACAGATACAATGGAAATCTTTTACATGTTTTGGTATTAAAGAGCTTTGAAGACCCTGTCTTTATTATAGATAGAAAGCATGGGACACAAGTAATTTTGAATGTTCAATATTAAACATAATTATTGGGGAAATGGAAGCAACATCTGCATCTCTCTTTTATAATTACTATCAAAAAAAACGAACCCAGAGCTTGTTGACACAGTATTAGCATTGGTTACATGTGATACCTCCTCCAAGTCCACACTAAATTGCAAAACACTAGTCAGGAAAGAATAAATTTAAGGACGCTTGTTAACCCTACACATCTTACAGGTGATAGTAAACTGCACGATGAGCCTTTTATTAACGCCAAATGATGGAGCGCTCTAGAAATAACACGTCAACCTTCTTCATTGTACAGTGAATATTCTTAATTACATCTTTAGCAATCTGCAGATATCCGCATTGATGTTAGCTTATAAATGCTGTTTTATGCTTTAACAGGAGTATGAAGTCATAATTAGGATTTCCTGTTATATTATGGAAGAGTTCAAAAAGTTGTGAAGAATGTATTCACACAAACTGGAGTCAGAAGGGTGCTTTCCTATTGACCTTACAAAATCTATTATTATCAGTGGAGATATTCTGTGTTTGAGGAAACAGATTAGAGATTTCCCAATTATCTGTCACACTCCTGCTCTTTCTGGACAGTATTCACTATATCTTACTGCGTTTTAAATCATATTTTAAATATGAGAAAAATAACATGGTTCTTGCTTTGTGTGGTAGGTAGCTAATTTTCTCTGAGATAAGAGAGCTTGGTTTCTGCATAACAAACCATAAGACTTCTCTAAATTAATTCCTTCTTCAAAGTCAGCAAAGATTGTGAACTAGAGAAAACTGTTTCAGAAAAGTATCTGAACTTAAGTGAGGAACATTCAAAATTTAAAAATTAAGTACATTTTTAAATCTGAATGTTTTATCTCTAATCTGTAGTTGTCACACTTTACCTTTTAGTCTTTAGGTACTCTTATACTCTTGGCTGATAGACCGTAGAGCTTTGTTATTCAATTTACATGCTCTGATCAAATCATATCTCTGATAATCTAGACAAAATTATCACTTTGTATCATTTTTTATAGGATAAGATTTTCCAACCTGCAGACTGGGTGGAACATTTACACATCAGACACTCCTTTCTTATATTTTCTTTTCCTTAACACGATATATTCTCATTTATGATGATATAGATTGTGTCCACTAAAAATACTTCATTGATAATGGTTATTTCCATTAAGTCAAGCTCCATAGCTTGTAGGGAGCTTGGATAGTCAATTAAATAAAGGATCAAATTGTTAGGGAAAGGAAGCATTAAGTGTTCTCTAAACTGAGCCACTCCATTGTATCTTATATGCACAACTGCATCTTTCCCTCCTCCTCTATTCTTAAAGATTATATTCCTACATTAAATTCCTGCTAACCCAAAAGAGAAAGTGAGGAACTCAGACATTGCTTTTAAAAAATGAACAAAAACTACAACAATTTTACCTGCAACAACTGGAGATTTTCTGTCATCCAAAAGTTGAATAGCAGTGCTGGCTGTCACTACGTTGCTTTTGTTCGCGGTTTCTGCAGGGTATATTAAGAAAACAAAAATCAAATTGCAGAATGAAAAAATTGAGCTTTTTTTCCCCCTGGTTTGAAATAACAGTCCATGTGGATTTAGTGCTCAGAAAACAAGACAGTCAACATCATGTTCTATGCATGCACAGGACATACAGGCACTGGCATTTCAAAGTTCCTCAGCATCCCAACAACAAGCTTAAAACACTGAAATCAGTAATCAAGTTTTGCCTTCTCTGAGAAAAGTGGCAACAAAGGTGAAAACTGGTAGGGCTTCTCATTAATGTGAACACTTGCTCTGTTGGACTTGTCTTGCTTAAAATACTAGGCTGTAAGTTCAATTTGTGCGAATATTAAATGAAAACTGTTACATCACAACCTGAGGTTTCACTTGGAGCCCTGTAAAAGATGCACCTGGTTGAAGGATTGGTAAACTAGCTGCACATTTCAACGCATATTTTAGATTAAGACTTGAGATTAGCTACAGAGCCCACTCAGTACTGACATACTTTGAATCCTTTCAGCATCATATATGGCTCAGCATTTAGAGAATGACAAAATTATAGACCTGTACTAAATGGGATTGAATAGACAAAGCTCCCAGGTATTTGCTCTGCAGCTCTTCTGTACCAGAGTGGAAAATGGTCAGCATTAAAAATGTTCTCCTTATCTTCAGCTGTCAGGAAATCTCTTAAGAAAGAAGAGAGAAAGAAAACACTTGTTTGTTGCACGGCACACAATAGTTTCTAGCTTTGAAAGACACAAAAACCAAAATGCAATCTTCTGGGAAAGAAAACTGTTTTGGACAATTTTTCTAATACCATTTGTTCATTCAACAAAAGGGTTAACTTTAGCCCCTAATAATTATTTGTGACACACTTGCAATTAATTTTGTTGTGAAGAATGGAAAAAGTAGTAAAAAAACCAATAGTGCCTCTGAGTATCACTAAAAACATTTGTACTGATGTGTTTAAATAAAAGTGCTTAGTCTAAAAAGCCTTTTTCTGTCAGCACCATGCAAGAACAAAGTGGAAAAGGCACTAGAGATTCGGTAGTTTGTTGCCACTGGCATTCATTCTTTAGTAATGAAAAAAAGTAATTTAACAGTCTACTTTCCAAACAATATATAAGGGGTGGTAGTGGACAACTACATACTTTATTCTTCAATAATCTCTGGGAATGTTGACAGAAAAAAGTTTGCGCTGGTGAAGAGAGAAAGCATGGTCTCCACGCTGTTGTTCTGGTTTGTGGTCTGACGGTAAGAGATTGCAGGGCTATTGATTTCACCTGTCAGACTACTCACACTACAACAATATTTTGTGGTCAGATAAGCACCATGTAATTTTATATTCAATAAATTTAGTTTATCCTAAACATCAATAGCAGATTTTCTTTTACATGTATAATGCATATAGTTTTGCCTGACACTATCAAACTGCTGCCTGAAAAAGTCATTAAATATGGGATCTTATTTTATAGTTCTCCATTTTAAGAAACTTGTGCATCCACTAGACATCATCTTCTCCAAGCAAAATAGGAAACTCTTGAATGATGAGATCTCCTGATTACTCTTTCACCCAGTAAACTTCTGTCACTTGGCGTTATTTCAACATCAAAAAAATTTTCCACAATGACGCAAAATCCCTGAAAAAGCCTACAGATAACCATCCTATCTAAAAATAGGTAAAAAAAAATCATAATCTGCAGATGCAGCATATTCATAATTCTGCTCTGAAAAATAAAGATGCGAGGCTAACTCCAAGGGAATGGGGGCAAAGTAAATGTATGGGCTTCAGGTGCAAAATAGCTCATTGTTCCAAATGTTCAAGTCGAAGAAAGAATCTAAGGGATGCTGTAAAATCTATGTAACTTGTTCTACATATTTCAGAGCATTAGCCTAAAACCCTGGAAGAAATAGTAGATGGGCTTCCTAAAAATAAACAGTTTTTTTCTTCTTTTTCATATGGCTGCCAAGCATAGCTTTGTTACTTACTGATTAGTAAGCTGTTCCGGACCCACAAACAGGTTGATACGAGATAGTCCAGTCCGTGTTCCAAGGAAGGCAACCTCCACTCCCTTGTCAGAGTTTCTGAAATAGAGCAGAACACAAGCAAAGATAATGTTTCCAGACAGTAAACAGATAAAGCTGTATTACTGGTCACAGGAAGTACAAGTGTTCACATTTTTGAGAAAGACTATTTTAAGTGTAGTTCCCTTATTTATTTTTTTTAAATGCTGGGTTTTAAGTTAAAGTAACTCGAGTTTTGGAAAACGTACAATATAGAAATGGTATTTAGACCAAGAGGCACTAAAACGTGAAAGACTAAATCTGGTAGGATTTGTGGGGAGGGATTATATGGAAGCCATAGAATAAAAAGGTGTGGCCTAGCTATATACCAGCTATTTAATAATCACTGGCACCCAGTGATACAAGGAGAGGCAGAGATTCCAGATCTTGCTCCCAGTTCATTTGGCACTTCTGCGATACATCTATGCTTCAAGTCCCAGGTGTGGCTGTTGCTGAAGCAAGCGAAGACTAAGCCAGATTTAAATCCGCTAGCTCAGAGTCAAACACAGCTGCCACCAGGACAGACTTCAGCCTCTAGACCTTCGATAAAAAATGCAGCAGGTAGCTCAGGCTGAAGTCTGCTGCTGCATTGTTATCAGTACCAAGCTAGCCACTTTAAAACTAGTTCTCTTAGGGCTACAAGAACTTCAGTCATATTGCCACAAAACCAGAGATCACAGCCTTAGCCATCTTGCTGTCGCATACGTCATTCTTCAAGAAACGGCCCGCCTCATTAGTGTGAGTCAGAATATGAAAGGGGATCAAAAGTCTCCTGCTAGCATCTCTCTGCAGCTGTCTTCCTTGTGTTTACTGGATCTGTTATTTCACTGTGTAGCAGGATTCCAGGAAACCTTATGCCTCTATATAAACTCATCAATGTCTACAGTATATTTGCATGCAAAAATTTCTTATCTTTATCTTCTCAGAAGAGACTGGATAATCTTTAGTTTGATGAATCAGATCTTATCACATTGGTTTTACTCATTCAGTATGAGTATGTGGTTTACAACGACGTGTTTTTTTCATTCAGCTTTTAACAAATGGTTCCAATTCAGCAAAATCTAATCAGGATAATCTCCAGAACTGTCCTTCAACCACAGTGTTTCTTGCAAGCTGCTAATCTCAACACCTGTTTAATATATAAAACATCTTGCTGTTCAACACCTTAGCATATCATAACATAATTGAATTAAGTAACTATAAACTCTAAAAAGGACCAGCTAATCTCCTGGTTATCGATAACAGGAACCTAGATCCCTGTTAGTTCTAGAAAACAAACAAAACAAAAACAACAACAACAAAAAGAATTAAAGAAATTATTTATTTTACCAGTGTAAATTTTTCTATATATAATTTGTTCTGAGACAAATTACCAATTCCATCAACAACTTTGGTAAATTTTGCATTAAATTTCTCAAATACTCTAAACCATTTGTTAGTTCATAAGTTCTAGTTAGCATACAATTTAATTAGTTATATTGTGAAAATTGGGTAATCTTACAACTAGTGCATATGAGGATTCGTTAGGTATTCCACCAGTTCACCAACATAACTATTAAAAATTCACCCATGACTGACACAAAGCTTGCTTACTCTGATTTATTTAATGCTAGACTGGTCCAATAAGCTTCAATTGGTGCACTCACGACTGCATCAAACAGAACTTCCTGGATCAATTCTTTATCACCTATTACAATACATTAAAATGAGTAAACATATGTGCATACAGTAATTTTTGTTAGACGACCAAATAATTATTTTTTTACACTGTACTACATTTTATCTGTAATCTGCATTCAAAATTTTTGCACTATTAAGCATTTACTATGTTATATTACATGGTATTACCACAATGCATGTTTTCATATATCATTTAATTGCACTAACAACAATTTTAGATTAAAAAACAAAATATAATTCTCCACTTCATCTAACACACCCATGTACATGTTATCTAATGCTCGCATTTGCACAACATAAGGTTAAGACAATTAGATCTACTAACAGTCACAAAAGCTCTACATGTCTGCAAATAGACAAAACATGCACTTACCCATCTAATTTTTTTTATTCTGCTTTGCAGTTCAGAAATGCTAATTGCATACACATTCTCCCTCAAATACTCCTGAAATTTCTGGCATATTCTTCAGAGGCGTGATCCAAGGATTGATTCAGACCAATCCTATTTAACTTATAAAACCAGATGGAGCAATAATATTGCATAATAGAGCTACATCATCTGAACAAAAACTTGCATGTTTGGTTCAGGCATATTACTTACCATAAAAGTCAGAAATTTGTATCATCAATATCTTTATTGATACCCTGGAGAAAGCTCAACACCAAATGCAATTCCAAAGTGACATCAACCAAGCAATCCAATCTCAATTTATCGCTGTTTAAACTAAGTAGCTTTGAATTTTGCAGAAGGTTCAGTACAACAGTTTTCAGCTGAGATGAAGCCTATGACATGCATACTTAACAAAATACTTGCATTGGAGCAATGGCTCTTTTCCGGTGAGGTAGCGTTTAATTGCTTCTAACTGAGTCATTAGACGGTGCTCAGGATGTAAGTCAGTGTTGCAATAGGACCTGTGAATATGTCATCAAAACATCAAAATGTTAGTATGTATAAGCATGATGTCTCTTTGTGTTTGAACATAAAGAATGGGGCTCTGCAAGCACAAACCATAGGAAACCAAGAAGGGTAACAGACACCAATTTCATGCTTTGTTTAAGGCTCACCATTCATCTGCTAAAGATACATCAGGGTGTTCTAAATCATGTAAACCTGTAACAGGAATAATAATGGGTTATTTAGGGAGCAGTCTGGGTAACAGATGGTTATTTACATACACTCCATAACATAAACTCTTCCTTCTTGGAAAGTGCATTATTACCACAGTGTAATAAATTACAGTAAATGATGTTCAAATACACTTTAGGGTCTAACAAGCTGGCAAAAGCCAACTAAATCAGACCTGAAACTGAAAAGGTAGGAAAAACCTTTTCTGTGCTGATATGTTTAACTCATACAAATTGCTCACATAATATATTTGAAGTTCAGAAGAAAACTTGAGCAAAGAGAAGTACACAATGGTAAAAGACTCCTATTCGTACTACCTCCTTCTATTTGGCTAGTAAAGTTCTTTATGCTAAAGTACATACTTCTCATTCAATGAGAGTTGTTCTCTTTCTCTTTTCAAAATAAACCAACAAACCTCTTTAAAAAGAACAATTCCCTCAAAACTTAAGCACACAGCCCATGAACACAAACAGCAATTTACTGGATCGTTCAGAATAGGTTTATTGTGCTAATAGGTCCTCAAATGCTTGTAAATAAAAACTATATCATTAGTTATACAGCACAATAAAAATGTACTTTGGCAATTTTAAAATCTCTTAAAACACTTATCAATAGACAATAAGCAAACAGGGTTCAGAAGGCAGGGTCTGGGTTTAAAACCCCTAAGTACATAACAAACAATGACAGCTACAGTGATTAAGGAAAGCAGAGAAGTCAAAACTAGAACTACAATTACCGTCCTTGGGGAGGATAGTGAGATGTCAGTGAAGGTAAGAGTGGGAGCAAGGGAACAGTTATGGCTGTGTTAACATTTCTAGTGATGTATCTGGGAGAAGATATCAGACAGACTGGCTGAGATGTATGGCTGGATTAAAAAAAAACAGGTGAGAGGTACGTTGGGAACAGTTTGGAGAGCAAGCAGCTCCATGTCTCCTGCTGTCCACTTGTTCTATCAAGACATGTATTTTCTGTGCAAGTGACTCAAACTTTAAAGTATTTCTTTTTACATCTCTCCTGGGAAAAAGAATGTACTAATGTCCCAAAATACAGGTGAGGAATAAAGACCTGAAGAAATTAACTATCTTGCTTAACATCACTGACAAAACAAGCAGCAGAACTGAAAGTGGAGACTTTAGCATAAAATCAGGAAGCATTCCGCTACTGAAACATCTTTTGCTCAGCAACTGCTAAAACTTCTCAATCCTCTCTTTGCTCTGCTGAAATGTCTCTGCTGTTCCTTCATCTTCCGGAATCTTTGGTTTTGATCTTTTTGCCAAACAACTTCATCACCACTCACAGTTGACTCCTCCACTCATTTTAATTGTGGACTTATCAAAAAGTAAAACCATAAAGAAAGAATAGTTTTTCCCTCAGTTGCTTCTGCTGTTATTATAAAAATGCAAAATGTAAATCTCTGTAGATAGTGCCCAAAGTAGTTACAGCTCTGTAAGACTTCATGATGTATACTCTGTGAACAAAAAAGCCATATCCAGTGCTCTTAGTGGTCATTTCATTCACAAAACACAAAAAAATAATTAAAATTGGATCCTGAGTGATTCTCTGGAGCACTGAGAGAGGACGGAAGACAATGCCCATCTAAAGACGATTCACAAACAGTCTGACTACGCTAAATAGAAATGAGGGAAAAAAATCCCATGAAGTAGAAGATTTCTAAAGAAAAAAAAAAGTCTAATTCTCTTACGGAATCTACAGACAAACATACAAGCTTTAGGTCTACCAAATCAACAATAAAACTACTGTATAAGTAACATGAGAAGGAAGGTATCTTACCTTCTTCTACGGTTACATTCCCTCTGAAGAAATATTTTCCATGTCCTCTAGAGAGAGCCACACCTAAACTGTGCAAAGAAATAAAGCAGACCTTGAAGTCTGTGAGACAAACAATAACAGATATTCAGAACTATTTTAATTTCTA
The DNA here is from genome assembly GCF_009769465.1 of Tauraco erythrolophus. NCBI lineage: Eukaryota > Metazoa > Chordata > Aves > Musophagiformes > Musophagidae > Tauraco > Tauraco erythrolophus. Next base: position 15,314,044 of record NC_141476.1, read on the forward strand.
ACATTTCCAGCTAATGTACTACGATTACCTTTAAAGTTGTTTGTTTCCAAAACTTCACTGATCATATTTATTGTTCAACTAGCTGCTTCAATGCTGTTTCAGTTCTGATGTGCCTGCAACAATCAGCTCTATTTATGTGTGCTTAGAGGTGCAGTAAACCATTATTCTCTGGCAAACTAATAAACAAGTCCCTCTAAGCTCACTGCTGTTCACCCAGCATGAGATTTCTTCAGCTGAGCCTTGAACATGCCCGTGGCCGTACAATGGAGACAATTTTTCATAAATCAGACTAAGCTGTTGAGAAACGACATAAGCGTGGGAATCAATGGAGCTACTGAGAGGAAAGAATTTCATATGCGACAACAGCATCATGACTCCTCCTGGACTCATTTTTCTGATTTGTATTTTCAGCTAGTTTAACTTTTTCACCTTGACTTCAGCTTCACAAACTCTCAAGAATTATGCACCTAGTTTTGGGTTAGTTTTTAGTCTACCATTTAAACTATTCAAGTTTAATGAATTGGCTGGGGGATCCTATGTCTCTTCTCATTAGACACAGAATACCTTCTGGCATTCAGTCATTCAAGAGGATTATATCAGGCTAGGAACCTGCCGGGAATCAGTAAGGCTGAAACTGCATGGACTGATACTTCAAGTACATGCAGAGGCGCCAACTCCAAGAATGTACCTACTGCAATCAACGACTCAATCTGGAAACGCGCTGAACACTACAGTTTATATTTTGATAAATGTTGCCCTTGCTGTCTTCCTGGATCTATACTCCTACCCATCAAAACTAGATACAGACCATGCTGAAAAAGGTAGGACCATTTTCCAACTATAACTCTGCCCTGAGAATCAGAACTCACACTGCTTGTATATATGTAGCTTCATATCCGTTTACTAAACAGGATACGAATGATGGTGTCACAGGAAAAAAAAACATACAACAAAATCAAACAACAAAAACCCTCACAAAATTAAAAAACACAACAAAAAACTAGCCAAAACAAGCAAAAAAAACCCCACTGAGTTTTCTATCCATGTGTGAATTTTAACTAGAATACACACATGCATTAGAGATCAGAGAAATGTGCCTATATTTTCTCTATGTGGAAATACAGCTCAAGTTCTGTGAAATGGTTCCATTGAAGAAAATTTCAGTTGAGTATTGCAACTGTCAGCCATCTGCTTTAAACATAAGATACAGTTAGAATTCTTTTATTAATGGATTATTTCTAATTCAAATATGGGCATTTTTAAAGTGACTTCCTGTCTTTGTTTTCTTTTTTTTTTTTTTCCTCCTAAAATGTATGCCAAAATAACACGGCTGACTTACTCAGTTTTAGTTACACAAATACACTGAAGGTAGTTCAGAGAAACAAAATATCCAAACCTCAAATTGGGAGTGAAATATTATCTCATTTTACATTACATTTTTGTTGTGGGAAAAAAAATCAAAATGGGGCTCAATATGTAGTTGCTTAAATGGATTATAGTATTTATAGCTCTCCAAGTACTTGCAAAAGCCTTTCGTTCAATGTAAACCTCAACTGAATATTTTTTTAATGAAACGTAAGCCATGACAAACACTGAGTTTGCCTGTGTGAGCTTGCACAAACTTTCCATCCCTGGAAAAGCTGAAAGGAATGCTGGTAGGCTCCTTTTCCTTGCTATTTTCAGCATTGTCCAGGGATATTTCATTGTCAACTTTTGCTGATGAGCTTTTAATGAGTTCACAAGCTCTGTACAAATGCAAGTCCAATGATTCTGATGAAAAGTCCATTTATTATGGTCGGCTCTACCTGAATGGAGTACCCTTGATGTCTGTATAATAGTAGTCATTTGTCATCACCAAAACCCGCTTCTAGATTCAGAACAAGAAAGTCAGAAGAGGAGGGGGGAAGAAGTTAGTAAGCTATAACAAATGTACAAAAGATCAAGTGGTTAGTCACTGATAAAATTACAAGCAATGTTTAAGTTCAGTGAGTGGAAAAAAAAAACCTGCAGTTAATCATCTTTACGGTAATCTTAAAAAAAAAAATTAAAATTAACTGCTTGCTTTATACTTAGTTGGAATAATATTTTATACATTGTACCCCTTTGTCCACTGTCTTCTTCACTTCCATGGAGAATTTCCCTGTTTTCCGATTCACCATTGCATTTCGGAGCTGAAATGAAGAAATGTGTGTCAATTTCTTTGTTTGCATTTTCTGTAATTCTTTCAACTCTGAGCTCTCTGGTATACTTCTTTGGTCTAAGCAGTACTGAATTTTCTTAATTTCTTCATTTTCAGTAGTTCTAGTACAGACTATACAACGCCCTCACAGATTTTACTGTTGACTGTATAGGCCAAGACTCCTGTTGCACAAATTCAGGCAAGTTGCTGAGGTACATAAAATAGGACCTCTCATCATCCTCTATAGTGAAATAGCTCTTTGTGTAGTAATCTGGATCTTATGTAGGATAAACATTGTGATTACCATTTTTCAGTTACTGCAAAGGAAGATAAGGACTAAATAAGTTCCCAGCCAGATTTAGCTGAAGATAGACCAGGGCTCAGTATTTAAACACATCAACAATTACACATATAACAACAAATCAAAAAAGAGAAAACTCCACTTACCCTACTATTCATTCTGCTACTGCTTGACACTTTACATTGGGCTGCATCCTAAACTAGCACCAGAAACTGCATCCTAACTGCATCAGAAATCAGATCTAGCAAAAGAATGACAGTCCATTTGATCAGCAACCTGTTCCAATGAGAACACACAGCTGCAGTGCTCTGTGATTTCCTCTGGTTGTCCATGGGTGTCCGGGCACCCCTTGCAACGTAATGAATTTTATCTCTGTAATGGAAGCCCTAGGTCAGTTATAGCTTTAAGATTTGGCCTGGAACTCTCCTTCTCAAAGTCACTCTTTTAAATCCCTTTCAAAACCTTTTTAAATCCCCTTCAAAACCAGGTTTCATTACTATATAAACCGAAAACTCATAGCAGCTAGGGAAAACAGAAAATAAATGAAAAAGGGTTTATATGCAATGATCTACCTGCTGCTCTGCAAGTTAAATCTGTTACTTTTTAGATTACCACAAACAGTGTTTTTCAGTACTTTTATTCTAGCCTCTACATGAGCTGCAGGCTCCCAAATCTGTGCTGCAAAGTCCCTTACCCATCACCTCTAAAAAGTCTTCCCTTAGCGCACCTCTTTGCTCCCTAGGAAAGAATAGCCTTCTCCCAGAGGACACCAGTTGACACAGCAGCTCTCTTAGGTGAACATGCCATGCTGATGAAGAGTAAAAAAAACAACAACTGTCCACAAGGTCTATAAGCCAAAATGACCTGCGGCATCCCTACCAATGAGTACACACTACCCTAACACAGCTGGTTTGAGAGCAAAGTCTCTGGGCTGAAACTGAAGAATGACAAGACACATTTTTTAAGAAATCCTCAGCCTTAGTGTTCTGAATTTGCCTATTTATCTGTTCAGAACTTTAGGGAAGAAATAAGAAAGTTACTGTTTAGGAGTTATACCATCCATATATGGAAGCATTTTATTTGAATGCTTCTAGATTCAAGAACGGAAGAAGTGACTTCTTTTGCTTATGTTTTTAATTAACAGAACAGATGCAGAAAGGTGGTTGTTTCAGGATATTTTCAATTACAAAGCGAAATTGCTATACTTGTGGGATTTTTTTTGCAGTGAGAAGCACCCATAAATCTTTCCTAGTTTTAATTTTCATTCAATAGGAAAATCCACTATCGCTAATCAATGTGCACTCCCTCTTCAGGCATATTCAAAATGCAGAATACTATTGACAAAACTAGCAGTCTTATGTCTCTCCTACTGCTTATCTATCTGAACACAATTTTGGATGTCGTGTTCTTGCTGAATAAATATCTTCTGTTCTGTAGTACCTTACGCCAGATTGGGCAATTCAGTTAGATTTTAATGAAAAATTGAGAAGACAGTCATATTCATGCAGGCTTCTTGAGTTAGTAAGAAGTGAAAAGAGAATGACCAAACCTGCCAGTGCAATATCTGGTTTTATTTCAATGAACAAGTCAAGCATAGCTGACCTATCAAAAAAAGAGCAAACTTTGCAGCTCTTTAAATTTCATTCTGGGGCATCTAGATTTAAATTAACAGTCTTACTCTTCTGTCAGTGAGTGTAAAAGAATAATTTTTAGCTGGAGGCATGTATAAAATAAAGCATATATTTTAGTGTAGATTTTTTTAACAATGCATAATAGGCAATTCTGGAAATATTTTCCCATTTTAAGTTTTGTGGTTTTGGACTTGGAGAGCTGGTCTTAATTAACCATCTACTTTCTAACATTTACAGAACAGTTCCATTTATCTTTAACATGGTTTTCATTTTCCTCCTATTCGTGCCTGCAGTTGTCTAAGACCCATTCCTCCCACAAGCCTCAAGCAAGTCGTAGATTTACTATAAGGGCCTCCAAACCCTCAGTAGTGTTTAAGATCAAGTCTGCATGTGGGATATCGAATTTTACTTTTCTGCTTTTTTTTCTTTTGCTTGCTGTGATTACATTTCTTGGCTTTGTAATCTGGTTTCTCAGCTCTTCTGCAGAAGAGCCCTCCTCAAATGCATAAAATAAGTACTGCCTCAGTTGGCTTCAAGCCCCAAAACATTCATTCATGGTCTTTTTTATTTTGAAAAAAAATATTTCATTCAGCTAGAAATTATAATAGAAGAATTTTAAGAAGTGAGTTAATGAGAAAAATGTTTCTGTCCAAATTGAAACTTCTTGCCTTTGGTACTGTGTATTCCCAAACTTTGCTGGAAGAAGACTGTCAGTTTAATAAGCTGATGCTAAGATTTCTATTTCTAATAAAATGCAGTAACAGCAAGATAGCAGGTATTATTAACCTAGAAAATGAACTGATTAATATATAATTACACCAACTCTGTTTCATCGTGAAAAAAATTCTAACCCTAATTCTGCCACCTTTGCCTTATTGGATGACTAGAGAAAACTCACTTCTTCACCTCTTCAGAGTAATAGGCATTATTACTCCTTCAACTAAACATCTTCTAAACAATTGCCAACAACCCAGTTCCACCGCTATAGTATGAGATCATTCTATATTCTTGGAAAACTATGTAACCATTAAATTAGTGTGGTAAAAAGTAAGAAAATATCTTAATCAGCTTCCTTATAAGTGTTTCATGGGAGAAAAATATACCAGTAGTAGTCTATGTTATTAAAAGCAGCTACATGAATACATTAATTCTTTTCCTCTACAGTTGAATAAACAATGCTTTACTACCCAAACTTGGAAAAAAACAAGAACATCAAATCCAAGGCCTTGAGTGAAGCAGAGCCACATGTAGCTCTCAAGTCAATAAGTTACTTCACAAAGTTTTAACTCTCCTACACAATATTCATCATTTTCATTCAAAATTAACGATATTAAGGAATTGTCTATTACAAAAGATTAACAAAAATAACACACTTTTTTTTCACACGTATTTGGATCCTCACATCAAAAAAGTTGCATAAAGAGATGGATTTCATTACAATAATCTACAGAACTTCCTTCAAATTCCATTCTTTTTCTAGCTTTAACGCTAATAATGACACGGCTTGTAGATGCAATATTACTTTATTTCATATCTCCTTTTTTATTCTTCTATTAGCATTTCTGACTGCCAGCCCCTCTGAAGGTCTCAGTAACATGGTATAAATGATTTCCATATTATTTCACACAAACACAAAAAACTTGTAATGATATACCCCACTTACTTTTAAAAATAGCTGTACAAATATTATTTGTTTGACATTGCATTTTTTCCTATTTAGATACTTGCATGAAGGTCTCCATTCGTGTGTGGCATTACTGAAGTATTAGGACAACATTTGGAATGTTAATACATTTTTCTACAATATTTAGCCTGCTGTTTTTTCAGAAAACACTTGGTGGGTAATCATCAAACAGTAGATGTGTAGGCTGTTTTATAATACTGTCGTGGTTTAGGCTGGCCAGCAACTAAACGTCACACAGCCGCTCGCTCATCCTCCTCCAAGTCTCAGGGGATGGGGAAGAGAATTAAAGGGGAAAAGGGAAAGAGATCCGCAGGTTGAAACAAGAACAATCTACTAATAATAATATATGAAAATACATATATATATGTATAATGATAATAATATATGCAAACACTGATGCACCGTGCAATTGCTCACGACCCGGTTACCAAAGCCCAGCCCGGCCCATACTAATGATCCCGAAACAGATAAGTCCCGACACTGCAACCCCAGATGAGCCAGAGGCCCGAAAAGAGAGCGAGAGAAAGACAGCACTTCCAGAGTCCAAAGAGTGAGAGCCCTGGAAGAAAAAAAGCCCTTCTTTCCAATCAACCCTCATTTTTATACTGGGCATGACGCTGCATGATATGGAATACTTCATTGGTCAATTTGGCCCTCAATCCTAAATCTAAAGTTCAAATCATAAGGGGAGTTGTGGACCCCCTGTCCCGCCTATGCTCCCCCCCAGCCTGTTGTGCTCCTGCACACTGGCAAGAACACGGCAGCTGAAAAGTCCTTGAGGTCTCAGTGCCAACTATAAACATCAGTGAGTTATCAGCGTTCTTCTCATAATGAAACCTAGATTAAACCCAAAACACAGAGCTCTTCTAGCTGCTAAAAAGAACTAACTCTGTCCCAGCTGAAACCAAGACAAATACCTATCTATTGGGGGATTATTTATCAAAGAACACCTACTTATTCAGGCACGCACTAGTGAATTATTAGCATTAATAGATGGGCATCATTCAAGGAAGTCACTATAACACACTTGTAATATATGTGAGTACTGAAAATTGTGTTTACTGCTGCTCCAAAGCGACAATAAAATATTTAGGGTTTTTCTATTATGTATAAATACTTACCAAAATTAATTTCAATTACGATTTATCTATTTTTTTACTTTTACATATTGGGCAATGGGCCTGGATCTTTTCTACAATGGTAATGCTCAATTGAGTCTATTTGTAATGTAGATTAACTTCTTTTCTCCTTCAAAAGATGAAAATATTGAAAAGGTCACTTGTTTCTCTGTTATAATTAAAAAATACTTTTAAACAAACTTTTTCTTAGGTGAAAGGGAAAGAATCAGATAAAATGTACGTATGTATCTTTCATCAAAATTTCAAATGCAACTTTTTGCAGCCTATACATAGAAAAAACCCGATTTTTGCTAGAAATTTTGAGAAAAGGTGACAGAGCTTAGGGGTCTCAAACAAAGGAAATACTCACAAAGAGATGAATTTGGACTTTTTGCTTTCATATATATTCAGATAGAATCTCAATTATAAATAAAACTTAATTTGCAATGTCATAGAAATAGTTCAATGTTACATTAACTGAACCAATGAATTTCTACTAAGATTGATTAAAAATGAGGGATTAGAACCATAAAAATTAAGCAGAGAAAGTATTAGAAGAAATAAAATGGGAAAAGACAAACCAAAGCGAAAAAATAATAATAAAAAAAATCATGAAGGTTTAAAAGCTGTATTTAATTACAGCAATAACATTTGAAAGGAGAGAGGAGATTTTAAAAGGTCATTTTCAGAGGAACAGGTTGAGTAATACGTGATCAAAGATAAGAGAAAAGGCAAGGTACAAAATATGAAGTCAATGTGATTGCCAAGATTGCAGAAGGCTGCTACGGTATATGAAAATCTAATTAGGAACCCTTAAATAGCATATGCACACAAAACTGCACAAAGCTATACAAGAAATATTTTTAAAAGTTTCAGTGTGCACTCCAACACAAAACTTTATATAAGGAAGTAAGATGGCCTCCAAGGAGAGGATGAGGACAATCTATCACCTGATGAAACAGACACTGCTTAAAACATAAATGAACTGTTCCACTATTCACAAAGGGGGTGGAGAGAGGGAGGAATGCAAGATATATATTTTGTAAGGGAGAAGGAAAATATAGACTTACGTCAGAACAGGGATCAAGAAATTAGTACATCTGAAGACTGACAAGACTCTAGGGGCAAATGTACGTGATCCATCCCAGATTTCGGAAGGACATGACAAAGTAAATATGGGAACCTTCCATGGATATATTCAAAACCTCTCTGCAACAGCAGAGGTATGAGGGACTTGAGAGAAGCTAACACAGCACTGACATTTGAGAAGGGATCGAGGAGACATCTATGAAAAATACAGACATGCAGTCGTGACTTTGGCAGCAGGGAACTTATGGGAAAAACTAAATTACAGGATAGCAAGGGGAACACCTGGAAAGTTACGATTTAATTAAGGACAGTCAGCACAGATTCACACAAAACGACTCATGCCTAACAAATCAGATTTATTGAGGAAGTAACAGGAAGACCAGGCAAAGGTTAAGCCATGGACATAAGGAAAGCTTTTGATACAGTACTGCAGAAAAGGCTGAGCCTGCGAGGTAAGAAAGAATAACTTAAAGAGTGAAGTACAGAGTAGATGGAGTACTGAAAAACGAGTTTAATGGGAAGGATTGTGTGCATAACAGCTGATAGATACAGAACGCATACTTCTGCAGCTACCCATATGTCTGAAATTAGGAGTTTGGAGTGAATCTGTGCTCCGAACAGAGGTCAAAGAATCCAATTTTGTTTATTTGTCTGATGTTTTTTGATTTGTACGTTAAGGAAAACAGCTCTCGTTACTTCCATTAAGGAAAGAGGGATCTCATGGAAAGAAGTTAAACTCATTCCTTCATTTCTGAGTTTCAACAGTTGTCTGGGCCAGCCCTTAAGAGAGATTATATTCCCTTCTCCAGAACTATATTTGCTATCCAGCAAAAATACACAATGGGATGCATGGAGAATGGAAGGGTGGTGAGTTTTACAAAGATACCAAGAATCTGTCTTTGTGGTATATACGTATGTAAGGGAGAATCAATACAAAATAGTTATAAAATTCTGAATGAAGTAAAAGGGGCTATTGCCGTTCCCTTCCTGAGAGCAGTCAGGTGGCCTAATGGCTACTTAAAACAGCTTCCAGGTACAGTAGTGGGATGCAACAATGTCTTTGGACAGTTTTAAAACACACCACTTACCACATCATCTCTGTCTTCCCACTCAACCTCAGAAAGATCCACACTGCTGTAGTTGGGCTTTCTTCGTTTCTTCCCCTCTTCATACTGGCATAAAAAGGGTGAAATATTTAGCACGTCCTGTTTTATTTGCACAAAGATTTTGTATCAGAAGGTTTTTTAAAGTGCTGGACGCATGCTGATTGTATGCAATACACATAACAGTAGGTAGCTTAATCCATACAAAGTGCACCACATTGCTGCACAAATGTTATCTGTGAACTAAAAACCTACATCACACACGATTATTTGCATGATCTCTCGCCACGACACTAAGCTTTTCTTGATGGACACACTGGGAAGTCAAACTCAGCAGTTGTGCCGCCTTCTCTCCATATGGAAAATACATGGAACCTTGAGCTTGTAGTTCATGTTAAATGTCTCAAACTAGCTCTTTCAGCTGTACAGGAAGTTATATTTACTATAATCTTATCAACAAAATGTTTACCCATTTCTCTTTAAACAAGATAAGATGCAAGTCGTGGGAAGTATGGTGTTAACATTTGCTGATACTACATTTTATCTACAACTTCAAGGGGGGAAAAGTAGTATATTCATAATGATAATTTATAGGGTTTTATCACTAGTCACTGTTACACTGTAAATCGCACATTTAAAATAAACATTCTAGTGACAAATTCATTTGACACTGATGTGTTTATACAGTAGGAAATTCTGCCCTCTGCTGAACATTCAAAATCAGAGAGCCTACTAGTGTAAGAACAAAAACCTTATTCTGGAAGAAGATCAGTGAATAAAGCACTAACAGGTTAAGAAAAATTATGAGAATATATTTGAAAAAAATACAGTCTGGGAGAGGATCAGTGCAATGTGAAATCTGGTCTTTATCTTTTATGATGTATATAAGTGGGAGGGAAAGCCACAAGTCTTCCTATGAAGTACGACAGGAGACATTAAGACAGTTATTTCCATTCTGACTTTTTCCTCTTTAAATTAAAAGATTCTCATGTGAATCCCACAGTTGCTTTTGTAGACCAGTGTATATAAAAATAGGCATGACAAAATCTTCATGAAGAACAACAAGCTTTTAAAAATATTGACACTGGATCATAATCACAAAGAGATTTTGAGATATTGGTACCGCTGTAAAGTTTCTTCTAGCACAGGTTTCACTGAGCCTCCTTAATTTTTGCTCATAATAACTTGGATGCTTCAATTATTTCTACACATGATTTTTTTGAGAAACTATGTGGGATAAAATCCTGAGTCGATTCTCATTCTTCTTTTGAATAACAAAAACTCCTAGCAACTCTGTTGGTGTAAGTCTTCGACTAAGTTCTGAGAATTCCTGCAGATGCAATTGAAGAGTACTTTCATGTGGTTTTCTTGCCTCTCTGCTAGAAACCACCATTCTTGTAACAACAAGGTTATCTATTTCTGGGCTAATGCTATTCAACAGATGGTTAGAGAGATGTAAAGAATTTCTGCTTTCAGAACATGCTTATACACTAGACTGTGAATTTAAGCAGCTCCGTGCTACAATTAATTCTTGCTATATGATAGCTCTGATAGCCAAACAGATAACTATACCCAAATACTGAAGTACAAAATTTGCAGCCAATGTGGTTAAATCTCCCAAGAATAAAATATGAGAGGATAACGTCCAGTTCATTAGCAGGGCTTGATTTCTGTAGCTGTGTTTTGCGAGCCTTCCATTATGACTGCAGCTCTATCAATATTATCTTTAATCTTTACAAGGAGTAACTATGTCTACTCTCTGTGGCTGCACCAACTAACTAAGCAAATCTTTGATCTGATTTAGTCATTCTAGTACAGAAATAGTTACAGTCAAGCTCTGAAATACTGAGAGCTGAAAAGTGTTACATAGAAGTTAGCTGGGTTCATCTGAGTAGAGCAAACAGCTCCTGTACTGGTTCCAATGTTTAATTACATCTTTACTCACAGATGTTGAAGAGCTTCTGGGCTATACTGCATTCTCAGGCACATGTGCAAATCCTTACTTGAGGATTCTTTCATGAAGATATTACCTTACTCCCAGCAGTAAATTTACATATCTTTATGCTTATGTAACTAGGGCCAAAAACATAAATGCAAGTAGATCAAATATAAAATACTTCATAACACTACTGTTCAATTGGCCATTCTTCTCTGGCTTCTTTCTAGTTTTATTGCTTAACTGATTTCTTAGTAAAAACTATTCATGGACATGGAAGCAATTCACTAGCTTCTAAAAATGATATCTATACCTTTTTTTCTGGTAGCAAACCTAATTTAGCTTTCTATCTCTGAGACTCCAGGGTGAACTGTAAAATACTGATTGAAGGCTAAAGCCAAACCCATCTGCAAGATTACTATACAGCATTGAAACAAGTTGTTAAGGGACCCACTGGGAAAGCTAGAAACTAGGAGCTCTACCAAATTACTCTGATTTAAGTGCATGAGGAAAAGCTAGAATTAAATTGTGTGTTGTTAATCTACTTTGGTCAGCATAAAACGTGTGGTGATATTATATAGTAGTTAATCCTTGGGGGGGAGGGGGGAGGGGAAACAACTAAAAATTTTTAAATATCTGGACTGCAATACCAGAATCTTTTAGTCTGCTCAAAACTACATGATAGCTTCAACGTATTTTTGCTTGTGGAAAGAAAACGGGAAATTATTTTGTTTGGTAGTCAGAATGAGCTTTATCTTACTCAGTATCTTTTATTTGAGGCTTGCCAAATTCTTATAGCACTGGATGATTCAAACAACGTGACGTGTACTGTCTACAGACTGAATCACGTTTTTTCACCACCCCCAATACAACCATTTACATGTGCCATTATTAAAGCCTTTGCTTTGATATTTTATTTATTTATTTTTTTTAACACGAGCAGTCCCAAACCAGCTGCATTGAATATGACCTGCCACGTGTTTATAAAGTCAGAGTGTAGCAATCTGATCACAGAGGGAGCAAGCTACATCTTAACAGCTGCAAGCCTTAGGTCTAAGGTGATTGGAATTTCTTAAACGTGCTCCATCTGGATAACGGGGAGGTAGGAGAGCGTAAGTTGCTGCGATAGCAGCCTTGGAAGAGTCAATAAATTTATGGAACTTGCTTAGCCACTCTTAGGGAATCATCTGTGAGAAAATGTCATAGCAAGAAAGCATCTACTAAACAACAACCAAAAGCTAGAGAGGTAAAATAATTTCAAGGGAAAGCTATTCCTTGCCAAACTACTATCCTATGTACAAAAGTAAGGAATTGGGGAACTAAAAATACTCCTCCAATTTTAAAATGGAGCATCAATCAAGTTTCACTTTTTTGGATTAGTTCTTCAAAATTAGGATAACGTATTAATCTAAACAGGATTTGAGAATGATCCCAATTTTTTTTGTTTAGAGGAGACAAACTTGAACATATGCAAATATGTTCTGCTAAGCTTGAATTTTACATAATTGAATACACAACACGATTGCATGTATAATTGTAACTCACATAAAGCCATCCTGTTAAGGTATGCTTGTCTACAAAGTTTGATAGGGAAGGTTGAATGAACAAATACCAGAGGAAAAGCATCATTAACTAAACCCCCACACTTTTCCATACAGTTTTAAATAAACAGACACAGACTGAACACACTGTCATTGCAATTCCCTGGTCTAGCCAGTTATCAGCTACCTCCCTGCTTTAAGATTCTAGACACTAGTGTTACCACTTATTATGGTCTAGTGTAGCTCTGATTGACATAACGCACAGACTGTTGCTCTTTGAATGGAAACTGCATTGAACCTGACTTTACATGGTCAATAAAACGTCCAATACTGGGACCTTTACCAGAAACCCATCCCAGCATAAATTCCTACTGAGTCACACCATTCTTTATTGAGGTGACTGTTCAAGGGGAAAGCTCGGTTTACACCAACTTTAGGAGCAGAATCATCTGTTTCTGTCACTAGTCCTTCACACATTCTTCTTTGCTCTTTGCATAGAATACGGCAGGAGTACGTTGCTGCTTCCTTTCCTGGCGCCAAAGGGGGACACATCCCCGAGTGAGGCACTTCTCCAAAAAGAGCCACGATGCTCTATGTGCATAGAAAGGAAGGGGATGGGGGCACGCACTTCCTACTTTTCAATAAGGATTGTAGTAATTTCAAATTGCAAATTCCTTTGAATATAGATTAAGTCCCTCAAACGTTAGTCCTTTAATAAAATAATACTTCTATAATAAAATGCTTAAATACTACGGGCTAAAGACAAGATCATGGGAAATATAGTGGAAGGTCATGAGAAGTCAGGGGAAGAGATCACTTCAATAGACTGATTCATACTCTAACATTAAAAAAAAAAAAAAAAAGTTAAAAATTCCTGTCACTGCTTCACCTGTTTATATAACATCACCTGCAGTGACTGAGCTTTCATTCACCATGCACTACATAGCTCCGAAATATTCTGCCTGGGGATACATGTGAAGCAGCATCCTATCTCAATGGAAATCACTACTGCTTGGCTTTTAAGCTCTTTATTTCATTTGGATTTTTCTTCCTGAAAGATAATCCTGATTTGTCTTTTGTGATACTTTTGTTTCATGATGTGCAGCCTCAAATAATCTTTTATTGATCTGCACTTAATCTTGAATTTGTAGAACACTCATAGGTGTCCAGTCAAAACCAAAGTTGCTTTCTATACAAAGCTACTTATTTTATTATTAAAAAAAGGTAACATCTTTATTTTCTCAGGAAAATAGGAAGAATAGCTTCCCTTTCCAAAGAGAGATTTTCATGACAAGCTTATTATTTAAGATGTTGATCCAGAAGTTCCTAGGTTATGGTTGGCCGTAGAAAACAGTTATTTTGGACCGATCTTTCATGCCAGATGGCAGTGAAAACTGCCACAGTACAAAATTTGCAGAAATACTGCAGAGAAAAGCTGACAACAGGAGCCATGTCATTCGTTACGGAAAAGAGAATAATGCAATCTTAGGTTTCCAGACAGAGAAAAAGTAGGAAAAATTAGATGTACCATGTGCCCAGAAGAACACTCTAGCAAAGTAATAGAAGAAAATAATTCTCAAGCCACATGTATTTAAATTACTCTATTTACACTCATAACATATGCATTTGCATTAAAAATGCTGTAGTAATGTTTAAATTGATGAAACAAAATATGGAAATACACAGGGTGAGGTAAAAGCAACTAAAAAACCAGCTTTAAGTCACGCACCTACAGACTAGACAGAGTACACTGGCTGAGCTCACATTTTCAGGTGGATTGCAGTTGATTAGCAATGCAACATGTATGTGATTTACTCCTCTGAAAAAAACAACCCCTCTATTTAGGATTTTATTTGCATTCTCCGGACCTTATCATTTGGGATTATGTAAAACTGGCAGCTGCTTATAATTATTTGGGGTTTGAGTAGAAATAATTAAAAACATCTGCCTTTATCTTAATACTACCAGACTTAAACCCATGAGCTCGGTTATACCTAACTTCAAAGCCGAAAGCAAGGAATAAAAGAAAGCTTCACATATTGCTAACAAATTTTCAGTGATTCATTTATATGTGCAACCAGTTATTCAACAGCCTTCAAACCTTTAATTATCTTTTAAATATATGTAATTTTGCACTTCTAATTAGATAGCAATTTAATGCTCTCACAGGGATTCAGATGGGCTGTCTTTTTTGAAATGTAAACTCCAATAGGAATAATCATTGGCATTCAAGTGATTGAATTCTTCAGTTATTTAAATGAACGTGAGGCATTTACACTGTTCAAATCATTTAAATATTCTGCTGTCAGCTACAGCTGTAGAGTTTTATGGAGTCACTGAATAAAGCAAGGGTAAGTGTAGGTTATCTTACGTTCCAGGCGGGACTCCCCAGAGAGAAATGAGATTTGCTGCTTACGAAAGGCTAACACTGCTTAAGTGGGGCATTAATGTTTCCCCTGAGACTTGGATTTCTCTGTTTTTCTGTATTAGGAGAAACAAATTTTCCCAGAATTTACAGCTACAAAAGACTTAATACCAATCTAGCAATCTTTAAATACTCCATGTCCTTTAGCTTAATACGATATATCGTGACAGCCAACATTTTAAGTTTAAAGTGGTAAGTTTCCCAAGCAGCTAAACCACAAATATATTTTGGTGAGGGTATTGCGATATATACATGGGCTTTGACGTCTATGTGTAACTTTCCCTATTAATACTGATCAAATTAAATAAAGATATGCATCACTTTAAGGAAAGCAATACATCAATCAAATTGGTTTACAGTGAGAAAATGAGCATTCATATTCAAAAAATCATTACTAGCCTTATGTAGAGAGTATGAATATATGCCTCAATCTCAGAGAGATAGAGAATTTTGATTCAAACTCAGAAACATTACAAAATCCTTAGCCATCATGGATGTTACTATATTAATTCATAAGTCATAACACATTCTTAATCTTACATGTATTGAAAAAATGGTAGAATCTGAATAAAAGATGCAATTGGATTCTGTAACATATACATTGGTCTTTAAATGTATAATTAATTAAGAAACTTGAGATGCTTGTTCAGGAACTTGGAATATTCAACCCTTAATCAACCTAATAATTACTGAAAGCAAAATCTCTCTTTACTCCCTGAGCAAAAATATAAACTCCATTGCCAACTACGAATCAGAAAAGCCACAGGCTTCACAACACCTACTAGCAATCTTGCTGTTATTCATTGAAAACCACACAAACATTAGGACTGAGAGGCAACAGTACAAACCCCTAACACCAGATAAGATTGACAAAGGTGTCAATCTGTGACTATGGCTGACACTGTGGCATTCCTTAATTTCTCTGTAACCTCACTGCACTTTCCCAAGAAAGCAGTTTTCCTTTGGCACCAACATTTAACAGACTACACAATGACAGTTACTGTAATGAGCGATCAGCCACAATGAATATGGTGGTTGTTTTTAAATGTATGTGAAAAGTATATACCACTTGTTTACTGCTCATCTCTTACATTCAGTAAGCTCATTTCTTTGGCAAACTACAACATCATCATGACATATTTTACATTTTAAAATTTAATGGAGTAACACCTAGCACACTGCAGGTGCTAATAGGATACTGAAAAGCCAGCAATTATATCTGACATAATCGTCACTGAGGAAAAACTTTGTCCTCATGTACGCATTTCAAGCATGTGTAAGAAGCCTCAGGAACTGAGTTACCGCCTTGAAAATCTCAAAATGCATTTTTGAACTCCCAAACAGCAAGCCGTGGTTTTAAATTAAATAAAATTCAAAATCCCATCATGCAATTTGAAATATTCTCTTGTGGAAAATAAAATGCTACTCTGCAAAAACGTAGACTTTTAATCAAAATGCAGCATATAGGGTCATTCTGATACAGCAATATTAAACAAAAAAATATTGAAATATCATTAGCATCAGCTATAGTTCTTGAGTTACCAATGGAGTGTTTTTGATAGGAAACGCACCCTAAAAAGGGTATAACGTGTAAAAATATCTACAACATGCTTATCGCTATGTAATTAAAAACGGGGGGGGGAGGGGAGGCTTTGAAATACAGCAGAAAGATGACAAAGGGATTTTTTTCATTTAAATTCCAGCTGAGCCGAGCTCCCGCATCCTCCCGCTACGGTTTGCAGTGCCCCCAGCGCCGCCCCAGGCAGCAACTGGGGCCGCCCCCCGCCCCCCCCGCCGCGCCCTGGGCGGTGCTGGGCGGTGCTGGGCGGTGCTGGGGCGCCACCTCATGGCCGCTGCCCCGCAGCGCAGCCGCGGGCCGCCGCCGCCGAGGGCAGCGCCGGGGGGAGGTCCCGGACAGGGCCGTAAGGTGGATTGGGGAAGAAAACGGTGACAAAAGGGAGGGAGATAAAAATCTGAGTTTCTGTGTATGTGAAACATATGAGTAATTTACACTCAGTCGTTTAATTGGCAAGGCCTCACAAGCTCGCTCTTTTTATTCTCCAAAAGGAATTCCCAAGGGATTCCTTACTGCTTGATTATCATGATTTATTAAGTTGTTTGTCAAGACTCTTCGCTCTCCTAATGTCTTTTAGAGAGGAATGTAACCAAAAGTTCTTTCCTGTCCCTCCATGGCAATAGACACCCGTGAAAACTTCCAGCCAGACCAGAGCTGGAAGTCTGGGAGCTACTTCAGAAACTGTCATAAACCTCTACGAGTACCTTCAACTTAGAAAGTACTTTCCTCCTCTTCCTTTAATTACTCCCACCAGCTGCCCATGTGCACGCAAAAACCGGTCATCCTAACTGAAAGCCAAGTTTATTCAAAAAACAGCAGAAGAAACAAGAGGAAATCTCCAAGGAAAACATTTTAAACCATAAACCCAATAGGATAATCAGCACAAAAATGTAGCTATCTTAATGATTAAATATACTGGTCAGCATAAGATAAAAATCTGGTGCAACAGGAAGCACTCTTCCTCAGCGACTGTTTGCTATCCTGCCTGTCTGCTCAGTGTCCCATAAGACAATTTCTTAAAAAGCAGTGTGTCAGCTTCAGAACTAACAGATATGGCCGCTGGGGATAGTAACTCGGGAATCTAGTAATATTCTAGGCTTTACATCACAATAGGAAAATATAATAGCAATATAAACCAGCGTGGATCAAGTCAGTAATGGATGTAACTAGAATGTAAACTCTAACCCACCCAAATAATTTTAGATAATATCTTTGGTGAACTATCTAATTCCAGTCCTACATGCCTATTTTCACATTCTTACGGTCACAAATTTCACAGAATGTTTTGCCACTAGTTACAACGGTGTCAGGATTCAGCCTTCAACATTAACCGAAGGGCCCGGGCCAGCAATCACTTCACTCTCAAAAACTCCACTGAAGTCAACAGAAGACTCCCATTGCACACTACTGACAGAACGCAGAGGCAAAAATGACTCTTCCAAAAAAATGAAATGAACAGACCATGAATATATCACATCAAGCTCCCCGTAGCTGACGGCTTATGGGCTACTGCCCAACGTTTTGGTTTTTGAAAGAGAGGCTGGTGTATAAGGCAATGAGGTAAGTGCCTACAGGATGTACACGGGGGCGAGGGACAGCAACCGAAAACCACCTTTTGCCTCACTGAAACGTGCCGACACAACAGAAACAAGGAAAGCGGCTAACACCCTTTGCCAGGCTAACAAAGCTATCCACTGTTCCTGGATTTCATGACCTTCTGTTTATTAAAATATCTATTCTGTAACAAATAAAAACTAATATTTTTGAAGGAAGTAATTTACCAGAAGAAAAAGAGACAGTACAGCAAATGCACGTGTTGTCAAACTCTTGCAATGTAGATGGGCAACTTTCCTATGGCTTGCAAAGCTAGGCTCTCAGAGGTACCTGTGATACCTGAAGATTTCAAAAGCATTTTTAGGAGTCATGATTTTAGTATTCTGAAAATTGTGGAATGCTATAAAAACTGATACAGTTGTATCTCATTTATAATGGAATATTAAAAAAAAAAAAAAGTGGATTTTAACATATACAGAGATAAGAAAAATTATTCTGAAGGTAGTGGTCAATCATGAACTAAAACCAATTCCTTATCACATTTTCCATTGCATCAGCTAAAAACTTTGAAGACAACTGCTCCCTACACTGGAGCACAAAAGAAAAAGTTTAATATAAAAAAAAAATTCCCACAAAAGAAAAAGTTTAATATAAAAAGTTTACATTAAAGCACAACAACATTTATTTCAGAATTTTGACCACTGAGGTGAATTAACATAAGCAGAGCTAGCAGATTTCCAAGTACAAATCGTAGGAAAAGATGCAGAATGTTATGACAGTCAAATTATAGATCTAGTCAGTGTGCTTGTAACTTTGGCTCTTATAAGCAATTTTTAGGTTATGTTTTGGTGCAGCTAGATATGAGATAAAAGCAAAATTACACAAATAGTCGCTTGACAAGGATGAGCTAGCTGAGGTAACAAGGCAGTGAAGATGCAGCAGAAAAGACCTGAAGGTGCATTAAAAATCTTTGTATATAATCCAGGTGCTCTAAAGAGGTTTTGTACAGCCCTTGTTGCTGCCTTTTCTCTGCTATGGTTACCAAATAAAGCTCAGCAGGCAATGTCAGTCAGAAAAGGAAAGAACATGGAAGAATGGTTAAATAAGAGGTCAGAGAACATGACAACAAAATGCAGAAAAGAGTGGAAAAACATTACAGTAAGACTGAAAATATTGGTTGTTTATTGTGATGAGAAGATTCAATGAGATAACAATTACAAATTATTACACAAAGTAAGAAATGAAAAAAAAATAGATCAGGAGCTTCTGCTTTCCATATTCATAATATAAGAACTACTTTAATGAAATTTAAAAATCAAAATCAAACTGCATAAAATGGTTTAAATATGAAAACTCACCACTATGAGAAGTCAAGAGGACCGACAAAAATGAGAATGTTAGTATGGATAACAGAGGGAACTGCGCTAATAAGTCTTAACGTTAAAATGTCAGAACGAAACGCTTATGAGCAGAAGCCAGTCTGAAATTCTTCAAAGTTGTACTGACTGTTGCGAGATTTTTCCATACCCTCTTACTCAGTTCCTGCATCTTCCTCAGGAACAACCTCATGTTGGGATAGTGCTAGAAATGGGATTCTGGACTAAATGGGTCTAGGTGTGGTGAACCAATTTTATAAATCCTACACTTACATGCTTCTCAAATATTTACTATCTTGTAGAGACAAAACCATTTTGATTGCAGGGTGAAACGCTTAGGTATCGAGGCTGGAAGTTTTTCACTCCCTAGTATTTACATATTTGGGTAGCAGAGGTGCTAATTCCCATAAAACTAGAAGATACAAAATTCATCATTATGAGAAATCACCTGTGGGGAGTGTAGAGGTGAAAAAAATAACTCACTGGAGCACGTTAATTTAACTGACTGGGGTCTGAGCTGTCTATACCTGGACGTATAGCTTTAGTGACTCACCACTGGGATGGTAAAAAAGCCAGTAGGGTAATTTGTAAGAGCCATTTCTGAGAATTGTATTGCTTATTGGTCAGTAATTTGCCAAATTCTCTACAGGTATCATTATCTTTTCCACAGTTGTGAAAAATTCAACTGTCCAGAATCATGGGTGATATTCTCAGAAGAAAAATGGTAATTAACCCATTTATTTTTAAATTCCTTCCAAGATACTATAATGTCTACTTTGCCATTAGATTGTCTGTTTTACAGTGAAGTTACTGAGAAAATGTTTTCCATTCACCCATGGAAGTCCCCCTGTTGAACTTTTCATAAGCTCTACTCCAGTTAAAAAATAAATGGGGAAACAATAAGTGCAAATACAAATGTTAATTAAGTGTGTAATTCCTAGCCCAAATCTTAGAAAGACATACTCTTTTGCTGAATGAAAACATCACATATGCTAATGACTTTAATAAATCATGCTTTTCAATAATTTTATTCTTATATGAAATCATCCATCCAATTAATATTTCTGTTTTCTACTAAAATACTGTTGCAATCAGACAGTACTTGAAGTGCTTGCATGAGAAATACATATGGCATCCACGTGTATACAGCAGTGGAATCATTAATACTGATGCTTTGCAAAGAGTTGATAATGATGGAACACTTGCAAGTGCTGTTTCTAAACAATGATGCAATCAAGAATGTACCAGTTCTCTAGGGTGTTAAGTTGATAAACATTTGCGTAATAGGCACTTCTATTTTTCTTTCTGTGATTAATGCAAACAAGATGATAAGGAAAACTAAAGGTAAAATTTGCTGCTATTTCTCTTTTAGTACAAAAATCCCTTGTGCCCCTATTTTGCTTAAGAATACGCTTTTCTGAAATTTCTGCACATATATTAAATTAGCTTTAACACTTTAACATGACAAATAGGGGTTATTACATAGCAATAGAGCATTCCAGCATTCCATTTCAATGTAAAATGAACATAATTATAGCAATTTTGGGCTTTGCCGTTTTGCAGTAATGGAGGCCTGTATCTTTTGCAGAAACAACTTGTATATTTATTTTCCTTGTTTTTTTTTTCATGCTAAACTTTGTTTCCAGAGGTAAATTTACCAAGAATTATAATGTGTTACATAGCAATATAAAGTAACTGGTCTCTTGTACTTAATTTTTTAATAAATATTATTACATTATTCACACTAAAATAAAAACAAATGGAACACATATAGCTAGATAAAATAGAACAGTAAATAGTATTCTTACCAAAGGCCTAAGTTCTGGATGAGTCAAAATATATCCATTGTTTGTAATTGCAAAAGCATATCCATGAATACCTAACTGTAAGAGTAAATAAGAAATACTAATTAGCATGGTCTCCAGTAAATTCTTAAACAAAAAAAAAAAATCAGGTAAAAATTTGGTTAGCCAGGGCTTAAAGCTGGCATTCATAACCCTTATCCACACAGTATTTCATTATAACATATGCAAAGCTCTGATCCTTGACATTTTGTAAAAATGAGAACCTGTCATTGTGATGAATTCAGCATATAGCACAATTTTAAAATGTCACACACACTTTGCTATCTAGGGCACTTATTTCTATGTGCTTTGAAGTGAATTAGAGATACACACATACATGAGACACCATAGTACGTGGCAAACATCAGAGCATGTGCCAAAGCAAAGGGATACTGGAATTTAGTCAATTCACATATTCCAAGCAGTGGCAATGTTCAGCTTTCTTCAGGTATTCAAGTGATGTTGTAAAAGAGCCATTTAAATCAATGGTATTGAATGTGCAGATACAGAGAGCAGGCCATGGCCTGCCATATGTGACACTTACATCTACCAGTCCTAAAGGTATTTTACCTCTCTGTTAATTCAAGTTCCTCTGGAGCCACAGAAGACGGCATGTTTCTACTAAAGAAACTCATGTAGTTTACATATTTGTACCGAGTGGAACCATGGGAGATCATCTGAGAGCAATGAAACGCTTTAGGAGGCCTAACCGTATTTCTAATCAAATTTAGCACTGCACTTACTTAAATAACAATACTACTCTTTTAACAATATGCCTATTACACAGCTGATTGCACCCACTGAATGCAATAAACACACGTTCAAATCCTTCATGTGGTCATTCAAACATCCCTTCTTAGCATAAACTTGCTGCTAAGATAGAACCTTTCTGTGGATTCAGTATGCAGCTTTTACCAGGCAAAGAGTACATCTCACTATACTATCTTATCCATTTTTTTTCCAATTTGGAAGTAATGTACCAACCCATATATCTTTATTTAAGCATGTGATGCACTGAGGTATTAAAAAACCCCAGCCAACCAGAAAAAACAAAACCAAACCCAAAACCCCAGAACTGTCTTGCTTTGGCAATTGCTTTACGTTTCTCACTACCAACAACCTTTTTATTTTACTCTAGTATGTTCTTAAATTCTTTGCTGAAGTGAGTCCTTAAGAATTTGTCTGTCATAAAGCAAGGTGAGCAAGGTTGACAAGTCAGAATCATTTTTAAGATGCGAGTAGGACAGCAAGTCTGTTGGTTCCTGTAATTTTCTGGAAATATAAACCAGAGTATGATAATCATGGCAAGGTGACAGAGAAAACGTACCAGGTAGATTTATACCATGTCTCTCTGTGAATGATTGTATATGGTCAACTGTAACTGCCATATAGAAGATTGTTGCATAAATTAGTGGTTTTCCTAAAGCAATAAACTTCAGTGAAAGTAATAGAAGGTGATATGTTCTTGGCATCTCTTCATAAAGGAGGGATAACCAAAATAGTAACAGTGGACATATTTTACCTATTATAGTATGACAAGCGAACTAGCTGTTGGCTAAATATCAGATCTCAAGTATAATTGTCTGTGTTGATAACTGCAGAATGACATCCAAGCAATGGAAGTCAGGTAAGGAAATAAACGTGGGTGGTATACTTCACAGGAAAAAAATATTTGCCTATTTGAAGCATACCCAGATTCCAAGGGTAGTATTTTATTGTGTGTTGTGCAATATGTGAAACTGCACATTCTCTGCGTTTAAAATGCTTCGGTTTTAGAGATACTACCACTTACAGCAGTATTGCGATTTTAAAGCTTGAACTCTGTCTCCAAATGACTGATTCAGAAACGAAAAAACTTTTTCTAACTGCTGTAAAATGCCACGTGAAAACGAAGTATTACTAAATCCAATCCTACCTTATTCAGGAGAAACTGCCACTGACATCTGGGGAAGTTTAGTCTAGATAATGACTGCTGAAAATAGCTCATTGTTATTATTCATCTTCCTCTGCATAAAATCCACCTCATCCAAGCTGAGAGAATTCCAGGTCAGCAGAATTCTATTTCCAACCAATCATTTTATATCCCTGTGTGAATTTTATTTCACATGCTGCCTCTACAGGAATGGGTCTCAGGGGTGATTATGCTCTTGCAATTGCATGGTCTTTTTACTGTTCAGAAATGTTTATGGTATGTGAGACTGGAAGTTATAACTCAAGTTATAACTAACCTAACTGTATTGCATGATATTGGTGCCTCCTGTAATAATCCCCTCTTGCATTACATCCTGCAATATAAAACGTACCTTCAAATAAAAAGTCCAATATTCAGAAAGAGGATCATATATTACTTCCACAGAAAACTGAGTCTTAAAAAATAAGAGTATCGTATGACAAAACCAGAAATTTTAATTTTCCTGCTTATCTTCTTTTCTGAACCACTGTAACTCTGCTGAAATATCTGCCGTTCAGGCCCCACACTCTCTCTAGGCTCTTGTATTCGGGCTGTGTCCAAATCTTACAGATGACTTGTGAATAACATCGCTGTGATACGGTCTTTTCTATCCAGCCATGCACAGCCAGGCTTTCATTTCTGCAGTTACAGCAGTGTTTTTCCTTCTCATTACAAATGAAATTTGCTCTACCCATAACTCCTTAGAAGACTGCTCCAAAGATTGTTCCTATTGCTCCAAATTTTGCAAAGGAGCAAATTTTGCTTCTTCCTCTTCTACCTCCTACTGATTCTGTATTTCCGCATAGACGAAAGTGTAAGTTGCAGTTAACTAACCTTCGTACTTAGCATGCTGAGACTGTGCTCTGTTATTTATCCTGACCAGCAAGGCCTCTGTTCACTATGTTCTGACATCAGTACGGAGTTATCTGCTGCTTCTTCCCATAGTCTGCAAACTCTTTACAGTTGGGACAGCTTTTCTGTTCTGTGTTTGTATACCATCTAACCTAGTGGGATCCAGGTCCCAGGAAATTGCTCCAATACACCTTATGAACATTATTGCCAGTATTTTATGCATTGTTTGTATCAAATTCTTGTTTACATTAAACTTTCCAGTTATTGCATATCAATCTACAGAATCATTTGGTAATTGCTAATGTATTCAAATTAGAATTAAAATCGACAGTAGGGTTTTTTCCTCCTAACTAGAATTATCTACGAAAACTTATAGGAATATACAAAGGCACTCACAAGTCGGCTTATTCCTCCACGCTCTTAGAAGTCAGTAAATGAGAGCATGGCAGCCAATTAAGAGGAAAGTATGACATACAAATTTATGCTCAGTACAGGTACACATCAAAATGTGGCTATTTCAGTAGCTGGTAATGGCTGTCTGTGGTACTGTGTTATGTGCTCATTTGTCTTGCAAAAAGATTCCACTAGGAATTCACTGGAAAACATTCATTTAATTTTAATTTGTGAGTAAAACAGCACTATAGTAAAGCATTTCAGACATAGAGAAGGAGTGAAATACTAACATATTGCATCAAATATAAATGAAAAGTAATTATATCTTTGCATTTGCCTGAAGCCTACTTTTAATGAGTTACAAAAGTTTCACAATAGATTAAACAAATTTTGAAAAGTTTTAGCATAACTATTTTTTAAGATTTTTATATTAGAGTTGTCTCTGACTTTGGAAAGCTAAGTAGAGGGAAATAGCTAGCAAATACTGGATAGGAGAGAAGGAATCACTAGTCTGGTTAGGCAGGAACTGAAGCCATGTTAAGGATAGATTTTCGTACAGTTTCCATACAAAGTTATGCAAATTTTCAGCATGAATTTCTGATAATTTTAAGTAGTTGAATCATATCATTGATTTTATTGTGGTCAATACTTAATATTATCTTCTAGAGCACAGTGTGATCTGCAAAAATGTGAATATCAAGCAGTATATTAATTTTGGCATTAAAAACTGCACTTGATCTCAGGACCAATGACATTTAGCCATCAGAAAATACAGAGCTAGAATTCCTTTAAAAAATGGTGAAATAATGGAGCTACATCAGTATAAACAATATTAACATGCTAAGTAAATTATGTTATGTTATAGAAAGACATATTATCATTTGTGTGTTACCTTATATTTTGGAATAGTTTTTAAAAGCTCTTTAACTGGAACATCTGTGCCAACTACTCCCAGGAGAATCCCTTTAGATCTCTGAAAAGAACAATAGAAGATGCACATGGAACAACAACAATAATGAACATTCTCACCACTCACTTTACATTGCAGCTACTCTGCAGAATTGAAGAGATAACAGACAAAATAATTTAAAAAATTATGAAAGGAGTGGCTGGTAAAACTCATTTGATCAAATAATCATATAATCATTTAATCAATAACATTGCTCCTTTCTACCTTATCTGCAATTCCTACAGAAAAGGCATGCAAATTTTTTATACATGAGTCCTTCAACAGAAAACTTCCTCATTGAAAATAAATTTTGAATGAAAAACTACTGTTAAAAATATGTTACTCCTTTCTTTCCCAATTTCTCCTGCCATTTGATAAACAAAAGAGAAAGATTAAGCATTAAGGGGAAAGTACATGCAATTTTTTTAATAACCTGTTAAATTAGTAAAGAGAAGCAGATACATACATAATATACATGCGACTAATTAAATTCTGAGCCTACGAAATAGAAGCATACCAGTGCAAAGAAGAAAAGCATATAATTTTTTTGTAAAATTGTAGTATAGAATAAGAAAACCCTAAAGCCTAGAATCTGAGATTTTCTCTTAGACATAGCGTTTCATTATTTTTCTATGGTTTCTAGAGTATAGTTATTTGGGATTATTTGTCTACATTTTTATGCTAACAAAGGGATACTAACTGCAGAAAAAATAAGAAGAAAAATTTTTAGAGTAGGATAAAATCTTATTAGGTCACATGACAGAAATAGTCTTGAGTACTTACAGTCTCATTTTGCTTACTAAATACTGGCATGGCAACCGTTGTCATCAACACCAATCCCTGGTCATCAGCAAGCTATATTTGAAAAAGAAATATCATCTCTAAGAACTATGGAACAATTACAGACACGTGATTGCATTTTTCAATTACATTCTCTTCATTTTAGATGAGATAAGACAGTTTATCCAAATGACTCTTATGTAGTTAGACTTGCAGTCACTGCAGCCCAACCCAGTCCCAGCCCATCTCAACTGTACCAGCTCTGCCCACCCCACCATCTGCATTAGCAGGAAAGAAGCCTCATCTTCATTCCTATTGCTGTCTCCCATGAGAGATACGAAGGGGCTGAAATGTGGATTGTTGAAGCAGGATGTGCAGTAGCAAAGCAGCTGGAGCTCTGTTCTACATGTTTCTTAGTGTCAGCTCTGCCAGCATTGCCTCAGGCTGTTTTCTCCCAGCAAGGAACAAGAGGTCACAAGTTGCATGCTCTTTATTTCTGGTTTGGACTGAGATCTTGTCAGCTAACACAACGGCAGAAAAGATGATAGCCAGTTAGGATCCCAGGAGCATCTTTGCTCCATCCGGTTTCAGTTTGCTGGACAAAGAGGTGGCATGGAAGCATTAGCTGGTTCTGCACATCAAGTTTCAACATATTTCTTCAATTTAGGGAAAAAACAGATCTCCTGACCTTGGTTCCATTCAAGAGAAACATGTAGAATGCTTATCACTGGCGACAGGAGCGGGACATTGCTCAGACTATCTTCGCTTCACACCCTCTGGCCAGACTACATCTCTGCCATAAGGCAAAGGCCAAGTGATGGCCAAGACAAGCACTGCTCTGTGGGCCTGTAGAGCTTCACCATCTACACACAAAAGGTCACTCAAGCAGGAAGTTGAGAATTACTGTTAAACTCTTTCTGCCCCTGTAATTTGGGAAGATGTTTAAAGTTGAAGAGTCTTATCCAATATATAAAAGCATGACATATTTAGTCATAACCACAACTGGAGATTTTGTAGAACTCTCTTAAAGTCTGCTTTGTTGCACCTGTGTTTAGACAAATGAACAAGGCAATAGAGATGATCTTCCAGAGAAATTCTGTAGGTAACAGTCGTGCCGAATTGCAACTGTGATATTCTACTATTACCCTGACATCAGTATCACATTTTCTGTACGCAGGCAGTGTTTCCAATACATTGTTTTTGAGAAGTGCTGCAATTTTGATTTTTGTTAACAAAGCTTTCGTTATTAGTGAAGCAACAGCTATCAACTCCCCAGGTTTTCAGAACACAAGTCATATATTATGACCCAAATATTTTATGAGGCGTGTTTCACATTAACAAATAAACAAAATCCAGAACATTACATGTCTTGCAGCTCCCAGCCTGCTTCAGGAGGGTTTCAGTTTCCCAAACCAGGATGTTTCCTGAAGCATGGCACTATCTCATGGTGAGGAGGAATGTTTACAGACATCAGACAGAAACACAAATGGGGTTTAGGATGAAGAAGGTTTACATCTGATAAGGAATCAATAGGGACACGAGGTGGAACAAACTTATGATCATGTTTCCTTTTTCAAATTTATTTTCCATTTTAATAAGGAGAAGTATTTTCAGCCCTGATATAATCCTTGATCTATTAAGCAATAATAAGTTATGAAATAAAACAGCTAAAAAAAACAACAAAAAACCACAACTCTGCAATACACTGGAAGTTCAGATGTTGCACTTGAAAGTCAAACGTAGCTGAACTAGCAGAAGAATTTACTTTCCTTGGCCAGAGTAGTAAAGTCAAGCATGTAGACATGATTTGTATGGAGTGGAGCCTTCCATGGTATGACAGATAGTCCCAAACACGTGTACACCAGGAAGTGAAAAAGCATTCTTCTGATTATGGGGTGACATCTTAGAGCATTTAGAGATTTTATATGATTGCCCAGGGTTGTTCTTGTCTGACATTATGTATTTGTCAAGTATCAGTCCAGTATTATTTTAAAAGTCCACTCACTCTCAATAGATTACCAGAAACAATTTACTGGATAGCATACCAGCCAAGAGACTGTCAGTAAAGTTTTAGGGTGTTTGAAATACTTTAAATGGAGATAAAAACCAGCCTGGAGTTCCTGGGCAATTCTGAGAGAACTGGTCATTAACTCTCAAAACTAGCTATGGAAGCATGCAGAGAATGATTGCCCTGTAATTATGATATCTACAGGTACCACAAGGGTTGGCTGCTGCAATCATTTCTCTAGAAGTGCAATCTTATAGTCCAGCCTGTTTGGTTTTTTGTTTGTTCGGCAGATGAACAGGCTGTTGGCCACTTCCATAAGTCGAGTCAGCAATTAACTGGATGACAGATGACTCGTATTTGTGATGTTTCACCTGTGTCACCAACTCAAGCTGCAGTTTTTGCCTCAACAAATTTTTTCATAAAAATTTTTAGATTGTGAGAAATTATCTGCTGGGAAGGAGCACAGCTTTATTCCCTGGGCAATGATATTTTGGCAGAAATACTTTGAAATAGTAGAATGTTAGCCACTGGGTATTTCTGCTAGGACAATTAATGCTAGAGTCCATTAATAAATTGCAAAGGAATTCATGATCTGTCTGTCTGTCCTCACAGTCTGATGATCAAGTCTGACAATTTCTTACATATAGCAGAACTCTGTAATAGG
This sequence comes from Tauraco erythrolophus, assembly GCF_009769465.1. Classification (NCBI taxonomy): domain Eukaryota; kingdom Metazoa; phylum Chordata; class Aves; order Musophagiformes; family Musophagidae; genus Tauraco; species Tauraco erythrolophus. Next base: position 15,342,998 of record NC_141476.1, read on the forward strand.
TCATGCAAGTGTTTGAAAAAATTAGTGATTCTCAGAAGAAAAAGCAGTAATATGCTCTCTAATCACTGATAAAACTTCAGCTTTGTCACATTCAGACCAAACATGTATCATGGATGTCCTCAGGACTTGCTAGGATTATTTTTTTTTAATCATCAGGAAATACTTAATTAGAAGTGAATGCTTAATGAAAAATATTAAATATCACAAACTCAGAATAACAAAATCAATATATAATGATAAAGTCTCTGAATGACTGTACTAAATTTAAAATCTTAGGTTATTGTGTAATTAGTAATAAACTGTTTGGTTACTCAATTATTATTTGTTTTTCACCAAAAGAAAACGTAGAGAATCCTTATGATTCCCAAACTCATCAACTGGACGTTACAAAGTCATAGGCTCAGAAAAGAATAATGTAAAAAAGAACATAATGTAGTCAAACATTTCTTACAGGAAATATCTTGAAGAAGATTATTTAAAAAAAAAACACCACAAAAGGCATATTTCTAAGCAGGCAACAAATAACTTGGTTACACATAGAATCAGGGAGATTTTTTTAGTGTTATTGGCAAATGCAGAGAATGATACTTATCCTAATATAATGCAAGAACATCACCAGATGGATGGTTACTGGTTACACATAGTGAAGGGTTCTTGGGAATGACTGAAGCGTGAAGCACCAAAAATTTAAACTCAATTTTTAAATACACTGTATCTTTCCTAATTTTGTCCTTCCTGTCTCTTAGGAGTAACTAATATGAGTAACTAATACTAATAGTTACTGCCATTTTTACAAAGGTATGCTTTATATGGCATAGTAATTCCTCACAGTCTGATGATTCAAAATGGTTTAAAGCTACGTGTTAAACTTACTTGGTTCATCCTTACTAACCCCCACTGTTCTGGGAGTTGTCAGGGTCTATGGGAAACAAAGAGTAAGGTTTGACAAAAATATATTCTCACAATATTATGTTTGTCATGTATATGGTTTCTGCTGAAACAAAGTATTGCTGGGAGACCAACTGCGTTCACAAATAAGGATTAATTTGGACCAAAGTTCACTCAAGTGTTGAAACTTCATCTAAAGATATATGCAGAGCCACTAATAACTTTCAATTCCTTCAACACTCTGTTTTGAATTCTTCTGTTCTCAAAGAAAACCCTCTATACTAGTATACTATACTGTTTTGGTTTTTTTTTCCCAATGCTTAATAATGCCTCTTTACACATCAGTCTAACTATTAACAAATCGAGCTCCTTTCTGTTTCTTCAATCTTTATATCCCTGATAAGTGTCTAGCTTACTCTTCACCTGGGGCACCATGTCAGGTAACACACAGTCTCTCACTGACATTAAAGCCCTGTCTCTTACCTGTTTAGCAGCATATCAATTACCACATTTTTATTTCCTTCAAGTGGTTACATAACATCAAGAAAAAGCCAAGGAAACAAAAGCTGCTTCATCCCCAACTCTCTAGGAAATAAAAATTCCACTGGCAAGCTCCAACACTTGAGGCTACCAACAGATGTGAACTATGGAAAAGGTATGTGCTTTGAAGTGCCTTGTGAAACATTTTATTGCTCCGTATTTTCTGCTATAAAATTAAACAATATAAGCAGCAGCATTCAAATGCATCTAAACACTTCCCAGATTCAGTACAACATCCTGCAGGGTATAAGATGGAATCAAAGCAGAATTGGTGGAATAGTACAAAAATAGTCTCAAATCATGATTTTGTTGGATATTGCTGTCATTTCCTAGGGAAGAAATTTTTAAAGATGCTTCAGGAAGTTTAGTTTCCAAATCTCACTGACCTCTGCCAAGACTTGGGGATCTAATTTCTTTAGGTCTCTGAAAATTCTAGAGAGCTATTAATTGCTGTTGTCTTTTTTAGAACACTGGCAAAATAGAACTATAAAATAATCACTGAAGAACAGCTTAACACCTTTAGGCCAGTGATGGTATCTGAGCTCTAACTTAAAATTTTGTTCTACTTAAACATATCTGCATAGATAAGCTTGTTAAGGTCCCTTGCAATTTTTGAAGAAAGTACTTCCTGGCTTCAGAAGTGCATGTGAATTCTAATTTCTTCAAATTCTTAGGTTTGGATTACTGGAAACAGAAGAAAACTAACATAAATAAAAGATAAGAACGCAAGAGCAATGCTCAAGGCATTGTCAGATCCTTCAGTCAGCAAATTAAAATTAGCCAACTAAAAATGAAATGAGAAGATAAATACAAGGATCCAAACATTTTGGACAGAAAAATAAAAATGGAAAAACATGCAATAAATTACTCATGGCTTTTTTTAAAAAGGTATTACAGGTATCAAAACCACTTTCTTAGACAGTAATTTCTTTAAAAAAGCAAATAGGGCCAGGCTTTTATTATTTATTTATATTTTTACAATAAATATTTATTTGTATCTACATATACTTCCCTGTATTTATTTAGATCTGTATTTATAAAAGCACTAACCATCTTAAATGTTTGACATCAGAAATCCTCCACTCTTGCAGAGCAAGTAATTTTCCTGCTAAGCAATACAGAAGTCTGATTATATGCAGTATGGCAGTGCTTCCAGATTTTCCTTACTTTGGTAGATATTTATTCCCGCTTTTTCCAAAAGCCAAATTAGCATGTTTATGTGAGCCTCATGCATTTCAAAACAAAACCCTGAGTTTACCTTATCACAGGAATTCTGCAAAGACATTTTATTCCAGAAACTGAATATTGGAATGTTTTATTTTGCAAGCATGGAATGCAGTATGGGGAACTAGATTGCCCCATAGAACACAGTGGTCACTGCTTAGGGGGAAAAAAACCCCAAAACCTAAAGTTTAGTTCAGTTTCTGCTGCTCCAATGCAATTAAATTGTTCTCCAACTGGTTCATTTTGATTAAGGACTGCAGCTGATGAGTGCTGCAATCAGCATCTCCCTTAATGAATCAGGAAGGCACCTTCATGAGAGCAAACACAGAATCTCTATGCCAGTTCACATACAACGGCATCTTCCCTCATAAACACATCAGTGTGTGCTTCCTCTCTACACTCAGTTCCCTCAAACCTCAGCAGCCTTCGCTGCTCTACTAGTCAGACTCATCTATCGACCAGTATGGGTCTGCCTATTTCCTCAGACAGGACAGGTCCAGCAGGTGCTATCTGGGAATCCCCAGCAATGTATGAGACTTGAGTGGCATCTGCTGTCTACACCAGTGGTTTTCAATAAATTCAATCAATAAATTTCAGTAAATTCTCCACAGTAATGTGAAAGCAACGTGAAGGCTCATTACAGCCCTTCTGGAGGCAAAGGCACACTACGTACCCTAACCCTGAGCCCTGGCAAACCATGTACACGCAGGCAGAGTGCCTTTGCTGAGAGGTATTTCTTCATATTCAAGTTTCTCCTCTGAAAACCAGCAAAAGGACTCCTCCCTATGCTGAACGAGCATCTTTTTTTCAGTACTGCCAGTATACAATAAAGTTTTCTTACTGCAGCAGCTGTTGTTTCACCAGTCATTTAAAAAATTCTTCTGTTTTCTACCTTTCTGCTGAGCTGTTAATTTCTGATTTAGTTCTAAATTTGAATATATTACAAATTTAATCTTCTGCTAAGAATATAAACTCACAATAACATAATTCCCTCTAGGGTTTATTGATAAGCCAAAAGCAACAAAACAAACCCATTTAATCTCTTTCTGCACTTAGCTTCATTCAAGATCTTCATTAATTCCTTTTCTTTCCTTCTTGCCTTTAGCAGAAGGCATTCCTGTCTCTTTTATATCATAAGTGAAACTAGGAGAGCTCTTCTGTCAGGTGATTCTGGGAATATTTAATCAAAACTCTGCCACCACTTAAGCAGAACCATCATTACAAGAAAAACACAAGGCAACTTTAGCCTCAAAGAGCTATGAAACACCAGTGATTTGACAGTGCTTGACTGGATAATGAACCTACAAAAATATGAAATTGGTGCAATAAGAATTCACGGGAATTCAGTTCAATGAAATATTAAATGTGTGTGGATTCATGCATATAGGTATATATGCTTATGGGAGACTGCTGAACTGTACAGCCCCTCAGATGTTTCTTATTGCTTCAAGTCTGGAAAGATATCCTCACATAAACACAAGCAGTTTAACTTATTATTCCTATGGCTCTCTAAAACATGGAATTACAATGGTAGAATAAAAATACATGTATTTCAATGGTTGAGTTCAGTTCATTTGAAATCTGGATGAATTATGCTATGGGATATTCATTTTTCAACGCATTAATCTAATAGATTGCAAAAAAGTAAGTTCTTGTAGTTTCTCCAACTTGGACCAGTATGTTTTGACTGAGAATTTCTACGCTGCTATGGATGACATTGGCAAGAAACACTAAAACTAGACCCTTAAAGAAAAACATAGTGTTTTTAACTAGATCCCAGGATTTTATAAGTTATCATCTACAGGCTAAAATGATGAATGAAAGAGACAGCAATTAATGGTTTGCCCCAGAAAGTTGTTCTACTGAAGAGACCTAGTGGTAACAGTTTTAGGCAGGAATTTGTACAAGGGCCATGGACATTCCCAGGCTAAACGACTCTTAGAATAAAGAAACAGAACATACTTTCTGAGAAAGTCACAGATCCGCAATGCCTAGCAGTAATGGTTTTATAATTTGAGAAAAACTCCTTTTAGAAATACTGCTAGAATAGAACTGCTACAGTGTTCCCTTTAACTCCTTGCTGCACAAGGTTGCCCCCTCAGAACAACCCCAAATAAATCTCCAGAAACAACAGATAAACAAGCATCCACTTACTCCTCACATGAATCATATAAAGCAAAGAGTTTAGCTTCACACCTAGCGCTAACGTCCATCTCCCAGGACAAAGATTAAGGCAGGCTCCAGAAACACATACACAGGAAAGAACATCCCTTTCCTTAGGTGCTTCCATTATGGCAATAGGAATTTGAGAAGGATCCCTGAAACATTGTCCTTAGGAGTGTATAATCAAGAAGATTTACAGTAGGTTGTCCAGAATTTCTGACACAGAGTCAGGAGTGTCCATATCGATTATCGTTAGTATAAGGTTTTCCTGTCTACATATATTGTGCAATGATTATAGTGTAGCTGAGCTCTGCCAGCGATGGACCAGTGGATTTCTCCTGAGATGGAAGAACAAGTAAGAACAGTAACAAAGCCCATATCCTTTTCTAGATGCTATTCCTGATTTTTTTCAAAGATAATATGCGATATTGTTTCACTTTAGCTGGCTACAAAGTGGTATTTTTATATTTTGTTAAATATCCACATTCCCTGATTGTTACTGAAGCAAAATGAACAAAATACAAATTAATTTAAATAAAAGGCAAATTCGATGGGGCAATTCTACTTATCATTAATTTTTGAGCTATAATTAGTCATAGAAAGGAAACAAATTTTGAGATTTAAACCTCATGTTTTTTCAGAGTTCAGATTTTATGTCTTAAACAACCACAACTTGTGTCAGGATTTCTAGAATTTTTTTCCACCAACTTTTGCCACATCAAAAAGCTATTAATCCAAGAAAATATTAGATGTGAAACCTCAAATTATCTTTTTTTTTTTAATACAGATTTATTATGTTTATGATACGTGTCAGGAAATCCTAGCAGAACTGTTCAACTCAGCTCTGAAGTTAACTTCCATAGTGATAATTCTATCCAGTCTTCAGTTCGCAATTTAAACAATGCCTAGCAAAACAAAATAAGAATTTTTTTACACTAACTTTTTTGTTGCTTGACATATTCCTCATTCTTGCATTTCCATTGGACTGTAACTGTAATGCAGTGGCACAGAACAGGATATCTGTTGCAGCAAACAGTGTTAAGTAAAGTCAGATTCATCTCCCACCAATTCTGATTATTGGAAACTATCAAATAACCACAACAATGCCCAAATTTGCTCATAGACTAACTTCTAGCCCAACAACATTCCTTAGAATTCTAATGTCTCTGGATCTACAGTGTTCCTAGTTGATTTTTCTCCATCCCACAATAGGAGCTTCGATTTACACAAGATTTAATTAAATTGAAATGTCGAAAAGGTCCATAGGCCATTATATCTAGAGGACAGAGCTTAAAATTAGAGCTAACATTCTGAATCAAAAAATGAAGCAAGGTTAGGAGATATGGTGGGGCTAGCAGAGGCACTCGAGCCACTGTTTGAGGAGGGCTGTGCGGCTCTGGTGACATAGGAACCTTTGATCTGAAGATCTGGAAGGAAATAGGACTTGAGGGACTTAAGTGAGGAAACAGGTCAAAGTGAAGTTCTGCTGGCATGGCCTCAGACTCTTGTGAAAAAAACAATTGAAAAGTAGCGGAAAAACATTGCTATATTCCGAGAGACTGAAAGTGGGGTGAAACTGTGGGGCATGGGAACATTGCAAACTTTTCCTACAGTAGTACTGTAGGGATGTCATTGAAGTATGAGGTTCATGCTGAAGCTTTTGGGTTTTCTTCACTACCTTTTTATAACCCTGCTACCTTCCCAACTCTCTCTTTCTTCCTTTCCTCAATTCACACAGGCTTGCTTCATGAGGTCGTCTTCTCCTGTGACTATTGTGCTTCTATGTGCTGAGGAGAGTCATGAGGCAGGCTGGAAGCATCACAGAATTGGAATTTGACCATTTAATTGTGTTTTATATGGACTACTAGGATAAGGAATAGCTATTATTTTGGCTTAGATTCAAATTATGGCCTGAGACAATACAGAAACCTGTGTGAGCATATTAAGTTAGACATTTCTGTTACTGCACAGAAATGAAACACCAAAAAACCCTCGTATTGTAAAATAGTTACTTAGAACTTGCAAATTGCTGACTCAAAAATGTTATTAAAAGTCAGCTTGCTTGTTGAGATGCATGAGATAGAAATTTGGAAATTAAATTGTGATTAACATGTAAGTGACAATTTTAATGCAATTTTCTGAATGGATCACTCAGCTTTATATACATTATGAAACTGAAAGACCGTAGCCTCTCGTTAGCAGGAAACAGATCCAAAGGAATGCTAAATCAGGGTCAAAATGTTTACTTCATGATTATTTTGTACTTTGTTTGATTCAATTTAACTCCTATAATTTTATAAAAACGCTAGAATCACTAGTCATGCACTTCAGTGAAATAACAGCTTTGCAGATTTTCTATTTTCTACTCCCAGTGACAGTTAATTCAACACTTCAAAGTATAAGAAGGTAAATGATGCAGGGAATGATAAATGATGCTCCCAAATGGCTGAAAGATGATAGCATCAAGATAAAAGGAGGGCAAAGCACTACTTACAGAAGTTAAGGGATAACACAGAAAGAGAGAAGAAAGCTGTCAGGAACTTTTGGGCAACAAATATCAACAAAACATTTCTATATGGAGGAAATATGATTCTGTTCATGAGAGAATCACTAAAAAAAAAACTTCCCTAAATGTTCCTAAACACAATTACCTGCTTCTGATTTGTGTGCCTAATTTATTCGCTTCTACCTCTCCATACAAGCTAAGTAGAACAAAACATCACAGCAGGAGTAGGACAACCAATTTTGAATCCTGCTGTGTTTGCTCAAGAAAGCTAGTAAAGTTTTCCTACTAGGAAACAAAACACCTTTAGAGCTATTAAGGAAGAACAGCATTTGTTCATCAATGAATACAAAAGCTGCTTTGCAAAAGTGCTTCAAATATAAAGGTCATTTTGGAACCTAAACTGAAAAAGTCTGAAAATTGGTAAATTCGAGTTATTAGTTTGTTTTATTACTATTTTCACAGCCCTGTGAGACGGTTACCTAAAAACGTGCAGAAAAGTAACATAGAGGACATACAAAATTCATGTTAATTTCTTCCATTTGTCTGCATATTGGCTCTTTCTTTTACATGCATTAGCTCTTCCAAGATGTATTTTCTTCTGAAAGTTACATAACTGTATTAATTAGGCATCTCTGTCACCTGAAATTATGGTGGGTTTTTTGTTTGTTTGTTTTTGTGGTCTTTTCTATTTTAAGTATAGGATGTATCACAAAGACCTTTTCAAGACAAATATCATGGTGCAACAGACATCCACCTTAAACTCCTCATACTTCATTTCACCTGCACTCCAGCTCTGAAATTGCACCAATTTGATTTAGAGGAGGTAGCATAACAGTAACAGGTTTTAATTGTTACTTAACTGCCGTAGAGAGTTGAGAACCTGCAGGTCTTCAAAATCAATAGCTAATCAACATAGAACATTGACTAACACTGAGAGGACCATAGCCAAAGTGTTTCACATAAGAGACATAACTCATTTCATCAAGATGACCAAGTATTTATAACAGATATAAAATAGTAAAGGTAAACTTGGAACACCACATTTTTCTTTCAGATCACTCAAAGAATAGAGAGGTGTGACTGTTTGAAATGTTTATAGAGAAAACATTTGCAAGATGATATATAGATTCCAACAAAAATGCAGCACAAGTTCAGACAACATATGGCAAACACGTACACTGGTGATTAAGCCATTCATAAAGCTATGCATCAGCCCTGTGCTGCTTCCCCTCACCTTGCAGATAGTGAGATATTCTCTTGTTTTGTTCATAAGCTATCAGGCCATGCTTATGAAAAGGCTTATTTCTTACCTGAAGCTGTCAAGTCTTTGTGGATTACTTATACCTGTCCTCCCTTCCCATCCCATTCCCTCCTTTCTACCCCTTTCCTCTTTCTCTGCATGAAAGGAGCATACAGTCAACTAGACATTATGCATGCATACAAAAAAATATGTGGCTTCACTTCTGCATTAGCTTGCTCAAGGGTAAACACACTGAAATAGGCATTTTTGATCTTCCATGGAAACTGTGTGCTTTTTCACTAACTTCAAACTTGAGTAATTTGTACCAGAACATTATTTAGTAGCTCAGAATTGTGGACATCAGAACATACAATATAGCACCATGTGACACAATTTGATAAACAATCTGACTGGTTATATCTTTCTGCACCAGCCTATTATAACCTTACTCAGTCTTTTCTTTCTGCAAACTGTTAAGAGAAGTATTTGGCATAACCTTTTAGGCACGTAACTGAACATGAAAATGCCAAAGTTAGCCAGTCTAGCCAGTTTTTTAGTCCTTTTGCTTTTCCAGGAAGCTGTAAACAAAAGACTTATTTAAATCATCTATTTCCAGAAGTAAAGAAAAAATAAAAACCAAAAAAGCAACCATTTTTGTTATCATGTCACATTTGGTAGGCTCTGCAACTATCAAAAGACAAGAACAACCCATGGACATACAGACAAATAGCCTATTACCTGCAGATTTGAAATAGAATTTTTCTGAGCTCCACAAGCAAGGAAGTTTCAAATATACATAGTATAAAAATAAAAGCTTCCATGCTCCTATTTCTTGCTTTTTAAACTAAAAAGAGGATGAAATACATTAATTAACCATTTTAAAATTTTGAGTTCTGTGAATGCCCTCACATTCTGCAAAAGCTATTCATTGAAGGCCACTTAACCTATAGCTTTCATTAAAAGCTGAACTTTAATTATCCTCCAAGACTATTAAAAACAGTGACGTTTAACTGATTAATTGCTATGACATTTCTTATGAAAGGTGCTTTACCTAGCACAATAAGCATGACTCGGACAAGTGAGTATGGCTATTTCCCAGTATATTCCATTAATTTCTTCATTTTAATATTTTTCACTGCAAACCACAAAACAGCATCTAGATTTTCTGTTTTCTGGAAGCATTAATTAAATTTGCGAAATATACAAGGACGATGCAACAGGCATCAAGCAATTCTTTGAGTTTGCCACAATCATTGTGCTATCCTGATGTGCAGTGTTGACTCTGGTAACATACCATATCGATGCAGAAGTTATTTAAGGTCAAGAGCATACTATATGAAAACTGTATGCAACCAGTTAGAGAAGTCAAATGTTGGATGTGTTCAAAGGTGTGTTGGCAGATACAGTGGGGAGCAGTGAAAGGGTACCAGCTGTACCATGGATTCTACAGCCTCTACAACACAGACAAAATGATCTCGAGATTTCACATGGAGTAATCAGGTGATTTTTTTTTTAATCCTTACTAGTACATCAAATTGTTGATAAAATAGCCTCCCTGTTTTTTTAAAGTTGTAGGCTACTATATACTATCAAGTTAAAATAGCTCTTATGTTTGAAGAGCTGCTCACTGTAAGTACCTCAGCTGGTCTTGATGTCAGCCACTCTTCTTGCTGCTCAACTCCAGAGCCCTCATTACAGTGAACTATTTCACTGATCACTACTGTACCATACTCACACCACCATGGAAACATGAAGGACTGGTGACTACTTTGAATGACTAAGATTTGATTAAAATATTTTACCTTTTGAGCCTGAGGGAGCTGGAAAACAACAAAACAGAACAAGTAATTATACATTAAATTAATTTGAACAGCTGCTTTAGCTGTTGTATTCATAAAATCACAAAGATAATATAAAACAAAGTATAAAGGAAAAAATCTAGAGAAACTAAGTTTATATTGCCAAATGATTCAACTTATTGAGAACTTATTAACTCGGTTTATTATTTGACAGCTGCTCTGCTAGGTATCACAAAAGCACCATGCAATTTGTTAAATACCACAATACTAAGAGAGGGACTGTTTTCTCATCAGATATGGTATCACACTTAAACTGTGAAGTGGTTCCATCTTCCTGTACACAAATATAATTCAACATAAATATAGTTTTAGTTTTAAAACCAGCCATTCTTGGTTTGTAAACATCTAAACCTATGCTTATTATTAATGAAATTGATGTTAAGAGCAGTTTATCATGTGAAAGTAGAAGGTTCTATTCTCTGTGACACAGGAAAGAAAAACAAAATGGTAATAGAAAGTTACTGCTTATGTAAACATATTATCATATATGCATAATATACAATAATGTATGCATATAACAATATATTTCTGTACTGTAAACATAAGTATGATTATATGTATATATATGCAAACAAAAGGTAAGAGTTTATGTATATATGCATATTTATATCACACAGATGTTCTTAGACAAGATTAGCCATATCTGGTTTTATGCACAGTATTTAAGCAATAACTCACATAAAAAGGCATGGAGAGCAGGCAGTAGACTCCATTTCATATCAAAAATTTGTCAAGAGCTGAAAAATGGATTCTCTTTTCACTTTAGGAAGAAGAAAACCCATTGTAGGTAGTAGAGAGGAACTCAGAAATCAAAACTATTATAAGCACAATACAGTTTTTCCTTTTTCTGACTTGTTCTCTTTCATACTTGTAGAGAAATTCACCATACACAGCAATTTAGCCTTGTGCTAAATTCACCTTCTTAGAAAATTTTTCCAATACGATTGTTTCTTTATAGGCATCAGCTGAACACAGAAACAGGCAGGTGAATCAATACCAAATGTAAAAAGACCTTCAAGATCTCCACTGAGTTTCTGACTGACCTTTTGTCCTTGCTCTGAATTAAAACAGAAAAAAATTCCATACAGTACTCTGCTGAAAGCTAATGTTCACATTAGTATATGTCTCTAATTCACAAATACTGAAAGCAACCAGCCATGATTTCTGTTTTCAGAATTGCTGCAAGTAAAATTCCTTCATTCTAAAACTTGAATGATCCAATAGCAAAATACAAGCCATGATCACATTGAAGTATAACCTATATATGTTTCTTTAAAAGCCTGTTGTTTAAATAATTGATCATATAGAATTATATACAAGGGTTGCTGCAGAAATTGCAGATACCTGATGAACTGTAAATACAAGAGTTAAATCCTATATAACAGGTTAGAGCATTACTTAGAGCCGTTTAAAGATCTTCTGAATGTTTATCTACTTATTAGTCTTCAACTTGGTTAAGTACTTTGATAAGTCGAAGATTTTCTTTTTTCAATATTTTTTTCAATAGTTGCAATATGATTTTTTTAATTTCCTATTGTAACACCGAAACTGGCTTTCTCTATAACACTGTTTTTTTTTGTTGTTGTTTTGTTGAGGTTTTTTCTTTGTTTTTTTTTTAATGTCATCTTCTTGGTAAGTACATGTAAAAACTACAAGCATCCTTTCAGATCTGACAGATAAAGACAGGTGCAGTAAAGACTGATGTCCAAATTTCCACCTTTGGAATAAATACTAAAGAAATCTACGGTTTGCCCAAGCCCCACTACACATAGAAAATTCATATGTTTTCATAAAGAGATCATTTGTATGCCACATTCTACAAAACACACTTCAAGTACAGTCAAGGCATGTAAGGCAACATACGCAATGTTAGGTACAGAAGTATCATTGCTTCTACAGAAGTATATTGCAAGAAATACTTACTTCCAGAGACAATATTAAAACTAAATTAGAAAGATTGTAGTCCACATACAGTGGAGACAGGTTCAAGGAAGGAGGGGGGTTGGGGGGGGTGCAGGTAGGGGAGAACATTAAAAACCTAAACAAACACAAAAACAAACGCATGCACACACAGAGCGCTCTCTTGGGACTTGAAGTTGAATCCTTTCACAAATACTAGCACTCTGTGATGTCGTTTTGACTACTTGTTCTCAGAACTTGAGTTTACTTCTATTTGAGCACGTCCCTTCAGATACATATGCTTTGGACAAGTTTTGCCATGTGAGGGAATTACAGTCAGATGGAATGCAAATGAGGATTTCCTATCAATAATTACCACACAAACTAGATGCTACACACTTTTGTATATGAAATTATCCCTATTGCTTTTACTGAGGTTATTTGAAAGAACACATTAATAAGAGTTTACAAATCAGAGTTCCATATTATCTGTTGCTGAATTCAGTTCATCAATCCCATTTACAGCCTTTATAAAATCCAGAATATCTCAATGCTCTGAAATAGTATTAGTCAAAGCCTTGATTAAGAATAACAGTGTCAGCAGATGAGATTTACATTCCATTACACTTTTTCTTGGGCTAGCATTCTTGTCACTTTTCACCTAAGCTTCAAAATCCAGGTTCACAGTCTTTTCCTTAAAAAAAAATAATAAATCTGTCTTTGTTGCAGCCAGACAAATCTTCATTCTGTTGCTGATTTGAAACTTGGCTATTACAAGCCCCTATATGTCAGCAATTCAGTTTAATAATTGCTACAAATTCCTTTGAAATAAACTATGGACGTTTGTCTGACATTACTCCTTCTGGGAGGCCATAGGAAACAAATAATTTTCCTAACAATAATAGTAATAGTCCTCTGTTCTGACCCTTTATTGCATAGTCTAAAAACTGCCTGTCTCTGTGTAAAACCCAGCGGGTACCTCTGATTCCTGTGGTTTGCTTTACGCACTGCCAAGAGGCAGTTTCGCAGTAACTATGTGATCTTTCCCTGACCCTCAAAAAGCACTGCGGGTCTGTCTGTTCTACTTGCACCTATGGTAAACGATGCCATTTTGGTGTCTTTGTTCAGCTCCAACCACACCAAAGTACCTCCTGTTCCTGTTTGTTTTCCCTTAGTGTCTCTTGCTCGCTCTGGTGGTTTGTCTCTGAAGATGATACACGACAGGGCATACATCTGTTTTACATGCTCCTACTTTACCACCTGGGTAATACGTGTTTTGTTAAAATGACTGAGGCTGAGGTGCAGGGAGGAGCCCTGGCCATTTCCCATCTCCTGGTTGTTGCAGGTTGGGTTAGGTGGAGCCCTCCAAAGGGCTGGGAACTTTCCTCCACACATCTGCTTAGTAGGAAGAGGCTGTTGCAGTACTGCCAGGCAAGGCAGGGACTGGAGCCTGCAGACCTGTAAGCACCAGGGGAAACCTGGGAGGATTTTCTGATGTAGAAAAGCAGACTTAAGGATCGAGATGGAAATGTGTAAATTTTGCTGCAGCCTAAAATAACGGATAGATTGAAGAGAAAGATCAGAGCACAGGGCGTTCCTTGCAAGGATACAGTGAAGAAAAGGGATTTGTTTTCTAACTCTTCCTAATTGTACAAAAAATCCACCTGACTAAAGATGGAAGTAGCAGAACTGATTCATGAAATCAGACACTCCATGAACACTCTACACACCATGAACAAAATTTTGGCCTCATACATGTGTGTTTAAAGAGAGTGAGTTCTGTTTTCATTATTATAGCAATAAGGAAAAATCCGTTAGTTCAAAATAGAAGTCCATGGTTAACTCTGTATACATACAAACATACATTATGTATAAACATTACTATATTTAGATTTCCCTATAGAAATTATTGATATAATTTTCTCTTTTCTGTTGTATAGTAGATATTTACTTCCTAATCAAAAACTGTGCAAACATTCATGCATGGAATTGGAATATTTTTCTAAATACAGACAACTTCAAATAAACCTAATGGTTGTAAGATACACATCATGTAATTCTAAGTGACACAATTAACATTAAAATCTTCATATTATGTCTTTTTATCTCATGAAGAAAACACTGAAAATAACAGTTTCTAAAAATGACATCAACAGTATTACATTGCTACCAATGGCAGAATAATTAAAACAAAATGTTATGGCTATTTGATTGTTGGATTATTAAGTTTTATGTTTTGAGGTTGACCTTCTTCAAGTTATGGAGACAACTAGCTGTGTTGCACTTCAACTCATAATATCAAAAGGAAAATAAATTTCTAAAACTGAACATCATTACACATAACATGACATGCAACATACTTGTAGGATTCTTGTTCTCATCCATGTAAAATGATATCAGATTATATAGTTAGGCTTTCGCCTTATATACTCTTAATACTTTTAAGTATTTATTAGCATTTATACCACCTCTAGAAGAACAAATAGTGTCTTTTTAATTATTACTAATGCTAATTATTTCTAAATGAGATATGAGAACCCTTCCTAGAGAAATAGTTCTAGTAAGAGAAAAGTAACAGCACTGTAGTAAAACAAGAGCTGAAAAAAAAAATTATACATGTATTTCAAATTAAAAAAAAAAAACACAAAGGCAAGGTCTTTGTACTGCGAAGACTTGTTCTGAACAGGAGAGGGAGAGAGGGAAGCAGAAAAATAATCAACCTCAGAAAATAGGTGTATATATCCATGTTCATTCATTTATTCATCTATTCTCACAGAAATATCCTTTCACATTTGGAAAAAGGGCAAAATCTTTGACAGTCCTTCTAGAAATTAAAAATCATTTCTTAATCATAAATCCTCCTAAAAGCTAGACACGCATCCTCTTTCTCTCACGATAAAATCCATACTGGCCTCAAACCAAAACCAAAACCAAACAAGAGCCTTACCTAATATTTATTAGAGTCACTGAGAATCTTGCAATTAGTTCAGTGGGGTTTTGATCCTGCTGTGTATTAAATCTTACTTGCTCTATGTATCCATAGAATCTAAAGATAACCACTTTCTGAGGAAGGATGAAAGTGTATTTGACTTAATGAACGTGTAAAGCAAGCCAGAATTTCTTCTAAAACTTAGATTTACTAATTATGTTTGTGATTTTTAGCATGTTATTCTGATTGTTTTAAAATTGATTGTACCTCTAAAACAGATGTAGTTTTCTATAGTCTAATTTGTAATGATCCAACATGCTCCATCCAAAGAGAATGTCTGTAAGAACCTGTATAGCTGAATTACCCCAAACCACTCTTTTCTCCATCTTTTTTCACAGAGTATCATTTCTTCGGTGTGTCCAGAGCATTGCTCTGCCAGAAGAAGCGGAGGGTGTAACAAGACTCTCATTCCATTCCCTTACTCTTTGTCCCTCTCCCTTACTCTCATAATCAATCCATCCATCTTAGAGGTACAACTTAGAAATCTGAGAATCCTTCGTCCCTTGCTGCAGTTAGAATTCACAATCTAACAGGAGAGAAGCAATCTATCATGATGAAAGGTTTTTAGGATCTAGCTTTGAAAGTTTGTATTAAGCACAATTCATACCAGACATTCTGTTTAACCTTGTGGAACATGCATTTAATAAGGGAGAAGAATCTTTTGCTGACGTTTACTCTCTTACATGTAAACAGCATCATTTCAAGATCAGTACAGTTTGGACTGTGACCACAAAACATGCAATGGAGAAACAGATTGTAAATTACTTGATGTCTAGCAGTTTCCTGTAGAAATAAACATTTTCTTATTTGCAGAGGACACTATTTACAGGTATGAAGGCAAAACTGACCTATTAAAAGGTTTACACATCATTTTGTGTGAAGGATAAAAAGATTTGTATTCTGTATAGAACTTGCCCTGTCATCAGTGGACTGATGAGGTCTATTAACAATATTTAATTCAATATGATTTTGCTTTCCATTATCTTTATTTAAGCTTCTTTTTGTTGCAGTTGATTTTTTTACTTTATGATGAAAACAATGAACCTGTAACTGAAAAAGGAAAGCTTTGGCTAATACCAGGACAAAGCAAGGCACTTGCAAAACTACTGTGGAATGTTTAAAACATAAACACAGGGTAAAAAATAGGGAAAGTATGGACTGACTTCAAATGACTGAAGTTCAACATGCAAGAACAAGACCAGAAGAATCAAGCATAGGGAAAAAATCAGCGCTGAGAATCTCATCAGTAAGACTGTTACACCCAATAAAAGTTATCTGTCTGCTTTTAACTAGAGGACTAAATGGATCTTGTAAGAACATGAATCTGATGCAAAAGATTCTAGGAATGTCAAAGCAAAGAAAATTGGAGCTGGGTTTGGGGAAGGGGAGGTTGTAATTAACTGGACTTACTCTCTTTCCTACTTGCTTAGAAACAAGTCCTTCCAAAAATATTTAGAAATCAACCAGTTGATTCTAGAAATCTGATGCAAAGACTGGAACCAGTACAGGCCTCTAAGTGCTGGAGCCAATTATCTTTTAGAATTAAAATATTTAACATTTTTATAGAGGGAACAGTCTGCTTTGCTAGTTACCTAACAAATGCATTCACAATAATTACTGTATTTTATTCTTTTTTTCCTATTTATCACTTCTGAATGAGCAAAACTCTCATACAAATTTTGCATTTGCACAAAATACCTTGAAGGCTATGTCAGTAACCAATGGCCCAGAACCGCTCTGAATGAAACAGTATGCTGGGGGGCATAACGAGATAGATACCATACGCTCGTAAGATTGAGCTGACAAACAATAGGGGATGCATTTTGAAGGAAGAAAAAAGGCACGGAAGTGTTAGCACAATTTTATTTGCTAAGAAGAAGAAATCCACAGATATGATAATAGATCAAGGGCACTAGAAAGAGCAGAAAAGGCAGCTTATGCACAACTACTAAAGGAAAAGCTCCAAACAGCTTTTCAAAGGGAATCGCCTTTTCTCTTGTTTATCAATTTGCCTCTGAAAGGGCAAACCACGGATGGATCCATCTTAAGGCACATCTGTAAAAGTTCAGATGAAGAATAAAGAAAAAGAAGGAACAAACTGCATGCAAAAATACTGCATAAAAGCTACAGTTGGAAACCCAGGAAAGATGTGTAAAAGTACTGTTTTGCTTTGTGAGGGAAGGAGGCATACTCCCTAAACCCAGCAAATGAATCTCTATAAGAAAATGTGTCCAGGCTTTTTATAAATATTTGAGAATCAAACATCCAAAATGTATTCTGGAAAGAAGTTAACAATATACTAAAATACTCTGCTCTAGTAGCAAGGTGGCCATCATATGTCTCCAAATTAGGAACATGCATTTCAGGTTTGTATGCATAAGCAAAGTAACTGATTTTATTAGCTAACAGAGAGGTACAAGATCAGAGGGCTGGTTTAAGTCTCTAATTGTTACAAGCATTACTTAAAAAATATATGATAAAACAAAGAATTTAAAAAAAATGTTAGAAAGTGCTCCATCATTTATTATTGTGAAATCTCTTAGTTGGATAAACTCCTAACCTAACAATACGTTCTTTCTCTTTTCTATACTATTTTTACATAGGGTAGGTTGGTACCACAGATCTGGCTAGTACCGCTGCTTCTTGTTCATTAGGTCTGTTTTGAGGAACAAGTTCTGCCTTCATACCCTGATAATGACTGTGCAGCTAATGTATCTCACCGTTCTAGTTTTACACCGTTCTAGATTTTATAGCTACATTAACAAAAAAGCCATAGAGCATTTTCTGGACTCTTCGCACTGCAAGTTGAATTCCTTGGGCTCTATAAAGATTCACTCACTTAGTAGAAAGAGTTACATTTCTCTTAGGTTTTTTTTTTATTTTGGAAGAAGCTTTCTGTTGTTACTCTGCACAACTTGAAAGTTAAAGCTTCCAAAAAGCCAATTTGAGCTGATAGCCAGTAGCTAAGACACTGATTTATTGGAAGATCATTGAGAGCATTTCTAGATGATCTGAGTTAATTTCAACTCTGTAGTTTCTCATTATTTACTACAATGCTTGTGAAATCTAGTTCGAGGAATGGTTTTGGCCTTAGGCAGATTTCTTCATCACCTTCTGCTCTTTTCCCCTCGTTGCATTATTCAGCAGGCCAAGAAAATTTTACCCCACTTCACTCCTTCCCTATAAGAACTCACAAGAAAAGGTCTCAAAATTCTTTCAGCTATCTCAGAGCTAGAACTGTTTGCAGAAGTTAAGCTTATTAAAATTTCATGCACAGTAAAAATTTCGTGAACATAAAAAAAACCCAGATTATTGCAAAATTAGCTTTCACTGTATCTCCATTTAGTTAAACTGAACTGTAACACAAAAAGGACAAGGTGAAGGAGGGAAGAAAAATTAAACTTTTCTTTCCTATAAAGGAAACCTGCAGTTCACTGTAGCTCCTGAATTTTTGAGGCTTTAAGGCCTTAATCCAAGAAACAAAATGTTAGAATTGTTCCATCAGTCAACAGAAGTATAATCCAAACCCCTTAAACTGAGATTTAATACTATGAATCTGTCTTCTGTTTTACGTCAGTGTAACTCCAGGTACATAAATGGATACTACTGATTTACTGCAGAGTAAATTAAAGAAGAAGAATAATCAACAAATGTAACCCATATGGAATGCAACCACATAGCTGACTTGGGTAGTTTACTAGTTGTTTTTTTTTGACAGTTTTCTGGAATAAACCTAACAATATTGGACTGAGGCCTTTATTATTATACAGAGGTCATTGGCTGCAACAGAACAAAAAGACATTAGAAAGCTCTGTAAGTTATATCGTTCCTTGTATCAGCATACTGGTTCTAATGTGTATTCTCTTGTAGTATTTATGTGCCACTAAATGAACACTATTGTAAAAAAATAAATTAAAAAAAAATATCATGTTCTGTAAAATGGTCCTTAAATGTAAGGTAAAAGTCCTGTAAAAGTCCTTAAATGGAATGGCCCTGTAGGCTCCTTGTGTTAACCCTTAGTATAGAGTCCTTAGGGATTTTAATGGTTTACCTAAAACTAGGCAATGTAAACTAATATTTCGGGTGATCCCGTTTTCCTCCTAAAAAATCTGACTTCAGTGCAGGTGAAATGGTCTTATGAATTTCAGAGAAAAAGCTTCTGAGTGTTCTAAGCTTTCTCCTGCTGATACCGATGCTGCTGAAGATCATGCATTTACCAACTGGTTAGATCATCTTTCAACTAATCCTTAAGGGAAAGATCTGATCTGACAAAATACAGTGGTGCGGACAAAGGTCAAACACCTTTCTGTCAAGCAGCAAGAACATCAGTAGGAAACATCTTATTATTCCTTGCAGAATAAATTGTATGTCTGAATAATTTCTCCACAAATTACTAACTTCAAAGTAAGCATTAGTCATAATGACTGTGATAAACATTAACTTTAATGTGTATACTGTATTGTTTGCATGACTGAGTTGTATGCGAAATCTCCTGATGATACAAAAAGGACAATTATAAATAACGATCAACTTCAATATCTGCAGAACAGAAAAGAGATTATTTCCTTTTATTCTCCCTTCTTCTTTTTGCACTGAATTCTGCCACTGCAGCAAAGCTCGAATGGCACCACTAATTTAGTAAGTCTTTCTTACTGTTTCGGGTTTTTACTCCCACAGTGCAGATAAAGTATTTTTAATCTTCACTTCTCTCTTTATTCCAGGAAGTCAAAGAACGACATATATGAGATCAAAGAATGGGATTTAGTACATTATACTAAATTCTTTGCTTTCCTACATTATCATTTAACCTAAAAAAAAAAAACCCTGTTATGTGAAAACTAGATAAAAACAAAGAAAAAAGCTAATATATCTGACAAAATAGCTACAATTTCCTTATAATTAACCCAATTTCACTCAGAATAGAAGCAATAAGATCAAAGACAGACAGTTATCAGCTGTGAATGTCTTTAAATAGTTATTTATATATATAGACATATCCTCCTAAATGTTGGATTCACCATAGCACGTAGAAACAAATTCTCTCTCTAGTTAGTGACTTGTCACCTTTTGATTTTTATTTCTGTCACAACAAAACCAGAAAATTCCCTGTGAAACAAGCTGGAAATGAAAAGAATTTTCTGTCCCCTCACCTAAAGGCACTGTATGTCATTGGCAGACTGCAGCTGGAAACGGTCCCAAGCTGCTCTATCTCTAGTGTGCAGGTGTCTGCAAATGAGACCAATACCCTTTTGGCATGAATATTCCTGTTAATCAAATTGAACAGCAGAGCAATTCGCTGTAATTTGTATATAGTTACTGGTGGGAGAACGTCCAGCAGGTGAAACCTACAGACATTTGTAATTCTATAGATTCTTTTTCACATACATCCAATCGCTTTTCCTATAAGAAGAAACAGCAGTTTGGCGCAAAGCAATCACATCACAAGACACACCATGTTTACAGCAAAAGTAGCAAAGAAAAGCTTAACAATGCACAACAAATTCCTAACATAGTATCTTGCACTTGACAGCTCTCAAAACGAGCAAAACATGACCTTTTAACATTCAATCATTATTGAATTTTCTAATTTAGAAAATTTATTCACAGACCATGTTTTGTGAATATAACCGCTTTGAAGCACTGTTAGAGCTGCAAATACTGAATTGCCCAAATGCTTCCATGACATTAAGTTTCACCAAGCACAAGCAAGGACTCCATGATTCTTAAGACCCAGACAAAGAACACTTGCGTGGGAACCCTGTAGAAGCAGACACTACGATTTGAAAGACTTGAACGTGCATTTGTGTGTTTTCACATGCCACCCTTCATACCTGAGACAGATAATTGCTTATTGCATTGACCTGTACTGTCTCACTGTGTCCTTACACTGTCTGCCCTTTCTAAGCAACTACTGATTCTTACCTGTTATTTTGAATACAAATTATATGAGGAAGGTATCCTTATTTAATCCTGTCATCATACATCATCTACTGTAGTAGAACTTTGGTTTATTAAAATTCACAGGTGTTGATAATATCATCAGCAATGGTCAGTGACAAAACTGGAGTTGAAATCAGTCATGTGAAGAAGGGGAAAATCCACCTTAAAATGGACAGTATAACTTAATAAGGGTGACCCTAGAAAACTGTAAAAGACAGTGTGGATAGTCACAGAATTTTGTAGGAAAAGAAATGGAAACAGAAGAGCATTACCAAGAATTACATCATACGAGAATGTGGGAAACTGGGTTATTTTTTGAAAAAAATCATGATCAAATACAACAAAGCTTGTAAAAATGTAATTTAGTTTAAACATCAGAACGTGTAAACGAGGAGGAAGAATGTTAGACAGATGTCAAAGCACTTAAACATGGTAAAACTTCCCTGTTCTCATTTGAAACATCATTTAAAATCAAAAAAAAAGTAAATATCACTAAAATATTCTTTTAGGTATCAAATTCTGAGAATATTTCAAAAAGAGGTGAGTTTTTACTCTGTTTAAAGCAATGTTGCTGCAGGAACTACTCAGATTTGGAACCAGATATTTAATCTCTCTGTGCTCTAGTGATGAAAGATGAACAGAGACCGAGGTCAAACTGTAGTTATACTATCATATAAAATACTAGAGAAGAGAATCAATATATAGCTAAAAGCCAAGATGTAACACTGCTCTGGTTTCTCTTCTATGGGTTAACAGAATGCTTGTCTTATTTGCACCACACTGACAGCAGAGCTACTTAAGACCCAGCTTTGCTGTGGCATTACAGCTGCTTGCTGATGTCGCAGGAAGAAGATAAAAATAAGTTCTGTATCAAAGCCTTCAAGTGCAAAGAACTGGAAAATGCATTTAAGGAAATCAACTGCATATCTCAAAGTTTGAAAAAGTATAATTTGCATTCTGCATTTCTCATGTAAATGTACACTAGGAAAAATAATAGTAATCCGTTTCAATGGAAATAAAGTACTGTAATATTTATAGTCTGTGCCAGAGTTATAATGACTGTGGGGCGAGAAGTGAAGTGTCTCAGCATGTTCCACATGTTTTTAACACTGTTTCTAAAGGCTCTGGAGGCTATTAAATTTAATGAACCCATCTGCTATGAAATAGAGGTCCAAACATAATCAGTTTTCTCAGTGCCATATAATACAGATGGCATTCCATGTTCCACATCCCCAGCAGGAAGTTTTATGTTCCTCTAAGTGCAGGACTTTAGTTTTTGTTTTTGATGTTTTAAACATCTTTTTGATGTATCTTATATAGCATTTTATAGTGTAAATACCATAAACAGCGATACACATGAAAAGTGTTAATTCATTAAAATAAATATTGCTATTTCCTTATTTTTTTTTCCTACTGACTTTGACAACTAGCAATTAGCTCTCTATAGTAATATTCTTTGCTTAATTCAATCACTGAAAATTGCCCTACAATAGTGTAAGTGCCAGCACTAGCAGTGGAGTAAAGCAAACATGTAATTTATCAAATGCAGTCGTTTACTTCAAAAGCTGAAAGGTATTCACAGACGTACCTACATACATGTGCATAGGTGCTATTTGTGCTTAGGCATGTTCTTATTTGCATACGCTGTGTTTGCATGGAACAATGCACAAATCATTCTTATCTAAAGTATACATATTCCCACCAGGTAATTATAGACTTTATTTTCCTTTGCGCGTCCCAATTTGCATTTCAAAGGTCTCAATTTGTGTGTTTTTTGGACACAGGGCACCTTCGCTCTTGTACTGGCATGTGAGCAAGGGCTCTAAACTCAAGTTTAAGTGGCACAGCATTCCTTGCACTGATTAGTGACCTGCTGCCTAACATCAGTAAATCAGTTGTGCATTTTCTAACAAAAAAAGAACAACATCCACCGTTATTTTGAGCTGCATCTGAAAGATGAGTGCATTAATGCTATTCAGCTGAGAGGTTTATTCATTTATTATCTTGAGCACTCATTACATTTTGACAGTTGACACAGATCTTACTGAATTCGAAACAGTTAATGTTGTAAATGGTAATTCATTTATTCTAGATCGAGGAGTAAACCAAACAGATTAGAACTGTTTGTTTAGGAGAAAATGAGAATACTTAATTATGACAACTGGAAATTTAAGGCCACAGAACTCATAAAAGTCATGGTTTAAATGTTGTTTTTTTTTTATTGGACTGTCAGTGAAGATTTCCACAGACAGCCCACTAATCATCAGCATAAGGGGATGTTGCACCTATGTATAAATATGTGTACAATCTTTTTTTATTGTCTACAAGTAGCTGCATTGATCATCACTGTTAATGTTTCAAGCACTGTCCCAGATCTATATTCAGTGCAAATAGAGCAGACCATAACTGCTGGACCAGATCATGTGCAACTTCAAACTGCATTCATGCTCTTATAGAAGGTTCAAAAAAGATGAAATGGTCAGAGTTGTTTAATTTTTCCAGAAAAATGAATCCAGACTGAAGCGCCGATAAGAAGGCATTCCCTGCGCTACTTTGTATTTTTTTTCTCCCATATCAGCCTTCAAAAGACCACTACAGATCTGCAGGAGACAAAGTCGAGCTTGAAGAACCTTGTTTTCAGAACAAACCTACCTGATGGAAGGCCTGATATCCATGCCTGGGATTTTCCTTTCCTAACTCGATTCACTCAAATGTCAAAGCAAGAAAAGAAAATTTTCATGGGAACCTCAGAGTCAGTCAGTGGTGATGACATGCTCTGATAAAGAGCTGTAAATTATGAGATTAAGAGATGCTGGCCACAAGGGAGGGTTAGAGCATGTAACCAAGTCCAAAGCGGGATTGGGAAAAAGGCAACACAGCTTTCTAGTTTTTAAAACATTAAAGAAAAAATAATTTTACTGACTGTGTGTAAATTTTCTTTTCACAGCTGCTGATTAATGGCATTTCCTGATGTTCAGTTCTGCATTGATTACCAATATTTACTTGCTGTAGACATACTTGAGCATTCTGAACACTCTGATGCATTTAAATGCATTCCAGTACTACAGTCTAGAATTTAGTTTTGAAATAGAGGCCCAGGGAATCTTTTACCCTGATAAAAATGCTAATTACACCCACTTATTATAATAGCACAATTAACGTGCTACCAAAAGTATTTGAAGATATCTCTGGGAATAGAAGTTAGTGGAAACAGGGTACTATTTAATTTTTCTTACTTCATAAAAGCTCTTCTGTGCATTGAACACAAAGAAAACTGTGTGAATGGAGGAAACACTAAACAGCATTTTTATACCTCACCAGAAAGCTCCCAAATGGAAAAAATGCCAGCATAATAGCTTTCAGTCTGTAGGACTTTCTATTATATTTTGGTACATTACACATAGGACTTCACATATACAGCTTCCCTTGCTTCCCTGGAAGTGGCTCAGAAGTCATCCTTTGACAAAGAACTGTATCCCAAAATCTAAATTTCCATACCTAAAGCATTCGGATTCTGATATGACAGTTATCTGAGAAGCAAGAGCTTCCTGTGCTTCCTACCAATATTCTGCAAAGAACCTGAACCAGAGTAAAAAGTGTGCCTACATAGCACCTCCATCGTAAGCATTTCAGAAATACTTAGTCTAGGCTTTAGCTCAGCAGAGCTACCTCAATTTACTGCCTCCATAAAGGGAAATTCAGTTCTTGAACAGGTTGCCTTACTAGCACAGTACCAGAACCTTGGTCAAGAAAATAGTTCCAAAAAATTCTTTCTTCAAAAAAAGAAAGAAAAGAGGGATAAAATTTAATTTTTTTTAACAGCAATTGTAGAATTGAACTAAAATCCATAATTTAATGTATGCCTGTGAGAAAGGGATAATGCAAATGATGAATCAACATGTAGTACTTTAACACTGAAGAACAGTATAAAGAATAAAAACCACTCACCATTTGTATGATGACAAATGATGACCTATAATGGCTCAGAACACTTTTTTTTTTTTTTAATGAACTCAAATTCTGAAGCACTGGAATGTTTTCTCAAAATATTAAATGGAATAATAATTTTCTCTTTTTATGCAAAGGAATCCTCCAATTGGAAACTGAACAGAGCCAACATGGTAATGTATGTCTGAATCTGCTCACAGCTTGAAACTAATAGCCTGAAGGAGATGAACTCAATGGTGCATTAGATCCAGAGAATATATTCAGGTACATTTATGAGAAACAATTTTCACCAGGAAGTCAACAAAGGTCCAAGTAGGTCAGATTATATGCCCCGATAAACAAATTCACAATTGCAAGCCTTTAAACAGTGGGAACTCAGAGGCCAGGCCAGTCTCTATTTCCTGCAGCAAAAAGTAACGTTTCTCCACATTGCAGATGTTTCCATAAGAACGAGTTAAGGGCTTCTGTGCTTTATAGATGATTATCCCTAATCCCAAGAGACTACCTCTATGCATTGCTTCACTTGAATATTCTGATGCCTGGGCAATTGGCCTTTCCCCCCCCCCCAGTATATTCCCTTTATTGACTTGCTATAGCTGCAAATATGCTTAGAAGTCATTGACTACGTCAAAATTGTTCTCTCCCTGCAATACTTTCATACCTTTAGAATTCTTATCTACTCAGGAAAGAGTATCTTTGGAAGCTTTCAATTAGAACTTCAACTCTGTTTTTAAGCACCGATTAAGGTATTTTCTTCTGAAGCTTTAGGTACTTGTAAGGCCTTACTGACGTTGAAAGCAGCGATATCAGATCCAAACATAACCTACGTATGAGGCAGAAAAGTTATGTTGAGACTGGTCTGTTGGAGTGCTGTCCAGGCCCCACCATCTAGGGCCCACTGTACACATGTCCCGTCTGCAACCATCCAAGCGAGCCCTTACAGCACCTTTAGGCTATACAGCTGAACATGAACATGTAGCAAGACAATCTCTTCTCCTATTAGACTCCGTAGTCAAGAATCATCTGCCTGTACCCTCACACTTGACAGCTCAAACACCCTTTCCTATAGAACTGTACAGATCCAACAAAGCTTTGTCACTTCTTGTGCATGTCAAACTGCTGACTAAAGTATAAATGGAAAAGAGACCATTGCTATTTCCAGAGGTTTGTATGTGACTACTCTGATTTACCCTGTTTCTTTGTTTATGATTTTTTTTTTTTTGAGGAGAGAAGAATGGAGGAAGGAGGAGAAAGGTAGTTTGCAACTAAGCAGAACATGGTACTCTCTTCTTAAATCTTTTCTTATAGCATCCAACCCATTAGGGTCCTGAGTGGAGTTTTCAGAAATTCAAAAAATATGTTTGCGCAAGTGAGTACATGTATGAGTGCATGTGTATATACGTGTGTGTGTAAATTTATACATACATATATAAGTGTCTATAGTGATATTAATTAGCCTTAGTCAAGATAATGAGAAGAGAAAGAGAAGAACCTGGAAGTATTTTATTTTGATTGCGGTAAAACAGCTTTTGTTTGGATTTAAACAGTTCCTTTATTCAAGAATGTAACAGCTCCATTGTTTTTATTTTCCTGTTTTCTCACAATTCCTTCTCTACACTCCCTCTAGTGTTCTTAAATTCACTTGCATTTACTCACCCCTGCTGTATTCACTTAGTATTTCACACAACATTAAGCTGTTAATTTTCTTTAGCCTTTCCATACCCTACAGGAGAATCACTGGAAGTTAGACTAACTTTTATGAAAACTTTCGTTCCTGCAATGATTGAAGAAATACAGATTAACAGATGAAAGAGAGAGTAAAGTGTAAAATTAATTCTGAAAGAGCATATTGTAGTTTGTCGGTAGGTAAAGGGGAGGACTTGGTGTTGAGAAAGGAGGAAGATTTTGTTTGCGGCACTTTTAATGCGGGATTCAAAGGCAAAGGACAAGGAGGAGAGTTGCGCTAAAACATCGCTTACATGGATCTCTTCCTGCTACTCTCTAGCAAACACCCAAACTCCTTTCAACATGTGCACACACTGATTACTTCAAGCGTATAAAAGCAAGAAGTGAAAAAGAACTAGGTTTTCCTAGTCATCTCCCCATCTCATGGGATGCCCTGAAGGGAGAGTGATAACAGGTAACTTCTGTTAATCTCACCCTTCTGTTTCAATAAAAGAAAGAGAACAAAAAGACGACTGGATTACTATGTTCTCTACAAAAAGTAAACAGATAAGTAAATTCCTTCCAAAGCAATATTTCCAAGCACTTTTTTGTTTCACCTTCATAACTGCAGTTCTAGTATTTCTTTTACATTACCCATGGCCATAACTGAAGAATAGAAAAGACCTAAGGCAAATGTAGAAATGAAGCACAACCCTATTCCCAGTGTGGAGTTTTTTCCTAGAATATTTTGGATTGATTTAAAATAAAACCTACAAGCATTACAGACTCAAAACAAAACAAACAAAATAAACACCAAGTATTGAAGTGAAGCTGACGAGATTCTCCCACCTTGTTCTATCTTCATGAAAGTAAAAATTTAATTAATTTTAATGAATACTTAGCATCACTTGTACTAAATGACAGGATACTTGCTACAAAGTCTTGTTCTATGGATAATATATGAACCATGATATTTTAACTGGATAAAAAGAAACACAAGAAAAAGGAAACAGATAAAAAGCTATTTCAGACCAACCCATGAAAATGAACAATCTATATCTGCAAATCTGATGATTTACCACAAATGATACAAAAGTATCATGAGTGCTCAGTCACTGCATAACGGAAAGTTCAGCTTCAACTCCAGCGTTTCACAAGGATGTCAAATTAAAATTAGATATTTATGACAATTTTGTTAGCATATCACCGATTCAATTAATTTTAAAAGGCAGAATCTTCTCATTATTCTTCCCCTACTAGTTGTTCCCTAGATGATGACCCACCTTTATATACTAAAATATGGATTCTTGTCAGCCTATGCTTTTATACTGACATTCATTGACACACTTTAAAACATTTAGAAAAAATGGTTACTCAATCTTATCAATCTCTTTTCACTGCCCATTTTTGATTAATAAAAGAAATGTACATTTGGAGTAATAAATTTTAAAATTATGCTGTTACTTATGTTTCATTCATTATTTTCTATGCAATTTACAATATATAAGTATCTGCTAAAGTTCAGTAATCTTGAATTATTTACTTGTAACAAAGATACCAAGTCCTGATTCTTATACTGAATTGGCACATTCCAGCAACAGAAATCAGACGCCCAACCAGTGTTTCTACAACAACAGTTTTGCTCCTAATTCCTCATTATATGCAGTAAGCCTATATTAAATGCCTTAACATGCAGACTTACAGTGCTGTCAATATATGCTTCAGTCCATACTACATCGTGCTCTTGGTCAATAACCTTTGGTCGGCTAAGAACATGGAGATATTCCATGACATTCTCTTGAACATCAGCTAACGTAGAGATCTGAGTAAAAAACCCTATGGAAACACACAATTCCAAGTTATAAACCAGACAGAACAGATTAAGGAAGATTGCAACAACATATGATGTTCTATGTCTGTCATGTTTTCTGCTTGTTCATTTCCAAAGAAGAAATGCAAAAAAAAAAAAAAGAATGTTTCATAAGAAGCAGCCTCAAACAGTAGTAACTGATAAAAATAGAAGTCTGTGAAACCTTTAGCCAATCTTGAAGGACTGGGTTCCCAATATTGCTATGAACCACTGCACTGCCTATCCTAAACTTTCTATTTCCAGAAAACTTTTGTTGTTTAATGGTAAAGAAGTTTAGGGTTTGCGGTTTTGTTTCTAAACACTGCATACTTTAAAAGTTAGAACTGGTATTAACTTTGTCCAATCACATCTCATCCAGTTTCAAGAAGCATTACAGATTAGAACTACAGTAACAAAACTGTAGTTACATATGCTCTAAAATGCTCATCCTTATAGGATGTGACTAAACATCAAATAGAAATAGGTTATTTACAAATAGCAAGTCACAGAAAGTGTAGACTACAACTAGAATTGCTTGGCTTAGTGATCACAGCTTTGTTAATCTCCTACAACCTGACAGCACTAGGAACAGCAGAGGCCACAGCTATTTGAGCTGTCACCACTTTCCTTTCAGTGCTTAGATGACAAATATCTTTATACATCACAAACTTGGCATCTGGAGCCCACATCATGCAAGGGTGACGAATGACTGACAAATTTCAAGGGCATAGTTTCATCAAGCCTTATGTAAATGCAGCACTTCCCCTTCATATACTTTCCTTTTCCTTAATGAGAAAAGGCCAATATGGAATTGTCATGAAAGAGGCCTTGCTACAATTTTAGTCTTTTGACGAGATCACAACTTCTATGGAGCTGGAACACTAAGCTTCATCAGAAAACATGGCAGCTGCAAAGAACTTTGGAGCTGTGTTTATTGTAGACAGGGTCAACTTTGTCAAGATAGAAAGAGCACTCTGTAGTCTGAATGTTAGAACTTTCTGATTCAATACACCTGCAAATAATTCATGCAGTACAAAACTGATGTTTCTACACACACTTCATCTATGTATGAATTAAGACAGTGTAAGAACAGACTTTATAGCAGAGATCTATAACATAAAACGAGCCATAGTAGTAGCCTAATGCATATTTTCAACTTAGTAAGAAAAAGCAGACGTGCTGGGGTTTTTTAATGCTAAACTGATTTGATTATACTATGATCTCAAATATTCCTAGTATAGTATTCATACTCGTAGTATAATATTCATACTGTTCAAACATTCAATATTCTGCTTAAGGAATTTTAATTATTTGATTTTTTTTCTGTTAAGTTCAGCATTGTGTGAGGACATTGACTACTACATATACTATTGAGGTTTAACTCTTGCTTCGAAACAGCTTTTTTTTTTCTAAGGTTCTGAAAGCTTTTTCAGCTATAGAGTAAAATGATTGACATAAGTTTAATGAGGAAATCTGTACTTGAGAAAGCAGAATTCTATGTATATGGTGAAAAAAAGGAAAATTATAGTGTACTTTCATGAATTATTGGCTTAGAACACTCATGCGAAAAAGCAATGTGTACATGACTCTTTCTGAAATGCCGCCTGCTCCAATTTTGGGACTGCTGCGTGTCCCAACTCAAAGTATGGGTTTCTCTCTCCTGTAAGTAATAAGGGACACTTCGCTATCCGGTCCTTTTAATTTGGTGTAAATGTCAATACGTAGTCAAAATACGATGATTTGCCAATATGAGCTATTCACATAGATAACCTCATAAATTACATACATATATGTGTGTGTATGTATGCATAGATACACACTGTGGTTTATAATGCTATTAATCAAGGATTCAAAATATTTCAGAACTGTGTGGATCACTCATTTTACAGGTAATGACCTACATTTTCCTAAATCAGGTCAAAGTGCCTGAAAATGGTATGTCTCATTTCAGAAAGCTTAAAAGAGAACCAATATTCAGAGGCCATATTCAGCACTGTTCACATGTTTCAAGTTACATACTCAAAAGCACAGGCTACTCAGAAATTCAGAAAAAATTAAACAGAAGCACAAATAGACTAATCAGCCTTCTGCCTTTCTTCCTCCAGCTTAGACTAGTGTACAATAGTTATAAATAAGGACTAAGACATTAAAAGGAAAGAGCACACAAACGCTGCTCATTTCTCTGCAGGAGATTTAAAGCAGAGGGCCTCCGTGCATGTCCATCTCTCCTTTTACCAAACACGTATTTTCAATTGTCCCCATGGACAAGTTTTTATTTGTCCTTAAAGGGCAGACTTGGTCACTGTTTTGTTTCAGTGTTTTCTACGCAATCTTACATCACCACTCCAATGCTATTTGCTGCGTTGAGCGCATGTACTTTCAGCACATGTTACTCCAGTACTTGCACTTCTCTTTCAACAGAGTGAAAAACTACAGTTGGAGCAGAGATCTACTTGCACTGAGTAGTGTACAGTGAACAATAGGACTTTCTATATATAAGCATATTAAATAATGCGTGGAAAGTCAGAGGATATTAGCTACTTGAAAAAATTTATTCTGTATCTAAGGTGATAGAAAGGTCTGTTTTAATCAAGCAGTATTTTCTTACCCGTACAGGGTGAAATTACAACTAGTTAACACTTTTTAATGCCATACTTCGTTAAAATCAAAACCTTAAAGACTCATTTAAAGACTTGTTTAAGAAGCTCCTGGATGTCTATGCCTGGAAAATTCTTTAATCACAGCCTATAAATTACCTTTGAGATAAAATATCTTTCTGTAAAATAAGCATGTGTTCTGATTGCCTCCTAAAACGTTTTTATGTCAGTTTTTCAAGTGAAAAAAATTTAGCTAGATTACTCAAATAAAAAGAAAAAAAAAAAAGAAACAGAAAACAGGACCCAATCTGAAGCACTTCAGTGTTGCGTCATACAGGTTTATACACGTTACGAGACACTGATAATGCCGATTTTTTTTTTCTTTTTTTTTCTTCTTTTCCTTCATTTAGAAGAGATCCATCTGGACCAAGTACAGCCAACATGAGCAGAGATCCCTGCTTGAGCACTTACCTGTAACTATTCTTCATATGGATGTGTATTACATGAGGTATTTCTCTTTGCAGTATTTCTGAGAGCGCATGCTATCGTATCACAACTCACACAGAACTCTCCAGGCAGCATGCTACAGACTATTTATTTATTGTTGTAGTACTTACAAACCGTATGTCTCAACTGCACAATAGAGAAAACAGTTTTTAGCCTAATTTCCTGAGACTAAAAGAGATACTGAGTAATTCTGAATCAATTTCATATAAACTGTGCAAAGAAATAAAGGTCTCAAAGACAAGTGAAACTTTGTGACTAGCCCGAGATTGAACGAAGTGACACAGAGCATCCCATTTGGGAGCAGCCAGATGCTAAATCAGCACAGGTATACTGGCACGCCTGTAGCTGCAGGCTACTCATGCAGTTCTCCCTGCCCAGTGAGTATGACAGCTAAAGAAGTCAAGTTTAGCAAGTGGAAGAAAAGGAATTAGTGTGAATAAATCCTGTTTTTTAAATCATATCTGTGTATCACAGATTTATTCATACATCAGGCTGCAACAGATGAAAAGTTGAAAGAGTCTGTTAGAGATTTTATTCCTTCTAATCAGGTTGCTTCAAGTAACTGAGATTAGTGAAGTGCAAAAATTGCTGCTAAAGATATGTGAAAGACAAGACTTAGATGAAGATGGTGTTATAAGGCACAACCATATGGATTCTCTTGAAGTTTTTTATAATGTGATCTCAGGAGTGGGTTTCATTTATAATTTCTGGGAATAGTTCCTTTCTTGCATAGAAGATTTTGTCTGTTTAATCTCCTTATAAATATGGTTTGTGATTTTGAGCTCATATTCGAAAAATCTACAATTTCACAAGTTTCCATAACTCAGGTAATATGAAAAATTACCTCCCTTCTGTGAATTTCTGGTTCATCTATTTACTTCGTTTCTACAAAAAGTTGTTTTCCTTAAGTTTCAGCTTTCTTTACAAAGTGAAATGATTTGCAAAAGCTAGGTGAACGATATTTCCTATATTTTTAATGCCTGTTCTAATATTTATATTTCAATCTTCTCCCAATGGGAAAACTCTACTAAAAGTTACCATACAGCTAGGGACTGCATTAGGTAACAATCTTTTAGTTTGTTTACACTGTATATTTAGCCTTTTGATGATCCAAATGTTTGCAGCCATGTGTAACAAAAGCCAAACTTCACAAGAATTAGCTTCCTACACTGCTAAATTTCTCTCTCGTATCTAGAGATCAGAGGTACTGTGTGGATTTAAAAACTTTACTCTTCCTATATCAAGGTTTAATCATCAGATAAAGACATGCTCTGAAGTTCCTGAGCACAGCTGCTGAGGCCATGTAAGAAATAGCAGCAAACCCATGCTTCAATTTTTGCATTCTAACACCTGCTTCTCAGCTCCCCAGTGTGTGAATTATGCCACCTTAGAGCCCCTTACAGTCAGCACTACTATTTTTTCCTCTCCAGCAGGAAAAAATTTGTGAAGGAAATGGGCAAGATTTGGTAATGACAAGTGTGAGATATGTATAATGATGTGGTTAAAGACAGACACTTATGCTCTGCGATTGAGCTGCCTTTCCACATTACACAGTCCTTGCAATGTTTTTGGGTGGCTTGTTTTTCTCTAAAATGTCCACCGTTAGGCTTATAACTTTGCAAAATGCCTCCAGCGGATTTTTACATGGAGTGCAGTACTTTTTGTTTCCTGGACACAGTGCAAAATAGATGCAATATTCTTGCAACTAATAAAATACCAGAATTAAAAAATCCTCTTTGAGTACGGACTAAGGAGGGAATTCATTGTTTCACTGCAGCTGTAAAACTCCCACGGAGAATGCCCCCCCACCTAAGAGGCCTCTCAAGCAGGTGAACAGTATCTGTAACTGGCTGCCTGCCACCCCCGACAAGAGCTCTCCGTGCAGGAGGTGCTGGGGTCATGCTAATAATGGGAATGGATGTGACTGGGGCTTCCTGTGCGCAGCTCTCCTCTGCTAATACAATAGTCTATAAACTGCTGCAGCTGGGGCACTACTTGCCTCCGGGCTGATCTGTCCTCTGTGGCAGTTAGAGCCGCTGTCGGACCTCCGATACGCAAAGCATTTCTCCCTACATTCCTTGCTCAGCCTCTGCTCCTTTGTCCTGATGAACCCTCTCCTTCGTCCATGTGACAACATGCCGGCCACAGGGATGATCCGTAACAAAAATTTAAAAAAATATAATAATAATTAAAACACAGGCTGTCAACTTACTAATGCAATAGAGAATTTTACTGAAAAAAAAATTTAATCTTGGCTATTTTGTTAGTAAGTAATGCATTAACTGCCATCTTTATTGTTATGGCTCTCTGCTGGAAGAAACTGCTGAAGGAAAGGTAGTGCCTGCTTACTTTAAAACCTGGCACACGCACGCCAAGCACTAGGAAAATTTTACCTTTGTTCCCTTCAGAATCTTGGCAAATCTTTATTCTTTTCCTTTATATGCACTTGCTTATGATACAGAAGAGTAAATCACTGCAAATTTCACAAAACGCTCTAGAGGGACTTTGGGGTTGTTAAACGTTTTAATGTATTTAAAATGGCTTGGTGTTTTGCTTCATTAAGCTAACTCCCTCTAGATATGCCCTACTTATACATAACAATGTAACAGAAAAACATGCTTGGGGTTTTTCAAGGTTTCACCATCAGAATCTAGAAGCTAAAGAAGTTTTGCAAGGTGGTATGAATTTCCCCTGTGACCCATTTCGAAGGAAAGGACTGCTGTCCACAGTCCAGTCAGCTGGAAACCCTGCGAACAGCCTTCATCTATGTTGTGCTTCCAAGGGGAAAATGACTGCAAGGAAAATTGATTTTAGGGTCATTGACCCTCAGTGACAGCAACATACTTTGGCCCACCCGTGCAAGTAGTAAGCTGCAGTCCAGCCATTCATCCTATCTTTAGACCAGCTTTACTACACTCCTCATCTGTTGTGCTGTAATCCTTCATTTCACTAAAAGAAAATGGATGAGCTGTAGCTGAAAACTGTAAGAAAAAGATCTAAATCCCTACTGTCTGACATAACGACTTACGCTGTTTCCAATTGTGATTTTCAAAGCTATAAAAAAAAAAAAAGTAATTACTGATTAGAGGTAGAAGATTTCTGCATTGCACGCTATCAGAAGGCAGGTATTGTAACAATTAAACTGAGAGAAAAAAATATAGAAGAAACAGTCATTAAGCTGTTTAGTTGATTCATATGAGTAAGAGTCTCTCTCAAAGCAACATGGCTCTGAAAAGAACAAAGTAGTCCTGAATAATGACAAAGGTGACCACTTTTCCTCCTCTGGGAATAAGGAAGACATGGACCAGATGATCTACTAAGGCAGTCTCTATTTCCTGATTTCTCAGTTGCTGTACTTAGATCTTTATGAATCTGTAGAGCTGGGCTAAAAAGCTAAAAGATTTTGTTGATTAAATTGTCTTCAAAAAGATGCTTCAAAGGATTCTTATACTATTATTTAAACTAAATTATGGTGTAATATTAGCTGATTAAGACAAGACTTCAAACTGAGTAATTTCCATCAGCTGGACATAACAGTAGTTAAAGAAATAATGACTAAATGGATAGCACCTGATGCAATTCATCATAATGTAATGTGGCACAACGGGGGGGAAAAAAACTTTTTTTTCTTTTTTTCTGAGAGGAAAGGAAAAGGAAAACCTGAAGATTAATTAGGGGCTTGTTTCTTTTTCTGAATCATTCTTACTTATATTAGTCTTCCCTTTTATTGTAGCATCTCAGCATCTTACATGTTTTAATGTTCGTTCCTTAAAGAATACAAAACTGTTTTTTCAATTACACTGTCAGTTCCTCAAGAGACAGAATGTCTGGTGTTTTACATACCATGCCTAACTCAACAGAACTTGTACCCAATGTTCTTAGGAACCAAACTAACTCTGCCTGAGTAATAACAGCTATAATAGAAAAAATGCATGGAAATTAAAGTTTGGTCTCTGAACAAAAATTTAAGATCACACAGTTTAAAAGCTTCACACGTACTTTAAGTAAAAAATAAATTTCAAATTGGGTTTTTTTTTTGCTTTTTAAATTGTATGCTACAAGATAAATAGATCTTTTCCTTCCCTGGAAAAAAAAAACAACCCATCCTCTCTAGTTGTCAGTGACACCATATCTGTAGAAGGGTCAGATATGCAGGAAGGCTCATCAATAGGGTTTTGAAAACAAGGCTTTCACAGATGAAGGGTAACTAACCTTTGTTAGCACAAGCCATCCACTTCAGATTATCAGCAAAAGCAGCTTCTCTTCCAATCAGATAGGTAAAAATACGAACCTGAAAGTACAATGCAAAAGATCAAGTCAATTAATACAGTAGAACTTCAGATACAGATGTGTAAATTCGTTTGGATAGACCCTTCTTAAGAAAACATTACTGGTTAAGCAGCACCATAGGGTAAAAAAATCTCTGCAAGTAATGTCTTCATGACAAAATGTGGCTTTTGTTCTATGTAACAGAATATCTACGTAACAGTAAGTTCAATCTCTTTGGATGTTTTTAATATCTGATATTTAACAAAAGTTATGGTTGAATGGTTACAGTGTAAGAGAGAATAAACTAAAACCATTGGAGTACAAGGCAAAACTGCATGTTTCAGGCACATCTGTTCTACACTTACGAATTCAGAAAATTGCTATAATGTGGAGGAAGAGGCACTTAATTAGCAAATACTTCTGTAGATAAAGGATCTCAAACACTAGACAAGAAAATTCTCAGTTTTCAAGGTTCATATGACACAGTATCTTTGTCAACTTAGAGACAGGTACCCACAGGTGGCACTTGTGCTATCAACCAATAAACAACACAATCATGTGCCGAGTTGCCACCTTTCCCAGGCAGAAATATCTGCGTGAAAAGCTGTGCAGCTGGTCTATGCATGTGCATGCACACAGAGACCTTCATCCAGAAAACCTAGAAAACTGCTGTTTTCCTCAAAGTTCTGCCCAGATAAAATTTCTTGGCAAAGAAGGCCATACTTGGAAACACTGGATACAGGGTAGGCCTTGCTAGATGCTGAATAACACTTATTTGTCTGGACTCCACAGTTCCATGCTATAATAGTTATATCCAAAACTGCATTTTTGAGCAGCTTCAGACAGCTGCCATTTAGAAAGCAAAGAAAAATTTCCAGCAAAACATTTCTCTCTTTGCTATACCATTTCCTCCGTTCGTTCTTGTTAAATAGATAGGTTCAGGGCTGCTCTATTTCACAAGCCTGAAAACAGCTGCAAATTTATTCTTAGAGTAGACTGATGACAGCCTTTTCTACTGCGTACCTTCTGCGCTCAACCTTATTCTATACATGGGAAACTGCAGCAAAGATAATTGAGTGGGATTTAGCTAAACAGGGAATGGGAAAGGAGCATGTTGTCCAGAGCTTCCCCTACCTCATTAATACAAGTTTGTGGGGCACTCGCAGCCTCTCTGATCAGGTTGGGTCTGCAACCACTCCTGTGTTTGCTGAGCAAAGAAATCACTGCCCTGGGTCCCAGCACATTCCATCTAGAAATCCCACACCATTCCATGCCTTCATCTACCAGTTGATAGAGCCAGGTAAGATGGAGCATAGTGAGCCTCACTTAACCTGACAAAGCTCCCAGCAAGAGAATTGGGAATAGCACCTAACAACTACAGCTAAAGCCCATATTCTGCCCACTGCAGCCCTTGCCATGCTAAGATGCTAAGGCTTATGCCTCTCATTCCATGTGCCTAAACTTCCACAAGCATTTTCCCATTCCCTAATGATCTGTCCAGGCAAAAAAGGCCAAGTGCATACTGGGCCATACTAGCAAGACGAATACAAGGTAAGACCACATCTGGAGTACTGAGTTTTGGATTCCCACAGACAGCAACATACTGGAAAAGACAGACTCTTCTTGAAGGTGGACTCTAAGAGGTCAACACAGCAAGGCACAAAAGTCAAAAGAACGTCCTAAACAATTCTGATTTCATATAAGGAAAATAATTTTTATCATGAGGGTAATAAAATATTAGAAAACAGTGCCTCAAAATGCTGCAGAACCTGCATACTGGGAGATATTAAAAACCTGACCAGATAAGTTCCAGAGCAGCCTGATCTAACTTCACCTGCTCTGAGCAGGAAATTGGACAAGATACTCTTCAGAGGTCATTTCCAATCTAAATGATTCCATGAAATTAGCAATATTTTACACAAAAGATTAAAAATTTGACTGATTTTCTAATGAAAAACTTGTTCTACATTATGTTGATTTTGAAGATAAATAGATTATTTTAGGACTGGAAACTGACAATTTGTAGCCGCAAACATGGTGCTATCCTTATGTATGAGAAGAAAGAAAATTATGAACTCCATACTGTAACACTAAAAATTGTAACTAAACCCCACATCAGATCCTTTTATGTTTTTATCGATATAGATAATAGAATGATCATTATCCAAACATTTTTACAGAAACTCTGTTATCATCATTAAAAAGCTGTACACAACAAAATATGCTCTAGAACATTTTATTCAATAGCTAATTGGGTCGCACATTCACAAAACAGACATGCTTAAATTATACAGGAAGCTAATTAGAAAGAAAAGTCATGATGTGAGAAGTTTATCAAGACTTTTGATTTAATTCATTTGCAATTTAAAAAATAATCAAAGAATTAAATTTCTTACAGTTTTTTCAATTAGCACTTTTTTCTTACTCACAGTGAGATAAATCGTTTGTAGAATATACCAACTTTATAGTAAGTTCTCATAGGTTTTTTGCAAAGAAGTTTTAAAATGTCTCTGAAAGTTTCCCTTTCACTGTCAGCTGTGATACTATATGCCCTCACTGCTCTTTTGTCCATTTTCTTAATGGCCAGATGCTATTTCTAGCCATACGTGGTGTTTTGCATTACTATCATGCCTAGAGACCAGATTTCTGTCACAAAACTTTTCCCTGTCTTTAAAACATAAAACGTACATAGAACTCAATCATGATTTATACCATCTAGAAAGTATACACACTGATTCTGTAGTGTTGTTAATTAGTTTGAATCAAACAGTATGCATAATCCTACTCTAAGACTCTAAAGAACACAGCATTACACAAAAGAATGGCACTTTTATGCTTTGTTGATGGCTACAAAAAGCATTAAGAAAGAAAATCTTTATTCTCTAAACACATATGAAAGGGCACAGTGAGATTTATACCCTAAAAATACTGCATAAATCACTGTCACAGTTTATCTTCCTGAAAATGATGCTCAAATATAGCCTATGATGAGACTGAATACATCTGAAAGATTTATATTTAATGATCTGCTTTAATCTATAAAGAATCAAACTACACTGTGTTCCTAATAAAATGAGACCGGGCTTATCTAAAAGGATGAGCAGTAAGCATGATAATAGGCATAGGCAGCAAACTAACTGCGTTACTCCTACTAAAAAAAAAAAAAAAAAACTCAACAAATTGTTACCATAGATCATCATGAGGAATGGGGCTACCTCTGAGATACTGTTGCAAGAGTTTTAACGTTTTTTCTCCAAGTACATTTTGTACATATAGTTTACTTTATATCTGTAGTTTCACTCGAAAATATTTTAAGCATCATAAAAAAATAATGCTAATTGTTCAGCATTATTTTGAAAACGTAAAAATAAAAGCTATACAGTAGTGAGCTAGCACTGAAGATGAGTGATCAGTTTAAGTTCTTTCCTTCTCTATCCCAATGAGTTGTGTATTCTTCTCTATGCATTTTTCACTGTGTATGTTATATAAATGATGTTTACCATTGTCAACATGAAGTATAAAATCTTCTATAAAATGAAATATATGGTAAGCTATAATTTTAAAATACCATTTCTATACTACTTGTTACTTAATGGAATGACTTATTATTTATTATTCATAGTAGCTTCATAAGAAAATAACCATGTAAGGTCACAGAAGGTATTTCGGTTAAAAATAATGCCACTGATTAACATGAAAGTTTTTCTTTTACATTGACCTTAAAGATACATTAATAGCTATTATAAATATTGTTTAATACTACATTCAGAATAGTGAGAAAATTCCTCAAAATCAGTTCTGGTGGCAAACAATTCTGATTATAGCTCTACTTTTAAAAGTTTCATTTGGTCAGTTCATTGAACTCACCAGTGTGAACTTAATTCACTGTGAGCTTGCAGCGGGAAACGCTCCTGACTGCCTCGCCATTCCCTGTAGGAGTACTTTTACAAAACAAATGCTTGCCATATTATTTTCTGCTTTCAGAGATGACAGCAATGACTTAGGTAATAAATGACTAGAATTGAAACTTGCCTAAAGAAGTCTACATTCTAAATCCAACTTTTCAAAACAAACTTGGATCTACATACTTTTTATGCCCTCTACATGGGTATTTTATGTAGTAATTCTAGATGTGCTCGTACCATCCACAGTATAATACCAATAAATAGGAACAAAGTTACTGTGGTCATACACCTGTTTTCTGCACCTACATAAAAATATAACTAAGTCAATATTATAGAAGTACTACATTAATTTAGCAGGATGAGTTCAAATTACTTCGACTTCTGCGTGTGGACAAGATCTATGCTACGTATGCTGCAAAACCGGACACACTGTGTCATAGTCATCACTGAAATTGCCACTGTAAATCGACTAAACATTAGGTATCAGATTTATTATCCATCCATATTCTCAGATACCATATAAGATAAATGTTAGGCAAAAACTGTTAATAGCGACCACTACATTTTCTTCTTTGTATATCTGAAGTAACTGGATGGAAAGTGTGTCAGACCAGTTCTGCTCTGCAAAATAATTGCATGAAATGTCTGTTGTATTCAAACAATCCAGATATAGCACTAATATTGTAGAGTCTACTGATAAAAATATATAGTGCTGAGGCATATGATTGAAATCTCTATAATTTGTATTAGATGAGAAAATATAAAGTGTGTCTCATTCTGTGGTTTGTATTGGACCTTAAAGAAAATAACAAAATAGAAGTCATGAGCTTTAATAAGTATATACACTACAAACATACATATACACTGATACACCTATATCAGTGTCTTATGGTACAACATTGAACATTAGGACACTAAAAATTCTTTTGAATCAATATGAAGAGAACATTTCAGTCAAGGTAGACTGAATTAATTCAAAGTTATGGGCCAGTCCCAGAAGATCCAGTAACAACATTTACGTAGTCTACATATGTTCTGGCTAACTGACTATAAGCCAAATGAGAAAAACGCCTTTCAATATCCAAGTGCTGTAACTGAATCAAGAGACCATTACCACCTGAGAAGGAATCTGCATCAGAGGCTTTGGCAAAAAACATGTGACAAAGAGAACCCTTCAGTTCTGGATAATTTTGAAAGCTTTGTAAGATAGTCGAGGGAGACCTGAAAATATTTTTAATGTCTGACCTGTCAAATATGATATCAACTATATAAGGCTTAACATGAGCTGTTAGATGTGGAGAAAGGAAATGCTCTCAGGCAGCAGCACTAGTTTTGAACTGTTATATCCTATCTACAAAACGAAAAATTGTAGATGCTGTTGGATTCACTGAATGCAAAGCAAAGCTTATTTCCAGAGCAAAAACTTTAAGCTTTGGAACTATATTTGCTCTTCCTGCACAGTATGTAGCTCCTACAGATGTGCCACAGACTCATTTTTTTTAAGCCAGTGTTCACAGAAAAGGGAGTGAGAGCTTCACAGTAACATTACAGAAACTGAAAGGACAGTGGAACTAGAAGCTTTAACTGAGCTTGTGACTTTCTCACTTCATATTTTTCTATATTGTTTTAAAGAGGGCGCCGAATGGCAAAGAATACCATTTGAGATTGACGTATATTAATTATCTTTAAAATAGCAGCTGTAGAAACCTCCCATGTATTACCTTGTTATTATGTCTCATTCCTGACCTAGAAGGATCGCCTCCGGGGATCAGCACTCCGTTCAGTTGCTGCATAAGCTCAAATAATTCTGAACCACAGAATCATATTCACACTAAGCAACAGACTAATTTCAATGGTGCACTTCATGAGGGTCAGCTTCTACGTGCAATATTGGGGGTTCTGGTCCAAAAGACTCATCCTTTGTGAGCTTGTGAGAAGAAGCACAACATGTCAACAGTGTCACAAGTTGTGTTGGTAAATACTCCCGTGTACACGGCAGAATTAAATAATATTAA